>NC_090826.1:5752318-15752318 GCF_028021215.1 Eschrichtius robustus | reverse complement strand
AATTATCCTTCACCTTGGCCTGAGCCTTGCTCTCATCCTCCCCCAGCACATGATTTCCTGAACTGAATCCTCACAGGTTTGAACTGGCGGAGATCAACAGCATCTGATCTATCATGAGCACTGGTGCTGAGCACACTGGACCCAGGCAGGAACAGCCCGGGGGCTTGGACTAAAACAAAATTATAACAGCAACTTCCTGAGAAGTGCGTCCTATGAGCCAGGCACTATGAACATTATTTCATTGAAGCCTAACAAATATAAGTGGGAAATATTATTATAAGTGGGAAATATTATGAATCCTGTGTTTTCATTGTGGAAACAGAAGCCTAGAAGTGTTAAATGATTTGCCCAAGATGTGCTAACTAGTAAATGGCAGAATAGAATTTGAATCCAGGTCACCTGTGATGTTAGCCTAAACGCCACCTCTTCCAGGAAGTCTTCCCTGAACACCAAGACAGGATAGAACAGATCTTTTTACTATGCACCAGCATTCTCTAATGCTGCTTATCTCCCTTAATAATTAAGTATTCATCAGTGCTGTTATTTGATGAGGCTCTGTCTCTCCCACTAGGCTGTAAGCTCCTTGAGGGGGGTTGTTTTGCTCAATCTCCCCCAGATCCCCAGTTCTCAGCATAGGACCTCCCACAGTGGCAGACCAGTTGCTCAATAAGTGTTGAAAGAAAGAAAAAAAAATGGTCCAACTGATCCCAAAGTCAATGTTTATACCCACACCACAGTCTGACAGATTTCCCCCAAGTTTACATCCACTAGTTGGGGATGGTCTCCAAAATTAGCCTCTTCTAAGAAAGGAGGGTGCTCCAGAGGAGAAAGGCCTGGGATCCTTGCCATATTAAGATATTGGGAATCTTTGAGAATTTTGAACCCAAGAAAAAAAAGGATTCCATCACAGTTGTGCATCCCTCATGCATCATTATTGGTCCAGTGGAGGCCAAGGGCCCTGGGCTGAATAGGGACAGAGCTGGCCATTCAATTGAATCATCAGAATTCACTAAGCCTGTGCCAGGATGTAGCCTTTAGGATTGCATTTAGCTGCATGTACCAGAATCCTATCCAGTAGATTAACCAAACTGGGCTTTGGTTTTTATATCCAACAATCAGTCCAGAAGAGGGAAGTCCCAGGCTCTCACAGCTGTTCAAGGAAGTCCTTGATGACTCAAGATTCTTCCAGACTCTTGCTAAGCTATCCCCAGTGTGATTTTTTTTCATCCTCCTGGTCACAAGATGGTTGCTCCACCTCGAGGTGTGGAGTCCAAGTTTCCAGGTGGTAAGATGGGGTGAGGGTGGTGGAAAATGAAGGACCAAAGGCCAAGAGCCAGCTGGGACCCATTATCAGGAAAGCAATGGCTTTTCTAGAAACCCACCCTATAGAATTCAACTTGGATCTCATTTGTCCAAACCAGGTCACGTGGCACCTGAGCTTCAAAAAAGCCTGGGGAGGTGAATGTTTTTAAATAAGCATGTTGCCCAATTGGGATTCTGTTAGAAAGAAAGATGGGAAGGATGGATATTGAGTAGGTCCCTGGCAATATCTGTCGCATAGGCTCTGTGTTAGGCACGCAGAATATCAAGATGAACAACACGGCCCCCTCCCACCATGGGCCATATCTCCTGGTAGAGGAGCCAGGCACAAATACAACCCTTTACAGTACAATGTATAGATTTTTGAAGAGTGATGGGAGCATAGACAAGAGAGAATAAGTAGATTACCTGGGAAAGCTGCAGTAAGTATCACAAAGAAGATGACATTTTGCCATTTGGGAGAGATGACAGTGGGATGATAGTTTGTCACGTAAATAACGTGAGCACCTGACTTTCAAAAGCTGGCCTCGAACTCCCTGTTAGCCCCAGCTCTTGGGATGACTCCATTCTGAATGCTTCAGACCCACATATAACTAGCTCTATTTTTCATTCTTTGGGATGGGTCTTGAAGGATGAGTAGGAATTTAACAGTTAAACAGTGAGAGCCTGGCCATTCAAAATTGGATTCCAATCTGTCTTTCAGCCTCAGCTCTTGGGATTACTATACTCTGCAGGCTTTAGAGCGCACCCCTCCCCCACCAGACAACTTGCCATTCTCACTTATTCCATAGTCCGTTACTTCTCTTTGCCCTTCCCTCTATGCGCGGGTTATTTTTTCTTCCTGGAAAGCCCCTCCACCTTTAGCCCCTGAGATAGGCTCTCCTGTGCTGGTGACACACACTTGGCCAGCTGTTTAGAGGGCAAGAAAGGACTTCATGGGAGTGAGATGTATTCAGGAAGGATAGCAGTCACACCACCCACATGCCGAACTTGGCTTTGCTGGTTTTAGGAATGAGGGAAAAGGGGAAACTAACACTTCATGAACCCCAATCACATAAGGGAACACATCATCTGATCCCTGAAACGACCCCGTGTGGTAGATATTTTTATGTACCTGTGACAGCCTGGGAGACTGGAACTCTGAGAGGTGAAGTAATTTGTTTTTTATTGTAATGAGTAATAAATGACACATCGGGATTTGAATCCTGCCCATCCAATGCCAAAGCCCCTACCCCTTCCATCAAACTATAACTCTTCTTGGTGGCTTTCCTTGTCCCGGGTGGTTTCCTTGCCTTGTTTCTGGTGGTCAGCCCTTCCACTTACAGGTTTTACTTCTGGGTGTTGCAGACAGAGTTTCTACCTTGAGTTTCCCTCCAACTCTTCACCCTCATTCTGAGCTATAATAATGGTTCTCAACTGGGCTGTGTGTGATTTTACTCCCCAGACGGAATCTGAAAAGCCTGGAGACATTTTTGGTTGTGAAAACTGGGCAGGTTGGTTTCTCCTGGCATCTAGAGGGGAGAGACCAGGGTTGCTGCTCAACATCCTACAGGGCACAAGACATACCCTGACAACATAAAATTTTCCTGCCCCAAATGTCAGTAGTACTGAGGATGAGTAATCTGAGTTAATCTCCTTTAGTCTTCCTGAAAACTGAGAAAACAGATTCTTTCTGGGAGGTTCCCCGAGAAGTTGTTGCTGCACTTTCCCCTCCCACACTTGGCTCTGTGCAAAGCAGCAAGATTCCCTGTGCAGGTTGCATTTTCCATGCACAGGGGGGTCCTCCTTTCTCCAGCCATCTCCTAAATTCTTGTGCATCTAATTCCATTCTTTGTAGTCATAATTTTCATGAAGGGCTTGGCCTCCAGAATTGGGCCTCCTGGGGTTTGGATGGTGAACCATGACTCACCTGGGACAAGTCATTCAGCTCCTCAAAGGTCCATCTTCAACATGGAGACAACAGCACAAACCTTGTTAGGGTGGTTTTGAGGATTTTATGGGATAATTCACATGAATCGGAGCACTGGGGGCAGATGGGAAATACTCAATGTGTCTGGCATTATTGTTATTCTGAGCCTCTTATCTCACCTCTTAGCTCCTTTTTGGAGCCATTTCATTTGATTGGAAAGCATCTGGTATAGTAGGAAGGACACAGAACCTAGGGTGACACATCCCAGCGTTCTGATCCCAGCTCTGCTGACTTGCTGGCTGGATGACCTTGCATGAGCTACTCCTATGAGTCTATTTCTTCATTTGTAAAGCAGGGACAATAATACCACTTCATAATTCTTGCAAGGATTAAGCTAGTTAACTGTCTGACACATAATAGGTGTTCAGCAAATGCTAGCCACCCACTCTTTCTATTTCTGAGTCTCCCTGGGCATTGATAAATGAGTATTTTTGAAGCACCTTACACCAAACTTGCAGAAGAGGAATCTTGCCTGAGAAAGATTGGGGAGGACAATCTTCATAGTGGAGGAACCAAGAAGTCTGTAGCATAAATATTTAGGGGCTCAACTCTGTGTGATGCAGGGGCTGAGACTGTGCTGCCCGTCTCAGAACAAGTTCTCAAGAAAGCACGGGTAAAACTCAATATATGGACTCATTTGGGGGTCTGCCATGGAATCCAATATTGAAAACCTTGTATAGAAATGACATTCATTGTATAACTGAATCACTTTGCTGTACAGCAGATATTAACACAACATTGTAAATTAACTATACTTCAGTAAAATAAAATTAAAAGAAAGAAAGAGGGCTTCCCTGGTGGCGCAGTGGTTGAGAATCTGCCAGCCAATGCAGGGGATACGGGTTCGAGCCCTGGTCTGGGAAGACCCCACATGCCGCGGAGCAACTAGGCCCGTGAGCCACAACTACTGAGCCTGCGCGTCTGGAGCCTGTGCTCCGCAACAAGAGAGGCCGCGAGAGTGAGAGGCCCGCGCACCGTGATGAAGAGCGGCCCCCGCTTGCCACAACTAGAGAAAGCCCTCGCACAGAAACGAAGACCCAACACAGCCAAAAATAAATAAATAAATTAATTAATTAAAAAAAAAAAGAAAGAAAGAAGTGACATTCCTAGCCTGCAGGAGGTGAAGATAAAAGTGGCTTTGCTTCATTTCTCTGCAGGAGTTAACATGTAGAAGAGGAATGTTGCAGCAGCAAGAGGGGAAAGAGGGCGCTGGAATCTTCCTTTTGGCCCTCCAGACCCACTCTCCACCTTGCTTTCTGCCCCAGAAGCCTGGACCACATGGACCGCATCTGTGAGTTCTGCCATTTTTGAGCCTGGGCTGGTTAGGGAGGGAAGAGGGTAAAGTGGGGATATTTTTTCTTGTCCTCTCCAGGCAGTTTCACAGCCAGCTGGCTGGTCTCCAAAGGCCACAGCTTTGATTCAGGCAACTCTCTCCATAGAACGTTCTCTCTCTTTGGGTTCCAGCTAACTGCTCCCTGCCTTCTCCCTGGCAGCCTACAGGTTCTGGCCCCAGCATACGACACTCTCCCTTATGCTGTTCCCTCCACCCCGCCCACATCTCTACAAAGAGTCCTTTTCTTAAATTCACCTCAAATAACTCAGTGGGAATGTGCTGTGTATTTCCTGATGACACCTTAACTGATAAAGGGGAACTTGTCACAGACACTCCATCCAGTGTTTTCTTGCAAGTTCCTGGTTCTCTTTTTGTGTGCTATGGATTAGTGTCCTACGGCCACTGTAACAAAGTAGCACAGACTGGGTGACTGAACGATTGGAATTTATTTTCTCACAATTCTGGAGACTAGAAGATCATGGTGAGATCAGGGTAAGATCAGGGTGAGATCAGGGTGAGATCAAGGTACTGGCAGGGCCCTTCCGACGGCCAAGAGGGAAGGATCTGCAGGCCTCTCTCCCTGGCTTGTGGATGGCCGTCTTCTCCCTGTGTCCTGCGTGGTCTTCTCTCTGTGTGTACCTGTGTCCAAATCTCCTCTTCTTATAAGGACATCAGTCATACTGATTAGGGCCCATCCTAATGACCTCATTTTAATTTAATCACCCCTTTAAGACCCTATCTCCAAATACTGTTACATTCTGAAGTATGGGGGGTTAGGGCTTCAACATATGAGTTTTTTGGGGGGACACAGTTCATCCCATAACTTGGGGGTTGAGACATGAGAATGTAATTATCGGGCAGGAATGAGACTTGTTGAAGGCAGTGAGGACATAGCAGCATTCAAAAGGGATGCGGTCCCTGCTTTCAAGGGGCTGACATTCTGGTGGGGGAGGGGGAGAGGAAGCAAAAGAGAGATAGACCACGTATAAATCAGTAAACAGAATTATTCCAACAGCGACAAATGCTGGAAAGACAGACACAGTCCATGACAGAGTGACTGGGCCAGGTCAGACGGGTCCAGGACGGCTTCTTAGAGGAGGAGACTTGAAAGCTGATACCTGAAAGGAGGCAGAGTAGTCGCCACCTGATTCCCCTGCGTGGGGTGGAACATTCCTGGCAGAGCAAATGTGGACAAACCATAAGCAATGGGGTGTTTTCAACCAGAGAACAACTTTTGCTAATGCAGAGAGAGAGAGAACTGGAGGGACATGTTTGCATTGAAGTGAAATTTCATTTTATTTTTAAGGGGTGTACTAAGCGTATTTAATAAGATAACCTAAAATCAAATAACATTTAAACAAAAGTGTAAGAAAAATGAGTCATGTTAGAAAACTTTAAAGTTATTACATGTCATTCAGAGCAAAATGAATGAAACTAGGTTTTTTGGTATCCATTTAGTGTTGAACTTTTAAAAAGATTCATTAATAACTGGCTGAGGAGATAAAACTAGAAGCCATGTGGGTTTTTTGATTCATACAGATTACTGGAGAGAAATTTTTAAAATTGGATGAAACAAGCCTCATTGGGGTGGGCCATTTTCCAGGACATTCTGTCACACTGCAGCCATCTCTGTACTTGGGCATTATCCCCTCCTTCACCGACCTGCCCAGGAACAAAGTTCCTCCTGGCTCCATCCTGTTTTAACCACCATCAGGCAGGCAGGACCCTGTACCGCCTCTGCGTGCAGAGATAACTGTGCTGTCCCACCAAAGCAATCCCAGTTTCCCCCACCGTCTGCTCCACAGCATGGAGGATTAATCTGCTGGAGTCAGGCTCATATTAAAATATTAATCTACATTTAAAATGTTTCCATTGTGTCCATGGGGATCTCCATTGCATGTGTTCGCAAGAGCTCCGGGGCCAGCAGTGTGTTTGATTTTGAGTGTTTTAAAATGAAGGCTAAAGATGATTTGTAATAAAGCAGTGTGAGTAATAGCAAAGTGGCTGAGATGCCCCTTTAGTAAATATCGACTTCTAATGCTTTTCTTCCCACCAACAGCATTGGAGGCTGTTAAGCTGTAATAGACCCTAGATACCATCTCCTTTAACTGGTTCAATCTCCCTCAGTTTAACATTTTCCCTTCTCTCCTCCCTCTCTCCCTTCTTCCCTTTCTTCCAAAAATGTGTTAAGCTGACCACCTGTATTAGTTTCCTATGGCTGCTATAACAAATGACTACAAACTCAGTGGCTTAAAACAATATAAATTGGGCTTCCCTGGTCGTGCAGTGGTTGAGAGTCTGCCTGCCAATGCAGGGGACACGGGTTCGAGCCCTGGTCTGGGAAGATCCCACATGCCACGTAGCAACTGGGCCCGTGAGCCACAATTACTGAGCCTGCGCGTCTGGAGCCTGTGCTCCGCAATAAGAGAGGCCGCGATAGTGAGAGGCCCGCGCACCGCAATGAAGAGTGGCCCCCGCTTGCCGCAACTAGAGAAAGCCCTCGCACAGAAACGAAGACCCAACACAGCCATAAATAAATAAATAAATAGCATTCCCTTTTTAAAAAAAAAACCCAATATAAATTTATTACCTTACAGTTCTGGAGGTCAGAAGTCCACAATAGGTCTCACTGGCTAAAATCAAGGTGTTGGCTGAACTGCATTCCTTCTGGAGGCTCTAGGAGGGAATCCACTTCTTTGCCTTTTCCAGCTTCTAGAGGCCACCAACATTCCTTAGCTCTTGGCTCCTTCTTCCATCTTCAAAGCCAGCAACGGACAATCTAGTCTTTCTCATGCTGTATCACTCTGACTCTGACTCCTACCTCCTTTCTTCACCTATAAGAACCCTTGTGATTCCACGGGGTCCATCTGGATAACCCAGAGCAATCTCCCCATCTCAAGATTCCTAACTTTATCACATCTGTAAAGCCCCTTTTGCCATGTATGGTAACGTATTCACAGGTTCCGGAGATTAGGACGTGGACACCTTTGAAACCCCATTGTTCTGCCTACCACACCCCATACCAGCCCTCATGTAGTTTAATTTCTCCAAGATATATGCCTTCATAGCACCTACACTCCTTATTCACAGTGCCCATCAATGTTGTAGTTCTCTGCTTAGCTGTGAAATTATTGATTTAATGTCTGCCCTCCTAACTGGACAAAAGGCCCTCTAAAGGAAGAAATTATAGATATTTGAACTATCACTATTGTTTTCTCAGAGCTTCCTAGCATCCAAGGCAAGAAAGAAAGCATTCTGAGAAGGGAGGAAGAAGAGAAAAGAAAACAATGGTCAACACCGAAGGATCACTCGATTCTGTGCCAGCAATGTTGCAAGTGCTTTTAACCTATTTAATTCACACCTTGTGATGGAGGGGCTGTCACTTAATACAAGCAAGCAGCACAGCTGGGATTTGAAATGCACAATCTTAACCACCATGGCATAAACAAATACTCTCAAACAGTATTTCATGTGCTACAAAAGAAGTCTGAGAGGCAGAAATGAAAGAGGGAGAGATCAGTTTTATAGACGTGTCAGGCAAGACCCTCCAGAAGATGTAATAAATGGAAGACAAAAAGGGGTGTGCCCAGTTGCGGGGCGATTGCTGTGCAGGGGTGTCGGGGAGTATGGAACAGGGTGTTCTAGGCAGAGGAGGCTATGCACACAAAGTCCTAGGCAGAAAATGGATTGGTGTTTTCTAGAAATTGAGGGTAACAATACTGCTGGAGCTTAAGTAGTGAAAGACAGGGCACAGACCAAGAGATGGGGCTGAAGAGGGAGGCAAAGTTGTCATCTGAGGATGCTGTTGGCCATGCCTGGGCTTCAGACATTGTCCTAAGGAAAATGGGAAGCTGTTGGAGGAATTTTGGTACTGAAAGTCCTCCAATGGACTTTTTTGTGTGTGTGTGTGACAAAATCAATTTGCTCACCACATGGAAGGATTGCAGGATTGGGGTGCTAATAGCAAAGAGGCAAACGGAGAGTGTGTGAATGGGAAGCCTAGTGCTGGAACCCAGAGGTTTCACGGCTTCCGTCCAGGCATTCTCAGCTCTGCATCTGAAACCTCCCAGAGGCCTCGCCACCACCCAGAGAGGGAGTGCGGTGGGGAAGTAACAAGCCTTCTGCTGTCTGGAATGAATAAATTTAAAGTCCGGTCTTTTTTTCAAAACCACTCAGAGGGAGTAGAAGTGGGCCAGAGAGTAATGCATTTATTTCTTAACTCATAGTTAAGACTTCCTCCAAGAAACTTGCCTTGCTCAATACACTTAATTTTTGTTTGTTTGTTTATTTGTTTTATTGAAGTATAGTTGACTTACAATGTTGTATTAATTTCTGCTGTACAACAAAGTGATTCAGTTATACATATGTATATATTCTCTTTTATATTCTTTTCCATTATGGTATATCTCAGGATATTGAATATAGTTTCCTGTCCTATACAGTAGGACCTTGTTGTTTATCCATTCTATATGTAATAGTTTGCATCTGCTGACACCAAACTTCTAGTACATCCCTCCCCCACCTGCTTCCCCCTTGGCAAACACAAGTCTAATCTCTACATCTATGAGTTGTTTCTGTTTCGCAGATAGGTTGATTTGTGTCATTTTTTTAGATTCCACATAGAAGTGATATCATATGGTATCGATATTTGTCTTTCTCTTTCTGACTTACTTCACTTAGTATGATAATCTTTAGTTGCATCCATGTTGCTGCAAATGGCATTATTTCGTTCTTTTTTATGGCTGAGTAGTATTCACTTGTATACATGTACCACATCTTCTTTATCCACTCATCTGTTGATGGACATTTAAGTTGTTTCCACATTTTGGATATTGTGAATAGTGCTTCTATGAACACAGGGGTGCATGTATCTTTTCAAATTATAGTTTTGTCTGGATATACGCCCAGGAGTGGGATTGCTGGATCATATGGTAATTCTATTTTTAGTTTTTTGAGGACCCTCCATACTGTTCTCCATAGTGGCTGCACCAACTTGTATTCCTACTAACAGTGATGGAGGGTTCCCTTTTCTCTACACCCTCTCCAGTATTTGTTATTTGTAGACTTTTTAATGATGGCCAATCTGACCAGTGTGAAGTGGTGCCTCATTGTAGTTTTGATTTGCATTTCTCTAATAATTAGTGATGTTGAGCATCTTTTCATGTGCCTATTGGCCATCTGTATGTCTTCTTTGGAGGAATGTCTATTTAGGTCTTCTGCCCATTTTTCTATTGTTTTTTTGTTTGTTTGTTTGTTTTTGCCTGCATTTGTCTTCATTGCTGCGCGCGGGCTTTCTCTAGTTGAGGTAACCGGGGGCTACTCTTCATTGCGGTGCGCAGGCTTCTCATTGTGGTGGCTTCTCTTGTTGTGAAGCACAGGCTCTAGGCTCGCGGACTTCAGTAGTTGTGGCATGTGGGCTTAGTAGTAGTTGTGGCGCACGGGCTAAGTTGCTCCGTGGAATGTGGAATCTTCCCGGACCAGGGCTCGAACTCGTGCCCCCTGCATTGGCAGGTGGATTCTTAACCACTGCGCCACCAGGGAAGCGGGTTTTTTGTTGTTGTTGTTGTTGAGTTGTATGAGTTGTTTGTATATTTTGGAAATTAAGCCCTTGTTGGTCACATTATTTGCAAATATTTTTTCCCATTCTGTAGGTTGTCTTTTTGTTTTGTTTATGATTTCCTTTGCTGTGCAAAAGCTTGTAAGTTTGATTAGATCCCATTTGTTTATTTTTGTTTTTATTTCTATTTCCTTGGGAGACTGACCTAAGAAACATTGGTATGATTTATGTTAGAGAATGTTTTGCCTATGAGCTCTTTAGGACTTTTATGGTTTCATGTCTTATGCTTAAGTTTTTAAGCCATTTTGAGTTTATTTTTGTGTATGGTATGAGGGTGTGTCTAACTTCATTGATTTACATGCAGCTGTCCAACTTTCCCAGCATCACTTGCTGAAGAAACTGTCTTTTCCCCATACTCAACACACTTAGAAATGGTTTCTCCTCCTTGTGAACACCTCCCACTAATGTTTCTGCCACTCTCATGCATTCAGTCAGCAAATACTCATTGAGCACCTACTATGTTAGGCATGGTGTTAGATAGAGAAATGAACAGTCCTGACTTGTTCTTTGCCCTTGTGGACTTTATTGTCTAGAAGGAGAATAAAGCATCAAACACATAAATGCATATACTGTAACATGATTTTACATGTTACAATATATGCCTTTATTTGTGTGGCAAGCCCCATGAAGAAGTTGAGGGTACCTAGAGAGGATGTGAAGGGGAACCTGACCATGGCAAATTGCATCATGGGCTCAAGTGTTTTACCTTTCCATTTGTTTTCAACCTTGTCGTTTCTTCCAAAACAGCAGAGTATATTTCCATGCCCCATTGACTTTTGGCTTGGCCATGTGACTTGCTTTGGCCAGTAAGATACAGTGGAGGTGACAGTGAGCTAATTGCAAGTGTAGATCTTGACAGGTCTTGGTGTGTTCCCACTTGCCCTCTTGTGCCCCTGCCATCAGTTTGAGAAGAGGCCTCAGCTAGCCTGCTGGTCCCATGAGGAGGCTGAGAGACACATGGAGCAGAGCACCCCAGCTGAGCTGCCCTAGTTAAGTGGAGCCTAGATTACTGACCCCTTAACCCCGAAGATGAGTGAGAGAGCTCAGCTGAGATCAGCAGAGTTACCCAGCCAATCCCAACGAAGGTCGGCTGACCTCTAGCTAACCTACACACTTGTGAGTTCAAGAAATATTTATCACTGTAAGATTTTTGTGGGTATTTGTGAAGCAGCATTGTTGTTTATAGCTAACTGATACACTGACTTATTCTGAGCAGGCTATGGCAGGATGAGAAATGGCATCTCAGTGAAAGCTAAGTTTAGTGGGTGAAGGAGGAAGCTCATTCCAGGCTGAGGTATGAGCAAAGGTCCTGAGGCAGGAAGGACATGAATACTTGAGACACTGAAAGAAATAGAGTTTCTGGGGTGCAGAGGCCTAAGGTAACCTTATAGAGAGATAAAGGTGACCAGGTGCAGTAGAAGAGCACTAGTGAGGAAACACATGCTATACACCTTCTTGCTCTCACATGGCACTAAGTAAAATTAATGTGCTGTAGTATTGTGAGTTTTTATGATGTTCCCAGATAAAATCTCCCTGGGGAAAGGGTCCATGATTTATTTATCTTTGTCTCCTCTCACTCTGCCAGAGCAATACCCCACAGTCAATGTCCAGTATCGGAGGGGAATGATGTTCAGCTAATGAGAGAGGTGCTGAAAGAACAGCTCCCTGGCATCTCCTGAACTTTGGACAACGACTACACTTTTTCTTCCTTGGCAATTAGCTCATTTACAATAGTGCTGTTTGAAGTGGGAGGCCCCTTCCTTCACCCATCACTCTGTATTTTCACATTGAGCTTTTTGTTCCCTCGTGGCATTTATCACTAGCTGACTTTATAGTTACGGAACTATTTTGTTTTGGTATGTGTCTCTTCCAGTAGAGGGCAGGGATTTTGTCTTGGGCATGACTGTATCCTCAGTGCCTAGGACTCTGCCTGACACAAGTGTAGAGGCACACAAAATATTTGTTGAACAAATGTATGATCAGGTGCTGAAAGAGTTAATGCTAAAGAACCCTCAAAAAAGTACAACCCAGAAGTTAGCGTGTTATGTATCTGTTGGTTCAGTGAGGAAGTGGGACAAAGCTTTCTTTCATGGGATGGGGAGAATCCATGGGCAGAGAAAAAAGGGTGGTTAAGTCATCTATGATTTTTACTGGAATGGGGGGGGGGACAAACACAATTAGGTGACCAAAAACATGAGACTTAGTTGTACCAGCACCTCAATATCATAGCCCTTATACTTATAAAACACTTTTCATTTTATAAAGCCCCTTCCCTTACTAACCCAGTTAATTCTCATCCCATCTCTAAAATAGACATAGTAGTGGATATGAATTATTATTTCCTTTTACAGATGGGTTGGTGAGATTTAATTATTTGCTGAAATGGATTTACCATTCTGTCTTCTAGTTTATCAATCTTTCCATATAGCATGGTTGCCTTATAAGATGTCTTCAAGGGAAGGCAGGTGGGGCTGGACATGTTTTGAAGATCTGGACGCAGGTAGGTGTGCTTTAATTTCACTGTGCCTATAAAGCTCTGCAGGACTGGGCTTCTGCCTGCATCTCCAGTTTCATTTCCTGCCTCTTCCTCCCTGGCTCCTGAACCCCAGCTACTTTCCCTACCTCATCAAGTGCCTTCCTGATCCAGAGCCTTTTCACTTGCTGCCCCCTCTACCCTGAACACATTTCAACACAATTTGACCTGGATAACTCTTCGGAACTGAGTATAAATGCCCCTTCTTTTTAAAGGGGACTTGCTTTTTTATACTCCTCCGCTCCAGTTTAGGTCCTTTTCAAAGCACCCTGTAATTTATAATTATTCATTTAATATCTGTATCCCAAACTGGTCGAGATTATTGAGGGCAGGGTACCTATCTGTTTTGTTCATTACCTGACACTAAGCACATGATACAGTTCCTGGTGCATAGGAAGCATTCAGTAAATAGTCTTTGAATGGATAAAGGAATGGACATGTGGTGGGAGAGGGCCACTCCTTAGAGTTGGAGTCTATTCCTTAGGTTTTTAGCATAATGCCCTACAGTTAAGGGGTTATGGTATTGATCATCTATCTGCTGCTGCATAACAAGCCACTTCAAATGTAGATGGCTTAAAACAACAACCATTGCATTTGCTCACAGTGCTGTAGGACAGCAACTTGGGATATGTTCAGCTGGGTGGCCCTGCTGGTATCATCTGATTTAACTCATGGAGCTGCTACTACCTGGCAGCTGGACTAGGGCTGGAAGAGCCAAATCCTGGTGGTGCTGGATGTTGACTGGGCCACTCTCTCCTCGGGATTTTTCATGCTCAAGGATGATGACAGTCTCAGGGAAGCAAGTAGGGTGGCCAGCCATTCTGCTTCGCCTGGGACTATCATGTTTTTAGCAATGAAAATCCCATATCCCAAGAAACTCCTGAGGCCTGGGAAAATCAGGATGGTTGGTCACCCTAACAGCAAGAAAGGAGTCGAAGTGACAACTAGGCTCAGAACTTCCACAGTGAGACTTCTGTTGCATTCTATTAGCCAAAGCATGTCCCTAAGTCAGCCCAGATTCAAGGGGGTAGAGAAGTGGACCCCATATCTTGATGGGAAATGCAGCAAACACATATTGCAAAGGAGAATGCATACAGGGATGGGAGGATTTTTGCAACCTACTACAGGTAGGGAAAGGAAGACCACGAACTCAGAAGTCAAAGTAAGGCTTTTCTGTTTATTGAACAATCTGTGCAAAGGAAGGAAATATTGGGAGAGCCATAATTAGCCAAATGTTAAGTGACAACTCCACTTAAGTGTCTTACTACATTACAGGCTTTCTTTTATATACAAGTACAACTTAAGACACTCCTCCGTTGGAAAAATGCCTTGGATTAGCAGATTAGGAGGGATGTTGAAATATTCAGGTAAAGGAGAGAAGACTTCTTGGCAATCAAGAGAAGGGAGGGCAAATCTCCTAATCGTATGTTAACAATATCAAAAAGGCTACGTCAAGGGTAGTATTGATAACTTGTTTGTCCAGCAAAATATTTGGGCTAACAAAACTTTACATTTATATAGGCTTGCTATGTGCCAGACACTGTTCTAGTGTAGATGATTTACATTGATCAACCCATTGAAAACCCACATTTACTGATGAGGAAACTGAGTCCCAAGGTCACCTAGGTAGTAAATGGTAGAGTCGCGATTTGAACAGGCAGTCTGTCTCTTAACCTGCCTTCCCAGGAGCTACCATTTTGCTGAGAGTTTAGCTTCCTCTTTCTAACTAGCGGTTTGGAATAGTAATCTAAAGGTCTCTCTGATATGGAGGTTGCTCTTCCTCAATATAGAGGGCGGCCGGGAGAGTTTGGCTCCGGAACAGAAGTCCAGGGCTTGGGTTCCCATCCAGGCTGGAATAGAGGCTCCTCTTGCGCAGGCGCGGCGGTGTAGTCAGAACTCAGCCGGGGTCCGCAGCAGCTTAGGGCAGCCGGGGTGAGTCCCGACGTCTGAGGGAGAGGTCGTCATTCCACCCCGCCCCCACCCGCGGACAAGGCCGTTCAGCTGGGCAAGGGGAGTTGGCGGCCGCGAGGTTCCGCAGGGCGTGGGTGGGGAGGAGGGGGGAGCGGAGGGACCCAGAGCTGGCCTGGAAAGCGCGAAACCCGCGAGGGCCCTGGTGCCGGAAGGGCCGACGCCCTGCGGCCCGCAGGTGGCCGAGCAGAACTTCTCAGACGTGCGATGGACCGGGCCTTAGAGAGGGAATCATCCCAGCGCATGCGCACCTGTAACAGATGGGCAAGCTGAGCCCGATCCCCTCTGACAGCCCTGGGGAGAGCTTAGCTTACTTCTACTTCTCTGAGCCTGGGTTCCTCATCGCTGAAATGGGATGAACAGTTCCCACCCGGCCATCCTTCAGTGAATACTGATTACGCTTTTACAAGGCACTGTGCTAAGTGCTACTTAATCACAAGATTATTGTGGGGAAATCAAGTGAGATGATGAAAGTGAAAGCAGTTGGCATGCTTTTAAGCATGTTATAAATGTGAGCTCTTAGGAACTCGCATTTATGTTTGTTGTTCGTTTTTATTAAGAAGTCAAGCTTTGCTGCTTCCTGGCGTCAGGTCACCCCACTTTCCCTGGCCAGATTTCTTGCAAATGGATCCAATTAGTCACTGGAAGAGCTGAGAAGAGGGTTGGCTCCCCGCAAATAGATGACTGTGATTTTGCCCTTCTTATGCAATGTATCTTTACTACTTCAAAGGGATTAAAGTGAGTTGGTAATTTGTAACTGCTCTGAGTATAATTCTCTGGCATGCTCAGAATATATTTCAATCTCCTAATTGATTTGGGAGGTTGAAAATTGTTGATGTTGAAATGGAACTTTTGGTTGCCGATTCCCTTTCCCCTCTTGGTTGATAAAAACCCACCAATAGGAAAGACACCCTTGGCATTCTCTTTGCTTCCTTTTTTCATTCACAAGGCTCAGTGTTCCATCTGTATGTAGTATAATATTTATTTTCTACTAGTTTAAAACATGTTTATACAACAACTAGCTTGGACAAGGCATTGTGCCAAGCCCTCAAGACACGAGAAAATGGTTTTGAAATGTGCCCTGCTCTCAAGGAACTTGCAGTATTGAGGGGGAAGAATGTAGTGGGGGATCTCATACAAGTAGAGTTAAATTACGACTAAATGGGGGTTTCACAGACAACCTCCATTATTTTATTAAAGCCAGTGTTGTGTCTGTTTCACTTGTGGTTGGCATATCTTTCCATGAACGCTGTTTAGAGCCAAAGTTACATGCTTTCCCAGGCCCTTAGTTATCATGAAACAGAATTTAAGTGCTTTATCTGCTCCTGGTCCAATATCCATCATCACAGACACGCCCCTGACCCTGGGAACATATTCTCAAAAGATCTGTGTGAGGCACATAAAAGGAGAATTTCTGAAGCTTAATTTTGCTTCTTGTGTTAGTGATGTGGCTTTGGGATTTGCTGCCCTGTCCCATGAATGTGCATTCCTGACTCTTAAGCTCTCTTATTTTTACTTCAAGGTACAGCTATCACACCTGTACCTAACCATCTGTATCATATTGATGTTCCCTTTCTTCAAACTGTAGCATTCATAGTCCTCTGCTCTGATCTTGACATTTACTAACACTTTGCATTGTTATTAACTTTCATTGTAAATTGTGCGTTATTGAGCAGGGATTCCGGGACAATGTACGGTAGATGAAAAAGCATAGATTTGGAGATGAACAGATTTGAGTTTGAATTCTGGTCCCGCTGCTTATTGGCTATGTGACTGAAAATTTGGGAACCTCGATTTCTTCAGCTATCACACATAAAAGGTATCTTCTGCAGGATTGTTACTCATAGGCATGTAGTGAGAATTAAATAAGGTAATTATTAAGATGGGGAGTACCCTTCTCTCCTTAAGCCCTGTACAGTGTTTGTATCTATAGGTTCTACTTAATACTAGTTAAATGAGTGAGGGTCTGTCACATCCAGTTAAATTATGAGTGTGGACTAAAGTTTTTTTCTTTCACCTAGAATCATAAAATTTTAGGATACATGTCTTGAGATTCTCAGCCCAATGTTCTGCCCACTATTTGGCGTAATCCACAATGAGTATTTCTTTAACACCTATTAAGTTCAAAGCACTGTCTCTTCAAAGAAATAGGAGACGAGGCAGGGTTCCTGTTCTCAAGGAGTTTCAGTCTATCTGGAAACTAGGGATATTTATTTCTTATCTGTCTCACCTCTATCCCAACAACTCAGCTTCTGAAAATTATAGTTCTCTAGGGTATGGTCCAGGTCATCTTTTCACTTTATATTCTCCTTGGGTGAACTCATTCACCTCCATGGCTTTAAATACCTGCTACGTGCCAGAGACTTCTAAATTTATACCTAGAGTCTAGACTTTTCTTTTAAACTTCAACCCCATATATCCAACTGTCTACTTAACTAATGTACTTATTCCACAACTGCTTCAAGTGAAACTTATCTGTAACAGGCCTCCTTCTCCTCCAGACCTGCTCTCCTTCCAGTGTTCCCCATCTTCATTGAGTGGCCAAAGCCAGGGACCCAAGAATCATCCTTGGGATCTCCTGTCTCTCATATATCCCTGCCCACATCCAATAAATCACTAAATCGTACACATTCTACCTTCAAAATATAATTGGAATCCCCCCAATTCTATCTCTGCTGACTAACACCAAAATTCAAGCCACTGTCATCTGCCCACTCTTGTTGTCACGTGGAAAATGGATTAGAGGAAGGAGCTGTAACAGCTGTCTCTCAACTCCTTCCTCTAATCCATTTTCCATGTGACAGCAAGAGTGATCTTTTTAAGTACAGAGCTGGTTGGGCCATTTCTCTGCCGAAAATCCCCCAATACGTTTGCTGACAGATTGAGGCTTCAAGTCATTCCCAAGCCCTCTGACGGTCCACAGACTTTGCACCTGCTGATTCTGTAACCCCAACTCCTACCACTCTCCACCCAGTTACGTCCTTCCAGCCATACCAACCTTCTCTTTGTGCATTGATGGTCACTTTTTTAGGGAAGCCTTCCCTGCCCCCCACTGTTTAGATAAGGTTCTCTTATTATGCCTCCTTATAAAACCCTGACTTTTTTTTTTTTTTGGTTCTACTTACCTTAATTGTAATTATATAGTACTAATTTGCATGAGTGTTTGGTTATTGATTTGCCCATTAGTCTGCAAGCTCCTTGAGGACAGACACCACATTGCCTCAGCACCTGACACTGTGCCTAGCATACACAGATGCCTATTGAATAATGGTTGAGAAAATGCAAGCAGTAAGATAGCTTATGTCAAGTACCAAAGAAAAGCTTAAGACAATGAGTGTGATGAAAAGTCAGGAAAAAAAAAAAAATCACTGGAACCTGGGGTGGGTGAGACGAGTTATATCTTAAAGAAAAACAGAAGACTCTTTTCTACGAGTTCTGAATATTCAGGGGACAAATTGTGTACCAGTTTGACAGAAGAAGAATTTCATATAAGGTAGCAATTTGAAATAAAGGTGGAGAAGTAAATTGAGGCCATCTTGTAGACGGCTCTGGGTGCCAGGCTAAGGAATTTAAACTTTATTCTATAGACAATAGGAAGCCATTGATAGTTTTTGAGCATGAGTGGTAACATTTTCAAATCTGTGGCATGAGAAATGTATCTTTGGGCACTCTTAGTTGTCAGCAAGAGAAACCCATCCCAAATAGGCAGAGCTTGATCCAACAGCTCAAATGATGTAACTGGTTTCTTCCTGAATCTCTCTGCTCTGCATCCTTTGGGTAGGCTCCTTTCTCTGCCAGGCTTTCCCTCATGGTGATAGGATGGATGCAGCAGCTCCAGGATCATGTCTTTTCAAGGCTGAAATCTAGGAAAAAGAGATTATCAGCTTTCCTAGGTTTCCTGTGGCTCTAATAACAATCCTGGGATTGCAGCTACATAGCTGGGATAGACTGGTTTATTTCCTGTGCACCTCTCAGGACCAATATTTGTTACTAGAGGAATGCAGTGTGCCAAGTGGCTTAGGCCTAGTTCAAATTCACAGCCCCCCTTTTCTAGCTCAGGGTGACATCAGCAAAATTTGCCACCCCAAAATGTCTCTTTGGCATGCAGATTATTTTGAGCTGAAAGCAATCAACGTCCAAAAGACCCAAGAAGAAGTTTGACCTTTCCCTAACTGCCCAAAGAATGTAGATAGAGGACCTGTTCCAGGAAGGGAGCATCAGCATAGATCACTGAAGTATGAACGAGGTGTGGAGACAGGGAAGAACCTAGCAAAGTCTGTTATAATTCCCTCTCTGTGTCCCATTGTCTCTGCATGGCCCAGCAAACATTTATTTACCCAACACGTGCTTTTCCACTCCATGTCCATTTCCTTCCCCTTTGAGGTCCCAAACCACCACCTCCAACATCCTCTTTTGTCTTTAGCTGAAGATGGTATTTGAGGTGAGGGTTTCAGCCATTTTGGTGAGTTACTCAGTTCTCCTGGGTCTCTCCCATGTATACATATTATTAAACTTTTGTTTGATTTTCTCCCATTAGTCTGTCTCGTGTCAGTTTAATTCTCAGACCAGCCAGAAGAACCTAGAAGGGTAGAGGGAAATTCCCTCCCCAGTACCACACTGAGTGAGAGCAGGGGAGGGGCAAATTTCCACATGAAAACAGGACTGTTGCTGGAAGCGGGATACTTGAAGGCTGCGCCCCACGTCAATAAATGTCCATAACGGGAGGGAAGGTCAGCCTGGCAATGTAGGGAGTAGAGTGGAGCAGGGAGAGACCACTGCTGGGGGGTTGTTCATCCTTCTGTTTCCTGCAGTGGCCTGAGAGCATTGAACTTGGCCATTCAGTTCTTTGCAACCATCACTGCACCTCTCGCAATGCTCTGCTTGCCAAAGGTCCCCATAGAGCAACTGAATTGTCTCTGTAGGAGTAAATCAGAAGGGGAAGAAGGATTTATGATGGATAAAAGGTGTCTAAGAGGTCATACATGTATCTCATTGTCCCTAAATCGGTCACATTCTACCATTTAAGAAGACCCTTCTTTTTTCACTTTGTTAGCTCTTGCATCAGTGTGTTTGGGAGGGAAGGCTTCTAACTTGGCAGGATCGCTAATCTAGCTAGGTTAATGATGATTTAATTCTTCCTGAATTTGTTGTTATAAAAAAATGGGTTAAAAAAAGATTGGATTCTTTTTTGGTTTTCTCCTGATTTTTATTTATTGCACAAGTAATATCACAACAACAATAAATGAAGGAAAATAGTACTACTATAAATATCTTTTTAAAGAGACAGACAACCCTTGGCAGATGTGTAAATATTGTCTTCAGTTTATCTTGTATCCTCTAAATGTTGGCTTGTCAAAAAAAAAAAAAAAAGAAAAAAGAAAGGTCTTCCCTGGTGGCGCAGTGGTTAAGAATCTACCTGCCAATGCAGGGGACACGGGTTCGATGCCTGGTCCAGGAAGATCCTACATGCCGCAGAGCAACTAAGCCCGTGTGCTGCAACTACTGAGCCTGTGTTCTAGGGCCTGCGAGCCACAACTACTGAGCCCGCATGCCACAACTACTGAGCCTGCGCTCTAGAGCCTGCGAGCCACAACTACTGAAGCCCGTGGGCCTAGAGCCCGTGCTCTGCAACAAGAGAAGACACTGCAATGGGAAGCCTGAGCACCGCAACGAAGAGTAGCTCCTGCTCGCTGCAAATAGAGAAAGCCCACGTGCAGCCAAAAATAAATAAATAAATTTATTAAAAAAAAAAAGCCTCATTCTGTTATAGGACTAGAGGCATATTAGTACAAAGTACAGCAAAGCTCTGTTGAATTTTTTAAATAAGTATTGGCTAGATAAGAAAAACTATAGTCTGTATTCTTTCAATTTAAGATGGCAGAGCTTGAGGAAAGTGGAGCTAGAGAAGGAATCTGTATGTTTATTTACCTTTTGCCTGTAGTCATTTCTTCTACTGTGTAGTCTCGTATGTGAAGGAAATGCAGCTTCTAAACCATCTTCTGGGCTTCCCTGGTGGCTCAGTGGTTGAGAATCTGCCTGCCAATGCAGGGGACACGGGTTCGAGCCCTGGTCTGGGAAGATCCCACATGCCAAGGAGCAACTAGGCCCGTGAGCCACAGCTACTGAGCCTGCGCGTCTGGAGCCTGTGCTCCGCAACAAGAGAGGCCGCAATAGTGAGAGGCCCGTGCACCGCGATGAAGAGTGGCCGCCACTTGCTGCAACTAGAGAAAGCCCTCGCACAGAAACGAAGACCCAACACAGCCATAAATAAATAAATAAATAAATAAATAAATAAATAAATAAATAAATAAATAAATAAAATTTATAAATAAATAAATAAATAAATAAACCATCTTCAGTCTTCTGGTGTAATCCCTTGAGAGCTGGCTGGGTCATTGAGTTTTCAACTTTCTGAAAACCCCATAGAACAAAGAGAGCATTAAATATGTATTTGAGAACGAGAGTGTTGAATCTTTTTGTTGTGACCTTGGCTGAGAGGGCTGATGTGATATTGTGGTTTATAATGAGAATATATAGTTGGTCTTTCTGGCATAGAGCTCCTAAAACTTTTGGAATTTCCTAAGTGATGAGAGCTTAGAGGTATCTTTTGTTATGTTAATGAAGTGACCTTTAGACCCCACCTCAGGTTGGGAGGCTGATTCCCAGAAGACCCAAATATATGATCAGAGGGTTGGAATTTTCAATCCCATCCACTGCCCTCCAGGAGGGGAGAGGGTCTGAAAGATGAATCAGTTACCAATGGCCATTGATTTAATCAATCATGACTCAATGAAAGCTCCATAAAAACCCCGAAGGTCAGTGTTCTTTGGAGAACACTGGAGAGCTGAACACTTGAGATCTGGGGAGAGTGGCTCGCCTGGAGAGGGCATGGAAACTCTGTGCCCTTTCTCCATACTTTGCACTATGCATCTCTTCCATCTAGCTGTTCCTGAGTTATATTCTTTGATAATAAACCAGTGATCTAATAAGTAAGATGTTTCTCTGTTTTTCGAGCCACTCTAGCAAACTAACTGAAGTCCAAGCAAGAGGTGGTTGGAACCTCCAATCTGTAGCCAGTTGGTCAGAAGCACGGGTAATACTCTGGGCTTGCAACTGGCGTCTGAAGTTGGGGGTGGGGTGACAGTCTTATAGGACTGAGCCCTCAACCTGTGGGATCTGATGCTTTTTCTGGGTAGTGTCAGAATTGAGTTGAATTCTCCAACACCCTGCTGGTATCTACAAATTGCTCATTGGTATGGGGAAACCCCCCCTCCCCACATTGGCATTGATCTCAGAACACCAAAAGAGCTGGTGTGGGACTACCTCATGGTCAGATTGTCATCTGATGGATTGACCTACCTTGATACAGGATTTTTTTCCTCCAGCATTTTTAAGTTTTTGTTTTTGTTTTTTTAACAATTCATGACCCATCTATTAATTTAATGCGATTGAGACCATTCAATGCTACTGTTTTCAGACCATAACTGAAAGGGCATAGCTTTTCCAAATGTGTGTGGAGGACTAGTATTTGCTAAGCCTCTGGACAGCAGTACCATCTGACAGATATGTAGGTGGTAAAGTGAATGAATAGGATCTATCATGTGTTGGAAAGTGGTTTCTGTAAATAGGAAATTAATGCAATGTTACCCACAGTGAGTCAGATCTGAAGCAGTGGAGTCCAAAACCTCTGACTCCCGCTCAGGTATTTTAAAGACGAAGTCAGCCATTCTTAACCCTTTTCAAAATGTCAGGTACTAGAATACGACAAGTAGTGACCCTGAAGCATTATCTGTCCCCTTTGGGTTCATTTGCATAATACACACACAAGCCAGTACAATCAACATTTATCAGCTCATGCCTGTCAAAAATTAATGGGGCCACTTCCTAAATGCTTCTGTGGAGGTGGCGTTTTCCTGTCTCTCTGACACAGCCTTCAGGCAGCCAGTTCTCTCTCCTCCCCTGTCCCCACCAAGCTGCTCTCATCCTCCCTACTAGCTAGGCAGACAGAAACACTGGGCCTGCTGCCCCCAATCCTTGCCCTCCCTCACCCATTTCAACAGCCCGTTCACTTCAGTTGGGCACTCCCTCCAATGAACTATGTCCTTCCTCCCTTTCAGAGCTTAGTTTTTAGGAAAATTGAAAAATCATCACCATCATATGGAAGTTTTAAGGCACACTTTTTTACGATGATTTTAAAAAAATACCTATTTAACCTCATAAATAATGATGTAATCAATTATTCAGTACAAGTACACAAAACCTTACTTTTCCTTTAAATCAGGGAAGTTCTCTACTTCTGTGGATGCCTTGGTGGGTGTAGACCACCGTGAATTGCACCACTCTCACCCTCCCTCCTAATCGCACTGCGTTTCCATTTGTCTTTGCTCTTCGGGGAAGTGGGGCTCTGACCGAAGCTCTCTCCTGGCCTCTGCTGTGCCTTCCAGCCTCTTCCAGCCTCCCAGCACTGCACACAGCCCTCAGCAAGTTCGTCCTTCTTCTTGGTTGGAGGTGGGTAATTCTTTCCCACAGTGCGCTCTTTGTCAGCCCTGAGCATCTGAAGTGAAAACGTTGTTGGCAGGAGCAGATGTACTGCTGTACACCCACCCCTGCTCATCCTCATTAGCTGTCTTTCTTCAAGGCGGAGCACCAGGGGAGGGCAAGTGCTAGTCCTCTTGCAAATGCTAAAAAGCCGGATGTTCACTGACTTAACTCTTCCTAAGCAGCAGCTGGTTCCTTCTTTCCTCCTGTGCATCTCTTGAACCCAGTTTGAGAAAAGAACATTCCTTTGGTGCCTTGGCCAGGAATGTTCTAAATCTATTGAGGCACAGCCATTTATCAAATGACTGTTATGCAGAAGGCATTACTGTGGCTCTTTACTATGTCTTTTAATCCTCATATCAATTCTGGGAGGCAGGAATGGAGTCAGAAAGACCCGGGTTTGAATGTTGCTGCTGCCAGTCACCAGCTGTGTGACCTGAAGTAACTCAAATGACGTCTCTGAGTTTTATTTCCCCATTTGTAGAATGAAGACAATAATCCCCCCTCCATAGGGTTGTTGTGAGACTTAAGCAGGATTGTTGATGTAAAGCCCTTAACGCAATGGCTTGGCTTGTAATAGTGCTGAAAAAAGGCTAGCTATTATCATGGAGAGGTTGAACTTGGACAGGTTACTTGACTTATCCAAGATTATACACCTGGTTCATGGTGGAACTGAGCCATGAATTCAAATCATTTGAATCTATTTCCCTTTCTTCCTCGCCTCCTTTATTAGAAAGGATGCTATGTTCGTGCCAGAGCACTGTGGAAAAAAAAAAAGGAGCTGCTGGGTACTTTGGCAGTGTACTATGCAATTAAACTCCAAGGCTAATAATAAAAAATTATAATACTACAGCTAATATCTATTGAGTACCCAGTGTGTGGTAGGAGCATGCGAGGCAATTGGCATGCATTCTGTAGTCTTTTTAACAGTGTTCTCCAAAATTTAGTCATTTGTGTCCTATCTTCACAATTTTTGCCATTTCTGTATACCACCTATACCATTATATTACTTAATTTTCTTTAAAATTGACTCACATTATTTCTTAAATAAGTGTATTTCAAAAGAAAATTTGTCACTACTGTAAATAGCCAGTATCATTTACCATGAATAAAGGATGATCAGGAAGATAGATACAATTAAAACAAAGCCCTGTTGTCCAGTTCCAGCTGGATAATCCTCTGGACCTGAGGCCTGTTCTCTGTTAAAAGGGGAGATTAGCAAGTGTTAAGAAGCCTTTAAGACATACTAGATCTGAACAGGTATTTCTTCTGGCCCTAACTGGAACAACTCAAAAAGAACTGGGAACAGAATAACATTCTCACTTGTGATTCCCTGTTCTTTAATGCCCCATCAACATAACCACCTAATAATCTCAGTGTCCCCACTTCCTGCTGAGGGAAGCACTGCCATGTGACAAGCTCGCAGGGAATTGTCATCACTCCATTTTACAGATGACGACTGAGGCTCAGAGAGTTCCCATCATTTACTGAAGGTCAGACAGCTAACAAGTGGTAAAATATAGGGTTAGAACCCAGGTCTTTCTTGAGAAAACATGAGAGAAATGTGTCACACTTCAATAGGCTTGATGACCCGGCACGCCCAGGAGCAGCAGAGTGCTTGCTTGAGTTTTCGGTTTCAAGTTCCTGGCCGACCATCTCATGGAGTTGCTGAGCTCCTCAGCAGCCTGAGAAACCCCGACCCCCTTGGGGAGGAGGGTGGTCCAGCTGCCCGGAACTGGGCCAGAGGGCATCCTTGAAGTTGGCGGTCATGTCCCTGCTGCAGTCCCCCGTGTGATGTTGAGCTGTGGCAGTGTGTGCAGCTGCCTTCCTGCAGGAAGCACTTCCTGGCTGGCCTGTTGGGGGACATGGGGGCGGTAAGAAGGTGTCAGGACCTGCGGCTGTCCTAGGCAGCCACGGCCATTGACCGGAGTGGCATTCTGCCCTCCCATAGAGCATCTCCACACACGGGAGTGGAGGAAGAGGAGGAGCTTGAGTGCAAATCCCAATTACCCCATTAAATTACTTAGCACGGTAAGCTTGGGGAAATACCTAACCTTTTTGCACCTCGGTTTTCTAACCTGAGAAATAAGGATGAGGCCAATACACCCTTGTAGGGTTGTTGCTAAGATGGAATGAGCTGAAGTTTGAATATCTAGCAGCTCCTGGCTGCTCACTAAATGATGGTTTTTTCCTTTCCCTCTTCCTCCCCAAAGTGGCGCATATATGCTACCGTATATCCTCCTTCCCCTCCCAGCCCCACCCTCCCTAAACTGATATAATCTTGAGGACATAGATTGAGACCAGTATATGTTTGGGTTTGGTGATGGAAATATTGTATCTTTCACATGTTAGGAGTGCCTTGACCATTTGCAGGTGCTCAGATTCTCCAACAATTGTGGATCATAGCCTGGTGAGGGTTGTTCTGCTTTTTTCTTTAAGAAACTTTAGGGGGGAATTCCCTGGCTGTCCAGAGGTTAGGACTTGGTGCTTTCACTGCCGAGGGCCTGGGTTCAATCCCTGGTCGGGAAACTAAGATCCCACAAGCCGCACGGCATGGCCAAAAAAAAAGGGGGCTTTCTGCCCGTTGCCATTCCAACAAGAGAAAACATCATGGCATCAGATATTTGCTGAAGCCACCGTTCTGTCCTGTATGGCATTCTGTCTCTTTCTGGCTGTGTTTGTCAGGCCAGCTTTCCCGGGCTGTGGAATGGCAGAGTAGGTTGACTCTAGGAACTGCCAGAGTCACCCCCCACCCTTCTGTGTTCTGCCTGCCGGTGCAGGAAGGGATTCCGACAGAGAGGAAGCAGTTATTTTTTATGACACGATCCTCAAAAGGATGCGGTTGTACGGCCAAAACCTGGTGTCTCCCTCAGTGGCCTATCATGAGTCTGTCCAATGTGAATTTACAGCGGCCCTTTTTGAGCTCTGCTTTCCTTCCCTGTGTTCCTTCTCCCCTACAAAACTGGGGAGGATACACGTATTTAGCCACAGCGACTATCTCGTGTACTTCTTCAACAATCCTCTAAAATAGGCTTGCTTATCTTTATTTTACAGCCAAAGACATGGAGATGCAGAGAAGTTCAGCAAATTACCAAGATTATACATCCAACAAAGGACTGAGCTGGGAGGCAAACCCCAGCATGTGACCAAGCCCCTAGCAACTGCCCTGTTAGGGATCCACCCCTTCCTTTCGGTTCCTGTGGAGAATGGCCCAGGCCCCCCAGTCCCTTCCAGGACTGAAGCACTCATTCCTCCAGCTGCTGGCAGAGTTGCTGGCTGACCCCTCCACCG
Source organism: Eschrichtius robustus (assembly GCF_028021215.1). NCBI lineage: Eukaryota > Metazoa > Chordata > Mammalia > Artiodactyla > Eschrichtiidae > Eschrichtius > Eschrichtius robustus. The sequence continues at coordinate 15,725,749 of NC_090826.1, read as the reverse complement.
CCCACTTGCCTCAGGGCAGCACAGCTCTGTAGGGCCACCCCAGCTCCAGGTTCCCGGTGGGATCAGCTGAGGCTTTAGTGGCAAATGCACTGTGGTTCTGTTTCTCCTTCTGCCCACTCCTGTGGCCTTCACTCTTCTGAAGGTGTGATCTGGAGTACACTCTCCAGGAAACTTTCTTGTATAAATCTCTGTCTCAGGGTCTATTTATCAGGGAATCTAGCCTTCAGTGGGAGTACGTTCAGTGGAAATGTCCAGATTCTAGAGCCCCAGCCTTGAACGTGTAAGCCTGCATCCTGCTAACAGGAGACGAGAATGGCTTGTGAGCCATGTGGCCTGGGTTAGACTCTTACACTCCAGCACTTAGGTTGCAGGAAAATGGGGTGTGAGAGGACGGTCATGTCCCAGGTCTCAGGTGAGTCCCTGGGACAGACCTCCAAGTGAGTGTCCTTGGCTTTGCACAGGAAAGAATTTAAGAGTGAGCTGTAGTAAAGTGAAAGCAGGTTTATTTAGAGAGATACACATTCCATAGTCAGAATGCAGTCCATCTCAAAAGGTGAGAGCTGGTGTGGGAGTGGTTAGTTTTTATGGGCTGGGTAATTTTATAGGCTAATAAGTGGGAGGATTATTCCAACTACTTTGGGGAAGGGGTGGCGATTTCCAGGAATTGGGCCACCACCCACTTTTTAGCCTTTCATGGTTGGCCTGGGAAGAAACTGTCATGGCTCTGGTGGGTGTGACATTTAGCATATGCTCATGTGTGACAGTAGGAGTATAATGAGGCTCAAGGTGTATTGGAAGTCAAATCTTCTGCCACCTTGTGCCTGGTATGTTCTAACCAGTATTTGTCTTATCCTTGATGTCATTCTTTTAAAGGTTGTGCCCTGCCCCCTTCCCTCCTGTCTCATTTACAGCGGTGTGATCTTGTAGATTGATTAACTTTCTCAGAACCTCAGTTTCGTTATTTGTAATCCAAGCATAATAATGGTATCTATGTCATCCACTGTGGCAACTGAGATAACAAGCCTTGTATTTAGAATAGAGGCTGGCACGTGGTGAAAGGGCAGTAAATATTGGGCATCAGTAGTAGTGTCACTGGACGCAGATTTGTATGCCTGACACACAGTGAGGCCAAACAAACCAAAACATAAGCATTTGGAGCAGAGAAAGGTTTATTGCAGGTCCAAGCAAGGAGAATGGGTGGCTCATGCTCAAAAACACTGAATTCCCCGATGGTTTTCAGGGAGAAGTTTTTTTTTTTTTTTAATCAACAGAAGGATAGTTTTTCAGGATAGTTTTTTTTTTTTAATTTTTATTTATTTATTTATTTATTTATGGCTGCGTTGGGTCTTCGTTTCTGTGCGAGGGCTTTCTCCAGTTGCGGCAAGCGGGGGCCACTCTTCATCGCAGTGCGCGGGCCTCTCATTATCGCGGCCTCTCCTGTTGCGGAGCACAGGCTCCAGATGTGCAGGCTCAGTAATTGTGGCTCACGGGCCCAGCCGCTCCACGGCATGTGGGATCTTCCCAGACCAGGGCTCGAACCCATGTCCCCTGCATTGGCAGGCAGATTCTCAACCACTGCGCCACCAGGGAAGCCCTCAGGATACTTTTAATTTTATTTATTTATTTATTTATTTTTGACTGTGTTGGGTCTTTGTTTCTGTGCGAGGGCTCTCTCTACTTGCGGCAAGCGGGGACCACTCTTCATCACGGTGCACGGGCCTCTCACTCTCGCGGCCTCTCTTGTTGCGGAGCACGGGCTCCAGACGCGCAGGCTCAGTAGTTGTGGCTCACGGGCCCAGTTGCTCTGTGGCATGTGGGATCTTCCCAGACCAGGGCTCGAACCCATGTCCCCTGCATTGGCAGGCAGATTCTCAACCACTGCGCCACCAGGGAAGCCCAAGGGAGAAGTTTTTAACGGGCAAAATTTGGGGTGAGGGCTGCAGGGTGTGTGACTTTCTCCTGATTGGTTGGTGGTGAGGTAACAGGGTGGTATTCCAGGAATCTGGTGCTCAGCCTGAAGTTACCATCCTCCACCTGGATGGGATCCTTAGTTCCCACAGAAGACCTCAAAGATATTGTTATGTATATCCCTCAAGGAGGAACCAGGCCCCTGATTTAATCTCTGCACTATTGTTTCTTGACTGCTCCTCCTTTGTTTCTGCATTCCCTCCCTTCCCTGATTAGCAACTATTTGAATCTGCCCTTTGGTACTCAGGGAAGGTCTAGGAGGCTGAAGCCTTTTCCTACAAACAAGAAACAGGGGACATGGAAAGGATTTGTGTAACTGAGTAGGACCCTATGGGGCCTTCCTAGGACAGACCCCTCCCCCGTATCCCTGCTTTAGCTCCTCTCTGAAGTACCTAGATAATAGTATCTGATGCACATTTCCTGAGTTGGTTTACAGAAGTGAAAACCCCCCACCAAATGAAAGGTGTTAACTACTTGATGACCATGAGCATGTAGCCTCCAGGCCTACTGGAGCCTAAGAATTGATAATGTTAATCCCTTTGATACCGCCCTGTTACCTCACTATCAACCAGTCAGAGAATTGAGCACAAGCTGGTCACATACCCTGCAACCTCCCTCCCTCACCTGGCCTTTAAAAATGCTTTGCTGAAACCCTTCAGGGAGTTGGGGATTTTTGAGCACAAGCCACATGTTCTTCTTGTATCAGTGCCTTGTAATAAATGCTGCACTTTCCTTTACCTCAACCCAGTGTCAGTAGATTGGCTTTACCACGTGGGCAAGTGGACCCAAGTTTGGTTCGGTAACATTTGTATCTGGGAGGGCCCCACAGGGTCCTGCTCGGTTTCAGTAGTAGACACTGCTGAAAACTCCTTCATTTCCCCCACTCCCTTGGTTTCCTTGAAATCACACTGTCCTTGCTCACCTACTTTTCTCAACATTTGTCCTCTGTTTGCTTTTCTGGCTTCTCTTTCTCCTCCTGCCTCTTCATTTGGCTGTTTAGGGTCTGTCCCTTCTCCACTTCCTCTTCCCTTTTTTTCCATGTTCTCTCCCTCCAGTCTCCTCTACTCTGCCCGAAAGTGGCCTGCAAGCCCTCCAGTGCAGTGAATAGCCCTTGAAGTGGGCTGCATGTAGTTTTTAAGTGATGCAGTTTTTAAGGAGGATGGGCAGACCTGTCATTTGCATGAATAACCAGAGCATTTCCCATTTGGGCTGCTCCAAAATTCAGTCTGTCAAAGCTTGTGAATTACGTTAGTGATTTTGTTTTCAATTTATGCCCTTGAGTAAGGGCACCCGCCTGTCTTTTATAGGTGCTATTTGTCAAGGCTGATAATGCAGAGCAGGCAAGTGGAGGTGGAGAGAAGGGTAACTGCCATTTGAATTTGTATGACAAGAGAAGGGTAAAGGGATTCTGCGGAAGTCCTGAAATAATAAGGACAATGAGCCATTGTTCTCAGGGCTTCATTTTTAGACTGTTTTGATGAGTGCTTTAAACCTCAGTTGTTTACATATGAATTATAAGACTTCTAGGAAAGCATAAAACCCATGAAAATTATATGCAAGGAATCCTACTGATGGCCTGTGTTTTGGATTCACTTCATCTACAGCTAAATCAATGAAAACATATTTTTACTTCAAAGGTTAGAGTTAAAAAGTGTGGTTCTATGAGGAGAAGATGAAAGAGGAAGGGGGCACTGGGGGAGGAGATATACCACTGGAAAAGGCGAGGAGAGAGGGGAGGTGGAAACAAACATTTCTTAGTCATTACCCTGTACTCAGCACCAGAAGTGTTCTTTCATTCAGTATGCAGAAAAATTCTGTAAGGAGAGAGTCTTACCCCATTTTACAGAGAAGGAAACAGGGGCTCAGACAAAACCCCTTCCTCAGGACACACTCGGGATGGTCTGACCCTAACAGACCCCCTCCACCACCACCAAAGGCTAACTGGTTTAGGAGTAGGGCAGCCTGATGTCATGATTTTAAGGTCTTTAGTCAACTTCAGTTTCTGTCATCACCATGTGAAATGTAGGGACAGTGCTATGCGGTTATGACTAAACAAGATATTCTTTAGTAGTGACCTTGATTTGTTTATAGCACAAACCAAACCAATGAGAGTCTTATGATGAATTCTTACCCCTTCTCCCTCTAGTCCAACACCCATTCCCCTCATACACACACACACACAAACACAAACACACACACACAAACACACACACACACACACACACACACACCCCATGCACATGCCCCTCTTAGTTCAGAAGAGCCTTTGGGAGAGCTTCAGTTCTGTTCATTCTCGTACTATCTATGGTTCAATCCACTGTAGCCAAACCTGCTTTCGATCTACTTTCTGAACTTAGGAAATTCTGGAGGTTGTGGCTTTATAACATCTGGGTCCTAAGATAAGGCCTTGCACTGGCCAACCAGTGAAATCCTTTCATCACATGTGCGTGAAAAATTCTTACTTAGATGAGGAGCCACACCAGACGATTTCTTATTTCATGTCCTGTTACGATTGCTGCAAAGACAGGAAAAAAAGGAGAAATTATTTTGAAGAAGAGAGTTTAGGAAAGAAAGAAAGATGTTTCCTTTTGTCTGTGCTTGATTTAAAGAGATTTTTTTTAGCAGTTGAAATTTGCTATTTGTGGTTTTGAAGAATAAACTTCCCAAGCCTTTATGTTGTTCTTTTGTGGGCCCCTGACCTGGCTGCCGTCCCACAGTCTGTTAGGCGGAGCATGATTAGAAGAACTCTTGATATTGGCAATTGAAAGGAACATATTAGCTGATAAACAACCGCCACCGTCTCACAACAAACATCTCAAAAGTTAAGTACTTTTAAAGTGAAGTGTATGTTAGGATCTATGCCTGCCTCATTGCAATGTTGCAAGGAATGATGCTGGGTTTCCATGAAATCTTAGGTTTGAGAGGTATTTCCAAGATTCTTCTTGGTTGCCTAGAGTCCAAGGGATTCCTAAGGTCAAAGAAAGCCATCTTAGAGAACATATGAGGGGCTTCCCTGGTGGCGCAGTGGTTGAGAATCTGCCTGCCAATGCAGGGGACACGGGTTCGAGCCCTGGTCTGGGAAGATCCCACATGCCGCGGAGCAGCTGGGCCCGTGAGCCACAACCACTGAGCCTGTGCGTCTGGAGCCTGTGCTCCGCAACAAGAGAGGCCGCGATAGTGAGAGGCCCGCGCACCGCGATGAAGAGTGGCCCCCGCTCGCCGCAACTAGAGAAAGCCGTCGCACAGAAACACAGACCCAACACAGCCAAAAATAAATAATAAATAAATTAATTAATTAAAAAAAAAAAAGAGAACATATGAGCACAGACCGTGAGCCCAAAGCATCAATTTTGCTTTCTCCCTTTATTCCTGCCCATGAAACATTTCCCAATTATTTTTCCGTGTTGTTCTTAAGCAAGTAGGTCTCCCTGCTTTACTGCCTAGACTTTCTAAATAAGGGGTTGACCCACTCGCTTCAGAAATAAAATGTTCACAGGACTCCCCCATATGGAAACCCACCTGCAAGAATAAAGTTTGTGTCACTGCCTCAGGTCCAGAAACCCATGTCCATTTCTTGCAAGTGGTCCTATCCAACTGGCCCTTCCCTTCCCAGCTCACACCCTCCCAGGTCCCGATTTAAAAGCACTTAATGAGGGTGCTAATTAGAACCTGATCGGGTTGCTAATGAAGTAGTTGATAGCCCAGATCAATTAAAAGAGGAGAAAGCAGCCCTGGCCTTTGGTTTGTAGCCTCTCCAGGAGATGACATTCTCTTTTTAATTGCTTTGAAACAGGCTTTGCTGAACCAATCAGCCTCTGTCATCGCCGCTTGGCTCCTGGTCACGTTGCCTGTGCCAGTAAGAGGCTGCACTGCAGCGGGAGGGAAGCTTTGGACTTTGGAAAGGAAGGTTTCCCCTTTCTCTGTGCTTGAAACTTTATAAACCTTACGCTTCTAAGGGGATTGCTCTGCCTAACTATCCCCACCCCTGACCACTGACCTTCTGAGATAAGCACTATAAATCCCAGCTAAGCTGAATCACCATGTAACCAGCACATCCCCCATAGTATATATATATACCTGAAAAAGTAACAGTGAGAATTGAAAGCAGAGGACGGTTTTAAACAAATATTTCTTTTTTTTTCTACTAACCTGGATGCTGGACTCCAGACACAGTACTCTAGAGTTCTGATGATGATTTTTGGTAGAAATAACAATAGTGGGTGAACTCTGACATTAGGCATGACTCAGTAGACAATAAAGTTGGTTTCCAGGTTGCAGTCATCTCACACAATGCGTGAGGGATCCTGTGAAGCCAGGTTTGCAAATAGGACAGAAGGGCCTGATGATGGGAAGCAGACCATGAGCTAAGGGAGAGGGGACAGCTAGAGGATGGGGAGTGGGGCTCTGAGGGCAGGGTGTGCTTACACTGAAGAAGGAGGAGATCAATCAATACAAGTGGTTTAACAAAATATTTTTTTAAAATATATATTGAGCACCTACCGTGTGCCAGGCACCATGCTGAGCACAGGTTATAGAGCACTGAAGGAAACATGACTCTTTGGAAGACAGACAAGAACAAATGATTGTAAATATAGTGTGTAATGTGCTGCAAAAGATAGATTCTGAGCACTCTAGGCAAGCCCTATATGGACACTGCAGACTTCGCTGAGGAAGGAAGTTTAAGCTGAGATGCGAAGGTCAGGTAGGAGAGGGCTGGGCAGAGGGGCCAGAACAGAGTGTCCATTGCAGGAACAGCACACGGGAAGTGGGAGGGAGAGAGGGAGAGAGAGCAGGTTTCGTCCTAGGACCCAAGAAAAGTCCCGCATGTCGGAGCCGAGAGAGGAAAGGAAGGATTTCATGAGTTGAGGCTGGAGCAGTGCCCAATCATTCACAGCCTTTTAAGTCACACGAAGGATTTGGGGCTGGAAGGGACTGGAAGGGAGACATTAAAAGGTTTTAAGCAGGGGATTCTTATGATCAGATTGTATTCTTGAAATATCCCAGCAGCTGTGTGGGGAACTGAACATAAGGAGTCCAGATGGGAAGCAGGGGTATCATCGGGGTTTCTACGGTGGTCCAAATGAAAGTCAGTGGAGGCCTGAACTAGGATGCTGACAGTGGGGATGTCGAGAGGTGAGTACACGTGAGAGACCTTTAGAGGATGGAATGAACAAGAATTGCTGGTTAATTGGACGTTGGGAGTGAAGAAGAAGGGGTAGTCCAGAATGACTCCTAAAGGTATGCTTGAGCAGTGGATTTATAGTGGGGCTATTTACTGAGATTAGGAGTGGGGGAGAGAGAGTAGAACCGGGGCTGCGGTTGGGGCAATTATAACGCAAGTCTTAGCCATATTTAGTCTGAGGCATCGAATGGTGATGTTGAGAAGGGCATTGGGATTGGTGGGTTTGGAGCCTGGGTGAGCTGGAGAAGTGGGCATCCTCGGCCAACAGTAGACAAATTTGTGGAGTTCCGTGAAATTCCCTTGTGGGGTGGCAAGTCCCTCCTCCCAGAGGAAGCTCAAACCGAAGCTGAGCCCAGAGGAATTCCACCATTTAATGGTCTCTTAGAAAAGGAGGAGTCGGGAATCCGCCAAGACAACTAAGAAGAAGCTGCCAGAGACAGGGGGAGAGACCCAGAGTGGACCTTGTTGTGATGGTTTTTGTGTTCAAGGCTTTCTACAAGGAAATCACTGTGGACTGATAGCCACTCAGGCCTGAGAGCACTGGTTTCCAAAAACAATTAAGCAGCAGAACCCCCGAAAATGAAACCTTACATAGGTGACCCCTGGAAAGGTGGAGGCTGGGCTTGCGGCCCTGCTCACTCAGCCTTCCTCTTGTCACGCCCCCCCCACCTCTGAACCCCAAGGCTCTGAGGAAGACTGTTGGAACAGCCCTGCCCTAGAAGATACCCACTTGGCCCAGTGAACTTAGGGCGACTCCCAGCGGCATCATCTTGGCCTCTCCTGAGGCTGAGCACCGCATCACCCGACGAACCAACCAATTGCTCCCCGGAGCTTACAGAAATCTGACCTCCGCTTTACTCCAGGTTAGAAGGTATCTGGGAGCCGATTACCAGACACCTCGCCTTCTCCCCCCATTCAATAAGTGCCTCTTAATCCTTTGAAACCCAGCTTAGACGTCATTAACTTCATGAACCTTCCTAGGCCTCCAATTAACGCATATATGTGGAATCTAGAAAAATGGTACAGATGAACCTATGTGCAGGGCAGGAATAGAGACGCAGACGTAGAGAATGGACATGTGGATGCGGGGGGGAGGGGAGGGTGGGACGAACTGGGAGATTAGGACTGACATATATACGCTCCCCTGTGTAAAATAGATAGGGGGAACCTGCTGTACAGCACAGGCGGTGGGAGGGGGGGCAGAGTGGGATGGCAGGGAGGTCCAAGGGGGAGGGAGTATGTGTATACGTATAGCTGATTCACTTCACTGTACAGCAGAAACTAACACAACCTTGTAAAGCAGAGATATGCAGATAAGAAAAATAAAAGAGCTGATCCCGCCTCTCCTGTGCTGCTTTTTGCTGCACCCATTTCACAGACTACTTGGATTATTTGTTTATACACACTCCCTTCCTGGCAGACTTTGAGTTTCTCTAGGGCAGAGGCCAAGACTTTACATCTCCAAGCCAGGATAATGCCTGGCACAGTGTGGGTGTGGAATAAATGTTTGCCCAGTTGGATTCAATTACATTGAATTAAACTTGAAAGGGCCCTCAGACAGTCTGCAGTCCTTCCTTCTTGTATATAAAGGTGAGGGTAAGCTCCAGCTTGTCACCAGCAGAGCTGGTTCTCGAATCCAGAATCCTGATTTCCAGTCCGGTGTTCTTAGGATCCTTTCTTGGGTGCTCAAGAGTTAACAGCGCTGAATAAATATGTATATTTTGGAGGCAAATCTCCCTGGTTTGCCGGCTGTAGGCGACTCTAGCTGGTTTAAATGGTGCTATCACAGTATCACCCACTAGGCCCAGGCGTAAAGTGACTTTCTTTGGAGTCATTTTTCGTAAGTAGAAGCGTGACTGTCTCTCCTACTTGTCCTCACCACCTGTCATGGTTCTGGCTCCTTCACAGATTTCCTGTCACTTTGAATGCTTACCTTCAAGAAAAGGGCCACTTCTCACATTTTCTAGTGGAAACGCTTTGTTTGTTTGTTTTTAATCTCCTCCTACAGGATTTGGCCCAAATATAGTTCCAATATAAAGGCTCTGGTGCTTTCTGTGTGTGGACAAGGGTTAGGAAATTCCTTGGGGAAAATGTAAAATTGGACTCTCTTCCTTGGAGACAGAGTAACGGTTCTTTTTTGGAAGACCAGTTGAAGAGCGGTTCTCTAGAGGCATCCTTGAGCATAAAAGCTGCGAACACTTGCCTCTCACTGTTAGAGGTGGCAGTGCTGTGACCCAGCCCCACCCCCAGTTTAGGAGGACTAGGCTGAAGGGTCTGAGAACCTGGCTGTTCACCTCTCTCTCCTATTTATCATTTACCTGGGTCAGTTTTCTCCCCTTAGAGCGCCCTTCTCACACTCTGCCACCTCCCAGCTTTGGGCTAAGAATTATTGTCAACCTACCAATTTTGTTGGGAAGTAAAGGCAGTGGAAAGAAAGAACAAAAGCTCAGGACTTAATCCCATGTTGAAACCCCAGCTCTACTGCTTACCAGTGTGCAATCTGTCCCTTCACCTCTGTGGGCCTCAGTTTCCTCATCTGTAGAATGGGACTGATAATGATACCGAGCAAGGCCCTGTGGAGCTCCTGGGCACAAAAGCCTTTCTGTGTCCCCCCTTTCTTTGATTACATGAAATAGGCTTCATTCAGCCTCCATGACCTTCCCTGAGTTCCAATGGGCAGATTCAAGCAGTTGTTAATTAGGGAAGGGAGGGGATGTGAGACAAGGGAGAAACAAACAGTCTAGAGAAACAGAAGTGCAGCCTTGGGGCAGGGTCCTGGTTCCCCATCAATGTATACACACAACAATATCTTTGAGCTGTCTTGCAGATACTGAAACCCCCACCAGATGGGAGGAGTTAACGGTTAACCATGGCCTGCTGACCACAGCACATGGACCCCAGACCGGTTGGAACCAGAAGGTTGATGAGGCTGACTCCCACTTACGTCACCACCAACCAATCAGAAGAATGTCCACGAGCTGATCAGGCCCTCTTTGAACCATTAGTATAAAATTTCTCACTACCCTCTCCAAGTTGGGATGCACGGTTTTGAGGGCATTAGCCCACTATGGCCCCCCTTGCCTGGCAAAGCGATAAAGCTATTCTTTCCTACTTCACCCAAAACTCTGTCTCCGAGATTTAATTTGGTGTTAGGGTACAGAGGCTGGATTCGGCTTCAATGGCGCCTCCCCAGGAGGGTAGTGGTGAGGACTGGGAAAATGTCTATAAAGCCCCCAGCCGAGTGCTTGGCCCATGGAGTCACCTAAGGAACAGTTGTTGTTAATAAACCACATTTTTTTTTTTCAGGTAAAATCATTAGTTTTACCTGCCTTAATCCTGGTTGCCCACCCGAAACAGTTATGATCGGTTATGATTGATCCATCTACGCACCATTTTCACGGAAGTGAGGGCGTGGTGCAATAAAAGGTTTGCTGCTCTAATTACTGTTGTCGTTTACTTCACCATTGCGGTGCTTATTGATGGAACGTCTCTTGTAAAGACAGATTCTTGCATGATAAATAGCTATATGTAACTGAATGCATACAAAGAATGAAGCCCAGATTGCTTTTTGTGTTTTGCCTGTTTTGTGTTTGAAAAATATGAATTAATCTGTCAAAATAAAACAAAGTGTTTAACCAGTGGGGACACTTGGACTACTTGAGTCCCGCTTCTGCAGCTACTCAGGGTATCCTTGGCAACTGGTTAGGCGAGAGCTGAGCTTCCCAGAGCTCAGCTCTCAGATGGAGGACACACAAAGGTTATACTTTCAAAGCTCTTTGTGTCTGTCAGCTAGTGTCTGTAGGCAATATGTGATTTTTAGAGAGCCTGTTGAATTACAAGCAAGATGTGGGTGGCCAGATTCTTTCCCTTGAATAGAAATAGTATAGTCTTTACACTAATGTCTGATTTTAATTTAATAGCTCTCTGGTTAAGAGGTACCATATAACAGTATCTTAACTCTAGTTTAAGAGAGACCTGAAGGGTTACTCTTTCTTTGTATCTTTATACCGGAATCCGTCACTTCTCTATTCACAGGCTCTCCCTGAAGGCCTTGAGTGGGCCATTTGTAACATCGAATCCAACGACTGGATTCTCTTGACTCTTCTTGCAGTATTGGGTATTTGCTGGAAGCTGTTTTAGTACAAACTAGTTGTACCTAAGAGTATACCCCAAGGAAATCATTAGGAACACCCAAAAGAAGCTGAAGAAATTCATCTCAGCATCACTCATGGTAGGAAAACATTGGAAACACCTGAGATGTCCAGCAATGAGGACGTGGTTGAGAAGGTTAGAACACACAATAAGAGGGAGTTTTATAGAGCCATTCCGAGTGGCCTTTAGGGAAAGTTGTTTGTTTTTTGTTTTTTTTACATAATGAGGAAATTCTTTTCTTTTTTTTTCTAAATTTATTTATTTATTTATTTACTTTTGGCTGCGTTGGGTCTTCGCTGCTGCACGCGGGCTTTCTCTAGTTGAGGTGAGCGGGGGCTACTCTTTGTTGCAGTGCATGGGCTTCTCATTGCAGTGGCTTCTCTTGATACGGAGCATGGGCTCTAGGCATGCAGGCTTCCGTAGTTGTGGCACGTGGGCTCAGTAGTTGCGGCTCGCGGGCTCTAGAGTGCAGCCTCAGTAGTTGTGGCACACAGGCTTAGCTGCTCCGCATCATGTGGGATCTTCCCGGACCAGGGCTCGAACCCGTGTCCCCTGCATTGGCAGGCGGATTCTTAACCACTGTGCCACCAGGGAAGTCCCTATGGAAAGTTTTTAATGGAAGACATGGGAAAATGTTTACGATATAGTTAACGCAGGACATAAAAATTGTAAGTTGAGCCTGATCTTGACTTAAATTTGAGAAGATATATACATGAAGACTGAAAGGAAATGGTCCAAGTGGATAATTGTACCAAAGTTGTTCCTTGGGAGTGGGACTATAAGTGATTTTTATTTTATTCTTTATATTTTCCCATATTTTCCAATTTTTCACAGTACATACTAATAACTTCAATTTAGGTAGAAATGTTACTTAGCAAAAGTAAAGGCAAAACCTCATAGGTCCAGGGAGGTGATCCTGGTAGAACCTTTAAATTAGAATTGGGAAGAAGAGGAATCTGCTGGGTATTAATGTTTAGCACTGAGATAACATTTCATGGGAGGCTTTTGAGGTGTATTGTAGCACCTGAGCTCATCTTCATGCCATCCCTGTGTGGTAGGTGATAGGAATTGTAATAATTTTGTGAATGGAAAAAAAAAAAAAAAACAGGCACAGAATGAACACTGTATTTTGCTTCTACTGATGCTTTTAAGCTGTGAAATTTGGGCCCACATATGGACATATTGCCACCGTTCCTCATTCATACACATACAGACATTTAGGATTGGCAGGAACCGTAGAAATAGCGTGTTCTCCACTACCTCGTAAAGAGGAAACTGAGGGGAAACACTGAGTTAGCCTAGTATTTGGAAAGATCATTCCCGTGCCTACTTGTTCAGTATGGAGGATCTTCCAAAGGAGATTTTTGCTTTAATATATAACGTTATTCTTGCTGAGAACCTTCAAAAGAAAAAGGAGGGACGCTGAATGATTACAGAAGTAGACTGGAGATGGGGCAAGTAGGAAGGCTACTGGCAGCTGGAGAAAGTAGGCCTGACTCCTGGATTGCCCACTGGGTCAGTGTCTCTGGGGCTCTTCTCATCCCCTTGTAACAGTCAGACTATCACAGCTCCTCCTCGGTGGCCCTCCAGTCTCCTGCCACTGGTGTCTCCAGAACATCGGCCCATCTATGGTAACTCTTATATTTGGGATTAAGGTTATGCTGTCCTTAGAGTGATAATAGAATTCTAAGCTTCTCTCCATCCCAGTTTTCTGATGTAGTTTTAAAAGGTGGTCACAGTCCAGATTCAGAGGAGGCAAATACACATATTCCCCAGCAGTTACCATCTCTGGTGTTTTTCATCAGTGCTTAACTGAAGATGAACTTTTTTCATGCATCTAGGAGTTTGCGGAAACTCCAGAAAAGGCAAATGTTCATGTGAAGATGCAACTTTTGGAGTTTAATAGGTACCTGGGTTTGAATGGGGGTTCTCTCCTTGGCTAGTTGACCCTCAGTTTCTTCAAAGTGTAAAAAGAAGGTAATCAGAATAACATAATAATGCTAGGTTAGTCAGGATAGGGTATGCTATGCTGCAGTAACAAGTAAATCTGGAAATATCAGTAGTTTAGTACAGCAAAAATTGAGTTTTTGCTCATGTAAAATCTGATGTGCATGACCAGGTCCCACCTCAATCTGGTGACTCTGGAATGCAGGTGCTGTCCATCCAGTGTTGCCACCATCTAACAGGTGGCCTCTAGGGTCACGAGTTGGGGAAGCGAGAGCTAAAAGGTCATGCACTGTCTCTTAAATGTTGTTCTGGAAATGGCATGTCACTTCCTCTCATATTTCATTGACTCAAACTAGCCATATGGCTTTGTCTACCTGCAAGGGGATTGGATATTTAGGAGAAAACATGGGCCACTGAGCGTGCAGTAAATGTCTCTGCCACCTTACTGACATTAATTGAGCCCTTCCTATGTGTCAGGCACTTTTATAAATGCTGTACACTCTGATCCCATTTAGCCTTAAGCCTTATGAAGTAGTTACTAATATCTCCATTGTACAGATGTACACTGAGCCACAGAGAGGTTAGGCTACTTGCCAAAGTGTCACAGCTAGTAAGTGATGGAGCCAGGATTTAACACCAGATAGTCTGACTCCAGGGCCTGAGTTCTTCACCTCTATGCCTATTGCCTCCCTAAGAATATCTCTCCTGGAGGGGTTTCTGTAGAATTATAGGCAATGTAAATAAAACACCTGGCATGCGATGTCTGACATGTAATAGTTTCTCACATGAGACAGCTCTTTTTTTTCTATTATCATTGTTGTTATTGGCTACCTCAAATACTTTCTGAGTCAAGGCAGAGTATAAATAGATGACTATGTGATAGAGCTTTATTAAAGGGTATCTCTTTTGTTGTGGTATGTGGGGCTGCAAGGAATGCTTTAATATAACCTTGCAGAGAAGTATCAAGTAATTACCATCATATGGAAGTATTTTAGCAAGTCGTGCCCATTCTTACTCTGTAATGCCATGAAAGCAAAGTCTATATTTTAATTACTGGCCTGCCATGTCTCATTACTGGAATCTGCAAGGCTGCTCTGAGCAAAATGTAAGGACACAACAGTAGTTTATTTTGTATTTGTTTTAATTAAACATTAGCACTGATCCTGACTTGTTCTCCGGGTAGTTAGAGCAAAAACACTGTGCTGTAAAGTGATTTCTGAACCTCTTTGTGAAGCCAGCAATATATTTGGTGTTGAAGTGACTCCCCTGCCTCTTTCCTGCCAGGAGTTGATTGATAGCACTCCTGCCCTTTCTCAGGGAGCCTCAGGCAGCCTGAGGTATGGGCCAGTGAGCCGGCAGCATGACCCCGAGGAAAGGAACTGTTTTGGATTCTCTAGATTTGCATAGACCAGCGAAGGATATCACTGAGTCTGTAGAAGGACCGGGGCAATCAATGGTGCAAACAAACGTGTGTGACTCTGGTGGTTGGTGACATTCCTCCCCAGTGGGAGATGGAAGGCAGAATCTTGGTACTTGAGAACTATTTCTAATTCTCCCCTCCCACTGGGAGTTGAGGGATGGCTCCTTATTATTCCTTACCTCTCTCAGAAGCCCAATTTCTGCCATAGGCCACTGACCTTTGTCTCTGACAAAAGAAGATGCACTCCTAGGAATCTCTCACTCATTCAACTGTGGACGGTGAGGTACTCTGCTCAGCAATGGGCCAGGATAGAAAGAGAAAGAGACACACTGCCCCAGCTCTATCACACACAGATAGATAAACAATAAACTAAGCGAATTAGAACTTCAAAAGTGCTAAATAGAGACACCCAGGGGAGTGCAGAGGAAAGGGTAATTAACTCCAAGGATCCGTCTACGGGATCACTAAATCACATATGTGGATACCTGAGAGTCTTTTTCTACTAATCAGAACCCACAGGTATTACTGTTTCTAAGGACTAAATAGGTCATGATAGGTAATGTAATTCCCCAGTATCATTTTAGCTTTAAGTGATTATCATTCTGAAGGATTTTTGGGTTAGGTATTGAGACTTTTGGCATTTTGGAAATAATGTCAGCCAGATATTGGATACATTTTGGCAAGTCTTTAAAAAGGGGTATTCTGCAAAATAACATGTATTCTGTGGTTACGGCTAAACAAAAATACCTATATATCTGTCCAGCATCCAGAAGGTAATATGCATGGTGAAGAGAGTTGGTTTTTTTTTCATTTGGCTGCGCTGGGTCTTAGTTGCAGCATGCAGGCTCTTTTAGTTGCAGCATGCAGGATCCAGTTCCCTGACCAGGGAGTGACCCCGTGCCCCCTGCATTGGGAGCATGGAGTCTTAACCACTAGACCACCAGGGAAGTCCCAGGAACAGTCACACTTAATGGAAATTCTGACTTTTGGGCAGAGAACTTGAAAGGGGTTTTAAAACAGAAACACATTTTTAGGGAAATACAGGAAGCTTTTTAGAAGTCAGTAGATCCTGGTCTAATTAGGGATCTGCTATTGATATTTTTCAAACATCAGAGCAAAACTAAGAACATTCTAAACGTAAGAAAGAAAAATTCCCCCATAACACACAAATGCCACAAACCAAACCATCTTTTGATTTGTTCCTTATACTGTAATACTTGCTCACATATAGACACAACATTTAACACAGCTTTAGATACATTTATACAGTTTTCTTCCCACAGAGGACTATAAGTATTTTTACTTATACTGTACAATATTGTTTCAAGTATTCAGAGAAGGATTTACTGGCTACATTTTAAAACCTGGTTACTCTGGTACACTTGTTGACGCACGATTTGACCTTGTCTTAAAAAAAATAATGTCGAGATTGTAGCTGAAAAAAGAAATGTCAGTCTTGTCATCTTTGACTTGAATGGACATGAGGAAACGCGCCGGTCACAGGTGACCTGGACCGCCACCACTCGGGGACTCCATGGCAGGGCTTCCGCGGCAGAGGGTACTTGACCTAAGGTTCTTCCTAACGCTTCTGAGCCTTTGATCTGTGAGGCTGACATTCTAGAAAGCTCAGCCGCAAATGGAGATCCAGCACAGAGCCCGAGCCAGAATCCTCTGGTGTCTTGTCCTGGTGAAAACAGGGTACGTGCGGCAACACAGGCAATGCTGTGAGGTTCACAGCGCAGGAGCCTGCCTGGCCTGTCCAGCCTTAGCCTGAGCTTCACATTTTACACCACGTCGCTTTTTGAAATGTAAGCTCCTGACCATTTCCTGTTCTGCTCTGATTCAACCTGCAGAGCCAGATCTCTCCATCTCCGTCTGGTCCTGGAAGAGCGGCCCCCACCCTCGCCTTTGCCGCGCTGGGCCAACTGGAACCGCCGAACAAACACCCACCGGATTGCCGCAGATCCCGGCCAGCGGCAGTTGGAGGCACGGCGCCATCTAGTGGAGAAACAAAATCCCCCATTGCTTTTTTTTAATTAGCAGAGCATCCTTGAAGCAGACCAAAGAATCAGCGGCCCTCGTTCGATACCAAAGGTGCTTGAGAACCAGAGAAGGAAATGGATTTCCCGAATGTCACACAGCCGGCTAGTGGCTGCATCAACACGACAGAACCTCATCGTTGGAGCCTTGGTTCAGCATTCTTTGCACTACCTGCAGTAAAGAAACCAGAAGATAAGAGAGCTTCTCGTTTCTGTTGAGCATTTCAGACCTCTTCCGAGGTGGAGGTGAACACATGCGGGGGCCAGTGTCAGAAGAGAAGGCTCACTGATGTACTGTCCTGTAGCATGCCTCGGCTGGACTGCCCGTGATGGGTGCGAGGCCAGAGCAAATCCAGTTGTCTGCCTTGCTCCCCTCCCCCACAGAGCTGCCGTGAAACTCAGCACACCGTCAGACCACATCCATTGCACTGGGTTACTGAGCAGAAGATGCCACAGGTCACCTGTGCCTGGAGGGGAGAGAAGAGAAAGAGTGTGTGGGCTGCCAGCCCCAGGCTTCCCCAGCCCTTTTTCCTTTTTCCTTTTTTTTGGAGCATTTTTTGCACCTTCGTGGTGGTCCCCAGGTGCTTCCTGGTCCTTCCAGGTCCCCAGATCCCGGAGGAGGGATGCGAGTGGGAGGGGGTGTGGCACCCCTGTTTCTTGCATTCTGGAGACTGCTGTCAGGAATCGCGCAGCATGTGGGCTCCTCAGCCAGTCTACAGCCAAAAGGCAACCAGACTGGGTAGATCGTGGAGAGGGAAATGCACGCTGCATTATTCAGTGTCAGTGTGAGGGGTGGAGGGAAAGGTGAAAGCCGTTGCCTAACTTCATTCCCTCGAAATAAAATCCTAAATGTTGACTTGAAACATATGGCTGTGCTTTGGGAGAAATCTTAAGTCTAGTTTCTTGTGGATACCCTAAAATAGCCAAAGAATTTCTTGGTTGCCTTCTCTTTCTTCAGGGTCTGGGCCTTCCCTTGACTCCCAGACCATCATTTCAGCAGGAAGGATCTTGCTTTAAATCCAAGGTCACTGGCAGCGTCTTAAGCCGTCAGTGTGAGTATGAAGGGCGTGCTATTCACCTTTGCGCTCCTTCCTTTCATTTAATGTCTTTAAAGCTGATTAGAGGAAGGGGAACTTTTCATTTGTTTTTCTAACCCAGGGAATCTGACTTAGGGACTTTTGTGGACTGGAATGTCCTGAACTGGCCAAGATTGATAAAACCTTCAGTGCCCAGGGTCCCTGGCTGAGTCACAGTGCAACATCACACGGCCTGGTTTACTCCGGGTAAAAACATCCTAAGTTCACCAGATGACAGAACTGCTGGCTGAGGCTGTACTGCAGCCTGCAGAAAGCCTGTACTGCAGCCCCCGAGCAGAAAGCCCAGCCCCAAGCAAGGTCCTGCATCTGCTTCTATCCCCTCCCCGGCCTCACTGCCCTGCTCCCCAAAAGTCATCCTCCTCCAAAGCGCGTGGTTAAACATGGGCTTTGTGGCCGTGTCCAGGAGTCTGCTGAGATGTAGAAGCCTAGACAGTCCTGCCTTTCGGCCCAACGCATCCCTGGGAAAGGGGCTAGAAAGAGTATTTTTGTGATGTAGATATTTCCCACAGGGACACCGTTATAATCAGGACACCTTTCTAACCAGAGACCTGGCACCACACGAATCCCCATGATAGCCAGCAGCAGGTCATAAAAGCCAATATGTCCCCAGGCCTCTGTAATCATCTCTCAGAAGAAAGTCTCTGACAAGCCCTTTGCTCTGGATTCTGGCAGGGCTCTCAGCTCATTACTCAGTGTTCCTGAGCTGAGTGGTCCCTCCCCAGCCGCACAGGCCAGGGCCTCATCCCCCACCCCCTCTCCTGGCTTCGATCTTGATCCCCTAGTTGTTCCACACTGGCCGGCTCTTCTCCTTTCCTCACCAAATGCCTTTGACTAAAAGACCTTTGAGCAGTTCACAATCTCCTATGCCCTCCTTCCCTGCAGCCCCGTAACCCCCGTGACATAATCCACGCTGTGACGAGCAGCCCCCCAGATCGTCCTAACAGCCTCCCTCCCCAAGTTATTGAACCTGAACCGTGATTAGCATGTACAGAAACCCCCTACGTAATGCACTTACAGGTCTAAAACGCCAGAATATACCCCCAATCCATTAGGCTTTATGAGAAAAAGGTACCTAAATAGGGCATTCATTTATTCCAAAGATATTTATTGACTTCTTTCTATGTGCCAGACACTTTCCAAGGCACTCGGATAGAGCTGGGAATAAAACAGATAAAAACCCGCAAATGGCTTGAGAGGGGAAGGCATAATGGCATTTGTCTAATGACTGGAAAGACCATTGGCTTGGGAATCAGGAAGTCTGCGGAGCCGGTCCAGATGCTTCCGCTAACCGGCTAAGGCACTTCTCCGTCTCTGATCCAGACTCCTCACCGGAGTCCTTCCCTGTGACCATCTAAGGGCACTTTGATTTGTGAGCTTCCTTCTACTGCGGAGTCTTTGGCTTCCCAACCAAGAGAGCAGAGCTCCCCTGCCTCCCCTTAAGTGGGGCATCACTCACGCCAGCTCCCCACTCTGCCCTCGCAACTCTTTTCTGCTTTGACTATTCTTTGGTCTTAAGAAAAAGAGAAAAGAGAGCACCTCTGTATCGGGTTACCCTGCCTGCCTTCCCGCCTTATCCCCCCGGTAGCCTCCCTTCTCCGTTTTCCTGTGGTCACAAATATTTTTCAAGAGCGGTCAAATGACCCCTTCTTCAAAGATGATTGTTGCAGGAGGCCGCCTCTTTGGGGTCACGGTGATGCCTTCGGGGCCGTCTGCTCCCCTGGGCACCTCAGGGAGGCCAGCGGACAGATTCCAGGGCAGGATTCTGCCCAGTTGGTGCAACAGAACCACTGGAAACCAATTAACAGGCTGAAAACCAGAGAAAGGACGGTGGCCAAAGAACAGGCACCCCGTGGTAAACAATTACCAGTGTGGGCAGGGACAGCTATGTAGGTCAGCTCCCAGCCAGGAAATAGTTTTACAAGAGCAAAGTGCCAATCCCTTCTGGAAGCAGAATCTAGGTAAAGGTTTGCTTTCTATCTTTGGGCAGATGACCACCTGGTTGCCCTGCAACTCCCCTTGGTTTCAGAGACATCTGGCCTTGGCTTCTACCTCCCTGCCAAAAGAAAGTGGCTCAGGTCCCTTCTAACCTTGACCTTCTGGTTGACGATCACAGGAGCGAGTGCTACATCCTGCTTTATGAACCAGGTCCGGACAGGGCGCCTGTATTGTACTCTCACCTTCTGAGGACACCGGAAGTTTTCTGGCACAGGTGTAGGAGATGCTTTCTCATTTGTTTTTGAGCGCTCAAGTTCACCCGTGTAAAGATTTGCCAGTTTCAGATGAATATTTGGGGAACTCAGAAATTAAGATCAACATCCAAGCACTAAGGACTGTCCTGGCAGGGATTTGGTCAAGCAGGACAGGAGACTCTGGGGTTCAGATCCACTTGGGGGTGAAATCAAGTCCCACGAGCCCTTCGGGGCTCATACCCAGAGGTTCAGGTGACCTTTAACCTCTGTGACCTTTAACCTCCTCACATGGCATGGGCACAGGCTTTTACAGGCTACAATGTGCTTCCATACTTATTCTCTCTCTTTGGTTCCTCAGAACAGTTTTGGAAAGTGGGCAGAGCAGGTGTTAACATCTCCGCTTCGTAGAGAAGGGAACAGGCTCAAAAATGCTGCAGGCAAATGGCATTATGTTGTTCTTTTTTATGACTGAATAATATTCCATTGTATATATGTACCACGTCTTCTTTATCCATTCCTCTGTTGATGGACATTTAGGTTGCTTCCATGTCCTGGCTATTGTAAATAGTACTGCAGTGAATACTGGGGTGCACTTATCTTTTCAAATTATGGTTTTTCTTCGGGTATATGCCCAGGAGTGGGATTGCTGGGTTATATGGTATTTCCATTTTTAGTTTTTTAAGGAACCTCCATACTGTTCTCCATGGTGGCTATACCAATTTACATTCCCACCAACAGTGCAAGAGGGTTCCCTTTTCTCACATCCTCTCCAGCATTTATTGTTTGTAGATTTTTTTCATGATGGCCATTTGCAGCAACATAGATGGACCTAGAGATTGTCATACTGAGTGAAGTAAGTCAGACACAGAAAGACAAATGTCCTATGATATCGCTTATATGTGGAATCTAAAAAAAGGGTACAAATGAACTTATTTACAAAACAGAAGTATAGTCACAGATGTAGAAAACAAACTTATGGTTACCAGGGGATAAGGGGGGGAGGGATAAATTGGGAGATTGGGATTGACATATACACACTATTATATATAAAATAAATAACTAATAAGAACCTGCTGTATAGCACAGGGAACTCTACTCAATACTTTCTAATGGCCTATATGCGAAAAGAATTAAAAAAAAAAAAGAGTGGCTATATGTATATGTATGACTGATTCACTTTGCTGTACACCTGAAACTAACACAACATTGTGAATCAACTATACTCCAATAAAATTTAAAAAAATAAATAAAAAGCTCCAGGCATGTTTGCTGAGCTCATATGTGACAGTCAAGCCTGGTGGGGGGGGGGGGCGCGGGGGGGCAGGGGCGTGGTCTCCTGCTGAGGCCGGTCAGATAAGCAGTTGTACTCACGAAAGCATATGTCTGCCATCTCTTTTGACCTTATTCTAGGAAATTCTTTAGGTTTACTAGTAACTCATGGAGGCTGCTCCCAGCACGTTGCTTGGTAGGCCAGAGCCACAGAACCCTGACGGGCATTTTTCCAGGTAGTTCCTGACTCTGCTTCAACAAGACCAGAGCGAAACTGCATCCCCTAAACATCTGTGGTTTCCCAGGGAAGCGACAGTTGCTGTTTGCTAAGAGCTTCAGAGGCTCTGCTCTCTGGTCCCCACTCTGGTGCAGCTTTGCCCTGAAGCTGTTTCCCTCGCTGACACACTTTGGCCTCCGACTTATGTGACCAAACCCCAAGACTCTCCCCTTCTCAGGCGCTGCTCGGGGCAGCTCTCTGGGCAAACGGCCCTACTGATGGTCAGACCTTCTGCTGGCCTTTTCACAGAAGAACAAAGAACCGTCATCCTCAACCTAGCAACATAAACCTCCACCCATGAAAAACACCTGCTAACAGCTAGTCCTGCAGCCTTCCTTCAGGTGATACATGAGGAAGTCTGCCAATGCAACTGTCTGGAATCCTGATCTTACTTAACTTTGCCAGTTGAGTTGTCTTCCTAAGTGAATTGCAGTAGAATCCTGCTTGGACTTACCTCCAACCAGCTGGACCAGCTGCAGCTCACACCAGCCTCCCCCAGTACTTTCCATGCAGTAAGTGCTCGGATGAAACAGTTCGCTTTCCAGGCCCTCACTAGGGCCTTGCTACCGAGGGGTAAATGTTAGGGGCGAAGAAAGGAATCTAACGTCTTTTTAAAACCAGGAATTGAGAAGTGTAACTAACGAGCACACCGTAAAAGCACAGTGACCACCTCATTAAAGCTCAGAGCCATCGCCCAGGTTGGGCGGAAATGAAAATCCCCAAAGAAAGGCCACCCCATCCATTAATGAAGCACTTTACAAAAAAGTGTGATAAGTATTCAGCAGACATTTTGATAGACAAAGAGCATTTACCAGAGGCCTTAAAAATAAAGCCCTGATTTCTGGTGGGATGTGTGGGGGGATGAGAGAGGTGAGGAGGAAGAGATTTCCAGCATGAGGTACTCTACGTATCAAAGAGCCTCTAGTTTGGGATTTCAGGGTTCAGATGATTCTCAACTGTTCCTCCCTTCTCGGCAAGGACTCTTCTGCCGTGTTGGCATTTGCTGATTCTTCTGGAGCCCACCCCTGCTGTTGTCGTGAGGTTAAAAGAGAGAATCCACAGAAAGCTTGAACTTGAGAGCCTGGCACACAGCAAGCGTTTAGGGTATTTGTTGCCTGGGCGATTCATGATATCCTCTTTGGGGGAGGAGACATGTCCCTTTTGCAAATTGGGGAAGGAGAGGCAGGGGTCAGGGAGGTCTGCTGCCCACGGCCCCTGCAGAATGTCTCAGCTGCCTCAGGCTTCTGTGTCAGGGCCAGTCTGACTGCAGCAACAGTGCTGGAGAAAGGCCAGCCTGCAGGGCGGTGGGCCGCTGGCCAGGGTCCGTCCCCCTGCAGCCCAGCCCTCCTCCGAGCACCCTGGCAATCTGGGTTGTGCTCAGACAGCAATGCTGACCTACCAGCGTGGTTGTAAACAGTGAGTCTCCACGCCGTCCTCTATAAAGAACCTTGTCAATTGTCGAGTGGTTTGGAGTGAGCTGTACGTACTTTATGCTGCAAGAGCCTTAGCTCAGGGCCTCCAAACCTATCTCCCGGTCTCACCCTCCTTTACCCTTCACACAGTCACCAACAGGCCTTCCTAGAACCAACTTCTGATTTGGGTCAGGATACACTCCTCTTTGGAAATCTCTGCAGGCTCCCCTTTGCCTACAGGGTCAAGGGCACAGTCCTCAGCATGGACTTCAGGGTCCTCTACAATCACCCCACCAAACACTCCCCCAGAAGGACACACCCCAGGCGCTCTGCACTCATCATTCGCGGCAGGGCAGGCCTTTCCTGGCACCACGCTCATCCCACTGCCTGGAAGGCTGTCCCCTACCCACTTCTCTGCCTGGCAACCTCCTGCTTCATCATTCAAGACTCAGCTGCAAGGTGACACCCCCTCTAGGTGGCCTCCCCTGACTTTCTCAAGCAGAGGTTCACACACTCCTTGGTGAGCAGGAACCTCCTGCCTGGTGAAGGTCAGGATGTTTCCTGTTATACAAGGTCCAGCTCCTGCCTACCAGCCACCCCGCCAGCCCCGGCTTCTGCGTGGGGCTTGGGGACCGCTGACCAGTGTAGCCTGGCCTTGGGAAATGTCACATGCTCTCCGTTTCAGCCTCCTCAGGAGACTTAGGATAAACATTTACCGCAGAAATTGTCCTAGACCTGGAAATTGTATAACTGAAGATTCGGGGATATTAAACACTGTTAAAACATCTCACTTCTGTGATAACGAAACAGAGAAGCATGGGGACCTAGAACTGAAATGTGCTCTGAACTCTAGCAGGGATTCTCAGCTGAGGGTGGGAACAGAGGCATTTCGGAGTCACCCACAGGGCTTTTCTTACACAGATTGGGTGCTGGTGCCCCTCCCCCTAGAGGCCACCCACGCCTGTGTCCCGCTCTGACCCACCCTAGTCACCGAGCTTCAGAGTCACCTGTGTGCTGGGCACAGTGACACTTCCTTGCTGAATCTCTGCTGCCTTGTCTATAAAAGGGAGGGGATGATGTCGGCCTCAGAGGAATACCCTGAAGATTAAATGAGAATCTACCTATGAGGTTCTTAGCAGGCACTAAAAAGAAGTTAGTTCCATTCTCCTGTCCCTTCCTCACTTCAGCTAGAAATTTGCCCCGGGTCCCACAGGCAGCCATGGGAGGGAGTCCTCAGCTGTGATGGTTGAGACCAGAGGGTGGGATGCCCGGGGCCAAATGCAGCCCCTTTTCCTCTTCTTTCTACTGCCTAGGGAAAAGCTCTGCCCACAGACACTTCATAGCAAGGGGTTCCGTAGATACTCACTCATGTCTGTGACCGAGTATTAGGCGCAGAGGTGGAGCCTTTGCCCCACCATCTCTGGTCAGTGCCCTGTGGGTCCACCGGCTTTCACCACTGGGGAGTAGACGAGCCTGGAACGGCTGAGGTGCTCTTCCAGGAAGTACACCAGGTGGTGCTGTGGAGTGACCAGAGGGTCCAAAGGGAGGGGCCCGAGAAGGAGCACGTGGGAGGGGAAGCAGCATCCGGACTAGGCGGCTGTACTGGGGGGACAGAGAGCCCTTGGTGGCCCTCCGCTGAGGAAGCCTGACGGAACACCCCGCTGACTCATTTGCGCACAAGCCAGAGCACCTCCCTCCGTGCTCCTTGCAGAGTTGTTGACAAGAGCGTTGACCATGTGCCACATGCAATTCTAGGTGTGGTTTAACCCGTTTAATTCTCACAACCCTGAGAGCTAAGCACACAAACCGCCCTAATGAAAAACACTGGGCAGCTGAGGCACAGAGAGGTGACATAACTTGGCCCAGGTGACCTGGCCGGTAGGTGGGAGGCCTGGGGTTAAGCCCAGGTGGTCTGGCCTCCTTACGCAAAGAGCTGATTTCGCTCCTGCAGCTGAAATAACTTTCAGGTTATCTCCAGTGGTTCTAGGGTAAATCAGCAGCCCTGGCTTAGAGAAGATACCGCAGGAGGCTGAAGATTCCACTTCCTCTTGGATAATAAGCCTTTAGATTGTCATTTTCAAGAGGCCCAAACCCAGCGTACTTGCGGTGTGCTCTTGGGCAGTGGGGCTTTCATTCACTTATTCCATACAAGTTTACCAGCCAGGCAGGGGGTGCCAGGGGTACAGACGGGCAAGGTCTCAGGCCTCGTGGACTTTATATTGGGGTTGGGGAAACAGCTAACAAGCAAATCCATAAGTAAGAAAATTTCAGGTAATAATAAAAAAGAAAGTAAAGGCAGGTTAACAGGGTAGAGACTGAACGATAGTTGGAAGAGGGGAGGGAAGGGGTGAGCAGGTTGGTGCAGGAAGATCACTCTGTATGAAGTTTGAACTGCACATTTCCTAATTCCGTGATCTCCTTCAGGCGGAGAAGATGTCATCGGACTTTTACACAGCGACCTCTGCATACACCCACTCGTATAATCACCCTCTCCTGGAGTAGAGTCAGCTTAGGCACAGGCTATGCACTAAACGAGGCAAGACGTATTCTCTAAGTGCCAGAGGTTCTGGAGCTCAGGCAGGCTGTCTGTGTGCCTTGCTTGCCCACCTGGCCCCAGGTGTAAATGGTGCAGAAACGCAGGCCCATTCGGGCTGGGTAGCTGGCCCTGTCAGAGGACAGTTGTTGAACTTGAACCTCGGTTTTGAGCGTTTTGTAGGAGGAACCTGTTGATGCTTACAGCTTGGCAGCAGTGCTTGCTTTTAGCCAAATCTCCAGTTACGAGTAATAAAGACCCAGTCCCTGGTGGGCTGCAGAGCCATGGAATTGAAGGGGTCCTGAGAGATTGCCCAGCCTCTGTCTTCGGACAGGGAATGTATAAAGCACCCTGGTGCCAAGGCACTATCTCGCTTCCTGAATGTATCTAAGGACAGAGATCACAGAGGGACCCCAGATGCATTCACCCACCCATGTCCTCAGGGTGCGGGCTCTGCCTCCAGTCAGGGCGTCTTCATTCAGAAATGTCGTCTCCATGAAGAACCTAGTGGTAAGACAGACAGGAATAAAGACACAGACCTACTAGAGAATGGACTTGAGGATATGGGGAGGGGGAAGGGTAAGCTGGGACAAAGTGAGAGAGTGGCATGGACATATATACACTACCAAACGTAAAATAGCTAGCTAGTGGGAAGCAGCCGCATAGCACAGGGAGATCAGCTCGGTGCTTTGTGACCACCTAGAGGGGTGAGATAGGGAGGGTGGGAGGGAGGGAGACGCAAGAGGGAAGAGGTATGGGAACATATGTATATGTATAGCTGATTCACTTTGTTATAAAGCAGAAACTAACACACCACTGTAAAGCAATTATACTCCAATAAAGATGTTAAAAAAAAAAAGAAAAGCAATGTGGTCTCTGAAAGGGGCCCAGCAGGGACCATTAAAGTCTTGGGTTACTTATCTGGTGACTGTCTCCGCTGCAGACTGGGCTTCTGTTCTTGTGAAACTGGGAAGCCTACAGAGAACAGGAACCTCCCTGTCTTCACGGTCCCTCACTGCTAAGAATGTATTATCTTGATTAAGGTAATGAGAGATGTGCTGTGAAATACGTGGATGAGGACCAAAGCAGATGCACGGAATTAATCTGTGTTTGCCAGCTCTACCCAGAGCACTGCAAGGACTTTGAAAACCATGCCAAGCTCCTTGGGAACGGCATCATGGAGACGTGCCACCGTGAACTGGATGAAGGGCTTGGGTGACCCAAATGACCTGTCAGTTCTATGCCTTTGATGCTGAATATTTGTTTTGTTTTGAAAGCAGGATCTTTAACAGTTTCATTTGGGGGACGTTGGCACCTACCAGGGGCAGCCCCGTTGCTAGGTACCCAGAGAAGCACAGGAAAAATGAGTCATGGGCCGGTGTTGAAGGGCCTCGCAAACTTGTCGAAGAGGCCAGCTGTGCGCCGGTTCTGGGCCATCGCTCCTCCCTTGGCTGGTTCTCTCCTACCCGGCCCTCGGAGCCTTCAGAAGCTTCCCCCATCCTCCATCTGTGATTCCATAATATCCTTTAATGTAGTCATTAATCCCCCAAACACTTACTGAGTGCCTGCTGTGTGCCAGGCACTGCTTAGCTGCTTGTGCTAATCTGGTGATATGACGGTTTTCTGTGCACCCATCGGCCTCCCTCACTGCACGGGGGCTCCTTGAGGGCCGTGAGCACATCTTCATTCCTGTGTTCCCAGTCCCTGGAGCAAAGCCACTGCTCCATAAACGTCTGTGGAACAAATGAAGAGAGAAATGGCAACAAGAGGGGTAGTTCCTAAAATAAAAATGAGCATTTATCCCTATTTTTACGGGGGTCAGAACATTCTCAATAGAACGTTACTTCTTCTGATTCTTCACCACAGCCCCTTGGGAAGATGGAGGTTTGGGTGAAATATGAGCCACCCAGTAGCAGATGGGGTTCTTGATGCCAAGTCCTGTGCTCTCGCTACTCCACATAGGAGTGTTTCTTCTATGAGAACTTGGAGGCGGGTGGATATTGAGCTGGGGAAACCCAGGGAAGAGAGAGGTCGCTCCCTGCAGAGAACTTCAGAGAAGTTTGGGCCTGAGGCTGCAACTGAGAGGCAGCTCCTGACAAGCAGAGGGGGGGGGTTGGTGGGGAGGAAGCCCACGGCCCAGGGCAGGTTCCAAGGCCAGTCACTGGCCTGGCCTGTGGAGAGGGAGCTGAAGAGACTCAAAGACCGTAGGTGTTGGAAGGGACCTTGAAATGACCCAGCCCAGCCGTTCTTAGCCTGGGGACCCTTAGCATTCCCTGGAGGCAGTTCTAAAAGGGTGGTTCCCAGGCTTCAACCCCAGACACTTGAATTCAGAAGATCTGGGGCGAATCTTTCTAAAACTCTCCAGAGCCTTTGGGATGCTGGGGCCCTTTTTAAAGTCCATTCCTCAGGTTTGTTTTTTTTTTTTTTTTGCCTATTGAACACAGTCTTTGAGTTCAAAAGCCGTTTGGGAGGCATCATGGCTATACCGCGTCAAAGGCTCGTTGGGGGTGGTCTGAATTTTCCCCAGTACTTGCAGCCTCGCCCTTGTCTGCCAGCTGCATCCCCCCTCGTCCCCCATATCCCGCCCCCCCTCTCCCACCTTTACACACTGGTCTTCCCACTCCTCTGGCTGAAAATGAAGGAGCAGCCTCTGCTGTTGACTGTGAGTGTGTATGTTGATTTGGTCTCTCTTGAGCACCGGGCTCACACTTGCACTTCCCGGAGACGGGACTGAGGACTCTAGACTGGTTGGTGCCGGATGCCTTGGCTGGCCCGGCCTTGGGGGAACGATTGCAGGAGTGGAGCACAGCCTGAACAGCCAGAACCAAGTCCGAGAGCATCTTCAGTCAGTCCTGGGAGTGTCGCCTTGATGGCCCTTTCCAGTACAGATGGCAGTGAGGGCAAATATTCTCTGCAGGGTGAACTGATTTCCTGAGCTCCCACACTGGCCCTTGCCGCAATGTGCCTCTTGTTCCTCCTCCATCCTCTTTTTAAATCCAAATTAAAAGGTGTTAGAAGACTGTGGCAGGGTAGCCTGGGTCCTCAGACTGATCATTCATGGCTTTGACCAGGTTCCTGGGCAGTTGAGCATGCAGACCTCCTTCCAAGACTATTTGTCGTAGATCAATAGGAATATTTTCTGCCACTGTGGAGTGTAGTTGGTTTCAGACTACTGTCAAATGAGATAAAAGACGAGTATAATACTCATCACATATGATTTTTTAAAATTTACATGCCTCTTCCCTCTAGATGGGAAATTCCTGGAGATCAAAGACCCGCCTGATTCATCTTTATGCCCCGTGTCTGGTGCATGTACATGTCCATTTTGTTGGTTCAATGAAAAGATATGTATTTAAGATTTGATTCATAAAAATCCGATATGCGTACCATTCAGTTCATGACTATATGTATTTTGAAAAGTGTAATGTTTATATCAACTATGATGCATATAGCAACAAATATGAATATTAAGAACAAATTTCTCTCTCAGCCCCCCCCCCCCATCAGTCCCACTTTCATTGGGTCCCAGATTATGACAACAAGTTAAATGCACCTTGAGGGACTTCCCTGGTGGCACAGTGGTTAAGAATCCACCTGCCGGGGGCTTCCCTGGTGGCGCAGTGGTTGAGAGTCTGCCTGCCAATGCAGGGCACACGGGTTCGAGCCCTGGTCTGGGAAGATCCCACATGCCGCGGAGCAACTAAGCCCGTGTGCCACAACTACTGAGCCTGCGCGTCTGGAGCCTGTGCTCCGCAACAAGAGAGGCCGCGATGGTGGGAGGCCCGCGCAAAGCGATGAGGAGTGGCCCCCGCTTGCCGCAACTGGAGAAAGCCCTTGCACAGAAGCGAAGACCTGACACAGCCAAAAAATAAATTAATTAATAAATTAGTTTAAAAAAAAAAGACTCCACCTGCCAATGCAGGGGACATGGGTTTGATCCCTGGTCGGGGAAGAACCTACATGCCATGGAGCAACTAAGCCCGTGCGCCACAACTACTGAGCCTGAGCTTTAGAGCCCACGAGCCACAACTACAGAGCCCGCATGCCACAACTACTGATCCCATGCACCGCAACTACTGAGCCCATGCGCCTAGAGCCCATGCTCTGCAACAAGAGAAGCCACCTCAATGAGAAGCCTGTGCACGGCAATGAAGAGTAGCCCCCACTTGCCACAACTAGAGAAAGCCCGTGCAGAAATGAAGACCCAACGCAGCCAAAAGATAAAAATTAAAAAAAATAATTAAAGTGTCCCTTGAGTTTTCGATTTTAATACTAAAAATATTTTGAAAGACATGCAAAAAGTGTTAATGTTTAATAGTAATCAAAGACATGAAAAATATTTTTAAAAAGCATTTAGCTTCTTTTTTCAGCAAAAGTAAAGAAAATTATAACAAGCAGTAACCTCAAAACTGAAGATGCTGCGTGAAACTATTAGGTGCTTGTTATATAATCCTTCGAAAAGCAAAGCAGAATCCATAAGTTTATATATATATATATATATATATATATATAATATATATATACATATATATATATATATATAAAATATATATATACATATATATATATATATATATATATATATATATATATATATATATATATATATATATATAATTGGACCTACCTATTCCTATTCCTGCAAATCTGTCCTAAAGAAAGAATTCAAAAGATGCAAAAAGCTACATAAATGAAGATTTTAGCATTGACTTCTGTAGCAAAACAAAAACAAAACCTGGAAATATGTAAATGTTCCCCAAAAGGGAAATAGCTTAATAAATTACAGTACATCAACATGTTGAAGAATACTCAGTCTTGCAATAATTATGAAGACTAGAGAAATTTGGAAAAAATATAAAACTGCTGTTTTTGCTAGGATTACAAATGTTAAAAATATGCATGTGTGCCTACTGACAAGAAGGTAATGTGCAAACTAATGTAATCTTTAAGAATGAGACAATATACACCAAGATGTTAACAACGGTTGTCTCTGACTGAAAGGATCATGGACGATTTTTAGTTTCCTCTTCCATCTTCCCTGTATTCTTCACGTTTCCCATTATTAAAAGAAGAAGAAGCCTGCGTTTTGTTTTGGGGGCAGGGTGTAATGGATTCTGCAGAGTAAACCTCTCCTGCCTGGAAAAATCCTTTATGATGACAGTGCATACTATGGGTTAGCATTTACTTCACTACTGCTTTTACAGTAAAATTAATATTTCTCGAAAAAGTAAATGGATTCGATACCCAGAAGCTGACTGCTTCTCAGGACATCTGTGGCTACCTCTCCGGTCTTCATTGCTCACTTGGATTGTAGAAGTAATAGCTTCTACTTGTTCTTCCGTCTTCTGCGCTTGTCTGTGCTCAGCACAGCAGCCAGAGTGCTGATGTGAACACGTATGTCCGTAGACTCCTCCGCCCAGCGCCCTGCAGTGGCTCCTGTTCTACCCAGAGCTGCAGCCCCTCAAAGCTCCCAAATGATCTGTCTCTCCGCCCCCACCTCCAACAGCTCAACCCCTTCCTCCCACCAGCCGCTCCGACTGCCCTTCCCTCCAACAGGCTAGACGTGCTCCCGCCTTAGGACCTGTGCGTCCCCTCCGCCAGGAGCAGGTCCGCCGCCCCCGGAGCCCCGCCTCCGCCCCCAGGAGCGCGGCTGAGTCTCGTTTTCAAGTTCTTCTCTCAGATGTTGCTTTGTGTGTGAGGTCTGCCTTGACCACCCACCCCCCACGTAAGAGCTCATCCTCTGCAACCCCCATGCTCTCCAGGTCCCCCTCACCCTCCTCTGCTTTTCCATTTTCCATCACCTGTATCCTTTTCTATCATACTATATTATTTATTATGTGTCTTGTTCCTTTTCTGTCTCCAGGCATTTGAATGTCACCTCCATGAGGGCAAGGAATTTGTGCCTGCTCTGTTCACTGATAGACCTAATAAGTGCCTGGCCTATAGGTGCCTATAGATACATTTTGAATTAATTTGTTACAGCTAATTTGAATAAGGTGAGCTCCTGCTGGGAACTCCATTAAGAAGGAGAAATGTGAGCTGAGGTCCAGGCCTGGGCTGGGGAAACTAACAAAGCTCTATTGGGTCTGGATCCAGAGTCTTTGGGACATGGCCCATTCAAGTATGGTCTGGGTTGACCCTGCAGTATATCCAGGGGCTGGATGCAGGGCTGGAGTGGAGACAGCAGGTGACTTCCGGACTGCGCTTCCCAGTAGGGAGGATGAAAGTTGCCACCATTCTCCCACGGTCTGTCTGCAGGTGGCTGGCCATTCTTATTAACAGTGGGCTGGGGCTAAAGCAGACCCAGGATGTCTGTTGGTGGTACTCACCAACCAGAGTAGAACCATGATCCCCACCTCTCTGCTAGAGGGCGGATGTCAGAGAGGTGCAGCTCTCAGCGGGTCCAAGGCCCTACAGCTCAGCTCTCCTCAGTGTAAAGAACAGAAGAACAGGTGGGCATGGAAGTTATGAAACTAGGGGCTTTGTTAATTACACCAAAGGACAGCGGTTTTACTTGCCCTCCTGAAAGGAAATGCACCCCAAATCAGCCGCTGGATTTGGCTGAATGGAATGGAGGCAGGAGAGGGAGGGAGAGAAGAAGACATAAACAATGTATTTTACTGGAACAAGGATTTGTCATAAAGTAACCTTGGTGGTAATTATACCCCTAGAGTTAGAGGGTAATTGATTTAACCTATACATTAAGTGAAATAGCAAGCTTTTTAGTTGCATCTCTTAATTAAAGCAATTAAGAGCTTTGAACTTCTCTACACACTTTGTCCAAAAACTTTCATGCATTTCCTTCCTCTGCACATTGCTTCTGGTCAGGCTTTTTCCCCTGCCTACCATGTATTGGTCTTGTTGCTGTCAGGTTTGTTTTTGTTTTTGCAGAAACAGTCCACATTGGTGATGTGGTCAAGCTAAGTCCACTTGGGTAAATTCCAATCTGGCAAACTATCTTTCCTTTTCTTTTTCCTTAAGAAAATGGATTGTGTATCCAGAATCTGACCATCTCTCGTAACACTTATGGCTACGCCCCTGGCCCAAGCCACCACCATCTCTCCTCTGGTTACTGTCAACGTCCAGTAGTTGGTCTCCCATCTTCCACCCTGATCCCTACGGTCTGTTCTCAACACAGCAGCCGGAGCGCTCCTCTGAGCAGGACTGTGGGAATGAGGCTCACTTCATTGTACCCATTGGCAGTTGTCACATCAGTTGTTCAGCTTCTTGGGATGGGATTTAAGTGTGTCCAAAAATACTTCCAGAGATGTGTGCTTGTGCATCAGCTGTTCAGGATTTCTGCTGTTTCCTCAACTGTTTGCAGGTAGAGGCACACAGAGGGACGTCAGCAAGGGCTGGTAGAAACTGCCCTCACCAGGACAGGAAAATGTCACATCACCGGTGCAGACGCAAAATAAAACACCCAATTTTATTTTTATAATTGAGTGGCTGTCTTGTTTGTTGGTGAGTCACCAAAAGTTTGCTCCACTTGGATGGCCAACTCCTCCGCAGTGGCCCCTGACCCTCTCTGCTTCTATGGTAGGGTTTGGTCAGTTCTGGTTTCAGGGCGAGGGTAAACATGCTCAAAGTTTTAACTTTATTGTGGTGTGTTGCCTCGGTGGACTAAGAAAACGGATATTCCTGCTTAATTCGCAGAATGATTTCCACACTAATGCTGAAGTAAAATGATCTAGTTTTCTTTGCAATTCTGTTTAAAAGGTATAAAAGTAGATCCACTGACCATATAAAAGGCTCGTCTAAAATATACCCCAAACCACGGGAAACTGAATACTCCTTTATCTCGACGTATTATGAAGACAATTAAAAATTGTGTAAAGAGAAACCTTTTTGCCTCTTGGGGCAGGGTGGCTTTATTTGACATTAGACACCCCTTTCAAATGGTGATGAGAGCATGAACAAAAGCAAAGTCTAGTGCGTGAAATGCCTTACTTTTGTCATGCCTGATAGTGAGACTGATCTGTCACTAGTCTTGAAAGTTTCTCATTGGAATGGAAGCCTCAAGGCTTGTCTTGTTTCTTTTGTTTGTTTGTGAAGGATTTTCTGTGGGGAGCTCTGGGGGTGACCGCTGGCCCATGGTCCCGTTCACCTCGCTTCTTCAGCAGGACTGCCCTGGACTCACGGCTGTGGGCTGGGTCCCCGGGTACTTTCAGGGCAAGGGCTGTTGTTGTGTTAGAACCACCTGCCATCTGTTGGTGAAAATTTTTTGGATTCTACATGGTGAGTCACTTCTTTCTCCTGCTGTTCCTTCTGCTGTCAGGACGAATTTACCTACTGGACTTTATCAGGGGATGGAGGGGAATCACTCATCATGAAGCTTTGTCCTATGCAAAGCCCATATCCCTAATGAGCGATCTTCCTAGTGCCGTCACTAGAAGAGGTGGGGAGGAGTTTCCTCTGTGTTCCCACAAGGTGGGGAGAAGACCGGCAGCCATCCAGTCTGGCCCTCACTCTAGGGCCCTCCCAGATAAAGCTACAGCTGCGGCCCTTGGCTGGTTGGAGTTGACAGTCCAAGGTGGTTCCACATTGTCTTGCCAACGCTCTCTTGCTAGGGTGCCAATGCCTGTGAGCCGGTGTGGCACAGGGCAGACCCTCAATGACTGTGGGTTAAATGAATGACTCAGGCCTGTGACCGCAAAGTGGGCCAACTTCAGACCTACCAGGGCCACCAAGAGTTAGGCCCTGGGCTCAGCTTAGCCCATTAGGCCAGGGCACCTGATTGGCAGTACCACCTACAGAGCCAAGAACGCTGAAGTTCTGATACAGTGTGTTCTTGCCGACCTCAAAAGGAGAGTACGTGGAATGATTTGGGGAAGAAATTCAGGAGTTTCTTCCCCTACAGACCAGCTTAGTGCTCTGATATGAGCTGAAAGCAGGAGCTTTCGGAAGGGTGGGCATCTGGAGTGCCTGGGGAAGAGGACTTGGATCAAACAGCAGGGCCGAGTGCTTTGCCAAGGAGAGAACTGAAGACGGGGTTCACAACGCCCTCTGTCCACTAGCGTGGGTGGCTGAAGCCTTGCGCTGAAATAAGAAGATGCACTTCTCCACTGACTCAGTTTCATGCAAATCGGTTTTTATTATTAGTATTGTCATCTTTTGTCCCCGCAGAAAAAGTTTATTTGAAACAAAAGATGTGTTTCAAATCTAGCTTTGTTCACATATCCCCAGATATCCTAAAATATTTCTATGCTTTATGCCTTCCATTTTGTTCCCACCACCCCAAAATTCTAAGCTAAATAGCAGTAGCAAACCCCTAAGTGCAGAACATTCTAACTCCTTCAAGCATGCTCCATTTCACTGCAATTTTCTAAAGATTTCTTGCCTGGAGAAATTACCAAGTCCCAGGTGGGTGGGATTTTATTCTTACCACAGGGTAGGTGGTAAGAATAAAATGTGGGAGGCTCTTCCCCCAGCCTCCTAGATCAGAGGCAGAGTTCTGTGCTCGAGTCCTGGGTGGGAGGCGAAACCCCTGGACTTGAGTACCAGGCTCGAGTCACCAGGCCCTTCTGCGTGGTCAGCAGCCGGGGGATGCGGCCAGTGGCCTGGGCCTGCCCAAGGCTCCACCAGCCCCAGCTGACCTTTGCAGTCAGAGGAGCGGCTGACCAAATGGCATTAAGAAATTTTGCAAAACATTCCAAAATAACCTATTCTAGAATGATCTGGGTGGCGTGGGATGCAGTTAGGACAAGGCGAGCCTTCTTCAGAGGAAAGGATGTTGGTGTTCATCTCCAGGGCCAAGTATCAATTTGCTGGAAGTAATGTTTCCAACCACAGGCCTTATCTATGCACGAGATGCACTCGTTGCTATGCTTGTAGAAGTCCTGCCTTCTCTGTGTACCTAGCAAGTAGGGGTGCGTATCAGTACTCAGGGCTTTGTGATGGCTGGGCTCTGGGAGGACAGGTGTTCTCCACTCTGAATGGTGATTTGGCCATAAAGGGGACCCAGGTGAGATGTGGGAGACTTGCTGAGCTTACAACACGAGGGAACTTGGGAAAATTTCCATGTCACCATTTCAGAGCTGGAAAAGCAAGGCTCCGGGGTCTGCCACACAGCTACGGGTGTCATGCTGATCAACCAGACATTTATTTGGGCACGTGGTTTCAGCGTAGGCACAGCAAAGCGACACCAAACCGAGGCGCCCTCTTCCTCCGGGGGATTCTAAATCAGAACACGGGGGCACCCCTGTCGTCTCAAGGGAGCCTCTGTGTTTGAAGTAGGGGAGACCCTGAAACTGGGGGATAAAACAATGTATCCACACCCAGATAAGCCAAGGGGGCCTTTCCTACAAGTTTGTGCAGACTTGTAGGTTTGTGCCATTTAAAAACAAAAGATGCCACCACTGGGGAAAGCAAAGGATGTAAGATTACACTGGCTTTTCTCAGTTTTGGGAAAATTTTGTGCAGAGAGTAGCTACCAAAAATTGTAAACCTGGTCAGTCTGTATTAAAAATAAAGCAGCTCCTGGCTAATCCCTGCTTATGGAAGGGATTCACTTTCCAGCTCTTGGGCTCTTTCCGAAATGTTGGTGTATTGGGGGATTTGTATTAGCTGAAGACCTATTCTTTCCTCTGAAACCACCTCACACAAACAGTAATCCCCGAGAAACTCAAGCCACCCGAGCTTGGCAAAGGGGCTGCTCCCAAAATAGGGTCAAGCGCCTGTTTCTTAAAGATACTTGCAAGAAACACAAATGCCAGTGCAGTTATTTCCTGAACCCTGGTTATTTACCAGACCAGAATCCTCTCTGGGAAGTGTTTAATCCTGCATCAAATACAGAAAGGCAAACCATTGGCTTCAAGAGAGTGCAAGTTCACTGTAAAGGTAAGCAGGTGCTTCAGAAAGGACCCAAGGAGAAAAGGAGAAGGCCTGGTCACAGCTGTTCCAGGAACAGCCTTGGTCACTTGCCAGTTCACTCCCGTGGTGGAGAGAATTTAACAACTGCAAGAGAATCCTCTTAACGCATTTGGTGCCTGTGTAGATTTCACTGCTTCAAAGAAGATGCGCTGAGGGTGAGTGTCCCGAGTCACAGCTGCACCAGATTCACGTGGCACTTGGAACCAAGCTGCCTGGGAGGCTGTGGTGTCCAAGCATGCTCCTTGCTCAGAGACCCAGGACCCCAGCTGGGTGGCTGCGGACTCAGGACCATCCCTCCCCATCTTCCTGCGAGATGCCCAGCACCGACTTGTGGAGGATTCCGCACTCCTGCAGAGACTTGGTGAGGTCAGAGAAATGTCTCCTGGGCACCTCCATCGTTTCAATGCTGCTGTGTCGGTAGGTGGCCTCGTTCTTGTGTTCGGCCACGGCGACAACGGTGTGTAAGTCATCAGTTGGCCGGAAAGGGTGGACAAACCTTCGTCCTGACGGTGATCTGACGGCAAGCAGCAGCCTTGGCTCTTGATCTGACGGTTCCTCCAGGTCTCTGGCCCTGTAGGAGCTTTGTCTCTTGGTCCGCACGATGCATTTCCTCTCCGGGGAACAAGGTTGAGCTCGGGAACCTTCTTCACTCGTCTTCACGGTGCAGGTCTCCGCTTGGTAAAGAGCCTGGGTGCTGCTCAGCTGCAGGGAACCAGCCTTTTTAGCAACTGTTTCCAGGGCCGCCTCCTCCAGGGTCTTCCTGTTGATGGAAGGAAGGACTGGGTATTTATTGAGGGAAGACGATGCCCCTATGGGCACCTGCTGCAGCAGCTCCGGGATCTCATCGGGGGCTCCCTGACTTGGAGATCTGGGTGTGCAGGCTGCCGGTTTCTGGCTGCTCGGCGACTCGCAGGGAATGGCTGGAGGTGAAGATGGCGTGAGACTGCAGCATCCCTCCGTGCCCGCGGGCTTATGCAGACTTGGCCGAGTGCGTCCCTTGGCGGACTTGGGCCTTGTGACGTGCGTGTTTAGTGAGTCTGGCTGCCAAATGAAGCTGCCAGCTGCTGTGCTGACAACAGTGTTGCATTCAGGGGGGGCTGTATTCACAGGGGCTTCCGTGGCCATTGCTCCTCAAGACCCCTAAGGAGGCAAGAGAAGAGAGGAGGCTGTGGGTTAAACATTCTAGGACTTCTGGACCTGAGCCATTCACGTCCCAGGATCCAGAATAAGGACCGGCCACGATGGGGGCGGGAGGGGGTGTGCAGAGGAGCTTCTCTCTGGATTTCTGGCATCTGGACAAGGGCACCAGCTGCAATTCATGCATTCATTCATTCCAGGCATTGGAATATATCAGTGAACCAAAGTCCTTGCAACTTAATTATAGTGAGAAGAGGCTGGTGTTAAATCCACAAGTAAATAGATATTTTCAGCGACTAATAACTGCTATGAGGAAAATAAAGTATTGCACCAGCGAGTGACTAATTCTTATTCTTACGGGGGGTCGGGAGGGCTTTAACCTGAGAGACCAGATTGATGAGAAGGAATAAGCCCTGTTACAATCGAGAGCAGGGCTCAGCTAACTTTTTCTCTAAATGGTTTTGGCTTTGGGAGCCATGTGGTCTCTGATCCAACCACTCACCCCTGCCCCTGTAGCACAAGAACAGCCATAGACAATACGTAAGCAAGGGACTGCGGCTGTGTTCCCTGTGTTCCCAGGCAACTTTATTTACGAAGACAGGGGTGGGCCCAGTTTGGCCCACAGGCTGTGGTTTGCCCACCCTTGCTCTAGGGGGAAGGTGTCCCCGGTGAGGGACGAGCCAGGGTCCAGTCCTGAGGGAGGAATCTGCTGGCTCCCAGGGTGGGGCGCTCCATCCTACACCGTCCACAGACCTGGAGGCCCAGAAGAGAGCGTTACCCGTGGCTGCCTTTGCTCAGAAGAGAGAAAGTAACCCTGTTCAGTTACCCAGCAGGGAATCCAAGCTCAGCTTCACTCGAGAGCTGAGAGCTATATATATGTGTTAGCATACGGTATTTGTTTTTCTCTTTCTGACTTACTTCACTCTGCATGACAGACTCTAGGTCCATCCACCTCACTACAGATAACTCAATTTCATTTCTTTTTATGGCTGAGTAATATTCCATTGTATATATGTGCCACATATGGAATCTAAAAAAAAAAAAAAAAGGTTATGAAGAACCTAGGGGCAGGATGGGAATAAAGACACAGACCTACTAGAGAATGGACTTGAGGACACGGGGAGGGGGAAGGGTAAGCTGGGACGAAGTGAGAGAGTGGCATGGACATATATACACTACCAAATGTAAAATCGATAGCTAGTGGGAAGCAGCCACATAGCACAGGGAGATCAGCTCAGTGCTCTGTGACCACCTAGAGGGGTGGGATAGGGAGGGTGGGAGGGAGACACAAGAGGGAGGGGATATGGGGATATATGTATACATATAGCTGATTCACTTTGTTATACAGCAGAAACTAACACACCATTGTAAAGCAATTATACTCCAATAAAGATGTTAAAAAAAAAGAGCTGAGAGCTAGAGCTTCCTGCCACAGGTGGCAGGGGGGCTCCCGCCGGGTATTCACTGACAAGTCACCTCACACAACATCCCTCTGCTGCCCTCACTTTGTCATCAGGCTGGGGGAGAGAAGCAGGAGACCCCACTGCTGGTCCACCCATTGGCCAGAACTCACAGGGGGGCACTCAGCTTCCAGACCAGGGTTGGCGATCCCTTTCCGTAAATGGCCAGAGAGTAAATATTTTCCGCTTCGTGGGCCACAGTCTGTCACAACTACTCATCTCTGCCCTTGTGGTGTGAACGCCGCCATAGAGAGTGTGTAAATGAATGGGTGTGGCTTTGTCCCAAGAAAACTGCCTTTATGGACACTGGCATTTGAATTTCATATCATTTTCATGCGGCACAAAATCTTCTTCTTTTTATTTTTTCCAACCATTAAAAGTGTAAAAGCTATTGTTAGCTCACGAGCCACACAAAATGAGTGGTGTGATCTGGCCTGTGGGCCATGGTTTACCAAACCCCATCCTAGGCCAACTTCAAAGGGGCCTCCGGCCACACGCTAATTTTACAGATGTGTGAGCCAGAAAAGCAGAGCAAATGCCCCAGGCCACCAAGCCAGCTGGTGGCAGAGCCTGAAAGAGAACCCAGGTCTGTGACACCCAGTTCTGTTCTCAAGGACCAGTCTTGGCCTCTCCC
The DNA here is from genome assembly GCF_028021215.1 of Eschrichtius robustus. Lineage (NCBI taxonomy): Eukaryota > Metazoa > Chordata > Mammalia > Artiodactyla > Eschrichtiidae > Eschrichtius > Eschrichtius robustus. The sequence goes on along the minus strand of NC_090826.1, from coordinate 15,686,161 downwards.
CCAGCACTGATCACATTCAGTCTCTCCGTTAGCTGTTGACATTTTTTCTTCCCAACCACCTTGTCAACACTTTGAGGGCCCCTGTGTTTGGACCTCCCACACCCTGTATTTGGGGGTGTGCACGAGTGCACGTCCTGAAGCATGGTGGGAGGCGTGTTTCTCTTGCAGGCCTGGAACTGCCAAGTCAGGCCCCCTCCCCTGTCCTCGCCGTCTTCACAGCACCTTCACTAACACGCTTCTGATCACCTTTCCTTCCCAGTCCCTGGCTACGTCCTTCCCAGGACACTGCAACGTGTTGGGCTCCCTGCCTCCTCTGAATCCTGACCACCACTGTGACTGCGGCTCTCTCCACCTGCAGCCTGAGCAGCCCTCTCCCAGCCCTCGAAAGACCTTCTGGTAGCTTCCCAGAGCCTCCCCAAGAAGCAGCACGTTTGGAAGCAAAGGGCCCAGGACCCAGTGTCATAAGACCTAGGTTCTATTTCAGGCCCTGCCAAGAGCTAGCTGGATGACCATGGGACAATCATTCTACCTTTCTGGTACATTGCTTTCCTCATCTACAGAATTAGCTATATGACCTTGAAAATATTATTTAACTGCCTCTAAACATCAGTCTCTTTATCTGCAACATGAGGACAGTAATACGAAACATCATAGGTAAGGCCGTAAAAACCAGGCTTGGCACACAGTAAAGGCTTCATTTTTCTGCTTTTGGTTTTTGTTTTCTGTTTATTTAGTGCTTTCGACTGTTTTAGGTCCAAAAGTCTTACGTGTTGCTTCAGAGCTTTTCTCCAGGGTGTCCGTGGTGGGTCTACTCCCAGTCACCTCTGATCGGCTGGGTGACTCAGGGGACCCATGCCTGCCCCGCCCACTGCACAGAAACGCCAGAAGGTTGACTCCAGTGAGCTACTGCCTATGAAATTGCCTCCAAAAATGCATTCTAATATGTCCCTTCTAATCCCATACTTTTACTTATTTAGTTAGTTAGTTAGTTAGTTATGTATTGGCCACGCCACATGGCTTGTGGGATCCTAGTTCCCTGACCAGGGATCGAACCTGGGCCCTCGGCAGTGAAACCGTGCAGTCCTAACCACTGGACTGCCAGGGAATTCCCCCTAATCCCACACTTTAATCGTATACTTACCTCCCATTCACTTACTCCAAACTACCTTCATCACACAATGCTGAGCAATGCAATTCAAGCCCCTTAGCTCTGCACCCTAATATTCCCATTCTGTGCATATTACCATCATTGTCTAATTTTAGGGCGTATCACCTTCCTCACCGCTAAAACCACAACCAAACAAAACACAGTATCCCTGTGTATTCCTGAAGGGCTACTCAGTTCAAAGTCTGCCCTGTCAGAAAGAGAAAAACAAATACCGTATGCTAACACATATATGGAATCTAAAAAAAAAAAACAAAAACGGTTCTGAAGAACCTAGGGGCAGGACAGGAATAAAGACGCAGACATAGAGAATGGACTTGAGGACACGGGGAGGGGGAAGGGTAAGCTGGGACGAAGTGAGAGAGTGGCATGGACATATATACACTACCAAATGTAAAATAGCTAGCTAGTGGGAAGTAGCTAGCTAGTGGGAAGCAGCCGCATAGCACAGGGAGATCAGCTCGGTGCTTTGTGACCACCTAGAGGGGTGGGATAGGGAGGGTGGGAGAGAGACGCAAGAGGGAGGGGATATGGGTATATATGTATACGTATAGCTGATTCACTTTGTTATAAAGCAGAAACTAACACACCATTGTAAAGCAATTATACTCCAATAAAGACGTTAAAAAAGAAGGAAAAAAAGTCTGCCCTGTCTTTCTTAACTGCAAGGCCTCTGTGTTTGCTCCATTCTGCTCACAGGCAGTGTCTTTCCACACTCCCATTTTCCCACCTCTAGTCTTTCACACTCAATCTGGCTGCTGGGAGTCCGGGAGCCTTCTCCTTGGCATCAAAAAAGCCTACCCAGCTCCTTGTTAATTTAGTCTATTTTCTGATCAACTGTGAAGAATGTGGGGGGGAGGGTTCCCTTTAATTTTAGTCAAAGTCTTTCGCTTGTAATTAAGCAGCTCTGCACTTAGGATGGCATGGGGAGGTCATAACGGCCCAACTGTTCTGCCAAAGAGAAGCTCAACTGGGAGAACGGCTCCCCCTCTCTGCCCACCCTTCCCCGTCGAAGAAGGGCTGTTAATTTGCCACAGCTTCTACCCAATTATCACAGACTTGGCATCTAATTCCCACACACGCCTCGGGAAGGTTTAACTGTCAGTAAGTTTGGTAACTTAGAAACCTCTTCCTTAACAACTTTGATGAGGAAAGTCATGTGTTCTCATAGGCTCCCTGCTGGATTATTTTTAACAGTAAAACTTGAGTGTGTGCATGCACTTTCTATACCTTTTGGTACTATATAATTATCCATGTTCAGGGGGTGTCATATCCAAGACACCCTGGTCATAAGATAACATGACTGCGAGCTATCTCGGAGAAAAACCTCAATTATGACTAATCCCTATAAGCCCACTCATGGTTATTTAGAGATTAACACCTCCTTCAGGTAAAACCGTTCCATCAAACCTGCTTTCATAACCCGCTGCCTCCTGCCGAGCGCAGGAACCATCTGTTACATGCAGGGAACATCAACTCTCCCCAGCTTCTCCCACATGGAGAGGGGAGGTGGGGGAAACAGGTGTTTGGGGACCTGGGCCAACGGTGTCTTTATATTCACACCTTGGGTCTCAAACTCTGCCTGCCCGCCTCAGTCCAGGGAGGCTTCTGCTGCATCCATCAGCAACCCTGCTCAGCTCATCTCACCACCTCTAGGCCTGGCAGACTCTCAACCACAAAGTGATTTGACAAGATCTAGGCGTAGGCTTCCATCAAGCTGCCTGTTGAATAGGCAAGTGGCCTGTTTACTTAAACATAATAGCTGCACCCCAGAGGCCTGCTAGGAGTCAGGAAACAAACATTGATAACGGTTCCCAAGGAACTGCCAAAAGGGCAGGTGCCCATCCCTTAAGATTACTCACCAAATCAACTGGAAAGAAGGAGAATTGGATAGGAGAAGCTAACGCCATCTTCCTGTTTTCCCACCTCCTACCACGGGGTCAGACCGCCCTATTTCACTCACAACCCAAATCTAAGCCTACAATAAATGTAATAAAATATAACTACCCACATATCATCTGCTGGTATATATCAAGGATGCATACATTTGAATTGGTCTTTTAAAAATGTTTGTCAGTTAATACTATCCCCTGCCAATCCCCACCCCTCCTTGTGAGGCTTTGAGGATGAAAAATGCTCAGAAGAACCAACAGGAGATAGTAGTTGGCCTGAGAATGAGAAAACTTTGGTACCGTTCCCAGTTCTACCCAGGACTAAAGATTAGAATACACTGTCCTACGCAGAGTGCCATGTTTAAAAGGGGGAGTGGAGAAATTGGACCACAAGCCACCAAGTGATCAAAGGTCTGGAAAAGGAACTGGCATGATTCCAGCAGCAGTGGGGAGGGAGGATTAGAGGTAGGTGGAGAAGAAGAGCTCAGTTCTTTTCAAGTACAGGCAGCTCTAGAAGGAGGCAAGATGAGGCAGCAGGAGGGATGTGGGGGGAGGGGCAAGAAAGAGCCTCTAGAAAGTGCGAGTTGACCTGGGTGAAACAGCGGGGGTCTGGGGGGAGGCTCAGATCTGGTTCCGGTCTCTCTGTGTGACAGGACATCCCCTTGTCCCTCGGAGTCTGTGTTTGGTCTGTACTGCCCAGCCAGGAGGGCATGGCCCAGCGGCTTCCTAGGCCCCTCGGCTTCCGCAGAGCCCGGGAGCTGTCCCATTCCGGCAACGGTGAGCTCCGGGCCGGGCTGGCTCTGCCCCTGGGGAGCAGCCGCTTCCCTCCTGGCCCCTGGCCTGTCTCCCGGGCTTCGCCCCTGGGGCCGAGTCTGGGGAGGCCCGCCCGGGCGACGGGCCCCAGGGGGCTCGGGGCTGGCCTGTCCCGGCCCCTCCCAGGCCTCCAGGAGGCCGAGGACAGACCCGCGGGCCGGCGGCCGGCCGCGCTCACCTAGCGGCGCCTCTCCGTCCGCCGCCGTCGCCGGGCTCCGTCCCGCGGGTAAACAGCCTGGGTCTCCCGGGCAACCGCGCCGGTGGGCGGCCACGTGCTTCCGGTCTGGCCGGAACCGGCCCGGCCTGGGGAGGAGTGGGTGTGTCTGGGGGGGGGGAGGGGGGTCGGGGCTGGGCGCGGGGGCTGAGGCCCTGGGAGGCGAAGGGATGGGGACTCAGGCCTGGCCTCTCCTGCCTCCTCTTTTCCTCACCTAGCCTGCCTGCCTCGCTGCACGTCTCCTGGGGGACAGGGCGTCCAGGGGGAGGAGAGCCCTGGCCAGGAGGCTGGGGGTGGCAGGCCCGCCTGCCTCAAACCCCTTTCGTGACCTTGGCTCGGGCCCTGACCCTCTCAGTGTCCCTGATTGTCAGATGAAGCTGCTGAGCTGACTGAATCTTGTGAATCCTAGAATCTGAGCGGCCGCTTTTGGGGCATCTGATTGAGTCCGCCCTTTCGACACCCGTTCCTTGACCTCCTCATTTCCCTATCAGCCTACCACTCCCGGGGCCACATCCGAAATCTTGCTGTAGCTACATCTGCACCTGCTTTGACCCTCCTGACCATGACTTCTTCCGCAACTCCAGCCACTTCTACCACGCTTGTCATTCAACATCTTCCAGAGGCCCGTCCATTGCCTTTCTGCTTTCTCCATATCAACCTGCGTCTTCCCTACCCTGTTGAGTTCAAGCTCCATTACCTCAGCCATTCCCTTGCAAGAAGCCGTGCCCTTGTCCTGCTGTCTTTCCATCACTCCCACCTAAGGAAACCCCAACCAGTCCCCCTACACCAAGGTCCTGAAGAAATCTTGACCAGCCACAGGCATTGATGTCATGGAAACATGGGGTCTCCAACCTCCTTTGGACGCTCTGTCCTACACAGAAATCCTCCCACTTTCCCCAGCCCAGTTTTGACTCCTTTCTTCTCAGTGGCTATTTCAAAACTTGTCCTCTCTCCTAAAATCTCTCACCTCTCCTCGTTCCTCCTCCTGCTCAGAAGATATCCTTACTTCCCTCCTCAGAGAGAAAACAGAAGCCATCAGATGGGAACTTTCTCAGCTTTCTGCCCTCAGACCTACAAACTTGCCTACTTTTGTCTCCCTGCTTTCCTTCCTCCCTCCTGTTCCGGTGGGAGGGAACCCATCCTCTGATTCTGTCCGAGATTCACTGCTGCTCCAGGGCTGCCCTGAAGGCTGTCCCCGGCCACAGGGTCACACCTGTACACACCCTCATCATACTCCAGGCCTTTGCTCCTGCCGTCCCCTCTGCCTACAAGATTCTTCTCCACTCTCCCCAACTCCTCATGCTCTTTCTTTGCCTAATGGCCACTTACCCTTCAGATCCCAACTTAATAGATGAAGGTTTTCTTCCAAGATGGAATTAAGATAGCTTCAGAAGGAGACCTAACTGGACACTTCTCTGCCAGGCCCTGTTCTAGACTCTTGGAATTTGCAGAGGAATAACTAGTGACTATATTATTAGAAGATAACGTTCGGAGACATTCAAGCACCATATCATCAGAGGAAAAAATTCAGATCCACTACCTAGCATAATGGCAAAATGTTTGCTACCTTGTCTATCCCAGATGCGTGGATACAGGACTGTAATAGAGCACAGCTCTAACCCTCCTGCAAGATGTTCACGATTGGCTGGGAAGACAAGTCGCACAGTCATAAGGAGTTACAAATCAGATTCTTTTCAGTACAATCTGAGCCAAGGGTGGAAAAGCCGCACAGGCTGGACATGATTATGTGCCACGTGACTGGCACGGACAGGAAGTTCTCTGAGGGCCTGGGAAAGAGGGGATCGTTTCAGCGGTGGTGCTTCTTCCCATCTCAGAAAAGAAGCACCTCATCTGTGGGAGCTGCTGGCGAGGGCCTGGGTTGGGCAGGCCCCAGGCAAGGGTCACCCCCTCACCCACCCTGCACATCTAGGGAGGCATCTAAGGACCCAAGAAGGTGCAGGAGCTCGAGGTTTTAGGAGCTGAAGGTTTTAAAGCTCTGTGCTGGTGGCTTATTTCTTGTAAATGATTCTGTCAGAAATATCTAAGCAAGGCTCTTCAGCCCTTCAACGCCCACCCAAAAAAGATTAAAGCGGATTCTTCATCAGCTATTTTAATATCACCTAAGAATTATGCAATCTTTTGGAAAATCAGATTGGCTTCTTACCCCATTTGTGTGCGTGAGTGTGTTTGTGTGTGTGGATGTGTCCCCATGTGTGCACACAGTGGAACGGTGCTTATGCCTAGGGTCTGTTTAATCTTCAGCAGTGTGTGCCTTTTGCTCCCAGGGGCCACGGAATGCACAGCCCTAGGCGGGAGGCTGGAGGGAAGGGAAGGAAAGGAAGTTGACCAGCCAGTTGCTGTGCCTGCCTGCTCTTTAAAGAGAGGGCTGACTCCGCTACCTTTGTCTCTCCGCCTCTTTTGAAGAGGATGTCTTTAAAGGATGAACCCTTTAACACCAGGTCTTCAGCACACATACAAAGTGGATTCTCAGTAAACGTGGCCAAAGGTCACTGCCCTGCCAGCTTAAATGTGGATTCACCTCCTCCCCAGCCATGGGTCTCTCTACTCCACAGCTCTCTTCCTGGGCTCCAGCCAGCTTGTCCCCCAAATGGGCCATCAGCTTTTTCACCTCCAGGGTCTGTGCGTGTGCCTGCCCGACCCTGCTCCCTTCCTTGAAGTAAATCCAAATTTACTGATCCTTCAAGGCCCATCTTAAAAGTCACCATCTTCTTGAAGGCCTTTCCTGACCACACCCCCACCCCAACACACACCCCCCTCCTGTGCTTTCTCTGATCCCTTTTGGTCCAGTGGAAGATGCCCAAGATGGCACCATGGACCCCCGCTAGGTCAACTCCTCTAATCTTCAGGACTCTCCTCCCTGCCAATGGAGTTGTAGAAAACAATTGAAAATCAGGCCCCCCCCCCCAAGTTAATGATTGGCAGAGCAGTTTTAGAACCCCAGTCCAGCTGATTCCAAAGCCCACCCTGTACCCCAGAGGCCCATCCCCCACCCCAGCATTCCCACCTGGCACTTTACCTGTACCCGCCTATTGCGCTGGTCATGGGGTTGCAGCCGTGGCCTCTGGGCTCTAGACTTGAGTTTGAATCCCAGCTCCACTCCTTGCTAGCTGGAGACCTTGGGTAACTGCTTTAACTTCTCTGGACCTCAGTTTTCACATCTGTAGAACGGAGATGATGAGAATAGGATTGTCGCGAGGGTGAAATGAGATAACACGTGTAAAGGGCTTCATGGTGCCTGGCGCGTGGTAAGTGCTTGGTGAGGGTTAAGTTCATCATCCTGTTCTCATCTCATGGTGCACATCTCCTTCAGTAGATTATGAGCTCCTTGTGGGCAGGAACTTGCCTGTGTCTGAGTTTCCTGCTTTGCCCACCACGTGCCTGCTTTGTGGTAGGTACCTATGAGAATTCAATTAATGATGATGGTGATGTTGATTGCACAGCTGGCTTTTCTATGAGAGATCCAGCAAGTTGCCAGTTGGTATCCCCCCAAGGGTATGTGGCTTCAAGTCTAAATGAGCCCTCCCCCGGGGCTGGGCTGAAGGCAGGAGCTTCAGTTTCTTAGCAGCTTGTCCCCAAGGAGCAATCGGCCTTTTTTTTTTTTTTTTTTGAACTAGCGACTTGTAGATTTTGGAGTACCCAGTGTCCTACTCTGTCTGTCCTCAATCCCATTAGACATGTCGATTGAGATCATGGATAACCTTCAAGCAGAAGGGTGGATCCACTGGGTGGATCTTCTGGTAAAGAGGCCAAGAGGCTGCCACAGTTAGTCACGCCTCCCGATGAATCAGCTTCCTGAGGGCACTGCAAGAGAGAAGTTTCTAGAAAATGAAATTCGCCCCTTGACATACTGCAGTTGTTTTTTTTAAAAAAATATTATTTCCGCCATAGTGTTGGAAAACTTCCAGAAACGTATTGCCTCCTCTTCCCAGTGTTCTTCAGCAAAACATACCAGACATGGCTACTGTTGACCAAGTGCTTTTGCCGTCGGGAGCTTGTTGAATCTTGCCGGCAATCCGTCGGGGGCCAGGGCTATTGTCTCCAGCTCACAGATGAAGACACTGAGGCTCAGGGAGCTGCAGTGGCTGTGACAGGAAGTGGCATCTCTGCACACTACAACCTTTTCTCGGGGCTCGGAAGGCAATAACTACGCTCCGGGTGCAATACTGTTGACGTGGCTAGAGCCACCTGCCCTGCACTCCTGGCCCCAGCTTTGCGAGCTTGGTCAGTTATCCTTTTAATCATTCCTCTCTCTCCCTTGCCTTCCTGCTAAGAGCAGCCACTCTTTTTTCTAATTTCTGTTCAACTTCTGGGTCTGAGAAAAAGAGGCTGATGCTCTTGCTAGAATTTTGTCTAAAATAAGAGCCTTGTGCCATGTGCTTGGATGCTCGGGGGCGTCTTCGGTTTTGTTTTCTCGGCTGTGTGTTGGATAGTTACAGGGTTTGGCTCAGTGACCCACAAGTAAGCAAGAGAACTGCTAAGGGGTTAGGGGTGCTGTCTTTGGAGTCAGACACACCTGGACTAAGCCCTGGCTCTGTCAACTTGCAGGACCACCTACCTACCCTCTGCCAGTCTCTATCGCCTCACCTGTGAACTGGGCTTGATCATCTGTGCCTCTTCGGGAGGATTGAAAGAGGATTCGAGGAGATAATCCACGTACCAGGCTTAGCCCCGTTCTGCTCGTCAATGGGCTGTAGTTTCGTGTTTATTTCTGTGACTTGAAGCATGATAGGCCTCAGATCATTCATTCATTCATTCACCCCTCGAATATGTATTACTGCCCATCTCTCCGTGCCTAGTTTCCTTTATCTGCAAAACGAGGATAATAACAGTAGTTATCTAGCTGAGGACTAGATATGAGGACTTAAAGAGTAAATATATGTGAAGTGCTCAGAATTGTGCCAGGTGTGAAATAAACGTGATACACATGTTAACCATCATCATCATTAGTACTGGTTTGTGCCAGGCACTGATAGTTAGACTCTAGGTGAACAAAATAGAATGACCTTGGACTTGTGGATCTTGTAGGCTCTTTCCTCCTTATTTTCTCCATGGGGAGAAAAGCCAACCAATGTTTCATCGCCGTCCATGTAAGATGAAGTGATGGGTTTGAGAGAGTCGCTCCTAGGGACCTGCCAACTTGCTGGCTGCTGCCCTAGAAGCTGGCGTAAGGGTCATGCCTCCCTCCCTCCCTCCCTCCGTCTTCCCCTTCATCAAGTCTCTGGGCCCCTAGCCCTGTGCTCTTGGCTTTGGTTCAGCACAATTCAAAGCACCCGTAAACGATTACTCAAAGGGAGAGAACCATGTCTGTCTTGCCTAAGTCACAGCTGTGGAGGTCAGTGTGTATGAAAAGGCTCTGTAACCTTCCAAATGCCACACAGACAAGAGGTTTAGGTAGGGAGCCCAGCGAGGCGGATTTGAAGTTAGGGAACAGAGCTTAGTCCTTGGCCCCGCCACTTGGTAGCCGTGTGGATCTGTTTCAGGCCACCTCTCCTCTCTGAGCTGGTTTTTCAATTGTCAAATGAAGGAGTGATAGGTCCTGCCTGGTAGGACTGTAGTGAGGAGGAAATAGGAGCAGAATACAAATTTAAGGTCATGCAAGGCCCCCTCAAACGCCTCCGTCCTTTTGGAGGTGCGTCCACTGCTCCTTTCTCTGAGCTCAAAGGCGTTTATGTATACAACCACTAGAGCAACGCTCATCACTCCGCACAGGCTTAGACGGGCCTCCCCGGACGCAGAATCTGAGATGGAGAAGTGCATTGCCAGGCGGCTCCCTGGAGAGACACCTGTGCGGAAGTGAAGCAGGCGAAGTTGGGGAGCAGGAGAAGCCGACATGTGGAGACAGTTGCTAAGGCCACAGCTGGTCCCCCAGCGAGCTCTGGGAGACCTGGGATGCCCTTTCAGAGCTGTCCCGAAGGACGCAAGGGGGCGACCCTTTTTTTTAATTTATTTTTTTACTGAAGTATAGTTGGCATACAATATCATGTTAATTTCAGGAGCTTACCAGAGTGACTGAGGAAAGGCATTATGAAATGATCACCATGATAAGTCTATTAACCATCTGTCACCACTCAAAATTATTACAGTATTATTAACTATATTCCTTGTGCTGTATATTACATCCCCGTGACATTTTATAACTGGAAATTTGTATCTCTTAATGCCCTTCACCTCTTTCATCCAACCCTCCACCTCCCTCCCCTCTGGTAACCACCTGTTTGCTCTCCATATCTATGACTCTGTTTCTGTTTTGTTTTGTTTGTTCATTTGTTTTGTTTTTTAGATACCACATATAAGTGAAATTATATGGTATTTGTCTTTCTTTTTATGACTTATTTCACCTGGCATAATACCCTCTAGGCCCATCCATGCTGTTGCAAATGGCAAAAATTTTAATTTTTTTATGGCTGAGTAATATTTCATTTTATATATATATATATATATGCTTAGGTTGCTTTCATATCTTGGCTACTGTAAATAATGAACATATGGGTCACCTGTGTTTTCGGATTAGTGTTTTTGTTTTCTTTGGGTAACTACCCATAAGCGGAATAGCCGGATCATATGGTAGTTCTACTTTTAATATTTTGAGCAACCTCCATACTGTTTTCCACAGAGGCTGCACCAATTTACATTCCCACCCACAGTGCACGAGAGTTCCCTTTTCTCTACATCCTGGGGGTGGGGGGTTTGGCCCTTTAAATCCTCACCTCGACCAGGGGCTACTCCTCCCCCCATCACCTGGCGGGGTCATAACCTTCTACCAGACTGAGGCAATTCCCAGTGAGTGAGAGCATCAGGAACAGCTGATATCCCATCCCTAAAGAGAGGACCTGCCAGAAACTATGCCAAGCATTCGGGATCAATGGAGAACAAATAGAATTTCTGCACATGGGGCTTTCGATCTATATATGGTCTATATTTACCTATTTGGTCTCTGGTCAGCTTGGAGGCCCACCTTGGGCCACAGTCTTGTCTCATTAGAAGAACGCAGGGCTTCCCTGGTGGCGCAGTGGTTGAGAACCTGCCTGCCGATGCAGGGGACACGGGTTCGAGCCCTGGTCTGGGAAGATCCCACATGCCGCGGAGCAACTAGGCCTGTGAGCCACAACTACTGAGCCTGAGCGTCTGGAGCCTGTGCTCCGCAACGAGAGAGGCCGCGATAGTGAGAGGCCCGCGCACCGCGATGAAGAGCGGCCCCCGCTTGCCACAACTAGAGAAAGCCCTCGCACAGAAACAAAGACCCAGCACAGCCAAAAATAAATAAATAAATAAATAAATTTATAAAAAAAAAAAAGAACGCATAGTTGGTGCTTAATAAGAGTCTGTACCATCTCATTCCCGTAGTGCACCCAGGTCCCTTTCTTTGTCTCTCCGAAGTGTCACTACCCAATCTTTTGAAAGATATGAGTCCCTTCATCATGGGCTAAACCATCACACAGTTATTTTTTCACACTCAAAAGAGACAAAGGAACCCAGCCCTGTAAGATGGAACCTCATTTAAAAACATCCGGTGCAGCGTCTGAAACGAAGGCTGCCTGGGACCAGGCCCGGTCAGGGCCCAGTCTCGAAGCATCCACCAGAAACTTGCCAACGAGGGCAAAAATGGCAAACTCTCCCAGGACGCTTCAGCAGGACGCTTGTTTTGAAATTTTCCTGGGAAACTTTGCCACGGAGTGCAAATCTAGCTGAAGCTCTACACCTGCCAAATCCTCTAGGCTCTGCTGAGCAAGTGTTCATACTCCAAGTCCTGACTTTATCAGATTTAACCTGATTTATGATGGAGTGCATAAAAACCACTTGTATTTAAAGAGAGCTGTTGACTGACTAGTGGGGGCTCCATGTGAGGATGTGGGACCCTGAGCCCGCATTCTCCTCTGTTGTCCTGTGGGAAGTGTGCCGGATATGGCTACCGTTACCATTGCTAATAATATTGGGTTGGCCAAAAAGTTCGTTCGGGTTTTTCTGTAAGATGCTATAATAATAAGAAGGGTGTGGTCGCCTGGTACAGCATTTTATAGTGCCAAGCAGTTTTACTTGCATTATTTTAGTTGGTCCCCACAAGTCTGTGCAGCAGGGGGCTGTCTGAGCACAAGGAAGTTGTCCAAACTCTCTGGGCCTCAGTTTCTCCATCTCTAAACTGATAATAGAGCCTCTTAAGTTATCGTGAGGATTAAATAATGTAACACCCATGAAGCCCTTAAAGAAAATAGCACCTGGCATGTACGATTTTTTTTTTTTTTTACAAAGAATTTACTTTATTAGAAATAAAAATGGGACTTCCCTGGTGGTGCAGTGGTTAAGAATCTGCCTGCCAATGCAGGAGACACAGGTTTGAGCCCTGGTCCAGGAAGATCCCATATGCCACGGAGCAACTAAACCCGTGTGCCACAACTACTGAGCCTGCACTCTAGAGCCTGCGTGCCACAACTACTGAGCCTGCAGGCCACAACTACAGAAGCCTGCATGCCTAGAGCCTGTGCTCCGCAACAAAGAGAAGCCGTTGCAATGAGAAGCCCGTGTACCGCAACAAAGAGTAGCCCCCGCTTGCCGCAACTAGAGAAAGCCTGCACACAGCAATGAAGACCCAACGCAGCCCAATAAATAAATAAATTTATAAAAAAAAAAAAAGAAATAATAAATTGTTATGATGCAGTTATCTGCTAAGTGTTTTTTTTTAATTGAAGTTTAATCAGTTCACAATGTTGTGTTAGTTTCAGGTGTACAGTAAAGTGATTTAGTTATACATATACATATACCTAGTCTTTTTCAGATTCTTTTCCCATGTAGGTTATTACAGAGTATTGAGTAGAGTTCCCTGTGGTTTATCTATTTTATATACAGTAGTGTGTATCTGTTAATCCCAAACTCCTAATTTATCCCTCCCTCCCCCACTGCCTTCTTTGATAACCATAAGTTTGTTTTCTATGTCTGTGAGTCTATTTCCGTTTTGTAAATAAATTCATTTGTATCATTTTTTTTTTTTAGATTCCAACTAATTTCTTAACAAATGTTTGAAATTACTGATAAGCAATTTTAGTTTCTTTAGGAGAGGAAAGCCAGATTCAGAGGGGCTAAGTTTATGAATAAGATACCTGGGCATCAAGGAAGGAAAACAGAGGGGGACTACCATGCAAATGGGGCCAGACTTTCCCACACTGGATTTCCAACGCGAGCCATATAGCGTTTGCCTGTCAACTTGGCAACAGAGGAAATACTGAATCTTCAAAAGAAAAAAAAAAAAAGATGAAGGCATAATATTGCCAAAGAAAGAAATTAAAAAAAAAAAAAAACTTGCACTTTTCAAACAATTGAACCCTTCTCATCTTTATATTTAGGTCTACATAACCGAGGGATTATCATATTTAGAGATAATTAGGTTTGAAAAAGGTCTCTTTGCTCCGAGCCCTCCAGTGAGGGCTTTTGAAGGCCTGCACTGTGCTTGGGGTTTCACATCCACGTGGCCTCCCTCATTTTGGTTATTTCCTCCCCGAACAGGAGTTCAGCTGGCAGAGCCCTCGAAAGCAGAGGAAAGTGTGATCCTGGTGCCTTGGACCCCCTGGTCTCGGCAGGAATGAAGGTCTTCGGTGTTCTCGTGGTCTTCGTCTCCTGCCGTAAGTAGGAATGGCTGAGTGAGCTCAAAGGCGCTGCCCTGTCTGTGTGTCTGTGTCCGGGGTGGCCTCTCCTCAGGTAGCATCAGGTGAGGGGAAGTCAGGTGTCACTCAAAGGGGAATCGGGAGTGGAACGGCCCCCACCAAAGTCCTCCTGCTTCTGTTTCTTCTACAAAATGGGTTGTTCTTGGTGTTGGGATCTCACAGAACGTCTAGAAAATCAAAGGTTGCTAACCATTTGCTGAGAAAGAGGGCATTTGACTATTGTTTCACCACACACACACCATTCAGGAGTCTTTTTTTCATTTGGATGCTAGTTGCCTTTATTTAAAGTCTTGTGGATTCCAGAACAAAAATGCAGACATATATCTAGCTAATTTAGGAATGATTAATTCTCATCAGAAAGCCATTCTTATGGTGACCTATGGAATAATTAGTAATTATAAGTCATTGCTACCAGGAGATCCGATTACATATCTCTGCAAAGTGAAAGAGAACTTACTAGGAAACCCTGTTGGGTTTGTTGGAAAACTCTTTGACTCTTTGGTTTGATTAGATGAGCAGAGATTTGCTCAAATCCATTTTTCTATCTGTTTCAGCTGTGAAGCAATCGCTTTGGGCTTCCTAAGTCAAAATGTCAAAAATGGGGTTCCCTTTTCCCTTAGTCAGTGGTGGAATTTACAGTTTTCAAGATCATGATGTTAGAGGCAGGGGACCCATGTGCAGGAAGAGCCACTGCTGCGGCCCCCATCGTGTACCCCAAGAGCAGTGCCTGAGTGTGGTCCTGCCCTCTCTCCAGGGGCTGCTCCGGCCCCAGAGACCACCCCCAGGCTTTGGCCCCCTCTGCAATGCTCTGTGATAACAAGGCATCCAAAATCACAGTATGAGATGGGAAGGCTCCTGGGAAAATTTCCCCAAACCTCCTGTCTTTGGTTTTCTTCTTCAAGTTCATGTTTTTATTTTATTTTTATTGTAAAATTAATATCTGCTTATAATTAAAAAGAAAAATACACAGAGTAACAAGAGTATAGAATATGGAGTAACAAGATAAAGCCCCTTCTCATCCTTCCCAGACCCTGCTCCTTTTCCTACACTCAGACGTAAGCACTCCTCAGAGTTTGATATACATCCTTCTAGGCCTTTATATACATACATTTCATACATTTCAATAGAAAAGTAATAAATGCTTTTTGTAAAAAAAAATATATGTATATATATCAGACAGCAGAAAAGTATTTAAGATAAATGTTGCCTGTTGTTTTTCTCCACCTACTTCCTCAGTCTCATTGCCTAGTGATATTGCTAAAAGTAGTATGTTTTCAAGACATCATTTAGCTATTATCTCCCTGTCTGTGGGCATGTGGGTAGTCTCCAATTTTTTGATATCACAAATAATGCTGCAGCAAACATCCCTGTATATACATATGTATATACATATGTATATATATATATATATAAAATTTTCCCCCCTCACTTTCCTAAGCATTTTGTAGAAGGAAAAATTGCTAGGTCCATGTGTATTTGCCATTAAAAAAATGGATTGACGACAACTTTTTCTGCCTCTTAAGTATTTTGTTTCTCCTGTGAGGTTGTAAATGCCTGATGGTATTTGCAAGGACTGACATTTCTGGCTTTGAACCTTTCTCATTAATGTTTAACATCAGATCTGAGAGTGTTTCTGCCCAGGATGGTGGTCTTCTACTTTGGGGAGAAGACTGTAGTTGATAGTATTGTCCTGAATGTCATGGAAACTGGGTTCTCATCCTGGGCTAGCGAGACACTAGCTGTGTGACGCGGTAGACATGACCCTATCTTGTCCCCATTAAAGGGGCTGATGCCCAGGCACCACATTTAGGGGTCTCCTGATATCTGAATGCTAAGCGCTCTGGCTAGGGGACCTGAAAGCAGCATCTTTCTCATCACATCTTCTCTTCTTCTTTATTTTCTCCTTGGCAGTGATGGCCCCCACCCATGGCAGCTTCTGGCAGTTTCAAAGGATGGTCAAACACATCACAGGGCGGAGCGCCTTTTTCTCAAATTATGGATACGGCTGCTACTGCGGGCTTGGGGGCATAGGGACCCCTGTGGATGACACTGACAGGTGAGTGCAGAGGCTCTGAGGCCTCCTGTCGGTTGATTTGCATTGAAATCCGGGCTTGAAGAGAGAGAGGGTGTTAGGACCCTTGCATTGCAAGGAAACCAATTCAGGTGAGCCTGAGGGTAAGAAAACAACTGAATGGGAGTGGGAGGGTGGTCTTGAGGAACCCAAGGCTGGGGCTGGCTTCCTGTGGCCTATGCAGCTATACAGGGCCCGCATGAGGTTCACTACTCTGTCACCTTCTGGAAATGCTTGACAATGTTTGAATAAGGGGCCCCTCGTTTTCATGTTGCACCAGACTTTGCAGATTATGTGGTCAGCCCTGCCCAGAGCTCTAGAATGTTCAGCTCTCAGTCCTCATGATAAACGTGGTCTTCTCTCAGGCCTCCAGTTTTTAGGATTACAGATGCAGCAAGACTAACCAGCTGTCTCCCAGTCCTAATTCCATTTTCCAGGAAAGAGAATCCAAGTGGCCCAGTTTGGAAAAGTCCATCTGGGTGAGGACACATGGCACAAACTTGGCTGCCAGGCCTACTTCTAAGGATGGGCATGGGGGAGGGTGAATTCCCAGAAAAGGTGGAGGTTGGTGTTAATCTGGGGAGGGAACAGGGAGGTAGGAAACAGGATGGTTTGTGTGTCCTTTTATTTGAAGAAATGAGAAGCAAAATATTCCTGGTCACTTTCACCGTAGTGTGGATAAATATATCCCCATAGTAGGGCCTGAATATCACCCCTGGAGCTTGATTCCTCTGGGTTGGGCTCATGAGACCATGGAATGTTCCAGCTGGAAGGACCCCAGAGCCCTTGAGGGGGCCTGACACTGATGAAATGCCCATCACATCCTGAGCCCTGGGATTGGTGGTTTGCATGCAGGGCCTGGTCTAAAGCTCCCAGCACATGGCCGAGGCCGTGCCACCATCCCCATTCTACAGGTGACAACGGTGAGGGACCCACCAAGCAAAACAACAGAGCCCAAAGACACACAGCCCTTGAGTGGCAGGGTCAAGATTTGAACCAGAATTTGCCTGTTTCAAAGTCCGGGCCCTTTGACACTCTGTGCCTCCCCTTCCGAGTCCCGTGGCTGATGAGAATTTTAACACTATTAGCCAATGATGACCAACGGCAAAGAGCCCACGTGTGGATGGGGATGGTGAGTGAGGAAGACAGAGCGTCCAGCCCAGGACATCGGCCGGAAGCTGATCCTTTTCATGTCTTAGAATCCAGCCCCAGATCTCTGTGTTCCTGCCACTCAGACATGGTGGAAGAGGTGGGCCGAGGCCGTCCCCCAGCTGTTTTCTCTCCTCCAGTGCTCTCCCCTCCCGGCACGCCCACCCCTCCCCTGGCCAACCCTGAGCCTCAAGAGAGCAAAGACTGAAGGATTATGCCTGATGTGCTGACCCTTGTCTGCTCAGAGCCTCTCCCAGGGCTGGGCACATATTCAGTGCTCAGTCAAAAGTCATTAAATGAATGAATAAATTATGGGCACCTAGATTTGAGTCCTGACTCTATCATCTTCCAGCCGTATGATTTTGGGAAATTCACCTCTGGATCTCATTTCCTCTCCTATAAAATGGGGTCAAGGACTGCACGTCCTAGGGTTACTGTGCGGAGCTCATGAGTCAGCAGTAGGTAGAGGAGGGCTCGTTTTGTGATTTTAATATCATCAGGAAGTTACCTCCCTGCCTTCCGCACCTTCTCACTCGGGGGGTGGGGGGGTGGGGGTGGGGGGAGGAGGCATGTGAATCCTTTCCAGCCAGTTCCCCAGGGCCACCCTCAGGAAAGCTCTCATCTCCCTCCATCTAGCCCCCAGGTGCTGCCTGGCCCATGACTGCTGCTACGAGAAACTGAAGCGGCTCAGCTGCCAGCCCGTGTTGAACGGCTACCAGTTCCACGTGGCCAACGGGACCGTGATCTGTGAGTTGCCTTCTCTGTAGGGAATGTCTTTGAAACTGGGCCTTTCCTTAAGGTCAGCTTTGTGGACCCAGAGAACTTTGGGGAAATGAGATTTTTTTTCCAAGTGCTTTGGGATGGAGAGCTGTAATTCCGAGAATCAGAGCTTCCGGAGAGTCCTGGCCCGGTCCCTCCCTGGTCCCCGTTCGCAGCTGTGCCCCCAGCTCCCTCCAGAGGCGGGGTGCAGGGCACAGCACCCCCGCCCCCGCCCGGGGGTCTTGCATGTGCTCGATAAATAGTTGCTGACTCGGGAGTACAGTGAATTCTGCAGCTTCGCCTGGCAGCTGCTGCTGTTGAGAAGCTTCTTCCCGATGTCTGTCATGTGTTAACAAAGCAGCTCAGCTGTCGTTCAGCTGAACAAATATTTGTGAAGGGTGATTTCGTGCCAAGCACTGGGATAAGTGCGGGGGGTGGGGAGAGGGGGGACACCAAAGTCAATAGGAGGGGGACGGGGAAGGGAACCCACATGTCATGGAGGCCATTCAAGGAAGAGGGCCAAGGACAGGGTGGGCGAGTACTGAGTGTCCAGCGTGTGGGGAGGGGCCCCTGATCTCCCAGAGCACATGCTGGGGCTGCTGGGTGTGTAGGGCAAGTTGGATCTAAAGAACAAGCCCATTTGCAGGTGCTGGGCCACGGCCTTGTCGTGAACGCCATTCATTTCAGCGGAACCGGTGGTTTGAATGCCCCTTCGAATGTGTGACTCGCCTTCCGCTTGGCCTTGGGGAGTTGCGTGAACCGCTGTCCTCCCCTTGTGTGTTTATTCAGAGCTGTGAGTGTGTCTTGGAGATTGCCTGTCTTCTCCCGAGGCCAGGGGACCACCTCCCTTCCACTCATCTCCCAGAGCCCCCAGCCAGGGCTCCGGCTTAGGACACACTGAGCGTTAGGATGGTGCAGTCTCCCTGGTCCCAGTGGTGAAACATGGCTCAAGGCCCTGCAGACAGGAGACCAGCTTCAGCGGAGTCTGCTTCTCGGCCCCCCCAAGAACACCACCGATGGGGAGGGAACCCCCTTTTTCTTATGAGAGCTCAAGGAGACTTCCTGTGTTGGAGCTCTCTGGCTGTGACCATCCTCAGGCCTAAAGCAAGGCGTCCCCTCTGTGAGGCCCCCAAGGCCATGTCCAGGAGATGGGGAGGGATCAGGGTCTAGTGGAGGGGTGGGGGAGGGGGTGACTGGAGGAGGTTGTCCCCAAAGGATTGTTTGCTTCGGCACATGATGCCCTCTGGAGGCCAGGGACCAAGTTTCTGACCTCTCCTCCCACCCCTCTTGGCTCCACATGGTGGAAGGCAGGGGCCAAGCTTGACGGTCGGTTGGTGGCGGAGAGGCACACAGAAAAGCTGCCCCTGACTCTTCTCAGCCCAGCTCATGGTCTCACTTTCACATGGTTTCTTCTCACCTCTTTTTGCCTCGATCTTAACATCTGTCATGTTAAGTGTTACTTTAGAATGGTTGAAAAGCATCACTTTGAGAGAAAATATGCTCTAAGAGCTCTCTCCTCTGATGCCCCTGTAAATCGCAGGGACCAAGGAAGGAGGGAAACGGTGTTCTGAGGAGGGAAGTGGAATTTCAGTCAGTGCAAAGGACCTTCCCGCCCTGTGGTCTCAGGCCCAGGCCAAGCCTCTGCCCATGCTCCTGTGTCACGGGAGCCAGCCCGGGCTCTCTGCACCTGGAACAGCTCCCTTATCAACCCTCTTCACCCTCCCAGGTGGGGACTAGAGCTGCAGCCCAGGACCCCAGGAAATGGAGGAGAGTGACCTGGGGGCAGAGGCTGGAGCCCCAGGAGGTGGCACAGGAAGCGTTCTCTGCTTGGCACATCAGGCTGGGGGGCGGTGAGAGGTGCAGGCAGGGGCCGGGCCCTGCTTTCTGCAGATGCTGGCGCCTGCCAAGCAACAGAAGCCAGTTGCTCCCGAAGCTTGACCAGGGCTCCCAGAGTCCAACACCTTGCTTAGGGAGTTAGCATGGAGAGATGCTGCCCTATCCTCACCAGGCCATCAGCATCCCCTCCTCGGCTGACCCGGCTAGTGAGGACCAGGCTGATCCCCCTGTTGTCCCTGCCCCCACCTTGCCAAACCCCTATTCCAGGAACAGGGCTGGGGGCTGGGTCATCTGGCATCTAGTCCTGAGTCTGCTTCCACTGTGTGCTGAGACCCCAAGTGAACCCCACACACATCCATTCACTCGCCCAGTATCAACTGAGCACCCATTGGGTGCCCATCCAGGGCCAGTGCTGTGCCAGGGCCAGGGGCACAGAACAAGGCAGCCAGCCCCAGGCCCTGCTGTCCTGGCCTTCTCCAGAGCTGAAAGTGCCCTTGGAGACCATCCAAACCAAACCCTCATTGTAGCAATGGGGAGACTGAGACCCAGAGATGGGGAAGGGTTTGATCCAAGGTAACAGGCAAGATTAAAACTCATACGTCTTGAGACTTTCCAGTGCTCTGGAACACACTGCTGGCCTGAGTTTTCTAGGCCTCAGTTTCTCCATCCATAAAATAGGTGCACTAACAACAGCTACAGTTCATGAGCATCTGACAGATGCTTTACACTCAGCACTGTGAATCCGTGAGAAACCTTTGAGGTGGGCATTATTCTCCCCATTATCAAGGAGGACCCCAAGGCTCAGAGAGGTTAAGTGAGATGGCCAAGGCCACACAGCCAGGGAAAGAAGAGTTGGGATTCAGGCCCAGGTCATCTGACCCCCGCTGGTGCTCCTGCCTCCCACCACCCTCCCCAGTGGCATGGGGCCGCTGGGAGGGCGAGGGGGCTCCTCTTGACTGGGGGCTCACACAAATGCAAGTCTTATTATCTACAACAGGCATGTCAGAATGTTCAGCCCTGGCCCAAGGGGCAAAGAAGAACAGAAGGAGCTTGCCCCTCTGCAAGGCCCCAGATCTTTCTGTTCTAGCTCTATGTACCCTGCTAAGAGGCCCAGAGACAGCACACGCTTTGGAGTCAGGCAGAGCTAGGCCTGCATCCCAGCTTCACCTTTTCTACCTGGATAATTGCACAACCCCCCTGGGCCTTAGCCTCCTCATCTGTAAAATGGAGATACTAATCAGAACTTCATAAGGTCACTAAAGGACTGACTAAAGTAACCCAGCTCAGAGCAGGTGCTTAGTTGGTTAATGCCCCTCCTTTTAGAAGTTGAGATTTCTTTCGTTTATTCTCAGTTTCCTTTTCCCCTTTACTTTGTGGGAAAGCACTGGGAGTTTTCTTTAGTACTGTTGAGAGATTTCTTGGAAGCATCTCCTCTGCATTTGCCTCCCCTTGAGCTAATGTTATTAACCCCTTATAGGATAAAAGCTCGCCCCCTTTACCCCCGGTTATACTGCAATTCAAGGAGCTGCCTTGCAAGGGTTAACCACCTCCCCAGCCTTCAAGTTCTGAAATCCCGCACCCAAGCCTGGTCTCAGGTTGCCTAGCAACCAGTGGCTGCTCCGGGATGCAGTTGGTGTGAGCAGGGAAGGGAAAGGAGAAAAACAACTTGGTCTGCCCATGTCTCTAAATGTCACTGGGAGCTCAGTGCAGAGAAAGGCCTGGAACCCAAGCCCTGGGGCCAATTTGCCGAGTGGCAAAGGCTCCCCTCAGGTAACTGGGCAGGTCATTAGCCCTCTGTTGAGTGGGCTTACGTAAGTACTTGGCATTCGCAAGGGATTTTAAGATCTGCCAGTGGTGACGCCCCCTCCACCCACACATGAATGCATCTGTAGTGCAGCGGGGAGCCCGGCCGTGGGCAGCAGAGCCCAGGTTCCAGCCAGAGGTACCACTATCACCTCCATCTCTGAGCCTGTGACTTCTCCCTCTGCCGAAGGGGGAGGGTGAAGCAGGTAACCATTGGAATTTGTAGTTTGCAAAGATCTTTCTCCTTTGCTACTGAGTTTCCTCCTCACAACACCTCCGCTCGCTGACACATCACCCATTTCCTCTCCTAGCATCTGTCTCAACCTGACATCATCTCATTTTCTTGTTTACTTATTTGTTTATTTATGCATTGATTCTCCCCTCAACTGGAATGTGAATTCCAGGAGAGCAGGGAGCACTTGTTGGGGGCGGCGCTTATCCTCATAAGGCCACAGAGGATGCCCAGAGCTATGCAGTGTGGGGTCCGCTCGCTCAGACCTGTACTTCCGCACCTCCTAGCCAAAGGGCAGGCACGGGTTAGGAACTCAATACCTGTTTGTTTGATGAGTGAGTGAATGAAAAAAATTCATGAAATAGTCAATGCAAGCACCCGTACCCTCATTTGAAAGCCGAGGAACAACTTGCCTGCCATGCTAGAACATGCAGGCGGCAGATCTGGACCGAGAAACCGACTCCCTGTTTCTTGGGACGGGGGCTTCATTCACTGCCCCGCAGGCCGTGTAAGCCCAGCCAGTATGGCAGTAGCAAACTGGGATGGAGCGTTTATAGCATGTTTGGGGCTGAAGATCTGCAATGAAAAGACAAACTCCTTGCCTGTGTGCAGGGAGAGAGACAGCCCATAAAATATTCAGAAAGAAAGATACACTTAGGTAGTGACAAGTGCTATGAAGCATCTAAAATAAGGCCACAAGCTAAAGGATGAGGATGGCAGTGGGCGGAAGGGCGGGGGCTGTGGGTGCGCAGGGAGGATGGCTACTTTATGTGGCTGTAGAAGGCCTCTCTAAGGAGGTGGCATTTAGCTAGTGGGGAAGGAGACGAGGGGCTGGGGGGTGGGCGTCCCACCAGGAATGAGTCCGGTGGGGCCTGGCCATGGGGTGAGGGGCTCACCATCTCCTTCGGTCGCAGGGGGAAGCATTAAAGCAGGAAGTGATCTGCTCAGATTTTGCTTTAGAAAGATCACTCTGGGGCTTCCCTGGTGGCGCAGTGGTTGAGAATCTGCCTGCCAATGCAGGGGACATGGGTTCAAGCCTTGGTCTGGGAAGATCCCACATGCCGCGGAGCAACTAGGACCGTGAGCCACAACTACTGAGCCTGCGCGTCTGGAGCCTGTGCTCCACAACAAGAGAGGCCGCGGTAGTGAGAGGCCCATGCACGGCAATGAAGAGTGGCCCCCGCTTGCCAAAACTAGAGAAAGCCCTCGCACAGAAATGAAGACCCAACACAGCCAAAAATAAATAAATAAATAAATAAATAAATAAATTATTTTTAAAAAATGAAACTTTAAAAAAAAAATCACTCTGGCCCCTGTACAGAGAAGTTGGGGAGCAGGGGAAGAAACGGGGAGCCACTAGTGGGGTGTTTCAGTAGCACTGGGGAGAAGCGATCATTGCACAGATCGATAGCTGGGGAGAAGTGTCAGACGCTGCGTGTGTTTGGGAGGTAGATTGACGGGACCTGCTGATGGATTAGATGTGGGGTTTGAAGGTAAGGGAGGCTGACGCTGAGGTTCATGGTCTGAGCAGCCACGCATGGTGGTGCATCTACGAGCTTGTGCCGATGGGGGAGAGCAGACTCTGCAGACACAGCAAGAGCCTGGCATGAGCCATGTTGGGTTTGACATGCATATCAGACACCCAAGAGGGAGTCACGTGAACACAAGCCTGTTGGCATCTAGAGCTCAAAGGAGATGTCTAGGCTGCGGTGAGAACTGGAGAGTTGGCAGTGCTCGGAGGTATTTAGAGCCCTGAGCTTTAAAACAAGAGCTCCCAAGGAGGGGGTTTAGAGGCCAGGTCAGAGGCCGGGCACAGACAGGTAGCAGCCTGGCAGGCAGTCTGGGTTAGCCCAGGCAGGAATGTAGACCTTCTTGCTTTGTCTCATTGGTGGAGGTATATTTCATGGAATGAGAAAGCATATCCTAAAGCCGTCAGTTCCATTCTTCATTCCTCAGTTTCCCCATCAGCAGATTGGAAGATGCAGGATCTGGGCTTAGGCTTGTTTTTAAAAGATGACTTCCAAACATGGCATTTCTTGGCCCAGGGCTGCCAAGCCCATGACTGGCCTGATGCTACAATGGCTGTGGGATGTCCACAGCAATAGACCACTGCTCCAGGTCGGTCCTGACAGGCTGCACCCTGGGCAAGCTGTTAGACGTAGAACTGAACAGGAGAGAATTATACTCCACACTTTGGAGAAGACCTGAAGACAAAGCAAGAAAGGGGGTGGTGAGAAAGGAAGAAGGAGGTTTGGTGAATTGAGATGGAAGAAAGAAGAGATGTTAAAGAAGAGGAACAGGAGACAAAGAGATAAACAGAAAGGGAGAAGGATGAGAAAGAGGAAAGGGTGAGAAAAGTGCCTTGCTCCCAGTTTCCAGAGAAGCAGCACCCGGGTAAGTGACAGCAACAGGTGCCAGGCCCTCTGGGAGGGAAGTGAGGTTGGATGGGGCAGGGCCCTGTGCCCAAGTAGCCCTGGGCCCCACCAAGGGCAGCAGCCAAACAACCCGGTGAGCCCCTGCAGACCATGGCGGCTGCCAGGGGAGGGCAGCAAGGGGCATTCTGGGCAGAGGTGACAGACCTGGACTTGGAGGGGACGGAGGCTCTCAGGGAGTCCCTGCGGGAGCTGGGGCCTGATGGGTCTTGAAGGATTGTCACAGATGGAGAAGGGAGAGCGCGAAGGCAAAGGTGATCCAGGCGCCAGGAACAGTGGGAGCGGCGGGAACCATCCCTGGCACATTTCCTGAGGGTGAGTGGAGAGGTACAGCTGAGGCGTAGGGTGGGTGTCAACATGTCTTGAGAAATCCAGGCTCCAGTGAGATGTGGGAGGACAGCTTCCTGCAGGAATTGTAGACTTCGGAGAGGGGGAAAGGCAAACAAACAGATGATAGCCAGCACTGGTCCAGCTTCAAAGGGCCCTTCTTTTTCCAACGTGTGAAGCTAAGGGTGCACCATCATCATAATAACAAGCATTTATAGAGGCCTCTCTGTGTTCTGAGCACGTCCAGACCACTCCATCTGTAACGACAACAGTGAAAATCCTCACGACGATCCTGTGAAGTAGACACCATTATTTATTTTTGATACTATTGCTTTTACCACCATTTTATAAATGATACTGAAACTAACTTGCCCAGGGCCAACACATCAGGGAGTCTGGCCACCTCACTTCCTCACCCCCCCAACCCTCAAAAGAGAGTGGAAATAGGGTGGAGCTATCTAGAAGGAGGCTGCCTTAGACATCCCCTACACACACACACGCACGCACGCACGCACGCATGCACACGCACACGCATATGCACCCACGCACAGAGCACTATAACTCTGACTACTAAATAAAAGATCCGGGGCTTCCCAGGTGGCGCAGTGGTTGAGAATCTGCCTGCCAGTGCAGGGGACACGGGTTCGAGCCCTGGTCTGGGAGGATCCCACATGCCGTGGAGCAACTAAGCCCGTGAGCCACAACTACTGAGCCTGCGCATCTGGAGCCTGTGCTCCGCAACGGGAGAGGCCACGATGGTGAGAGGCCCGCGCACCGCGATGAAGAGCGGCCCCCGTTCACCGCAACTGGAGAAAGCCCTCGCACAGAAACGAAGACCCAACACAGCCAAAAATAAATAAATAAATAAATAAATAAGTGAAATTCTTTAAATAAAAGACCCCCATCTAATGGTCACTTGGCCACGGTGCAGGCACTCAATCCCAAAGGCCCATTGAGGCTTCATTCACTTATTCAATGACTGTTGAGCACCTACTATGTGCCAGCATAGTATCCCAGCTGGGGATACTGGGAGGGACAGGACAGAAAAAGCCCCAGTCTCACAGAGCTTACACTTTGTTGATGAGAGACAGACACAAGCAAGTAAACAAATAAGAGAAATAAGAGATGTGAAAAGTACGGTGAATCAAACAAATGGGGATGTGAGGGAGAGTGGCTGGAGAAGCTTTAGAAGGATTTGGGCAGGGAGAGCCTCTCTGAAGAGAGGAAATTTGACCAAGACCCAAAGGTGTGATGGATCCAGCCACTTAAAAATCCCGGAGAGAAGTGTTTCAGACAAAGAGAATAGCAAGTGCAAAGGCCCTGGGACAAGACCAAACAAAACATGTGACATAAAGAGGCCATTGGTCCTGGAGCAGAGTGAAGGTGAGAGAGCGGAGGTCTGTGAGGATGGAGAGGTTGGCAGGGGCCCCATCATGGCAAGCCTGCTTTGGAGTCCATGGCAAGGACTTGGGATGTCTTCGCCCAAATAGTAGGAAACCACAACAGGGCTTTCAGCAGGAGAGTGAACCTAATTCAAGTTACATTTAAAGATGGTCTCGGACTTCCCTGGTGGCGCAGTGGTTGAGAATCCGCCTGCCAATGCAGGGGACAGGGATTCGAGCCCTGGTCCAGGAAGATCCCACATGCCAAGGAGCAACTAAGCCTGTGAGCCATAACTACTGAGCCCGCGCGCCTAGAGCCCGTGCTCCACAACAAGAGAAGCCACCGCAATGAGAAGCCCGCGCACCGCAACGAAGAGTAGCCCCCACTCGCCGCAACTAGAGAAAGCCCGTGTGCAGCAACGAAAACCCAGCGCAGCCAAAAATAAATAAAATTTTAAAAAAAATCTTAAAGACAGTCCCTGTTTATTTCCTTCCATTAGGGCGGAATTGCTGGTGATGACAGGGATTGGGATTGTGGCCAAGAAGATGGAGAGAAGAGGGCAGAGTGAAATATTCTAAACATAGAGACATCAATGGAACTTTGGGTGGATGGGCTGTGAAAGTGAAAGGGGGGCAGGAATCAAGGTTGGCTGCTAGTTTTCTGGCTTGAGTGGGAGGTGGTGCCATTTCCCAAGCCGAGAGTGTGGGTGGAGGACCAGCTCAGTGGGCGGGGGTGGGGCGGGCGGAAGGGGACACTTACATCAAGAGCTTCCTTTGGGGCGTCTTACATTGAAGATGCCTGCGACATCCAGGTGAGATGCCAGGTAAGATGTTGGAAGGAGGAGCTGAGTTCTGAAAAAATAGGTTTCGTGTCCTTGGCCTGGGTGCTCCCTGGCAGCACTAACCCAGGGCCCCTCCGTGCAGCCCACACCTGCTCCTTCTCTTGTTTCCTTCCAGGCTTCTCCTTGGGGCATGTCCAGGTGTGGTGGGGGAATGGCTTGCGGACAAAAGAAAAGAACTCCCAGTTCCTTTCCTTTCTATTTTCAACCCTTGACCCCTTGCAGCGAGCTCCCAGTTCTCCCCGACTTTAGAATCAAACCCTGAGGGTGGATGGCCCCTGTGACCCTCTGTCTCCCTTCAGTTGAATGCGCCCTTGGTGCTGGTGTCGGCTGCCTCTGTGGGCTAAGGGCCTGCGAGTGTGACACGCAATCTGCTTCGAAGAGAACCTGCCCAAACTTCAAGCAGTTCTTCTCCAGCTGGCCCCGCTGCGGCAGGCGCAAACTCCAATGCTAGTGAGGCCGCAGGTCCCTGGTCGGTCTGGTCTGGGATACTCCTTTGTCACTCGGCATCAGAGGGCTGGAGATCAACAGTGGAAAAGACAGGATCCTGGCTTTCTATGGAGGGAGACAGACCATAAACATACACATAAATAAACAGTACATTCCAATCGCAGTAAGCGCTAGGAAGCAATAAAACAAGGTGACAGGGTAGAGAGATGTCGCCTACCCCCATCCCAGGAAATTTCCAGGAGGGGAAGGGGCCCAGGATCCGCCTTAAACTCTCCCTCCATCCCCACCTCAAAATCAGGATACAGGGCGGACTTGGGAACCAGACCCACAACCCAGATCCAGCCGGAGCCAAGCAGGGATCCTGGCAAACAAGGTCTTGGCCACATGCCAAGGACCCGAGACTCACACTTGGACTCTGTTTCTCATTTGCTGGAGTTCTGCCTTCTCCAGAAAACCCCGAGGTAGGAAAAAGTCGATGCCATTTTCACCTCCCAGGAGACAGAGCATGAGAACATCAGCTCCCACGGCTGCCACCTGGATGTCACGCCAGGAAGATAACAAAGAAATGAAGAAAGAGGGCAAGGGAGAGGGAACTGGGGGTATCCAAGATTTCGGTCCACATTTAGAAGCCCCTGGTTATAAGGCGTAAATTCTAATAAATATTAAAGTGATCCAGTCAGGGTGGATGCTGATCTTTCTGATGCCCGGGGGTAGATTGCAAAAATGACCACAACTGTTCTTACCTCTCTGTATCCTCACGTCTCACGATGTAATGCTCAGCTTTTCCCATCAAGCGGTAGACTGTTTTCCCCACCCCTGAATCTGAACTCTGAACTGGCCTTGTGAATTACTGTGGTCAATAGAACATGGTGGAAGTGATGGTCCACCAGTTCGCCAGCAAGGCCTCTGGAGGCCCAACGCACGTCCCCTCTTTCTCGGAAACGCCTGCCACTGCCGTGAGAAGCACCCTGGGCCCACCTGCAGGAGGGCAGGAGCCCACCTGGATCAGGGTCGTCAGGCCAGCTGTCTGGCTGAGGACCTCAGACCTGTGAGAGCACTCGGCAGGGATCAGCAAAGCCAGCTCACGGCTGACCACAGACACCAGAGAACCTCGCTGAGACCAAAACAAAAGCCCAGCTGAGCCCCAGCTAAACCACCACCTTGCAGAAGTGCAAGCTAAATAATGGGCCTGTTTAATGTCCTTAAGTTTTGGTGTGGTTTGCCATGCGGTGTAACTCACTGATGTCGTTGGTCTTCACTACCCGAGGCTCTGGGGTTCTCAGCACTGTGCCGAGCTTGGAGGCCACATGAACAGCATGGACGTGCCCCTGCCCCTTACCTGACAGGCTTGGGAGGAGAAAGGCCATCCTCATGCAATACCGGAGAACACACAGAGGCTGTAATCACTCAGTCATCCAACAAACGTTCATTGAGCCTCTGCTAGGCGGCAGGCACAGAGCTGGGCAGTAGGGATTCAGAGGCTTAAAGAAAACAAACAGAGAATCAGGTGTAAATATCCTGGGGAGAAAGTTGAGAGCCAGAGCAACTTTTAGAAGTTCAAGTTCAGACACTTACAATCTGGATTGAGTGACGCTGTCACGGGTGTGAAGACAGAAAGGGAAGCCAGAGGTGGGTGGTCAGCAGAGGGTCTGGGAACTAGGGCTCCGGGGCTCTGCCTGGCTCAGCTGGCAGGTCACAGGGGAAACTGGTCTGTTTTCCCACCTGCCCACGTGCTGTAGTAATTGCTACTGCAGAAGGAAGCTTGGGGTTGATGGGCGTCACGGTGAAGGTTGTAAAAGGCGGTAAGGGGAGTGACCATGGAAAGGCAGGCATGGAACCAGGGTGGCAGGGCCCAAGCCAGGCACCTCCCCTCCTTGGGGAATCCAGACCACAACAGAGACCGGCTCAGGACTGGCCAAATGACACAGTGGAGGGAGGGAGGCCAGGGCTGGGCTCAGCGTTGGGGCAGGGATTTCAGTGTGAGATCCAGGCCATGGTCCACTGCCTGGGCCTCCGATTCTAATCTGTAAAATGGGGCCCGTGGTGGTATCGAACTGCTCACGTCGATGCCCTGATTCTGGGAGGACAGGTTGGTGGTGGGACTGCGGAGGGATGTCACTGGCTTTCACTGGGAAAGCCCGCTCTCCTGGAAGGGCGATCATTCATCCCCTCAACAAATCCACATCGAGGGCCTGCTGCAAGCCAGGCCCTGTGCTAAAGCAGAGAAATAAAGCTGCATCCGACTCCAAGTTGCTCTCAGATCAGGCAGAAGACAAGTCAGCGGGTGATTACAAGGCAGGCTGGGAGATGCTGGAATTGGGGTCAGCTCAGGGAGCAATGACCACCATCGGGGCAGGGGGTCAGCATTCCCCGAGGAATGCTGAGAGTCTGACGTCTCACCTGAGAGCTGAAGATGAGGAGGAGTTGGGGTAGCCAAGTGAGGTAGAGGGATGGAAGGTGATTCAACAAACCTGCTCGAAAGTGCCACTGCCACCAGTCTCCCCCCGGATCAGCTGAAGGGCCGTCCTCCATGTTTGCCCCTCCCCCAAGCCAAAAACATGCATGTCAAATTCTTTTTCTCATATCCCACATCTAATGTGTTGGCACCTTCAAAATACATTTAGATTCTATATTTATAAAATACTTCAGTAAAATGTACACATTTAAAAAAAGAAAGAGATGAGAGGGGAAAAATGTAGAACCACCCGGGCCACCTTCATGGCTGCCATCTTGGTCTGAACCACCATCGCCTCTTTCCTGGGCTACTGCTTGCCCCTCATCATTCTCTCCACTTCCACCCTCAGCCTCTGCAATCTCTCATCCACCAGCAGCTGGTCAGCAGGGGGCCTGGCGTCTGATCGTGCCACTCCTCTCCTCACACCATCCCCGTCTGCCTCTGAGTAAGAACCAATGTCCTTCCACAGCCCCGAAACCCCCATGACCATCCCCACGTAGCCTCGCTTCCTATACTCTCCCACTCACTCCCTCCACCCCAGCCAATGGCCTCCATGCTGTTCTGTTCCTTGAACACGGCGGGCACGCTCCCTCCCGAGGACCCTGCCCACAGTGGCTCCCCCTGCCCAGAAGGGGCATCCCACGTGCCTGACTCCCTACCTCCTTCAGGTCTTTGCTGGAATCTCAGCTTCCTAATAAAGCTTATGTGACCACCCCCTTTAATACTGCCCACCCTCCCCTAGCCTTTCCCATTCCCTTCATCCTGTTCTCTGTTTCCCCATGCATCGCACACTCATGGATACCACTGTTCGTTGTCTGCCTTCCCACTGGAAGATGAGCTCCTGAGGGCAAGGATCTGTGTCCTTTTCTAATCCCTGATGTATATGTTGAATGACGTGAGGTCAATGTGAAGGGATTGCACTAGCTCAGAGTGGGGAGCATGGAATGTGGGAGTAGATTTTCAAGCGAACAGAAGGGATGAGGAAGGCAAGGCCAGGTCAGGGAGAGCCTGTGGCCACCCTAAGAAGTCTGGGCTCGATCCTGGGAGCAGCGGGGGTCCCAGCGCTCTGAGCCATCACCACTTTCCACCTGGGAGAACGTGGGCAGCTCAGTGTCCTCAGGGGCAAAACAGACAGACGGGTGGACGGCGGAGACCAGGGCGCGTGATGACTAACATGGGGAGGGCTGTGGCGATCGCGGGGACGCAGTGGTGTCCTTCCCTTCCGCCTCGGCACTGTTGTAGGAGCGAACGCCCCGACTCAAAGGGGACAGACGTCAAGGGTAGATGCATTTTTGCGACAGCTCTCTGTCTGCACCTTTTCCTCAGCTGCATTTCCTGACGTCTGGGTGAAGCTACCAGGCGGTCAGGGAGGTGGAGTGGTGGGCATGCCCTCCACCAAGGGCGGGCTTTGGGCTCAGTGCCCCACGGGGAAAGGCTGTCACTGCTTTGGGGTGACTGTGTGCATGGCAGGCAGAGCCATTGTCCCCCATCCCCACTTCCGGGGGGTCTGCAAAGCTGTGAAAGGCACGGGGATGAGCAGACGTGGGAGTCTGGCATAAAGCAGCAGCGTGGGCACGGCTGGGGGCCTGGAGCGGGGCAGCCGGCCTGGCGGGGAGAGAGGTGACTGGGTCAGCGAGTACAGAGCCTGGGATGGGCCAGGCATTACTGAGCTCATCCAGAAGCGAAATCACGTCCGGTGGGAGAGCAGAGAGCTGGGGCAGGGGGCGAGGCCCAGGCCCCAGGACCCTGAGCGGGGAGAAGGGGCATCCAGATGTGCCCCCCAAGCCTTGGTCGCTGCAACACGCAGCCTCCAGGTGCTGAAGCTCACCTCGTCCAGGCACAGCGCCCCCTTTGTGCATAGTATACCCGACCTTCCTTGGGCAGTTGTTGTTAAGACCCCAATTGACTGAGGCTCAAGGCCACACCGCTAAAGCCTAGCAGAGCAGCGACTAGAGCCCAGGCTGACTCTCCTTGCCCTAAGGTTCCCCTCCCCGGGCTCATCTCGGAAGGAATCCAGTCCTGGCGAGACTTGGGGGACGGGTAATGGGGGAGGCTGCTGCAGGGGGTTAAACACTTGCCCTAGAGGGAGGCCTGGGTTCTGGTTCTGGCCAAGCCACTAAGTCGCTGTGTGGTTTTATTCATTCATTCACCCAGTGCACAAATATCCAGTGTGCCAAGACGGGGTGGGCACTGGGATTCAGTGGGAGTAGGAGGGCGCACCCCTGACACCTAAAGCCCACAATGGAGCTGAAGACAGACAGGTAACCAGGTGATAACAAGACAGTGAGGGGCAGGGAGCCCGGATGCAGGCATACCTGGGGGGCACCCCATCCAGACCTGCCGGTCAGCAGAGGCTTCCAGACCTGAAGGTTAGGTGGAAGTCAGCCAGGCAAGGCAGAGAGGAGGGAGAGGGCACCAGGCAGAGGGAACGGTCTGAGCAAAGGCCGGGAGGCAGGCAAGGGAGAGAGGCAGCCCATAGCTGAGATGAGTGTGAAGCAGGGGTGGAGCTGAAGGGGGCTGGAGGGAGGCGAGCTAGGAGGCTGGAGAGAAGGAAGCTGGGGTGAGGACCACCTCACATAAGCCCCTTCCTCTTCCTGGGCCCCAGGTTCCTATTTGGGTACATCTGACCCTTCCTGAAGCTTTTTTTCACCCAACTTGTTGATCATCAGTGGGACCTCAGAAATGACTCATTCCCTTTTCACAGATGAAAATGGAGGGTCTGAGCAGGCAGGTGGGGCTGGAATGGGAACTCACGTCTTCTGATTCTAAATTTCTTTTTTTTTTTTGGCTGCGCCACACGGCATGCAGGATCTTAGTTCTCTGACCAGGGATCGAACCCATGCCCCCTGCAGTGGGAGCATGGAGTCTTCGCCACTGGACCGCCAGGGAAGTCCCAGTTCTAAATTTCTTGTTTCCCATCCCCTTTCTCAAAATGAAGGGGTTGAAGGGATGCTCTCTGAAGCTAAGGCTCTGGAGTCAGGGTTCAAACTCTGCTTCTGTTGCATGACCTTGAGTAACTTACTTGGCTTCTCTGGGCCTCGGTTCCCTCCTTTTATAAACAGAGCTATGAATAGCCCCCACCTCATAGGGCTGCTAGGAGGGTTCAGTGAGATGGCACACACAGCTCTGAGCCCGATGCTCAGCATACAGTAAGTGCTTAATAAATCTTGCTCTACTCACAGGGCCCTGACATCCTGAGGTACCAGATGGCCGGCCCAGGAGGCAGGGTGTCCAGCAGGGTTGCAGGGCCACGTGCCCGGACCTTTGTACGGCACACCCCTGCCTCCTAATGCCCAACTCTGCTTGTTGTCACAGCTGGTGGCATCAGCTGCTTGTCAGAAGCCACAGCTGGGGAAGCTGACAGCAGTGTTGCCATGAAAACCGCTGGGGAGGACAGGGCCGCCTCCCTGCGTTCATAGCCGGTCCTGAGCATGAAGAGAGGTGGCTCTCAGGCCCAGCTGAGACCAGGGCCGGGCAGGCACCAGGGGCCTGGCTGTGCAGCTGGGGCACTGAGTTACCCCCTTCCCTTCTCCTTCTGCCTCTCTCCTTCCCCTCCCCTCCCCTCAATACCCACGTGCAGAGAGCCGGATTTTCTTGGTAAACCACAGCTTTGCTCTGCCCGGTTTCCATTTGGGGGAGAATGTCCCAGGCCATACACTTCCATCAGCATCTTCCTTCCTTCCACCTACTGCCCTTTGCCA
Source organism: Eschrichtius robustus (assembly GCF_028021215.1). Classification (NCBI taxonomy): domain Eukaryota; kingdom Metazoa; phylum Chordata; class Mammalia; order Artiodactyla; family Eschrichtiidae; genus Eschrichtius; species Eschrichtius robustus. The sequence goes on along the minus strand of NC_090826.1, from coordinate 15,652,967 downwards.
ACCTGGCCCTGAGGACCTTTGGCCCAACATGCAGTCAAGGGCCCCAGTCTCCAGCACTGAGTTTCCAGTCTCTGCACCAGGCCCTGTGCTGGGGGCATTCTCCTCCGCAGCCTCATGTAGTCCTCAGACCCAACGACGTGCTCTTCATTATTACACACATTTTACAGAAGGGGGAGGTGGAGACTGGGAGGGGTGTGGCAACTAACCCAAGGCCAGTGGGCCCATGAGCGGCAGAGCCAGGGTTGCACCCAGTCTGCTCCTTGTGAGAGGCGGTGTCGATGGCAATGATAAGGTGGAGGTGACAGTGATGGTTTCCTAGTGCTCTCCTGGGCATTGCCAGCCTGGGGCAGGGTCTCTACCTTTGGGTTCAGACCCAGAGGGGCAGGAGGTGTGGAGCAAAGCATAGGTGGTGACCTATCATGACCACTAGGTGTCGCCCAAGTTCTAGAAAAGAGTTGACAGCCACTCCCTGGGGGGGGGTCTGAAGAATGGGGGCAAGGGGCAGTGCTTCTCCGAGAATGGAAGACTGACCTAGGTCTGGGCAGAGATGGTGTTGTAGAAAATCAGAACTGGACAGAAGTTAAAGTGGTAAAAGTAGATTTTATTAACTATTGCTGTGGGGGAAAAGAGACAGTATAGAACTGGGCTCAATTCTTTTTTTTTTTTTTTTTATAACAGAACTTTACATGGTTTTATTTATACATTACTGGTAAAGAAAGCAAACTTTATATAAAAAGTTTTATACAAATAAAAAAGTCCTTGGCTAGGTACAGCCATTTATGTGTGTGTATACACCCAAACATACACACACACACACAAAGTATTTTACATCATTATAATTTTACATATTTACAGATATACTATTTAAATTATTTTACAATTTACCAAAATGAGGACAGGCAATTAGAAAAGCAAATAAAAATGGATGAAACAAACTAAATAATGGTTAAGCTTAAAATTCTACAAAACTATTTTTAAAAATCTAGAAAAGAAAGTCATTTCTTTGAAATATCAAAACTAAGGTTTCAATACTGTTTTGTTGTTGCTTTTTATCTTAATAACAAGTTCTAACCTGTTTAAAAATAAATATCGTGACCAATAACAGGTAAGCAAATCAGACTGATGTCAGGAACAAGGTGAACGTGCTGGCTTGAGATTAAGAGTCAGCAAGTTATGACAAATGCAGATTATTATCTGGTAATCAAATGTCATAAAACTGCCCTCTCCTTCCCCATTAAAAACATGAAGAATTCCAAGCTTCTGTGTAGTTTGCATTATCAATTAAGACTCCAAGGAATTCAGCAACTTATCTGCATTTTGACTTTTCAAAGAGCTTCATTAGCTGCTGGAATCTTTCTGAGACCTGATATGGATTTTTATTCAACTTGGCAGCTAAATGAGAAAATGTTTTCAATGATGGCTGGGCTCAATTCTTAATAGAACAAAGAAAAGTGGGGATTTCTAACTAAGGAGCAGGGTGGGGGTAATCAATGGCTGGAAAATTGCTAAGAGAGTAGGGGATTCTTGCTAAACTGACCTAACAGGATTCTTGCCGAAGGCAGGTCGTGGTGATCAGATATCACCTGGGGACTAGTGAGAGGTGAGAAATTTGATCAGATATTGAGGAAGGGTGGGGATCCTCCCTAAACTGATATAGCTGGATTCTTGCTGAAACACAAGAATGATGCAAAGATGAACACAGAAGCCCGCAGGTTGAGGCCAAGTTGAGAAAATTCTCAGAGGAGCCTAAAGTTTGGTCAAGGGGAGAGTCTTTGCCAGTCCCTCCTCTGGTTCAGGGAAAGAGGAGATCTTCTGAACAATATGAGTTCCTTTCTCGATTGGTCATTTTTTGTTCATTAGTGACCAGTGGAACCATCTGTTGAGACTTGGTAGTAAAGGGTATTTTCTGGATGGTGTGAACCATCAAGCATTTAAATGAGGGGGATGTCTATGAAAAAAAGAAAAACAAAGATGAATGATCGGAGCAACTAAACCCAGTTTCTGGGTTCAGAGGACAGCCAGTTGAGATTTCTAGATGTTGAGCTTGAAGCATCTGTAGATGGTGAAGTGAGGAGAGTAGTGGCAATCCATCGGTCTTCCTGGTTGCCGTTTGCAGCATCTCTGGTGATGGCACCGACATCGGTGTCATGGTCATGTTTGTTTCTTGGAGAAGAGCATGGACGCATCCAGCTTCAGCCCATAGGGCTTCTTTAGAAAGTCCCAGTAAGGATCTGGGCAGTTGGGTTTTAGTTCTCAGTGACTCCAAGTCAAGAGGGTGGGAGAAAAATTGGCAACATTCATTTGAAGAGTTGTAGCCAGACTTTGGAGAAAATTAGAAGAATTAACAAAACGTGCAGGATGGCAGGATTCATTCCAGTTTACAGGCAGGTAACAAAGCAGAAAGGAGAATGGAATCTAGCCAAGAGGTGAAAAATCGCTCAAAGATAATGAACAGGACTGTAATGTAATAACCCACAAGGCTGTGCTATTGTTTCCCACTGAAAGTGAGAGGTGTTGAATTTTTAAAAATGCACAACGTTGAGAATTGTGAGTTAAGTTTTATTTGGGGCAAAATGAGAACTATAGCATCTCAAATAGCACTGAGGAACTGCTCCAAAGAGGTAAAGGGGGGGAGGGGTCAGAATATGTGTGATTTTGGTGCAGTCAGGCACACATTTTGACAAAAGTTGCTATTAGTCAAGAAGGTTGCTGCTAGTCACAAGGGGCCAGATGTCTCTGTTAATGATTTTAGTGCTTTTCTAGATATGAGAAGATGCAAGAAATTGAGCTTATAAAATCTTCTCCTGAAAATATCTAACTATCTGAAGACCTGTTCTGCCAGTTTTTCCCAGAGCACAGAGTGCCTCATTCCTGATCTCCACCCTTAACTCCTTTCAGGGGGGTGTTGAAGGTCAGAGGCTGCAGTGGCTGGTGACTTCATTCTTATAGAAACAAGAATGGCAAGCGACAACTTTTAGTTGGTAGAGATCCCGGGGTCCAATGATGAATGTGATTCCATCTGAGTCACAACTCCTAGAAAACCAGAGCTGGACAGTAGCTTAAGTGGCCAAAACAGATTTTATTCAAGAACTATTGCAATAGGGGCCAGTATAGAATTGGGCTCATTTCCAAATACCATTTCAAATCCTTGCATGTCTTAAGTGAGGGTTTATAGAAGGGGTTGGGGGGAGGTGGAAAATTGCTAAGAGCTGGGGAATTCTTGCTAAACCGACCTAACGGGATTCTTGCAGAAGGCAGGTGGGGTAATCAGGTATCGCCCAGGGGATGGTGGAGGATGAGGAATTTGATCAGATATTGAGGGTGGGTAGGGATTCCCACTAAACTGACACGGCAGGATTCTTGCTAAAACGGGGCAATAGAAACGCAAATGCTGAGACCTAGTTGAGAAAAGATCTCAGAGGAGCCTGACTAAATTTTGGTCAAGGAGTCTTTGTTAGTGGCAGCCCCCAGACCAGTGAGAAGCAAGTCCAGCCCCCTCCTCGAGCCTCTGCATAAAAGACCTCACTAACTTGAGGACAGAAAGACCACTCATACTGTAGAAGCAAAGAGCCCTTCTTCAAAAACTGTGACCCCACTCCCCCTCGCCACCTCCAGAGGCATCAAGTACACCATCCCATCTCCACCCCATCCCCTTGGGGGCCACTTCCAGGACTGGCTGCATCCTTCGTGCTCCCCTGACACCACATGGCACCCTATGTCAAGGGTGTCGGTCCACGTGTCTGCCTCCCCCTCCCAGGCTGTGGGGTCCTGGGGGCAGACGCTGTGTCTGATAAGTGGTGTCTACTCTGAAGCCCAGCCTCATGCCTGGTCCATAGGAGACCATCGGGATAGGTCCGTTGAATGAATGAACCAATGGATGATCATGTCCAGGGGTTTTCAAAATGTTAGCTGAAGACTCTCTTTTCTTCTTACAGTAGCTCATGTGAAGGATCAATATGTAACACAGGAAAAGCACGGCTGCTCATGGAAGAATGAGGTGGGGGGCTCAGACCCCCATCTTCTCAGCCTCCCCTTCCCCAGAGATCACCCCTAGAAGTCCCAGGAAAACCCATGGCTTTGGGGAGCATCTGAAACAGCAGCTCTGGTCTCTCTGCACTTGGGGAAACTGATGCCCATCACAGGGAAGAGGCTAAGGCCAGGACCCAGGACCTGGCGCCCTGCTGGACCCTCAGTCACTTGTCCCACTGGCCCCAGCTGCCCAAGTCATCATTAAGAAGATGCGAAGAGATGACATTAAAAGTCAGATGCTGAGGATTCAGATCCCAGCCCCATCACTAATGACCTGTGTGCCTTTGGGCAAGTTACTTACCCTCTCTGGGCCTCGGTTTTTTCAACAGAAAAGGACGGGGTGGAGGGAGCACATCGTGGAGATGGGTGCCCAGCAAGCACTCAGCCCAGTAATTGTTACCATTGTCCGAACGCTGGACCACAGCCCCACTTTCCAACCCTCCCAACATTTTTGTCTCTGCTGAAGGAGGGCCACTTCGCCCAGGCCAGGAGCAGGAAGGGGATAGGCCATGCCAGATGCTGAGTGTCAGGGAACCCACTTTCCCCTGAGCTGGAGACCCAGGAGGGAATCACTGTGCTTTTCCCTGGCCAGTGGGTGCCTTGCCAAGGAGGACTCAGCAGTGGGGAGTTGAGGTAGAAGGCCTTTATTAGTTTGAGGAGGGGTGCCACGCCCTGTGGACAATCTCTGGGGGTTGCAGTATCTGGGAAAGTCTGGGGTGAGGCAGGGGGCAGGCAGGACCCCTTAGCAGCAGAATCCCATCCCAACACCTAGACTTTGAGGAGGGGAGGCTGTCTGCACGGGGAGAGGGGCACAGCCAGAAACCCAGGCTCCCACAGGCAAGGCGCCCAGGCCTCTGCTGCCCCCGCCTCTGGGGGACTCCGCATCCTGGCTCCATTCCTGCTTGGGGGGCGGGGCTTCAGCTCAGAGTGGATGGGGTCAGCTCAGGATCAGGTGGGCTCCCGAGGGGATCTCGGTGAGTGGGCAGGTCGGGTCCGGGCACGCGGGGGACCACAGCCATCACACCACGGCCAGCAGGACAGCAGGAGGGGAGCAGCAGGAAGGCCTCGCACACACAGTGACAGCTGACCCCAGAGCCCAAGGCAGGTTTCTAGAAGCTACAGCTTGGCGGGGCTCCGTCCAGCCCTGCCGTCTTTGTTGTAGATGTTCTCCCTACCCCCACGTCCCTCCCCGCCTGTGCTCTTCTTGACGGTCCCTTCCCCCTGTGCCAGTGGTCCTCAGCGGCCACAGGGTGGGCCGAGATCCTTGGTGGATGTTCTCAGTGTCCAGGGCGGTCACAGCGCCGCGTCAGTGGCCCTCAGGGTTGACGCTGGACGAAGGCAGAGGGTGGGGCGAGGCAGGGCACGCTGGCTACTTGGAGGCCGCTGACCCTGAGGTCAAGAGGCGAGTTGAGGAAGGACCGGGAAGCTGGGGAAACAACAGTGCTGGGGCGGAGTCAGGAAAGCGGGCCCACTGAGGCCTGATCTCTCCTTCTGCCCGTAATCCCACAAGCCCCAGCGGGAACCCGGGCCCTAGGGGGGACCCCACCCCCAAGGCTCCTCCGCCCCCTCTTCTCCTGCCAAGACCGCTCTGGTCTGGACGTCTGGCCCTCACCTTGTGTCACCCTTCTCCCACTTTCTCCCCTCCCTTCCCTCTTCACATCCTGCTCCCGCTCTGCTGCCTTCTGGAATCTTCCCCACAGCCTCCTGCCTGGACCTGGTCTCTCCTGCCTTTGTCTCCTCTTCACCGAGGTGGGTCCCAGCTCTCAGCTTCCTCCCCATCGAGAGGGCTTCTGTGGCCAGGCTGCAGCCTTGCCTCTCCTTGCCCAGGGAGAGAGTGTTCTGGCCCCTTCCACCCCCTGGCCTGGCGCTGCGCAGGGAGAGATGCAGGGGGAGCGCCCGGAGGCCTGGGGCTTGCCCCCTCGCGTGTCTGTCGGGGACCCGGGCGGCCTAGGGTTGGGACGCCCCTCAGAGCAGTTCCGCGCTGCAGGGCGGCGGCCAGGGTGTGCCTCTGACACGAATGGGTCGGCAGAGGACCCATTGGAGGGGACACATCTGAGTGTGCTCCCATCTCGGTCCCTGTGCCCCTGGGGGCGGGGCCTGTGGGCTCTGTCGGTGCCCAGGAGCCTGCTCTGAGGCTCTTTGGGTAACTGAGGCCAGACTTCAGGCCTGGGACGTTAGCCCCGTGACCATGCTGTGGTGTCAGGGCTGGGACTCATGTGCTACTTTGACAAAGGCCAGGATGGGCCACCTGCTCTTTCATGGGGCTCTGGAGGGCTGCAAGGCTCCCAAAGCAGGGATCACCCTGAGTCATCCCGTGGGAGCAGCCAAGGGGCCCCAGAGCCAGGCCTTGTGACCAGCACTCTGTCTGCTTGGGAACCTGGTCCTAGGACATGCCAAGCTCTGGGCCCATGTTGGCTGCTCCAGGTCTGGGTCTCGAAGACTCTGGGCCCCAGCCTTGAGGGCCTGGCTGAGGAAGTCAAGCTAGTGCCAGTGAGAGCCCCCCCCCCTCAGAGGCCCCCAGTCTTTTGCAGGTCTCGCCTTCCACACTCGAGAGAGACCCCAACAGGGCATATGCCCCCTGCCACGTCCGGGATGAAGCCACACCCAGGTCTGGGCTGGAGGAGCCAGGTGGCCAGGGCCAGGGCCCCGGCCTTTCTGAGTCCTCTGGGGCTGGTCTCGCTGGAGGGCTCCAGGGAGGAGGGCAGCCCAGGGGCCCCTGCCCCGCCCCCACCTCCACCTGCTCCATCTGGCTGGTCCCCAGGGCCGGAACCTCCAACCCTCCTCTCTGTCAGCCCCCAGAGGGCGCTAGGGAGGGGTGGGGGGGCATGGCCCGTAGTTGCTGCAGTTGGGTGTGGGGCTCCGGCGGTAGATGTTGAGGTAGGTGCCATGCTCCCCCCTGTATGTCTGCTTCTGGAAGCACAGGACCACGCTCTTGTCACACTTGCACGTCTGCTGGTCACGCTCCGCCTATGGGGAGTGCAGCGCACGGACTCTGAGGTCACAGTGGACCCCGGAAGGTGGTCTCGGGCCAGCAGCACCAGCACCGTCAGCGGTCCCACCCCAGGCCTGCAGGCTCCGACGCTCGTGGCCCAGCCTCTGCATTCACAGCCCTCCAGGTGCCCTGGTGCATGGTAAACAGAGAACCCCTGAAGCCCAACAGGACAACGTCAAGAGGGGGAAACAGGCCCAGGAAAGGGTGCGTTTGCCTAAGTCACCCAGCAAACCCAAGGCAGAGCTGGGACGGAAACTCAGGTGTCAGGAACTCACCCCCCAGCCCAGTTACTTTCTACCATCGCAGGCCTCTCTCAAGCACAGAATCACAGCACACCCACCCTGGAGGGAGTTCGTGGTGAGGACGGAGTGAGAAAAACACTTGTAAAGAGCTTAGCTCAGTGCGTCCCAGGGAGCAAATGCTGTGGTTGCTGTTATGGGCCTTCAGAAATCATCTACCCTATAGTTCTCAGCCTTAGGTGCGCATTACAATCCGCTGGAGGGCTCCTGAAAACCAAGGCTGCCCGACCCCACCCGTAGAGCTTCAGATTCAGCAGGTCTGTGTGGGGCCTGATAATTGCGCTTCTAACAAGTGCTGTTGATGCTGCAGGTTCGGGGAACACCTTTCGAGAACCACCCACTAGCCCAATTGTTTGCAAACTTGCAAACTCTCCATCAGCAGAATACCTTCTCTGACGTGAAACTCTTGGCCAAAGACTAATATATCAAACAGCCGAAAGAGGGGACTTCCCTGGGGGTCCAGTGGTTAAGACTCTGCGCTCCCAATGCAGGGGGGGCCCGGGTTCGATCCCTGGTTGGGGAACTAAGATCCCACATACTGCAACTGAGCCCGAGAGCTGCAACTAAAGGGGCCCGCACGCCGCAGCAAAGACCCAGTGCAGCCAAAATAAAAAAGATAAGAATATAAAAAAATTTTTTTAAACGGCTGAAAGAGAAGCCACTTGAGCTACAAAATACATTAAAGAGCCAGCTGGACCACCAATCCAGGGATAACCGACTCCCCCATTAGCTCTCACAGCAGTTGACCTGATGGCCCCAGAAATCCCCAGAACCCAGTGTGAAAACCATTGCTTGGGTTAGTCCATTGTCTTGGGGGTTGAAGAGAGAGATTCCTCTCCTCGAACAGCTTAATGAACTCCTCTCTCAAGCCAGACCCTCCACCGCGCATCTGAACAGCAGAATATGAGGACCAGACAGCCCTGGGCTGCCAAGGGTCCCCAGATGTGCCCAGTTCCCCGCCAGACTCTTTCCCAGAGAACAGGAGTCCTGAGTATCTTTGCAAAGCTGGCATTGCTTGTGAGCTCTTAGTGAGGGACGACACACAGCCTGGTTAAGATAAGGAGACAAAGGGAGCCCAGGGCTGCCCACGGGGCTGGGCCAAGGGGCACCTAGCTGCCCCAGGGTGGGGCACTAGCAGGGGCAGGGCAGGGACACCTGGGCCATCAGCTTGGATGCCGTGCCCCTCAGGTGGGGAATGAGTCCATGGTAAAGGAGGGAACCTGCCAGGCCTGGCTCCAACACCTCGAATCCCTAGAAACCCTGGGTGTTTAGGATGGGGCCACCTCATCTGCTGGGGTCCCAATGACAGAACTAGAAGGGAATGGGTCTGCTCAGATCCAAACCCCTCAGTGTACCCATGGGGAGACTGAGGCCAGGTGGGGAAGGACCCTGCCCAGGGTCATACAGCAAGGAGATGCTGGGAGAACCTGGGTTCCAACCCAGGTCCCCTGACTCCCATGCCAGCCTGACACAAACTCTCAGGATCACCTGAGGATCTGATTAAAAACAGAGTCCTGGACCCCACCCAGACCCGACCCACTGAATCAGGATCACTCCCTAAGCTCTCCGAAGCTTAAGAATCTTGGGGACTGGAGAACCTGGGGGCCAATTCAGGCCTGGGGGCTCCGAGCACATCAGGGAGATGTGCCAGAGCCACAGCCAGGGTTATTAGATTTGGCAAACAAACAAGCAAACGAAAAACAAGGTACCTGGTTAAATCTGAATTTCAGACAATAAATATTTTAGTATAAGTATATCCCAAATATTGCATGGGATATACTTATGCTAATTCTTCATTTTATACTAATACTTATTAATTTTATGCTAACATTTAGTTTTTAGTATAAGTATGTCCCCTACAATATTTAGGATATACTTACATGAAAACATCTTTCATTGTTTATCTGAAATTTGAATTTAACTGGGCATCCTGTGTTTCATCTGGCAGCCCTGCCCACGGCCCTAGCACAGGCTGAGGGGGCTGGCAGTACACACTTTCTTGAGGGGAAGGGGCGATGGTGGGAGAGGGACTCACTGCAGACAATGTTAGTGTTGTTCTCGATGGTGTAGTCGTAGTGGTCCACACAGGTGTGGCAACCCAGGTCAAACAGCTTCTGGTAGCAGCAGTCGTGGGCATGGCAGCACCTAGGGGCGGGGAGAGGAGAGCAGGCAGGCGTAGCCAGGCTTGGCCCCTCTCCCACTGGCCGTGACACCTATCATGATCATCTGTTCCTGTCCCTCACGAGTCAGACCTTCAGACTGAGGCCCAGAGAGGGCAGTTACTTGCCTTAGGTCACACAGCCGGGCAGAACCAGGCCAGTGCCCCGGGTTCTTGTCCGTGATCCCCTCCCTTTGTCCTCCCCCCAGAGCCCTAGCTTTCCCCCCCACCCCCTGGAGCCCTGGCTGCAGCTGTAGGAGGGGTCAGGGTGGGAGGGAGGGGCCTGGGTGAAGTCAAAGTAGGAAGAGACCGGCTACATGCAGGGGCTATACCTGGCGGTGCACGATGGCCAGGGAGAGACAAAGGCCTGGAGAGGTAAGTGGGGCTTGGGGACAGGGGACAGGAAGCAAATGTGGTGTGGCTGTCCCATCCCCTCTAGTGGAGGGCAGGCAATTAGTCAACATGCATTTATGAAGCCTCCACTGATACCAGACTTGGTGCTGGCTGCTTCGGGGGGAGACAGGAGCAGAGGATAAGCCACGGCTTCCGGGAGCTCCCAGTCTGATGGAGGAAGCACAGCCCTGTCCACCAGAGCCTCCAGGCGGAGGGGCCAGTGGCCACAGCCCTTGCCTTTGTCAAGTATAAGCTGTGTGACTATTGCTCTCATGTGTGTTTGGAGGCAGGGCAAAGGCTCCTTCCGGTGAGAACGGAAGTTCAAATGCCTCCAAGCCCAAGACCTTGGAAAGGGACGATAGAAAGTGTTCAAGATGGGACTTCCCTGGCGGTCCAGTGATTAGGACTCCGCACTTTCACTGCCGAGGGCCCAGGTTCAATCCCTGGTTGGGGAACTGAGATGCCACAAGCCTCGTGGCCAAAAGAAATAAAAAAATAAATAAATAAAATATCATGCCAATGATAGAATTTAAAAAAAAAACCCACAATGTTATACACTTTAAAAAAAAAGAAAGAAAAGAAAATATCCAAGACGGTTGAGGAGGACACGGGTCAAAGGTCAGGCTTCTGGCCACTACCTCATCATACAAGCCTCCTCGTTGGGGGAAGGGGCCTCTCCCACCTCTCAGAGATGGAGACAGTCTGACCTTCACCGTCCCTGCCCGGTTCCAGCAGCCCAGGCTCTCCAGGACCTAACAGTCCGCCTCATCCATGGGCAGGCCATGCCCCCACCACCACCCCCTGCAGTAGCAGCCGTAGCCCACGAAGGACAAGATGGCGTTCCTCCCTGTGTTGGCTTCCACCATGGACTTGAGGTTGAGCAGGCTGCTGTGGGCCGCGGGCAGGACTGCGAGAGAACCGAGGGGGTGCTGTGAGTTCCCTGCCCTGTGCGTGGCCTCTCCTGTTTGACTGGCTGTCCTTCCAACACCCCAGGGCTGGGGAAAGGGGAAGGGAGAGAGGGAACAGGAGAGGGAGGGCAGAGCAGGAGGAGGGTGCAATCTACAAAGCAGCCGGTATGGTGCGTTACACACATCCTTACACTGAGCCCTATGGCCCTGAGAATATAATAATAATATTTGCCAGGCACTGTCCTATGCCCCTTCCATGCATTAACTCATCAAGTGCTCCCTGCAACCCTACAGAGTGCTGATATTATCCCCATTTTACAGATGAGGAGACTGAGACCCAGAGCATATAGTAACTTCCCCAAGAGGACATTGTTGAAAAGAGGTGAAGCAGAATTTGGACCCAGCCAGTGAGAGCCCAGTGCGTTAATACACTCTAAGGGGCTTCACAAATGCCACATGCTCTTCTGAACATGATTCTGGGCCCTTCTGGCTTGGCCTGGCTCCTCTGCTCCCAGAAGGGACTCAGCGTCCCCACATGGCCCTGGGGCCAGTGCATCATTCAATGAACACACACACACACACGCACACACACGTATATATTTCTTCCCCTTTGTCCTTGTCTCACAGGTAGTGCAACAACCTTTCCTATACCAGCAAAATCACAAAATCAGCTTCCCGGCATCCTCAGGCCGCTCACCCCAGGGACATATTCTCCCCTCCCCTGCTTTCCTGCCTCCTGGGCTCCCAGATGTGCTGGCTCATTGCTGAGTCAACATCGAGCCTGGCATTTGGGTCCTTACCTGGGTGAGGCCGCCACCCACACAGGCAGGAGGGCCGCTGTCATCCCATTTTATGGATGAGCAAACTGCGGCTCAGAAAGGTGAAACTTTGCCCAGGTCATGCAGCCTGGAAGTGGCAGAGCCCAGACCTGAACCCAGGTTTGTGTGCCCCAGAGCTGGGGTGCCTCCCCCACCCGGGCTCCTCCATCTGTGCCCGGGGCTAGGCACCCAGTTCAGCCTAACCCTAACCCTAACCCTAACTCTCTCCCCATCCCCCACCCAGCTCCATGGCCTGAAAGAGAAAATGTACTGGGAGAGGGAGGAAGCTAAGAATTTCAGAAACGGAGACTGGATGGAAACCCAAAGGCCGAAATTACTTGTTTCTGGAGACGTGGTTGTCCAACATCGCTAGCGATGACAAGGGACTCACCACCTCCACATGCCTCAGTGGGAAGAGCACAGACTTTGGAGTCAGACAGAGGCAGGCCCAGAACTAAAGCTCCTTGGGGCTCTGTTTTCCCATCTGCAAAATGGAAATAACAATCCCAGCCTCCAGAGATCGGGCAGGCCCGCGCCCAGCTCAGGGCCTGGCACGCACCAGACCCTCGCTGCCCCCATGGTGCCCCCTCTCAGGGCCTGTTGGGCCCCTGGGCCAGGCCTGCCCTCCTTGTCAGAGAGCTGATTTTAGGAATCCTGCTCCACCTGTGTCTTCCTGTCTATTGGCTCCAGGATTTTCGTCATTACAGAGAATAAATAGCGCACAAGAGAGGAAACAAAGAAGGAGTGGGGAGAAATGACAGACAATTTTAAGAGGATGGTTTAGAGCCTGTAAATGGCTATGTTAGGTCCGGGGCAGGGAGAGAGGGGCCCCTGCATCCTGTAGGCCTGTCTCTGACTTGGCCGCGTTGGCTGTTGAAGAGAGTGGGAAGAGGGGGGCCAAGAGGGGTCCCCGGGAGTTTTAGCTCTCCCCCCACCCTTTCTGCCTTGCAGGGCTCTTGTTGCTGGAATCAAATGTGTGCCAAGCATCCTGGGGGTCAGACAGACCCGGATCTGCAAACAGCTTTCTCCTTTAGCGCTGTGCGGCCAGAGGCAGGTTGCCTAAATTCTTTGACTTCGATTCCCAAATCTGAGAGCAGCCAAGAAAGTCATTCCCCTGCAGGGCACCAGCTGCATCGCCTGCTGTGAGGTCCTGGCCTCCTCACCACCACCCCCACCCCCACCCCCACATCCTGGAGGTGTTATCCCTGGTAGGGGGCAGCTTCCATCCCCAGGGCCCCCAGCCATCAGCTCCCGCCTAAAACTCACCCATCCGCACACAGGACGGACACACACTCACACTCTAACACACACACAGACATAAACCCACACTCACCCACCGCACACTCTCCTCCACACACCACGCAAGTGTACACACGCCCGCAGACACACTCCCACCCATACTTCCTGTGCTCACACACACCTCACACATAGACGCACACTCTCGCCAACCTCACACACGTATACACACACTCACTTTGGAGTCAGACAGAGGCAGGCCCAGAACTAAAGCTCCCTGGGCCTCTGTTTTCCCGTCTGCAAAATGGGAATAACAATCCCAGCCTCCAGAGATCGGGCAGGCCCATGCCCAGCTCGGGGCCTGGCACGCACCAGACCCTCGCTCCCCCCATGGTGCCCCCTCCCAGGATTTGTTGGGCCCCTGGGCCAGGCCTGCCCTTCCCCTATGCCTCCCACACTCATACAGTCTCACAAGCAGACCCACACTCACCCCCCACGCCTGTACACATGCACACGCACCTCCCACTCTCACACACACACAGCACCCAGAGTGGCCATGTGCACATTCCACTCCGAGCAGAAAGAACAAAACCTGCATTCACTCAGGCTGCAGCCTCTGTCCCAGGCCCCTGAGCCGGGCTGAACTCAAGGGGTTATGTTCTAAATAACAAGTCACTTCGCCTGAATTCAACCAACTGTTTCTCACGTCTGGCCACATTTAACCTTATTTCGTTTCTGATATTTTCTTCCTTTGTCTCAAACCTGGCTGGGTTCAGGGAATGCTGAACAGGTGGACAGAAAGCCAGTGGGACATTCAGCCCATCTTCCGCCTACACAGGGCAACTGCCACCAGGACGCCTGCCTGTGTCAGGAGCCTCGGCTGTCCGGGTGGTGGGGCCCCCAGAAAGAAGAAGGAAGAAGGCCCCCAGACCTGCTCCATGTCTTCTGGTACATCTCACACCCAGACCTGCTACACACCTGCCATGTGCAGATGTGTACAGCCTACTTTCATATACACACTGTAGAGATACACACGCAACTGTGAACACGCACTTACACATCATCCTGATGTGTGTTACACACGTAGACATCACCACGTGCTCGGACACACCCACACACACATAGATACATGCAGCTATCCGCACGCAAGCTCACTAGCTCTGCATGTACACACGTACACAAACACGTTTTCCTATGTACACAAGCACCCCGGTGTCCCTAAGTGCCCTGACGCCAAGCCACCACCACCACTTTACGATGCTTGCTCAGCTGTGGGCCCTGCACCCTTGAGGCTCGTCAATAGTAAATGCCTACCGACCTGGGTATGTTTACAGGTGCCTGGAGGAGTAAAGAGCCCCAAAGAGGGGATGAAGCCAGGCAGGGGCAGAGCCAGGAAGCAGAGACCCAATGGCAGGCCTGAGGTCCTGTGGCCCGTGGGTGAGTCACAGCAGAAAGGCTGGGGGTGTCGGGGGAGAAGGAGGAGTTTCCCAGCGCCTTCACTCACCACTGCTGGCCAGGATGGCGATGGTGATGAACTTCTTCATCCCCAGGTAAGACCTGAGAGAGGAAGAAACCTTGGTCTTGAGTCCGTCCCTTCCCCCTGCGTGTGGTTCCTGGCCTGCGGCTCCCTCCTGGGCCTCGTTACAGGTGCGGTCAACGCTGTCTCTTGATGCCCCATTTCCTGCTGCCCTTGCCTTGCGATTAGCTCCTCCAGGAAGATCTGAGCACCTCCCCTTGCCTGCACCTCCTGGAGGGACAGCCCCCAGGATGGCAGAGCCCAGAGGCACCAGGAGCCTCCTTCCCTCCCACTCTGAGCAGGAATCAGCTTCCAAGACAGCGAGCTCCTGTCTCATGGAGTTGGACCCTGTCACAGATCAGAACCAACCCCCTTCCATATGCACACCAGGGAGTCACGTGACCCAACCTGCTGGCTGGCTCTTGCGCCCGGAGCCAAGAGACCTGGGTCCCTGGGTTCTAGCTGCAGCTCTACTTCCAAAATGCTGTGTGATCATCCATAGATCCCTTAGTCTCTCTAGGCCTCAAGTGCCTATAAGGATTAGCTAGATGATCCCAAAGGCCCTTGTAGTGCTGAAAATGCAATGACATATCTCAGCCACCATCAGAGACTCAGAGCTCTGCTTTCTGAAGAAATGGATTCTAGGAGCCCGTTCCCCACCCTCATCCCTGCTTCTCTCCAAGGAGGGCTCCATCCCACGGAAGCAGGCATGCACCTGGAGTTTCTCAAAGGAGAAGAGGCCCTGAGGCTCGGGCCCCTCCACCCAGAGGGGTGTCTAACCAGCCCCTTCTTCCTGAACTCTTTGGGGTTGGCCTGAGCCCCATCTGCCATGTTCTGGGTTCTGGGGGGCCAGGAACATAGGGCGCTCAAGGAGAGCCACGATCCGCCCCAAAGTCTCCGGGGAGCAGGCCCCAGCTTCTCGCTGTCGCAGTGGCAGAGTAGTGCCGGGGCAATGCCGCAGGGCAGGAGGCAGGTGACACATCGTCTAGAAAAAGGAGGCTCCACCTCCCCCCACGGCCCTGCCCACAGCTGCCTGGTAACTCCCACTCCAGGGTGCTCGGGCCTGCGGGGCGTGGGAGTTGATGCACCTGAAGAGGAGGTGGCCCTTCCCCAGGCATCTGAAAGGAAATTAGCCCAAAGTTCTCTCTCTTCCCATCCGAAAGGGATGAAAAAATTATCCACTGACACTTGTTAAAGCACAGCAAGGCAGACTAATTATTTAAAGGGGCCATTGGATAGTGTAGGGACTGCTATGATGGGACCTTGTGGTGAGGGAAAGAGATTGGATTCAGCTCCAAACAGGACAAAGAAAAGTGGGAATTTGTAGCCAAGGCACAGCGTGGGGGTCAGAGGATGGGAAATTCCTAAGAGGAAACATCAAGGGTGGGGGGATTCTGGCTAAACCCACCTAACAGGATTCTTGCTGAAGGCAGGCAGGGTGATCAGACATCACCTGGGGGTGGTGGGGGGGGGGGTGGGTGAGGAACCCCATCAGATATCAAGGATGAGGGATCCTGGCTGAAGTGACTTAGCAGATGTCATGCTAAAACTGGACAATGCCTAGATGGACATGGAAGCCCAGAAGTTGAGGTCTAGGAGGAGGAGAAGAGTTCAGGGTGACCAAGCAAGTTTGGGTCAAGGAGAGGCTCTGCCCGGAAGGCCCTCCGTGTGGATATGCGCACATCTGTAAGCCATCCCTTCACATCTGGAAGGGCTTTAGTCCAGAATCTGCAGAGAACTGCCTACCCACATCTGCAAGCTGCTGGTGCCCACCTCTGGCTAAGACTGGAGGGGCACGGGCACACGCACCCAGCAGGAAGCCCCCAACTCACATCCGGAAGGGCGAGCCTGCAGATCTGGAACAGGGCTACTCTGCGCCACCACCACTGTCATGTGACCCGACACCTCTCCGGTGGGGACCGTCCTCGGCATCCTAGGGGCTTGGGCAGCATCCCTAACCTCCACCACTAGACCCGGTAGTAACCCCTCCCCATGCTCCTCCCTGCGCCTCTCCTCCTCCCTCCCCCCACCCCACCCCCACTTGTGACAACAAAGATATCTCCAGACAACGCCAAATGTGCCCTGGGGGGCCCAGTCACCTCTGGTTGAGATCCTGGTGGCCTGGGGGTCAGTGCCATTTGCCTCTTTTCGGGGGTGGCATGTGTGGGGGAAAGATGGGGCCAGGGAGGAACAGAGGGGGGCTGGAGTCCTGGGAGCTCCCGGCAGTGTGGACCGTTGCACAGACAGGGGCTCCGATCCCAGCACCCTGACTTCTTGACTCTGAGATCCTGGTAGGATAGCTCCCTTCCCTGGCCTCTGTGTCCTCAGCTGTAAGATGGGTATAACCGGGCATCACCGAGTAAGGATTCTGCTCACAGATAATAACAGATTACAGGTGTTGCGTGCTATGGAGGCATGCGGCAGGTGCTCAGATAAAGACCTGTTTGTTACCAAGCAGAGGCCTGTTCTGCAGCCTTGAGGTGAACTGAGATGGTGGGAGGGGAAAAAGGGAGGGGGGAAGAAGAGTATCATTGGAAATGAGAATTCCAAATCGTCTCCATTGGCCCTTCCCTCCCAATGGTCCCAAACTTGCTGGCAAAGAACAGAAGAGAACCGCCCCTCCCCGCCACCAGCACTTCCCTTCCTACCCCCGGCTTTTCCAGCTTGCACTTCTGGCTCTACCAAACCAACTGGCTGGCCAATCCCACATGTCATTTCCCCGTTCTCCCAGCCCTCACCCTTCCCTTGCCCAACCTCCTCTCTGCGGGTCCAGGCCCTTCTCTTTCCCAGGAAGTTATCCTAGAAAAGCCCCACTGCACCCAATCACACATCCCTACGTGGAAGGTGTTGACCTGTGCTTGCTTATACAGTCTTTTGTAGGCACCTGTATGTGTTTTGGTCTGTGGGTCTTGACATTGCACTCAAACCAGGGATCCTGGAGAACAGGGGACTATCATTTCCTCCAAAAAAGCCAGGGGTTCTCCCGGGACAGGGGCTGCATCTGCCCCATCAGACTGTCAGCTCCCTGAGAACAGAGCGTGGTGATGGGAGGGTAAGGCTGGTCTCTGCCTTCACTTGCCTGCACAGTTCAGTACGCACTTTGATTTTTGCAGATGCCTCTTAACGATATAACTCGCTCCAAAGGAGGAAGAACCAAGAAGTAAGGCCCAGTCCAGTCCACATACTGACGATATAGCCGCCAACACGCAGGTAACCAGGAGGCACCTAGATCTATGCCAAGGAGGCCATGGCTGGGGTTGGGGGGGGGGGGCAGTGGGGGAGGCCCTGAGAGCCTCTGCATGGTCCTGTGCCATTTTCTCATCACACACTCCCACTGGCTGCGTTGGTTTGGGCTTGGTCCCTTGAGGGGAGGATGGGCGCTCCCTCCCCCCTCCTCCCCCAATCGCAGAGTGCTCAATATCAAAAGTCAACAATAGACTGGTCGACCCGGTAATTCCACTTCTGGGACTATAAACCAAGATACAAACCTGAGTAGCTCCCAGAGACAAATGAAAGAGGATACTGACTGTGGCGTTCTTTAGATGCTCCTCCAAAATCAGAAGCAACTTAAGTTAGGGAATTCGTTAAGCAAATGATTAACCATCCATCCATAATTATGTTTTCAAAGACTTAACGATACAAAAAACCCGGATATTAAAGGTAATAGCAATTTTGTAAAACAAACAAAAGAAAAGCGGGGTGGGCAAGACATTGTCAAGCAAATATACCCCAATTAAAAAAAAAAGACTGTTGGAAACTAAAAAAAAAAAGGGGGGAGGGCGGTTGTTGAGGGGTGGGTGGGCACATGCATAAAAATTATCCGGAAGATACACAGCAAAACATTAGCAGTGGTTATTTTTAGACAGTAGAATTACTGGTGGTTTTATTGTCTGTCATTTTTTTGTGTTAAAATGAATGTAAGGCAGTATATTCAATGACTAAGATGAAACAGTCACTTTCCTTGAAAAACATGAATTCACTCAACTGGAAATAGCCCCTACATCTATTAAACAAATTGAACATGCAGTTTAAAATCTTTTCATAAATAAGCTCCAGGTCTAGATGACTTCACAAGTGAATGCAACCAAATACTTAAGGAAGAAATAATACTGATTGTATCAGGCTGCTAGGGGTGCCATTACAAAGTACCATAGACTGGGTAGCTTAAACGGCAGAAATTCACTTTCTCACACTTCCGGAGGCTAGAAGTCCAAGATCAAAGTGTTGGCAGGGTTGGTTTCATTCTGAGGCCTCTCTTCTTGGCTTGCAGACGGCTCCACACATGGTCTTTCCTCTGTGCATGCACGTCCCTCCTGTCTCTTTGTGTGTCCACATTTCCTCTTCTCATAAAAACCGGTCAGATTGGATTAGGGACCACCCTAATGGCCTCATTTAAACTCCGTTAAAACCCTATCTCCAAATACAGTCACATTCTGAGATAATGGGGGTTAGCTTCAACATATGAATTTTGGGAGGACACAATTCTACACAAATTCTTCTAGAAAATTTAAGTGGAGGAAATACTTCCCAATTTATACTGTTAAGCCACTATTCTTCTGACATCAAAACCAGATAAAGACATTACAAGAAAAGAAAACTACAGACTAATATCTCTCATGAACACAGATGTAAAAATTCTTAATAAAATGTTAGCAAACAGAGTCCAACAAGATATAAAAAGGAAAATACAAAATGATCAAGTGAGGAATGAAAGTTTGGTTTTACACTAAAAAAATCAATCAATGATTAACAGACTAAAAAGAACCTATTAACAGACTAAAAAAGAAAACCCCTTAATA
This sequence comes from Eschrichtius robustus, assembly GCF_028021215.1. Lineage (NCBI taxonomy): Eukaryota > Metazoa > Chordata > Mammalia > Artiodactyla > Eschrichtiidae > Eschrichtius > Eschrichtius robustus. Next base: position 15,633,819 of record NC_090826.1, on the reverse strand, counting down.
AATGCAAAAAAACCCATCCATTTGACAGAATCTGACATCTGTCCCTGATTTTTGAAAAATATTGTCAGAAAACTGAGATAGAAGGGAACTTCCTCAGCTTGAAAAAGGGCGTCTACAAAGAAAACCCTGCAGCTAACATCATACTTAATGGGGAAAAGCTGATTACTTTTCCATCTAAGATTAGGAACAAGACAAAAATCTCCACTCTCACTACTTCTATTCAATGTTTTACTGGTGGTTTTAGGCAGTTCACTAGGGCAAGAAAAAAAATGAAAGGCTTTCGGATTGGAAAAGAAGAAGTAAGGTTGTCTCTATTGGCATAAACATGATAGTCCATGTAAAAAAAAATATCCTCTAGAATCTACAAAAAAACTGCTAGAACTAATAACTGAGTTTAGTAGCAAGGGAGAAGGATATAAGAGGAAAATACAAGAAAATTGTACTTCTATTTACTAGCAATAAACAACTGGAAAATGAAAGTGAAAAAAATACTTTAACAATAATATCCAAAAATATGAAATATTTAGGGATAAATCTGACAAAATATATGGAAGACTTGTGCATTGAAAACTATGAAACAATGCTCAGAGAAATCAAGAAAGACCATGTTTATGAATCAGAAGACTGAATATTGTTAAGATGCCAATTCTCCCGATTTGCTCTATAAAGTCAATGCCCTCTCATTCAAAATCCTAATAGACTTTTCTTGTAGAAATTGACAAGCTGATACTAAAATTCATATGGAAATGCAAAGGACCTAGAATATCAAATCAACTTTGAAAAGAAGAACAAAGTTGCAGGATTTATACTACCTGATTTTAAGGCTTATAAAGTTACTTTAATCAAGACAGTGTAGATTGGTATAAAGATAGACAAATAGATCAATGGAACAGAATAGATGATCCAGAATTAGACCTACACATGTATGGAAAATTTATTTTTGACACAGGTGCAAAGGCAATCCCGTGGAGGATTTTCTTTTCTTTTTTTTTTCTTTTATTTATTTTTGGCTGCGTTGGGTCTTCATTGCTGCATGCGGGCTTTCTCTAGTTGCGGCGAGCGGGGGCTGCTCCTCGTCGCGGTGCGCGGGTTTCTCATTGCGGTGGCTTCTCTTGTTGCGGAGCACGGGCTCTAGGCGCGTGAGTTTCAGTAGTTATGTCACGCAGGCTCAGTAGTTGTGGCTTGTGGGCTTTAGAGTGCAGGCTCAGTAGTTGTGGCGCACGGGCTTAGTTGCTCTGCGTCATGTGGGATCTTGCCGGACCAGGGCTCGAACCCCTGTCCCCTGCCTTGGCAGGCGATTCTTAACCACCGAGCCACCAGGGAAGCCCCCATGGAGGATTTTCGACAATGGTGCTGGAACAATTGACTATCAATATGAAGAAAAGAGAGGAAGAAAGGAAGGAAGGAAGGGAGGGAGGGAGGAAGAGAGGGAGGGAGGGAGGGAAAAAAAAATTTCATCCATACATCTCACCATATCCAAAAATTAATCAGAATGGATCATAGTTCAACAAGGGTGCCAAGACAATTCAATAGGGAAAGAGGTCTTCAAAAAATGGTGCTGAAACAACTAGATATCCACATGCAAAAGAATGAAACTGTTTCCTTCCCCACACCATACACAGAAGTTAACTCAAAATGGATGATAGATTTAACTGTAAGGCTTAAAACTATAAAACTCAGAAGAAACTTAGCAGAAAACACAGGAGTAGATCTTTGTGACCTTGGGTTAGGCAATGGTTTCTTAGATACTACAAAAAAAGCACAAGTGATAAATAAATAAATAAATAATTGAACTTCATCAAAATTTAAAATTTTGTGCTGCAGACTATACCACTAAGAAAATAAAAAGACAGCCCACAGAATAGGATAAAATATGTGCAAATCATATGTCTGATAAGGGACTTGGGTCCAGAATTCTTATAACCCAACAATAAAGATAACAACCCAATTTAAAAATAGGCGAAGGATTTGAATAGACAGTTCTCCAAAGAAGATAAACAAATGACCAGCAAGCACATGAAAAGTTGCTCAACATCATTAGTCATTAGGGAAACACAAATCAAAACCATAATGAGATACCACTTCACACCCACTAGGATGGCTATACATATGGTATATAGGTATGTACCCAAGAGAAATGACAACATACACCCACACAAAAATTTGCACACAGATATTCATAGAAGGATTATTCATAATAACCAAAAAGCAGGGGAAAACAAGTGTCCATCAATTGATAAATAGATACATGAAAGGTGGAATATCTATACAATGGGACATTATTCAAGAATTAAAAGGAATAAAATATTGATACGAGCTATAACATGAATGAACCTCAAAAACATTATGTTAAATGAAAGAAGCCAGTCACAAAAGGCCACATATTATATGATTTCCTTTATATGAAATTCCAGACTAGGCAACTCTATAGAGACCGAAAGCAGATTAGTGGTTGCCTGGGGCTTAGAAGAGGGAATATGGGGTAGAGGAGGTTGGTAACTGTTAATGGGGAGGGTTTCTTTGGGGGATGTTGAAAATGTTCTAAAATTAAATTGTGGTGATGGTTGCATAACGGTGAATATACCAAAAAAAATCAAATTATACACTCAAATGAATGGTGTGATATGCAAATTATATTTCTGTAAAGCTATTCTTTTAATGGATCATATTATTCAGCTTTAAAAAGGAAGGAAATTTCGACACATGCCATTTGGATCAACCTTGAGGACATTGTGTTAAGTAAAATAAGTCAGTTAGAAAAGGACATATACTGCATGATTCCATTCGTATGAGGTACTTAGAGAGTCGAATTCAGAGACAGAAAGAATGGTGGTTGCCAGGGAGGAGGGGAGGCGGAGGGCGAGATTAGGAGTTCTTGTTTAGTGGATACAGAGTTTTAGTTTTGCAAAGAGGAGAGGAATTCTGCAGCTGGATGGTGGGGATGGTTACACAACAGTGTGAAAAGTAGTTAAGATGGTAAATGTTACGTTGTGTATATTTTACCAAAACTTTAAAAAACTCTATTTTTAAAAAATGGATCATAGACCTAGGTGTAAAACCTAAGCCTATAAAATTTCTAGAAGAAAACATAGCAGAAAATCTTTGTGACCTTGGATTAGGCAGATTTCTTGGTACAACACCAAAAGCATGATATAGAAGAGAATATAGAAGATATGAAGCCAACAATAAATTGGGCTTCAGGAAAATGAAACTTCTGCTTTTTCTAAAGACTCTACTGAGATAACAGAAAGACACATCACAGACCAGAAGAAAATATTTGCAAATCACACATCTGGTAAAGGACTTGTATCCAGAATATATAAAGAACTCTCAAAACTCGATAATAAGAAAACAAACCACTCGATTTTTTAAAATGAGCAAAAGATTTGAACAGACTCTTCACCAAAGAAGATATTGATTGACAAATTAGCATAGAGAAAAGATGCTCTGCATCACTAGTCATTAGGGAAATGAAAATTAACACCACACGAGATTCTACTACATACTTATTAGAGGGCCGGAAATTAAAAAGACTGGCTATACCAAATTTTGTGGAAATTGTACCTCAATAAAGTTGACTTTAAAAGAAACAAAAAATTAAGAAACATATACTGCTTCTACATTTATAACAAAAATGTTTTATATATATACACACATATATCATGACTATATCACCAAATAATTCCTAATCATTAAGCAGTTGACCCTGGAGGAGGGAGGCATCAAAGGGCATTAGTCCCATTTTATGGAGGCGGAAACTGAGGCAACAAGCTGGGCTCAGCCTTGTGAGTCAGGGAAAGCCTGGTTACAGGCAGCAGCCTGAGGACCAGGCCAGTCCCTCAGACCAGGTCTCTGCTGCAGGCACGGTGCATGTGGACACTGTGGGGAGGGGAAGAGGACCAAGCAGAAGAAAGAGGGCAATGACTAGCAGCTGCTCACCTCCTCCAGGAAGCCTGCCTATGCATCCATTATTATTTCTGGGCTCTCTTAACACCTGTGTTGGTTTGCTCAGGCTGCCATAACAAGGCACCACAGAGTGTGGGGCTTAAGAGAATTTTGTTTTCTCACAGTTCTAGAAGCTGGAAGTCAGAGATCAGGTATCAATAGGGTTGGTTCCTTCTGAGGCCTTTCTCCTCGGCTTGCAGGTGGCCATCTTCTCCCTGTGTCTTCACATGGTTCGTCCCTCTGTACCTGTCTATGTCCCAATCTCTTCGTCTTATAAGGACACAAGTCATGTTAGAATAGGACCCACCCTAATGACCTCATTTTAACTTAATTACCTCTTTAAAAACCCTATCTCCAAATAGGATCCTGGGGCCTAGGACTTCAACATATACATTTTACAGGGTGGGAGGACACGGTTCGTCCCATAACACCACCCATTGTCCATATAGCCCATGGCGATGCCCCACTGGAAAAGAATCAGACTTGAGAGTGAGGAGACCGGGTCTGGCCAGTGCTCTGCCTGGGAAGTGGCTTGATCCTTCGGAGCCCCACTAACCCCATCTGCAAATGGACAGATAATACCCACCATACACATGCTGAGATCAAAGACCTCATGTAAAAGGCAAAACATTGTTGTTTTCCTATGGAGTGAATGGTGTGTCCCTTGGGTATACCCTTCCACCAGGTCTCAAGAGTGTCGACTTAAAAAAAAATTCACAACCTAAAAGTTGAGAGTCCTGTTTTATTTGGTGGGAATTTTTAGGACTTCAAGCCCTGGAAGCAGCATCTCAAGTAACCCTGAGAGAACTGCTCCCCGGAGGCGAGGGGGCAGCTAGAATATATAGGAGTTTTGCAACAAAGGGCCTGTAGTCAGGAAGATCAAAAGATTATTGTTAATTAAAGAAAACCAGATATCCCAAGTTAAGGAATTTAGCACTTTTTCTATGTATGGGAGGATGCAAGAGTCTGGGCTCACTGAAATCATTCCTTTGATACGCACCTCAGCTATCTGAGGCCAGTATCCTGTGTTTTCACATCCTGAGGTTCCTCGGGGCTCACTGTAGGGAGTGGCTGCAGTCTGATGGCTGCTAGACGGCAGGTAGTCTTCCCTTCCTGAGTTTTCTCAGGGTTCACTGGCTCACATTGGGGGGCTGCAATCGCTGATGACCGTGACATCCTTTGTTTACTGATATGGCAGGAAATATTTCATCTCTCAAGAGGCTGTGGGCCCCTGGGGGAATCATATTAACAGTAAGAAATGCCTCTGGCCTCTTGTCTGGCCCACATAAGTCAGCCCCTCCCTAAGTCCCCACGAAGTAAAATCATCTTGCCGTTATTTCTGGGAGTCTCCAAGGTAGCCTTGGGAACCCCAGGCTCTCATAGTCTTCTGCTCTGCTCCCCAAACCCACCTCCTCAGCTGTTCCTGGAGGCCTCAGCACCCCAAAGCTGTGGGCCTTCAGGGGCCCAGTGGGGTCTCCCTACCCTCCAGCCTCAGACCCACACCCGTCCTGCACCACGTTTGCACCCCTCTGTCCCCTGTGCCCTGCAGAGCCCCTCCCCGTGACCAGAGCCTACGCCTGGAGTTTCTGCAGAGCTCTCTCCACAGGGCTCAGGCCAAAGCCACCAGACAAATCTCTTGGTGTCCACAGTCACACCCCCCAACTCCTGAGGCAGATCAAGCCACCTCCACGCAAATCAACTTGTGCAAAGTGGTGCCAGGCCCCACCCACACGTGCCCTTTGCAACCAGCACCGTCCGTGCCCCATGTCTCAGAATCCTCACAAGAACTCTGGTAGCTGGTCATTCTCATGTTCCTCCACCCCACTTAACAGATGAGAAAGCAGAGGGGGAGTCAGGGTCCACATCAGGCCTGTCTAACCTCCTTCTGACCACCCAGGTTCTGCTGCCTCCCAGGATGATGCGACCTTGAGGAAGGCAGCAGGGGCCCAGGCCAAGTCTGAAAACAAGAAGAACCTTCAAGCAATGACCATCTTGAAGCTTCCTGGAGGGGGATTTTGAGTGATTTTGAAAGTAATTCTGCGGCCACTTGTCTGAGAGGTCAAAGTGGAAATTCCCTGCTCTGTGACCAACTCTATCCTTTAGAAGCAAGAGTCTCTGGGCCTGAGGTGTGAGGGGAGGTCAGAACTTTAAACTCTTTTCTCATGGGCGGAGGGGTCACCAGGTGCCATGCATTTACTGACCACCTACTGTGTGTCAACCATTCTACCTGTAATCATGACAACGAGCCTCAAAGGAAGCGTGATTGGTCCCAGTTTCAGATGGGAAACCTGAGGTTCAGAGAGATGAAGTAATGTAATCAAAGTAATGCCGTGAATAAGCTAGAATTCGAAGCCAGATTTGCCTGATATCAAAGTCGAAATTTGTTTCTACTACACAACTTCAGTTGTTCATAATCTGGTAGGATATCTGAACATCTAGAAGGATATCTGATCATCTAGAAGGATACTGGATCGCCTAGAAGGATATTGGGTTATCTAGAAAGATTGTCTGATCATCCAGAAGGATATGTGATCATCTAGAAGGGTATCTGAAGTGCTGGGTTGGCCAAAAATTCATTCGGGAAAAATGAACCCGAGTGAACTTTTTGGCCAACCCAGTACTTCCTAGTAAAATTTGAGTCCGCTTGTTTTTACTGCCATGGTCCTCAATATCATTGTTATTACTCAAATTTATGGATGTATAACATATACATGAAAATATACAAATCAAAAGTGAACAGTCTGGGGGCTTCCCTGGCCCAGTGGTTAAGACTCTGCACTTCCCTTGGAGGGGGTACGGGTTTGATCCCTGGTCGGGGAACTATGATCCCATGTGCCGCGTGGTGCGGCCGAAAAAAAAACCCAACAGTGAACAAACAGCTGGACGAATTTCCAGAATATGAACTCACCAAGGTAACCAATACCCAAAGAGGCAGAGTGTCAGTAGCACCCCTGAAACCCTCTTAGAAACCCCTCCAGTCACCACACCCCTCAATGGGTAGCCACTGTTCTGACTTTTAAAAGCACCAGTTAGCTTGACTGTTCAGGAAGGTCATATAAATCTCTCTTACAACCTGTACTCTTTTGTGTCCAGCTTTTTTCATTCAGCATTATGTTTATGAGACTTTTCCGGGTTGTTATGTGTAGCTGTGGTTTGTCGATGTGGTGTAATCACGCCATCTACCATTCTGCAGCAGACAGACATTGAGTGGTTTCTGGTTGTTTAATTCACTTACTTTAGTTCTGCTTGGGTGCAGCTGGAGAAAAGTGGGTCACTACCCCACAAAGGAACCTCAGATCTCTCCCTCCCTCCTCGCCCCCTGACAGATGGTATCAGAGAAGTTCAGAAGACCCTGAGGAAGTCCAACTTCTTTATTCTTTTTACCTGTTTTCCTCTTTTTATTTTTTTAATTTAATTTTTATTTTATATTGGAGTGTAGTTGATTTACCATGTTGTGTTCGTTTCAGGTGTACAGCAAAACGATTCAGTTATACATATACATAAATCCATTCTTTTTCAGATTTTTTCCCATATATGTTATTACAGAATATTGAGTAGAGTTCCCTGTGCTATACAGTAGGTGCTTGTTGATTATTTATTTTATATATAGTAGTGTGTATATGTTACTCCCAAACTCCTAATTTGTGCCTTCCCCCTACATTTCCCCTTTGGTAGCCATAAGTTTGTTTTCAAAGTCTGTGAGTCTGTTTATATTTTGTAAATAAGTTCATTTGTGTCTTTTTTTTTTTTTTTTAGATTCCACATATAAGTGATATCATATATTTGTCTTTCTCCATCTGACTTACTTCACTTAGTATGATAATCTCTAGTTAAGCCCAGCTTCTTTAAATTTCCTCTTCCCCTGCAAACCTTCAGTAATTCTGAGCTGCATCTCTAACCCCCTCTGGCAGGTTTCATCATGAATGGAATCCAGGCAATGGGATCATTTCAGTAAATGGGGCTTTGCGGGGAAGGATGCATCAAGCAGAGGACTCTGGTCACTGGCTGAAAGGACATGTTCTCACCCCATGGGGGTGTCTCTTAGGAGATGGGGGTCCACCTTCTTCTCTGCACTGAGGCTGGGGGCAGCAGTCTCCAGGCTCTGCCAGCTCTTCTCATTTCCACCTCCATCTTTGTTTGGAGGGCAAGAAAGTAGCCCCTGGGTAAAAGGACTCATCTGTAAAATGGGGATTAGGGCAGTACCTGCTTACATTTACTATGTGTGGACCACTTAGAACAGTGCCCAGCACATAGTAAAAGCAGCTCTGGCAGACCTCTATTCTAACCCAAATTCTGCCATATACCTGCTGTATGACCCTAGGTGGGTTTCTAACCTCTCTGAGCCCCAGCTGATGGTAACTATTCTTAATAGAATTTGCACTTCAGTGTCTAAGCCCTCTCCTACTCCTTTCCGTCCACCACCTGGAGATATTGATGGATTGTGGGCTAATAGTATCACCAAGTGTTTTCCCCACTGTTTCCAGGAAAGTAAAAATACAGACTTGCTGGTAAGTCTCAGGAAATGACCAGTTCCAACTATTGTACGCTGCTGATGGAACCAGAAGCAAGGGAGTTTCTAAATTCCTTGCAATTTCAGAAAGAGGAAGAAGTTTAAGAACCCTTCAATCTTCTGATTCAGCAGTTTCACTTCTGGAAACCTACTTTAAAGAAACCCCCCTGTTAAAAGTAGACAAAGATTTATTATCATAGTGCTTTCTTTTCTTTTCTTTTCCTTTTTTTTTGGCCATGCTTCGAGGCATGCAGGATCTTAGTTCCCCAACCAGGGATCAAACCAACGCCCCCTGTGGAGTCTTAACCACTGGACCGCCAAGGAATTCCCCATAGTATTTTCTATAACAATGAGCAATGGTGACCTAAAAGTCATAATGAGAAAAAAAATCAATCAATAGAAACAGACTTAGAGACAATGCAAATGATAGAATTAGTAGATAAAGACATTACGGCAGTTGTTATAACTATATTCTATATGTTTAAGAAGATAGAGGAAAGCTTGAGGATGTTAATTAGAAACATAGAAGATATTTTTTTAAAAACCCAGATCACATTTCTAGGGAGAAAAAATACACTGAGATGACAGAGTGGATAGGATTAACAGCAGATTAACAGCAGACCCCAGATGATTGGAACCAGAAAGTTTATGAGATTGACCCCCAATTACCTCACCACCAACCAATCAGAAGAATGTCCACGAGCTGATCACACATCCCGCAACCCGCTCTCCCTCACCCTGTCTTTAAAAACCTTTCCCTGAAAGCCACCTGAGGAATTCAAGCCCTCTGAGCATTAGCGGCCTGGACTCCTCGCTTGGCACCCTGCAATGAACGATGCACTTTGGTTCACCACGGCCCGAGGTCAGTAGATTGGCTTTACTGTATGCTGGCAAGCAGACCCAAGTTTGGTTCAGTAACACTATCACTGCCCCATTTCACACATGAGGAAATGGAAGACGGAGCTGAGCAGCTTTCTCCCAGTGAAGCAGCTGGAACGCTGGGGAGGCAGCCTGAGTTCGAATCCCACCTCTCGGCCTCTTCATCTCCACGGGATGCTACATAGCCCGTGTTGTGGTCACCACAGTGGCATCGTCTCTATAGGTGAGACTTGGTGCAGTGTGTTGTGTGCATGTGTTCTCTAAACCCCACAGCAATCAGAGGAGGGAGGGACTGTTGCCCCCACATTGTCTCCATTCTGCAAATGAGGAAGCCAAGGCTCATGAGGTCAGGTGATGTGCCCAGGGTCCCACAGCTGGTAAGAGAAGAAGCCAGAGTTTTAACACAGTCCCTTTGATCTCAAACTCAGCCCTTCAGCTGTGCCCTGGGGCCTCTGGGAGTATCTAGGACAGCAGATTTTGAGAACTTTTTGTAGCATCTATTCTGGAAGCAGCAGAGGTCCTGGTTACTTTTGCTCCTGCTGAAATGATACCAGCTTGGGGGAAGCTGGGGCTCTGGAGAGTAGCCCTATGTCCCATCAAGAGCCCAGATCTAGATACTGTACAGTAAGGTCCCACACTGGTAAGAGTATAAGGGAATGACTACTGAGCACACGGAGGGGAGGAGTGTCAAAGAATATGCCAGAGACATTTCATTTACTTGCTGCTTAATTATTTCGCATGCAGATTGCTTTCTCACATATGAGATGATCAGTTGGTGACTGACTCTAGGAACAAAGGAAAATTAGATTTACAAGAGAGAGTGAAGAGGGCTGGGAGAGGGAGAGGGAGACTACCCAGCAGTGTCTCGCTTTTTTGGGTGGACTGATTAGCTAGCAGCAAAGAGGTCAGCCTATGCACTGTGTTCTTGAACAGCCGTCTGACGGGCACGGAAGAAACCCAATTTCTGGTATCATGGACTCTCCACCAAACCTTGGAAGGTTACCAGTGGAGCCTTTGTGGCAGACCATCCCTTTGTAATGCCATGTGTGTCCTGCCATCAGCATCTCCACCCTAGTTGGGCTGGGTCCACACCATTTGCCTCATTAGGGTTCCCATTGTAATCTGGGGCAGACCTTCTGCAGGGTAAGTAGTCAACACACGTCAATTGCCTTCAAATTGTGTGTGTGCTTTGACTCAGCAAGTTTACTTAAGGAGTAGATCCTATAGAAACAATTTTGGGCAGAAACTGAGATTTAACAACAAAGATTTCTTTCACCGTACGACTGTATGGTCTAGAAGAGTACGAAATTGACCTATATGCCCATGAATAGGGGATTTGTTAAATGAAGAGCATAGTCATATAATGGAATACAAGGCTGCCTTTCAAAACATTTCTGCAGGAGAATATTTAACAACATAGAAATATGTTCAAGTTATTTTAGTAAGTGAAAAGACAGACTACAAAGTACTACCTGTAACATTTTCCTAATTCGGTCAGGGAAAAGTGTGGAAAGATATATATAGCAATAGAACCAGAAGGACATACACCAAAGTGTTAATGGTGGAAACAACTTAAGCTCCCATCAACGGGTGAAGGGATAAAGATGTCATGTATGTGAGTATATATATATATATATATACACAATGGAACATTATGCAGCCATAAAAAGAAGGACATCCTGCCATTTGCAACAATATGGATAGACCTTGAGGGCATTGTGGTAAGTGAGATGTAAGACAGAGAAAGACAAATACTGCATAATATCACTTATATGTGGAATTTAAAACAGCCAAACATGTAAAAACAGAGAGTAAAATGGTGGTTACCAGGAAGTAGGGGATGGGGAGGGATAGAACCAAAGTTGTTTAAAGGTACGAACTTGCAACAAGTAGTAAATAAGTCCTAGAGACAGTACAGTGAATATAGAAAACAATGTTGTGTTATAATCGCCAAACTTGCTAAGGGACTAGATCTTAATTATGCCAACCACAAAGAGAAATTGTAATTATGTGACATGATAGAAGTGCTAATTATTGCTACAATGACAACTCATATTATAATATATAATGTATCAATATGTTGTACACCTTAAATTTACACAATGTTGTATGTCAATTTCAAAAAAAAAAAAAAAAATTAATGGTGATGAATGGATTCACAAGTGATTTTAAATTTCTTCTAATAGCTTATGTTTTCCAAATCTTCTATGCTGAACTTGTTTCTCCTGCAATCAAAAAGTTGAAAAAACAGATATTAGAAACAAAAATAATAAAATTCCTCATTGCCGGAAAAGAGGAAACAAAGAATATGGGTGACCTCGTCCAGCGCTGGAGCTGGGAGGGGTAACGTGCAGGCTCCGGTAGGGTTGCATCTGATATAAAGGGCTGCCAGCACGGAAGGGGACTTCCAGCAGCTGCCTCCACTGCTCTGTGCTGGGATCATGCGACTTGCCTTGCTGTGCATGCTGGTGGTGTTTGCTGGTAAGTGGGGACAGGACCCACAGCTGGGAAGGCAGGGAGGGAAGCGGAGACGCCCTACATCTCTTTCCTAAACTGAGCTGCTGCTCTGAGCCTCACTGCCCTGGCCTCACAGTTGCCAACTCTTTGGCCCCCTGCAAGGAGCCATCAGTGGCTGTCAGTCCCCTGGAACAGTGGCTTCGGCCACAGAGCCCTGGACGGCCAAGCTGTGTGGCATACGAAGGCGGGAAGCTACAGAAACTGGGGTCCAGCTGAACTGATGCCTCTGGTACTTCGGACACAAATTACAGAAATGGATCTGCTCCCCTCTGTCCCTTTGACCAGATAATAGCAATCTCTTACTTATGTACAGCACTCTACATTTTTAGAACTTTTTCATGTTCATTATCTCCCTTGAACCTGGGAAGAGGGTTCTGTTGACCGTTGGGAGATGGGGCAGTTTCCATCCGATCTTTAGCAGATCAAATGTACAAATCTGGTTGCTAGCAAACTGGCGTTTTTGTTTCTTGATCCATCTCAAAATATGTGATTTGAGAAAGGATTTGCATTTTAAAATGTGGTTTTGTGTTATTTTGGGGACTCCCAAATTCTCAAGAGGAACACATCTCCAAGGTTACAGTAAAAACCATTAGGAAAATTGCAATCAAGCTGCAGAAATTCATCTCTCAGATGCAAAGAGGCAATACAATGTAGAGATAAAATACACAGATGAACCTGCATTCAGACGCTGGCCCATCACCTCCCAGTCGTATGACCTTGGCCAAGTCCCCCTACCCCTCTATAGCCTCATTTGTAAAGTGGGCACAATGGCACCCTTTGCATTGGGTTGTTAGAAGGACTCTAATGAGAAAACGTATACAAACTGTTTAGCAAGTGTAAGTAGTAGTAAACGAGCAATAGTTTAACACACAGCACATTCACGAGATAGTAGTGATCTTACCTCCTGCCACTGCCGCTAACCCTTGGGAGAAAGGGCTCCATCCCCCTCAGTGACAACTGAGGATGGAAAAAGCAACCCAGGCAGGTATTTCTGTCAAGCTAAGCCAGTGCCCCGAAGCCCTCATAACCACAAGTTGAGCTCCTCGATTTCCCAGGGCTGGGTTGACCTCACTGTAAAATTGTAAGAAATAAGACCACCCGAAAGCATTCTGAATCAAAGTTGAATTTATTGTTTGCCTGGCAAGGAACAGCTGCATCATTCAGGTGTGAATTTGTTTGTGTGGCTATTTCTAAGCTGAAATGGAAAGGGCTAGACTTAGGGGGGACAGAGGTACAGCTAAAAAGGCGAGATTCTGAATTCAGGTCCCTGGCTGGCCTCCAGGGTGGACGGTAACTTTCTTGGCAGTGGGCTGCTTTCCTTATCACCGAATCTGGAATTCCAGAGGGCCTGGGGTCATTCCTTAGGATGGTCAAAACTTAGCAAGGTTTCTCTTTAACTCCCGTACACCTACAGCCATCGTGGCAAACAGGAGTGGCATTGTGGATTCCCACATGCTGGGGACACGACCTGCCTGCAAGTCCCTGCCACCACCAGTCACTTTTACCTGCAGCCCAAGGCAAGCACCCTGCTTGTGATCGAACCCTTGGTCCGCTGCATGAGTTCATCCCAACCCCACCTCTTCCCATCCCAACCTTCCCCAATCTGGGGCTCATCCCTGGTTTACTACTTACTTCATTTGAGTGTAGTGCTTTCATTATAACATCATTTACTTGGCGGGGGGCGGGGGGGGGGCTCCAAAACTAGGGTCAACCGAGGGGGCCTCCCCAGCCCAGTCTCCCTGAGACTCTGGGCTCCATCTGTGTTCTTGGATCATCTCCCCAGGTTGCACACAGGTACATTCCAGTCCCCTTTTACCTTGTCTGTTTCTCCCAAACTCTCCCCTGAATTCATTGACTTAATATATTTTATTTCTCCTAACGCAACATAATGTATTCCTCTCTCCCAGTAAAATAAATTCCCCTTATGATCAACTCTAACCAGCAGATATTATGACTGAAATGAAAAATATCCATGAAAATCATTGATTTCTAAATCACACTGCTTCCCACGAGAGCCACGCATGCTGTCTAATGTGTGGATTTCTCTACAGGCTGTGCTGGGGGTCTGGGGAGGTGGGGTGAGGGCAGGAAGGGTGTCTTCCTATTATAGAATGTGAACTCAATGCCCAGAGACAGAAAACAGAACCAGACTGCCTTGGGTTTCAATCCTGGCTCTTCTATTTACCAACTACTGTGACCTGGAGCAAGTTACTGAGCCTCAGTGTGTTCAACTCGAGAATGAGGATTAAAAATAGTATTTATTGTACCAATGTTGGTTTTTTAGTTTTCATAAATATTCCACGATTATCTAAGACGATAATAACATTAGAGGAAACTGAATGAGGAGTATATAAGAACTCTCTGTATGATCTTGGCAACTTTTCCATACATCTAGAATACACCAAAAGAAAAAGTTTATTTATTTTAAAAAAAAAAAGTGTTTATCTCATGGGATGGATGGAGTCAATACGTCACTAGATGAAAAGATGCATGGTAAGCACTCACCAACTATCATTATATTTTCAATAGCCTTAGTGTTTGTTGTCATTTTATTATCCAAGGTCATTGGTTTGATCCAGGTGCCAGGCCTGCAGCCCACTGGCCTCCACTTAGATTCATGTCCTCTCCTTGTGGCTGGGCTCCTTGGCAGGTGTGATTCCAGCCCAGGGCGGGATACTGGACCTGAGCAAGATGATCAGACGGGTGACGGGGAAGAGAGCCATCTTCTCCTATTTGTCCTATGGCTGTCACTGCGGATTCGGTGGCAAAGGCCAGCCCAAAGATGCTACAGACTGGTAACTCCTCCCAATCATGCCCTGCCCCTACCCAGGGACCCTCCCCTTTCCTCTCCATCCATTTATTCATTCGGTACTATGTGCTAGGAACTCCGCTGAGCTCCAATCCAGCCCCAGCCCTTCTGGAGGGCTCCCCAGAATCTCTAAACGCCCCCTTGTACTCTCAACCCCAAACTAGTTAGAATACCCACACACTCCTCAGTGCCGTTGAACGTTGTTTTTTTAAAAGTCCTACCTCTTTTTGCCATGATCACATTTGGTTTTCACAGCAACCCTAGGGATCAGCCAGAGGAGGGATGAGAGCCAGCCAGGCCCGGAGTCAGTTCCCTCATCCACCACTTACAGGCTGTGTGAGCTTGGGCAAGTGGCTTGACCTCCCAGAGTCTCAGTTTCTTCATCTGTGAAATGGGGATGACGCAAGCACCTCCATCATACGGTGGTCAAAAGGCTTAAGAGAGAATTCATAGATAGAACAGGTGCCTGGTACACAGGAAACAATAAGAGTTAGCTAGAAAGAAGACTAGACCCTGCATACCTTGACTCTTCCAAGGTAGGCACACAATTTCTGCTCTGGGGCAGGGGCAGCCAGAGACCTGAGTTGGCCAAGGATTCATCACCACCACCCCCGTGTCCTCTCCCTCCAGGTGCTGCCACACCCACGACTGCTGCTATGATCACCTGAAGCACCACAAATGCAAAGTTCACTTGGATCGCTACAGCTACGAGTTTTCCCAGGGGAACATCCAGTGCTGTGAGTGCCCAGGCCTCAGGGTTGGAGTTGGAGGCCGAGGAAGAAAGTTCTAGCATGCATTGCCTTAATATGCTGTGTGACAATGCACAAGCTGCTCAATCTCTGTGTTTTTCTCATGTGTCCAGTGGCAGTAGCTGGGCTGTGGAGGAGAGGCAGGAATGGGCGTAGGAGTATGGAGAGGTCCAATAGGGGCTTTGACCCATTGTGATCCGGAAGGCTGGCAGACCTCAGCTTAGATCCCTGACCCACTACTGACCAGCTGTGTGACCTTGAACACATTGCTGAACTTCTCTGAGCCTCAGTATCCTCCTCTGGAAACTCAGGAAGGTAACAGTGTTCTACTCCATAAAGTCAATTCAAGGACTAAAATAAGGGCAGACAGGATGGGCCCTGCAGATGCCTGCTGCAGATGCATGCTCGATAAATGACACAGGCTATCGGGGTTACTGTTAATTTTTTCATCATCATTTGTCCTCAGAGCAGCCCAGCCAGGAGGCAGCACCGTCCTGGTGATCTCCATTTTACAAACAAGGAAACTGAGACTAGAGTGAACTGTTTGCTCAGGGCCACACAGATGTAAATGACGAAACCTGGGCTGTAACCCAGGTCACCTGGCCCCTGGGTCCATGCACAGAGAAAGGTGGCAGGTCCCAGGGCTGGGAGTTGAACGCGCTCATTAGCTGTCACTGTTAATTGAGAATTTAACAATAAAAACAGTAATAGTCAACATTTACTGACCACTTACTATGTGCTGAGGGCTTTGCCTTCTTACTTTAATCTTATATATATATATATATATATATATATATATATATATATATATATATATATGTATATATATATATGTATATGTATATTCTTTTTAAGATTCTTTTCCCTTATAGGTTATTCAAAATATTGAGTATAGTTGCCAGTGCTATACAGTGGGTCCAGGTCTTCTTACCCCCATTTTACAGATCACGAAACTGAAGCACCGTGGTCCCTCTTTCCTCAGAGTCTTTGCACATGCTGTTCCACCTGCCTGGAATAGTCCCCTCCTCCACCCTGACTTTGGGAGTGGAGCAAACCCTTCCGATCTCAGCTCAAATGGCTCTTGACACTGAGTCAGATCCTACCCGTTTCCCATCTCGTAGCCCCTGCATTGTTCCTCACTCCCGGGTAGCACAGTTGCTGGCACTCGTTTCTGTGGTTCTCTGATATCTGCCGTCCCCAGGGGAGTGTGAACCTCACGTGTCCATTCTGTTCAGTCCTTTCCCCCCAGGGCCTGCCACAGGATAGGTGCTCAACTGTTTTTTGAAGGGATGAATAAACAAAGGAGCAATGGCACACAGGGAGGCCAGGACCCGCGCCCAGGGTCACAGAGCTAGAGTCAGAGTAGCTGGCAAGGGTGCCAAAAGCCATGCGAGGGCTGAGCTGCCTTCAGCGTCTCCCTCCAGGGGCCCTGAGCCACCCCTGCTCTGTCTGGGGAGGGGATAGATGCTAAGTGCCCTCCTCCTCCGCCCCGCAGCTGACAAGGGGAGCTGGTGTGAGCAGCAGCTGTGCGCCTGTGACAAGGAGGTGGCGCTCTGCCTGCAGCGGAACCTGGACACCTACAAGAACCACCTGCGTTACTACTGGCGGCCCAGGTGCAAGGGTCAGACCCCCATGTGCTAGGAGGAGCCCCCTGCACCGTGCCACGCCCCCTACCCCGCTCCTGGCTTCTTGAGCTCTGGAAGTCCTGCAGGACCACTGCCACCCACCCCCCCACAGGATCTAACCCCTGAACCAGCCTGGCTTCTTTAAAACACTCCCTGGAAGAGGGAGGGTCTTGGCCTTCCCCCACCCTCCCCCACCTTGCCTCTTGGACCTTCTAAATCTTCCCAGCCAAGACGGCAGCTGTCTCCCCTGAGGGTGGAATGGGGTCTTAGGAAAAGTCAAGGCCAGGGAGCCCCCAGGGATGGTGTTTAGGCCAAAGCAGCGGGCGTTAGGCGTGGGGTCTGGGGGTGGGGTGCGGCAGGTTCTGCCTCTACTGCCGCTCACCAGGCACCCCCCCCCCGCCAGGTCCCCCCCACCAATCCAATGCACCGCCCAAGCTGCCACTGGAGTGGCCTCTCTAAAGGGTGATATTGATCTTTCTGTCTGCATGACTCTACTTCTTAAAACCCCAAGGTCCTCCACCACCCAGGATAGGGGCGGAGTTTGGGACCTCCACGGTCTGGCACTGTGTCCCTCTCCCTCGGAAGCTTGGGGATCCTTGCGGGCATGGCCTATGTCTGTCTTGGACTCAGTTGCATCCCTGGTGCCCAAAGCAGTGCCCAGAACCCAGAAGGGACTCCGTAAATACTTTTTGAGGGAAGGGCTTGTCGACTTAAAAAAGAAAGCACCACATGAGAGTTGCGAGTTGAGTTTTATTTGGGGCAAAATGAGGGCTATAGCCTGGGAGACAGCGCCTCAGATAGCTCTGAGAAACTGCTCCAAAGAGGTAGGGGGGAAGGTCAGTATATATGTGATTTTGGTGAAGGGGGAGTACAGGCAATTGAGCACATATTTTTTGCAGAGGTTTCTGCTAGTCTCGTGAAGATTACTGCTAGTCACGAGGAGCAGACGTCACCGTGAAGGATTTTAGTGCTTTTCTAGATGTGAGAAGATGCAAGAAATTGAGCTCATAAAATCTTCTCCTGAAAATATCTAACTATCTGAAGACCTGTTCTGCCAGTTTTTCCCAGAGCACAGAGGGCCTCATTTCTGCTCTCCACCCTGAACTCCTTTCAAGGGGTGTTGAAGGTCAGCGGCTGCAGCAGCTCACGATTGAGTCCTTGTAGAGGTAGTTGGCAAGTGCCAGTGGCAAGTGCCAATTTGCCGTTGACAGGCTGGACCAAGCAGCCCGCTCCCTTTGCTCCAGGCACCTGGTCCACAGGCCATGTGTCCTCCAGGCACCCGTTCCTCTCCCGCTGCCAGGCATTTGCTCAGCCTGGACTTCTACAGCCATGCTCCACTGTCCTGCCATCTCCAGGTGGCTAAGCCCACGCTAGGCTCCTTGGGGTCCAAGGGCAACTTCCTACAGGAGTCTTCCCTGGCTGATTCCTCCCCAGTCCTAAGGGCTCACTCCCGCCTTCGAGCTCCCACAGCACTTTATGGGTCTACAACTTGCCAAGCTCTCGCTTGAGTGGCATATGATGGTCCAGACTGCTCTGACCTCCCCAGACCAGACTGGAGCTCCCGGAGGATGGAGGCCACATCAGTTTCATCTTTGCTTCCTCTGCTCCCGCACATAATAGGTGCTCAATCAATGCTTTGGGATCAAAGGAGCCCATAATGGAGAGATGGAGGTGGAGGCGGGTGGTGTTCGTGCCAGCTAAGCCAGGTGTTGGCTGCCACGTGCTCACATCGGCCTCCTTCGCTCGAGGATTGCCCTTGGCTGCCGGGAGCTACCGTGCCCATCGCCCACCCCACCCCGCCCACCTCTAACCAATGAGTTGGGAGAATAATACCATGTAGGGCATAACTGCCCCCCGCCTCGTGCAGGACCATCTGGGTCATACGCTGTGTGCCCCAGTGCTCCTCGTGGGGTCAGGCTAGATGTCTTGCTTTGTCCCCTGGCCTATCCTGTTTGCCTTGTTCTCCTACAGGTTTATCCTGAGACCACTCCCTCAATAAATCATTCACTTGCGCAAGGGTTCCCATCTCAGGCTTGGCTTTTAGGGAAACTAACTTTGGATGGATGGATGGATGGATGGATGGATAATATTTTCATATAAGGAGTCACAATCTGTCATTCATATGTGATTAGTGGTATTTCCAGCTATGCGGCTGGGGCACCTGGAGCCACCCACACCCTCCGGCCCGTAACACACATCTGTGAAACAGCTGACCAAGGGGTTTTCCTTCCATGTGAAGCTCAGTGGCTCATGCTGGAGAGTGTAATAGGAATAAAGAACTATGGGTGCTGGGTTCGAATTCCAGGGAATTCCCTGGCGGTCCAGTGGTTAGGACTCCACTCTCTCACTGCCAAGGGCCCGGGTTTGATCCCTGGTCGGGGAACTAAGATCCGCAGGCTGCGTCGTGCGGCCAAAAAAAAAAAAAAAAAAAAAAATTCCATTATACCACTGGCCAGCCAGGTGACCTTATATGAGAAATCTAGGTTTCCTCGTGTGTGAAGTATAGATGGAAATACTAAAAAGAAAATAAGATGAGGCCAATGTATTAAACAAGATTAATGCATATTAAGCTCTTAGCACAGCGCCTGGCCCATAGTAATCCCTCTTTTAAAATTAACTGTGTTATTACTGTTGCTGTTGTTGTCGTTATGCAGAGGCCAAATCTGAAGTCACCCCCAGGATGAAACAGGAGGAGAAAATAGTTAATCAGTGTTCCCCTCTTTCCATCCAATTCCTCTCTCCTTTCTGCACGAAAGCTGTGTATGTTAGATGGTGATACATGAGGTCCATTTATTCAAGACACACAGTCAAGAGCTGGCGACCCTACTTGCCCATCAGAGGACCCCTGTGCTAGGCTCTGTGGCTTTGTGACAATATCAGTGTTGGCAGATACGGACATTATTATCCCCATTTTACAGTTGAGCAACCTGAGGCTCAGAATGGGAACAGGAACCTCCCCAGGTCCTACAACCAACAAAAGGCAGAGCCAGGATGCCACCCCAGACTCTTCTCCCTCTGCTCCCTGGCACCCCCTCCCATTTGTACCGATCAGGAAGCTTCCAGCCAAAAACTGTGACTCAATGGGTTTCAACAACGAGGGCACTTATCACCTCACGTGACAAGACATCCAGGAGGAAGGTGGCTCTTCAGTGGCTTGATGATGTCATCAGCACCCGTTTCTTTCCTGGTCTCGGCTGGCCACCCTCACTGTGCTGGCTTTGTCCTCTGGGTGGCTCCCCTTCCCGCTCCAAGATGGCAGCCATCATTCAGACCTCAAGCCAAGGCAGGATAACATCCAGAGGAGAAAATGTTGTCTGTTCCGTGTCTCTTTTTAGTAAGCCCTACCAGCACCACCCAGCAGACCTCCGGCTCAGGACTGGCCACGTTAAACCATGGTGGCCCCAGACCACCATGGAATCACCATGATTGGTTTAGATTCCTCAGGATTTATTTACCCCTGAGAAGGGACAAGGTCAATGTCCCTGAGGGGAGGAGAACTGCCAGTATCAAGGCTGTTGGGGTTATTGATGGGATTGGTGTTGGATGGGCAAGTCCAGGGCTGGGTCAGGAGGAGGACTCTGCCTGGAGAACCCTCTGTGAGCCAAGCACCTTAGTGTCCGTGCCGGCCCATCACAGAGTAGGTGATCAATAGATTGTTGAATGAATAAATGAATGAATGAATCCCAGGTTGGTAAAGACATAGGACTTTGGACCAAGAGGTGGGATGGGCAGGTGGGGCCTCAGGGCAGCCAGGACAGAGTCCCCAAAGTACGGGGAGAACCTCCTGCCCTGTTCTCATTCTGGGCCAAGTTCCAGCTACTGGAATTGGATAAGAGGCACAAAGGAAGGAGAGGCTCACAGGCAGCTTCTGTCCTCCACCTCATCTCTCACATACCCCAGGATGAAGGAAGCAGATGGAAGGACACAGACCCCATGCTTCCTCTTTCCTCCAGGGTCTGACTCGGAAAAGGCAGGGGTTGGGAGGCGCAGACAATGAACCCCTGACATTGAACACCTGTGGTGCCCACTCACCCACTCCTCTTAACTTACTCGGAACACTGGAATTGTCACCTGCATTTTCCAGCTGCAGAAACTGAAACTCGAGGATGAGTCACTTGCTGATAAATGGCAGGGCTGGTATTCGAACCCGGGTCTCTTTGGCTCCAGGGCCGTGTCTCACCCTACCTCCCATACTCTTTATTAGAACAGTTGTTGACGCAGCCCTCTATGTCCTTCAGAGGGGAACAGCTACCCCCAGGGACAAGGAAGCGAGGGTGGGGTATGGCAAGGAGGGATCCTGGAGGAAGGTATGGTGAGTAATAATCGTATTGACAATAATGGTTGCTCTCAAGTCGAGCCCTCACATTCGGAGCACTTTATCCTGCACTCATCCCCTTCCCACCATTGGCTGATCCTCAGTTCACCTGGATGCCGGGTTCCACCTCCCTAGGGCGGGAGCCCAGCCTAGGGCAGCGATGGGCGGACGGCTTCTCCATGTCTCTGCCAGTTTTTCCTGCTGGATCCTGGTCCTTCCTTCTTGCTGGGCTGTGCAGGTGGGGCTGGGGCCCCTGTCCCTGCCCACCCCCCCTTGAGGGGGCATGAGGGTGTTCCCACCTGGGGTCCTTGACATCCTTGCTAAAGTCAGCCTGAGAGCTGACCTGACCCCGGGCCAGCTGGATGACCCAGAGTCAGGACCTGCTGTCTCTCTCCCTCTAATTTTTTTCACTTAAAATAAAGGAGAGATTTTAAGACAGTTTGTGAAAACTCGAAGCAGGTCAGAGAAGGCGATGCGAGGGATGCCTCTCTCTTCCCTCCGCTGTAGGTTCCTGGCCAAGCCGTGCCCACCTTGGGGCTTCTGGAAGGCACCTCCCCGAGCTCTTTGCAAAACTGGCCCCTTCTGTCATCCCGAGCTCAGCTGAGAGTCACTCCCTCAGAGGAACCACCCCTGCCCTCCCAACCTGAAGCCACCACCTCCCCACCCTTACTTGCTCCCTGTCTCCTGCCTTATCTTCGTTCTCCGCTTCACACTTTCTGATGGTTTTCCTCGTCACTTACTCATCCATCCACTTGTCTATATCACCCCAGAGCTCCACTAAAACGTAAACACGACAAACTCAGGGAGGGACCACCACCTCACCAGCACCCAGAATGACGCCAGAGGCACGTGAAATATCTGTTGAATGAATGAGGATTGATAGGGAAGCTTGCCCTGTTTCTCTCAACTGGCTGCTTCCCAGCTGTGTGACCTCGGGCTGGTGGTTTTACTCCTCTGATCCTCACTTTGTGATCAATCAAATGGGGGGGACAACACCTACCTCTTAAGACTGTTTATGATTCCCATGAAAGGGAATTTTTTATTTATTTATTTATTTATTTATTTATTTATTTATTTATTTATTTATTTTTGGCTGTGTTGGGTCTTCGTTTCTGTGCGAGGGCTTTCTCTAGTCGCGGCGAGCGGGGGCCACTCTTCATCGCGGTGCGCGGGCCTCTCACTGTCGCCGCCTCTCTTGTTGCGGAGCACAGGCTCCAGACGCGC
The DNA here is from genome assembly GCF_028021215.1 of Eschrichtius robustus. Classification (NCBI taxonomy): domain Eukaryota; kingdom Metazoa; phylum Chordata; class Mammalia; order Artiodactyla; family Eschrichtiidae; genus Eschrichtius; species Eschrichtius robustus. The sequence goes on along the minus strand of NC_090826.1, from coordinate 15,611,246 downwards.
AGGCTCAGTAGTTGTGGCTCATGGGCCTAGTTGCTCCGTGGCATGTGGGATCTTCCCAGAGCAGGGCTCGAACCCGTGTCCCCTGCATTGGCAGGCAGATTCTCAACCACTGCGCCACCAGGGAAGCCTGAAAGGGAATTTTTGACCAAATCTTCATCTCTTTCCTGATGAGCGCTTCCAGTTGGTGAGAAGGTTGAGACAGAGTGAAAGGGGTGGGGTGCCCAGATTGGAAAGGGAGCATATTTTATCACCTCCCTGCTTCTTCCCTCGGACTATCAGAAATCAGCCACCCATCCTCTGCCGAGAACACTCTCCTACTCCCAGAAGGCCATAGAAGTGAGGTCAAATGTCATTCTCCAGGTGGGCCGCTTCATCTGGAGCCCCTTCCAGGGGCCGGGCTGAGCCAGGGCCAGCAGAAGCTAAGGCTGTCCCCTCCTGTTGAGGATCCAGCCCTCAGATGAAGTCTGCCTCTGCTCCTGGCTCTGCTGATGGCAGATTGCCCCTCCCAGGCCCCAAACACCCCAGGTCTGGGAACCACAGTGCAGAAGAAAAAAATCGGCTGTGGTAGCTTCTGGCTTCCCAAAAGGGAGATGGGAAAATGCCATTTTCTGGGTTTCCCTGTGCTAAGAACCTTGTATACATTTTCTCATTTACACCTCATTACACGTGGCCCTGCCTCACTGTACAGATGAGGAAACAGGCTCTGACAAGTTAAATGTCTTGCCCGAGGTAACTCACTCAGCAGGAAGTGGCAGAGGCCGGGCGCGGGAAGTAAAGCCATCCTGGTGCTGCCTTCTCCAGCCCAGATGGTGCACTACTTAAGGTAGTGTGTTTCTAAATCATTGTGGCGGACAAGAATCCCCTGGGGGTGAAGGGGGGCTTGCTTAAAATGCAGGTTCCTGGGCCTCACACTCAGAGGATCTGATTTTGTAGGTCTGGGGCGGGGCCCAGAGACCTGCATTTTCTCACAAGTGCTGCTGGAGATTCTGATGCATCTGGACGAGAATCACACTCTCCGCTCCTCTCTCAGTGGGTCCCCATGACCCTCACGTTCCCTATGCCTGGCACCTAGAGCAGGCGGAGTCCATCCCCATGGCCAACCCGAGGGCTGACCAGCCCATTAATACCAAGGTTGTTCCTCCTGTGCCTGCACAGCTCACTGGACTGAAAGATTGGAGACCCACATTTCAGCTCAGACTCCATGTAAACCCCGTTCTATGGGCCTCCACTACATCGTCTGTCAGACAGGAGGGGGTAGAGAACGGACGTGTGGACACGGCCTTTCACACATTCCCCAGCCTTTCACACATCCCCTTCCTGGTGTTTGGTTTAATATTTCACTTTTACTCTATTTTTTTCAGGTTTCTTGGCCACACCATGCAGCTTGTTGGATCTTAGTTCCCCGACCAGGGATTGAACCCACGCCCTCGGCAGTGAAAGCGCAGAGTCCTAACCACTTTCCCTACTTTATTTTTTTAAAAAAACTTTCTTAATCTAAATAAATTTATTTAAGAAGGGAACTTACAGCACCCTGGCAAAGGGAAAACTAACATCAATTGTCATAAACAGAAGGTGACCATGAAAATAAAACTCTTTTTTTTTTAAATTGGAGTATAATTGCTTTACAATGTTGTGTTAGTTTCTGCTGTACAATGAAGTGAATCAGCCACATGTATACATATATCACCTCCCTCTTTTGGACCTCCCTCCGCCCCGCATCCCACCCATTTAGGTCATCACAGAGCACCAAGCTGAGCTCCCTGTGCTATACAGCAGGTTCCCACTAGCTATCTATTTTACACATGGTAGTGTATTTATGTCAAACCTAATCTCCCAGTTCATCCCACCCACCCTTTCCCCACTGCCGCCATGTCCACACGTCCATTCTCTACATTTGCGTCTCTATTCCTGTCCTGCAAATAGGTTCATCTGTACTATTTTTCTAGATTCCACATACATGCGTTAGTATATGATATTGGTTTCTCTCTTTCTGACTTACTTCACTCTGTGTGACAGATTTAGACAGAGAAGATGCACAATCAATCGTTGTTGGGTGAAAGAGCAAGCACTTGAGAGGGGCTGAGGACACCCAGGCTCCAAGCTGAGACCACCTTCTCCTTGATGTTGTCTGAAGGGTTGGGAAGGAACCAGAAGGGAATGAGTCAGGCACCCTGTGAGCCAGTGCTATTTGTCCTCTCCTCTGGGAAGCCCCACAACGGGGGAAATGCCGGGCCGGGTGATGCTGTAGAAGGTCCTGGAAATGAAGGATGAGGGACATGGGGTCTGCTCCTGGAGAGCCCAAGCATGGCAAGGGAAGAGGGCAGGGAAGACAAGAGAAGACAGAGAAGACTGTGCTGGGAGACAAGCGACCCCAATGTTAAGCCTGATTTTCTCACTCCTCCGCTGCATGGCCTTGAAAGCGATCAGAATATGCCACCCGAAATATGCCACTTTAGCATAAAATTATTTTGAGCTGAAGGCAATTGAGAATTGACAGATGCATGAAGAGTTCTTTTTCCTCCCTTTACCTGCCTAAAAGCAGATAAAAATTTCCCTTTGAGGAAGGTACCCTCTGCCCACCACCCTTGTACTAGGGAGGGAAAAAGCAACTTTTATCATCAAAGACGGGGAGTCAGCTCCAAGATGAGTTTGCATAAGCAGACTTTACTAAAACAGCTCTTATCTTCCATTTTCCCCCCATATATTTCCTGGTCATTTCCCCACAATTTATTGTCCCTTGAAATCTAAACCCTCTTTCCTTTGCAAAAAAGGTAGATGAGTCCCTGAGTCTAACCACTTCTTTGAGTTTCACTTCTTTTCTGTGAACTCCTGTGCATGTAAATATTAATAAATATCACGTGCCTTTTCCCCTATTTATCTGTCTTTTCTTAGTTTAATTTGCAAGCCCCCAGGCACTAAACCTAAGAGGGCAGAGGAAAAGCTTTTCCTCACCAACACTGGTCTGCAATTCTCCATTGACACCAAAGTGACCAAGGTGAAAAAGCTCATGTTAAATGGAAAAATAAGAAGCACAACTGTATGTTCACCTTGACTGTATGGGGGAAATGTGCAACATGAAAGGTTGGCAGGAGAAATGCTCTAACATAGTAGTCAAAAGTGTGTGTTCAGGCTCCTGAAACTGAGTAGGATCCTGTGGGGATCCTGGGCACCAAAGCTTTTCTGTGTCCTCCGTTCCTTGTTTGTAGGGAACAGACTCCAGCCTCCAGGACCTTCCCTGAGTCCCAAAGGGCAGATTCAAACAGCTGCTAATCAGGGAAGGGAGGGGATGCAGACAAGGGCAGAGCAGCCAAGAAACAATAGTGCAGCCTCGGGGCTCCACCTCAAGGGATACATATAACAATATCTTTAAGCTCTTTATAGAACCAAAACCCCCAACAAATGAAAGATGTCAGCATTCTTCATTCCCGAGAAGACCACCTGAGGCCAGATTAAAAGAACCAGAGAAGCTCATCAAGAAATTACCTGAGACCAGATTAAAGGAGTGCAGGCCCTGCACACACCTTAATCTTATCAGCAACCCCACCCTTGAAGTATTGCTATAAAACTCCTCAACAAATCCTCCCAGGATGGGACACACAGTTTTCGAGGGCAGGAGCCTGCTGTGTCCCCCTTTGCCTGGCAAAGCAATAAACAATTCTTTTCTAGTTCACCCAAAACTCTGTCTCTGAGATTTGATTCGGCACCTGTGCACAGAGGCCAAGTTTTTGGCATCAGTCCCACACACAAGGGTCTCCTGACTCCTGGGCATGGGATTTTGTCATTGAACCTCTCTGAGCCTCAGTTTCTTTATCTATAAAATGGGAATTATATTACTGTCTTTACAAGGTATTGTGAAGAATGCATGACAGACCTCGGGAAAGCACTGAGCACCCTGTCTGGCATGTAGAGACCGGCCTGTGAAACACAGAGCGGCGGCTGTTGTGATGGTTGTGACTGTGGTTGAATGAATGTTATCAGCCACAACAACCGCATCACCTTTCTGACATTTCCCTGTTTCTTTCCTCCCCCACAGGGCTCGTCCTCCCCGAGGCCAGCTTTTCCGAGCTCTATGGCAGGATCAAGCAGGCCACGGGGAAGTGGCCTCTCCTCCGCTGCCTCACCCATGGCTGTGTGGACTAAGAATGCTGCCTGCCATACCAGTAAACAAAGGAAGTCGCAGTCATCAGCGATTGCAGCTATCCCCAGTGGTGAACCCTGAGGGAACTCAGGAAGGAAACAAAGAATACCTACCATCTAGCAGTCAGCAGACTGCAGCCATGGGTGCAGCTTGAGGAAGCTCAGGATGTGAACACACAGGATACTGGTCCCAGATAGCTGAGGTGCATATCAAAGGAATGATTTCAGTGAGCCCAGACTCTTGCATCTTCCCATATAGAAAAGGGCTAAATTCCTTGAGATATCTAGTTTTCTTTTTTTAACAGTACCTGTTAATAAATAATAGTCATAATAATAAATAATAAATTAATAATAAATAATAGTATTAACTACCTGCCCTTTATTGAAAAACTCCTATATATCTTAGCTCCCGCCTCGCCTCCTAGGAGCAGTTTTCTCAGGGTTACTTGAGATGCTGCCTCCTGGGCTTGAAGTCCTAAGAATGTCTGCCGAATAAAACATAACTCTCAGCTTTTAGGTTGCGCACTTTTTTTCAGTCGACAGCAGTCACTGTGGCTTGGGGGACCAGGGGCAGCCTATGGGTGACACCGACAGGTAACTCTCCTGTCTGGGGACAGCAGGCAGGCTGGCTGAGGTCTACACTGAAATCTTGCCTGAGCATCATTTGAGCAAGGAGCAGCCACATTGATTCAGCACACCTTTCCTGGGCAAAGAGGGCGGGCTCTGGGGTTCATACCCTTTTGCCCTGTTTACCAGCTGTGCTTCCTGGGGCAAGCTCCTTGACCTCTCTGTGCCTCAATCTCTTCACACACAGGATGGGGGCATTCACAGTATTTCCCTCATGAGTGAATATGAGGGTTCCGTGGAACCATGGTGAAGCACACTTCAGACACCGTCTACACTGGGCTCTGCTCCATTGTGTCAGGCACCAGGCAAGGCAGTGGATTCATAAAGTAGGCCCAGTCAGTCCTCAAGAGATCACCATTCCCAAGAGGCGCTCTAACACTGCTACAGGGAACCAGCTTGGGTTGGGGAGACTGCCCCAAACTTCAGGGTCTGAGAACCTGGTTCAAGTGACACTAACTTGGGTGTGACCTTAAGCAAGACACTTTTCTCTCTGTCTCTCAGTTTCCCACCCAGTAAAATGGGATGTTTTGTGGCTATATTGGATCATGGATTTGAAAATATTTTGAAGAGCATAAAATATTAAAAGGTCTGGGGTGCAGAGCAAGATAAATATTATATGATATCTCTTACATGTAGAATCTAAAAAAATAGGACAAATGAACTTATTACCAAAACAGAAACAGAGTCACAGACACAGACAACAAACTATGGTTATCAAAGGGGAAGGGAGGAGGGAGAAATTTGGAGTATGGGATTAACAGATACACACTACTATATATAAAATAGATAAGCAACAAGGACCTACTGCATAGCACAGGGAACTATATTCAATATAGTGTAATAACCTATAATGGAAATGAATAAAAAAATGTATATATATAACTGAATCACTTTTCTGTACACCTGAAAATAACACAATATTGTAACTCAACTATACTTCAATTAAAAAAGGAAGGTCTGGAGTGTTCTACATAGAAAGGGAGTCTGCAAACTATTTACAATAGCCAAGACATGGAAGCAACCTAAATGCCTGTGGACAGCCATGGGCATTTATTCCTTTTCAGCCATAAAAAGGAACAAAATTGGGTCATTTGTAGAGACGTGGATGGACCTAGAGACTGTCATACAGAGTGAAGTAAGTCAGAAAGAGAAAAACAAATATTGTATATTAACACATATATGTGGAATCTAGAAAAATGGTACAGATGAACCGGTTCGCAAGGCAGAAATAGAGACACAGATGTAGAGAACAAACGTATGGACACCAAGGAGGGAAAGGGTGGGTGGGATGAATCAGGAAATTGGGATTGACATATATACACTAATATGCATAAAATAGATAACTAATAAGAACCTGCTGTATAGCACAGGGAACTCCACTGTACAGTAGAAACAAACACAACATTGTAAAATAACTATACTGCAATAAAAATAAAAAAATAAAAGATTTCATTTAGTGCTTGATTTTGGGAAGGCTAGAGTGTCAAAAATGTAAAAAGCCTTAGATCTTTTTAAAAGTGAGAAGTCTCATTCTCTTAAATAATCTAGGACATAATAAAAGTTAACAGAAACTACAGGAAATTATTCTGATAAGGCAAAATTTTGGTTCCTAGGCAGATTACCTTTTACAATCTCATTAAGAGCTGAGCAATATTCCAAGAAATCATTGTCATTTTAGCAGAGACAAAACCAAAGTCTAATTTTGCATCAGTGTACTTTTGATATCAAAGTTTATTTTTTAAAAAACTTTATAAATAAATCAATTCAGTCTTACCCACTTGACCACATATAAAAATCCATGTTCTGCAAACCTACAACTTTCTACATCCATTTAGGTTTGTCCTTTTTTTTTCTCTCTCTCTCTTTCTCATTCTGGAACAACCAGTCATCTTACTTTAAGACAAAATTACTCTCTTTTTTCTTGAGAAAAACACACCCAGCATACCTTGTATATTTTTCCTTATCAAAAACATATCCTAATTTCCTTGCATACATTGTTCCCCTTATTATTTTTAGTAGTTTTATTGTCACATTTTGACTCTAATTTTTAGCCACTAGTAACCTTTCTTTTACAGAGAAAACTACAAAGTTTTCTCTGAGAAATCGTGATCTGTCATATACCAGCATTCTATAGCAGACTAGCCAACTTTACACATACATGTCACAATGTTTCTTTATAGGTGGTTCCCAACTTACAACTGTTCAACTTATGACCTTTTTGTTTTACGATGTTGCTAATGCCAGACGCATTCAATAGAAACCATGCTTTGAATCTTGCTCTTTTCCTGGACTAGCGATCTATAGTATGATGCTCTCTCGTGATGCTGGGCAGTGGCTGCCACTGCCACTCCCAGTCAACAACATGATCATGAAGGTAAACAATCAATACACTTACAACCCAGTTGGTGGAGCATATTGTCAGCAGGGGTTTGAGAAGGGAGTTTTCAGTCGACTGAGAAGCTCCCATGTTCTTAATTATCAATGCCTGTAGACTTATGAACAGGGATAACTAGGGCTCCAGCCCAGCTTCTGTGTGCCTAGGGCTCCAATGCAGCTTCTGGAATATACTCAGAACCTTAGGAACCAAAATCTGTCCTTACTGTGCTTCAGTGAACATTTGTCTGGAGCACTGGCTCAGGAGTCAGATTCATCAATGGGTCCCCACTCAATGAGTCGAGTGAAGACAAAGGCTTCAAAGAGACCCACTTAGGGTCCTGGGTGAGAAGTCTGGGGGCCCATTGATGAATCTGATCCTATCTGAGTCTCGAGCACTTAACTGTTAAAGAAAACCAGAGCTGGACAGTAGTCATAGCAGGAAAAGCAGATTTTTAACCAACAATGATTTCAGTAGAGGAAAAGAGACTTCATATAGAACTGGGGTCAAGTCCAAATACAGCATGGACAAGTGCAGATTGACAGCCAAGGAGCAGGGTGGGGGTCAGTGGATGGAAAATTACTAAGAGGAGACATCACGGGTAAGGAGGGGATTCTTGCTGAAGGCAGCCCAGGATGATCAGACATTACCTGAGGATGGCGGGGATTGGAAATCTGATCAGATATCCAGGGTAGGGGATTCTTGATAAACTGACTTATGATTTTTGCTTTGCAGGACAACGTCCAAGGACAGGGTCCTGTCAAAAAAGGACTGAGAGGAGCCTAACTCAAGTTTGGTCAAAGAAAGTCCCCATCAGTAACAAAGTTACAGGTTTAAAAGGCAGAGATGGAACACATTTGAAGAGAATGTTCTACCATAAAAGATGAAAAAATTTTTAAATAAAAAGAGAAAGTTATAAAATATACACACATCTGGGGGACAAAGACGGTGACACGTAATTCTGTTTTCATTAGGAGAACACATCTTTACCCTGGGGGCACTGTTGTAAATTTAGAAATGTATAAAATCAGGACCAGGACCGTAGCTTGTCCCAGCCTCTGTGGTCGACATCAGGCTATTCCCATGGATACATGTGGGCGCATAAGGTAAGCTTTGCTCATCTTTTGTGACCTATACAACCTCCCAGCGTCCCCATACCTGACCACTATCTGCTTCACCCTGGAGCCGGTTTATAAATACAGATTTCCGGTCCCCAAACCAGAAGTGCTGATTCAGCTTGGGGAGTTGTATTTTTAACCACAGGTGATTCTGAGACAGCCCTTCTACCTGTCAGTCCCTAGGGCAGCCTTAGAAGGCATTGGGTTCCACCTGTGCAGAGCTTTCTCCTCCCCACTAGGACGAAATGCTTAACCCTTTCTATCGCTATAGAGACCGTACATGACACTGGGAAATTGTGGTCTCTGAGCTGGAGTCACCAGGCCCCCGTGTATTGGTGGGCGGGGCTGAGTGACCTCTTCATGGCCTGAGAGTGCGTGACACGGGTCCTTTACGCGCAGTGTCCGTGCTCTTTGCTTGCCCTGGTGGAGGGAGATGGAGTAGAATCTGTAGGGAGGCTGCGGGCCCATGGCATTAAATGATGCCTCCTTAAATGATAGCCTCCTGGTTTAACTCAAAACTCCTTCATCAGGCATCCCATCCTCATCACGTGTGGAGTGCTTGTCTCTTGCATGTCTGTCTCCTTCCCTAGACCGAGCTTCTCGAGAGAGAGAGAGATTTATATGTTGTTGTTGTTGAATCTCTGTGTCCCCGGGGCCCAGCCAGGCCCAGCACAAGCAGGTGTTCCATAAATGTGCACTGAAGAACTAATGACTTGTCCTCTATGGGGACCCAAAAGAGGAACGATGCCCTGTCCTGGGGAAGCTGGGACAGGTGTCACCTGGAAGCAGCATTTAGGCCGGGCCTTGGTGGATGGGAGGGATGGGGAGACAAGTGTTCCAGGCTCAGGGCAGAGCCCAGACAAAGGCTGGAGGTGCAGAAACGCACAGCCCCTGGATTGGCTGCAGGACCGCTTGTCTCGGGCCCAGTTTGGGTCTCCCCACAGGTGCTGCCTCTCACCCACAGCTGCGGCTACTCCTTCTGGAGAGCTCAGCGGTGCTCCCCCAAATGGGACCACTACAGCCACTGCATCACCAATTGCCACATCCAGTGTGGTAAGGGCTTCACGGGGCAGCCTGGGAAGACGAGGAGAGGACCACCTTCTGCCCTGGACACCAACCTTGCCCCCTAGGGCTTGTGTTTGGAGTCAAAACTCTTGGGCTTGGGTTTAACGGTCCTCTCCCATGACAAGTGCCATTTATTGAGTGCCTACTGTATGCCAGGCACTGCAGTGGGTAATTTATGTGCATCATATCATCAAATATTCCCAACAACCTAGCGAGGAAGGTGTTAGTAGTCATTTGACAGCTGAGGCTTAGGGAATGAAATCACAGCCCAGAAGGCACGTGGCGAGGAAATACGCAGAGCTACAACATGAGTCCCTCTCTGATCCCAAAGCCCTTACACACTAGCTCCCCATGACTGAAACTCAGTGGCTTGGATCTCTGTTTTCCAATCAGGTGCCACACACCTGTGCTTATGTCCTGTTCCTTTGCTGGGTAGTTACTGAATATTTAGGGACTGATGCTATCACAGGCTTGGAGATCCACAGTCAAAAGCCTAGGCCTGATCTAATATTTGAAGAGAAGCGTGAGGGAGTCAGGCATCGAGCCCCATGGGACACTTTATGGGGTTTCGTATAATTAAGGCTAAGACATGGAAGCCACTTAGATGTTTGCAACTTCAGAGCCAGGCGGGCCCTGAGAGGTCATGTGAACAAGGGTTTCTCAAATCCTTTTGATGGCAACCCGCACAATGTAATAAAATTGACACCCGGACCCAGTCAACCCACATAATCACTGCCAGGCTAGAAACACAGTTTGCTGAAGCAGCACTTTATGACTTGTGCTATATCGGCACAAGCATGCACACACCCATGCATGCACACAAGCGTACGCACACATGCACAAGCCAGAAGCAACCCTCTAAACTCATGTCATGATCCACTAATGGAGCAGGGCTACAGTGAAAATTATCTCTCAGACCTGCACCTGTGGGAAAGCTGAGGTCAGGAAGGGTAAGGGGCCTGCCCAAGGGTACCCAGGACGTGTGCAAAGTCAGATTAGAATCTGGTGTCTAGTTCCCAATACTTCTAGTTATCCAAAATACTGACTAATAGAATGTTAACCCAGGTGAGCGTGTAGGAGGTATTTGGATGCTTTGGGGTTCAAAATCCCCACAGCCAGACAGGGTCATTCTGTGCTTCTTGGAGGGCTCAGAAGCTCAGGGCCTCTGGGTCACTTTTGTGTCCATCAGGTTTCACTGAACCATGGGAGCCTCGGTGGCCGGGCTCCCCCCAGACCCGGTTTTCTGTATTGAGTTCCTAATTCTGACTCTGGGCTGTGGTTTCTGAGAAGATGTAGATGTGACTCCTGCTCTCTGGGCGTCTGTGATCTAAGGCAGCACTGATGGAAGCAAATGAGGCAGCAATGCGCAGGTGGTCTGACTCATGGACATTTACCAGGCGCCCCCTCTGTGCCAGGTCCTGTACCAAGCAAGGCAGAGAGTGCTGAGAGCAGTGAGGCATGGGCCCTGCCCCTGTGAGCTCAGCCTCTGGATTTGCACAGTCTCAGGTTCAAACCCTCACTCTGCCTTTCTCTGGTTGCATGGCCAAGTTTACATGCTCAGCCTCAGTTTACTCACCCATTAAATGGGATACTCACCTCTACCTGTTGGGTTGTTTGGGAAGATCAAATGAGATAACCTCTATGAAAGTCCCTGGCACATAGTAGGCAATCAGTAAGTGGTAGCTTTTATTATTATTACTGATAAGAAAAGGATGCAATTCACAGTTATAGATAGGTAATGAACGTTCCAGAAGGGATGAAACAGCATGAGCAGAGGCAGACTGGAAAGCATAGGGCAAGATTTGAGGAACAGATGTCTTTGGAAGTAGGGAGTAATCGGGAGAGCAAACTGGAAGCACACTACAGCCACAGGCGGAAAGACCGTAAGCGTCAGGCTGAAGAATTTGGCGATAGGGAGCCATTGAAGGCCTTGGAGGAAGGGAATGATGTAATTGGAGCGCATGATAGAATAGATGGATAGAGGACACTTGACTGATAGCAGCAAACCCTGCCAGGAGTTCACTTATCCTATAGTTGTGGCTTTCGGAAATTAGCAGGAAATGGGATTCTGTCACCATCCTGGGAGGCTTCCAGGAGGCGGCAGGATTTCTAAGGTTCCCGAAGGAGGCTCTTGCCACTTGGATGGGATGGGTTGGGTCTCTCTGGTTGGTTAACCGGAGGTGAGCACTCCGGTTTCCTTCCTGGGCTGGTACAGGTCCCAGAAGCAAGTGCCAGAAGCCGATCTGCAGGAGTGACCAGAAGTTGCCCTTGTGTCAACTGCAGCCAGCATCTGGACACATCCAACGGCTGGATCCTCATTTTCAAGAGCAAGCCATGCAGGAAGTCCATGTTCCCCTAGTGGACATTAGGACACTGAGTTATCTTCTCCCATCCCCCCGGCCCTCTGAGGATACCACCTAGCATGGCTGTCTAATAAAGTGCCCATCCCCACATCCAGTGCAGGCCCAGACCAGGGAGACATCAGTGACCGAGAGGCCAAAGGTTGAGCCCAGCGCTGGTCCAGACTGCTCCACCAAGGAGGTCAAAATGCCACAACCACTGTATTTTCGGCCCAAATTTTCAGTTCTCTCTCCTCCCACACTGGTCTGTGAACTCCTTGAGGGTAGGGACTGTGTCTCATTCATTCATTCATTTCTTCATTCAGTCACTTATTCATTCAGCAAACACTTGTTGAGCACCTGCCATGTGGCAAGCACGCTGTTAGGCACTGGGAATCCCGCTGTTATCAACCAGGGTTTGGTCAGAGTGGCAGAACTACTAAGAGGTACCTATATATAAAATGAGGGATTTTAATAGGGGTTTGTCTTTCTGTGATGCTGGGAACCAATGAAACAGTCTGTGAGAGGCTATTCCCTTTTGTGCTATTGCTGCTGCCTGAAATCTTACAGCCCAAGTGGCAGGGCAAACTGGAACCACAAGGATGGGTGGAGCCCAAGAGGAAAGCCTAGAACACCCTTCTGCATCTCACCACCTCCAAGTCTTCACCCAGAGAAGATAAAGGAGGCGATCTGGCAGGACCCAGAGTTGCTGCAGCCCTGGCTTCTTCGCCACACCAACACAGTGAGCCAGCAGATAAAGCACAACGTGCATTAGCCGCAAATGCATCCCATGCCGGGCTCCGACTTCCTGATTGTAAAAATCAAGTGACTTCTGGTCCACCTCTGCTTCCAAATCTCAGGCAAAACATCTCTTAAGAGACCCATGCTAACCTGGAACTCTGCAGGGATGGAAATTCTGGGAAATACAGCTTCAGCATAGCTAAGTGACACAGTACAGATCCGTGACAGTCTACCCCTTGTTGACTTGGCATCCATACACATCTCTTTCAACCATTCTTCACCTCCAAATAAAGACAATAGCAAAATCCTGTTTCTGCCTAACATAATGAGTATGACTTGAAACAAACTAACATCCCCTAAAGAGGATACCAAGTCCTTTTACCCATCTTTGGGTCATGCTCATTTCTATTCCAGTTGGGTCGTAACCCCCTTTTGATATTCTCTGATTTAAATACTGAGGTGTAAGGTTAGCTGCATGAACACAGCTTCTGCATGACAGGAGGGCCGCCCCAGAGGAGGTCTGTAACGTTGCAGCTGTCCACATTCATGGAGTGCCCGCACGTCGTGGACAACTATCTGTAAGACAGGCCCAGAACTTTTTCTTCCTTGGGCATCTGGTCATAGGGAACTCGACCATGAAGTCATTGGTACAGATTAAGAAAAAGGAGACAATACAGCAGGTCTAGGGGCCGTGGACCTCTGTGCCCCTTACTTGTGCAGCTCACCTGGACCTTTAGCACCTGTTTAGGTCCAGTTTCACATATTATCACGTGATGATGTAATTGCTGCCATGCACACCCAGCTTCATAACTTGGTGGGTCAGATAACAGCCAGCCTCATGATAACTTGTTAACCCAAGGTCAAGAATTCAGTCTCCCTGAAGATCCATTAGCAAGCCAGATGTTGTTTCTCAAAAGGAGAACAGTTATCTGCAGCTGATGGAGGGGCTTTGCTCCAAAATCCTAAGGGTCTGCCCCATGCTTTACCAGTAGGGGCCTGTGAAATCTTCCATGTGACATTTCTACCTGCACACACTCAGGAACCATTGGTCTGCTGGGTCTCTTGTGCATTTTCAGTTTGGTAACAGCTATAATTAACACACACCCCCCCATGTACGTATGCTCTAGAGATGATTTTTCATGTTTGAGGGGGTCCCATTTGTATCTGAAGCCCACTTTCAAATGCCAGTGAGGGCCTGTACTTACAAGGCAACCTGTCCTTAAGTGTCTGTGTATCTGTGTTATCTGCCAACTTCTATATAAAGATCTATCCAGGGAGGCATTTATGGTTTGGTCTGTACATTTCAGTATCTCCCTTGAAAGGCTGGGGGATGTGATTTTGAAAGGGAGACCTTCCCGCTGGTTCTCTTTCCAGCCAAGGAATAGTCAAGGAGAGCAGTCAAGGAGACCAACTCTTCCCAGGTTACAGGGATCGCGTGACTCCATCATTTCCCCATGGCTGTTCACTGCAGTGAGAGTGGGGCAGGGGAGCACCATGGAGGACCTCAGTGGGGTCCCCTCTACTGAGGATGAAACCAGTGCACCGGTGAGTCTAACCACCAAAGGACAGACTCCGGAATCCCCAGAGGCAGTCAGAGCAGAGAAGAAATAGAGCTGGCTCTCATGCTGAATCCAGGGGATTCTCCTAAGAACTCCCAATGTGGGTGAGTCCCTGAACCACTCCAGGTTCCATTTTCTCTCTTTTGGGGCCAGAGTTGAAGACAGTGGGATAGTGGTCAGAACCCAGAGTCTAGAACCAGGATCTGCGGTCTAAACCTACTTCTGCTATTGATGTGCTGTGTGACTTTGGGAAAGTCTCCTAACCTCTCTGGGCCTCAGTTTCTTGGTAGATAAATGAAGGCTCTCCATGAGCCCTTCCAGCTCAAATCCATGTCAGCCTGTGGTGCTGCTTTCATAATATTGCAGCATCCCTCATCCACAAATGCCTGTCTGAATACCAATGCTTTGAGCTTACTTGGATGCCCCAGTAAGAGGGGCCTGAATTCAGCCCCCTCCTGCAGAACTTACCAGCAAGACACCACCCTGCCTGCCACCTGACCCTGACGGGAGAAGGGAGAAGCCTGGGCTGAGGTCTCTTCTCCATCATCCAGGATATCGCAATTGAAGAGAAATGGCATTGAGAGTGAAGCTCCCAATTTCCTTTACATACCTATTTACAAATGGATTTGGAAAATGGCTCTGATCAAAAAAATTTCATGAGCAAATTGGACATTTGAATTGCGTTCTTTGTTACATTGTCAAATTTAGACGCGAGTCCATAGCAAACTTTTCGAAAACACTAGTACATTCAGGGTAATTGCATAAAATTAAATTTTATTTTGAAAATGTTCAACATTGGAGGTTTTTAAATATAGACCCCATTTATCATGTGGTTATTTTGGGATTTGTCAGTGGAAGGAAGCCAAATGTCCTTTCTTGGAAAGGACTCTCCTTTGTTTTGGGATGTGTCCTTTCTTCCTGCAGTCTGGGTATTAGAACACCCTTTCTTTTATGAATAGATCGATGAGGTGGGTTCTTTGGTGTCCTTCCTTGGTAAAAATAAACCCCATAGTTGAACTCTATTTTTTTAACGTCTTGCTCTGTGAAATCCCAGAACCTCATCATCGCCAGGTCATCATCAAGGTAGCTTTGGGATTCCCAATTTACATCGCAAAAAACATTACAGTTTCTTTTTTAAAGAGACCAGAAATCAGAGAGGTTCAGTAATGAGCCTGAGACCACACAGCTGGAGAAGCCAAGCTGGCATTCAAATGCGGCGCTCTCTGGTCTGGAAGCCCAAGATGGCACGATTGCCAATCATCTTCTCCCCACTCCCTGGAGGAAGAATGAGGTCCAGTGCTTGGCTCGAGTGGACCCAAGGTTCAAGGAGATGAGCCCCAAAGAAGGCTTGGTACTCACCCCAGGAAACCTTCTAGTTACTAATCTGTACCTTCATCCTCTGAGGGAACATGGTTAATGCTGGGTCTGGTGCCCCAACAGCAGAGAAAGGGGTACAGGCAACCCTCCACAGCAGGGGAAATACCTGTGTGGTTATTATTAGTCTTGAGAAGGAATTTTATTTAATATCTATGTGGCAGAATTATGGAGTCACTTTTGCTTCCACTTCAGTGAAAATTCTCTACAGGATGGTAGTTATAACCCAACAGCAGAACTGAAAAGTCAATGCATCCCAGGAAAGCCTCCCTCCTGGAGAAGCAGGGCCGTCTTCAGGGATGAGGAGAAACACAGCTGGCCTGGAGTGAAGGGCGAGCTTTCGGCACCAGAGCGGCTGATCTCGCAAGTGGAGGCCGGGGACCCTGACCTTGCCAAGTCTAATGACCAGAGTCACTCTCCTGGAACTCTGGAGGGTGAAGTGTGGCCGTGGGGCTCCTCCGAGCCCAGTGGAACATCAAGAAAGAATGAGGTCCCAGACCTGGGAGCCTCTCTGGGGATCCCAGCAGAGTGGGTAAGCTCTGTGCTGTAGGAGAGGGTGTAAGAGTCTTGGTCCAGGAGGAGCTCACTGAGGCGACTAGGTGCAGAGGAAGTTGGGAAAGTATTGATAACGAGGGTTGTAGCTCCTCTTGTTTCTCTTCAGGCAGTAGACGAAATGCTGGTCACAGGCGCAGAGCTGCATCTGGCAGAGGGACCCACGTTCTGCAAACAGGACACCAAATGCAGGATGAGGAAGAAAAGAGATGCTCTGTGACACTGACTCTGGACTTGCTTCAGTCGGGACTTGCTGCTAGCCTGAGCAGCCTCTCCAGTCTCCTTCCTGCCCTCAGTCTGATGTGGGAGGCACAGCTTCTACACTGGGGGTGCATAACCTGATGGAAGAGGCACAGCTGCTCCCCAGGGCGAGGTTTCCGCTGAGGGAGACACAGCTCCTGCCCTCAGGGAGTCCCCAGTCTGCTGGAGGGCATGCATTCCCTCCCCATCAGACTGGGAGCTCCCAGTCTGGTGATGGAGACAGCCCTGGCTCTGGAGGAACTTCAGTTCTCATAGAGGAGACACCATCCCCAGACTTAGCTTTGAACTCAGAAGGACCTGAGCTTGAATCCCGACTCTAGCTGTGTGCACTGGTAAGCCTTTGAGTCTGTTTCCTCATCTGTAAAATGGGGACACTAAAGCCACCCCACAGCAAGCAAAAGGACGTATGGAAAGCACTTAACTCCTAGTACATGCTGAGTCTAAGATGTTTCCGCCCTCCCCCTAGAGGTCAGATACAGCTGCAATAATCCTGCCCCTGTTGCCCCCATCTCTGCCCCGCCAAGACACAGACTGGCTGACCTCTTGGGGCATCTGACCTCAGAGGCAGCAGGGACCCAGGCTCTTCCAGTGGCCTGAATGGAAGCCCCAGCCTTACCACAGGTGACCAGGCCCCATGCAACTCTGTATCTGTACACCTGTGTCAAGACATTGCAGCCTTTTTTCTCCAGCTGTGCGTAGCAGTGGTCATGCATCCAACAGCACCTGTCAATGCAAGAGATTTAGATCCTGAGCAGAAGGGGCCTGTCCCTTGAGCAGAGGCCACCATGGTTGGTGAGGTCTGACCAAGAAAGAGTCTCATAATATGGCTGAGTCCTTCCTGCTCTTCCACTGAGGCTGTCCCACACGTACCAGTTCACGGACCGGCTCTTTCCTCCTGGGCCCACAGTGAGACTACATTTCCCAGCCCCCCTTGCAGGTATGTGTGGTCACATGACGAGGCTGGCACCCTGGGAGATGTACAGCACTTCTAGACCTACCCATAAAAACCTCCCACTCTAGGAGACCTTCAAGATGGTGGAGGAGTAAGACATGGAGATCACCTTCCTCCCCGCAAATACATCAGAAATACATCTACATGTGGAACAACTCCTACAGAACACCTACTGAATGCTGGCAGAAGACCTCAGACTTCTCAAAAGGGAACAGACACCTTCAGGAGACCTACACACAGAGGCGGGTCCAAATCCAAGCTGAACCCCAGGAGCTGTGCGAACAAAGAAGAAAAAGGGAAATCTCTCCCAGCAGCCTCAGGAGAAGTGATTAAATCTCCACAATCAACCTGATGTACCCTGCATCTGTGGAATACCTGAATAGACAACGAATCATCCCAAAATTGAGGCAGTGGACTTTGGGAGCAACTGTAGACGTGGGGTTTGCTTCCTGCATCTAATCTGTTTCTGGTTTTATGTTTATCTTAGCTTGGTATTTAGAGTTTATTATCATTGGTAGATTTGTTTATTGATTTGGTTGCTGTCTTCCTTTTTTTTATATATATACATATATATTTTTCCATTTTCTCTTTTTGTGAGTGTGTATGTATATGCTTCTTTGTGTGATTTTTGTCTGTACAGCTTTGTTTTTACCATTTGTCCTAAGGTTCTGTCTGTCTGTTTTTGTTTTTTGGGGTTTTTTTAGTATAGTTTTTAACGCTTGTTATAATTTGTGGATTTCTTTTTTGGTTTCGTTGCTCTCTTCTTTCTTTCTTTCTTTCTTTTTTTATTACTTTTTAATTTTTTTATTTTAATAACTTTCTAATTTAATTTAATTTAATTTATTTATTTATTTTTCTCCCTTTTCTTCTGAGCTGTGTGGCTGACAGGGTCTTGGTGCTCTGGCTGGGTGTCAGGCCTGTGCCTCTGAGGTGGGAGAGACAAGTTCAGGACATTGGTCCACCAGAGACCTCCCGGCTCCATGTAATATCAAACAGCGAAAGCTCTCCCAGAGATCTCCATCTCAAAGCTAAGACCCAGCTCCAGTCAATGACCAGCAAACTACAGTACTGGACACTTTATGCCAAACAACTAGCAAGACAGGAACACAACCCCACCCGTTAGCAGAGAGGCCACTTAAAATCATAATAAGGTCACAGACACCCCAAAACACACCACCAGACGTGGTCCTGCCCACCAGAAAGACAAGATCCAGCCTTATCCACCAGAACACACGCACCAGTCTCCTCCACCAGGAAGCCTGCACAACCCACTGAACCAACCTTAGCCACTGGGGCAGACACCAAAAACAATGGGAACTATGAACCTGCAGCCTGTGAAAAGGAGACCCCAAACACAGTAAGTTAAGGAAAATGAGAAGACAGAGAAACACACAGCAGATGAAGGAGCAAGGTAAAAACCCACCAGACCAAACAAATGAAGAGGAAATAGGCAGTCTACCTGAAAAAGAATTCAGAGTAATGATAGTAAAGATATCCAAAATCTTGGAAATACAATGGAGAAAATACAAGAAACATTTAACAAGGACCTAGAAGAACTAAAGAGCAAACACACAATGATGAACAACACAATAAATGAAATTAAAAATTCTCTAGAAGGAATCAATAGCAGAATAACTGAGGCAGAAGAACAGATAAGTGACCTGGAAGATAAAATAGTGGAAATAACTACCGCAGAGCAGAATAAAGAAAAAAGAATGAAAAGAATTGAGGGCAGTCTCAGAGACCTCTGGGACAACATTAAACACACCAACATTTGACGTATAGGGGTCCCAGAAGAAGAAGAGAAAAAGAAAGGGACTGAGAAAATATTTGAAGAGATTATAGTTGAAAACTTCCCTAACATGGGAAGGGAAATAGTCAATCAAGTCCAGGAAGTGCAGAGAGTCCCATACAGGATAAATCCAAAGAGAAACATGCCAAGACACATATTAATCAAACTGTCAGAAATTAAATACAAAGAAAAAATATTAAAAGCAGCAAGGGAAAAACAACAAATAACATACAAGGGAATCCCCAGAAGGTTAACAGCTGATCTTTCAGCAGAAACACTGCAAGCCAGAAGGGAGTGGCAGGACATATTTAAAGAAGTGATGAAAGGGAAAAACCTACAACCAAGAATACTTTACTCAGCAAGGATCTCATCCAGATTTGACGGAGAAATTAAAAGCTTTTCAGACAAGCAAAAGCTAAGAGAATTCAGCACCACCAAACCAGCTTTACAACAAATGCTAAAGGAACTTCTCTAGGCAGGAAACACAAGAGAAGGAAAAGACCTACAATAACAAACCCAAAACAATTAAGGAAATGGTAATAGGAACATACATATCAATAACTACTTTAAATGTAAATCGATTAAATGCTCCAACCAAAAGACATAGACTGGCTGAATGGATACAAAAACAAGACCCATATATATGCTGTCTACAAGAGACCTACTTCAGACCTAGGAACACATACAGACTGAAAGTCAGGGGATGGAAAAAGATATTCCATGCAAATAGAAATCAAAAGAAAGCTGGAGTAACAATTCTCATATCAGACAAAATGGACTTTAAAATAAAGACTATTACAAGAGACAAAGAAGGACACTACATAACGATCAAGGGATCAATCCAAGAAGAAGATATAACAATTGTAAATATTTATGCTCCCAACATAGGAACACCTCAACATAAGGCAAATGCTAACAGCCATAAAAGGGGGTATCAACAGTAACACAGTCATAGTAGGGGACTTTAACACCCCACTTTCACCAATGGACAGATCATCCAAAATGAAAATAAATAAGGAAACACAAGCTTTAAATGATACATTAAACAAGATGGACTTAATTGATATTTATAGGACATTCCATCCAAAAACAACAGAATACACTTTCTTCTCAAGTGCTCGTGGAACATTCTCCAGGATAGATCATATCTTGGGTCACAAATCAAGCCTTGGTAGATTTAAGAAAATTGAGATCATATCAAGTATCTTTTCTGACCACAATGCTATGAGACTAGATATCAGTTAGAGGAAAAAATCTGTAAAAAATACAAACACGTGGAGGCTAAACAATACACTACTAAATAACCAAGAGGTCACTGAAGAAATCAAAGAGAAAATTTAAAAATACCTAGAAACACATGACAATGAAAACACGATGACCCAAAACCTATGGGATGCAGCAAAACCAGTTCCAAGTAGGAAGTTTATAGCAATACAATCCTACCTCAAGAAACAAGAAACATCTCAACTAAACAACCTAACCTTATACCTAAAGCAATTAGAGAAAGAAGAACAAAAAAACCCCGAAAGTTAGCAGAAGGAAAGAAATCATAAAGATCAGATCAGAAATAAATGAAAAAGAAATGAAGGAAACAATAGCAAAGATCAATAAAACTAAAAGCTGCTTCTTTGAGAAGATAAACTAAATTGATAAACCATTAGCCAGACTCATCAAGAAAAAAAGGGAGAAGACTCAAATCAATAGAATTGGAAATGAAAAAGGAGAAGTAACAACTGACTCTGCAGAAATACAAAGGATCATGAGAGATTACTACAAGCAACTATATGCCAATAAAATAGACAAACTGGAAGAAATGGACAAATTCTTAGAAAAGCTCAACCTTCTGAGACTGAAACAGGAAGAAATAGAAAATATAAGCAGACCAATCACAAGCACTGAAATTGAGACTGCGATTAAAAATCTTCCAACAAACAAAAGCCCAGGACCAGATGGCTTCACAGGCGAATTCTGTCAAACATTTAGAGAAGAGCTAACACCTATCCTTCTCAAACTCTTCCAAAATATAACAGAGGGAGGAACACTCCCAAACTCATTCTACGAGGCCACTATCACCCTGATACCAAAACCAGACAAAGATGTCACAAAGAAAGAAAACTACAGGCCAATATCACTGATGAACATAAATGCAAAAATCCTCAATACTAGCAAACGGAATCCAACAGCACGTTAAAAGGATCATACACCATGATCAAGTGGGGTTTATCCCAGGAATGCAAGGATTCTTCAATATACGCAAATCAATCAGTGTGATACATCATATTAACAAACTGAAGGAGAAAAACCATATGATCATCTCAATAGATGCAGAAAAAGCTTTTGACAAATTCAACACCCATTTATGATAAAAACCCTCCAGAAAGTAGGCATAGAGGGAACTTACCTCAACATAATAAAAGCCATATATGACAAACCCACAGCCAACATCATTCTCAATGGTGAAAAACTGAAACCGTTTCCTCTAAAATCAGGAAGAAGAGAAGGTCGTCCAGTCTCACCACTATTATTCAACATAGTTTTGGAAGCTTTAGCTACAGCAATGAGAGAAGAAAAAGAAATAAAAGGAATCCAAATCGGAAAAGAAGAAGTAAAGCTGTCACTGTTTGCAGACGACATGATACTATACATAGGGAATCCTAAAGATGCTACCAAAAAAATGCTAGAACTAATTAATGAATCTGGTAAAGTAGCAGGATACAAAATTAATGCACAGAAATCTCTTGCATTCCTATACACTAATGATTAAAAATCTGAAAGAGAAGTTAAGGAAACACTCCCATTTACCATTGCAACAAAAGGAATAAAATACCTAGGAATACACCTACCTAAGGAGACAAAAGACCTGTATGCAGAAAACTATAAGACACTGATGAAAGAAATTAAAGATGATGCAAACAGGGCTTCCCTGGTGGCGCAGTGGTTAAGTATCTGCCTGCCAATGCAGGGCGCACGGGTTCGAGCCCTCGTCTGGGAAGATCCCACATGCCGTGGAGCAACAAAGCCCGTGAGCCACAATTACTGAGCTTGTGCATCTGGAGCCTGTGCTCCGCAAGAAGAGAGGCCGCGATAGTGAGAGGCCCGCGCACTGTGATGAAGAGTGGCCCCCACTCGCGCAACTGGAGAAAGCCCTCGCACAGAAACGAAGACCCAACACAGCCAAAAATAAATAAATAAATAAATTTATAAAAAAAAAAGATGATGCAAACAGATGGAGAGATATACCATGTTCTTGGATTGGAAGAATCAGCATTGTGAAAATGACTATTCTACCCAAAGCAATATACAGATTCAATGCAATCCCTATCAAACTTCCAATGGCATTTTTCACAGAACTGGAAAAAAAATTTCACAATTTGTATGGAAACACAAAACACCCTGAATAGCCAAAGCAATCTTGAGAAAGAAAAATGGGCTGGAGGAATCAGGCTCCTGGACTTCAGTCTATACTACAAAGCTACAGTAATCAAGACAGTATGGTACTGGCACAAAAACAGAAATATAGATCAATGGAACAGGATAGAAAGCCCAGAGATAAACCCACGCACATATGGTCACCTTATTTTTGATAAAGGAGGCAAGAATATACAATGGAGAAAAGACGGCCTCCTCAGTAAGTGGTGCTGGGAAAACTGGACAGCTACATGTAAAAGAATGAAATAAGAACACTCCCTAACACAGTACACAAAAATAAACTCAAAATGGATTAAAGACCTAAATGTAAGGCCAGACACTATAAAACTCTTAGGGGAAAACATAGGCAGAACACTCTATGACATAAATCTCAGCAAGATCCTTCTTGACCCACCTCCTAAAGAAATGGAAATAAAAACAAAAATAAACAAATGGGACCTAATGAAACTTAAAAGCTTTTGCACAGCAAAGGAAGACATAAACAAGACGAAAAGATAACCCTCAGAATGGGAGAAAATATTTGCAAATGAAGCAATTGACAAAGGATTAATCTCCAAAATTTACAAGCAGCTCATGCAGCTCAATATCAAAAAAACAAACAACCCCAATCCAAAAATGGGCAGAAGACCTAAATAGACATTTCTCCAAAGAAGATATACAGATGGCCTACAGACACATGAAAGAATGCTCAACATCATTAATCATTAGAGAAATGCAAATCAAAACTACAATGAGATATCATCTCACACCAGTCAGAATGGCCATCATCAAAAAATCTACAAACAATAAATGCTGGAGAGGGTGTGGAGAAAAGGGAACCCTCTTGCTCTGTTGGTGGGAATGTAAATTAATACAGCCACTATGGAGAACAGTATGGAGGTTCCTTAAAAAACTAAAAATAGAACTACCATACGACCCAGCAATCCCACTACTGGGCATATACCCTGAGAAAACCATAATTCAAAAAGAGTCATGTACCACAATGTTCATTGCAGCTCTATTTACAATAGCCAGGACATGGAAGCAACCTAAGTGTCCATCGACAGATGAATGGCTAAAGAAGATGTGGCACATATATACAATGGAATATTACTCAGCCATAAAAAGGAACGAAACTGAGTTGTTTGTGGTGAGGTGGATGGACCCAGAGTCTGTCATACAGAGTGAAGTAAGTCAGAAAGAGAAAAACAAATACCGTATGCTAACACATATATATGGAATCTAAAAAAATAAAAAATGGTTCTAAAGAACCTAGGGGAAGGACAGGAATAAAGACGCAGACGTAGAGAATGGACTTGAGGACACGGAGGGGGAAGGTTAAGCTGGGACAAAGTGAGAGAGTGGCATGGATTTATATATACTATCAAATGTAAAATAGATAGCTAGTGGGAAGCAGCCACATAGCACAGGGAGATCAGCTTGGTGCTTTGTGACCACCTAGAGGGGTGGGGTAGGGAGGGTGGGAGGGAGACGCAAGAGGGAGGAGATATGGGGATATATGTATAGCTGATTCACTTTGTTATAAAGCAGAAACTAACACATCATTGTAAAGCAATTATACTCCAATAAAGATGTTAAAAAAAAAATTCCCACTCTGTCCTCCACTCTCTCTCTCTCCATCTCAGCTGGATGGAGATGCCGCAGCCGAGGACTCTGAAGCCATGGGGAAAGTCACAAGACAGGAGAAACCTGGGTCCTTGAATTGATATGTGATTCACATGGTTAAATGAGCAAAAACTAAACTTCAAGTGTGATCGCTGTGGGAAACTGCATTTTTTTAAAATTTAGATTTATAGAAAAATCGAGAAGATTGTACCAAATGCTCCCTTTTACCCCACACCCAGTTTCCCCTATTATCAACACTTTTTATGAGTATAATACGTTTGTTACAGCTAACAAACCAATACTGATACATTAGTAAATAAATGTTAACTAATTAAATAATAATATATCACTATTGATTCATTAATTGTAAAAGTCTGTAGTTTCTTTAGATTTTCTTAGTTTTTACCTAAATGTTCTTTTCTATTCCAAGATCCAGTGATGGACACCATGTTACATGTAGTTGTCCTGTCTCTTTAGGCTGCTCTTGGCTGTGGCAGTTTGTCACACTTTCTTTGTTTTCGATGACCTTGACAGTTTTGAGGAATGGTGGTCAAGTCTTTTGTAGGATGCTCTCCTACTAGGATTTCTTTGATGTTTTTGCCATGATAAGATGGGTCATGGGTTTATTTTGTTGCCCATGTTGTTCCAGTTTTGGCCACTGGGGGCTCTCCCAGTTGGCTCCTGTGCTCTTTGACATATTCCTATCAATGAGGGGTTTGGTTTGGGTTTGTTTTGTTCGAGCCCTTCCTTAATTTTGGGCACTACAAAAAGCTCCAGGTTCATCTTGTATATTTCCTGCCCTAGTCCTAGGATCAGCCATCTCTCCAAGGAGCCTCGGTTCCTCTCATTGGAGAACGGTATCAGAAACCAGGTCTGGGCACTAGGTGCTGCTTATTGCTTCTGTGGTATTGTTTCTTTTAGGGCCTCTCAGATGACAGAGCAAAAAAAATATGTGTCTATATTAACCCACGTAATTACACATATCTCTACATATTTTTATATGTAACCATCTGCTTCTATATTCAGCTAACTAGGAGTTTATACTGAAGTCTCCAACTCTAATCCATCATCACACAGATCATTCTAGCTTCCTGTCCCTGCTTGTCTGGTCTGTAAACTCCCACTCCAGCAGTGACAAGCTTGGCTCCAACCATCTGCCCTCCATTTGTTTAAGCCCCCCATCCCCTTATACATGTCTAGCTGTATAAGAATTGTTAACCCAGCAGGTTGTATTTTTCAAAGAACAATCTCTCCCATCTCACATGTTCTTCTAGAACATTGCCACTTCCCAATCAAGAGGTGGAAACTGGGCCCCCTCTCTCTTAAAGCCTTTGTGACTGCCTTGACGAAGAGAACAGTGGAAGGAACACAGTAGAATTTCTGAGGCTGGATCATAAAAACGCCATGCTCTTTTGTCATGCCATTCTGGAACACTCACTCTTGAAACCCAAGAGTCACCGTGCTATGAGGAAGTCCAGACAACGTTAGAGAGGCTTAAGTGAGAGGAACTGAGGCCCCTGGCCCACAGCCTCAGCTGAGCTCCCCGCCAGCAGACAGCAACAACTTGCCAGCCATAGGAGTAATCATTCTAGAAAGCAGATCACCCAGCCTCAGAGGAGCTGCCCAAGCTGAAGCCAGGTGGAAAAGAGACAAGCCATCCCACCAAGCCCTGCCCAAGTGGCAGAATCTTAGCAAAATAAATGGTTGTCATCGCTTTAAGCTACTACATTTTGGGGTGGTTTGTTATGTAGTGATAGATCAACCGATATATTAGGCACTGAGCTTCGGGGAGTTACTAGATGTATCTTGGGCAAGTCAGTTAACCTCTCTGAGACTCAGTTTTCTTATCTATAAAATGGTGCTTTAATACTCATCTTTCAGAATTGATATCGAATTAAATGAGATAATGTGGATACAGAGCCTGAAGCATAAAGGGCAGTTATGACAATTAACTCACCAATCAGTACCATCCTTGGGGGTTCCTTGACCCCCCCAGCCGCAGTAACAGCCGTAGAAGCCATAGCTCATCAGGGCGGGCTTCCTAGTCACCTTCTCAATCATCACCCTCAGCTCCAGCAAGCTCCCTGGGACAGCAGGCACACCTGAAAGACAGCCCAGGCAAACCTGCTCCAGCCCCACTTTCCCACATGCTCCCGCCCTTTCTGTCACCTTGAGGCTCGGAGGGACCAATGTGTCCCTTTTTTATCCTCCCCATTCATGGGAGAGGAATGAGAAACGTGAGGGCAAACAGTATAGAGAAGGGATTAGAAGTTTGGACGTGGACAATCCCAGCTCTGCCACTAATTCACAGTATGATGTTGAATAGGTCACTTCATCTCTCGGAGCCTCAGTTTCCTCATCTGCAAAATGCCGGGGTGGGGGGGTGCCTAAAATGAACGCCTACCTTTTGGAGATGTCATGAGGGTTGAAAAAAGATAAAGTATGTAAATTTCTAGCACAGTGACAGACACGT
Organism: Eschrichtius robustus; assembly: GCF_028021215.1. Lineage (NCBI taxonomy): Eukaryota > Metazoa > Chordata > Mammalia > Artiodactyla > Eschrichtiidae > Eschrichtius > Eschrichtius robustus. The sequence goes on along the minus strand of NC_090826.1, from coordinate 15,584,848 downwards.
AGTAAGTGACCAAGAAATGTTAGGGATAATGAATATGGTATCTGTATGAAGCAGGCAGACAGGCACTTCCTGTCTCTCCTGATGATACAGCCGTCCCTCCCCGCAATTAACACCATCTGGAACAGGAGGCACAGAATCTTAGAGCAGTGTGGGACCAGTAGAGATCGCTGAAGCCAGCTCCCTCATCTTGCAGTTGGGAGACTGTAGCTGAGAGGGGACGGCGCCTTGCCCAGGGTTTGGCAGTGAGCCAGAGGCCCTCTCCCTGCACTCTCCCACTCTTCCTGCAGTCTCCAGGGATCTGGCAAGGCATCAGCAGGACAGCTTGTCAGAGGTTGTGTATACGGTGACGGGGCTGCAGGGGAGGCCTAAAGCCAGGCTCCCCCCACGTTGGGCAGTTCCCTCCAGCTGGGAGGTGGCAGCAGGTGGGACGTGTAGAAAACCTGGCCAGGCCTGAGCACAGAATGCCCAGGAATCGTGGAATGGAATATTTATATAAGGATCTTGTGTTGTGATAGTTTTATCTTATTTTATTTGTCATCAAAGTAAAAAATCTGCCTCCCATCTACAAGCCCCATGTCTTCCACATGGCACAATCTTTCCACATTCCCTCCTAGAATCCTGCCGCAGCCCAACCGTCAACTATTATTCTGTGTCACAGATGACGAGACAGAGGCTCGGAGAGCCCAAGGCTCTTGCTGAAATCGACATGGCCAGGGTAGAGCCAAGGTTCAAAATCAGGTCGCCAGGACTTCCAAGACTGGTGTCCTTTCCACTACCTTATTGTTCCTGTGGGGTGAAAGGTCAAAAGTTCAGAGGTCTCGGGGCAAGCACTTACTACAAGCCAGGAAGCAAGCCAGTGTGAGGAGGCCCTTCATCTCCAGCGTTCTGGAAAAGAAAACACAGCCCATGACATGTCGATCGGGAGAGGCCCTCATGGCCCATTCAGACCCACTCCTGGCTGGGGAGGGCCACTCCATGGCCCGCCAGGCCCAACCCTCTCACGTTGGGCAGTAAACAGGCAGCAGCAGCTGGAAAAGACGAGGCAAAAACCTCAAGGAGTTGACCCAAGGGGGGTCCCTGGGAGGAGAGGGGCACCCGTGGGTTGGTGTTCCCATTAGAGATGGGAGAGAATTTTCCCATCGCAAATACCCCCAACACAATCGCTCCTTCCTGAAAATTCTTTTTCAATTATATTTTACAGCTGTGTTGGTATAAAAACAAATACAATCCAGGCTGGATTCATTCCTATACGTTCATTATATTATATTATGTTTTCTCCTGGTCTTAAAAGAATTTAAAATTAAAACATTTTCATGGGCCCCAGGCACCATGTCTACCTAAAAAAATAAGTCAACCCTGGGTGCTCACAACAGCTCTGAAGGGTAGTATCATTGTTCTGTAGGGGAGCAAAATTTGAACCCCAAAGTGTGTCTCTTTGGCATAAGGATTAATTTAGGCTGATTAATTTTAAGAAACAGAAGATTAGGGGAGTCTTTCTTTTTACCTCTCCTTTAGCCGCCTCAAGAATTTAGATAAAGGGTCTGCTCCTGGCATAGAGCTATTACAGAGGCATCTGCAAGGAATATGGGAATAGTTGTGGCTGGAGAAACCTGACAGGGCCTAGAGACCAGAGTCGACCTTGTGTTCCATTGTCTCTGCAGGCCCAGCAAACATTTGCATAACAAACGTTTGCTTTTCCAACTCTATGTGAATTGCCTTCCTCCCCTTTGAAGTCCCAAACCCCTACCCCCAACATCCTCTCTGGTCTTTAGCAGAAGATGGTATTTAAGATAAGGGCTTGGGCCATTTTGGTGAGTTCCTTAGTTTTCCTGGGTCTCTCCCATGTGTATGTGTTATTAAACACTTGTTTGATTTTCTCCTGTTAGTCTATCTCATGTCGATTTAATTCTTAGACCAGCCAGGAGAACTTAGAAGGGTAGAAAATGTCTTCCTCCCCAACAGTTCTCATTTTGCCAGTGGAGAAATGGAGGCTCAGAGAGCTCAAACAACCTGCCAGAAGTCACGCAGCTGGTGAAAAGTGGAGGTGAGGTTCAAACCCAAGCCTGGCGCATCCCTCACTGCCTCATACATCCTCCCTCCCTAGAGGGATGTGTTCCCCTTTGAGCCGAGTGGGCTAGGGTCCTTCACATGCTCTACCTCCTGGGCCTGGAGGCCCCAGCTTCCCTCCCCAGCGTCTACCTTTGACAAATGCATGAATCACTAGCCACGAGTCCAAAAAACTCACACCCAGAAGGCAAGGGACATTCCTTATGTCTCGGGCCAGTGACGGATTCTACTTTGGCCTCTTAGAAGTTCCTTACCAGTGGCTGCCTGCTTCCCTTCCCTCTCTGGATCCCAAAGTCCTTGTTCACCCAGAGCTGCTCAGCTGGCCTACAGCCTGCCAGGATTCCACTCCGATGCCCTGCTGTCTCCGATCCCTGGGTTCCTTGGTCACTCTGCCCCGGGCCCCTGGTACCTCCTGAGACCTGGCTCCAAACACACAGCCTCCAACTCCCCAGGGCTCCCAGCAGCCGGGCTGGCCTCTCCACGCCATCCTTTGTCCAGCAGTTCCTCTGAGTTCCAAGAACATCCCTGAGGGTTCTGTCTGCCCACAGCCTCCGCTCTGAGGGCTCTAAACAGACAAGGGAAATGACCCTACGCCTTACCCTTCCAAGCCAATCTTCCTCACTGCTTCCTGGAGCTGTGGCAGGAGGAAGACACCAGCTACCACGTACTGGGCACCTAAGACATGCCAGACACCGTCCACTGTCTCCTTAAACCTGCAGATGACCCAAACAGGTGGGTACTGTGAAACGTGCTGGCAGTGTCTGCCCTTTAACAGTCATTTGTTGCGGGAGAGAAGAGCAGTTGTTGACTTTACAGGTGAAGAAATGGAGCCTCAGGAAGGGAAAGTGAGTCGCCCAGGGATTCAGCCCAGGACTGTGAATGTACTCCTTTGACTGACCCTATTCCACTGCTTCTGAACAGGCCCTGTGTACAAATCACCTTGTTCATTTTCTATATTTCAGGACACTTTAACATCTTGGGGACCTCGCTGGGCTGGAAAGAGACAGCCCCTCCAAGACTAGCTAATCCCTAGATAAAGCAAAAGACTCTCCTGTGGACGTGGTTTTCAAGTGCAAACCAAGCGATCCTAAACTCCCATGCCCAACCACTTCGTCTATCTCAATGTCCCACTCCCAGCCAATATTTCCCCTGGCCTAAATCACCCCAGGGCCGGGGCCAGACCACCAGGGATCACCCCTACAGCCTGAAGGCCACTGAAATTATTCAAGTTAGCCTGTCCTAAACTGTTTACCCTGCCCTGTCTTGCCTTTGCCACAGAGAACACAATACAGGCTCTGGGCCGTGCTTTCCCTCATTTCTTCTGTCTCCCTATCAACCCTGGTGCTTCTCTGTGTGGCCCTGCTAGGTGTGGTGCGCTCCCTTCTCTTGGAAACTGTAACAAACTATCTTTTAAATGCAATCGTCTCCTGATCTGTTGGCTTCACCACACCTGAAGAAAATCAAAATCCCAGGTGCACATTAGATCATCTTGGGACATGGCTGTTGGTGTGAGGGAGCAGTGCCAGGTCCCACACAGAGGAGTCTGAAGGTGCACAAAAGAAGTCTCACAGAGGACGTGGCAGAGGCATTGAAATAGCTGCTCTGGAGGCCGGGAAAGTGGACCATCAATGGATCCCAAAGCCGGCTCCCAGCAGAAGGATGTGGGGTTGGCTATTTTTATCAAGCAACCACGGAGGAGAATGAGCGAGGCCAAGAGATAATTGTGGAGTGGAGTACAGGCTGCGGTAATGTGAGGTGGGGAGAGTGGGGACAGACAGCCTGACAGAAGCATGGAAACGGGGGCCGGGCAGTGGCTGGGTCACTGGGGAGACGGGTCCTCCAAGTCTACATACAGCAGTCCCCCTGCTCCCAGGACCACCCCCCATCCCAGTTCATGCCTCCTAGATGGAAATGATCAACAGCACCAAGCCCCCACTATACAGAAGGTGCTACTGAGACCCCCCACCCGAAATCTGGGGGAGGCCATGGGCGGCCAGGGGTCTCCTCTCACAGCCCCCTCCCTCTATACGCCCTGACCCCACCCGCCTCGGGCAAGGCAGCCCCCAGAATGAGATTCCTCACCAGTGACACCTTCTCTCTGTCCTCGGTCTGGAGTAGAGGCAGGAGCTGGGCCCAGCTGGTTTTAAGGGCCTCCCTGCCCACCTCTTACACCCCACCTGGGCCAGCTCCAGGATTCATGGAAACTCCCACAGAAAGCCTTACTTCACCCCTCAGGACCGCTGGGGATATTTTTCCTGTCTGCGCTCAGAAGTAGCTATTTCCTGAAGCACGTCAGACGCCTGGGAGGCTTTCGGGAGAGACACAGAGGAGGGAATAACCACAGTCAAGGTTATTCTCCATCGATGGCCCATTTTCCCTGACACACACCCCCTCAACACACAATTTTCTGAGAAGATGTGGGTGTGAGCTCCTTCCTCTCCTCGCTCTTGACTTCCTTTTCCCTCCCCCTCCCCTCACGGCAGTATCAGAGAGAAGCCCCTCCTTGGGCCCTGATGAACCCTTCTCTTCCCAGAACCTAAGCACCAGGCACCCGTAGGAACGCTGTGAATTCATTTTGATACGGAAAGTACTTATCGAGTGTCTAATCCCTGCCAGGTTATTGCTGGGGATTCGCTGTGAATAGGACAGCTTCTCTTCTGGTTGGGAAAACAGATAGTAAAGGCATCAAATAAATATACAGTATGCCCAAGGGCAACAGCTGCTGTGGGGAAAAGTCCTCTCTGTTCTGCATTTTCATTTCTTTTTCTCAACCAGTTCCTTCCTCTGCCTACAGGTATATACAAGCTTCACCATCCTAAACCAAACAAAAGGAAGCCAAAAAAAAAAAAAAAAAAGGAAAACATCCCTTGCCTCTGCTGACCTCTCTCCAGCTTTCTTTTTCCTCTAAAAGCCAAAATTCAGGACAGAGACACCGACTCATGCCCATCACCCACTCTCTTCTGAACCCCTTGCTGCCTACCTTTTGTTGCATCCCTAAGCCGGCTCTCAGGGATCCCCCAAAGCCTGGCATTGCCCAAGCTCGGGCTTCTCTTGAACACTCCATCCCAATGACCACCTCCTCCTTCTTGAAACTCTTTCCCTCTGGCCTTCAAGAGGCCAGAGTCTGCCATCCGTCCTCCTGCGGCTCACCCCCCATCTTTGTTGACCCCCAAATGCAGATGTTTTCAAGGGACCTGCTCCTCCCTCTCTACCCCTCTCTCAGGGTGAGTTCTCCATGTACAGGGATTTAGGTCTTATTTCTAGGCAGATGTCCCGAGATATCCCAGGTCAAGCAGTGTCTGGCACTAACTCTCACTCAACAATAAACTTTCAGCCCAGGGCAACAGTAAACTCCCAGCCCAGCCCTGGAAATGCTTTGCTTGTCCTACCAAGTGACTTTAAAAAATGGAATTAGTAGCTTATGTATAAATGTGAAGAGATCTCAGACTGAAATCCAAATTTCCAGCTTCTCTGTGAAAGATCTGGCTCTGGAGTCGAGAAGTAGCTACACGCAAAGACTGCACACATGTTCAGCTTTGCCCTGGTCTTCCTCGTTCCTTCTGCTCACGCTGTCTCATTGTGGCTTTCTGCCTGGAGGGCTCTCTAGTGGGCTGCCATAGAACTCAAACTTGAGTTCAATCCTCTCCACGCGTTCATCAGTAACGGGACAGGGAGTGCCTTGAGAGCAGAAACCATCTCTTCCGCAAACTCGTGTTTGAAGTGCTCAGCTCAGAGCCTAGCCCATAGTAGTTGCTCAGTAAATGTCGTATAAGCGCATTAAAGGAACCCATCCCAGGATGAAGAGGTCACTGAGGGCTTTCTAGAAGAGGAGACACCTGGACTGAATCTCTAAAAGTAGGTTGGAGGAATTGGAACCCCTGTGCACTGTTGGTAGGAATGTAAAATGGTACAGTTGCTGTGGAAAACAGTATATGGCAGTTCCTCAAAAATTAAAAGTAGAATTACTATACAACCCAGCAATTCCACTTCTGGATGTGTTCCCAAAAGAATTGAAAGCAGAGTCTCAAAGAGATAATTGTACAACCATGATGATAGCAGCATTCTTCACATAGCTAAAACGTGGAAGCAACCCAAGCGTCCACTGACAGGTGAATGCATAGGTAAAATGTGGTGTGTACATACAATGGAATAGTATTCAGCCTTAAACAGGGAGGGAATTCTGAAATAAACCAGTCACAAAAAGACATAGGCTGGGCTTCCCTGGTGGCACAGTGGTTAAGAATCCGCCTGCCAATGCAGGGGACATAGGTTCGAGCCCTGGTCCGGGAAGATCCCACATGCCGCGGAGCAACTAAGCCCGTGCACCACAACTACTGAGCCTGCACTCTAGAGCCCGCAAGCCACAACTACTGAGCCCACGCGCCACAACAAAGAGTAGCCCCCGCTCACCGCAACTAGAGAAAGCCCGTGAGCAGCAACAAAGACCCAATGCAGCCAAAAATAAAATAAATTGATGAAAAAAAAAAGACTATATGGTTCTATTTACATGAGATACTTAATCAACATCATAGAAACAGAAAGTAGAATAGTGGTTGCCAGGGGCTGGGGGAGGGAGAATGGGGAGTTAATGTTTAATGGATGCAGAGTTTTAGTTTTATAAGATGAAAAGGGTTATGAAGATGGTTAGTGGTAATGGTTGCACGACACTATAAATGTAGTTAATGCCACTGAACTACATACTTCAAATGGTTAAGATGGTAAATTTTAGGTTATGTGTATTTTACCACAATTTTTAAAAATGAAAAATAAAAGAGAGAGAGAGACAGTGGATTGGAGTTCACCAGGACAAGAATGTGAGGGAGGGCATTCAGGTAGAAGGAACAGCACATGCAGGGCTCATAGGCATGAATTATAAGGGCTCATTCAGGGAACTGCAAACAGATGGGGTAGCTGAGGGTGTTAGGCAGCGATATTCTAGTAAATATTTAATAAATGACTCTCCGGGGCGTAAAAAGCCCTCATTTTTAACATTTGCCAATTTCTGTCGCGTAAATACTCTCACCCTGAGCAATTTCATGCAACTAACATCATGTCACTGAGTGTAGAGCTGGGAACACACACTTACCAGGCAAGGATGCTTGGTAGCTAAGAGCCCGTGTTCTGGAAGTGCCACTTATTAGCTGTGACCTCGGGCAAGTGCTCTGCTCCTCAGTTTACCCACCTGAATAATGGAGTGAATCATTTTACCTGCCTCATCCCTATGTTCTGAGTTGATACATGGCAGGCATTTAGAATTGCGTTGGCACATAGTAAAGGCTCAATTCTATTTGCTATTTTTCCGAGGAAAGACGGACATGCAAGCTCTTGACTTCTCAGAAAAGGGGATCTTCTCTACGTGTATAGTAGGAATTTAGGAATGGTGGGAAAGGCTAGCTGAAGAGATGCAACTGGGTGTGTCAACAAAGAACCTTGGGTGTCAGGCTAAGGAGTTTTACTCTTCTGCTGAGTGTCCCAGAATGACCTCGATCAATAGCAAGATGATGTGACTTCAATAAGAAGAGACTGAATAGGTCTTATCCTAAGATCCCCAAAACTGAAGCACACAAGGACAGCGGTGGGTGACACAGCTCAGCAATCATATGTATGATCCCCAGGCCGGGTATCAGTCAGATCACAAAAGCAACAGCTGTGTCGGCAGTGACAGCAGGAGTGGGTGCCCAGAATGAGGTCCTAGCAGACCTTACCTGGAGCGGAGTGCCTGTTCCTGAGCCCCATCTCCAGGAGGGCTTCTTGAAAACTGGGGGTGTCTGGGTCACAGGATGCCTGTCAGGTAGACGGAATGGGGGCCGACTGGTGTTTGGAAGGGGGTTTGGGGTACCCAGCCTCTGTCTCCAAACTTCTGAAGGATATACAGGGGTAAAAAGCATAGTTGTCCCACGTGGCTCCACTGCAGAGCTGGCCCCAAGCGTGGGCACTCCAAGGAGTCAGGTTTGAGCTAGAGCCAAGAAAGTTTTTTCTAGCAACTCCATTGTCCTGGGGAAATAATGAGCTGTCTTGGGAGTGGTGAGTTTCCTATCCCCAGGGGCACTTTTTATTTACCACTTTTTAGGAACAGAAATGTAGTAGAGGCAGGGGGGACGGAGGGGGTGAGTCACGCCCTCGCTTGACTTCACAGGAAAAGGAGCTTTCTTTAGGTGTTGGGAACACGAGAGCCTCATCAGAAACACATGAAGTCAGTTATGCCAGTTACGAAGATTAGGTTCATAGGTTTGTAAAAGTGTAGAAAATATATTCCATTTTACCAAGATTAAAAAAAAAAAAAAAAAACAGAAAAATCAGGAGTCCTTCAGTTGCTCTATGGCATGGAGAAAGCTGTCAAATATTCTATGCTCCCCACCTTCTTGGGTGTCCTGCCCCAACATTGATTCACGCCCAAGTCATGTCCAGGGATGTTGCGAAGAGCAACGTCTATTAAGTTGGACACGGGCTGGATGAGCTCCAGGTCCGACATTCTGTGACAGTGGGTGCTCTCATGTTAACCTGTTCTTGAACATTCCAAGCTTTTCTACTGAGGATTTTGGCACTTGCTGCTCCCCCTGCCTAGAATACTAGTACTTAGCAAGACATGGTGCTCTTCATTCCTAATCCTCTAGGTCTCATCTTAAACAACACCTCTTCCAGGAGGCCCTCCCTGACCATCTACCCAAGGTAGCTCCTCCTCCTCCCATTAATCCCATATCACTGTTTTTCCCCTGCACAGCACTTACCACCATCTTTTTTTTTTTTTTTTTGATGTTGTATGCAGTATATTATTCAACAAAGTTTTTTTCTCCTTCTGCAAATATACAGATGATCTATCTACTTAGGTACAAATGATGAAAATTCTATATAGTTGAAATGATTTCATATTCAGTGATCATATTCCTCAAGATTAAACCAACAAATCATAGAAATATTCTGACCCAACTCAACAAACTACTAAATTGGATTTTTTTCCGTTTATAAGCGTTTGCCAATTATCAACATTCAGCTAACTTTAACTTTTCCCATTAACCTAGCCAAGCCTAAGTAATTTAGCGATTTCTCATGCCCATTTTACCTTTCTACAACTCGACAGCCCTCACAGCACTTTGACATCATCTTTCACTCTTTTTGATGTATTTCTTTACTTGCTTATGACGTCCGTCTCCTACCCCTTCCCCTAGAGAGCAGGAAACTTGTCAGTCTCGCTCTTCATCACATTATCAGCCACTAGCGCAAAGCCTAATACATATTCGGTGGTTGATACTTATTTGTGGAGTAACAGCAATTGGATTGGTAAACCAATTAAGCCCGGAGCGAGTAGCAGCCTCACTGGATTTCAGCCATTCTGTAGGTTGGCAGTTTGCTCTAAAGACGCGCACAGCCAGCCCAGTCTTGGTCTCAGTCTATTGGTACATATGTAACAGGCTCGAGTTCAACTTTCACCAAAACTTTTGCTAAAAATGCAATCCAAACACCTACTTGGTAGCAAGGACATGTTTTGCTTTATCTTTGAAAAATCAATTCAACTGTTTGTTCTTGGGAAACATTCCCTGAACTCGTCTTCCTTTCTGACTCTGTTTCTGTTGGTCCCTCCATCTGGAATGTTCTTCACTCTCTTTTTCACCTGGTAAAAGCCTACTGTTCTTCCATGCAGTAATGCCACCTCTTTTTTGGAGGCAGGAGAAACCCTAGAACAACCTATGGCTCTGACTGGCGAGATCCAAGACCTAAGAGCAAAGCTTCTAGGCTCGTGATCCTGAGATACTCACGATTCCAGGCCAATCCGCTTGTCTTCAACCCCAGTCCAACCCAGCAACCATTTCCTGAGCAAGTCCTGTGGACAGAGCTGCAGTGAGGCACTAAGGAAACAGACGCAAAGCGAAATCAAGAGATGGTTATCTGGCGCCTGTCTGTTAGCACGGCGGAGATGAGAACAGGCCTTTAGAATGCCCACGGCACCTAGAAGAACGTTTGAACTCCTTCCCAACGCTTAAGAGGAGGAGCCGCCTCTTCCAGACGCCGCCCTGATATCTGCCTGGCAGAGTTCACGGCCTCCCCTTCTGTTCCTGGGTCAATCGGCCTCACCTCTATGACAGCACGGGTCACAAGCTGCCAAAGTCAGAGGACCTGCCTCCCCCGCAGGTACGTGGCCCATCATGACCTGCTGCCACGCCTCTCCAGGCTTGCCTTGGATCCACCCACGCCTCTCCAGGCTTGCCTTGGATCCACACACAACCCAGCGCTTTGCTGGGAAGAAGACTGATGCCAACACCTTCCAGTTCTCAGACACACCGTCTTGTGCTCTCTCTCTCTCTCTCTCCACCCCCTACTCGCCTCCCTCTCTCTCTTTTTTCCTCCTTCCCTTTCTTCTTTTACTCCCCCCACTTTCTTCTCTTCCTCTATTCCTTCTCCTCTTTCTAGACTTAACATGCTTAGCATTCAGTAACTATTTTGTGAGCACCTACTATGTGCCAAGCTCTGTTCTGGGGAAAAGCAGTGAACAAAGCAGATGAGAACTCCACGCTCATGGCCCCCATAGACCTTGCATTCTGGTGGGAGCAGACAGAAATAGACAAGTCAATAAATAAAATATATAGAGTTTGGCAGGTGTTGATAAACGCTATGGAAAAAAATCGGGAAAGGAGGAGAGTGGTGTGTGTGTGTGTGTCTGTGTGTTGTGGGGAGGAGGGTTGATGGTGGGAGCAGCCAGTTTAAATAGGGTGGCCAGGAAACATCTCAGGGCAGAGGGGACATGAAGGAGGGGAGGGAACAGGCTATGGGGACACCCTGGAGAAGAAGCCTCCAGGCAAAGGAAGTACAAAGGTCCTGGAACAAAAGCATATCTATGAGTTGGAGGAATAATAAGGAAATTAGGTCTACCTTTGCCAAAAAGCCTTCTTCTGGACCCATCGTCCTGCCCCAAACTGGATAAGTTCTGCTTCTCTGTGTTCTCCCAGCAGCCTGTGAGCTCCCACATCATAGCACCAATCACAGTACATTACAACGTCTCCCCACCAGACAGGGAGCAACTTGGGGACATTGGACTTTCCAGCACCCAGCATAGGGCTTAATACATATTTATTGACTGTCTAACTGAATCAATCAATGAATAAACAAACTAGGCTATGAATCCTTGGGGGTGTCTCATCCATCTCTACCCCTGGCAGCATCTAGTACACAGTATGGCACCGATTGGGCCCTAGAAAAAAAAAAGTTTGTTGAATGACTAATAGAAATAGCTAATGCTTATTAAGCACAGACACCATGCTAAGTTCTTTATGTGGCTTATCCCATTTATCCTTAAAGTGATCCTATGAGGGAGGCACTACTGTCAGATGCAGTTTGCAGATTAGAACAGCGAGGCTCAAAGGAAAAGAAATGACTCACCCAAACCAGACAGCTGGTAAGTGGCAAAGCTCTGAGTTGAACCTCATTAGTCTGACTCCCAAGGCCATGTCTGCTCAGCCCAAAGCTAAACTGCTTTCCAGAGAAGAGGGCCTGGGAGTGGAGGGAGGGAGGGGTAGGGAGAGATAGAGGAAAGGAGAAGAAAGTTCTCCCTATATGGGCCAAGAACAGCATCTTCCGCATCTCTGTACTCCTTTCCACATGTACCAAAGTGTATGGCATACAGAGGATTGTAGTAAAAGTTAAGGAATATTAAGTAGATGTTGACGATTCCTTTTCCCAAAAAGGAATAGTTTTGTGTGGTTTAAGTTAAAGAGAAATTCCGGCCAGGCCTCAGATTAACACGAACAGAAGTCGCAACTTGAATCCTACGGATAACCCTGCCCAGCTTTGCCCCTAATCTTAGGAATGATCTTCTGGGTAACCTCCATCTCCCTTTAGGTGTGGTCTTACCTCTTTAAGAATGACACGGTTCACAAGGTTTGACACATTCTGGGTAAAGGACCCTGCAGCCCGAGGAATCTCCTCTTACAGGGTCTGTGCCTTGCCCACCCCTCCCAGGGCCCCCTCTTTGGCTTCCTGGACCCCATCTTCTCCAGTCTCACCCACTCCGGCTGGTTGGCCTGCAGCCTCCATGCCCACAACTGACCTCTCTGGCCTGGCCTCAGCTCCTGCTCCCACAAGCCGCGTCATCGGGCAGAGCCTGGAGCCCCAGGCCCTGCTGGCTCCCCTCCTCCAGCCACAACATTGGGGTCCACGGCTGCGGATCCCAATGGATTCTAGGCCTCCAGAATCTTAAAGCCGTGAATGAGAACGAGTGGTGAAGACAGGCCTGGAGGTGGTGAGAAGGAACTTCTGCCCAGACCCAGCCGGGCATCTGCCTGCTCAGCCCACAGCTGCCCTGGCAGGTGCAGGAAGTCCAGCAAAAAGCCTGGAGCCTGGAACTGGCTCTCCTGCCAAACAAGCCTGGGCAGTCACCCAGAGAATTTCAATGAGGGTGAATGTGAGTCCTGCATTATCCAGGTCACAGCCTTATCCGGCTTCACAGGCTTTGCTAATCTCCTCAAGCCTGGGGGGATCACCCGCCCCCCACCCCCACCCCACCTCGGTCCTGAGCTCAGAACTTTCTTAAGGATCCGACAGTCTGCTAAGTAACTCGACTATTTTAGTCCCTGGGGTCCTCAGTCTTGACGGAGGCAGAGGCCTGAACACAGAGCCTGGGGATGGGATGCCTAGGAAAACAGATGGGGAGGAAGGTGGTCAGAGGGGGAGGTACTGGAGCCATCAGGGAAGCAAATGTACTTCTGGAAGTGAGTTCTGAGAGTGGGGACCAGTGGCCAGAAATCACGTGGTGTCATTCATTTCTGAATACCTACCATCATTATTTCCTGAATACCTACTGTGTGCCAGCTACTGGGCTGAGAGGCAGGTACAGAGATGAATAATGGAGGGGGTGGTGCGGGAAGGTCCTTGCTCTCAAGGAGCTCAGAGTTTAATGATGGAGACAGCGCAGGAATGAGCACACCACCAAAAACACTGCAGAAGTGCCGGGATAGATATGCCCAGAGCAGCAGCGGGGAGAGGGAGGCCCCGCCCAGCCAGCACAGGCTGGGGACTAATAACTCAGCAGCCACAATAATGATGGTAGAATTAACATTTGTGAGTACTTACTGTGCACCCTGCTAAGCGCAACACATGATTTATCCCGTCTAACATAGGCATTAACTCCGTGGGGGAAAGGGCCATTCAGACAGCGGTCCAGGAACTTGGCCAAGGTCACACAGCTAACCAGAGCCTCCCATGAGCTTAGAAGGACCCTTTATTCAGATTGGCAGGCCCTGGTTTGACTGGTATAGTCCTTGACACAATACAGATACTGTCTTTTTTTTTTTCTCATCATCAGAGAGGGAGATAAAAGCCTTAAAAAACAATCCAGAAATGTATAAATTAAAAAGTGAATCATAATCCACCCAAGATAACCACTTTTCAGAATGATTTCTATTCTTAAGAATAATATTTAAAATAACCCTGATTAAAAATAATTTTTATCTCTTTCTTTGAGATTTTGTCCATATTGGCTTTTTTTTTTTAAAAAAAAGAATTAAAGCCTTAAAGATTGAATTGGAATTCTTCCTTGGCCCTTCCTCTGCCCTATTTCCAGGCTTCCTTCCCTATCCACAGATAAACAAATCATGAAATTGATGTGTATCCACAAAATTAATAACATTATTTCCTGGTTTTTATTTCTACACAAATGGAATAATAGTGAACTTAACATCTTGCAAGTTGCTTTTTTCACTCTATCCACATTGATCCCTATACAACTGATTTAAGGTATATAATGAAAAAGGCAATGTTGGGTAATAGACTATCCACATTTTTTCTTAAAATTTTATTTTGAAAAATTTGAAATCGACAGAAAAGTTGCAAGATTCATGTAATTAATACTCATAAATCCTTCAATTCACCAATTGTTGACATTTTGCTATAATTGCTTTACTTCTCTCTCACACACACACATTTGAGGGTAAGTTGCAGAGATTTCATTCTAAATAATTCAGCATCTATCGTCTAAAGATAGACATTCTCTTACATAACTAACACAGTTATGACACTCAAGAAACTTAACATTGATAGAATACTATTATCTAGTATACATTAAAAATGTTTAATATCCAGTTTTCCCCTGTTGTCTCAATAATGCTCTTTATAACCAATTTTTTGATTTTTTTTTCAATCCAGAATCCAAACAAGAATCAGGCATTGCATTTAGTTGCAATCCGTTGTGCCTCTTTGGTAATCTTTCATCTAGAATATTCCTCAGTCTTTTTTGTTTGCTTGTGTTTATGACGTTGACATTTTTGAATCCAGACCAGCTGTCTTACAGAATCCCCCTCCATTTGGATTTGCCTGATTGTTTCCTCATGGTTAATCAGGTTAAACATTATTGATAAGAATACTACATAGGTCAGGTGGGGAGTGAGTATGGTATGAGGTAGGAATTCCGTATCTCTGTAGGGAAGGTTGATGATTTCAATACCTTTTGTCAAACAGTACAATCTTTCCCTTCTGATTTTAATGCTCCCTCTATCACCTAAGTTTCCACCTATGCTTAGATCTGTTTCTGAGCTTGCTTTATTTTACTTTGATCTATTTGTCTACACTTGCCCTAATATCACTCTGCCCAATTACTATGGCTTTTTAAGTCTTCATATATACTAAAGACATCTCTCTTCTTCCTCCTTCTTCTTTAGAAATGTTTTGGCTATTTTTAAACACTTATTCCTCCTCATGAATTTTAGAATCAGTTTTTCAAGTTCTATGACAACTCCCATTGGAATTTTTATTGGAATTTCATTGAATTTTGTAGATGATGTAATGATATTTAGTCTTGCTAACCCTGAACATGACATGGTCTTACTCTCCATTTACTTAGGTCTTCTTATATGTCCTTCAATAAGGTTTTATGATTTTTCTTCCATACAGTTAGATACTATTCAGCAACAAAAGACATGAACTATCAGGCCTCAAAAAGACATGGAGGAACCTTAAAAGTATATTACTAAGTAAAAGAAACCAATCTGAAAAGTCTACATACTATATGATTCCAACTATATGACATTCTGGAATAGGCAAAACTATTAAGAGTAAAAATATCTCTGGTTGCCAAGAGTTTGGGATGGGGAGAGCACATGAGTAGGTGAAACACAGGGGGATCCTTAGGGCAGTGAAACCATTCTGTAAAATACAGTGATGATAGATACATGACATTACCCATTTGTCAAAATCCAGAGAATATACAACACAAAGACTCAACCTGAATGCAAACTATAGATGTTAGTTAATAATAATGCATCAATATTAATTCATTCATTGTAAGAGATGTATCACACTAATGTAAGATGTTAATAGTAGGGGGAACTATGTCTGTGTCCAGGATGGGAGGAAGCTTATGGGAATTCTGTACAATTCTTCTGTAAATCTAAAACCGTTCCTAAATACAAAAACAAAACCAAAGTTTATTAACTTATAAAGAACTGTTATTGCAATATGTGCTTTTACATGATTATATACATTCTTTTTTAAACATTGAAATACAGTTGATGTACAATATTACATTAGTTTCAGGTGTATTATATAGAGATTTGACATTTGCATACATTATAAAGTGATCACCATGATAGATCTAGTAACCATCTGTCCCCATACAAAGTTATTATGATATTATTGACCATATTCCTTATGTTGTATGTTACATCCCCATGGGTTATTTATTTTATAACTGGAGGTTTGTACTTCTTAATTCCTTTCACCTATTTCATCCAACCCCCAACCTTTCCCCTCTAGCAACCACCCATTTGTTCTCTGTATCTATGAGTCTGTTTTCATTTTGTTTTGTTTTGTTTTTTTACTTTCCCCATATAAGTGAGATCATAGACTATTTGTCTTTCTTTGTCTGATTTATTTCACTTAGCATAAAACCCTCTAGATCCATCCATGTTGTCACAAATGGCAAGATTTCATTTTTTATGGCTGAGTAATATTCCATTGTGTGTGTGTGTGTGTGTGTGTGTGTGTGTGTGTGTGTGTGTGTGTGTGTACACCACATCTTCTTTATCCATTCATCTATTGATGGACACTTTGGTTGTTTCCATATCTTGACTATTGTAAATAATGCTGCAATGAACATTGGGGTGCATATATCTTTTTAAATTCGTGTTTTTGTTTTCTTCTGGTAAATACCCAGAAGTGAAATTGCTGGATCATATGGTAGTTCTATTTTTAATTTTTTGAGGAACCTCCATACTGTTTGGCTGCACCAATTTACATTCCCACCAACAGTGCAGGAGGGTTACCTTTTCTCTACATCCTTGCCAACACTTGTTATCTGTTGTCTTTTTTTAAAAATTTATTTTATTTTTATTTATTTTTGGCTGTGTTCGGCCTTTGTGGCTGCACGCGGGCTCTCTCCAGTTGCGGAGAGTGGGGGCCACTCTTCCCTGCAGTGCACGGGCTTCTCCCTGCGGTGGCTTCTCCTGTTGCAGAGCATGGGCTCCAGGTGCACGGGCTTCAGCAGTCGTGGTGTGCAGGCTCAGCAGTTGTGGCTCGCAGGCTCCAGGGCGCAGACTCGGCAGTTGTGGCCCATGGGCCCAGTTGCTCTGAGGCACATGGGATCCTCCTGGATCAGGGCTCGAACCCATGTCCCCTGCATTGGCAGACAGACTCCCAACCACTGTGCCACCAGGGAAGCCCTTGTTGTCTTTTTGATGAAAGCTATTCTGACAGATGTGAGGTGATATCTCATTGTGGTTTTGATTGGCATTTCCCTGATGACTCGTGATGACTATACGTTCTTGATTACAACACAAGTATGGCGAAGATTTTATTTTCTTTCTTTGCTCAGAGCCCATTTTGTGTTTGACTGGCTTCCATGCTCTCGGGCAGTGTTTCTTAAACTTTATTGTGCCTACAAGTCACACAGGGATCTTTTTAAGATGCAGATTTTGATCCCTGGGTCTTGGGTGAGGCTGGAAAATTTACATACAAGCTCCCTGGTGATCCCAATACTGTGGGCATGTGGTCCATACTTGGAGGAGCAAGACATGCAAACAGACAAGCAAACAAGACCAGAAGACCCAGTCTCTGCCCTCTATAATCTGGTTTCTAAATAAGGGGGAAAGAAATACCTAATTTCATGACAATGCTACCCAGTGTTTTTGTGTTTTTTTCTAAATCCATCTTAGAGTCTGTCATACAGAGTGAAGTAAGTCAGAAAGAGAAAAACAAAAACAGTATGTTAACACATATATATGGAATCTAAGGAAGAAAAAAAAAAAAAAAGGTTATGAAGAACCTAGTGGCAAGACGGGAATAAAGACACAGACCTGCTAGAGAATGGACTTGAGGATATGGGGAGGGGGAAGGGTAAGCTGTGACAAAGTGAGAGAGTGGCATGGACATATATACACTACCAAACATAAAATAGATAGCTAGTGGGAAGCAACCGCATAGCACAGGGAGATCAGCTCCGTGCTTTGTGACCACCTAGAGGGGTGGGATAGGGAGGGTGGGAGGGAGGGAGATGCAAGTGGGAAGAGATATGGGAGCATATGTATATGTATAACTGATTCACTTTGTTATAAAGCAGAAACTAACGCACCATTGTAAAGCAATTATACTCCAATAAAGATGTTAAAATCAATCAATCAATCAATCAATCAATCAATCAATCAATCCATCTTTAAAGGGCTGTTTTCACTGCCCTTTCTTTCTGAATCACGTTCAGTTTCTATTTCCAAAGACGCTGGAACTCCTTGCTTCAGCTAAATGAGTCATCTGAGATTGGAAGTTTGTGTGTCTGAGTGAAACTCAACAAAAGGTCCATAACACCCCACGGCAGTCGATTGGGCCAACAAATATTTGTGTCTGTATAAGTCAAAAGCATATCGTGTTCTAAAGGCTGTGAAGGTCACAGCTGGGGTCACCCAGACAATGGCTACTTTGGGGCTAGTCAGAACATGCTGCTTACTTGAAGGAGAGCCTTAAGCCAGGTGGCAAACACGATGAGAGGGAGGTGGTTGCAGTGAACAAAGCTTACGTCTCCAGACAGCCATAGCGCGGAGCAAAGACTCAGGGGATTAGCGTTCCGGTTCTGCCACAAACTTGCTGAGCCTCAGCTTTCCCATCTGTAAAATAAGATGACTGCACTCCATTCTAGTTAAGGGTGCTTCTAACTCTGCATTCCTTCTTTTTATTCTAAGCACATTCATTCCAAATAAGGGCCTGGATCTTCCTTTTCCGGGGCAAAGGCTTCAAGTTTCCAGTTGCATCCTCCAACCCGCTCCGCACTGCCCCACCTTGCTCATCCCACCTTTGGTCCATTGAGCAGCAGACAGATGAGGCTCTGGCCTTCCAGATGCCTGACTTCATGTCTCAAAAGCAAGGGGAATCCAGTCCCGGGACAGGTGGCCTCTCCTGGGCAGGCCCCAGGATGCTGATCACAGATAGAATACCTCCAACCACATTTTCCACTGACCTCAGATGGCCTGAGGGACATCTGGCTGGAGAAGTTCCTGGGTCCATCCTGGAACCAAAGAAGATTTTGCTACAATTGTATAGATTCAGAGAGTCAACTGAGGAAATGACGGGAGAGGCAGCTGGCTCAAACCAGAGCCCTTATTTGCTATGGGGAAATCAAACTCCTGACTTAAACCAAACCATGGTTTCAAGAAGCCATGAGCGGGCATTTCCTGAACCTTCCTTGGATCCTCTCAGCTGCCTCAGGTCCTGGGCCTCTAGAAACTTCAGACCATAGTTCTGTCCAGGTGTGAGCCAACTGTGACCCAGACAAGCAGCTTATCAGTCAGCCCAGAGCCTCCCTCAGGCGGGGCCTCGAGTTAATCTTGTTGCCCTACTACTTGGTGTCTGGGATGGGCCCTCTGTACTGTTGACTGAAACAAAAATGCACAACCTAAAAGTTGAGAGTTATGTTTTATTCGGCAGACAAAACTGAGGACTTAAGCCCGGGACACAGCATCTCAGGTAACTCTGAGAGACTGCTCCAATGAGGCAAGTGGGGGAGCGAGGATAGACAGGAGTTTTTGTAACAAGGACCAAGTAGTCGGAGCATCAAAAGATTACTGTTAATTAAAGAAAACCAGATATCTCAAGTTAAGGAATTTAGCGAATTTAGCGCTTTTCTATGTAAGGGAAGATGCAAGAGTTGGGCTCACTGGAATCTTTTCTTTGATACGCACCTCAGCTCTCTGGGGCCAGTATCTGGGCTTCTCACTCTGAGTGTCCTCAGGGTACACCACTGGGGGTGGCTGCAGCAGCTGACTGCTAGTTGCGGGGGCAACCTGCCTCCATCCTGGGTTCCCTCAAGGCTGCTGTAATGTGATGGCTTGACGGCTGCAACGTCCTTTGTTTATTGATATGGCAGGCAATGTTTTTCATTCACAGTACCCACATATTTACTGTTCATTCATTCATTCACTCAACACATGTTTATGGACCCAAATTCAACAGGTCCTGTGCTATGTGCTAGGGGAATGAGATCACAGCAGCTGACCACCTCACCTTGTCAGCAAGTCCCCTCTGAGTTTTCAGCTCAGGAGAGAAGGGTATGCTCAACTTGATCTCCCTAATGCTGACAGAGGTTTTACTCTGCACAGGACTTCCCTGCTCACTCTGGTGTCCTGGCATTCTTCATGTGGTTTGAATGGAAGGGACAAGTTTCTTACACCTCCTTGGAGCACGACGCAAGGAAATATAAGACTATGAGATGCAGGGAGTTTCATGTCTGATGGGAAAGTCATTCCATATTCCCAAGGGGTTCTCAGTCATCAGGGAGATACACAGCTCTGTGCTTGGAGAGCTCCCAGACTTCAGAGAGCTCTTTGTTTGGTGGAAAGATTGGATACATAAATACTAATATCCAAAGATTTGCAGCACCTTATTAAAAAGCAGTGGGCTGGCTTACTGCTGAGGGAAGGAAAGGAGGTGACTAATCCCTAGGTGAGGTCCTTTGACATAAGATATGTGAAAACAGGGTTTCTTTTAGGCCCTGCTCAATTCAGGCATGAAGGAGAAGCCCACAATCATACTTGTGCTGAGAGATTTATAAGTACAGCAGGCAGGCCAGGGTGGAGCAAATGTGAGATGACCATTCTAAGTGCCAACATTTTAAAGTGGAACACAGAATGAAGTATGTTCTCTGGAAAAGAGGTGGTTTTATCCGTGTCCCTGGATCAAACCCCAGAGAGAAGTCTGAGCAATGGAGAGATGTAACCAACCCAGAAGAGAGGTAAGGAAACACCAAGCTGCAGGGTCCATGAGGGGTCATTAAATCCAGCCCCCTGCTATAATGAAAGACTTGCTTTATCTAGCTCCCAAATGGGCTCTTGGCCTCTTTCTAAATGTCATTCCAACACTAGCCATCTCCAAAATGAGAGTCACATCTAGCTTAAACCTGTCATTATACTGTATCTGCCTCTCTCTTGAAAATACTGAATTGGTTGAAGATAAAGGCGGATCGATAATTCCATCTTCTACAATAATTCTATCTTTTACAGTATGGCTTCAAAGTGCCATAGGTTGAGCCAAGAAGGCCAGAAGAGCGGCAGTAATCTGGCCCCTTCTGACCTCTCCACCATTATTTTTCTCTCTGAGCTTTGTCCATCTGGCCTTTTCTCACTTCCTCCAACAGCATACTTTCTCCTGAACATAGTCATAGTGCTTACAGCTTCCTCTGCCTAGACTGGCCCCAACAAACTACCCTTAGGGCTCCACTTAAGATTGGAGGTCTAATTTATTTAGAAACCTAATTCCAGAAGGGCAGTGCATCCTGCAGTCATTGGGAGTGGTGCTGGAAAAGCAGGCTGAGTTTCCAGAAAAGACTCCCAGAGTCACACCACAGAACTAATCTGCCAAGGGAGCTGCTGCTTCTGCCACAACAGGAAGCTGTTTGTCAAATGGTGAAGCTGTCATCACAGCTTCCACCATCATGCCTTCACTAGAACACTCTGCCAGCAAATTGATGCCTTACATCTTGCTCTTTTCCCATCCATTCAGTTCTGATTTCAAATCTCAGACAAATATATCTGATAGGCAGAATCTTAAAACACATGGAATCTTACCTGCAAGGAAGTCTTATTTAAGTTTTCCAGCCTCTGCAGTTCACTAGAAGGAGATGAAATAGATGCTGAACAAGCCAGTTCATAGATATCTTCTACAGTCTGTCTTTTTGTTTATTCAAGTGCTATACACACCCTTCTTCCCATATCTGTACCTCACTTTCAACTAAGTGGTCTCCCTTTGAGCCTATTGTTCCAGTGGCATAAGGACCCCAAAATGGCCATGTGGTAATTCCATATGCAATTAACTTCCAGTTTAACTGAACCAATTTTTTTTTTTTAAAGACAGCTTTCCATCTTTTTTTTAAAATTATTATTATTATTATTATTTTATCTTATGGCTGTATTGGGTCTTCGTTTCTGTGCGAGGGCCTTCTCCAGTTGTGGCAAGCGGGGGCCACTCCTCATCGCGGTGCGCGGGCCTCCCACCATCGCGGCCTCTCCTGTTGCGGAGCACAGGCTCCAGACGCGCAGGCTCAGTAATTGTGGCTCACGGTCCTAGTAGCTCCACGGCATGTGGGATCTTCCCAGACCAGGGCTCGAACCCGTGTCCCCTGCACTGGCAGGCAGACTCTCAACCGCTGCGCCACCAGGGAAGCCCACTGAGCCAATTTTGCATACCCTAGTGAAGGTACTCCTTACCTGGACACTAATATCTTTAATCTCCCAACAAGGCCACAGAGGGAACTGCAGCCCCAGACACAGTCAGGAAACTGACTTGTCAGATCGAGAAGCTGCTGCTGGAGCTACAGTTCCCAAATCACAATGCCCCTGCTACAAGCTGCTCCAGCCACATGGTTGCCACAGATCCCAGCTCTCTCTCCCATTAAATCCGCTCTGAATTCAAGACTCATATGATTGTAACTTATTTACAGAACCTATATCTAATTCAGAAACCTAGCTGCAAAAGAGACCAGGAATGTTGTCTACAAAAACCCACTTTAAAGACATACAGGTTAAAAGTAGAGGGATGGAGAAAGATACACCATGCTAACACTAATAAAAAGAAAGCAGGAACAACTATATTAATTTTAGACAAAGTACACTTCAGAGCAAGGAAAATGATCAGGAATAAAGAGGGGCATTTACACAATAATAAAGAGGTTCGTTCTCTAGGAAGATATAACAATCCTCATTGTATATGTCCCTATCAACAGATCAGCAAAACTGAACAGCACCATCAATCAACTGTATCTAATTGACATCTATAGAGTACTTCACTCAGCAACAGCAGAATACACATTCTTCCCAAAATCCTGTGAAACATTCATCAAGATAGACCACATTCTGGGCCATAAAACACACCTTAAATTTAAAAGAACAGAAATCATACAACATATGCTCTCTGGCCACACCAAAATTAAACTAGAAACGAACAACAGAAAGTTAGCTGAAAAATCTCAAAACACTTGCTGATTAAACAGTGCAGTTTCTAAATAACACATCAGGAGAAGTTAAAAGACATTTTGAGCTAAATGAAAATGAAAACACAACCACTCAAAATTTGTGGGATACAGTGAAAGCAGTGTTTGGGGGAGAATTTATAGCATTGAATGCATACATTAGAAAAGAAGAAAGATCTAAAGTCAATCGTCTAATCTTCCACCTTTGGAAATAGAAAAAGAAAAGCAAATAAAACCCAGAGTAAGCAGAAGAAAAGAAATAACAAAAATGAGAGAAATCAATGAAACTAAAAGCAGGAAATCAGTAGAGAAAAGCAATGAAACCAAAAGCTGGTTCTTTGAAAAGATTAATAAAATAGGGCTTCCCTGGTGGCACAGTGGTTATGAGTCTGCCTGCCAATGCAGGGGACACGGATTCGAGCCCTGGTCTGGGAAGATCCCACATGCTGCGGAGCAACTAAGCCCGTTTGCCACAACTACTGAAGCCCATGCACCTAGAGCCCGTGCTCCGCAGCAAGAGAAGCCACCTCAGTGAGAAGCCCGCACACCGCAACAAAGACTAGCCCTCACTCGCTGCAAGTAGAGAAAGACTGCATGCAGCAACGAAGACCCAACACAGCCAAAAATAAATAAATAAATAAATAAATTTATTTTTTAAAAAAGAAAAGATTAATAAAATCAATAACCTCTAGTGAGGCATCTAAACAAAGAGAGAATATACAAACATTAATCTTAAATGAGGAGGCAGAGTCAAGATGGCAGTGTGGGAAGACGTGGAGTTAGCGTCTCCCCAAAACTAGGGTGCCTGCCGGCCGCTGGTGAGGAACTCTGACAGCCAAGGAGATGCGAGGAACCCCAAGGTAAACCGATAGGATGTAGGGGGACTGAGGGGGGAGGAGAAGTGAAGGCCAGACAGGATTGGCACCCCTGAGGCTGGGGAGATCAGGAGAGGCAGGTGGGAGGGACTCTCCGGGAAGAGCAGGAGAGGAGCTGAGGGCGACAGCCCCACCCACTCGGGCCCGGGGAGCCTGCTGGGCTCCCAGGTGAGGTCCCCTGTCCTCTGAGACCAGGGGTGGGGGGCACGCCTGGGCCGCTTCTGTTCCTTGAGCCTAAGCCACACCCCCCAGAGCCCCCAGGGCCTTTTCCAGCCCTGTGAGTCCTGAGCATTGGCCCCGCCCACCACCCAAACCTCACCCTTGCTTAGGCCCTGCACTCCACAGCCAAGGCCTTTCCCCCCCCCCACTTTTTTTTTTTTCCTTTCCCTCCTCCTCCTTTTTACTATTGTGGTACTGTTGTACCTTCCAGTGGTTGATTCATCTATATTTTTATTTTTATATTCTTCCTAACACATCTGTTAGTTTCCTAGTCTAATTTTATTTTTTACTTTGTTATTGTTTATTTTGTTGTTTTTTTTGTTTTTTTCGCCACCGCAGGTGGCTTGCAGGATCTTGGTTCACAGGCCCGGGTTCAGGCCAAATCTCCTGCGGTGGAAGCTCTGAGTCCAAACCGCTGGGCTAACAGAGAACCTCAGACCCCAGGGAATATTCATTGGAGTGAGGTCTCATGGAGTTCCTCATCTCAGCATCAAGACCCAGCTCTACCCAGTAGCCGACAAACCCCAGAGTTGGAAACCTCAGGCCAAACAACCAGTAAGACAGGAACACAATCCCACTCATTAAAAAAAAAAAAAAAAAATTAGGACGTCAAAAAAATATGTCACAGATGAAGGAGCAAGATAAAAACCTACAAGACCAAATAAATGAAGAGGAAATAGGCAATCTACCTGAAAAAGAATTCACAGTAATGACAGTAAAGATGATCCAGAATCTTGGAAGTAGAATGGAGGCACAGATTGAGAAAATACAAGAAATGTTTAACAAAGATTTAGAAGAACTAAAGAACAAACAAACAGAGATGAACAACATAATAACTGAAATGAAAAATACACTAGAAGGAATCAGTAACAGAATAACTGAGGCAGAAGAATGCATAAGTGAGCTAGAAGACAAAATGGTGGAAATAACTGCCAAGGAGCAGAATAAAGAAAAAAGAAAGAAAAGAATTGAAGACAATCTCAGAGACCTCTGGGACAACAATAAACACACCAACATTCAAATTATAGGGGTCCCAGAAGAAGAAGAGAAAAAGAAAGGGTCTGAGAAAATATTTGAAGAGATTATAGTTGAAAACTTCCCTAACATGGGAAAGGAAATAGTCATTCAAGTCCAGGAAGCACAGAGAGTCCCATACAGGATAAACCCTAGGAAAAACACACACAGACACATATTAATCAAACTAACAAAAATTAAATTCAAAGAAAAAATATTAAAAGCAGCAAGGGAAAAACAAAAAATAACACACAAAGGAATCCCCATAAGGTTATCAGCTGATTTTTCAGTGGAAGTTCTGCAGGCCAGAAGGGAGTAGCAGGATATACTTAAAGTGGTGAAAGAGAAAAACCTAAAACCAAGATTACTCTACCCGGCAAGGATCTCATTCAGATTCGATGGAGAAGTCAAAAGCTTTTCAGACAAGCAAAAGCTAAGAGAATTCAGCACCACCAAACCAGCTCTACAACAAATGCTAAAGAAAGTTCTCTAAGCAGGAAACACAAGAGAAGAAAAAGACCCACAAAAACAAACTCAAAACAATTAAGAAAATGGTAATAGGAACATACATATTGATAATAACCTTGAATGTAAATGGATTAAATATCCCGACCAAAAGACACAGACTGGCTGAATGGATACAAAAACAAGACCCATATATATGCTGTCTACAGGAGACCCACTTCAGACCTAGGGAAACATACAGACTGAAAGTGAAGGGATGGAAAAAGATATTCCATGCAAATGGAAATCAAAAGAAAGCTGGAGTAGCAATAGTCGTATCAGATAAAATAGACTTTAGAATAAAGACTGTTACAAAAGATAAGGAGGGTCACTACATAATGATCAAAGGATCAATCCAAGAAGAAGATATAGCAGTTATAAATGTTTAGGCACCCAACACAGGAGCGCCTCAATACATAAGGCGAATGGTAACAACCATGAAAGGAGAAATCGACAGTAACACAATAATAACAGGAGAGTTTAACACCCCACTTACACCAATGGACAGATCATCCAAACAGAAAATAAATAAGGAAACACAAACTTTAAATGAAACAATAGACCAGATAGATCTAATTGATATTTATAGAACATTCTACCCAAAAGTGGCAGAATACACTTTCTTCTCAAGTGCACATGGAACATTCTCCAGGATAGATCCATCGTGGGTCAAAAATCAAGCCTCAGAAAATTTAAGAAGATTGAAATCGTATCAAGCATCTTTTCCAACCGCAACGCTATGAGATTGGAAATCAATTAGAGAAAAAAACAGTAAAAAATACAAATACATGGAGGTTAAAGAGTGCGCTACTAAATAACCAAGAGATCACTGAAGAAATCAGAGGAGAAATTTAAAAATACATAGAAAAAAATGACAATGAAAACACCACAACCCAAAACCTATGGGACACAGCAAAAGCAGTTCTAAGAGGGAAGTTTATAGCAATACACTCTCACCTCAAGAAACAAGAAAAATCTCAAATAAACAATCTAACCCTACACTTAAAACAACTAGAGAAAGAAGAACAAAGAAAATCCAAAGTCAGTAGAAGGAAAGAAATCATAAAGATCAGAGAAGAAATAAATGAAATAGAAATGAAGAAAAGAATAGCAAAGATCAATAAAACTAAAAGCTGGTTCTTTGAGATGATAAACAAAATTGATAAGCCCTTAGCCAGACTCATCAAGAAAAAAAGGTAGAGGATGCAAATCAATAAAATAAGAAATGAAAAAAGAGAAATCACAGCTGACACTGCAGAAATACAAAGGATTATAAGAGACTACTACAAACAATTATATGCCAATAAAATAGACAACCACGAAGAAATGGACAAATTCTTGGAAAGGTACAATTTTCCAAGACTGAACCAGGAAGAATTAGAAAATATAAACAGACCTATCGCAAGTAATGAAATTGAAACTGTAATTAAAAATCTTCCAACAAACAAAAGTCCAGGACCAGATGCCTTCACAGGCGAATTCTATCAAACGTTTAGAGAAGAGCTAACACCCATCCTTCTCAAATTCTTCCAAAACATTGCAGAGGGAGAAACACTCCCAAATTCATTCTACAAAGCCACCATCACCCTGATACCAAAACCAGAAAAAGATATCACAAAAAAAGAAAATTACAGACCGATATCACTGATGAACATAGATGCAAAAATCATGAACAAAATACTAGCAAACAGAATCCAACAGCACATTAAAAGGATCATACACCATGATCAAGTAGGATTTACCCCAGGGATGCAATGATTCTTCAGTATATGCAAATCAATCAATGTGATACACCACATTAACAAATTAAGGAATAAAAACCATATGATCATCTCAATAGATGCAGAAAAAGCTTTGGACAAAATTCAACACCCATTTATGATAAAAACTCTCCAGAAAGTGGGCATAGGGTACCTACCTCAACATAATAAAGGCCATATATGACAAAAACCACAGCAAGCATCATACTCAATGGTGAAAAACTGAAAGCATTTCCACTAAGATCAGGAACAAGACAAGGATGTCCACTCTTGCCACTATTATTCAACATAGTTTTGGAAGTCCTAGCCACAGCAATCAGAGAAGGAAAATAAATAAAAGGAATACAAATTGGAAAAGAAGAAGTAAAACTGTCACTTTTTGCTGATGACATGACACTATACATGGAAAATCCTAAAGATGCCACCAGAAAACTACTAGAACTAATCAATGAATTTCGTAAGGTTGCAGGATACAAAATTAATGCACAGAAATCTCTGGCATTCCTATACACCAACAATGAAAAATCAGAAAGAGAAATTAAGGAAACACTCCCATTTACCATTGCAACAAAAAGAATAAAATACCTAGGAATAAACCTACCTATGAAGGTGAAAGACTTGTACTCAGAAAACTATAAAACACTGATGAAAGAAATCAAAGTTGACATAAACAGATGGAGAAATATACCATGTTCTTGGATTGGAAGAATCAATACTGTGAAAATGGCTTTACTACCCAAAGCAATCTACAGATGCAATGCAATCCCTATCAAACTACCAATGGCATTCTTCACAGAATTAGAACAAAATATTTTACAATTCGCATGGAAACACAAAAGACCCTGAATAGCCAAAGCAATCTTGAGAAAGAAAAACAGAATTCGAGGGATCAGGCTCCCCCGACTTCAAACTACCACAAAGCTACAGTAATCAAGACAGTATGGTATTGGCACAAAAACAGAAATATAGATCAATGGTACAAGATAGAATGCCAAGAGATAAACCCACACACATATGGCCACTTAATTTACGACAAAGGAGGCAAGAACATACAATGGAGAAAAGACAGCCTCTTCAATAAGTGGTGCTGGGAAAACTGGACCGCTACATGTAAAAGAATGAAATTAGAACACTACCTAACACCATACACAAAAATAAACTCAGAATGGATTAAAGACTTAAATGTAGGACGAGACACTATAAAACTCTTAGGGGAAAACATAGGAAAAACACTCTTTGACATAAACCACAGCAAGATCTTTTTGACCCACCTCCTAGAGTAAGGGAAATAAAAACAAAAATAAACAAATGGGACCTAATGAAACTTAAAAGCTTTTGCACAGCAAAAGAAACCATAAACAAGACAAAAAGACAACCCTCAGAAAGGGAGAAAATATTTGCAAATGAAACAACAGACAAAGGATTAATCTCCATGATATACAAACAGCTCATGGAGCTCAATATCGAAAAACAAACAATCCAGTTAAAAAATGGGCAGAAGACCTAAACAGACATTTCACCAAGGAAGACATACAGATGGCCAAGAGGCCCATGAAAAGATGCTCAACATCACTAATTATTAGAGAAATGCAAATCAAAACTACAATGAGGTATCACCTCACGCTGGTCAGAATGGCCATTATCAAAAAAGCTAGAAACAATAAAAGGGTGTGGTTAAAAGGAACTCTCCTGCACTGTTGATGGGAATGTAAATTGATACAACCACTATGGAAAACAGTATGGAGGTTCCTTAGAAAACTAAAAATAGAACTACCATATGACCCAGCAATCCCACTACTGGGCATATACCCTGAGAAAACCATAATTCAAAAAGACATGTACCACAATGTTCATTGCAGCACTATTTACAATAGCCAGGACATGGAAGCAACCTAAGTGTCCATCGACAGATGAATGGCTAAAGAAGATGTGGCACATATATACAATGGAATATTACTCAGCCATAAAAGGAAACGAAATTGAGTTATTTGTAGTGAGGTGGATGGACCTAAAGTGTGTCATACAGAGTGAAGTAAGTCAGAAAGAGAGAAACAAATACCGTATGCTAACACATATACATGGAATCTAAAAAAAAAATGGTACTGATGAACCTAGTTGCAGGGCAGGAATAAGGAGCTAGACATAGAAAACGGACTTGAGGACATGGGTTGTGAGGGTGAAGTTGGGGCGAAGTGAGAATAGCATCGACATACATACACTACCGAATGTAAAATAGTTGGCTGGTGGGAAGAAGCAGCATAGCACAGGGAGATCAGCTCAGTGCTTTGCGATGACCTAGAGGGTGGGATAGGGAGGATGGGAGGGAGACTCAAGACGGAGGGTGTATGGGGACATGTGTATGCATATGGCTGATTCACTTTGTTGTGCAACAGAAACTTAACATTTTGTGGGTATTTTTTTACTTTATACTTTATTGGAGTATTGTGAAGTAATTATACTCCAATAAAGATCTATTAAAAAATAAAAGTCTTAAATGAAAGAGGGGCCATCATTACTGATCCCATGGATATTAAAGGGATAATAAACAAATATTATGAACAATTCTACGGTGACAAATTGGATAGATTAGGAGGAATGGACAAATTCCTTGAAAAACACAATGTATGAAAACACACACAAGAAGAAAGAGATCATTTGAATAGGTCAATATTTATTAAGGAAATTGAACCAATAACTAATAACTTTCCAAAAAAAAAAAAAAAAGCCAGGTCCAGATGATTTCACTGGTCAATTCTACCAAATATTTAAGGAAGAAATTATACCAATTCTCTACAATCTCTTCCAGAAAATTCTTCCAGAAAACGTCTTCCAGAAACTCCCTAACTCATTCTATAAGGCCAACATTATTCTGATACCAAAACCAGACAAAAGCATTACAAGAAAGGAAAACTACAGACTGACATCTCTCATAAACATAGGTGCAAAGTTCTTTAAAAAAATTAACAAATCAAATCCAATAATGTATTAAAAAAGAACTGTACCTCACAACCAAGTGGGATTTATTCCAGGTATGGAAGGTTGGTTCAATATTTGAAACTCAATTAATGTGCTACATCACATCAACAGGTTAAAGAAGAAAATCCACATGATCATAACAATAGATGCAGAGGGCATTTGACAAAATCCAACACTCATTCATGATAAAAACTCTCAGAAACTAGGAATAGAGGGGGACTTCCTCAGCTTGATAAAGAACATCTACAAAAAATCTACAGCTAAAATCATACTTAACGATGAGAAACTAGATGCTTTCCTACTAAGATAAGGAACACGACAAAAATGTCCCAACTTACCATTCCTATTCAACATCATACTGGAAATCATAGTTAATGTAATAAGGAAAAAAAAGAAAAGTATACTTATTGGGAAGAAAGAAATAAAACTGTCTTTTTTTACAGATGACATGATTGTCTAAGTAGAAAATCTCAAAGAATCAACAACAATAGCAAAAAACTATTAGAACTGATAAGTAATTATAGTAAGATTGTAGGATACAAGGTTAATATACAAAAGTCGATTGCTTTTCCAGGGAATTATAGCCATTATCTTGTAATAACTTTTAATGGAGTGTAATCTGGAGAAATACTGAACCACTATGCTATACACCTGAAACTAATATAATATTGTAAATCAACTATACTTTAATAAAAAAGTCAATTACTTTCCCTCTATATCAACAATGAACAATTAGAAATTGAAATTTTAATATCACTTACAGTAGCACTCAAAAAATGAAATACTTAAATATAACTCGTACTAAATATGTACAAGACCTATGTAAGGAAAACTACAAAACTCTGATGGAAGAAATCAAGTAATTAAATAAATGAAGAGATATTTCGTGTGCATTGATAGAAAGTCTCAATACTGCTAAGATGTCAGTTCTTCCCAACTTGATCTACAGAGTCAGTGCAATCCCAATAAAAATCCCAGCAAGTTATTTTGAAGATATTGAAAAGCCGATTCTAAAGTTTATGTGGAGAGGCAAAAAAATCCTGAATAGCCAACACAATATTGAAGGAGAAGAACAAAGTTGGAGGACTGACACTACCTGACTTCAAGACTAACTATAAAGCTACAGTTGGGCTTCCCTGGTGGCGCAGTGGTTGAGAGTCTGTCTGCCAATGCAGGGGACATGGGTTCGAGCCCTCGTCTGGGAAGATCCCACGGAGCAACTGGGCCCATGAGCCACAATTACTGAGCCTGCGCATCTGGAGCCTGTGCTCCGCAACAAGAGAGGCCGCGATAGTGAGAGGCCCACGCACCGCGATGAAGAGTGGCCCCCACTTGCCGCAACTAGAGAAAGCCCTCGCACAGAAACGAAGACCCAACACAGCCAAAAATAAATAAATAAATAAATAAATAAATAAATAAATAAATAAATAAATAAATAAATAAATAAATAAAGCTACAACAATCAAGACAGTGTAGTATTGCCAAAAGCATAGACAAATAGATCAGTGATACAGAATCAAGAGCTCAGAAATAGATGCATACAAATATAATCAACTGACCTTTGACAAAGGAGCAAGGCAACTTAATGGAGAAAAGATAGTCTTTTCAACAAATGGTGCTGGAACAACTTGACTTCCACATGAAAAAAAAGAATCTATACACAGACCTTACATGCTTTGTAAAAATTCAAAATCGATCATAGACCTAAATGCAAAACACAAAACGATAAAACTAGAAGATAACAGAGGAGAAAATCTAGATGATCCTGGGTTTGGAGATGACTTTTTAAATACCTTGGACTTCATTAAATTAAAAACTTCTATACTGCAAAAGACATAGTCAAGAGAATGGGAAGACAAGACACAGACTGCGAGAAAATATTTACAAAAGCTAATAACTTTTTTTCTCACAGAGGCATAGGTTTGCAATTCTGAAACTACTTGACTTGTCCTAGAATTGAACAAATAAGTAAATATGTTGTGGATAATGAAGCTCCTGTTAGAGAAAGAAGTTCTAAACAGGGAAAAGGGGAAGGGGAAAAGGGGGAACCCTGTGGTGTCGGATTGAAATTGGAGATATCAGTGTAAACTAATTGTGTGAGTGCATGTGAGTGTGTGTGTGTGTGTGTGAGAGTGATTTCCCAACTTTGACTGCTGAGAAGGCCCAGAAGCAATGATATCCCAGTAGCAATGGTCACCCAGGTTATACGGAGGAGGAGGCAGTTTACCTGTCTTAGAAACAACAGTATTCCGAAGCTAAGGTGTTTATTAAAAGGCCAAGGTCTAGCCCATCACCTCTGAACCTTCATTTAGGCCTAAAACAAATGGCCATGGGAGCAAATATCTGTTGACTGAAAAAAAAATGCAGAACCTAAAAGCTGAGAATTCTATTTTATTTGGGGCATTACTGAGGACTTATGCTCAGGATACAGCCTCTCAGAAAGCTCTGGGGGACTGTCCTGAAGAGGTAAGGGAAGACCCGGGATAAATAAGAGTTTAAAAACAAAAGTAGTCAAACATCAGAAGATTACTGCTAATTAAAGAAAAACCAGACATCTCAAGTTAATGAGCTTAGTGCTTTTCTCTGTGTTAGAAAATACAAGAGTCTATGCTTAATGAAATCATTCTTGTGATATGCACCTTACCTATCTAGGGCCAGAACCCTGTTTTTCTCCATCCTGAATCCCCTCAGGATGCACCGTCAGGGGTGGCTGATGGCTTGATGCCCACAACATCCTTTGTTTGTTGAGATGGTCGGTAACATTCCTTGTCCACAAATCCCAGATTGTGAAGGCCCACAGAGATCCCCGGAAGTTGTATCAATTTGCTAAGAATTTGAACCAGGTGACAGGTACCACAAACTGAGTAGCTTAAACAACAGAAATTTCTGGTCTCACAGTTCTGGAGGCCAGAAGTCTAGGATCAAGGTGCCACTGGGGTTGGTTCTTTCTGAGAGCTGAGAGGGAGGGTCTGTTCCATGCCACTACCCGGGCTCTGGTGGTTTCCTGGCCATCTTTAGGATTCCTCGGTGTACAAAAGCATCCCCACCCAGATCTCTGCCTTCATCTTCAAGTGAAGATGTGTGTGTGTCCAAATTTCCCCTTTTTAAAGACACCAGTCATACTGCATTAAGGCCCACACTAATAACAGTATCTTAACTAATCACTTCCACAAAGACCCTGTTTCAAAATAAGGTCACATTCTGAGGTCTTAGTGGATTTTAGGACTTCAACATAGGAATTTGGTGGGGGACACAATTCAACCCATAATACAGGTCTAGCACTTCAAGGAAATTGTATCTTCAACATGAAAGCTGCCTGGGGTGACGGTTAGTCGGTGTAGATTAGGTTATTGTAGTGTAAACCCTGACAGTTGTTCTGGGGGTTTGTTTGGTTTTTTGTAATGTAAGTGCCTGACTTAACCTTTGATTAGTGCCTGACAACCTTGATTAGTGCCTGATAACCTCTGATTGCCAGGCATCCACTTCAAAGACGGCTATCTTGAATAAACACATTGCCAGCCACATGACTACATAAGGGGCCAGGCGGCCTCCCCTCACTGAGGCTCCTTTGTTTTAGAGATTTTGGTTAATCTGAATATTTGGGCCACCTGTTTTTTTCTCATCCCATGCTTTACATTACCACTCATTTGTTTTAAATTCACCAGTAAAGAGAGAACACACAAAACCCTAGGCCCCCACTCTCAACCCCAATAAAAGCAGAACCCCAGGCCCATGATCTCCTGCTCTCTACCGAAGACCTCGCTGTGGGGACCCAGGTGTACCGTGTAATTTCCAGGTCCTGTAAGTAATAAACATTTATTCTATCAAAGCTTTTTGATAGTTATTGCTGAGGGGCATCTTGCAGTCGTAACAACCATAAGGGCTGGTCCAGCCAAAACACTGGTTATTGATAGGCTGAAACCACCATGCAACAGTTTACTAGTCACTGATCTCAGTATCAGTGGTTTAAAACAACCAAAGTGTATTTCTCACTCACACAAAGACTGCTGAGCATCTGCGGGAATTTCCTGGACAGGTGTCCTCCATGCTGTGACTCAGGGATCCAAGCTGCCTCCATCTTCTGGTTCCACCATGAGGAGCAGAGAAAGACTGGGGCATTGCACGTGGTTTTTACCTTGTTTCAGCCTGGCAGTGGCCATCAGCACTGATGCATACGTTTTGCTGGCCAGATTCACTCTCCTGGGCCTTGTTACCTGGAGGGGGGCCTGGAGAATGTGGGGAGCAGGTGGAATGGTGACAGGTACCACCATAGCCTCTGCTACACTGGCTGTTTGGGGACAGGTGTTGGGGAGTGTTAACTGAGGGCCATGGGAGCTAAATTCTTAGCAGTATTGAAGGGCAGGAAAAAAGGCATCTGTTTTAGAAATGAAAGCTAGAGTCACTGTCTCCCTGAGGCTGAAGAAGAAAGAGCAATAGACCCAAGGAGCGTCAATCAGCTCCGTCTCCAAACAGGTGAGGCCTGGGGATGAGGTGGCGGTTGTACGTGGAGGGGAAACTCCAGTACAGTCTCTGGCTTTTTCCAGAAGGGGAGGAGGAAGAAGAGGAGAAGAAAGAGGAGCAAGAAGAGAAGGTGGAGGTGCTGATCCAAGTCAATGGGAAGGGACTCCATCTGCCCCATTGCAGTCCTTCCCCTGCTGGGGTCCCCGGGGAAAGGGCAAGTCTCATCACCTCCTGAGAGGCTCTCATGGGTCCTGACACTTTGTGGAGGCTTAGTATGTACTTCTTGTGAATGACTGATAGATTGAATAAATGAATAACACTAAATGCCCTGTTTCTTATTCCCGAATAAGGTTTAGCAGAAGAAAGGAACCGATCAACAGCAGAGGGCCCCTGCCCTCTCCTGGAAGTGGGTTCAGGAGGGTCATACCCAGAACTGGTTACAGGGCTTTACTCACTCAGGAGAGAGGCCCATGGGAAAGATTACAAAATAATCTAAAATTTTGGCATCAGCTAACAGCACGTAAGGTTTTTCCATCCTCAGCTCTGTCCTGCCAGCTGATGAGAGGGAAAAATGAGGATTGCCTAGGGGCAGAGGCATGCCAAACTCTCAGTCCACCAGTGGCCATTCCCCCACCCTATTCCGCTACACCACCAACTCCTAAGATCCCAGAGGGATCAGCTATTTAACAGGAGTTCAGTAGAAACAAGGCAGTCACTTGGAGATATCAACTTGGGATCCTCTGAGAAGTAAATACCCAGAAATTAATACCCAGTCCCTGATCACTGGCTGCCTTCAAGAGTGGCTGTGTCCTGGGTGAGGGGAAGAGGAGTTCCAATGGGAGCATGTTGAGTTTGGAGGCTTCCAGAACACCCAGGGAGATGGGCAGCATGCAGCTGGATGAAGGAACTCGCAGCTCAAGGGAAGGGTCTGGACACACATTCAGGAGGCGGCAGCAGAGAGCTGAGAGTTGGATGTACCCATCTATTTGATGTTTAAAGGCCCAGAAAGGAGACAGAGGAGGGACAGTCAGAGAGAGAGGAGAAGAACCAAGAAGGTCAAGGAGTTGGCAAGAGGAGATGATTAACGGCGGCCAGTTTAACAGAGGAGTCCTCCAGGATAAGCGCTGGGCTGGCTCCTTGGATTTAGAGCCAGGAAGACCACTGAGGACCTCAGTGGGAGCTGTTTCCATGGAGCAGTGAGGGCAAAGCCAGATTAGAGCAGGTTGGAAGGTAGGTGGGAAGTGAAGCAGAGGTAGTAAGTGTAGACACCCTTCTGGAGCAAGTTTGGCTGTGAAGGGGAGGAGAGAGATGGGTGGTGGCCAGAAGGGATTGCTCAGTGCCCCCAGACAGCTGACCCACGAGTAGGATTTTGAGAAAGCTTGAGTTCCCCAACAGCCTGAGCTCTCTAAGATCAGATATAATGTCTCCCCATCATGACCTTTCCATAAGGTCATGTGTCTTTAGCAGGCTTTGGGTGGCAAGCGATACGATGTCCAACTAACAGAGGCTCAGACATCGAGGAAGTCTGACTCTCCCATAACAGAAGTCTGGAAGAGGGCAGTGCCAGGGCTGGCGCACCGTCTCAACTATGTTGCCAAGGACCCAGGCTTTTCCCAGCCTTCTACTCTGCCATGTTGGCAATGTGATGCCAAGGCACAGGCTGCAGCTCCAAGGGTTATGGCTTCACCCTACAAAAGAAGATTTCCCTTTGCATATCTCTCTTTCTGAGGGAGGAAATTAATCATTCCCGGAAGCCCCCAGCAGACTTTCCCTTGTGGCTCAATGGCCAGAGAGCAAGGTCACATGCTACCCAGAGACTAATCACTGCAAAAGAAATGGGATGACCATGACTGGCTTACACCAACCAAGACCCATTCCCAGACCCCAGGGGCCAGGGGCTTTGCACCTGAACACATCTGCTAGGGAGAAGAAAGAGAAAATGGCTAACAGGAAGGCTTTTATTTATTTATTTATTTTAATTTTTTAAAAAAATAAATTTATTTATTTATTTTTGGCTGCTTTGGGTCTTTGCTGATGTGCGTGGGCTTTCTCTAGTTGCAGCGAGCCAGGGCCACTTTTCGCTGTGGTGCACGGGCCTCTCATTGCGGTGGCTTCTCTTTGTTGCGGAGCACGGGCTCTAGGCACACGGGCTTCAGTAGTTGTGGCTCACGGGCTCTAGAGTGCAGGCTCAGTAGTTGTGGCACACAGGCTTAGTTGCTGTGCGGCATGTGGGATCCTCCTGGACCAGGGCTCGAACCCGTGTCCCCTGCATTGGCAGGTGGATTCCCAACCACTGCGCCACCAGGGAAGTCCCAGGAAGGCTTTTAACAGAAACCCAGTGCACGGCTGCAGGCGTCCTCATCAGACTGGGTGTGGGCTTCCTGAGGGCAGGAATTCTGTCTCCCCATCAGTCAGAAATATCTGGGACATAGGTGCTTGTCCCAGACTAGAAACCCTGGGAGAAGAGGGGCTGTGTCTTCTCCCTCAGAATTCCCACAAGAAACCATAGAATATTAACGAATGCCTCTCCCGTGTTTATTTTCTTGTGATTTCAGAGGATCAGGACTACTGTCAACTGTGTCAATGTGATAAAATAGCTGCCAATTGTTTTGTGAAAAACCAGAAGGCCTATAATAAAAAGCTCCAGTACTACAACCTGCTGTGCAAAGGGGTGGCCCCCCGGTGCTGAGAGGCCCCTGATCCCGGAGACCTTGCCGCCCAATGCTGAACTTCCTTCTCTAGCACCCCACTCCCCACCCTAGCCAAGTTCCCTGGCAAATGAAGGAAACCACCTCTCCCATCCTAAAGACAAGCCAGGAGCCATTCTCTCCCCAGATAGAAGCCTTCTATCCAGAAGGAGAAGCCCAAATTCTGGGCATGTATGCCTGGCCCCTTCCCCCTGCTTCCTTGGGCAGCAGGAGATTTTTTTCCCCATTTCCACTCTTCTTCAAGTCCAATGTCATGTTTAGCAGTAGCAGCTACAATCCTGGTGGGCTCGTCTGAATAAAGCAATTCATTTGGCAAACTGTATGTGACTGTGTGTGTGTGTGTGTGTGTGTGTGTGTGTGTGGTGCACACGCTGCCCCAGGCACTTCTGGTGTGAGAACAAACTAGTAAAAGGCAATATAGCGTAGGGGGTTAAATATACAAACCTTAGAGTCAGACTGGCTGAGTCAAAACCCCAGCACCTCCACTTCCCCAAGCCTTAGCGCCCTCATCTAAATGGAGATGGCTTTGGTACAAAGTGCACGGGCTTGTTGGAGAAGTAAAAAGGATAATGGTTGTAAAGCACTGGGTCTGGCATGTCTGCATCTGTCCTTACTATTACAAATAAAACCCAGCCATCTACCTCTCCTTCCCTGGGCAAGAGCAGCTCCTGCTGGCCTGTTGGAGAAAAACATCAGTGCTGTTCTTGACGTTTGGGGGTGCTATAGTCCACATGTTCTGTGTGGTACGTTCTTCTCCTATGTTGCCAGCCTGGTGAAGGTGGGTCAATGTAATGCTGGCCACCAGAGGGACTCTCACGGCATTTATCCCCTCACCGAGGGCTGGCTTCCTGGGCTTGAGACCCATGCAGGGTCCCAGTGGGCACTGCACCTAGTTTACTGCTCTGCCCCAGCCATCCCAAAATTCTTCTTTTTTAAAAAAATTTATTTATTTATTCATTTATTTTTGGCTGCGTTGGGTCTTCATTGCTGCACGCGGGCTTTCTCTAGTTGCAACAAGCAGGGGCTACACTTTTTTTTTGTTGTTGTTGATAATAATATCCAGGGGAGGAACATGGGAGTTTTTTTTTTTTAATTAATTAATTTATTTATTTATTTATTTTTGGCTGTGTTGGGTCCTCGTTCCTGTGCGAGGGCTTTCTCCAGTTGCGGCGAGCGGGGGCCACTCCTCATCGCAGTGAGCGGGCCTCTCACTATCGCGGCCTCTCTTGTTGCAGAGCACAGGCTCCAGACGCGCAGGCTCAGTAGTTGTGGCTCACGGGCCTAGTTGCTCCGCGGCATGTGGGATCTTCCCAGACCAGGGCTCGAACCCGTGTCGCCTGCATTGGCAGGCAGATTGTCAACCACTGCACCACCAGGGAAGCCCAAGGGGCTACTCTTCATTGCGGTGCACGGGCTTCTCATTGCGGTGGCTTCTCTTGTTGCGGAGCACAGGCTCTAGGCGCACGGGCTTCAGTAGTTGTGGCACAAGGGCTCAGTAGTTGTGGCTCGCAGGCTTTAGAGCACAGGCTCAGTAGTTGTGGTGCATGGGCTTAGTTGCTCCACGGCATGTGGGATCTTCCCGGACCAGGGCTCGAACCCGTGTTCCCTGCATTGACAGATGGATTCTTAACCACTGTGCCACCAGGGAAGCCCTCAAAATTCTTAATGATGTAGAATCCTACATTTTATTTTGCACTGGGACCCACAAATTAGATAGCTGGTCCTACCCTTACCTGGATGCTACTTCCCCTCTTGTCATCCAGGGTTCCTCTGAGATATTCCCACCGTGACCAGCCACACCTAATTCTTTAATAATCATCATCAGGGCTGCTGGCTGTGGATCCCACAAAGTCACCCTGCTTACGGGGCATGGATGGGAGCTGAACTTTAGCAAGCTCTGCATTCACCCAAAGATAGTGCCTTTCTGTAATTCATCTTCTCAGAATGGGAGTCTTTTTTTTTATTGGAGTAGAGTTGCTTTACAATGTTGTGTTAGTTTCTGGGAGCCTTTTTCTAATTCTGCAAAAAGAGGCTGCATTTGCTAGTGGTAGCCCTGATCACATTCACTCTCACTCATAATAAGAGATATGCAAATGAAATCTCCACTGAGATACCATTTTGATTTATTAGAATGGATAAAAATCCAGAAGTGTGACTACCTGCTCTATTGGCAAGGCTGTGTGGGGAACCAGCCCTCTCATAGATTGGCTGGTAGCAGGGCAAGATGCCCACAGAGGGCAAGGTGGCAATATCGATCAAAATTTGAGATGCATTTATCCTTTGGCTCAGCAACTCCACTTCTGGAAATGTACCCTATGAAGGCACACACACACACACACACACACACGCACACGCACACGCACATGCACAGTGATTCATGAGCAAGTTTTATTATTGCCACATTGTTCTGAATTGGGTTGGAAATACCGCAAGTGTCCCAGATGGAAAGAACAAATGTATGGACACCAAGGGAGGAAAGTGGCGGGGAGTATGTGTGTGTGTGTGATGAATTGGGAGATTGGGATTGACATATACACTAATATGTATAAAATGGATAACTAATAAGAACATGCTGTATAAAAAAATAAATTAAATTAAATTCAAAAATTCAAAAAAAAATTTTTTTTAATAAAAATTAAAAATACCGCAAGTGTCCATGTAGAGAGGACGAGTTAGATTAACAATAATACAACCTCAAAATAGAATATAATACACCTGTTTAATGAGGGAAGTTTCCTCTGTCACAGTATAGAAAATCTCCAGGATATGGCAGCAAGTGAAAAGAGCAGGGTGGAAGAGTATAAATGGTGTGCTAGATTTATGTAGGAAAGGGTGGAAATATGAATACGTATTTGCTAATATTGACATAAACAGTTATAAAAGAGACAGGAAGTTAATTTCAATGGTTGTCTATAGGGAGCAGGGCTGGCTATAGGGAAATGTGGGGGGCACAGATGGGATAAAGGGAGATTTCTCATTATGTAGTTTTTCATATTGTTTTGCTTTTTTAGCCCTATGAATGTATTTCCTATTCAAAAAAAATTAGGATCATCAAACACATACAAACATTCCTCTCCCTAAGACAGACACTAATTATTAGAGACAATATAGTCTAATCCAGGGACTGGAAAACTACAGCTTGCTGGACAAATCTATCTACTGCCTCTTTTTGTATAGCTTACAAGCTAAGAATGGTTTTTACATTTTTAAATGGTTGAAAAAAATCCAAGGAGGAATAATATTTGTCATACATTAAAATGATATGAAATTTAAATTTTAGTGGCAATAAATAAAGTTTTATTTGGTTTCATACTGTCCATGACTGCTTTGATGCTACAATAGCATAATTGAATAGTTGCGACAGAGAATGTGTGGCCTTCTGCAGGAAAATTGTGCTGATCCTTGGTCTAATCTGGTGTTTCCCAAACTATCCTTGGTGAAAGACCAGTTCTTTTGGTCTTTGATCTGCTCAGATCACTTCTTTTGCAAGATAAAATACACACAAAATATCAACCCAAATATTCTACTATTTGATTCAGTGAACATAAAATTATGCTGTCAAATTGCTAAGACCAGATAGTTTCCGAGGTGAATTCTACCACACATTTAAAGAAGAATTAGTACTTACTCTTCTTAAACTATTCCAAAAAATTGATGAGGAGGGAATGCTTCTGAACTCATTCTATGAGACCAGCAGCATCACCGTGATACCAAAACCCGACGAAGATACCACAAGAAAGGAAAATTACAGACCAATATCACTGATGAACAGAGATGTAAAAATCCTCAACAAAATATCAGCAAGCTGAAATCAATAATACATTTAAAAGATCATATACCACGATCGAGTGGAATTTATTACAGGAATGCAACGATGGTTCAATATTTGAAATTCAATCAAGGTGATATACCATATTAACAAACTGAAGAATAAAAATCATATGATCATCTCAATAGATGCAGTGAAAGCTGCTGACAAAATTCAACATCAGTTTATGATAAAAACTCTCCGCAAAGTGGGTATAGAGGGAACATACTACAACATAATAAAGCCCATGTATGACAAACCTACAGCCAACATCATACTCAACAGTGAAAAGCTGAAAACATTTCTCTAAGGTCAGGAACAAGACAAGGATGCCCACTCTTACCACTATTATTCAACATATTATTGGAAGTTTAGCCACAACAATCAGACAAGAAAAAGAAATAAAAGGAATCCAAATCAGAAAGGAAGAAGTAAAACCATTACTCTTTGCGGATGGCATGATACTATATATAGAAACCCTTAAGAGTCCACCAAAAAACTATCAGAACTGATAAATGAATTCGGTGATGTTGCAAGATACAAAATTAATGTACAGAAGCATGTTGCATTTTTATACACTAACAATGAACTATCAGAAAGAGAAGGGACTTCCCTGGCGGTCCAGTGGATAAGACTTCGCCTTCCAATGCAGGGGTTGCAGGTTCGATCCCTGGTCAGGGAGCTAAGATCCCACGTGCTTTGGGGACAAAAACCAAAAAGTAAAAGAGAAGCAATATTGTAACAAATTCAATAAAGACTTTAAAAAAATGGTCCACATCAAAAAAAATCTTAAAAAAAAAAGAGGAATTACAAAAACAATCCCATTTACAATTGCATCAAAGAATAAAATACCTAGGAATAAATCTAACCAATGAAGTAAAAGACCTGTACTCAGAAAACTATAAGACATGGATGAAAGAAATTGAAGACAATACACACCCAAAGAAAGGAAAAAATATGGTGCTCATTGGATTGGAAGAATTAATATTTGTTAAAATGACCATACTACCCAAGGCAACCTACAGAATCAATTCAATCCCTATCAAAATACCAATGGAGTTTTTCACAGAACTAGAACAAATACTTTTAAAACTTATACAGAAACACAAAGACTCTGAATAGCCAAAACCATCTTGAGAAAGAAGAACAAAGCTAGAGGTATCACGCTCACTGATTTCAAACTATACTACAAAGCTACAGTATGATAAACACTGTATGTTCCCAAAAGTATGATACTGGCACAAAAACAGATGCATATATCTATGGAACAAAATAGAGACCCCAGAAATAAACTTACACTTATATGGGCAATTAATCTACAACAAAGATGGCAAGAATATATAACGGGAAAAAGACAGACCCTTCAATAAATGGTGCTGGGAAAACTGGACAGCTACATGCAAATAATCAGACTGAACTACTTTCTGACACCATATACAAAAATAAACTCAAAATGAATTAAAGACTTACAGTTAAGACCTGAAACCATAAAATTCCTAGAAGGAAATATAGGCAGTATGTACATTGACATACATACAGTCTTAGCAATTTTTTTGGCTATGTCTCCTCAGGCAAAGGAAACAAAAGCAAAAACAAATAAATGGGACTATATCAAACTAGAAAGATTTGCACAGCAAAGGAAACTATCAAAAAAATGAAAAGGCAGCCTACTGAATGGGAGAAGATATTTGCAAATGACATATCTGATAGGGAGTTAATATCCAAAATATACAATGAACTCATACAACTCAACATCAAAAAAACAAACAACCTGATTTAAAAATGGGCTGACAACCTGAATAGACATTGTTCCAAAGAAGACGTACAGATAGCCAACATCACTAATCACAAGAATGCAAAGCAAAACCACAATGAGAGATCACCTCACACCTGCAAAATGGCTATTATCAAACGGACAACAAATCAAGTGTTGGTGAGGATGTAGCGAAAACGGAACACTTGTGCACTGTTGATGGGCGTGTAAATTGGTGCAGCCAAACAGTATGGAGGTTCCTCAAAAAATTAAAAATAGAACTACCATACGATCCAGCAATTTCACTTCTGGGTATTTTTCTGAAGAAAACAAAATGACTAATTTGAAAAGATATCTGCATACCTATGTTTACTGCAGCACAGTTTACAATAGCCAAGATAGGGAAACAACCAAAGTTCCCATCAGTAGATGAGTGGATAAAAAGGAAGTGGTATATATGTACAATGGAATATTATTTGGCCATAAAAGAGAGCGAAATCTTCCCATTTGTGACAACATGGATGGACTTAGAGGGTATTATGCTAAGTGAAATAAGTCAGACAGAGAAAAACAAATACCATATGATTTCACTTAAAAGTGGAATCTAAAAAACAAAACAAATGAATAAACATAACAAAAACAGAAACAGACTCATATACAAAGATTGCCAGAGGGTAGCGGTGTGTGTGTGTGGGGGGGGGATGAGTGAAATAGTGAAGGGGACTAAGAGGTACAAACTTCCAGCTACAAAATAAATGAGTCATGAGGATGAAATATACAGCATAGATAATATAGTCAATAATACTGTAATAACTTTGTATGGTGACAGATGGTGACTAGATTTACCATAGTGATCATTTAGTAACGTATAGTAATATCAAAACAGTAGGCTGTGCACCTAGAGCTAACATAGCATTGTAGGTCATTGTAGTTCAATTAAGAAAAAGAATTTTTGATGTTCTTAACTTTCACTATAATATGTCTAGTTGTCAGTTTTCTTTTATCTGTCCTGTGTGCATTCTTAGGTCCTTTCACCTTTTAAATACAGGAACATTTTTTTTAACATCTTTATTGGAGTATAATTGCTTTACAATGGTGTGTTCGTTTCTGCTTTATAACAAAGTGAATCAGCTATACATATACATATATTCCCATATCTCCTCCCTCTTGCGTCTCCCTCCCACCCTCCCTATCCCACCCCTCTAGGTGGTCACAAAGCACTGAGCTGATCTCCCTGTGCCATGTGGCTGCTTCCCACTAGCTATATGTTTTACATTTGGTAGTGTATATATGTCCATGCCACTCTCTCAATTTATCCCAGCTTACCCTTCCCCCTCGCCGTGTCCTCAAGTCCATTCTCTACATCTGTGTCTTTATTCCTGTCCTGCCCCTAGGTTCTTCAGAACCTTTTTTTTTTTTTTTAATTCCAT
This sequence comes from Eschrichtius robustus, assembly GCF_028021215.1. Classification (NCBI taxonomy): domain Eukaryota; kingdom Metazoa; phylum Chordata; class Mammalia; order Artiodactyla; family Eschrichtiidae; genus Eschrichtius; species Eschrichtius robustus. The sequence goes on along the minus strand of NC_090826.1, from coordinate 15,540,845 downwards.
ATATATGTGTTAGCATACGGTATTTGTGTTTCTCTTTCTGACTTTAAGTACAGGAATTTTATATTGTTTCTTTGAATATTTCCTTTTCTCCATTTTTCCCTCTCTCCTTCTGAGACTTCTATTACCCGGATGTTGGCACATCTGTCCTCCACAGCTCTTAGATTTGATTTTCTATTTTCAACATTTTCTCTTTACAATTTCTCCTTGGAGGATTTCTCAATCTAAAATCCCTGTGTCATTTTTCAGCTGGCTCTCCCATTTCAACGACTATATTCTTCATAACTAACTTTTACACTTAAATTTTGTTTGAATGATTTCTTGTTCTTGACTTAACAGTGCTAATATCTTCCCTTATCTATATACGTATATATAACAGGCTTATTTTAATTTCCTGCCCATCTATTCTGACAATTCTGTTCGGATGTTCTGTGTTGTCAAGTATGTCTCCTTTTCTTTATTGGGTGTGGTCTGTGTGCCTCAAGGTGAATTTAGGGTGAAGGGAGGGGATGCCTCCTAGATTTGTTGCATGTCATTTGCTGCCACCCCAGGCAGGTGCTCTGGTCAGGATTTCCTCATTAAACACCTGGGAAGTAGCAGCACTGGCAGAAAGCCACATCCTGAGGCTGAAATCAACCATCCCTGGGATTGGAGAGTGTGGTGGAGGAGGAAGTAGGGAAGGATGAGATAAAAGAATGAACACCTGATGGTAGCTGAGCAGCCTGCATTGTTTTCAACAATTCCTCACCCCAGCAGGGTTTTGGGACAGCCCTGCTATTCCCTCCAGAACTTGAGCATCTCAGCTCTGGCTTCTGGGATGAAGAGGCAAAGGGAGAGGAAGAAGAGAGCTTAAGAACCTAACCAGTCCTTGCCAAAACTGGCCATCCTCTGCTGCAGGGCAGAGCCGGCCCCTTCTCCCAGACACCCACAGCCAGCAGTCACGACCAGCTTCATACCTTCTTGCAGGACCCTGCATAGGTTCTTTTGTTAGTTCTTCAAATCCACATCTCTCCCTCAGATCTGTAGTTTTGCCAGATAGGTATTGGCGAAGAGAGGCAGCAGCCTATGCCACTTTGCAATCTTGGCAGAAAAAAAAGGGAAATATACAGTGCAATATCTTGTGTATAATTTAAAAGCATACACGCAGAGACACTAAATATTTTTCAAGGAACCATAGATTAAAAAAAAAAAAAACATATGAAGGACAACTGGTCGTGGAGATGGAGGAAGAAGGGGAAAAAAGGAATAAAATAAAACAAAAGCGGTATCTTGCACAAATCAATGATAAGTGTGCTATGAGGAGAAACCATGGTGCAATTGGTCAATTACGAAAGCATTTATCCTTTGACTCAGCAAAACCACTTCTGGAAATTTTCCCTATAAACACACACACACACACACAGAGTGATGCCTGAGCAGTGTGTAATTGACAGAGTGAGAATTCAAACCCAGAGCTATCTTGATCCAAAGTCTGTTCTTTCTACTGTCCATGGTATTAGAAAGCTTGCCTGGGATGTCGCTGTGAGTGCCAGCTGACACACAAGCCAGCTGGGTCCCCAGGTCCTAGTTTATACCATCTGGCCAGAATGAAATACCCATTTCTCAACTACTGCTGTCTCTTGGCTATATTAACAGAGATTGTCCCTAATCCAAAACCCAATCTTATTTTGCTTTTGTCTTCAGTTTTAAGATGGAGTTAAACGGGCACATACTGCCAGGTAGGAAGTAGAATAAAGTCAGGTTGATGCTGCGTGGCAGAAAGGTGACCATCTGAGACTTAAAATATTCTATACATGATGAAACAGGACATTAATTAAGTAAATAAATGAGTGAATGGTAATAGAAACCACACCTGGTTCACCGTTAGCTTGGGGCCTGGCCTGGACGCAACAACTGCTGAGGGTCCTGGACACAGGTGGGCTGCAAGAATCTGGGGAGACACATAAGTGGTGCCTAACACAGTTCACCCCTTGGGCCACTCAGATCCACTTACGCCCTTCCATTCTACCCCGCTTCCTCGTTACAACACGGGGCCTCTGTTATCTTGTGATCACAAGATGCCCTCACTTCTACACTGAAAGGGAGATACAAGGCCAATGGTCACAGAGTTCTTCAAATCCAGATCTCCTAAAACACTTTCATTAAGAAGGTTAGTGAAGTAGCCACTGTTCCCGCTGCTTCAGCTGCTTCTAAGGCCTTAACTGATATTCATCATGCCCTTCTTCCCACACCTGTTTCAGATTACTCTCATTCTCAGCCAACACTTTGGCTTATTTCTTGCTCATGTAGCTAGTGTCACCTTCACTCAGAAGGATGGACAAGCAACACACACAGGTCCTGGAGGTGACTTAGGGCCATTTGGGCAAGGAAATTCCAGAGTCACAGGCACCCAGATCAGAGCCTAGAAGGGGGACCACAGGCTCTGGGCAGGCACTTCACTTGGTCTGCAGAGTCCTCACCCTAAAGTGAGGGCCCTGGCTACCCAGGTCTAATAATGGTACTGCTACCCGTCTTGGCTCAAGAAACTCTGAGAGTGGACTCAGAGAAAAGGATTTGTCTCAAAGAAAAGGCTCTTTTAGGAAAGGCTAAACCCTTAAGGGAAAAAAACAGCCCTTTTTATAGTCACCTTCCCAAAAGCACATCTTTACTTTATCTCCATGGCTTTTATTTGGCCAATGAAGTGGTGAGGCTTCTACTGGTCTCTGAAGACCTGGAAAATCAAATCTAGACCATCTGAGCTTCCCACATTTAGTTCAAACCTAGCCCAGGAGGCTTTTCAAGGGCAAAGCTGCTGATGAATTCCATTCCTTAAGGGAAATAAATCACATCAACCACATTATGCAGCATAGAGGAGATGAAAGAGCCAGCTGGCTGACTGAGTGGACTTTCCCAATTTTCAACTGGGTCACGGCCTGGGAGTAATTTCCATCCAAATGAGAGTGTGATGGAGGAAGGTGCTCAGAAGCCAGGATACTGACAACAGCAGCAAAAACAACGTGTCTCAACAACTCTCACTTGCTGGCTTTTATTTTGTGGCAGGTCCCGGGCCAAGCATTTTAAGTGCATTTTCTCATTCAATCCTCTTAGCAACCTTATAAGGTAGATAATCTTGTTATTTCCACTTTCCATTCATTCATTCAACAGGACATTTATTGAGCTTTCAATGTTCCAGGCACAGAACCAGGCACTAAGGATTTAGCAAAAGCCAATCAGGCAAGGTCCCTGCCTTTGGCACTTACAAGCCACTGGGAAGAGACAGATGCAGCCAATAAACAGACCGCAAGGAAAAATGATATTAATACATAATATAAAGAAACTAAAACAGGAGACTAATAGAGGGGAGGGAGAAAGCAGGCTATGTATTTGAGACAGAGTGGCCATGAAAGGTGCTGCATAGGAGAAGGCATTTGAAGTGAGATCATGCATGATACAAAGAAGTCAGCCCTAAGATGATCAAAGAGAAAATGTCCAGGCAGAGGGAACAGCTAAGTCAAGGGCACAGAGGTAGGACCAAGCTTGACATATTTGCAGACAGAGAGAAAGAAATTGTGGTTCAGAACAGAAACAGAAGGAACTAAAAGAAGGTGTGGTTAGCAAGCAGGAGAGTATAGGAAATGAAATTGAGGATGCCTAATCTTACCTATGTGTGAAATCTCTTCTCAGGCAGATAAGCAAGACAAAAGAAGGAGGGGAGGAAGAGGACGAGGGGGGAGGGAAAGGAGGAGGGGAAAGTCCTAGGTATCTGGAATAAAATATGGAGAAAAATGTATAGCTGGAGGCTTTGGGAAGTAATAGTAACAATAAGCATGTGCGTCTGGATCAAACCTTACCGGAAAGCCTCTTGTGTTTTCCTTACACAAATTCAATAGACATCTTTAATCGTTTAAACCAGTTTGAGTCAGGGTTTCTGTTACTTGCATTAAAAGTATCCTAAAGGAAGAATCAAGATGGCAGAGTAGGAAGACCCTGGGTTCACCTCCCCCCATGAACTCATCAAAACTACATCTACATAAAAAGCAACTCTCTCAGAGAACAATCTGAAGACTAGCAGAACGGCTCTTCCACAACCAAGGTTATAAATAAAGAACCACACAGAGTCTCGTAGGAGGGGAGAAACCATCTAGTCAGGATCTACACCTCTAGTGAGTGACCCAGAAGAGAAGGGAGATGTCAGAGGCTCGGGGATCCTCCCTAAGGACTGAGGGGCTCGAGCCCCATATTAGGCACCCCAGCCCTGGGATCTGGCACTGGGAAGACGAGCCCTCTTGGCTGGTCTGAAAACCAGTGGGGCTTACCAGAGGGTTGTAAGGAGCTGAGACTCTGCTCTTGAAGATTGTGCACACAGATTTGCTTACTCCCAGTCCCGGCACAGAGGCAGCAGATTGAAAACTGCCTGGTGCTCTGGCCGACCTTCCAGGACCACAGCAGTACACCCCCAGCCCACACCAGGCTCCTACTCCAGCCCTACCTGCTCTGGCACTGCTCCCCATCCGGGCAGAGACCATCATCACACACACCAGGGAGAAGCATAGCCAGCTCAGAAGTGCAGCTCTAACCCCTCAGGCGGATCCCATCCCCCCCAGCCAGGGCAGAGACTGCCATCACTTGCACAGGGAGAAGTGGAGCCAGCTCAAAACAGCTGTTCCAGCCCCTTGGGCCCTGCCTCTACCCAATCCCCAATCAAAGCGGATACCTCCATCTTTCTGGGGAGAAGCCCCACTCCCTCAGGGCTCCTACTCTAGCCCCTCAGGGCTCAGTCACACACACCCCCAACAAGGCAGTGACTGCCTTTGAGCCTGAGAGAAGCCCCATCTTGCACCAGGCTCCAGCTCCAGCCCCTCCAACTCCAGCCTCACCTCCCACCAAGGCACTGGTCACCAGTGCACCCCAGGAGAAGACACCACCCATGCTCACTTCAGATCCAGCTCTCCCACCGAAGCCACTGGGCACACACAGACTGCATAGGGACTCTCCTACACAAGAACTCACCTTCAAGACTGGGGTAGGTAACTGGTTCTCCTAATTTCATAGAGACAAACAGAGAAAGTCAAACAAAATGAGAAGACAGAGGAATATGTTCAAAATGAAAGAACAAGATTAAAAAACCTAGAAAAAAGCCCTAATGAAATGGAGAGAAATAATTTACCTGATAAAGAGTTCAAAGCAATAGTAATAAAAATGCTCACTGAACCCAGGGAAAAAATAGAGGAACACAGTGAGAACTTCAACAAAGAACTAAAAAACATAAAACAGAACAAATCATAGCTGGAGAATACAAAAACTGAAGTGAAAAATATACTAGAAGGAATTACAGCAGATTAGGTGATGCAAAGGAATGCATAAGAGATCTGTAAAACAGAAAACCAGGAAATCACCCAATCAGAACAGCAAAAAGAAAAAAAAGTTTTAATGAGGATAGTTTATGAGAACTCCGGAACAATATCAAGCATACCAACATTCACATTATAGGGGTCCCAGAAGGAGAAGAGAGAGACAAAGGGGCAGAAAATGTTTTTGATGAAATTACAGCTGAAAACTTCCCTAACCTGAACACATAAACAGATATCCAGGTACAGAAAGCATAGAGTTCCAAACAAGATGAGCCCAAAGAGACCCACACCAAGACATATCATAATTAAAATGGCAAAATTTAAAAATAAAGAAAGAGTTTTAAAGGCAGCAAGGGAAAAACAGTCACATACAAGGGAACCCCCATAAGGCTATCAGGTGATTTTCCAGCAGAAACTTTGCAGGCCAGAAGGGAGTGGCATGATTTATTAAAGTGCTGAAAGGAAAATATCTACAAGCAAGGATACTTTACCCAGCAAGGTTATCATTCAAAACTGAAAGAGAGATAAAGAGTTTCCCAGACAAGAAAAATTAAGAGTTTATCACCACTAAACCAGCCTTACAAGAAGTGTTAAAGGAACTTCAAGTGAAAAAGAAAAGGCTATAACAAGAAATAAGAAAATATATGAAAGGAAAAATCTCATTGGTTGAGGTAAGTATATACTAATGGCAGTGGATCAACCACTTAAATAAGCTGGTACAAAGGTTAAAAGACAAAAATTGTGAAATCAACTATAACTATGATAAACAATTAAAGGATATATATAAGGATGTAAAATATGACACCAAATACATAAAACATGGGGGAGGGAGTAAAAAATGTAGTGCTTTTAGCATGTGTTCGAACTTACATGACTATAAGTCTAAAACAAGTAAATATAGGTATAAACCTTATGGTAACCGCCAGTCAAAAACCTACAATAGATACACAAAAAACAAAGAGAATGAAACCCAAACATAACATTAAAGAAAATCAAACCACAAGGGAAGAGACTAGAAGAAGAAGAAAGGGACAGAGAAGAACTATCAAAATGACCAGAAAACAAGTAACAAAATGGCAATAAGTACATACCTATCAATAATTACTTTAAATGTCAGTGGACTAACTGAAGAAAACAGATAGGTCTCAGATGACAATAACAGATTCCACAAATTCAAACAAGAAGTTGCTCCAATGGAATAAACTGGGCCAGAGGTGTCTCCTCGGTAGAGCATATTAACATGGTATTGGGTGCAAGTATACAGTCCTCAATCTGGTGAATGTGCTCCTTTTCATCCCTATCAAGAAAGTAGATCAGAATGAATATACATTCACTTGGAGCTGACAATAATATACATTATTTGAGGGCTATTTTAGTTCTTTCACCTTCCATCATAATATAGACTGAAGAGAACTGAACTATCTGTACATCCTGCAGGACATCACACTGGTCAACTATATCAAGGACGTCATACTATTCGGACCATAAGAGCAGGAAGTGGGTAATACATGGAAGGTCTTGATAATACACATGTGCTCTACATGGTGAACAAGAAACTCTACAAACATTCAGAGGCCTGACCCATCAATAAAAGTTTTAAATGTTAAAATAAAATGTCAATGGACTAAATGCTCCAATCAAAAGACATGGGGTGGCTGACTGGATAATATAACAAGACCTACCTAAATGCTGCCTACAAGAGACTCACTTTAGAGCTGAAGACACAAACAGACTGAAAGTGAACGGATAGAAAAAGATAGTCCATGTATATAGAAACAAAAAGAAAGCTGGGGTAGCAATACTCATATCACACAAAGTAGACTTTAAAACAAGTCTATAACAAAAGACAAAGAAGGGTATTGTATAATGATAAAGGGGTCAATCCAAGAAGAAGATATAACATTTATAAACATATATGCACCTAATACAGGAGCACCTAAATATATAAAACAAATATTAACAGACATAAAGGAAGAAGTCGACAACAATACAATAATACAATAATAGTAGGGAACTTTAGCACCCCAATTACATCAGTGGAAAGATAATCCATACGGAAACTCAATAAGGAAACGGTGGCTTTAAGTGACACATTAGATTAGATGGACTTAACAGACATCTATAAAACATTTCACCCAGAAACAGCAGAATACACATTCTTTACAAGTGCACGTAGAACTTTCTCCAGGATAGATCACATACTAGGCCACAAAACAAGTCTCAATAAATTTAAGAAGATTGAAATTATATCAAGCATCTTTTCTGACCACAATGGTATAAAACTAGAAATCAATTACAAGGAAGAAAAATGGAAAGAACACAAACATGTGGAGACTAAACAGCATGCTATTAAAAAACCAATGGTTCAACAAAGAATCAAAGAGGAAATCAGAAAATCCCTTGAGACAAATGAAGATATAAACATAACTTTCCAAAATCTATGGGACGTAGCAAAAGCTAAGAGGAAAGTTTATAGCAATACAGGCCTACCTCAAGAAACAAGAAAAATCTCAAATAAACAACCTAAATCTCATCTAAGGGAATTAGAAAAACAAATAAACCCACCCTCCCACCTACTACTTCATGGGCTCCACCCCCATGAAGTCAAAAGCCTGAGCCCATCAGCCAATCCCTTCTCCTGGCTCCTGTGATTGGTTCCGGGGGTTGGGCAGTGAGCCAATCTGGGCCAGTGATGGTCAGACCTGGACTTTTGTTCCAAGGGTTTGGAAGGAGCTCCCTCTGTGGATTTGAACCTGGAGGGTGTAGACCAACAGCTGCTGGCAGCCATCTTGCCACCTCTCAGAGATGGAGAATAAAGCAACACAGAAAAAAAGGAGTGCTAAAGATGGGGAGAGACTGTAGTTTTTCTGGATACTCAAGTCTATATAGGCTCTTTTATGGCCTAAGGCAGTCTGAGTTGGGTTTGCTGTCATTTGCAATTGAAAGAGACCTACCTCAAACAAAATGATTGGGACCCTCAGGGAACCCTTTGATAAGGGCTGGGAGGTACGGGTCTCAGGATGATCCCCTGCCAGTTCCCTGAACCCCTGAGGGTCTCTCTCTTCCCTCCCTTCCAGAAAGAGAGAGTTTTGTCCTCTAGGACTGTGGCCATTTTGCTGTAGCATCTTTATGTCTTTCAACCCCACATATCCTCACTTCACAAAAGCTGCACATTGTGGTAAAAAGAACAAGTATACTTCTCAAATTCTGGCTGCCACTTACCAGCTGTGCCATCCAGAGTAAGTTACTTAATTTCTCTGAGACTCAGTTTTCTTATCTGAAAAGGACAATACTACCTCCTGGACTTTTTGTGAGAATTAGATGCAATACCACTTCTCCCCTGTGGGTGGAGCAGCACTAAAGCAGTTGGAGCCCGCGGGGGGTGGTTGACAGATGCTGGGCTTCTATGACCCCTTTCTCTTTCCTCCTCACCCTCAGCCTTTATGGGGAGGGGATATTTGACACAACAGATATGTCATATTATGAAGACATGAGCGGTAGGATGAGAGAGATTTATTTATCTCATAGATGTTTCACTGTGAGATATATAAACATCACTGCTGCTCTCTCAGGATGGTACCAGGAGTGAGTCTCCCCAGCCTCAGACACGAGAGGTGCATATGCATTGTGCTGACCTCCACCACGAGGCATGCAAACTGAGCAGGTGAGGACCCTGCATGACTTTCAGCTTGTCGGAATGCCTTCTCAGAGGCCAGGGGCAGCAGAGGGCCAGGGGTGGTGATAGCAGTAGAGCCACTGGGGCAGGGGAAGACTTTGGAACGGACACTTCAACCAGGAGCAGGGACTCCGCCTTTAGGTCGGAATTGATGGGGCAGGATAATGCCCAGCCCTACTCAAGGGAAGGTCCCTGAAGGATTTCAAGGGAGGCAGGGGCCTGTGAAGAACAGTGCTTACCTCTGCAGCAGGCAGCCTGGAGGAAGAAGAGGTTCATGAATGGGATATGGCAGAGCTGGTGCCAGGACCTTAGCCAATGTGGGATCAGACTCTGCCCACACAGGGGCACTGGGTGAACAGCCCAGGACAAGAAAAGGACCAGCAGCACAGCTTGCACTGAGCACCCCACATTTGGACAGCTTGGGGCTCGTGGGAGATTAGGGCAGGTGTCAGGGCAAGAAAAACTTGCCTCAACAGCTGAACACCCTTGTGAGAAGTCACAGTGATGGAAACTGTGGTAGGCTGAATATCCCAAAGATATCCAGGTCCTAATCCCTGGAACCTGTGACTGTTAACTTAGGTGGCCAAAGGGACTTTGCAGAAGTAATTAAAATAAGGAATTTGAGATGGGGATATTACCCTGGATTAGGCAGGGGAGGCTCTAAATGTAATCATGAAGTATCCTTTATTATAAGACGAAGGCAGAGGGAGATTTTACCAAAGAAGAAAAAAGTAAAGTGACTACTGAAGCAAGATATCGCGCTGTTGGCTTTGCAGATGGAGGAAGGGGCCACGAGCCAAGGAATGCAGCTTTAGAAGCTGGAAAGGCAAGGAAACAGACTCTCCCCTACAGCCTCCAGAGAAAACACAGCCCTGCCTACACCTTGATTTCTATGCAATGAAACTGATTTTGGACTTCTGACCTCCTGAGCTATAGGAGAATAAAGTGTGCTATTTTAAGCCACCAATTTTCGAGCAGTCATAGGAAACAGGGACTGATAAACAAAGGTAGGTAATGGTGAGCCGCAAGGACCAGGAAGGAGGTGGGAGGTCCCTGCACTTGACTGGCAGCTGGAGCTAGAGCAGGCCTTAGGCAGTTGAACAGAAGGCCAATTCCCAATGGCTCAGTGCCTGCTGACTGCCACCTCAAATAACATGTGTGAGGGGAGGTGGTGTTGGCACCTGGGCAGGTTCCTGGATGGGCAGCTCGGAGACGGGGCCTTGCAGAGAACTGTGGAAGCAACATCGCCGTGGCTGGTGGTAGACTGACCCATGACCCTGCCACTGTACAAAGTTCACCCGGACGCTGACCCCACCCCTGCTTTGCTCCCTCTTCTGCTGTCACTGCTGGCCTCATTCTAGTCTTGAACGTGGGCTCAAATTCTGAGTCCTCTGTCTTAAGGGCTGAGGAAGGACTTCCTGATTCCCAGGACTACTAAGCAGATTCCCCAACACCCCCAAGGTTGGGGGTGGTGAATTTCACTGTGTTCCCCACCCCAGGTGTTGCCTCTCCTCCACAGCACACAGACCAGTTCATTCATGCTCCATCACCTGGTCAAAGAACTGGGGGGAATCTACCCAGTCCCAAGACAGAAACAACCAGGGCTGGACAGCAGGCAAACTCCAAGCCTGGCTAGAGAGGAACCCCTAACTGCCCACTGACTCAGGGACAAGGAGGCAGTGGCGGACGGATGGACCCTGTCTGGTGGCAAAGGGGAGAGGCAACACCCAAGGCAGAAATCCAGTGACATCTCTGGGGGACTTAAGGAACCTACCTGCTCAGTTGTCCTGGGAGACAGGAAGCCTCCCTGAGACCTTAAGGAGAAGACTTCACATTTGAACCCTTATTCGAGACCAGAATGAGACCGATGGTGACCATGGAAGAAACAGCAAGTCGGGGGCAGGTTTGGTGTTTAATGTGGAGAAGCCAGGCACAGCTACCTGCAAGGGGCATCGGGAAATCCACCCAGTGTTGCAACTGACCCCTGAGAAGCTGGAGAACCTCATCTCAGTGGTTCAGCTGTGGTTCAGTGGTGATTGGCCTTTGGGGAAAAGGTGCCCACCCCCCAACCCTAGGAGAGGGGCAGAAAAAATGTACCTATCACTGCTATATCCGTAGTTATTTCTTTTTCACACTTCTGATTTTGTACACTTGCTCTGTCCCCATTTTTTTTTTTTTGATAGGACTCATAGATTATATTATTAGGTATTTTCCCCTCTTGAATCAGCTCTTTGACTTGTCAGTTCTGCTACTTTTCTCTTTTTTTACTTATTACAATCTGTTCTTATCTCTCTTGTTTCCTTCCTACACTCCTTTCTGTGTATTTTGTCATTCTTTTTCTAACTTCTTGCATTGAATGCTTAATTTATTCATTTCATTCTTCCTCGCTTATGAATGCATTTAAGACTACCAATTTTCTGTGTATGGTTTAATCTATAACCTGTAACCGTGAAATGCTGTTTTCATTATTCTACAATATTAAAAATGTCTTCATATATATGAGAGTCATTTAGAAGAATTCCCTTTCCCAGTGATAGAGGCTTTTCTTCCTTCTTTTGTTAGTTATTACTGCTTCTTATTGTGTTGTAGACCAAGTCTGTACTATTTCTACCTTTTTTGTTTAAATTAATTGATGTTTTCTTTGAGACCTAACATGTGGTCAGTTTTTGTTTGCATCCCACACAGACTTGGCTAGGAAGAATAACCTCTGTTTATCGGGCATAGAATTAGACCTATTAGATTCTTTATACAGTCATTTAATAAACATTTCTTAAGCATTTGTTATGTTCCAGCACTGTTCAAGTGCACAGATCACACCAGATAAAACAGATGTCTGGCCAAGGTTCCTGCTCTGGGATGGTGGGGGGCAGGGAGGAGGAGGGGGGAGACAGTCAATGAATGTAAACATAATTAAAAGTAAATTATACAGAAGGAAGAGAAGATGGAAAAGATGCTGATGATAAATAAAAGCTATGTAGCTTGAAAAAAATTTTAAGCACTAATAAAAAATATCTAGAGTTTTTTAAAAAAAGTAAATTATATAGTATGCTAGAAGGTGACAAATGCTATGAATATAGAAAAAGTACAGCTGGTTAAGAGGAATGGGATGGGGGAGGGGTTTTAACTGTAAATAGGGTCGGAGGGGGAGTCACTGAGAAAGTGACATTTGCAAAAAAAATTGAAGGACATGAGGGTGTCAAGCAAACAGACATCTGGGGGAAGAGCCTGCCAGGCAGAGAGACAAACCAGGGCCAAGGCCCCAGAGCAAGGGTGTGTCTGGCATGTTGGAGGACCAGCCAGAAGACAAGGGTGTCTGAAGCATGCTGAGCAAGACAGCATAACAGGGATTGGAAACAGGGTGTTGGACCATGTGGGACCCTGTCTCCCACAGTGAGATTTTGTCTCATTCTGAGACAAAGTGAAGTGATGTGACTTGCACATAAAGTGATCACTCTGGCCAATGTGTTGAGAAGAGACTGTAGGAAGCAAAGGCGGAGGCAGTCATACAGGTGAGGGAGTCATACAGGTGAGGGTGTCATACAGGTGGCAAGATGGCGGCGGCTCAGACAAGGCAGGAACCATGGAGGAGGTGAGAAGCGGTCAGTTTCTGGATATAATTTGAAAGGAGAAACAATTGGATAAGGGGTGTGAGGAGTCAAGGATGACTCCAGGGTTTTCAGCCTAAGCCCCCTAGAAGTAGAAATCGCCATCGACTGAGATGGGAAAGACAGAGTGAAGCAGTGCTCCGGGGGCAGGTCAGGAGTTCACTCTTGGTCATGCTGACTTTGAGATGCCTGTTAGACATCCACGTGAACGTGTTGAGTAGGCAGTTGAATAAAGGCATCTCCATTTACAGAAGTGCATACCTGAGCTGCAGGTATAAACTTGACAGTCATTAGCCAACAGATGGTACTGAAAAGCCGTGGGAGTTGATGGCATCACCAAGGGAGTGAGTGTGGAGAAGGGAAGCTGGGAAAGAAGATGAGAAGGAGTGGCTGGGGAGGAAACCAGGAGAAGGTGGTAGAAGCCAAGTAAAGAAAACGGGCCGAGGAGGTGGAAGGGTCAGCGTGTTAAATGCTGCGTTAGGTCCCCTAAGATGAGTATTGAGAATTAGCCATCGGAGCAGCAATGTGGTTATCACTGGTGACCTTAGGAAGAGCCATGGGGCGAAGTTCTGGGAGTGAGGCTGATTGATCAGAGTGTGTATCAGTCGAAGTCCCGACGGAAAATAGGTAGCCCCTTCAAACTGTAACTCAAGGAGACTTTCATAAAAGGACTTTCAGCAAAGATGTGGGCAGGTGTAGGGAAATCTCAAGGAATTTGTAATGGTGGGGTAGTTGTTACCATCTCCATGCCTGGAAAGTTGGGGGGTGGGGGGGCGGGAGGGTGGGGAGTGAGGAGAGGAGCCGGGGGGTGTGGCCTTCAGTCAAGGGACACACCCATACCCCTCCCCAGAGGAATAAACATCCTGACCTCACTCTCCTCCCTCCTCTGATTCTTCGGCTGGTCCTCCCTGGGGCCAAACCCAACAGGAAGCCACAGCTCAAGTGGACCTGTTGATGCAGCCACAGGGGTCAGCCTCCCAGGATGCAGGCAGGGCAGGGAACAGAACTGGAAGGACAAAGTAGTTTGGAGAGAAAAACCTTTGCTGTGTTTGCATTTTCCCGGCATTTTTAATTCCCCTGTGCCCAATACTTGCAATAGGTGTAAGAGAAAGTATACACTATGACTTAAATGAAAGGAAGGAGACTTTCTTAAATTAAAAATGATGAGGTCATGAGAAATGTTACATGTTTCTATGGGATGAATCTTTCAACCAAATGTTTTTCAAGAGCAGAGAGCAAATCAGGCAACAAGAGAAGAGTGCAGTGTCCCTAAACAGAAACAGAGGCCTTAATCCTCTTTCCCCAAACTCTCTCCTCCCTTTTGGACCACATTCTCCTGGTCTTTCCTCATCTCACTGGCCACTCCTCCATCTCTACTGCAGACCTCTTCCTTGACTTGATCAGAGTTCCCCCAGGCTTGGCCCTGGACCCTGTACATGGAACTTGGGCACAATGGCTGGCACTCAAGCAACCATATTTAACCATGAGGTACTACACGTAGAATACCAGAGCAGCAAGACAGAGGATGCTAAACAGTCCTTGATGATTGTGGACTCACTTTTACACTCAAGACTGCCTACTTCCGAACTTCTTTTCTGTGAGAGAGAAGTAAACTTCCGTCTTGTTTAAGCCACCATTATTTTGAGTTTTTATCATTCACAGTGAAACCTAATCCTGATACACCACCCCAAAACCAAAGCTGAAAATCCATTTCACATTCTGTTTTCCATTTCGTGTTCAGCCTCATTGTCCAGCACAGCCTATTAGAGGTTCTGCAGTGAGTACAAATGACATCAGAAAGATACTGCAATAACAAATTCCAACCATAAAGTGCCCCTCATTTGAATGTGAATCCTCTACCATTATCAAATTCCCAGGAAGTAAAATCTGAAAACTACCCTAATTCATTTATTCTAAAATGTACACTTGCCCCTCGCTTTAATGCAGCCAGATTTAATGCAATTCAGATACATCTTAAAATCAATATCATTTTACAATTGTCTGACAGGTAGAATTCTTGACCTAGTTGTGTAAAAATCTTCCATTGGCCACTTCAGATAAGAAGAACCAACATTAAAGCATACTAGATTAAAAAGGTTATTTTACCTTGCAAGCTAAAATCCAAGGCAATTATGGTGCAAAATTTATCCCCCCCAATTTTTCATTGGCTCAGTCTCAGCTAGAGGACACAAGATCTCATTTTTTCCTTTCATGTTTCTAGGCAGTCTCCCAATATCTCAGCCTTTCTCTGAAGGCAGTGGTTCTCCAACTGCAGTGAGCGTCAGGATTACCTGGAGGGCTTGTAAAAAAGAGTTCCAGGGCCCTATCCCTAGAGTTTCTGGTTTAGAAGGTCTGCGGTGGGGCCTGAGAATGTGCATTTCTAGCAAGTTCCCAGCTGATGCTGGTGCTGCTGGAAGCGACCACATTTTGAGAACCGCTATTCTAAGGAAATCTCGCCCCTAAATTAACCTGCAGTCTTCCTTGATTTTGTTTTCCTTCTTCTACTGCTCCTGTTCAGACTAAAAACAAAAAACAAACAAGCAAAACCCCTGAGGCATACTTCTCAAATAGTTCTGGCTCCTTTTTTAATCTCCTGAGCAATTGGACTCCTAGAGACAGAGTATTACAAATGCAGGCCACTTTAATTGCCTTAACCCTCAAGTTGACAATAATTTAGTTGTATCACTTCTATACCTTACTACAAGTAGATGGCATGTTATGTTTATAGTAAAAGTATCCATTCCTTTTTAATTTTTTTTCTCTGTTATAAAATCTACCACCTTTCCATGGGTGGATCTAAAATTTGACCATGGCCTGACTTCTGTCATTGATAAATTCAGAGCTAACTTGAGACTTTGTGTGGGATTGACCACATTGGACAAGCCATCTAAATCCAAGGCTGATCCCTCTACAGCAGGGTTTTCAACCTCAGCACTATTGACATTTGGGGCTGGGTAGTTCTCTGTTGTGGGGTCTGTCCTGGGCATTGTAGGCTGTTTAACAGCATCCCTGGCCTGTACCAACTGGATCCCAGTAGCATCCTCCCAGTTGCAACAACCAAATACCTCTCCCCAGACATTGCCACATGTCCCCTGGAGGCCAAATCACCCTTGGTTGAGAACGGTCCTCTACAGTTTAGTGCCTTGGCTCTGAGGCCATGCAAAACAACGTAAAGGGAAAGGAATTTGGGCGATGCATCTATACCGACCACATAAGCCTTTAATGCTAAAAGCTAAAGTCTTCATGCTCTAGAGCAGCACTGCTCAAAATGTAACATGTCTGAAAATCTCCCAGGGAATCTTGTTAAAATGCAGATTCTGGTTTCCGGCCTTACATTTAGGGCCACTGTGGAAAACAGTATGGAGGTTCCTCAAAAAACTAAAAATAGAACTACCATATGATCCAGCAATCCCACTCCTGGGTATAAATCTGAAGAAAACAAGAACACTAATTCAAAAAGATACATACACCCCAATGTTCATAGCAACGTTATTTACAATATCCAAGATATGGAAGCCACCTAAGTGTCTATCAATAGAGGAATGGATAAAGAAGATGGGAGATATATATACAGACAATGGAGATACACACACACACGCACACACACACAAGAGTATACTACTCAGCCATAAAAAAGAATGAAAATTTTGCCATTTGCAGCAACATGGATGGACTTAGAGGGCATTATGCTAACTGAAATAAGTCAGACAAAGACAAATACTGTATGATATCACTCATATGTGGAATCTAAAAAATAAAACAAACTAGTGAATATAACAAAAAAGAAACAGACTCACAGATAAAGAAAACAAACTTGTGGTTACTAGTCGTGAGAGGTACAAACTACTATGCATAAAATAAATAAGCTACCAGGATATATTGTACAGCACAGGAAATATAGCCAATATGTTATAATAACTTAAATGGAGTATAATCTATAAAAATATTGAATCACTATGTTGTACACCTGAAACTCATAAAGTATTGTAAATCAATTATACTTCAATTTCAAAAATAATTAATTTTTTTAAATGCAGATCCTGATTCAGCAGGTCTGGAATGGGACCTACCTGGGTACTCAAAGTCAAGTCCAACTCAGACTAAGTGAATCAGAATCTGACTTTTCAGAAAACCCCCAGGGGATTCATATGCACACTAAGGTTGAGAAGCACTATCCTGAAAAAACACACACGAATTTAGCTGAAGCTAAAGTCCTGGTCTGCAAACCTGGCTGAAGAAACACAGGAAATGCAGCAGATCATCGTTCTGCCCACCCCCCACCCCCGACCCCGTGTCTGCAGGACGTGCCTACAGGAAGCCTCGTTCCCCCATCATGAATCCTTGCCTCAGCTGTGCACACTGCCTAAAGCTCCCACAGCCCTCCGGCATCTGCTAAAGACCTCTGCTATCTCATGTACCTGTGCTAAGGCAGGCCCCTAGTTCAAGGTCAAGGTGAAGTTGCTTGGCCCACACTTTTGCTAAGTCCTTCCCCATGAACCTGCCCATATTTGCTTAAGAATGTCACCTGAAGCTCCACCTGTATGGAAACAGCAGCTTGCCTCAAATGCCACCTGTATTGTGCTTCCCTAGTTCTATTCCCTATTTATTTCTTACGTTCCTAACAGACATCAGATGTAGGTTTTGGAGGAAGGTCATTAAATAATATTTTTCCCTTCCCAGGTAGGTAGCTTTTGTAGTGAACTTTAAATTCTGTCTCTTATTAACCCAGATGCAGAAGAACATCTTATCTCACCTGACTCAATTTTTTTTAACATTTTGAAACATTTTAACACAAATACTGTAGAATTTTATCTCTAAGTTTATGGCTCCTACGCCACGTATTTCTTTCTACTGGATCAAAGTTATTTCTTCACCTGCTTATCTCCCCTTTGGGACAACAGACCTGCAGGATGGGCTACATATCTGGTTTGTTCTTGACCAGGACATAACCTTACTCATAAGAGATGTTCAATCAACATTTATATAATGAATGGTCACGACTATTTTGCTCCTTAGGCCATTGTATTATAAATTAAGTAATTAATTCAACTCCTTCTAGACGTGGCATAGAGCCTAGTTCTGTGGGGTAGCCCTCCCTGATCGGACGCACTCCCTCATATCGGAACTCTGAAACTGTCTTGCAGATCTTATGCCATGTTGACGAACTCGCTGATAGATTTCTTTTTCCTTATCTAGTTCTGGCGTTTTGTTAATGTTTGAAGACACTTAGTTGCTTTCATCTGTTCTCGGATCACCTTTGTTCTGTTATCTCAGCAGCTAAGGACTTGATGGACAAATTATTTCAGATCTTGATCTGAAGATGTTCTGTGTCTAACATCAAAGTATAACAAGGTGACCCTGGGTGGGAAAAGACTTGAACCTGTTTTAACCCTTGGTGAGGAACAGTGCGAAAGGGATGGGCCTGAGCTTGGCTGTTAGTATTTCACACATGGTGTCACTTAACACGGAGCAGCGTAGACTTGGAAGATGAGATGATGGGGATGGTGATAGGTGGCTGATGATGATAAGGAGGAAGAGGGGGAGTCATCAGTACGATCTCTTCCATGACACTCAAGTACGTGAAATGTCACAATGCTTTAACTTTTCAAATCAAGTCAATTTAGTTCACCTGACCCAGGTTGGTGGGCAATTTAAGTCATGTTTTGGAGGAATCTCTTCCCCCTCCCTTGAAGTTGTACCATAGTCTTCAGGATTTACCCAGCCCAGGACACTTGGGAAAGGGTCTTGGTACACCATGGCTGCACTTCCTGGTGGTCACCTGGCCCATTTGAAAAGCTGAGGCTATTCTCTTTCCAAGCCATGGTTGAGCCCATGGATCTTTGTTGAGGTTTCCAACCTCTGCACCTGGTGTTCAGCCTCACCTCCATGTACCACCCAGATACCCATCCTGGGGTCTCCTGAGTACAAGTAGGACCAGATTTCTGCTACCCATAGAAACCTTCTGGGTTAGTCTTGATCCTTCTCAGTTTCAAATGACAGAACCCAAGTCAAACTAGCCTAAGTCACAAAGAGAATCTGTTGGTCTACCTAACTTGAAGGTTCAGAGTAGAAATCAAACGATGTTAGATCCAAGAATCTCAACATCTCTCTCTGTCTCTCTGTCTATCTCTCTGCCTGCCTCCACCAGCACAGTGGCTTCATTCTATAGGAAGCTTCTCCCATGTAGTCAAGAAACATGGTCACCGACAGCTCCAGGCTTGCATGGTCTTTATAGCTCAAGGCCCCAGAGAAAGGGGAGACCCATAAATCAAATCTAAGGAAAGATTCTGATTGGTCCATTTTAAGTGCCTATTCCTGGAAATACCCCTGTAGCCAGGAGAAACAACCTGTGCTTGGATATCTTGGGTCACAAGTCTACCCTAGTGGTGGAAAATGCAGGGCACCATGATGAATAATTGTACATGATCACATAGAATGGAGGGGAGAGATGGTTTTTGAAGTAAAAAGTGGTTATTACCAACAAAATGGAGAGGAGAGGTTAAAACAAACCTTCCCCACTACACACACACACACACACACACACACACACACACACACACACATGCACTCACATAAACACATATACACACATAGAATGTCTAGTGGTTGGGCATCCCATCTCCCCACCCCCAGTCCCCACTACACTCCTAGCAAAAAAAAAAAATCAGAGGACTTCTATTTCAAAAAGTTGTCTAAGAATAATTAGGGTAACTAATGTGGCCTTTCATGCCCAAAATAAAAGAGCTCCCCGTGATGCCATAAAGGCGGCTCCCTGCCCATCCATCTGAAAGCACTGGATGACAGGCCCCACCCACATGTATGGAGATGTTTATTGTCTTGTTTATAAATATCAGCAGACCATCAAGGACCACCAGAAATGTAAAGAAACATTACAAAATGAAGGAGGCCAACATAAACAAGGTGAGGGAGATGACCCAGTAGAAATAGAGATAATTCAGAGAACAGAAGATATATTTTTTAAATCTCTAATTGTTACCCTCAGAAAGATGCAAGAAAATAATGCATTCATAAAGCACCAGAAAGTTATGTTAAAACAGTAAGTGGAAAACAAGAAAGAAGTTTTAAAAAAAGATATGATTGCTGGAATTTTTTAAATAAAAGAAGGGTTGGAAGAAAAAGTCAAAGTAAGTCTTAGAAAGTAGAACCAAAAGACTATAAAAGAAAAAAATAAAACAGAAAAGAGACTCAGAGAATCAATCCAAGAAGTCTAACAATCATCTTACAGGAAATCCAAAAAGATAAAACAGAGCAAAAGGAATTCTCAAAGAAACATGAGAATCCCCCAGAGCTGAAGAATAACAGTCCTCAGATTGAATGACCTCACTTGAGTGCTTAGAAAATCAGATGGGGAAAACATTCATGCCTAGCCATATCGCTGTAAAATTTTAGAACACTAAAGATGAACAAGGGATCTTATAGCTTCTGAGAAAGAGGGGGAAATAAACAGGTTATCTACAAAGGAATAAGAATTCGGCAAAGGGCTGGATTTGGTCCATGGGCCATAATTGCCAACTGCTGGGATAGAGTTCTACATCCAGAGAAACTGTGAGGTAACCATGATATTTGGGGACATGGAAGGATTTAGAAGTTGCTTCTTTTTCCTAGAAAATTATCTGAGGATGCATGCCAACAAAATAAGAATGTAAGTTAAGGTGAAGACGTAAAGCCCAAAAAACAGTGCATCAAACTCACAAAGATAATAATAGGAAGTCCCAGGATGAATGACAGCTGTACCTGATGGAAGTCTATGCCAGTCTGAGTCTCCTTCTAATTTAGAAGGGATATCCTGACTCACACTCCTGGACCCTAAGGAACTTCACTGAAGTTGAGATGCTGTATATTCAGTATCCTGTCATTCGGGTGTGTCAATTACTCAAATCAAACATGATCTGAGTGGGATACCAGCCCATTTCATTTCTGGTG
Source organism: Eschrichtius robustus (assembly GCF_028021215.1). NCBI lineage: Eukaryota > Metazoa > Chordata > Mammalia > Artiodactyla > Eschrichtiidae > Eschrichtius > Eschrichtius robustus. The sequence goes on along the minus strand of NC_090826.1, from coordinate 15,520,293 downwards.
ACTCCAAAGTAGATGTGCCCATGCTCTGAGATCTCACCACCTCACCCACCAACTATTGCCAGGGTGACCCCCACTCATTTTGCTCCTGATGATTGCCTGCTGCCTCCTGGCTGTGCCACCCTGGGCATCCCTCAACCCCACTGAAATAATTTCACCTGTTTCATTCCTCTCTCTTGTGAAAGGAAAATCAAAATGGAGTTGGTACTGGTAAGAGAGCTCTCTAAAATGGAACAGGGAGGGAGGCCACTGAGGAAGGATGACCTAGGTACATCTCAGCCTGGATGGAATCTGACCTTTTGACTGCTTATTATCCTAACAGAGGCATCCAGAACATTTGGCAAAAACTCAAGATACTGATTGGACCTTACCCTAAAACAACCCACGATAGCCATCCCTTAAGGACAAATATTTCCTTTCTTGTATCAGAGTACAGCTTCATGGCTTTTGCCTTTATAAGCCCCTGACTCTTTCTCTTCCCCAGAACACTCTTTCCATTTTACCGGAATCTGTGTCTCCTGACTTGCAATTCTATTCTTTTTTTTTTTTTTAGTTTACTTTTGGCTGCGTTGGGTCTTTGTTGCTGTGTGCGAGCTTTCTCTAGTTGCAGCGAGGTGGGGCTACTCTTTGCTGCGGTGTGTGGGCTTCTCATTGCAGTGGCTTCTCTCGTTGCGGAGCACAGGCTCTAGGCGCACGGGCTTTAGTAGTTGTGGCACGAAGGTTCAGTAGTCGTGGCTTGCGGGCTCTAGAGCGCAGGCTCAGTAGTTGTGGCCCACGGCCTTAGTTGCTCCGCGGCATGTGGGATCTTCCCAGACCAGGGCTTGAACCCGTGTCCCCTGCATTGGCCGGAGGATTCTTAACCACTGCGCCACCAGGGAAGCCCTAACTTGCAGTTCTTAAGACCCCAAATAAACTCTTTTCTTATTTGCAGCCTTCTGTGGTTTTCTGGTTGATACTCCATGTTAAGACAATGAGCTCTGACTTTCCACATGCCATGAACCAGCATATGAATTCGCCAACCCAGGCGACATTAGACTCACAGAGCTGCCCAGATTAGCACAGTGAATTACAGAACCTTGGGCTAGGGCATCCATAGTAATAAGTTCAACCTGACACAACATTCTACTCTTGGTGGAGGAGCCTCAACATCTTTTCTCACAATTTCTCTCCAGATTTTTTTATAATACGAATTAGCAAATTCTTTCGAGTCTTTCTGGGATTAACGCTTCTATTTCTTACTCTAGAAATTCTAAACTAGAGCTTGCTGTTTAGTCACGCATGCATTTGCTCACTTAAGTGCCTACCTTGTGCCAGGCATTGTTCTAGGCACTGGAGGAAGAACAGTGTTCAAGACAAAGTGTCTGCCCTCAAGGAACTCACATTCTATTAGGGGAGAATGGAAGAAATAAACAAATCTGACATATAATATGTTGCGTGGTTCTGTGTATGATAAATATCTCCCTCTTTAATTAACCAAATGCTGTCAAAACAATCATCCCATCATGAGGTCTTTCTATTCCTCATCCCTCTTAAATTGCTGTATGTCAGCAAGCACCCAGCACGCCAAGCTTTGCCCTTGTGAGCAGGTGGCTGTTTAATGACTATGGGTACCGTGGGCAGCCGGCGTGCGAAAATCATGGCCCCGTCTGTGCCCATTAACCTATCCCAGGGCCTATTGCTTACAACCTTCTTTCTGGTGCCAATTTCTAGATGAAATAAAGGTTTTTGTTTGCAAGCACATTGAACTGTTACAGAAACCTACTCTGGTTAACCAAAGCCAAAAAGGAATTTGGTGAAAGGAAACTGGATGACTCATGCACTAGAAGAGCTCAGGGCGGAGTCAAGATGGCAGACTAGGAGGACGTGGAGTTCGCGTCTCTGCACAGCTAGGGCACCTACCAGGCACCGGTGGGGGACCACGGACACCGAAGGGGTCAGGAGGAACCCCCAGCGACCTGGTAGGATGTGAGCGTGGTGGGGAGGGAGGGGGGAGGAGAAGTGGAGGCAGGAGAGGACTGGCACCCCTCAGGGGAGGTGGGGGGAGGGGAAGGCATCTCGGGCCCGAAGCGGGAAACTGGGAGGGCAGAGGATCAAAAGGGAGCGTGGCCAGGTTTCCCCTGCCCACTTGGGCCCCAGGGAGCCTGATGAGATCCCAGGCTTGATCCTCTGCCCACCAAGGCCCCCTCCAGACGCGCGGGTCCTGAGGGAGTGGGAGGGAGGGAAGGGGGAGCAAAAGTAAAGGCTGGACCTCCAGGATCGGCACCCCTGAGGGGCGGCTGGGGGAGGGGAGGAGTTCCTACACCCAGAGGGACCCACCCACGGTTAGGGGTCCAGTGGGGACGGGGAGACCCTGGGGGGGGACCGTGCGGGGGTGGGGCGGGTGGAGGAACGGAAGGGAAGGTGGCCAGCGCTTTCCCTGTGCACTTGGGCACCGGGGAGCCTGTTGGGACCTAATCCTCTGCCCTGAGAGCCTCCCTCCTGCCGTGCAGAGCCCAAGCCCCGCCCCTACACCCCCACCCACCCACCCAGGGCCCACCTCTACACTGGGAGACCGCCTCCAACTCGCTGAGCCTAAACTCCACCCACACCCCCTCTCCCAGGGCCTTAGCTCCCAACTCTGGCACTTCACACTCCGGAGGCCCTGCTTTGGAGGTGCGGCCCCTCCCCTTCCACACAGGTCCTAAGCAGGGCCCCGCCCCACGCCTGAATGTCACCGCCCCACCAGCCTAGGTCCCGCCCCACCCTAAACCCCACCCCTGCCTAAGTTCCACCCCTGCCTAAACTCCACCCCCCATGGCCAAGGCTTTTTTTTTTTTTTTTTTTTCTGTTGTGGTTTTATTTTACCTTATTGCAGTTGTTTCAATTACATTTTTATATTTTTTATCTTTCTAATTTTATTTTATTTTTTATTCTTTGTTATTGTATTGCTCTTTTTTTTTTTTTTTTGCCATGCCACACGGCTCGTGGGATCTTGGTCCCCAGGCCAGAGGTCAGGCCCAAGCTCCTGTGGTGGGAGCTCCAAGTCCAAACCACTGGACTAACAGAGAACCTCAGACCCCAGGGAATATTAATCAGAATGAGGACTCCCAGACGTCCTCATCTCAGCACCAAGACCCAGCTCTATCCAACGGCCTGCGAACTCCAGTGCTGGACGCCTCAGGCCAAACAACCAGTAAGACAGGAATACAGCTCCACCCATCAAAAAAAAAAAAAAAAGAAACAACAAAAAAATATGTTACAGATAAAGGAGCAAGGTAAAAACCTACAAGACCAAATAAATGAACATGAAATAGGCAACCTACCTGAAAAAGAATTCTGAGTAATGGTAGTAAAGATGATCCAAAATCTCGGAAACAGAATGGAGAAAATAAAAGAAACATTCAACAAGGATCTAGAAGAACTAAAGAGCAAATAAACAATGATGAACAACACAATAACTGAAATTAAAAATACTCTAGAAGGAATCAATAGCAGAATAACTGAGGCAGAAAAACGGATAAGTGAGCTGGAAGAGAAAGTGGTAGAAATAACTGCCAGGGAGCAGAATTAAGAAAAAAGAATGAAAAGAATTGGGCTTCCATGGTGGCGCAGTGGTTGAGAATCTGCCTGCCAATGCAGGGGACACGGGTTCGAGCCCTGGTCTGGGAGGATCCCGCGTGCCGCGGAGCAACTAGGCCCGTGAGCCACAGCTACTGAGCCTGTGCATCTGGAGCCTCTGCTCCGCAACAAGAGAGGCCACGATAGTGAGAGGCCTGCACACCGCGATGAAGAGTGGCCCCCACTTGCCGCAACTGGAGAAAGCCCTCGCACAGAAACAAAGACCCAACACAGCCATAAATAAATAAATAAATAAATAAATAAATAAATAAATAAATAAATAAACAAAAGAATTGAGGACAGTCTCAGAGACCTCTGGGACAACATTAAACACACCAACATTCAAATTATAGGGGTCCCAGAAGAAGAAGAGAAAAGAAAGTGTCTGAGAAAATATTTGAAGAGATTATAGTCGAAAACTTCCCTAACATGGGAAAGGAAATAGTCAATCAAGTCCAGGAAGTGCAGAGAGTCCCATATAGGATAAACCCTAAGAGAAACACGCCAAGACACGTATTAATCAAACTATCAAAAATTAAATACACAGAAAAAATATTAAAAGCAGCAAGGGAAAAACAACAAATAAAATACAAGGGAATCCCCAGAAGGTTAACAGCTGATCTTTCAGCAGAAACTCTGCAAGCCAAAAGGGAGTGGCAGGACATATTTAAAGTGATGAAAAGGAAAAACCTACAACCAAGATTACTCTACCCAGCAAGGATCTCATTCAGATTCAATGGAGAAGTCAAAAGCTTTTCAGACAAGCAAAAGCTAAGAGAATTCAGCACCACCAAACCAGCTTTACAACTAATGCTAAAGAAAGTTCTCTAAGCAGGAAACACAAGAGAAGAAAAAGACCCACAAAAACAAACCCAAATCGATCAAGAAAATGGTAATAGGAATATACATATCAATAACCACCTTGAATGTAAATGGATTAAATGCTCCAACCAAAAGACACAGACTGGCTGAATGGATACAAAAACAAGACCCTTATATATGCTGTCTACAAGAGACCCACTTCAGACCTAGGGACACATACAGACTGAAAGTGAGGGGATGGAAAAAGATATTCCATGCAAATGGAAATCACAAGAAAGCTGGAGTAGCAATACTCATATCAGATAAAATAGACTTTAAAATAAAGACTGTTACAAGAGATAAGGAAGGACACTACATAATGATCAAGGGATCGATCCCAGTAGAAAACATAACAATTATAAATATTTATGCACCCACCATAGGAGCACCTCAATACATAAGGTAAATGCTAACAGCCATAAAAGGAGAAATCGACAGTAACACAATAATAGAGAGAGACTTTAACACCCCACTTACACCAATAGACAGATTATCCTGCTTTGGGTAGTATAGTCATTTCCACAATGTTGATTCTTCCAATTCAAGAACATGGTATACCTCTCCATCTGTTTGTATCATCTTTGATTTCTTTCATCAGTGTCTTATAGTTTTTTGCATACAGGTCTTTTGTCTCCTTAGGTAGGTTTATTCCTAGATATTTTATTCTTTCTGTTGCAATGGTAAATGGGAGTGTTTCCTTAATTTCCCTTTCAGATTTTTCATCATTAGTGTATAGGAATGCAAGCAATTTCCATGCATTAATTTTGTATCCTGCTACTTTACCAAATTCATTGATTAGCTCTCGTAGTTTTCTGGTAGCATCTTTAGGATTCTCTATGTATAGTATCATGTCATCTGCAAACAGTGACAGCTTTACTTCTTCTTTTCCGATTTGGATTCTTTTTATTTCTTTTTCTTCTCTGATTGCTGTGGCTAACACTTCCAAAACTACGTTGAATAATAGTGGTGAGAGTGGACAACCTTGTCTTGTTCCTGATCTTAGTGGAAATGGTTTCAGTTTTTCACCATTGAGAACGATGTTGGCTGTGGGTTTGTCATATCTGGCCTTTATTATGTTGAGGTAAGTTCCCTCTATGCGTGCTTTCTGGAGGGTTTTTATCATAAATGGGTCTTGCATTTTGTGGGACCTCAACATTTCTGATCACGACAGAGCTGGGTCCTCTCCTCCATCCCACGAACCTCCAGCCAAGCTTTGAAGTCCGACCTCAATGTTCTGACCCGACGATGGGGACAGCAGCTCTCTCTGGGGGCCAAGTTGGACCAGGAGGCTACTGTCTCCCCGACCCAGGCCCTAAGATGACATCAAAAGGATGGAAGTTTCCAGCTCATGCTGGAATGTGTGTTTTCCAGCTGCGTCAGATGGAGCCTGTTTCTATGGCAGCCACGCTCCACCACTGCTCAAGGGTTTGGGGAGACAGAATTCTTAGCTGGGAGTATTTTCGCTACCTGTCAAACAAGCAGGAGCCTGCCCAGGAAAGAACAGTAAAGAAAAACCCCTAAGCCCAGCTGGCTGAGCGCCCAGCCTTTGGATTCTACGTTCTTGGACAAATGGCCCCCTGCTATGTAGTCAAGTTGCCATCACCACTCTCCATCTGGGTAACACAGGGGCTGGTTGAGGGGCAGGGAGGGGAGTCGGGGCCATGCTGAAGTAGCTAGCATCACGGAAACAGGACAGACTTGCCCTTGGTGCTCCCTGGCGAAGGGAGCTGAGCACTGAAGTTTCTCAGCCTCTCTAGTCTGCATCAGTAAAATGGGAATGAGAAAAAGACACCAAGAATGAAGAGCACCTAGCACAGCCCAGACGTATAGCTCCTCGGTGGAACCAAGCACGGTGATTTGGGGAAAGGGGGAGGGGAGGGGAAGGGCGGTGAGAAGAAAGCCCACAGATCGACCCCACCTTCCCCAAACTGCCTGGAAGCAGAGCCCACAGGCCCCAGGCTGGACCCTCCCCTGGAGACTTGGCCACAGTGTCAGACCAGGAAGTATCATTACGTCACTGGGCATTCAGGGGTTAATGATGGGGAGTGGACAGGACCCGGGTATTTAACTAATGCGGAGACGCCTTGAGATCAGAGGCACCCCTGCTGACTTCCTTCTCCTGCAGCCCAGCTTCTCTACTCCCTGCACCCCTCCCCTCCCCCCAGAATGAAGCTTCCCCCTCTTCAGACCTTACTTTGCCTCATGGGTAAGTAACCTTCCTGCCTTTACCCCTCCCCTGCCCCAGCTAGGAATCCCCAACTCCCTGGAGGCCCCTGAGCTGGGCCCTGAGGAGGGTGTGATTGGACATCCTGAGGAGGCCAGTTCTTCCTGAGCCATCGCTCGTCAGTGGAGAGGGGGGAGAGGGGAAGACTGCAGCCTGGATGGCCCGGTGGGGCGGGGGAGAGGGGCTGGCAGGGATCCCAGACAGCACACGAGCTCCTGCCACCCATGCTCCATCCCCCACCTAAGTTTCCATTTTTGGCTCTAACCTGCCCCGGTCAGCAGCCCCCCATTGCTGCATCATCAGGACCTAGAGGAATTTGGAGAAGTCCAGGTGGTTAGGAAGCTTATCCAGTGACATCTGATGGGACTTGACAGGGACAGAGTTCCTGCGGGGATGGGGCTGACACCTGGGGAGGTGATCAGGAAGGGTTGGGACCCGGGAGGATGAGTGGGGGGGTATTCTGGGAGATGGCGGAAGGAGAGCAGGATGGGGGTCACGTGTGCTGACACGACGCGGGTGAGGACTAGGGGATCAAGGTGCGATGATGTCATGGGGATATTATTACTGCTTAGCATTGTTATTATTGGGAATGAGGTGCTTAGGGAGGTGAGGTTACCTAGACAATCAGATGTCTGGACTCAGATTTGGGGGCACATCAGGGGCAGCTGGCTGCAGACGGTGGGGCCCTGAGGGATCTGACCTCCTCCACCCTCCCTCCCAGCAGTGGCCCTCACTGTCGGGAACCTGGTCCAGTTCGGGGTGATGATTGAGAGAATGAAGGGGAAGCCTGCACTGCAGTACAATGACTATGGCTGCTACTGTGGTGTCGGCGGCTCCCACCGGCCAGTGGACCAGACAGACTGGTGAGCAGGCGGCCCAGCAGGTGGACCACCCCGCTGGAGGATGGAGAGGCTGGGGGAGCATCCTGGGGGGTGGAGGAGCTGGGGGAAGCATCCTGGGAGGAGGGAGGGGCTGGGGGCACCTAGAAAGTTGGGGCCGACCTCCACTTTGAGCCCCTTTGGGCACTGAGCCCCCCAGGCAGCCCCTGGTCCTGCCCAGCCTGGCTCACAGGCCCCTCCAAGCCAACCGTGACCCTTACAGGTGCTGCCACGCCCATGACTGCTGCTACGGGAGTCTGGAAAAGCTGGGCTGTGAACCCAAATTGGAAAGGTATCTTTTCTCTGCCAGCAGACACAGCATCTTCTGTGGTAAGTGAGCAGCCCTAGACTCGCCCAGATACCAGGATGGGGGAGAGCTTCAGCTAGGAACCCTCTCCTGTTGGAGACCCTTGAGCCTGGTCACCTGGGCTGGGGCGGGGGGTGGGATCTTCCATCATCACGGAAGTGGGGAGAGACCTGTCCATCTACCCAGATGCTCCTGCGGCACCCAGTCTAGAGAGCACGTGACCCATCAGCTCCTGCCCTGACCCCAGGCACTTTCCCCAGCCAGAGCCCTCCCAGCTCCAGCCTCTGGGGAGAGGAGCAAAGTGGGTAGAGCTGAGCCGGGCCCCAGAGCAGCTGTACCCACACAGCCCTCCCCAGGGCCTGGGTGGCAGCTAGAGGCAAGGTTCCCAGGACAGAGCCTTGAGGGCAGAGCCCCAGACAGGAGAGCTGGACCTTGGATTTGGGACAGCAGACCCTGCTCCCAAAGGCTGACTGCGCCGGTGCTCATCTTTGCCAGGCCCAGTGCCCACTTGGACCAATTAGCTTTCCTCTGGTCCCCGGCCTGGGGAAGCAGCCTGCCCCGAGTCAGAGTGTGGAGGGCTCCACGCAGCCCAGTCCCGTGGAGGGAGCTCAGATCAGAGAACCAAACCTTCTTCCTGCTGCAAAGCCAGGAGCAGCCTGGAAGGAGGGCAGGCCCAGCGTGGGGCACAGCAGGAGGGTCTAGGAGGGTCAAAGAAGACTCAGCTCAGATCTCTAAGGTCTGCCCTGGGGGAGGGGCAGAACAAGGACCAGAACCACGGGAGGCAGATTCGGCTCAGAGGTTCCTGTTCCCAGTAAGGCAGCTTTGACAGGTAGTAAGCTCCCCATCCCCGGGGGTTCAGGCAAGGCTAGGAAGCCACCTGTTAGGGACGGCACTAAGAGGATGAGTGAGGGGAGGGGTTAGGTGAAGAGGGACACAGGGTCAGGGAGTCACCTACCTACTGTATGACTTTGGGCAAGTGACATAACCCCTCAAAAGCCTCTACTTACTCATCTATAAAATGGAGACAATCACTCACTTCCCTGGCTTAGTCCAGCTTCTGGTAAGAACCCCACAAAGGAGCTGACGTGGCTGTTAAGTCCCTTCCAACTCTGATTTCTGCTGAAAGAGCAGGTGACAGCAGAACCCGGATGGGAAATGAGGCTGACCTTTGCGAAGGACAGTGAGGAACCTGGACATTTCTGAGCTGGGGGATGTCTCTGTGGGGACAAAAAGGAGCCAGAGCCACTCAGGGCAGACAGAGGCAGTGGAGGGAAGAGGAGGCTTTGGGGCCCCTGGTGCCTGCAGAGCTGACGCCAGCTCTGCTCCCCAGGCAGGGTGTGGCCACGTGTGGAGGGGGAGCCCTAAAGCTAATGCTAGGAAAATAGGCTCCGTCCGCTCTGAGGGAGATAGGCACGGCCGAGCAGGCCTCAGTTTCACTCCCTCTGGGGCACACCATCTGGGGTTGAGCTGCTGTAAACTTCCCAGCTTTCCTCTCTGGTTGATGGCTGCCTCACTGTCAGTAACGCATTACATGGGAGAAGGAGTTGCCTGGAAATGCACTCTCCCTGGGCTGAGGCGGACGACAGTTAGTGAACCAGATGGTCTCCCCATGGGGGAAAGGGCTAAGGGCAGTGGAGTGGGCTTGGGAAAGAACAGGAGAACAAACTCCCAGGCTTCCCAGCATCCTGGGCCCCAGCAGGCCCTCCAGTACTCTGCCCTTTCTCTCACCCATCCCTGGAACATCCCCCATAAGAATGGGCTTCCAGCAGAATGGGGCTGAGAACAGGGACCCCAGAGCAGTCCCCTGCATGTCTGAGAGTGGCAGGACCGAGGCGCCCAGGCCCTGACTCACCTCATCCCATCCAGCCGGCAGAACCACCTGCCAACAACAGACCTGCGAGTGTGACAAGAGGGCTGCTCTCTGCTTTCGCGACAACCTGGGCACCTACAACCGCACATATGCCCATTACCCCAACAAGCTGTGCACCGGACCTACCCCACCCTGCTAAGGCTGTGCTCCGCTTCTTCCCTGCGGCCCCCTGCCCTCCAGCTGCTGGAGCCCCAGACCTCCGGAACGTTGGCACCAAAGCCCCTCCCTCTGGAAAATTCCTTTCCTGCAAACCCATCCCTCCCCGAGAGCTCCCAGACGAGGAAGAGCCATGCCTGGGGGCCCTTTAGCACCCAGAAGATTCTATAACCCACCCCCTGGGATCTCAGTTCCCTCTTCTGAATATGTGAATGTGATATTTTCCCATAATTCTAATACTGATCCTCAGATTCTATCATTGTAGGGCTTAATTAGTCTACACTTTTCATTCATTCATTCGTTTTTTTGAGCACCCACCCCGTGCCAACAATGTGCTAAGCACTGGGACACAGCGTGGGTCTGACATGGGTGGCCCCTGTGCACAGTTCTGACATTCTGTCCTTTTAATTTCCCATTACAGTGAGTTTTTGTGATTCTCTTTTTCTAACATTTCACCATCTTATCCAAGATAATAATGGCAATCTCTAGAAGGAAGGTTTCTGGCCATATGGCATAATGTGAGAAGCACACAAAATACCAACCTAAAAATATTGTCCCCACCATGTCATCAGGCTTCTAATCCCTCCCATCAGAAGACTGGCTCAAAGTGAAAAGAAGCTCTCAAATCACCTTTTTCGAAGCCCTCCCTTGACAGATGGGCATCTGGGGCTCAGAGAGGGAAAGTTCTACCTGAAGGGGTGTCCTCACTCCCATGCCAGTGTGCCTTCGTTTCTTCATGAGTGAGTATCAGTCACTGACACTCTACCCCTCTGGTTGTCATCTTGGACAGCCTAGGGTGCCCAGGGAAGGTCAGCTGTGAGGATGCCCAGGCCAGGTCAGGCTCCTGATACAGGGAGGGGAAGAGGAAAGGTTTCAACATCCAACACCCTAGGGCCAACTCTGGAGCCAATTTAAAGCACCAAAGGATTCCCATCAAATGGAATGCAGCCTATCTGGGAAGCAATGAACTTCAGCAGATTCTACTCCTAAATAGAGATATGATATCTCCTCTATCTATAACATGCTGATAAAATCTTCCGGTATTGGGATGAGCCTATTTAATGAGATAAAGCATGTAAAAAAGCATTGCACAGGCAACACTCACAGCGGCCAGGTAATAAATATCCACTCCCTTTGTCCATTTCATGGCACGTGTGCAACTTTCAGGACTTTGAGGGCAGGAAAGAGCCTGAAGCCATCAAAAGGATGATCATCACAAATTTTAAAAGGTGAAGAAGTTCTGTGCTAGCAAAACAAACACAAACAAACAAACACACAGAACGAGAGGGGCAGATGTGCGTGCTTTGTTGCTGTGACTTGACTCAAATCCTCGGTGAAGAATCACCGGGAGACCAGGTCTTAAAGCACAGCGTGGGTGGGTGGGGAAGAGAGCAACGTGTTTGTTGAGAAGAGTGGTCCTGAGGCGCCCTCTGGTGTCCATTTTGTTCAGGCTAATAGATGGAAACAAATTTGACTTAAACCTGAATTTCCTTTCATCATGGGGGCAAAGTATGTTTCTGGGCTAGTGAAATCGGTCCCTTCGCATTTTCAGTAATCATATGCTGAGAAATAATCAATAAGTCCGTACAGACATCTTAGAATGATGGTACGACTGCATACACGAGAAACACAGGAAGAAGGAACTGACCTGGGGGAGATGGAGAGAGGTGGTGCTCTGGGCGTTATGGATTCAAGGCAGCGATGGAAGGAGTACCTTGTGATGTTACAGTTGCTTAACCATCTGACAGGGTGAAAATTGGAACTTAAGAACAAGCCCCGGTGCAGCCTGTTTTTCGAAGAATCAATAAATATTTGGTGAATGCATCAATGATTCTGTCTAAATCCTGTTTGTGTGTGTCTATAGTACACACGCTTGATTTCCAGCGCAGACTTGGTGGAAAAGGCTGAAAAAAGGAAAGGAGAACCCTGAACTTGACGTCGGAGCTTCCAGGTAGAGCCCTCTGCTCTGCCAGTCAGCAGCGGTGCATCTGTTCTAGACCTCGCCGCTCAGGGAGCTTATTAGAAATGTAGAATCTTGGACCGGACCCCAGACCCCCCGGTTAACAAGACCCCCAGGTGATTCGTGTGCACACTGAAATCCAAAAAGCGCTGATATATGGCCACAGACAGCCTCAGTGTCTGCACTTGTAAAATAGAACAATGACATTTCCCTGGTAGGTTGATTGTAGCAAGGTTTTAATAAATTAGCATGTGTGAATGGACACAAAATAATGCCTAGCACATTATAAGCATCCCATAAATGAATGAATGATAGTCATAATAACAAAAATATCTAACATTTATTAAGCATTTGGCATTCACCAGGCACTGTTCTAAATGCTTTATGTTTATTAATTTATCAAATGAATGAATGAGTGAATGAATGAATGGATGAATGAGGCATGGGGACTAAATCAAGGCTGGGGAGGGGACTTTGTTACCTGAATGTTTCATAGCTTGCGTCTCCAATTTTGATGATAGGATTTGGATGGTTTTTGCTTTTGTTCCCACTTAGCCCCTAACAAAAGCTATGAACCAAGTGTTCAATTAAATAACTTGCTGAGTAAGCGATTAGAAATCAAATCACATTGGAATGCCAGAGTTAAGTCCAATTATTATTTCGTGGACATTCGTCCACTTCTTTAGGGTTCTTTGCAGTGTCACTGCTGGAGAACTGAATACTGTATTAAATTCCTTTCTTTCCCTCAATACACTTTCATACAAACCATGCTCCTGGCCCCTTGCTGAAACCTGGAGACAGAGCCAAACCTGATGTGGCCAAGCTATAGACAGACAACACCAATTCCTCTACACTAGTAAGTGTCATAATAGAGCTAAGATCAGGCTCTCAGGACCTAAGGTTCTTCAGCCCTCCGTTCTCCATCCAGTCTCCATCCTGTCCACGATACCAGCTTCATTTTCCCAGAGATTGATTTCCATCATATCACTCTTCTGCCCCTGAACCATCAGTGGCTCCCCATTATCTACCAAGCCCTGGCATTCAAGCTTGGTATCATCTGCTTTTCCAGCCATATATCTCTCTCTATGCTCCTCACCGCTGCCAGAACACGCCCACCTGTTTTCACACCTCTGTGCAATAGCTTCCTTCAACCCGGCAGCCTCCCTCTCACAGGCTCCTTATCACCGCATTCACATCCATGTGCTTTGAGGCACATCTCACATGCCACCTTTCCCATGATGCTTTTCCACTTGGAGAAGATTTCACCCTCCTCTGAACAGCCAAGCAACGTGTTTATACTTTTCTTAGGGATACTTACCCCAGCTATTTGGGCTCTTGTTTTGGGCTCCTATATGGTGAAGGCAGACTGCCCTGGGTTCAAATCTGTGATCTTCCACGCATTATTTATTTCCTCATGTGTAAAATTGGGATGGGACCATCAGCCTCACTGGGTGGTTTTAAGGTTTAAATGAGATAACTTATTCAAAGTGCCTGGAGCGTCATAGATGCTCCGTCTGTGCTAGGTCACTTTGCGTTTTTGCCTCCCCTGTTGAATCCATCACACGGTGGATGCTAAATAAATATCTGCTTAATTGAATCCACAGATACATGATAATTGCGATCATTTTACAGAAGTGGCATCATACACATGATAAATACTATACGAATTTATTTGAATAGCCCCTTGGCCCACTACTCTGAGTGCCATTTATCTTAAACATTTATCTTAAATGGACAAGTGTTTGGAAATCATTGACCTTCAGTGCCCTGATCTGATGTCCCCCAGAGGCAATGAGGTAAAATTGGCTGGAGAGACGGTACACAGCACTCTTCCTGGAGGGCTGTTACCTGTGATGTGTTCCGAGGTCAAAATGCACATACAGGCTGACTCATGACACTTACATCGGGACAGCACTCTGGTCCTAGCAGATCCTTCAGAAAGATTCTCAGTTGGGTTAACAGAGTCCAGAGTCTGGGCCTCGTGGGCTCAGGAACTGGATAGCATTTGTGCACCCAGAAGTCTCTCGGTCACGGAATGAGGCAAAAATCACACAGGGAGGACAGTGACCAGGGGGGAACGGCCTTGCCAGTAGCTGGAGAATTCTTCTTCCACCCAGGGTGGTACCGGACACCGTTCAGTGCCAAGGTTCTGCAGAAACAATTCGAAGGCTGCTTGATGAGCACAAACATAGAACAAGAGCGAGCAGGAGCCTCGAGGCCAAAATCATGAGGCCGCGGAGAGTCTGGTGAGATGGCAGCAATCTTGACCTGTGACCAGCCCTGGTGCCCTGGAGCCCTGGAGCCCGGCGCGAGCGGCTTCCTGCTGCACGCGCCAAGGGGTCCCCTCCCTCTGGTTTTCTGTGGCCGCCCTTCCCCCTCCGGAGGACCTCTTCCAGGTGAGTCTGTGCAGTCACCGCTGTCCACGTGCGCCTGGGGTAAGGTGCTCCCTCCTGGAATGGGATCAAACCAAGCCCCCAAGTTCTAGGGAAACCCCAAGGTGGCAGCCAATACGGGCAGACAGCTGCTCTGTATTCAGACAACTACAAACTATCAGAGACGTTCTGAGATACCAGGCAGAAGTCTGAGGGATGGCCCTGCCAGTGTGTGTGGCGGCCATACTCCCCTGCATGGAAGCTACCATCAGCTGCTTAAGCTCAGTGAGACCCCAGACGACCACACACTGGAAGAACGCGCACATCTTCCGTACCAAGATCTCTCAGGAGGACACTTCCCGGCATGCTCTCTGTCTCACGCAAACGGCGGTCAGACAGTGACAAAAACAACTCGAAACTTTGTCTTTAAACTAGAATTTATTGGTATACAAAACTCCATTTCATAGATAAAGTGGCACATCTTTGCAGCTTCTATTGCACCAAGTATTGAAGATTAAAAACACAAAAAAAGAAACATTTGGTTTTGAAAACACTGCAAACAGCCAAGTACAGTACTTTGGTAAATAAAAAATAAAATGGTTCAGAGTAACACAATCTGAGGAAAGAAACATCCTGGAGGAAATGAACTATGGACATCAGACAACGGTCACATTCCCCCCGTCCAGCTCCACAGATAAGGCAAGACTTGCTAAGTCTATGGATGATGACCCCACAGAGGTCTTAAGTATCTCCGGACTGCAGTGAGGACAAGTATAGTGCAATTAGAAAAAAGGGAAGGCGGCTGAGCCTGGGAAGGCCCCTGTGTTCTCCACAGACCCATGTGCCCTCCTTCATAAAGGGGGTTGACACCCACCAGCGCTTCCGCATCAGCAAGAGGAACACGGAGGTCTGATGTCCGACTCCTGGCTCTTTTCTTCTTCTCACGGAGCCCAGTGCCGGTGGCGGACGCTGGAAGGGCAGCCAGGGAGGCCGAGGGCCCTTCTCCCCAAGGAAAGTGAACCATGAGAGGAGCCCGCACCCGCATTCCTCAAGTTTTGGTTGAGGGACCTGCCAGGGGATCAAACCGCAGGCTGAGGTCTGTGACTGTGCTCAAGCGACCGTCACAGACGGCTGGCAACAGTGACCTGCTGGGTGTTGAGACGCAGAGGATGAGGGGCAGACCACCGAGGCTTCGCCCAGCGGTCACTACCTTCCAGGGCTACAGCACAGCGAGGAGTAGTTCCGGGACCAGGGGCATGCCCTGCTTAAACCACAGTCACCACGCACAAGTCCGTGCTCTTACAGAAATTATTCTCTACTGGTACCAGCCCCTTCTCAAGTAACTTTGCGAGGATGCTAAACATTTTCATCAAGCTACAAAGTAGTCTGAACTAGGAGAGCGAGGCTCTAGAAGGTAATTCCTCAGAGGAAATGGTTAAGAGCCTGAGGTTTTTACAGGGAATGTTACCTTGGACAGACGCAGCCAAGCAGTCAACGAGGCCCAGCTCCTCCCCGGAGCCAGGCCCTGTGGGCACCTTCTGAGTTCCGCACTGTGCAGTGCACTTCGTGACTGGTGCTCAATGTCTCCACTTCAATCCAATTATCCATTCCCCGCCTTGCATGTGACGGCAGAAGATCTGCTATCATTTACATATGCCATCGAGATCTTCAACTTAACAACATCAATGGAAAAATACAATTTGCTTCAGAGTCAGAAAAACACACCTTGTAGAAAATGTCATTATTAAATCACCTCAGAACAACCGTCAGAAGGCCCCAGAGTTTGAGCAACGCCTGTTCTGAAAGCTGAGATGAACAAAACAGTGAACAATGAAAATGTCAAAACACAAAAACTGCATCAGACTCTGAGTCTAAAGGCTTGCTACAGATAGAGCCTTGAGGTAAAAAAAGGTGAAGAGCTACGCATCTACCCAAAATGGGAGTCAGAGAGGGCCACGGATGTGACATTGAAACCACAAAGCTCCACTGTCACCCCACCCACACAGACCCTTCTGGTCAGGCTGAGAGTTAGCTCTGACTAGGAACCCAAGTTTCCTTCAACTGACGGCACATTCGAGTTGAACATCTCACAGAGGTAAACTGACAGCATTCTATGTGGACCCAATAAAACCCAGGCAGTCCAGAGTTTCTCAGAATGAGAGAAACTGCACACTGACGACAGGGACTCACTACGAGCACAGTTCAATGCCAAGTCCATCTGGTATCTACCTACTTAACGTGGGAGCAGCTCTCCCCCCTCAGCATGGCCCTCCCCCTCCCCAGGACCGTATCACTTCCCACCGTCAAAGCTCCCCAGGGAAGCAGGCAGCACCATGAGAAACGACCTACACAAAGGCCCACTCTAGCTGCCCCACAATGGAGCTCCCACTTGACAAGCCCTCAGAATCACAATAGGTAGGGAAGTGTTTTCAGAGCTTATAAAAGAAACTATAGACAAGCTCAACTAACACTTAAGATTCTTCTTTCTGCCACAATTCTTCAACCAGACTTCACTCCTGAAAGCATATGTTCCTATTATTGAAAAATTAAATATACATATACATTCTCTCTCTAATATCTCCTGGTGGCAACTATATTAATTCAGAAGTTGTGATTCTATGTCGTTTCAATACATCTACCTCTCTAGTACAAAGCTGATGCTACTAAAATTTTATTTCGTATTTTGACCTTTAAAAAAATCTTTTTTTAAAATCCATAAAACCTTTATATACAGTTTATAAGACTAGTAAGCAGCTATGGACCACCGCCTCATCCCCCTTCTCCTGACCAAAGCTACCGAGACAATCCCACATAACAAACCTCTAACAGCCACAGAGGTTAAGAAAGAGTCGCCTCCTACTATGCAGTGCACCTGAGTAACTATACCAGGTAACCGTCACTGACCACAGTCATCCCAGGACTAAACATGCTGGGCCTCCACTTTGGCTGCCAATAAAGTAGTTCTCAAGTGCCTACCAAGGCAACCAAGTACTACATGGATTCCATCTACCTCATACTTTGGTGGGACTGAGGCAGTGAAGGCTAAATTTAAACCCTTAGCTAGAAGTTATCACTAAAGTTGGATACATGTTCCCCATTCCTAATAATTAACATACTAAACGCAGACCAGTTATAACTGGAAAACTACGAAATGGTAATAAAAGAAAACTACTGAAGCCATTTGATTAGTTTTTAAAACCACTGTTATTTTACCCAAGAAATGCCAAAGCCTATTATCAGAATTAGGTAATTTATAAATAAAGGTGCCCAATATTCTTTAGCAACTTTTTAGCAACTTCTAAAACCCAATAGGAAAAAACAAAAACAAAAACCCAATAGGGCCCAAGGCCACCTTCATTAACCAAGTAAATAAAGCGATCCTACTACTTCTGACAATGGGTCTCCCTTAAGCTATTTCTGACTCCTAATTCTGCTGAATTTCTGGTACACAATCAGTCTTTCTGAGAGGATCTGGTCTCCTGTACTCTCACAGTACAAAACAGACAAGAAAGAGCGCTCGCTCAGAAATGCTCAGCCAGAGTCAGGAATGTGCCCAGAGTTAAAAGCCAAGAGAACAGATCCTAAAGCACTGGACCTCACTCCCTTGGAGACAGTGAGACAACGGAGACCCCTCACTTGTTTGGACTGAGTACTAGAGGCTCTAACTCAGGACTCTGCAATGTGCAAAGAAAAAATGCTGTGCAGTTTCTAAATCTGCTACATATTACGATGTACTGTACCAGGATGTCCTAGGAGCACTTCCAAGAGACTACTGATGCTCCAACCACAAAAAGTCACCAAAGTCAAACAAACAAAAAATTAAAATACATCATCAAAACCACAGAAAGCAAATCACCTGCTGATAAAGACAATCCAATGAATCCAAGGCCAGCCCACACAATGATATGTCTATACGTGTCAAAACCTTTTTATAGTTTTTCCCTTTGCCTCGGAACTCTGATAATTTTGAAATCTGAGATGGGGGAGGTAACTAATAATTTACCTTTTGATTCAGCACATATTATTTCTCCAAATATTAGGTCCCCAAAAGGCAAAGACAGTCCAAGATTGGCCACATCATACATTCCAGTTTTAAAGTTCACATCCACCTAATTCGGTTTGAGGAATGACATCTCTCCACCGCCCAAATCTATTTCAGCACTGTGGAGTCATTTGAAGGCCTCAGCCAAAGTAAGTTCTCTGCCCTGCTGGTCTAACCTAAGTCACTGACAACTTCTGGAGGGTGCTGGAGAGTGTTTCAAACAGCAAAATCCCCAAACAGGGCTTAACTAAAAAAGAAGTTAAGTGCAGCGTTTTATGGGATTTCACTTTCACAATACTAAGAAAATTCAGCAATGGGTCAAGTTACCTTTTATTTCTCTGAAGGCATCTTTCTAAATCCAGAATAGTAAGGAAGAAAAGACAGTTACCTACTTAAAATGTGAACATGAAAAGCCTTAGAAATTCTTCCAGACACCCCCAACCCCCCGCCCCAAATCAATTACCTCTTCGGACTTCTTCCTGAGCAAAAACTCAGGACTCTCTTGACTTCTGCCTTTACAACTATGGCTTCTGCGCTCCACGCTATCAGAATCCCAGAACTGTATCATAAGCACTGATACACTGTCTTCTCGTTGTCAAGACACAAGTACCAACTACTCAGCAACACTACAGATTTTCCAGCAAAGCCCAGGCCTAATTAACAGTCTGGCCTATTTATCATATGGCTTGAGTGCAAACGAACCAACAGCACCTGCATCCCATCTGAGCATCAGAATCAGGAAGAAGAGAAACGTGGCTGTTTAATTTCCACCCTGACTACAGGCCACAACCTTCACATCCTATTACTTTGGGAAAACACTTCCTGAATTATTTTCTGATTAACTTGCATTAGAAGAAAGTTAATTCTAAACATGTACCTGAGTTGGACATCATTTATAAACTATCCTGCATATTAATGTCTGTTTGAAAATGAAAGAGAAACAAAGGAAACTTGTCCTTCTGAATTTCTAGCAATTAATCTAAACTACTTCATGAACAATTACAGTGAAACCCCGAGTGTTAAGGAAAGATCCCAGGGTCACCGAAGTCTGATTTTCAGGGCAAATAAAACCACACTTAAAAAGTTTTTTTTGACCTAACTATCCACTCCTAAAAGTCGATATTTTAATTATGGAACATGAATGGCTTCACTGCACTTTCATTAAATAAGACACATCACTGACAAAACTCTGAACAAAAAAGGAGGCAGCTTGAAGGAAACTAACTCAGTGTGTGATTCTGTGGGTTGAGTTTCGTTTTGTAAAAGGATGGCCTCGCTGGAAAGCCTGGCACATGGCCCTCCGCTTTCCATTCCCTTCTCACAACTCCCAGGAGGCCAGAGTCAGATGTTGAGAGCCGCGAAGGTCTTCACCAAGGTGACCTGGGTGCTCGCGTCTGCTTTGCTTCTGTTGTTGTCCCTGTGGCTACTCCTGCTCTCCAGGGCTTTGTGACGGTGCCTCTCCTCCTGTCGTTTCTTCTTCTCTAGTCGCTGCTGTTCTCGCCTCTGTTTGTTTGTGACCTGAAAGAGAAGACTGCCGCCTGAGTCGCCTGCACGGGGACACAGGCTGCACCAGTGGACGGGAAATGCGGGGCTGACAGATGCAAAGGGCACAGACTGCCTTTCAACAAGAACAGAGAAAACCCACCTAACAGACCAAAAATGAGTTATTTCCCATTACTGCTCAAATTTACATTTAAATTTATACCCTCTTGCTGAGCTAGCAAACAAAATCAATTCCATTCTCCTCATAAACCAATTCAAAATGACCTAAAGAAACATTAACCCTAGTCCAGCAGGAGGTAACACTCAAACATGCCACAGGATGCCTTCCTGTACATAATTTAATGCCCCAGGGGATCCTAACAAAATCCCCAGAAGCTTATCACATCTTAGCCTCTGCCTGTGACCTTTTACATTACGTTGCATTTTGAGCTCAGAATTTCCTGGTGAAAGTCTTTACAATAAGTTCTAAATTCAGTAAAATTAATGGTGTCATATACTACTTGTGGGAGTGGGGTTGGGAAGGGAGCAGTACAACCCTTCGGGGAAACATCTGACAATTTACCAAAAGACCTTAAAAAGATTCAAATATCCATGCCCTTTAACCTGTTAATTCCTCTTCTGGGACTCCAGCCAAGCAAATAATGCAAAATACTAAGACTTATACACAAAGATGTTCACTGAAGGTGATGGCATTTACAAAAAATGGGATTCAATCACATGGGTTAGCATGGAAAGCACCCACACACGCAGTAACGTTAGGCGGGAAACGGAGCCGATCCGCGTGTATGAGTATGAGTTCAGGGTATACTTCCTTCTAGCCGTCACTGCAAAGTCCAGGCAGGACAAGTGAGCTCTTCCTTCCGCTTCATGATATACCCTCATGCACTCCCCGTATTTCCTACAATAACCACTTTCATAGATCAAGAAAAAATCACACACTAAATTGAGCTCCAAGTTCCCCCCACGCCACCGAATTACAGCAGCCCACCATTTGCCCTCGCAGCCCCATCTTTCCTACCTTTGGGAGGTGATTTTTATTTGCTTTGTTTTCTTCACTAGGGCTGGCCCGAGACTTATCGTTTTCAGTGCTGCCTTCATTTAAGCCCTGATTTCCAAAGATTCTGGTGCCACTGCCACCCTCCTCCCATAAAGGGTCACACTGCTTCAGCACTCGGCCACTGGACTCAAGGTTCTCCTCTGCATCTTCCAAAGAAAGATATTTTGTTAAATTTAAAACCTAAGATAGTTACACAATGCGATTATTGTTAAATGACTCCAAAATTACCCGGGTCCCCAGATCACTGGCATTTGGAGAGCAAGTTTCCTTGAGGCAAAATTCTAATATCAAGTCAATACAGTGGGGAACATAAGGAAAAAATAATTGGTAAAAATCGGAAAATAAATTTTAAAATAACCTGTCGACCAGTCTTATCATCAGCTTCCTACCAGTCGAGTGCTTTGTTTTGTTAGATTAAACCACTTTTTAACATAAATTTTTAGGGGGAAATCTTTCATTTGTACCCAAAAAACAGAAAGGAAACAAGTTCTAAAGCTGTGCTCTCCAATACAGTAGCTACGAGCCACACGTAGCTATTTAAATTAAAATTAATTAAAGTTAAATAAAATTTTAAACTTAGTTCCTCAGTCAGTCTCGCTTAGCCACATGTCAAGTACATACCATATGGGATAGCACAGACACTGCATAGCGTTATTTTAAAATCACAAAGACCAAGTTACTTACAGCTTTCTAAGAAGGCATAGCAAATATGTAAGGAGGATAATAAAATACCCAATCAGAAAACTATAATGCCAGGAACAGTATCTGGCACATAATGTCTGGCAATAAGTATTGAAATCATTTAAAATAAATAACTTGAGAAAACAGTTCGATGTTAACATCTTTTTTCCTTCCTCTGAATCACAGAATTAAACTCAGTTCAAGCAAAAAGAAATTCTGAATTATCACCAGTTGACAGATGCCAGTAATCTAAATATTTCCATTAGAAAAATAATTTTTCTCTCCATTCCACTTCAATGATCATTTTGGTATTATAACGGGATCTTATTTCTAAAAGGCTAAAGTCTTCCCTGACATTTTCTATTCCTCCAAAACTGAGCTAGGTGGCCTTTTCACGCATTCCCCTAGCAGCCTGTACCCACACTTCATTATGTCTTATTATACCAATTTACTTATCTGTCTCCACCAAGCCCCTCCCCACCCCAGACTATACTCTCCCTGACACAGGGCTGGCACCTAGTAAAAAACACCTGCATATACAAAGCTGCTGAATGTGAAGAAATAACAATATAATTATTACCTGTCACTTGATTAAAAATAAGTATTTGGAAAATCACCAACATAATCATTGTGAAACCTTATAAATATCAATCATGGACTTACTATTTCTTTTTCCCTGGTTCATCTGGAGCATGGCAATTATCGCAGATTCAATATTATAATTTTCAGCTTCCAGGTTCTGGACTATCAAATTAAAATCCTATGAAAGAAACAAAGGAACACATCAAGACTCTGGGTATACTTTTCTAACTATCTCTACATCAATAATCTGACAAACAATTTTATAAACTTTTTGCATGTAAAAGTGTAAGTGGACTCAAGCAATGTGCAGTCTATTCCTTAGAATGTTAATAAAAAGCAACCTATTCTAAAAATAAACAAAAGGATGTCATTGAGGCAAGGTTTCAAGACCTTCCATTTAGAAAATGTCTTAATTTTCAATAAGGTTAATCACCTGAAATAACCATTTAATAAAATAAATTCTTATAAAACTGCACTAGTCAGAAAATAATAAACCCACATACTTCCTTAGGATTTTGAACAGTATTGGATAAAGTCTAGCAAACAAGAGAGAAATGAATGAACATCTCTCATTAAACTGTATCACATAACCTAATTAAACTACAAATATCATGGGCCTATTTTGGCCCATCAGGTGTTAGCATGCTAGAGTGATGCCACAAAACTAGCAGATAAACTAGGCACAGCAATGCCTGTCTATAAACCACTGTTACTGCATGACAAATACGAACTGAACATCCAGTTGCATTGCAAACTTTCTGGACAGCATCTTCTACTTCATCTCTCAGGTCATCTTCAAAGTCGACTCCCTTTGTTTTGATCTTCTCTCTTTTATTTGATTCATCTTGATGAAGCATCTGAAACTAAAGGACACAGAAAGAGTAATAATCATGAACTCTAGCAAACAATGTTCAGAATCTGCAATACAGGAAGACCCTCTAATCTCAAAAACATTCAAATATATGGAAAAAGATTCCAGTGACAATCTTAAAGGAACAGCAATCACTAGGCTAAATTTTATCCAGACACTGAGATTCCAGGCCACAACTGAAGTATTAAAAACAAAGGCCCAAGATATGGGATAAACTGTTCAGTAAAAATGGCATTAGAGCGCCTACAGCTTCTAGAGACCAACATTTTGGCAATGACTGCCGACTCAGACAGCACACATCTGTCTCAGCTGGTTTCCAGAGCTGTGAGCTTAGTAACAGAATCGATCCTCTACACTAGCACCCAATGAGCTTTTTCAGCAGGACAACTCGTCTTGAAGAAACACACATACAACTCTCATCTGGTTCCCTAGGCCCTATTTGATCATCAGCAAGCTGCAATGTGCTGGAGCTCCTGTCCCAACCAGATAATCACAGGTGAGCGTGACTCATTTAACCTCACGTGCTACCACCACACTCAAGGGAACCTGTCAAATTCAAAAAACTTGAAGAGCCGCTCACTTGGTATCCACAGGCCTTTACAACCTAAACCCATTTCAGAAAAGCTAAAATCATCCCTCTGTGGCTCCCAATCACTTTCTCCCCCTGCTTGCTATTAATGCAGGGAGATGGGAAATGAGCAAGGACATTTCCACTTTTTGCATGTAAAAGTGTAAGTGGACTCTAGCAATGTCAGTCTATTCCTTAGAATGTCAATAAAAAGCAACCTATTCTAAAAATTTACCCTAACAATGTGGCTATGTGTAGCAAGTCTCTACATTCATCCAAAGGAAATAATGTCAAGTATAGAAAGGATTTTTGTTCAAGTGCTCCTCTCGGTGCCACTAAGAGTGGTGAATAACTGGAAACGCCTAAAGGCTTCATAGTGTGAGTACGGTTAAATAACCATGGTAAATCCACAGAATGATGCTTCATTCCCATTCAAGTAAGGAACACAACAAGGATTTTCACTACCACCATGATTATTTAACCATGTCTTGGAGGTAGCAGCAATGCAATTAGCGCCACCCCCCCAAAAAAAAGAAAAATTAGAAGTATAGAATTGAAAAGGAAGAAGAAAAGTTATTGCTATCTGCAGATAATATAATTTTATACCTTAAAAAAAAAAGAGAAAGAGAGAGAATCAACAAAAAACCTACTCCAAACAAAAAGAATTCTGGAAAATCATATGTTTATAAGGAATGTAAATTGATAAAGCCACTATGGTAAACAATATGGAGGTTCCTTAGAAAACCAGAAATAGAATTACCATGTGACCCAGCAATCCCACTACTGGGCATATACCCAGAGAAAACCATAATTCAAAAAGACACATGCACCCCAATGTTCACTGCAGCACTATTTACAATAGCCAGGTCATGGAAGCAACTTAATTGCCCATCAACAGACAAATGGATAAAGAAGATGTGGCACATATATACAATGGAATATTACTCAGCCATAAAAAGGAATGAAATTGGGTCATTTGTAGAGACGTGGATGGACCTAGAGACTGTCATACAGAGTGAAGTAAGTCAGAAAAACAAATACCGTATATCAACGCATACATGTGGAGTCTAGAAAAATGGTACAGATGAACCAGTTTGCAAGGCAGAAATAGACACAGATGTAGAGAACAAACGTATGGACACCAAGGGGGGAAAGCGGTGGTGGGGGGGGGCGGGTGGTGGGATGAATTGGGAGATTGGGATTGACACGTTTACACTAATCTTTTAAAGTACATGTATCTTCTAAAAAGAAAGAAAAATAACAAGTGCTGGTGAGGATGTGGAGAAAGCAGATCCCTCAACACGTTGCTGGTGGGAATGTAAAATGGTGCAGCTACACACTGTGGAAAACAGTGTGGCAATTTCTCAAAAAGTTAAAGTTAGAATTACCATATGATAAAGCAATTTCACTCCTAGATATACAGTTGGCGGGTTTGGGCTACACGGTCCACTTATATTTTTTTCAGTAGTAAATACTACAGTACTACACAATTCATGATTGGTCAAATCCAAAGATGCAGAACTGCAGATACGGAAGCTCAGATACAGAGAGTCAACTATAAGTTATACTCGGATTTTCAACTACACATAATTGGCACCGCTGACCCCTGTGTTGTTCACAGGTCAACTGTATATCCAAAAGGTTGAGAACAGGTACTCAAACAAATACTATACACACATATTCATAGCGGCACTATTCACAACAGCCAAAGAGTAGAAACAACCCAAATGCCCGTCAACAGATGAAAGGATAAACAAAATGTGGTATATCATACAATGGAGTATTATTCAACCTTGAAAAGAAACGAAGTACTGATAAGTGCTATGACATGGATGAACCTTGAAAACATTATGCTAAGGAAAGCCAGACACAAAAAGCCACATAGTGTGTGATTCCATTTATAAGAAATGTCCAGGATAAGTAAATCCATAGAGACAGAAAGTAGACTGGTGGTGGCTGGGATAGAAAAGGAATGGGGAATGACTGCTTAATGGGCACCGGGTTTTCTTTGTGGTGATGAAAATGTTTTGGAACTGGATGGAGGAAGTGGTTACACAGCTTTATAGGTGTTTTCAGTGCCACTGAATCATATACTTTAAAATGGTGAATTTTCTGTTATGTGAATTTTACCTCAATTAAAAAGTAAGAAAATTCTGTAGGATAGCTGGGTATGTACGTAATTAACATTTTGTTAACAAATCTCATATATACAAATATAAAGGAAAAAAGATCCTTTCCTTACAACAGGAACAGAAAACATAAAACATCTAAGAATAAACTCAGTAAAAAATAGGAAAGAGCTATATGAAAAAAGTGCTCCTGTACTAACAGCCATAAAAGGGGAAATTGACAGTAACACAATCATAGTAGGGGACTTTAACACCCCACTTTCACCAATGGACAGATCACCCAAAATGAAAATAAATAAGGAAACACAAGCTTTAAATGATACATTAAACAAGATGGACTTAATTGACATTTATAGGACATTCCATCCAAAAACAACAGAATATACTTTCTTCTCAAGTGCTCATGGAACATTCTCCAGGATAGATCATATCTTGGGTCACAAATCAAGCCTTGGTAAATTTAAGAAAATTGAAATTGTTTCAAGTATCTTTTCCGACCACAACGCTATGAGACTAGATATCAATTACAAGAAAAAAATCTGTAAAAAATACAAACACATGGAGGCTAAACAATACACTACTTAATAACCAAGAGATCACTGAAGAAATCAAAGAGGAAATCAAAAAATACCTAGAAACAAATGACAATGAAAACACAACGACACAAAACCTATGGGATGCAGCAAAAGCAGTTCTAAGAGGGAAGTGTATAGCAATACAATCCTACCTTAAGAAACAAGAAACGTCTCAAATGAACAACCTAAACTTACACCTAAAGCAATTAGAGAAAGAAGAACAAAAAAACCCCCAAAGTTAGCAGAAAGAAAGAAATTATAAAGATCAGATCAGAAATAAATGAAAAAGAAATGAAGGAAACAATAGCAAAGATCAATAAAACTAAAAGCTGGTTCTTTGAGAAGATAAACAAAATTGATAAACCACTAGCCAGGGTCATCAAGAAAAAAAGGGAGAAGACTCAAATCAATAGAATTAGAAATGAAAAAGGAGAAGTAACAACTGACACTGCAGAAATACAAAGGATCATGAGCGATTACTACAAGCAACTCTATACCAATAAAATGGACAACCTGGAAGAAATGGACAAATTCTTAGAAATGCACAACCTTCCGAGACTGAACCAGGAAGAAACAGAAAATATGAACAGACCAATCACAAGCACTGAAATTTTGAAACTGTGATTAAAAATCTTCCAACAAACAAAAGCCCAGGACCAGATGGCTTCACAGGCGAATTCTATCAAACATTTAGAGAAGAGCTAACATCTATCCTTCTCAAACTCTTCCAAAATACAGCAGAGGGAGGAACATTCCCAAACTCATTCTACGAGGCCACCATCACCCTGATACCAAAACCAGACAAAGATGTCACAAAGAAAGAAAACTACAGGCCAATATCACTGATGAACATCGATGCAAAAATCCTCAACAAAATACTAGCAAACAGAATCCAACAGCACATGAAAAGGATCATACACCATGATCAAGTGGGGTTTATCCCAGGAATGCAAGGATTCTTCAATATACGCAAATCAATCAATGTGATACACCATATTAACAAACTGAAGGAGAAAAACCATATGATCATCTCAATCGATGCAGAGAAAGCTTTCGACAATATTCAAAACCATTTACGATAAAAACCCTGCAGAAAGTAGGCATAGAGGAAACTTTCCTCAACATAATAAAGGCCATTATATGACAAACCCACAGCCAACATCGTCCTCAATGGTGAAAAACTGAAACCATTTCCACTAAGATCAGGAACAAGACAAGGTTGCCCACTCTCACCACTATTATTCAACATAGTCTTAGAAGTTTTAGCCACAGCAATCAGAGAAGAAAAAGAAATAAAAGGAATCCAAATCGGAAAAGAAGAAGTAAAGCTGTCACTGTTTGCAGATGACATGATACTATACATAGAGAATCCTAAAGATGCTACCAGAAAACTCCTAGAGCTAATCAATGAATTTGGTGAAGTAGCAGGATACAAAATTAATGCACAGAAATCTCTTGCATTCCTATACACTAATGATGAAAAATCTGCAAGTGAAATTAAGAAAACACTCCCATTTACCATTGCAACAAAAAGAATAAAATACCTAGGAATAAACCTACAAAAGGAGACAAAAGACCTGTATGCAGAAAATTATAAGACACTGATGAAAGAAATTAAAGATGATACAAATAGATGGAGAGATATACCATGTTCTTGGATGGGAAGAATCAACATTGTGAAAATGACTCTACTACCCAAAGCAATCTACAGATTCAATGCAATCCCTATCAAACTACCAATGGCATTTTTCACAGAACTTGAACAAAAAATATCACAATTCGTATGGAAACACAAAAGACCCTGAATAGCCAAAGCAATCTTGAGAACGAAAAACGGAGCTGGAGGAATCAGGCTCCCTGACTTCAGTCTATACTACAAAGCTACAGTAATCAAGACAGTATGGTACTGGCACAAAAACAGAAATATATATCAATGGAACAGGATAGAAAGCCCAGAGATAAACCCACGCACATATGGTCACCTTATCTTTGATAAAGGAGGCAAGAATATACAGTGGACAAAAGACAGCCTCTTCAATAAGTGGTGCTGGGAAAACTGGACAGCTACATGTAAAAGTACGAAATTAGAACACTCCCTAACACCATACACAAAAATAAACTCAAAATGGATTAAAGACCTAAATGTAAGGCCAGACACTATAAAACTCTTAGGGGAAGACATAGGCAGAACACTCTATGACACAAATCACAGAAAGATCCTTTTTGACCCACCTCCTAGAGAAATGGAAATAAAAACAAAAATAAACAAATGGGACCTAATGAAACTTAAAAGCTTTTGCACAGCAAAGGAAACCATAAACAAGACCAAAAGACAACCCTCAGAATGGGAGAAAATATTTCCAAATGAAGCAACTGACAAAGGATTAATCTCCAAAATTTACAAGCAGCTCATGCAGCTCAATATCAAAAAAACAAACAACCCAATCCAAAAATGGGCAGAAGACCTAAATAGACATTTCTCCAAAGAAGATATACAGATTGCCAACAAACACATGAAAGAATGCTCAACATCATTAATCATTAGAGAAATGCAAATCAAAACTACAATGAGATATCATCTCACACCGGTCAGAATGGCCATCATCAAAAAATCTACAAACAATAAATGCTGGAGAGGGTGTGGAGAAAAGGGAACCCTCTTGCACTGTTGGTGGGAATGTAAATTGATACAGCTACTATGGAGAACAGTATGGACGTTCCTTAAAAAACTAAAAATAGAACTACCATACGACCCAGCAATCCCACTACTGGGCATATACCCTGAGAAAACCATAATTCAAAAAGAGTCATGTACCAAAATGTTCACTGCAGCTCTATTTACAATAGCCAGGACATGGAAGCAACCTAAGTGTCCATCGACAGATGAATGGATAAAGAAGATGTGGCACATATATACAATGGAATATTACTCAGCCATAAAAAGGAACGAAATTGAGTTATCTGTAGTGAGGTGGATGGACCTAGAATCTGTCATACAGAGTGAAGTAAGTCAGAAAGAGAAAAACAAGTACCATATGCTAATACATATATATGGAATCTAAGAAAAAAAAAAAAGGTCATGAAGAACCTAGGGGCAAGACGGGAATAAAGACACAGACCTACTAGAGAATGGACTTGAGGATATGGGGAGGGGGAAGGGTAAGCTGTGACAAACTGAGAGAGTGGCATGGACATATATACACTATCAAACATAAAGTAGACAGCTAGTGGGAAGCAGCCGCATAGCACAGGAAGATCAGCTCGGTGCTCTGTGACCACCTAGAGGGGTGGGATAGGGAGGGTGGGAGGGAGGGAGATGCAAAAGGGAAGACATATGGGAACATATGTATATGTATAACTGATTCACTTTGTTATAAAGCAGAAACTAACACACCATTGTAAAGCAATTATACTCCAATAAAGATGTTAAAAAAAAAAAAAAAAAGTGCTCCAGCATTTCACCAAAAAAGTCAACTAAACAAATAAAAAGCTTATCAGGTTCCTGGCTAGGAAGATTCAACATCATAAAGATGTCAATTTTTGCTTGTTAATCTATTAATTTAATGAGATCCCAATAAAAGCAAATTATCAACAGGACTTCTTTTTAACTAGACAAACATATTCTAACACTCATATATAAAACAAAAAAAGCAAGAATATACAGGAAATCAAAAAAAAAAAGAAAGTAACAATGAGTGAAGAGTTCTACTAGATTTTAAAATACACTATTTCTTAACTAAAACAATGAACACATTAACATATGAAGAGAAAAACCAATGGAATAGAACCAATGTCTAGAAATAGACCCAACTACATATGGGAATTTATTATATGAAAAAAGCGGTATTGTAAATCAGTGGACAAAGACATGTAATTAATAAACAGTTTGGGTTCAACTAGGTAACCACAAGGAAAAATATAAAGTTGGATCCATACCTCACACCTGTATATCAATATAAATCCCAAATAGAGACAAGATCTAATTTCTTTTAAAAAATGAAAGTACAGAAGTACTAAAATAAACTATGGGAGAATTCTTTTTAACCTCAGAGTGGGAAAGAGCTTCCTAATCATGACCCAAAACCCAGAAGACATTTATATGATGTCTTGAAAACTTGATAAATTTAGCCACATAAAACTTTAAAATTCCTTCAGAGCAAAGACAATATGGGAAAGAATAAAAAGACAAAAGACAGACTGTGAAAAATTTGCAACTCATACCACAGATAGAGGCTAATTTCCCTAATACATAACGATCTCCTAAAAATCATTAAGAAAACTGAACAGGAAAAAAATGGACAAAAAACATGAATACAGTTCAGTCAAAAAAGTACAGAAGTAGGATTTAAACACAGGAAAAGATGCATAAGCTCACTAATAAGAAAAATACAAATTAAAACTATGTTAAGAAAACTATTTTTTCCCTAACAGTGACACAGATTTAAAAACTTCATAACACACTGTGCTGGCAAAGGTGCAGAAGAGACACATATTGCAAGTGGGAGTGTAAACTGGTAAGACTTCTACAGAGAGCAACTTGGCAATACCTACCAAAATTATACATGCGCACATCCTCTGACGTAGTAAGAACCTTCTAGGAATTTATTCCACAAATACACTCGCACATGTGTGAAAAGATATACATATAAGTAAGGCACTGCGTGTTGTTTGTAAAAGCAAAGTTTGAAAGCCATCTAAAAGTCCATCAAAGGGACTATTCCAGCACAATATAATGCATCCATACACTAGAACACTATGGAGCCATTTAAAAAGATTTAGGAAGTTCCTTATGTACTGCTATGAATTAAACTCTGAGATATGTTCCATTCGAAAAGCATGGTGCAGAACAGTATATAGAGGATGCTACAATTGTGCATAGGAAGAATGTACTCCAGCAAAAGTGGAATACATGCACATACTCACATATTTGCTTGCTATGTAAAATATCTCTAGGCAATTTTATGATATACTAATAACACTGGTTGCATCCAGGGAGGTAAACAAGGGTGAGAGAGTGACTTTCACTTTATTTTTTTAATTACAAAGAAAGTGTCTAATAATGTGAGGAAAGACTTGTGAAATAATGTTAATAGCAAAAAAGCAGGAAACAAAGCTATACAAATATGAAAACAATAACAAAAATTGTTGATTCTGTGCATTTTTTATTTTCTTCTTTACTTTTTCTATAGTTTCCGAATTTTAGATACAAAGCATGGATTAACTTTAAAACATAAAAGTAATTTTAAATGTTTATATAAATTATATTCATGCAATCATAGCCATCAGCTGTTAGGGAAAGCAAAAGAACAATAATTTTATCTGCTGCTCTCACCTGAACTAACAAAATTTTTAAAAAAAATCAAGCCCAGAGATTCTTAAAGGCAACTTTCTATTAACACATCACTGGTTTTTAGCTCCAGGGCACACAGCTCTCGACCTGGTTCCTGCAGGGCTGAGAACACAGAAGAAAACGGAGGCTTCACTCACGTCAGTCTGGAGATGTGCGGGTGCTTCTGAGTTGTCATTGATCCTCCGAACGCTGTCATAGTGCTCTCCATACCGATATGCAATGTGTAACTCCTGCACGTTGCTCTTATCTGTACCACGAATCTGCAGGCAAAGGAAGGGGAGATGCCAGCGAGGATCTGCACAGTGTCCACTTCAGAAGAGAAACGCCACCTGACTGCCCAGGAAGCCCAGTCAACAGGCTCTATATAGAAGGAATTGGGAATACGACTGCGATACGTCCTAAGCAATTTTTGAATTATCTTTCTTCCACTCATGTATATATGATTCATTGTGCTTTAATATGCAACTACATGGACGTAAATCCATACAAAAATGCATATTCAAAAACCAGGGGCAGATTTACCATGAAGTTAAATAAGCTTAAGTTTCAGGAGTGTTAGTACCACTCAGCCCCTCAAATGCACAGGTCCCTTCCAAGAGGGAAGGCCCAGGGGCAGATGCAGATTTGTTGTGCTTGAAACTCAAACAACTTGGGACCCTCTTTGAGAAAAAGAATATAAAATTACATATATAAAATTGCTAGAACTCCTCCCAAGACCTTGAAGGGGGGCCCATAAAAATGAAGGACCTGACACTTATGCTTCACTAGCTTCACAGTAAATCCACACTGTTCTTAAAACAAAAATAGCATTTTTCATCAAACACATACTGAGAAACATTAACAACAAACTCAAAACATCCCACTTATATCAATTTCAAAATAAAGTTATATACAGTCAGGCAGTACTACTGCACTGCACAACCTGGAAGCACTACTCGCAAGGTGTTGTGTGTGAATGGCACCCCTGCAGCACAACCCAACCAGAATGGTGCTCCCTGGAGTCATGCAATACAGACGCCCTGAGGTGGAGCCTGGGCATCCCCCCCCAAACCACCAACTCCGCAGAAACTCTACGCAGTAATTCTGAATCTGTCCTTTAGAAAGCCCAGTAACTGTCTATTTGTTAAAACCCCAAAATATCAGCACCTCCTTCTTGTTTTTGCTGAAAGTCACAGGCAGTGAGATACTATTATTAATTTAAATATCTGTGGTCTAAAAAACACAGCAAAACCATGGAACAAACAGGAACTACACAGATCTAGAAGTCAGAACCACGGAAGTTTTCTCCAGGCAGAATATCTAGGTCTCAGAGGGCAGAAAGTCTGGTTCTGACACATGCAAAATAGAGAGAGCACCATTCATCTCCCAGGAAGACTACTGGAAAGGAAATTAGTTGATCAGAATCTCTGAATGACATAATCCCTAAAGCACTTATATATTTAAATAATAATAACACTATATATGCATTATGAATAAGAAAAAAATAACTTGAGGAACAGTCACCAAATTGTGATGCTCATGGAGAGGGAGATCACAGAGGACTTTCATTTTCTAAGTCACACGTGTCTATATTGTTTACAGAAGCATACATTCCATTTGTCGCCAGAAAAAAAAATGTAGGTTGTGAGTATAAACCTCCTCATTATTAACTTAAGAGCTCTTACCCATGACAGTAGCAACCAATTCAGTTTCAATTCTCAAATTTTATAAGGTGCTCCACTGGGGTAGGGAGAGATGGGGAAAACCTAGTAGACAATTCCAGTATACAGGAAATGTATTTATTTTAAAAACATATACTCTGAATGTTTAGCAAGAGGACACTACAGAAATAAATGTACTTGAAAAAAAAATCTAGTTGTGCAGAATTATCTTCCACAACTACCTAGATAATTAAGAAACTTTAAAAACGGTTATCAAAGGAGGAGAAGGCAACCTACAGTTACTGAATTGGCCCTGAGTATATTCCTTCAAGAAGAGGATCATTATGCTGTATATTCAAATGATTTTGATGACTTCTGCTAAGCAGTAAAGATTTAAAGACAAAAAATTGGGACAACGAAAGAGGTAACCAGTCTTCTTGGCTCAAAGACATCCTTAGAAAGAGAGAGCCTCACTAAAAATATGATAGCTCTCCCCGGTGTCAGTACATGTGATGACACTACCCCAAAGAACAGAACATACAGAACATACAGATATTGTTTCCCATCCTGCTCACTGTATCCCTGTAACGTAAAGTCCTTACCAACCCATGGAGTATCTAATTTATTTTGTTGTAGTGTAATTTTTGTTAAAAGGACATTATGCCAGACACAAAAAGCTATATACTTCCATTTACATGACATTCTGCAAAGGCAAAAACTGTAAGAGACAAATCAGATTAGTGGTTACAAGAATCTGGGAGTGGGGGGAGGGGACTAGTGATGGCAAAGGGGCATGAGGTAACTTTTTGGGGTGGTGGAAATATACTGTATATTGATAGTGGTGGTATTTACATGACTATGTTTGTCAAAACACATAGAACTATACACCAGAGAATGGTGACTTTTGCTACATGTAAATTATATCTCTATAAATGACTTTATTTTTAATGAGCAAAGGCTAAGCAAAGGAATAAGCAATTTACAAAGAAATATATATGCAGGTGGTATAGGAAACCAATGAGGAAAAAAGGCCATTGTTGCCTTGATAATAATATAATATATAGGGATACAGTGTATGTATACACGTATGGATGTGTCTATGTGTGTGTAGACTTGCTTAAAACGTGCGACATTGTGATACGTCTCTTCCCAGTCATACATGAATGATTTTATAGTTAAGAGTATGTGTGAATAACGGGGATACACACTAAATGTCAACAGTAATTATCTCTGCGGAGTATGACTCTGAGTGATTTTTATTCGCCTTTTTTTATTTGCCTTTAATGGGCTTTTCTGAATTTTGAAATTGTTCTATAATTATTATGTTTTACTTTCTAATTAAAAAAACAAAGTTAGAAATGGGGGAGTGGTGGAGCAGGGGAGAGAGGAAGACTGATAGGAATCACCTGACCAGCCTCCAGGAGCTGAGCCACAAAGCGAAAAGCGCTCTGAGTGCAAGGAGGACGAGTAAGGGGTGGTAGTCTGTGTACAGTTTCACCCCGACCTCTGACCTTCCGTACTCCAGAATGTTTGGTTTGATGGACTGTTTGGGAGACTAGGCTACTTTAGAATAGAATACCAAAGGTAAAGGAGGGGAAGGAAGGCCTAAGCGACTCAGCAGCAGCGTGCTCTGCCATCCCACAGCACAAACGCAACATTTGTTGTAAAATCTTACTTGCTGTAGAAAAACCATTGGAACCGCTATGTATAGCCGGGCAGGGCACAGAAATAGAGCTTGACACCCTAGGCCATGAAATAAATTTTGTTGTTCAGAAATTCTTTTTATCAACAGCTATTATAGTGAATTTGGTCTTTGTTTTCCTCCATCTAAAAAACAAAAACATATACATGGAACAGGTATATTTCAAACTAGAATATGTATGCAAATCCTTTAATTTCTCATCGAGATATTTTTACAGAATTATCTAAGTTATTTCCACAGTAGGCTCTCCACCCCAAACTACCCAATTAACTGACTGCTGAGGAACATTTCTGGCATTTTAAAGGTTTTTGAATTATACTTCAGACTCCATTTGTAACGCAGGGTTTAATTCCAAGCCACCACAAGCTTCCCGTCTTGGGTCAGGCTCACAGCCCAAGTTACCCTGCATAGTTCAATATCATAAGTCAAGCCCCATCATCTGAGGACATCCCCAAAGCTAATTTATAAACAATAGCTTAACATAAGTTCCTGAATAGGTGACCTACCTGCCACAAAGGGGCATTAAGTTGATGAATCACCACATTCAACTGATGATTTCTTGCGAAGGCTACAATTGCATCATTGCCAGCAAATGTTCCAGGTTTTGCCAAACTGGCCACTGCATGGAAAGAGAGAAAGAAAAATGAAGTCTTTATCACAGAAAAATCCAAATGCAAACATGCTTTGGTATAATTTAGTTCTAAATAATGAGAAACGGTGAACATACCTGAAAAAAGTCCATTAGCTTTGTCAGTCTACGAATTGAAGCTGGTTAAACAGTACATAGACTGCTACTCAGAAGGGCACCAATCACTCATAAAGAAAGGATTCATTTATTCATTCCTTCAATAGATATTTTCTGAATGCTTCCTAAATGCCTAACTCTATGAGAGACATTGGAAATGTGACAGAAACCGTAACAGTTTGCATTAATGATGCTTATTATGTGTCAAGCACTGCTCTACTCACTTCTCATATTCTTTCAGATTTTATAATTTCTTCTCACAAATCACTTTTTTTTTAACGTTTTTATTGGAGTATAATTGCTTTACAATGGTGTGTTAGTTTCTGCTTTATAACAAAGTGAATCAGTTATACATATACATATATCCCCACATCTCTGCCCTCTTGCATCTCCCTCCCTCCCACACTCCCTATCCCACCCTTCTAGCTGGTCACAAAGCACCGAGCTGATCTCCCTGTGCTATGCGACTGCTTCCCACTAGCTATCTATTTTACATTTGGTAGTGTATATATGTCCATATATACACTACCACTCTCTCACTTTGTCCCAGCTTACCCTTCCCACTCCCCGTGTCCTCAAGTCCATTCTCTAGTAGGTCTGTGTCTTTATTCCCGTCTTGGCCCTAGGTTCTTCATGAGTTTTTTTTTAGATTCCATATGTATGTGTCAGCATACGGCATTTGTTTTTCTCTTTCCGACTTACTTCACTCTGTATGACAGACTCTAGGTCCATCCACCTCATAACAAATAACTCAATTTCATTCCTTTTTATGGCTGAGTAATATTCCATTGTATATATGTGCCACATCTTCTTTATCCAATCATCTGTCGATGGACACTTAGGTTGCTTCCATGTCCTGGCTATTGTAAATAGAGCTGCAATGAACATTGTGGTACATGACTCTTTTTGAATTATGGTTTTCTCAGGGTATATGCCCGGTAGTGGGATTGCTGGGTCGTACGGTAGTTCTATTTTTAGTTTTTTAAGGAACCTCCATACTGTTCTCCATAGTGGCTGTATCAATTTACATTCCCACCAACTCACAAATCACTTTTAATCCTCAAAACAATCCCCTGAAAAAAGGTATTATCATGTACACCATCTTATAGACGAGGAAACCAAGGCACAGAGTAGTGTGCAACTATGCCCAAGGTCACAAGCCAGTACACAGCAGAGCTGAGTTTCACCCCAGGCATCCTGACTTCAAGACCTTGGCTCCTGGCCACTCCATTATACAGCCTGTCACAGCTTGCCCTCAAGGAGTTTATAACCAGTGGGGGACAAACAACAAGAAAATGGACACTGCTGATGTGTAGGTGCTTTAGGAAAGAAACATGTAGTAAAGAACGTGGCCTTACCCAAAGAGAGGTCTGGCCTTTACCCCCCGCTCCTGGGAGAGAACCTCTAAACCCTTGGGACTTCCCAAGTGATAGGGGTGTCTTTGTTACTCACAGTAGGCCCCTCAGCCTCAGCTGACAGCTGATGCTAAGTTTATGCACGAGGCGACTCATGGTGGACCTCTCTGGCCGTTGTGATATTAGAAAGACCTGGGGGACTGGGGAGCTGGAGACTGAGTTGAACCACTTAGGCAATCAATCAATAACATCTACATAATGAAGCCCTAATAAACATTCTGGACACTGAAGTTTGGGTGAGGGTCCGTGGTTGCCAATACTCTTTGTATAGTGTGTAACCTTCCCAGATTCTACCATTTGGCTAATTTTGATCTGTATTCTTTCCTTGTAACACACTACAACTGTGAGTATAACAGCCTTCAGTGAGTTCTCTGAGTCCTTCTAGCAAATTATCAAACCTGAGAGTGGTTCTGGGAAACCACAAACTTGCAGCTGGTGTCAGAAGTCAGGGAAGTCTTGTGTAAGACTGTGTCCTTAAACCTTGCAGCTTGGCTAACTCCAGGTGGGGAACATAAGCCAGTCTGACCAGTGGGGAGGGGAGGTAAGGTGTACCAGATAAGCTTCTCAGCTGAGACAACTACGCTGCTTCCCAAAGGGCAGGTAAAAGACAGACAGACAGAAGAGGAATGGATGATGTCCCAAGCAGAAGTGAGAAAGAGAGCATGATGAGCTTGTGGACTACACAGCACTGGCAGCGACTCGGAATGCTGAGACGGCAGGGTGGGGAAGCAAGAAAATATACTGGGAAATGACAAGAGAAGAGGGTGGGGAAAGAAGAAAATCACAGATCATAAAGGGCTAAAGAGTTGGTACTTTCCTGAGGTCAACGGGGAGCTGCCAACAGGTGTTAGACAGGGGAAGACCTATTCGATGTACATTTAGATCACCACTCTGGCTGCAATGTGGAAAACAAACTGAAGGGGTCAGGAGGCAACGAGACCAGTCCAAAGAGTATTGAAGAAATCTAGGCAAATGGCCAAAGAGGCCTGATTCTATGAGACAGTAGAATGAGAAAAAAAACACTGAGGTAGAAGTGACAAGACTTAATGAATGACTGGGTATGAGGAGGGAGGGAGAGAAGGCATTAAGAACATTCAGGTTTCTGATCTGGGTATCTGTTTAGTTAGGGAAAAGATGATGCCGATTCTCCAAAGCCACAGTCTAAAGGAAAGAAAGCGGGCTTCCCTGGTGGCGCAGTGGTTGAGAATCTGCCTGCCAATGCAGGGCACACGGGTTCGAGCCCTGGTCTGGGAAGATCCCACATGCCGCGGAGCAACTGGGCCCGTGAGCCACAGTTACTGAGCCTGCGCGTCTGGAGCCTGTGCTCCGCAACAAGAGAGGCCGCGATGGTGAGAGGCCCGCGCACAGCGATGAAGAGTGGCCCCCGCTTGCCGCAACTAGAGAAAGCCCTCGCTTTCAAAGACCCAACACAGCCAAAAATAAATAAATTAATTAATTTTAAAAAAAAAAAGATAAAAAAATAAATAAATAAAGGAAAGAAAGAATCCTAAAGACACAGCCAGATGCAAGGGTAACCAGGTCCTGAAGAGTTAAGTGAGCCATTCAATGATTCAGTCAACAAATATGAGTGCCTACCATGTGCCAGCCATTGCCACAGTGGGGAAAAGACACAGTCCCTGCCCTCAAGAATCTCATAGTGTAACAAGGTAGACATTAAAAACATAACTGTAAGAGTGATAAATGTAACAAGTCTAGTCTTCAACTGACACACAAGTAGAATATGCAGACTTCTAGGTTTCTTTTCCCTTCTGCTATGGCAGTCAGAGTCACTTCCCACTTCTATGATACTCAAACTCTTATAGAGCACCAACCAACCATCAGGCATGCACAGCGACATTTCATAGAAACACCTTCCCACCGTACACCTAAGGTCCTGCCATACCCCCAAATCTACCACATGACCATCACTGAAGATGTTCAAAGTGGAATTTCAAGTCACAAACTAAAAACTCTCTTCACCTAAAATATTTTAATTGGATCAATGACACAACTCATTTTACATGGCATTAAACTCCCAAACTTGCTCCATACACCCACATTTAATTTGTAAACTGCTGACCATCTGATTAACTGGTGTCTGCTAGACAAAAAGTGATCCAGGAAGAGGACCATCAGAACTCCGCGACTAGAATAAACTACTCGCTAGGAGTTTTGCTACTGTCTCCCTTTTGCTGCTTGTGCCTAATGAATGAGTTCTTTCCCAGTGAGGAAAGAGAAAGGCTTTGGGATCACAGATAGCTTCCCTCCCAAATGTCTTCCTCCTGCTGCCCTCTAGTGTATGAACAGTACAGCAACGTGGTCTTTCCCCACACAGAAACTTCAGAATCTCCTGTCTCGCCCACCCCTCCCGTCCCCCCATCACCTCCCGAGTCCTGTCAATTATATTGCCAAACTGTGTCTTGGTCTGGACGCCACTCATCATCCCCAGTAGCTGCCTTGGTGGAGACACTCTTATGCTTTCATCTGGCCAATGTGCAGAGCTCTCTAACTCATCTCCCTTCTCAGTCAGCTCTCCCCATCCTTTCCTGACATGGTTCCCAGAGTTAGCGCTCTAAAACGCAGAATGATTCTCTTTCCTGATAAGAGACAGACAAGACTGTGAGACCTGTAATGAAAATGTTATTTGTAAAACATAAATATATCAGCACCCAGCACAGTAGATTCTCAGTAAATATCTGTCAAAATCAAAGCTTTTTAAGCTTTTAAGTATTTTCTTACTAGCTTTGAGCCTATTAAGGAACTAATTTAAGTCACTAACTGACTTGCCTCAAAGAAACCAGGTTGTGTTTGGGTTTGGGGGGAAAAATTAAAATGACTTTATTGATGTTTCTGATTATAAAAGTAATGCATGATCATTTAAAAATCAGAAAAATCTACAGAAGATCATTTAAATACTCATAGTCCCATCATCCCCAGATGGCTGACACTTACTAAGAAGTTATTTTAATTGTATTAACTAATTTAATCTTTACCAAAAACCCCTATAAATTAGGTCCTATTATTATCTCCCCTTAATAAAAGTTGTTGAAAGAGTGAGTGGTTTCTGAAAAATAAATGGAGCCAGGAATTAACCATAAAATGTTAGTATCTTTCCAGACTTCCTAATTTGGTTCTGTGCGCGTACACCTTTTAAAAATAGGATCAATCTATACACATTATTTTATAACCTGCTTCCCCCCTCCCTCCCCACCACTAAATAAGAAGTCACGAATAGGTGGAGGAACCAAGATGGCGGAGTAGAAGGACGTGCTCTCACTCCCTTTTGCGAGAACACCAGAATCACAACTGGCTGCTGGACAATCATCAACAGGAAGACACTGGAACTCACCAAAAAAGATACCCCATATCCAAAGACAAAGGAGAAGCCACAATGAGATGGTAGGAGGGGAGCAATCAGAGTAAAATCAAATCCCATAACTGGTGGGTGGGTGACTCACAGACTGGCGAACACTTATACCACAGAAGTCCACCCACTGGAGTGAAGCTTCTGAGCCCCACGTCAGGCTTCCCAACCTGGGGGTCTGGCAACGGGAGGAGGAATTCATAGAGAATCCGACTTTGAAGCCTAGTGGGAACTGATTGCAGGACTTCAACAGGACTGGGGGAAACAGAGACCCCACTCTTGGAGGGCACACACAAAATACTGTGCGCATCGGGACCCAGGGGAAGGAGCAGTGACCCCGGGGGAGACCGAACCAGACCTACCTGCTAGTGTTGGAAGGTCTCCTGCAGAGGCGGGGGGTGGCTCTGTTTCACCGTGGGGACAAGGACGCTGGCAGCAGAAGTTCTGGGAAGTACTCCTTGGCGTGAGCCCTCCCAGAGTCTGTCATTAGCCCCATCAAAGAGCCCAGGTAGGCTCCAGTGTCGGGTTGCCTCAGGCAAAACAACCAACAGGGAGGGAACCCAGCCCCACCCATCAACAGTCAAGTGGATTAAAGTTTTACTGAGCTCTGACCACTACAGCAACAGTCAGCTCTACCCACCACCAGAGCCTCCCATCAAGCCTCTTAGATAGCCTCAACCACCAGAGGGCAGACAGCAGAAGCAGGAAAAACTACAATCCTGCAGCCTGTGGAACAAACACCACATTCACAGAAAGACAGACAAGATGAAAAGGCAGAGGGCTATATACCAGATGAAGGAACAAGATAAAACCCCAGAAAAACAACTAAATGAAGTGGAGATAGGCAACCTTCCAGAAAAAGATTTCAGAATAATGATAGTGAAGATGATCCAGGACCTCGGAATAAGAATGGAGGCAAAGATTGAGAAGATGCAAGAAATGATTAACAAAGACCTAGAAGAATTAAAGAACAAACAAACAGAGATGACCAATACAATAACTGAAATGAAAACTACACTAGAAGGAATCAATAGCAGAATAACTGAGGCAGAAGAACAGATAAGTGACCTGGAAGACAGAATGGTGGAATTCACTGCTGCGGAACAGACTAAAGAAAAAAGAATGAAAAGAAATGAAGACAGCCTACGAGACCTCTGGGACAACATTAAACGCAACAACATTCGCATTATAGGGGTCCCAGAAGGAGAAGAGAGAGAAAAAGGACTAGAGAAAATATTTGAAGAGATTATAGTTGAAAACTTCCCTAACATGGGAAAGGAATTAGCCACCCAAGTCCAGGAAGCGCAGAGAGTCCCATACAGGATAAACCCAAGGAGAAACACGCCGAGACACATAGTAATCAAACTGGCAAAAATTAAAGACAAAGAAAAATTATTGAAAGCAGCAAGGGAAAAACGACAAATAACATACAAGGGAACTCCCATAAGGTTAACAGCTGATTTCTCAGCAGAAACTCTACAAGCCAGAAGGGAGTGGCATGATATACTTAAAGTGATGAAAGGGAAGAACCTACAACCAAGATTACTCTACCCGGCAAGGATCTCATTTAGATTTGATGGAGAAATCAAAAGCTTTACAGACAAGCAAAAGCTAAGAGAATTCAGCACCACCAAACCAGCTCTACAACAAATGCTAAAGGAACTTCTCTAAGTGGGAAACACAAGAGAAGAAAAGGACCTACAAAAACAAACCGAAAACAATTAAGAAAATGGTCATAGGAACATACATATCGATAATCACCTTAAACGTGAATGGATTAAATGCTCCAACCAAAAGACACAAGCTTGCTGAATGGATACAAAAACAAGACCCATATATATGCTGTCTACAAGAGACCCACTTCAGACCTAGGGACACATACAGACTGAAAGTGAGGGGATGGAAAAAGATATTCCATGCAAATGGAAATCAAAAGAAAGCTGGAGTAGCTATACTCATATCAGATAAAATAGACTTTAAAATAAAGAATGTTACAAGAGACAAGGAAGGACACTACATAATGATCCAGGGATCAATCCAAGAAGAAGATATAACAATTATAACTATATATGCACCCAACATAGGAGCAGCTCAATACATAAGGCAACTGCTAACAGCTATAAAAGAGGAAATCGACAGTAACACAATAATAGTGGGGGACTTTAACACCTCAGTTACACCAATGGACAGATCATCCAAAATGAAAATAAATAAGGAAACAGAAGCTTTAAATGACACAATAGACCAGATAGATTTAATTGATATTTATAGGACATTCCATCCAAAAACAGCAGATTACACTTTCTTCTCAAGTGCGCACGGAACATTCTCCAGGATAGATCACATCTTGGGTCACAAATCAAGCCTCAGTAATTTTAAGAAAACTGAAATCATATCAAGCATCTTTTCTGACCACAACGCTATGAGATTAGAAATGAATTACAGGGAAAAAAATGTAAAAAGCACAAACACATGGAGGCTAAACAATATGTTACTAAATAACCAAGAGATCACTGAAGAAGTCAAAGAGGAAATCAAAAAATACCTAGAGACAAATGACAATGAAAACACGACGATCCAAAACCCATGGGATGCATCAAAAGCAGTTCTAAGAGGGAAGTTTATAGCTATACAAGCCTACCTAAAGAAACAAGAAAAATCTCAAGTAAACAATCTAACCTTACACCTAAAGGAACTAGAGAAAGAAGAACAAACAAAACCCAAAGTTAGCAGAAGGAAAGAAATCATAAAGATCAGAGCGGAAATAAATGAAAAAGAAATGAAGGAAACAATAGCAAAGATCAATAAAACTAAAAGCTGGTTCTTTGAGAAGATAAACAAAATTGATAAGCCATTAGCCAGACTCATCAAGAAAAAGAGGGAGAGGACTCAAATCAATAAAATTAGAAATGAAAAAGGAGACGTTACAACAGACACCGCAGAAATACAAAGCATCCTAAGAGACTACTACAAGCAACCCTATGCCAATAAAATGGACAACCTGGAAGAAATGGACAAATTCTTAGAAAGGTATAACCTTCCAAGACTGAACCAGGAAGAAACAGAAAATATGAACAGACCAATCACAAGTAATGAAATTGAAACTGTGATTAAAAATCTTCCAACAAACAAAATTCCAGGACCAGATAGCTTCACAGGTGAATTCTATCAAACATTTAGAGAAGAGCTAACATCCATCCTTCTCAAACTCTTCCAAAAAATTGCAGAGGAAGGAATACTCCCAAACTCATTCTATGAGGCCACCATCACCCTGATACCAAAACCAGACAAAGATACTACAAAAAAAGAAAATTACAGACCAATATCACTGATGAATATAGATGCAAAAATCCTCAACAAAATACTAGCAAACAGAATCCAACAACACATTAAAAGGATCATACACCACGATCAAGTGGGATTTATCCCAGGGATGCAAGGATTCTTCAATATACGCAAATCAATCAATGTGATACACCATATTAACAAATTGAAGAATAAAAACCATATGATCATCTCAATAGATGCAGAAAAAGCTTTGGACAAAATTCAACACCCATTTATGATAAAAACTCTCCAGAAAGTGGGCATAGAGGGAACCTACCTCAACATAATAAAGGCCATATACGACAAACCCACAGCAAACATCATTCTCAACGGTGAAAAACTGGAAGCATTTCCTCTAAGATCAGGAACGAGACAAGGATGTCCACTCTCACCACTATTATTCAACATAGTTTTGGAAGTCCTAGCCATGGCAATCAGAGAAGAAAAAGAAATAAAAGGAATACAAATTGGAAAAGAAGAAGTAAAACTGTCACTGTTTGCAGATGACATGATACTATACATAGAGAATCCTAAAAATGCCACCAGAAAACTACTAGAGCTAATCAATGAATTTGGTAAAGTTGCAGGATACAAAATTAATGCACAGAAATCTCTTGCATTCCTACACACTAATGATGAAAAATCTGAAAGAGAAATTATGGAAACACTCCCATTTACCATTGCAACAAAAGGAATAAAATACCTAGGAATAAACCTACCTAGGGAGACAAAAGACCTGTATGCAGAAAACTATAAGACACTGATGAAAGAAATTAAAGATGATACCAACAGATGGAGAGATATACCATGTTCTTGGATTGGAAGAATCAATATTGTGAAAATGACTCTACTACCCAAAGCAATCTACAGATTCAATGCAATCCCTATCAAATTACCAATGGCATTTTTTACGGAACTAGAACAAATCATCTTAAAATTTGTATGGAGACACAAAAGACCCCGAATAGCCAAAGCAGTCTTGAGGGAAAAAAACGGAGCTGGAGGAATCAGACTCCCTGACTTCAGACTCTACTACAAAGCTACAGTAATCAAGACAATATGGTACTGGCACAAAAACAGAAACA
Organism: Eschrichtius robustus; assembly: GCF_028021215.1. NCBI lineage: Eukaryota > Metazoa > Chordata > Mammalia > Artiodactyla > Eschrichtiidae > Eschrichtius > Eschrichtius robustus. The sequence goes on along the minus strand of NC_090826.1, from coordinate 15,475,435 downwards.
TAGATCAATGGAACAAGATAGAAAGCCCAGAGGTAAACCCACGCACCTATGGTCAACTAATCTATGACAAAGGAGGCAAAGATATACAATGGAGAAAAGACAGTCTCTTCAATAAGTGGTGCTGGGAAAACTGGACAGCTACATGTAAAAGAATGAAATTAGAACACTCCCTAACACCATACACAAAAATAAACTCAAAATGGATTCGAGACCTAAATGTAAGACCGGACACTATAAAACTCTTAGAGGAAAACACAGGAAGAACACTCTTTGACATAAATCACAGCAAGATCTTTTTTGATCCACCTCCTAGAGTAATGGAAATAAAAACAAAAATAAACAAATGGGACCTAATGAAACTTCAAAGCTTTTGCACAGCAAAGGAAACCATAAACAAGACCAAAAGACAACCCTCAGAATGGGAGAAAATATTTGCAAACGAATCAACAGACAAAGGATTAATCTCCAAAATATATAAACAGCTCATTCAGCTCAATATTAAAGAAACAAACAACCCAGTCCAAAAATGGGCAGAAGACCTAAATAGACATTTCTCTAAAGAAGACATACAGATGGCCAAGAAGCACATGAAAAGATGCTCAACATCACTAATTATTAGAGAAATGCAAATAAAAACTACAATGAGGTATCACTTCACACCAGTTAGAATGGGCATCATCAGAAAATCTACAAACAACAAATGCTGGAGAGGGTGTGGAGAAAAGGGAACCCTCTTGCACTGTTGGTGGGAATGTAAATTGATACAGCCACTATGGAGACCAGTATGAAGGTTCCTTAAAAAACTAAAAATAGATTTACCATATGATCCAGCAATCCCACTACTGGGCGTATACCCAGAGAAAACCATAATTCAAAAAGACACATGCACCCCAATGTTCACTGCAGCACTATTTACAATAGCCAGGTCATGGAAGCAACCTAAATGCCCATCAACAGACGAATGGATAAAGAAGTTGTGGTACATATATACAATGGAATATTACTTAGCCATAAAAAGGAACGAAATTGAGTCATTTGTTGAGACGTGGATGGATCTAGAGACTGTCATACAGAGTGAAGTAAGTCGGAAAGAGAAAAACAAATATCGTATATTAACGCATGTATGTGGAACCTAGAAAAATGGTACAGATGAGCTGGTTTGCAGGGCAGAAGTTGAGACACATGTAGAGAACAGACATATGGACACCAAGGGGGGAAAACTGCGGTGGGGTGGGGATGGTGGTGTGCTGAATTGGGCGATTGGGATTGACATGTATACACTGATGTGTATAAAATTGATGACTAATAAGAACCTGCAGTATAAAAAAAGAAACAAACAAAACAACTAATACTAAACTTTCATTGGGTTATTTGTATGGAAATATGTTAATATAAATGTTTCAGACATTACATGAAATTTCTAAAAATCTTATATGTTCTGGTATAATGTTATGTCATAATTCTAGTTATTACTTTAAAATGTATATCTCAGAAATAACTAAATTTCCTTGTCAATTGCATTATTATGAACTTTCATCAAATCTTTAACCGTGGTCACTTGTAAGTCTTTTGTCATTTACAGACAGTTCTGGGTGTACTCTGATGCTTTTGCAAATATGTTCCTATAAAAGGGTTTCATCTGCAAGGAATTCATGGAAAAGACTCTGACAAGTACAGGTTTCTGGTAACTGACTGTACTGCTGAACTGAATAAGCATTTTCAGAACTCTAATGAAAAACTGATGAACTCATAAAAGTGCTAACAAAAGATCAAGATGAAAAAAAAAATTAATTACATGGGACTGAGTGAACCGATGAGGATGATTATAATTTTTGTGACTTTCTGTATGAATTAAAAAAAGAAAAATCCCACAAGGACTCAGAGGCAAAGAATATACAAATCAATTTTCACGGCAAAGTAAAGGAGCTGTTACAGTGGAGGATTACTGGACTGAATGTCAATATTATGACATAGTATGAGTGTGTTTCATGTTTGGTAATTGCAATCATTGTTGCTTTTGTTGTGGTCATCCATTTACAATGCTTGGTGTCAGTCTATTTATCTCTTGTAAAAATAAAATACAGTGTGTGTGTGTGAAAAAAAAAAAAGAAGTCACGAATAGCTTTTCAGGTTAATTAACATCAACATTTTTTTTTTTTTCAGATTTTACTTATTTATTTATTTATTACTGGAGCCACACCACACAGCTTGGGGGATCTTAGTTCCCCAACCAGGGATCGAACCCGCACCCTCAGGAGTGAAAGCGTGGGGCCCTAACCATTGGACCACCAGGGAATTCCCAACATCATCATTTTTATTAATGGCACCTACATCTAAACCTAATGATTCCCAACTGCCTAGCACGCTGCCTATTATGGAGCAGACAAATAAATACTTGTTGAATAAATGAATGCCATAATTTATGTAATCAAACCCCTAGCTGGGAGGGTAGGGGATGCAGATGGATTTAATTACCCAATGCATTACTCCTGGAGGATCCAGTGTCCCACGGTGAACCTACCATGTTTCTCAAAAGGAATGTCATCTTCTACAAAGGGTTCGAAATCTTCTCGCTGCTTTATCATGTAGTCCACTGTCTCTTGCCGGTGCTTGAGATGATTTCGTGAGTGTCCCTCCAACTGATCACCAAGAGCTCTGAATAGGCAATTGCTATCAAAACAAAACGCTGGTCAAGACCTTTTAAAAATGAACTTAGTTCATCTAAAACAATGATGCTTCATGCTAGGCCATCCATGGAAATCTTTCACACAGAAAAGAGATAAAGCCTCAACTCTGACTGTCCAGGTTCCTCCCAGATACCAGAGGGGAGAGCACTAGGGAAGATATTCAATCGCATTACCTTTTTGAGAGGCATCAAACAAGAATCCTATTCCCCACTTACCAGCTGGCTGACTCAGGAGAGATACTGAACTTCTCTGTACCTTTGCTGCTTCAACAAGTGAAGTTTGGTGATATACTAACCACCTGAAGACAGGGGCCAGACACTACAGGCCATTCCACACCTAAGGGCTATGACTCCCAGATCCCCTTCCAAAATAATAAATCATATCTACTGTCTCTTTTCTGAAACCCTTTTCACTATGGCTGCTCAGCTATTCACCTAACAAGTACCAAAAAGACAGCAATTTGTCAAGCTCCCAATAGAAACAACTGAAGTGAACATCCTTCTTGAGTCCTAAGGACACAGCGGGGAAAGCTGCGGGAAGAAGAGCACCGGGACAACACACAGGCATAGCTCACAAGGACACGCTCCCTCCTTGGCTCTTTACCTCTCAGCCGAGGAGCCACAATGCTGGTCTTATTCCTGCCAAATGAAAACTCTCCAAGTTTTCTTTCTGTTTTGTTTCTAAAATTAAAATGCTGGTAATAAATTGTAAGAGTTATCTTTACTTTCAAACCCTTTAAAGGCTTCTAAAGTTCCAAACTACACCACAAACACAGAGCCCAGATACACAGAGACGGAAACAAGACAAACACAATCTGGTATCCTCAAAACTAAGGAAATGGCCATTCTGAAGCCAAACAGTTGTCCACATTCACACCAAACTGTTTACTCTTCCAAATGAAAACCTATGATATTCTAATTCCAAAATATAAACTCATCACACTTCTGGAAGGACTTCAAACCTAAATGTATAGGTGACGGAGGTTTTTTGCTTTTCAACTCAGAAAAGTGAGTTTTCAACAGAAAGGTATAGAGAGGCAGGAATCTCTTCAAACATATAAGGAGATATATATTTTTTTGTTTGTTTGTTTGTTTGTTTTGGCGGGGCGAAGGGGAGAATTTAGACAACAGATTCTACAAACTAGAATCCAAGAAACTGCATCAATCTGGGACAACATTCTAGAAGGGACTGGAACATAACATTTCTATACACTAGAATGAGGGGTCTGTTGATAAAATCTAACAATGGCAGTTTTTTTTCAACCACAGGAATAAAGTAAGCTAATGGATAAGATGTTCTCAATTTTCAGCTTCTCTCTCAAACTTTTCTTAAAACTTTAACATCTGCCACCACTAGTTTATTCTTGAATCCAGTTTAAAAGAAGGCATGATTTGGTGCAAAATTACATATTTAGTTGCTTTACATTTGATATCTCAAAATTCATGGTGTTCTACAGAAAGTAACATGCTTTCCATGAACTTTCAGCAACAGAGGCAAATGTTCTCCACATAAGCCAAAAAAGTAGGTATCAAGCTGTGTATACCGCATGAGTGCAAGCATGTTCATCTGTATACTACACACACAGATGTAGAAACACATACAAATGTATGCAAAGAAAAAGCACTGAAACCATCACTTAAACAGCTCTTACAACGTGCCAGGGACTGTTCCAAACACTTTATATGTATTAAATGTGTTTAGTCCTTACAACTCTATGAGATGGGCACTATTACTGTCCCCCTAAGGTAACTTGCCCAAGGTCACAAAATCAGTAGGTGGTGGACCCAGGATTCAATCGCAGGCACCAAAATGTTAGTAACAGTTATCCCTGGGGAGTGGAATTAGGAATATTTGTTAAACTTAGTTCGATATACTTTTCTATATTTACCAAACTTTCCTTGAGCTCACTAAAAATAAGTAGTCAAAATGAAAAATCAAGATAGACAAATCACTTCCTTTTCTGACAGAGTTACAAGATAGTAGCACATGAAATGTGAACAAACTCTACAAACAACCTAGGTTCCTTTAGGGAGCCCAGCAAGAGCACTCACGATCCTCACGAGAACAGCGTGGCCAGCGCCCAAAGGGCCTCTAGGAGGTCCCAGCTGTTTCCTGAGTCCACACCCTCACCCAATACACTACAGCAGGGCTTCTCACCCCCCCACACACACTGTTGACATTCTGGAATAATCCTTTGTCCTGTGCACTTGAAGATGTTTAGGAGCATCCTTGGCCTCTACCCACCAGATGCCAGTAACACCACTACCACCATGTTCCCGCCAGTTGTAACAGCCAAAAATATCTCCAGCCATCGCCAAATGTTCCCTTGGGGGAAAAATCATGCCCGCTTCAGAACCATTGTGCTATAGGGATATATGTAAAGTCTTGCATTTGAGTTCACAAAAATAACCAACTACATTAAGGGTTTTGGGTGCTCAAAGATTTAGCATGAGACAATACTGCAACGTTAGACATTAAAAAAATTAATGGGCTCTTAGGCTGCAGTAATGGCAGTAAGTATGCAGAAAAGTCAGGGGAGAGGGGGTCAGGTTTTGTTCTGTTCTCTGAGGTCAGACCCCAGCTAAAGTACAGTATATGATTCTAGTTACTACATTTTAAGATAGGTTCAGATGAGTTGATGTGGCTTTAAACTAAACAATATGAAGAACATAAACAACGAGTGACTTCTAGCCTAAAGAAAGCTCAGGGGGACACGATAGCTGCCTCCAACTATTCGTCATGGTGAAAGGGATGTTATCCTTGTACAATAAAACTAAACTAAAACAAGGAAGCTACAGAGACATAGATTTTGGCAAATAAAAGGTAATTTTATTTTAGGTCTATAGAGACAGACTGCACAGACTAAGGATTTTGTACATTTCTATTGACAAGCCTCAGGAGTTGCCTACATATGTGTTATACAATATGGTTGCCACTAACCACAGGTGATTACTAAGCACTTGAAATGTGGTTAATACAAATTGAGGTGTGTTGTAAGTGTAAAAGACTTACACTTTTGAACATTATTTTAAAAACTTGTTTCATTTTACCTTTTTAAGGTGGCTAACAGAAAATTTTTTAATTATTGTGCATATGTGGTTCCCATTTTATTTCTATCAGACAGCGCTGGTCTCAATCACTGATTCTCAAAGTGTGACCCCTGACTAGCACCATCAGCATCACCTGAGAACTTGTTCAAAATGAACATTCTGCGCCCCCTAGCCCAACCCCAGCCCTACCGAGTCAGACACTCTGGGGTTGGGAACCCAGCAATCTCTTCCCTCTGAGGGTTTAATTAGCCCTCCAGATGATTCTGTTGTATGTTAAAGTTTGAGAAACACTAGTCTAGAATCTAGACTCTAAATCAACAGTTCTCAATTATACTGCACATTAGGATCACATGTGGACATTTTTAAAATTATCCCTAACCAGGCCCCACTGCCTGAGATTCTGGTGTGGCTGATCTAAGGGAGCCCCCAGGCGCTGTATTCTTTCCAAAGTTCCCCAAGTGATTCTGTTGTGCCACCAAGGTTGAAAAGCACTGAGCCAGACACAAAAGATGAGGCTGCTGTACAGGTGATGCAGGTACTAATGGATAATCAGACAAGATGACAAAGTGTGAATGCCCTTCTAGCACTAAGATCCTACGATTATAAAAATAAGGTAAAACTTTCAAAATAAAACAACCTGAGACAGAGACAAATGGCCAAAATTAGTGATTCTTTAATGCTTTAATATTGGAACACTACTAATTAGCAATGTAATTTGAGGCTACATTCAGGAAGATACAACTGGATATAGTTCAGACAGATGTTAACATTGTACTGCCTAATCCAATTAGCGATTCTTTTCACGCTACATCCAATCATGTTTTTAAGGACAACATCAAGGTTATATTTCTTGTTTTGAAACTGAATCCAATTTATGTGGGTCCACCCTCCAGATCACACAACAAATATGAAGGCGGGCCATGATGCATTACAAAAATCCATAAGTAGCTCCCTGATTAATCTACGCTACATTGATTCATTTCACGTAAAGGCTACATTAGAGAACACAAGCTAATTTCTTCCCAAGCACCCGAAGGTTCCAGAATGCTACAAGTACCATACTGCCAACAATGAATACGCCTATATAGTGTGAGATGCTATCTCAGGCTACTCAATATTGTAATCAGACCAGAATGGAAAGACAGAAGAGTGGAGACTGTCAACTATTTTTTTATTACCATAACTTTATATTTCACCAAGAGTACTCAATAAATGTTAACAAATAAAAGAATCTGTTGATACCCACTAACCCGTAACATACACAGGAAGCACCATCCACTGCACAGTGATAAAGCCTGTCATCACCATATCCAAAAGTACCACAATACTAAAGAGGGCTGAACAGTCCATGGCACCCACGGGAAGAATTTGTGAACAGAAAGGGGTTAGCTTCATGGAGCCTCCAAAGGAGAAATTATCATTATCATTTTATCTATCTAAATTGTCCAAAGAACAGGGACGTCAGAAGTGAGAGACATGAGCACTGCAGTCAAGCTGGCCTCTGCCTCTGCAGCCTCACTTCCACTGACTTCTACCCTTGTACCCTATACTGTCATCCTAAACAACTTGCAGATGTCTCAAAAATAATGTGCTCCTGTGCCTTTACGTGTATTACTCCTCAGCCTGGAATGTTCTCTTGGCATATTTTTATTGGTCCTTCATGACCCAGTCTGAGTACAACCTCCTCTGAGAGGCACCTAGCACACGGTAGTTTTCGATGAACGTTTGCTGAATGAACAAGGTTTCCCTGACCACTTCTGGGAGCGTTGGCAACTTCCTTCTCAATAGTACCACTATAATCAGTCACTGTTAAGAATATATCAACTTGCATTTTAATTATTTATATCATCCATTCTTAAAGTGTGGCCCAGTTTGGGAAGGGAGGGTATCTCTGAGAACCTTTCAGGGTATCCATGAGTCCAAAACTAAAATGTTATTTATCTTTTTCACTCTCATTCTCTCACAAGTGTACCGTGGAGTTTTCCAGAGGCTACCTGATAAATGATATTCGATGTTATCACTCTGAAAGTTAATATAATGTGTGTTTGTGTATTATGTTTTCAATTTTTATTTTACTTTCTAATACAGTAAATATTGATACCTATAACCCACATAAACAAAAGCTCTTTGGAGTCCTCAGTAATTTTTAAGAGTGTAAAGGGATCCTAAGACCAAAATGTTTGAGACCTGCTGTTATGTCTCTCTCTTACTAAGCTTGAACGTTATCTTAGTCATCAATGTGTTCCCAGCATCTCTGTGCTGCAATTCCTGTTCATAAGCAATCTTCTGTTGAGTACTTCAGTTTCCTGGATACCCTGCCAGTGGGAAGCCCATGCCCAGTACAGCAGACACAGCAAACCAATCATTTGCAAGGAAGAGGCAGACCCCAGCCCAAATCCCACCGTAAAGTATTCAGCTGGTATTTCGGTTTATAGAGCAATGTCTTGTGCTTGTGAGTTTGCTTAGGATAAGTTAAGGCCCTGAATATTTATTAACTATATTTGACAAAAATCAAGGTACTAAGCTAAAGGCAAGACCCAGCAAAGCAAGCTTTTAACTGTAGCGACTCCACTAAGAAAATGCCTCTTTGAGGGGCCCTGCTGAGGGTCTAGCTGGCCTCCCTCTACAATATTTTTATCATTCATTCATTCATTCATTCAACAAAAATGCCCAAATGAAGGGAGGAACAAAAACAACCAGGCTGTTATTAATACTATCTCTTCAAGAGTGCCACACTCTGGCATCCAGACTCTCTTTTACCTACCCCTGCAATGGGGATGCTGATCTCCTGCCCTCTCCCCTACCCTTTTTCTTCTTCCCTCCACGCTCCTGGATCCATATGCCCCTTCCTGAGGCCATTTTTCCTTCCCTTCGCCCATTCCCTCCCTCCCACCCCGTTTATTTATCCCGTGTTCCCTAAAAAAGCTGGACACAGATTCCAGTCTAAACCCCAAGCAAACTTGGGTAAGCGCCATTGCTTACAGAGAAACTGAAGCCCAAAGAAGTAAGAATTAGAGAAGCTGCCTTCAGCTCAGTAAACAACAGGCCCTCACAGACCTAATTTCCCAAGCGCAAAAGGAGGGCAATATCCAACAGTAAGGACTCAAAGGAGACCAAGCGTTATACCAAGTGGAGCTTACGCCTCTTTCTATTCGTCTGATGGTCATTATGACCGCTCTCCGCGCGGTCCTGCTCTTCGACTGACTGGCTCCATCTCATTCGTTCAGGTCTCAGCTTAAATGTCACCTTCCAGGGGGGCCTTCCTGAACACCGATCTAAAGGAGACCTGCTCCAGTATTCTCTCTCAGGACCCCTTTACAGTTTGCTTGGAGCCTCTGCCACGATTAGGGCAACTGAGGATTACTCGAGCGTCTCTAGGGGAGGGGCCTGGCCGCCTCGCTCGCCGCCGGACCCCCTGCATTAGGAAACGGCTGGCTCGCAGCTGGCGCTCGGGGCCGCCCGATGAATGGGTGGGCGAGAACCGGCGACGGTCGCCATGCCCGGCGGGTCCCCCGGCGCCGCCCCCCGCGCTCCCGGGCCCGCCTCACCCGTCCCCCGGCACCTCCCGCAGCTTCAGCCCCAGGGCCTGCAGCTGGTTGGCGAAGCTGACGAACTCCTCCTCGCAGCCGCCGCCGCCGCCGGGCTCCGGCCGGTTCCGCCGCTCCTTGGCCAGGGCCCGACGCGCCGCCCGCTCGTCCCGCTTGCGCTCGGCCTCGGCTTTCCGGCTGCCGCTGCCCGGCCGGCTCTTCGCCGCCTGCTTCCGGGACATGGCCTTGGCCCCGCGGCCCGCAGCAGCAGGAGGGAGAGCCGCAGGACCGCCGGGCGGCCGCCTCAGGTGCCGAGGAGGCGAAGCGGCGCAGGCAACGAAACCCGGCGACGGCAACACGGCCACCACTCCTGCGCCGGCGCCGGGGACCCCGGTCATGTGATGAAACCCCGCCCATGTGATGAAACCCCGCCCCTCCGCCCGGCTAGGCTGACAGGCGCCATAGAGAGCTCGCCAGGGAGAGCTAGAGGGGAATCTATCTTTGTTTGTTTCGCTCCTCCCTCTATCGGTGGGTGGTACTCCAGGTGAGCAGCCGGTGGGATCAGAGAAAACAAAGCAGAAAAAGGCCAAGGAGAGCCGTGGTACTAAAGCCCATACACTTTATTTAATCCTGGCTTTCTCTGCTTCTCTACCTTCCCTCATAACTCAGGGAGAGGTAGCCCTTGTCCAAAACTGGCTCCTCTTGTAATCTTGATTCCACCGTAAGGTGACCAGCCCAGGTTTACCTGGACTAAGGGTTTTCCAAGGGTGCCGAACTTTCAGTTTTAAAACGGGGACAGCCCCAGGTAAACCAGGTAGTTGGTAACCCTAATCCACATCCACGTACCCTGGAAGCTAACTCCATCAGTAATCCCCTCTCTCCTGCTGTAATCCCCTCTTCTCCCTCATCCTGGACCCACTTTCTTAACTCTCTCTTCCCACAGTGATGCCACTGTCTCCTCCACGTCTTGACCCTCTAACCAGTCTCTTTCACCATTTCTGGGAATGTTCCTAATGTTTCTGCCCTTAATGATGTTATTTTCTCTACCTACAAGTTCCCCTTTGGGAATAGCCTCCATTTCCTCAGTTTCAACTAATGTCTGTACTTATCTTCAGTGTGTAAATAACTCTCACTTCAGCCGCTGTGGTAGATGCCAGATGTAACACTGAATCAAAGAGACATGGCGATTGCCCTCAGGGAGCCCAGATTCCAATGAGACATATAGGCAAGGACACAGCAGTTTCGATACTGCATGACAAATTCTATCAAGGGTGCAGTGGGGCAAAAAGTAGAGTGAAAAATGCAAAAAGGCTTCCGAGAAGAGCTGGGTTCTAGGCTGAAGCTTAAAGGATGAGTAGGACTTGGCCAGACTAAGACAGTTAAGAGAGAGGGGATTGTGTGTGCAACACCAGGGCTCTATTTTGAGGAACTGAAGAAAGTTCAGTCTGACAGGAGCCCAGGACTTGAGCTATGAGACAGGAAATGCAAGGAAGGCCCAGATCTGGACCAGTCTTGTAAGCCCTATGAAAAGGTTTAGTCCCAGTCCTTAGAGCCATGGGGAGCCATTGAAACATTTTAATCAGGAACTAACCTGAGCAGGCTTATGTTTAAAAAATGTCTTTGGCTCTAGTTAGGAGAATGGGTTGAAGGAGGGATGCCAGGTAGGAAGTTCCTGTAGCTATCCGAGGACAGGTGATGGTGATGCGGATGGGGATGTGGATTGGGATGGGATGCTGAGTCTGGGATGGAAGGGAAGAGAAGTAGATCGGAAAGATAAATTCACATGCTAGTAAAAGTTCATGAAATGGAACTGGACTGAATTGTCGTAGAATGTTTCACATGCTTCTCTGAAGTTGCTGAAATTCCTCCTCTACAGATCCCTCTTTTAAGTCTCAGAAAGAAAGAATGTGAGTTATGCCGGGCCCGGCCTCTTCTTGCACAGACATCCCAAGGCCTGCAACAACCCCTCTGCTTGTATTTAGTTAAGTTGGGAGGCAGTGCTAGGAGTGGAAAAACCACTGGACAGGATGGCAGAGCCCCAGGTTCCGGTTCAGGTCTATCGCTGACTCGTTCCATGATCGTGGGTGAGTTGCTTAACATCCTTTTCCTCATCTGTAAAACAGGAATAACAGTGAAGACCACATACAATCATAATGATAGTAATGACAAACTTTTATGGTATTGACCGTGTTCAAGGCACTATTCTAATTGCTTTACAAATACTACCTTATTTAATCATTACAAAACCCAATGAAATAGGTGGGGTTTTTTAGAAAGTGGACTTTTAAAAAAAAATTTTATAATTTTTATTGGAGTATAGCTGATTTACAATGTTTTAGTTTCAGGTGTACAGCAAAGTGAATCTGTTATACATATATCACATATCCACTCTTTTTTAGATTCTTTTCCCATATAGGTCATTACAGAGTACTGAGTAGAGTTCCCTGTGCTATACAGTAGGTCCTTATTAGTTCTATTTTATATATAGTAGTGTGTATATGTCAATCCCAGTCTTCCAATTTATTCCTCCCCCCCCCCTTACCCTCTGGTAACCATAAGTTTTTTTTTCTACATCTGTAACTCTATTTCTGTTTTGTAGATAAGTTCATTTGTACCCTTTTTTTAGATTCCACATATAAGCAATACCATATTATATTTGTCTTTCTCTGTCTGACTTACTGAAATCTGTGTTATTTTTAATTCCCACCATCTAGGTGAGAAAACTGAGGCACAGAGAGGTTAAGTAACTTGCCCAAAGTCACATAGCTAGTAAATGGCAGAGCCAGGATTTGAAGCCAGGCCACCTGGCTCCAGAGTATATGCTCTTAACCACCGTGTTATAGGACACATATAACTTTTTCATAAACTACTCTATGAAGAGTCCTCTACAAAATACCTGAATTTATTTCATTATTAACTCCCTTACACTGCCCATAATTGTTGCCAATATAGTCTTTCTACTATATCTGTTGTCAGATATCACTATTGTCTGATTTTCTAGTTAACTTTCTCTGCATTAAAGCGGATCACAAAGGTTTAGAGCCTGATAGGCCTGGGTTTCTATCCTGGTTTCATTTTAGATGAGTTATGTGACTTCTGAACATCAGTTTTCTATTCTATACAATGACTAAGATAACATAAGAATGGGAGGGAGAGTTGTAAAGATTAAATGAAAATGTAAAGCTCTAGGCCAACAGTAAGTACCAGCTTAGTGAAGTTGTTTGAATCATTCTTCTGACTGTGGAAAACCCCTGGGCTCAGGGCAAAGAGTGACATTGCAAACCTCAGACACCAGGGAAGAAGGTTTTGTCACCACAAAACATGTGGAAAGGTAAGTGGAACATGTGGAAATATTGACAGAAATGCAAAGACTTGCCCTGTTACCGAACGCAAGTTCATGTGCCCGACGCACAGTGAGGCCAAACAAACCGAAATGCTGGAGTTCGGAGCAGAAAGGTTTATTGCAGGGCCATGTGAGGAGACAGGTGACTCATGCCCAGAAAACTGAACTGCCCAAGGTTTCAGCAAAGCATTTTTAAAGGCAAGGTGAGGGAGGGGCATGGTTGGTTTTTGCAAACTTCTTGGTATAGGAATCCTTTGTTCTTGCAGCTGTCCGCATAGGTCAGGTCATGATGTAAACCTCCAACAAGATACATGTTATTCTCTGTTCTACAACTTTTTATCACTGTATGAATGGAAAAGTGTTATACCCTTAAAGGTCAGAGCCTTGAGAATGGGCTATCCTGTATATTTCAGGCTACAGGCAACATTCTTAACTGGAAACCAAAGCAATAGAACACAAAGGTTAAAGTAAAAGAAACAGATCTAATATGGAGTCAGGTTTGTTCTTCCCTATTACAGTCCTTCTTGTAAAATCTTTTCTTGCATAAGCCCTTGACCTGTCAGGCCATGCCTAGAATTTTGAATGAGCTCATTTCTCTTCTGTCATCAGAGGCCTGTATTAAACAATGTCTCCCTTTGAGGGCAAATCAATACTGCTTATAAATTATATCTAAAGGCCAAAGGGAGGGAGGACTTGTGAATTAAATGAATTAATTAAAAGAATCATCAAACCTCATTGAGTGGCATTTAGTTCAAATTAGTTTTTAAAAAAAAGTGTGACGAGTAGAATTTTAGTGAAGAAATGCAGCTTTAAGACTTGCAAGAACGTAGTATCAAGGGTATGGGGAAATGAGAAATCTCACACACTGCTGTTGGGAGCTAAACTAGTCTGGCCACTGGAAAGGCTGTTTGGGCAGTCTCTGGTAACATTTTAAATGCCCAGTGACCCAGAAATACCACATCTCATTAACTATCCTAAAACAAATCTTGCACACAAGCATTAGAAGGTCTGTCCAAGGATATTTAAGGCATAGTGGTGAGTAAAAGAAAATCATTATAAATAGTGTAAATATCCATCAGTAGGAAAATGGCTTCTTCAATTATGAAACAGCCATTTATGAAATACTCTGCAACCATTTTAAAAAATGGTGAAGGGGAAAAGAGGTAGGTCTAGATGAGTTCAAATGGATAGCTCTGCTGGATGTGTGTTGGAATGAAAAAGCACGTGGTAAAGTGATCCACTCCATGTAGCCTTTATGTAAGACAGAACAACAAAACAGAAGAACTATATGTTTTCTACAGGTACACATGTGTACGGTCACCCCTCAGTATCTGTGGAAGATGGCTCCAGGACTCCTGCAGTACCAAACCCACGGCTGCTTAAGTCCTTATATAAAATGGCTGTAGTACAGTTGGTCCCCCGTAACCACGGGTTCCCCATCTGTGGATTCAACCAACCTTGGATCCACCATTAGTTGAATCCATGGGTGTGGAACCCCCAGATACAGAGGGCTGACTCTTCTAAATATGTAGAAAATGGTCTAGAAAGATAAATAGCAAATTGATAAAAATGAGGAGGGAGGAAAGAGTGAAAGTGAACTTATATGTATTTTTTTAAATGAGTGCAATATGATCGTGTATTACATATATAACAAAATTAATAAAATTTTTACTAGACTAATAAAATCTATTCTTTCCCTCAAACTGAAGCCCAATAGACTTCTTTGGGGGACCTCTTTATCAGCTAAGCCAAATTTGTAATAAGTATATTGCTTTTCCCAAGAAGTGGGTATTTCTTAAGTCTTTAAGTGTTCTCAGGGGCTTCCCTGGTGGTGCAGTGGTTAAGAATCCGCCTGCCAATGCAGGGGACACAGGTTCGAGCCCCGGTCCGGGAAGATCCCACGTGCTGTGGAGCAACAAAGCCTGTGCACCGCAACTACTGAGCCTGAGCTCTGGAGTCCCAGAGCCACAACTACTGAGCCCACGCGCCTAGAGCCCGTGCTCCGCAACAAGAGAAGCCACTGCAATGAGAAGCCCGCGCACCGCAACGAAGGGTAGCCCCCGCTAGCCGCAACTAGAGAAACCCCATGCAGCAACGAAGACCCAACACAGCCCAAAATAATAAATAAATAAAAATAAATAATAATAATAATAAAAGAGTTCTCGGCATCTTGCTTTCTTGCCTTTCTCACCATGTCACCTTTGGATCAATCTCGTTTTGCTGTTAATTTGCTTTTCCTGTAAGGACAGGGCTTCCTCAGGAAAATTAAATATCAACTCAGCCATGTCCAAACTGTCACAGACTGTGTAGTACTAAATTTGAGTTAATGATACGTCGTTCTATTTGATGGACATAAAGCACATACATATATATCAAATACGCAGGACAAGGCTCATCCCCCCACGCCACCACCCAGAACCCCTCTGCACGTTCACTTGGGCATATGTGCACACATACACATGAAGCTTTGTCGCCCCTTCACCTCTTTTTCCACTTGTGGCTCCTGTTCTTGGTGGTGGTTGGTCCCAATGGGTGCCTCTGTCCCTCTTACTTCCCCACTTGTCCTCTTTCTCTGGATTTCCAGCGCCCCCTTTGTCTCACCCACTCAGCATATGGCGGACCGAAAAGAAAAGACTTTTGGAGTGGTCAGACTGAATTAAGTCGAAATCCCATTTCTGCGGCCTGTGTGACCAGCACTATTTTCCATAATCTTTCCAAGCTGCAGTTTCCTCATCTGGGAAATGAGAGCAGTGGTGGCTCCTTCCCCGAGTTGTTCTGAGGTATTAATAGCACGACCCTAACAAAGTACCCGATCCATTAAATATTAGTTTCCTTCCTCCTCTCTCCCTTACTTCTCTTTTTTTTCTACCTCAGCACTGCCCATTCTCTTCACTTTCCCTTAAGTGGCTATAAAACCGAAATATATTACATGTACCAAATTATTTATATATGTAAGTGAATAGTTTAATATCCTCCATTGCTAATTTTTCTGGCTACTAAATAGAATATTTTACCCTGCCCTTGAGGGGATTAAAAGACATCACTTTTTGTTTTCATATGATCCTCGCTTGATTTCTCTGTTTCATCAATGACCTTGAAGAGAGAAGAAGGTGATGGGTGTGGGAAAGGGAGTTCCCATCCCTGAACTAGATGCCCATACTCATTCAAAATGACTTGGCTAGTCCTTGAGCTGCAAGATTTATCTTTACGGCTCCGTAATAATTGCTTTGTCTGGTATCTCTGTGCCAAAGATCTTAATTGCCCGCAGAGTCTACAACTGTTTCATCAGCACCTGTGCCGGCACCCCACCCTGTGGCGCAGATTAACTAACCTGGCAGGTGAAAGGAAAGGGAGCCCTGTGCTATAGGGCACACAGGGGGGCAGCAGAAAGACAGTTTTCTCTCTCTCTTCTCAAACGATCCACATAGAAATTTTTCTGATATGAAAAATATAACCTGTTCATGGGAGAAAATCTGAAAAGACATTAAAAAATTTTTTTTAAAAATCATCCATAAATCTACTCTCAGAGATAGTGATTGTTGCCATTTTAGTGTATCAGGTTTACCCATATGAGATTGCTGATAATCAACCATTTTTTAACCTACAAAAATGGCAATTTCATGGGGTTTAACCTAATATTTCCTCCTATCTTTCCTCTATGAGAACATAAATGAACTTTTAAATATAAAATTGAGATGGGACTATATGTGTATATGTGTGTATATTTTTAAAACCTGCCTTTTTAAATGAAATATTAACAGCTACAAATATGGATAGGGAATTCCCTGGCCATCCAGTGGTTAGGACTCGGTGTTCTCACTGCTGTGGGCCTGGGTTCCATCCCTGGTCAGGGAACTAAGATCCTGCAAGCCACGCTGTGTGGGGAAAAAAATGGATAAAGAATAATGCAATGCACACTAACACGCCTAACAAAATGTCACGTACAACTGAAGCCCCACATACTCTGCTCCCCAACAGCTGCCCCCTCCCTAGCTCCTTGGGACAGCCATGCTCATAAATCTGGTGTTTATCATACATAGGTTTGTATCATTACACAATACACAGTATGGTTTAGTATTTTTAACTTTACGTAAATGATACCAAAGTGAATGTATCATTCTATGACTTGTTTACTGAACATTGTATTTTTAATGTATTATTTTTTATTGAAGTATAGTTGATTTATAACATTGTGTTAGTTTCTGGTGTACATCAAAGTGATTCAGTTATACATATATATTCGTTTTCATATTCTTTTCCATTATGGTTTATTACAGTATATTGAGTATAGTTCCCTGTGCTATACAAGTAGGACCTTGTTGTTTATCTATTTTATATATAGCAGTTTTTATTTGCTAATCCCAAACTCCCAATTTATCCATCCCCACCCCCTTTCCCCTTTGGTGACCATAAATTTGTTTTCTATGTCTGTGAATCTGTTTCTCTTTCGTAAATAAGTTCACTTGTGTCATATTTTAGATTCCATATATAAGTGATATCATATGGTATTTGTCTTTCTCTTTCTGACTTACTCCACTTAGTATGATCATCTCTAGGTCGATCCATGTTGCTGCAAATAGCATTATTTCATTCTTTTTTATGGCTGAATGGTATTCCATTGTATATGTGTACCACATCTTCTTTATATATTCATCTGTCGATGGACATTAGGTTGTTTCCATGTCTTGACTATTGTAAATAGTACTGCTATGAACATTGAGGTGCATGTATCTTTTCAAACTATAGTTTTCTCCAGATATATCCCCAGGAGTGGGATTGTTGGATCATATGGCAATTCTATTTTTAGTTTTTTAAGGAACCTCCATACTGTTTTCCATATTGGCTATACCAGTTTACATTCCCACCAACAGTGTAGGAGAGTTCCCTTTTCTCCATACTCTCTCCAGATTTGTAATTTGTAGACTTTTTAGTGATGGCCATTCTGATCGGTGTGAGGTGGTACCTCATTGTAGTATTGATTTCTCTAATAATTAGCAATGTTGAGCATCTTTTCATGTGCCTATTGGCCATCTGTATGAACATTAAATTTTTTAAAGTTATCCATGTTTATACATGTAGCTTTAGTTGTTTCATTCTCAAGTTTTTGCTGTTAAATATTCAGAGTTGCTATCTGCCTCTCTCCACTAGACTAGGCTCCTCCATGCTAGAACTCTGTCCTAGTTACCTATGGCCTAAGAGGCCCCATTAATGCGTATTGAGTGGACTGGACAAATGCAGAAAGTGAAAGAGTGAGGACCACTGTGCTAGAGAAAATCAAGCCTAGACTCCTTTGTTGGGTACCCAAGGCAGAGAGCACTGGTGACAAGAAGGCTCTCATGTCTGGGAGAGGCAGACATCAAAGGTGAACATTTCATTGTGATGTCACCTCTCTAGTGCCAGACTTAGGGTGCTAGGGCATCCCAGCCAGAACTGAAGGGGCAGAGCAAGAGCATCTGGGAAAGCTTCCAGAGAGGGTCCTGCGCCCATTCCTGAAAGACGGTGGGTCCCTTTCACCATGGCAACCAAAAGCCCACATTTTTAGATAAAGGCATTGACATGTTCTCAGGATTCTCTGAGTATTTATCTTCAATTTTTTCAGACAATTAAAATGTATGATTGGTAGAAAATGGCATGCTGGAGTCTTAAAACATAGACAACCAAAAAACCCAATTCCTTTAGTAGCCAAAATCTTCCTAACCCTGATGAGTTTAAAGTTTACCTGTAAAACACAAGGATAACAATAAACCAGAGTAGAAATGAGGTATAGCAGCAAGAATTTAGGGGCTCTGGAATCACTGAGAGTAAAGTTAGAATCCTGACTCTTTTACCTCCTGAACGTGTGATGCTGGGTAAGTTAGCTAACCATTCAGTTTTTGTCTCTTCATGGGCAAAATAGAGATACTAATGCCCACCTTGAAAGTTGAGGATGTAAACTGCCTGGTCTATGCCGAGCATCCCATAAATGGGAGCAGCTTTTATTGGCAGGCTGGGCTGGCAGGGAACTGTCTTTGACACTTGAAGCTGGACCTGGTCATTGAGAGAGAAAGAAAACTCCTCACAGATACTAAAACCCAGAATCTCACGGTGACAGCTGCTGCCAGCTGCTGGTCCTGGAAATCACTGTCCTCAACCCTCCTCAAGAACATGTCTGTCCCTTGAAGAAGATACATCTCTGACATCCCAGGAAGCTGCCTTTGGTTCTGTGTCCATTTCTCTTCTTGGAGAAGATGGAGGGAATAAAAAGGTGTGTATCAGCAAATCTCAAAAAATAAGTGAATGTCCCAAGCTCACCTAAGAATCCTCTGTGAAGCCTCCAGGTGCAAAAGCACAAACTCAGAAACATTCAGAAAGTGAGACAGGCTGGGACCTGGAACCCTTTGCTGCAATGCTTGCACCTGGACAAACGTCTCCTCCTCGAGTTCCAAAATACAAAGAAACTTAGGGGGCAAGTTCTGGACAACAAGATACAAAGAGACCAAAAAGCCCAACCGCCACTCCTGAAGAGCCGGGAGCAAAGCAGGGTACTGCGCATGCCCCCTGCACACAACACCACCAAAGGGGTGGGCAAACCACTTAAGCCCCGCCTCTGGCCCGACACCTGCACACACCCCTACCCTCACCCCATATAAGGAGCCAGCTTGACCTCCCTCTGAGAGCAAGCCAGCAAGGGAATCTGTTACTTGTTCTCGCTCCCCCCTGCTGTAGCAGGGGCCCCAATAAAGCCTTGCCTGAATTTCTTGTCTGGTCTCTGATCAATTTCTATTGATTAAGGAGGCCAAGAACACTGGTTGGTAACAAAAGGAAATAAAATCTGGTGCTACCACAATACCTACTACTCCCCTGGCAAACATCTTTTTTTTTTTTTTTTTTTTTTTGATTAGATGAAAAAGGAATTGGGGCCAAAATGACCCCGGTGGAGTAGATCTATTTAAAGAAGTGAACATTTAATTTTTGTATTTACAGTTAATCTCTCTCTCTCTGTCACACACACACACTTTATTTAAATTAGCCTTTATTTTTATTTGTTCAGCTAGAGCCGTTAGAACTTCTCCACTTTGCTGGTAAAGAGCAAGTCATGCTTTTAAAATGTGCACACCATTTGACTCGATACCTAACCTCAAAGATAATCGTTACAGATTTGTTATCATGGGAAAAAATGGTAAACAACTTAAATATCCACCAAGAGTGGATTTTTCAAATAAACTAAGGATGTCACCATACCATAGAATATCTCTCGCCATTCCAAATAGTCTCGTAGAAGGTGATCGATCAAATGAAGTAGAATGGAATAACGTATACAATGGGTTATTAGGTGAAGAAAGCAGTTTGCAAAGAGAGAAGGATCTTATTTCTGTTTAAAAAAAAATAAAGAAAGGCACACATACGCACAGAAAGAATGCAAGAGTAGATATCAAAACGCTACGCTGATTACCTCTGGGCTCTTGAACATGGAGGTGATTTTTATTTTCTTTTGTTTGCATTGTTGCATGTTTGTATTTTTCTGGATTTCAGACATTGAAACCTTATTACAGTGGTAATAAGAGAAACATCCCCCAAAAGATGTGAACAGTCCTTGGAACACTTGGGTCTTTGCTCTTATCCTGTTCCCTAAAACTTCCCACTGGCATCAGAACTCACAATGCCAAGGCTGGAGCAGCCTCTTATGGGGAAAGGTCAAATACTTCATTCTCCAGCAGCTGACCCTAACTTTGATCCGTGCCAGACATGTCACTTGTGACATTGCCTAAGCATATCCATTGTATCACGAATGGAGTAGCTGCCATACCCATTGGCTTGACTTACCCAAAAAGAAAATTGGACAGTAGGCACTCAGATTTCTAAGAAAAACATTGAGTACCTCTCCTTAGGGACACTCATGCTTACAGCTGTGACATTTGCATTGCTGTGACATCAGGAATTTGAGATGGGCAGACCATCATATGGATGGCTGGGTCCTTTTTATTTATAGGTTAACGAAAGGTGCCAGCCCTTTGCTATGAACCTGGAATCTGCCCTTGGCCCCCTCTGGGAAAGACAGAAAGGACAAGCCCACCTTGTCCCATTGTGAGTCCATTCTCTACTCTTTATACTGTGTATAGTAGCGGTCCCCAACGTTTTTGGCACCAGGGACCAGTTTCATGAAAGACAATTTTTCCACAGACGGGGCGGGGGCTGGGCAGAATTGTTCAGGTGGTGACGGAAGTGATGGGGAGCAACAGGTGAAGGTTTGCTTACTCACCAGCTGCTCACCTCCTGCTGTGCGGCCCCCTTCCTAACAGGTACCGGTCCACAGCCCGGGGGTTGGGGACCCCTGGTGTATAGGGTTCAGGAGCTTTGCCGTCATAAAGCGGTAGCCGGGCTGGTCTCCTTGCTGAACAATGACAGTTTACAAAGCCCAGGGGAGCAATGTATTTGGTTACAGACCAAGTGAAGGTGTAAAAGCATCAAGAGAAGTAATATGACACCCCCTTCTCTGAGGCACAATTAAATACTCCCTCCAGCTCTAATATTACCACCTACAGGAAGCCTTCCAGGGTTTCACGAGTTACCCTTAGATGAAGGACTATCATCTCTCTATTCTTAGATTAGGCCGTGGCATTTTAGAAAGAGTCTATGAATGAATGAATGAATGAATGAAGGATTGACTAATACATGAGTGAATGAATGTGAGAATGAATAAATGAATGCATCTGCACTTTGTGGATACGCCTACTCATTCTTTTCACAACAATTTATTGAGGATTTACTGTGTGCCAGACTCTGTGATGGTCACTGGGATACAAAGTGAGCAAGACAGACAAGCTCCTTGCTTCCAGGGAGCTTATATTCTAGTCAAGGATATAGTCAATCCACAGGAAACAAATATGTGTCTGATTTCAGATAGTGACAGTGCTACAGAGAGAATACACAAGGTTACATGAAATAGAGCATCTGGAGGAGCAGATGGTGGTGGTTGGAAGAAAAGGGGAGCAGGGAAGTCCTCTCTGAGAAGGTGGCATTTGAGCTCTGAACGACTGTGAGAGCACTTGTTTTCAAGCGCTTATTTAGCTTATTTCAAGAGCTTTTTTTCTTTTTTTTTGGCCACACCGCACAACATGTGGGATCTTAGTTCCCCAACCAGGGACCAAACCCGCACTCCCTGCAGTGGAAGTGCAGAGTCTTAACCACTGGACCGCCAGGGAAGTCCCAAGAGCTATATTCTTGAAAATAAAATTTCAAGGGTGTGTCTGACTTTGTCTTTTTCTTGACAGTGGAGACTACATCTTATTCATCACTGTGAACTAGCAGGATACAATGGCAAGCACATGGGATTTGAAAACAGACTACCTGGGTTCAAATCCAGCCTCTACCACTTATCAGCTTTGGACCTTGGGTAAGTTATGTAAGTACTGGAGCCTCAGTTTCCCCATCCAAAAATGGGGATGATGATGATGATACTTTTACAAAAGAGATAACTAGCTGTCCACCAAAAACCTATGCTTCCTCTTCCATAGTGTGAAGTTGAAGTTGTTTTATCAACAACTTCAACTGCCCAACCATGGTTTCCATTTTCCAGCCCCTTTTGCACCCAGATGCAGCCAAAGACAAATTTTTGCCACTGAGATGTGAATACAAGTGATGTGTGTCATTTCCAGGCCTGGGTCCCTGAGTCACCATAAAGAGGAAAACCACCCATTGACCAGGAACACCCTCTTTGGACTGTTAAGTGAGGGGAAAAGCAAACTTTGATTGTGTTAAACCTCTGAAATTTTAGGCTATATTTGTTAGAGCATCCAGTATTATAACACTAACTAATACAACCTTAAAGTATTACAAATATTGAATGAGTGTGTCATTCAGTGCCTACTCAAAGTGCTTGCTGGATGAACATAACTAAATACAGGGCTTTGAATCCTTTGAAATCAGCCTCATGAGATTTTTGACCCCCTGCCCCCCTCACCTTTCCAGAAGGAGATGGTTTTTACTATAATATTTATTTCTGAAAAGTTTAGTGACTATAGGATGAGGAATATTGGGACCCTGGGACCTTGCTGACTTGTGCTGTCAAAAATTTTTTAGTTGCCTGGGGATACAGGAGGAGAGAATCTCGCTCAACAAAGTAATCTCTCTCTTCCTTGAGATCAGACTTTGCAGTGGAACTTGAAGATCAAGAGCTTCTTGGGACTTCCCTGGCGGTCCAGTGGTTAAAACTCCCATGCTTCCAATGCAGGGGACTTGGGTTTGATTCCTGGTCAGGGAACTAAGATCCCACATGCCGCAAGGTACGGCCAAAAAAATTTTTAAAAACAATTTTTTTTAATTAAAAAAAAAAAAGAGCTTCTCCCCAAATCTAAAACATCTTTTCTCTCTTCCTCTTCCTCCTCCACCAGGACACTTCTGTGATGAGATCCCTGCAAGGTTTTTAGTTCTCAGGCATCTAAGAGAGAAGAAGAGAACTATATGTCTCATGTTTTCATCCACCTTAAAATAAGATAATGAATATAATGCTCCTAGCACAGCAAATGGCACGTGGTAGGAATTCAGCAAATGGGCCTGGCCTCCCTTTAGCTCATTTAACTCCTGTTGGCTCACTGTCAACTGTGACATGATGGATAGCCTGTCTCAGCCTATACTAAAAACAACCCAACTGGAATTATTTTCCTCACTGGACAAATATGAAAACAGAGTCTTAAGGTGTTCAAATATGTAGCATTATTGTATCAATAGAGGTCTGGTACACATTTTATCTAAACTTAATTCTTACAACCATATACAGAATGCATGATATTGGTATTATTGTACCCATTTTCCAGATAAGATAACCGAGGCTCAAAGAGTTTAGATGACTATCATTCTCGGACACACATTTTTTTAGTGCTTTTCTGTGTACCAGGCTCTGTGCTGGGGTGCTGGGGTCAACAATGAGTACTACACACACATTCTCGCTCTCATAGACCTCACAATCTGGTGTAAGAGGCAGCCAGATAAAGAGGCAATTTCAGGTATGATAAGTAAAAAAGTCTGAGTAAGCCCAGGATGCTGTGGGAGCAAAGAAGATGGACCACCTAACAAGAAGTGGAGCGAGAAGGAGGGACATAGAGTATTTTAATTTACATTAGATGTAAAATAAGATGTGACTTGTGGATAGGATTTAGCTAGAATGGGCATTGTGGAAGAATGTTCCAGGAATAGGGAATCACTGGGGCAGTTTTACCATTAGGTGTTCCCATGTGAATTTCTTTCTGTTTACCCTGCTTGGGAATGTTTGGGCTTCTTGTGTCTTTGTAAAGATGTATCCTCATCTCTGGAAATTTTTCTGTCATTTTCTTCAAATATAACCTGTGCTCTGTTCTGTTTTTTCTTCTGGGAAAAATATTTTTCTGGAAAAGCCAAGTTCAATTAATCCTAAATTAGACATTCTGTGTCATTTACTTCTCTTCTGTAGTTCATGCCTTTTTGACTCCCCATGCTTTTTTCTGGAGATACTCTTTTTACCTGTCTTACAGTTCATGCTGTTAATTCTTTCTTTAGCTGTGTCTAATCTGATGTTAAAACCATCCATTGCATTCTTAGTTTTGGTTCTTATATTTTTCAGTTCTAGAATTTCTATTTGGTTCTTTTTGAAATCTGCTATGTCACTTTTTATCACTTCGTGTTTCCTGACTGAATTTTCCAGCTTTATGTGTATCTCTTTGAACATAGTGAGTGTATTCGTTTTATTGTTGTTTTCTGATCATTCTAACAACACTAGTCCCTATCGATCTGTTTCATTGTCTCTTGTTTCTCTCAACTCTTGTTCGTGGTGACTTGTCTTTTAGTGTGCCTAGTTATCTTTAATTAACTGTAGAATATTGTAGTTTAAAACATATTTGTAAAACAATTTGTGGCCAGGATGATGTTATATTCTCTCAAAAGAGGATTTTCTTTAGCTTCTATCAAACACCTGAGGGCACTAACTGCCCAAGATGATTTAACCAACCAAATTCAAAAGACTGACGTTTTTCTGGACCACCCTAATGACTCAAAGACTGGTTACAGTCTGAGATACAGCTTGTTTATTTCCATCTCACCCCTTCTCCTAGGGTATAGCCCTTTTGAGTCTCAGCTAAAAGTGGAAATGGTTTACCAGGATTCTTACCCTTGATGGGATTCAATATTCTACTTTAGTTCCACTGTGTCTGAGAGAGCTGCCTGCTTGATATCAGCAAATGTATGGAACAATACCAGTGGCCCTGAGTGTAATGCTCACCTCTCTGGGATCCTGTCTTTTCCCAGATCTCAAGCAGTACCCCTCACTAGCTTGTTAGCTATTTGATACTTTTAAGATGTTTTTGTATTTTATACAGCTCACTTAAGTATCTCCAGCTTCCAGCCATTACTGAATACAAAAACTTAAGAACAGCTGTATCCAGAGATCACAGAACTTCTGAGTAGTACAAGCAGGACTGGAATAAAAAATATATCTGTTTCAAATCCTAGATTCTTTCTTCTACATTGCACTGTTCAGTCCAGATGATAATGATATTGATAAACAGATAATAGATAGATAGATAGATAGATAGATAGATAGATAGATAGATAGATAGATAGATAGGTAGGTAGAAACTAACACTTATCAAGCCCCCTACTCTGTCAGGAACTCTGTTCTAAAAGCTTTAAATTTTTTAACTCATTCAATTTTCACAACAATCCTATGAGTTAGGTACTATCATTATTCTTGTTTTACAGATGAAGAAACTGAGGCATGGAGAGATTAAGTAAATCAGCCCAAAGCCACACAGCTAGAAAGAGTTGAGCTGTAATTCAAACCTGAGGGTCCAACTCCAGAGTCTGTGCTCCTAACCACGAAGTTTTAAACAAAACTTCCCTGTTGCCAAGGGTCTGAGAATCACTTATCCCACCACATGGATTCAGACACAAACATCAATCCTAAGACTATTG
This sequence comes from Eschrichtius robustus, assembly GCF_028021215.1. Lineage (NCBI taxonomy): Eukaryota > Metazoa > Chordata > Mammalia > Artiodactyla > Eschrichtiidae > Eschrichtius > Eschrichtius robustus. Next base: position 15,449,907 of record NC_090826.1, on the reverse strand, counting down.
GTTCTTCAAGATTGAGCTCCATGCTATTGCCACCTACACCTGCCTGAGTCTGTATAGAGCAAAGTCTTCAGTTCCAGGTATCAGGAAGTGTTGCTCTGAAAACAAATCTTCATTTCTGTAAACTGCAACCATCCTCATCGCTTCTGTTAGATATTTTTCTCCAAGGGAAACCACAACAGTTTACAGGCTAATCAGTGCTCCCGCCAGCCTCATAAATTGGGAGAGAAGGGTGGGGCAGTGAAGGGGAAAATGTTTTATTGTCCCCATTTTGCAAAGGCAGGTTTCAAGCAAAAGCAGGTGAGTCATCCACAGAGATCAGAATCCAACGCCCGCTCCATTCCACCCCCCTGAATTCCCTCCAGCAGTGGGGGACTTTACCCCATAGAGAAAGCCACTTGTCTTCTTAAGAAATATGCAAAGTAGACTCTGGACCGCCAGGGAGAGGGTGATAGGAGACAGATGCATGCCGGATCCATGAGTCTCCCTAAGGATTGGATGATCCCATATCTTGAATTTTTAGGACATTAATAACTATCCAAGTTACTATTTTTTTATATATAAGTTTATTTATTTATTTTTGGCTGCATTGGGTCTTTGTTGCTGCGTGCGGGCTTTCTCTAGTTGCGGCCAGAGGGGGCTACTCTTCGTTGTGGTGCGCGGGCTTCTCACTGCGGTGGCTTCTCTTGCTGTGGAGCACAGGCTCTAGGCGCGTGGGCTTCAGTAGTTGTGGCACGTGGGCTCAGTAGTTGTGGCTCACCGTCTCTAGAGTGCAGGCTCAGTAGTTGTGGCACACGGGCTTAGTTGCTCCGCAGCATGTGCGATCTTCCCAGACCAGGGCTCAAACCTGTGTCCCCTGCATTGGCAGGCGGATTCTTAACCACTGCGCCACCAGGGAAGTCCCCAAGTTACAAGTTACTATTAACTGAGCATTCACCACTGTGTTAAAGCACCTTCGTGCATTATTTATTTAGTTCTCACATAACCCTGTAATGAAGATTCTATCATGATCCTCACTTTCAGATTAGAAAACTGAGGCCCGGGGAGGTTAAGGCACTTGCCATAGCCATCTAGTTAGGAAGCAGCAGACCTTTGGTTCAGCACTCCGAAGTCAGTGATCTTCCATTGTCTTTCCTTCCCCACCTACAGATGTGTTTCTAGATACTGAGAGACAGAGTAGGGACAGACGGCTTCCCTGAGGCCCAGGCTCGCTCAGAGACATGGCTGAGGAAACTAAAACCCAGAGCAAATGACACCAGGAAGAGGAGAGGGTTTCTCTGAAAACAGCAGGGTGGGTGCAAACTGACATGCTTGTCCACATGGCAACCTGGACACACCTGGAAACACCTGCTCCACCTCCCAGATGGGGCCAGAGCCGCTTGGGTCATGTTCTTTCAGTTGTTATTCTCTTCTTATTTCTTCAGAGTTGTACAAAGGTCAAGTCCCATCAAGGGGCCTCCCAAGGACCCCTAGTCCCAACTTATCTTAGGAAGAACCTTGGAGAATGTTTTGGCACTGAGGCCCATGCACTGGAAAGGCCTCTCCAGGACAAGGTAAGTGCTGCCTCAGTTGCATGGCTTTGGAAGGGTATCCTTGCCTCCAAAGAGATCTCCTATCTTGAAATGTCACACGGCTTAAATTCCACAATTAGAGCTATCCTTTTTGGGTAAAAAGAAGTGAAACCTCTTTCAAGATGTAAACATTCCCAGAAGGGTTCTAAATTTTTGTCACTCTTAATTTTTTCTCACATAAAGATTTTTTTTTTCCTCAGACTTTTGGAACTTACTACCATTTGTCTACTGAGAATCTGACCCATAAAAGGCCCCCAATAAGTATAGTATTTGTTTACTATCTGATGAATGCTCAAAAATGACTAAACAAATAAATAACAGCTTAAAATTAGAGAGAAAGCTCAAAGAAAACCATGTTTCAACCAGTCTTTTTTTTTTAAATGGAGTTGAACATATAGCATAGTTGCATTAATTTGTTCTTTGGGGGCAGTATGTATAAAATTTTTATAATGTTCCACAAAGAGCACTATGACTAAAGGTGCTTTAGCATCTGAACAATTTTTTTTTAACTTTTTTTTTTTTTTGGCCATGCCACGCAGTTTGCAGGATCTCAGTTCCCCCACCAGGGATTGAACCCGGGCCATGACAGTGAAAGCTTGGAATCCTAACCACTAGGTGACCAGGAACTCCCAGCACCTGAACAATTTTTTTAAATTAATTAATTTATTTATTATTTATTTTTGGCTGTGTTGGGTTGCTGCACGCGGGCTTTCTTTAGTTACGGCGAGCAGGGGCTACTTTAGTTACGGCGAGCAGGGGCTACTCTTCCTTGCAGTGCGCGGGCTTCTCATTACTGTGGCTTCTCTTGTTGCGGAGCACAGGCTCTAGGCACACAGGCTTCAGTAGTTGTGGTATGCGGGCTCAGTAGTTGTGGCGCACGGGCTTAGCTGCTCCGCGGCATGTGGGATCTTCCCCGACCAGGGCTCGAACCCGTGTCCCCTGCATTGGTAGGCGGATTCTTAACCACTGTGCCACCAGGGAAGTCCCCTGAACAATTTTTAAAACCACTGGATTCAGGTGATTGGTCTGGCTAGCATTCATCCATCCATTCTTTAGAATAAACTACTTTGTGAAGCTGCCTTTCTTCAAACACCTTTCTGGGTGTCTCAGCATCAACAAGAAAACATATCAAAAGGGCTCAGTACAGAGCCCAGCACAGAGTAAGCACAGACTGTATTGCAGCTGGTATTATTGATATTTGGGGACTTGAACTTGGAGACTCTTAAAATTTGGTCTAGAGTATTTTAATGCCACCCCATTCTGCCTCTAAAAGAGCAAGAGCATTGATGGAGAGGTAGTAAACACCTCCATGCAAGATGCCCTGCAGCCTGTGGGCACAGAGCACACAGCAAGCCAGCAAGAGGAAAAGCACAACCAGAAACTTCTCTTACCACCACAGGCTCATCAAGATTGTGTACAAAGAGAAGAAAAGTAGGAGTGGAGTGTCAGGGGAAGAAGGGAAAAGAGAACAGAAGAAATGGAAAAGACGGTGGGAGAGGAGAGAAGCTGCAGGTTGGTGCTCCATCTGGAAAGTCGATAGGCAATGCTAGATGATTTTTAATGTCCCTTCCTAGTACTTTATGATGGGAAAGTAGTGAAAAAAGTTGGAGGGGCGGGGAAGCAGAAAGAAGGTTTGTGATAGTGAGGAGTCATCCAAAAGCCTAAAAGAACATGCTGAGCCCATGAGGGCTATGTTGCTTATCCCGGGCATTGCATCCAGTCTACAAATAGTGCAACGCAAAGTGCAGGAGGGAGAACAGCAACAGTTAAGATACCATTCTGTCATCTCAGCCTGGATTTTCCACAAAAACCTCATCTGTTCTGAATTTATGCCAAGCAACCAACACAGTGCCCAGGACCTGGTAGGTGCCCTGCAAAAATATTTGTTGTTTCAAACATTATCATGCTTTCACTTTAGAAAATATGAGAAAAAAGACCAAAGAGTATAAAGAAAAAAATAACCATCATTCATGAGCTCATCACCAAGAAATAGTAATAGAAAATGATAGTTAACATTTCTTTGAGTGACTATTACGTGATAAGCACTTTACAGGATCTGCCTCATTTAGTCGTTTACTTAGCTACTGTGACTATTTCTGTTTGCTTTCCAAGTTTTTTTCTATACATGATACATAAATCTTTCCAACAGTTGTGCTAAGCCTTTTACATATGTTTTCTTATTATCATTCTTCCCACTATTATTGCTTATAATCCTCACAACAAACTTGTGAGATATCTGTTTTCTCTCCCATTTTACAGATGGAATCACTGAGGCTCAGGAGTTAAGTTGCCTAGGATCACAGGGCTAATAAATGGCAAGGCTGGGATTTGAAACAAGTTTGGACTGGCAGTAATGCCTATATTTCATTTATTACTTGACTTGTTTCTCTCTCTCTCTCTCTCTCTCTCTCTCTCTCTCTCTTTCTCTCTCTCTCACTCTCTCTCTCTCTCTCTCTCAGCTTCCCAGATTTTCTTCACCATAGGATGTGAGTGAAGAGTGATGGGCTGAATGTTCCCAAGGGGTCCTAAAGACACACCTTCAAAACAGTACAAGGGTTAAACACGTGTAAGGTGTGTTTATTGCTGTAAATGGCCAAAAAGACCCTTGATTCATACTGCCTTTCTGCCAAAGAGATAGTCTTGTGATATCCAGTGACCCAACCAGAAAGGTGCGGGCAGTGCCAGGGTCCATCCAGGGCTTCTGCTGTGGGAAGCAGAGACGAAGTTACCAAGATCTATAATCTGATCGACATACGTTTACGACTGCCTGGACAGTTCAGCCAGGTAGAGGAGAGAACTCACCAATGTCCTGAGTCTAGAAGTGCCAGATAAAATCCAGGATGTCCAGGTGAACTTGATTTTAGCCATTTATTTAACCACTGTCAACATGATAGATATACTCATAAGTCTAATTATGGAGATATGCTTACATTAAAATATTACCTGTTCTTTATCTGAAATTGAAATTTAACTGGGCATATTTGGAACATACGTATAGTAAAAAATTATTGTTTAACTGAAATTCAAATTAAACTGGATGTTCTGTATTTTTGTTTGTGAAATATGGCAACCCTAGTAAAAGCTCCCCTTTTTAATTTTACTTTATTTTTTCCTTTCCCCTTCATCCTCCATTTCCTCTTCTGTTCTTCCCCATTGTAAGCACTCAAATTGATTTTATTTAAGTCCATCTAATTTACCTTCCATTTGTTTACTTTTTTAAGGTTTAATTTTTATTTATTTATTTATTTATGGCTGTGTAGGGTCCTCGTTTCTGTGCGAGGGCTTTCTCTGGTTGCGGCGAGCGGGGGCCACTCTTCATCGCGGAGCGCGGGCCTCTCACTGTCGCGGCCTCTCGTTGCGGAGCACAGGCTCCAGACGCGCAGGCTCAGTAGTTGTGGCTCACGAGCGTAGTTGCTCCACGGCATGTGGGATCTTCCCAGACCAGGGCTCGAACCCGTGTCCCCTGCATTTGGCAGGCAGATTCTTAACCACTGCGCCACCAGGGAAAGCCCCATTTGTTTATTTTGATATATACATACATTTGAACCTGTATCCTACTGATTTTTTTAATTCACACAAATGGAATTGCACTATAAATGTAATTCTTTTCCTTCTTGTTTCCTCAACACTTTCTTCGTGAGATCTCTCCATGTTACTACATATACATCTGGATCATTAGTTCATTAGTTCTGCATTCTATGTAATATTCCATTGCATGCATAGACCAGGTTTTACCCAACAGTCCCCCTCTGGGGGACACCTAGGTAGCTTCCACCTCCTGGTTCCATAAACATTTCTGGGTCAAAATGTGTGCATATTTGTTGGGTGTCAAGTCAGTCATGTTGTATTTATTTGTATTTCTCTGGTTATCTTACAGATGTGCATGAGAGTTTCTCTGGGGAGCATTCTTAGGAGTGGAACAGCAGGTTCACAGGGTACACACGTATGATATTCAAAATATTTAACAACCATCAAGATGCAGGCACTGTTCACTCAAAACACTCACTGCCCATGAGCCATATGGGTGCCCACAAACTGAATCTCTGCCTTGAATATCCACAAACATAGTTTCATCAGGCAACTAGAGTTACTTGGGGACAGCTCTGCCAGTCTACACTCCCAGCAGCAGTGCATGAAGATCCTCTTTTATTTATTTATTCATTCATTCATTCATTCATTCATTCATTTGGTTGTGCCAGGTCTTAGTTGCGGCAGGCAGGCTCCTTAGTTGCAGTTCACCAGCTCCTTAGTTGCAGCACATGGACTCCCCAGTTGCGGCAGGCAGGCTCCCTAGTTGTGGCATGCAAAATCCCAGTTGCAGCATGCATGAGGGACCTAGCTCCCAAACCCCAGCCCCCAGCATTGGGAGCACAGAGTCCTATCCACTGTGCCACCAGGGAAGTCTCGAAGATCCTCTTTTTTTTTCACGTTGTCCCCATTTGAAACTAACTTTTGACTTTTGCTGATTTGAAGGGTGTTGAGTTACTCTCACTGTTGTACTTTACTTGTATTTCTCTGGTTATTAGTGAGGCTGAACATTTCTTCATACACTTTTTAGCCATTTTGGATTCCTTTTGTAAATTGCGTGTTCATACCTTCTACCCATTTTTTCTCTTGGGTTTCCACTCTTTTTTCCTCCAACTATATAGGAGTTTCTCATATAGTCTAGAACAGCCCTGTCCAATAGAAATATAATGTGAGCCACAATTGTAATTAACATTTTTTCTAATAGCCACATTTAAAAAGTAAAAAGAAGCAGATGAAATGAACTTTGGCAATATATTTATTACAATATATTTAAAATATTATCATTTCAACATGTAATCAATATAAAGATTATTGAGATGCATTACATTCCTTTGTGTATGCTAAGTCTTTGAAATTTGGTATGTATTTTACATTTACAGCACATCTTAATTTGTACTAGTCACATATAAAGTGCTTAATAGCCACATATGGCTAGTGGTATATTGAACAGTGCAGGTCTAGAACCTAGACTCCACATAATAGTTCCTGCTGGTTTAAGATTGAAAATACCTTCTTCTGGTTCATCTATCTGTTAACTTTGTTTATGGTATCCTTTGTTTAGAAAACATGTTAATTTATATGTAGCTAGGTCCATCTTTTCCCCTAAAATTTGTGTTTCATGTTCTTATTTTTGAAATCCATACCCATGCCAATGTGCCCAAAATATACAATGGCACTTTTCTTCTATTAGTTTTATAATTTTTCTTTCACTGGTAGGTAGTAAATCCATTAGAGGATTTTTGTTTTTCACACACACACACTGCATTTTATTTTTACAAGCGATAAATAGACTGACACCAAGCATTGTACATGGATGACCACAACAAAAGCAACAATGATTGCAATTATCAAACATGAAACACACTCATACTATGTCATAATATTGACATTCAGTCCAGTAATCCTCCACTGTAACAGTTCCTTTACTTTGCAGTGAAAATTGATTTGTATATTCTTTGCCTCTGAGTCCTTGTGGGATTTTTTTTTTTTATTCAAACAGAAAGTCACAAAAATTATACTCATCCTCATCAGTTCACTCAGTCCCATGTAATTATTTTTTTGTCATCTTGATCTTTTGTTAGCACTTTTATGAGTTCATCAGTTTTTCATTAGAGTTCTGAAAATGCTTATTCATTCAGTTCAGCAGTACAGTCAGTTACCAGAAACCTGTACTTGTCAGAGTCTTTTCCATGAATTTCTTGAAGATGAAACCCTTTTATAGGAACATATTTGCAAAAGCATCAGAGTACACCCAGAACTGTCTGTAAATGACAAAAGACTTAAAAATGACCACAGTTAAAGATTTGATGAAAGTTCATAATAATGCAGTTGACAAGACAATTAGTTATTTCTGAGATATACATTTTAAAATAATAACTAGGATTATGACTTATAACATTATACCAGAACATATAAGATTTTTAGAAACTTCATGTATGTCTGAAACATTTATATTAACATATTTCCATACAAATATATTTTTTCATATTGTAGGAAATAGAGATTCAACTTTTTTTTAATAGAGTAGGCTGATTTCCCCAACACCATCTACTAAATAATCTGTTCTTTCTCCACTCATTTGTGAAGACACTTCTATCATATATCAATATCCCATATATACAATCTGTTTTATAGTTCTCTATTCTGATATTTAATTATCACCATAACCCTTGTTTTTTAAAATATGGCAATAACTTGCAGATAATTTGGGTAAATGGCCCAAAGTCACCCAGATAGTGTTAGAGTTATGATTTGAACCCACCCAGGTAAGTATGATGCTGTACTAGTTAGGATTGTATTTGGCTCTATATAGCAAAAGCCAGACTAAGTGGCTGGAACAAAGGGGTTTATTTTTCTCAGATACCAAGAAGTCTAGAGATCATCCAGTACAAGTGTAATGACCCCATGATGCTGCAAAGGATCCAGGAGTCTTCTGTTTTTCCAATCAGGCATATTTATGTGTGGTTTTTTCCTCATGGTTGCAAGATGGCTGCTGCACCTCCTAGAATCTGTCCTCATTTCCAGAAGGTAGAAAGGGGAAAAGAAAAAGCAAAGGCAAAAGAGTGTGTCAGCTGAATCTATGCCTTTTAAGCAGGAAAACAATTTTCTACAGGTTACACCTACTTGGCAAGAAGTAGGTCACACAGGCATGCCTTGCTGCAAGAGAATCTGGAAAATAGAAGCTGTTATTTTTTCAGCTGGGACCATGTCTACCTGTTCTAGTCTGTTTGGGCTGCTGTGACAAAAATACTATAGACTGATGACATAAAAACAACAGAAATTTATTTCCCACAGTTCTGGAAGCTGGAAAGTCCAAGATCAAGGCATTGTCCTATCCAGTATTTGGTGAGAGCCTGTTTCTTAGTTCATAGACAGCTGTCTTCTCACTATGTCTTTATAAGGCAGAAAGGACTAGGGAGCTCTCTGGGGCCTATAAGGGCACTAATATAATTCAGGAGGACTCCACCCTCATAACCAAATCACCTCCCAAAGGCCCCATCTCCAAATACCATCACATGGGGGGTTAGGTTTCAACATATGAATTTTGAAGGGACATAAACATTTAGTCCATAGCACCACCCAAGCAAAATTTGGGTTCTGTTAAAAATTAAGAAGTGGAGAATGGATATGGGGTAGGCATCAGAATAGGTTACTGAAGAGCTAATGAAGCATAAGGTTCAGAGTATCTCATTCATCAGGCCCTTTCCAGTGCCCTATACCTAATTTTATATACTTAGTTTTATATTATTTTTCTTAACACCACACCCCCCAAATTGCATAAACTTCAAGTTCCATACAACTTGCATCTACCCCTGGTGGGCATCTAGCAGTACCTGCCACACCTGTCAAAGCCAACATTCTGCTTTTTGCTTTGAATTTTTCTGGTTTTAGTGGGTGATAAGGTGAAATGTGTGCTTAGGTTGTTGAAGTGAAGTACACATTTCCAACTAATTCCCCCAGGATCAACATTTATGCTTTTCTGGCCAAGTCAAGGCCTGAGAAAGAGCATTATTTTAAGCAAATGATAACAATAGTAATAACTGCCATTTCTGAGTGCCAGATGCTTGCCAGACACTGTGCTAAGAACTTTCCCATGTGTTTTTTTTTCAATTAATTCTTACTAAAACTCTTTGCATTTCAGAGGGGTTAAGTAACTTGCCCCAGGTCGCAGAGTCTGTAAGTGGCCAAATTAGTATGTGAACCTAATTTCAAAACCTTTCCATGTTTTCCACTGCATTATAGCTAAAACTTTCCTAAGGGCTTTGGACTCATGCAAGATTGTAAGAAGATTTAGTAAATAAAAATGCAGTTACATAATGAATAGTTTTTTAGTATAATTATTATTTGTTGTTTATCTGAAGTTCAAATTTAACTGGCTGTCATAATTTAATCAGGCAATCCCATGTTTTGCAAACAGCTAATTGTGCCATGAAATGAAGAGTATATGAATTCTGTGCACATATCTTTCTGACAAGTGAAACAAGATAAAGTGTGTAAAGCGTCTGGAACTCAACGCAGTTTAACCCCTTGGTATTGGACATCAGGATTTCAGGGATTGTGGTCTTGGCTGGGTGATCTAGGACAAGTTGGTTTCCCTTTCTGGGCTCAGTTTCCCCTTCTGTAAGAGGAGAGGTTGCTCTGATCATCACTTAGGACCCCGAAGCTGCAGTGTCCAATGGTGACTGGTCATCGTCTTTGCATATGAAATTCCACCATCTTTGCATGTGAAGAAAGGGACTTTTCCTTCTAGGGAAGGCATGTCAGCTTAGTTTTCCTGTGGCTGTTCCCAGAGACCAGGATCACTTTGGTGGTTGTTGGGGACTCACATGGGGAAAAACTAAAATATCTTCAGCTAAATGAAACCACAGCCAAGTTTCTGAAATCATGTTCTGCTGAATCCTAGTTCTGGAAGATGTCCTTAAAAGAGGGAGAGGAGGTTTGATGATCAAATAAGTTTGGGAAACAATATCATATATATCCACCCCATACATCCCTCAGCAATTCAAAAGCATGTGTCTGTATAAGAAGAAATGGAGAATCGATTTCTATTTAACTTTACTTAACACCCGATTTCCCAAGATATTTGACAGTAGAATTCCTTGTTTGCAAAACATCCTATGCAATAGTTGTTCCATGGGACTCACTTTGGGACACTGAGATGCAAGAGCTGAACTTGCTATTACAATGATGTGTCTAAGATAATAGTCAAAACTGAGTTTCTACTCCTGGATGACTTTAAATCAGGGCAGGTCCTAACACTCAAGTTGGGATTCAGAAGAATACAGCATCGATTTCTTTTTAACATTTGTCTTATTTTCTCTTTGGAAATGGATGGAGAGCCTGGCAACGATGTAAGGCAACCAGGTGGGGTTAGTAGGCTCAGACCCAGAGAAGGAAGGTGTGAATCCCTGTTCTACAACTTTCTAGCTGGGTGACCTTGGGCACAGTTCCTGACCTTTCTGGATCTTAGATTCCACATCTAAAAATCAGGCACAGGTATACTTCCCAAATGAAGTACCATAGGAGAATATCTCCCAGCATGCCTGACCCAGAGGAGGTGCTCATTATGTCCGTTAGATCTGAACCAATTGTTGAAGCAAAGAAACAGAAGTGGCCCCATGTTGAGAAGATTAGAATTGACGGGGATAGCAGCCAGGCATGGACTACCAATGGAGGACAGAAACAGAGCATGAGGTAGTCTCGTACGTGTACGGCAAGCAGATCAAAGGAGTGAAAGTTAGAGAAGCAAAATGTTGGCAAAATTTAAGGCCAGTAGGAGCCCCGAAGCCAGAAGTGCTGGTAACCAATCTCGAGGTTGAGTGACCCAGCATGGGGCCCAACCCAGGCCTCCCTGGGCATAGGAAAGAGCCACGAAAGACCCATTTATGAATCAGCTTTCTTTCTGGGCTTCAGTAAATTAAACAACACCTGCCTCATTCACCATCAAAGTGTAATGTGAGGTAAAATGACGTTTTGTATGTGACAGGGCTTTATTGGAATCTCATAAAGTACTCAATCAATAGAATACACCAAAATTTGAAAGTAAAGGAAATATAAAGATTGTTATGTGGATCAAAGTCAGTATTTATGTAACTGAACTCCCTAACAATCTGGCATAAGAAAAATGCTCATTCTCTAATGAGAGCTAATGAGCCCCACCTGCCCGGCTACTAGGAAATTCCATCTCGATCATGTTTTGGGAGTCCCTCTTCTCTCCAGGTTTGTGCAAATGTCCTTGGGAGCTTATGCAATCTAGAGCATTTGGGGAGAGACACTTTGATTATCAGCTCACGCTGAACTCTGCTAGGTCCACCATCCCAGCCTACCTTGAATGTGGCATTCATACTGCCTTGGAGCCAAGCTTGAGCACAGGAGGTCATTGCCCAGGTGGAGAGTCTCTGTGCCTGGGGTCAGAACCCTCTCTGCTCAGCCCATTAGAAGTCCTGCCGGTCTATTTTTCTGGAACCCATAAAATCTCTCTGTCCTGCCTTTCCTATTCTCTGAAGAAACTCTCCCAAATTCCTTCTCTTTCCTCTTTTCACTAAGGGCTGCCTCTCCCAACCCTTGGAGACCTGTCCCAGACAATCCCACTCTGGTCACCAAGGGGAACTCAAGCCCTCTGTGGGGGGTGGCTCTGATTGAAGGGGGCCTGGAAACTTCTGCTCTGGCTACCTTCTTGGGATGAAGGAGGGGAAAGTCTTCACCATGATGAGAACAAAAACACAAATTAATATCTCAGTAAATGATCACAAATACACAAGTATTACATCCTTCACACTCTTGAATAAGGATTTAAGGTGAATTGTTTGGATTGAGTTTCATTTTATTTTTAGTAAGAGATCCATTTGTTTTGTAAGCAAACCATGCCACCGGCAGAAAACTTATACTGCCGACCACATGCTCTGACTCCGTTCCCATCACCAAATGCACGAAGGTCTCCCTAGCTGCTGGCTTGGTTGTTTTAAGAGTCAGATAAATTCCTTGAAGATGAATAGGTGACAGTGACCCCGTAGTGTGAAGACAGTCCCCGAAGAAGGTGAACAAAGAAAGGAAAATACTCCAAAACCCATCCTTTCCCCCCTCCCACCCTCACACTGTTTCTTACATTTGGAAAATATTCTGTCTCTCCTTCCTCCTCTTTTTGGGTTACAGCTGTTTATTTTAGAGCACAAGGTCACTGTCAAGGAACAGCTGAACAAGCCTGGTGATTTTTCCTGCGACATGGGGACAAGGCTGACACCAAGTCTACAAACCAGGACTTTACCCTGAGATGGAAATAAATTTTCTTGAGGCCTCTGTACAGAGGAGGGTGGCTTGATTGCTGGGGAGATGACTGCATGCTTTTTTTTTTTTTTTTTTTTTTTTTTATTTATGGCTGTGTGGGGTTTTCGTTTTTTTTTTTTTTTTTTTCTGTGCGAGGGCTTTTTCTATTTGCGGCACGTAGGGGCCACTCTTCATCGCGGTGCGCGGGCCTCTCACTATCGCGGCCTCTCTTGTTGCGGAGCACAGGCTCCAGACGCGCAGGCTCAGTAATTGTGGCTCACGGGCCTAGCTGCTCCGCGGCATATGGGGTCTTCCCAGACCAGGGCTCGAACCCGTGTTCCCCGCACTGGCAGGCAGATTCTCAACCACTGCGCCACCAGGGAAGCCCTGCATGCTTTTTTATGAGAGAGAGGAGGAAAATCGAGGTCGACAAAAAGAAGAAACAGAGGAGGTGGGTGGCGCTCACTCCCAGGGTAAACACGAATGCGTCAGGATTGTCAAAGCTGGCCATAAACTTGCCACTCAATGTGGTTCAGAGGGAAACACAAATACATTGAAACAGGTCTGGAGGAGGAGAACAAATTGATACGAGAGGCTACCCCTGTAGAGGGGATGGGATGGGGGCCAGGGAGGGGGCTGTAAATGTGGTCAAGGAGAATTTAAGCTTACCTGTAGTGCATTAAATTTTAGGATGGATTTATATTCATGTGATACATGTGTAATCAAAATTACTCTTTAAAAGTTTAGTTTAGCAGAAAAAAATATGTGAGATTTGGAGTTGTAAGTTTTGGATTTGAGACCTATCTTTTCTACTTGGAGATATTCTGCCATCATTTTTTGATGCCATTTTTATATGCCAAGGAATATGCCAGGCACTGAGTGTACAAAGATGAAGAAAAAGAGTCATTGTCCTAAAGTCTAAGAACATGACTTATCTAGATCTCAATTCACTTGTCTCTATAATGGGTATGATAATTTCTACTTCACAGGATTGTCAAGAATATTCAATTAAAGTATAAAAATATACTTCTGTTAACTATAAAACACTATACAAATGCTCTTTACATATTTATTGCAAGTCTTGTTCAAAGGAGGGTTTGAAAGAGTAACATTAAATCTTTTCTCTTTTTTTAGTTTAATATTTTTTTGAAACAATAAAAACTTTACAAAAAAGCTTGAAAGATGCTACAAAGAATGGCATTGCTGATACATGTTCAACAATCAGCTCTCCAGGGTAAAAATAAAAAGCCTGAGTTGTAACATTTACTAATTTCCATGGTGTAAATACTCCCACCACAGCCAATTTCAAGCTACCAAAATGATGTTACTGAGCGCAGAGTTGGAAAGATATAAGCATAACGGACTCTAGCATACCACTGACCAAAAAAAATAAACTTTTTTTTCCTGAACCATTTGAGAATAAATTGCCAATCTGATGCATCACCCCCAAATGCTATAGTATGTATTTCCCACAAACACAGACATATCCTTATACAACCACATTAAAACTCTAAAAATCAGGAAATGAACACCATCTAATCCAGAGACCCCATGCAAATTTCACCAATGTCCCAACAAGACCTTTATACCAAAAAAGATCCAATTCAGAATCACACGTTGTATTTAGATATCAAGTCTCTTTAGACTCCTTAAATCTGGAACAGTTCCTCAGCTTTTCCTTGACTTTAATGACCGTGACATTTTTAAAGATTACTGGCCATTTAATTTATAGAATGTCCCTCGATATGGATTTGAACTTTATTTCCTCATGATTCTGTCTAGGTTTTGCCTCATTGGCAGGAATACTAAGGACGCAGGGCTGAGCTCTCATTGCATTCTATCAGGTGGAGCGTCATTTAGTTCTATCCCTTTATTGACGATGTTCACTTTAATCTCTTGATTATGGTGGTATTTGCTAGGCTTCTCCACCATGAGATTATTCTTTTCACTTTTGCAATTGCTAAGTATTGTGTGGAGAGGTACTTTGCAACTATGTCAATATCCTGTTTTTCATGACATCTTCAAGTTATTCCTTTATTGATTTAGATCTATATGGACTCATGGTTTCCTATTTTATGTCATGTGTTTGAATCCATTATTATCATTACTTATTTCTATACCAAACTGTCCCTGACTTGGACAGTGGGACATTGTTCTTTGAGCACTTCCTTACTTCCTGGCATATGATGTTCCAGGCTCACCTTGTACTGTTTCCACCCCAGCCTTGGGTTCAGCCATTTCTCCAAGGTGTCCTGTTTCCTTGGACTCCTTAGCAGAGTCCTTAGTGGAAAAAGGTATTTAGAAACCAAGATCTGAGATGGCTAGTTGTGCTCATTGCTATGAGGGTGTCACGGCTCCCAGGCCCTTTCAGCAGACAGAGATAAGGAATGCACACACACACGCATGCACACACACACACACACACACACACACACTTAAACCTATATTTATTTCTGTATCTAATCATCTATATATACTGAAAGCCATGAGTTCACATGTGACCTCAAATTCCAATTCAAAACCTCAGAGTTTATTCTAATTTTCTCCCTTTCCATATTTGTATCTCCTCCGACAGTGAGAAATTAGGTCCTTTTTTTTTTTTTTAAGATATAACTCACATACTATAAAATTCACCAGTTTAAAGCTTACAATTCATTGGTTTTCAGGATATTCACAAGGTTGTGCAACCATCATCATAATCTATACCTAGAGTATTTTTATCACCCCAAAAGGAACTCCAAATCCATTAGCAGTCTTTCCCCAAATCTCTCCTCTCTCTAACCTTCGTCAAACACTAATCTACTGACTCTACATAATGGCTTATTTTGGATGTTATAAATGGGGTCAAACAATATGTGACCTTTTCTGTCTGCCTTCTTTAGTTTAGCACAGTGTTTGCAAGGTTTATCCATGTTGCAGCATGTGTCATTACTTCATTTATTGTTATAGCTGAATAATATGTCATTGTATGGATATTCCACATTTTGTCTATCTATTCATCAGTTAATGGACAATTGGGTTGTTTTCACTTTTTTGGCTATTATGAATAAAATGCTTCATTTACAAGTTTTTAGGTGAACACGTTTTTGCGCAGTTGCTGAGTCATGTGGTAATTCTATGTTTTATTTTTTGAGGAACTGCCAAAATGTTTTCCAAAGTGTCTGCATAATTTTACTTTCTCACCAGCAATGTAGGAGGGTTCCAATTTCTCCACATCTTCCCCCAAACAGTTATTGTCTGCCTCTTTAAAAATTATAGTCATTCTAGTGGGTGTTAAGTAATATTGTGGGTTTGGTTTGTATTTTGCTAATAACTAATGATACTGAACATCTTTTCATGTGCTTATGTATATGTCTTCTTTGGAGAAATATCTATTCAAATTCTTTGCCCATTTTTGACTGTGTTATTTGTCTTTTTACTGTTGAATTATGAGTCTTATATGTTATATGTTCTAAATACTAGACCCTTATCAGATATAGAATTTGCAGATTATTTTCCCAATCTGTGGGTTGTTTTTTCACTTTTGTGATCATGTTTTTGATGCACAGAAGTTTTTCATTTTGATGATTTAATCATCTGTAGATGATTTAATCTATTTTTTTTTCTTTGCTTGCTTGTGCTTTGTGTGTCACATCTAGGAAATTATTGTCCAATCCAAGGTCATGAAGATTTGCATCTATGTGTTCTTCTAAGAGCGTTATAATTTTAGCTTTTACATTTAGGTCTTTGATCCATTTTGAGTTAAGTTTTGTATATGATGTTCAACTTCATTTTTTGCATGTGAATATCCAGTTGCTCCAGCACCATTTGTTGAAAAGACTATTCATTCCCCATTTAAATGTTTAACATCCTAGTAGAAAATTAAATTATCATAAATGTATGACTCTCAATTCTATTCAGTAGATCTATATGTCTTTCCTCATGTTAGTACCACATAGTCTTGCTTACTGTAGAATTGTATTTAGTTTTGAGATCAGGATGTGTGAGTCCTCCAACTTCATTCTTATTTTCTTAGTGGTTGCCCTGAGAATTACAATTAACATTTTAACTTATCATTATCTAGTTCAGGTAAATGCTAACTTAATTTAAATAGTATACAAAAACTTTGCTCTTGTATAGTTCCATTTCCTTCCCTTCCTTTTGTACTGTTGTTGCCATACAAATTATGATTTTTTATGTCCAACATGTATTTATAATTATTCTCATGTAGTTGTCTTTTAAATCAGATGAAAAAAGAGTTACAAATAATACACTTTATATTGTCTTTTATATTTCCCTATGTAATTACCTTTATTGGTGCTCTTTATTTCTTCATGTGGATTCGAGTTACTGTCTAGTAACCTATGTCACTAGACACTAGACAGTGTTTAGTGTCTAGTGTACTTTCATTTCAGCCTGAAGTACTATATTTAGTGTTTCTTGTAGGTCTACCAGTGAGGAGTTCTCAGGGTTTATTTTTTAATCTGAGAATGTCTTAATTTATCCTTCAGTTTTGAAGGATACTTTTACTGAGTATAGAATTCTTGGTTGACAAATCTTTTTCTTCCATTACTTTGAATGAATATGCCATTCCATTGCCCTCTGGCTACTATGGTTTCTGATGAGAAATCAGCTGTTAATCTTATTGAGGATCCCTTGTATGTGAAAAGTACCTTCTCTCTTGCTGCTTTCAAGATATTCTCTTTGTCTTTGGCTTGTGGCAGTTTGATTATAATGTGTATAGGTGTGGAACCCTTTGAGTTTCTCCTTCTTGGAGTTCATTGAGTTTCTTGGATGTGTAAAATGTAGTTTTCATCAAATTTGAAAAGTTTTCAGCCATTGTTTCTTCAAATACTCTTTCTGCCCCTTTCTCTCTCTCCTCTCCTTCTGGGACTCCCAGTATTCATATATTGGTATATTTCATTGTGCTTCACAGCTCTCTGAGACTCTGTTCATTTCCTTTCCTTTTTTTTCTTTCTGTTCCTCCAACTGACAACCTCAATTGACCTATCATCAGGTTCTCTGATTCTGTCTTCCACATGCTCAAATCTTCCAGTCAGGCCCTCTAATGAATTTTTAATTTCGATTATACTTTTTGACTCCAGGATTTCCATTTGGTTCTTTTTTTATAATTTCTTTTAAAAAAACTTTACTAACATTCTCTATTTGGTGGCACATTGTTCTCATTCTTTTCTCTATTTCTTTAGTCATGGTTTCCTTTAGTTCTTTGAATATATTTAAAATAGCTAACTCAAAGTCTTTGTCTAGTAAGTCCAATATGTGGGGTTTCCTCAGGGAAATATTCTATTATTGCTTTTTTCCTTGTGTATGTGCTATACTTTCTTGTTTTTGGTTTGTTTGTTTGCATGCCTCTTAATTTTTGGTTGAAAACTGGATGTTTTAAATAATATAATGTGGCAATTCTAGATATCAAATTCCTCTTCACTTCTCCAAGGTTTGTTGTTGTTGATATTTGTTATTTTTGCTATTGTTGTCTGTTTCATGACTTTTATTAACTAATTCTGTAAAATCTGTATTCTTTGCTGTGTATGGCAACTGAAGACTTTGCATAGTAACCTTAATGGTCAGTCAATGATTAGACATAGATTTCCTTAAACACTAGGAACCTGTAAGTCTCCCAGTCTTTGCCAATGGGCTCTGTGCATGTGCTGAGGCATGCCTTCAACATTCAGCCAGAGAGATAACAGCTCTGCCTTAGTCTTCACTTCCTGCTTGTGCAGAGCCTCAAGGACAGACAGAAGTAAGAGCTTAGGGTCTTCCCAGATTTTTCCTGAGCACATGCATAACCCTCCACATGCTCACAGCCCTCACATGCATGTGGTTTTCTAGATTCCCAGGAATATGTCAGAGCTTTTTATAGACCCTATGAATATCTCATTCCCTAACTTTTCCTTTCAAGCTTTTTGGTTAGCCTATTGTTTACCCCAACTGTTATTCACTACCTCAGGCAGTCACAATTCACCCTAAATGTTTCTGACAAATACCTTTGGAAAAAAGGCTTTTCAAACTGGTTGAGCTGCAAGTTAGGTCAAATAAAGACAGCCTTGCAAGTGGGGTCTTCCAGTTAACCACCAGACAAGTCAAATAATGACAAGTCTTTGAGAGTAATACTTTGAAGGCTCTCCAACCCTATTGTAACCTCTCCATTAGCTGTCTGACTGCCGGTTTTCACTGAGATTGTAGGCTGTTAATTTTCATGGCTACCACAGAGCTAGAGAGACTAATGGGGATAACATACATTAAAATACCACAGGGAATTCTCTGGTGGTCCAGAGGTTAGGATGTGGGCTTTCACTGCCATGGGCCTGGGTTCAATCCCTAGTAAGGGAACTAAGATCCCACAAGCCACACAGCAAGGCCAAAAAAAAAAAACAACAACAACAACCGTAGAGCTTATTATTCTTACCAAGAGTTAGCCATTTTTCTTGAATAAATGCTCCCTGCCCTGCTGCAAACCTTTGGTTAATTTCTAGAGTTCTGCAAAACTTATTTCTGACAATTTTTGCATATTTCCTTTTTTCCTTTATAAAGGAAAGAAATTTCAGAGGTCTTTACTTTCACATTTTCACTGACGTCACCTTAATCTCATAATTTTTAATATATTTACTTATTTGGGCAATCTTCATTTGTCACAAATCTCCCAAGCATACCAACACCTCAACCTGTGCAGATGTCTCCCTCACCCCACTAGGCTCTGATATCCTGTGCTAGAATATCCTGCTCACCCTGCTTGGGCTCTGACAACAGTCACCAGGTCATACCTCACACAAGTAGTCTCCTCTCCTTACTAACCTCTGACTCTTTGTACCAGGCTGCACCTGTGTGTGATCACCCTCCCTACCCTACTCCAGGTCATTGCAGCTTCCCATCTCACCTCCTACCAGTGCAGACACCTACCTTGCTCTGCCCTACATAATGATTTTAGAACTAAATTGTTCAGGGCAAGAAGGTGAATGGGAAATTTTTCTTTCTAAGAAAAGAAAACAAGGGATTGGAGCAGCTGGGTGACTTGCTCAAGGACCCAAAGCAAGTGAGGGCCAGGAACAGACCCAGGTCAAATTACTCTTGGTGACTCAGTTCTTTTTCCATTATAATAGCTAAAAATAATGGCTATTATTTGACTGAACACTTTCAAGTTATTCAGATCTCAGCATAATTGTCACTTCCTGACCACCCAATCTAAATAGCCACCCAGTCACTTATGACCATGTCACCCTGTTTTAATTCTCCTTATTTCCCTCACCACTAACATTTTTCTTTATTTGTTGGCTCCAAGAACAAGGACTGTGTTTTTCTTGTTCACCACTGTGTCCTTAATACCTAACCTGTTGGCTGTTTCATAGTTGGTGCTCAACATATATTTGCTGGACAAATGAATAAACCATGTGTCTGACACAGACTAGTTTCTCTTATAGTAGTCAGAGGAGAGGCTCAAAAAGGTTAAGTAATTTTCCTAAGGTTACATGCAAGTAAAGGCCTTATTAGTTAAATTAGGTTTCTATAAGTGACAGTAGTAAAACCGAAATTTTAACTGGGCCCATGGCATCTTATACAAAGACACATTTTCCACCCTCTTTTATAGGTAGGTGTGGCCATGTGATTAAACTCTGGCCAATACAATGTAAGTGGCATTGGTCTGTGCAACTTCTAGGAAGTGTCCTTAGTGGTGGGACCAGTGCTCTCTGCCCTCCCTTTCCTCCTTTCTTCAGGCTGGAATGCAGACCTGAGCAGCCATCTTGGAGTACGAGGTGAACTTGGGGATGGGGGCCACTAAAGGCAGAGAAAGATGATAGACATCCTTGACACTGTGAAGCACCACACCAGTCCCAGATCACCAATCAAGACTTCATGGGGGACAGTTACAGAAAGATAGACAAGATGAAAAGGCAGAGGGCTATGTACCAGATGAAGGAACAAGAAAAAACCCCAGAAAAACAACTAAATGAAGTGGAGATAGGCAACCTTGCAGAAAAAGAATTCAGAATAATGATAGTGAAGATGATCCAGGACCTCGGAATAAGAATGGAGGCAAAGATCGAGAAGATGCAAGAAATGATTAACAAAGACCTAGAAGAATTAAAGAACAAACAAACAGAGATGACCAATACAATAACTGAAATGAAAACTACACTAGAAGGAATCAATAGCAGAATAACTGAGGCAGAAGAACGGATAAGTGACCTGGAAGACAGAATGGTGGAATTCACTGCTGCGGAACAGACTAAAGAAAAAAGAATGAAAAGAAATGAAGACAGCCTAAGAGACCTCTGGGACAACATTAAACGCAACAACATTCGCATTATAGGGGTCCCAGAAGGAGAAGAGAGAGAGAAAGGACCAGAGAAAATATTTGAAGAGATTATAGTCGAAAACTTCCCTAACATGGGAAAGGAAATAGCCACCCAAGTCCAGGAAGCGCAGAGAGTCCCATACAGAATAAACCCAAGGAGAAACACGCTGAGACACATAGTAATCAAAATGGCAAAAATTAAAGACAAAGAAAAATTATTGAAAGCAGCAAGGGAAAAACGACAAATAACATACAAGGGAACTCCCCTAAGGTTAACAGCTGATTTCTCAGCAGAAACTCTACAAGCCAGAAGGGAGTGGCATGATATACTTAAAGTGATGAAAGGGAAGAACCTACAACCAAGATTACTCTACCCGGCAAGGATCTCATTTAGATTTGATGGAGAAATCAAAAGCTTTACAGACAAGCAAAAGCTAAGAGAATTCAGCACCACCAAACCAGCTCTACAACAAATGCTAAAGGAACTTCTCTAAGTGGGAATCACAAGAGAAGAAAAGGACCTACAAAAACAAACCCAAAACAATTAAGAAAATGGTCATAGGAACATACATATCGATAATTACCTTAAACGTGAATGGATTAAATGCCCCAACCAAAAGACATAGACTGGCTGAATGGATACAAAAACAAGACCCATATATATGCTGTCTACAAGAGACCCACTTTAGACCTAGGGACACATACAGACTGAAAGTGAGGGGATGGAAAAAGATATTCCATGCAAATGGAAATCAAAAGAAAGCTGGAGTAGCTATACTCATATCAGATAAAATAGACTTTAAAATAAAGAATGTTACAAGAGACAAGGAAGGACACTACATAATGATCCAGGGATCAATCCAAGAAGAAGATATAACAGTTATAAATATATATGCACCCAACATAGGAGCACCTCAATACATAAGGCAACTGCTAACAGGTATAAAAGAGGAAATCGACAGTAACACAATAATAGTGGGGGACTTTAACACCTCACTTACACCAATGGACAGATCATCCAAAATGAAAATAAATAAGGAAACAGAAGCTTTAAATGACACAATAGACCAGATAGATTTAATTGATATATATAGGGCATTCCATCCAAAAACAGCAGATTACATGTTCTTCTCAAGTGCGCACGGAATATTCTCCAGGATAGATCACATCTTGGGTCACAAATCAAGCCTCAGTAAATTTAAGAAAATTGAAATCATATCAAGCATCTTTTCTGACCACAACGCTATGAGATTAGAAATGAATTACAGGGAAAAAAACGTAAAAAAGACAAACACATGGAGGCTAAACAATACGTTACTAAATAACCAAGAGATCACTGAAGAAATCAAAGAGGAAATAAAAAAATACCTAGAGACAAATGACAATGGAAACACGACGACCCAAAACCTATGGGATGCAGCAAAAGCAGTTCTAAGAGGGAAGTTTATAGCTATACAAGCCTACCTCAAGAAACAAGAAAAATCTCAAGTAAACAATCTAACCTTACACCTAAAGGAACTAGAGAAAGAAGAACAAACAAAACCCAAAGTTAGCAGAAGGAAAGAAATCATAAAGATCAGAGCAGAAATAAATGAAATAGAAACAAAGAAAACAATAGCAAAGATCAATAAAACTAAAAGTTGGTTCTTTGAGAAGATAAACAAAATTGATAAGCCATTAGCCAGACTCATCAAGAAAAAGAGGGAGAGGACTCAAATCAATAAAATCAGAAATGAAAAGGAGAAGTTACAACAGACACCGCAGAAATACAAAGCATCCTAAGAGACTACTACAAGCAACTTTATGCCAATAAAATGGACAACCTGGAAGAAATGGACAAATTCTTAGAAAGGTATAACCTTCCAAGACTGAACCAGGAAGAAACAGAAAATATGAACAGACCAATCACAAGTAATGAAATTGAAACTGTGATTAAAAATCTTCCAACAAACAAAAGTCCAGGACCAGATGGCTTCACAGGTGAATTCTATCAAACATTTAGAGAAGAGCTAACACCCATCCTTCTCAAACTCTTCCAAAAAATTGCAGAGGAAGGAACACTCCCAAACTCATTCTATGAGGCCACCATCACCCTGATACCAAAACCAGACAAAGACACTACAAAAAAAGAAAATTACAGACCAATATCACTGATGAATATAGATGCAAAAATCCTCAACAAAATACTAGCAAACAGAATCCAACAACACATTAAAAGGATCATACACCACGATCAAGTGGGATTTATCCCAGGGATGCAAGGATTCTTCAATATACGCAAATCAATCAATGTGATACACCATATTAACAAATTGAAGAATAAAAACCAAAAAAAAAAAAAAAAAAAAGACTTCATGGGATAGAAAAATAAATTTCTGTTATGAACTAAATTATGTCCCTCACCTCTAAATTCATATGTTGAAGCTGTAATCCCCAATATGAATGTATTTGGAGATAGGGCTTTTAAAGAGGTAATAAGGTTAAATGAGGTCAAAGTGTTGGGTCCCTAATCGAACACGATTGGTATCTTTATAAGAAAAGGAAGAGACACCACAGCCCTCTCTCCTTGCATATGCACAGAAGAAAAGCCATCTACAAGCCAGGAAGAGAGGCCTCACCAGAAACCAATTTTAATGACACCTTGATCCTAGCCTTCTAGACTCCAAAATTCTGAGAAAATTAATTTCTGCTGTTTAAGCCACTCGGTCTGTGGTATTCTATATACTATGGCAGTCCTAGCATATTAATCCAACTTCCATCTTGTTTAATCCCTTGTAATTTAGCATTTTGCCAGCAAGCAAAAAAGACAAGGAGGGCAATGGCTGTTCAACAACCAAGAAAAACATGATCTGCCACAGAGACACACAGAGCTACAGCTACATGCTCATCAACAAATATTAAGTGCCTACTATGGGCCCAACTCTGTTCTAGGGATTTAGGATACTTGAGCAAACCAAAGAGACAAAGATACCTGCCCTCTGGGAAAGCTGCAGGTAGATTGGGTTCTGTGGTTGGAGTTGAGGAGCAGGAGTTTAGTTTTGGACATACTGAGTTTGAGGTGTCAATCAGACATTCAAGTAGAATGGGGAATAGACTAGCAATAAACATAAATTATATAGTATGTTAAAAAGTGATAACTATGAAACAGGGGTACCTAGAGCAGGATAAATGGAAAAAGGAGTCCGAGGTGGAGGAGAGAGTTTGTTGTAATAAATAGGGTAGTTAGGGTAGACTTCATTGAACAGATGACTTTTCAACAAAGACTTGAAAGGCAAGTCGATATCTGGGGGAAGAGAAGTCCAGGCAGCGGGAACAGGTAAAGCAAAGGCCCTCAGTTTGAATTGGGAATCAGTGTGCAAAGTGTGGTGAGAAGGAAGAGAGTGGTAAGAGAAAGTCAGAGAGATAACAGGGCCGCTCACGGAGAGCCTTGTGGGCTATTGTAAGGACTTTGGTTTTCTTTCAGTGTGAGCTGGAAGTCCCTGTGAGGTTTTGAGTAGAGGAGGGACATGAGATGACAATCTTTTTTTTTTTTTTTTTTGGCTGGGTTGGGTCTTCATTGCTGCGGGCAGGCTTCCTCTAGTTGTGGAGAGCAGGGGCTACTCTTTGTTGCAGTGCACGGGCTTCTCATTGAGGTGCGCGGGTTTCTCATTGCTGTGGCTTCTCTTGTTGCAGAGCACAGGCCCTAGGCACGCGGGCTTCAGTAGTTGCAGCACACGGGCTCAGTAGTTGTGGCTCGTGGGCTCTAGAGCACAGGCTCAGTAGTTGTGGTGCATGGGCTTAGTTGCTCCACAGCATGTGGGATCTTCCCAGACCAGGGCTCGAACCCGGATCCCCTGCATTGGCAGGCAGATTCTCAACAACTGCACCACCAGGGAAGCCCGACAATCATTTTTAAAGGATAACTGTGGAGACTTCCCTGGTGGCGCAGTGGTTAAGAATCCACCTGCCAATGTAGGGGATACGGGTGTGAGCCCTGGTCCGGGAAGATCCCACATGCCACGGAGCAACTAAGCCCACAAGCCACAACTACTGAGCCCACGAGCCACAACTACTGAGTCCAGAAGCCACAACTACTGAGCCCACGCACCTAGAGCCCATGCTCTGCAACAAGAGAAGCCACTGCAATGAGAAGCCCGAGCACCACAACGAAGAGTAGCCCTGCTCACTACAACTAGAGAAAGCCCGTGCACAGCAACGAAGACCTGACACAGCTAAAAATAAAATATAAGTAAATAAATAAATTTATATATTAAAAAAAGATAACTGTGGCTGTTGTGTTAAGAATGTGCAAGGAAGATCAGTTCGGTGCTTTGTGACCACCTAGAGGGGTGGGATAGGGAGGGTGGGAGGGAGGGAGACGCAAGAGGGAAGAGATATGGAGATATATGTATATGTATAGCTGATTCACTTTGTTATAAAGCAGAAACTAACACACCATTGTAAAGCAATTATACTCCAATAAAGATGTTAAAAAAAAAAAAGAATGTGCAGAACGCGGGCGGGAACAGGAGGACCTATCGGGAAGCTATTGCCAGGAGTCCAGGCGAGAGACGATGGTGGCTCAGACAAGGGGGCGGCAGTGGCAATGGTGAGAAGTGGTTGGATTTGGGATATAGTTTGAAGATGGAGTAAATTAGATTTCTGACCAATTGGCTGTAAGTATGAAAGAAACAAGAACATCAAGGACAGCTCCAAGGTTGGGTTTTTTGTTTGATTGTTTGTTTGTTTGTTTATTTTTGTCTGTGCCATGTAGCACGCGGGATCTTACTTCCCCAAACAGGGATCGAACCAGTAGCCCCTGCAGTGGAACCAGTAGCCACTGGACCACCAGGGAAGTCCCAACTCCAAGGTTTTTTTATCTGAGCATCTTGAATGGAGTTGCCATCAACTGGAAGAAAGGTTGAACTGGGGGAAGGTTGCAGGTAGATTGGGTATTTTGGGGGTAGAGGGAGAACAGGAGTTTAGTTTAGGACATGTTGAGTTTGAAACGTCAGACATCCAAAGAGAGACGTAGGCAATTGGATATGCAAATTTAGAGTTCAAGAGTGAGCTTCAAGGCTGGAGACATAAATTTGGGGGTTGTCAGCATCTAGGTGATATATAAACCATGAAATGAATGAGATTCCCAAGTAAGTGAGTGTAGGTGGAGAAGGGAAGAGAGCCAAATCCTCTTGATAAGGAAGATAACAAAGAAGGCTGAGAAGTGCTTGGTGAGATAAGAGAAAAAGGTAGGTACTGAGAGCCAAGTAGAGACACGAGGGAGTAATCAACTTGTGTTAGGTAAGTAAATTAAGGACTAAGGATTGCCCATTGGATTTAGCAATATGGAGGTGATTGGTGGGATGGTGGAGATGAAAGTCTGATTCAAGCAGCTTTAGAGGAGTATAGTGCTAAAATATGTGCATTTCATTATATGCAAATTATTTCACAAAAGAAAATCTGTAAACAAATATGTCTTAGGTAGTAATATGCATACTAAAGTATTTAGAGGGACGTATACTTATATCTGCAATTTACTTTGAAGTGCATAAAAAAAATCAAATGGATTGATGGATGGATAGAGGAATGGATGGATGGTTAGATATATAATAAAGTGAGTACAATAGAATATTGATGGTAGAATCCAGGTGGTGGATATATAGGTGTTCACTGTAAACTTCTTCAACTGTACAGTATTTTTTTTCTCTTAATGAAATGTTGGGGGAAAAGAACAAGGGAGAGATACTACAGATGACTTTTTCAGGGAATTTTGTTCAAAGGAAAATAAAGAAATAAGATGGCAGCTGGCTGGGGAAGTGAAGTCAATATAAGTTTGATTCTTTTTTTAAGATGAAAAAAAGAATAGATGTTATTCTGTCACTAGGAATGATCCAGAAAAGAGCAAAAGAAGTGATGTTGTAGAAAAGAGAGGAGTGAATTTCCTATGCAGTGTCCTTGACCAGACCCAAAGGGATGGGATCTCACAAGTGGCGGGGCCAGCTTTAGCCAGAGCACGGTAGTTCACGACAGGAGGGGAGGGAAAAATGCGGGGGCAGATCCTGGTGGGCGGGCAGAGGAGGAGAGGGAAACTAGGGAAGTTCTCTTCTGATTGCTTCAGTATCTCAATAAATGGGCCACCAGGTCAACAGTTGAGAGTAAGGATGCGGGAGGAGGCGGGGGTTTCAGCAGAAGATGTGAACTAGCCATCCTGGAGAGGGGAGAATGAATGGACCAAGGACATAGCAGGTCCTTGCCTGGAAGCATTAAAGCCCCATTGTAAGATCATGGTCAGCCTGGCCGTGCGTTTGTCTTCAGCCTTGTTTGCCTTCACTGAGACAGGCACAGAACAGGTGGAGGATTGGATTTTATCAAGGAGTCAAGTGATTATAATAACTGACCATGGAATTGGAGCTGAGGAAGGAGAGGGCAAGGACATTAAGAGATGAGGGGCCATGAAATGCTGATAAGACCACTGGAGGGTCCAATGTCCAAGGATTGTCAGAGTTTGGATACTAAAGGGAGAGAGCTAGAAAGACAGGAAGTGGTAGGTAGAGAATTGGATGCATGAAATTGAAATTGTGACTTATCGGTAAAAACAAAATATGATCAGGGGAGTGAGAGGCTGAGATTGCACGGGAGTCAAGATCATGGAAGGAGAGACTGTCGAGGAACCAAGAGGCCTGTGGTTTGGAAGGATCATCTACACGTACATTGCCACCATATGAATTCAGTCTGAGTCAGGGGAACAAGAAACCGTGAGCCAGGAGCCCAGATCGCTGGGAAATGAGGGGCCGGAAGTCAGTGGGAGACAGTGACAATGAGGGGCAGTAGAATGGAGAATCTGATGATGTGAGGTTCAAAGTGAAGGAGTTTTAGGATGAGGGGCGGGAGAAGGGTCTGTACATGACGGTCAGGAACAGGAGGACAGCTGCCCACCTCCACACCCAGCAGCACAAGGGCAATGGGAGGAAAAACAGCCACAGCTCCAGAGACAGCAGGGTCCTGAGGGGGAGCCAGGGTCCTGTTAGAGCACATGGGTGATGGGAACTTTCAAGGAAGAAGGCAGGATACGGCGACTTTTGCTGATAAACAACCGTGAACTCCAGAGAGCACAGTGGGAGGTTTTGGGGAGTCGGGGAGGGGCAGAGAAGAGACAGAATAGGGCATGATAGAGCCTTTTGGAAATTAGCAAGCCCAAGATGGGGGATTACCTGGGAGTCTGGAGTCCCAGTGGTTGTTGATAAACACCAGGATAAAGGGCCGCATGAGACAAGTCCGGGGGCTCAAGGCAGACCTCGGAGGCCAGGTGAGAGTGTCAGAAGAGGGGAGGGCTGGGTGTTTGGGACTCCCTCTCTACATGAGGGTACAGATGTTCACTCTCATGCCCTGCCAGCAAAAGAGGAATCTAACTCAGCATGGTGTAATGGGGTAGAGTCAGACTTCCTTGACTGCATTCTGGCTGCCACTTGCCAGCCATGTAATGCCACTTCACCTCTCTGTGACCTAGTTTTCCCACCCACAATGTAGAAATAATATTTCTGTCCTACGTGCGTTGTGAGGAATAAATAATTAATCCGTGCAAGCCTTCAGCAAATGGTAGCTCTTGTGAGAGCCACACAGTCTAACTCACCTAAAGCCAGACCACCTCTGGACTTCTCAGTCACATGAGCCAAGATATGCCCTTTCTTTGTGGACTATGCTAGCTTGAGTTGAGTTTTTTGGCTCTTATGACCAAAAGATTTCTGGCACAGACACTATTTTTGTAACAGGGATGAACAAATCTGACTCCATATTGGATCTGTTTCTTTTACTTTACAAGTTAATCACTAAAGGCTTGTTGCCTATAAGCTTAAATTATACATAATGGTCCATCTCTGGGATCCCTGCCTCCCATGTAATGAGTGTTAAGCTAAAATACCTTTGTTTAGCTCACAGGAAACATCTTGACCACACCTACCTGTGAAAGGCTGCAGGAAGGAAGAAATTAACACATCCCCTCCAGAGTCTGACCAGAAACAGGAAATGTTTGACTTTACCCTCTTCCCTTTTAACATAAAAGAAGCCTGAATTCTAATTCAGGGAAGATGGTTCTTTGGGACACTAGTCCACCATCTTCTTGGTCTGCTGGCTTTCTGAATAAAGTCCTTGCCCCAACAACTTGTCTCTCAATTCATTGGCCTGTTGTGCTGTGAGCAGTACAAGCTTGGACTCGGTAACATTTGGATCTCCATTAGGCAGATGAGGAAACTAAGAATCAGAGAGGTTAAGTTGGTTGCTCAGAGACACACAGCTAAGATTTGAACACAGGTCCATCTGACCTGCCAGTCTGCTCAAAAACAGCCATACTACCACCAACTCAAAGTCCAAGTGCCCAGGATCCTTTATTATTTCTAGTCAAGTGTCTTCCTCCCAGGGGAACTCTGCAAAGGCCAGGACTGGACATTTTGAGAGAAAAGGGGAGCTGGTTTGACAGCTTCCCGACCTTGGGCAGATCACCCTGGAGAGTAGTTTAATGAGTCACAGGCCATGCTTGGGAGGATTAATTTTCACATAGTTCAGTGGTCCAGATCCCAGGTCCACACTTCTGTGGCGAGCAGAGGACAAGTGGAGAGGTATTCTGATAGGCACACATCGTATCCAGGACAGCATGATTCGAAGGAGGCAAGAGCCCAAGGGTTTAATCTCAAGAAAGGGATGCCAGGTTACACACCCACACTCTCCCTGCCACCTCCGCCTCCCATCTTATACAGGCATACCTTATTTTATTGCACTTTATTGTACTTCACAGATAATTCATTTCTTACAAAATTGAAGGTTTGGAGGCTTCCCTGGTGGTGCAGTGGTTAAGAATCCGCCTGCCAATGCAGGGGACACGGGTTCGAGCCCTGGTCCAGGAAGATCCCACATGCCGCGGAGCAAATAAGCCCGTGCACCACAACTACTGAGCCTGCACTCTAGAGCCGGTGAGCCACAACTACTGAGCCCACGTGCCACAACTACTGAAGCCTGTGTGCCTAGAGCCCGTGCTCCACAACAAGAGAAGCCACTGCAATGAGAAGCCCGCGCACCACAACGAAGAGTAGCCCCTACTCGCCGCAACTAGAGAAAGCCCGTGCAGCAACGAAGACCCAACGCAGCCCAAAATAAATAAATTAATTAATTAATTATTTTTAAAATTGAAGGTTTGTGGCAACCCTGTGTTGAACAAATCTATCAGCACCGTTTTTCCAACAGTATTATTTTTTAATTAAGATATGTACATCATTTTCTTTAGATGTATGCCATTGCACACTTAATAGACTACAGTATAGTATAAATGTAACTTTTATATGCACTGGGAAACCAAAAAGTTCATGTGACTTGCTTTATTGCCATATTTGTTTTATTGCAGTGGTGTAGAATTGAACCCTCAATATCTCCAAAGTCTGCCTGTATTTTCCAATTCTTCCTTATTATTCTATCATCATTTCTTTTCTTCTTCTTTTCCTACCTCTCCTCTTCCCACAAACATTTTGGAATCATTACAAAAAATATATAAAAGTGAAATCTAAATACAAAGATAAAGCATCAGACTTCAGGACTAGGTAAACCATTAACTAGACTTAGGGAATGGGAATGGACTGTAGCACCACATGCCAAATGTGATATTCCAGAGTTGCTATGGTTGAGCTTCCTGGTGGCCAAAGCAAGATGGGAAACTACAATTATGTAGTTCAGAATAGCTGAACTACAGCTAGTCGTGTGAACAGACACAAACTGCCCTCAGAGGGAACAAAGCTTTTCCTAGCACTTAGCCCAAAAATAAAATTTTCACACATGTATACATATGACATTGAATAGTGTCATGCACAGGTGTCCCTGGCCACACCCCTGAATGTACATGCAGTAATGGGTTTCCTAAGCCTATTTTTTGGAGTATCCTTTGAAGAAGCCAGTGAAACAGCTCCAAACTACAATTCAATGAGAGCCTTTAGAAAACAGAGTCAAATGCAACTTTCTAATGGCTTAGCTTGATCCAACAGCATTTCCCAAACTGTGTTCCTCAGAAGCCCAGATTTGCACACAGCATTAATAAGTGTTCTGTAAGAAAAGGGTTCCACAGGAAATAAATTGGAGATAAAATCAGGATTAAACAAAATCAAGCGAGTTTTTTAACTGCAGGATTTCTACAAGTGTTTAATACTCGAGTGTCCATGTGAATCTCCAAGGTCAGGTGAAGGATGAATTATTTTCTGTCTTCATGGAACCTTCCTCTCCACCCATCCCCAATTTTTTCAGGAGTTCCTTTTAGAAGCTTACAGAAAGCTAGATATGCGAGGACCACAATTTGAGAGATGCTGATATGGAGGAATGGATGAGCTAAACTCCAAATCAAATTTCTCTCAGCCAGGCGTTTGACAGAGTTAGCCATCTGATCGTTTAAGGCAGGGGTCCCCAACCTCCGGGCCACAGACCTGTACTGGTCCATGGCCTGTTAGGAACTGGGTCGCACAGCAGGAGGTGAGCGGCGGGCAAGTGAGCGAAGCTTCATTTGTATTTACAGCTGCTCCCCATCACTCACATTATCACCTGAGCTCCGCCTCCTGTCAAACTAGCGACAGCATTAGATCCTCATAGGAGCATGAACCCTACTGTGAATCGTGCATGTGAGGGATCTCAGCTGCGCGCTCCTTATGAGAATCTAATGCTTTGATGATCTGAGGTGGAGCTGAGGCAGTGATGCTAGCACTGGGGATGGCTGCAGACACAGGTTATCATTAGCAGAGAGGTTTGACTGCACAGAGACCATAATAAATCAATTGCTTGCAGACTCATATCAAAACCCTATCAGTGAGTGGCAAGTGACAATTAAGCTGCATCTGGTGGCAGGCTTTATAGTGGCAAGTGAGTTGATGCACTTCAGTTGTACAGCTGCAGCTGGTGGCAGGCTTTAAGTCAGAATCCGACACTTATTTTAGTCCACCCGTGGCCCACCCATTATTTTATTTACCACTTCCGGCTGCGCCTCTTTTCCCTCCCTGCGCACTTGTCTCAGTCACAGTTTTGGTAAGCCCACAAGCTAACCCTAGCCAAAATGAGTAAAAAACAAACTTCACTGGAGAGCTTCTTTGTAAAGGGGGAAAGACCCAATGATGAAATGGCAGACTCTAAGTCTGCCAGCAAAAAGAAAGCTGCATTTAAAAGAAAATACCGAGTCCTACTTAAATTCCGGGTTCATTCATTGCAACAGGTGATTCACATTCTCCAAGCCTGCTTTGTATAATATGAGGCGACCGGCTATCCAACGAAGCCATGAAAACTTCAAACTGCTTTGCCACTTGGAGACCAAGCACCCTGCATTAAAGGACAAGCCTTTGGAGTTTTTCAAAAGAAAAAAATGTGAACACAAAGAACAGAAGCAATTATTGAAGGCCACCACTTCATCAAATGTGTCTGCACTGAGAGCCTAATTCTTAGTGGCTAACCGCATTGCTAAAGCTAAGAAGCCCTTTGCTATTGGTGAAGAGTTGATCCTGCCTGCTGCTAAGGACATTTGTCGTGAACTTTTAGGACAGGATGCAGTTCAAAATGTGGCACGTGTTCCTCTTTCGGCTAGCACCATAACTAGACAAATTGATGAAACAGGTGAAGATATTGAGGCACAGCTGGTAGAGAAGATTAATGAGTCACCGTGGTACTCAATCCAGGTTGACAAGTCTACTGATGTTGACAACAAGGCAACAATGCTTGTTTTTATGCGATACACTTTTCGGGAGGATGTGCGTGAGGATTTGTTATGTGCACTTTTGTTGCCAACCAACACCGCAGCTGCAGAACCATTCAAGTCTTTGAATGATTACATATCAGGAAAACTGAATTGGCCATTTTGTGTCAGTATATGCATGCACAGAGCAGCGGCCATGACTGGACTGCTTTCTGGTTTCACTACTCGGGTCAAAGAGGTCACTTCTGAATGTGAGTCTATGCACTGTGTCATCCACAGAGAAATGCTGGCTAGCCGAAAAATGTCACCTGAACTTTACAATGTTTTGCAGGATGTGATTAAAATTATCAGCCACATTAAAGTACATGCCCTTTACTCACGTCTGTTCAGGCAGCTCCGTGAGGAGATGGACGCAGAGCACACACGTCTTCTCTTGTACACAGAAGTGAGATGGCTTTCTAAAGGTAGATCACTGGCCAGAGTTTTTGAGTTACGAGAGCTGCTCCAGAGATTTCTTTTAGAAAAACAGTCACCACTGGCAGCACATTTCAGTGACACAGAATAGGTCGCAAAACTTGCTTACTTGTGTGACGTATGCAACCTGCTCAACGAACTCAATCTGTCACTTCAGGGGAGAATGACAACTGTGTTCAAGTCCGCAGATAAAGTGGCTGCATTCAAAGCCAATCTGGAATTATGGGGGCAACGAATGAACATTGGGATTTTTGACATGTTTCAAACATTAGCAGAGATTTTGCAAGAGACTGAGCCAGGGCCCTCTTTCTCCCAGCTGGCGCATGATCACCTATCTCAGCTTTCAAAAGAGTTTGAGCATTACTTCCCAACCACAAAAGACCCCCAAAATGGGAAGGAATGGATCCTCGACCCATTTGTGGATAAGCCAGGTGAATCGACTTTGTCCGCGCTAGAAGAGGATCAACTACTTGAGATCGCAAATGACAGTGGCCTTAAAAGTATGTTTGAGACAACTTCAAATCTCCATACGTTCTGGATTAAGTCAAGGTGGAATATCCTGAGCTTGCCACAAAAGCACTGAAAAGCCTGCTTGCATTTCCAACATCCTATCTTTGTGAAGCAGGGTTTTCTGCAGTGACAGCAACCAAAGCACGATTATGGAGTAGACTGGACATAAGCAACACACATCAGGTGTCACTGTCTCCCATCACCCCCAGATGGGACCATCTAGTTGCAGGAAAAGGAGCTCAGGGCTCCCACTGATTCTGCATTATGGTGAGTTGTATAATTATTTCATTATATATTACACGTAATAATAATAGAAATAAAGTGCACAACAAATGTAATATGCTTGAATCATCCAGAAACCATCTCCCACACACCCTGGTCCGTGGAAAAATTGGCTTCCAAGAAACCGGACCCTGGTGCCAAAAAGGTTGGGGAGCGCTGGTTTAAGGCAATGGAGTCTGACAGGGTCCAGACTTGAGGTCTCCTGATACCCTCATGGTGAGATAAGAATGCCTCTTCCACCAGCGCCTCTTCCAGGACGCACATTCTTAGTCCAAACAACGAGAGAACGTGCAAAAGAGGTTAAGAGGGTGAGGATGAAAATTTCTCACAACCTGTGAGATGCTCTGTCTCCACTAAGGGGGCCAGGTGTGCTCCCTGGGGCCTGGGCCAGCGGCAAAGGTGGGGGTCCCTATGCTTAGCTGCATGGAGTTGAGGGGGCAGTTAAGGGAATGCAGACTCAAAGACATGCCAGATGTTTCCAAGGAGATATTCAGAAGGGGGTCAAGGGAGAATTCCAAGTTGAAGGGTTAACTAAATCTAGCCAGAGAGATAGGGAGAGGGAGGGACAGGAAAGGAAGTTTAGAGGTGGCAGTGAGAAATGGGTCTAGACTGTAGAATCATTCCAAATTCAAAGAAAATGTGGTCTTAGGGGCTCACTATCTGATTTCTGGAATCCAGGCGTAGACGCATTTTGATAACTCTGAGTCAGACGGAAGTGGTCTTACCTATTGCTCATCAGCTGATAGTTCCAACCTTCATGGCTTAAATCAGGTTCATAAACAACTCAGCATAGATCCAAGTTTAGGACCTGAACCAGCAGACGCTCCTCAGCCAAAAAGGCAGTTCAAGAAAATATCGTACATATTGGCAACTTTGAAAGGGCCAGATATAAAAAAAGATGCTTGTCATAGGATGGTCAATAATGGTGGGAAATGAAAACAACCCAAATATTCCACTCGTGGGAATTGATCAACTAAAATATAATACATTAATATAACGGAATACCATACAACCGTCACCAAGGCTTTGAAGTGTGTTTATTAACATGGAAAAAAAGACGTATGATGAACTATTCATTAAAAATACAGATTACCAAAATAGAAATAGCAGGGTCCCATTTTAACAGAAAAGAAAAAACAAACATTTTTGTGTAAGTGTTCACAGAAGGAAGTCTAAAGGGAGATTTCCAAACTGGTCCTCTGTGGGCTGAGAGATTGCTGATTACTAATGTCTTTTTCTTTACATTCATAAGTAATTCCTTTATTTATTTATTTTTTTACAGTAAGCATGGATTTTTTTTTACATAATTATTTTTAAAAAGCAGAGGGGAAAAGCGCTATTTCCAGCCTCCCGCAGTTGATACCTGAAGCCCTCACTTTCTTGCATGATCTCTCCCTCTCCATCCTTATCTTCATTATCCTGTTATTGTCGTTTTGGTTCCAAATCCTGCTCCTCCATCTCCCCCACCCATCCAACCTCAAACACACTGATGCTTCGAGAGGGATGGAGGCATAGCCAGCTGGGTTCCGAGGAGCACAGAGGCAGGAATTCTGGAAGAAGAGTGTGAGCTAAGACACCAGCCAGCCTGGGGTGGGGAGGGGAGTCGGGGTGAGGGGGTGTTTGCTGGGACATGGCTCTCTGGGGCCACTGGAGTGTGGAGTGAAGCTGGGCTGGTCAAGATCAGAGGCCAGGCAAGGATCAGGCAGTTTGACTCATGACAACACCGCCCTCTCGCACCTTTGCCAGTGAACTCGATACAGGGCCTAAAGCTCACGTCAGAACTGTCTTTGTAGGTTGAGGATCTGTGACTACTGGCAAAGTGGGGTTTCCGAGGTGGTCCATCAGGAGACCTGAGTCTGGTTTCCCCACTCACAGGAGGCTATGAAATTCTAACCTCACTGAGGCTGTGCTTCTCAGACTCCTTACAACCCAGGGGCTGTGTGAAGCCACAGGATGGGAGAAACTGCATTTCAAAGGGGGGAAAAAAAGTTTTACTGAGAATTAATGAATTCACATTTGTATAGCTATTTAAAAATGATGTTTTATTTGAAGATTTGGAAGGACTCAATTTTCTAATTGTAATATTACTGCAAGCACACATGTAACACGGAGTAGAATAAAAAACCTAGATGAATTGAACATTTTGAAGGCTCCAGAGACATTTTTTCCTTCCCCTGAGATAGACCTACTTCAGGCTATGCTTCAGATTCTGCCCACTTTCACTTCTCTTTAAGAAGCACTGGCTGGGAACCTCCCTGGTGGCACAGTGGTTAAGAATCCGCCTGCCAATGCAGGGGACATGGGTTTGATCCCTGGTCCGGGGAGATCCCACACGCCGCAGAGCAACTAAGCCCGTACGCCACAACTACTGAAGCCTGTGCACCACAACTACTGAAGCCCGTGCGCCTAGAGCCCGTGCTCCGCGACAAGAGAAGCCACCGCAATGAGAAGCCCGCACACGGCAACGAAGAGTAGCCCCGGCTCACCGCAACCAGAGAAAGCCCGCGTGCAGCAAAGAAGACCCAACACAGCCAAAAATAAATAAAATTAATTAATTTAAAAAAAAGAAGCAGCACTGGCTAAACAGATCACCAAAGTGTCTTACCTCTGTGTCCCTGGGTGCAGTCAATTACACTGAGGTCAGTTAGATGGCAAGGTGTGTAAATTACTCTCTCCCCTGAGCAGGGTTTGATGGAGGTGGGGGGCGGGGCTTAAGTAAGCTCCCACAATTTCCTACAGTGTTACTGTCTCCATTTTATCAAAATGAGAAACTGAGCTTCGATGAAGTTGAAAAGACTTGCCGAAGGTCACGCAGCTAGTAAATTGACAAGAGCTGGTTGTCTAACTATAAAGCCAGTGCAAATGATGGTTAAGCCAAGGCACCTTTAAGAAACAAAGTAGCTCCCAAGCCAAGATGGTAGGATGGGGGCAATGTGAAGGAACATGCTGTTAAATGCCGTCATTTTCAGAAAATAGAAGTTTTTCAAAGGAACTTTCACTTTCTCCTTTATTTATTTCTGTAATATTTGGGTTGTTATAACCAATATATATTTTCTTCATGGTGGTTGCCCAACAATATCAGAAGGTTATTTAGACACTAACCCCAAATAACTTCCCTTGGTCTGATTACAACCTCATCCAGCTACCTTCCTAATTATTTGGCCTCCAGTAGAGCTGGCTAGCGGGGGGGGGCGGGGGGGGGGGTCAATGGCCAAGCTGACCAAACTGTGTTGTCCACCTGATTTTCTATTTCTCATTATAAATGAATGCAGCTCAACAAATTTTTTCTTCTCCTATCTCAACCCTTCCTAGGGTCTAGCAAACAGAAAGGAGCATTACATAATGCGGGTCAAAGCAGAAAAGAGACACAAAGTCTCTTTCAGCATAGTAACCCACAGGTGTTAGTTCTCTCTTGGCCATGTACGGCTTGATTGTCTTGTGTCAGGTAGCAATTAAAGGCTTCTTTTCTTCATCTATTGCTGCATTACTCAGATGTCTTTCCCTTGCAAGGGACAGAAATCCAACTCAAGCTGACTTAATAAAAATCAGAGTGGATTTTATTGGTTATTATAACTAAAAAAATCCAAAGAGCTCTGACTTCAGGTATGGCTGGATCAAGGCATTCAATGTCATCGGGCCTTTTTCTGACTCTTTTCTCATCTTTCTTTTGTGTCACACAGTGTGTTCCTGTCACTTCCAGGGTTCCATCCTCTAGCTTGGAAACCCAGCAGTAAGAAAAACTTGTGAGTCGTTCCAACAGAATTCCCAGAATTGAATCTCATTGGTTTGGCTTAGATCACATACCCATGTCTGAACCAATTCTTTTAGCCAGCGGGGTGGAACATGCTGATTGGTCTGCCTTGAATTACATCGCCTCTCTCCTCCCACAGAGCTTCGAACCACACACAATGACAGTGGAGAGCAGTGGTTGCCCAAAAGGAAAACAGGCCACTGTAGAAGGAGAAATGGATGTTGGGCTTGGGGAGAAAACAGATGTCCAGTGCTAGAGCTGAGGTGCCTTTCAGCTTGATCTGGGGGAGAACAGAATAGAAAGAAATAACTGATTGTCAGGCTGATGGCTGAGGAGGAGAAGAGATGTGATGGCGAGGGTAGAGGGGGGAGAATTCGATTTCAGAGACAGGGGACTCAGGGTGAGGATGAAGCAAGAGAGCAGAGCCTGTCCCTTGGGGTGGGGGAAAGCACTGGGTCAGAAGAGCTGGACTCTCTGGTCCTCAGCTGGTGACAGAAGCAGCAAAGGATGGTGCAGCTTGTCCTTCTGGATTCGGCAGGGCGTAGGTGAGGCATTACTTTGAGGAGGTGGATTGCACCACCCCACCCTCTGATGTTCAGGGCAAAGTGAGGAAATCACATTTACTTTTTTAATTTTAAATTTTTTATTAAAGTATAGTTGATTTACAATGTCTTGTTAGTCTCTGGTGTACAGCAAAGTGATCCAGTTATACATATATATATTTTTCCTTTTTCATATTCTTTTCCATTATGGGAATCACGTTTTCTTAACTGCCATGCTATGTATGTCTTTCAGTCCCACATGAGTCCTGTTAGCTTGAGTCAGCTGCCTGAAGGCCAACTGCCTCTACACTGAAGGACGAGATTGAGTTCCTGGACCCAAGAGGCTGGGAAGCTGACCTTGGACGCTAGTAAATTCCACGGGGTCCTGGCCCCATGAAAGGCCCCTTGGCAGGCAGCTGGCAGGCCTGCCTTGACCACACCCTGCCTTTGCTTCCAGACTTTGGCAGCGCCTTCCTTACAGGGCTGTGCCAGGATGCAGGGAGATCGCAGGTGAGGATTCTGTCTCGAGGCTCGGCTCCAAGCAGGCCCAAACAAACAGCAGCTGTTTTTATTACTACTGGCTCTGCAGCGTGCCTGGCACACAACAAATTGCACCTATTATTAGGTATGTGAAGTGCACAGCAGGATAGGGATGAGATGCTTGGGAACCAGTAACGGTTAATACAATTATTGTGACTGTAAAGGAACAGATGGCAGTAGCAGGTGATAAATACCTATGGACTGTTTCGGTTTTACTGTTTGGCTGGACTTTTTTCCCCCTGCTGCTCAGAATACTTTTCCCATCACTTCTTTCTTCTTCACAGGGCCGCCTGCTTGCAAACATTCTCAAAGCACAAATAAACTTTTTCCCGCTGATCCTGACATCCAAAACCTTTTGAGAAACACCCATGGCGGTGTTTCTCTCAAAGTGGGGTCCCCCTGGTCCACCTGGGTTAGAATCATCATGATGTTTGTTAACTGAGCAAATTCTAAGATTCCCATCCAGACCTTGCTGAATCTCAATCTCTGGGTTTGGGACCTAGAAACCTACATTTTAAAAGGCTCCTGGGGGCTTCCCTGGTGGCGCAGTGGTTGAGAATCCGCCTGCCAATGCAGGGGACACGGGTTCGAACCCTGGTCTGGGAGGATCCCGCATGCCGCGGAGCGACTGGGCCCGTGGGCCACAACTACTGAGCCTGCACGTCTGGAGCCTGTGCTCTGCAACGAGAGAGGCCGCGATAGTGGGAGGCCCGCGCACCGCGATGAAGAGTGGCCCCCGCTCGCCGCAACTAGAGAAAGCCCTCGCACAGAAACGAAGACCCAACACAGCCATAAATAAATAAATAAATACATAAATTAACATGTTTAAAAAAAATAAAAATAAAAAAATAAAAGGCTCCTGGGGTGGGGGGCGGTGGGTGGGGGTGGTGATTCTAATGTATCCTGAAGCTCACAAGCCATAATCCCGCAGGCACTCATGAGGCACCAGCCGCAACAGGAAAATCCTGATTCACGCACTGGCCCTGCCCCCTTGGCCCTTCTATCAGACAATTCAAAGATTCCAGGCCCTCTAGTTACTGATTAACCCCAGGTTTCAAGGAAAGAAATAATAATAACTAAAGGGACAACGTGAGCCAAGAAACAAGCTGAGCAGCCCTGGGAGAGCGGTGCTAGACGGCTGATGACGAGAAGGAAATAGAGGCTTGAGAAGCCCAGCCTGAGGTCAGACCACATCCAGGTCCCAGTGACACCGGCTGACACTTCCCTGTCGATGCCCAGGCCCTGAGCTGCCACGTCCCAGTGGCTCCTCTGCCCAGAATGGCCTGCACTGAGCTCCTGCAGCAGCCCCAGCTTATGTCCAAAGAAGCCACCGCCTCTAACACCGCGGGCCCTGCTGGGGGTCATCACGGCTCCACGGATGGCGACCTGGAGTGCCTGGTGTGCCGGGAGCCCTATAGCAGTGCCCGGCTGCCCAAGCTGCTGGGCTGCCAGCACACCTTCTGTGCCGTCTGCCTGAAGCTGCTGCTGTGTGTGCAGGACGACACCTGGTCCATCATCTGCCCGCTGTGCCGCAAGGTCACTGACGTCCCCGGGGGCCTCATCTGCAGCCTGCGTGACCAGGAGGCCGTGCTGGGGCGGCTAGCCCGGCCGGGCCCGGAGGTGCGGCTCTGTCCTCAGGGGCTGGTGAATCCTGCTACCTTGATAGCAGGGCATCCCAGCTTAGCAGGAGAGGATGAACAGGACGCGGAGAGTGCCAACTACGTGGCAGCCCGGCGCCTGGCGGCACACCTGCTCCTCCTGGTCTTGCTTGTCATCCTCATCCTGCCCTTCGTCTACCCGGGCATCATCGGGTGGACGCTCAGCTCCGTCGTCGCACTGGCCCTGCTGTTGTCCGTGCTTCTCTGCTGTCACCGCAGCAGCCAGGGCAGCTGCTGGTCCTCCCCCAGGACTCTCTTCTGCAGAGAGCAGAAACCCAGCGAGATCTCTTCCATCGCCTGAGAGCGCTCCGACCAGGCAGTGTCTGGGGACTTCTGTCTCTGCGGCCCGTTTACTGTCACAGTGAACAGGGTAAGGGGCTCTGCATCAGACTGGCTCCCCTGGGAGAGTAAACGCCAGCTGGACCTGCAAGCCAAAGCCAGAATGTCAGTCTTGGGTCAAGAACTGTGTGTTCGGACGATAGACTTACACCTGCTCAGGGAATAGCACAGCTAAACTGTTTGGGGATGGGGAAGAGGCACAGACTACTTGAATGCTACAGGGGCGGGGGGACCTTCTGTTCCTCTTATTCCAATGCTCCCGTTTTTCTTTCTATACCTTGATAAAAGTATTGCAAATATTGACGTTATTGCAGAACAAATAGAACCGGAACCCCTTTTTCTGCAATTTATGTATCTGGTTGTTTCTTGCTTTCTTTTGGTTTGGTTCTGTGTGTTCGGGGTCGTTTGTTTCTATTTCTGGCTGTGACACATTTTCCCTCCGGGGAAGTCAGAGCCCACAGGAAGCCCTCCTGCCCTCCCCCTGATGTTGTCCATCTCGTGCCCATCCCACCTCGCCAAAGGTCCTGGGGGTTCGGGTCTCCCATTGAGCTGCCCCCAGGAATGGAGGGGGAGAACTTGTGTGGAGGAGTGGGTCTTCTGCTGCTGCCAGGGGATGCCCACATTTGGTTGGCAGAGTTGGGGAGGGTTGGAGAGGACATAGGTGGGTCTGGGAATTGCTCTCAGCAGCTCCACCAGGATTTCTCAGCTCCATGTCATCGGGTCCTAACTTAACAGAGAATCACAGTGTTACGAGAACTACCCCCATCCCCCCACAGCGGGTCCAGCTGCCCATCAGATGCACATGATCCCACACTCTAGAACGAAATCTTTATGGGTGTTGTTTCTTTCTTATTGCCTCCCGATGCCCATCTGAGCTTTTGTCATAAAGATAAGAGGCCCCATAAATGCAACAGTCCTCTCCAATAACCCCACATTTCCCACCTCTCCCTGAGAGTCACAGTCATCTGAAAGGCTTTTGTGTCTTCTCTCCACCGTTTCTGCTCCATAACAGAGAGGAGACTTCTGCCAGAGTCAGGCATCAACCAGTGGAGGGACCCATCAGGGTGCAGGGGAGTAAAAGACAGGAGATGTCACATTATTTCCTTCCAAAGACCCCGTAACTGGGAAGCAGACTTGAAACCTCAGAGGGGTTCGTTGAGTACAATCCATTGTCCCTCCTTGCCTGCCTTTCCTCCTGATAGGATGACAGTTGCAGGCTGGACGTGAAGTTCACGGTGACGGTCCCTTTGTCAGGGAGGGATGAGAGAACGCCGCCACTGCAGCACGGGGTGGGGGGGGATGCGGGTTGGCCCCGGCCCAGCGGTTGCATGTGTGTTGTTGAACAGGGCCTTCTGGCTTTCTGAGCTTCATTTCCCCAAAATGAGCCAGTAGCACTGGATTATTCCTAAGTCCCCTGAAGTCCAGAAGCTGAGGATGCTGCTGGGCTCCCAGATAATGAATGTGGGGTCACATCCCCTGTGGAGTCACACCCAGAAAAGTCAAAATGTAAGTCTGTATGCAATTAGCTGTTCTTGCAATCTGCACCAAAAAAATCTTCCTTTTTCTTATAAGGCACCTTCAGGGCACACTGTGACACCCATGCTATTGGCCTTATTAACTCCTGGTGCTGGGAGAGAGTGTGGGTGAGTGCGTGTGGATGTATATGTGCTCATGCTATTAAGCCAAGGCCAAGCGGGCCTGGAGGACACCCTATCTCCCCAGGATGGATAAATGACAAGAATTGTTTGGCATTTCCAGAGCTGGCCTCAGGCACGTGCAGTTTGGGATGGTTGCCAGTAGAAGAGGGAAAGAACATTCTTTCCTCACTCACCTCCACTCCCATTCCATCTCATTCTTGGACCCTCCACTAAGAAGAAAACCTCCACCAAGGTTTCAGTTGCTAATGACAACACCATTTCTACCAAAGTAACGGTGGGCTGATGTTTACGGAGTGCTTACTGTGCACCCAGCACTGCATTAACAGCTTTATGTCCATTATCTAGCTGAATCTTCATAACAGTTTTATGAAGAAGAGACCATCTTGCCGATGAGGATACTGAGGATCAGAGAGGTCAATTCATCTGCCTAAGGTTGCACAGCCAGCCACTGCCAGAGCCCCCTAGGAAATTAACCCAGTGTTCTTTCTGCTCCCACATGCTTCCTCCTTTGTGTGCAGTTTCAAAACAACCAGGAAGCTGGTCACTGCTTGTGGGCTTGGGAGGGAGAATAGGAAACTAACCACAGGAGCCTCCAAATTCCAGTAGTCAGGTGCTCAGAGAAGCCCGAGAATTCTGGAATCTATTGTCTATGCTAAAGAGAAAGAAAAGAGAATGATAAAAGTGGGATGGCTTTCCTGACTTTTACCGCCCAGTGCCAGCCTCCCCTGAAGGGAGCTGTGTTAGCACATGACCAACGTGTCCTCCGTCCCCATGGGCAAAGATGTCTTGACACTTCTGTCCCATTGTCCTGAAGCCCAGCTGGCCTCCGAGTACTTTTGGCCCCTGGCAGTGTTGGGGCAGAGAGCACCAGAGGCTAATTTCAGCCCAGGCTGCCCTGGAGAGGAACAGAGGAAACAGGCAGTGCTGCAAAAGGATGTAAGTGGAAGAAATTGGAGGGGCAGGCCAAGGCTCAAAGGCAGGCTCTGACCCAGTGTGTGACCAATAGGAGTCACAGAACTTCTCTGAGCCATGGTGTGCCCACCTGTAAAGTAGCAGAGGATGCCACACCGCCCCCCCGCCCCAGGGCCTCCGTGGGGATTCAAAGTGCTGCCGAACGAGAATATCATGTCCTAACAGTCTGCCTTTATCATCAGACATTGACCCCTGGGGGTGAACGGGTTCCATGGGGCCTGTTGGGTATGATCGAGACGGGGACCAGCCTTGGTGACGGGGTGGAGAAGCCAGTCCGGAGTAGGAGCGTTGTCCAGGACAGGCCGATCTGGTGGAGAACCTTGTGCTTAGGTCCTAAGGATGGAGAGCAATTGCAGGGGGAAGGCCAAATTTCATCCCCATCAGCCCCATCACCCTATTCTGTGACCCTGAAGTCAGACATACCTGGCTTGAATTCTAGCTTCACCGCTTAGAAGTCACCTCGCCCCTATGAGTCTCAGATTCCTTATCCACGAAACAGTTTATATACATATTTCACAGGGTTGTGGGAGAATTAGCAGAATAATCCATGGTTGAGCATTGAGGACTGCAAGGAGGTAAAGAAGGAAGGGAGAAGACAAGGAGAGATGGGTTGAGTTCTAGAAAGCCCCAACAGGAACGATGAGAACAGACTTGCCTGATTTTATTCAGTCTTATTAATAAGGAAATATATTAAAGCCCAGGCGCTAGAATTTACATCCCCCATTAACCGGCCTCAACATCCGCAGCATCTTCACTGATATAAGAAAACAGGGTTTCCCTGGTGGCGCAGTGGTTGAGAATCTGCCTGCCAATGCAGGGGACACAGGTTCGAGCCCTGGTCTGGGAAGATCCCACATGCCTCGGAGCAACTGGGCCCGTGAGCCACAATTACTGAGCCTGCGCGTCTGGAGCCTGTGCTCCGCAACAAGAGAGGCTGCGATAGTGAGAGGCCCGCGCACCGCGATGAAGA
Organism: Eschrichtius robustus; assembly: GCF_028021215.1. Taxonomy (NCBI): domain Eukaryota; kingdom Metazoa; phylum Chordata; class Mammalia; order Artiodactyla; family Eschrichtiidae; genus Eschrichtius; species Eschrichtius robustus. The sequence goes on along the minus strand of NC_090826.1, from coordinate 15,405,879 downwards.
GTGGCCCCCGCTTGCCGCAACTAGAGAAAGCCCTCGCACAGAAACGAAGACCCAACACAGCCATAGATAAATAAATAAACAAATACTTTAAAAAAAAAAAGAAAACAATCATCGCTAACATGGTTTGAATGCACCATGCAAAGTGCATTACATATGTTATTACATCTGCTAGAAGGTAGATGCTATTATCAATTACCCTCAAATTACCAACAGGGATGCTGAGGCACAGAGACGTCAAGTAACTTGCTCAAGATCACACAGTGAGGTGATGGTGAGGCCAAGACCAGGTCCAACTCCAGAGTTTAGGCTTTGAGTCACTTTGCTGTATCAGATGAAACATTCCCAGCACATTGTAAGCCTTCAAGGTATGTGGGCCCCTGGCCTGAAGGGTGGAAAACTAAGAAGAGACGGCATCCCCTCTTTGGATGGGGGACTCAGGGGTAGAAGTTTGTGGAGGTCACCTGTCCCGTTACCCACAGCCATGTTCTCGTCTCACCCTAAAGCACCTGTTCATCATTGGAAGCCCTTTTCAAATGACTGGAGGAAGTCTTGCAGCCTTTGCTGGAACAGTTAATTCTTTGTGGCAATGGAAAACATTTCCAAGAATGAAGGACCTTCCCGCAATCTCTCAGGCTATGGGAACAGCATAGAGCACAGTCAAAGAGAAATGAGATCCAAGCTCTTGAATCTGCCTGGAGCTATTCATGTGAACTTTATATTCTTGCCCAAGAACCTCGAAGTTACTTTTTTTAAGGCAGAATATTTCCTGGGTCAGTAGAGAACTCTCTGAAGAATTCAGGACACCATGGAAGCTAAGATCCATCTGTGCATTTATTCAACAAATATTTATTGAAGGTCTGCTCTGTGCCAGGTACTGAGCAAGATATTTAACCTTATTTGATAAGGAATTTTGATGAAAAAGGAAAACTAATAAGTGCAAGTTGAATTGTGTCCCCCCCCCCAAAATATATGTTGAAGTCCTAACCCCCACTACCTCAGAATGTGACCTTATTTGGAAATAGGGTTTTTACAGAGATAATCAAGTTAAAATGAGGTCATTGGGGTGGGTCCTAATCCAGTATGACTGGTATCCTTATAAAAAGGGGGAAATTAGACATAGAGACAGACATACAAAGAAGAAAGACAATATGAAGATACACAGGAAGAAGATAGCCATGCGAAGGTGAAGGCAGAGACCAGGGTTATGTTTCTATAAGCCAAGGAATGCCAAAGATGGCCAGAAAATGACCAGAAGCTAGGAGAGAGGCCCGGAAGAGATTCTCTCTCAGAGCTCTCATCAGGAACTAATCCTACCGACGCCTTGATCTTGAACTTGTAGCCTGCAGAACTGTGTGAGACAATAAGTTTCTATTGTTTAAGGAACCAGATATTGTGGCACCTTGGTATGGCAGCCCTAGGAACCAATACAGCATCTATCCTGTGCCTGTGCTTGCAACAGGCCCCTTAGCTGGGCTGCTTCAAGTTCAGCTAAATAACTTGCCCAGAGTCTTATAGCACGTACATAGAAATGTCAGGCTCAAAATCAAGTCTGATTGATTCCCAAGATTAATTCTTCACCCCTATTTTGTAGATCGGAAATCGAGGCTCAGAGAAGCCCTGTGATTTCCCCCCAGACAGAGCCCAATATGTCAGAGATGGAGTTGGAATCAGACCCACAGTTCCTAAATTACCCTTAATCTTAGCAACAACCATATGAGAATTACTGAATTATTATCCACATTTCACAGATTAAAGAGTTAAAACCCAAGTCATTAAGATACCTGACCTTAAGGTCACAAGCGAGTAAGTGAGGTACTAGAATTTGAACCTACTGTTTGACTCTAAGGCTATGTCTGCACTTCCCACTGCCCCACACTGTTTCTTAGCACCCTGTCTGCATTGAGAAGCAGGAAAGCGTATCTTTCAGGATGCTTGAGGAACCCACCATAAGAGCCTGTTTGCTCAAAGAGGGCAGGACTAAAGTGGACATTTGTCTTGTTTCCTTTGATTGTCTTATATTCAGCTGCACCCCCCCCCCCCTTGTTCCCCCACCTCCCTCGCTGAGGAAACTGCCCTGTAGCTCATCTTGCCCAACGGAGAGTTCCACCAGCAACCACTACACCAGCTGGGGCACTTGGTCCTTCCTCTACACACCTCCCGTTTCACCTGAAGCAGTCACGTGATATATGTCATATGATCTTTTCCAGAACTGGAATCTGGAGCTAGTGATGAAGGAGAGATGAGTGTTTAAAGTGGCAGCAACATGGGACTTCCCTGGTGGTCTAGTGGCTAAGACCTCATACTCCCAATGCAGGGGGCCCAGGTTCGACCCCTGGTCAGGAAACTAGCTCCCACATGCCTCAACTAAAAGATCCCGCACGCCACAATGAAGATCCCAGCCCGCATGCTGCAACCAAGAACCGATGCAGCCAAATAAATAAATAAATACATATTTTTTACATTTAAAATAAATAAATAAAGTGGCAGCAACAGAGCAGATGCTCCCCATAGCTCTGGTCCTTGAGCCACTGGTTGATTCAGTAAACCCTCAGGTTCCTTCCCCACAATTATTATTTTTTTCTTTAGATAGCCAGAATCAGTTTCTGTTGCTTGCAACCAACATTCGTGACCTAATACAGGAGCTGTCCAGGCTCCTGCTTGCTGAAAAATCCCACCATGAACTTCAGCCCCTCCAAAGCCTGGGAAAGGAAAGCTGCAATGCCACAGGCCGGGTAGCGGAAGCCCTCTGGTACCCCCACCCTCAGCCCTCCTGAGAGCCAGCCTGACCTCGTGGCGAGGCTGCCCTGATATCAGGCCCAGGAGAACGGTGCCCGGGTCAGCTCTGCTCTGACGTGGGGTCAGGCAGGAAAAAACAGCATTGGATCTCAGGCCAGCCACTTTTGGAGGAGGCTGGTCTCTGGTCTATTGGCCTCAGAATCCCCAGAAGAAACAAGCTCTAGTAGACAATCAGCCAGAGGTCCTTCACTGGAGTCAGTTTGCAAAAGAAAACAGCCTACAAAGTAGCTGTGGGTGCAGCAGTTCCAAAACAACTGCAGCAATCATCCTGGCTAATGTTTATCAAGAGCTTACTACATTCAGGCTACTGTTCTCAGAGCTTCCTTAACCCTTTTGTTCTTCACAACAACCCTGTTATTCTTTATGCTAGACATTTGACATGTCATCTCAGTGAATTGACACAGAGCTCCTATTTAGGTAGGCAGCTGAGGCAGAGAGAAGGTAAGGAACTTGCGTTAAGTGGCAGAGCTGGGGTTTGAAAGCAGGCAGTCTAATCCAGCTCTGCCTTATTCAGTCACTGCATTTACCATCCCCCTCCTACTCTCACCTCTCTCCCTTCTTTCTTCACCTTCCCCGCCCCAATCAAAAGGAACCAAAAGAAAAGAAGGGCCCTCAGTAACAGACACACCTGGGTTCAAAACCAAGTCCCTCCATTTATTCTCTGTGTGACCTTGGGTGTGATATATGCCTTCCCTGAACCTTAGTTTCCTTGTTTGGAAATGCAGGCTAATCAAGCCTACCTGAGGGAAGTTCTGTGACAATTCAATGAGATAATGCGTAAAACACCCGGCACAGTTCCCAACATAGAGTAGGTGCTCGCCCATCCCAGTCAACCTGTCAACAAATGTGTGTGAGCACTTATTACTCACCTGGCAAGTGGCGGAAGCAAAAAACTACAGGGGAAGGGATGGCCCTTACCAGCATCACCCCTGTCAGCCTCTCCCTAGCTAGGGAAACAAGATATGCACAAAGGTGCTAAAATCAGACCCCAGGGTGAGATCAGGACAGTCTAAGACAAAGGGTAGCTCTAGAGGAGGAGGTTCTCCCTGGGGAGAGGCAGCCAGTGGGGCTCTGGAATGCTGCTCATGTTCTATTTCTTGACTTAGGCGATAGTTACACAGATGAGACTTATTTTCTAATTATTTATAAACAGTGCCTACATCTTGGATGTGCTTTTCTGTACATATTTCATAGTGAAAAAATAAAACTTTAAACCTAACTTAACAATGCTATAGAGTCTAAGCAGCTTGAGGGCAAAGGCTGGGCCTGAGGCCGGTACCCAGCGCTAATCCCGCATTCGGATGCCTGCCCCATCCACAACCAGTTCACCCAGGGTTTTAGAGCTTTGTGGGTTGCTCTGCAGACGGTTTTGTCTGGTTTGAATCCTGACTCTGCTACTTACTGGCTGTATGAATGAGTCTCTCAAACTCCCTAATCCCCGTTCTCACACCTATAAAATGGGGAAATAATGATGGAGTTATGAGCATCAAACGAGATCACCTGTAGAGACCATTTAGCACAGTGTACCGGCACACAGGATGTGCCCAAGAAACACTAGCTGCCCAAGTTAGGCAAAAAGATGAATGTATTGGCTCATTTAACCAAATGGTGGCAAAGGCAGTTTCCTGTTGGGCCTTGGCAACGATGAAACTAAGGTATGGGGCTTCATTCAGACTGTTTCTCTCCATTTCCATCTCCTGTTCTCTCTGCATTTGAGTCTTGTTCTCACCGACCAGCTTTGTCCATGAGATTGGAAACTTGGCCAGCTCCTACTCATGTCTTCCTAGCTTCACCTCCAGAAAGAAAGGAGCAGACGTTCTTCCTTTGATTAAATGACGAAAAATCCCAAGGAAGGACTCTGATTGGTCATCTTGGGTCACATGCCCTCCTTTGTGACCCACAGGGCTGTGACTAGCAGCCCCAAGAGAATCTTGTGATTAGGAAGAAGAAGGACCTCAAACAAAGGAGAATGCTATTTGCAGAAGAACGAGAGGTGTTGAGTAGAGACAGCAGCAGGTGTGAGCCAATCCCCACCCCGCCACAGCTAATTAGAGATGAACTCCGACTTGATTGGGTCTCTCTTTGAGAGGTCTGCCTCCTCCCCACCCAATCTCAGTCCAAGTGGGTTCTGATAGTAACAATACCATATTCGTCTTTTATGGGTAGAGCATGTGTCCCAAACCTGCCAATCAAAGCATCATGTCCCCTGGCCACAGGGTCTGGTTCAAAGCTAAGCCAATGACAGCTCTACCCAGGAATATTACTGGAGCTACCTGGAGGAAGTATTTTCTCTGCCACAGCTGCTAGGCTGGTAGAATGTTTGGACTTTCCGGTTACCATCTTGCCCCACCAAGGGAAGGATTTTTCTATGGGTGAAGCCAACCCGGAGCAAAGCTGAGCCCAGTGGTAGAGAGAGGTTCCTAATCATATTATTTGAGTACGTAGATCTGGCCACACCTGAAACCTGACTTTCCTCTGAACTTCTCAATAGTTACATGGGTCAACAAATTCTTTTTCTTTGCTTAAACCCTTCTGACCATGTTGTTTCACTTCCAGGCAAAGGAGCACTCAATCACTTGTGGGTGCTTGAGTTATGAAGTCATATAGAGGGAAAGCTAAGATAGCCAATCCAGAGCCAGATTTATGTCAAAGTACAATAGAGAGCTGGATGTGAGTGATGAACGAAGCTGACACAGAGGCAGACAAGAGGGGACACGTGTCCTCTGAGAGGCAAAGAGAAAAGCCTCAGGTCCTGATATCCCAAATCGCCAGTCTCAGTGAGGCCTGGCTATTTGCCAGTCTTGTCCTGTCTGTCCCCGAGGCCACCTGTCATATCCTTCAATATCCCTCTTTTAAATAAGCTAGCTAGGGCTTCCCTGATGGCGTCATGGTTAAGAATCCACCTGCCAATGCAGGGTACATGGGTTCAAGCCCTGGTCCAGGAAGATCCCACATGCCGCGGAGCAACTAAGCCTGTTTGCCACAACTACTGAGCCTACGCTCTAGAGCCCACGCACCACAACTACCAAGCCCACGCATCACAGCTACTGAAGCCCGTGCATCTAGAGCCTGTGCTCCGCAGCAAGGGAAGCCACCGCAATGAGAAGCCCCCGCAAGTCAACGAAGAGTAGCCCCCACTTGCAGCAACTAGAGAAAAGTCCGCGCACAGCAACAAAGACCCAACGCAGCCAAACATATGTAAATAAAATAAAATTTTAAAAATAAATAAATAAATAAGCTAGCTACCCAGAGGATTCCGGTACCTCCTCATCCCCTCCCCTAAGACTCGATGCTCTGTGAGGTCTACAACCTCTGTTGAATGTTAAATGGAAGAGTGCCCCAGGGCAGGACATGGCATATGTGAACTCCTAGGGAAGACATAAGGAAGGGGGTTTTGGTGGCCAGGGCAAGCCTCGGGAAGGATGTGGGAACTGGCTGGGTCTTGAAGGAAAGGTTTGATTTGAACAGACAGAAAGAATGGGGTGAATGAGGGTATTGCAGGAATAGTGTGAGAAAAGCATGGAAGTTGGAAAATACAGAGTATATTCAGGGGCAGAGAGTGGGCCTGTCTAGGTCAGGAGTTTGTCAGGAACAGGGGAGAAAGCTGGGCCTGGCGGCAGAGGGTCCGGTGTACCAGGCTGTGGGGTCCACTACGGCACATGAAGGGCTTACCATGGAAGTGCTCAGAGTTATCCAGCGGCACTGAAACTCTGAAATAGCAACAGCAGACCCTTGCTGGCAGACCCTGCGGCTGTCCACCGGAGGTGAGCATGGTAGGGAGTCGGGGTGCAGCGGGAACGGTGTCCAGAGTGCTGGGGTTTGCTCTGCTACAGACCCCAGATAAACTTCCTTGGGACTTGGCCTCCAACAGCATCCATCCCTGTGAGAGGGGATGCAGGACAATTTCAAGTGATACTAACACAGATATTCGTTCATTCACTCACTTATTCAATCAGTAAGCATGTATTAAACACCTACCATACACTAGGCATTAGGTTAGGTCCTAAGGAGATGAGGGTCAATAAAACATAAGACCCCTGGCCCCACTGAGCTCACACTGGGACACTAAGGGCCGCCTGCTCAATCGCCATTCCACCTTCTCCTTCAGAGAAACCTGATTTTGTCTGTGCAGCAATGTGCCCCATCAATACCGGCAAGAGCAGTCTCTGCTCTGGGCCCCATCCTTTAGAGGGCCCCCCTCTGGCCTCTTCCATCCTGATGGAGAGAGGAGCCTACGAGGCCAAGAGGATGTGCCCACCTAAGCCCACACTCTGGGTACCTGGTACCCCAATACTCCCTGTCCAAACTGCCCCAAATCCACTTCCAGCCTGCAGGAGTGAACCTCTCCTCGACCCATTCTCCTAAGGGTGCAGCCACTACACACATTCCTAGGTTTGAGGAGTGGCCAAGTGGCAGCTGTTTGCAGGAGGGGTATTCAGAGCTTGGATGCATGGGCTGGAGTGTCCACACACCTGTATGGGAGACCTCATGTGGTGCGGGATGGAATTTGTGCTGGGAAGAGAAGGAAGATGGGCAGTAAACCAGGAGCCACATCATGGCGTGGAACTCTGAGGAGCTGAAGGATTTCTAAATTCACACCTGATATTCCATGTGGTTTGAAGGTGTGTCTGTCTGGTTGGAAGGTTAGGACATGTTTTTTTTTTATCATTTTGTGTTCTTGCCCTGAGCTCTGCAAATGTTAGGACTGGCCTGAGCCAATCCCCTTTGCCAGATTCCTTGCTTTCCCAGACTCCCTTGCAACCACGGGTGATCATGTGATCCAGACATGTGATCCCAGCAAAGGGGCTTCTGGGAAATCGTTTCCACCTTGACCATGGGAGAGAAACCATGAGGAAAGGTTCATGAGGAGAGCTCCCTTTTCCTCTTTTCCCCTTTTGAACACAACTGCTTAAGAATGCTTGACACTGAGGGAGCCATTTGGGCCACAGCATGACACAGTGAAGGGCAACAGCCAACATGCTGAGGATGATGAAAGATGGAAAGAGCTTAGGTCTTTGAGCTTTGGGGCCAACTCTGGAACCATCTACCTCTGGATTTTATGTTCCATAAATCATCAGTGTCATTACGATTTTGGCCACACATTGGGAAGCGTTTGATACAACAGTGGCCAGCCATCCTAACGGAAACGTGCATTCTTTTTTTTTTTGACCGCTCTGCATGGCTTGCAGGATCTTAGTTCCCCGATCAGGGATCAAACCCAGGCCCCTGGCAGTGGAAGCGCAGAGTCTAACCACTGGACCACCAGGGAATTTCCAGAAACATACATTCTAATGACTAGTGAGAGAAACCAATCTGGCCATCTTGCCAGCCTATGGGGAGGTTTTTCCCATGGGTGAAGTCAACCCAGAGGAGATTGAGAATTTTTTGCTACATCTGCATGTTACTTTTACTATTACTTTTTTTAAAAAATAATCTCATTTTGCTTAATGTTTTAAAATGATGTCTCTATCATAAATAAAAAGCCAAGGCAATTTGCTGTTGCAGAAAGTAATAAAAAGATTTTTGGGGACTTCCCTGGTGGTACAGTGGTTAAGAAACCGCCTGCCAATGCAGGGAACACAGGTTCGAGCCCTGGTCTGGGAAGATCCCACATGCCGTGGAGCAACTAAGCCCGTGAGCCACAACTACTGAGCCCGTGTGCCTAGAGCCCGTGCTCCTCAATAAGAGAAGCAATGAGAAGCCCGCACACCACAGTGAAGAGTAGTTCCCACTCGTCACAACTAGAGAAATCCCACGCACAGCAACCAAGACCCAATGCAGCCAAAAGTAAATTAAATTAAAAAAAAAAACCACTAAGTGCATTGTGGTATCCCAGATGGGTTTCTGGGACTGTAAAAGGACATTAGTAGAAAAACCAATGAATAAAGTCTATACTTTAGTTAACAGTAATGTACCAATGTTGTTACAAAGTCCAAGTTCGTACTGCTCACAGCACAACAGGCCAATAAATTGAGAGACAAGTTGTCGGGGCAAGGAATAGTGATTTTATTCGGAAAGCCAGCAAACCGAGAAGATGGTGGACTCGTGTCCCAAAGAACCATTTACCGGAGGTAGAATTCAGGCTTCTTTTATACTAAAAGGGGAGGGGGTGTGTCTAGTTGCTGCAAACTTCTTGGTGTCAGAATCCTTTATTCTTGCAGCTGTCCACATAGGATAGATCATGATGTTTCTGAAAACCTCCAACAAGGCAAATGTTAGTCTCTGCTCTGCAACTTTTTATCTCTATATGAATGGAAAAGTGTTAGACCTTTAAAGGTCAGAGCCTCCAGAATGGGCTATCCTGTGGATTTCAAGCTATAGGCAACATTCTTAACTTGTAGCAAAAGCAATAGAATACAAAGCTTAAAGTAAAAGAAACAGATCCAATACAGAGTCAGATTTGTTCTTCCCTATTACAACATTGGTTTCTCAGTCCTGAAACATGTACCATGGTTATGTAAGATGTTAACATTGGGGAAACAAGGTGAAGCATTATATGATTCTTAGGTAAGAATTCTGTACTGTCTTTGGAACTTTTCTGTCAATCTAAAATTCTTCCAAAATAAAAAGGTTATTAAATAAATAAATAACAGGATGTTTAAATCCTAACTCAGTATTTTGGAGAGTCGAAGACTCTGAGCTGAGGCCCGTTCTCCCTTCGTTAAAAAGGAAGATTAGCAAATGTTATAGGAGTACAATGGCATACTATTCAGCCTTAAAAAAAGAAGGAAATTGCCTCACTTGCAACAACGTGGATGAACTTGGAGAACCTTGTGCTCAGTGAAATACGCCAGACACAGAAAGACATATACTGTATGATCTCACTTATGTGTGTAATCTAAAATAGTCAAACTCACAGAGGCAGAGCGTAGAATGGTAGTTGCCAGGGTTTGGGTGGAGGGAGAAGGGAGATATGAGGACATGTTGGTCAAAGGGTACAAAGTCTCAGTTATGCAAGATGAATGACTATGAGTTCTGGAAATCTAATATACAGCATGGTGACCATAGGTAGCAATACTATATTGTGTACTTGAAATTTGCTAAGAGGATAGATCTTAAAGCAAATCTTCTCAACGTGCACGCGTGCACGCACACACACACACACACACACACACAAATGGTAACTACGTACACGTGATGGATTAAGTTATTTAGCTTGACTGGGATGATCTTTTACAAGGTATACATATACTATCAAAAATTCAAATTGTATACCTCAAATATATATAATTTTATAAGTCAAAGATATCTCAATAAAGTTGTTTTTAAAAAAAGGAAATATATATACTTTTTGTGTTTGTGAACCTGTAAGTCACAAAGAAAAATGGTTTAAATATGAGTTTAACTAATGGCCTTGATTATTAGTTTATCAGAAACAAATAAAAATTGTACTGCAACAAAAAAAAAGATTCAATAGCATCAAACTGTGTTCTCAATAGAATAAGGATTAAAGGGGATAACTTTCTCATGCATGATTCAAGGTGATTTAATGCAAGTTCATGTACCAGCTGAAGATATCTTGTGTACCACCAGTGACATGGGTCTCATGCACTGAGATCCATATCAGTGCAGATCAGATCAGGGATAAGTGCAAAGCATTCTTAGATGAGAAGCAGGTAGAGGGTCATCACTCAAACTTCTGTGTTAGAGATAAGACAGAAGACTACAAAATTATTACCTAACAGACAAGAACAATGGGGGAAAATACTAATCCAAGTGTCTTTGACCCTAAATGGCTGCCACATAGATTGGCCAATTCTAGTTGATAGTCCCATTAACAGAAAGACGTTTAGTTCTTTGGGTCAAAGACACCTTAGAACAAACAAGAAACTGCTCAGCAATGTAACAATATCCATAGTAACCAGAAACCATCCACAGCGCCCTCCACCCTGACCTTCCTCTGTGGTTGTGTCCAGTCCCTCCCCATGGTAGCCCTGTTTACTTGAGTGTCATTATGAAAGAAGTGACCATAAACGATCTTCTGTGTCATTCAGCCTCAAGTTCAGCACAACGGCATCATAAGGATATTCTATGGGAAGGGATGTGGGGTTGCTTTCAGTGACGTCACCCCCAGAATTCAGTACCATTCAACAAAGACTCGTGCCAGGCCAGCCCCCACTCACATCCTGGAAGGACAGACATCAATGGAGCATAGCAAAGGAGCCTCCTTCTTTCGGGGAGCCATCATCCAAAACTCATCTAAGTATCTTTGAACCTGTACTGATGTTTGAGCCTATGGGATGGCAGGATAGCAGAATCAACCAGATCTGGGATTAAATCCTGGCTCTGCCCTCTTGTAGCTCGGTGACCCTGCCCAAGTTATTTAACCCCACTGAGCCTCAGTTCTTTCCTCTGTGAAGTGGGGCTAATAATAGCACAAACTGCATAGGATTAAATGATATAAAGTATGTATGGGACATGAAGAACCAGCCACAAGGATAATGGTCCCTGAACAATATTCATGGTTATTTCTGTAATTTCTGGGAGAATCACATCCAATCAATTGGTTGTTCTAAACCTGATTGAACACCAGAATCACCAGGGGAACTTGTTAAAAATATAAACTTCTAGGCTTCCACACCCCTGAGAAATTCTAAACTGGATTGGTGTGGGGCAGGACCCAGGAACCTATGCCTCCATGATATACTTTTATTGTGCCTAGCCCATAGTAGGCACTCAACAAATACAGGCCCCTTTCCCGACCTGGACTGTTGAAGCAGCTTCCGAAGCAGTCACCTGTGCCCACTCTTATCCACTAGTCCACCACCAGGAGCCAGTGGGATCCTTTGAAAAGGTGAAAATATGTCACATCGCTGCCCCAAACCCTATACAACTCTCCATTTCACACAGAATAAAATCCATAAACAAGGTCCTACATCAGTGGCTCCTGGGCACACGTTAGAAATACCTGGTGAGCTTGTGAACAATAACTAGGCCTGGCCTGACCCCAGACCAACAGAATCAGAATCTCTAGGGGTGGGGCCCAAGTAGGGTTGCCAGAAGAAACAGAGGACACCCAGTTACATTGAAATTTCAGATACCCAATGAATAACTTTTTAGTATAAGTATGTCCTGGGAAATAGTGGGACATACTTGTACTAAAAAAGTATTTATTTCTTGTGTATCTGAAATTCCAATGTCACTGGGTATCCTGTATTTTCAATTGCTAAGCCTGGCAACCCTAGGCCCAAGCATCAGCCTTTTTATAAAGCTCACAGTGACATGGCCCTCATTGCCTCTCTAAGCTCATCTATTCCTCTCCCCCAGCTCTCTCCACTCCAGCCTTTTCCTTGAAAGTGTCAACCACCTTCCTCCTCTCCACAGCTTTGCAGTTGCTGGCTGCCTGTGAGACAGGCTGGGACCTGGGACCTGGGACCCTTTGCTGCAGTGTTTGCACCTGGACAAACGGCTCTTGGAGCAACAAAATATAAAGAAACTATAAGGGACTAAAAATAACTGCATGCATGTGCAGTTGGGGCAAATTCTTGACAACAAGATACAAAAAGCCCAACCGCCACTTCTGAAGAGCCGGGAGCAAAAGCAGGGTACCGTGCATGCCCCCTGCACTCAACACCACCAAAGGGGTGGGAAGACCACCTAAGTCACCCGTCTGGCCTGACCCCTGGACCCGCCCCTACCTTTACCCCACGAAAGGAACCAGCTCACCACCCCGCTCAGGGATCGAGCAAGGGAACCTGTTGCTTGTTCTCGCTCCCCCCTGTTGCAGCAGGAACCCCAATAAAGCCCTGCCTGAATTTCTTGTCTGGCCTCTTATCAATTTCTGTTGATTAAGGAGGCTGAGAACCCTAGTCAGTAACACCTGGGATGCTCTGTCTATGGCAGATACCAGCAAGCCTCCCTGACCACTGCACCCTCTCCCCCAGGCTCCCCTCATCTTGCTTTACTTTGTCTTTGTAACACTTACACTGATAGTTTATCTATCTGTTTGGTTATTGTACATCTCCCCTCCCTCTCAAACTAGACTATAAGCTCCGTGACTTTGCTGGAAACACTCTGGTTCTTTCCTTGCTGTATCTGCAATGCCTAGAACCTCACCAGTTACTCAGTAAATTCTGGTTGAATTAGTTAATGGTGATGAAAAGGCTTTTCCTTCCAGCACAAACCCCTACCCATTCCTTCCGGAGAAGCTGATAGAAGACCTCTTAGCAGAAGTATCTTTTACCAAGAATGAGAGCAGCTAATTTTTACTGAGCATGTCCTGTGTGCCAAACACCAATCAAAGCACTTTACCTGCACGTCCTCATTTCATCCTCATGACAGCACTTGAAGGGGTCATAATTATCCTCATTTTACAGAGGAGGAGAGTAAATTCTTCAGTGTCCAACACCAAACCTCAAAAATCTCAAAGGCATACACCAGAGGGGTAAATATACTTTCTCCACCTTTCCTTCCGGTAGCCTTGATTCCAGATTAGCTCCCGTGTGCTGTTCAGTGGCGGGGACTGGGGTGAGGGATGGGCACTGGGCAGGGCTGTAACGGATCCAAGTCTGGAGTCAAGAGTGTTTAACACAGGATCTCTCTCAAACTAGAGACAGGGCAAGGCTGTTGTGCAAAGTGGTGCCTGTTCCCACAAAGCCAATCTGGCTGGAAAGGGCCACCAGACACTGAGCAAAGGAGGGATGGCTGGAGGTTTTCTGCTGGCGTCCACTTCCATGTGGTTATTAATACTGCAATTGACACGGCCCACGTGCTCAGATATACCCCCTATGCCCCTGAAGGGTGCACGCTATTAACCCATTTGACCCTCACAATGGCCTTGTAGGTAGGTAGAGCTGCTGTTCTTGGTCCTGAGTGGCCAGTGGGGAGACGAGGAGACGGAGGCCTAGAGCATTCCACAAGAAGCATGAGTCACAGACTTTGCATTGGAAGCTGGTCTCTGACCCTGGCCAGTGCCTTTTCTGTTCATGGTACTGGGCTGTTTTCACCTGGAGAAAGAATAACAACCTTGTGGCCACAATGATTCACACTCCAGCTCTGGCACTCATCATTAGTTCTGTGGCTTCTGCACAGCCTCGACCTGAGCCTCAGTTTCCTTTCGTGTAGAACAGGTGTGATGAGATTCACAGGATTGCTAGAGGAATGAGATCCATTCATGCATTCATCATATGATTCTGAGCACCTATCAAGTGCCAGGCACAGTCTCCGGGGCTGGGCACACAGCAGAGGGCTCTCCAGGCTTTTAAATTCTAGTGGGGATGGCAGGCAATGAACTGCCAACAGGAAGATAAACCAAACAATTCCACTGAGCGAGAAGTACTGCGATCGACACAGAACAGGACTGGGAGTCTGGAGTGGGATTCCTGGCACATAGTAGGTGCTCAGGAAGTATTTGTTCTCTGACTGAACATGCTGGGTGGTCAGGGAAGACTCACAGATGCCACCCTGAGTGGACACCGGAGTGGAGAGCTGGGGCCACAGGGCCAGGCACGGGAACCTCAAACGCAAAGGCCCTGAGACCAGACCAAACTCGGCGTTAAAGAAACTGAAAGAAAACTCAGGGAAAGCATGGATATCTCATCACTCACTAAACTTCCAAGTGCTGTATACACACGCGGGAAGACTGCTTCTGTGCCTCGTTCTTTGATTGCACCTGATTTACTTTTGACGACCGAGCCCCTGGCAAGCAGTTTCCGCAGAGCCGAACCCCGAGGCCCTGTGGCTTCCCCGAAGGCGAACAGACCCACAAACCGAGTTTCGCGCCGGGCTGGCCCGTCACTTCCTGAAGCCGGCACCCTCTGGCGGGGTGGCGGCGGGGCGAGCGACTTGAGACGTGCATTTCGGAGCCCGGAGCCCGGAAGGACCAGGCGCGCACGGGGCGGGCGGCGCGGCGTCAGGACCAGTCCGGACCCGCGCGGGGGGAGGGAGGGAGGAAGGGAGGGAGGGGCGGGGCCGGGGCAGCCGGGCCGCCTTCGCCGTCACCTTCGCCGCCACTTCCAGGTAAGAGGCCCGCTCCCCGCCGCCACCGAGCCGGCTCCGCGCGGGGAGCCCCAGCCCCGGCTGGCTCGGCCCGCGGACTCTTTGCCCCCGCCCCGCCCTCCGCGCCGACCTCCCCGGAGTCTAGGCCTCCGGGTGGTTGCTTGTTTTCCTTCCGAGCCGGAAGTGCACGTAGGAACCACACGCCCGGGCAGCAGATGGGGAAACTGAGGCCGGGCGCAGGACTCAGGCGTCCCCTGCCTCCCTTGATAAATGAGGACGCTGGTCCGGGCCAGGGAGGGGAAGGGACTTGCCCAAGGTCACCCGGGGTCACTGGGCTTCCACTTGGCTCACGCGACCCCTGCAGCGCCCCTCACCCCCCTCTCCTTGCCCCTCCAGACCTCTGAGCTCACAGGAGACACCTAAACTGAGAATTCCCCGGGGGGGCGGGGGAGGGGGGAGGTTGGGCATAACCTCTGCAGAAAAGCCCCGGCCCCAGTGTCACAGGGAGCCCAGGTCGCCTCATCCTGACCCCTGCTGTTAGAGGAGGATGAATTACTGCTACTAACTTTGGAGTGGATTTTACACCTGGGTAAGCTGAGGCTCAGAGAGATGAGGGAATTTCCCCAAGACCACACCGCTGGGAAGGAGGGCACGATAAGAACCTGAGTTCCCCGACTCCAGAGCCTGGCCCAGTGCCTGGCACAGAGGAGGTCAGCACAGTGCCCCTCTCTGCCCTGCTCGGCCTGGCACAGGGAGTCGGGACCACAGCTGGGCTAGACTGGGGGCCTTGGTCTAGACACTACTGCCTAACATGGAGTAGGAGTCAACAGTTCTCTTTTCCCTAACTCGGTGTTCATTTCAGGGCAGAAACATGAAACCCTTTAAGCTTTGGGGGCATCCAGCAAATATTTATTGAACACCTGCCGTGTTCCAGTGTGTGCACTGTTTAGGCATTGAGGAAACAGCAGTCAACAAGACAAGTGGTGCCCTGGGGGCGGGGGGTGGAGGGGGGTACATTCCAGAGGGTGGAAGGCGGGGAAGGGCTGGGCGGAGAGGAGGGACCGATGGAATCTTTTCTACCGTGAAGTCTGAGAAGAGGGCGGAGAGAGATCAAACCTCACAGCCTCCAGCCCTCTGAGCCTCCAGCCCTCCTGGGCCTGGTTTGAGGTGCTCTGTCAGCCTGAGCTCCCCTGACCCACCGCCCAGGGATTCGGGGGAGAGGGCCTAGGTGGGTAGAGAGTGGGCCAAAGGAAGCCCTAAACTGACCTCAGAGCCTGGAAACCTAGCTGTGTGATCTTGGATATGTCATTCTACCTCTCCGGGCCTGTTTTCTTATCATAGAATGGGGGTCATAATACTTCATAGCACTGATGATGCTATGCCAGAATGCTTCAGAAATGGTAAAGCAGGGTCAGAGTGTGGCCATATCAGAGGCCTTGCCAAATCAGGCGTAAGCAAGGGGGTAGTATTTATTTAGAGACCCTAGTGACCCTGTTGATAACCTGTGAGTGCTCTCAGTAAAGAAGTACATGAGGCAGAGGGAGGGTGGCTGAGTTCGAGGCGAGGAGCCCTGAGGCTCCCTGCTCCGCTCTCTCGGGAAATAGAACGCTCATGTCACTGTCAGCATTTCAACCTTTAGAACCCTTGCCACCACATGTACTGCATCAGACAGATGTGGCTAACTTTGCAGCCTCCTGAGTCATCTTGAACAAGCTAAGTGACCTGTGCCTCAGTTTCCTCATCTGTAAAATACCTGTTCCCAAGGTTGTCATGGGGATGAAAGAGGCCAAAGCCACAAACAGCCCTGTGTAGAGCTGCCACTCTGGGAGCCTTTTCAGTTTTTAAGCCCAAGGCCTAGGAGTGGTTGGATGGGCACAGTTGACTGCATAGGTTGCCATAGCTCAGCATGTACCAGCATGAGCACTGTTGAGACGCTGGAGGTACAAGCGGTCAACAAGACAAGTGTTGGCCTGGTTGGGGTGGCGGGGAGGTACATCAGGGTCAGAGCCTGGAGAATTTCTCACGAGCCTGAAACCATCTCTCCCTGCACTGGTACCTCCAGGCTACAAGTGGCTGGATCAGCCTCCTGGGCCCACACATGTGGAACCTGAAAAATGTCATTAGGTGGTTTATCATCACTCTGTCCTTTGTGACCTGAAGGTTTTGTAAACATTGCCATACGTTTTAAACTGGGGCTACAGATGAAACAGGGGCCTCGCTGCCATGTGTTACAACGGGCAGAAGGGGACTGGGGAGAGGATATTATCCACTTGCCACTCAGCCGCCCTCCACTTGGCAGCCAGACCCATCTTGGTACCACCATCTGCTCAAAATCCTTCTGTGGCTTCCCACTTTCTCAGCATAAAGAACAAAAACCTTAACACGGCCCATAAGGCACTGCAGTCTGGGCCCCACCTACACCTGGCCTCCTCCTCCAGCTGCATCTCTGATCACTTTATCAGCAGCCCTCTGTGCTCAGGCATGCTGCTCCCTCCAGCCTCAGGGCCTTTGCACGTGCTCTTCTAGACCGTCCCTCCTCCCTCATCTCCCTTTTCCCAGGTTAACACCTCCTCATCCATCACATCTGAACCCAACTTAGACTTGCATTCCAAGTCCCTCAGGCCACGGGGCATCCCCGGGTATGTGGGAGGTTTAGCTCAAGGTGGAATTATTCACTGTATATTGCTGGGATTAATCTCAGCCTGTACCCTGTCACCCACCCACCCACACACACACACACGCACACACCTTGCAACTGTAACCCTCATGACTTCCGGGACTGGTCTGAGTTTGCTCAGAGGTGCTCAGTAATGAAAGCTACCTTTGGGAGTAGCTCTTGAGCAAATATGGGGACCTTGCTTTGTATAAAACCGTATTGTCCTTCATCAAAAAAAAAACAAAAACGCTGAAGTCACTTCTTAGTTTTGGGGGTAGGTGTTCGTTCATTCATCCTTTCACTTACTCTGCCAGGCACTGTTCTAGGAGCCGTCAGGGAATGTGCCACAAAAGCCACTACCTTCAAGGAGCTTTCTCTAGTGGGGGTGACAGACCACAAACAAATAAACCTGTAACCCATTGTCAGGTGGTAGCAAATTTGATAAAGAAAAGTCATGCAGGGTCTGGTGGGAGCGGGTAGTGGTGGCACCTGCTGTCTTAGACCTGGATGAATAAGGAGGGAACTCTGCTGGGGAGGTGGGGAAGCACAGATGTCCTGAGTGGCATCCACTCCCTCCCTGAGCCTCCTTGTTGGGGAGACAGGCACATGGGCAACCAGCCGTTATACCTGAGAGGAGGTGAGGCAGCCCAGAGAAAGCCTGGTGGGAGGTTGGGGGCGGCTTCAGAGGTGGCAGGCTGGACAAATCCAGGAAGCCTCATGGCAGCTCCTGATACCCTTTACTAAAGTGGAGAAGAACTTGGGTTTGAAGTCACACTTGCCTGTGGAGGGTATGTCCTTCCTGGTCCTGCCATTTGCCAGCTGTATGGCCCTCACCTCTGTGAGCCTCAGTTTTCTCATCTGTAAGATGGGGACAGTGTTAGTCTCTTCCTTGTAAGGTTGTTGTGAGGCTGAAATGGGATCCGGATGCTTTTGAAGAAGGGCACCGTTTGGACATGAGGACCCACATCGAGAAAAAAACAGCATGAGCTGAGGCCCTAGATGAGCAACCCAGCATGGGCTGGAAGCAGCAGATGGTTCAGTTTGGGGCAAGGCTGGCTGGAAGAAGGGAAGTGGAAGAAAACAAAGTTGAAAATTAGGGTTGTTACTGAACCAAGCTCAGCTCCGCTCACCCACACGTAGTAAAGCCAATCTACTGACACCGGGTTGTGGTGAAGGAAAGCTCAGCGTTTATTGTAAAGCTCCAGACAAGGAGTCTGGGGAAGTCAATGCTCAAAAAAACCCAAACTCCCCGATGGGTTTCAGTGAAGCTTTTTTTTTTTTTTTGGATATATAGTTGATTTACAATGTTGTTAGTTTCTGGTGTATAGCAAAGTGATTCAGTTATACATATATATATACATATTCTTTTTCATATTCTTTTCCATTATGGTTTATTACAGGATATTGAATATAGTTCCCTGTTATAGTAGTACTTTGTTGTTTATCTGTTTTATATATAGTAGTTTGTATCTGCTAATCCCAAACACCTAATTTATCCTTCTCCCATGCCCATTCCCCTTTGGTAACCTTAAGTTTGCTTTCTATGTCTGTGAGTCTGTTTCTGTGTTGTAAATAAGTTCATTTTTATCATATTTTAGATTCCATGTATAAGTGATGTCATGTGGTATTTGGCTTTCTCTGTCTGACTTACTTCACTTAGTATGATAATCTCTAGGCTATCCATGTTGCTGCAAATGGCATTCTTTCATCTTTTTATGGCTGAGTAGTATTCCATTGTGTAGATATATCACATCTTCTTTATCCATTCATCTGTCGATGGACATTTAGGTTGTTTCTATGTCTTGGCTATTGTAAATAATGCTGCTATGAGCATTGGGGTGCATGTGTCTTTTTTAATTATAGTTTTCTCCAGATATATGCCCATGAATGAGTTTGCTGGATCATATGGCTACTCTATTTTTAGGTGGTTTTTTTTTTTTTTTGGCCACACCATGCAGCATGTGGGATCTTAGTTCCCTGACCAGGGATCAAACCCACACCCCCTACAGTGGGAGCGTGTAGTCTTAACCACTGAGTCTTAACCAGAGAGTCCTATTTTTAGTTTTTTAAGGAACCTCCATACTGTTTTCCATAGTGGCTGCATCAATTTACAGATAAGGATTTTTGAAGGCAAGATGAGGAAGGGGAGTCACAGGGTGTGTTATCAGCTCGTGCACAATTCTCTGATTGGTTGATGGTGATGTAACGGGGTGTCACAGGTGTTAATGTTATCAATCCTCAGGCTCCAGTGGGTCTGGGGGGCTACATGCTCATGGTCATCAAGTAGTTAACTTCTTCTATTTGGTGGGGGTTTTAGCATCTGTAAAACAACTCAGGAAATGTGCATCAGATACTGTTATTTAGGTACTTCAGAGAGGAACTGAAGATTCTGTGACTGCCGTACGCCTGATTTACTGTTTAAATTATTACCAGTTCTCCTGGCACAACTGCTACATTTGTCACTACACAATCCTTTCAATCATTAATTCTTGAGCCAGGCTTTTGTGACTCAAGGGAGGCCTGGGAGACTACCGCTTTTCCATAAACAAGAGACAGGCAGAGGACATGTGGGAAGGGGTCTGTCGCAGGAAAGCCCCACAGGGTCCTGCTCAGTTCAGGGTGTTAACCTGTGGACAGATGGAGCTAGTGAGATTCTAATTCGGAGGTTTTCAAATTGTGTTTGAAATCTTTTGGGCCACCTCAATGTATAAACTATACCAAAGAGGAGCAGTGTAGCATCGTAGTTAAGATGGCTGCCCTTGGGCTAAGACCCAGGTGCAAGTTTAAATCCCACATCACTTATCCAGTGACCTTGACATTCATTTCTCAGGGCCTCTTTCTCCATCTGTAAAACAGAGATAATAGCACCTACCTACTGGATTATTGGGAGGAAATGAGATGATGCATGGAAAGGGGTGGCATTTACTAACATTGACCAAGTATTAACTGGTACGATTTTTTTAATTAAAAAATTTTTTAATAGTGATAAAATAGACATAACAAAATTTGCCATATTAACCATTTTGAAGTGTGCAGTTCAGAAGTGTTAGGTATAATCACATTGTTTTGCAGTCGATCTCCAGACCATTTCAACTTGCAAATCTGAAACTCTGTACCCACTAAACAACAACTCCCCATTCCCCCTCCCCCAGCCCCTGGCAGCCCCCACTTTACTTTCTGTCTCTATGATGTTGGTTTCCCTGAGTACCTCATATAAGTGGAGTCATACAGTATTTGTCTTTCTGGGACTGGTTGATTTCACTTGGCATAATGTCCTCAAGGTTCAGCCATGTTGCAGTGTGTTAGAATTTCCTTCCTTTTTTAAGGCTGAATAATGTTCCATTGTATGTATATAACATTTTGTTTATCCAGTCATCCATGGATGGACACTTGCGTTGCCTCCACCTTTTAGCTATTATGAATAATGCTGCTATGAATATGCGGATACAAATATCTTTTGGAGACCCTGCTTTCAGTGCTTTTGGGTGTGTAGCCAGAAGTGGCATTGCTGGGCCATTCACTGTTGAAATTTGGAGGTGGGCATGGATGGCTCCCCACTGTGTCTCCTCTTGCCCATCAGAGTAAGAGAGGTCCCTGGGGCCCTGTGGAGCAGTTTGAAAACCAGTAGGTCAGATGGTCCATTAGAGATTTTGCCATTTCTCCCCCTTCCTTCCCAGGAAGACTTCCCTCTTGAATTGTTTTTTAATTATCCCTAGTGGAAACCACCCTTCATTCAGCAAATGTTTATAAGTGCCTGCTATGCTTCCATGTGGGCAGAGGGAGAGATAAACAATAAGCAATAAACATAAACAAGGAAAGGATATAGTATGTCAGACAGTGATGCGTGCTCTGGACCCAGCAGCGGAGCCAGTTAAAAGCGATTGGGATGAGAGGCTGGGGACAGCGTGGCTTCCCTGAGCTGTGAGATTTGAGCAAAGACTGGAAGGAGATAAGGGTGTTGGCCATGTGGTTATCGGGGGAAGAGCATTTCCGGCAGAGGGAACAGCCAGTGCAAAGGCCTTGAGGTGGGAGCATGCGTGGTGGGATCCAGGAGCAGCAAGGAGGATGGTGTGTCTGGAGCAGAATGAGTGGAGGGGAGGGGAGGAGAAGGGTGCGCTACATGTGGCCCGGGTGCCTTGATGGTGACTGCGGGTGAGAAGGGAGTCACTGAAGGTTTGGAGCAGGGAAGAAACATGATCTGATTCTAGTGCGAGGTGGAACTTTCTGGATGCTGTGGGGTGGATAGCTAGGGGTGAGGGCAGAAAGAGGCGGGAGACTGGTGAGGAGGCTCCTGCCAGAGAGATGATGGCAGCTTGTACGAGGATGGGAGTCAGGGAGGAAGGGCGCAGTGATAAATGTGGACAAAACGTCCTGCAGCCTGGGCATCCACCCCGATAGCACGCTGTTACCCTCCCTGCGCCACCACCCCGCCCTTCCTCCAGGCTGCTGAAGTGAGGTTGGGATGGGAACTTGCCCTCCATGCCAACATCCCTTTTTTTCTTCTGGTCTGTAGTGGGATTGTCCAAAACCCTCTGGGTTCTTCTATGTTGGAACTGTTGCCATGGAGACCTCCTGAGATGCTGCAGTTACCACCGACCTCCAGTTTAACTTCCAGATAGAGGTATAGAACGAATGGGTTTGTCTCCTAAAATGCTGAGAGTGGGGAGTAACTTGGGCCTGCGTAGAATCTCCACTTCTAGGACCATGTCAAGATTGTCTTATTGTGTGTGTGTGTGTTTTAACTTTGGACTACAATCTTCAGAGTATCTGGCTTAAGAACAGTGCTGTAGCTGTATTTGTTATAAAGGATTTCTTCAGCCAGATGCTTTTCCTTCTCCTTGGCTCTAGAATAATTAGTCCTCAGCCTTCCTGTGACACTGTAGCTAACTCTCTGGTAATGATTACCTCACTGTACTGCAGACTCATTAAAAAGTGCAGCTGTGGCCAGTTAACTCAGAAAAAGAGGAAGAGAGAGAGAAAAAGAACATCACCCCTGACCCCCACTGGGCTCCCTTCCCCTCTCCAACACACACACACACACACACACACACACACACACACACACACACATCAAATTTGACCTTGGCCTTTACTGACTGCTCCAAGTTTAAAAAAAAAAAAAAAAAAGCCACAGCTGACTCGCATGTAAGAAAAACAAAAGAAGTTCATTCTTGCATGAGATCTTCTAAAGACCCAGGTCCCGGAGTTTTAAGGATGATTAAAAGGATTTTCAAGGATGATACTGACCACATTTGATTTTCTCCTTGGTGCTGACTTTGGAATTTTTTCTTGCTCCAAGAAGAAATCCCACTGCATCGTTTATGGTGTCTGTCAGCAAGTGTGGGTTAAGCACCTCCTGTGGGTGCCTGCAGAACCCAGGTCAGATGTTTGGGAATGACCGTCTACCTCCACTACTGACAGAAATAACCCAGTCCGTGTTTTCTTTGGGGACAGATAACGTGACTGGTGAGATAAAAATCATGATTGTGGTGCATCAGAACGTGGTCCCACTCCAGACTAACCGCTTCCGTCCCACTTCTGGGCCTTGCAGCCTAGCCGTCGACCGGTGTCCTCCCTGGGGTCCTCACCATGTACATGTTGTTTCCCTGAGAGTTGGGGCTCTCCTGGGTCAGGTGTGGACCTTTCTCAGGGTTCCTTGGTGTCTTCACGGCACCTGGGCAGAGACAAGACCCCCAGGAGACCCCAGGGAGTTGGGACTTACCCCGTCCATTAGGGATGTCTTGAGCCCTGTGCACATTAGGTGGCCCCAGGCACACAGACACTGCTAGCCCTGACCAGCGGGGTCTTCTTCTCACCACAGGAACCCAGCTCGCTCTCTCAGAATCAGTCCAGCTTCTCAGACATATTTGAGAATATCAGTTCAACTTCAGACTGGATCCTGAACCCTAATCAGAACGAGGGTTGGAGTTCCCTGAGGACCAGCATACCCACTTTAGGTGGCGCCCCACCCACGGCTGCCGCCGCACTCCCTCAGCTGGAAGAGTTTGGGGCCCATCGCTTCCGCCTGGACAGTCCATGGCGTTGGAACCCTGGGCCCCTCCATCCCACCGTCACGGGTGGCCGAGAATTGCCCTTGTCCATCTTGTTGATGACAAGACCTGTTGGTCAGAGGAATGGGACTTAACTGTGACCTCAGCCCCACTGGCTTGGCTGGGTCACTTGGGGCCAGGGCTTTCTGAGACTAAGCGCTCCCCTTCTAGGGATCAAGAACACAACTGTTTTTAATTCTTTTAAAAAGATGTTTTTATTATAAAGGCTCTAATAAGCTCACGACAGAAAATGTTAAAAATTCAGAAAAATAGAAAGAATAAAAATCGATTACTTCTAGGCCCACAGCCCCACCACCAAGAGACAAAGATCATTAACATTTCGATGTACTGCCTTGTGATCTTTTTGCTCTGTGAAACATTTTTTAAAAACATAACTGGAGGGCTTCCCTGGTGGCGCAGTGGTCGAGAATCTGCCTGCCAATGCAGGAGACACGGGTTCGAGCCCTGGTCTGGGAAGATCCCACATGCCGCAGAGCAACTGGGCCTGTGAGCCACAACTACTGAGCCTGCGCGTCTGGAGCCTGTGCTCCGCGACAAGAGAGGCCGCGATAGTGAGAAGCCCGCGCACCGCGATGAAGAGTGGCCCCCGCTTGCCGCAACTGGAGAAAGCCCTCGCACAGAAACGAAGACCCAACACAGCCAAAAATAAATAAATAAATAAATAATAATTAAAAAAAAAAAAAAAAGAATAGCTCTGGAAAAAAATGTGCTATTTAAAAAAAAAAAAACATAACTGGAATCGTACTGTATATCCAGTGGTGTACCGTTAACCACCTCCCTGGAAAATAGAATCCCTTCGTTTGTAGCACTTTCCATTTCTGTGGTGGAAATACTCCCTCTGTGACCCATTTCAGGCTCCCAGCATCACTGAACACAGAGCTGGGAAGAGATGCCAGTATGAACCGGCATCAGTACACCATATTATAAATTAAAATTGTATCTATTTGTTCTGATCTTGTAATCAATACACAGTCATTATTGAAAATTCATAAAACTTGAACATATAAAGAAAAAATTAAAATCATCCAGAATTAGACAACCACCGCCCCACCCCCCCGGCTTAGAGACAGTCACTGTCACCATCCCAATGTAAGTCCAGCAGTCCCCTCTGTACAGATGGAGATATAAACAAAATAACTGTCTTCAGAGTTGAAAAGCAATACATATCTGTGACAGAATATTGGGGAAATCCAGAGAAGTCTCTGGTATCTCACCTTTCAGAGATCACTATAGAGGCTATTCTTCTAGACATTTTTCTTCTCTGTGTCTTTTTAATATGGGTGGACTTGTGGCTTGAATCTCCTGGTTTGTAGGCATAGTATATACATTCTCGTGACTCATAAGAAGATAACATCCAGGGGAAGGGTGTTATCACTACTAATTGATTAAAAACCCTACGGAAGCTTGAGAGGCAGAAAATACTCTGGTTCCTTGAACGTGGCAAATGGCCCATTAGGATGAAGCTCAGGTTATTTGAAGTTTGAGGTGGTCCCTGAGCATCTTTTTGGTTCTTCAAAAGCATCTTCTCTCTTCTCCTGCTGGGCTCTGGGACATCCCTGGGTAATTCCAGATGCTTGGCCCTTGTTCCATTCTCCCTTCCTCATCTGATGCTTGATGGGAGGGTAAGAATAGGAGTGCCTTTCTGGAGGGAATAACCAGGAAAATCTAGCTCTTGCTTAAGCCTGAAAACTAGTTCATTCCTTCGTGTCACAGGCAATTTCTGAGCACTCACTCTGTGGCAGGTAAGAGGTTGGGCACCAGAATACTGATATGGAGTAGATCCGGTGCCTGCCCTCTACTGCCAGGCTAACCAAGGAGCCAGTGTAGCACCCACGGCTCAGGGTACAAGGACTTAGAACCGACAGTCCATGCACAGCGCCAGGGCTGTGCCCAGTGAATGGTAGCTGCCTGCAAACCTGTGGGGGCGAAGGCCCAGAAGAGTGGTAGTAGTGGTAGTAGGGTAGTAGTGGTAGTAGGGTTAGCCCTGAGCCCCGGGCTAACCGATCCCTCTTTCCCACAGGCCTCCTCCAGATCCCACACCCTATGGACCCATGGGCTTGTTTTTCTGGTTTGCTCCTCCAGGGAAATTTGCATATTTCTCCAAAAAACCTTCAAGAAGCTGGACAGCCTGTTTTCAGACTTAGAGGGGAAGCCCATGGTTGTTTCTTGAAATCTGGGTAAGTATTATTTAAGGTTTCTTTCTCTTCAGAACCCTTGTCATTATTTAAAATGATCTTCATTTAAATGTCGTGAGTTTACATTTTGTCTGTCTCCCCGACTAGAATGTATCTCTATGGTGGAAGGTGGTTGTCTGTCTGTCTTAGTCACCGCTGTGTCCCCAGCATGTAAGACAGCACCTGGTACATATTTATTGTACGTATCTGGTACATATTTGTTTCTTTATTTATTTATTGGTTTTTGTGGGGGGTTTTAGCTGTGCTGTGTGGCATGTGGGATCTTAGTTCCCCGACCAGGGATCGAACCCGTGCCCTGGAAGTAGTGGAAGTGTAGAGTCCTAACCACTGGAACGCCAGGGAGTTCCCTGGTAGATGTTTATTAAATTAACTAACTGATTGATTTGGAGTGGAGGCGAATATCTATTTTGGATTTACTTAAAACTTAAGGTTTTCATATTCTCTAGTGACATCCCACCTTTCCTTTTTAAATAATTATAGATTCACAGGCAGTTGCAGAAGTCGTACCAAGGGGTCCCATGTACCCCCACTCAGCTCCCCTCATGGCCATTGCCTTTGAGGTTAAGTCAGACTCCTTAGCTGGGGGACTTGGTCCTGCAGGGTGTAGCCCCTGGCAGCTTCCCCTCCAACCTCACTTCTTCCCTCCCAACCTCTGCACCCACCCATTGTCCAAACCCTGGCTACACTGAGCATCCTTTTGGTTCTTCAAAAGCATCCTCTCTCTTCTCCCTCTGGGACTTGACAGATGCTATCCCCTCTGCCGAGAACATTCTCTTCCCCTGACCCCACCCCTGTCTGATGTCACCTTCTCTGGGAAGCCAATTCTGGGTTCCCCTCTTTGTATCCCTCTATCTGTGTTTTCTCCATCACAGCATTTATCCCACTGGGTTATCACCGTCTGTTTACTTGTCCATCTAGCTCTACCACTGTCCTGTTTCTTCTACTGGAATACCCTGTCCCATCCATCTGCAGGGCTGTCCCCCGTACTTCCTGCAGGTCTCTGCTGGAATGGCACCTTGCATCCGATACTGTTGTCACCCCCGCCGTTCTGATCACTGCATATCCCCCTCTCCCTAACTGTTCACTGCCCAACTGAATGTTTATATATTTATTTATTTACTTACTTACTTATTACTTACTTATTTAGTGGACTGTTACATCCAGATCCTCTGAGTGCGAATCTCAGTTCCACCACTTAATAGCTACGTGATCGTGGGCAAGTACTTAAATGATTATGATCATGATGTATTGGTGTATTATTGCCTGTCTCCCACCAGAATGTAAGCCCCTTGAGAGCAGGGAATTTGTCAGTTTTGTCCCCTGATTTGCCTCAAGGCCCTCTTCATTCATCCAGCAAGTAGTTATTGAATGCCTGCAGTACTCCAGGGCCTGCTCAGAAAGCTAGGGTTACAGCAGTGAAAAAACAACCAGGGACCTGCCTCGAGAAGTTTATGTTCTACTTGTTTACACAAGTAAACAATATAATTTAAAAACGTATTACTTAAGACGGAGTAAGTCTTATAGAAATAGAACAGGATGCTAGGATAGAGAGGCAGAGTAGCTTGGCCTGGGGAATCAAGGAAGGCCTCTCAGAGGAGGTGACATTCAGGCTAAGGCCAGAATGATGTGAAGGTCAAATGTAAAGTGTCCCAGGCTGGGGGGAATGGCAGGTGCAAAGGCCCAGAGGGAGGACCAGCTTGCGTATTTGAGGAGCAGAAAGACAGCCAGCGTGGCTACAGTGTAGTGAACAAGGCGGGTGTGGGGGGCATGAGCTGGAGTTTAGAGGCGGGCAGGGGCCGGATCAGGACTCTGTAGACTATCATGAAAGGATTGGTATTCATCCTGGGGTGATGGGAGGCCTTCGGAGGCCTTTAAGCAGGCAAGTGACATGATTGGTATATAGGACAAGGCCACTCAGGCTACTGTGTAGAGAATGGATTATAGGACATCAGGAGAGTATTTTGTTGAATGAATGAATGAATGAATTTGGCCTGAGCTGAGCTCTTCGTGCACTCAGCACAACCCCCTCTCCCCTGTGGTTAGAGACAGGCCAGCTCATGCTTCTCTGATTAGAAGGCTGTTTCTTCTTGAGCTGAGAACTAACATGGGGCTCCCCAAATACCAGCCCAATAAAATACCATCTTGGGTTCTTCTGGGTAATAAGGGCAATTACCCCAGCTGCCAAGTGGCACATGGAGTTGTTTAAAGGTAGTGGAAATTGCTAAGCCTGCTGACATCAAGGCCAGACGCTGCCCCCGGTGATGTCCTTAGTTCGTGGCTTGTTGCTGTCCTCTTTGTCCACCAACATGGTCTGTGCTGATTATCTGAGCCAGGGAAATCTGCCACAAACAAATCTCAAACTTGGGTTCCTGGAGCAACCATTGGAGGCCAGTCTTTTTTTTTTTTTTTTTCCCAAATAATTTTTTTTAATTAATTAATTAATTAATTAATTTATTTATTTATTTATTTATTTTTGGCTGTGTTGGGTCTTCGTTTCTGTGCGAGGGCTTTCTCTAGTTGCGGCAAGCGGGGGCTACTCTTCATCGCGGTGCACGGGCCACTCACTATTGCGGCCTCTCTTGTTGCGGAGCACAGGCTCCAGACGCGCAGGCTCAGTAGTTGTGGCTCACGGGCTAGTTGCTCCGCGGCATGTGGGATCTTCCCAGACCAGGGCTCGAACCCGTGTTCCCTGCATTGGCAGGCAGATTCTCAACCACTGCGCCACCAGGGAAGCCCTGGAGGCCAGTCTTGCTGGGTGACATTGGGCATGGTCTTAACCTCTCTGGGCCTCAATTTCTCCATCTGAAACAAGGGAAGGAGAATCCCTGTGCGGGTGTAGAGGAGAGAACATGGGGTTTAGCACCAAAGTCTGGTTTGACTTTCATCACATACTTACTGTGTAACTCTGGGGAAATCGCTTGGCCTCTCTGAAGCTTATAGTTAAAGGAGAGAGTCATAACGCCTCACGTCCTACTTAACCTTACATGGTAGTTGTAAGAATTAAATGGATTTAAAGTGTTCTGTAAACTGTTACATGCTGTCCAGGTGTTGGTTTGTGGCTTTTAACTACCTCAGAGTTATTTTGAAAAACTGATGCAATATTAGTTGTGGACAAACTTTTAGATAATCCCTCCATGGAGGTGATACTTTGAGAACAAAAGATTTTATTGCTCAGCTGGATGAGAACGAATTTGTGGGCCAAAGTCAGTGTGGAGTATGGGTATTAGACTAGAAATCTCTTGGCGATAAGACGACTGTTCGAAACAGAGATGGTGGCCAAGAGCTCTGGCTTTGGGCTCTGGTCTGCCATTTACTGGCATGTGACCCGGGCCCAGTTACTTCTTCTCTGAGGCTGTTGCCCCCCGGTTTGAAAACTGGATGTTATGGTATCAATAGTACCTGGCTCGTAGAGTTGGCTGGGACCGTGCATGTTAAAAACTGTAGCCCCAGGGCCTCGCATCCAGCAGTGGCTCAATAATGTTGCCTCTTACTATTATTTATACACCTTTGCTGTGTGCCAGGCACTGTGCTGCGCATCTTATTTATTTGTTTGTTGATTCTTTTATGCGTTTATTTCTTCATGGCCATGTCATTTCTTGCTTACACAGCTCTTCCAGACATGTACTATTACAGTCCATTTTTAGGTAAAGGAATCTCAGTGCAGAGAGGTTGAGTTGCCCAAGGTCCCACATCTATGAGTTGGAGGCACTTAGATTCACACCCTGTCTGTCTGGTCCTGAGCCTGCATTCATATCCACAGTGCCCTATGGTCACGGCTGGTACCCTTCCCAGTACCCGCTCCCAGGGCCCTTGGATGCCTGACATGGCTTGGTTTGTCCCTTCCCCAATCCTCCCCACCCATCCCTTCCCTTCTTCCCCTTCTGCCCCTGGGAAGGAAAGAGAGAATAAAGGGAGGGACAGAGGAAGGGGAAGGAGACCTTGCTGCCTCCCTTCCTTCCTTTCACTGAAGTATAACATACATAGAGTACACAAATCTTAAGTGTACAGCTTAGTGAATTTTTAAAATATATTTATGCCCATGTAATCACCACCTGGGTCAAGATATAGAACATTTCCATCACCCAGAAGCCTTGCTGTCCCCCTTCTAAGCCAATATTCCCTCCCACTGGCAACCTCTCTTCTGACTCTTCTCACTATAGATTGGTTTGACCTATTATTCAAGTTCATATAAACGTAATCCTACAGTATATATTCTCTGGTGAATGACCATCTGCTTACCATTGAGATTCACTCATGTTGTTGTGGTGAGCCAAACTTCATTCTTTTCATTGCTGTGTAATATTCCATGGTATAAATCTGCATAGGTTGTCCATTCTGCTGTGGGTGAACGTGTGGGTTGTTTCATTTGGGACTATTATGAGTGAAGCTCCTATGAGCATTCATGTCTTTTGGGGGACATAAACCTTCATTTCTCAGGAGTGGAGTTCCTGGGGTGTAGGGAAGACACATGTTTAAATTTAGTGGATAAAGTCAAACCATTTTTCACATGGTTGTACCAATTTACACTCCCACCAGCAGTGTATGAAAGTTCTATTTGCTCCTTATTCTCTTAGTATTGTAGGTCTTTTTAATTTTAACCTTTCTGATAGGTGAATGGTAGTATCTCATTGGAGTTTTAATTTCCATGTCTCAGTTGGCTAATTTACACTCCCACCAGCAGTGTATGGAAGTTCTATCTGTCCCTTATCTTCGTCAGCACTTGGTATTGTCAGTCTTTTAATTTTAGCCATTCTGATGGGTGAGTAGCCGTGTCTCATTGGGGTTTTAATTTCTGTTTCTCTGATGCCCAGTGATGTTGAACACCTCTGCATGTACTTATTGGCCATTGGATATCTTTTGTGAAGTACCTATTCGAGTGTTTTGCCCATCTTAAATTTGCCTTGTTTCTTTTTCTTAGTGACTTGTAGGAGTTGTTTTTACACTATGGATACAAATCCTTTGTGATATACACATTGAAAATATCTCCCCCAGCCCCAGTCTCTTAAAGATGATGAATAGAAGTTTTTAATTTGAATGAGGGCGTATTTATCCACCTTTTCTTTTATGATGTGGTAGTTTTTGTGTCCCGTTTAAGGAAGCTTTGCCTACCTGCTGAAAGCATTTTTCACTGGGATTTCTCCCTGCAGGGCTGGAAATGGCCACAGGGGACAGGTCGAGCCGGGGGCTGCCCCAGGTGGCCGAGCCAGGTGTGGAAGGGGAGCCGCATCTGCCCACAGGCCGGGAGCTGACTGAGACCAACCGCTTTGCCTATGCCGCCCTCTGTGGCATCTCCCTGTCCCAGCTCTTTCCAGAACCTGAGCAAAGGTGAGTGCTTTTATCTCACAGAGGGACGGTCATGCTTCTTCAGGGAGATGATTCTTGGCAGCCAAGCAGCCTGCCAGGTGTTACTGGACACTACAAAGAGGAGAAAGCCGTTGTCCTTGCCTTCAAGGAGCTCACAACGTGGTAGGGGGCTAGGGCATCCCTCATTCAGTACCCACTTATTTATACCTTCACCAAGCATTTAAGGAGCACCTACAAGCATTTCACCAGGCACCGTTTGAAGTACATGGAAAGTGGACATGAGTAAGACAAACAAGGCCGACACTATCCCTGCCCTCAAGTAGGACACACCCTAATAGGGGGATAAGATATCTACATTCACTGAGCACCTACTATGTGCTGAGTGTAGTACAAGGCCCTGTGGAGAAAACAAAGAAAAGCAAGGCCTGGCTTCTGCCCTCCTGGTGCTTACAATCTGGTGGGGGGGGGCGGTGGGCACCCAAATGAGTGATTTTAACAGTGGGCAAGTGGGCTAAGTGCCACGATGCGTATCAGGTTCAGTGACACTCAGTATATGGAGTCGGAATAGTAGAGTGGCTAAGAGCTTGGGCTTGGCCTTCAAGGCCTTCAAGGATTTTGCGGGGAGAGAGTTTGGAGACCGGAGGAGGGAGTTGTTTGGAGAAACCAGGACAGTGACCCAGAGCTGGAGGGACACAGGTGAGGCAGTTTTTCTCAAGGAGAATGCAGTTGAGTTGGGGACAGCTTGGGTGCTGTGGACGGGGCAGAGGGAGGAGCTAACTTTGACCCCAAAGGTCCAGATGGGGAGGGGGGCCTGGGAGGACAGAGATATCATTCCTGAGACAGGGAGCGATGGGTTGAGGGCAGGAGATGGCAAGAAGTTTTTGCATCTGCAGTGTTTTCAAGAACCGCAGCCCCCGACCCCAGCCATGGTCCCCATGAGTAAACTTCCCCGTGCCTTGGGTCTTGGCTGGGTTTTTGTTTGTTTTTCTTTTTATCTTTGTCCCTCCCACTGGCCCGAACCTTGAGCAGTTTCATCTCCTTGGGGGTCACTTCCAGGAAGCCTTCCCAGACCCTCCTCACCCCCCCAGACAGGAAGCTTCTCCACCTGTCTGTCCAGTGACCTGTCACCACAGCCACCGTGCTGCACCGTTACTCTTCCCTGGAGGGCAGGAGCTGCCTCGTTCATCTCTGAGTTCCCAGTGCCTGGCACACAGCTTGGTGCAACACATACCCTCGGTCAAGGTCTGTGAGAAGAAGGATGGATAAATACTGACTTTCTTAGCACAGGAGACATTCCACGGGATTTGGACTTAGATCTGGGTTCAAGTCCTGCCCCTGCCACTTTCCAGTTACATGTGGCCTTAGGCAGTTTATTTAACGTCCCTATGCATCAGTGTCTTCATCTGTAGAATAGGGCTAGTAATACCCACCTGCTGAGTGATTACAAGAATCAAATGAGATAATATAGTTAAAGCACATGGCATAGTGTTTGGCCCACAGTAGGTGCTTGCCGAGTCTGTGACTTACTTTATTTGTTCAATTTCCTCATCTGTAAAATGAAGACAATCCTGGAACTTACCCCTACCAATCAGGGTACTTTGGGCTGCAAGTAACAGTACACTGCACTAAAAGAGATTTAAATAATAAAAGTTAGAATGACCATCATCAAAAAATCTAGAAACAATAAATGCTGGAGAGGGTGTGGAGAAAAAGGAACCCTCCTGCACTGTTGGTGGGAGTGTAAATTGATACAGCCACTATGGAGAACAGCGTGGAAGTTCCTTAAAAAACTAAAAATAGAACTACCATATGACCCAGCAATCCCACTACTGGGCATACACCCTGAGAAAACCATAACTCAAAAAGATACATGTAGGGACTTCCCTGGTGGTGCAGTGGTTAAGAATCCGCCTGCCAATGCAGGGGACAACGGGTTCGAGCCCTGGTCCAGGAAGATCCCACATTCTGCGGAGCAACTAAGGCCGTGCGCCACAACTACTGAGCCTGCGCTCTAGAGCCCACGAGCCACAACTACCGAAACCGGCACGCCTAGGGCCTGTGCTCCGCAACAAAGACGAGCCACCGCGATGAGAAGCCTGCGCACTGCAACGAAGAGCAGCCCCCGCTTGCTGCAGCTAGAGAAAGCCTGTGCGCACCAGTGCAGACCCAACACAGGCAAAAATAAATAAATAAATAAATAATTTTTTTTTTTTTTTTTAAGAAAAGATACGTGTACCACAATGTGTATTGCAGCACTGTTTACAATACCCAGGACATGGAAGCAACCTAAATGTCCATCCACAGATGAATGGATAAAGAAGATGTGGCACATACATACAATGGAATATTACTCAGCCATAAAAAGGAACGAAACTGAGTTATTTGTAGTGAGGTGGATGGACCTAGAATCTGTCACACAGAGTGAAGTAAGTCAGAAAGAGAAAAACAAATACCGTATGCTAACACATATATATGGAGTTTTAAAAAGCGGTACCGATGAACCTAGTGGCAGGGCAGGAATAAAGAGGCAGACATAGAGCACAGACTAGAGGGCCCAGGGTGGGAAGGAGAAGCTGGGATGAAGTGAGAGAGTAGCATTGACATACACACACTACCAAATGTAGAATGGATGGCTAGTGGGAAGCTGCTGCATAGCACAAGGAGATCAACTCAAAGCCTTGTGACGACC
The DNA here is from genome assembly GCF_028021215.1 of Eschrichtius robustus. Taxonomy (NCBI): domain Eukaryota; kingdom Metazoa; phylum Chordata; class Mammalia; order Artiodactyla; family Eschrichtiidae; genus Eschrichtius; species Eschrichtius robustus. The sequence goes on along the minus strand of NC_090826.1, from coordinate 15,372,231 downwards.
TAGAGGGATGGGATAGGGAGGGTGGGAAGGAGGCTCGAGGGAAGGGATATGGGGATATAGGTATACATATAGCTGATTCACTCTGTTGTACAGCAGAAATTAACACAACATTGTAAAGCATTTATACTCCAATAAAGATGTGAAAAAAATTTAAAAATTAAAAAAAAATAATAAATGAACAATAAGAGACGTGTTTTTCTCACTTAACAAGAAATCAAAAGGAAGAGAGTTCCAGCATTGATACAGCACCTCAAAAAGCCTTTGGGTTGGCTTTTCTGCAGTTCTCTTAGCCTCCCCCTCCTGATCATAAAATGGCTGCTGCAGTGCCATACATCACACCATCACAGAACAAGACCCAAGGCACGGAAGAGGAGGACAGGGATTCTCTTCAAGTCTCTCATCAGGGAGGAACTCTTTCCCGGGATACCCTGAGAAGGCTTCCCCTTTTGTGTCATTGGCTAGGTCTAGTCAAATGCCCTCGCCTCACCTGCAAGGGAGGCAGGGAAAAAATAAGGGCACTTGACATTCTCTGTCTGTCTCCGTCATGGGAGGGGGCTTCTACTGGCCAGGAAGAAGGGGCTGGGGAATCACTGCTGCTGAGAAACGGCCATCCATCAGAGAGGGTGGTCCTGAGGAAGGAACGTGTTGATGGCCCCTGCAGAGCCTGGTACAGAGCTACTGCCAAACAAACGTTGGATGTTCTCATTATTAATAATGAAACCACGTTCTCTATCTAGAGGTTAGTATATATCTCGTTGGATGTTCTGTTCCCAAGCAAGCCAGGGTCCCATCTCCTGCAAGGGTCCAACTCTCTCCCTGCTCTAGCCCATACCTGTGCCATACATGGGAAGCTCTATCTTTCCAGAAGCTTCTCAGATCTGATGAATCCCTACCTGATAAGCTGGTAGATAGGCGAGGGAAGAGTTTTGCATACTTTGTTCACATAAACAAATATTTATGAACCTGAACTGTGTGCCAGGCCTGTGCTGGGCACCGCCTGGGAGGGCACATGGAGAAGTTACTGTTCTGTGTCCCCCACAAAATCCAAGTATGGTCTTAAGCACATGTGGCTGAGCCGGAAGCATCTGCCTTGGGGGCACTTTCCTTCCTGAAAGTTACAATGCAGTATGCCACCTCTTTCCACTTGGTTGATCTCAGTCTTCAAAACACATTTTAAAACCAACCTCAATCTGGGTTGTAAATCCCAGATATGCTGCTGGTTTCAGTAATCTTTAGAAAACATTCTGTGTTAGTTTTTGTCCACATGGGGCATAAAAGCAAGCCTTTAAAATATTTATCTCTCTTCCATGCTGTAAGCGTCACAGACGCTGTTCCTTACAATGAACTCTATTTATTAAACATGGAGATATTAATGGTGTAGAGCAGGGGTCAGTAAGCTTTGTCCGTGAAGTCTAGATATTTTAGGCTTGCAAAACCCTGTGGTCTTTGTTGCAGTCACCCAGCTTTGCTGTTCCACGTAGGCTAAAAGCAGCCGGGAGACAACATGTAAAGGAATGGGCGTGCTGTGTTCCAATAAAACGTAGTTTCAAAAAAAAATAGGGGCTGCAGCCCCCTGGTGTAGTTTTCCAGCCCCTAGTGAATAGGAGGAGCTTTGGACTAGGAGTCGAGAACCTGGATTCCAGATGAGGCTTTGCCCTTTCCCAGCCAGGAGACCCTTGATATGGTGTTTAACCTCCACAGCCCAGGGGCTCCGTCTCAAGACACGGCAAGGATGAGAGGGGAGATGGATGCACCAGCCTAGCCGGTGCCCAGCACTCGGTGGGTGCCAAGGAATGTGATTGCTGGAGAGGGACGATCTCTGCAGTGGTTAAGCATGGCCTCTGGAGTCAGAGAGAACCCTGGACCCTGGAGCTGTCACTTAACCTCTCTGGGGAATTCCCTGGCAGTCCAGTGGTTAGGACTCCGCAGTTGCACTGCTGAGTGACCCAAGATCCCACAAGCCATGTGGCACGGCCAAAAAAAACAAAACAAACTAACAAACACCTTTCTGGTTCTGGGTGTCTTTATCTCTAGAATGGGGGTAAAAATAGTACCTCCCTCCCTCATGGGGCTGTAATGAGAAGTAAATGAGTCCGGGTGTATGAAGCACTAAGTACAGGGACTGACAGATAGTTGCCCTGTGATCACCATTTATTATCATTATTGCTATTGATTTTTATGTGCTTCAACTAGATCACCAGTCACGTTAGAAGCATTTACCAAGGCCCTGCCATTCTACAATGCTATTTCTTATTTAATAGATTGCTGTACTGGCACTTTACATATATATTCATTAATTCATTTGTTCATTTAAAGAAACACCTATATAGGGCTTTATGTGTGCCAGGTTTTGCTCTAAGCACATGACAAATGTTAACTTAGCTTTCAACAACCCTATGAAATAGGTTTCATCATTATCGCCACTGTTTTACAGATAAAGAAACAGAGGCACAGAGAGGCTAAGTAACTTGTCCAAGATCACACAGCTTGTGGCAGAGCTGGGATTTGAACTGGAGTTCGTGCTCTTTACCCCTCCACTCTTGTTATGAGATGCTTCTCTACATCCAGGACTTCCTTCATGGACACAGGGCCAGGCCATGCTGCTGCCCTCGGCACTACGTATATGTTTACCCCGAAGTAATGCTCAATTCACTTAGTCATCCCTGCCCGCGTATACACTCACACATCATCCCAGGGTAATCCCAGTAATTGTAGCGGGGTAGGTTACAATAATTGTTATAGCAGTAGCTAACATTTATTGAGGGTTATCGTCTGCCAGGCGCTATTATCATGTCATTTAATCTTTCCAGCCAATCTATGAGACAGGCCCTATTATCATCCTCATTTTACAACAGAGGAGAGTAAAACTAAGGTGAAGTAGGGCACGAAGCCAGTCACCGAGGGAGCCAGGACTCCCCCGAGGGGTCAGACGTTAGAGCCCGACTCAACCCTCTTCTCCACTGCCTCTCTTGGTCACCTTGTAAATAAAATAGTGATGCCAGCTAACGTTAGTTGAGTATCTACTGCGTGCCAAGCCCTGCTCGGGGTGCTTTATATGTATCCTCTCATTTAATCCTCAAACAATTTTATGAAGTTGGTTTCTTAGACCCATTTGCAGATCAGGAAACTGAGGCACAGAGAGGTCGAGTTACTCGCTCAGATGTCCTTCAGGAGTGAAGGACTTTCCTGGGACTTCCCTGGCGGTCCAGTGTTTAAGACTCCATGCTTCCACGGCAGGGGGCGCAGGTTTGATCCCTGGTCAGGGAACTAAGATCCCGCATGCCCCGTGGCATGGCCAAAAAAAAAAAAAAAAAAAAAGAAGGAGTGAAGGACTTTCCCCCAGCTACTGAGAGGGCTTTCCAGCACAGCCTGGGCCTGCCTCAGCTGAAGAGAGCCACTTCACCCAAGGTTCTGCCGCCTTCCTGGGGCGGCCTTTGTCCGATGACTGTCTGAAATAAGGGTATAAAGGCCCAGCCCTGTTGCCCCACTGGGGGCAGTTCTCAAGGGTCACCCCATCTTCAGATCTCCCTGCAGGGTCAGCTGAGGCTTCTGTTGAGACTGGATCTCCCTGCCCAGTCCTGCATCCTCCCCGCGCATTCACAGACGTTGACCCCAACGGAATCCCCAATAATCATTTCAGAGCTGCTTCCCAGGGACCTGGACCAAAACAGTGGTAGGGCCAGGATTTGAACCCGAGTCCTGCGCTGCTCCTGTCACAGGTCTGGCCTGCAGAGATCTCTCTGCTTGGGCTTTGGCAGCAGCAGCTCTAAAGAATGGGTTGGGTGGGCCGCCTGGGATCCCCGGGAACCGGAGCCGAGTGGTGCAAGCGGGGAGCTTCCTGAGGTCGCCCTCTCTACCAGGGAGCTCTGCTTGTCTCTGGGAAGCCTTTTCTCTGCACTGGTCTAATCCCCTCTCATCTGCTTCCCCTGTTCCGCATCCCAGTGGTGGCTTGGAATCAAAGCCTGATGTGGACTCTTCTGGGGTCCCCAAGGTGCCATGTGTTTCCTGCAGCTCCTGGGGTCCCTTCTCTCCTGGAGCACCCCATCCATCCCCCACCCAGGGACCCCCGTGGGACTCAACTCAAATGACTGCTGTGGACAGAGCCCCCATGGTGGCGGTGGACACGGCTGGAGGACAGACTTCTCTGCACTTTATCCACTTCTACAGCAGCCAGTGTGTCTCCAGAAAGCATGTCCGTGGCCATTTCCAACAGCAGCCAATCTCCATGTGTGGGAACCTTTTCTGGTCACTGCCTCTCACCTCACAGGTGGATTTGGGGCTCCCTCTCTGGACTCTCTGGACTCATTGGGGCTTGATTCCTGCCTCTGACCTAGCATATCCCACGGCACTGGATCAGTTAGTTCCGTCCAAGTCTCCACCCCGCTGTGAGCTTCTCATCCAAGGCCCATCTTGCTCATTTTTGATTCCACAGCCCCCAGGGCAGGCCGGCCTCAGGGCATATGGTCAGTAACTGCTCGTTACCCTCGTTCCTGTGGTTTATCAGCCCTGTGGTCAAAGTTTCGGTGGAGGAAGAAACTCAAGTCCACACACCTGAAATCAGGTTTTGGCTCTCTTCCGTATTCCATGGGCCACAGTTGCCGTGGTTTTTTGTTAAGTGCCAGGTCTTCACATCCCTGCACACACCTCATATCGTGAGATGCACGGTCCAGGATCTCAGCTGTGTCTGTCTTTCAGATCCTTCTGCACGGACTTTGTGGCCGGCCTGGTGAAGTGGCTGGACTTATCCGAAGCTGTCTTGCCAACCATGACTGCTTTTGCCAGCGGCCTGGGAGGCGAAGGAGCAGACATGTTTGCTCAGATCTTATTGAAGGACCCCATCTTGAAGGATGACCCACTGGTGATCACTCAGGTACACCCACCGCCCAGGTGGCGGCTGCCAGGGAAAGTAGAACAGATAATTTCCTCTCAAAGTCAGCCTGAATCTTGCTTCTAGTGGCGTGGGGGGAATTGGAAGATTAAATATTGCATCATAATTTCATATGATGATGACGATCATAGCTAATGTTGAATTATCATTATTGAATATTTACTATCGATTTATTACTTAAACAGTACTTGTTATATGCTAATACCTTACTAATATGAACTCATTTAATTCTCAAAGCAATTTTATTAGGTAGGTAGGATGATAAATGGAGGCACAGAGACGTTAGGTAACTTGTTCAAGGTCACACAGCTGATTTGAACCTTGGCAGTCTTACTCCAGAGCCCGTGCTCCTGACTGCTAGGCTGTGGTGCCTCCTTTTGGAAGCAGCAGCTTTGCTGTGTGCCCTTGGGCATGTCACTCACCTGCTCTGTGTGCATTTGAAGCAGGCAGAAGCTTGACACAGGCTATCGGTGGGTCAAGAGAGCAGATTTAAAACAGCCCTTCCCCTCCTTCATCTGACTCCCTGAAATTCTCACACATTTATTCAGTTATCTGCTTACTTGTTTGTCTGGCTCGCCTCTCGAATGTAGGGCAGAGGTATTTTGTCTGCCTTGTTCTCCCACTTCTTAAGGGTCAATAAATATTTGTCAAATGAGCAGGCTGGTTACATATCAACCTATTGCTAATTCCTGTTACTCTTCCCTCAGGACCTTCTGAGCTTCTCACTCAAGGATGGTGAGTTGATTTCATAAGTTGTGGGGCACGTATCTGCACCTCAGCCAGTGAAGCCAGTGGTAGGTGTTGCCCCTGCGGTCCCGTCCCCAGTGGCCTTTTCGGCGCAAGAAAGGAAAGGGAAGCCAGTAGAGCTGCGGAGCCGGAAGCTCTCCATTCACGCCAAGCGCCGGGTGGTGCTTCTTAGAGGTTTTATTGATTCCGCCACGGTGCCCTGTGGTTCCACCTTCTGAGTAGCTCTGGAGTCTGGCTCCTGCCCTCTGAGGTCTGTCCTGCTGGCAAACAGGGAGAAGGAGCACGGAATTGAAAATGAAATCCCAACCACCTCTACACTGTGTAGTAAGGGAAGTCCCCCCCACTCCCCGCCGGAACCCTGGCTTGGGGGGGGACGGGAGGGGTGAGAAGAGGAGGAAGAACAGAACTAGGCTAGGAACAGCAGAGCAGCAGAAACAGCGTGTGCAGGAGCACCGGCTGGAAAGAACGCTCAGAGGAGGGTCACGGGGGCCGGGGCCGAGCGGGCTCTCCACCTACACGAGACCCCAGGCTGTTCCCGTGGAGTTTATAGTCTGAGAAGTGCAGCGCTAAGGCTCAAACCCCAATGCATATTTTTGGCCCTAGTCTAGCCGCACAGAATGCTTTCACTCCATATCTCAGAGCCAGATGGGAGCCCAAGGGTGATCTGGCCCAGCCCCTGCTTTCAGGCGGGCACCACCTGAAGTAACACTTCTCTTTTAGCCGGTGAGGCCACATGGCTGAGTTGTGGTCTGAGGATGTGGTGGAGTTGGTGTGAAAATCCTCAGCTCTATCACTTTTTTCTTTTCCAAACAGAAGTAAGGGAAGAATAACAATATCCGATCGTCCTGGACGCTGTTGGAGTGAGGGGTGGGTTTGCGCGGAGGTCTGAGTCTCAGGTTGCTGGAGAGCAAGGCAGCCCATCAGCACACACACGCTCACGTGATAATCACGGTAACAGCAAAGCACCAGTTCTTGAGCGCTTGCTGGGCGCCCAGCCTGCTGCCAAGGGCTGTACAGGCACGGAGCCCTCTCGGCCCCCTGAGGGGTGCGGGAGGTCGTTGTTACCATTTTGCAGGTCAAGGTCATCTTGGATGAGACACCCATATTTCCAGGTGGAGAGGTTGAGGCCCAGAGAGGGGAAGGGGCTTTCCCGGAAGCACGCAGTGGCAGAGGTGGCCTGGTGGTCAGAACCAAGTCTCCGGCCTCCAGGGCCAGCGCTCTGCCCCACCGCCTTGTCACGGGGGAGAAGAAGCTGCCCCAGCACTCCTGTGTCGGCCTCACTCTCTCCCTTTCCTCACCCGGTGAGCCACGTTCATCCTAGCCTGCTTCCTGCCCCCGCCTGCCAATCACAAGCCCTCCTGAGCTCCCGGGAGCACCCAGGACACTTTAACTTACCCCCTTTGCTGTGGGTGACCTTGGCCTGGCTCTCACAGAATAACTGGAGTGGGTTTGAAACAGCCTGTCTAATGTCATCACCTGGTACTTCATTCCCTCCCAGGGGTGTTCTCGTAGGCAGCCTCTAAACCGGCATTGCCTTTGAAATGTCTCTTGAGAATAACTACCACTTATTAAGCACCTGTTAACGCTGGTCATGGTACCCGACCCCCGTCAAGCATTGTTTCACATCATCCTCCTAGCCATCCTTTCATGTAGACACTCCCACTTTCCAGACGAGCAAACTGAGGCCCAGAGAGGTGAAGAAACTGGCCTAAAGCTGGTAAGTGGCAGAGCTGGACATTCTAAAACAAGTGCTATTAACAAAAACCTTAGCAGATTTTACCCACGGGGGTTGAGGACTATGGCAGCGTCCCCACGGGAATATAATAATACCTCGTATCTAAAGAATACCAGTCTCTGACAGCACCTGAGGCGTGCCTTTGGGTTCTCTCAAAGCCCCACCAGACGCCGGCATCTACAAACAGGAGCAGCCTCACTGGTACCCCGGGACCCCAACGGCAGTGGGCGCTAGGGCTCAAAATTTCCCCAGAGGTCAGAGGTAGGTGGCCCCTCAAACCATCCAGACGACCCTCTCATCAGACACAGGCAGACCTCGGAGATATTGCGGGTTCAGTTCCAGACCACCGCAGTAAAGCAAGTCGCGTGAATACTTTTGGTTTCTCAGTGCGTATAAAAGTTATATTTACACTATACTGTAGTCTATTAGGTGTACGGTAACACTGTATCTAAAAAAACAATGGACGTACCTTAATTTAAAAATGCTGTTGGAAAAATGGCACCGATAGACTTGCTGGATGCAGAGTTGCCACAGACCTTCAATTTGTTAAAGACAAAAAAACAAACAAAAAAAAAAAAATGCAATATCTGCGAAGCACAGTCAAGGCAAAGAGCAGTAAAACGAGGTCTGTCTGTAGACGAGAAAAGGAGGCCTGGAGTGGGAGTGGCTACAGTTGTCATGTCCAACTCTATCCTTATTAATGAAGAACCAGGGACCAAGAACTGGGTGCATCTGGGGATCAGGCTGCCTGGTGTTAAGATTCAAGCTCTACCTTGGCAAGGTCCTGAATGTCTCTGTGCCTCGGTTTTCTCAGGTGTTAAATGGGAACAAACAGTACTTTTTCCCTTATGGGGCAGTGGTGAGGATTAAATGAAATAACCCAGGTAAAGTGCTCAGAGCAGAGCTGGCATGCAGGAAGCAGGCCATGAGTGCCACTGGGGCATGGTGGTGGTGGTGAAATGGGAAAGCCCTGGGAACCAGAAAACCTGGACTCTCATCCTGTCTCTGAGACTCTCATTGTGTGACCTTGATCAAGTCACTTAACCTCTCTGAACTTCAGTTTCAAATACAAATGAGAGGCAAGAGCCAGATGCTACGTCAGAGCAAAACAAAACTGTCTTTGGTCCTAAGAACACAGTCAAGGATCTTGTAAGGAGAAGGTCGGTGTCATAGCTGGGCCAGTTGTTCAAGGCCTTACCCATAAGCTCCATGAGAGTAGGGCCCTTGTCTGGCTTGTTCACCATCATATCCCAATGTCTGCAACACTGATGGACACGTGGTGGGCATTTAGTACTTGTTGGGTGGATGGATGGAGGAAGGGGTGGAGGAATGGATGAAGGGATGGAGGGACGGATGGATAAATGGATAGAAGTTCGGATGGATAGAAAGAAGGATGGATGTCCTTTCCTTAGAGCACAAGCTTAGATACTAGCAAGGTGATTTGTCTGAACTTGAGGGTTAAAACATCTTTTTTCTACAGAGACTGATGGGGTAGGACACACAGCACAGAAGAAGGCTGTCTGTGCTACTGCATTTCTCTCTGGGTGTGAGACAGGGTGATTAATCGTGGAATCAGCCCAAGAAATCAACACAAAAAGCCGCACGTCTCTGAACTTCCTGGAAGGTTGACCCTTACTGACAAGATTGGGATCTTAGTCACAAAATGATGCCATCTTGGCAGCTGGGTGGAATTTTTTGTGCATGCCAATCATTTTCTTCTCCTCATCCAGTAACAACCCATGAAGCTTCTTGCCCACACAACCGGGAAAAATAAGCCTTTTATATGTTGAAGGTTAAACTAAATCTGAGCCAGCTCTAGACTGGGTTTCACAACTGTGGCACTGTTGACATGTGGGACTGGATAATTCTTTGTTATGGGACCACCCTGTGCCATGTAGGAGATTTAGCCGAATCCCTGGCCTCTACTCACTAGATGCCAGTAGCACTTCCTGAGTTGTGATAACCAGAAATGTCTCCATACTTTGCCAGATATCCTGGGGGGCAAAAACATCCCTGGTTGAGAACCATGGATTCAGGACCCAAAATTTGGCCGTCTCAGGTGGGGCTGGTTTATTTGCAGTTGGTAATCTTTATAAGTTACCTAGTTGCTCTCCGAGGTCCTGTACACAGATGGTGAATTATTGCATCGTATATAATCCTCAAATCAACTGCTAGAGTAGATACTGTTATCCCCACTGATAGGAAATTTGGCTCAGGAGGTTAAGTAACCCGAGGTGGCATTTCAAAGTAAGTTTCAAATTCCATTTAAGGCAGTGAGTCTCATGGTGAACGTGCGCAGGAGACTTAAGCTGAAGCATGGTTCTTGCCCTCTGTACTCTGAATCCAAAGATAACATTGACTCCAGGTCATGGAACCCAACGACATGCAGCCGCATGAGACCTAACAACCTTCACCGCAAACTTGGCTCTGCTTTCTGACCTGGTCTTTTTTACTGAGTTGCAAACCCTGCCTCCCCAATGAATCAGAAAGGTTTGAGAGGTTGGTTGTTGGTCGTGGTGGAACGCGTTGTCAGCTGGTGGCTAGGTTCTTCATCAGGATCCTCAAGATTCGTAAAGCTTGCTATCAGTATTGAAACTGGCTGGTTCATCCATTCAGCAAATAAGAACGGAGCCCCCACTGTGTGTGCCAGGCCGTCTGCTAGGTGCTGGGAGTAGTTCTAACCAGGGCCGATGCTCATTGAGTGCCTACTGTGTGCAGGCCCTGAGAAAAATGCTTTACAATTTGTTTAAACCCCTCAACAGCCCTGGGAGGTAGATGCTATTCCTGTCCCTCATTTTACAAAAGAGGCAGCTGCGGCCCAGAAAGTGAAATCACCTGCCCGAGGTCAGTCACACAGCAAGGATTCGAACCCAGGCAGTGTGGTTCCAGAGTCCATGCTTAACTGCTGTCCTGCTTCCTACATGGAGATAAAATGGTAAAATCCTCATCCTTACAGCTGACTTTAAGGGGATTTGATGAGGCCAGAATGAAGAGTGGGCACCCCATGTGGTAGAGGCCAGAGGAGCAGCCAATCTTGCCAGCAGCTGAGAGGGTGGAGCTGGAGGAGGGCCTCAGATGGGCCCCCTTTGCTCCCATGACCACTGGCCTTGAAGTAAGCTTGTTGCCACGTTGGACGCCCTTAATTGTCCCCCCAAAATGAGCCATGAAGAGAAGAGGCAGGAGTCATACCCGAAACCATCTGAGTTCAAGTCCTGCCCTGAGACAGGGTGCATCTTAGAAGTCCTGTCCCTTGGGACTTCCCTGGTGGCGCAGTGGTTAAGAATCCAACCGCCATTGCAGGGGACACGGGTTTTATCCCTGGTCCAGGAAGATCCCACAGGCCACAGAGCGACTAAGCTCTTGCACTACAACTACTGAGCCTGCGCTCTAGAGCCCGCAAGCCACAACTACTGAGCCCACGTGCCACAACTACTGAAGCCCGCACGCCTAGAGCCTGTGCTCCGAAACAAGAGAAGCCACCGCAATGAGAAGTATGCACATTGCAACAAAGAGTAGCCCCCGCTCGCCACAACTAGAGAAAGCCCGTGCACAGCAATGAGGACCCAATGCAGCCAAAAATAAATTAATTAATTAAATTTAAAAAGAAAAAAAAAAAGTCCCGCCCCTCCAGCCACGCTCTGCCCACCAAAGTGAAGACCCTGGGCAGACTTTTAAGTCAGCCCAGTGCCCAGCGGGGCAATGGGGGGAGGAGCGTGGGACTAGAGTAAGGTGTGGTTTCCTTTATATGAAAAAAAAATTCATTGAGGGTGAAATTGGGTATAAATATTCTAAATGTTACATAAAATGTACAATTAGAAAAGTAGGGGGAATTCCCTTGTTGTTCAGTGGTTAGGACTCGGCGCTTTCACTGCCAGGTCCCGGGTTCAGTCCCTGGTCGGGGAACTAAGATCCCACAAGGCACGCAGCACGGCCAAAAAAGAAAGTTGGTCCATCGAGGGATGGCAGTGCAGTAGGCTGGGTAATCAGTTGAATGAACATGGCCTGAGAGTGTCCTCAGACCGCAGGGAAAGGCGAGACGAAGGTTCCCCGTGCTGACACAGCAGCAGCAGCTCACAGCCTCACCCCAGCAGCCCTGGCTTCTTAGCATCTAAGGATAGAGGAAATTTGACAATTTACCATGAAAAGAGTACTGTTAGCCACCCTTTCTTGATCACTTACTGCATCCCAGGTGCTGGCCAGTCTCATCACATGCATCTTCTCACTGCATCTCAACATACGCCAGATTAAAAGGGTATTCTTGCCCCCATTGTACAGATGAGGAAACTGAGGCTCAGAGAGGTAAAGAAACTTGCCTGAAGCCATTCAGCTAGTAGGTAGTCAGATGAAAATTCAAACCCCAGTCTGTGTCGCAACAAAGGCTGAAGTTTCTGGCCCATGGCCTAGGGCTATGCCTGGGATTGTGGGTGCACCCCACATATCCCATGCACCCAGAAGATAGGATTCACAGCTGACCACATGGGATTGACCTGGAATCCCAAAACTCACTCGAGTAGATTTGCCTTATTCTATTTTTTTTTTTTTTTTTTTTTTTTTTGGCTGCACCACTCAGCTTGTGGGATTTTAGTTCCCCGACCAGTGATCGAACCTGGGCCCTCCACAAGGAGAGCTCGGAGTCCTAACCACTGGACCTCCAGGGAATTCCCTCAAGTAGATTTGCCTTTAAAAGGCAGCCACAGTGAAATGAACAGAAACTTTGGCATCCTGGGTTTTAAGCCAAATTCCACGGCTCTCTCAGCTGTGTGATTTAGAACAGCGGTCCCCAACCTTTTTGGCACCAGGGACCGGTTTCGTGGAAGACAGTTTTTCCACGGACTCTGGTCGGGGAGATGGTTCAGGCGGTAATGCTAACGATGGGGAGTGGTGGGGAGCAGCGGATGCCCGCCCCTCACCTCCTGCTGTGCAGCCCAGTTCCTAACAGGCCACGGACCGGTACCGGTCTGTGGACTGGGGGTTGGGGACCCCTGATTTAGGAAGTTTCTTAGCCTTTCTGCACCCATTCTTCCCTCTTGTGCAAAATGAGGCATCATAATACCAGCTTCCCAGGACCACTGGGAAGATTAGCAATCAGGAATGCAAGCTTCTTGAGTGGTGCCCAGCATTTGTTAGGAGCACCGTGGATGCTGGTTTCCTTCCCTGCAGAGGTAGCAGGAGGAGGAGTCATCTTGATTACACCACTTCCTCCAGGCATGAATGCACCCAGACCTTCTCAGATCAGGAGCTTGCTAGTTAGAACAACAAGCGCAAAGGCTCTGGGGCAGGAATGAGCTTGGCTTCTTGGTGGGACAAATACTGGTGGAAACAGGGACCAGTAGAAAGTGAGGTGGTAGAGAGTGGCAGGAAGGGGTTAGAAAATGTACAAGTCTTGCAGACCATGGGAAGAAATGTGGATTTTATTCTAAGTGCATTGGGGAGTTTTAAGTTGGGGAAGAGAACCCCAATCAGATTTATGACTTCATCCTTCAAGCTGCTGTGTGGCAAATAGAGTGTGGGGCAAGAGGAACCAGGGCAATGGCTGGTCCTTGAAGAGTGATGGCAGTCACAGTGGCCGTGCAGCAGAGATGGGGAGCCGTGGTCAGACTCAAGATACATTTTGGAGGTGCAGCTGTCAACATTAGCTGGTAGATTGGATGTCTGAGGAGGGGCAACAAGAAAAATCAAGAACGATGCCCAGGCTTTTGGCCTGAACCCCAAGTTGGGCTTTTTATTGAAACAGGACGGATTGGCCCTTGAGGAGTGAGTTGGCTACCCGGCAAGTTGTCCTGGGTAGCCCAGGACTCCTGCCCCTCCTCCACCGCTCACCACCTGCCTTAAATAGAACCTCAGCTCCAAGTCCAGCAGCCTGGCTATCAAGGTCCTTGAAATGACCCTTACACGAGGCTGACATTCCAGAGTCCTGTGCCCGAGAATACCTTGGGAGGTTTTAATCACCTGTGCACCTGGCAGTCTATATTCCAGAAACTGAATCACGGCAGCCTTGACCAATGGAGTATGAATTAGTAGCTGATAATAACTGCCATTAGTTAATCACCATGGCCAAGGCTTGTTAATTTCCACAGGTCGATTACGGCCTACGTGCAATAGTCTGTGATCCTAGGAGGGAGCAGGGAGCTCCTTTATTCGTGGAACTTTAGCTGATCAGTAACCCCAAGACATGGCCTGTGGTGTCTATTTCCCGACACACAGACAGGTCCTCATCCAGGGGAGGCGGCCTAGGGCAGCTGGGCAAGTGCTGCCAGACCACGGCTCGCTCTAAGGACCCTAGTTTGAGGAAGGAACTGGTTTATTTTGCAGAAGCTGAGGTCATCGTAGCTACTACGACCTTAGTATAAAATTACCGTGCAGCACTGCAGACACCCAGCAGAGGAGGCTGGTTCTGCAACATTCATTAAGGACCCGTCATGGACCCAGAGTCCTCTCCTCAAAACTTGGTGAGATAACTTACTATTTCCACTTCCACCTGAGCGAGGATGAGCTTTGCCCAAGGTTAGACACACAAATAGTATCCGTACCCAGGTCTGTCAGGTCATTAATTGAACATTTATTCTTTGTGCCGAGCGCTCTCCTAAGGACTGGAGATAAAGCAGTGTAGAGTTTATACTTACAAAGTTTATACTTCACGGGGAGAGACAAACGAAAGTAAACGGATATGATGTCAGAGCAGGGCAAGCTCTGTGTGGAACAAAACGCAGGGTAAAGGGGTAGAGTAATGGGGGCCGGGGGTCAGGAAGGCATCTCTGGGCAGGAGGTGTCTGAACAGAGACTTGATTGAGGAGGAGGAGCCTCACAAGAAGATCTGGGGAATGAGCCTTCCCGTTGGTGGAGACAACACAAGTGCAAAGGCTCCGCAGCAGGAACATTCTAGAAGGTGAGGCCGTGGAGTTGGCCAGGGGCCTTGTAGGTCATGATGGAGTTGGATTTGCTTCTGATCGTGATATCACATCCTTAACAGCTTTGGGATGTGCAAATTTGACCTTTGCTAATTTGGTGAAAAACGCCACCTTTCTTCCGATCCATATGGGTAATAGTTGCACACTGTTCTGCCCCAGAAGCTGTTTTCTTGTTCAGCTGACTGGTTCTCGGGGCTGTGTGCTTAGGATGTATCTGAGGTTTGGGTTTCATCCATTGCGCTGCTGTTAACATCTCTGTGCTTAGAAGCTGAACTGACCCCGTGCTCTTTCTCTCTTTCCAGGGCGCTATGATGCTCGGGCCCGAGTCCTCATCTGCCACGTGACCTCCCTCCTCCGAGTGCCCTTGGAGGAGCTGGACCTCCTCGAAGAGATGTTCCTCGAGAGCCTGAAGGAAACCAAAGAGGAGGAATCTGAGTAAGTGTGCCCTGCGACCCTGGCCCCCCTGTCAGGAATCAAGGACTTCCACTCTTCAGATAACAGCATCCTGTGTGTCCCCTCCCCCATTAAGAGATGGTGCACTGAGGTGGGAAGAGCACTGGACAGAGAGTCCCAGTGCAGCCCTGACTCGCTGTGTGGCCTTATCTAGTCACTTCTCCTCTCTGGGCCTCCATCCTCATTTGTAGGAAGGGGGAATTGAATGGATGAATGCTAAGGGCCATGAGTTTGTGACTTTAACATTCTGTGGCCCCAACACCCCACTCCCCCTCAGCTCTTGTGACACCTTGTCTGTGGGCCAGAGTGGCCTGGGTTCACATCCCACCTCTGACACCTATTTGCTTTTTGACCTTGGGCGGGTGCCCCCCACCCCCACCCCCACCCCCACCCCCACCCCCGTTCTCTAAGCCATAATATTCTTATCTGTAAAATAGGAATAAGAATAGCATCCTCCTAGGGTCATTGTGGAAAACAAATGCAATTGTATTATCAAGTGCTCAGCCCAGGGCTGGCATGTAGCAAGGGCTCAGTAAGTATGAGTCCTTCCCTTCCCCCACATGCCCCCATACCTGCCAGCTGTCGAGAGGCTTTGCTATCTGTGTATGGTCAGGTGTGTGTCGAGGGAAATTTTCCTGGTAACTTGGCCAGAGCTCAGCTCTTTGCAGAACACCTTACACAGCATCTAATCCCAGGGTAATAAATCAGTCCCAGTCACAGCCTAATTGCGGGCTCCTTGCACCGGGCACATCTCCCAGCCTTGGGTTTTGTTCGGCCATGAAGGCTTTCTTTGAGCAGCCAGGCTGTGCCAGTTCAGCCCAGCTGGGAATTTAGCTTTGAAGCCAAGTTCAGAACTGGAGCCGCCCTCCCGCCAGGGTTTGTAGGGCAAAGGGAGGGGGTTGTTTCCTTGAAAAAGGAGGAAACTTGGTCTGTTGAAATAACCTGAAAATAGACTTGTTTTGACTCCCAGAGCTGTGTCAATAAAGAAACACCTGGATCCGGGCCAACACCTGGATCCCTCAAGTATGCCTTGAAATGAAGGAAACTCTTTTAAGTATTGTTTGGAAATCTATTGTCAGAAAGAAACACATTACCCAGAGGGTCTGTTCTGATAATACCAGTAGTGCCAGCTCAGGGAATGTGTAGAACAGAGCCCAGCTCTGCCACTTACCAGCCGTGTGATCCTGGGCAAGTTATTTAACTTCTCTGGGCCTCGGTTTCCCCAGCTGCAAATGGGGATAATAATAGCACCCTCTTCATAGGGTTCTTGTGGGGCTCAAATGAGTTTGTACACGTAAAGCGCTTCGAGCAGGCCTTGCACAGAGTTACTAGTTGATAAATATCAACATTTGCTATAGTGCTGTTATTACTACGTGGGCCATTTCCTCAGAAAAATACTCCACAGGTGTCATTTTTTAACTCAATTTTAGGGACTTTGGCAACCTCTCAGATTCTATCTATGGTCTCTGGAAGGGTCTGAGACGCAGGGAAAGCATAGGAACTGGTCAGCCAAGGGACCTGGTTCTCTGCTTGATTCTGCTGCTAAGTCCCTGTGTGGCCCTGGGCACGTTGCTTTCCCTCTCCGGGCACCAGCACCAGTTTTTTCAGCTGTACAAGTAGAGTATCGAATTGTATGTAGGTTTCTTTTAACTCTAAGGTTTTGTGTTTCTGCAAGGTGAGCTTCTCACTCAGCACCCCAAGGCGATCCTTTGCAACTGGAGTTCAGGGTGTGATGTACCACCTTTCTGTTCTTGGGTCTCCAGCCGAGCCCTGAGGCCATCCAAGCTTCCCCTGCTTGTTTGGTGACTTCACTTCTCTGTGCCTCAGTTTCTTCATCTCTAGCACAGGGATAGTGGTAGTATCTCCATCATAGGGCTGTCGAGAGGGTTAAATTAATTAATACATATCAAAAGCTTGGAACAGCACCTGACACATAGTAAATGTTAGCAAATGCAGTGCTGGAGGTTGATACTGATCCCATCATATTAACATGGTCTACATCTAACCTTTATTGAGTGCTCTCTAGATGCAGGTACAAGATACCATCTCATTGGGTTCTCATTACAATCGCCTGAGGCTTTTGCAGAGGAAGAAACAGAATGTCAGAAGGGTGATGTAACTCACCCAAGGCCACCCAGCTGGTCAGTGGCACCATCTGATTCAACCTCCTTATCCAGTCTGAACATTGCTTACTGCATCCCTCAAGGCATGGTTGAGAATCTGAGGTTTCATCCTTAGTTCTGATGAAGGCAGTGAAGATAATTCTTTTATGGGGCTTTCTGAGCTTTTACTAGGAATGTGTCTCTAGACTCCCCAGAGATAAGCACTCCCTCGCTATCTACTGGAGAAGGTGATTTAAAAAAAAGAAAAGGATGGTGGTGAAGGCAGTAAAGGTAAGGAACACCCTCTCATGGGAGATAAGGTGGCAGTGAGGGAAATTTCTTTGTGGACCCATGAGATAAGCAGTGTGGGTGTCTTTGCTCTTCACAAGGTGTCTGTGACTTCAGCCTGGGATTTGGCCCAAATCTTCATTTTGGCTTCAGCCTCTGTCTTTGGGAAGCTGACATGGAATGTCAGCTCAAGGTCACTTCTGGCATCCCAGGTCATGAGTGTGGCCAGAGGCTATGTGATGACAGAGATTGCCATGGTGCCTAGCCAGCAGGCAAAGTCAGTAATAGGAACCGGGCTTCATTTGGATTTAGTGTCGTGCTCTGAATTCTCACTTCCCAGTATAGGAAGCATCATAGATGTAACTCAGAGCCAGCCTCTCCTCTTGTGCTTTACAGGTTGAAATTCAGACAACTGAAGTTATTGCAGGAGTGAAATGCTGTGATAATTAATGATTAATGAGAAAGCGATTCATTTTATGTACAAAACAGTTACTAAGAGCATTCAAGTACTTAAATAAGGAAATCGATTGGCAGTTAAGGTGTACATTAAGAGAGAGTGCCTTAGCTAAATAACTTTTAGGGAAAATATTATATTCTTTTTGATTCAGCAAGGGTTTATAAACATTCAAATAATAATACAAAGCAGGGACTTCCCTGGTGGCGCAGTGGTTAAGAATCCACCTGCCAATGCAGGGGACACGGGTTCGCAGCCCTGGTCCAGGAAGATCCCACATGCTGCAGATCAACTAAGTACCGTGCGCCACAACTACTGAGCCCACGTGCCACAGCTACTGAAGCCCGCGCGCCTAGAGCACGTGCTCCGCAACAAGAGACGCCACCTCAATGAGAAGCCCGCACACCACAACAAAGAGTAGCCCCCGCCCGCCGCAACTAGAGGAAGCCCGCGTGCAGCAACGAAGACCCAACACAGCCAAAAAAAAAATTTTTTAATAATAATAATAATACAAAGCAGAATACTAGAGATTAGAGTATATCATCAATCCAATCTTTATAAAATTGATCTGATATACTAGCATTTATACATTTAAATAAAACAGCTTCAAGAACAATATTTACTCTTTAGTTATTTTATTCCCTTTAGGCTATGAGTTTCCCCCTCCATAAACTCAGCTAAAAGTGATGACTGTCTAGTATCCCAGATGTGCAGGTGTCACTGCAGGAACAATCTAGAAGCAGACAGTGCTAAGAAATGTCAAGGGCACCCACTCAAGAATTTGACTATGTTCTTAATAATAAATCTGTACTAATCACGAAAATGTTGTAACATCCTAGATTTGTTCTACTATCCCAGAAATTTCATTCTTGATGGTGATTGGCCTACACTCTGGCTAAATATTTTATTTAGCCAAAATGTATGTGCCCTCTGGTTTTCATAGAAACGGACAGTGAGTGGGAGAATAGATCCCTCCAGCAAGATGTTCACGTCCAATTCTTGCTGGAATGAGTAGGTTCTTTTCAAAAAACGTCTTCTGAGCCCCATCCAGGTGCCAATCCCAGGGCCAGCTGCTGAGGGTGGAACGCAGGAAAGGCTTTATCTGTGTCCCGAAGGTTCAGCCCTGCGATTCTCAAACTTGAGATAACTGGAGAGCTTGTTACAGGTGGTTTCCTCACGCAGGAAGTAGTGCTTTTAACAGCTACCCCCTGGGGATTCTGATGCAGTTGATCCAAAGCCCACCCTTTGAAAATCAATGGTCTAGAATTCCAGGCTAATACAGTACAGAGGGTTAGGGAGGCCTGGAGTCGGAGCATGTAGGCAACCCTGAGGCTCAGGCAGGCGAGGAGGTGACTCTGGAACGATGAGTAATGTTTAGCCAGACAAAGGAAGGTGAGAAGGTCCTTGGCCGCCGAGGGCCAGCAGGAACACAGGACTGAGGCGTGGGCAGTGTGCCTGCAGGCAGTTCAGTGTTTCTGGAGGGTAGAGTGTAAGTTAGGAATTGATGAACGACGAGGCTGTGAAGAAGGCAGGGACCAGGTCACGGGGGGGCCTGAGTGTCCTGCTGGAGAGGTGACTCTATCCTCAAGGCAGAGGGAGGACCACAAGGGAGGGAGAAAGGGGGGCAGACAGTTGTGATTGTACTTTCCTGCTTGACGTTGGTCACATGGTGGTGCTCTCATCACCCTCCCATTTCCAGTCCCTAAGTGAGAAAATTGAGGCTCAGAAAAATCAGGGGAGCCAGCGAGATCATGGCAGAGCTGGGCTCAAAGACCTCACCCCAGATTTGCAGACTATTTCCCAGGCAGTGTTTGTTGAACAAGATGCTGCTGGTTCACAGAGCAAGCTGCTCGTAGCCCCTGTGTGTTCCTCTTGTACGCCCTCAGCAGCTGGAATTTCTCCTCAGGCCTTGAACTCTGCCGAAAGCAACTAATGTCCACCCTTCCTGTTTGCCCCGATTGGTACTAGCAATTAAGGGCCAAAGTATATCTCCAGCCTGTGTTATGGAGGAAATTATCATAACCACGGAAGGAACGATGGTAGCAATAAACATATTGAACGATTACAGTATGCCAGTCACCGTAGGTTTAGCCCTCCTAATACCCCTGGGAATTCAGCGCTATTATTATTCCCACTTCATGGATGAGGAAACTCAGGACAAGTAATTTGTACATAGTCCCAAGGTTAGTAAGTGGCTCTGTCCAGCAGGATAGGCTAGGTTTTGCTGCGGTAACAAATGACCTCCACATCTCGATGGCTTACAGCAACAAAAGTGCATTTCTTGCAAGTTGGCTGTGGCTTTAGTCCACACTTTCTTGGTTCTGGGTCCCAGTTGACAGGGTGACCTCTATTGGGAGTGTTGCTGGTCTCGAGACAGAGCAAAAGGAGACTTACCAGGCGCTGCACTGACTCATAAAGATTTTGCCAGAAGTGACTCATATCCCTTCCAGCTACTGGTTAAAGCGGGTCATGGAACCAGTCAGCTCAACAGGGCAGAGATGTGTAATTGTTCCGTAGGGAGGACCAGTTCAGGAGGGATAACTGAACACCTGGAGGATTGTCATGCACCACCACAGCAGAGGGGGGATTCAAGCCTAGTTTACAGGATTTGAAACCTGACACCAGAACCCATGCCCTTCATCGCCATCCTGCCTTCCGCTTTGCTAAATGCATGTGGTTCGGCCTCTTCCCGCACATCTGAGGGCGTGAATTTCAATCATGAAAACCCAGCACCTGGGATCATGGAGAATTGGTTTCTGCTCAATAGTGAAGCAACCGAGAAGTGCTGTGCTGTACCCCCAGGAGGTGCTTAGGGGAAAGTTGGTTGAGGTGAGCGGGCAGACAACCAAAAAGCATAGCGGGTCTCCGAAAGCCCATCTCAAATCCAACTTCTTTTCACTGACCGGAGGATGAACTGTTTCTCGCTATCACGTATGGTTCAGGAGGCAAGAGATGGGAAGGAAACAGTTCCGGTTGAGTACTGCATTGTTCTGCTCGCCGACACACAAAAGTTCCAGCCTGCTGTCCACTCTCCATAAAAGTTTGTTGATCGAAGGGATGAAGAAGGAAATAATTTAAGCTTTACAAACCAACAGCCTTATGAGGGAGATGTTATTGTCCCCATTTTTGCAAAAGGGGGAACTGAGTTTCAGGGAGATGGAGTTTCATGGCAACAGCCACTGTTTCGGTCCCCACTCGCAGGGCCAACTGTCAAGCTCTGCGCTTGACAGACATTTTTTTTGCTGATCCCCACTGCCGCTCAGGAGGCGGGTACTCTTATCCGTGACCTCGTCTGTGATATGCAGACAATAATAAAACTGCTTCTAGGATAAGATAAACCATTCGAAGTGCAAAGCACAGTGGCAGGCGTGTTGGAAGTCCTCAATAAACATTAACCCTTCTTTTATCGTCATCGTCATCTGCCATCGCTCTATACATTGAGTTGTTGTCCAAACTCCAAGTTCAGTTCAGAGTTCCCACTGGTAGTGACCGCACTGCCCCACCCTTGTCTCCCATCCTTCTCCTTCTTGCCCCAAAGCACCGGGGGCCAGATGTTGGACAGGAAAGTTGGGTTTAGTGACTCTCCTGGGCCATTCTCAGGATTCACCTGACCCCAGTTTACTCTAAATGCTTCCCTTTTGCTACATTTTGTCACTTTCAAATTTCAAGTCTGAAGGGTTCTAGCTATTGCCCCAAGGCCAAGGTCTCCAGTACAGACCTTTGTCTAACGCCTCTTTGAAAAGATAAATCTGAAGGAAATTGGTTTCCAGATTCCTTCCAGAGGGAGGTGGGCTCAGATGGCGGAGTGGGGGGAGGGGAAGGAAGGAGTGAGGTGATGATGTCTGTGACTCTATCTGGTACTCATTCTGGGTCCATCTGTGTAAAGATATTTTTGTGCTTCTTTTGCCATTATTATTATTATTTTTTTGTCTTTTCATTACTCAAATTGCAACCCTGTTAGGATGGATCCGTTGGGTAAGTAGCACATCCCACGTACTGGGATTCCCCAGCTGGGTTTTAGAACGTTGTCAGCTTTTTAAAACCATCGATGGGTCCAAGGTAACCTTGGTACCTCGCTCTGCATGACAGAGCACCCAGCACTGATCCCAGTTTGGGGGTTGGTGAGGCGGGGAGGTGTCAGGGGATCCCAGACACAGCCAGTCCTAGAGAGCAACCTCTTCCCCCCCCAGAACGGCCGAGGCATCCCGGAAGAAGAAAGAAAACCGGAGGAAGTGGAAGCGCTATCTCCTGATAGGCCTGGCAACTCTGGGAGGCGGGACAGTGATCGGTAAGGTGCGATGGTGGCACTGGCCAGGGCAGCGCGGAGTGAGGGGTGATGCCAGGCTGGGAGCCCACCCCTCCTCGCATGCACGTAGTAGGTGTGTTCACTAGTACTGTCCAGGAGAGGCAGCGGGAGGCCGGTGGAGGAAGAACGCAGCAGGCCCCGTCCTCACTCCCACCTCTGCCCACCACGGGCCGCTTTCCTCGCAGGCGTGACTGGGGGTCTGGCTGCCCCTCTCGTTGCTGCCGGAGCCGCGACAATCATTGGCAGTGCCGGGGCAGCGGCTCTGGGCTCAGCGGCCGGCATAGCTGTCATGACCTCGCTGTTCGGTGCAGCTGGAGCTGGCCTGACAGGTAAGGTTCCGAAGAAGTGGTGGCCCAGATTCTCACCAGTGAGGGCTGCCTGGGAGACGGAGGGGGAGGACGTGGCTTTTCTCACTCTGAGTCCTGGCGCTGCCAGAACTTATAGCAAAGCTTCACAGAGAACTGGGTGGATGGCTTGGCATGGCTCGGGAGAAGGCTGAGTTTGAGAAACTGCACCCGGTGTAGACTTCTCGGAAAGGGTCTGATTGGACCTGTTTGTCACCATCTAAGAAGTTCCCAGGCAGGCCGCCTCAGAGACGGTTGAGCTTCCTCTTGTAAGAGAACACATGGCTACCCCTCATTTACCAGCATGCCGTGGGGGAGTTTTCCCAAATCATATGTGTCAGTAGCTCCCCAGTCACGCACAGAGTTTCCTGTTAAGTGGCATGTTGCTTCCCACGTTGAGGACCTTGGTCAGCTCACACCACTTTCACTGAGAGGGGTGTGTGACACTCCTGAAGTTCGTGGGCGGGAAGAAGATGTAGTTCCCACTGAATCAGGCCAGAGCAGCGGTTCCGAACTTGGGCTCTGAGTTTCAACCCCAGCTCCGCCAGCTGGGGGCTAGCCAGCCTTTGGAAACCTGTTACCTTCATCTCTAGTCCAGACGATAATGGCACCGACCTTAATGAGTTCAAAAACGAGACGTTTGTCAAAGGACAGGGCACACGGTTAGCAGTCACTGTGAGTGTGTGAGTACACAGAGCCACTCTTAACATTCTCCAGGGTCCCCAGTGACCCCCATTCTCACTTTTGTATCTGGGTCTTTAGGATACAAGATGAAGAAGCGTGTCGGGGCCATTGAAGAGTTCACATTTCTGCCTCTGACAGAAGGCAGGCAGCTACACATCACCATCGCCATCACGGGATGGCTGGCATCCGGCAAATACCGTGAGGACCAGGGGCAGAAAAGGATGCAGAAGGGGGTGGATGTTGGCTGAGCTGGGTCTGTTGCTGTGGGCCAGACCCTGGCCTAGGCTCTTGCCTGTGTATGTCTTTAGGAGGTGGGTAGGGGGGACCTATTTTTCAGAGGAGGAAACTGAGACTTGGAGAGGTGAGATGACTTTATCCCACATCTGTCTTCCCATCCATCCATCCGTCCTCTGTTCATCCATCCATCCAACTATCCATCCATCCATCTACCCATCTATCCATTATCTGTCCATCCATCCATCCATTCACCCACGCATCCACCTATCTATCCATCCATCCATCCATCCATCCACCCATTTAACCACCCACCTACCCACCCACCAATCCACCCTTTCCACAGAGTTTATAGAGCATGTGCCAGACACTGAGCCAGGCCCTAGGAATTCAGTGGTGAGCAGCACAGTCATGACCTCTGCTCCCATGGAACATATGGTCCAAGGCAGAAGACAGATCGCTGAGCAAGTAATTACAGGGAAGCTTTATGGATGGCACAATAGGGGAGGCACAGAGTGCTTCTGGGGAGTGAGGGAAAAGTTGTTGGAGGAAGTGACATTTAGGCTAAGGACTGGCTGGGAAGTAGCCAGAGAAGGAAGGAGAAAGAAGTGAATACCAAGCAAAAGGGCAGCATGTAGAAAGGCCTAGCGGTGCAAGAGAAGCACAGGATGGCTTGAGCAAGGAGCTAGAAGACAGGAGTGTGGGTGAGGCCGGATCACACAGGAGCACGTGAGCTGTGGCGAGGAATTTGAATTTATCCTCAGAGCAAGTGGAAGATAGCAAAGGAGTTTCAACACATAAGTGAGAAATCAGTACATCTTGGCTGTGTGACCTCAAGCAATTTACTTCACCTCTCTGTGCCTTGGCTGCTTCATTTGTAAAGTAGAACAAATTATCCTTGCCTTTCAGGGCACTTACGAAGATTAAATTAAACAAGGTAACGTGTGGAAAGCACCTGGTTTTTAGTGACATTCCACAAACGTTATCTCCCTTTACTGCTCTAATTTGAGCGTGTGTGTTTTGGGGGGATCCTAACCAGGGTGGCACTGAGGGATAAGGCCCTGGTCTGCTTACTGTTGGCTCACTTTTGCAAGTGCCCAGTGTGAGGCTCAGCAAGCAGGTCGTCAATCAGAGAGAGAGCAGGGTGGGCCAGGGAGTCTGGAGCGTCCTGACCAAATACACAAGCTCCGAGCCTCCTGGGTTCCCAAATTGCTGGGATCCGAGGGCAGAAGCCACAGCTCTTCTAAACAGCACAGGAGGAAGCAGGTGAGAAAATGCCCAGGCTCTGTTTAGAGGCCTTACTGGGCGCCAGAGTCTTATTGGTATGTGCGCACCAGAGCCAGTCCCCAAACAGGGAACTCTCGAACAGTGACTGAGCACCTAGCACCGTGAGTCAGGCATTTCACCCACACACTAGGAGCTTGATGTACGTTACCTCGAGTGACCCTCACATCCACGCTCTGAGGTGAGGGCTGTTCTTGTCCTGATCTGGACGAAGAGGAAACCTAGAGGGATCACATGGCAGACAAGTGGCACATGCAGGATTCGAGCCCAGGTCTCCTGACCCAGAGTTCACGGGTTTCTCTTCATTTGTTTCATGATACCATCCATGCTACAGAAAGACTGAGACAGGAAGGAAGGAGCAAGAGTCTAAGTGAAGGAATTTGCAGTTCTGACCAGTGTGGAAAGCAAAACCCTTATGGTGGTTTTACCCACCCCCTTGCTGGGTTGGCCCCAGGGCAAAATCAAGTTCATTTGCGGCAGGGGCGGTGGGGGTGGGGGGAATTATTGTGCAATATGCTCCCTAGGCAGAGGCGGTGGTTACAAGAAATGTAACCAGGCTAGGTGAATGAAGTTCAGGAGGGAAATGAGTCACCTCGTCCTGCCTCCTTGGCGACCAGGAAAGAAGTCTCGTGTCATCACAGGCTTGCTTCTGTGTGTGATGGGAATAAATGAGCTTTCTTGGGTCCACCCTTTTATTAAATAGGATTGTTTGTAATCATGATTATGGCTTTGCAGCTCACCACTAAGCCAGGCATTTTGCATGCATTGGCTCACTTAGTCCCTCACTTCAAGCCACGGAGGTGGGCATCATTATCACCCCCATTTTACAGATGAGGAAACCGAGGCTGATAAGGGCTGCCCAGGGTCGCCTCGCTAGTCAGGAACTGGGGCATGACTCACCCCCTTTCTGTCTGGCTCCATAGCCCATGTTCTTGGCCACAGGGTGATAGAATGCAGTACTGCACTTTACAGTTTACATAGTGCTTTTCGTGCAGCCTCTCACATGATCCCCACAACACCTGTGAGTCAGATGCCATCATTCCATTTTAACAGGTGTAGAAACCAAGGCTCAGAAGGGCAGCGTGCCTTGCTTGTGAGTCTTGCAACCAGAAAGCTGCCGAGCTGGGTCCAGAGCCTGGGCCAGCGTCACAGCCCACCACACACACACACACACACACACACACACACACATCTGTGCCCGCATCCTGTCTCGGGCTGGCCGTCTCCTCCTCCATAACTAGAGACAGTTAATCCCTGAGCTGCTGCAGAGCTGTGACAGGCTCTCTGCAGAGCGGGGAGCAGCCCCTCAGTGGTCTGTATGTCAGCAGAGCACCCTCAGGTAGGGACGAGGCATTCGGGTCGGGCAGCTCGAGGCGTCTGGCTGAGCCAGAACCCGAAGGCTCTGGGAAGCTGGCTCCACTGTTCATTCAGTCATCCTGTTTTCACGAGGCTTTGGGAATCGAGTGCTTGGCAGACAGACTGCAGGACAGACGTGCACTAAACAGATGACACAAAAATAAATGGATAATTGCAGACTGTGACGAGAACTCAGGACGGAAAAGTGCAAGGTGCATTAGATCCCCCTTGTCAAAGGGGCCGGGAAGCTTCCCCGGGGATAAGGCGAGTGAGCTGGAATCTCAGAGACAAGTAAGGGTGGAAGGTCACTCGGGCCATGGGCAGAAATGCATGGGGCCCCTCGGTGCTTCCACAGCCCAGAAATGAGTGACTACATGATGTTTGCATGGCCCTCTCCCTCCCCAGCCTGAGAGCTCTTTATCTAGATGGCTCAGTCTCCTCAGCTATAAAATGGGGCTAATTGTGGGGCCCCATTTCAGAGGCTGTGTTGAGGTAAATCAGAGAGTCCATGGGAAAGCCCTCAGCGCAGAGCTGCCCAGCACTTAGTACTTGCTCACTAAATGTTTCCTACAATGATGGGTGTCTGTATCCTCAGGGTCAAGTGCCTGGCCTGGCATAGTCTAGGTACTCAGTTAAGGTTTGTGGTATGAATGAATGAATGAACGAATGAACGAACAAAATCAAAAGCATGTGTTTCTAGAGGGTAACCTGGTGGATGATGAGGCTGTGAAGGAGGCAGGGGCCAGGTCACAGGGGGCCTGAGAGTCCTGCTGGAGAGGTGACAACGTCCTCAAGGCAGAGGGAGGACGAGGAGGGAACGAGAGAGGGAGACAGACAGTCATGGTTGCATTTTCCTGCTTGACGTTGGTCACGTGGTTGGTGCTCTCATCACCCTCCCATTTCCAGTCCCTAAGTGCGAAAATTGAGGCTCAGAAAAATCGGGTGAGCCAGCAAGCTCATGGCAGAGCTGGGCTCAAACACCTCTGCTCCAGATTTGCAGACTGTTTCCCAGGCAGTGTTTGTTGAATGAGACGCAGCCGGTTCAGGGAGCGAGCCGCCCGTGGCCCCGTGTGTTCCTCTTGTGCGCTCGTAGCACCTCGATGCCAGAATTACTGCAGAGTGAGAGAAAACAACACTTTACATACACGGTGGTTGGAATACTTAATTCTTACAACTACTCTATGAAGAGAGATAAATACTAGTCTCCCGACTTGACAGCTAAGCAAAGTGAGGCTTAGCGTGGGATAGTGACCCAGGGTGCCCAGCGTCGCCCAGCTGCTAATGAATGCAGGAGCTGGGTCTCGAACCCCAGCCTGCTGTCTCAGAGCGTGGCCCTGTGCTCTGTCTGGGAGCGCGTCTGCTCTGCTATCAGCAGCCGTTCAGTGGCGGGGGTGGGCCTCCTGTCTTCCCGCAAGGGTGAGTGGGCCCCTGTCGCCGACTGTCTGGGAAAGGGTGGGGGGCCTCCTCTATCCCAGGAGAGACCCCACCTACCTGTGCTCTCCCCAGGCACCTTCAGCGCCCCGTGGGCTGCCCTGGCCCACAGCCGCGAGCAGTACTGTCTGGCTTGGGAGGCCAAGTACCTGATGGAGCTTGGCAACGCCCTGGAGACCATCCTCAGTGGTCTTGCCAACATGGTGGCCCAGGAAGCCCTAAAATACACAGTGTTGTCTGGTAAGCCTCCCCTCTCCCCCCACCAGCAGCATTCCCACCACTCCCAAGCCACACTGGTTCTGCACCTTTGCATGCCTGAGGCCCCCAGTGAGCCAGGCACAGTGCTGGTCTCCAAGAACACAGAGAGGCAAACTTTATGGTCTTCATAGGGAGGAGACAGATAAACAGCCCATCACATTATCACATAGTGTGTCAGTTAGCAATTGCTGCATAACAAACAACCCCATAACCCAGTGACTTAAAATAACAACCGTTTATCACAGTAGCTCAGAAGTGTTGAGGCTTCATTTGGCTGATCTTTGCTGGGCCTGCTCATGCACCTGTGGGTCAGCTGACTGTCCACTGATCTAGGCCAGCCTTGCCTGGGGCAACCAGGGCAACTTGGCTCTGCTCCATTTGTCTCTCCTCCCCGTTCTGGGATCGCAGGCTAGCCCACACCCACAATAGAAGTGCACTAGAGGCACAAGTCCATTTCAAGCCTCGCATCCAGTAACATCTCATCGGCCAAAGCAAGTCACATGATTGAGCCTAGAGTGGACGGGCAGGGCAGGAGCAGGGGGCACTGCAGAGTTATGAGGCCAAGTGGAAGGATACAGGGTGGAGTGACAAATTGGGGCCATCTCTGGAATCTCACACATGGCAGATACTTAAACATAAGGGATCTAGGCCATGTATCAGAAATGCGTGAGCTTCAGTTTTCTTCTGTAGTATTTAGCAGTTTGACCACACATGGAAAACTTACAGATTCCAAGTTAGAGACTCAGGCATCCATTAGCCAGCCAATCACTTCCCTAGAAGGAGCGCCCCCCCCCGACCCCTGCCACCACGGCCTTCATCACCGATATCCCTCCTCCCCAGGCCTTGTGGCTGCCCTGACCTGGCCAGCCTCACTCCTCAGTGTTGCCAATGTCATCGACAACCCCTGGGGTGTGTGTCTCCATCGATCAGCAGAGGTTGGCAAGCACCTGGCCCACATCCTGCTCTCTCGGCAGCAGGTACCTGGGAATAGCTGGGGCGGGGAGTGGGAGGAGCGGGCAGGGGGCGAGGAAGCAGGGAAGCATGGGGGCTGACTTGTGCACAGACATCATACCTAAGACAAGCCCACGTGGGGGTAGCCCAGTGGCTTTGGGGGGGTGGGGGGTGGTCGTCATTGCTCCACCAGTTCAAGTCATAAAAGCACCCTAGGGGGACTTCCCTGGCGGTCCAGTGGTTAAGACTTCATGCTTCCACTGCAGGGGGCACGGGTTCGATCCCTGGTCAGGGAACTAAGGTCCCGCAAGCAGCACAGCGTGGCCAAAAAAATAAAAAGTGTCCTAGGATGGACCAGTAAGAATTACAGACTGTGCATCTCTAGCAAGCAATCAGGTGAGAACTGACTAACAGGCCTCTGCAGGTGTGGACCAGGCCAGCTCTTCCTTTCCAGAAGTATAGAGCTACCCTCTGAGCAGATCTCCAGTGGCCCAAATACCACGTAAAATGGTTAGGGTTCCATCCACATTCCAGACAGTCCGAGGCAGGAAAGTAGAAGTGAAGGGCCTTTCACATCCCTTGGCCAGGACTCAGCCCTGCGGCTATCCCTGGCTACAGGGCAGTTGGAGAAACTTCATTTTTGGCTGGGTGGCTGTGGGCCCAGAAAAACTCAGGAGTTCTGTTACCAAGGACAGAGGGAGAGTGGGTGTAGGGTGGTGACTGGTAGCCTCTGCCACAGAGTTCCTGCAGAATTGGAACACTGTTTAACGGAGGGTCTTCCATGGCAGTAAATGGAGGTGGGGGGGGAGGGAGGGGGGAGGGTGGGTACATATACCGGCCCAAAAGCAAAGGAAAGGAATGGAGTACTGAGACCAGCTGGACCTTTGGAACTCATCTGCTCCTGCCCTCTCCCTCCATGTAGAAGTTGTACCCAAATACCTCTCATGACTTTCTTTTTCAAGTTGCCTTTCCTACAAGTTCTTGAGTCAGAAAATTCCTCTTCGCATCTAACTTACAACCTCCTCTTATAGCATAAGGCCAATATTTCATGTCCCCCCTTCCTATGTAGGAACAGAACAGTTGTGTCCCCCCCGCCATGTGACTCTTTGCTTTTTTCCCCGTCACACCCGGGGTACCTCCCGCCTCCTCTCTCGGCTCCAGAAGGACCCCGCTTCACTGCGGTCATTTGCCACAGGTAGATGGGGAAGGAGCGACGGCCACTGGGTAATGGTTTGAGATAAAACCAGGGAATTAACCCAGCCAGATGCTGCCTGTCAACCTGGGAAGAAGCCAGTTCCTGAGCAGGTGCCCTCCTGCGTAAATGAGGGCCCAGACTCTCCTGATGGAGACATCAGAGCCTGGGGCCGGGAATAGCACGGGCGTGATTCATTAAGCGGGAGGCAGGTGCTGAGAAGTGTGCAAGGGCCACCGTCATCGGGGCTGATGTTTTCTAGAACTGGCTGTGCACCATGCCCCCAACACCTGTGTCCTTTCTCCCCCAGGGCCGGCGGCCTGTCACCTTGATTGGCTTCAGCCTGGGAGCCAGAGTCATCTACTTCTGTCTGCAAGAGATGGCTCAGGAGAAAGGTAAGGCTGGCCCATTGTCACAGGTGAAAACACTTCCGGAGTCCATCCCCCAGGCCAGAGGTTCTGCGCTAGAGGTCGCGAGTCTTGTGACTGTGTTCCCAGATCTTAGAGTTTAAACAGGTTGAAAAAGAAAAAATAGTCATTTGGAAAACTGTTTATTTCTTCCGTACGTAAATTAGAGTGGGTGTGAGACAGTCTTGTAATAATGGCCTTTGCGTTCTGATGCGGGTTCTTGAGTGGGAGGGGAGTGGAAGAGTCCGAAATCGGGGTGTTGGCAGGGCCGCGTTCCCTCTGAAGGCTCTAGCGGAGAGCCTCGCCTCTTCCAGCTTCTGGTGGTGGCCGACAGTCTTAGGCTTGCAGACGCGACATTCCATCCTGCCTCATCTTCACATCACCTTCTCCTTTGTGTCGTCTCTTCTCGCCTAAGGACAGTGTCAGTGGGTTTAGGGCCCGCTCAAGTCCAGGATGACCTCATCTCAGGATCCCTCACTAATTACATTTGTGTGATTTAATTACATCTGCAAAGACACCTTTTCCAAGTAAGGTCTCACTCACAGGTTCTGAGTGGACACGTCTTTTGAGGGGGCCACCATTCAACCCACTACAGACACCTTTGGGAGTGTTTCATGCCATCCAAACGCATACTTTCAGTGTTGATGCAGCGGAAAGCTTGAGGGCCCCTACCCTGGTCTCGGGTCAGTGAGGCCTCCAGGACTGAATGCCGGTTTGGGGCAGATCTGTCACCAGGGGCTGCCATAGCAAGGGGTTAGGGGGTGAGGTGCAGAGCTCAGGGCACTTGGGGTGGTCCACCATGCGTGGGACCCGGGCTAACCTCTCTCCTGGTGTAGCACAGCAGCAGCAGAGAGAATTCCCTCTCTGGATGGGGGCGAGTAGCAAAGAATTTTCGGCAGTCTTTAATCTAACGCACATTTTGTTGGTCAAAGCAAGTGACAGCCAAGCCCTAGGTCAGTGGGGTGGGGCAGTCCCCGCTGCCCCTTATACTCCTCCTTCTGTCCACAGCGGAGAAGGAGGGGAGCAAATGTTTGCCAAACGGTGATCCAGACTCTGACTCAGGGGATAAAGGAGGGCATGGGCTTTGCAGGCAGCTGAGACCTGGGTCTGAGTCCTACCTCTGCTCAGCTGGGGAGCCTGGGTTGGGTAAGGACTCAGCCTCCCTGGACGTCAGTCTCTCCATTTGCAACAGGGGGTTCATGTCACCTCTGGGCAGTGTCAAAGGCCAGAGAGCATGGAGGTCAGGCAGCCGGCCCAGTGCTGGGTCCTGGTCAACACATCCTCCAGCGGCTTTTAGGCTGAAGTATCTCTGCTGGTGTTGGGGGTGACTGCACTCGCCCCCTGCTCTCTAAAGCTGTTGCCCCCAGGGAGGCCCCTGGAAGGTTGTCATCCTCTGTACTGTCATCGTTTTGCTCCTTTCCTTGGTCATCCTTCCCCCAATCCATGCAGCAGACCCATCTGCCAGGCTGCTCATTACCTGGATGATGTGGTCTAGAGGAGAAAGGCATGTCTTTGGCTCCAGTTAGCATAAATTACATGTTAACTTCAGATCATGAATACAAGCCAAGTCTCCAGTTCCCCTCCTGAACGAATTGAATTAATTACCGTTGATCATTTGGACACGGCCATTGGAACTGAGGTCGCCCATCAGCTGCCTCCAGCAAGTGAGGTTGGAAACTGATGGAGGGAGATGTTCCTGCCCTCAGCCTTCGGCGGGGTGGTTCTCAAAGCGGCTTCCTTCCCGCCTCTTTCCTGGCCACTGCCCCCTCCCCTGGCCCTTCATAGCCCACCGCTGAGAACTGGGGCTTTGGTATCAGGCCGACCTGGATCTGGGTCCCAGCTTCAACACTGACGAGCTGTGGCACCTTGGGCAAGTCACTTAACCTCTCTGAGCCTCAGCTTCCTCATCTGAACGAGGGGCTTAGTACACTTACCTCGAAGGCTCTTCAAGAGATTAAAATGAGACGATGAATGTGAAAGTACCTGCCGCAATTTGGGTTCACTCAGTAAACACTTCTTCCTCTAATCTGAGGACCTACTGTGCACAGGGAACTATGGTGAGTGTCGTGTAGATAGAGGCGCTTGTCATTTTGTGTCTACTTTCTGGCGCACACATTAGATGGTGAATTCCAGGTAGGCGGGATCTGCGTGTGCCCCACCATCTCCCTGGCACACGGCGCATTCTGAGAGCTCAGGAAGGTGGGTGGACTTGACTTTGGGCTGACATACGCAAGAGCCTGGTGCAGACTCCCCATGTGCCGGGCCATGCACTATGCAGGATCTTGGTCTCCCGGCAACCCCCT
The DNA here is from genome assembly GCF_028021215.1 of Eschrichtius robustus. Taxonomy (NCBI): domain Eukaryota; kingdom Metazoa; phylum Chordata; class Mammalia; order Artiodactyla; family Eschrichtiidae; genus Eschrichtius; species Eschrichtius robustus. The sequence continues at coordinate 15,339,906 of NC_090826.1, read as the reverse complement.
GGGAGGTTGTTATTCTCCCTGCTTCAAGGATGAGAAACTGAATGAGGCTGCGAGGGAAAGCCAGGCGGATCCTAAGAGCCAGAGCCGGGATTCGACCCCAGGGTGTCTGGCTCCAGGGCCCTCACTCCTAACAGCTGTGCTATACTTTGCAGAGGACCCACACCTTGAACATGGGTGGGGCTCCTCCAGAGGACCTAGAGGGAGGGGAATTCCAGAGGGTCCGGCCAGCAGGGAAGAGGAAGTGCTCTCAGAGTGTCTGAAAACGTTGAGTATAGTTTTTCTGCAGCCTGTGAGAGGGGACCAAGGTGGAATGTGGGAAATGGTTAGGACAGAGACCTGGCACAGGTCTCGAATGCCGGGTTAAGGTGTTGGAACCGACTGGTTAGACGCTCGGCCTCTGAATTGTGGGACGAATGAACAGCTGAGCAAGTCCTGCAGAGGGAGGCGCTGGGGGCAGGGGGTGGTCAGTGCTGGGCAGCTTGTGGTTGACACCCCTCCCCCCGTGCACACATTCTCTCTCTCTCTCTCTCTCTCTCTCTCTCTCTCTCTCTCTCTCTCTCTCTCGCTTGCTCACGCACACACACACACATGCACACACACACACACACACACACACACACACACACACACACGGCAGCAACTCAGCCGACCCCAAGGGCCTCTGCTGAATGGATGGGAAGCTTCCCAAATAACAAGAATTGGGTAGGAATCTGAATAGAAGCCCAGCGGCCAAAAATGCAGCTGGTTTTCTCCCCATCCGGTCACCTTCCGAAGGAGGAACTCACGGCCAGAAGACTCTGAACAAGAGTCTTTAGTCTTGATCAGCCTGATAGTTTCCCCTACTTAATAACATCCCATCCCACCCTGTGTCTGGATGGCAGGTAGTAAAGGACCCTGGTAACCCTTTGCCTTGACCTTGGTCAAGAACACTCCAGGAAGGAGTCTGCCCCTTGGTTGGCTGAGGCTTATTCCAAATGTAAACAGCGGCTGCTCTCACGTGGGGGGAGCTGGGGCCCCACTTTCTCTCTGGGGCAGAAGAAGGCTCCCCGTGCCATGGGGCACAGGCACACTGTTTAACCCTGTCTGCCCTGCCGGCCTTCTCAGCTCCTCCAGGTGAACGGTGAGCCCCTGATGCCAGGCCTCAGAGCCGTTTATTTCCCCAGTTTCCCTCTTCCTTTCCAGAGATTATGTAAGGTAACTCCTGGTGGCTTATAGAAATGGGAAGTTGGAAACAAAACACACCCACCTGCAGAGGGGAACCGAGGGGTCCTGAACCCGGAGAGCTGGGCACTTGTGCGTGGCTTCCCTGACGGCCCCCTGGGGGGCCTGGGCCCAAGGCTACCCAGACCACGAAGTAAAATGAATAAAAACATGGACATACACACACTCATAAAAATACGCTCACATTCCTGCGTGTTGAGTGTGGCCCTCATCTTCCTGTGTTCTCTTTCTCCGTCATCCCCCGTGTCCTCTTGCCAGCCATCCAGCGAGCCTCTGGCCTCCAGGGCTTTACCACTTACCACCCGGTCCCCACCCATCAACAGACGGGGGCCAGACACAGCTGGAAGGATGGCACAGATGCAGGCCTTTGCGTCATTAGGTGACGGGGCCACACAGCTCTTCCCCACCAAGAAGATCCCAGGTCAGGTGCTGCAAATATGTGGGCTGTGGAGCCAGGGAATCTGGTTCGAATCCCACACGCACTGCTAGGGTCACCTACCCGCTCTGAACTCCAGGTGACTCGTGTGAAACACAGGGAATTATAATAGTATTGCCATCAAGGTTGTAAGGATTAAGTGCAATAGTGCGTATAAATGCTGGCATATAAGAGCCTGGTAATTCTTATTGAGCATTTATATTATGCTAAAATCTGTCTTAAGCTTTATAAAAGGGAGCTGGCTTGGAATTCCCTGGCAGTCCAGTGGTTAAGACTCCACGCTTTCACTGCCGAGCACCTGGGTTTGATCCCTGGTTGAGAACTAAGATCCCACAAGCCATGCACGGCAGGGCCAGAAAAAAAAAAAGGGCGGGGAGCTGGCACATAGGGTTAGAGCACCACACACACATAGGTGACCTTGACCCTGGACCTTGTTGAGGGAAAATCAACCTCCCACCAGAGTGGGGGCCCACAGTTCCTGTTCCTTTCTGTTGCTACCCCCGCCTTCCCCCCTCTTCCTAGACAACCCCCTCCCAAGTCCTGGCCTTGTGTTACTGATGGGGCACCTTCAAGTCTCCAGCTGGCTGTGGTTGTGAATGAATTATTCACCCTTTGCCCGGAGCTGCTGTTTCACATCGAATTCATTCCAGCTCAGCTGTCTGGTTTCAGGCAGTCCTGCTTGTTTAACACCCAATTAATCTGCACAGGAAGGAGACCCTCTCCTAATTGCAGGAAAGCTGTCATTATCTGAGTTAGGGGACTGTAAAAGAGGAATTACTCTAATGCAGTTGAATCCACTAATTGTTTTCTGGATTCCCTTGAGACCAAGTAATGAAATGTAGCAATAAATCCTAGAGTCACCCAGAGTACAGAATCCTTCAGCTAGCCTCCCCCCACCCCCTGCCCCCTCCTAGCTGCAGCCCATCCTTTTTTCCCCTCCCCCAAGAAAAGCTGCCTGTAGCATTAACTATCTCACAGCTTCATTTCCTTTTTGGGCCATGTTGCAAACAGCAGGGGGTTACTGCTTAGGGGATATGCAACCATTCACAAGGTGTCCCTCACCTGGGCCTGCCCCTTCCTCAAGTTCAGTGTGGGCAGCTTCCTTACGAATGGGTGTCTAGACTACAAGCCCCTTGAGGGCAGGGGTTGTGTCTGACCAACCTCTGTGCCTCCTGTACCTGGGATAAAGCCAACAGAGAGTGCTCTATAAGTGAATTGTCTAACGTTATAAACATTCACATTGTATCAGTCAGGATAGGTGAGGTTATGCTGCAGTAACAAACATCCCCCAAATCTTAGCAGTGTAACACAGCAAAGGTTCATTTCTCACTTGTGCCATCTGTCCACTGTGGGTGGGCAGGGGGTTCTGATCTTTGTAGCCACTCAGAGATCCAGGCCAATGGAGCCTCCTTCAGTAGGAGACAGAGATTGTGGTGAGTTACACACTGGCTCTTAAAACACTTTCACCTGGAAGTAACACGTCACTTTCACTCATGTTTCATGGGCCAGAGCAAGGCACGTGGACATTTCTAACATCCAGGAAGGGCCAGTGAATGTATTCCCACCATGTGCTCCAGCCAGAACACCTTACTTGGATTCTGGCCTCTGTAATTAATTCTCAGCTGAAGCCTCAGGTTCTTTATCTACAAAATAGGGACTTTTCTCTCTTCCTCCACCTTGCCTCACAGCTTGCAGGATAGACGTACACCTTGGTGGAAAGCCAGAGTGTGGCAGAGGATGCTTGGGTGAGAGCCCCAACGATTGATGGTACCCAGGAGCCCAGGAGCTCGGCCAAGGGGCCCCCACACAGACAGAAGCAGCAAAGATTCCCCAGCACGTTACCCACCAGAGGACCAGAGCTGGGTCCAGTCTGGCTGGGAGCAGGCTCCAGGTGGACAAAGCTCTGAGCTGTGTTGATGGTGATTGATTGGCTCCAGACCATGCCCAGGGCCCAGAGAATCAAGGGAGATGACCTGGTGAAAATGCCTTGAAAAGGTAGAGCTGCCCACAAATGGGAACGCCTGTCATAGCAATAGTAGTAGCAACGGCTGCCACTTACGAAGGCCCAGCTCTCTGCCTGGTTCTTGCTCACGGATTTATGTACATTCTTGCCAGCCCTCACAACAACCCCATAAGATAAGTAATCCTGCCCCGTTTTTCAGATGAGAACAATGAGATTTAGAGAAAGGTGGAGTAGCTTGCCCTAGAACTAAGATTTTGATACCTTTCTCTGACTCCAGAGCTCCTATTCATATTGTTATTTTGAGCCCTTCTGGCTGGATGTTTTCACTCAAAGCAGTATCTCAGATCAGACCTTTCCAACGGAGAACTAGTCACGATCAAATTCACTCCATTAACTCATATTCATGAAGCACCTACTGTGTGCCTGGCAACATGCTGTGCTTTGGGGAGATGACAACAAACTAGCCAGTGCAGCCCCCGTCCTCATGGAGCTGACGGTCCAGTCCGTTAAATAATCTGCCCTCCCTGAGACATGAGTTGGGGTCTTGCAGAATGGCTGTGGGGGTGGGCAGTGATGGATGTCAGTCATCTGAAAAGCACTTGGCATGTAGTAGGTGCTCAGTAAAGGGAGCCTTACTGTCCTTCCATACCAAGTTCTAGGGTAGCCGCCTGGTTGGGGCTGACACCCTTAATGTGAACCTCCTGCCCTTAGGTGGAGACATCTGTCTCTACCACTTAAAGCCCGTAAGTACTTGGCTTAGGAAATAGAAAGAGTCACAAGAAGCCAGCCCCCCAGGACACGGTCAGATGCTCAGCAAGGCTTCCAGGCCTGCTGTGCTCCTCCCACAGCCCAGGTAGGTGGTTTGGGTTTGCAGGGGCACCTCGGGGGCTGGACGCATCTGCCAAGCTTCCTCCATCAGTTAATCGGACTCTCAGAACAGTCTTGCCACATACTCAGACGTGGGTGGTGGGAAGGACTGACTCCCAGCGGGAATCCCTTGCCTTCTGGATGAGTATTTGAATGCTTTGTGTGGCTGAGGAATCTTCTCCATGCAGAAATAGACAGACCCAGGTTCAACGGGGGTTTACTGAGACCCCGCCTACCTGCTTCCGTGATTGATTCATTCTAATCATCATCATCGTCATCTCAACAGCTAACAATTATTGGGCACTTACTATGTACCAGGCACAGCTAAACACTTTGCATGCCTTATTTTATTTAATCCTCCCAATAAGCCTATGAAGTTTTAATTAGCCCCATTTTACAGATGAGGAAACTGAGGCTTACAGAGGGGAAGTAATTAGCTCATGCTTACAGGATTAATAATGATGAAACTGGAATTTGAGTCCACAATGGCTGAGCCATGCCTTTTTCATGACATGTTCTCTAATTCTTACAGTAACCCAAGGTCAGGATAATTATCTCCATTTTACAGCTAAGGCTCAGTGTGAAGCAAAGCAATGTGCCCAAGTGGGTCCATTAGGATTTTTTGGTTGCAGGTCCTGAGATTTCCATCAACTGCCCTTCCTTCAGCCACACCCAGAGCTCTTCTCTCCCCAAGAATGAAAAAAGGGGGTTCAGGTTGACTCCTGTCTGCTAAGGTCCAGGCATCCCTTGCCTTTACACATGTTCTCGTGCCTTTACACTTGTTCTCGCTATCCAGAATGCTCTCCCCTCCCCTGACCCCAGGCATGGAGCCAGTTCAGACACATCCTTCAAGATGTGGCTTGCAAGTTCCCTCCTCCATACTCCATGTGGAAGGAAGACTCAGACTCGGGAGCATTGAGGAAAGAAAAGTAGTTTCTTGCAAAAAGGTGTAAACTAATTAGACTTTGGAAGGTCTGGTTTGCCAAATTACACACACACAAGCACACACGCACACAGCAGGTTCTTAAAGGAAAACACACACAATCACCAGGCTTGCCGAGTTTTCATCAGTTTGTTCTTGATGGAAAAGCAGCCATTTCTCCTAATGTTATTCTTTCTCATGAAGCCACAGGGACACCCAGAATCTTCAGACATCAGCGTTCCAAACACTGGGGACAGGATTCTCATTAGGGAGTCAGCAACTTATGCGAAATGCTCCTTCATTTGGGAACTCACACTGGACAGGGTGCCCCTGTTATTCTTGCTTTATCTCAGAGGGTCAAGTGTGGGTTTGGTTTTGGTTTTGGTGTCGGTCGCCACAGATGGGATGTCTGTGCTGTTGCCTGACGATGACAGTTTTATTAACTCTGATCCTGGCAACACCCTCATGGGGCAGGCATTTGATTCATCACATTTTACAGAGAGCGGACAAGGACACTGAGACTCAGAGAGTCAAAGGGATTTGCCCAGAGTCAGAGCTGGGAGGTGGCAGAGCTGGAAGGTGGCAGAGCTGGGATTTGCGCCCAGCGCCCGGCCCCTAAATCTGGGTCACTCTTCTTTGTCCAGCCACCTCCCTGCGCCCTCCCTCACCCTTACTCAGCTGTCTGTCTCCACACTCACTCACAGCTCTGGGTCAGGCACTGTCTGTTGTGCTCACCTCTGTATCACCAGCTCCTGGCCTAGGCTTGGCACATACAAGGAACCCATGTCAGTAGTTGATTCATTAACGAGGGATGTGACACCCATGAAGTTTGCCGTGAGTGCTGCCTGCAGAGAATGGTGCTGAGGCCTTTGGGTGGTGAAGGGCTCAAGCTGCCTCATCACAGTGGACCCCACCGACTCCGAGACCCCGGCCAGCTGATCGGCGTGTCGCCCAAGCCTCCTAGTGACCCGGGGCCGCTCCACTCTCCAACTTCCCCGGCAGGCATAATTAGCCATCATGTTCACGGCCCGTATAGGACTCCTGCCCACCCAGAACCAAGACAAAATGTGCACCTGCCAAACGTGATGCTTTTGGGCAGGAAATGAACACAGCCAGAATTCCCAGAGATGAACAGTCCACTTCCGACAATGGTCCATCTGCCAGCCGACAGGATGAATTTGCTTTGGGAGTGACTGATCCTCTGACCAAGAGTATTTCTGGCCCCAGCAGGTGGCAAGAGTGGTGGGCAGTGCCTGATGCCAAGAACAGCCACAATCCAAGTACTCACCAAGAGACTCTGGGCCCCAGATCAGTGGATTGTTCATCTTTCTATGTATGTACTTTCAAAGTTCTCAAAAACTGAGTAGTTGGAAAGAGCTCAATTCAGACTGACTCATGGTAGCTGAGCCAGGAGATGGCCACATGAACCGAGAAATCAGTTCTGCTTCAGCTATTTATGCATCGATTCTCCCCTTCATTCCCAAAAGATGTGAAGGGAATTGATATGTGACATTACATGTTGTCTCTGGCTGGTGGCCCTGTCCATGCAGCTGGCAAGACACCACGAGACGAGCCAGCTCGCCTGTGCATGTTTTCACTCATCCAATGAAAGCCTGCGGGGCCTGCTGCACTCTGGACGCCGGAACCCATTCATTACGTCCGTCCTGGCTCCCCCGTCCCTCCTCCATCTGTAAGCTGGCCCCATTCGATTACTTCTCCTTGGGTCTTCAGGATGCAAGGGACTGTGACCTGAGTTCAAATCCAGCCCCGGCTGGTTACTGTCTAGGTGCCCTTAGGCAAATCACGCCACCTCTGAGCTTCAGGTTGATGAGTAAAATGGGACACTGAGGCCTTTGGGGCTTGCTCTGGACTTGATAACTACCGTTTATTGAACATACTATGTACCAGGCACTCTGCTAAGTGCTTTGCATATTTTCTCTCCTTTAATGTACAAACAACCCTAAGATGCAGGTATGGATATTCCTTTTGCTAATGAAGAGGTTTAGGGCGGGGACTGTGTCCGTTTCCTTCGCCCCTGCATCCCCAGCACCTGGTATGGGATTTGTCACAGAGAAGAGGTACAATAATGTACGTATGGAGGGCCCGGGACCCAACTTGAGCCAGTCTGATGGCACAGCTGGCCTTGCGGTTAGGTAGATGTGACCACACGGTGCTTGGCATGTGGCCAGCCCTCAGTAAATTAGAGTCCCTTTCTCCCGCTCTCCATTAGTTTATCAGATGGATTTTCCAGGGCTGTGGCTCTCACTGCCTCTGAGCTCACTAAAAGACAGAAACATCTTCAGTCTGGCAGCTCCTGGGAGGGAATGGAGCAAAATGTGGGATTCATTTGCTGCTTTTTTTTTTTTTGGCTGCTCCGTGGGGTTTGCGGGATACTAGCTCCCCGACCAGGGATCAAACCCGGGCCCCTGGCAGTGAGAGTGCCAAGTTCTAACCGCTGGACTGCCAGGGAACTCCCTCATTTGCTGCTTTAATCTAAACTAATGGGGTCTTTCCGACAGGCCTGTGGCTGCAGACCATGCCAACCCCCTTTGAAAGGCATCTGCATCCTCTTGGTGATGCAGATATCCTTGACCTTAGCAGTCACACCTGCTGAAATGCATTTGCTCACACATGGAACCTGGGTCGTCTCAGCTGTGTAAAGGCGAGGATTCAGGAGCTTGCTCTGGCCTCTCTCAGGGGCCCGTCCTCGCTGCTCCACCATAAACCCTCAGGGCTCAGCCACCGGTTGACCCACGTCACCCTCCTCCCACAGGTTGGCCGTCGACCCCCATGCCTACTAGATAAATCCACTTAGCTTCCAGGGACCCCAGGTCTGAGCTGGAAGAGCCTCCAGAAATGGCTTTGTTTAACACCTTCATCTTACAGGCAAGGAAAAGGAGACCGGGAAAGCACGTGGTCTGAAGGCAGTGATGACCGGTGTTTGTGATGGGAGTTTGATGTTGTCATGATAGAGGAACCCAGAAATGCCCAGATCCTAGCCCTGGAAAAGCTCCCTTCTCCCCACAGGATTCCCAAGAGTGATGAGCACATAGACTCTAGCTAAATGTGGCCAGGGTACCTACCACTGACCACCACCTAGGCTGGCACCAGAAACCCCTGGGGAAGAACTTGGCTGAAGCTGTGCTGGGTCACACCGCAGGCTCAGCCCCCAAAAGCTCCACTCCTGATCCGGGGACCTACCTCGTCCTGGCCGGCGGCATGGAGGAAGGGAGTCAAAGGAGAGAGGGAGACAAAGAGGGCACCGTCCCCACCAAACGGGATGGAGACGGGGCCACAGAGAGAAAATGTGGTCCCAGTCCTCCTCGAGGGACTCAGCTTGGAGAGGGAGCAGAGCTGCAGCCTGACTTCCCGATGTACAGTGACCTGCCCACGAGTATATCAGTGTCCTTGCACTTGACCAGTCAGACCAGCACCCCCTCTTCCCTTGGGGGCAGTAGTGGGAGGCCTGGGAAGAAGGTGGGCAAAGATGTGCTGGTATAAAAGGAGGAGAGGCTGTGAATTTCACTGCTCCTGCAGGTGAGACCAGACAGAGCCCAGGTCCTTCACTCCAAGGCCAGAGCCTGTGCCCTCTGTCCAGCCATCTCAGGACCATCAGCATCTTCTGGACCTGTTGTGCAGAAGCTCCCCTGGGGTTCTTTATTCCAAGACCTGTCTCCCTAGCCTGCCTTTCCTACCACCTGTCAAGCCATCTATAGACGCACTTCTTACTCCTAACTCAAATGTATACGGGGCATGAGGAGTGGGTTAACCCCTCATTAGGAAAGCCATAGAAAAGTCTGCTAATAATTACCCAGAAGGCCACAGTTCTCCACGCCACGGGGGTCAAAAAGGCCTGGTTCAAATCTCAGCTTCACCATTTATGAGCTCTATGACCCTGTGCAAATTATATAAGTTCGTCAAGCCTTTCTCATAGTAAAAATAGATCTAATGACACCCACCCATCAAGATACTGTAAGGACAGACAAAATAGCACGTGTAAGGCACCTAACACAGGGCCTGGCTCACAGTGAATGCTTGGTAATTGGCTAAGATCGTTGCACAGCAGGTGGTTTGCAGTCTTAAAAGCATTAGGACACTGTAAAGGGCACTTAGCACTCAGTGTAATCACAGTTTGATGATCCAGAGGCACTTCAAGAACATCACCTTGGGGTCAGTCAATACGATGGGCCTCAGTTCATCCTTTTATCCCATGGACGTCAGAAATTATGGAGTCTTAGACTCAGGGTTCCAACGGACATTTGGAATCATCTGGTTCAGACCCCTACACATACAGGATCCCCTTAACATCATCCATCAGAGGTCTCTACTAGTGTCTGCTTACTTGCTTCCAGTGACAGGAAGCTTAGACTCTGCCCAGGGTAGTTAGGAACTTAGGAACAGATCGATTTAACCTGAGAGTCAGTGGCCTGTGGGCTGTGGGCAACATCAGGCCCTGCTCAGAGAGTCTGTTAAGGTGGCTCGTGTTCAGCTATTTCCAGGGAGGCCTCTGGCACCGCAACAGAGCCCCGAGTTCTTCAGTGCCTCCTCAGATCTGCTGTAGGCGTTTCAGAAACATGTTTTTATCCATTTTGAACTCAGAGCTGATCTGAGTCCCATTAAGCAAGTTCACAAGAGACAGTGTGGCGAACCGAATGCTGATTCATTTCAGTCCACCATAATTGTCACTTTCAAGCAGATGGAGCAGGTGTCTGGGTTCACTGTCCAAGCTTCCGGGGAAACAGATTATCTGCCAAAGCTTCTCTCCACAGGGAGAGGAAGGGAGTTCTTTTCCTGGCCATGGTGAGCCCTGGTGACCATCCCACTCTAGTGGACAGATCCCTCCTCCAGTGACCATTCTCAGTGTCCTTCCCTCCTGGGCCTCCCCCCTTGCTCAGAATTTTGCATAAACAGGTCCCTTGCGTGAGTCCCAATTGATAGTAACTGAAGAATCCAGACCCTCTACAGTGAAGGAGCATCCCTCTGGGGCTTTGAGGATTCCAGGAGGGGAAGAAATCACAAGTCTCCTTAATTTACATATTACTGAAGCATCTCAGTTCACAGCATTCTGTAATGGAAACTGTTGGGGTTTGTTTCCTTGTATCTAAGATGTCCGTGACCATCGAGCCTGCTTAGCCAATATCACCAAAACGGTTGTCTTTTAGAAAATTGCCAGGCCTGTTTTGCAGGACAGAAGATTAGAACCTTCCTGCCTGTGGGTGGTATGTTCCCTATACTCTGTGTTTTAATGACAGGGTCTGAGTTTGGGGGCCTCCATCCCTGCCACCCCAGCACAGATATCCCTGTGTGAAATCTGACCTTTCAGGTCTCTACTATGTTCTTCTTTATTCTTTGTGTCTTCCATCTTTGGTTCACTCATTTACTCAGACATCCATTTCTTTATTTATGCAAAGCCCATCTCCTGGATTTGCAGAACTTCTCAGGAAATACAGATAAATATAAAACATCAGGACCAAAAAAACACAGATATGAACAGGAGGCATGAGCCAGTTGGGGAGCCCAAACACAGCAGAGTGGACCCTGCAGCCAGGCCTGGACCTGAATCCCAGCTCCGCCACTTACTAGCTGAGCACATGTACCGAGTCACTGTGCCTCAGTCTCCTTGCCTGTGAAATGGGTCTAGTAGTACCTTCTTCAGAGCTTGACTGAAAAGATTAAGTGGGATAATATATGTAATGCATTTAGCAGAATGGCTGGCAAGTAGTAGGCATTCAGTAACCACTATCTTTGGCCCTGTTACGGTCATTACATATTCTCTTGTTATTACCCAGTTGCTATACCTGAGCTGTGACTTTAGCTACTCATTTCCTAGCAATCAAAGCAAAAGCAGAAAGCACTGACTGCCTGTTTCTCACTTCTGCGAGGGGATGTGGAGATGCCAGCTCCAGGGGTAACAAGACCTTCCATTTCAACCTGACTCACTCTGAGTGTTGCACCCTCTCCTTTTAGGAGCTAAGTGCCCAGGTTCAGGCTTAATTAGCCATTAGAGCTTCAAACAGCTCTGCCTTTGGCTAGCTAGAAAGGTTACAAACCCGGAACCATGTGGATGACGCCATGGCTGGGAATGACCTTTCCAAGGTGCTGCCTAATTGTCAGAAGGGTGGTAGCAGGGGCGTCTGCAGAAACTCAGACGGGAGATAATGATGTCTTCAGCTTTGAGCACCTGGGTACTTGGAAGAATGTTAAATAGGCGACAAGTCCCAAGTTGGAGTCTCATTTGGGTAATTTTACATTTTGTAATTTAGCAATTGCTGGAGATTGAGGCTTCAGGGGACTGTTGCCGAACCTGGCTCACAGCTTAGAGAGCAAGGTTTTTATTCTTTCTGCCACATTTCTCTGCAGAAGTTTGATGGACAACAGCTGCTCATCTTCAAAATGAGAAGCCTTCGTTCCAAGATGGGGAGGGGGGAAGGGAGCTGACGTTTATTGAGCACCTACTGTGTGCCAGGTAGGAACAGAATCCATCTTGATCTTGTTCCCAGTCACCTTGGGAGGTGTGAGCGTTACTACACCTGGATGCAGGTGTTACATTTTCCATTTTTACGAATGAGGAATCAGACGCCCAGGGAGGCTTTGTGACTTGTCCAAAGGCACACAGCCAGTAATGAGCAAATCTGGGATTCTAACCCAGATGCGTCTGACTCTAAACCACTTCCTATTGACCCTTCTTTTCTGCTGCCTCTTATGATAAGCTTGCTACCCTCAAATTGCCTGTAATCTAGGTAAGAGAATGGAATCCAGCCTTAAAAAAGGTAGATAGCAGTACCACACGCTTCACTGCAAGGGCCTAGACATTGAGCAGTTCAGAAGAGGGAGCCTTCTCCTTCCAGGTGGCAGGGAAAGCTTCAGGGAGGAGGTGGCAGGCCTTGAGGAACAGGTAAGCCTTGAGAGGCTGTGAGGGAGACAGGAGGCCTTAGAGCCGGAGACTGGCAACAGCAAAGATCCAGAGAGAGGAAGTGAACGGTCTGGGGAGGGCAGGTGACCCGAGCCAAGGTTGCTGCTGGGAAGTTGGGAGAAGTAAGATGGGAGAGACGAACAGGGTCCAGAATTCCAGGGCTTGACTGTTGAGCGGACGCAGGCTCTGACTTGAGTCTTTCATATCAGCACTTTCTCTTGATGTGTTTTATCCATCAATCAGCAGACATCTTCTGAGGGCCTGCCACGTGCCAGGACCTGTGCAGGGCACAGAGGGGACAGAGGCCAGCCAGACCCCATCCCCACCTGCTGAGAATTCGGGTGGGAAGGGACTCCCTTCTGAGCATGCTCCCCACTCCATCCCCAGCCATCCTGCCTGCAGCTGCGCAAACCCGCCCATCTGCTGGTCCCGGAGGCCTCTCTTCTCTCTCATTCTGCTTCCTGAGGCCAGGATCTCCAGCCCCCGGTTCGGCCCAGCCTTAGATGCCCCTTAAGAGGATTGGTTGAACTGCACCGAATGAAGCCAGTTGATTGAGTGCCCTTCCTGCCAGGCCCTTCCCATGAAGTGTCTCTTTGATGGTCACAGCCAACCTGGGTAGGCCCTAGGCCTGCCTGACTCCCCCAGCAGGGCTCTCTCCATCGCCCCCATGGGGACCGTGGACCTTCCCCTTTCATTGTACAGCTGAGTGTTTACCCAGCTCGTGCAGGCTGCACAGCTAGTAAAAGGCAGGGCCAGGGGAAAAAAAAAAAAAAAAAAGGCAGAGTCAGGTCTGGAGTGGGCTCCTCTCAGGGACCCCGGGGAGCGGCGGGCGCTCTAGGCTGTGGTCAGCCCACCCCTTGGCAGGTGGCCTTCCAGAAAGGTCCTGGAGGAGTGCCAGGCCCAGGAGGCACCTGGAGCATTTGTGGTTGCCACAGCACCACCTTGTGGTCACTCTTGGGGCGTGCACTTCACAAGCCCAGCCTGGAGTGGGTTTCCAGCAAGAGCTCGCCGGGGAGTGTCTACCGGGCTGCCTGAGGGCTTGTGAAGAACTGAGTAACTGCTCCTGCTTTCTGAGAAATTTCTGTGTCAGCCAGCTACATTCTCCTTGTTTGCATTTATTAGGCATCAAAGACACAAAGTGGGGGGTAGGGGAGTTCCCTGGCAGTCCAGTGGTTAGGATTCGGCACTTTCACTGCCAGGGACCTGGGTACGATCCCTGGTACGGGAACTAAGACCCCACAAGCTGCATGTCATGGCCAAAAAAAAAGATACAAAAAGGAGGAGGAACTAATATTTACCAAGTACCTGCTGTCACAGGTGGTTCCAGACATCATCCCATGGACCCTTCCCAGCAGCCCTGCAAGTTAGCAATTCTTGGGCCAGTTACCAGATGAGGAAATGGAGAGGCGTGGTCTGGCCCAGTCCAGGCAGTGCAGGGCACATCAGACCCCTGCTCCCACGTTATCAGAGCAGAAGTTCTGCCCGCCTAAGTATGGCTGGACCTTTCTGGCAGCAGCTGCCCAAAGTGTGCTGTTATTTCAATGAACTTTTTTATCCCCAGATGAAAATCAGGAGGAAATGATCTGAAAAAGAATTTCTTATAAGAAAAGAAAGAAAAATCAGATCCCATTAGTGATGTCATCTTTTTTTTTAAATGACCAAAACTATACAAGATCACGGTCCTGTGGCACTTTTTTTTCTTAAGATGGAAGGGAACTCAGATGGGGTTGTTTTTGAGAATTCCACAGCATCCCAGACATCACTGGTGGGGGGCCCCTGCCATGTGGCAGGCCTATGTGGAGAAAGTCATTGGCAGAGAAGAGGAAGAACAATGACCAAGAGCAATGGGTATCTCCCATTACCCATCCGGGGACCTGGGCTCAGGCTAAGGAGGTCCATGGACACACACTCATGCTCACGGGGACATCCAAAGATGCAGACTGCTGCCAGATCTGAGCCGCTTAGCGACCTGGGGCTCCACGGTTTGGCAGAGCTATTCATGCAAGGAGATGGCGGAGTTTGTGAGAAAGACATTACTACCAGCAGCCTTATCAGTGATCTCTGCCCTGACTGTTCCTTACCAGCAGTCACTGGGCCATCTGTTTCAGAAACGGAATAAAGAGTTGTAAAGCTTGGGAGGGGGTAAGAGGAAGCAACCACGGGGAAATCTTATTTTGTACCTGGATCCAGTCACATTAAGTAAATTACCCAGTTGAAACATGACCACCTTTTAAAATAACTGCTGTCAGAAAGCGAACCTGACACCGTAGCCCAGAGAACATCAAAAGTTAAGTGGACTCAGACTTGCTAAACTATAGCCAATGCTGTGGACACCGGGTTGTCACCGCTAGCAGAATGATAATAACCACCGTGGATTCACAACCAGGTTCACAACCACAGGCATTATCATGCAGGATCATGATTTGTGTTATTTCTATTTAGCATGGGTGTTCCAATTTAATATTTTTTTTAATTAATTAATTATTTATCTTTGGCTGCGCTGGGTCCTCGTCTCTGTGCAAGGGCCTTCTCCACTTGTGGCAAGTGGGGGCCACTCCTCATCGCGGTGTGCGGACCTCCCACTATCGCGGCCTCTCCCGTTGCAGAGCACAGGCTCCAGACGCGCAGGCTCAGTAATTGTGGCTCACGGGCCCAGTTGCTCCGCGGCATGTGGGATCTTCCCAGACCAGGGCACGAACCCGTGTCCCCTGCATTGGCAGGCGGACTCCCAACCACCGCACCACCAGGGAAGCCCCCCAATTTAATATTTTTATATCAACTCATAATGTATTTATTTTGTAAGGAACCATTACCTCAGCTGGAAACCGAGTATTATCATACATGAAAAGAATCATTAAAAAATTAAAACATTAAAAATAAAACAATGCTATTAAGATCTAGCATGATGTTGTCACCCGCCAAAGGCCCTGAGCCTGAGACCTATCCTTTTTCTTTTAAAGAGGAGATGATTAACGTACAGTGGAGAAATATTAGAGCTATATTAGCAATTTCTGGAGTGACAATAGTGTGAACTAATCAGCCTGAAAATTCTCTCACTACAAATACTCCAGAAATGCTAGATGAACTATAGCAAATACCTCTTTAAATACTTAGCTGGGCTCCCAAAAAATAAAGGAAATCACCAGAGGTGAGGAACAAGGAGGGAGCAGAAAACCAGAGTAATAAGCATGTTGCCCTGACTGGGGGGGAAAAATATGTCTCCTTGGGGAATTCAGAGACACAGGGCCATGCCTCACTCGGGTTTAGGGTTCACATTTATACCACCTGCATGATCCCAAGTTCCCCAAGTCAAAAAATTGACACCAGACTAGCCTGGGGAAAAATAGGTCCTCAATCCAAACTACACAGATTCCCATGTAAGAGCAGCTTTAAAGATGAGCTCTTATTCCAGACTTAAAAAACACACAGGGGGAAAAAAAAAAACAGCATGTGGGAAAGTCACAAACAAACAAACATCAGGATTAGATGCTCAGTCTAATAGAACAGTCTGAAAGAGCTCCCCCCTCAAAAAATAAGCAGCTTTACAATTATTAAAGATATAAATTAAAACATTGAAAAATAAGTGGAAAGAGTAAGACATTGAAAAAAGAACAGGGAGATTTTAAAATAAATCAAATGGAACTTTTAGAAATGAAAATACAGTCATTGAAATTAAAACCTTGGTGGATGAATTAAACAACAGATTAGACAAATCTAAAGAGAGAAATAATGAACTGGAAGATTGATTTGAAGAAATTACAATGCATCACAGAGAGATAAAGAGATAGAAGATAGGAAAGAGAAGTTAAGTTCAACATTTGCCTAATACCAACTCCAAAAAGAAGAGAGTAGGAGAGAGATACAGTTTATTGGCTGAGAGTTTTCCAGACTTGATTCCTGAGGTTCAAGGAACATGAGTCTTGAGAAGGATAAATATTTTATACCTACGCACATCATAGTGAAATTGCAGAACTCCAAAGATAAAGAGAAATTATTTAAATGATTACTTTAAAAATGATTTTTTTTAAATGATTACTTACAAAGAAAGCTCAACTAGACTGATGAGACTTCTCAAAACAATAGAAGCCAGAAAAGAAAGAAAAAGAACTGTCCATCTAAAATTCTATATCCAGCTAAACTATCATTCAAAATGGAAGCCAAAAGGTATTTTCAAAGACTGAGCAAGTTTACCTTTAAGAGACCCTTGCTGCAATAACTACTCAAAGATCTACTTCAAAAAACAATGAATATTGCTGTGATAATACAGAGAGAATAGCACTGTTCCCAGAATCCAGGGCCATGCTGGTAAACACTAGCTGCCTTTATCATAATTGAATAAGAGCCTCCAGACCCTGCTCTGCAGCTGTGACCTCTGGCCCTCTGAATCTGGTGTTTGTGCTTGATCTTGAACCTGATCAGGATCAGTACTTGAACACCCCACCTTGATCTTGCCTAAAGGGTTCTGCCTTGGCCTACTTTTCCAGTTCTCTAGGTGGATCCTGCCTTCACTCAGGGTCCCCAAACCACATCCCTGAAAACAGCCACTTGGAAACAGCCTGGCTGGGCCACCCCTGCACCCTGGCATCATTCCCACCCAGTGTTCTTCCCACTCCTTCCCCTTCTAAGTGAGAATTCAAAGAACCATTCATCTAGTACTGGTATCATCAGGGATTTTTAACCACTTGCTTATTGCACATGACCTATCAGTACTTTGCAGTGTTTTAGATATATTGTGTATATCTGTGGTAGACTGATTGCAAAAGATAGCCCTACTTCTCCACCCCTCCCTGCATCCACATCCTTTTCAATATGACCCTGAAGCTCTTCCCATCAAGAAGTGGAGTCAGTTTCTTCACCCCTTGAATCTGGGCTGGCCTTGTGACTTGCATTCACTAAAAAAGTAGAGGAAATGACATCATGTCAGTTTCAAGCCTAGGCCTCAGAAGGCCTTGCACATGGATTCCACCCTCCTAGAACCTTGCCATTGTCTTAAGAACAAGTCAAGGCTAGCCCACTGGAGGATGGCAGATTACATGGAGCAAAGCCAAGTTATCTTAGCCAGCCCCCAGCCTACCTACCAGCTGGTTGTAGACACATGAGTGAGCCCAGTGGGATCAAGCATGCCTGGACAATCTCAGCAGAACTGCCTAGCCCACTGGTAGGATCATGAGAAATAACAAATGGTTACTTTAAGCCACTGAGTTTGGGGATGATTTGTTACACAACAACAGGTAGCTGATAGAACATATATGACATTTTATTTATGTATATGCATATATATAATGAAATTGCTTGTTTTATACTG
The DNA here is from genome assembly GCF_028021215.1 of Eschrichtius robustus. Taxonomy (NCBI): domain Eukaryota; kingdom Metazoa; phylum Chordata; class Mammalia; order Artiodactyla; family Eschrichtiidae; genus Eschrichtius; species Eschrichtius robustus. Next base: position 15,322,279 of record NC_090826.1, on the reverse strand, counting down.
GCTCACAGCCTACAGCTTACCAGCAGCTGTATTTCCAAGTTATGTCGTCTTAGTCAGTTTGACCTTTCTGATGGGGAATTGAGTTTGGGTGTTAGGGTGTAGGCGGATTGCCATAACTCTCCATCAAAAAATAGAAAGTGTGTCATCTTTCACGTGGACCCCTTTTTCTTTTTCTTTGCATTATCTTTTCGCCCACTTGGTTTGGTGCGTGTTCCCGAGATTACCAAAGCAGAAGGTCATGTGCCTTTAGTGTGGTGCCCACATCGGGATATTAATCTTCTAGCAAAGTCTAGCCTGCTAGTGCATCTCTTGACTCAACCAAATTGGAACTGTTCATCTTGGCAGGGTGTGTTGTTCTGTTTTTAATATACAATTTTAGAAGATGTCACAGTTATCAAAAGACATATGTTTTGAGTCAAGATTATGTTTCATAGCAAAGGGAAGTAGGACAGGAGAGTAGGAGAGAAAATGTAGGAATAACTGAATTCCACTCTGCCACTTACTGTGTGACCTTGGGCAAGTTACTTAGTGTCTCTGAGGCAAGCTTTTCCCGTCATAAAATGGGAGTAGTACTGCTTAACTCCTAGGATCATTATGAGAAGTAGATGAAATAATATATGTATAAAGCTCTTAGCCTATCTTGAGGTAAGCTGTGATGATGATGATGATGAAGATAAAAGAAGGAGGGGGATTAAGAAATAGAATACCAGAACTTTGTTTAAAAAAAAAACAACTTTGCAGCAAGATCTCTCTCTCCAATCTCATTCCCAGCCTCTAAGAAGTTAGACCAACATTACTGTCCATGATGTTTGAAGGACAAAGCCAAGGCAAAAGAGTTTGTCACTAAGCTCAGATACATTTAAACATCCTAACCCTTGAATTCCTAAACTCTCACTTAGCTGGAAACTATTTCTGGGCTGTCACTAGATACCAGCTGAAATGCAGAACAGACTGTCATTCAGTCAACTGGCTCTTTCATCTCCATGATAGCAGACCTTGCATTTGATGGGATTTCTTTCCCTTCCGTGGAATTGCATCTGTCAGTTGCTTTGTCCTCAGACAGAGCCGGCTTTAGGCCAGCGCTCCCCCCAGCCACCCCGCCCTCCAGGGTAGGGTGGTGGAGAACGAAGAGAGGTCAGGCATGCAGATTAATTTTTTGGGTCCCAGGATGCTAGTAACAGCCTTACCACTTTGTCAAATGAAAGAGATGGAAATCAAAAGGGAGAGATGAAGGCTTACTCCTTCCATAAAGAATTCATCCCAAATCCTTATAATATATCCAAACGGGCTCCCTTAAACGATTCTTTCCAGTGTGAACCTCATTCCACTGGGGGTCGAGGGGTGGGGGACAGTCAAAGCCTCCCTTCATCTCCCTTTATGCCTGACTCCTGCCCTCTCCCTCTCCTTTTGGCCACGTCTGTGTGTTTATCATGGGCGCGTATGTGTATCTTTGGAATGGATTTCGTTTGTGTTAGATGCAGTTCATATCATTTACTTCAAGGTCTGTTTTCTGGACTCAAAGTCAGGAGATAATTTCCTCCTTCATTCCCACCTTATCACTCACTGCACACATGACCCCCTGCCAGGAGGGAGAAAATCCTCCTTTTTTGCTTCTCAAACTTTGGTCTTTGCAGCCCAGGAGAATCTCATTATTGACAGTGTGATAGGCCCTATGGGAGTTTGTGATGTTGCCTTTCTGGCCGTTTGATGAGATTTCTGTGTAACTCCTAGAGGAGGGTGTTTGGAAAGACCTGGAAAGCACTGCCTGGGCCTGCCTCACTTTCAGAGAGCCCACTGTATGGAAAGGACAAAATGACAGAGGGGAAGCTGGGACTGGTTGTCCCCAGTGACAGCTGGTCCTCCCTCATTGTACAAAAGGATTCTCCGTGGGACGCTTTGAAAGGGCTGGCCCTACTTGGTACATTTTAAGAATGTTTAGTTTAACAAAAACTCAGTTTATGTATGATTTTCAAGGCCAAGGCTCTAGTGTAAAGGGACACTTGCCGTTGTGAAGAACGGCCTATTCTCAACTCTTGGGTTTTCTTTTGAAAAGCTAAGACGATCTCCAGACTGCCAGGAGCGCCAGGTGGTAAAAGTGTCATATCAGGAATCTGGCGTGAACTGCTGAAGGAGTGATAAGAGCAGTTGACAAGATAGAAACTGATTTATCTAAATTCTGAGTGATAAAAGCAAGTGAGGATGGTTGCACAACCATGTGAGTGTACTTAATGCTACTGAACTATACACTGAAAAATGGTTAAGATGGAAAATCTTGTTAGGTGTATTTCACCACAATTTTTTTTTTTTTTAATTTTGGGAATTCCCTGGCGGTCCAGTGGTTAGGACTCCGAGCTTTCACTGCCGAGGGTGTGGGTTCAATCCCTGGTCGAGGAACTAAGATCCCTCAAGCCGTGTGGCTCGGCCCAAAAAAAAATAATTAAAGTAAATGAGGAAGTGTTTAACCATTGTTCACAGCTCTTCAGCTGCTTCTCTCTAGAGGCTGTGCTCTGAAGGAGGCCAATGCTACTGTCCACTGCTACCAGATGCCTGGCATCACCACTTCCCACAACTAACTCCTAAAATAGTGCCTGCAATTAGCGGCTGGCTAGAAACAGGCACGGTGACTATAATGGCTGAGCCCTCTCCAAAGACAGTGCCTCACGCCCACCATTTCTCCCTAGTCGCCAAATTGATCATCTGCATGGGAATAACAGTGGACACCACTGACCAAGCCGTGTGCCAGACACCGCCCTGAACATATAACCTCACGCCAACCCTGGGAAATCAGTATTATTATATTATCTCCATTTTAAAGATGAGGAAGCTGAGGCTCCACGTTGTTAAATAACTGACTTCAGTTCACGTAAAACCAAGATTTGAACACAGATTTCTCTTGTGCCAAAGGTCCAGCTACTTCCCCTGGACTGGTGATTCCCAGCCTTTTTGAACCTGAGCCCTTTCTTTTTTTTTTTTTTTTTTTAATTTTAGCAATTTCATGTATCTTTTTTTATTTATTTATGGCTGTGTTGGGTCTTCGTCTCTGTGCGAGGGCTTTCTCCAGTTGCGGCGAGCGGGGGCCACTCTTCATCGCGGTGCGCGGGCCTCTCACTATCGCGGCCTCTCTTGTTGCGGAGCACAGGTTCCAGACGCGCAGGCTCAAACCTGAGCCCTTTCTAATGGCAAACACTTCACAGCCCTGCATATGGCAGTCATCACACTTTCAGCATCTCCTGGTGGAAAAAGTATGTAATGACCAAAAACTACCTGAATCCAGGAATTCTGTGAGTTGCAACAGCATCTGATACAGTCTTAGAATCATGACACCTGCTGTGTGAGACAGGAGACATTTAACTGGCCGACAGCAGTTCGCAATTGTGCGAACTTGAAGTTGCTCTGGATCTTTGCCCCCAGAGATGGGGCACCCTGAGCTGTACCATGAATCATCTGAAGGGTCTGGAGACCCTGAGCCTTCTTATTATGTAGGCCAAGCCCAAGGGGTTTTTGTTAATACAGGTGATGTTGGGTGCTTCTTGGGAGGGTCACCGTGAGCCTCTGGGTCACATTGTCGGAAGCCAGCAGAGGAGACTGAGGCAGAGTCAGCTTTGGAAGGACCGGTCATTATTCTTGCCCACTGCAGACTGCGGTCAGTCACAGTACCATCCGTTCCCCTGGAGCAGAGCTCTGGAAACCAGCAATTGAAAGAGCTGAGAACCCTGGTTAAATACTCTTCCATTTACTTTCAGCCAAGTCAGCACTCTTCATTTGCTTTTATCCAGTCTACAGAGATCCTCAGCTAGAGCCTCTCGGAAGAAGTTATACCGGGAGGAAAATTTTAAAAATTTAAAAAATAAACTTTTTGCATGTATTCTCAACATGAAGGGTTGCTGAGTCCCACAGCTTGCTTTCCTTCATCCCACAAATACTTACTGAGCAGAGCATCTGTGCCAGTTGCTGTTCTAGGCACTGGGGATTCCCTGGGGAACACAAAAAAGAACAATCTCAACCCTTGAGGAGCTCACGTGTAGTAGGAGACAGATTATAGGAGACATTGTAAAAGTAAAATAGTTAGTAAGTCAGATGGTCTCAAGTGCTATGGAGAAAAATAAATCAGAGAGGGGAGATGGGGCACCTGGTAGGGGTGGGAGGTTGCACCTTCCTCCCTTTGGAGGGTGGCAGTTCAACAGAGAGGTGAAGGAGCAGGTCGGGGGGTGAGGCTTGTGGATGTTGGAGGGAAACGCATCAGGAGGAGAGATCAGCAAGGGAAAGGCCTGGCATGTTCTGGAACAGCAAGGCCAGTGTGGCTGGAAGAGAGTGAGCAAGGGGAAAGCGTGGGGAAGGTCACGCAGGGCTTCGAGGGCTGTTGAAATGACTTTGACTCTGACTCCACGAGAGATGGCTCCCACAGGAGAGTTTTGAGCACAGGAGCGAAATGATCTGACTTTCCTGCAGTGTCATTTACATATTACACAATCCCCCCCATTTTAAGTGTACAATTCAGTGATTTTTAGCGAATGTGCAAAATTGTACAAACCATCACCACGACCCAGTTGTAGAACATTTCCATCACCCCCAAAATGTACCTCATGCCTATGACTCGAATTTTAAAGGGATCTCTTTGGGTCCTGTGTTAAGAATAAAAAAAAGAAGGACTTCCCTGGCAGTCCAGTGGTTAGGACTTAGCGCTCTCACTGCCGTGGTCCCTGGTTCAATCCCTGGTCAGGAACCAAGATCCTACAAGCCACGGGGTGCGGCCAAAAAAAAATAAATAAATAAGAGGTAAAAGCAAAGACAATGTGGGAAGGTAATGTTTCTCACCATACGTGAGTGACAATAAGGACTGGAAGTGGAGGGATAAAGACAGGACTAATAAAGCTTTTCTTTTTAATTGCCCCAGGGATGGAGCCTCCTTAATGCCAAAGTCATAAGAATGAAAGGCCTCCAGCTTCAACAGTAAAAGTATTATATTAATAACATACACAAGACTGTTTAAAAAATGAGCAATCCAAGACCAAAAGCTGAACCTGAACTTGAGTCCTGAACTTGAAGGTGACTGATGCACCTTGGATCCCTGACTATTTATAAAACTATGGAACTATATGTTAACACCTTAAAAATTCACAAGAAGAAAAGTTGGTGGAAGCAATATAGGAATAAATCCCAACACGTTTCAGCAAACATTCGTGGTCCCTGCAGGAAAAAGACAGTGAGGTCATCTTATGTTCGTTATTATTAAAATGTTAAATGCCAGTTTCTTGTGTTGGTCTTGAAAAGCGGGGGTATTCTGCGCTGAACTCATGTCATGATGTGACGGACCATGTGTGCCCATGAAAGGGGACTGCTTGACACTAAAAGTGGTACCTGAGTGAGGATTTTCTGTATTTTACCTGGAAGGCTGAAATCTTCTGGTATTATAAGGTTTTGGACCAAACAGTGAATTTTGACATTTTTTCTCCAGCATCTACTTCAGCAGCCAGTTTTCCTAAGTCAGGTTTCCCCTCCTGGACCGTCTCATTCCGGGAACAGTACAGGATTCTCCCTTGGGTGGGTCTAAAATGATTCTCACCAACTTTCTTTAAGCTAACACCTGTGCATTACCAAGAGCCTGCCACGTGGCTTATCTCTAGGTCTGCAGCCTCCTAGAGAGCAAATCATCTTTTCAAACATAAGACAGGCACATCCGACTGTGGCAGCAGTCTGAGAATAAAGGGGAAGAGGTCTAGAAAGGCAGTTTAAAGCCAGGCTTCAGAGATAGGTAAATGTGTTTCCAGCTCGCCGCCTACCCTGACTTGATTTGACTGTGCTCTGGACTGTTTTGTGAGATTCAGCTACTAGTCTCAGCAAAAGGCAACTACCTTTGTTTGCTTTTCATAACACCTGTCCGATCGCTAGTCACAGGATCCTGACAGCTGGTCAGGGTAACCTGATAGGGAATGCTGCAGTTCCCCTGCTGGCCACAAGGAGGTCCCAGCCCTCCAGGCGTCGGCACCCAGGGCTGCAACACTGTCCCAGCTCCTCAGATGGAGCGATTCTGGGGGACAGGGCAGGTGCCCTGAGTGGCCGGCGTCCAGAGAGAGCTGCTAAGCTCAGTCATTGACCCGGGGCCCACAGCCGTTTGGCACCGTGGGAGCAATGATAACCCACCTTCGATCGCTGTGCTTTGAGTTGTTACCGTAAACAGCAGAGAGAATGGCCCCAGGCCCTGACAGCTCCCCGTGCCGGGTTCTGGGCCCAGCTGTATTCTCACTACCTGTGTGACCGTGGGCATGCCCCATCCCCTCTGAGACTCCGTGTTTCCTCATCTGCCGAGAGAAGGGGTCAGAATCAAAGCTACAGCCTTGCCAACAACATAAGCACCTGAAATAGCCCTTACATCAAACAGTATCTGAGTCATCCTTGCAATTCAACACAAACCACCAGCTTCCTGAAGTTTTCCATCCTTCTGCCAGATTATCCTATCCCTGGAAGCAGAGTGAAATCAGAATTCTGTGCCCTAGAATCTTATGACTCAGAGCCAGAGGAGCACAGGGGTTCTCAAAATCCTGTTAGCCTGGAACCCTTTACTCAGACAAACTCTTGACACAGCAGCCCGAACGGAAAACAGTTAGACGCACTCTGGTTAGAAACCGGAGCCCAGAGAGAGGAAGCCACCTGTCCTGTGTCCCTCAGCAAGAGAGAGTGGGAGGACTGGGTGAGCTCTCCCACGGGGGCCCACTCCCCAGGAATGACACGGATCGTGCTACTTCCCAAATTTGGGGGAGCTCAGAACCTGCGGAGAGGCAGGGGCACAGGACAGGGGACGGGGCGGGGAGACACTAACTTCCACTGTGTGTTCACTACACTGGGTTTTTCCCCACCATGACTTCATCCCCATAAAGACCACCAAGGCAGTACCATAGCCACCTGTAGGCTCAGAGAAGTTAAGTGACTTGGCTCAGAAGTCACTGAGCCGGGATTTGAACCCAGGGCTTTGCAACTGCAAAGCACATATCCTGGCTGTCCCAGGGGATGGCAGTGTATTTACTCACTCATTCATTCACACCTTTACTGAGTCCCAAGTATAGACTAGGCACTGTCCTATACAGCTGTGACCAAGGCAGCTGAAGCCCCGCCCTCCCTGAACCCAGATATTAGAGGAGGAGACAGATGTAAACAAGTGAGGTGTGACAAGAAGAAAAATAGAGCCGGGTCAGGGGGTGACTGGGGGTGGAGGTGCACGTGCACCCCCACGGGTCTAGAGCAGTGCTTCTCAAAGTGCGCTCTGCACTCTGCATGTGTGAGCGGTTGGTTTCCAGTCTGCAAGGAGATCAAAGAAACGCTGCTTTGCTGATCTATACTTACAAGACAGACAGCCCACGGGCCAGCCCTCATGCACGAGCTGCGCTCAGAGGAGCCCTGGCCTAAAATACTCTGAACCACTAGGTCAGTGCAGCTGCTGCATGTACTCCGTGTCCCAGGATCCTGAGCCCCCCTCTCCTCTCCACTCCCACCTTCCCGCCAGGCTCCACAGACCCCTGAGAACCTATTGCAGAGGAAGGCTGTGGTGTCTCCTGCCTGGCACGTGCAATGGGCTAGGGGCCATCAGTCCCTTCTAAAGGGAGACACCCCATCTGAGTCCACGGCCAGTTGTGAGCTTCATGGAGGGTGGAAATAGACCTGGGTCCCAGTTTGGGCCGTGCCACTTACTGGCCATGTGATCTTGAAAATTTCTTTGGTTTTCCTTAACTATGAAATGGGGATGATGAGCTTTGCAGGAATAGATCGGACACTGGAGGGCCTGGAACTCAGTAAATGGAAACCACCGTACTGTGTGGGCCTGTGTGTGTCTGTGTGCATGAATGTGTGTGCACGAATGTGTTTGTGCAGGTGCCTGAGCATATGTGTGCATGTGTGCATGAGTGTGGGTGTGCATATGCACGTGTGTGCACGTGTACGTGACATCCATTTCCTCCACCGCTATTGGAGAGTCGCTCTCAGGACCCGCTGTGGCCAGGGGTGCTGACGGTCTTTTCCGGGGTCTCTCTCCAGATTGCCAAGGGATCATCGAGGACGTTGTCCTGCTGGGCGCGCCCGTGGAAGGAGAAGCCAAGCACTGGGAGCCTTTCCGGAAGGTGGTATCTGGAAGGATCATCAATGGCTACTGCAGGTCTGTCCAAACCTTGTGCCTGTGAGGAGGTGACAGTGCTTACTGAGCACCTAGTGTGCCCAGGCCCTGTGCCCAGGACACAGATGTTGGAGGCCAGGCCCTTGTCCTGGAGGATCCCAGGGACCGGTAGGACACCAGCCCCGCTAGAAGCAAGGCCCGGGCCAGGTGTTCTGACCTGGGTAGGATCCATCCCCATAGGATGATGGACAACAGGGACAGATCCTAAGAAAGATTTCCCTGTGTCGGGCCTGAGACCAGTTTACAGGATGACACGAGAGGCCAGGCTGGTCACCGTGATCTGGGGGAAGAGGGTGAGTGGGATGAGACTGAAAAGCAAAGATTGGGCCCTAAATGGGGGGTCTTTGAATGCCGACTGAGGAGCTCGTGTGTGGGTTATCTGGCAGCGCAGGAAGGGAGTGGGGAGTGTCCAGGCTGAGCTTTCAGAGCAGTGTCTTGGGGCAGGGCTGACAGCCACGGGGGAGCCAGCACCCACACCACACGACAGACCTTCCCGCAAGAGAGGGGGGCTGCGAAGACTGACAGCTGTGGGGCTGGAAAGGAGGCATCCCTGGGCTTGGGTTTGAGAAGAACTTGAGAGGTTTCAGCCAAAGCCGTGCCCTCGACTCTGGGGAAGAAGAGAAGATGAAGGCCATCGCTGAGATGTCAGGAGATTGGCCTGAGAAGATGCCCGGGCCCTTCAGCCTCCAAATGAGGCAAAGGAGGGAGGTGACAGTGTAAACGCGAAAATAGGGATTTGGAATCGCACAGACCTGGGTCTTAACATTGGCCTCAGTTTCTCCATCAGTGAAGGGGGGATAATAGTAGTGACTCCCCCCAGGGTTGCGATGATAGTCCAGCAATTTACAGAGTTGCCCATGGTGGGTGCCTGCTCCGTGAGTGATAGATGGTGTTACCGTTTATCATCATCAGCATCAAAGCGCCAACCTCGTGCCAGGCACTAGCTGGAACCTCAACAGGAACAAGCCCCCACCTAGCCCTGTGCAACCTCGCACTCAGCAGCGCAAATAGGCAGGAAACAGGCAGCTCCAGGCAGGCATACGGAAGCTTGTCTGCGACACCAGAATCCAGAAGCTCTGAAACCAAATGCTTTTCCCCAAGTGTGGTGCACCCTCACTTAGCGACAGGAGGTGAGACTTGTTGGGGAAGCGGCTGAGTCACGGGGCCGTGAACATGAAGTGTCCAGCAGGGCGGCTGGAGATGCAGCCCTGGAACTGAGAGAGATGAGAACTGGAGCGAGGGCCAGTGGGATGTCAGCTTCAGCTGAAGCCAGAAGGACAGGTGAGATCATTTGAAAGGCAAAGCCTAGAGAAAGAGGAAAGTGCTGGGTTCCTGATTCTAAGGAATATATGTCAGGGTGGGAGGAGGGAGAGGCTCCAGCCTGAGGTTATGGGCAACTCAGAATCATCCAACATACATGCCGAAGACCTCCTGCTGGACGTGGGACTACAAAGATGGACAAGACGAGGAGTTCATGTCTAACAGAAAAGACACATATGGAAACAGACAATTATTCAAAAAAAACCATGAAAAATGCAATAATGCAGTGATGGGGGAGTGGATATGACAAGTATTAGACTCTTACCACCTGCCAGATCCTGTCTCTGTTGTCATTTTCTCCTTTAATCGTGCCCCAAACCCTAAGGGGTTCGTATTATTAATCCCATCTTACAAGTGAGGAAACTGAGGCCCAGAGAAGTTAAGTCACAAGGCCAGTTAACTTTAATTTTGATCTAAGCCCAACCATCCCAAGTAGAACCTGCAAGTGAATAGAAGAGATTTGGAAAGTCTTTATCATTTTGATAATTTAGCCCATGTCTAGTTCAGAGCTAAAGATAAAGATGGCCTTTAGCCATGGATAGAGGGCATTAACCGGGACACGGGAGTTCAGCCAATCAGTAGGGCTTTATCACTCATATTCTCAGCTGAGTTCTTAGAATCAGGATATGGTAGAAAGAATAAAGAAACAAAGACAAAGAGCTCATGCAAATCAATAAGAAAAAAAATCTAATAAGAAAAATGGCCAGAGGGACTTCCCTGGTGGTCAAGCGGTTAGGACTCCCGAGCTCCCAATGCAGGGGGCCCGGGTTCAATCCCTGGTCGGGGAGCTAGATCCCACATGCATGCTGCAGCTAAGAAGTCTGCATGCCACAACTCAAGATTCCACATGCTGCAACGAAGACCTGGCACAGCCAAAAATAAATAAATAAACAAAAATTAGAAAATAGCCAGGGACTTCCCTGGCGGTCCAGTGGTTAAGATTCCATGTTCCCAATGCAGGGGGCACCGGTTCGAACCCTGGTCAGGGAACTAAGATCCCACGTGCCTCATGGTGCAGCCTAAAAAATAAAAAAATAAAAAGAAAGAAAATGGCCAAAGGATATCTACACATAAACATGGAATAAATACAGTCAATAAACTTTTGAAAATATACCCAACCTCGTTATTAATGAAATAAATGCAAACTAAAATGAGTAAAATACTATTTATCATCTGTCAGATTATCGAACATCTGAAACATGAATAACATTCAGTGAAGATGTGGAGAAATGGGCACTGTCATACATTGTTGGTGGCAGTTGAATTCAGCGGAGGATAATTGGCAATATCTATCCAAATTTTTAATGTGCCAATCTTCTGATCCCACAGATTCTGACTTCTGTGATCCTGCTGTACTAGATACATGCACAGAGATGGATGCACAAAGGGGATCCTTGCAGCTTCATTTATAATTAAAAATTTAAAACAACCTGAATGACCACAAAGAGGGGAACAGTTAAGGGGGAAAAAAGCAAGTGCGACAATACGTACTATGATCCCATTTATGAAGGAAAACGTTTCTGCATGTGCATATGTGTATCTGTATGTCTGAAAATGGACAGCCAGGTCCAGAGGGACCATGAGAAACTAGTAAGAGTGGTCACCCCTAAAGAGTGGACAGGACTGGAGGTAGGGCTTAAAAGAGACTTTTTTTTAATTGATATGTAGTTGATTTACAACATTGTGTTAGTTTCAGGTATACAGCAAAGTGATTCAGTTATATATGTGTATGTATATGTGTATATATATATATATATTTATTTATTTATTTATTTATTTATTAATAAAAGAGACTTTAATTTTTTAAGTAAGGACAGTTTAAAAAATAAGAAAAGAGCACCCTAATGTCCATAGCAGCACTATTTACAGTAGCCAGGACATGGAAGCAACCTAAATGTCCATCAACAGAAGAATGGATAAAGAAGATGTGGTCCATATATACAATGGAGTATTACTCAGCCATAAAAAAGAATGAAGTAATGCCATTTGCAACAACATGGATGGACCTAGAGATTGTCATACTGAATGAAGATAGTGCTTATATGTGGAATCTAAAAAAGGGGTACAAATGAATTTATCTACAAAACAGAAATAGAGTTACAGATGTAGAAAATAAACTGACGGTTACCAGCGGATAAGGGGTGGGGGGAGGGATAAATTGGGAGATTGGGATTGACATATACACACTACTCTAGATAAAATAGATAACTAATAAGGACCTACTGTATAGCACAGGGAACTCTACTCAGTACTCTGTAATGGCCTGTATGGGAGAAGAATCTAAAAAAGAGTGGATATATGTATATGTGTAACTGATTCACTTTGCCGTACAGCAGAAACTAACCCAAATTGTAAATCAACTCTGCTCCAATAAAAATCTTTAAGAATAAATTAATTAATTAATTAAAAACAAGAAAAGAGAAGGAATGGCCACAACATTGATGTCAGACAGTCCTCAGTTAAAATCTTGGCTCCACCACTTACCGCTCAGGTGGCTTTGGACAAACAAATCTGAAGCTCAGTATTCCTACCTATAAGATGGGAATAACAGTCCCTCCTGCACAGGGGTTCTGGGGAGATTAAATGAGATTATGTAGGATGAAGGCTGGCACTTTATAGGTGCCCAATAAACGATAGCGCTTATAATTATTATTACTGGGCATATTCACAGCACACGATTTTTTTGATGCTTTCATAAACAGCAAAGGGAAAGAATTAAAACTGCATGTGTGCAATATGAAAGCAGCAAAATCTTATTAAACCCATCTGTTCTGTTGAGAACCTGAGGCTAATAAGTTTGGTTTTCCATTATTTTGTGAGATCCTGAGCCATCTCTCCAGAGAGGAAAAGGAGGAGGGGGAGAGGAGGAGGAAGGAGAGAAGAGGGAAGGAATGCACAGACCAAAACAATAACTGTAATTTCTTGATTAAATTAAGCACCGACCAGGAATTCATATTCTTGGCCCCCAAAGGTGTTTTAGTTGCTGTAAACCTACTTAAAGACTGGGAGTGGAATGAGGGGGTGGGGGGAGCTTCAGGCCAACACTACCAAACTATATACGTTTATAAATTTATAATGTACATTAATAAAGCTCTTTGCAAGTTCGTTAACTTGCTTGGGCTTTCACGAACCCCCTGGAAGCCAGCCGGGGTGAGTGGTGCTTCTCCCTATTATTCTGTGAGGAAACTGAAGCTCAGAGAGGGTCAGGTGCCTCACCAAGGTCACACAACAGAACCAGGATGTGAGCTCAGGTGAGACCGTCTCCCTGATAGTTGGGATATCTGCACTGAGAGGGTTTTGTTCTGAGCCCCCGGGGGACTCCCGGGGTGGTCTCTGCTCCAGTGCCGTGTGGGGCTGGGATAATGGTAGAAGGAGCGGGGAGGACCCCTGCCCACAAGTGGTCCCAGGCCTGGGAGGAGCCACGGCACACCCTTCAACGGGTCATGTGGTGTGAATCAAGGTTCAGTTGTATGCATCCGCCTGGCCTGGAGGGCCATTGAGGCCTGGCTTGCTGGGCACCGCACCCACCTCCCACCCCCAAGGGAGTTCCTGATTCTGCTTGGGACACAGGGTGCAGCCCTAAGGCACAGTCCTGCCCTCAACAAGCTCTCTGCCCAGAAAAAGAAAAGACCCAGGGACGGACACACGGAGGACATGTAACAAAGGTCACAAGAGGAGCATACACCAGTCACGTGAGGGACAAAGGGTTAATACTATCAAGTGGAAGGGCTCAGGGGCACTCCCTGGAGAGGTGACATGCAAGCTGAATTTTGAAAAGATGGATAGGAGCCCATCAGAGCCTGGAAGAGTAGGCCGAGCGGGAGAGAGGCCACACTGCCCACGAAGGCCCACAGCGGGAGGTATCATCGTACCCAGTGCCTCCTGAGCGCTCACGTGTGTGAGCACTGGATGCACGATGTGCCATCTCTGTGCACGCTCCTGCCCGCCCCGGAAGGTAAGTTACAGCGAGGAGACTGAGGCTCAGAGGGGTCAAGCAACTTGCCCAAGGTCACACAGCTGGTAACTGACAAGGTAGGCCTGGCTCTGTGTGGTCCCGAGGGTGGGCTCGTGGCCCACCCCAGGCAAAAGAGGCAGATGCTGGGTGCAGAGGGTCTGGAATGCCAGCAAAGGCCTAGCACAGTTTCGAGGATGTGGAACCTTCTAAACACATGTTCCTGTCCTGCCCCTACATGTGTATGAGTAAGTGCATTTAACATTGTAAGTAGAGTGTTGTCATGATTAAGACGGATCGTTGGGAAGGAACAATGCTGACTTTGCTCCTTTGCTTTCTGTGTCAGCACCGTATAGGGACCTCCCTCACACCCCGTATTTGATGCACTAAGTCTCATGATTAGTTAATAAAACAACTTGAGTCAGTCTCCTTTCCTCTCCCCTTAGCCATCATTCTGAGGGACAGTGTTTCTTGGGCCTTCAATATTAGGGTAACCATTGGGACGTGCAAACATTGCTCTCTGGCAGTTAGGGAATTTTCTAGAAGAGAAGGCCTGTGGGTAGTGGAGAGTCAAGGTTGGCTTCTGAGAGGAGAGGGCCATGGTCGGATGAGAGTTGAAGGAAGACCCCAGTGGCTCGAGAGAGGTGAGGCCAGGAGCGAGGAAGAGGCCGTTACATTTGCCCGTGGGGGGCTGGGCGGGGAGCTGCCTGATCTCAGGGCTGGAGCAGAAGGGATGGGTTTTGGGGGAGTGGGGAGTAGGGGCAGGTAGTACAAATCTGCAGGATTCCATGATAAGTTGGCCATGGGGGGAAGGGAGGCCTAGGACATGGCTTTGCTGGCTTCTGCTCGAGGGACCTGGTGGACGATTCAGAGAAGGAGTCACAGGCTGATGAGCTCAGGGTAGGGCACAGCAGGAAGGTCTGTTGAGAGCCCCTCAACTCTGGACCCCAGCCTTCTAGAGGCTTCCAGGGTGGTAACCACACAGGCACCCATGTGGCCAGAGATCCCAGAGGGTCAGGCCTGGAGAGCCCACAACACCCTGGGTCCCAGACAGCTTTGGGGCCTCGCCTGTGGGCACAGAGGGTCACGCGGGCAGGCTGGGGACTCCTGACTCTCAGCCCATTCCCCCCACATGGCGGGGAGGGAGGGCCCTTCTTTCAAACAAGTGCACAGAAACTATGAGCTCAAATGGCCCTGCAACCGGAGTCGGACTCGGTCTAAACAAAAGACGCCCAGTGTGCTAAGTGGGGTCTCAGTCCTGGAGGCAGAGGGGGGACAGAAGCATCCACGTGCATGGACTTGCTGAGGGAGGGGCCCAGCTTCACCCCGGACAGGGCGCAGGGGTTCGAGGGGCGAGGCTGTCCCGTGGACCCCGCAGACCACGTCTCCCGTGGACAGTGCTCGGGGTACCTGAAGAATCGGGCCGCAGAGTGTCCGGGGTTATCTTCTCTCCAGAGTGCAGGGTTTATGTCTGGATGGGGCCAGGGTGCAGGGTGTGGTGTTCACAACAGCCATGAGAGTGGAGGAGTGTTCCAGGGCTGTGACCTGCCTCGGGGGGCCGCGCTCACCTCCTAGTTGGCTGAGGGCAGGGAGAGCTGCAGGCTGGGCCAGGCCTGTCTCAGGAGGCACAGATGGTCCCTCCAGCTCAAAGACAGATGGGGGGCCCCAGACCCAGAGTTCCAAGACACAGAGCATGGTGGCCCCAGCTCCCTGTGGTCCTCTCCCCTGGGCAGACGCCCTGCTGCCTTTCTTTTGTCTCCCAGGGAGCCCTGGACCAGCCTCCACCCCCCACCCTGGGAACTGGAAACCTTCCCCAGCTGAGAGCAGCTCACCCAGCCACATGCAGGCTGTGGAGAACTTCATCCAGCTTCCTCATTCACTCACTCAACAGATATTCGTCTATTGCCCGCCAGCACTGTTCTCTGCTCTGAGGGCCCAGCAGGAAACAAAGCAGCCTCCCTGGAGCTGCCACACCCTGGGCAATGCTCCCGCAATGCCAGTGGCTGCAGCTCCCACCATCATACACGGGTGCAGTGCGGCCCTGGTTTCCCACAGAAGCTCCCGTCCCACCAGGCTCCCCCAGGGCCAGGCAGGGCCCTCCTGAGGCTGACGTCCACCCCTTCTCACTCCGTCCTCTCTGCCCACAGTGGGGACTGGCTCTTGAGCTTTGTGTACCGCACGTCCTCCGTGAAGCTCCGAGTGGCCGGCCTACAACCCGTGCTGCTGCAGGACAAGAGGGTGGAGAACGTGGACCTGTCCTCCATGGTGAGTATCACCTGTCCCTCCTGGGGCTGGAGGGGTGGGCACTTCGTTACTCCAGCCCAGCAACCCAGGTCCCAGGGACACTGGCCCGGGCTCAGTCCACCCCAAAGGAGGAAGATCATGAGAATTCACTTGGGAAGAGGTAACTCCTGTTCACGGGCACCATCCTTGTGCTGGGGCATTGTCCCCAGGCCTCTGGGGCGGGCACTATTATCCCCATTTCACAGATTAGGAAACTGAGACTTAAAAAAGTTCCCATCACACACAGCAACTAATAGCCTGGATTTGAACCTCCAGAGCCCATGCTCTTGCCCCTATATTACTGCCCTCCCACTACGCCTCCCCCCACTCCTCCTCCCACTGCCCCCACTCACTCCCCCAGCCGGCATTACTAGTTAGGACAGTCTGTTTCTCCTGGAAGTAACCAGAACAACCAGAGGACACAAGTGGAGGCATTCAGGCTGGACCAGAGCAGAGGCACCCAATTGCCAGGCTGTGAAACCATGGAATACAGAGCAGGGAAAGTGTGTTCCAAGGTCCCCCACCTTGGAATCATCTGGAGAGTTTATTTAAAATTCAGATCCCAGAGCCCCCCTGCCCAGACCTCCTAAATCAGTCTCTAGGAAGTGGAGCCTGAAAGTCCGCATTTTAAACATACTCCCCAGGGATTCTTACACATCTCAGACTAGGCAGGGCAGACAATGAAAAGAATTCTTGCTGGGAATGGAATGCGAGGGAGCCCACCCCAGCAGCTACACAAACCTAATTTGAGTTTCTAGAGCCATCTTTTGGGCTTGAAGGAACTTCGTCCACCCACCACATGTCTGTCATAGGGAGTTAATAATAGCTTCATGTGTGGACACTCACTTGATGCCCAGCTCTGCCCTAAGCCTTTTGCAGTATCCGTAGCCCCACTGTACAGATGAGGACACTGAGGCTTTGAGAGGCTAAGGGACTTGCCCAGGGTCACAGAGCAGGAACGTGGCTGAGCAGGACTCAAGCCCAGCAGGAGTGAGCCAATGGGCATCGCCCCCGGTTGGGTAGATGTGAGACCCAGTGGGAGAGGTACCAGCTGCCAGGAGGGTGAGGATAATGGACTGCAGTTACGTCCCCAAGCAAACTCAGCCAGTGAAAATTCCTGTGTTGCAAGGTTCACGAGAACAGGAACTTTGTTTTCCAATTATTACATTGCCGGCTGCCATTTATCAAGTACCAAGCATTTCCTGAGCGTAACCCAATTTCCCCAGGTACCGCATAAGTAATTTGAGCCAGCCGCACCATCCTGCCTGAAAGCAGACAGTCCAGGCCCCTCCCTGGGCATCTGAAAACTCCCCTGGGGAGGGGCACCCCGGAGGACCCTGGCTTCTCCCTTCAGCTTCAACAGCAGCCTGGCCCAACGACACACACACACACGCACGCACGCACACACGAACGCATGCACACACGCGCGCGCGCACACACACACACACACACACACACACACACACACTGCACCTCGTGGTAGGGGAAGCCGGGCACCCTGACCCACCCGCACCAGCACAGCTAATGCTGGGTTGCATGCTTACTGAAACTTGACTGAGGGTTGAGGAGAGCACAGGGGGATTCTAGCGCAAAAACTTAAAACCAGAACGTCATCAGGCACTGCTGCCGCTGAAGCTCATGGGCCATGACCTTGCCCCGAGGTCCCCTGGGCCTCCCACCCAGCCTGCCACCATGTCACTGGGGCCAACTTGTCCTGGCTTATATCTTCACTCCCCCAGACTCCCAGGGCCCTAGCTCACAAGTCCTGACCCACCAGACAACACGAGTGAAGCAGTCCCGTGCCTTCCTGACCGGCAGCTTTGGGGGCTGGTATTGGTCCAAGAATAAGAAGAGTTTCTAGACTCATCCACCCATGAAACTTATCACTCCTAATTCAAGAGGCGGTCTTCCCAGGGCAGACATGAGCTTCAACCCCTAGAGCCATCGCTTTAGATCATCTTTATCCCTGATAGACTTGCTTCACGTGATGTCAACCTCACAGCAATCCCGTACAGTAGGTATTAGGCATCCCCAAGTCACAGACTGGAAAACTGAGGCTTGAGAGAATAGATTCAGTGTAGCCAGAGAGTCATAGATCTGGTCTCTGAAACCAGGTCCAGAGCCTGTGCTGTACACCTCCCTGTGGGAGTGAGGAAAGCTGGGTAACAAGACCAGGAAACCGCAGGACTCAGTGATGCCTCCTGGCCCATGTCCAGGGATCTCTGTCCTGTTTGAGGGTCCCTGTACCCTGATGGGGTGAAGGGGAGAAGTGACTTGATGCCTCACCACTCCAGGGGTCTTCCTCTGCCACAAGAATCAAATGTGAAAAGGAATGGCTGAACGTTCCTTTTAAATGAAAATTTCCTTTAAATGCTACAAAGCCCCTGAAAGATAGTTTCTGCCCTGGGAAGCCCCTGAATGGGATACAGTGGGAAGAGCACAGCCTTTGGTGCCGGAGAGGCCTGGCTTAGAATCCGGGCTCTGCCACTGGTATACTACTGGCTGTGTGACCTTAGGCCAGTGACTGAACCTCTCCGTGCCTCGGTTTCCTCATCCTAGAAACAAGAGATATCACCCATCTTCCAGGGCACATGCGAGATGGTTGGTGCACAGTAGGCCCTCGTTTAATGCTGGTTCCCGCGTCTCCTGCCCCTGTGTCCACCTTCAGTTCTGCCTCTGGGACCACAGCTTCAGACACTCCTCTCCCCACTCAGACTGCCTTCATGGCAGCTTCCCAGCTCCTGCCTAACAATAGCTCTTTATCGCATTAGGAGCACATCACAAAAAGCAGTGCTTTCCTCTTCTGGGTAATTAGAGGTAATTAGCATTGCCTTTGTGCTGCCCTCCTCTCTTCCTTGAAAATTCTTGCTGGAAGAGAGGTTGCTGGCAAAAGAGTCCTCATGACTGCTGTTGCGAAGCACTGGCTGCCCTGTGCTCGGAGCAGAAGCCTACAGGACCTTCTACAGGAGGATTCCCTTCTCCCCGCCGGGCTGACGTGGGCCGGGCCCTCTGAACATCATCCCAGCATCAGCCACCCGACACAAACGTGGTCGGCAGTGGCTCCTGATCTCAGGACAAGCCTGAGCAGGAGTGAGCCAGGGGCAGGCCTTGTCGCAGGCAGAGGGCATCTCTGGTGAATGGAGCAGACAAAGCCCAGGCTGCCTGCCTGCCTTTCAGGCTCTCCTGTGTGGAGACTGGGTTGCAGCGGGTGGGGGTTTCTGCCACCCCGGGGGCCACGTCATGAGGTTTCTTGGGGGGGCAGAGACCCAGCCCGGGGTCTCTGGAGTCTTGGTGTCCCAAAAGAATGCCAGCTGGCTTCTAGAGCTTAGCCCAGGGCTTGGCACACAATAGACATTCAGTAATAATAATAATAACAACAATAGCCGGCATGCCAGACACTGCTCTGCATGGTTTACAGACCTTATGTCAGTTGATCCCCATAGCTGTCCCATGAAGTAGGGATAATAACCCCATTGTACAGGTATAGAAACTGAGGCTGCAGGAAGGGACACTGCATGTGAGTGGCAGAGCCAGATGAACTAGGGAACCTACCTCAGAGCCTGGGCTCTTAACCAGTGCATTCACACTGTCTGCATTCACGCATCTCTGTGGCTTCCAATCAGTGACCTCCAACTCTAGGCCAATAAGCCTGTGACGTGTATTATCTCGTTGAATCCTCACAACCAGCCCACATGGTGTATGGTGTACGTATCTTTATTAGCCCCATTTTACAGAGGAGGAAACTGAGGCCTAAGAGGTAAAGGAGCCCCAGGGGGCCTGATAGGCTTGGAAATTGTTGACCAGGCAGAGACAGGTGGCAGCAGCTTTGGTTTGGGCAAGTCAAGGTGTCTTGCAAGGCAGGAAACCAGAAGCGCTGAGGCCCATTCATCCTGTGTGGATCTGGTTACCCTGAGCACCCACAGTGTACAGGGCTGTATGTGGGGAGTAGAGGTGAGTTAGAAGTGGTCCCTGCACTTCCTCAGCTCACACGGTCCATCAGAACACAAACAGATGCAAGCAGATGAAGACGATGGTGTGTAGTGAGTGCTGTTGCAGGGGAGCCCCAGGAAGGGTCCCTAACCAGCGTGGGGAGGTCGGGGAGGCTTCTCAGCACCAGGGACATCCAGCATATCCGGACAGGTGGCAGATTTCAATCTAGACAGCCAGGGAGATGGTCTTGGGCTGAAATCTTTATCCAACGTCAGCCACGCCAGAATGTTCCACTGCTCAGAAGGGATTCTTTTCCCATCCACCTCACTCCTGCTCTCCCATCCCTCTGGCTACCTGTAAAATTGGAACTCTGCCAGCCAGTTCTGCCTCTGGGTCTTTGCAGAATGGCAGCTCAGGGACTAGGGTTGGCTGAGACCTGGACCAACTTGTAGCCAAGAAGGTCCAGAGCTGTGCATTCTAGGGCAGCTGCACAGTGGAATTTCCATCTGGAATCAGCTGTAGCCAGTAGCCATAAACACCTCCCTCCCTTCCTGTCCTGCCTGCCTCCACCCAGCCCTAGTACCAGCCCTTCACCAACATTAAACAGGTATAGGGAGGCCATCCTTGTTTGTCCCTGTGGGTCTAGGTTTCTGCTGGCCCGAATTCAGATGTGATGGCTAGAGCTTCAGCAGGCATTTTGGGTTCCCGAATGGATCTGCCTAGCTCACTCCCTACCTTCTATCCCTCCTTCCAAGAAAATTAAATTAAAAGGAACTCATATTTATGGAGCACCTACTGTGTACCAGGTGCTGTGCCTTGTGGTTTGTATTATATCTTCCCACCAACCCCGTGCGATGGGTATCACTAACCCTAATTGTGTAATGTCCCTATAAAAGTGTTTGGGGTCATATATGGAACAGAATAGTTCCCACAAAGTCCCAGGCCCTTGGAACTCTCATAGCAGACATTCAAGGTATGAGGTGTCATGATCCTCATTTTACAGATGGGGAAGCTGGGTTTCAGGACGTTGTACAGACTCACCCAGTTACTAGAAAGAGAGCCAAGTCTGGAACCCCCATGTCTCTGATTCCAAACTTAGGTTCCTTCTAGCGCCATGCAGCCACTAATGTCCACCCGCTATGGAAAGATGCTGCCCTACCTTGACCTCCACCCCGAACCCAGGGATCTGAAAAGCCTCTTCTGTGTGTATACATGTGTGTGTTTTCACTGAACACTCTTTAAAAGTGGTTGTAAAGAAAAGAACAAGAAGTAAGCAGGTTATGAGAAAATAACAAAACTGTACAGGGAATTGTCTTTTGTGTTCTTGCAAAGTCATTGGACTAACCCGGTGTGATTTGTGATTCAAATGGCAATGCAGGTGTTACCAGCCGAGCCTTTGTGTTGCTTCCTAAGCTCCCCAGCACGAGCCTCCCCAGTGCTTTCCTGTCTCCTTTTTAGACAAAAACCTTCCTCTTCAGCCTTGAAGGACTGTTCTGTCTTGTGCTTGCCTTTGGCACTGAAGCGGGCACCCTAGGCTGGCTGGGGAGAGCGCAAGTCTCCATCTCAGGGAGGAGATTTGAGCTAAGCACCCCCCGCTCTCAGCATCTCAAGCACAGCACACGGCTGTGCTTTTCACATGCTGTGTGTCCTTAAGCAAACCACCACCCTTCTCTGGGTTTCTCTTTTCTCATCTGTAAAATGAAAATGATTTTTAAAGTCTTCCCCACCACACACCTGCTTTTCTATGAAGAGAGCAGGCCTGGATTCAGACCCCAGCTCTGACACCTGGGTGACCTTGGGCAGGTCACTTTACCTCTCTACCTCAATTTCTTCATCTCCAATCAGCAGCCGGTACCTGTCAAAGGAGTATATTCAATAAACTCATTTCCTACAACGTATTAAGGACCTACTGTGTGTCGACCATTGTCCATTTTCACAGTTAAGCATCGGGCACTCCAGTCACACCCCTATTTTTCAGTCACTGATGTATGCCAACACAAAAATAGGGGAGTCTCTCTTCTCTCAAGAAGGGGGTGGGCACTTCTGGGTGCTTGACCCTTCTTGTCTTAGTGAAGATTCCATCCATAACAAAGGCCCAGATGAATTGGCTTAACCACACAAGAGGTGATGCTGTCCCATAAGCAAAGGCCAAAAGAGGCAGTTGAGGGCTGGTGGCTCCATTGCCTTCAGGGGCCAAAATTCCCTGTCTTGCTACTCTGCCATCCTTAGTGAGCCAATTCGTGGCTCATGGTGGCTGCCACAGCTCTGGCCATCCCGTCTGAATTCCAGCCAGCAAGAAAGAGGAAATAGGGGGAAAAGCGAAGCACTCCGAGCCCTTTTAAAGAGAATTCCAAGGAGCGCCGCATGACACTTGCTGCTTCATCTCATTGGCCAGAACTCATCACCGTAGTACACTTAGCAACAAGGGAGGCTGGAGAATGTACCCAGCTATAAATTGGAGTTCTTACGACTAAGGGAAAGGGGGAGAGTGGATTGCAGAAAGTACCTGGCAATCTTTCTAGCCATAGCTCTATTTTAGATTTGGGGGCTTTTTCCTGGAGGAGCCCTCACAGCAACCCTCTGATGTAACTACTCTTACTGTCCCCATTTTACAGCTGAGGCACATGGAGGAGGTCAGAGGCATACAGGGGCTTGTCCAAGGTCCCACAGCTGGTGAGCCACAGGGCCCTTCCACTGTAACCTAAAGCTGCAGGCAGAGAACGGGAACTTCCACTCCAACTCCATCAGGAGGATCTTTCCTGCCCCCAGAGGACCCAGATTATTATAGAGAAGCTTCCTTCGTCTTTATTTAATAAATTTTAGAGCAGCCTTGAACCCAGAGGCCTCCCACCCACTCTGGACTTGAGAATCGTTGAGGGTTGGAGGCATGGCATTGGTGATTGTTTGGTGACGATGCGGGGGGAGAGGCCCGGGAGGACTGGCCTCTGCCCACCACGCGTGGGCCTCACTCACTGTCCTCCTGCAGGTCAGCGGCCACTTGGACTACGCCAGGCAGATGGGCGTCATCCTGAAGGCCGTGGGCGTCCACACCAAGCCAAGCTGCGACGAGAAGGGGCTCTTGCTGGCCCCAGGCAGCCCGCCCCAAGAGGAGCCTCTTCAGGCAGCAGCCCCCTCCTCATCAGATAAGACCACCATCCAGGATGGGCAAAGCCAAGGTCCCACATCCCCTTTGGGAGATGCCCCCAAAGCAGCCACATCCCTTGACCCCGGCCAAGCCCAAGTGCCAGTGGGACTGGGCCAGTCTGAAGGGGCCTCCCTTCCTGCTGCTGCCAGCCCTGCTGAGAGCCCCCCCGTCTGCAGCCATGGCATGGGCCCCAACCCACTGGGCTGCCCCGACTGTGCCAGCGAGACACAGGGGTCCTGCCCAGGGCTGGACTGACACCCGGAAGAGTCACTCTCCCAGATTTCTATATGCAGCGCTCTCTTACCCCGCTCCACCGGGTCCCTCACACGAGCTCTGGAGATGCAGAATTTCTACCACTGCCTTTCCTAAATTGAAGACATTGGTACTGGCAGGAGGGGGATTGTGAGAAGACACCGTCCCCTCCCCAAGGAAGCAAGGCTAGAGCCCTGCAGAGTCAACCAAGCACGGTATAGAGCCCCAGGGCTAGACCAGCCGTGGGCCTCCTGGGCTTCGGGGCAGAGCTGCAGGGTCTGGTCGCCCATCGGGTGGCTCAGGAGCTCTGTGGAGCCTGAGGCTCCCACCCAGCCACACTCCCCAGCCTCAAAAGCCTGGGGTCTGCCGACCCATTCTCCAGGGCTGCCTGCCAGCCCACAGGCACCACTGCCACACCTACAGAGCAGGTACCAGTGGGGCAGGCAGCTTATTCTCTCTGCTCTTGGGAGATCCGATGAGATCTGCCACATGCAGCGGTACAGGCTGTGCACCGCACAACTACAGGGGCAGCGTCGGAAAGACGTGATGTGAAGGGCGCCCCCCAAGGTTATGCCACATAGTGGCCCTGGATATAATTGTTACAGAACGTGGTGAAAAAATGCTGGACCAGCAGGCAGTGTGGACGGAGACTGGGCCTGTGACGAGAATGAATTAGGTGGGAAAGCACGTCCTATAGCAGGAACAGAGGCGTGGTGATTCTAATAATAAATAATAATAACAGCTACCGTGTGTTAGGTATTTACTGTGTACAGGGTGCTTACATAGATTGTCTCAGTTGACCCTCACAACAACCCTATGAGGTAGGTACTATTATTATCTTCATTTTCACTTGCAGACCCAGAGAGGTTAGGTAAGCTGCCCAAGATCACACAGATGGTCAGTCTCAAACTCCATTCAGTCGGCCTCTAGAGCCCAAGCTCTTAGCCACTGTATCTGCATCCCTGGAACCATCCCCTTTGGTCCTCCCACTGTCTCTGAATGAGCGGGCCAGAGATAATCCCCACCCCCCCCCGCATCGTGCAGATGGGGAAACCAAGGCCCAGGCAGAGAAAATATTGACAAGCTCAGGGGAGGCAGCGAGGAGTTGGGGGAGGCAGCGAGGAGTTGGGAGAGGCAGGGGAATTAGAGTGTTGGAGCCAAACTGGTCCTCAGGGGTACATGTATTTGTTTGTTCTTTCAAAAAATATTTACAGAACTCCTACTGCTGTTAATCCAAACAGCTCATGTCACCCATGGAAAACTGAGCCCCGAGAGAGGAAATGACGTTGCTGAGGTCCCAAAGCAAATTCAGGGCAGAGTCTGGACCAGAACCCAGGACACCTGCACCCAGAGTCTCTTCCCACCTCACCAGCTGCTTCTCCAGCCCGAGTGGCCCCTCAAGCGAATTCAGTTCACACCACGGTCACCGCCTCAGCTAGTGTTTATTGAGAGTCCACTGGGGCAGGCCTGGGGGTAGAGGGGGAGCCCCAATAAGCACCATGGCCCCTCTACAGCCAGCGGCATGGCCAGAATTGAGTCTACTCAGCACCAAGGAGAGCTCCAGGCCGCCAGTGGAGGCCCCTGGGAGTTTGGGTTGATGGAACTTGGAGGTGGGAAGCAGGGTAAGAAAAACCTCAGACTAAAAAGAAACCTAGGGCTTCCCTGGTGGCAAAGCGGTTAAGAATCCGCCTGCCACTGCAGGGGACACGGGTTTGATCCCTGGTCCGGGAAGATCCCACATGCCGCGGACCAACTAAGCCTGTGAGCCACAACTACTGAGCCTGCGCTGTGTAGCCCGCGAGCCACAACTACTGAAGCCCGCACGCCTAGAGCTCGTGCTCCGCAACAAGAGAAGCCATTGTAATGAGAAGCCTGCACACCGCAACGAAGAGTAGCTCCCGCTCGCCGCAACTAGAGAAAGCCCGCACCCAGCAATAAAGACCCAACTCAGCCATAAATAAATAAATTTAATTTAATTTAATTTAAATTTTCAAAAAAAAGAAACCTAAAGCAGGTAAACTTTGGGAACCAAGAGTTCCCCCCTCAGAAAAAACCAGGCCCCTGTGCCAGGGTCCACCTGCCTGCCCGAGGGCACCAGCCCGCACCAGGGACGGCTCTACAACTCTGCTGACACAATGGCCACCACTCCCACGTCCCTCACTGACCCCAGGGAAAGCCAGAAGGAGGTGGACAAGGGCTGGTTCTGCCCCCATCAGCTGGTTCCCT
This sequence comes from Eschrichtius robustus, assembly GCF_028021215.1. Classification (NCBI taxonomy): domain Eukaryota; kingdom Metazoa; phylum Chordata; class Mammalia; order Artiodactyla; family Eschrichtiidae; genus Eschrichtius; species Eschrichtius robustus. Next base: position 15,297,010 of record NC_090826.1, on the reverse strand, counting down.
TCTAGGCCCAAGGAAGTCCAGGTAGAGGAACACCATTCCTGGCGCTGAGCAGAAGCCGCCAGCTATCCCTTTGGCTCCAGGAGATGCAATGCAGCTGCCTGGGAGCTGGGGTGGGGGCCCTACCCAGCATCCAGAGCCAGGAGTTGGGGAACCAGAGTCAGGCTGTGGGATCTGGGCCGGGGCTGAAGAGGAGGAGGAAGGTGGAAGAACAGTGGGAACAAATAGCCCTTCCTGGGCCTCAGCCAGAGGCCAGGGGGCTGAACGGCCAGGAGCTATAACAGCAGGGACCACCAACCGACCACCTGCCGAGCGCTGGGCATTCTGTGTGCGTTATCCTAACGCTCAAGACACCCTATGAAGCAGGCATCATTACTCCCATTTTGCATGTGGAATAATAGGCTCAGAGAGGTTAATTAACTTGTACAAGGACTGGTAAGTGGTGAAGCAGAGGTTCAAATTTATGCCTGCCTGACTCCCAGGCTCGGATGTTTATGTGCAGGCAGCTGTATCCTGAGAAACTGACTGGTCCGAAAACTGTCTAGCAAACCATTCTCAGGGTTAACGATCACCTGAACCAGCACATCTCAAACCGTAATGTGCGCAGGAGCCACCTGGTGATCAGCAGGTCGGGGTGGGGCAGAGGCGTGCATTTTTAACAGACTCCCGGGAGCTGATGCGGTGGCCCATGGACGAGACTTTGAGGAGCAAGGAATTTGGCCCAGCGCCAAGCCACCTCTGCAGACAGAGGTGTCCCTCCCACGCAGTCTGATAGAACGTGCAAAGGAGATGGTTTTCTTCAGCCTAATCTGGACCAAGAGGTCCTTACCCCACTCCCTGGAGTCCCCCAGCCTTGCTCTACACACATCCACAAGTTACACTCAATAGTGGGGCATCCTGGAGAATGCCACTATATGGAGAATGCCATCCCCCACTATGCTGTACTGAGCCAGCAACTAGCCCTGGACTGGGCAGGGGGAGCTGGCCCATTGCAGCCCCCTGGAGCTCAGCGGGCTCCCGGGAGACCTGGAGTCTTCTGGTTTTAGCCAAGAGCTGGTCCAAGGCCTCAGGGACTTGGTCCCATCCAGTCCAGCTCTCCAAGCCTGCATCAGTTCGTGGGGGTACCAAGCGGATGCAGCTGCAGCTCCGGCTCCGCGGGATCAATGTTGAAGAAGTTGACTGCGGCAGTGGTCCTGGCAGGCGGCGGGGGGTCCCGGGTGGCCTCTCCAGGCAGCAGCAGCTGGGCCGTGAGTTGCAGGCCTGAGGAGCCCCCCGAGCCCGGGTCCGAGTCCGAGTCCAAGTTCGGCAGCAGGGGCAGTGGCAGCACGTGCTGCAGGCTCAGGCCCGGCCGTGGGCCGCTGTGAGAGGTACGCATGGAGGGCGAGGCAAGACTGGGCTGGTGCTTCCGGGGGCAGTGGGGACACGGCAGGAACCTGCCCAGGGCCCGCTTGAAGTCCCGCATGAAGAGTGGGTAGATGATGGGGTTCATGGTGCTGTTGCAGTAACCCAGCCATGTAAGGACATCAAAGAGCCCCGGGGAGATGCAGTCGCACACGGCCTGGAGGGATGGGGCACGTCATGCCTGGTCCTGGAGGAGGGACGCAGGCCACCCCACCCAGCATGGATGGGACAGACACATAAACACGTGGAGAGGCGGCCCGCCCTCCTCCCTCCCCGGGTCTGGGCAGGGGTGGGGCTCAGGGCCTCCCCAACAAGGCGTGGACTCACCTGCCCCTTGTGGTAGCATTACCTGGGCTATGTTGACCACAAAGAAGGGCAGCCAGGTCACAAAGAACATGCCCAGCAGGATGCCCAGTGTCAGGCTGGCCTTCAAGGCCTTCCTGCTGTGCTTGGTGGCTAGACGCCTGCTGTCAGCTGACTCCACCTCGGGGCATGGGGTCCTGGGCACCTGCGGAAAGGAAAGCCACGTGATTTAGTGAAGAATGAACCCCGGTCTGACCCTATTCCCAGCCACAGACTGAGCCTTACTCCTAATTCTAGACTGAGCCCTAGTTCCAGTATTAAACTGAGCCCTGACCCTTGAATGAGCTCCAATTGTAGTCCTAGACTGAGGCCTGACCCTGACTCCCGACTGAACCTTGACCTTGGCTTCAGACTGAGCCCTGACATCAGCAATAAGCTAAGCCCTACTCATGGCCCAGAACCCCTGATGCCTACCATAGATTGAGCCCTACATAAACAAGATCTCAAACTGAGCCTCAACCCTGGACCAGACTGAGCCCAATTTTAGCACCAGACTGAGCCCTGATTCCAGAAATAGACGGAGCCTTGGTCCTGGTCCTGCACCGAGCTATGACCCTGACCCAACGCTTCACAAGGAGCTCTAGGAAGTACAGTGAGATTTCCGAGGTGCTGGGGCTCATGGTCATGTGTGTTGGCCAGTGTCAAATGTTGTCCTTTGCAAGGAGTGTGGGTCTTCTGAACTGTTGCATTTGTGTTTGGGGCAGTGTTGTCCTGCGCTGCACTTTGGCACTACAAGAATTAGCTGCAATTGAACAGCACTTGACAAAAGAGGGCAGTTGCTGTCCAGGGCTTGGCAATCTCTTTGCCTATGGATTCTCTTCATATTTTGGAGTGATGGTTTTGTCTGCACCACTACTCTCATACTCCACAAAATAAAGTGCATTTTTGAAAATATGTACCCAAAACAAATGTGTACAATTAAATCTGTATAATTTACTAGGGATGCGAGCAACCTTGGCATTTTACACACAGATTTCACTGTGGACTGACAGACATCTCCATTCCCACACGTGGACTCCGTGAGCGGGAACTAGGGGAGAGGAGGAGGGAAAAACTAGGAGCTGCTCCATGGGGAACACGGCATGAGGGGTTAGAATGTGACTTTACAAATGGGAGTGCAGGCGTCCCAAAACATTAAAAAGGCTCTATGATCCCAGATGACCCATTAGCCCAGAGGTTCTCTTAATTTTTTCAACTTTGTGAGTCCATTGAGACTCTAATGAAATCTACAAAACCACTCCTCAGAAAACAAAAAGCTTATAAAATTTTATAAATACACACACACAGAGAAAAAAGTTCCCTCATGTCCAGAGGGTTCAGAGACCACTGTGAAGTCCATCCATGAAACCCCTAGGGGTCCATGAAAGCTGGAATGTGAAGCCCTCCTCTGAACCATGTATTGTAATCAATTTGGATTTTCATATATCAGCTTTCCACAAGGCAAGATTCACCTATATTGACAATTTTTAAGTAAATGCTGGTATGCAGAGGTGCGCACAATTTATTGAATTATGAGGGGGTACGTGGGCTGCCTGGGAATATACCTGGGCTTTGAAAGCCAGGGATTTCCCCCCAACATTTCCTAAACTGCATGAGAGCCCAGCTTAGCTCTTGAGGCAAACAAAGATCGCTTGAGTATGGGAAGATGAGAGAGAAGGAGGCAGGAAGGGAACCAGATTCCCAGGCAACCTTCACAGATGGGTGAAGGAGGCAAAGCCAAGTTGTGTCAGCCCTGCGAGCACCAAAGCCACACCCCCTACCCCATTCCCCTCCCAGCCCTTTTGCTCTCCCCGCCTCCTCAGGGTAGCCAGGCTTGGTTGCTGTCCGTGGTGCTGAAAACCCAGCTGCATACCTACAATATCTTTCTATAGGATCTGGAATGGCAGTGGGCCGGAGAGGGGAGACAGGCACACTGCAACTCCCACCCTTCGATGTGTTTCTCCAAGTGAAATCTGGTTAGACAAATGTCAAAGACACCCAGAGCAGCCTAAAAGAGGCCTTTGATTTCTCCCCTCTGTCTTGGTGGGGCAGCATTGTGCAGAGGCAAGAGCTTGTTTTAAGTCAAGTGATCTGGCTTCAAATCATGCCTCTACCACTTACTCGCCCTGTGATCTTGAGAGTCTCTGTTTCCACATCTGTAAAATGGGAGAAAGTACTCACCTTACGGAGTTGCTGTGAACCTGTGGATATACATGCATGCACAGTGCCCGACATAGAGTAAGTGTAAATACATAGCAGCCCTGATGTCGATTCAGCGGTATGAGTATGAGGCTGGGGGAGTTTTTAGCACCCTCAGGAGCCCTGTTTTTCTGCCAGCAGCTTGAGCTTTCCAAAGCAGCACAGATGTCAGGACAAATGCTCTGACCCACTATGCTATAGCAAGGAAGAAAAAGAGGATCTGCTTTTCTCTCTCCTCATTTTCTCTTCTCCAGAGTGAACTCTATATGGCTCCCGTGGCCCCACCTGTTCAACCTGGAGGGAGAGGCTCCTGCTTCCCCAAAAGAATCTCCTAGGATCTGCCGTGACTTTGAATTGCTGCCACCAGTGGGGACAGACATATGGGGTAGAGGGAGACACCGTCTCCAGAAAGCCCTAGCCACACAGGTACCCCCTGGCCCCTGAAGACCTGGGGAGGGGGCAAAAGACAGCTGTGATCTTGCTAGAGCTCTAGGGCACTAGGGTACCAAGGCATTCAGGGAGACATTTGGGGGCAGTCATCAGGGGAGGGTGATCCAGAGGAGACAACCATGATCTGAGAGTCCCCCTCTAGTCTTCCTAGGAGCAAACCTGTATTTCTCTTTCTCCTCTTCTCCCCAAAGAGTTGACCCAAGAACACAAGCAAGAGGGAAAAGAGAAGGAATTGAGGCTCAGAGATGGTGGGGGATCCTTCCCAAGGTCACATTGTGCCAGTACAAAGCCTCAAACAAAAGCACCAGTGACCCCAAATGATCATCTCCACTTATTGAGCACTTACTATGCATCAGCAGTTGATGTTCATTCTGCCACCGAGTCTTTACGGGAGGAAGGTATTATAATCTCCATCTTGCAGATGAGGTCCAGAGAGGCAAAATAACTTTCCAGGAGTCACCCAGCAGACAAGTGCTGAGTTAGGGAATCAAAGTCATCTCTGGCTCCAGAAACTGCACTTCACCAGGCTGCTTCCATTTTGGAGGAATGGCACCCCCAAGTAAAACCCCACCACTGTCACTGAGAGGCCCTCATCAAGCGGAAGCCAATGGCAACCGCCAGGCCACACTCTGGGTTCTGGCTGATGCCAGCCTCACCCTTCCCACTTCTCTCTGCCCTGTAGCCACCTCATGGCCCCATGGCACGTTCTGTTGTTTGCATGTCCCTTATACATGTCTGTGGCATTTGTCACTGTCAGAGGGCAGCTACTGGAGGACAATTGGGCAGTGCCCTTCCAGGAGGCAAGTCCGCTTACAGGTCCTTATGTCCATAAAAACCAGTACCTATGTCTCTACACTTGGCTTGGGCAAGAATGTGTACCACAGCACCATTCGTGATAGGAAAAAAATTGGAAACAGCCCAAAAGTCCATCAAAAGGAGAGTGGTTAAATAAACCCCGGTACATTACCACTATAGAATACAACACAGATGTTTAAAAGAATGAATTGATCAAATGGAAGGATCTCCATGACACATTATCAAATGATAACGGCAAGTTGTACAAACAAGAGATACAGCATGATTCCCTTTGTTTAAAAAAATACAAAAAGCAAAGCACTAAGTTTCTTTAGGTACATAAACAAATATGGAAACACACAGAAAAAGAACCGGAAAGACACTGAGAGACCTAGGAGTGGGAGGTGATTGGATGGGGTCAGAGAGGTCTTTCATTTTATTGTTATTGATGAATTTTCATTTTAAAGTGTACTTACGTATTCCCTCGTGTAAATTCAAATTTGTACGATCATCTAATCATAGTGTGAGTGTAATAGGATAGACCCTGGAGCCAGACTGCCGGGTTTAAATCATGGCTCTGTTACTAACTAGCTGAGTGACCTTAAGCAAGGTACTTTACCTCTCTATGCCTCAGCTTTCTCATCTGTAAAATGGCAATTACAATGGCATCTACCTCGTAGGATTGTAGTAAGGATTAAATAAGATAATAGAAAGTTACTTGAACAGTGCCTGGCACATAGGAAGTACCGTGTGGTTGTTAGTGATCCTTGTTGTTGTTTATTGTTATTTGTGTTCACCTCAGCTCCTTCATAATGGTGATGAGGCTGCTGATGGCAGCGAGGGTGATTTTCCCCCTAGAAAGTCTCAAAGGGGTGAGCTCCCCAGAACCGTGCATTTTTACCATCAAGAGGAAAGGATAGGAATTAACATTTGTCAAGCACCTACTATGCACCAGGTTTATATATATCATCTCATTGATTCTTCAAACAGCCCCAAATGACAAATAGCATTACCCCTGAGATAGAGGGAGGTGAGTGACTCATCCACAGTCATCCAGCTGCGATGGGAGAGAGGCAGGATTTGAACCCGTGCTCAGCCAGACGCACAAGCTCCTGTGCCCTGCCCCAGCTGCACCAGGCAACCTCGTTCTGAGCAGCAGCCAAGGCTGTCATGCTCGGCTCTGCTCCTCTGCCAGCCTCTCCCACTCAGCCCCCTCCTCCCCCTCCAAGATATTTCTGTGATCACAGCCTCCTCTGAGGAGGAGGAAGCAGAGGTGGAAGGGAAGATGGATCACTAGGACAGAATGATGCATAGCTGGGTGATGGAGGGTGAAAAAGCTGGGGGAGGAGGACAAGGAGGAGAAATTGAGGGAGAGAAGGAAGATATGAAGAGAGGGGTGAGCTAGAACGGAGGGAGGGGGGATAGAGAAGGGAAAAAGACGAGGTGGAGAGGAAGACGATAGGGAAAGGGTTTTGACCACAGAGACACCGGAATCCTGGCAGAGAGAGAAAGAGACTAAGAACGCAGGAACGCCCAGCTGAGCCTCCTGCTGCTGGCCCCCATCAGGCTGAGCACCCACACTGGCCCCTCTGGAATCCCCCAAGGATGCATACCATCCCCACATGGGCACCCACCTTTCACATACACACACACACACACACACACACACACACACACACACACTCCTGCCCTGGCAGCATCTCACTCTGGCACCACCACCACCTCTCACACCCCTCTCTCCAACCCCAGCCCATATGCCCTGCCTGACCTCTAAGCAGAACTCTTTCTCACAGCCCCTGGGGCTGGGAAGACCTGCCTGAAACCCCTGAGCCAACCAGTGGCTTTTTAAAAGGCCATTCACATCAATAGGCAGATGTGGTGGATAGAGGCATAGAAAGATGCTCCAGCCAGCTCAGCTCCCATGTCCGAAACCCCAGAAGAGCCAGGACTTCAGGGACTGGTGCCCAGCCCCCTTCCCTCTGTGGGGAAGCTAGAGGCTGGATCGGAGAAGGAGCTAAGGGTTCAGTGGGGCTGGGAAGAGGAGGAAAGGGGCCTAACACACCCCCAAGTTCTGTTCATTCTCATCAGTTCCTTTAGGTCCAGGCACTGAGAACGCCTCCATCCCCAGGCTGGATGCTGTTGGACTCTGGGGCAGGCCAGCTTGGGTGGGGGAAGTGGGTCACAATCCAGGAGGCCAGAGTAGAGGCGGCATCCCAGAAGCAAATTCCCCAAATGCAGGCAATTCTCCAGGCAATAAGGAAAATTGCCCTGCAGAAGGCTTGCTTAGGATCTGAGTGGGTTTAGAAGCAAGGGCAATGGTAGAGTCTGACACTGTCTCATTCAAATAAAGAGAAAAGGCTTTCCAGAAAGTAGGAAGTATTTGCACAAACACATTTCTGGCTTGAGAGGCTGCGGGTCATTCTGCCAGCTAAATGACCCATGAAGACTCCTCCAGCCTTTGGATTCGTGACTTCCTGGCTTCAGTTTGCAAATGTATGCACAGGGAATAATAGATCCTGAATGTTTACTGGCAGAGGCACCCTTCTTATAAGCTCCAGAACCCTCATCATGATAGGGTTTCATGATCAGTGTCTCTCTCTCCAGCTAGAAAGTAGATTCCAAGAGGGCAGGATCTTCTCAGACCCACTCATCCCTGCAACCACAGCACAAGGGAGGTACTCAACACAGTACCAAGGAAGTGAATCAATGTACTAAAAAGTGCAGGATTCATCAGCTACAAGAACTGCTTCTAAAAGTGGGAGAAAAGGGAGAAATGTGAGTTGGGATTGAATCCCTGGCTCTGTGAAGCACTGTTGTTCATTTCATTTCTCTCATCACTGTGCACTGACCACTCATGACACGCCAGGCACTGTTTTAGGTGCTGGGAATATAGCAATCGAGACAAGTCCTCACCCTCATAGAACTTACATTCTAGTAGGAGGAAATAAACAGTCAAACAGTAAATGGGAAAGTATATAGTATGTCAGGCGATGGTATTTGTTGCTGAGAATAACTTAGGAAATTAGGACTGGACGGGGTCTGGACAAGTGTGGCCGTTACTACTCTTGACGAAGTGATTAGGGAAGACAGCCAAGCAGAGGCCAGAAGAAAGTGATGGAAGTTAGGGGGAGAACCATGCGGAGATGTGAGGAAACGGCACTTCAGGCAGAGGGAGCGGCAAGTGCAAAGGTCCTGAGGCAGAAGTGTGCTTGGTATGCTCAAGGAATAACAAGGGGGCCAGGGGAGCTGAAATAGAAGGAGTGTGGAGGATGGTGGAAGGAAAGGAGGCCAGATAAGGAGCAGAGGAATGACATAACAGGACCAGCTTTTTTTTTTTTTTTTTTTTTTTTGCCCATGCCTCACAGCTTGCGGTGAAAGTGCCAAGTCCTAACCACTGAACCACCAGGGAATTCCCAGGACCTGCATTTTAAAGGGATCACTGTGGCTGCTGTGTAAGATCAAAAGGGAGCAAGGATGGGCTCAGGAAGCCAGTGGGTGATCACTGTAATAACCCCAGCATCAGAAGCCCAGGGGGCCGAGGGAGGCAACCGAGACATGAGAAGTGTTTTGAAAGCAGAAAGCACACTGGGTGTGCAGTGTGAGAAAAAGAGAGGCATCCAGGTTGCCTCCAAGGTTCCTGGCCTGAGCAACTGATATCAGTTAGTCGATATGAGGAAGACAAGGGAGGGACTATGTCTGGAGCCTGGAAAATCCGGAGTTCTGTTGCGGGCAGCGGTAAGTAAGTGGCCCAGGCTGGAAGTCATCAGTGTGTAGGTGTTACTTCTGGTCATGGCACAAGACCAGCTCACTGAGTGAATGTGGGAAAAGAGCAAGGAGGTCAGAGGACTGAGGCCGGGGGATGCCTCGGATGGTGGCGGAGCAAGAGGACCCAGTAGAGGAGACTGAGAAGGCACAGCCGGTGGCGTGGAGGGCCTCACACCGGGTGGCGTCCCTGAGGTCAATGTTTTAAGAGCGTGTCACCGCCCACAGGCAGCACAACGCTCAGATCCAGGCGTTGGCATCAGCCAGACCTGAGCTTGAACCTCACTAACCAGCTGTGCAACGCTGGGCAAGTCACCTCCCCTCGGTTTCCCCAGATGTCAAACAGGGATGACGATTACTTGCCCCGTTGGGTGTCTGGGGGATTCGCTTAGCTCAGTGCCGGGCAGGTAGAGAGCGCTCAAAGGCTGTGGGGCTGCAGCTGTTAGCACTTGGGGGACACCTGCCCGGGTGCTGAGGCCACAGTCTCAGGTACAATCCTGGCCAGTTAGCTTCATGGAAAGAAAATCTATGCATCACAGACACTGCTGGAACCGAGAATCCAGACCAAGGCCGGCCAACTTCTCACCTCCTTAGTCACTGGGGCAGAGCTCCCCAGAGTGTGAGAACTGGAGATACCCTTGGGTGGTAAATGGACACCCCATAAAATAACTGAGTCACAGAGTGGGAACATAGGCCTTTACAGTTCCCTCCCAGCTCTTCTGGTTACACAAAGGGAAAGTCTCGTGTCAGTGGTACTGTGTCTTTAACGTCCCTCCAACGTCTAACAAAGAGAAAGCGGGCCTCAGGCTCAGCATCTCCAGCCATCCAAGCTGGACTTCAGTCACACTGCCGGTGCTTCTGCAGCCTCACTGAGGCTGTGTTTGTGATCACCTTCTATTTATGGCAAGGATACTGACTGTCCATTTCCAGAAGAGAAAAGAAGTTTTCTTTCTAAATAAATTCATGGAAGTAAAAAGATAAATGAGATGACTCCAAGGCAATGCTAAGTACATACGGATGCAGAGGCTTGAGGAGTGTGTGAGGGTGGGTGGAGGGGTAGCAAGGCAGACACCACAAGGCAGTTCTCAAACGCCTGAAGTCTGGGAAACGCTCCTTTACAAGAACCCAGGGAGAGAGGATGGATGGCCCAGGGCAGCTGCCCCACAGCTGCAGAACCAAGTCAGGGTCGCAGCCACCTGCTGAGACTCAAGAACGTTCTCCAGTGAGTACAGATCGGGGAGAGAGCAGGGCCGCAGCCAGGACCTCCTGTGCACCCAAGACCCTGTCCTCCTACTTGATGGGCCTCACTGCTGGGATGACACGGGTAAGCCGCTCTGGGGGGGCTGCCGACCAGGGTGTTAGCCTCTCAGCCCCCATCTATCCAGTGACCCCCCCCAAGGTACCTCCCATCCTGCAGGCACCTCCTCCACCTGAGGCTACACCAAGATGACACTGGAGAGCCCATCTGGGATCTTCTTGGGGGCCTGTGACCTAATTCTCTAGGGCTCAGGCCTGGTCAGTCTAAAGTCCCGTCCCTTGGCATGAACAATAGGACTCGGGCACCGTGTGACCCACTCCACTCTAGGCACTGCAGACCTTGAGCAAAGAGCACCTACCCCATTCACAAGTAATCAGTGAGCACCTACTATGTACAGTGGAGATCAAAACCCACTCAGATACACCCAGCCCTCGTGGGAGCTTACACTCCAGTGGGGGAGACAGACAATGAACAAATCAACAAATAAACTGGGGATCGGGATCAAGAATAAAAGGGTGGGGGAGGGCGGGGAGGTCTGCAGACAGTGTGGTCAGGGAGGGCCTCTGGGAAGGGGTGACCTGTTAGCTGAAGAAGAGTCTCAGTCAGGCAAGGGCGGCCCCAGGGGAAGAACTTTCCAGGCAGAGGGCACAGCCAGTGCAAAGACCTGGGCACAGAATCAGTCTGGTGCCTACTAGGAGTGTCAGAAGGGCCACAAGACTGCTGCAGAGAAAGGGGTGGGGAGGGGAAGAGGTGCAGCTGGAGAGGTTGTCACGACCAGATCCCGAGGCCAGATCCGGACACAGGTCTCCCCTTTATCTTGAGAGCAATGGGGAGCCACTGAAGGGTTTGCAGCAAGGGAGTGAGGTGATCACGCTTCTGTTTTTGTTTGTGCAGCAAATGGATAGGAGTGGGTCTGGCGTGGAGGCAGGGGGAGCCAGCAGGAGACTATCAAAGGCTCCCAGGTAAGAAGCAATGGTGGCTTGGATCAGGAAGCTGGCATTGGAGATGACACGTTTAGAGGCAGCACCAACAGGCCTTGCAAATGAATCCCATGAGCATGAGGGAGAGAAATTATTCCTAAGTTTCTGGCGTGCGATGCCATGATGGTGCCACGTGCCACGATGGGGACGATGGGGGGACGAGCCGGTGGGGAGAGTTGGGACCCCCTGAATCCCCTGTTGCACATGTTACCTTCGAGAAGACTGCCCCACATCCTGGAGCGTCCTGTGGACAGTTGGACATTGAGTCTGGAGTTCAGAAGAAAGGTGGGAACTGGGAATGACCAATTGGAGGTCGTCAGCAATTGTATATTACGTGGCGGATGCCTAGTGGGCACCCAGTGGCTGCTCATTCTTCTCCATCCCACAAGCCCGGGTCTCCCTGCGCACCCCGGGTACCTGCAGCGTCTCCAAGGCCTGGACGGCCATGCCGGTGGTGAGGGAGGCCACCTGCACGGCCTGCTTGCGGGCGGCCAGCAGGATCCTGCAGTAGGTGAAGCAGATGGCGCCCGAGGGCAGGAAGAAGGTGAGGCCCGACGCCACCAGGACGAAGGGCAGGCTGGCCAGCAGGCGGCACTGGCCCGGGGCGGGCGCCCGCGCGCGGCCCAACTCGTGCCAGCCCAGCAGCAGGGGCAGGAAGGAGGCGAGCGCGGCCAGGCTCCAGGCGCTCAGGACCAGCGCCAGAGCGCGCGGGGGCGTCATGCGCAGCTTGTAGCGCAGCGGCGAGAGGATGAGCAGGTAGCGGTCCAGGCTGATGAGGCAGAGGTTGAGGATGGAGGCGCTGCAGCACATCACGTCGAAGGCGGCCCAGAGCAGGCAGAGGCCCCGCGCCAGCACCCAGCGCCCGTACAACGCGTTCAGCATGGCCGGCGGCATCACCACCAGCCCCACCATCAGGTCCGACGTGAAGAGCGACACCAGGAAGAAGTTGGACGTGTTGCGCAGCGTGGGCTGCGTGCAGATAAGCGCGATGAGCAGCGAGTTGGCCGCCGCCGTCAGCGTGATGACCACACACAGCGCGGCCGCCACCCAGCCGCTGCCCCCCGGCTCCGATGGCGGCCCCGACTCCCAGTCCGGGGTGCTGTTGGTGGTGGGGCCCTGCTCTGGGACCATGAGGGCGGAGCGCGAGGACGTGAGGCCCGAAAGGGGTCCGGAGGACGAGGTAGGGTGGGCGGGGAGACGGGGAGAGGGACCTGCAGGAGCAGAGGCTGGATGGGCGTAGTCGGTGAGAACAGACCACCGCCCCCCACCCCGGGGGCCGCAGGTGGGAAGATATGAATGGAGTTCTGGGTCAAGGGGCAGCAACCCGAGGAGGATGGAGAGGGGGTCTTTGGGCGCCCTCGGGTGTGACGTAGGGACACCTGGAGCAAACCGGTGAGAAGTCTGGGAGGGGGCACCTGACGGGCAGTCCTCCAGAAGGAGCGGCCGAAAGTCAGGAGGACCGGGACGCTGACTCTGGGCGTTTGGCCGGGTGGGAGCAGAGCGCCTAGAGGGGGCGGGCGGTAAGATGGGTCGAGGGCAGGGACGCGGGGAGGTGGGAGCCCAGGGCGAATGGGCGCTATCCAGGCCGCCCCGCGGCAGGTGGGCGTGGGGGGGGGGGTGCGCCAGGTGGGGAGCCGTGGTGCTGGGGGTCGCAGGGTGGGGGGACCACGGGCCAGAGCAAAGCCCCCGGCGGGGAAGGCAGGTCTCAGAGCCAGCGCAGAGGCACCCCGGGCTCGGGCGGACACGGTCCCCGCGGCGAGAGGGAGGATGCCGGGCCGGCCCGCAGGGAGAAAAGGAGCAGCGGCCGCGCCTCCGCCCCTTCCCCACCCGGCCGCGGGTCGCCGACCCCGCTCCCTCCCGCGCTCGGTACCTGGGACGCTGAGCGCTGCTCCGCCGCCGGCGACTGCGGCAGGAGCCGCGGGGCCAGGAGAGGAAGAAGCGGCCGCGGGCCGGGCAGGCGCCCAGGGACCGGGAGACTCCGCGAGGGGCCGGCGCGCACGGAAGAGCGGTGGCTGCTTCCAGGAGCGCGCGGACCCCGAGCCGCGGAGCCTGCGCCCAGCCCCGCGGTGGGCGGCGAGAGCCGAGCCCGGGACTCGCAGGAGGGCGGGGTGCCTGGTACCCCCAGGCCTGCGGAGGGGTGATCCGAGCGCTCCGGCTGCGCCAGGTGGCCTCCCAGCTCTAGCAGACTCCACCCCACGCGTGCCCCTCCCCACCCACACGGGGCGCAGGAGGAACTCAGAAGAGGGGGCTGTGGCCCGCCTTCACCCAGGACTGCTCCCCATTGCGGGGCTGCCTGCCCGCTACCAGGGGGAGCCCGTTGGGAGGTACTGGGCAGATCGCTTGACATATATGTACACATATATAATACTACACATACGTACATATATATTGTATATAATACACGATAGCCTATATAATACTTCCTTCAAACCTTTAAACAGATGGCTACCTCCTCACAGTCCTTCCGAGCAGAAACCATCCTGCCCCCCGACAGCTCCAGGTACTAAGGATGAAGACCCCAAGGTGTTGGCACTCGCAGTCTACCCAAGAGTGGGAACAGATTGGGGAATCCCCTGGCCAGGTGGGGTGGAGTCACTGCAGGTAGAGGGGTGGGGCGGGGCACACCCTGTGCAACGCTGCTGTGTATTCCACCCACCCCCAACCAGAACTAAGAAGGGTCTCTACCTGACATGTCACAGATTGATATTGTGGATTCAACAAACATTTATACTGAGCACCTACGGGGTGTCAGGCACTGTTTTGCCCAATCTGGACACTACAGTAACCAAAACAAAGATCCAACTTCATTGATTTTACAGTCTATTGGAAGGAGACATACAATAATAAGCATAATAAACGTTTAAAGTAGTCATAGAGTGATAATTGCTATAGAAAAAAAGGAAATGGAAAGGAATGTAAAGAGAATCTAGGGTAGAAGGGGGTCTTTTCCCCTCCACAGAAGCAGGAAAATAATACCTCCCATGTTTAAGGTTCCTGCTGTGTTCCAGGAACTTTATTATACTATTCCTACCAATACAATAATGCTAAGAGGTAGGTGTTAAACTGGGGCTCAGAGAGGCCAAGGGCCTCACTCAAGGTCACCAGCAGCTAGTGATCAAGTGGAACTGAAACTCGGGTCTGCCCAGTGCCCAAGGTAGAGAATCTTCAAGACCCTTCACACCCCCATGCTCCCCCACAAACCACTATTTGGCACCCAGAATCCCAGCCCTGCCTGCAGATGGGTCTATGCAGCAGGAGGAGGACTGTTCTCCCTCCCAACGCCACCTGCACCACTGTGACAATTTCTGTCGTGCCTCAAGGAACAGGATACCAAGCACTGGGCAGAGAACCAGAAAGACCAGACTTGGGATCCCAGCTTCATTGCTAACCAGCTCTGTGGACTTAGGGTTGGCGACTCCATCTCCTTGGGCCACTGTTTTCTCCTCTGCAATAACTAGCAGAACAATACAGCACCCACTTACAGGGTTGTTGGTGTCACCTGTAAATTTTACAGTGCTGTGTCAATGCTGGCTATTGGCCTCAGTGTTCCCATCTGTACAACGGGAATGCATTCAGCTCTTCAGTAACTCCTTCAGCCCAGGGATTTTTGATGTGAGCAACAGCAAAGCTGAGAAGTGCTGTGTGGAACACACTTTGGAGCCCAGTGACCTGGGTTCATAATCCTGATTCTGCTACTTGCTCTGTGACCTTGGCAAAGCCTCTTCATTTCTCTGCTGCTATGAAACTGGGGTAGTGGAGATAAACATGGCATGAGTATTTAAACCATTTTGCACAGGGGAGGTGGCTGATAAATTTTAGCTTTGTGAAAATTAAAAGTATATAGTGAACTAGAATATCAGTCCCTCTGCTTTAGCTCTTTCAGTTTGATTCCTTTATTTAAAACACAAAAAACTAGGGGGAGGGAGAGGGATGGACTGGGAGTTTGGGGTTGGTAGATGCAAACTATTACATTTAGCATGGATAAACAACAAGGTCCTAATATATAGCACAGGGAACTATATTCAATATCCTGTGATAAACCATAACGGAAAAGAATATAAAAAAAGAACATCTATATGTGTATAACTAAATCACTTTGCTGTACAGCAGAGATTGGCACAGCATTGTAAATCAACTACACTTCTATAATAAAATAAGATAGAATAGAATAGAATAATTTTTTTAAATCTAGGGAATTCCCTGGCGGTCCAGTGGTTAGGACTCGGCACTTTCACTTCTGGGGCTGGGTTCGATCCCTGGTCGGGGATCCAAGATCCCAGCAAGCCTCGCGTCGTGGCCGAAAAAAAAACTAAAGAAAACATGACCAAAAATGTTAGCATTTGTTCATTCTGTGTGATAGATTAACAGGTGCTTGTTATATTATGAGATGTGCTTTGCTATAATCAACACCAAACACTCCCATTTACCATTGCAACTAAAAGAATAAAATACCTAGGAATAAATCTACCTAGGGAGACAAAAGACCTGTATGCAGAAAACTATAAGACACTGATGAAAGAAATTAAAGATGATACAAACAGATGGGGAGATATACCACATTCTTGGATTGGAAGAATCAATATTGTGAAAATGACTCTACTACCCAAAGTAATCTACAGATTCAGTGCAATCCCTATCAAATTACCAATGGCATTTTTTACAGAACCAGAACAAAAAATCTTAAAATTTGTATGGAGACACAAAAGACCCCGAATAGCCAAAGCGGTCTTGAGGGGAAAAAACAGAGCTGGAGGAATCAGGCTCCCAGACTTCAGACTATACTACAAAGCTACAGTAATCAAGACAATATGGTACTGGCACA
This sequence comes from Eschrichtius robustus, assembly GCF_028021215.1. Classification (NCBI taxonomy): domain Eukaryota; kingdom Metazoa; phylum Chordata; class Mammalia; order Artiodactyla; family Eschrichtiidae; genus Eschrichtius; species Eschrichtius robustus. The sequence goes on along the minus strand of NC_090826.1, from coordinate 15,281,004 downwards.
AAAACAGAAATATAGATCAATGGAACAGGATAGAAAGCCCAGAGATAAACCCACGCACCTATGGTCACCTAATCTATGACAAAGGAGGCAAGGATATCCAATGGAGAAAAGACAGTCTCTTCAATAAGTGGTGCTGGGAGAACTGGACAGCTACATGTAAAAGAATGAAATTAGAACACTCCCTAACACCATACACAAAAATAAGCTCAAAATGGATTAGAGACCTAAATGTAAGACCGGACACTATAAAACTCTTAGAGGAAAACATAGGAAGAACACTCTTTGAAACTTAAAAGTTAATGAACTTTTGAAACTTAAAAGTTTCAAACTTAAAAGTTTCTTGAAACTTAAAAGTTTTTGCACAGCAAAGGAAACTACAAACAAGATGAAAAGATAACCCTCAGAATGGGAGAAAATATTTGCAAACGAATCAACGGACAAAGGATTAATCTCCAAAATATATAAACAGCTCATGCAGCTCAATATTAAAAAAACAAACAACCCAATCCAAAAATGGGCAGAACACCTAAATAGACACTTCTCCAAAGAAGACATACAGATGGCCAAGAAGCACATGAAAAGCTGCTCAACATCACTAATTATTAGAGAAATGCAAATCAAAACTACAATGGGGTATCACTGCACACCAGTTAGAGTGGCCATCATCAGAAAATCTACAAACAACAAATGCTGGAGAGGGTGTGGAGAAAAGGGAACCCTCTTACACTGTTGGTGGGAATGTAAATTGATACAGCCACTATGGAGAACAGTATGGAGGTTCCTTAAAAAACTAAAAATAGAATTACCATATGACCCAGCAATCCTACTCCTGGGCATATACCCAGAGAAAACCATAATTCAAAAAGACACATGCACCCCAATGTTCATTGAAGCACTATTTACAATAGCCAGGACATGGAAGCAACCTAAATGCCCATCAATAGATGAATGGATAAAGAAGATGTGGTACATATATGCAATGGAATATTACTCCGCCATAAAAAGGAACGAAATTGGGTCATTTGTAGAGACGTGGATGGATCTAGAGACTGTCATACAGAGTGAAGTAAGTCAGAAAGAGAAAAACAAATATCGTATATTAACGCATATATGTGGAACCTAGAAAAATGGTACAGATGAACTGGTTTGCAGGGCAGAAATAGAGACACAGATGTAGAGAACAAACGTATAGACACCACGTGGGGAAAGTGGCGGGGGTGTGGTGGTGGTGGTGGGATGAATTGGGAGATTGGGATTGACATGTATACACTAACATGTATAAAATGGATAACTAGTAAGAACCTGCTGTATAAAATAATAAATAAAATAAAATTCAAAAAAAAAAAAAATAATTTTTCAAGACTGGGCCTGGGTGGTGGTGCCACCTTGTGGCCACAGTTATTATCTTGAATTTAAGAACTTTTCAGAAGTTCTGCGTGCGCACCTGAATTTGTCATTTCGGTCATAGAATAATACAGTCTTGGATGTCCTTAACATTTCGGGGTAGAGAGGCATGCTCAGTGTTTTCTTTATTACTTCTAGCCACAGGGTGCTCCCTCCCTAGAGGAGAAGGCTTGTGCCACAGTGGGACGGCTGAGTCTTAGGAAGTCCTCTGTCCCAGATCTCCATGCCTGTCAGTACAGAGGGGACCAAGGAGAGCTCCTCATGACAGAGATGGAGAAACCAAGGTCCAGGGAGGTTGTGAGGCCTGCTCAGAGCTGCTCTCGCAGGAGGCATTAACCAACTGGTTAACTGAGGGTAGGGATTTGTCTGCTTTGTTCACTGTTGTATTCTCAGCACATATTAGGTTGCCATAAATATATGTTCAATGAATGAATGAAGAAAACTATCAGCCCAACCACCAGCAGTTGTGGGCCAATCATTTACTCTCAATAATAATTATTATAATGGCTGACATTCATTGAGGTTCTATTATATGCCAGGCACTGTTCCAAGCTCTACATGTACATTGATTCATTCCCACGACCCTGGGAATGAGGTGGTGCGATCATTATTCCCCAACTTACTAATGGGAAAACTGAGCCTCAGAGATTTTAAGTGACTTGCTCAAGATCACGCAGCTAGGAAGTAGCCTACCAGGATTTGAACCCAGGCAGACAGGATTTTCCCAGAGGCTCAGAGCATGGGAGGAAAACTAGATGGGAGTTATCGGCTCTATATAGGCAAACAAGGAGGGGAAGCCGGTACTAATTACCCGCCCATCCGGAGAGGGGCCAGCGTGGACAGTGCTGTGTCAGTGTTTATCCCTTGTAAAGATTTTCAATCCCTCCACCCTTGCGGAGATTGGGGAGAATGGTGGAGGGGGACCTTCAATTTTTCTTCTGGGCTGTCTTGGTGGTTCAGTTTGAGGTTGGAGAAGAGAAAAATTGGCCGTCACTAATCCACATCTCACTCCCGTTGGCAAAACGGCACAACTAGAGGTGCTTCTCTGTTCTCGCAGATCTGGCTCTTCCCACTCGCTGCTCCCACATCCAATCAGCAGCACCTCTCCTGTGTGGCCCCGCCTCTTTACCATGGCCCTGCCTCCCTAGGCCTCCCCCGCCCCCACCCAGTTCTGGCCTCCATCACCTCCTGCTTGGACTACTGCAGTCTCCAGCCAGTCTCCAGCCTCCCCCTCCTCCTCCTCCCACAAGACTTCTTTTCGTCTCGCTGAAACCCAGTTCTGTGCAGACACCTCCAGGGCTCTTACTGCGATGAAAGTGAAGTCTGAACTCTGGCTAGCACTCCAGGCCTGCCACCAGCCGTGCCAACCCACCTGCCTGCCTCCTTTTCAACCAGCTCTTATTAATTTCTTTACACATCTATCCATTTATACCCCACCTTGTTCCATACACAGGATGAAGGCAGCTCCTGACCAAGACTCATCCTGCCAAGTTGATGCTCAGGTCTCAGAGGCCTAGTACCAAGGACACCACCCCAGGAAGTCCTTCATTTGGACCTGGTCTCTGAGTACTTTCTCTGTGCCCTCCAGTCAGTTCCCACCTCCAGCTGTATAGAATGACTGTTAATATGGCCAGGGCTTATCCCTGCCTGACTGAGAGGTCCCTGAGGTCTGTGTGCAGGAGAGATATACTTTTCTCCGACCCAATTCCACATCAAAGGACACAGGACAACCCTGGATAGTTGTGTCCTGCACGACCGCAAGAAGCGCCATTCTGTAGTTGGGAAGTACACAACCTACACAACAGTACAGAGCTGCCATGAAGGGAAGGCTTGGTATCCGGAGGAAATCGTGTGTGTAGTACGCAACTGTTATCATTAGAGGGCGCTAGACTGGAATCCGCGCGCACCGCTGCCTCCCAGCCTGGGGGAATCACTCCCAGGGCATAAAGGCCTCAGTTCACATTTGCAAAATGAAGATCCTCCGTGGATTAGAAACAATATATATAAATTGCCTGGTATTGGTGGTTACAGCAATGTGTGCAAGGAAGAAAGAGAGTCATAGCTCTCACCCATCCCACCAGCCCTGTCTCAGTGGAGAATCTGGGGGGCCCCCGAGCTCAGCTGCATGCAGGTGATGATCTCAAACCCATAGGGTCATCGTGAAGGGGAAGGGACTCCAGAGTTGTCAAGCACCCAGCCCGGCACATAGTAGGTGGTCAGCAAACGGCAGTTACCAAGGTTATACCGAGAAGACTGATTCAGCCAGACTGCCTGGGTTCAAGTCCTACTGGAGACACTTCTCAACCCTGGGCAAATTACTTCATCCCTCTGTACTTCAGATGCCTCCTCTGTAAAACGAGGTCAGTATCTGCATCGTAGGGTGGTGGTTGGGATTCAGCAAGTTAATTGATATAAAGTACTTAGTACAGCACCCCACCTCCTATATCAATTTCTAACCATTAGTTTTTGTCTGTTTCCCCTTCTCCAGAGGCCAAGCCAGCTGGGGTGCAGGGAAGGGCTGACGCAGGGTCACCGTGAGGGTGAGGACGTGTCATGGGCCTAAGGGATCAAAGGTCAAAGACAGAAAAGGGGTTCTGGAGGCCCAGCCAACGTATATGCGAGGCCAGAAACAGACAGCCAAGGACGGAGGCGGGAGGTGGGGAGCCGGGAGCCAGGAGCCAGGGGGGGCATGTCACGGCGGGAAAGTGAGACCACCAGGATGCGGGGAGGGGCGCTCAGGGCTCCATGTGCACGCAGCCTGACTCCCTCCCCTTGGGGAGCCCTGAGTCAGCAGGGCTGCCCTGTGAGGAAGAGAACACAGGTGTTGAACGAATTTATTCATGAGAAAACTCGGGGTCCATCCTACTGGTTACAAGCTCCAGAAGCTCTTGTCGGAATAGCCGTGAGGGCCGGGGCACCCCCAGGCAGAGGGTTGGTTGGTGGGGCCGGCAGCGGCCCTGGGACAGAAGAGCAGACGCAGGCAGCTGTGGGTACTGAGGGGCGTTCTTCCCTGCCCGCCTGCCCAGCCCTCCCCCGGGGCCCCGCACCCCCTCTAGGGCTAAAGTGCAGCTGGGAGGAGTGGGGGGAGGGGACTAGGCAGCTGGAGAGCCCCAGTGAACACAGCTGCCCCACGAGCCCTCGCCCCTCCTCTTCCACGTTCCTTGAGGCTCATCCAGAATCCATCCCACCCAGGTCCCTCCTGGGAACCTCTGGGTAAGGGAGACCCCTCCCCACCATCAGATATTCAGAAAGAGTTTCCCAAGAGGGTGAGGCTGGCTCCATCAGCTTTGAGGGGCCTAGAACCTGGGAGGGCAGGGAGAGGCGCTAAGATCTGGGAGAGGGCGAGGAGGCAAGGATGCTCTCTGGTCCAGGGCGTCATCCCCTCCCCCTGGCCCAGCAAGGCTCCTCCTCCCTCGCCTTCCTCCCGCCCCCCGGAAAGCCAAGGCAGGCAGGGAGCCTGGCTCCCAGCTCCAGGGCCGTGAGTCAGCAGGGTCCTGCCCAGGCCTGACTCCCAACCACGCCATTGAGGGAGGGCCACCGCAGTGCCACCAGGGAGAAGCTGCCGTGGGGACAGGGGTGCGAGGCCTTTGGGGAAGCCAGTGGGGCTGGAGTGTCCTGCTTCTGCCAGTGGTCTTCCTAGCCCTGCCTCAGGGCTGCCGCTGGCAAGGCGCCCAACCTCAGCGCAGGGCCCAGCGCCACCATCTGCACCCCAGGGCCCTGCCCCACCGAGGGGCCGTGTGGGCCTTGGCGCGTCTTGGACGGCCTCACCCCAACTCAGCAGCTTAGCCAACTATCCCCCCTCCCCAGGGCACATGTCTAGGAGGCAGAAAAGAAGAGAACCCCCCTCCGAAAAAGAACCCTGAAGACCTCTGCTTCTTCCCCCCAACTCGTGAATATATTAAATTGTGCAGCTTGGCGCCAGTCCCACCCCCTTCAGATCTCCGTGGCAACCGGGAAGCGTTCCAAGTTCAGGTCTGAATCCAAGTCCATCCAGTGCCAAAGGGGGGCTTCAGCCTCTCCCCCAACTCTTCCCCGGGAGGGTGAGACCCCACATTCCACAGGGAATGAGAGGGGAGGAAGAGTCGGGGGCCTCAGTCCTCAGCCCCCTCTTCCTCTGCGTGGGGGGCCCCAGGGGGATCCTCGGGCTCGGGGGTCTGCCCGCCAGGGTGTGGGTGGGAGTGGAGGCCGGGCTGGGAGCCCTGCGCGTCCTCGCCCTGCACGTAGACGCTCAGCCCCTCGTGACTGGGCTCCTTGCCGCATGCCTGGCAGCTGCAGTGCAGGATCTTTTCCACCAGCTTGTCCACCCTGGGCACCTCCTCATGGCCAGGGCACTCCAAGGTCACCTGCGGAGGGCAGGAGAGAAGGGGAGAGAGGTTTCCAAGGGCCTGGGGCAGGCAGGAAGGCCCCAAGGGTAACACTCCTCATGGGACCAAGAATCCCAGAGACCCCAGAAGCCTGAGCCCACCTGGGACACCTGGGCCCATCCAGGGGGAGGGGCTGAGGCCCTGCAGGAGCCACCTGACCTGTCTCCTCACGTCCTGCCACTTTCCTGCCCATCCCCACAGTAGCCAGAGGGCACCCTGAGGGGACCCAAGTGGTCCGCCCCTGCCTGAAATTCACCCCCTCAGGGCTCCCACTGCTCGCGCAGAAAAACCGACTCCTGACTCAGGCTACCCAGGACCTTGAGGTTGACCCCCGGCGGACCTCTCTCTCCACTCCTGACCTTGCCCCCCTCCCGCCAACTCTGTCCTGCCTGATCTGCCTGAGACTTCGCACATGCCATTCCCTCTGCCTGGGAGGCCCTTGCCCCACCTGCCCCCTCCCCACCGCCCTAGACTTTGCCCACTTAACTTCTACTCAACCTTTGGACCCGAGCCCAGACATCACTTCCTCAACGAGCCCCTCCCAACACCCCCCCACCCCGCCCAGCCAAGGCTCGCCCTGTACGAGCCCCATTAGCGTTCACTCTTCCCCTGTTGTCGCACCACTAGCTGCCCTTTCTTTTTCCTTTCCTTCTTCCTTGTCTCTCCCTCCCTCCTTCCACAGAGCACCTTCTCCATGCCAGCTCTGGGGACACAAGGACAGGCATGGTCCTTCAAGGAACTCAGAGTCTAGCAGAGAAAACAGACTTGTCAAAATCACCCAAATGCAGATGAAAAACTGTGTGTGTGACAGATGCTCAAAGCAGAGGTACACAGTGCCTGGGGGATCAGGAAAGGGGTTCTGAGAAAATGATGCCTGAGCCAAGCGCAGAGGAATGACTAGAATCTAACTAGGGGGGGAGGAGGAGAAAGGTATGCCAAACAGGGAAAACAGCATGTGCAAAGGCCCCATGGTGGTCCTAAGCGGAGTAGGTAAGAGAGACTGAAAGGAGGTGGGATTGGTGTCGGGGTCAAGCTAGTGAAGAAGGTGAGAGAGGCAAGATGAAGCTAGAAAGACCGGTGAGCCAGACCATGCCTTGTGGGCAGGCCTTATGGGGCCTGGCAAAGATTTTGGTTTCATCCTATAACGATGGGAAGCCACCGAAAGGATTTCAGCCTGTGACTGACATCAGAACAGAGCTTCAGAAAGAGCTCTTGTCCTGTACATGCTGGTGTCGGACTTGTGAGCCATCACGTGGCAAGGACCATGTCTGTATCTCCAGCACGAGGCTCGGACCCTGCACACAGTGGGGCCTCACTAAGCACTTGTGGCCAAGGCCGGGGCCGGCTCTGGGCGGGAGCTGGGCAGCAGCGGGCAGCAGTACTCACGATCTCCCACAGGGACTGGGCCGGCATGCAGGAGTCGCAGTGCACCAGGGACTCTGTAGACTGCGGGAAGGTATTGGGAACGCTGTAGCTGAAGCACTGTCCCAGGCACGCCCTGTGGGAGGAGAGCCCGCCGTGTCCGTGTCACCACGGTGGAGGCAAGAATGGGCAGCCCTGTCCTCTTCCTCCCCCCTGGGCCCGTGTCCTCATCCCTTCCACCCACCACCCCGGGATCCCACCTGTTCTGGATGGACTTGGCCTCACAGCCGCTGTGGCCCACGATCTGGGTGATGTTCTTGGCCTCGCACCAGGCGCTCTTGTCCGGGAACAGTGCCAGCTTGTTGATGGGCGGTGGAGCAGCCAGCAGCATGGCGGGGAGGACAGCCCCCACCAGGACCCGAAGCATCGTGCCCGTGACCTTTGGAGCCCTTGAACTGAGTACAGACTGCAGGTGAGGCCAGCAGGGTCCAGGAGGCTGGGTAGAGGGCAGGGGGGCAGTGGTGTTACAGCGTGGGCTCTGACACCTGACTGCCTGGGTTTAAATCCTACCTCTACCACTTACTAGCCAAGCACAATCTTGGACAAGTTACTTCTCTTGTATGAACCTCAAAACTGGGGCTGCTAATAGTACGAGCATCAGATGGGTATCATGGAGATTAAACAAGGGATTTCATGAAAAGACCTGAGCAGAGAGACTGGCAGATAATACACATTCCAGATGTGTTAGTTATCTTTATAACTTACTTTGTAGCTTTGAGCAAGTTACTTTTTATCTCTGTGCCTCACTTGCTTCATCTAAAGGGGGATGGTGATTGCTGTGTGTGGCAATGATTATTGCAAGTACTAAGCCAGACACTCAGTTTCCAAGCACCCTGTTGAGTACTGAACAATCATTAGCTCCCTCCTCACTGTGATGTTGTGGGTCCTTGAGGGGCTGGCCAGCCAGCAGGTCTCCTGGACATGTTGCCACGGTTCTCAGCAAAGCTAACCATCTTCATGTCACTGTGAATTCTTGTGCCACCTTGGATGGGTGGACCTCAGGTGAAAAAACTAACCCTAACTAGACTGTACTTCTCGTTTGGATGCCCCATCAGAGCCCCAAGCCCTGAGTCTACACACACATCACTATCTCCAGCTCCAACCTCACCCCTGAGTCAAACAAGAGGCAAGGCAATCCAAGCCAAGGGCTTGACCCTCTGTGAATTGGATGGAGCGAGGCACTAATAAGGCAATACCAGAACCTGTCAGGAGATGGCGGTGCAGGGCAGAGTGTGTGTCACAAGCATTGACTCAAAGGGGATTTTCCCAATGTTCCCCAACTTCATCTTCTGTAGGTTTCACCCACTCTCCCACTGCAAGAATTGTGGAGGAGGGAGGCTTCAGAGAAATTCGGAAATGAGGGCAATGCTCACAAAGGGGTCCTCTGGGGGCAGGACATTGGGGAAAAGGCACTGGACTGGGAGTCTGGAATCCACACAGGCTGTGGGACCCTGGACACTGTGGCCTGTGTCCCCACCTGGGAAATGAGTGGGGTGCCCTGGACTGGTGGTTTCCAAACCTGGTAGAGCGTCAGAATTCCCTGAGGACTAGTGAAGTGAAAGTTCTAGGGTGGGGTGGGATTCTACTTTTTTTACGAGCTTCCAGGGTGGTTCTGATATGCAGGCCAGGCTTAAGAAGCGGTCCAGCTCGGTCAGACTGGGATTCTGTGTCTTGGGACAGTCCCCAGAGGGTCCTGGGTGGGGCTGAATTGGGAGCAAGGGCCAAGTATGGTCCCACTGGTCCCACAGATGCCCAGTACTGGTCAGGCTGGCTCAGGGCTGGAAATCCCATTCAGAACAACGCTACCCTCAGCCCACCTTCTGCTGAAATGGCAGGTATTTGGTAAAAAGTTGGGAAGTGAGAGGTGTTGGGGGATCTTGCCCGCTCCTGCAGGCTAACTACGTGGGCTGACTCAGCTGGGCTTGCAGGGAGGGTCCAGGCCGGCCTGCAGAGCTGTGACCACCTCCGCAGCGCTCCGCTCTCTCCATCCAGCAAGTTTTGCTCAGGTCCTGCCCCTTCTCCCTGCAGGAGGTCTCTGGAAGCAGAGACAAGTCCCATCTCACTGCATCTCAATGCCTGGGTGACCCCTGCTCCCAGCCCAGTGGGGAGGGGTGAAGCGGGGAGAGCAGTGGGAGGTGAGTCCAGACCGTCTGCCCCATCCCAAGGGAGTCTGTGTCATGACCCAGGCTCTCACCCACGCATTTCCGGTCTCACTCACAAGGTGGGCAGCAAAGCCCATGTTTTCAGTACAACCACATCCTAAGAAAATAGAATGGACTTGTTCCTAACTGGCAACCTAATTTTTCAACACCCTTAGCATCCAGGAGGCTTTCTCACCCCAACCAGGTCCTTTTCTGTCCCTGGGGAATTAGCCTCTGCACCAGGGTCCGACCACCGTAGCACACCAGCGGAGACCCACCTAAGGCCAGAGCTCCCTGGGCCTCCCCAGGCGAGACCGGCCCCTAGAGACCTCAGAGAGGTCCGGGGACTTTTGTCCTATGCCTGACTCCATCAGGATTCCTCAGGAAGGCCAGGTCAGGTGGGGCAGGGGGTGATGTTAGGTTTCCTTAGGACCGGGAACGGAGCCTGAGGTTGTAATGAAAGCAGCCTGGAGATGAGCGCTGGGGCTGGCTTGGGGTTGGGATTAGGAGGGGTTGGGATTAGGAGAGGTTAGGACTGACGCTACGGGCCCGGACCAGGCTAAGGGGGAGCGGAGTTGAAATGGGGGTTGAGGTTAATAACAAGGTGTAGGGGGAGACGGGACACCGGTGAGTGTTTCAGGGGAGTCACTGGCCTGGAGGGTGAGGACTGGTTATCATGCGTCAGGTTGTAGCAGACGCTGAGGGGAAATGAGATAAACTGAGGCAGAAGGCCACCTCCCTTCTCTACCCCCCTCTCTAGGGCACAGCTAAAGGTCAGCTGGGCCCACAGAGCGGGTGCTATAACCCAACCCACCAGGCCCGGCCTCTCACCAAGCCCTGGCCGTGACCTCAGAGGAGGGGCCAGGCCGCACTCAGCCTCCCCAGGCCAGCAGCCCTGAGCTCCAGCCGAAGCATGGCCCCGGGAGCCTCCTAAGTTCAAGTCCCAGGCCTCCCACCTAGGAGCTGCGTGACTTCCGGAAGTACAGTCCACCTCTCTGCACCCACCTACCTCAGCCCTAAAACGGGGAGCAGAGCCCTCTCCTTGAAAATGACTGGGAGGATGCGATGAAAGCACCCAGCACCCAGCAGGGACCCAACTCAGGCCAGTTGCCTTCCCCCTGGGGGATGGTGGGGAGGCTGGGCCGGCATCAGAGCCAAAGCTGGACGCTGGAGCAGGAGCCAGGGGGGACGCCGGGCCGGTCTCGCATACACACCCACCCGCCGCCCACCCTCCCACCCGGCCCCCAAGAACCCCTGCTGCCCCCCCTTCACACTGGACTCGGCCCTTTGCTAGCAGGTTTTATTTTTTGTTGGCTTGTGTTTTGTTTTTTCAGGCAGCAGCTCAGCTGATTTTTTTTTTTTTTTTTTTTTTTGATTCGATCCAGCAGTCGGACCTTCCTTCCTGAGACTCGAGAGCCTCACCCAGATTCTCATCCCTTCCTCCCGCCCTGAAGGTCACACGACAAGTCACGGGAGTCCCAGAACGCCAGGGCGGGAAGGGGATCCCCCAAGCCGATCCTCTTGCTTTGCAGAGGGGTTGTCCCGAGGCCCCCAGCAAGTCAGGCCAAGCAATGCCCTTCCCCAGGCCAGGCGGTTCCCTGCAGTTTGACACCGGTTTACCAGGCACCTTCTAGGAGGGCGGAGAGGGCGGCGAGGGTGGGGGCCTGGGGAGCGCAGAGCCTGGAGGGGAGGTCGAGGGAGGTGGGTGAAGAGGAAGCAGCTGTTCAGTGCGGGGCAGTCAGACAGCTGGAGGGGCCGGGGGAGGAGAGATTCTCAATTCTGGATTGAACTCAGGAGTACAGTTAGTTACCCGTGGTTGAGGGAACTGCACGGGCAAGGCCAGGAGAGGGGGTTTATGGGTATCCGCCCAGCACACCCCTCCCAGCCTCCCAGTCGTAAGAGCTGCTCCTAACTGTGGGCCAGGTACCGTTCTAAGGCTTTTATGTATATTCACTTATTCGGTCCTTACAACAACCCTAGGAGATAGATACGGTATTTCCCCCATTTTACAGATGAAGAAACCGAGGCACAGGGAGGTTAAGAGATTTGCTCACGCTGACACAGTTAGCATTCACTAGAGCTGAGATCTGAACTGGACAGCAGCAGGGTAACCACCAAGAGTTTCACAGAAGAGGAAGACAAGGTGACGGGGAATGATCTGGAGCAAGCGAGAGGCCAGGGCTTCCCGCCGCAGCAGCTGCGTCTCTTACCCCCGTCAGCACTGCGGGGCTCAGCCACAGCCAGGGTTGGAAGCATGGGCGCCCCATGGGGCGGAGTTCAAATCCCAGCGTGGACTCCCCTGCAGAGGAGCATGCGGCCGAGGCCGACCCCTGGCTCCCTGGAGCCTTGGGGAAGGTACAGCGCCGCCCTTCCTCCAAGTTGTGGGGAGGCCACAATCGGGGCACCCTCAGCCCAAGGTGGGTACCTTCCTACCAGCCCACCGTCCACTCCCCAATCTAAGCCCTCCGGACCCTCAGAGGCCTTGTGCCGACACCTGACACATCTGAGGCTGCCAACAACACAGAAAGATGGCCCCTGGGGGAGGGGAGGGGACACAGCCGACCCACTCCAGCCCCGTGGAAACTGAGGCACAGAGCAAGGAAGTGACGGCCCATGTCTCCCACGCAGGGGACGAGGGCAGTGAGCAGACACAGGGCACCTGCCCTGGCAGCTTCCTGGGGAAGGACGGGGGTGGGGCAGCAAGAACACAGGCTCCGGGGTCGGGCCTGTGGGGTCCTCTCTACGTTTCACGCCTACCAGAACCTAGCATCTTCCCTGAGATGCTTGCCAACAACTCAGAAGCCCGGGCCCCACCCCTCGATATCCCGACCCCACACTCTGGGTTGTGGGGTGCAACCCAGGCATCTGTATCCACTCCCACATGATTCTGAGGACCAGCCAGGTCAAGAGCCCCCCAACTCCTCAGGGAAGGGTCCCCTGTAACAGCAATGCAGACAGGGGCCACCCACCCCACTGCCTAGGCTTAGTGCCTGGAATCAAACCTGAAATTCACCAGAGGGGCCTAGATTTCAAGGAAGACCTCTGGCCCGTCCGCACCCACCGTAGAGCACCCATTGCACAGCAAGGAGTCGATTTAGTAAAACAAGTGAATAATCACCCTCCCTGTTTCCTCTTTGGGATAAATCTGAATATTCAGGGTCCTTAAGGCCAAGTACACCAGAATTTTCTTGGTACAATGGCCCACTCACCCCCAAACACACACACACACACACACACACACACACACACACACACACACGCACACACCAGGCCTTCGGTTCCCAGCAACCAGCCTGGTGTGGGAGCAGCTGGAGGGCAGGGCCAGCAAATGGTTAGAAGAAGGCAAGCCTCTCCCCAACTTTAACTTCTGCTTTCCGTAACCTCCTCTGGAAATCCTTCCCACCTAAGGCCCCAGCGGATTCAGATGGAAGTTTCTACCTGTGGGCTCTGGTGACATCTGGATTCGCACAGAAAGCATGTGGGGTTTGTGGTGAGTTGTTTTTCAAACTTATCAGACCAGATGCTCCCAGTCCCTTCCTCTCCCTGTTCTCCTCCTCCCCTGCCCCACCCTGACACACACAAAGGGCCGGCTCTGGGTCTCCTTTATTCACAACGGGCTGTGACAGACCCCAGTTCAAACCCTAGCTCAGCCCTTTTAACTTTTCTGTGCCTCAGTTTCCTCACCTGCAAAGTGGGGGTAGCCGCCTCTTAGGGCAGTTGTGAGAATTAAACTGAAGAGGGCATGGAAATTTCAGGAGAGGACGCCTGTCACAGGATGTCCTCAGCAGAGGTCCTCACTACGAGTGCTAGCTTTGAGTCACCCAGGGCTACTCACCCTCCCTGAACTCTGCCCACACCCTTCTGTCTCCCCCTCCCCCCTTCCCACACAACCCCCCCTTGCCCTCCCCTCCTTTCCCCTCCCCCTCCCCCTCCCTCCCACTGGATCCTGAATGCATCCTGAGAATATCTAAACCCCAGGGTTGCATCTGCCTTGAAGAAAATGGATTTAGGGGAAACTCAAACAAGATGATGGCTGGGCGAGGGTTTTATGAACTGTCTGTGCTGCCAGGGTGGGAGCAGAGAGGAAGATCCCACTCAGACTCTAATTCTTGGGCCACTGACTGAAGGGAAAGGGTCCCGGAAAGACCAGCAACTTCGAGCAAACAGGCTGGGCCTGGCTGCCGGGCCGTACATGCTGCTGGGTGCAGAGGGTGTGGCATCTGCGGCCGCGGCCCTAGGCTTGGGGATCAGCAGGAGTGAGGCAACCACCGCAGGTCTTGGAATGAGTGCAGGGGACTTCCTTGAATGGTGCAACGGAAGGGAGGGGTGAGCCAGGGTCAGACCCCAGCCCTGATCAGCTCAGCAGGCCCACTCTGGGGTCCAAGGACAAGTTCAGGCCCAAGCTCATCCGCCGACTCCCTGCGCGCCTGGAGGCAGGACAGCACAGTGCTTAGAGGCCACTGACCACTCGCTTCACCTGCCCAGGCCTCCCATTTGCCCCTGTGAAATGGGAAGCACGGCCTGGGAAAGTCCATCTTAGCAGATTCCCTCAAGAGGAGCCTGGCTCCAGCGCGCTGCTTAAGGCCACTGTGATTCCATGACCCCAGTCACCACAGGGTGGCTTCCTTCCTTCCGTCAGCGCTGGCAGAGCATGAACCAACCGTCCAGGGGCGGACACGAAGGGCCAAGCCCATGCCCCAAAGGCCTGCCCATCTCTGCCAAGCAGCCCCACCTCCCTGGCTACAGCCCCCCAGCCCAGACCACGGCCCGCCTGCCCGCAGACCCTCCTGACCGAAAACTGTCTCCAAAACAAATCGATGCTAATGAGCTGCTGCAGGGCCGGCCTACACATCTGCTCAGCAGAAGTCCCACTGCAGACTTCACCAGCATCCCTGCCCGCTCCCGCAGCCTGCGACCCTTGGGGGGTGGGGGTGGGGAGAAGGAGCGAACTCAGTTGGAAATTTCACTCTAAAAGGATGAAGATATACGCGGCTAATGCACAGCACATCCTCCTGGGCCCACCCTCCAGCACACAGGCCCAAGAGAAGGAGGTCCAGCTCGCAAGGGTGGGGATGGGGGGGGTCACCGACGAAATGCTCCAGCCTCGCCTTTTCTTTGGCCCCAACCAAAGGCAAACCACACCCAAGCGGCCCCAGCATCTGGAGGAGTTTCAGGAGGCTGGTGGTTTCCACAGTAACAAAGGGTGAGGGGCTCCTTGTTGACAAATTGCTTCCCCACCCCCATCCCCCGCCAGCGCCCAGCCTTTGGCCTCCGGCCCTGACCTCTGTTTTCCTGGGGTTCCCGTAGTTACAGGCTGGTGTCCTCCAGCTGGGCGAGGACCTCGGAAAGCCTGAAAATGTGCCCTTCTCCCCGGGTGCCGGCCACCCCCCTGGCCACGCCAAGGCGGCCAGCTGCCCCCTTTACTGCGGCTTGTAAAAGATCAGAATCGCCCCGCCCAGGGAGCGGGGCGGGCAGGTGGCCGGCGGCACGGCCCAGTTGTCCAGGCCGCCTCGCAGGGGTGGAACTCTTACGAAAACTGAGCCCCCGGAAAGGCTGGCTTCCCTGCCCCAGACTCAGTTCCAGGGGGATGACCCAGGCCAGTCCCCCGGGGCAGGCGGAAGGTAAGGGGAGGGTTTCGCTTCTTTTACCAGGTCTAGGAAACTATTCACGAGCCCCGGTGGGGGCCCCGTGCCTCCGACACGGGCTGGGGGCGCTGTCCGATATTGAGGGCGGGGGACCAGGAAGACGCAGGAACTCAGAGAGAGACTCCCACAGCGGGGCAGGCGGAGAGACGGAGAGAAAACATAAAGGCAGAGGCACAAACCCAGGGAAATGGAAAACAGGCAGAAACGGAGAAACAGAAAGAAAGGGACAGAACCAGAGAAAGAGAGGAACGGAAATAGAGAGACAGGCAGATGGGGAGACAGGCAGATGGGGAGAAACACAGAGAGAGACAAAAAGGAGGCAGAAACGTACGGGAGTGGAGAGGCTCGCGGCGCGGCGAGGCCCGGACAGAGCAGCGGGGACGCGCGAGCCCCGCGGCCGAGCTCCGGGCGCTGCCCCGGCGGCCGCGCGGCCCGACCCGCCCTCGACCCGCCCGGCTTTCTCTCGGCCGCGCATCTCCCTCCCTTTCTCTCTTGGCCGCGGAACTCCTACCGAGAAATGGAAACCCCCGTTGAGTCGGGGGACCGGCTCGGTGCTCCCTGGCCACCCCGTGCCGCGCCCACGTCCCCAGCCCCGGCGCCCCGAGCCCCCCGCGCTCCCGGGCTCGGCGGCGGCGCCTCCGCACGGTGCCCTGGGCCGGCGGGAGGGCCGGGGGCGCGGCGCTGCGCCTGCGGCCGAAGCCTCTGGAAGCTGGGCGCCCGCGTGCCGGCCCGGGCGGGACTTACCGCGCGCGCGGCGGCGGTGGGGAGCGCGGCGCGCCCGCCGGTTCCTGCGGAGCTGTCTGCGGGCCGCGGGAGGCAGGCGCGGCGCCCCCGGGAGGCTCGGGGAGGCGGCCGGCAGGGCTGGCGGCGGCCCCGCGAGGCTCGGCTGGGCTGCGCTGCGCGCTGTCTGCGGCCCCGGGCGGGCGCGCGGTGCGGGGGAGCGGCGAGCCGAGCGGCTCCGACGTCAGGGGTGTCTCCGCTCCAAATAGGGAGCGAGGGCGGGGGCAGTGGAGGGAGGGACGCGAAAAAGAAAGAGCGGGCGGGCGCGCTGGGCCGCTCCCTCCGGGCGCGCAGGAGGGGGCGCCTCAGCCGCCCGGGGCCCCGGCCCCTTCTCCCCGTCGCCCTCGAGCCCCGGGCCGGGCTCCGGCGCGGTCCGACGGCGCGGCGGAGCTACCGGGGCCGCCCTGGTCGGCGCCCTAGGGACAGGGCAGAGAGCCCGGCGCCCCGGCTCGTTCTAAAGCGCCCTCCGCCGGATTTCTCTGCGCTCGGACTTCTCTCCAACTTTCCCCCAGCCCGGCCATCGGGCCGTGCCAGGCCTCCGGGTGACAAAGATGGAAGTGTTCCTTTTTGTGGGAACCGGGTGCTTCAGTCTTGCTCCGAGGGTGTGGCGCCCCAGTCCACCGAGCCGCGGCACCAGGAGACTGTCCTCCCTCCTCAGTCCTGCGGTGCGCCCAACCTATCCGCTCCCGGCCGTGCGACCCGGGGCTGGTCCGCGCTCTTAGTTCCCTAGTGTCACTCGACCTCCGCCGGGCCTCGCCTCAGCGCCAGGCACTTGGCTTAAGTGTGCAGAGAAGGGTCTGAAGAGTCCAGAGGAGGACTATTCGGAACGTCGGAACCTGGGCTCACTTCTCTGACTCCTGCGAAGAGCAGAGCGCCCAGCGCGGCGTCCCAGCCTCAGCTGTTGGGTACGGGGGTACCCAGCTTATCAGCCTGCACTTGGGCACTCGGGCGGGTTTCGGTCGTGCCCTCTCTGTTTGGTGTGCCAGTGAAGTGAGAAAATAGCTTTGCTCCTGGAAAGTAGTAGCCCGGTCCTGAGACAAGATTTCGGAATTTTGCGTTCTACCACAGTGGTGGGTGTCCATGCATCTCGCCCCAGCCTGGCTGGAAGCCCCAGATGGAAGCAGCCCTGCTCATCCAATGTCACAGGTTGCTGAGCATCCTGGTGGCTCCTAGTGGCCTGTTGATAATTCCATGGTGTACGCTGACCTACCTGCCTCTCCAAACCCAGTACTGCGTCTCTATGCCTCCTAGCTCTTGCTTGTGCTGTTCCCTCTGCCTGGGGTTCCCTTGCCCTCCTTTCATCTCCTGGTAAAGGCATTCTTCAAGCACCAGATTGGAAAGCCTTCCCAAGACCCAAGTAGCATAAACCCCTCCCTTCTCCGGTGTGATCCTGGAAGCACAGGATACATACCCTCTGTTCATGGTAATTTCCCTCTAGACTAGTTGAGTAGATCTCTTTCCTCCCCTTGACTGTGGGCTCCTTGAGGACAGGGATAACCTGTGTCAGTGTCCCCAGGGATTGGCAAGCAAGGGGTACAATATATTTGGCTGAATTAAGTAATTAATATCCCCCATAAATGTTTCCATGAGTATAACTATAATAATGCTCATAATAGCTCAGGCATATTGAGCACCTTCCTATACTACGTGCCTGGTCCCATTCTAAGCACTTTCCACCCACACAATAAATCTGTGAAATAAACAGCATTGTTATCCCCATTTCATAAGTGAAAGTACCAAGACCAAGAGAGAGAGGTTAAGTAACTGGCCTAAAGTCACACAGTAAAGGGGATGCCAGCTACCGTCTGTTGGAGGAACACATCCCACCAGGTGTCGCCTCACTGCGTGGTACACAGTAGGCACTCAGGAAACACTGACCCTTGTGCTCACCACTGCCACTCTCACTGTGCACCCCAGGTGGGGTGGGGACTGGATGTCTACATTTTCTAAGAACCCACCCCGCTGCAAGAAGCCAACTGGGTAGCCTAATGAGTTTGTCAAATCATACAGACAGCCTGAAGTAGAAGCCCTTGACAGTTCAGCCACCCAACCACCTAATCAAGGACATGGGGTTTGGGATTGGGTCACACCTGTCTGGTGAAGACTCGTAATTACAGGAGGGCTACCATGTGAACAAGGGGTCTGGAAGGTAACTTGTTAATACTATCAACAGCTATCACTTTGTGCCAGGCATTACACTAAGCACTATGCCTGCTTTATTGTATGGAAACCTGACCATAATCCTGTCATTATTCCCATTTTACAGATGAGAAAAATCAAGGCATCAGAAGCCTAGTTACCTGCCCAAGATCACACCACTAGTGATGGACAAAGTCCAGACTTGAATCCAGACCCGTCAACTCCAAAGCCCATGCTCCTTTGCCCACCACACCCTCTTGACTGCCTCAGAGCCCCTCCATCAGGCTGCAGCAAGGATGCTGCACCACCAGGACCCAGGGTGGTGGGGCCCCAGCAGGAAAGGCAGAACCTGTCACGTCAGAGTCTCCAAGCACACGGAGATGCACCTGGTTGGCAGCGGTGCGCCAGTTGCCCCAACAGGCCTGGCTGGCCCTGGGCACGGGCCTGAAGCCAGAGCCTGCTGGCCCTGGGCCAGCCTCTTGGGGCCGAGGTAATGTGGGGCCCAGAGCTGGGGTAGAGGGCTGAAAGCCTCCCTCCCCAGCTCATTAGCAAACATCTGGGCTCAGGAAAATGACCGACCTGGAATGTGACTGGACTACGGGGAGCTGCTCCCTCCCCGAGTCCTGGGAATGTGAGCTCCCTCCCGCAGGGCACGGGCTTGGGCCAGCTGTTTCCTCTAATCCCGTCAGCCTGGCCTCAACAGGGGTCCAAACCTCTGCACTCTCCCGGAGAAAGAGGGAAAACAAGAAAAGGCCTTCCCTCCCAGTCTGGCCCACTGACTCAGAAGGTCGGTCCTGGGGCCTGGGACAACCACAGTTCCTCCCTCTTCTGCAAGATAAAGACCAAGAGAGTCCACATGTCCAAATGTGTAGGTGGGAGGGGCCGTGAGGACTCATCACGGAAGGTTCTGGAGTCTTCCTGCTTGGGTTTGAATCCTTGCTCCCATCACCCACTGACTCTGTGCCAGTTGTTTCCTGTCTGGGCCTCGGTTTCCTTCTCTGTAAAGTGCAGCTGGTAACGGCATATACTCTCTAGAGTTGTTGCCAGGGCTCTCATTTATTTATTTATTAACATAAACTCTTTTATTTATTTGTTTATTTATTTTTGGCTGTGTTCCGTCTTCATGGCTGCGCACAGGCTTCTCATTGCAGTGGCTTCTCTTGTTGCGGAGCACGGGCTCTAGGTGCGCAGGCTTCAGTAGTTGTGGCACGCGGGCTCAGTAGTTGTGGCGCACGGGCTCAGCTGCTCCACGGCATGTGGGATCTTCCCAGACCGGGGAGCGAACCTGTGTCCCCTGCATTGGCAGGCAGATTCTTAACCACTGCGCCACCAGGGAAGTCCCTCTCATTTATTTAACAAATACTTTTGTGCAGACTGTGTGCCAGGCACAGAGGTGTCAGGGACACAACAATGGGCTGGACCAGCAAGGCCCCAGCCCTCAGGAAGCTTCAGTTCTGCAACAGGGAGGTGGAGCGTGTACAAGTAAAGAGGAGAATGGGTTTCTCATCATCTAAGTGTCACGGAGGAACTAAGCAAGCCAGAGTGAGTGATGGGATGGGAAAGCCTCAGAAGACATCTCAAAGAGGCGACGTTTAAGGTAAGATTATGATGAGAAGGAGGCAGGATTCAAGGAGATAAATGGATGCAAAGTGCTCGGCACAGTTCCTGGAAAATAGCACGTGCTCCAGAAAATGAAAGCTATTTTAGGGAGGTGTATAGCAGAGAGAAGGCAGGCAGTCAGAGTCCCTGGATCAAACCCAGGCTTTAGCACAAAGCTTTCTCTCACCCTCACTCAAGTAATGCACGTCCTGAGCCTCAGTTACCTCATCTGTGAAATAGGAATTTTAATAGTGCCCAAGTGCACGCTTACTGGGAGAATTCACTGAGGGACGTGTGCATGAAGCACAGAGCCTGGCACCAGCTCGGCCCTTAGGAAGTGAAAGCTACTAGTGTCGTCTTCTCCTTTCCCACGGAGGAAAAGGATTTGCCTAGGTTCACTCAGCAAGTCAGTAGCAGATCCAGGAGCAGAATCAGATCTTCTAACTTTGAGCCCACCCCCTGGGCTGGCTCTTGCCTTTTCCTGTCCCTGGGGGCTCAGGAAGCCTCTGGGCCCCATCTTGGGCTCAGAGAAAGCAGGAGGAGGTGACAATGCACTATAGGGTCTGCCCCTGAAGGCTACTGAGGGTGTGGGAGGTATGGCGTTGGCCCTGACTGGAGAGCAGAAATGAGGCCCCAAGGGGAACTTGTCCCCTGGAAAAATGTCAAATGCCCTTTGTAGGTAGGGTGGGAGACCAAAAATCAAGAGGGATCAAGTGCTAAGAAGGGGGAGATGAGAAGAGAGGAAGGTCAGAGATGAGATCTAAATTCGGGGAATTTCAGAGTGGAAATTTAAACTCAAGTCGGTCTGACTCCAAGGAATGTCCTTTTCCACTCCAGAGAAGCAATGGTGGTTATGGCTGTCTCCTCATCTGTAAGAATGAACATACCGATGTCACCAGGAATGTGACCTAAATGCCAAGGACAGGGTGCCAGGGGCTATCCCCAACCCCTCACTTTGCTCCTTGTTTGTTTGCTTCCTCCCCCCATCACTCTCCCTGTTTTCTTCAGCTGGGGTTGCCTGATCCCACGGTAACAACCCACCCACCTCC
The DNA here is from genome assembly GCF_028021215.1 of Eschrichtius robustus. Lineage (NCBI taxonomy): Eukaryota > Metazoa > Chordata > Mammalia > Artiodactyla > Eschrichtiidae > Eschrichtius > Eschrichtius robustus. The sequence continues at coordinate 15,260,461 of NC_090826.1, read as the reverse complement.
AAGTGACAGCACCAGAGCCGGGCTCTCAGGAAAGGGCCTTGTGCCTGGAATTCCTCCGCCCTGCTGCTGTGGTAAACACGGTGAACAGGGCTGCCAGGGTGGTGGGCAGCGTTAGGCAAGTCAATTCTTTTATAATGTCCCTTCTCCGTTGTTTCTTCCATTTCTCAGCTCCCAGCAGCCCATGTATATCCACAGAGAGTAGAAGAATTTTTCTCTCTCCTCAAGAGTTGGTCCTTCTGTATTTAATATCCCACAGAACAGCTTTTTTTCCTTAAGGTTTTTGTGCACCAGATAAAGTCTTTGAAAAATCCTCCTGTTAGGAACATGGGTATTGGAGAATTGGAAGGCACAAAAGAATATCGCCTGGGTGTCCGTCCAGCCCCTCTACCAGGGACCTGGCTCCCAACCACATCCACCAGTCAACACAAGGTACCTCCGCAGCCAAGTTTGTTCTCCATGAACCTGTCCTCCTGTGGCCCAGAGTGACACCTGACCCAGGCTGGGCCAATCAAGTCCTCTCTCTGAGGAATCCAAACAGAGAGGCATGGGGACTGTGCCAGGGAGCTGAATCGCGTTAGGGGCAGAATTCTAGAGAACTCTGGCTGCTGAAGGAGCTGATGAGGGGCTTGGTTCTCGCCCCTCTGCCCTTGATGTTCACCTTTCCCTGGACTCTCTGAACTTCTCCAGTATCTTACAACTTTAAGCTGATTGGAAGGAGTTTGTTGCCTACCTCCCCAAAAGTCTTGATTAAAACAACCTGTGTTTTTGACCACTTACTAAGTGTCCAGCGCAGCATCAGGAACTGGAAACAGAGTGAGGCATAAGGCCTGCCCTGGAAGGGAAAAGGGCAGACACACGGACAATGGGAAGTAGAGGAGCAAAGGACAAGCTCATTGGCAGGGAAGCTGCCCAGGCATGAGGCCATAGGGGTTCAGAGAAGGCAGCAGTCCCAAGGAGCTGGCATGCCTAGGAAAGGCTTGCTGGAAGAAGGAGGATTTAAACAAGGGCTCTGAGGTATGAGCAAGACTTGGACAAGTCAAGAAAGCCGTCCACACTAAGAAAGAAAGGGCCCGGAAAAAGGGTTTTGCACTGGACAAATATGTGGCCCTCAGACCTTCAGAGCACCACAGAAGAGACCATTAACACACACTTTCTGGATTGGCCCAGATGTTGCCTCAGAATCCTTCTTAACACAGCTCCCCTAGGCAGTCACCAAAATGGATACATTTGGCTTGTGAAATAAACATATTTGTTTGAATGAATTTGTCACTCCTAGGAAAGTGTGTTTCAGGAATAGATAACTAGTTTGATTGAAATAGAGGTAATAGACTAACATTCAGTTTCTCAGTGAATTTTTTTTTTTTTTTTTTTTTTTTCTCAGTGAATATCTATCGAGTGCCTACTATGTGCCAGGCTGTATTCAGGTACTAAGGATATGGCAGTAAAAAAGAAAACTCCAAAATAATAAAAATATCTACCCTCAGGGAGCTTACATTTTAGTGGGAGGAGACAGACAACCAACAAAATATGCAGGTAAAGATACAAACTGTGAGATCATGATAAAGGCCAAAGAGAGAAAGCAGAGAAGTGTGTTGTGGGGGGTGGGACGGGGGTGGGGGGGGAGGATTACAAAAACCAGAGCAGTCTGGGAGGGTCTCCCTGACACACACTGAGTAAAGACTTGAAAGAGATGAGGGAGCGAGTTGTGTGGACACCCGGGAGAAGAGAGGGAATATCCAGTGTGCTAAGACACAGCAGGGACAGAAGGGCTGGAGCAGAGGAAAAGGGAGCCGGTGGTAGGAGCCAAGGCCAGACTGGCACCAGGAGGGCCAGATCACGTAGGGCCTCAGAGGCCACTCTACTGACTTCGGCTTTTTCGCCAAATGGGATGAAGGCTTTGAGCAGAGGATTGACATAATCCAGTTTGTTTGTTTTTTTTTTAATTATTAGCACCTTTAATTATTATTTATTTATTTATTTATTTATTTGGCTGTCTTGGGTCTTCGTTTCTGTGCGAGGGCTTCCTCCAGCTGCGGCAAGCGGGGGCCACTCTTCATCGCGGTGCGCGGGCCTCTCACCGTCGCAGCCTCTCTTGTTGCGGAGCACAGGCTCCAGACGCACAGGCTCAGTAGTTGTGGCTCACGGGCCTAGTTGCCCCGCGGCATGTGGGATCTTCCCAGACCAGGGCTCGAACCCGTGTCCCCTGCATTGGCAGGCAGATTCTCAACCACTGTGCCACCGGGGAAGCCCCCCAGTTTATGTTTTAACACTGGCTGCCGTGTGGAGAATAGCTTTAAAGGGGGCAATAGTAATAATATAGTCTAACATCACTATACACCGAGCACTGCTCAAAAGGCTTTTCATATGTTCTCATGATGACATTTTGAGGTGGGTACTAGCATCATTGCGCCCACTTACAGGTGAGGAGACTGAGGCATGGACAGAGCAAACAACTTCCAAGGCCCCATAGCATCGAGTAAGTGTCAGAATTGGATTCAAACCCCAAAAGTGTGGCTCCAGAGCCCCTGCTCTTCGCCTCTATCTTACTCCATGGATGGGGTAAGGGGCATACAGTAGGAGGTAGAGATAGGGGCTACATGGTAGAGGACCTTCAATGCTAGGCTAAGAAATGTGGACCGATATTTTGTGCATTATCGGGGAACCATCGAAATTGTCTGAACAGGAAACAACACGCATTAAACCGAGTTAAAACTGGTAGGAGGGGGAGAGGCTGAAGGCTGGGAGGCCCCTGGAAGATCTGCAGAGATTCTGACAAAGTGAGAGCAAGTCCCCAAGGGTCCCCTTCCTCAACTAAACTGAGGCTTTACAGATCACAAGTCCAGGCCAAAAAGAAGTATTACGGCTGCTTTCTGGGGCCAAGGGAGAGGTGTCATTAGATGTGGCCACTAATTGACACGTTCTATGCCTCACCTTCTTTGGCTCTACCTCCTGGTCTTCAAGAAGGGTATCTACATAGATTAAGGAAAGATCTATAATTACCTTGATATTCCTTGACAAGAGGAAATTTCCTGGTAAAAGAAGCAGAACTTGGGTTTTATCCATGAAGTCCACTATAGAGAAAAGAGGAAGTAAAGTCTGGAACAGTGGTGGGCCTTCTCTTTATTTCTGGGGTGTAAAAGAGTCTGTCATGGGATATCACAATTGATAAACCTCCAGCTTAAAGGGGGATGATTATTTTGATCATAATTTGTTACATAATTGATTATAAGAGAATCTTATTTAGCTGGCTAGTTCACTTTTCTCCTCAAGAACAGAATGCCTGACCTCACATTTGTACTGTGTGACAGGAAGGGATCATTACAGCTGTCTTACAATGAGGCCCAGAGAGATCAAGTGACTTGCTCATGATTACGTAGTGACCCAGGGAAGCAGCTCCGATGAGAACAGAGGATGCTCTATGGTAAGAATTTTGGGAAGCCTTTCTTCCAATTGAAAGTCACTGACCCATAGAAATGACCAGTCAGGGCCACCCACTTAAAAAGTAAGTTAATTTAGGGGTTTTAAAAATATAGGAAACATTAGGACTTCCCTGGTGGCGCAGTGGTTAAGAATCCACCTGCCAATGCAGGGGACACGGGTTTGAGCCCTGGTCCGGGAAGATCCCACATGCCGCGGAGCAACTAATCCCGTGCACCACAACTACTAAGCCTGCGCTCTAGAGCCCACGAGTCACAACTACTGAGCCCGTGTGCCGCAGCTACTGAAGCCCGTGCACCTAGAGCCCATGCTCCACAATGAGAAGCCCGCACACCGCAACGAAGAGTAGCCCCTGCTCGCCGCAACTAGAGAAAGCCCGTGCGCAGCAACGAAGACCCAATGCAGCCAAAAACAAATACATTAATTAATTTAAAAAATATACATATAAGAAACATAAAATGCAACTTCCTAATTGAAAAATAGCAAGGATAAAACTATTCCATAAATATAATGATAATAAAAAATGGGTCTTGATCACATCCAAAGATACAGACAAGCAAGGAATGACAGACACTGGAAGACATGCAGACAAAGACTAAGAGAGGCCAGAGAGCACACGCACGCGCGTGCGCGCGCACACACACACACACACACACACACACACACACTGACTACCTCTCAAAGAATCACAGCATATTTCTACTCATGCACAAGTAGACCTAATTTATAAAATACTGCTCTCTGGAAACTAAATACCTTAGTGCCAAGTTTCACATTGTTAGATAAAGGAGTTATGGACGAGGGGAAGGCCAGACTAAACGCTAGGTTTTGGACTTAAGAAATCAGTACAGGGCTTCCCTGGTGGCGCAGTGGTTAAGAATCCGCCTGCCAATGCAGGGGACACGGGTTCGATCCCTAGTCCAGGAAGATCCCACATGCTGCGGAGTAACTAAGCCCATGCACCACAACTACTGGGCCTGCCCTCTAGAGCCCGCGAGCTACAAGTACTGAGCCCGTGAGCCACAACTACTGAAGCCCACACACCTAGAGCCCGTGCTCTGCAGCAAGAGAAGCCACAACGAGAAGCCCGTGCACCACAACGAAGAGTAGCCCCCACTCACCACAACTAGAGAAAGCCCGCATACAGGAATGAAGACCCAACACAGCCAAAAATAAAAACAAATAAATTAATTAATTTTTAAAAAATCAGTACAAACTCGAGGACACACACACACACCCCTATTCCCTAGCTCCATCTGCTGAGAGGCCTAGAAGCAATGACACACTAATAGCAATGAGCACACTTACTGATCTTGGTTTCTAACTACCATTCTCCACTAAAAGGAATTAGGGCTCCTTGGAGAAATGGCTGACTCCAAGGCTGGGGCAAAGCAAATACAAGAAGAGTCCGGAATATCTCGTGCTTAAAGAATGGACTAGATATGCCAAAGGATACAGGCAACAGCTTGAAAGAGCTCCTATTAGACAAATCTGAACAATTTGAGTAATAAATATTGACAGTAATGGATTATAAACAATTTAATAAAACAAGAATCCACAAGTCCACACTGATATAAACTAATGATCAAATAAATGGGGGGAAAGGGAAAGTTCTTCCTCATAGAAAGTCAAATAATAAGGAATAATGAATTTAGAAAATTATCAATGGATGCTAAAACTATGATAGTTTGATAAGGAACAGGATATTTACAGCCTCAAAAGTATCTCCCCACAACTTATTTATAAATTACAAAGAGAAAAATAATAAATTTACAGTGGAGAAACCAGGCAAACACCACTTTAACTGACCAGAGTTCACATCACTAATGTTGAGACAAATGGACATGATGTGCCTCCTGATATGATGTACTGAAAAGGACACAACATCACCTGTGCCAAAACTGCAAAACCTGAATCTAATCACGAGGAAACATCAGACAAACCCAAACTGAGAAACATTCCACAAAATAACTGGCTTGCACTCTTCAAAAATGTCAAGATCAAGGAAAAAAGCTGGGGCTTCCCTGGTGGCACAGTGGTTGAGAATCTGCCCGCCAATGCAGGGGACACGGGTTCGAGCCCTGGTCTGGGACGATCCCACATGCCGCAGAGCAACTAGGCCCGTGAGCCACAACTACTGAGCCTGCGCGTCTGGAGCCTGTGCTCCGCAACAAGAAAGGCCGCAATAGTGAGAGGCCCGCGCACTGCGATGAAGAGTGGCCCCCGCTTGCCGCAACTAGAGAAAAGCCCTCGCACAGAAACAAAGACCCAACACAGCCAAAAATAAATAAATAATTAATTAATTTTTAAAAAAAAGAAAAGAAAAAAAGCTGATGGACTGTTCTGGATTAAAGAAAGAGACTCGACAACTAAATACAATGCATCATCCTGGATTGGATCCTAGACTGGGGGAAGTCGATAGACAATATATTGTTTTGAAAATTTACAAAATTTGAACATGTACTGTGTATTAGATACTATTTTTATCAACGTTAATCGCCTGATTTGGGGACTTCCCTGGTGGCACAGTGGTTGACAGTCCGCCTTCCAGTGCAGGGGACATGGGTTCGATCCCTGGTCCGGGAAGATCCCACATGCCACAGAGCAACTAAGCCTGTGAGCCAAAACTACTGAGCCCACGTGCCGCCAACTACTGAAGACTGCGTGCCTAGAGCCTGTGCTCTGCAACAAGAGAAGCCACCGCAATGAGAAGCCAGCGCACCACAACGAAGACCCAACGCAGCCAAAAATAAATAAATAAATATTTAAAAAATTGCCTGATTTTGATAATTGCACTGTGGTTATATAAGAGAATATCCTTATTCTTAGAAAATATACATTGAAGTATTTAGGGGTAAATGGGCGTATCTCCAACTTCTCTCAAATGGCTCAAAAATACTATACATACACCAAGAATGATAAATGAGAAAAAATGTGAACAATTGGTAAACATGGGTAAAGGGTAAAAAGGAATTCCTTGTATTATTTTCACAACTTTTCTGTGAGTATCAAAATCAAAAGTTATCAAACAATTTAACCCCTTAAAAGTAAAACATAAAGGTAGTGAATATTACCAGTATACATTATAAAAAGTGTTTCCATTTTCTACCTGGTGATAGGGGTGCATTTTACTGTCTATAAATTATGTCTTTAAAAAAAAAACTAATTGGGACCTTCCCTGGTGGCTCAGTGGTTGGGAATCCGCCTGCCAATGCAGGGGACACGGGTTCGAGCCCTGGTCTGGGAAGATCCACATGCCGCGGAGCAGCTAAGCCCGTGCACCACAGCTGCTGGGCCTGCACCCTGGGGCCCACGAGCCACAACTACCGAAGCCCGTGGGCCTGGAGCCCGTGCTCCGCAACGGGAGAGGCCCCCGCACCAGGCTGAGGGGCAGCCCCCACTCGACGCAACTAGAAAGGGCCCACGCGTAGCAACGAAGACCCAACACAGCCAAAAATAAAAATAAATAAATTTATTAAAAAAAACAAAAAAAAACTAATTGAGAAGTATATATAGTTTTATTTTTTTTTTTGGCTGTGTTGGGTCTTCGTTGCTGTGTGGGCTCTCTAGTTGCGGCGAGCAGGGGCTACTCTTCTTTGCAGTGTGCGGGCTTCTCATTGCGGTGGCTTCTCTTGTTGCAGAGCATGGGCTTTAGGCGCGCGGGCTTCAGTAGCTGTGGCTCGCGGGCCCTAGAGCGCGGGCTCTAGAGCGCAGGCTCAGCAGTTGTGGCGCACGGGCTTAGCTGCTCCGTGGCATGTGGGATCTTCCCGGACCAGGGCTCGAACCCGCGTCCCCTGCGATGGCAGGCGGACTCTTAACCACTGTGCCACCAGGGAAGCCCCGAAAAATGTATATAGTTTTTAAGATACATAGGTCAATAAAATGTCATGATGCTTTATTACATTTGCAAGGATTTAGCAAAACTCATCAGTAATACTGACCTGACGCTCTGATTGACAATTATATTTCTAACTAATAAACACAGGAATTATTTTAACAAACATAGCTAATTTCAAATTGGATCAACTTGTTCTTATCAATTTAAACTCAATGAAACTCTGATTAATTTCAACTAATTCCATCAGGTTTGTATCAAATCATGTTTACACTGGCTTAAACCACTTTGAATGATCCTTCCCGGTTTAAACAGCTTTCAACCAGCATAGCAGAGCAGTTAAGTGTCTGGGTTCTGGAATCAGGTAAAAATCCTGCCTGTGTCACCTCTTAGCTGTTTATCCTTGAGCAAGTTAATTTATCCTTTCAAAATCTGTTTCTTCATCTATAAAATGAAGATAATAGTACTTCCTTCACAGAATTGTTGTAAAAATTAAGTATCATGATATACATAAAGCCTTAGAATAGTAACTAGCACACAGTAGGTGCCCAGTAAATACAAACTATTATTATATATTCATTTGAAGTGATCAAATTAAGTTCTGCCAGGCTCAAACTGGCTAGACCAGGAATAAAGATGAGTGACAGTTGATAATGAGCTCCTTTTTCTAGTCCCAGTTTCTTCCCTATTAAAGGCTCATCTTCTGCCCACTCCTGAACTCCTCCAGAATTCTTGACATCATCTTCCCCTACTTACATCTTCTGGCTCTGAACTCAAGTGAGAATCACACTATTGAAGCCAATTATCCTGAATGCAAATGCTCCGTACTTGTCCTGTTTCCTACCACGCCAGAAGTCCCTGGAGCTCTCGGGTTCCCGTTCTGTTTCTTCAGTGTCCTTTTCCCTCCTTCCCCTCTTGGCCTAGCACTGAGGCCGTGTGCTCAATAAGTAACTCTGGTCTTTGAAAAGCTCAGGTGGAGTTTCAGGAGGCTTTACTCGTGCATGTCTCAACGGAGTAGGGTGAAAATAAATGACACTGACGCCTATTCATGAAGATGCATAGTATAGTGTTTTCCAACAATTTTTAGGTTTTTTATCACCAGGAACTCATTTGAGACACCCATTCTCTCCCTCAGATCTTGCTAACTTAGACTCTAAGAGCCAACTTCTTGAACCCAAGAACTATACCCTCTTCCTGTTCTAGAACAGTCCCCTGACTACCTACCATTAATACCATGTGCTCTATTCTGATTCAAATAGCAGCATCTGCTTTTTAAATACTTGTGTTAGCATATATATTTGACCCTCAATGTCTGTAAGGTAGAAATCATCTTTTCCTCTCTTTACAGATGAGGAAACTGAAGTTTGAAGAGGCTAAGGAACTCCCACCATCACATGGCAAGTAAGTGGTGGAGGAGGGACTTGGACCCAGGTCGGCCAGCTGGGAACCCTAAGCTCTTCCCGTGGAGGCCCTGCCCCTCCCTCGTTCCCTGTTCCCTGTCCGTGCCCTCCCTTCGAGGCACTTTACTGCTGGCGCAGTTACCCTGACTCTCACCCTTGTTCCACACAAGACTGCTCAGCAAACACAGGAACGTCTGCCCTGCTCCTGCCAGGTCTGTTTACCCCAGCATCATACTTTAGTGTCCGAGGGGAAGTGGTGCTTGCAGCACACTTAGAGAAAAGAGTGGTGATAACTTCCAGATGAGCTTGTGATTCTAAATTTAACATTCCTTTCGGTACTGAGAATTTCCACTTTCCCCCTTCCACCCCTTGGCATTTATGTAATTATAAAGCATGCCACAGGAGATCGTTTGTCTCAGCACCACTCGGGACGAAGGCTGTTCCAGCCCCATGGAGTACATCCTTGTGGAAAGACTTTGCAGAATTTATTTGGACAGGTTCAAAAATAGTCCTTCAACAATACAATCAGATTGAACCATGACAAGTAAAATATAATTATGGCTTGGTTACATTAAAAAAAAAAAAAGTAAACAGTGAGGTTTGGGAAAACTAAAAGCAAAAGTACATAGATATTTCCTTCATTCCCAATTTCTGCATCTCCTGCAAGCAGGATTTCAAGACTGCATCCGTGGATCTTTTGAAATGGGTGAGAGAGGATGACAATCAAGGAGACAGCTCAACAGAGTGTGTTCTGAGGCCGTTTCTCAGAACAAAGGCATACTTCTGCACAAGGCAAATGTAGCCTGATAAAGGCTCCCCCAGTGGGTTCTCAGAATGCCAAAGCCATTCACCTAAATGAGTTCAAAATACATATTGTTCTGGGCCAAATTATACAGTGTCAAGTTCAGACTGTATGGATTTATATATGTTGGCAGGGCAGGCCACTTTTGGGGCACCACAGCTTTATCCCAGTATCCTGTGCCCAGTTGGGTTCCCATCACTCTCTCCCCAAACCCATGAATTTCCTTGCATTTGGTTCCAGAAGTGCAGACAAAAAGCAAAGTTTCACAGGCCCACAAGGGAATAGGGCCCCAGAGGACTTGAATTTCTGATGAAACTTAAAGGAGAACAGAATGTGTGCCTTTGCCAACAAGCTGGGACTTTCTGAAAGGTGATTTGAGACGGGAGCAGGGAGAGGGGACAAGATCGAGCATTGTGCTTTGGGCCAGTCTCTGCTAAGAGCTACAAGGCGGGAATACAAAGTACTCTGGAGTTAAAGTAAACAGCCAATGCTTCCCTTGGCTGGCCTTTGCCCAGAACTATTCCCTCACAGAGCTGTTTCTCAAAACACCCAAGTGGTGTTTCAAAGATGCCGGGCAAAGGGGTCCATCCGAATAAATGCCTAAAACCTAATAACGAATGACATAGAGAAGTCTGATTCCAGTGTCCATTTCCACTCCATATTCTACTGACACATCTAGAGAATTAGTGGGCATGCTGTGTTTTCTGTTTTTGTCTTTTTGGGGAGGGGACCTGTTATTCTCCTCTCTGCCTGAATAAAGATGGAAAAATTGGGAGGAAATAGTAACTTTTAAAGCGAATATGGAGAAAAGTGTAAGAGATGAAACGGGTTGTAAGGTTATTTTCCTTTTAATTACATGAGTGTCTTGATCATGGAATGAAGAGGGCACGGTGAAAAGCAGCGGAATGGCTATGGCAGGCCAGGGCCATGACTTCCAGTCCTGGGCTCAGGCCCATCTTTGGGCTTCAACTGATCCAAAGAAATGAAAAAGCCCAGAGAGCAGAGGAGCCTGGACAGTTTGTAGGGCCGAGAGCCACTGCTGCCTGTTTTGGTCCAGAGTTTAGCACACCTTTCTGGGAAGGGGGCTGGGGTGAAGGACGAGGAAGGAAAAGGGGAGAAGGTATACCTACACTTGCAAGAACTGTCTAATCACTGTTCCCGAAATGGGGTCAGACCCCAGCCCCACCCTGATGCCCACCCCATCCCTCCACACCTCTCCTGCCCCTGCACACTCTGGCTATACTGACCTACTTCTGGTTCCCCAACAGTAAAACGCACTGCCATGATTCTGAGCCTTTGCAAAAGCTACCTTCCCTCTCTTCCTGTCTGTCTGGAAGGTCCAATCAACTTCAAGTTTCAGTCCATGTCCTCTCCTCCTCTGCCAGGCCATCCTAAGGAGACTTAGTTGCTCCTTCTCCTTTGCTGTCACTGCACTTTGTCTACACTCCTCCTCGTCCAGTGTCAAAAAGAGTTTGTGTGTCTGTCTTTGCTTCAGACTCTAAGCTCCTTAAAGGGGCCTGTGTCTTGTCTCTCATCCATTTATCTCTGCTGCCTATAACCGTGCTCAGCTCATGGCAGATGCTCAATCAACATTTAAAGGGACAAGTGGGATCCAGTTCCACCCATCTAAATTTTATTATAAAGAGAGAGAAATAAGATCTGAAAGACTGAGCTCTGAGATTCTGCACATTTTTAGAAGAAATTGCTACAATACTACTTTTGTGTCTAGCCTCCCTGGTTCAAGTGAAACCAAAGGGATTCACAGAGGGGCATGAGTAGTGGCCCTTTTGTCCTCAGACTTCAGCTGCTATGTGAAGATGAAATCAACCCCAAACATGGCCTTCCGGCCAGCTGTGTGAGCCACGAGCTCTCCCCAGCCCCCAGGACAAAGCCCCCAGTGCTGAGGCCCAGACGGTGCCAAGCTCCTTGAAGCTGTGGGGAAACATGACATCAACGGAGTGAGCCACTGACAGACACAGTGAGGTTCCGTACCTGCCAAGACAGCCCACTACCTGACCTCAGCGCAGCAGACACAGCTGAGACGTGCCCAGCCAGGTCCAATGATGAGAACATAGGGTTTTAAAGAACGGCCAGAGCAAGCGAGGATCCTCAAGGCATTTGTCATCTTCTTCGGACAACGCAGCAGCACTCTCCAAGCTCCGATTTATGAGGTGGAAGCAGCTCTGAAACTACACGTTAAGGGGCGAGTGGGGAGGAATGCACAACGGCTGTGGTTCCAGGAAGGCTCTAAAGAGAGGTTGGGACCAGGCGGTTACAGCTGCTGGCAGTCCAAATATTCTTTTCCTCCTGCTCAGAGACCAAAGGCAAAGAAACACAGGCAATGCACTGGGCTGCCTATTTGTGTTTAATTTATTTCTTTTAAGACCACCTCCTTGCAATTTACAGAGAGAAAATACAAAACAAGAAACAGACTTGGTTTCAAATACATAAACAGTGTGCTGGAGTTTAAAGCATTACTGATAACATTGTTACAGAAGAGTGTCAGCTTACTCCAGGGCACTTCAGTATTCCTGAGGAATAAACATGATTTCTCTTTCCCTCCCACCGGGATGTTCTCAGATGTAAGTCACTGCTCCTGCTCCTGTAAAGTAAGGACACTCAGGTTAGAACTGTGCACACAGCATTCTGACAACCCTCTCTAACTTGCTGCCGCAGGTCAGACCGAGGACCAACGGGCCCCAAGCCTTACCACTCTGTTCGCTTTAAATCTGCCCCACAAGAAGACTGTATCCTTCCAGCCCAGGTTCTTCAGAGTGGCTCCTCAATCTTTGAGGGGGGAAAATAGAAAAGGAACGGAACAGGGCTGAACAGGCGGTACCTGGATAACTACATTCGTAAAACCCATCAAAGGGACGGATCCCAGGTGAGGAGAAAGAGCGCGGCTCTGGAATCAAATGGCCTACTAATGACAGGAACTTCGGCAAGTTTCTTAACCTCAGTAAAATTTGGCTTTCTCAAAGATGAAGCACCTAGGATGGTCCACAGGTCATAGCAGGCACTCAGCAAGCAATTACCATGATATGACTACACTGAAAAAGCCCCAAGTTGGGATTTTGTTCCTCTTTTCAGGGAATGGAGGATGACGACATCAAGGCACAGACTCCAGTTCAGATAAAGTTACAAGGCCATTTTGGAGCAGTACACACAAGGCTGTAAATACTGTAACAGTATTTTCCACAGTAACTCCCAGCCATTAAATACATCCACGTATAATCACCCCGAGCCATTATCCATGACAACTCAGTTTGGAACAATGAAAACATTTCAAACAATTAAAAGACCTGAAGCTCCTCTCCCTGTTCCTTTATGTTCTCCTCTAACTTCAGCCGTGGCGCCAAGAGAGCGAGGCGCCAGGGAGCAGTGGAAACCGCCTGTCGTCAGCGCTGATGCCACGCAGCTGCGCCTCCGCTCACTCGCGCTGTCCCTCTGATTGCCTCACCCTGGCTCCGGCGCAGGGGTGGGTCATGGCCACGGAGGGCCTGGGAGACGCCTGCCAGGCTTTCCCGCTGGCCGACTCCCCGGCTCCCAGTCCTCGCCCCAGGCCCGCACAGGCTGGTCAGTAGGCAGCTGACCGTCTGAGCACGTTCTCAGACAGAGGCGACCAAGCTGTGGTGGCACACTGTCATTTAAGATTCGGTCACCCTTGTGGCTACAGCTTTTGACCAGAACTGGGACACTCATCTGTACCTCCTTTTCTGCCCTACTTGTTATTATGGTGGAACAATGAACGAGTCAATCACCCTTTCTTAGTTGGCCTCAATTATAATAACCAACATTTCTATTTATATATATATATAGATAGCACCTCATAGCTTAAAAACATTTTCACATTTAATCCTCACAACAACCCTGTAGGCAGAAATTACTACCCTCATTTTACAGACAGAAAACAATCTCAGAAGTGAAAAACTCAAGAGCACATAGAAAGCAAGTGATGGACCAGGACTCACATCTGGGTCCTGTGCTCTTTCCACTGGCCCCCTGCTGCTGCCCAGATCACAGTGATTCTAGCTCCAGGGTAACCAAGAAAGTAGATGATTCTACACATCCAGAGACTGTGAAGCTCTTCATGAAGCTTGTGTTGCTATAAAGGTCATGCCTTAATAAGCCTGAGGCCATAGGCACATCTAATAAGATACACAATTTATTTCATTCATTTATTTTACATTTATTTGAGCACCTACTTTGTTCCAGGCCCTGGGGATACAAAAATAAATAGCACCTCTGTCCAAGGGCTGCTACACACAAAAACTTTAGGAACCGTGCTACCTCCTTCCTCTTGAGGCATGTGTTACACTTTTTCATCCTGTCTGCATCATTAAAAACCCATCTGTAGACAAGGACTTCGGCAGAATCATGTGGGACTCACAGTCCAGAACCTGCCCTCTTCAGTAGAAAGCAGAATAACGGCTGAGTTCAGAAGTCTTTAGGTTTAGCTTGAATGTGTGTGAGATGTTTACAGGGCACTCTGAGATCTCGAACAAAAGTGCTACCTATAGATATCAGATATTTAATATGGATCTACTTTACCCTAATGATAAACGCTGAGCACTTAGGATCTCAGTGGTGCCACAGTGACATGACAGTGTATTTATCAATTATATGCACTCTAAAGAATTCTTCGGGGACTCAGGAGAAAGAAAGAGAAATATCAATTCTGTACATACTTTGACATATTTTCCATGTAGAAGATATGGAGCCTGGAAATCATGCTGACAGTTGGAGTAGGCCATTCCCAACCCCATTCCAGAACCAAAGGCTAATGGCCACATTCTTCCTGGTGAGCAGAAAAGGAAAATCCCAATAGGGAACCATTAAGAGAAAATAAAGCTTTTCTCCAGCTTAAATACATTTGCTTAGGGTTCAATAAATACTCAACATGCATCATACTGTTGACTATAATATGCCATACACTTCTGTCAACGTTTAATCACCAGCCAAAAAATGGGAAAGGGGGCTCTATTAAGTACCCATGCTGCTAGATTTGAGGTATTAATAAGTGGTACAATATGAAAACAGTAGACACAGTTGAACCTCTTAACTTTTCTGTGTCAGTTCTAACCATTTGCCCATTTTAACTAATTCTTAAACTTAGAAATAAAACCACCTTTCGGTAAGGTCTTTGAATTTTTAAAATATGTAAGAATTTCTGGAACTTCCCTGGTGGCGCAGTGGTTAAGAATCTGCCTGCCAATGCAGGGGACATGGGTTCGAGCCCTAGTCCGGGAAAATCCCACGTGCCTCGGAGCAACTAAGCCCGTGCACCACAACTACTGAGCCCACGTGCTGCAACTACTGAAGCCCGCGCGCCTAGAGCCCGTGCTCCGCAACAAGAGAAGCCACCGCAATGAGAAGCCCGCGCACCGCAACGAAGAGCAGCCCGCCGCCCCCACTGGAACTAGAGAAGGCCCACGCACAGCAACGAAGACCCAACGCGGCCAAAAAGAAATAAATTTATTTTTTTAAAAATCGAATTTCACCAATATTTACATATTTTGATTCTAGTAAGTCATGAGGTTTTCTTAAGCCAATGCCATGATTATTTCACATCAGCACTATGTGTTAATTATAATTCTCTAGTTGTGTATTCCCCACCAGTTCTTCATGGAAAGAGGTCAAAGTGACCCCTTTGGCTTCTATTCAATATCCAAACTGCAGAAGTTCTTCCACAAAATGAAAGGGACATTTCCTGCCCTTTGCTTAGGAGAATTTTTGGCCAAGAAGCATGGGTATTTCTGGTCTACTTTTTTACTACCAGCAGGACTCTCGTTTTCAAGTTCCTTTAGAAACAATTATAATTAATTAGAATTATCTGAGAGTGTAGATTTGGCCAAATGACTCACTGGCATAAAGTACAGGCTTTTTTTAATGAAGATATCAGGCACCGTGACTCAATGCCCAGGGGGAATTCTGGAGATGCCTAACCCATTTTGACCTCTTTCGAGTCCACGGTCTTTGTCTAGCTCACTTTACAGAGGCCTCTACCTAAACCCACAAATGGTTGGACTGGCAGCCATGTAGCCATGCCTCCCGGAAGCGTCCCTGCCATGTGCACCTATACACTAAACATTATGTTGTAAAGGTAGGAAGAGTCACACTTACTTTTAAAGAAGGTAAGTGAGAAAACAAGTCCTAATCCAAAACCAGTACCTACAAAGAGGGAGGAAAAACATGTTAAATATCTTAATAGTAATGACAAAAACAAAACGAACATTTCATAAACGTGAACACTTATAAAACAGATTTTTTAATTTGGTAGAGAGATGATTTTCTCATTTCTAACCTTCCTTCTTGTTGTCAGAGGCTTTATCTATGCCTTTGGTCCCTTTGCCCCAATAGGGGATGAGAACTTTCTTCACCATTCTGTCTAAACAAGTCTTAGGGGTGGGGGAACAAACCAGGAGACAGTTCCCGAGTAGAGGCTCTCTGCGCTGCTTGCGAATAGCGTCCAGCACCTTGGGCTCTCCCACCCACCTTCCGCAGGGGTGCCACAGCCAGCACATCAGGTAAACAATGTCAGCAGGAAGCTCCCCTTGTCGTTTCAGCACTTTGAGTGATGGCTACTTTTTGAGGAAGATGGAAAGGAGTGATCCAGAACAGTTGCCAAAGGTTGTCACAAGTCAAACACAAGTCAGAGTGTCCAGACAGAGGGAAAGCACTTTCTCAAATGTGAAGATTAATCCCCTCTCCTCATTTTACTCACAGGGCATTTTTAACCACTATCTTTCAAAATAAAAGAACAAATGCAAGCCTGTTTTAATGATCTGGTAGAAAAAAAAATTTTTAATACCTAATTTTAAATCAAACTTCATAGGAACGTAAGCTTGGGGTTAAAAAAAAAAACAAAAAGAGGTTAAATTCTCATTTTGACCAATATTTCTCAAACCTTGGTCACTGCTACAGTCATAATTTTTGCTAATGCGTACTTCATCTGCACACTTATTTTCTTTGAAAAAACCATCAATGTATGTATTTAATTATATCAATTCAACCTCAACTTAAATAATATTAGTATAATCATAGATTTGACTGCTAGCTATATTTTTTTCATAAGGTGTGTTAAAATGAATGTAGAACCATTAAAATAAAAACATTTACCTGTGGTACTACTTTAGGGAAAAAAATCATCTCACATACTGTAGAGATACATGTCCCAAACTTTGAGATAAACTTATTTTTCCATTATCAAAAAAGTAAGTTATACATGCCAACGAAGACAGCTAAGATCTGATTTTTTCCCCCAGACTTGACAGATTAATTGTTTTCAGACTTTTCAGAGTATTCTGATGCTCTTTACTAAGTGTCTGCTCCATGGTCCAACAGAGACCCCGACCAACCTCTTTACAATTAAGCACCACATTAAAGTCCCAATTCTCACTTGCCTTAATGGTTTTCGAATACGTGCTGTTGAAATTCCAAGAGCTTCTTTCCTGTCTAACCATGAATTTAGGCTACTGCAGTGTGAACATTCAAAGTACTCCTCAGTCAGCAAACCTGACCTTTCTGCTCCAAACACAGAGAACTTCGTCTTGAGCAAACAAGCTAATCCACACCTTTTTTGCTTCACCTATGCAACAATCCAGCTGATGCTGGCCTGAAGAAAGTGTTTATGCTATCATCCAGAATGATTTCTGATAATTTTCTCTTACAGTCTATAGGTGGCCATGATGTGTATTTCCTTCCTATGACTATATCCTATACAAATATGAATTTTAATGAAAAATCATTACTTTGTACTGTCCAACAGACCCTGCATTAGGTACTGGCGCCCAACTTTAAAATGCAACATTTGAAGATCACTCATGTCATCCTAATTTCCATGTAATTTAATAAAATGATGGAAAACTCGTCAGTTTACAGACCACAATAGTTAACCTATTCAAGGCTGATATAAAGAGAAGGAAAAGGAACAAACATCAGTACTTCCCATGAGTACCCAACATTCCCTCCCTATTCTACCAAAAAAAAAAAAAAATTATCTTTTAAACCAAACAACACCCTGATATGGTATTACCCCCCAGTTTCCAGACGCAGAAAATAACTTGCTCAAGGACATGCTCAGTTAGTGGAAGAACAATGAACTGGGCCCAAGTCTGCCAGACTCCAAAGCCACTATACCCACTATGTCCTGACACTGGATTCCCCTACAACTTCAACCCCTAAACAATCACTACCTCCAAGGGAAATTGGAGTGTCAAGATTTCTACTGCCAATGAAGTAGGATACAGCCAAAAACCAAATTGTGCTTCCTATGCAACAGCCCAGAACGCTAGGCAACCAGGGTAGTAACAAGTCTGCACAAGGCCAGATGGGCTTGTTCCGATTCATTCCCAGACTAATCCTACAGCACATGTCACAGACACAATTCTACCTGGTAGGTGTGATTCAAGAACTTCACGGAAATGGCAACTATCACGATCGATAGCCCTCAGCAAGAATCTGCTGTTGCTTGGTTTATAAAATGGCACAGGGTTCAATTTCAAAGCAACTTGCCTCACCCCCTTGCAGCTGGAAGATGAGTAAGACAGTAAATTGGTACTAGAAAATGAGGTAAAGAATTTGGACTGGCCTACAGATTTCAAACCAGGCAATGGGATGGGGAGTTAGGCCAGTAAAAACATAATGGCTTACAATCAGAGCTTTTGGTCTTCTCCATCTGGAAGGCAATTTTTGGGCAAACAAATCAAAAGCCCAAAAGGAAAATATTTCAGCATTTTTCTTGTCCCTCTGATTCCATTCCTGTCTCTCCTATTTTCCCCCAAGGAAAGAAAGCTCTCTGATGCTCAACTTTTCCTAACAGTAGACCAAGAACGATGCTAAACCCACTGCTACCAGTATCACTCAACCACAAAGAGGAGAAATGCTTCAACATCAACCAGTACAGAGCAGAAAATCTTCCCTCTCTAGACTTCATTTAAGTTCAGGTATATGCCTGACCGCCCAGTTTTGCTCTGATTAAAGGCATTTACCTGCAAGTATAAATATGAGATCAAAATTACAGTTCAGACTAGCCCAAAGACAGAGTGTACTCTACGGTCTTCGTTAAATTGGGCTGCTACATCTTCAATTCCTATGAGACTTTTCTTCTCCACTTCTATATTTTTAAGACACAAAATATCAAGTCTGTTCTCTTCAGAAAAAATAATATGGAAAATGATGTTTAAATGCCAACGTGTTACTTTAAGTTAGCTACCTCGGTTATTTAAGAGATAAACAGTGGTGGAACTGCTGATGAGTTTTACAGGTTCAAGTTCTCACATGCTCAATTTTCTTTTAAAAGGCAACATGTTGCTTCAAAGAAAGTCCCACCTGATTAGGGGACACCAACTCTGCAGCTGTTTCCACTAAAGACTGGCACCTCTAGGCCAGGTTTAAACTTCATAACAATAAAACATGAAAGGTTTGTCTTACAATGAAAACAAACCAACATGGAAAAGAGAAGAGTTTTTCTCTGCCTTTGGCCACTATTTTTTGTTGTTGCATGACAAGTTCTCTTAGAAGAAAAAGCCAAAGGAAAAAGTACAAAGCATTTTTCACCTTCCCTGGAAGCAAATATTTAACTATGAATAAAACTTATGTAACTCTGCCTCCCCTTTTAAGCCTGTTCTTTTGGCCCACGATGTCTGGAATGACAAATAACCCTAAAGTAAAGAAATGCCTGATTGTGGGTACACATCTTCCTAATGGCAAAGTCCGCCAAGGCAGGTGGGGAGCAAGGCAAAAAAACAACAAAAAAAACCCCCACCCCATAACAGAGAAGCCTTATGGAATTGACATTAGGCAGGGAGCCCATGCTCTGAAACCATTTCTTCTGGAGAGGAATAAGAATTGGCACAAATTCTTTCAAAAAGAAATTACTCTGAATCAAGCTAACCCTGCACTTTAGGGCATGCTTAGTGCCCAAAAGGACATCATAAAACCAGCTAGTAGATAAACACACGTTTTTAGAAAGAAGCAATTCCTTAACAATTCATCTGATACTATTTTAGTAACAAAACAACAGAGAATTTGCTCCACTAACTACATAAAAAATACTGCCTCCTCACATCCCCAAGTGGATTTTATAACAAATTTAAAAGAATAACAACCAACAGCAGGATACCAGTGTATACCCTAAGCCACACTTTGTGTGGGGGTGGGCGGAACTATGCTGATGGCCATCACTGTGGCATACGGACCACTTCTAGTTAATCAATGCAACTTTTAGAAAAGTCTTTGCTCTTACCATGCCATATATCACAAAGCTTGACTTCACTGAAATTATTGAGAAAGCAAACATAATCAGCAAGAATTAAGAAGCAGGCTACATAATCTGACTGCAGTCCTGGGGTAGAAATGTACTTTGAATTTTTGGGGGGGCCGCGCCGGATGGCATGCAGGATCTTAGTTCCCCAAACAGGGATCAAACCCGGGCCCCTGCAGTGGAAGCGCGGAGTCTTAACCACTGGATTGCCAGCGAAGTCCCAGAAGTGTACTTTGGATATCAGTCCCTAAGCAGAACAAGTTGGAGCAATAAAGGTTCCTGTGGAATCAACTTTGTAGAAGTTGCAATTGCCAATGGACTTTCAACTGAGGAAGAATAACTCATTGTTGGGAGAGGCATAAAAAAATCCTTAGAAAGTCACTTAGAAAACATTTCTATGAAAGATTGATCACAGGGGAAAGAAGACCATAGACCCACTTTATTTATCAATAATTGATCATATAATTAAGATCTCACTCCAGCTTACAGTTAACATTTTAAACAAAGCTCCTAAATTCATAAGTCTAATGTATAGTTTATCAATGCTAAATTTTCATCTGCATCTAAAAATTAAAATTGCAAAGCAACTCCATTTTAATTTGTATAATATAACAAGATGTATGAGCAAAAACTTAACTACCATATTCAACTGGCAGTTTATGAATATGAGAAACTACAGGAATTACAAGCAAGTTTTCAAGATCCTAGGAGCCATGGGCCAAACAACTTTACTCTTGAATGTCTGAAAGAAAAGATACAGCTTCCAAAAAATGAGAGATTTACTCTCCCACTGAGTGGGATGGCAAGAGCACCGATGCTGTCCCGAGACAGGCCCAGTTCAGACCACTGGGCCATCCTCACCAGCCAGCTCTCTGACCTTAGGTCAGTGCTTTAACCTCGCCCGCCCTCAGCGTGCTCATCTGTAGAGTGAAAACCATCTCCTAGGGCTGCTGTATTAGGAAAATGTAAAGGTATCTGCAGTGTCTGACACAGACTTCAATAAATAGTAGTAAGTTCTGCTACCTTTCTAAAAAAACTCAAAAGATGTCAAAACTGTAAGGTAATAGTTAAATCCTCTATTAAAACACAACTCCCTGGCTTGCGGAGGATCACACTGTGGGTGAACCAGAGCTGAAAATCAGAATCTACTTTTCCCACTCTTCGCATAGTTGACTTTATTTCATAGGCATTAGCAACTGTTTATAGAAATACATCAGGTTTTGCTACATGATTTTTTAAAAATAGGAGATTCCTTCAGACTCACTGCTGAACTAGAACATTTTGCTTTAAAATATAATAAAGATTTTCCTAGAGCTGTCTTGTGTTTAATAAAGCTATATTTATGCTTTGAACATGGATTAATATCAAACTGGCCTATTTAGAATGGGTGTGCTTTCCTGTTCAATCATGTTTCTATCAACACTATTACAATCATCAAATGCATTTGTTGTGACAGACAAACAAGAACGTGCTTTTATAGAAAAGTACCCTTGGGACTGAGTTTGGTGAGAATTACATTTCCAAGAAACATTCCTGGTTTATGAAAGATGCTCAGGGCCCAATTTATGAGGGGAAAAAAAATAGTTTTAAGTCAACTCCAAACTGTGTTACTTAATCCTTTGAGGCAAAGACAGATTGTCCCAGGTGTCCATGTGTAAATGCCAAGTCATGTGAATTAACCAAGAAAGTGTGCCAGACCAAAGGCCCAGAGATGGTAAATGTGGTCTGTGTTAATCAGCTTCTCACAAGTCAACATTGCTGCAGGGTATGTAGGAAATAGACTAAGAAGGTGGCTATTTTACAAGACCTTAACCTTCCCGTTGCCTGTCGGACTAGACAGAGGCTGAAACATCTGTAGGAATTTCTCCGGGGGACATCAAATACCAGGATTCTGATCAGAACAAGTAAAGCAGTCAGCAGAAAGCAGTAAAGATAGGGAAGGTAAATGTGGAAGTCATTACCGGTGTGCTCTGCTTGAAGAAAAGCCAAACTCACAAAAAGGGTCCTTTTAAATGAGTGCATATAGCACATAATCTAGCTTTCAGAGTTCTGACAGTCGTACAACTTTCCAAGAATGCAAAAAAGAAACATGGCTGTACACATTTTACTAAAATATAGTTAGTTAATTCACATGTGGGCATAGTATGTAGGAAAATGTGAAGACGCTCTGAAGATTAATTATTAAAGGGACATTGAAAAAATGCAGAATTACTAAGTTTCAATAAACACAATAAAAGATGCCATGTGTTACATTTATGGGGGCGAGGGTGATTTGGAGGTACTAACACTTATAGAGTGGCAGGCACTGTACTAACGTTTCTATATATTATTTCATTTGATCTACAGAACCACCTATGAGGTATACTATGATCTTGTCTTACAGAAGAGGAAACAATGTAAAGGGGTTAAGTGACTTACCCAAGTACACACAACTAAAAAGGGGAATTCAAACCCAAGCTGTCTGACTCCAAAATCATGGCTCTTCCCTATTCGCAGAGATAAACCTCAGGGAGAGGTCAGGAGAGCAGCAGGGAGACTAGTCTATTGTTACATGACACAAAGTGTTTTTCTGGATTTTCTGGACTGTAGTGCTCTGCATGGGTAATTTATGACCATGTGACTCTTCAATCCCTCAAGAAAACAACAGAAACCACAGATGTTTGACTTACCAAGAGTGATAACAAAACCCTGAAATGACTTAGAATCAATGAGAAACAGTCAACAAGTCAAGCTGGGATGTACCTCCCTCTGTGCACTGGCTGGAGATAAAATGAATTCAAACTGTTCAAAAGGGACAGTTGAACAGTATTCAACTGGTATTTTCCAGCAAGTCCCTTCCCTCTCAATACCTCCAGCCCCTCCTCATCAATATCAGTAACTGGATTCTCATCTTTGTGAAAGTAAATATAAGAATCAGGGATTCATTATCTCCTATGTATACATCATTATAGCTATTACGTTGTTGCCTATTCCTGATTCAAATGAAAAATCAATGGAGAAACAAGAACCAATGGTTTCTTTTCCTTATACATTTACTTGATCTATATTTATTAGCATTTATTAAGTAGAAGGCACTGGGGAGAAATTTCTTTCCTCTTGGAGCACATCACTAGAGTATGTAGTGTTTATTCTTCAAAGAGTGGGAAATGTTACCCAGTGGTTACACTTCAGTTATAGGGTTACGTGGACTTGGGGGTAACATAGGTTAAACATGATGGAGAATACTGATTAGGTTACTTACTAGTGGTATGTCTCAGTCCCTGGACAAATTATATACCTTCTCTAGGGGTCAGTTTCTTCGTATAGAAAAACAGGAATACTAATATTGCCTATCCCTGACTGGGGAATAGCAAGGATGAAACAATATAAAATGTGTAAAAAGCTTGGAAAAACAGTGCATTGCACACAGTAATTGTAATTGCCTTCTTTTCCCACAAAAAGCATTTCAAGAACAAATATTTACTGAGCACTGAAGGGCAAGAGTACTGGGTTCAACAAGAGTCAGAAATAAATAAGACAGTCTCTTCCCTGGGGAGCTTGGGATCAAGAAGGAATAACAAGTCAGGTATCCAGAAAACTGAACAAAAGCAGATCCTTGGTGCCGGGAGAGGGTCAGTGTTCTGCTGGTCGACAGGAAGGTGGGAACACATTTAGCAGAGTTTTTGTTTTTGTTTTTTTTAATCTTCAAGAAAGAAGTGGCATTTGAGTTGTCTTAAATGGTAGACTTTTAACAGCCAGAGTTGGGGAGGTGGGATGGCGCGCCCCACCCAGCAGCCGCAGAGAAGCAGGGCTTGTGCAGGGAAATGGGAGCGGGGGCGGTCTAGGCGTGTCCCTGAGAGCAGGAGACAAGGCTAGAAAGGGACGGGGGCCTCTGAAGGCACCAGAAGCTGGACCAAGCAGTCTGCACAGCACTTAATTCAGGAGGCAGGGGTTTCCCTGAAGACTTTTTAGAAAGGCAAAACATGACTGAAGCTGTGCTTTAAGAAGATTCATCTGACTAAGGTGTGTAGGATTACTTGGAAAAGAAGAGACATTTTGCTGGCAGAATTTACAGGACTTAAGAACTGATTAAGTGTGTGTATGTGTATCTGGGGTTTTGGGGGGGTGCAGCGGGGAAGAAAATGCTGAGAACTTCTACCTGGATAATTATAAAAACATTGGAGCTGGGGCTTCCCTGGTGGCACAGTGGTTAAGAATCCGCCTCCCAATGCAGGAGACACAGGTTCGAGCCCTGGTCCAGGAAGATCCCAATGCTGCAGAGCAACTAAGCCCGTGCACCACAACTACTGAGCCTGCGCTCTAGAGCCTGCGAGCCACAACTACTGAGCCCGTGCACCTACAGCACGTACTCCACAACAAGAGAGGCCACTGCAATGAGAAGACTGCACACCACAACGAAGAGTAGCCCCCGCTTGCCGCAACTAGAAAGCCCGCACACAGCAACAAAGACCCAACGCAGCCATAAATAAATAAATAAATAAATAAATAAATAAATATAAATAAATAAATAAAACATTGGTGCTATTTAAAAGTCATCAAATAACCTTTTAATACCAAATTCCCTTAACAAATCTAAAATATAACTTGATTTATACAAATGCAACATCTACAATGTTTTCATGAACACCAAATAACATCACATAAAGTGAAGAGCATTTGCTAAGCACTAATGCTTCAGGATTAAATTACCTCATTACATCTTCACAATAAACTTCTCTTATTAGCCCCATTTTATAGACCAAGAAACTGAGACACAGAAAGGTTAAGTAACTTGCCTCAGGTCACATGTCTGGGATTTGAACCCAGGCAGTCTGACTCCAGAGGCCTCGTCTTTGGTCACCATGTTAACCCTGCCACCAGTGTGGCCTCCTCACAGATATACAAAGTTATTATAATCAACCTGACTTACCAAAGGAAACGAAATACCTTCCAAAATTCATCCTAGCCAACACTATGTGTGGGCATTTCCTTCATTACACAAACTGAGCACCCACTGTGTGCCAAGCACTATGCTAGGCCCCAGGAAATAAGGTCCCGCACTCAGTAAGTTCATGATTTAGTGTTAGAGCCTACTGATAATTAGAAACTCAAAGTACAAGGAACAATGACAGAAACAGGATGTGCTCGAGGCACTGAGAAGGGTACCCAAACCATCCTGGAGGGTTAGAGAAGGGAGTGGGAGAGAAGGTGACGAGAGAAATGGACTACGAGGAGCTCCCGGTTACTAAGTTACCAAGTGTGCGGCGGGAGACAAAGCAAGACAGTCCTTTATGGCAAACTAAGGATCTTGGCCTCTATTACAAGCAGTAGGGAAGCAGTGGCAGAAATTAAGCAGGGAAACAACATATCAGATGTGTACTTTACAACAGCCCACTCACAGCAATGAGGACAGATTTGAAGAAGGCTCCATCAAAGATGGAGACACCAGTTAGGAGAAAGCCATTGCAGTAGGCCAGGTGGGAGCTAGGTCCAGACTTCTGATTCTCCCTTCTCTGCTATCTGACTGAAAAATGTGACCCTACATACTTTGGTCTCTCCTCAACACCACACTCCCCCCACCCCCCGCCTTTGTGTACTCCATGCCTAGCAGAAATGAGAGACGGTACTAAAGGTAAGCAGGACAGGTTAAAGCACAACTCTGACCAGGAATTAGGAATTTCTGAGGAGTGGGAGTGACCACACTTTATGATGATTCTTAGATAAGGGATCCTTAGGTAAAGATATAGTCATGGACAGAGATGCAGAGATGGAAAAGGGGGTCTATTATTTTAAAAATATACCAATGGTTTTGCATTTAAGGTAGTATTGGTGCAAATGGTGACTATCCCAGACCAGCATTCACAAAAGTGTGGGAATGGCTTGCCTGAATTTCGGGGACCTCCGTGAGCAAGCAACTTTTTCTTTGCTGTTCAAATCTGGCTCTCAGGCTTCCCTGGTGGCGCCATGGTTAAGAGTCCGCCTGCCAATGGAGGGGACACGGGTTCAAGCCCTGGTCCGGGAAGATCCCACACGCCGCGGAACAACTAAGCCTGTGCGCCACAACTACTGAGCCTGCGCTCTAGAGCCCGTGAGCCACAACTACTTAAGCCCGCACACCTGAAGCCCGTGCTCCGCAACCAGAGAAGCCACCGCAATGAGAAGCCCATGCACCGCAACAAAGAATAGCCCCCACTCGCCGCAACTAAAGAAAGCCCGTGCACAGCAACGAAAACCCAGCACAGCCAAAAATAAATAAAATAAATAATTTTTTTTTTAATTAAACCTTTCTTATAACATTTCTTAATTTTATTTATTTATATTTTGCTGTGTTGGGTCTTCGTTTCTGTGCGAGGGCTTTCTCTAGTTGTGGCAAGCGTGGGCCTCTCCTCATCGCGGTGCGCGGGCCTCTCACTATCGCGGCCTCTCTTGTTGCGGAGCACAGGCTCCAGACGCGCAGGCTCAGTAGTTGTGGCTCACGGGCCCAGTTGCTCCGTGGCATGTGGGATCTTCCCAGACCAGGGCTCGAACCCATGTCCCCTGCATTGGCAGGCAGACTCTCAACCACTGCACCACCAGGGAAGCCCCTAAATAAATTTTTTAAATTAATTAATTAATTTAATTTAAATGTCTTCTTAAAAATCTGGTTCTCATAAGGTGCCCAAGACTATGAGGTTTAGGAAACAGCACCCAGCTGACTTTCTATTATAGTAGTATTCTACAGTCATTCTTTTTTTGTTTTTTTAAATTTATTTATTTATTTATTTTTGGCTGCATTGGGTCTTCATTGCTGTGCGCGGGCTTTCCCTAGTTGTGGCGAGCGGGGGCTACTCTTGGTTGCGGTGTGCGGGCTTCTCATTGTGGTGGCTTCTCTTGTTGTGGAGCACAGGCTCTAAGTGCGTGAGCTTCAGTAGTTGTGGCTCGTGGGCTCTAGAGCGCAGGCTCAGTAGTTGAGGCGCACGGGCTTAGTTGCTCCGCGGCATGTGGGATCTTCCAGGACCAGGGATCGAACCCGTGTCCCCTGCATTGGCAGGTGGATTCTTAATCACTGTGCCACCAGGGAAGCCTACAGTCTTTCTTAAAGGCATAAGTACTCTACAAAGCCCCATAAATAAACCTCTCCAAATCACTGGGCTTGCATACATTAAGAAACCAAAAATTTAGTTCTCATACACTGAGTGAAGAAAAAAAAATTCTTCCTAAAGATAAGCCATGTGCTGAAATACAATGAACTTCAAGTTGCAGTTGGAACAAGGGGGAAAAAGCTGTGATTTTTTTCAATGGTCACAGCCAATCTCTTCCGGGAAAACATAAGATTAGTAGCATTTATACTAATGTCAAGACAACATAAGATTAGAGCAGTAATATACTGTATTTTTGCTTCTAATCAGATGGGGATATTATAAGCTCACATACAGGCTTATGCTGAAATGGTTAAAAAAAAAAGAATTCCTACAACTCATGGACTTCAATGTAGTCATCTGAAATGATGCCAAGAAACTAGCAGCTTTCTTAGGACTACCTTCCTAGTAAAAAGTGAATTATGTTGCTCAAATCATTTGCTTCAGTTAATCATTTAAAATCTATCAAAAAGGAATTCTGAGTAGTTTATATGTGCAGGTTGTGACAAACAATCAGAAACATTTGTTTCTAACATTTGTCAAAATAAAGTAGGTCTACAGATCCATCAACAATTATGTCAGAGTGTTATAATAATTACAAATTATCCTAAGCATTCTAATGCAGGTTTAGGTTGGATAAACAAAACATAAGTAAAAGCAATGGATTTCAATTCCTCCCATATACACTGTTAACTATTAATCAAATTCTACCTGAAGATATACACAATTGAAGCAACTTGGTGGTGGGTCTCTATTATTTTAAACAAGCACCTGGGCCACACTACGATCTGCCCCCCCATCTGCCCTCTCTCCCAGACACATCTCACTTGTACCATTTTTCTAAACGGCTCCCCATCCTCCATTAATATTGACCATATTTTCATATCCCATATTCTTCCAAAATGTTATTCTAAGTGGTACCCCCCCCCTTTTTTTAAATATGGAATGCTTCACAAATGTGTGTGTCATCCTTGCTCGGGGGCCATGCTAACCTTCTCTGTATCATTCCAATTTTTTTTAGTATATGTGCTGCCGAAGTGAGCTCACCTCTTTATCCTTTATTTCTTGTTCCTATCATGCTTTCTAAAAAGCATTTCAGGGACTTCCCTGGTGGTCGGTTAAGAATCCGCCTTCCAATGCAGGGGATGCGGGTTCAATCCCTGGTCAGGGAACTAAGATCCCATCATGCCGCAGGGCAACTAAGCTCACGTGCCACAACTAGAGAGCCCATGTGCCGCAACTACAGAGCCCACATGCTCTGGAGCCCGTGCCACAAAACTAGAGAGAAGCCCTCGCGCCGCAACGAAAGATCCCAAGTGCCCCAACTAAGACACGATGCAGCCAAAAATAAATAAATAAATAATTTTAAAAATAAATAAATAAAAAGCATTTCAAATTCACTTTCTCCACTTCTTTTAAAAATGACAAGTTAAATTGTTAATAATCATTATCTAGATTCCAATGGACTTTCACTTTAAGTAGTACAGTTTTTTTTTTTTTAACAAGTATGTATTTAGTCAAAAAAAAAAAAAGACCTAAAAATTATAAGCTATGCTTCCTTTAAAGTCATTCTAGGGAATTCCCTGGCGGTCCAGTGGTTAGGACTCCGTGATTTCACTGCTGAGGGCGCGGGTTCAATCTCTGGTCAGGGAACTAGGATCCCAGAAGCCGTGCGGTGTGGCCAAATTTAAAAAAAAAAAAAAGTCATTCTAATTATTCTGTTTGTTCCTTTTTCTTTTTTTTTCCACTTCATTTCCCATTATGTTTGCTGCTGAAAGAGTCTGTGTGTGCAGATGTACTATATGTATGAATATTCGACCCTGTGTTGGGTGAGTGTAGTCTGGCAGGGCTGTGGCAGGGGAGTCGTAAAGAATGAGAAGTCTAGAGAAGTCACATTTGTCACGGGCAGGATTTACCAACCTTGACTGCTGACATTTGGGGCTGGTATTCCTTTGTCGTGGATGCTGTCGTTTCAGCGGCATCCCTGTCCGCGACCCACCAGGTGTCAGTACCCCCACTCCCCCATCCCCCAGTATGGCAACCATACATGGCACCAAACATTGCCACATGTCCCTGGGGGTGAGGGGGTACTTCACCCCCAGTCTAGGGGTTTACAGTTTATAAAATACTTTCACAACCATTAGGTTATTACCTAATCCTGGGCTTCATCAAAACCATGTAGGGATTAGCATCCCAAATTTACAGAAGAGGAAACTGAGGCTCAAAGAAGCCGAAGACTGTCCCAAGCTCACTAGGCTCAAGGCCCACTCTTTCTTTTTCGGCTGCACCGTGCCAAATGGTACACGACCAGGGATTGAACCTGGGCCACAGCAGTCAAAGCACTGAGTCCCAACCACTAGACCACCAGGGAATTCCCAAGGCCGACTCTTCTTTCAATGTCCCACACACTGCTTTTCCAGCTGAAGGAGGTTAACACTGCAGGCCCTCAGTTTCCTCACCCTTACAGTGAGAGGCTGGACACAATTCCCTTCCTTCTTCCTCTTCTTTCTTTCAAAGCAGAAAGCCTTTTGTTCCAGAGAAATCTTCTGTGAAAGCCCAGTACATTCAAAAGATAAAACTAAGCTGCTATTTGAGGAGTCCAAGTAGCATCCAGGCCCTACCCTCCTGAACCCTGTACTTGTCCCCCCCAGATGGGCCCCACAAACTCTAGGGCTCTATAGACCACATTTTGAAAACATGATAAATAAACTCCCCTGTTTGTTGTAACATATAAGTTATATGATTCTAGATAGCCATTTCTCAGTTAGAAATGGTCTCTAGCTGAAATAGGAAGCAAACACATTCAATAGAAATGTTATCTTAAACCAAGGTCCAAACTACGTTACTGACTGGTCAGTGGTAGGAGAATGGAGAGAGTGTGTGTTTGTGTGCCCCAAGTGTGTGGGACCCCAGTGACTGGGTAAATCCAGGAGGAGTTGTAAAGCAGCAGTCTCGTGGACAAATCTGTCCAATATCCAGAACAGAAACAGGTTCCAAACAAATCACTCTATAGGAACAGACCCTGGGAAACACATCTCAAATTCTCCAGACACAATTTTTCCAATCTGTTAAATGAAAGGGTTGAAATCACTGTTATCAGTCTTTTTTCCCTCCAAAGCATTCAAATTATTTTTCCAAATAAAATCTTATGCAGAAAATATATAAATACAACAGATCAAAGTAGAGTTGCTCTGTTCAGGCAGGGGGAGGCGACTGGGCTGAAAGCCTGACTAGAAATCCATTTGCTTGGCCTTCCCTTTCTGCTCTGTACCTAGCCCCCCTCCGCCAGTGGCAACCACTAGGGTACTTTGGAAGACATTTAAAAACCACTAGACCAAATGAATCCCTAAGGCTCCTTCCAGCTCTAATAATCTATCATTCTGTAAGTCTATGTATTCATGGAAGTTATTCAACTGGGGCCAAACAAGGAAAGCAACAATGGGACATCACGTCCACCAAGAGCAAATCCCATTGACCTGTCAATCAATGAGAAACTTCATTAATAGTTACCAGTGTAATTTCAAAGTTAGTGAAAAGCTTATTTAAACTAACCTATTAAATAACAAAACTAGACTTAACATATTTATTTAAAGATTATTCATAGTCCTCAACTGTAGGAACCAAATGAACTCAGTAAATAATTTTTTGAACAGAAATTGTTCTCATGTTTATTTCCTTACATCATAAAAAGAGCAAAGTTAATGATCCTCCCCACCAAGCATCATTATCATTCCAAGAAGTAATTTGGATTAAGTTTATTGTTTATCATTCCATTTATATAAGTAGGATCGTT
This sequence comes from Eschrichtius robustus, assembly GCF_028021215.1. NCBI lineage: Eukaryota > Metazoa > Chordata > Mammalia > Artiodactyla > Eschrichtiidae > Eschrichtius > Eschrichtius robustus. Next base: position 15,229,832 of record NC_090826.1, on the reverse strand, counting down.
TATCACACATGATGTTCTAAAATTTGCTTTTCTCACTTTATGATTATCAAGGACACCTTTCAAGGACATATATATAAGACTTTTTGTGAACATATGTTTTCATTTCTCCTGAGTAAATAAATACCCAGGAGTAGAATGAATAGATGGTATGTTTAACTTTATAAGAAACTACCAGTTTTACAAAACGATTGTGCCATTATACTTCCCCAACAACAGTGTACAAGAATTCCAGTTGCTCCACATCCTAGAAAACTTTAATGTTGTCAGTCTTTTAAACTATTTTAATGGGTGTATAGGGGTATCTCATTATGATTTTAATTTGCATTTCCCCAACGCCCATTGATGTTAACATCTTTTCATGTTCTTATTTGCCATTAGTATAACTTCTTTTGCAATGAATCTTTTCAAACATTTAACCAATTTTCTCAGATGGATTGTCTTCTTATGATGAAATTTTAAAATTCTTTATTCTGGAAACAAGTCCTTTATCAGATATATGTATTGCAAATATTCTCTCCCATTCTGTGGCTTGCCTTTTTTTGTTCTCTTAATGGTGTCTTTCAAAGAGCAAGTTTTACATTTTGATCAAATCCAGCATATCAATTTTTTTCTTTGTGATTTTGCTTTCTGTGACCTAAGAAATCTTTTCTTTTTTAGGGACTCTTTTTGAACTCAAGGTCACAAAGATTTTTCTCCTATGCCTTCTTTTAGAAATATTTAGTTTTAGCTTTTACATGTCTGTGATTCTTCAAGTTAATTTTCATATGTGATAATGAGGTTCATTTTTTTTCTCTCTATGGATACCTAGTTATTCTAGCACAATTTCTTGAAAAGATTTTCCTTTCCCCATTAAACTGTCTTGGCATCTTTGTCAAAAATGAATTAACAATATATTTATGGGTCTATTTCTAGACACTAGCCAATCTCACCGATTTATACGTGTATCCCTTCTCCAACACCACACTGTCTTGTTCACTGAAGCTTTACAGTAAGTCTTGAAATCAGGTAATGTTAGTCTTCCAACTTTGTTTTTCTTTTAAAAAATCGCTTTGGGGACTTCCCTGGCAGTTCAGTGGTTAAGACTCCGCGCTTCCACTGCAGGGGGCAGGGGTTCGATCCCTGGTTGGGGAACTAAGATCTCGCATGCCTCAGGGCACAGCCAAAACAAAAAAAAAAAAAAATCACTTTGTTTTGGATTGTTTACATTTTCATGTGGATTTTTAAATGAACGTCTCAGTTTCTACAAGTATCTTTGAGCATTATTTTTCTTGCTGAAAAAGAGATAATATAAACTTCCTCACTGAATTGCTAGGAGAGTAAAAAAGGGATAATATATTAGTGTGCCAAATATGGTGGCACATAACAGGTATTCAATTAATGTTAACTTCCTCTCTCTTTCCCTCTCTTGGCCTTTAAATAAACAGGATCCAACCTAGCAATGCCCTAACATTTCAATAGTGGGTCAATGGCCGTGGTAAAAATATTACCACACCTAACGACTTTTATAAGTAAATATTTGTATTTTCCCTTGGATTCAACACTGAAATGAACTTGCCAGAAAAAGCAATTCAGCATATTTACTAATAAACTGTTTCAGGCCACATTTTAGGAAAGCATAAAACCACAGCCAGAACAAAAATTTAAATATGTTTTCAAGTTCCATATAGTGCCTAATTACATTATTCTACAATACTAACAGAAAATTCTCCTCTAGGAAGATCACAATGTTCCATTATTCATATTGCTGCCGCAAATGGAAAAAGGATTTCTGCTCCCAAACATTGTTTATAAATACATATAACAAACAAAATATGGCTACTAATTCAACAATTAACATGTACTAATTTGAAACCCAAACCTATAAACAACCAAAAACCTTTGAAGTATTTTAGTTTACCCTAATTGATATCACTCCATGAAATGGAGAGGTATCAGTTTGCAAACACAGGCTACCAAAAGGCACTTTTTGGTGAGCCACCAATACTTTGTGGTAACCCATATTTATCAGATGAACTGATACTTAAAGAAAAACAGTAATTTGCTTTCTTTTTCCATGACTATTCAATGGCCTCTTTCAGTATAGTATTTTTTTTTGAATTTTTGAATTTTATTTATTTTTTATACAGCAGGTTCTTACTAGTTATCTATTTTATACATATTAGTGTATACATGTCAATCTCAATCTCCCAATTCATCCCACCACCACCACCACACCCCTGCCACTTTCCCCACGTGGTGTCCATACATTTGTTCTCTACATCTGTGTCTCTATTTCTGCCCTGCAAACCAGTTCATCTGTACCATTTTTCTAGGTTCCACATATATGCGTTAATATACGATATTTGTTCTTCTCTTTCTAACTTACTTCACTCTGTATGACAGTCTCTAGATCCATCCACGCCTCTACAAATGACCCAATTTCATTCCTTTTTATGGTTGAGCAATATTCCACTGTATATATGTACCACATCTTTATCCATTCGTCTGTCGATGGGCATTTAGGTTGCTTCCATGACCTGGCTATTGTAAACAGTGCTGCAATGAACATTGGGGTGCATGTGTCTGTTTGTTTTGTTTGTTTGTTTTTTTTTATTTTTGGCTGCGTTGGGTCTTCGTTGCTGCGCGCGGGCTTTCTCTAGTTGCAGCGAGTGGGGGCTACTCTTAGTTGTGGTGCGTGGGCTTCTCATTGCAGTGGCTTCTCTTGTTGCGGAGCACGGGCTCTAGGCGCGCGGGCTTCAGTAGTTGTGGCACGTGGGCTCAGTAGTTGTGGCTCACGGGCTCCAGAGCGCAGGCTCAGCAGTTGTGGTGCACGGGCTTAGTTGCTCCGTGGCACGTGGGATCTTCCCAGACCAGGGATCGAACCTATGTCCCTTGCATTGGCAGGCGGATTCTTAACCACTGTGCCACCAGGGAAGTCCCGCCTATGCCTTTTTTTTTCCTTAACATCTTTATTGGAGTATAATTGCTTCACAATGGTTTGTTAGTTTCTGCTTTATAACAAAGTAAATCAGTTATACATATACATATGTTCCCCTATCTCTTCCCTCTTGCGTCTCCCTCCCTCCCACCCTCCCTATCCCACCCCTCTAGGTGGTCACAAACCACCGAGCTGATCTCCCTGTGCTACCGCATGTGCCTTTTTGAATTATGGTTTTCTCTGGGTATATGCCCAGTAGTGGGATTGCTGGGTCATATGGTAATTCTATTTTTAGTTTTTTAAGGAACCTCCATACTGTTCTCCATAGTGGCTGTATCAGTTTACAGTCTGACCAACAGTACAAGAGGATTCCCTTTTCTCCACACCCTCTCCAGCATTTGTTGTTTGTAGATTTTCTGATGATGACCATTCTAACTGGTGTGAGGTGATACCTCACTGTAGTTTTGATTTGCATTTCTTTAATAATTAGTGATGTTGAGCAGTTGAGCAGCTTTTCACGTGCTTCTTGGCCATCTATATGTCTTCTTTGAGAAATGTCTATTTAGGTCTTCTGCCCATTTTTTGATTGGGTTGTTTGTTTTTTTAATATTGAGCTGCTTGAGCTGTTTATATATTTTGGAGATTAATCCTTTGTCCATTGATTCGTTTGCAAATATTTTCTCTCATTCTGAGGGTTGCCTTTTCGTCTTGTTTGTAGTTTCCTTTGCTTTGCAAAAGCTTTTAAGGTTCATCAGGTCCCATTTGTGTTTATTTTTGTTTTTATTTCCATTACTATAGGAGATGGATCAAAAAAGATCTTGCTGTGATTTACGTCAAAGAGTGTTCTTCCTATGTTTTTCTCTAAGAGTTTTATAGTGTCTTGTCTTACATTTAGGTCTCTAATCCATTTTGAGTTTATTTTTGTGTATGGTGTTAGAGAGTGTTCTAATTTCATTCTTTTACATGTAGCTGTCCAGTTTTCCCAGCACCACTTATTGAAGAGACTGTCTTTTCTCCGTTGTATATCCTTGCCTCCTTTGTTATAGATTAGTTGACCAGTATAGTATTATTTTAAAATTAAAATGGTCTTAAACAATCAATTTAACTACACGTAATTGATTAGCGGATGACTACACAAAACCTGCTGGTTAATTCTAAGGTAGGTCAGCTGCTAAATCATTTACTGTCCTACTTTCTTAGCAAGGAAGGAACAAGGCCAAACCCTTTCTTTTCATGAAGATGAATGCGTGGCAAAGCATTAACTTTCATCTCTGTTGACTGAGCTGCATATACCCAGTGACAAATCTCAAGACATAACAGAAATTAATAAACTGCAAAATGTTACTTGGGCTCCCCTCCTGCCTCTCCTACTTGTCAACCGCAATTCCACTCTCCATTTATGTAGGTTTGACATCACCCTGACGACTCCTGTTCGTGAGCCTGCATTTCAAGTTCTGTAAACATTACTGCTGTACTGTCACCATTACATCTGTCTCCATTCCACTCCTTCTGCCCCCATCTTAGTTCTGGGTTCCTCTAACCTGATCATTTCACTTATGACATGACTTTGCAATAATATACTAATACATCCCTTGCCCTCATTCTGGCCCTTTCCAATTCATTCTCATAATACTTCAGGGATCTTTCTGAAATCAGACATTCAACCATGTCACTCTTCAGCTTAACATTTAATGGTTTTTCTCAATGCTACACACACAAAGAGCCATACAATCCAGTAATCCCACTCCTAGGAACATACCCAAGAGAAATGAAAACATATGTCCATATAAAAACTGGTATACTTGGTCACAGCAGCATTATTCATAATAGCGAAAAAGTGTAAACAACCTAAATGTCCATCAACTGATAAATGGATAAACAAAATGTGGTATATCCATGCCATAGAATATTATTTGCTACCAGATGTCAATACTATCCAAAGGGATCTACAGATTCGATGCAATCCCTATCAAAATCCTATGATATTTTCTGCAGAAATATAAAACCCATCCTAAAATTCATATGGAATCTCAAGGGACCCTGAATAGCCAAAATAATCTTGAAAAAGAACAAACCAAGAGACACATTTCCTGATTTCAAAACTTACTACAAAGCTACAGTTATCAAAACAATGTAGTACTGGGAATTCCCTGGTGGTCCAGTGGTTAGAACTCAGAGCTTTCACTGCCGTGGGCCCGGGTTCAACCCCTGGTCAGGGAACTAAGATCTCTCAAAACGCACGGCACAGTCAAAAAAAAAAAAAAACAGTGTAGTACTGGCATAAAGACAGACAGATAGACCAATGGAATAGACAGCCCAGAAATAAACCCTTGCATATATGGTCAAATGGTTTTTGACAAGGGTGCCAAGACCATTCAGTGGGGAAAGGCCTGTGTTTTCAACAAATGGTTCTGGGAAAACTGGATATCCACATGCAAAAAAAATGAAATCAGACTCTCCTTATCTGGCACCATATACAAAAATTAACTGAATACAGCTCAAAAACCTGTAAGACTCTAAGACTCTAAGAGGAAACATAGGGCAAAAACATCATCACATTGGATTTGGCAATGATTTCTTGGATATGAAATCATACAAATACATATATCGGTCTCTGCCTCCAGTTCCTGGCAGAGAGCTCTTAAATCCCTTAGAACTTCCTGGGTGATAGGCGTGTCTTTTACTCTAATGAGGCGACTCTTGATGGGCTCCTGCATGGCTTCAGGATGAGGGCTGATCACCAGAAAGACCAAGTCACGCTTGGAATTTCCAGCCTCATCCCCCATCCTCCAAGAAGGGGAGAGGGGCTGGAGACTGAGTTAATGATTAATCATGCCTTCATGATGAAGCTTCCGAAAAATCCCAAAAGTATGGGGTTCTGAGAGCTTCCAGGATGGTGAACAAATCTACATGCCAGGAGGGCAACATGCCAGGAGGGAGGTGCACCCCACCTCCACAGAAACAGAAGCTCCTGGCTTGGGACCCTTCAGGACCTCACCAAATGTATCTCTTCATCTGGCTGTTCATTCAGATTCTTTAGTATCCTTGGTAATAAACTGGTAATCTACTAAACAAACTGTTTTCCCGAGCTCTGTGAGCCACTCTAACAAATTATTGAACCCTAAGAGGGAATCATGGGAACCTCTGATTCATAGCCAGTCAGTCAGAAGCGTAGGTAACAATCTGGACTTCTGATTGGCATCTGAAGTGAGAGTCTTAGGGGACTAAGCCCTTAACTCATAGGGTCTGTGCTATCCTGTTATTGTCAGAATTGAATTGTGCAATGGAGCACCCAGCTGGTGTCAGAGAATATCTTGGTGTGGAAAACCAACACATCTGCCATCAGAAGTACTGTCGGTATGAGAGTAGATGAGAAACGAGATTTTTGCTGCTCAGACACCAAAAGCACAGTCAACAAAAGAAAAAATTGACAAACTGGACTTCATAAAAATTTTTTAATTTTGTGTACCAAAAGATAATACCAACAGAGCAAAAAGGTATCCCACATACATGGGAGAAAATATTTGCAAATCACGGATCCGATAAAGGATTAATATCAAGAATATAGAGATGGGGGCTTCCCTGGTGGTGCGGTGGTTGAGAATCTGCCTGCTAATGCAGGGGACACGGGTTCGAGCCCTGGTCTGGGAAGATCCCACATGCCGCGGAGCAACTGGGCCCGTGAGCCACAACTGCTGAGCCTGCGCGTCTGGAGCCTGTGCTCCGCAACAAGAGAGGCCACGATAGTGAGAGGCCCGCGCACTGCGATGAAGAGTGGCCCCCGCTTGCCGCAACTAGAGGAAGCCCTAGCACAGAAACAAAGACCCAACACAGCCAAAAAAATAAATAAATAAAACTCTACCATGAATGTAATATTAAAAAAAAAAAGAATATATAGAGATGGGACTTCCCTTGTGGCACAATGGTTAAGAGTCCGCCTGCCAGTGCAGGGGACACGGGTTCAAGCCCTGGTCCGGGAAGATCCCGCATGCCGCAGAGCAACTAAGCCCATGTGCCACAACTACCGAGCCTGTGCTCTAGAGCCGGAGAGCCACAACTACTGAGCCCGCGTGCTGCAACTACAAGCCTGCACGCCTAGAAGCCTGTGACCGCAACGAGAAGCCACTGCAATGAGAAGCCCGCGCACCGCAACAAAGAGTAGCCCCCGCTCGCCACAACTAGAGAAAGCCCACGCGCAGCAACAAAGACCCAATGCAACCAAAAATAAATAAATAAATAAATATTCTAAAAAAGAATATATAGAGAAATCCTAAATGCAACAACAACAAAAATAATTCAAAGACGGACAAAGAGGGCTTCCCTGGTGGCACAGTGGTTAAGAATCTGCCTGCCAATGCAGGGGACACGGGTTCGAACGCTGGTCCAGGAAGATCCCACATGCCGTGGAGCAACTAAGCCCCTGCGCCACAACTACTGAGCCTGCGCTCTAGAGCCTGTGAGCCACAACTACTGAGCCCGCGTGCCACAACTACTGAAGCCCGCACGCCTAGAGCCCATGCTCCACAACAAGAGAAGCCACCACAATGAGAAGCACGCGCACCCCAACAAAGAGTAGCCCCCGCTCGCCACAACTAGAGAAAGCCCGCGTGCAGCAACGAAGACCCAGCGCAGCCAAAAATAAATGATTAAAAAAAAAAAAAAAAGATGGACAAAGGACTTGAACTGACATTTCTCCAAAGAAGATATACAAATGACCAATAAGTATATGGAAAGATGCACTGAACATCACTAATTATTAGAGAAATGCAAATCAAAGTTACAATGAGATACTACCTTACATTGATTAGGATGGCTACTATTAAAAAAATTTTTTTAAAAGAAAAGAACAAATGTTGGTGAGGATGTGAAGAAACTGGGACTCTTGTGCAGTGTAAGTAAGAATGTAAAATGGTACAGCCACAACGGGCTTCCCTGGTGGCACAGGGGTTAAGGATCTGCCTGCCAATGGAGGGGACACGGGTTCGAGTCCTGGTCCGGGAAGATCCCACATGCCGCAGAGCAACTAAGCCCGTGTGCCACAACTACTGAGCCCACGACTCACAACTACTGAAGCCCGCGGGCCTAGAGCCCGTGCTCCACAGCAAGAGAAGCCACTGCAATGAGAAGCCCACACACCGCAACAAAGAGTAGCCTCCACCAGCCGCAACTAAAGAAAGCCCACGCGCAGCAAGGAAGACCCAACACAGCCTAAATAAATATATAAATAGAGTAAACCTTGAAGACATTATACAAAGTAAAATAAGCCAATCTCAAAAAGACAAATACTGTATGATTCTACTTACATGAGGTACTTAAGAGTAGTCAAAATCACAGAGACAGAAAGTAGAGTGGTGGTTGCCAGGGGCTGGAAGGTATGCGCAGGAGTAGAGAGTTATTGTTAACTGGGTACAGAGTTTCAGTTTTACAAGATGAAGAGTTATGGAGATAGATGATGGTAATGAGTGTACAGCACTGTGAACATATTTAATACCCCTTAGTGGTACACCTAAAGACGGTTAAGATGGTCAATTTAAAAATGTTTTAATTTAAATTAAAATTTTAAAAATTTTATTGAAATATAGTTGATTTACAATGTTGTGTTAGTTTTGGGTATACAGCAAAGTGATTCAGTTTTATATATATATATGTGTGTGTATATATATATGTGTGTGTGTATATATATATATATATATATATATATATATAACTTTTTCAGGTTCTTTTCCATTATAGGTTATTACAAGATATTGAATATAGTTCCCTGTGCTATACAGTAGGTCCTTGTTGTTCATCTATTTTCTATATAGTAGTGTGTATATGTTAATCTCAAACTCCTAATTTATCCCCCCCATAAAATGGTAAATTTTATTTGTATTTTATCACAATTAAAAAAAAATTGAGGGAAAATACCCCTCAAGACTATGAGGATTAAATGAGATAATGTAACATGCTTAGCACAGTGTCTGGCACATGGTAAGTGCTCAATAAATGGTAGCCATTATCATCACTCCCCGAAGGAGCCAAAGTCTCTCTCTCCTCTGGGATGATGCCTGGACAGTTTCTGAGACCCGAAATGCAGACCTCCACCCGGTCCACCTACTAAACACCTAAGATGGAATTCTCTAAGATGGAATTCCGAAGTCTCCACCTCCTTTTCACATTCCTCAAGAAGGTAAGCCCCTCAAGGGTAGGCCCAGTGCCTATTCACCTGTGCACCCCTCCCCAGAGATTTCCACAATGCCTGGTATTAAATTGCTTAGAGAAGTATACATTAATTATTACTACTATGTATATAAAACTGGAATACCAATTGTCGGACTTCCATACCACCCACAATAGCCGTGATAGGAGCAAATGTGTTATTTTAACTTATAATTGCTATCCTTCATTCACATGCCTGCAGCTAGTATTTACCAAGTACAGGTAATGTACTAACCACTGTACAGAGATTATCTCATTTTATCATCACTTGTAAACAACTACCATTTTATAGTTGAGGAAACTGAGGCACAGAGAGGTAATTATTGGTACATTTATTTCTAATGCAAAAAATCAGGCAAAAGAAAAGGAAAGGCATGTGAATGCTACCACAGTCCATTAAATGGAATACATTCTAGGAGCTGCTTATAAATGTCCATGGCTTGCATTTTTCCTCATGCTTAATACACCTGGCTTGCAAGAACAGCCTTTTTCAGGAAAGTATCATGGCATTGGTCAACCCCTCTCCCAACCATGACATCTCCTTCCCCTCTTTTAGATTTTCTGGCCAATACATGGATTATTAAGACTAGATATTCCTGGGACTTCCCTGGTGGTGCAGTGGTTAAGAATCCGCCTGCCAATGCAGGGGACATGGGTTCAAGCCCTGGTCTGGGAAGACCCCACATGCCGCGGAACAACTAAGCCCGTGTGCCATAACTACTGAGCCTATGCTCTAGAGCCCACAAGCCACAAATACTGAGCCTGCCTGCTGCAACTACTGAAGCCCATGTGCCTAGAGCCCACGCTCTGCAACAAGAGAAGCCACCACAATGAGAATCTCGTGCACCACAATGAAGAGTAGCCCCTGCTCGCCGCAACTAGAGAAAGCCCGCGCACATCAACTAAGACCCAACACAGCCAAAAATAAATTAATTAATTAAAAAAAAAAAAGACTAGATATTCCTTACTCTGGTCTCAAAGTGGGAGTGAAATGTGGGGGAGAAGGGACATAGCCAATTTCACAGTTTTTTCACATTAAGGATTCCCAAGGCCTCCAAATGAATCCACAAAGTACTGGAGCGAGATTCTCCTCAAAGCTTCCTCCAGCAAATCTGGGGCCATAGCCTCTGCCACACAGACATCAACTTGGTCATGAGGTGACAGCCTGCCAGCACAGGCCTTCTGCATTCGAGAGTGAGTTGTAACAGCACTCTAAGGGCAATGACAATGCTTCTATGACCTACACTCGCAGGGCTTAGATATTCTCAAATTGCAGGGAAGGACCTCCATAAGTCTCATCAACTCTGATTTTCTCATCTCTTAGGATCTTATTTCCCCTGGGAAACAGAAAATAGATAAAACTTCCCATCCAGTCCGAGTGACAAGCAAAGGTGAGCGCATCAGCTCTGTCCCAGAACTATTAAGACTCCTGTGTTAGCACAATACTATGATTCCTATTCTCATTAGCAAGAATGTGTGTCTTATTCATGTGGGTACACACAAGGCTAACTAGTCAGTACGTACAAGGAAAATATCAATAAATGGCACAGCCCTTGAGCAGAGTGGGAAAGAAAACCAGAGCATTCAATAAATCTGATAAAACAAAAATAAATTCATAAAATTAGCAAAAACCATTAATGACGCATTCACATAAACTAATGGAACATGCTATTCATAAAATGTAATATTCTTCACTCCTTTTTAATTTCCTGCAATAAGGCTTTGGCAGTACCACTTAAACCAACATCATGCTCTACTTGTTTAAATAAAAAAGTGCTCTCTGGTTTATGTTTCTTGGTTGACTACTCCCAAATATTTCTAATACTACTTTATTGTTAAGATTACTGACAATAATTTACATGCCCAGATGAAATTAAAAGTTGGTAACAGTTCCAAGAGTACAAGGACACATGGTCAAAGTGTGAACTGGCAGAAATTCACATGAAATGTACCCTACTTGGACTTTTAAAATTTAAATGCTAATTCATTCAGTTAATAAAGACACTGAGTAGCAGATACGGGCTGAGAACAGAGTCTACAAAATTCTCAGCAACACATATCATTCATTTAACAATAGTTACTGTATGCCTCCTCTATCCCAGGGGCTGGGGGTCAACAGTGAACAAAACAGTCTCTGGTTCTCACGAAGTTTACATTCTAGGGAGGAGGGACAATCAAGTAAAGAAACAAATTGCAAATTCCAGATGGTGATAGGAGCTATTAAGAAAAATTAGTGGGGCTTCCCTGGTGGCACAGTGGTTCAAAATCTGCCTGCCATCTACCCTGAGAAAACCATAATTCAAAAAGAGTCATGTACCACAATGTTCACTGCAGCACTATTTACAATAGCCAGGACATGGAAGCAACCTAAGTGTCCATTGACAGGTGAATGATAAAGAAGATGTGGCACATATATACAATGGAATATTACTCAGCCATAAAAAGAAACAAAATTGAGTTATTTGTAGTGAGGTGGATGGACCTAGAGTCTGTCATACAGAGTGAAGTAAGTCAGTAGGAGAAAAACAAATACCGTATGCTAACACATATATATGGAATCTAAAAAAAAAAAAAAAATGGTTCTGAAGAACCTAGGAGCAAGATAGGAATAAAGACGCAAACGTAGAGAATGGACTTGAGGACACAGGGAGGGGGAAGGGTAAGCTGGGACGAAGTGAGAGAGTGGCATGGACATATACACACTACCAAATGTAAAATAGATAGCTAGTGGGAAGCAGCCACATAGCACAGGGAGATCAGCTCGGTGCTCTGTGACCACCTAGAGGGGTGGGATAGGGAGGGTGGGAGGGAGACGCAAGAGGGAGGAGATATGGAGATATATGTATATGTATAGCTGATTCACTTTGTGATACAGCAGGAACTAACACACCATTGTAAAGCAATTATATTCCAATAAAGATGTTTAAAAAAAAACACAAAAAAACGCCTGCCAGTGCAGGGGACGCAGGTTCGAGCCCTGGTCCGGGAAGATCCCATATGCCGCGCAGCAACTAAGCCCATACGCCACAACTACTGAGCCTGCGCTCTAGAGGCTGCGAGCCACAACTACTGAGTCCACATGCCACAACTACTGAAGCCCGCATGCCTAGAGCCTGTGCTCCGCAACAAGAGAAGCCACCGCAACGAGAAGCCACCGCAACGAGAAGCCCAGACACTGCAACGAAGAGTAGTCCCCGCTCGCTGCAACTAGAGAAAGACGGTGCACAGCAAAGAAGACCCAACACAGCCAAAAATAAAATAAATTTTTAAAAAAGCTTTAAAAAAAATTTAGTGATGTGATGGAGAATAAATAGGACACCTAGGAACTTCTTAAATGCTAACAATGTTATTATTATTTTTTAAAGACATTAGTCTCAAACCTTATGGATGAACTAGGGAGAAAGGAAAAATGTGAGGGGAAGAAAGGAAAAGAAAGGAACAAGAAGTGAAAGAAGAGAGAAACATGTTTAACAAACAATGGCCTATTGTGCCTATTATAGGGAGGCGTGTGTTTTGTTTTGTTTCTTTGAGTCAATGAGCTCAGTACACCAGGTCAAACCATATTAGAAATCTTCTATCCCACATACTCCTATTATACACAAATAAATAGATATTTTAAAACCAGAATATGGGGGAAATAAAACTGCTTTCCCTATGATAGGAAAGGAGGGGTGGTATTTATAAATAAATGTAGCTCTTCCTACAGGACAAAATCATATGAGAACATTACTCAAGCTTCAGAGTAAATCCTTGAAGAACAATTTTTAAAACAACTTGTGCCTAAAGTACATGCTTATGAGGGCTCTTTAACTCAGCTGTACAATAGCTAGGCTAAACACGAGCGATTAAAATAGTCATTTTTCAGCAAATCGGTGGGAAAAGAATGAAAACACTTAGTTATAAGGTGCCAAACAGAGAAGTGCTCAAGGGAGCTGTCCATTCACCTTGACCTCCCTTCAGTCTCTCTGAAGCCAGAGAACATGAAATTATCAATATGCAGCTGAAAGCCTGCCTTGGCCCTTCTTCCCTGCCTACATCTACAAAACCTCTATCTTATTATGGCAGGCTGCCGTTCCTGAGTCTCCATCTCCATTTTGAAGTACTAGAAAAGCAAGCAGCCAAAGATGTTTAAAGAGTTCTACAACCTCACTGCCTATAGGAATAGGAACTAACACACTCACTACAGAAGACTGTTCATTCCAGGGACTTCCCTGGTGATCCAGTGGTTTAGAATCTGCCTTCCAATGCAAGGGATGCAGGTTCAATCCCTGGTCGGGTAACTAAGATCCCACATGCCGCGGGGCAACTAAGCCCGCAGACTCTAGAGCCCATGCGCCACAACTAGAGAGAAGCCCGCGTGCTACAACGAAAGATCCTGAATGCCACAACTAAGATCGAAGGCAGCCAAAAAAAAAAAGTGTTCATTCCATAGTCTCAAATACCTCTTAAACGAAAGTCCCCCAAAATTACACTTCCATGCTTCATTTCTCATATGCCCTTTCTCTACGTCCATTACTTCAGGGACAACCCCCTCAAAATCTGAACTCAGCTTCTCCCTCAAAATTAAAAACTTCTTATCAACCTCATTATCATTCTCAAACAAATTCAACCATGTAAGCAGAAAAACAATCAAAATTATGAGCTTTTTTCTCACTACAGTCTCTCTCCTGCCACTTCGCATGATCAGTTACTAAGTCTTATATGTAACTTAGTATAATGAGGTGCACATGCACCCCTCCTGCTTTACTTCCAAATTCTGATCAATGACATCACCACTTAAGTTCTAACCTTGGAGTCATCTTTATAAGAAATGAAATGAGGCAAAGTTAACCCAGTTGGAGAGAAGATAAAGAAAATAGCATTTATTGAGTTCCTACTATGTACTTGGCACTGTGCTGGCCCAGGAGGTGGGTATTACTATCTCCTTTTTATAAATGGGGGAAAAAGTTTGAAGTTTCTCAAATAGACCCATTCCTTTCTGGTCTAACAGTTCAGACTTTTATCACTTCACATTCACAGTACTGTTAGCCTCCTCTACTCCTGATTTGTTCTATATAAAACACTGCCAGGACAATCATACCAAAATTCCATTTACATCACATAAGTTCCCTGTTGAGGGCACTGAAATGCCTTCTGTTTCCCTATCTGCCCACTGACTGGCCCATAGCTCAGTACATATTTGTTACTTAAAACCATCTCATGATTCCCTACGAGCCTCGACTTACTGAGCCCTGGGAGCAGAAAGTAATAGATTTTTTTTTTTTTAATTTTTGGCTGTGTTGGGTCTTCGTTGCTGCTCGCGGGTTTTCTCTAGTTGTGGCGAGCTGGGGCTACTCTTCGTTGCGGTGCGCGGGCTTCTCATCGCGGTGGCTTCTCTTGTTGCGGAGCATGGGCCCTAGGCACGCGGGCTTCAGTAGCTGTGGCTCACGGGCTCTAGAGAGCAGGCTCAGTAGTTGTGGCACACAGGCTCAGTAGTTGTGGCTCACGGGTTCTAGAGCACAGGCCCAGTAGTTGTGGTGCATGGGCTTAGTTGCTCCGCGGCATGTGGGATCTTCCTGGACCAGGGCTCGAACCCATGTCCCCTGCATTGGCAGGCAGATTCTTAACCACTGAGCCACCAGGGAAGTCCCAATAGATTTTTAAGACAGAGGTGTTGAATATGCAGAATGCATGTGAAAAAGCCAAAGCCAACTCAAAAGCCTTCAAGATAAAGTAGAATCTCTCTAAGGTAATTCACAATTCTGACTCCACCCAAACCAGCCTTGTTTAGGGAGCAGGCGGGTGCTGAAATTAGAATGCCTGGTTCTAACCCCAGCTCCTCCACTCCTAGCCACTTAACCTCTCCGTGCTTCAATTCCTCCTCCATAAAAGTTCAACCAGCCTCTGCTCAAGTTCTTCCACTCTCCCTGACTATCCAAGTCCAAGTCATTAACCAAAGCTCTACTAAAGACCCACTTCCCCCAACCCACCACTCCATTTACTTGACTTATAATAATAAGCAAAAAGTCTGAATAACTTATTTTAGTTTTTATCTGTAATCATATATCACCATGCTTCATTTAATTATTCCACCTGTGTATGCCCCACCAATGTCCCACTCATGAACGACACACACTACTTACTGCCTCAGGTGATCATCAGTGGCACAGTATCAATATCAACAATTATTACTACCACCATTTACTGAATATATAGTAAGTGCCAGGCATTGTGCAAGTATCTTGTGTACTTTTCTGTCCTTCAGTCTTCATAATCCTTTTAGGTAAATCTATCTCTTTATCCTCATTTCATAGTTAAGGAAGCCTCTACATAAACTCACTCATTTAATCCTCAAAACAACTCTGTGAGATAGCAATATTATTGCCAATTTACAAATGAGTAAGCAGGCACAAGAGAGGTTAGATTACTTGCCCTAAATCACACAGCCGGTAAGTGGTGAATTCGAGGATGAAGAGGTAGCTGTGATAAATTTCTTCATTTACTGACTCATTCTCAACATCTTTTATTAAGCACTTTTATTAACATCTTTTATTAACCACTCTTCTGGGAGCTGAGGATACAGCAGTGAATGAACCAGAAAACATCCCTGCTCTCATGGACCTTACAATTGGAAATTTCTTTTCCAATATTTTCATTCAAGGGCACAATCCTAAATCCTCTTAAATACTTTTTTAAGATTTCCATACAAAAATATCAAAATTAGATAATAAAAATTAGTATCGAAGAAATGTATGGTACTTGAAACCAGAAAACCTGGGTTAAATTCCCAACTTTGCCATTGATTAGGCCCTGGGCAAATCCCTTCACTTGACTCTCAATTTCATGACTTGTATTAAATAATGTATTAAGTTGCACACCAAGCACAGAGTCTGGCACTTAGTAAGTGAGTTTCCCTCTTTCCCTCTCCCCTCCAAGCAGTGACTTCATAATTTTTGTGTCGTCCCTGAGCACATGTTAAAAGGCTACACCGAGCTACACTAAGGGCTGAAAAGTTACCAATCACTATCTTACTTTCCAAGGCAATTCTAATTCCAGATCACCATCACTATGTTTCGGATTTCAGGCCCCAGGCTACTCTGATGCCTATAAACCACGTTACAAGTCGGGAATGACAGCAACTCACATTAGAGCCTGACAGTATCTATAAAATGCTCCCGATGACCTTCTTAGAGGGCACTTTTGATTCAGCAGAGGAGGAATGTGGCCTCCAGGCCAAGCTGCACGCCCTGTGCGAAAGATGTGACACGAGGGAGGAGAATTTCCAGCCTCCAGCCCAAGGTTGCGCCCTGCATAATGCTTCAACTCGCAGAGCTCCCCAACTCTCCTGCCACCTGCCAACCCGACCCCCAACTCCTCGGGGCTGCATCTCCACACCTCCCACATCGGGCGGCCTCCCAGGCTCCTGGAGCCCGCGTCCCCAGCCGCCGTAGTGACCTCCCGCCCGGGCCCGGGCAGCTCTCCGTGGCCTGAGGGGCTGGAACAGGCCGAACGGCCTGACCTCTCACGGGGCTTCTCCTCCGCCCTCCGGGTCAGCGGAGCCTTGAGCCAACTTATCGGCTCCGGGTGGGGCCTGCCGGAGACGAGGAACCCCTTACCTATCTTCACGACGGCATCCGCCAAGCACCGGTCCCACTTCCTGCCGAGCTCTGAATCCGACATGTTCCCCACCCGCAGTTCCAGCTTTCCGGACCGTCGGGCCTCGCGCTCAAACCCCAGGCAAGTCTCGCGAGAGCCGCCTCCGTTCCCAGGCCCGGAGGGCCGACGACGTACCGCCAGATATCGCGAGATGATCTGACAGCTTCCGTACTTTCCGGTTTTTTTCAGTTGGTCGTCAAGGTGACGGGTTGCCTGGAGGCCAGAGGTGACCCTGACCTTGGAGCCGCGCCTACCTAAGGGTTTCGAGGCAGACAGGTTTCCTAGGCGGCATCCAGAGCCCTGTCTGGAAGGTCCTTCCACGACACCAACTCCCGACGTTGGCCTTGGAAATTCCCAGGGCAAGTGAGGGCACAGCGCTGGATTTATTGATTCATTTACTCATCTTGGCTTTTTCTCCTTCCTCATTCACTCATTTATTGCAGTGGAACTCCCGCCTTCACCACTAACACAGAAATTGCTCTGGCAAACGTCACCTATTGCGGGGACTTCCCTGGTGGTCCAGTGAGTAAGACGACGTGCTTCCATTGCAGGGGGTGGGGTTCGATCCCTGGCCGGGGAACTAGAACCCACATGCATGCCGCAACTAAGAGTCCTCCTGCAACAACTCAAAAGGAAAGAGCCCTCATGCAGCAAGGAAGATCCCGCGTGCAGCAACTAAGACCCGGCGCAGCCTAAATAAGTAAATAAATATTTTTTTAAAAAGTCACCTATTGCCAAATAAAGTGGACGCTTTTTGATCTCTGTACAGCATTGGACACAACTGATGTTGTGTGTTGTTGTCTCTCTTTCCGGATCCTCCTTGTCTCCGCCTTCTCTTTATTCATTTGACTCCCAGGACACCAGTCTTTCCTAATTATCCTCTTCTGACTCTTCTCCTTAGGGGTCCATCCAGGGCTGTTTTTCTCTGCAGCTAGTTAAGTGTTGGTTCGCTGGGTTCCATCAATCCTCTTTACATACTCTCCCTGAGTAATTGCAAACAGTGCCAAATTCTATCTCCAGATCAAGCTTCCTATTCATAATTCAGCCTCTTTGCTGGTGTCCTTTAGTTTTCCCTTCCCGTTTCCATCCTCCATCCTACCAACAAATACAGATTTGACTCTATTATTCCTCTGATTAGAAGCTGTCAATGACTCCCATTCATCTACTGGTTATATTCAAGCTGCAACAATTCATTCTAGGAAACCTACACTAATAGAACTTAGAGGCCCCCTTCATCCATCCACTAATAGAGCATGGAGCCTCCCTCCATCTTCTTACTGTCGCAGGAGCTCACCTACCCCACAGGATTCTCTACATTGTATTGAAACATCTCTTTACAGATGTTTGTATCTGCCAGTAAAACTAGAAGCTCATTAAAGGCCTGAGCTGCCCCTTCTTCATCTGCACACTCCCAGTTCAGAGCACAAGGCCTTGGACAGTAGGATCTTCTACGAAATATATGAACTGAATTGAATTCATTCACCCATATACTTATTTATTCTTGACATCTTTAACAGCAGAACCACTGTTCTAGTCCTTGCTATGACAGAGCCCCTTCCTTCAGGAAGCCTTCTTTCCATGACGTGACCATCCTTCATCCAGCTCGCATCTGAACTATATATCAGACTATATTGTAATTGTTTGTGTGTCTCTTGGATGTGACTGTGAGCTCCTTGAGAGTGGGGGCTGTGCCATTTCTATATCCTGATGACCAGGAGAGAGCCTAGTATATATTGGATTTTTAATAACTGCTTTTCGAATGGATGTAAGAATGAGTATATAAATGATTGGCTGACTGATCAGTCTCAGAGATGTTAAGCAATGTGGAAGATGCACAAGGCTCTGCATTGTGTAGATTTAGAAACTGACAGAGGCATTTTTATTGGATTCAAGAGAGTTGTGAATTTTTGTAGAAGGCAGAGAGCAAATTACGAGAGCAATCAGAGGCAGATGGTATAGCATGAATTCTGGAGCCAGGCTGTCTGCGTTCAGATCCCAGCTTTTTCCTAGTTTGTATCTATTATTCTCTCTTTCCATGGTTCCTTTCCCAATACGATGCTTTATTCACTGCTGTAGCCCCACCCCTAGAACATTATCTGACACATAGTGTTTGCTTGATAAATATGTTGATTGAATGAATAAATAAATGAAAACTCTGGAGTTTTTATAGTTCTTAGAGAATAAAAACCAATACAAGAGGGAAAAATATATTTTTAAACAGCAATTAAAAAAAAAAAACCCAGCAAGACACTCACTGTAAACTTAGTTACATTCAAAATGATTAAAAATAGATTTCGCAGTGTTGGAGAAGGGAGTTACAAACATGGAAAGGGAAAAAGCTTGAAAGAATTCTTTGCTTTTGGATTGGAATTGAGCGTATCAGTGTGAACTCATGGTATTTAATGTAATAGAGATACATATAAAAGTGTGTGTGTGTGTTTGTTTCCCAATCCCGTCTGTGGAGAGGGCCTAAAAACAATGACATACCAGTAGCAATAAGCAAACCTAGATCTTGGCTTCTAAATACCATTCTCTACTTAAAGGACCCAGGGCTCCCTGGAAAATTGGCTAAGACTCCAGGGCTCAAGCAGGGAAAATTCAAGATGACCCTGGAATATCTTCTTGTTTCACATAGTAAGGAAGTCTTCAAAGGATGATAGTGTCATGTCAAAATGTTTTAGTAACTACAAACTGCCTAAAGAATTGCTTTGTTCCTAATTTGAACCCTTTGTGTAAGCTATTATTACCATCATTCGGACTTCTCCCAATTGTATGGAGCAAATTTCACAAAGATAGAAGTTTGCATTTCAAATGGGTAAACACAGAGTCTTGTAATAAAGCAATTTCACAGTAAGAGAGCCAGTATCTTTTTACATTGGATAGAAGAAAAGTGAAAAAAACTGTCACTTAAGTAGCATAGATTTTAGCCTTGACTGGTTAATCAACGAAACATAAACTCTTTATTTAGTTTACTAGGTTGTAATCCAGCTTCATTAACAACACAGATTAGAATATTTTACAGCACAGCACCTGCATATATAAAGGTCTTTTAGATTCCAGTATTATTTTTTCAATTTCCCTTCAATTAAAAACTAATTCCTTTCTTAAAGGGAGATTCACATTTTTTGACTCATATCTTCTCTAAGAGGAGTCTTATATCATCTTGCCACTTCAGTAATGTGTCCAAAGTCAAACAGCTACTAAGTAGCTTCCTTGTTTGTTTCCAAAGCCCAGGTGGCTGTCCTTTGTTGTTGTTGCTGTTGTTTTAAAAGCATGCATATGTGTGAAATACAACAAGCATACAGAAAAGTGCTAAAAACATAAATACAGCGTGACACATAAATTATTGTAAAACAAACACTACTAGCACTTCAGAAGCCCACTCCCTGGTGTGTCCTTTGCCAGATCATATCCCCTCCCTCCCTGCCGGCATAACCACTATTCTGACTTCTGTGTTATTCATTTCCTCGCTTTTCTTTAAGTGTTGTTATCTGATTATGCATCCTTCAACAATATGGTTTAATTTTGTGTGGTTTTGAACTTTATATAAATAGAATCATACAGTCTGTACTCTATGGTATTTGACTTCTTTTGCTCATTATTATGCCTTATGATTCATCCATGTTGTTGCATGTATAGTCCATTCTCGATTCATTGCTATATAGTATTCCATTATATTCTATCCATGATTTGTTTTTTGTTTATTTTATTGAAGTATAGTTGATTTACAATGATTTAGGTGTACAGCAAAGTGATTCAGTTTTATATCTATATCAATATATGTTTATATATATTCTTTTTCAGATTCTTTTCCATTATGGGTTATTACAAGACACTGAATATAGTTCCTTCTACTATACAGTAGGTCTTGTTGTTTATCTATTTTACATATAGAAGTGTGTATCTGTTAATCCCAAATTCCCAATTTATCCCTCCCCCCTTTCCCCTTTGGTAACCATACGTTTGTCTTCCATGTCTGTGAGTCTTTTTCTGTTTTGTAAATAAGTTCATTTGTATCATTTTTTAAGATTCCACAAATAAGTAATATCATATGGTATTCATCTCTGTCTGATTTAGTATGATAATCTCTAGGTCCATACATGTTGCTGCAAATGGCATTATTTCATTCTTTTTTTATGGCTGAGTAATATTCCATTGTGTGTGTGGGTGTGTGTGTGGGTGTGTGTGTGTGTATATAAAACACATCTTCTTTATCCATTAATCTGTCGATGGACATTTAGGTTGCTTCCATGTCTTGGCTCATAATTTGTTTATTTTTTCTACTCTCCATGGGTATTTAGGTTGTTTCCAGCTGGGTATTATTACCAACAAGGTTTCTCATCCTTGTACATATATCCTGGTGCATATCGGCATATGTTTTTATATGATATGTAACTAAGGAGGGCAATAGGGCTTGTTTATCTTCAGCTTCATTAGATACTGCCAACTTCAGCCCAAAATGACTGTACCAATTCACATCCTCACCAGCAGGGTATAATCACTCCTGTTGCTCCACATCCTCGCCAAGAGTTGATTTTTTTTAATTACACTCTAAAATTGTTGCCAATCTGATAGGTATGTAGTGGCATTTTATTGGGGTAATCCTTGCTCTTTCAAGTGATTAAGCTACTAGATCATGTGTTCTGAATATATAATAGCAGGAATGGGGGATTCGAACTGAATGAAAGGGTCCCTGAAAGAGGAGAGGATGACAGAGACACTTTGCAAACTTAATGCTTTGCTACCTTGAAGCAGGTGTACTGGGTTGAATAGTGTCCCCCACCGCATTCATGTCCTTCCCGGAACCTCAGAATGTGACCTTATTTGCAAATAGGATCATTGCAGATGTTGTTAGTTAAGATCCGATCATAAAGGAATAAGGGGAACCCAAAATCCAAAATGACTGGTGTCCTCATAAGAAGAGGAAGAGTTGTAGAGAGACAGGCAGATACAGAAGGAAGATGGCTATGTGATGATGGAGGCAGAGATCAGAGTTCTGTGGCTGCAAAGCCAAGGGGTGCCAGGGGGTGCCAGCAATCCCAGAAGCCAGGAAAGAGGCATGGACAGAGTCTCCCTCTGAGCCACCAGGAAGAGACCAACCCTGCGACAGTTTGAGTTTGGACTTCTAGCCCCCAGAACTGAGGGAGAATAAATTCCTGCTGTTCTGAGCTACCCAGTCTGTGGTTCTTTGTTACAGCAGCCCTAGGAAACTAAACTAGCAGACACCACACTAGATTGGAAATCGTGAGAGCTGGATCCCAGGCTACTCTGCCGCCAGCTGGTAGTGATATACCCACAGCAGCTCCCCTCAGATGGGCCTCCCCATCAGCTCTCCTCAGATTCTTGGATTTGCTTCTTCCCCTTGTAGCTCAGATCCAGCTTAATGGACGTCAGCGGCAGGCGGGGCCAGGCCGAAAGATGAGGCCACATTGCAGCGGGACAGAGACTGCGACCGTGCTGTTGGCCCCGGAGAGGCACGAGGGCAGGGGACACGGGTTCGATCCCTAGTCCAGGAAGATCCCACATGCCGCGGAGCAACTAAGCCCGTGTGCCACAACTACTGAGCCTGCGCTCTAGAGCCCGTGCTCCACAACAAGAGAAACCACTGCAATGAGAAGCCAACGCACCGCAGTGAAGAGTAGCCCCCGCTTGCTGCAACTAGAGAGAGCCCGTGCGCAGCAACGAAGACCCAACACAGCCCTAAATAAATAAATAAATTTATTTATTTATTTATTTATTTATTTATTTATTTATTAAATGAAGAAATGCTAAAAAAAAAAAAAAATGGGCCTAATGCTGGCAATGGCTCCCACTGTTACTAACTCCAGGGTATTACATCATTCCTCTCACTTTGTAAATAGTAACTTTACAAACTCTCCTCCATTTCCCAGTTTGAGTGGACCACGTGTTTCCTGCCTGGACCCTGACCCTAAACCTATGGGAGGTCCTTGCCCCGCCTCCATTCCCTACCTAACTCCACCCACCACCTTTGTTTCCTTCCTAGAGCATATCACAATTTGCAATTATCTTCTCTATTTATTTACTCCTTCCTTCTCCCCCTCCATCACCCAACCCTGCTTCTCCCACCAGACAGTAAGTTCCATGAAAGCAAGGACTTGACTTGTCTCATTATCACTATATGCCTAGTGCCTTGCAGTGTCTGGTACATTGGAAACATTTAATATTTCTTGAATGAATGGAGGAAGGACGAGCAGGAACGATGTCTTCTTCATGTTTGCCTCTCCAACACTATCCATGCCGGGTGCTCAGTGGTGCTCAGCTGATGTTCCATGTTCTCATATGGTCCTGCCTTTAGTGCCAGAGGGGCCCAGTGTGAAGCACAAGTTAAGAGTAACAACCAGAGTGGATTTAAGCGTAGCTTTGTGGCCAATATTTTTTTTAACTATATGTTTGAATTGACCTTAAAGGGAACACTTGAAAAGGTGCAACTGAAGGTGCATTTTCTGCCATTACCTGCATTTGACGTGGATGTGTGAGAGAGCATGAATTTGAGGCAAATAGCATCACTGAATTGGTTTGGATTTAAGCACGTGAACTAAGTGAGTGACAGTTGGTACAAATGTAATCATCATAGCTTGAGTATTAATATTTCAAGGGCCAACCAAAATCAATCAGACATTTTTCCACTATAGAGCTCCCCTGGCTAACTTAATGTCAAGTGACCTTTGATTTTGACCTGGATTATATGAACGCAGCCGTTATGGGGTAACTGGATATCACTTGTCTATTCTGTGGGTTAATAAAAAGTTAGGGAATGCAAAAATGATTTCTTAGCCAAAGCAATCTCTTTGGTAGAGAAAATATTTCTAAACATGGGATCCAAGGAGAAAAAAACGGCATTTTTGGCAGAAAATAGTCTGGGTAGCCTCTTCTTAATTTCTCTTCTGTCTCACAGCCAGAGAGGTGGGTGTCTCCGCCCTGAATTTGTACTTCGGTCTGTCTGCTTCTAAAGTCACAACTTTACCTGGGAGGTTGATAGATGTGTTTCAGAGGGTCTTTCCATGAATCCCTGAAACTATGCAAATCTTTATGTAGGAGTGCATATCTTTTTTTCTTTGAGTCTATAGCTTTCTTCTGATTCTCAAATAAGGTTGAAAACTATTGACCTGGAGTCAAATACAGGTCTGGGGATGAGGCCAGTCCCTCCAGCAGAGGGCGGTGGCTCCCACATTCACTGACCTCCTTGACCTTACAACATTGGTTGTCAAGAGATGGAAGAGGGGGCTTACCTGGTGGCGCAGTCGTTAAGAATCCGCCCGCCAATGCAGGGCACATGAGTTTGAGCCCTGGTCCGGGAAGATCCCACATACTATGAAGCAACTAAGCCCGTGCTCCACAACTACTGAGCCCACGTGCCACAACTACTGAAGCACACACGCCTAGAGCCCATGCTCTGCAACAAGAGAAGCCACTGCAACGAGAAACCTGCAACCAAGAGTAGCCCCTGCTCACTGCAACTAGAGAAAGCCCGCGCACATCAACGAAGACCCAACGCAGCCAAAAATAAATAAATAAAATAAATAAATTTTAAAAAAAGAAAGAAAACGTGCTCATTAGCACTAAAAAAAAAAAAAAAAAGGAGATGGAAGAGGGTGAGCCAGGTAGGGCTGACCTGAGGGCACCAAAAAAGAACACCAACCTTTCCCTGTTCTTCCTGTTGGATTGGTTTTGAAATCCCATTTCCAACCCCCAGTTGCCACATCATGGGATACATAAACTCTCAAGCGGTGGCTTTGGGGAAGACAACCTTCTCCCATCAACTTCCTGAACAAGCCTGGAAGATACTTCTCAAGGACACGTGTTCTTCTAAGCTTTTTTGCTCGTTTGTCAATGCTGGTTTCTCTTGCTTCCTTTATGGACATGTTTAGACCACCTGAACAAATGCTGATTCATAGGTCCTGGTTGGAATACATTTTTCAGTGGAAACTTAAATGAACTGACCTTGATTCTCACTTGGACACACTTGCCTATAGGATAAACACCTAGCTTCTTAACTTTGCATTCAAAGCCTTTTGAGAACGGTTCTACTCCCCCTTCAACTCTTTTGCTACTCTCCCACATGAGGTTGAAATGGAGCAGGGCCCTGTGGGGCCCTCCTGGGTACATATCCTTTCAGTGTCCCCCATTTCTCGTTTGTAGGAAATAGGTTTCATTCAGCCTCCTTGACCTTCCTTGAGTTCCAAAGGGCAGATTCAGTTGATTATCAAGGTAGGGAAGGAATGCAGTAACAAAGGAGGAGCAGTCAAGAAACAACAGTGCAGCCATGGGGCAGGGTCCTAGTTCTTCCTGAAGGAATATACATAAACAACACCTTTGAGTTCTGCTGCAAGAATTAAAGCCCCCACCCAGGTGGAAGATGGTAACTTCAGGTTGAGCACAAGATTCCTGGAACACTGCCCTGTTACCTCACCACCAACCAATCAGAAGAAAGTCTGCACACAGTGGAAGATAAGGAACACTCTGACCCCCTCCCCCGAATGATTCTCCCTTTAAAAACTATCATGGTCGAGCAGAATCTTCAGAGTTGGGTTTTGGACACAAGTCTGCCTTCTCCCCAGGTTGCCAGCCTCCTGAATAAAGCAACTTTTCCTTTCCAACCAACACTCATCTCTTGAGTATTGGCTTTTGAGCAGCAAGCAGCTGAACCTGAGTTCAGTAATAAGGTCTCCATGTAAGGTCTCCTTCTTGGCCAAATTATTCCTGCAATCACTTTGGACCTTCCAACAAGCTCCTGAAGAGGTCACGCCTTCCTTCCTGTTTTCCTAATCTCTCCCATTCTTCAGCCCCTTCTTCCTCCATGGAGCCTTCTCTGGCTGAGAAGCAGTGGATCATAGAGGTGTTAATGAAACCGAACAGGACCCTGTGGGCATGGGAGCCTTTCTGTTCAGCCTCCATGACCTTCCCTGAGTTCCAAAGGGCAGATTTGAACAGTTGCTAATCAAGGGAGGAGCAGCCAAGAAAACACCTGAGGCGAGATTAAAGGAAACAGAGAAGCTCATCAAGAAGATTACCCGAGACCAGATTAGAGGAGTGTAGGCCCTGCACGCACCCTAATCTTGTCAGCAACCCCAGCCTTGAACTATTGCTATAAAACTCCTCAAAACCCTGCCGGGCTGGGACCCAGTTTTTTGGGTATGGAGCCCGCTGTGCCCCCCTTTGCCCAGCAAAGCAATAAAGCTATTCTTTTCTACTTCACCCAAAACTCTGTCTCCAAGATTCGATTTGGCACCAGTGCACAGAGGTCAAGCTTTTGGCATCATTAAGGGCTCTGAAAGACTGAGGAAGCAAACCACAAAGATAATTGAGGGGAGAGTCTTGTAGGCACAGAGAGGAGCAAGTGCAAAGGTCCTGGAGTGAGAGCTTGCTTGACCCTTTAGAGGCACAGTATGGCTGGAACAGATTGTGCAAACAGGAGATGAAGTCAGAGGGGTGGTGGAAGCAGATGGTATAGAACTTTATAGGCCACAGCAAAGACTTTGGTTTTACTGTGAGTGAGGTGGGAAGACATTAGAGGGTTTTGAGGAGAGGAGTGACACCATCTCACTTGTGTTTAACAAGGCCACTCTGACCATTGTGTTAAGAATAGAATGTTGGGGGCAAGGCAGAAGCAGAGAATCAGAAGAATATTGCAATCATCCAAAAATGATGAAAAAGGAGGCAGTGAGAAGAGGTTGACATCAGGATGTTTTTTGAAGTTAGAGCTGATGGGATCTGCTGATCGATGGGGTGTAGGGTTTGAGGGAAAAAGAAAGAGACGTTAAGGATGGTTCTAAGATTTTCAGAGTGAGCAAGTGGAAAGGCAGGAATTGACACTGAGATGGGAAAAACTGAGAGAAAGAAGCTTGCATGGGGGAACAGAATCAGGAATTCCATTTTGGCTAGGCGAAGTCTGGAGCTGCCTAGTAGACCCAGTTTATGTGCTGCCCCATATTTCCTCAACTCTTTCTCCCCCCCGTGGCCCCTTGACTGCTTACTCAAAGAAGAGCCTTGGTCACCACACCTAATGGTCTCCTGCTAAGACCACTGGCTGTCTCAGTCTCTCCCAGGGTGAGGGCCAGGCTCCAGCTCACTTTCACCATGCCTGCTGCAACAGAAGCTGAAAAAGCTCCAGGCATCAGACCCAAACGACCAGACCATGGTGGATATGGTTCCTCCCAACGCTTCTGAGTCCAGGATTAAGTTCTAAGCCATGGCTGGGGGAGCGGGCATCCTCAAGAAGCCCCAAAAGGCCAGGGACTACAACTTGAGGTGCAGGGGTAAACTATTATCATTGAGAGACAAGAGATGAGAAGGAGTCAACAGATGAATTCTACTTCCTTCTGCAGGCCAGAAATAAACTTTACCTTCTTAAGAGGCAGCACCATGTGCCGTGGTGTCTCCCCACCTCCACCCCGACTCCCACCCTGGCCTCTCTGGAGATGTTTCCATGTGATCACACCACTAGTTGTGTTTTCTTATGAATATATGACTAGCTTGATAATGCACTCCCTTGTGTTTGCTTACCTTCACTCCTGGCCTCATTTTCCCTTTCTCTCACTCTCTGCCCTGGGATTCCACTTCTTCAATAGAGCATTTCTAAGGCACCTGGCTAAGTCCATATTCAAGTGGAAATACAGAGTGAACTGGGGAGAGGTCTGTGCTGGAGATAAAAATGGAGAGTTCAATGCATATATATATACACTTCTCTAAGATCACCTAAGGAAGGAGTATGACAGAGAGAAAGGAAGACCAAGGACTGAGCTTTGTGGCGCTGTAACATTTAGAGGCTGGGGAGTTGAGGATGAATCAGCAAAGAAGAATGAGAAAGAATGACTATGGCTGGGAGAAAAACCAAAAAGAATGGTTTTCTGGAAGCCAAAGGAAGAAAATGTTTCAAGAAAAAGAACATGATTAACTGGGTCAAATGAAGAGGAAGAACTGGCCATTGGATTTAGCATCAAGGAGGTTATTTTGGTTACATTGACAAGGACAGTTTCCTTGGAGGGGTCAGAACCAAAGTTTAAGACAGTGGATTTGAGGGAGATGAGGAGGAGGACTGGAGACAGCAAGTGTACCCTGTCTTTTCAAGGAGTTTGCTCCAAGGAGGGACAAAGGAAAAGAACAGTAGCTTGAGAAGGGGTGGAGTTGCTAGCGGGTTTATAGGATGGGAGAAATTACTCATGTTTGTGTGTGGAGGGGGATGATTCAGGATAGCGGGTAAAACCGATGATCCAAGAGAGACAAGATAGGAGATGGCTGCAGCCTGAAGTTCTCAGCAGAAATGCTAAGATTTTTAGATTCCAGGGGGCTGGAAGTAGGAGGTTTGATTCTGAGGAAAGAGGGAGGTTGCTAGACATCTGGAATTTCCTTTCCATGGATGCCTGGGTCTCCAGGGCTCAGCTTTTAAATCTGAACATTTCCTTTTTGATGTGGTTGGAATCCCTGAGCTCACAATGTGTTCCCAAGAGTATTTAATTAAATGGGAATCTGGTGTGCATCTGTGACTAATTAATGCTGATCAAAAACAATTAAATATTAAACGTCAGGGCTGTTACCTGGTTCCTAATCATTACAAAGGGCTGAATGTAATGATCAAGTCCTGACCTCCATAGGAACCAAGTTCATGTTAAAATAATGAAAGACTAAAACTGAGCTGATGAAAGAGCAGAAAGTTTGAAAAAATATTTGAAGCAATGAAATGCTGAGCATCAGGACAAGGGAATCTCTTAGAGTTCTCTTCCTCAATGTGTGGGTTTATACTGGATTTTTTTTCTTTTTTACCATATTTTTTTTTGACTGCACCGTGCAGCATGCAGGATCTTACTTCCCCGACCAGAGATCGAACCTGTGCTCCCTGCATTGGGAGCACAGAGTCTTAACCACTGGACTGCCAGGGAAGTCCCAGCGTGTGGGTTTAGAAGGGCCCTCTGGCTAATAGAAATAATGGCAGTTCCACTGAGCAATGTAGTAAACATTTCTAACAGCTCTT
The DNA here is from genome assembly GCF_028021215.1 of Eschrichtius robustus. Taxonomy (NCBI): domain Eukaryota; kingdom Metazoa; phylum Chordata; class Mammalia; order Artiodactyla; family Eschrichtiidae; genus Eschrichtius; species Eschrichtius robustus. Next base: position 15,201,090 of record NC_090826.1, on the reverse strand, counting down.
TTTAGAGCAAAATATGCTTTCATATGCTTTCACGTGCTTTCATTTTATATGATATATATAAAATGATGTAATTCATTCAACAAGCGTTTCATGAGATTTGATTTGGCCAATCCTGTGCTAAGCTCTGGGAATAAACAGATGCATAAGACGAACCCTCTGTTGTTAAGATCTAGCCTGGTGCTTCTCAGAGGGCGTCCTGATGTCCACCGTTGTCAGAACCACCTGGGATGCTTTGCCTTTCCTCTCTCTACTTTACCTAGTGTGATTAAGGGCAGCTGTTGTCTCCTGGTTTTGTAAACAATATTTTTGTTTCATGTCTTGTTGAGCGATTTTTAAAGATGGGGCGGGGAGAAACGACTTTGCCATCTTGAATCTTGCTGCCCATCATGACCCTTACGGTCCTGGTGAGGAGTGGGGCGCTTCCAGTGGACCCCACAGATGGGCTGCTTCTTACCCATGGGAGCAGGGTGGGAGATGGAAGGACAAAGCCCAAAAACAATGGCTTGGATGGGTGAGGTTGCTGAGAGCCAGGAGAGTGAGTCAAGCCTAAAGAACCATCTAGCAAAAAGATGGGTGGAGGCTAGGAACCATAGCATGAAGCCAAAACAAAGAGAGTTTATGAACAAGGAGCAGCAGGGTGGAAAGACAAGGAGGTGGTCTGGAAGGAGTCCAGAGACAAGCTGGGGATGCTTGTGGAGACTTTATATCTCATCCCTGCACCGGCTTGAATATGCTGCCCAGGTCATATAAAAGCGTCATGGTGGATGGGCCATTTGATGTTTTCTCCCTCACTGCCCATCTGAAAAGTGAACAGTAAGCTCCTTCATGAGAGTCTGAGTTCTGAGCTGTTGTCAACTTTAAAGTGCTCATTTGATGCTCTCAGGATGGTACTTGATACTTCAAATTCTTAATTTGTAAAGAGGAGACAAATGTAGTTCCCTCAACCTACTCTACAAACGCATGGGGATGCTCTGTGGACCAATGATACTTTCAGTCTGACTTTCCCCTTTGGGAATAGGATGCTCTTAACAGGGACCATTTATCCTGAGAGCTCAGACACTTCTGTCTTCTGCTTGAAACCAAATGCAGGAGAGGGAGGCAAGGAGGAAGAAGGAAAGGGAACTCACAATTCTGTTTAGCACCTGTTGAGTGCAAGGACCTTTCCATGTGTTGTTTCTTTTATTCTCCTAATGGCCATCTGGGCTGAGCCTTCTTACCCACTCTTACAGATAAGGAAACCACGTCCGTGGAGGACATGGAATTTCAATGCAGGTCTCTCTGACTCCAAAACTGTGATCTTCCCAGGACATCACAGTGACGGTGGCTCTGCCACTGCCAACACTTGTTCCTCCCTCCCCACCCTCAGTGAGAGGGACACTGTAAGACAGGAGGTGACCAACCTCCCTTGTTTCAAAGGAAGAAGATAAGCTGACTCGAGGCTGAAGTTTTCTCTGAAATTTTATGACTCTGATCTTTTGAACCATGAATAAAATAATTTTTACTCTTAATATGGTTAAACATGAGATCCTCTTATCCAGTGAATAAATGTATGTTGAACACCTAGTTTATAGAAGATGCTGCGACAGAATGTTGGAGGATTTGGAAACGTATAAAATATAGGCAAATCGTATAAAATCACTTTCACGGTTAAGATTAATTTGAATTCAGACATACTAAAAATTATCCAACTTTCAGTTTGAAATTTGTCACCGGCATTCACAAGAGAGGTCAGGGCGGGATTTGCCAGTAGGGGACTCACTCACCTGGAGGTATTAAAATCTTGAAAATGGATGAATTTCTCAAAGAAGATGGAATTACAAGGGATAAAAATAAAGACCAGGATAGAGCCTTAAATTATATCAATTTTTGGGAGCTGCAAGAGGAAGTTAAGGCGATGAAGCCCTAGGGATGAAAGAGGAGGAAGAGACAAAGGAAGAGAAGATAAATAAGAATAATAAGTTTAGAAAGAGCACACACAGAGCTGCAAGAGGGGGAGGTGCCCAGGGCTTCATAAAGGGCAAGATGAATGGGAATTTTTTTAAAACCACAGAGTACAAATATCAAGAGGTCAATGATTTTCTGCAAATGTCACATCTTGAGCCAGTGGTGAGAGCAGAAACCAGAGAGCAGAGAGTCCGAGACAAATCGAGAAAGCTGGTTCATTGTACAGAGGAAAAGGGAAGAAAATCAGATGCGTACATAGTACTCAACATTCAAAGTGGACTCTGAGGGAATTCCCTGGAGGTCCATGGTTAGGACTCAGCACTTTCACTGCCGTGGGCCCGGGTTCAATCCCTGGTTGGGGGACTACGATCCCGGAAGCCACGCGGTATGGCTAAAAACAAACAAAAACCCAAAATGGGCTCTGAAAGGATTAAATGCCTAAATATGAAAGGTAAAAATATATTCAACGAACGAACAGAACATAGGAGAATATCTTTGTGACCTAGGCAATGGAGACAAATCCTTAAGGAGAGAAATCTGTTAATTTGGTTACATCGTAACTAAGGAATTCTGCTCAACAAATGACACTGAGAGACAGTTAACAGGCAGATGACAGACTGAAAGGAGATATTTGCAATATCTAAAACTAATAAGAGTCTAATATTTAAAATATACATGGTGGTGAGAAACAAATCAGGAGTTTGGGATTAACATATATACACTACTATATTTGAAATAGGTAAACGACAAGGACCTACTCTATAGCACAGGGAACTATACTCAGTATCTTGTAATAACCTATAATGGAAAAGAATCTGAAAAAGAATAGGTATAGATATAGACATATAATTGAATCACTTTGCTGTACACTTGAAACTAACACAACCTTGTAAATTAACTATACTTCAATAAAAATAAATAACAAATAAAAAAATAAAAATAAGGGGGGAGGGAGAAATGGAGAGTTGCTGCTTGACAGGTATAAAGTTTCAGTTATGAAAGAGGAATAAGTTCTAGAGATCTGCTGTACAACGTTGCACCTACAGTTAATGACATTGCATTGTGCACTTAAAATTTAAGACGGCAAATCTCATGTTAAGTGTTCTTACTACAATAATAAAAATAAATAATAAAATAAGTCTATTAACAGTCAAACAAAAAAATAAAATAAAATAAAATGTACGTGGAATACCAGCACATCAACATGGAAAAGACAAACTCTTCGTAGAGGATGCAGCGGTGTTTGCCCAGATCCCCCACTTCAGGACTGAGGCACTCTCAGACAGAGTGGTGCCTTGCCCAAGATCAAGCACTCTTCCTAAAGGCATCTTGCATCCAATGACTGGTCCAGGAAGGAATATAAATGCCTTAGCCTCCTTGCCTCGAAGTGGGACAACTCTGAAAACCCATTTCAACTCCAGAGCTCCTCATGGTTCTGTCTGAAACCTTCAGAGCACCTTCATCAGAGTGCAGCTTCTCCCTCTGCATTCTGATTCTGATTCTCTTACTCAAAGGTTTAGTTCCTGAGAACACCCCACCTCTAGAGTTCTTACATGCAAATTTCAGATTCAGAATCTGTTTCACAGAGAACTCAACCTATGTCAGTTGATACTGGAAGCAAACTAAAATGAGATTTTAGAGCTGGATCACCTGCCAGTTGCCTGGCAGTTAAGACCCCGTCAACGGTGGTTTGTAGAGTACCAGGAGCCTCTGGCATGCAATTACGGGGCAGTTTTAAGGATTTTCACTGGTGGTGAACTGGAATGGGATATGAGAGGAAGAGAATGAACTGATGGGTGCAATCCATCAGGTGTTTGGGAGTTTTAAAGACTTTGGAATTGGATGGCTATTGCTGGAAGCTACCAATGCACCGGAGAAAGACAATGAAAGGGGGAGAGTGATTAATCACCAATAAAGGGTGAAATCACCAATGTGTTCCCTACCAAACCCAGACAGATCACAGAAGATGCCGTGGACTACTGTAAACTCCGCCAAGGCGTAACACCAATTGCAGCTGCTATGCCAGATGTGGTATCTTGGCTAGAGCTGATAAACACAGCCTCATATACATGGTATGGGGTCACTGATCTGGCAAATGCATTCTTTTCCATCCCTCTCAGAAAGAAGGACCAGAAGCCGTTCACGTTCACATGGAACAGACAAGAGTTATCTATTTAGTCTTGTCCCAGGACTATGTCAACTGCCATTTGTCCGAAGGGACTTGGACTCCGGATCACCTCATGAATAAAAACCTATCCTTGCCCTGGGTTATTTCATAGTCTAGGGAGAAAGACAGAAGGTAACAGAGAGATCAGAAAACAATCTACTCAGGGAGTGCTTGTACTAGTTGGGACTCTCGATTGCAAGGGACAGAAACCCAATTTGAACTGGCTTAAACAGTCCCAGGCTTGAATCTCATTGATCTGGCTCGGGTCATGTCCATCCCTGAACCAGTCACTATGGCTCGAGAATGAAATACTCTGATTGGCTAGGCCTATTCACGTGCTCAGTCCTGGAATGAGGGATGAGGTGGGGTTAAGATCAGCCCACTGGGCTGAAAGCAAGGAGGGGATGGTTCCCTAAAGGACAACTAAGGGCAACTAAGGAACTGAGGCTGATCAGGTAAAATTAGCAGATGTCCCTTGGAGGGCTCAAGTAGAGTAGCCATCTGCCCTGGGAGTCAAGGGAGGCTTCATGGAGAAAGTAGGCTTTTCTTTTAATTGAAGTACAGTTGATGTACAATATTATATAAGTTACAGGTATACAATATAGTGATTCACAATTTTTAAAGGTTATGCTCCATTTATTGTGATGATAAAATATTGACTATTTTATAGTAGCTTATTTTATACCTAATAGTTTGTACCTCTTAATCCCCTACCCCTATATTTCTCCTACCCCCTTCCCTCTCCCCACTGGTAACCACTAGTTTGTTCTCTATATCTGAGTCTGCTTCTGTTTTGTTATATTCACTGGCTTGTTGTATTTTTCAGATTCCACATATAAGTGATATCATACAGTATTTATTGGAAGTGGTCATTTGACTCAGACCCCAAGGAACAAGTAGGAGTTTGTCAGGTGGAAACGATATTCCAGGCAAAGAGACAGGCTTGTGAAAAAGCACGGAACTGTGAATGGGCATTGCATGTCTAGAGAAGAAAACAGTTCTCAGTGGTAAGGGATGGGGCTGGAGAGCTACTGAGCTCACCTTAGGGAGGATCTATCTAGAGAAAGGCAGTATAGACCTATGCCCAATACATTGATATGAAGTTATTATTGTCAAATATTAATTTGATTCTCTCTAGATCAGTAAAGGGGACTTTGTGTGAGGCAGAGTATCTAAAGTGTAGAATATTAGCTGCTGTGGGCAGAGATGTTTGACTCTTGTTCAGTGATGTATCCATGTGCCTAGAACAGTGTCTGGCACATGGTAAGAGCTCAATAAACATTTGGGTAATAAATGTCTGAATTTAACTTTAATAGTTCGATTAATTGTATTAGACATTCCATGAAATCCTTGAGTAAAGGAATAGGGCTGGGAAAGCTTAATAAAGACAAGGGCAAGGAGTAGGGAAATTGATGGGGTTGAAAAGAAATAGATAATAGTAATAATTAATTAATGTTAGCACTTACTGAGCACGTATCTATTAGAGGTTGCTTGTACTAGTCAGTAAATATCTAAATATCCTATATTCATTATCTCATTTAATCCTTATATCCACCCTATGAGGCAAGTATTGTGATCCCCACTTACACAATGAGGAAACTGAAGCTCAGAGAGGTTAAGTGAGTTGCCCAAGACCACACAGCTAGTTATGCTGATACTCAAACCCAATCTGTTTCTCTCTAGAGCCAAAGCTCTTAATAAAAATAAGTCCTTAAGAAAAACAAAGCAAGCACCTTTTACATGCCGGGTACTGTTCTAGGCATCATACACTTTCTACACCACAACACGTCCATGCTGGTGGCATTGTTATCACCATCATGCCTTATGTTAAAGACACAGAAACGAAGGCACAGAGAGGTGAAGTAGTTTACCTAAAGTCACATGTAAACAAACAGCACAGGCTGGATTTGAGCCCAGGCAACTAGTTCCAGTCTCCAGACTCTAAACTAATACCACCCTGCCACTTGGCTATGACACTGTCCTGATTCAGACGGGCATTTAGGCTGCAACTTATGATACAGTTTATTTTGATGAAATTAAGACTTTAGAACTAACCCTGAGGGGACTTCCCTGGTGGTCCAGTGGTTAAGACTCTGCGCTCCCAATGCAGGGGGCCCGGGTTTGATCCCTGGTCAGGGAACTAGATCCTGTACGCCACAGGGAAGATCCCTTCTGCTACAGCTAAGACCTGGTGCAGCCAAATAAGTAAATAAATAAATATTAAAAAAAAAAAAAAAGAAAGAAAGAAATAGCTCTGAGTTTGAATGCCTGATTTCCCACTGACTGGCTGGGTGACTTTAACCTCTCTGAGCCTTAATTTCCTCAATTGTAAAATGGGAATAATAGTCATACCCACCTTGCAACTGTAAGGATTAAACGAGGTTAATGTCTAACAAGTTCCTGGCATGGTTCCTGTCATGGATCAAGAAATTTTAGTGCCTTATTTATTTTTTTGCTTCCTGTCTTGTCAAGGATATTGAATTTAGATCAGAGGTTTTAACTCTTTTATGCCATGGACCTCTTTAGCAGTCTAGGGAAGCTGATGCAGCCTTTCTCAGAATGATTTTTAGGAACAAACAATAAAATTCATAGGGTTACAAAGGAAACTAAATATAATGAAATACCATTATCAAAAATGTTTTAAATCTGAATTTGTGATATAGTAACATACGTGCTTGTTAATGCAATGAATCATGAGACCGAGTGGCAGGCTTTATAACTACTACTAGTTCAACGTGAAGTGGGTAAAAGACATTTGGGGATAATTTACAGCACCTGTTATGTGAAATGAAGATATCTGTGATTCCTATTGATGTCAGTTGCTGGTCCTGCTAAGTCTACTGGGGTTTGTTGCCTGCGCTCATAATTGAAGGAAGCGTTAAACTCAAGTAAGAGGTTAGTGGAAAAAAAAAAAAAAGTTGTACTTTTTTTTCCCATCCAAGTTCACAGGCCCTTGGGTTCAAAACAGCTGGTCTAAAGGAAGGCGGTAGTGGGGAAAGTCAGGAATTGGCCGGTTTGTTTGGAAGCTCCTCATAAATGGGTCTCTTCGGTCATGCTTTTGGATATTATTTATTTGGCCCTGTATGGAGAGAAATCACACATCTCAAACTCACTGTGTCTTCCTTGCTGCTCCTCGAATGTGCTAGGCAAGTGTGGCCTTAGAGGGCCTTTGCACGGACCTGACTGTACCCTCTGACAGTAATAATCTTCCCTGAAACATCAGCCACCTCTCTCTGACTCTCACATCTCTCTCTCTTTTTTTTTTTTTTTTGGCCGGGCCATGCGCCTTGCCGGGATCTTAATTCCTCAACCAGGTATCCAACCCCAGTCCCCCCCCACCCTCCCACACCTCCACCCCTCCACCCCTCCGCAGTGCAAGCTCGGAGTCCTAACCACTGGACCGCCAGGGAATTCCCTCTCACACCTAAGTCTTCAAACGTCCCCTCCTCCGTGAGGCCTATCTTGATTACCCTACCTAAGTGTCTCCAGCCCTCCCAAAACCCTTAGCCTGCTCTAATTTTTCGTTTGTCCTTAGCATATACCACCTATCATGTTTCATAATTTACTTCTTTATTTTGTTTATTTTCTCTTCCTCTCTCCTCCACCCACCCCCGACTAGAATATAAGCTCTGTAAAGAAAGGGATTTTTCTTTTCTTTTGTTTTTTGTTTTTGGCCTGGCGTGGCATGCAGGATCTTGTTACTCTGACCAGGGATAGAACCTGTGCCCCCTGCAGTGGAAGCACCAGGTCTTCACCACTAGACCGCCAGGGAAGTCCCAAGAAAGGGATCTTTGAGAGAGTTTCCTGACTGTCCCGGGTCACGGGTTAGGACTTTGTGCTCTCACTGCCAGAGTCCAAGGTTCCATCCCTGGTGTCAGGTAATTAAGATCCGGCAAGCCAAGCGGCACAGCCAAAAAAAACAAAAAAGAAAGGAAAGGGATCTCTATTTTGCTCACTACACTACGAGAACAGAGGATGGCGCGTAACAGGTGCTCAATAAATTGAGTACATCAACGAATGAAGCATGGTTGCGGGTTGCGGGTTGCGCTTTACGGTGAAACAGCTCAGACCTGAGAACCAGAACCGGACTCTGATGTTGGCTGCCGCTGCCAAGCTGGGCTACCTGGGGCAATCCACTCAATCTCTCTCAGCCTTGGTTTCCCCAACTGTAACACAGGAGTCAAAAACCCTGTCTCACAAGTTTTGAGGATCCATTGAGCTAGTCAGTAAAATGCTGGCATTGGGCAGGTGTTTCATAAATGCTAGTTCCTGGTCCTCTTTGGATCTGGAGGAAGCAACTTCCTCCTGTTGGCACTGGGTCCCGGGAACTCCTGTAAGAGGGCAGGGCTCTTGTCCCTCGCCTTCGTTGTGTTCCCAAAAAGGCTCAGAATAGAACCAAAGTCTCCTGGCTCCACTTTTGTTGTAGCCAACAGACCACACGACCACTTTTTTCCTGTCCACGACTTTTCTTTTGAGGTGGAAAGTAGTCGTTGGAATAACTCACCCGGGGCAGGGAAAGGAAAAAACAGCAAAAATTGTTTTAAAAGGGAGTTATACAAGCATGTGCAGGAAAACCCCAGTGAGGGACATAAATGCTGATTCAAATAAGGAGGAAATATGAAATTTGACAGTTTTCCAGGCCTTCCCTGGTCCTAAATTTCCTCTCTTCCATCACACTTTTTTTTTTCTCGCCCACAAAAACAGGCATTAAGAAAGATGACAGGTCAAAAAATAGACCATGGAGAAAAGAGGAGGGAGTTGGAAGTCGTTGATCGGTGTGAGTATAAACGCTACTCCCCATTATCACCAGCCTATTGCCTAAGTCATGATGGGGAAAGGCAGGCTGCAGCAGAAGCTGATGTCTCCCTAGGGAAGGAGAATGAATTCTGGATCACTAACGGAGAACGTTTTCCAGGGCTGCTTTGATCTCCTGCCCGAACCAGGGCTGGGGACCAGCAGGCTGGGACTCCAAGGAAAACCGGACTTCACAGCAGTTTCAAGCAGCTGTCTGCCCACAAGGGCGTGTGCCTGCAACACATCCAGCCCAGCTTGTGCCCTGCTCCCGGGCCCTGGTCCTTCGGCCCCAAGGAGTCCTGCCTCCCCTTTTTCTCCCCACCCAAAATGCTGAGTTGGCGTCTGAAAATGCGTAAGTGTGAAGCGAGACTGCACATTGGTCTTTGCTGAGGATTTGCTTTTGCCAGACGGCTTGGTGGAGAAGATTGCGTTTCTTGGTTATTTTTAAACCGGGATTTCTGGAATTTGATTTGGAAAAACACAAAAACGAAAACCGGAAACTCAAGTCATGAGAGCCTAGTGGCTCTGGGCATCCTCTTTAGGTGGGCTTGCTACTCCCTAGAGTGGCCAGGAGCCCAAGGAGTGTGGGGCTGGCAGAGAACAGAGATGCACAGGGGTTCCAGGCAGCTCCAGAAAGCATCCCTGCTCTCCATCCCAGGTGAAGAAAATGCCACACCTACGTGACACCTCACTTCTGGCCCTTGCTACATGCCAGGCTCTGTGCTGGATGGTGATGGAAAGTCTTGGTCCCTGGTCATTATGGGGGCTCATCTTTTAGATGAAGAGATTGATGGTTGCAACATATTTACGATAGGAGCTTGATGGGGGAAGATACAAGGTGCGAGGTGGCGTGGCTAAACTTAGCCCAGAAGGATCCAGAGAGACTCCAACTATGAAACCTGAAGAATGAGTGGGAGTTAGCAAAGCCCAGCCAGAGAGGACTATGGGTAAGAGAGGGGTGTGGTGGGGTGGGGACAAGAAGACAGAGGCTTTGAAGACAGACAGACTGGACTTCTAGTTCTCTTCCTCCTCTGACAAGTTGTGTCATTTAAGCAAATGTGCCTGCCTTCTCCATACCTCATTCTCCTCATCTGTAAAACTGGGGATAATCTGAATCCTTTACTTACAAAAGCTAACATTTACTAAGCCTGTATTGGGTGCCAGGCACTGTTCAAAGCATCTTACATATCTTTTTTTTTTTTTTTTAATTTTTGGCTGTGTTGGGTCTTCGTTTCTGTGCGAGGGCTTTCTCTAGTTGCGGCGAGTGGGGGCCACTCTTCATCGCGGTGCGCGGGCTTCTCACTATCGCGGCCTCTCTTGTTGCGGAGCACAGGCTCCAGACACGCAGGCTCAGTAGTTGTGGCTCATGGGCCCAGTTGCTCCGCGGCATATGGGATCTTCCCAGACCAGGGCTCGAACCCGTGTTCCCTGCATTGGCAGGCGGATTCTCAACCGCTGCACCACCAGGGAAGCCCAACATCTTACATATCTTAACTCTTGATAATTTTGAAAAAAAATAAAAACTTGACTCTCATATGGATATGAAATGAACCCGTAGCAAAGATTTTATGGAATCTGTTAAGTAATGAGGGAACCAGAAAGATGTTTTGACTAGTCCAAAGGAGAAATCAAAGTACCCCACAATTATAGTGAGATAAGGAGCAATGAACTTAATTTATAAATAGTTACAAAACTGGCAAAGTTGGTCAATATCCACTAGAGAATAAATAATAAATTGCATTCCACTGGACACAACTGCATTTCTATAGACAAGAATCATTCACATTACTGTCAGTTTTCTATAATTTACAGAGCTATAAAGTATTTCCAAGATAATGAAAGGAAGAGATAACCTTTCACTGACAGCCAGTCAGGACACCCAGTAAATTTCTGGGTCTTTCCAATTCACCCGTATGGTCTCCCCAGACCCCTTATGGTCATAATAATCTCAAAGAAAAATTATTCTTGATCACAAAATAAAGCTGGTCTCATTAGATTTGTACTAATTGTTTACACAAGTGCAGTGAAAGTATTAATTTGTCATACAAGTCTGATAAATTTGCTTTGCAAAATTTAAAGCCATACAGTTTTTTTTAGATTATTAGCAGTTCTTTATTTTATTTTATTTTTTTAAACATCTTTATTGGAGTGTAATTGCTTTACAATGATGTGTTAGTTTCTGCTGTATCACGAAGTGAATCAGCTATACGTATACATATATCCCCATATCTCCTCCCTCTTGCGTCTCCCTCCCACCCTCCCTATCCCACCCCTCTAGGTTGTCACAAAGCACCAAGCTGACCTCCCTGTGCTTTGCGGCTGCTTCCCACTAGCTATTTTACATTTGATAGTGTATATATGTCCATGCCACTCTCTCACTTCGTCCCAGCTTACCCTTCCCCCTCCCCGTGTCTTCAAGTCCATTCTCTACGTTTGTGTCGTTATTCCTATCCTGCCCCTAGGTTCTTCAGAACCTTTTTTTTTTTTTTTAGATTCCACATATATGTGTTAGCATACGGTATTTGTTTTTCTCTTTCTGACTTACTTCACTCTGTATGACAGACTCTAGGTCCATCCACCTCACTACAAATAACTCAATTTCATTTCTTTTTATGGCTGCGTAATATTCCATTGTATATATGTGCCACATCTTCTTTAGCCATTCATCTGTTGATGGACACTTAGGTTGCTTCCATGTCCCGGCTATTGTAAATAGAGCTGCAATGAACATTGTGGTACATGACTCTTTTTGAATTATGGTTCTCTCAGGGTATATGCCCAGTAGTGGGATTGCTGGGTCGTATGGTAGTTCTATTTTTAGTTTTTTAAGGAACCTCCATACTGGCTGTATCAATTTACATTCCCACCAACAGTGCAAGAGAGTTCCCCTTTCTCCACACCCTCTCCAGCATTTATTGTTTGTAGATTTTGTGATGATGGCCATTCTGACCTGTGTGAGGTGATACCTCATTGTAGTTTTGATTTGCATTTCTCTAATGATTAGTGATGTTGAGCATCCTTTCATGTGTTTGTTGGCAATCTGTATATCTTCTTTGGAGAAATGTCTATTTAGGTCTTCTGCCCATTTTTGGATTGGGTTGTTTGTTTTTTTGATATTGAGCTGCATGAGCTGCTTGTATATTTTGGAGATTAATCCTTTGTCAGTCGCTTCATTTGCAAATATTTTGTCCCATTCTGAGGGTTGTCTTTTCGTCTTGTTTATGGTTTCCTTTGCTGTGCAAAAGTTTTTAAGTCTCATTAGGTCCCATTTGTTTATTTTTGTTTTTATTTCCATTTCCCTAGGAGGTGGGTCAAAAAGGATCCTGCTGAGATTTATGTCATAGAGAGTTCTGCCTATGTTTTCCTCTACGCGTTTTATAGTGTCTGGCCTTACATTTAGGTCTTTAATCCATTTTGAGTTTATTTTTGTGTATGGTGTTAGGGAGTGTTCTAATTTCATTCTTTTACATGTAGCTGTCCAGTTTTCCCAGCACCACTTATTGGAGAGGCTGTCTTTTCTCCATTGTATATTCTTGCCTCCTTTATCAAAGATAAGGTGACCATATGTGTGTGGGTGACCATACGTGTGTGGGTTTATCTCTGGGCTTTCTATCCTGTTCCATTGATCTATATTTCTGTTTTTGTGCCAGTACCATACTGACTTGATTACTGTAGCTTTGTAGTATAGTCTGAAGTCCAGGAGCCTGATTCCTCCAGTTCTGTTTTTCTTTCTCAAGATTGCTTTGGCTATTTGGGGTCTTTTGTGTTTCCATACAAATTGTGAAATTTTTTGTTCTAGTTCTCTGAAAAATGCCACTGGTAATTTGATAGGGATTGCATTGAATCTGTAGATTGCTTTGGGTAGTAGAGTCATTTTCACAATGTTGATTCTTCCAGTCCAAGAACATGGTATATCTCTCCATCTGTTTGTATCATCTTTAATTTCTTTCATCAGTGTCTTATAGTTTTCTGTATACAAGTCTTTTGTCTGCTTACATAGGTTTATTCCTAGGTATTTTATTCTTTTTGTTGCACTGGTAAATGGGAGTGTTTCCTTAATTTCAGCCATACAGTTTTAAACAATTACAAATTAGCTTTTGTCTGGAAATTTTTATAAGGGAACTCCACTTGGAATTTTTAAAGGCTCTATTCTTTGTTATTCATAGGTTAAGAAACCCAGCCCAAGAAACTTTTTTCACCAGATTTCTCTCATCTGTTGTACCTATAAATTTGGGTGAATTCTTCTTTTTGAGGTCCCCCAAATATCCCAAATATCATTCCTTAGTACCTGTAAACCAGGTGCCAGACCAGTTTTCTTGGAGAGCCTTGTAGGGATTAATTCTGTAAATACAGCCAAATTTGAAAGCAAGTCCCCTAAAACCAAGTTACCCAGCAGAGTTTATGATTAACCTCTCTACCCAAAACTTTATTCCCTTTCTTGTCCAGCCCTTGTTCTCCTCGGGATTGAGGAGTATCAAAGAAAAGGGGGGATTGAAAAGAAGCGGGACTCTGCAGGGCCCTCCCAGGTACAAAAGGCCCTCCATGTCCACTGTTTCTTGTTTGTAGAAAAAAAGCTGTAGTCTCCTAGGCCTTCCAAAGAGCAGACTCAAGCAGTTACTAATTAGAGAAGTGATGGGATGCAGAAACAAAAGAAAAGCAGTCCAGCAAGAAAAGTAATAATCCCTTAAACAATAGTTCAGTGATAAAACAGAGTCCCAGTTCCTCCTCAAGGGAGATGATACATAACAATCTGACACGTATCTTTGAGTTGTTCTGCAGAAACTAAGACCCCCACCCAGGTGGAGGATGGTGACTAAATGCTGACCACAAGCATGTAGACCTCAGACTGATTGGAACCAGAAGGTTGATGATTAAGATTCCTGAAACATCACCCTGCTACCTCACCACCAACCAATCAGAAAAAAGTCCATGAGCTGATCACACACCCTGCAACCCTCACCCCTAATTTTGCCTTTAAAATTCCTTCCCTGAAAGTCTTCGGGGAGTTTGGTCTTTTGGGCATGAGCTGCCCATCCTCCTTGCCTGGCCCATCAATAAATGCTGTACATTCTTTCACCACAACACAGTGTCACTAGATTGGCTTTGCTGCCCATGGGCAAGCAGACCCAAGTTCAGTTCAGTGTCAAATTTTATTCCCTAAAATGTCTTGTTATACCTGATTTGAGGAGCATCATTCTCAAATATGACACTCCAGGCCTTGGTGTACAATCGATTTATCCTGGCAAGAAGGAGGGAATATTCTTATTAAAACTATGCATATAATTCTTGCCATGAAAAGTAGGGGTACATTAAGAGTTTCTAAATTCTGCAAGGTCAGTGAATGTTTAGTTCCGCTTACAAAAGCAGAATCTACTAAATTGTTATGGGTTACAGATGGCTTAAGGAGAAAGACAAAGGGCTTCCTTGTAAATCTGGAAAATAGAACATTAAAACAACATCAACAATATTCCAAACAAATAACTACAATAAACTTTCCCTTGTCAGTTGATTCAGTCCTATGTAATTAATTCGAGTCCTGCTGACTCTTGAGGTAGTGTCTTAGGAAACCTTCTGCTTGACTATAGCGTTCTGGAAATCCTGACTCACTCCACTGGCAGAGCCTAAAAGTTGTCTGAGCCGGGTCATCTCAGCTTTGAGTGTCAATAGTTTGAAGTATCTGGTACAGTCCTTTTCTGTGAAGCTCTGAAACTGTCCTTTTTTGTTGAGAACGCAAACTCTGGTCTGTGGCTTATAGCAGGGTCTTCAGGCAAGCCTCAGAGATATCGTAGATGGCAATGACCAAAATGGATATGGTTAATTGATTACTGATAATTTTCCCATGTGAAAGGTCTGATGAGAGTGCATAATAAGAATCATGAAACTGACAAGGAAATTTCGTTGTTTCTGGCATGTAAAACAAAGATAATCAAACATTCGGAAAAGAATAAAATTTAGGCAAACTATCTCTAAAGATAATGATTAAGCCTATTTTCAAAGAAGTCAGTCAATGTTACATCTGATTCATAAAAATGGATAAACATAATTTGTAGAGAGGAAAAAATCTTGAGAGATAGCATGTAATAATCCTGAGACTTTTTTTTGTACCGGGAATATCTGTAGATGTCTACAGATCTCTATTCTGTAAGTCTGATGTATAGTCCACTGGCCTAGACCATGCTAGATTCAAATTAAAGAAAGAAGCCTTGGGAATTCACTGGTGGTCCAGTGGTTAGGACTTGGCGCTCTCACTGCCAGGGGCCTGGTTCGATCACGCCACATGATGCCGCCAAAGAAAAAAAAAAAAAGAAAAAAGAAAAGAAGGAAGCCTTACCCAAGTATTATAGCAGAGAGTAAACATTTTAAATATATCTGAGCTCATGACTGATACACTATACTATTGTTGCCAATATCAGGCAAAGCACTGATAGGACTCTGATGAAAGTAGGAAAACTCAACAAAGCTATTTCATAATTGTTCTAGTTCTTAAGAGAACTGGTTCATAACAGTGCTTTCCTTGAGGGTAAAAACATACTATGGAGAGCAAAGACATTGTTCCAGGGACTTCTCATAAAGGATACAATTTTAAAATATTTGTATAAATAACATTTTGCCTAGATATATTTAACCTAGAGAAAGCTGAGCATTTCTTCTGATTTGACAGCTCTTTCCATGCAACTCTTCGAGCAAATCTAATTATTTCTAGCATCTTTTTTTATAAAGTGAAAGAACAAGGGACCTCCCTGGTGGTGCAGCAGTTAGGACTCCGACCTCCCAATGCTGGGGGCCTGGGTTCAATCCCTGGTCAAGGAACTAGATCCCACATGCATGCCACAACTAAGAGTTTGCATGCCACAACTAAGGAGTTGGCAAGTCGCAACTAAGGAGCCCTCGAGCCCCAACTAAGACTCAACACAACCAAAATAAATAAATAAATATTTGTTTAAGAATAAATAAAAAATAAAGTGAAAGAACAAATCTTTGTGATTTTCCAAAGATCCTATGGGAAAGCTCAAAGATCGTTTTAGACGTAGCTAATATCTTGAAATTTTATTTTACTCTTTTTCGATATTTAGGATCCAGTCTGGGAAGGCAAAACTTCAAAAAAGTTATCAGTGACGATTTGGACATTCAATTAAGAGAGGATCATGAGTGCCTATCATTGTGATAATAAAGAATTTAAAAATAAACATAGACGGTAACAAGATGGTAAAGAAGATTCGCTTTTTCGTAAGTGAGGAATCGTGGTTCTTTTTTCCCCCTTAAATAATCGATACAATAAAATCAGAATAAATCACAGAAACTTATTAAGACATGGAAAGTTTGCTATCTAGGCAATTATACAGAAAGTAAAGAATAACCTTTCATAAGCAGGAGAAAGCACTTATCAGTAAACCAAGGGAGCAAGCCTGTCAATATTGAGCAAACTTTGCTATAATTTTAACATATTTCATAGTTTCTTTTCAGACTCAGGTGTCACAAACCAAAGCAAGTAAAATTTATTTATATATATAAATGCTCTTTTATATTCTGAATCAAACTGACACTTTACCTTAGCACAGTGTTTCTCTTTCAGTGGACCCACAAGGCCAGAACAATTTTCATATTAATGCTAAGATGATATTTATGTTAACAAGCAATGAGTACACCCTTTTTTTTTTTTTTTTTTGGCTGCATTGGGTCTTCGTTGCTGCGTGCAGGCTTTCTCTAGTTGCGGCAAGTGGGGGCTTCTCACTGCAGTGGCTTTTCTTGTTGCAGAGCACAGGCTCTAGGTGCGTGGGCTTCAGTAGCTGCAGCACACGGACTCGGTAGTTGCGGCTCGCGGGCTCTGGAGCGCAGGCTCAGTAGTTGTGGCACATGGGCTTAGTTGCTCCGCCGCACATGCTATCTTCCGGGACCAGGGATCAAACCCGTGTCCCCTGCATTGGCAGGTGGATTCTTAACCACTGCACCACCAGGGAAGTCCTGAGTACATCATTTTTACCTTCAAATGAATCAATATATTACATTTTAAGATTTGTAAAAAATTTTTCCCAGCCTCAAATTCCAATATGGTAAATTTTAACAGTTAAAATTTGCATAAACAAAATTTAAAAATTTATATATAAAAAATAAAACTAAAATCTATATATTTAAAAAATTTGCATAAACAAAAGCTGTTTGGAGTCCTCAATAAATCTGAAGAATGTAAGGAGATCAAGAGGCTCCCCCCAAAAAGCCTGAGAACACCTGCTCACATACATGTTATAGTTCTCTGTTACCGCTGCTCTTAGTGTCATCTCAACCACTCATAGAATTTTTACTTTTAACCAAAGTTTTACTTTTCACCAAAGTAACTAACTTCTATGTCACAGATAACAATAGGGTGTGGGGTACGTTAAGGAAAACCTGTCCGCCTTACCCAAGTATTGCAGCGGACAAGCAGAGCTTACAGTGCAACTTTCTACAGTCACAGGTCTCTCTTTTACACGTTTTTTTTAAATTAATTAATTAATTTATTTATTTATTTAACTTTGGCTGTGTTGGGTCTTCGTTTCTGCGAGAGGGCTTTCTCTAGTTGCGGCGAGCGGGGGCCACTCGTCATCGCGGTGCGCAGGCCTCTCACTGTCGCGGCCTCTCTTGTTGCGGAGCACAGGCTCCAGACGCGCAGGCTCAGTAGTTGGGGCTCACGGGCCTAGCTGCTCCGCAGCATGTGGGATCTTCCCAGACCAGGGCTCAAACCCGTGTCCCCTGCATTGGCAGGTGGACTCCCAACCAATGCTCCACCAGGGAAGTCCCAAAGAAAAATTATTAAGCTAGCCTTATTTGCCAAAGATTTATCTTAATTAAGTACATTTGAGTTTTAAAAACACTTCTGAGTTTCCATAAGAATAATTTTTTTTTACTTGTCACACAATTTAAGTATTAGAAATTCAATTTCCTCATTTTATTCAAATTTTAAGAATATTTATAATCTTTTTTTTTATTCTCTGTAAGAGATTCAGAAGAGCTCCTTTTCTTTGAGTCTTCATAATCTAATTTATTAAGATCCTCTACAAATATGAAAACTTTACACACTTATACAACAAGAGATAAGGGCCTTTCAGTAGTACACATATACAAACTTACAGAGCTTTAGATCTACAATTTTGCCAAGGATCAAGAATAAACTCAAAAATACATGAAACTGACTGGTCAAAATCTCAATTGATTTGAGCTCAGATAAACAAACAAAAAGACTAACAAGCCAGATTCTCTGCCTCTTTCTCCAGAGAATAGATTTCTATAATTCATTAACCCTTTCACAGAGATCAGTAAATGTGCTGACCATAAAAATCAAAATCCCAATTGTTGCTGCCACTAAAGGGGAATAATTTATTGACTGTAAACCAACCAAAATGAAAAACAAAACACAAACTTAGTAGAAAGAATATATAGAAACAGAGACTTAGCAAAGTTAAAGTTCTATTGCTAGTTGGGATCTACCTCTGAGAGCCAAGAAAAGATGTGCTTGTACTTAAACCATCCACGAGGTGTACTTTGGTAAAGGCAGTTTACCTGGCTCTGTCAGGTGGATCTGTTGGATATCTCAGTGGAACATTCAAGGCTCATTTTCAAAAAAGATAAAATCATGACTCTTGTACAGACACAAATGAACATTGACCAAGACTTTATTTCTTTTTTAATATTTATGTATTTAGGGCTTCCCTGGTGGCGCAGTGGTTGAGAATCTGCCTGCCAATGCAGGGGACACGGGTTCGAGCCCTGATCTGGGAAGATCCCACATGCCGCGGAGCAACTGGGCCCGTGAGCCACAGCTACTGAGCCTACGCGTCTGGAGCCTGTGCTCCGCAACAAGAGAGGCCGTGATAGTGAGGGACCCGCGCACTGCGATGAAGAGTGGCCCCCGCTTGCCGCAACTAGAGAAAGCCCACGCACAGAAACGAAGACCCAACACAGCCAAAAATAAATAAATAAATTTTAAAAATATATATATTTATGTATTTATTTATTTGCCTGCCATGGGTCTTAGTTGTGGCACGCAGGATCTTTTGTTGCAGCGCATGGGCTTCTCTCTTGTTGTGGCGTGGGCTTCTCTCTTGTTGTGGCGTGGGCTCCAGAGCGGGTGGGCTCAGTAGTTGCCCTGCGGCATGTGGGATCTTAGTTCCCTGACCAGGGATCAAACCCGTGTCCCCAGCATTGGAAGGCGGATTCTTAACCACTGGACCACCAGGGAAGTCCCTGACTGAGACTTTATTGAACTCATTACACAATGAGGAAACCACTATGAGGTTACAAGTGATTAAAAGCAAAATTCAAAGTATTACATTTATAGTCAGAAAAGGAATGCTGAAATGACTTTACAAACAGATGCAAACTGACAAAACTGGTCAATATCCTCTGGACAAAATTTCACTTCACCAGACACAATTTGCATTTCTACTAGCAATAATTATTGCATTACTATCAGTTTGCTACAACTTACAGAGTTGTAAAATAACTCAAAGACAATGGAACGTGGCCTCCCCTGGTGGCGCAGTAGTTAAGAATCCGCCTGCCAATGCAGGGGACACGGGTTCGAGACCTGGTCCAGAAGATCCCACATGCCACGGAGCAACTAAGCCTGTGCGCCACAACTACTGAGCCTGTGCTCTAGAGCCCGTGAGACACAACTACTGAAGCCCACGGGCCTAGAGCCCGTGCTCTGCAACAAGAGAAGCCACCGCAATGAGAAGCCTGCGCACCACAAGGAAGAGTAGCCCCCCACTCACTGCAACTAGAGGAAGCCGCACACAGCAACGAAGACCCAATGCAGCCAAAAATAAATAATAAATTTATAAAAAAAAAGATAATGGAACGTGCCAAGAACCTTGATGTGTGAATTAATACCTCTAATGTTTTTTCTACTTTCTTTCTCTCTCTTTCTTTTCTCCCCATTTCAAAGTCTTTCACAATTTTTCCCTACATCTTTTAAGTAGGCATTTAAAAAGATTTATTTTTGGCTGCACTGGGTCTTCTGTGCTGAGCACAGGCTTTCTCTAGTTGCGGCGAGCGGGGGCTACCCTTCATCGTGGTGCAGGAGCTTCTCATTGTGGTGGCTTCTCTTGTTGTGGAGCACGGGCTCTAGGCGCTCAGGCTTCAGTAGTTGTGGCACGCAGGCTCAGTAGTTGTGGCACATGGGCTTCGTTGCTCTGCGGCATGTGGGATCTTCCCGGACCAGGGCTCGAACCTGTGTCCCCTGCGTTGGCAGGTGGATTCTTAACCACTGTGCCACCAGGGAAGTCCCTAAGTAGACATTATTATTATCCCGATTTTAGATAAAGAGAATTCAAGGCAGAGAGAGATTGAGCCCAAGGTCACACACCTAGTAAGAGGCTGAGCTGCTGTGAAATGTACCTAAGATTTTATTTTAATCAGGTATGGTAAGATGACAGACATGGAGACAACTGCCTTTTAAAGAAGAATGTATTACAATTCTCAAGAGGAGTGGGGCATGACAGCTACACAGGGCTGTGTGGGAAAGCAACAGGGTCAGTAAGACAGAAATAAAAGCATGGGCAAAAGTTTTTATTGTGGTTTTCATGGGAAGGAAGGAGAGAAGCAAGGTAAATCAGGATTGGCTAGTTTGAATAATTTCAGCAGGCTCCAGGCTATGGGGTGGTCCCTAGTTACCTGGTATCCAGCCCTGGGGTGATTGACAGCTGGGGCAATATTGACTGGGCTGTGAGAGTTGATAAAGGATATAGTCAGGTGTTTGGTTTTGGATAGATTGGTTTGCATGTGAAAGGCGGGTTTTTAGGCAAGTTGTTTACTATCTCTAGGAATTAGCTAGCCCTGGGAGGGGCAGTCTCTCCAGGATTAGCAAGGCCCTAAAATGTCAAAGCACCATAAATACAGAAAATAAAAACATGATTAATACATGAGCCTGAAACTGAACTTCAGCAGACTGTCTCTGGAGTGTGTTTCTACCTTGCACACTCTACTGCCTTTCATAGGGTTATTGTGAGTACTCAAGTGGGGTGTAAAGTACACATATAATACTTAGCACATTGCCTGGCACTTTAAACAAGGCTCAGATTTGTTCTTTTTAGAGAACATCTTTCTGGCTGCAGTATGGAGAATGAATTTACCCCAGAATGACAGTGGAGTCAGTAGTGACCAGCAGAACTGGAGGAAGGTTTGATCTCCCCAGCAACCATTCAGCACTCCCAGATTTTCATTAGGGCCTCTGCCTTTCCCCCATTCTCAGTTCCTTTGGCGGTGGGGCGGGGTGGGGTGGGGAGTGGGTCTATCTCCCCCAGGGGTGGAGAACTTGACCCCCCAGGCCCAAGTGAATCAACTCAGCCCATTCCTTGGGCCACTATGATTGGCTCAATGAGAGGTCCAATAAGAGTGATTATCAGGACTTTGACTCAGACTATTGGGAAACAAACTTGTTTTTGTGGGCAGAACTTGAATCTGAGAGGATATGAGGGCTGGAGCTGCTGCAACCACGTTGCCACTAAAAAGAGAGAGCCTGGAGCTACAGGGGGCCATGGCCTAGAACAGAATAAGGCCAACCCAGTGGGAAACAGAAAATGAGCTCCAATGTCATCATTTGAGCCCTGAATCCAGGCATGCCTGAAGCCATTTACCTCACTGTTCACTCCATTTTTTGCCAAGCCAATTTGAGTTTGGTTTCCGGCTGATACAATGAAAGTAAGTGAAAGCAAATGGCTCATTGCCATTCATTCCCTAATACTGACTAATCAAGAAAAAAAAAAAAGTGCAATCCTACTTCCATAGACTGAATGTTTGTGTTCCCCCCAAATTCGTATATTGAAATCTAATCCCCAATGTGATGGTATTTGGAGGTGGGGCCTCTGGGAAATAATTAAGTCATGGGGGTAGAGCCTTCAAGAATGGGATTTGTGCCCTTATAAAAGAGACCCCAGAGAGCTTCCTTGTCCCTTCCAACAAGTGAGGACAGCAAAAAGATGGGGGTATATAAACTAGGAAGTATGCACTCACCAGATACCAAATCTACCAGCATCTTGCTCTTGGATTTCCCAGCCTTCAGAACTTTGAGAAATAAATTTCTGTTGTTTATAAGCCGCTCTTTAGAAAGAATCCAAATGTCCATCAAAAAGAAAATGGAAAAATAAATTATGGAATTTCTATACAGTCAAAGCTATTCTATACGATGGCAACTCAAATAACATATATAGCCCTGCACACAATGAAATATGACACAACATTTTAAAAGACTGTGATAGCTCTGTATAAAGACGTGGTGACTTGTCCATGATATATGAAAGAAAACAAAGTCACAAACAATATGTATGGTATCATCCATTTGTGTCTAAGAACTTTATGTTTTAGTACATACTAGAATACCCACCAAACTGTCAATCGTGGTCATCTCTAGACAGTCAGCTCATGGGGACATTTACATATCCTCCTTTACATATTCCTGTAATGTTTTATTTTCCTAAGACATTTATTACTTGAACTTAAAAACTGATTAAGGTTAAATATTTTTTAAAGTAATGAAGTTACAGTCTATATATGTCTAACTGCATTCTTTTAACATTATAAATGAAAAATAGCTCAAAATGTTCTAAATAGATAAAGGGGAAGTTGTGCAAATATCTCAGCAAATGTCTTCAGGGTCCTTCTCTCCCAATTCTGCACATTTGTAAGACTTCAGTCAAAGGAGAAGTTTACAGTTCTACGGAGAGCATGAGAATTAGGCTCTTTGGCCTTAACAGAGCTCCAATATTAGCAGATCAAAAGCTAGAAGTTCTGTCTTAATGTTGACAACATCCAAATGTTTAGAAACATGGGGAAAATGGACTGACCTTTCCTCCTCTTGATGCAATTGTTTTGGCTTTGAGCAGGAAGTACTTCTGCATCTTATTTCAGGGTTTAATGTCTGACCTAGAGATACAGCTCCTACTAACAGAAGAGGAGTTAGAGTAAATGAATGAACAGTTAGTTGGGAGGGAAGAGTGAATAAAAAAGCAAAGACCCCTTGGTGGCAAGTAACAGAAAATCCTACTCAGACTGGCTTAGGCCACTTGTATCTGACAAGTCTACTAGCTTCAGGTATGGCTGGATCCAGGGGTTCAAAAGTATCAAGATTAGTCTCTCTATATTTCTTTATTGTGGAACTTTATATAGGAATGGTCCTCCTACGTTGTGGCACTTTCACCAGCAGCTCCAGTATTACATCCTATTCTCTCTTAAAACCAGCCGGAGGATGATGTTCCATTTCCTTGGAAGTCCCATTAACTTGAATTGGTCCCAATTCTCTTTTGTCTGAATGGGGTCGTGTTCAAAGCTGTCACTGTGACCAGAGGGGTAAAGTAGACTGAAAAGTGTAGGCCTGCTCAACGTGCTCGTTCCTGGAGCTGGGGTGAGAATTATGCCAATCAAGTCATATGGACTGAGAGTGGGGGAAGGGTGGTGTCCTCAAGGCAAATCAGAAGAAGGAGAAGGTTTCAGAAAGAACAGATATAAAATACAGGAATAGTCAAGTGGCTAGATGGGGCTTCGGCTCCATTTCAAATAGTGGCAAGTGCTATGAAGAAAAATAGAGTAGGGTAATGGGGACAAGAAAAAGAAAATCTTGCCTCCTTGCTCTGCAACTAGTACCCTTTCCCTGCTCTTGAGGCATTTTGGGGTTTAATAGGTCAATGCCATCAGCTTTTAGTTTTATACTCTGGAGATTCCTTGGGTGTGAAGTGAGGGACTTCAGGATCAACATTCCAGGGGTGGG
Organism: Eschrichtius robustus; assembly: GCF_028021215.1. Taxonomy (NCBI): domain Eukaryota; kingdom Metazoa; phylum Chordata; class Mammalia; order Artiodactyla; family Eschrichtiidae; genus Eschrichtius; species Eschrichtius robustus. The sequence continues at coordinate 15,177,448 of NC_090826.1, read as the reverse complement.
GAAAGAGGTTCATTTTCACACGATAGGGGGCTCCAGGGTCCTGAGCTTCCCAGGAGCTTCAGTGAAGCAGTGCCCTGGGTCAGGATGCTTTCATTTCACATTATCCATCCAGTGCCTATCCAGCTTCAGGCAGAGCTCACGGTGATACTGCAGCCCTCACAGAGTTGACTCGATATGATGAGGCACAGATAAGGAACAAGTCAACAGACATATAGAACATGTTTGGTGGAGAGAAACGCTATGACAAAAGATAAAGCAGGGTGAGGGGGAAAGATGGTCACAGGGTGGTCGAGGAAGTGCTCTCTTTTGAGAAGACATTTGAGCAGAGACTGAAGGACTTGAGGGATGGAGCTGAAACCTTGCACCTCAGGTTGGGACTTGAACCCATGTGGCCAGGAATCGAACCCAGCCAAAATCCTGATTGGGATTTGAACCCTTGTGGCTAGGACTCGAACCCGGCCAAAACCCATAGTCTTCCAGCTGAGATCACACACCTGGTTTCAAGACTTAATGAAGCTCAGTTTCTTGATGTCTCATCACAGAAAGAATTCAGTGAGAGACAAAGTGATGGTAAGAAGTGGATTTATTTAGAGAGAAACATACTCCACAGACAGAGTGTGGGCCATCTCAGGAGGTGAGAAAGGCACCAGGGTATGGGGGTTGTCAGTTTTTATACAGCTGGGTAATTTCATAGGCTAATGAGTGGGAGGAGTATTCCAGCGATTTCAGGAAGGGGCGGGGTTTTCCAGGAATTGGGCCACTGCCCACTTTTTGATCCTATTGTTGGTCTTGGAACTGTCATTTAGCTTGATGATGTGTTACAGTGAACGTATACTGAGGCTCAAGGTCTAGTGGAAGTCGACTTGTCTGCCACCTTGGACCCATTTGGTTCTAATCAGTTTATGTCATGTCCTCGGGCTATGTCATTCTTTCAAAGGTTGTGTCCTACCCCCTTCCCTCCTGTTTCAGAGCCATGCAACTCTCTGGGGGAGCAGAGTTCTGGACAGAGGGAAGGGCAAGATCAAAGACCTTGAGGCCAGAGGATGTTGGTGTTGTTGGAAGAACAGCCCAGAGGCTGGTGTGGCTGGAACAGAGTGAGTAAAGGGAAGAATGGTAGGAGGGAAGATCAGAGAGACAATGGGAGGACAGATCATGCCCTGGTAGGCCATGGTGACAACTTTAGCTTCTACCCTGAGTTAGACAGGAAGCTGTTGGACAGCATGAGCAGAGGTGTAGCATGATCTGACTTTGGGGTTTTTTGGGTTTTTGTTGTTGTTGTTGTTTTTGGCCATGCTGTACAGCATATGGGATCTTAGTTCCCCGACCAGGGATCGAACCTGTGCCCCCAGCAATGGAAGCACAGAGGCTTAACCACTGGACCTCCAGGGAAGTCCCTGAGTTTGGGTTTTAAAGAATCATCCCACCCACCAACCAACCAACCAACAGCAGAAGGAATACTCTGACAGCTGTGTGGAGAACAGACTGCAGTAAGCAAGGCTGGAAGCAGAGAGGTAGGTCAGGCATCTGTTGCAATAATGCAAGTAAGAGATAATGTTGGCCTCGACTAAGGTGGCCACGTGCTAATAGTGAAAAAAAAAAGTGGCCCGGGTCTGGATGTGGGGCAAGACAATGAATGAACCAACCAGGTGTACCTTGAGGGTCATATGACAATGATGGGGATATTTGTAATTATTCATAAGGACATCCACAGACTTTTGGCCAAAGGGCATCCAACTCCCACCTTCCTCCTATTAATACACAAAGCGCCCTCTGTTGGGACTCACTTGGAGTCTTACAGGACGGGCTATTCCTGACACCCTTACACTTATAAATGGAGCTGAGAGGGCCAGATCCTTCCACCCTCTGTCCCTTAGGGATGGGCCTGTTACATAAGTTCAGCCAGTGGACTCTCCAAAGACAAAGAGAATGGAAAAGGGGTTGGGAACCCCAGATTCATCACAGAGACAGCACTTGAACATGAGTAGCATAGTCTTAGCTATGGTTTCTGCTGCGCAGCCTTCCTCAGACAAGGTTACCAGTGCACTGTACAACTCCAGCGGGGCACCATTTCATGCTATTCTATCTTAGTCTAGGGCAGGGGTCAGCAAACTTTTTCTGTAAGTATTTTAGGCTTTGCGAGCCATATGATCTCTGTCACAGCTACTCAACTCTGCTGTTACAGTGCAAAGAGGGCCATAGACAACATGTAAAGTGATATGCATTCCGGGGGCAGTTGTTGTTCTCTGCAGCCCTGATGGAAGAAACCAGCAATGTTGTAAGAAAGAGGTATTTCCAATAAAACTTTATTTGTAAAAACACGTGGTAGGCTAGAATTGGCTGGTAGGTCACAGTTTGCTAATTCCTGGTCTATGGGAAGAGTGTCTTCTGCTACAGGAATTGTACAAACATGACTGCCAGGCCTTGGAGGTCCCTTTATTCCTGCTGGTTTTCTAAGCTTCCTCTTGATTCTGTGAATCCCCATATCCTTAGTCTTAGTCAACTCAGGCTGCCATAACAAAATATCATAGATTGGATGGCTTAAACACTAAGATTTATTTTCTCACCATTCTGGAGGCTGGAAAATCCAACATCAAGGTGCTATCAAGGCGGGTTCATTCTGACACCTCTCCTCTTGGTTTGTAGGTAGCCTCCATCTCACTGTGTGCTCCCATGACCTCTGTTTTGCGTGTGCTGAGGGTGAGGGGAGAGAGAGAGCTAGCCCCCTGGTGCCTCCTCTTATAAGGGCACTAATCCCATTGTGAGGTCCCCACCCTCATGACTCATCCTATCCTAATTACCTCCCAAAGGCCCATCTCCAAATACTACCACATCAGGGGATAGGGCTTCAACATGTGAATTTGGGAGGGACATAAACACACAGTCCATAACAGCCTTCTAATGAATTTTGGTTTTGCTTAAGGTAGAGTCAGTTTCTGTGGCTTGCAACCAGGAAGCTTAATTGATGCAGCACTTAATTTCATTTAATTTTGTGTGGCTCTTAGGAAAGAAAACAAGAAGGGAGAGTGAGGATAGCTCAAAGTCCCTCATTCCAACTGCTAGAGAAACAGCCTAAGCAGATTACAACTAACAGAAGTCATTAGTGTCATCTTGATTTATGATACATCCGTGTGTTTAAGAGTTTCCTCACTGCATAGTTTTAACTTCCTACCTCTTTCTTAGAAGGTTCAATCAGGACTGCAGTGAACAATAACTGCCCCTGGAGCTAGTTCATTCACGGTCGCAGCCTTCATCCCCACATCCTTCCCTCATCAGCTGCTTGGCTGTTAGAGCTGTGTGTTTCCTGTTTACAAAGGGATATGAAATATATTAGTTGAAGAGTCCACCCCTAGTGTTTCGCTGCTTCCTTCTGCCTCACAAGATGAATTTCACTTGGCCCTGGAGTTTTATTTGACTTTGGAAGTAATGGATTTGATGATGTTTAGAAATTCATGACTATAGAAGACCATATCTGTAAGGTGCTCATTCATGTTATTCATCTGTGTTTTATTTATTTATATAATCCACCCTGTTCCCAAGAGGATTGACTAAATGCATGCTGTGTAAAAGATTAAAAAAAAAAAAATAGGGCTTCCCTGGTGGTGCAGTGGTTAAGAATCCGCCTGCCAATGCAGGGGACACGGGTTCAAGCCCTGGTCCGGGAAGATCCCACATGCCACAGAGCAACTAAGCCTGTGCGCCACAACTACTGAGCCTGAGCTCTAGAGCCCACGAGCCACAACTACTGAGCCCACACACCGCATCTACTGAAGCCCCTGCGCTCTAGAGCTGGTGCTCCGCAGCAAGAGAAGCCACGGCAATGAGAAGCCCGTGCACTGCAACGAAGAGCAGCCCCCACTCGCTGCAACTAGAGAAAACTCACATGCAGCAACGAAGACCCAATGCAGCCAAAAATAACAAATTTTTTTAAATAATAAATAAATAAATAAAGTAAGCGATGAAGCTGGGGCTAAGCAAAAATTAGGGGAGGGAATATATCAGATGAATTAAGAGGCAAATGAGAACACAAAGTTGCCTTAACACATAATGTCTATAGTTATGTGCAGATCTTAGAGATGTACTACAAATCTTGTTCTGAGCTTCCTGGCTGGCAAAGCAAATAGGGAAACACTTTGGTGTATAATTGATAATGCCTTTAAGATAGAAAACAAACTAAATTGTTCAGATAATATGGCTGGTTCTAATTTTTTACTTACACAGTAATTGGTAGTTGAATAGGTACGTTTTGTTTGGGCTCAGAAAACCAAACTTTTTTAATCCCAGGAAATGCTATATACTTTTTAAAAAATATTTTATTTATTTATTTATTTATTTGGTCACACAGGGTCTTAGTTTTGGCCGGCCAGCTCCTTAGTTGCGGCACGTGTGCTCCTTAGTTGCAGCAGGTGGGCTCCTTAGTTGCGGCTCACCAGCTCCTTAGTTGTGGCATGCATGTGGGATCTAGTTCCCTGACCAGGCCCCCTGCATTGAAAGCTCAGAGTCTTAACCACTGCACCACCAGGGAAGTCCAATGCAATATACTTTCTTTTTAAGAAACAATCGGAAATTCATACTTTTTTTAAAATTTATTTATTTTATTTGATTTATTTTTGGCTGCACTGGGTCTTTGTTGCTGCACACAGGCGTTCTCTAGCTGCGGCGAGCGAGGGCTACTCTTCGTTGCGGTGCGCAGGCTTCGGTGACTTCTCTTGTTACAGAGCACGGGCTCTAGATGCGTGGGCTTCAGTAGTTGCAGCACTGCAGGTTCAGTAGTTGTGGCTCACCGGCTCTAGAGCGCATTCTCAGTAGTTGTGGCGCACAAGCTTAGCTGCTCTACGGCATGTGGCATCTTCCTGAACCAGGGCTCGAACCGTGTCCCCTGCATTGGCAGGCAGATTCTTAACCACTGTGCCACCAGGGAAGCCCCCAGTGCTATATACTTTTGATGCCCTTAAGAGAACTCAAGAAAAAAAACTTAACTTTTCAAATCTGATAAATTAGATTTGCCCACTCTCACTGCAAAATAATCATTTCTTTTACAAAGAGCCTCTTTAAAACACTCAAAAGATTTAAAATTTAAATAGTAATACTGTTGCATGTTTAAGTATATGCTTACAGCTAGATTTCTAGCAGGGTCTCGTGGGACCTGAAAAGCCTTCTTGTTCATCCCTCCAGTCTAATAAGGAAAGATCATTAACTTTTTAAAAACTGTAGTGAAAAACACACAACATAAAATGTATCTTCTTGGGACTTCCCTGGTGGTCCAGTGGTTAAGACTCCGTACTCCCAATGCAGGGGGCCTGGGTTCGATCCCTGGTCAGGGAACTAGATCCCACATGCCGCAACTAAAAAAAAAAAAAAAAACCTGCATGCCGCAACGAAGATCCCGCGTGCTGTATCCTCTTAATCATTTTTAAGTGTATAGTTCAGTAGTGTCTAGTATATTCACATTGTTGGGCAACAGAGCTCTAGAACTTTTTAATCTTGCAAAACCAAAACTCTATACTCATTAAACAACACTCCCCATTTCCCCCACCCCCCAGACCCTGGCAACTACCACTCTACTTTCTGTTTCTATGAATTTGACTACTCTGGGTACCTCATATAAGTAGAATCATACAGTATTTGTCTTTCTTTGACTGGCTTATTTTACTCAGCATAATGTCCTCAAAATTCACCCTTGTTGGGACTTCCCCGGTGGCACAGTGGTTAAGAATCAGCCTGCCAATGCAGGGGGCACGGGTTCAAACCCTGGTTGGGGAAGATCCCACATGCTGTGGAGCAACTAAGCCTGTGCGCCACAACTACTGAGCCCACGTGCCACAACTACTGAAATCCGTGTGTCCAGAGCCTGTGCTCTGCAACAAGAGAAGCCATCACAATGAGAAATGAGAAGCCCGCACAGCACAACGAAGAGTAGCCCCTACTCGCCTCAACTAGAGAAAGCCCGCGAACAGCAACGAAGACCAACGCAGCCAAAAATAAATAAATAAATTTATTTTTTTTAAAAACCACAATGTGATACAACCATACTGTTCATCTATTAAAATGGCTAAAATCCAAAACACTGATAACACCAAATTCTGGCAAGGATGTGGAACAACAGGAAGTCCCATTCATTACTGGTGGGAATTCAAAATGGTACAGCCACTTTGGAAGACAGTTTGGTAGTTTTTTTTTTTTTAACAAAGCTAAACATAGTCTTACCGTAAGATTCAGCAATTGCATCCCCACAAATGTATCTCTATTCACCCAAAGGAGCTGAAAAATTATGTCCATGCAAAACCCAGCACATGAATATTTATAGCAGCTTTATTTATAATTGCCAAAAATTAGAAGCAGCCAAGGTGTTCTTCAGTAGGCTGGATGGATAAACATACAGTGATACATCCAGACAATGGAATATTATTCAGTGCTAAAAGGAAATGAGCTCTCAGCCATGAAAAGACATGGAGGACACTTAAAACGCATATTGCTAAATGAAAGATGCCATTCTAAAAAGGCTGATTACTGTATGATTCCAACTCTATAACATTCTGGAAAAAGCAAAACTATAGAGACAGTGAAAAGATCAGGGGTTCAGGGAGCATGGGTGTTGGAGGGGATGAATAGGCGGAGCACAGGGGATACTTCAGGCAGTAATACTATTCTACATGATACTATAATCATGGATACATGATATGCATTTCTTAAAATCCAAAGAATTGTTTAACAAAGAGTGAACCCTATGTAAACTATGGACTTTAGTTAATAGTAATGTATCAATATTGGGTCATCAATTGTAATAAATGTTCCACACCAATGCAAGATATTAAAAATTTAGAGGTGTTCCATACCAATGCAAGATATTAAAAATTTGTTATGTGTGGTGGGGTAAAATGGGATATGTGAAAACTCTCCATACTTTCTGTCCAATTTTTCTGTCAACCTAAAACTGCTCTAAATAATAAAGCCTATGAATTTTTAAAAATGTAAATGGGGGGAATTCCCTGGTGGTGCTGTGGTTAAGAATCCGCCTGCCAATGCCGAGCACACGGGTTCGAGCCCTGGTCCAGGAAGATCCCACATGCCGCGGAGCAGCTAAGCCCCTGCGCCACAACTACTGAGCCTACACTCTAGAGTCTGCGTGCCACAACTGCTGAAGCCCGTGCGCCTAGAGCCCATGCTCTGCAATGAGAAACCCCCACTCGCCGCAACTAGAGGAAGCCCGTGCACAGCAACAAAGACCCAACTCAGCCAAAAATAAATAAATAAATTTATAAAAAACAAATGTAAATGGTATTGTGGTTAAGACAATGCTATGTATCTTCCTGAGAAGATCACATTTCCCAGCTCTCTAAGAGTTATTTATGTTGGCTCCAAGTGACTGAGGTCTGTGCAGTGGAATGTGGCTACAAGCCATGTAAGCTATCTCCAGGCCTGGCCCTTCAAAATGTGCCACCTCACCATCCAGTTTTTTCTTCCTTTTGCAATGACCTTGATCAGATGATGGGAAAACAAGACTAAAGAGGGCTGCCCAACCCACACTGGATTCTGTATGAATGAGGGGGGAAAAAAACCCCACAAAAAAACTGTTATTTTGTTAAGCCACTGAGAGTTTCAGGATTTATTTGTTACTGCAGCGTAGCATGATATAGCCTGACCAAAACAAGTACAAACAGACTTATAACAAAAACAAACAACAAGAAAAATGCAGTTCCCCTAACCTGACCTCTCCTCACTTTCTAGTCTTATTCCCCAGCTGCTGTTTTAGCAGCTTCTTTGGGCATTGATGTCCATATTTCTACATATGATTTTACTTCTAATTTTTTATGTATCTATTTTAGGCATTATCTATTAACTTCCCAGTATGGCAGATGACATTTTTAGCATCCTTAAATCATCAAGTACCCTGACTCTCTGCTTTGCATCTTCACCAGGTGATAAATATGAAATGTGGGGGGTTAAATCCACGTTCAGTTTTGATGTTATTCAGAATATGCAAATGTAGAACCCTGGTGAGCCAGATAGTGTACTATCATGTTTCCTTTCTGAACATTTCTTATTTTATTTTTATCTGGATTTCTACTTGTCTTATATTTGGTTTCATTTGCTTAGTTTTTGTGTTGTTTTGTTTTGTTTTAGTCTATGTAGTACGAATTCTTCCTATACTTCGATAGCAGCTATTTGTCATTCTTCCTGGCTGCCCAGATTTAAACCCTTCCTGTATTTGGGGAATTCCCCCTTAGGAGACTTGTGGGAAGCAGAACTTCCTTCATAGATGTGGAAGATTCTAGATGCTTACTTTCCCAGCCTCTTGCAGCTTAGGGCATGGCCACTTGGCTTGGGCTCCACCCAACAGATGCACACATTTCTTTTTTTTTTTTTTTTTTCTCTTGTTTTTTTCTTTTCTTTTCTTTTCTTTTTTGGCCGCACCACACGGCATGCGGAGCTCCCCTGACCAGGGACGGAACCCATGCCCCCTACAGAGGAAGCACTGCATCTTAACCACTGGACCACCAGGGAAGTCCCATAATGCACACATTTCTGACTTTGAATAGATAACTAATGACTGGAGAAGCAGAAAATACAAGAAACCTTTTTTTGGGTAGAAGAAGTTGCAGCAGGGCAGCAGTGCGAGACAATGACCTTCAGTGTACTAGTTTACAGCCTGCTTTAAGGAGTTTCCTCTAGTAGGGTAGCTATGATGAGTGTTCTCTAACCCTCCTGGCATTTTATGGACCACCTGATATTCTTTGAATAAATTCCCTTTCTCCATAAGTCAACTAGAGTTTGTTTCTCTTAGCTTGCAGATGGGGATGGCTATTGCTATAGTTTTCTTTCTTTCTTTCTTTTTTAAATATTTATTTATTTATCTGGTTGCGCCAGGTCTTAGTTGCATCAGGCAGGCTCCTTACTTGCGGCTCACTGGCTCCTTAGTTGTGGTATGCGAACACTTGGTTGCAGCATGCATGTAGGATCTACTTCCCTGGCCAGGGATCAAACCCGGGTCCCCTGCATTGAGAGCGCAGAGTCTTAACCACTGCGCCCACCAGGGAAGTCCCCAGCTATAGTTTTCCACATGGTCACATGCAAGGCCGACTTCCTGGGCGTATGACCTATGCAGTTCCACAGGGCCCCATTCTCAGAAGAGCCCACGCAGTTTTTGTTTCTGTTTTTTTATTTTATTTTATTTTATTTATTTATTTCTTTTGGCTGCGCCAGGTCTTAGTTGCAGCATGCAGGATCTAGTTCCCCAACCAGGGATGGCAACTGGGCCCCCTGCACTGGGAACATGGAGTCTTACCCACTAAACCATCAGGGAAGTCCCCCACCTAGTTTTTTTAACGCCCTGCTTTTACCATCTTGAAATTCTTAATAAGTTTCAAGCCAGAGGCCTTGCCTCTTTAGTTTCATTTTGCACTGGGTCCTGTAAATGACGCAGGCAATCCTGGTTGCATGGAGTGGATGATGTGTGAATTTCCCTATTTTTCAGGAGACCTCAACCCCGGAGCCCTCTGCCTTCCTATACCCATCTGGCCAGAGCTGTCTGCACAGCTGTCATGCTGTCTTCCTTTTGCCATCAACTTGGGAGTTCCCCTCACTTTTGGCCTGGGTTGGAGCCACTGTCTCCTGGATACTCGTCTTTGTCTTGTGTTTTCCTCTCACATGGGTGGAGTACATCATCAATCACTTTCTGAGAAAAAGTGCATGGGAGGTAAAATTTTTGAGAGTTTGTGTATCTGCAATTATGTTTATTCTGCCTCACATCTGATTGATTGATTGGCTAGGCGTAGAATTCTACCTTAACATTTTTCACTTAGTGTTTTGAAGGCTTTGTTCCTTTGCTTTCTAGCTTCTACGTAATTTATTATTTAGAAGTTCAAGGCCGTTCTAATTTCCAAGTCCATACATGTGGCATGTTTTTGGTTTTTCTTTTCTCAGTCTCTCTCTCTCTCTCTCTCTCTCTCTGAAAGCTTTTTGACCTCCAGGCCAATGCCCACAAGTTTCCTGGGGATGTTCCTCCAATGTCAAAATGTATTTCTTCATACTCCATAGGGTTCAAACTAGGAATAATAATTACAGAATCTCCTTATTTCTTTCATTCAACAAATGATTTATTGAACACTCACTGAGTGCTGGACAGTCTGCTAAGCCCTGGGTTTGCAATGGTCAATAGGGCAGAAAGGACTTTTGCCCTCAGTGGAGCTTGTGCTATAGTAAACAGGGAAGTATGTGTAATTAGATCAAAGAATTGCATATTTTGGTACTTACTATGAAGAAAAGATGGTGTTGTGACAGTGAGGGATGAGGGTGATCAAGGAGAGTCTCTCTGAGTTCTGAAAGATGGGAAAGAGGCAGCACGTGAAGAGCCAGGGTGGAATGTTCCAGGTAGAGGTTTCTACAGATACCAAAGTTCTTGTGCCAGCCTGTCAGACTCACCTGATTAAGATTCCTGTTACTTCTTGAATCTCACCTCTAACTCTCTTCCAGCCCCTCTGGCCACCTCATTGTTCCTTGAACATACTGGACACGCCCCAATCTCAGGGCCTTTGCACCGAATACTGCTTCTTCTGAGAATACTCTGCCCCCACGTGTCTGCCTGGCCTGTTCCCTCACCACCTTCAAGTCTCAAATGTCACCTTCTCGTTGAGACCATCCCTGGCTACCCTGTTGAAAATTGCAAATCCACTCCTCAGCACCTCTGATACCCTCCCTCAGCTTTATTTCTTTTCCCTTAGTCCTGATTCTCATCCAACATACTGTGTTCATTGATGTGTCTTGTTTACAGTCTGTGTCCCCTCACTAAAATGTAAGCTTCCCCAGGGCAAGGATTTGTGCGCATTTTGTTCCCTGCTGTACCTTCAGTGCCAAGGACAATGTCTGGCACATAGAAGGTGCTTGATAAACATATTTCGAGCGAGTGGATGGCTCTGAGTGTGAAACAGCTTGGTATATTTGGGCAACAGAAGGCCAGTGCATGCGACAGGGTGAGCAGATGGGGGAGGGCAGGAGAGGAGATTGGAGAGGTGGGTAGAAGGCAGACACATGGGCCTGGTGGGGCATAGAAAGTTGGGTGGATTTTATCCAAAGCATAATAGAAGGCCTTCCAAGGGTTTTAAACAGAGAAGAGACATTATCCAACCTGAAAAATTTATTTATTTTTTACAATTTTTACTTATTTTTTTACAGTCTTTTTTTTTTTTTTGGCTTCACCATGAGGCTTGTGGGATCTTAGTTCCCTGACCAGGGATTGAACCCGTGCCCCCTGAAAAATTCCCTGAAAATTTTAAAGGATCACTGTAGCTGCCATGAGGGCCTGGACTTAGGATAGGGAGTAGAAATGGGGAGATGAATTAGGTGGCTACTGCAACAGTCCAAGCATGAGGGCAATGCAGATGGTCAAAGTAAACAGATTCCAGATTTGATAAGAAATCTGCACTCAACCCTTGTCTCAGGATCCTTGCTAAAATCCAGGTGTAAGTTTACTTTTACCTCTTTTTAGAAGATCTTCCTTTAAATTTCAAGTTTGGTTTCATGGTTAATGATCCAGTTAGACTCTAAGAGAGATTGGAAGGGGATAAATTAAATCCTGCCAGCCCTCAGAAGCTAAGACCAAGAAGTCAGAGGAATCCTTGCCCTAGCCTTCAAAGTCCTTAACATAAGATTTTCTCCCCTCTACTTGGCTCATGGCTGATCATATTTCCTTGGTATTCCTTGAATCTGTCCTGACCTCTCCATGTCCAAGGAGCGAACCCTTCGTTGCTCTCTCCTGTTCCCAGTTCACCTGGTATGTAGATCAACCTCTGCTTACTGCTCTGCGTTGAAATTATTCACTGGTATGCCTGTCTTCCCAACTAGACTGTGAATTCTTTGAGGGCAAGGACCTTCTCTACTCATCTTTGTGTCCTGGTCTTGTCTACAGTGAGTGGCACATAGCAGTTGCTCAGTAAAAGACTGTTGAACTTGACTGCCATAGCCACACTGACCATGCCCTCAGGACAGCTCTACTGCTAACATCCTCATGGTGAGAGAAGAAAAGCTGGCTTGTCTTTATCAGCCCTGAGCCCTCAACCTGATCAGTCACAGACACTCTTTCCAGGATCTTTTCCACATTAGGCAGAGACTTCCCAGATGCAAAGGCCTCTGACAGTTCTCTCCAGCAAGTGCCGAGACTCGGCTAGCCAGGGAAAGGGTTCTGAAGTTGTCTCCAAATAAGGTGAAGGGATAAGCTGCTGTTAAAACAGCATGGGAGCTGTCAGTAAGGAAATAGTCTCTCTGAGATGGACCCTCCTGAAATTGATAATATGATGCTTTCAAATATGAGCTACTGACAGGACAGAAGCCTGCTTATCCCTGAGTCTGACTCTTCCTTCCCAGCCAGGGATCCAGTGGTGCCAATCCCACTGAGGGCTGGTGTACAACAGATGTCAGGATGCAGCCCACTTGAGATCCCAGGCAGGGAAGGGTCCTTAATTAGTTAACAGGCATGGTCTAGTAATAGTAATGTCACAAGAAAAGTGTGGGTTTAGGCTTTCTGAATAGTGTTAAAACACTATGTAGAATGAACAGTCAGAAGTCTCCATGAGCCAAGTATTATTAGAAAAGCCTTTGTTTCAAACTTTTATCAAGAATATTCATAGAAAGTATATTATTATCTGTTGCTTTGTAACAAATTATCCCCAAACATAGCCACTTAAAATGGCATTTATTGGGACTTCCCTGGTGGTCCAGTGGCTAAGACTCTGTGCTCCCAATGCAGGGGGTCCGGGTTTGATCCCTGGTCAGGGAACTAGATCCCTCATTCCACAACTAAGAGTTCACACGCCACAACTAAAGATCCAGCACGCCACAATGAAGATCCCGTGTGCTGCAACTAAGACCCGATGCAGCCAAATAAATAAATAAATATATTTTTTAAAAAACCCCAGCACTTATTATCTCATGGTTTTTCTGGGTCAGGAAATTGGAAGAGGCTCAGATGGGTGGTCCTTGCTCAGAGTCTCTGATGAGGATGCAGTCAAATCTTTGACTGGGGCTGCATCATCTGAAGGCTCGACTGGGGCCAGGGGATCTGCTTCCGTGATGGCTCACTCACATGGCTGTTGGCAAGAGGCCTCGGTTCCTTATCACATGTACCCCTCCACAGAGCTGCTTGAGCATGCTTATGACATGGCAGCTGTCTTCCCCCAGAGCAAGCGATCCAAGAGGGAGACCTCCATGATTTTTATGATCTGGTCTTAAAAGTTGCGCACTGTCACTTCTACTTTATTCTATTTGTTAGAAGCAAGGCACTAAGTTCAGTTCATAGTCAAGGAGGGGAATTAGGGTCCACCTTCTGAAGGGAGTGTCAGAGTTGCAGACATATTTTAAACTGCCTCATCCAGTCACGAAAAAACAAGAAGACTGAAAGTCTTGAAGCTGCTAAAATTTCTATTGCATTTAGGTCAAAGGGGATTAGGCATGAAGAAGAGTCCCAGACCAAAAGTGATGGCGAGTTTGTTCATTCGTCCATCCATTCATTCATCTATTCATTCCACAGCTACCCATTAACACCTACTGTGTGTAGTTGGGAATCTGGACTATATGTTATAGGGCTCATGAAGAGGCACAATTATAATTAAAGTGACCGTTGCTGACCTTTATAGAGCACTTACTGTGTGCCCTTGCTGCAGAGAGCTTTAGATCTAATTATCTCATTTAATCCTCCCAATAACCCTTTGAGGTACTATTATTGTTCCCCATTTCACAAATGAGAAAGACTTGGAGTGAAGTCAGGTACGGTCAAGAGGTAGAATCCATGATTTGACCCAAAGGACTCTGACCCCAAAGCCCTTACACTTCTACTACTAATAACGGTCACAAGTATTATTCCTACTTTAATTGTCTGTTCCTGTTATTTGTCTGAGACTGAGAGGTTGAGTGACTTGTCCAAACTTGTTTTGGCAGAGCTGGGCTGCAAAGCCAGTTCCTGAGAGTTCCAAGTCTGTGCTCTCTCTCCTTCACTTGCATCAAACCAAGTCCTTTCTGTCCTGCTTCCTGCAGAAACAGAGCTAAGATGGGAAAGGGCCCAGGGGAGCGGGGAGGGGTGTGGAAAGGGGAGAAATTATCGCTGAGGCCTGGAAGCTTTTATAAGCGTGGCTTTCCCCTGGTTGGTGGAAGAACTCATCAGCATCTCTCCCAAGGCTGCTGTGGAGATGCCGTGGGCCTGAAGAGGTGTTGCTCTGCCGAGGCTGTCAGCCAGCTGGCCTCTCAGAGAAGCCCCTGCGGGGTGTGGACACTCCAGACCCTGAGCTGCAACGAGAAATGATGTCAGATGTGGCTAATCATTACGGAGCCCTCACTGAGCGTCAGGCACGTAGCTAAGGTGTTGTGTGTCGTGCACGTACACTCAGGGCATCCTCACAGCTGTAGACGAGTCTGCACTAGCTATGATTCCCATTTTACAGAGGAGGAAGCTGCAGCACAGAAAGGGTGACTTGTCTGAGTCCACACAGACATCCAGGCTTAAAGTGGGTTAACTAGGGCTTGGAGAGGGGGTGAGCCATAAATAGTTTAAGCGCAGGCGCCTAGAGTTAGGGGGTCTGGAGGCACTCCTGCCCTTGTGGGCCTTTCCTTCCAAAAAAAATATTTAAAATCATATTTTAGGACTATGTTGGAATAAGGATGAATCAAATCCAGACTAAATTCGTTATATATTTATTATCATTATATTCATTTTTTTCCTCTCAATTTTAAAATAAAAAATTGGGGGCTTCCCTGGTGGCGCAGTGGTTGAGAATCTGCCTGCCAATGCAGGGGACACGGGTTCGAGCCCTGGTGTGGGAAGATCCCACATGACGCGGAGCGACTAGGCCCGTGAGCCACAGTTGCTGAGCCTGCGCGTCTGGAGCCTGTGCTCCGCAACAAGAGAGGCTGCGACAGTGAGAGGCCCGCGCACCGCGATGAAGAGTGGCCCCCACTCGCCGCAACTAGAGAAACCCCTCGCACAGAAATGAAGACCCAACACAGCCATAAATAAATAAATTAAAAAATTTAAAAAAAAAAAATTGGGAATTCCCTGGCAGTCCAGCAGTTAGGACTCCACGCTTTCACAGCCAAGGGCCTGGGTTCAATCCTGCAAGCTGCCAGCATGGCCAAATAAATTTTTAAAATAAAATAAAATAAATGAAAATTAAAACAATGTGTGGGCCCCTAAAAATATCATGGACTTCATGCAATGTGCCTCTTATGTCTAATGGAGAAGTCGGCCCAGTCTGGTGTCCTGATTCCCTTGCTCACTGACCCTGTGGCCTTGGCAGAGTTACTTGACCTCTCTGTGCCTCGCTTTCCCTCCCTGGAATATGGGAATAAATGGCAGACTATATTATAAACGGTGATAATGAGGATGACATGAAGTAATACATGTAAAATGCTCAGCACAATGCCTGCCATAAATGAAAATGCCCACACCGAAGATATGGGACTCACCAGCCTCCATAACTGTGAGGCTCAATTCCTTATAAACAAACAAACAAATAAATAAATCCATCCTATTGGTTCTGTTTCTGTGGAGAAACCTGAATAATATGATACACTGTCATGATAAATTTTTGAATAAAATGTTTTCTCCTACAAAATAAAAATAATACTTGCATATTAAAGAAAATATTCCAAGACAACCTCTGCTAACATTTGGGTATATTTCCCTCTACCTTTTAAAAACAAAATTTTAACATAGTTGAGCTCTCCATAATTTTGGTTTTTTGCTCTTAAATTTTAACATTATAACAAATTACATTTCCTCATATTATTACAAACCTTGAAAACATAGTCTTTTCTGATTTAAAATAAAAATAATACATGCTTATTGTAGAACATTTGAAAAATACAGAAGAGTGTAAAGAATGAAAAGTCTCCTGTGATTCCACCACACGCTAGTATGTTTTTGTAATACATTCTAGTCTGTTTTCTTTTCATGGATATAATATAATAATATTTATTCTACTTTTTTATATTATAATCTCATTAAATATTCTTCAAAATCTTATTTTTAGTTGGCTTGTTATTCTATGAATATACCATGAGTTTTTTAGAGTACATATCACCCCATTTTTTGGTTTTGTTTTTTATATCACTCTATTTTTTACATAAATTTATTTATTTTATTTATTTATTTTTGGCTGCATTGGGTCTTCATTGCTGCGCGCAGGCTTTCTCTAGCTGTGGCGAGCAGGGGCTGCTCTTCGTTGCGGTGCGCAGGCTTCTTATTGCAGTGGCTTCTCTTGTTGTGGAGCACGGGCTCTAGGCGCGCGGGCTTCAGTAGTTGCAGCACGGGGGCTCAGTAGTTGTGGCGCATGGGCTTAGATGCTCCGTGGCATGTGGGATCTTCCTGGACCAGGGCTCGAACCCGTGTCCCCTGCATTGGCAGGCGGATTCTTAACCACTGCGCCACCAGGGAAGTCCAATATATCACTCTAGTTTTGAACTGTAAAATGTAATTTTAAACTGTAAGTTTAAAATTAAACTCCCCCTAGAGTTAGGCTCCATAAATCACTTCACCATTCCCCTCTGGTTGGACATTTAAGAAGACGCAGTAAATATTAAAAATACCAGATGATTTCTCCTTCCCACCAGTGTCCTGCAAAACTGGTCCATTTGTCCAATTTACCCCCAACCTCTTTCCTTCTGATCCCACACTCCATACTTGCTTAGCTACACTTGTCTTTGTGTATGGGATGAATGAATGACCACAGTGGGCAATAAATTGAATGCCTGCCAGAGGATCTCAGATCTTAGACTTTATTTTATAGGCGACAAGGAATGAGCAAAGACTTTTTAATAACAGAGGGCCTTAAGCAGATCAGATCTGTTTTCCAGAAAGATCAGTCTGGTAGGAAATGAACAGTAGGTGCAGAAGGGAAATGAAAGAGGCAGGAAGTCTAGGTAAGAAGTTTTTCAATTGAGAGGTGAGAGCAGTGGAAATAGAAATGAGGAGATAGATGAGAGAAAGACATTCCAGATAAAGAAGGGACAAGGCTTGGTAATCAAAGAGGAGGGAGGAACGTGGTAGAGAGGCCACTGATAATTGAGGATGATGAAGCCATTTAAGTAAAATCCTGCCCTTATGCCCACCAACCCCTGGAAGGGCAAGCAGGCGGAGTCCACACCCAGGAAGTTCCCCAGCCAATCACAAACATTCTCAACATCAAGACGATAATGTAAAACATCTTCGCTATTCCTGTGCTCTCTACATTGGTACCTTCTCTCCCACTTTGCCTCCTCTTTCATCTTCTACCCCTGGCGCCCCCACCACAGGGCCTCTGGCTCCATTGAGCCACAACCCCTTGTGATTGAGGCTAAAGAGACTTATTTCTGTCTTACCAATATTAATAGGTTCTTGTAGATCTTTGTGGCATTATTATGATAAAAGATCTGCCTTCTCATCTCCTTCCAGGGTTGAGAATGGAAAGGAGCAGAGAGAGCGCAGGGCCCAGGGAAACCTATCCTGCCACACAACCAAGAGAGGAAACACACAAAGGACCAGGTTTGAAATTCATGATGCCAATTTTCACTGGATGCATTGTTCTTTAGGTAGCACAGGCCTTGCCTGCCACAGTCAAGAGGGAGGTTTTGTTGGGCAGAGGGTGACGTTTTCTTGGCAGATGATGTCAATTGTGGTGACTGGAGCAATGCTTTTGAGTCTCGGTTTTTCTACCAGTAATGTGGCCTGAGTATTACCAGTGTTTTTGCAACTATGCCTGAAGGTAAACTATCTCTTCAAGATCAAGTTCTGCTTCCTGATTCAAGCAGTGGTCATCTTCTCTGCCAAGAGGCTGTGTCTGGGGGGTCCTTGACCAGGTCCTCAGTTTGCCCTTATTCTTCATCAAAGTGTCTTTTGGTGTGAACCCCCTTTTCTCTGGCTTCAAGTTTCCATGAGGCAGGAGGTCCATCAAAGTAACATGTCAGCGGCTCTTGGTTCCTTCTCTTACCGTTGTCCATAGGAGGAGGAGTAACGATCTGATTGGCAGGTTTGGGAGAAGGAACTGGACATGCTCAGCTCAGTGCCTTCCTCCTTGCTTCTCTCTAGCAACACACATCTTCTTCTGCTCCTCCAAGCCGTAAGTCCAACAGGAGCAGGCTCTACCCCTGAGGCACAGGTCTGTTCCTGTCCACTGCCATCTCAAACTGGGTGGCTAAGTCTGCCTAATTCTAGGGTGAAGAATTAGAAGGCCCCTTAGTCAGACACCAAAAGCCAACGTTTTCATTATCAGCTTTATTGGTAATGAAATTTCTTTCATCTCTACCTACTTGATTCCTGTCTTCCCTTCATTTTGTTCCAAATTCAAGCAGGAAAGAGTGGCATGTTATCTACTGGGCTTTCCCCAAACCCTAACAGTCCCAGTAGAGACACATCTAAGAAGATGCTTATAATAAAATTAGAGAATTGGACCTCCCAATAAATAGAAATAACACACATTCATTTTAAGTCTAACAACAGAGACAACATATAATTCATTATAAGCCTAGCAACAAAGTGATGGGATTTCCAAAAAAAAAGTTGTGTTCTTCCAATCTGTAGCTAAAATATTTACATGGGGCCCTGGTGATATGCAGGCAGTGGTTTACAGAGCGCAGCCTGTTCAAACCAAACAGTTGCTCTATTCCTGATTTTGGAAACTCGTCAAGGAATCAGTGTTTACTTAGACAACTTGGGCCCCAAGCAGCTCTTGTGTAGGCTGGATTCAATCCAAGGAGAAGCCATGGCTCGGGAACATTCCTTCTTCTCCCCTGACCATTAAATCACAGACCTCTCAGCTCTCCAGGGCCCTCTAGAGGGCATCCAGTCCAGCCTCTGGTCAACTGTCCAGTCCCCAGGCTGGGCTACGTAGACTTAAGTTCTGGTTTAGAACTGGCCCCTTGGCGCCCAACCTAACGAGTAATCCTGTGTGTGAATGTCTTATTCATTTAACTCCCAAAGAGAGAGTATAGGCTTGAGGGCAAAGGATTTGATGTTTAATACGTGGATGACTTGAATTAGTCTGGAGCATAACGCAAGGGGTGGGCCAGCTGTGGGAAACAGACCATGGAGAACCTAGGAAGGTCAAGTCTGAATGTCCAGGAAACAAGATCTGCTATTTCTACCCAAAGTAAGAAAACAAGCCCAACATTATCGAAGAACAAGCACAAGCATGAGGATCAAGAATAATGCACAGGGACTTCCCTGGTGGCGCAGTGGTTAAGAATCCGCCTGCCAATGCAGGGGACACGGGTTCGAGCCCTGGTCCGGGAAGATCCCACGTGCCGCGGAGCAACTAAGCCCGTGTCCCACAACTACTGAGTCTGCGCTCTAGAGCCCACGAGCCACAACTACTGAGCCCACGTGCCACAACACTGAAGCCCACGCGCCTAGAGCCCATGCTCTGCAACAAGAGAAGCCACCACAATGAGAAGCCTGCGCACCGCAACAAAGAGTAGTCCCGGCTCGCCGCAACTAGAGAAAGCCCACGCGCAGCAACAAAGACCCAGTGCAGCCAAAAATAAATACATAAAAATAAATAAATTAAAAAAAAAAAAAGAATAATGCACAGAAAAAGCACGTGCCACTGTACCTCGGCTCTCAATACGAGATAGTATTGTTATTACTGTTCTCATTGAGATGATTTTGAAAACTAATGAGATTAGCGTGTGGGTAGGCCCAGTGCAAATAACAGTGATGGGGTTAAAGCAGTGACTGCCATTGTTTCTGTGTGCTCCATCCTTTTTTCTATTTGGTGACTGCCTTTTCTTGACCTTCCATGGTTCTAATGGAACCATCAGCCACTGCCCCTGTTGGTACAGTGGTGGACAGTGACTTAGGCCAATCTTTTCTTCCAATGTGATTGGTCCTGGGATAGGCACCTAGAGCCCGTGCTCTGCAACAAGAGAAGCCACCGCAATGAGAAATGAGAAGCTCGCGCACCGCAACGAAGAGTAGCCCCCTCTTGCCGCAACTAGAGAAAGTCCACCCGCAGCAACGAAGACTGATGCAGCCAAAAATAAATAAATACATTAATTAACTAAAAAAAAAAAGAAATGGTCTTCAGTCTAGATGCTGGAGCAGTGCTGTCTAATAGAACTTTCTGTTATGATAGGAACATTCTATATCTGTGCTGTCCACTACAATAACCACTAGCTGCATGTGGCTGTTGACCACTTGGAATATGGTCAGTGAGACTGAAGGGCTCAATTATGTATTTATTTAATTAATTTAAATTTAAATATACACATGTGGCAATGGCTACCATATTGAACAGAGCAGCTCTAGACCAAAGCACGGCATTAGCAAACACAGATGTGGGTGAGGATAATACCCAGTGCTTGCTTGGCCAGGAACATGTGCAGGAAGGGCTACAATTTATAAGTGGCAGGGGACAGGGGGACTCCAGGATTGCAGCAGTTGGTAAAGGAAAGTCATCTCTCTAGTTAGCAATTTAAAACAATGTATTCTGAAACCTAGAGATTATCATACCAAGTGAAGTAAGTCAGAGAAAGACAAATATCACATGATATCACTTATATGTAGAATCTAAAAAAAAAAAAGATACAAAGGAACTTATTTACAAAACAGAAATAGACTAACAGACATAGACAACAAATTTATGATTACCAAAGGGGAAAGGAGGGGAAGGGATAAATTAAGGATTTGTGATTAACAGATACACACTGCTATACATAAAATAAATAAACAATAAGGACCTACTATACAGCACAGGGAACTATATTCAATATCTTGTAATAACCTATAATGGAAAAGAATCTGAAAAAGAAAATATATGTATATATGTATACATATATATATATATACTGAATCACTTTGCTGTACATCTGAAACATTGTAAATCAACTATACTTCAATGAAAAAAAAAAACAATGCATGCTGGTGTATGTGCTCTATTGCAAAGCTACAGGACTTCAGAGAAGACTGTCTTAGAATATTTTTTTAATATGTAAATTGCACAGTAATTTAACCACATTACAGAAAGATTAGTAACCAGAGGGGGGAAAAATCCCTCTAAATTCCACCACACAGTTGTGATTATATTTATATATTTACTTTCAGTCTTTTGCACATGCTTGTTTATACTTCACATGCTCATTTATGTAGTGGACATACATTTTAAATTATAACCTCCATGGATATACATTTTGTATCCTACATTTTCCATTTATCACAAGTATTTTTCTGTGTCATCATATTCTGTGTGTAATTTTCAATAACTGCAAAATATTCTACAGGTTACACTCACTCTATATAATTCATATAACCATCCACTGATTTTTGTATTTTTTAGGATATTTCCAATTTTCTTCAGAGGGTTGGCGGGACAGGTGTCCTAAGGCACATTAACTCCCCGCCCCTGCATATTTTGTGGAGCAGGAACATGAGCTTTGAAGGCAGGCAGACCTGGGTTTAGATCCTGGGCCTCCATCACTTAGTAGCTACATGACCTCTGAGAAGATCATTCATCTCCCTGAGTCTCAACTTTTTCATCTATAAAATGGGAATAATAATACCTGCCTTTCAGGTTGTTGTCAGGTATTTGTAAATTGCCTCCCACACTGCCCGGAATCTAGGAGATGTTCATGAATTATAACACTATTATAAATATTTTTAGATTATAGTTTTTTTTAGAAAGTTCAATTACTAGTAGTGTTTATAATCTAGTCAGTGTTCTGAGGACCTCTCAATTGCAAGAAATTTCCTGATTTATGCTAATGAGTTTCATGGCCCATCCCACCTGCTTGGACCAGAATCCCTGTCAACTTAGACGCTGGGACGTGGAGGGTCCCTAAGGCTTAGAGAAATGCGGGCTACGGGGAGACTCGGGGGAGGCACTGGGGGAAGCTGCAGAATGGGCTGGAGAGGTGGGCAGGAAGGGGATTTGCCTTTCACCTACTAACCAAATGCACAAGCTTCCCCTTTGGCTTTTGCTTCTCTCCAAAGCTCTTCTTTTCCCACAGCGATGGGTGACATACTGAAAATGGGGAACATCAAAGTGAGGGCGGAGGAGGAAATAAGAGGATTTACAAGATGTGCTTTCCTGCCAGAGCTGGCCGCCCCGGGGTGACAGGTAAGGCACTAAAATATAGGGAATTCTGTCCCTCTGAGGACTTCTAGTCCTGCCTGAGCTACCGTGAGCAAATTCTTAAGCCTCTGTGAGTTGGGCTTTCCTTGTTGATTAAGTGGGGATGAGAATAATAATGCCCACATGGAATTGAGAAGCTCCAATAAGAAAGAAACAATAGGGCTTCCCTGGTGGCGCAGTGGTTGAGAATCTGCCTGCCAATGCAGGGGACACGGGTTCGAGCCCTGGTCCGGGAAGATCCCACATGCCACTGAGCAACTGGGCCCGTGAAACACAACTACTGAGCCTGCGCGTCTGGAGCCTGTGCTCCGCAACAAGAGAGGCCGCGATAATGAGAGGCCCGCGCACCGCGATGAAGAGTGGCCCCCGCTCGCCGCAACTAGAGAAAGCCCTTGCACAGAAACGAAGACCCAACACAGCCAAAAATAAATAAATAAATTTATTAAAAAAAAAATAAAAGAAACAATAGTGCCCAGTCCTCAAGCGTGGAGCACCTGCTAAGTACCAGGTGCCAGGTGGGGCGATTCACACCCATCACCTCTTCCATCAGTCACAACAGTCCCCAAAGGCTGGTGTTATTTCCACTTTACAAGGAGGAAATCAGGGCTCTGAAAGGTGAAGGCCCGTGCTCACCCCAGTGCACCTCCCTGCTTTGTAAACTGTAAGGCCCTGGACGGCTGTAATCTGTTGTTATGACCCTCTAGAGGTCTTCTTAGCTCATTCCCTGGAGAGTTTTGCTAGAAAGTTCTTCTAGAGGATTGCAGAGTACATTGAACAAACTGATTTGACATGTATATGTTGAGCGCCTACTGTGTGCTAGGCATTGTTGTGGAGACTCAGCAGTGAATGCCACGGATAAATTATCCTCCAAGAGTATACATTTTTGTGTGAGAAGGCTGACGTATTAAAAAACAAACAAACAAGTAGGGAATTACCTGGTAGTCCAGTGGTTAGGGTCCCGCGCTTCCACTGCAGGGGGCACCGGTTCGATCCCTGGTCAGGGAACTAAGATCCCGCATGCCGTGTGTCACAGCCACACAAACAAACAAGTGTATAATATGCCCTGTGATGATAAGTTCTGGGAAGAAAAATAAAACGGAAGGGTGATTTTATGTGCAATGGTCAGAGCAGGCTCTGTGATGACAGCTGTGCTCACCCCTCAGATATTAGGGTCTACAAGGGTGTCATCTCCATAAGGACAGAGCCCTGGGATCTCATTCGTCCCTGTAGCCCCAGTCCCCGGAAGTGGTCCTGGTTCCCCATAGGTGGTGAATAAATATTGATTGAATGAGTGAATAAACAGCCATCATCTCAGACCTGCTGGAGAAATGTCCACGGCAGGGTAGGCACGGGGTTTTGGGTTCAGTTTCTATCAGCTGACACC
This sequence comes from Eschrichtius robustus, assembly GCF_028021215.1. Lineage (NCBI taxonomy): Eukaryota > Metazoa > Chordata > Mammalia > Artiodactyla > Eschrichtiidae > Eschrichtius > Eschrichtius robustus. The sequence goes on along the minus strand of NC_090826.1, from coordinate 15,153,979 downwards.
TATGGAGAACCTTCTGTGTGCCAGGCATTGTTCCAGCCTCTGTGGCCGCAGAACAACACTTTCCTTTGAAGATCTTCACTAGAGATGATGGTGGAGCTTGCAATCTAGGAGTCTAGAAGAGAAGGAAGCGAAAAGAATAAGGGGAGAGCAAGGGGTTAAGTGCAAAGAGTAAGAGTTTCAGGGTCAGGAAGGAGTTCAGCAACTGTATTGCCTGACTTTTTTTTTTTTTTTTTAGTGCAAAAAATAGCTAGTTCTGCTTTTCGGACTGAGGCTGGCTGAGTCAGGGGTTCAAAGAGAAGAGCATGAGGATAGGGGTGGCAGTTGTCATCTGCAGCAGATGGTAATGCCCCAGAGACAGATTTGTGGACTTGAAGATGCTTCCCTCCACCCCCTCTGGCCCAGGAATCAAGGTCAGGGGCAGACAACCAAGCTCAGTTCCCTGGGGTCCCCATCCCAGCCTCTCAACCAGGCCAGCCCTTCCCAAGAACATCACCCTTGTTCCACCCTTGGACTCTACATCAGGCTCAGCAGTCTCAGAGGCCAAGGGTGTGAGAAGAATCATCCCAGCATGTGTTATGAACCATTATTTCCATTCCTTTGGCTGTGCTTTCTCCTGAGCCCCGAAGACACTAGGTCAGTGCTGCTTTCAGCCCAAACGTCTGACGTGCCAGGCCTTTGTTCAGCCTCACAAAAGAAGGGGATGATTATTAAAAGAACAGACTTGCACTCCATATTTACCCCAGATGACATTGCCTTGATCCCTAAAATAACTCCAGATCGCCTGGGTGGAACTTGCTCGTTCTTTTTCATCTTGCTATTTTGCAACTGTTTATGGAGACCATCACCATAGTGATATTATCAGAGCAGGTCAAATGAAACTCCAAACCCTTGGGTTGTTATTGGTTTTCCTTTGTACTTTGGAACATGACTTTTTCACCCTAGACCAGCTCTTTCATTTCTTTTAAGCACTTTTCTCAGCTCCAAGTCAGCAGCAGCACTTTCTAACTGATTCCCAGCAGTTAAAACCACAGAGGTGGTCCACGCTGAGATGAGGGATGGAAGTACTTGGGCTGAGTTTCCAAACTGGAAACCATATTTACCAGAAATCTCCTTTTCTTCAGATAAAACTTGGGTCAAAGTTTCGGAGTATTGAAAGAGGCACTAAATAAACTAAAAGTCTAAAGAACCTTCAGTGTTTGGTCCAAGGAACATGGCTGTAGAGTTCAACAAATAAACACAGCTGGCGTGGGGAGAGCCTTTAGCAAATACTTATCTTCTTGATTATTTTTTTCATAACCATCATCTTGGCCAACAGCCTTTATTGTAGCATTCTCATACATTGCTGGTGGGAGTGTGAATTTGTAGGACTTTTCTAATAGAAAACTTGGCAATGGTTAGGAAAAGCCTGGATAGTGTGCTCTTTCTGTGAAGCAAACTTCTACTTGTGGGTTCTAAGAAAATAATTAGGGATGTGAGCAGAGGAATACATATGAAGACGTTTGTTGCTAATAATGGTGGAAGAATGGAAATAACCAAACTGTACAATACAAAGGGATTGCTTTAAAAAAATCACCATCTATCCATACGATGGATACTAAACTAGAATTACAAATTGTGCCACAGGAGAATCTTTAATACATGTAAAACATTCATGATATGTTCTCAGGTAAGAAAAAACAGGTAACAAGAATGTGCATGCAGTATGATCCCATTTTTGTAAAACATGTATGTATATGGAAAGGAAAAAGATTAGAAGGATAGGTTCTAAAAAGATGGCAGTGATTATTCCTTGGATAATTTTCTGGTTTTGCTGTTGTATCTATAATTTTTACAATGAGCATGTATTTCCGTAGTCAGATGTTTAAAAAGCTATTTTGAAGAAGAATAAGCCACTGTGCCTTTAAAATCACCTCTGGGGACTTCCCTGGTGCTCCAGTGGTTAAGACTCTGCACTCCCAATGCAGGGGGCCTGGCTTCCATCCCTGGTCAGGGAACTAGATCCTGCACGCGGCAATGAAGATCCCGCGTGCCGCAACTAAGACCCGGAGCAGCCAAATAAATAAATATTTACATATTTAAAATCACCTCTGATGGATTTTGTGGGCAGAAACAGACTCTTATTCCAGGAGCCTCCTTACATAAAGCTCATAAGATAGAAAGTGCTCAATGATCTCTTATTGTGGTTGAAGATAATGAATGAATTGTATGGTACCTGGGACCGATAAATATTTAGCAACCATGGGTTTTCTGCCTATTTAGAGTTTAAGGTCAAAAATATACAAGGCTGACATAACCAGGCATAAAACACACACACAATGTAGTAAGACCGGCAAATGTATTTACGAAATACCAAGAACCGTCTGATGTTCCGTAACAGCAGTGAGGATTGTTGGGGGCAGGGGAGGGAACCATCCATAAAATCAAAGAGCACATGATATGCCACCAATTTATTGCCTGTCTTATTTAAACCTCATGACAATTGTACATGGTAGGTATCATACACCCATTTTACAGATGTGGAAACTAGAATATGGAGGTTCAGTCACCTGCTCTCTCACCATTGCAGAGAGATAGAAGATGCAATTATTCAGCTAGAAGAGGCGTGGAGCCCAGCTTATGACTGGAATGGGTGGGACAGGAAGGAAGGAGTACAAGGAGAAGGAAGACCTATATACCTCTATGGCATGGTCCCCAAAGACTTCTACCAGACTGGTAAACATTTAGGTTGCAGGCTGGAGAAAATAATAATTTTAGCTACCCTCCTTTGAGTACCTGGGCACGATGTCAATATAAAAATGAAGATTACAGGATGTCATTGTATCCAACCTCACTGGCTTGTGGGAAGCGGTAGACGTGCTGCAGGAATATGTAGCACAAATATGCCAGGGAGTAAATTACACAGAATCCTAGAGTCTGTCATCATTATGATCATCACTCAAAACATCTAAACACCTCCTTGTTTGGGGTAATGTGGAGAAGTGAAAAAAAGGATAGGCTTTTTGGATCAGACAAAACTCCAGTCAAATCCTGGCTCACCTTTCTATAGTGATGTGACCTTTGTCCATCTTCACTGGCTCCACCTTGAGGTACCTGTGGAACCTTAACACATTCATGGAAATCCTGCTTCAATATTATCATCCCAATCATTTTCTGCTATGTTGGAAGCTATCATGGGTAGCTTTTTAGACCTGTATTAGTCAGGGGAGTGCTAGCTGCTGAAACAACCTTCAGTGCTTAGTGGCTTACAGCAAAGGTTTATTTTCCCCCTAGGATACAGTCTGACTGGATGTTTTCAGTAGACTCTCCTGAATGGAATACAGGCTTCCTCCAACTTGGAGCCTCTGCATTCGGCTGGCTGATGAACAGAGAGAGAGGGAGAGTACGGGGTAGGTCCCAAGGGGCATTTGATGGTCATACCTGGAGGTGGCCCATTTCACTTCCTCCCACATTCCATTCATCACAGCCCCATCACACGACCACAACCTAACTCAAGGGAGGCTAGGAAATGTAGACAGTGCTTGAGCCCAGGAAGAGGAAATGGAAAAGGTGACCCTGTAGCTTGGCAGTGCTACATACCTGTAGCAATCACGAGTAGTGTGGGGCAGAGAACAAAAGGTCATCAAGATAAAGCCTAACAGAACTGCCATGCCAGTTGTCCAGGCAATGCTGCCTGACAGAGAGATATCTTTGGTGATCAGAGTTTTCTCATACAGGTTTTAAACTGGGCCAGATCTTACAGGATCTTAGACCAAGTATGTCTGATCCTATCTGGCAGTTTTAAGCTATAAAGAAGGTAGCACGATGAATATTAGAAATGGGTCCCATCACGACTGGCATTGCTCTGTGCTGAACCACCCGTCCCACCATGCCCTGCACTTTTCCCCTGTGCATTTGGCTCTCAGTGTGCCTACCTTTAGACTTGGTGGTTCATTTTCTCCACTTAGCCACTTTACCTACCAGACTGAATACTTGCCATCACTCCTCCGCCTTTGGCCTTTGCTTTCCTTTCTGGCCCAAATATGGAGTCTTTCTGACTACAGTGGCATTGATTGCCTTAGATAAATAGGTCACCATGTCTAGCCTGGTCCGAGGCGTTAACAGCCTCAACAAGGTCCTCGTATGCTCTGCACTCCAATGGTTCACTTGAACAAAAAATAAAGCTGAATGAAAATAAAAACAAAAATAAACAAATGGGATCTAATTAAACTCAAAGCTTTTGCACAGTAAAGGAAACCATAAACAAAACAAAAAAACAACCCTCAGAATGGGAGAAAATATTTTCAAATTAAGCAACCGACAAGAGATTAATCTCCAAAATATACAAACTTCTCATGCAGCTCAATATCAAAAAAAAAAAAAAAACCCAATCAAGAAATGGGCAGAAGATCTAAATAGATATTTCTCCAAAGAAGACATACAGATGGCCAAAAAGCACATGAAAAGATGCTCAACATCACTAATTAGAGAAACATCAATCAAAACTACAATGAGGTATCACCTCACACAGGTCAGAATGGCCATCATTAAAAAACCTACAAACAGTAAATGCTGGAGAGGGTGTGGAGAAAAGGGAACCCTCCTACACTGTTGGTGGGAATGTAAATTGGAACAGCCACTATGGAGAACAGTACGGAGGTTCCTTAAAAAACTAAAAATAGAGCTACCATATGACCCAGCAATCCCACTACTGGGCACATACCCAGAGAAAACCATAATTCAAAAAGACACATGCACCCCAATGTTCATTGCAGCACTATTTACAATAGCCAGGACATGGAAGCAACCTAAATGCCCATCGACAGACGAATGGATAAAGATGTGGTACATATATACAATGGAATATTACTCAGCCATAAAAAGGAACGAAATTGGGTCATTTGTAGAGACGTGGATGGATCTAGAGACTGTCATACAGAGTAAAGTTAAGTCAGAAAGAGAAAAACAAATATCGTATATTAACGCATATATGTGGAACCTAGAAAAATGGTACAGATGAACCGGTTTGCAGGGCAGAAACAGAGACACAGATGCAGAGAACAATGGGCTTCATTCATAGGGCACCATATTCCAGCTCTGTCCTAATTGTTTGTGATGTGACTCATGGTCCCTGCCTCAAGGAGCCCAGAGAGTAGTAGGGGCAAATTACAAGTGAAAAGGTGTACCTAGTACAGCATTTCCACGGAAACACAAAGAAAGAAGCCCCAAACTCAGCTTTTGAGGGGACAGGCAGAAAATACTGCATGAAGGAAGAGGTGACCATTCTTCTGAGTCTGAAGGGTTAGCCTTAGATGCATTGTAGAGGTCATCCCAAGCCTAGTGGGCAGCTGGTCGGCCGGCATAATAAACTAAATATGACTTCTCCCAAATATGCATATTAAAGCTCCAACAGCTGGCCCACATTTGAGAAGCTGTTCTCTAACTCTGAGCAAGACCTCACAGATGGTCAGGATACAAATACTTCTAGTCCAGCAGAAGGCAGCTGTGAGTTCTCCCAGGTACCTATTAGAAAAGCAAAAACAGGACTTCCCTGGTGGCGCAGTGGTTAAGAATCCGCCTGCCAATGCAAGGGACAGGGATTCGAACCTTGGTCCGGGAAGATCCCACATGCCACGGAGCAACTAAGCCCGTGTGCCACAACTACTGAGCCTGCGCTCTAGAGCCTGCGAGCCACAACGACTGAAGCCCACGCGCCTAGAGCCCCTGCTCCGCAACAAGAGAAGCCACCGCAATGAGAAGCCCGTGTGCCGCAACGAAGAGTAGCCCCCGCTCGCCGCAACTAGAGAAAGCCCATGTGCAGCAACGAAGACCCAATGCAGCCCAAACTAAAAATAAATTAATTAATTAAAAAAAAAAAAAGCAAAAACAAAAGCCCTGAGAGGATGATGTCTAACCTCAGACAAAGCATCCCCTTGACACTGATGACTTTGGGGTGTGTTTTTGTTTGTTTTTTGAATTTTAGAATTTTATTTATTTATTTTATATAGCAGGTTCTTATTAGTTATCCATTTTATACATATTAGTGTATATATGTCAATCCCAATCTCCCAATTCATCACACCACCGCCCTGCCACTTTCCCCCCTTGGTGTCCATACGTTTGTTCTCTACATATGTGTCTCTATGGGGTGTGTTTAAAAGAAGTAGAGTGCTAGTGGTCTGTCTCCCTCCACCTTCTTGCTACGTGTTCTTTCAGGATGCTGCGGGTGGGAAAAGTTGATCTTAGTGGTCTAGCCGAGGCTGCCTCCTTTGCAAACCACACAGTGTTCTGTCTACAGAGGAAATCAGCATTTTGGGGGCCTGTACTCAGTCCTGCTTAGGGTTCCAATGATGAGAAATTTCTGAGACCCAAAAGGAGCCTGTTTTGATAACTTGCATGAGCTTTCCCAGAATGCATGCTTGTAGTGACCATCTGTTTTTTTTTTCTGCTCTTCAGCCTCCCTTTCTCCTTCTTTTGTGAATAGTACCCTGCTTCCCCTCCCCATTACGTGGGAAACAGCTCCCCTCCCCCATTACGGGGTCCCCATCCCTGCCAGCTCCAGGAGTGGGGACGTGACTGAGGCCTGTTGGTAACTGAGGACGTGAGCGTGGATGAGATTGTCTAAGGAGAAGCCGCAAAGTCAGAGGAGGAGAGAACCCCATCATTTAGGGGTTGCGTAGAAGAGGATAAGTCTGCAAAGAACGGAGAAGGAGCAGTCAGAGAGGTAGGACTGAGACCAGGAGAGTCACGCGATGTCATGGAAGCCCGTGGACCAGAGTGCTTTAAGGAGGAAGAAGTGACCAATAGTGTCAAGTACTCCTGGGGAGTCAAAGGAGCTGACGATTGAAACACGTCCATGCGCTTTTCGACATGGAGGTAGGGGTGACCTGAGGGTCATTTCTGTGGAGGAGGGATGGAATAGAAGGGGGAGTAGAAGTGGAGAGAGGAAATACTGACAATTCTGTAGCTGAGAAAGACAGGAGATAGGGTGGTGGGCTAGAGGGATCCATGTAGGCTTTTTCCTTCTTTCTCTTTCTTCCTTTTTTTTTTTTAACATATGAGACACTTACGCATGTTTAAAACCACAGTAATCATCTAGTTGAGAGGGAGTAATTCAACAATCTGGGGAGAGATGGGATAACTGAGGTTCCTGAAAAAAACAGAATCCCCGAGCAAGAATATTGTTTACTGCATTTCCCACATTTACCTGATGGACCATCCCCCTTTAGGCAGAGTTTAATTAGTGTTCTACAGGGAGCACTGTGGCCCAAATTAGGTCAAGGGCCTATCCTCAAACCAAGGCCACACTTTGGCTTCAGTCAATCAGGATCCTGTCCTCAGGAGCTGGGGGTGGGCTCAACTCCACACAAACTAAACATCTGAGAATGAGGAAGGGTTAAGTTGTAGAAAAGACCACTAACCCGGCTGAAGATGGGGAAGATGGAATTACCAGGTGACGTATCTTCCCTCCTGGTACTCTTCCTAATGAAGATCCTTACATTGAATCCCACTAGAACTTTAGTATATGGAGGTAGAATGTTCAAGGAATATGGTCAATAAAATTTAAAAAAGAAAAAAAGTAAATCAACTATACTTCAATAAAATTTTTAAAAACAGATATGGTTTAAACCCCTTGTCTGTAGAATTCAGTGTAGTGAGGGGTCAAAAGTTGGCTAATTCTAGGGTTCTTTCTTATCTCCAGACACACAGTAAAACATCTAAAACCACTGTTAGTAATCTGAGAAGATCCCCACCTCAGGGAGCACGCTCTGGCCTGTTAAAGTCAGAGGTGATTTAGGAGCTAAACAAGCCCCAGCCCCCTGGAATGATTGTGCATTTATTAACCCAACAGTTCCAGCTGTGGAGACTTAATTGAAGGAGGAAAGATAGAAACCATGTTGGGCAAGTGTCTGGGTAATGCCCACTTTACGCGTCTTATATTAGCTGATGAGCATCACAAAAGATTCAGCGTATGGTGGAAGGTTGACTTGAGTCTCCGAGGTCCTCAAGATTGCTTCTTCCTTCCTCGGGTGATGGTACTATTTGGTGCGGGACTTCCTCCCACCCTGCCTCAATTCAGCAAACACTCATGGGCACCTACTATGTGCAAGTTGCCATGCTGTGTGCTGCTATGTACTGTAGTAACATCGTCTTTTGCTGTTTACAAAGCACTTTCCTACATATGATCTCAATTTAGTGATTCTGAGAATTGACTTTGAGTCAGAAAGACCAAAGTGAGGATGGGTTCATCCACTTATTTTTTTTTAAAGGTTTTTATTTTTATTTTTTTGGCTGAGCCATGAAGCTTGCAGGATCTTAGTTCCCTGACCAGGGATTGAACCCGCGCCCTCAGCAGTGAAAGCACCGAGTCCTAACCACTGGACCGCCAGGGAATTCCCTGTCCACTTATTATCTGTGTGAACTTAGGCAAGTCATTTGTCTAAGCTTCAACTTCCTCTTCTAAAGAATGGTAATAATAGGAATTCCTAGTGCAAAGGACTGTTGGGAAGACTTAGTGAGATAATACAAGAAAAGAGCTTAGCACATAGTAAGCACTCAATTAAAAGTTGCCACTACTTTATTATTCATTCTTGGTCCACTTTTCACGCAATAATCCTATGATGCGGATGCTATTATCTTATTTCACAGACCTTCACTGAGCACCTATTATGTTCCAGGTGCTGAAGACCCACAGTGACTAAAAGAGCATTTAGATACAGAAAAGAAGGGACCCCAGAAATGAGTCCTCAGCAAAGGAAGTGGAGGCATCAAAGGGAACTCAGAGGAACCCTGAGTCCCAAGAGAGGTGTAACAAGGAAGAGAGCGGCCAACTGTAATAATGTCAAGAGGTCAGGGACTTACCTGGTGGTCCAGTGGCTAAGACTCCGTGCTCCCAGTGCAGGGGGCCCGGGTTCGATACCTGGTCGTCTAACTAAGATCCCGCATGCCGCAACTAAAGATCCTGCACACGGCAATGAAGGTCCCACGTGCCACAACTAAGACCTGGCACAGCCAAATAAATATTAACAAAAATAATAATACCAAGAGGTCAGCAGTAAGACAAGGCCCCGAAGTGACCACTGGCTTCTGCAACATGGAGTTTCCAAATCGACAGGTGGAGGCAGAAACTCGAGCCAGACTGATTTAAGGAGAAACCGGAGCTGATGTGGAAACAGCCACTGCAGAGAACTCACACAAGGTTTTGATGCTAAGGGGAGCAAATAAATGGGGGAGGTGGCTGGAGGGAGATGTGGGATCAAAGAGATTTTTGTTGTTAAAAACATTGTTTTAGAATATTGGGACATTTTCTAAAGCAGGTGGGAATGATCCAGGATGGGGGAGAAATGAGTGACTAAGGAAGGGAATCCAGAGTAAGGAACTAGAAGTATATTCAATAGCCTGTGATGAACCATAATGGAAAAGAATGTACATGTGTGTACAATGGAGTCGCTTTGCTGTACAGCAGAAATTAACACAACATTGAAAATCGCCTATACGTAAATAAAATAAATTTTTAAAAAAGCACAGGGAACTCTATTCAGTATCTTATAATAACCTATAATGGAAAAGAATTGAAAAAAAGGCATATATATATATACGTATAAGTGAATCACCTTGCTGTACATCTGAAACTAACACAATATTGTAAACCAACGATACTTCAGTTAAAAAAAGCAAGCAGGGAAGGCAGAAAACCTGGGCAAGATGCAGAATTTTTGGTAGAGGAGAGGGTTCCTGTCTGACTCTATCGTGTCTGTGAAGCATGAGGCAAGCTCATCTGCTTAGAGTTAAGGATGAGAAGGGGACAAAGGAAGACGATTGAAAAATCATCCTTGTAGAAAGTAGGAAGGCTAGGCAGGACTGAGGGTTCAGTTGAAATTCATGGACATCAACTTAAAGTGACATCTGCCAGTTTTAATTTTCCAGCAATATTCAGATATTCTGAGACAGGTAAAGAGTAGGGGAAGAGCTTTGTTTAACTAGAGCTGGGCAAGCTAGAAGAAAAGAGAGGAGCAAAGGGGTTATGGGGTTTTGCAAGGAAGTGAGTATATTGATTATGACTGAGTGGGTGAGGAGGGAAGTGAGTACCAGTGGGAAAATAAATGCAAAAATCCGGCAGAGTCAAAAGATTTGCAGGTCTGGATGAGGCTGAAGAAATGCTTGTGTGTGATACTGCAGTAAAGACGTTAAAGTCAGATTTTAGATTCTGTGATTGTGTTTTCTGAGATAGTGCAATTCCTGGTGAGAATAAGTCTGCTTTAAGACCATGGGAGTGGGTATTTGGGGGCGGGGGGACTCAGTGGTGGGGAAGAAATCGGTGAGAAGTCAATAAGATTTCTCATGAAAGGGAACCCTCCTACACTGTTGGTGGTAATGTAAATTGGTGCAGCCATTATGGAAAAAAGTATGGAGGTTCCTTCAAAAACTAAAACTAGAATTACCACATGATCCAGCAATCCCACTCCTGGGCATATATCCAGAGAAAACTGTAATTTGAAAAGATACATGCACCCCAATGTTCATAGCAGCACTATTCACAAAAGCCAAGACATGGAAGCAACATAAATGTCCATCGACAGATGAATGGATAAAGAAGATCTGGTACACACACACACACACACACTGGAATATTATTCAGCCACCAAAAAAAAACAAGGGACTTCCCTGGCAGTCCAGTGGTTAAGACTCTGCACTTCCACTGCAGGGGGCTCGGGTTCGATCCCTGGTCGGGGAACTAAGATCTTGCATGCTGTGTGGCACGGCCAAAAAAAAAAGAACAAAATAATGTCATTTGCAGCAGCAATATGGATGGACCTAGAGATTATCCTACTAAGTGAAGTAAGTCAGACAGAGGAAGACAAATGCCATATGATATCACTTGTATGTGGAATCTGAAATATGATACAAATGAACTTATTTACAATAGAAACAGACTCACAGAGAAAACAAACTCATGGTTACCAAAAGGGAAAGGGGTGGAGAGATAAACTAGGAGTTTGGGATTAGCAGATACAAACTACTATATATAAAATAAACAACAAGGTCCTACTGTATAGCACAGGGAACTACATTCAATATCTTGTAATAAACTCTAATGAAAAAGAATACCTATGTGTATAACTAAATCACTTTGCTGTACACCAGAAACTAATACAACATTGTAAATCAACTATACTTCAATTAAAAATAAAGAAAAAAATAAGATATCGCATGGATTATGCTTACGGATGCTCAAGTCATAAAGTAAGGTGCAGGAGGTGAGGTGGAGGTCAGTTCATGAGAAAAAGGAGGGGTGGCAGGTTGAAAAATATGATAGTATGAACTTCAAGGAGATTAGGTTTTGGAAAGAGGAAAGAAGAAACAGTACTAAAAATATTAATGGCGTTTGCCTCCTACCCACAGGCCCTCAAAGGCAGCTGTGTTTAATGCCCCATGCCTCCATGCTCACAGCAACAGTTGACTGGTCAAGGGGTGGGATCTGACCTGTGGGCAGCCAATCTGTGGGCTGGCCAGTGACCCGTCCAATGAGATGTCATCATTAAAAGATGAGATGAGTTAACTGGATTCTGTCTTGGGATTTGAACTATGAAACACAAAAGAATCTGCCAGTTAATAGAATGAGCTGATGAAGAGAATAAAGGAGGGACAAGGTCACCAGGATGAACCCCATGCAGGCTGAAATGTTGAGGGAATAGGGCTATAAGCAAGCTGAGGATGCCAGACAGTCAAGAATGCAGCAGATGCATCAAAAGCAGCAGAAATGGGGATGTGTGAGAGAGATGGAGTAACCTGTCTCTGAGTTCTGGGTTGGTCCTGAGCCTGCTTATTATGTGGGAACTTAATTTTTAAAGGTTTTTGAGGAGGGAAGCAACAAAATCAGACCTGGGGTTATGAGTGTGGGCTCTGGTCCCAGACTGCCTGGCTTTGAAAAAATTAGCTGTGTGATCTCAGGCAGGTTACTTAACCTCTCTGTGCCTCAGTTTCCTCATCTGTAAAATAGAAATAACAGCACTGCCCTCATAGGGTTGTAAGGAGGATTAAATGAGAAAATACAGGTAATGCATTTTGAATAGCAAGGCTTCCTTTCAATTTTATTTTCTTCAATTAAACAGTTCAAATGTCACTTCTTTCACAAAACTTTCCTTCATGCTTTTATCTCTTAGCTTCCAGGAGGGACACCACCTTCTCGTGGTCTTCTTCCTTCCTCCTAGGTCATTACTCCTTCTCAGGCTCCTTGCTGGTTCCTCTTTCTCTTCTTGACCTCTTCTCTCTACGCTGATCTCCTAAGTGAGCTCACCTACGTGTCTCGTGCTTTTAAGTACCTCAAAATATCATTTATTAGCTGACAGTTCTCATAAATTTATCACCAACTCCAAACTTTCGTATCTGATTACTTGACATCTCTATTTAAATCTCCAAAAGACATCTCAAACATAACTTGCCCCAAACTGACTGTTACCAGCTCCTCCCCCTAAAAACACCTAAACCCCTGCTCCTCCCCCTACAATCTTCCACAGATCAATAAATGGCAAATCCTTCCAGTGTTGATAACGCGAAAAATCTTAGCATCATCCAACTCCTTTCTTCTTCTCATGCCCACTAAGCATCTGTGTCTCTCTGCTGTGTGACTTTGGTTTTACCTCCCCGGGCCTCTGAGGATTAAATGAGTTATTATTTGTAAAGTGCATAACAACATCCATCACATATAAAGCCTCATATAAGTGCTTTTGAAATAAATAAAAAATGCCTTCAATACAGAAAGAGCTTTCTAACGGCCCTAGTCCCCCTACAGTCCATTTAGAACACAGCAATCTCCTGATCCTTTGAAAGGCCAGGCCAGATCCTGTCACTGCTCTGCACCTCTTTGACCTCAGCTCCTGGGGCTCTCCCCTTGTTCAGTCTGGGCCAGCCACCTCTGCCTCCTTGTGCCACCAACACACCAGGGACTGTCCCCATCGGATCTTCGCCCCTGCTGTTCCTTGTGCCTCCCTCTGATCAAATGTTAGTTCTCTGCTGGCCCCACTTTGCTAATCTGCCTGCCCGTTCCCTCACTCTGATTTTTCCTCCCCATCTCTATTTTTACTTAGTAGCTGGTTGTCTCCCCTCCCCCGGTTCAAACTCTGCAACAACACGGATGGTCTTGTTCATTGCTCTATCCCTAGAGCCTAGAACAGTGCTTGGTACACAGTAGATGCTCAATAAATACTTACCAAGTGAAAATTCCAAAGTGCCACGCCCTTTTCTGAATTCCCGTAATACAGGTCTGAATCATTCTTGTGGTACTTACCTGTATCGTCTTTATGCCGGTGGCAGCTTTTACTTGACTGTGAGCTACCTGAAGACGGGGGTCTAGGACATGGCCTGGCTCGTGGTGCTCATTCCTGTCTTTTGTGCAACACTTTACAGTTTACAATCCCCTCACGGGTGACCTGATTTGAATCTCACAAAAGGAGAGAGAGCAAACTAGGGAAGGCAGTTATTATTAGCAGGGCTAGCATCCCAGGCCTCCTGCCTTCTAGACCAAGCTTAACAAATATTTGTTGAATGAAGAGAAAAAAAATTTCTGAGTGACTCTGTGGAATGGGGCAGCCCCACTCGGCAAATGGGAGGGTTCTCTGGAGCAAATGTAAAAATACTCTTAACATCTAACACTTATTGCCCCGGGTTTTCTCATTTCTACCTGTGTGGTCCTCACAGCATTCCCGTAGCAGGTAGCTGTGAGAGCATCTTTATGTCCTGTCCTGTTCACCTCTGTTATCTTTGGTGCCTCAAACAAGGCCTGGTATGTGGTAGGTGCTCAGTGAGTGATGTGGGCCGAGGCTCCTTTTTTAGAGATCGGGTCGAGGTGCAGCGACTTGCTCCAGGTCCCACACGGAGCAAGTGGCAGTGCTGGGATTCCATCTCAGGTTCCTTACTACTCTATCTCTCCGGGATGGGCCTGCCCCGCGGGCCGCACCAGTTCCGGGTGCGCCGCAAGAGCGAGCGCGTGCACCGGGTGGGGCGGGGAGGGACTGACCCCTCCCAGACCCAGCGCCTTCCGCATCCCCGCCCGGAGGCCGACGGGCACCGTCTCTGTGCCGCCCCGCGCTGCTGCATCCACAGGGCCGGGCGTTGGGTCTAGCTGCGGGTAGAACGTACCCCCCAGGCCCGGGCTCCTGCCTCCACCCCTCATCCCGACCCCGCGCCCCGAGCCCTGAGGCGACCCACCCATCCTGCGGCCGCCCACCCATCCTGCGGCCGCCGCGCCGCGGCCCGCCCCGCTCCGCCCGCAGTCCCCGCCCCTCACTTCCCCGTTCGGCGCTCCTCCCCCCGTGCCGCGCTCCTTACTTGGCGATCGCTGCGGCCCTGCGCGCTCATTGGCCGAGAGCCGGCTGCGTGGGGGGCGGGCCCGGGCTGGGCCGGGGCGGGGAAGGAAGGTGGCGGCTGCCCGGAGCGGGAGGAGGGAGGTGCTGACCCGGATGTTCACTCCTGGGCACCCGGGGAAGTGGAAGCGCCGGGCCCTGCTGCGGGGGGGAGAGCCACAGACGCCGGGACCGGGACCGCCGCCGCCGCCGCCACAATGGTAAAGGCCCGACGACCCCCTCCCCCAGGTCCGGGGGCCCCGCCGGAGCTCGCGTCCCCCTTCCCCCACCCACCTCCGGCCCGCGAAGGGTGGGTTCCCCCGGGTGGGGGAGGGGCGGGGTCCCGGAGCCCAGGTAGACACCATCCCTGCCCGCTCAGGAGGGGGCGGCCGGCCTGGGCGGCTTGGGTGGGCAGCGACCCTGCCTCCCGTTCCCAACCCCCGCCCTTGGCTCAAGCTGGGCTCCCACACTCCTCCTGTGGGGCCAGGCTAGTCTCCCGCGTAGCCCAGGCTAGACCCTCCTGGACCCGTGGTCCAGGCCAGGCACCCCCTCCGGGGACCCAGGCGTAGTCCCCCTTTCTCCTCCCCATGGCCCGGGCTAGTTCCCCATCCCCTACGGCCCAGGCTATGCCGTCGTTTCTTCCTCCCAGGGTCCAGGCTAGGCCTCTGTCCCCCACCTCTCCTCCATGGCCTCAGTCCGGACCCCCGTTAGCCCCTTATCCATGGCTTCAGCCCACATTTGTTCCCGTGTCCTCCATGGCTTCAGCCTGAATCTTTTCTTTCCTCCATGGTCTTAAGTCTGGACCCCCCTCCTCCGCCCCTGGCCCCCGCCTGGACGTCACTCCCTTCCCCCCACTCCCTGGTCCCTTTCCCAGGACTTCTCACCACTCTCGGCGTAGCCTGCGTCAGCCCCACTCTGTCCGGGGCTTCACCCTCCCTCCGGGGCCCGGCTCCCTGCCCTGCCCCTGACCCAGGTGGTCCCCTCCCCTCTACCTAGGGCGAACCTTCTTTGCTGTCCCTGGGAAGTGAGAGCAGCTCTCCAGCCCGGGTGGGGATGGGGGTCCCGAGGCTGTGCCTTCTCAAGTTGAAGCGGTGCCCCTTCTGGGAGGCCGCCTGGGAGCGAGCGAGGGCAGGGCGGGCATCCGTATGCCCGTAAGGCAGCGCGGCGCTCTGCGGGCGCTTCCCGCGGCCGCCGCCTGGGTGCCGCGGGGTGCGGTGCTGACGGAGCGTCCTGCTGGGACCCGCGGCGCCGGGGCGTGTGCGGGAGCCGAGGGATGAGGATGGGGGAGCCGCGGGACGGGGATGAACGCACAATCGCCCTTGTGAGGCCGCTGCCGTTGGGAGACCCCCGGGCCCCGAGGCCAACAGACGGCCCGGACACGATGTACCCCAGCAGGCGGAGCCTCCCTTTCCCCCTTAACTGTCAGCTCGTGAGGGTTGGAACTGCTGATTATGGAGGTGCCTCGGATCAGGTGAGCCAGACTCCGAGGGAGAGAGCTCGCTCCACTCCTGCTGTTTGTTTTGGTAATGAAGGCAGGTGCTCTGGCGGCGCTCTGGCCCGAGGTTTCACCTAGGCCCCGACCAGTGAGTCCTGGTCCGCCCTCCCTCCTCCGCTTTGGAACCTTCTGCAGGGCAGGCCCAGCACCCAGGTTGGAAGGGCCAGAGGGCTTCTGCCTCAAGTGGCCAAGGCATCTTTGGAGAGTGGACTGAATAAGGGCGGCCACCTGCTCCTCTGGCCCGGTGCTGGCAGATGTTTGCATGTGGACTTCGGGCCCCAAAGGGTTTTGGGGCTCTCGGTTCCTTGTTTAAGGAAGGGATGTTGCTTCTGAACTAGGGTGACTAATTCGGAGTGGCTGAGTTTTTTCTTCATGCCTTCCTGTATGTTGATGAAAAGCGTGGCCATTGTTATTGGACTTCTCCGATAGCAGCCCCAGGCCTGGGTGGGGAAGGACTTCTCCAGGACAGTTTTGGATGAGGACTTGGAGTGAGGTTTTACAAGTTTGCTGTCAGGACAAAAGCAGGGGAGGGTGGATGGGATGGCCAGGTGGGGCTGCTCAAGGCAGCATCTCTGGCAGTGGTGGGGAGAGGGGGAGCATCTTGCCTTGGTCCTCAGTGCCAGAGTCTCCAGACCTGATGGGAAAATGCCTGTAATGACCCAGAAAGAACAGGATGATACATGAGGCTTCTTGAGAGTCCTGTATTTGGGTCTTACCTGGATAATCGGTAAGGACTGTGGAAGGGGTGGAGGAAAAAGGCTAACTTCTCTGTGGGGAGTGGGAGCGGGGCGGCTACTAGATGCCAGGCACTGTGCTCTGTGCTCTACTTACTTAACCCACACAGAACCCTTTGAGGGATGCTGTGTATTACCATTTTACAGGTGAAGAAGCTGAGGCTCAGGGCATGGAGGGACTTCCTTAAGATGTTGCTTAGTTGACGGGAGCACATCTGATGGGCATCCTTTCCATTGTCCCAGGCTGTTTACGTGTTGTTGGTGATGCAGGCTTATTTAACGTGAGCTCTTTGAGGGCAGACATTTTTGTCTTTTGTTTTCCGTGTCTGTATCCCTGGGGCCTAGAACAGTACCTGGCACTAAAGGAAATAGCTTGGGGTGTGTCTTGAACTTAGCCACTTGGATTTCATACTCATTCCCTCAGTAACTTGTTCTTAGTATCCCCTAGGCTTACAGGTAATTTCTGACTGCTTATTGTTCAGTTTATCCCCTACTTGAATATTCTGACTAATAAACCAGTGTAGACAGTTGGAGTAGGACAGAAGTGGTGGTGTGGGGTTGCGTAATAGGTAAATGTATTAAAACCACTGTGGTTTTATTTTCAGTAGGGTTGATGGTAGAGAAACCAGCTAGATCTCAGTTATCCATGGAGGGAAATAGCAGTTTGAGAGTCTAAAGTGCACTGGACTTTGGAGAAAATTCCGTGATTTCTGTTGGCATCAGTTACGAATGCATAAGCAAATGGAATTTGCTTGCATTCTCTTAGCAGGTAATGATCTCCCACTATCTGTAAGTGCTTTATAGTTTCAAAGCACTTTTCCTTACCCAGCTCTAGCATCTAATTTAGGAATTATTGTCCTAATTTAGAGTTATGATTCTGGTGCTGGATGGTGAGGCTGTAGCATGCAGGGATGGGCCGGGCCCCCTCATGAGTTGTCCCTCCAGCTCCCAGATGGTTTGGCCTGACAAGAGATGATAGGAGAAGCCTGTTATATTGTTACAAGGTGAAACAATACAGTTGGTGTCTTGGCTGGTCTCCTGGTGTAGACCTCCTGGTGTAGGTCTAGCTCCACTCAGACCCCACATGCATATACAGCCTTGTTTATTTAAACCCAACTGGCTGCTCTTTGGTGGAATGCTTGAAAAAAGTAGCCAACAATCCATAGCTTGAGATTAAAGAGATGCTAAATCATATGTTTGTTTGTTTTAACAAATTTATTTATTTATTTTAGTTTTGGCTGCTTTGCGTCTTTTGTTGCCGTGCACTGGCTTTTTCTCTAGTTGCAGCAAGCAGGGGCTACTCTTTGTTGTGGTGCACGGGCTTCTCATTGTGGTGGCTTCTCTTGTTGCGGAGCACGGGCTGTAGGCGCGGGGACTTCAGTAGTTGTGGCACGCGGGCTCAGTAGTTGTGGCGCACAGGCTTAGTTGCTCCGCGGCATGTGGGATCTTCCCGGACCAGGGCTCGAACCCATGTCCCCTGCATTGGCAGGCGGATTCTTAACCACTGGAGCACCAGGGAAGCCCTAAATCGTATGTTTGAAAGCAGATATTCCTATTTATAACTCAGAAGTCCTGTTCTTCTTTTACATTCCTTGGGGGAGGGGAGAGGACAGATGACTGGCAGCACAGGGAAATGGTGGCTGGGCAGGTACTTTGAACATTGAGACTCTTGCTTCCCAGGCTGGGAAACTCTTAGCATTAGGCAAAGACAGTGGTGTGTTAGGCGTTGCTTGAAGCTCATGGGTGTATTTATGAAGTGCCTTCTCTGTGCTGCTTTATGTGCTCAGGACAAGGAAGCATGGTAAACAAGGCAAACAAGGGTCCACGCCTTCACAGCTTATGTTGTTTGGCAGGGAGGCGTGTCACTCTTACCTACAGTTTAAGGAAGCAGAGCCTTGTTTAATGTAACTGCAAGCACACTTGGATGAGATAACGCAGGAGACTTCAGAGAAAGTTGGGGCTTGTGCCCAGCTTCAGCCCCGGCCTTGAGCATGCCTGCCCTTGTTTGGCCACCACCACGGAGGTGAATGGCACTGCACACGCGGTCTGTCCCCTGCAGACCAGAAGCTCTCCCGGCCGGGAAGGTTTGTGCCACAGAAGTCCTGCCCTTCTCACCTGGGTAGCTACTGTTGATTGAGGATCTGCCGTCATCCAGAAACCTTGAGGTAGGACTTAGGTCCTACCTCACCCCGTGATGGATGCTCGCTCGAAAGGTTGAGTGGCTGGTGTGAGGGGCGGGCCTGGGACTTGGCTCTGGGTCCACCCGACTCCTGTGCCGGAGGCTCACTCTGTTTCTCAGAAACAGTGAGAAGTAGGGCCCACAGTACAGGCTCTTGTCCCATTTCTCCTGGAGGCAGATCCCGCCAGTGAGAGTGGGGTGTGGAAGTCCAAAGGGTACAAGATCACCCACGTTAAGACCAGCGAGAGTAATGCCATTTCCAAACCGAGGCTTTTAGAGATCAGCGCTCTGGTGTGAGGAGTGGAGCCTTGCCCGCTGCCGCGAGCTCCGACCCACATGCAGCAGCCCTACAGGGAGGTGCAGCCTTAGGAGGGAGACAGCATTGCGGGCAAAGTTAGGACTTAGGAGCCAGACGGCCTTGGGCTAATAACAGTACCTTCTCATAAGGCTGTTATGAGGATTAAATGAGATAATATTCGTCAAGTGCTTTGAACAGCATCTGGCACATAATTATATACGTAGTGACTATTATTATCACCATTTTACAGATGAGGTACAAAGGGTAAGTGGATAGTCCCACTATAGCTACTAAGTGGAGGAACTGGGTTTTCTGACTTCAGAGGTAGACCCGTTTTCTCCACTGCTTACTGCCTGCTGAAGGAGTATTTGGAGTTTGCTTGGCTTTGGGCTGTGTCTTGAATGAAGAAAGTCCCTGATAGAGCCAGAGGCTCTACTCCACCACAGAAGACAAGGCTCCCTGTGCTGTGGACACCACGTGTTGCTGTATCTCAGGCTCTGGATGCCTCGTCTGTGCCCGGTGGAGCCCCTTATGAACTGAGTCCTTGCCCTCTTCTGGGCTTGGAAGAAGAGGGACAGAGCCTGTGAGTTCCGTGAGAGCAGGGACTTTGTCTCTTTGGTTCCCACCAACCACCCAACACCTTGCACGGGCCGCCTGGCGCTTGGTAAGCGCCTCATAGACACTGAATGAGTGCGTGGTGAGCACTTTTGTCTTCTGCCTGCTCCACAGAACATGGGCTTTGGGGTTGGGCTGATCTGGCTTGGAGTCCTGTCTCTGCGACTCATTGTGTGACCTGCAGTGAGGATCTTACTCTCCCTTGGCCTCGGTTTCTTGACGGGTAATGTGAGGATGGCATTTTATAGGGATACTGGGAGAAGGAAGTGAAATTTGTAATGTGCTTAACCCAGTGCTTGGCGCACAGTAAGTGGTAGCCAGGGTTATTATTTGTCTTATTCTGCATACTACAGAGTGAGGACACAAAGAGAAGCCGTAATCCCTGTCCTCTAATCCAGAAGGGGAGGCAAGGTGCATCCAGAAAATTAAGTGCAGCAGGAAGGAAGGAGTAAAAGGAAAGCCTTAAAAAGGGCCACACGTCTGCCCATCCCTGCAGGCTTGCCTCGCGGTCCGCCGCCTCCACAAAGCCCTGCCGACCACTCCAGCCCCCAGGCAGCCTTGGTGGGGGCTGGGTGTGAACCCGGGGAGACCTTGCCCAGGCGGAGAGGCTGGGGTGGGTGCAGGGGCCTGGAACAAGAGCAGAGGTCGGGGTGACGGTCAGCCTTGTGCGTTTGGGGACCAACCGCAGAGTGGACGGCCAGTGGGGAGCCTCGGTCTCGGGAGGGAGTTGTGGAGCGCCTGAGTTGCTAAGCTAGGGAGTTTGCATTTCATCTGGGACAGTGTGGAGCCAGTTAGATTTTTGACAGGGCAGGTAGAAATTTGAGGAGGCTGGCAGAGTTGTGGTATTTTAGGAAGAGTCATCTGGCGGTGGTGCGCGGGAGGGCCCTGGAGGGAGGCATTCACAGGCGGTAAGCCTGCGAGGTTCTAAGGGTCCTGGCCGCTGGGGGGATGGACAGGAAGGGATGGGTGAGAAAGATAAAGATAGGAAGGCAGAGCCAGCCGTCGTGATTTATCACCTCTGGGCTGAGGGGGAAGCTTCTGCCCCCAGAGCTGCCCTGTTCAGGCATTTGGAGAGGATGCTTTATCATTGACCCAACAACTATTTTTGGGCAGTTTAAATCCCAGATGGTGGTGCCTGCAAAGCCTTGATATGCTGCTAACGCCTGAACGGGGATTTCAGTCTGGTTAGCCCGGTGACCCAGCCGCCCAGCCCTCCCGCATGGGCAGGTGGCCCCGAGTCCCGCTCTGCCTGCGCCACCTTCACGTCGCCCTCATCACGCAGGCCCGCCTGCCTCCGGAGCCCAAGCTCTGGACGCCGGGCGCCTCTGCAGCTCACGTTTGTTCCATCAGGCCATTCATTCCGTGGACGCTCACGCAGCAGTCAGACCTATGAGAACACGGGTCTTCAAGTTAAATGGAGGAGCAAATGGCAGCAGGCGGGTCTGAGATTCCGCCCGACCTGGGCATCAGTGCGGGGGCAGCAACACGTCCCTTCTCCCGGCTTCCTCCTGTTCCCGCCCCGCGGCTTTCGGACAGCTCTGGACACCTGTAGGAGGAGCCTTCGTCTGCAACTTTCTAGCGATACATTTCCAGTCTGGTAGTCCTATGTCTTCCAAGGTAGCAACCCTGACGTTTATACCCACCTGCCCCAGGGGGGTTATTGTGAGGATTGAGTGAGTTTGCGTGTGGCAAGTGTAGACAGTGCCTGGTACGTCGTCGGTGCAGCAGGAGTGATTATTTTATTAACATGGATGGTTGATAGATGGTGTTGTATTTAACCTCCCAGGCAACCTGGATGCAAGTGGTAGTGGCCCCCAGTTCTGCTGAGACCCCGAGAGGCAGAGTCCCTGGCCCACGGCTGGCGATCTGAAGGGCTTCCAGCCCAGTGCTTTCTGGCCGCGAAGCTCTTACCACACTGCAGATTGCAAACGCTCGTTTCCACTGGCTCAGACCCCGAACTTCTCCACCCACTGCTTAAAACTGCTCCGCGAAGCTTCCTCTTCTAGCACTGAACTCAGCAGGACCCTTCTGAGTTAGAATCATGGTTATTTAGTGGGATTTGGGCTTATTGCCTCAGAAGTTTCCATGGGATTTGGGCAGAGGACTCATTACGGTTACCAAGTGAAATATCTTTAGTTTAAGATGTTAGGGTTATGTAAAGATGGTTTTGCCCATACTCTTTCTGCTGGGGTCAGTGACAAGCAGCCTCCCACCAAGTGCCCTCTTCCCTTGTCAGTTGCAGCCCTGAGAGGCAGACAGACAGTTCAGGTCTGGCTTGCTCACATGTCATGCTGCTTCTTGAGGCTTCTTCATTATGAGACTTTGGCCCTGAAGGGGTATGTCTGAGTTCACATGGATGGGCTTCCTGCATGCAGTTTTGTGCTCAGAAACTGAGAGGAGGAGCGCTTTATCCACTGCACACTCCTGGTGAAAAGTGATTTAAGGTACTGTGGCCACTGAAAGACCTACTCTTGAATTTGTCTCTGTCTCGCCTGTGGCTTTGTCTTTTATCAGTCCTTTGCTTCTCTGCTGAGCGCAGCTTGGTCAATGCGTGGTCCCTGGGGCTGGATGTGGACCCAACACAGCAGCGCAGGCTGGGCCGCTTCGGGTTCTTGGCTCTGTGAGAGTTTCTTTCTTTCTTTTCTTTTCTTTTTTTTGCCGCACCATGCGGAATGTGGGATCTTAGTTCCCCGACCAGGGATTGAACCCACGTCCCCAGCATTAGAAGTGCGGAGTCTTAACTGCTGGACCACCAGGGAAGTTCTTCTGTGAGAGTTTCTGATGTGTGCTGTCCTTGCTTTCTTCTGTTTCCTCCTCCAGACAGCTCCTGTCTCGAAATCTCTCAGCCATAGGGGGTGTGGAGCCCCGGTAGTCCTGGGATTTGAGGCCTCTGACTTGGTCTTTTTTTTTTTTTTTTTTTTTTAAAGCACAAACATCATTTATTTTTATTTTTTTATAAATGTATTTATTTTATTTATTTATCTTTGGCTGTGTTGGGTCTTCGTTGCTGTGCGCAGGTATTCTCTAGTTGTGGCGAGCAGGGGCTACTGTTCGTTGTGGTGTGCAGGCTTGTGTTTGCAGTGGCTTCTCTTGTTGTGGAGCACGGGCTCTAGGCGTGCGGGCTTCAGACGGGCTCAATAGTGGTGGTTCGTGGGCTCTAGAGTGCAGGCTCAGTAGTTGTGGTGCATGGGCTTAGTTGCTCTGTGGCATGTGGGATCTTCCTGGACCAGGGCTTGAACCCGTGTCCCCTGCATTGACAGGTAGATTCTTAACCACTGCGCCACCAGGGAAGCCCTCGGACTTGGTCTTGAGGAACAGGAACTGGAGGTGCCCTGAGACAGCAGTCTTCCTCCCATAGGTTGTCAGGTCTCTCTCCTGGACTCTGTACAGTACCACCTCCCTTCTGCCTGTGTTCCTGCTGGATGCACAGTCACTCTCTAGTTCTCTCAAGCCCAGCTCTGTGAGGTCTGTTTCCTCATCGTGCAGATGAGGCAACTGAAGCTCAGAAAGGTTTAGTAACTTGCCCAAGGGCCCCGGCGAGTTAGTGGCCGAGTCGGCGTTCTGATCCAGGTCCATCCACTCATGCCCGTTGAGCTCTGCCGTCCTGTTCCTCTCACACATGGACCCACCAGGATGCTTATTTTACAGATGAGGAAACTGAGGTCGAGAGGTTCACCTATAGGTCCAGCCACGGCGGCTGAAGAAGTCTGGGTGTAGGTTAGAAGTTCGGAGGGTTTTTTGGTTCAGGTTGTTGAAAATGAAAGCAGCTGGAACCTTCGGTCTGTTTTTAGAGAGATACCTGCTAAAGCGTAGGGATGCACCTTGGCTTTCTGGGCAGCACCGTTGTTCTTGGCATACATCCTAGTCATTGTGACAGCCCCTCATTGACGAGACCATACAGGGTGCCCTGGACTTTTTCCTGTGAAGCCTGGGCACCACAGACAGTGTCAGGTTGCCCAGGAACCTGAGGGGAAAGACCATACTGGCCGTTTTAATAGTTGTATGACCTTGAGCTGGGTGAGCTGGTTACCCTCACGATGCCTAATACGTCCTGTCTCTTGTCCTCGGAGGGAAGACAGATGCTAAGTCCCCTGCTCAGAGCTGTGAGTACTGTCGCCGTGTTCCACTGTTCCTGGCACGTGGGCCGTGGCTCCATGGTGTTGAATTGATGAATGTCTAGTAGGTCCTTAATGAAGGTAAGTGCCCTCCCCCCCACTGGGTTGAACCACATGAACTTGCTGTTTTCCTAGGTCAAAAATGGCTGGATACCAGCATTTCATGTGGTTCAGCTTAATACAGACCAAACTCTAGGGCAGGGCAATTCCGGAGTGAAGCTTTCTAGCAAATGTCCAGATCTCCTTTGGGACATGAGCCCTTGGCCACACCTGGCTTCTCAGGACATCAGTGTTGGGCTCCTAGTAGGTCTGTGTCACTTGAGGTGGGCGTAACAGGAGTGGAAGGAGCTGAGTGTGGGGTCTGCCCCTGGGGTTGGGTCAGTGCTCTCCCGCTGGTCGGGCCACTCCTGGCGCCGAAGGCTCTCGGAGGGTCCGGTGGTGGCGGGACCAGGGCCTGGTGGGAACGGGGACCCTAACTGCGCCGGCATTCACTGCAGCTCCGCCACGTGGCCCAAAGTCACACGACTGGCGGTCCTTGGAGTTGAAGGCAGTCTTGATTCTAGAGTCCAGGGCAGTGAAGGGCAGGTTTTGGAGCCTGACCGCCTGGGTCGCGATCTGAACCTGCAGCCTTGGAGCTTCCTACACTCTCTGCCTCAGTTTCCTTGTCTCACAGTGAAGTGAGAATAAGAGTATCTATTACTGATGGACTTTATGAGGATTAAATGAGTTAATACATGTAAAGCCAGACACAGGAGGACATTAACTACTTTTATTAACAGTACTATGTTATTATCAGCAGCATGGACTCTTGGCATGTTATTAGAGCCGAAAGAGACTTGAAATGTGTAAAGTCCCTCTGCTTTTTTTTATTTTTTTAAAACTGTTCTTAAATTTATTTATTTATTTATTTATTTTTGGCTGTGTTGGGTCGTCGTTTCTGTGTGAGGGCTTTCTTTGGTTGTGGCGAGCAGGGGCCACTCTTCATCGCGGTGCGCGGGCCTCTCACTGTTGCGGCCTCTCTTGTTGCGGAGCACAGGCTCCAGACTCGCAGGCTCAGTAATTGTGGCTCACGGGCCCAGTTGCTCCACGGCATGTGGGAATCTTCCCAGACCCGGGCTCGAACCCGTGTCCCCTGCACTGGCAGGCAAACTCTCAACCACTGCACCGCCAGGGAAGCCCCCCTCTGCTTTGTGTTGGGAAGAGTTGGGACTTCGCGTCTGTGTCCATCTCCCAGAGGAGGCGTTGTCTCTCCTAGAGCTCGCTGGAAACACACACCCTTGTTAGTACAGGCCTTGAAGAGCACACACCTGCCTCTGCATGAACAGGTTGCTTGAAATGGTGCTTTTGTTCTAGGTTATAATAAAAGTCACTCTTCTGGAAAACGGCTTAATTTTTTTTTCTTTCTTGGCATGAGTGGCCAACCCTGGAGTGCCAGTTACATATGGTGCCCAGAGCCTCTGAGGGGAGCAGGGCAGGGTACTAAGCAGTGAGCCTTATCCCCCCTCTCCCCCGCACCCGCCCTGGATGTTCTGATCCATTTTCTCCTTTTCTGAAGGTGGCATGTTTTCCCAGGGGCTCTCAGCTGCTGCTAACCAGTGTTGCATTTGTGAACTGCTACAGACCCGCCAGAGTTCACTGCCTCAGGGGTTTCATGTTTTATTTTTAAGAACATGTGTTTGATTTTAAGGTATGTAGAATGTTGGGGTTTAGGGGTATAAGAAGGAGGCAGGATACAGTGGGGGAAAAAACGATTGTTGGAAGGCAGCCTGG
Source organism: Eschrichtius robustus (assembly GCF_028021215.1). NCBI lineage: Eukaryota > Metazoa > Chordata > Mammalia > Artiodactyla > Eschrichtiidae > Eschrichtius > Eschrichtius robustus. The sequence continues at coordinate 15,128,455 of NC_090826.1, read as the reverse complement.
TATAGTATAGTGGAGGAGACCCCTGGATCTGGCTGCTTAGGGACTGTGTGAGCTTGAACTACCTACTTCATCTCTCTGAGCCTCAACTTCCTCATCAGTGAAATGGACATAATACCCTTCTCTTCACAGAGGGTTAAATAAGAGTAATACACATGAAATGCTGTAGCTCAGGCCTCATATGATGGCGCCTTATTATCTACAGGAATCTCATCATTTGTCTTGCAGTTTAGCACCATTCCATAGGGAAGAGAATTGGATTGACTAAAAATCCCTGTATTAAGGAATACTGTAAATCTGAAATGCGGGTGTCATGATGACACTAAGGAGAGGCCCTGACCACCAGCTTCCCAGGGGCTTGCTCTTGGGCCGATCCTTTACACAGAGCAGGCCTGTGCACGTTGGCTTAGAGGATTTATCACGCAAGGGGACTTGCATGGCATCAGCCTCTCTGTGCTGAACCTTACAAGTGCCGTCTCATGTCATCTTTCTCATTGCCCTGGTCATGCCCCCATTTTGCTGTTGTGAAAATGGAGGCCTAAGAGGTTAAAGTGAATCTTGTAGAGGATCACACTGCTCGTAAGGGGCAGGGGTGGCCTTTACACTCGATCCTTCTGATTCCAAAATCCAGCCCTCAGTACACACTGGAGGCTGGTCCAAGGGTGCATTTTCAGGTACAGAGGAAAGTATGAGTACTTTCCTCTGAACATCTAACAAATGTTCTTTAGTACTTTTTGCCACTCAGAGCAGACTGTTAGGTGACTGCTCCTAGTTTGGCTTAGATGCCTTGGAGCCCATCTTAAGATGCGGGAGAGTAAGCATGCAGTAGTTGCAGTTCTTTGTTTACAAGGAAGCCTCATGTCCCGCATAGAAACTTCTAACCCACGTCAGGTGTGGAATTGCTTTTGAGGCCTCGGGCACTGTTATAGTCTTTATTCCTCCCTGCACCATCTCCTCTGCTCTGTGCACATCGAGGCAGACTCTGAAATAATGTAGCTGTCAGTGAGCAAGCTAGCATTCGAACTCGGGACCAGCTGCATGCCCTGGCTGTGTCACACTGCAGCTGGGGCCAGAAATGAGCAGCGAGGCAGTGGTTGCGGCTCTCCTAGATGACTAGTGGGTAAGTGATTATTCCGACCTGAAGAGGCAAAACCACACAAAGGTACTGAACAAGGTTCCTGTCCTCAGAGAGGTTAGAGTGCCGGGCTGTGGGTGTCAGCATCTGTCCACAAGATGGGCAGGGTCTCCACGTCCTTGGGTCAGGGCAGCCTCTGTTACTTGTCATCTCGTTTGGCACTAGGTGATGTTCCTGGGAAATAGGTCCAATCTTCCCAATTCCTTAACTACCTTGATTTCTTCATTCTTTCCTTTAAATAACCTTCTCCAGAGGCATTTATCTAACTGCTAGCTAGAATTCCCTTGTCCTTTTGCCTCCCGTAAAGCTGGCTTTATAAGGCTTTTGTGTTGATGGACTATTGGTTTCTTTCCTTTCCTTTTTTTTTTTTTTTTAATTGAAGTATAATTGACAAACAACACTGTATTAGTTTCAAGTGTACAACATAATGATTCAACATTTGCATATGATGGATTGTGGTTTCTGAGCTTGCTGAATTCCAGATGGAGAGCACACAAAAGCATCTTGGGAATTTTCCCCCAGATCCTTTTTATTTTGATTCCGTGGGATCTGTTTGGTACATATTGATTGTCGAGGAAGCAGTTCTTGAAATAACAGACAAGAACTGGTTGCTGTGGTCCCCAAGGAAGGGCCCTCCCATCATGTGCCTAATTGGCAGAACCTGGACATATAAATAGTGTTGGACCTTTGTGTGGTGAGCTCAGAGTGCTCTGTGAGGCTTCAGTCTTACGCCAGCATCCTTGTGTGGCATTGGATTAACCGCTAAAATTCTGTGAGTTGAATTCTATTACATGCCAGAGTCTCTAAGGAAAGGAAAAAAAAAAATGATTTCTAAGCCTCAGGTGATGGGCTGTGTATTGGAACAAGTACAGCCAGATTCCAAATCAGCTGAAGCATTCAGCAGGCCCTCCGAGTCAATAAGGAAAGGGTGGCAGTACGTCTGTTACTACATACTTTACTTAGCACTTTACATGCATTATCCTATTTAGTTTCCAGAATTCTCCTAAGAGTGAGGTCTTATGAATTCAGGACTTTATGTAAATTTGAAGATTTTACAGAGATTGCTAATAAGTGGCAGAGCCAGGACTTGAACCCAGCTGCTCTGACGTTATAGCCTTTGCCTTTCACCTCTGCTGTGTCATGGAATTTCACCACTCACACGGGGCTTGTGGTTTGTCCGGATCCCACAGTGAATCACCAGGCAGCTGGGACTGGGGTCCTCTGTCTAACACTCTAGAATCTGGACGCCACACTCTGGAGTAGGCCATTGTCTTTTCTGCCACATAAACTCAGGCCCATTTTTATTTTATTTTATTTTAATTAATTTATTTTTTTGCCACACTTCGAGGCTTGCGGGATCTTAGTTCCCCGACCAGGAATTGAACCCAGGCCCTCAGCAGTGAAAGCACGGAGTCCTAACCACTGGACCACCAGGGAATTCCCTGAAAACTCATCTTTGAACGTGCTTCTCCAGGAACGCATTAGAAAGACCACGCTTTCCAGCATGACCTGGTGAGGGAGCTTCATGGCGGCTGGGTTGACCAATGCAGAAAGCCAGTACTCTGAGTTAAAGAAGAAATCTGGGGACAGGTCCAGATTCAAACCCAGGTCCTTTTGGGAGTTCCTGCAGTGTACACAGGAGGCATGAATGGCAGTGACAGGGCGCTGAGGAAAGTGGATGTTCAACAGTAGGTTGAAACGGCGGTATGGCTGTTCAGTGGGATGTGATGCAGCTGTTCAGATGTGCAATAGGAGCACCGTGTAGCAGTATGGAAAGGTGTGTGAGAGTGTCGAGTGGTGCGCTACTGTCCTCTCCTGTCCTCAGACTCTGCAAAAATTCACGTCAGAAAACCTACCTCATGGCGTTGTTGTGAGGATTAAAAAGTGAACCATTTGTAAGCCGTTTACTGTGCTCTGTGTTCCTTGCAGTGGATATCTGTCTATATCTTTATCTACACACACACACACACACGTACACGTACACGCATACGTGTGTTGTATGTATTTGTCTCCCCTCCTTTTGAGTCACTTCCTTAAGATAGCTCCTCAGGAGTGGGATTGTGGGGCTAAAGAGAGCAACTGTTTTTCTCTCCACACATTCTTCCCGTCACTTTTCTCTAACAAGTGCTGTAGCCTGTACCTCACTGGTGTGCCCCAGGGCCCTCTGATCTGACCTCACTCTCCCTGCCTGGCAAACTTCGCTTCTTCAGTCTGGCTCACTGTTCTGACCAAGTCGAGAGAGCTCCTTGCTTCCCTGCAAAAATGTCCTAAGAGAGAAACTTTGTCATTACCACAAGCGGAAAACCAATATTAATTGCCATGAGTAGAAAGTACACATTGAAATAAACTTAGGTAGCTGTTGATAATAAAAGATGCTCATCTGTGGACCACCTGAGACCGTCTGGTGACCCCCGGTGTCTGGCTCGTTCCTGTCTCTGGGCCTCAGAAGAACCTGGGGAAGGGAAGATGATGGCTGTAAGGGGTGTGTGCAGGTGCCTTGAAGAAGGGGTCTGGCTGAGGGGAGTCAAGGCAGGGACCCCAAGGGAGAGGTGTTTTGTTGGAGCCAAGATGAGAGGACGCCTTTGCCAGGAGGACAGGGGGCGGCTATAGACATGGCAGTAGAGAGAACAGAATGTGCCAGACGCAGACGTCATGTTCAGGGCAACCAACAATAATTTAAACTGGCGGGAGCCAAAAGACTGGGAGAGCTTGATGTGACTGGGCAGGGAGACAGGGCCACCTCGCAAAGGAAGTCCCACGCCATGACGGAGGCTCCGATTTCGATTTTGCCCTTGTCCATTTCAGCACCCTCTCCATGGCCCGACCAGACTGACAACACAGCCTTTACGCAGGCAGCCCAGCAGTTGGCTTTCTTTCCTTGGGTATTATTTGCTGTCAGTTCACTGCCCGTCCCCGTCCCCCATCCCCCGTCCCCCCCCCCCACCGCCTTTCTTTGTCATTATTTGCTGAGTGTCTCCTGTGTGCCATGCTCTGCCAGGTCCTGGGACACTGGCCTGAAGAAAAGGCGGTCCCTGCCTCAAGCTGCTCACAGCCTAGGGGAGGAGGTGTGTGGCCTTCTAGTTGGGCGTGAGCACCAGTGGCAGGGACCCGGGGAAGCTTCCTGACCTCGTTCCCTGATATAAGGGATCCCTTTGGAATCTGACGTTATTAAAAGAAAGTTTGCAGTGTTTTCTCTTTGTTATAAAAGTAATGTATTCGGGGACTTACTTCCCTGGCGGCCCAGTGGTTAGGACTTGGCGCTTTCACTGCCTTGGGCCTGGGTTCAATCCCTGGTTGGGGAACTAAGGTCCCGCAAGCCGCATGGCGTGGCCAGTAAATAAATAAATGAGTAATATGTTCATTATAGAAGAGTTGGAAAATATGAAAGAAGAAAACAAATTTGCCCATAATCTTACCCTGCCAGCAGGTACTGTTTACTTTTTGGTATATTGCTTCAGCAGCTTTGTGTCTGTATAGTTTAAACATTTTTAATGTGATTGAGTTCATATTGTCTATGCTATTTTTATATCCTGGTTTTTTTCACAAGAATTTTCTTGTTATAAACCCTTCAAGAACATTTTAAATGACTAATACGTCAACTGGTTGATACTGTTACTTACCATTCCCCTGAAGTTGGACAAGTAGAGGTTTCTAATTTTTCTCTATGTTGTACTGTACTGAGGGTCTTTGTACAGTACTTTTTGTTCTTTTTCCTATTCTTATTGCTTATTGATTGTTATGACTGCTCCTGTAGCTTGTGTCTGGAGGTGTGAACCTGCTCTCCCTGCCTGTGTGTATACAGTTTGTTCTTGTTGCTCTGGGTTGTCATTCTGTAAAGTCGCCACGAACACTGAGTTAGCAAATCCTGAACCATTATTCCTAGGGGAACATGGTAAGGTTCCTGGGATGCTCTAGTGACAACATTTTTATCATCTGATTAATACATAACCGGAAAAGACAAATACTGCATAGTATCACTTATATGTGGAATCTTTTTAAAAAGTCAAACTCATAGAAACAGAGAAGAAAATTGGTTGCCATGGGTCAGGAAATTAGGGAGAGGTTGGTAAAAGTATGTGAATTTTCAGCTCAAAGATGAATAAGATCTGAGGATCTAATGTGAAACATTAGAAGAAAAAAAAAGACCTTGTTTTATGTGTGTTTCTGCTTAAGGACACCTTACTTCATATATATTGTTGACTCATCAGCCATGGCCGACAGCTCTGTGACTCAAGTCTGAACGCAGCTTGTCCAGCACGTGTTTTCTCCGTAAGTGCATCGCAGCCCTCTGCTGCTTGGGGCGCTGGGCAGCGCTGCGCTGGGGGCCGTTTTTAAACAGCAGAATCAACAACAAGGTGAAAAATGTGGCACTAAATAGACTGTGAGAAGGGCTCTGTTTACAGCTCGAGAGCTGAAACAAGAAGGCAGAGATCGCCTCATTCACACTCAGCTGGGTCGCGCATGTCGGGTGACCCAGATTCTTCACCACTCTGCGTGTGTCTGGATGACCGTGCAAGTGCCCTGAGTATTGATCTGGGGGTTACACGTACATCTTAGCAAGCGGGCAAATTTGCAGAACGGAATATGCAAATAAACAGAATCGGCTATTCACGCCAGGTGCCCACCAAGCCTGGTTTGTGGCCCATGTTGTACGTACCTCGTGAGGTAGAGGTAGTTACAGTGAGGCTGCTTTAAAAATAAGATTTTAATAGCGTTCTTCCACAAATTTGGGTTTTGTTTTTTTTTTTTTTGTAGGAGGGTGATGTGGAGGAAAGTATAATCCCTATGAGTATTTGATACCTAGTTTTCTAGTAAACCAGTGAGTCTTTCTCAAAGTCTAAGAAGGCTTGAGTGTTTGCGAATCACTTTTTGCCGGTCTTAAAACGTCTGTTCTCCTGTCTCTTGGAGGGGGTCCAACTACAGCTCGATGATAAGGCCCTTTGTGTCCCTGGCGATTTTAGACGAGCATCCCATTCTTAGGACCCACAGGGGTGGGACAGGCACAGCTCTGGAGAGCCCAGCTACCCTGCAGTGTTTTCCGGCTGTACTTCCCAGCAACTGATGCTGGTGTGGAAACATGCGAACCCAAATTGTCCTTTCAACCAAGGCAGCCTTGGTAATTAGGGCTCTTGTGAGCTGGGAGGCTTTGAGGGGGGCTTTTGGCATGCAGCAGAAGAGAAAGGAGAGTCACTGAGGCAAGGAAATGGGTTAAACACTGACAGCTGGCTCAAGTATAGGGAACAGAGGGAGGTCACCTTGACAGTAGTCTTGGAGTGGGGACTACTTAGGACATTTACTCCCCCTGACTGGGCTCATGTGTGGCGTTTGGACCTTAGCGTGTTTGGGGTGGGAAGACTGTAACGTAGGCTGGGTTGGCTTGGCGGGGGTGGGGGGGGTGGGAGGGGGGAGCGAGGCACTTTGATGTCCTGAGCTGCAGGGCACTCAGTCCCTGTGCAAGAGCTGAGTCACCTGCGGGGACCAAGGCGGCACTCCACACCTCTATTGTTCCCCTGGCTTCCTCCATTCTCCCTTCTTTTGTTTCATCCTTTCCTTTTTTTCTTTCTTGCTTTAGCCTGCGCCAGAGTGAGCCCAGGATGGTGTAGGACATGTTCCCCTACTTGGCCATCTACCAGCACCGTTTATTATTACTTATTTAATGTTTTTCTTTAAATTGTCTTGAGCTTAACACCTCAATCTACTCTAAGGAGAAAACATCTGTAAGATCACACGTTTGATGCGCTAGTTATATTTTTTCTATGCATATTAAAAATAGGTAACCACTAAGACTTCCCTGGTGGTGCAGTAGTTAAGAATCTGCCTGCCAATGCAGGGGACACGGGTTTGAGCCCTGGTCCAGGAAGATCCCACATGCCGCGGAGCAACTAAGCCTCTGCACCACAACTTCTGAGCCCGCGCGCCTAGAGCCCGTGCTCCGCAACAAAGTGAAGCCACCACAATGAGAAGCCCACGCACCGCAACGAAGAGTAACCCCTGCTCACCGGAACTAGAGAAAGCCCGCGCACGACAATGAAGGCCCAACGCAGCCATAAATTAATTAATTAATTTTTAAAAAATTAGGTAACCACTAAATTGCATTCGTCCATATCCCTTCTAACACCTCTCTCGAACCCTGGTGATCTGCATACCACACTCTGGAAAATGCTGGAGGGGCAGAAAGAGCAGTTGCTCCAGGAGTCTGGAACCCTGAATGCAGGCCACATCTTGGCCCCTGACCTGCTGTGTGATGTTGAACTGTTCCCCTCCTGCCTCCTGGCCTCATTTTCTTCATATTGGGCTGATGAGTGTCGGCTCTCTCCATGCTGAAGGGTAGTTGCAGGACGCTGTTCAAGTGGTACCTCCGTGGTTCCTAGCTTCTCCAACAGCAGCTCAGGACTCTGACCTGGACATGTGATTCATTTGCTCGAAGAAATAGAGACTTCTAAAATTTTGGAGCTCAGGAACATTTTGTCTTCAAACATACTTCTTACTTTTATTTGGGTTTCAGCTCTCACTGCTTGTTAGCCAAGGAAGCAGCTTGATGGAGTAAGGGTTTTGGAGCCTGGCAGCATCATGACTCTCTCCATCCTTCTGGCTCCTTCTCTCTGATGTGAGAATGGAAGACCCTCCTGGCAGGGCTCTTGTGCTGCGGAGGAGGCCAGGCGCACAGATCCAGGTGGTGTCTGATGTGGGTTCCCTCCCCAGCCTCAGCCTGCATGGGTGTAGAAGTTAGTGTTGCCTCTGTCCCAAGAACAGAGTTGTTCTTGGACAGAGATGTAAAGCTTGGCTTCTGGAGCCAGGCCGCCTGGGTTTAAATTCTCGCTCCTCCACTTTCAGCTACATAGCTTGGAGCTTCATTTAACTCTCTGGGACTGGTTCCTCATCACAGAGTCTATTTGAGGTAAATAGTTAAATAAAGCAGGTAAAATGCCCGCCATCGTACCTGGCGCGCAGTGAGGGCTCCATCCGTGTTGTTGATTCATCATAAATAATGAGGTGATAGATGCCAAATGAGTAGTAGCATCTGGGATATAGTAAGTGCTCAATAAATTGTAGCTATTGTTTTTCTAACATGTGACAGGAGGCCCCGGACTGGGAGTGCTGGCTTCGGGGCCTAGAGGACAAGGCTGCTCTTCTACCTGCGACTCTGGTTGGATCAGACTTTTCATCCTCCCCAACCCCACCCCCTTTAAGCCTTTCATGCCTGGAACCCACCCACAGGAACCCGCCATTGGACCATACTGGCCCAGCTGAGCCCGTGCATAAAGCCCTCCTCTGCGTTTGGCTTTGAAAGAATTGTAACTCAGTTTTGGAAAATGCAATACAGTCACAACTTCCAGAAATGAAAATATGTGCGTAAAGCACTGTATAATGAAAACTCTCCCTCCTGCCCTTGTCCTCATCTGCCCAGTCTCCTCCAGCTTGCCCCTCCCTCCCTAAATCCTTAAGCCCTGGGTAACCACTGTTAGTATTTCTAGGGTCTCTTTGTTTTGTTTATTACACTGAAACTCACCAGTTTTAAGAGGACAGTTTAATGAGTTTTGGTAATAATCCTGTAACCTCCACCACAGTCAAGTTGTAGAATAGTTCCCTCACCCCAAATAGTTTTCTCGTGCCCCTTTGTACTCCCTCCCCTCTTCCTTCACCCCCTTCCCTAGGCAACCACTGACCTGCTTTGTCACTGTGGTTCTGCCTTTTCCGTAATTTCATAGAAATAGAATCACAGTACATAGATTTTTGTGCTTGACTGATTTCACTTAGCATGATTTTTTTTGGAGATTCATCCATGTTGTTGCATGTATTGCTATTTTGTTCCTTTTTAGTGCCGTATGGGACTCTGTAGTATTCCATGGCATGGGTGTACCACAGTTTGTCCATTCACCAGTTGATGGACATTTGGGGTTGCTTCCAGATTTTGGATGTTACGAATCATTTTGCTACAGATCTTCACTGGTGAGTTTTTGTGTAGACATTTTCTTTTCTGTCCTCATTTCTTTAGATATAACAAACAAATACAAATAAATTCTGTTTCTCCCCCCCTTTTTTACATAAAGGGTGAAATATTATAAAAATGCTTCTGGCACCCTCTGTTTTTTGAAAGGGCCTCAACATCATATGAGAAGATCATAGCCAGTCTCTAATTTGGTCACGTGTCCTAGAGTCCTAGGAACTAAGGGTGCCAGGTGGTCTTCCTGGCTCCTGGAGTGGGGGTGCCAGCCTTCTGGGACCTCGGAGAAGGTGATGGAGGTGGGCATGGCTGCAGAGAGGTTTGCTCTCTGGGCCTTGTTCCGTCTAATAGGGCTTCTTGCTCTGTGGATCATCGAGGAGGGCAAGTGTGAGGCTGTGCTGGGCTTAGATGGGGTCACGTGAGTATTTTGGCATCAGAATTGTAAAGGAAATTAGCTCATGCGCCAATCACATCCTGTTGCAAAACCACAGATTCTTAGCAGAGGTGAATACCCGCCCTTTTATGGCCCTTCTGTGTAAGTGAGGCTGGGTGAGTGGGTTGCTGACCTATTTTGAAGAACGTTCAGTTTACTGATGTGGAGGACAGTGGTGCAGATTCTGTGTTTGCTCAGAGCACATTTTGTTAGAAGTCATACTTTTACCTGTCCCCGGTCCCCATTGCCTTCTAGACCCCAATATCCCTCTGCCCCCCAAGGATATACTGTTTTGAACTTTTAAAGGGAAATTAGGCTTGATACAATATGCAGATTTGGATTAAAAAAGGAAGGCTACTGAGGTCTTTACCTTCTTATCTTCTGGTAGTGCTGTTAGCAGGCAGTAGGATTTAGGAAACCAAATCCACCGTTTAAGTAAATAAAGGATACGTTACTTAAGGATGTCTTCTCCTGTGGCTGTACTGTCCACTAGAACTTTCCATGATGCTGGAAATGCCCTCTATCTGTGTGCTATCCTGTAATTACTAGCCACGTGTGTCTCTTGAGCCCTTGAAATATGTGTAGTGTGACTGAGGAACTGAATATTTAGTTTTACTTAATTAGCTTAAGCATCAGTAATCACATGTGGCTACTGTATTGGACAGTGTGGGTCCAGATGAAGGTTGACTCCCATTGAGAAATTTTCTTTAATTAAAAAAATTATTCTAGGGACTTCCCTGGTGGTCCAGTGGTTAAAACTCTGAGCTTCCACTGCAGGGGACGTGGGTTCAGTCCCTGGTCTGGGAACTGAGATCCCACATACTGCACCGTGTGGCCAAAAAAAAAAAAAAAGAAAAAAAATTATTCCAGATAGAAACCATAGGGAACACCCTTAACACTGGACCTGTTTTAAGTGATTTTTAAGCAGATTAGGTGAATATGTTCTTTCATATGGGGTATTATTTATACAGTATGTTTACTGGGTGCTCATTATTTATAAGGCCCATGGTAAGTGCTGTATTGGATAATCAGAAGTTGTCGAAGTTACTTACCCTCCTTGGACCTCAGTGTCCTCATCTGTAATGAGAGTATTGGACAAGATGGGCTTTTTTTTTTTTTTTTAATAATTTTTCTGTGAGTTATTCTTTTTTATAATTCTTTATTTTATTTATTTATTTTTGGCTGTGTTGGGTCTTCGTTTCTGTGTGACAGCTTTCTCCAGTTGGCGGAAAGCGGGGGCCACTCTTCATCGCGGTGCACAGGCCTCTCACTGTCGCGGCCTCTCTTGTTACGGAGCGCAGGCTCCGGACGCGCAGGCTCAGTAGTTGTGGCTCACGGGCCTAGTTGCTCCGTGGCATGTGGGATCTTCCCAGACCAGGGCTCGAACCCGTGTCCCCTGCCTTGGCAGGCAGATTCTCCACTGTGCCACCAGGGAAGCCCAAGATGGGCTTTTTGAAGTCCTTTCTTGTGCAGTCATTTTTATGGTCTTGTCTTTAATAGCAATAGCATTTATTTATTGAACACACCTGTGTTCCAGGAATCGTATCCAGGAAACTAAGTAAATGCGTTATCTCATTTAAACGTAATGATTTAATCTTCATTTGGTCCCAGTGAAAGTAGGTGTTATCCTAGTTTCATAGATGAGGACATTGAGGCTTGGTGAGGTACAGTAGTTTATCTGTCGTTACGTTGCCAGTTAACTGTAGAGTTCAGATTCCCACTCGGGTCTGCCTCATTCTGAGCTCATTTTCAGTTAAATCTTTATTTATGAAATGGCTGTTTTAAAAAGAGATCTGTTTCCTTAAACATTTACAATTCTTGTTTTAAGTAATAATTGAATCAGGTTTTTGGTTTTTTTTTTTTAAATGGACTTTACAGTTATGCTTAAGTCGGGGGTTTAGGAGTGAGGTGAGCAGGTGGCATGGGTGGAGGCCAGCTCACCTGGCAAGGCTCGTGTTCTCCTCCACGCGTATCCATGAAAGGCCTGCTTTGATCACGCTTCTGCTGGAATGCCCTCTGGATGCCTAGGCTGGGCAAAGCTCAGCTCCTGCCAGGAGCTGCAGGCAGTGGCGGTGGCCTGGGAGAGAGGGGAAGAGGTAGAGCTTGGACCTGAAACATCCTCTTGCTCCCACATGCTACCAAGCAAGGGAGGCCCACAGAAAGGCTCATGGATTTGGAGCCTGACGTTGACTCTGCCTACCACCTGCTTACTGGCTGGGCGACCTTGTGCAGATCACTCCACCTCTCTGAGGCTGGATGGCTTCACTCCCACATGCACCAGCAGTACTTCTGGAGACTCCCATGAGCCACACACTGTTCTGGGTGCTGGGAGCCCAGCAGCGAGTAAGAGAAGCTGTGCCTTCGTGACGCTTCATTCTGATTGTTCCTTTTCCCATCCTTGATATAGGGACGCGGACCTCGGGGACCTGCCTCATGGCATTGTTTGGAAGAGTAATGAGATACCTGATTAACCCAGCTTCCGGTGCCCTTCCCCAGAGCTAGCTGGGTTGGTTCCTCAAGGCTAGTACCCTGTGTCAGTTAGTGCATCTTTGGCTGGAGTCCTTGGCTGCCCAGTTGGGCCTGCCCTCGTAGCTGTTCCGAAGTGGCTGGGTGCTCCAGCTCAGCAGAAGGGCAAATGGTGCGGGGGAAGCACCTAGCACGGTGCCCAGCCTTGGCGGTCTCCGGTACTAGGTGTTTCTTTCTCCAACCCCTTTTTTCCCTTTTTTTGGATAAAGAAATTCTACCATGTGGGAACTGTGTAGTAGGGGCTGAGAAGCTGAGCGAGGAGTGGTAGGAGGTTTAAAAAAGAGGTCAGTCAAAGCAGATCTCCCATTCTCTCTTATTTCCTTCGTGTTTTTCTGACTACAAAAGCAATGCTTATTCTATTTGAACAACGTAGAAATGTGTAACTTGCAAAGTGAAAGCACTCTTTAATTCCACCCCCAGAGATATTGCTAAGAGTTTGATATACATATTTTTCTAGATATTTTCTGCCCATGTGCTTATACTGTAAAAAAAAAATAGTCCCATCTCTATAGACGGATATTCAGTCTGCCTCTTTCACAGAGTGACTTCCTGTCCTTCAGATCCTGTTTTCTGGGCACAAGGAATCAGGGTACTTTGCTGAATAAAATCAGCCTTGTCGTGAGGCCAGAAAAGGGAAGTAGACATCCTCTAAGCAGCTGGCCTGGAGAAGTGGGTCCTGGTTGAAGATGAAGGAGGCCTCTGGAAGGGCATGCAGAAGTGAGAGGGGAAATCCAGTAGGGACAGAACTTTCCCTCCATCACACCCTCCTACAAAGAATCACTCCAGTGTTTGACTTTACATCCTGACTTTCCTGACCCGGTGAAGGCTTTCTGCAAACTGTTTGAATTTATAGCACAGAAGTACCATCATGGTAGTGGGTGGAGAACCTGCCTGCATCTTTCAGAATTGGGCTTAAATATGGTGAAACCTTCATTAGGTGTTTTTTTCTATCAGCTATTTCACGTCCTTTTAGAAGGATTTCTTTACTTTTTTGGATTATAAAATTCTAAAGGTTGGCTTTTAGACCGATCAGCTCGTTTGCCCACGTGTGTGGAAATGTTTCTTTATATTAAAGAGTGGGTGGTGGTATAGAATAAAGATAAATGCTATGAATGTCTGAAGTTATTAAAACTTATTTTAATTATAAAACTATTAGATTGAACCATATGAAATTGCCATTTTTGTAGGCCAGAAGTGGGTGACCATTGGCAATTTCATATGGTTCAACTTAATAAGCTTCATTGGGGGAAGTTTGGATCATAGAAGGAAAAATCACTTGTAACGGTTTTTTAAAAATTTTTTTATGAGTCCTTTCTTTTTGCATAGACATGTGATTTTTGACTAGTTATAGTCATAGGCTACATATATTTTTTTATCTTCCTTTTTCAAAATATGACCAAACACTGAGATACCACCGCACACCTGTTAGAATGACCAAAATCCAGAACACTAATACCACCAAATGCTGGCGAGGATGTGAGCAACAGGAGCTCGCATTCGTTGCTGGTGGGAATGCAAAACGGTGCAACCGCTTTAGGAGACAGCTTGATGGTTTCTTACAAAACTAAATGTACTGTTAACTAAACATATAATCCAGCATTGGTGCTCCTTGGTATTTACCCAAAGGAGTTGAAAACTTGTGTCCACGCAAAAATCTTGCACACGGATGTTTATAAAGCAGCTTTACACTCCAAAACTGCACGTCCAAAACTACAACTCTATACGTCCGAAAACTCTACACTGCCAAAACTTGGAAGCAACCAAGATGTCCTTGACCAGGTTGAATGGATAAACAAACTGTGGTCCATGTAGACAATGGAATATTATTTAGCACTAGAAAGAAATGAGTTATCAAGCCATGAAAAGACATGGAGGAACCTTCAATGCATATCACTAAGTGGAAGCAGCCAGTCTGAAAAGGCTACATACTGTGTGATTCCAACTATATGACATTCTGGAAAAGACAAAACAATGGAGAAAGTAAAAAAGATCAGTGGTTGCCAAAGGTTAGGGGAGAAGGAGAGAGAGGAATAGGCAGAGCACAGAGGATTTTTAGGACCGTGAAACTAATCTGTATGATACTCTGTAGGGTGGATACATGTCACTGTACATTCGTCCCAACCCATAGACTGTAACCAAGAATGAACTTGGAACCAAGTAATGTAAACTGTGGGCTTTGGGTGATAATGGTGTTGTCCGTGTAGGTTCATCAGTTATAACCCAGGTACCACTCAGAGTGGTGGGGGGGTGTTGATTAATGGGGGAGGTTATGCCCAAGTCAGAGGAGAGTTACATGGGAACTCTACCTTTTGCTAAATTTTGCTGTGAACCTAAAACATCTATAATAAGTCTATTAAAAAAATTAATATTTCTTTTGCCTTTTTCCACATTACTAGGAAGTCTTCATAATCATGATTCCTTAGTGGCTGCCCAGTACTCCTTAGAGAAGAGAAGGTAGACACAGCAGTAACTTCCCTGATACTCCACCTTTAGGTCACTTCCAGGGTTTTGCATTATAAACAGTGTTACAGTGACTGTGGTCCTTGATGCAGTTTTCTTTGTATTTGGATTCTTTTGTAGGATGGACTCCCAGGGGTAACATTATCGTGTCAAAGTATGAACACTTTCACAACTCTTGATAAATACAGCCAAATTGTTTTCCAGAAAGTGTCATGCCAAGTCATAAGGCCACCAGCAGTACGACTGTCATTTTATTGCTTTCTTGTCAACCTTGGGTGTTTTTCTCCCTTGATTTTTAATTTAATAAGCAATAAATAGTAGCTTATTTTTCATTTGTAGGTTAACAAGTTTGAATGTTTTTGTCCACATATGCGCTTGCTAGTTGCATTCAATGTTGTTTCTCCCCACCTTCGAGCCTTATGTGTGTATATGCTTGACCCAAGTTAGGGAGTTATCAGTAAGTAGTACTGTAAGAATAGAGCTCCCCAAGTGTATACGGTGGATTACGCAGCCGCCCCCTGAGCCATTGTTTGGGGAATTAGAGGTGCCTAATTAGTGTGGATCAAGGCTGGAAGCAAGCGCTGTGGGCCTTGTCTGCAGTCTCTGGGGCTCAGTGGTGGTTTCTGTGCTGTCTTCCACCTTCGGCTGTTCCGTGAACCCAGCTGAAATTTGATCACATTACAGTATGTCTAAAGGGCCTTATTAGCTGTAAACCTCAGGAAATTCGAAATTAAAGAGTCCATTAATCCCAAGGCCCCTCCTTTTGTGAATGGCTCTAATTCCCCTTTGGTTTGCTTTATTTTCCTGCTGTGCTTTAGTTCAAACAAGACTTGGATAGAATGACAGCCTATTTGCTGGAACTTCCTGCCTTTCTGGGGTTAAATGTAACCCTTTAAGGCCTCCCCTCTCGCCTCCCCCCACCCATTGAGCTAATCTCTGATTAATAGTCTGGAATGCTGGTCATTATTCCATTTCCTGGATGAAAATCCTCGAGTGCCTTAAGGTGTCTATAATGACCCTTAATGGTGCCCCTTACCATCTTGTGACCTGGAGGGACAGAGATGACCTGTGCGGTGGCACCTCTTGCTGAAGTCGTGGTAGAGACTAAGCATCCCTGTTTCTTCTCCCTTTAAAATGCTAGCGGTCTTGTGCTGGGCTTTGGATTCCTGTGGCCTGAACAAAAATCATAGAGCAGTCAGACCACTGCATTCTCCCTTCCCAGGTAGACCACAGGGGCAGCTCACGTGAAGTACAGTCTGTTCGAGGATGTCATATGGTCAGATGGGCTGATACTGAAAGACAGGCTGGGCCTGGGAATTAGAGTGTGCCTTTCTGTACAGCGCAGTCGTGCCTGGATGGGAGCGGCTCTGCATTCCTCCTAAGGCAGTGTATTTGTGAACTAAGGGTACCTACATGTAAGGGAACTCAAGACTGGGATTTTGAGGCTGGTGGTGTTGGAAAGATGTTCCTGTACGCCAGCCTCTGTGAAACCAGAGATCTGTCTGGTTTCACGCGCGCGCGCGCGTGTGTGTGTGTGTGTACGTACTAGCTTCCTACAGAATATCTGATCCTGCCTTGGATTTGCAGCGGACCCTCTTCTGAGAAGTTTTATTAGCATTCAAAAATTATTTTTGTATTTCTTTCATCTACTTCTCGAAGCTCTCACTTCTCTCTGTAACTCGTTCATTTCACTGTATCAGTTGCTCTTTTGAAAATTATGAACGTTGCATGTAAGAACCCTATAAAATGCCGGAAAATAGGTCTTTATTTTTCTTGCATAAATAACTGGCTCTGAAATCGTGACCTCTTCATAGCTTGGAAACGAAGTGTCTGGTAGTCTCTGTGGTGCTGGATGTGGCCGTGGCTGTGGACCTCTGCGTCTGCCAGCCCTTTGGGAAGAATTTAAGATGACCAGCACGTTCGGGCCTTGGGGCTGTTGTCTTCTCTCTCTCTAGCTCCTCGGCGACTTTTGGATTGCAAGTCCAAAGGGCCATCGTGGCAAGTAGATGATATCAGTGAACTGACCTGGCCGAAGAGACCCAATAAGTGGCAGGGCCATGACAGACAGAAGGGCACATAGCATGGATGTCCTGCTTGTCCGAAACTGCCAGTGTGTTACAGGATAAATTAAACTGTGTGAAAAACTAATGGTCCCAAGCTATAACGTGAGGATCAGGGAGGGATTCCTGCTCATCTGGGCCTCTCATCAGGTGGGCATGCAGAGGCCCTCTTGAATTGGCTTCTTTTTAAATTTTTTTCTCAGTTTTACATTTTTCTTATAACTTCAGGTTTGTACCTGTTGAATACCCTTGTCTAATTCCACCTTCCCTCACCCCCGCCTCTGGTAGCCACAAATCTGATCTCTTTTTCCATGAGTGAGTTTGTTTTTGAAGTATAGCTGACCTACAACACTATGTTAGTTCCTGGTGCACAAAACACTGAATTGATATTTCTGTAAATTTCAAAATGGTCACCATGATAGTGATAAGTCTAGTTGTCATCTGTCACCATACTATATTGACTATATTCTCCACGCTGTTACATTTCCTACCTCTGACTCTTTTTTTTTTTTTTAACTATAGGATTTTTAAAAATTGAAGCATAGTTAATTTACAGTGTTGTGTTAGTTTCAGTGACTCATTTATTTTGCAGCTGAAAGTTTGTGCCTCTTAATCTCCCTCACCTCTGTTTCTCCTCCTCCCACCCCAGATAGGCCTCTTTTAGAAAATAAAGTTTATTTATTGAGTTAAAAAATAGAAATGGGGAGAGACTGGCATCAGACTCTTGCATGCTCTTGGTTGGCAGTGTTGGTGTTCGGTGCTCTCCTGACACACGCCACTTGCTTGGTCTGCAGTTTGGCTTCCTCTTTGCAGGACGGTTCCTTTAGTTGAATTCACAGTTTGAACTCACCCTCTCAGCCCCTCCTCCTTCCCTTTACCAGGAGTTTATCTCTCCTCCAGGGTTCCTGCTAACACCCGAGGTTTCTTGCCTGGGGAGCTCTAAGCTGCGATGGGGCGCTTGCAGCCAACACTTAGAAGAGCCGGGCTTCACTCAAAGGTGGTTCTGGTTGGGCCTTCCAGCCTCAAAGCTCTACTACTTGAATGCGTACTTTCAAGTCATCTGTAGAAAACTGGGACACGTTTCTGAAATGCATTCTCGAAGCTTTCGGCTTTTCTGGTAACGAACGAAAGTTTGCAGTCCGACAGCCTGGATTTCCCGCCTCCCCCTGCAGTGTGGCCTGGGCCAGGTTCCCTCCAGTCACTGAGCCTCCCTGGTGGGTTGGGATGATCGTGTGAGCCTCGCAGGGTTCTAAGGATCGAATGAAGATGGTGTGTGAATGTGTAACATGTAGAAGACAATTAATAGTAGTTGTTAGTAATCGTGTGTAACTTTCCAAGATAAAAGCAGTAGGAAACCCCTTCCAAATGTCATTTGCTTGGAAAAGCAAATGTCCATTTCCTGTGGAAAAGAGTTTTTAAAGACCAGAGTGTAGCTATTTTAGGGTGAAACAGGCGGCCTTACAGAACAGACTTGCTCTTTGGAGGGTCCGTCGTAGCGGCTGGTACCTCGTTCCTTGTGGCCCCCAGGGGCTGCCGCCTCCTCGCAGGTGTGGGTGAGAGGGAGCTGCGCTGCTGGCCTTGCCTGTGCTTTGTGTGGCTTCCCCCATCCCTCGGTTATTTCTAAGCTTTTATCCAGGACCTCCTATCAGAGGGCCGGGCCCTGGGGAGCAGGTGCCGTTGACACAAGGTGCCCGCCCTCCAGGCGCCCCCATATCTGCAGGAGACGGAGCTGTGATCCGGGAATGCACGAGAGGCAGCCCCCGGGGTGGTGGCCAGCAGCGCGGTGCTGGAGCTGGCTGCCTGGGTGTGAGTCCCACGTGTCCTTTGTTCCTCTCTCTCCTCGTCTGTGGAAGGGGAGTAGGGTTGTTGTTTGGCGGGTGAGCAGATACATCTCTAGGGCCGCTTTCACTGCCTGGTACCCAGGAGGGACTTGGGAATTGTTTGCTATAAACGTCATGAGAGGCAGTGTTCATCGGTAGCGTGAGCAAGACCAAGTCCCTGCTTTCTTAGCAGGAGCGTGGACGGTAATGAGGGCTGTGAAGAAACAAAGCAGGGCATGTGCTAGGACCTAGGAGGAGGGGCGGGCCGGGAGGGCAGGGAAGGCCCCATCCCTGGGCAGCTGAGCTGGGGCAGCTGAGGGGGAGCCAGCCATGGGGGCATCTGAGGAGGGGACAGCTGGGGTCAGGGCAATGGGTGGAGGAGAAGGGTCTGCTAGTGAGCAGAGCACCACGTCGGGTTGCCAGGTCAGCGGGATCACACAGGGCCTCGTGCTCCAGGCTTGCTTTTAATGGTAACAAGGAGCCACAGGGTTTTAAGCAGGAGAACACTGTGATATTACTTATGTTAAAAGAGGTTATTCTGACTGCCGTGCAGGTAAAGGATGATGAGAGGCCAGGGTAGGCGCAGAGGGAGAGCAGTTAGGATGTCCAGTGAGAGAGAGGGTGGTGTAGTGGAGGCGGACAGAATTGGGGTTTGCTTGGAATCATAGGACTTGGAGATGGACATTGATTCCAATTAGCAGGCCCCTGGGGTTTGTCTGGGTTGAGGGACGGACACCGGGTACCGTCGCCATGAGGCCTCCCGAGTTGGACATGCAGACTCCACATGCAGTGTTCTTCCTGCGCCTCCCCGCTGCGTCCACGTGGTGGAAGGCCCTCCAGGACCCGGAGTCAGCTTGCAGCCCCTCCTCTTCTCGGTGCTCAAGCAGATAGCAGAGTCATTGATTTGTCCCACGAATGTTTATTCACTCTCCATGAGTTAAACTCTGTGCCGGGCCCAGGTGTTATGGAGGTGGCTGGGAAGGACATCACCCTCGTTCTCCTGAGCCTGTAGCCTGGTGGGGGAGATGGACGCCAACCAGATAGTGGCCGTGCCCAGAGGGAGGCACGCTGCCATGGGACAGAGGGCCGGGCCGGGAGGGCTAGGCTTGCGTTGAGGGAATAGCAGCGAGCAGAAGGAACAGCACGTGCAAAGCCCCAAGGCAGGAAGGAGCGTAGTGAGTGTGAGGGCCCAAAAAACGAGAATGAAGAGATGGGCGGGTCTGTCTTTATCCTGGGAGCCCTTGAAGGGTGTAAGCAGTGAGGGGTGAGTTTGAGTTCGAGTCTGGAAAAGCTTTCTCTGAACCAGGTGTGGAGAAGGGAGGGGGCTGGCACAGGTGTGGGTCCGTCAGGGGACGACAGGTAGAGCAGGTGAGACCTGATGGTGCCTTGGGTGGGGGTGGGGTGGGGTTGGTATTGGGGATGGAGAGAAATAATAGTAAAATAATAATTATAGTAAATAATAAGTTAAAATGCTTCGTGATGTTATTACTGACACGTAAAATGCTCAGTAAACGTTAGCTATTACTTACATGATAATTACAGGTTTTGGTAGAGGAAAACCCTGAGGTTCGCTTTACATAAATTGAGGCTGAGGCACTTTTGAGTCATCCAGAGAAGTGGAGGCAACAGTAATTGGATGACTGAGCGAGCATCACTCGCTAGTATTTCCAAACTGTCCTGTGCAGAAGTGCTCACTTCTAGCCGCAGCCTTGTCACTGAGCAGCTGTGTGACACTGGGAGCGCTGACCCCCCAGAGCCTCTGCCCCCTTTTCTGTAAGCGGGGCTGGTGTCGCCTACCTTACAGCTTTGTTTGAGGGTCCAGGAACTTAGCTGGGAGTGCTCTGCAGGCTCTTTGGTGCTACACACATGCGGGGTGGGATATTATTTTGTCTGGTATCATATGGTCCTTTCCATCATTCCACCACGTGTTAGTTGGGAGTTGGGAAAAAAGGCTTTCATAGTTAACATTCCTAGGTTTGTTCACTTCCGCTCTTCAAGGCTTCTTGTATGCCATCTGGGTCAGGAAGTTCTTTTCCTCTCACCCGTGGTCTTCGTTTCCCTGTTCCTTTCCTGTTTCTGCCTCTGCCCCCACCACTCTCCTTCCTTGATCCACTCCCCTGCCATGAACCAGCGCCCAGAACCCATGCTGGGTTCTTCTTGGGAAGCCGTGCTGACTCTGGGCATTTCTGAGCAGTTCACCTGCTGAGGTTGATGAGCTCTTGGATGAAAGTGTTGTTAAGGTCTTCAAGTAAAATAGGAACAGCTGGTAGTGATGCGAGGCGCAGTGACAGTCCCTCCACGTGGCTGATTTGCTGCGTATCAGTTTGCACTGCAGTGTGACACATACAGGGCAATGATAACTTTTACAAACTTTATAATTCAGCAGTCTTTCCATGGCACCAGATGAGAGCATTCCTAGCATGCAGGAATGAGTCATGTAGCCGCAAAGATAATTCTTACAAATAATAAACATCCCTTACTATTATTCCAAAGACAGGCATTTGGTGGTGGTGTCAGTGGGGTTTCTCATAACCTCTTGTGGACTCCTGACTGGTCTTTTCCAAAACAAACATGGCGAGTGTCTGCATTTTAGGTACTTTCCCTCCCTGGCCCCTTTATCCTTCAGACGTGCAAGATTTCCCAACACAAGCCTAAATATCAGCTGACATTGCCAAAGTGTAAAAGGATAGTCTTTAAGGGTTTTTGCTTCCAAGGGGTCTTGGGCCAGCTTCCCTTTTTTTTGGATTCAGGGTTCTTGTTTGTGAAATGACAGGGTGAACTTTGAGCATCTCCAAGCGCTCTCCCTCCTCCTGCTTCAAGGTGGATAATCCTGTCGGGTGGCCTTTGCTCTTAGGGTGGCCTTTGCTCTTAGACCGTAGAAACACTCCAGAAGTGTATAGTCAGTAATGTTGACTTTTTGGGTATCAGACAAACCCTAAGGGTCGATATAATGAACTTAAAAAAATTTTTTTAAGAAGAAAACTTCTTCTGCCACATGTGGTCAGCCCTGGTCGGAGGTCTGTTGAGGAGGTTGGGGGAAGGACTAGAATGCTCATCGGTCTGGTTTCCTAAAGCAGGCCCCCCTCCCCGCCCCAGCGGGTCAGGAAGCAGCAGCAGAGCGTGGTCGTGCTGTGGCCTGGCTTACTATCAGCCTCTGAGGGCGCCTCTTGGGAAGTGCTCCATCGTCCAGTTTTGCAAATGGGCACGTGTTCGCCACTGGTCCAGACCGTAATCCACAGTGATGTCGTCACTGTTACCCATCTGAGCCTCCTGAGGTTGAGCTTTTTGTCCTGATTGGGAGACCTGGGTAGGGCCAGTGTCCGTGGGCCAGGTGCATATTAAAAGACCACCACAGGACTTCCCTGGCGGTCCAGTGGTTAAGACTCTGCGCTTCCACTGCAGGGGATGCGGGTTCGATCCCTGGTTGGGGAACTAAGTTCCCACAAGCCGCACAGTGTGGCCAAAAAAAAAAAAATCATCACCACACCACTCTGACCTGGAGTGTACCAAAATGGCAACCAAGTCTTCCTTCCTGAATTCAGTGCTGAAAAATAGACTGCTCCTAGGTACAGCTTTAGGAGGCGAGGGCCGAAGCTCGCTCCCAAGACCATCAGCATCAACCTGTCCGTGAACTTGGACTGAGTTAAGGACAGCTGGGGGATTATGGAACCAGGGGGATTAGGTTTCGAGTGTGAACAAAGATACTGAGAACCGCGTTGTAATCATTTCAACATGAGGTGTGCACTCTCCTCCCTGGACCCTAAGGAGTCTGAAATCGTTGAAAAGAAAGGGAGCAGCCCAGAGAGGAAGGTGGTGATGAGAAGCCCCTAGATTGTGGTAGCCTGTCCGTCTTCACCTGGAACTTGCCCTGGAAGGGGTGTGGGCCCTGGAGGTGGGCAGACATGACCTGAATCTTGGTCAGCCTCTTCCAGGCACCATAGCTCTGGGCAAGCTCCTGAACCTCATTTTCTTCCCTTCATCCACCAGGGAGTAGTTAGGAAAAGCTGACTTGAGGTATGTTACATGCCTAGTAGGGTGGCCCTCAAGAAGTGGTAGCTGTTCTTATTGTGAATAATGTTTTGGGCCCCCTGGAAAGGATGTAATGCTGTTATGCCAGGTTCTGTGCCAGGAGCTCTACCTGTGCTCTGATTTCATCCGAACAAGTCTCTGAGGTTGGGAGTGGTCCTCCCATCTCACAAGTTAAGAAACTTGTGCGCTGGTGGGGTGGGTGGTTAAGTAACCGTGTGAGGGTTTCATTAGACTTGCTGGCACTGATTACTGACGATCCCTAGTGCCAGCACACTGAGTATCTTTTTTTTTTTTAAGAACATATAAATGATAATAGTTTTGGTCTCCTTCTGATTTTGTAAATTGTAGAAAATTAGAAAAATAGCAAAGTACAAAATAAAATCACCTTAATCCCATTACTTAGACAAAACATTCGTTATTTTGGAGTATTTCTCTCTGGTCTTTTATAATAATTTAATTTTTTGGAGGGTATATACCTAGTTACTATTATGTCTGTATTATATTGTGAGTGGCAGTATTGCATGGAGTCAGAAACATGGCTTCTGGAGCCATGCCCTGCCACTTACTAGCTTTGTGATCTTTCACAAGTTCCTTGACCTCTCTGTTCCTCAGTCCTCTCATCTATGAACTAGGGTTAATGACAGAAGCTGTCTTATAGGCATGTTGTGAGAACTGAATGAGTTAACACATGTAGCTAAAGCACTTAGAACAGGGTGCCGCCCGCAGAAAACCCTTGGTCAGTGTAACTTGTAATCACCGTTTTTGTAGATCATCACCTTTTCCTTTTAAGCCTGATTTTAGCTGTTTCGTAATATCACATTGTGTAGGTATGTCATAATTAACATTGAAGACCTGCTTATTCCTTCGTTCTCTTGGGCGTGTTGGAAAAATGGCTCCAGGACAAGGTCCGACTTCCTGGCGTCTTCAGTGTGAGACGCGGTGGGGCCGTTTTGAAATCCTCTCCCTGTGTCCACAGCTCCAGGGCCAGACTTTGAGTCGCCTCTTGTCACACCAGTGCATTTCTTTTTCTTGGCTGTCAGAATTTTCAAGCACCTAGACCCCACTTTGTTCTTTAACCCCCGGTTCCGGCCTTGGGGCGTGTGGCCTTCCACTCCCACTTGGTGATACACAGGTGCACTTCGTGCCTGTCAGCTTTACGGCGACTCAGGGGTCGGGGCTTGTGGCCGCGGAGCTGCTGGGGCTTCATCTGGAAATGAAAACCACCTGGCCAGCTGCTTGGGCCAGACGGAAGCCAGATGGAGGAGTCAGGAGGGGCACCGGGCCGGGGCTTGGAGCAGTGTCCTGTGTCCTGTCATCCTCCCGCTGCCCCGGCCTCTCCAGCTGCAGACGGTGGCTCGTAACCGTCATCTCCTCCAGTGCCCAGAGGATTCCAGGATACGGGGCTCCCCCATCCGGGCCCTGGCCAGCCCAGAAGACGTGACCCAGAACCTAGAGAAGTGTCAGATCGGATGAAAGAAGAGGAGCAACAGGTGGCTGAGTGGCCATGAGGGTGGGAACTTTCACTGTTGCGGTGAAGGGAGACGGCAGGGAAAGTAAACAGCAGAGTTACTGCAATGCACACGGCACACAGGTAGAGATTTTTGGATGTGAGCGAGGCCAACCTGGCAGACCCTGAAGACAGTCGTCCCACGCCCCCCCCTCACCCGCCCCCCCATGTGTTGGCTGACGACAGCTGTTGCAGACTAGGGAGTGAAGTTGGTCAGGCCACCAGGCAACTCCTAATGTGAATCATTTGCAGTTGAATGAAGGATAGAAAGCATAGGTAAGAGATGGTGAGACACTTTGCATCTTTCTTTGGTCCGGATTGTCACAGCTGCCCCAGGTTTTGATTCGTGGTTCAGAGAGGGAAAGTTTGGGAGTTTTTACCTCTGGGCTTTGTGGATTAATGAGGTTGCTGGAGTGGGAACTAATTATTTCCGTCTCTAAATGCTCTTCAACTTGGGGCAACAAGAGTAGAAAAATATTCATCAGATGCCCCAAAGGGTGGGAGGGAGGAGGAGAGGCGATAGATAGCCCTTTCAAATTGATTTACCACGAGGAGTCAGAGCTCCGCGTCTTTGGAAAGGAACAGAGTCCCCTCCCAGGTGGAAAGTGCCAGGAGAAGGTCGGCTTTTGGGTGTTTGCTTTTGCCTCTGGAGCGGCCCCAGCGTTCCTGACTGTGCCAGCGGCACACCCCCGTGTGCTGTTGAAGCAAAGGCGCTGCAGCCCCGATCTTACATTTGATTACTTGGAGATTGTTTG
This sequence comes from Eschrichtius robustus, assembly GCF_028021215.1. Taxonomy (NCBI): domain Eukaryota; kingdom Metazoa; phylum Chordata; class Mammalia; order Artiodactyla; family Eschrichtiidae; genus Eschrichtius; species Eschrichtius robustus. The sequence continues at coordinate 15,103,788 of NC_090826.1, read as the reverse complement.
GCTTCCCATCTCTCTAGACCATGGCCCCTTAACGCTTGATTGGCTGATAGGTGGGGTAGGCTCTTAACCTCCAGGAGGAAAACGCACCCGACGCCCCGCCCACCCCACAGCAGAGGCTGGGATCTGCTTAGTCCCCACACCCCACCTCCGCCACCTCTGTCTCCATCTTTTCTTCCCACGTCCAAGAAAGCTTGTTAGAATGCAGGTGAGAAGGTCGTAATTAGAGCGCAAACATGGAATCTGTTCTGACTCTTAAACGTGGAATAAACTTTATACTTTAACTACAGGTCCTTGCAGATAGGTTAGGTGGCACCAGCTCTTCCGTGTGGCAGAGCATTGGGATTGAGACCACTACTGGAGGAGCAGAAGGCTGGCGAGCTCCTGGGGCTGCGCTGAACAGGGCTGGTGAGCTGTGCCCGCCTCCACCAGTTCTCAGCTGAGCTAGCTCTGGGCAACTGCTCTGACCCTGAACCTGGGGTGGCATCCCTGGGGCACGTCTAGCTATCAATAAAACTCATTTAGCTGGATTGTTGGGTCTTTTTAAAAAAAATAAATTTATTTATTTTATTTATTTTTGGCTGCATTGGGTCTTCGTTGCTGCGCGCGGGCTTTCTCTAGTTGCGGCGAGCGGGTGCTACTCTTCGACGCGGTGTGCGGGCTTCTCATTGCGGTGGCTTCTCTTGTTGCAGAGCACGGGCTCTAGGCATGCGGGCTTTAGTAGTTGTGGCTCGCGGGCTCAGTAGTTGTGGCTCGCGGGCTCTAGAGCGCAGGCTCAGTAGTTGTGGCTCACAGGCTTAGTTGCTCTGTGGCATGTGGGATCTTCCTGGACCAGGGCTCGAACCTGTGTCCCCTGCATTGGCAGGTGGATTCTTAACCACTGCGCCACCAGGGAAGCCCCTAGCTGGATTGTTGTGTCCACAGAATACTCTTAGGAAGGCACAAAGATCTTGTGGTTCCATCTTCCTTCTAGGTGATGCTGGGTTCCCTCAAGGATCCGGTCTGGTCCTGCCCAAAGACTCTGTCTGGGCTAAGTTTTAAATTTGTCAGTATTTTTTTTCTCACAATAAAACAAAGCAACAACTACTACAAAATCCTTGTTTCCCAAAGGGTGGTAGAAGTTTCATATGCTCCTAGTAGAGATTACTCTCGGCGAGGCCTGGGCTAGGCAGCACACCTCCTGGGGGCTCACTGTCATCACGTGTGTGGCCGTATTATCAGTGGGGTTGTAATTTGAGGAAGCACATTCAGGGTTAGAATTTTATGTGTGGAGAATAAAGTAAAGCCTAGTTTCTACACAGTACAAACCCTAGAGGGTAAAGTTAACAAAATCCAGTTGGCAGATGGATCACAGATTTTTTAGAGATTGAGAAATACTTTCACAAAAAATTTGGAAAGTTCAGAAAAGTAGATAAAAGGAGAAAAAGAATCTCTTAATCTCCCTACCCAAAGAAAAACACTGTTAACATTTTCATTTATTGTTTCGCTCCAGGATTTGGACATTTTTTTCTTAGTTGGGATTAAATTTTTATATCCTTTGCTAATTTAACATAAAATAACTTCCCCATGTTTTCAAGGGCACTCTACACAGACATGGTAACAATACAGACTATTTGATCATTTCCCTATCGTTGAGGAAGTTATTTCCATTTTTTTGCAACAAAATAGTGGGCATATTTGTGCATAAATGTGAGTGATTTCTTAGGTTAGATTCCTGAGAGGGTATGAATACTATAAAAGCTTTGCATACATAGTCGCCAGTTAACTGTCTAAGAGAATCGTCCTCTCCTGCAACCTTTCAGGCATCCCAGGTGCTTTTCTAGTCTGTAGTCCTTGTGCCTTTTATGTAATGAATGATCTTCCACTCACCTCTTGCAGACGGCTTATTGTCATATTACTCATTTTTAACTTTGGCCCATTTCTTTTCACCTTTGAGGACTTCCAGGGAGTGACATCCTGTCGGGGGCGGCTTTACAGTTTCTGTTGAATGAGAGTAGTGTTCTCAGTTCTCCCACACAGCGGCATCCTGAGCTCCGGAAGGCATTTGGGCCAGTGCTCTGTCTCCCCGGCCACTTGTCTTTGAGGCGAGCGTGGCAGCTCAGCCTGAGCCTTGTGAATGGCTTTTCAGGACCAGTGCTTTTCTGCGTTCTAGGTACACTGGAACTGACCTCCTCCCTCCTCCCTCCTCCCCCCCCCCCACCCCCCATTATCTGCTGAGCCTCTCCATGTAGGCTGTTTGTCCAGTGATTCTGAGAGGCTGCCAGCTTCCTCTCTTCCTACCACATGGTCTTGCCATGTGCTCTTGAGAGAAACAGGGCACAGAGCCGCGGGCGGAGATGGGGCAGCCAGCACTGCCCGCTCCTCCAGACCTGCCGCTGTGTGTGGTGTTCGGTTTTTTTTTTCCAACTGCTTTATAGAGGTGTGACTTAACATATCATAAAACTCCCTGTTTTTAAGTATGTGATTCAATTTTGTGAATTTTTTTAGTAAATTTAGAGTTGTGGAGCCATCCCCACAATCTAGTTTGACAACATCTTTATCGCCCCAAAAAGATCCCTCACACCCATGTGCGGTTACTCCCGGTTCCCACCCCTGCAACCACAAATCTTTCTTTCTGGACACTTGATACATATGGCGTCACATGGATTTTTTTTTTTTTTTAATTGTTTTATTTATTTATTTTTGGCTGCGTTAGATCTTCGCTGCGGTGCGCGGGCTTCTCATTGCGGTGGCTTCTCTAGTTGTGGAGCACGGGTTCTAGGTGCGCGGGCTTCAGTAGTTGTGGCTCGTGGGCTCAGTAGTTGTGGCTCGTGGGCTCAGTAGTTGTGGCACATGGGCTCAGTAGTTGTGGCTCGTGGGCTCTAGAGCGCAGGCTCAGTAGTTGTGGCGCACGGGCTTAGGTGCTCCATGGCATGTGGGATCTTCCCGGACCAGGGATCGAACCCGTGTCCCCTGTATTGGCAGGCGGATTTTTAACCACTGCGCCACGAGGGAAGCCCTGGATTGTGGTTTTTTGGTTTTGGGGGGTTTTTTTTAAGGAAATTATTTGATTGTAAAAATAATGCTTGTTGGAAAACATCTGGAAGAGCAGAAGCCAAATTATCATTAGTAGTTACCTTTGGGGAGTAATTACCTCTAGGTGGTGGGATTATAGGAGGACTTTTTATGTTCTGTAATGCTTGAATTTTTTACAGCAAGCCAGTATTATATTTACAGTCGGGGGGAAAAGGTGTATGTTTCATTTGTGGAAAATGCCAAAAAGTATAAAGAGGATGAAAAGATAACAGTCACTTAAAATTCCCCCTCTCATGGATAAAACCACTTTTACTTTCTTGTGTTTTTCTTTTTCAGTCTTCTCTGAGCATATTTTTAAAATATAGCTTTCATATTTAAAATTTTGCATCCTGATTTTTCTCATTGGCATCACAGAAGTCTTTTCCCCACCTAACTTAAAACACCTTTGCAAACTTCCTGTTAATGATTTTAAGTGGTTCGCCTTTTTTTTTTTTTTTTAGCTGCTTTGCATGGCATGCAGGATCTTAGTTCCCTGACCAGGGATGGAACCTGTGCCCCCTGCAGTGGAAGTGCGGAGTCTTAACCACTGGACGGCCAGGGAAGTCCCTTTAAGTGGTTCATCTTAATGGTTGTACCATAGTTTACTTACACTGGGCATTAAGGTTGTTTTCACTTTTTGCTACTATAAACAGTGCTGAAATGAATGTCTTTGTAAAAGCTTTGTGTAAGACCTCTGCAGAATTCTGGGCCAGGGGGTTTGTACCTGAAGAAAAATTCTTTTCTCCCAGTTTGGAACTGTTTTTGCAAAATCACTTTGTAGAATTCTTCTCTGAATTTCTACTCCTTGAAATGACTTACTTTGACCCCAGGATTTCCTGGAGATGGCTCCTTTATGTCAGGTTGCAATACAGGGCGGAAGTGGCAGGAAGATGAGTGAAGAGCCAAACCAGGGCTCCTGAAGATGACGGTGCCCTTAGAAGCCAGGATGTCCTTTATCTCAACAAAATCTTGCAGTCTGGACAGTGTTTAGGCACGCTGTGTTTTCTGTAAATAGTCCTTTTTTGTTGATCCTTGGTTTTCAGCAAAGTTTGTGTACTTATATGGGTGAGAAAATGTTTTGGTTGTTTTAAGAGGGTCCAAAGAGATTTTTGATCAGATTCAAGCCAGAGTTGCCAAGGGGTGGGGAGATGGCAGCACGGACACAGAAGGGGCGGGAATTCCCTGGGGGTCCAGTGGTTAGGATTCTGCACTTTCACTGCCAAGGGCCCGGGTTCAATCCCTGGTCGGGGAACTAAGATCCAAAAAACAAAACAACAACAACAACAATAACAAAACCCAGAAGGGGCAGCCTCAGGGGACACACAACTAAAGGAGGGGGAGGTCGAGGCCAGTATACATTCCCCACCCCCTATCCCCCCCCACCCCCTTGCTCGCAGAAGTGCTTCAGAATCTGAACAGAGGTTTTAAACCTGGGATGTTTGGGGCATGAGAGGGATCTGTGAATCCACCAGATATCTTATTCAAACTTTTGTATGTGTGTGCATTTCTCTGGGGAGAGGGTCTGTAACTTTCATCACCTCCCCTCTGGCCTCACAGAGGGTAAGAAGCATGAGCTGCCTTGGAGGTTTGGTGTCTTCCTTGACGAGGAACACCGTGTCTGGTGCACACCCAACACTCTGGCCACCACGCATCCACTGTGTGGTCTTGGTCAGGTGACCTAGCCTCTCTGCACTTCAGTTTCCTCATTTGTGAAGTGCTGGGCACACTGGAGGCACTCATATTCACATCAAAATTATTACTTGAATTTTTGGCTCACGAAGGTTTTAAAGGCAGCCATGGACCAGAAATTGACCTGGGTAACTTTTTTTTTTTTTTTTTTTAATATGTATTTATTTGGTTGCACTGGGTCTTAGTTGCGGCAGGCGGGCTCCTTAGTTGCAGCAGACAGGTTCCTTAGTTGCAGCATGAGAACTCTTAGTTGCGGCATGCATGTGGGATCTAGTTCCCTGCCCAGGGAACGAACCTGGGCCCCCTGCATTGGGAGAGCAGAGTCTTATCCACTGCGCCACCAGGGAAGTCCCGACCTGTGGGTAACCTTCTGTCTCTCACAGCTGGGCCCTGAGTTGGGCGATGGTTGTGTGGTTCTGTTATACAATATCTTGTTTATTTTAAAATGAGGAATGGATTTTTAAAAATCTCTTTGATAAAAGTAAGACATGCTCATTGTATAGGAGGGTATAATTATTATTTTTAAGTGTTTGGGAGGGGGAAGGTATGAAATCAAACCACTGCTAGACGTCTACGTGTTCACCCATCTGAACACTGATGGGGTGGGTGAATGCAAATAACGAAGCCTTCTTTTAGTGCAGTTGGTGTAGAGTTAGTTACCCCAGCATGAAGGAGCTGTATTTTTATGGTGGCCAAACTAAAGCCAGAAGCAATGGAACTTTCCTGAAAACAAACCAGAGTTGCAGATTCTGGAGTGTCTGGTGGCATCTTTACAGGAAACCTGTGAAAACACAGCTTTCCAAGTTGAAGGGGTTTTGGTGATTTTTGAGGATGCTTTGTGTTTTCGGTCCTTGAAGCACCTGTTCTGTTGCAAAGTTTCATCTAGGGTTTCCTTTTGCTCATCCTTTAGGAGGGCTTCTCTGGACCAAGTGCAAGCGAGAGGCGGTTGCCTAATGTCCGGCAACCATTAGACTCAAAACAGGCCTTGAAGCCTGCAAGAGCCTGGCTTAGATGGCACCTGGGACTTCACGCAAGGGAGGGGTGCCCGATTTGAATTTTTTAAAAACTTTTTATTATGGAAAATTTCAAGCACATAATATAATGAACCCCGTTTACCTGTTGCCATGGCCAGTCTTGTTTCATCTATACCCACCCACTCCACCCTCTCCCAGCTTAAATTAGTTTGAATCAGATCGTCTAGTTTTATTTTAATGAGCAGTCTGGGCCTCTCCATTCTGAGAACAGAATTCTCCTACACACTGTACCAAGGTTTCATCGACCAGAGTGATCACGGGCTTTTGTTTTTTGAAAATTGTCAGTTTATATACTTTTTAGCCCTTTTTATGATTAAAAAGTAACGCCTGCCCATTACAATTGGAAATCACAGACAGAGCTTAAAGGTGTATGAAACTCTCTATAATGCCACCATCTGGAGACACCCATAGTGACGATTCTGAAGGGGCCCTGTGGATGCCTCAGGGCTGCGGCTGTCTGTACCTTCTGCTCTGGCCACCCCCCGCCCAGAACCATCGTTGCCTCTGCCTCTTTGGAGCCTGGGGAGGGTCTGATGTGGTCCTGTGCCGTTTGAGTGAGTTGGTGACACACTGGGTGCCAGTTGTACAGCAGGGTTGAGCACGCCCATCACCACCCTCCATCAGTGGCTCGTTCTTTATATCCGTGGTCGGTGCCCAGGGGGTGACGTTAAATTGATGTGCTGTACCCCACTCCCACTGGGCCAACAGGGCCTTCTGTTTCTGCCTTGAAACCCTTCTCTCCCTGAGCTGGGCGGGTAACAAAGCTGAGTCCCAGAGAAAACTGTAGTGCTCCCAAGTACACCTCCTGCACTCACTCCACTTCTAAGGAAAGTCCTCAAGCAGATGAACTCCTGGTATGCTGAGGCCACCAATGTGCCACGTGTCCCCACCCTCTGAAGGCAGCGAAGGGGTAGACCCCAGGCTTAGCACAAGTGCACAGCCAAGAAATGCACAACAAACTAACTGGGATTCACTCTTTTAGAGTTTTCAGCCCTGAGTATTATTATATTCTGTGTATTTTCTAATTTCATTATTCTTCGGAAACGTGGTTTTAACGTAACAGTCTGTCTTAAGGATGAACTGGAGTAAATGAGTAGCGCTGGATGCAGTGACGGCTATCCAGACACTGATTCTGAGTCACTCTGCCTGGGGGGGCCTCAGCTTGGGTGTCTGCAGACTTTCCCTCCTTACCTCGTTCACTGGGGTACAGTCCACACGTCCCAGCAGCGTGGCTTCGGATCCAGTGGTTGCCATCCAGAGCAGTCGGCCTTAGGCTAGACCGAGATTTACCCTTTCTCTGTGAGGAAAGGTTGGACTGAGCTGCCAGGGTTGCATTTCAGGAGAAACGCTTGATCTGCGTAAGAGAGCAAATTGTTGTTACATCACCTTTCCCAGCATCATTTCTAACAAATATGCATTACAAATGAATCTTGTATTAAAGTGTTTTCTGAATGATTATACCTCGAAGTACTTTCTAAGCAGTTTGTTGGGTGTGACAGTAAAGTGTGTGTGTGTTTTCCCTCAGCTGTTGGAAAGTTGGGTAGCCACCCCTGCCTGCTCACGCTCCGGCCCTGTCCTGCCTTCTTATGCCTGGGCAGAGGGTGTAACGGCAGCTGGAGAAACTGCTGAAGTACTAGATGTTAGGACCTTGATTCCATCAAAAAAAAAACAAAAACAAAAAAAAAAACACCAACAAACTCCAGGGGCTGAATCTAACAGGAATAAGATCTAAGATGAGTGGCATGCGGTAAAACACTCAGCGAGTCAGTGGAATTAACCCCAGGGACACCCGATGGTGAGGGGTCCCAGAACTGTGTCACACGCAGGGCACAGGCAGAACCAGGAGTGTGTGGCCAGGAGGTGAGGAAGGATGTGATGATTTGCTTCAGGGATCTGAAGGGATGTTGCTTGGCCAAGAACTTGTACATCTTTGGATGGCCCTAGAGGACAGAAGGATGGACAGTGGGTGAGTTGCAGATGTTCGTCCAGTGCCGTGTGGAAACAGGCTGCCCTGGAATGTGGGGAGTTTTCCCCCTCTGGTGACGATCAAGCAGAGGCTAAAAGACCCAGTCCTTTAGGGATTTCCTAAGGGGGAAGTGGTCACTAACACTCTGAAATTCTGGATTCTTTTAGAACAAAAGACCTTTAACTCAAAGACTTTACTAGTTGATACCATCTTTTCCCATATTAACGCGAATGTGCATGCTTATGTTCTACAGGAAGGAGGTGGTAGTTAAGGTGGTTTTAAAACTTTTATTTCTGTAGAACATTTATGTGAAGGGGGTGGTTTTGTACTTTATCTCACCTTTCCACTATGGGAGCTTTGGGAATACCTTCCAAGGGGCATGTTGTTTCCTGTCTCTCTGATGGGCTCGCCTCTTCCAGCGTGTGCCACCACACTCCGTACCTCCTTGGACTTCTGTGGTCTTGGGTGGAACCCACTGATTTTTACATCCTGCAAGGAAGAATCCTGGCCGATGAGGAAATCTGTTTTCCATCACTGATTGGAAATGGATTCCTACCCCTGCCCCCTTGCTCTGGATTTAATCTTCCTATGAGAATCAGCTAAGCCATTTTCCCCCATCACAGGACATCCCAGCACTGACCAGCGGCCTGCCGTTGGTTACAAGGGAAGCCAGCAGGAGGGTGGGCAGCCCTTGCCGGTGACCTTGAAGGCTGCTCAGGGCCTGTCAGCCTCTGGTGGGGACCTGTCTGTGTACTGACTTCTTTGAACAGCTCAGTGTGTCTGAGAGCTGAGATCCTATCCTGGGCTCTCCCCGGCCCCCTTGCTCCTGTGCTGAGGCTCACTAGGGAAGCCGCACAGGAAAACGGAAGAGGTAGGGCAGATCTGGTCTGGGTTCTAGTTCTGCGTGGAAGCTTGGACGGGGCCCCGGATTCCGCGGAGGGTGCGGGAAGCCTCTGGGATCATCTCCCAGAGCACCTCGGTGCTGAGGCCTTGGGAAAAACCTCCTCTTTCACTCAGCATGCTCTGGGTTTCCATAAGTTTCCTTCCTGATCGAATTTTCTCATTAAAACCTGCATTCCCTGAGCTGTTGGGCAGCAGTGCACTTTTGAGGTGGAGGAAGAGTGGCCGGCTCTCTTGTTTCTTTTCTTTTCTCCCCACCTTTCCTGAGGTCTCACTGAAGCACTCTCAGCCGCACATATGTAAAGTGTGCACAATTTGATCGTTTCTAGTTGTTTTATGATAACGGGTGACATCTGCCTCCCTGCACTCCCCTTCCTCCTGCGTCTCGTCCTGCATTCCCTAGCTTTCCAGGCTCTTAAGGAGCAGCAATCCAGCTGGCAGAGCTGGAACAAGTGTTTCCGTAAGCATTCCCACGATCCTTGAAGTGAGGAGCTTGACCTCGGAACCATGTGCCGGGTCCCCTCCCCTGATGTAGGAGGAGGTGGGAGGTAAGAACAATACTTGGATGGGTGGATCCCTGTCTGGGGCACAGCCGGAAAGCTGAGCATTTGTAGGCCATCCAACCACTGGCGTTCTCCTGGGATTCAAGGGTTAGAGGGGAAAGTGAATTGATTTCTACCTTCATGTTAGAGGCAAGAGCCAACAAAACAGCCCCCTTTACTTTTCTAAGCTCTCCTATGGTGCCTCCCATTCGTTTTGGTCACAGAACTTATGAGCTAAGTATAAGAAAATTGGCAAAGTACAGCAAAGATGTTTTCTCTTTGTGTCATGAAGCTCTCCCGCTGCGGAGTTGAGGCTTACTTTGCTGAGGTCCCTGGTAAACAGTTTATTGGGTTTCCCCTGGGCTGGTGGGAACACGGGGAGAATGCCTTCCTAGCTTTGGAAACCTAGGAGGGTGTCTTGCTGTGACCGGACCGGGGATGAGTTTCACTGCCCATTGTGTTTTGTTTCTAAATCGCTTTTCCAGTTGCAGATTCTCCATTTCATATCAAGCCTTTCAGACTGTGCAGAAGGGGTGTGAGCGTCTTAGGCCGGCTGACTTTGCAGTCTATTTATTCCTGTGATGGAGAGACAGGAAGTAATTGACGTTACCATTTATTTCCTTTATTGGACACCAGCAAGCATCCCACTCAAAAACTTATTTAGGAAAGCATGTCTCCTGGGGCTCAGTGGCGTGCTGCGTGGTGCTGACTGCAGTTTTCCTCTGTAGGTGAGGAGTGTCCGAGCTGGAGGTGATTAGGGTAATAATATCCCCGCCCTTGAGTCGTCCAGCACCTTGTCCTCAAATTTCTCCCCATCCTGCCCTCAGAACACATTGAGAAGGGCCTCTGGCCTGAGGCAGAGTGATATTTCTTATATTCATGGAAGACCTTACTCAGTGAAGGTTCCAAATTACAAGACTGCTTTCTAAATTTATTTATTTATTTATTTTTGGCTGCGTTGGGTCTTTGTTGCTGTGCACAGACTTTCTTTAGTTGCGGCGAGCGGGGGCTACTCTTCGTTGCGGTGTGCGGGCTTCTCATTGTGGTGGCTTCTCTTGCTGCAGTGCGCGGGCTCTAGGCACATGGGCTTCAGTAGTTGTGGCTTGCGGGCTCTAGAGTGCAGGCTCAGTAGTTGTGGCGCATGGGCTTAGTCGCTCCACAGCATATGGGATCTTCCCGGACCAGGGCTTGAACCTGTGTCCCCTGCGTTGGCAGGCGGATTCCTAACCACTGCGCCACCAGGGAAGTCCCAGGACTGCTTTTAATGAAAGCAGTCAGTCAGTGGATTTCTATATCTGGATGAGGTACAGTTTTATCTCCTATGGAACAGGAAAACACTATTCTGAGGAATTGAGTGTTGAGATTCATAAAGAATTGTAAGCCATCCTTGAACTTCGGCTCTGTAGACGGGCATGTGGAAATAGACTCAGCCCAAATCACCGAGCCTGGTCTAGCCCTCCTTTGATCAAACCACCAACCCGTCAGGCTCTGTGGGCCCAAGAACTTGCTGGTGCCGTGCCTGGATGCACACAGCCCAGCATTGTTTTCTAGAGTTTGGCAGAAGGCCAGAGAAGCCTTTATTTTGAAATTTTAGGTTATATCCTTCTACCTTTTTCCCCTTCCTCTTCCCTTTTGACTTAACATGTAAAATGTATATGTCACCAGGTACGTGCTAAGTGCTCTGTGAGCATGAACCCCACTTGATCTTTAAAATAACACTATGAAGCATGTGCTATTTAATTACCCTTGTTTTACAGATGGGGAGACCTGAGGCTCAGAAGAGTTTAGTCACTTGTCCAGGGTCACACTGCTAGAACCTGGCAGAGTCAGGATTTGAATGCAGACCTCTCTCCCAAACCTGTACTGTTAACTAGAGAGCTGTCCCTCCCTTGCTGCTCAGCTGTGCAAAAGTGGACGTTAAGTTCCTCTTCTTTTGGAGCCTTGAAAACAAAGAGGTGGCTTCTGTGATCCTTAGGACAAGAAGGGAGCATGGTGGCAGCAGGTGGCCTGGCTGCCGGCAGTACAGGGTAGGCTTTGGGGTCAGACCTGCCTTTGAAGCCCAGCCCCACTGCCATTACCTGTGGAACCTCACCGTGTTGCAGTTTCCGCATCTGAGAATAACACTAGGACTTACCTCCTGGGACTGTTTGTAAGATGAGGTGAGACAGTGGCATATAAAGCACTTAGAGCAGTGATTTAATACGTTTTAGCTATTGTTTTTATTAATGCGTTCTGAGCCCTTAAGTCTGAGCCTGCCATGGAGTAACCGCCCAGCGACAGGCGTTGTTGGCAGTGGTCGTAGTGTTGCTGCAGGGCCTGCTTTGGACGGTGGAGGGAAAGGTGGTCCTCATAGTGCTGTGCAGTGCTTGAGCTTAGTCTCTGGTTTTCAGAAAGATAGCTTGGGATTGGAACTTGTTGCTTCCCTTTCTTTAATTATTTTTGCTCACTGAAGGACTTTAAGCTCCTTACTCAGCCACCAACTTTCTTGAGACGTAGCACTCAACGTTTAGTTAAGGATGGAGGGAAAGAAGGTTTTGAGCTTGTGAAAAATGTCTTGTTGGCAAGATGTTCTCTAAGGAAACTTGTCTGTTGAGAGAAGAATGGTGTTTTCACTCATAATGATCGGTTTCCTCTGGCCCAAAAGAGTGAAAAAGGGGTGGCCGTGTCCAGTTTGATTTCTCAGGCTCTTGTTCCATGGCTACCCACTTGCATGCCTTCAGGTAACGTTAACCACAGAAGTGGGGGGTGAGGTGTGTGCGTGTGTGTGTGTGTTTTAATGCCATGTGGGAATGTTAGAGTCCTGTGCCCTCTGAAACTAAACTCTGTGGAAGAGGATGGTGATAGCACCTATTGTTTAATTGAGCACTTAATATGTTTTAGAAACTACTGGTTTCTTCACACATACTTTATGATATTGTCCTCAAAACAACGCTGCAAGATAGGTATTATTGTTAGTTTCATTTAACAGATGAGGGAAATGAGGCTCTGGAAAGTGAAGGACTTTTCCAGACCTCCATTGCTAGGAGGTGGCAGTGAAGGATTTAAACCCTTGTCTGTCTGACTTCCAAGGTCCGTTTTGCCACTCACAGCCCAGCAAGGGTGTCTGTCTTAGGTCTTAGATATCAAAGCCGGAAGGACCTCGCTTTTAGGCATCTCCCTGCCTGGTGGGTCCTGACACCTGGAAGTTTTGTAACAGGTCTTAGGTTAAATTTACAAATTTAGCACAGACTGGTAAAATGTTGCATTGTCCTTCACTGTCACCAAAAGCTGTGAAAGCTTTGGGGATGTATTTGGAGGTGCCAGAGGGCCCAGCATTGTTGCAGGGATTCCCTTGTACTGTGATGTGCTGTGCCCGTGGTTGATGGTGTAGAGTGTGGCCCTGTAAGAAGGAGCTGCCCTGGAGCTGGGTAGGGCAGGCAGGGATTCGGGGGGTTTCCACGTTGATTCACACTGGCATCTGAAATAAGAGCTCAGGAACCCAGGGAGGAAAGGGGCCAGCTGCTTTGGTTGACGCGTCAACACTGTGTTCTTCTTTTCCTCAAACCTCCCTTTGGATATAAGTTAAAAGGCAGCACTGCCCTCTTGTAGATGAAATACTTAGGTTGACGGAGGCTTTGTCTCCTCCAAATCCCTTAAATCTTGCTGCTTTCCCATCATGACTTGTCCATTTGTGCTGTTTGCCGTTTGGACCCAGGCTCTCCCCAACACCTCTGGAAGCCATGTGCATCGTGTTATTGGCGGAAACCCATGGCCAAATGTTACGGATTTCATCCAGGCCATCTTATAAATCAGCTTGGGGGAAGGTTTACGTGAATTGGCTGCTTCTGCTCTGAGAAAGGGAGTATGCTTTTCTCAGCCTTCGTCAATGAACATGCGGATGATGTTTTTTCCAAAAAAAAGAAAATTCTTTAACTCTTCTTTGGAATATAGGGGCACTCTGCTTTAACCATCTTTGACTTTGGTTAAAGGCTTCTTGAATTTCTTGTGCCTTTGAGGTAGAAGTGGACAGCACGCATGGCATCCATTGAAGACGTCTCAGGATCTCCCCTACTTCTGTGTCTAACTACCAGTTGACAAAGTGGAGGGATTAGTCTCTTGTTACATGAAACCAGCCAGGGTCCTGCAGAGGCAGCAGCTGTAGACATCTGTGAAACATCGATGATCAGACAATAGGTAATGGCACCTTGCAGATCTTCTGAAGGGGTCCAGGAAACCATCAACCAGAGAAACTCTCTGAAAAAGCCTCTACCGTTTTTGAGAAACCCACCCATCAGTGATAGTGTTTGTGAGAATAGAGTCTGTAATGCAGGGGGACAGGAGATTTCAGAATTTGGTAGGAGGTAGAACTGTCCATAATTTGCCCAGCCTGGAAGAAGAGACTTCCTGCCCCTGTCTGGTTTTGTGAGCTAGCAAGTTGTTCTCCAAGTCATTTGAAATTAATTTTCTTTTAGTTTGGGTTGGTTAACATTCTCTAGAGATTGTTTGGTCACAGGAAGCAAAACATGTTTTGTTCTGTGTCCTTCTCTGTTATTCAGTGCCCAGGATCTAGGACAAGTCACTTAACCTTCTGAGCCTTGGTTTATTTATCTGTAAAGCTGGGATAATAGTGCCCATCTCAAGGAGCTGTTGTGATGCTTTCCCAAAAGCCACACATGCAGTGTCTGGTCCACAGTCGGCCCAGAAATTAAGCTAGAGAAAAGAAAATCATAAGGAAAAGAAATACACTTACAGTACAAAATATGTATTTATTGAAAAAAATCTGTGTGTAAGTGGACTCACACAGTTCAAACCCATGTCGTTCACGGGTCAACTGTGTAAGTACTCTTAATGATGCCATTGTTAATTCTAATAATATGCAGTTTTATTTTAAACTGTATTTTTTTAAAAAGTAAATCCAGTCCCATTCTTCACTTTTGACTTACAGTTAAACTGTAAGCAGATGGAAAGTGCTAAACTGTGTAATGAAGAGATTCATTTTCTGGTCCTGGCTCATTTGCTGTTTAGTTATATGGTAAGTTTTAATTAGTTATGGATAAGTCTGGGCCTCAGTTTTCCTCATTAAAGGAAAAAAAAAAAAAAAGAGGATTTCCCTGGTGGCGCAGTGGTTAAGAATCCGCCTGCCAATGCAGGGGACACGGGTTTGAGCCCTGGTCCGGGAAGATCGCACATGCCGCGGAGCGACTAAGCCCACGAGCCACAACTACTGAGCCCACACGCTGCAACTACTGAAGCCCGTGTGCCTAGAGCCCGTGCACCGCAACGAAGAGCAGCCCCTGCTCGCTGCAACTAGAGAAAGCCCTCACGCAGCAATGAAGACCCAACGCAGCCAAAATAAATAAATAAATAAACAAACAAACAAACAAATTTTTTTTTAAAGTTGCCGATTAGATGGTTTCTGAGATCCCCTTTAGCTTAACATTTCTGTGATTCTGTTTTAAAATCTGGAGAGGTAGAGGGAGGCACACCCAAGATACAATGCTCCAGTTCACCCAGCTGGCCTGTTAGCAGAGCCAGGAAGAGTGCGTGAGAAATCTGGCAGACGGAGGTCCATCCCATCCGGAGCCGTGGATGTGTCAGCTGTCATCTGACCTGGGGTGTTTCCCCGGGTAGACTCATCACCGCTGCTTTGTATGGCAGAGTCATAAAGAGCAGGCGGCACTTGCCTTCAGGTTGGGTGCTGATTGGGAACCGAGTTGCCATGCGTAGAACGGGTCAGCAAGCTTTCTGAGGTACTGGCGGGGCTGGATAGAGGTGGAGGATGCCGGAGGGAAGGGGCATCTCTCTGCTTCCAGGGGAGGTAGAAGACCCCAAAATACACTGCTCACCTTGCTCCGAGCAGTGACTGCTTGAGCGGTTAGAATGTGCTTGCACCGTTGTGCCTCCTTCGGGACCCCAGTTGGCTAACTCCTCGTTGAGAGTTTTCGCCATTCCACCAAACTCACCAGGTAAACTTTGTCCCTGCAGAGAAGCCATTCCCGGTTCTGCAGTTACAGATTTGGGGAATGTAAACATTGAATCGGTTATCTGAGACCTTTTTCGTCCTCAGCGTCCTCAGCCCCTGGCAGAGATAGAGCTCCACCTCCTGAGTGATTCATTTTGGATCCTCCACTCCCTGAAGGGACGTGTAAGGGAAAAATCAGCGGATGGCTGTTGTAGTATTTGACACGGAGCCTGAATGTAGGTTGCTAAGTTTTGCTCCAGAATAAATATATTTTGGAAATTCTCATTGCTGGATAGGGAGTCGAGGTAATTTTGGGGTCTCTGCTAGCACTGTCCCAATTTTATGTTTCTGATGGCCTCAGCTGGGCTTGGGAACACCAGCAACTAGGGAGAAGGCGAAATGGCGGGAATATTTCTCGGTGTCATTCCGGACTAGAGAGATGGGTCAGAGGACTTTGGAAAGAAGGCCGAACAAGGAGAGGATAGTACAGAACAGAGAAACAGAGGGCAGAAGATCCTTTGTGGGTGAATGTGGACTTTGGTCAGCTCGTACCTGGTTTTCTGCCCAGGAGTTCTGTCCCTTCTCCCACTCGGGTTGTAGGGGAGCTGTGCACTCCTTGTAAACAGGGCGCGGTGGCTGTGAGTGGGGGAGAGTTGTGGCATCTGCTCTCCTTTGCTGGTGCTTAATGACTTGGAAACTGAAGTAACACTCCGCCTGCCTTTCTAGAGACTCCTGGCAGCCTAAATGGAAAACTTGTGTCAAATGAGCAAAAAATCAGGGAGGAAAGGGCCCTTGAGCACCCAAAAACTATTATGTTAAAGTCCTAGCAGATACGCCATGTGCTTCACATCCTGGGAGAGTTCCTAGCGCTTGTAGAGGACGGACTGTGGGGACGCCCTCCAGGGTCAGATGCTGCGCCACACACGTCACCTCATTCCCAGCGGCCCCGCAGGGTGGAGCGTTGTTAGGCCCATGTTTTAAGGTTTGAAAAACTGACGCTCCAGGGAATTAAGGGATGACTTGCTTACTCCCACCCTGCAGGTTAAGTGGAAGAATAGGAATTTTGATTATTAGATCACATCTGTGCCTTTACAGGCTTAGACTTCTTTGAGAAAAGGACGAAAGCTGTGGGCCCTTAACCTTGAAACACACACACACACACACACACACACACACACACACACGCACGCGCACACACACACACACACACACACACACACACACACACACACACACACCCCTACCCCTACCCCTACACTGTCAAGGTGCTCACAAACCGTGGGACTATGACTCTGGACCCCAATTTATGAATCTGTGATTTATTCCTTCTCTCAAAGTTGGGGGTTTTCCCCTGTTTTTTTGTTTGTTTCTTTTTGTTTGTAACAAATAGGCTTCTGATTTCCTAACCCATAGCAGATTAGATGAGGGAGTGTAGCTGATGGCCTGTCCAAGAGGTAGAAAAATTTAAAACGCAGACACAGGGCCATGTTCCAGGAATGGGCACTCCTAACGGTGTCCTTGGCCAGTGAAAAGTGGTATGAGTGTGTTCATTGCATTGTCCTCTGTGTAAAAACATGGACCTTATAATACATTTAAGAGGGAGTCCCATCTTTTAGGATTAATAGAAAGTTGGTACATTTGTGCCTCAGTATATCCACGGGGGATTGGTTCCAGGACCCTCTGCAGAGACCAAAATCCAAGGACGCTCAAGTACCTTATATAAAATGTCATAGAACAATGATTACAGTCGGCCCTCTGTATCTGAGGGTTTCGCATCCCTGGAGACAGAGGGCCAGCTGTGCTTTGCTTATCTGGAAAAGGTCCCTGGGAGGAGTGCCCCGTGCCTCTGTGATAATGGGATAGCTCTAAATATAGAGTAGGAGGGTGCAGTCCTTCTTTCTCGCATCTTTTTTCTGGCTGTCTTCTTCCCCGGGTCACGAGCTCCTGGAGGGCAGGGACCACGCCTCAGTAGTTCAGCTCTGTGTGCCCAGTGCCTCCCCGTCACCCAGCAGTTGACTGAATCAAGTGGAAAGATGGCAGGGGTGTAGTAGCAACCTCTCATCGTGATACAGAGTCAGGTGCTGATTCTGCCACTGACTGTGTGACCCTGCACAGCTTTCTCTGAACCTCATTAGCTGTCTGTAAGATGATGGGGCAGGGCTTAGATAAACTTGAAAAGTATATCCGGACCTAAATTTCTGTGATCTGGCAGATTTTTTTTTTTTTGACCCAGAATTTTATTGTGTCAACAACTTGGTTTTCTGTTCTTTCTTTCTTTTTTTTTTTTGGCCATGCCATGCAGCTTGCAGGATCTTAGTTCCCCAACCAGGGATTGAAGCAGGGCCCGTGGCAGTGAAAATGCTGAGTTCTAACCACTGGACAGCCAGGGAACTCCCCTGGCAGAATTTTTTTTTAAAGCAGAGACTGGTAAAGTGATTGTTTTCACAGTGCTCAAAACCATATTGACCCAAGGCACTGAATTAATTCACCTTGAAATGGTTAATTTTATGTTGAAGATGACCTTGGCCCAGCTGTGATGATATACAATGGACCCCAAAAGGTAGAAGGAGGCTTGATCTGCCAAATGGGCTTTCACTGTGGTTTTGATTAACTTGGTATAGGGTTTTGGATTTTCCCATGGGAAGGAAAGTCATGCAAAGGGAACGCTTGTGTTTGTGTTTGGTGAGCCATCAGCCTCCATGTGCTGCTGTCATCTCTGTGTCCCTTCCAGAAGATTCAACCAGAGGGCCCTCAGTCAGTGGGAGAAACACTTTTCTTTTTATTAATCCAAACTGTGCAGTTTTCCAGAGTGACCTACAAATGAGTGGTTGGCTGGGCTGGCCTGTGAATCTTTCCCAAATAGCCGCCAGCACAAATTTTTCCTGAGCCACATGGCAGAAAACAGATTCAACTCTTAAACAAAGTTGCTTGTTGGGTCACAGATTATACAAGACAAACCATGGTTAGATTAGACTCGATAAATTTGTGATAAATCAGCCTGGGCTCCAGTGAAGATTACCTTTGTGTTGTCTGTGAAGTATTTTCTAAGCCTCTTGGGAGTGTAAACGAGTGAAGGTCTTGATGAATTTAAGAACAAACTGTGAAGGCCTTGAAGCTTTGGTTGGTTGTTTATGTTTAGACAGATGCTATTAAGTAATGATCTGGGGACTTCCCTGGTGGCGCAGTGGTTAAGAATCTGCCTGCCAATGCACAGGACACGGGATTGATCCCTGGTCCGGGAAGATCCCACATGCCACGGAGCAACTAAGCCCGTGCGCCACAACTACTGAGCCTGCGCTCTAGAGTCTGTGTGCCTAGAGCCCGTGCTCTGCAACAAGAGAAGCCACCGCAATGAGAAGCCCACGTACCGCAACAAAGAGTAGCCCCGGCTCGCCGCAGCTAGAGAAAGCCCATGCACAGCGATGAAGACCCAACGCAGCCAAAAATATAAATAAGTAAATACATTTATTTATTTATTTATTTAGAAAAGGACTGATCTGCCTCAGCCAGTCACTAGAGCAGGCCACGTAAGACTTATGCTCGGAAAGCCTAGCAGTTTCGAGTTACTGCTTGTCCCTGAAATTACAAACACTATTTTAAAAGGGCACACACAGACATACACACACCAGTGAGGCTGCGGCATCATCTTCTAGCAGGTGGTCCCCACTGGAAAACTTAGTCATCTCAGACTTCTCGTTTCTAGTCGGTACCCTTGACTTGTCTGTCCTGCCTCTTAAAGTCTTTGACCCTCCCTTCCTCTCCAGCCCTACAGCCAGAGAGCCCTGGTTGCTGTGGCGGCCCCTCTGCTGACCCTCTTGCCCCCAGTCCCATCTCTGCTCAGACTGCCTCCCCACAGTCACCAGAGGCATCCTTCTCTATCTGTTACTATTGCGTCTAACAAAGTCACTCCAAAACCTAGTGACTGAAGATAACAGTAATCCTCACATTATGCATCTCCAGTGGTTTTGGGGGCCAAAAACTCAGGAGAGCCTTGGCTGGGCGGTTCTGGCCTGGGGTCCCATGCTGTTGCAGTCAGACAGCTGAGGCTGGAGCAGTGGGGGCCTGGAGCATGGGGCTGGCCGGGCGGATCTCTTGAGAGTCACAGGGTCTCTTCCTGTGGCTTTTCCACCTGTTGCTCTTCCTTACAGCAAGGCTGCCTCAGGGCAGTTGTTGTGCTGTTTACATCACCGCTTGGGGCCTGCAGGCGTGGGTGTTCACCACGAAAGCTGGAAGACGGTGCTCTTTTCTGGCTCAGGAGTGACAGAGGTCAATCCTGCTATTCTGTGTTGATAAGAGCAGTCACAAGACTCTCCCCATTCCAAGGGGAGGGGATGGGGACGCGGACTCCACCTCGCAGTGGAGGAATGACAGAGTCACATTGTAACGGGGCGAGGGGGTGGGAGAGCTTGCTAAGGCCGGTTTTGGAAACCGTAATCCGCTTCACCTTCTAAGACAGGACAGTATTCCTCTCAGTCCTCTGTGGAAAAATCTTCCGGGGCTCCTAATCCCTTCTGGAGAAGCACATTTTAAAGTTTTACAGGCCAAACAAGCTGTACCTATAAAGTCGACAAATGCAAGACGACTGGGAGCAGCGAGGTTCTGTCCCCAGGCCTGGGAGCTCTGTGGAGCCCGGAGCCTGCTGAGGACACCACTGCCCTCTGAGGGGGGGTTTGGCTGTAACGCAGCCTTGCTGTGGGCCCTGGACCAGGGCCACACCCCACTGCGTTGCCTTCCTCCAAGCGCGCCTCGGCTCTCCTGGCCTCGGCTCTCCTGGCCTCTCCTCGTCTCAGTGCGCCTGCTGCCTCCGTGTCTGCCCGGGGCACCCCTGCCCAGCCCGGGATAACCGGTGCGTGTACCCCCTCTTCTGAGGCATCTTTTGCGGTTCCCTGCACCACTCATATGTACCTTTGCAAAACGTTTTTCATTTTTGTGGATAGGTGTGTTTATTGTATTAAGCTTTTTTGAGTTTATTGCAGTTTGGGACATGTCCTGTTCTCTGCATCCCCACCTGGGGACTGAATAGCTGTTGTTTGGTGATGATTTTCAAATTAGTCTCTGCCTTTTTAGTTCATTGAGTAGGCCAAGTTTCACAGTTATGCAAATTGCTGGCAACACTACCCAGTGTCTGAAAATTCCTTAGTAGATTTTTTTAAGCTGTAGTGTTTTATTTGACTTCTTATTCTGAAAAGTTGTTGTAGTCTGTATTAACAGTTGTTTTACTTGTTGTAAGGTGATTTTTAAGCAGTTTGTGTGTTTCTTCCAGTCATGTGAAAAAAGAGCAGAAAGTGAAACATTCCCCAGCTCAGTTTATATTCTGAAAAAACACAACCAAAAATCTAAACCGACACCTTGAAGCCTCACCAGCTTAAAGCAGGGGCACTGTCCCCTCCATATTCTGACATCCTAACAAGGATTCATCTTCTGTCTTTTTCTGTATAGATTTTGACTACACCATAAGTTCCTGGAGACAGGGACTTCGTTATGTTAACCATTCAGCGTCAAAAACAGTGCTTGTTACCTAGGAAACCCTCAAATAATTATTGAATGACTAATTGAATGGGCAGAGAATTATGGAGAGTGAAGTGAAATGGTCATTCTTTTTTTTTTTTCCCCCCTGAATGTTATTTATTTATTTATTTGTCTTCATTTGGGTCTTAGTTGCGGCAGGTGGGATCCTTTGTTGCAGTGCCCGGGCTCTTCGTTGCGGTGTGCGGGCTTCTCCCTGGTTGTGGCGTGTGAGCTCCAGAGCGGATGGGCTCAGTAGTTGCAGCATGCGAGCTCTCTAGTTGAGGCACGCGAGCTCAGTAGTTGTGGCGCGACGGCTTAGTTGCCCCGCGGCATGTGGGGTCTTAGTTCCCCGACCAGGGATTGAACCCTCGTCCCCTACATTGGGAGGTGGATTCTTAACCACTGGACCACCAGGGAAGTACATCATTCTTTTACTATTTACCTTTCAACTTGGAAAACGCCACCCATGGAAGGTGGAACTGGGAAAGCTCGTTTTATGAGGGAAGTGTCTAGGATCAGTTAGGGTTTCAAAGGAGCCATCACATGGAGAGCCCTTGGTCATGAGGTGACAGTATACAAAATCATGGAAAGCCGGGAAATCCTAGGAATATAATTGATACATGAAAAAGTGTACATCAGTGTATTGTGAGCTATGCCTCATCTCTGTAGCTTCTATGTCCCGTTGCGCTAGACATCACACTTGCCTCATATGATCATATGCCTCACATGATATGCTCTTTTGTGGATGGTTCCTTGAGGGTCAGGACTAGGTTTCATTCACTGGGCCTGCTTCAGGGCGGGGCCCATGGCCGGCACTCAAGGCTTGGTTGTTGAATTGAAACCTAGTTGTTGGCCTGCAGGGGGCCGTTGAAGGGCAAGGTGGGTGTGGTGGGTGCATCTGCGCAGAGACTGGGATACAGTGCACAGCCCGCTAGAAGGAGTCTTAGAGGCCCTCTCCCCCAAATCCCAGACCATGAGGTTAAGTGAGCAGACTAGCTCGCACAGACATCCAGTGGCAGGGCAAACTTTGGACTCCGAGCTCCTAATTCCCAATTTCTGTCCTTGTTTGCTCTTGTTTGTATTTTTTTCTATTACCTTTAAAAAATATTAAGTGAAGTGAAACCGTGACAGTGAAACAGAGAGCTCAGAAATAAACCCATGCATATATGATCAATTAATTTATGACAGAGGAGCCAAGAATATACAATGGGGAAAGGATAGTCTCTTCAGTAAATGGTGTTGGGAAAATTGGACAGCCACATGCAAAAGAATGAAACTGGACCCCAGTCTTACACAATACACAAATATCAACTCAAAAATATTTAGATCCTTGATAACTATAAAGGAACATATTAACATATATGTAAGTTTAAGCATCATGATATTATGAACATCCTTGAATCCATTATTCTGTGCAAGACTTAGATGAATATCAACTTTCGTCTTCCCCTAGTGGCTTCTTCCCTTATAACTATTCTTCTCACTCTTCTGAATTTTGTAGGTAACATTCTCTCGTCTTGGCTAATAAGAAAGAAAGCCTTGCTATATTGGTTTAAAATACAGACATACACACACACAGTGTGCGTGCGTGTGTGTGTGTGTATGTGTGTGTGTGTGTGTGTGTATCTAAATAACAGTTCAGTATTGCTGGGTTTTGAGCATCCTAGGTAGTCCCCGTGGACTTGCTTCCCCTCCCCCACCATCATTCTGTTTCTGGGGCCATTCATGTTGTTGTACGTAGCTGTGGACCATCCATGTTTTCTTCATTCTCTTGTGCTATTTCCCGTTTGGGACCCTCAGGATTTGGGATGACCCCCCCCACACACACGCCCCCCAAGCCAAGGGCTCCAGTTAACAAGCTGTCATTAAGCTTTCCCATGTTGCTTGGCTTATGGGAAGCTTTTAGTCATTTTCTAATTTAATGCTAGTTAGACATCCTTAGCCTTAGAAATTTGTAGTGAATATTTCCTATTAAGATTGTTAGGATTAATGCAAAATACAAGTTAGACCATTTTGCAGTAGTATTTTAGTGCTTTCAACTCAATCCAGTCAGAGGACTGTCCAGAAGGAAGCCTTCATGCTACCAGCACCCTTGGGGGGTGCGGCTGTGGTCAGCGTATTGGGGTTGGGGGCATGTGAACAGGCTTCTTGGAAGGGTTAAAATAGTGTCTTCTCATGTTGACCTTCTCTGGACAAGTTATGACTTTCCTTTTCCTAGATAATACACTACACTCAGTTTCTAGTTAATCCCTTCTGAACATCCCACTGTGTTCTGGATTAAAGATTCAGTGTAGCTAGGCTTATATCTAAAATTTTTTTCTAGTTCTCAGGAGTATTGTTAATATCCAGTTGAGACAGTTTCCAAAGACCAGCTGTTTTTAGGGTTACAGGTAGTCTGTGAGTTAGAACTGTATGTAAAATGTTCTGTGCCGTTTTTTGGGGCCTTATCTTTGACCAGAGTCTGGGAGTCTGTAGTCCCCAAAACAATCCTTTTAAACCAAGGTTTCTCCAGCTTGGCTCTGCTGACATTTGGGGCCAGGTTGTTGGGGTCTGTCCTATACATCGCAGATGTTTTGAAGCATCCCTGGCCCCTACCCGTTAGATGCCAGTAGCTGCCTTTCCAGACAGCGATGACAACCGAAAACGTCCCCATACATTCCACATGTTCCTGCGGGTTGGTGGGGAGGGCAAAATCGATCCCAGTTGAGAAACACTAATTCACACCTTTGAAAAAAAGAAAAATGACTTGATTTTTTTAAAAGCAGTTTTAGGTTCAAAGCAAAATTGAGCAGAAGGTACAGAGATTTCCCATATACTCTGTGCCCCCCACACATGCACAGTCTCTCCCACTATCAGCGTCCCCTACGAGAGTTACAATTGATGAATCTACACTGACATGTCATAATCACTCAAAACCCATAGTTTTCATTAGGGTTCGCTCTTGGTGTTGTACATTCTATGGGTTTGGACAAATTTAAAATGACACATACCCACCATTATATATAGTATTATATAGTGTAGTTTCACTGCCCTAAAAATCCTCTGTGCTGTGCCTACTCTCATCCCTCTCTCCCTTCCATCCCCTGGCAACCACTGATTTTGTTACTGTCTCTATAGTTTTGTCTTTTCCAGAATGTCATATAGCTGGACTCATATAGAGTATGTAGCCTTTTCAGATTGGCTTCTTTCACTTAGTGGTAGACATTTAAGTTTCCTCCACATCTTTTCATGGTTTGATAACATTCCCTTGTCTGGGTGCACCACAGTGTCTTTATCCATTCACCTACTGAAGGCATCTTGACTGTTTCCAAGTTTTGGCAGTTATGAATAAAGCTGCCATAAACTGTTGTGGGCAGGTTTTTGTGTGGACATTAGTTTTCCTCCTTCCTCCCTCCGTCCCTCCCTTCCATCCTTCCTTCCTCTGCACCGGGTCTTAATTGCGGCATGCGAACTCTTAGTTACGGCATGTGGGATCTAGTTCCCTGACCAGGGATCGAACCCAGGTGCCCTGCATGGGGAGCGTGGAGTCTTAGCCACTGGCCACCAGGGAAGTTCCTGGACATTAGTTTTCAGCTACTCTGGGTAAACACCAAGGAGCGTGATTGCTGGATTGTGTGAGGAGTATGCTTAGTTTTGTAAGAAACTGCCAAACCGTCTTTGGAAGTGGCTGTGCCATTTTGCATCCCACCAGAGTTACTGTTGCACCACCTGCTTTTCAGCTTTTGGCGTTAACAGAATTCTGGATTTCATTCATTCTAATAGATGTGTAATGGCACCTCATTTTAATTTGTATTTCTCTCGTGACGTGATGTTGAGTGTCTTTTCATATGCTTATTTGCCATCTGTATATCTTCTTTGGTGAGATGTTTGTTAAGGTCTCTGGCCCATTAGTTTACACCTTTTAAGTAGTTTGACTTGAATCATTTAGGGTTTTCTCTTCTTGCTCGGCCAAGGGAGCACATAGCTGTTTACGGAGTTTGAATACCTAGCTCCAGATGAGAGCAACAGGAAAGATTTCTGGGTTGGGTCGAGTGGGGCAAATGTTATAAAATACTTACATTTTAAAAATTAAAACACATGTTTGCACACATACACAGAAAACACTCCCAGTTAAATGCATACTGCTGCGTATTAAACAATTCACAGGTATTAATCAAATCATTCCAACAACCCTATGAAGTAGACACTATCCCCATTTTATGGATTATTGACCTTAAAAATAAAACAGCCAGTTATTTTACCAGTAAAATGGATTTATTCAGGAATTGCAGAGAATTGCAATTCAGGGACGGAATAGCAAAGACTATATAGGCAAGTCCAGAAAACAAAGGAGAGGAACATTACTTTACAGAGAAAAACGAAGTTGGGGTGGGGGGGGGTTGCTTAGAAGGAATGTCCATCAGAGGAAGGCAAGAGTTCAGGGTGGTGATGGCTTCCCATTGGCTGGGCTCGCTGCTGGACAAGGAGAAATCTTCTTTCCTCCTGCTGGCAATACAAGGTCCCTCTCTTCCTGTTGGGGTGTGTAACTGATGCCTAGTGCTGGTGCTCGAGAGCTCCCCCTTCTGGCCTCCTGACTCCATTTTAAATGTGGTTTTCTTTATTCGGTGTCACAGGATAAATAGAGGTTCCTGGAGGTTAAGAAATTTGCCCAAGGTCCTAAGTTAATGAATGGCAGAACAGAGCACTGAATATAAGTCTCTTTAGTGTCAAATCAGTTTATCTGCGTTCTTGACCCTAGAAGTGGTGTTAAAATGTCTTCCCATGTCAGCTGGCCAGACCCATGTCCCCGTGGCCTTGGCTGGCATAGAAGGCACGGCACAAGTAGGGAATACCTGGTTGCTAGAATGTTTCACTAAGCAAAACAAGTGCTGTAAGGTTTCTGGAGTGTGTGTGTGTTTCTTTGCAGGGTATAGCCAGTTTGTTGTGCGTCCCAGAATAAATTGTCACTGATAACCATCTCGAGCAGGGGACAGGTCTTTTGTTTTTGTTTTCTTTTTCAAAAACAGCCTGCTGTATACGCCACATCGATTACCTGGGAGTGAAACTGCTTCCAGTTAACTTATGTGTTATGTGTTAACGTCTCTGGTGTATACAAAGTGGGTCCTTGCGTCCCACAGCCTGTTTGTGGTTGATGTACCTTGAAGTGCAGATGGTTGGATTCAGAGGTTATATTTCATTACCGCCAAATGTGGCATTTCCAGGATTACCTTGTGTACTTTATAAAGATTCTTAAGCGGAGATTAAGGAGGAGATTTAGGGCTTTCAAAAGTCCTGAGATTGGTCTGAGCAGAGCAGATTCAGGATACAAATCAGATAGTGCCTCTGGTTGGTTGTGTTGGGGGCTCCACCTGCCTTACTTGCACTTCTTAGCGTTGCATGCAGTGGTCTTCATCATTTTCCTGGGCCCACCTTTCCCACCTTATTTGTGGTTGCTCCTCTTGAGCCTCTGGCCTTCCTTCTGTGTTACAGCCCACTGTACACTGAATCAATACTTTGCACCCTACCAGACTCTCTACCGGTCTCACCCTCACTCAGTGCCTTCCTTCCTCTCTCCATTACTTATTGCATGTTTATGGTGACTGGCACGTGATGGCTCTCACTAAACATCTGCAGCATGAATATTAAATGAAGAGATCATTGTGAGAACGAGAGCAGTCTTTATCCTCCCGGGCCCCTGCGGCAGCACTGACCCCGATGTACGCATTTGTTGTTCACTTTGCCAGCGAGAGTGAGCTCTCGACTGTAGGTGTTTTAGGTCTTGGTCTGTTTTGCCCGGGCCTGGCACCTGGGAAGATGGGCCCAGCCTCAGTAGAATGACTGAAGCACTTAAACGTTTGTGCACATCTTGCCGCTTGTTCTTTGCCTGGCTTTGTCCCTGGCTTGGAGCTCATCAAGGAACCTGGCCAGGTGACATTTCCTGACGTTCATGTCCAGGTTACAGCAAAGAACAGTGCCTAACCTGCTCCTCGAGCCTGCTCACTGCAGAACCACTTGGGAGTTAATACATCTGCTGGTCTGGAGAGCTGCTGAAGGAAGTTGGTGAGGCTTTGAGACGTGGACTGAGCAAGGCAGCTTTCCAAACTCTCCAGCCCACTTCCACATGCTTGACTGTTTTTTGGATGCCTCCACTTGAGACAGACACTGCCATCCGGGAGGGACTGGCTAGTCTCCCCCCAGGAGCCGTGCCAGAGGGCCCACTGCAGACCTCTTTGGTCTCAGGGTACCTGGGCAAGTTGCAGCTGGTGAAATGCTTTTGAAAAGGGGGTTTTTGGTGTTTCTACTGGCAAAATGACTCAGACACTCCTGTTTCTCCTTTGACAGAGTGATCAGCAGCTGGACTGTGCCTTGGACTTGATGAGGCGCCTGCCTCCACAGCAAATCGAGAAAAACCTCAGCGACCTGATAGACCTGGTATGTGCCTTGTTCGTATGGTTTTATTTGGGGGCTGGGGCTCGTACTAGATTGCTTTTGTGTACCCTTTTCCACACACAATTCAGATCACACAAGAAACCTCCTCTGTTTCCAACTAGACACCACCACTGGGTCATGAGATTCCTCCAGAGAGGAGAAGGGTTTCCTCTGATTGTCATTCTTTCAGTGCCACCTATGTAAATCAAGCCCAAGATAGGAGCTCTGAAGTTGATACTACCTGTCCCTTTCCCCCAGCTGCCTTCTTTTCACTTTTAGAAGCTTACCTTTAGGCCTAGGGAAGAAGAGGCCACACATATCCAGCAGGTGTTCAGCAGGGCCTGGTTCCAGGCTTTACCTAGTCTCTTTGCCATTGTGGAAGTTTCTCTAGCCAAAGCAGTACAAAAATCTAGCCTCTCAAATGCTTTGGTGGCTTCACTTCTATCTTGAAATGGCATAAAACACAAAAGTGGGCTTTTTAAGAGCTCATCACATCTATTTTTTAAAATATTTATTTGTTTATTCATGCATATATGTGGAATGATTGGTCTCAAAATGATGCCAGAGATTAACTGGTACCATAATGTTATTTGAAAATGTTCAGAGTATTCAAAAACACCTATAAAGCTATGGTAAATGATGAAAAGAAGTAAAATAAAATCAGGCCCCAAGAGCCAGCCGAGTTAGTAGATCATTTGGCCGGTGAGTTCTGGCTCCGGGTTGGAACCTGAGCCCTCCCAGGTCGTCCTCTGTCCTTTTCACTGTGTCCCCCATCTTCTTGGATGTAATTATCAATTGCCAACCATTGCTCAACCATCAACTAGATATCTTTTAAAATAGTAGCTTGAAAACTTGTTCATATGCTGTAGTGTGATACATTTAGTTTCGTTGTAATCATTCAAAACAGTTTCACTAGGGGAAAACGTTACTGCAGGAGACTCATGTCATTCACAGATAAGACTCTCCGCAGCAGTCTGCAAGGTCCACGGTGCAACTATTTGTGTATTTATAGAGACACAGACTCCCAGTGAGAGGCAGCTCTGTGAACAGAGTGAGCCTGTGGATGGAGTTGTGAACTTGCTTGCTTTTCCATGTAATAATTCAGGAAATGAGGCGGAGGAGGTTTCTCAAGGTAAATAGCCCTGATGAGAAAGCCAGCTACAGGTGCTTGTGATGGAAGCACTGAAGCTATCTGCCCAGCCATTTTAGATGACTGTTAAAGAACAGAATGCTGAATTGTGATGCGAGCGAACCCACCAAATGCTCGGAATCGGGGGCGGGGGCGGGGTGGGGGGATGCCACACCCAGAGCCCTGGGGGGGTGACGTAGATGGCTGAAGTGGCCTTGATGTAAAGAAGAGGTCTGGCCGGCAGGCCCTTTGCTCCTGTCACTTCTTGCCCTGTGGGGTCTGATTCTCTGTGGCTTGTTCTCAGATTTTTCTGGAGGTGCCGTACATACATTTGGAGTTTTAGATGAAAGATCCTAATTTTTAAACATTGGCTCAAACATTGGATGGTCGTGTGAAATGTGAGTCAGAGAAACAGTCTCTGTTGGGAAATGATGGAATATAAAGTTGGATGGGTAGGAGGTATCCTTGGAAGTCGGCAGGAGGGCTTGGATTTGATGTGGAATTGTTGCCGTCAGCCCACGTCCTGCACTTTGGACACGGCGTGCTGTGCTAAGCGTTTTCCTTGCGTGGCCTCATTTAACTCTCAGCGATCCTGTCAGGTAGCACCGCAAGACGCAGCCTGGGAAGTGCGGTGTGGCTTGTTTTTCTTGGTTGGAGAGTTTTGGTTGAGCAAATGCGGAAGTGGGTGGGCAGAAGCCGTGGGTAGGATCAGGCCCCTAACCTGGTCAGCTGCAGAGGCTGATGCCGCTTTCCCACTGAGCACGACAGTGTGCCCGGCTGCGTTTAAATTTAGTTTGCCAATTTAGTTATTACTGTATTTTAGAAGTAGACCAAGAATAGAAGTAAGAGATGGGCAAATTTTTCTCGGTAGAGTCTTCTTGGCGTTTCACAGGCTATTTTGTTCTTATGGCAACTGAAGTGTTTTCCTGTAGCTGTGTCGCTTCTCTGTGACTCGCTCGTCACTGTTGCAGGGATGTGTGTGTAGCTACTTCTGTGGAAACCTGGTCAGCTGGTATACCAATTGCTGTCTATACCAATTTTACTTGGGCTCAGCAGGGAAATTACAGCATTGATGGTGAATGAAAGAGCCATGTCAAGAGCCGTCCTTCACCTTGGCCAGATAATACTGGGTGAGAGAATCGTCCTGAGGGTTTAGTTTGCAGGAGGACACTTAGACCCAGGTTGACGTCCTGTACTCTATCTGTCCCTGATGTTGCGATGTGTAGTATGTGACATCCCAGAGATTACTGTCAGAGTGTGCTGTTTTCCCACTTGTCACGTTGTCATCTGTAGAATATGACTGGAGAGGGGATGGAGGCAGATGTAGGTTGTAGGGTCGACAGCTCCCGTTTGTTGAACACCTGCTATGTTCTCTGGACTGAGCTGGATGCTGCTGTTTGTGTTATTTATCATTTCATCTAGTTTTCACAGTACCCCTCTGATGCACGTAAGGCCACTGCACCTTTATTGGATGCTGTAGACTCTGAGGAAGAAGCAGGGTGGTACTCTGGCCAACCAAGCAGCACGGGGAATCCTCCTGCCGGGATAACTGCTGGGTACCTTTGGGTCGAATCGCTTACACTCAGAGCAACAGATTAAATATGGTGTGTCTCCCTCATCTGTCTGTCTTTCCTGTTTGGGGGGAAAATGTTAAATAATTTAATTCATTTCTAATCTGAAATATTTAAAACATAGATGTATTATGGAAAATAATTTAAAGTTCACATAATTAAAAGAAAACCAGAGACTTGAAAGACGTTCCCTCCTTTGAGCCGGGCCACTCAGACTGCGCAGTTCGCTCTGGTCCGCTGCTTCCTGGAGGACCTGGGAGGTACTGACTTCCCCTCGCCAGGTTGTACGGGACCCGCCTTGGGCCCCATCTACCTCCAGAGGCTGAGCAAGAGGCCATGATGGATTCCCATCGTCCAGGATGGGCTGGGGAGTTGGCATTCTCATTAATTTTTAAATTTGAAGTATGATGAGTGTCGAAATGGAAATGGGGCCTGACTTTTCACTGAATTAGGGTCTGGTAAGGCGTGGCCTCGTTAAAACTATATTGACATGCTTCTGAAAGCCACTTGAGGCCCCTGCTGTGCACTGTAATGCATAAGGAGCATCTGGGTTGGTTTTGTAGTCCTGGAAATTACTCCTTTGAATGTTTTTCTTTCATCACTGCTATTTTTCTTCCATTTTCCCTGGGAATGACTGATTTTCCTTTTGTTCTGTTTTTTGTTGTTGTTTCTTTTAAACTGGATTTGCAAAATTCTTCCATTCCTGTAAGAGTCAGTTCGTGCTGAGTGTACTGCTGTGGCTCTGAAGTCCACTTGTAGTTTTAGTTCCTTCCCAAAGCTGTAATTTTAGGAAACTCGCCCTGTCACGGGTCTCCTAGAAGCAGTGCATCCGGGCCTTTGTTCCGTGTAATCTGGGATCGGTCAGACGTTTTCAGAGCCGCTAACGCGCTGGCCCGGTGCACAGCACTGCCGTCACTCCTCCCGCGCTCACCTTGCCGCAAGTAATGACGGGGAGGTGGAGGTGGTTTTCACGCAGAGTCTCCCATTCTGAGACTGACAAGAATGTCCAGATTTGCCAGCAAACCCCATGAAGGGAACGGCCTCGCTTAGACGTCGGCGCCAGAGAAAATGTGGGGAACTTTTCCGGTCCACCAGTGGTCCAGTTACAGGGGAGTATTAAAGAGAAATGCGGCGTATGCTTGGCAGCTAGGCCGAGGCAGCCCAATTTATCGTGCCAGATCGGTTTTCTTTTCTCTTTCTTCTTTCCACTGTCAGAGCTTTCGCTGCTTGGGATTATGATGCGTGCTCTGATTGGTGGGAAATGACCTTCCTTTGCAGATGGCCAGAACATCATTTTATTACATATTAATCCCATTGTGCTAGAGTGAAGCCAGCCGAAATCCGTCGTTAAGCTGTTTCAGAAATACCCACAGGTCCATGTGGGCCAAGAATCATATGATGTTAAGATGCTCCCTCGGCTTCCTAAACTTTGACCTTCTATGGCTTTACTCTGCACACTGGCAGCAAGAGCCAAAACTTCTCCGCTGGGGTGTATTTTGAGCCCTGCGCTGAGGAAGGAGTTTGTTTCTGCAAATTGGCACCCAGCAGGCCGCCGTCCTTTGCCTTTTTAAGAGCAAACCAAAAATAGACCTAAATCTGTTTAACCAAGTGGAAAAGTCTTTGCTTGCAAACGTTGGTCACTTCATTTTTTAATTCCTTCTCTCTACTTTGCTTATAGCCCCCCGAAGATCCAGCTCTTGGGCGTCCCGCAACGGGAGGGAAAGCACCCAGGCCGTCCCGCCAGGCCTGTGGGTTAGAGGTGGAAGAGCCATCCTGATGCTCTGACCAGGGAGTTGAGAACTTGATCGGTTTTCATTTCAGCATAGTTCTTTTTAGCAACCAGAATTGCCCTCCAGAAATAGAAAGGGCCAGCCTCGGCAGTGCCAGTACTTTGAACAGCTCGCAGAAACTGTCCACCTGTAGGTAGTGCAAGGTCCGCAGGGAGATTACCACTTGACAGACTAGAAGGCTGGCGTGCACGGGGTGCACCTAGACGTGGGGGATCCTGAACCAGTGAGTGGAGACCTCCAGCTGGTGCTGCCAAGACCTGCTCCCCGTGCGGGAAGCAGCCCGTGGAGCCAGGCTCACACACCTTTGTGACTGAAATTGAGGCTGATGTTATTATTTAACAGTCATTAATATCATTGATTATCTATCTCATCTCTGCTAAGCATTGTTAGTTTCCAGTCCCTAACAGCTGAACCTAGGAAATGTGGAACTGATTTTCCCAGTGATAGCTGTGTGAAGTAAAACTCACAACTCAAACTCAGTTCTGTCCCCAGACGATGAAGATGTGCTGGGCCTGGGGACCTTAAGGCCAGACGTGATCTGGTTCATCTGTGGTCAAGAGGGACCAGGCCCGTGTTTTCTTCTTGCCTGGCTTCCCAGTTACCGTCACCGTTTAAAATAGTCCCGTACCAGCATGTTTTCCTCCTTTGTTTCAAAGACAGCATTTAAAATGTCTTCTTTCTGAAGAGGTCTTAGACTAAATAGGTGAAAAGTGAGTGGGTTCAGTCAACGTTTACTGAGCATCTCCTATGACTCCGACACAGTGCTCGACCCGGGAAGAAGTGCAGCCTTTCTTCCTCGTCTTCTCTTCCACAGGGAAAAAAAATGCAGGGATCCTAGAGCTTGATCCGTGATAAAGCAGCTAGGCCAAGGACCCCTTGGCTGGGTCCTCTCAGCCCTTGGGTCTGGACCAGCTAATCAGCTCTGAGGACAGCTGTCAAGAGTTGCAGAACTGAATTATTCTTCCTACAAGCATTTAACATCTCCCTGTGCCAGACACCATTCTGGGTGCCGGGGGTACGAGATGAAAGGCCTGGCTCCGCAGAGCTGACGTTTAGTGGGGAATTCAGGCAAGATTTTCTGGAAGGCGGAAGGCTTGGCCACGCCAGCTTTGCACGCTGTTATCTCCCTCACAGATCACAGCAGGCACGATTATTTGTCTTCACTTCTGCGTAGAAGTAGTCTCGGCTCTCCGGTGAGTTTCGCCCTCCCTTCTGTCTCCTTGCTGGCCACCTTCCCCCTGGCCTCTTACTGTTTCTCAGATTCTTTTCCCAAAGCATTCCTGACAAAGTATTCCTGACAAGAGCAAACACTTATCTTTGTGGAGTTTTGAGGGCAAAGCCAAAAGTGGCTGCCTCTAGCAGAGAATTTTATGTTTTGTCTTTTTAAAAAAGAATTGCATTCCAGTTCATAACATGCCCACATGCAAGACATTTTAACATAAAAAGAATGCTTTCTTCACCGAAGCCTCGAGTCCAGTTGGCGCTCCAGGAAGTAGGGCAGGCACTCCATCCCCACGCCCTGGTGCCCTGGGACCTCGTTGGAGATGCTCAGCCGGGCTTTGTGACCGGGCCTGCCCACAGTGTTTCGTTTCCCTGCTGCCGGCCC
This sequence comes from Eschrichtius robustus, assembly GCF_028021215.1. Taxonomy (NCBI): domain Eukaryota; kingdom Metazoa; phylum Chordata; class Mammalia; order Artiodactyla; family Eschrichtiidae; genus Eschrichtius; species Eschrichtius robustus. Next base: position 15,070,653 of record NC_090826.1, on the reverse strand, counting down.
CTGGGAGCCGAGGGGAGAAGGGCTCCCGACCCTGGGGCCAGGGCTCTGTAGGCACGCCAGGCCCAGGCGAGCAGGGGGCCTTCGCTGGCACCTGGGCAAGTTCCCTGTGGGTTTCTGTTGGAGGTGGGAGCGTTTGGCTTCCACTCTTGCATTTGTGGTGGGGTCTACAGGGAAGTTTTCTCCCCCAGGCCAGATGTTGTCTCTGGAGCAGGCGTAGGGCAATGGATGGAATAGTCGGTAATTATGCAGGGACCCCTGAAAACAGTCTGTCGCACTGATGTTTCTGAGCTCGTTCTGAGCTTTCCTACAGGCGACTGTGCTGCAGTTCCGGTTTTACAGGGCCAAAAAGCATTCCAGCCAAGGGCCCCCAGCAGTATTTTAATGAACTCCATTCCTTGGAACGTTGTGGTGAGCCTTTTCATGCAAACGTTTTGCTCCTTGAATGGACTGCAGCTGTAGTGACTGAAGCAAGGCCGAGGGAGAAAGCGGACCCCGGACTCAGGGTGCTGGACCGGCCCTCTGTTCCCCACCCAGGGTGTCTCTGCGGAGGGAGGTGGCCTTTCACGACCCCAGCCTGTTGCTGAGGCGAGGACTCTGCCACCTGATGGTGATTTATGTCAAGGTGGCGCTAGGCAGCCCTTCTAAACTAGGACTAAATGTCATGATTTGCTTAGAAAGAGGAAATGGGGCTTCCTGGTGGGCCCTCACCCGACCCCCCCCCCCCCCCCCGCATAGATATGGCCGGAAGTTATTTGAAATTCTGATGAGTTCTGTTATATGCAGAATAATAGACCCTCATTTGATCCAGTTAAGGAGGACGTGGATTGCCTCCTGACCATGCAGTCCAGACCTGTTAAAACTTGAAACCGAGTGAATAAAGGAGAAGAGTACAGGGTCATTTGCTTTCTTGTGTGTGCGTGTGTTCCTCGGGGAGCAGAGGCGGCTTTGCTCCCGGAGACTGTCCTGAGCACTCTAGAACAGTCGAGGCAGATTACCCACTATGGCTGCGGGCTTGAAATTCTCCAGAGCTAGGAAATTTGAAAATTAGTTGTCTCCCATCCCCTTTAATGTCAGCCACCCAGTAGTATGCTTTTGTTATTTTTCATAGGATATTATAGAGCTCAAAATAAAAATTATTTTTTGTTGGGTCTCAGATTTAGAGTTTGCTTCTCCCCTCTTTTCATTCTTCATAAAATCTTTTTCACTGGATGACATAAGAAAATAAATTGCTTTCATGGAGATCCATCAAATGTCAGAAGCACTGATATATATGGGCTTCGTTATTAATACATTTTATCCATTACCTTGTTTAATCTCCACAGCTGCTCTGTGAAGCGAGTGGCGGTGGGGGGGGGTCCCCTTTTATAGATGAAACTGAGAATGTTCCGGCACCCCATGAGTCCCATACCTGATCCGTGACCGAGAGGAGAGTCTTGTCCGTTGAATTGCTGTCTTTAAAAATGAAAACATTACAGTATGTCATTTCTCAAAGGTCCTGCTAGGGCCAGACTGTCTTGTAAGGTGAAACTATAAAAGACATTTGTGATGGGGGCAGGGTAGGCACCGTGGAACTTGTTAGGTACCTCAGGAAAAAAGACGTGTAGAATCTCTCTTCTATCTCTCCTGCTATGAAGACCTTTCAGAGTTTGATGAGCAAAGGAGCAGCTGTGCCGAGGTGACTACCCCCACCCCCAAAATACACACACACACACACACACACACACACACACACACACACACGGTGTGCACTGTGTGTGTTGGGGGGTGGCCTGCTCCTTACAAAAGCATGTTGCCCAAACCCAAGTAGTATGTCCCTATCTCTTCTTTCAGTTAATTAAGCCAATCTAAAAATTTTAGGAAAAGCAAGTTCTTGCACTGCAGGATCTAAAGGGATGGGTCAGGAAAGTGACTGCTTTTAAATCGAATGTACCAAAGTTAGCATACACACCAGCATAAACCGGTTAGAATATATAAGGTGCCAGGGGATGGGAGGGCAAGATGCCACTTGTAACAGCAGAACAACATGCCACCTAGGAATAGGCTTCCCACAAGGCAAGTCGGCCAGGCCTGCACAGGTCGGAAGTAAGGGCAGAGCGGATGCGGTCCGAGAGCTCAGAAACAGGCCCCGGGGTGTAAGAACTTAGGGTGTATTACAAGTGATGGTCACGGTGCACTGCGAGGAAAGAATTGATTCTTCAATAAAATTGCTGGAACAGCTAATAGTTTTGAGGGAAAACAAGCTGAATATCTATTGCACGGCATGTACTCATACTCCTGATGGATTAAGGGACTAATATTAAACGAACATGAAAGAATCAGAGGGAAAACGTCAATAACGTTTGATGTTGAGGTGGGGGGAGGCCTTTATAAGGCATAGAAGCTAATGCCGACGTGATGGCTTTGAAATATGCAAATTTAACTTAAAAGTTTAATCAAAAAAAAGTTAAAAGGCAAAGAACAAACGCTGAAAAATACTTGTAGCCTCTGGCCAAGAATGTATCTCCTTATATCTTCAGAAAACACCTTCTGAGGTTGTTGCTGTCATCCGTCCCTACTAGGCGGAAGCAACAGCAGGGGCTTCGGCCACTTGTCCAAGGTCACCAGGTAGTGGTGGAGGAGCCAAGCTGTGAACCCAAGCAGCCCAGGGCCCTCAGCCGCTGTGCGCCGTTGCCTCCACTAATGAGAAAAGTAGGAATACTGTGTGGGACAGAGCAAGATGCACAGGGGAGGCCGTGCAAAGGCCTAATCCGCAAACAAAACAAGATGGGCTGGCTGGGAGAGTCTCCTTCACTGCTGGCCCCTGTTTCTGCTCAGTGGATGGATTTTATTTCCTCCTGGATGCAACTTACACTTTTCCCGACTTTCATGAAATTGGTCAGCTCACCTTGGTGTTGAGCCTCTTGAGGAACAAAGACAGCGAACAATTGAGGAAGCGTGGCGCATTCTAATTACCTTCTAGGAGCTTCTCCTCCAGCTTGTCATGTTAAAGGTTCTGAGAAGTCCTGCAGTTAGCAAAGGAAAAGGGAGAAAAGAACCGGTTTTCATTTAACTCAGCATTTCTCTAGCTCACTTTCATGAAATCCACTTTGGAAAACACTGGTTTCCTGGAAAGGTTCATAACCTACATATCAGATGACCTGGATTCTAGATCCTTTTGGGCAATGGTCCTAAGTGTGATGTTTAAATTTTCATAACTGTTTGGTAAAGTGTCATGGAAAGAAACATAGCTTTTCTTGTTGCTTTTTTCAAATAGAGGACTAATTCCTTCAATAGGAGAGAGAACACGCTGCGTACATTAAGCAAGTCTTATTGGAAGCCAGGAGGCCTGGGTTGTGGCCTTGGGTGCCACCAGCTTGCTCTGTGACCAGCAGGTCTCTCTGGGTCTCCGGCTCCTCCTCTGTGAAGTGAGAGCTGGGTGGTCTCAGGCTCAGAATCTGAGTTCTGTTGCCCAGCACTAAAAGAACATCACCATGGATACCCTTGTGTCGATGTCACTACCTTCAGGATCCCCTTTTGCTGGCAGAAGAAGCATCTATTTCCCTTGGGTCTGTGAGAACATAACCTGCCCCGAAGGGTAACTCTGGGGAGAAAGGCAAGCAGGTGGGGCCCCTGGCACACACCCCTCCCCCACCCCTCCGGTCAGGCAGAGCGAGGCGGACCCGACTTGAATCCCTCCTCGGCCGCCGTCCAGCTTTGAGAGGCAGGTCACCTTGCCCCCCAGAGTTGCCTCCAGTACACAAGATTGGCATAGGAAACCTGCATTCCTGGGGCAGTTGTGAGGGCTTGGGAGTGCGTATGAAGTGCTAACGTGTGCAGGAAAGACAGGTGCTTAAAAAAACGCTCACTGATGCTTTTACTACCTTCACTGGCTTCTAGGACCTGTTTGCTAACCCCCGGGTTCTGCCTGCCTGGGGGCTGTGCCCTGACGTTCTGAGCAGCCTTCCTGGCTGTTTTCACAGGTGGGCACAACCCCGGCTTTGACTTGCGTGGGGGTGGGGTTTTATGACCCAGCGCACGAGTGTAAGGACTTGATTGGTTTCACCCGGAAGGGAGGCGGTGACAGGGCCCTCCACCGAGGCATTTTAGATGGCCTTGAACACCCGCCGCTCCCTCACCCGCCACCTTTCCTGAGTTCTCAAGTTGGGATCCCTACACGGAAAGCTGGGAAACGCCGTTGCCCGGCACCGCAAAGCCACCCCAGAGCCAGTGGAGCGGGCCAGAGTCAGGCTGTGGCTGACGGGTTTCGTGACTAGTAACAAGGCCCATCGTTCCACAGAGGTGGGGGTAATCTGAGAGCACACTTCTTGGTCTGCCCTGGTGGGGCGTGGGCTCCCTGGATGGTGTGGGTCTCTTCCACTCCCCTTGCTCATTGCTTGGGCGGCCACTCTTCTCACTGCTCCAGGTAGTTGGATGGTCTTACGAGGTGGAGAGGGGTTTTAAGGTTGATCTCAATGTCCAAGGACAAGCCAACTGACATTGTCACCTCCCAGGTCATTTGACCTCATGACCTTCACTCCAGCCATCCAGGGGTGCCACCCAGGTACCCACCTGTATATCATCCCGTACAGGCCAGCTGCAAGCTCTGAGTCCCCAGGATCCCTTTCTCTATTATCCAGTGTCGTGCTTTCTCATGCCTTCACTTGCATTCACTTTACACTTGCACCTTATCAAGACTGCTCATTTCTTGTCCCTGGCTTGAACCCCCGTCTCTAATTTTTATCCTCCTCCTCCCCACTGCCAGTGTAACCCCCAGGCACCCCTTTTATCCAGCTGGAGAACCCCCAAGTCCACACCTGAGGCTCTTTCACAGTCAACCGGCAGTGGTCCTCTATTCCATGGTTTTTGTCCCCTCTTGAGCCTCTCCTGAATCTGCTTCTCGTGGTGGGGAAGCTATTTTAGCATCTCACCTGCTCTTGCCTGTTCATATCCTCGATGCATGTGCCACCAGCCAAGGAGTGGAAGTTTGGGGGGTGGGCTGGAAGCAGAGTGCCCGTTTATTTTGCACTCTCCTTCGAAACAGATTGGTTATTTAATGGTTCCCTTCTCCCCGTCCCCTCCTCTCCCCCTTACCCCACCATTTGCCAGGTTAAAACAGCCTATTTTCGTATACTTGGAGATCAAGCTTCTGTAAAATTCTTGGTTAGGTGTTTTTAGGGCAACTCTTAGTCTGAGACCGGGTGGCCGACATGTCTGCTAAGGAGCAGTGGGATGTGATTCAGTTGAACGCCTTGCAGTCTGAAGCGCCAGCCAAACTCTGCTCTCATCTTCATCACATCTTAGCTGTGTGTCCTCGGAGCCTTGACTTCCCCGTCTAGGAGGTGGTGGGCCTGACGACCCTGACCTCGAAAACTAGAGATCGTGTATATAAAGCTTTAGCATAGTACCTGGCTTAGAGGGGCTCCACGGAGTTCTGGGGTCGCATCAGATTTGCACAAGTGCAGTGTGGTCAGTGTGCAAATGAATAAAAACCGTGCTGGTCTCCTGGCTTTAATTGATAACCATCAGATGCCAGAGACTGTTCTAGACGCTTTATACATTTACCACAAGGTTAGTCTTCTATAGCCCCATTTTACAGATGAAGAAACTGAGAAGCTTAATGAGTTGGTCAGAGCCTCACAGCTGATTAGTAAGTAGCAGCGTCAGGGTCCCCAGGCCCATCCAGTCAGAATCCTGCCCTTCTCCTGCCTGCTGGCTCTGCCCACAGCTCCCCCAGGAACAGCTTTCTCCTTGTCACTGCAGGTCACCAGCGGATGGCTGGCTCTGAATGCAGATATTGTCACAGTAATTAGCACCAGCAAGACGCTGTTCAGTCTTCAATAGAGTGTAGCTTTCCCCTTCCCACCTTGAAAGGGCGTCCTGTTCAGGCGTCCGTGGTTTAAGCCGAGAGCCTGACGGAGACGGAAGCATCCACGGTAATGCTCACATGGTCCCCACCTCCAGGCAGCGGCTGCCACCACCCAGCGGCACCACCGCCCCTGTTTTTTTTTTTTTTTGTTGGGGGATTGGAGGCGGGGGAGGCTTCCCATTGCTCGCATAAAGGAGTAAGAGCTTCTGAAAGGGTGCAGGGGTGAAGGATGATTCCGCCGTCCTCCATTTTTGGGTCAGTGGCCCTCATCAGGCCGGACACTTTTTATTCATTAGTCGGACGGTTCACGGTTGCCCCTTTGCCACATCTGTTGCTGCCTTCCTGGGCCCGTCGCACTCACAATTAAGGTTGATTAGAGACCCTGTCAATCACAACATGCACAGAACCTGCCTGTGAGAGGCCTCACGAAGGGGCCGTCCAGCCTGTGGCGCCCCTTTGCACACGATTACCGACCAAACTCTGGATGTTTGGTGAGCAGAAGAGGTATGAATGGCACTTGTGACACTCCAGACTTTCGGGTCCTAGCGGGCCTGTTACCTTCCATGTAATCGAAACCTTCAAGCTAAGAGCAGAATTGATGTTAGAGATGGTGGTGGTAGGAGTTATGTCAGATGGAGGCTTTGGAACAAGTATTTGACAGCAGGCTACTCAGAGGAGCGATTGGAAGCCAAATACAGAAGAGATTTAATTATCGTTAATCTCCCTGTCCCCTCTTTCTGGAATGTACAGGCACACTTAATTACTGTTGACTGGAAGCTAAAATAACACTCTGGGTTCAGAACAGAACCCTTCAGGAGATTTGCCCCAGGCTGGAAATGATTATCCTTCACACGAGTGGGTTTTCCTCTCTTTCTGACTGTGTGTCGAAAGCAGTTGGGAGTAGGGATGTGCACCAGGCGATGTAAGTTGCTCACCTACTACTGCCTCCCCAGCATTTTCCTCCCTGTTTCACTGAGCTTCCTGTTTCTCAGCACTGTGTGTTAGGGAAGCCACGTCTCCAAGTTGTGTCACGCAGCAGGGGTTGGCTTCGAGCACTTCCTGTTGATGGTGTGCTGTAATTTTGTATTATTAGCACCCAAGGGCCCTCTGGATTGGAAGCACCTGTGGGATGTAACCATGCACGTCCGTATCTCCAGACCCTGTGCAGTGCCTGGCCATGTCGTCGATGCTAAATAAATACTAGTTAACCATCCAATAAACCCGCCCATCCCCGAACTCTGCGAGGGGAGGGGGCATATTATGCTTCCTATGCTGCGTCATCTGAGGCGGAGAGATGCAGGGAGACAAAGATGCTGTGCAGCTGAGACGTAACGCAGGAGACCTCAGCTCCGCATGCCCAGGGCTGGTGGCCCTGGCAGGTGGCAGTACTCGGAAAGGCGGTAAATCATCTTGAGTCTTTAAGACCACGGGAGTCTGAGTTAGCGGCCTCTGGGTGTGCCCTGAATTATCCAGGTGACCTTGAGTAGGCGACTTCAGTTCTCTGTGCCTCAGTTTCCTCGTTTATACAAGGAAGCGAATGATGACTTTACCTCATTCTCAAAGAGGGCAGCTGTGAGGACTGAGTAGCGTGGCTCAGGGGCTTGGGGCGGTGTCCGGTTGCAAGTGAGCGCTCAGTGTCAGTGCTAACTGCTGTGACAACGAAAAAGAAGATGCTGGCCAGCTCTCCTTGTGGCCTTGATGACAGCAGGTAGTGAGTGGAGAAGTTCAGTGACAGAGCAGCTTGAATTCTTGGCCTTGCCCGTTAGAGCTCAGCTGTCCTTTTAAGGAGTGTGCCCCTTGTCAGAGTGGTCTGCTTTCCCCCTGGGCCCGGCCGCTGGGTGAGTGCTTCCTGATCAGGCTCTAGGAGATGCAGCCGGCTCCCCGCCGGGAAGGGGGCAGTGAGGCGGGCTCAGGCCTCCTCAGTCTTAACGCCAGTACCTCTAGTGCTTCACCTCCTGGGTCTCGACAGTGAAGGCGTTAGTAAGCAGGCGTGTGACGGCTGGGGGTCCAGGAGAGAGGCAGGCCCCAGCGGCGTTGGGTGCGGCTCAGACAGTTGGAGACTAGGGGAGACATGGTTCCATGTGCCCAAAGTGGTCACTTGGAAAGAGCGCTGCCCACCCCCATCCAGCCTGTCGGCGGAAGGTGTGTTTATCTTCATGTTAGAGCAGTCCAGTGAACACTCTCTTGCTGCTACCCAACCCTGGATCACTGGCTGCCCCTGCCAGCCTCTGGACCTCCGTGCCTAACAGCCCCCACCTGCCCCAGCTCGCTTTCTGCAGCCAGAGTAGCCATTGCCCACGTGGTGCCGGTCATGACCCTCCGCGGCCCTTCACGGCTCCGCAGTGTCATCAGGGCCGAGCCCAGACAGCGGTCTGGGTTTGAGAACTCTTGATCGGGCCCCGTCCACCCCTCCTGCCTTCCCCACGGCCCCTCTGCTCCAGCCATACTGACCTGCTCTAGGGTCTCCCAGAGGCCCCGTGGCCTGTCTCGTTGGGTCTTTGTCCGTGCCATCCCCTTTACTGGGAACACATCTCACACCCACCCTACTTGTCTGGCAGCCCTCCGCTTGGGCCCCACTCCCCACCCCCTCCCACCTCATCACCCGGCCACGGCGCTCACCTTTACTCTCGGCAGGAATGGCTTAATTATAGGAATCTGCCGCTGCCCACTCAGCTCTCTGAGGGCAGGGATCTCATGTCTGCTCTGTTCACCTTTGTATCCCCAGTGTGTGGCACGTGATGGACACTCAGGGAAGGCTTGTTGGAGCCCCTGCTGAGTGCTAGGGCCTGAGCCAAAGCCCTGGGGTCAGAGTGATAAGTGCAATGAGATTTGTCTTCAGAGCGCGCACAGTCCTGGGCAGGAGGGGGAGCAGATACCCAGGTGGATCCACTACAAGGATTCCCATGAGAGGAGCACAGAGTTCTGTGGAAGCACCACCGAGGGGCACCAGGGAAGGCTCCTCGGAGTAGGTGGAGCCTGAGACAGCCTCACAGGGCGCTAGGAAGGGAACCAGCCCGGCCAAGACTGAGCAGGGACAGTGTGTTTCCGTCCCGATCGCAGCCCGAGAACCGATGCCTGATGAGCCGTGGGCGCTGGCTCAGGCCTTGTGGATCCCTTGCCAAAAAGCAGGTGATGGGCGCACACTCCAGTTGTGCTGAGGATCAGCTGTTGGTTGCTGCTCAGACTTTCTAGGTGGATGAGGGAGGGGACGGAGATCAATTGACTACCTGTAATTTCAAGATTAGGGCTGGGAAATGGGCCTTTTTCTTAGGTTACTCCATGTGCCCGTCTGCCTCTGGAAAAGCCCACCTCAGTCCTCTCCTGGGAAGCAGTGAGCTTGCTGGCCAAGTGCTTTATGGAGCTGCCAGTGCCACCGGCCTTATCTTGTCTGATCTCACAGAGACCTGGGACTTTCTGAATCCGATCAGTCAGGCGTTCTGTCAAGTCCGGGCGCCTCCTTTGCAGCTCTGGTCAGTAACAGCTGCTGCCCCTGAGGGAACCCAAAGTAAACTCCTGACTTTCCATTTTTCCTGAACTCTTAGATTTTGGTGGTGGAGAGGGGTGCAAAGTCTGTGCCTTTGTTCCTGATCCTTGTTACCCTTATCATTTAAGATTTGGTAACTCTTCTTGTGACTGCTGGGAATCCTCACACAGGGTATCCTCCAAAGTAGAGTTTAATTACCTGTGCCCCAGCGCTGCATTGAATGTCACCATGTCCCAAAAGAAGAGTATCAGCGCGGGTGTCGGCTATTTGGGGAAAACCATTGTTTCTGCTCCTGCCCCTTGGGAGTCCGAGTGTTCCATTTGGATGAGCAGGGGATATCATTTTTCCATTTTATTACAGATCATTTGCCCAAGTGCAGGATATTTAAGTCCACTGGAAATACTTGTGAGAGTGCTCTATAATACATGCAGAAATACAGTCCCTAGGTCTGGGCGGGGGCTGGGGGGGGAGGCGGTGCCAACGGGTTAGTTTTCCCTTGAATCATGTTTTTGCCTTAAAAGTCCTTGACAGAAGAGCTTTCCTGCGTGCTGTCTGTGGGAAACACCCTTAGGAAGGAGAAAATCCAGCCTGTCTTCGCCCACGGCCTGGTGGTCGTCTTCTGTTGCTTTAAGGGATCACTGGGACCGCTGAAAGGTGGCAGGGGACAAGACCACGTGCTTCCTTCTGGGTGAGAGTGTCAAGCAAATTGGAACTTGTTGATTACCCCATTGCTTTCCACATTCTTCCCATTCCGGAGACGACGGGGAGATTTGCCTATGCTCCACAGGCTTTGCAAATCTTTCCCTAATTAAAGGGCCTCCCAGCTGCGTGCATAGCTCTTCTGCCTCAAATCTCTGCCCTTTGGTGTTTGTGTTTAAAATTCCATCTTTCCGAAATGTTTGCCACTCAGCAAGTCTCCCTGAAAGCCCCCACTCTTGTTTGAGGGAAGTTTTTTCCTTTTTGGCTTTTATTCTGCCTCTGTACAGGAAATTTAAGTCTCTTTGGAATTGCGTGCACAGGTGCTCTTTGGTTATTTGTTGTTGTTAACCTCGTTGTCTGTATCTCAGCACGGCACTGGGAGGTGGCAGCGGGTGCTGCTGGTGGCCATGCTGTTGTAACTTCTAGGTGGATGAGGACAAAAGAGCTTCGTCCCTCCCGTGCTTCTGTTTAATGGGAGCCGTGCTGCAAGGCCAGGGAAGTACTTCAGAAGGAATCTGACCTAGGTGAGGATCAGGATGTGTTAGCAGGAAGCTAAGCTCTCCCCAGGTGAAGAAGATACCTGGTCCTTGTCAGCTGGAGCCAGAGGCACAATTCATCAGAAATGCACAAAGACCCCTTCCTTGGCCTTGCCCTGATAGAATTCTCCAGTAGGAGGTCTGCCTAGCGCCTGCATTTCAGGAACTGTATGGCATCCTGTTGCTGGGGGGCTCAGAGAGCAGAGTTTTGTGAAATGCTCGGAGAGCTTCCATGAAGAGGGCTCTCTCTAAGTTAGATCCTGCCCTCTGGTTGATGAGCAATATGATACAAGTGAGTTGGAGAGAGATTCCACTTCCCAGGACCAGAAGAGGCAGAAAGCGTTTCCTTTCTGAGGGCCGTCAGGAAGCCCTGTGCAGGCTGGCAGGCACTGGCCCTGGAGGAGGAGTGCCCAGGTCACGCCCTTAGTGCGTGTCTAGTTTGGGAGACAGATTTAAACCCTTGAGCAGAGCGTGGCACTCTCAGCCTGCTTTCCCCAACCTTTGCAGTCGGCCGAGAACAGGGTCCGTGAGGAGCAGCTGCGGGTCCTGCCGGCTCTGGGTTGAGGCCACCCAGCAGGAGCCTCAGATCAGTGAAGGGGACACTCAAGTTGATAAAGAAAGGTCTGTGCCATGGGGAGCAGGAAAAGCTGGGCTTCCCTTTAGGGAATAGGACTGGGGCAGGGGCCTCTGGGGGCAGGAGAGCACTCCTGGAAGAGAGAAGGGGGGGTGGTAATTTGGGTTTTACAAATAGAGAACTTTCCTAAGAATTTTAAATTTGAACTGGAGTTCAGGGGAGAAGCGCATGCAGTCACAAGCTTTCTTCTTCTTCCCCTGTCGTGGGTCATTCACGCCTGTGCATCTTGGAGACAGGCCCAGGGCTTAGTCAGTTTGGGGTCTCACCAAGTACCTTGCTCAGTAGACATTTTGTTTTAGGAAGAACGTCACAAGCTTTTTTTTTTAGAATGTCACAAACTTTTGATGAGTTCATACAGCCATATCCTGGATGGTCGTGGAGATGATAAGTAAATAAACTAAGTTTTGCGCTATGAAACTTTGTAGGATCTTAACACTGAAATGAACCTTACTGGTCATCTAGTCTAGTGGTTTTCAGACATTTTAAAAATTAGTGGAGCCCTCTTTTCAAACTAAATCTTTTTTTTAATAAAGTTTTTTTTTTTTTTTTTGGCTGCGTTGGGTCTTCGTTGCTGCGTGCGGGCTTTCTCTAGTTGCGGTGAGCGGGGGCTACTCTTTGTTGCAGTGCGTGAGCTTCTCACTGCAGTGGCTTCTCTTGTTGCGGAGCACGGGCTTTAGGTGCGCGGACTTCAGTAGTTGTGGCATGTGAGCTCAGTAGTTGTGGCTTGCGGGCTCTAGAGCGCAGGCTGAGTAGTTGTGGCGCACGGGCTTAGTTGCTCCGCGGCATGTGGGATCTTCCCGGGCCAGGGCTCGAACCCGTGTCCCCTGCATTGGCAGGTGGATTCTTAACCACTGCGCCACCAGGGAAGCCCCAAATTAAATCTTATAGCAAACTTGAATGGATCGTGTTGGGCCCAGACTTCCCCTCTTACTCTTTTACCACCTTGAGCCCCACCAAGTGCCTCTCCTCTGCCTTGGAGAACCATGACATCCATCTTGTTCAGTTTGGGTCCATTTTATTTTATTTTTTTAAAAGATTTTTTTGTTGTGGACCATTTTTTTTTTAATAGATCTTTATTGGAGTATAATTGCTTCATAGTACTGTGTCAGTTTCTGTTGCACAACAAAGTGAATCAGCCATATGCATACACATGTCCCCATATCCCCTCCCTCTTGAGCCTCCCTCCCCTCCTCCCTATCCCACCCCTCTAGGTCGTTGCAAAGCACCGAGCTGATCTCCCTGTGCTATGCTGCTGCTTCCCACCAGCCAACTACTTTGCATTCAGTAGTGTATATATGTCGATGCTACTCTCACTTCACCCCAGCTTCCCCCTCCCACCCCGTTTCCTCAAGTCCATTTTCTGTGTCTCCTTCTTTATTCCTGCCCTGCAACTAGGTTCATCAGTACCATTTTGTTGTGTTTTTTTTTGGACTCCATATATATGCGTTAGCATACGGTATTTGTTTTTCTCTTTCTGACTTACTTCACTCTGTATGACAGACTCTAGGTACATCCACCTCACTGCAAATAACTCAATTTCGTTTCTTTTTATGGCTGAGTAGTATTCCATTGTACATATGTGCCACATCTTTATCCATTCATCTGTTGATGGGCATTTAGGTTGGTTCCGTGTCCTGGCTATTGTAAATAGTGCTGCAGTGAACATTGTGGTGCGTGTCTCTTTTTGAATTATGGTTTCTCAAGGTATATGCCCAGTAGTGGGATTGCTGGGTCGTATGGTAGTTCTATTTTTAGTTTTTTAAGGAACCTCCATACTGTTTTCCATAGTGGTTGTATCAATTTACATTCTGCTGTGGACCATTTTTAAAGTCTTTATTGAATTCTTTACAGTAATTGCTTCTGTTTTGTGTTTTGGTTTTTTGACCCCGAGGCATGTGGGATCTTAGCTCCCCGACCAACGATCGAACCCACACCCCATGCATTGGAAGGCTAAGTCTTAACCACTGGACCGCCGGGGAAGTCCCTGGTCCATTTTAGAGCCGAGGAAACTGAGGACCAGGGCAGCTGTGGCTCATCTGGTGATCTAGCCCCACTTCACTGAAGACCCACCTCTGGCTGCCAGGCTGGTGATACATCCCTACCATGTGCTGCATTAATTTATTCTCATTTAGAAAGCTCTGGGTTGTAAGGGTCAATAACCAGATAGATACAAGAGTGAAGAGAAAGATAACCCTGCCCCTGGTTCCTGATGCCCGGGGTCACTTTTTACTAACCTAAAACTTAGGTCATGTAACATATTCTTATCTGCTGGAAACCCCAATTAATTTTTTTGTATTTGCATTGAACTTACAGTTCCCTGGAATATGCCTATGCTCTCTGCCTAGAATATTCTCTCAATTCACCTTTTTTTTTTTTTTTTATTATATGCAATAGAGATAAAATTGTGATTATGTAGATACAATTCACGTACTATAAAATTCACCCTTTTAAAGCGTGCAGGGGCTTTTCAGCATCTTCACAGAGTTGTGTAGCCGTCAGTGTTCGGCGTTCCACGCCGCACTCCTTTGACCAGATGGGCACTCCTGCCTCTCAGTCCCGCCGGCTTCTCTGTGACCTCTTCTGCCACATACGTGCTTCAGTTTTTATAACTGAGCTCAGATGTTAGCTCCTCAAGACATGTACCCCGGCCTCCCCTGCTCCTCTTCCCCTCCAGAGAAGCTCTGGGCAACCCCCCTAGTATCCATAGCATCCAGTACTTCCCCGGTCCAGAGCACAGAGCACGCTGGGGCTTCACTTGTGCCCCGCTCTCTCCTATTAGACTTTGAGGATGGGGACACTGTATTTAATCCTTCATACGTTAGGTAGATTGTAGCTGGAGGATTTGGGTTTTACTTCCTAATGAGCCAAAGTGGAGAAACAGAGGAGCTCTTGATCCGGGAAGACACAGACAGCGAAGGGGAGACATCCATTACTCCTGAGCGGATCTGACTGTTTCCCCAATAGGAAGAGTTGCAGATTTTTCTTTGGCCGTGCGTGGTCATTTTCTCTGGCTGACTTGGTGAAGTTAAAACAAAACCTTGATGAGACATCCATCCAGTGGAAAGAATCCAGTGTGAAACGTTGTGGCCAGCCAGCCAGGATGATTTTTGTGCTAAGGCGGAAAGAAAAGCCACCGACTTGTTCTGGGTATCCCTCACATAACGTGGCACATCCGTGCTGGCCCCCACCCTCACTCAGACACACGTGCTCGCACGGCGTGAGCGGTTCCACTTGAAGGGGACCGGCAGCATCACTGGGTTCTGGTGGACTGTTGCGCTGTCTGGGTTGTTTACAAGTCTGTGGTCTTGAGAGTTTGGAGAGAACATATGGTGGAAAGAACCAGGACTGTGGCATGTGAATCAGTGGTTGCGTGGCTCTGAGCCTTGGCTGCTGCCTCACAAGGTCCTTGGCCTCCCCGGGTGGCCCTGAGGAGTCCTGGGGTGGGATTGCGTGGGTTTCCTTGAATTCTGGCTCTGCCACCTGCGACCTGTGTGACCTTAGCCAAGTTATTATTACTGAACCTCCCTGTGCCTCAGTGTCCTCATCTGTAAATTATGAGAACTCGGCATAAATTGGGATAACAGTAGCACCACTGCTTCGTACAGGGTTGCCATGATGATAAAATGAGGACGTGTGTTCCGTGCTTAGAAGAGTGTCTCATGCATAGCAGGCACTTAAAAAAAAAAAAAAAAAATCTTTGCTGTTGTTAGGATCATTGCTTTAATAATACTAATAACACTAAAACGGTAATACTAAAACAGATGGACCCTCTGTCCGGCCCGTGAAGTTACATTGTCTTTGCAAAAAGACCATGTGATAAGCGAGTTGTTTTAATGTATTTTTCCCTGGTCTTTTTCCCAGAAAGATTTGAGGTGATTTGTAAGAATGCACCCAATGCGATAATGCTTTAACACAGCCTGAGAAAGCAGGACCGCAGGCCGTTCGGGAAGAGATCTACACTCTGTCCACACATGCCTTCCTCGCACAGGGGAGGCTATGGGCCCAGCTTCAGGAGGCGCCTGTGTGGAGTGTGAGGGGCAAGGGCCGGCCCCACAGGTCCTCGCAAGGTGGTGGTCCACACCCCAGGGAAGGTGCAGGAGCTCAAGTCTGCATCCGCCTTGGGAGGCCCTTGGTCACAGTGATGCGGTGCCGCCCCAGGTCATCACCCTCTCACTGTCGCCCCCACCCACCCACCCAGCTGATCCCTAGTCCAGCTCTAGGAGAGGTGCTGAAGAACACTGGGGGGCGCTTCCCGCTGAGACAAGACATGGGCTTCAAAAGATCAGAGCTCCACCTGAGTGGCCCTCCTTTTCCACAATTCAACCACGGTCCCACCGGCATTTAGGAAGCCCAGCCAGCCTTACGCTAGGCCCAGGGCCGTCCAGACATCTCATCCCTGCCCTGAGGAAAGACACCCCATCCCGAATCCGTGCGGCCTGGGACCCAGTCTCATATAGAGCGGCAGGGGCGTAGCCCGTAGATGAGGGGCATTGCCTTCGCTAAGGAAGCCTTGGGCATGCGTAGAAGAGGACCTTGAAGGATAACTGGGGGTCACTAGGTAGCACCGGGAGAAGGACAGGCGATCCTGGTGGAGAGACTGTCAGGATTTCGGCTGGAGGGGTGGCTGAGGGGCTCGCGGGAGAGACATGGGGCTGCGGCGGGAGGCTGGGCCCAGGCCAGGTCGGGGAGCTTCCCGCCCGCGGCCGTCCAGGCCGAGGCAGTTGGCTGCCCCGTGTGCAGCAGCTCCTGAAACCAGCCTGGTGGCTGTGCGAAGCCCTCAGGAGCCAGTGCACGTAACTTAGACCCAGTGAGTTTTCTGCCTCTGGCTTCTTAAAGGTGCTTGTGTATCGTGCCCTATCCCTCGGGGGCCAGCCCTTCATTAAGAGGAGTGGGTGGCTTAGAAAGACCCCAGCTTCTCTCAGCGCAGACACAGGTGATGCGGTCGCTCCCGGCCAGGGAACAGTTAATTTAATTAGGCTCCAAGCACCTGGTTCGTCCCCTTCCGGAAGCTTAGGGTTACATGTGGACAACAGGAGCCTTGTGTGTGCCCCTGGATGACCCACATGTAGTGATTTCAATTTCCCCTTCCAGTTTGTCTTCTCTTTGTCCTGCCCCCTCCTGACCCTTCTTCAGAAAAGGCTTCTGGCTTCTTACTCCAGCCTGCAAGCTTCTAGAAGGCAAAGCTTTGGGGTATGAATGGCTGAAACCCAGCCCAGGAAGTTTGCCTTTGTTTATTATTTATCTCTGGGGTGGTTTGGGGCACCTGCCTAAGAAAAGAGCGGCGGGAGGCTTATTGTTTCTTGAGAAAGCTCTTTGTTGTTAATGGCACATGAAAAATTGATTTCTAGGCAGAATAAAACGTGTTGATCAGAAACGCTTTCCTAATGTTGGCAGCTTCCCATGTGTTAGACCCTCAGCGATGAGACCCGGCTGGCAGTGTGTGACTCTCAGGAGCCCGTGCCAGTGGCCCGAATCGGAGGGGCACGGTTCGCACACGTTATGATGTTGCCAGAATTGGGAGATTGCTTCCTACACTTGTCGTGGACATTTAACAGTGCTCTCCTTAAAAGCGCATTTTATAATTCGCAGTCTTCAAGTGAAGGAAGCGGTCTGAACTTGTACTTAAAGAATATTGTTCTCAGAGTCCAATGATAGCTTAATTAGAAGAGAGGCCGGATCTGAAACACGAGGAGGGCCGGCGGCCCTGGGGTCAGGCTGTGCTGGGTGGTGGCGCTGGCAGTGGCGCAGGCCCCTGCCCACAGCGCAGGAGTCGGGGTGGGCGGGCAGGGACCGTGCAGACCCCGAGTTCCCCCCGATTCTCTTCCTTTTTCACCCCCTCTCCTCGGGGCCCCACTGGAAGGGGGAGTGGGAGCGGGAGCCCCTCGCCTTGCCGGCCCAGCGGGGCCTGTGCTCTGGAATCGCTGGGTCAGAGCCTGGAACTCAGAGTCCAGTTCTGCCCTGCCCCCGCCTAGCCGCCTGTGTGAGGCGCTTCCCTGCACTTGGGTTTTCCCGTCCGCACGGTGGGGAGGGTGGGGTCCTGCAGGGTGAGCAAGGTCCCCTGGGCTCCCCCTCTGCTTCCTCAGGCAAACCCTCTGAGTGGGTTTACAGGGCGGGGTGAGGTGTCCCCAGTGCGGGGCACCCACACTCGGAGAGGCGTTACATCAGTTCACTTGGAAACTTTGCTTCCAGGGCCCAAGGTGTTTCTGGTGACAGCTAAGGTCCTGGTAACAGAGCTGCCGCTGGGCTGGGACTTCCCTGGTGGTCCATTGGCTAAGACTTCGTGCTCCCAGTGCAGGGGGCCCGGGTTCCGTCCCTGGTCAGGGAACTAGATCCCCCATGCCACAACTAAAGATCCCACATGCCACAACTAAAGATCCCGCATGCCGCAACTAAAGATCCTGCACGCCGCAACTAAGACCCGGCACAGCCAAATAAATAAATATTTAAAAAAAAAAAAAAAAGTTGCTGCTGGGCAATCGTGGGGAGGACTTTGTTTCCTCCACCCTGATCAGGGGGGTGGGGCTTGGGGGGGTGTCCCTCATCTCCCATAGGCTCCGGAGGCCGCCTGGGCCCACGTTCACGGATGGGTCCTCAAGTGCATCCTACTTAAACCTGGGAGTCTGGGGAGGAGGTGGGAGGGAGGCTTTAAGAAGTTTTATGAAAAACAGTTTGCCGGGGCTTGCCATCACATTTAAAGGGACCCACAGGCACTGCTCCACCTGGCCAAGGACTCCAGCGCACAGATGCTTCTCTCTTCTACTCTCCTCGGGGTGGGGGCGGGGGGAGCCTGGGGCCGGCTCTTCAGTCCCATCACAGTGCCTCTCCTTTCCTCCACTCACGTGTCAGCTCCGTCCACCTCCTAGACCACCGAATCCCTGCAGTCCCCCTCCCATCCCCATCAGGTCCGCGTCACAGCCCTCGCCACTCTCAGGATGGCTCCTCGTGCCTTGTCTGTTTCCAGCGACTGGAGCGTGCTTTGGGAGAGCAGGGCCGTGCCCGTGCATCTCGTCTGCCGCTGAATCCATAGCAGGTGCCTGGGGTGGGCACTCAGGATCTACTGAGGTAGGTGTTGTAGCCCCCAGTTCTGAGGTTTAGGAAGGTTACACTCAGCCAGGAAGTGGCAGACCAAGGATTCGAACTTGTGTTTGATTTTGAGTTTGGTGTTTTGCAGAATGCCACCCTGTAGGTTGTGTTTCTGACACAGGCATGTGTGTCATTGAAAGCACTCTCCTTATTTTCTTTTTTAATTTTTATTAGAGAAAAGCGGGGAAGGTTTGGGGCCTTGGAAAAAATAAAAGGAACAGATTGTAAGCAGAGACCTCTGCTGGCCACGGGGAGGGAGCCCTGGCATCCTGATACTTTGCTGTCTGCCGGGAAGTGGGGCCAGCCAGCACTCTGCCCAGCCATGGTTTCAACAACGTTACTCATCTGAGTGTGCGACCCAGCGAACACGGTCTGTTTTCGATTCTTATCTCTCTGGTGGCGGGCTCTCAGCCAGCGGGCAGATCAAAAGACGGAATGTGTTCATTTGGCCATTTTTTTAAAAAACCGAGGTACAAGGGTGCATTTCTTAAAGACGAGGGCGCCGTGGATTAGATTATCCGTGGAGTTCAACTGGTCTGGCTTTTGTGCTTTTTTAAGGGTTCATCTCAAGTTTCTTTTTCTGGTTGAACAATTTTTTTCAACATTAATAACTAATGGAGAAGGGGAAGAGGCAAAGTAGAACCATATGGCGGCCCAAACACAAACCTCACTTGTGGCCGGAAACTTCTGATTTGTATCTCTTTTCATGTGATAAGCTGTTGGGCTAGATAGTAGAAAAGGATTCAGTTTGAGGCAACAGCAAGAGTGAATGTAATTTTTATTTAGTTATTTTGTATAGCTTTTTAAAAAATTTATTTATCTGGCTGCGTCGGGTCTTCGTTGCGGCGTGTGGGATCGATCTTTAGTTGTGGTGTGCGGGACCTTTAGTTGCGGCATATGAACTCTTAGCTGCAGCATGCAGGATCTAGTTCCCCGACCAGGGATCGAACCCGGGCCCCCAGCATTGGGAGTGCAGAGTCTTAGCCACTGGACCACCAGGGAAGTGGAAGTCCCTGTAATTTTTATTTTTTTAACCCAGATATACTGTATGTCACATGTCTTTGCTTAGACATTGGCTAGTAGCTGTGTGACTTGGGGCAAGTTACTTCTCTAAGGCCCTATTTTGCCACCACCCCTCCTTTATTTATTTGGTCGCACCATGCGGCATGTGGGATCTTAGTTCCCCGACCAGAGATTGAACCCGTGTCCCCTGCAGTGGAAGCGCGGAGCCCTAACCACTGGACCACCAGGGAATTCCCTCGCCCTTCTTTAAAATAGGGACAGTAATCATATCTATATGCAGGGCTGTTTTGAGGATTAAAGGAGGCGATGCAGGCTCTTTTCTCCCTGGCTGCTTGAAGATCAGCCACCATCATGCCATCATGAACAACACAGTAACTATCCGGACCAGGAAGTTCATGACCACCCAACTACTTCAGCGGGAACAAGTGGTCACTGATGTCCTTCATCCTGGGAAGGCAACAGTACCTAAGACAGAAATTTGGGGAACACTAGCCAAAATGTACAAGACCACACCAAACGTCATCTTTGTGTTTGGGTTCAGAACCCATTTTGGTGATGGCAAGACAACTGGCCTTGGCATGATTTACGATTCCTTGGGTCACGCGAAGAAGGATGAGCCCAAACACAGGCTTGCAAGACATGGCCTGTACGAGAAGACCTCAAGAAAGCAGCGAAAGGAACGCACGAGCAGAATAAAGACGGTCATGGGGACTGCAAAGGCCAGTTTGGTGCTGGCAAAAAGAAGTCAGCTGGAGATTGGACAGCAGAAGGAGTAAAGATTCTGCGGCGTTTGTGCAGATTTTTCGTGAGAGAATTAATAAACTAAGGCCTTTTACATGAAAAAAATTAATAAATAAAAAAATCAAGGCGGCGACGCAGGTAGAGTTTACGTAGTGCAGCGCCTGGCACCCCCGCCCCCTCCTGGTGTCCGTCTCTTTATTCTCGGTATCGTTAAGGGGTCACCTGAGGCAGTAGCTCGTCGCGTGCTAGCCTCTCTCCTGCCTTCTACCTTCTGGATTTTTTCCTCTCCCTGCCCTACTTCGCTTTATTCCTGTTTCACCCGATCTTTCCTGTGGCCCCGTGGGCACTCGTCAGCCAGGTGGGGGTGCCGGTGGTGAAGGGCGAGGCGGTTCCTGCTCCCTGGGGTGTGGCCACAGAGTGGCAGTGGAGAGACCGACGGAGGCGTGAACTTCACCACCAGAACAATGACGGGAACGCTGTCTTGGCCAATGCAACGTTGTTTATTATTCCACGTCACTTGGAATTAGGTTTAAATCCCCCCAACAGCTTGGATTGGTCTGACACCTTTGGTGTTAAATGAACATTCCTTACAAAGGCTGTTAAGCAGGTCAGATGGGCCGTTTGGACAGAAACCGTCCAGCCCTCGGGTGGTCGACACCAACCACATGTTCTCGCCAGAGGCCCTCCTTGGGTCCCGAGGCAGCAGAGCCTATGACACTCACACCCTGAAGTGAACTCCCGGCTTTGTTTGGACCTGTCCTTTCATTTAAATTGCTGTGCAAACTTGTGATCCGTGAGACTTAATGTGATTTCTTCCACTGTTCCAAGCATTTGACATGACTAGGAGGTGGGGTGGGGTTGGGTCTGTACTGTGACCCTAAATCATAGGATTGATACCCACTTACACCAACACGCCGGAGCACCCACCAGTGTACGAGTCACTGGCCTGGGTCTGGAGGACCGGCCTCCGCGGGCACCGAGTCAGCGCTCAGTGAAGAGTGTTAAGTCTCGAGGAAGGAGTAACCTGATAGTTGAGGCCAGTGTTAGAACAGCCGTCCCCAGAGCATTTAGGATTCAGTTGATACCATCGTCACTGCAGGAATTCCAAAGACGGTGACATCTTGATAAGGAAGTTGGAGTTACGGCTGGGCCCTGAAGGGTGGTAGGGTTTAAGACTATATGGGGATAGGTTGCCAGATTTAACAAACAATATATGTCGTGTGTAAACTGGAGACATACTAAAACATTATTCATTATGTGTCTGAAATACAAATTTAACTGGCCAATGCATTATTTTATCCAGCAGCCCTAAGTGGAGAGGATTTTTAAGTGGAAGAACGCATGTGCAAACTCGCATGTCTAGAAGCACTGAGTAGGACAGTGTGGTGGTTTGAGAGGGTTCAGGCAGAAGCGCAGGGGTGGGAAGGGGTGGGATGGGGTGGGAGTGAGACGAATTGGTGGTGGTGCCAGATCATGACTAATGCACCCTTGGCAGCTGCTCTGGTACGAATCTGCGAGCACACCGTGTAGTCCACACTTCTCGTTCCACATGACGACAATAATGTTATTTTTACAGAGCATTTTATCTTTGATCAAAGAAACAGGACTGGTGGAGGGAAACAGAATACAAGGATATGGCCCAACTTGGGAGTTTATCCAAAAGGCGAAAATTGTACCTGCTGGGGTGGAGAATCATCCAGCCATATCACAACCAGGTGCTTTTCGTGGTGGGGCAAGTCATCCATCATTCATGAGCTCTCTGTGTTTTTCTGTGCACAGCCGTAGCTTTGTGAGTTACAGTTCAGATGTGTGTTTTCCTTAGGTTGGTTAGAACCTGGCCGTAGATCTTGAAAAGTCCAGGCACAGATCTTCAAGGGTGGCTGGATCTGGGCGCTCAGGTACTATCTCCACGGCCCTGCAGTGCTCAGAAATGCAGGGAGGTACTCTCCCGATGCCTGCTGCAGCCCAGGCCCTGCACCCCCAACCCAGCTGCCCTGGCAGAAAGGAGGTGAGCCGTGTATCCCTCCATCGCCCCTGGAGAAGACTCTTCCCTGCATATGCCAGGGGCTGAGGCCCTCTCGTTGCCCATGGCTGGTGGTGGAGTAGAGATCAGCCTTGCCCAACCATATGGAGTGAGGAGCTTTGTGACCAGAAGAATAGGAAAGGAGGCTGGGCAGGCAACAGGAGTGGCCATTGATGACAGCTGGTACCACGGATCAACCCCTTGCGCTGCTGCCTTAATCTGCGTCGTCTGTGCTTCGAAGGACATGCGTTACAAAGTGGGGTGTGGAGGGGGGGTGGAGCCCCTCCTGCTCCTTTATGCTGGCCTTGAAAGTACCCAGATCTACTTGGACAGGTAGGGAGGGCTGGATCCCATTTTCTAGAAAAGTGGCTGCCACATTTTTTGATTTCACAGGCCAGAGACATTTAAAAGAGAAGAGGAGGAATAGGTCATTGGTTGTGAACCTTTAGAACAAAAACAAAACCTATCGTTTCATCAAGTTACAGACACCTTAACAAAAACAACCCAAGAAGGGGGCATTCTCAAAGGATGAATACGTTTAACCATATGAAGAACCTAATAGTGTCTTGATTAGAGGCTTTCTTTACCTGAATTATTTGCACCGAAGCAGTGAGGCTTTTACAGTGGCCCAGCAGCCATCTGTGTCTGATGCAACTGACCTGCTGTGTTTCCCAGATGAACAACCTCGGGCCCAGCCCCGGTCTCCGTGGCTAGTTAACAGCTGAGCAGGGGCTCGAACCCAGGTCTCTGAGTTCTCAGTCTCGCACTGCCGCTGTGCTCCTTGGGGTCATATAGTAACACAGACGCCAGGACTTTCACTAAAACTCCCGCTCTGTCTGTCTGCTGCTCTGGAACCACATCACAGGTCATATTCCTGGTTGGAGCCACGGTGAAATTGTCATTGGTATCCATCAAAGTTTAGTTCTTGACTACACACTCTTTGGGTGAAGATCCTTGCTACACACCAATTTATTAAGTTAAAAATAAAGCCGATTGGCATTTGGGAGGCTCCGTATTGTAAAACTCCTCCCTTCCTCCTTCCCACATACGTCAAGCACTTGCTCTGTGTCAGGCACTGCCCTGGGCACTGAGGATTCAGCGGTGAACAGGATCAAAGCCCTCGCCCTGGCAAAACCTACGTTCTAGGGAGAGAGACATGACCACAAATAATTAAAAAATCATTTCAGTTAGTATAAGTGCTGGGAAGAAATTATTGAAATACTTTCGATCCGTGGATTAGTCTCTTGGATAGGAGTGAAGTCAAGCCTGTTTTATACTAAATCCCATTATCTTATAAGCTTCTCCTGTTGGGGGACTTAGCCACCCGCAACAGGACTGGCAGGAGAGGGGCAGCATGACTCTGGGCAGAACTGGATCTCAGTGGTGCATTTTCATCCAGTGCCTGGGGCAGCACAGCAAATTCAGGTGCAGCCTAGGCCGGGGCTGCCGTCCAGGCCGGGGCTGCCGTCCAGTCTGGGGCTGCGGGCTGAGAATGACAGGCAGCAGTGGTGTTGGGGACCGAGGGGAAGCAGGGGCCTCAGTGCGTCCGTTCCTCATGTGCACGCGTTGCCCCGCACTGGACGCTTTGCTGGGTACTGAATGCATCATCGTCACATGCAATCCCCAGCCGGGTTGGTTTTTCTTATCCCCACTCTACAGGTGAGGAAATGCAGCTTGGTAGAGAAATAAAGTGACTTGCCCCGGGCCAGGAGGCCCGTGAGTCGTAGAGTCAGGAAGTCTCACTTCAGAGCATGCTTGCTTGGTCTTTACTATACTCCAGGATAAATTAGGCCAGTAGTGTCAGGGCCCCAGCCAGTTAGAATGGGGTTCTAGGCAAAAGTCAGGGCCCAACAGGTAAGCCAAGGAATCAGCCCAACAGAATAGTGATGGCAGGGAAAGGCTGTAACGTGATAGGCGGGCACATAGGTGCCCAGGGCCCTTGCACTTGGCCAACGACAGGAAAGCAAGGCCACTTCAAATCCCAGCTGCCTTGGGTGGAAGCTGTTAAAATCTTCCTTGCCTTGATCTGGACTTTTTTTTCCAGGTGAAGGGTTCCATAGCTGAACAGGGGTTGGGTGCGAGGGGGTCATTTCCCAGCAGAGTGTGCCTTTGGCGTGTGCTCTTCTTCCTCTCAGCTGTCCGTTAAACCAGAGTTCCGGTCAGAGGGGGAGACTTCTCTCTCTACTGCTTTCTTCTTGTGTGGGCGTTGGGCAACCTCACGACTCCGGGCCTCAGTTCTCTCTAATCTGTAAAACGGGGAAAATAACTACTTCACAAGATGAATGTGAGCTTCCGGTAGACAGTATGCCATCTGTAAAGGGCCCAGCATAGTGCATGATACGTGGCAGAGGCTTGGTATTCTCAGCACCAAACTAACTGAAAACAGCCCCATTTTGTTTGTATGTCTTTCTACTTGGGGAGGTGAGTACACAGATGGGTGTTGCATCCAGAAGGAGTTCTGAAATAAGCACGTTGTAGACAGGGGTTAATGGTGTGTGTGTCTCAGGGGGCTGGCTGCCCGGTGCTGCTCAGCGTATGAGAAACGGCTGTGAGTCACCAGGAAGGTCACCATCTCACAGGTGTGCCAGACGGCACCTTCCAGGCGGAGTTCGGAGGCACCCCACCATCAGCAGAGATGCCTCGAGAAGCCCATGGAGGCTGGTGGTTTCCGAGGTGGCTGTGGCCCCATCCGTGCCTCTCTGGTGGTGGCGAGGGTCTTCCGGCAGAGCACGGGAACTGCCGTGGCTGGCCGCCCCTCTGCTGAGCTGCTCTTTGGGTGTCTTGCCACATGATTCAACTTTTCCATTTGGAAGGGTTATTGGTGCAGTTGGCAGCCGCTCGCCGGGTAAACGATATGGTGGGGCCGCCGTAAACCCGGGCCCATGAAACGAATAAGTCAGCACATTGAAAATACAGCATGGAAGTGACTCAAGCCTGAAGGAATCCATTTTGGAGAGCGCTGCCCTCCCTTCCTGGAATATTTCGGTGGAAATTGATGTTTGAGTTGGGAGGAGGAGGCCAGAGGCCTGCTTCCTAGCAGGGCTCTGTGTCCGATTCAGCAGCATCTGCCCTGGGATTCAGCCCTGCCCGCCCCCCACCCGAGGGCCCCCCTCCTCAGTGAGGGGCCCAGGAGGGTGAGCCTGAGCACAGCAGCTGGAGCTCGGCACCGTGGGAAGCTACCTTTGCAGCAGGTAGGATTGACTCCGTCAGCCAACCTGGTAACGCTTGGCTGGGGTCCTGGAAAGTACTGGAAACTCCACCCAGCAAGGGAGCCTGTGGGAGCTCTCGGCACGGACTGGCTCTTCTTCTCAGAGCTCTCTGGACTCCTGTGTGTTTAAAGTGTTTACCTTCTTCTCGGGGCTTCAGCTTGTGCTTTGCCCACCAGAGACCAATACCAAGCACGTTCGTACGTTACTTAGACCACCCTGGCGACCAGGTAATTAAAAGCTGCGCGCAGTTTGGAAGGAAGGCTGTATTGGAAATCACGCTCCACTGTAATTCAAGAACAGGTTTCTTTATAGAGGGACACGGTTGGTGTCAGACACATGTGGAAAAGAAAAGCACAGGCCCATAATTCTGGCAGGCTACCAAGGGCCAGATGTTAAATATGCTGACCACGGTGTGGCTACAGATGCCGTTAGCCAACCTGGGTTTGATGTGTTATTTTAACCTCTGTTCTGACTTTTCCTCTCTCTCTGCCAGGTCCCCAGTCTATGTGAAGATCTCCTGTCTTCTGTTGACCAGCCACTGAAAATCGCCAGAGACAAGGTGGTGGGAAAGGATTACCTTTTGTGTGACTACAACAGAGATGGGGACTCCTATAGGTGAGCTCCTGCCCCACGAATGCAGCAGGCATGCCGCGCCCGCCACAGCCGCTTGCCACTGCTGCAGCATCTAAGGGACTACTGAGCTTTGACATCTGACAGCCCATCAGCCTTCTTTCTGCTTGTGCTTCTGCTAGGCTTTTCTCCTTCCCTCCCTCCCTCCCTCCCTCCCTCCCTTCTATCCATCATTCCATCCAGTCGACCAGAAGATGTCTGTGGAGTACCCCCACTGGGCATTGGAGATGCAGCAGTGAACAAGAAGCCCCTGCCCTGGTGGGGCTTACAGTCTAACAGGAGAGGGATGTTGATAAAAAACAACAACAACAGGGACTTCCCTGGAGGCGCAGTGGTTGAGGGTCCGCCTGCCAATGCAGGGGACATGGGTTCGAGCCCTGGTCCGGGAAGATCCCACATGCTGCAGAGCAACTAAGCCCGTGTGCCACAACTACTGAGCCTGTGCTCTAGAGCCTGTGCTCTAGAGCCTGCATGCCACAAGTACTGAAGCCCGCGTGCCTAGAGACTTTGCTCCACAATAAAGAGAAGCCACCGCAATGAGAGGCCCACGTACCACAACGAAGAGTAGCCCCCAGTCGCCGCAACTAGAGAAAGCCCGCACTCAGCAACAAAGACCCAACACAGCCAAAGATAAATTAATTAATTTAAAAAAAAAAAAAAAAAAAAAAAAAGAACCTCCAGCAAGCTGCTTCATTAAAATCACATCAGATCCTGCAAAGGAGAAGGTCCAGGGTGTGTCCATGACAGGAATCCCGAGCCCAGGGAGGGCCTGCGTGCTTAAGGGCATGTGAATGAAGCTCGTCTGTCTGATGTGCAGCTCTCCTTTCTCTCTCCATCACCCTGTCCAGGGCTGTGAATAACTAAGTCGACTTGCATCCCTGCCCTGGGTGATCCGTGGTCTAGAACAGGAGATGCACCCAGGAGCTGATTACTGTGTGACGTGATTCCTGCAGCCAGGGCCAAGCTTATTGAGGGTAGCATAGAGAAGGCCGAGGTTGACTCCAGGAAGACTTCCCGGAGGAGATGATGCCCGAGCTAGGTTTTTAAGGGTGCCTAGGAGTTCTTAATATTAAAAAAAGACTGGGAATCCCTACACCCATCCACTATTCCTGTGAGGGATGGCTGTAGTCAGTACCTTGGAGAATGGTGGAGGAATGCCGTAGGCTATAGGTTTTTTTAGAAGCCGCAGAACCTGGGCTGAGTCTTAGCGCTTTGGCCTCATGCTCTTTTGGGGGAGGGGTTGGGGCCTGAGAAATGAAAGTAGGAGAAATTGGCTGGAGGTAGCCGACATGGGCTCCAAACCAGCCCACTGCCCCCTTGAGCAGACGGGAACTTTGACAAATTACTTATTGTCTCTGGACTCTAGTTCTCTCATGTATTAAGTGGAGGCTGATAGTGTTCATTCTTCTAACAGGATGCTCAGTGACACGTTTCTGTGAGCAGGCACTCGTGTGTCAGACACTGAGTCACTCTTCTGTGGCGCTTGTGTCCTAGTGAGGAATCCAGGGAGTCAGCAGCTGCATAAACAGAATATATTGTTGAAGAGCAAATAAAGAAAATAATGGAAGACCAGGGGAGGGAGAGGTGGAGGGGTAAACAGGGAAGGCTCTGGCGTTGGCGGTCAAGTGTGAAATGAGACTTAAGGGTGAGAAGGTTCAGTCCCGCGCAGGTCTGGGAGAAGAGTGTCCCCTTTAAAGGCCTTGGGTGGGGTGAGCTGTCAGGATGGAGCCTGGCAGGGAGGCCCGAGTGGGAGACAGCAGTGAGGGGAGGCCAGGGCTAGGAGGTGAGGCCAGAGGCCTTGAAGTCCAGGGCTACAGGGCTTGGCTCGGGGCACTTGGGGGTTGAAAGAAATAACACGTGTGAAGGGCTGAACAGCACAGAACTTGGGAGAAATTACGAAGAATTCATACTATTTAAACAAGACTAGACGACTGTCATGTGATCACGTCCCTTTCCTAGTTTCAAATGGAGGTCAGGTAAAGAATGTATTTTGGTCTAACCTAGACTGGAGACTAGAGCGGAGATGGGGAGAGGTAGTCGGGTTTGAGGCAAGTTTTAAAAGTAGAGCCAGCAGTGTTTGCAGGTGCGGGGGTGGGGCGGATGAGCAGCTGGAAGGTGGGGTCACTGACTGTCGAGGTGAGTGAGGAAGGCTCTAGGAAGGACTGGTTTGGAGGCATTTTAGGCTTCAGATGCCCATCGGGTGGACGTGGGGAGTCAGCTGGAAGTTGGGGTCACTGACTGTAGAGGTGAGGAAGGCTCTAGGAAGGACTGGTTTGGAGGCATTTTAGGCTTCAGATGCCCATCGGGTGGACGTGGGGAGTCAGCTAGGCTGTGGGTAGTCTGAGTTTCCGGAGGTCTGTGTGGAGATGGAGGTGCAGAGGTGGGCATCCAGCTCCAAGGTGGTGAGACAAGCCCTGAGGCAGATCAGGCTCAGCCTGGGAGGGCCAGCCACTGTCTGGGTTGTGGGCATAGGGCCGGGTCTAGTCCTCACCAAGGGAGAGGTCCCTGAGGGTGCCACGTGGGCTGACAGGCCAGGGAGCCCACGGCCAAAGGGTGAGTGGCTTCACCAGGCATGGGGTTCAGGGGAGGCACCCTGCAAGAGGGGGGCCTGGAGCTGAGTCTTGCTTCTTCAACATCGTCGTCGTATTTCTTTTTTCCACCTGAAAATTTGGGCTTGCTGTGTGAGGCAGCTGTTGCCCAGCAGCCTGTGGAAGGCTGGAATCATTTCCAGTCCATGCCCAGGCCAGGCTTTCCCAGGATGTGGTACCTCCAGGTCGCCCTGCTGGCTCCCACCTACATTCCTGGGGCTCCGTAGGGGGCCTGGGGGTCTTCAGCTGAAGAGGAGCCCAGGGTGTCAGGGCACAGGGCTTTCCTTTTTTTCTCTTCTCGGTATAAAACTTCAAGGTCTTCCGAGTTTCTCCACACATTTCTGTCCTGTGTCTGATCGTTGGCTTAAATAAGACCCTTATGGTGTGACGGTTTGCAGCAGCACTGTTTGAAACCTGTTAGCTGAGACAAAAAGCATTCTCTGAGGGAAATGAAAGGCCTGGCTTTTGAAATCTAAGCGTTCCTGTCCATCTGTCTTTTTTCAAATGGCCTCCATTTAAGCTCTTAAATGTGTTCTGAGTGCCCCTTCCACTCAGGATATTCTGGGTAATGTTATGATTTTTCCCCCAGCTACAATTACCCCGGCTCCAGGACTAACGGCTTGAAATGCTGTCGTCTGTGAGCAGGGAGAGATGTGTCTTGAAAATCCCAGACCCCCAGTCTTCAAGAGAGATCGGCTCTTATGTCTAATCAGGTCGCCTTTAAATGAAAGCCAGTAGGGGTGGGACTTCCAGGCCCCCAGGACAGCAATGGCTCTGTAACCGTGGAAACGAAGGTCAGACCCCGGAGTGTGCTGAGGAGAGCCTTGGGGTCTTGAGGAGCCGCAGGGCAGGTGGGGAGTTCAGATTCTCCCGCTCAGATTCCTCTGCACTCCCCTTGGTGAGTGGAGGTGAGGTACCAAGCCTAGTTTACAAATAAATAGTGGTGGTGACAGCACTCTGCAACTTCATCTTTGTCTCTGGATCTGGCAAGAGGTCTTCGTTGATTTTCTTTTTTCTTTCTTCTTTTTTTTTTTTTTTTTTAAATGCTTAGGTGTCCCTCAGCAGAAAAAGCAGAAAGTTGCTCCCTCTCTGCTGGTTTGGAGGAGCACCAGCAGGATTGCCGGGTGTCCTTTCCTCCCCACCCCGCGCTGCAAGGCTTCAGCCCACGAGCTCTGTGTTGGGTGCTGGGGTGCGAGGGCAGACTGCACAGGCTTCTGCCTGGAGCGCTCTTGTTGTCAAGGGCGGGGATGTGCCCGCTGCAGGAACCGACATCTGTGTGGGAGTGAGGGGACAGGCGGGGACAGTGGTTACTTTTGCTTTGTGTCGGGTGCGAGATCATTCACTCGTTCCTCTGCCTTTTTTTTTTCTCATGAGCATGTGGTTGAGCACCAGGCACTGTTCCAGGCGCTGAGCAAACAGTGGAGAGCAAGACAGACACAGCTCTTGCCCTCTGGGAGCTGAGGTTCTAAAGTTGACTGTCTAAGCGAATTCAAGTTCAGTAAAATTTAAAATTCGGTTCCTCGGTCACACAAGCACTCAGGAGCCACATGAAGCTCGTGGCTACCGTTTTGGACAGCGCAGATACAGAACATTTCTGTTGTCGTGGAAAGTTCTGTCGGGCAGCACTGTTCTGAGGGGTGAACGCAGCGATAACGGACGTGTCAGCCCTGCCCAGGGAGGGAGAGGCCTCGGGGAGCGTGAGAGGGTGCCCGGCGCCGGCTTCTTGCCTGCTCCTCGAGCCAGGTGGGGTCCTGGCTTGTCCAACAGCCCTTGGTTTGCTGTGGCCTGTGCACAACCCAGTGTGACCACAAGAGCTGGCTGCTGGTCGCGGGGCCGTGGGGAGCGTTTCAGCCCACTGCTGCACAGTCTCTCCCGACACTGGTGAGGGAGGTCAGGGGCTGGTGTGGAAAGAAGGGTTTCCAAGCACCTCCTGCTTTGAGGTGGCCTGGGCAGCTGCTGCATGAGGCCCTTTTGGGACACCAAGCACAGCAACTCTTCCCCCACTTACCTTTGTGGACCAGCAGCCAAGAAAGCGGGGACCCCTGCCTGAGGGTGGCTGGGAGCGGAGGTCGCCCAGCTGACTTCACGTGACCTGCTGCAGTAGGTGCCAGGCATCAGTTACCGCGAAGAAAGACGTCTGTGCACAGAATTAGCTAAAACTGGGCTTCAGGAGGCGGTGATGCCTTTTTTCCCTTACCAACAATCCCAGATCAGAAGGTTCTTTGGAGTCCTCAGTGATGTGAAGTGGTGTCATCGGGGGTGGGGGGGGGGGGAACGGGAGAGGCAGTGGGGTTTCTTACCGTGGACATGTCGAGGTGTTTATGCCCCACAATCTGAAGGACTTTGTCCGAATTCCATATTGTCCTCTCCTCCTTTCTTTTACTCTCTCACCTTGTTTTTTTTTTTTTTTTTTTTTTTTTTGGGCTGTGTTGGGTCTTTGTTGCTGCGCGTAGGCTTTCTCTAGTTGCGGCGAGCGGGGGCTACTCTTTGTTGCGGTGCACGGGCTTCTCGTTGCGGTGGCTTCTCTTGTTCCGGAGCACGGGCTCTAGGCACATGGGCTTCAGTAGTTGTGGCACGTGGGCTCAGTAGTTGTGACTCACAGGCTCTAGAGCGCAGGCTCAGTAGTTGTGGCGCATGGGCTTAGTTGCTCCACGGCATGTGGGATCTTCCCGGGCCAGGGCTCGAACCCGTGTCCCCTGCATTGGCAGGCGGATTCTTAACCACTGCGCCACCAGGCAGGCCCCCCACCCCCTCACCTTTTTAATACTCTTTCTTTGAACCCCCAGCTCTGTGAACTCCACCTGCGGGAATTAATGAGTGGCTATTTCCCTTATAACCCCCCTTCCAGCACTCTCTGTGATTAAATGCTTTCCTGATGTGGCAAAATACATTTTAAAAAATGCAGCAAGACTTTGGGCTGGAAAAAGTGAGACTGGTTCTCATTACTTCACAGTCTTCTTTGTGTGCGCAGCCCTTGGAGGCTGGAAGGCCGTCCTCTGTTCACAGGGAGAACTCTGTCCCTCAGGCTTTCTTACGTGTGGTCAGCCTGTCCCCATGGGGCTGGCTCTCTGCCTCTCTTGCTGCTTCCATTACTGACAGCTCTCTTCTTAATCCTTAATCGTGTAAGAAGATCTTTGAGGAGTAAGAGTTTCTCCAGAGCTGCCAGCAGGCCAGGGAGGAGAGAGGGGCCTCTGTTGATCAAAACAATGGTGAGAACAAAGGAAAATTTTAAAAAGGGTGAGAAAGGAGTCACATTTGTTGAACACTTACTACATGCCCGTCTCTAATCTAGGCACTTGATGTATCAATACTTTTCTCCTTTGCTCCTCAAAGCAGCCCTGTGGGTAGATAGTAGTCTCAGTTTGCACATAAGGAAAGGGAGGCTCAGAGAAGTCAAGACACCTGTTGGAGATGCACAGCTGGTGAGAGTTGGAGCCTGGGGTTCATACCCAGGTCAGATGGAATCTGAGCCGTTGCTCTGCAAACCTTGGGAAAGCCGTGTCTATGCCCAGGGCCTGTGGATAATGGCTTTTCCTCTGAAATTTCAGAAGCTGGGGCTTGGGCCGATGGCTCGCTGGAATGATTCATGTGATCTCCTTCTCCTTTTCCCCGCCAGGTCACCGTGGAGTAACAAGTATGACCCTCCTTTGGAAGATGGGGCCATGCCTTCTGCTCGGCTGAGGAAGCTGGAGGTGGAAGCCAACAATGCCTTTGACCAGTACCGAGACCTGTGAGTTACGGACGCCCTTTGCCCCGCAGCGCTTCTGATAAGTAGTTCATAGATGAAACGCGAGGCCAAGTCGTCTCCCTTAGACCTGCCACCTGGCTGGCCTAACTAGTAAAAGTTCTGAGCACCCCCAGCAGGGTGCTGGGCCCGAGTGTGGTCATCGGGTCAGTCGTGAGAGGCTGCTACCTTGCCCGGGCAGTACTCTGCGTCGTGCCTCTCCGGAACAGCAGGTGCCATTGGGACAGCACCTCCTGTGTGCAAGACTCAGTGCCAGATATTTCATACACATCATCGTAAATCCTTAAATCCTCACAAATGTGGTCACTGTTTTAGTCCC
Source organism: Eschrichtius robustus (assembly GCF_028021215.1). NCBI lineage: Eukaryota > Metazoa > Chordata > Mammalia > Artiodactyla > Eschrichtiidae > Eschrichtius > Eschrichtius robustus. The sequence continues at coordinate 15,038,094 of NC_090826.1, read as the reverse complement.
CATTTCCCAGATGAAGAAATCAAACTTCAGAAAGATTAAGGTGTTCGTCCAAGGCAAGAGGCAGAGTGGGGAATCAAACCCGGCTCCGTCTGTCTCCAGAGGCCCCTCTGGTTTTCACTGCACTGCCTGCCCTGACTCTGTTCTTACCTGGAGCTCAGGGCCCCTGCTTCCAGACCAGTCACCAGGGCGGGAGGAGTCGAGGTCCTTAAACAGTGGGCCTTGGGCAGCCACCTCTGAGCCAAGTTTGCTGACTCCCGAGTTGTTGGGGGCCTCAGCCTGCACTTTGGGAAGCGTTTTCGCTGCGTCTGCTTTCTGCTTCCATCCAGTCCCTCCACGCCACCAGAAAGGTGGCCACTTCATTAATCCGCCTTGCAAGGAAAGGCTCCAAAGCAGGTTATCCTCTGAAGCGTTTTTTCTTAATCCGTAGAATCTCATTTTTAATTAAGTTCTGTATTGAAAATGTAACAAAACTGTAATACATGCAATGCTACCTCAGTACAAATTCAGTCATTTAGGGGAGGGCGTGGCATCCACTTCTGTAAAGGGCCAGATAGTAAACATTTTAGGCTTTACAGGCTACACAAGTCTGTATCACTTTTTCTTTGTTCTTTCTTTTTTATGTATATATTATCCTTTAAAAATGTAAAACCATCTCTTGAGCCTTGAGGGAGGTGGGAATTGGCCTTCCGTCTACAGGGTGCCCTCCCTGACCTGACCTAGGATATAGGCAAGAAAAGGGAAATGAGAGAAACGAAGCATCTGAACGGCTGAAACCATTGTCTGAAAGCTGGTGTTGTTACGCTTCGAGAAGGAGTTTCAGGTCTCCATCTTGCAGACAGTTGGCGTGGTTTTCCAGTTTTTAGCAGATTTGATATAAACGCATATAATAAAGAATTTACTTTAGAAGCTGGTTTGGGAGGAAAAGTGACACTTCTCAGTCTGACACACGGACAGACAAAAAGACCCACAACACACAAGCAGAAGCTCTGAGGAAACCATGAACACATGGCCCTGAACATTTCGGTAGCCCCCGAATGCGTCGCTGTGTGACTCAGCTTTATCTGCGGTACCTGTCATGTGCCAGTATTGTATATACATTATCTTTAATCCTTTCACGAACCTCTGGGGGAGATGATTTTCCCTTTTTTACAGATGAAGAGATTGAGGTTCCCAGGGGCTAAATGACCCACCACAGGACGCAGAGGCGAAGAGCCTAGGACTTGAGTCCATATTTGCCTGAAGTTTCCACAACTTATTGATTTTCACCGTTAGAGTGAATTCACTGATTAAAGAGTTCTTACGTCTAGAACTTTGCCCTGTGGTAGAATAGCTCCTCCTCCAGTGATGCTGGGAGATTTCCTCGTTGCTGTCATCTCTGGTTTATTTGTAGTTGGTCTTACCTGGCCATTTGGCAAGAAGCCTATCCAGCCGCTAAATAAGAATTCCCAAGTGGAATCAGTTTCATGGGATAGTGACAATATTGATAATAAGATAGCGGTGGTGATAACAGCAGTTACCAGCCAGTGGCTGGGAGAGCCCAGTGTTCACTGCCTCTCGGTCTTATTTGATCTTCACATCAGCCTGTGCAAGAGGATTGTCCCCGTTTTACAAATGAGTTGACAGGTTCAGGGAGGTGAAGTCACTTGCCCAACTTCACACAGCCAGTAACGTATTTCGCATGTTATGGTCCAGTATGAAACCATCCTTATCCAACTCCAGAGTCCAACAGTTATCCATTTACCTGACTGACATTTGAGTGTTTGCTTGCCAAGTCCTGGGGCACCGGCCTTGAATACGGAGGACCACGTCCCTGCCCGCGCGGTGCGTCCACTGTGAGAGGACAAACAATAGAGTGCAAACAAGTCGGCGCGGTGACAGTGATGGGACAGGGAGTGACTCGGGCTTTCAGTGGGTGGGGTTGTTGGGGGGGGGGGTCGGGAATGCCACTCCAGGAGCTGACGCTGGAGCTGAGGGCCGGCGCCTGGGCCGGAAAGGAGCGGTCTGGGCAGAGGGCTGCCTGTGCCGGCGTCTCCAAGGATCAGAACGAGGCTGGTTCTGATTTCTTAGAGGCTAAACATTTGGGCTGTGATTTCCCGAATAAAGCAATGCAGACGTGTTGGTGCCCTGTGCTGCCGTTTGGGGCCAGGCCCAGGGAAGAGGCCGGTGTCGTCTCTGACTCCTTTCTCCCTCCTGTCTCGCTGGTTCATGTGTATAATGACACGTGGTCAGTCTTAGACGTGTGGCTTCTGTGGGGTCTTGACTGGCCTAACATCGTGAGCATTTCCCCATCACCATTAAAAAGTCTTCACTGTGATCCCCCAGTCCTTACAGCGACTCTGTAGGGTAAGTGGGAGTTACCTCGTTTAACAGACGATGAAACCGATGCTCAGAGAAGTTCTCCAGGTGGTTTACCCGCTAGGAAACGGCAGGAGCTGGGCTCATACCCTAGGTCTGACTCTCTGTACCGCCTCCTGAGAAGGCTCCCCTGCCTGGGCGAACGTCCACTTTGAAGGTGGCGTTAAGCCTTAATGACCCGTATTTCTCTGGGGGTGTGCATGGGCCTGCACTCTCCTGTAAAGGTGAGCTGGGCTGCGGGGGCTTTGGCGGGGGTGGGGGGGGTGACAGGACCGCTTCCTCCACCCAGTGGCAGATCTAACAGGACAAGCCAGCCCCGGAGGTTCTGGGATGGTCTGTAGAGGTGGAATCCTGGCCCAGAGAATGCCGTCTGTCCCCAGCGGCATCAGTGTGCTTTTCCGTGGGGGAGGAGAGAGTACAAGGCCTGCAGGTGGCGCCCACAGAGGAGGGCAGGAGGCCCTTCATGCCCTTGTATGTGAGGGGAGGCCCAGTTCTCCCTGTCACAGCAACCTCAGGCCACCGGGCTGGCTAGAGCTGTCATTGGGCAACCAGAGTCAGCAGTTTCAAAGCACCCTGTGTTATCAGTGTCCTGAGGACGCCCCCTCCTGAGGCCGTACGTGAGGACCGTTTTCCCAGCTGGACCACACTTGATGAGCCAACTCATTTCTGGTCTAGTAATTACGAACGCAAGTCTCCTTTTTCTTTCTTTCCTTCCTTTCCATTCCTCCTTCCCTGCCCCCTCCCTCCCAGTACCTTGCTCACCTCTGGAAGTCCCCGTCGTCAGAGTGCCCTGTGACTTGTTGGTGGCCATGTCAGTGACCTTGGCAGGGCCAGAGCCTGAGCTCTTCTCCCTGTGGTTCTGGAGCAGACGGAGGTTAGCAAGGGGCTCGGAGGCCTTGAGCAGCACAGGCCAGTGGTTGCTCCAGGTTTTCTAGGGACCAGATTGTTCCAAGGGAGGCAGGGGCAGTAGGTCATGCCTTCCTCTTTATCCTTCATCCCTGCCCCTCCGCAGTATAGACCTCTTCCCGCAGGAAGGAAGACTCCTTTGCTGTCATCCCAGTGAAGGAAGCCACCGCGCTCCTCCGTGGATTCTTCCACCTGCCTGCCTTTCACGTGGACACGTGGGCTCAGGCAGCGGTTCCTCTGAGGGGAGGCTCCCCGACACTGCCTCAACGGTCTGCTGGCTCTGGTTGCCGAGTTGCCGCCCGAGCAGCCGGGAAGATGGCCTGTGTCCTGGGCTTGCCGAGGGGTGCCGGAGCCTCAGGCAGACCCCACCCCTGCCAGAAGGAAGAGAGAGTGACTGAAAGGACGCTGCCAGGAGAGGACCGGCACACCATCGCTCCCAGGAGGGCTGGATGCGGACGGCCGCCGCTCCAGGGTGCCCCGCTCCGAAGTGGGGCTCGGCCTGTGCCCCCCGGGGGTTGAGGACTGTGACGAACAGGCCCGTCCCCTGTACTGACCCCGACTTTATTCCTGACGACGTGGTGTTTGTGAATTCTGGGACCCTGATGGATTGCAGAGTTAGGACTGAGTTTGGCTTGTGCTCCGGCCTCTCGACCACTCCCCCCCTCAAATGACTGAAAGCTGCCAGACTCTGGCCCTCGGGCTTAGAATTAGAAACCCCTTGTGTTGCGTGGAGCAGCTGCTGTAAGGAGCCTTCGGGGGCTTCTTGTTCCATGACTCTTCGCAGGAAGGACCCTCGCTCTACCCTGGGAAGGCCCCGCTGAACTCAGCTCACAGAGATTTGCTGGCTTCTGAAGGGCTGGAGGGTCGACAGAAGAAAAACGGGGACTTCCCTGGCCGTCTAGTGGTTAGGTCTCTGCGCTCTCACTGCTGAGGGCCCGGCTTCAACCCCCTGGTTGGGGAACTAAAATCTCACAAACTGTGTGGCACAGGGAAAAAAGGAAAAAAAAAAACCCAACAGGATAAAAACAAAACAAAAAAAAGAGGCCTAAGGTGCTCTTTCCTGCCATGTCCTCCTCCGGCGTGGACCTCTCCCCCTCCCCAGCTGTTCGCTGTGCCTTAAGACTGAACCTGTGGACACGGTAGTGAAGACAGCTTCCTGGTTCCCCTTCCTCCTGGGCTGGTCCTGGCCCATCAGCCTGTTCTTACTCCTGATGTTCTCCTTACCAAGATGAGTGGAAGGAGACTTCGGGGAGCATGGAGCCAGCTGAGACACAATCCAGGCCAGGCGACGGAGGCTTCTCTCTGCAGTGAGAGAGAAAAGCTTCTTCCCCAGCGTCCTGAGGGAAAAGCCTTGGCTTCTGTCCTCGGGCTCTGGGCTTTGATCCCTGGGGCTGTAAAGGTTTTGACTTTGTAGGGAATTAGGATATGGAACTGGTATGGTCCGAGTGAGGGGCCAGGCCAGGGACACACTGACCAACAGGCCCTCTGGCTTACAGCTCCGGTGGGGATGTGGCCCCCCTCTCTCCTGCCTGTGCACAGCATTTCTCCATATAGCTTAAAAGTGCCAGCAATTTGGAGCACAACTCCTTTCCCAAGGTGGGCATGTGGCACGTAGGGGCCCAGGGAGGTGAGCTGTGTGTCCTGCATGATTTCCTTTGAAGCCCCCCAGTTCCTGGCTTCCCCTCTGCTCCTCCCAGGTCCCTGCCACGTTCTCACCCTCCCATCCTCCCATCCCTCCCACATTTACTGATTTCCTTCTTTGCTGTCACCAGTGACAGAAAGGGATTGTGGTGGTAACTTTTCCCCAAGAGAATAACTGTTAAGCAACCGTTGATAGCACAACTCTGATTTTAGATGAAAAATAGTCCATTTGCCAAAAATGCTCAGGAGATGATGGGCAGGTTTTGCTGGAGTGCTGGCGCTGGGGGAAGCCCTGATCAGCTCTCCAGTCGTCTGGGACGTCATCACTTCTCTCCCCGCAAGCCCTCCCACCTTGGTCGCTGACATCCAGGCTACTCTCGTTCTCTGCCAAGCCCCCAGATGGTTTCCTGGCTCTAATTCATGGGCTGGCTCAGTTAGCCCCTGGGGAGTAGGGAGAGGTCACAGAAAGGGCCGCCTCTCGGGTGGCTGGCTCACAGGGTCACTGCTTTCTTGGCAGAGTTGTCTCTGCTTTCTCAGGCCTTAAGCCTGGGGTAGCTCGTCGGTCACAGAACCTCATCACGTGACCTGCGTGAGCCATCGTTCTTGGGAGAGACTTAGTAGAGGGTCAGCACTTGCAGCTGCCAGAGAAACATCTTATTTGTGGTGTGAGCCACCAGTTGGCTGCCATGAACCCCACGATCAGTGCTTTGAGTTTTCAGGCTCCCAGAGAAGATGGGAAACCTTCCCCACTCTGGCTTTCACACTGGGTCCTCTGTCGGCCCAGGTTCTGTTGAGACCAGATGTTCTAACCGAAGGGGCTGGCACTGCTTTCTTTCAGAGATGATTGCTCCCATCTGTGCCAGGCATCTTGCCCCGTGCTCTGCGATCCTTGGCTCTTGGCTTGCAGCAGATAATACCTTCAAACATGCGGTTGCAATTTATTGGCCTTATAAGTTAATTTTAGTGGGTGTGCAATTGATTGAAATCAAAGCTTAACGAAGGCCAGAGTCTAGGGGGTGGAGGAGCGGGGCGGGAAGGCATTTTGTGTTCTTCCTTGCTTCGGGTCTGAGATAATCTTCAAAAGCCTTAATTAGGTTTCCTAATCAGCCCTTCTTGTCTGGAAGACGTTTACAGAGTGAAACAAGGCTGGCGTCCCTGTGGCAGCCCCAGAGCCCGCGAGCCTCTCCGGCAGCGGCCGGGCGCTGGCAGATGAGCCTTCCCCCGGCTCCCTGCCTCCTCTCCCCCGCTGGGACCGGGTCACAGTTGTGGCTGTTTCCGCTCCTTCCTTCCATTCTCTGCGCCTCTGTCAGATGACGTTTGAGCGACACCAGCCCAGCGAGGGCGGGGCATCCATGTTCCCGTGAGGAAAAAGCTTGTTGCCTTGGTTTCTTGGGTCCTTGAAACTCCATGTTCCCAGCTGCCTTCTCAGACCTCTTACCCTGGGCTCCCCGGGGCTACCCCTTCCTGGTATGTGAGCATCGGGCCTGGAGAGTTTCAGTGTTTCAGTCCTGATGGGACGCGTAGGTGGCAGTGGGAGGCTTTCTGATGAAATGGAGGTAGCCGAAGTATGGGAAGCAGATAACTGGTGGTCGGTGGGGACACCCTGGCAGCAGGCACAGACACCTCCCAGCAGAAGTCACTGTATCTGGGTCAGGCTGCAGAGTGGGGAGGCGCTGGGCTTTGAAAGAGACTTGGCCTTGATGCTCTGTTCTGCCCTTACTCACTGACTTGGGGCGAGTGGTCCACTTTCTGGCCTCTGTTTCCTTATCTGTCAGCAAGGTGCCACTGCCCATGTTGGGGGGGGGGGGTGGGGGGTGAGGGCAGCCAGTCAGGCGCTGTTCCCAAGGCTCACCTTGCACTCATGGTGTCCACTCGCACCTTCAAGTGTGACAGAATTATCCTCATCTTGCAGCAGTGACCTGTGTGGATGTGTTTTTGATTGTGGCTGGGGGGCGGTTTTGGTGCAGACGTGGCGAGGCAGCAGGCCGCGTTAGGAGGCTTCGGGTTCTGGTGGGGCTCTGCCATAGACCGCAGCAAGACCTTGAGTAAATCTGTTTCAGAAATGGAGTGAAGTAGTTCCCATCTGTGCTGACGGGAGAGAGTACTTAGGATGGAGCCACAGATACTTCCCGAGAGCCTGCCGTGCTCTGAGCACTGCAGGTGCCATGGGGGTGGGTCAGGCGGGCCCCTTGGGCCCAACAGGCGTGAGGAGGTACACAGGGAAAGACGTGAACAAACGAACAAAGGACTCGCACCCTTTGGTAAGTGCTGAGAAGGACCAGAAACTGGGCGCTGCATCTACAGTAGTGGCCGGGGAGGGGCCGTGGGTTGACTGGAGCGGGCGTCCCTGTCGCAGAGGAGCATCGTCAGAGCAGGCCTGGCTGGCATCTGGGAACTTGGACTTGGGAGGTTTTGTTCCATTCCCTGATAGGAGCAGTCACCACGTGGAAACTGTTGCGCAAGCGCTATGGTTTATGCAGCACTGCAGCCTCCGTGCTGGAGTCTGGAGTTGCGGTGTGTGCCAGGCAGAGGAGCTCAGCAGTAGGAACCCTGGGCACCGAGGCTCGGGGTGGGGGTGGTGGGCTCCCCGGGGACAGCACTTCACACGCGGTCCCGGCCCATCGCTGGGGAATTAGGCGCACCTCGTGTGACTCCCCGGGGCGGGGCAGGGGCGGTCTTGGAAGCTTCTACCCGGTTCCCTCCCTCGGCAGCTTGTGCCCTGTCTCCTTTCCCTGGAATAACTCACGGCTGCAAGCACGACTCTTTTGAGTCCTGTGAGTCCTCCTAGCGAATCGTGGAAGCTCAGGTGGTCGTGGGGAGGCAGGCTCAGCCGTGTAACCTGGTGGGGAGGGGCTCGCTGGTGTGGCCAGGGGACAGGAGCCGTGGGGAGAGGTGCGCGGGCCCTTGTCCGGCGCAGGCCTGGGGTGTAGTCCTCAGCGCCTGGGGAAGGGTCTGGAGGGTCCCGGGGTACGTGGGACAGCTCTGACTGTACGTGCTGAGAGATTCCTCCAGAAGCCGTTTGGAGGCTGGGGTGGAAGACCCTGACCCGGACTCCTCTTATTCTGGTTGCTTGGTCCTGACTGGTCTCCCACTAGTCTGGCTGAGCGACACGTATGGTTTGAGGTTACCCTGTGTTTCCCACCACCAGAAGCAGCCAGGCCAAGTTACCTTTGGTGTCCAGAGTCAGAACCCAGCTGGGAGATGGGTGGAAGCACTGAGCAGAGTAAGCGTGAGGTGATGGAATCGTTCAGGAAAGTTCTGGGGCAGGTGAGACCTGGACCATCGGGATTGGCCATCGGCCTGGCTGCCTGCCCCTTCACACAGGTCTGGGTGGCCCCCGCCGCGTGAACCTTTTCCCCCTTGCCCGGAGGTGGAGGGCCTCTCTCTCCCGTGTGTGTCTGAAGGTCTCCCGAGGGACCCTGCCACAGTGCCGCTTGCTACACATCCTGTGCCCCAGGGACCGCGGTGTAAAGGCGGGGAAGTCGTGTCTGGCTCTGAGCTTGTCGGCAGCGTAATTAGTGTTTGGGTTTCCACATACATTATTCGTATCTTCACCCATGCGTTTGGAGGGCCTCTGAGAACCCGCCCTGCCTGCTGTGGGCCTCCGGCTGCCAGTCTTGGGCCGGTGTGAGAGTGCTGGAGGCAGCTAAGGGGGAAGCCAGGGTCGCCTCAGCTGCGCTGTTTTGATCGAGTGGGAGACGCGTGGAGAGAAGCCCTGTCTGCTTTGTGGGGAGTTGGGTCGAGTCGCTTCCTGCTCTCGTGGTGTAAGTTTCAGCTGCTCTGAGCCCTGCTCTGAAGCAGGGGCATTTCCTGCGGTTCCCAGAGCCCATGCACGCAGGGTCCAGACAGGCCACTCGTTGCCCCCCAGCCTGGAGGCCAGTGATGGTGCGTCCACGTGGGTCCCCTTCGCCAGGTTCCTGAGGTCGTGCCCAGGGTCTGCTTGCCTTGGCACGCACTGTCTGCTTTTCATCTGCTGGAAGAAAGTTAAATGGAAAACAGGAGCGTGCAGAAAACAAGCTCATTTACAAACATGATCCCCGAGTCAGCATCAAGGACTCTGGTTCCTCCAGGATTCCTGGGTTTCTGTCCCCGCACGGCAGCCAGTCACGCTTCGGGTCGTGTGGCTGCACGTGTTGGGCTGAAGCGAGGACCGGCTTCCTCCGGTGGTGGTGGTGCTGCCTGGTCCTGCCGGGCACCCTGTGCTGCCAGGGAAGCTGCTTCGTGCAAGGATCGAGGGTGGCTGGTCTTCCAGCGGTTCAGCCAGCAGGCCTCTGCTGCCACCCTGAAGTGGAGGGCCCTCCTTCCAGAACTCCCAGTGCAGGGTTCTCGGTGTTGCCCAGACTCCTGGCCACTTGGTGTACCCCTTCCTTCCTTCCCTGACTTTCTCCTGCACCTTGAGGCAGCATTGTGTACAGCGTGTGTGTGTGTGTGTGTGTGTGTGTGTGTGTGTGTGTGTGTGAATTCACCTAAGTCCAGCCTCACAGGCTAAACCAGGGCCATGAGAACAGGACGTGGCTCTGGGGCAGCCAGCTCCCCAGTTCTCAGCTGTGTGACTTGGGTGCATTCCTTTCGCTCTCTGGGTTTCCACCATCTTAACTGTAGAATAATGTATGCAGAGCCCCTGACACAGAATGGGTTCTCAAAAACGGCAGCTCTTGGGCGATGGCGATGGCGACTCCAGAAGGCCTTGACCGTCCACATCCTCCGGGGTGGGCAGTGTGTTCACGGGTAGCCCGGAGAGGCGGAGGATGCTCACGGGTGGCATGCAGTGCAGACGGCGTGGTCAGGTGCCAGGCCAGCTCGGCGGCCCCTGCAGCAGAACCATTGTTTCCAGAGAGGCCTTCATTATTCCTCTTTAAGTAAAAAAATAAAAACCTCGTAAAGCGAGGCTGTAAAGCGCCGCAGCCACGGTCCAGATGTGCACATCTAAGTGCAACTGGCATTAAAGTCGCGCATGCCTAAGCCGATCGGCATGTTTGCTCTGGGGGTTGTTGCACCTGTGTGTGCTGGAAGGAATGTCCACAGAATACCTGTCCCGTGTCCGTGGGCAGATTCTGGGACGCGTTCCGAAAACCGTGGTGGAAACGGCTGTCACTGGAGGTGTGTAAGCAGAGTTTTGGTCAACTTAAGATGTTTGGAATCTGCGCTGTGGCACTCAGAGTCTGCCTCACACCGGCCCTCATGCAGCCACCTGATCCTGGAGTGTCAGAGCTGGGAGAGACCCTAGTGAACCTCAGAGCCAATGTTTTCATCTTACAAATGAGAAAACCACATTGGTGCCGCATAAATATTCCTTGCCTTGGCTTTGTTTAATGAAGCCGACTGCAGAAGCTCACACTCCAGCACCTAAGGGTGTGGCCTTGTGCTGCCCACCCACCGCCACCGACTTGTCTGGGTTTGGGGGTGACTGCCCGTCCTCCGAATCGCAGGTGTCATCACGCTGCCAGAGATCCACGTCCGCTCCGGCCTCCTGCCCAGTCCTGGGAAGGCTGCCCAGCCCGCTTTCGGCTAAAGGACCACGTCTGAATGAACCCTGCTCCCAGCAGATCTGTGCTGGCTGTGGTTCTTTTGTGGGGGTCATGGCATGTGACTCATTACCTGTTGGGGCCTCTGTATTAGAGCCGCAAGTCCAGCTATTCTCCCAGGAGGCAATTTGATGGGAAAGAGGGAGGGCCAACCTCCAAGCCGATTCCAGTCCCGGCTTCCCTGTTACATGCGCAGCCCCGCGTTGGCCAAGCCTGGTTACAGCCCAGATTCCTGAGACAAGTTTCCATCCCGGTCTCCACGCACACCTCAGCCTCAAACACTCCATAAAGCTTTAGGAGCCGAAATAGGTTTGGTTGTTTTGTTTTTTTTTTCCCCCTTTTGTGAAGTAGGTCATTTTGAGTATGAAGTATTATGTTTTCTCTTTTGTCTCCTCCTCCCCAGAAGTCCTGAGGTTGGAGAGTTATGGTCATAGAATCTGTATGTGTGACGCTGACTTTGGTCAAGTGGAAGAGTGCATTTCAGGGGGAAACGACATAGCTCTCTGGGAAAAAGAGAGTCACTGACACCCCAGGCTTTTCGCTGATGCAGGTTCAGGGTCTGACTCGCCCAGGCGCTTCAGTGTGATTGGCTGTGCGGGTAAATAGCCAGCCCACCCTAGGGGCTTGCCTGTGGCTCCTGGCTTATCCAGCACAGAGCTGTGCCCTGGTGACCTGGTCTTTTGAAGTTTATGAAACCTGGTTGTGGTCAACATACTGTTTTTCAGATGATGGGACTTAACGGAGCCAATCCAGGTGCCCCCATCTCCTTAATGCCAGCTGTCTGAATTCTCTGCAGTTCCATTTGCCTTAAAAAAACTGTTAATCTGCTGGGAAGATCTTGAAAGCCACCAACTGTGGAGCCGATGGCACTTGGTTGAAAGGGTTCACTCTTGGGTGGACATCAGAGCATCGTTTTCCTCTCGTTGTTCCCGGGTTGGTCTGGGTCGGTCTATCGGTTCCCCTACTCCTGACGTTCCTGGAGCTCTGAAAGGCCCCACTGTTCCCTGGTTCGACTTTCCAAGCCGGCTTCTCCGCAGTGTCCCCACAGACTGTCCCTGTGTCCCTGTGGCTAACAGGTCGTTCACCCTCCTCACCGTGTGTGCGGATTTCAGCCCTCACTCCCTGAAGGTGCCAGGCCTAAGAAAAGCCCAGGGGTTTCGTCTTTGGGCGTCCACGTTTTAAAGATGTTCCCCAAGCTGCCCCCTTGACCAGAGACCTCTGGGCCTTCCCTTTTGTGCCCAGCGCAGCTGGGCCATGGCAGTGGTCCTGGGACCGTCCTCCCTCCCTCCCCTGTGGAGCAGGGGCAGAGCACAGGCGGGCCGAGTGAACCCATCGGCAGCCCGCTCGCAGCGCCAGGCCACTCTTGATGCTTCGTTCATGTTGCCATGCGCGGCCCGAGAGTGAGTCGCCAGGGATGGCAGAGCCCCCTTATTGAAATAGCATGTTAGCATTTAAACAGTATTAATACTATTTGACTCATTAAATATACAAAGGCCAGTTACAGTGCTTCCATGTGTGTGCTGTTAGTTCTGGCGGGCGACTCCTCAGATGGCTTTATGTGGTTTCAGACAACATTTTAGCACATTCTTAAAATACCCACAAAAGCCTTTATGTAAAAACTCATAAATGTGAACCACGTAAAAATTATTTTTTTTCCCGTTTCATGTCATTATGATCAAAGTACAAGTAGGTAAGAATAAATTTCCAAAAACTTGTTGAGGTCCCTCTTTAATTAACGCTTCACGCGCAGAGCAGGGCTATAAACCGTGGGACGGGGGCTGTCCGTGCCCCGCAGCCACTCTGCCACAGAGGCTGGCCTTCTGGGCGATTCTGAGCGGCCCCTTCTCATCACGCGTCCTCCAGTGCCTTTGTCCTGGAACGTCAGGTTGAGACTCGCAGCCGTGCGCGTCCCCAGAGGTCCCTTTAGGTGAATGGAATGTGGGTCCGCTCTTGAACAGCACGAGGAACAGTGGCCACTCTGGTGCTGCCGCCCTCATCTCTTCACTGAAAGTCAGACCGCCTGTAAGTGAGGGTACTACCCGACGGGACACTGTCCCAGCTATGAAACCAATTACGGAGGTCACGTGGCTCCGTGGAAAAGGTGCTCGTGATTCCGGCCAAGTGAGGAAAGCCGAGCCCAGCCCAGTCCCCTTGCCGTGCCTACAGTTACATAAAAAGTAAGCGTCTGGACAGAGACCGGAGGGGAATTTGGAAAAATGAGATTTACGGGATAAGCTGATTTATGGTGTTGTGGGCTAAATTTTAAATTTCCTTTTTTTAAAATAATGTTCTTCTAATAAATTTTTTAATTTGGGGGAAGAATAGTAACCCACGTGAGCATCAGAGTCGAGCTTGCATTTTTACCTCCTTTGTCTCCAACATTTTGTAACTTTGGGCCTGGTCAGTGTGGCCCACAAGGGAGGCTGAGGATGCCGGGAGGAGCTGCCCGGAGGGGGAGCCGGGCCGTGAGGTGGGACTTTGGAGTGGAAATGGCCAGTTCCGCCCCGCAGAACGGTAATGCTGTTGTTTTATTTTTCTGGAAGAAAACAGAAATCTAAGGGAGGGGACTGAGAGGGCTCAACCACAGGCCATCCGGTGCCTTTGAACTGGTTGCCAGGTGGTGTCGAGGAGGGTTGTCAAGCCACCAGGCCCTCCGCTGGTTCCCTCCCAGGGCAGCCTGACCTGCCCTCCCCCGAGTCCCAGCACAGAGACAAGAACAACACTCTGGGCTGGAAGGCGCCTGAGGCGGGGGGCCGTGGGCTTCGAGGGGCAGAAGGACGAACACGCCCGCTGGGCTTCGCGCCTTCGCTCCAGGAAAGAAGGAATTAGCGGCCCACTTCTGCCAGCACAAGAAAAGCCACATTTTTAAAAGTTGTTTTTTCCCTTTTGATGTGGGGCTGCTCTCCCGACAAGCAGGCAGAAAGGGAAAACCATGCGATGGAACCCAGCCATCTGTCACCGAAAGGACGGTGTTGGCGGGTCTGCCCTGGGCTGCCCTTCCCGCCCGCGGTAGTGCTGCTGTGCTTCCCCGGGGAATTGGGGGAGGGGGCACCAAAACCCCGGAGCCCATGCCGCCTGCTCACCTGAGCGAGGGGTCTGGTCCCAAGGTGACTGATGCGTCCCCACATGTCCCAGGAGCGTTCCAGGGTGGCCCGGCGTGTGACCAGCTCCCTGCAGGGCTGGGCCGGGTCACGGTGGCCCTGTGGAGGGAAGTGGGGGGGGTGCCTCAGGCTCTACGCCAGAACACTTACCTACTTGGGGTTTGGGGAGAGATTTAGAACAAGGGAAAGCGCCTTCCTGAGTGGGGTCCCCGAGTGCCCAGCGTTGGCCAGTTTCCCGGAGTTGCCCTGGGCTGGCGCCGAGCTCGGACCCGCAGGTTTGTCTCTCCCTTCTCCCGTGCTTTCTCCTTGCAGTTCTACGCTCTGCTGCCCTGGTTGGAAGCCAAAGTCCTCAATCCCTCAATCTTTCCTTTCCCTCAATCCCTCAACCTCAGTCCCTCAATCTTTTGACCAACATTTAGCCCCGGGGCTGGCACCTCATACAGCCTCCTGCCGCCACCTGCCTTCTGGGGCCGACTGGCCAGGGGAGACAGCTGTGAATTTCACTTGACGGCTCAGTCGCAGTGGGTAGCGCGGGATGGAGCAGTGGGGACAGTCTCCCTGAGGACTGCTGGCGGGGAGGACGCGAGGGGAGCAGGCGGAGGTGTGGACCCTCATGCGCCACGCCCAGTGGGCCTGCGGTGGGTCAGAGCCAGAGACAAAGCAGCCACGGGGCCCTGCAGCTCTCCAGCGTGAAGAGAGACTACCTCTTCCGTCTGATTGTCTCTCGGTTACACCCTGGTGTATATCACATACTGGCCTTTGTACGAAAACTTTTTAGTTTGAAAGAGTTTGATTTACAGCAAAATTGTCCAAAAAAGAGTACAAAGAATTCTTGGTATACCCATCGCTTACATTCTCTAAATATTAGCATTTACCATGTATATTTTTTATTATGTAACAGCGTTATCGAGGTGTAATTCATATACGTGTTTATTTTTATTACTTGTTTTTGTTATGAAAATAATCATCTTTGGTCAGGTATCTACTTTCCTGTATAGTTTTTGTCTTTCAACAATCCTAGAAAGTAGATACCATCCCTGTTTGTTTGGTTTTTTAAATATTTATTTATTTATTTATTTGGCTGTGCCGGGTCTTTAGTTGCGGCATGTGGGATCTTTTAGTCGTGGCATGCGACATCTAGTTCCCTGACCAGGGATCAGACCCGGGCCCCCTGAATTGGGAGCGTGGAGCCTCTTAACCTTAGCCGGACTACCAGGGAAGTCCCAGTACTGTCCCTGCTTTATAAAGAAACTAAGGCCCAGTTCGCACAGCTGGTAGCTCTTGATAAGTAGTCATTGGGCGGATAAGCGCATGACGTAACTGGTGACTGGCGGGGCGGACGTGGGGACCCGTGCCTGCCTGACTCCCCAGCCCGTGTGTCTCGGTGCCTGCCTGCTCACATCCGAGGCCACAGCCCCGGGCCTCCTGGAGAGTCCCGGAGTGCACCTGCGGCACCATTGATGCAGGGTTAAATGGGGTCAGAGAGGCCACAGACTTTCTGGTAGAGTGTGCTATTAGCCACCAGAGACGCCATCTTTCCAGAGTCGTAGTTGGTCGTCAGCAGAATTTGAGGCGCTGCACGTCAGCTGGTGGTCCGCCTCTGCTTTCTGAGCTCCTCGGACCTGTACGGACAGCCGCTGCCTTGGTGCCCTTGAATTTGGGATCCTTGCCTGATTTCCTTTGCTCCTCTGGCCTTTTCTTTCCCTCCTGCATTTGATCTGAATTAGGAATTTTTCAGTATTGCCTCAGACTTGCGGAGGAAGCTCGGTCCCAGCCTTAGCCCTTCGTTTCAGGCTACAGTGTTGCAGCAGGTTGCTCTGAAAAACCCACAGAAGCCCCCAGTGTGTGCAGGCCCTGGAGCGTCCCGGGGGGGAACAGAGCCCTGTCTGCTCTCAGTGGGAGAAGTCTGGACTGTGGTTGCTCTGTTTTTCCTGTTTTTCGCCTGTGAAGTAGCCATCCCAAAAGATAGGAGTATCACACGATAACGATTACTCAGTAGTAATGAGCCCCATTGAGGGTCTGTTACACGTCACACACGTTGCTGGATCCTTCGTCTGGAAGGAATGTGAAGCCCAGAGAAGTGGGGTCAGCTTGCCAAAGGCCACAAAGCCAGAGGAAGGGCAGCTCAGACTCAGACTCATCTTTTGGACTCCTAATTCCGTGTTCTTTCTGTGAGCCCCCCACCCGAAAGGATGCTTCATCCCCTCCCCTGACCAACGAATGAGCAGGACACATGCAAGAATCAACCCTGGAGCCACCGTAGGGAGGGTCGTTAATCCCAGAGAGACATTTAGTAGATGAATCTTTGCCAAACGACCACCCCTGGGACCTGGGATGATGATCTGTAATTTGACGGGCTTTACCTCTCATGGACACGTGGGCCTGTTTCCTGCAGGTATTTTGAAGGCGGCGTCTCATCTGTCTACCTCTGGGATCTGGATCATGGTTTTGCTGGAGTGATCCTCATAAAGAAGGCTGGAGATGGATCAAAGAAGATCAAAGGCTGCTGGGACTCCATCCACGTGGTGGAAGTGCAGGTACAGCTCCCCCCCGCAGCTGGCAGCCCAAACGGTGCGGCCTGTTCCCTAGCAGGTGCTTCCTGATGGGGGTATGTTGTGACGTATAAACCCCTGCTGATTGCTAAAAGTGCCCACAGCCATGTGGATAAAGATAAGTCAGGATCGCAGTAGTCATTGATGAAAAAGATCCCCAAAGAACCTGGATACAGTGACCGCAGATTCGGCCCCTTTAAAAACCATTTGGGATGCTGTAAGGTCATGTCATGGCGACGTGTTAGGAAGGGACGTGTTAGAATGACCTGAATTCAGGGGCCATTCGGGCTCTCCTCAGCTCAGGGTTGTGCCCAAGGCTCTGACCTCTGTCTCATCCTGCAGGAGAAGTCCAGCGGTCGCACCGCCCACTACAAGCTGACCTCCACGGTGATGCTGTGGCTGCAGACCAACAAATCCGGCTCTGGCACCATGAACCTCGGCGGCAGCCTCACTAGACAGGTAGGGTGGTCAGTGCCCCCGGCTGCAGCCCCAGGGCTGGCCGTGTGTGGAGGTGAGTGGGCAGCTGCCCCACAGAGGGTCCTGGGGCAGCCCCTGCGCCTGACGTGATCTCCCCACAGGCCTGTCCGTGTTTCCCGACATTCAGTCACGGGAGGTTTTACTTGGGGTCAAGGTGCGTTTATGTTAAGATGCTCCCGTGATGTTTAGGGCATACTGCTGGTAACATTTTAGAATGGATTAATTTCTCGGTTGTGGCTTAGATGATGTATTAGGGCTCTTGGTTGCAGGTGACGGAAGTGAAACTCTCACTGACTTAAGCGAAAATGGAAATGAGTCAGCTCACCTAATTGTGACGTTCGGACATCGTTCAGCCCACCCGGGTCTAAGACACGAATGATGTGGGCGGGACTCTGGCTCTCCACGCGGGGGCTCCTGGCAGCCTCTGGCCATCCTGGGGGAGAGCCTCTCTCGCAGAGCAGGTCTGCCGTATAACCCCAGGAACGTCTCACTGCCGGGTCGGGTTACTTGTCCAGGACAGAATCACTTCCTGACGCTAGGGTCATGTGACTACCCATGGTCGAGGAGACGAACAGGGGTGTGGGTGTTGATTTCCTAGAGTGAAATCAGGCAGCTTTCTCACAGTCGAGAGGGGGCTGGGTGTGGGCAGCCCGCAGCCACTGGACAATGGAGAGGTGCTTTCTGCAGCGAGAACGGATGGCCGTGATCTGTGGATGGGGGTGGGCAGTGAGGAGTGACGGCAGCCAGGGGGTCAGCCTAGGGGCTTGGCAGCAGGCTGCTGGGGGATAGTAGCCAGGGTCCCCAAAAGGAGAGAAAGGACTGAAAAAGAAGCTTCAGGGATCCAGAAGAGGGAGAGCCTCTTAAGCATCCAAGCGGGTTTACCGGCCTCCCCAGGCCGGTGCCCTGTGGTACACGCCTGCTCTCTGCTCAGCTCTGGCCCCCGCAGCAGTGCTCCAGGGATGCAGGGGTGCAACGGAATGATAGTCACCGGCATCCTCCACTTTTGACCCCAGCAGGGCACTTTTCAAAACTCAGAATATTCGTTCACCTCATACAGAAAAAATGGGTATGTCTGGTCAAAGCAGTCCAAAGACTGCTTGAGTCACAGGGTCTTGCCATGGGAAGAGTTCAGAGGTCATCTCCCAACCTGACAGGACAGTTTGTGCCGCTCTGCTCGGGTAGGACCAGGGAGCTCACTGCCTTGGGGGATAGCCCGTTCCTTTTACATCAGTCTCCATAAAAAGAGGCATCCGGAATGGGCCCCGTGCTGCTCTGCTGGCACCTCACAGGTGTGCAGTTGGCTAAATGGCCCCCACTGGCTCCCCCCCCCCCCATCTCTTTTCCCACGAGCTGCTGACGGTCCGGGGGTTTCCCTTCTGTTCTTGTGCAGTTGATCTTTTCTTAAAATGAGGTTTTACATGTGAACTCAGGTTTTGGTGTTTGTCCATTCCGCCAGGGACAGATAATGTCGAATCTCGGTTTTGGTCATCCAGGTGTTAGCTGTTCCTTCCGGCTTTCTTCCTTGCACGTTAACTAAGAGGACTCTGTCTTCGTATTAGTTCAAGGCCAAGTTTGGAGCTCTCCAGCCTGGCTACCAAAGACTTCCATGGGGGGGAGACATCAGTCTGATAACCGTCTTTCTAGGGCACTGGTCTTCAGGGTGAGCTTGTCCAGCTCTGATTCACCGCCTAACCAGGGCTTCGCATTTCCAGATAGATGCCGTTTGAGCCACCTGTGGTTGACCGCCACCTGCCGTTTCCCAGCCGGCTCCCTGCCGTGCTAGGACCAGGTGACCGCAGGCTTGGCCGTGGCTTCTCTCTCCTCGCCCTCAGCGTGTCTCTGCACTTCAGGCTCCTTTGATGTGGTGAGGAGCGTTGCTTTGCTCTGTTTCCCACCTCTCTGGTCCTGAACAGCCCGGCCAGGCAGGAGGGCTCTCGGAGAGCCTCTGCTCTGCAGCTGGAGGGAACCTCACAGCTATTCTCACAGTGTAGTCCAGGAGGGACCAGCGTCAGCACCACGGAAGAGCTTGTCAAATGCAGAGAGCTTGGGGTCCTACCCAGACTCACCAAATCAGGATCTAAATTTCACAGAATTCTCCAGGTAATTCATGTGCACATTAAAATTTGACGAGTGCTACTCTTTGGGGTTCTGCACCTAATTCCATCTTGGGGGGCGGCTCCCCATGCCACCAGCAAGCAGTACTCCAGGCACCAGCAGGGTGCCCTACAATTCACCTACGAGCCTGACGCTCTACCTGGAGGAGATAGCGTCAGATCCCACAGGTCCGGGGCTCAGTCCCACAAGACTGCCTGCCCTCCTCCCCTGAGACACACCTTCCAACGCTAGTGGCAAGTCCAGGTTGTCCCCTGTGCTTCTGACCTACTGGATACAAATCAGAGGTTCCCATGACCCCCTACTTGGGTTCGATTAATTTGCTAGAGCTGCTCACAAAACTCAGGAAACCCGTTTACTCATTAGATTGCAGATTTATTCCAAGGGACATTTAAAGGTTACGCATCAACAGCCAGATGAGGAGATCCGCGGGGCGAGGCCTCAAACAAAGGAGCTTCGTTCTCACGGAGTTCTGGGGCCCCTGGAAGCAGTTTGGTTCCCCAGCCTGGAAGCTGATTCCCATCTTTCGTGGGGTTTTGTGGAGACTTCATTACATAGGCATGATGATTAACTCATTGGCAACTGGTGATTGATTCAACCTCCAGCCCTTCTCCCCTGCCTGGAAATCAGAGGTAGGACTAAAAGTTCCACCCCTCTGTTTATGGTTGGTTCCCCTGGCAACCAGCCCCCATGCTTTGGTACTTTCCAAAAGTCACCTCATTAACATAAACCCAGTTGTGGTGGAAAGGGGCTTGTTATGAGCGACAAGGCACCCATTTCACCTTTATGGCCCTGAAGCGATTGATTTCAGGAACTGAGGACAAGAGACCAAATGTAACAAAAGATGCTCCCATTGGCTCTTATCGCCCAGGAGATTCCAAGGGTTTGGGAGCTGTGAGCCCGGAACCATGGATAAAGACCAGATGTACGTGAGAAATGTATTTTGGTCATCCGAATGACCAAATTGTGTATTTCTTATACATCACAGTATCACAGCTGCTGTGTACCTTTCTCTTGCCCGTCTTTGGCTGAGGTGTCATGAGCAGCCCATCTTCAAGGTGTCCCTTCTCCGGCGTGTGAGGTGAGCTGGGAGCTTGGACCGGAAGGTGCCGCCTCCCCCGGGGCAGACTTGTCTTCACTTCTGCTTCACGTGCTACTTGAAGCTTCTGAGCAGGTTGAAGACCCTTGTTTAAGAGTCCTGTTGAGGACTTTTAGCAGCCCCACCCGAAGGGAAGGCCTTAACCCAGTGCCGGTGCAGGGCAGTGGCGCCTCTGTGTGACAGGAAGAGGAAGCACAGGCGGGTAGCGTGGCCTGAGCCTCCTCTGAGACTTGGCCTCAGAGAAGCCGGTGCTGGCTGCAGCGCAGTATCCCTCAGAACGGCCTCAGGAGGGAGCCTTCCTTGGCAGAGATGGCCGTCGCCATCCTCATCCTGGGAGTGCCTGACTTCATGAGGATTCCTTTTAATATCAAAATGGCTTTTTCAGTAAGATAATAATTACGCTTTTCATAACCATTAATTTTTTAAAATGTGGCAGAAAGGATACATTTAGTAGCTCTTTTTAAGTGCAGTCACAGAAGCATCTCCGTGCACTTGAACAGTAGAAGTGCAAGGCAGGTGCCTGGGCTGCGTGTCGGAGCCTCACACTCTCCATGCAGAACCTGCACCACCTCTGCCGTGTCACAGGGCCTAGAGCCGCAAGGGATCTCGGGGGTCCCCTTCTCTGGCCTCTGGGCAGGGCTGTCCCCACACCATCCCAGAGGCTAGTGCTCACTGGGCAGAGACCATCCTTTTGCGTGGAAATGGGCCCTTGTCTTCCAGGAACCACTGACCAGGGAGGGGCCGCCGAACCCCAGGCAGCTGGCTCTCTCACAGCCGTCCTCCCCGACACCCTGCCACCTGGGGAGTGGTGGAAAATCCTAAACCCGTATCCGGAGACTGTTTCCTGCATCACTTACCGCTCCGAACTGTTTATAATTCCACCCGGTTTACGGTGACCTGGACAAATATTTAATCCTCAGCCTTGCTAATAGTTTAAATCAGAGCTGTCAGCCCACGGCCAGGGTCTGGGCTTGCTGTGAGCAGCGCCCGCTGCCAAGCCAAACGCAGGCCTGATGAGTGGCTGTCCTCAGCGCACCGTGCTGGCCCGCGGGCCTGTTTGGATTGCCTGTGCTCTTGGGCTTTCATGAGGAAATTCATGCTTCTGTCATCATCCTTGCGGCCGGTCGCGTAACTCATCTGAGGTGCATTAAATCTGGGGCTGGTTTCCAAAGTAAGTAACTGCAAAAGGAGGGGCAGGGAAGCAATGAGGGTGACAAATCTAAGTTAATGATGCGTAGCTTCTGCGCATACAGGGGAAATGAGGGTTGCGGGTTTAGCTGTTTGTCCCAGATGAGCCTTGGGAAAACATCTCTGGTTCTCTTGGATGGGGAGCGAAGGGGTTCCAGGAAAGCTGAGCAAATCAGTGGTCAAGAGTGAACACGTGTGGTAATGTGGGCTGTCTCCGTTGATTGGGTTGTCAACAGCATAGAGTTATCACTCCCATTTAGCAGGTGAGGAAACTGAGGTTCAGGCTATTAAGTAATTTGCTGTGGTGACTTATCTAAGTAGCAGGCAGAGCCGGGATGTGAACCCAGGTTTGTCTGCCTAGAAGAAAAAGAAAGCTGCGTTCTGCCACACTGCATTTTTTTGGTCTTAATCTGTCCCCTATCTGTAGGCCTGGCATTTAAGAGATGTTCAGTAAGCATTTGCACAGAAATGCATTGAGCAGTCAGTCGGCTCAGTGTAAACAGGACACTGCCCTGTGGGCGCCCGGGAACATTCCGTTGGCAGCCCCTCGAGCAGGCAGCGTGGGCAGCGGCAGTGGACCAGTGGCCCCAGAAACAGGCCCCGCGAGTGGGGCCAGAACCGCGGAGTCCAGTGGAGGCGCCAGGCCTCCCTGGGGCGTGCTACGCAGCGCCACGCTTTGGGTGCCTCTTGCAGGAGCCCAAGTGACCACATGAGACGCCTTCACCACCACAGGTAGTGCGGAGGGCTTTAAGATTTTTTAAGTAGTCAACTGATCTGATCAGATCTGTGTCTTCAAATGATGGCCCCGGCAGCGGCTGCAGTGACTAGTCTGTGGCCGGGTGGTCAGTGAAGGAGCCTCAAGGCAGGAAATAACGAGGAAGGGCAGAGGCAGGAGGAGTAGAGGAGGGACGGGTTGGAGACGTCTTGGGGTGACCCCAGGGTGTGAGCGCTGGGCTCAGGTGGGTCTTCTTCGCTCGAGTTCCTCCAGTAAGCGGTACTTGCTGTGACCCAGGCGTCGTGGCAGCCCCACACTCACTTGCACACTCACACCTTCCCCACGTGTGTCAGGAGGGAAGGGGCCATCTCACCAGGCCCACAGTGCCAGGCCCCGACCCTGGCAGCCGTCCTAGCCAGCGGTCGGGAGCACCCAGCCAGGCCGAGGGCTCCCAGCTCTCCCGTTTCCATCCAGCTCATACTGGCCACCCCGCAGCTGCATAGGCCGGGGCCACCCTCCCCTGGCACGATGCCCAGGGCTCCCCCACTTTCCTGCTTCCTGTGCCTGTCCTGGGAAGGGCCGTGGCTTGGGCTTGGCGGAATGTCCCCCCAGGAGTCCCTTTCCCTGGCTCCCCAGGCTTTGCCTCCATCTTCTCCTCTCTCAAGGCGCCCTCACTGACTTTTTTTTTTTTTTTTTTTTTGGCTGTGTTGGGTCTTCGTTGCTGCGCGTGCTTTCTCTAGGTGCGGCGAGCGGGGGCTGCTCTTCGTTGGCTTCTCATTGCGGTGGCTTCTCTTGTTGTGGAGCACGGGCTCTAGGCACGCGGGCTTCAGTAGTTGTGGCTCGCGGGCTCTGGAACGCAGGCTCAGTAGTTGTGGCGCACGGGCTTCATTGCTCCGCGGCATGTTGGATCTTCCCGGACCGGGGATCGAACCCATGTCCCCTGCATTGGCAGGTGGATTCTTAACCACTGCGCCACCAGGGAAGCCCCCGTCACGGACTTTCTTACTGCTCTTGGTAAATGTACTGGAGCTGCATTTCACACCTCGTTGTGACCTGCCGGCTGTGGAGATGCCCCAGGGGCTCAGACCAAGGCGCCCTCACCCATCTCCTCCACTCCGGCCCTTTGTTCCCCCGCCCCCGCCAAAAGATGTCTCTTAGGGACGTCCCTGGAAAGCAAGCAGAGAAAGTGTTTTGGCAGATCCCTGCAGCTGTGGGAGGCAAGGTGAGGGCCGTCTTCGCAGAGCCTCTTCGCAGAGCCTCCTCACGGCCAATCCTTGAGGGCAGGAGGGCGGCAGCTGCCACCTGGGCCCCGGTGGGAAGGCTGCTTTCCGCAGGCCAAGTACCAACGCGCTGAAAAGGAAGTTGCACCGAGAGGTCACTTCTGTGTGACAGCTGGAGGCGTGGGAAAGAGGCAAGACTGTGAATCTCGGGACAGAGATCCAAGGTTTCCAGCCTGGGCCCGGGCCCTGCAGATGTTCATTTGACATTTTTTTCCGACTCTAAATATTTAGAAACAGAGGTGGAATGTCCTGTGGAGCTGGGAGATTAAGGCGGACACTCGGAAGGCGAGCTCTCCCCCCAGCTCAGCACCGGGCTCCCTTGTGATGTATCTTCGAGCAGTGAGACTCCAGCAGAGGCACTTGCCCGCGTGTCAAGGCAGGGAAATCCTCTTTGACTCACGCTTGGCAGTCAGGCAAGGCGGCGTGTTGCAGGGGGAAGAGCCCATGGCCTTCCCTCCAGATGTGGGGAACAGAGGGGTCCGGGCCAAAGTCGGGGTGGTTCAGGGAGGACTTTCTCACCCGGAGAGGCCCAGCCCCAGCTGCCCCCTTGTTCCCTAAGGTTCCTGGGTTCAGGGGTGGAGAGACTTGAGTGGCGTGGCTTCTAGGGATGCTTTGGTTTACGTCCGGTGACCTGGGGCGGAATGACCCAGCCTGGTCGAGAGGGAAAGCTGGTGTGAGGCTGCCTCCCTGTGCCCATCCCCCGCTAGGAAGGTTGGGCAGGCGAGGAAGGGAAGGGTTGGGGGGAAGGCAGGCGGATGAGGCAGGGGTGAAACTGCTCGGAATTTCTGAGCCCCGGACTGCGGTTTGTCCTTGAGTTTTCCAGTAAAGAACGTGGATGAAGTTGAGAAAATGGAGAAGTCTCCTGGAAGAAAACAGGTTTTGGAATCATCCAGACCTTGGTTCAGATCCTAGCCCGGTCTCTTTCCAGCTGCGTGACCTGGACGAACCACTTCCCTTCTCTGAAATTCAGCACTTTCACCATCGAGCTTAATAATGCCCATTTGGCAAGATTGTTGTAGAGCAGAAATAAAAAAACATTTTGACATATGTGTTATGCCCAATAAATAATAGCTGTTACTGCTATTACCACCTATCACGCAAGCAGAGACTTTTCCATCTTCTAGAGTGTATACAGTTTTAGGCTCAGTTAAATTTTTCCTAAACTGGGCAACCCGAACCTTCCTTGAGAGGCTGTCTGACCACTGTCTTCTGGCTTGACAGCATGTTAAGTCCTGGCCTCACAGCCCCGCTCTGACCCGGAGCACAGCCCAGTAAGTAGGAGGAACCAGGCCGGGGAGAGTCCCGGGAACGGAGCTGCCGTTCAGCCAGGCGCCGTTCTGGGCCTAGTGCACATATTAGGTTCTTCAGAACAGTGCAGAGGCAAGGAAGGCCCTTGCCCCACAGGGCTCCAGAGCAGGAGCCGTTAGACGGGGCTGGCTTCCTGCAGGTCCCCACCCTCCGGGCTCTGCTCACTGGCAAGTGCCGCACGGCACTCTGCTCACGTTTTCCCTTTTGAGGAAAACGGCCTGCTTTTCTACACACTCGCCCTTGTCCTCCACGTCGCCGGGCCGCGGAGAGGAGCCGAGGTGCTTGATGGGGACAGGCGGGCGGGGCTCTGACTCCAGGCTCGGTTGGAACCACCTTGTGGAACATCTGTGCGACCACAGCACATAAAAATGTTTTCCTCTGGCAGCCCCTTTTATAAGGATGTACTAATATCTGCAATGCAAGAATAGTTCCATTTTTGGCAGGTCAGCTTTGCCAGCGAGCTGACCCTGACCAGGTGTGAAGGGAGTCGGCAGGGGTGCGGGCAGGGGGGCCGTGGAGACATGTCTGTGTGCTGGGCCTCTGCCCCGACCCCAGCCCACCCTCTTCCTTCCCTCCCCCCGGGCCCTGCTGGGCCTTTGCCTTGGGCTCAGATTCCCTGCCTCAAGCTTCGTGGCCCCTGGTGTCCTCCCTGGGGGAGGCTCACCCGCCCTGGCCCCTATGCCCAGACCTCTTTTATCTTTGAGCGCCCAGCAGTTCCAGCCTTTTCCTTTGTTGGAGGATGGCTCTTGATTCTGAAGCAGAGGTGACACCCAAGCGGTCGGGTATCTGATGTGACTTTGCTTCCCTGATGGCCCTGAGCCCTTTGCCACCAGTTCTGGCCTCAACTTTGGGTGGTTGATGCGCATTTAAAATGGGGCCCTCACTGAGCTTCAGGGCCTCACTGCTTCCCTGGGGTTGCCAGGAGTCTGCCGTCTGCGTGGAGCTGGGGAGGCGGAGAGGCCAGTTTGTGGGAGGACGTAATTCATTTGGGTCAGACCCCCCAGGCCTCTCCTTGCCCGGAAGAGCAGCCCTGAGCTGCCGTCTGGGCGGGCACAGAAACCCCTTCCACGTGGGAGGAGAGGACACTCAGTGCCAGCGTGTCGGTGTCCAAAAATGCCTTTTAAGAATGGGTAGGCAAGCGCCGTCGTTCCTCAGGGCGGAGCGTGGTCCCAGCCCCTGTTCAACACGCACACGCTCCAGTCGTCGTGGCCGCAGGGTTTTGCTCGGGGCCCGGCATGTCCCGCACACGCCACGGCGCCACCCAGGGTGGGGTGCTCATCCACCTGAAACGGTGGGGAGTGGCTGCACTTTGAAGTCGGTGGGCACGCTCACCTCCTGTTTTGTGGCAGCCCCTGAGTCTCGGGATCAAGACTCCCCAGGATCACTGGCCAGAGTGCCCGGGGTGGCTCAGGGCCCGGTGTTGGCGGCAGAGCAGCCGATCATTCTAGCATCTCACTCAGTCTCTCCTCTTTGGCCAGTCCTCAGCCAGACGGTCTTGCCAGAGCCAGGCGTCTTCGCTCTCAGAGACTCTCAGAGACCAGGCGTCTTCGCTGTCAGACTTAGTCTCCTGACTTAGAAAGGGCCTCGCAAGGCCGTGGGTTCCAGACCATCACTCTACTCCGGATCCCCCTCTTGTAGCATCTTGACACATGGCCACCCCGTTTCTCCCCAGACACCTGCAGGGACCCGGGGCTCATTGCTCTGTGAGCAGATGCAGATATAATAACAAGAGAGCTCCGTCGCCCCTTGGCAATGACATGGATTGCCGGACACGCCCCTGCTGGACAGCAGGCCCTCAGAGCATGGCCAGGACCTCCCGAGTCTTTCCCCTCCTGGCCTGAGATATCCACATTCTTTCCCATTTCTTGGGGTCAGGGTGTTCAGACCTTTTAAGCCGAAGGACTCCAGTTTGCCCACGGCTCTCTGAAAACCCAGACTGCATCCAGCCCTGTGGATGTGGCTGGGCTGGGACGGAACGGAGGGGCCCCCCTCAGCAAGTGACGCGGCCTCGCCCCTGCAGCTTCGTCGTGTGATGGGGGGCGCACCGCCCCTGAGCTGGGCCCCAGTAATATAGCTTCATTTTGGTCCCATCACATTCTTGTCAAGCTTGAAATCACCTAAAACCCACAAGTCTCTTCACTGGGCTTGTTCCTCATCTTGTTCTCGGTGAGATTAATGTTTGAGCCAAAGTAGGTGGTTTGCGTTTGCCCTGGTGAAGGTATAGTCAGCACACAGGGGCAGGAGGAGCAGAGGTGGCGGGGTCGAACGGGGCTGTCATCTGGGCAGAGGCACCTGACACCTTTAAGCTTCGGTTTCCTCGGGTTTAAAGTGGTTCTCGTGAGGACCAGGCGGAGTGAGGTGGCTGCCGCCAGGGAGCGCTGTGGTCTGCAGCCGACCCGTGTCTCGGGTCCTGGAAGGACCCTTCTCATCACCTCCACCCTTGATGCTGGCAGTAGGATCCCATGCACCCTCTGCGCTGTAACTTTCTTTAAGTCCTGGACAAA
This sequence comes from Eschrichtius robustus, assembly GCF_028021215.1. Taxonomy (NCBI): domain Eukaryota; kingdom Metazoa; phylum Chordata; class Mammalia; order Artiodactyla; family Eschrichtiidae; genus Eschrichtius; species Eschrichtius robustus. The sequence goes on along the minus strand of NC_090826.1, from coordinate 15,011,331 downwards.
CAGGTAGACCCAGGGCCAGGTAGAGAATCCTGCGAGATGCCCTGGAGGCCACCTTGGGAACATGAGCGGGCTGCCGTCCAGCCTCGGCCACAGGATCTTAGATGGGAACCTGCCACAGTGATGTGATCCTAGAGGAGCCCCCTGTTCTGCAGCCCAGCATCCCCTTCTCAGTAGGAAATTGGAGAGTCTCGCAGCAGGTCACGTTCATGGCGAGCCCGTGCTGGCTCCTGGAGTATCTCACGTGAAAGTGTGCCAGCAGATGATTTTTTTTAACAGTCCCATCAAAAATAGTTGTCTGGATCAGTGTCAAACCAGTGTTTAATTTCCAACTCCAGTCTTCCTTCTGTTATGGAAGTGGGGTCAGCCTCTGCCCCTCCCCCAGTGTTCTGGCACCTCTGAAGTGTGCCGTAACTTTTCAAGGATGTCTCTGTCACAGAATCGGATTTTTTTGACCCTGAAACGTCATCATTTAAAGTGACTTGGGGACTTCCCTGGTGGCGCAGTGGTTAAGAATCCGCTTGCCAACGCAGGGGACACGGGTTCGAGCCCTGGTCTGGGAAGATCCCACATTCCGCGGAGCAACTAAGTCCGTGCGCCACAACTACTGAGCCTGCGCTCTAGAGCCCGCGAGCCACAACTACTGAATCCCGCGCGCCTAGAGCCCGTGCTCCGCAACCAGAGAAGCCACCGCAATGAGAAGCCCGCTCACCACAACGAAGAGCAGCCCCCGCTCGCCGCAACTAGAGAAAACCCGCCCAACAGCAATGAAAACCCCACACAGCCAAAATAAATAAGTAATAAAATAAAAGATATTAAAAAAAACAAAAAAACAAAGTGACTTGGTTCTCTCCTACCATCTGCGGCTTTGTCTCCCTCCTAACGGGGTCTGTTCTACCTTTCCCAGCCTGGAAGTCACTCTCCCTAATGGGTAAGAGAAGTAAAAACAGGTGAGACTGGGCAGAGGCCTTTAGCCTCTGAACAGACCACCACGCACCCCAAGCATCTGCCCTGTTCTTCCGGTTCTGAAGGTAGTTAACCTTCCACCTTTGCTCTGCTTTTTTCACTAGTCTGAATTCATTTTGAGCTCTAGCCTTCCTGATCCAGTTCCTGTCTTCTCATCCTGTTTCTTGATTGCCTATTTCAGCTTCCAGATTTTTTTTGTATTTTTTTAAACTTTTTATTTCATATTGGAGTATAGCTGATTAACAGTGTTGTGATAGTCCCAGGTGCACAGCAAAGCGACTCAGCCGTACGTATACGTGTATCCATTCTCCCCCAAACTGCCTCAGCTTCCAGATTTTATTTCAGTAACAGTGGCGAGGGACTTCCCTGGTGGTCCAGTGGTAAAGAATCCGCCTTACAATGCAGGGGACGCAGGTTCAGTCCCTGGTCAGGGAACTAAGATCCCACATGCCATGGGGCAACTAAGCCCGCACGCTGCAACTACTGAGCTCGCGCGCCTCAACTAGAGAGCCTGCGTGCCGCTAACTACAGAGCCCACCCACCCTGGAGCCTGCGCGCGCCACAACTAGAGAGAAGCCCGCGTGCTGCAACGAAGAGCCCCCGTGCCGCAACTGAGACCCGACACAGCCAAAAATAAACTAAATTAATTAATTAATAATAAATAAATCTTTCTAAATAAATAAATAACAGTGGTGACCGTAGCTACGCTTCCACTCGGTTTAAACAGCGTTTATGCACTTAGCACTCTGCTAGGCACCTGTGAAGTGTAAAACAGGTACATACATCTGCCCTTAAGGAATGTATAATTTTGTGAGGGAAGTAAGCCTTAAACATAGGGCGGAAGTTGCGGGAGAGCTCTGCGTGCGTCATGGCTCAGTGCTCGTGTCAGGGTCATCAGTGCCTTCTCCCCTCCCTGCCCCCTTTCCTTTTAATACTCAGAGTACTGATCACTGGGCCAGAACTGGCTCGCTGGGTCCCACCTCCTCTAAAACCCCCTCTGTCATAACCAGGGATGCGGATTGAGATTCTCTTGTTCAAGTTCCACACGGTCACTCGGCCGGCCCTGCAGCCTCACAGAGTAGAAGGAATGCAGGCTTGGAAGTAAGCATGGCTTTGACCCGGGCTCTGCTGTCACTCCCTGTGTGACCTTGGGCGGGTCACCCCATCTGTCTGAGCCTCGGAGTCTCCTGACGCCCGGGTTGCCGGTCCCTCCCTCCGTAGCTGCCACGCAGGCACGGCAGCGGCACGGCACTTTGGGGGCTCATCTGCGACATCAGGCCCCAAGCTGAGCCTGTGCCTGGCAGGGGTGGTCACCTGTGCCCTCCCTGCTGTGGGCTGTGGAGGTGGAGGTGGGGTGTGCTCCACAGGGCGGAACAAGACTCTCCCCTGGAAACGGGGCCTCGGGGCTTCTGCTGGCTGGACTGTCTGCGACCTGAAACTTGGGTTGCTTTGTGCTGGGGCTCCCTCACTGGAAAAGTGGCCTTCAACCCCCGCCAGCTGGCCCCGGCCCTGCCAGCAGGGAGAACAGGCCCTGCGCCCTCACCCGGCTCTCTGACCGAGAGGAACATTTCTGTCTCTTGCAGATGGAGAAGGATGAAACCGTGAGCGACTGCTCCCCGCACATAGCCAACATCGGGCGCCTGGTCGAGGTGAGTGGGCCTCCTGCTGCCGCGGTTCACCTCCACCGCACGGGATGTTCGCCCCTGGAGCCCGGCTGCGGGCTGCTGGCCTCCTTTGCTGCTCCCTCGCAACTCCACAGCAGCCAGCAGCGCATTTCTCATGTTTTGCCCTGGCCTCTTGTTTCCTGAGCCTTCTGATCTGGACGCAAGCAGGGCCCAGCTCCAGAGGCACCCCCTCTACTGTCCCCCAAGCACGTGCACCCAGAAGACTCAGCTCGGGAGGCCCTAAGTCCTGTCTCCCCCATTCCAGTGGGTGCGAGCGGAGACCTGAGCTCAGACGGGAAGCAGATCCCGGGAACACCAGTGGGCTCTGGAGGAGGAGCTTGAGCTGCACCTCAGCTCCCCCTTCCCCACGCCACCTGGAAGAAGGGGGTGCTCTCCAGCTGCACAGGGTTGTTCACAGAGCTGGGGGGAGGGCTGGCGGGTGGTCGGGCGGGGTGGGCCAGCTCCCAGTGAGGGTCAGCCTGGGACACCGGGACCTGGTACTGGCGTCCTGGGCGCCAGGATGGGGAGGCGCTCAGAGCACACGTGACACGCGCGGTCTTGGCCGTGCGGCTCCCTCGCCGGCTTTGGCGCACTCACGTGCCTCCACCCTGCGGTCACAGCAGGGACTGCAGGGGTGCGGGGCGGGAGGAGGGAGGGCGTTCCCGTCAGTCTCACCGGCCTCCTTTTCCAGGACATGGAAAATAAAATCAGGAGTACGCTGAATGAGATCTACTTTGGAAAAACAAAGGACATCGTTAATGGGCTAAGGTAATGTACCCCAAAGCACGGGCTTCGGAACCAGAAAGATGTGGATTTGAATCCTAGGTCACTTATGGCCTTGGGCCTCTGTTTCCTCCTTTGTAAACCAGGGCTGAGGTATCCTCCTTATAGGGTTGTTAATGCAGATTTTGCAAGGTAAAGCCCGGCATACAGAGTGTGTACTCAGGATAGATGTGGGAATCAGAGTAGACTTGCACCATTTTTGTTTTCCTGGGGCCCATTCACCTTAACAATATCGGTGCCCTTGTCCCTGGAGTCACCTCTCGGTCCCTCAGCCTGAGTCCCACCTAAAGAATCTGCCCGGCCCCTTTGGCTCCTGGGCCTGAGGATACCTCCAGATCAGACCCTAAGACACAGGAGGGCATGACACCACTGGCCTCTGGTTGGCTGGTTTCCAGGGCAGCAGAGTATCCCACAGAAAGAGCCCCCCGACCTGCTGCTTTCTGGAGAGGGACCCGCCACCCTGGGGTCCTCTCAGGGCTGTTGGCTGCCCCTCCCCACACGTCTTGTGCCCTCGGTTCTTCAGCGTCGGCCCAAGTGAAGGCCGAAGGGGGCTCAGGGGCTCGCTGGGTCCTCAGGGTCATGGTGGGCAGGGTAGGAGGCCAGAGCCCCTTTGGGGGCAGTGGAGGCCGCTGTGGAGCGAGACGGGCCTTGGATTCGGGAGGCCGGGATCTCATGCAGCCTCTGTCAGCCAGAGCCGTGTGACCTTCGACCAGGGACTCCTCCCAGTGGCCCTCCGCCCGTCCAGGAGCAGGGCAGCCGAAGGGAGGGGGTGGGATGGAGGCCGGCGTGCGGCCCTACACCACCACGCGAGTCCAGGGGCTGCCGCTCTGCCCTTGGCTTCCAGCCCTCTAATCCCCCACTGTGGACACATCTCTCCTTTGGGAACAAGGAGAGGCAGGAAGCAGCTCTGGTTTGTGAATCTGTCCAGGAGACAGATGTTTTAGTCTTTCACTCATAGAGTTTTAAAAGAGTGGGCCCACTTTGGACTCATCATCTTTCTGATTTCCTCCCTGCCTGTGGGGAACGTGGTCTGGCCCCCGGTGGGTTTTATTCCACCCCCAGAGCGTTGCTCTCTTCTGGCTGCTGAGCCTGGGGCCTCATAAGTCATCTCTGCCCAGAGCTTCCTGGCCTGGGGCCCCTGAGCCAGCCACGCACCCGCCTGGCCTGCTGGGTCCCCGGGCGGTGGCTGAAAAATTAGAGAAAGCTGCAGGGAGCCTGCGGGGTCGTGGTCTGAGCCCCCGAAAACCGTGACGGCCGCCCGCAAGAGCACCGCGGCCAGAACCTCCCCACCACAGCCCCCGAGCGGCAGCGGCCTTGGTGACACTCCCCTCTCTCTTCTGCCTGTGTGTCCCCTGCACTTCCTCTCAGCTGTCGCCCCCCTGTGCTCCTGGGTCCCGTCCTCCCCCTCCCGCTGCACTCACCTCTGCACACTCTCTGTAGATCTGTTGACGTTATCCCCGACAACCCCAAGTTCCTGCAGCTGCAGAGGGAGCTTTCCCAAGTGCTGACGCAGCGCCAGATCCACATCCAGCCTGATAATTAAGCCGCTCCAGGTACCCTGCCTGAGAGGCCTGAGCGCCCGCCCCACTAAACAGGACTCACCAACCCGCCGAGACCCCGCCGGACCCTTAAACACCACTAACCCCGTGTCCGCTCGGCTGGGAGCAGCCCCCTTAACGTGCAGACTCGCCCCGCGTTACACGGACCTGCATCACGCGTGCGGTGTGTGTGCTTTGCGCTCTGGGCGGGGCTGCGTGTGAGGGCGGGCCGTCTGGGCTTCTGCCCCCCGGAGCAGCCCGGGCCGGCCTGGCAGGCCGGGCATCACCGTCGCCTCTCCGGCAGGAGCCGCTCGCCTGCGCCGCTCCCGGTGGCCTCCCGCTCGGCCGGCGGCCTTGGCGGCCTCTCTGCTGTGTGTGCAGCCGGGGCTTCGCCAGCTGTCCACCAAGGATCCCAGAAGCCAAATGAGCCCCCTTCTCGGTGGGAGATTGACTGGGGCTAGCCGACCTAAAAGGGGACGGTGTATCGCCCTGAGTCTGAGGATGGGACACAGAGTGGGGCTGTAATCCCCGGGCCGGGCCTGGTGCCCCCAAGACCGGGTGCCGCTGGAGCCGCCGGGACCGGCATAACCCTCTGCCCCTGGCGAGCTCAGCTGTCCTCCTAAATGCCTTACGCCGATGGAGGGGAAGTAGTCTGGCTGTAGACAATGGCCGAGGACCATGACTTGAGCTAGTGACAGATACAGATGTGTGAAAGCAGTCAGCGTCCCCGGAGAGGAGGAGGGAAACTGATTTTAATAAGAGGCGTTTGGAAACCCAGCTGGGCAGGGCTGTAGAGCCTGGACTTAGGGGCTTCTTCCCAGGCCCAGGGGCAGGACTCGGAGACCCTGACCCGGAAGAGGCCCGGTGGGCGGGATGGAGGTGGGGCACCTGTGTAACCAGGCGGAGCGGCTCTTCTGCAGCCGTGGGACCGCAGCACAGTCTGGTCTGCGTGTGTGCCAGCGTCAGGCCTGGGGCATCTGTCAGCCTCCAGCCTCATGCTCGGACCGTCACACGCCCATCAGAGCATTAAGAAAACCCCCTTTTAAGTCATTCCAGGTAGTGCAGTTTTCTCTCCAGCCCCTCAGCTTTTAGGGTGGGTCTAGAATCTTCTGGATCCCTCACCTCGGCCAGTTCTGTGGCCATTCACTGGAGGCTTTCTGATATGGACCCCCTGCAGCAGTGGGCAGCCTGGCACCTTCTGTCCAGGACAGACCCTCCTTCCCACCTGCAGGCCTTGGTTCCGAGTTGCTTGGCAGTGACCTTCCCGAGCTCCTTTCCCTAAACGAGTGCCCTGCTCCTTACACCTCCAGCCGTTCCAAGCCTAACCTGCTGTTTCTTACCTGGTTCTAACACTGGAAATTTCTCCTTTGTGGGGGTAGCGGGGGGCTGGGTACAGCCCAGGCCTGGTGTGCTCCTTCCCAGAAGAGCCCGCACCCACTCGGGCCGGGGTGCCGTGGGAGCCACCACTTCGCCCACCGCATCCTCCCACTGGGCAAGTTAGCCTCCCATTGGGAGCTTTCCAGAAGCCCGTGGTGCGCTGGCTGAGGTCTGCAGCCCGAGGGCCACCAGGGCTGGTGCCTGACCCTTCCTTTGGCCGTCACAGAGCAGAGCAGAGCAAATACTCAGAAACGTGTATTCAGCAGCATCAACCAAAAATGTCAGCATTTCTCATGGGAATTTTTGTAGTTGCACATAGACTCTTTCAAAGCCTTGTCTCTGCCTCCTTCTTTACCATCCTGAGGGCACTTCCCATGATGTTTCTAGGACTCAGTAGCCAGAATTCCACGTGGGATGCTCCTGGGTCCTACTTCATTGTATTTCACCCATATTCGGCGCTGGGGGATTATTTTTTGGTCTCTCCTTCCCATTCTGTTTCACGGCCAGTGCGTGTCAAGCGTGACATTCCCGTGGCTCCACAGCATTCCTGCAAGGCAGCCTTCCACTCTTTGTTTCCACTGCTTTGAAACTGTTAGGAAGTTTATAAATAGTAAGTTCCTGGTTAACCCACACATCGAGGAAATCTGACAAAGTGATCGTTAAGGTCATTGCCAGGAGCATTTCTCTGAGCCTCAGTTTCCTCATCTGTAAATTGGGAATAACGCTCAGACCCCTCCAGGATGCTTGTGAGAGTGAAGTGTGCGTGAGAAGCACTCTGTAAATTGTACAGCCTCTACAAAGGTTAGCTGTTGTTCGCTCTAACCTGTGCGTAAGCGCACTCCCGTGAACATTTCCCCACAAATTCAGGATTTGACAGCAGCGACCCAGGGCCACTTACCTGTCCCTTCCTGCCTCTTGAAGTTCAGGCTGAGGGACTTTCTTGGCCAAGTTAACAGCTGATGGTGCCTCGCAGAAGCCTGAAAGTGCCTGCCCGCAGGTGCTGCCCAGGCAGCGGGCTCAGACGTCCGAGGTGCTGGTTCTTAACGCTCGCTGGGTGGCCAGCCCCTTGCACCCCGTGCTTTGTAACGGGGTCCTTATCTCTCGGCCTCTGGCCTGAGTCTACAGCTGAGCTGAAGCACAGACGGTCTCTGCTGTGTCGTGCTTGGAGGCCCACTTCTGGTTCAGGCTGACATTGGGACCTGTGCCCAGCGTCCAGGTCACGCCCAGCCTGGTGCAGAGGTGGGCCGTGGCCTCCCCCGCGGGGCCGGCCTCGGGCTCTGGGCCCCTCTGCCCCCTCCGCACAGCTTGCACCTCGCACTCCCAGAGGATCGGGGGCGGGGGGGGGGGGGCACCCAGCCCAGTGACCCGGCCCCTCGCCCTGGACGCACGGGCAGGGCTACACTCTTCCTGTTCAGCCTGCTAATGACAGTTCTTCTCCCCGGGCAGGTCTGTGCAGACTTTTGCAGACAAATCAAAACAAGAAGCTCTTAAGAATGACCTGGTGGAGGCTTTGAAGAGAAAGCAGCAGTGTTAAGCCTCGTCTTCCCACTAACCGGACACGCCGCCGCCGTGCGCTCATTAGATTCCTTTCTTAGAAACTCGTTTTCTGCTCCCTCCCTCGTCCCTTCCCTCCGCCCCCCCAGGTCACACAACAACTTGCATCACCACTGCACAGCGCCATCTCTCCCTGAGAATAAACCCTATAAACACCCTTCTTGTCTCTGAGGCCTACTTCCCACCATATTTTGCTATCAAAACTCGGTATTTCCATAGAAACCATGTTTTCTGTTTGCCCCGGCCCCCCCCCCCCCCGTCTCTCCGCCACCACCCATTTATAGGCATAAAATACACTGTCTGTCTGCCTCCCTTCCCTCCCACCCTTTTGTTACATTGGTGTAAAAAATGTAAAACAAAAAAATTTTATGAAATAACTGTGGTGTGTGAAAGATAGAAGAAAAACTGGAAATCTGATTCCACGTGTGTTTGGGAGTTGCTTGGGGTTGGGGGTCGGCGGGGACAGGGGACAGCTCTGGGAGAAAGGAGAGGTGGCCCTCAGCGTCGTCCCGCAAGCCTGGCCCCTGTCCCGCGGAGACCACACGGTGGGGGGCGGGGACCTGCGGACCGTCCTGCTCTTCTGGCCAGGTGCTTTTCTGTCAATTTTTATGGAATGCAAAAGGAGTTTTTGTTTTATTTTGTTTTTTTGTAAAGCTTAAAAAAAAATCTACATCTTATACTTGAGCTTCCATACTTAAAAAAAAAAAAAAAAGAAAAAAAGAACAAAAAAAATAAAAAGAAACTGGGATGCAGTTAGCACTGGCCTTGTGTTCTTTCTCGCCTGCCTCGCTGTCCAAGCATGTGTGAGCTCGGCTGGGAGGGCTGACCCCAGTGGGGGCGTGGGGCCCACGTGGTGAGCGAGCAGGGGGGTCCTTGCAAATCCCCAGCCGCTTCTCTGGGCCCCCGCTCCGCGCAGACCCCGCCCCACCTGTCCTGAAGAGCTGGGGCCGTCCCGTCATCAGGTGTGATGGGATGGGGGCTCTCCCCCGCCTCCCCTTTCATTTCAGCAAACGCCTGCTCTGTGCAGGCATGTCCGCACTCGTCCCACGCCATCTTCACCGCCCTGGGTGACGTGGGGAAACAGGTTGGGGTTAACGCGCCCAAGGGCCCTCCGAGCTGCAGTCCGTGCTCTCCAGGCTTGACACCAGGGCAGCTGTGGCAGGGCAGTAGGGCCCACACCCCGGCGAAGCCCCTCTGGTTTGAGGTACCTGGGTCCCTGACACGCCTGTCCCCCAATCCTTGGGCCCAGCTCCTCTCTGTGTGTGGTCTGATGAGAAAGTTCCCAGATGGGGCACATCTTTACTGAGTGCAGAGTACCACTGAGATAGAGACGGGGAACGGGAGAGACACCTGCGTGCAGTTCCTTTCAAGGACCTTCAGGTGGAGAAGCTGAGGGAGGCGGACAGGTGAAGGCCGGAGCTCTGTCAGTGGACCCAGAGCCCTTCTCCACACGTGTACAATGGAAATGACATCCTCGTGGGCTCGTGGTAGCAGAGTGCTTGGCACAGATAAATGAGTTCATTTTTATCAGGTGTTCGATCACGTGACCAAAATAACAACTGGAAGCCAGAAATTGTGACTGTGACGTATGCCAGGCCTGATCTTACTCTTCCTTCTAAAATCTTCCATCGCTGGAAGAGCCATCACTGCTGTCTCTTGTTGGTGCTAAGTCAAGCCAGTGAGATTAGGGACACTGGGCCCTGAGACCGGGTTTCCTCAGTGAGGGGCAGGCGGACCCAAGTGGCGGAAGAGGTGTGCCCCTGGCTCGGGGCCACCTTCCAGCTGGTCCTTTCCCTGCTCTGTGGGACCCTACCCGCCCGAGGGGTGGCGTAGGCCTTGTGGACCTGTTCACGGCCCCTCTTCCTTCTCTGGTGCCAGCCCGCTCCCCGCAGCCTCGGCGCGGTGTGGCCATGGCGTTCCCTCATCCCCACCGGGTGACCCACAGTAGGCCAGTTACCACGCTCTCTCTTGAGAGACTGATGCTGAAACAGTGCCATTTCACTCCCACCAGGAATGGTTCCCCGAGCTGTAGTGCCTGTCCTTCCAGACACCGATGGCTCACCTCTTAACCCTCCCTCCTGTGAGCCCACACCCGGCCAAGAGCCTCTGCTGCTTGCTCAGCGAGTGGGCTTCTGCTCCTGGTAACCAGTGAGCCCTAAAGAGGCTGGAAGAAAAAGGGCACCTGTGTCCAGCCAGCATCTACTCAGCCAGACACTGGACCTGGGGGCGGCCTTTGCTCTGAAGCCTCAGAACAAGCAGAGGCAGACAGCCTGCTCCCACTGGGATATGCAGCCTGGAACTAAGATGGAACCAAGATCCCACATGCCACGAGTGGCCAAAAAAAAAAAAAAAAAAAAAAAAAAAATCGCAGGTTCGCTAAGTAACCAAGGGGACCCTGGGCTGAGAGGGCCTGGGGCCGGGCACTGAGGATGGGTCTGTGGGCTAGTCCTTCTTTGTAGCTGCCACCTGCCTGCCCCCCACCCTGAGGTTTGGGGTGCCCCAGGCATTTTCATAGACGGCATCTCATTCAATAGCTAACACGCAGACAAATACCATATGCTATCACTCATGTGGAATCTAACTTTGAAAAAGATGCAAATGAACTTAACTTACAAAACAAACAGACTTACAAAGATATCGAAAACACACTTAACAGCTACCAAAGGGGAGGAATAAATCAGGAGCTTGGGGTGAACATACACCATACTACTATACATAAGACATAACCAACAAGGACCTACTGTATAGCACAGGGAACTCTCTTTAACATTCTGTGATAAACTGTATGAGAAAAGAATCTAAAAAAAGAATGTACACGTATAACAATCACTTTGCTGTACGCCTGAAACTAACACAACATTGTAAACCAACTATACTCCAATAAAATTAAAATATTAAAAAAAAAAAAAAAAAAAAAAGCTAAGGGGGCTTCCCCGGTGGCGCAGTGGTTGAGAATCTGCCTGCCAGTGCAGGGGACACGGGTTCGAGCCCTGGTCTGGGAAGAAAGATCCCACGTGCTGCGGAGCGGCTGGGCCCGTGAGCCGCAATTACTGAGCCTGCGCGTCTGGAGCCTGTGCTCCGCAACAAGAGAGGCCGCGAGGGTGAGAGGCCCGCGCGCCGCGATGCAGAGCGGCCCCCGCTCGCCGCAACTGGAGAAAGCCCTCGCACAGAAACGAAGACCCAACACAGCCATAAATAAATAAATAAACAAATATTTTTTAAAAAAAAATAAATAAATAAATAGCTAAGGGACTTCCCTGGTGGCACAGTGGTTAGGAATCCGCCTGCCAATGCAGGGGACACGGGTTCAAGCCCTGGTCCGGGAAGATCCCACATGTCCTGGAGCAACTAAGCCCGTGTTCCACAACTACTGAGCCTGCGCTCTACAGCCCGCGAGCCACAACTGCTGAGCCCACGTGCCACAACTACTGAAGCCCGCGCGCCCAGAGCCCGTGCTCTGCAACAAGAGAGGCCACCGCAATGAGAAGCCCGCGCACCGCAACGAAGAATAGCCCCCACTCGCCGCAACTAGAGAAAAGCCTGCGTGCAGCAACAAAGACCCAATGCAGCCAAATAAATTAATCAATTAAAAAAGAAAAAGAAAAAAAAGCTAACATGTAAGCCGTCAAGGCAGGGATCTTTGGGGGTGACTGGCCCAGCCTCCTGCTCCCCGTGTGGGTCCTGAGGGAGAAATCCTCCTGGACACAGTTACCAGGGCAACTGGTAAGTGCAGAGCCTGGGTCTGAAACCAAAATGCTAAGTCCACGCTTCAAGCGAGAGGAAGGCTCTCGTCCCTTCAGGCCACACCTAGAGGTGAAGCCCCTACCAACGCTTGCCTGCAGCCAGGGGAGAAAGGAAGTCCACCCGGGACCTTGCACCTCAGGGACCCCACCAGCCGGTGAGCACGGCCCAGTCCGGACGGTGGAATTGATTGATGGTCAGACTGGCCCTTCTGCTATTTGGGAGGAACACGGGGAGGGTCCCAGTACTGGTGGACACGCTGATGAGCCTTCACCCGGCACGACAGGCTTGCAGGCCTGTCCCGTTTGCCCACTGCCACGACGTCCTCCATCAGACAGGACATGCCCGTGGTCTCCCCCATCGGACTGGGGCTTTCCTGAGGAGGAGGGAACCACAGCTCTCGGCAGACTGGGTGGTGCCTGCAAGCAAGAGCCATCACCCCATCACCCCCACCAGGGCAGGGGCTGTGATATCTCGTTCTTTCCTCCCCACCCAGCTCGAGCCCAGGCCCACACCTGGGTTCACACTGCCAAGCTGAGCCCCCAGGTCCTCAGGCCGGGAGGGCACTCAGCCAGGTCACGGCCCTGGGTAGAGCCAGATCCTGGCTGCAAAGGGCACTGAGCCAGCTGGGGCGGGCGTGGGCCCTGGGGGTGGGAGGCACCGCTCAGGACAGTGGGGAGGGGCCCTGAGCACAGCAGGGTCGCGCCGCCCCCGAGGACAAGGGTGAGGCTGGACGGCACCCGGCCTGAAGCCCTGGACCCCCAGCCAAGGGCGGAGGCAGGGAGGGGACTCTGAGGGCCGGGTGTGGGATGGCCCCCCGCAGCTGAGGGACCTAATGTGGATAGAACAGCTGTCACTCCTAGCTGGGGGACCTTGGGGGAAGCTGCTTAGTTCCTCAGAGCCTGTTTTCCCATCTGTAAAATGGCCGTGATGACTGCACCTGCCCCACCTACCTCAGAGGGGGCTGTGGGGACCGAGCGAGGGCACAGCCCAGCCCCGCACACAGCAAGCGCTCAGTAAACATCAGCTGCAGGCCAGGTGACACCCAGGGTTCTGCTGGCCCGCCCAGGACAGGGCTGAGGCGCCGCACCCCACTCGCCCCACTGCCCAACTGAACCTCAGAGGCGCCCCCCTCCCTGGCCCCCCCAGACCATTCCCTCCTCCGCTTCCCCCAACCAAACCAGGTCACCTGCCACGAGCGCTGGCGGCTGGCCCTGCCCCCACCATCCTGTCCTCACTCCAGCCCCACCTTGGCAGCAGCCCTGACTCCCGTCTCCAGGCCTTTGCACACACCCTTCCCTCTCTCTCAAGATTCCGCTCCAGGGCCACTCCTCCACGAAGCCTTCCCTGGTTGAGCCGCCTCATCCCCACGGCACTTTGTACCTTCCGGTTACAGTCCTTCCCTCTAGGGCCCGGCAACCGTCTCCCCTCCTTGAGGGCAGGGACCAGAGCTGGGTCACCCCCATCCCAGACGCCCCGCACAGCGTGGGCCAGGGTGGAGAGGAGAGCTGCGCTTGGTAAATACTTGTGGCACCAAACCGGGCCATGCGTCTCCTCGCGGCCGAGGCTGCAGCCCTGTGGCCTGGCTCCTTCCTTTCTCCGACGCTGGAAGAGGAAGATTCTAAAAGAGAGGCTCACACTGAGGCCCAGCTCCTCCCTACCAGCCTTAGCCGCACCTGGCACCACCCACCCCGATGGCTCCTGGGACCTGGGGGGCCTCCTGGGACCGGCTGTGTGTGTGTGGGGGGGGGGGGGAGGGAGGTGAGACAGCAGGCCAGCAGGGAGGGGAGCTGGCCCCTCCGTCCTCAGGCACCCATGGGGTTGTGGTCAAGAAGAAAGTGGACTCAGGTTGGGGTCTGGGAGGCAAACTAAGGTTGGGGCACAGGAACTAGAGCTCGAGGCTAAGCCCTGCCCTCCTCTCCACCCTTCCCGCCTGCAACACTGGCACTTTCCCCGTTTATCTCCTGCCTGTCCTTCTGCCATGTCACCTCTTCCAGGAAGGCCTCCCTGATTTCCAGGGATATCTGGTTGTCCTTCTTCTCCAACTAAAAATGATAAAAGCTAACCTTCAATGAGCTCCTACTGCATGCCAGACTTCAGGGCTAACATCCATAATCACACCATTTTATTTAATCCCTAGAAGGACGTATGAAGTGGTAATACTGTCATCCCATTGCACAGATGAGGTAACTGTGGCACAGAGAAGTTGAGATGCAGAACCAAAGTCTGAACCTTAACTATTCCGCTTCTTGCTGAGCACCGCGGAGCAGGGAACCTGTTGGAGGAGTGTCTTTCTCACTGCTGTGTCCCCACCACCAGGTGTGGAGCCTGTCACAGAGAAGCAGGTTGAAGAAACCGGAGGCCCAAGAGGCTGGGCAGGGGCGGGCCAGCAGACACAGTCCCCTCTGGCTTGGCTCTCCCACATCCTGACCCCTTAGGCCCCCACCTGGGACCTGTAGGTGGGATCCGGATCCCCATCCATCACTGTTCCCCAGAGCAGCCCAGAGCCCGGCCCCTCGGGGAAAGAGCACCAGAACAGGCCTCACTGGGAGTACCGTTTACTAGGCCATCTGCAGTCGACTGTATAGTCCAGGGTGCACCAGGCTGAGCTGGGTTCCTCCCCAGGCGGTTGGGTGGGGGAAGCAGGCAGAATGAGGTAGGTGAGCCGAGGGGCGCCCGCACTGTCTTCTGAGCTGCGAGGTCTCGGCTGCAGCCCCTCCCTTCAGGCTCCAGGGGCAGTTGCCTCAGACCCTGGGGGTGAATCCCAAGGCGGGGTGGGCTGGCCCTGGGGGCTGACCTGCTCCTGGAAGAGTCCGTCAGTCAGGGCTTCCGGAAGGGTCAGCTCATGAGGTTTCGGAGGTGTTGGGGGTAGGCGGTCGGGCCAGGAGTTCTAGGCACCCCCAGCTTCCTCCACGGCCCAGCCCAGGGTCAGCAGCACCGTCACTGCCCATACTTCTCCCTCCCTGAGTGCAGCATCTGCAGGTCCCTGTCATCCTGGGCTTGGCCTGGGCCCTGCTCAGCTGGGGAGGAGTGGCTGGCGCTCTGATGAGGTGGCGGCATCCCTGTATATCAGGAACTGTATGGAGATCCGAAGGAGTCAACGTCAAGGCCAAACGGAGCAGAGCCTGGGTTGGACCTGCCCCAGGGTGGCCTGTGGCCCCATCCAGAACTGCTGCCCTCTTCCCTCCCTGCAACTCGGCCAGGTGGGCAGGGTCAGCCATGGCCTCCTGGCCTCTACTCTTGCTGCCTTCCCACCCTTCAACCGGCCAAACCCCATTTATCTGCCAAGTCCAGCGCTTGGGTCTTCCTCTCCAGGCAGCCTCCCCTGACCCCAGCCCCAGGATCTTGCCCTCCTCTCACCCTACAGCATCCTGGGGGTTTCAGCAAGTGGCAGGGGCCATTTGGGGGCACTAGAGCTTAACTTTCTTCATCTCTCATTGCACCCACCAGGAACTCTGCAAACGTCGAAACAAGGGCCCCGTTTACCTCCTCCCAAAGGAGATGGAAATAATGCCCTGCTCAGCCATCCAGCAAACATTTACTGAGCACTCACTGTATGCTGGATCCGGTGCTGGGTGTTTCCAGAGACCTTAGCTTATGTAATTGCCCGATGACCTTGGTGAGACAGCAAGATGAATACATGGAAGCACAGAGAGGCTAACGGTTTGCTCTGTGTCACACAGGACACCGGGGAGCCAGGATTTGAACTCAAGTTTTTCCATCTCTAATTCACGTGTGTGTGTCTCCACATTGCAGCTTTCCTTCCTCCTGCCTGGATGGGCTGATTTATGCCCTGTTCCCCAGACCCTTTCCAAAAGCTGTGCCAGGAACACCCCTCCCTTGCCTGTGCCTAACTTCTCCTTCAGGGCGCAGTTACAATGGCACTAGTGGAGGCCTCTGCTGAGCCTCTAAACCAGGACAGACAGCCCCGTGGTCACACACTCTTGCAGTTTTTCTCTGTGCTACTTGGTGGCACCACAATGAAGTAATTATTTATGATTATGTGTATCTTGTCTGCCTCCCCACTGAACTGTGAGCTTCTTGAAGGAAGGACCATTCTGTTCTTGCTCACAAATAGATCCGGTACCTAGAGGGGTGCACAGCACATGGGAGGTTTGACTCTTGGATGGATGGATGGATGGAAGGATGGACAGAAGAGTGGATGGGTGGATGGATGGATGGATGGATGGATGGATGGACAGACGGATGGATGGATGGACTGGAGGGAAGGATGGATAGAAGGATGGATGGAAGGATGGATGGATGGGTGGAAGGATGGATGGATGGATGGAAGAATGGGTAGAAGGACGGATGGATGGATGGATAGAAGAATGGATGGATGGATAGAAAGATGGGCGGATGGATGGATGGAAGGATGGATGGATAGAAGAATGGATGGATGGATAGATGGATGGAAGGATGGATGGATAGAAGGATGGACGGATGGATGGATGGATGGATGATGGATGGATGGAAGGATGGAAGGATGGATGGATGGAAGGATGGATGGATGGATGGATAGAAGAATGGATGGATGGAAGAATGGATGAAGGATGGACGGATGGATGGATAGATGAATGGATGGATGGATGGATGATGGATGGATGGAAGGAAGGATGGAAGGATGGATGGATGGAAGGATGGATGGATGGATGGATAGAAGAATGGATGGATGGATGGATGGATGGATGAAGGATGGATGGATAGAAGGATGGACGGATGGATGGATGATGGATGGATGGAAGGAAGGATGGAAGGATGGATGGATGGATAGAAGAATGGATGGATGGATGGATGGATGGATGGATGAAGGATGGATGGATAGAAGGATGGACGGATGGATGGAAGGATGGATGGATGGATGGATGGAAGGAAGGATGGAAGGATGGATGGATGGATGGATGGATGGGTGGAAGGATGGATGGATGGATGGAAGGATGGGTAGAAGGACGGATGGATGGATGGACAGAAGAATGGATGGATGGATAGAAAGATGGGTGGATGGATGGATGGAAGGATGGATGGACAGAAGAATGGATGGATGGATAGATGGATGGAAGGATGGATGGATAGAAGGATGGACGGATGGATGATGGATGGATGGAAGGATGGAAGGATGGATGGATGGAAGGATGGATGGATGGATGGATAGAAGAATGGATGGATGGATGGATGGATGGAAGAATGGATGAAGGATGGATGGATGGATGGATGGATAGAAGAATGGATGGATGGATGGATGGATGGAAGAATGGATGAAGGATGGACGGATGGATGGATAGATGAATGGATGGATGGACGGATGATGGATGGATGGAAGGAAGGATGGAAGGATGGATGGATGGATGGATAGAAGAATGGATGGATGGATGGATGGATGGATGAAGGATGGATGGATAGAAGGATGGACGGATGGATGGATAGAAGAATGGATGGATGGAAGGAAGGATGGAAGGATGGATGGATGGATGGATGGATGGATGGATAGAAGAATGGATGGATGGATGGATGGATGGAAGGATGGATGAAGGATGGACGGATAGATGGACGGATGGATGGATGGATGATGGATGGATGGATGGATGGATGGATGCTGAAGCCACGTGCAGGTGGAGGCTGCTGTGGCCCCCCCACCCCCCCACCCCCACCCCCTGAAGGATACGATGGTGTCGAGCAGCAGGACGCCCAGGCTGCCCACGAGCCAGGGCAGGTGGTGCAGCACATAGCTGCCCTCGCTCTGGCCTACCTCGGGGTTCTTGAGCAGCACGCTCAGCCCATACAGCGTGTTCCCCAGCATCACCAAGGCGAACAGCGAGTAGGAGATCCCCTGGGTCGACTTCCGCAGGAACTGGAGGCGAGGGGTGTAGGGTCAGAGACCTCAAACGGGCCTCTTGTCTCTCTGGGCTGTAACTGTCCATGTGTCCGTCTGCCCTGTCACACTGCGCATGCTCCGAGCAGACTGCACACGGTGTGACCAGTGTCCGACGTGGGCCTGGTGCCCAGACCAGCCCCTTCCAGGGCCTGACTCCTCTCCCCGTCCCAACATCATCTCCCGGGCCCCCCTGCCCAGGTCGCAGGAGACTAGGACTGCACCACCCTGCTCGCCCCAAGGTGCCTGCTCCCCAGCCCTACGCTGACTCACTGCCCAGCAAGGCTTCCCCATCTCTGGCTCCCCACCTTCTCCTCTGCTCTCAGCCCCTCGCTCTCACCTGACCTCCTACCTCCCTGGGACACATGCAGGTCACATGTACCCCTGGATGGCAGGCATCTCATGCCCATTTCCAGAGGCAGAAACTGAGGCTTGGAGAAGTGGATTAAGTCACCCAAGCCAACAGTGAGTGTGGACCAGACCTGCTGCTACTCCTTAACCCAGGGGCCCGAGCTGCCAGCCGGCTCCTCTTCCCTTGGCCCCAGTGCCCCTGCCCACGGCTCACATTGGTGCGGATCTGAGGCAGCCGGGAGAGCAGGTACAGCATGCTGGACACGGAGCCGATTATGAAGCCAATGATTTCCTGCTGCGTGAAGGGCTGAGAGGGCAGAGTAGGGTGCTCAGTGCTCAGTAGGGGCCGGGGTGCAGCTTGAGAGCCCCAGCTCCCTCCTGGAGGGCAATTCCCCTGACCTCGTGGTCACGCAGGGGCGGGCCCTCGGGGTGAGCCAGACCCCCACCCCCGCTCTACCCTCACGTGCCCACACCTCACCTTATTGCCCGGCTCCACAGACAAGAGCGTCCGCCCCCGGAAGACCTCCCTGGGGGCAGCCACCGAGCCAGCGCTGCTCAGCAGTGGGGCGGTACACGCCACCCCCAAGATGAACAACAGCACAGAATTGATGGGGGCAGACCCTGGACATGAGGCAGGAGGGAAGCTGAGATTAGGGATCTGAGTGGCGGCAGAGAGACTGGGCTTTGAGTCCTGGCCTTGTCCCTCAGTGGCTGTGTGACCTTGGGCAAGTGACCTAACCTCTCTGAGCTTTCACTCCTCATCTGTAGAATGGGTATAATGAGAGTACCCTTCTCCTAAGGTTGTAAAGGTAAACCGATGAGGGCAGTGGGGGCAGGAAGGGGATTATGGAGTGTGGAAATGCTGAGACAGCCCCACCCCCAGGTGCCTGGGTCATTTCTTGTACAGCCCTGGATCTGCCCCTTCTGAATCCTGTGTGCCGTGTCCTTGTTTCCTCAGCTCCAAGCCCAGGGCCTGGCACCGAGGAGCAGCTGAAGCCATGTTTGCTGAATGAGAGAACTTAAGTGAAGGGGACTCCCTGTGGTCCTGCCCGGATGTGCTCACTGCCCTCTATCTCGGCTCATCAGGGGATCAGGGCCCCAGCTTTCAGATAAGGCCCGAGGAAGCCTTTTTGAGGTTTGGTTTATCACCAGCAATGGGAAACCTTCCTCCTCCCAAGCTTCCAGGCCTCCTGGCTGCCCTCAGGCACCTGACACAGAGGGATCCCCGTACTCACACAGAAAGGGGCGTTTCTTAAACTTGTAATGAAAGTACAGCGACAGCATCAGCACGTCGGCTAAGACGTAATACACGGCTGTGTAGGTCTGCAAGAGAAGAGGGGCCCCAGGGCGCTGGCTGCAGTCTCCGGCTCGGGGACCACACCCCAGCACCCGGGCAGCTCGGCCCCATCCCAGCTGGGTGACCCTGAGCAAGTTGCTTCACCTCCTGGAGCTTCTGTTTGCTCATCTGGAAAGGAGGGGATCACAGTTCCTACCTGGCAGAGCTAGACAGCAGGTAGGCAAGGGCCTGGCAGGTGCCCGTCTGGGCAGAGGGAGGAAACGGTGGCTAGCATGACCAGGCAGGACAAAATGGGACTCAGAGGTTAAGTGGAGACTACCATTTGGCCTGATACAGGGGCAATTTACAGCCCCCCTTGGGAAGACAATAGATTCCTGATTTTGAGTCCCAGCTCCACCCAGCCACAGAAGAATGATGGCACCTGGGCCTCCCAAGGGAAAACCTTCCTCTTCCAGGGCCCCATGCCCTGAAAGCTCAGTCAGGATCTTGGCACCTCAGAGGTCAAAGACCCCAGCCATCCTGTGGTTCGATGTGCTCATCTTGTAGATGGCGGAACTGAGGCCCACAGCCCATTGTCACACTGTGCAGCAGGCAGAGGGCTCTCTCTATAGCATGGGGCCCTCACAAGATGGAAGCCTCTGCAGACTGTCCCTGGCAGCCCACCCAGCCCGGGGACTGGCCTACCTGCAGGGGCAGCTGGTCAGCAAGGAAGGAGCCAATGAGATTGCAGGAGTCTCCGCCGATCCAGCCCAGGAGGAACCACAGGGACAGGGCCTGGTCCATGTTGCCCGTCTTGCAGGCCTTGATGTACTGGCTGTGGCGGAGGAGGGAGATGTGTGCTCAGGGGCTGACAGCTGTGATACTGCATGGAGGGTAAACATGGGAACAGCCAACGCGGAATAGGGGGGCCGGGGCAGCGTCTGCACAGGGGGTCGCCTGGGAGCTGATCCTTCCCGCCGGCGGGATCCTCATGGGCCTTTCTTTGCCCTTTGGGGATTCTTACCAGGGGATCCCTTCCAAGCCAGGAGCTCTATGGGACATGCATCTTTCCAGAGAGAGCCATTGCATGATAGATTCTCCTCCACAGCGGTCTCTTGGTGGGGACCTGGGGACTTTACAGGGTCCTGATGTTTTGTGTCAGACCCTGAGAACCACTTCACAGGGACCCTGGGTTCTCTCTTCTATGGAGGAGCGGGGGTGGGGGGTGGGGGGGGTGGGGGGGTGTTTGGAAGGAAGGATGGTGGTTGCCCTACGGCCCGAGGCCTGGGTGCTGCCCTATCTCCAGGGGAGATGGAAGATAACATGGGCCTGTTATCTTCAAAGGGCAACAGAGAAGCCTGGGGCTGTGGCTCCCCGAGCTCTGATTACAAAGCCATGGGGTCAAGTCTTGATGGGCCTCTTTGGGGATGGAAAAGTCAGGGAACCAGGATTCACACCCAGACCCTGAGGCTCCAGTCCTGCTCTGAGTCATTCCACAATGGCCATCTGCTGCTTACATTTCGCTTTAATCATTTGCATGTATTTAAATTAGTAAAAGGTAACTAAATAGCACCTCACCCCACCTACCACCCAAGACAGAAGCCAGGAAAGCTAGGCCTGGCCCTGGTTCTTCACGGTCATCCTTCCACCTCCATCTCCTGCTGAGCCCCGCCCCCAGCTCTTTAGGTCTCCCACCCAAGCCTGTGTTCCTTGTTTCCATCCTCCCGCTCAAGGATCTCTCTAAAACCCCTCTCTTGCCAAAATCCTTCAAAGCCTCCCACTGCTGTTCAGTAAGGACCCCCACCCTCCTGAGCACATCCCGACAAGGCCCCCAGGTCCCCTGTCCCTCTGACCCCCACCGCCTCTTCACCAGGACTGCCTCCTCTTCCTCCAAACTCTGCATCAGCAGCCGGCTCACCCAGTCCCTCCTCTGTATCTTTCAGGAAATATCAGTTCCTCCTCAGGGCCTTCCTAGAAGGGAGCTCTGCCAGCATCGGTCAGTTCCTCCTGGACTCAAGCTTCCTGAGGGAAGGGACAGTGCCCAGCACGGGCCTGGCCCGGAGAAGGCCCTTAAGGTTTACCCCGTGGCCCTGCGTAAACCCCCTTCTAGGATACTGTGACTTGAAGAGCCTTCATAAATTTCAGGGGAAGTGATTTTGTCACACTCAGGAAAGGCCGAGTCCTAAGGAGAAGCAGGAAGGGGGCTGCCCTCCCTGCCATCACCTGGGGCTTCTCCCAGACCTCTGACACCCCCTCCCTGGTTAATCAGCCAGGCCCAGGCAGGGCTGGCATTATGCCCTGGTGGAAAGGGGAAGCCTCAGCCAGCTCCACCAGCTCCTCATGCTTCTGGGGAAGCTCTCACCCCGAGATAGGGAGTTTCTCTCCCTTGGCCTCCACCCATCACCCAGACCTGTCTGCTTTGCCTACTAAGGGCCACCTATCCAATCCCCCAGACATCATTGCTGGCTGGATGCCTTACACAGCCTCCCTGCCTCCAGTCTCTCCCCCGTCCCTCCAGTTCTCCTTCCCTAATAGAAGGTCTACAAAGGCAAGGATGGGGTCGGTGTTTCTTACTTCTGCCACATCTAGTATGGCAGCTGGGACAAGGTGAGTCAGTAAAAATGTCAAGCCCTAGACAGCATGTTGGGACAACTTGATGAGGTAAGGGTAGTCTTTTTTTTTTTTTTTGGCCGCTGCACGGCTTGTGGGATCTTAGTTCCCCGACCAGGGATTGAACCTGGGCCCTCAGCAGTGACAGCACAGAGTCCTAACCATAGGACTGCCAGGGAATTCCCAATGGTAGTCTTTTTAACACATGGTACTGGGACAACCGGGTACCGCATGCAAAAGAACGAGGTTGGATCCCTACCTCACACCCTATACAAAATACAACTCAAGCTGAATCAAAGCTCTATATGTAAGAGCTAATTTGTGATACTGTGATTTATAATAAGAAATATATATATTTGGTCTTCTTCCCTGTTCCCTGCACAGAGCTCTGCTAAGAATGTCCTAAGGGGTGAGAGAGAGAAAGAGAGAAAAAAAGGTGTCTTTTGTAACATTAATGAGGTGACTTTTGGAAAGCCCTTAGGTCACCTGAGGATAAGGACTCATTGCCAGGGGAACCAACAGTAAGATTAGAAGGTTGGGACATTCGGTCTCATGGGCCCCTATCCTGCCCCCCTCACCCACCTCAGGGGAGGAGAGAGGCTCGAGATTGAGCCCAATTGCTAATGGCCAATGACTGTGTAATAAAGCCTCCATAAAAATCATTTCTCTGAGTTCTGTGAGCTGCTCTAGCAAACTAATCAAACCTGAGGAGGGGTGGGGG
The DNA here is from genome assembly GCF_028021215.1 of Eschrichtius robustus. Classification (NCBI taxonomy): domain Eukaryota; kingdom Metazoa; phylum Chordata; class Mammalia; order Artiodactyla; family Eschrichtiidae; genus Eschrichtius; species Eschrichtius robustus. The sequence goes on along the minus strand of NC_090826.1, from coordinate 14,988,884 downwards.
GAATCTCCAATCTACAGCTGGAGGTCAGAAGCACAAGTGACAACCTGGACTTGTGATTGGTCTCAGAAGTGGGGAGGAGGGAGCACTCTTGTGGGACTTGTAGGACTGGGCCCCTAACCTGTGGGATCTGAGGCTGTCTCAGGTGTAGATAGTGTAAGAATTGAGTTGATTACTTGACGGTGTGGCAAAAAAACACATCAGAATTGGTGTCAGACTTGGATAAATCTTATAAAACTCTTAGAAGATAAGGGTGAATCTTTGTTACCTGGATTAAGCTATCGTTTCTAGACATGATATCAAAAGCACAAGTAACAAAAGAAAAAAACACATAAATTGGACATCATCAAGGGACTTCCCTGGCGGTCCAGTGGTTAAGACTCCGAGCTCCCATGCAGGGGGCTCGGGTTCGATCCCTGCTCGGGGAACTAAGATCCCACATGCTGCACGGAGCGGCCAAAAAAAAAAATTGGACATCAACAAATTTTTGAATTTTTGTGCTTCAAGCGACACCACTGAGAAAGTGAAAAGACAACCCACTGAATGGGAGAAAAGATTTGCAAAATATATCTAGAATATATAAAGAACTCTTATAATGCAACAACAAAAAGACAAATAATCCAACTGAAAAATGGGCAAAGAACCTAAATAGACCTTTTCCCAAAGAGAATATAATTTGGCCAAGAAGCACGTGGAAAGCTACTTAATATCACCAGCCAACAAGGAAATACAAATCAGAACCATGAGATACCACTTCACACCCACCAGGATGGTATAATAAAAAAGACAGAAAATGACAAGTGTTGATGGGGATTTAGAGAAATTGGAACCTTCATATGCTGCTGGTGGGAATATAAAATGGTGCAACTGCTTTGGAAAACAGTCTGGCAGTTCCTCAAAAGATTAAACACAGAGTTACCATGTGACCTGGCAATTCCACCCCTTAGGTGTATACCCAGGAGAAGTAAACACACGTCCCCACTAAAACCTGTACATAAACATACATAGCAGCCTTAATCACACTGGCCAAAAGGTAGAAACCACCCAAATGTCCATCAATGAACGACTGATTAAACAAAATGTATACACATACAACGAACTACTATTAGGACGTAAAAAAGAATGAAGTATTGACACTAGCTACGTATGACGTGGATGAACCTTGAAGATGTTATGCTAAGTGAAAGCAGCCAGTCACAGAAGGCCACATACTGTATGATCCATTGATATGAAATGTCCAAAATAGGCAAATCTACAGACAGAAAGTAGATTGGTGGTTGGGGCCGGGAGATTTAGAGGGAAATGAGGAATGACTCATTTCTTTCTGGGTCTCTTTTTATGGTGACAAAAATGTTCTAAAACTGATTGCGGCAATGCTTACACAACTCTGTGCATATACTAAAACCTTGGACTTGTACATTTAAATGGGCTAACTCAATGGTATATGAATTATCTCTCAATTAAACTGTTATCTTTCTCCCTCAGGAGAAACAGCATAACATTTCCTAACAGTGGAGAATGCCCTTACATTACATGGCCCTGGATGACCTCTTTGACCTCATCTCTCCTCTTTGGCCCCTCCTCTGCCCAGCCATGGGACTGAGCATATGGTGTGTAAAGGCCATCCTCATAGCAACCCTGTGAGGTAGGGAAAACATTCCCATTTTACAGATGAGAAAACTGAGGCACAGAGCAGTGAAGGGACTTGCCCAGGTCACAGTGTGTCCGCGTTCCCTAATCACAGCAGTGGCCATGCTGTTTTGTAATCACTGCTTGTCCTCCACCAGACTGTCACAAAACAAAGGCCAAGTTCGATGCACCCCAGCCCTCCCACTCCTCCGCCTCCTCTCTGGCTAGCTGTGCAATTCACAGCAAGTTAGTTAACCTCTCTGGGTTTCTATTTCCTCGTAAAGTAGGGATACAGATTGTATCTATTTCACAGAGTGGTTATGAGGATTAAATAGGGTAAAGACATGTCAAGTGCTTAGAAATGAGCTAGGTACACAGTGGGCACTCACTGAACAGGTGTTATTATTATTACCTGTGTGTCAGCATGGTCCAGCATAAGGCGGGGCCTAGAGTGAGGTTCGCTGTAGGGCCCTCCAGGGTGGGCTGGAAGTCAGTGAGTGGGGGTGGGAGAGGGAGCACACTTGGCCTTGAGTCTGGAGAGGCCCAAGGCCAGCCAGGGAGCCCCTCTTCGGTGCAGCCCCAGGAGCACTTGCCCCACCCGTGCAACCCAGCCCTGGTCCCACCACCCTGATGCTACTCACGGGAGGGTGGATGCAGCAAAGCAGAAAATGGAGATCAAGCCCAGGCCCACGCTGGCCTTGTCCCAGCCATCCTGGGCACACTCGCCAAACACGTCCCATATCCACTGGCTGGAGCCATTGGGGCAGCTGGAGAAGTTGCTGGAGCCCAGCTTCCTCCAGACCATGGCTTCGGAGGGAGGGAGGGAGCCGGTGTGCTGAGGCAGGCGACGGCTCTACAGGGAACAAGAGAGGGGCCTTCAGCCTTGGGAGGTCCGGGTCCTAGTCATGGTCCCGCCACTCTAAGCCCATTCCAGCCTTATCACCCAGCATGGACTGAGCCCCTGAACCAGAGAACACGATCAGTACAGAGATCACAGTAACCACATATGCAGGGAGGGCACTGGATGTGTGGTCAGAGACAGGTGCATTTGAATCCCCACTCTGCCTGTTAACGCCTCGACTTTGGGCAAGTGACTCAGCCTTGCTGTGCCTCAGTCTCCTCATCTGCAAGATGGGGCGATAACAGCGCCTCCCCCACACAGCTGTGAGGGTTCAATGAGTTCATAAATCTAGTGTAGAGAACTGAGCCCTCAAACAATGCCACCTTTGTCCTAACTCTTGAACATTTCGATTGTTTCCAATCTTTTCTTCTTGCAAATCACGCTGCGAGGGTCTGCTGAGACCAGGCCCACTAAGTACATCCTCTCATTTAAAGTACAGCTATCCTGGGAATCCCCTGGTGGTCCAGTGGTTAGGACTCAGCACTTTCACTGCCGGGGCCTGGGTTCAATCCCTGGTCAGGGAACTAAGATCTCACAAGCCACCTTACTCAGCCAAAAAAAAAAAAAAGTATGGCTGTCCCCAGTACATTGGTCAGATGAGGCAAGTGGCGAAGAAGGAGCAGGTGAGTTGCACATGTGGCTGGGATTCAAGCTTGGCGTGCTCAAGCCGCATTCTCCCAGCAGCTCGTGTGTGTAGGACGCCTGCTGGCAGAGTCCGGAGCCACCTCCCCATTCTCACTGCCGACAAAGTCAGGAGCTGGCTGGCTGCAGGGGCAGGCAGGGAAGTCCCCCCCTGGTGTCCTAGAGCAGTCACTGCCTGTGTGACAATCTCAGAGGAGAGAGAGGAAGTGGGGCTGCTGGAGCACCTCTGCTGGGCAGAATCATCACAGTCCCTGATCGCTGAGCACTTTACCAGCCCTGTGCAAAGCACCTTACGTAGGCCTTTCTGCATTTTGCTGCACATCAACTCTATGAAGTGGGGGCTACTGATATGTCCGCGTGGACCCGGGGAGGTGACTTGCCAGGGCCACCCAAGCAGGAAGCGCTCATAGCCACCATGCTTCTGTCCCTGGGAACGGCGGCACCTTCCTGTGGTCTGGCAGGGCCGCCCAGGGTCTCATGCAGCCAGAAGGCAGGCTTCCCCTTTTCTCACTGCACTCGGAGGGGCTTTCCTCACCTGGGATGAGGCTCTCTCCAGCCACCTTCAGTTTCTGCTTGTGTCAAAAGACCCAGGATCCTCATAAAGCAATGCCCCACGGACAATGCCATAGACCAAATGTTTATGTCCCTCCTGTCCTGTTGAAATCTAACCCCCAATGTGATGGTATTTTTGAGGTGGGGCCTTTGGGGAGTATTTAGGTCATGAAGGCAGAGCCCTCATGAATGGGATTAGTGCCCTTATAAAAAAGACCCCAGAGAGCTCCTTCGCCCCTTTTGCCAGGTGAGGACATATCGAGAAGACAGCCATCTATGAACTAGGAAGTGGACCCTCACCAGACATTGAATCTGCTAGCACCCTGATCTTGGACTTCCCAGCCTCCAGAACTGTGAGAAATCAATGTTTGTTTCTAAGCCACCCAGACAAATGGTATTTTGTTACATTGGCCCGAATGGGCTGAGACACCCTGGCTGGACCCTTGGAACTGCTGAGGCCGCAGCGATCTGGGAGCGTCAGGCAGGGAAAGGAAGCGAGTCAGCTGCTTTTCTTAGGAAGCTCTAGGCTCTCAGCTCTAACGTGACTCAACAGCGAGCCCCAGAGCTGGGGGCAAGGGCACCCCAGGTCACTGCCTGCTTGGTTCACTGCAGTCCCTCTGGGGCCCTGCAAAGGGGGGCTGAAGGTCTCTTCCTGTACCTTGGTGACCACCCCCCTTGACCTTCAGCACAGCTGATGTTGGAGCCATTTATCTGCTGTCCTGCCACCAGCAGCTGCAAGGCCACCCCAGGTTAACACGCAGTCCAGGTAGGAGCTGGGTTTTTGCGGTGCCTCAGGCATTTCAAATCAAGTCCTTTTGTTCCCCAGCCACCCCTCCGCTGGACCACCTCCCCAAGCCTCCTCTGGTAGAGCCTCAACACACCACAGCAGGTCAGCATGGTAGGGTACCGCCATCTGCATTAACTTCTCTGTGAGGGGAACTGTCCTCATTCTACAGATAAGGTTGAGTGGCCTTGTGCAAGTAACAGTCTGAGCCTGTGTATAAAACGAGAATGACGCTCACTCCTCAGGGTTGCATAGATAAAATGCACATAAAGCTCTTAGCCCAGGGCCTGACACAATGGTAGTGACTGAGAATGAGAGACCAGTATCTCAAGCACCCTGAGGTCACTCTCACTCCCTCTTTTCACCAGGTTAGGGAAGAAAGAAAGTGGACACATGCCCAGTGAAGGAGGGAGGGATGTCTTGGGGGATGTACCTTGGCTCATAGGGCCCAGGGCCCTGGGTGGGTGGTCTCCTGTCCATGTGCAGCTCGGGGCTCAGGATACTTTGAGACACACCTGAGCCCTGAACAGAAGACACTTTCCTCTGAGGGCCACTGTGCACAGAGCCTGTCACCCATGGGTTCTGACCCAAGTAGGAAGCCAGCCTGGGCCCAGGCCTGGCTTCTGAGACCAGGCCCACCTCCTAGTCCAACAGCACTGAGCAAATGGATGGCCAGGGTTGCAACAAAGGTTGACCAGGTCTGTAGGTGTGACAAAGACCACAACAGGGGTGCCTTATTGTTTTTGTTTTTTTTAATTGAAGTATATAGTTGATTCAGGGGTGCCTTGTTATCATGCAGGGCACATGTTTGAAATTCAGGATCAGTGTGTCAGAGCAGGGGATCAGGGACCTTGGGTTTAAGAAGCTCCCCCCACGGATTCTGACCACATGTATTCTGTGCACGTGACCACACTTTAAGAAAGGCGGAGGGACTTCCCTGGTGGTCCAGTGGCTAAGACTCCGCACTCCCAATGCAGGGGGCCCGGGTTCAATCCCTGGTCAGGGAACTAGATCCTGCATGCCGCAACTTAGAGCCCACATGCCGCAAATAAAGATCCCGCATGCCGCAACGAAGACCTGGTGCAGCCAAATACATAACATAAATAAATAAATATTAAAAAAAAAAAAAGAAAAGAAAGGCAGCCCTGGAAATGGCATCCGCTGCCACAGCCATGTAACTCTTCCAGATCCCAAGCTGAGTCACAGAGATGCTCCCCACTGAAGCTGCTCAAGTGGCCACCTTTATCTACCAGATAAGTCCAAATGCCTTGAGACTGACCCCAGGGTACTCCAAGAACTGCCCTCCCCCCCCCCATCTCCTGTCCCTCCCTCTAGGCCTTCAGACGGTCAGACGGTCATTCCCAGGTCTCCTGACTTCTGTCCATGCCGTATCTTCCCCTAGGCTTGGCCTTTTCATCCTGGAGGGCATAGTAAAGAGAAACTAAGACCCAGTTCTAAATTGCCATCTCAATTTAGAGGGGCCTCACAGGAGCTGGCGGGAAAACACCTGTCACCTCTTCCCTTACCCTCCTCCACAAACCCGAAGAATGCCCATCGCACTCCTCAGCCACTACTGCCCTTTAAGCCCACTCCTCTCCCTTCACCCTAGTTGTAAACTTATTCTTAGGCTCCAGACACACCAGCTGCACAGTAAAGGTTCAAAAAACAGCAAGAGACAGACAGACAGACAGGGAGGGAGGGGAGAGCGAGAGAGAAAGGAAAGAAAAGAAGGGAGAAAGAGAGAGAAACAAAGAAAGGAAGGGAGAATGGGAGACCTAATTGTGAGCTTGGATGGCCTAGGGTTGAGGAGAAAGCACTCTGGAACTGACCTGCCTGATGCCTACTAGTAATGAATTCTTGGTCAAGTGACTGAGTCTCAGAGTTCCAACCTGTAAAACGGGGGAATAATGCAAGAATCCACCTGCTAGGCTAATTGCAGAGTTAAATGAGATAATCCAGGCTGAGGGATTAGAATGGCGCCTGGCACAGGTTAAACCCTCAGGAGAATAACCGGGGATGGCTATTATTCTGTTCTGGCTATAGCTCTCTCCCCTCCCCCCACAGGGCTCCTGGCAAACAGCAGGCTTCAGAAAGCCTTGAAAAGACAAGACTGGTCAGTCCTCGTACTTCCAAACACAGACTCCCCATGTACACACTTGGAAACCTGTCCTAGGCATGGAGTGGGAGGGGACAATCTGGGCTCCCTGCAGAATTGGGGAGCACCTGAGGGGAGGAGCATCCCGCCTTAGGGCTACCACCCACTCCAGCCCTCCAGGTCCTCGGTCACAACTCCCTCCTAGTGACTCAGCCGAGCACGGGCCGCCTGTTTGGCGGGGATAATAACAGGGCAGCCGCTGGGGTCAGCGCTCATTCGCCGCGAAGCCCCCTCCCCTGGCCCGCCCTGGGGAAAACAAAGTCGTCAGAAACGCAGGGGCCCGTCGGCCGGGAACAAGAGGTGAAAAAGGAACCCAGACCCCAGGTCCTAGGTCAGAGAGGCCCGAGGGGTCATGCTGGTCGCCCTTGAGGAGGGGGACCTGGGCCCCCGCCGAGGGCCTCCCAATCCCAGCCCAGAGCCTCGCTCCAGGATCTCGCGCCCCGAGGTGGGGGCAGTAGCCCCAGGACCATCCAGGGGCTGGAGGAGGGTGTTGGAAAGATGTAGCAGGGAAGGCCCAGAGTCCCGAACAGCAGCCCCAGCCTCAAATTCGGCTTACCAAGTTTAGAGCCTCCCCACCGCCCGGCTTCTGGGCTCTCCAGCTCCTGCCTTCTCCAGCTCCTGCCTTCATCAGCTGACCAGAAACCCCACCCCGCCCCGCCCCGCCCCGCCCCGCCCCGCCCCGCCCCGGAGCTGCGCGGCTCCGCCTCTTGCGCCGCGCACTTGGCGGAAGGTTCCGGGAGTCGTGGCTGGCGAGCGAGCGTATCTTGCGTGAGGGGGCGCAGCGCTTCTCCCCCTCGGCAGGGAGGCGGGGCCCGAGGTGCCCCAGCGCGCATGCGCCGACCTCATGCTGAGCACCTTGTCTCGCGCCGTGGCCCGCGCCGCCGTCCGCTGCGCTCGTACCCACGGGCCGCCCGAGGCTCGCACCGCCGCCACCGCAGCCGCCATGTCCCGGGGCCCGCGTGCCACCTCAGGCTCCCCGATCCGGCCCGCCACCGTGCTGGGCACCATGGAGATGGGGCGCCGCATGGACGCGCCCGCCAGCGCCGCGGCAGTGCGCGCCTTCCTGGAGCGCGGCCACACTGAGCTGGACACGGCCTTCATGTACAGCGACGGCCAGTCCGAGAGCATCCTGGGCGGCCTGGGGCTCGGGCTAGGCGGCGGCGACTGCAAAGGTAACTACTGGCGCCCGCGCACCGACCGCCTGTCCTCTCCCTGCACCGTGCAGTGCAGACCCGTCCCGCAGGACGCTGACCCGACCCCAGCCACGCGCACGCTGCGGTCAGGGCCGACAGCTTCGTCCCGCCCCCGGGGCGCGCACCTCCCCTGGCCATCCCGCAGCTCTGTGAACCCCCCGCTCCTCAAGTCCCTTGCACATCCAGCCCCGACGGCTGAACAGCGCTTTATCCTGACCACCTTCCCCTCCGCTTCTTCGTCTGGGGATTGCAACTCGGTAACCCCCGAGCCTGATCTAGTTCTTGGCTTCCTACCCCAGTTGCTTTCTTAGTGCACCTCTCTGCGGCACTGGTCTCCAGAGCTATGCCATACCCCCCTCCAACCCTGCCAGGTGCCCATAACCGGTCCCCAGGCGCTCTGCCTATGCCCGTCTCCCCATTGTCCTCAATGCCCATGCGCTCCCCGAGAGCCCTTTTCTCATCCAGGTCTTTCATCAGTCCCTAGACTTTGCTCTATTCAGTTGGCAGTACCCCTGGCTCTCTCACGGAGAGCTGTAGCATTGCCATAGACCGGGCTGGGGGAGCAGGGGTGGTGGGGTAAAGAGTGGAGAGGCGTGAGAGAGAGGGTAAGGCATTTCTGTCCACTCCTGTAGCCCTATGCCAGCTTCTTATGGAGCTATAGGAGGGAAAGTGTCTCTAACCCACCCGCAGGGAGCTCAGAGTCTAGTGGGGAAGATTGAAGCAAATGATTGCAGAGGAGCCTAGAAGAGGAAGCACTTTTAGGGAAGGCATGATGGGGCCAGGCAGAGGCCCTAGGGAAGGCTCAGAGTACACTGAGGCTGGGCCTTCAAGGAACAATAGTAGTTTGCTGGGCAGAGCATGAGGCAAAATGTTATGAGAGGCTGGGGGCATAGCTGTGCCAAGACTGCTGTGTGGATGGCCAGGAGGCAGGTGTGCTTGAGTGGAGGATGTGTGTGTGGAGGGACGGTCCCTCATCAGCCTGATGCCATTGGAAGTGCCTAGGAGGGTGCCTGGCACATGGTGGGACCCAGTGAAGTCAGCTGATACTATTACTACTGCACTCTGCCTCCTCTTTTCCATCCTGAGGCTCTTTCTTCCCAGCCCTTGTGTTGGGGGCGTCCCCCTCTGGGTCCTCCTTAGATTCATAGCTTGGTGGATCTGGAGGAACAGACTTGGGGATGTGCATCTCAGACCCACACTCTCTAGTTCACCTGGGTGCCTCTCGTGACTAATGAAGATTTTATTTCTGAATTGGTTTCTCCCTCCTCCAGTCCTTCCTTGCTTCCTTCTTTGAGGCCAGGCACTCACAGAGTCAAAGTCCTCAGGTCAGACCTGAGGCAAAGTTCACACCAAGAATGCAGGGGTTTTGAGAAATGTGGGGAATGGAAAAAATCTGGACGAGAAGCTGAGGGACTTGGTCTCTCCAACATCCAAGTGGTCTGATGACTCCCTCCCCTCTGGATTACTGAGTTGCATTTGCCAAGTATGGAAAGTGCAGAATCCAGAGAGCCAGCGTTCTTTTTTTTTAATATATATATAAATTTATTTATTTATTTATTTTTGGCTGTGTTGGGTCGTCATTGCTGTGCGCGGGCTTTCTCTGTTTGCAGCGAGTGGGGGGTACTCTTTGTTGCGGTACGCGGGCTTCTCATTGTGGTGGCTTCTCTTGTTCCGGAGCGCGGGCTCTAGGCGCACAGGCTTCAGTAGTTGTGGCTCGTGGGCTCTAGAGCTCAGGCTCAGTAGTTGTGGCGCACGGGCTTAGTTACTCTGCGGCATGTGGGATCTTCCCCGGCCAGGGCTCGAACCTGTGTCCCTTTGATTGGCAGGCAGATTCTTAACCACTGCGCCACCAGGGAATCCCCCAGAGAGCCAGCATTCTTTATAGCACTTCCAAGCTGCTTGCAGGGCAGAACACTCTCTTGTTCTCAGGCAGAGTGTGTCTCTACGGTGGATATGCGGATGTGCACGCTTCCAGGAGTCTGGAAGGAGAGGGGGGAAACTGTCACTGCCTTCTGCCCATTTTGCCTTCTACCTCTCTCTCAAATGGATCTGCCAGTGGTTATGTTCAGCAGCTGCATCTCTTTCCTGAATTCCTGCAGCAGCCTCTTTACTTGTCCCCCTGTCTTCAGGCCTGCCCCCTCGACTTCTCTCTCTATACGGCAGCCAGAGCGAACACAGCTGACCAGTTCACTCATAAAACCTTTGAATGATGGTATTTGAGAAAACCCACTGGGATTAGGTCTGGACCCCCTTCTCTGTCTCATGTACCACTGCTCCCTGCCTGGAGTTTATAACTCAGAGTTGCACGTATGGCCTTCACGTACTGTGCTTTCTTGCCTTTGTGACTTTGTCCAAGTTCCCACCCTTCGGAATGTGCTTCCCACCCTTCCTTGTTGGCTGGAACTCTTCTTTTTTTTTTTTTTTTTTGGCCGCACTGTGAAGCATGCGGGATCTTAGTTCCCCGAACAGGGATTGAACCCATGCCCCCTGCAGTGGAAGTGCAGAGTCTTAACCACTGGACCACCAGGGAAGTCCCAGGATGCTTTTTTGGAGACTCAACTTGCGGGGTCAGGAAGCTCTCCCTGGAATTCCCAGGTTGGCCACATACCTCTCCTCTGGGCTCTACTGCACTTACATATTGTAACATCACCTTCTAGCTTGTGACCTCCTTGAGGGCAGAAATTGAGTGTGTTTAGTTCATCTCTGTGCACTTGGCCTCTACTACAGGGCTTGGAACAGCTAGCAGTTTGGTGACTAATAATATAGCAGCAGTGAGCATTGGGAGCTCGCACATGAGACATTATTCAATCCTCATGCTCTCCCTGTGAAGACAGTTCCATTGTTACCATCCCCACTTTATAGATTAGAGAACTGAAACTCAGAGAACTTAAGTAATTTAGTCAGGGTCACATGGCTAGTAAGTGGTTGCAATAAGTTTCTTAACCATTACATTCTTCCCACAAAGTGAAAATCGCTACCAAGGCCAATCCCTGGGAAGGGAAGTCACTGAAGCCTGACAGCCTCCGGTCCCAGCTGGAGACGTCACTGAAGCGGCTGCAGTGTCCCCAGGTTGACCTCTTCTATCTACACGCACCGGACCACGGCACCCCTGTGGAAGAGACGCTGCGTGCCTGCCACCAGCTGCACCAGGAGGTGAGGGCAGCCCCCCAGCTCCTCTCCTTGGCCTGTCGTTGCCCAGGAGAGTGGAGGCTCCAGGGCTGTCCCAGAGCAGAGCTGGGGACAGACCCCACTCCCAGGGTCCCCAGCCAGTCTCTCCTTCCTGGTGTTCTGGGCTGCAGTGGGTTCTGATCTTGGCCTCTCCCCCGCAGGGCAAGTTTGTGGAGCTTGGCCTCTCCAACTATGCCGCCTGGGAAGTGGCCGAGATCTGTACCCTGTGCAAGAGCAACAACTGGATCCTGCCCACCGTGTACCAGGTGAGACCAGGGCTGCAGAGACCTCTGTCTCCTGGGTGCCTGCTGGTCCCGGGTCCTCTTGGCCCCTCCCACTCCCCCCCCCCAATCTCCCCCCAAACCCCGTGCCCTCTCCATAGCAGCCACTCCCCTGCCTCCCCTGCTCACAGCCTGTAGATGGCTCCCGGGTACCCTCAGCCCAGCCAATAGGCACCTGCTCTCTCCGGCCCAGGCTCCCCTTCCTGCCTGCTTCTCCCTCTGCAGTCAGCCTGGAACACTCCTCCCCGCTTCTCGTGGGAACGAGTGCCCAGGTCTCACTTAGATGCCTCTTCCTTTGGAAGCCTTTCCCAACAGCCCAGCGGGGCCTCCCATCTCCAAACCCCATCTTCATACATTGAGCAAGTATTTGGGAGAATCTGCTATGATCACCGAACTCCCCTTTATGTGATCACCTGACCTCTGTCTTTGTTTTTAACTCGACTCTAACATCTCTTGGAAGCAGAGACCTTAGTAGATCCGCTGGTGTTTGGGAACTCAGTGTCCAGCCCACAATTGGTGCCTACAGATATGTGTGGAATGACATATCCCGTCCACTGTCTTTTCCTGGGGCCCAGCACCATCTCCCCATCGCCCAGCCACCACTAGGGATGTTGGAAATCATTGCTGAAGTCCTGGGCAGGTTTTGACTGAAGGTTTTTAAAGAAGACTGGGGTCCCCTGACCCATGCACCCTCTCCAGCTGGCCCTTCTGCCCACAGGGCATGTACAACGCCACCACCCGGCAGGTGGAGACAGAGCTCTTCCCCTGCATCAGGCACTTTGGACTGAGGTTCTACGCCTACAACCCTTTGGCTGGTATGGGATATGGGCTGCTGTGGGGACGGGCTCCCCTCCCAGATCCGGGGGGGCATTTCTGGTCCTGTTTCTCCCTATTCCTGACCTGGGGGATGCCCGGCCCCGAACCTGGGAAGCAGGGAAGGGTTTGACAAGAGGCTGGGCTGGGTCCTCCATCCCTCCTGGGTCCCCCACCATCACCCCCACTTCCGGTCCAGAGCAGCCTCTGGGAGCAGTGCCAGGGGATCTGATTACAGCCTTCCCGCAGGGGGCCTGCTGACCGGCAAGTACAAGTATGAGGACAAGGACAGGAAACAACCTGTGGGCCGTTTCTTTGGGACCAATTGGGCAGAGATCTACAGGAATCGGTGAGCTGGAGATGGGTTGCATCAGGATGAGTGGAGTGGGAGAGGGTTCCCTTTATCTGAAATGGAGGAGTTCTAGGCTGCTTTCCTGGGTCTCCAGGCCATCCCTTGCTGCCTGGACCTGCCTCTTTTGATTCCTGGAGGAATTCTGAAGCCCTCTATAGGGTTTCTTCTTGTTTTCTTGGGACCTCCGTGAGGAATGAGGATCCCTGGACCTTATGCCAGGTCTTCCAAGTCATAGCTCCTCCCTGAGAAGTGCTCATCCCCTGCAAATAGGGAAGGAGAGGGCCCTGGATGGAGGCTCAGCAGTCCTGGGGCCGAGTCATGCCCCTGTACTTGCTGCCTATTTCCCTAGGTAAAGTAAGGGCAGGCTTTGCGTTCTTAGGGGTAAAGATGTCATTGAGGTCTCTGGTGAGGGAGCCAGCATCCTGGGTGGTTCAATAAAGCAGGAGACCCATTGCTAGAGGGGATACCAGCCCCTCCATGCTACAGGGTTGGGGTGAGAGCAGCTGTCCTGTTTGACTCTTTGGCGGTGGCCCCCAGTGTGACCCCGTGGTCCTGACCCCTGTGCTACCCTCCCCACCTGCTCAGCTTCTGGAAGGAACACCACTTCAAGGCCATTGCCCTGGTGGAGAAGGCCCTGCAGGCTGCGTATGGCCCCAGCGCCCCCAGCATGACCTCGGCCGCCCTCCGGTGGATGTACCACCACTCCCAGCTCCAGGTAACCCATCGTCCCTGGAAGCCCCACTTCTGCTCTCTTCAGGAAGCCAGCGTTACCTTCAGGTGATTCCTAAGTAGTTTTTCCCTCTGAAATTTCTCTTTGTTCCAGTTTTCACGGCAGCCTTTCTGTTGTTCTGAGTAGCTGTCCAAGTGCCAGGCCCTATAATGAGGGCTTTACTAACATGGATTGAATTATTATCTAGGCCTGATGAAGTGTGATTATTCCAGTTTTACTGATAAGCAAACTGGGATTCATACAGCTGTGAAAGGGATAGAAAATTATCACAGATTTGACTGTAAAACCCACTGGTCTGGCTCCTCTGGGGGGAGGTGGGGTTTCCCTCTCTCTTTGGTGTCCCCTGTCTTCCTGGCTAAAACTTTTCTCCAGCTTCAGCCTTACATAGTTGCATAGTCTCTGACATGTATATAGTAGGTTTTCAATAAGTGGGAGCTAAATGCTTTGCATAATTTCTCATTCCCATAACCACGCTGAAAATTGAGAAGATTTGAGTCTCAGGGGGGTTAAATAGCTAAACCTAGTTTACACAGCTGCTGAGTGGCAGAACTGGGCTCTGAACTTAGGTCTGAATGAGGATGAGCAGTGTGGCAGCAGGAGGAAAGAAGACAGGGTTTGGGGTCACATAGTTACAGTTGTTGAAGGTACCTTAAGTGCTCTCTAGAACTATGTAGAGTATACATTTTAAAAATCAGGTCCCAAGTTTTGGCAGGGGCAAGGCTGTGGGGGGAGTGGGGGGAGCGTGTGTGACTGGGGTCACTGTGGTGCACTAGTGTGTTGACGTCTGGCCGTCTCCCCTTGCAGGGTGCCCACGGGGATGCGGTCATCCTGGGCATGTCCAGCCTGGAGCAGCTGGAACAGAACTTGGTGGCCACTGAAGAAGGGCCCCTAGAGCCAGCCATCGTGCAGGCCTTTGATCAGGCCTGGCACCTGGTTGCCCATGAATGTCCCAGCTACTTCCGCTAGGCCCCAGCACAGCTCAAGCTGCCCAAGGTTTCTTCCTTTTCTGTCACCTCTTCTACTCTCTCACCCTGGCCAGTCTTTGCCTTAAGCTGATTTAGCATGGTCTTTCTCCATTGTCTGGATCCATGCATTATTTTTCTAGATCCCTGCCTCACTCCCAGTTGCCTTCACAATGTGTAAAGTCTGGGGCTGAGCCCCATTCATGCATTTCCTGTCTGAATAAAGCAGGCACTTGACCTGGCTGTAGCCCAGGCCCGGAGTGAAGCCCACAAATTTGTCTCCTCAACTGCTTACGACTTGTTTCCACCCTGCCTGGGGGCTTCCTGCCAAAGGGCTAGAACCATGAGCTGGAGTCGTCTAAAGGCAGAGGCGGTGGGAGGGTCTCCCAGCCTCCTGCCCTGAACCCAGCCTAACCTCTCAACTTCGGGGCTGCAGGTGGCCCTCACGCTTCTACACGCGACAGAAGAAAAGAGGGTCATATACCCTGAGGTAGATTTTCTCTCATTCAGAATTACGTCATTAAATACTTAGAAATGGAATAAGTTGGGCAAAAACCTACTGTTAGCGTCCCACGAAGAAGAATAAAACCTTCCAGGATGCTGTGGGACATTTTAACACACACTCATTTCAGCAGCGGCTTTACTCTTAGCTAAAGCCTCCTGTCTTCTGGTCTTCCACAGATTCTCAGCTCTGCTGCTGGGCCTCCTTCTGGTGGGAGTGGGCGTGGGCAGCCAGGACCCCCATTTCCCTCAGCAAATCCCTACCCCAAGTAAGAGGCACCCAAGGCTGCAGAAGAAATGAAATCCCAGGTCAAGTGGTTGCTGTTTGAACATTACCAGGGCAGAAAAACCACACCCTGGGCGAGAGGTAGGGTGTGGGCCAGGCAGCAGCAGTAGGCAGCATTTGGACCAGTCTCTTCAAGTGACGAAAGGGGCTCAACCTGGAAATGCAGAGAAAACCGCCAATCAAAGACTCTTTGTTCAAAGGAAAGTCCTACTTGCTTTCTAGAAGGAGACAGCTTTCAGATGAAGTTTTATTATTTAGAATGAAGACACCCTCCTTTGTCTTCACCCATAATAAAATGGATGCTTCCCCAAGTGGGGTAATACCAGTTATTACCCCACTCATATTAATAATAGTATCAGTTATTGTTGTACAACAAGCCACCCCAAAATTGAGTTGCTTAAGATGACAAAATCTGAAATTGACCTAATAAGATTCAGTGCAAGCCCTATCAAAACCCCAGCTGGATTTTTTTTTTTTTTACAGAAATTGGCAAAATTTTTAAAAAATTCATATGGAAATTCAAGGGATACAGAATAGCCAAAACAAATTTAAACAAGAACAAAGTCCTCCAATTCCTGATTTCAAAGCTTACTACAAAGCTAGAGAATAAAAGCAGTATGGGACTGGCATAAGGGTAGACATATAGATCGATGGAACAGAATTGAGAGTCCAGAGGTAAGTCCATAATAGCTAAAAAATAGAGACAGCCCAAATGTCCATCAACTGATGAATGGATAAATAAAAAGTGGTATATCCATACCATGGACTATTATTTGGCGATAAAAAAGAATGAAGTAATGAAACATCTACAATGTGGATGAACCTTGAAGATGTTATCCCAAGTGAAAGATGACAGTTCCAAAAGGCCTCATATTGTGTGATCTGACTTGCGTGAAATGTCTGGAATAGGCAAATGTATTAGAGACAGAAAGTAGATAAGTGGTTGCCTAGGGCTGAGGGGGTGTTGGGAGGAAATGGAGATTAACTGCTAATGAGTACAGGTTTCTTTGGGGGGTGATGAAAATAAAGTTTATTATGATGGTTGTATAATGCTGAATACACTAAGAAAAAAAAAACATTGAATTGTTGTGGCGCACGAGCTTAGTTGCTACGTGGCATGTGGGATCTTCCCAGACCAGGGCTCGAACCCGTGTCCCCTGCATTGGCAGGTGGATTCTTAACCACTGCGCCACCAGGGAAGTCCTAAAGCTGTTTCTTTTTTAAAAAAAAACACAGTCATTTAGCTCAGAAGTCTGCTGTTTGACGGGGCTCAGTGGGGAATACTCATCTGTTCCCCTGTGTCTGAGAAGTACCATTACAGCTGGAGGCTAAAATCACCTGCAGGCTAATTCACATGTCTAACAATTAATGCTGATTGTCAGCTGTTGTCATCACTTACATGTGACCCCTCCATGTGGCCTGGGCTTCCCCACAGCATGTGCTGCTAGCTTCCGAGGGCAGGCATCCCTCTTGCCTCATGGAGGAGTGTCTGAGTTATCTTGTAAAAAGAGGATGTGAGAGAAACAGATGGTCATCTTTGGAAGATAAACTCTTTCTCAGGGAGCAGTGGTCCTAAGTGGTCAGGTCAAGAAGATGAGCCACTTGACTGGTCAGGAGACCTTTAGTCCCGAGTGTCTCCATCAGGGATGCGTCATATGCTAGGTCATTTCCCGTCTGTTAGATCCTTTCGGGGAGGGTATCTCACACATATTTGATGGTCACTTGAATTCAGCCATTTCATTACTAAAGAGCTTTTCCTTTTTTCTTTTTTTTTTTTTAATGTTTATTTTTTTTTAAATTTATTTATTTTGGTTGCACCGGGTCTTAGTTGCGGCACACGAGCTCTTTAGTTGCGGCACGTGGACTTCTTAGTTGTGGCATACAGACTTCTTAGTTGCAGCATGAATGTGAGATCTAGTTCCCCAACCAGGGATCAAACCCAGGCTCCCTGCATTGGGAGCACGGAGTCTTACCCACTGGACCACCAGGGAAGTCCCTACTAAAGAGCTTTTTCAAAAGACAAAGGAACAGAGTTGGATCTGGAAAGTGACAAACATACTTAACCAACCTCAAAAACTAGAGACTTGTGTACAGTATAGAAGACCGGAAAAATGAGTTGGCATAGATTTTGTGTACTCGAATCAATGTGACAGAAAGGGGACTCCTGAAGCTAAAGGCTCGAGGGAGGGCATCTGGCTGACCTATGTGCTTCCTCTCCATTCTGGCCTGCTTGTTACTAGTGGTTGTGATGGTTAATTCACCAGTGTCTCAAATTTGCATTCTGAATACATTTTAGAAGCAGTAAGGAAGGTCGGAATGTCAAGATCCTTAATTGCTTATGAGAAAATACATTTCTACTCCATAGGTTTTTATTTTTTAATTTTTTTTAACACCGCTTCTGCCTCAGCACTCTTCTAGGTATAATAAAACAACCCTGACTTTCCAAACTTTCACACAAGAAGCTTTTTGAAAATCTTTATTGCTTCCCAAGAATCTTTCCAATTCCATATTGGAGAGACTTGTACTTGATAACAAATGCTCTTACTAGGGACATTAATAGTAATAGTAAATACCAGTTGTTAAAGAATTTTCTTGTGGTTGTTATCAAAGTGGAAAATGGCATTGTAGAAGTAGAGAATGATCAATGAATATACAAGTAAATCAATATTCTGTAGTCTCATGATAATATAAGGAAAACTTAATTCCACTGTGGTCTGTATCAGAGGTCATCAATCTTTTCTGTAAAGGGCCAGGTAGTAAATATTTTATATTTTGTGGGTGTCAGTCCATTTGGGCTGCTAAAACAAAATACGACAGATTGAGTAGCTTATAAACAATAGAAATTTCTCAGTTTTGGAGGCTAGAAGTCCAAGATGAAGGCATCAGCAGATTTGGTGTCTGGTGAGAACCTGCTTTCTGGTTCATAGGCAGCCATCTTCTTGCTGTGTTCTCATTTGGCAGAAGGGGTAAGGGAGCTCTGTGGGGTTTCTTTTATAAGGGCACTAATCCCACTCATGAGGGCTCCACCCTCATAACCTAAGAATCTCCCAAAGGCCCCACCTCCTGATACCATCACTTTGGTGATTAGATCAACATGTGAATTTGTATAGTGACTATTATAAGTGCCACCCAACCAATTAGTGGATTAGCCCTAAACTAACCCACAAACATTCAGTCCATATCAGCAGGCCATATGGTCCCTATTGCAGTGATTCAACTCTGCCTTTGTAGTGAGGAAGCAGCCACAGATGATAAGTAAATAGATATGGCTTTGTTCCAAATTTCCAATAAAACTTTATTTGTGAAAACTGACAGTGAGTCAGATTTGGCCCATGGGCGATAGTTTGCAGACTCCTGGTCTATACTGTCTGAATTGAATTACGTAGTGATAGAGAGATTCTAACAGTGAAATTGTAAGCCAGTTGCTCTCAAAATATGGTCTCAGGGCCGGCAGCATCAGCATCATTGGGGAACTTGTTAGAAATGTAAATTACTGTGCCTCACGCTTGACCTACTAAATCAGAAACTCTAGTGGGTGGGGCCCTGCAATTTGTTTTAAGCAGCCCTTCAGGTAATTCTGATGCACACTTGTTTGAGAACCACTGTTGGTGTTTTTTTTTTTTTTGAGTTATAGGGAATTTTATTAGGACCTAAAGCAATCAGCAGGGGATCTCTCAGCCCTTAGAGTTATTATGAGGTTTTTCTGTTTCATTCACTTTTTTTTTTTTTCAGTTGACTTTTTTTTTTTCACACACACACACTGTATTTTATTTTTACAAGAGATAAATAGACTGACACCAAGCATTGTACATGGATGACCACAACAAAAGCAACAATGATTGCAATTACCAAACATGAAACACACTCATACTATGTCATAATATTGACATTCAGTCCAGTAATCCTCCACTGTAACAGCTCCTTTACTTTGCAGTGAAAATTGATTTGTATATTCTTTGCCTCTGAGTCCTTGTGGGATTTTTTTTTTTTAATTCAGACAGAAAGTCACAAAAATTATATTCATCCTCATCAGTTCACTCAGTCCCATGTAATTAATTTTTTTTTTCATCTTGATCTTTTGTTAGCAGTTTTATGAGTTCATCAGTTTTTCATTAGAGTTCTGAAAATGCTTATTCATTCAGTTCAGCAGTGCAGTCAGTTACCAGAAACCTGTACTTGTCAGAGTCTTTTCCATGAACTTCTTAAAAGATGAAACCCTTTTATAGGAACATATTTGCAAAAGCATCAGAGTACACCCAGAACTGTCTGTAAATGACAAAAGACTTAAAAATGACCACAGTTAAAGATTTGATGAAAGTTCATAATAATGCAGTTGACAAGAAAATTAGTTATTTCTGAGATATACATTTTAAGGTAATAACTAGGATTATGACTTATAACATTATACCAGAACATATAAGATTTTTAGAAATTTCACGTAATGTCTGAAACATTTATATTAACATATTTCCATACAAATAACCCAATAAAAGTTTAGTATTAGTTGTTTTGTTTGTTTGTTTGTTTATGCTGCAGGTTCTTATTAGGCATCAATTTTATACACATCAGTGTATACATATCAATCCCAATCGCCCAATTCAGCACACCACCATCCCCACCCCACCGCAGTTTTCCCCCCTTGGTGTCCATATGTCCGTTCTCTACATCTGTTTCTCAACTTCTGCCCTGCAAACCGGCTCATCTGTACCATTTTTCTAGGTTCCACATACATGCGTTAATATACGATATTTGTTTTTCTCTTTCTGACTTACTTCACTCTGTATGACAGTCTCTAGATCCATCCACGTCTCAACAAATGACTCAATTTCGTTCCTTTTTATGGCTGAGTAATATTCCATTGTATATATGTACCACAACTTCTTTATCCATTCGTCTGTTGATGGGCATTTAGGTTGCTTCCATGACCTGGCTATTGTAAATAGTGCTGCAATGAACATTCGGGTGCATGTGTCTTTTTGAATTACGGTTTTCTCTAGGTATATGCCCAGTAGTGGGATTGCTGAGTCATATGGTAATTCTATTTTTAGTTTTTTAAGGAACCTCCATATTGTTCTCCATAGTGGCTGTATCAATTTACATTCCCACCAACAGTGCAAGAGGGTTCCCTTTTCTCCACACTCTCTCCAGTATTTGTTGTTTGTAGATTTTCTGATGATGCCCATTCTAACTGGTGTGAGGTGATACCTCATTGTAGTTTTGATTTGCATTTCTCTAATAATTAGTGATGTTGAGCATCTTTTCATGTGCTTCGTGGCCGTCTGTATGTCTTCTTTGGAGAAATGTCTATTTAGGTCTTCTGCCCATTTTTGGATTGGGTTGTTTGTTTCTTTAATATTGAGCTGAATGAGCTGTTTATATATTTTGGAGATTAATCCTTTGTCCGTTGATTCATTTGCAAATATTTTCTCCCATTCTGAGGGTTGTCTTTTCGTCTTGTTTATGGTTTCCTTTGCTGTGCAAAAGCTTTGAAGTTTCATTAGGTCCCATTTGTTTATTTTTGTTTTTATTTCCATTACTCTAAGAGGTGAATCAAAAAAGATCTTGCTGTGATTTATGTCAAAGAGTGTTCTTCCTGTGTTTTCCTCTAAGAGTTTTATAGTGTCCGGTCTTACATTTAGGTCTCGAATCCATTTTGAGTTTATTTTTGTGTATGGTGTTAGGGAGTGTTCTAATTTCATTCTTTTACATGTAGCTGTCCAGTTTTCCCAGCACCACTTATTGAAGAGACTGTCTTTTCTCCATTGTATATCTTTGCCTCCTTTGTCATAGATTAGTTGACCATAGGTGCGTGGGTTTATCTCTGGGCTTTCTATCTTGTTCCATTGATCTATGTTTCTGTTTTTGTGCCAGTACCATATTGTCTTGATTACTGTAGCTTTGTAGTATAGTCTGAAGTCAGGGAGTCTGATACCTCCAGCTCCGTTTTTTTCCCTCAAGACTGCTTTGGCTATTCGGGGTCTTTTGTGTCTCCATACAAATTTTAAGATGATTTGTTCTAGTTCCATAAAAAATGCCATTGGTAATTTGATACGGATTGCATTGAATCTGTAAATTGCTTTGGGTAGTATAGTCATTTTCACAATGTTGATTCTTCCAATCCAAGAACATGGTATATCTCTCCATCTGTTGGTATCATCTTTAATTTCTTTCATCAGTGTCTTATAGTTTTCTGCATACAGGTCTTTTGTCTCCCTAGGTAGGTTTATTCCTAGGTATTTTATTCTTTTTGTTGCAATGGTAAATGGGAGTGTTTCCATAATTTCTCTTTCAGATTTTTCATCATTAGTGTATAGGAATGCAAGAGATTTCTGTGCATTAATTTTGTATCCTGCAACTTTACCATATTCATTAATTAGCTCTAGCAGTTTTCTGGTGGCAGTTTTAGGATTCTCTATGTATAATATCATGTCATCCGCAAACAGTGACAGTTTTACTTCTTCTTTTCCAATTTGTATTCCTTTTATTTCTTTTTCTTCTCTTATTGCCGTGGCTAGGACTTCCAGAACTATGTTGAATAATAGTGGTGAGAGTGGACATCCTTGTCTCGTTCCTGATCTTAGAGGAAATGCTTTCAGTTTTTCACCATTGAGAAGGATGTTTGCTGTGGGTTTGTCATATATGGCCTTTATTATGTTGAGGTAGGTTCCCTCTATGCCCACTTTCTGGAGAGTTTTTATCATAAATGGGTGTTGAATTTTGTCAAAAGCTTTTTCTGCATCTATTGAGATGATCATATGGTTTTTCTCTTCAATTTGTTAATATGATGTATCACATTGATTGATTTGCGTATATTGAAGAATCCTTGCATCCCTGGGATAAATCCCACTTGATCGTGGTGTATGATCCTTTTAATGTGTTGTTGGATTCTGTTTGCTAGTATTTTGTTGAGAATTTTTGCATCTATATTCATCAGTGATATTGGTCTGTAATTTTCTTTTTTTGTAGTGTCTTTGTCTGGTTTTGGTATCAGGGTGATGGTGGCCTCATAGAATGAGTTTGGGAGTGTTCCTTCCTCTGCAATTTTTTGGAAGAGTTTGAGAAGGATAGGTGTTAGCTCTTCTCTAAATGTTTGATAGAATTCACCTGTGAAGACATCTGGTCCTGGACTTTTGTTTCTTGGAAGATTTTTAATCACAGTTTCAATTTCATTACTTGTGATTGGTCTGTTCATATTTTCTGTTTCTTCCTGGTTCAGTCTTGGAAGGTTATACCTTTCTAAGAATTTGTCCATTTCATCCAGGTTGTCCATTTTATTGGCATAAAGTTGCTTGTAGTAGTCTCTTAGGATGCTTTGTATTTCTGCAGTGTCTGTTGTAACTTCTCCTTTTTCATTTCTGATTTTATTGATTTGAGTCCTCTCCCTCTTTTTCTTGATGAGTCTGGCTAATGGCTTATCAATTTTGTTTATCTTCTCAAAGAACCAGCTTTTAGTTTTATTGATCTTTGCTATTGTTTTCTTTGTTTCTATTTCATTTATTTCTGCTCTGATCTTTATGATTTCTTTCCTTCTGCTAACTTTGGGTTTTGTTTGTTCTTCTTTCTCTAGTTTCTTTAGGTGTAAGGTTAGATTGTTTACTTGAGATTTTTCTTGTTTCTTTAGGTAGGCTTGTATAGCTATAAACTTCCCTCTTAGAACTGCTTTTGCTGCATCCCATAGGTTTTGGGTCGTCGTGTTTTCATTGTCATTTGTCTCTAGGTATTTTTTTATTTCCTCTTTGATTTCTTCAGTGATCTCTTGGTTATTTAGTAACGTATTGTTTAGCCTCCATGTGTTTGTCTTTTTTATGTTATTTTCCCTGTAATTGATTTCTAACCTCATAGCATTGTGGTCAGAAAAGATGCTTGATATGATTTCAATTTTCTTAAATTTACTGAGGCTTGATTTGTGACCCAAGATGTGATCTATCCTGGAGAATGTTCCGTGTGCACTTGAGAAGAACGTGTAATCTGCTGTTTTTGGATGGAATGTCCTATAAATATCAATTAAATCTATCTGGTCTATTGTGACATTTAAAGCTTCTGTTTCCTTATTTATTTTCATTTTGGATGATCTGTCCATTGGTGTAAGTGAGGTGTTAAAGTCCCCCACTATTATTGTGTTACTGTCAATTTCCTCTTTTATGGCTGTTAGCAGTTGCCTTATGTATTGAGGTGCTCCTATGTTGGGTGCATATATATTTATAATTGTTATATCTTCTTCTTGGATTGATCCCTTGATCATTATGTAGTGTCCTTCTTTGTCTCTTGTAACATTCTTTATTTTAAAGTCTATTTTATCTGATATGAGTATAGCTACTCCAGCTTTCTTTTGATTTCCATTTGCATGGAATATCTTTTTCCATCCCCTCACATTCAGTCTGTATGTGTCCCTAGGTCTAAAGTGGGTCTCTTGTAGACAGCATATATATGGGTCTTGTTTTTGTATCCATTCAGCAAGCCTGTGTCTTTTGGTTGGAGCATTTAATCCATTCACGTTTAAGGTAATTATCGATATGTATGTTCCTATGACCATTTTCTTAATTGTTTTGGGTTTGTTTTTGTAGGTCCTTTTCTTCTCTTGTGTTTCCCACTTAGAGAAGTTCCTTTAGCATTTGTTGTAGAGCTGGTTTGGTGGTGCTGAATTCTCTTAGCTTTTGCTTGTCCGTAAAGCTTTTGATTTCTCCATCAAATCTAAATGAGATCCTTGCCGGGTAGAGTAATCTTGGTTGTAGGTTCTTCCCTTTCATCACTTTAAGTATATCATGCCACTCCCTTCTGGCTTGTAGAGTTTCTGCTGAGAAATCAGCTGTTAACCTTATGGGAGTTCCCTTGTATGTTATTTATCGTTTTTCCCTTGCTGCTTTCAATAATTTTTCTTTGTCTTTAATTTTTGCCATTTTGATTACTATGTGTCTCGGCGTGTTTCTCCTTGGGTTTATCCTGTATGGGACTCTCTGCGCTTCCTGGACTTGGGTGGCTATTTCCTTTCCCATGTTAGGGAAGTTTTCGACTATAATCTCTTCAAATATTTTCTCTGGTCCTTTCTCTCTCTCTTCTCCTTCTGGGACCCCTATAATGCAAATGTTGTTGCGTTTAATGTTGTCCCAGAGGTCTCTTAGGCCATCTTCATTTCTTTTCATTCTTTTTTCTTTAGTCTGTTCCACAGCAGTGAATTCCACCATTCTGTCTTCCAGGTCACTTATCCGTTCTTCTGCCTCAGTTATTCTGCTATTGATTCCTTCTAGTGTAGTTTTCATTTCAGTTATTGTATTGGTCATCTCTGTTTGTTTGTTCTTTAATTCTTCTAGGTCTTTGTTAATCATTTCTTGCATCTTCTCAATCTTTGCCTCCATTCTTATTCCGAGGTCCTGGATCATCTTCACTATCATTATTCTGAATTCTTTTTCTGGAAGGTTGCCTATCTCCACTTCATTTAGTTGTTTTTCTGGGGTTTTTTCTTGTTCCTTCATCTGGTATATAGCCCTCTGCCTTTTCATCTTGTCTGTCTTTCTGTAAATGTGGTTTTTGTTCCACAGGCTGCAGGATTTTAGTTTTTCTTGCTTCTGCTGTCTGCCCTCTCGTGGTTGAGGCTATCTAAGAGGCTTGATGGGAGGCTCTGGTGGTGGGTAGAGCTGACTGTTGCTGTGGCAGTCAGAGCTCCGTAAAACTTTAATCCACTTGACTGTTGATGGGTGGGGCTGGGTTCCCTCCCTGTTGGTTGTTTTGCCTGAGGCAACCGAACACTGGAGCCTACCTGGGCTCTTTGATGGGGTTAATGGCAGACTCTGGGAGGGCTCACACCAAGGAGCACTTCCCAGAACCTCCGCTGCCAGTGTCCTTGTCCCCACGGTGAAACAGAGCCACCCCCCACCTCTGCAGGAGACCCCCCAACACCAGCAGGTAGGTCTGGTTCAGTCTCCCCCAGGGTCACTGCTCCTTCCCCTGGGTCCCGATGCGCACACTACTTTGTGTGTGCCCTCCAAGAGTGGGGTCTCTGTTTCCCCCAGTCCTGTCGAAGTCCTGCAATCAATTCCCACTAGGCTTCAAAGTCTGATTCTCTAGGAATTCCTCCTCCCGTTGCCGGACCCCCAGGTTGGGAAGCCTGACGTGGGGCTCAGAAGCTTCACTCCAGTGGGTGGACTTCTGTGGTATAAGTGTTCACCAGTCTGTGAGTCACCCACCCAGCAGTTATGGGATTTGATTTTACTCTGATTGCACCCCTCCTACCGTCTCACTGTGGCTTCTCCTCTGTCCTTGGACGTGGGGTATCCTCCTTGGTGAGTTCCAGTGTCTTCCTGTCGATGATTGTCCAGCAGCCAGTTGTGATTCTGGTGCTCTCGCAAGAGGGAGTGAGAGCACGTCCTTCTACTCCGCCATCTTGGTTAATCCTCCACTGTTGGTTTTTAATTTAATAAGACTATTTTTAACAAACACTGTGATGCATGAAGATTTGTAAGTATATGGCCATTACAAAAACATGTTTATCTTCATTGTTGAACTTCATAACTGAATTTAAAATATCATTCACAGTAGTGTCACCTTCAACAAAACGAACTTCCAAAAGCTTTACTTTGATTCCATGAATTGGGTGGAAATTTTTTATTATTATTGGAATTGACTGATTTTCTATTTGAAGTATCTGACACTGATACAAAACTGGCATTATTTTCTATTTGTGAAGTATTTCTGTTCTTGATACCACACATCAGCAGCTGCTGCTTTACTCCTCTGACATGCATAAGAAATCGTAGAATGAAAAATGAGCGAATTTAATTGAGAAGAATAATTATATAATCTAGATCAAAAGTTATAAGTGAGGACTTCCCTGGTGGCACAGTGGTTAAGAATCCGCTTGCCAATGCAGGGGACACGGGTTCGAGCCCTGGTCTGGGAAGATCCCACATGCCGCGGAGCAACTAAGCCAGTGCACCACAACTACTGAGCCCGCCCGCCACAACTACTGAAGCCCACGCGCCTAGAGCCCATGCTCCGCAACAAAGAGAAGCCACGGCAATGAGAAGCCCGTGCATCACAACGAAGAGTAGCCCGTGCTCGCAGCAACTAGAGAAAGCCCATGGGCAGCGATGAAGACCCAACGCAGCCAAAAATAAATAAATAAATCTATTAAAAAAAAAAAAGGAAGCTCTACTTGCTGTATAAAATAAATAAATAAAAGGAAGCTCTAATTCTCTAATTCAACATTCTCATCCTTAATAAGTTCTTTCTGAATCAAAACCATGTAAGTTGGGTCATGTCCAAAAAATAATTATTGTGATGTATTAGAAGATCCAGTCAAGGACAAAGCCTGGTCCTTAGGTGTATTCATGAATAAGCAGTTGTCCACCCTATAGAGACAGAGAATATCTCAACTTCTGCTTTACCCAGATGAATGGCGCTATGGATCCTTAGGTACAAGACTTGTCCAGGGGTAAGAAAGCATGATTCAGAACAGTGGAGTAATGTAGCCACCAACCATGATGGTAAACTAATTGGTTTTTTAAGTTATTTTAATTTTACCTATTCTCATGGGGAATGTATCTCATTGTGGTTTTAATTTGTATTTAGGAATAATATAAATCTTTAACAACCAGGTTTATTGAGGTATAACTTACATACAATAAAATTCACCAATTTAAGTGTGTAGTTGGTCACTTATGCTACTTTATAGTCAGTACATCCCTCAAACTCTGCTCCTAGAAACCACTACTCTGCTTTCTGTCAGTATTAATTTGCCTTTTCTAGAATTTTATAAAAGTGGAATCATGTAATATGTAGTCTTTTGTGTCTGGATTCTTTCACTTAGCATGATTTTTTTTCCCTGCCACGTGGCATGTAGGATCTCAGTTCCCCGACCAGGGATCAAACCTGTGCCCCCTGCAGTGGAAGTGTGGAGTCCTAACCACTGGACCAGCAGCGAAGTCCCGTAGCATGATATTTCTGAGATTCATCCATGTTGTTGTGTATACCAGTAGTTCATTCCTTTTTATTGCTGATTATATCATATTCCATTGTATGGGTATACCACAAGTTAATTGGTTGTTTCCAGTTTGGGGCTCTTGTGAATGAACTGACATAAACATTTGTGTGTAAGTATTTGAACATATGTTTTTATTTTTCTTTGGTACACATCTAGAAGTGGGAGTGCTAAATCATATGTAAAGTGTATTTGTAACTTTATTTTTTAACATGCCAAAATGACCTCTGCTTACAGGAAGATAAAATAGACATACTTTTCCTTATTCCTCCTACTAAGTACAAATAAAAACCCTGGACACCATGCATAACACAAACATGAGAAGACTCTGAAAGGCAGAAAGAAGAACCCAGACTAGCTAGGGACCTCAGTACCCAAGGAATGACAGAGGTGAGTTTCCTGAGTTTTCTTTTTCCTTATATATCCCAAACTCAAAGCTGACAAAGCCAGCAACCTGGAAATGCATACTGACACAGACAGAAAAAGCCCCAGCAAAAGCCTGCTTTCTCTAGCCAAAAAACTAGGAAAGGGGCATCCTGGCAAGACAGAAAAGTGTATTCCAGCCAAACATCGTAGAATAAAAACTGTGGCCTCCCTTACTACCACCCATGCCAGCAAATACTGAGAAAAGAAGGAAGTGGTGCAACAATTTTTCAAGTGCTGAAAGAAAAGAATCATCAACCCAGAATCCTATACCCAGCAAATATGTCCTTCTGGAATGAAGGGGGAATCAAGACATTCTCAGATGAAGAAAAACTACAACTTTGTTGTCAGCAGATCCACCCTAAGTGAATAGCTAAAGGAAGTTCTCTAAACAAACAAACAAACAAATAGAAAATGATGAAAGAAGGAATCTTGGAGCATCAGGAAGGAAGAAAAAACATGGTAGCAAAATATGGGTAAATACAATAGGTTTTCCTTCTCTTAAGTTTTCTAAATTACATTTGATGGTTGAAGCAAAAATTATAATACTAATGTGGTTCTAAATGCATGTAGAAGAAATATTCAAGACTATTATAAGCAGAGGAAAGTGAAGGAATGGAAAGGGAGTTAAGGTTTCTACACTTAAACTTGTAAAATGATGCCACCAGTTGATTGTTGCTCTAGAGCAATCTTAAAAAGTGATACAGGTACTTCCCTGGTGGCACAGTGGTTAAGAATCCGCCTGCCAATGCAGGGGACATGGGTTTGCTCCCTGGTCCAGGAAGATCCCACATGCCACGAAGCAACTAAGCCCGTGCACCACAACTACTGGGCCCGAGTTCCACAACTACTGAGCCCGCGTGCCTAGAGCCTGTGAGCCACAACTACTGAAGCCCACGTGCCTAGAGCCCATGCTCCGCAACAGGAGAAGCCACCGCAGTGAGGAGCCAGTGCACCACAACGAAGAGTAGCCCCCGCTCGCCGCAACTAGAGAAAGCCAGTGCGCAGCAACCAAGACCCAATGCAGCCAAAAATAAATAAATAAAATGAATAAATTTATTTTTAAAAAAGCTATACAAAGAGAAACACTCAAAAACACTGTAATTAAATCAAAATATAATTCTTTAAAAAATGTTCAGTTAACCTACAGGAAAGCATAAAAAAAAAAAAGAAACAAACAAAAAACTGAGACTAAGGAATTCCCTGGTGGTCCAGTGGTTAAGACTCCATGCTTCCACTGCAGGGTGCCTGGGTTCGATCCTGGTCGGAGAACTAAAGCCATGTGGTGTGGGGGGGGAAAAAATAAAGAGAATAAAACAAAACCAAAAATAAAATGGCAGACTTAAGTCCTAACTTGTAAATAATTACATTAATGGTAAATGGTCTAAATATATCATTTCAAAGACAGAGCTTAGTAGAGTGGATTTTTAAAAATGACCTTACTACATGCTTTCTACAGAAACTCACTTAAAATATAATGATATAGGCAGGTTGAAAGTAAAAGGATGGCGAAAGTTATATCATGCAAACATTAATCAAGAGCAAGCCAACATGGCTATATAGTTATCTAAGAAAGTAGACTTCAGAACAAAGAAAACTATCAGAGACAGAGAGGGACATTATATAACGATGAAAAGAGTCAACCCATCAAGGAATAGCAATCCTAAATGTTTAAACGCCAAAGAGAGCTGCCAAAATATGTGAAGAAAAAATTGATAGACATGAAAATAGAAAGAGATAGATCCACAATTATAATTGGAGGGGACTTCCCTGGTGGTCCAGCAGGTAAGACTTTGCGCTCCCATTGCATGGGGCCCGGGTTCAATCCCTGGTCAGGGAACTAGATCCCGCATGCCGCAACTAAAAGAAGATCCCACGTGCCACAACTAAAGATCCCATGTGCCACAACTAAGACCTGGTGCAGCCAAAATAAATAAGTATTTTTTAAAAAAAACAACAAAATTGTAATTGGAGAATTCAACACCCGTCTCTTAACAATAGGTAGAACAACTACCAGAAAATCAGCAAGGATATAGAAGAACTCAAAAGAGTCATCAGCCAGCAGATCTAATCAACATTTATAAGACACTCCACCTAACAAAAATAGTATCTTGCAAGATGTTGCTACTGAGGGAAACTGGGAAAAGGGAACAAGGTATCTCTTTGTATTATTTGTTACAATGGCATATGAATCTAAAATTTTCTCAAAAATTAAAAAGTTTAATTAAAAAAAGGAATACCTGTACTTTACTTCTCATTTAAAAGTACAGTTGACCCTGAACAACGTGGAGGTTCGGGGTGCTGACCCTCCTCACAGTCGAAAATCTGCGTATAACTTATAATCAGCCCTCTGCATATGAGGTTCCTCTGTATCCATGGTTCCCTCTTCTGCACCAGAGATTCTACATCCTCAGATTCAACAAACCTTGGATTGTGCAGTATTGTAGTATTTACTATTGAAAAAAATCTACGTATAAGTGGACCTGCACAGTTCAAACCTATGTTATTCAAGGACCAACTATAGTCAGAAGGTTATACATATTAATCTTATACTCCTAAAATCTGTATTTAGGATGTACACAACATAATCTGAGACTTACAAATTCTATCTTGATTGATTCAGGCAAAGGTCATCAATAGATGAAACCATAAGATGAAAGATCGATGGGAACTTTACAGTGGGGGGAACAGGTTGACACCACATGAACCCACTGCTTGCTCTCAGCATTATTAGGAGTGGGTCAACCATGCTGTTTGTGTCTTCCTGATGTGATGCATCAGGAAGTATACAGTACCATTGATGCAGCATTCTTTTTTTTTAAAATTTATTTATTTATTTAATATTTATTTTTGGCTGTGTTGGGTCTTTGTTGCTGCGCGTGGGCTTTTCTCTAGTTGCGGTGAGCTGAGGGCTACTCTTCCTTGCGGTGCGTGGGCTTCTCATTGCGGTGGCTTCTCTTGTTGCGGAGCACTGGCTCTAGGCGCGTGGGCTTCAGTAGTTGTAGCACATGGGCTCAGTAGTTGTGGCTCACTGTCTCTAGAGCGCAGACTCAGTAGTTGAGGCGCATGGGCTTAGTTGCTCCATGGCACGTGGGATCTTCCCGGACCAGGGCTCGAGCCCTTGTCCCCTGCATTGGCAGGCGGATTCTTAACTACTGCGCCACCAGGGAAGTCCCGATGCAGCATTCTTACCAAAAAAAAAAAAAAAAGGTGAGCTAGAATATAATCTAGCTGTTAGCACTACCTTCCATTTGACAAAAAATATGAGGAACAAATTAAATGAAACTATGACTATGCAAAAAGAATGTGGGACATGCTATAGCCCAACTAATAGGCCTCTTCCATAAGCAAATGCATAAAAAGGGGTGAGACTGCTGAAGTTTAAAATAGACTTCTGAAATATAACAACCAAATGTAATGTGTAAACCATGTTTGTTCCTAATTCAAGCCAACTGAAACTTTTTTTTAAAACAGGGATATTTGAATATGGATGTGGTATTAAGTGACACAAAAGAATTGTTCATTTTTTTTAGTGTGACAATGGCATTGCAGTTATGTAAGAAATTGCCTGTTATAACGCACGCACACTGAAATATGTTGGCATAACTAGTATCTCCAGCACAACATTGAATAAAAGGGGTAAGAGCAGATATCATTGACTGGTTACCAATCTTAGGTGGAAAGTTTTTTCACTATTAAATGTAATGTCAGCTATATGTTTTTTGTATATGCCCTTTATCAGTTTGAGGAAATTCCCTTTTCTTCTTAGTTTTTTTTCTTTTTTTTTCCCCCTCCTTCTTCATGAATAGGTATTGAATTTTGTTAAATGATTTTTTTGCATCAATTGCGATGATCATATGTGTTTTACTTTTTGGTCAGTATAGTAAACTATATTGATTGATTTTCAAATATAAAGTCCACTGTATTCCTGGGATGAAATTCACTGAGAAGTGATGTATTATCCTTTTTATACATCACTGTATTCGCTTGGTCAAACGTTTTTATATGTAGGTTCATGAAGATTGACGGGGTGTAGTTTTTGCTGAGTCATACAGTAATTGTATATTTAACTTTATGAAAACTCAGTTATCTGTTTAAAAGGTTAAACATGAGAAAAAGTCTTTTATATTCATCCTCGCGTTTACCGTTTCCAGCGCTCTTCACTTTTTGTGTGTGTAAATCCAACTTTTCTTCCGTCTAAAGAATTTTTTTAAATATCTGCTTTAGTGAGAGCTGGCTACTATGAATTCTCCCCAACCTTTGTCTGAACAAAGTCTTTACTTTGCTTTCCTTTTTGAAAGGTGTTTTCGCTTGGGTATAGGATTCGAAGCTGACAGTTCTTTTTCAATACTTTAATACTGACGCGGGCTGGGGCCTTTGGCAAGTCCCGACGAGAGAACCACAGAGCCGACCTCTGGGGCCTGCAAGGTGGCGGGACACCCCTGAGGGCACCACCCCTGGGCCAAGACCTCATTTTAGGGACCCCAGGGCAGCTCACGAGCCAAGCCGAGGGAGGCGGGGAGCCGCGGGCGTGGGGGAGAGGGGCGCCGCGCAGCCTTTCGCCGTACTTCCCTTGCCCCGCCCTCCGCGCGCTCCGCCCCCAACGCCGGTGGGCGGGGCCCGACCCCCTCCTTAAAGCGGTGGCCCACTTCGCGCGCGCGCGCGCGCGTGCCGGGCCTCGTGCTACGCTCGGCTGCGCTTCACTGGGTTATCGCAGGTCCCCCGCCGCCGCAGTGTCCCGGTTGCTGTCGCCCCCGCCGGCAGCCTCTGTCCCCCCGGGCCGGCCAGGTACCGTGCTGGGTGCCATGGAGATGGGGCTGCCGTGCGCCTCTTCCGGGAGTGCGGCCACACCGAGATAGACACGGCCCTAGCGTACGTCCGAGAGCATCCTGGCCGGCCTGGGGCTGGGGCTGGGCGGTGGCGACTGCAGAGGTAACTCCTGGCACCCGGACCCCGTCCCCCTTACCTTCCCCGAGCCATGCACCGGCCGAGGTCAGGACCGACAGCTTCACCCTCTGCCGGGGCGCCGACCTCCACTGGCCACCCCGCAGCTCTGTGAACACCCCGCTCCTCAGGCTCCGTGCACATCTAGCCCCGGACAGCCGGACAGTGCTTTGTCTTGACTCTTTTCCTCTCCTTTTCCCTCCCCTCAGCAACGTCCCAACCCTGGTCTAGCCTGGAACGACTTGGCTAGCCCCTCTCGGAGGGACTGAAAACGGAGTCTGGCGCTGTGCAGCCCCTGCCCCCTTCCCCTTCCCCGCAGGTGCCCGGTGCGGTCCTGATCTGCAGGAATCCTGCCCTTATCTCCCTGGCACTTCCTGGCATAGTCCCAGATCAGGCTTTGGAACCGGCGGGGATCTGCTTCCTCGTTGCTCTGGGCGGTGGACTGCTCCGTGGAGCTCCGGGTGCGCCGTTCAGTTGGCAGTGCCTCCCGCTTCACCAGGGTGGCCGCGCCTGGGAGCCGCAGGAGCTATAGGCAGTAGCTGGGATGGGAGAGTGGTGGTGGTATGGTGTCTAACTGCCCTCTCTGTGCCAGCCTCCGTCCGAGGCCATAGAGGGGAAATTGACACTAACCCACTCCAGGGAGCTCAGAGTCTAGAGACGGCTGGGGAGCCCAGAAGAGGGACCACTTCCTGGGAGGGGACACTGAAGAACACTCGGAAAACTGAACGTCAGACCTTGAAGAACTGCTAGTTTTCCAGGGGGAGTAAGAGGAGAAAGGGCATTCCCGGCTGCGCGGGTGGGCACAGTGAGTGTGCAAAGTGTGTGCAAAGACAATGAGATTTGGCAGTGCTGAGGGTGTTGGAACAGGCAGACGTAGCTAAGTGGAGGGTTTGTGTATGGGGGCAGAGGGACATCTGTCATCAGTCTGATGCCATCTGAAGTGTTTATAACGTGCCTCACAGGGACATAGTGAGGGCTCAGCAATATTAGCTGTTACTGTTATTAGTAGTAGTAGTAGTATCATTAGCACCATGTACCATCTTTTACTTTGAGGCTCCGCAGAGTGAAATGATTCACAGCACAGATCTGAAACAAAACGAGAATATGCATGCATCTCATATGCTATCTAGATCACCTGATGCCTCTCTGTGACAACTCTGGTCTTCTTTCTTTCTTTCTTTTTTTTAATTTTAATTTTTATTGAAGTCTAGTTGCTCTACAATGTTGTTAGTTTCAGGTGTACAGCAAAGTGATTTAGTCATACATATACATATATATGTATAACTAAATATGTATATACATATTCTTTTTCAGATTCCTTTCCATTATAGGTTATTACAAGATCTTGAGTGTAGTTCCCTGTGCTATACAGTAGGTCCTTGCTGGTTATCTGTTTTATATATATTAGTGTGTATATGTTAATCTGAAACTCCTAATTTATTCCAGCCCCTTCCCCCTTTGGTAACCATAAGTTCGTTTTCTGTCTGTGAGTCTATTTCTGTTTTGTAAATAAGTTCATTTGTATCATTTTTTTTAGATTCCACATATAAGCGGTATCATATTTGTCTTTGTCTGACTTACTTTGCTTAGTATGATAGTCTCTGGGTCCATCCATGTTGCTGTAAATGGCATTATTTCATTCTTTTTTATGGCTGAGTAATATTCCATTGCATATATGTACCACATCTTCTTTATCCATTCATCAGTTGATGGACATTTAGGTTGGTCTTATTTCTGATTGCTTTTTCTTCTCCAACTCCTCCTTCTCTTCCCTCCTTCAGGCTGGAACTAGCTGGGCCAAAGTTCTTAAATCTCAGATCTGAAGTTAACATCAAGAAGGGGTGAGGGCTGAGGGGGTGAGATGGTAGAAGGGAAAATTCCAATGAGTAGCCCTCCAACCCTCCAGCCTGCTCTCTCCCATCTCAAGGGGTCTGGCCTGCTGAGGCGACTCTCCAAGTGTGAGCCGTGCAGAGAACCTTCCCCTCACCTATCACTCCAGCCACCTGGGATTCTTTTTTTTTTAATATAAATTTATTTATTTTATTTATTTATTTTTGGCTGCATTGGGTCTTTGTTGCTGTGCGCAGGCTTTCTCTAGTTGCGGCGAGTGGGGGCTGCTCTTCGTTGCAGTGCGTGGGCTTCTCATTGCGGTGGCTTCTCTTGTTGCGGAGCTTGGGCTCTAGGCACGCGGACTTCAGTAGTTGTGGCACGTGGGCTCAGTAGTTGTGGCTCACGGGCTCTAGACCACAGGCTCAGTAGTTGTGGCACACGGGCTTAGTTGCTCTGCAGCATGTGGGATCTTCCCGGACTAGGGCTCGAGCCCATGTCCCCTGCATTGGCAGGTGGCTTCTTGACCACTGAGCCACCAGGGAAGCTCCCACCTGGGATTCTTCATGGGGGCGGGGAGAAAAGTATTTGATTAACTCACTCCTGACTCACACAGGTGGCACAACACCAGCCTTTTCTCAATGGGTTATTTCTCTGATGGAAATATCTTGCCTTTCCTTCCCTGGGGCCCCAGTTGAGGCCTCTTGCTCTCTTTCCTGAATTCCTGCCGCAGTCTCCTTGCCATTTGCCCTGTTTCCAGACCTGTCCCTGAGGTTTTTGTCTGTGCTTCATTCAGAGTCATCTTTCAAAACTGCAAAGCTGACAACTTAGCTCGCTGGCTGAAAAGTGTTCAGAGTCTCCCCGTGGCCCCCTGAAGTCAGATTCTAAGGGGTGCACTCAGGGCCCTTTGTATCCATCTGGTCTGTGGCCCCTTCTCTTGCCTTGTGTCCCCCGTGGACCTGGTGTTCTAGATCCATGAGATCGCAGGCATGGCTCCTCACACGCCACGTTCTTGCCTCTGGGTGGCCCCAGACTGCCCTTGGAGATTCAGATCCTAAGAAAGCCTTCCCTGAACTCCCAGGGCTCCTCTCCCACCTTGTGCTTACCCCGGCCTCACTTACTCTGTAGTGGCCCCTTAGACTGTGCGCCTTTGAGGGCAGGGATCCAGTGCTGGCCTTCCTCATCCAGCCCTTAGCACCGGGCGTGGCACACCCAGCTGCCTGGTAAATAGTCATCGTAATAACATTAGCAGCTCATAATGAGCAAATCTATCAAAGTTCTGATCAATCCTTGGAACCTCCCGACAAGATATCACTCTCAATTTACAGTTGAGGGGATTGAGGCTCAGAGAGGTTAAATAACTTGGTTAGGGTCACAGAGCTCGAATTGGCAGAGCTGGGGTGTGAACCCAGGTCTGTCTCTTAACCATTACACTAGACCCTCTCCAGCGTTTGGTAAACTGACTTGGACTTCCATTTCTCTCCTCCCAAAGTGAAAATCACCACCAAGGCCAATCCAGTGGGTGAAAAGTCTCTGAAGCCTCACAGCCTCTGGTCCCAGCTAGAGACGTCACTGAAGCAGCTGTAGTGCCCCCGAGTGGACCTCTTTTACCTACACCTGCCGGACCACGGCACCCCCATGGAAGAGACGCTGCGTGCCTGCCACCAGCTGCACCAGGAGGTGAGGGCGGCCCCCCTGTTCCCCTCCTTGGCCTGT
Source organism: Eschrichtius robustus (assembly GCF_028021215.1). Taxonomy (NCBI): domain Eukaryota; kingdom Metazoa; phylum Chordata; class Mammalia; order Artiodactyla; family Eschrichtiidae; genus Eschrichtius; species Eschrichtius robustus. The sequence goes on along the minus strand of NC_090826.1, from coordinate 14,953,054 downwards.
CATTGCCTAGGAGAGTGGAGGCTCGAGGGCTGTCCCAGAGCAGAGCTGGGGACAGACCCCACTCCCAGGGTCCCCAGCCAGTCTCTCCTTCCTGGTGTTCTGGGCTGCAGTGGGTTCTGACCTTGGCCTCTCCCCCGCAGGGCAAGTTTGTGGAGCTTCGCCTCTCCAACTATGCCGCCTGGGAAGTGGCCGAGATCTGTACCCTGTGCAAGAGCAACAACTGGATCCTGCCCACCGTGTACCAGGTGAGGCCAGGGCTGCAGAGGCCTCTGTCTCCTGGGTGCCTGCTGATCCTGGGTCCTCTTGGCTCCCCCCTCCCCGTGCCCTCTCCATAGCAGCCATTCCCCTGCTCTACAGGCTGATGGCTCCCAGGTACCCTCAGCCTGGCAAACAGGCGCCTGCTCTCTCCAGCTCTGGCTCCCGTTCCTGCCTGCTTCTCGCTCTGCAGTCAGCCTGGAACACTCCTCCCTGCTCTCCCTGGAAGGAGTGCCCAGGTCTCACTTAGATGCCTCTTCCTCTGGAAGCCTTTCCTGACAGCCCAGAGGAGCCTGAGATCTCAGGTCCTCCTTTTCTCCTCCTCATTCACTCAGCAAATGTTTGTGCACCTACTTGCTGCCAGGCACTGGTCACAGAACTTACTAGCGTATTATGATTGTCTCTTTTGTTGAGTATGTTTGTTAACACTCTACCTCACTATTAAATCTCTGAGCGCAGCAGCTTTGTCCTTTGGCTTGTGGATGGAAATCCAATATCCAGGCCACAGGTGTTGCTCAGAAATGTTGGCTGAAGGAATGAATTTTCCTTGGGCATGAGCCCTCTCCACCAGCGCCACTAAGTATCTGCCTAATTGTTAAGGTCTGAACTGAGGTTCTCCACCGGAAAATGTGGGGTCCCATGCGCCCTCTCCAGCTGGCCCTTCTGCCTGCAGGGCATGTACAACGCCACCACCCGGCAAGTGGAGACGGAGCTCTTCCCCTGCCTCAGGACTGAGGTCCTACGCCTAAAACCCTTTGGCTGGTATGGGGTATGGGCTGCTGTGGGGACGGGCTCGCCCCGGGGTGGAAGGGTCTTCCTGGCCATGTTTCTGCCTGTTCCTGACCCTGGGGATGCCTGGTCCCAGACCTGGGAAGCAGGGAGGGGTTTGACAGGAGGCTGGGCTGGGTCCTCCATCCCTCCTGGGTCCCCCACCATCACCCCCACTTCCGGTCCAGAGCAGCCTCTGGGAGCAGTGCCAAGGGATCTGATTACAGCCTTCCCGCAGGGGGCCTGCTGACTGGCAAGTACAAGTATGGGGACAAGGATGGGAAACAACCTGTGGGCCACTTCTTTGGGACCAATTGGGCAGAGATCTACAGGAATCGGTGAGCTGGGGATGGGCTGCATCAGGGTGGGAGGTGGCATGGGTCCCCTTAGTCTGCAATGGGGAGTCCCTGGGGCTGCTTCCTTGGGGGCCAGGCCCTCCCCCTGTGCTCAGACCTTTGCCCCTGGATTCCCACAAGCTTTACTGAGAAATTTACCCCTAAAATTTTGCCAGTGTCTCTGGGGAGTGATTGGGGGCCTGGATTGGGAATGCGTAGTGCTCTGGACCTTCCACCAGGTCTGTAAGACTATGTCTTTTCCCTGGGAAGAGCCTACCCCCTGCCCACAGCGGGAGAAGAAACCTTGGACTGGAACTTGGGATTCCTGGGGCTTGATGCTGGCCTGTCACCTGGGGCAACTGGGTCTAAGTTTTGTAAACTCTTGGCAATAACACTGTCATCAACGTCTAAAGTTATAGTTGAACATCTGTTGGGACTAGCCTTCTTCCCTTCCTTTTTTTCACTTTTGCAAGTTTGAAAAAGTTATTAAAGTTATACATGCCCACAGCTAGAAGCAAGCCCTTTCCAAGTCACACTCCTCCAAGGTGATGCTTTTTAACTCCTACAGCTTTCCTTCCCTCTGGCATTTACTGTGAGATCTCTGATGCATACACTTTACTGCTATTCCTTAATTTATCAAATTTAGACATTATCTGTGGACTGCTGGAAAGTTCCTAATCTTTCAAGATTTATAGAAGCTGAGTTTCCAAGGCTCCACTGCTAGTTTTGTTGAAATGGCCCAGGACTTTTTAAAATTAATTAATTAATTTATTTATTTTTGGCTGCGTTGGGTCTTCGTTGCTGCACGTGGGCTTTCTCTAGTTGCGGCGAGCGGCGGCTACTCTTCGTTGCGGTGTACAGGCTTCTCATTGCGGTGGCTTCTCTTGCTGTGGAGCACTGGCTGTAGGTGCGCAGGCTCAGTAGTTGTGGCTCATGGGCTCTAGAGCGCAGGCTCAATAGTTGTGGCACACGGGCTTAGTTGCTCCACGGCATGTGCGATCTTCCCGGACCAGGGATCGAACCCGTGTTCCCTGCATTGGCAGGCGGATTCTTAACCACTGCACCGCCAGGGAAGTCCCCTGCCAGGGTTTCTGATTGTCTGGCCAGGTTTAGGAGCCATTGCCCTAAGCAGTGTCTCAAGGAGCTTGTCACACCACCAGCGCCTAGGCCTCACCCCTGGAGGATCTTGGTTGATGGTTTTCACCTCCTCTGCTCTACTTAGTTGACAGAGCACTGCAGGTCCATTATCTCCTTTACATTTTGCACTCACCGTGTGGGGCTCGCTCGGGGTGTTTCCTCACTGAGCAGATAAGCAAAGGCAGGTGACTGAGCCAAGGCCAGAGCTAGGACTGGAGCCAGGACTTGTCCTGTTTGTGACCCGGGGCACAAAGGTGTGGTGCTGTAGACACTCCTGGGTCCTGATTTGGGGAGTTGTATCGTTTGTATCCGGTGAGGACGTTCAATGCAAGGATCCTTGCCCACTGCATCCCCGCTGCTCCTACCACTGGGCTGAAATCACCCCGGTGAGGGGCCCAGAAACCCACATGCATTCTGCTGCTCAGGGAAACGAAACCTCCATTTGAGATGTTGGTCCCTCAGTGCCTCAGGGACCAGTGTCCTGCAGGAATCCCAGTGTCCTGACCCGTGCCACCCTCTCCACCCACCCAGCTTCTGGAAGCACTACTTCGAGGCTGTTGCCTTGGTAGGGAAGGCCCTGCAGGCTGCGTATGGCACCAGCGCCCCCAGCATGACTTCAGCCACCCTCTGGTGGAGGTACCACCACTCCCAGCTCCAGGTAGGAAGGAGGAAGTAGAAGAGAGGGCTGCATGATTATCTTGTGATTTCTGGATTACTCCTTTTCCTCTTCTGAAATGTCTCCATGGCCCAGGTCTTTTGGGTGGAATTCCTGTTCTTAGAGAAGTTTATTAAGTGTGACATTACAAACACTACTGGCCCTAGTAAGTATAATTATCCCAACTTTATGTATGAGTAAACTGGCTCAGAGGCCACTTCACCTAACTGTGGCTACATGAGATAGGGCAGAAGCTATGTGCGATGCTGAAACCTACATTTTTTCAGCATTAGCATTTATCTGTCTCTGGCTGCCTGCTCTGCAGAGGCCAACTCTGTGTCCATGGCAGGGCTGCCCTCTCCCTGCCATCATGCTTTCCCAACAACTTCCCCCAACTTGGGCATCACGTACTAATGGTGCCTCTTTCTTGAGCCCCTGTTAAGTGCTAGGCCTGAAGCAAAGTACTTTATGAAATTTTAGGGAATTCCCTGGCGGTCCAGTGGCTCTGCGCTTCCACTGCAGGGGGCATGGATTCGATCCCTGGTTGGGGAAACCAAGATCCTGCATGCTGCAAGACACGGCCAAAAAAAGAAAAAAAAATCCCACAACCACCCTGCAAAGTAAAGGAAGCCTGAAGCTTAGGGAGGTCACATGACTAACCCAAGCCCGCCCAGCTGCTGAGCGGCAGAGGGGAACTCAGATCTGCCTGCATGCGTCTAGGGAAGCAGGGCTTTAGAGCTGTTTGAAGGCAATTTAAGTTCTGTGCAGAATAATATAAGGTATAGACTTTGGATTGCAGGTCTTGGCAGGGGCAGGGCGGGAGGGTGTGTGTGTGACTGGGGTCACTGTGGTGCACTAGTGTGTTGACGTCTGGCCGTCTCCCCTTGCAGGGCGTTCAGGGGGACGCGGTCATCCTGGGCATGTCCAGCTTGGAGCAGCTAGAACAGACCTTGGTGGCCGCTGAGGGAGAGCCCCTAGAGCCGGCCGTCATGCAGGCCTTTGATCAGGCCTGGCACTTGTCTGCCCACGAATGTCCCAGCTACTTCCGCTCGGCCTAGTCCTGACTTGGGGTGGCAAAGGACCCACTTCATCTGTCTCGTCTTTTATCCTCTCACCCAGTCAGTTTTGACTTTAAGCTGCTTTATGTAGCTAGTTCTTTCCTCACAGTCCCAGGTCACAGACTGTCTCCTATGTTCTTGTTAATACTCCCAGCTGCCTTCATCATGTAAAAAGGCCCGGGCTGCATCTACTCAGGCGTTTCCTGTCTGAATAAAGAGGCACTAACCTGGCTGGAGCCCAGGCCCACAGTGAACCTGGTGAATCTGTTTCCTCTGCAGCCTGCAGGCTGTTTCTCGTCCTCCCACAGGCTTGGTGAGAAGGGGGCAGGAGTAGGGATTAGTCTTCAAAGGGCAGAGGTGGTGGGAGGGTCTCCCAGCCTCCTGCCCTGAACCCAGTGTGACCTCTCAACATTGGGGCTGCAGGTGGCCCTCACGCTTCTACACGCGACAGAAAAAGAGGGCCATACACCACGAGGTAGATTTTCTCTCGTTCAGAATTACCTCATTAAATACTTATAGACAGAACAATCTGGGCAAAAACCTACCACCTGGAGCCACCACCCAGAAGACTAAAACCTCCCAGGATGCAGTGGAATGTTTTTTACATTCATTCAGTTTCGGCAGTGGCTTTATTCTTGCTTTAGCCAACACCTCCTGTCTCCTGGTCACCCCCAAGTTTCTCGGCCCTGGTTTTGGGGGTTGGGGGTGGGAAAGAGAATAGAGAGTAGGGGTAGGAGAGTGGCAGGCAGAGTGCCTGTTTTCCTCAAACAAATCCCAGTTTCAAGCCAGGGGCGCCAAGGGCCAGAGTAAAGGAGAAGGCGGTTCCTCTTGTGCTCCCAGGGCCGCCCAGCCAGTGGTCACACAGCAACCAGTGCTGGAAACTGGCTTGAGGTGAACTAAGAATCCTGGGGGTCCAAACCAAAGCCCAAACCCAAGGGTTTTTCCCTAGAAAAGTCCCTTTTGCAGAAGACACCCTGCTGACAAAGTTGCATCATTTATAGAAGAATAGTCTGTCCCTGTCACCCTCCCTTGTGTGCATCCACAGCAAAATACACGGCTGCTCCCCCGAGAGGGCAGCGGCAGCCCCACACGGTCCAGTCCAGACAAGACCTGGAGCAGGCCCGGAGGTCCCGTCCCAAGTGCACGTCAGCTGTCGTCGTCTTCCTCTGATTCTCCTTCCGACTCGGGCGCGCTCTCTGGCAAGTCATCTCCCATCTGCTGGAAACTTCCGGACTGCGCGTCCCACACGTACTTGATGGTCACCTTGAATTCGGCCATTTCGTACCCGAAAAGCTTCTGCCAGAGGGAAAGGGACCCAAAGGTCAAGAGGAGCGAGTGGGGTCAGAGGAGTCTGCGGCCCCTCCCGCTGCAGCTGCGGACGCCCGGGGCGGGGGGAACTCACCAGGACGCGGGCCTGCTCCGGGGTCAGCACATCGCCCTCCTTGCACACCTCGTGGTCGGACAGCAGGGTCACCACACCTGCAGAGAAGGGGGCCCCCAGGCAGTTACTCTGGCACAGCGGCCTGTGCAGGGCCGCCCCCAGGCTTCCAGCAGCACCGGGGCAGGGGTTCACCAGTGAGCATTCAGCCGCCCAGGAGGGTTTGTGTGGGGCAGCAGCTCCTCCTCCCTTCCGTGCCCCCTAACTGCTGTATTCTAGCTGTAAGTTGCTATGCACATTCACCCCAACTGTCAGGCGGGCGCTTAGTCCTGTTTTCACATGAGAAAACGGAGGCTGGAGGAAACTGGGGCTGAGGGGGGGAGTTGTCTGGCTTGGAAACCTGCGCTCTCGGCCGCTCAGCTGTGACCTCTCAGCTCTGGGGACGCCCCTGTACCTTTCTTGAGGGCCGTGGGCAGGCCCAGCTGCCTGAGCTGTGGCTCCATGGAGTGCGGGAACTGCTCCAGGGGCCCCGGGTCCAGGCTCACGGTGAAAGTGGCTTTGTTCCCAGCTCGGGCGTAGTCTACTTCCGTGTATTTCGTGAACCACCTGAGGGGAAAGAGAAGGGGCAGGAGGGCAGGTTTCCGCCTGGGCCTCGCCTCACGTCCCTTCCTCCTCAGCTCAGCCTGGAGCTCTGAGCCTGGGAGAACAGAGACTCAGTAACAGGATTCCAGGAACCAGGAACCAGGTTTTACTCGGTGCCTCTACTGTACAAAGTCCTGGGCTATTCCCTCCCCGGAGACCTCGCCGACCTTTCCCTTCCCACCGCTCCTCCAGAGCACTTACTCGTTCACTTCCTCCTTAGTGCGATTGGTGAAAAGGAGACCAACTTCACCCCTCAACTTCTTGCTGACCTACAGAACCAAAGTGGGGCGGGGTCGGTCACATTAGAGCAGCGGTTCTCAACTGGGGACGATTTTGCCGGCCCCGCCCCCCTCATCTGGCAACACCTGGAGACATTTTTGGTCACAGCTGGAGGGGGGCAGCACTACTCTCTGGGTCTGGAGGTTAAAGGAGAACCGAGCTTCAAGCCGACCCCGGGCCAGATGGCTGCAGTGTGCATCATGTGACGGCAGTGGAGAAGGCAGCCTGGCCTCGGCCCCTCCCTGTGAGGGCCAGAGACTCACTTGATGCAGATTGTCTTTGTACTCGTCAGACGGGCTTCGACCCAGGGCCACCATCATCACTTTGTTTTTGCCAAAGAACATCCTACAGAGAAAAAGAGGGGTCTGTGAAGGAAGCGCCCCGCCCTGCCCTCACTTCAGTGCAAACCAGCTTCAGTCCCTGGAGCCCAAGCCAAGGCCCAGGCTGTTTTGTAGCAGAAGGTGTGGCCAGAGGCTGCACTCTTCCACGCAGCCCTGCTCACTTTGTCGCCAGCCCAGGGTCCCTCTCATTATTTTCCTGCACAGACCCTGAAACTCACATTCTGTCTCAGCACTGTGAGTGCGTCTGGATATGTGGAAGAGGCCTGTTCAATGGTCTGAACCAGAATGGGTGGGATGTTCCTTAAGGGACCAGACCCCAGGGTTCAGGGAGCCCCTTCTCCTGGAGAGGTCACCGCTCAACCCGCCCCCCACCCCCCCAACGCGAGACAAACTTTAACAGTTAAAAAGCGCCCTTCAGCGGGATGGGGGCGTGGCACTCTGTCTTTATTAAGGTGCCACCTGTGACCGAGGTCACTAACTGCCCCTGTGCTTTGCAAGCAGCCTGGCCCCTCCGCACTCAGGCCCTTCTCCCACTGCCCACTCACCGGCTGTGCTTCCAGGCACTGCGGACGTCCTTCAGCTTGCTGTTCCTCATGTTGGCCACGGAGAAGACGAAGAGGTACTTGTATGTGTCCACACATTTCCGAAGCTGCAGGACAATTCATGGGGCTCTGGAGTCCAACGGGCAGCAGAGGTTGGGCAGTATTCTGGCCTCAAGTGGGAAAGAGACTGCTCCAGGTCTCTTACAACTGTGGATGTTTAGAGCCTCTAACCTGGTTGTTTCCTCCTTGCCTCTGCTACTGAAGCCAGGATACTAAGGACAGGGGCTGCCCTGACGCAAAGCAGGCATGACGGCAAAGTGCGGGGGAAGCTGAGCCATGGGTCAAGAGCCCACCGTCTCCCCAGGTTTCCGACGTACGGTGGCCACCAGTGCAACCGACCACTTCTCTTTGCTTTGTCCAGTAATTGCTGACGATCTAGAAGCTTAGCTACACTAGGAAGGCTCCTGCTATATGGAGACATGTAAAGTCTTGTCATTTAGGCATAAGGGGAGGCGGCTCATGAGCCCTGCGGTGCCCACGTTGTTGGCTGCAGCCACGATGAAGTGGTCTCAAGGAAAATGGCATCTTTGTGCCGGAGGAAACTCCGCTCTCACCCAGCCTGCAGCCTGATGCAGTGCAGACAGTGGCTTGGTGCGTTTACCCACACCTGGTAACTCCCTGGCTTTTCTGACATCGGGCAGACTAACAAACCTCTGCAAGCTTCAGTTACCGGACTGCAAAACAGCGATAACATCCCCTCGCATCTACCTCACAGGGGTGCTTCACATGTGAAACAGTGCCGTGCAGGGCAGAGGAAGGGCTCAATCAAGCTAGAAACCATCACTATGGGAGTTTTTATTGGTGCTGCTGCTGGAGGAAAAAGGGCTGGATCAGCACCTTGGCTTTTTTTTTTTTCCAAACAGTATGTTTCCCTGACAAACAGCCCTACACCCACGTTTATAAACTAAATACAAGGTCTGGAAAAATAAAAAGAACACGCTCTTACCTCTTCTATCAAGTTCTGTTTCAGTTCCAAGCCTTTCTTAGCGGTTTTGGTGAGGGAGACTAATACAAAGAAGAAAAAGGGGAGATGATGAGAGACAAATCTGGATGTCCTGGAGACTCTTTCTTCCCCCCTTTGGTAGCCCAGCTGGACCAAGCCAATCTGAGAAAAGGTAGCACGGCTTTTGTGGCCACCACTTCTGGCATGCAAGGCTACTCCCAGGTCCCCAGAGTGCCTACTTGCTACTGTTCCCGAGCCTGAAGGTCCCTTCCCACCTTTCCTGTTACTCAGACAAACCAGGTATTCCTTAGCTCCCCTGAGGAGAAGTGAAAACCCCCTACTGAGGTGTGTGGGCTCTGGGGGCCCTGCCTGTGGCTGAGCTAGCTGCTGGCTGAGGCGCGTCCCTGTGCTGCTGTGGTACACAGAGACCATCTGTGGCTGCTCTGGGCTGGGGACTGTATCTCCTCTGCTACACGCTGTCTTGCAGTTTGGACCCATGGATGCAGCAACGCCTCTTTGGGGAGGGACAAGCACCTCTTCTCTAACAACAGCTGGGGCCCAATTTGCCCCTTAACCAGAAGGGTTTGGCATTTGCCAGATCTGACCAGGGCTCCCTCACAGAACCCAATCATTCCACAAACGATTAACAGAGCATCAAATGCAAAGCCCTGGGTCCCAGGAGGAGGCCACTTCTTATTCATCCTGCCTGGCACTCAGTCAGTCCCTCTTCACGAAGCACACATCTAGAAAGGTAATCACACCATTCAGGGGCAAGTGCAGCACAGGAGGGCAAACAAAATACAGCTGTCCATTTTCCAGCATTTCCACTGCTACAACTGTGGACCTAGCCAGCACCATGCTCTCTTGGATTACTGCTAGTCTCGCTGCTTCCACCCCTGCACACTGCCCCCACCTTCCCTGTCTATTCTCAACAAAGCAACTAGGGTGATCTTTCTAAAGTAAAGGTGAACCCCATCATTCCTCTGCTCGAGCTCTCTCCTCCCGTTTCACCTGCATGTGAAAGCCAATTCCTTGCAAAGGTCTTTCAAGCCGCACACACTCTGCCCAATTCCCTCTCCCTCCTTTTCTGCTCTGGCCACGCTGGCCTCTTGCCCCAGAACATGTCAAACGTGCTCCCGCTTCAGGGCCTTTGCCCTTCGTGTTCCCTCTCCTGGGACCACCACCCTTCCAGGTAACTCCATGGGTTGCTTATTTACTTTCTTCAAGTTCCTGCTCATTTGTCATCTCAACAGAGACCTTCTCTGGCCACACTGCACAAAAGAATATCAACTTCTTTTTCTCTCACTCTTACTCCATGGGACTTATCACTATCTGAATTTACTGATTCGATTTTCGGTACCTTGGGAGGATATACTTCCCATAACTAAAATATTAAGCTTGATGAGGGCTCTAGACCTTCCTTGTTGTAACTGCTGTATCCTTCAACGCCTAGAGAGTGCCAGGCCCCTCTCTAATTTGGTGAGTGAATGTGCTAGAGAGCCGGAGTGAGAGAGACCCACCATAGTAGAGGTAGTCAGGAATACTCTTTTAGGAGGTATCCTACGAACTGCCAACTGAGAAGGAGCCAGCCATACGAAGACCGGAGCACAAGCATGCCAGACAGAAGCAACTTTAAGTACACAACACCATGCTTAGGGATCAGTCTGGGTTGAGGGAAAGGCGGTAGGGTGGGGGGAGCGCGGAGAGCTAAGACAGATGGACTGAGGTAGGAAAAGGTGGGCCAAGGCGAGATCGGGCGCAGCCTGGGTGTTCAGAGGCTGTTCACCGACCAGCCGGCCTCGGAGAAACTCTGGAGGCCTGGCAAAGCAGTCTCCGCTCCCTGACCCGACCCGGCTCCAGCCCCCACCCCCGTGCTTCCCCCGCGAAGCCCCTACCGCAGGCGACAGCCAGCCCGCGAATTCCTCACCGGGTCCCAAGACCCCCTTTGCCCACCTTTCTTGTCGCGCTTGGATTTGGGCATCGCGCTGCAGCCACGTGCGGCGGAAGACGGTGCTGCCTATTAGGACCTCGGCGGCGCTGGGGCCTCTGGGACGGCCGTCGGGGGCTGCCCTTGCGCGTGCCTGACCCAATCTGCGCTGAGGCCCGCCTCTCCCTGCCCGGCCACCGCCTGCGCTCTCGAGTCTCCAGAGCGACTTCCTGCGCGGGCGGGGGATCCCAGAGTCCTGGGCGCCCCACCGAGAGCTCCGCGTGCGGTTCCCAACTCTATGGTCCCGCGGAGGCGGAGCCTGCGGCCCAGTGCATGCCGGGCCGGCGGCGGGCCGAGCCCGGGCTGCCATCATGGCGGCGGCGGTGGAGGCTTCACGATTCTGGCTCTGGGCTGCCCTGCTCATCCCTGCGGCCGCGGTCTACGAAGACCAAGTGGGCAAGTTTGATTGGTGCGTACGTGGGGGACCTATTCGGGAAATATTTTCCCACTACTTGTCTTCTGTCTAAAAGGATGGGGGGTGGTTACCATGCAGCACGGCCGGCTGCATAACTTGAGGGGCCCAGGGGAAAATGAAATGTGAGACCCCTTGTTCAAAAATTAAGAGTTTTAAGGTGGCGACGGCAGAGCATTAAACCGAGAGTTGGAGGCCCTTCTGAGCCAGTCCCTGTGCGACTGTACAGGTCGCAAGCCCGTGAAGCGGGCTCTGCCATCCGGGCATGCCTGAGGTTTTGGTCACAGGTCACTCTTCTCCTCCTCCATCAGGCCCCATTTCTGTGACTGTCAGGTTTCTGATCTACTAGGTGTCAGACGTCGACAGCCCTCAGTGAACGCCGTCTTTCCCCACCCCTCTAGCCCAACCCTGTCATGGGCTCAGAACAGGACCACCCAAGACTCACATCAGCCTTGAGGTGCCATTCATTCTTTCCCTCACTCACTGGCTCACTCATTCACTCTTCTTTCATTCACTAACTTTCATTCATTCACTCACTTTTCATTCAGTCTCTTATTCAGTCACTCATTCACACATTCAGTCGCTCATTCACTCACTCATTCATTCACTCACCCACCCCTTCCTTAAGGCCATGGAGTTGGCTCACTTTTGCTTGAATGTCAATTTGCCACTTAAGCATTGTGCAATCTTGGGAAAATGACTTAACCACTCTGTGCCTTGGTTTCTTTATCTGTAAAATGGGTTTACTAGTAGTCCATTACCTCTTTCAGTAGTTGTAAGGATGAAAAAGACAATTCTTTTAAATTACTCAACACAGTGCCTGGCTCACTGAGTACAATCAGTTTGTTACCAATAATTACTATTGAGGGAACACTTTATCCTTCCAAGCCCAGCTCCTCTGTGAAGTCTTTTCTGTATCAGACAAATTAATTCGCATGTTTGTTGAGTGCCTGTTGTGGGTCAACAATCATTCTAGGTGCTGTGGACACAGAGATGGAAAGGAGCTCAGTCTAGGGGGGGGCAGATATATAAGTTATGTGATATAAGACAGTGTGACAAATGCAACATGAGTCACATTTTTAATGATGTGGGCAGATGCTCACAATATAATATGTACAGCTGACTCTTGAACAACGCAGGGGCTGAGGGTGCTGACCTTCCCTGTGGTCAAAAATTGAGCATAACCTATGGTAAGCCCTCTGTATCTGCAGTTCTACATCCGCAGATTCAACCAACCACAGACTGTGTAGTTTTGTAGTATTTACTGTAGAAAACAACCAGCGTACATGTGGACTTGGGCAGTTCAAACCTGTGTTGTACGAGGGTTAACTGTATATATTACATATGTACAGCATGTGATTCCAATTTAGCAGAATCCTAGGTATATCCAATTTATAAATTGAGAAGTAAACAGAAGGAAATACACCAAAATGTTGAAAAGTTTATGGTTGAAGAAAAAAAGTTCATGGATGGTGGTATTTTAGGCATTTTTTCTTCTTTTTTATACCTTTATGTTTTCTACCAGAAGCAGGCATTACTTTTATAGTCCAGATAAAAGATAACAGCATTTTAAAAAAGAGCATGGGATTTAGACTAAGAAGTTCTTAATTTTGCATTCTAGTTCCGATAGTAATTTGTTGACCTCAACGGACTTTGGTTTACTCACCTGTAAAATGAGAGTGATATTATTTGTCCTATGTACTTCATAAAGTGTTCAGTAACTACAGTGAGATTAAAATATGTGGAAATGCAGATAGAAACTGTCAAATGTCATATAAACCTTTCTCTCTATACTAGTGTAGTTTCTTCTTTTTAAAAATAATTAGGCCAAACAACATAACAAGGGAAATTCAGTGTAAATGTCAGGTGTTTAATTTGCTAGAGGTTGTAATTCATGAACAGCAATATGCAACACACCTCCTCTGTACTTGGTAGTATGCCTCAGGAAGCTAAGTACTTTCACTTTATGCTTAGATTAGAGTGTTGAAAGCGATGGGGTATATTCCAAGGAAAGTATGCGTAATGAGTCAGATGGATCCTGAACATAGCGTGGGCTAGAACAGGCTGCAGAGAACAAAGGCCTGACCCTGATCTATCAAGTTTTGTAAGAATATTTGCATAATTTTTCTCCAAAGGTCAATGAAAATAGAAGGAGAAGTTGGATTGTATGCTCTTCTCTCATGTGTAATGTGAGTGTCTAGTCTCACTATTAATGAGTACAGAGAGGACTGTAATTTTGTTCTAGTGGGATTTAGGCCAGGTGCTCTTTTGGGTGTTCCTTATCTTGAGATAAACAAGTGCTTGCATTTAGAAGGAAGACTGTTGTATTTCTCATCGATTAGGGTGTATTCTCTCTTCTTCTTCCCATTGCCTGGAAATCTTGCTTTTGGTCAGATCTCTTCGTTAACAAACATTTCTCATGCGTCCTGAGATAGTTATGATGGTGATAACCTCATGTATTTGTGCAGTTGTCTTTTTCCAGAGCGTTTTGTGCAGTGATGGTTTTGGCCCCTTCCATTTCCCTGTACTCTTTCCTTTAGGAGACAGCAGTATGTTGGGAAACTCAAGTTTGCCTCCTTGGAATTTTCCCCTGGATCCAAGAAGTTGGTTGTGGCCACAGAGAAGAATGTGATTGCAGCATTGAATTCTCGAACTGGGGAGATCTGTGAGTGAACTGTGTAGAGGGGTAGCTGGGGATGGCGTGGCTGCCTGTAGTAGATCCAGGATGCCCTGTGGCTTGTGAAGGCTGCGTGGCTGATTCCCCACTTGGGGACAAGTTGGCCAAAGGTTGCATCTCTTACTGGATCCTGATCATTTTTTTTTGTTTTTTTTTTGTTTTTTGGTCTTGTCAGCTTTGAATATTTGACGTATTCCTATAACTGGCCTTTGAGTTTATTTCCTCAGCCCAAGTCCTGACTGTTCTTAAATAAGATATTGCTGCAAAAAAGGCGTTATTCTATTTTGCACTAGTTTTGGATGTGCCCCTCCCCCCCATTACTTATGTTGCTTTTATGGATGTTTGTAGGCATTAAAATCATGGAAATGTAATTTACAGCCACTACTTTTCTTGTGAGTCGTATGGATTTTGTACATTTTGTCATTGTCCGTTCATATGTTTGATGGGGTGGTGGTGGGGATGGGAAGTGCGGAGACCTCAGATTGGGACATTAGGGGCTCCCCTCATTAACCAGTGAGTGGGAGTGGATCATTGCCAGTTAGCTGTAATCCTTCCCTCCCTTGAAGTAAAATTGGGCACTTCTGTGCAAACGAAGGCCTCTTCGGTCCTCTCCTGCCTCGCTTCTTGGATGCCTTGTTGTGGTTCATAGTAACGTCGACTCTCCTGTCTCTCAGTGTGGCGCCATGTTGACAAGGGCACAGTGGAAGGGGCAGTGGATGCCATGCTGCTCTGTGGACAGGGTAGGTAGAGTCCTGCTTTGTCCCTATGATGGCGTCGGCTCCCTCTCCTCTTTCCTTGGTTCCTTCCTTTGTTCAGGGTCTGGTAGTGAATGGAGTAGGGGTGTTCCCAACAGGAAAGGACCGGCATAGTTTCTGTTTGCACTTATACATTAGAGGTGAGGCCACTGCTCACAGACCCTAGGAGGCTACAGACAGAGCATCAGTTTGGGAGATGATCTCACGTGGTTTTTTCTCTTCCAGATGCAATCACCGTGTCCAATGGAGGCCGGATCATGCGCTCCTGGGAGACTAACATCGGGGGCCTGAACTGGGAGATTACCTTAGACAGTGGCAGGTAGGGGGGAAGAAGCTGAATTTCATCTTGGTTTGGTTAAAGGCTTTGCTGGAACACAGATCTGCATAGGTGGCAACTCTGGGCCTTTTGGCTTTTTTCCCAGGGGGAAAAACCACTGAAGAGCCAGAGAGCATCAAACCCCCAGTTTTTGATGTTCTTGAGGTTATGGGACACATGTGCTTACTCAGCCAGCATTTACTGAGCACCTGTTAGATGCAGAGCTCTGTGCTGGGTGCAGTGTTCATTCTTGTATTGACTGCTTTTCCTAATCTCACCATGACACAAGAGCTTTGCAGTGTTCTAGGTATAAGGACGTGATATAACACATCTAGTGTTTTAATTTTATGTTTAAGAACAGTTGGAGCTACTGTTACATCTTTGTTAAAGTTGTTTAAATTATAGGGTTTACTTGCATTAGCTTATACATCTTCTGGTAGTAATTCACTTGGTAAGTACTTGGGGAGCCCCCAGGCAGTGGGAACCCACTTGTGAATGTGAGATAGTTTCCGTCATCAAGGAACTCATCATCAGTTGGGTGAGGCGGGCATGCAGCCCGCTAATGACAGAAATCTCTGATGGCTGCCACGGTAGAGGGTAGGCCTGGTTGCTGTGAGGTCCCAGGGGAAGGAGGGAACAACCCTTAGGAGATTCACAGGGTTTTCAGGGAAACAGTACAGCCAAGTGGCTGAAAGTACCGTCTCTCAAGTCAGCTAGTGGAAAGCAGAGCCAAGATTAGGATCCAGATGGATTTGACCCCAAAACCTGTTTCATTACCTACCGAGCTGTGGTGGTTGTGTTCCAGATTGTCCAGCCTGAGGCTCAGGAGGCTCTGGGCAGCGCTCACCCCGTCCCTGTGCTCAGTTTCCAGGCGCTTGGGCTGGTAGGCCTGCAGGAGTCGGTGAGGTACATTGCGGTCCTGAAGAAGACCACTCTTGCCCTCCATCACCTCTCCAGTGGGCACCTAAAGTGGGTGGAACATCTCCCGGAAAGGTAAGGCTGCCTTCCCCCCAGGTGACGGCTACCTCCTGCTCTCTACAAGCCCGCCTTTCTCCTTGGGGCTTGAAGCGTTTGCTTTGACTCAGGCTTACCTTAAGTTGGCATCCTGTGTAGCGTGTTGGGCTCACTAGCTCTAGGCCTGAATTCCAAGGCTGTGGCTGCCTCTGGAGTTTCCTTTGCAGTGAGGAGAAAACTCTCCATCTGGGCATGAGAGCCAGTCAAGCAAGGGGAGTGGCTCATTCGCTCACTCACTTTGGCAGGGACCCCAAACTCAAATTCCTATGGGGGGACTTCCCTGGTGGCACATTGGTTAAGAGTATGCCTGCCAATGCAGGGGACGCAGGTTCGAGCCCTGCTCCGGGAAGATCCCACATGCCGCGGAGCAACTAAGCCCGTGCGCCACAACTACTGAAGCCCGTGCGCCTAGAGCCCGTGCTTCACAACAAGAGAAGCCACCGCAATGAGAAGCCCGTGCACCACAGCAAAGAGTAGCCCCCGCGCACCACAGCTAGAGAAAGCTTAGCGCAGCAACAAAGACCCAATGCAGCCAAAAAAAAACAAAAATTACTATGGGGCCAGGTGTATAGCAATCATGAGCAAAGCAGGCCCTGTGGGGATTATGGGGAGCTGCAGTGTGCCTGGCCTACCTCGAGGGGGCAGCCTTACTCAGCTGATTGGTGCCCTGTAGGAACGTAAGTAGGCCTAGTGTTACTATGTCTCACTTTTTAAGAAAAAACTAGAAATCTTGTTCTTACATGTTAAATCTCAGGTCTAAATGTTGACAATGAATGCAAATTTTTTTTAAAAAGCTGTGAGCCAAACAAAACCGATTTGCGACTGCTAGTTTGTGACATCCTTGTGGCCTGGTTTTGGAAGACCCCTGAGGATACCCCTGTCCTGTGGCTAAAGCTGTTTCTCCCTGCTTTTCCTTCCCTCTCTCAGTGACAGCATCCATTACCAGATGGTGTATTCCTACGGCTCTGGGGTAGTGTGGGCCCTTGGAGTTGTTCCCTTCAGCCATGTGAACATTGTCAAGTTTAACGTGGAAGATGGAGAGATTGTTCAGCAGGTATGGTCTGGCTCGAGGAGCCTCGTGAACTGTGGAGGGGAATAGAGTCCTTCTTTGCCCTGGGGACCAGGGAATTCGGCTGGGTGGATGCAAAAGCCATTCATGGTCCCTGATTCTGGGCACTTGGAGGCTGCCTTCGGCTCATCAAGCATTTATTTAAAGCCCTCACATTTGCACATGGTGCTATCCTGGGGTGGCTAAAAAAATTGCATAGATCTGTTCATTGCCTGCAAGTATCTTATAAGATAATACTGTAAGGTTGTAATAGGAAGCCATGTATGACAACTATAGCAGAGAAATGCTTATCCGAAATGTCAAGTATTAAAAAGGATCTAGTATATTTTTCAAATGACCAGAAAGCCAATCCTGATTGTCTCCAGCTTCGGAGCTCTGGGAGGCTGGGTGGGATGGGGAGAACTCCTTCGGAACCCACCAGGAAGAACCTCTGAGCTTAGGCCCCCCAGTGGGATCCAGTGCTGACGTAGCTTATGAGCTGAGAGGGAAATGTGAAAATCCCCATGAGCCTCCTGTTCTGATGTCTTTCCTGCAGGTCAGGGTGTCGACTCCCTGGCTGCAAAGTCTCACCAGAGCCTGCGGTGTGGTGGATGAGGCGGTCCTGGTATGCCCTGACCCGAGCTCACGGTCCCTCCAGACCTTGGCCCTGGAGACGGAGTGGGAGTTGAGGCAGATCCCGCTGCAGGTGAGAGGACGCGTCCCCTGGTGCGAGGCATTGCTTTTGCTGCTTAGAAAAGCCTTTCTCCCAGTGTCGCTGCTTCCTTCCTGAGGCTTGGCAGCCCTTGGGAGGTCAGGCCTCTGGCTGAACTGGTATGAGAAGAAATGGGCCACTCTCCTCTTTGGATAACCTGAATGGGAGCTTCTGGAGCCACATGCCGTGGCCTCGTTACCCTCACTGGCAAAGTGGGGCAGAGGCTACCAGCCTGGGACGATCAGTGACTTGTCTGCTTCTGGCTCTTATCCTTTTTCTTCTTGTCTCCCAGTCTCTTGACCTAGAATTTGCAAGTGAATTCCAACCCCGGGTCCTGCCTACACAGCCCAACCCAGTGGATCCTACTCGGGCCCAGTTCTTCCTGCAGCTGTCTCCAAGCCACTATGCGCTGCTGCACTACCACCACGGCGTCCTGAGTCTGCTCAAAAACTTCCCACAGGTAACTGGAGGCAGCAGGGTTTGCTAGGATTCAGGAGGATCTAGCTGAGATATGGATGCTAGAAATCCCTGCCTTTGAATCTGGAGATATTTGCTCAAGCAAGAAGACATCTTTCCATGAGTGGTTTGAGAGGGGTTAGCCTTAGAGCAGAATTGGAATTTTTTCTTTTTTTTTTCTGAGAGTTACAGAGGATTTTTAGAGTAAAACTGGTGCCTTCCTAAGTCCACAGGAGAGTGGGCACGTTAATCAGAGGTTGCCTATAGATACTAAGAGCAGCATGGGATGCAGGATTCACCTGTGCCTGTGTTGGAGGTCGGCGAGAGGGCTGTGTTCAGCTGTGGCTGCAATGGGGCCCCCCTGCTCTCAAATGCCCTGGCCGTTATGCTCCAAAGTTGGGAGTATTTTCAACTCCAAGGCCAAGGGTCCTTCCTGTGGAGGTGACTTAGAGAAGGCTGCTGGCTAGGACAGGCCCTATGTAGGATCTGACACCTTGCTTTATCCGCAGACTGCCCTAGTGAGCTTTGCCACGACCGGGGAGAAGACGGTGGCTGCAGTCATGACCTGTCGGAATGAGGCGGTGAGTATCGGGAATAACAGCACGTGGGGTTGTCCTTCCTTATCTTTGCTAGGAGCCCTGAGAACCAAAAGTCTGGGCATATTCACCTAGTCAGTTTGAACCCGGGGGCAGGAGGCTGTTGAGCAATATCTCACCTCATCTGTAGGGCTTTCTGCACACCTTTGTCCCCAGGAATGGGACGACCTCATGTTCATCTGGGACTGTTCAGGGTTGTGTAGGCTTTGTGGGCAGAAATGGGAAATGGGATTTGCCTTCTTCCAAGGGCTGAGAAGACATAGAAGTGAAAGCTTCATTTTGGTGACCAGGAAGTGACCCTTTGGCTGAATTTTCTCCTTTTTTCCTTCTCTTTTCCCTAGCAGAAGCCTAGCAGTTCTGAAGATGGGTCAACGGGGAGCTTTTCGGAGAAGTCTGGTCCACAGGTAGGGTGTGGCGTTGGGCAGCATGCCAGACCAGAGACACAGGAGGCCCCCCAGTGAAGCTGAGGGAGCAACCAGGGCTGTGAGCTGGTCTCCTGGAGTTCTCAGCCTCAAACGGGCTTTTCTAAGTTCAGTAAATTAAACCATGTTTCTCTTGATCATTTTTAGTTGGGAGATTAGAAAGTAGAATCCCTAGAATCTGTTCTTAACTACTTTCTCCTCTGGCCTCCATCTCTCCATGTCTTGTGGGGTCCTGGCTGGTGGAGTTGAGTGGTAGTCTGAGCAGTTGCACTGAAGCAGAGTGTGGGACCCTGGCCAGAGGCTCCAGTTTCTGCTGTGGCTTCCATCTCCTAAGTGTTTCCCAAGGGGGTTGTGATTTCCCTGCCTACAGTCTTACTAACTCTTTGGGAAGTCTCTGCTACACTGTACTGGCTTCCTTCTGGAACAAGTATGTGTAGTGATTACAATTTTTTTTATTTACTCAGACACCTTATTTCTGCCTTAAGACTTAGCTTTTCTATTTTATGTCCCTTTGCGTACGTTTCCTCTCCTGGCCTGGGTCCTTCTCCAGGGTATTTGCTCCCCCCCTCCCCCCCCGCCCAGATTCTTGGACTTCCTTTTGGGGGATCCCTGTAGTTGACCCTTGCTGTCTGTACCCTAGGACTCGCTGGCTTGCTTCAACCAGACCTACACCATTAACCTCTACTTAATGGAGACAGGTCGGCGGCTGCTCGACACCACCATCACCTTTAGCCTGGAACAGAACGGCACTCGGCCAGAGCGGGTGAGTCGGGGCTTGTGGGCTTCTCAGCCTGGGGCTTTCTTTTGTTGGGGTCACTTCACAGCGATGGGTCCCAGAGTAGGATTCTCTGGACGTGGACTCTAGTTCTACCTGAGCCACTGACTGTGAATAACAGTAAAAGCAGGTACCATTTAAGCCAAGTCGTCAGTGAGCCGGGCTCCGCGCTACGCTTTTTTACCTACACACTGCTTGATTTAACCCTCTCAGCAGCCATGTGGTTATTACTGCCCTCGTTTTATAAGCGAGGCAAGTGTGCCTGGTGAGATTCAGGACCCTATCCAGAGTCGCTGCCCGACATTGCCTCTGTGCACGTTCAGTGGTGTTCCTCAGCCTCTCTGGGCTGTGGCTTCTTCGTCTCTAAAACGGAAAGTCTAATCCGGGCCTCCTGCTCGCTTTGTGGGGTGTTTTCGGTGCAAGATGAATGATGTGGTAGCCGAGAAGTACTCAGGTTCCTTCATGGAGAGGGCCTGAGCTAGCGCCTAGCACTGTTGCTGTGTCAGCTCCTAAGAATACGTGATGTCTAATTGGAGTCCAGGTAAGAGCTGTATTGTTTGGACATCCAGTAATGCCGTGACCTAGACTTCTGACAACTCCTCATGCTTTGAATCTTGGGGTCTGGTGCTCTGAGAGGCATCTGGATTCTTGCTGACTGCAGTGGGCTTGACTGTTTGGTTTATAGATGTACATCCAGGTCTTCCTGAAGAAGGATGACTCCGTGGGCTACCGGGCCTTGGTACAGACGGAGGATCACCTGCTACTTTTCCTGCAGCAGCTGGGTGAGTGGACCTCATCAACCCATTTTTTTTTAGGCCTGTCCATGAGTTCCATTCAGACTCTTTATTTGGGGCTGTGAACAGGCTTCTGGGAAAGATTCAAGTGGAGTGTATCCTGAATATTTTTTTCCAGAGCCATATGTCACCTGCCTTTGAAAAATTCCTTAGCATTCTTGGGAGACAGAACTTCCCTCACTTGACCTCCTGATTCCAGCCCCTTGCCCTGCCATTTCTCTTTTTGGCACAAGAGGTGTGGTGGTCCCTGAGTCACCGAGAAGAGTCCCTTCAGGGGACGAGGGAGGTGGGCCTGACTTTTGTAACCTTGGTTTCTGCAGCAGGGAGGGTGGTGTTGTGGAGCCGCGAGGAGTCCCTGGCCGAGGCCGTGTGCCTGGAGATGGTGGACCTCCCCCTGACGGGGGCGCAGGCCGAGCTGGAAGGGGAATTTGGCAAGAAGGCAGGTATGAACTGAGGGGGCTGGGAAGCAGAGCTGCCGGTGCGGGTGCTCTGGGACTGGGCTTGGTAGTCGCACCACAGGAGATGCTGTCTCACGTGTCCCTGGCTTCCTGGACTCACCTGTTTTGCCGGTCTGTTCTGAACTAGCTCTGTGACCAGTTTCTGGTGTGTTTGTGGCCCTCTGGTTTATGTAGCCGTTCTTCTATCTGAAAGGAGTGACCTGTGACTTCCTCTAGGGAAAGATGCTGATGAAAAAGAATCTTAACTTAGTGTAGTAATAGCTACCCTTGTCTGGGTACCTAAGATCTGCCAGGCACCATGTCAGGCACTATATACCCATTGTCCCCAAAGCAACAGCCACACCTTTCCAGAGAGCGTGACCGGGCTGGTCAGTTACTGTGGTAATAGGCCAGTGCCCTCTGAGACCAGCCATGGTCCCAGCACCCAGGATGAACTCGGTTCACTCTCCTCTGATTGAGTCCTGTCCCCTCCTCCCTCCATCCGTTCGTCTAGCTAGCCAGGTGGTGTTTACTGAGGGCCTGCTCTGGGCCAGGCACCCTGCTAGGCACTGCAGGTTTCTTAAACCGAGGATTAATTTGACTTTACTATTTATTTCCGCTGCCTGGATCCAGCCATTCAAGGTAAAACCTGCTTCCTGCTGCCTTTTTGCTCATTGCCTGCCCACACGGCTAGCTTTTGGTTAATTATTTATTTTCCCTGACTTGCATGAATGAGGTATATGCCGTGTGTGTGTGGACTGCTATGCCTGTGACTCATCCTGTTTGCCTCTCACTTCCCTTCCTTGAGCTGAGGTTAATGGAAAAGCGGATAAGCAAAGGCACCGCTCCTTTTCAGGGAGCACTTACCCTGTACCCCACCCCTTGGGAAATCCTGTATGTACATCATGTGGTCTAATCTTGGCAACAGCCCGATGGGTTACTTGCCATTTTACAGATGAGGAGCCAGAGGCTAAAAGGTTAAGTACATTTCTCCAGGTCATCCAGGTGGTAAGAAGTGGAGCTGGGATTTTAATCCAGGTCTGCCAGACTCCAGGGGCCATGCTTTTTACCATGCTACCTTGCTCTGGGGACCAGTCTAGTCTCTGGAGGAGACTTGAGGGTGGTAGCCTCATGGATGGAGGAAGGGGTGGAGTGAAAGAGAGCCCTGGGAATGGGTTGAGAGTAGGTTAGATGGGTGCAGACTAAACCGTTGACAGTGTAGGCCTAAAGCAGCGGGAAATGGAGGTGCCTGTCCGTGACACACACACACCTGCACCCTGGTACCCCCGCACCCCGCCCTCTTCCGGCTTTGTCATGGCGCCCGGAAGCCTCCCTCTGGCCGTTCTACACGTGGGGTTGTGGTGGAGTCATTCACAGCATGGCTGCATCCTGCATGGCTGACCCCTGCCCTCTTAGTCTCCTATTCCAAGATTTCAGGCCGGTGAAGTGCTGAGAGCCAGGTGAGTAGGTTTTGGGTTCCTGCATGGCTGTGTCTGAGTGTGAGACCGTTGGCGTCGCCACAGGACCGCCCCTGGGGCTTGTGGCCTTTGGCGTGGATGACTCGAGTGCTCCACAGAGGGAGAGGGCCCTCCTTAGGAAGAGGAGGTGCCCCCTTGCTGGAAACACCTGGTCTGATGAGTGAGCCTCAGCTGCGTTACCTTTCCCTTGACACCAGACGGCTTATTGGGCATGTTCCTGAAACGCCTCTCGTCCCAGCTCATCCTGCTGCAGGCATGGACCTCCCACCTCTGGAAAATGTTTTACGATGCTCGGAAGCCCCGGAGTCAGATTAAGAATGAGATCAACATTGACACCCTGGCCAGGGATGAATTCAACCTGCAGAAGATGATGGTGATGGTGACGGCCTCAGGCAAGGTGAGAGGGGCTTAAGCCAAACCTTCTGAGGTTTCGGGAGTGGGGAACAAAAAGCCTTTGGAAGGGGATCGCGCCGGTTCTAGTTTTCAAGGATAGAACTAGTTTTGGGGTTTACCTTTCTAGTAGTGAGCCAGGTATTTATTTTGCAGCTTTTTGGCATTGAGAGCAGCTCTGGCACCATCCTGTGGAAACAGTATCTCCCCAGCGTCAAGCCAGACTCCTCCTTTAAACTGATGGTCCAGAGGACTACTGCCCATTTCCCCCACCCCCCGCAGTGCACCCTCCTGGTGAAGGACAAGGTGAGGCCGCTACCTCTCATCTGAGCCAACGTGGGTGTGGTTTTTGGTGTTTTGTAACTTAAGTTCCTCCTAGGCCTTTGGAATTCTCTGAGAGTTAAAGGCAGGTAGTCAGGGCTTAGAGCTCTGTTTCTTCCTTTTTTGCCTGAGTGGAGGACCTTCCGGGGCCCATGTGGAAGTGACTGTAGGGTAGGTGTGATGTCACCAGGTCACTAGTAAGCCAGCTCCGCTTCTTCCCAGACACGGGCGGCTGTCGGTACCTGGATGGCTGTTTGCTCTTCTCCAGGTGGTGGAGGGCAGGACACAAAACTGTTTATGTCTCTGACTCCCGGGAGCAGATGGCTTTTTGCAGATTCATTCTGCCATCATCAGAAAGGGGACTTGCGGGGAGGGTGGGATGAATTGGGAGATTGGGGCTGACATACATACACTATTGATACTATGTATAAAATAGATAACTAATGAGAACCTACTGTATAGCACAGGGAACTCTGCTTAATGCTCTGTGGTGACCTAAATGGGAAGGAAATCCGAAAAAGAGGGAATGTATGTATACGTATAGCTGATTCACTTTGCCGTACAGTAGAAACTAACACAACATTGTAAAGCAACTATATTCCAATAAAAATTAAAAAAAAAAAAAAGGGACTTGGTAGATAGTCTCTGGAATGGCTGCCATGGGGTTGCTGAGTTGGTCCTTGACTTTTTTGCTTATTCCTCAGTGTGACCCATTCTTGCTTAGCTTTGGGGCTAGAGGCAGTTAAACTTTTTTTTTTTTTTTTTTTTTAAATTAATTAATTAATTAATTATTTTGGCTGCATTGGGTCTTCGTTGCTGCACGCGGGCTTTCTCCAGTTGCGGCGAGCGGGGGCTACTCTTCGTTGCGGTGCGTGGGCTTTTTATTGCGGTGGCTTCTCTTGTCACGGGGCACGGACTCTAGGCACACGGGCTTCAGTAGTTATGGCACATGGGCTCAGTAGTTGTGGCTTGTGGGCTCTAGAGCACAGGCTCAGTAGTTGTGACACCTGGGCTTTGTTGCTCCGTGGCATGTGGGATCTTCCCAGACCAGGGCTCGAACCCGTGTCCCCTGCATTGGCAGGCTGATTCTTAACCACTGCACCACCAGGGAAGTCCCAGAGGCAGTTAAACTTTTATCCTTTTGACACATCAGCCTTCAGACATTTTCACCTTTAGCCAAGACTTTATTTTCCGCAAGGAGGGCAAAGACTAGGGAATCTGCCGTAGCTGAGCTCAAGTCCCAGCGTTCCAGGTTTACCCCTAGGACTTGCATTCTTTTCACGTTGCTGGAGGCTGACCGTTTGCTTGCCCATTTCAGGAGACGGGAATGAGTTCGCTCTATGTCTTCAATCCCATTTTTGGGAAGTGGAGTCAGGTGGCCCCCCCAGTGCTGAAGCGCCCCATCTTGCAATCATTGCTTCTCCCCATCATGGATCAAGACTATGCCAAGGTGCTGCTGTTGATAGATGATGAGTACAAGGTATGCCGTCTGCAGAGTGGCTGCAGAACTGCCCAGCCTATCAGGTGTGGGAGCGGGGTGCTCAGACAGCCGCTCGAGGGCCCCAGATGGGAGCCGTCTGCTGTCAGCACTCATTTGGGCTTGAAGGGCATCTCTAAGCGACTCGATTGCTCTTTCTGCACTTGTGAAAACTCGGACTCTTAACAGAACTCAATTTAAGCCCTGATTGAGTTTAGTAGACTTTAATTCTTTTAAGATTTGCTGTTTCTTTTCTTAAGGCCCTCTTTAACAGGAAACAGTAATGAGTCTGGAGAAACTGTGCTTAGAGATTCCTTTTCCCTTAACTCTTTCCTGGGGTTTTCAAGGTCACAGCTTTCCCGGCCACTCGGAATGTCTTGCGACAGCTCCATGAGCTCGCCCCTTCCATCTTCTTCTATTTGGTGGACGCGGACCAGGGACGGCTGTGTGGCTATCGACTTCGAAAGGTAGGAGGGGGCATCCTGGCAGGCCCCTTTGTGGGAGGGGTGTAGATGTTTCCTCGTTATTTGGCTAAGGAGTGAATTATGCTATTCATTGTGTTGTAAACTTAGAGAGCATAATCCTGATGTCAAAGGCAGTCATTTTCATCTATTCCATGGCAGGCGCGGTTCTAGCTGCCGTGGAAGGAGCAGCGCACAACAGTCTCTGCCCCCGTGGAGCTTTCATTCCTCATCCCTCTCCTATAGCAGGGAGAAGCGGCGTTTTCTCCATTCTTAGAAGGGCGGGAGGTGGGAATGGTGATTGAACAATAGTACTTTCTATATGAAGATGGTGTTATTGATCCACTCTTATTTTTTTCTTTTCATTTTTCTTTTTTTTTATTTTTGGCTGCGTTGGGTCCTCGTTGCTGTGCGCGGGCTTTCTCAAGTTGAGGCGAGCGGTGGCTACTCTTTGTTGCGATGCGGTGGCTTCTCTGTTGCAGAGCACGGGCTCTAGGCGGCATGGGCTTCAGTAGTTGTGGCACGTGGGCTCAGTAGTTGTGGCTTGCAGGCTCTAGAGCGCAGGCTCAGTAGTTGTGGCGCACGGGCTTAGTTGCTCCGTGGCATGTGGGATCTTCTCGGACCAGGGCTCGAACCCATGTCCCCTGCATTGGCAGGCGGATTCTTAACCACTGCGCCACCAGGGAAGTCCCTATTGATCCACTCTTGATTGAATGTGCGCTTTGAATTTTATTTCTAGAAATGGGATCGACTTACTCTGATCCTGACATACTTGAGTCCAGTGCTTGCAAACAGTGATTCACACTGGCTCTGAAGTCCAGCTCTGAGCTTCACAAGGGCTGGCCTTGGCTCCGATAGCAGGGCTGTGTAGAGGGGTAATTTGTGGCGTACTCCCCAGAGGGCCCTCCCATCTTGTCTGTAAGGCCTTTGGAGGGACACCACAGCATAGAGGTTAAGAGCTTGGACCTGGCTGCTTGTGCGGGAAACCTAGTTTTATTTATCACTTACCCATTTTGTGTCCTTGGGCAGATGACTTCTCTCTGATCCTGTTTTCTCGTCTGTAAAACAAAATGGTAATAGTACTGTATCAGAGGGTTGTTGTGAGGAGTTGGCGAGTTGTTGTTGGGGAGTTGGTTTATGTAAGTCACATAAAGCAGTGCCTGCTACACAGTAAATGCCATCCAAGTTTTACCTGCTGCTGTTTAAAAAATGCAGTGTCCTTTCCTGACATTCTGTAACAGCTAATCTTTAGCATAAATAGCATAGGAAATGGTCTGTCCAGAAAACGTGCTGTTTACCCTGTGGGTGAAAAAATACTGTCCTTCTGAGTTGATGAAAAGGGGACCTTGAAAGAGACAGTTCTTTTTGGATAGAAGGACATGACTTGGAGTGTGGGTGTCATCGTAAAGATGGTGGGGGGATGGCAAAGGAGGCAGAGCTCACATGGGAAGTCAGCCATGTGAGGGGTGGTCTTCCAGTCTCTGACCTCCAGTGGGCTCACTGGTGACCTTGCTCTCTGGGAAGGTTTTAGTGAATTCTAATGTTTTCACAGGTGTCCTTGGTAACGGAGCCTTATATGTTCTTAATAAAAATTTTTATTATTTCAAAAACATTTAAATTTCAAAAAAATTTAACACATGAGTACGTTCTCACAGTATAAGATTAAACTGATACAGAGGTACAGGAGCAAGATGTGAACGGGCCCTTTCAGGCCCATTGCCAGCTGCTTCCCTGGATGGAATGCCTTTCAGTGGCCTGCATGCCTTCCCCTGTCCTGTCTCTGCCTCTGTGTCTATAGTGCTGGATAAACAGCTTACAGACCACACAGACATGCGCTTCACGTATATTCTTTCTTACCTGAAATGGAATTGACCTATATTTAACTAATAGGAAATCTGCTTTTTTCACTTTGTGTGTCTTCTACCTCATTATTTTGTTAAACCCATATCTTATTAAAATATAATACTGAGAAAAGCGCAAAATCCCGAGGTTACTGCTCAGTGGCCCTTCACAAAAGGAACACACATGTGTACACGGCAGTCACATCAGGAAGCAGTTTAGCACCAGCGCCCTGGGAAGCCCTTGTGCCCCTTTCCAGTCACTACCCCCACCCCCTCACCCCCCAGGGCTCCGTGTAATTCCACAGTGTGGATGTGTAATAATGCATTTAACCACACAGTTTTATTGGTTTCTTTTGACTGTAAAGAACGTTTCTTGTAATATTTTGAGGTCCCCGCCAGCTTAGTAATTCACTGCTGGCTCTGTGTACAGGGAACTTAGATTTTAGTAATAAGTGGTAAATTTTCTTTGAATTATTCTTACTCAGATAAACAATGGGATACTATTAAATATTCCTCTCCTTTCTCACTGGCTTTAGTATCTTTCCGTTTTTTGACAAGAAGTAGGGTTTATTGGTGACGTGAGTGAGGAGGGGCTGCTCCAAGGCTCCCATGAGTGCAGGGCCCGCCATGTGTACAGGGCGCCACAGATTAGGGGTGTACTTGACCGCACAGCCATCCGGGAGGAGCTGCTTTTCAGCCACCAAGTCTTCAAATTCATCTCTATTACACTTAGTAAAGCCATGCTTCTTGGAGATGTGGATCTTCTGGCAGCCAGGGAACTTGAACTTGGCTCCATGTTGGGCCTCAGTCACATGTTCCTTGTTCTGCAGCTTGGTGCAGATGGATATGACGACTTGGCTGGCCACTGGGCCCTGGGGCTTTCCTAAGGCACCTCGCAGGGCTGTCTGGAGCCTAGACTGGGGACAGCATGAGGTCAGACATGAATGTCCACTGGAGAGGACCGTCTCCCAGGTCCCCTCGGGCAGCCCAGACAAGCACCTGGTGCCTCCACTGCCCAGGAGGCTGCTGTTTGCAGCCGAAGCACACTGGGCTTTACTAGTTTTCTTACTTGAGCTGAGAGTTCCAAACTTCTTCCCAAAGTAGATCCGTATTGCTGCCTCTCTGGGAGCTCTGATCCCTGTTCCCTCCCGCACAGAGGCCCCAGCTGAACTGCAGGACGTGTCTAGCCACAGCTGTCGCGGGTCTAAGGGTACCTTCCTGATGACCAGTGCTGGCTCTTTTGCCCCACCCCAGGATCTCACCACTGAGCTGAGTTGGGAGCTAACCATTCCCCCGGAGGTGCAGCGCATCGTCCAGGTGAAGGGGAAGCGCAGCAGCGAGCACGTTCACTCGCAGGGCCGAGTGATGGGGGACCGAAGCGTGCTCTACAAGGTACGGCCAGCCATCTGGCGTAGCATAGAGAAGCACGGGGTGTAATTCTGGCTCTGGGATTTGGTGGCTGTGGGACCTTGAGTGAGTCATTTAATCCCTCTGAGCCTTAATTTACTGTCTGTGAAATGGGCATGATATGCTCTTCTCCTAGGATTGTTGTGATGATCACATGAGGCACTCATGCTTAGCATAGTGCCAGGCATATATGGCCACTACCCAGTAGATGTTAGCTGTTATTTTTAGTGGTAGTACTGATAGACCTTTCTGGGGTTAAACCTTAGTCGATCCATCAGAAACTCCATCTCTGTGATCCAACACTCTAGTTAGTGGTGAGGGCGGGGAGACGGAGAGGTGACTAGTCGGTTGCAGAGCTGTCCTATGAGGGAATGTAATCATTGTGGTGACGAACATGAATTACAGCCTCTGGCAGAGCAGAGACTGAGTTGGAGGAGGAGGCGTAATAGAACAGGGCAACACGACCAAGGAACTCGACAGGGCAGCCGCTTCACTAAGCGTGAGGCAGAGCGCAAGCCTCCAGTTGGACGGTCCAGGTTCAGACTTGCTGTTCATCGTGGGAAACTTGCTTAGGCTTCTTGAACTTCCCTTTTTTTTTTTTTTAATTTGGCCATGCCACGCAGCTTGCGGGATCTTAGTTCCCTGACCAGGGATTGAACCCGCGCCCTCGGCAGTGAAAGCGCGGAGTCTTAACCACTGGACCACCAGGGAATTCCCAGGAGTAGGGCTTTTTGGATTCATATTTGTTGTGGAGATTTTTTGCCTGCTTTGTTGAGACTAGACTATAGCGGGCCGAGGAGGGGAGCAGGCAGACAGGCTGCTGTGATAATCCAGGTGAGGTGATGGCGGCTTCAGCTGGGTTGGTTGGGGGAGGTGAGATGGGATCAGATTCTGGATACTTGTGAAGGTAGAACCAATAGGATATGCTGATGGATGGGGTGCTTGTATCTGTGTTAGAGAGAAAGGAGTCAAGGACGACTCAGAGGTCCCAGGTGTAAGACACTGACACTCGGGAGGCCTTGTGGGGAGCAGGTTTTATCAGGGGTAGAACAGGAGTTCAGTTTGGGGCATGTCAAGTTTGAGATGAGACACCAAAGAAGTGATACTGATATGGCGGTCCGTTAATCAAGTCTGGAGTTCAGGGAGAGGTCTGGCTTGGATATGTAAACTCAGGCGATGCCAGCACCTGTAGATGGTGTGAAAGCCACAAGATTGGCTGAGATCACCATGAGAGCGAGTGTAGACAGAAACGTCCAGAGACTGGGGAGTGGAGGAGGGACCCACAGACGGGGCTGAGAAGGAGTGGCCGAGACAGGCAGAAGGAAAACCAGGGCACGGGTGTCCTGGACGCCAGGTAGAGAAGGTGTCTCAAGAAGGGAGTGATCACCTGTGTCACCTGGTACTAGTCGCTCAAGTCAGATAAGAACTGAGACCCATCCATTGGTGTGGTGGTAGGAGGGCACTGGTGGAGAGTCATCGTGTTGCTGGACCCATGTCCTTCCATCACTGATTGGGTCGGCCCGGGTTGTATCTTGAGTTACCGTTTGCTTGCCTGTGACTTGAGCAAGTTGCTTAACTACTTCAAGACATTTCATCTGTGAAACGTGGATAGTGACAGCTATTTACAGGGTTGTTTACGGGATTCAATGAAATGATGGAGGCAAAGTCCCTGGCGTGGCCCCCAGCCTCCAGCAGACACTGAACGAGTGCAGCAATGAGGCCCTCTAAACAGGAAGCTCTTCCAACCAGAAAACCCTCTTCCTCTGTCAGCCGGAGAGCTCTGGGCCTGCCTCCCCGCCGCTCATGATATGCCGCTGTGGTTCTGAAGGAGCTTTCCTCTCCGTCTCCCCAGAGCCTGAACCCCAACCTGCTGGCTGTGGTGACAGAGAGCACAGATGTTCACCACGAGCGCACCTTCATCGGCATCTTCCTTGTGGACGGCGTCACCGGGCGCATCATCCACTCCTCCGTGCAGAGGAAGGCCAAGGGCCCCGTCCACATCGTGCACGCAGAGAACTGGGTGGTGGTAAGGCGTGGCGTGTGAACTCAGGGCACCCCCAGGGGCCTGACGTAGCATGAGAGTACGTGGCTGGTCTCCCTGCAGTCTAAATCCTTTCCTTGCCTATTGTTCCAGAAACCAGTTGCTACTTTGCGTTTTCATAGAATTCAAAACTCCTGGCTGGCAGCAGTGGGTGCTGGGTAGGGGGTTGGGCTCAGGAATCAGACTGCCTGTTCTTCCATTTCCTGACTGTACAACCTTGAACTAGTTACTGAAGCTTTCTGTGTTGTATTATATATGAAATAGGGGTAACAACAGTCACCTTTATTTGAGTTTAGAACAACGCCTGGCATGTAGTAAGCGCTCAGATGTTAGCTATTATTCTTCTGACTTCTAAGAATCTTGAGAATTCCTTTGTCTTGTGGTGAACTTGGATAGTCTAGGTACAGCTACCCTGAAGGTTAGTAAACTTGGTAGCAGGAAGGAAGCTAGGGTGCTGGTTGTTTCTTTTCTTCCTGGATGTGCCTTTGTATGTATGTTCCCCTTTCCAGCTGAACCAGCAGCTGAGCCCCAAGCAGCCCCCTCCTCTTCTCTCTGCAGTACCAGTACTGGAACACCAAGGCCCGGCGCAACGAGTTCACCGCGCTGGAGCTCTACGAGGGCACCGAGCAGTACAACGCCACGGCCTTCAGCTCCCTGGACCGCCCGCAGCTGCCCCAGGTCCTCCAGCAGTCCTACATCTTCCCCTCCGCCATCAGTGCCATGGAGGCCACCATCACCGAGCGGGGCATCACCAGCCGACACCTGCTCAGTGAGTGGCCGGGTCCCTTCAGGCAGCCGCACTGAAGGATGGAGCCGGGATCAGTGAGGAGGGCTTTATATCCGCAGAAAAATTTCCCTAGTCTGGCTTTGCCGTCCGTAAAAGAGCTGACACATCCCTCCTTGTCCTTGTTTCTGATGAACCACTTTCATGTCTCTGTTCTGTTTTCACCTCGTTTGGAAAGTTGAGCCCTGATACCATACCCAACAGGTAGCCTGTGCAGATGGGCTGCAGAAACTGGCAAGGTATTAGGGTCTCATCTTCATTAGTTCAAGTTCAGGACTCAACTAGACAGGTCGCTCTGTCTAGTTGATTTTACCAAAGACATTTGGGACTGTCAGATTTGACAGGCACTTGGTATTACTATTTTACCCTCAAATATGAGGAAGGCAGACTGCTTGGTAATTTCCCGAGTTTAATTCCCACCATTCCTGAAACCGCTGGGATCTCATGTTGCCCGGTCCTCCGGCTGCCCTCCCCCCACCCCCATCCCCCACCAGCGTCACTGCTTCAGCTGCCCATAGGCTCCTGTTTGGCTGACAGCGAGGAGACCTGCTTAGCTGGGGCGGGTATTGCTGGAGGAAAGGAGGAGGATGAAGAGATCCAAGTGGGTTTCCATGCTCTTCTCTTTCATCATTTCCCAGTTCTTGAGTCTAGCTCTTTATTTTCTGATGTCTCAGGATGATATGTGAAGAAACTCGTATCTTGAAAAGTGGGAACCTTCATTCAGACCCAGATGTATTGGATTATTGTTTTTGGCCATTTAAGGGAGCCTCAGTGACCCATTTTTTTGGTTTTAAACTCTATTTCAGTTTTTGTGATAAGGACATTTTTGTAAGTAGCCCTAATCGGGGATCAGGTCAGTGTGAACACTCACTTCTGTTGACTTGTTTCTGTGTATGTAGTTGGGCTGCCTTCCGGAGCAATTCTTTCCCTTCCTAAGGCCTTGCTGGATCCCCGCCGGCCCGAGATCCCAACAGAACAAAGCAGGTGAGACCCTTGTGGGTAGTGCTGAAGGCTGTGACCTTAAGGAACTTGGCATCTTGATTACGTCTGGTCCTTGGTCTGCTATGCACTGTCCTGCTCTGCTGGGGATGTGGCAGTGAACACATCTGCCCTCATGGAGCTTGCATTCCGGTGGGGGCGACGAGGTGGATAATAAATAAGATAAACAAGTGAAATAATGCTGTATTAGTGTGCTTGTAAATGGCAAGGAGAAAAAAACTAAGAAGGGGTGGGGTCTAGGAAGGGTGTGGAGCGGTGCAACTTGAGAGGGTGGCCTGGGAAAGCCCCTCAGAAAAGGTGACATTTGAGAAAAGACTTGAGGGAGGTAAGAAGCTGGCCTTGTGGATGTCGAAGGAGAATGTTCCAGGCAGAGGGAACAGCCGTCACAAGTGCCCTGAGATCATGTCTGGTAAGTTACAGGGAGGGCTGGAGGCCACTGCGGCTGGAGCAGCCAATGGTGGGGACACTGGGAAATGAGGTGAGGGAGGTGCTGGGGCCTGGGTCACATGGGAAGCCAATAGCTGTCGGTGTTCGTTTTCTTTTTTTTGGCTGCATTGGGTCTTTGTTGCTGCGCGCGAGCTTTCTCTAGTTGCGGCGAGCAGGGGTTACTCTTCGTTGTGGTGCGTGGGCTTCTCATTGCAGTGGCTTCTCTTGTTGCGGAGCACGGGCTCTAGGCGCGTGGGCTCAGTAGTTGTGGCACGTGGGCTGAGTAGTTGTGGCATGCGGGCTCTAGAGCGCAGGCTCAGCAGTTGTGGCACACGGTCTTAGTTGCTCTGCAGCATGTGGGATTTTCCTGGACCAGGGCTTGAACCCGTGTCCCCTGCATTGGCAGGTGGATTCTTAACCACTGCGCCACCAGGGAAGTCCTAGTTTTCATTTTTGTGTTTCCAGCCATCATCTCTGCGTATTTTCTTGCCTCCATCCCGAATTCTCTTCCCGGAGGGGTGTGAGGAGCTGTGGGCAGGGCGAGGAGGCAGTAGATGTGTCTTTGGACGTAGGGAAGGGAGGACGGTTTGGAGCGGGGGGAGGTTAAAGCTGGTGGACTGAGGTACTCTGGAGTGAAGAGCAGGAACTGGCCTACTGGCTCGATGTTTTGGTTTTAAAATGGCCCTTTCTTCCTCTAGTGTGAAATACTGGTCATCTGTGGTTTCGGTTTTTTTTTATTTATTTATTTATTTATTTATGGCTGTGTTGGGTCTTCGTTTCTGTGCGAGGGCTTTCTCTAGTTGCGGCAAATGGGGGCCACTCTTCATCTCGGTGCGCGGTGCGGGGCCTCTCACTATCGCGGCCTCTCTTGTTGCGGAGCACAGGCTCCAGACGCGCAGGCTCAGTAATTGCGGCTCACAGGCTTAGTTGCTCCGCGGCATGTGGGATCTTCCCAGACCAGGGCTCGAACCGGTGTCCCCTGCATTGGCAGGCAGATTCTCAACCACTGCACCACCAGGGAAGCCCTGGTTTCGTTTTTTTTTAGATTCAAAACGAGGTAGGAATCC
Organism: Eschrichtius robustus; assembly: GCF_028021215.1. Taxonomy (NCBI): domain Eukaryota; kingdom Metazoa; phylum Chordata; class Mammalia; order Artiodactyla; family Eschrichtiidae; genus Eschrichtius; species Eschrichtius robustus. The sequence continues at coordinate 14,919,568 of NC_090826.1, read as the reverse complement.
AGATCTGTCTTACTCTCCATACAGCTTTTTTTCTTGCAGCCCTTCCTAACATTCCCTGATGCACATAGACCTTGGAAGAAGATATGAGGCTGATACGTGGCCTGGAAGCCTCCCAGGGCTCAAGGCAGCCAGGAGATCCCCTTACAGCAGTTTTGAATGCTGATCCTGGTTGATGTTTTGCAGAGAGGAGAACCTGATCCCGTACTCTCCAGACGTACAGATCCACGCAGAGCGGTTCATCAACTATAACCAGACAGTTTCTCGAATGCGAGGTATCTATACAGCTCCCTCGGGCCTGGAGTCCACTTGTTTGGTGAGTAGAGCCCCAGCCCGGCCTGTGCCACCTCGTCCACAGCCACCCTGCGCGACACCTGCTCTTTCTTTCACCCTTGGGAAAACAGCTGAAGGGTCTGTTTCCTTTGTGACCGGAGTTTGTGGTTGTGGCGGATCACTGGTGCCTTTCTTACGGATTTCTCATTCCCTCTGCCTTCCAGGTTGTGGCCTACGGTTTGGACATTTACCAAACTCGAGTCTACCCATCCAAACAGTTTGATGTCCTGAAGGACGACTATGACTATGTGCTAATCAGCAGCGTCCTCTTTGGTCTGGTCTTTGCCACCATGATCACTAAGAGACTGGCACAGGTGAAACTCCTGAATCGTGCCTGGCGGTAAAGACCTGAGACCCACTACCAGAGAGCAGAGAGCCCAGGGGAGTGAGGGTCAGGCAAGAAGCTGCAGCTGCAGTTTGACAGGTCAGGGGAGGATGTGTGTTGGACACTCATCTCAGTTAAGAGCTCTTTGGAAGAAGATGGGCTCTCGTGGAGACTCCTTTTGGGATACGTCGCATGCAGAGTCATTGGTGGTGGATGGAGGCTGAACTCACTCTCTCAGCCGAGATCTCAAAGCATCCTGATGGACTTTCCCCCGGAGTCCCAAGGCCATCGCCGTTTCCCTTCTGTGCCCATCCATGAATGTTGTGTTTTTTTTAAGACCTCCAACAGATTTTTCTCTTTTGTGAGGCCTGTTTAAATTGATGTTGGTTTGCCTTCTGTTTCCCGGGTGTATCTGGAAAGCCTTCTGATTGTTTCCCTGCTCCTTGCTTCAAAGTCAGAAGTGAACGCTTATTGACAACTCCACCTTATAGGTGCATTTGCTGTTTTACACTGGGGAGAAAGAAGAGCCATCCTTAGCTGAAGTTTGAGGACTGATGCAGCCTCTCATGGCTTCTCTCCAAAGTAACTTTGGGTCGAGGAGTCTATGTGTGTGTCGAAACTTGCCTCTCGTTTCATGCTCCCATTCATCAATGGGCCACCCAGTCTTAGATTCAGTTTATTGAAAGCCAAGTGCATAATACCATCTTGGTTTGTTGGTCATTGTCGTCCAAGCTTTTTGCCTCAGATATGTCGGAGCTGAGGCCTTTTCAATACTACTGAATTGTCTGAACCTTGAAGAGATTTCAAGGGAGGAAGGCAAATCTCCCTGTTTCACAGTCCCTCATAATCTCTGATTTCGCCCACAAGCTGGTCTAGCCATCTTAGAACCTAGGTAGAGAAAGTTGGTCTTTTTTAAGAACCTCATTATTTTTAGTTATAAATTAATGTATGGGTTACTCTACTTCTCTTAAAATGAGCAGATTTTAAATCTTATCTTTAAAAAAAGAAGAGAGAAAAGGGTAGGGGTAGGAAACTGGCATCTTGTGGGTAGCATTGTTGATTGGCTGGGCTGTTGTCTCTGCTACAAACTAAAGATGTCCTAAAAATTTTCCCTTGTTCATGGATTTGGGGAATGATGGCGTTTTTCTTTACTGTGAAGAATGAAATGTACAGAGAGCCCTGTTGGGAGAGAGATACGTTTAAGTGTTTGAATAAAGTGAGTGACGAATGACATTGTTCAGGTCCTTTTTTGTGGCTTTGGAACATCATATTGAGGCTACTTCTGCATTGGAGGGGGACAGAAAGCTGTGCAGAAATGGAGTGAGTGCAGTATTTTAATTGGGAAACATGCCAATTTAATGTAAGTGTTGTGTTATTTAAAAAAAATTTTTTCTTTCTGTGGTCATATGCTGGTGGTAGAGAAGGAAGAGAAGTGAGAATAATTTTACTTTAAAATAAAATTGTGAAATTGATTTTTAATGAATGAATGAACATCTGAGTATCTCCAGAAAAAACAGGCATCTATTCATCCTGACTCAAGGCATACATATTTTGTTTAAAGTGATCTGAGAGATGGGAATAAGTACAACTTAAAAAAATTCTGCCCTAGTTTTGAGAAAACCTGGCTGGAATTTTGCCTGTCCTAAATAAATGTGTGCAAGCTGCATCATTAACTATTACCTTGCTGCCTGCTCTGCTTACACGGCCCAATAAGTCTGCTAGATTCTAGTTTTCATTTACCCATGTATGTGCCAGAATCTGAAAGAACAAGCTGATGGGAGGGAAGTTATCTGCCTTTTCATAAAAGTCCCTCTATTTCAGCTTTAATCATAACTATTTTACTGAAAGTTACCTCAAAGCAGGCAGTTAAAATAGCTAATGCTAACAGCATGGTCAGATCTAAGTCTTCTTAGTTCTCAACCTTTCTTAATCTCAAAGCAGCACTTGCTTCTGACCAGCTATGCTCAGCCTCTACCCATGGCCTTTGACACTGCTTCCTCTCAGATCTCTGATGTGTTTTCTTTCTTTCTTTTTTTTTTTAAAGACACCAATTGTACTTGAACATTTGTTACTTTTTTTTTTTTTTTAATTAATTAATTTATTTATTTATGGCTGTGTTGGGTCTTCGTTTCTGTGCAAGGGCCTTCTCCGGTTGTGGCAAGGGGGGGGCCGCTCCTCATCGCGGTGCGCGAGCCTCTCACCATCGTGGCCTCTCTCGTTGCGGAGCACAGGCTCCAGACACGCAGGCTCAGCAGTTGTGGCTCACGGGCCCAGTTGCTCCGCAGCACGCGGGATCTTCCCAGACCAGGGCTCGAACCCGTGTCCCCCGCATCAGCAGGCAGACTCCCAACCACTGCGCCACCAGGGAAGCCCCTTTCTTTTTTTTGGCCGCGCCGCCTGCAGTGGAAGCGAGAAGTCCTAACCACTGGACTGCCAGGAATTCCTGTCTGATGTGTTTTCTTGTCCTCGTCTTTTTCTGTGTGTATCCCTAGAGCCATGTGTTTTCCCCTGCCTTCATTAAATAGGTTAATTTGGGCGCCCCCTGGAGTGTTTCACTTAGAGAAGTAAGTTCTTCAGTAGTTTTTAATGTCATTTTTTTATTAGTTTGGTCAGCACACAAGATCTTTTGGTGTAAAATTTTGCCATTGAATAGTATTTAATGATTCTCAGTCCCTGTTGGGAATAATGTAGAATGGTTTGTGGCTATTGCTGTAATTTCTCCTTAGCATTTGACTCTGGACAGTAATCAGTAATTGGGGAACGTGCGTGAATTAAATATAGAATTGTGGTTAGAATGTTCGGGATCAGTAAGGGCCTTTTTAAATTTTGATAATTTTTTTGGAAGAGGGGTTTAAGAAATAATGTGTTATGCCCCACTGATCCTCTTAAAATTATAACCTATTGATTTAACACCACTTTAAAAGTGGTGATACCTGCTCCCCTTCTCCCAGCAAAGAAATTCAGTGAGCAGGCTAATGTGCAGTTAATACAGTTTTATATATATTCCATCTTTTCTTCAAGCTTCTCCCAAGTCAATCCCTAGATGAAGCCAGACCAGCAGAGAACTAGCTGTGCATCTAGGTTGAATTTGAGGGGACAGTATTTTGTCATAGCCTATCCTTAGGAATGGATTTTAGAACTTGGTGCTGCATTTATTCTGTTAAGGACATTGTTTATCATATTATGCAGAGCACCAAAGAGAAATTTCCCTCTTGTCTTGGTATCAGGAATAGTTGTATCTCTTAAGTCACTTTAAAAAATCTTCTTTTCCTTGATTTTAAATAGAAAATGTACATTATTAAAAAAAAAAAGTTAAAATTCAAAAATTAATATGGACTAGTTCTAATATTGATTACCCGTAAGGGCACTGATAGTCCAAGCTTAATGTTCTTGTATACATACTCTTTCCTTTTTTTTTTTTAATTTTTATTTCTTGGTCGTGCCACAAGGCTTGCGGGATCTTAGTTCCCTGACCAGGGATTGAACCCGGGCCATGGCAGTGAAAGCCCTGAGTCCTAACCATTGGACTTCCAGGGAATTCCCTATACATACTCTTCCTTAACGGCATCATGCTATTCTGCTACTTGTTTTTTCAACTGATGCATCTTTTTTTTTAAAATTAATTTATTTATTTTTATGGCTGTGTTGGGTCTTCGTTTCTGTGCGAGGGCTTTCTCTAGTTGTGGCAAGCGGGGGGCCACTCTTCATCGCGGTGCGCGGGCCTCTCACTATCACGTCCCCTCTTGTTGCGGAGCACAGGCTCCAGACGCGCAGGCTCAGTAGTTGTGGCTCACGGGCCTAGTTGCTCTGCGGCATGTGGGATCTTCCCAGACCAGGGCTCGAACCCGTGTCCCCTGCGTTGGCAGGCAGATTCTCAACCACTGTGCCACCAGGGAAGCCCTCAACTAATGCATCTTAAACATCATGTATTTGTAGAGATTCCCTAAATCCTTTGTGGAACAAAGTATGATAGAAAAAAAATACTGAAGTCCTAACATCTGTATTAGAGACTTCAATGCAAGTCACCTAACCTCTCTGAGTGTGTTTTACCATTTGTGTGAGGGCATAGATTACATGGTCTGTAAGGTCTTTCAGCTTGGAAATTTCAGATTTGTAATTTCACTTCCTTTATAAATTGCCTTTTCTGGTAAGAGCATATTATGTAAACTACAAGTATCAGGATTATCCCAAGACTTATTTATAGATTTCTGTTCATTTAAATTTTGTTTTAAAGTCATGAATCTGTCTTTCTCTATATTCTTTACTTGGAATGCTTTCTTCCCTTCTCAAAATCTGGTTTGTCTGAAATCTAAACTCCATAAAGCCTTCCCTGTTGATTTTGGCTACCAAGGACCTCCGAGTTTCCTGGCTACTAACCACACAATTTCCTGAATGATGTATCCTAGCATTTTATTACTTCAGTCATTTTGTGTCTCCCAGGGATTGTCAGACTGTCTTCTGAATTCTCCACAATCTTAAGCATGAAGCTGCTACTTGACAAATAGTTCCCCAAATGGTTATACCTTCTTCATAGAAGCCTTAGGACATTTGTCCCTAGTTTCTTAAGTTTCTACAGTGCCTTTGGTGACTCAGTAAGGAATTCTTACATTGACTGAAATGCCAAGAGATAGTCCTACCCACCTTTCCCTGGTGTGCCTGGAGCTCTGACAAACCCTGCTTTACTACTTAAAAGAAATGCTCATAAGATCAATATGGGAAATGAGCTTCGTGGTACCGTAATTTCCATTTTAAAAAGGAGGGGCTTCCCTGGTGGCGCAGTGGTTGAGAATCTGCCTGCCAATGCAGGGGACACGGGTTCGAGCCCTGGTCTGGGAAGACCCCACATGCCACGGAGAAACTAGGCCCATGAGCCACAATTACTGAGCCTGCGCGTCTGGAGCCTGTGCTCCGCAACAAGAGAGGCCGCGATAGTGAAGAGGCCCGCGCACCGCGATGAAGAGTGGCCCCCACTTGCCACAACTAGAGAAAGCCCTCGCACAGAAACGAAGACCCAACACACCCAAAAATAAATAAATAAATTAAATAAATAAACCCAAAGTTTAAAAAAAAAAAAAAAAGGAAAAGTATTGGGCTTCCCTGGTGGCGCAGTGGTTAGGAATCCACCTGCCAATGCAGGGGACACGGGTTCAAGCCCTGGTCCGGGAAGATCCCACATGCCGCAGAGCGGCTAGGCCCGTGCGCCACAACTGCTGAGCCTGCATGCCACAACTACTGAAGCCCGCGTGCCTACAGCCCGTGCTCCGCGACAAGAGAAGCCTCTGCAATGAGAGGCCCGTGCACCGCAACGAAGAGTAGCCCCCGCTACTAGAGAAAGCCCGCACGCAGCAACAAAGACCCAACGCAGCCAAAAATAAATAAATAAATAAATATTTTAAAAAAGGAAAGGTATCTTTTTGGTATTATATGTATATGTACTTATATAAACAAACAAAATAAAAGAACTTTGATTACTCAGACTCAAAGTCCAAATAGGTTTTGGAAAACACTATTCTTTATAACAACTGCCTTAACATTCAAAAATTGACAATTATCATTCCATAATTAAAACAAGGTAGACAACATTGTGCACTTTTATTTTTGTAAAATGTAAACTGAGAAGTACCATCTACCTTTCAATAATGGAGATACTGGTACTTTGTATGCATGAACTGCTTCCATTTTTGCTGCTAAGTTCTTTATTTTAAAAGATTATAGAAGTTAAAAAAAATTTAAACAATGCCAAAAAAATTAAGGCGAGTCTCCCCTTCAAAACCTTCCTCAACCCTCTATTTCCTGGAGGTAACCACTGAACAATTTGTTTTGCATCTCTCCAGACCACATAATGTTCTGCAACTTGATTTTATCATGTCACATATCATGGAGAGCTTTCCATATTAGGAATATAGATCTCCCACACCCTTTTTTTAGTGGCCACAGGGTTGAAATTCTTTTTTTTAATTTTTATTGGAGTATAGTTGATTTACAATGTCATGTTAGTATCAGGTGTACAGCAAAGTGAATCAGTTATACATATACATATATCCACTCTTCTTTAGATTCTTTTCCCATATAGGCCATTACAGAGTACTGAGTAGAGTTCCCTGTGTTATACAGTAGGTCCTTATTAGTAATCTATTTTATATTAGTGTATATATGTCAATCCCAATCTCCCAGTTTATCCCTCCCTGCCCCCCGCCTTACTTCCTGGTAACTGTAAGTTTGTTTTCTACATCTGTGTCTCGATTTCTGTTTTGTAAATAAGTTCACTTGTACCTTTTTTTTTTAGATTCCACACATAAGTGATATCATATGATATTTGTCTTTCTCTGTCTGACTTACTTCACTCAGTATGACAATCTCTAGGTCCATCTATGTTGCTGCAAATGGCATTATTTTGTTCTTTTTTATGGCTGAGTAATATTCCTCTGTATATATGTACCATATCTTCTTTATCCATTCCTCTGTTGATGGACATTTAGGTTGCTTCCATGTCCTGGCTATTGTAAATAGTGCTGCAATGAACATTGGGGTGCATGTATCTTTTCGAATTATGGTTTTCTCCGGATGTATGCCCAGGAGTGGGATTGCTGGATCATATGATAGCTCTATTTTTAGTTTTTAAGGAAGTGCCATACTGTTCTCCATAGTGGCTGTACCAATTTACATTCCCAGCAACAGTATAGGAGGGTTCCCTTTTCTCCACACCCTCTCCAGCATTTATTGTTTGTAGTTTTTTGATGATGGCCATTCTGACCAGTGTGAGGTGATACCTCATTATAGTTTTGATTTGCATTTCTCTAATAATTAGTGATGTTGAGCATCTTTTCATGTGCTTTTTGGCCATCCATACGTCTTCTTTGGAGAAATGTCTATTTAGATCTTAAGCCCATTGTTTTTTGTTTGTTTGTTTGTTTTTGGTTGTGCTTGCCCCATGGCTTGCCGGATCTTAGTTCCCCAACTAGGGATTGAACCCACAACCTTAGCAGTGAAAGCATGGAGTCCTAACCACTGAACCACCAGGGAATTCTGTTCTGCCCATTTTTTTTTTAAATAAGTTTATTTATTTATTTATTTTTGGCTGTGTTGGGTCTTTGTTGCTGTGCGCAGGCTTTCTCTAGTTGCGGCGAGTGGGGGCTACTCTTTGTTGCGGTGCGCGGTCTTCTCATTGTGGTGGCTTCTTTTGTTGCAGAGCACGGGCTCTAGGCACACAGGGTTCAGTAGTTGTGGCTCGCGGGCTCTAGAGCACAGGCTCAGTAGTTGTGGCGCACGGGCTTAGTTGCTCGGCAGCATGTGGGATCTTCCCGGGCCAGGGCTCGAACCCGTGTCCCCTGCATTGGCAGGTGGATTCTTAACCACTGCGCCACCAGGGAAGTCCCTGTTCTGCCCATTTTTTGATTGGGTTGTTTTTTTGATATTGAGCTGCATGAGCTGTTTGTATATTTTGGAGATTAATCCCTTGTCGGTTGCTTTGTTTGCAAATATTTTCTCCCATTCTGAGGGCTGTCTTTTCATTTTGTTTGTTTTCCTTTGCTGCGCAAAACCTTTTAAGTTTGATTAGGTCCCATTTGCTTATTTTGTTTTAATTTTCATTACTCTAGGAGGTGGATTGAAAAAGATCTTGCTGTGATTTCTGTCACAGCGTTCTGCCTATGTTTTCCTGTAAGAGTTTTATAGTATCCAGCCTTATATTTAGGTCTTTAATCCATTTTAAGTTTATTTTTGTGTATGGTGTTAGGGAGTGTTCTAATTTCATTCGTTTACCTGTAGCTGTCCAGTTTTCACAGCACCACTTACTGAAGAGACTGTCTTTTCTCTGAAATTCTTAAGTATTATTCCATTAGGGATTTATTTTTTTCAATAAATTTATTTTATTTATTTATTTATTTGGCTGCTTTGGGTCTTTGTTGCTGTGCATGGGCTTTCTCTAGTTGCTGTGAGCAGGGGATACTCTTTGTTGCGGTGCGTGGGCTTCTCATTGTGGTGGCTTCTCTTGTTGCGGAGCACGGGCTCCAGGCACGCAGGCTTCAGTAGTTGTGGCATACGGGCTCAGCAGCTGTGGCTCATGGGCTCTCGAGCGCAGGCTCAGTAGTTGTGGTGCATGGGCTTCGTTGCTCCACGGCATGTGGGATCTTCCTGGATCAGGGCTCGAACCCGTGTTCCCTGAATTGGCAGGCGGATTCTTAACTACTGCGCCACCAGGGAAGTCCCACCATTAGGGACTTTTTAAAAAAAAATTAATTTATTTATTTATTTTTGGGTGTGTTGGGTCTTCGTTTCTGTGCGAGGGCCCTCTCTAGTTGTGGCGAGCGGGGGCCACTCTTCATCGCGGTGCGCGGGCCTCTCACTGTCGCGGCCTCTCTTGTTGCGGAGCACAGGCTCCAGACGCATAGGCTCAGTAGTTGTGGCTCACGGGCCTAGTTGCTCCGCGGCATGTGGGGTCTTCCCAGACCAGGGCTCGAACCCGTGTCCCCTGCATTGGCAGGCAGATTCTCAACCACTGTGCCACCAGGGAAGCCCAAGGGACTTTTATGAGATCAGTTGAATACTCTTTCAGGTAAGTCTCTCTTGTATTATTTAGACCATCCTTCCAGTAAGGGTTTATAATAACATAAAGAATGTGTACACCCACCTCCTCATTTTTTAAGGAGTTTGGGTGTGATGTCAGTTGAGACTGACCTTCAACCAAGAAGCCATTTTCCCACCAGTCCTGAGGCTTATCTAAATTTCTGATCTCTGATACTGGGAATGTGCCTATTCCGGGAGAGACTGAGCCCATTTAGGAAGGTGTCTTTATAAAATAACCACAGACTCATATTGAAGCACACTTTTTTTTTTTGGCCACGCTGTGCGGCTTGTGGGATCTCAGTTCCCCAACCAGGGATTGAACCTGTGCCCCCTGCAGTGGCAGCGTGGAGTCCTAACCACTGGACCGCCAGGGAATTCCCTGAAGCATACTGTTGACTCTAACATGCAATCCGAAAGAATGAAAGTTAAGAAAGCAAAAATACATGTCCAAGGCACACTCATATAAGCCCATCATACTTCTTTATAGTTTTGGTGATATTGTACATCCCACGTGCTGTGATAAGATAACCTAGACTAGAAGACTGATGACCAGAATGCCAGCTTATTGATGACAGTGAAGACTGTAAATGCAAAGAGGAATAGACTACTTATGTCTGGTAATTGAAATATATATTCTCTCCTATGAAAAAGCCTGGAAAATAAGTCAAAGTGCTATTATAAGTTTACTTGGTTATTGTGGACTTAGAATAGGGGTTGTGATATCCTATGCATGGTTTTTATCATAGATATATATCTGCAAGAGAGACCAGAATATTCACTTTCGCTGATCAGGACAGCCCTTCCTCATGCCCCAATAGTGCTAACGCATACAGTATAACCATTGGATTCCACTCTTCCTAGACTTTATGTACATTACTTTCTTTCTGTTAAGTGCCTGCCATATGTCATTATACTCATGATATACTAACCATGTTTTCCTAATCACAAAGTATTTACAATTTTTTTATTTTAACTTTTTGTTTTGATACAGTTTCAGACTTAGAGAAAGATTACAAGAGTCCTAAGAATTCTGATACCCTTCACTCGGATTCCCCAAATGTTAACATTTTCCACCTATTTGCTTTATCTTCCCTTCCCATCTCTCAATGTAGCTCTGCAATAGAGTACATAAAGCAGCATGCATTGTTTTTTTTAAATTGAAGTATAATTTACAATGTTTCAGATGTACAGCAAAGTGATTCAGTTATTTTTATACCTGTATATATATACATATATATATACTTTTTTTTCAGATTCTTTTCCATTATAGTTTTATGAGATACTGAATATAGTTCCCTGTGCTATATAGTAAATCTTTATCTATTTTATCCACCACATTGATCTTTAAACCATCCAGTTCAGCTACGGCTGCTTAATTTTTTTCTTTCATTGTATTTCCTGTAACGTGACTATATCATTTCTTGCTTTTATCAGTTTTAAAATTTATTTTAGTTCCTTGCCCAGCCACTTGGGCTTAGAAGAGAACTAGTATTTTAAGTCCCTCAGGTAATAATTTATAAAAATTACTATGTTTTAGTTTCTATCTTATTTTCTGGGCCAAAGTATTAGAAGCTTATGTTTCATCTAGAAGTCTTTTTTACTCCATTTATCCTGTTTCTTTCTTTTGTTATCTAAATTTAGAATGTGGATGCCACTCCAAATCTTTGTAGCAACACAAGAACCTCCAATAGTGAAATTAATGTGGTATTTATAATGGAAGGTCATTACCCTAGAATGCATTCTTCAAATCTATAAGCCAGAAATATTAAAAATATATCAAAAAAATGTTTAGGTACAGGTGCAAATCTCCCTGTGATAGTCTGCATTTGCCTTTTTTACTCTCTTTCGTACAGCTGCAGCAGATGGAGGGGGATGAAGGAGAGCAGGGTCATTTGATCTTTTATTATTTTCTGAAGCCTCTCCAAGAGAACCTTTGCAGATCAATTTTGCCCTTTGGGTAAAATAAATGTCCCAAGAGCCACTATAAAATGCTTGGTCTCCAGCCTTCTCCTTAGGGTTCTTTCTGTATCTTGTAATATGGGGATAGTTACTGTGTTACGGAAAGTTTTTTTTGCCCTTTCATCTTTCATCTTTTTTGTTTAAGGAAACTGCTGTTTTATTAACCCCTGATATAAGACACTAAAGGAAAATCCCTACTGTTATCACTGAAGCCATGTTTTCCTCCAAGACTGGCCTTGACTTGACTGAATTTTATTTCTAATGTAACATAGCTCTTTTCTTACGAAGAGTCTAGATTGATCACCAGGTACCAATTTATTTATCAGCATTACACCGGGAATAAAAGGCGCTCCTCCAAACCATGGGGGAGAATTTCAGGGCTTTCAGGATTTTCAAAACGTCTCCACAGTTCTTGTGAACATTTTTTGATTTGGGTGGACTGTGTGCCACAGGGCCTGGAGCTTGAAGTCATCCACCAAGAACTCACACACAAGAGGGCCCTCCAGGCACGCATACCTTTGCTTAAGTCAAACTGCTTTTCCCTCTTTGATCTGGAACCCAGATCATTTTTTATCGGCAAAAATATAGACATTATCCTGTGGATAAAAGTTCACATTCTTTCAGTTCAGAGTAATGATTGTAAACTTGATCAAAGAACTCGGGAGGAGGATGGATGCACAGAGCAAGCAATCAGTTTTTTTTTTTTTTCATTTCATTCAAGTTGATATTACAGTAGTACATCATTATACCACATAGTAAGAGCATTGTTGTAAAGAATATTAAATAAGTAGCACTCAGCAAAACAAGACAATAAGGCAAGGCTAGGATTTGGAGTTTAGGAGAGTTAATATTTCCTAAATTGAAGTTAGAGAAGTCCAGGAAATTGATAATTCTTAGGATAGTCTTATAGGAATGTGTGCCTTTAAGAAGTTTTTTTTAAAAAATTCTTTTCCATTATGTTTTATTACAGGATATTGAATATAGTTCCCTGTGCTATACAGACCTTGTTGTTCATCCATTCTATATATAATCGTTTGCATCTGCTAATTCCATCCCTCTCCCATACATCCTCCCCCTTGGCAACCACAGATCTGTTCTCTATGTCTGTGAGTCTGTTTCTACTTTGTGGATAAGTTCATTTATGTAATATTTTAGATTCCACATATAAGTGATATCATATGGTATTTGGCTTTCTTTTTGACTTCCTTCACTTAGTATGATAATCTCTCAGTCCATCCATGTTGCTGCAAATGGCATTATTTCATTCTTTTTTATGGCTGAGTAGTATTCCATTGTATAAAGAAGTTTTATTATTATTATTTTCAATTTTATTTATTTATTTATTTTTGGTTGTGTTGGGTCTCCGTTGCTGCATGCTGGCTTTCTCTAGTTGTGTCGAGTGGGGGCTACTCTTCGTTGCGGTGAGTGGGCTTCTCATTGTGGTGGCTTCTCTTGTTGTGGAGCATGGGCTCTAGGTGCGTGGGCTTCAGTAGCTGTGGCTCGCGGGCTCAGTAGTTGTGGCTCACAGGCTCTAGAGCACAGGCTCAGTAGTTGTGGCGCACGGGCTTAGTTGCTCCACGGCATGTGGGATCTTCCTGGACCAGGGCTTGAACCCATGTCCCCTGCATTGGCAGGTGGATTCTTAACCACTGCGCCTGCCAATGCAGGGGACACTTCCTTCTTTATAGGGAAGTTCCTATAAAGAAGTTTTTAACAAAGAATTAGAAAATATAAAGAACAACCAAACAGAATTGAAGAATACAATAACTGAAATGAAAAATACGCTAGAAGGAGTCAATAGTAGACTAAATGAGGCAGAAGAACGGATCAGTGAGCTGGAAGACAGAGCAGTGGAAATCACTGCCGCTGAAGAGAAAAATGAAAAAAGACTGAAAACAAATGACGACAGTTTAAGAGACCTCTGGGACAACACCAAGTGTGCTAATGTTTGCCTTATAGGGGTCCCAGGAGGAGAAGAGAGAGAGAAAGGGCCTGAGAAAATATTTGAAGAGATAATAGCTGAAAAGGTCCCTAACCTGGGAAAGGAAACAGTCACCCAAGTCCAGGAAGTGCAGAGAGTCCCATACAGGATTAAGCCACAGAGGAACACACCAAGACACACTGTAACCAAAATGGCAAAAATTAAAGAGAGAATATTAAAAGCAACAAATAACATATAAGGGAACTCCCATAAGGCTATCAGCTGATTTTTCAGCAGAAACTCTGCAGGCCAGAAGGGAGTGGCACAATACTTAAAAGTAATGAAGGAGAAAAACCTATGACTAAGCATACTCTACCCAGCAAGGTCCTCATTCAGAATTTTTTTTCTTTTTTTCAGGATTTTATTTTATTTTCTCCAGGCCTTATTGAGATATAGACCCACAGCACTGGGTAAATGTAAGGTGTACAGCATAATGATTTGACTTAAAATCATCAAAAAGGGATTATCACAATAAGTTTAGTGGACATCCATCGTCTCATATAGATACAAAATGAAAGAAAAAATATGTGTTTTTCCTTGTGATGAGAACTCTTAGGATTTATTCTCGTAAGAACTTTCATATATAACATACAGCAGTGTTAACTATATTTATCATTCTGAACTGATTCGGATTTGATGGAGAAATCAAAAGCTTTACAGACAAGCAAAAGCTAAAAGAATTCAGCACCATCACATCAAACCAGCTTTACAAAAAATGCTAAAGGAACTTCTCTAGGCGGAAAAGAAAAGGCCACAACCAGAAACAAGAAAATTACCGGATGAAAAGTTTACATTCTTTCTTTGCTAGTAGAAAAAGGGGGGAATGGAACGTTACCTGGCAAATAGCAAAAAGCGATGCAAACACGAGCTGGTAACATTACTAATGATGGTAATCAAAACATAAAAGGGATTTCAGCGCGAAGAAAGGACTGGTGATTACAATAATAGCGAGAGGTGGTGTGAGAAGGAGAAAGAGTTTTGCAAACTGAAGCGCTATACTTTAACTGTTGGGAGTGGGGGGTGGTCATCAGGGAAGTGAAGCAGGTGAGCGTGATTATGCTTCCACAGCCTCTTCTCGTCCTTAGCTTTCTTGAGCCGGGGCCATTATATTCGCCGATGCAGGTCTACTTCGCTGCCTTGGTCTAGTCAACTGAAACCAATTCCCAAACTCACCTCTCCGGAGTGCCCGAAAGCCACAGACCTCCCACCTTCGGGAACGACTCCCAGCCCGCTAGCGCGAAGCTTAACGCTCCCGCCCTCACCCGAAGGACTACGTCCTGCGCAGGCGCATCCCCTCGTTCTCGTCCCCACGCCGCGTCACGCTCCCCCTGCGAGAGCAGAGGGAGGCTGTCCTCGCGCGCTGCGTATTTTGCCTGGCGACTGCGTCGCGCAGTCTGACGCACCGATTGCGTCACTTCCGCCCCCTCCCGTGAGGAGGCGCTGGGCAGGTGGCAAGCCCCCGGAGGGAGCCGCAGTAGTACGACGGAAGATGGCGACGAGCGGCGGCGAAGAGGCGGCGGCTGCGGCGCCGGCGCCCGGAGCCCCGGCAACGGAGGCAGACACGACCCCGGGCTGGGAGGTGGCGGTGCGGCCCTTGCTATCCGCGTCCTATTCCGCCTTCGAGATGAAGGAGTTGCCGCAGCTGGTGGCCTCAGTCATCGAGAGGTACCGGGCGGCGTCCCCGGTCGGGCGGGAGCCGGGAGGGGGAGGGGAGGTCGTGCCAGAGGATCTGGACCCGCTGCCCGGCTATCTGCTGAGGCTCTGGGACCGCGGCCCTGGCCCCGGCTTCGGGGCTCCCCGGCCCTGGGAGACGAAGGCTTGTCTGGTGTTCTTCCGCCAACCCGGGTAAATCCTGTGCCTCAATTTCCCTCACGAGCAGAACTTTTGAGGACACCCTCTCGGGAGGGCGTGGCCGGGCTGGTTTCGGAGTAATTTTGAGATGCATCGACCTCGTAGGGGAATGTTCCCAGGGCTGCCCCCATGTTAAGGTCAAAGCGCTGATGAGTTTGCATTTCTCGTCCGCGCTCATCCCCCTAGCCTGGGCCCTTGCGGAGCCCGGGGTTTAAATTGGAGAGCTACCACATAATTTAATAACGGTCTCCCTGGTGCTGTAAACTACTTGGGGGCACGTGCTGTTTCTGTGACTGAAGCCACTAGTTATCATTGATGACTTTCTTTTCAGGTTGCACTTATGGTGTATTGCTATCGTAACGGTCTTTGATTAAAAACATTTCAGTGTTATTCTGAGAGGTCATTTTCCCACTGGAACCGTATACTCGCCCTCTCTCTCAATAAAATATCTTTAGTTATCAACGGGACTGTTTATTGGTTTGCTGTTACATGAATTTTTCTTTCTGAGATTCTTAGATTGTGAGAATTGTGTGCATACAAGGCCAGTGATATCACGGTGCCTGCCTTTTCCTGTCTTACCTTGCTCAGAGCAGTCTTTCATTAGTTTAATGGTACACCTGCCTTTAAAGCCAGTCTCACTTTCATTTTTCTAGCCAAACCTGACTTCAGCAACTTTCTGCAATTGCTAACTGGGTCATTTTAGCTTCATGCCAACAAGAGTATACCTACATGTTATCCAGAAGGTTAGAAATTGCCATTTATTACTCAAGGGAGGCCCATGGTTTGACACATTGTCTATTATAGTGTTTATTGTTAGGTTTGTGATACTTTGGATGAGGTTTAAAAAATAAATTAGAATAAAATAATGGTTTGGTTTGGGAAGTTCACAGTTAACTTTACAGATGGATTTTCCTATCTAATTATTAAGCCAAGAAGGTTCAGAAGATGTAAACAAATATCAAAGATACTGCTCTCAAATTATGTAGTCTCTTTATAACTGTTTTAAACATTTGGATTAGTGGTATTTTTCCCGAATTACACTTGTCGTGTTACTTAGAGTGGTCAGTGTTCCACTTTTTAGAACATTTGCTTTTATGTTTTTATGGACATGAGCTGAGTAGGTAATAAAGACATTTGTTGACACCCTGGCCCATACATCCAGTATTAAGGGCCCAGGCCTTTTAAACTGTAATAGTTAAGCAACTGCCTCCAACCTGTGGTAGGAACCAAAACCAGATATGTCAAGGTACGTTTGAATTTTGCCAAATAAGTGATAGTGGCCCCTCTTGCACTCTGTATAGCTAAGATAATCAAGGGTTGCCTGCGTTTATAGACACTAATAAGACCTCTTTTCATGGTTTGGAAAAGAAATCCAAACTGATGGCTGTTTAGTAACACATATTTTTATTGGAAGGCAAGATCCTTGAAGTCTCTGTTCTGGTTTTTGTGGCTCAGTCAACTTTGGAAAGCCTGTTATGTGTCCGCTTCAGGCTCTCTGAGAGCAGTATGATCTGAAGGTTGTGCTTACTGTCTGAGAGGTCATTTTCCCACAGAAACAGTTTTCTCTCTCTCTCTCCCTCCCTCCTTCCCTCCCTCCCGCTCTCAATAAAATATTTTCAGACTCTTGCAAATGGGACTGTTTATTGGTTTGCTGTTACATGGTTCTGTAATTTCCAGAAGAAATTTCCAGAAGAAATATCTGGCTTACAAGTTCTTTACAGTTAGAACAACTGAACATATCAAGTGTTCAGTTTGGTGTAGAGCAGAGGTCAGCACATTTTTTCTGTAAAGGATCAGAGTAAGTTTAACTTGCAGGCCATACGGTGTGTACACTAGTCATCTCCGCCATTGTATGGCGAAAGCAGCCATACACATTACATAAATAAATGGGTGTGGCTGTGTTCCAGAATCTTATTTATGGGCACAAATGTGAATTTCATATGATACTTACATGTCACAAAATGTTCTTCTGATTTTTTTTTTTTTCCAGCCATAAAGACACATGTAAAAACCATTCTTAAATATGGGCTGAACAGAGATAGGTGACTGGCTGGATTTGACCTGCAGGCCAACCCCTGGTTTAGAGCACAAAAATTAATACCCTTCTATCAGTATTCTGTTTCTCAAAAGTTTTATTTGCTTTTTCAAAAAAAAAAAAAAAAAAAGGGTGTCAGAATTGTGGAATTATTTCTTGAACATCAAGTTATGGCCACTGAGTATAGAACCAGGTCAGAGCCAGCACTGTACAGATGCTGTGGCGTGCTTCGCTTTGCAGGTAATCAAAGGTTTAGGTGCCTCGGCTGCTACTTTACCTCTGTTGTTGCCGCTCCCAGACAGTCCCGTGTTTCTTTCTGTGGTTATGCCTTCCATGCTTTTCTTCCTTCCCTCCAGGGACCTTCTGTTTTTCTGTTGCAGTCTGCTACTCTCTGCTTCCCTTTTCTTTTTCAACTCTTTTTTTTTTTTTTTTTCTTTTTGATGTCCTGGCTCCATCATGTCAGCTCTTAACTTCCTGTCCGGTGGCCTGCTCATCCATTGAATTCCTCCCTTTTTGACCTTTGGGGACGATGACACATGCCCTGAGAGACTCCTCCGCCATTCTACTTTCTGCCTCTATTCTTTCATACTTTTATAGTTGGAATTGACCTTTGGGTTTGAAGAAAAGGTAGAAGAAATAATTCCTAGATCCAGACCCTGTTGTTTTTTTTTTGGCTGCCCCGCGAGGCTTGCAGGATCTTAGTTCCCCAACCAGGGATTGAACCCGGGCTCTTGGCAGTGAAAGTGCAAAGTACTAACCACTGGACTGCCAGGGAATTCCCTGGACCCTGTTTGTTAAGTTTGACTTTGTAACCAAACTGAAACAAAGGAGGGATTAGCATGGATAAATTGGGAAGCATACTCTCAAAAGTGTCCTTAGATTTTTAAAGGAGAAAGATACCTGAGTTTACTTAAAGGGGACTTCATCTTCATTTCTGCTGCTTGTTGGTAGCATGTCTTTTAGTAGTAAAGATTGAAAATCTTTTAAACACCATTACTTTTCTAGACCAGAAATGAAGCTAGAACTAGCTTAATGGAGCACATGCCATATGTGCTTAATTGCTTAAAGTGTAGTTGCTGAATGTAGCCTTATATACTACCCAATACAGAATTCCTTTTTTTTTTTTTTAATATTTATTTATTTATTTGGCTGGGTCTTAGTTGTGGCACGGCGCACCAGATCTTTTTAGTTGCGGCACAGCGCACCGGATCTTTTTAGTTGCCACATGCAGGATCTAGTTCCCCGACCAGGGATCTAACCCGGGCCCCCTGCATTGGGAGCGCGGAGTCTTACCCACTGGACCACCAGGGAAGTCCCCAGAATTCCTTTCTTAACTCTGTGCAGGATATGTTGGTGAGAATGGTTCTCACTGAATAATTTGACTGAGTCTTTGTAGATTAAAAAAAAAGAAAAAAAAGCCTTTTTCCCCTGAGCCAGTCCTTCCTAGGCTGTCCTGCCTTTCCTAGTGATAAGCCTCCTTGAGTCCCTGCCTCCCAGCTATTTGATAAAATTTAGGCTGAGGAGACCTACTTGGGAAGGCAGAAGCTGTTACAACATCCCCATTAGATAATGCACAGTCATTT
The DNA here is from genome assembly GCF_028021215.1 of Eschrichtius robustus. Taxonomy (NCBI): domain Eukaryota; kingdom Metazoa; phylum Chordata; class Mammalia; order Artiodactyla; family Eschrichtiidae; genus Eschrichtius; species Eschrichtius robustus. The sequence goes on along the minus strand of NC_090826.1, from coordinate 14,900,939 downwards.
TCTAAAAATCTCTTAAGGGAGAAAGGGGTGTACTAGTGCCATCATCAGCTGAGTTCGTGATTGACCTACAGAAAGAAAGCCTGCCACCAAATATAAGTGTATATAGTTAGTTGTGAGATTAGGTAATGTTTCCATGTCTCAGTATTACATTCCCTGCAGGTTTGTGGAGAGTGTGAGGGATGTATGTGAAAACTTTCAGTTCTTTGGTTAACATGTATTAAGTACTCTGTGACACATAGCAGATGGTCAATAAACATATATTTTTTAAATGAATATAACTCATTAATGTATTTGTTATGCTTGTTTCATGATTCTAAGTATCTTGAAACAAGCATAATAGATTCTATACTTGGGAGTTTATGATTCTGATGAGGAGAAAGGGCTTTGTGGAGTTTCCACAGTTTACAACAAAGATATGAATAGTAATCTAAGAGGGAGAAGGAAGGTGAATCCTTAGTCTTTTATTTTGCCCCATCAGATTTTTCACCTCTTCCTAGAAAAACCCGGATAGTTCCAGACCCTGGCCAGTTCTTTTATACTTACATGTCAAATTGGACTTCCCTGACCAAATTGGACTTCTGCTTAGCTGCTGTTTCCCTTTATGCTCTGCATTGCATTTATTTTGTGTGGAATAAAGCCACTTCAGATTCCTTGTCTTTTCAGCAGTGTTTGAGGCTCTGTGATACTTCTGTTGCAGAGTTTGTTAGGTGAAGCAGACCTTTGAGGAAAATAGCTTGACTGCCTAGAGGAGAGATATTTTTACCTTGAAATTTCCTTATTTTTCTTCCTGTCATATTTGCCTTCAATTTCTGCATTCTTCCCCTTCCTACCTAACGTCTTGCCCTTTGTTCCATTTTTCCATTTCTTTGCCTCCTTTGGTGACTTGGTGTCTGTCAGGTTCTTGGGAAATGAGGGTGGGGTAAGGAATCGAGGCGGCACATCTTCATCAGGGACTCAAACACACTTGTTTCTTTAGAATCAAGAGATAACAACATTGTCCTTTGGGCCACATGTCCACCTGCCTACTCTCCCCTTTAAGTCTTTTTTTTTTTTTTAAAGAAGGCACTCTGATATATTTTCTTTTTCTTTTTCTTTTTTTGGCCGCAACGTGCGGCATGCGGGATCCCAGTTCCCTGACCAGGGATCTCACCCTCGCCCCCTGCATTGGAAGGGTGGAGTCTTAACCACTGGACCGCCAGGGAAGTGCCCCACCTTTAAGTCTTTTTAAAACTAATTTCCCTAGGTTTATCCTTACTTGTCCTAAGCAAATCGTAAGTTGAGCCTCAAGACTGCTCCATTTTTTTCTATTGCCAATGTCCATCTTCCCCCAAAGTGCGTTCTTTGTTCTTGATTGGAATAAAGCAGTTGTGTATTTCTAGGGCAGGAAGTAGGGTTTGTTAAATCATAATAGGGCAGCAGTGAACCAGGCAATTAAATGTGTTTACTCCTATATTTTGGATATATTTTGTTATCTGAATGGGAATGAAAGCAGCAGAATAAGTTCGTTCTTTGGGTAGGCAGTTTTTCTCTTAGTTTTGGTAAACATGTTCAGTTGAAAAATGTGGGGGTAAGCAGCTCTGAAACTTTGAAATAAAGCAGAGAAGGTAAATACTTAGTAAAATGGATCAGATTACAGGGTGGGGAAACCTTAGAACAATGAATGCATAAGTGTAAGGATGGGAGTGAAGGAACAGCTATTCATAGGAGGTGGAAGCAGGGGGTTGGGGACTTCTCTGCTGAATGTGATGTGACCCTCACCAGTGTGATGGCCCCTGAAGCTTTGAGTGTTGCTTGATGTTTTAAGGTTTTTGTTTCCTTCTTTTTGTCCATCTGACAACTAGGGAGAAATGATCCTTGATGGGCAGGGAGGTACTTGCACATCATAGGTGCTCCATCAGTATTTTTTCTTGGTGAAGGAGTTATTCCAAGATAAGGAACTGATCTTTGATAAACACCCGTTTATCCTTGATAAATCTCCAAATAGCAAAGTGTTTGCAGTGCCAGACTCTTAAGTGTTGTTTGAGGTGATTCATCACTCACAATGGCACCTTCCAAATGTTGAGCTTGTCTTTTTGGCTCCTGTGTTGATTTGGCAAGTGGATAGAGTGCTGACTCTGTTTACGTTTCCCTTCCTAGGCTGATAGTTCTGTTGGAGAATTAACTTACTGAGGAAACTGTTTAGCCACATTGCTCTCCTCTTTCCATTTAATAAGACATTTTAGTGTTTTCTTTGCCTTCTTGTTCCATGGGTTGCAATTAGCATCTGATTTGATAAAGAGAATGACATAAATGTATCCAGTTTTTAGACCTAGTTGGGCTCCAGATTTTCACTGAAGAGGCCATTTTCTCAGGTAAAGATAAGGGATGTGGTTAATAATCACTTTGTTGTGATCTAGCTGTATCCTGTGGGTGTGGGGAGGGGGATGGAGGACTCTGATACCTAAAGAATTTTGGATTTTATCACCCATCAGATGATTTCTTCCCTTGAGTTGTTGATTCTTTTTAAGTTACTGCATTATGGACTGGCCTTGTTTGGTCTTCAGAATGTGTTACTATAGTCTGTATTCCCACTAACAGTATTTTGAGTGCCCTGCTTTACCCCTCCTTTGGCCAGCTCATGGCATTATTAGCTTTGTCTTTGCCAGTCAGTAATACAGGACAAGATGGTATCCTGTTGTGTATTTACTTGTATTTAATTCTAAGTGAGTTTAAAAGTGTTTCCTGTTTATTAGCCTTTGCCACTTACTAAGCCTGGTACTTTGAACAAGGTACTTAGTTTTAACTCTCTAAGCTTCACTTTCTCAACTTGGATATAGGGATGATAACAGTGCCTACCAAGTAGGATTGCTACAAGGATTAAGTCAGGTAATGCCTGTAAAGGGGTAGGGTATCTGGCATATAGTAAGCACTAAGTAAATGTTGGCTGAATTATTTTCTTTGCAGTGAATCAGAAATCCTGCACCACGAGAAGCAGTATGAGCCATTCTACTCATCTTTTGTTGCACTTTCCACACACTATATCACAACAGTTTGTAGCCTCAGTAAGTATTCTATTCTTGTCATTCCCTTTTAAGGGCTCATGAATAGGGAAACTGTGTGTCCTCTTGTTACGGTGTCTGAACAAGTTGTTAATGAAGTCTGTATTTTCGTTGTAACCTGTTCACTCAAGAGTGGAGACAACTGTCAGTATGATAAGGCTCTGGAAGTTCCTTTACCGAGGCCAACCAAAAGGGATTAAAAAAACTATTTGGTTTGGACATCTATTTCATAACCATTAAGTTAACCTTCCTTGCCTTTTTAATCAAGAGCATTTTATTGATTTTACACATGTAATTATTAGTGTGCTAATTTTAGGGGGCAGAGTGGGTGGGATTGGGGGGTTAGGTGGGCACTGACCTGGGGTTAGCAGCCACTAACCAAGGCTCTATTCCTTATTTGGTTTTGGTGAGAAATTAAATTCTGCTTTTGTGTTCTCTGGTATGTGACTGGATTTCAACTTCAGTTCCCCATCTTTTAAACTTTTCTACCCCCAAACGTGACCAAGCCCTTTCTTTCCACTCTTTCTGAAATTTTGCATTTTCACTTTTCTTTCCAATCTTAACGCATATAGTTCTGAAGAATTTGAATTATTTTACTTAAATAGTTTGCTAAGCAAGCAAAGTGAAAGGAAGTTACAGGGTTGCTGAGTAATCTTTCGGTGTCTAGTGCTGTTTATTATAGGCATTGGCTACCACTGTAAGAATCACTTTTAGATTGGAGAAGCTTTGAGTAGGAAGCGCGTTGCAAAAAGGGAAAGGAGAGGTAGTGTAGTCTACTGGGTAAGAGCATGAACTTTAGAGCCAGACTTCCTGGATTTAACTCCAGCTTCGTGACTTTGGTCAAGTCATTTAACCTGTCTATGGTTTAATTTCCTTATCTGTTAAAAAAAAAAAAAGAAAGGAAGGGGGGTAACAATATTATCTACCCCATAGAATTGGTTTAGGGATTAAGTGGGTTAATATATTTGAAGTGCTTGGTACTTACTGTGATGTATTTCCTATTATAATTATCTTAATTTTTAGTAAATATAAATTGATCTAGAAGCAGTTGATGCTTATCAATGCCAAAATGCCTTTGTTTGCCTGTAGGGTTGTTGGTTCTAAATAATTATTCTCTTAGAATGATATTGGGAATGTTGGACGTACAGAGCTCAATACTTATTTGGTTTATTGACTGTGAGGCTGAAGTGAGTTATAGCAGTCTGAAGTTAAGTAAAGTTTATTCCTTTCTCAGTTCCCCGGAACCAACTTCAGTCTGTGGCAGCAGCCTGTAAAGTCCTGATTGAGTTTTCTCTCCTGCGTCTGGAGAATCCAGATGAGGCTTGTGCTGTGTCCCAGGTAAGAGTGATGGGCCCATTTCTGGCCCTTATTTTGTGGTAGGCTTGTGACTGACAAGTGGAATGATGGAGAAGGGATGGCATAGAGCAGGGGTTGGTAAACTTTTTCTGTAATAGGCCACATAGTAGATAATTTGCCAACCATCCAGTCCCTGTTACAGCTGATCTCTGCCTTTTAAACTCTGCCTTTGTAGTGTGAAAGCAGCCACAGACAATACGTAAGTGGATGAGCATAGCTGTGGTCCAGTCAACTTTATTTACAAAAATAGGCAGTGAGCTGAACTGGGGCTATGGTTTACCAACCCCTGTTATAGAGGGCTGCAGAGGCTTTTTCAAGGATTGCAAAGATATGCCTGTGGGGGCCAGGCAAGTGACGTAAAGTGAGTCAAGTATGCTGGCTGAGAAGGGTGCATGACCCAGCTATAAAGGGGCCAATCACTGTTTGGCTCCAGCTGACTGTTGCCGTACAGGAATGGCAACAGAGTTGCTCTGTCTTGTAAATTATTGAGAGACAGGAAATCTGGATTTGTATGTTAAATCTTCCATATTTTAAAAAGTTGGCCATAACTTCAAATTAAAACAACAACAACAACAACACTGAGAACGGTAAGACAAGCCTGCAAGCAGATACGGTCTGAGGACCATCAGGTTGTGAGCTCTGCTTTACTGTTTTTCCTAATTTGCAGTTCTTGGTATGAACCTAAATTTGGCCCTTTGCCAGCTAGAAGTCCCTAAAGAATAGACTCTTCTAAAAGGCATATTTGAATTTTTTTTTCTTCCAGAAACACTTGATTCTCCTCATCAAGGGCCTGTGCACTGGCTGTAGCCGATTAGACAGAACTGAAATTATCACATTTACAGCAATGATGAAATCGGCCAAGCTGCCACAAACAGTGAAGACACTGTCAGATGGTGAGTGTTCCTTCACCAGACTTGGTTTCTTGGCCAGTCCTCTGGCCAGCTATTTCCTCTTTTGCCTTCTAGTGGCACTCCCCTCATCCCTCTCTTGCTTTTATATTTTGTAGTGGAAGATCAGAAAGAGCTGGCTGCACCAGTAAGCCCAGAGCTGAAGCAGAAGGAGGTCCAGATGAATTTTTTGAACCAGCTGACATCAGTTTTTAACCCTAGAACTGTAGCGTCATCACCCGTAGGTCCACAGACTCCGGTGAGTTACTTCAGCCAAATGGCCTCATCCTGTGGGGTTTGTTAAGATGATAATACTAGGAAAAATAGCTAACAAATGTATTTTACATTTGTGATATAAAATGATGTACCTGCCTTTGGTACAAAGCTGAAGAATACAAACCAAAAATAAGTAACACCCCAATTCCTTCTGTTCACAGTTATTACTATTTTGAGGACCATTCTTCCAACATTTCTCAATGCAAGTAGACAAAGAGCATGTACTCCTTTCTGTAAAAGGCATCACTCTATACTAGTGAGAGAATGTATATATTATAAAGCTATATATTTTCCCCCTCCTCTTGGAAAAATGACTTGTATTTTCCCCAACATTAGAGAGGAATTTCCCCCTCATTAACTGGGGGGTCTGAAGAGTATCTGTGGAGCAGCTGTTTAGTTTGGATGGTTGATTCTATTCTGAACTTGAGGACAGCAATCAACAGATGATAGTATCTTGATGGGCCTTTCACATCCTTTGTTTCTCTTCAGGCGGAAGGAGAAAATGATGAGCAGTCATCCACAGATCAAGCCTCTGCTATCAAAACCAAGAATGTGTTCATAGCTCAGAATGTGGCTAGTCTTCAGGAGCTTGGTAAGACTCTTAATTGTCATCAGAAAGGTGGTTTCTCTGCTTTCAGAAATTCCTTAAGTGGAAGAAAATCAAGCAGCAGAGGCCTGTTTGTAAGGTTGAGCTTTTTCGTTAATTCAGGTGGCTCAGAGAAGCTGCTGCGTGTGTGTTTGAACCTGCCCTATTTCCTACGCTACATCAATCGGTTTCAAGATGCAGTGTTGGCCAATTCCTTCTTCATCATGCCTGCAACAGTAGCAGATGCCACTGCTGTTCGTAATGGGTAAGGTGCTCCAGGGCGCATATGCTTTGCGTTTTAATGCTGCTCTCAAAAAGAGAGAAACTGGTTAATTTTTATGGCATGCCGACTTTCTTTAACTATCAGATTATAGAAGCAGGTGACTCAAAGAGACACTTTTGTTAATCTTCTCTTATATTCCAGTTTTCATTCACTGGTGATTGATGTAACCATGGCATTGGATACCCTTTCTCTACCTGTGTTGGAACCTCTCAATCCTTCTCGTTTGCAAGATGTGACAGTCCTCAGCCTAAGTTGTTTGTATGCAGGTGAGCACTTGTTATATCTGATCTCATGTTCTCAGCCAAGGACAGTTACACTTTCTGGAAACCATGAGATCCTTCTGAGTACTCTCTCCCCCTTTACTTAGACCCTTCTCCCAAGGATCATCTAATATCTCACCTAGATGAAATGAGGTCTCAATGGGAATCTTGTAAATTCGCTTATTGTTCAACTGCTGCCATTGTGTTATGTGGATATTTGATTTCATAGTGTGTGCACATGGTAAGTGTCTGCTGTTTGAAAGCAAAATTCCAAGTGCTTTTGGGATATTGAGATGAGCAGTATGTAATCCCTGCCCTCAAGGAGCCTATACTCGAGCAATGGAGGATAGATAGGACCACAGAGTGTAATATAAAACAGGAGATGATAAAGGCGATAAGAGAAGTATAGAATATTATGGGCACACAGAGAAGGGAGAATTGAGTCTTGCTGTGGGAGCAGATTTGAGGAAGGATTCATAGAACAGGAGGTATCTGTTTATATTGATAAATGCAACGACTGTTATTCTTCATGCTGCCGCAAAATCCTCTCCCTTCCTGTTGATTATGCTGCCTTGGAAGTGGGGCCTGACAGCTGGTGTTTACTCTCTTTTAAGTTATTGTTACAGTGACTTTTTAACCCAAATCACTGATCCTTGATTCTAAATACCATAGTCCTGGTATGTCTTGGGAGGCATAACAATTTCCAACGTTTACTGGGTTCTGTGAGTGAGGGTATGAACAGTCTTGGAAACCTGACCTCGGGAGCACCAAGAAATTGCTGAAGTTAATCATCTCCGTACATTCTTTGAATGGCTTTATTGTAAACATCTGTGTGTAAACAGGAATGTAAAGATAAACGCGCTTTCAATTGGGGAAGGCAGTATTCACAAAGGAGTTCTGTTGATGTGTCTTGCAGGGCAGGTAGGATTTCAGTTTGGCTATCCCTAGGCAGAGGCAAAAGCAGGACCAAGAGTATCCTGGAATTTGGGGGAACATTGTGTGTGTGTGTGTGTGTGTGTGTGTGTGTGAGTTTAGTGGGTGTTGGACAGCTGGAAAGAAAGTACAACCCAATCACAGAGGGCTTAGAAATGCAGTCTAAGTCATTTGGACCATATCCTGTAGGCAGTAGAGACCATTAAAGATTTTGAAGTGTGCTATGATCTGAGCTATACTTTAGGAGCACATTGAAGCAGTAGTACCAGGCTGGAAGATCTGCTAGGAGGAATTTGTGGTCATTTGGGCAAGACAGGTGAAGGGCCTGAGCGAGAGCTGCAGCAGTGGGAATGGAAAGCTAAGGCAGCATGTGAGCAGGCGCTCTCTCCAAGCCCATTTCCAGTGTTTATTCCTAGTTCTCTATCTTTGATATTTGCATTTTTAAATTTGGGGTTTATTAATTTCAATTTTCAGGGAATTTCTTGAATATCACATGGATCTCAGTGTACTTAGTTGATAAGGATTAAAGAGTCCTTAAAAATTCTTAGCTGTTAAGGGAGTTCCCTGGCGGTCCAGCGGTTAGGACTCTGCACTCTCACTGCTGAGGGCGCCTGTTCAATCCCTGGTCGGGGAACTAAGATCCCGCATAAAAATTCTTAGTTGTTTAGAGAGCCCAGATTTGGTTTGTTATTGAAATTTGATCACTTGGGATTTGATTTAAAGAAAGGGATTTGGCCTTGATGTCTTTGAGAAATACTAAGTGTGGGATTGTTTTTTTTCCATCATCTTAAAAATTTTAAAAATATTTTAAAATTAATAATTTCATTTTTAAAGCAGTTTTAGGTTTGCAGAAAAATTGAGCAGATTGTACAGAGTTCCCATATACTCTCTCTCCGTTATATACAGTTTCCCTTATTATTAACAATTGCATTAATAGGATACATTTGTTGTAATTGATGAACCAATATTGATACATTATCGTTAACTGAAGTCCATAGTTTACTATGTTAGGGTTCCTTTTTTGTGTTGTACAGTTCTGTGGGTTTTGACAAATGCATAATGTCATGTAACCATCATCATTGTGTCATACAGAATATTTTCACTGCCCTACAAATTCCCTGTGTTCCACCTAGTGGTCCTTCTCCCCTACCCCTAACGCCAGTCCCTAGAATCCACTGATCTTTTACTGTCTCCATAGTTACCTTTTCCAGAATGTCATAGTTAGAATCAACTACATAGTATGTAGCCTTTTCAGACTGGCTTCTTTTGCCTGCAGGGGGTGGGGGGTTTCAGGACCCCCTGTGGATACGAAACTCCACGGATGCTCAAAGTCCCTTGTATAAAATGGTGTAGTACAGTCAGCCTCAGCATCTGCAGATTCGGCATCCACCGATCCCACCAGCTGCATCTCCAGATGCGGAACTGGGGATGTGGAGGGCCAGCTGCATGCATTTAAGGGTCCTCTGTGTCTTTTTGTGGCTTGGTAGCTCATCTCTTTATTGATGAATAATATTCCTTGTATCGATATACCACACCTTGTTCATTGATTCACCTATCAAAGGACATCTTGATTGCTTCCATTTGTTGGCAGTTATGACTAAAGCTACAATAAATATTTGTGTACAGGTTTTTGTGTGGATGGAAGTTTTCAGCTCATTTGGGTAAATACATAGGAGTGCGATTGTTGGATTGTATGGTAACACTGTGTTTAGTCTTGCCCTTATGGAATTTACTTTCAGTAATCAAATCATGGAATTGCTTGTAGGTGGGTTGTGTTTTTGTGTTTCAGTTTCTTGGAATGTGTGTATCTTTTCTTTTTCAGGTGTGAGTGTGGCAACTTGCATGGCCATCCTTCATGTGGGTAGTGCTCAGCAAGTGCGGACAGGGTCCACGAGCTCCAAAGAAGACGACTATGAGAGTGACGCAGCTACAATTGTCCAAAAATGTGTAAGCTACGCCTCTGGGGACACGGAACCTTGATTATTCACATGAGGGAATATGGCCAGTTCCACTTTCTTTCTTTTTAGAGGGAAGGACATGGAGTACTCTCCATACCTCTTCCCCTTGGGTAGTAGGTCTAAGAGGTAGGCCTTTAGCTTGTTTATTTGGCAGATTGGTTGGCTCTGCAGGAAACACTGCAACTTTGTGGTGGCAATGGACTTTGTGAAAGATGAGTCATTCAATCAGCAAATATATGTAAGGGCTTACTGTACTGTGTCAGTGTACTTTCAGTGGAGGCATACGATAGACACAAGACAGCTTCAGATAGTGATAAGTGGATTGGATGAACAAATGTGATAGAAAGTGATCTGATGTGGTCCTGGGTGTGTTGCTTTAGATTAGGTGGAGGGGACGCCTCTGAGAAGGTGACATGTGAGCTGAATGAAAAGACAGAGTCAACATCTTATGGAGGTCAAGGAAAGTGTGATGGAATTCTATCATTGGAAGTGGCTTGAGGATATTGATGTCTTCAAGCTAAATTGCTTTGGGTAGGATTTAGCATTTGTAATGAACTATGTCACCTTGCTCAGACTTTTGTGTATGTTTGATATTGGACAGCTCGAAATCTATGACATGATTGGACAAGCAATCAGCAATTCCCGCCGGGCTGGTGGTGAGGTAAGAAGTCTCTGCTATATTCCTGTCTTATATCTAGTCTGTAAGGTACGTAGCCTGTAAGATCTCTGTTTATATATATTTTTTGTGCCTTTTTCAATAGCACTATCAGAACTTCCAATTGCTGGGTGCCTGGTGTTTGTTAAACAGCCTTTTCCTCATATTGAACCTCAGTCCTACTGCCTTGGCTGATAAGGGGAAAGAGAAAGATCCGCTGGCTGCTCTCCGGGTCAGAGACATCCTTTCTCGTACAAAGGAGGGAGTGGGCTCTCCAAAGCTGGGGCCTGGAAAAGGGTATGTGTCCCCTTGACTGCTGCTCAGGTTTTGTTTTCCTGCCATTTTATATTGATGGGGAGCTAGTGTAACAACTCTCATCTCCACAGCAATAGAAAAATTTGCCTCCATCCAGTTGAATGTAACTACTAAGAGGATGATCATAGTTTACTATCTCTACATCATAGCTGTATGATTTTGGGTAAATCACTCATTCTCTCCAATCTTGTTTCCTTCTCTGTAAGAGGGAGGAAATATCTGTGTAATACATATTTTAGGAATTCTGTGAGGTTCAAATCAGAAAAAAAATGCTTCTATTTTGTAAAATGGGCTTGTTTGACTTGGAGTTGGTTACTCACTTGTGTGTTTAACCTGTAAAGTGAGGATTCTGTCAGGTCCTCCTGGCTTCCTGAAACATTTACTACTGTTTTGATGAAGTCTGGACAGAAACCCTTGCTTGCCAGGAAAGAAGTTAGAGATGTGACTTCTGTGTTGTTCAAGGTTTTATTTTCTAAGCCTAGGCATTTCTGGATTTTATTTATTTTTTCAGTCCCTACCATGTACCACTAGTCTCTATCCAGCCATTGAGGATAGAGCACTAATCAAAGCAATCTCCTTGCCTTTATAGAGTTTATTTTCTAACTGGAGCAACAGTGAACAAACATACTAGTAAGTTCATAATAGATTATCATATATGAGTGTTGTGAAGAAAAATAATCCAGAACAAGGAGTTAGGGAGTGTCAGGGGCTAGTATTTTAGTTAGCACGGTCAGGAAAGGGCTCTGAGAACAAGGTGTAGAAGTGAAGTGACAGATGAGCCATGCAAATATTTGGGGTAGAATTGTTCAGGTTTTGAGGTGGAAGTATGACTGGCATTTTTAAGGCTCAGCAAGGTCAGTATGTCTAGAATAGAGAAATCGAGGTGGGAGAGTGGTAGAAAATTCTGTCAGAGAGGTAGCCAGGGCCAGATCACTTAGGGCCAAGTGTAATCTGTAGGTGTTAGAGGGTTTGTGAGAGGGGAGTGACGTGATCTGAATTATTAGTGACTGGAGAACCCAGCTGTTCTATGGAGAATACACTGCAGGATCGTAAGACAAGGGGGAGAGAGAACAGTTAGGAGGCTCAAGCCTTACTCCGCACAAGCGATGAGGGGACTCGGAGTGGGTGGTAGTAAAGGCAGGGAGAAGAGGTCATGTCGGGATGTTTTGAAGGTACAGCTGACAGGATTTGCTGGTGGCTTGGAGGTTGAGTGTGAAAAATACGACATCAGAATTTTGTGGCATGAGTACCTGGGTTGTGTAATTTACTGAGATAGGGCACACCAGTTTATGAGTAGATTGGATGGCAGGAAGTCGAAGAAATGAATTTAATCTGGGCCATGCTGCTTTTGAGAGGACTGGCAGATCTTTCTGTGAGATGTTGAGTAGGCACTTGTGTATGTGAGTCTGGAGTTCAAGGAGGAAGTCGCATTCTGGACCTCATTCAGCAAATTATTCACTACTTTCTCTGTTCCAGGCTCTGTGTTAGTTCTGGAATGCTGTGATGAATAAAAAAAAATAGACACATTCCGAAGAGACAAGAAGTTATTCATGCAAATACATGTCAAATTGTATCTAGAGAGTATTATAATAGGGGCTTTTGACCTGGTTAGAGAAATCAAGGCAGGCTTCCCTGAGGAAGTGTTACTGAGCTGAAATCTGAAATAGACATTAGGGTGGTAGGAAGTAGACACTAAGCAAAATAGGGAGGTAATCATGTTCCAGAGAGAACAGTAGTTTGTGATTTTTGAGCATCTGCATGCTTGGCATTGTAAAGGGAAATGGGAGAATGCCAAAAGGTATATCCTTAGAAGTAGCAGAAACATTTGAAAAATGGCTGTAGTGTCTTGAGACTTAAAAGAATGCAAATACATTGTGTAGGTTGCAAACCATACGAAAGGAAAAAAATTGCCTGAAATTCTACCACCCCAATTGGTAAACGTTCTTCCAGACATTTTTCTGTGCTCATATGTTAAATGTACATGTTTATGAAAATAGGATCACTGTTACAAAATATCGTAGACATGTTTACAGTCTACGATACGATTATAGATTCTATGTTTTTAATGACTGATGGTATTCTACTGTATAAATACACTATAGTTAACTAATTAACTTATTGAACACTTATTTAGTGTGCTCCAAATTTCTTGTTTTGATAAACTGTGCTTTGATAAACCTTCTAAAACATAAATCTTTGTGAACTTGTTCAGTTATCCCCTTGGGGTAAATTTCTAGAAGTATAATTGTTAGGACAAAGGATATACTTACTTAAAAATTTGAAATTTTTGCTAAACTGCTCTAATATGCATTCCTAGCTGTTGTGTGTGCAAATGCCTCTTCCCCAGGTCCTGTTTGACAGTGGGAGTCATTAATCTTCATGTTTGCTAATCTTAGAGGAGAAAGATATTACTGTATTGCTCTTATTTGTATTTCATTGGTAACTAGTGTGATTGTGATCATTTTCACACTGTCTATATCCTTTGCCCCAGTTTTCTCTTTGGTATTTGTCCTTTCTTCTTATTGATTTACATGAGCTCATTGTATATTAGATATACTAACCCTTTGTCGTGTGGTCATTTGGACAGAAAGAGAAAGTTTTACTCAGATTTAATGTAAACCTTTGTTTTTATTCTCTTTGGTTTGTGTCCAGATATTTTGTAAAAGTTGCTGATTTTTAACCTTTTCTTCTCAAAAGAACGACTTTTTAAAAATTCAACCAACATTTAAATGTTAGTGTCTTCACATGACCCAATAGCTTTGAATTGATAGTTTAAATTCCAAAATTTCATGGATTTGGAAGAATTTCTTCTAGTCTTGAAGTTCTTAACCTGAAGCCTGTGGATCCTTAGGCAGTGTGTAGATGGGCTTCAGGGAGGTTGTGAGCTTCTGAAATTATATGCAAATTTTATGTGTTTTTGCAATTTTTTTTTTTTCTCCCTGGGGAAAGGTCCATAGATTCTGAAGTGGGTGTAGGACCTCAAAATGGCAAGATCCGTGGTTTCCGAGATTGTAATTTGTTGTGAGTTGTTAACGTTTGTGTTTCCTTTTTGCTTTGTGTAGGCATCAGGGATTTGGGGTGCTCTCAGTCATATTGGCAAACCATGCCGTCAAGCTGTTGACATCTCTCTTTCAAGACCTGCAGGTGGAGGCTCTGCACAAGGTGAGGGCTTGTCTTCCGAACCAGCGTATTGACTGTTGGCTCCCCTTCTGGCTAAGCTCGCTTGAGCCATCAGATCAGGTGGTTATTTCCTGCCGAGTCCTGACATTAATTCTCTTTTCATGTTGTTACCTTCAGGGTTGGGAGGCAGATGGCCCCCCTGCTGTCCTGAGCATTATGGCCCAGAGTACCTCCATACAGAGGATTCAACGGTTGATAGACTCTGTCCCACTGACAAACCTGCTGTTGACATTACTCTCAACTTCCTACAGAAAGGTGGGTGGGGTCATGCCATTGATAATTTGGAAGATCTTCTTATATAACCTCCTCAAAATGAATGAGACTGAAAAAAAAAAAAATGAATGAGACTGACTGTATGCCATGATCTTTATAAAGTCATAATTTGTGGTAATGGTTTTGAAGATGAGAAAAACTCTTAAATGGTTTCAAACATTTGAATTAGTTATTGATTATCAGCACTGTGGTCCATATGGCTACTTGGTGATTTGTGACAATTGGCATGCTGAAGCAAAAACATGGAGGACACTATGGAAACATTCCTTTTTCAGTTCTTGTCCACATCTCTGGTTTTGGAGTGCTTCTATAGGATAAGGCTATGAGAGTCCTGGAGGGAGCTATTAGGAGAAATACTTCTTGGATTTAGAGAAAAGAAGACACGGAAACAACTTTTCATGTGGCAAATGGGACGAGGTAGGATGGCTCCATTTTTGTGATCATCAATTACAGAAACCTCGCTATTTTCCTAGGCATGTGTCCTGCAGCGTCAGAGGAAGGGCTCCATGAGCAGCGATGCCAGCGCCTCTACTGACTCAAACACCTACTATGAGGATGATTTCAGCAGCACGGAGGAGGACAGCAGCCAAGGTAGACGCCCCTCTTTGCTCTCCCAGGGGATAAGCTACAGATTGCAGCAGGAAGTGTCCCTAGGAGCTTCCTGTAGCTTCCTAGTCACTGTTTGCTTTCACCTGCCCGGCATGGATCTTGACTGCATGTGCACTTAAAGGCGACATGTTATTCAAGAGTAAGCGGAGCTGTTGAAGATGAGTGATTAAAACTGCCGTCAGCAAAGCCCAGATTGCTTTTCGTTCCTTTCCCTCTGCAATCAGAATACATCTCAGCTGTTCATATGTCTTTTTGTGCTGACTCATTTTGGGAACTCTGCTCTGAGCTTTCCCAGTGAAACTCAAAAGGAAGGCTGTATGTGAGGTGTTGGGTTTGGCTGACGTCATAGATGTGTGGCTTGGGGAAGCATAGAGAAAGCAATGCCAGACTGCTGTGGTGAGCAACAGGGCAACACTAACATTCCCTCCTGCCTTGGTTTGGAGAGGGATTGAATAAGATAAATATCTCAGGTTCTTTCTAAGCAGGTTTGTGGGAGCAATGTGCAGAATTGCCAAAGGTACGATTCTTATCTGGGGGCTTATAGTTGGTAGACAAGTAAAACTCTGCTACTGAGAATGTTTGGCTTGCCGGTGAAATAAAATGAGGTGGTTTCTCTTCCTCCATTGGGTTCCTTTAAAAAAAATACTGGTTTTATTGAGGTATAATTTACATACAATAAAATACTCCCATTTTGCATATACATTTAGATGAGTTTTGACAAGTTTATGCAGCAGTGTAACTACCACCATGATCTGCAAACCTTGTGTTCCTTTTGACTCAGGCACTTTTACAAAGCAGATGTACTAAAAATTTTTTAAAAACGTGTTATTTTTGTTACTTTTCTCTTTCCCTGTTAGATGATGACAGTGAGCCTATTCTGGGGCAGTGGTTTGAAGAGACCATCTCCCCCAGTAAAGAGAAAGTGGCACCTCCGCCTCCTCCCCCACCCCCTCCGCTGGAGAGCTCACCTCGAGTTAAAAGCCCCAGTAAGCAGGCCTCTGGTGAGAAGGGCAACATTTTGGCTAGTCGCAAAGATCCTGAGTTGGTAAGAGTGGATTTCTGAGGTTAAGGGGGAGGGAGAAATGGGGAGAAGGGGTGTGAAAATCAGATCATTTGAACAAAAACATTTTGTAGGTTGGATAACTAATGTTTAAAGATATTTTTAGTTAGGACATAAGTGTATTGATTATATTTGATTAAATAACTCTTATACTCTCGGTGTTATTTCTCTCATTGAGGGTTAGTAACATAGCCTTTGGAGTTAGATAGAATCTACCACTTACTGGCTTTATGACTTTGGGCAAGAAACTGAATTTCTCCAAGCCTCAGTTTTGTCTCCTGTTGTATGGGAGTGATTGTACCTCTTCTAAGAGTGTTGTGAAGAATTAAAGAGCCCTTAGCCTAGGTCTGGTACATCGTAAGCGACTGCTAACTATTTGTTCAACCAGTATTTATTAATGATGTACTGTGTGTCAGCAGCCCCTCTTCTGAAGCTCTGTCAGTAAACAAGTCATATACAGTCTTTGCTTTCATACAGTTTAGTCTAGTCAAGGATGTGGATGGAAATTTAATTTTAATAGAGAAGTAAACAACTGGGAATTCCAAACACGTATAATGACAGTATAGGCTTCAGAATTGAATATATCAATAATATCTTAGAGCTGGACAAATACAGGACCTTAGAAGAATGAAATAAATGAGTTAATCTCTTTGGAAATCCTGTCATGCAACATTTCCTGAAGTCTGTTGTATTAAATTGGCATACCCTTTTCTGTAACTGGTAGAATCACATGGGAAAGACTATTATAACTTAGTCCCACTGTAGGTGATTTAAAATCTGATTTTTTAATTCATTGTGTTTATTGCATGAGACCTATGAGCATATTTTATTTTCTGTTTGTATTCAGGATTTGTAGGAGCTCTGGGCTTATGAACCTGCTCTGAGCTTTTCTGTGTTCTTTTTAGTTCTTAGGTCTGGCTTCCAACATTTTGAACTTCATCACCTCTTCCATGCTGAACTCTCGGAATAATTTTATCCGAAACTATCTGAGTGTATCTCTTTCAGAACACCATATGGCCACCCTGGCCAGTATCATTAAGGAGGTGGACAAAGATGGACTCAAGGGTCAGTAGACAGGATACGTGCCTGGCAGATTTTTTCCTAGTGGTGTTTGACCGTTGGCAGCGTGGTGCGATGCATCAGTTAGATGCTTGAATAGTTGGTTTTCCCATTTGTCTTCAAGGTGCATCAGATGAAGAGTTTGCTGCCGCTCTCTATCACTTCAACCACTCTCTGGTAACTTCTGACCTTCAGTCACCTAACCTGCAGGTTTGTGTGCACTACAACCGTTTAGGCCAAGAGCTCTCTACATCTGTACTCAGTAGGCTGCACTTGTTTCTATTGCTAAGGAAAAGTTTATCATGGGATCCCCTCCCTGGAAAGAGTGTTGAGAGACTATCCTAGTATGTCCTTCTGCCTTAATTAGGATCATTTTGAGAAAAAAAAAAATGTGTCCTTTATCCCTAAGTCACTTAGTAAGCTTAAAGAAAAGGAAAAACAACAAAAACAACTCCTGATGACTATCCTAGTAGAAAAGTAAATAGACAACAGAGCATTTTATAAAAAAAAAGAAAGAATGGCCAACAAACATAGGAAATGTTCAACATCATTAGTAATCTAAGAAATATAAATGAAAACGCGTGTCTTAAAGGATCAATCAAATTACAGGAGATGGATGCTCTCATATACGCTCTTACTTGCAAACCCACCACCGAAATAAAGTCTAGGATCTTGATTGTGGTTGTCTAAACCTTGTGGCTTTCTTTCCTCACTGAAGTAGTGGGTATCTGGAATCCTAAATCTTAAATTCCTCATTTCATTAGTTTCATATATGTATTTGTTTTTGCATTGAAGGGATACTTTAAAATTTAAAATTATTTGACTGTTTTTAGCAATGACATCATGTTCTGTGTAATTTTTTTCACTTAATATTGTTTAGTACTTTATTGCCAGAATTCATCTGTACTGTTGCATATTTTGTAGTTTTTGTTTTGACTGCTATATGATATTCCATCATGTTTGTGACTATACCAATTTATTCATCTCCCTTCTGCTCCTACTGATGGACATTTGGGTTGTGTCAGTCAGGTTTTATTGCTATTCCAGGTATTGCTATGATCTTTCTTGTACGTGTCCCCTGTATGTACCCTGTTACAAGTGAGTCTCTTGGGAATATAAGTTGGAGTAGAATTGACAGGTTGTAGAGTATGTGACCTTAAGCAGATAATGCCAAACTGCTCTCTGTAGTAGCTGCACCATGTTTTACTCTCACCAGCAGTGCGTCAGGGATACGTGGATTCATATTCTCTCCCAACATTTGACGATGTCCTAGTCTGATAATAACATGGTCAAAGTTAGTGGTTCTCAATCTTTAGTGTATATAAGGATTCCTGGGAAATTTGTTAAAACTGTGGATTCTTAGGTACTGTGACCACTCATCCCCCCCGCCCCCCCCATCAACCCCAGTAGAATTTAATTTGGTAGATCTCCAATAATTTGCCCTAAGATTGTTTTGAAAATTGTTTTGTTACTCTTAAGATTATTTCAGTGGATTCTCAGAATCAGAACACAATTCAAGGGCTTGCACTTGCCGCCAAAGGGACAAAATCCAGGAACCTGTTTCAAGAGGTTAAAATTGATTCTCACAATCCCAAGCTATTTGAGAAATTCTTAAACATTTCTTTTGTCGTTTAAAAGATAATTGTAAAACCTATTTATACTTACCTACTGTTACATGAAAAAATTTTTTTTGGCAGGAAAGGGAATATATAGAGTAGAAAAGTTGTTGACCTGTCTAAGGTGAAGAGAAGGAAATGCTTCAGTTAGTATATTGCCTGCAGTACCTTCTCAGACTATAGGGTCAGGGTGTCCTGCCAAAATTATTAGCGCCTTGCCCAGATCTGAGCAAGGAGGGAGGTTTCAAAGTTCATAGATTTGGCCTTTTCTTGTCTAAACTTGTCCAAATAATGGGGAAGAAATATTTTTCTCTAGAGAATAGGATTCTTAAGACTCCTGTAATGATATTGCCCTCTTAGCGTTTACAAATAATTACAGACCTTGTGTGGACATGCAACCTGGCTGCCCATAGCTACTGACTCTGCAGAGGAAATCCTCGGATCTCCTTTTTCAGTCCATTTCCAAACATGGAACTTTAAATTGTTCCCCCACATTTCATTGCTGTGAAGGATAGTCAGTGTAATCCATGTGCTGTTGAGTTCCCCTACCTTGGATATTGTTTCTTTGGAGTAATGTGCAAAGCTGCCTTAGCCAAGGTGCCTGACTTAGGTTGCAAGACACAGACAGTGCAATAAAATGTATTTTGCAGTAAAATGTATTTTGTTACTATTATTACTTAATATTATATTTAACATTGCATATAAAATTATAATAATAATACTATTACTATGGTGATCTAGGTTTATTCATAAGTATTCATTGACACTTAACTATGTGCCAGGTACTGTTATAGGGACTGAAGAAATAAAGATGACTTGAGTTAGCATGGGATTATGAGAAAAAGGGGACATAGGGTGTGGATAAAAGACCTATTGTAGAGATCATGGGAAATTATTTGAATGAGGTGAAGGACAAGGAAAGGAAGGAATTCAAGATATTGCCTAAATTTAAAACCCTTGAAACCCAAATGCGACTAGAAGGACGCTGTTGTCTTTAATAGAAATAGGGCGGTCAGGAAGGAGAGTTGGTTTGGGGGTAGGAGTGATACTGAGTACTCAGTGGCTCATTCTTCTAGGTTTAAGTCAACTCAGAGATTGTATTTACTCATGGGTCACATTTATTTATTTTTTCAGGTTTCTTTAAAAAAAATTTTTTTTTTAAATTGAAGTATAGTTGATTTACAGTGTTGTGTTAATTACTGCTGTACAGCAGAGTGATTCAGTTATACACATATATACATTCTTTTTTTTATATTCTTTTCCATTATGGTTTATCATAAGATACTGAATATAGTTCTCTGTACTATAGAGTAGGACCTTGTTGTTTACCCATTCTATATATAAAAGCTTACATCTGCTAACCCCAGCCTCCCACTTCATCCCTCCCCCAACCTCCTCCCCCTTGGCAGCCACCACTCTGTTCTCTATGTCTGTGATTCTGTTTCTGTTTCATAGATAGGTTCATTTGTGTCATATTTTAGATTCCACATACAAGTGATATCATATGGTATTTGGCTTTCTCTTTCTGACTTCACTTAGTATGATAGTCTCTAGTTGCATCCATGTTGCTGCAAATGGCATTATTTCATACATTTTTATGGCTGAGTAGTATTCCATTGTATATGTGTAGCACAGCTTCTTTATCCATTCATCTGTCGGTGGACATTTAGGTTGCTTCCATCTCTTGGCTACTGTGAATAGTGCTGCTATGAACATAGGGGTGCATGTATCTTTTTGAATTATAGTTTTGTCTGGATATATGCCCAGGAGTAGGATTGCTGGATCATATGGTAATTCTATTTTTAGTTTTCTGGGGAACCTCCATACTGTTTTCTACAGTGGCTGCACCAGCTTAAATTCTCATGGGTCACTTGTTTAGTTCACATTTTCTCAGAATGATCCTTTGGGTTCTTTAGGTACATGAGGCACAATTTGCCATTTTCTCTCTGTTTATAAAAACAAACAGGTCAGTGTCAGCTCTTCAACATGACTTTTAGTCCCATATAGTAGGCTAGCCATAGAGTCATTGTGCGGTCGAGAAAACTGTATACCTGAGTGTGAGGCTCTCCTTTAAGGAAGGAGTAAGCTGAAGGCAATTAGCAGATGCATCATCTATGTGATTATATTGTTTCCTTTGTCAGTATGTTGAATTTTATAGCCCTTTCAATCAAATGAGAAAAACAGTTTATATATTATCAGTGTTTTTCGTTTAAATAAATAGTCACCATTACTACTATTGAAAAAAATATCATCTTAAATACAATGAAATTTTGAGGTGCCGGTGGGATGAAGATGTCTAGAAAATAGTTGGAAATGTGAGTCTGAAATTTAGGAGTTAAGAAATTAAGATTGATAATACAGCTTTGGGATTATCCATTAAGAGGCAATTTGTTGAAGTGATGAGATACAATGAGATGGATTGTGGATAGCAAGAGAGATGAAGGCTGAGGCTGAAACCTCAGGAATGCCAGCGTTGAGGAGGAGTGGAGGAAAGGTAGCCGGAGGGTGGCAAGGAATGGGTCAGGCCAGGGTTTTGCTGTGCTGTGGCTCAGTTTCACTACTTCAGAAGTCAGTTCTTCTTCCTTAGAGCTAATAAGAGTTTGAGTGGTAGGGAAAAACTAGGTCCCTGAGGAATGTTAGCTCGTTTCTTAAGGTTCTGAGGCCTAAATAAACTGACCTAAAGACACAAATAACTGACATGAAACAAAAACTCCCTTAAAAAAGTGTGTAAATAACTTTATAAGGAATATACATTCATCATAATCCTTCCACGAAATTTATGATTTTAATTTTTCCATGTTTCCTTCTAGTCCCTGTCTGTATAGTGGCATAGTTTTACAGTTATTATCAGAACATTGATATATCACTTGGTTTCTGCTTTTTCAAATTTTACTATTATATATGTAATGTAATATATATAGAGTATGTTTTTATGTTTACCTTGGTCTTTACAGTTGCCACCATTATGGCTGCATGTCCCTTGATTTGTTTTTTTTATTACAGTAATGCTCCAGTTAACACTTCTGATATAGCTCAGGCATGTTTCTTTTTTTTTTGAGTTGTTTTCTTGAGTCAGGAATTGAGAAGTTAGTCATTATGGCTGTGTTGAGCATAGTGATGAAGAATGTAGGTTTTAGAGATAAACCTTGCTTCGGCACTTGGTAATCTTGTGGCTTTGGTCATGTTCTTAAGCCACTCTGAGCTCTGTTTCCCATATCAGTGAAGTGGAGCACACCCCACCTGACGTTGTAGCTCTGAGCATTTAGTGTGACGGTCTCTGTACAACAGTTAGCCTATGGTAACCCCCCAGTACCTGGGAACTACTCATGATATCTGTGACTTTTTGAATGTTTTCGAGGAATAGGGTCCTCTAGGATTTTTTTTTTTTAATAAATTTATTTGTTTTTTAATTTTTGGCTGCGTTGGGTCTTCCTTGCATGCGGGCTTTCTCTGGTTGCGGTGAGCGGGGGCTACTCTTCGTTGTGGTGTGTGGGCTTCTCATTGCGGTGCCTTCTCGTTGCGGAGCACACGGGCTCTAGTCACGTGGCCTTCAGTAGTTGTGGCTCGCGGGCTCTAGAGCGCAGGCTCAGTAGTTGTGGCATACGGGCTTAGTTGCTCTGCGGTATGTGGGATCTTCCTGGACCAGGGCTCAAACCCGTGTCCCCTGCATTGGCAGGTGGATTCTTAACCACTGCGCCACCAGGGAAGTCCCTCTCTGGGATGTTTTATAAGAATATAATTTAATTTGGCAGACTTCAAAATTTATCCTATATCCTGAGGTAACCATGATTTGAGTTTTCTGAAGCCAAGTGAGAAAGCAGGCTTTTATCTGGTTTTCCATTGGCATCCTGCTCAGCTTGTGTGTGTATTTGGGGAGATAAGTTGCAGCTTAGGTAACTGAGCGGAAAGTAAAGCTCATTTGAGAGACATGCCACAACTGGAGGCAAAGACAACCCTGATTAATTCTAGATGCCTTGACATCTTAGAGGCAAAATTTCTCTGCTAATACTGTTAATAGAAGCTGTTGGATTTATAAGTTGTTGGAAATCCCCCTTTGGATTGTTGTTTGTGGCATGTAACTGATTATGAAAGAAAAATGTTAGCTATTACAGTTGTTGAAAAAGTTTTCTTTCAAAGGCACAGTATCCATTGGAAACTTAAGATTCTGCTGTCTACATGCACGTCTCCTTTTTGGGGACCCCATTTCTGACACTAATTAACTATAGTTGTTAATGGGGTTAGATTAGTAATTTTTCCTTTATATTTTTCTCATGTGTTGAATGACCTTTTGCAGACTGTTTCTGAATTTGAATTTCTTTGTCTTCCTTTCTTTAAAGTATTCCTTTCAGTGTTAAAAAGTAACATTAGAGAGCATTAGTAATCTGTTGACTTCATCCCTTGCCTTTTTCCCTAATGGTCTCTTGTATGTCTTTCATGTTAGAATACACTGTTGCAGCAGCTGGGAGTGGCTCCTTTTTCTGAGGGCCCTTGGCCCTTGTACATTCATCCTCAAAGCCTGTCTGTGCTTTCACGCCTCCTGCTCATCTGGCAACATAAAGCCGGCGCTCAAGGTGACCCTGACGTCCCTGAATGCCTTAAAGTTTGGGACAGGTAAGGTAACTTAAATAGAAGCCCCACGGAGAAGGCTGCTTTTTAAAATTTGTTTGACTTATCTGTAGTTCATCTGTGGCTCTGGGATGGTACTCTGATGATAAGTTTCAAGTGGCAAGGGTGGATGGGTGTGTTTCCGATGGGATTTGAGAGGAGTTGTGCTGTTTAAAAAACAGAAGTATATAAACTACAGTCTGGAAATAGAATCTTCCTGTAGCACATGGGGGATTTGGTTGCAATTATGAGATAGAACCTGAATCCTGAACGTAACCAATTTTATCCTGACCTGGTTTTTTTTTGAAAGCGGGAACAACAGGGAAGCCAACTCTGTCTTTGGTTATTTTGCTTTCAACATGAAACCACTTAGAGTGACTTGCAGTCTTTTTTGGACAACTTTTAAAGAATTTTTTTACTTGGGGGAAGCTCACATTAATCATCTAAATCCTCTTTAGATGGACCTATATTTGCCATTTTTGTTTACATGGTTGGGAGTCTTCAAAGCAGTTTGTTTTCCTAAACGGCTTTGTTTTCCTCTTCACCATTCTATGATCAAATAGCTCTAATGCTGGATTTGAGAAACTATAAACCCCCTTGAATGCCAGATATGCACTATATTTTTCCTGGTGGAATCTTGCAAAAAGGCCGGAAGGTGGGGGCCAGGGGGAGGTGGGGAGCGAAACCCTTATTAAAATACAAATCTCTTTCCTAATAGCCAAAGGCAGTGGAAATAGTTGGCTACATTCATTCCTTTTTTGCATAAAAGCTTTTCTCACAGATTCTCTGAATAGTATAATTTTTTTATTGCTTTTTAAGTGCATTGAGTTAATTTTGACTGTTACCATGCAGTGATTTTTAACCTGTAATATAAATTCTCAAAACGAGAATTAAACTATAGAATCAAATCATAGGGAAAAAGTAACTGAATTGCTTCTATCTGCCCGGATTTATTAATTTAAAAAAATAGCCGCCTTTTGGAGAACTTGTAATTCTTTTCAGAATTGTCAGGAACGGCAGCGTGGGGGTTACTGCCACTGTGGCCGCAGTTAATGTTGCTGAAGGGTCTTGAAAATGTGTTTGTGGCCAAATCTGGCTTTTTTGTAGCCAAGATTTAGTTTTTATCTTCTCATTACATGTAGCTTCTTGTCTTCCTTAATTCGTTATCTTAATTTAAGAAGTTGGACTCTTCCGGCATTGGACATTGTCACTCTTGGGGGATGTTCTGACTTTTCCTCACCAGACATGTTCTCCTTTCCTCTGTGGTAGGTTTTTGTCAACAATGAAGCAGAATGCCCTGCAAGGGGTGGTGCCCAGTGAGACGGAAGATTTGAATGTAGAACACCTGCAGCTGCTCCTCCTCATTTTCCACAACTTCTCTGAGAAAGGCCGGCGGGACATATTGACCCTTTTTGTGCAGATCATCCAGGAGTTGAGTGCCAACATGGATGCCCAAACGCGCTCTGTGCCTCTCATCCTGGCTCGCCTGCTTTTGATCTTTGATTATCTGCTTCATCAGTACTCCAAAGCCCCTGTGTATCTGTTTGAGCAGGTACAGATGAACACGTTCTTTTTGCTTTACAGCTGTTACTGAGAGCGTAGTTATTCTCAAGTTACCATGCTCCAAACCAGAATGACCTCACTTTAGGGTTTAGGTGTTCATTGCGGTGTGTTTGAGTAGCCTTAGGTGACCCCTGGGACTTGTGTCTTTGCACCCACAGTTTATGTTTAGCCAGAAGCGATAGATGTAGATTATTTGATTTGATGCATTTGTTAAAATTGGCTCATAGGCTCTGTTCACAGGTGTCCTTCTTTGAACTACCCCACTTTACCTGTGTCGAGCACAGTGCCGTGCATGTCGGGCCTCAGTTAGTATTTACTAGTGGTTGAATGATGGTCGAGCAGTAAATTTTATGGGTTAGTAAATTCCTTTGTTGCAGGGATCCAAAATGAGGATGGAAGGGCCATTTAAGAATTCAGCGTTTCTTCAAATGTTTCATTGAACACTATTCCCTTTATACTCCAGCAAAAAGATGTTTCCCAAAAGAAGTCACAGAAAAATCTAAAATTTTGTTTTGGTTTATAAGTTTCCCAAACTTTGCTGTACCAATCTAATATCAGGCCTGGAGTGAGAAGCAGAATGATGACTGTGTATCTCTCTTAATTTGAGTATTTGTGTTTTAAAAGGTGCAGCATAACCTGCTTAGTCCTCCTTTTGGGTGGGTGAATGGATCCCAAGACAGCAACGGCCGCCGGGCGACCACCCCTCTCTATCATGGGTTCAAAGAAGTAGAAGAAAACTGGTCTAAGCATTTTTCATCAGGTCAGAAAGAAGATTGTCAATAAAAAACTGACTTGCTGATTTTCATTGGAGGGGTTGAATTTGGAGCTTGGGGCATCCTTGAGGATCTTTGGTCATCGGTTTAGTCTCCTTCCTGTGGGTGGCAGATACCTACAGATTCAAAACTCTTGCGGAAACAGACTCTCACATATCCTGCATCTATTTAAAAGCGAAAAACATTGAGGCACGAGAATTAGGAATCCTCTGGCCATAGAGTGCAGTATATGTATTCCTGCCACACTGGGTGATTGAATTAGTTTTCCCTTAGGGACATGGTTCTAACCCACAGGCTAATTTCTTTGGGTCAGGGTCTTCAGACAGTGGGAGCTGTGACATTCTCTCCAGTGTTTCTCACGTAGCAGTGGTCCATACTTTTCAGAAGGTGCCTCTTGTGTTCATTTTAGCATGTGTTTGCTTTCATCTGAGGATTGTTAGATGTAAAGTGTATTTGGTGGAAATGTTCATTAAGCTCTAGTATGAATTTATTATCATTGGGATCGCTTAGTAGTTAGTCCCTTTGATATTGGGGAAACAGCATTTAAGTTTAAGGCGGTCGGTCTAATGATACAATTTTGTTGATTAACTTGATGATTATAGAGCAGAAGTTAACTCCCAGAGCAGAAGTTTTCAACTGGGGATGATTGTGCTCCCCATCCCCAAAGGGGCCCTGGGGCCATGTCTGGAGACATATTTGGTTGTCACGACTGGGAGGGTGCTACTGGCAATCAATGGATAGAAGCCAGGATGGTGCTAAACATAGGACAGTTTCCCACAGCAGAGAATGATCTGGCCCAAAATGTCCATGCGTAGTGCCAAGGTTGGGAAACCCTTGTCCAAAGTGTTTTCTTTGTTTTTATGTTTCATATTTGTTAGGCTTGAGAATGAAACCATTCTTTCAGTAAGCACATTGTTTTTCAGATGCCGTCCCACAACCCAGATTCTACTGTGTCCTGTCCCCAGAAGCCTCAGAGGATGATTTGAACCGACTTGATTCTGTGGTACCAGGAATTTAAAAATCCCATTTTACATGTTGGTTAGATGGTCTCCACCAAAATCAGTCTATCAGGGGAAAGGGAATGACTTAACTTTTTGTAATGAGGGAATTTGGTCTATATTAGGATTTGAGCTTATTCTAAAAGGAAAGTGTTGTTTTGAGATTTATTCACTGGGTTCCAGTTTGGCTGTAGGGGATGTCCTTCCTGGCGGTTGACACCTCTGACACGTTATTCCTGAAGACTATATCTGTTAGCATTTTCACATGCAGCTATTTTAATGGACAAAATAGTTGCCTCATTCTAAAGCCTGCACTTGTGTGCTCACAATAATCCATAAACTGAGTTGGTCCCTAAGTGGGAATCATGCTGCAATGAGAAATTAATAACTATATTTGGAGTGAGCTATTTTCTCAATCCTGAGTTTAAGTGGTAGTGTATGGGTAGTAGGAAAAAGATATTTCAAAAAATAAGAAAAAACGATTGCCTTTCTTTCTTGATATTAGGCATGTGATGTTCTTTACTCCAAGCTTGTCAAGTATGATGAGCTCTACATTGCACTGACATCCCTACTGGCAGCTGGATCCCAGCTTGATACAGTCAGGAGAAAGGAAAACAAGAATGTAACAGCCCTGGTAAGACCGTGGAAACCTGGGCTAATTAAGAAGAGTTTGGGATATGTTTGATGATTGGGTAGCAGTCTACCAGAAATTTCCTTCTGGCATCTAGTCAGTTTATTGGATATCTGTTTGCAAAACTGACTAGATACTTCATTATTTCTATCTAGTTTGGGTGGTTATGTTCACCTTAGAGATAATTTTTTTATCATTTTTGCATTTTTTTGTTAACATTTAGAAGAATGTGACTTTGAGAGTAAGCATCACCTAAGTTCTGTATCTCCTGTGAATGCTGGTTGTTGTATGATATTGAAAGCCTCACACTTGAGCTTTTCCTGTGGTCCTGTGAATGTGTCTCGTGCCTGTAGAGCTCATAACAGCAATTAAGGCCACAGAAAGGGCCAGCTGATTGCGGGCGTGCTGAGGAGAATGTCTTGCTCTCTTTCAGTTACTTGGTGAATTACTGGGGAGCCAAAGTTGTCTCAGAATTGCTTTCTTGGCATGTGAAATGTGCAGAATATGGAACAAGTTTTATATAGATATAAAATGTGCGTTTTACTGTTTCCTGCTTTAGGTGTATTCTCTAGAAAGACCTGGTGAGCAGACTTGAGAGCCAAATCTCAGTTGAAGATTGGGACTCCACCCAGTTCTGCTTTGAAAATTGTATTTGGAACAATTCTTACTGTTAGGGAGCTGTTGAGGCAGTATCAAAAGCTTCTACCTCTGTGAGTGCTCTTTTTGCTTCTTCCAGGAGGCCTGTGCCCTTCAATATTACTTCTTGATACTGTGGAGGATTCTAGGGATTTTGCCACCATCAAAGACTTACATGAACCAGCTGGCCATGAACTCGCCAGAGATGAGTGAATGTGACATCCTACACACTCTGCGGTGGTCTTCCCGCCTCCGGATCAGCTCCTATGTCAACTGGATAAAGGTACCACAGGGCTTGCTGCTATGGAGTATTCAAAGCCAACATACTCTAATTCTAGGAACTTTTAAATTTAAGGCTGATGAAAGCCTTAGACACTGTCTGTATTGATCTCCTGAACACTTTTTTCTTGCTGTAAATAGGACCACCTTATCAAACAGGGAATGAAGGCTGAACATGCTGGTTCTCTCCTAGAACTGGCATCCAGCAAGTGCAGCTCAGTGAAATATGACGTTGAAATTGTAGAGGAATACTTTGCTCGACAGGTATGGAAGTTTGGGGTCCATAATGATGGAACTTGGCTTATGCCACAGTTTTTTTTTGCTACAACTAATTAATATCTTGTGTATTTTTAAAGATCTCGTCCTTCTGTAGCATCGACTGTACCACCATCTTGCAGCTCCATGAAGTTCCCAGTCTGCAGTCCATCTACACCCTCGATGCTGCTATCTCGAAGGTCCAGGTCTCTCTGGATGAACATTTTTCTAAGATGGCTGCCGAGACCGATCCTCATAAGTCATCTGAGATCACCAAGAACCTGCTTCCAGCCACACTGCAGCTCATTGACACCTACGCGTCATTCACGAGGTGTGACGGGCTGCCTGCCCAGAGATGTCGGAGATGGGGGAATGTAGATGCTTGGGTGGTTTACTTTCACCTTTAAATATTTTCTAGCATTTTTCTTGTAGAGTGCAAAGAAAGATAATGTAATTTTTCCAAACACTATCATTTCTGTTATTTACTAAGATGAAGCTTTTTAAATTTCATGGTATGTAGGTAGAGAAAAAATTTTCTTAATGAGTTAGAGAGTATTTTTAAAAAATATTTATTTATTTATTTGGTTGCGCCAGGTCTTAGTTGTGGCAGGCGGGCTCCTTAGTTGTGGCGTGCGAACACTTAGTTGCAGCATGCTTGTGGGGTCTAGTTCCCTGACCAGGATTGAACCTGGGCCCCCTGCATTGGGAGCACAGAGTCTTTACGGCGCCACCAGGGAAATCCCCTAGAGAGTATTTTGAAACCCAGCCCTTTCTATAATAAAGATTGCATATTACACACCCTGTAGACTTGCTTTGTTTATTCTGCATGATGTTTAAATATTTTAGAATTCATTTATAAAAATTGGGAATTTATTCACAAGTCAAGATTTCTGGCTTTTCTTCCTTTGGAAGAACTGGCAAAACTGGGCCTGTCTTCCCACATGACAGTAACAGACTGCAGCTAAGGACTGGCAGCTTCTCATTAGCCATTCTCACTGGGCCCCTTTAAGCTCATTTACTTTATCTGGTCCCTGTAGGATTTCACTGTTCAGTTCCTGTTTCATGGGGCGTTGATGGTGAAAGGGACTTAGATCGTTGTAAAACTTAACTAATGTCTTAGTGTGAATGCTTTGCAGTAGACAGAGGACTGTTGCTTGAGGCAAGATTTTAGAACGAATATGAGCAATAAACTTGAATGACAAGTGTGAGTGTTTGCTACGTGTCAAGTACTTTTCTAGGTGTTGGGGGTACAGTGGTAGCAAAGCTGACCGAGTCACTGCCCTTTGAGTGTGTCTAGGCTCTAATCTGGCCCATCAGGCTAAGACTTTCTAAACTGAGCTGTTAATACATGTTCCTGGGCAAATAAGTTTGGGAAGTGCTTTTTTTAAAAAAAGAAAAAATAATAATACTTCTCAGAGCCTTTAATATATACATTGCCAGTCTTCTGAGGCCAGGAAGAGTGTGGTAGATATGTCCTGGAATTGAGTTTTGTAAGCATTTCAGAGGATGGCATATTCTTTGGGAAACAATTACCCATTGTAATTCTCAGGAGACCCAACTGAGATAAAGGTTTTTCGATTTGTCTAGGGTTAGTTTTTCCTAACCAAAATGGCACTAGATTCCTTCAGCTTTGACATAACCCCCTATTTTTTTCTCCAGAGCCTATTTGCTGCAGAACTTTAATGAGGAGGGATCCACTGAAAAACCTTCCCAGGAGAAATTGCACGGCTTTGCTGCTGTTTTGGCTATTGGCTCTAGTAGGTGCAAGGCGAACACTCTGGGTAAGTGAATGTGCTTTTGAATAAGACTGTTAACACTAGTATGACTAGTAGTGCTATTTCTCTCCCTTTCTACCTGTCTACTGCATTTTTCATTTATTGGACTCTTTCTGAGTGTCAAGCATTGACATAAGTTTATCTGTTTTGATCTTCACAATAACCTTATCAGGTAAGTTTTGTTATTATCCCCCATTACTCATTAGGAAATTGAGGCTTAGAGAAGTTATTTGCCCAAATCCTACATCTTGCAAGTGGCAGAGCTGGGATCCAAACCAAGATAAGTTGGTTCCAAGGCATTAGGCTATTTCGCTGTTGGCAAAGACCTTTGTTCTTTTCATTTATAGAGATTAGGAAGACTAGCAAGCTACTGCTTAGTGCTTGGGAGAACTTCTTCCTTGTGTTACGAATGATCTAATAGAAATTTAGGATGGGGAATCAAAAGGACTTGAGCAGGGGCTTCCCTGGTGGTGCAGTGGTTGAGAATCTGCCTGCCAATGCAGGGGACATGGGTTCCATCCCTGGTCCGGGAAGATCCCACATGCCGTGGAGCAACTAAGCTCGTGTACCACAACTACTGAGCCTGTGCTCTAGAGCCCGTGAGCCACAACTACTGAGCCCGCGTGCCGCAACTACTGAAGCCCGCGCGCCTAGAGCCCGTGCTCCACAATGAGAGAAGCCACTGCAATGAGAAGCCCACGCACCGCAATGAAGAGTAGCCCCCGCTCGCCTCAACTAGAGAAAGCCCGTGTGCAGCGCAACGAAGACCCAACACAGCCAAAAAAATAAAATAAATAAATAAAATTAAAAAAAATAAAATATAAAAGGACTTGAGCAGGATTGGAGTTAAGTGCAATAGTTACCCTTTAAAATTTATAGGCATTTGTGTATTCCTGAATTTCAAGCTTCAAGGACCCTTATAATGTTCAGATATTCTCACTTTTAGAAATTCAATTCCATCACTTCTTTGAATACTGTTCTTAATGTGCATTAATGATCCCTGCCCTCAAGATTTGTGTTAAGGAGAAAAGAGATCAAAGTGATACCTATTCATAGAAGGTCTAGATGTTTAATAGTGACTTGTAGTGACTTGCTCTCACTTTGCATCTTTTATTCAGTTGTCTTCTTTACTTGCAAGATTAGAAAGTGAATACGATGGGAAGTGAAAACCTTACAATTGAGATTGTTAGCTGTTAAGCAATTAGCAAGTTCTTGGACGTAGTGCTGCTACTGAAATATCCATCTAAGCTATCTTAGTAATTGTTTTGACAGCCTGGGCTGTGGTGTGTTTCTCTCTGCATTTGGGCTTGGCTTTTAAAATGCTGCGTGTCGTTCTTTCTCTCTTTCTCTCTCACGATGATTCCTTGTCCTTTCTGTCTCCTCCAGGTCCAACACTGGTTCAGAATTTACCATCTTCAGTGCAGGCTGTGTGTGAATCCTGGAACAACATCAACACCAATGAGTTTCCAAACATTGGATCCTGGGTGAGTGTCTGTCTGTCCCAGGAATAGAAATTAGGAGCACTGTTCTGTTTCTGTGTTCTCTTCTTATTCTTTAGGCTTAAACTAGCTACCAAGAGATCTTAATATGCTGCAGTAGTACTTGCTATGGCTGAATCAATAATCAAGGCCTTGAATTACTCCAATGGTACTCATATGATCATTTTGCTAAGAATAAGAAGTCTGTTACTGGGTTATAGAATAACTGCTTTATTACAGTGGACCCTTGAACAATACAGGTTTGAACAGCATGGGTCCACTTACACACGATTTTTTCACTAAATCTGGACTGCAGTACTAAATGATCTGTGGTTGGTTGAATCTGTGGATGTGGAACTGCACATACGGGGGGCTGACTATAAAGTTGTACATGGATTTTTGACTGCACAGACAGTCAGCACCCCTAAACCCTGTGGTACTTAAGGGTCAACTACTAGGAGCCTCAGTTTCTTCATCTGCTAAATACTGGGATGTAAAGATTAAGGATATTAAATGTAAAGTGCCTAGCACATTATCTGTCACGTGAATTCTCAGTAAATGTTAACCGTTTCCTTTCCTTTTTAGGTTATATGTCAAGAACCTGCTCCTTTTGTCATACATAATTTTATGGTGTAGCTTTTAAGTTCTCTAGGCTTTTGGAAGGCTGTTGAGTCCTCTGTTAGTTTCCTTGATCTTTCTGTGTGCTCTGCTCAGATTACCTCTATTAACAGATTATTGCGTTATTACAGTTCTTTGGAAAAGCCAAGTGTTATAATCTAGTTATCCCTGCTTTGTAATCGTGACCTCTGTTTACATCCCCCAGAGCTATAGTGCAAGGATAATTAAGATATTTGTAATGTGGACCCAGATGCATTGTAAAATCCAGATCTTTCTCAGTTACTAGAGGCAAACAAACATAGTTTTAATGTTAAATATAATATATTCTAATTATTTGGAAAGTGGTATTGGGTATCTTAACTATGTACTAACTAAATTTTAGCTTAACTTTAACTTTTAAATTTTAACTCGACTTTGTGCTAACTAAAATTTGTTAACTGTTTCCTTTACTCCACCCCACTTTCCTTCCCAGGATGAATAAGAGTGTATACTGAATAGAGTCATTGTCTGTAAATCTCAGTGGGGTCTTCGGTTATGTCATCATGGTTTCTTTTTGCTCACGTAAGAATTTGGTCCTGGGAGATAGATGGTCTATCTGTTGATGTCTGCTTTGCCTCCTTTCAGCGCAATGCCTTTGCCAATGACACCATCCCTTCTGAGAGTTACATCAGTGCTGTGCAGGCTGCTCACCTGGGGACTCTTTGTGGCCAGAGTCTGCCCCTGGCTGCTTCCCTGAAGCACACCCTCCTCTCACTGGTCAGGTTGACCGGAGATCTTATAGTGTGAGTACCTTTTACGTAGCCCTAAGTGCTCTCTACTCCTGTATTCTGTCATGGCTAAGGGAAGACAATGAGAGTTTTAATAACTGTGTAATAATACTTTTTTGCCTGCTTCTACAGCAGAGAGAGCCTGTTGCCTTAGAGTATGAATGTTTACCTAGAATGATTTTTGGCTTAGATGTGAAGGGCAGCCGAGTACCTCCCCCCCTCCTTCTGTGTAGTATGTTTCAGAAAAGGCATGCTGGTTTTAAACCATATTGTGTTTTGGAGGTACTCTGGGTTTAAGTTTCAAGGTGACAATGATGTATTTGAAGTCTTCTCCAGATTCGTTGTGGAAGTTAGATGCTGCCATCATGGAGACTAAGGGCGAGCAGGCCAGTGGAGGGACTATTTTGTTTTCCTGTACATAGGTCACGGGTAAAGTCCTATATCTCATTGGCTTAAAAGTGATCCAGATTCCTGGGAATTCTTCTAGAAAGGTTGTCTGGGAGGGTTACTAGCTTAGGTTTCAGTTAATTTTCTTTTCTAAATATTATAAAATACATCTTACAGTATTAATTTAACATCTTAATAAGTGGACTTTTCACATGGAAATGATTTTAGCTTCTGATATAATAATGAGAAAGGAGACCATG
This sequence comes from Eschrichtius robustus, assembly GCF_028021215.1. Taxonomy (NCBI): domain Eukaryota; kingdom Metazoa; phylum Chordata; class Mammalia; order Artiodactyla; family Eschrichtiidae; genus Eschrichtius; species Eschrichtius robustus. Next base: position 14,867,570 of record NC_090826.1, on the reverse strand, counting down.
AAGTTGCATGATTATACCTATGTAAAAAACAACTATCAAAGGAAAAAAGCCCTTCTCAGTAAATGAGTAGATTGCCCTCTCCTCCCCTCGCAGCTTTTGAGAGGAGTATATTCACTAATTTGCTTCTGTTTTCTTTGCTGAAGTTGGTCCGATGAGATGAACCCGCCACAGGTAATTCGGACCCTGCTTCCCCTTCTTCTGGAGTCGAGCACTGAGAGTGTTGCTGAGATCAGTAGCAACTCTCTGGAGCGCATCCTGGGCCCTGCAGAGTCTGATGAGTTCTTGGCTCGCGTTTATGAGAAACTAATCACTGGCTGTTACAACATTCTGGCTCATCATGCAGATCCCAATAGGTGAGCCTGACTGGGGAGAAGCCTCCGGTTCCTGTGACCTCCTGCTACCATCAATGAAATGTACCAACACTAGCTTCTTTATGTTGTTAATTTATAGATTATGATTGTGCTTTTTAACAGAAAGTTCTATACTTGTGTGCGTTTTGTGTTCTTGTGGACACACATGAAAGGTTACTTGGAATCTTCTTTTGTGATTAATTCTTAGGAATAAACATGCTGTAGTAGATGTGATGAAGTGTACAAAGGAGCATGATAAAATTTCTAGTATTTTTGTAACCATGCTTCTGAGATAGGTGTTCTGTGGAATTAGGTGGTCTCATAGCATTGTTTGACCTTGATAGTGTAGGCCATGTTGATGTAGGAGAGTCTTACAGAACAGTTGAATAAGTTACAGTTTTATCCCACTGAGAACTGTACAAATAAAGGGTTCCAGGTATTGGGATTTCCTGCCTTTTTGCTGTTGAGGAATCCAGGTTTTCATCAGGGGCTGCCTTTTCTTTTTCTCTCCCTCCCCACTTCTCTTTCGTCCCCCCTCCCCCCTTCAGTCTTTCCCTCCCTTCCTTCCTCTTTCTAACAGTTTGAAATAACAGCAGTGATTCTTGGAAGTCTTAGCCATCGACTACATCAGTTATCTCAGATTTTAGGAATTTTTAAATTTTATTTCAGTTTAATTCCTCGAAAATTTATTGAGCACCTACTGTATGCCAGGGTTTATGCTAAGCTTTGACAAAACAAAATTGAATATTGCCCTCAAAAGGTGTAGCCGTAAACAGGGCTTCCCTGGTGGCGCAGTGGTTGAGAGTCTGCCTGCCAATGAAGGGGACACGGGTTCAAGCCCTGGTCTGGGAAGATCCCACATGCTGCGGAGCAACAAAGCCTGTGAGCCACAACTACTGAGCCTGCGCGTCTGGAGCCTGTGCTCCTCAACAAGAGAGGCCGCGACAGTGAGAGGCCCGCGCACCGCGATGAAGAGTGGCCCCTGCTCGCTGCAACTAGAGAAAGCCCTCGCACAGAAATGAAGACCCAACGCAGCCAAAAATAAATAAAAAAAAAAAAAAAAAAAAAAAAAAAAAAGGTGTAGCCGTAAACAGACTTTGGATTTTTAAAGGTCAGGATTAGGAGGACATTGAAACAGCCCTTGTTTCTGGTAGTTAATTTTTCTTTTGGATTTTCAGTGGACTGGATGAATCCATCTTAGAGGAGTGTCTCCAATATTTGGAAAAGCAACTGGAAAGCAGCCAGGCTCGTAAAGCTATGGAGGAATTTTTCTCTGACAGGTGAGCTATGTTTTGTTCTCCTCGGTGAACATTTTTGAATTATCTCCTGGAAGTAGGGACCTGTCTATGTTGACTTCGGTGTTCTTTCTCAGGGAATTAAAAAGCCTGCTTAGGTGTTTGTACCTCTGGGAGGACTTTGGTTAACTGCTGACTCCTTGAGGTTATTGGTGGAGGGGTTGATTTCATGAACACCTGGCATTGTTGACTCACAAATGACCAGTTCCCCTAGAGAGGATGAGATTGTGAAGAAATAGAAACGGATGCGTTTTATGTGAGGCTTAATGTGATTCTTCCATTTTTACCCTCCTGCCTTTCAGTGGAGAACTTGTGCAGATCATGATGGCAACAGCCAATGAGAACCTCTCTGCTAAATTTTGTAACCGAGTTTTGAAATTCTTCACCAAACTCTTCCAGCTGAGTGAGTGACAGCTTTTAGTAATCTTCTTAAGGGAACTTTGATGTCCAGCTAATGACTGTGCCTATCTTCTGCCCAAGTATAACTATGGCATGAAAATGCTAACGTGGAGAGAATCCCTCAGAGATAGTTTGGAAGGAAGTCGAAAACTTCCTTGGAGTCTTTCCCCCTTTCCTGGCTCACAGTCTGCGCCTTCCTTCCTTTCCCCCTGCCCTCCTTCACTGACCTTCGCCTCTCGGTCTGTCTCCAGCTGAGAAGAGCCCTAACCCGAGCCTTCTGCATCTCTGTGGTTCCCTGGCACAGCTGGCTTGCGTGGAGCCTGTGCGTCTCCAGGCCTGGCTCACCCGCATGACTGCATCGCCCCCCAAAGATTCCGATCAGCTGGATGTGATCCAGGAGAACAGGCAGCTGCTACAGTTGTTGACCACGTACATTGTTCGGGAAAACAGGTAGGGCACCTGCATTTATTTCACATGTTCTAACGGCCCCAGAAATAAGGTGAGATCACTGCAGCTGTCTTCCTTTCAGGAATCAGTCGTGAGCATTTTCAGTGATTCCATAGCTCCCTCTCAATAGACTCAACGAATCTACTGGCTCTCCTTGATTTTTCCCATGGAAAAACTTTTGCAGTGACTTGGCTTGTCAGTTGTAACGGGGATGAATGTTTTGTGCTCTAGTAGCCCAAGTCCACAACTGGGCTTAGTGTGTATAGTCATGCATTTAATGTTTAAATTTAAACTCCTTAATTACTCTTATACATTTAGAAGTGTACAGTCAGATTCCTGTTGATTACTTACCAACTTGCTATTTCTTCTCTGTCAGCCAAGTCGGGGAAGGTGTGTGTGCTGTGCTGTTGGGCACCCTGATCCCCATGGCAACAGAGATGCTGGCCAACGGTGATGGGACTGGTTTCCCTGAACTCATGGTTGTGATGGCTACCCTGGCCAGTGCAGGTCAAGGTGCTGGCCATCTTCAGCTTCATAATGCTGCTGTGGACTGGCTGAGTAGATGGTAAGAGGGTGAAATTGGAGGAACGCATCTGTATGTTACAACATTGCTCTTAGAGAAAAGGGGGATAATTAATTACAGGCTATTTTCTGTAGCTCAGAGTGAGTATAAAAGAAATTTGAATCTCTACCTTTTTATTGGGGATTGAGGGAGTAGCCAGTAACTGTTCAGTTTAGATTTAATCTTCATTATTTTATTAGTAGGATTTTCTGTTCATTATTCCTGGGAGAAGTCTTGGGGAAAGTGTACCACCCGCCACTGATAGGAACAGAGCCCCCAACTTCTGATTAGCCACATAATTTTCTAAGAATGCCTTTGGTTCACAGTGTCCACAAATTGATGCGAGATATGTGAAGATGCTTCCTTTCTTTGATTCCTTAGATGATTTTGTGTGTTTCCTCCCCCCCCTTTTTTTTTCTTTGGGACAGCAAGAAATACCTGTCACAGAAGAATGTGGTTGAAAAACTGAATGCCAATGTAATGCATGGAAAGGTAAGACAAGTGAGGAGTGACAGCAGTCAGGGAGTGGTGATTCTTACCTTTGTGGCCAGGTGGAAGTCTCCTTCCTGTTGGTTTCTGGCCCTGGCTAGCCTACAGAGGATAAGGCCTATAATCTCAAAGGCCTAGAAGTGTGTAATTGCTAACTGCATGCCCTTAGGCCTCTTCTCGGTGGCAAGAAGTGATAGGAGGGAAATATTCTGGTAAACAGACATCCAACAGAGTCTTTCCTGAAACAGTGAATTACTGCTATTTTTAGGTATTGGCATGCTCTGGAAAATTGTCCCCTGCTCCTGCATTGGAACTGTGTGCTCTGAGTGTTATACGGAGTTACGGTCTACCTCCTCAGCTCCAGTCCAGATGCTAGAATTGTTTACTTTACCTGAAGGTTCAGGTCACTGTGCTGAGAAAAAGGGTGGAAACTGGTAGAAATCTTGCATTCAGGCATTTTCTCCCCCCACCCAACCCATGAACCTGACATGGTGGCTAAGAGCAGATAACTGGCCTCTGACCCACCACAGCACCATTCGTCTCTCCCTGCTTTCTTGCTGATCTTTATCCTTTCCACACTGAACTGTTATAGTGCAGAGTGAAGGAACTTAGAAATCTGAGGCTTTGATGCCAGACTTTTGGGTTTTTTTTAGGCAAGCACGAACTATCTGCAGTGATTTGCTGGAAAAATTTCCCCTTGATCTCTGAAGCTATTCCTCCCCTCCTGCATTAATTAAAAACCCAGTAATTTAAATATCTTTCACTAATGGTTAAAAAAAATGGTAACAGCAGGAAAATAGCCAATGAGAGCTTATTCATACTTTTAATATAGCCTTTTTTCTTGAGGTGTAATTGACATAGAATATTATATTAGTTTCAGATGTACAACATAATGATTTGATATTTGTTTTTATTGCAGAATGATCACAGTAAGTCTAGTTAATATCCATCACCATACGTAGTTAACAAAATTTGTTTTTTCTTGCAATGAGGACTTTTAAGACCTACTCTCTTCATAACTTTCAGATATGCATACAGTAGTATTTATTAACTCTAGTCACTGTGTTTGACATTACATCCCCATGACTTATTTATTTTATAACTGGAAGTTGGTACCTTTTGACCCCGATCACCCGTTTCACCCATCCTCCTACCCCCTGCCTCTGGCACCACCAGTCTGTTCTTTGTATCAATCTAGTTTTTTCTTGAATGATTTTTGTCTCCATTTCAACTTTTTTTTCTTGATTTCCATTGTACTTCATTTTATAAAATTTTTTAAAGAGTTGTCTTTGTGCTTAAGAAAGAATGAAACACACTGATTCAGTACAGTTTATTGACCAACTACATGTAGTCATAGTGCTAAGAGCTGAGGAAATAGATAATTAAAACATGTTGTTTTTCTTCTCTGCTTTTATACTATTCCTTTGATATTGAGCTTTATTGGGAAAAGCTTGAGAAAACACAGTTTACATAATAATCGACTATGGAGAACTGAAGTTTCCATGGTGTGGTGGTCTTCTCTTACAGCATGTGATAGTCCTGGAGTGCACCTGCCATATTATGTCTTACTTGGCTGATGTCACCAATGCCCTGAGCCAGAGTAACGGTCAAGGCCCAAGTCACCTCTCAGTGGATGGGGAAGAGCGGGCCATTGAAGTGGACTCAGACTGGGTGGAGGAGCTGGCAGTGGAAGAGGAAGACTCCCAGGCTGAGGATTCAGTAAGTAAAGTAACCACCACGGTCATGGCTGATCGGCACTTGCAGAGCTCACACTAACAATCCTTTGGCCCTCCCTTCTAGCCCCTGTGAGCTTCAGAACTCTTCCCAGTCCTTGTTGCTTTCTCACAGCTTACATGACTAATGCCAGACTGATTTTCCAGGCCTGCAGAGCAAGCTATAGGGCTCTAGTCTCCTAGGGGAAGGACCGTTTAATAAGCACATGTCTTCCTCCATCTAGAGGCACTTGTCCTACAGTTTCTTGGTTTCTGCATCCAAAATGGAGTTTCAAAGATGAGTTCTTCATGGGGATGGTGTGAGCTCCCTTGTAGAGAAAACATAAGATTTATTTTTTTCTTAGCCACAAAACCTTAAGGTCTCACCTGAAATTGCAGCATATTTATAGCCTGCAAGCTATCTCCAATTGGAGTAGGTTTCTACTGGTCATTTATGAGTCAGTGGTTTACTCTCCGTAGGGTGTGTTTTTATGGGTCCCTGTGTAGAAGGATATATTTCTGATTAAAACTATTATCTTTGAAGGATGAAGATTCTCTTTGCAATAAATTGTGCACTTTTACCATCACTCAGAAAGAATTCATGAACCAGCATTGGTAAGGGTAGTTTTTCGTTTTAGGTGAGGGTTTGCTGGGCCTTGATTGTTGGGACTTCTGGGCTCATTGGCTGGTTCTCATTCTTCGTAGGTACCACTGTCACACCTGCAAAATGGTTGATGGGGTGGGTGTGTGCACAGTATGTGCCAAGGTGTGCCACAAGGATCATGAGATTTCCTATGCCAAGTATGGATCCTTCTTCTGTGACTGTGGAGCCAAGGAAGATGGCAGCTGTCTGGTGAGAGATTGGAACATACTCTCGGCTATAAAGGGTGACTTGTTGGTGACACAAATGCTTAAGCCAAACTGGGAAATTCCCATGTCACCTTCATGGTGGCCTGGGTCTAGGACTAAGTTCTGGTTGTCATTGATTAGCTATATAGTCATGGCCTACGCACTTCACTTAGAATATTAGAACTTGCAATGTCCTTAGAGATCTTGCAGTTTTTTAAAGACCCCCTCCACAATTTCAAGACCTATTGCTATGAGTGGGTAAAGTACCAGATATTAGGTGAATACAATGAAGATCAGAATTCAGGCTTTTGGATATTCTTTAAATGGTTAGCCAGTGTCTCCTTTGGGTCAGATTTTCCTTCAGCATCTTAGGCAGTATTTCATCTATGCTTGTGGCAAGACTTGGGGCCTCTGACGTTTTCTTTCCCTAGGCTCTAGTGAAGCGAACTCCCAGCAGCGGCATGAGCTCCACCATGAAGGAGTCAGCATTTCAGAGTGAACCCAGAGTTTCAGAGAGTCTCGTGCGCCACACCAGCACCTCCCCGGCGGACAAGGCCAAAGTCACCATCAGCGACGGAAAGGTTGCCGATGAAGAGAAGCCCAAGAAGAGCAGCCTGTGCCGCACAGTGGAGGGCTGCCGGGAGGAGCTGCAGAACCAGGTGGGCTCCGCTGGCGCCCAGCATGGGGTCCAGAGCATGGAGCCTGGCCAGCTGGTCCACGAGTGGTCGGTGCGCCAGGCTCTCCTTGCAGCTCCACTGGTGGGCCTCGGGTTGTTTTCTCCTCCCTCTAAATTTACTGATTTCCACAGTGGAATATGAATAGTGTGTGTTGTCAGTCGCTGCTTCATAAGGAAGAATTTATGACTGAGAAGTGTTCGGGAAGTTTGTGGGAGGGTAAATTTTAGTTGTGTAACACTCTAGAGCACACTTTCTTGGTCAAGCTTCCTCATCTGAAGCACAGAATACAGAAAATGATTTGAGTGATTATTTTCTCAGTTTTCCTAAGGACGGTGCATAACTAGAGGTACTCTAGATGCACTGGGGAGAAGTTAACTAATTATACATGGTGGGTGCTTTCAAGCAGTAGGATATCGACGTGGGATCCCTGGTTTAGGAAGATTGCTCTAGGTTAGTAGCACAATAGCGTATTGACTGGAATCAAATCCAGTGTTATTGGAGAGAGTGAGATGAGGGCTAGAATATCAAACTGAAGTGAGGAAAGTGGGTTCTGGATTCTTCCTGTAGGTAGTTACTAGCAAGATTGTGATGATGAGCATGACCCATTATTTTTCTGTTTTTTTTTCACTTGTGTATTTGGATTTTTCTCAGGCCAATTTCTCCTTCGCTCCTCTCGTGTTAGACATGCTCAATTTCCTCATGGATGCCATTCAGACCAACTTTCAGCAGGCTTCAGCTGTGGGGAGCAGCAGCCGGGCTCAGCAGGCCCTCCGGGAGCTGCACACAGTGGACAAGGTGGTCGAGATGACAGACCAGCTGATGGTGAGTGTGTCAGCGTCGGGGAGTTAGGTGCCTGTGGGAACCAGCACGTTGACTGAGATGCCAAAGTGCGCTAGGTACTCTGAGGAATATCCTTAGAACGGTCAACCCCTGGCCATTCAGAACTTAGAATTTAAGGTACCGTGACATCCCGTGTGAAAATCAGCATATGAGGTGTGTCTTCCAGAGAAGGGAATCCAGAGGTCATTCGGACAAACCCAGTGAGTAAGTCTCCTTTTTAGTTCACATAAATATGTGAACCCCTGGATGTGAGGAACGACATTTGGGGGAAATTATAATAGTTAGAAATTTCTTCTGTATGTAAAATAGAAGACCTCCTTACTGTATCTTCTCCCTTAAGGTTCACCTTGTTTACAAAAATAATGCTTGTCCTCTTTGGCTTATAGCCAAAGATTACCTTTAGGTAATCTTCCTTTAATTCTTCCTATGACTTGGGTTGTAAGTTGTAAGACATTACCCACTTTACACCTGCTGCTTAGCACTGACTGTAGGGCCCCTGGCGTGGTCTGCCTGGAGTCTTTAGCAGCTGTGTAAAGTAGTAGAAAGTAAAGTGTCGGCATTTCTGGAAGGGAAGTGTGAAAATGAGTGAGGTACACAAATAGATCTCACAAGGTGACTGCTGTTAACGGAAGCATAATCACTTGGTAATACACACACATATATTCTGGTATTTTATTAAAAATCAGTCACAGTTGGGAATTCCCTGGTGGCCCAGTGGTTAGGACTTGGCACTTTCACTGCTGTGGCCTGGGTTCAATCCCTGGGCAGGGAACTAAGATCCTGCAAGCCATGTGGCGCAGCCAAAAAAACAAAAGGCGTTTTAACATTTTTTAAAAGTGAATACTTTGTATTAATTTAGCTTTATGCAACATTCACTGCGTTGTTCTTATTGGACTGACAATAATTTTGCTGAATTTACCTAACTGTCTGTGGATTAGAGATTGGAATCCATTGCTTTAATTAATTAATTAATTAATTAATTAATTAATTAATTTTTGGCTGCGTTGGGTCTTCGTTGCTGTGCTCGGGCTTTCTCTAGTTGCAGCGAGCGGGGACTGCTCTTCGTTGCGGTGCGCGGGCTTCTCATTCTCGTGGCTTCTCTTGTTGCGGAGCACGGGCTCTAGGTGCACGGGCTTCAGTAGTTGTGGCATGCGGGCTTCAGTAGTTGTGGCTTGTGGGCTCTAGAGTGCAGGCTCAGTAGTTGTGGCGCATGGGCTTAGTTGCTCCGAGGCATGTGGGATCTTCCTGGACCAGGGCTCAAACCCGTGTCCCCTGCATGGCAGGCGGATTCTTAACCACCGTGCCACCAGGGAAGCCCAGTCCCGTTGCTTTTGAATAACTAAATTGTGCAGTGTCTCAGTCACATGAATAGCATGTGTATGAATCCACTTGATCTTTTTTGCTTTATTACTGCCTTCTCTCTCTGCTTCCCTCTTTGCCAGGTTCCCACATTAGGTTCCCAGGAAGGTGCCTTTGAGAATGTTCGGATGAATTACAGTGGAGACCAGGGCCAGACTATTCGACAGCTAATCAGCGCCCATGTGCTCAGGAGGGTGGCTATGTGTGTGCTCTCCTCCCCTCATGGGCGCCGCCAGCATTTGGCTGTCAGCCATGAGAAAGGCAAGGTGGGTCCTCCAATTCCTTCCCTTTCATTTGAGGTCATGTTTGTCTTAGGTGCTGAGCAAAACAAATAGATGACTACACTCAGATTGGCCCTCAGGGAAAAAGTCTGTTGAGTTCCAGCAAAGCTTCAGGGGCAGAGCTCAGCAAACTTTTCTACGTGAACCCTGAGTTACTTTATTAGACTTAGGACCAGTGTGACTAGAACAGAGAGTCTAAATAGTTAATTCCCACTCTATTGTGGGAACCCCTAGGCGAAGGTAACGACTGGTGGTTTCCTAGGACACCGTGGCTCCCAGTCTTTCCCAGTTTGGCCACTCTGAGGACACAAGTGGGGAGAGAAGAGTCTTCATAGGAAGGCTCAGTGATCCTTATTTAGTTCTTTCCTGCCCTCCCAGCCCTCTAAGGGCACAAGGAAGTTTATCGTGTTTTATAGAACCAGGAGAGGTTGGAGGAGAGTATCCTAACTCACACTTTTCTATATTCTGACTTCTTCATTATCAGTAAAGTTGTTTTAATCACACCTTAAGTGAAAAACAAACCAGAGATTAAAATAGCTCTAAAATCCTTTCAAAAACATTCTCAGAGAAAATGAGAAGGGACAGTAGTATATGGGAATTGTTTAAATATTTTATGAACTGATTATACGAAGAGAAGTTGGTTTCTTTTGTCATCTCTAGAAGGAGGAAATGAAAGGCATTCCATTCTTTTAACCAGGGGATGTATGACTGATACTGGTCTTGGAGTTTCCTAAGAGACTTGCCCACAAAAAAAGCCTCCAAATCAGTAGCTCTAGTGAAGGAACGTTTTTTTAATTGCTCTGTGTTTTCTGAGAGGATCTGGGTTAAGAATAAATTGGTAATTATTCCTTTGCAGATCACTGTCCTGCAGCTCTCAGCTCTCCTGAAGCAAGCAGATTCCAGCAAAAGGAAGCTGACTCTGACCCGCCTGGCTTCTGCCCCAGTCCCCTTTACTGTGCTGAGCCTCACGGGGAATCCGTGCAAGGAGGACTACCTTGCTGTTTGTGGGCTGAAGGTAACAATCCTGATCCAGGTTTGGTTCTGTTAAGCTATGGATCCCAGTCACCTTCTCTCCCCTGTTTTCAGCACCACTTTCTCTTATTCATTGTTGAGATCAGAACTTAAAAGCCATTGGGAACACAAACGAAATCTCTGAATTTCTTCCAGATCTTCCAGATTTCTTTTGTATTGGAAATAATCTTTGTGTGTTCTTGACACTTGAACATGTTACTAGACAGTCTGAGTACTGTCTGGAGGCAGGGAATATTAGGGAAGAAAAGGCAGCGTTAGAACTCTGAAATTAATTACGCTACTTTCCAAATCATTTTTTAACCATTCTGTTCCTTCAACCATGTCCAGGACTGCCATGTGCTGACCTTCAGTAGCTCAGGCTCTGTGTCGGATCATTTGGTTTTGCACCCTCAGTTGGCAACAGGAAACTTCATCATCAAAGCCGTGTGGTTACCTGGTTCACAGACTGAGCTAGCAATCGTCACTGCAGATTTTGTCAAGGTATAGTTACAGCTCTTTGATGATCTCGTCCTAGAATGGTTTTGCTTTTAAATCCAGAATGCCTGATCTCCATTATATGTGCTTGCGTCTCTTAGAAATTAAAAATGAAAAATCCTAACATTTTGTTGCCTTTTGTTATGTTGTTGAGCAGGAGCTATCTGTGTGCAGGTAGCAGAAAATTGATTCTCGTTCAACACCCCCTGTGTCCAGTTCACAGCTGTTAATTACTGTACTTGGTATAGAATTTGTTGATGTGTATCTCTCCTCTGCTCATTCCTAAGAGGCAGTGAAAAGATACTTTATCATCTTGTGCTCATTGTCTAGTACTTATAGGTGCTTGCTGAGTGGAGAATGAGTGTTCATTCCTCACTGATTGCAGCTCTGTGGGTTCACCAGGATAGTTTGGGCATGGGACTGAAATGGATCTCCCTTATTTGATCTTTCTTCCTTCCATTCTGCAGATTTATGACCTGTCTGTTGATGCCTTGAGTCCAACCTTCTACTTTCTCCTGCCCAGCTCAAAGATAAGAGATGTTACCTTCCTCTTCAACGAAGAGGGAAAGAACATCATTGTTATAATGTCTTCGGCTGGGTACATCTATACCCAGCTCATGGAAGAGGCCAGCAGTGCCCAGCAGGGACCCTTCTATGTCACTAATGTGCTGGAAATAAACCACGAGGACCTGAAGGTTAGAGCACATGGCACTGTTCCCTTCTATGCCAGGTTTAATTAGCCTAGCAAGGCTTCTGTTGTTCGTTTCTCTTTTTTCTTCTAACTTTTCATCTAATAGCAAAAACTTTAGTTCTTTAGGACTAAACTTGAAGTTCCATTATTCTCTTGGTATTTTTAAGGTTTCCTGCGGGGATCTCATACTTCAAGAATGAGACCCCATAATCATGGTGTAAAATGAATGACCAGCCAGAGCAGAAGCTGGTGCCCCAGGCAGCCTGAGAAGTTAATGCGGATGTTGTGTGTCTGTTGTGACAGGACAGTAACAGCCAGGTGGCAGGTGGCGGTGTGTCTGTCTACTACTCGCACGTGTTGCAGATGCTGTTCTTCAGCTACTGCCAAGGCAGGTCGTTTGCAGCCACCATCAGTAGGACGACGCTGGAGGTGTTGCAGCTCTTCTCCATCAACATCAAGAGGTGGGGATGAGCACTTAACGTTGAATTTCCACAACGCCCATGTTCAGCAGGAGAGCTCCGCCCCTCGCAAGGGCTCGCCCTTCCCTGCTTGGTGTCTTTAAATCAAGCGGTGTCCAGTGTTGGTAGGTTGGGCGGCCTGCATGGTTTGTCTCCCACCATGGAGACCCCGAAGCTGTAACAGGTAGTTTGGGGAGCCACTGTCACTCATAAGGAAAAGCTAGGGTCAGGGTAGCAAATGTGATTTTAATTTGATTACTGAGTTTTGAGAAGAGAATGTAAGTTTCTCCTAGACACTCGTGCTGCTAAGATGCCCTTTAAGTTTCCCTCCTGGGGGGTTGATCAGTAAATAGAACATGGTGTCAGCAGATGGGGTGAGCTTGGAGCTTGGGGAGGTGGAGGCTGCCATCAGACTTGTAGGTGACAGGGGTGTGTGAGGTAGTGAGTGTTTTATTTAAGGAGGAGGCAGCAAAGTTTTAGGGTCTCTTCCCCTCTTTCTTACTGCCACTGAAAAGCACTTTGTCTCTGGCCTGTATTTTGTGAATTACCTGGTTTGAGATGAAATAAAATGGATACCATTCATACGTAGCTTGATGTGCTTGGAAATTCTTAAAAGGACAACGGGTCATCAGCCTTTGGCAGCTCCGTGGCCCTATGCAGTTGACAGCCTTACGCACATAGGGCCACCTATTCCCTCAGACAGTGGAACCCAGCAGCTGACTGAGATCCTAAACCAGGACTCCTGCTGGGGGCGCACATTGGGGTGTATGAGAGTATTTATGTGGCTCGGAATAAGACTGAGACTCGTGGGTAGTTTGAGTCCTTGGGTGGGTATATTGCTCTGAGAGTCCAGTTGTTCGTGAGGATGGCCTTTAGGTCAAGAAAAGAACTGTGAGATGGTGATTGACACCCTAACTGTGGCCACTTTTGTCGTCTGTAGTTCCAATGGTGGCAGTAAGACATCTCCTGCCCTTTGCCAGTGGTCTGAGGTGATGAACCACCCTGGCTTGGTGTGTTGTGTCCAGCAAACTACAGGAGTGCCCCTGGTAGTTATGGTGAAACCAGACACTTTCCTCATCCAGGAGATTAAGACTCTTCCTGCCAAAGCAAAGGTCAGTGCCCTGTTCTCCCATCACTTGAATAGACTGTGAACCTGCTCTATTTTTATATTTGTATGTCATGTCACTTTGCCAGCTCTTTCAATGGAGGCCTATAGAAGAATTTTCTCCTACACACCTTTTCTTTGGCAGCCTCAGCACCCCCTCAGTTGACCATGAATCCAGTTGCTTCTCTGCCTGTTTCTGTAGGTTCTGATCTATAGGTGCAGGAACTACCACTCCTCTGTCCCCTCCTCCTAGATCCAGGACATGGTCGCCATCAGGCACACGGCCTGCAATGAGCAGCAGCGGACAACGATGATCTTGCTGTGTGAGGATGGCAGCCTGCGCATCTACATGGCCAACGTGGAGAACACCTCCTACTGGCTTCAGCCCTCCCTGCAGCCCAGCAGTGTCATCAGCATAATGAAACCTGTTCGAAAGCGCAAAACAGCTACCATCAGTAAGGCCCCTCCTCAGAAGACTGGTAGGGGGCGGGGACTTAGAGTAGACCGTTGTAGATAGCCATGAAGAAACAGGGACTGTCCTGCTTGTGCGGCTCATAAAGGTAGAGGTTGTGCTAGCTAGTTTCTCAGAAGCAGAGTCAGGGTTCCTGAGGCCACTCACGGTCTGTGCACAGCAAGCACCTGTTGGCTGTCGACTTCAGGCAGCAGTTCCTAGGTGCCCAGGAAAGAATTCTCTCTTGGACCTGGTTTGAGATGGTTTCCTCTGGGTTTAAGAAAAATGGCTTCCCTGATGTGGTGTGCAGGATGGAACTGATTGAGGAGTAGATCCTTTGGCTGGTTCATTCTCGCCGACTGGTGTAGAAGCCGTCATAGGTGTCTGAGCTGGAAGTCTTTGCTCCTGAGTGATGGAGGAGGACTCTTCAGGGAGTGAAAGCTTGAATTTAGGAGTGAGTGACTCGGACTGAGCAAAGATCTTTACAGGATTCACCCCACCATCTGGAATTTGTTCTAGAGTCTATGTTTGAGATAATCATGCAGCTCATCCTCCTATAAAGAAATAGTTTCCTTTGTTTATTTTAAGTAAACCAGCTCTGAGAGAGCTGCTTGTTATTAAGTGTACCCAATACTGAGATAAGATTTCTTCGCCCCGCTAGGTTGTGTTGTGGTTGGGGATGATGACTGTTGGACAGCTGACCACGTGTAGGCGTCGTACTGATGCAAACCTTACAATCCCGAGTTGGCCTAGAAAGATGAGGGAGTGTACGTGTGAGCTTAGGAGCACAGAGGTGGTAGGGATCGCACTAATGTTGCTCCGTGGCAATCTGATGCTGTTCTCCACAGCAACTCGCACGTCTAGCCAAGTGACCTTCCCCATTGACTTCTTTGAACACAACCAGCAGCTGACAGATGTGGAGTTTGGTGGTAATGACCTCCTGCAGGTCTACAACGCACAACAGATAAAGCACCGGCTGAATTCCACTGGCATGTATGTGGCCAACACCAAGGTGAGGACTGACTGCACTGTGCTGGGTTCAGTCACTGGGTAGAAGGACTCAAGGACACATCTAGAAGGTTTGAGGACACATCTACTCTTAGAATGCAAGACTCACAGTCATTAACCCTTGATTCTAGTTTCATGGTCCCTAGAATTAATGAATATTCTCACGTCCACGCCAAAGGGCTCCTATTCCCGTGTTGTCAGTAGGGTTACTGTGCACAGGGCAGCAGGAGGTGGTTAATGCTGGGGAGAAAGAAGCCTGAAATTGAAGAGTCTACTCCCTGCTTCTGTTTTCCCATCCTTGGAAGAAAAGAAGTCAGTGCTGAGGAGTTAAAAAGGATAAAGGTCTTTTGTGGGCTCACACGTTGTGTCACTGTCACAGGAAGGATCGAAAGTTTGCCCTTAAGAACTTGTAATAATTTTATGATATGTGCCTCTTCTTCCTCCAGCCTGGTGGCTTCACCATTGAGATCAGTAACAACAACAGCACTATGGTGATGACAGGCATGCGGATCCAGATTGGGACCCAGGCGATTGAACGGGCCCCGTCGTATATCGAGATCTTTGGCAGAACCATGCAGCTTAACCTGAGTCGCTCGCGCTGGTTTGACTTCCCCTTCACCAGAGAAGAGGCCCTGCAGGCCGATAAGAAGCTGAACCTCTTCAGTGAGTCCCCAGCCCCTAGCGTAGACTGTATCCTTCTCGTTATGAATTCTGACTGGGTGGCCGCTTCTCTGTGGCTTTCCAGTATTCTAGGAACCCTCTGCTCTACTGATAGCTCTGTGGTCTCTGCCATCATGAAACTTTGAGCTTCGTTTGAGATATAAAGGAAACAAGATGACAGGAAAGGGATATACTCGAGAATGGGAGGGGTAAAGACAGGGTAAAACTCTGCTTCAGGGCTCACTTCTGTAGGTTTGGGTAGCCTTGCTGATGGGGCTGCCTGCGTGTTTGGGCAGAGAGGCAGCAAGATTAGCATGTGAAATCGCAAGGCTTTCTTAAGGCGCAGATGCAGGCCTCAGGGCACATGTCACTGAGAGATGTTTAGCAATGCCTTTAAACCCTCAGAGTACACATCCCTGAGCCTTTCATAAGGCAGGCAACTTTCCCTACCATTTACTGGCCACCTGTCTGAAACTTTTCCTTCCGGAAACAGTTGCTGTTGGTATTCATTCATGATGATGATCTGTGCTTTGAACAAAAGGAGTGTTTAGAGATCCCTGGGGGTGGAGTTGGGAGATACGGTACCCTGATAGCACCAGAGGATCCCTACACTGGTGCTTGGCGACTCTTCTTCTGAGTAGGAGACTTCATGGGCTTTTGGTCCATGGAACTGTTTCTACACGTATTCAGCATCTATACAAGATGAAAGTGCTACTGAAGTCTCAGGAGATAAAGTTCCTCTATGCCTGTGAAATCAGTGAGGCTTGCTACTTTGTCCAGACTAGTCTGGTCTTTGCTTTGGAGGTGGTGGTGGTAACCCTTCAGAGAATGTGCTTCCTAAAGGCTTGCTCTTGCTTACTGCAGTTGGGGCCTCGGTGGATCCAGCAGGTGTCACCATGATCGATGCTGTAAAAGTCTATGGCAAGACTAAGGAGCAGTTTGGCTGGCCTGATGAGCCCCCGGAAGAATTCCCTTCTGCCTCCGTCAGCAACATCTGTCCTTCAAACCTGAGCCAGAGCAATGGCACTGGAGACAGTGACTCAGCTGCCCCTACCACCACGAGTGGAACTGTCCTGGAGAGGTACCAGCACTGGCAGGGGCTGACTTCAGTTCTCACCGGTTCTCACTCTCCCAGCAGAACCTGTGTCTCGAGAGAGTGAGCCTCTAAGTGTCCCAAGTCTGGCCTGTGATTTTTTCAGGATTTCACTCAGTGTCTCCTTAGTGTGCAGACAGGCCTGGAGGCGGCTCAGAGCCATCTGACTCCCAAGGCTCTGCCTGGACCCTTCTGTCCCTTCCCTTCTCTTAATAAGCTCAGGTACCCTTTGGAGTAGCCAGAGGCTGCTGACCAGAAGATGCTTAAGCCAGTATTATAGATTAGGATCTAGTCTTGCTGAAGTTATAGGGAAAAATCTTCCCTTTCATTCCGATTTCATCGTCTTCTCATCTTCCTCTGCAGCAGCTACTTCATGTGGTAATAACACTGCGGGCAAGAGGCTGTCCCAGGCATCTTGTAGCAGTTCAGAGCCTCCTGAGGCTCCCCCCAGTGGCCGTCTTAAGCATTGCGCTTGGCTTCTTTGCGCTAGGGAGCTGCTGGTTTGCCATGGTAGATGCGGGATGTAAGATGTTCAGTTCTTACACTGTAAGTCGTAAGAATAGCCTGGCTTGGAATCACTGCCTCCTGCCAGCAGCCTCCCCACCCAACCCCTTTTCTCTCTCTTTCTCCGCCCCCCCCCCCCCACCCTATTCTTATATTGTTTGCTTAGGATGTATTTCCAGGTTTCTCTGAGCTTCACATTTTTTTCCTTTTTTTTTCTTTTGCTTCTCCCCCAAGTTCTGAAACTGAGTCCCTAACCAAGCTGGACCGGTTAGTATGCCCTCTTTCTTTTCTCTGCACGAGCGAGTGTGTGTCAGAGAGCGGTGTAACTGATGGCGTGGCTTTGCCTTGATTCCGCTTCTGTGGAAAAGTCCTCCTGCTTCTTTCTGTTCTGGTCATTGCATGGCTGCAGAGCTGTCCCGTGTCAAAGTGGAGAATGCGGAGGGTTGTACGTGCGTGCTTGGTGTCAGCCGCTTCAGACTCTTAGCCTCCCCTTCCTTACCCCATCCCTCTCTGCTTCCTCTCTACAGTGGATGAGAAGCGGGGAGGGGGCGCCAGGACAGTGGAAAAGTTCTACTGTCTGAAAAGCCACCAGAGAGCTTGTTCTGTCCACCGTGGTTTTATGTCCCAGGTCTCTCTTTCCTGGCTCTTTACTGCCTTCCTCTGCCCCTTGCCCTTTTTCTCTCCAGCTGCCTTCTCCACACTTTCCCCTCTCTGTCCAGAGCTTCAGCCCTCAGGATGTTGGTCTTTTTACTGTGCTGCATTAAACCCACAGGAGTGAGCCCTTGGGAGCGTGTCACTTGGTACCCTTCAGTGGTTGGGTTTCCTATCCTTCCCTTAGAGAAAATTGCCCAGTTTCCTAAAGGTGCTTTATAGGACCCTTTGAACGTTGGCAATTGGCGTGCACCTGAAAATACAGCTTGTTCTCTTCCCCGTACTTGGGGAACTCATACGAAGTGCCTTTGTGCATTTTCTTGGAGGTGTAAGTAAAATATAACCCCAGCTCTCCCAGTATAAGAAGATGGTTTTAACCTTTCCCTTTGTGTGTCCCCTTTGCCTACTGATCTATGGGGCACCTGAGCTTCGGGTCCCATTGCATCAAGACTGTTAAGCCCTTCTCAGTGATCCCTGCCACAGGCAGCAGGAGGAAGCACATTTATCCTCTTTGAGGAAGAAAAGCCCCGTCTTGGAGTTACGGATTATGAACATGGCCTCAGGTTGATCTCCGAGCAGGAGCCAGGTTTCTTCTGGCCTGTAACACAAGGAAACGATATGCATGGTGCCTGTGGCAGGTCTTATTGTGCTTTGATTTTGTGTTTGGCATTCATTAGCTGTCCCCAAGGTCCTCACGACTGTAGTCTGTGCAGGCTAAAGCACCAGGCAGAGAGAAGGGTTGTTGTTGTGCTCACACCAGCTTTTCTGTCTCCCTAGGCTGGTTGTGAGTTCTTTAGAAGCCCTGGAAAGCTGCTTTGCTGTTGGCCCAATCATCGAGAAGGCAAGTTACTTTTTTAAAGCACATGGGAGCTTTCTGAAGAGGCAGGAAGTCAGTGGAGTCATCAGAGGCCTTGAAGCCTTGCAGCTAAAGAACATTTATAGCATAATCTTGATTTGCAAAGATGATCCAGAGGAATCTTCAGCTTAAGGCCTTATGTCCTACTTTTGGGGGACCCATAGTGAGAGTGTTTTGTAGAATAGGATGAGTGCTGATTAAAGAACACTGTTCCGGGAGTCATGACCTTGGACTCTCTTTACCTGTGTTGTGGGAGGATTGTAATTTCTGAAATTCTTTGTTTTGCTCCTTGTGGTCCATGGAGCCTAACCTAGTCCTGGTGGCCGGGAAGGGAGGAGGGGGTGGGGGGCAGAGTGTGGGCAGTTTATCCTGCATGGATTTGGTGGGGTTAGTGACAACCCTGCTGTCTTCTGCATCAGGAGAGAAACAAGAATGCAGCTCAGGAGCTGGCCACTCTGCTGCTGTCCCTGCCAGCACCTGCCAGTGTCCAGCAGCAGTCCAAGAGCCTTCTGGCCAGCCTGCACACCAGCCGCTCAGCCTATCACAGCCACAAGGTAATCAGGGGTGCCTTCTGTCGAAGCGTAAGTTGTGGTACTGACAGGGAATCAAGCAAATTGGCTTTTTGGATGTAAAGCAAAGGCGTAGCAGAGTAAGGTGGGGAGAGGAGAGCGTTGAGATTAGACCCACACATCCTAAAGTTTCTTCTGAGAAATTAATGAATATCACTCAAAATGAGGACAAGCCAGTCATGGGCCACTGGTTTGCATTCATTTTGTTCTGTTACTCTAATAGGATCAGGAAGATTTAAGGAAGGGAGGGGAGGGATGCTTGGGTAGGGGTGGCTTCTCACTGGCAGAGTGGGGCGGGAAGTCACTCAGGAGGTCAGGGCTGCTGGCATGTGCACTCCTGCAGCTGTGCTGCAGCCCTCAGTGAGGTGTACTTGCTTGTGATGAATTTGGTAAGTGGTTGTTGGAGAGACTGAGGGGGAAATCTGGGGAGAGAGGGTTTCACCTATAAAAGTAAGTAGCGACTGAAGGCAGTAAGTTAGGGCAGTTTCTATAAATGGGAAAGATTGTCGACAGTTCAGATCCATGAGGAGGAAGCCACCAGCTCGGATGCCGTGGTTAGCTTTTGTGCCTCAAACCCAGAGAACTGAGAAATGTGAGTTTAACCTGCTGAACCTCTCAAGGAAAGGCGATTTTGGAAACATAGCTTTGGTATGAACCTGCAAAGAAATGACTTCCATAGGAAGGAGATCTGGGATGTTGTAACTCTGGAGAATCGGCTGGTATTTCTAGTTTTCCTATCATACTTTGATACTGATTTCATGGCTTTTGATTTTTTTTTTTTACACATCTTTAATGTTTTATTATATGAAGAAGTTGAACTGTGTTGGGCTGCTTTGAAGATTTGTTCCAGGTAGTCGACAGTAATTAGCCTGTTCTCTTGCGAGGAGGTAGCCATCCTGATGATCTGTCAGTTCCCCTCTCCTCTGTGCTTTAGTACCCAGGCCTTCCTTGCTTTTGGTTCATCCTCTGTGATTCTTTTGTTGTAGGATCAGGCCTTGCTGAGCAAAGCTGTGCAGTGTCTCAACACATCCAGCAAAGAAGGCAAGGATTTGGACCCTGAGGTCTTCCAGAGGCTGGTGATCACAGCTCGCTCCATTGCCATCATGCGCCCTAACAACCTTGTCCACTTTACGGAGTCAAAGCTGCCCCAGATGGAAACAGGTGAACTTGGCCTGTATGGCTGTGGTCCTGAAATCTGCTTACTACACCACCTTCTTTACTCTCTCATCTTCTTCTTCTTCTCACTGGCTTCTGACTGACTGCACACTCTGAGACAGGGATTTTACTCTCTTGTCTTTATATCTTGAAGGGCTTTTGACATTAGAATTGTATAGTTCTAAGTAAATGCTGTTTCCAGTGCTTACCCCTTGGATTGCTCTTGAGTTTATTTAGTGCTCTGGATATCAGATATAATCTGTCTCTGAATTTACTACCTCTTTAAGATCTTCAGGGTAAAGTTAAGCTTGTGCCCTGGTTGCTTTAAAGTTATAGGATCATGTCTTTTGCTTTCGTGCTGTACTTTTGCCAGTATTTTATTAATATCTGTAGCCTTTCTCAGTGCTTGATTCTATTTCCTCCTCTCTCCTCACATTGGCTGGGTACCAAACCTGCTTTGCTTTCATAAAATAGAGCTTATTGATGCCTTTACAGTTCTGTTATTTACATATTTCCATATGCTGTCATCATCCTGTTCCTCCTCTAGTACTATAATTCACGAATCATTCTAGAAAATTGCAGATGTTCCCCTAGCTTTTAGAAGTTGAACAGTTGCACCTGAGATCTCTGAATCTGCTGTAAGCTCCTGAATGCTCCCCTTCTACTTAATTCTAACATACGATGTTTTCTGTGATATTCCTTTCCCAGACTGTTTTTTTCCTAGATGTGCCTGCTGGAGTCTAGGGATAGTTGGCATATTGACTGGGGCCCCACTTGAAACTCCCTCCCCAGGCAAGCTTCCTTGACCTGAGTTAACCTTAAAACAAATTAAATTCCATCTTAGATTTACCGTCGTTAATAATTTTTTTTCCTCCTGCTTAGAAGGAGCGGATGAGGGGAGAGAACCTCAGAAGCAGTTGGAGGGAGACTGCTGTAGTTTCATCACCCAGCTGGTGAACCACTTCTGGAAACTCCATGCATCCAAACCCAAGAATGCCTTCTTGGCACCTGCCTGCCTGCCAGGTATCATGTTAAAAGGGATACTTGATAGTGAAGCCCGATGTAAGTTTTTTCTTGGAACAGATTGAACTCTTCACCTTTAGCCTTCATCATCCATCTCTTCCAGAGTGGATATTTAGTGAATATTTAGGAAACAGAAGCCTGTGAGATCAGTGTTCCTGATAGAGGAATTTAGCAGTGTAGCAGAGAAGTGGGACTTGCTTGTATCTCTCACGTCGGATTGAATACTTCACATAAAGAAGTGTGTGCGTGTGTATGCCCTTAGTGGTGTTTATAATTGTTTTTAAAAAAGTCTTTGAGGGGACTACCCTGGTGACGCAGTAGTTAAGAATCCGCCTGCCAGTGCAGGGGACACGGGTTTGATCCCTGGTCCGGGAAGATCCCACATGCCACGGAGCAACTAAGCCCATGCGCCACAACTACTAAGCCTGCGCTCTAGAGCCTGCGAGCCACAACTACTGAGCCCGTGTGCCACAACTACTGAAGCCCGCGTGCCTAGAGAGCATGCTCCGCAACAAGAGAAGCCACCGCAATGAGAAGCCCACTCGCTGCAACTAGAGAAAGCCCGCACGCAGCAACGAGGACCCAGTGCAGCCATAAACAAACAAACAAATAAATAAATTTATTTATTTAAAACAAAACCCAAAAAACATCATACTAGAGAATTATTTTATTTCTAAGCTACTGCTGCCTTTGGTATTTAACTTTTCACACTGTCTAAGGTTTTTAGGTGGAAGAGTAGTAAGGTTCTGAATAGCAATCTAGAAAAGTAGAAGGACCCCTGTTACTCATTTGTGTTTGGACATTGCTTGGGCAGTGAACCCAAAAGGCCTGTTAGGGTCATCTTTATCACCTAAGGTTTGGGGATAGTAGGGAACATTTAGACTCTGCTCAGCTCTTCACATTTCTCTGCCCTGTCTTTTGATATCCATAGAGAGTAGACACCTGTTTATTTCTGTGATGCAGGATATTTGGAAAGGCTTTTGGAGACAGTTTGGGAGATTTAGGAGACTATTAATAAAACAAATCACAAACAATGCCTACAGCCTACATTCTATGTGTGTGTTTTGTTTGTTTGTTTTTCTGTGTGTGCTTGTCATTTTCTTGTTAGCTTGACCTTTACATGGGCATAAGAATTTGTACTTTTGTCTTTGACTGTCAAGTAGTTGGAATTTTTTTCACCATCTGTTTCTCCCCTTTAGGCCTAACTCATATTGAAGCTACCGTTAATGCTCTGGTAGACATTATCCATGGCTACTGTACCTGTGAGCTGGACTGTATTAATACAGCATCCAAGATATACATGCAGATGCTATTGTGTCCTGTACGTATCATTACAACCCCAGATAATCCTTATCTGGGAATGTCTGGAAAAAATTTTTTTTATAAGTTTGCTAATTAATGAAATAAAACAGACTTAAAGGAGGGTAATGGGAATTAAGAATTTTACATATCAGTAAAGCCTTTAACATTTTACTCATTCCATGGAAAAGAAGGTTTGAAAAGGGAATGGACTTGGTTTGTTTTGTTCAGTGCTGAGTCCCCAGGGAATATACTGATGGTTGCTTCATAGTTAATGCTAAGTAAGTATTAATTAAATGAGTACCTGAATGAACATCATCAAGATCTATTTCCAGTGACTCTGGCACAGAAGCTAGTGTTGGAAGTACTGATTTTAGCACAGAGCTAAGTGACCCTGATCATCTGATGAAAAGCCAAAACCAATTTGTAGGCAGCCAAAGGGACTTCAGGGCCAAATGACCTGCCAGTCTATTACCAGGAACTAAGATACAAGAATGTAGCATATGGGGCTTATATATGCCAGGTTGGGGAAATGGGCTTAACTGCTGACCTGATTCAGCAGGTTGCAGGTGAGAGTAGGCAGATCTTCCACATGCATGTGATTGTCCAAGAAAGGAAAGTGTTTTATAGACAGTTTCATGAATAATATTAAAACCTAAGAATGATGGTTTCCTTTCAACCTCAGGATCCTGCTGTGAGCTTCTCTTGTAAACAAGCTCTAATTCGAGTCCTAAGGCCGAGGAACAAGCGGAGACATGTGACATTGCCCTCCTCCCCTCGAAGCAACACTCCAATGGGTAATGTGAGGTCTGGGTTTAGGCTTGTGCGAGTGTGGCGGGGGGAGAAGGGAAATAAAGCACTAGGACGTGCTGCTCATGTTGACGAAGGCCCTGGAGACTTTTGGTTATGTATCCATTGTTTTACGCTGCCTTATTCCATGAAGAATTGAAGGTGGTGTATAAAAAACGCATAGTAAGTAGAATAAAAAGAAGGAAAATGGAGGCCAGGGGAAAATAAAGGTACAATAGTAAAATCAAGCCAAGGACATAAAATCTACATCACAAAGTCCTACATGGCTGTTAAGTGAAGATCTTATTTTTGGCTGAAAACTTCCCAAAAGCCAGAGTGAAAATAAAATGAGAACAGTTCAAAAATCACAGTGACTGAAGAAAAAACCCGCCATTTTTCAGGAAATGAAAAATTTCCCCGCATGAAAGCTCTTACATTAAGGGTCCATTTTGTTGCCTAATGGGTAGTATCTTCAGCGGACTTACCTACAATAAGATTGACAGCAAATTTCACAAGAGATTTCCCTCTTGATACAGTTGGATACGAGTCAAGGACATAACATTTAACATTTTAGGAAAAGCAATTCTACCAATTGTCTAAATCTTAGCAGTAGTATATTGTGTAACTCTGGTTACTTGGTTTAGCTCAGAAGTTAAACTTCCAATGAAAGTCACATACATAGTTTAAATTTTATTTTAGTCACATGATGAAGAGTAAAAAGAAATATTTGAAATTAACTTACTAATAATCCAATATATCAAAAATATTATTTCAACACATAATATAAAAAATTATTAGTAAAATATTTTCCATTCTTAAAAAATTTTTTTGTACTGTCTTAAAAATCTAGTGCGGGGCGGTGGGTGGGAGGGAGGTCCAAGAGGGAGGGGATATAGGTATACATACAGCTGATTCACTTCATTGTATAGCAGAAACTAACAACATTGTAAAGCAATTATACTCCAATAATTAAAAAAAATCTAGCGTGTACTATATACACTAACATCACATCTCCATGTGGAGTAGCCACGTTGTAGCTAGTGGCTGTGGCTACTGTGTGGTCCAGTGCAGGTTTAGAGGAGCGCATGCAGCTTCACGACCTTCAGACAACCTTCCTTGAGTATCATTCATCTTAAGCTTTTGATGAGTCAGGCAACAATTTGTGCATCTTTTCTCTGTGGAGAAGCTAGAGTCCGGATAGTTTATGTTTCCAGTTAAGGTCATATCCACATACTTTTTCAGCCCATTGAGTGGAAGGCAAGGTCTCCATCCTTTTCTGATAATTAGGAGTCTAACCTGGGCTTCTCCCTTCTTAGAGGGCTTTTCCCCTTCATACAGAAGCTGGTCTGGGTAGGACCTGTAGTGCTGTGCTGGAAGAACCAGCTTTCATTCGATGGTTTCACATTTCAATTGGTTCTTCTCTTAATGATTATGTAGTGTGAAAATCTCACTGACCCAGTTGTTTTGGGGGAAAAAAAGTAAGATAACACTCCAGGCTGCCATGACAGATAATAGATAAACATTTCAATTGTATTATTTTCCCTGTCTTGTCCAGGGTCTCCTGAGGGTTGGCACAAGCTCATGGGACCTGCTGGTCTTAGATTTTTCTGCTTTATGGAATCCAAGGGTTTTTGTTTCTGTTTTCCTTCATCAGCTGGAAAAGACTTCTCCTAAGTGGAGCAGGCTGTCACTGCCAGCCCCACCTTCCCAGATCCTGCTAGGTCCAGGAAGCAAGAGAAAAAGGCCAGGCATGGCTCCCTGGAATTTATCTCTAAAGCACAGGGCACTAGCTGGTAGCTTGCTTGTCTTGGTTTTTGTTTGCTATGTAGCTTATCTTACCACACGCCGAGGGAGGAAAGAGCAAGCACCTTCAGGTGACTGGGGTTTCTTTGACTCAGGAGACAAGGATGATGATGACGATGATGACGCAGATGAGAAAATGCAGTCGTCAGGGATCCCGAATGGTGGTCACATCCGTCAGGAAAGCCAGGAACAGAGTGAGGTGGACCATGGAGATTTTGAGATGGTGGTGAGTCTCTGGCAGCAGGAGAGGGGAGGAGGAGCCTCAGAACTCTCCTCTAGCTCTTGTTCAGTGGACTTCCACAAGCTGCCGTTTACCGCGGGACACTGACAGAGCTTTCTCTCTGCAGTCTGAGTCGATGGTCCTGGAGACAGCTGAAAATGTCAACAATGGCAACCCCTCTCCCCTGGAGGCCCTGCTGGCAGGCGCAGAGGGCTTCCCCCCCATGCTGGACATCCCGCCTGATGCAGATGACGAGACCATGGTTGAACTAGCCATTGCCCTGAGCCTGCAGCAGGACCAGCAAGGTAGAAGGCAATGCCAGGAACACAGTGGCCCATTGGCCTTGTACAGGAAAGAGGGTTTGGCAGTTACTGATATCCAGCTGACTTAGCTCGTCCCCAGATTTGGGGAGAGGTTGATCTGGGTGAGAGCTGTTCAGAGATACAGGTGGAGAGTGAGAGGGATCATGGTGGGATTTTTAGTCTGGGAGCCAATCTCATAGTTTCTGTTAGTTTGGTCTTTTGGATTATTTCCTCCCAAATCTGTTAGATTCCTCCAGCCTGTGTCCTGCCTGAGCTGAAGGAAGGCTTCCACCATCTCTGTAACTAAATTTGGTGGGTGGACAGCAATGGCTGTTGAGTAACTTCCTCTAGGCCAGAGGGGGTCACACACTGGTGAGTTTAGACTCCTGAGGGCAGCAGGTGGCCAGGCGGCGCTGTGGATGGGGTCTGGAGGGGATGCTGTGCTCACTCTCCACTTGTTTCCCAGGCAGCAGCAGCAGTGCCCTGGGCCTGCAGAGCCTGGGGCTGTCCGGCCAGGCACCCAGCTCTTCCTCTCTGGACGCAGGAACCCTCTCTGACACCACAGCATCAGGTAACTGTCCACAGCAAGGAGCGCCGGCTCAGGGCCCCAGGACCCTCAGGCCTCGTTTCCAACGCTGTGAGAGTGTAATGGGCAGCTGCTTTGACAGGCCATTCTGGACTTCCTGCTTGTGCCTTTGCTCTAGAAATGCGGGTGTGGAAGGCATAGTGATGCAGCTTGGCAAAGGCATTCATGGCTCTGCTTCCCTACACTTTGCATGCTGCCTGGCTTCAGCTAATTCCCCAAGGAAAGGCCAAGAGAACAGCTTGCAGGTTGATCGGCTTTAGAGCTTAAATCACAGCTTTCAGGGTTCTTCACCAGAGTTCTAACATTTTAGACAGTTTCAAAAGGGAGACAAGAAATGGAGCTCAAACCTTTTAACTCTTTTCTCTTCATTTGCAAATAAAAGTGAAGCTACAAGAAGCTGAGTTACACTTCAGGTCAGCGTGGGATCTGAGCTTGGTGGGTAGGGTTTTTATGGACAATTCAAATGCATAGGAAATCTTCAGACCTCATTTTGTGTTTACTTTCAATCTCTTTTCCTAATCTGATAAGAAAAAAAATGTCCTGAGTGGAGAGTTGGACCAAATAGAGGAGGATGGAACATCTGAACAATCTACTGGAAAATCAGCCCCTGAGTAATTTAAGGGTTGATTGAGAGTTTTCAGACTGATGTGTCCCTCTATTTGTTTTCTTTTTTTTTTTTTTCTTTGTTTCTTGTTTTGGGCGTTTTATCCTGGATAGATAAGAAAGGGAGAAACTGGCTGTCCCCTGTCGCCTGCTGCCATGGCTTGTTGCTTTTCTTAGGTCTCTTTAGTTGCTGTCATTTCAGGCTTGGAGGTCACTGTTGTGCTGTGCCAGTTGTGTTCCTACTGTGCTCTGTGGCTGTCTTGGCTTTTCTCCCCCATGTATCTCATCCAGCATTTTCCTCCTGTCTCAGCTCAGCCCTGATCCTGGATGCTGTGGCTGTCTCTGAGGAATTTCCTTGCTTCATTATTAGCATCTGATGAGGATGATTAGGAAGTTTGAAATTTCCAAATGAGCTCCCCTCTGGACCATCTGATTAAAAAAACAGACAAGGTTGATTTGAGAGCTCATGATAAGTGATTTCCTAGCATAAGCATAAATTGATTGCAAAACAAATCTCATGAAAATTCAGAATCTATGCTTTTGAATGGTAATGGCTATTTTCCAATCTCAGCAGGTGTCAGTAACACCTAGACTGTGGTGACTGTGAAGCGTTTTAGCTAGAAAACTGAGTGTCCATGTCACAGATTCTTCTTGAATCTCTGCACTGTTTTACTTGCACTGTGATGTAACAGTGAAGGAAATGCCCAGTGAACTGGGTTTTCACTTCTGTCTAAGTACTGTTTGCAATGCACCATGTATAGCGTTTGTTCCTGTTAGTGATTAACCAGCAAAGCAAATCCTTCCCTTTTTTCTTTGACAACAGGATGTGTAAACTGCATTGTGTCTTCTGCACTATGTAGTTTGATGCTTTTGCCCCAAAGAGGGGTTTTTACCTGTAACAGCTCTCGTTACTCTCTCAGCTCCAGCCTCAGACGACGAGGGCAGCACAGCAGCAACTGATGGTTCCACCCTTCGGACCTCCCCTGCTGACCACGGTGGTAGTGTGGGCTCGGAGAGCGGGGGAAGTGCAGTGGACTCGGTGGCTGGCGAGCACAGTGGTAATACGGCTGGAGGTCCTGATATCCTTGGGCAGAGAGGGTGGGGACAAAATAGAAATCCCTGCCTGGGTCCTAGGATTGGTTTCAGCAAAGGGGAGTTTAATTATCTGTTAGTGGAAGAAAAAAATGACATACATAATCCCAAATCATGATTAGTTGAAAACAAGGATGGTATGACTTTGAAATCAGTCCTACGGTGGCTTTTGCTTCTTCTGTTGTGGAAGAGATTTTGGGCAGTCCCGTTGTTAATGATCTGGTATATTAATATAGCAGGCCATCTGTACTGGCTGGTGGGGGTTGGGCTTCTAGAATGAGGAAGCATGACAAGCCATTTTGGTTTGATCTTAAAAATCAGTCTCTGCTTAAAAATTGGATATGAAAATTTTTTGTGGAAGAGATATAGAGTAGCTGATAATTTCGAGATTCCCAAATCAGTATGTGTTTCTTCTGGAGTATGAGATGGAAATTTATCAACAGTTGAGATTAATTGTTCTTGTGGGTGGATCTTCTGTTCTTTGGGTACCCAGAGAGTCATTTAGTAATTTAGTCATTTAGTCCTGTGGGGCCGAAATCGTGAATTCAATCCTTATTGACCTTCACACAGAAGAAAAAAATTTTCTAAAGCTACCAGTCAGGTAATTGCTGACTTAAGAATGCACTGGATTCCACCGTGCTTTGGGAGTTGATTTGTACTTTTTAAAACATTTCCCTCTAGTATCTGGCCGGAGCAGTGCTTATGGTGATGCCACAGCAGAGGGGCATCCGGCTGGACCAGGAAGTGTCAGTTCAAGCACTGGCGCCATCAGCACCACCACCGGACATCAGGAAGGAGATGGCTCCGAGGGAGAAGGAGAAGGGGAAGGGGAAGGAGATGTCCACGCTAGCAACAGGTCAGGAGCTGGCCACTTGCACTCAAGAGGCTTTCCTAGGGGAGAAGGTTTAAAAACCTTAAGAAGTGTTCTAGGTCTGTCTTCTGGTCCTAATTAGAATTTCATCAAATCAATTGCAGAGAGAATAGAAAGTGGTTTCTTTCGTAGGGCCCGCCTGTATCCCTTAGTAAAAGGGATTGTCGTAAAAACACGTGTCCTCCTTAGTCAAATCTTTCTTGTTTCATCATTAACTGTACACTCATTTTGTAGCTTTCTCTTCATAAATGACACTGTTCTGGGCTCAAAAGTGATAGTTATTAAGTAAATACTAGAAATAACTGCTTGTTCAGCATGTTTATTAGGTAATAGAGAGATCAAACAGCAAATACAAGTTTATGACTAGAAATACCAGTGGTGGGGCATTTGGCAAATGGAAAGTAATCCATAAAATCCTAATCCAGCCCCCTGAAGAAATTCTGGTGGTATTTGGTACTGGATTGGTGGAGGAATGTATTCTTAACCAAAAGATGACTAGAGAAATAGAAGAGGAGGAAGAAAAGAAACCTAAGAATATACTCGTGATACAATGTTTGTTAAATTTGGTGAGGCCCATAGTTATCACATTAGTGCAGAAATCAGTATTTTGAACTGAATGATTTCTATCAGAAAAAGAGGTAACTGAACAGTCAGGCATCGGAGACATTTTGGGAGGGCATCAGTGAGTGTTTCCTCTATTCCCTGTGTCCTTCCACTTAAACTCTTGCAGCATCCCTTTGGGGAAGATGACCTCTGGCTCAGTTAACTGTTGATATTTTGATGGGATTTGTTTCTTAACTGCTTAACCTAAAAGGCATTTTCTACTTAATCTTTTTTTTTCCTCTTCATGTGATTTCTAGGTTAATTCCATGTGTTCAGATAATGTGATCTTTGTGATTTTTGGTTCTTTGAAGTTTATTTTTCAAAATATTTTTAATCCAGTTACCTTTGCTTTTTAATTGGAACAGTTAAGTTCATTTATAACTGATGTTAATTACTGATATATTTGAATTTATTTTGTGCTTCTTATTTGTTCTGCCTGTTTCCGTGTTTCTTTTTCTTTGTAGCCCTCTTGTGGGTTGATTTGCTCTTTTCTCATTCCCCCCTGCCCCAACTTTGCAAGTTTGGAGGTTGTTTACTCTGTTTCCAGTCTTTTAGTAGTTATACTAATCACTTCAACATGCATACTTAACCAAAACTAAAGTTAACTAAGAGCTATATCTTCTTCCTGAATGAGTACCTTAGAAGACTTTGCTCATTCTTATCAATTTAAGCTATTATATTTGTGTGTTTTAAGAAAAGTCTTTTTAAAGCTTTCAAGATATTATTGCTCTTTTATATAATTTATGTAGTCAGTGTCTGTTTAGATTTGCTCACACGTTTACCACTTTCTACGCCCATGTTTTCTTTGTGCATCTCAGACCTTCCATCTAGGATCATTTTCTTCTTGAAGTATGTCATTTAGATTTTCCTTTAGGGGAGGTCCCCTGCTTTCAAAATCTCAGGTTTTGTTAGTCTGGAAAATGTCTTTATTTAGCTTACATTTTGTGGATGTATTTTTGATGGGGATAGAATTTTGTGTTGATGGTTGTATCCTCCCAAAATTGAAAATGGTATCCATTGTTATTGCCAATGAGATGTCACCTGCTGTTACAATTATTGCTTCTTTGAAAACAGTGTCTTTACTGCTGCTCTTAAGATCTTTATCTTGTCACTGTTATTTGTAGTTTTACTGGGATAGGTTTAGGATGGATTTCTTTACATTTGTTCTGCTTGAATGTTTGGGTTAGTGTCTTTTATTAATTCTAGAAACTTCTCATTCATTAATCTCATTCAAATATCTCATTCATTAATCTCATTGGGCATTGCTTCTGCCTCATTTTCTGTTATTTCTCTTTCTGGGACTTAAATAGATGTTAGACCATCATATTCTCTTCTCCATGTATCTTAATATCTCTTTTCTTTCTTTTTTAAATTCCTCTGCTTAGTTATTTATAGTTTCCTAAGATTTATTCGAGTGACATTAGAAAACATCAAATACATAGTTATAAGTTTGGAAGATATATAACACTTCTACACTGAAAACTATAAAAGCTCATTGAGGGAAATTAAAGAAGATCTAAATAAATGAAGGGATATACCATGTTTATGGATTGAAAGACTCATTATTATAAAGATAACAATTGTCTTAACATTGATACAGGTTCAGTATAATCCCGGTCAAAAGTCTTAGCTGGCTTTATTTATGTGTCAAAACTGACAAGCTGATACTAACATTTATTTGGAAGAGCAAGGGACTAAGATTAGCTAAGGCAATATTGAAGAAAACCCACAAAATTAGAAGACTACACAACTGTAGCTTATAAAGCTGTGCTCAGTAAGACAGTGAGGATATTGGTGCAAGGACAGACAAAATAGATTAACAAAACAGACTAGCGTTCAGAAACAGATTCACACATACATAGTCAACTGATTTATGACACAGATGAGACTTCTGTACAGTGGAAGAAAGATGGTCTTTTCAATCAATGGCAATAGGTTGGTTGGAAATTAATATGGAATAAAATGAGTCTTGACCTGATCATACACAAAAATCAGTTGCTATGGATTTAAACACAAAAGGTGACACCGTACTGGTTTTAGAAGACAAAATATCTTCATAACTTAGGGTTGGCAAAGATTTCTTAAATAGGACACAAAAAGTATTAGCCAAAAGGAAAAAGATATATAAACTGGACTATATTTCAGCAGCTGATTCTTTTTTTCCTGCTTTTGTCTCAGCATCAGGATTTGAGTCAGCTAATTTTTCTTACAGACTCCTGGATGGGGAAAAAGTGGTACGGGGGGAAGTGGTATATTTGTTTACTTTTAAACTCAGGGTGTAGCCTTCTGTGTTTTTTTTATGAGATTCTCTTTGAAGACTCGCCTCACTTGGGGCAGATTCTAGGCCTCTTTTCCTAGTCCAGATGCCTTGTAAGGTCCTAGCAACCTGATGTACAAGTTGCCGTTAGAGCATCATAGCCTCAAGTTTTTGGATGCCCTGAAATCAGTCTCAGGGCTCTGCTTACCCCTCTGGATTTCTATCTTTACTCATTTTCTGGCCTAATAATTTCTTAATTGCTAGTGAGCTCATTATTGCTTTTATTTTGACCTTGTATTCTGTGATCTTTCTAAATTCACTTAAATTCTAATTATAGGTTTTGATAATTAGATTAATCCTAATTATGGGTTTGGTAATTAGATTAATTCTTATCACAGATTCTGCATGAACAGTCTTGTCTCCTGTAAATAATGACATTTAAGTTTTTTCCCTTCAATCTTTACACCTTTTAACTGTTTTCTCTTGCTTTATTGTATTGGGTAGGAGAGAAGTGGTGATGGTGGAAATCCTTACCTCATTCCCAGACACAGGAGAAAAGGTTTCCTACTTTACCATGAAGTATGATGTTAAGTGGAAGGTTTTCTGGGATATTCTTTATCAAATTAAGTTTTGCTACTAGTTTGCTGGGAGATATTTTATCTTGGGTTGGTTTTTGAAGCTTTCCAGTTGCTTTTGTGGCACTTAGTTGATTATATGTTTTTCTCCTTTATTCTGTTTAAGGTTGTAAATTACAGTAATTGATATTTTCCGTTATTAAACCAACCTTCTGGGGACACCTGATCGTGATGTCTTATCTTTTGTATCACTGGATTTGATTTGCTGATACTTTATTTAGGCCTGTAATTTTTCTTCTTTGAAATGTTTTTGTCAGGTATCGGTATTCATGTTATTCTGGCCTCATAAAGTAAGTGAGGACATGTTTCCCATTCTCTGTTCTCTACAAGAGTTTGTGTAAGATTGATTTTATTTCGTCTGAATTCTTGGAAAAATTTAGCCGTGAAGTCACCTGGGTCTCTAAGGGAAGACTTTCTTTAAGGGAAGACTTTCAACTATAGATTCATTCTTTAAATGACACAGAATTATTTCTTTTTCTTCATGTGTCAATTTTGGTATGTTGTGCTTTTCAAGGAATTCATTCATTTTACTGGGATAAAGTTGTTCATAATATATCTTATCATCCTTTTAATGTCTTTAGGATTTGTAGTGATATACCTTTTTTCATTTCTAGTATGGGTAACAAATATTTCCCCCCCCAAAAGTCAGTCTTGCTAGAAGTTATCAACTTTATTTACAAAGAACCAACGTTTGGCTTTGATTTTTCTCTGTTATATACCTACTTTCTATTTCATTTCCACTCTTGATTATTTCCTTTCTCTTCTTACTAACTTTTTTTGTTTTAGTATCTTATTTTTGGGGGAGGGGGATAATTTTCTGTTTTTTTTTTTTTTAGTGTCGTAAGATGGAAGGTTAAATCATTGATTTTAAACCTTTCTTTTTCAATACATATTTGAAGCTATATATTTCTCTCTAAAATTCCCTTTAACATTGCTTTGGCTGGAGCTCACATATTTTTATATGTTGTATTTTCATTGCTGTTCAGTTCAAAATGTTTTCTAAATTCTTTTGTAATTTAGTCTTTGGCCCATGGGATATTTAGAAATACGTTGCCAAATTTCCAAACATTTGGGGATTTTCTAATTATTTTTGTTATTGATTTACAGTTTAATTTACTGTGGTTGGGGAACATACTATGTGATTTCGATGCTTTGAAATTTCTTGAGACTCATTATTTCGAAAATGTTGTTATATCTTTTTAGGATTTTCATTTGTTTTTAGCTGGAGGGTCAATTTAGGTAACCTAGCCATATTGCTAATGAAATTCTCTAAAGTTGTTTTAAGTTAACTGTATTTTTCAGGAATAAGTTAATTAAAGAATTGTTAAGTAACTTATTGTTTTAAATA
Source organism: Eschrichtius robustus (assembly GCF_028021215.1). NCBI lineage: Eukaryota > Metazoa > Chordata > Mammalia > Artiodactyla > Eschrichtiidae > Eschrichtius > Eschrichtius robustus. The sequence goes on along the minus strand of NC_090826.1, from coordinate 14,834,172 downwards.
ATAGAATAACTGAATTGGTTTTACTTTGTCACGAGGAGGAAATTGTAATTTTGGTACACTGTTTAATTTTTTTGTTAAGTTGCAAGAGTACTACTATCTTAAGAGTTTGAAAAGTCAGTAATCTGGCATGATCTTAGTCCAGATCCAGACTCTACTCATTATGTTGGCTTTTTCCTTTCTGTGTATATTCACATGCACGTTCTCCAAATCTGAGGATTTTAATCTGTCTCAGAACTTGTTATGTTTTATCCTAAAAGTATTAAGCTGCTGCTGTCATCTCATCTTTCATCACTTGTACCTTATCTGTTCCTGAGCAATTTTTATTCATTTGTAGTCCTCACACAGCTGGTCTAATTATTCGAAGATGCATGCCTGGGCTTTTGTGTATTACTATATTCTGAAGGTTGTTTAGCTCGTTCCTTCAAGTTCTTTTAGAAAAATTGTCATTTATTATTCAAGACTATTTTCATTCAGACTTTTATTATACTGAAAATATTCTGGATACCTGCTAGGATATGGAATGCATGAAAATCACACTTAAAAAATATGAAGGCATGTGGTTTCTTACACATGTAAAGTAAAATGAAGCAAAATGGTTTATTAATTTTGAGAGTGAATCCATTAATTGATTTAGCAAATGCACTGTTAGTCTGTGTAAGATTGTGTTAGGTGAGACTGCCAACCAACTTGTTGACAAGACCCTAATTAATTTTCATATTGGTCCTCTTGAATCAGCATATTCACTAGAGATCCAGAAACACATATTTGTTATACTACAGAAGCCCAGCTGTACATCTGCAGATGAAGAAGGCTAGGTAGTGGCCAACTGCATATATGGGAGAACTCACGGTTCTAGTATTGATGTTGAGATTGAATTTTATACTAGGAAAAATGATGACTAAGCTGTGAGAGGGCAAAGCAGTGACTGGCCTTCCTAAGGACTTGGGAAACAAGAAGAAGGGGCTAGGTCACTATACAATTGGGTGATGTAAAATTTGTAGACGGCAGAATTCCAGAAAATAATGCTTGGAGGCGGAATAGGGCCATGTGTTGGAAAAAGCCATAGAGCTTACTATTGAAGGTTTGGTTTGAATATTGAGAACAACCAGGACCTGGTTGCTTGAGAAATATTTTAACTTCCTGTAGTAAGTTTTCGGTACCATCAGTTGTATCTTGGAATAGTTTTGGTCCACTTTAACAGAGTGAGATTTTTCCTTCTATGTTACTGGTATACCAAAGGCATGTCTTAACAGTTTTTTTTTTTTAAATGCTAGGATTGTTCCTAAGAAGTAGCTTCCCTATTTACGTCAGTGGCAGGAGGAAAGAACTATATTCAGCTGGTTAGTGTTTGTGTATTAGCTCATGTTTCATGTATTTTCCCTCATCTTTTAGGCTGCACATGGTCCGTCTGATGCTGTTGGAGAGACTACTGCAAACTTTGCCCCAGTTACGAAGTGTTGGAGGTGTCCGGGCCATTCCATACATGCAGGTATCCCTCAGTTCACTTGGGTCTGTCACATCAAAGTTGGACCATCCTTAAGCATGCTCACAGCTCTCCTTCTGAGGCTCTGTAAGACTTGGTTTGGTATTAGGTTATAGAATAATGGAATGTAATTTTGAATTGCAAGTTATAGCCCTTCATTTTATAGATGAGAAGGCCGAGGATCAGAGAATGAAGTTAAAAAATTTCTACAGCTATCCAGGTAGTTATTGACAGAGCCAGGAACAAAAGTCTGCTCCAGAGATTCTTAGTGTCTAGTAACTCTTTATTAGTATTAGTAATAGAGTGTGGTCTGATAGCTATTCTCCCACTAGCTGCCTTCGTCTTAGGCAAAATTGTTCTTTAATTAGAATACCACAGTGCCATATCTTAAGCCACTTTGGTTGGATATAGTGTAGGCTAGTCAATTAGTTTTGCAGACTTTTTGCAGAACATTTTCTGTGATGGCCAAGGGTAACATATGCCATAATTTGACTCTTCTGACTCTGGACACTTCAACTTTGGTTACCTTAGGACTTAGAACCTTTTCATGGATTATTGTTATGCTTGACAGGGCAGTCAGGAAGACTGGGATTTCTTCTGAAACACCTTGTGTTTAGAATTGTTGTTCTTTAGGGAATTGGCTTTCATGTTTTCTCTCTCTGTTGATGTCCAGGTCATTCTGATGCTTACTACAGATCTGGATGGAGAAGATGAGAAAGACAAGGGGGCCCTGGACAACCTGCTCTCCCAGCTTATTGCTGAACTGGGCATGGATAAGAAGGTGAAATTTGAGAGTCATACTGTGTGAGAGGCAGGGATTGGCTGAGATCGGTTTTCAGTTTTTCATTCCTCTCTTAGAGGAGCTTCACCTAGTTTCAGGGGGTGACCCTCCACTGAGGGCTCCAGTTCTGTTGATTCATCAGAAACGTTTTTAGTGCCTGCTTTGGCCCTGGCATACTTTTGGCTCTGGCTATAAATGAGGAACAAGACCAAGTCCCTGCCCTCATGGACCTTTTGTAGCTCCACAAGGTAAAAACAATAAATTGGTTGTTTGTATCTTAACATGGCTTCCTAGGTGTATCAGGCTCTAGATCATCCACGTATAGACCACAAGTACATTGGAGCTTGTTTTTTCTCTGAGTCCATGTGAGGCAATCTTGTTGAGAGGACGCCTCAAGTTTAAAGTAAGTGTGGTCTTCTGGGCTCCGCCTCTGTCCGCAGGATGTCTCCAAGAAGAACGAACGCAGTGCCCTGAATGAGGTCCACCTGGTGGTGATGAGACTCCTGAGTGTCTTCATGTCCAGGACCAAATCCGGATCCAAGTCTTCCATATGCGAGGTATCTTGCTTTGGGCTAATGGGCGTGGGGAAAGGAACGAGGATTGTCTGGGTGGCGCTCGGACAGCAGGCAGAGGCCTCTGTTAGAGCCAGGCCGTCGTCGCTCGAGAGCAGTAAGATTCTAAGCTGCCACCGCTCAGGGGCAGAGCATCCACCTTTCTCGGGGTCCCTTCCAAGCTCTGATCTTTTCCAACAATCCCTCCACTGGGGGTGGTTAAAGCGTTTGGAAGTTCCATTATTGAAAAGCAGGAGACTGTTCTGCCAGGCGCAGAGTGGCCAAGAGGATTCCCCTCCTGTATGTTGCTATAAGGTATGGTAATAGAGCAGAGAGAAAGCAGTGGTGTGTGCTGGAAAGGAGATTAACACAAAGCAGAGAAGGTAGAAATGGAGGCTGAACTGCGTCCAGTCTTAATGAGCTTCTGAGCTGTGTGGGTGGCTGGGGTTTGCCAGGCTCTCCTAATGGTTTTATTTACAGTAGCTTTTCTCCCGCTTTTCTGTTCATGTGATCACTCACCCCATCTCCTTTGGAAGCTGGTTCTATGGAAAGAGCCCCTACTAGGAGAGTGGGGCTGCAAAGAAGTGCCTATAGTGGAAAGTTTTCTCTCTCTTTAACATAAATGGGCTTCTTTTCTAGCTGTCCAAGGAGAAAGAGAAAACCTCTTCCCTGCAGGTGGAAGGGTTATCTAATCCTGGCCTCCTTGGCCTCTGGCACATATGTGTAGGGAGATTAGAGTTGGGAACTGGTGTTTCTTTGTTTTCTCTTACCATGCTGGTGTTCAGAAGAGTGGGGGAAATGTTTGAGCTAGTCGGGAAACTTTTAACTCAAGAGAGTGACTCCCTCACTTCCGTGACAGCTACTCCTAAGGCTGTTGTGAGTGCGTTTCCTACCGCCAACACTCAGCTGAATGCCACACTGTGCTACAGGCCATTCTTAGCTTCTCCCTGGTTTTTCCCCAGTCATCTTCCCTCATCTCCAGTGCCACAGCAGCAGCCCTGCTGAGCTCTGGCGCTGTGGACTACTGCCTGCACGTGCTCAAGTCCCTGCTGGAGTACTGGAAGAGCCAGCAGAACGATGAGGAACCCGTGGCTACCAGCCAGCTGCTGAAACCACATACTACGTCATCCCCACCCGACATGAGCCCATTCTTCCTCCGCCAGTATGTGAAGGTGAGGTCCTTCCCCGGGCAGTGAACCACTCCTGTCCCTCATCCAGGGCACTGTCCTCTTCAGTCTCAGTGAGTAGCGCTGAAGGAGCCGAGGATGTCACATACTCCCCCTGCTGTTACAGGATGCCCTAGTTTAGAAGATGGGCTTTCTGGTCAGGTGAGTCCGGGAACGTGTCCCTCGGGAACAGGTGTTCCCACTTACCAGCCATGAAGCTTGGAGAAGTTCTGCCTAACCTTAGTAAGCCTCAGTTTGCACACCTGAAAAATGAGCATACACATAGTATCTGCTTTATAAAGTTGTTGTGAGCATTGGATGAGGTGATGTTTGTAAAGCGCAGTGCCTAACACATACCAGTGCTCAATAAATGTTAATTATTATTACCATTTCTGTTCCATTTGAGTCTGTGTAGTGGAGCATGATGGCCTGGGGTAGCTGTGCTTCTTATTGCATACTCAGGACTGCTTCGAATAGTATGGGAGTATAACAGGGCAAAAATTGTGAATCTGATCATGTCCTTCTCTTTGTGTAACCTTCTAGTGGTTTTCCATAACTTTTCAGCCAAAAAGTTCTTTGCCGATCCAGCTATCTACTTGATTCTCTACTTTATCAACTATAACACCCCTGCATGCAGCCCTGCTAATCTGTGCGTCTCTCCCAATGTACATGCTGTCCCTTCAGAAATTTTTTCCTCTCCTACATCCCTTCCTTCTCCTGTCTAGTTAATTCCTAGCCCTTCTTCAAGACCCAGCTCAAGTATTGGATCCTTCCCCAGCACACACTTTCCTGCTGTCTGAGTGAGATGGCCTTTCCCTGGGTCCCAGAGCACCCTGTGCACACATGTAGAGTCTTCCCCTCCAGACTATCAGCAAAGACCATATTTCATTTCTCTTCACACTCCCAGTGCTTGACATAGATCTGATAAACAACTGGTGATTGAATATGTGGGACACATGCCCCCAAACTCTCGCAGACTCTTCCTGGGGACCACACAGGCTGTAGCATAGCTGTTGTTTCCATTGTCCTCAATCTCTTGGTACCCCTGCCTCTGTGTGTGGGCCCAGGATCTCGACTGAGTTTAGTGATCTTTGACACCCCCTTGGTTACAGGAATATTTCTTGTTATCATGGAAAGCTTTGGTTCTAGGGAATGGAATACATCTCATAGAAAGTCAGAAATCCTTCTCCATTACAGTGTTTTCAATTTTTTCCTATTCTAATTTTTGTGTAAGCAGAGTAAAATCAATCCAGTGTCAAAAACCAGAGTGAAATGTTAGAACTTTTAAGAGCAGTGAGATCTGCCTCCACAATAAGCTTTGCATGTAATGAAATTGCCCCCGGGAGCCTGGGGTCTTCCTGGATCTGTAAACTAAACTATCAGTCGGTGAAGTCTCCAGCTTTGAAAGGTGCCATTTACCATCTTCAACGTGAGGTACTCCTAGTGAGCAATAGACCAGTCTTTTTCCTAACTGTGGTCAGGGGAAATTGTCAATCACAGGTTCTTATACAAATGTTCTTCTCCCAGGGCCATGCTGCTGATGTGTTTGAGGCCTATACTCAGCTTCTCACAGAGATGGTCCTGAGGCTGCCATACCAAATCAAAAAGATCGCTGACACCAATTCTCGAATCCCACCTCCTGTCTTTGATCATTCGTGGTTTTACTTTCTCTCAGAGGTAAGTGAAGGTCCCAGTCGAGGAGAGGACACACCGGCTGTGACTGCCTTTGTGGCTCCCTTGCATCCTAACCTGCATGTGGTGTTTCCCCCAGCAGAGTCCCTCCCGCCATTTAGGTCTTGCCCCTCCAGAGTGTACTATGTGGTGAAACTGTGGAAGATGTGTATCAGAGCAAGCCATCCACTTTAGTTTTTGATTCTCTACACTTACCTTCCCCCACATGTGGTGATAATGGACAAGTTTAATAGTTTGGACTCTGCCTGGAAAACAGAAAGTATACTAGTTAAATGAACTGAGAGATTTTAATACAGAGAATTGGTTAAACAGCCACTGAAGAACCAAAAAGATAAAAAGGGAACGTTGCGGTAGCACAGGGCTAGTAACTGCCAGCAGCAGCTGCCAGCGGCCCCCTGAACGCAGAGGAGAGGCTGGCGGGTCTGAGGAGGGTCTGCTGCTGCCCGTACCTCAGGAGCTCTGAAGGGTTGTGATGTGCTTGGTTCTGGAAGTTCTAAAAGAAGCCGGTGAACAGGGCCACCCGGACCTGGTTTGTCCTTGACTATTGAAGAGATGCTGGAGGCCGCTAGGGTGAAGGGCTGCTCCTGGGACGGCAGGCAGGTGGGAAGGAGCAAGTCCCTTCTCTCCCTCCTGCCTTTTGGTGTCCCTCCAGTGCTCCCCACTGGCAGAACCTAAGAGGGAACCAGCTGGCAAGAAACAGCGCAGTTAGCTTTAGTTCTGGACTGGACATCACAGAGCAGGGTATGGTGGGGTGGCTTTGGAGCTGAGAGAAAATAGCTGAATAACCTGCACAGCAAGCATGAGATTAACTCTGGGACGAAGAATGTTAGCAAACCGCAAATAGCCATTTCAAGTCATGTAGATGTAACAACGCAGCTTCTTCCCCGCCTCTTTTACCTGAAAGAGAGATTCTGAATGTTTTTTTTCTTTACACGTCCATTCTGGGTGGGCTGGAGTGGAGACCAGCCTCCTATAGATTCCTAAGTACTCCACGAGCGGTAGCAGGAATGTTACTAGTTTTTTCCCTTTTTGATGTTTTTCTTTCTATGCCTTTCTTTCTCCTGGTCCTTGTAAGGAATACTAAAGTTCACCAGAGGCTAGCTTGACTGCAAGGAAGTAGCTTGGTTTGTGTTACCAGTTTTTAGTAACAGCTCATGAAAAACCAAGGCGCCGTGGCTGGTACAGATACAGTTCCAGAGTCATTGACTCTTTGTGTCGTTTCTCCCCTCAAGTACCTGATGATCCAGCAAACTCCATTTGTGCGCCGGCAAGTCCGCAAACTTCTGCTCTTCATCTGTGGGTCAAAGGAGAAATACCGCCAGCTCCGGGATTTGCACACCCTCGACTCCCATGTGCGCGGGATCAAGAAGCTGCTGGAGGAGCAGGGGATCTTCCTCCGGGCAAGTGTGGTCACAGCCAGCTCTGGCTCCGCCCTGCAGTATGACACGCTCATCAGCCTGGTACGGCGGTGCTGGGGTGGTGTGGTAGGGCAGGGAGGGGCTGTGGGCGAGGCTCAGCCAAGTAGGTAAGAGGATGGAGCGGCACACACAGGGCTTTTCAGTATTTTGAGAACATCATGGCCAGGGTTGCGATCAGGGTAGATCCATGATACCCAACTGGGTGCTGTGCCACATGCAGTTGGCTTCAGGGTCTGCAATTGCCCCTCCCTGGTCCCACCCCCACCTGGCAGTGGTTCCTCTGTTGCGAGGAGGGGTGGCTTGGGCTTTTTACCAGTTTCATTTGCTCATGTCGTGGACAGGATCAACCCGAGATTTGTGCACCTCTCTTTTTTGTCCCTGAATACTAAAGAAATGATGTATTATCGCCTAAGATCAGTTGTTTGACTTTGAGGAGTAAATTGAATATATTGCATAGGAACATCTAGAAAGAACATCTTCAGTGTTAAAGACTCCTAATCCAGTGTTCTTACTATTATGCTTTTAGCAAGAAAAAAATAAACTGAATTGTAGTGTCTTAGGTCATGACCTACCTTTCCTGCTGCACTATTGAGTGGTCTGAAGAATCCCTGAAAACAAAAGGGCTTTGTGTGGTGGGACGTTGAATATAGGAGGCTCAGTGTTTGGGATTTGGTCCCAGGTTCACCGTGGCACCGATCAACCTTGCACAGAGGGCCAGGGTTTGTAGTCCAGAGCTCAGGTGATGACCCCTCAGGACAGCAGGTGTGGGTCATTTCTGGTGATTGGTTTCCATTTCAGATGGAGCACCTGAAAGCCTGTGCAGAGATTGCTGCCCAGCGAACCATCAACTGGCAGAAATTCTGCATCAAAGATGACTGTAAGCAGTGCTTCTCCTTTTGGTTGCTGTTATTCATTCATTCCTTCAAGAACTGTTCATTGAAGCCCACTATATGCCAAGCATTAAACTGGGTTCTAGAGATATAGCCATGAGCAAGATAGACAGAACTCTGCCCAGCAAAGAAGACAAGTAAAAACTTACAAGATTGCTCAGCGTCCATAGATAAAATGTGGGGTGCGGTGGGAGCACAAGGTAGGAGTATCTGACTTCCAGATTGTTGTGGTCAACTAAGGAGGAGAATCATCCTCTTCAAAAGAGTGGGGGCTGGGAGCCAGTCTCTGTGTAGTTGTTGCAGTACTTGTCAGACATTTCCAAAGAGGGTGTAAGTAAATTCTTCTGGGAACTTCCAGCAGAGAACCTGGACAACGGAGGTGGTGGGAGTAGGGCAGCCCTGGCGTCTGGAGCAGGTGCTCCCATTCTTGTGTGTGAGTCTCGCAGTTGTGTCAGAGCTGAGCCCCCGTCTCCTCTGCCTGCAGCTGTCCTGTACTTCCTCCTCCAAGTCAGCTTCCTGGTGGATGAGGGGGTGTCTCCGGTGCTGCTGCAGCTGCTCTCCTGTGCTCTGTGTGGCAGCAAAGTCCTCACTGCACTGGCGGCCTCGGCAGGGCCCTCCAGTGCTTCCTCCTCCTCCGCCCCTGGGGCCACCGGTTCTGGACAAGCCACAACACAGTCAAAGTCATCCACGAAGAAGAGTAAGAAAGAAGAAAAGGAAAAGGAGAAAGAGGGTAAGGGTCACCTTCTTGTCTCAGTGACCAGGGTCATGTGTTCTAATCTCTCTGAGAGCAGCACATGGTTCATTCTCTTCTTCTTCTTTTTTTTTTTTTATTAATTTGTATTGGAGTGTAGTTGCTTTACAACGTTGTGTTAGTTTCTTGCTGTACTGCAAAGTGAATCAGTCATATGTATACATATATCCCCTCTTTTTTAGATTTCCTTCCCATTTAGTTCACCACAGAGCATTGAGTAGAGTTCCCTGTGCTATACAGTAGGTTCTCATTAGTTGTCTGTTTTATACATAGTAGTGTATACATGTCAGTCCCAATCTCCCAGTTCATCGCATTCCCCCCTTCCCGCCTTGGTAACCATAAGTTTGTCATTCTCTTCTTCTGAAAGGGTTTTCATCCTGATTTACAGGGACCTAAAACCCAAATGCCCTCTAGTGTCTACTCTTGGTCTCATTTTCAGTTATGTTGAAGGTGACACCTTAAAGAGTGTGACTTCCATACCTAGTGTCTGTAACAGGAAAGGTCAAAGTGCACCAAACATTTTTACTAGGCCCAAGTTTCTTTTTCTGTGAAATAATAACACTTGCTTCGTGGAGAGATTGTCAGTGTTAAATGAAACTATGCTTATAAATGTGCCTTGTAAACTGGTAAATGCTCTACAAATGGACGCTATAGTGAGCTTTAGCTGCGTCCTTGCCATCAGAAAGGCAAAAGCTTTTTTCTGCGTTCCTGATTTTCATGGTCCTTGGAGGCCTGAGACAGGTGATTGGTGGAGAGCAGTGGAGGTTCACATTCCCCAATGAATTATTCAGATCCCTCTGTGCCGGTCTGTGGTAATGTTGACTGTTGTAGGTAGCAAACTTTTGAAAGGAAATTCCTTCTCCAGTGTGACTATCTTTGTCAGTGCCAGGCTTGTAGAGGTACTTTTTTTGGTAGGATTATTATATCTGGGGCTGACTTTTTGTCCCCCAGTAACCAACTGAAAGTTGTTTTCAAATCATAACCATTTTGGTGAAACATTAAAACATGGACAGAATTCCCTCTCTTTCCACCTGAGCACTGGCTGTAGGACCCTAGACCACTTGTTCCTACTTTTCAGCCCTTCAGTCCTGCTTTGATCTTGCAGGTGAGAGCTCAGGCAGCCAAGAGGACCAGCTGTGCACAGCTCTGGTGAACCAGCTGAACAAATTTGCAGATAAGGAGACCTTGGTCCAGTTTCTGCGTTGCTTCCTCTTAGAGTCCAATTCTTCCTCCGTGCGCTGGCAGGCCCACTGCCTGACACTGCATATCTACAGGTAGGATCCGGGGCTTAGTTTTAGCAGACTGTGTGGGTCTGGGACCAGAGTGGGTGATGTATCAACAGTTCTGTCTTGGCTCTATGTTACATACTCAAGGTTGTCCGTACTATCAGTGTTTACACCAGTCTGAATCCTCTTGACTATTACAGATTTCTTCATTGAGTTATCTGCTTTTTGGCTATTAAACTGATGTCAGAAGCAAGAGATGATCTGTTTTCCACTAAGAAGGCTATGTTTAGAAGTTTGTAAGATGACCAGGCTTGACTCTTTAGGGTAACAAAGCTCAGTTTCTGCCATTGAGAGATGTCAGATGATGGGAATAAATCACCTCCTGAAGACAGGAAAGGATCATGCTACATCTGTTAAGGTTGATTGTCAAAAGAACAGTAGAGCCATTCAAACTTAACTCATAGTTGTGGGGAAATAGATTCATCTCCAAAACGGTACCTGGGCCTTGTTGATAAATAAAGGAACCTCAGGGTTTTCTGCTGCTTATAATATGAACTGTCATTTATCTACAGAAACTCTAGCAAATCTCAACAGGAGCTCCTGCTAGATCTGATGTGGTCTATATGGCCAGAACTCCCAGCCTACGGTCGTAAGGCTGCTCAGTTTGTGGACCTACTAGGATATTTCTCCTTGAAAACCCCACAAACAGAGAAGAAGGTAACAGACGATCTACGGTCGGAGAGGCTAACTTGCCACATTTTAACCTTTTTTATCTTGTGTTAAGAAACGTTATGATCAACCCACATGGGAGTACATATATGAAATCTCTTTTAAATATATATTAAGCACTCTCAGTATGTATGCCACCTAGATAATATACACTAGCAAATAAGTATAGTCTGAATTTGGCTTAGCCAATAGAAGTAGATAAAGTGGGGAAGAAAATGCAACTCATTAAAGTTGCTTGGGAAAGATGCTCCTCTGGGTTTCCTGGCAGTCCTGATCACATATCCAACGTGTTTTTGCAATTAGATAACCATTTCATGGCTTCTCCATAATAATAAAATTTCTCTTCCTCCACAAGGTATAAAAAGAGGGGCTGTCACTAAGATCGTGGAAACTACTAAAGAAGATAGAATCCTTTAAATGACTAGGAGTTAGGCTCAGCTTTGTTTGATTCTGAATGAGGGCTGCTACTTCTAGGGTGGTATCAGCTAGAAAGCAGAGGAAAAAAGTCTTTGCCAGTAAGACTTTCCCTTGGGCTTTAATTCTGGTCCTATATTGACTTCTGTTTTCAGTTGAAAGAATATTCACAGAAGGCTGTGGAGATTCTTCGTACTCAAAACCACATTCTTACCAACCATCCCAACTCCAACATTTACAAGTGAGTTTTGTTCTGCTTTCTTCCTATTTGAAGCTCGGTCAACAGTCCAGTTGCTATTTCTACATGGATTGGCTCTTATTTATGAATCAATACGCTCCTGTCTAGTTGGTCTTTGAATCCCTCCCTTGTAGTTGGGGCCTTGTGCATAGAAGGTGCTCAAAATGCAACTGCTGAATTAGGGTTTGGTAAGCAATGATTTAAGAAGGTCTCTAGTTTTCAAGGGTCTAAGTGTAAATCACATAAGGCAAGTTTACAGAAATGGCTGCATTAAAAAAACAAAAACAAAAAAAACAACAACTTTGGAAGAGAGTGTTGGTTAAACTGTCAGTTTATTATTTCCCTGGTTTATTAGTGACTGTTCTTTTTTTTCCTCCGAACTTTATTGAGGTATAATTTACATACAACAAAATTTACACGTTACAAGTGTACAATTCAATGATTTTTAGTAAATTTAATTGTGACTCTTCTTTGAGTCAAATTTTAATGTAACATTTAGGATTCCTGTGACCTCAGAACAGCTCAGAAATAGGAAACGTCTAAGGTCACTCAGTTGAAATTCCCTTCCTGTGACTTAACTCTGTTGGGATTTCTCACATTTCCTTGTGTTCTCACTAGAGTGAAGCTTGCCTTGGGGAATATTGAGCCATGGTTTTCTCATGGCTTCTTTGTGAAGCTCCATGCTTTCTAAAATGAAAATCTCCTTATGCTAAGACTGCTTTCTTCCTTAGCACCTTGTCTGGCCTAGTGGAGTTTGATGGCTATTACCTGGAGAGTGATCCCTGCCTGGTGTGTAATAATCCAGAAGTGCCATTTTGTGTAAGTGACATCTTTAACATGGACAGTCCTGAGGCTTACAGGGCCAGTGGGTTTCTTGTTTTTAGAGATTGATTATTACTGTATAGGCATCCCTCTCCCAATGGTTGGTTGCAGTGGTATTAATCCTTACCTGCCCTGCTACCTTAAATAGAAACTTCATCCATGGATGAAGAGTGGGTTACGCTGATGAGTTTTGAAGGGGACAGGATGAGCCGTTAGCCTTGAACTAACACAGTGTTTTGTGTGTACTTTTGCATTTAGTATATCAAGCTGTCTTCCATTAAAGTGGACACGAGGTACACCACCACCCAGCAGGTTGTGAAGCTCATTGGCAGCCACACCATCAGCAAAGTGACGGTGAAAATTGGGGACCTGAAACGGACCAAGATGGTGCGGACTATCAACCTCTATTACAACAACCGAACCGTGCAGGCCATCGTGGAGCTGAAAAACAAGTACGGGCTTTTCAGACCTGGGGAGGGGCAGCAGGCTTACGAGGCTCAATACCGGTTGTTGCCTTCGATTGCTGGAATCAGGTAAAGCAGCACATTCCTAGAGGCCTAGTATGTCCTCTTGCCTACTTAGGTCATGGCTGAGGGACACAGGTGAAACACCAGTTCTTAAGGATGCTGACGAAAACTATTTTGAAGTTATGTCCTGTGGAGCCCTCAGGGTCTAAGATCTTCAACAGCCTGAAGGGAAGCTGAGTGAGGGGGACTCTAGGCTTCTCATACCCATGTTAACTAGAGTGGTTCTATTTTTAGATAGACTATTCTATATGGGAAGTAGTTGTTTCTTGGATTAAGACACTGTTCTCTTGTTCACAGAGCAGGCAGTGTTTCTCCAGGAGGTTCTCTAGTTTGAAGTCCTTCCATTTCTGCATGGTGCATTCCCTCTACATATGCTGATGTTGGATCTTTCTAGATTATCTCTCCCAACATCTGAATCAAGGCATGTTGTATATGGGCCAAAGAGGACACTAGCATGGGTTATAGTGTCAACTTTTACAGAGACAGACCACTTGTTGTTGAAGACTCAAGCATTTTTTTTGGGCAGGGAATATAAGTAGTTGCTACTTGAATGTTTAGACCTACAGGGAGTGCTGCTTTGTGCATAGAATGGAAGTATTGGTATTACTCTTAAGGTAGCATAAAGCTAGCATGTACCACATGAACAAATGGCCACAGGGGCTCTGCTTAAAGGAAGTTTTCTCTTTGTCCTTTGAAAAGCATAGTTAACACTGATGATCTGCAAGTAGAAGCTGCTCATTGGGATGACCCAGTCCCCTCTGGAGAAGGTGGATTTGATTTTCTGTTGTAGAGTCAGCGTAGCTGCTGGTAAAGACCTCAGACTCTGGAATGAGACTGTGGGTTCACATCCCTTGGAGAATTTACGTAGCCTCAGTTTCCTTAACTGTAAAATGGAGAGAAGTCCACTTTCAAGGTGTTATTTTAAGGATTAAATGTGTTAGTATATGTGAAGTGCTGAGAACAGAGCCTGACACATAATAAGTGCTTAGTAAATATTAGCTCTAATTGTATTAATATAATTACCTCTAAATTATCCCATGCCTTTACTCTTTCTGACTCTACTTGGCACTTGGTCTGGATCCTGGTATGTCCCTGTGCCTCTCTAAAGCAACCTGAGTTTTATCCTTCCAAGGTAGTTGTCTTGATAGGAACTCATGGCAGTTGTCATCATGGTACCTCTTGGGATTACAGGCTTCAGTGTGGCATACTTTTGGAGTAATATCTTCCCTTGATGTGCATTCCCTTGTTTTTCTGGAGTATCAAAAATTATCATATATAATGTCTTAAAGCATCTGTATGTTATACCCTTTTTTTTTTTTTAAGAGAGAAAGAATAGAGGAAACATATTTTTAAAATTAAGTTGCTTTTATTTGCCAGATTTCCTATCCTTAGAATAATGAATTAATGGCATTAGAAGAATAGGTAGGGACAGTCTTCTCTTCGTCTCATCAGACTGTCATTGCCGAGGGTCTTGTGAGAGGCTCTTAGGCCATCTGCCTGCCCCTCTGTCTGACACTGTCTCTCCTAGGCCAGCTCGCTGGCACAAAGCCAAGAAGGTTCAGCTGACCCCCGGGCAGACAGAGGTGAAGATTGACCTGCCTTTGCCAATAGTGGCTTCCAACCTGATGATTGAGTTTGCAGACTTCTATGAAAACTATCAGGCCTCCACGGAGACCCTGCAGTGCCCACGCTGTAGTGCCTCAGTCCCTGCCAACCCAGGGGTCTGCGGCAACTGTGGAGAGAACGTCTACCAGTGTCACAAATGCAGGTAAGTGAGTGGTTGTCACCCAGGCCAGGTACATTCCTTGTATTTTTCTGTAAGAGTCTCATTGTGCTCAATTTCATTGTGTGGTGCCCTCATAATAACTAGAGGATTATGGGTATGTAGAGTGCGGAGTTCAAGGATGGAAAAGGGGAAGAGTGGGGTGTGCGTGGGCGTGCGCGTGCACGTGAATTCACGTGACCATCCAGTGGTGGGTGGTGCTGGGGTCCCTAAGTTTGGTTCTGGGTCTCCCTTTCTTGTTACCTGGTTGCTTAAGTCATCCTCGCCTATTTGCTGCTGCCCCTCTGAGAGTCCCTGCAATAGTTTGCAGTGTATAGATGTGGCACGGTCCATCTCCTTTCCCTACAGATCCTCTGCTGCCCCCTGACCCAATCACTATGGTTTTTCAGATCCATCAACTATGATGAAAAGGACCCCTTCCTGTGCAATGCCTGTGGCTTCTGTAAATACGCTCGCTTCGACTTCATGCTCTATGCCAAGCCTTGCTGTGCAGTGGATCCCATTGAGAATGAAGAAGACCGGAAGAAGGTGAGGCCGCATCCGTCCGAGACTCAGGCAGGGCTTTGATCTGAGCTGTGGGCTGAGCTGATGCGGGGAACGTGCTTTCCCTTCTAGCTGTAGTCTTCTCAACTTGGCACTATTTTCAGGGCTCGGCTTTTGAGTGGCAACAAATAAGACAGATATATTGGAACACATGGTTTGTGTAGAATTTTGGAGACATGTTGTTAATGAAACTAGAATATCTCAAGGGACAAATGACAGGATTTGGAAAGGCAGATAGAACTTGGGTGACGTGCCCTGCATTTGTTCCACAGGCTGCTTCAAATTGCGGTTGCTGGCCTTCCCTCATTGTTGGCTTGTTCAGGGGCTCGTTCTCTGCCAGCATGATGTGGTGGGACTGGATGTGGGAGGACAGGGAAGAGGGGGGAACTGTCAGGATAGTCACTAGCAGCAGCAGCCTGGCAAAGCAAAAGAACACCTGGCTTTGGAGTCAGAAGGATGAAAGTTCCAGTACCACCTGTGCTTTTTAATACTGTGTGACCTGGCATAAGTCACTGCTCTCAGCATTGTTCATTTATACATATATCATATACGTTGTGTATTATTAAAAATAACATACCCGCCCCACAGGATTATTGTGAGGAATGGAAATAACGTATGAAACACAGTACCTGACCTAGAGGTCCCTGACCGATCACTCAGGGAAAATCTTCATGCTGACGAGCCTTCACGCACGCCCCTGTCTCTTCCTGTCTAGGCTGTTTCCAACATCAACACACTTCTGGACAAAGCTGATCGAGTGTATCACCAGCTGATGGGACATCGGCCACAGCTGGAGAACCTGCTCTGCAAAGTGAACGAGGCAGCTCCTGAAAAGCCGCAGGTAATCCAAAGCTGGAGGGACATTTGGAGAGGGTTCTGGATCAGAAGCAGAAAACTAGCCCCTGGGTGAGGCCATCTCATGGTGGAAGGCTGACAGCTTCCCTCTTGGTTGCAGGATGACTCGGGGACGGCTGGGGGCATCAGTTCCACCTCAGCCAGTGTGAACCGGTACATCCTGCAGTTGGCGCAGGAGTACTGTGGAGACTGCAAGAACTCTTTCGATGAACTCTCCAAAATCATCCAGGTAGAGAAACGGGAGCAGCTGGAGAGTGTGTTCTGTCGTGTGTTATCGACGTTGTTGTCAAAGCAGTTCTTTGCTCTCCCCCAGAAGCTCAGCTCCAGGGGTGCCCTTGCCCAGCCGCACAGCTTCTCACCCACAGCGGTTTTGGGTGCTTGGTAGAGAGCTGAGTTCATTCCAGAAAACAGAATAACGGAGATTATTATAGATGTGTTTTTCTTGACCATTCACAGCCCACGTTTTAGTAGAGGGGTTAACTGGTTTTAAAAAAATTGGATGCCAAGGTTTTGTTCCCGTTTTTTCTGATAGACGTGTTTGCAGGCTTGAAGGGTAGGGCACACCAACTCTAGTCAACCAGGGTGGGCCATACGGTGGATGGCATGTTACAGACCCCACCCCCATCGGAAGGAAGGCTGGCCGCAGACAAGAGGAGCCAGGGTCCTTGTCCCTTAAGTTGCTGGTGTGCCATCTTTGCTACACGTGCCTACGTTCCTGACTTTGTTCTTTGTGAGACAGTGTTACGTGGGAGTTAAGGGCATGGGCCTGCGATCAGAGGCTGAGTTCTAACTCTGCCACTTACCTTGGTCAAGCCAACCCCTCTAAGCTTGTTTCCTCCTCTATAAAATGGGGATAAAGTATCTAACTGGTAAGGTTATCAAGAGGGTTAAATTAGATAATGCATGTAAAGTGTTTTTTCAAACCAAAGCTGATTTCTAGTTAACTTCCTCTTTCTCTTTATTTTAATTGCTGATTTCTTTCTCCTTTGTCTTTTTTTTTTTTTTCCTTAGAAAGTTTTTGCTTCACGCAAAGAGTTGCTGGAATACGACCTGCAGCAGAGGGAAGCAGCCACCAAATCATCTAGGACCTCCGTGCAGCCCACCTTCACTGCCAGCCAGTACCGCGCCTTGTCCGTCCTGGGCTGTGGCCACACATCCTCCACCAAGTGCTACGGCTGTGCCTCTGCCGTCACAGAGCACTGTATCACCCTGCTCCGGGCCCTGGCCACCAACCCCGCCCTGAGGCACATCCTCGTCTCCCAGGGCCTCATCCGGGAACTCTTTGATTATAATCTTCGCAGAGGCTCTGCGGCCATGCGGGAGGAGGTCCGCCAGCTCATGTGCCTCCTGACCCGGTCAGAGCTTGCGCCATGGTGACGGGGGCCTGTCATGCCTGCTCGTGCTGGGGTGGAGGCGGCAGCGGTGCTGGGAGCACCAGAGGGTTCACAGAACTGTGCTTCTCCCTGCCAAACAGCTTCGCTAGCTTATAATAGAGAAAAAAACGGGAAGAGGTCCCAGGTATAGCTGAACAAACTTGGGGAGCATTTGAAGCCCAGGTTTCCGTGTAGATAGTATGTTCGTCTTTTATTTGGTTGGTACCAGTGTGGTTTCCTGAGGAAGCAGTTTCTGAGTTTTGGTGAGGGAGAAGGGTACAGCAGGGTACTTGGACTCAAAACTCACACAGAAGAAGACAGTTGGAGCAGTGGAGCCTAGGGATTAAGAGCTTGGATCTGGATCAGAAAGACCCAGTATCGGATATTTTGTACTATGTGCCTTGGACACATTTCTTAACTTCTCTGAGCCTAAGGTTTCCTTATCTGAGAAATACTGATAATGGCAAATATCTTAAAGGCTTGTGGTGAGGATAGACTAACATAATTCATTGCAAGTAATAAATCATATTTGTGGAGTACTTGGTCTGTGCCCATACAGTACCCATAGCTGGATTTAGATTATTTACTGAGTATGTTGCATAAGTTCTGGAACATGTTAGCTGGTTGGTAAGTATTACTTGCTGTATTATTTATTCACTCATCTAACAAATATTTACTGAGCATCTGCTGAATGCTAGGCACTGTTCTAAACTCTGAGGATACAGTGATAGATGAAACAAAGTCCCCGCACTCATTTAACTTACGTTCTAGAGGGGAGAAGGGCAGTAAACAGGTAATTACACACTACAGTGTCAGGAGATTAGATGTGAAGAGCGGTATAGCTGGGATGGCAACCCTGATTGCAGGTAGGGTTGCTGCGGAGGATAAAGTGGTCAAGGACGACCTCTGAGGGGTGATGCTTGAGCAAAGCCCTGTGTGAGGTGAGGGGGCAAGTCATGGAGATACCGAACGCGCGGGCTGCACACAGAGGAAATAGCAAGTGGCAGGAGGAGAGGCAGGGGTGTGCCCGGGGTGTGAGGGGCGGGGGCCACGAGGAGCGCTTGTGCATGGAGTGAAGGATACCAGTGGGGGAACAAAGGGGAGGGGATTTAGTGAGAGATCGCAGGGCCCGGATCCTATAGGGTCTTGTAGGTCATTATAAGGACTTGGATTTTATTCAAGACACGTTGGGAAGCAAGAAAGGGATGTGACTCGATTCGTGGGGTTTTTTAATTATTAAAAGATACATTATTACAAAGGGACATAGATGGGAAATGTGGATGCCTTGTGGGAAATGAAGTGAGGGCAGTTGGCGAAGATGAGGAAAGAGTTGTGGCCAAGGCTGAGAGTGGACACCTAGATTCTGGAGACTGACACACCAGGCAGCGGTCTGGGGACTGTGCAGCCTGGGGATGTGGGCTGGGGAGAAAATCCCCCCTATGTTAGTGCTGCTGTATTCTCAGTCAGCGTCTCCTCCCAGGAAAGGCGGCTGGGGCTGCCCTTTTTATTACACAGCAGGGTTTTGTGGGGCTAATGTGTCGTCTTGCTGATTTCCTTTTCTCTGGGCTCCTTCAAGTGCAAAGGAGGGACAGAGCCAATGGTGAATAACAGGACTCCTTTCTCTGCTTCCCCAGCGACAATCCAGAGGCCACCCAGCAGATGAACGACCTGATTATTGGCAAAGTCTCCACAGCCCTGAAGGGCCACTGGGCCAATCCTGATCTGGTGAGCAGGCTGGCCATCCCCTCACTCTCTGCCTTCATTCCCTCGGCTTCCTCCCTGCCGGTCTCGTTTGCAGAGACGAGAGGGAGGGAGGGAGCGGCACATTTGCAGAGCTCATGTCCCACAAAGATTTTCCCAGGTCAGAGTCAACCTCAGAGAGAAGAGAAATGAATGGTTGGCTGTGTGGAGGGTCTCCATCTCTCCATTGTCTCTCTGATGGTCCATCTGTGACCAGATGTTCTAATGCTGAGTCCCTGGGTCTGAGCATGGACGTGAGCCCTAGTCCTGGGATTGACCCTGCAGACCCTCCTCTACTCATGTCTCTTCCTGTTGGCCTTCTAGGCAAGTAGCCTTCAGTATGAAATGCTGTTGCTGACAGACTCTATCTCGAAGGAGGACAGCTGCTGGGAGCTCCGCTTACGCTGTGGTGAGTTTGGGGGACATCTGGTTAGCAGTTTGCCAGAGAAAGGAGAGGAGGCTTCAGGGCGCAGTCCTAGGCGCAGGGCGGGAGAGGGCAGGGGAAGCTGTGCTTGGGCAGCCTTGCCACGGCAGGCGTGATGTGTTCTGTGATCACGTGTGACTCTGCCTTTCCTTCCTCTGCCCAGCACTCAGCCTTTTCCTCATGGCCGTGAACATTAAGACTCCCGTGGTTGTTGAGAACATTACCCTCATGTGCCTGCGGATCTTGCAGAAGCTGATTAAACCACCTGCTCCCACCAGCAAGAAGAACAAGGTACGGGGCCAAGAGGGAGGGCGGGGCACAGTCCCCGGCCAGCACCTGCCCTGCCTCCAAGGGCCTCTGCTCACCTGAACTCGCTCTCCCTGGGTGGCACCAATGCTTCCTTTGCGGCAGTTCAGCAGAGATGGGTTAGGGTTTTTGAGAAGGAAGGTTTCTCAGAGGGAACTCAAGAGAAAAGCAAACACAAAAATACAAACGCGTAGAACAAAGTGGTTAGCCGTGGAGGACTGCCTCTTTCTCCGGTCACGTCAGATGACTCGCAGCTCCCAGAGGACACAGTGTTCTTTCCTACCCCTGTGCCTTTGTACATGCAGTTTTGCGCAGTGGTGGAAGTCCTGGGCTCTGAGGCAGACCTCTTGATTTCAAATCCCAGCTCTTGCATTCACTAGCACTGTGACTTGGGCACGTTATTTAATTTAGGTTGCTTGGTTACCCCATCTATAAAATGGGAATACAGTTTCTACCTGAAGTGTTGGGAAGAATAAATGACTTAATGCAGATCAAGTGCTCAGAGCAGTGTCTGGCCCATGTTAGTCCTTAATAAATGTTATTTGTAGCTGTATGGTGTCTCCTCTGCCTGGAATGCTCGCCTTCATTTTGTTAACTGCTCCTTCAATTAACCAGTTCTCTGCTAGGCTGGCTATGAGCTCCTCGAATCCAGGAACTGTCTTACTAAGATGTTTTTATGTCCAGTGCAGAGCGTGGTATCTAGCATTATTATAGCCGCTCAGCAAATCATTGTTAAGTGAATGAATAAAGCTAAGTTTTTAATCCTAAAATGGCCTAGCCACAGATGAACTTGCTTACACCAGTTGAGAACATGCGGGCTGTAATTCTTTCCCTCGGCCATGCCTGAGGCCGTCGGTGCCTCCTATCCATCTTTGTAGTCCTTGGGCCATTCTCCTTCCTGCTCCATCCTAATGGAATCCCTTGGTGGGAAACGAAGTCTTCATTGCAGGATTCTGAGTGGTAAGCAGTAGGGAGGAAGCTGGGCAATGAACAGTTTACTCTGTTTCCCTTTCCTGGTCTGCCCGGACAGTCCTCAGAAAAGAACCCCCTTCCTTCCCTTTGATGAAGGTTTACTTCCCCTCAGAGCTAAGTCTCAGCAAATAAAAATTGGTTCTTGATTGAAAAGAGGAACCTCATCCCCACGTAACTGTCATTTTTCCCACAGTGTGAGGTAAAAGATTTCCACAGGGTTCTTACTCTCAGAGCACTGAAGCCTCACATTTTGCTTAGTTTTAGCCTAGAGAGAGCAGCAGTTCTCAAAGTTTGGCTCATAGATAGATCCCTGGGTGTTCCCAAGACTCCCAGGGAATCTGTGAGGTCAACATTATTTTCATAATTACCCTAAGACGTGATTTGCCCTCTTCACTGTTTTGTGGCATTTGCGCTGATGGTGCCAAGTCAGTGATGGTGAGGCCACTGGAGCCTTAGCACGAAGAGGCTGTGGGCCCAGCTCCACTCAGAGCCGCGCTCTTCCCTGCCGTGCACTTTCGCTCTAGAGCGTCCCTGATGAAGCATCGCAGGTTAATTTTAGTAAATCTTGACTCCTGAGTGCTAATCTTTTTTTTTTTAATGATTTTTAAAAATTTATTTATTTATTTATTTATAGCTGCGTTGGATCCTTGTTGCTGCACGCGGGTTTTCTCTAGTTGCGGAGAGCGGGGGCTACTCTTCGTTGCGGTGCGCGGGCTTCTCATTGCGGTGGCTTCTCTTGTTGCGGAGCATGGACTCTAGTCACGTGGGTTTCAGGAGTTGTGGCTCGTGGGCTCTAGAGCGCAGGCTCAGTAGTTGTGGCGCCCGGGCTTTGTTGCTCTGCGGCATGTGGGATCTTCCCGGACCAGAGCTCGAACCTGTGTCCCCTGCATCGGCAGGCGGATTCTTAACCACTGCGCCACCAGGGAAGCCCAGCTAATCTTTTTAATATTCAGCAAGACAATGTGCGAGGCCCAGAGATAGTGCCCTGGCGCGCTGCACCACAGCGGTTGTCCTGGGGAAAAGCACTTGTGTGACTGCGCTGCAAGCTGAACCAGCTGCTTTTTTCATGGAATCCCGTTAGTGCTTGAAAGGAGGGCTGATGGGCAAATTGTGGTTGTTCAGAATCGGGTGTTTGGTAGACATTTTCTTAAAAAATGAATAAAGTGAGCTGGTCACTTAAAGAGGAATTGACGTAACTCATTGAACCAGTATTTTCCAAATGACTGGTACATGTTACCGAATCAGTGAGAGTAAATGATGAATTTTAGTGGAATGGAATATGAAACATTTATTGATTGGTTTCAGATTCCACATTCTAGCCAGTCTTTAAGAACCTGTAATTTGTTAAATTTTGGTTTAGTATCAAAGAAAAAATCCGCAATTAATTGAAAAACCTATTAAAATATTCTTTTTTCCAACTAAATATCTGTGTGAGTACTTCAGCTGACACAACATATCACAACAGTTTGAGCTCAGAAGCAGGTATAACAATCCAGCTGTCTTATTAAGGCAGTCTTTAAACAGTTTCAAAAATATAAAGCAGTGCAACTCCTTTCTCTAGATTATTTTTGTTTTGGAAAATATAAAAAATGTTATTTAGGTTGCCAGGTAATGGATTTATTCTTACTTTTAAATGAATTAATAAATATTTTAAGAATTGCTGAACCTTAATTTTTAATAGGTACATATTGATGGAGAGAGCTACCCACACAAGAACTCTTTGGAGTCAGTAATTTTCAAGAGTAATGGGGTCCTGAGGCCAAAAAGTTTGAGAACCCAGAGTCCTGGGGCTCTGCTGTGTAGGCTCCTTGGGATTAGTTATGGCTCTTTAAATTCTGGAGGCTGCTTAGTGACCCCTTGAAGATTTATGTTTGGGAAACTACAAATCAGCCTGGGGATAGGAATTAGTATATGTGGCTATAAGACTGTCTGCAGGAAACCGGTTACACTTTATCCTGCACAGTCAAAATCAGTGACCCTAAGCTCAGCATGGAGATGCTACTGCTAAATTGGATCAAAATGCTTTAAAGGAACACATAAGGGGCATAAAAGATACGAAGGTTGATCCTTCTGGTCTTCTTGCCTTTGCGTATGTCCCCTTGGGGTGCCAGTGCTATTGTATTGCAGCTGTGGCTCAGATGTGCCCTCAAGCTCTCTCACCTTGTCCGCTTTCCTCCTGCAGGATGTTCCTGTCGAGGCCCTTACCACAGTTAAGCCATACTGCAATGAGATCCATGCCCAGGCTCAGCTCTGGCTCAAGAGAGACCCCAAGGCATCCTATGAAGCCTGGAAGAAGTGTCTTCCTATCAGAGGTGTGTCTGTCTCTTCAAGACGTGAGAAATCGGTCATTCCTACCCCATCCCAGCAGCCCCACAATCCCCCCTTTTCTGTCCCTTTCTTCTCCTTACCTCTCCCTGCACCCTTTTGCCTGCCAGGGATCGATGGCAACGGGAAGTCCCCCAGCAAATCAGAACTCCGCCATCTCTATTTGACTGAGAAGTACGTGTGGCGGTGGAAGCAGTTCCTGAGTCGTCGGGGAAAGAGGACCTCCCCCTTGGATCTCAAGCTGGGCCACAACAACTGGCTGCGGCAAGTGAGTGACCGTCCCCTGGGCCCCTCGCCCTGCTGCGCTGGCCTCAGATCCCGAGCAGGGTGTTTCTGCTCCTCCCCACTTGTCTGCTCTGCTTTCTCTTCTTTCTCTTTGTTATTCTTGCTTCCTTTCACATAGGTAGAGGTTCTCGGTTGCCACCGCCAGCGTGGTGGACTGGCCGAAACAGAACTCTTTCCGCCTTCTCATCAAGCTCGTGATCTCTGCTCTCCCCCCTGACCACTGAACGGACCCGAGCCTCGGTGCCTGTCCTCCCCTTTCTCCTTCCACCTTTCATATCTTCTGCTGTCCTCTTCCTCTTTCCAGCTAATGTTCTTAAAGATTAAAGTAATTATATTTTAGAGAATTCATTTGTCCATTGGTTCATAACATAAATAACTGGTTTACATTAAATGTAAGTGTTCACTGTGTAGCTGTCCCCAAAATAGAATTGTAGATGTCTTTGCTAAGGAGAATACCTGCTTGTCTTTTTTCCTACTTCAGTCATCTTGGGTACATTCTCCAAAGTACTTGATGGAGAACATCTCCGTGAAGAAGGTGGCTCTTAGGCAGCCTCTTCAGCAGTCTGCAGCAGTCTGATCTTGTGTTAGCTGGTGATTTTTACCTTTAACCTTTCCTAGAGAGGTACTCAGAGGACTTCCTCTGGATGGGTGGCAGTTGACTGTGCCCTGCGGGGCCTGGTGAGAGGCTGTTAGTTGAGCCAGGGCTTCTGTCCATACCCCGCAGGTGCTCTTTACTCCCGCGACGCAGGCTGCACGGCAGGCAGCCTGTACCATCGTGGAAGCTCTGGCCACCATTCCCAGCCGCAAGCAGCAGGTCCTCGACCTCCTCACCAGGTACCATTTGAGAGTGGGATGGGCAGGGTGGTTGGACTTCATCTCGAGCCCTTCCCGCTTTCCCAGGGGAATCCATAGATCAGGGCGACTGGAGGCGCACCTGTGCTCTATAACTATCTTATTCCTTGTAGAAGACCACAGAAACAAAAAAGTTCTAAAAAGCTGAATTGTAGTGGTAGTGGTAGTAGCAGTGGTGGTGGTGGTGATAGAGCAGCAGAATTTCAGCAGCTAGTAATTTTTGAGATCTTATGAGCTTATAAATGCTTGGCATGCATTGCCTCATTTAATCCTTACCTGGGCTTAAAGTGGTTAATTAACTTGTCAACTGGAAGGCAAGATTTGAATCCAGGCAGTCTAATTCCAAAGCCCACATTATTGGCCACTAAACTCTGATAAACTTACCTTGTGAGTGACTCAATCACAACCATACTCATGCTGCCCCAATAACCGCCATTCATATTTTGGTGCTTTATTGTTCCAAACGTGTATAGTTTGTTGCACTGCATTCCCTGTTGTGGTCTCTTGAGCTTTCCCCAAGTGTGGGGAGTTCCCGAGTGGGGAGTTTGGGGCTTTCTCGCCCCACCCCCTTCCTTCCACGGAAGAGGGAGTGGAGGACAGCAGAGGCATGAAAGATGGAAGGGGCGAAGAGGGGCTGTTAGGCTGTTGTAGCTGTTTGAGTTCTCGCTCAGTGCCTGTCTCCCCACGGCAGTTACCTGGACGAGTTGAGCGTGGCCGGGGAGTGTGCCGCCGAGTACCTGGCGCTCTACCAGAAGCTCATCACTTCAGCTCACTGGAAAGTCTACCTGGCAGCTCGAGGAGTCCTGCCCTACGTGGGCAACCTCATCACCAAGGTACCTCCATCTCACGCAGCCCAGCAGAGCCCCTTTCCCTAGCTCTGCTTTCATTGTTCTCTTTCTCTGCGTGAACTTTGTGGTGTTCTTTTATGCCAAGAAGAAACATTTGTTGAAAATGCAGGTGTATCTTGCCTTATTGCACTTTATAGGTGACTGTGGGTTTTTTATAAATTGAAGGTTTGTGGCAACGCTGCATCAAGTAAGACTATCAGCGCCATTTTTCCAACAACATTATTTTTTAATTAAGGTATATACATTGTGTTTTTAGACATATGCTATTGCACACTTACTAGATTACAGTCGAGTGTAGACATGAGTTTTATATTCATGGGAAAAAACAAACAAATTTGTGTGACTTGCTTTATTGCAATAATCGCTTTATTGCAGTGGTCTGGAACTGAACCTGCAGTATTTCCGAGGTCTGCGTGTGGTACTTCTGTGACTTCATTGTGTTCATCAAGAGGATATGCAGTCTGTTGGGGTCACTTAGACTGTTCTCCATTTTTAAGCAGTCTCTTAACGTCATTGCAACTGTCCTTGGCTTCTTGGAAAGGAGTTCTGCAAAGGTTCAGCTTGAGAGAGCATTAGAATAAAAAGACGGTGCTGCCAGTTCCTGGACCAGTGTCGCTGGCAGTGCTGTCACACTAACTGTGCTTATTGTCCTGTTTAGGAAATAGCCCGCTTGTTGGCCCTGGAGGAGGCCACCCTGAGCACTGATCTGCAGCAGGGCTATGCCCTCAAAAGTCTCACAGGTAGAGAGAGCCTCCCAGCCCTTCCTTTAGGGCACCCTGGGTATAGTTTGGGGACTGACCCTTAGTTCCTTGGGTGCTGTGGTTGACTCTCTTCTCTCTCATGTTGACCACACTGCACTTTTAAGGTCTGCGTTTTTCTCCTCAGGGATGGCTTTACGTCTTTGAGCATCTGTTGGCTATTGACCAGTTCACATCATTGAGCGTGCCCCATGCCAAGCACAAAGATAGTGTTTCCCTGCTTTTGAGTTGCTCGTCATCTTTTGAGGATGAATTAAGCCTTCTTTGCTTAATTCTCATTCAGAACTCTTACAGCAACTTTTTCCTGTCCCCACAGGCCTTCTTTCCTCCTTCGTGGAGGTGGAATCCATCAAAAGGCACTTTAAAAGTCGCTTGGTGGGTACTGTGCTGAATGGATACCTGTGCTTGCGGAAGCTGGTGGTGCAGAGGACCAAGCTGATTGACGAGACCCAGGACATGCTGCTGGAGATGCTGGAGGACATGACCACAGGTAGCACCACCCAGCAGCCTACAGCCCGAGATTCCCATGTCCCTTCTGGCTCCACTTAGGTATACTGGTCTGATTTCCCCAACTTCCTCAGAGCCAGAGCAGGGGCAGCAAACATCTCCTCACATTCAAGGAAAGAAGGAGAAGAAATTTCCCTTGAGACTGTTGGTTCTTGGGGTTGTAAAATTCCAGAGCTGGCCTCAGTCAGTTGGGACTTATTTTATATTGGCTGTGCCACGTAGCTTGCGGGATCTTAGTTCCCCGACCAGGGACCGAACCCTTGCCCCCCCGCAGTGGAAGCGCAGAGTCCTAACCACTGCACCGCCAGGGAGTTCCCAGTTTGGACTTTTTATATTGAGCTCATAGTGCGGGAAGAGGTCAAAAGTTCTCATGTTGGTGCCTTTCATTGGTTCTGGAAGATTCTCAGCCATCATCTCTTCAGTTGCCTCTGCTCTATTCGTTTTCCTTGTCCTTGTGGAGCTCCAGTCTCACTCTGTCATCCCTATGTCTTCCTCTCTCTTTCATAATGTCCATCTCATTGTATCTTTATGCTGATTTTGGATAATGTCTTCCATCCTATACCGTGTCATTCAGTTCATTAATTTTTTTTTCACTCTGTTATCTTTTTAATCTACCCATTGAATTCTTGCAGTTCTGTGTAGATTTTATAGGCTCTAGTTTTTTACTGACATTTCCTACTCCTTTTATAATCTTTCAGCATAGCAAACTTATTTCTGTGTCTGATGATTCTAAAATTTGAAGTATTTATTGATCTAATTCTGTTGTTTGTTTTTCTGGCTCTTGCTTATGGTGCCTTAAATCTTTTTGCATTTTGTGATTTTTTTTGACGGTGAGCTCGTGTTTTGAGGGTTTATCTGTGGAAATTCTTCAGGACCCAAGTCAAAGGTGGGTTTTTCCAGAGAAGATTTGTAACCGCTTCTATGAGGCATCTCAGGGTACAGCCACCCCAGGGCCGCCTTCAACCAAGTTCTGACCTTAGATTTTTCAGACCTCCTAGATAGTTTGAGCCACAAACCCCTGTGAGGGACAGCTTGTTATGAGTTCTCAGAGGAGATTTTTTTTCCCCCTCTACTCAGTGCCGCATTTTGAGGGAAGACAATGTCCTTTCATTGATTTGCTTGGGGGAAAGGGAGAGTTATTTTTAGTTGACCCTTATACCAAAGATGTAGCTCTTTTGGGGTACCAGATTTACATGTATGTGTGTAGTGGGGTGGTTCCTGCCAGATTCTCCACCTTGGCAGATTTGGGGCTTTGTATCCAGCTCTCAGGTCCTGGCAGGTTATGGAAATGAAAGCTCATGGCAAAAATTCGCCTCAGTGCTTTGCTAACCACCCTGGGGTCTCGATTTTTCTTAATTTCAGGGGCTGTGGCTTTCTTTGCTAGTGTGGCAGTTCACTGATACCTTTTTATTCAGTATTTTAAATTGTTTTTAAGTGGAGGAGTGGAAAGTAGGTCAGGGGACATAGTCTGCTGTATTGCCAGACATGGAGGTCGTTCTGGTGCCACTTTCAGCTGTCTTGCTGAGCTGGTTTCTGACCTTGTCAACTGGACCCTTTTCAAGAGCATTGTTACAGTACTTGCATTTATGACTTGAAGTTTATCTCTTTCATTTATTAGAGGGCAATCTACTTAACCTTTTAGAATGAAACTGAAAACTATAACTTCTTTTTGATTTGACTGGCATACAGTTAGGATCATTATTTGACATTTTTGGGTACCTCTTTTGGGCAAGAGGATGCAAGGTTCTAATTCCCAGAGGGAGCAAGACGTGTGCACAGCTAACTGTGATGGTCTGTGTTGGCTTGGGTATTAAGGCTTTCAAAGGAATGTGGTCTGAGGATAAGAATCAGTCAGCTTCATGTTTCCAGTTGAAATACTGATATTGCCACATAGGACGTTTAAAGACTTGCTAGGCAGAAAGAATCTGTCAGTGACGGAACTTCATTTAAAGTCTCATCTTAGTTTCCGTGTGTGAAGCTCTTTCCTAACTGACTCGGCCCCACTGATTTCTGGTAGGTACAGAATCGGAAACCAAGGCTTTCATGGCCGTGTGCATTGAGACAGCCAAGCGCTACAATCTGGATGACTACCGGACTCCTGTCTTCATCTTTGAGAGGCTCTGCAGCATCATCTATCCTGTAAGCATAAGCAGGGGTGCTTCCCGTGGCTCTCGGGGTGTCAGCATGAGCCATTTCTCCATGAAACCGCTTGGTGATTCATTATAGTCATGGGTAATCTTACCAGCGGTGGCCCGTTCAGGCAGTGTTTTAGGAAGCGCCGCACGTAAAACAGAAGCAACCCCGTGATATTCCCGTTCCACCTGGGGGGAAATCTAAAGACCTTGCTTGGTCTCATTTTCTAGATTCAAAGTCAAAATCAATCTTTCTTTTTGAGCTAGGTCTAACCTCCCATTGCCCAAATCCTGGTATTAATCCAATATGCTGTGAAAGAAGCAACACTGAGCTAGGGCGTAAGGAAATTTTCACCCTCTTCCATCTTTCCCTGCCCACGTTTTGTGCACGCATGGATGCCTGTGTATTTGTTTCCGTAGCCTGAACTATATAGAAGCATGGTATGATCCAAAGATCCTCTCCTGTTACTGAGGAAGAATGAAGAACACCGGCATCGTCAGTTAATGATGAGAGATCAGTGGGGTTGGGCGTGCCTGAATATTGTATAATATAGAGAAGACCCTTTCCTTGACTGGAGGGTCACCAGGGACAAAGTCATCTGGCCCCAGATTGGTTGGCATCACATGAGACGAGCAGGAGGAGAGCCCTGTCTCCCCTCGTGTCACTAATCCAGCTTTCATGGGTCACTCCTCATCTGCTTATTTTGTTAGGCTTTCCCTTCTAATCTCCCCTTAAGTTTCAGAGAAGATGCTTGATATTTAAGGCTATTTGGATTTTTTGAATCACCTCTGAGCTTCTTATCCTTTATGTCTTTAAATGTGTAAGGGGCTGGATGAGTTTGGTGTGTTTTCCTCAGAGTGTCCGTGAGCAAGGTAGCGTGGTCTAAATCAAAAAAGGTCTCTGCCATCCCTCTGCATGTATATTTATGCCATCCCTTCCGCTGCTTCCTTCTCTCTGTCCTTTAGGAGGAGAATGAAGTCACTGAGTTCTTTGTGA
Organism: Eschrichtius robustus; assembly: GCF_028021215.1. Classification (NCBI taxonomy): domain Eukaryota; kingdom Metazoa; phylum Chordata; class Mammalia; order Artiodactyla; family Eschrichtiidae; genus Eschrichtius; species Eschrichtius robustus. The sequence goes on along the minus strand of NC_090826.1, from coordinate 14,804,784 downwards.
CCCTGGAGAAGGATCCCCAACAAGAAGACTTCTTACAGGGCAGGATGCCTGGGAACCCGTACAGCAGCAATGAGCCAGGCATTGGGCCACTCATGAGGGATATAAAGAACAAGATTTGCCAGGACTGTGACCTGGTGGCTCTCCTGGAGGATGATAGTGGAATGGAGGTAACAAGCACAGGACACCACTGTCATGGTTAGGGTTCCTTTCCCTCAGGAGCTGATTAACACTGGGCCTCTGTAAATGCAGGCTAAGGATCTCCACCTACCTACCCCACCTGGTGTTCAGGGTAATTACCTGTAAAGGGCTCTGCCCACTGCCTGGCATGTGGTAAGCAAATGGTTGGTGACTGTTGCTTGTCATGGCGCAGGCTTTTATTGTTCTTGTTGCTGTGGCAGAAGCTTCCCAGGGATTCCAAATTAATTAAGCTCCCTGAATACTGGCACTTTAGCCCCTGTGCAGATTTCTGGCCCTGTATCTGGTACCTTCTGGCAGACAACGCTAGGGTCTGGTGTTATCGTATACATGGTGAAAAGCATGTTGGTGAAATAGAGAAAATTGTCTTCTTTGGTGCTGAGCTGAAATGGATTCAGGATAGGAGAAGGTCCTCAGCAGTTTTTTAACCTGGAGTCCATGGTTTGGGTTAAAGCTGTTTGTAACCCCTGAACTTGTGCACAAAATTCTGTGTGTTGCGCACACATGTGCATTTTTTAGAGAGGGAGAGTCGATAGGTCCCTGTCGCACAGACATTATGCCATAAAGCGCCCTTTGATCTTGAAATTTACTTGCCTTACAGTTATTTCCAAATAACAGCCTCATTTTCTTTTCTGTTCAGCTTCTAGTGAACAATAAAATCATTAGTTTGGACCTTCCTGTGGCCGAGGTTTACAAGAAGGTCTGGTGTACCACGAATGAGGTATGTGCTTGTTTTCTTGCTTGGAGGTGTGGTTTGACTTGCAGGCTTGTGCTAGGAAGAGCCGTTGTTCATCGTCACTTGCCCAGCTGGTAGCAGCACGTAAGGACCTTTACTTCCCCTGTCGGTGTTGGTGTGGAGAAAACCGGTCACCTTGTCCTCCTTGTGAGGCAGCTTACTGGTGAGGGGAGAGGAGCTTCAGGAGGGGTGAGCGTTTCCTGGCCGTGCAGCCGGGCCGGGCAAAGTCTGAGGAAGCCCGGTGATGGGGAGGGCTGTCAAGAGTGGACACCTCTTGGGGCTTCCCTGGTGGCGCAGTGGTTTGAGAATCTGCCTGCCAATGCAGGGGACACGGGTTCGAGCCCTGGTCTGGGAAGATCCCACATGCCGCGGAGCAACTGGGCCCATGAGCCACAATTACTGAGCCTGCGCGTCTGGAGCCTGTGCTCCGCAACAAGAGAGGCCGCGATGGTGAGAGGCCCGCGCACCGCGATGAAGAGTGGTCCCCACTTGCCGCAACTAGAGAAAGCCCTCGCACAGAAACGAAGACTCAACACAGTCATAAATAAATAAATAAATAAATAAAAGAACGTGAATTTCTAAAAAAAAAAAAGAGTGGACACCTCTTGACTGAGATTAATCTCAGCTATTATGGGCTTGCTCACTTTTCAGAACATTTTCCAGTACTGTGTCGAGGAGCATAGTTTTTATTTTACTAGTTGGGAAATTGAGACTCAAAAGGCAGTTGTTCTGAAGGAGTGGAAAAGGGAAATGAAGGAAGCATGGCGCTGTGGTCCTTTTGGCCACCTCAGTACCATTTGTCCGCTTATAAAAGTCAGATATTCCACTTCCCCCCTCCCTCCTCTTTTATTAATCTCTCTCCTCTGTTCCTTCCTTTCCGATCTCACTGTCTCCTTCCTCTCCATTTCTTTCTCTCCTTCCCTTTCTTCTCTCTGTTAGGGGGATTTTTAATAAATGAATCAACTAAGTAATTGAATTACAGCAAACCTAGTGTACCAGTGAAGCACAGTGAACTTTGCTATACTTAGTCCCAAATATTTCTGTAGGGTTTAAGAAACTAAACTGGTAGTGTACTATTAGTACATTTTGGCCTTCAATTTGTTACATATTTTTGCTCCCTTCTTTTTTGTTCTCCCACTGTGCTGGGAATCCTGGTCAGTGTGTGTTGTTGGTCTACTGCCAGTTGGGTAGATACGGCACTGTTGGCAGAGGGACACACAGAAGACTCCTCCTTCCACTGCATCTTGTCACTGACATTTTAGCATCAAAACAACCATACAGATTTAATCCCTGATGCACCTAAAACATTAAGACCAAGCTTCTCTGGGCGCCCTTGTAAATGGTGGTATGGAAACCAAAGAATATACATTGTCAGCCTCCCCTTTTGAACCAGGAGGCAAGAAGTTGGGGATCACTTGTCCCTCCCATTAATGTGCTTAATCCACCAAGGGGTTCTTCTGGCAAAGTCCAGAGTTTGTGGCACCTTTTTATCCGGGCCTTCATCAGCTTCCCTTTTTACTTTATCCCCCATTTCCCTGATGAGCAGCCCATCTCTTCAGCTACAGACAAGGGTCTGTTTTCTGTGTCTCTCTCTTTCTGTCCATGGTCTAAGGCTGTCCCCTCTCTTAGTTCGCACTGGGCTTCCACAGCTGGAAATGCTCTGGGACCTGGCCTGACAGGTTCTCTCCCTCCAGGGTTTCGTCTCCTGAAGCTGAGCATGGCTTAGAGGCAGGCAGCTTGAATTAGTATGGTACCTGCTCTCCCACTTAATTTGCTAGAATGTGACTTTAAGCCTCCGTTTCTCACCTCCAAAATGAGGGTAATACTACGTGCGCTAGAGTGCCTAAGCTGGTACCTGGCGGAGAGTGAAGTCTCATGATCCTCCAGTTTAGGAAAGTTGCTGGAATCTTCTAATTTACCAGACTTATTTCTGGTCATTCTCTCAGGTTGTAGGTTTAGCTTGAGGAAATTTGGATGAATCCTCTCCTTGCTGTGGGGTTATATGAAGACCTCAGGATCTCCCTAGGCAAAGATTGGTGTATTCTGTTTTCTTGCTTTTGATTCCTGAGACTTGAATCGCAGCCCTTTGATCTAATTGACTTCCCTCGTCCTGATCCCTTGAGTAGTGGTCCCTATTGATTAGAGAGACTTTATACTCCTGAAGGAGGCACAGGCTTGGAAACAGAACTGGGCTTATAGCTGGATAAATTTGAACAAGCTGCGTAACCTTGTATAAAAGGATAATATAAAGTGCCCAATTAGCATAGGGCTTAGCGCAGAGTAAAAACAATAAATACTAGTTGTTGTAGTTATTACATAGTTTTAATGAAATTAAGTGAGGTAGTGTCTGTAAGATGCTTCACACAATTCCTGGCCTGTAGTAGACCTTAAATAAAATGAGCTTTCTTTCCGCTAAGTGAATTGTAGTGCACCTGGATTCTAGATTTTGTGGTTAAGACCCTGCAGAGAAATAGAAGTTGTCCACACCGCTGAAGCATTAAGCAAGATCAGGTGTCGAGTCCTTTGCATTTTCTGGGCCTGTTCACAAGCACATTTCTCCAACTCTGTCTGCTCAGGGAGAGCCCATGAGGATTGTTTACCGGATGCGGGGGCTGCTGGGCGACGCCACCGAGGAGTTTATCGAGTCCCTGGACTCCACCACGGGTACGGCCCTTCCCACAGACGCCGCTGCACGCTGGGTTTGAGGACTGGGAGCGCTGAGCAGCAGTTCACGTCCTGGGGCTTGGGGGCAGTCTGGGCAAATGCTCTCTCGTAATTCTGTTCAGAATTGAGGGGGGATTACTCCTCTGGCTGAGGAAAAACGCGGTTATCAGTGGCCCCGTTCAGATACCTCTGGGGCCGTGGCGGGGCTGGGGGAAGTGCCGCGAGCAACAAACGAGTGTTCAGGGCCTCTTATTTAGGGTTTTTGTTTTTGTTTTCTTTAGTGGTTGTAGTGCTTGTATTTTCACATACTTGAGTAAACAATTTTAAGTGACTTGAAACTTTAAAAAAAGTTACTAGGAGTGAGACAGTGAAGTTTGATATCCAATACTGACCCCTTTTATTGGCTATGTTCTTTAGTGGAGATACGGAAAAGGGAAGTAGCCACCGGCCTGGACGAGGGCTGTGCTTTATTCCCGTCTTCACCTCCATTTTTGCTTGGCTTCCCTTTTCTCCCAGATGAAGAAGAAGATGAAGAAGAAGTGTATAAGATGGCTGGTGTGATGGCCCAGTGTGAGGGCCTGGAATGCATGCTTAACAGACTGGCAGGGATCAAAGACTTCAAGCAGGGACGCCACCTTCTAACAGTGAGTTGGAGGCAGCGAGGTGGGAGAGGCCCCCATGGACAGAAGCTTGTGACCCCTGCCATTTAACCCTAGGCGGCAGCATGGTGCCGTGGACCAGTGCAAGCCAGTGAAGGACCTGACAGCTTCCTTGGCCCTCTCTACACTTTAGGCTCCCTCCCCCACTCCCCTCTTCCCTGCCGACTCCTCCCGAAAAACCAGTGTGATAGCAAGCCTTCTGCTATATTTCTTTAGTCACCTGTGGAACCAATGTCTAATTGTTTTTCCCCAGAAAACTGCACTTGTGTCAATTATTATTATTACTGCTTTTTAAAATGGATTTTGTAAGTAACTCCTTAATTTTTTGTAGGATTTTGTTTGGTTATTCATCCAACTATCTCATTAGGGAAGAGTAGAGGGTTCTAAAGGCACCATACATATTACACTATTGTTTTCACCTCCAGGGAACATGAGAACATACATCATTGTACCCATGTTTTCAATGAGCTACATGGTTCTGAGCTCCCATGGGCCATGAGCTTTGGGATCTTTCTGTTTACTGTTACTAGTTCAGAGTCTGAGTTAGTGCTGGCATTTGCCCCAAGACAACAGAGCATCACCTATTCCATGAGGAATCAGTGTCCCTGCCATAGTTTCAGAGACGGCAGAGATATATATACCCAGCCCACGGGAGCTACTGCTGGAGAACATTGCTGTTGAGATGCAAGCCTGACAGGAGAGCCCAGCCACCGTATCATGTCTTCTTAAGGAAACTTCGCTGTCCTCTGTATTTCAGCAGGAGTATCTGCTGATCGTACACGACCCCTCATGGACATTTCTTTCCTGCTTGTCCCCATGTCTTCACTCTCAGATGGTCTCATGGGTTTTGACTGGCTTTTCTTGTCAGGTGCTGCTGAAATTATTCAGTTACTGCGTGAAAGTGAAAGTCAACCGGCAACAGCTGGTCAAGCTGGAAATGAACACTTTGAATGTCATGCTGGGGACTCTCAACCTGGTAAAGAGTGTGGGCTGCAAAAGACAAAGAATGAGCCTCGGTGGGGGAAGTCCTGGGTGGGGGAAAGACATCTCACTTCTGGGCTCAAATGAAATGGATTTGTGGCCTTTTCAAGCCCTTCATCTGTCTAACTGATGGGCACAGAGGCTTGAATTATTCAGGCTGTTCCTTATCCTCCTGCTGGCTCACCCCGTGCTGCTGCCATGACACCCAAGAGCTTCCTTGTTTCTCCTGAATTCAGATCAGAAGCAAGAGGAAGTTGGTCCCTACACCAGTCCAGACTGCACCCCAATGGGAAAGTAGTGCCACTCACCTCAGGGCAACCAGAAAGGAACCAAAATGTCATTTTCACTGTCCTCAGAAACCCACACACTGCCTGTCTCTCCATGCATGTACATGCACTCACACACACACAGGCACAGAATTTCCAGAATGTAAGGCCACGAAGAACATCCTTGAGGAGCAGATCCCATGAGCAGTGAGTGGTTATGGCCTATCCCTAGAGTGACTGGGCCTCCTTCTCCTGCAGGCCCTGGTCGCTGAGCAAGAAAGCAAGGACAGTGGTGGTGCGGCTGTGGCCGAGCAGGTGCTTAGCATTATGGAGATCATTCTGGATGAGTCCAACGCTGAGCCCCTGAGTGAGGACAAGGTGAGTGGAGCCCAGTCTGTCCACCCACAGACATCGTCTCATTGCCAGCCACTGGCTTGTTTGTGTCTAGCTGTGTCAACCAAGAATGATTGAACCTGCCCAGCTCACGGTGACATCATTACGTTAAAGCCTGAAATCTGGATTCAGAGGAAACAAAGCTGGCTGTTCCAGTTGATAGACAAGGGCCTTAGTCCAACCCCTCAGTTCACAGTTGAGGAAGCTCCAAGCCCAGAGAGATGAAGTGAGCCGTTCGATATCATATAGTCAGTTACTGTACAGTTGGAGGCCTGGAACTCAGGTCTGCACCTCCCAGTTCAGTTTCTCTCCACTCAGCACACCCATGCATTCCTCTGTTCCTGCTGGTGTTGATGGTTTGGCTAGAGATACGACCAAATGAATACCAGGCAGCCTGCATTCTCTTGAGGGAGGGGAAGATTGTGTTGGTATATTTTGACCACCTGAGACTATTAACAGAGCCACCGCAGAAACTTAGAAACTAATTTATGAGGTAGAACTCACACTGTTGATTATTCCCCAGGAAGTGCTGAGACACTGTTCTTCTAGGGCTGCTTCTGATGGCTCTGATGGAAATGGATGACCTTTAAGGGCCAGATGCTGGCTGCAGACGAAGTCCCGACCTTATTAGTGGGCCTCCCGTCCTCTCTCCTACTGCAGGGCAACCTCCTCCTGACGGGTGACAAAGATCAACTCGTGATGCTCTTGGACCAGATCAATAGCACCTTTGTTCGCTCCAACCCTAGCGTGCTCCAGGGCCTGCTTCGCATCATCCCATACCTTTCCTTTGGGGAGGTGGAGAAAATGCAGATCTTGGTGGAGCGGTTCAAACCATACTGCAGCTTTGACAAGTATGTTGCTTAGATTTCAGACAGCTAAACGAGAGTCCCCGTGAAAACCCTGAACTAGTTCTGTGAGCCTAAGGAAGAATCACCTGAGTTTCTATTAGATTTTTGTGTGCTAGTCTGGCCTTTAAGGGGCTTGGTCTAACTGGGGAGGCAAAAAGTAAAATACATTGTGTTAAAGTAGCACCTGGTGAGGCAGAGAAGGAGAAGTGGTTGGTGACATGGGAAGGGGATATGACAAGCTGGAGGGAGTCACGTGTGCAAAAGCATGAAAATGCAAGAGGGGGTTGGGAGTTAGGGGAGCGTGGCAGGAGCCAGATGAGAAGGGTCTTTATGTCATGCTCAGGAGTTTAGACTTGATCCTATAGGCCATTGAAGATTGTCAACCAAGAAAAGGACGTGATCAGCTTTTGTTCCTCCTTTCACACTCTCAGGGTCTTTGCTCTTTCCTCCTAGGTATGATGAAGATCACAGTGGCGACGATAAAGTCTTCCTGGACTGCTTCTGTAAAATCGCAGCTGGCATCAAGAACAACAGCAATGGGCATCAGCTGAAGGATCTGATTCTCCAGAAGGGAATCACCCAGAATGCACTTGACTATATGAAAAAGCACATTCCCAGTGCCAAGAAGTAAGCAGCACCTCTGTGAGAGGGGCTGCTTTCCTTCCCCTCTTTCTGGTTCCTTTTCTCCTTCATCATCTTGGCATCCCTCTGCCTTCCTTGGGGTCTCCCTCCCCTTCTGGAAACTATCAAGGTGACCATGCAGCCCTTGGGGCTGTGGGAAAGGATGGCAGTTTGTTGGTTTCTGTTCCGAGGACTCACTTCTATCTGGTTTCTCAGCTGAGTTGGGTGGTCCTTTGTGATTCTTTATGGTACGCTTGTAGGGTCACATCTAAACAAGCCAGAATCAACAGCCGGTTTCTAGGTGGCCTTTGCTTCTCTGGCCTGCTCATAAGCCTCTCTCTGCTTTGCAGTTTGGATGCTGACATCTGGAAAAAGTTTTTGTCTCGCCCAGCCCTGCCGTTTATTTTGAGACTTCTTCGGGGGCTGGCCATGCAGCACCCTGCCACCCAGGTGAGTAACCAGCATGCACGTGGGCCTTATTCTAGAGCAGGACACATCATGTGAGGGAACCACACCCTCTCTCCTCATCTGCCACAACTGAGTGAAGGTAACCACCTTGATTAGCCTTGAGGTGGGAGTTGCCCTAATATATAAGACTCCCAGGGTAGAAGGACTCTCAGAAGTCATCTGGTTCATCTCTCTGTGTGCAGAAAGGATTAAGTTACATTTGTGATTTCCTCATTCAACTCATTCTTATGTGGGGCTTCTTTATCTCACGGCTTAGCTGAGCAGCAGTTGTGAGGGTGTGGCTGGCCAGAGGGTAAAAGAGTTTCGATTTCTGGCTGTAGTCCCTGGGACATTTGTAATGCCATCCCTACCATTTCCTGCTCTGCCCCAGGCAGCCGAAAACTTGGTTCTCAGGGAGGCCCAACCCTGTCCGCTGTGTTGCTTGTTCCTGATAGTCACTGGGCTGAGGTATCTGTTACTCTCACAAACCCTAATTGGCCCAGACAGGTGGCCAGTCTGGATTTGTTTTTTTAATTAAACTTTTTATTTTGAGATTATTGTAGATTTACACGCAGTTGTTAAGCAATAATACAGAGACGTTGTGCGTACCCATTACTTAGTTTCTCTCAATGGGAACACCTTGCAAAACTGTAGGAAATTATCACAGCCAGGATATTGACGTCCATGCAGTCAAGATTCGGGACCGTTTCCTTACCGCAGGGATCCCTCTTCTTGTCCTTTTTATTTATTTATTTATTTATTTGGCTGCGTTGGGTCTTCGTTGCTGCGCGCGGGCTTTCTCTAGTTGCGGCGAGCGGGGGCTACTCTTCGTTGCGGTGCGCGGGCTTCTCATTGCGGTGGCTTCTCTTGTTGTGGAGCACGGGCTCTAGGCGTGCAGGCTTTAGTAGTTGTGGTGTGTGGGCTCAGTAGTTGTGGCTCGCGGGCTCTAGAGCGCAGGCTCAGTAGCTGTGGCACATGGGCTTAGTTGCTCCGCGGCATGTGGGATCTTCCCGGACCAGGGCTCGAACCCGTGTTCCCTGCGTTGGCAGGCGGATCCTTAACCGCTGTGCCACCAGGGAAGCCCCTGTCCTTTTACAGCCACATCCACCTGCCCTGGCAACCACTGATCTGTTTTCCATCCGTGTAATTTTGTCCTGTCAAGAATGTTGTATACTAAGTGGAATCATAAAGCATGTAACCTTTGGGGATTGGCTTTGTTCACTCAGCATAACTTTTTGGCGGTTCGTCCTGGTCGTTGTCTGTATTAGTCGTTTGTTCCTTCTTGCTGCTGAGAAGTGTCCACGGCGGGGGCTTCACCGTGACCCGTTTAACCATCACCCATTAAAGGGCGTCTGGGTTGTTGCCGTTTTGAGGCTGCTGTGGATAAAGCGGCTGTGAATGTTCGCGTGCAGGTTTTTGTGTGAGTAAGTTTCCATTTCTTTGGGGTAAATGCCCAAGACTGCAGTCACTGGCTTGTGTAGTAGTTGCATTATTTTGTTTTACAAGAAACTGCCAAACTGTTTTCTAGAGTGGCTGCACCACTTTACATTCCCATTGGCAGGGTGTGAGTGGTCCGCTTTATCTGCATCCTCGCCAGCATTTGGTGGTGTTTCAGCCATGCTGATAGACGTAGAGTGATGTCTCGTGGTTTTAATTTGTTTTCTCTAATGGATAATGACACTCACTGCACATCTTTTCATGTCTTTCATCTGTCTGTCTGCTTCAGTGAAATGTATGTTCATATTTTTTGCCCATTTTCTAGTAGTATTGTTTGTTTTTTCAATGTTGAGTTTTGAGAGTCCTCGGGGCTGCATTTTTTGGTTGTTGTTTAGAGCCATTTATCTTGAGTATAGTTCCACGTTCTCATTTAGTGATCTGTTCTGATAACTCATTCCAAAAATGTGGTTAATTGGCTACAGTAAAGGTTCTTCCATATGTCTCACTCAGATAACTACAGTTCTCAACTTTTGTTCAGTTCAGTGGAAATAGTCATAATTACTACATCTTATGGATAATTCTTCCTACATAAGAGTTTTCACTTTTTTTTTCCCCCTATCCTTGTAACATCTTTATTTTGAATGTGGATAAATCAAGGGACAGAATTGTCATTTGGCCAGTGGCAACACATTGACCTGAGAACTCAGGTCAGTGGATTCCATGCTTATTCTTAGTTACTAAATTGAATTCTTTCTTAAAAACAAGGCTTCATCTAGTTAGATACTTGGCATTCATACTTCTGATCATTCACTTCTCTTTTAGCACGTATTTGTTGGCATTCATACTTGGCATTCCTACTTCTGACCATTCACTTCTCTTTTAGCACGTATTTGTGTAGTGCCTGTCGTGTACCTGTGCTGCGCTAGGTTGAGGCAACGTTGGCAGATGAGACAGTCACAGCTCCCTCTGGGAGCTTACTGTCTGGTGGAAGATAGAGCCAAGGACATAGTGATAACAGAGCAGGGGGTAAATGCAGTGTGGAAGGGGTCAAAGGGAAGGGGATTTCTGAGAGGAGAATAGGGCGCCCGCAGAGGCTCAGAGGTGAGAGAGCTTAAAGCATCCCAGGAATTGAAAGCAGTTGCATTGGAGGTGAGACATGGCAAGAGCTGGCACTGGAGATGTAAGCATGGGTCCACATCACATGCCCCACAGAGAAGAGTGTGGATTGTCTCCTGGGGGTTGTGCCCCTGGCCGTACCCTAGAGGATGAATTGGATGGAGGTGACAAGGGAGGTGGGAAGAAGAGTTGGCAGGCTTTTATTGTGATCTAGGTGAGAGGCCATGGCGGCTGAACTCCAGTTAGTGAGGTGGACAGGGAATGGATTCGACAGAGATCTAGGAGGTGGAATAAATGGGATTTGGAGATGGATTGCACGTGGGCAGTGAAGAAGCTGGGTGAAGCAAGAACTCCGTTCAGTATCTGGACTGAGTGACGGGAGTGGTGGTGCCATTGAAAGAGATGGGGAACTAGGAGGTTTGGGAGTGAGTGAGGGGGAGGAGAGTCTGTGATGTTAGATTATTAGTGTGTGGTCTGTCCTCCTAACTAGAGTGTAAGCCTCAGGAGGGTAGGAGCTTCACATGCACGTGTACACACACGTGCACACAGTAAACAGCCCGAATGTTAAGTCTAGGGGACCCGTGGAATATTCCGTAGGCAGTTGAACTACGAGTTCAGTGTTGAGGAGCATGAGACGAGAGATAGCCTGTCATTTCGCTGAGGTATGAAGTGGACGCGTACCTGCTGTGAAAATAGATCTATGAGCTAGTGAGTGACCTGAGCTGAGTGCTGAGCTTTCACATTGCAAGTTGGCTTTGTTGTTTTCGATTTATTGTCAACTGTGTGGTAACTGGCATCAGCTCCCCAGTGATGGGGTGGTGCAGATTTCGCAGTGAGCTCCCCTGGAGAGCTTTTGCAGATTTCCCCTGCCTTCAGAGTTGTGATGTTCTCCCGCCCCTGTGGATAGTGTGGTGCTGTCGTGTAGCAGCTGCCAGCATTTTTAAGCACAGGAGGTTTTTGTTTACACCTATTTCTTTCTCAGTTTTTTCTTATCCCCACTCCCACGTGTAGTTGTACGTCTGGAATCCCTAGGTTGAGAAAACTGCTGTGCTCCTGGGTTTGGTGGACGCAGATGAAGAACTTAGCACAGCCCCCGTGAACATCAAGGGCCTTCTTTGCTTGGTGTGGTTGCTGAGTTCACCACTGAGGCCTCATCAGGTGCTGCTTCGCCAGGGACTCTTATCTGCACCCTTCTCACTCACTGTGCTGAGCGCTTTACATATGGCATCTGATTTAATCATCACGGTGGCCCTGGCCTGCCCCCATTTTATAGACAGGGTTATGGAGACTGAAGAGCGTGGTGACTAGTCAGAGGTTGGTGGCAGAGCCTAACCTCCATTTGTCCGAATCTCTTGAAGTGTAAAATCAGAGGATCTGATTGAAACCAAGCAGATGACATGAGATTGTGCACATTTTTTAAACCTTTAAGCTCCTGAGAAGAACACTTGTTTACATAATTGGAGGCCTTCATCTCTCTGGTCCCTTCTTGACAGGTTCTGATCGGAACCGACTCCATCACAAACCTGCATAAACTGGAGCAGGTGTCCAGCGATGAGGGCATTGGGACCCTGGCAGAGAACCTGCTGGAGGCGCTGCGGGAACACCCTGATGTAAACAAGAAGATAGACGCGGCCCGCAGGGAGACCCGGGCCGAGAAGAAGCGCATGGCCATGGCCATGAGGCAGAAGGCTCTGGGCACGCTGGGCATGACGGTACAGCCACGCCCGGGTCCCCGCATTCTTGCCTAGCCTGTGGCACAGTCATCTGTGCTCTGGGGTTTCAGAGCTGGGGTTGGGGATGGTGAAGGTGAAGGCTGTGGGCAGGGGGTCGGTGTACTGGGCACCGCGCTAGATGCTTCACCTTCTTTCATCTTCCCGACAACCCTTAGATATGTGACTATCATTGTTCTGCTATACAGATGAGGCTCAGAGGTTAAATGACTTAACAAGTTCGCAGAAGCATTAAAAATGATGATTATCATTGTTTATCAAGGATTTACTATATGCCAGGCACTGTGCTTAGGCAGCTTCCTTGTAAGATTGTATTTAAGCCCTCATGTGCTTCTAAGAGGTTGATTTTATACCCATCTTTCAGATGAACTAATTGAGGCTGAGAGGTGAAGTAAATCGGCCAAGGCACGTAACTAATAAGTGACTGACAGGCGTTTGAACCTGGGTCTGTTGGACAAGAAGGGCTCTGTGCTCTTCTCACTGTCTTACCTTGGAGGAGGCAGAGGTCCTATGAGAGCCTTCTCTAGACCAGCGAACTTGAGTGTCAGCAGTTTTAAAACTCCCGTGGGAACAGTAAATGAATCATGCTGCAACAGCCCTTGGCAGCCGAGAGTTGATCTTGCTGGCACAAAGAAAGGGGGCTTCTTTGTTGGCAAATGGCAACTTGCCAGGGTTCTAGCTGGATGGTTTCCTCTGCTTCAGTGGTTCCTGTAGGAAGAGAATAGCAGGAGAATCTGGGTCTTTACCCTCATTAGAAGCCAACTAAGGAGATTTCCTTTCAGTGCAGCAGTCCTTTTCATGTATGTGGAAGGTCAGCCCTGTGCCTGCGTGTCCCCAAGCTGCAGTGGGAGGGTGCGTGGAAATTCCCGTCTGACATGCCACCTGGGGTTCCCCTTACAGACCAATGAGAAGGGCCAGGTTGTGACCAAGACGGCGCTCCTGAAGCAGATGGAGGAGCTGATTGAGGAGCCGGGCCTCACGTGCTGCATCTGCAGGGAGGGGTACAAGTTCCAGGTACGGCTGCAGGCTTTCGGTCAGTCCCAAGGGCCCAAGGGCCTGGTGGCCTCCCTCGCCTGAGGCCTTTTTGTTCTTAGGCCAGAGTCAAGGCTCGTATCTTAGGGCCAGCTGTCCTCTCTAAAGGTGGGAAGGCAGACTGATCTGAACGGTAGTCTTCATCGTCATCAACAGCTACCACTCACTGGGTCCCTTCTGTGTGCCAGGCCCTGTGCCCAGAGCCTTTATGTAAACTGGGTAATTTTATCTTTAAACCCGTAAAAAGCCCTAACTTATGGATGAGAAAACAAAGTTCATGTAGCAGAGCCAGAGTTCTAGCCCAGGCTTTTCTGACTTCAGACCTGGGGCTTTTAAACACATCATGCTGCTTCCATATTCAGATAACCTGGGGAGAAGGTCAGGACCTTGGCTTTCTGGGCTCCACCAAACTCGATTTAACACCCAAAAGGAGCAGAACAGCAAGTGACCAGTTTGCTCCCCTGAAGGCCTAAAAGGCATCCCTCTTCCTCTCCAGCTTGAATTTATTACTTAGCACCCAAGCCTGTTGAAGGGCCACTACCCTGGGCCACAAGCCCTATAAGTCCTGCTGTGACACAGGCTCCTTGGAGCTTTCTGGTCAGTTTTGAAAAACAAGTGACTTAACAAGAAGGCACTTTATTCTTCATTTTCAGATAAAAGAAGCAAAAAGGAAGGGACCGTTCGGGCTCGCATTTCTGCCCTTCTGTCTCGCAGCAGCCACTTTATTCCAGTTGCTCCCCACAACCCTCATTTCACTGGGGCTCTGCCCAGCCAGGTGCTTAACCAGGAGACTGAGGGGCTCACCATCACCCCCTTTACTGAATGCATCCCTTCCTAGGATCATAGACCCTCGGGGCCCCTCTGCTCTGCTTCACCTCCTTTCACAGCCTGCCTTGGAGTTTCACCTCTCCTCCTCTTTATGTTATCTTTGCAGCCCACCAAGGTCCTGGGCATTTATACCTTCACCAAGCGGGTAGCCTTAGAGGAGATGGAGAACAAGCCCCGGAAACAGCAGGGCTACAGCACCGTGTCCCACTTCAACATCGTGCACTACGATTGCCACCTGGCTGCCGTCAGGTGGGCCTGGCTCTTGCGGGGTGGCTCCTTCCTTAGGCCTCCCCTTGCATGTGCTTCGGTTCTAGCCCTGTGCGACTTCAGGGGAGCGGGCAGCTCGCCAGAGGCCCTGGACTGGGAGGGGGTGGGACTGCCACTCCTGAGGCTTTAATTCTGCTCCTTAGGCTCTGCGAAGTATGGTGTCCTACCTTCAGCCATACAGGCCCAAGTGCCATTCCTGCCATATGATCTGGAAAAGATACTTGGCTTTTGGCTCAAGGCTGGTGAGAGCAGCCTTGCTTACTGGAGGCGGTGAAGCCGGCATTTACCATCGTGGTTACAAACGGCTGCTCCTCTCTGTAGAGTCAGGCACACGGGCCAGCACTTCGTTAGTGTCAGCAAACCCTCCTCCACCCCCGCGTGCCCAGGTGCCTGGTTGCCAGATTAATTCCAGCAGTCGCTTGTCCCTGCTCTCCTCCCAATCCAGGCTGGCTCGAGGCCGGGAAGAGTGGGAAAGTGCCGCCCTTCAGAACGCCAACACTAAGTGCAACGGGCTCCTTCCCGTCTGGGGGCCCCATGTCCCTGAGTCAGCTTTTGCCACCTGTCTGGCAAGGTGAGTGTGGAGCATCTTGCATGGTAGAAAAGAGAGGATTCCCAGGAGATGGGGGAAGATCAGCTGTCAGCCCGGCCCCGGGGAAGCCATCTCCTGTCACCTTCATCAGGAATCCATGTCTGTCTTTGCTTCCTGACAGGGGAGCCCGTCCGGAAGAGAGGGGACTCTGCTGGGAGAAGCCAGCACCCTCAGCGTCTGGGGCCCCAGGTGGAATCTCTGGTTATCTGCTACCTCTCCTCCTTTGCTGATCTTAGGACACAAAACACAGCACCCCTGACTTGGTCCTCGAGGCCAAAATTTCCCAGAGTTCACTTCTATTTCTCTGAGGTTTAAATAATGAAAATAGCTTGATGGCGTGGGGAATATCGGGCTCCTTTCAAAGCCTCCCTTGTCCTAAAATCCAGAGTAGGGTAGTGAAACCTTCTGTGAGGTCCTCATCTCTTGCAGATGCCTTGTGCAGTGGTGCCCCACCCCAAGTCCTATTGTAAAGCTCAGGGATGAAAAGGTACTTACCATAAACCAGGCACTTGGCAGTAGTAATGATGAAAGTCATGTTGGGCAGCATGTTGAACTGCTTACCGTGTGTTGTTATTATACACATTCTACAGATGAAGAAACTGAGGCACAGACTTAATCAGGGGCAGAGTCCAGGTGGTCGGTGATGTACATTGACATAGGAAAACCTTTTATTTGGAGGTTGAGGAGATGATTCTTATGGATAGATCACCTTGTCAGTCAAAATGAATAAATTCTACATTTCTTCTCCCAAAATGCACTTCCAGATGTGGTCACAATATGTCCTATGACATTAGGCCATCAAGAAATGCCCCCTGCCCGCCGCCCCCAAACCGGCGCGTTCTCCTCAAAGCTTGGAGAGCATCGCGTTCAGTCACAGCAGAAACAAAAGTGTGCTCTGCTCTTGTCTTCCCCCCAGCCCAGCCCTTGTCCTTGACTCCCCCTTTCATTCTCTATCCGTCTGTGTAACCTTCACAGCCATCAGGCCGAAGGGGGGCTCTGCCTTCCCAGCTGGGTCTTCACCAGGGAGCTTGCTTCCACTTCACCACCTGTTCTCTTCTCCCAGGCACAATACTTACCTCCAGGAGTGCACGGGCCAGCGGGAGCCCACGTACCAGCTCAACATCCACGACATCAAGCTGCTGTTCCTGCGCTTCGCCATGGAGCAGTCCTTCAGCGCGGACACTGGAGGGGGCGGCCGGGAGAGCAACATCCACCTGATCCCGTACATCGTCCACACCGTGCTTTACGTCCTGAACACGTCAGTACCGCGCGTCTCGGGGCAGCACTGGCTGACCCGCCCCATGTTCCTCTGCCCAACAAGCTCTCCCGGCTTTTCTGTAGCCGCTCTAGTTAGTTCTAGAACAAATGTCTGGCCCCAGGCAGCCTTTACCGAAGTAGGAATGTTCATCTGCGCCTCTTTGGAATCACACAGAATAAAGAGCACGGTGGCTTCCTTTTCCAAAACTGTCTCATCTACCAGCACGGGCAGCCAAGGGCTGCCTCCTTGGACTGACCTTCAGCCCAGAGGGGAACAGGAAGCGGGAGAGGCCAGATCATCGAAGCTTCTACTTCAGTGTAGCTGCTACTTGCAAGACTGTTCCCTTGGATGGGGGAGGCCATGGGGTCAGGGCTGCACACAGTCACTGTCAAAGGCACACAGGCTGTTCCAGGTGAGCGTTTCACAGCTGCAGGGTGTGGCAGGACCAAGGACCTGGACTTGCTATCCCTGTTTCTTCTTCAGTGAGTGAGGCTTCTGGCAGCTGTGAGGGGGAAGGTGTTGTTGAAGATTATTTGGGAAAGTCAACTGAGAAGGAAGGTAGCCCAGAAAAAAAAAACAGATTTGTATCTTCATCTGTATGTACGTTGTGGAGCAGTTCGGAAACACTAAGGGGGTAGAGAATAGTCTTTCGTTCTACCCTAGATTTAAAAAGCAAACTAAGAGGTTTAATATACTTTAGCTCTTAGATTTGATTTAAATGGTTTGGTGCTTTTAGGCCCCATCTTCTAGCGAGAGTCTTACACATCTGTGGGGCAGAGTGCTGACAGGTTGAAAGGCTGTGTACAGTCCCCCCAAGGCAGCTGCAGTTCAGTTTAGGCAACAGAACAATTTGTCTCTTCTCCTTTCTGGTCTTCAACAAAGTGATTTTCTCCTTCCCTCCCATTTCCTTGTGAGATAAAAGGCTGACCTGGAGACCGCAGGCTTCATTGTTACCAGGAGGCACTGGCGGGTCTCCACCGGTCGTTACATCATCTGCTCGGCTGTTTAGACTGTCAGAAGAAACACCTGCGTCATTGACAGCACGAACGTTCCCATTATCCAGACTGTGCTTCAGGCCTGAGCAGTGCTGATTGCTGGTGTCCGTGGGGCCTTTGACAGAGCCGTTGCCTCTTGTTGGCAGCAGTGAGGTGGAGGGGGCTGCCCCAGTCTCCGGGGAGCAAAGCGGACCCAGAGAGGCCACATGATTTGTCCAGCAGAACAGAGCCGGTGGCTTCAGATGTCACTGTGTCTCTCAAATGCCAGACACTCGTAACTCATGCTTAGTTTCCTTAGTTGGGGAGGGAGCGGGCTGTGTCCTGATGGTCTCGGTCAGGTAGAGGCTGAGCCGGAAGCTGCACGAGGAGGCACTGTTTCCCAGCCACAGCCTGCTTCCCTCACCGGTTCACGCTGGTGTGAGCTTGGTCACGGTGGGCGGGGGGGGGGGCGGTGCTGGTTGAGCAGGGATCGCTGCCTTTGGTGGGACATTTGTATATGAAGGCGAATATGTCACACACAGCACGAGCCAGCGCAGAGTGGAGCGGGTCCTGCGATGGCACAAACCTTCTGATTTCCAGTTCTGGACACTCCAGTCTAGTGTAGCCGCCTGTTCCATCCATGTTCATCCATGGAGCAGAAGGGTGCCTGGTGTCCCCGTACCATCCCCCCTGCTTTCCCACAGTCCAGTGCCTGGCAGTGCCATGTGCAGACCTGGTAACTTTGATTCAGCCGCTACGAGTGTTGTGTTTTTATTTCCCATCAGGGAATTAGGATGGGGCATCAAGCACTCTTGGCCTGAGAGCACCATCCAGGTCGTAAGGAGAGAGTGTAGCCAGAAATATGTGATAAGGAAGTGATCTCTCAGTGCCCGTCTAGTGACCTGTCGAAGCTTCATTGCAGGGGGAGGGTGGAGAGTCCACGCTGGGAAGGCTCTGGAGCCAGATTGCCTGGGTCAGAGCCCAGTTCCTTCACTCCCCACTGTGTGGCTTTGGGCAGAATATTTACTTTCTCTGTGCTGTAGTTTCCCCTTCTGTAACGTTGGGAGAGTACCCATCTCATCGGGTTATTGTGAGGATTAAATGAGATAATCCGTGGAAAGCTCTTAGAACGTGCTTGGCGTTAAAGTTGATAATCACCATTGTTGCTGCAGTTCAGGCAAAAGCGAGAACGAGAAGCAGTGCTCGCTGGCAGGAATCTGTTCTAATGGAGGAGAGAGGACACAGACACATGAAAGAACACACCAGAATAGCCTAGGAAGGGCACCGGCTGCAAATGCCGTGTGAACAGTTAGCTGTACTGGGACTCGTGGAGTCGGGGAGTGTGGGCTGTGGGCTCAGAGACTCTGGGTTCGCTGACTGGTTTGGTGACTTTGGTTGTGTCACTTCACTCCCCGGGCCTTCAGATACCCTGGTAAAGAGGTGCCGACTGTCACCTTCCAGAGTTGTCGGGACACGTGGATGGCGGAGTGTTTGTGAATGTGCCGGACACACGTGCAATTGGAATTGTGCGGAGCTGGGCTGGGGGGCGGGGGACGAGGAAGATGCCCCCGAGAAGGACTGGGGCCGGGCTGGGGGTGCCCCGCTTGGAGAGGAGGTGGGAGGGACGGTGGAGGACGGGTGGGGGGTTCCGTGAGCCGAGCGCTCAGGAAACTTAAAAGAAGACGGGAGATTGAGCAAGCCTCCTCCCCTCTTGCTGCTGGTGCCCTGCTTCTGCCCTGGTTTCATGGTGCTCCTTTTGTTCCAGAACCCGAGCAACTTCCCGAGAGGAGAAGAATCTCCAGGGCTTTCTGGAGCAGCCCAAGGAGAAGTGGGTGGAGAGTGCCTTTGAAGTGGACGGGCCCCACTATTTCACTGTCCTAGCCCTCCACGTCCTGCCCCCCGAGAAGTGGCGAGCCATACGCGTGGAAATCCTGCGGCGGCTGCTGGTGACCTCTCAGGCCCGGGCAGTGGCTCCGGGGGGAGCCACCAGGTCAGTGCTTGCTTCGGGAAGTGCCTGCTTCAGGGAGCCATCTCCTGGGCCGCCTGTCGCCCGGACTCTGTAACCACTGTGGGTAAAAGCTGCCTGCGGCATGCAGGTGCTGAGTGGAGGCGCCTCGCTTGACTCGGTAATGGAGCCTGAGCCTTCCCGGCCGGTCACACCAAGAGTCGAGGCCTGACGCCGCCGGGTGCCTGCCCCTCTGGGTCAGGTGTTCAGGCACTAGAAGTGTGGAGCCAGGCTTACCCCTGGGAAGTGCCCTCAGAGAGGGAGCCAGCCAGGCACAGGGCGAGACTTCTCAGGAGAAGGGTTAGGGCCGGCAGGCGGTTGAGACAGGTTGCCAGGTGTTCCGAATCTTGCTGGTCTGCGCATAAACTAGCAAAGCTTCCTCGGGGCTGTGCTCGGGGATGTTCTTTTCTGGTATTAAAAGCTCCCCATCTCCCTCCTTGGTCACATTCCTATCCCGTCTGCCCCGCATTCCATGAGCCTTTTTTCTTTCTCTGCTGTTGGTGTGGACACCTCCCTAAGAAGGAAGGCATTTCAGGAAGGAAGTGGTCTTTGTTTTCACGACCCCGTGCTGTGATTTGGGTCAGCTGGGAGGTGTCTTGAGGCAAACAACTGCAAACAACAACAGCGAGAAGCCCTTTGCGGCGAGTGTGCAGATTGCCACACGCCGAGTGGACTTCTTGGCGCTACTCTTGGCCTGTGGTGGCCCCGAGCAGTCTGCCCTCCCTGGGCTACAGAGTAAGCTATGAGCTGTCAGCTTGCTTCTGCCCTTGAGGGAAACCAGCTTCACTTTGGGAAGGTCTGTCCTCGTGTGTCTGCTTTCGCTAGGATCTGAGGGGACGTTTCCAACAAGGGTGCAGGGGAGGAGCTTTTAGGCCCCTGATAATGACAGACCAAGTGGAAGCAGCCTTGGCCTGAATTTGCACACCTGGTGTCTCCACCTCCGTCAGCTCTGATTTATCAGGTCACTAGTGGTAGGCGCCTCGTGGCCCGGGGAGACCAGGTTGGAGCTCTGCTGTTGGATCCAGCCGGTGCCAGCCTCTGTGTAGAGCAGGAGGGGGCCGGTCTTGTTAGAGTCCTACCTAGCCCCTGCCCCCATTCCAAACGTAGCACTTTCCAGTGTTAACCAAGAGTCTGAAGCATTAATAGTTAACTAGCTGCTAGGAATCAAAAGTTAGATCTGGAAGATGCTAAGTTGTTGATAAGCCAGGCTCGGCCTGTGTCCATAGCACGTAACGTGGCTATTTACTGGGCACAGGCTCTCGGTGACAGGTGTGAGATCTGAACCCACAGGAGCTGTGTTGCTTTCAGTTAGGAGACTGGAATTCATTACTGTCCCAGGCAGTTAAGGAAAAGCTGATTTGGTCACAGCTTAATTAGGAAATCCAGTGTGAGCTGCACTCATGAGTTGCCATTTCCTCTGTAGCAGTTTAGTCACCTTTACTAATTAACCTGAAATAATTAAGTTGGGCAGAGCCACCCCAGATTCCTGCCACCAACGCGAAAGAGCTGCAAGAAGGAGCAGCCCTGGTGGGGTGTCGGGGTGTGAGCAGGGCGCCCCGGAAGCAGGGTGGCAGAGTGCTGGCCATCAGCACGGTGTTGGACACCCTCTGAGGAGGGACATTTAGAGGGTGACCTCCCGGTGGTTGGGGCAGTGCCGCTGGCAGCAGGCTTCGTCCTCAGCCCATTATGGGGTGGGGGCAGCAGCAGGTACACAAAAATCTAGGAGTTTGCACAAGAGAAGTTGCTCTCTTCTGTGGGTTTTACATTCAGGAAAAAAGATTCTTCTGCCAGGAACTTGCAAGTATTTAAGCCTGGGACTTTCCTAGGCTTCCGTCATAGCCTTTTCTGTTTCCTTGTCTGCCAGCGCACAGAGTTGCAGAGAAAGAATTCTCATCCTCGTCCACAGGCCCACCTCGCAGTAGTTTTCCCTTTCGGCTGCAGCATCCTCATGCGTGGCGGTCGGGGAGGAGGTGGGCGCTTTGGAGATGTTGGGGTCGGGGAGGGTACGGGTAGCATACCTTAGCGAACAGAATTGTCTCATTTTATTATTTTACTTTACTTTGGTTAATAACTTAAACATTGACTGAATGTAGGTGTGGTTGGCCTGTCTCATGCTAGGTAGTCCCTTCACTTGAGGCCCATACAGTGTAGTTGTAGCTTCTAAATGAATAACATCTATGCTTGTCTGATGTTCATGATTCTAGCGTATATAAACACATGGTGCGTGCATCCACACACATTTTAATACTAAGTTCTGGTCCCTTTGGTATGGGCTCTGTTCCAAGGTGTAGAATCTCCACGACAAGGGTTTATCTAGCCTTTACTTATTACAGATATGAAGGCAGTTTGCAGACAAAACCTCTCCTAGACCTTGGGCTGTAGAAACCCAAGCACTGGCTTGGGTTTCTACAGTCCTAGCACCGGCACGTCACTCACCGTGCAGGGGGGGTGCTGGTCGTTCTGTACTTCACGGTGGCTCTACCTGCTGTAGTCAATCCTCAGACCAGGAGCGTCTGCCGAGAAGGCGGTGGACGCTGTTGTCAGTGACGGCCCTCCGTGTTCCAAGGGCCTGGCCGCTCTCTAATCCCGAACTGAATCACTGGATTAAGTAGCAGCGATGCTGGTCAGAAACGAAGGGGCGCGGTGAGCTCCGGGATTAGCCCGGGATTTCGGAGGTGTTGGGCCGGCTGTGGCTCCCATCCGAGACATCACTGTTGTCCGACGCCAGGTGTCCACCAGCTTGCTGGTTTGAACACGGCACGCGGTTGGCAGATTACTGTGTGAGACTGGTTTAGGCCTGCTGGCTGCTGGTAAAAACTCTCCAAGTGGGAATGTGAAGACTGAAGAGAACCTTGTTTCCTCCCTCATTTATTAGGTCCCGTCAAGTCCGAGAGTGCGTGTGGGGGCTAAACACAGGGAAACACGGGACTCTGCGGCGACTCTTTAAGGCAGTAGCCTTTTGGCTGCCGTGTTGCAACTTACGTCTCCCTCTTTCCCGTTTTCCCTGGCTTAGCAGAGTCGCTACTAAAGATGACTCTGTCACGCAGCGTCTTGTGGTGAATAAACCGCTGGGTCCCAGGGCTTCAGAAGCTCTGACCCGTGGCTGCTTTCCTCTGAGAAGATGGCAAGTGGCTGGAGCTGAGTGACGCTCAGTGCCCGCGACTCTTCCCCTGTTCCCAGAATGCTTGGCTCTGTCCTTGTGAGTGTCCTCCCGGGGTCTTCACGGACATGGGGTTTGGTTTTATTTTCCAGGCTGACAGACAAGGCGGTGAAGGACTACTCTGCTTATCGCTCTTCCCTTCTCTTTTGGGCCCTCGTTGATCTCATTTATAACATGTTTAAGGTAAGGAGGCCGCTGGGAGTGTGGCCGGGTTTGGCAGGGGCGTAGACGTCTGTGCTTGTGGCTCTGACCCTGCCTCGGCAGCCGACTCTTCCGCCAGCCTCCCCCGAGAAACAGGCCGACCCGCCGTGGGGAGGGGTTTACCCTCTAGCTCTGACCCCTGCGTCTGTGACTGCATTTGTAGCCGTGACCGCTCCTGTGACCCGGTCTCAGGCTGCTGCAGACCCTCTTCTACAGGCAGCTCTCCCCCCGCTCCACCCCGAGTCACCCTCTGTTTGCTCTCGTCCCCTCTGTTTGGATCAACTCTGTTGCCCTGTGTGAGTGTAACTTATTCCAGCCCAGTTTATAATAGGGACGCTCCTCTCAGCCTTGAGAGAATCAGAGGGTTTGGGGTGGTTCCTTTCATCATCTAAATGAAACAGCTCAATTAAAGTATGTTGACAAGTCCCTCTTCTTGGGGAAATGCCGATGGTGGAGGGGATGGGGAGGAAAGAACGCATCGCCTCTCGAAGCTTGTAGGTTCATGTGACATGTGCTTAGGAGAGGGGCTGTGAGAGGAATGAAGTGAAATTTTGTTGTTCCTGGAAGCAGAACACATCCTCCAGGGAAAACTTGGATGTGTATGGGCGGGCTCTCTTCTTCCCTGCCTGACCTGAGCGACCCGCCCGGCCTGTGTGTCCTGTTGCTTCTCGTAGAAGGTGCCGACCAGCAACACGGAGGGCGGCTGGTCCTGCTCTCTCGCGGAGTACATCCGCCACAACGACATGCCCATCCACGAAGCTGCCGACAAGGCCCTGAAGGCCTTCCAGGAGGAGTTCATGCCAGTGGAGACCTTCTCAGAGTTCCTCGACGCCGCTGGTCAGTGTCAAGGTTTTTCGTCTTTCACAGATCTTAGTGGGGCTGGCATTGCTTTCATCTTCACGCACAGGAAAAAACAGGCGAGAACCAGCCTGTGGGCCACCACCGAGGGGTCTGGGAGAGATGTGTACATACCCGGTCCCTGGTAACAAGATGCGGCTGTGACGTGTGGCTCACTTCACCCCAGGTGCTGTGTTCCTCATGCACGCGCTTTCCCAGTCCACAGGGCAGCCCTGTGTGCGGTGGAGCTGTGGCTATCCCCATTTTACAGATGGGGTAACTGAGGCTTTGAAGATTAAACAAGTTCCCAGTGGGGCATAGCTGGAAAATCACTGGAGCCCCTTTTGGTTTCCTGGCTTCTTATGACAGTTCAGAGTATTAACATGGAGCTTTCCTGTCTTCCTCCTGCCTTTCGGGGACTGAGACATCTTATGTCACAGCTGCCCCCGGGGAGGTGTGGAAGATTTCAGCTCTGATTCTTAAGATAAATAGTAAATATCAAAAGAGAGCAAAGAACATCTCTGCTAGTAGGGATAGGGCAGTGCTTTGAACTGCTGTCACATGAGACATCCTCAGACAGTTCCTCATCCCCCAGCTGGTAAAAATGAAGTCACTGTTCTCTCCTGTGTATAGGTTCGTTATACAACAAATTTGTCATCCTAATTGCAGACACATTAAAATTTGTTTGGATTTCATAACCAAGCATCAGGTGACAGCAGGGGGAGGTGACTTGGGCCAGTGCTGGGAAATCAACCCAGAATTAAAAGTCCCGTGCCCTCTGAGGGTGTGGGCACTGCAGTCCAGCCCCCCCATCACCACCGTCCTTTCCAAGGTAGGGCTCCCAGAGCCAAAGCAGGGGGAGCCTCACCTGCCTAACTCTTCTGTGAGCTTGTTTCCTTTTCCCTGACGGCAATTTTGTCAAGTGTGAAGAGCAAGAAAAAATCTCCCCAGATCCCACTATCAAGGGAAGGTCGCCACTAGCATTTTCTAGTCTGTCCTCTGGGCACTAAACCCTCAAACGTTCGGAGTGATGCTCAGTGTGAATTCCTCTTTCTTCCCGGATGGAGCTTCCCCAAAGCTCCAGGCCTGTCTTCCAATTTGGCCGTTTGTTGCAGTGGCCTCAGTGGAAGCCATACTGGACGGGCCTTTGCTGGTCTGGTGCCTCCCCCATTACCTATCGGTCAGGGGTTGCCACCGCTCACCCCAGTTTCTTTGTTAACTTCACTAGATGCTCCCATGGGTGTCCTTTCAGCCTAGACATTTTACCTTGGCTACCCTCCTTGCTTTCTTCAGGAAGTGACCCCGACTGAGAGCACGTAGCCTGTGTGTCTGTGTCCTCAGGGCCCAGTGCCTTACCTGTCACCCAGGGGTCTGGTGAATGTCTACAAAGACTGTCAATATGAATGTCAAAGTCCGAGGAAGAGGCGGGCAGGGGAAGGAAGGTATTCACCTCTGTTCAGGGCTTTGCATCAGCCCTGGAGCAGGGACGAGCAGGGACAGGTCAGGCGGGAGGCCTCTGCCGCCTTCCACTAGAGCGCAGGTGTTTACGGCATGGCTTTATTGCTTTGTTCAAACTGGTAGGAAATTTCAGAACATCTGACACACCCTACTCAAATGCAAGGACGAAAACACCTTCCAAACCAGCAGGAGCTGATGGGGGCCACTCTTCCTGCATTAGCCCAGACTTCAGTTGGAGTGTTGCCCCGCCTCGGGGTTAACGACCCTGCATTGGTCAAATGAGAGCCCTGCTTGTGAGGGAGGGACGGGGCCGCAGGGGACCTGATGCTGATTGAGCGAGCACCTTCTGTGCCCTGGGCACTTTCACATAACTGGCCTCATCTAATCCCCAGGGTGATGTGACAAGGACTTGTCACTGTCCCCATTTGGCAGTGGAGGAAACTGGAGCTTCTGAGCTCTGGCAGCTTGCTTCAGGCCCTGGACTAGGGGTTGGGTTCTTTTACCCTACCCTGTTCCTCCCAGCCCTCGAGGGCAGTGGGGTTAGCCTTTGTTTGGCCCCAGGTCCCTCTGGGAATCTGCTGAAGGCTGTAGACACTCTCTCCAGAGGACCCCCCTCCATTGCGCACTGAGTTTCAGTGGACTTACAGGCCCCTGCAGGGTCCATGGACCCGGGTTTAGCACCTCCGCTCTGGGGAGATCGTGAGCTGGCCGCTGCCACTTTAAACGCCTTTAATCCTGCCGCGGCGCCAGGTGTCGGAGCCCAGCTCCCCTCCCAGGACGAGAGTGTTTGCTTGGTGACTGTCTCCGCGGTCATCGCCGGTCTCCCGTGAGCAGCTGTGTCCGAGCTTGTCAGAGCACAGCGTGTTCTCCGCGTGGATGTGGCCTCCGTGACTCAGGGGCTGGGGGCTGTGAGGGCCGCTGCTAAGCAGTCCCTGCCTGTTTTCCAGGTCTCTTGTCAGAAATCACTGATCCGGAGAGCTTCCTGAAGGACCTGTTGAACTCAGTCCCCTGAGCACCACACGGAAACGGCGGTCGACAGAGATGGAAGCTAGCCTGCCTCTGTGTTCTCCCCTCCTGTGTGTGATTTCCGCCACGGGTTGCTGCGTCATTGCTCCATCATTGCTCCTCCCTCCTCCCTCCCTCACTTTTCTTGGAGTGGCTTGGGGATTTTAGGCTTCCTGTTTTATCTCGTGTGTGTGGTGCACTAGCTATGAAGTTGTCTGTAACCCAAGCCGTCGAAGGACCTGTACATACCTAGGAGCCACGAGTTGTCCTGGCCAACTGAATACTTGAGTGTGCACATCTTGAGAAATAAACAAATGACTTAATACACATTGAAAAGGAAGGTGTTGCCTGTGCTTGAACCCCTCCTTAGTGACACTGGCCAAATACTTCTCCTTGACTGCACAGCCCTTTCCGGCGTCAGTAGGGAAGCCTGCGTGTATGACATTCACTGTCTCTTGGCGCCAAATGGAGCCTGTCTGTTCTCGGCCAGCAAGTCGGGGCACCGCATTTGACAGCTATGATCTTTCCTGAAACAAACGCCTTGACTTCTCAATCTTTGGCCTTAAGAGCTGGAGCCCAAAGACATGTGATTTTCTAGTCCTCTGCCAAAGGCCGGCTCAGCGCAGTCGGGCACTGGTCTTTCTACAGCAGAGGCATTTGACAGTCCCCTGTTAACTTCAAATGGGAAATCTTTTGGCGACTTCTCTTCAGTGTTGCCATGTTGGGAGAGGGCCTGGGGCAGACTTTGAGTGGCTGCCCTTTACTGAGCGCCTTCTCTCTGCCAGGCCCGTGTGTGTGTGTGTGTAATTATTTCTAGTCTTTCTAACAGCCCTGCAAGAAAGGGCCTATGAACCAGCATCACTTGCTCAAGGCCACCCAGCCAGTAGCTGCCAGAGCTGAGGTTTGCGCCTCCGAAGTCGTGTCCTGAACCACTGTGGCAGCTGCCTCTGGGGGCCTTGAGGCCTGCTTCCCCGCGTTCATGGGCAGCAGCCCTCTTAGCGAGGCAGCAGGACTCCCACGAGCCTCTCCCCAGATTGTAGGGCAAGGCTAACCCAGACACGGCCCCGTGGGGAGGAAGAGCCTGATAGTGGCTGTCTCCTTCACTTCCCTGTGGGCCACTCCGCCACCTGCTTTCCCGAGTGACAGTCTCCCCTATCTTGATGTCCAGTTTATGTGGCTCACTCCTCAGGCCAGACCATTTGGGACAGAAGGGGCCTCTAGGTCCCTTTAGAAGACTGCCAGAGCCAGGACTTAGTGTCTCTTCCCCGGAGCCCCTGACCGGGCAGCCGCAAGCAGGAGTGAGTGTCGTGCTTGGGCTTTAGCCAGAGAGACAAGGGCAATTTGTTGCAAGAGCCCAGCCGGAGGGACTTACCTGGAGGTCCAGTGGGTAAGACTTCGCCTTCCAGTGCAGGGGGTGCAGGTTCGATCCCTGGTGGGGGAGCTAAGATCCCACATGCCTCGCGGCCAAAAAAACAAAACATAAAACAGAAGCAATATTGTAACAAATTCAATGAAGACTTTAAGAATGGTCCACATCAAAAAAATCTTTAAAAAAAAAACCCCAGCTAGAGGCAGGCAGGCCCTGGCAGCCGAGAACGTGTGTGTGCCGAGTGCATGGGAGTGCACGGTGGTGTGGGTGGGCGACGGGGCTTTCTGAGGGACAGACGGGCTCGAGGGAGGGGGCAGCGGCGTCTAACTCCTTCATTCAGATCCCAGCTCCACCACCCTGGGTGTCTCCACAGTCTCCTCATCTGTAAAATGGGAATGTCGGTATCTACGGGGTCGGGTGGTTGCCAGGTTTAATGCGAGTTTACTTGGTTGCCGTGTAGTAAGGAAATGGCTGCTCTTATTACTGATGAATTCATTTGCAGTCCACAGAATCTTGGCTTTTTCTTTAACGAAGCTCCGCGTCTCAGGTGAGGTCCAAATAAGTCCAGCTTTGAAGGTGGATGACGGACCTTGGTCTCAGGCACACTTGCGTCTCACACTGAGCACAGCAAGTTCATTCCCTCTCGCAGGTCCATCATCTCCCGCTTTCTGGTCGTCTCCCAGGGACATCCCAGGTCCATGTTACCATGCGGAGTTGCTGTTACGTAACATCCTAGCAGGGAATAGATTGGAACAGCGTCATCTGGGACAGCAAAGGCAGCGGGGAGAGTAGGGGAGGGTGCGGGGTAAACAGGTGGGGCTGTCCCTGCCTGCGGGTGGTGGGCACTGATGTAGGCTGAGCCGCGCTCATGGCAAAGCCTCGGGGCCTCACGCTTTGACCGAGGGCATTCAGAAGCTTCACCGCGGCTTGGTTCCTTGGGCCTGCAAGGCTGAGGTCTCCGAAGCTCATGACAAGGTGTTCACTTCTTTTTCTCTGCCCTTCATTTTTTGGTTTCTTGCAAAGTCCTCAGAATTTTGGCCCCAGCCCAGTCGCATCAAGTCTCTTGTTTTCATGGTCACAGCTTTTCCTGGTATGTACCCCTGGTGCTTCCCAGTGCCTGCCGCAGTTGCAGGCAGGTTGCAGACACGGTGGCCGTACAGGCCTGTGACGGGTCGCAGAGCGGTGCCCTCGACAGAGCTTGGGCAGGAGTGGAAGCTGGTCCAGGGCAAGAACTCGGCCTCCCCCAGCCTGCGTCCCCTGACAGCACCAACGGACATCGGGCAGAAAAGCAGTTAGTCCCTTCCTGTCCCGAGCCATTTTCTGGGCTAATTGCTTCTTGGGTCCTTGTCTTTCTCAACAGGCAACCCCGTTGGGGGTGTTCAGATGGTTCCAGACTGGCCACACCTGATGATGGCCTCCCCCGCACACCTGCCCTCTGCCCACCAGGCTGCTCAACTCGGGGGTGGGGTGGGGCCCTGGGAACCAGGGCTCCGTCCGGGGAAAGGGCTTGGGGTCAGATTTGGGTTCAGAGCTGGCTGTGCAGCCTCAGACCAAACCCTTTACCTCTCCGGGCCTCAGTTTCTCCACGTGTGAGATGAGCACACCTCATCGGGGGTTAACCAAGGGAGCGCTTACGCAGCCCGCGGCTCAGAAGAGGCTCTGGAAACGTAAACTGTTGGGGTTATGAACGAGGCAGCCCAAGAAGGGCTTTCACAGGCCTGGGTGGGGTTCCATCCACAGCAGGGCTCCTACAGTGACAAGAGCTGTTTGAAGGTAGTGAGTCTTCTGTCACTGGAGATACCCGGGCAGAGGCCGGGTCTTAACCACAGACGTGCCACATGGAGGTGACGGAGGGCGGGGGGTGCTGATATCAAAAGTCACTTCCAACTCTAAGGCCGGGGCAGCGGGTGGGAAGTCCAGGGGCTTTGGAGTCAGACAGTCCTGGGTTCTGATTCTGGCTCCTCTACGCCTGGCAGGCCCTGCAGGCCTCAGTAGGTCCCCCGTAAAGGCCGTGAGCAGTGCTGCCTCACAGGATAAACGTGACCATGTTTGCAAAGCGCCCAGCTCAGCGTAGGTGCCAAACACTTGTGGGTTCTGAGAAGCGTCTCGCTGATGTGGGAACGAGGCTTCTGCGGAGCCTTTCATGGAGTCCTGCTGAGAGCCCCCGCCCTGCCCCCCGCCCTTGACTCTGGCTGTCCCCCGCCCTTGACTCTGGCTGTCCCCCAGCGGGTGGGGCAGGGCTGCAGGGAGAGTGGCTGGCTCATGGGCTTCTCAGAGTCTGAAGGGAACCTGGGGGAGGCAGCAGACCAGAGGAGAGAGCACCCACCTTCCCGGGGTCCCCTCCCACAGCTCTGGAGGGGCTTTCTCCCAGAGAAAGGGGAGATGCTGGGGCAGCGTGAACCTGATGGGCAGGTCAGGCGCGGCCCCCGCCTTGCTCCCCTCGGTGCTGCGCTGTGCTGCCCCCGGCCTGGCTTGGGAGAGGACAGGATGCACCCACGTGCGTGGAGGTTTCCATCTCATTAACTCCTGGGGAGGTGGAGGGTGGACGGAGACCTGTCCAATGAGCCACTCTGCGGGGAAGCCGAGGCCGGGGAGGGACGGGGACTTGCACAGGCTCCTGGGTATCAGCACCGCGGGGCATGCAGCCTCGCTGAGAAGCCGGTGGACGTGCCGCTCAGAGGAGGCCCCAGACGCTTCCCCACATGGTCCTAAGCAGCCGAAATGTGCCTCGCTCCGCGGAACGAAATGTGCCTCGCTCCGCGGAAAGTGCTCACGGGGTGTTTGAGCCTCACAGCCGCCCTACGAGGTTGGCACTAGTATCCTCCCCATTTTCCAGGTGATGAAACCGAAGCCGCCCCGTCAGAAGTGGCCGAGCAGGGATTTGAGTCCAAGTCCACCTGAGGCCACAGTCCACAGCCGTCATCTCTTTGCCACCTCGTCTCTGTGCTTATCCCAGCTGGACGCTCTCTTGGAAACATCTGGACTTGAGTGGCCGGGACTGTGGGGGGCAAACAGGAAAAGCTCCTTAGTGTCCCAGAGGCTGACCTGGCTGAAAGCGGCAAATTGGTTCAGGGAGGGTGTCCGGGGGTGAGACAGATCTGGCTGCTTTTGTACCACCTGAGAGCCAGGATAGTTTGTACATTTTTTTTTTTTTTAACTTTTTGGGTTTATTTATTTATTTATGGCTGTGTTGGGTCTTTGTTTCTGTGCGAGGGCTTTCTCTACTTGCGGCAAGCGGGGGCCACTCTTCATCGCGGTGCGCGGGCCTCTCACTCTCGCGGCCTCTCTTGTTGCGGAGCACAGGCTCCAGACGCGCAGGCTCAGTAGTTGTGGCTCACGGGCCTAGTTGCTCCGCGGCATGTGGGATCTTCCCAGACCAGCGCTCGAACCCGCGTCCCCCGCATTGGCAGGCAGACTCTCAACCACTGCGCCACCAGGGAAGCCCAGTTTGTACATTTTTAAAGGGTTGGAAGAAAAACACAGAATATGCAACAGAGACCGTATGTGGCTCATAGAGCCTGAAATGTGACTCTCCGGCTCTTTGCAGAAAACGTTTACTGAGTCCTGTTTTGGAAGAGGGATCCACAGTGGGTTACAGTGAAGAGAGACACAGACTGGGGGCCACTGCCGCCCCCCCATCAGCTGTTTGAAGTCGCTAAAGTTCCCCATGCCATCTTGTGCCTGTAGTTACACTGCCACGTGTAGATTTACAGCAGAACCCCGCAGGCTGACCCCCTGCTTGCGCTCGGTACCACCTGCTGAAGACAGTGCTGGAGGTGAAACAAACGCTGTGACCAGTGACTAGGGTGCTGGTGTCGCCGTGGGACGTGGAGCGGATGAGGGGCTCATGGCTGTGAGTGACAGAGGTCCGATGCGAACCGGCCTGAGCGGTTAAGGGGACCTACCGTCTCACCCAACAAACCCAGAGGGGGACCCAGGAGTGGCCGATCCGGGGTCTCCGAGCGAGCACATCTTGGGCCTTGTCCGTCGGCTCTGCTCCCAGGCGGCTACCCTCCAGGTCCGACAGGGCTACTGCCCCCGGGGGTCCCTGTATCGCTTCCCGCCTGGCCTGACCACACCAGAGAAAGATGCGGCCTGCTGATCCCTGCACCAGAGCCTCGGGAAACCTCTCCCGGAAGTCCCCAGGGGTTCCCCCTCGCGTCTCATGGGCCGAAGATGGGTCCCTCACCCATCTCTGTGCCAGTCCCTGTCAGGAGACGAGACAGCCCAGCTTGGCTCAGACAAAAGTGTCCCTCCCTGGGGCTGGACAGGGCAGGGACATGAGTGCTCCTGGGGCCCCCCCCGAGCCAGAGGCAGGGGCGGGAGTGCTGTGCAGTGGGCAGCGACAGTGTCCTAGCCCACCCCGGGCGCTCCCAGCACCCCTCCCTCACTTCGTCTGGTGCCTGTGCCCCGCGGCCGCTCCCACCCCCGCCGGCCCCCAACTAGTTCCCACATTGATCCTGTTTCTTTGCATCCCTGGCTCTGGTTTCAAAGTCTGGGCAGGCTGCAGGGAGGCTGGGAAAGCAAGGGCCTGCACAGCCTTTGTGGGGATTGAGGCAGGGCGCCCAAGACTTACAGGTGGGTTCAGATGAATCAGAGGCCAAAAACAAGGACAGCTGTTTTCCCCCAGGTGGCGGGCCTGGGAAATGGGGGAGTTTGTGTTACAGGGAAGCTTTGGTGTCCGTAGACCTGGGGTCTCGTCCCAGCCCCGCCAGTCACCACCCCCTTGCTGGCGGTGCTTTCTCCCTGGACAGTTAGTTGGTTGTCAGGCTCTGGACTGGCAGCTCTACCTACGTCTGCTCGTTTCATCCCCACAGCTCCCTGTGACATCCAAACGACTCTCTTCATTTCTTAGGGAGCCTGAAGCTCATACAGTTTGGGGGGCGGGAACTCTGAGAAAAGACAAAAATATCTTACTTTTGCAAACTGCTTAACACACACGAGCAAGTGAACCCGTTGCTGGGGCCCCTCCCGGAGCCTTGGGGGTATCTTGGAAGCTTAAGCTCCCTTGGCTTCCAGGTAAATCAGCCTGTGCTCAGAGAGGTGGGGTGACTAGTCCTGGGTCCCTCAGCTCACGAGGAAGATTTGACCTGAGTTCCTGGGAAAACTGCCCTCTTCTTGTCCTCACTTTTTCAATCTTGCCACATTCTCAAGGTGAGCTGGGCCGGGTGACATGGTGCTCTGTCTGGCTTTGGGGTGGGGCAGTTAGAAATCCCAGGCTTGGACCTTCAGAATCACCTTGGGAGCTTGTCAAGAATACATGTCCCTAGGCCTGAAGCCCCCCCAGATACAGCTTTAGTGGGTCTGAGGCAGGGCCTGGGAATCTGTATTTTAATAGGTTCCCCTGATGAGGCTGATGCAGTCACCCCCTTTGGGGACACACTGCCCCGGGACAACTCTTCTGCCCCTGTCACCTCTGTGTCTGGCTCTCTGCCAGTCTGGGCCTGGCACTATGGCTGAGGTCCGTGTTAATACACCATGGGCTGAGCAGGCCTCATTTCTCAGGTATGCAAGTAGCAGCCCCAAGAACAATACCCTGTTTTAATCATTACAGCTCCAAGCCCGTCTGGTAATTTGCTGCTTCTTTTATTGCAGTAGCAAGCTCTGGCTTGGGAACAGGGGGCAGAGCTCTGTGCTTTCATCCCAGCCTTTCCAAACACCTGCACAGGGGGCCTGTGGGAGAGCAGGAGAGACACCTAACACCTGGACAATCCAGGAGGGCTTCCTGGGGGGGAGTGGCTGCGGGCTGTCCACCAGCAGGACCCAGAAAGGGGCTGGAATTTGGCGCAGGGCTGGGGATATAATGATAGACACACGGGGTGGACACCATCCATGCCCTCGTGGTCTCACAGTCTGTTAGAGACCAAAAAGTAGAGAAATGGCTGCACCCAGAGGGGCAAATTGTTGTGGTCCAGAGGTGCCCCAGCTCAGCTGCAGTGGGGGCAGGGGTCAGAGCAGGCTTCCTGGGAGGAGATGACGTCTCCGCTGAGCCGTGAGGGTGAGCAGAGGTGGGCCAGGTGAAGGGGGTGGGGGTGGGATGGGTGGACGAGTTTTCTGGTCAGAAGGAAGAGCACGTGCAAAGACCAGTGAGGCTGGAGGCGTAAATGGGGCCTCGTCAGCCAGGCTGAGGGGTCGGACCCTATCTGAAGAGTCATGTGTTGCAGATGATTATTTTTTTCCAAAGGCGGCCGTAACACTCTCTCCCATCTCGCTTGCTCTTCTTTCAACATGACCTTGACATTCCTCCCATCCAGTGCTGAGGTCTGTGTCCCCTTCCTTCGACCCTGGGTGGAACTTTCTGGGTATATGGTGGAGCTTTGTGTATGACACTCTGTGATCTCCAAAGTTAGGTCACAAAAATGCTTTTCCATCTTGCTCTCTCGGGATATTTACTCTTTGAACCTGGCTGCCATGCTCTGAGGAAGCCCTCTCTTGGAGAGACCACGTGTAAGTGGTCCAGGCAACAGCCCTGCTGAGGTCCCGCTGACAGCCAGCATCAGCAGCCAGGCATGTGAACAAAGACTTCTCCAGATGACTCCAGCCCCACCCAGCCTTCGAGTTTTCCCAGCTGAGGTCCCAAACATCATGGAGTCAAGGCATCCCCGATAGGCCCTGTCTGTTCTTTTTTTTTTTTTTTTAATTTTTATTTATTTATTTATTTATTTATTTATGGCTGTGTTGGGTCTTCGTTTCTGTGCGAGGGCTTTTTCTAGTTATGGCAAGTGGGGGCCATTCTTCATCGCGGTGCACGGACCCCTCATTATTGCGGCCTCTATTGTTGCGGAGCACAGGCTCCAGACGCGCAGGCTCAGTAATTGTGGCTCACGGGCCTAGTCGCTCCGCGGCATATGGGATCCTCCCAGACCAGGGCTCGAACCCGTGTCCCCTGCATTGGCAGGCAGACTCTCAACCACTGCACCACCAGGGAAGCCCGGCCCTGTCTGTTCTTGACCTACAGACTCTGAGCATAATAAAGTGGTGGTTTTATGCCACTAAGTTTTGGGTAGTTTGGCAAAGATGGTGAACTGCCAATGGAGGCAACTTGGTGGATGGTTGCTCTGGAGAGTTCACCGGGTCTGCAGTGTGGAGAGTGGGTGGGGAGGGCTGAGGCTGGAGACAGGGGGGACCTGTTAGTGAAATAAACAAAATTTGAAACTCCAGCACCAAGACCATGTTTGCCCAACCCCCATCAGTGTGGGAACTCCGGCCACACCGTGCCAAATGACCGTTCAGCCTCCGCCCGCACACTCAGGCCTCACCAGGCTGCCCTGTCTTTTGTCCCTCAGCTCCGAGTGTCACAGTGTTCTTTCTTGGGTCAAGTCGACATCTGCGCCCCTGAAGCATCCCTGTGTTGACATTGCTCTGTCCTCAGAATTCCCATGCAATCCTTCTCTCCCATTCTCTCCTTCAAGGATTTGGTGATGGTGACCATCTATTCTTCTGTAGAATTAGCAGCTGTAGTTGTGTCAACTGCTCCTCTCATGGTTTGAGTTGCAGACCTGGGTTTTTTTTGTTTTTTTTTTAAACTTTGTCCTCATAGAATTTTTTTTTTAATTAATTAATTAATTAATTTTTGGCTGTGTTGGGTCTTCGTTTCTGTGCGAGGGCTTTCTCCATTTGCGGCGAGCGGGGGCCACTCTTCATCGCGGTGCACGGGCCTCTCACTGTCGCGGCCTCTCTTGTTGTGGAGCACGGGCTCCAGACGCGCAGGCTCAGTAGCTGTGGCTCACGGGCCTCGTTGCTCCGCGGCATGTGGGATCCTCCCAGACCAGGGCTCGAACCCGTGTCCCCTGCATTGGCAGGCAGACTCTCAACCACGGCGCCACCAGGGAAGCCCCCAGACCTGGGTTTAAGTGGAGGCTCCATCACATCCAGCTGAGTGGCGAGGGCTCACTTCCCCAAGTCTCAAGGTTCTCTTCAAGGACATGGCTGACAATAGTGCCTGCCTCCTATCTCTGTATAGAGGGTGACGTGAGTTAATAAGGCATTTAGCGCAGGGCAGGGGCTCAGTCAATGTCAGCTCATACAGTGGGACCTAACCCTTACTGCCTCTTGTGGCTGCCGTCAAAAGCAATTGAGCCAAAAGGAAGGAAAAAGCTTTACACCCTGTGAATTGCCAGGGAGGGACGGGGGCATGGCTGTCACTCTTTTATTATTATTTTGAAACAACTCAACATTGACCTAACCTGCTGCTGGGGACCAGGCAGGCGTAAGGAGGTGAGGGCCATCCTTCAGAGAACACAGGGAGGGCACTGTCCTCTGTAGTCAAAGGCGGCTCTGTTCATGGCTGTCATCCTCTCTCCCCCAGCCTGGCTCCTGGCTGAGTGGCCCACGGTGGGTGAAGGCTCTGACGGCGCCATCCCCATGCCTACCATTTCCTCGTGAGGGTGAGGTCATGGTCAGCAGCAGGTGCTTTCTGAAAGGGCTGAGGGTGCTGAGGGGCTGGGGCGATCGTGGGAATGGGGTTCACAAATCCCTAGTCTCGCCTTTGTATACCAGGACCCTGGGGTTGCCACCTCACCATGTCCAGGGTTCCCTGGATGTAACCTGGACAGTTCAACCAACCTGGATCGTGTGCCGGGAGTGGTGCTGGGCTCATGTTGACTCAGGTGGCTTGGGCTGCCAGCGATGGAGGGGACAATGGGGCTCCTGGAGCCCCCAGGGGGAAAGGTAGGGACTGGAGGCTGAGGGTCCTGGCCCTTCCTCCACTTCAACCACAGCATGTCCAGTTGGATCTGGTTCATATATTGGAGTTCCACATAAGACTTTGAAAAAAAGTTTAAAAAAACAAAACAAAACTAAGTCAAGATTTTAAAACATTTACTCTAGTCCACTGAGCCTAGAGAGGGGAATGGATTGCCCAGGTCACATGACCAGGCAGTAGCAGAAATGGAACCAGAACCTGATGGAGTAGAGATTTGCTCTCTGCCTCCCCAAGCATCCATCTCCCCTTTACCATTTCCCATTCTGGGCAGGGGATGCAAGACTAGAGCATGTGATTCACACTAAGCCAATCAGTGTGTTCCATTTCTCTGGCCACAGGGATTGGCTCAGGAGTGAACATGTGACCAAAGCAGGCCCAATCAGAGTGAATCTCAGGACTTGGGGCTGGGAATGCTGGGACTGAGATGCTTTCTCCGTCCTACTCAGGGTGATGAGGGGGAGCCCCCTTCCGCCAGGACTGAGCCAGTCACGAGAGGAGCCAGCTCTGCCGCAGGAAGGGGGAAGATGCACAAAAAGTGGGCCCTTGGTGATTTTTAGACCAGTTGTATCCAGCGTCACCTGCTGCCAGACTCTTGGGCCTCTTCATTGTTTGGGCCAGCTTGAATCAGATCTTCAAGTTCAGCTACACAACACTGCAACTGAAAGCATCTTCCTGTGCAGGTGTCTGTTCCCAGGCCTGGGATATTGCCATGACCACCGGGTGCGTGCAAGGTCATGGCCCTTTGACCTCTGAGCCCCTCCTCCAGGTTGCTGTCATACCCCACCCTCTGAAGATGCTGGTAGTGGAACCCGGACAGGTATCCACGAGTTCCTGGCTCGGCCCTTGGAACCGGTGGGGCTGCCTTTCTCACCGAGGGCCCCCCTGCCCACCCCACCAACCCCCCCCCCCCGCCATCAGCAAGCCCCAGGCACTTCAGACCCTGAATCATCCACCTTCAGAGGCCTCCGCACCAGAGCTATGAGGAAGACCCTTCTCAGCTGAATTCCCCTCTCAGCCTCTGACTGGGAGCGGCACAAGGAAAGCTCAGAAGGGGCTGCCTCCTAGCTGGTCATGACCCAGCTGTGCCCCAGGTGTTTGGAGGTCACCCGGGGGCTCTTCTCCACTTGAGGGCAACAGCAACAATCTATTACATGCCTACTGTGTTCCAGGTGTTCTGCCAGGAGCCTTCAGGGCAGTCCTTTGCTAAATCCTCACCACCTCCTGAGGAGGCCAGCAGTGTGGACCTGGGGTTCAGCATAGGGACTCTGGAGCCAGGTGGCCCGGGTTTGAATCCTAGCAATACTACATACTAGCTGTGTGACCTTGGGCAAGTTACTTAACCTCTCTGTGCCTCAGCTCTCCTATAAAATTGGGATGCTGCATGTTAGACTCTTGAATGAGAAGTCAATACACATAAAGGGCTTAGAACAAAAATGCCTGGCCCATGGTAGGTGCTGTATAATGTTAGCTATTATTGTTACTATTCCCATTTTACAGATGGCAAAACTGAGGCTCAGAGAGGAAGAATAACTTGCCCTGAGCACACAGCTGAGTAAGCCAGGTCTGTGTCATTCCAGAATCAATGACCCATTTTATTGCCACTTGAAGTAACTCCCTAAATGTGTTACTTGAATGGTTTTCTGCAACTGGGACCAGCCAGGGCCTTGTGCTTCAACAGGGGGCAAATGTATAAAGAATGTATACGGAATCTAGCCTGACCTTTACTCCAGTCACATAATTTTAGAGGAGACCCTAACGATTATCTATATCTGAGCTTCCAATATGGTAGCCACTAACCATGAGGCCGTTGAGCCCTGGGTATGTAGTTGGTCTAAATGCTCTGAGTGTAAAATACACCCTGGATTTTGAAGGCTTAGCACAAAGAATGTAAAATCTCCTTAATTTTTTTTTTCACCGTGGCTTGCGGCACACAAGATCTTAATTCCCTGACCAGGGATCAAACCCGTGCCTCCTGCAGTGGAAGTGTGGAGTCTTAACCACTGGGCCACCAGGGAAGTCCCTCCTAATACTTTTTTATATTGACTACATGTTGAAGATATTTTGGCTATATTAGGGTAAATAACATATTATTGAAACTAATTTCACCTGTTCATTTTTACTTTTTTATGTGGCTGCTAGAACATTTATGACTCACATTGTATTTCTATTGGACCATGCAGATCTAGACTATTATTCCATTTTACAGATGAGGAAAATGAGACCCAGAGGTGTGATTTGCTTTAGGGTTTTTGTTGGTGGAGCTGAGCCTCCAAAGCTCCACTCCAGGGCTCATCCTAGGAATGCCAGTTGCTTCAGGAGGTGAGAGTTGAGCTGGGCTGCACAAGGAGACTTTTGCCACAAAGATCTTTTCTCCTTGCCACGGTGGCTCTGTTCTTTCCCCCACCAGTTGCGCCCTTTCCCACCTGCACCCCCTCCATACTCACAACCTGCCACAGCCCTCTGCCCAGACCACAATGTCGAAGAATTGCCCAATCCAGGGATTTCTGAGAGCCCCGTGATCCACCCTGTCTGCCTGCAGGAAACATTGGCTGAACTGTTCTAGACAGAAAACCCACCTCTGCTTTCAAAGACCGCCTGGGATGGAGGCTCTATCATCATACTTCTCACTTTGCTCGCTGTGGACTCCAGCATTCTCTCATTGAAGTCTTCCTGGTGTCTAACCCACACCCCTCATGCTGCCTCCTTCCCCTGGGGCTGTCTCCTGGGGGTTTTCTCAAAGACTGGCTGGGGGTGGAGGTTATGGAAAACCAGGCTGGAACATCTGGATGGGATGAGCTCTTGGCAGAGGGAGCCACTGCTGGTCTCTGTGACGGTGGCTGCTCACGCCCTCTGTCTCTCTCTCTAAGCGTCCTAGAGGTAAAATAGCAGTGAGCTCACCCTGTGGTCTCCAGAGCCCTCATATTTGGGAGCCCAAAGCTCACTGTCACCTCATCCCTTCCCAGGAAGAAAAAAGCCACTTTCTAGTAGCATGATGGAGACAACGGTGTGGGGCACTGGCTTTCGAACATTTTGATCACGACTCACCGTAAGAAATATATTTTTCATCGCCACTTTGCATACACCACACACACACCTGAAACAAAAGTTTTATGAAACCAGCCTTCCCTTACTATATGCACTATTTTTTAAAAACTCTTTTCCACCTTATTCTATTAAAAAATGCTGCTCAGGAGCCACTAAATCGATTTCACAGTCCACAAGTGGGTAACAACCTGCAGATTGAAAAATGCTGATTGAAGTGAACAAGAACTCAGGCTCTGGAGGTGGATTTGTCTGTGCCTTGTTTCTGTTTGTAAAGGGAACATGATGATCCTGAATTTGCAGGGCTGCTGTGAGGGCTGAGAATAAAGGAGGGAAGGCAGCTGGCATAGAGTAGGGGCACAGGAAACAGGGTTCTGTTGTTATTGCTGCACAGGTGTACCCATTCGGGAGGTTAGGGAAGGTGGGGCCGTCGGCTCTGGGCTATGGTTTGGGAATGCCAAGGATGGGTGTGTTTCCCTATCGGCAGGATCTCACCTATCTCATCACTAGATAGTCATTCCTTCAGACTGACTTCAGGCAGGACTAAATCGCCCTGCCCAACTTGGCTCCTTTTCTGTGTTAAGTGCACCCTGCTACAGGTGTGACTCGGGTCCCCAGTACTTTGGAAAAATGAGTTTGTCAGACTCTCCCAGCCCTGAGGGACAAGAGGGAAGGAAAACTGGGGCAAGGAGTGTGTCTGGAATGTGTGCATTTAGAAGTTGGTGGGACACCTGGAAGGTCTTTCTGGACACCTAGACATAATCCCTGGCCTGTGCCTCACCCCCACCCCCTGCCCTGCCCCGCCAGCCCCAATATCCCAACGAAGAGACAGTCTGGGGTGTGGGTCTGGCTTCACCACCCACAAGCTGAGTGGTCTCAGATAAGTCTCCTCACTTCTCTGAGCCCCAGTTTCCTCATCTGCAATACTGTGGTTGTACTCCCGACCTCACTGGTGAGATTTCCATGAAATAGTGCCTATAAAATATGTCACACCATTGCTGGCACACAGTAGGACCCAATGCATCTTAGTTTCCTCTTTCCAACCCATCTTCCCTCCCTACATACTACCTAAAAGCCAACTCTTGGGAAAAGATCTGCCTCATGAGGCAGTGAGCTCCCCATCACTGGAAGTATTCCCCCTCCCCCCGCAAAAGAGGCTGGAGAACCGACAGAGTCATTGTAGAAGAGATTGGGACAATCCTGGTTTGGGGCACTGAGTAGGTGCTTTATACATGTCTGTTGAATAAATAATTGTGATTCCTGTATTGGGAAGGAGGTTGTTCTAGAACACTGCTGAAACTTGGCTACATATCAGAATCCCTAGGGAATTTAAAACACATGAATGCCTGGATTTTACCCCCATGGATTCTGAAGTGTAGTTTGGGCATTAATATTTTTAAAAGATCATCATTTTCCAGGTGATCCCATGTGCAGCTACGTTTGAGAACTGGGACGCCAAGTTTCCTTCTAAGTCCAAGATGGTAAATATGTGTTATAAGGTCATTTACACTTTAGTATAATAAATTTAGTATAATAATAAATACCAAATTTAGTGTAGTATGTTGTTCCCACATGGTACAAGTTATCTTGTGCACTGTGTGATATATATAGTAAATGGTTTAAAAAATGTGATATCAGAGTTCAGCTGGATTTTATTTATAAGAAGCAGAAAGTATTCAGATGCGTCAGCTAAGTCTTGATGCTGAGGGCTAATGGTCCATCGGCATCCACGTTAAGTGGGGCAAGTGGGTTCGCTAAGCACACCCTGGACGCAGAAACTTCTGGGACTACAGAATTAAAACAGGAACCTCCAGTTTGATGGGAGAGGCCTAGCCCCTGACTCAGGGAGTTCCAGTCTGATGGGGGAGGCACAGCCCTTGCCCCCAGGAGGCTCTTAGAGATAGCCTTCTTTGCTCTCAACTTCATCCAGTGTTTTCCAGTTTATAAAGTATTTTTCTATCTAGCATCCTCAGTAAGTGATTGGTCTAATGAGGCGACAATCCTTCCACCCTTGGGGAACTTTCTGTAGAATTCCTCTCTCCAGTATTCCCAGGCTGATGGAAGACACGACTACTGAGTGTCCTTAGGGAGTCCTTGTTCTGATGCCTCCCAGAGTCCCCCCCGCTCTGGTGTCTGGGCGGGGGACAAGGAGGCCAGTTGCTGTGCCCTGGGAACCCACCGGGGCTACTGTGAGAGTTGGCAGCTCCACGGTGCCTTTAGCATGCCCAGTTGTAATCATCTCCTTCCCTAAAACAAGAGCTCCTAATGGGCAGGGACTCTGCATTAGTTTTCTCTGGATCCCCAGAAGGTTTGCTGACTGATGGATGGACCAAATGAATGAATGAATGAATGAATGAATTAGGGCAGCCGGGGGGTTGCACTCGGACCCTCATCATGGTAGTGACCCTGCTCCTTTGCCCTGGACAGCCTAGAAGCCCTCCTGCCCCCTCCTTAGAGTCCCTGAGTTTCCAAAGAGGATTGCACACACCTGTGCAGGGTGGATTGTTCCATCAGCTTTGTAAAAATATGCCAGAGACCTGGTGGAGCCCTGAGGCCCCTAGGAAAGGGTCCCACCTCTGCCAACAGGGATGCCGTGCACTTCTCAGTGGGAATCACGCGGAACCCAAGAATGGGAGGGGTGATGGGGTGGCCTCTTCCTTCATGGGGGGCCCCACGCCTCTCCTCTCCTCTGTACAGAAAACCGCACCTAGAAAGAGATAAAAGGGAAATGCATCGAAATAAAATAGCAATTGTCCTGGGAAGGGCTGGGGGTGGAGGTAACATGATTACTTCTCTGTAGTTTCCAAAATTCCCAGGCACGACCTTGATAATGAAGCAAACCTGCATAATTTCATAGTCCTGTGCAAAATCTCCCCTGGTTGTCCCCACATGGCCCTGCCCATCCCCTTGGGCTTAGTTTAATTTCTTGAGATTCACTGGAATTTGCTCCAGGCACTGCCAGTGAGCTGCCCATGGCTGCCCTATTCCCTGGTTGGTCTGAACTCTTCCGGGGGTGGGGGTCGGGGGTCCATTCCTTTCCCTGGTTGCTGGCACAGGGTCTATGCCAGGAATCAGCTCAAAAGAGCCACAGGGGTTACCTAATAAATGTCACTATCTGACTGCTACTCCCAAGGAGGGCTTCAACGATTCCAGTTTGCTCAGATCCTGGTGAAAGGAAAAGAGGGCAAAAGTTTCCCGCCCACTCTCATCTTGCAAATTCTCTCACCACCAAAATGGGTTTGGGCTTGTGTCTCCACTTGGGCCCCAAGATCTTTCTCTGCTTCATTAATCCATTCATTCTTTCATTCACCCGTATGTTCAACATCAGACCACGCTCATCAGATCTATGGTGGATGGTCTAGTGTCACCATGACCGTCTCTTGTCTGGCCTTGCTCACTGGTTTTCCTTTCTTGCCTCCT
This sequence comes from Eschrichtius robustus, assembly GCF_028021215.1. Lineage (NCBI taxonomy): Eukaryota > Metazoa > Chordata > Mammalia > Artiodactyla > Eschrichtiidae > Eschrichtius > Eschrichtius robustus. The sequence goes on along the minus strand of NC_090826.1, from coordinate 14,762,542 downwards.
TAGACTGTTCTCTCCCAGAAAGATTCAGGGTACACCTCCTCCTCTGTGCCAGGTCCCATTCAAGGCCTAGAGGCCAAATATTAAATCAAGAAGACTCTAGCTTGAAGGAAAGCATCATCTGGTCAGGAAGAGAGATGGGCAAATGGATAATCCGGGTAAAATGTGTTAAGGAAAAGAATGAGCAGGGAGGAATGGCCCGCCAGAGTCTTCCAGGGTGCCCAGGAGGATCGGCCGGGGAAGGGAGAGAGGAAAGCCAGTCTGAGCCAGGGGACATCAGAGCTGGTGGGCTGGTTCTCGGGCTACCACCACCACCGGGGTCGTTCTTCCCTCTTCCCCCTCCCTCCTGCCCCTCACCTCCTCCCGGAACCACTGTACCATGTCAGCAGGTGGGGGCAAAGTGAGAAAGGGAATTCTCAGCAGCCCACATGGGTGAAAGTTTGCTGTGTCCTAAAACTTGGTGCTAAAGTCAGATGTGGGGGATTATCTGTGAGCCTCAACGATCCTGGCTTTATTGTAATCTCTCTATCTTGTCTTGTCGCGGGGAGTTGATGTGATTATCCACGGTGTTGCTTTGGGCAGGACTTCAGCATTGCAGAGAAACAGACCCCTTTGCCCTTCTCCATCCCCCTCTCCTCCTGCCCCTGGGTTAAGGGAGCCGATCCAGTGGGACAAAACACATTAGCTGTCTGCAGAAGCTGCTGATGGAAATCCTCCACCGTCAGGTGACCTGCTTCCCAGAAGGATTCGTTTGTCTTTCAAAGAAGAAATAAACAGAAACTGATTCTTACACCCTATGGCGAGCCCCCGTTCCCAGAAGGCACTGACTGGGAGTTCTGTGCAGAATCACAATGCTGAGCTCTGGGGAGGGGTCTAGAAACCCTAGCTGATGTGACCTGAGTTAGGACCAAGTGGAAAGAAGTCACAGTGCAGTAGGGAGGGGGCTGGGATTATGGCCAAGTCTCTTGGCTCCTGGTGACTACCTGTTGGCAAAATCTAATGTTTAGCCTGGTTTGGGCTCACAGTTGGAAGGACTTGGGGTTGACCAGAGACCCCAGGAGTCCTGATCCTGGGTACAATGAGGATACCCCTTCCTGAGCAGGTCTTTGGGGAAACGAGGTGGCAGGATGCCCAGTAGGCCCCTACGCTGGGACCCCCCTCATGCCAGGCCTGGGGCCCATAAAGTTCTTGGCCTAGGACTGAGCCGCCCTGGAGATATCTGGGCTTGTGGCGGGGTTTTGCCAGAGAGGTCTGAAAACATGATCGCCTATGTGATTTTCGGGTCCCAGTGCAAAGTGAAAACGTGGACCCCTGTCCCAAAGTAATTAAGAACTTCAGGATGACTAACACAGGACATGATACCAAGCACGGGCCCTTCTGAGCACACGGCCCTGTGCACAGTTTCCACGCCCCCAAAACCCACTGTATTCTTTTCTTAGGGCTGCTGGAACAAAGTCCCACAAACCAGGTGGCTTTCAATAAGACACGTGCTGTCTCCCAGGTCTGGAGGCTAGAAGTGTTGGCAGGGTTGGTTCCTTCCGGGGATCTGGGGGAGAATCTGTCCCAGGCCTCGTCCCCAGCTTCTGGGGTCTCGCCGGCAGTCTGTGGCTTCCCTTGGCTGTAGCAGCCTCATCCTGATCTCCATCTTCACATGTTGTCCTCTCCTGTGTGTCTCCCTATGTCTTTCATCTGAGTGTGCCAGTTTCTGTGTCCAAACTTCCTCTCTTTAGAAGGCCACCAGGGACTTCCCTAGTGGCACAGTGGTTGGAACCCGCCTGACAATGCAGGGGACACGGGTTCAAGCCCTGGTCCGGGAAGATCCCACATGCCGTGAAGCAACTAAGCCCGTGTGCCAAAACTACTGAGCCTGAGCTCTAGAGCCTGTGAGCCACAACTACTGAGCCCGCGTGCTGCAACTACTGAAGCCCGCGTGCCTAGAGCCCGTGCTCTGCAACAAGGGAAGCCACCGCAATGAGAAGCCCGCGCACCGCAGCGAAGAGTAGCCCCCGCTCACCGCCTGCACGCAGCAACGAAGACCCAGTGTAGCCAAAAATAAATAAGTAAAATAAATAAAAAAAAAAAAAAAAGAAGGCCACCAGTTGTGTTGGATTAGGGCCCACCCTAAAGACCCCATTTTAACTTGCTTACCTCTGCAAACACCCTGTTTCCAAAGGTCATATTCCGAGATACTGGGGGTTAGTACTTCGGCATCTCTTTTTTGGGAAGACACAATTCAACCCATAACACTGGCCCTGCCGGAAGGTCGCCTCTGGTTCAGCTCAGCTGGCGGATATTAACTGACTTGTCTGTGCCCGGCTCCCTCCTGGGGCAGGTGAAGCTGGATGAACTTCCTGTCCCCATGGAACCTCCTGGCAGGAGACAAAGTGGCCCCCAGGACCTGGTGGCCGGCAGGCCTCTGCCCTGTCTTTAAGGGCTGGGGGTTCCCCATGTGACTCTCCTGGGAGCACAGACCCTGTCTACCTCCCAGCTCCGTCTGTGTAACCCAGTGTAACCCAGTCATCACCTGACGGCTGCCAGCTCTGTTGCTGTAGTCCCTGCCCTGCATCCTCACTGCTCATCCTGTAAGGGGACTCTGCAAAGCAGCCATTGCCTGAGAGTGACAACTGATGTGTCCCTTTGTCCAAAAGGACAGTGTCCTGTGCTACCACTCAACTAACCATTAACCTCGAGTTCCCCCTCCTCTTTCCCAATCTCAGTTTCTTCACCTTAATATCGGGTCACCAGGACCCGCCTCATGGTTCTGTTGTGAGCTCTGGGGATTGTGTGTGTCGGAAGCTCCCAACAGAGCCTGGAGCGCTGGGGAACACGTAAGAGACAGCAGCTTGGAACCCCATTCTCCGATATATTGGGGGGAAAGCCAGAATGTGCCTCGGAGGACCAGAGGGCTTGCAAATGCCCCCACTTCGGGAAGGGGGCTGACGCGTTTGGGGGGTGGCAGGTTGCAGGGGCGGGAGGATGAACCTGAAGGGCAGGCAGTGTCCTTGGAGTGGGCTGGGTTCAGGGCCCTGTACCTGACATACACTTGGGGCTCTTGCTTTTGGCTCAAACCAGGGATGGTGTCATCCATTCTTTCTGAATGATCGTTAATTACCTCTGAGAAAAAGTGCCAGCTCTAAGGTTTGAGGCTTTTCCCTCCTATTTCTTTTCTTTCTCTTAATGAGTGTGATGGGATCATCAGAGCCCTGTGAGAGGGAAGCTCTTGCCTTTTTAGGGCAAGGCATCTCCCCTTCGTTGACTCATCCACCCCACTTTCTGGCCCCCAAGCGTGCACCTTGCCTGTTCAAATCATCCCAGGCACCGCCCCTCCCTGGAAGGCTGGCCCCCACCTTCGTGTTTGCGGGGCTGAGTCATCAGTGAAGTCACCCCTTGGCTGGGTTCTCAGACAAGCACCTTCTTGCCTCGGATGCTGTGTTCCCACTGGCTCCCCGCTGCACCCCGGTTCCACCCCGGCTGGTGTGCAGGCCGTGGGCCGGGACCCTGGGCTGGCGGTCGGTGAGCGGAGCTGGGCCCCAGGCCCATCAGGCCCCGCTGGCTTTCATCTGGCCCTTAACCCAACTGCTGTCGGCTGAAGGCTGCCTCTGGGCCCGGCCCCAGTGTGGGCACTGGGATCTGAAGATGAGAAGACCCTGTGCCTGCGGGGCCGGGAGGAATGTGCACATAGAGATTTCCACTCATTGAACTATTTGTGCCAGACTCTGTCGGTGCACTGAGGGGTCAACACCCGACTGCCCTGGAGGTCAGGGACGGTGATTCTGGAAATGAGTCTTGAAGGCTGTATCGGAGGCTGCCAGAAAATGGGAGGGGACACATCAGAGGGAACAGCATCAATCAGAGGGAACGGCATGTGCAAAGGTCCAGAGACACGTTTGGGGGAGCCAAAGCAGTTTTTGTGATGGAAGAGATGAAGGGGGAGGTGGCAGGACCTGGACAGTGGTGGGCTCTCTGTCACACCAACGAGCTCAAACCAGGGCACTGGGGACCACAGAAGGGTCTGAAGCATGGGAGTGACATGACCAGGATCAGGTTTTAGGCAGTGATGCCGGTAGCAAGGTGGGAAGGGTGGACAGAGGGTGGAGACAGGTGGCAGGAAGCCCAGTTGGCAGCTGGCAAGATAGTCCAGGGAAGGTAAGAGAGTTCTGGACCAGGATCGGGCAGGGGGACAGAGAGGAGGGTCGGGTTCCTGTGAACTCAGGGCCCCTGGTCCCTGGAAGCAGCGTTGCCTTTTGCAGCTGGTGGTGCCCTTTCCTCATTTCTGGCCTCGGTGCCCCTTCTCCATGACATCTTCCTGTAGGTTGGCCCGTCGGCGCAGCTCCCCTTACATCATGTGACCTAAAGCACGTTCAGGTCCACCCTCTGGTCTGTGTCTCCCACCTGCCCTCCTGTGCATTGAGGGAAGTGTGGGGCATCCCCGAGATGGACGCGGGCTCTGGCAAGCAGAGGCTGAGAGGTTCCCCAGAACTCCTGCTCCTAAGAGGTGGTGGACCCTACAACAGGTCTCTTAACTCCTAGCCCTGGGCTCTCCCCCTTCGCTGAAGCAACCCCCTCCCTTGGGTACCTACTGTCTGCACAGTGGGATACAGGCTTCTGAGTCAGATGGCACAGGTGCAGGTCTGGGGTTTCCTACTCCCGGACTGTGTGACCCTGGGCAAGTAACCTGACTGCTCTGTGCTTTAGGTCCCTTACCTGTAAAGTGGGGATATTCTCATTGGGTGGATGTGAGATTGAAATGAGGTCATGAAGCCTGTGCATGGTCGATACATGAAACGATGTGTTATCATTGTGATCGAAGCCCCCGGCCACCCCCCCCCCCCTTTGCTGGCCTACAAATATCGGAGCATCTTAGGATGTGCGGAGGACGCCCCTCTCCTGACCTCCAGGGGCATGTCTGCCAGGGCATCAAACACCCACCTGGAAAGTGAGGAACTGTCCCTCCAGGAGTTTCTAAATAGCGGCTGCCCTCATGCAGGACAAACGTCTGGTGACTGGCCGAGCCAGTGTCGCCTGCCTGAAGACCCATCCAAATGCTCAGCGGCTAAAGGCTGCTGTATCGCCTGCACCCGGCTCCCAGCAAATGGGCTCCCTGTTCAGTCTGACTGCGTCTGCTCTCGAAATCAGCCTTGGGGTCAAAGCAGGCGCCTGTCTGTGCTTCCATTTCTCTGCTCCCCCAGCCCTCACCACAGAGAAGTGGGATAAGTACGTAATAAAATCATCAGCGAGAAATGTTTCTCCGTGTCTGCTGTAGGAGGGGTGCCTGGTAGCCAGGCACTAAGATCTGTCCCCTCATTAGCCTTTTCATCTCTTTTAATAAACTGAATGAGGGTTTGGAGGCAGCAACTCATCTGCCCTCAATAAATATACCAAAGAGATCGTTAGACTCATACAGTGCAGTGCAACACGGCCACAAACGCGACATCCTCCACCTGTATTCAGCAGCGTGGAGCTAGACCCACATTATTTTGTTAAATGAAAAAGCCAGTTATTAAACAGCAATGTAAGAACATAATCCTATTTTGGCAAAATATACATAATGCACATGCCCAGAAGGAGTCTAGAGACAAACACACCAAAAAGTTTGGCAGTGGCTATTTCTGGAAGGAGAGTTTTAGGGTGATGTCCACTTTCTTATCTGTATGTTTGTGGGTTATCTAGAATTGGGGATTTTGTGCAGCTCATGAGCTGAGAATGACTGCTACATTTTTACAGAGAATTAAGAACAAACAGACAAAAATCAGAAGACTATGCTGTAGAGAGAATATGTGAGCCACAAAACCTAAATTATTTAGGGCCCTTTACAGAAAAAGTTCACCAGCCTTTGGTCTAGAAAAAAAAAAAAAAAAAATTAACATGAGCATGTATTACTGCTATAAAAGTAAAAGCAGCAAGTTTTCCTTTTTGGGAGGTAGTAAATTTCCCCTTAGCAAACAGATGCATCTAGAATAATTTCTTTCTATTCGATAACACACCTATGGGTTGGGTACCAGCCTAGACTCCTCCCTCCCTCCTCCTTCACTCCTTCTCTCCCTCCTTCCTTCCCTTCCCCGCTCCCTTTCATCTATCTCCCTCTTTCCCTGCTCCCTCTTTTCCATCTGCCAACTTTTCCTGAGCACCTTCTATGTCCCAGAGGCTCACAATCCAGGGGGGGAGACAGACCCAGGATCAAGTCACCACGACCCTTTGGCCTGATGCCACAGTGTACCTGCGGGCCTTCCCGGGCAAGGGGTCATGGGCTGGGGGCTGGGAGCACTGGCTTTGCCCAGGATGGCAAAGGTGCTCCAAGGAGGACTTCACTTGGGGTCTCCTACGATCACCCAGGACCCAGGACAGGCCCTCAGAAAGGTGATTCAAAACACCAGGCCACCTTGGCTAGAGTCCCCCGGATCAAGGCGACCAGGGGTGGTTTGGGGACCAAGAAGGGGTTTGTTGGAGGATTTCAAGAGTCGAAAGTCAATACGTGGAAAACAGAAGTGGAATCTTGAGGTGGCAGGAGACCTGCCTGGCCAAAGAGCAGATGAAATGGGGCTTGGAAAGGCTTTTGGGGGCAGCAGAAGGTTGTGACCGGGGGTAGGGGTGGGGGGATCCCCTCGGGGAGCAGGCAGTGGATGTCAGGCGAGGAGCTGGGCTTTGTCCTGGAGCGATGGGGAGCCCCTCAGGGGTCTGTGGAGTGAGGACGGATGTGGGCAGCCTCACGTGGGCCGGGTGGTATGGGGCGGGGCCGGAGGCAGGGAGGCCAGAAGGCTGTCGCAGTCACAACCCGCTCCCCCCGCCCCGGCCCGGCTTGCTGCAGCTGTGCCCAGCAGGCCCACGCCTCCCTCCTGCCCGCTCTCCCATCAACTCCGTCAAACCAGTAGAAGGATTGGGAAATGACTGTGGGGCAGGGGTGGGAAGTTCCCAGGGACACCTCTTCCTTCCTCTTAGTTTCTGATCTAACTTTCAGCACATCTTTCTAGCCTTAGTCACACTCGAGATGATTGTGCCCGTCCTTAGCACCAGGGGAACTAAGGCAGGGGGCCAAGCTAGCTGGGGGCTCTCACCGCACACTGCCCACCTGCTGCTCCCTTTCCTGGTTCTGGGATTTAGGGAATAAGCCAAACGAGCAGGCCAGGCCCAGCCTCATGGCACCGGGATTTCTGAACACCTCTTAGCTAGTTGTGGTACTGGGCTCAGGCCAGGCAGACCACGGTTGGAATCCCAGCTCTGCCTCTCTGTGTGACCCTGGGCAAGTCACTCCCCCTCTCTGGACCTCAGTTGCCTTATCCTTAAAAATTACTCACCATATAAGAATCAAAGGCTGTAACGCCCACAAATTACAGAGTAGGCTTGCAATCAACATTCCTTCCCTCCTTTGCAGGCTTATAAGGAAACTAGGTGAAGCATAGGCTCTGCCATCAGGGGGTTGTTACCTGTGGAGCCAGGACAAAGCACACTGAGACAATTAGACACAATAATGGAGCTGAATAACATCATAAGATGTTGCCCTGCCCTAGGACACGCGGCAGTTTGTACCTCAGACCTCTGTGGCTCTTTTGCGGCATTGCTCACACAGGGCTTCTGTTCAGTTGCTTGAACACACCAGGTCCTGCCACAGGGTCTTTGCATAGGTGGTTTTCTCCACCTGCAATGCTCTCCTTCTTTTTTTTTTTTTTTTTTTTTCTCCTTCTTGCTATCTACCTCTGCCCCTACCCCACCGAGATCAAGGAACTCTCTAGGCAAGATTAAATTTTAATACACTTTAATTAAAAAAGAAATGACAGCCACCTGGCACTTGGGTGGGCAGGAAGAGGAGGAAGAGTGCCAGTCTGATGTCCTCACTATCTCAGCTCTGAGGAGGCACCTTGCTTCCCTGGAGGGCTGGCATCTCCCGGAAAGGGTTGATGGCTCCCTTCTCCGTGTGCCTGAAGAACTTGGAACTCTTGTGAAGCCTCGCCACATTGCTTTGCAATGACTGGGTCACATGCCTTTCTGCCCCACTGGACCGGGTGCCGTCTCCATGGCAGCTCATCTTCCCAGTCAATCTTGCCCAGGAGGCTGGCAGTTTGTAGCACACAGATGTCAACCCAAATGTGAATTATGGATCAGAGCATCGCTCCTGGTTCCCACAGTTCTTAACTCCACAACAAATTTCTTGGCTCCTGTTTTTTTTTCCCACAGCTTTACTGAGGTATAATTTGCATTCCATACATTTCACCCGTTTTAAGCATACAGTTCAATGAATTTTGGTAAATATATACACTTGTGCATCCACACCCATAATCAAGGTTTAGCATACTTCTGGCACTGCCAACATTCCCTCGTATCTCTTTGCAGTACATCTCCAGCCCCAGGTAACCACTGACGTGATTTCTTTCACTGTAGTTTTGCTTTTCATAGCATTTCATATCAAGGAAATCGGATAGTATGTGGTCTTTTGTGTCTGGCTTTCTTTGCTTACTATAACGTCTTTGAGGTTCCTCCACATTGTAGCACATATCAGTGTTTTATTTTCCTTTTAATTACTAAATGGTATTCCATAACATGGATGTATACATTTTTGTTCAACATTCTCCTGTTGGAGGACGTTTAGGTTGGATCCATTTCTTTGGATATTATGAATAATACTGCTGTGATCATTGGCATACAAATATTTGTGTGGACGTCTGTTTTCAATTTGCTTAGGTAGATATTTAGGGCTAGAATTACTAGATCATGAGATAAAATGCTTTTTAGGAAGCCCGTCAAGCAGTTTGTCTAAGTGGCTGTACCATTATGCATTCCCACAAGCAATGCACAGGGTACCAGTTTCCCTATATCCTCACCATCATCCCCAAACTTTCCTTGCTCCTTTGTATGTTCCATTATAGTTTTCACCTCAAAATTTGATTTGGGTCTTTTAAAATTGACATCTAACTCTATATTATTAGTTGCAAGCGTACAATATAACCTGGTATAGTCAGGTGTTTTGGTTTGTTTTTAATCTTACCCATTCTAATGGGTGCGTAAGGGTACAATGTTGAATAGAAGTGGTGAGAGCAGACATCCTTGTTTTGTTCCTGGTTTGAGGTAGCGAGCATTGTCTTTCACCATTAAACGTGATGCTAGCTGTGGGTTTTTCACAGATGCTCTTTATTACATTGAGGAAGTTCCCTTCTATTCTAGTTTGCTGAGAGTTTTTATTGTGCATAAATGCTGAAAATGCTTTTCCTGCATCTACTGAGGTGATTATATGATTTTCCTCCTGTGATAATATGGTGTAATATATTTACTGATGCTTGGATGTTATGCTAACCTTGCATTCTGAGATGAACCTCAGACAACCATGATGTATTATCCTTTGTATATATTTCTGGGTTTGATTTGTTAATACTTTAAAAATATTTTTGTATCCATGTCCATGAGAAATATCTATATCTATAGGATTTTTTTTCTTGTGATTTCTTTGTCTGGCTTTGCTATCAGGATAATACTAGGCTCATGAAATGAATTGGGAAATGCTTCTTGTATTTTCTGAGTTTCTGCAGAATTGGTAGTATTTCTCCCTTACGTATTTGATTAGGATTCACCAGTGAAAGTCATCTGGGCCTGGCCTTTTCTTTGTGGGAAGGTTTTAAATTACCAATTCAAATTTTTTCATTCATATAGGTATATTAAGATCTTCTCTTTCTTCTTGAGTCAGTTTTGGTAATTTTTATCTTTGGAGAAATTTGTCCATTTCCTTTACGTTTTCAAATTTCTTGGCATAAAGTTCATAATATTCTCTTGCTGTCCTTTTTCTTCTCTTGTTTATATTTATTCCATAACAGATTTACTGAGCCATAATTAACATACAATAAACTACATATTTTAGGGGGTATAATTTTATACATTTTGACATATATATACACTAGTGAAACCTTTACCACATCAAGATGAGAACAAATCCACCACCCCAGAAGTTTCCTGTGTCCCTTTGTATATTCCATTATAGTTTTCATCTCATAAAATTTGACTTGAGTCTTTTTGAATTTTGAGGTATAATTGAGATATAACATTATATTAGTTACAGGTATACAATGTAATGATTCAATATTATATATATTGCAAATTGATCATCACAAGTCTAGTCAACATCCATCACCCTACATAGTTACAATTTTTTCTCTTGTGATGAGAGCATTTAAGATTTAATCTATTGGGCTTCCCTGGTGGCGCAGTGGTTGAGAATCTGCCTGCTAATGCAGGGGACACGGGTTCGAGCCCTGGTCTGGGAAGATCCCACATGCCACGGAGCAGCTGGGCCCGTGAGCCACAACTACTGAGCCTGCGCATCTGGAGCCTGTGCCCCGCAACGGGAGGGGCCGCGATAGTGAAAGGCCCGCGCACCGCGATGAAGAGCGGTCCCCGCACCGCGATGAAGAGTGGCCCCCGCTTGCCGCAACTAGAGAAAGCCCTCGCACAAACCGAAGACCCAACACAGCCAAAAATAAATAAAAAAAAAAAAAAAAAAAAAGATTTAATCTATTAACAAATTTGAAATATGCAGTACAGTATTATTCACTACAGTCACCCTGCTGTGCATCTTTTTTAGATCTTCCAGTTTATACTGGAAATTTTAGTTTCATTGATTTTCTTGTTTCTATTTTATTAATTTCTGCTCTTCCCTTTATTACTTCCATTCTTGTACTTAATTTGGGTTTAATTTCTTCTCCTTTTCTAGCTTCTTAGTATGGAAACTTAGATAATTATTTTTTATACCTTTTTTTCCCTAATATAAGCATTTAAATATATAAATTTCCCTCTAAGCACTGCTTTAATTAAACCCTGCACATTTTGATATGTTTTTAAAATTTTCCTTCAGGTCCAGATATTTTTCTAATTTCCTTTGTGATGTCTTTTTTTGAGCATGAGTTATTTAGAAGCGTGTTGTTTAACTTCTATGTATTTAATGGGGGAGTGTTCCCACATTTCTTTCTGCATTAATTTCTACTTTAATTCTTTTGTGTTTAAGGAGTATACTCTGTATGATTTCAATCCTTTTAAACATGCTGAGACTTAATTTTGGCCCAATACTTGGTATATTCTGGTGAAGGCTCCAAGTACACTTTAAAAGAATGTATATTCTGCTTTTTGTTAGGTGGAGTCTTATAAAGGTCAATTAGGTAAATTTTCTTGATAGTGTTACTCAAATGTTCTGTATCCTTCCTGATTTTCTGACTACTTTTTCTATCAATTACAGAGAGGAGTATTAAAATCTTCATGTATTTTGGGCCATTTTTATCATAGACATATACATTTATAATTGTTATATCCTTATGCCATATTGACCTTGTAGTCATTATGAAATGTTCTTCTTTGTCTACAGTAATAATCTTTATCTTAAAGCCTGTTTTGTTTGTTATTAATATGACCAGTCCAGCCCTCTCATGGTTTTGTTTGCATGGTATATCCTTTTCTATCCTTTTACTTTCTTGTACACAGCATATAGTTGGATCTTGCTTTTTAATCCAGTCTAAGACACCTCTGCCTTTTGAAGACACCTCTGCCTTTTGAAGGGAGATTTAGTTCATTCACATTTAATGTATTACTGATGTGGTTAGAGTTGGTCTGCAATTTTGCTGTTTGTTTTCTACTTGTTTCATCTCTTGTTGTTCCTGTTCCTTATATATTGCCTTCTTTGTGTTAAACAAATCTTTTTTTTATTGAAGTATAATTGATTTGAAATGTTGTGTTAATTTCTGTTGTATAGCCAAGTGATTCAGTTATACATATATATACATTCTTTTTTTATATTCTTTTCCATTATGGTTTATCACAGGATATTGAATATAGTTCCCTGTTCTATACAGTAGGATCTTGTTTATCCATTCTGCATATAACAGTTTACATCTGCCAACCCCAACCTCCCACTCCATCCCTCCCTCCCACACCCCGCCTTGGCAACCACAAGTCTGTTCTCTATGTCTGTGAGTCTGTTTCTGTTTTGTAGATAGGTTCATTTGTGTCCTATTTTAGATTCCACGTATAAGTGATATCATATGGTATTTGTCCTTCTCTTTCTGACTTACTTCACTTAGTATGATAATCTCTAGGTCCATCCATGTTGCTGCAAATGGCATTATGTCACTCTTTTTTATTGCTGAGTAGTATTCCATTGTATACATGTACCACATCTTCTTTATCCATTCATCTGTTAGTGGACATTTAGGTTGTTTCTATGTCTTGGCTATTGTAAACAGCGCTGCAGTGAACACTGGGGTGCATGTATCCTTTCTCTGGATATACGCCCAGGAGTGGGGTTGCTGGATCATATGGTAGCTCTATTTTTAGTTTTTTAAGGAACCTGCATACTGTTCTCCATAGGCTGCACCAACTTACATTCCCACCAACAGTGTAGGAGGGTTCCCTTTCTCCACACCCTCTCCAGAATTTGTTATTTGTAGACTTTTTAATGTTGGCCATTCTGACTGGTGTGAGGTGGTACCTCATAGTTTTGATTTGCATTTCTCTAATAATTAGCAATGTTGATCATTTTTCATGTGTCCATTGGCCATATGTATTTCTTCTTTGGAGAAATGTCTATTAGGTCTTCTGCCCATTTTTCGATTGGGTTGTTCGTTTTTTTGTTATTGAGTTGTATGTGCTGTTTGCATATTTTGGAAATTAAGCCCTTGTCAGTCCCATTGTTTGCAAATATTTTCTCCCATTCCATAGGTTGTTTTTTCGTTTTGTTTATGGTTACCTTTGCTGTGCAAAAGCTTGTAAGTTTGATTAGGTCCCATTTGTTTATTTTTGTTTTTATTTCTAGTGCCTTGGGAGACTGACCTAAGGAAACATTGGTACGATTTATGTCAGAGAATGTTTTGCCTATGATCTCTTCTAGGAGTTTCATGGTGTCACGTCTTATGTTTAAGTCTTTAAGCCATTTTGAGTTTACTTTTGTGTATGGTGTGAGGGTTTGTTCTAACTTCACTGATTTACATGTGGCTGTCCAACTTTCCCAACACCACTTGCTGAAGAGACTGTCTTTTTCCCATTGTATATTCTTGCCTCCTTTGTTGAAGATTAATTGACCATAGGTGTGTTGGTTTATTTCTGGGCTCTCTATTCTGTTCCATTGATCCATATGTCTGTTTTTGTGCCAATACCATGCTGTTTTGATTACTGGAGCTTTGTAGAATTGTCTGAAGTCTGTGAGGGTTATGCCTCCTGCTTTGTTCTTTTTCGTCAGGATTGCTTTGGCAATTCTGAGTCTTTTATGGTTCCATATAAATTTTAAGATTATATGTTCTAGTTCTGTCAAAAATGTCATGGGTAATTTGATAGGTATTGCATTAAATCTGTAGATTGCCTTGGGTAGTATGGCCATTTGAACAATATATAAATTTTTTTTTTTAAATGTAAGATTTTTTTTTAAATTAATTAATTATTTTTTTTGGCTGGGTTGGGTCTTTGTTTCTGTGCGAGGGCTTTCTCTAGTTGCGGCAAGCGGGGGCCACTCTTCATCGTGGTGCGCCGGCCACTCACTATCGCGGCCTCTCTTGTTGTGGAGCACAGGCTCCAGACGCGCAGGCTCCGTAGTTGTGGCTCATGGGCCCAGTTGCTCCGCGGCATGTGGGATCTTCCCAGACCAGGGCTTGAACCTGTGTCCCCTGCATTGGCAGGCAGACTCTCAACCACTGTGCCACCAGGGAAGCCCTATAAATATTTCTTTAAATAGATTTTTTTTTTAAAGCCAACCACTTTTATTATCATTCTTGTATTTTATAGGTCAAAAAAAAAAAAAAAAAAAGAGGAACGTAGCAAACGCGTCAGGTTGTATAAAAAAAATGCAGGTTTGTGCATGTTGCTCTATTTACACCTGGGAGCAGGTCCTCCCCTCCTTCAGGCCCAGCAGCTGCCCTCGTCCAAGGCCCCTTTGCAGATGCAGCCCTGGGCACACTTGGCATAGCTCACGGGGCAGCAGGAGCAGCAGCTCTTCTTGCAGGAGGTGCGTTTGCACTCTTTGCATTTGCAGGAGCCGGTACACGTGCAGGATCCACCTGCGGCACAGGAGCAGTTGGGATCCATGGCGAGAGGAAGCGGAGGCTGGGGTCCACAGACTGCAGTACGGAAGATGGCAAGGACGTCGAGGGGGCGTACTTAAATAGATCTTTACTGGAGTATAATTGCTTCACAGTACTGTGTTAGTTTCTGCTGTACACCAAAGCTAATCAGCCATATGCCTACAAATGTCCCCATATCCCCTCCCTCTTGAGCCTCCCTCCCACCCTCCCTATCCCAACCCTCTAGGTCATCGCAAAGCACCGAGCTGATCTCCCTGTGCTATGCTGCTGCTTCCCACTAGCTAAGTATTTTCCATTCGGTAGTGTACGTATGTCGATGCTACTCTCACTTTACCCCAGCTTCACCCTCCCACCCCGTGTCCTGAAGTCCATTCTCTATGTCTCGCTCTTTATTCCTGCCCTGTAACTAGGTTCATCAGTACCATTTTTTTTTTCATTTTAACAATATTAATTCTTCCAGTCCAAGAGCATGGGATATCTTTCTGTTTCTTTGAATCATCTTCAATTTCCTTTATTAATGTTTTATAGTTCTCAGCATATCAGTCTTTCACCTCCTTGGTCAGGTTTATTCCTAAGTATTATATTTTTTTGTGTGTGCAATTTTAAAAGGTTTTTTTTTTTTTACATTCCCTTTCTGATATTGCATTGTTAGTGTTAAGAAATGCAACGAGTATTTCTATATGTTAATCTTGTATCCTGCTACCTTGATTAATTTGTTTATCAATTCTAGTAGTTTTTGTGTGGAGTCTTTAGGGCTTTTCTTTTTATTTTTTTAAAAATTTTATTTATTTATTTATTTATTTATTTATTTATGGCTTTGTCGGGTCTTCGTTTCTGTGCGAGGGCTTTCTCTAGCTGTGGCGGGTGGGGGCTACTCTTTGTTGCAGTGCGCAGGCTTCTCATTGTCGTGGCTTCTCTTGTTGTGGAGCACGGGCTCTAGGTGCATGAGCTTCAGTAGTTGTGGCATGCAGGCTCAGTAGTTGTGGTTTGTGGGCTCCAGAGCGCAGGCTCAGTAGCTGTGGTGCATGGGCTTAGTTGCTCCATAGCATGTGGGATCTTCCCAGAGCAGGAATCGAACCTGTGTCCCCTACACTGGCAGGCAGATTCTTAACCACTGCACCACCAGGGAAGTCCCAGGGTTTTTCTGTATATAGCATCATGTCATCTGCATACAATGACAATTTTACCTCTTCCCTTTCAATTTGGATGCCTTTTATTTCGTTTTCTTGGCTAATTGCTGGGGCTAGGACTTCTAATACTATGTTGAATAGAAGTGGTGAGAGTGGGCATCCTTGTCTTGTTCTGGATTTGAGCAAGAAAGCTTTCAGTTTTTCACCATTGAGTTTTAAATTGGTTGTAGGTTTGTCATAAGTAGCTTTTACTATGTTGAGATATGTTCACTCTGTACCCACTAACAAATCTTTTAAAATGCATGATTTTAATTCTCTTTTTTTTGATATTTTTGTAGGTTTTTAGCGATTTCTCTAGGCATTGCAGTATACACTTTTACCTTACCACAATCTAATACAAATGAATAATGACTAACTTTCACCAAATTTGCAGCATCATAGTTCAATTACCCACCTTTCTTTGTGCTATTGTTGTCACATATATTACACCTATATGTGTTACAAACCTAGATACACAGTGTAATAATTTTTGCTTTAAACAGTCATATATCTTTTAAATAAATTAATAAAACAAAAGAAAAAATATATCACACAGTTACCAATTTCAGTGCTCTTAATTCCAGCATGTGTATTTGGATCACTGCAGGTATCATTTCCCTTTAGTTAAAAGTTTTTATTCAGTTTTCCTTTAGTTTTTATTGTAATGCAGATCTTCTAGCAACAAATTTGCTCAGTGTTTATTTATCTGTAGATGTCTTTATTTCACCCTTATTTTGAAGGATAATTTTACTGTATAGAGAATTCTTTGTTGACAAGATTTTTCCTCAGCACTTTGAATATGTCATTCCAATGTTTTCTGGCCTCCATTATTTCTGGTGAGAACTCAGCTGCCTATCATATCGCTGTTCCTCAATATGTGATATGTGTCTTTTTTCTCTTGCTGCTTTCAAGATTTTATCTTTGTCTTTGAGCAGTGTGGCTATGATGTATCTAGGTGTGATTCTCTGTGTATTTATCCTTCTTGTTGAGTTTCTTGGATCTTTTAGCCAATGTTTTCACCAAATTTGGGGAGATTTTGGCCATTATACTTCAAATATTTTTCTCCCCGCTTATCTCTTTTCTCTCTTGGGGCTATAGTGAAACATATGTCGCAGTGCTTGATACTGTCCTGAAGATTTCTGAGATTCTGTTGATGTTTCCTCAGTCTTTTCCCTCAAACTGTGTTTTTCAGTTTGGAGAATTTCTACTGATTTATCTATCAAGTTCACTGTTTCTTTCTTCTGTTACCTCACATTTGATATTGAGCCCATCTGGTGGATTTAAACTTTTTTTTCCAGTTACTGTACTTTTTAGCTCTAGAATTTCTATTTGATTTTAAACTAGTTTATAGTTCTCTGTTGAGAGTTTCTATTTATTCACTCTCACTTAGTGTATTTTCCTTTAATTCTTTGAATACACAGTCCTGCAATTCTTTGGACATATTTATAATATATTTTTTTAGCTTTCAAAAAATCTATATTCAACATCTGGTCCCACTTAGAGTCAATTCCTAGTGACTGCTTTTCTTTTTTTCCCTCGATATGGGTCACCTTTCCTGTTTCTTTGCCTGTACAGTAATTTTTGGTTGAAAACCTGACATTGTAGATAATACATTGTGGCAACAACTCTAGATTATTTTGTTTTTCTGAGGTTGTTGATTTTTCTGTTTTAGTAGGCAATTAACTTGCCTGGACCTGAGCTGCAAACTCTGTCTCTCCCACAGCATGAAGCTACTGATCTTTCTGCTCATTTTAATTTTTTTTTTTCTATTTTAGCTTGGCTCCCTAGGGCTCTCCCCTGTTTCTGAATAGTTCAGGGTCAGCCAATGAGTGGGCATAGGTTATGCTCAGACACCTCAAGCCAATAAGGATTTAACCCTTTGCAACCTGAACTCTGGGTGGGTTGAGCAGCTCATTCAAAGGTTCCAGTTTCAGGCATGCTAAGAAGAAGAGGGAGAAAGTTTTTAAGTGTCCCAGGGTTTCCATTTTCTCTGGGTTCTCTGGGTTCTCCTACATTTATGCTTAGTTTAGCATTCAGCTGAAGATGTGTGAAGAATTTGTTGTCTTAACCCTTCTGTGGTATATTAGTCAGGGTTTGCCAGAGAAACAGAACAGTGGGATGTATAGATATAAATATAAAGAGGAGATTATTATTTTTTTAAACACCTTTATTAGAGTATAATTGCTTTATAATGGTGGGTTAGTTTCTGCTTTATAACAAAGTGAATCAGCTATACATATACATATATCCCCATATCAAGAGGAGATTTATTATAGGAATTGGCTCACCCAAGTATGGAGGCTGAGAAGTCCCATAGTCTGCCATCTGCTAGCTGGAGAACCAGGGAAGCCAGTGTAATTTCAGCCCAAGTCCGAAGGCCTGAGAATCAGGGGGCCAATGGTTTAAGTCCTGGTCTGAGTCCAAAGGCCTAAGAACAAGGGATGCTGATGTCTAAGGGCAGGAGAAGATGGATGTCCCAGCTCAAGCACAGAGAGCAAATTCACCCTTCCTCTGCCTTTTTGTTCTCTTCGGGCCCTCAGTGGATTGGATGATGCCCACCTGCATTGTTGAGGGTTATCTTCTTTACTTAGTCTACAGATTCAAATGCTGCTAATCTCTTCTGGAAGCACCCTCATAGACACACCCAGAAATAATGTTTTACTAGCTTTTTTGGCATCCCTTAGCCCAGTCAAGTTGAAATATAAATTAATCATCATATACGGCTCTCTCATTTTCAATATCTCCCTGTTAAATATGCCACCTTTGAACCATGTCCATCATCTTTGGCCAGTGAAGCTGTGAGTTTTTGCTGCCCTTGCTGGAGAGATCTGACACCCCCAGGCATAAAGGCCAAGAATTCAGCCTCTGCCCTCTGCAGCAGTTTTTCTTGAATAAAGATTTTTCAAGTTGTTACCTGCCTTTGGTCATTTTCCAGTGCTCTGTTAGAATAATTTTGTCTAGTTTTATGCTTGTTTTTTGTGGAAGAAAATTGCTCTATGTTCTCATGAGGGCAGTACTGGAAATCTTTCCCTTTGTAATTTTTCAGGATTGTATTTTATTATCCATCTACATAAGTTTACCATAAACATTTAGAAAATAAGATAGCTTTCTCAAATCACTCATAATCTATTGCCAGAGATAATAATTGGTAACATTATAGATACATCCTTTTATATCTTTTCAAACATATACATTTTGGGCTTCCCTGGTGGCGCAGTGGTTAAGAATCCACCTGCCAATGTAAGGGACACGGGATCGAGCCCTGGCTTGGGAAGATCCCACATGCCGTGGAGCAACTAAGCCCGTGAGCCACAACTACTGAGCCTGAGCTCTAGAGCCCGCAAGCCACAACTACTGAGCCCACATGCTGCAACTACTGAAGCCTGCATGCCTAGAGCCCGTGCTCCACAACAAGAGAAGCCACGACGATGAGAAGCACCACAACAAAGAACAGCCCCTGCTCACCGCAACTAAAGAAAGCCCGCGAGCAGCAACAAAGCCCCAACACAGCCAAAAATAAATAAATAAATAATTTAATTAATTAAAAAAAAGAAAGAGCCCTTCTCTTTAAAAAAAAAAAAATATATATATATATATATATATACATTTTAAAATGGGATAATTCGATATATGCTTTTTATGGGGGTAAAATACACATAACACAAAGTTTGCCATTTTAACCGTTTTGAAGCATACAGCTCTGTGGCATCAAGTACATTCACATTTTGTGCAACCATCACCACCACCCACCTCTAGAAATTTTTCATCTTCCCCAACTGAAACTGTGTACCCAGGGAGTTCCCTGGTGGTCCAGTGGTTAGGACTTGGCACTTTCACTGCTGTGGCCTGGGTTTGATCCCTGGTCAGGGAACTAAGATCCCACAAGCTGCCGGCAGAGCCAAAAAACAACAACAACAAAACAAAACAAAACGACTGTGTACCCATTAAACAACAACTCTCCATTTCTTCCTCCCTCAGCCTCAGGCAAACACCGTTCTACAGTACTTTCTGACTCTCTGAATTTGACTACTCTTAAGCACCTCATATATGTAGGCTCATACAGTATTTGTCCTTTTTTTAAAAAATTTATTTATTTTATTTATTTATTTTTGGCTGCGTTGGGTCTTCATTGCTGTGCCCGGGCTCTCTCTAGTTGCAGTGCATGGGCTTCTCATTGCGGTGGCTTCTCTTGTTGTGGAGCACGGGCTCTAGGCATGCAGACTTCAGTAGTTGTGGCACGAGGGCTCAATAATTGTGTCTTGCGGGCTCTAGAGCACAGGCTCAGTAGTTGCGGCTCACGGGCTTAGTTGCTCCGCGGCATGTGGGATCTTCCCGGACCAGGGCTCGAACCCGTGTCCCATGCATTGGCAGGCGGATTCTTAACCACTGCACCACCAGGGAAGTCCCCAGTATTTGTCCTTTTTTTAAAAAATATTTTTATTTTTGGGTGTGTTGGGTCTTCGTTGCTGCACGCAGGCTACTCTTCGTTGCGGTGCATGGGCTTCTCACTGCAGTGGCTTCTCTTGTTGCGGAGCGCGGGCTCTAGGCACGCAGGCTTCAGTAGTTGTGGCACACGGGCTCAGTAGTTGTGGTGCGTGTGGTGCGTGGGCTCAGTAGTTGTGGCGCACAGTTTAGTTGCTCCGCGGCATGTGGGATCTTCCTGGACCAGGGATTGAACCCGTGTCCCCCTGCATTGGAAGGCAGATTCTTATCCACTGCGCCACCAGGGAAGCCCAGTATTTGTCTTTTTGTCACTGGTTTCTTTCACTTAGCGTGATGTCCTCAGTGTTCATCCATCTTGTAGCATGTGTCAGAATTTCCATCCTGTTTAGGCTGAATAATAATATTCCATTGTATGTATATATCACATTTTGTTTATCCATTCATCTTGGGGTTGCTTCCACCTTTTGGCTATTGCGAATAATGCTGCTATTACATATATCTGTTCCATTTCTTTTGGATATATACCCAAAGAGGAATTGCTGGATCACATGATCATTCTGTTTAATTTTTTGAGGAATTGCTGTAATGTTTTCCACAGCAGCTGCATCAACAATATGCAAGGGTTCCAATTTCTCTACATCCTCACCAACACTTGTTATCTTTCGTTTTAGTTTTTCATAATAGCTATCCTAATGAGTGTGCAGTGGTATCTCATTATAGTTTCGACTGGCATTTCCCTTATGATGAGTGATGTTGAGCATTCTTCATGTGCTTATTGGCCACTAGTATATCTTCTTTGGAGAAATGTCTATTCAAGTCCTTTGTCCATTTAAAAATCAGGTTGATTTTTTTGTGGGTGCTGTTGAGTTGTAGGAGTTTATTTATTTATTTATTTAAAATTGAGGCAACATTAATTAGTTTTAGTTGTGCAACATAATGATTCAATATTTGTATACATTATGAAGATCACCACAAGTCTAGTTAACATCTGTCACCTTATATAGTAACGAAATTTTTTTTTTTCTCATGATGAGAGCTTTTTACTCTCAGCAATTTTCAAATATGCAATTCAGTGCTGTTAACTATAGTCACCATGCTGTACATCACATCCCCATGACTTTTTTATTTTATAACTGGAAGTTTGTACCTTTTGACCCATCTCACTCATTTATCCCACCCTCTACCCCTGCCTCTGGCAACCACCAATCTGTTCTATCAACAAGTTTCTTTTTTTGTTTTTGTTTTAGATTCCACATATAAGTGATATCATATGGTATTTCTCTTTCTCTGACTTATTTTATGTAGCATAATGCCCTCAAGTTCCATCCATGTTGTTGCAAATGACAAGATTTCATTCTTTTTTATGACTGAGTAATATTCCACTGTATATATATATGTGTGTGTGTGTGTATGTGTGTATATATATATAAAACACTTTTTTACATTATTCATCCATTGATGGACACTTAGGTTGTTTCCATATCTTGGCTATTGTGAATAATGCTACAATGAACATGGAGGTGCATATATCTTTTTCAGTTACTGTTTTGATTTTCTTAAGATAAATACACAGTAGTGGAATTGCTGGATCATTTGATAGTTCTATTTTTAATATTTTGAGGACCCTCCATACTGTTCTCCGTAGTGGCTCCACCAATTTACATTCCTACCAACAGTGCTTGAGGGTTCCCTTTTCTCCACATCCTCACTGACACTTGTTATTTCTTGTCTTTTTGATGATAGCCATTCTAACAGGTGTGAGGTAATATCTCATTGTGGTTTTAATTTGAATTTCCCTGATGATTAGTGATGTTGAGCATCTTTTCACGTACCTGTTCGTCATCTGTATGATTCTTTGGAAAAATATTCAGTTCCTCCTCCCATTTTTAAATTGGATTGTTTGCTTTTTTGCTGTTGAGTTGCATGAGTTGTTTGTATATTTTAGATATTAACCTCTTATCAGATATATGCTCTATAAATATTTTCTCCCATTCAGTAGATTACTTTTTCATTTGTTGATAATTTCCTTTGAGAGACTTTTATTTTGGCTTTTGTTGCTTTTGTTTTTGGTGTCAGATTAATAAAATGATCATCAAGACCTATGTCATTGAGCTTCCTGAGGAGTTCTTTGTATATTCTGGATATTAATCCCTTATTAGATATATAACTGGCAAATATTTTCTTCCATTCTATGTACTGTCTTTTCACTCTGTTAATAGAGTCCTTTGATGCATGAAAGTTTTAAATTTTGATGAAGTCCAACTTACCTATTTTTTCTTTTGTTGCCTGTGCTTTTGGTTTCATATCCAAGAAATCATTGCCAAATCCAATGTCATGAAGGCTTTCCCCTATATTTTCTTCTAAGAGTCTTATAGTTTGAGTTGTGACATTTAGGTTTTTGATCTATTTTCAGTTAATTTTTGTATATAGTGTAAGGTAAGGGTCCAACTTAATCAATCAATCAGTCAATCAATTATTTGGCATGTGGATATCCAGTTTTCCCACTACCATTTGCTGAAAAGACCATACTTAACTTATTGGATGGTCTTGGCACCCTTGTTGAAAATTATTTGCCCATATATGCAAGGATTTATTTCTGGGCTCTCTGTTGGTCTATATGTCTGTCTTTATGCCAGTATCATACTATTTTGATTACTGTAGCTTTATAGTAAGTTTTGAAATCAAGAACTGTGAGACCTCCAACTTTGTACTTCTTTTCCAAGGTTGATTTGGCTATTCAGAATCCCTTAAGATTTCATGTGAACTTTAGGATAGATTTTTCTGTTTCTGCAAAAAAATGTTGTTTGGATTTTGATAGGAATTGCATTGAATCTGTAGACGATATATACGTTTTTTAAACTATCTTTTTTCAATGAAATGCTATGAATATATGAACAAAACATCAGGAATATCTTTTATGTTCATAATATACTTCAAAAACATCATTTTAAGGGCTGCATAGTATTCTACCGTGTGGATATACTCTAATTTATTTAATCACATTTTATTGTTTGGTATTTAGGCTATTTCCCATTTTTGATATTATAAAGAATACATGATAACTATCTTTGTACCATTATCTTTTCACACGTGGCCTTTTCCTGGGGGGCGGTTATCACTGAGTTTTAACTATAGAGAGTACATTGACATGAGAAATGTTTTTCTTGGAACCCCTCCGTTTTACAAACGAAAAACCAAAGGCTCCCAAAGCATCAGTGATTTGTGAATGGTCATACACCTAGCTATGGCTGGGCTTGAATTCTGGCTCCACCACTAATGAGCTAGATGAGTTTAGGCAACTACCTTAACCTCCCCTCACGGATAAAATGGAAGTAACAACAACAACAAAAAACAAAGTGGGGGAAGTAACAATACTCAGCTTATAAGGCAAATGAGTTAGCTCAGAGCCCAGCATAAATTAGACATTCAGTAAATACTTCTCCCTCTCTTTCTTCTTAGCATGCCTGAAATTAGAACCCAGGATCTTTCTTTTTTTTAAAAAAATATTTTGTTGCAGTGGTTTTTTTATTTTTTAAATCAATTTATTTATTTTATTTTTGGCTGCATTGGGTCTTCATTGCTGCGCGCAGGCTTTCTCTAGTTGCGGTGCGCGGGCTTCTCATTGCAGTGGCTTCTCTTGTTGCAGAGCATGGGCTCTAGGTGCACAGGCTTCAGTAGTTGTGGCTCGCAGGTTCTAGAGTGCAGGCTCAGTAGTTGTGGCGCATGGGCTTAGTTGCTGTGCGGCATGTGGGATCTTCCCCCCACCAGGGCTCGAACCTGTGTCTCCTGCGTTGGCAGGCAGATTCTTAACCACTGTGCCACCAGGGAAGCCCAAACCCAGCATCTTTCTTAATCTAATCTTTCTGTTACTGCAGCAGAGACCTGAGATACTTTCTAATCCCATAGTCTCACTTGAAAGGAAGGGAAAAACCCTTTCTCCTCCTAAACCACAATTCTTATTACCTTCATTAACTAACTAATATCTATATAAATTATATAACCTTTATGTGTTATATGTATTTCTATTAATTTATATCTTATGTAACATAAAATTATAGTTTATATTAATTATTTACCAGGCACTGTTCTAAGCACTTTATGAATGTTAATTCATTTCATACTTTCTAGCAGGGAAAGTGGAAATCAGCTTGGACTGAGAAACTGCAAATCTGGTCAGCCGCTTGTTAGTCTGGAATGACAGACCTGGGTAAAGCCAGCTGCAGGGGAACCAGGAAACCATTCTCCTACAGCAATAGACACTGCAGTTGTAAAATGTCATAACTCACTTCTGTAAGTGACAACTGCTTTCTTACTGAGATACAGCTCTTTGAAAATCATCAACTACCAAAAACTTTGCTGCTTGAGATTTTATCAGTAGGAAGTTTGGAGAAGGATGGAATGTAAGAAGCAAACATCCCTTTCTTGCCCTGAGGGTCTAAGTCACTTTGACACAGAGAAGCAGACCTGATTTCCAACCCTAGTGCAGGGCTTCCCATAAGGGATTTCTGAACACAACATTCCACATCTATCTTAATTTTGTAGTTTCCAAGGAAACAGGACTCTGGGTCAACGTTGCAGCCCAGACCTGATGTCAATCCCTTTAAACACAGCCCTGCTTTGCTGTGAGGCTATCGAAACACTGCTTCATTTAAATTCCACCCGAATGCCATGCTACTCTAAAGCTCTACAGTAACCTTATCTTTTCCTCTGTTTGGTTCCTTTGCTGTGTGTTCTGCCTCATTGCAGTGGGTTGATAAATCTGACTTTGTCAGATTAAGGGCCTGTCCTGGGTCTTAGCTTGATTGGTTTGGGACACAACTTTTAAGCCTCAACTCCAAGGATGCCCACGAGAAACCTGGGTTGCATGTCACCCCAGTCCAGGGCTTCCCAAACCTGAGCTTGTATCAGAATCACCCAGAGAACCTGGCAAAGCACAGATTGCTGGCTCCCACCTCCCAGGGCCTCTGATTCAGTAGGTCCGGGTGGGAACCCTAGAAGTTGCATTTCTAGCAAATTGCCAGGTGATGCTGATGCTGCTGATTCCAAGGGACCACACTTTGGAGACACTGGCCTAACTCACCTGCATCACCTGCACATAACAGCATTGTAAGGATCAAGTGACAAGCGTATGAAGAACTCAATTCAGGATTGGGGATATAGTAAGTGCTCGATAAATGTAAGCTATTCCTGCAGTTTTTTTTGTTGTTGTTATGTGTATTTTTTTTTTTTAATTGAAAGTTACTGCTTTTCCTTTTTTAAAAAAATTTATTTATTTTATTATTTTTGGCTGTGTTGGGTCTTCGTTTCTGTGCGAGGGCTTTCTCTAGTTGCGGTGAGCGGGGGCCACTCTTCATCGCGGTGCGCGGGCCTCTCACTATCGCGGCCTCTCTTGTTGCGGAGCACAGGCTCCAGACGCGCAGGCTCAGTAGCTGTGGCTCACGGGCCCAGTTGCTCCGCGGCATGTGGGATCTTCCCAGGCCGGGGCTCGAACCCGTGTCCCCTGAATTGGCAGGCAGATTCTCAACCCCTGCGCCACCGGGGAAGCCCGTTACGTGTATTTTTTAAATTGAAGTATAGTTAATTTACAATGTTGTGTTAGTTTCAGGTGTACAGCAAAGTGACTCAGTTATACATATATATACATATATATATATAGTTTTTTTTCAGACTCTTTTCTCTTATAGGTTATTACAAAATATTGAGTATAGTTCTCAGTGCTATACAGTAGGTCCTTGTTGGTTATCTATTTATTCCTGCTATTTTTAAATGAACTACTCAGATTCTCACATAATCCACTCACGCATCCATTCTTCCTCTGAGAGCTCACAGTCTGGGGGCAGATAGACAACCAATTCATTACAACACAAGGCAGAATGAAATAAGCTCCTTGTGTAGATGTTAAAAGCATAACTTCAGAGTCATATTGTAAATATGCCACTGTGTGTATTTCCCCCCACTGAGTATATTTATCCTGAACATTTCACCATGTCATTATTAGAAAACCTTCCAAACCAGAAATATTAACTTAAGCTTATGCTGAATTTCTGTTTAACCATTCTATTGTTGGACGTTTAATTTCTTCCAAGTGTTGCTAATATAAATAACTCTCCTATGAAGATCTTTGTATCTAAGCTGTTTGTCAGAATCACAGATGACTTTCAGAAAGAGGCCTAAAATGAGGAAATAGTTGGGGCAAAGGGCATGAATTTTTAAAAATTTCCCACTAGCTATCGTCAAATTTCTTTCCATCTTGGAATTGAAAGGTTGCTGGTTAAAGCTTCTAGATGGCAACATCTGTGCTCCTTTCATAAGAGTTCCATGATTCTAAAGCACCAGGCAAAGATTACGGGGGTCCCAGCAACAGATTCAGTATATGTTCACCGTCAGCCTTTGCCTTTCACTGCTTTTTGCTGAGACTGAATGAGTGTGTTGGCCTGGATTCTCCCAGCATCTTCTACCCCTTTCTTCCTTGGTTAGAGGGCAGTCTTGGGCCAGTGTTTGCAGTGACATGAGGGCCTTATTTCAGCTTCCTTTACCCAGTCCCTAATGGTGCATGAATTGTTTTATGGGTTTTCAGTGAAGTGTGGAATGATGGGAGGGAAACCATTTCCTGGTGACCTTTATTTAACCCACGGCTTGGCTGAAATTTGAATAAACTGAGGCAGGTGATAAGAGAGCATGAAATGGCTAAATCTATGGTCAGCCTTCATTTAAAGTAAATTGCTCTTCAAAGGGAGTAGCACCTTCACCACCATCCCCAAGGACCACCAGCCTTACCTGTGAATAGAGCATCCCTGTGGGCACTCGGCGCCACCTGTTCAGTCCTGTCCTTGCTTCTAAGGACTCATGTCAACCCCATGGGAGAAACCTCCAGATACCCCCAGCCCACGTTTGCTCTCTCCACCCCTGAGAGCTGCACCGGGGTCTGAGCTCTTTGCATACCTTGTCTCAATACTCACACCTATTGGTAGCCCATTTCACAGCTGAGAAAACTGGGGCTCGGAGCAGAGTGAGAACTTGCCCGAAGGAGAAAGTAGGAGAGCTGGAGTTGGAAGTCAGGTTGCCTGTGTCCTGAGGCTGGACTGGCTGCCGCATGTTGTCTGTGGATCACGTGCCCTGCCCAGAGTCTTTTCCCACTGCCCATTGCTTACATCACGTTTGGAGCCCTTGTCCATGCGTCTGTCCTGTTTTATTATCATCATCTCCTAATCTGGATGCCTGACTTGCTATTCTCTGGGTAACCCTACCTCAGCACAGGGCGGGCACGGCATGGGTACCCAGAGGTGCTTGGGGATGTCCTTCCCTTTCCTTCCTTCCTCCATCCCTCTATTCCCAGAAGGAATAATTTTGGTCAAGAAAATATATCCAGGAGGGGGAAACGTCTTCATTTCCACTTTTGTAGTTCAACTTTTTGTTTTAATTAATTAATTAATTAATTAATTATTTTGGGACTTCCCAGATGGTCCAGTGGTTAAGACTCCATAATTCCACTGCAGGGGGCACAGGTTTGATCCCTGGTTGGGGAACTAAGGTCCCACATGCCATGCAATGTGGCCAAAAAAAAAAAAAAAAAAATTAATTTGAAGTATAATTTATCTACAATGTCATGTTAGTTTCAGGTGTACAGCAAAGTGATTCAGTTATACATATATATATATATGCATATATATATTCTTTTCAGATTCTTTTCTCTTATAGGTTACTACAAAATATTGAGTATAGTTCTCTCAACTTTTTTTTAGAGAGAGACTCAAGTTATCTAAATAATCCTTCCCCTAAACCCACTACGATCTTAAAGAAAGCAATAACAATTCTAGGTAGTTCAATGTCTAATATTCATAAATGTTGACTGAACAATTTCAGCTCCCACAGGAGACACCAGGAGATGCATGTAGCAAGCACCATTCCCCCCCTGCCCTTCTTTTTTCCTTCCTTAGGTATTTACTGTGTGGTCTCCCTGTGCTAGATACCGGCTGGAGACACAGTGGTGAAGTAGATGGCCCTGGCTCTCTTGGCCATCCCCGTGGGTCAGGATGCAGGCGCTCACGGTCAAGGATGGCCCAATAGGAGGTCTCTGTTCAGCATTTTCTCTTTTTCCAGCTTTATATAGTTATACTTGACAAGTAAAATTGTAAGATAGTTGAAGTGTACATCATGATTATTTAATATACATGCCCATTGTGAAAGGATCCCCCCTATCTAGTTAATTAACACATCCATCACTATACATATATAAAATTTTTTTGATGAGAACATTTAAGTTCTACTCTCAGCAAATTTCAGTTATATAATACAGTCTTATCAACTATAGTCACAATGCTACACCTTAGATCCTCAGGCCTTATTCAACTTAGAGCTGAAAGTCTGTACCCCTTTAGCAACCTTTCTCTATTTCCCTCACCTCCTGGCCCCTGGCAACCGCTTTTCTATTCTCTGTTTCTATGAGTTGGAGTTTTGTTTCGTTTTTTTTTTTTTTTAAGATTCCACATATAAGTGATACCATGCAGTATCTGTCTTTCTCTCTCTGGCTTATTTCACTTAGCATAAAGCCCTCAAAGTCCATCCATGTTGTCACAAATGACGGGATTTCCTTCTTCCTCATGGCTGAATAATATTCCATGGTAATATATATACCACATCTTTATCTATTCATCTGATGATGGACACTTGTGTTGTTTCCATATCTTGGCTGTTACGAATAATGCTGCAATGAACAAAGGACTTCAGATATCTCTTTGAAATCTTGTTTACAGTTCCTTTGAATTTATACCCAGAAGTGGAATTGCTGGATCTTATGGTAGCTCTATTTTTAATGTTTTGAGAAACCTCCATACTGTTGTCCACAGTGGCTACACCTGTTTACATTCCCACCAACAGTACAAGAGGGTTCCCTTTCCTCCATATCCTGGCCACTACTTGTTATCGCTTATCTTTGTTGTTGTTTTTAAAAAATATTTATTTATTTATTTGGCTGCACTGGGTCTTAGTTGCACCATGTGGGATCTTCGTTGTAGCATGTAGGATCTAGTTCCCTGACCAGGGATCGAACCCGGGCCCCCTGCATTGGGAGCTCAGAGTCTTAACCACTGGAGTTCCTCTTGTCTTTTGATAATAGCCATTCTGACAGGTGTGAAGTGATGCCTCATTGTGGGTTTGATTTGCATTTCCCTGATGATGTCATGCTGAATACATTTTGGCCATTTGTATGCCTTCTTTGGAAAAATGTCTACTCAGGGCCTCTGCCCATTTAAAAAAAATTATTTTATTGAAGTAAGGTTGATTTACAATGTTGTGTTAATTTCTGTTGTATAGTAAAGTGATTCAGTTATACACACACACACACACACACATATATATATACATTCTTTTTCATATTCTTTTCCATTATGGTTTATCACAGGATATTGAATATAGTTCTCTATGCTACACAGTAGGACCTTATTGTTTATCCATTCTACATATAATAGTTTGTATCTGCTAAACTCCCAATCCAACCCTCCCCCATCCCCCCTCTCCCTTGGCAACCACAAGTCTGTTCTCTATGTCTATGAGTCTATTTCTGTTTTGTGGATAAGTTCATTTGTGTCATATTTTAGATTCCACATATAAGCGATATCATACTGAATTTGTCTTTCTCTGTCTGACTTACTTCACTGTAGGTCCATCCAGGTTGCTGAAAATTCTGCCCATTTTTTAATCGGATTGTTTGGTGTTTGGTGTTTTGTTTTTTTTTTTGCTATTGAGTTGCATCAGTTCTTTATATATTTTAAATGTAATCCCTTATCAGATACATGATTTGCAAATATTTCCTTCTGTTCCATAGGTTGCCTTTTCATTTTGTTGATGGTTTCCTTTGCTGTGCAGAAGCTTTTTATTTTGATGTAGTCCCAGTTGTTTATTTTTGCTTTTGTGGCCTTTGTTTTTGGTGTCAAATCCACAAAATCATTCCCATGACTGACATCAAGGAGCTTACCCACCATGTTTACTTGTAGGCAATGTATTCTCTCTTTTTTAAAAAAATTTTATTCTAATTATTATTATTATTTTATATTTATTTATTTTTGGCTGCGTTGGGTCTTCGTTGCTGCACACGGGCTTTCTCTAGTTGCGGCGAGCGGGGGCTGCTCTTCGGTGTGGTGTGCAGCCTTCTTGTTGCCCTGGCTTCTCTTGTTGCGGAGCACAGGCTCTAGGCATGCAGGTTTCAGTAGTTGTGGCTCACGGGCTTAGTTGCTCCACGACATGTGGGATCTTCCCGGACCAGGGCTCGAACCCGTGTCCCCTGCATTGGCAGGCGGATTCTTAACCACTGGGCCACCAGGGAAGTCCTGGCAACATATTCTCTATAAGACAAATATTGCAGAGATCCAGGACCTGAATTTTCTTCTGCTCTCAGAATGAAATGGCAGGAACCATGGCCAAGGTGTGATTTATTCTTTGGCAGCCACCCAAGGATCCCCCTGACCCTCTCCAGCTAGCACCTGCTGGCCCCGTGCATTTTGTGTCCTGTGGAAGGCCGGTGCTGAGTTTAGCTGGGCTCACACTGGCCTCCCATGGAAAACTGCTGTTCTGTGCATTGGGCTGATGTTTTCTATCACTAAAATCGAACCGTGATAGTGCTTTTTCAAATCACAGAAAAATAAAATGAATATTTTTCGTTATACGTTTTTCCATACCTACTGCCTTTGGTCCACACCATCACTGAGTAGATGATGGTGTCTGAGTTTGCCCCAAATTAAGTTTCATCCACTGATATTTCGTAATGTCTCTGCAAAGCCACTTGAACCCTTTTGGGAAGTGCTGGCCTGGAGCATCCAAGCCAGAAGCTGCGCTCGGGGACTGCAGGCTCGGTGCTGGTTCCCACCTTTCCTGCGTCTTTGGCCCCGTTAGGTCCATGCTCTCCCCACCCTCACCCCTGTGCTCCAGGCATGCTGACCTTCTCCCAGGCCTGGGACAAACCTCAGTTCTGCACCTCTGCGGGGCCTCTGCTCCCAGCTTCTCTCTGCCTGGGAGATGCCTCGTCATATTTTCCATCTCCCACTCCATCATCACTCCTTCTGGAGGTCTCCCCTGTCCCACCCCTGCACACCCCAGACTGGGTCACCGTATAGCTCAGTTCTCATCATGGCTGTATTTTAATATGCATTTATGGGATCATTTGATTCTTGTCTGTCTTCTCCACCAGAATGTGACTCTTCCAAGGGCAGAGAGTGGGAACCGTGTGTGTGTGTGTGTGTGTGTGTGTAAGAGAGAATACATGTATTTGTGCACACATGTGTTACCTTACTGTAATTTCCACGGTCCTCACCATAGTGTTTGCACATGTCAAGCACTCAGTAAATATGTATTGAGTGGATGAGTGCGTGGTGCGGTGTATTTCTTTAGAATCCTTCCAGCAGTAGTGACCTCATTTTGTCAACAGAGAAACTGAGGCCCAGAGATGTGACTTGCATTGGCCAAGTTCCCACAGCCAGAAAGGGGCCGAGCTGAGACTTGAAGCCAGGCCTCTGACTCAGCCCAGTGCCCTTTCTACTACTCTCGGCTGCCAGCTTCCCTCGAGGTTTGGCAAGTTAAACACAAGCAAAGCGTTCAGAGGAAATTTACCGCAAGGCAGAGTGTTTACTAGCGATGACCTCACCTCCGTGGCAGTGAAAGGGCAGAAAAGAGCTGAAAAGAAAATACCCTTCCAGTGAATGAGCTGGGCCGGCCGGGCCCCAGCTGACTCATGAAAAATGTTTCACTATATAAGGATTTCTCTGCTCCCCCGAGCCCCCCGCCCCGGGTGTGCCTTTTGCCCTGAGTCCAGGTCTGGGAGGGGGCAGGTTGTCGGGTTCCCAGCTTGAAGCCCCAGCTCTGACAGCCGTGCTTCCAGGGCCCCTTCCCTCCCCCGCTAGTGTGTGTTTTCTCCTCTGTCTGGAACCTGTCTCTCCAGCCTTGTGTATAAACAGGCTTGTGATAATAGCACCCACCTAAGTTTCGGTGGGTCTGGCTGCCAACTGCTCCTCGGACATCTGGCCCCCACAAAACCTTAGCTGGTTGGGTCTGGGAGTCCGAGGGTAAGTAGGTACCTCCTGGGTCTCCAGTGCTCATGAAACCTCGCTACATTCATCACCAGCCCCTGTTCGTTTGTCCTTTCTTTGTTGCCACCCTGCACCCCTCCATGTCTTTGTCCTTGAAGTCATCGAGGGGGCCTGGTCTCAGTGGCCAGTGCCATCTGTAGGAATATGGAGATTCTTGCCAAGCGCTGTTTTCCAAAGCTCCCCCGCTCCCCACTGGGTCCATGGTCCTGTGTTTCTGCAGAAGGTGAGCAAAGGCTGCTCTCACCACTCCGCTCACACCTTGGTCCTTGCAGACAGCACTCCTGCCCCCTGCCCGGGAACCTCTTCACAGGGGACGCACACGGTGCCACTGCCTGATCCCATGCTCCCTCCTCTTCGAAATGGCATTTCTGACCACGAGCCATCCATACAGATCAATGCCCCTGCCCTGCCTGCTCTCACCGGCCAACCCAACAGACAGTCCTGAGCTGTGTTTTGATTCTCGGCAGTGAAGACTGTGACCACCCCCAGCCACTTCCATGCACACCTGATACTTCTCATGATCACCTGGGAATTATCACCCACCCATTTTAGAGATGGAGAAGCTGAGGCTCAGAATGGTGAGAAATCTGCCAAAATCTCACCACCGAGAGGGATGGGGACGGCATGGGAGAGGGCCTCTCACATCCCACTCTCCTGTGTTCATCAACTGGGCACGATGCCGTCCCTCTGACCTGCCTGCTGCAGAGACACACATCCAGGATCAGACACAGAGCAACCTGCAAGGAAAGCCTTAGGCATACAGGAGGGCGATTCCAGGAATTCCCAGCACCTGCCAGCAACTGACGGAAATAGTTGGGGGGTGACATCACACATCGGCAGCCTATTGATTGCCTTGATAGGCAGGTGTTTGTGTTCTGTCAGAAGTGGATAACAATTCAGCCAAAGGCTGAGGGTTAGAAAGGGGAAGGAAGTGTGGATTTTAACCCAAGGCCACAAGCTCTCAGAGGTGGGAGAGAGGACCGATGGGAGCTGGAGCTGTGAACCAGCCACCCCCCCCACTCAGCCAGTGTCCGCCGCCCTGCTCCCCTGGGCCACGAACAGGCTGTGGCACTGGCGTCAGGTTAAGAGAGCTGGGTTCCACCCCACTGCTGCCATTTCCTGGCTGTGGGCCTCGGGCAAGTCCCTTCCTCTGCCTGAGTCTTGTATTCTCATCTGTAAAATGAGACTGTCAACCCCCTACTTCATAAGGGGGTTGGGAAGATCACATGAGATAAGCCAGGTAAAGGGCTTTGCATGGAGTGGATGCTTGATAAATGTAGATTTCCCATCTCTTTCCACCACATGGAATATCAGCGCTAGATGAACCCTAGGTTTGAACCCCACCTCTATCATTTCCTGGCTGTTCAGCCTGGAGAAAGTAATTTCCCCTCCCCGAACCCCACTCCGTCTGCAGGAATGGGGATGATGAGGGCTACACAGTAGGGTTTGGAGCAAGGGTCCAATATTATAATGGTAGCTAACGTTAATCAAGCTCTTAGCTAAGTGCCAGGGGTCTGGATTGGGGTCTGAGGTTCTGCACTTCCAACAAGCTCTGGGTGGTACTGATGCTGCTGACCAAGGGACCACACTTTGAGTAGTGAGGTGACAGATGAAAGTCAATGGGATCATGGGACTGGGGAGAGGGAGTGGGTGAAGCACAGGCACATGCTGGAAGACTTTTTTTTTTTTTTAATTTATTTTTATTTTATTTTAGTTTTGGTTGTGTTGGGTCTTCGTTGCTGCGTGCAGGTTTTTCTCTATTTGCGGCGAGTGGGGGCTGCTCTTTGTTGCGGTGCGTGGGCTCTAGGCACACGGGCTTCAGCAGTTGTGGCACACGGGCTCAGTAGTTGTGGCACACGGGCTCAGTAGTTGTGGCACACGGGCTTAGTTGCTCCGTGGCATGTGGGATCCTCCCGGACCAGGGATCGAACCCGTGTCCCCTGCACTGGCAGGCAGATTCTTAACCACTGCGCCACCAGGGAAGCCCTGGAAGACTTTTTAGTGGGCTGTTGCCTTCAGGAGGCCACTGTTTTGAGAACAACTAAAGATGATCTGGCAATTAACTAAATATATTATTGCTGGGAGGTGGGGAATCAGTTCTTGGCCCCTGGGTGCCCTAGTGCAGGGAGGAGACTGACGAGTACCTGTTATAACCCAAACCGTAAGAACTCTGGTTGCCCAAGCACGGGCCCCCAGGGGTTCCGGGACAGAACCCTCATCCAGGCTAGGGGTCACGCAGGCTGACTGAAGGTGAGGGCCCTCCAGCTGGGTGTCCAAGGATGGGGAGGACTCAGCCAGGTGGAGGAGGGGGAGGGCAGTGTCCAGGGGAGGAAATTGCCCAGGCTTGGGGGGCAGGGAGAGCTGGGGTCACAGCTCTGTCATTGACACTCTGGGTCACTGTCATGCTGTGTGACCTCATCAAGGGACGTCGCCTCTCTGGGCCTCAGCTTCCTCTTCTGTCAGGTGGAGGTGATGCTTCCTATCTCTAGTGCTTTGGGGAAGGAGAAGGTAAAAAGGGGCAGATTCGGGCCATGTCTGGCTTCCAGCAGCTGGCCAACCACTGTGACATCCTTCTCCTGGTAACACAGAAATTCACCGTCTGAGCATAGGGGACCTGGTCTCCCAGGAGCCTCCTTGGGTGGGGAGCCGCTGCCCTTCGGCGCTCCACACGGCTCCCCCCATCCCAACAAGCAGGCTCTCAGGCGAGGACAGGGAGCGTGCCAGTGTCCCAGGGAGACTGGTTTTATCAGAGCCTCAGACCTTAAACCCCTCATCACTGCCTGGCAAGAAACCAGAGACCTGGCTGAGATAACAGGGCTGTTATCATGGTAAACAGACCCTCCCGGGCTAAAGAGGGAAGAATAGAACAGCCTCTGTTTGTCCTCCCCTGGCATGTCACCCAGCAGCATCCGACCTCGAAGATGGCTTGACTCAGCTGCAGTGACCCAGGGCTGACCTGACTTCTGAGCTGCCCCTCCGTGCCCACCCTCCTCCAGCCCACTTCTCACCCCCATCCCAACTGGCTTGTCTATGTGCTTCCTTCTCCCTCTCAAGTTTATCTATTTCCCCAGAAGCACAGCACAGTGTGGTAGAAAAGGGCTTGGGAATTGGCATCGGATCTGGGCTGGAATCTCTGGGATCCAATTCTTTGGGTGGATTGCTTACCCCTAAGATGACCAAATGTCCCAGTTTGCCTGGGACTGAGGGGCTCCTGAGACGTGGGACTTTCCATTGTAAAACAGGGAGGGTTCCAGGAAAATTGGAGTTAGTCAGTCTCTTTACCTCTCTGAGCCTCAATTTGCTCAGTTTGCTTGTAAAACGAGGATAATTATCTCTGTTGGGGGGATTAAACAGGATAATGCGAGGAAGCATGTAGCACATGGTGAGTTGTCGATGATGGTGTCAGTTACTTCTCTGCCTGGAGGAAATCGCAGGGCTTCGACCTCGAATTTCTCACCCCCCTTATTCCCATGACCTTTTCAAATTGACATAGAAGCAGATCTGGGGTCGTGTCTGCATTTAAGAAATCATTAAACCTGTATGTGGTGCTTTTGCTCAAAATGCCTTTTGATTGACAAGGCTAAAGCAATGAACAGAGGAGGCTTAGTAAAGAAGTAAAGAGAGACAAACTGGAAACCAGCAGGCCAGGCCCACTTTGAATCTGCGATTAACTTGTTTTGTGACCTTTCACAAATCTCTTTGCCTCTCTGGGCCTCAGTTTTCCCATCTACAAAATGGAGGGTTGGACTGCTTGGTCTCTAAATGCAGCCACCAGCTCTAACGCTCTATGATCCTGTGGTACAGATGTTCGTTACCCTGCACACTGTAATGGAGGAGGTATTGAGGATGGGGCAGTTAGGTTGGTGCCTGTAAAAGGCTGAGGAGGAAGTGAAACGGTATTCCTCCTCAGGTGGGACCTAAACCCAGCTGCACTTCAGACTGGGACTTGAACCCATAATCCCTGGCATAGGAGGGGACTCAAACCCACTGTCTTTTAATTGAAACCACTCACTTGGTGCCAGAACTTACTGAAGCTCAGGTTCTTTTGTCTCAGCACAGAAGAAATTCAGTGTGAGGTAAAGCGATGGGTAAAGAGTAAGTTTATTAGCGCAGGATGCTTGTGAGAGATTCAAGCAGGCAGGCAAGGGACCGCAGCCCCGAGAACAAAGAGGGATACATTTTTCCAATCAAAGAAAAAGTGGAGGGCCTCCCTAGTGGCGTAGTGGTTAAGAATCTGCCTGCCAATGCAGGGGACACGGGTTCGATTGGCAGGGGACACGGGTTCGAGCCCTAGTCCGGGAAGATCCCACATGCCACGGAGCAACTAAGCCTGTGCGCCACAACTACTGAGCCTGTGCTCTAGAGCCCACAAGCCACAACTACTGAGCTCATGGGCCACAACTACTGAAGCCCACGCGCCTAGAGCCCGTGCTCTGCAACAAGAGAAGACACCACGATGAGAAGCCCATGCACCGCAACGAAGACCCAACACAGCCAAAAATAAATAAATAGATTTATTTAGGAAAAAAACAAAAGTGGGGAGGGGAGAAGATATGTTCTAACCGGGAGTGTCATGGCACCATGTAAATCATATGTATATTAGCAGAAAAGTGGTGACCTATACTAAAATATGGTAATTCATCTCAGGTTTTGGTATAATGTCCCCTTTCACCTAGATTTTTCCCCTTTCACCTAGTTTTTTCCCCTTTCACCTATTATTTCTGTTTAGACTACATGCAGAGATGCTACTCTTCAAAGACCATTAACTTCCTGACTTCATGTAACAAGATTCAGACCCCATATCTATTGTCTTGTGTTTTAACTATCAGGGTTTGTGGCTTGAGTGTGCCTGGTGCTTGGATGCACCTGGTCTTCCTTCTAGGTAGAGTAGATTGTTGCTAGGTTACTGGATTCTTTCCTTTAGTGGTCATTAGCTTACAACAGTCTCCCAGACTCCCTCAAAATTCCGTCTCTGTCTTTAATCCCCTAGTGAGACTCCTAAACTATCTAATTATCCTCCTCTATCCCTATCGTTAGGAACCAAGATTTTGGCACCTTCTTAAGCACCAACTAAAATTTGGAAAATAGTGCAAAGTGGAAAATGACTAAAGCATCTTATAGACAGAGCAGTTGGTTGATGTCTGCAAAGCAGACTGGGCAAGGTCTCATGACGCCAGGCCACTGGACATTTGTTTACTCCCTCCTCTGTTTAACTGTTCATTTATTTCTTCCTTCCTTCCTCCCTTTGTTCACTCATTCTTTCACTGAGTGATTCACATAGTGATTGATAGCCTGGATTCTGAAGCTGATTTACCTGGGTTCAAATCCCAGCTCTGTTAATTATTATGTGACCTCAGCAAGTTACTGGACTTCTCCATGCCTCTGTCTCGTCATCTGTAAAATGGACACAACAGAAGTACCCACCTCATGGGGTGGTTTTCATGTTAAATTTCTTAAACCAGCACCTGGCGTTGACAAAGTGCAACATACATGTTTGCTATTACTGTTTATTCTTTCACCACTTACTAAGAGAGAATTCTGAGGCAGGCATTGGGCTGGGCAACCACCAGAGATTCAGATCTGGAGGACAATCCCCAACCTTGAGGAGGTCACAAAGAGATAAACCGGCAATTATCAAGTCATGTGGTTAGTGTTGCCGTGTTGTGTAGGTTAGCACAGGGCAGTAGGGGAACAAAGAGGAGAGGCACCCAGCCTGGGTGGGCCGGGCTCAAGAGCCGGTGTGTGCCCAGGAAGGCTTCCTGGCAGAGATGTCACCCGATCTGGGTCTTCAGATACAGGTACATATTAACCAGGAGGTGAAGAAGGTGGGGTGATGGGAACCTCTGGCAGAGGAAACGGCTTGTGCAAAGGCTTGGAGGGGAGAATATGGATGTTTATGGAACAGATGTGGTTTGCTGTGGCTTGCTGGGGTGTGGGTAGGTGGTCAAAGAAGCCAGAAGAGCAGCAAAGCCTTAACTATGCTGAACATTCCAGGAATGCTAAACAGTTAGTATTTTATCAGCTAGGCCAGTGTCCCCAGATTTTAGGATCATGCTGCAAATAAACACATGCAAAAACATCTCCATTATATGGAGATTTATTTATGAATCAATTATATACATGTACTGCCACACAAATACATCGTGTACATTATAAGACACACAAAAATACAAGCATTTAATTGGATTGTTTGTTTTTTGACTATTGAATTGTATGAGTTCTTTATATATTTTGGATATCAGCCTCTCATCAGATACGTGATTTGCAGATATCTTCTCCCATTTAGTAGATTGCCTTTTCATTTTGTGCATGGTTTCATTTGCTAAGCAAAAGCTTTTTAGTTTGATGTAGCCCCACTTGTTTATTTCTGCCTTTGTGGCCTTTGCTTTTGGTGCCAAATCATCACCAAGACCAACGTCAAGAAACTTACTGCCTATGTTTTCTTCTAGGGGTTTTATGGCTTTAGGTCTTACATTCAATTCTTCCTTTTTTTCTTGTGAGTAATTGCTTAGTATAATTTAATGGTTATAATATTTTGGAAAGAATTGCCAGCAAAGATCACTTTTTAAGGCACCTAGTTTAAAAAATAACTAAGGCAACAATGAAAATCATGTAATAAAACACGTAAAGTTAAAACCAGAACTTCAAATCATTCATCCTACGTTTGGGTCTTTAATCTACTCTGAGTTAAGTTTTGTGTAAGACAGTGGCCCTGTTTCATTCTTTTGCGTGTGGCTGTCCAGATTCCCCAACAGAAATAAAAAGAATACATATACATAGAAATCCTGGTACTTTCTCTCCCTTGCACCAATGGCTGCTCTTGTGTATCTCTTGAAATGCATCTCCCTTACCCCACTTTGAAGCTCACTACTCTATCCTATGGGATGCATCAAAGGATGGCACATGGAAGAGAGTGGATTTTTACATTTAAAAGGCCATTTTGACATTGATACATGCTGGAATCCCTGAAGTCGTTAAAATGAAGATAAAGTTGTATATTACTAACATTGAAACGTGCTACTATATTAAGCTACTATATTGCAGGGTGACAATTGCAGGGTGCAGGATCTTCAGTGCTAAAACTGGGACTGTCCCGAGCAAACCGGGTTACCCTAGGAGCATGTCTAGAACAATCCTATCTTGTAAAGAATATAAATGAATGTTCAGAAAAGAGTTGGAAGGCTGTTCATCCAAAATATTAACAGTGGGTGGTAGTGGTGGGTTGATGGGAAATTACAATTAGCCCTTACTTCTTCTTATTAAGTAATGTATTTTGGTTTTTGCTTACCTGTATTAGATATTTTCTGTTGAGAAATATGCATTATTATGTGAATTTTAAAACGTGAAACAGATGAAAGTTAAGACTGCTTTAGCAAGCAGGGCATAGCACAGAGGGAGGTAGAATAAGGCAGAAGGCCTGGGGCAAGTTAGAGACAGAGAATAAGGTGAGAAGTGAGAAGGGGCTTGGACTTGGCAGCGGTGATGAGGAAGGGAAGAAAAGAGGGTTCAAGTGATTAGTGAGAGAAAAAGACTCAGTAGGACTCTGTGACTACTAAACTGTGGGGACTGAAGGAAAGGCAGGAGTTTCGACTACCTGCAAGTTTCTGAGTGGTGCCGTTGACTAAGATGGATAATTCAGGAGAAACAGAAGTTTTGAGATGGAGGGATAAAGATGCGAGCTCTAGGGGGCTGGTATTACACTGTTGGCTTGATTTTGGACATATTGATTTGTCTATAGGACCCCCAGGAGGAAGTGTAAGAGTGGAATTTTATCACAGGAGCTCAGGGAACTAGCTATTTACTGACCAGTTTCTTGACTTGAGTCACTATTACCAGCACCCTCCCTTTGAAAAGTCATCCAGACCTTCAACAACATGCTCTACCGGCCTAGAAGTCCCTTCTGACTCATGACCTGGTTTGAAAGGAGTTGTTAGGTTTTAAGACGCACTGCAGTAATCCACTGCTATCACTTGTAAGCGCCAAAGATAACTCATTTGCATTATACGGAAAGTTTCTCTTCTCTATCTTTTAGCAAAAAAAACCCCAGAAACAAAACAAAGAAACAAACAAAACTTGTATACCCCTTTATCTTCTTTTTTCCCCTCCAGCATCAGTGCAGTGATTGCATCTCTTTTAAATATATTGAGACTTATTGTATGGCCCAGTATTTGGTGTCTCTTGGTGTGCCCTTGAAGATAATGTGTATTCCACTGTTGGGTGGAGTGTTGTACAAATGTCCATTAGGTCAAGCTGGTTGGCAGCGTTGCTCAAGTCTTCTATATTCTTGCTGACTTTCTGTCTACTTGTTCTATCAATGATGAGGGTGTTGAAATTTCCAGCTCTCGTTGTGGATTTTTCTATTTCTCCTTTCAGTTTTTGTTTCATGTATTTTCGAACCTCTGTTATTAGGCACATATATATTTAGGAGTCATATATCCTCTTGATTCATTGATCAATTTCTCATTCATTAATATCTCAATCTCTGGTAAAATCCCTTGTACTGAAGGCCTGCTTTGTCTGAGTTTAGACAATTTACATTTAATGTAATTATCGATATAGTGGAGTTTAAATCTACTGTCCTGCTATGTGCTTTCTATTTGTCCCATCTCTTCTTTGTTCCTTTGTTTCCCCTTGCTTGGCTTCTTTTGGATTATATATATTTTTATAATCCCATTTTATTTTCACTCTTTCTTTTCTTTTTCTTTTTTTTTTTTTTGGCTGCGCAGCTTGTGGGGTCTCAGTTCCCTGACCAGGGATTGAACCTGGGCCGTGGTAGTGAAAGCCCAGAATCCTAACCATTAGGTCACCAGGGAAATCCCTATTTTCTATTTTAGTGCTTGCTTTAGGGTTAATTATATGCATCTTTAACTTATCACATAATATTTGCATACTTTACATATTTATTAGTCAGGGTTCAACCAGAGAAACAGAACCACTGGGAGTGATATATAACAAGGGATTTATTATAGGAATTTGACCTTATGCAATTATATGGAGCTGGCTAAACAGTCTCTAAAAGGCTATTTTCTTTGTGTCTGGTCCTGGTATATTACTGGCAGTGAAGGGAAAGAAATTGGGAAGGGGAGATGGATTCAAAGTGGGGGAAGAGTGGAGGAGAACAGGAACAAACCAGCACCCACACGTCATCTCTCACTCCTTCCAAGATGCCATCTTCAGTGATGTGACTGACCTAGACGAGAAACTGGGGCTTCTCATCATGAAGCTGAAACACACCTGGGCCAGGGATCAGAGAAACTGCCGGATGATCCAGCAGGAGCCGGAGGGGCTGTGGGCTCAGCTGCTGCCTCATGATGACAAGGTGACCCAGCCGTTAAGTGACAGTGTATGCGAGCTGCACCTGGTGTCCCTACGCCAACTTTTTGAGTAACAAAACAAAAAAAAGCAAGTGGCTACTGCTTTACTGTACCTTGCAGATGTTGTATAAAATGTCTCTAGTGACCTATGCTAACTTGGAACTATACAGGGAAAGATATTCTGGGAAATATAGTTCCAGCTTAGCTGAGTTGACACAATATAAATCCACTTTAACAGAGAGTGTAAGAAACTTTATAACAGTATATTTCCATTGCCCATTCTGTCCTTTGTGTGCTAGTGTTACCATACATTTTGCTTTTACATATATTGTAAACAGTAATACACTGTTATTACTTTTGCTTATCTTTTAAAGAAATCAACAAATGAGGGAAGAAAGGACCTTCCTATTTTCTCACATGTTTATCATCCCTGGTGCTCTTTATTCCTTTGTTTAGTTCAAATTTCCATCCAGTATAATTTCCTGTCACCCAAAGATCTTCCTTTACTATTTCGTGTAGTGCAGGTCTGCTGGTGACAAATTCTCTCAGCTTTTGTTCTCCTTGTCTGAAGAAGTTTTTATTTCTCTTTCATTGTTTAAAGGGTATTGTTGCTAGCCATAGAATTTTAGGTTGACAGTTTTTTGTTTTTGTTTTTCCTTTCAGTGCTTCAGAGAGTTTCCATTGTCTCCTGCTTGCATAGTTTCTGATGAGAATTCTTTTAGTTCTTATCAGTTTTTCTCTGTATGTGACATGTCTTTTTTCTCTGTTTACTTTTAAGATTGTCTTATCACTGGTTTTCAGCAATTTGATTATGATGTATCTTGGTGTGGGGTTTTTATGTTTATCCTGATTGGGGTTTGTGGGGATTCTTTTTTTATAAATTTATTTATTTATTTATTTTTGGCTGTGTTGGGTCGTCATTTCTGTGCGAGGGCTTTCTCCAGTTGTGGCGAGCGGGGGCCACTCTTCATCGCGGTGCGCGGGCCTCTCACTGTCGCGGCCTCTCCCGTTGCGGAGCACAGGCTCCAGACGCGCAGGCTCAGTAGTTGTGGCTCACGGGCTTAGTTGCTCTGCGGCATGTGGGATCCTCCCAGACCAGGGCTCGAACCCGTGTCCCCTGCATTGGCAGGCAGACTCCCAACCACTGCGCCACCAGGGAAGCCCCTGTGGGGATTCTTGGATCTGTGGGTTTATAGTTTTTCTCAAATTTAGAAAATTTCCAGCCATTATTTCTTCAAATATATTTTATGTTTCTTCCTTCCTTCCTTCCTTCCTTCCTTCCTTCCTTCCTTCCTTCCTTCCTTCCTTCCTTCGTTCCTTGCTGCCTTCCTTCCTTCCTTCATTCCTTCTTTCTTTCTTTCGTACTTGCTTTCTTTCTTACTTGCTTTCTTCCTCTCTCTCTCTCCTCTCCTTCTTGGACTTCAACTACACATATGTTAGACCATTTGATGTCGTATCACAGATGTCTAAGCTCTGTTGATTTTTTCCCATCTTTTTTTGTCCCTGTGCTTCAGTTTAGGTACATTATATTGCTATATTGACCTTTTGGGTCAATTATCTTTTCTTCTGCAGTGTCTAATCTGCTGTAAATCTCATTCAATAAACTTTTCATTTTAGATAGTATATTTCTCATCTCTAGATGTTCTACTTGATTCTTTTTTATATCTTCCATTTCTCTACTCATTATGATTATATTTTTCTTTAAATACTTGTAGTTATAATAACACTTTAACATCTTTGTATCTAGTTCCATCATCTCTGTCATTTCTGGGTCCATTTTTACTGATTGATTTCTCTTCTGGTTATGGGTCACAGTTTCCTGCTTTTGGGCATATCTAGCAGTTTCTGACTGGATGCTGGACATTATGGATGTTATATAGTTGAGTGTCTCAATTTTGTTGTCTTAAAGAATGTTGGGCTTTGTTGTAACATGCAGCTTGGTTTCTTGAGCACCATCTTTATCCCTTTGAAGCCTGTTTTCAAACTTTGCTATATCTGGTCTGGACTAGCCTTCACTCTAGGGAGAGCTCAGCCTACAGCTAAGACACGACCTCTACAAAGTTTCCACTGAATGTTTGAGGTTTTTACTGAGTTTTCACTACTCTGGCTGGTTGCAACTCAAATGTCTCCTGACTTGTGTGAGTTCTGGGAATTGTTCTGCTTGCAGCTTTAATTTTTT
Source organism: Eschrichtius robustus (assembly GCF_028021215.1). Lineage (NCBI taxonomy): Eukaryota > Metazoa > Chordata > Mammalia > Artiodactyla > Eschrichtiidae > Eschrichtius > Eschrichtius robustus. The sequence continues at coordinate 14,719,327 of NC_090826.1, read as the reverse complement.
AGTTTTGCCCTGTCTCAGGGAATTTTACCCTAGTACTCAGCAACAACTCTAGAAGGGCCCATGCAGATTTATGGAGCTCATTTTCTGCACAATTTCCTCCTTTCCGGAACTTTGCCATACAACTCTAGCTGTGTCCCTGGACACCAATCTCCAAATGCTCAGTTCAGCAAGATTACTATATAATTCTTGGGATCCCTCTCCTTGGACCATGGTCTGGAATATGACTCCAGGCAGAAAACCAGGACAATCAGCACTCCCACCCCACCCCCGACCCCTTCATTTGTTTCTCTTCTCTTAGTGATCACATCCTGTCACGCTTGTTTTTCATGGTATTTTGAAATACAGTTGTTTCATGTATTTTGTCCAGTTTTCTAGTTGTTTAGGGTAGGGTGGGAAGGTAAGTCTAATCCTTGTTATTGCATCGCAATCAGAAGCAGAAGTCAGGAACTGATATAAAGAAAATCTCTCGGGCTTCCCTGGTGGCGCAGTGGTTGAGAATCTGCCTGCCAATGCAGGGGACACGGGTTCGAGCCCTGGCCTGGGAAGATCCCACATGCCGCGGAGCAACTGGGCCCGTGCGCCACAACTACTGAGCCTGCGCGTCTGGAGCCTGTGCTCCGCAACGGGAGAGGCCGCGACAGTGAGAGGCCCGCGCACCGCGATGAAGAGGGGCCCCCGCTTGCCACAGCTAGAGAAAGCCCTCGCACAGAAACGAAGACCCAACACAGCCATAAATAAATAAATTAATTAATTAAAAAAAAAAATCTCTCTAGTGGCTCAGTTTAAATGTTACCCCTCTCTCATGAAGCCTTTCTTAATTTGTGTCTCTTCTGTGTTTATCGCCATCACACTCTGCCTTGACTTATAATTACGTACATATGTAACTGTCTCAGTGGATTATGAGGGCCTCAAAGGTGGGCACAGAGTCTTGTCTTAGTAACTTCTCTGACCCTAGCATGTGATGGGCCCTTGGGAAGTGAGGCAGGATTACCTTGTGTAGCTTGACAGTGAACTGAAGTGACCCCGATGAGGCAATGGGCATCCCAGTGTGAAACCCAGGAAGGCCGGCTCTCTCCCCTGTGTAATCACCACTAGGCGTACTCCCAGGTAAGATCATTAGGGTGTACAATTCTCCCTTATTAGGCAGGGGACTGAGGGATTGGTGAAAAGAATCCAAGCCTGCCCAGACTTGCCAAACACATCATCCTGACCTTAGAGCTCACAAAGCCTCAGATCTTGACACAACGGAGGGGCTTGACCACAGGTGCTCTGACAGAGTGATGACCCCCCAGAGTGAGGCTAGGCCAATCCCCAAGGGGCAGGTCCCTGGGCCGAGTGTCCAGGACCTCAGGGCGCTACTGTTCTTGCCCACATTCCCTGGCAGTGGAGCAAGGATGGGAAGTGGTGATGTCTGTGTCCCAGCCCTAGATCTGTGACCGTGATCAGCTGACTCAGTTCCCCCACCTGCAAAATGAAGCCTCAGACAGGATGGACTTTTCCTGCTCTAAAGAGCTGGGTTCTGGCAGCTGATGGGTTGATAGTCCCGGAAGTCTCTGGTTCCCCGAGGTGGTGATTCTAGGCTTTTAATAATTGATGATTCTGGGACACTGGCTTTCTGTGGCTCTGTGATTAGAACAGTTTGTAGCTCTCGAACAATCCATGACGCTGTGACCCTACCCTTCCGTGGTGTCGATTCTATGACACTCTGTTGTGCAGCTCTGCAGCCCTGGAGCGTCCACGGCATTGACCTTCATCAGCAGCCATGGCCTTGGTGTGCTAGGACCCAGCTGTCTGTCTGTTCAGGGACTTAAACCTGCCCCTCGTTCATTGTTCCCAGAGTCAATAACTCCGAGTGATTCACTTACAGGAGCCAGAGAGAAACAGAGGTGCAGGGAATGCCAGCCCGGCTGCGCTTGGATTGAAAGGGCTGAATTGTCTGCCTGCCTGAGAGAGGCTTTGTGGTTGGCTGTCTGGTGAGGGCCTGGCAGGGCCAGGCAGCCCCACACCATGCCCATACCGGAGAGAGGTCTGCCCTCCCAGCCCACTATCTGGCATTCGGCTTCCCTGATTGATAAGCCTGTGTCCCAGCAGGAGGGGTGAGCAGGAGGGCAGGTGGGGCCATTGCTGATTCCTGGGGCTACCTGAGCCTGGGCTTGTGCCTGTCTGGCCAACCCTGGGTAAGACCCCTGTTTCTCTGCCTGGATTCCAGCCTGACCCCATCTGGGGGCCTCCGTGCAGCTCGCAGAAGTCCTCCGGGCCTGGTTACCTGACTGAGACCTCTGAGTACATCCCATGGAATGTCTGTTTCCATCTCATTTCCCTTTAAACGGGGATCTGGATGCTGCGCCCCAGCTTGCTGGCCTGTGGATTAGAGGCAAACCCTTGGCAGTCCTATAATCTCGTCCCTGACCCGTGGCTGCCTTAAGGTCAGTTTCCAATACACAGGGACAGGCTGGAGGAGAAGGGACGAGGGATTTGAAGTGACCCCCACTCTGCCACCTGTTCCTGGGTGACACCTCATGTCCCCTCTCTGTGCTGCAGCCTCTTTTTTTTTCTTTTTTAAAGTTTTCTCCCGGGAGCTGTCGAGGACGGAGAGCACATCCTCTCCCAGTGAGAGCAAGAAAGAATCTGCTCTTTATTTTATGTTTTTAAATATTTATTTATTTATTTGGCTGCGCCGGGTCTTAGTTGCAGCATGTGAACTCTTCGTTGCAGCATGCGGGATCTAGTTCCCTGACCAGGGATCAAACCCAGGTCCCCTGCATCGCTAGCGCGGAGTCTTAACCACTAGACCACCAGGGAAGTCCCGCTGCAACCTCTTTAACCTGTAAAATGGAAGTGTGGTGCCGCCCTCATGGTGGCCATGGTTCTCACCACGTGAGCGTGTGTGTGCCAAGCGCTCTGGGGACTAAGGGTTGGTTACTGTTGTGCAAACAACAGGGTTGGTTCTCCAGGAGCCCGTGTGAGCCCGCTTCCGGCACCACACACGCCATACAGGAGTCTCCAGCCTCCGGGGAGAACGTTTGGTGGGTCCTGCCTCTCCTGGAGGGAGTCACACATGCATGTGCACACAGGACAGGTTGATGACCAGGAGATCACTGCCACTGCTGAGCTGGCCCCCTGGCTTAGGCCACCCCGCCCCCCACCCCGGCGATTCAGCGCTCCCAGGAGAATGCTGTCACCATGTCCCACGTGGCACCGGTCATGTGGAGGAGGAGGAGGTCACGTTCTCCTCTGCGCAGTTGCCCCCCCCCCCCACCCCCGCGGCCACTGCCGCAGGAGCCGCTCCAGCTCCAACTCCTCCCAATAAGCAGGGCCACCGAAGCTCTGCCCCGTCACTTATATCCCATCCAACTCAGTTTTGTCATTTTTCTAACCAAGGAGGATCGGTGAGAAAGAAATCCCTCATTCAGGGATTTGAAAGCAAGGGATTGAGATGTTTCCCCTGACGACAGATTTCTGGCTGCAGGGGTGTTGCTGGTTTGGGGGTGTCGACGAAAATAATCAGGAAACAACCTATAAATAGAAAAAGAGTTTTATTTGAGCCAAACTGAGGACTATAGCCTGGGAGACAGCCTCTCAGGTAACTCTGAGGAACGGCTCCGGAGAAGCATGGTTTTCAGCACAGTTTTATGTCAGAACAAAGAACATCAAACAAGTCAGGGATACATTCCTTCAAGCTTTCAAAAAAAACCCAGATCAGCACATACACACTGAGTCAGTACCCTCTTGGCACCTGGGAAGGAGGTCTTACCATTGAAGAAGTACCAGCATTGGCATCCCAGGAAGGGAGGCATTTAATCTTTATTTTTAACATGGACATTCTTTCTTTTTTTTTAATTGAGGTATAGTTGATTTACAATGTTGTGTTAATTTCTGCTGTACAGCAAAGTGATTCAGTTATATATATATATAAAACTCCCCCTTGGCAACCACAAGTCTGTTCTCTAAAATGGACATTCTTTGCTTCTGGTCAATGTGCCCTTTTCTTTAATAATTAAAGCAGATACACAATGTTTGTATGATAGGCCTCAAACAGGCTGTGTTAGCTAGCATGAAATTCACGTTAACTCATGTATAAGCCAGAATGACTTTCCATACCTCAATATGTGAAAATTTCTTTTATCAGGGGTGTATCTATAAAGATGCCCTCTAGTTTTCTGGCTACAAAGCTCCCATGTTTCCAGTTCTTGAGAGTCAGGTCAGTGGCAAAGCCAGCAGGGATGAGCAGGGCTCCAGGTGGCCGTGTGGCCGAGCCTGCGAGCAGGTTTTTCCATTCCACCAGTGACCTGGGGTCACCCTGGTGGCCTGGTCATGCCCTCGCTTGTTGGCCTGCAGGGTCCCGCAGGAAAGGGCGTGCTTTTGTGCAGCTGCCATTCTTGCCTGAGCCCTCTTTTGACCTCTAGGGTCAAACAGCCGCTGTTAGTTGCTGAAAATGGTTCTCTTTTTACGTATTTTCTTGTGGGTGCACGCGCACACACATACACACACCATGGCTCCCTTTCTGTCTCTGAAATTGATGAACAGGTTGAAGGCCAGTTCTTCAGGGTCATCGCGGAACTCCCTGTTGCGCTGGTGTTCTTGGCCGTCTTGCAGGTTACCTTGGCAACGTGCACATTGCTTTTTTGGCTTTCATTGTACAGCCAGTACTATAAATTTTCTGTTTTGAGTTTTGTAACTTTGTGGCATTTTAGATAATGTTGTGATTGTACTTTGTTGTGTAGAGTAAAAGGACTATGTTGAATAAACCTAGGATTAGAGTGCAAAAGTAAAATAAAATAATGCCATTTGTAGCAACATGAATGAACCTAGAGATTATCATACTAAGTGAAGTAAGTCAGACAGAGAAAGACAAATATGATACGATACCAGTTATATGTGGAATCTAAAAAAAAAATGAACTTATTTACAAAACAGAAACGGACTCACAGACTTTGAAAACAAACATATGGTTACCAAAGGGGAAAGGGCGGGGGGATAAATTAGGAGTTTGGGATTAACAAATACACACTACTACATATAAAATAGATAAACAACAAGGACCTACTGTATAGCGCAGGGAACTCTACTCAATATTCTGTAACAACCTGTATGGGCAAAGAATCTGAAAAAGAATGGATATATGTATATGTAAAACTGAATCACTTTGCTGTACACCTGAAACTAACACAACATTGTAAATCAACTATACTCCCAAATAAAATACAAATTAAATTTAAAAAAATAGAATAAAATAAGGAAAGTAATGGTGATTCCCCTGCTAGGGTTGCTGTGAGGCCTGAGTATAATCAGGTGTAGCCCTGAGTGACCAACTCTGTAGATGGCAGCTCTAGGGTTGAGGTGAAGGTCATAGGAATCAGGTGACCTGTTTGAATCTCAGTTTAGACACTCGTTGGCCAAGGGGCCTTGGGCAAACCTTTTCTGCCTCAATTTCCTCTTCTGTCAAATGGGGCTAATAGGGACATTGTGAAGATTAAATTTTTTAAAATGTGGATCATGTAGCACAAGGCCTGGCGCATGGTTGACCTCAGTTAATGGAGCCAATAGTATTATTAAATATTCCTTGTGGGACTTCCCTGGTGGCACAGTGGTTAAGAATCCGCCTGCCAAGGCAGGGGACATGGGTTCAATCCTTGGTTCGGGAAGATCCCACATGCCACAGCTAAGCCCGTGCACCACAACTACTGAAGCCTGCGTGCCTGGAGCCCGTGCTTTGCAGCAAGAGAAGCCACCGCAATGAGAAGCCCGTGCACCGCAACGAAGAGTAGCCCCTGCTCGCCGCAACTAGAGAAAGCCCACAGGCAGCAACAATAACCAATGCAGCCAAAAATAATTAAATAAATAAATTTATTAAAAAAAAAAAAATTCCTCGTGATATCTGAGGACCCAGCACACCTGGACTTCATTCATGAACTTCCCAGGGAAATACATGTCCCTGGGAGGTGTGCAAGATGCCCTTGGGGAAAGACTCTGGCCACAGACCAGATAGGGCTGTATGTTGGAGCTTGGGATTTCTTTATATGGAAGGAGGCCGAGTGTCCTGCACCCCTTGCCCAGTTGGCTCCACCGGAATTTCTAGATTCCTAAGTCATTGGTGAAGGAGGCACCTCTCCTTGCCCCTGGAGTTTCCTGGGAAGGGTTTGGTCTCTGTTTGGGTGCCTTGTTATGGGGTTTCCATGGGGCTGCTGGAGCTTGGCAATTGCATTGACCTTGGCTGCAACACCTCTGGTACCAAAGCTGGTTCACCTTGAAGGGTGAGGAGGAGAGAGAAGGAGGGTGCTGCCAGCTCTGGGCCAAGGATGGAAAAGCCTGTAATGAATCAGCGTTGCTGGGCTCAGGATGAGCAAGACGAGAGGCCCGTCCAGGACCCTGTCCTTCTGAGCGCTTCGCCTTTCTGACTCTGAGGCCAGCTTTCTGTTCCTTCTCTGTTCCAGTTCCAAGGTCTAGGCCTCCCAAAGGCTCTGAGAGTGAATGTGGGCACGGTACCCAGGCTCCAAAAGCATGCAGTCATTCCCTTATTCATTCATTCAAGATTTCACTGAAATTTGTCTATTACATGCCAGGCCCTGCACTGGCAAGTCCACAGTTGCGGACTTGCCCTCAAGCAGCCTACAGTCTATAGGAGCTGGTAAAATGATAAAACAACAGAAACAGCAGTGTTATGAAAACTTTTTTGTGTATTTGTGGCATAGACCCTTTTAAGAATATGATGGAAGTGAAGAAACTTCTCTCCAGAAAATGTAATAAGCACATGCATATGAAATTTTACCTACAGTCTTAGGATGTTCATGGGTTCGCCTGACACCCATTCGAGAACCCAGAGCAAGAGTTTCTGAATCATAATGGGAAAATAGCTGAGAGAGCCAAGCAGGATGCTGTTGAAGTGCAAAGCTAAGGGATGTTTCTTAGTCTAGGAATACAAGAAAGACTTCCTGAAGGAATTCACAATTATTCATTCAACAAGCATTTATTGAGCACTGACAAAATGCCATCCGTTCGTGATATACCACTGGATAAGAGAAGCAAGGTTCCTGCTCTTCTGGAGATCACGGTCTAGTGGGGAGAGACAAAGATAGACACAGAATGTCTGGAGGTGATGGGGAGACTGCTTTAGGGAAAGTGCCAGCGAGAAGGAACAGTTCATGGAAAGGGTCTAAGGGTTTCATTGTGAGGTTAGTGGGAAACCATTTTTCTCTTTAAGTTTAAATTTTAAAACCTGCATAAATGGAAGCAGTATGCACATGTCTTTTTATGGCTGCTTTTTTTCATCCAATGAACCTTGATAGATGTTGAATGAACTTAGCTAATTTGTTTTCAATGCTATATAGAATTATATGGGCACATGTATATCATATTTTATTTATCCATTCTCATATTGATAGACATTAGGTTGCATTCTGTTTTTTACTATTACAACTGATTCTGAAATGGGGGATTAATGGGTTTGTGCATTTCCAACATTATAAGAAGTTGCCAGATGGTTCCCTAAAGTTGGCATCCAAATTTATATTCCCACTAGCAGAGTCTGAAAGTTCCCATTTCTTTATATCCTTGCCAGCGGTTGGTACTGTCAGCCTTTTAAAAATTTGACAGTGTTTTTGGTATAAAATGGTAACTCGTTTTAATTTGCATTTCCATGATTGCTAGTGAGGTTAAACATGTAACTTTGTATTTATTGGCTCTTGGAGTTTCTTATGAATCGTCTGTTCATATCCCTTGCCCATTTTTCAACATGGCTGTCTTTCCCTTTTTTTTTTTTTTAACATTCTTATTGGAGTATAATTGCTTTACAATGTTGTGTTAGTTTCTGCTGTATAACAACGTGAATCAGCTATACGTATACATATATCCCCATATCCCCTCCCTGGGTTACTAATCCATCATCTTTCATAAATGTTGCAAATGTCTTCTCCCACGCTGCTTCCTGGAGGGTTTTAAGAAAAGGAGTGAAGTGATCTGATTTACATTTTTAAAATTTCACTGCCTATGGTGTGAAGAATAGATCCGGGTGATAGCCATGAGTGGATGCAGGGAAACCAGTTAAGAGGTCATTATAATAGTGGTCCAGGGATGGATGATGGTGGCCTGGACCAGGGTGGTAGAAGAGGAAATGGAGAAAAGTGGACGGTTGCAGAGTACGTTTTGGAGGTACAGCTGACAGAACTTGGTGATAGATTGGATGTGGGGAGAGAAGAAAGGATAGGAATCAGGATGACTCTTAGGTTTTTGGCTGAGCAACTGGGTGGATTGTGGCGCCATTGACCGTGATGGAGAATGGCAGGTGAAGAAACAGGTTTAGGCTGAGAGTGGGGGAATAAACATTTCTGTTTTCAACAAGTTAATCTTGAGACAGCCTGTAGATATCCAAGTGGTTAAATCAAGTAGGTAGTTGGATCTATGAGTCTGCAGTTCAGGGGAAACAGCCAGGGTTAGAGATAAACATTTGGGAGTCAGCAACACGTGGATGGAATTTAAAGTCACAAGAGCTGATAAGATGGAAACGACAAGGGATCCCCCGATGAGCCTCAGCATAGCCAACATTTGGAGGTTGAACAGAGGTGGAGAATCAATAAAGTAGACTTTCCCTAGAAGATACACTCCATGGGGCAGGGTTTTGTTCTGTTGACTGCCTAGGACCTAGCATAAGGCTTAGCAAGTAGTAGGCTCTTAGTAAAGATTTGCTGAAGGAACGCATGAAAGAATAAAGGAATGAATGAAGAGATTGAGAAGGAATGGTCAACGAGGTAGGAGGAGGAGAATAAGGTATCATGGAAGCCGAGAGAAAGGTTTCAAGAATGTGGGAATGGTCAATTGTGTGGAATGTTGTCAAAAAGTTGCATAGGAGATAGGTGGAGAAGTGACCATTGGATTTGCCAACACAGAGGTCATCAGTGACCTTGTAAGAGTAGCTGAGACTTGAAAGATGAGAAGTTTGCCAGGTCCTATGGGGCAGGGGGCAGAGTGGGGGTGGGGAGTGAGAGAGAGAAGATTTTCCAAGCAGTGGGAAATGCAGGGATATGAAAATGCAGGAAGACAAGTGGGCTGGCTCATGTCACTACAAGTTATTCCAGCTGATAGGAGGGTGAAATTGGCCTCAAGAGAAGAGGCTGGGAGTATGGGAAAGCCGAGCTTAGGAGGAGGGTGAGGGCAGCCCAGCGGTTTTAGAACACGATCACTTGAGCTGGGGTTAACCCTAACCCTAAACCTAACCCTAACCCTAGCCCTAACCGATGTTATTCAAGATTCCAGGGTCAGAATTCCGATTCAAACTGGTTTAAGCAAGAAGGAATTATTTTTTCCCAGGGATAGATCCTGACTTCAGATACAAGACTTGGTCTCTCTCCTGGTTCTCCTTTTCTCTGTGTTGGCCTCCTTGTCAGGCAGGCTGTTCTCTCGCAGCGGGCAGGATGGTCGCCTGCAGGTCTAGGCTTCCATCCTACTCCCTCTGCAATCCCAGGGACAACGCTGGGCTCATTGCCGATCTTTCAATCAAATGGAGTCTCATTGGCACTGACTGGTGGTCATGTGTCATTCCTGAGCCAATCACTGTGGTCAAGGAGAGGCGCTCTTCTCTGATTGGCCAGACTTGGTCATATGCCCATCCCTATAGCTGGGGACGAAGATGAGTCTACCCAAGGCAATTTTCCTTCGGAAAGTCAAGGTGCCAACAGAAGAATGGGGTGAGGAGTATGATGCTGGACAAACAAACCTAGAATTCAATGATTACCCAGCATAGAAGTCTGTTGTTTTGCAGAATGTTAGAATATTTTAAAAAAGGAAGTACTTTTAGAGATGCCCTAATCCAGTGCTGTCCAAAAGAAGTAGAATGTAAGCCACAGATGCAACTTTAAGTTTTCTAGTGCCCACATTAAAAACGAAAAAGAGAAACAGGTGAAATTAATTTTCATAGTATATTTTGTTTAACCCATTGGATCTAAAATATTATCATTTCAGTATATAATCAATATAAAAAGTGTTAATGAGATACTTTGTATTCTTTTTTCATAGTAAGTCTTAAAAACCTGTATTTTATACTTACAGCACATCTTAGTCCAAATGTTAAAATTTCTTCAGAAATACTTCATCTCTGTTTAGATTTTATCAAATTTACAATGGAATTGGAACATTAGTCAACTCTAGCTGTCAGCCTGACCAGAGACATTATTTATAATTCAGCCATTTAAGATACACCTGTACTCAAAAAGTCTTGTATGTTTTTTTAAAATTTTATTTTTCAGGTGAAGAAAAATACATTCGAAGATCGCCACGTCAAAAACAAAAAACAAAAACAAAAATCCCTTTGTTCCAAATGTACCTAACAATTCTCCAGTGACTGTGTATCAGTTTTAAAATTCATATTAATTAAAAATAAATAAAATCTCAAATTCAGTTCCTCAGTCTCACTAGCCGCATTTCACGTGAGTGGCTACCGTATTGGGTAGCGCAGCCCTAATCCAGTAAGTTCACTTGAGGGAGAGGGAAGTAAGGTCCAGAGAGAAGAGTAGTCTGGCCAAGGGCACTGAGCTGAGCGGGAGCAGGACCAGGTCTCCTGACTCTGTCGGGGCTGTTCTACTCCACTTCGACAAATGCCCTGTTTCGAGCAGGTCACTGAACACCAATCCCAGAAGCAGCAATTTTGGAAGTGGAGTCGGAGACAGAAGCCTTTTCTTGCTCCCCACTTCTCATCAGTGAGCGTCCCAGCCGGCAGAAGGCAGAGCCTCTGGTAGTAAGAGTCCAAATTCTTGCTCAGACTGTAAACTTCTTAGTGTTCCTTTATCTTACGTTCATCTTGTCTGTGGTCATCTCCACCACCGGATGATGAATGTCTGTAGAATGACTGCATAAATTACTGAGCCCCCACTGTGTTCTAAGCACCGCAACCAGCTTTAGGGACACCGAGATGATGCTGGCCCGGCTCCTGCCCTCAAGGAGCTCACCATCTCGCCCGGGGACGACAGAGCGGTAAACACACCATTTAGGGTGCCCACAGGGTGGTGTGGGCAGTGCTTGTGGGAGCGGCACATCACGTGCCTCGTGTATGGAAACACCAGCAAACAGCCTCCGGGCTGGTTGAGTTCTTGGGAAAATTTGTTGGGAGTCCACACCTGGTACCGCTGGGTGTTGGGCCTCAGCCTGTGGGTGTGGAGGTGTTTGGGTACCAGCCCAAAGTCTAGGAAGGGTTGTTTTGGTTGTTGGTGTTTGGAACTGAGAGGGGCTATTGTTAGGTGATGTCTCAGCTTGTTGGTGAGTGGTGTTGTCTTGGGACCATAGGGAGGGTATTACCATCAATTAACATCACTTCGTTGATGAGGACATCGCTTCATCTCGTCACTGAGCACCCACAGCAACATCCTTCTCTCTCTCTCTCTGTCTCTCACACACACACACACACACACACACACACACACACATGCACACGCACACGAACAGCTACACAATTTAATTTGCAGAGCCCAGTGCACAACGAAAACGCAGGGTCTTTTGTTCAAAAATTACGAATTTCAAGATGGCAACATCGAAGCAGAGCATTAACCAAGTGTAGGTCCCTTGTGCGCCCTGGGCCTGTGTGACTGCACAGGTCATGCGGCCGGGCAGCCAACCCTCCCCACTACGCAAACACACAAGGTCCCTGCTGTTGGCATTAGACTCGTGCCTTCCCTTCTCCTCACCCTCTGTGAACGAGGTGAAAAGCGTGTCAACTACTGCCAAGATTCGAGATGTGTTACCTCATGTCATCCGTCAACATCCAGATGTAGACAGTGACTGTCCTGCCCACTTTACAGACGAGGAAGTAGAGATGCAGAGGCGGGCCTGGCCCTGGAACCCGGAACTTAGCTGAGGCCGGGGCTTGGGCTCGTGCCCCTGTACCACCACCTCTCCTCCTAAGAGGAATAAGCTGCCTCATTCTTGGAGTCCTTCCTGATTTTTTTCTAATATTCTTTTCCTCTGAAGAAAATAGGGAACCTGGTAGAATAACGGAATCATCAAATTCCTCTAGCCATGTGGGGTCACTCTTCCCTTCAGTGAGTCCCCACCATGGGGACCTGTGGTGTCCCCACCTGGCCCGAATCGCCACGGATTCGCACGGGGGTGTCTCTGAGTCGTCTCCTGCAGCTGTCCTTGTCTCTCCATCCCCATGTGGACTCAGAAGTAGCCCGTCTTCCTTTAACTTCTCAAGGTGCCACTCACCTGAGCAGCACAGGCTTTTACTGAGATTTGGGGTCATGGAGAGAATTGCATCACAGAACAGCAAACAGTTGGGAGATACCATTAGATGCTCATCCCATTAGCCATCTCTGGGCCCCCATTGCCTCCCAGGGCTCCTTCCTGAGTGAGGTTTCCCTCGAGTACCTCCTTACTTCTCCTGTTTTCCTCCCTGGTTCCTAGGCTGCCTCTCTTACCTCTTTCTTGTATGCCCATCCATCCCTCCATCCATCCATGCATTCATTCCTCACCAAGCATCTAGTATTATCAGGCACTGTGTTTGATGCTAAGATACAAGGAAGAAACGGTGGACAAGTCTCTACCCTCATGGGCTCCCAGTCTGGTGGGAAGATGGACCTGAAATATTGGAAACAAACACACAGATTAACTTCTACATTTTAGTTGTGACAGGTGCCATGAAGGCAAACATGGAAAATAAGAACAAGATGGGGCAGAGCCATTTTAGACTGCATGGCATTTAAGCTAAGACCTGAAAGATGAGCGGGGGCCAGCAATGGAAGAAGAATGTCCCTGATAGAGGGAGCAACATGGGCAGGGACCCTGAGATATGGAGGAGCTGGGGGATCTATGTGGAGTAGAGAGGGACCCAGCGTGTCTGGATGGTAGTGAGCAAGGGGGAGAGCAGAGGAGATGAAGTCAGAGGGGGGGTCAGATGGTGCGGGGCTCTGCAGCCATGGAAAAGGCCTGGGATGTAATTCCCAGTCCAGTAGGAGCCTTTTGAGCGTGGGAGCGATGGGATCTGAATTACATTTGAAGAAAGATTAATCTGGCTGTTGGGTGGAGAATGAACAGGATTGAAAGGACAAGAGTGGAAGTGGGGGACAATTGCAGACAATTTCAGGGTTCATGTGATGGATGAGGATGGCTGGGTCTGGAATGGTGGTGATTAAGTTAGAAGAGGCGGACAGATTTGACATTTATTTTGGAGGCAGACCAATAGTCCGTGCATAGTGTTTGGAGATGGAAGATGATTCCTACATTTCTGGGACCTCCCCTCTCATCTATAGCCCCACTGGCACTCCTTGTCCAGCCTTCAGACATGTGACCCCAGCCACCCAGGGCACTGAGCACAAAACTGTGTTCCTAGGTATTCGAGATGGGGAGAAAGGCTGGTGGACCCCTTGGAGGGTGTTAAAGATCTAGTCAAGTATCAGATGCTGGAGGTTGAACAGAATGACCTTTGATAACCCTATTTTCTTCCTGATTATTAAAGTAATACACAAAAAATTTAAAAGATTGATGATGATGTCATATGTGGGCAAAGAGCAGGTACCTTAAATATCATTAGTGGGAAAATCAAAGGTAAGTCATTTTTTGGAATGTACTTTGGGGTTATCTATTTAAATTTAAAATGTGTGTGACCACAGACTTCCTTAGAACCTCCTCTAGAGAAAGAGTATGTACCTGCAAGCTTGGATGAGGATTTTCACTGTGTCAGTGTTTGTATAGCAGAAACTGTAAACAATCTAAATATCCATCAGTTATGGATAGGTAGACAAACTGTGGCCCATCCACGTAGATACCATGCAGCAGTTAAAATAATTGAGGTAGATCTCCTTATACCAACATGAAAAGATCTTCTAGGTCTGCGGGTAAGTGAAAAAAAAAAACAAGCAAGTTACATATCAGTACAGTACATACATTATAATATCAGATATGTAAAGAAAGAAAAAACCCTAAAGAATGCTGTCCATTTCTAAATGTACACACACATCTATGCAAAATGCATAGGAAAAAGACTCAAAGGAATGACATTAAACTCGTAACAGTGGTCACTGATGGGAGATGATGGACACTAGGGCGGGTGGTGGTTAAAGACGGTGCTGCCCTTATGTGTTTTGCTTGACTATTTCACCCCGAATCTATTCTCGTGCATTACTGGTGTAATTAAAAAGTTAAAGCTAAAACTAATATATATTCATTGCAAAGCCTCTGAAAGTAACAGCTATGCAAATGAAGGGGAAAATACGTATATTAAATACATCCCAAAGATAACCATTATTAAGATCTTACTACACATGCTTCTGAATCTTTTCTATATTTTCCTATGCTTCAAAAATAAAAATAAATAAAACAGTATATTAAATATACTGTTTTACGACCTGCTTTTTAAATACTATATTGTGTCTCTCTATGTCAGTAAATATTCTCTCAAGTTTTTTTTTTTACTTTTTATATATTTTATTTATTTATTTATATTGAAGTATAGCTGATTTACATTATTGTGTTAGTTTCAGGTGTACAGAAACGTGATGCAGTTATACATAGGTGTATATACATGTATATATTTCAGATTCTTTTCCCGTATAGGTTATTACAGATTATTGAGTACAGTTCCCTGTGCTATACAGTAGGTCCTTATTAGTTATCTATTTTATATATAGTAGTGTGTATATGTTGAACCCAATCTCCTAATTTATTCCTCACCTCCCTTTCCCCTTTGGTAACCATGAGTTTGTTTTCTATGTCTGTGGGTCTGTTTCTGTTTCGTATAAAAGTTCATTTGTATCATTTTTTTTTTTAGATTCCACATATAAGTGATATCATATGATATTTGTTTCTCTGTCTGTCAAGCCAAGTTCTTTTTTAATGGATGCACTTAATGTTCTATGCTGCTCACATTTACCATCATGCATTTAAATCCCCTGTGGTTGACACATAGCTCACTTATATGTTTTCTTTATTATCTACAACCTTGTAAGTGCATCTTTATACAGCTGTCCAGTTGTTTATTTAGGATCATTTTATTTGGAAACTATGTGGGATGAAGCTATTTTAAAGCTTTTGATATGTAATGCCCAGCCACCTTCCATAAATGGGAACCCATTGCAGACTGCACAAGGCAGCATGTTCCAGACAGGTCCTCTTTGCCTCAAGGCTTTTCAAGAGCAGTTTCTTATCCAAAGAGAATCAGTGGCGTTTCTCTCATAGGAGACCTTCAGAGAAAGAAGCGATATGTCTGGTCCAGGTTGGTCTTCAGAGGTAGAGCTGCCCAGATAACCTTTTTTTTTTTTTTTTAATTTAATTAATTAATTTATTTATTTATGGCTGTGTTGAGTCTTAGTTTCTGTGCGAGGGCTTTCTCTAGTTGTGGCAAGTGGGGGCCACTCTTCATCACGGTGCGCGGGCCTCTCACTATGGCGGCCTCTCTTGTTGCGGAGCACAGGCTCCAGACGCGCAGGCTCAGTAGTTGTGGCGCACGGGCCCAGCTGCTCCGCGGCATGTGGGATCTTCCCAGACCAGGGCTCGAACCCGTGTCCCCTGCATTGGCAGGCAGATTCTTAACTGCTGCGCCACCAGGGAAGCCCCAGATAACCTTTTGAAGTCCCTTCCACAACTGATCTGAGGTTCCAATAACAAGAAGACAAACCATGCAAGCTGCATCAAGGTTAACTTTGACATCTGGCTGTGAAGGCTAAAGCCCCTGGGAGGATCTTCAAAGACTCTGCCATCTGAGAGCCCCGGTCAGGAGTCAGGCTCCCTGGAGGCCCACAAAGACAGGGTTCCAGTGTGGATTTGCTGCACTTTCCAAAGGTAGCCACCTCAAAAGGTGTGTATACCTCCCCAGATAAGATGCTGGGCATTTTTAAGAGGCAAGGAGGAAGTCATGTGATAGAAGGGTTCTATGGTGAGCCCCAAAGGTGACCAGTAAACTCTGAGTTTTCCCAAGAGCTAGAGCAGCCTTGACCCATGAGTTATGGTGTCTGCGCCTGGCTCTCAGGGCAGGCTTGAGGAAGGCTCCTCCAGCAAATCCTTGATTCTCCACCCTTTATACAACCTCTCCACCCACCTTTCTTCAGGCCAGTGCACACAGCACATTGATGGAAATAACCATCACGTGACCCAAACGTGGCATAAGGAGCAACCACCACCCCTGCAACCCCCAACTGCTTCTCCTCTACTGGTCCCTGCTTGGTTTTCTGTAAATACTAAGTGTAATAAGAAATACAATGTGGGAATTCCCTGGTGGTCCAGTGGTTAGGAATCGGCGCTTTCACTTCTGTGGCCCGGGTTCAGTCCCTGGACGGGGAGCCAGGATCCTGTAAGCCGTGCCGCGCCACCAGAAAGAAATACAATGAAATCATAGGGTCATTATTGACTCTCTCACCCTCCCATTCAATCACTCTAAGCTGCAAAGATCTTTCAAATATATTCCTTTTCCCCTATTCCCATGGCCATCGCCCGGTGCCAAACCCTCATCACTGCAATAGGAGTGAACACTTATATAGACCTTATCACGGGCTAGGCATTGTCTTAAGCATTTTGACATTTGTGATTTCACTTAATACTCACAGGACTCCACAGAGGCAAAGCCTCATGGCCGGTCTCCCCTCTCCAGTTTCTCTCTTTGGAGTCCACATCATCCTCATGGTTGCCAGGGAGTATGGGTGCCCATGTGTGGTAGTTTCAGAAATAAACAAATGGGACCTAATGAGACTTCAAAGCTTTTGCACAGCAAAGGAAACTATAAACAAGATGAAAAGACAACCCTCAGAATGGGAGAAAATATTTGCAAACGAATCAATGGACAAAGGATTAATCTCTAAAACAGCTCATGCAGCTCAATATCAAAAAAAACAAACAACACAATCAAAAAATGGGCAGAAGACCTAAATAGACATTTCTCCAAAGAAGACATACAGATGGCCAAGAGGCACATGACAAGCTGCTCAATATCACTAATTATTAGAGAAGTGCAAGTCAAAACTACGATGAGGTATCACCTCACACCAGTCAGAATGGCCATCATCAAAAAATCTACAAACGATAAACGCTGGAGAGGGTGTGGAGAAAAGGGAACCCTCTTGCACTGTTGGTGGGAATGTAAATTGATACAGCCGCTATGGAGAACAATATGGAGGTTCTTTAAAAAACTAAAAATAGAGCTACCATACAACCCAGAAATCCCACTCCTGGGCATATACCCAGAGAAAACCATAATTCAAAAAGACACATGCACCCCAATGTTCATTGCAGCACTATTTACAATAGCTAGGTCATGGAAGCAACCTAAATGCCCATCGACAGATGAATGGATAAAGAAGATGTGATATATATATACAACGGAATATTACTCAGCTATAAAAAGGAACGAAACTGGGTCCTTTGTAGAGACGTGGATGGACCTAGAGACTGTCATACAGAGTGAAGTAAGTCAGAAAGAGAAAAACAAATATCGTATAATAATGCATATATGTGGAATCTAGAAAAATGGTACAGATGAACCAGTTTGCAGGACAGAGATAGAGACACAGATGTAGAGAACAAATGTATGGACACCAAGGGGGGAAAGTGGGGGGGGGGGGGTGGGATGAACTGGGAGATTGGGATTGACATATATACACTAATATGTATAAAATAGATAACTAATAAGAACCTGCTGTGTAGCACAGGGAACTCTACTTCACGTCTCTGTACATTAGAAACAAACACAACATTGTAAAACAACTATACCCCAATTAAAAAAAAAATTTTTGTTGTTGTTTTTTTGGCTGCGCCACTCGGCATGCGGGATCTCAGTTCCCTGACCAGGGACTGAACCCTGGCCCTCAGCAGTGGAAGCGTGGACCCCTAACCACTGGACCATCAGGGAATTCCCTGCATTTCCTTTTTTAAATTAAGAACATTTCATCCATGTAAAACATATAAGTGAAATAATAATAATACATTCATATACCCACCATCTTACTTAGGAGAGCTGACATTATTAATTCCTGAAGCTTCCCAATGTCTCTCCTTGAGCTCTGCATGTCCCTCCCATCTGGAGGCAATAACCTGAATTTTGTATTTATCATTCCTTTGTCCTTTTCTTTATAGTTTTCTCACAGATGGATGCGGTCCTGAACGATATACTGTCTAGTTTCGCATGTCTTTGAACTTTGGAGAAATGGAATTGGACTGTCTGAGTTTTCCGACAGCACGTTTGTTTTCGATCTACATTTTGTTTCTGAAATTCACCCATATTGTTGAGTAGTGCTGTTGTGCATGCATTTTCGCTGCCATAATGCACTCTTCTGTGTGAATAAACCAAAGATCACCGATCCATTCTCCTCTTGATGGACATAGGGCTGCTGCAATCAATATTTATTGCATCCCCTGATGCACATGTGTAAGAGTTTCTAGGTGAGGCACACGGAATAGAAATGCTGGGTTGGAAGCTATGTGCATCTGAACTTGACCGGACAATGCCAAGTTGCTTTCCAAAGCGGCCGTGTGAACTAACAACACTCCCACAAGTGGTGTACAGAGCTTTCATTGTTCCATAACCCTGACAACACTTGGTGTTGTCAGACATTAACACAGGTGCCAACCTGGTAGGTGTAAATTGGCATATTATGGAGGTTTTAGGTTTGCATTTCCCTGATTCCTAATGAGAGTAAATGTTTATTGACAATACTTGTTTCCTTGTCTGTGCAACGTTTGGCTACGTTTCTAGTCTTTTTCTGCTGTGTCATCTTTTTCTCATTGATTCTTTAAGAGCTTTTTATATATACTGATCCTAATCTTTTGTAAATTATATGCCTTTCAAGTAGCGTTTCCCAATCTGTGGCTTATCTTTTCACTTTCTAAATGGTGTGCTTTGGTGAACAGAAATTCTTATTCTTAACATAGTGGAATTTATTGATGCTTTCCTGTGTGGTCTGTGCTTTTTGTGTCTTTTTAAGGAAATCCTTCCTTCCCCTGAGGACATAGTTTCCTGTATCTTCTTCTAAAAGTTTTGCCTTGCACGTTTAGGTCTTTAGCCAACTGGAATTGATTTTATATAAATAAGGATCTAATTTCAGGTTTTTTTCCATATGGATAAGCAACTGTTCTAGCCCTACTTATTGAATAGTTCATCTTCTGCATTATTTTTAAAACCACCTCTTCTCTAGATCACATTTCCATTATGCTTGAGTCTGTTTCTGGACTCTCTAGTCTGATCCAGTGGCCTATGTGTCTATCTCTGAGCCAAAACCACACTACTCCAATTACTAATGCTTTAAAATGTCTTAATGATCACTTTATATTGTGTGTATTGATACCTGGTAGGCCAAGCCCTACTCCTTGTAATTCTTCAGGAAAGTCTTGGCTCCTTTTGGCCCTTTGTCCTTATAAATTACAGAAAGAGATTGTCAAATGGCATGAACACCTGGTTGGGATTTTATTTGGAACTGCACTGAATGGTAAATTAATTTCTGCAGATATTATATTTTATATAGTTAACATTGGTTTATATTTACCTGCATGGTGGTCCTTTTTTTCATGGTTCTATCTTGCAGTTTTGACCTTACACCTGGAATCATTTTCCTTTGACCTGAGATACATTTTTTAAAGTTCCCTTGGTGAAAGTTTTTTAAAATTTTTCATTGGAGTATGGTTGATTTACAATGTTGTGTTAGTTTCACGTGTACAGCAAAGTGAATCAGTTATACATATATATCTCTCTATTCCTTTGCAGATTCTTTTCCCATATAGGTTATTACAGAATATTGAGTAGAGTTCCCTGTGCTATACAGTAGGTCCTTATTAGTTATCTACTTTATATATAGTAGTGTGTATATGTTAATCCCAATCTCCTAATATATCACTTCCCTCCACGTTTCCCCTTTGGTAACCATAAGTTTGATTTTGAGATCTGTGAGTCTGTTTCTGTTTTGTAAGTAGTTCATTTGTACCATTGTTTTATTAGATTCCACATATAAGTGATATCATATGATATTTGTCTTCCTCTGCTTGACTTACTCTTGGTGAAAATTTATTGGTGGTCAAGACACCCAGTATTGGTTTGTTTGAAAATTTTGTCCTTGCTCTTGAAAGATAGTTTTGCTGGGTACACAATCTTAGTGACAATTATTTTCACTATGGGACAATTATTTGGCCCTTTGAAAATATGATTCCACTGTCTTCCAGCCATAGTTGTTAACATTGAAAAGTTAGCTGCCCTTGAATCCTTGTTTCTTGGTTAATCATCTGTTGTTTCCCTCTCTGACTGTATTTTCTCTTTGACCATGCTCTTCTCCAGGTGCATTATATTATACATACATGTGAACTTAAGCTTTGAGCTTACTTGAGATTTACTGTGCTTCTTGACTATGATTCATGTATTTCATCAATTCTGAAAAATTCTTACTGTTATCTGTTCAATCATTGCTTCTTTCCCATTGTATTAGTGTTCTCTGGCTGCTGTAACAACTTACCACAAACTTGGTGGCTTAAAACAACAGAAATTTATTCTTTCACAGTTCTGGAGGCCAAAAGTCCTAAATCAGTACGATTGAGCTGCTATCAGGGTGTCAGCAGGGCCATGCTTCCTCTGGAGGCTGTAGGAGGGGGTACCTTCCTTGTCTCTTCCAGGCTCTGGAGGCTGCTAACCCTCCTTGGCTTGTGGCAGCATCACTCCTGTCTTCAAGGGCAGCATCTTCAAATCTACCTCTGTTTTGTCTTCATGTAGACTTCTCTGTGTGTTGTCAAATCTCCCTCTACCTCCCTTTTATAAGGATACAGGTAATTGCATTTAGGGACCTTGGATAATCTACCCTGATCTCCTCATCCTCGACTCTTAACTGAATCACATCTGCAAAGACCTTTTTTTTTTTTTTTTTTCCATATATGGTAACATTCACAAGTTCCAGGTGTTAAGACATGGATATCTTTTGGGGGGCCATTTTTCAGCCTACTTCACTGAGCTCCAATGAGATGTATGTTACACCCTCCCACTCTGTCCTCCAAGTCTTTAGGGTTTTTTTTCCTGTAGTTTATAATTTTATCTCTCTGTGCTACATTCTAGATAGTTTCTTCAAATATATCTTCAGTTTCCCAAGTTACCTTTTCAGCCTTAAATGATCTGCTATGTAATCCAGCTGTTGATTTTTTTAGAATTAATTAATTAGTTAATTAATTAATTTATTTTTGGCTGTGTTGGGTCTTTGTTGCTGCACGCGGGCTTTCCATAGTTGCGGCGAGTGGGGGCTACTCTTCATTGTGGTACACGGGCTTCTCATTGAAGTGGCTTCTCTTGTTGTGGAGAATGGGCTCTAGGCTCATGGCCTTCAGTAGTTGTGGCACAGGGGCTCAGTAATTGTGGCTTGTGGGCTCTAGAGCGCAGGCTCAGTAGTTGTGGCGCATCGTCTTAGTTGCTCCGCGGCATGCGGGATCTTCCCAGACCGGGAATCAAACCCATGTCCCCTGCATTGGCAGGTGGATTCTTAACCACTGCGCCACCAGGGAAGTGCCAACCATTGATTTTTAAATTTCATTTAATGTATTTTTCATTCCTAGAAGTTCTATTGGGTTCTTTTTCAAAACTCCATGGTCATTTTTATAATCTCTTGCTCCATGTTCAGTTTGACTCTTTTGAATTGATTCAATTCTTTAAATTGAATGTGGCTAGAGAAAAATACGTAACCCTTTTGAGAAACTGTGCTGTGAAAATGATCAGAGAAACGGGCCAGTTGCTGGAGGAGATGTAGGGTCAAAAAAAAAAAAAAAGGTTGAGAAATTACTTCAAGGTAAGAAAGAGATTTGTATGGTGATGAGAATGACCCAGCAGACAGGGGCCGGCTGATGGGGCAATGTCCTTGTATAGAGGAGAATAGACAAGTCCAACGCACAGAGGGAGTAAAGGGGCTCGGGTATGGGCTGGAGAGTTCACTTGATGGTCACAGTGGGAATGCAGAGCAGAGTCACATAGGTTGGAATGAAGTGATGGGTGGATGTGGGCCATCTCTTCTGGTTGCTTCTGCTTCCTTAGTACATAGGAAGGAATGTCATTAAGCTGAGAAGGAGGATGGGGAAGAGATGCCTGAGCTTTGAGAGAGGGAAGGTGTGAAACGCTCATCTAGGAGAGTATGAGAGTTGAATCGGTTGGGAAGTGGAATGGGATGGGCTGGCAGCCACAAAATACCCCGTGGAGAGAAGTGGGCTGAATTTGATGAGACTGATCACCAGGGTTGTATTTTTCTAAAGCACAAATTTGACTGTGTCCATCCCCAGCTTAAAACCCTTATTCACTCTCCCTGCTCTAAACTCCTTTGTATGGCAAGGTCCTCCATGACCGCAGGTTTACCAGATCCCAATTATGCCCTTTACAACCAACAGCCCAGAGCAGCTTGCAGTTCCCCCAAACAGATTTTGCACCTCTCTGCCATGGCTCTTGCTTTTTCCACTGCTTGGAATGCCCTTCCTGCCTATGCCCTCCTATGGGGAGTCTGTCCACAACGTCTGCTTCCTGCCCCTCACCCCACCATCCCCTGTACAGACTTTTCTCATCTGTTACAGCTCCTATAAAACTTCACTGGCTCTCAGTCATTTATGGTTCTGCCTCATCCACCCCATCAAGGGCACAGCCAATGTCCTGTCCTTTCTGTGTCCCTGGTGTCCTGCACCAAGCAGGAGTTAAGACAGTGTCTGCCGAGAGGATTGACCGAGGGCTTCTAGAGGAGAGCTGGGTCAGGCCAGCAGGGGTGGTACCCAGAGTGCCATTAGTGGAATCACTGGACTGTGGAGAAGAAATCGGAACAGTGGCCAGGAAGCCGAGCCAAGGCCTGAGGTCAGGAGAAAGTAGGCCACACTCTCAAGTGGAGGGCTGAGAGGGAGACGGATGGAGAGGCTGTGGGAGTGAGGGGGAAAGGGATGGTGCGGGGGCGGAGCCGCGTGGTCCAGGACACACGTCTTTGAACACTGAGCTCCTGGCAGAGTGACTCTGCTGTCACCTGGTCCTCATGCTGGGGAGGGGCACAGGCTGCTGCGAAGTCCTTTTCTCTCTGGGGATCATAGACTTCTAAAGGAAGGAGAGATGTGAGGAGTCCCCCAGCCCCTTCATTTTCAAAGAACCAAACATTCCACTCCCAACAAGCGCCAAACAGCCTGTAGGGAATAAGGTCAAATGCGGATCTGCAGGTGGCCTGCAGTGAGGCCAAGGGCGGAGCTTAGGGGTCAGGCTGCCTGTCTCCCCAACAAGCTGTGGTGCTGTGGGCTAGCTGCTCTGCCTGAGCCTCAGTCCTCTCATCTGTAAAAGGGGGATGATGAAGAAGACACAAAACCCAATTAAAAAATAGGCAAAGGATTTGAATAGACATACGTCCAAAGAAGATGGACAAATGGCCAATGAGCACAAGAAAAACTGCTCAACATCCTTAGTCCTTAGGAAAATGCAAACCACAACCACAGTGAGATACAACTCACACCCACTGGACAATAACAAGTGTTGACAAGGGTGTGCAGAGTTGAAACCCGGGTGCGTTGCTGGTGGGAATGTGAAATGGAGCAGTTGCTTTGGAAAAGCAATTTCTCAAAATAGTAAACATAGAGCTAGCATATGACCCAGCGATTCCACCCTTAGTTATCTGCTTAAGAAAAATGAAAACATACATCCACCCCAAAACTTGTATGTGAATATTCATAGCAGCATTATTCATAATGGCCCAAAATGGAAACAATTCAAATGTCCTTCATCTGGTGGATATAGAAGCAAAATGTGGTATTTCTATTCCGTAGAATACTATTTGAAAATTTAAAAAAGATTGAAATATTGAAACATCTACAATATGGACGAACCTCAAAAACATGCTAAATGAAAGATGCTAGCCTCAAACGATGACACGTTGTATGATTCCATGTATATGAAATGTCCAGAACAGACAAATCTATAAAGACATAAAATAGATTCATGAATGCCTAGGGCTGGTGGGAGGTGCTGTTTGTGGGGAAGCGGGGAGCGACTGTAAATGGACAATGTTCTAACATTAGATTGTGGTGATGGTAGCCCAACTCTGCAAATATAATAAAATACATTGAATTGCACCCTTCAAATGGGTGAATCTTGTGGTATGTGAATTACATCTCAGTGAAGCTATTTAAAAAGAGGAGGGAAACAGTGATGTCTGCTCTGCAAGGTTGTTGTGGGGATTGAGTGAGAAACCGTGTATATGGTACCCGAGTGCCTGGAGCATAATAGCAGGTGCTCGTAGCAGATGCAGTGGATGCCTCCATAGACCCGCATCCTCACTACTCCACAGCGCTCTGACCCCACTTCCGGCCACTGCCCCTCCAGGTCTTCACCTGGGGGCTTTCTCATGCCGCATCTGTAGTAGGCGTGAAGTGCTGGGGAATTCACAGCTCCCTGCCCCCAAGATACACTAGATGATAGACAGGAGTTAGTGCATAGAGACCCCAGATTTCTCAGCTTGGATTCTACACCGGCTCCAGAATTTCCCCGTTGGGATTGAGCTCTAGCTGCCTGCTACTACCTCCCCATTTCCTGCTCATTTCCCCACTCTCCTACTGGCATTTCCTGGGATCACCTCCCCAGTAAACTACGTGTTTAGGTACATGAATCCTTGTATTGGGTCAGCTTTTAGGGGTGCCCTGTCCAAGGCAGTGCTTCCCAGCACTGTGATTATGGTCCCACTGAGGCTGATCCAGTCTCCTGACCCAGCTGGCCCATCTCCATCTGCTCCCAGTGTGCTGTACAGCCCTGGGCTCTCTACTCTACTCCACTTTGAGGAGGGAAGACTTTCCCTGGAAGGAGCTGAGGCCCAGGGAAGTAAAGAGAGGGACCCAAGGATTCTCCAGGTAATGATAACTAGGTGGATTGAAGATTATTTGGCGCCTGGCACTACGTGCAAAGCACTGCCCATGTATTATTTAATCCTCACAGCAGCTCCGTGCTTCGTTTGACTGAGTTGAAAACTGAGGCTCAGAGAGGTGAAGTGACTTGCCCAAGGTCACACAGTGTTTAAGTTGTGATATTTGAATTTGAACCCAGGGCCTGAGCTCTTGGCCATGGTACTACCCTGCTTTTCTTGGAGCCCTGCTAAGCAGCTGACCCACCTCCTTTCCATTTAGACTTATGGGGACTCTGGTTTAGGGGAGGTTTTGGTTTGCTCTGCCTGCTGTCGCATTGGCCCTGAGCCCAGCTGTAAGAACACCATTCAGATGTGTCTTTGGTTGGCTGGTTTTTTTTTTTTTTTTTTTAACAGATTTATGGTGGGGGGAGCCCACTCTCAAGAGAGAGCCCGGGTGCTGGACGGGGAACAAGGACGCTGGTGTGGCCTTCTTTGAGGTCCCAGTGACTCATGAACAAGGCAAGTGTCAGTTTCCTGGCCCATAAACCAAGTTTATGGGGTACTCTCTTCGGATTTGCAAGGGGCTGGAAGGGCTGTTGTGGAGATAGCTCTCAGGGTGGCCCTGGGGAGCCTGGGGCCTGCAGCCCTGGATTTTGGGTCAGGGACTGCTGTGAGAAAGCAGACTTACACCTGGGCAGGCTGAGTGCCACCCCTGGGGCCAGTTTGCTTTGATCAGCTGGGAGCACGGATGGGAGAGGAACTGAGGAGGAGGAAGGTGGAGAGAACTCACTTTTACTGAGCACCTAACCCCGATCTGCTGTATCGGGCACAGGACAGTCATGGAGACAAAAGCCGGTACCCGCTCTTGCAGAACCCCCATCACTTGGAGGGCAGGGAAACAAAGAAACTGACGATCACAACCACAGCGCAGTAGTAACATCAGACGATGATGAGCCTCCTGTAGGTAGAGGCTTCCCAGGCTTTATCTCATCCAATCCCCACACCGACACCAGGCGCAACCTACTGTCACTGCCCCCATTTTACGGGCGAAGCAGCTGAGGCAGAGCAAGGCTCATTCACTTGTGCAATGACACAGAACTAGAGCTGAGAAGAACCAGATTTGACCCCCAGCTGTCTGGCTCCAGAGTCTGCAGGCTAAGCCTCCCCTTCTACTGCCTCACCAGGGGCAGGGGGCATGCGGGAGCCCAAGGGAGGGAAAGGTCTCCTCTGTTGGGGTGGGAGTGGGGTACGCAGCGGTCTCCATACTGATGTCTGGTTGTGGCTTTGAAGGACGGGTAGGAGTTAGGTGCAGAAAGGACAGGGAGGGTGTTCTGTCAGAAGGAATAGCCTGTGTATAGGTAGGGAGGCTTGAGCTAGCATGATGGGTGTGGGGAATTACAAGTGGTTCAGTACTGCTGGAGCATAAAGCAGAAGCAGGGGAGAGGTGAGGTGAGGTCATACATAGACCAGGAGCAAGGCGTGGAAGACCTGTCTTGTTCTGCTATATCATTAGGACTTTGTATAAGACACAGTCCCTGCCCTCCAGGGCCTTTCCTGAGCTTGCGGAGATGAGCCACATCATCAGGAAATGATGAATAATCCACCACCATGCAGGGACCAGTGTGGGGAGGGCAAAGGAGGGAGGTCTGCCCTGGGTCCAGGAGGGATGGGCCGTGGGGGAGACTTCCTAGAGGAGAAGCCATTTTGCTGGGTTTAATAACAAGAAGAGGTGTCGGAACAAAGGTGCAGAGGCTGGAAAGAAAGTACCAGGTTTATCTGGGGGACAAGAAGAAGATGAAGGGGTGGAAGAAAGATCAGCAAAGCATATGTGATGTTCAGCCCTGCCCACCAAATGCCCCTTTGGAGTCTGACCTGGGTTCAAATTCCGACTTGCTGCTGACTGGCTGTGTGACCTTGGGCAAGTCCCTAAACCTCTCTGAGCCTCAGTTACCTTCTCACCTGTGAACTGGATGGAAACAAATGATGAGGGATTGACTCACTCTGGTACCATTACCAAGATCTTGGCCATGTCAGCCAACCACCTTCACCAGGGGTCAGAAAACTTTTTCTCTAAAATATCAAATAATAAATATTTTAAACATTGTGGGCTATTTGGTCTCTGTTGCAACTACTTAACTCTGCCACTGTAGCGTGAGAACAGCCATAGACAAAACATAAATCAATAAACATGGGTGTGTGCCAATTAAACTTTGTTTCTGGACCCTGAAATTTGAATTTCATATATTTGTCACGTGTCACAAAATATCCTTCGTTTTTTGATTCTCCACTCCCTTCCCCAGCTATTTAAAAACGTAAAAACAGGGCTTCCCTTGTGGTGCAGTGGTTGGGAATCCGCCTGGCAATGCAGGGGACATGGGTTCGAGCCTTGGCCCAGGAAGATCTCACATGCCGTGGAGCAACTAAACCTGTGCGCCACAACTACTGAGCCCGCATGCCACAACTACTGAAGCCTGTGCACCTAGATCCCGTGCTCTGCAACAAGAGAAGCCACTGCAATGAGAAACCGCGCACCACACTGAAGAGTAGCCCCCGCTCACTGCAACTAGAGAAAGCTCGCGTGCAGCAACGAAGACCCAACGCAGCCAAAAATAAATAAATAAATAAATAAATAAATAAATAAATAAGTAGCTCATGAACCATACAAAAACAGGCAGTGGGACAGATTTCGCATGCCGGCCACATTTGCAGACCCCTGACCCAGACTATTATTTCTTTAGTACTTTCTTTAGATTCACTTTGTCCTACTTAAATAAATTCATTTGAAAAGGAAACTTTACATCACACCAACACCACTTAACATGAATAGAAAGTGACCATGAAAATAACATCAAAAAGCAAACTAGGGACTTCCCTTATGGCGCAGTGGTTAAGAATCCGCCTGCCAATGCAGGGGACACGGGTTTGAGCCCTGGCCTGGGAAGATCCCACATGCCGCAGACCAGCTAAGCCTGTGCGCCACAACTACTGAAGCCCAAGCACCTAGAGCCCGTGCTCCGCAACAAGAGAAGCCACCGCAGTGAGAGGCCTGCACACCGCAACGAAGAGTATCCCCTGCTCGCCGCAACTAGAGAAAGCCCACATGCAGCAACAAAGACCCAACACAGCCAAAAATAAATAAATTTAAAAAAAAAAAAAAAAAAGCAAAGTAGCGTAATTAAATTTTCACATGATCCAGCCCAAGGCCCAAACCTGGGGCCTGTTCTGTGTGCATTAAAGAGACATAGAGTGGTGTTAGGGACAAATAGAACAAGACAGACTTTCTCCTGGTCAAATTCAGGAAAAAAATATGGAAAAGGAATGAACAAGAGGGTATCTCATTATATAAGTCAGTGTTTAATGCTGCATCTTGTACGGCCTAACATCCTCCTGTGGGAGGCGACATTGATGTAATCCCAGAATTGCCAGTATGGTGCCTGGCTGTGGTACTCTAGACCGCTCATGGAGGCATGGTGTCCTGAGTTCTAACTGGGGTCTTTTACTATAAGGGGAGGAAAAACGCTGTCTCTGATCTGCCAGTGGGGCGTGAGTCAACCTTTATAAGTGTTTTGAAATCACCTGTTTCAATCAATGACAAGGTGATGGCCAGTGCAGGGAGTTATTATTGTTAATAAAATACTAGTCAAAATAACGGCGATGAATTCAGGCTGATGACAGGTTAGTGCCCAAAGGTCTCTGAGCATTGAAAAGCATCACTAAAATAATAATTAAAATTGCAGCAAGGGTGAGTCAAGGTCATGAAAGCAACTTAGGCGCAGTGGAAAAGGCAACAGAGAAAAGACTCGGCATCCCACCTGCCCCTCCAGGCAGAGGCCCACAGTGGGGCTGCAGAAGGCTCGTGAAGATGAGATAGTCAGGCTGTTGGGATTTGTGAGGCCCCAAATGAGATGATGACTTTTGATGTGGGGCCTCTCACTGGGGGTTCCTGGACCTCAGTGGCCTCATCTGAGAAATGCAGATAATAACACTTTACGTGCAGGAGAAAGAGGGCCGGAGCAGATGAGCCCTTGCGGTCGTGTTCCTGTGCTGTCAGTTCTTCCCTGATGTGAGACTCAAATCCTGGTGCTCTGGTCATTTCACCGGCCAGGTGCTCTCCACCTGGGAGAAAATATTTAACTCAGGGGTTGCAAACTTGCTACCTGGGGGCCAAATCTGGCCCCCTTAGGTGTGTTTTCTCTCACTGGTGAAGTTAAAATTTAAAAAACAACATAATAGTACATATTATGAAGTCATAAAAACAGGCAGAAACATACACAGTACATAATTACACAGCTCAGTGAACTGTCACATAGCAAACAGCTGTGTAACCACCAGCCAGGCCAAGAAAGAGAGCGTGGCATGGCAGGCCCCCCCAGGACCCCCTCGTGTCTCCTCCAATCACTTGACACCATTTAAACATTTTTTTAGTTTGACCATGTGATATCTTATTTTCTGACACCAAATTATGTGGGTTCTTTTTCACACCAATTTTTCAGCATCAACTAAGTGTTCAACAATTCAGTTCAGTTCTGACACTAACTACTTGGAATTAGCACAGACCCCACAAGTTAAGGGCTCAATCCCACAAGACTGCACCCCACTTCAGACACCAATCACAAGTCCTGGGGGCCACCTGTACTTCTCACCAACTGGCTATAAATCCATGGGTAGCCATAACCCCCTCCCTAGGTTTGATGCTCACTAGAACAGCTCACAGAACTCAGGAAACACGTTACTTACATTTACTGGTTGTTATAAAGGACACAATTCAGGAACAGCCAAGTGGAAGAGATGCACAGGTTAAGGTTATGGGCATAGGTTGATGAGCATGGGGCTTCCTTGCCCCCTCAGGGGTGCCACCTTCCAGCAACTCAATGTGTTCACCAGCTCAGAAGCTCTCTGAACATGCTGTTTAGGGTTTTTTATGGAGGTTTCATTATCTCGGTGTGATTGATTAAGTCACTGGCCATTGGTGATTGAACTCAATTTCCAGCCCCCGTTTCTTTGGGGAGGCGGAGCTGAAAGTCCCAACCCTCTAATCTTTCTGGCCACCAGCACCCATCCTGAAACTATCTAGGGCTCCCCCTCCATGAGTCGTCTCATTACTGTACAAAAGGCAGTAAATTACAGGGTTTTAGAAGCTCCTGGTTTAGGAACCAGGAACCGTGGATAAAGAACAAATACTTATTTTTTATTATACCGCAGACAATCTTCAAGCAGGAGCAGGTAGGCTTTCTACTTTGCCACAGACCCCACCAACCCTTATTGTCTTGCACTGCCCAATTCACAGATTTGTGTTGCCTGCTCAGCCTCTGTAGGTATTTGGAGTGATGATCCCTGCTTAACAGATGCTCTTTGTCTTAATAATAATAGAAACAGTAGTTGTCGTCATCCTCACCATCCTCATTATCTAATAATAATAATAATAAAGTAGCTATCAATTGTTGGGTGTTTATAATATTCCAGGGACTGTACTGAGCACATCAGATACAGTATCTTGTTTAATCTTTACAGAAATCTTTCCAAGTAGACTCTTCAACTCTCCATTTTTTCAAATAAGGAAACAAAGGATCAGAGAATTTGAGTGCATTTCCCAAGGTAACACAGCAAATAGGGAAGCTGATTGAGCCTGGACGTTGAAGTGGGATGGGGTCATGTGGGGAGTGGGACCAGGTCTAATTCTTGGGGAACAGCTTTGTGTTGTGGGAATGGCACAGGTTTGGGGGTCAGATAAGCCTGGGTTTCAACCTTCAGGCCACCACCCTGGACAAGTTATGCAGTCTTCCAGGCCTCAGGCTCCCTATCTATAACTTGGGCACAATGACAGCCACCTCACACAGTCACTGTTAGGACTGAGTGAGATAAATGCTGGGTAGAAACTCCATAAATGATTCTTCACCGCAACCAGCCTAAGCAGAGGGATTGCTGGAAACCGGGGATCCCCATGGATCCATCCCATCTCTGCCTCCTTCAAGACCAAGTTCAAGGCCACCTCCTCCAGGAAGCCTACCCAGGTTCCCAGCAGCCCCATTGTCCTTGTCTTTACTTTCAAGTTCCCCAGGACTGTGGTTTCTGGGACAACATCCCATCCCGCACCTGCTGCCCCTCCCAGCCTGGTGTTTGCATTTTCTCCGCTGAATGGCTTTGACCTCCCGGAGCACTCTGGACCTTGTCATTCATCACTTTTGACCCTCTGTGGGTGTCATTGGTGGGCCTGCCTGATCCCCTCCCTGGGCAGTGGAGGCTCCTTGAGGGCAGGGGTCCGGGGGAGAGTAGACAGTAGGGTCTTGAAGACCCTCTCTCACCCCATGCCTGCTCTGGGGCTCAGCAGAGGGCATGCCTGTTGGTGGTGGACTTTGGTGGGTCTCTTGTCCCTTCTTGGCAAGGAAATGTATGGGGATGACGTTTCTTTTGCTAGAGAATATACTGGGGGTTACACACCTCTCTCATTTCACCTCCCCCAAGTTTTTTTCAGATGGTATATTAAATTTTTTTATTTTGGTAAACTATACATAACATAAAATTTACCATTTGAGCCATTTTAAGTGTACAGTTCAGCGGTATTTAAGTACATTTACAATATTGTGCAACTATGACCACCATCCATTTCCAGAACTTTTTCATCATCCCAAACCGAAACCCTCTACCCATTAAATAATAACTCCTCGTACCCCTCCCTCTAGTCCCTCCTGACCACTCTTCCACTTTCTGTCTCTATGAATTTGCCTATTCTAGATACCTCACATAAGTGGAATCATGCAATGTTTATCCTTTTGTGTCTGGCTTATTTCACTTGGCCTAATGTTTTCTAGGTTCATCCGTGTGGTAGCATGTGTCAGAATTTCCCTTCTTTTTATGGCTGAGTAATATCCCATTGGATGTCTGTACCACATTTTGTTTATTCATTCATCTGTAGATGGACACTTGTGTTGTTTCCACCTTTTGGCTATTGTGAATAACGCTGCTCTGAGCATTGATGTACAGTATGTGTTTTAGTCCCTGCTTTCAATTCCTGGGTATATATTCCTAGGAACGGAACTGCTGGTAATTCTATGTTTAACTTCTTGAGAAACTACTAAACTGTTTTCCATCATGTCTGCACCATTTTACACTCCACCAGCGGTGCATGAGGGTTCCAATTTCTCTACATCCTGGTCAACACTTGTTATTTCTACCCCCTCCCCCCCTTTTTTTTGATGATAGCCAGCCTTGTGGGTATGATGTGGTATATCATGTGGTAACACTATAATTTTTTTTTTTTAATTTTTATTTATTTATTTATTTATTTTTGGCTGTGTTGGGTGTTCGTTTCTGTGCGAGGGCTTTCTCTAGTTGCGGCAGGCGGGGGTCACTCTTCATCGCGGTGCGCGGGCCTCTCCCTATCGCGGCCTCTCTTGTCACAGAGCACAAGCTCCAGACGTGCAGGCTCAGTAGTTGTGACTCACGGGCCTAGTTGCTCCGCGGCATGTGGGATTCTCCCAGACCAGGGCTCGAACCCATGTCCCCTGCACTGGCAGGCAGATTCTCAACCACTGCGCCACCAGGGAAGCCCAAGTAACACTATAATTTTAAGGGTAGCTCTTATAGCCCCATTTTATAGTGTGGAAAACTAAGGCTTGGAGAAGTTAAATAACTTGAGGTCACATACTTGTGCTATAGGGAAGAACCTTTGTATTCTATTACAAGTTAATCACTAAAGGGATGTTGCCTATAAGCTTAAATTATACATAATGGCCCATCTCTGAGAACCCTGCCTCCCAGGTAAAGACATTAAGCTCAAATACCTTTGTTTAGCTCACAGGAAACATCCTGACCAGGCCTACCTGTGAACGACTCCAGAGGCTGACCGGAGCCAGGAAATGTTTGACTTTACTCCCTCGCCTTTTAGTGTAAAAGAAGCCTGAATTCTAACTCAGGCAAGATGGTTCTTTGGGACACGAGTCCACCGTCTTCTCGGTTTGCTGGCTTTCCGAATAAAGTCGCTATTCCTGGCCCCAACAACTCGTCTCTTGATTTATTGTCCTGTCATGCGGTGAGCAGTACCAGCTTGGACTTGGTAACACTTGGATCTGGGATTTGAACCGGGGGGTTACAAAGCTCACTGTCTTCCCACTATCCCCACCACCCGACTTGAATTCCTTGAGAGTAGGGGTTGTGCCTTCCTGTTCCTTTGTGGACACCAAGAAGGCAGGGAATTCTATCATAGAACCACTGAATTGTGGGGGAATTGAAAGGTCCTTGGCGATTGCCTATTCCAACCCCTCACTTTTCAGCTGGGAAGGCTGAGGCCCAGAGAGGGGCGATTCACACTTGAGTGAGCAGCAGGACAGAAACAGGTGTCACAAGCCCTGGGCCTTGACCCTGTGTCCTACTGGCTCCCGCAGAGGCGTCCAGCTTTCCCACTCCTGAGTGTTGTCTCTCCAGATGCTCGCCACCCTCTTGTCTGACCCATGGCATGGCTGTGCACAGGGAGGCGGGTCTGGACTCCAGGTCAGGTGACCAATGTCTGGGTCACAGGGTATGAGCTGTGCCTCCCCAAAGCCTCCTCCAAAACAGACGTCAATCCTGCCTGTGGGCCAGGTGGTTTGAACCTCCCCGACAGGTAGGAGTGGTGGCTAACCTTGAATGGGACCACCAGAGGAGGGCGGAGATCTGGAGGCTCCTGACAACTGGCCAGACTAGCTCTTTCCCCCAGACGACCCCAGTGGTTGTCTCCACAGGAGACCAGAAGGTCCCGAGGATGGATTCCAGCCCAATGGCAGAGGCTTGCCTCGGCTGCACGGGAGGTGGGGACCGTCTGACTTTGGGAAACCAGGGGATAAAGGGAGGGGTCTGTCCATCCACTGTATCGGGGGTTGTGCAAGTCAAAGGGACAGACTGTGGGGTTAGAGAAAGAATATGGGTTTTGGCTTTTTACGGCCCGAGTTGCAGTCCTGGCTGGACCACAAGTTAGCTGTGTGACGTTTGCAAGTCATTTGAGCTTCCTGGGCCTTGGTTTCCTCATCTGTAAAATGGGGATGTGAGCATGTGCTCATAGCATCACATGAGGATTAGATGATTTCCTGTGTGAATAAAGCTGAGGGAAGTGAGTGCCTGATCTTTAACAACTGCTTGGCAAGGTGAGATATGATTAATCGCCATTTTCTGCCTGATCTTGAGCTGCTAGGACTGGGCTGGGTGAGGAGTTAAATGTTAGAGTTATGCCCGAAGTGACCTTTCCTCCCAGTTTAGGCTCTCCTGGGAGAGGTTCTTCCCCTTCCCTCCAAGGCCCCTCTGACCCCTGATTCTCCATCTCTCACTGTTACCTGTGACACCATCTCCTTCCTCTTTGCAAAAGGTCGGCAGATGGAAACCAGTGGTGTTCCTGCTCCTCCCGGGGATGTTTTCATTTCAAGGGGTCCTTTAAAACCCCTGACAGCAAGGATCAGGCTCTGATGACTTCAGAAGTCTTTGCGGTGCAAAATAATATTAATAACAATAATGGCCACTTATTAACCACCTATCGTGTGCCAGACGTTGCTCTGAATCCCTTATGTGCTTTCCCTTATTTAATTGTCACAACAAAAGCATGAGGTTGGGACTTGTATTGTCACCCCACTTTATAGATGAAGAAAGTAAGGCACAGAGAACTTAAGTAAGTTGTCCCATGTCACACAGTAAGTGGCAGAGAAGGGACGCAAACCCAGGCAGCCTGGCTTCAGAGCCCACTACAGCCTCTATTTAACCGAGCACTCAGTGTGCACCAGGCATGTTTTCAAGATGCTTTATACACATGATTGTCTCTACTTTCTCTGTCTGGCAATACGCTGGATTTCTCTTTTAACCCTCACACCAGCCCTATGATGTAGATATTATTGCCTCTGATTTAAAGGTGGGAAAACGGAGGCCTGGAGAGAGAATTGTTTTCTGTTGCCTCTCCTGCTGTTGCAATATTACTTATAAAGCAAGTTTAGAATCAGAAGCTGCTTTGTCTTGAACACCCCTCCCAGCCAGGAATGGTGGGAGTGTCAGAAGTGGGAGGGAAGGCATTGGCTTTAGAGCCAGAGGTTAGGATCCCATCTCCACTATCGCTAGCTTCACAGCTCTGGGAAAATCCCAGAGCCTTGTAGAGGCTGGATATTTTCGTGAGTACAATGGCAGAAGTTATGCCCACCTCAAGGGCCATTGTGAGCCCAAAATGAGATAAGATGCTCAGAATAGAAGGTACATAGTAGGTGCTAACCAAATTGTTTCGTTGCCCCTAAAGCTACATCTTTTGCTCCATGTCCTCATAACATTTTGCTTGGTCCCACTTACTAGAGGTGAACTAGTGTCTAGTTATTCAGGGACCTGGGCCTGGAAATTTCTTGATGTCAAAGGCCACATCCCATGCATCTTTAGATCTTCCACTTGGCCCAGTGCTTTTTATGTTATGCAATAACTTTTTTTTCAAAGGAAAATAGCTTTGTTATTTTTCTCCTTTTAAAAGTAATAAGTGCTCATTTTAAAATGGGGAAAGAATTTGGCTTTGTCAAATGATGTGAGGCTTAAATGAGGTGATGGTGGTGTCGTCCTTACCGTTGTGGCTTGTAACTGTTATTATATATGTTATATATGTTATATATATATATATATATATATATATGTTATTATTATTCAGAAAACACAGAAAGGTAGGTAAAAGAACAAAAACCATCAGCTGACCTTTTGGATGTCCTTACAGATTTTTTTCCTATGTCTATACACGCAGACAAACCCACAGACATAAGATGAATACTTTAAAAGTGGGGTTTTATAGTTTTTTTTTCATTTTCTAATGGAAGTATAGTTGATGTACAATGTTACATAAGCTACAGGTGTACAACATAGTGATTCACAATTTTTAAAGGTTACAGTTACTACAAAATATTGGCTATATTCCCTTGCTGTAGCTTACTTATTTTATACATAATAGTTCATACCTGTTACTCCCCTACACCTGTCTTGTCCCTCCCCGCTTCCCTCTCCCCCACTGGCAACCACTAGTTTGTTCTCTGTATCTGGGAGTCTGTTTATTTTTTGTTATATTCACTAGTTTGTTTTATTTTTTAGATTCCACATATAAGTGATACGGTTTTACAGTGTTTTACAGTCTGCTTTTTCACTGCAGTGATAACTGGAGGACCTCTTTCTAAGCCAATGAAGATAAGTGTGTATTATCCTTAGGATCGCTTGAGTATGACTTCTTATGGATGTGCCGTGACGTACGTAATCAATCCCCAGTTGCTGGACACCGAGGTGATGCCTATCCTCTGAGTTGGGCTGGAAGGTGCAGGGCAGGTGTAGACCGAGGAAGCCTCTGGCTGGCTGAGGTCTCTGCAGTTACGAAATAGCCATCGGGGAAGTCACCAAGAAGGCTGATGTGGTGACTTCTAAATTTAGTTATTTATTTATTTTTGGCTGTGTTGGGTCTTCGTTTCTGTGCGAGGGCTTTCTCTAGTTGCGGCAAGCGGGGGCCACTTTTCATCGCGGTGCGCGGGCCTCTCACTATCGTGGCCTCTCTTGTTGCGGAGCACAAGCTCCAGACGTGCAGGCTCAGTAGTTGTGGCTCACGGGTCCAGTTGCTCCACAGCATGTGGGATCTTCCCAGACTGGGGCTCGAACCCGTGTCCCCTGCACTGGCAGGCAGATTCTCAACCACTGCGTGATGTGGTGACTTCTGTGGCGAGTAATTTCAAACTTGCGTTAAGGACAATTCGGGAGCTGGTCCTGTTACCAGAGTCTGGGATGAGTTCAGACGCATTCCTCCTTTTCATGGCGCTGGAAGCGGCAGGCCTACTGGGAAGAAGGGCTTTGACTCACTCCTTGCTGGCAGTCACCTCCTGGGAGGCGGGAGGCGTCCCCACTGCTGGGATGTCTGTTTCAGCAGAAATAGGACCATGAGGTCACAGAGGACCTGCCTGTCTTCCTCTGAGGGATTTCCCTGACACGTGAACGTCTGTTTGCAAACCAGAAATCAGAGGTGAGGTACGTGGGGATTTACCTAGCTCACCTCCTAATGGAAGCAAAGCAAGCCAGTAGAGAAGCAGGAGGGTCCCCACGGGGTAAGGACTCCCCTGTCAGGCCTGCCTTGTAGTTTCTGGAACTCCCAGGGCCTCCCTGGCAACAATCCGCACATCCTGGTCCCCCATGAAGCTGCAGGGCCCTCTCTCACCCTGAGGTTGGTGTGGATTTTGCAGTATCCAAGCAGGACCCGGCTTAAGGTTTCGGACCTTTGATCTCCAGGCCCTGGAGCCGGGCAAAGAATCTAGCTTCTCCTCTCCAAGCTTCAGTTTCTCCATCTGTAAAAGGGGAATGAGGTCCTTCCCTCAAATTGACGAGGTCTGGATAGAATGAGATAACCCATGTGAGGCACTTATACGATGCCTGGCACACAAACTATTCCTGCTGGAACTGATCTGAGCAGGACAGCGTGAGGAATAAGTGAAATGCCACGTGTGAAGCAGAGAGAAGACTCTCAGTGCCTGTTGGTTCTTGAGGTCAGGGGCCCATCTCTTTGGACAGAGACGGACATGTCGCATCACGCAGCTGAGCCCTTTGTAGAGCTTTCCGACGATGAGAAGAGCGAGGCCTGAGAGGTCATCTCCTCTGAGAGAGGGCTGTGGCCTTTAGAGTGACCTCAGAGAGCCATCCCCCTCTGCCAGGCTCCCTCCCAGGAACTTAATAGCATTTCCTTTAGCCCCTACCACAACCCTATAGGGCAGAGGTTTCATTCCTATTTTATAGATGGGGAAACTGAGGCTCAGAGAGGTCCTGTATCACACATCCAGTAAGGAGCCATCTTGTTAAGCTCTGGGCTCGAAATTGATTAGGGCACATCAAAGAGAGAGGCCCTGCGTCCTTGGGGCTGGACTTCTGGCTGCACTGGCAGAGGGTGAGTGGCCTGGGACTGGGGCGACAGGGTATGGCTTCTCCTTCCCAAGGAGCTCTGGGTCAGATAGATGGTGTCCTTCCCTCCCTCAAGGAGCCCTCCCTTCCTGAGATGAGGGAGACGAGGAATTGGTGGGAATGCTACAGACAAATGAATCTACAACGGGGAAGAGCAAGAGGTCCCTACCTATCCTGGTTTTGGGGGTGCAGAGTTGTTCTGGGGGAAGTGCTACCCTGCACCCTAATCCTAACCCTAACCCTTAAAATAAAAAAGGACTGACTATGCTAAATATTTTTTTTTAATGGAAGTATAGTTGATTTACAATATTGTGTTAGTTTCAGGTGTACAGCAATGTGATTTTTTAATGGATTTTTTTCAGATTATTTTCCATTATAGGTTATTACAAGTTATTGAATATAGTTCCCTGTGTTATACAGTAAATCCTACTTGTTTATCTCTGACTGTACTAAATATTAGCTGGGATTTGGAGCAATCAGAACTCTCATACGCTGCTGAGGGGGGTGTACATTTACAGAGCCAACTTGGAAAACTGTTTGGCAGGATCTGCTAACTCTAAACATACACATATCCTGTGACACAGCAATCCCGTCCCTTGATTTCCACCCAAGAAGAACAAGTGCTATGTTCACCTAAAGACAGAGATGAGAAGGCTCACAGCAGCTTTACTCCAAATAGCCCCAAACTAGAAACCACCCAAATGTCCATCCGTGGTAGAATGGACAAATACATTGTGACGTGTTCATAGCATGTAATACTACCCAGCAAAGAAGAAGAACAGAATGCTGCCGCACTCAAATACATGGATGGATCTCTTACAGATAAGATTGAGCAAAAGAAGTAAAAAATTTACTGTCTGATTCCGTGTACATGAGGCTAGAAAGGAATCCATGGTGGGAAAAGTCAGAACCTGATCACCTTTGGGAGGTGTCTCTGAATGGGGTCACCAGGGAGACTTCTGTGTGTGGGAAATGAGCTGGGTGTGGAGTACCCTGGGGTGTGCATACGTAGAAATTCGTTGAGCCATGCACAGAATATTTGCTGAACGTACATTATCCCTTAATGCAAAGTCAAAACAAGACAGCCAATGAAGAAGGAGACTGCTACCAAAGCCAAGATTTGGAGGATAAGTAAGTGCTAGCTAGCGAGAAGGGGACCAGTGTCCCTGGAGGTGGAACCAGCATGTGCAAAGGCCCA
Source organism: Eschrichtius robustus (assembly GCF_028021215.1). Taxonomy (NCBI): domain Eukaryota; kingdom Metazoa; phylum Chordata; class Mammalia; order Artiodactyla; family Eschrichtiidae; genus Eschrichtius; species Eschrichtius robustus. The sequence continues at coordinate 14,680,453 of NC_090826.1, read as the reverse complement.
GAGGCAGGAGTGCGTGGTGTTGCTTCTCATCGTGGCTCTGGGCTCATCTGATGATGCTCATGCCCCTCGCTTCTCTGTGCCCCTTTCTACTCGAAGGCCGCCACTGTGGAACAGGGTGGCAGAACTCACTTCAGTGGCTCACTTCTCAGATCAATATTTGACTGTTCCATCTTCGGGTTGTTGAGGAAGAGGCTGGAGCCGGAGCAGGACGGATGGGACTTGGAGTTCAAAGTTGGGTTCAGAGCTCAACTGTGCCATGAATTGTGTGTTTTGGGGTAGGCCCTTCACTCCCTAAGCCTCAGGCTCCCCATCTGTAAGACGGGTCTTTAACATGTAGAGTTTCAGTGACAGAGTCAGAGTAGAGAAGATGTTTAACAGATGCCAGTCATGTGGAAATGAAGGAATAAGGCCTGAAAGCAAGGGCCTCCCCAAATTTGTGGCTCCCCCTAAAATGATCCAGCATGACCCTGCTTAGGCTTCTGCAACCCTCAGCCTTGACTTCCTGCCTCGTGGAGCTCAAACCACTCCCTAGAACGGTGTCTGGCAGGGTGCTGAGGAATGTTGACTCATGACAGCTGGTGCTTAATATATGGTCAGGTGCTGCTTTCAGCTCTGTGGACTTGTTTCATCCTCACGGTAACCCCATGAACTACTACCATCCCATTTTACAGAGGGAGAAACTGAGGCACAGAGCAGTTGAGTAACTTGCCCACAGTCACACAGTTAATTGATTGAACCTGGACCTGCATCCCCTGCTCGTAACCACACTGCCATACAGCCCAGCTGGCCTTCATGAGAGAGGCCTGCGGAGGCCTGGAGAAGGTGCCGGAAGCAACCAGGGCTCCCCCAAGGCTGCTGACCAAGATCAGGGATGTCCAGGCAGCCAGGACACTCTGGCGCCCTGACATCGGTGAAACCCATGCCCTTTACGAGGAAGGCAAACCCACCCAGAATAATTGTTGAGCCACCAGGTGGCTTAAGCCGCCTGTAAGCCTGCAGATGTCCAGGAGGGATGAGGCTGGGCAACATGCTGCCGAAGTCACCCTTTCTGCCAGCTTTTTTTTTTTTTTTGACTGTTTTTATTGTCATTATTGTTTTTGGGGAGGTGAGATGGGCCATCTCAAGAATTTCCCTGTGCCTTGTAAAGGATTAATTTTCACCTGTAGCATTATGGGGGACTAATAACCACTACCTTTCCTCTGTGCCATCATGTTTTATTGCTTTCTTTCATTTCACCATGAAGAAACCTGATGGGAATATTCTAGAAACTGCAGCCTGGGGGGTGGGGATGGGGGACTCAGGGGGAGGGCAGTTCATTCTCCCTGGCAACAGGACTGGGCTCAGATGCCAGAGAGGGCCACTGGGTGTGGGATCATGGGAGACACTTATTTTTACCCCTGCTTCTTAAGACATTTATGGGCTTTTCACACTGGCATAAGCAAAAAGAATGAAAAAAAAATTATGGTGATAATAGCTAATATTTATTGAGCATTTACTTCATGCTGACTTTATATGCATTATCTCATTTAACCCTTACAACCACCCTCCAGGGTAACTACTCTTATTAGTCCTATTTCCAGATGAGGAACTGATATGCAGAAAAGTAAAGTAAATAAGGTAATGAAAAATTCAATCTACCAAAATTTTAAAAGAGATTGGCAATAGAAAGGAAGGTCCTACCAATGCCATAATGTGGATGAACTTCAAAAACATGATGCTTAGTGAAAGAAGCCAGACACGAGGGATCACATATTGTATGATTCCATTTATAGGGAATGTCCACAAAAGGCAAATCTAAAGAGACAGAAAGTAGATTAGTGGTTGCCCAGGGCAGGAGGTGGAAACAAGGAGTAACAGTAAATGGCATGAGAGATCATACCGGGAGAGGTGACATAGTCTAAAGCTGATTTATAGTGATAGCTGTGCAACTTGGTTAATGTACTAAAAACCGTTGAAGTGGGTGGATTGTATGATATGTAAAAAAATGCCTCAATAAAGTTGTCAAACCAAGAAATGTAATTAAAATGTGGAAATCTAACATTTATTGAACACCTCTTAGGCACTTTACAGGAATTTTTTCCAGTGCCAACAGCTCATTCAGTTGTTTACCTAAACTCATCTTTGTTGAGCACCTATTATGTGCCAGGCACCATGCCAGAACATGGGGGTACAGTGGTGAACTGGACCTGGTTCATGTTCAAGATCTCTGCCCTGCTGGAAATCACAGTCTAGCAGGCGTTGGGGGGTAGGGCGGGGGTGGGGTGGAGATGACAATGAAAAAGCCAGCAATGGCAAGAGAGTGTACCTGGGGCTGTCATGTTGTAGGCATGGTGCTGGTATAGCCCAGAGGAAGCAACCCCATTCAGACCTGGCAGGTGCTGGGAGGACAGGGAGGCTGGGGCCTGAAGGATGAGGGGGTAGTTAGCTGGTGAAATGGCAGAGGGGTAGAGTGGGGAAAATGAAAGTTGTTTGACCATTCATTCATTCATTCATTCTTTTGTTCATTCATTCAGTAACTGTTTATTGAGAGCCTGCCAGGGGCCTGGCACTTTGACAGGGCAGGTGGCAGAGGCAGAGGGTATAAAGGCCTTGTGGGTGAAGTCATACCCATTTCACTGATGGGCCTCAGAGAGGCAAAGTGACTTGCCAGTTTACACAGCTGGAGCAGAGATACAAACCTAAGCCAACTTTTGTTCAAAAGCCCATCTCTGGAAGAAGAGGCCAGGCAGGTCAGACACACCGCTGTGAATCTGAGGGCCACGGGTAGGTATCCTGCTAAGAAAACCCATCCTTGATCAGCAAGTGGAGGCTGGCATCCTTCCTGGGGATATTCCTTTGTCTGTTGGAACAACCCCTCCCCCCACCTGGTGAGGACCCATCTGTAGCCCCTTTGGATTATTGATGGGGGAGGTGAGGGTACCCAGGGCTGAAGGGAAGGGACCACTGATTTCACTGTCTGGCTTGGGGTGGTACTGAGCATTGGACAGGGAGTGAGGGCCAGAATTCTAGACCAGACTTTGCCACTAATTATCTGGGGCTAGTCCCCACCCCTCTCTGGGCCTCAATTCTCTTGTCTCTAAAATGGGAGCATTGGGCTTGCTGCACTCTGAGCTCTTTCTGGCTGAGATTGATGACCACGACTTCTGGCTATAGAAGTCTCAGGAACTATATGGGCTGGAAGAAGGGTGACCAACTCATCCCGGTTTGCCTGGAAGTTTCTGGGTTTTAGCATTGAAAGCCCCACATCAAGGAAAACTCCTCGATCCTGGGCAAATGGGGACAGTTGGTCACTCTAGCTGCAAGGGCATTAGGCTGGCCTCCCCTCTCATCTTGCCCACAAAGAGCAAGATACATAGCATCTCGTTTTTGCACCTATGTGGCCACAGAACTACTTTCTAGCCATTTTGTTTGTACAAATCATGTTTCTAGGACTCAGTTGAAAAGCCCTTCAAGTCCAGGTACCACTTCCTCCATTTCCTTCGGATCTCCTGGCCTTGCTCAGCCATCTCTTCCTGGTCAGGCTTCCCTCCCCTGCACTTCTTCCCCCGTCTCAGGATGGTCCGTTGGGTTGTCTGTCTCCATTAGCTCCCCCAGGGCTCCTGGAGCTCTTGCATTGCTCACGGCTGTTTCTCTAGTGTTAGGCCAGGGTCTGGGCTAAAGCAGGAGCTCAAAAAATAATCTTGGAATGTCTGGGTCTCTCCAGGCCCAGGACAGGGCTGGGTGCCTCCCACCCCACCCCACCCCTCCAGGAGGGCTTCACACTCCAATTCCAGAGCAATGCTGTTGGCAGGACAGATCCTTCAGAGAAAAGACAGCAGGGAACCACTCCCCAGGTGTGGCTTCTTAACCCTTTCTGTGGGTTAAGGTCCCTTAGGCATCTGGTGAAGCCTGTGGATCCACCTCATAATAATTTTTTAAAAATTGCATTCGGACAACAGTGAAAACAATTTTACTAAAATACAGCTATCAAAGTACTAAAAAATTTTGTGATATAGTAACATGTGTTAATACATTAAGTAAGATTTATTGGTGAGTCGAATATGATCTTAATTTCAGAGTGTGGTAGCTTAAATGATACTTTGAGATATATAGAAACTGAAGGTGATGTGAAAATACCTGTGATTTCTATTAGTGACAAAATCACAGGGACTTCTACTTGTTGCCTGCATTCATGATCAAGGGAAATGCTGAATGCCATTTAGGGATTAGTGAAAATAAAGATATAATTTTTGTCCATGGCATGGACCTCTCAGAATTCTATCCTCATCCCCTCCAGGGTCCGTGAACTCCTGTTTTAAGGCAAAGGGTTTTGATTCTTTAGGTTAGATAAACAAGAAAATCACCAAGAGAGGAGAGAACAAAGAGTGAAGAGCAGTGACCACATTGGGTTGGGTTAAAAGAAATGTTTCAAGACAGGTGAGTTTCAGCTTGGAATGTTGGAAAGGTGAGCCTATTTTCGGAAGGGAGCAAGGAACTGGGGTTGAGGGAAGGAAACCTAGGGAGGGTTTGCTCCTGTGACTGAATCAAAAACAGCCGACTAACATCACAGCCACGACCTCACCCCAGAGCATGCCTGTGTCTCCTTTGTGTCTCTTCTGTCACTGAGAACACCAAGCCATTGTCCCTGTGAGACAGGGTACCTGCCCGCAAGCTTACTCACAAAGAAATGGAACAAACACAAAAGTTAATAACAAGACAAAAATTAAGTTGCAATTCAAAAAATGCAGCCTGAAGAATGTGGAACATGCCACATATCTGGTTATGTGCACACAGTGCAAGCCGCAGGCGTTCAAAGGTGCGGGTTACCTCCCCTCTGAGGTTTGTGGTGAGCATCCAACGGGGAAATGGACAAGAGGCCACCAGCATCGGTAGGCCGGTTAGAGCATGTGTTTGGGGATGGATAGCTGTTCCTCTGGTCTCAGCGACCTCTGTAAAATCGGGATAACAACTATGGCACCTGACATATACTTAGCACTCAATAATGGGAACTACTATTAGCGTTCAAAAAATAACCATAGATGTTTGCAAACCGGTTTAAGAGACACCAGGAGACTGGAGAACTTCGTCTTTACGGTGGTAAATCTGAAAACAGATTTGAATGAATGAGTGAATGAATGAATGAATGAATGAATGCGTCCTCTGGTGGGCTCCGCCCTCTATACCTGTTCTGCCCTCAAGCTGCCCCCCCAAGCAGTTCGATGACCCGCTCTGGGGTCAGCTGCATCTCGGCGTATGAGTGTGCGGTGGTGGGGAGGTGGTCATTCAAGGCGGGGGAGGGGCAGTAGCCCAGGCTGAGCTTGCGGGTGTCACATTCCGGGAGGGTCTTCGCTCAGTCTCCCCACTCCTGTCCCCACCATCCGTGAGGCGCATCTTTGGACCCGAGGACCAGCGGGCTCGGCATTGCCCAGCCAATCTCGGGATGACGAGGCCCGCAGTTAGAGGCGGGGGGCAAGCGGTAGAGGAGCGCTCCCGGGTCCACCGCGTGGGGGACCTGCCGCTGGAAGCGCTGCCTTATCCTGGGAAGGTCGAACTAGGCCGCCCCAGGCTGGAGTGGAGGTGGGGTGCGGATGCACCTTCGGAGGCTCTGGTCCCCCGGCTCTTCCAGGCCGAGGTCTCCCTCACCCCGTGGTAATCTGGGGCCGGGGAGTTCGGGTGGGGTGGAAGAGAAGCGGGGTCTCCTTGACAGAGGACGTGGGGGAGGGGACTTCCTAAAGGGGGAAACGAGCGCTGCCGAGGCTGCTTGTCCCTTTAAGAGGCCGGGCTGGCTCTGCGGCGGTTCCACCTAACCGCGTGCCTGGTGCAGCTCTGCGGTCTGTGTCCCCGGGCAAAGAATCCGAGCCGGGCTGGACGGCAGGACGCGGCGCAGGGGAGGGAGTGGTCCAGCCCGGAGCTGGGCGGAGCCAAAGCTGCAGACAGCGAGTCCACAGAGCCGAGAAAACAGTGGAGCCCGGGAATGGGAGGAGCCACGGGGCCGTGGGCGGGGCCCGGCGCTGCGGGCCTCGGGGACCCTGCCTCCAGCTTTGGGAGCGCCGCAGAGGAGGGCGGGGTGGGCGGGGCGAGCTTGGGGGCTGGGCCTGTGTCTGCAGTGGGCGGGGCCCGCCGCAGAGGGGCAGTGCCGGCTGAGAGTCCTCTGCGCGCTAATACCGCGGTGCCTCCACAGCGTCTCTGACAGCCCCGGCGCCGGGACCAGCGATCCTCGATACCTCGCGCAAGCCGCCGCGGCCTCCACCGCGGCCCGAGTCCAGTTCCTCGCCTCGGCGCCCATATCCGGGGGCGGTCCGGCTCGCCGTCTCTGCGGAGGCCGCATCTGGCGCGCATCTGGAACCGCCCGGCCCGTCGCGCTGGATCCCGCGCCCTCCCTGGCCCGGCCGCGCCGGGAGCCCTGCCCGGAGCTGGAGCCGCACTTGGAGCCGCGGGCCCGGGGCCCTGAGCCGCGCAGCCGGCGCATGGTGAACTCGCTGATATTCGGAGAGATGGCCTTGGCCTTCGGCTGCCCGCCGAGCGGTGCCGGGGGGACCTGCCCCGGCGCGAGTGGCGGCGGCGGGGCCGGGCCAGGGCCATCGCCGGTGACGGCGGCGCTGCGGGACGACCTGGGCTCCAACATCCACCTACTGAAGGGGCTCAACGTGCGCTTCCGCTGCTTCCTGGCCAAGGTGCACGAGCTGGAGCGGCGCAACCGGCTGCTGGAGAAGCAGCTGGAGCAGCAGCAGAGCGAGCGCGAGCGGAGGCTGCGCTACAAGACCTTCTCCCGCGAGCAGGCCGTGCAGACCGGGCCCGAGCTGCTGCAGCCACCCGCGCCCGGCGGCGGGCACGGCAGCGGCGCGGCGGCCGGAGCCAACGCCAACGCCGCGGCCCTGGGCGGCCTGCCCCCCTGCGGCGGCTCGCAGCCGCAGCACTACGGCCGCCTGCCCGGGACCATCTGGAGCTACACGCAGGTGCGGCGCACGGGCGGCGGCGGCGTGGAGACCGTGCAGGGCCCCGGCGTGTCGTGGGTGCACCCCGACGGCGTGGGCGTGCAGATCGACACCATCACCCCCGAGATCCGCGCGCTCTACAACGTGCTGGCCAAGGTGAAGCGCGAGCGCGACGAGTACAAGCGGAGGTGAGTGGGGCCCCGCTCCTGCCCCCGCACTCCCGGCTGGCGGGGGGGGGGGGTGTCTTCCCTGTCTCCGCGGCCAAGGAATGTGTGCGTTCGGGAGGGGCCGGGGGCGGCAGCTGGTCCTGGCAGGTGGGCTGGAAGCTGTGTTTGCAGAACGCCCTACACACGCTTGGAAAACTCAGTTATCTAGTTCCAAGAATGGGAGCGGGCGCTAACTATGGTGGGGGACACCTCCGCTCCGTCACTGGACCAGGCACATTGTTTTCTAGGTGACATAATGACCATTGGTGTTTTGCGTGATCTCGTCTAATCCTCATGGCAACGCAAAGTGTGGGGCATTCTTATCCTCATTTTGTAGATGAGAAAACCGAGGCACAGAGATGCAAGTGACTTGCCTAAGATGGCTTGGCTAATAGGTGGTGAAGTCAGGATGTGAACTACTCCTGGCTAGTCTGTCTTCCAGCTTAGGTATTTTCCCAAGGATGTAGGAGGTGGGCTCTCCTCTGTCAATGGGTGAAAAGAAATAACTCTTAAGTAATCCACTGGCTTCTTGTTCCTTGAATTAAAAAGTCATGTGTTTAAGAATGGTTGGATCTGTCCACTGAGGCCAGGGTCTGCTGTCTTGGTCCAGCTCTGTAAGGTCCAGCTGGCTGGGCTGGATAACCAGACCTACATCAGACTGGCCACGAGCTTTTAGAAACAGCTACCTTCACCTCTCTTCTCCCCACCCCCAATTCTCATGGTTTTTTGGACCCCAACAAACTCAGCCCTAAAGGCCCACAGAAGGAGATAACCTTAGGCTGGAAGACTGGGCACTGAATGGACCCAGACCACCGTCTCTGGCTGGAGTGTGGCGCAGACTGCCTGCTGAACTGGCTAGCACATTCCTGCCCAGCCCAGATTACCTAGCTGGGAAACTGACATTGCTTCCTGCCTGCAACCTGGCTGACAGTATTGTCAAATCGGCCTTCTGATAAGAGTAGAGGGGTCTGTCTGTAGCATCTCAGGCCTGGATGGGGGCAGGGCCCTCTGCTGTCCCAGGCATGGGCAACTCTGCATTGGGAGCTGTGGCTCTGAACTTCAGGGCTTGGAGGATGCACTGAGAAGCATCTTTCCTCCATTCCTCGAGTCCTAGCGCTCACATGAGCAGAGAGAGCTGGGCATGGGTCTCCTTCCTTTTCCTCTACTGGCAGGCTGGCCACTGGGCAGGATTCAAGTGCCAGCTCCATTACCTGCCCGTGAGAACCACTGGCTGAACCAAGTGGTCACTGAACCACTCGGAAGCCTGTTTACTTATCAGAGAAATGGGAATAATAAAATCCATCCACAGTTGCACAAGGCGTGAGTAGGCTGGTGATGCTTTTTGGAAGGTATAAAGTAATCAACTTGACATTATTAAAGATGATTGGTTTTGTCAAGCTGTCAGGGAGCAGTTGCCTGGAGAATCAGGTCTCTCATGCAGGGCCTGGCTTCCTGGGGGTAGGTCTTGGACCCTGCGGGGAGACAAGCTACTCTTCTGGGCTGGTTGTTTCTCCTGAGGACTTGAGAATGGCCTGGTGCCTCGCCATGGGGAGGCCACCTCTCTGCCCCTAGCGGGCAGCTTCCTTGGGGTGGGGCAGAGAAACAGGCACTTGCTCTCGATGGTGAAACTCGGAGGGATGGGCCCTTCTGTCTGCCACTGTTGATTGTGTCGTCATGCCCCAGGCTTGCGCTGTGTTTGTTTTACTGTGTGTGTGCTTTTTGGACCTGGCTACTAAGGAGATGAAAAAACTGTGCCCAGTCTTAGAGGGAGATGGGTCGGCATTGAGCAATGCCCTGTTCAAGTTGCACCCAGGGTGTGGGGTGTGATGTCAGCTTCTGGACTGGCCTGGAATGACATGGGCGCTGCTGAGACAGGTGGAGTGTGGGTATCTCTCTTCCCACCCTTCTGGGGTGTGTGTGCACCTTCTCTTCCCCCATTTTTTTTTCTTTTTTTGTGAATTGGGGAGACACATCTATTCTGAAGTTGATTCAGGGCTCAAGTTGGATTTTTTCAAAGCAAGTTTACTCCCTTCTCTGAGTCTCAGTTTCCCTATCTGTAAAAGTGAGAGGAGGGTGGTCTAGAACTGTCCTTGAAGGCCCCGGCTGCCTCAGAGATGCCTTAGGCAGTTCCTTGAATATTAAATAAAAGCTAATATTTAAAAAAATGTTAAAATGGTCATAAAAGTGTGCTCAGTCACTTTTAAGTTCTTACTGTTAACTCACGGAAGTCTACTTAACATTGATTTGTTAGTACTTGGTCTCAAGTTAGAGCCTTCCCCTGCCTTCTCTTTGTCGGAAGAGTACTCTGAGATTACAAAGCAAACTGCTAAAAGCTGGTCCCGTTTGTAGCTACTAATCTGTGTGAGTCAGGATTTTCTTGATACTCTGCAGCCAAAACCAGAGAGAGAATTAAAGCGAAGGTGGACCTGTCATCCATAATCCCAGTTCTAAATGTTAATGGATCAAAATAGCCTCATCAACCTCATGGATTGAATTTAGAATAGGTAACTGTTATATCGTTGAGCCTACAATATAAATTTATACAAGTAACATTCTGTTTTTACTTGTTTCTGTATTTGGGTTTCTCATAAGAATTTTCTTTTGGGAAGAGGGCAGGCATATGATCAGCTTTTTGAAAAGCTTAAGAACCACTGGGTTAGATGATCTCAAAGGGTCTTCCCAGCCTTGACAATATGTAAATCTGAGTTTGAGCTCCCAGCGCACTTCTGATCTCCTGTTCATAAGAGAATGAGACCAAGGTGTTTACCTGGGCTCTTGGCCACTGAAGGCTTCAGATCCTTCCAGGATGTCTAGCATGGAGCCCCAAGCAGTGACCGACAGAAGGAGCCTGTGCCGGGAAAGGAAAGGTTCCAGGCTTTCCTCTGGTCCACCTGGAGGAACTCGCAGCCTTGGAGATGTTCATTCTGCTTCTCCAAAGGGGAACCTGGGTTGTGTAGCTCAGTGTTCTCCAAGCTAGGGACTTTTGGGGTTCCACCTCCATGAACTGTGGCCATATTCATGTACCACCATCCATATTATTACTTATGTAAAATATTTTATATAGCCTTATGGGGTATAATTTACATATCATAAAATTCTCCCATTTTACGTGTACAATTCAATGATTTTTAGCCAGTCCACTGAGTTGTGCAACTATCAGCACAATCCAGTTTTAGAACACTTGCATAATCTCAAAAAAGATCCTTTCTGCCCTTTTGCAGTGAATCCCTGTTCCCACTCCAGACCAGGCACCACTGATATGCTTTCTATTTCTATAGCTTTGCCTTTCCTGGGCATTTCATATAAATGGAATCATACAGTATGTAGTCTTTTGTGTCTGGCTTCTTTCACTTAGATGATGCTTGTGTGGTCCATCCATGCTATAGCTTATATCAGCAGTACACTGCTTTATAATGCTGAATAATATTCCACTGTATGGGTAGAGCACATTTTGTGTATCCATTCACATACATAGTCAATAAAATGTAAATTTAAAAAGTCACCTGTGTGCTATGTCACATCATCTTGTGTGCTGTCAGTGCTACAGGATCCGTGCTTTGGAAACACCAACCCAAACCAGAGCCCCTGGCCTGGGGTGACTGGGCCCTGGCCCTGATCACTCCTGCTTTGGTTTCCTTTTGGTCCAATCAGCTCTGAGCTCTTTACCACGAGGGAAATGTGGTCACTGAAACTGTAGCCGACAAGGTTGTCAAGCATTGATTTGAAAACCAAAACAAACATCTTTACCCTGTCACCATTCAGTCATGCCACCAAAATATCCTGTTCTGAGTTTGCAAGCTGGGGGGCCTTTCCCTGGGAGATTCCTACTGAAACTAGATAAACTTTAGACAGGCAGAGAGTTTTCTAAATGGGCATCCTAGAGATCCAGACTCCAGGTCTGGCTCTACCATTAGGCGCTGTGTGACCTCAGGCCAACTCCTGCCCTCTCTGAGCCTTAGGTCCCCCACCTATACACAACACGTTTCCTTTAGGTGATCCCTGCCAGCTCGCTCTACATTTCGGTCTGTGACTTGGAGGGGCCCAGTTCAGGGCTGCTCTTTCTGCTTCCTGGGATGACAGTTTGGCCTTTCTCTGTTCCGGGCCTCCCCCTCTCCTGCCTCAGGCCCCGTGTGGTTTGGAACCAGTTGGTTTTGTTCCCTCCCCTTGCAAGTTGCTGAGTGTCTGTGCCCCTGACTCCAGTCAGCCTGAAAGTCTCGGTTTGTTTTCCCTGGAGCTTTGTTTGAGAGCCAGGAGGACCACAGTGATCATTTAGCATAGTGGTTTTCAAGTGGACTCTTTGGAGCCCTGGAGTCTAGAAGAGGGTGTCTTGGGGTGACTCTGGGGATAGTCCGGGGGGCTGACCACCTAGGATTCGGCCAACATCAAACACAGCAGCTCCATTTTCATGATTCTCAGATTAATATTCTGAGGGAGATTCGATTGGAAACCAGGGTTTTACAGTTTAGAAGAAAAGAAAGAAAGAAATCGCTGATTCAGCTGAATACTTTCATTTTAGAGATGGGGAAACTGAGGCCCAGAGGGAGCTGACCCACAAAGCCGAGCCAGGCAGAACTTCTGTCTGCCATTGAGAGCTTTCTTCCCTGCCCTGAGATGATGCCCGCATCATTTGCCTTCCACTGGGGCTTGGCAGAATTCTCTCCACCTTTTTATGTGTCTGCCTTTAAGCATTTTTTAAAAAGCCACTTTCAGGGATAGGAGGGACTTTTGTCACAGCTATTTCTGATCATGAGCCGGAAGCGGCTGGGCTGTTGGCCCGAATGGAGGGCTCCAAAAAAGGCTGGTGGGTGAGCCAGCTGGAGCGTCCCTTGCCTTTTCCCATCATGCGCTGGGAGGCCCTTGAGCAGGTGGGTGCTGGCCCCTAAGTGCCCCAAAGCCACAAGACTGCCCTGGAAAGCTGGTCAGAGGGCTTCGTTCCCTGCCACTTCCATTGTTTCCGAAGCTGCTGATACGGATTCTTTATTTCTGATTTTCCTGGGAGGCAGCCTGGGATGGTGGAAAAAGGGATTGAATCCCGGTTCTGCCACTCTCTGTGTGACTATGGGCAGTTGCTTGGCCTCTCTGAGCTGCCTGAGCCACTGCTTTGTGTAAAAGAGGGAGAATAACACCCCTAGGGATCGGAAAGGAGTAAATAAGCTCTTGTGTTAAGACACATGAAGCTCCCGGGACGTCCCCCATCCCAGAGCCCTTCCCCCGTCCCAACCCACCCCTGCAGTATCTGTTCCCTTCATTTACAAGGATTTCTCAGCACAGCGCTGAACTGCCTGACACATCCATTTCAGGACCCGTCGTCGCTCTCTGTCCCGTGGAAGGCGCCTGAGATGGTGCTGGGGGCAGAGGGAGAAAGGGCTACTTCTTTGTCCAGCATCTAAGGAGGCTGTTCTTCCTACTCTTAGTGGTTGATTTGTGCCTCCGGGAATCTCTGGCCACCCTCCGCCCTTTCTTCCAACCTCCTTTAAAAGAAACACGCCCCCCGCCCCCCAACCCCGCCCCGCCTTCATTTAGCTCCTCAGTATTCCAAGTCTCTTGGGTTAGGCTGGCAGACTCTTTGGGAACAAATTTGGGAGGGCTTTTCAGAGCCTCAAGCTAGAAGGAGGGGAATGAGGTCCCAGAAAAGAAAAGGAAACAGGAAGCAGGAAGCAGGGATACAGCTGACACTGAAGATTCCTTCTCCCAGGAATTTGAGGCGGGGCTTTTGCCTTGGCCACCGGATACAGGCCCCTGGGCCCCACCAGCTTACATACACTTACACACACACACACACACACACACATGCACACACGCACGCACGCACGCACGCACGCGCTCTCAGGCTCTCTCTCCAAGCCTGTGCCTGCATCCCCACACGTGTCTGTATTTGAAAGACATAGAAGGGTAGACCCAGAACTTGCACACATCCTTTGCTGCCAAGAGATGCATGAACTTCCAAGGGAATTGATTTGAACCATGCCACGTGTCAGTGATACCGGAGGCTGCGGACTTTGCATGTGGAGTCCCAGCTTTCGATCACATTGATGAGATGCAACCGGGTTGGCGCTCCGTTTGTTTCCCAGGTCATAGATGGCAGGAGGCCCACGGCAGGGAAGGAGGCAGCCCTGTTGTTCCCTCAGGATCAGGATATGTTGCTCTCCCCTGACTTTCTTGCATTGGGCATTCCTGAGCACCCACTGCCTCCCCATCACAGGACCGTACACCCTGAACTGTAATTGCCTGGGATGTATCTGCCCCCTCCACTGACTGTAAGCTCTTTGGGGGCCGGCTCCGGGTCTGTCTTCTTCGTCTTGTACACAGAGAACCCATCCAGGGCCTGGGCAGAGTCCATGCTGAGCGAGTATTTGTGCAGTGAGGGGCGCTCTGTGCCCAGCTGCTGCGTGGTGGTAGGCCCCGGTGAGGCTGGGTTGACACAATAACTGACACGCATGGACTCTACATCCGGCAGACTCACAGCTTGTGGAGGGCAGGGTCTGGACCTGGAGTCAGGAGACCCGCGCTCCTGTCCCAACACATCAGTTCAACAAGTTTGAATGAATACCTGTCTCCTGGTGCCACATGATGGGCCTCCAGTGCAGGAGTTAAAAGCTGAATGAGCTTGGGCTATCACTTTGCCTCTCTGAGCCTCAGTTTCCTCATCTGGAAAAGGGGGATGCTGAGATCTGTGTCCCAACATTGTGAGAGCAGTAAATGGGCTCACAGAGCTACAGTACATTGTAGGTGGTGAAGTTCCAAGAGTTACACAGCCAGATTTCACAGGGCAGAAGGGGTGAGCAGTGATGGCTTTGTGAGGTGGGCAGTAGTCAAGAACGGGGCTTGGACCTGGGGAGAGGGTAGTCCATGACCTTGCTGGCAGCATCTGGGGGTTGTGAAGCCCCTTGGCAGGAGTGGTGCTTAGAAGAGGTGCTTAGAAGATTCCAGGCCAGGTGGGAGGCTGGTGAAGATTTCTTATGCTGCCGCCTGCCTGCCAGGGCAGTGCCCTCCTAACCCCAGTGGGCACCCATGCTTGGCTTCCTGGGCAGGATGTAGTTTCTTGCTCTAGTTCTTGGTACAAAAGTAGTTGTCACCCAATACTAAATCTGGCAAATGCTTCAGGTTCCCTTGAGGGCCTGTGGCCTGGCTGAGCCCCCTGGGGTGTGGCAGGGGGCAGTTAGAGCCCTGCGGAGTCTAGGTCGTGGTCCTGGCTTGCCTGGGGTATGAAATAAGCTTCCTGTTGCCCACCTGGGAATGGGGACACTGGGAAGATGGGCTCGCCCAGTGCCCTAGGAACACTGTTGTCTCTGTAACTTTATTGGAGTGATCTGGATTCTGTGCACGTCATTTAATCTCTTGCACCTTGATGTGTTGCTCTATAAAATGGGGATAAGTTTTCTTATGCGTTCTGCTTCCCAGGGTTGTTATAAGAATCAGTTGAGGGGCTTCCCTGGTGGTGCAGTGGTTGAGAATCCGCCTGCCAGTGCAGGGGACACGGGTTCGATCCCTGGTCCGGGAAGATCCCACATGCCGCGGAGCAACTAAGCCTGTGCGCCACAACTACTGAGCCTGTGCTCCATAGCCTGTGAGCCACAACTACTGAGCCTGCATGCCACAACTACTGAAGCCCCGCGAGCCTAGAGCTCGTGCTCCGCAACAAGAGAAGCCACCATTATAACAAGCCCGCACACCGCAACTAGGGAAAGCCCGTGCACAGCAACAAAGAAAGACCCAACACAGCCAAAAATAAATAATAAAATAAAATAAATAAATTAAAAAAATGATAATAAAATAAAATAAATCATAGTGAGTTCATAGCCACCATTAAGTGAGTACCTACTACGTGCTAAGCTCTGTGATGAATTCTTTAAATAAGTGAGATTTAATTATTAGAGCAATTCCAAGAGGTAGGATTGATTCTGTTCATCTTACAGATGCGAGTTTCAGAAGGGTGAAGAACTCCGCCCCAGATCTCCCAGTGAGTCCAGCCTGGGTCTCCAGACCCCAAGTTCAGTGCTCTGCCCGGCGGAGACGCAGGCTGGCTTCGTCTCGTGCGGCCTGGAGGCTGGTGAAGCTGGCACAGGGTGGAGGAAGCAGGCGGGAGGCAGGCTGAGGTGTGGGTCTCCCCGGCGCCTGTCACAATATTGCCGGGCCGGTGACGGAACAGGAGGTGGCCACCATGCTGGGAAGACTTCCTGCTGTGACTTTAGAGTAATTATTTCTGGCGAAGCCAATGAATCACTGGCAACGCAAGCAGATGAGCCTCCTGGGCTGCCATAGAGGGCGGGCCAGCCCCCCTGATCTCTGAGGACTGAGCTCTGGGGATGGGGAGTTCCTGGGTTGGCAAGTCTAGGCTGGGAGACCTGGGGGTGAGGGTGGGGGAAGGGATGACGAGCTAGGAACA
Source organism: Eschrichtius robustus (assembly GCF_028021215.1). NCBI lineage: Eukaryota > Metazoa > Chordata > Mammalia > Artiodactyla > Eschrichtiidae > Eschrichtius > Eschrichtius robustus. Next base: position 14,664,947 of record NC_090826.1, on the reverse strand, counting down.
CGAATCGTTACCTGTCAGGCACTTTCCATGTGATCTGATTTAAACCTTGTGACAACCCTGCACGATGGAAACCGAGGCTCAGAGAGGAAAATTAACTTGCCCCAAGTCACATAGCGAAGCCAGGACTGGATGTGGGTCTCAGACTCTAAGTTTCAATGCTCCTTTTGTCACGCCCAGTGCCTGAGCACTCCCAGGGCAGTGGTCAGGGGCTCTCACTGCCTGATGACGAGCAGGAGAGAGCAGTAGACATTCTGGTGGCCGGAGGGAAGCTGGCCTCCACCCTGGGCTCAGGTCTGACTTTTGCTTTCGGTTGGTGCTGTGAACTTTGCCAGGGTATAGGGAACTTGTTACAGTCATTCTGTGCCTCTTGTTGGGGAAGATGAGCTTGCTGGGTGTGGGTGTCTGAGAAACCAAGGTTCTGTTCTCTGGACGGTGGCTGGGCACCCACCGTGTGCCAGGCCCCATGCTGGGCACTGGGGTGAAGCAGACACAGCCCCTGCCCTCAGGAGCTCGGTGTCTGGGGACACAGGCAAATGGGACAATGTCACATGACAAGTACCTGCGCAAGTAGTGCCTATGCATACTAGAGGCACAATAAATAGTAATTAATTTTAAAAATATTTATATACCATGTACCCTTTGCCAGGCTCCATTCAAAGCAGTTTACGAATATTTAATTTATATGACCTCATAACAACTCTATGAGTTGGATACTATCATTAGCCCATTTTAGAGATGCTGAAACTGAGCCATAGAGACATTGAGGGAAGCCGGGCCAAGACGGGAAGCGGCGAGCCAAGATTCGAACCCAGGAAGTCAGGCTCCAGATCCAGTGCTGTGCCCGTGGTGACTAAGTGATCGGAAGCCCTGGGCCACACCCACACTGCTGTTTCTTTTCCAACTTCCCATGCAACCTGGGGCTACTTGAAGTTCCATGAAAGGTCTTGTCCTCCCCTTGCCTTTATATCACATCTCCCCTAGATCCCAAGTCAAAGGACAAAAACCTTTGGAACTAAACACCTCGGAGCAGAGCGTTTGTGTGGAACTTGGAAGCTGGGAAGAGAGGAGTCCAAGAGTGTCTCCACTGCTTATCAGCTCCGTGACCTTGAGAGAGTCCTTGCTTCCTTATCTGCAAAATGGGGATGGATAGGCATTTTGCACGGGTGGCATGAGAAAGGGACTGAGGTGACGGCCCTCAGACACTGGCAGCTGCTGTGATGATTTTTTTAATTAATTTTTATTGAAGTATAGTTGCTTTACAATGTTGTGTTAGTTTCTGCTGTACAGCAAAGTGAATCAGCTATACGTATACATATATCCCCTCTTTTTTGGATTTCCTTCCCATTTAGGTCACCACAGAGCCTTGAGTAGAGTTCCCTGTGCTATACAGTAGGTTCTCATTAGTTATCTATTTTATACATAGTAGTGTATATATGTGCCATGATGATTCTTCAGTGAGACTGGGGGTCCTGGGGAGAGGAGCAAGGGGGCACTCCGGTGGCACTGGGGCCCTGGCCTGGGCTGCGCTGGGTCGGGGCTGTCTCCGGGGCGGCTCTGAGATGCTTGCTCAGCGCTCTCTGGCCTGCGTGCTCTGACTTCAGGATGTGCAGGTGCACACAGCCCCCTGCTCATCTGCTGCGCGATGGAGAGACACCCCCGCAGTGGAGACACTGCCTTCCACCCTCTTAATTGGCATTTTTATTACTTGGGTTATTTAAGGAGTTTCTTGGCTCGCTGCCATCTGTTTGCCGTCTAGGGGGAGGGGAAGAGCTGGGTCTAAGTGGACCTTGTGAAATTCCCCAGCAGACAGGCCTCTGTCTGGGCAGAGTCGGTACATCTTCCCGGGGCCCACTGGCACCCCCATTTTGTCCCCGCCTGCTGTGGTTAATGGGAAGAAGGCCATCCCGGGGCAGAGTGTGGGTGGAGACTGAGACTGGAATAGATGTGGGGAAAGCTTGTTGCAAAGTCAGAAGAACACTGGACCAGAGAGAGAGCCTTGGAGCACTAGGCGGGACCCTGGTGGGACCCTGTAGTGCCTGAAATCCAGGGATTCTGGAAGACAGCTGAGCCAGCTTAGGGCCAGTCAAGGAAGGCTTCCTGGAGGAGACATCAGCTGAGTTGTGTTTTGAAGATCCAGTAAGAGTGGAAGAGAAGGGGGAAGGGTGCTGCCAGTAGAGAGAACAGCTTGTGCAAAGACCTGGAGCTGAGATTGCCATGCTGGTGCACAACCCAGGCCCGGGCCGGAGTCAGGACACAGCCAGAACCTGGCCTGCCTGCTCTCTCTTCTCCCCCTTCCTGGCCTACCTCCCTCCTCATGGCCTTCTTGGCTCTCTTTGCTCTGTTTTGCTGTCTCTCCTCCTCTCTCCTTTCCCTCTTTCCCTTCTTTCTTGTTTTGGTCTCTGTTCCCTATGGCTGGAGGCAGGGGAGGGCTGTGAGGGGTCTCTGTCCCCCACCCCCACCCAATGCCAGGCCTTGGTGGGGGGCCCTTTGTTTGCTGCTGGGGCTTTGTGAGCCCGTGCGTGAGCCCGTGGGTGTGCGCGTGTGTCTGTGAGTATGGGGCTGAGAGCCTCTTTCTACCCCCTGTGGACTTGGAGGCTCCGGGGTCAGGACCCCACCTCTGTCCACTGCAGACCCCTTGTACTACGGGCCTGGGGTCTTGACATCAGGTTGGGGGATAGGGGAGGTTGCCTGGTGAGAGGGATAGCTGCCAGGTTAGAGGTCAATGCCGTCATGGGGGCCTCAGCCTCCCCGACCCCCGTCAAGTTCTGGGCCTATGATTAGACACCGGTCGGGGAGTGAGCTGGGGAGGCTAGGCTGCTCACCTTACCTCTCCCGCCTGACTGCCCCACCTGCCCCTTCTCCCTCACACCTGTGCCTTCCTCATACCCCCTGGTGGGCCCAGCGGGTTTGAGGCTCTCTCTGAGGTCATTTAATCCATCCCCCTGCTTCTAGGAGACGTCGTTCCCCTGTCATCCCAGATGACTAAATGTGCCTGGTGTCTTTTGAAGAAGACCTGAGAGTTCGTCCCTCAGTGTTTTATCTTTTTCTCTCTACCCCCACCCACATACCCATGACCATTTTACAGATGAGAAAACTGAGGCCCAGAGAAGGAGAGCAGCTCCCTTGAGGTCACACAGCACAGTAGGGGCTAGAACCCAGGTCCCCTAAACAGGGTTCCTTTGAAACCCTTGGGCTAAGGGATCCTTCTGGAGGCTGCTGGTCCTTTAAGGAGGGCTTTGGAAAACTTCCAGAGGCCAGAGAACGTAGAGTGAAGAGGCCTCGGAGCCTGTCAAAGTGGAGCCCACACAGACTGAGCCCTGCCCCTTGGCCAGACATCCGGGTCCTCAGTGCTGCAGATGAGGCTCTCTTGGCCGACAAAAGAGACATCTGAGGTCACCTTGGGTTTGTCTCCTTGTAACAGGAGGCAATTCCCTGAGCTCGGCCTGGCGTTGGCGCCTTGGGTTGTTGACTGACTGGCTGACTGACCTACTGTCCCTGTCTGCCAGCCGTGTGCTCAGCTGTGCATTTCTCTGTGCCTTGGTTTCCTCTTGTATAAAATGGGATGACGAGACCCACAGGGTTGTTGATGAGCCTGGCCCACTGAGGGCCATTCCCATCCCCTTTTCTCTGGGGTGAGCCCTGGAGTTGGAGGTCTGAGAAGTTTGCCCACAGTGAGGAGTTGGGTGAACCACAAAGACCGATCCCCCAGTCTTTACAAAGACCATGTTTCTTGAGTCCCCAGCCTGGGGCTGGGCCCTAACAAATAGTATGTTTGGATCTGTACACAGTTTTATATGGAAAGTCTTAATATTACATTGCAGCTGGTTTGACACTTGCCTTTAAAGAAAGTATTGATGTTTAAAACATCAGGACTTATTCAAGTTGGGAAAACTGGGGTCAGAGCTCACCAGGCTACTGACAGCCACGATTAACCTACACTGAGTTCAGGGAAGCCCCAACGTGTAGGTTGTTCCTTTCTGGGCCTTAAGGCATAATACATCCATGGGGAATTAAAAAGAAATTATTTGTTCACTCTTCCTCGGTTGCATTGTCAGCCTGCAGTCAGGGCCTTCACTTGGGTGGGAGCTCTGATCCTGGAGTGAGATCGCCTGGGTTCCCATCACCACCCCACACCTCAGTTTTCTCATCTGTAAAATGGGGATGACAACCTTAGCTCACGGGTTGTAAAGAGGGTTCAGTGCGATGGTGCATGCCGAGGGCTAAGTGTGGTGCTGGCCCCTGAGCTGTTATTGCTCTGTCCCTTCTGTCTCATCCTGGCCCTCACCAGCTCCCAAGGCCCCACACAGTGAGAACTGCCTCTTCCCTCCCCGTTCAGGCTGCAGAGTGGCCTTTGTGTTCAGAGCACTTCCTTTCCCCAGCAGAGCTGCCTGCTTGGCTGGCAAGGAGGAGGTCACATCCCCTGTCCTCCCCAGCAGACTGTCAGCGCAGGGTCACTGGTAGGGCAAGACCTAGCATTCGAGGCTGTGGCCAGCACAGTGTGTCACCTGGAGCCTGTGGCTTCCAGTGGCCTTGCTGGAGAGTGGTCTTGAATGGGGAGTCTCTCTGTGTCCCTGCCTCCCTGGGGAGGGGCCCCCTAAGTCCCAGCATCCTTGTGCAGATACGGAGGCAGCCTTGGGACCCATCCCTGGCCTGAGGTCTCACTGTGAGGCAGGGGCAGAGCTGGGATTTGAACCTGAATCTGGTGGACTCTTCCAGAATAATTCCGGCCGCACTCCCAGGCTCTGTCTTTCAGGTTGAGGAATGGGCTGCATGTTCCTGGCCCTGGCCCTTGGGCTGAGATACAGGAGTTCAAGTCCTATCTTACACCTCAGGGATCACCGGGGCAGCTGTTCTTCCTGAAGGCCATGGGAATATGGCTCCCGGGTTCTTGTCCAGCCCACTGACTATCTCTGCGAGGCCTTGTGGGTGAAGCACCCGCTCCCAGACCTTGGCAGAGAGGTGACGTTGAAGGCTGTCCTGGCATTGTTTTTCCAGAGTTGATGTCAAGGCAGCTGGTTTAGGGTTTCGCCTCTGAGACAAAGGCTGCTTTGTAGCTTCTGCTGGGTTTAAGTCCAGGCATATCACCCTCCCAAAGTAGGAAACGAGGTGGAAGGGATTGCAGAGAAACTCTGGGAGGCTTCACTCACCCTCAGCTCCTCCAAGAAGGAAGCCAGGATCTCATAACCCCATTATACTCCTCTCACCGTTCCCCGAGCACATCCCATGTGCCTGATGCTGTGCAAAACTTCACGGATGTTTTGAACTGCACAAGAGTCTTGAACCTCGCAAGACTCTTGAAGGGTAGCTGTGGTTAACGCCTACTGTACAGATGAGGAAACAGTCTCGGCAGGTGAAATGACTTGTTGCTTGTCATGGCCAGAAAGTGGCAGAGCTGGCATGTGAACTTGGGTCTTAAAAGATCGTCCCTGGGGTTCCATCACTGTTCAGTCTCATTTCAAACCCAGCTTTGGGAGGGTGCTTCAGGAGGTTGAGGCGCCCCAGGGGGAGGCTGGAGCAGATAGGTCTCATGGCTTTGGGGATCCATAGCTTCTCTTCTCAGGATTCAGAGTTGGGCCACGGTGCTTGGAGCATGTGTTGCATATTTAAGAAAGTGTGTGTGGGTGTGAGCACAAGTTAGAGAAGGGGGTTGGACGCTGGAAGGTCTATAGTCATGGGAAGGTGATTCCAGGGAGCCCTTGAGGGCAAGTGTAAGGAGTCATCCCAGGGGACACCTAGGACCTTCTGCTCTTCTTTTTGAGGAATTACTCCGCTTGATCATTCATTCATCCATCCATCCATCTATTCATTCATCCACCTATCCATCCATCCATCCATCCATCCATCCACCCATCCATCCATCATTTTTAGGGTGCTTGTGCTTGGCCCCATGCTTGGGCCCTGGGGATGGTGCAGCATGGACTGGAAAGGCAGACTCCTGTGCCTAGGGAGCTCGCCAAATGACTGTTAAATCAGAGCTGCAAGAGTCCTTAGAGATGTTCAATTTCTCCCCCAGCACACACTTTTCAGAGGGGTAGTGACTTGCTAAAGGTTACACAGCAAGTTGGTGGAAAACCTAGGGCTCAGAGCCAGGTCTGTGGATCCCAGCCCCATGTTCTTGCATCTCTGCTGTGCTGACAGACGGCTCCACTCCTGGCTGGCAGCCCTCTCACCTGGCCCTTCCTTCCTTGGCTATTTTGATGTGTTCTTGGGCTTTTCTGGAGTCCTCTGCAGCCTCTCTCCTGAGAGACATCCAGAGATCCTGGTTGGACCAGCATACAGGCCCCAGGCTGGAGCTGGGCCTGGCTGTGCTCTACCCTGAGATGACACCATTGTCCACTTGGAATGTCAGGTTGGCTGGGCACCCGAGTGCAGAGACTCTGAGGCCCTGCTTTGCTTGTGGACTCCAGCTTGCTGTCCCCAGAGAGTCTCCAGAGGTCATCTGTTCCTCCCTCGCCTTGAGGGTAGGACCTCTGCAGATCCCACTTAAAGGTTTTACTGCCTGGGAAGGACATTGCAGGGCCTTCTAGCATCCTTGTAGGCTTTTCCATTGGGAAATGCTTCCTGGTCTCTAGCCATAATCCCATACGCTGCATTTCCCCGTGCTTAGCCTTCCATCGAGTAGGGGAATGGGTGGGCACTGCCTGGTGAAGACCCTTCCTGAGTTCTCCAGGCAGCATCAGTCCCGCACTGAATCTCAGAAGCTTACCTTCTTCCTGCCTGAAGTTCCTCTTGACTCATATACATGCTCTCGTTGGGACATGCTTTTTGTGTAGAAAGGATCTGGCTCATCCCTCTAGGATTCCACAAGTTCTTGGGGGAGCCGGGGCGGGGGGAGGGGCAGGGGGAGGAGGTACATTCCTTCTCCTGGAGTCATGGAGCCCTCTGAGCCGGAAGTGGCCCTGGAGCCCAGGGATCACCCTGGCCCCACCTTTCCTGATGGGGAAACTGAGGCCCAGAGAGGTTGAGCAGATGTCTGCGGCCATTCAGACAGCCTTCACAGGGCAGTGCTGTTTCTGGGGTTTGGGTCGGGGAGTGGGTTCTCCAGCCTTCAGACCTGGCAGTCCCTGCCCCAGATGGGTGTCCTGGAAGCGAGGCAGCTGGCTTCATTGCGCTCCGCAGCCGGGAACCAGTACCCGCCCCGCTCACTCTCTGGGTTGGCAGATTCCTGGCGGGCCAGGCCTCCCCTCAGAGCCGGGCGGTGGCACCTCCTCCACTTCCACCTGCTCCGTGGTTCCCTCTCACCCCACTGCCTCGCTGACTCCCTTTTGGCCCCTGGGAGGCCTCTCACCTCCAAGGGTGGAGGGCAGGAGGCCTAGTGTTATGACAGTAATTAAGTTGCCAGGGGGATGTTAGCTCCCATGCTGGGGCAGGAAGGGTTAATAAGCAGCTCTGTCTGCTGGGGCAGGACTCCCAGCTGGTGTCTTGGCCCCTCAGGCCAACCAGGCCATCTGGCTTGGCAGACATCACACCAAGTTTCATCTGTCCCAAGGCAAAGTCACCAGGAGGAAGCTGCCTGCTGCCTTTGTGGGCCTGCTGGGGTGGGCGTGGACCAGCCGTCTGTCCCTAGGAGGCCAGGCAGGTTGGGAAATGGCCCACCACTGGCAGGCTGCCCGGGGTGGTGGTGGGGGGGGGCGGCTGGCGGAGGGAGAGCCTGAGCTCCCAGGGATGGTCAGAGCTTCCTTGTGCAGATGGGTCCCGGGACGGGCTGGAACGCAGGCAGAGCGGGACTTGCACCCAGGCCCTGCTTGCTGCTCTGCCCCGGGGCTTCAGCTCACACGCTCATCCATTCATCCAGTGCATAAATACCAGTTGAGGGCCTGCATGTGCTGGGTACTTGGTATCCAAGTCTACCAGACAGCGCCCCAGTCCCAGTGTGGGGGAGAGGGACCCAGAGAATGAAGCCTCTGAGGGACAAAATGGCACATCTCAGTCAAGCCCAGGACCCTGGACCCTGGACCAACCCCCCAGCCCCAGCAGCTGGAAGTGGGGTCTGCTCACTAAGGTGAGCAAAGTAACATGAGATGCTTGGTACTCATGATCTTGTATAATCTTCACAACCCAGTGAGGTAGATACTGTTGTTACCCCATTTTACAGGTGAGGAAACTGAGACTCAGAGAGGTAAAGTCACTTTTACCAGGTCACCAGCTGGGGCATGGCCATGGCTGAGTCTGTCTCTCTGACTTGCAAATCTTTTGAGATAAAGGGGCAGCAGTGGGGCTGTGTGAGTGGCCTCACCCCTTCCCCCAGGCTTCTCCTTCTCGTCCCTCTGTCTTGGACCATCTCCTTTTTGGCTTCTTGCTGAGTCCAGGCCAGGGAGTGTGTGGCTGGAGGACCAAGTCTCAGGGGGAGAGAGGCCCCGATTGGGTTTGAGTTGAGAAGGGAATCTGTGCTGGTCCCTTGGCGGGGCTGGGATTGGTGATCCTCTGCCTCCTCCCCCTGGGCTGGGCACCTGGCAGGATCCAGGCAGCTTGGGGATCTTTAGTGTCTGCAGGATGCCTGCAGGATCCCCTGCCCATCTGAGGGTCCTCGGGGCTGGGCCAGGCCTAGAAGAACCTCACTTCAGGGACCCCTCTGTTGGGGCCCAGTGGGGCCCAGGGTAGGGCCTCTGTGCTTCGCTCTTGCAGTTTGGAGGTGATACCACTTGGGGTCCATTCTGATCCCCAGGAGACTGAGGTACACGCTCCCTGACCTTCTCCATCATGACGCCACCTGGCACAGAGAAAGGAGCCTAGGCTTTGGGGTCAGAGAGACCCGTGTTCTACTGCAGCTCCATATGGAGAGCAGAGGCAGGCGAGTCTGGTGGTTATGAGTTCGGGCTCTGGAGCCAGACTGACTGGCTTTAAGTCCTGGCTCCACCACTTCTGAGCTCTGTGACCTTGCACACGTTGCTTCAATTCCCTGGGCCTCAGTTTCCTCATCTGTAAAATGGGCATAATAATAACATCTACCTCATAAGGCTGTTGTGAGGATTAAATGAGCTGATAGTGCCTATCACATCCTAACATTTCATATTGTTAACTATTATGATTAGGGAACCTGGACAAGTCGCCTTACCTCTGTGAGCCTCAGTTTCCCCATTGGCAGAATGGGGGTGAGGAAACTAGAGGCTCCAATAAGGTGCTTTGCCAGGGGTGTTACTGTCGCAGAAGGTTCTCTGGGAGTCTGCTATTTTTGACCTCTCTGTCCTCTAGAGGCGTACCCCAGCCCTGTGGATGGATGGGAGGAACGCTGTGTGCGTGCGTGTGTGTGTGCGTGCGTGTGTGTGTGTGTGTGTGAAGTGCCCTTCCCACTGATTCACATCATGTTGAATGTCAGGGCTGCATGGTGGCAGGAGGCTGGTATTAAGTCATGAGTCCATCCCCTTGAGCTGTGTGTAGTCACTAATCCCGCTCGGGCGCGGGTGACTGCAGTCTAATTACCTGTCCCGCTGTGCCTGCAGCCTTCCCGGCCAGTTATGACACTGATGGCGCTCCACATGCAGGTGGTGCCTGCCATGACCCCTCCCTTGTTGCATCAGCTGCACATGTAATTGGTTCCCGGGGTCCTTGTCACTCTTCCCTCCTTCCTTCCTGGTGATTGCTCAGGACTGTCCTCCTTCCCTCAGCAGCGGCATGGCAGGAAACACACAGGCTCTGGGCTCCAGTCCCTGCTCTGCCGCTGCCTGGCTGTGTGACCTTGGGCACGTCACTTCACCCCTCTGAGCTTCGGGCTTCTCATTTACAAATGGCCTGGGCTTTTGAGCATCCCCTTCTGAGGTCCTGAGGGCCCACGTTCTGTGATTTTTTTTTTCCCCATTATGCCTGGAGCCTGATGTGCTTGCCAATCCTCATTTAATCCAAGAGGGGGGCCATTCTCCCCCATTTCACAGATGAGGAGACTGAGGCACAGAGAGGTGACCTGCTCAAGGCTGCAGGGCCTTGGTTTAAACTCAGGATGAGGTGTGTGCCAACCCTTGCCTGGTGGGGTCTGCTTGGTTGCTGACCCCTCATTGGTCCAGGTGTGCTTAGCTCGGAGTGAGTGACATGGCTGTGATGGGGAGATGGCGTTGAGCTGCAGACCAGCAGTGCCGTGCGTTTACCTGCAGGGCGGTACGGTCACTTGAAATAAACAACAGAGAGATCCAAAGTGCACATTAGGTTTCCAAAATAGCCTTGGAAGTTGCTGTTTTTCCTCAAAGCTATAAACATATCCTTGGGGTGGGGCTCCCCCAGCCTCCTGGGCACAGATCCCCTGGACCTCCAGCTTCTTGGCCTGGTGTCCAGACCCCCTCCTGGCTTCTGGATTTGAACAAGAGATGGAGTCCCAGAGGCTGAGAGCTGCTGACACCAGGGATGGGGGTTGGGTGGAGGGTCCCTGGGGGCTTGGCCAGGCCTGGGCTGAGAGGTTAAGTCCTGGGGATGGAGAGCTGTGAGCACTAACTTGCCCATCGGGGGCCCCATGAGAGGTAGGCCCAGGCGTCAAGGTGAGGGAAGGGGATTGTTGGAGGAGAGTAGAAGAGCTGGCAGGGATTGTGGAGGTTGTCTGGGAAACTGAGGCTGACGGGGAGGGGTGGGGTGGGCAGGGAGGTCATGTCCAAGGCCACACAGTGAGTTGGTGCTACACTGACTCCAGATTGGGTCTCCTAAGGAAGGCCCTGGAGGGGACCTTCCATGGGCCCTTTATCCACCGAACATTTATTTGGTGCCTACTGTGTACCAGGATCTATACTGCACTCTGGAGTTGCAGCTGGGAGCCAGAGATGGGTCTCATCTTACAAGGACTGAGTTAAGTAGAGGAAATGAACAGATGAACAGATAACCTCAGTAGCAAGTGACCAGTGCCTTTGGAGTACAGAAGAGGGGCGTTTGACCCTGACTGAGGAGCCAGGGAAGGCTTCCTGGAGGAGGGGGTATACAAACTGAGGCCTGAAGTTGGCATAAGCTTCAGAAAAAGCTTCAGAGAAAGAAATGACAAAGTGGCGTGTAGAGGGAGCCTTCCAGGCAGAGTATACAGCACAGGCAAAGGCTTGGAGGTGTGATGCAGCTTGTCAGGCCCTGGAGGTGCCCTGGGGGATGCTGTTTTATCTTGCCCCACCCTAGCACGTGGCCACTTGCTCCAGGGCTCATCACACACCAGGTGGGCATGTCTACCCTTTTGGAAGAGAGGTGACGGGGCCCATTTCTCATATAAGCCTGATTGCCCAGCCCTTGCTCCTTGGGGAAGGCAGAGTGCCACCCAATGAGGGCGAGGAAGGACAGTATTTATGGTGGGGTCTTCCTCCACCCATGGGAGTGGCAGCCTTTTGACTAATGGGGAAACCGAGGCACAAAACAATGTTGCTGCCGAGCTGGAGTCAGGACCCAGGGACCCTGCTTTTCCTTGGCTCCCTGGGCGGCTGCTGAGCCCCATGAGAGTACAGCTTTGTCACACCCAGCGCTTTTGAGGGGCACAGAAGCCTTTTCCATGTCCATACCCTTGAGACAGTAATCCACTCCATGGAGGTAACTGGACAAATATGCAGATATGTATGTACTAAGATCCTCTTCGCAGTGTTGATTAGATTGCCAGGACTTGGGAATGACAGTGCAGGACCCATTAGATCAATGGTGCCACGGCCACCCGCTGTATCACCTGCTGGGAAGGGGGCTTGCTATGTGTTGTTAAGTGGGAAAAGCACACTTGAAAATCGCACATGGTCTGATCCCATTTTCACTATTAAAAGATCTCATACAAGAACAAAACTCATAAGAAAACATTGGGAAGGGTGTGCAGCCAGTGTTAATGGCGATTCTCTCAGGGATGGAGGATTGGGTGGGTTTTTAAATTCTTTTTTTGTTTGTTTGGCTTACCTGATTTTTTTTTTTTTTCTGTTTCTTGTGTAATCGTAAAATACTCAGGCAATTTAAAATAAGGGAAAACGAATGGGTATTTTTGTCTTAATGGCTTTGGTTCTTTTGACTGGGAGATACATTACATGATTCGAAATTTAAACGATACAGAAGAAATTTGGATGCATGCTACAACCTGGATGAACCTTGGGGACATTATACTAAGTGCAATAAGCCAGTCACAAAAAGACAAGTACTGTATGATTTCACTTATATGAGGAAACTAGAGTAGTCAGATTCCTGGAGACAGAAAGTATATAGAATGGTGGTTGCCAGGGGCTGGCGGGGAGGGGGAATGGGAAGTTACTGTTTAATGGGGACAGAGTTTCAGTTTTTGCAAGGTGAAGAATTCTGGAGATGGGTGAGGTTTACATAACAGTGTAAACGTACTTAATGCCACTGAACTGTACACTTAAAAATGGTTAAAATGACAAATTTTATATTATGAGAATTTTACTACAATTTAGAAAATGGTACAGAAGGGGACAGAGTGACAAGTCTCCCTCCCACCCTGTCCCCAGCCACAAGGCTCTCCCTCTGGAGGCAACCGCTGTTTTCAGTGTGGTGGTGGAGACTACTTGCTTTCCTTCCTCCTGCCCTGGGTACCATGGGCAGGGGCAACTCGGATGAGGCCCCTTCACTGATGGGCAGAGCAAAGATGCCTTCCACTCCAAGAGCCTGGGATGAGCACCCCCTCCCATCCCCACTTCCAGGGCACGAGGCAGCGGTGCCCAGATCTTCTAGCCCTGTTGGGTTGGGGGATTGAGGACCCAAGGCTGTGGGGTGGGGCAGAGGTCCTGCCTGGGGAAAGCCCCGGAACTCGCTGTCCCTCTCGCGGTGGGAAGAGAGTGCTCCTAATTCAGTCCTGTGCCTCTAAGTGGGCACTTGGGAAATGTTTGTTGAATCTGTCGTGGGGGAAAGAAGACGGAATCTAAGCCAACAGCCAGAGGGGTTGGGCTGCGGTGGACGCTGAGGCTGCTGGGCTGGGCGTCCCAGAAACACCCCACACTCACTCACTGGGGCGTCCTTGGTGCTGGGTCTCATGCAAGCGCTGGAATATGGCGCTGGATTGGACACGAGGGAGGTGAGACATCCTCCTGAGATGAGACAAGCCTCCAAAGACTTGTTTGACGGGCCCATGTGTCACCAGGTGTTGAGAGCAGGGAGTCTGGTTTGGTACCCGGGGTTGCTGCCTGGTGCCTGGGGCCCTGACCATCCACTCAGCAGAGCTGCCACCCCAAGCTGAGCTGCCCATTCTCCATGGCAGGAGAGACAACATAAAGACCACGTTCCGTGGCTAATCAGTGCCCACCTATTGAGCGTTTACTAGGAGCTGAGCTCTGTGCTAAGCGCGTAACGGATGCCGACTCATTTAATATACCAGCCCCACAAGGCAGGTGCTTCCACTGGCCCCCACCTTAAAGACGGGAGCCAGGAGCACAGGAGGTTCAGTGCTTTGCCTCAGCCGTGTAGGGGTGGGACGGGTGGCAGGGCTGTGGGCAGGTGTGTCCTGGCCAGTGGAGGTGGAACGCTAGGGCCTTTCTCCACCTGGGTTCTAGGGCCCAGGAAGTGAGTAAACAGGCAAAGCAAATGCCCTGGCTAAGCGGCTCTCTTGCAAGTCAGTGACTGTGACCCAGGGGTACACATCGGTGCTGACCCCGGCAGGGTAATTTGGGGGTGTTTCCTGAGCAGCGTACTGGGAGGCATGGTAGGCAGTGGGGTTTATGGAACCGATGAGATGCGCTGACTACCGCGAGGCTGCTCACACATGGGAGTCAGATGGACCTGGGCCTGGAGCAAGTCATTTCACCTGGGCCTCGGTTTTCTCACCCGTAAAGTGGGAAGGATAACGCCTGGTTCACAGAGCTGTGGTCGGAGTAAAGTGACTAGACTAGCACAAAATAAGCATTTTACAGTGAAAGCAAGTCCTCCCTTTCTCCAGGAGAGCAGAGTCTGATGAGAGAGGCAGAGAAGTGAATATTTACAGCACCTGGATGCCATGAGGAAGGCATGTGCTGGGGCTGGAAATGCTAGGATGGGTGTAGTGACTCATCCTGGGGAAGTCCTGAAGGGCTTCCTGGAGGAGGTGATGAAGGTGTCGCAAGCCTAGAAGAGGTTGGAAATGGTGCCCCAGAAACTTGACGGTGGCCTGCACTTTGGGACACAGATTCCTCCTCACCATGAGATGCTCATTGAGCCACTTTCCTTCTCGGAGTGGCCTGCTTGGTGGGGGACGGTGCCCACTTGGGTGTGGTTTCTAGACAGAAGCACTGGAAGGATGGCAACCTAACCCTCCCCCCTCCCCACCCAGAGTTCTGGGTTACTGGCGTCCACAGAGCTGCCGGGTCTCCAAAGGGGCTTTCAATAAATGACACCAAAGTGGGAGTGATGCTGGGCACCTGGGCAGATATGGACACTGGGTAACTGGAACGGAAGACTGGTGTAAACAGCTGGAACCTCAGATTGGCATTGGGACAGGTGACCAGGGGCACCTCTGGGGCTGGGAGAATGGCCTTCAATGCCTTGTGCCTGCTGGGGTGGCCCCATGAGAACAGCTGGGCTCTGGCTGGCGGGACCCCTCCTGCCTTAGTCTCATCTGCTGTCATGGCTGCCCTTGTCAGGACAGACTTTAAAGCCTGAGCACGTGCCCATTCATTCTTGGGGCACGTCTGGGGGCATGGAGGGCAGAAGCAGGACACTTGCTGGGTTTTGCTGGCAGTGGAATCGGCGGTGTCAGCATCTGGCTCCCTTGGCCACCCCCACCCCCCTGTGCCCCTGGTCCCCCAGCCAGGTGACAGTGGCATCTAGCTCTTTCCCATCATCATCATCATCAACATGATGGTTATGGCAGCATAGAGGCTGTGGGGTCAGCCGGTCCCGGGTTCAGGTCTGGCCCTGTCACTTGCAGTGTGGTCCAGGGCCATTCTCCCAGTTTCTCTGACCATCTGCTGTTGGGAGGTCACGGGGGCGAGAATGATGTCACTGACTGCACCTGTCATACACGAGTCCACTGACTATTTGCAAAAACCCTGTGAGGTGGGTGGTCTTACCGAGGCTCAGAGAGGGTCGGCAGCTTGCGCCAGGTCACAGAGCTGCAAGATGTACAGCTGGGGTTTGACCCCAGGACCCTGTGGCTCCAGAGCCCCTGCCCATCCCTCCACTACACACACTGGTTTGAACCCAAAGGCTGATGTCCCAGCTGGCTTTGACACTCTATGGTTTATCAGATAGCTTTGCCGTCAGCATGGGGTGTTTGCCCAGGCACTGTGGAAATTGTTTTCTGGCCTGGCTGGGTGGGCCCTTCGAATTTATCCAGTTTGACACCATTGCATTAAGAATGGGAAAGTGATGCTAGAGGAGGGGAAGGGACTTGCCCAAGGTCGCACAGCAAGTTAGGGGCAGAGACTGGACCAGATACAGGGCTACCTGCACAACGCCGGCTGCCTCGTTGCCTGAGGGGGTGTGGGTCTGGGGAATGCGGTCCAGGGACAGGCTTGCGAGTCTCTCCCTCCCTCCTCTCTCAAGGCCTGGTGGCTCCCCGCGGAGGGCCCCAGAGGCCAGCCAGCTGCCCTGTAAAGGGTACCCGTGGTCACTGAAACAGGTAGGGAGAGTGGGGATGACTCCACGCAGCTCAGCCCCGCAGTCCATTGGCCAGGCTTGCGATCAGCAACTTGCTGGGAAAATTCATTCGCCACCTCTCTCAGTTGCTTCTAGATCCCCAGAGGGGCAGGGCAGGATGGAGAAGTGTCCCTGCTTAGGTGGTCCGGGCCTTACGCACCCACCTGTTCCTGCCTCCCCCAGACAGGCGTAGGCAGGGCAATGCCAGTGATGAGAATGGCCGTCCAGCAAGGGCGCCTGTGTGCCTTCGCTTGAGCTCGTTTAATGTCCATGAGCCCTGCAAGGTAGGATTGCTACCCCCATTTCACAGAGGAGGAAATTGAGGTTTCTAGCTAGTGGTAAGCAGGCCTTCCGGGGACCACATAGTGGCAGATGGCTTTCTCAGTTTGCTGCCTTTCCCAGTGGGGCTGGTGGAGACTCCTGTAGCCTTTGATTCTATCAGGCCCGAGCAGCTCGTGGCAAGTGCTGCAGAACCAATCATGGAATGAGTGAGTGGACAAACGTTGAATCAGTGCATGCTGCCATCCCACCCCCTGCTTGCTGGTCACTGGTGATGAGGGCAGGGGCCAGCGGCCTGATGCTGTTACCCAGGGTAACTCTGGATGGCGGTGACGTCCCTGAGGCTGTCTCCTCTTTCGGGCTCCAAGGAAGGGCCACATCCAGGGTCTGCACATCATATCCAGAGGGACTCTTAGAGATCATATTACAGATGGGGAGACTGAGGCCCAGGTGGAGAAGGGTCTTGCTGGGGTTGTGCAGTGAATTAGCAACAGAGCCGGGACTTGAACCAGGATCTCCTGCCCCCTAGCCCAGAACCCTCTCCTGCACTGGGTGCTTCCCCATGGACCTTAGACCCCCACCCACCCCGAGTATCCTTGCACAGACCTCTCCGCTGGGATCCCTGGAGGCGCCTGGTGTTTCAGGTTGAGAGCAAGTCCGTGTGTGTGCGTGTGTGTGTGTGTGTGCGTGTGTGTGTGTGCACGGTGGCAGCATGCTGGGAGAGGTGCACACTTGATACGGTGGCTGATCAGCCCGGCCCATCACCAGCTCACAGCCTGTGCTCTGGCCTGCCCGGGCCGTTCCTGCCCGCCTGTAATGGAATCGGCTGCCCTGGTTAAGTGTTCACATTAAATTAATACCTCCTCTGCAGAGACAATCAGCTGGCATTTAATTTGTGTTTCCTTCCGAGCAACAAAGCACAGCTGGGCAGCTGGGCCTCTGATCGGCACGTCTGGGAGGAGTCCCTTCCCCGGATGAGGGGCTGGGTGCCGATGGGAGCACCGGAGTCCACAGGGAGGGGGCCGGGAGGTACCCGTGAGAGCGGGGCTCGGGGGGATGGAGGGCCTCTCCGCTCACAGGCTGGGCGGCCCGGCCCTCCTTTTACTGGAGAGAGAAGATACAGCAAAACAGATGAGAGGAGGCAGTCGGGAGATGAGGCTTCACGTGTTTCAGCGGTGGGCTGCCCGGGAGGAGGATCTCCCTCAGAGAAAAGTGGGTTCTCACCATGTATCCCTGGCTCCACCCGACTCCCACTGCCCTTTTGCTCATCTGTATTTTTTTATTCTGCCACAAACATGAATTGTTTGTGATTTTCAACAAGGGTGGTGGCGTGGAATGAGCAAGTTGACCCAGTTGTGATTTGTAAGCTCTCTAGGGGGGCTCAGCAGAAGCTAAGGGGTGGGGGCCCGCCGAGTGCCCACTCTGATCTGTTACCCATCGGCTTCTGCAAAACTGCATTTGAAGAAGGGTCCCCCTGGTCTGCCTCATCCTCCAGCTCGGATGTAAGTCTAGAGAAGGACCTACCAGTCAGGGCCCCAGCTCAGCCCCAGCTCTGCAGCGAGGGTGGGGCAAGGCACGTCCACGCGGGGAGGGGAAAGGCACCTCTGCATCTGTGGGTGGGCTCGCACAGAAGCCAGAGGCAGCGCAGAGCCCTGGGGACAGGTGGGCGGAGTGGCTCCAGCACACCCACTGGCAGCCTGCAGCCGGCTGTGCTGCTGTGGGGTGAGCTCCCCGTGCCCGGGTGAAAATTGCCCTCCGCCCATCTGCCCTCTGCCAGAGGCAAGACCCATGCTTGGCCCAAAATGAAGTTTTCTGCTGACAGCTCTGGCCTAGCCTCACCTGAGTTTGCTTTCCATCACCTGAGTGGGTCGGCCTGGGCGTGCCAGCGGCTCACCTTCCCTGGAAAGGTGCGGACCATTCCTGTGGGGCCCTCCCAGCTCTCTGTGGTCTGGCCACTGGAGCCAGCTGTGGGATTCTGCAGTTTGAATTGAGCCTCGGAGCATCGGTTGTCTGCTATGTGCCAGAGGTGGGACTGGGTGTTTTCACCCACACCACCCCACTTTGTGTAGTTCTCACAACCCACCCTCGAAAGGGGTGGTGTGCTTCCCATCTCACAGATGAGGCAACTGAGGCCCAGAGAGGGTAATTGACTTTCTCAAAGTCACACAGCTGGGAAGCGGCAGGGGCAGTATTCGAACCCAGTCTCTTGCTGCCCAGGAGTTTCTAGGACTTTCTCTTCAGAAGCCCCAGGGCTATTCCAGGAGCCCAAGTTGTTTTCCTGGGGCTGCACCCACTTTCCTCTGGAGCTAGAGCCACGGAGCTTCTTTCTGTGAGTGCACAGGAAGTGAAAAATCTGTGAGTCAGTCCCACTGCCAGTGACTTCAGCTTGGCTTTCCGCCCCTCAGTAGGCCAGGCTTTGTGGCCCCTTTCCGGTGGGCTGTGTGTCATCCTGAGCTGATGGGGGAGGGGAGACACTGGCCCTGAGTGTTAGCTGGGGGTGGGGGCTGGCAGTGAAGCTGCCGATCCCCTCCCCCCAGTGGCTTGCGGAGACTTCTCGTCCATCACGTGGTCCAGCGGTGGCTCCTCAGGAATGCGGGGAGACCACATCTGGCTGAGGCGGGGCAGCTACCTCCCCCTCCTGGCCACCTCCTCACACATGTGCTCCTTCTGCTAAGATGGTGGCTGAACCCCGCCGAGATCTCGGCAGCGGTGTAGGGCTGGGGAGTCATTTCCTCTCCCCGCTCATTGTCCTGACATCCCTGCTTTCCCATCCCGGGCCTGGAGCTGTGGGAAGTGGGAGAGGGAAGCTTTCTCCTTCTCCCTGCCCGCTTCCTGCCCTGGCCCGCCCTCCCGCTGGCCTGGCCTCTCCCAGGGGAGGTTCAGGAGCCGAGCGGACGTGGACGGAGCAGCGGAGTCCCCCAGCCGGGGCTGTGCAGATTGAGGATGTCCAAGGGGCCCTGGCTGGGGAGGGGCAAGCAGGGGGGCTGAGGAGTGATTGCTGCTTGGATCATTCATTCATTCATTCAACAAATCCATTCAATAACTGTTTGACTCCTTACCAAGTGTGGGTGGGTTTAGGTGTAGGGAGAACAGCAGTGAGCACAGAAATGGTAATTATAACCAGTTCTCCGGCTGGGGGAGCGGGCAGACCCCCAGCTTTAGACCCGACTCCTCCAATGACTTGTATGGTGGCAGCCATCCTGTGCCCCTTTTCCCACCTAGAACAGATGTCTCCCCCATGTTTCCTCTGTGCTCCAACAGGCCAGGGCACCTGGCCTGGGCACCAGGGTGCTACCTGCACCCACATTCACATTCCCGATTTGTGGGCTCCCCAGTCTGAGCCCCTGCTTGTCCTTTGCATTGGCACAGAGGCCCTCCAGGACTAACCCTTGTCCAGCACTGCCGTGTCGTGGATCACACCCAGTGGATTTGGACACTGGTAAGCAGAGGGATTGGGGTGACTGAGTCCAGGGGCAGGAGGCTGGGCTGGGGCCGGGAGATGGGCCCTGGGGTCCAGTCCAGCCAGAACCAGCCCGTGACTGGGGGCCAGTCACATGACCGTCAGAGAGTGCCGGAACAGAATGGCTTTTCTGGAGCGAGCCTGGGGTATGCTGGGCTCACACTGTGTCTCATTTACAGATGGAGAGATCGAGGCTCTGAGTGGGGGAGGCAGAGCCGGGGGTCAGGCTCGTGTCCTTGCACCTCACTCCTCATGAGCGCTGCTTGGGCTGGGGGAGGGGAGGGCACTCTGCTGTCCACTCCCTGGGTGACCTGCACCTCAGTTTCCTTATCTGTACACTCAGAGGCGTGGTCTAGGGGAACTCTGGTCCCCTTTTCAGCCTTCGCTTCTGGAGATTCTCTGAGTCTCTTGTTTCCGTAAAAGAGAAACAACCCCCCCTTGCTGGCTGTGTGATTTTGGGGGAGGTGCTTCATGCTTTTGGACTTTAGCTTCTTCATCAACGACATGGAGGTAATAATAACCCGACTTAGAGGTTACAGTGAAACTAAAATGAGGCTCTGCCTGTGAAGCCCCCGAGGACGGTGCCTGGCACGTCGTAAGCACTCAGTCTGTGTTAGCTGCCCTATCACATCATCATCGTCATGGCATCAGTATCACCACCACCATCATCCATCCCACCTGCTTCAGAGGCTGGCGTGAGCATCCATAGACTGAGAGCATTTTGAGGAGCTGGCATGCGTACAAGGCTGTTGTTGAAGGGTGTCTGCAGATGGGGGGAGAGTGAGAGGATGCTGGGGGGAGATGCTGGGGGCGAGAGAAGGTCCCTGTGATGTGGCTGGGGCACGAGCTAGATCTGGGGCCTGAGCACTCTTTGGAGGTAGAGAAGATGGAGGGTGGTCCGTCGCTGTCCCTGGCATCGTGGGCCGGCTCTTTGGGTGAGAGCCATGCTTGATGAGATGCCACAGCCAAGCCGCCTGGGAAAGATGGCATCCTGAGGTCTGCTGCCTCAAGCCTGAGCTCAAGGAGGGAAAACAATGGAAGTGGCTGCGGAGGCTCAGAGAAGAGATGACATTTGAGACAAGCCTGGGAGAATGGATAGATTTCAGGAGGCTGAAGAGGAGGGAGGGAAAGGGGAATCGAGTTACCTCTGAGTCTCTGTTTTCTCATCTGCAAAATGGGGACCATCCTTAGGGGAGGGTTAAGTGATATTTTATCTTTTTTTATTATTAATTAATTAATTTATTTTTGGCTGCGTTGGGTCTTCGTTGCTGCGCATGGGCTTTCTCTAGTTGCGGCGAGCGGGGGCTACTCTTCGTTGTGGTGTGCGGGCTTCTCATTGCAGTGGCTTCCATTTGTTGCAGAGCACCGGCTCTAGGTGCACGGGCTTCAGTAGTTGTGGCACACGGGCTCAGTAGTTGTGGTGCACGGGCTTAGTTGCTCTGCGACATGTGGGATCTTCCCGGACCGGGGAACGAACCCATGTCCCCTGCATTGGCAGGCAGATTCTTAACCACTGCGCTACCAGGGAAGTCCCTTATCTTTTATATGTATATGAAGGCCCAACATGGTGTACACCACCCAGAAGGTGACCAATAAATGTCCCTCTCTCCACTCCCTTCGAGAGAAAAGAATCTGGGGACTTCCCTGGTGGCGCCCACCACCAGGGAAGCCCGCACACCACAATGAGGAGTAGCCCCCGCTCGCCACAACTAGAGAAAGCCCATGCGCAGCAGCAAAGACCTAATGCAGCCAAAAATTAAAAAATAATAAAAATAAATTTTAAAAAAAAGAGAAAAGAATTTGGAAGTTTTATGAGCTGGTGGGTCAGGGCGGGCAGGGGTGGATCTAAGTGATTCAGGCTGTCTTGGCCTTGGCTAGAGCTGTCTGTGTGCACTGGGCCTTCATTTTCCCACCTGTAAAATGGGGAGGAGGTTTCTCTGCAGCTTCACAGCCCGCTGTGTGAGCTCCTGTGCTCAGCAATGGGCCACACATGAAAGTCAGGAGGGCAAAGGCTTAAAGGACATGACATCCACCAGCCCCTGACCCATTGTAGGTGTGTCCCCTCTTGGTGGCAGCTGGCTACTCCCTGGCCTTCCTGCTGGCCTGTCTTTGCTTATGTTGGTCCTGCTGCCTGAAACTTCCATCCTGCTGAAACCTTACTCCTGTGGGCAGATCCAGATCAGGAGAGGGGGCCGTGCCTGGGAAGCAGGTTTTGGAATGTCAGAGCCCACAACTTGGTTGACCAGTTTTTGGTTCAGCTGCATGCTCCCTCTCTCTGGGCTGAGTTGCAATAAATGCAGGGCATCTGGGGCGCCTTAAGAAACATCACTCATCCATCCTTTCACCCCAGTCAGCCAGAGCAGCTGAAGGGCAAAGCTTTTCTGCACTGTCAACATTGAAGCTGGCAAAGCCAAGCTTTCCCGCTGCGGCTGGGAGGGGAGGTCAGCGTAGGCAGCGGGTTTGGTCTGTCAAGCCAGCTGCTGCCAACACACAGGGGTCCTTCTTGGGTCTCCTGGGGGCAGGTGCACTGGCTGCCCACCCATCCAGCTCTGGTAATAAAAGGCCCACGAAGTCATTTGTGCAAGCTCATCTGGGGTGCAGCTTAGAGAGGCGAGGGGGCCACCAAAGTGCCTTCTGCAGGGGAGCTCATTAGAAATGAGCCCCACCCCAGACCTGCTGAATCCGGGTTTGCACGTGAACAAGCTCCCCGGGTAATTCCCATGCAAATCACAGTTGGAAACTGGATGCTTTAGAGCATGAGCTTGGCTTGAGTCCCATCCTTGCTTACTAACTGTGTGACCCTGGACAAGTTACCTCACCTCTCTGAACCTCAGCTCTCTCATCTACAAAATGGGTTTGGGGAAAATTTCTCTACCCGAGAGTGTTAATAATTTGCATGAAAGCCGATGAGATGTGTACAAGGCACTGAGCCCAGTGTGTGGGACTCAGACTGTGCTCGCCAATCAGTGGCTGCTGCTACTACAGCTAATGTGTCTGGAGATCCAAAGACGTGGCTTAAGTTCTCGCTCTGAGTTGACTTGAGACAAGTTGCTTTCCTTTGCTGGGCCTCATTTTTCCCGTCTGTTCAATGGGTCTGTTGACCCCTGCCCCACCTTCCTCACAAGAAGTTTGCTTAAAGGAAAAGTGAGGAGGGGCTGGGCCTTATCCCCAAAAGCCCGTCTTGGAAATGGGTGGGTGTGGGGGAGAGATGTCCCTGGGTGCCCGCATCTTCAACCCTCACTGCCCCCTCCTCTGCTGCCCCTGGTGTTGCTGCAAGATGCAGTAGTGAGGCTGGCCTCAGGAGCCAGGCTGCAGCCAGCGCCACACCGGGCTCTCCCTTGTCCCTTCTCTGCTCAGCGGCTTTGGAATTGAGCCCCCTGCCCCACTCAGGGCAGTGTGGCCAGTAAAGATGATTCAGCTCGGGACCTGTGTTCTGGGCCTTGGCCTCCCTTGAGGGGAGCCCCAGATGCCCCATGCTGCTGGGCGAGGTGAGGGCAGCCTTGAACTTCTCCCCACCTGGGATTCCTGTTCCCCACACTGGGCCTGGGACTGGACTCAGTTTTCCTATTTGTACAACGAGGGTGTTCAGTGAGATGATCCCACCTGGGTTAGATCCTTAGATTCTCTTGCTGCCCCTCCTTAGCTTCCTCTGTGTTCCTCATCCCTGCCAGGACCCCTGTCCCAGCCCCACTGCCCACTGGGTTCTGAACTCTGCAGCCCACAGAAGATCTAGGCCTGGCCGCCACCACTGGGGGCTGGTAAAGACCGAAGGGAACGGGGGATGGGGGGTGAGTGGCGAGTGTGTCCTCTGGGAGCCCTGGCCAGGGCCGTCGTGTCTCCTGTGGGAAAGAAGAGGAATTTTCCTCTGTGTGTGCAAACAGTATCCGTTTTCTCTTGCTTCCAAAAGCTGGTGACGTAACCCACTCTTCAGCCATCCCTCCCCTCTGGCCTATTTTTAGCTGGCCCCGACAGCATCCTAAAAGGCTTCCAGACCTGCCTGATCTGAGGCCATGTAGGGAGGCAGCCGTAGGGTGAAGAAAGAGAGAAAGTCCTGGTCTGTCTGTCCCAGGATGGGGGGTGGAGAAGGACCTGTCCCTCTGGGGAAGGAGGGGCATCTGGGTGGGAAGTGGGTTAGGGCTCTGATGGGTCCTGGGTCTACAGGAAGCCTGGCAAGGTTACAAGCACTCAATCTGGAGTCTCCAGCCTGGGTTTGAGTCCTGGCCCCACTTGTCCTCACCCTGACCTTGGGTACCTGACTCTGCCTTGCTTGCTTCACCTGTAACGTGGGGATCATGGTGGCACCTAGGCTAGAGGGTTGTTTTGAGGATTGAATTACATCACATAGAATGGTGCCTGGTACAAAGTAAGCACTCAGTTAAGGTGGGCTGGTATTGTTGTGGTAACTAATTATTATCCTCCCATCCTGCCTCCGGTTAATGCTGGGGGTATACTCAGAGCCCCCGTGTGCCTTCTCCCCTTTGTCCTTTCCTGTTCAACTTCAGCCCACGTATACACAAACGAGATGACATACGTACCGCCCCTGGAATAGAGCCTGGCACTTAATAAGCATTAAATAAGTGAGAGTTATATTTATTTTTTGTTTTAATGTAATAAAACAGACCTGGGTTTGAAGTCCAGCCCCACCCCCTAACTAGCTGTGTGTCTTTGGGCAAGGTGTTTAACCTCTCTGAGCCTCAGTTTCCTCATCTGTAAGATAGGGGTGATAACAGCTAGGTGGGAAGTGTCTTTGTTGGTTAGGGTAGGTGGTAGGACAAATTGACTCCGAGATTGCGATGGTTGGCACAATGAAATTTGTTTCTTGTGGTTGCAAAGGAGAGCCTGAAAGTGGTGCTGGCTGCAGCCTTGCTCCTGAGAGCAGCTTCAGTACCATGTCTTACAGGAACGGAAAGAGCAGTAGCATTTGTACAGTGCTTCACAGTTTGTGTGGGGGGCTGGCGGTCCCTCCTGCCGTCATCTCCCGGTGGTGCTGTGCTCATGCCTGGAGCCTGGCACCCGTCACCACCACCTGGTATCATGGGTCACCTGGCTGTCCCACACATCTAGCTCCCTAGATTGGGAGTTCCCGAGGGGCAGGCAAGGATGGAGTCGCTGCTGCACCTTCCTTGCCCAGCCTGGGGACAGGCCCAGGGTGGGTGCTGGCATTGTGTCTGAGGCTGGACTGGCCTGGGGAGGCCACCCTCTGACCACCTGTCTCTCTTGACTCTTGCAGATGGGAGGAGGAGCTCACCAAGCGCATGAACCTACAGACCATGGTGGACACGCTGCAGGAGGTGAGAGGTCCTGACCAGCAGAGGCTTGCGGGAGAACCACGTGGCCAAGGGGCAAAGCCGGGGGCAGTTCCCAGCACAGCCTCTGTGCTCTGCTACCTCCTGCTGCCTCAGTCTCTCCTCGAGGGAGCCGGAGGCCTCTCCCGCCTCCCCTCCTTCAGGGCTGGGAAGGCACCAGCACAAGAGTTGCAGAAAAGCTTGGGCACAGGAATCCTGGTGCTGCCCCCGGCGTGCAGGAACGGACTCGGGGCTGAGTGCCCTGCACAGGGCGGGTGGCCACATCATCAGGTGGGCTCCCAGCCCTGGCAGGTGCTCAGCAGCGGGCATGAGGACATTCTTTTGCTCTTCTGGCTCTGTGGCTCTGTGTTCTGGGCCCTGCTTCTCACTGGCCTGCTGTGTACGCCAGGCAACAAACTTTACCTTCTCGGCCTCTGTTTTCCTCTCAGCCAAATGGGCATAAGAATGGCAAGCTCATGAGAAGGCATGGAAAGCTCTTTTAAAAAAGAGCTTTAAAAGCATTTTAAAAAAATTGCCTTCTGATATTTAAAGTATTGATCCTCTAAATAAATAAATAAATAAATAAATAATAACCAAAAAAAAAAAAAGAAAGAAGAAAGAAAGAAGATAAACACTGATCTTCTAAGGAAGTTAGAGACAGATTAAAATAATGTCAATATGCAGAAGGAAAAGGATGAACGTCCCCCCACCCCACTTTCTTTTATAAGAAAAGTACTTTTTACTTTACACACATAACATGCTCATGGTCAAGTACATGGAAAATTCAGAAAAACACAGAGAAGAAAATAAAACTCACCTCCAGTTCTCCCCCCTCCACTGTTGATAAATTGGTGTGTGACCTTCTGGTCTTTTCTGTGCAGACACACACAAGCCCGAGGTGGGCATGTTCGGTTAGGCTGGCACGTGTGACATTGCCATTCTGGAGATCGGAGATGGTCAGATATTTTGGCAGTTTCACGTGAATTGACCTACTACTGGGATCCCTTTTACATCCACGTTTTCTCTTAATGTCTGCCATGGATTTTTCCATACAATAAATAATCCTTGGAGAAGTGTTTTAGGCTGAGCAATGCCCTGTGCTGAGCGAGGGCTGAGTGGGGACCCAGGCTGGGACGAGGTTTTTGGCACCCCTTCCTTCCCTGGCACAAAGGCACCCGGCTTGGTTGGATGTCAGGTGTCCGGGGCTCTGGACCCAGGTGTCCATCCCCTCCCCTCCAACAGAGAGACCAGCCCCCCTAAAACCTCCCCCATCTCCATCCCCCGTAGGCAGCGCAAGAGGCAGAAGCCATCCAGGAGGAGATGAACGAGAAGATTGAGCGTCTCAAGGCCGAGCTGGTGGTGTTTAAGGGGCTCATGAGTGACGTAAGTGCCACCGACCGCCACCCCCAGGCATCATGACTTCCGCCCACAGCCATCATGCAAAACGCTTCATTCACTCCGAGGCCCCGGAGCTCGGCTTCTAGTTAGAATCCTGGCTGGCTGCGTTTGACCCGTGAGGATGACGGATGCATCGGAGACCAGGCCCCCCTCCCTGCCCCCTCCCCACTTCCGCTTCCCTTGGTCTGAGTAGAGATGCATTAATCCGCTGCTTTAACCCATCCCGCCCTCCCTGGGGCTCTTCTGATGGTCTGTGTGCGTTTGCTCCATCTCCTGCCAGCTCACCACGGTGACGGCGGGTGGTGGCCATGGGCCTCTGTGTCTGGGCGCAGTGGCGGCCAATGGCAGGTTGAAGGAGACCCCGGGTCTGATCTGCGCCGGCCTGAGAGGCTCCCCGGGCCAGCTGCCTTCAGCAGGGTTTGCTTTGTAAAGTCGGGACAGGCCAGTGTGGGCATCCTTGGGACGATCGGAGCCCCTCTGAGTAACCGTGGGCAGGGGCAGCTGATGGCAGCAAGGGCCTCCTTCCTACTGGGGACCTGGTTTCCTGCCACCTTCAAGCAGCGGGTAGTATGTGGAGAGAGTCTCCACAAAGGAGAAGGAGCCCAGTACAGGTGACTCAGCCTGGAGCAGTTCTGGTCCTGAGAGGCGTGGAGCTGGGGTGGCTGGAAGAGGCCATGTGGCTTCCCCTCACTGGGGTCCAGGGGACCCCCCCATCCTAGGCAGCCGCAACCATCAGCCGTGGGAGGAATCTCTGTGTGGGGGACAGGTGGAGCAGACCCGGTGGGAAAGCAGGGGGGTCTTTCAGCAGTGGGACTTGTCTTTCTTTTTTCTCTGCTCTGACAAAATAAACACTGACGCTGTATCTGCTGAGAGGATGCCTTCCAGCCCTTAGGGTGACCGGCAAACACACTGTCCACTCGGCGCCGAAGCCCTAGGCTCCCACAGTCCCTCCGCCCCCTGCCCTGAACCCGAGCAGCTGGCCTGACCCTTCAAGTCCAGAAAAGGCTCAAAGACCCCCTCGGACTGCGGGGCCTCCCGCCCGACACCTGGGGGTCTCCCCACCCCTCTATCCAGTCGGAGCCTGGGAGTGCCTCCCCACCCCCATGCTTGCTCCATCCCTCGCTCACGTAACCCCCTGCTGTCCTCCCTGCAGCCCATGACAGACCTGGACACAAAGATCCAAGAAAAGGCCATGAAGGTGGACATGGACATCTGCCGCCGAATCGATATCACGGCCAAGCTGTGCGATGTCGCACAGCAGCGGAACTCGGAAGACGTGTCCAAGATCTTCCAGGTGACTAGGGCTGCCCTGCTCACCAGCTGCCACTCCCAGCCGCCCACCGCCCTCCACCCCTGCCTGGCCACCCAACCCCCGTTTTCCTCGCACCCTGCCCACGCCCCTTCCCCCCACGAGGTAGCGTTTGCCCAACCCTCTGGCCTCCCCAGGAGAACGTAGAATCAGGGACGCATAGACTCATAGGCACGTCTGACTCCACCATCAAGGCTGACCGCTTCATCCAGTGGCTGAGGACACCGCTCACCGGGCGGGGCAGTGGGCGTGACAGGCTCCAGGACGGACATGGCAGAGCTGGGAGTAGGACTCAGGTCTCTGGACCCTCCAGGGCTCAGTCCATCCATCCACCCTGGGTCCACTGCCCTGCTTCCTGCCTCTTCCTCTGGGAGCCGGAGCTGGGTACAAATGCCATGGTCGGGGAGCCCTGGCCAGGCTTTGGGAGCGCTGGGTGAGCTGGCCTGAGCCCTGGTCCACGAGCCTCAGAATTCAGAAGAGGGGCTGTTGACTCTTTTTCAGTCCCACATCGAGACTCACTCCATCCCCCCCTCCCCCCGTCCAACCAGCAAGCGTGTGTGTCCCAAGCGAAGGCGATGGGTTAGCACTGGCAAATGTCCTCCAGGGAGGGCTTGGGGGCTGGTCCAGCTGCCCAAAGGGCGTGCGTCATTCTCTGAAGGCTGCTTCTTGAGTTTTGGGTTGTGGTTTGGCTTTTGCTTGAGCCCAGGGCAGTATGACGTGTTGTCGCTTTAAGTATGTGACTTTGGATGGAGTGGGGTGAGGTCTGGGCTTCCCTGGGGCCCATTGTCCACCTCGTGCCTTCTTGCTGCCCCTTTGCGGGGAAGCAAGGGACCATTTCAGCCTTTGTCTGGTTTGTCGTGTCTTGTCTGCTTGGAGTGGAGGAAGCTTGTTGAACCTGGGGCTGCCTGCCTGTCAACTTTGCATGGGAGCAGGAGGGCTCTGGGAAGCGTGGAGCCGTCTGCGCCTCTGTAAGGGGTTCTCCTCTCTGGCTGCCTCTGAGACATACCAGGCGACTCAGTGCCCCAGTCTGGCCCGCTCTTCTCCCCACATGATGGGGCTGCCTCTCTGGTGAAGGGGTGAGCTGAGCCAGCCCAACCACCAGGCGTCCCAGGGCAGGGAAGGGTCCAGGCCATCTGTTCCTCCATCCTGCATGTCTCCCCACCTCACGCTTCCTGCTAACGCCGCCTGCTTCTTAGAGGACCCGGCATCTTTCCAAGCAGTGGCTGCCCCAGCCATGCTCCATCCATCCTGTGGGACGCCGGCTCCCTTCCCCGTCCACTCCGCCCTCCATCCCAGCAGAGCCTCCCAGTGACCTTGATCTTTTCCTTTCCGGGTCAGGTGGTCCCTAAAAAGAAAGAGCGTAAGGTGGCTTCGGACGATGACATCTCTGAGCAGGACGGGGAGGTGAACCGGTTCTCAGATGACGAGGTCGGCTCCATGAACATCACAGACGAGATGAAACGCATGTTTAACCAGCTGTGAGTATCCCTGCTGCCTGGGGGCTCCTCTCCGTTTCCCCAGGTTGGGCAGGGCCGGGGTGGCAAACTGGTGACCTGGGCCGGAAGTAGCCTGCAGATGTTTTGTTTGGCCAGCACGGTGCTCTGAAAGAATTTGGATTCGGAGTTTCACATTTTCAGAAAGGGTCAAATTGGTAATGGTGGTCATATTTGTGGGCAATTCTTTTTTTTTTTTATTGAGATAATATAACTGACGTGTAACATTCTGTTAGTTTCAGATATGCAACATCATGTTTTGGTATTTGTATATGTTGTTAAACTGCTCACCACAATAAGTCTAGTTAACATCCATCACCATACAAAGTTACAATTTTTTTTTCCCTTGGGCTGAGCTGCTGCCCGGGTTAGTGGCAGAGTTGGGCTGGGTATGGTCCGTGGTGGGCTGGAGCTGGCTCGCACCAGCTTGTGAAAGCTGATTGTACGCATGTCTGCCCACTCCAGGTTTAGCGATGGCACATCAGTAGCTTAATATTTGCCATGATGGGAAATTGTCAGGTGCTACCAGTCTGGGCAGCCCTCTCCCACCCCTGCGGACAGCCGATTTACTAGAACCTGGCTGGGTACAGTCATCTGGGTCAGGGATGCGTTGTAGCCTTGGTGTACCCAGTGCTATACTTGCAATCCTGATCCATCTTTGGCTCTAATCCGTAGAGTATCCCGGTGTGGGCTTGGGGAGGGTAGGGGTGCAGCTGTGGGCATTGGCTGACTCATCTAAGGGCCTTGAGTCAGAGAGCAGGCTGGGACTGGGTCTCTGGAGTCCACCTTTCCCCCTGCCCCACTGGCCTGCTCTTGCCTGCTCTCTCCCCTGAGCCCTGAGGACTCAGCTTTTGCCCAGGACTGGAGTCCTCCCTCTCCACCCCTACTTCCCCCACCCCTTGCGTCTGAGTCTCAGGGCCCAGCACACTTTCTGGCCTGATGTCTGTTCTCTGGAGTCCTGAGTTTCCAGTAGCAGGGCTGGCTGAATTCGAGTGCTTGCCTCTGGTGAGCCATCACCGACCTTCCAGGCCCCTCCAGGAGGGCACCTCCTATTAGCAGGTGCTCCTGCCATCATACTCATTTCAAAAGCCAGGGGCACAGGCCTCTCCTAATGCTTCCTACAATGCTCGGGGCTGGCCTAGCATGGTAGAGTCCCAAGATCACTCTGCCCAGCCCCTTCAATGCACAGGTGAGGCTCAGAGAGGGCTGGGCAAGTTGGGACAGAGCCGGGCCCCTGACTACCGGTCCAGCACTGTCTTCGTGCTCAGAAGAGATTTCCCTCTTCTGTTTCCTTGCCACACCATCCCCACCCTGGTGACTTGTCAGGAAGATGGGAATCGGACCTGGGTGGGATGGGTTTGCCCAGCACTTACCTATACTTGCTGTTCCCTTGAAACAACATTGAGATGGGGCTGTGTTTGGGACTTTGCTGTTTCGAGGGTGACAAGGAGATTCCTAGACTCTCGATTCATCTTTCACCATCTCCCCCCACACCCAGTTCTCATAGTCTCATCTTTCGTTGATGAGAGGGGCTTTGGAAGAGAACCCTTGGTCGGGTCTAGGTTTTCTGAACGTTGCTGTGGGCATTTCTGAGTGTAGGGCAGGGTTGTATGCCCCAGAGACCCAGGCTGGGTTCATTTGGTTGAATTAAAGGGCTTCTTTGAAGAAATTGTTGTCCCTGGTTTTCATAAAGTCACCAGGAATCCATAGGCTGCCCAGGAAGTGGGGTGAGCTAAAAAGCTGTGCTCCCAGGTGTATGAAAGGGCTTTCTTTCCAATGCTGCTAAAATGGGCACCTGAGCGTTGACAGGTCTGAACTGGGTTCAGTATCCAGTTAGGTTGATCTGGTTGTAAAGTTGCCTAGTTCAAAAAAAAAACGGCCAACCTCTGATCACCCCTCCACCCTTGTAGTTCTAGCCAAGGCCACGCAGACGGCACCAGGGCAGGGCCCTGGCCCCCTCCTGCTGACATCTCCGCGGGCTACGGGCTGAGACTCAAGCCAGAGCCCCCACCGCCCCGGGCCAGCTCCTCTGAACTCCTTGAATAATGCACCCGTGTCAGGGCTGTTTTGTTTTGATCAAAATCAGTTGCTTGGGCTTCAGGCCGAGAAGGGGAGAAATTTGCTACTTTCTCTGCACAGTGTCCAACCCTCCTGCTCAGCCCTGCCCTCCAGATCTGGGGGGAGGGGCGCGCCTCTTCCGAGCCCTTTCTCTTGTGCAGGCAGCTTCCTATCCTTTCTAGTTCCCCATTACTCAGCTGGGGTTTCCTTCTTGTCCCAGCCGCTGGGAAGGAAGTGAGGTCAGCAGTCTAGTATGTGAGGTGGTGATGGGTCGACGACGTTTGACCCAGGGGCTCGCCCCGGAACTGTTTTGCTGGGGGGGTGGGGTGGGGGATGGGCAGCGCCTCACCCTGCAGCCCTGCCCCAGCTCTGGTCCCTGGATGTAGGGAGCCACCTGCAGGCTCCCGCAGGAACCGCTTCTTGGTGGGGAACCTGGCTCCCGGGAGTGCTCTTGGGCTCTGCCGGGTGGCTCCAGCCTGGTCCATTGTCAGCAGGTTGGGAGCAGTGCCCTGTAGGATCCAGAAAGTAGTTGAAGGAGTGAGCGTGGGCAGTGGGGAGAGCCCTGGGATGGGAATCAGGACTTGGGACCCACATCTTCCTCTGCAGCTGATTCACTGGGTCAAGCAGTTTAACTCCTGCAGGCCTCAGCCTTCCCATCTGAATAATGGGCATATTGGGCTGAATGATTTTTACGGTCCCCTCCAGTTGGGGTAACCAGTACACCTCCAGAACCCCTTCAGTCCCAGGCACACCTGTATGGTCCATCACCCTACTTCCAGTTCTAGTGAATAAGGAAGCCCAGAAATCACTCAGGCTTTGCATTCAAATCTGATTTCCAGCATGTATTATTCTAGAAGTCCACCTAATCCCTCTGAGCCTCAATTTCCTTACCTGTAAAATGGGACTAACAATCATGCTCACCTCACAGGATTGTTGTGAGGATGGAATGAATTGCATTTTAATACATGCATGGTGGCCTGTCCCGTGCCCAGCACATAATAGGTGCTTGGTGATGTTTTGATGGGCAGGAAAAAGCCATAGGAAACAGAAAGATCTGGCTTTCAGCCCTAGTTTCTTTTTTTTTTTTTTTTTTTTTTTTTTAATTTTTATTGGAGTATAGTTGATTTACAGTGTTGTGTTAGTTTCAGGTACACAGCAAAGTGAATCTGTTATACATATACATATATCCACTCTTTTAGATTCTTTTCCCATATAGGCCATTACGAAGTATTGAGTAGAGTTCCCTGTGCTATACAGTAGGTTCTTATTAATTATCTGTTTTATATATAGTAGTGTGTGTATGTTAATCCCAATCTTCCAATTTATCTCTCCCTCCCTTACCCCCTGGTAACCATAGTTTGTTTTCTACATCTGTGACTCTATTTCTGTTTTGTAGATAAGTCCATTTGTACCCTTTTTTTTAGATTCCACATATAAGCGATATCATAGGATATTTGTCTTTCTCTGACTTACTTCACTCAGTATGACAATCTCTAGGTCCATCCATGTTGCTACAAATGGCATTATTTTGTTCTTTTTTATCAGCCCTAGTTTCTGGTACAGCCTAGCTTAGTGTGGCTTTGGACAAGTGAATTATTCTTTCTGAGCTGCAGTTTCCTCATCTGTAAAATGGGAATAATAATAATACCCACCTTTCCAAGTTGCAGAAAAGGTTATATGAATCACCTCAGGCATAGCAGGGGCTCCAGGAATGAGTTATTAAATGAAAGGAAAACAGTCACAAGATTGGACTCGGGAGGAAAATATCTTTAGTCTCCATTAATGAAAGCCTGGCATCTTTAGGAATATACATTTTAAATTGTATAAATAATATGTAAATAAACTCTGCATTTGAAAAGAGTTAAACTCCAAGGAGAAGGCATGTGTCCCCTTTGGCCACCGCCGCTGCCTTTTTGGATGGCCACCTGGCAGGAGCCCAATCATCAGGGCAGTGTCCCTTGCTCTCCCCTGTCCAGGCCCCTGGAGCCTGGCTCTGTTCACTCATGCCCTCCTGTGTCCCCCCCAACAGGCGGGAGACCTTTGATTTCGACGATGACTGTGACAGCCTGACGTGGGAGGAGAACGAAGACACACTTCTGCTCTGGGAGGACTTCACCAACTGCAATCCGAGCATTGACCTGCAGGGCGAGGTGAGCCGGGCATGGCTTCTTAGAGGCTGGGAGGTAGGCACCGGGAGCACCTCCTTTCCACGATCCCGCATCCCCCACTCTTTCCCTGCAGCCCTCACCACTCAGCTAAGTTGTCCCCTCTGTTCTGTTTCCCCAGCAAGAGGAAAACCTGGGCAACTTGATCCATGAGACTGAATCCTTCTTCAAGACGAGAGACAAGGAGTACCAGGAGACCATAGGCCAGATCGAGGTGAGGCGTTAGGTTGTTCACATCACCCGGTTGTGACCCCCGAGACTCACGGTGATTAGGTGCCCGTGTGGACAGGGGCTGGGAGAGCGAGGCAGACACAGGATCGGAAGTCAGGAGATCTGCTGATTCCCTGCCTAGTACTGGGCAAGTCACACCCCTCTTAGGGCCTCAGTTTCCTAATCTGTGAAATGGGGTTGGTGATCCATGTTTGCCCCAGAGAGGTTTTTTTTTAAAGTTATTGACTGAGATGATGATCTCAAAATAATGAGAACTGACATTTGAGTGACATCAAGTGACACTGGGCATTCAGCCCTTTAAAAATACACCCTCCCTGGTATCCGCATACCCTATGTATGTACCTAGAGGGACCTGGGTGCCTCCACGCTATGCAGTAGGTACTGTGTGCCCCATTTTACAGAGGAGGAGATGAGGTTAAAAGAGACCAAGTGACTTGCCCAAGGCCCCCCAGCCAGGAAGCAGCCTGTAAGCCCAGTTCTCCCAGCTCTGGAGCCTGTGTGCTGGGCCACATCTATCAGTGAGAGTCACTGCTGTTGTCACGCTGGAGAAAGAGAAGGCCAGCTCCTTTCCTGGGGGATGTATCACTTGGTAGAGGAGAAGGGTCAGAAACACGAGAGACTTCAGGACTTTTCTAATCCAGTCCACATAAAGGACTGCAGGGATGCCGGACAGGGTGGAGTTGCTAGGGCTGCCCCAGTGGTTGCTAAGCAACCATTCACCTTCCAGCAGAAGTGGTTCTAGGGGCCCTGCACCAGTATGTAGAGAGCAGAGAGCAGAGGGAGGGCCCTGAGGGCGTGGTGTCCTGGGGTGGCCCCGATGCTGCCACCGCCACTGAGGACGGGAGGTTGCTGAGTGGTCTGCCATGAGGGAGGATGCCTTGGCCTCCCCTTTATGCCATGTTGGTTCCTCTCAGCTGGAGCTGGCCACGGCCAAGAGCGACATGAACCGACACTTGCATGAGTACATGGAGATGTGCAGCATGAAGCGGGGCCTGGACGTGCAGATGGAGACCTGCCGCCGGCTCATCAAAGGCTCCGCAGACAGGTACCCGGCCTTGTCCTCCCTGGCAATGCAGTGGTGGCATCCTTGGGGTGGGTGGCGGGATTTGTGGGGCTGCAACTTATAGCCTGGTGGTTTCACCTGCCCAGGCCTTTGGTCCATCCGTCCATCCACCTGTCTGTGCATCCGATGACTATTAGCCTCCTACTGTGTGCTAATGCCTTACACATCTAATCTCACGTGACCGCTCACAACAACCCTGCCCCCATTGATTCAACAGCTACTGTTGAAGGCTTGCTCTGTGCAAAGCCATGGGGATACAGTGATGAGCAGAACATTCGCAGCCCCGGCCCTCCTGGAGCCCACGCCCCACTTCCTGCTGAGCTGGTGGGTGGAGGAGGTGGCCGGAGCTCACATGTGTCCTTAGGAAGCCATTTTCCTTCCTTTCCCGTCTTCCAACCCAAGGCCATATGCGTCTGTCCCCGGGAGACTGACATGCATCAGGCCTCTTTTATTTGCTGGGGGACACCAGAACCAAGACAGAGCCCCTGCCCTCAAGGAACACTCAGCCTTTCGGGGAAGACAGATATGCTAATAATAAAATGAGATAATACACATAAAATGCTTGGCATGAAGCACAGATATATTAATTATAATTGTTTCTCTTATCATGACGATATTCTTGCAGGCTGTTGTTTGGGCTGTAAGAGAGGGAGAGGCAGGGGGAAGTTGCGTGTGTGTGGCCCTGGGCTTATTAGCATGTCACCTTTAGCTCATTGATTCCCAGAAGCCACTGTTGTTTTTTCCATTGTTTGGATGGAGGAGCGGGCCCGTAGGCAGGGAAAATAGGTTGCGCCAGGCCCCCCAGCTCAGCAGTGATAAAGTGAGAATTCAAAACCAGTGCTATTAACCACTGTCCCGTGTGGCCTCCCTTTGGGCTCTGAGTTAATTGTCCAGACGTGTGTTAGGTGATGGGAGTGTAAAAACTGAGCTTGACCCGTGGTTTCTGCTCCCAAGGAGCTCTCAGCACCAAGCAATTAGAGAGGCGGGTGCAGGGCCTCCCAATAGGTCTCCATAGCCACGTTCAACTCCTGGGCTTTGAAGATTCTAAGGCACGTGGTGCAAGGGCGGGCCTCGGGGCAGGATCCGCCTCTGAGGCTAGGTTTTCCAGGAATGGCTGCTCCGTCTTTCCAGCTCTTTGAATCCCTTCAGAGGTCCTCAGGCTGCCCTCTGATGTCCCCCATTCTCTTGTGCCTTCCAGGAATTCACCGTCCCCTAGCTCCATGGCCAGCAGCGACTCAGGAAGTACAGACGAGATCCAGGATGAGTTTGAGCGGGAGGCGGATGTGGAGCCCATGGTCAGCTGATGACTGATGTCCCCCAGCCTGTGCCTGGTGGTCTTGGTGATGGGGCCTCTGCCCGCCTCTCCCCACGGGGCCAGGAAGTGGGGCTCCAGCCCTCGCCACGCAGACTTCCTATGCCCTCCCTTCTCTGGAGGCCCCAACGGACCGCTGCTTCCTTCCTTCCTTCCGCCCACCACCAACCAGTGCCCCTTCTCCATCCACCCACCCAAGGAATGGTGCTGTCAATTTCTATTGTTCTCCACATTACAAATGCAGACTTCTGTCCGGACGATGCAGTGTTAACTGTGCCTTTTCCCTTAAGCTGAGCCACTTTGAGCTCCAAAGAATTATTCCTAGCAGGTGTTTTTATACAAAACTCTAAGGTGAGGGTGCGGGGTGGGGGGGGCCCTGGCGTGGTACAATGCCGTTTTCTACCCTCCCACCTGCTCCTCTGATTGGCCATAAGCTCTGCCCTCCCTCCTCTGCTGGAGTTGGACTTGGGATGGCCCACCTCCCCCCAGGAAGGAGCTGTTTGTCTTTGCGAGCTTTCCAGGCCTGGGTGGGGGAATTCCTGAGGGTTTTTCACTTACTGAAAGAGAGAAAAGATGGAAGGAGGGAGGGAAGACAAATTTTTCTTTTCTTTCTGGATCGAGTGGCAAAGCAGAGGGCCAAGGCACTGTGGGGGAAGGCGGAACCTCACTGTGTTTAAACTACTATGCAAAAACAAAACAAAACAAAAAGCAGCTTGCCTTATACCATTGTGGAACGTAGGCCCTCTCCTAGATCCCTGGTTTTCCCCTGGAGCTGGGAGGGAGGCAGAAGCTAGGGCGATCTCTCTCGCAACCTCTGAGGGTGAGCACTGACTTGGGAGGGAGTTTGGTCAAGGTCGTTAGCGAGGCCTGGGCCCCGTAAGGCCCTCGGCCACCTGACTGCTTGCTTTCTTGGGACCTCTGTGGGTTGGGGTTGGGGAGCGGGTCTTTTATTGCCCTGATGACTTGATGTTTTTCCCAGCCAACAGTAAGGGGTTATAGATCTGTAATTTCTCTGTGAGAAAGTCTGGAGGGGGCCAGGCCTGGTATCTACCCCCTCCACCTCGGAGCTGGGTCGGTACCGCCCGCTGCCATCTTGGTTCTCCACTGTGCCGCGGTGGCCCACTCTTTGGCCACTGGCAGGCGTTGGGAAGGGAAGGGGAGGGAGCCAGCGGGGGCTGCTGGCAGAGAGGAGGTGGTGAGAGTAGGAGCTCGAGTAAGAACCGTCCTTGTTCTGCTCATGGACATAAGCTCACCTTTTTCCATAATTCCCTGATTGAGCAGTTGGGGAGTTCAGCTGAGCCATATCTCCCCAGACTTGAGAGGGCCTGAGTCAAAGGGCACTGTGTGGCGGCCACCCCCAGATCTCAGCTTGGAGCCAGCAGAGCCAGCTTTGCTCGTTTTTTAAATTTCTTTTTGGACCCACTACTGTGGGTGTGATTGCTGATTTTTGTTTTGGTTGGCCCAGGAGCTCCCCCTGGAGGTCAGAGGAGCAAAATGTGCCCAAGGCCCAGAGCTCCTTGCTACCCACTGCTTGTGTCTGCAGGCAGAGGGGGAAATCTGGCCTTGTGTAGATCAGGCCCCCTGTCTTTCCTCCCAGGGTACCAGTGATCTGTAAGGACCTCCTCTCTCTTCCGTTTTCCCCCACCTGTTTTGCAGTCTTAAAATCATTGTACATAATATTCATATTATATAAATATATATATATATATGGAGAGAGAGGAGATTGTTAGTGATTGTGTGTAATTTTATTTATCAGAACTTGGTGGCCTTTATTGTGAGTTTTTTCCTTTTTTGTTGTTGTTGTTGTGGAGGAACCTCCTGCTGTTTCCCTGTGAAAGTCTGGCTGAAAGTCTTCCATTCCCAGAATCTCTTATTAGCCAAATAGTCCCTTGTTGGGTACGTGGAGGGACGAGGTTTCGGAGGAGAGATCACCCCTTCTCCTCCTCCTCACTGACCCTTGTTCTCAAGGTTACAGGGTTCAAACATATCAGATTATTATTGTCG
Source organism: Eschrichtius robustus (assembly GCF_028021215.1). Taxonomy (NCBI): domain Eukaryota; kingdom Metazoa; phylum Chordata; class Mammalia; order Artiodactyla; family Eschrichtiidae; genus Eschrichtius; species Eschrichtius robustus. The sequence goes on along the minus strand of NC_090826.1, from coordinate 14,627,404 downwards.
TTATTGTTATTGTTGTTTTAGTTTTAGTTTTATTTTAACCAAAGGTTATCAGAGCCAGTTGGGCTTGGACCTCAGCTGCTGAAAAGATTTTCCGTTTCTGGGAGGCTGGGAAACTGGCTGCCTCTCTGGCCTCCTCTGCCCAGGGTGAGGGAGGCATTGAATGCCGTGGACAGGTAGGCAGAGTGGAGGCCTGCCCCAGGTTTTTCCTCAAGGTGGTGGGAGGGTGACAGACCTATCTTTAGAGTTAAGACAGTTAGGCAACAATGTAAGTATTTGGGGGTAACTAAGGTTACCATGGTGATTGCTGTCCAATGGTATTATTTTTGCTTTCCCCCTTGGATACATAGGATATTTGTCTCTGGGGACTAGCGTACTCTGAATTTATCTGGGGAGTATGGAAATGGCAGGAGCCAGAGTCAGATGCTGGCCAGAAAGATCCGTCTTGCTGGTTTTCAATAGCTGTTCTTGCTGGGGAGCAAGGACTTGGGGCTGTTGGATGGGGGGACAGCAAGAGTGTTAGTGACCTGCCTTCAGGGTGCGGTCCTGGTTTTGGCCTGGCTGCCTCCCTCCCCACCAAGTTCTTTTTTGAGTTAGTTGCCAGTGGGCCCCGCTTGTACCCTTGCCATGGGCCCACAGCTTGCCGAGAAAGACCCCAACGCTCGCTGGGGCAGCACCAGGTCCAGTTGGGATGAACTGGTCCATCCTTTGTAAAGATGTAAATACTGAATTTTGGTTTTCTATTTCTCAGCCCAGTGTCATATTGACATTGGTATTTTAGAATTGGTCTCAGATGGGCTCTCCTGTGCTGCCCTCTCTCACTCTCCTATTTTGGGGGGTTTTATAAAAAGAGAGGATTGGGGAGGGACAGGGAGAATAGCTTCCTTTGGGCTCCCTGTTTGTGGAACACACACACACACGCACACACACACACACTTCTCTGAGACTCTGAACAGGGAAAAAAATGATTGGCAAGTAAACACATTTTGTTTTCTTGTGGCAGTATGTCTAGAGGTCTCTGACAGGCCTGTCCGTCATGGACTTAGCTCTATGGATGTAGCTCAGATGACCTTTGGAGAATCAAACCACTTTGGCTTGGGATGGGGGAGAGGGTGTGGGGCAGGGGATCATGTAAGGTGTAACTTAAGCTAAATGTAATCTATTTATAAAGCAAGAGACTCTCATCTATTTTTATGAAAGGAAAGTTTTTTTTTTAAATCTAGGGTAGGCAGTTATGGTAGCCCAGCATTTTTCTGTGGACAGGTGCATGTTGCTGCTGGATTTAATATAATCAGTACCCCTCACCTGTCTCCGCATCCTCACCACCTACTCATCCACACCCACGAGCGGCTTCAGCAGAGTGTAGGTCACCCCTCACCTCATTTCCTTGTCCCTTGATCCCCCAGCTCCTTGGTCCTTTGAAGTCCAGGGGGCTGGGCACTTGTGGGAGTGGGTGGGCAGTGGGGAATTCAGAACGGAGGTGGGTGGTGGGAGGGAAAGGGGGCACTAGGTAGGGGACAAGCTCTGCTTCAGAGGGTGGGCTCCGATTAGTTGCTCAAACTCTGGTCTGCCAAGATCCATTGCCAAGTCAGCTGTGTTTGGAGAGAGCTGAGAAGCAGTAGGGTGTGGGTGGCAATGGGCTGTTGGTTCATGGAGCCCACAGCTTCCTTGGGGCCTGGGCCTCAGTGGGTCCAAGGTTGTCAGGCAGCTGGAGCAGGAGTGCAAATGCCATGAGATGCCTACAGCCCAGCCCTGGCTGTGCCAACCCCAGGCCAAGGCCTGGGATGTAGTCCTTGCTGTGCTCTTCCAGGGACCTGGATGAGGAACTAGGGTGCTGGGAGCTTCCTGGGTCCTCCACCTTGAGACACTAAGCTCTGGTTCTAGAAGGGCACTCTCCTAGAGTGGGGGGTCTGGAAGCAGCCAGGTGGGTGTCGGTAAAGGCAGATTCTCCCTGGAAGGGAATTTTCCATGAGTGGAAGATTTCCAGGCTCAGGGTGGGCTGCGTGTTAGTCTCAGGCTAAATCCCTCACCATTCCCTCTGCCAAGCCCTCAAAGAGATGAGGCAAAGGCAACCCCACCCACAGACCCCTTCGTGGACATTTTAGCATCTACCTGATTTTTAGCCCCATCCAGGGAGACTTTCTATCCTGAAGTCCCATCCCACCCCACTGTTGCTGTTTGTCTGCCAGCTGGGTCTAGTGTCAAGGGGAAGGGGGGGTTTATATTCATTGAAAGACTACTGATCCTACCGGAAACCAACCTGTTTACTGTACTGTTGTAAATATCATGCCCTTTATATCCTGTATATTGGCTTCTTTTAAATAAAGTGAAATGTCTTAGAATTGATGGTGCCTTGTTTTTTTTTAAATTAAGGATTAAAAAAAATTAAGGATAAAGAGGTGATGGGGAGGGGCAAGAGGACGGTGGGCCACATAACCACTAAAACAATTAGCTGATTAGTGATCAAATAGGGAAATTTCACATCACCTGTTATATTTGCATCTCACAGTAAAATCTTTGGAAGTAGTTAAAGCAGGAATTATTATACATATTTTACAGAAGGGGAAGAGAGCCAGAGAGATCACAGACTGAATAACTGGCATAGCCTGGTTTGAAGTTGAGCTCCTTGTTAATCACATCGACCCCATTTCATAAACCTCCTCACAGTGCCCTTGAAAGGCTACCTCCTAGGCTCTGGATTTGACACTGTCCAATATTCTAGTTTCTTTCTGTTAATGGCTGAATTCAGGGAGACATTGACCTGTGTGAACTGGGCCCATGACTAGGGTTTTCTTCAAGGATGAAGAAAAACAGCCACTACCAATTCCAATGAACTTTTTACCATCTCTAAGACTTGTGCTTAATGTACAAATGGCTCTCCGAATCTGCAAGTTTCTCATCCTTGGATAGGGAAGGCTGACTGTACTGTGCCATCTTATGTAAGTGACTTGAGCATCGTGGATTTGGTATCTGCAGGGGCTGCTGGAACCAATGCCCCACCAAGACTGGGGGACGACTGTAGTTTCCTTTCCCACTCCCCACTCTGTTTAAATTCTCCAAAGTGCCTTAAAGAGTGTGCCCTCCTGGAGAAAGGAGTAGCATGAAATAATGAGGGCGTTCTAAGGTGGGTATTATTACCCCCACTTTACAGACTTGGAAACTGAAGCCCAGGAAAAATTACGTATTTCGCCCTTGTCATGGGGAGAAACCATGATCAGCAACTGAACTCTGACTCCTAAGCAAGTTCTTGGTACACGCTGCTGGAGGAAATATAAACAGATATATTAGAAGAGAGCGTTAGAAAAGCTATAACAGTACTTTAGGAATCGAATGGGTCTCTAAGATTCCATCCTCTGGAAGACTTCAGAATCTGAGTTTTAAATAACGTTCACGTGTTCATCATGCAGAAAACTTCCCCGAAAATTCAAATTTTGGTGCGGGGCACAAAAATAAAGCACAGGAGCAACTGGTTCCGCGTCCATAGGCTTTGAAGGAAAGCCTGAGCATAGACTGGCTCCGGTTTTATCTTTTATTGATCGTAATTTGCAAAGAAGCAGGCTGATTTATCTAAGCGCTAGGCCTCAGGAAGCTGGGTGGCCCCGCGCCAGGCCGGGAGGTGGAGGGCGGCTGAGTCCCAACCAGGAGGCTAGAGCCAGGGGCAACAGGCTCACTCCAGGGGCTGCAGCCCCCGAGTTGAGGTAGGGGGCTGGCCGCTATGCGGCCCTGCACGGTCGAATATTCTGGCAGCCACTGGCCAAGGACAGCGAGAGTGGTAGGGCTGGAACTCCAGCTGCACCTGACTGGCAGACCCACTGTCCTTCCGCGCCGCCTCACACGTGTCCCATTCCCGCTCTCTTATTGGCTGCTTCAGCCCCTCTATCCCGGCCTAAGAAGGCGGCTACATGACCGCCCCTCTGATTGGTCCAGGAGCTTCCATGTATCATTCTGATTGGCCGATGGAGCTCACTCCCTTTTGCCCGCGGCCCCCTTTGGAGGGCGACTGGGTCATACCATAAAGAGAGGAGGGGGAAGTGCGTACCTTTCAAGGCTTCTCTTTTGGGCAATTTTGCCCTATGTCACATAACGTCCTTTATCATGCCCTCAGAAGGGACTTATCTTATTAGCAGAAGGTAAATACAGAGGCGTTTCGGTTGAGCCTGGCTTGGAGGACGGCTGGGGTGACATGTTCCCCCCGCCAGCCGAGGTGGTGCGCTCAGGGCGGGGCAGCGCAGTAGAGCCGCTCCGGGGACGAACGGTCCAGCGAACTGCAGTGCCGAAAGCTCAAGATGCTGCTGCCGCGGCTCGCGCTCCGCGGCGCCCTGCTGGCTCGCCCGTGGAGGGCTGCCGGGTGAGTGAGCACCGGGCCTGGGGAGGCCCCTTGCGGCGCCTGCTGGCCCGGGATCCCGGGAGTCACTGGGCGCTCCCTCGCCCCCGAGCCGGACTCCCTCCCTGCCATACCCTCGCCGGGTTTCCCAGGGTCTCCGCTCCGCCGGGGGTCACGTCCTCTGATGCCGTCCGACCCCCACGCAGGCCTTCCTCCCATTGCTATTCCCCCGTCTTCCAAAGGTCTTCCTTCAGCTAGGGGGACCCCCTTCCCGAATCCTGCAGCGGGGTGGGGTGCCTCGGTGCCCTGTTGGCTCCCACGCTTAGAAAGTAGCCGCTTAATCACTCGTCCTTCTCCTGATACTGGATCTTCGAAATTTGCCCACCGCCGGAGTGCAGTGCCTTCCTCCCAGGGCACCTCTTTTTAGCACACCCCGCTTCTCACCTCCCCACCCTCGGTCTCACATTCAGAACCCTACCTGGGTCTTCCCTCTCTTCTGTCCACCGGCATTTCTATTTCTCTCTTTTCTCCTTCCCCTTTTTTCAAGTTAAGTGTTGGGCAGAAAAAAGGACTCCTTTCTTCTGATAGGTGGAATAATAATACTTATGGAGTGCGTTGAACGTGCCAAACCTGTGCTACGCACTTGGGGTATGTGCCTTATTGTGATGATTAATAAATAAGTTGCTACATGTAAAGTGCATTGAACAGTGCCTGGCGCATAGGCAGTGCCCAGTTGCTATTAATCATGACCGTCATTATCACTCTTATTTAAACTTCTCCTGTGGGTAGCTGTTATTCCAAATTACAGATGAAGAAACCAAGGTGCAGTTTCAGAGTGGAGCTGCCCTGCAAACATAGATTTGCAAACCCCCGCACTGTGGAGTTGGGTTCCTGGACCCTTGCCCACTCAGCGACAAATGTTCTCAGAGCCCCTTTCTGCCTCTGGGCTTGGTGGAGAAGGTAGGTAGCACACAGATCCTGCCCCAGAGGGGCTCACAGTCTGGAGAGGCTGCACCCCTATGGACCCGTGTTTCTGTCCACCTCCCTTTCAGAGCTGGGCAGCTCCTGCCCCCAGTGTTTGCCTGACCTCTAGGACTCACCAGTTACGTCTCGCCTGCTGAGCTATGCCCTTTCTGAGTTAATCAGTGTCCTAAGGGATGGTGCAGGGGTGCCCTGGGCACGGATGAGTCCCAGTGCTGCTGTGTATTCTCTGTGGCGGGGTGGGATAAGGAAGAGGACATGGACAAGAAGGGCTCTTTTTCCAAACTGAGGACGGGGGCCACGCTCACTACACCCTCAGCGTGGTCCCATTTGCAGGCCTCTCCCTGCACTATGAGACCATCCCTCTCAGACCCTAGATGGAAGCCACATAGATTCACCTGTTTACTGAGTACCTACCGTGTGCATGTGCTTTGCTAAACACTGCAGGAGGGGGGGTACCCAGGGGATTTACACGTGGATGGGAGCCTTCCAAGAGTTTTCAGTGTAATGAGGAAGAAAGCCTTAAACATTAAAAAAACAAACAAACCCTCTAATATCTGGTAGAAAGAAATCCCTATTCTGAAAAAAAAAAATAAAAGCTCATAACAGCAATAGTTATCAAGCAATCAAGTACCATAGGCCTGATTGTGCAGATAAGCCCTGTATTATTACCATTTTACAGATGGGAAACTTATCTGTCTGTTAAGACAAATGTGAGGCTAAAATCGCAGTCAGACTCCAGACTCATGCTCTTAATTACAAAGCCTCCTGAGTGGAGAAAAAGCATTTTGCAATCAGAGAAAGCGTTTTCCAACCAGATCTGCCGGTTCAGGTTATTTCCTTGGATACAGCAGCTGCCCCGCTGCCCCAGACCGGGTTTCCAACCTCGGCAGTATTAACATTTGAGTCTGATAACCCTTTGCTGTGGGGCACCGTCCTATGCATTGCAGGATGTTTAGCAACATCCCTGGCCTCCACCCACCAGATGCCATAGTATCCCCCAGTCGTGACAACAAAATAATGTCTGCAGACATTGCCAAATGTCACCTGGGGGGCAAAATCACTCCTGGTTGAGAGCCATGGTTCTAGGAGAACAGTTTTGGTGTTTGGTCACTTGTTCATTTAGTCGACACATATTTAGAACACTCCTGTGGCACGCCATGTCTGCATTTATGGAGAAACAGCTTTAGGACGTTTTCAGTGATATCTCTCAGTGTCCTGTACGTGAAGCTCTAGTGCTGAGAAAAACCATCTCTTGGGGAACTGCCATGGGTGATGTTCTGTAGTGTTTCCCTTTCTGCCTGGAGTGCCAGGAATCTCAACCAATTTTTAAACATACTCTTGATTGTGCATTTTCTTTTTATTTAATTAGTAGGTGTCCATTGTACAAAGTACAGATAAAGCAAAAAAGGGTTACAAAAAATCTCCTGGCAGCTCACCACACAGAGGGAACCACTGCTGTCACTTTGATTACTAGCCTTTTAATATTCTAGGAACATATATGCTTTAGAAAAACAACATAAAAATGGGCTCCCCTGCAAATCCATTTTTGTAGCTTGCTTTTTCACTTGAGACTTCTCTACCATATTATATGTCCCCAGGGCCTAGAACTGTGACTGCCACCTGGGAAGCCCTCAGCAAACATTTGGTGAATGAAAGAACGATTACGTGATTCCTTCCTTGCCAACAGAGATTTATCACAACCAGTCTGGGAGACAATCACGACAAACACCTGGCCTTTACGGATGGCCCGGGGATGGTCACTACGGGCTACCATTTACCTTTTATGTGGATGATGTTACTTAGCTCCTCAGCAACCTATGCTGTGGGTGTTACTATACCCACTTCACGGATTAAACAGCTGAGGCCTGTGGAAGTTAAGGAAAACTTGTCCAAGGCCTTAAGCTGTAAACACCAGACCTCCCAATTGATTGCCTTTTGTCTCCTTTGGCCCTGACCTGCCTGCCCTTTTTTCTATTTCATTAACTTTGTCATGGGTGTCCTCTGCAAATTCTCTTTGGAAAGAGCCACAATACACATTTATATATAAATTTAATAAATAAAAGAACTAACCCAGGCTCATAGGAAGCTTACAATCAATGTTAATTTTTGTCCCTTACATACTCTTGTATCAGACCTCGCTGGGTGCTGGGGTCCAGAGGTGACTCCAGTTCAGCCCCACCCCCCAGTGTCAGGGGGCTTGCGGGCTGGAATTCCCCTGCAGAAATCCTGGTAACTTTGGACCCCTCTCAGCCCACCAGCCTGTCTAATTTTCCCAATTTCAAAACCCCCCAGTGCTTGTCCCAGCCTGCCCGCCCCTGGGATGGGCAGAGGCTGTGCTGGGCTGGGGCCTGGTACCTCCCACCATTCCCTGGACATACTCTGCCCTTTCACTCCTCCAAGCGGTGGCCAGGGCAGTGCCTCTTGCCTAGAATGTCCTCCCCTGGTGAACCCATGCTCACCCAGCACTTTGTGGCCTTGCCAAGGCAGCTCTCCTTTGGCCCTTCAGTGCCCTATCTGTAAAACGGGAATAATCCTATTAACAGGCATGTAGCACAAGGATTAGAGATGATGTGACAAGTGGCTTGGTGGGGGCCTGGGACTCAGTGTGCGCCCTGTGAATAGAGTAAAAGAATAAGTAGAACCTACAATGATCATAATACTTGCTTCTAAAGGTGTCAAAATCCCCACTCAGGCAGCAGTCAGCACCAGCACATGGACCCTGGGGAACTTGGCTTCTGGGGCCCAGCACCTGGCTCGGCACACAGCAGGTGCTGAACAGTTGCTGTTGGAATGGCACACAGGACAGCCTGGGGTGGATCCTGGCTCTACCTCTTAGCAGCGGTGTGGCCCTGGGCAGGTTGCTTGACCTCTCTGTGCTGCCTCTTGTTCCCACGTGGAAAAGAAAGATAATAGTCGCTACCTTGTGGAATTGTCTTGGAGAGTAAACGAATTCATACACGAAAACCACTTTGAAGAGTGGCCAGCACCTAGAAAACTTAGTAAGTGTTGCTTCAAGCATTATTTTGATCCCCTCCCCAACTAGCGGGCATTGTTATGCAGTGAAAGCCCTGAGCTTCACTTCCCACCTCAGGGTGGCCTCTTTGCTCAGGTGGGAAGAGAGGAGGTGCCAGCTGGGCGGTGAGGAGGATGAACCTGTCCCAGTCAGCTGGCCAAAGGTGTCTGAGATGCTCCCCATGTTTCTGCCAAAGCGTGTCTCCCAGGTGAGGAAACCTGGGTTCAGATCCTGCACCGTCACTCCACCAGCTGTGACCATGAGCCCTTAATCTCTGAACCTCAGCTTCCTCGCTGTACAATAGAGGTAATAAGAGTTTGCAGGGTAATATATTTGTAGGGTGGATTCAATGAGGTCATCGCTTAGCACTATGCCAGGCATGCGGTAAATGCTTCAGAAAAGTTCTTTGAACTGGGCTTCAGGCCCCTCCCTTCTGACCCTGCCCTGGGCTCTGTACTTTCTCTCAGCTCACCTCCATCACTGGTCCCTTATCTCAGTGATAAGGAGGATTGGTTTTATCAGGTCCCAGATAACAGCCGAAAAGCCCGGAAGCTGCTGAACAAGCAAAGGCAATTTCCTTTCTAGTCCTCTCCTTGGCCTTGGCTGCCCTGACCCCAGCCGCTGGGGACCTGCATCCAGCAAAAGAACATTGGCCTGGGAGTCCCGTCCGTCCCGGGGGCCTGGTGTCCACTTGTGTGTTATTGTTTTAAAGGTATTTCTCAGATGCTTACTGTGGTCTGGGCAGTGTGGGAGCACAGACAATCAGAGCTCTGTAATGAGGGTTGTCACCTGTGAGATGATCTGATAGGGATCCCATCCAGGCAGGGCAAGGCTGGTATCCCCTGCAGAGGGAGATGGGGGTGGGGTGGAGTGGGGAGACCAGGGTGGCAGGATTGCAGCAGATGAGGTGGGAGGGGGTGGGGGGTGATGGGAAATGAGTCTGGAGGCCTCAGTAAGGATTCTGATTCTTTTCTTTTTTTGGCTGCGCCACGTGGCATGCAGGATCTTAGTTCCCCGACCCAGGGGTTGAACCTGTGCCCCCTGCAGTGGAAGTGCGGGGTCCTAACCACGGGACCGCCAGGAAGTCCCAGGATTCTGATTCTTTATTGTAGAAGAAATGGGAAGCCAGTAAGTTATGAGCCGAGCACTTACCCTCCGTCTCTCTGTGTTGATCATATTTTCATGTTAAGACTATGAAAACCAGTAGCTGCTACCTTTTAAGCTTCTGCCCTGGGTGGGACACAGGACTAAGTTTATTCCAGCAGTTTTGAGAGGAGCTTGGAGTCAGTGGAGCCAGAATGACTGTTGTAGTTGTCCAGGCAAAAGCTGATGGTGCCTTGCACCAGGGTGGAGGCGGAGGGGCGGCCTGGGAGCTCAGCCCCTGGCAGCTCAGCCCCGGGCAGCAGCCCCCTCAGTTTTCCCCTTTGTAAATTTCAGAGCTTGCAGGCTCTGTAAATTTCACACGTTGCAGGCTATGTTTTGGTGTTGCAGCCTTTTTAGCTCAGATCCTGGTACCTGCCGAGAGTGGGGAGGGGCAGCTGGGGTCTCAGGCCCAGGCCGTGAAGTCCCCAGGTGCGCAGAAGGGGCACCCCGGGTTGTTCGGGGAAACTGAGTCAACTTCAGACTCTGCCTTATGCTTCTTTCCTGAAGCGGGAGGGCTGAGAGCTGCCCTAAGAAGGTTGGGTTGGATTCACCTCTGTGTCCCAGAGCCAGGCACCTGCCAGGTGTGATGAACACACGGTTTGGGTGAGCCGTTTGACCTCATCTGAGCTATCTCTGCATCCTTGCCATGTGGGATAGATATGTGCTGACTGACTGACTGAATGAATGAATGGGAATACAGTCCTGCCTAGAAGGGCCTCGCAGATCCTTGTAGAGGCCCCAAGTCCTGCGAGTGGTTCACGCTGCCTTTCCCTGAGCCAGTGAAAGGGTGCTCATGTTATCCCAAAGGGCACATGAGCCAAAAAAAAAAAAAAAAAAAGAAAGTTTGTCAGGCATCCTTGGATTATTTTTGGCTCTAGTTGACTCAGGCTGATCTTTGAACTAGTCTCTGTTCCCTAAGCTACGTTCGGACTGGTGGACAGTGGGGCCAGGGCCTGGAGACTTTCCAGGCAGAGAGAAAGCCACAGGGGCATGTGATCCTGAGGTCACAGTGGACCTCTGCCCTGGGGAAGGTAGGGGCAGACCTGTAGGATTTCTGTTTCTGACGTTGCTTGGGAGGGAACAGGGAGAGGAGGGCTGGTAGCTGCTACCTTTTGAACTTCTGCCCTGGTGGGACATGGGGCTACGTCTATTCCAGCAGTGTTTGCTGAGCCCCCAGACCAGCCCCTGATCCTCGGGGGTGTCTGGGAACCAGTTTGCCTTTGAAAGCCTGGCCTGGTGGAGTAAACATTCTGGAAGACCTTTACAGTTTCTTAGGAAAAGCTAAGAGCAGGAAGGGTGAGGAGAGGCAAGGCTTGTCATCCTTACAATGACCCTGTGAGGCACATGGTGTCACCCATTCTTCAGGTGAGGAAACAGAGGCCTGTGGAGTTTGTAATAATGTGCTGAGGTCTCAAGCAGGTGTGGAGGTCCGTCCGGGCTCTGTCTGCTTCCAGAGCCTTTGCTTTTCACACCCGCCAGGACATGGGGTCAAGAGAGGGCTTGGGCCGCCCCGCTTCTGGCTCCCAGCCCAGCACGGAGCGGCTCTCTCTTGGCTTGAAGAGGACCAGGTGATATGTGATTCACTGCTTTGTGGTGGTGTGCTGCTACTGAGGCAGAGAGAGAGGCATCTGGAACCTTCCAGATGGTAGGGGGTGGAGGAGTAGACGCCGCCCTCCCCTTTCCTGCCGGGCTGTTGAGACCTGTGGCCACTGAAATTTTCTGGCCTCTCCATTCTTCCCCACCGCAGTAGGTGGAAGGGGGCCGTGTGGATTTTCAGTTTTTGGGCACACGTGTAGCTTTGCGTTATTATTTCTTCAGATCTCCAGAATAACCCCAGGAGATAGGTGTCTCCGTGTTATACCGAGGAATCCAGCTGAAGGTCACACAGCTGCACAGAGGGCGAAGGAGCCTCGCATTTCTTCCTCTGTTTGGGGAAGGGTGGGGCCTGAGGCTTGCTGGCTTCCTTGGGTGTGGTGGGTAGGGCTGGGGTGGACCTGGAGGGAGGAGCAGGAGAAAGCCCCAGGGCTCACTTTGCCCTCCTGGGCAACCGGCCCTGCTCCCTCCCCCGTCCGTTCCCTCCCCTTCCACTGCACAGGCCCCTTTCTGCTCTTCCTGACTCAGGCTTCCTGCTCTGGGCCTTTCCCCTTGCTTGTCCCTCTGTCTGGAACGCTCTTCCCAGCTCTTCTCAGACCTCCTTCAGGTCTCTGGCAGAGGTCATCTCCTCCGAGAGGCCCTCCCTGACCACCCCCGCTGAAGCAGTCCTGCCCTTCCCGTTCCTCATTTTCCTATCCCCTTTGTCACCGCTGTGTTCCTTTCTTACCTGCGTCCCCCACTGGAGGTCAGCTGCATGCAACCACAGGCCTTGCTGTCTTGGTCACCGCTGTGTCTCCAGAGACGGAGCGGGTGCCCAGTAACCTTGTAGAATCAATGAAGGACCCGCCCTCACGGCCCCCGCTTTTGTGTCCTTCCTCCTGGCCTCCCAGGCTGGGTCTTTGAGCCCCCAGACCCGGTCTCAGTGAGAAAGAAAAAAAAGTGCCCAGTACTCGTAGCCGTTCTGTTTGGATCTCTTGGGCATAAGCAACCTCGCAGACACCCAGCCTCAGACAAGGTCACCGGAGGCCATGATGAAATGGACAGAACAGGCCCTCTTTTTAGTTTTGTCTAAGCACAGAGGTCACCATGCCACCCCCAAAGTACCAGGCGTCCCCTCCTCTCGCCAAATGAGGAACTGCCACTCTTTCACCCCACCGTAGAATTGCCGAGCTTCCTGATCCAGAGCCAGCCCCAGCTTCCTTAACCCTCCCCAAATTACCCTACTATAACCCAAATCCTATGACAGGTTCTTTCCAACACCTTCATCCCTGGAGGTCCTATGGTCCCCCAGGTGTGTGTCCTCCCTACCTCGGCAACCAGTTATCTGACTCGACCCCCCATGGGTGCTGCCCGTGGGGTGTTGACACCAGGGGGAGATAGATCTGGGTTTTTCTGGATTCACATCCAGGTTTCTCTTGATCTTGATCTTGACCTAGTCTTTTTACTTTTAGGATCAAAATTACCTTATTTCTATCACGGTGCCACTGGCGAGGCCCTTCGGATGCCACGATGGCGTTATCAAATCTGATGTGCCCCCTATGCCCTAGGTGGGCTTTGTCCTCATTATTTTCCTCATTTACAGATGGGGAAACTGAGGCCTGGAGGGGAAGTCCCACCACTGGGGTTCCTCCAGTTCTGGAATGACTGACTCTTTTTGTTTTGTTTTGTTTTTGAAAAATTTTAAGGCTGTATTTACAACTGTTTTCATTTAAGTATATGTTATTTTGTTTATATACCATTTTCACCAGTATTAAGACAATAGAATATTGTGTGGCTTATTTGGGATCACTTGTGAACAATAATTCTTCATTAACAAAAAAATTTTTTAATTGAGGTATAGTTGATTTACAATGTTGTGTTAATTTCTGCTGTACAGCAGAGTGATTCAGTTATACATATATATACATTCTTTTTTTAAATATTCTTTTCCATTATGGTTTATCACAGGATATTGAATATAGTACCCTGTGCTCTACAGTAGGACCTTGCTGTTGTTTATCTGTATAACCATACGGTAGCTCACATCTGCGAATCCCAACCTCCCACTACATCCCTCCCCCAACCCCCTTCCCCTTGGCAACCACAAGTCTGTTCTCTACGTCCATGAGTGGAATGACTGACTCTTACCCACCTGTCCTCCCACCTTGGGACCCCCAGACACGTTAGGGGTGGAGGCCACTGGTGGGCACTAATCAGTGAGGTCATACAGGTTAAGATTGAATGGGGTCTGCAGAACAAGGAGTTCTTGGAGCGCAGTACCCAGGAGTCGGACCCCATACCCCAACAGCAGCTCTCCCTGTGTCTGTAAACCGAGCTCAGAGCACTCCTCCAAGTTCACGGCCCACCTCGTGGCCCTTCTTGCCCACCCGGAGCTCAGCTCTTTGTGCCAGGGGAGTCTCAGCTGTTTCACATTCTGATGAGACTGAGCTCTGGAATGCTCTGACTCTGCTGCTTAGAGAAAGAAGTAACTCGGGTCTGTTTGGAAGAAAGTCTGCATTGTGGGGAAATAAAGGGAGAATAAGCCTTCTCTATGTGCAAAACACTAAGCCATGGTTTTGCACCTATGAATTTAAACTTCAGGCAACCAGGGACTTCTCTGGTGTTCCAGTGGTTAGGACTCTGCGCTTCCATTGCAGGGGGCACTGGTTCGACCCCTGGTCGCAGAACTAAGATCCCATGTGACGTGCAGTGCGGCCGGGAAACAAAACAAAACCAAAGAAAGCAAAAAAACTTCAGGCAACCATGTGAGTTTCTATGATTATTCTCACTTGATAGGTGGAGAAATAGGCTCGGAGGAGGCAGGTCACATGCCCGAGGACACAAAGTGGCAGGATCTGGACTTGAACTTGGGTTTTGGATCCCAAGGCTGGTTCTCGTCTCCCAGTTCTGTAGTTGCCCTGGATTTCAAGATGCTGGGCCAACCTAGGACCCCCTGTCGGAGATAGAAGGGCTGGGGCTGGTGGTGGCCGCTGCTGACCTGTCCACCTCTGTTCCCCACCCTCGCTCCCCAGGCTGTGTTGGAAGCACGTCTCCTCCCTGAAGGTGGCCAACGAGCCCATCTTGGCATTCACGCAGGGCAGCCCTGAGCGAGATGCACTGCAGAAGGTAATGGGAGGGTGGGGGGCACCCAGTGGTGTAGGGCCTGGGGAAGAGATGGCCTTCAGCAGCCCCCATGATACCTCTCTGTGCCGACAGCCACCCACGCCTTCCTGCCTCTGCTCCCAGCCCCGGGAGGAAACTGGGAGTCTGGGGAGAGCTGTGCATCTGGAGGGGGGTGGGGGACCTGGGAGCAGCAGGGTGGCAACCTGGGTCTCTTTGGGGTGCCAGGTCAGGGGTCATAAGTCCACAGATATTATATTTTATGCTTAAACACATTCTCCCGGGAATTCCCTGGCAGTCCAGTGGTTAGGAATCTGCGCCTTCACTGCCGAGGGCGCAGGTTCAGTCCCTGGTCGGGGAACTAAGATCCCGCAAGCCGCAAAGCCGCAAGGTGCGGCCAAAAAAGAAGAAAAAGAATTCTCCCATTAATTGCCAGTGTTCTAAAATTGTGAGATTTCACATAAATTTCAGACACAGGTTTTTAAATCTTATCTCTAATGGGAAGACCTGGCAACACTGGCCTTAACGTTCCTGCAGGACAGGAAGTGACAGTGTGGGAGCTGAGTCTGCCCCTGCCCCTGGGGAGGAAGCACAGCGGCTCTGACCACAGACCCCGCCCGGCCCCCTCCTCATTTCTGTTCCTTCCTGGGTGTCCGCGTTGGCAGACTGCATCGGGGTTTTAGGCGGGAAGTAGAGGGGAAGGAAGTGCTCATCTGACCTCTCGTCCTCTCCCCAGGCCTTGAAGGAGCTGAAGGGCCGGACGGAAGCCATCCCGTGCGTGGTGGGGGACGAGGAGGTGTGGACTTCAGACGTGCAGTACCAGGTGTCGGTAAGTCCAGTGGGCGGGCAGGGCTCAGCCTCTCCCCTGAATCTGGGGTCTGTCTCTCGGGCAGCACATAAGCATGCAACATGGGGTCTCTGCCTCCAAAAGGACTTAGAGTCCCTGCAAGATTTTGAATTCTGTGCACCGGTATAAAACTTCCAAAGGCAGTCTTAGGGGACTCTCGTAGAAGGTGCCAACATCGCGCCTGCCAAGAAGAAGTTAAAAACAGCAGCTGCCCCCAGCTTTGCCATCGCTTTGGAAAAGTTGACCCACTCACCAGCCTAGGGAGTAGGAAGCAAGGATAGAATGTCAGAATCAAGGAGAATCTTTCCGTTAACAGATACACACTACTATATATACAGTAGATAAGCAGCAAGGATTCACTGTCTAACACAGGGAACAATATTCGATATCTTGTAATAGCCTGTAATGGAAAATAACTTGAAAAAAAAATATGTATAACTGAATCACTTTGCTGTACACCTGAAACTAACACAATATTGTAAATCAACTATACTTAAAAAAAAAAAAAAAAAAAAGATAATCCTTCCAAAGAAAGACAGTCACCAAAGTCCTGGTCTGTATTTGGGAACCAGTGGTCTAGCTGACAATGAGCTCAGCAGAGGTAAGCACCCAGGGCGTGGCCAGGTGTCACCTCCTCCTAGAAGCCCTCCTGTTGGAGCCCAGACTCCATCCACAGAGGCATCTGTTGAGACCCTGTCCCCTCTGCATAAGCTCCTCCCTCAGCCCCTGCCACCCCCCTTGGAGGCTGGAAGAGCAGGAGGTTAGCTGCCCATTTTACAGATCAGGGGAGAACTCAGAGACAATCAATGACCCTCCTGGGGTGGCACAGTTAGATACGGAACAGGGATGATGGATCCAGTTTCCCCAGAACCATATCCCCTTGATTTTGATTCAAATGAATTCATTCACACCCTGACTATTTCTAAAGGGGATTTCAAAGCAGAGTGTTAATTAGCATATGGCAGCAAGATAATATTCTTGCTGTGACCTGCTGGTCACAAAATCCTGAGGCCCTAGGCGCTGGCTGGAGATGGCCACAGACTTGCCTTTAGGCCTCCTGGTCTGCAGCAGAGAGGAGAACACATCACTTGCCCTAGTCAGAGTGTTCCTGAAATAAATCCCCCACTGTGTGGTAGGAGAAGCACAGCCATTTCTGATACTGGGCCCAGAGAGGAATTTCTCCTGAAAGTGTCAGAAGGACACAGTGATGTGACAAGTCCCCACAAGAGTCACACATCTCATGCACGGATGTTTCATGGGGCTGCTTCTCACACACTGTCGTGTGGGCCGAGGATGTCATCAAAGCCCAGTGCCTGAGGATGCCCAGAGGTCGCCCTGCAGGCCCCATGTCCACTGCTGGGGTGGGTTTTCCATCCAGAGCTCAGGCTGCAAATCGATAGCTGGTAGCTTTGTTTCCAAAACCTAAACATGGGTCGATTTCATGTACAAATTCAAATGTCTGGCTTCTCTTGAGAGAAGGAAGATGTGGCCACACAAGTGGCCTTCCTGTGAGCCCCCATGTGGGGTGACCCTCTAGCGGCTCCAGTCCCCAGCCCAGCCCTCTCCACTCATCCCTCTTGCCTCCTTGGCCCTGGCAGGCCTCTCAGAGCCCCGGCCAGAGCAGTAGCTGGTCTGCCTGTTCCTCCTGCATTCTCCTTAAGTCTTTCTCTCAGTGGGGATTTTGCTAGATAATGAGACAGTGATAAGACTGCCTGCCTTTCCTAGCAAGTCCCTGGGAGGCATCTAGTCTGACTTGACAGTTGAGAAATGGCACCCATACCAGTGCCTCAACTGTCCGTCTGTTCAAGAGTGAGAGTGACATTCTTTGGTGACAGTTGGGGATCTTGACCAGGACTCACGGCTGAATGGAAGTCTGCGGTGCTTCCCCACGAGGTGGCCTGAGGGTGAACCCCTGGGTCTGCTCCAGCCCCAGGCAGAGGCACCACCCCATCCCTTTTTATCCCTTGTTATGGCCATGACAATTTTAGCCCAGAAAGGCTTAAAGCAAATATGCTCCTTGGCTATGAACAAAAGGGAAGTGTATGTGTGTCTTTGTGTGTGTACACATATATATACGTTTTGATGTTATGGATACATATGGAGTTTCCAGCTTTGTGCAAATGCAACCAGTTGCAAAATAAATGCCACGGTATGTAAACGAAGTGGTTTACTCTATGGCATTATTAGCTAGAAACCTGTTTAAAGTTGGAAAACAGTTTCTAAAAGGATGACTTTAGCTCTTTCTAGGAGGGGTACTTGTAAATCATGGTAGTAAAACCCACCCATCCATCCATTCATCCATCCAAGCCTCCTCGGCCCCAGACCTAGGGCTGGATGCTGGGACACAGCGGTGAAAATGGCACATGGCTCTGCCCTCACGGTGCTGACCTAGGGGAGAGTGAGATTGGTGTACATGTCAGCAAAGAAACAAACAGAATTCCAGATGGTGAGAGGGGCTGTGGAAGGCACAGGTGATGGGCTGGAGATGTGAGGCCACGTAAGGTGAGGTGGTCCACAGGCCTCTCTGAGGAGGTGACATCTGAGTTGAACCCCAGGGATGAAGATGGGCTGGGGACTCATCGCCAGCAGAGGGGTCTGCGGGTGCAGAGTCAGGAGGGGGCTGGGTGAGCTGCAGAACAGAGAGGAAGCCAGTGGGGCCAGAGGATTCGGGTGTGGTTATTTATTTATGTGTTCGTTTGTTTATTTATTTTTGGCTGCGGGGTCTCGTTGCTGCACGCGGACTTTCTCTGGTTGCGGAGAGCGGGGGCTACTCTTTGTTGCAGTGCATGGGCTTCTCACTGCAATGGCTTCTCGTTGCAGAGCACGGGCTCTAGGCTCGCGGGCTTCAGTAGTTGCAGCACGCAGGCTCAGTAGTTGTGGCACACGGGCTTAGTTGCTCTGCGGCATGTGGGATCTTCCCGGACCAGGGCCCGAACCCATGTCCCCGGCATTGGCAGGCGGATTCTTAATCACTGCGCCACCAGGGAAGTCCCACGTGTGGTTCTTGTTGGCTGTGGTTAAGAGCCTCTTCCAAGAGCCCAGGGAGCCATTGGAGGGGGTTAAGGAGGGTGAGACTTTCCGAAAAAGCCCATTGCTCGCTGGAATGCTTTCTGATATCAGGATAGAGGAGGGATTAGGAGTGTGGGCTTGGCAGAAGAAGTGAGTCCGGACATAGATGTTTGGAGGGCCAGGTGCCCGTGGGCAGCCAGGGAGCTGGGATGGGAAGGTGGGTGGAGGGCCACGATGAGGAGTCCACAGCAGGTGGGGGGCCTGGGAGGCCGGGGAAGGCGTCGTGTACGAAGCCGTGGGAACACCTTGGAACAAAGCACTGAGGATTCCATGCGAGGTGGAGAGGCGCAGTGGGCGTCTGGGGGGGGGGCGGTGTCTGCTCAAATTGATGAGCCCCTCGCCCGCCCCCACGCGGTGAGCCAGGGCAGCCTTTGAAATCGTGTAGTGCTGCTCACTGAGGGATGCTGGGTCCAGGGATGGGCACCTGACCCCAGCTGGGCCAGTCGGAATTACCTGCCCTGGAACTTGGAACCGGCAACAAGCATCTTTCTTTGCGGGGCTGGGAGCTGTGGGGAGGGCATCGAACACCACCCCACAGAGGACGAGATAAACTAAGGAAGCGGGTCTGTTGAAAGATGCAGGACACCAACTCTCAGAGGAGCAGAGGCAAAGGAGAAGGAGCCGCAGGGTTTTCAGGCTGGGCCTCTCGAATCTTCCTAAGACCCAGCTGCATCCCACCCTAGTCACCATGAGGAGGCCCCTTTCTGCCCACTTGCTGGTTATGTATCTTTGAGCTGCTTGACCTCTCTGTGCCTCAGCTTTCTCACATGTACAATGGGGTAACAGTCATGCCGTGGAGGGATGTTGTCAGGGTTCAACGGATTAATCCGTGTCAAACACTTGGTGCCTGCACACAGGAAATTAATGTTAGCTTTGACAGTAACTATCACTGTTCCTTAACCAGGGGCCTGCAGCTAGTTCATGTAAAAAAGAGCTAGTTAAAAGAAGGGAGAGGCAGAACTGTTTTTAACCACTGGAAGTTGTTCACTACCTTGTCAAGAGACTTTCTGCTAACCCACCCTGGTTCTCACGCAGGTGCCATGTGGGGTTTTGTGATATCACTGAGTCCTGTCCACAGGCAAGAAAGATCCTGAGGGGTCCACACAACATCTTCCGTTATTCCTGATGGATTTCTCTACAAGGCGGTTTAGGGGCTAATGGTGGGCTAGGGTGGGAAGCTGGGCTCCAAGCCCCATGATGACATTGGCCTAAGAAACCCACCTGCTTAGAGTTTATGAAGCCAGGACCTGGCATGTGCTTTGGACGGATCAGGAAACTCACAGGTCCCTGATTTAGGGGAGTGAAGGGCTAGCCCTTTTGCAAATGGGCTGAGCACACATCTGTCCAGATGGAGCCCTGAGCAGCACGTGCAGGGTTAAGGGGGCGGGCCCAGGGCCCCTACTCTGAGGGTTCCGAAGATGGCCTGGGGCACAGGTCACCCACAGAGGCATCCTAGAGCCCCTGCGGCTGGATCAGCAACCGGAGGGCCCACACCTGGAGTGTCAGCACAGCCTGGGTTCTGCAGGCTCTGCAGGTCTGCACAGGTGTGTGCCAGGTGTCAGCCCAGAGCGGCTCCCATGGCCTCGCTCACCTGGTCTCCGTAACCGCCCAGAGCCCGACCTCACCTGCAGCTCCCCCGGCCTCCATGGCCACTGCAGCACCTGAATATTTTTCCAGACACTGGGATTTTGATAACCCCCTGGTGGGCACTTCTGGTTTTCATTTCCCATACCACCTCACTGACCTGGCCACGTGTCATCCTTGGAGCCCTGGCATTTGGGGCCGTGGCGGCGTGAGGGCAGGAGCTCTGTTACCGGGATGTATTGCTGACTTGGGGTGTCCGCAGTCCACTGGGATTGGATGTGCTGAATCGAAGCGCCCGGGTCCCCAGCTTCTCGGCCCCTAAGGGTCACAGGCCAATCTCAGGTATAGACAGGATACAGGTGACCATGCCAGGGGGGGCCACTTTACACTCAGACCAGACCAGTGCTGCCCAGTAGAACTTTCTGAGATGATGGTGGAAATGTTCTGAATCTGCTCTGTCCTCTTCGGCAGCCACCAGCCCCACGTGGTTATTGAGCACATGAAACCTGGCTTGTGCCACGTGAGTTGAAGCTCCAGTAGGCATGTGTGACTAGCGGCTGCCTCATTAGATAGGAAGCCCCTAAACGTTCCATTGGAAGACTTACAGGTGGCGAAAGTGCTGATAATTATGGTGTAAAAAATAGGTCGGGAAAGAAGTGGTGTTCCCCCCACCTTGTCGCCCAGGCTGACGTTCAGCACTGCCGGGTTCTGTTTGTAAACGTCTGTTGGGCTTCATCCCTTTTAGACAAGTTAATCTGGGTCCCAAGCAAGAGGCTCGAGAAGCAGTTGCTCTGTTCCTTTAGGGCCTTGGGGGGTGGCAGAAATCCTGAGTGTTTCACGACGCAGTGCATCGCCTAGGGCCTCCCGTGGTGACAGCCCACCCCCGAGCCTCACGCCAGACCCAGGTGTAAGGGCAGGATCTATGTTGGGGAACTTTTCACCTGTGACCCCATTTGGTCCTCCTCTCCATGCTTTCCCTGATGGGGAGACTTGGAGAAGGAAAGTCAGTTTACAGAAAGCTGCACAGCTAGTAAGGAGGGGGCAGAGCCGGGATTCGAACCTGTGTCTGACCAAAACGTCCATGCTTTCCCTCAAAGACTGTTCTGTTCATACCTTTCTCCTGCACTGTGAACCTTCCAGAGCTCATCAAACAGCAGGTGCCCCCGTAACTCTCAAGGTGGAGAGGTCATCGTGGGCCCGGGCGATTGGAGAAGGCATCATGGGGATTGGAGGGCAGAGAGCGAGTGGCCTGGAATGCCAGCTCTGAGCCCGGCTCCATCCCCACCTGCCCTGGCACCTCCCTCCTGGACAGCGGCCTCACTCTTCTCTCTTCTTTCAGCCCTTTAACCATGGACACAAGGTGGCCAAGTTCTGCTATGCAGACAAGGTGAGTCCCTGGCGACTTTGGGGTTGGGGTGCTACCCTGTCTTGTCTGGTTAGTTGCTGACATGGGGGTAGAGGTCAGTCACTGCTCCCCTCTCGGGCCATGGAGGGTGGGGGCGTCTGGGGGGCGGCTGGCACTGAGGGCGTCCCCGGGCACGTGTCTTTGACTGGGCCAGGCGTGCCGGGGTTAACTTGAGCCTAATGAGAGCTGCTTTGTCCAGGGCTGGGACATGCCCGCACATGCCCCTTGTGAGGCTACCCTGATTTAGGGAGGGGGAGGGGGTTCTGGAAGGCTGAGTCAGGGAAATTGGAGGCATCGTGGATGGAAAGCCAGGCAGAGACTTGGCATCAGGGAGGGCCAGCGAGAGGCCACGGCGTCAAGGCGCTGGCGTCACGTGGTGATGAGGGCAGTTGGCAGCTGGGATGCCAGCGGCAGGTGTCTGTCTCTGGCTGCAGTTCTGGCCTGGCAAGGGCAAGGTCAGACCCAGACCTCAAGGGCTGGAGGCTCTGGACAGCGTGTTCAGGAGCACCAGGCCCCAGGAGTAAGAGGAGGCCCTGATGAGACCACGAGAGAGAACGGAGCAAGTCCTTGGCCTGTTGCCCTACCTGGCAGGCCCCTCGCACTCCTCCAGACTGTAGCAGGGCAGGATCGGAGCCTGGGGCAGCCCAGCTGGCCATGGGACAGGGCATCTGCCGCTGTAGGGGGAGGGGGCTGAGGGCCGAGGGAGCCAGGGGTCTTCCCTGGGTGATGAGTGACCTCCAGATCTCTCCTCCCTCCCTCGCTCCTCTGGGACCCTTCCTGCTGCAGGAGGAAGCCTCCAACCTTTCCCTCTTCATCAGGCCCTGCTCCACAGAGCCATCGAGGCCGCCTTGGCCGCCAGGAAAGAGTGGGACCTGAAGCCTGTTGCAGACCGGGCCCAGGTCTTCCTAAAGGCGGCAGATATGCTGAGTGGGCCACGCAGGGCAGAGATCCTGGCCAAGACCATGGTGGGACAGGTGAGATGCCCACCGGCACAACCGGGGATGTAGGGGAGGCAGTCGTACCCCATCCAATTCAGCAGGCGTCAGCTGAGCGGCTTCTGGGTGCCCACACCTGCTCTGCGTGCGGGAGCCCAGGAGGTGTCCTTGAGGGACCAGGCCTCAGAGAGGGGACAGACCTATATATTTTGTAGGCAAGGTGGATTGAACTACTCTTGCGTGTCCTGCTCTGGAAATGGCCCCTCCCATCCACTTCTGTCCCCGCCCTGGACCAGGCCCTTGTCGTGCTTTGCCTGGACTGACAGTTGCCCTACACGGTCCTCCAGGCTCCATCAGACCTCTGCAGCCCTCAGAGCGGTTTCTGTGACACCTCCAGCAGGTCACTCTAGCCTTATGAACCACCGAGATCTCTCTCTCTGGCTGAGGGTCACGTCCCAAGTCCTGAGCCAGCCCCCAGAGCCCTTCCATTCCTACCTCTGTCCAGCTCACCAGCCGCTCTGCCCTTTCCTGCCAGGCCATCCCGCCCATGATGTCACCAGCCTGGACCTAGCAAGGCTCCTGGACACCTCAAACATCCCATCTCCTGCCTCTGCCCCGGGTCCCCTGCCTGGAATGCTCCCTGTCTTCTCTGCCTCATGAACTCTTAACTGTCAAGGCCTAGCCCAGATAGCACCTCCTCTGTGAGGCTTCTAGAACCTTCTTAGCCCATAAGGATCTGTCCTACCTCTGTGCCCGCCCCCCTTCCCCAACATGCTGTTCCTCTGTCGGTTATAGCTCAGATTCCATCGGGGTGTAATGATTTCCTTTGTGTTTGTTTCCCCTTTACAAGTTTTTTGGGCATAGTAATCACATGTTAGTGTTCTCTGTCTTTCTGCATCTTGCACCGTGTCTTCCTGGAGTCACAGAAGTGCCTGATAGATGTTTTTTGAGTTGAATGCATGTTGAGCCAGGGAGTGGCATTAGCAGTTGAGAGAGGGTTAGTTTCGCCTTAGGGGGTTTGGGTCACCCCAGGGCTGTTCCGGTTCGCCATCACGTAGTGAGAGCGCCCTCTGCTGCACGGAGCTGGTATGACAGCTCCACACCCGGGTAAGTGTCTCCTGATTCAGCAGAGCCCCTGGGGTGGGTGTCGGGCTCCAGAGTGTCCCAGGTGAGCCACACCTGGGCAGGAAGAGGCGCACACACTCCAAGACCAGGTGAAGGTGCCTCTTTATTTGCCTTAAGACTCAGGAGCTTGTCGGAAGCATGGTGGCCACGCAGAGCAGGAGGCAGTGCATCTTAGCTCAGCTTCCCCTGCTGTGCGTCCTGAGCAGGGTGAGCAGCTGCCAGTGACCCAAGGAGGGGCCGCCCGATCCGAGAAAGCCCGATTCTTGCTGCCCAGAGTCCTTTCCCCACGGCTCACGTTCGCCGTCAGGAGGATCAGACAGTCTAAGGAAATGTTTACAGTCCTCAGGTCTCCTGGTTCTTGGCCCAAATGCACCTGCAACCCAGTGTCACCATGGGCTCAGGGTCCAGTGTCAGAAGAGGGCTATTGGGAGGCACGTCCTCCACCACTGACCCCCTGGCCCTCCCGCCTCACAGGGGAAGACGGTGATCCAAGCAGAGATCGATGCCGCAGCCGAACTCATTGACTTCTTCCGATTCAACGCCAAGTTTGCTGTGGAGCTGGAGGGGGAGCAGCCCATCAGCGTGCCGCCCAGCACCAACAGCGTGGTGTACCGGGGGCTGGAGGTACCCCCCGGTGGTGGAGCGGGCGTTGAGGGCTGCTGGAAGCCCTGGGCTTGGCCTCACCACCTCCTCCCTCCCCAGGGCTTCGTGGCAGCCATCTCCCCCTTTAACTTCACTGCGATCGGCGGCAACCTGGCGGGGGCGCCGGCCT
Source organism: Eschrichtius robustus (assembly GCF_028021215.1). NCBI lineage: Eukaryota > Metazoa > Chordata > Mammalia > Artiodactyla > Eschrichtiidae > Eschrichtius > Eschrichtius robustus. Next base: position 14,603,514 of record NC_090826.1, on the reverse strand, counting down.
TGATGGTGAGCTGTGGGCAGCAGGCGGGCGTGGTGGGAACGGGTCATCACTCCCCTGTCAACAGACAGGAGGCCACATCAGAACCCCTGGGGTCCCAGCCCTAGTCGCGGGGAGAAGCACAGAAAGTGGAGGCAGCTGGGGGCTGTGGAAAAGGCTTGGGGGTCAGAGGCTGGTCTGGGTCCCAGCTTTGCCCCACTCTGTCTGGGGGACCCCAGGCAAGTCCCGGCCCTCCTCTGAGGCAGTTTCCTCATCTACAAAGTGGAAGTAAAAGAAAAGCTTACATTACAGGGTCATGAGGAGCAAATGAGACCATGCTTGTGACGCATCTAACGCCAGGCAGGTCTGGCCCGGTGCAGGCTTAGCGTTATATAGGGGCTGCTACTAATGATGATACTTAGAGCTCACCTTTGAGTGCTTGCTCTATGCCTGGTGACTTATCTTTCAGGGTTGCAAGGCTAGCAAATGACGGAACAGGTGTGGATTTGGGCTTGGTCTGTCTCTGGGCAGGTGGTCTCGAAGTTGATGGGCTCCACTCGTTATCAGGGTGAAGGTGGCCATCGGCTCCCAATCGATGGGGGAGATGCAGCCCTACCCTCAGAGGTCCTGGGTGGCTCAGGGCGCAGCAGGAGGAGGGCTGACAGCTGTCAGGGGCAGCTGGGTGATCTGGAAGGGTGCTCGTGCACAGGGCCATCCTCATGCATCTGCACTCAGACAGACGCACACACACCTGGCACCCATGTGCCCTCGTCCAGGACACGTGTAGACAGAGCCCTGTGAGCACTTGCCCAGCCTCGCCCGGTGAGCACCCAGCGAGTTGGAAACACCCAGAACAGACCTGCCCGCGGGGTGCTGGCAGGACTGGTGGGCACAGGCTTCCAGAGGAAGGGAGCCTTTCGTAGCCAGAATGTGGGAGCAGACAGGGCAGGGTGTGAGCTCACTGACAAGGGCTTCTAGGGCCTGGGGTGCAGCACCTGGGCACCTGTAGGAGTGGGGTTGGGTAGGGGACATCCTGGCCTGCATGGGGTCCTGGTGGCTCCAGGTGAGGGATGGCCATGCTTCAGGGTAGGGTGGGAGTTGGGGCTGGTGGCCCCTGACCTCATGAGTCATCACCGTGCCTCCCGGGCAGGGCAACGTGGTCCTGTGGAAGCCCAGTGACACTGCCATGCTGGCCAGCTATGCCGTCTATCGCATCCTCCGGGAGGCCGGTCTGCCCCCCAACATCATCCAGTTTGTGCCAGCTGACGGGCCCACGTTTGGGGACACTGTCACCAGCTCGGAGCACCTGTGTGGCATCAACTTCACAGGCAGCGTGCCGTAAGTCCCCGAGGTGGGATGGGCAGGGTGGCCTGGGGACGCTCACCAGACCTCGTGACCTCTGTCCGGGAGCTGGGGCTGTGAGCCCAGAGGTCAAGTGCTGTGTGGCCCTGGGTGAGCCACTTCACCTCTCTGAGCCTGTTTCTTCACCTATATGACAGTAGTCATGATTCTTACCTTGCAGAGTAATCGTGAAGGCCAAACTAATGAACGGACAAGAAGGAGTGTGACAGGCTCGAAGCGGCCTACAGGTGTTTGGTGATATGGATTTCGATGCCACCACTGTCCCTGGAAAGGGCACAAGGGAGCTTGAGATAAATTGGAGGAGGAGAGTCAGGAAGGCTTCCTGGAGGAGGTGGCATCTAAGCAGACGAGTAGGCCAGGCAGAGGTGGAGGAGAGCGTTCTAGGAGGGGGAACAGCATATGGCATAAGGCTGAAGCTGTTGGGCTCTGGGTGGTGGACGTGGTCCCGTGGGGCTGGAGTGTGGAGCTGGGGGCCGAGGGTCAGAGGGTAGGGGCAGGACATGGTTCGGTCACAGCTGCTCATTCACTCACTCACTCACTCAGCTGGTGTTGATGGAGCCCCCATGTGTACCAGGCTCTGCCAGTGCTAAGACTGGGCAGTGAACATGTGGAGTGGACAAGGTCCTACCTCTTGGGGGATTTAGTCTTTGTGACTGTGAGGCCCCATGAGCCTGCTAAGGTGTCTGGACTTTATCCTGAGGATGATGGCAGCCACGGAAAGTTACATGCAGGGGGCGTGGCTTAATCAGGCTTCTTTTGTTTCACGCAGGGATTGCAGATGGTAGCTCTCCAGTGGGCCCTGGCAAGTGGCTTTGTGTTCTTTGACTCCTAATAGGGATGGACCAACCTTGTACCATTGGGACAGTTTCATGTAAAAATCCAAATATTGGGCCTCTTTTAAGAACCTGGTCCCACTGGGCCTGCATTTCCATGTGGCACCATTGGCTGGAGGCGGGCGGGAGGTCTCTGATTCCCCCCATCCTGACAGGCCCTGGGTCTCTGCCTACCTGGACGGCCTCACTCATTCTCTGTCCGGCCCCTCCGGGCCCCTGCGTGTGCAGCCTCTGATCTAGATGATCGCTCTGGCTACTCGGAGCACAAGTCTCCAGTGGGTGGAAGCAGGAGACGGGTTAGGAGGTGTCACGTCCGGGGAGGGATGGCGGACGCCTAAACTCAGTTGGAGTCGTGGGAACGGGGTGAGGTGGGCTGATTCAAGTGAGGCAGTAGCAGGGAGACTGGATCACCTGTCCGTGGGGTCAAGGTCGGGGGGGTTCAGTGGGAACATCCAGGCTCGGGGCAGGAGGTGGGCATCGTTCACCGAGGTGGGCAACCCAGATGGCTGGGCACCTGGGAGCCTTGGGGAGAAGATGAATCACATGCTGGTCACTTTGAGTTTGAGGTCCCCATGGGTCATCTGGGTGGAGATGTTGGGGTCTGCACTCCGGGCCTTCCAGGTGTCCTAGGGACACCTGCGGTGGCTTCTCGCCCTCTCTGCCTGGCCTCAGGCTCCCCTGCAACAACAACCCCTGCTAAGGTTTGCCCGGTGGCGATGGCAGCGTTAGAATTGCTGAGGAGGGCTGTTTTCCAAAAGGCCCGCTCTGCCAGCCACGGGCCCCATGGGTCTCTGCCTATTAGCGGGCGGAGCGGGCCTGGCCCCCATTTGCCATGCTCTGATGTGCAGCGGGCTTAAAGGTAGGAAAGTCATAAATTAGTATTAGCTGCTGTGTCGCCAGCTCCCTGGTGATTAGCATTTTTATTGTTTTGTGGTGCTGAGGTTGGTCATACTTGGAGCCCAGGGAGGAGGTAGGGGCCTGAGCTGCCTCTCCCAGGACCCTCCTAGGTTCTCTGGAGCCTGGGCGTGAGCTCGTGGTGCCCCTCGCAGACCACGGTGGTGCCTGTCCCCCATCAGGCACCCATAGCATACCCAGCACTGTCCTAAGCACTTGACTCACATCAGAGCCTCACAAAACAGCCCTGCCAGGTGGAATTGTTCTTTCCAGTTCCCAGATGTGGCACAGAATTTGAGGCTCAGAAAGGTTAAGCGGTGGGCGCAAGATCACACAACCGTGTATGCCTGAGTCAGGACTCGAACCCGGCATCCCCTGGCCTCAAAGCCTGGCCCTTCTCTGCACTGTCTTGCCGCCAGGCCTCCCCTTGCTCCCTCCTTGTAGGCCCGGAGTGCAGCCCATTTCCAGCTGCTACCACCTACTTGGTTCCCCATCACCATCACCACCACCACCACCGCTGTGACCCCTGCCCGCCTCCTGTGGGGCTGCTGACCCTAGCGCCCCTCCCTGGGCTTTCCAGCCTCTTCCTCTGGTAGGGCCTGCTCCCTACCCCCCAGGCCCCTCACCCTCTCAGGAGCCTGAGCCCGGCTCCCTAGTCACTGCCCTGTCCTCTGGTTTTAGCACCTTCAAACACCTGTGGAGGCAGGTGGCCCAGAACCTGGACCGGTTCCACGCCTTCCCACGCCTGGCCGGAGGTAAGGGCCCCTCTCCCCGTGCCCTGCCCTACAGCCCTAGGGACCCCTCCCTGCCCTGGCCGCCATGAAAGAGGACGAGGCGGAGGTGATGCCCCCAGAGGTGGGGCGGCCCTGCAGGTGCAGAGAACTCCTTCAGGGTGGAGCCCCTGCTCTGGCACTTATACAGAGCATTTATGCCTCAGAGTGTGCATTTTTTCTTTCATTCATTCATTCATCCATCCATCATTCAGCAAGTAAATTATTAAGTATGTTCATAGGCACTTTTTGGACACTGGGGATGCAAAGGATGATGAGACCCAGAGACCCAGCCGTTAACGAACCTCTATTCCAACAGCGGGAGGCAGACAGTAAACAACTAGATAAATGATGTCAGGGAGTGAGAAGGGCTGTGGATAATTAAAGGAGGGCAAAGAGGTGACAGGCAGGGACCCTCAAGGGCTGGGCGTGGTGGGTGACTGTGACTTAGGGTGGCTGGTGGGGTGGGGAGCCTCTTCAGGGAGGGAACATTTGAGCTAAAACCTGAGCAATGAAAAGAAACCAGCTTCGCAAAGATCCGGAGGATGGACCATCATGGGCACCCGTACTGTCCAGTAGAACTTTCTGCAGTAATGGACATGGGCTGTATCTGTGCTGTCCAATAGTATAGCCACTCGCCACGTGTGGCCGCAGGGCACTTGAAACGTGGCTGGCATGGCAGAGGAAGTGAAGGTTTTGTTTCATTTAATTTTAATTAATTTGAACTTAAATAGCCACGTGTGGCTGGTGGTTACCCTGTTGCATAGCCCAGTTCTAGGCCGAGGAAATGGCAAATGCAGAGGCCATGAGGTGGGAATGAGCTTGTGTTTGAAGAAACAAGGCCAGTGTAGCTGGGGAAGGGAGGGAGGGGGGTGGCAGGAGATGGGGCTGAGAGGTCAGCGGGGCCAGGTCTTGTCAAAATAATAATTTTCCCACAAAGAAACAGTTTCATGGTCAAGGACATTTGGCGTGCGCTGTGTTTAAAGTAAAACGGATTCCTCACCTGCAGGACTTCTCAGAGCCTTTAATACACTAATATATGCATTGCTTATCTTCAAGAGCAAAGGCTGATGTGCAGTGTTTCCCAAACTCTTTGGACTACACAACCCTGTTTTGACAGAGGACCCCCTGGACCATGTTTTTCACGGAACACACTCCGGGAAAATGCTGAGACCTCTCGAGAGAGAGGGCTGTCCAGGGTCACACAGTGCAGTAATGGCAGAGCTGGAGCTGGTGGTTCAGCGTTCTTGCTCCTGGGGGTGAAGGGGGGGTCACGGGGAGACTGGACCCCACGCCTGAGCGGGTGGGAACTTTGTAAAATTTTATTGAAGTTTAGTTGATTTTATAATACTGGGTTAATTTCCACTGTACAGCAAAGTGATTCAGTTATACATATATATTTTCTTTTTCATATTCTTTTCTATTATGATTTTTATAGGATATTGAATCTAGTTCCTTGTGCTATACAGTAGGACCTTATTGTTTATCCATCCTATATATGATAGTTTGCCTCTTAAGCTGGTGGGAGCTGTGATGGGGGTGTCAGGGCAGGTGACGCTCCTCAGGGCCAGCTGTTGCATCTCCGATTTCCAGTTCCCCAGTGTGCCCCAGTCCAGCCTTCACGAGATGGGCGACAGTGAGTCCCTTGTGTGAGCTCTCCATGGTTTTCTGTTCTGTCTCCTTCCCACCATCTCCCTGAGGGAGAGAGACCGCTACTTACTCTACCACTTCCCCCCTTGAGTATGAGACTTTAATCTCTCTGTGCCTCAGTTTTCTTGTCTTTAAAATGGGATGATAATGGGAGGTTGCTGTGAGGCTTCAGTGAGATGGAGCTCAAAGTGCTTTGACCTGAGTCTGGCAGTTAGTGCTTTGTAACATGAGCTGCTATTAGCTGATGTTTAACCGAGTGAGGAAACTGAGGCCCGGAGGGTGGAGTGATCTGCCGAGGCTTCCTCATGCCAAGGAGATTGAGGAGGGGTGTCCCCACCGTGGATCAGGAAGAGGGGCCAGCCCTGGCCGTGGACCTGGGGTGGCCCCCTCTCCTCTCGCTGGGTAGGGGTCAGGGGAAGTCTCAAAGGAAGCCGTGCCCACTGCAGGGAGTGGACCAGCTTTGGGGAGCCTTGGGTTCTGGTCCTTTCTCTGCCTTTATGTTGAGCAGCACCCCCAGGGCTCAGTTTTCTCATCTGTGAGATGGGGGAGCTGGTCCTGCTGCCCCCTGGTGCCCTTCGCCCTTGCCTGGGCCTCCGTTTTCTCATCTGTAGGGTGGGAGGACAGGCCTGGCTGATCAGTTTCTGGGAGGTTGTTGGACTCCGACTCTGCCTTCTCATGCCCTTGTCCTCCCAGTACTGGGGCTGGTCGCAGGGCCCTGCGGACGGGTGTAGGCAGTGCGTTGGGCCCCTGGGCTGGCCTGGGGAGCCCACCCCCTACTCATGCTCCTCCACCTCCCCGCCCCACCCCTGAAGAGTGTGGCGGGAAGAACTTCCACTTTGTTCACCGCTCGGCTGACGTGGACAGCGTGGTGAGCGGGACCCTGCGCTCAGCCTTCGAATACGGCGGCCAGAAGTGCTCGGCCTGCTCCCGCCTCTACGTGCCCCGCTCGCTGTGGCCGCAGATCAAAGGGCGGCTGCTGGAGGAGCGCAGCAGGATCAAAGTGGGCAACGTGAGTGGCGCCGGCCTCCCCGCCACGGCCCAGCAGGGGGCTGATGGGATTGGAGGCTGGGGGGGGGTGTGCGGGGAGGGCGCTCCCTTTGTCTCCGACTCTGTCTCCTCCCATGCCTCCCTTGCTTCCAGCCTGCAGAGGATTTTGGGAGCTTCTTCTCCGCCGTGATTGATGCCAAGGTACGAGCAGGAAGCAGGCCGTTCCCGGGGTCCCGTGCCTGGACTGGGTGGGAGGGGTAGGGACAGCTATAGGGGCGACCCAGACCTGCTGCTTCGAGCAGGGCAGCCTGATAGCCATGCACCACCCCTGCAGCTCTGAAAAGGGCAGAGGCATCCGTACCCGAGGGCAACTCGCCTCCCGCACACCCTGCCCCAGGCTCGACAAGCCCCCTTTAAGTGCCTGTGTTCACACGCACACATACACATAGGCCTGCACACCGCGTGCATCAACCCGAACACGCACGTACGTGCACAGCCGTGAACACGTTCATTTAGATCTCTGAGCGGGAGCATGCCTGTAGATTCACCCACGTAAACACACGCACACCCGCATGCACACATATCCTATACAGAAACATTTGTGTACAGGTTCATACGTGTATATAGGCACGCTTGTGGGTCTGCATGCACAAGCACATACACATAACAAACATCCATATAATGCAAGCATATGTGTGCCTACATACGTAAACCTAAAAATTCATGGCCATACATTTATATGTGTGTTTGTGATGTTTGTAGTTCTAACACACACATACACACACACACACACACACACAAGCGTGCACATCTGCCCTTGTCTCTGCCCTGGCTCAGCCAGGCCCCGACTTTTTCTGTCAGGGCCCCCTCCCCCCCCTCCCCCCACTTCAGAATTTGGGCCCTTCAGGGACAGGTGTTTGGGGTGAGTGTGTCAGGGGGCTGCTGCTGGGAATGGCCTCCAGCCAGCCCTTGACGCCCCCTATCCCACCCCACCCCACCAGTCCTTCAGCCGCATCAGGAAGTGGCTGGAACACGCCCACTCCTCGCCCAGCCTCACCGTCCTGGCCGGGGGCCAGTGTGACGACTCCGTGGGCTACTTCGTGGAGCCCTGCATCATCGAGAGCAAGGACCCCCGGGATCCCATCATGAAGGAGGTGATGGGACGGGCGGCCCGGGGCCGGGAGGAGGCAACCTCTCCCCCGAGCGTGGCGCACGCACAGGGCCCTGGTGCTTCACAGGGCGTCATCCCATCTCACAGATGTGGAAAGCAAGGCCCTATGAGGGGACCGTCTCACACCCGGTGAGAGCAGAGCCAGGCCCTGAGCTCGGGCCTCCTGACCCCAAATCCAGTGCTCTGTCTTCGACACTGCTGACCCGGGCTGGTGTCATGGCACTTGCGCTGTCCACAGCCACCGAGGCCCCTGCGGCCATCTCAGTGGCTGACACTTGTAGACTCAACTGTGGGCCAGGCATTTGACAGAGATGAGGTGGGCATATCGTTCCCATTTTACAGATGAGAAACTGAGGCTCCGAGAGGTCAGGGCACTTGCCCAGGAGGACAGTGCAGGGGTGGGGGTCTTCCTCCAGCCCCTTGATGGCAGAGGGGACGGTGATACCATCGGGCAGTTCCTGGGCTGGCTGTTGCCAGAATTCTCTCCTTTCCAAGGGCCTGGGCCCTTGGCTCTGGGTGTGGGTCTGGCTGGCAGGGAGGCCAGAGACCCCTTGGATCTTCTGCCAGGTTGGGGTGGGTTGGGCCAGGTGGAAGCCATCCCCGAGGGAACCCAGCGGGAGGCAGCGCCTGGCCCTTCCTGCAGGGGCTGAGGAGGGGGATGGGGAGAGGCGGAGGCCAGAACAGGGAGATGGGAGGCCTCGGGGTGTTGGTCCAGGTGGGGCCTGACCCTGGGGCTTCTTTCCCAGGAGATCTTCGGGCCTGTGCTGACCGTGTACGTCTACCCGGATGACAAGTACAAAGAGACGCTGAGGCTGGTTGACAGCACCACGAGCTATGGCCTCACGGGGGCAGTATTTGCCCAGGATAAGTGAGTGGCCGCAGCCCCTCCACTCTAGTCCCGGTGTCCTGTCCCCACAGGACCCTGCTGTCCCCGGAGACTGCCCTCCTGGGCGCTGATCCTAGTAATAATGCTGCCCTTGCTTCTCTCCATTTTCCTCACCTCCGCCCTGACCGGCAGGTAGACACAGGCAGTGGGCTCTTTGTTAAAATGCAGATTCCGGGGCCCCACTATTGGCTGCTGAATGTAGGTGTCTAGGGGTGGGGCCGGGGGATCAGTGCCTTTGACCTGCTCCCCGGGTCTGATGGGGCTGCAGAGTGGAAGACAGAGGCTCGGGCCCAGGTGCACTGCTTGTCTGGCAGAGGCAGGATTCCAACTTGAGCACCGGGACACTAAACCTGAGGCTTTGCCCTTTCCTTTCTCCGTGGTACTGCTTGTCTCCCCGTGTCTGCACTAAACCTGAGGGTAAACCTGAGGCTTTGCCCTTTCCTTTCTCTGTGGTACTGCTTGTCTCTCCGTGTCTGCCTTTAAGAGTGGAGGCGGGATTGGAACCTGAGGGGCAGGCTGGGGGTCTGGAGGTTCCCCATCTCCCAAGGGCAGGAAAATTGGACCGAGATGGGCCACTCCCTCGCGTGTGTACAGCCTGACCCTCATCCAGCCCTCACAGATGCCCTGCGAGGGAGGCGTGCTAACCCCCTTTTCAGAGGAGGGGGCTGAGGCTCAGAGACTCCCGGGAGCTTGTCAAGGGCCCAGAGCTGGCGGCTGGCCTCATGCTCACCAGGGTGGCCCATGTGGGCTGGGACGGGGGTGTTGGAGGTTGGCCCTGGGTCTAGAACGAGGGTGAGCTGGCTGCCTCTTACCGCTGCCCTGCCTTGTAGGGATGTTGTCCGGGAGGCCACAGAGATGCTGAGGAATGCTGCCGGCAACTTCTACATCAACGACAAGTCCACTGGCTCAGTGGTGGGCCAGCAGCCCTTCGGGGGGTCCCGAACCTCTGGTGAGTGGGTCCCCCTTTCCAGAGGGGGGCCGAGTTCCTGGCGGGAGACCCTCGGTCCTTCATCTCAAGGGTGTTAAGAGGAACAGCAGTAGCACCATTTACTGAGCACTGTGGGCCAGCCCTGTGCTAACTCAGAGTCCTGCCAACAGCCTCCTGAGCTCAGGTGCTGCCATTCTTCTTCCCATTTTATAGAGGGGGAAACTGAGGCCCAGGGAGGTGAAGTGACTTGCCCAAGGGCACATGGCTAGAGAGTGGTGGAGCTGGGATTTGGGTCCCAGCGCCCACACCTTTTACTGTCATACTCCAGGCCACTGTAGTCCATCCCCCTCCTGTTTACAAATAAGGAAACTGAGGGTCGGCGAGGGGCGGTGACTTGCCAGAGTTCCCAAGGGCCGGAAACCAGGTCTCCTGACTCCCAGTCCAGTGCCCTCCACGGTGCTCCCCTGCCTCCCGGACACCTCTTGCAGGTGGTGTGCAGGGACCTGGGGAGCATGGGCGTCCTGCCTGCTCGCCGGCTCCTGCCTTGCTCGACCTCTGGCTGAGTGCCCTCCGCACAGATGCGCTCGGGAAACCCTGGCTGCTATGACTGTGTTAGGGTTAGTTTGGCAATTTGCTGCCCGTGCTGGTGCCCCATTTATTCCATCAGCTCCTCCCCACTCCTTTTCCCTCTGCCCAGAGCCGTTGTATCTTTTTGGAGATAAACAGAGCTGTCTTTTCCACAGGGACTAATGACAAGCCAGGAGGGCCCCACTACATCCTGCGGTGGACGTCACCCCAGGTCATCAAGGAGACCCACAAGCCTCTGGGGGATTGGCGCTACCCGTACATGCAGTGAGCCCTGCTCGGCGCCTCCGCCGTCCACTCGTCTGTCTGTCCAAACGACTGACCTCAGTGCACTGACCCCACCCCAGGCCCTCCACCCTGCTCCCCACGGGACGACCCCCTTTCTAGGGCCGAGGCCTGCCCCCTGCCCGCCACTGGCCTTACCCACCCTTGGAGTCAGATGCCGGGCTCTGGTTTGAGATCATGCTGTGGGGGGAACAGGGCCGCCACCCTTGACCCCATCGGCTGTCCTAGAAATTCCATCTGGTAGGTGTGACCTTGGTGCCCTGCTGGTTCTCCATCTGTTCCCTTCCCTTTCCTCTACACTGTGGCCCAGTGGCTCAGGGACCTGAGGAATGGTGGTAGAGTAGCTCATGGATCCGTGGAGGAAAAGGAGGCAGCTCTGGGGCCCCTGGCAAACCTCACTACCCACAGAGGCCCCGGCCTTGGCCCCGGCTTCTCCGGGTCTCCAGGATTACGTGTGGCCACAATGGCCTACAGGGCTGGCAAGTCGTGGCTGCAGGGCATGGGGGCACCAGCTGGCCTTGCCCTCTTTAGTCCGGGCGGTTCACTAGCACTTTGCCCAGATACGTCTGTACCAGCAGGTACCTGTGCCCAACCAAATGCCTTAGACCCCGTGTGCCTTGCTCCAGAGTGCCTGAGCTCACCTGAGACCCACGGATTCCTGGCTATCTCCATTTGGGGGTCTGGGGGGACTGCTGCAGGCCATCTGCCAAGGTGTGGGATGTGCTAGTCCTTCCTGTTTGGGCTGTGAGATTGGCAGACTTTGGGGGGCCCTTCCTGCTGCTTCCCTTAGCTCTCGGGTCCTGCCTCTAGAGCCTGGGGTTTCCTGCAGGAGCTCAGCACCCACTGGCTGTGGTTGAACAGGCCCGGGTACATGTTGCTCCCACCTTCCCCAGCACCCTGAGACCTCTCCTTGGGTCCCCGTCCAGCCCGGGCTGAGGCTTGCCTCTAGAATCATCCCTCCTTTGCATGTTAGTGGCTCTGTGTGGACTGGCCCCTAGGAGGCCTGTTCCTTGACGCAGCCAATCGGTGGACACTTGCAAATGCATCCTGGGTAGATTCTGGGTGGCCAGGGAATGAGAAGTGGTGACTTTGGAGCACAGTTTTTAGGGGGCCCCGAAAGGGCTGGGCCCTCCTCAAGCACAGCTGGCATGGGGCCCCCGTGGGGCTGGAATGGCCATTCCCCAAGTGCACGGTCACACACCTTGGCCCCTGGTCAGGGGTGGGTCCTGATGCTGCCCGGGTTGTTTCCCACAAGGGGCCAGGTCAGGCAGCGGGGGCCGGAGGTGTTCCTGATTCTACTGGTTCTACACTGTGAGGTGGCAATAGGATCCGCCTGATGCCACCTAATAAAATGCCTCTTACTTAACCAAGTCGGTGGTCTTCCTGGTGGGGTTGGTAGGGACTGATCACCTTCTACGTCCGATGGAGTTGCCAGTGTGTCATTAGGTGTCAGGAGGGCAGCGCCCTTGGTGTGATGGAAGGAAGGGTGAGCACCGATGGCTGGAATCCCTGCTGTGGGTGGCAGGAACTCTGGTGCCAGAGGGCCTGGGTTCAAATCCCGGCTCCAAAAAGTTGTGCAATCTCTCTGACCCTCTGTCTCTTCGTGTCTTAGATGGAAATAACCACACACACACACACGCACACGCACGTGTGTGCACTCACATGCACATAGGTTGTCTTGAGAATTCAATGAGTTAATTCATATAAGTGCTCAGAGCAATGCCAGCTAGGTAATTAATGATTCAACAGTGTTACCCATTTACCCATTGTTATAACAACCACTGTTATGTGCTGTGATAGTTAAGTTTATGGGTCAAGTTGGCTGGGCTGTGGTGCCCAGATATCTACTTAAGCATTATTCTGGATGTTTCCATGGAGGTGTTTTTTTGGATGAGATTAACATTTAAATCAGTGGACTTTGAGGAAAGCAGATGACCCTCTATAATGTGAGTGGGCCACATCCAATCAGTTGAAGGCCTTAACAGAACAAAGGCTGGTCTCCCCCAGGCAAGAAGGAATCTGCCAGTGGCCGCCTTTGGACTCAACTGCAACTTCCTGCGTCTCTGGCCTGCTGGCCGGCGCTACAAGTTCTGAACTTACCAGCCTCCATGATCACGTGAGCTACATTCTTACAATAAATCTCTCTCCCTGTGTCTGTCTCTCTCTACGCCTCATAGAGGTTCCGCTTCTCTTCAGAACCCTGAGTCATACACGTGCCAAAGAGTATGCATATGTGTTTTTCACTCACAAGTCTTATGAAGGAAGTACTGCTGTGCTCCCATTTTGCAGATGAGGGTACTGGGATGTAGAAAGGTGAAGGGACTTGCCGAGGGTATGCTATCAGTGGGGTGGAAACCCAGGTCTGTCTGATTCCAAAACCCATTCTCTCTCTTCCACCCAGATGTCCACACATGGCTCGCAAAGATCTGCTCAGTTGGCCAGGTGACATGGCAGGGAGCAACCATGGCCAGTTAGCTTGAGCCTGGAATCCGTGGGTCCAAACCCACCTGGGCCAGCTGACTTGGAGGGGAAGACACGTGTGTCCTGACCTGTCTCCACCCACAGATAATGTAAACAGAGCTGGTCCTGAACCACACAGACACCACCCTGTCCGAGGGTCCATTGCTTAGGGCTGTTGGCTGGAGGATCTCAGAGCTGTGGGGAGGGGAGGGGACTCAACCCCGGGCAGAGCCCCTGCCCTGGCTCACCCAGGGGCTGCTACTGATTTGTGCCAAAGGGGGCTTGAGTCAGGGACAAAGGGCAGCACCCAGAGTGCTCTGGCTGGAGCTCACGGAAGGGAAGGGAGGCAACTGCCTTTTGTCGTCGGGGGATACATAGGCCTCGTTAACCTTGCTGAATGGAGTGACTTACTCAAGGTCACACTGAGATAGCCGCAGAGTTGGCTGATGACTGGCCAAGTGTTTTACCTACCTAGTCTCAGAGCCTTGACATTGACCTTACCAGGTAACTGTTACAGCATTCTATGGAAGGGCTAGTGGAGGTCAGAGGTAGAATGATGAGCCCAAGGTCACATAGCTGGTTAGTAAAGGGCCGGGTTAGAACCCAGGGCTGTGGGTGCCGCAGCCCATGCTCCTCACCACCTGCTCCATCAGGTTCCCGACTCCCAGCTATGCCTCTACCAGCGTCATTTTACCCTGGTGCCTCTGACTCCACTGAACGAGGTCAGGGGGTGGCTCAAAGCTATCGTTCCCTCCGTTCTGTCTGCCCTCCCTTGTCCCCCAGGCTTGGGGCTGGTGGCTCCCGAAGGCCCAGTGCCCACCAGGGTGCCCGAGGCCTCTTTGCATGGTCACCGCAGTAAGTCCCCATGTCCATGGTGGCCCAAGGAGCCTCTTCATTTCCCTGCTGTGGCCGGGGGCCCAGCCGCAGGTCTGGGCTGGAGCGTGAACCATTTGACTGAGGCTGGATGTCCCTGCCACCGCGGTGCCGCCAGTGGGGCGTGCACGCTAAGGAAATGAGGGGCCACCTGTGTCCCGGTCACCAGGCAGACCTGGAGCTCCTGGGGGGCAAGAGGAAGCAGCAGGGTGCAGACCCATGCTCTTCACAGAGTCACGCCTTCATTTTCATTAATTCCCCTACCGACACATTCATCATCAAAGTTCCTGTAGGTCCTCTGTCTAGAGGCGCGTAGGAAATAGTAAGAGTCACCATTACTTGAATGCAGGCTGTGTGCCAGGCATTGTGCTAAATGCTTTAAACGTCGCACCCTCGGATTCTCACCGCAACCCCCGAAGGTACATTCCATTAGTCCCATTTTACAGATGAGGAGACTGAGGCACACATGGGTGAAGTAACCAGTGTACCAGTAGGAGATGACTGCCTGGGTTTCTGTTCCTCATGTCTGCCTGCCTGGGCACTGAGCACAGCCCTGATGTCCTGCCTTAACCCCTCTTACCTGTGCCTTGGCCTCCCCAATCTCAGAGTTGACGTTTCTGTGGGAGCTGGGGATCGAATGACATGTTTTAGAGCAAAGTGCCAGGTCCCGTGCCCTGCACAGAGTGAGATGCTCAGTGAATGAGAACTTAACCTTCACCCACCCTCTCAATACCCTCATCCTGGATGCCTATGCCCGGGAAGGAGATGAAGCTGGGCTTCCCTGAGCACCTATCCATGGGCAGGTGCTCCTGCTAATTAGCTTGGACCACACCAGCCTGGGAGGGAGGCAGTATTATTTTGGCCCCATTTCACAGATGAGGAAACTGAGGCTTAGGGAGCCTCAGGGAGACTTGTTCAGTAAGGGAGAGGTACAGGGGCAAGAGCTGGCTATACCAGCACCCCCTTGTCCTGGTCTCTCGAAGGAATGCAGCAGCTTCTGGGTGGGAGCCATCCAGCAGGTGGATGGGAGTAGGTATGGCTGACACTGGCTCCAGACATAGCCAGCCTTGTCCCCCTCCCCGGGGTTGTTGACAGCCACCCTGATGGTGGAGCAGGTACCATATGACTCTAGATGCCGGGGTACATGAGCATTCTGTTCTGGGGCTCTGCCATGCCCTCCTTCCAGGCCCCAGGTGCCCGGCAGGTACTCCTCAGCCTCGCGAGCATTTGGCACACACAGGCTGGGGTGAAACGAGGGAGCTGATGTTCTGCTGGGCACCTGCTTGGTGAGGTGCATCTGGGCAGGTGTTGTCGGAAGGAGAGTGAGGCTTGTGGAGAGATCTGAGTCTTAGGAAGGAGAGTCATACAGAATCATAGACCCTAGCCCTTTACTGGGCCTAGAATCGAGGGACCCATGCCAGTTCCATACTAGGACAAAAGCCATCAACGCTGTAACGTAATATTCACTATCATTTATTAAGTAGGTGCTTGATGTATCCATCCCATTTAATCACCCTCGTCTGAGGTGGCTGTGTGCATTTTACAGGCGAGGAAGCTGAGCGGAGTCAGGGCCTGCTGGTTGGCCCCTGTCCGGTGGTGCAGGCGGGGCCCTCCAGAGCCCCACAGAACAGGACCAGCCCCCTTCCCCATCCCAGCCCTTTATGCTCCCTTTAGCCACTATCACCTTTTTGGCTCTTATTGGGCTTGTGGTCATTTGGAATCTTCAGATCTTTTTCTGAATGAGACACAGCTGGCTTGAGTGGATCTCTGGACTCAAGAAGGTGTCCCAACCACAGCAGAGTCCCTCCTTCAGGCCTTAGCTGACCCCTAGTTCCCCAGCTTCTAGGGATCACCCTACCCACTACACTTCTGACATCTCAGAGGGGTGACCAGTGAGGCTGGGTCCTCTGATAACCAGCTCTGAGGCCTCCCCTGTGCCCTCTTCCAAGGTGTCTCTGAACCAAGCCAGCTGGCTCAGGGGCTGTGCAGCTCCCAGACCCTCCTTGGGGAAGCCCTGCCTGCCTACCCCTGCTCTACCCTCAGCTGGATTGGAACTAGGTTTCCAGCTGCCCAGTTTTGTCCTGGAGGAGGCAGTACTGGTAGGAAAGAGACAGGGGAAATGGGGCGGGGGGGGGGCAGAGAAGCAAACAGAGGATGTACAAAGGTGGGGTAGGGGAGAGAAGCCGATGCAACCCCCAGTCCCTGGGGTCATGCCCCTCCTGGGGGCTCCCCCCTGCGCTCCAGGCCCCTCCAACCACCATGGCAGGGGGAGGAAGGAAGTTCAGGGCAGCCCCCTCCGGCCTAGAGCAAACATGGCCAGTTCCTTTCTGTAAGCACCCAGGGAAGCAGATGTAAGGCAAATGGGCAGCATCTCCCGGGCCCCCATTTCCATGGCTCGCCCCTGCCCCATGAACTTTGCATAAGTCTGTCATGGTTCTCCATCACCTTGGCAACCAGTAGCCACACAGGTGTGATCATGGGGACCTCAGGCCCTGGACTGGGCCATGAGGATGGCAGTGTGTTCAGCCTGGGCCACCGTGGGGCATGTGCTCTGGGTGCAGCCCTGAAGGAGAACTGCAGGGCCTTGGTGTTCCTGGACATTTGTTCTCAGGGCAGCCAGTGCCCTAGCCTCACCCACTTGCCCTTCTTAGGTGATGTCAAGGCTAGAGGGGACCGCGGAGATCATCCAGCCCAGGACATCTCAAGGGTCACGGACTGAGCCTTGTGTCATCCTGGATCTGGGCGCACGGCTGCATTTGTAGGCGTGTGCATTAGTGTCCAGGGCTTTCATCAGAATCTGAAAAGGATCCTTGCCC
The DNA here is from genome assembly GCF_028021215.1 of Eschrichtius robustus. Classification (NCBI taxonomy): domain Eukaryota; kingdom Metazoa; phylum Chordata; class Mammalia; order Artiodactyla; family Eschrichtiidae; genus Eschrichtius; species Eschrichtius robustus. The sequence continues at coordinate 14,587,038 of NC_090826.1, read as the reverse complement.
CTGAAATGTTAAGAAGCACTGAGTCCATTTTACAGGTGGGGAGACTGAGGCCCAGAGAATGGAAGCCACTTGTCTGAGGGCAGCCTTCAGGTTGGGGCGGAGCTGAACCAGAAGCCAAGACTTCTGACTTTCCATCCAGGGCTCCTTCTTCAGATTTTAGTCTTCAGAGAAGATCATCCATCTGGACTAATAGCCCCCACTAAGCAGGGGGACCCTATCATTCCTTCCTCATTGGAGCGCCTTGGTCAACACCATTCCCTGAGTCCCCATTAGGGTCTTGGATTCCTCCAATCCACATACTTGCCACGTGGCTTTGAATAAGTTACTGTCCCTCTCTGAACCTCAGTCTCCTCATCTGAAAAATGGAGAGATAATAACAGCACCTCAAAAGGTAGTGAGAATAAAATGGGATGGCAGCTTGGCGTAGAGTGAGCCCTCCAAACGTGTTAATGATAGAAATAACTTGTGCTCATTATCACCATCCTCCTCCCATGCTTCGTGGCACAGACGCTGCCTCCCCCATGGAGCTCTTGGCTGGCCCATGCCTTCCCTCCTCCTTACCCCTTCTTGGCGGCCAGCACAGCGTGGGTCATCATAGAGCTGTCCCGACATGCTTTTGACTTGATTGGAGTCCAGGGGATATCCACCTGCTTTTCTGGCCCTTTGGCGACTGGCCCTCTCTGGGCCTCAGTTTCCCCATCTGTATAATGGGTAGGCTTGTGGAGCTCTGCAGGCCCTCTTAGATCTGATACAGTACGCCACACTATGGGTGGCCCTGGTGCCCCTGGCATCTTCCAGCATGTGCTGCCTTCACGAGGGCCCTGATTTCTGTCTCCAGACTGCAAGCCGTATCCCTTGTGTGTCCTGGCTGTGTCCCTTGTGCCCCACCCAGCCCTGGCACATAGTGGGCTCTGCTAGTGCCCTCTGGATGCATGGTTCTCTCAGCCACTCTTGTACTCCACAACGCCACACCCAGCAGGCTCCAGTTAACTTAGATGTTCTTTTTCTCTACCATCCCCTTACCCCCAAGCTTTGCTAAATAATCTGAGTTGACTGGGAGTCTCCAGAACATTCCAGGGCCACCCAGCAACTGGCATCTTTATTCTCTTCAAACTGACGCACACACTCATTGTGCCTGGAACTGGTCCTTCACCAACACCTTGGCCTTGAGGTGGGACCTGCATTGGGAGAGGGCGGCACCAGTCCCCACCCCCGTGGTGGGTGTAACGGTGACAGCTCCTGCGGGCAGAACACACCCAAATCAGACAGTACAGGGTTGAGAGCTTGGCAGCCTGGGTCTAAATTCTAGTGTCATTGGGAATTCCCTGGCGGTCCAGTGGTTAGGACCCGGTGCTTTCACTGCTGTGGGCCCGGGTTCAGTCCCTCGTCCGGGAACTAAGATCCCGCAAGCTGTGCGGTGCGGCCAAAAAAATTAAAATAAATAAATAAATAAATAAATTCTAGCGTCACTACCTATTAAATGTGTGATTTTCGGCAAGTCGCTTAACTTTTCAGCCTCAGTTTCCTCACTTTAAAAATGGGAGTAATAATGGCTGCTTTGCAGGGTATCTAAACGATATGATGCATAAAAAGCGCCTGGCACCGTGCCTGGCACAAAACACACCCCAGAAAAGTGCTGTTTAGTTACTGTCTTCACGACTCCCTAAGTAGCTGGCAGGGCAGAGGACAGTGGTCTCGGGGGCTCCTAGAACGCCACCAGGGACCGCGTTCCAAGGAGGCCAATGTGGCTGTAGTTTGGGGCACACAGTGCAGGAGAGAGCCGGGGGGAAGGATGGGTGAGCTGGGGTCAAGCTGGGGAGGCCTTGAAAGCCAAGGCCAGGGGCTCAGCTGTGATCCTGCAGCAATGTGGCATCCCAGGGGGTGTTAGAGCCAAGGAATGATAGACTCAGAGCTGTCCTTCAGGGATTTAAACTGTCAACCTGAGGCAGACGGGGAGGTCCAGACAGGAAGTTATAAGGGTCTGAGCTTGGGGTGTGGCAAAAGGGGGAGGAGTCTGGAGAGAACCGACAGACACGGTGAATTAGCGCTGGGGCTTTTGACCTGCTGACACGGAGGGTGAATAAGGGCAGTCCAAAGAGGACCTCCCCATTGTACAGATGAGGAAACTGAGGTCAGGAGAGGGGAGAGCTAGGACCAGAACCCACACCTCCAGACACCCCGTGCAGGGCTCTTCTTTTCATTCTATGGGTTGGGTCTCCCCCACCCCCCACTGGTTTACATACACCCAGAGAGGGCCAGGGCCAGGCCCCAAATCACGCAGCAAATCCTGCATCTTTCCACAGCACCCAGAGGCCTCTCCCTGTTGTTTTCAATGTCTGTGGGTTGACTCCACCCCAGGGGAGGTCAGGGGCGAGGGAGGGGGTGCTCCCTCTGGAGTTGCTAAAGACACAGCCAGTATCTTTCAGGGTAACTTCGAGAAGATTTGGGCTCTTTCAGCTGGGCTCAGAGCCTGGGGTGCCCCCCGGGGCAGTTCATTTCATTACAAGAAAGGACAATCTCGCACTCTGGCAAATTCACCTTTCTCCAGGGTCTGCCCTGCACCCCGCAGTTCACACATGCCTTTTTATTTAATCCCCACACCGATCTCATGAGGCTAGAATTATTATTCCTTTTTCAGTAGCAAACAGAGGCTCAGAGAGGTTAAGTAACCTGCCCATTCTCACACAGCACACAGAGCTGATGTCCAGTCCAGGCCGGCTGGAGTCATGCTGCCTCAATGTTCCTCGAGTGTAGACACACATGTCAGCAGGAGCTGGTCAATGATGTAGGTCTGTTACCAGGGGGGCAGTGCTGATACAGATGGAAGAGTCACTGCAGCGCAGAGCAGAAGTGGTTCCCGTGAACTGGGGCCAGGAAAGGGCTCTAGGAGGAGGTGAGGCTCCAGCTGGCCCTTGAAGGAGGATCAGGGCTTGGCAGGGGTGGGCAGGGGGGACAGTACTGGATTTCCAATCCCCTTTTTGTCCTTGGAGCCTCCTCCCCCCATGAGCCTGGGCCCCAGGAGCAGCATTCAGGCCTGTGACATATCCACCTATGCTGGGCATTTTATAGCAGGCCCCCAAGGCTCCTGCTAGGCCATATTGTTGGGGCAGGAAAGGACCAAAACAGCATTCCGTGGACAAGGGTCTTTGACTGAAACAGGTCCCTGTCTCCCTCCATTCCACTCCTTGGGGGCAGTCACCTTCAACGTTAGGAATTTTCAGCTTTCCTTTCTGCCAACACCCTTGCCCCTGGGTCCTGGATCCAAGGGGGGATACCTAGAGGGGGCTCCCTCTGCAGAGGTGATGATGGATTATTGGGCTGACAGATGGCCCCCCTCCCCCACTCCCACTTCCCAATCTCTTTGTTGCTGTTCTGCTGCTTTTACCAAAAGCAAGGTGCTTGAGGTGTAATATGGCATGGAGGTTAAGAGCCAGGCCCTGAGGTCTGGCTGTGTGATTTGAATCGCAGCTCTGCTGGTTGTGCAACCGACACTGAGTTTCTTAACTTCTCTGTGCCTCAGTTTCCTCACCTGTGAAATGGGGTTAGTAATAGTCCCAGTTATTGTGAGTGTTAAATGAGATGGTGAGTGACAAGCACTCAGCGTGATGCCTGGTTCTTAGTATCAGTGGCTGCTGTTTTGGAACAACTACTATGGGTCAGGGGTGGGACACATGACCACGTGCCAGCCCCAACTTGGTCAGACTCTGGAGTGTGGGCTCCATTTGCCCCCCGACTCTGTCTCCTGATGGGAGCATCTATGTCCTTTACTCCCAAATGTTTGAAACATCAGAGAGATGTGACCTGACCTCATCCAAATGGCAGAAGGCGTAGGTGTGGCCAGGTTAGCAGGACATGCTCTGTCTACTGCCAAATGGGGTTCTCCTGGACCACCCAGGCTCCGCTGTGCCCTAAGAAGGGATCATCCTAATTCCAGCCTCCTCCTCTTCCTCCAGAGCCCTCAAACCTCTCTACCTGTCCCAGGTGCTTTCCTGCTCCATGGACAGCAACAGGACCCATATGTAAATGTCTGTGCAAATCCCCTGGTGTTAGGTTGCCAGCTCTCCAGGGAGGCAAAGCCACCTCTGGGACCTCCACTTCCCAGCCATGGGAGCCCAGGGCAGGGTGGTCTGCTCCCTGATCTTCCTGCTGCGGGCCCTGGCTGAGCTGGCTGAGAACTCGGAGTTCTACTTGCTTGGGGATTACCTCCTGGGTGGCCTCTTCACCCTCCATGCCAACATGAAGGGCATTGTCCACCTCAACTACCTGCAGGTGCCCAAGTGCAAGGAGGGAGTCTCCAGTGTGAGGCTGGAAGTGATGGTGTGGGCGGGGTGGGAGCCGAGGCTGGTCCTGTGGCCCTGTGGAGGCCAAGCCAAGACCAACGGGTCAGAATGTGTCTCCTCATTCATTGCCAAACCCCCATCCTGGATGCACTCCACTGGCTCTCAGGGAGGCCCGGCACACTCCGTGTTATTAAAATCTATGGCGACTATGTCCTGAAATTTTGAAACCTGGTGTCTCAATGTCACGTCTCTTACTAAAGAGTTATGGGATGTTTGAGCCTAGAGGGGTCTTAGAGACCATCAAAACCAACCCCCTTCCCTCTGGCAGCAGCGGGACTCCCAGTGAGTCCATGCCAAGGCCCGGCTGTTATACCTTTGGGAGGCAGGTTCTCAGACTGGAAGGAAGGTTTGTATTTTCCCAGGGCTGTGGTTGGGTGGGCAGGGGTGTTTCCAGGACCGGGGGGGCTTTCCTCTGCACTCCATCCGCTGTGAACCCACTGCGGTGGCAGCATCATTCAGAGATTGAGTGGGCCACCTTCGGGCAGGCATGAAGGCGGGGATACTGGAGCCAGCCTGGGATTATAAAATAGTGATCTTGTGCAGAGAGGGCGAGGCATTCTGAGAAAGAGAGAGAAAAGAAGGAGAGTGCAAAGATGATTAAAGCCTGACTATAAGAAATGAACCATTTATAAGATGTTGGAGAAGATTATACGCTGGCTTGAGAATGGTGAGGGTGATGGTACTAAGCATGATGTTGGATATTTTGATGCTTGTGATGATGGTGGAGAGTCTAGTGAAATGATGGTGCTGATAGAAGTGATGGTGATGTTGATAATGTTGGTAGTAGTAATACTGGTGATAAGGAAAATGGAGTACGGTGATGATGGTGGCGGCAGTGGTGATGGTGATGGTGGTGGCGGTGGTGATAGTGAAGGTGGTGGTGGCAGTGATACTGGTGATGGTGGTGGTGGTGGTGATAGTAGTGATGGTGGTGGTGGTGATTGTGATGGTGACAGTGATGGTGGTGGTCGTGGTGATGGTGATAATAGTGATGGTGGTGGTGATGGTGATGGTGATAGTGATGGTGGTGATGGTGAAGTTGATAGTAGTGATGGTGGTGGTGGTGGTGGTGATGGTGATGGTGATAGTGATGGTTGTGGTGGTGATGGTGATAGTAGTGATAGTGATGGTGGTGGTGGTGGTGGTGGTGGTGATGGTGATGGTGATAGTGATGGTGGTGGTGGTGATGGTGATAGAAGTGATAGTGATGGTGGTGGTGGTGGTGGTGGTGGTGATGGTGATAGTGATGGTGGTGGTGGTGATGGTGATGGTGATGGTGATAGTGATGGTGGTGATGGTGAAGTTGATAGTAGTGATGGTGGTGGTGGTGATGGTGATGGTGATAATGATGGTGGTGGTGGTGAAGTTGATAGTAGTGATGGTGGTGGTCATGGTGATGGTGATGGTGATAGTGATGGTGGTGGTGGTGATTGTGATAGTAGTGATAGTGATGGTGGTGGTGGTGGTGGTGATGGTGATAGTGATGGTGGTGGTGGTGATGGTGATGGTGATGGTGATAGTGATGGTGGTGATGGTGAAGTTGATAGTAGTGATGGTGGTGGTGGTGATGGTGATGGTGATAATGATGGTGGTGGTGGTGAAGTTGATAGTAGTGATGGTGGTGGTCATGGTGATGGTGATGGTGATAGTGATGGTGGTGGTGGTGATTGTGATAGTAGTGATAGTGATGGTGGTGGTGGTGGTGGTGATGGTGATGGTGGTGATTGTGATAGTAGTGATAGTGATGGTGGTGGTGGTGGTGGTGGTGGTGATGGTGATAGTGATGGTGGTGGTGGTGATGGTGATAGTAGTGATAGTGATGGTGGTGGTGGTGGTGGTGGTGGTGATGGTGATAGTGATGGTGGTGGTGGTGATGGTGATGGTGATGGTGATAGTGATGGTGGTGATGGTGAAGTTGATAGTAGTGATGGTGGTGGTGGTGATGGTGATGGTGATAATGATGGTGGTGGTGGTGAAGTTGATAGTAGTGATGGTGGTGGTCATGGTGATGGTGATGGTGATAGTGATGGTGGTGGTGGTGATGGTGATAGTAGTGATAGTGATGGTGGTGGTGGTGGTGGTGATGGTGATAGTGATGGTGGTGGTGGTGATGGTGATAGTAGTGATAGTGATGGTGGTGGTGGTGGTGGTGGTGGTGATGGTGATGGCATAGTGATGGTGGTGGTGGTAGTGATGGTGATGATGGTGATGGTAGTGGTGGTGGTGATGATGGTAGTGGTATTGATAATGATGGTCACAGACATGGGGTGACTGTGGTGGCAATGGTGATGATGCCCATAATAGGAATAGTAGGTGATGATGGTCACAGTGACGATAGTGATGATGGAGGCTATGGTGGGTAATGGTGGTCACATTGGTGGACATTGATAGAGTGATGATGGAGGTCATAGGGACAGTAGTACTGGTGGCAGTGGTAGTGACTGATGGTGGCCACAGAGATCATAGTATCAGAGGTGGTCATAGGGACGATGGTGATCTCAGAGCTGTGGGATGGTGAAAATGATGTGGTAAAAATGCCAGAACCCTCTGGAGTGGTTCCTTCTTGGGCGATGCCTTGGCTTTCCTACTGCAGGCAGGAGGAACAGGCTGGCTCTCCCCTCCCCTCCCCTCCCCTCCCCTCCCCTCCCCTCCCCTCCCCTTCCCTCCTCACTCTGGACCCGTTGCCCACTCCACCCTACTGCGGCCTCTCCAGGTACGAGATGAAGGTGCTGGGCTACAACCTCATGCAGGCCACGCACTTTGCGGTGGAGGAAATCAGCAATGACATCAGCCTGCTGCCCAGTGTGCTGCTGGGCTATGAGATGGTGGACACCTGCTACATGTCCAACAACGTCCATCCTGTGCTCTACTTCCTGTCACAGGACGACTATTTCCCGCCCATCCAGGAGGATTACAGCCACTACGTACCCCGCGTGGTGGCCACCACCGGCCCTGACAACTCCGAGTCCTCCATGACCGTGGCCCACTTCCTCTCCCTCTCTCTCCTTCCACAGGTGAGGCCCCTGGGCCCTGGGAGAGGGGGCTGGGCAGGAGGGCAGCCGAGTGCTTTTCCTGAGGGCTCACCACCCCCACCCATCCCGGGGGTGTTGGATCGGGGAGCGGAAGCAAGGTCAGGACATCCACCCCAGCCCTGGCAAGGTAGCTAGCCTATTGGTTCAGAGCTCAGGCTTCGGAGGCAGAAAGACCTCTGTGTGCATCTTGCCTCTGAGTCTTGGCCATTGTGAGACCTTGAGCCAACCTCTTAACTTACCCAAGCCTCAGTTTCCCCATCTCTAAAGTGGGAAGATAAGAGTCCCATCCTTGGACTGTCTGAAGATCAAAGCATTCAATTTAGATAAGAATTTCTAGTGCACAATAGGTAGTCAATAATGTTACTGTTGTTACGTAAAGCATCTTGCGCGAGAATAAAAACTCAGAAAGCGCTCAATATTATCCTATATAATTGCCTAGCACAGAATCTGCCTCACAGCAGGTCCTCAAAAAAGTGCTATAGAATTACTACTGCTATTCTAACTATTTTCACCATCATGGTCAAAAAGGCATAGTCCAGAACTGGCATAAAATATCTGCTCATCAAAGAGCAGCTAGCGGGACTTCCCTTGTGGTCCAGTGGTAAAGAATCTGCCTTACAATGCAGGGGACGCGGGTTCGATCCCTGGTCAGGGAACTAATATCCCACGTGTCACAGGCAAATATAAATAAATAAATAATAAATCTTAAAAAAAAAAAAAAAAACTTCAATTTAAAAAAAAAAAAAAAAAGAGCAGCTAGCACAAGACTCGGCCCACAGTGGGCAGTTACAAATACTGTAAGTTTTGCTGTTGTTTTTATTATATCAAGCACCAAGGATCTGACTCATAGTAGGTGCTCAATCAGTGTTAATATTCTTATGTGAAGAATCTAGGCCAGGACTGAAGTAATTCTTTCATTCATTTAACAAATATTTATTGAGCACCGACTGTGCCAGGTATTGCTGTAGGTGTTGGGGATGCCTCTGGGGAAATGCACAGAAATTTGCCCTCATAGAGTTTATCTTCCAGTGGGGAGAGACAGACGATCGATGTAAATAAGTATGTGAGATAGGATGATGGGAAGTGAGAAGTGAAATGGATAAAAGGAAAAGTCAAGTCAAGGTTAAGGGAGGTGGGGTGCGTCGGGGGGCCGGCGGAGTGGGTACGGGGAGGTTGGATGGAGGCTTGAAGGAGGTGAAGGAGGAAGAAGAGCATCCATGACAAGGGGTCAGCAAATGCAGAGGCCGGGAGTTGCCCGGTGTGTTCATGGAACCGGGTGAGCAGAACTGGGACTAGTGGGAGAGAAGGAGGTGAAATCAGAGCGGGAAGGGCTGGGGTCAGTGATGGCGCCCCTTAGGGACCACCGATGGACTCTGGCTTTTCCTGAGTGGCATTAGGAACTGTTGGAGGGTCTTGAATATGTGACTGGTGTGTATGTGTGAGCAGGACCGCCCTGGAGCCATGCTAAGTGTAGATTGGAGAGGGGCGAGGGGCGAGGATATTGGGGTAACTCGTAGCAGGAATGATGGTGGCTGGACTAGGATGGTGGTGGGGGGGTGTAGGCACTGAACGGACACACTGTGAAGGTAGATCCCATGGGATGTGCTGATGGCTTGAAGGCGGCTTGTTTGAGAGAGACGAGCCAATGAGGACTCTACAGTTCTGGCCTGAGTAACTGGAGGGATGGATTCACCATCAGGGGAGATGGGGAGATTGTGGGCGAAGCAGGTTCAGGGGAGACAGGAGTTCAGTTCTGGCTACGTTAAGTTTGAAATGTCAAGGAGGCAGTTGCAGGTATGAGTCTGAAATTTAGCAGAGAGGTCCAGGGCAGGGCTATTGGGAGTTGTCAGCATGGATATGGTATTTAAAGCCAGGAGCCTGGATGAGATCACCAAAGGAAGGGGAACAGATGGAGAAGACACAAGGACTGAAGGCTGAGCCCTGGGGTCCTCCAAGGTTAAGAGGTCATAGAGGAGAGGAGAAGAAGCAACCAGTGAAAGGGGAAGAAAACCGAGACTGTGCCATCCCAGAGGCTGCGGAAGGAAATGTGACTAATCTGAGGATGATGATGGTGAGGAGGAAAGCTTTATGCTCAGGGGCACACAGTAGGCACTCAGTAAATGTTACTAGATCATGAGAATGATAATGATGGAAATCATCTAGCCTAGGGCTTGGCACACACTAAGTGGTCAACAGTGTTGCTAAAGGATGAGGTGGGGCTGACGTCGATGAGAAGCATCTTGCCCAGGGCCTGGCATGTGGTGGGTGCTCACGAAAAGTTACCATGCTGATGACCATCGTGAGATGGTGTACATCACTTAGCCCAGGGCATGGCACACAGTAGGTGCTTGGTAAGTGTTACTACAAGGATAATCACGATGATGTTAACGTAAATCACCTAGCCTAGGGCCAGGCCCATGATAGATTCCTGTGAAATGTTATTTCAGTAATGACCATGGCGATGATGGAGCAAACCACCTAGTTCAGGGTCCAACACATAGTAGGTTCTCATTCATTGTCATTACTGTGATGTCCATGATGATGGTGGAGTAAACCACTTAGCCCTGGGCGTGGCTGGCGCTGTGTGCTCCTCAAACGCCATAAGGATGATGGTGGTGGGTGGAACCCCCTTGGGGGCGGGGGCCCTGTGAGGCCCTCGCTAATACCTGCTGGACCCTCCCCTCCGGCGGATCACCTACGGTGCCATCAATGACCAGCTGCGTTTCCCAGCGGTGCTGCGCACGGCGCCAGGTGTGCACCACCAAGTGGAGGCCATGGTGCAGCTGATGCTGCACTTCCGCTGGAACGGGATCCTCGTGTTGCCAAGCAGCGATGACTACGGCCGCGGCAACAGCCAGCTGCTCAGCGAGCGCCTGGCCCACTGTGACATCTGCATCGCCTTCCAGGAGACGCTGCCCATGCCGCAGCCCGACCAGACGATGACGCAGCAGGAGCCTGAGCGCCTGGAGGCCATCGTGGGCAAGCTGCAGCAGAGCGTGGCGCGTGCTGTGGCCGTGTTCTCGCCAGACCTGGCCCTGTTCGACTTCTTCCGCGAGGTTCTGCGCCAGAACTTCACGGGCGCAGTGTGGATCGCCTCCGAATCCTGGGCCATCGACCCGGTCCTGCACCACCTCACCCAACTGCAGCGCACAGGCACCTTCCTGGGCACCACCACCCAGAGCGTGCCCATCCCGGGCTTCAGCGAGTTCCGCGTACGCCGCTCCCAGGTCAGCCGGCCCGCGCTCAACAGGAGCAGCCTGGGGGCCACCTGCAACCAGGAGTGTGACACCTGTATGAACACCACTGAGTCCTTCAACTCCATCCTCACGCTCTCCGGCGAACGCGTGGTCTACAGCGTGTACTCCGCCATCTACGCCGTGGCTCACGCGCCGCAGAACCTCCTGGGCTGCAACCAGACCGGCTGCCACAAGGAGGTGGTCTACCCTTGGCAGGTGAGGTCTGGCCTGTGCAAAGCCAGGGCCCCACGGAGCAGGTGCAGAGTCCGTGGTTGCCATGGAGACCGCAGAGCTGCCCACTGCTCTGCTCTATCCTCCCCTTCCCTTGGTGGGTTCTGGGCAAATGGGTGGGAGAGGCCGTGGATCACACCCTGCCTCCAGACACATAGGAGCCCTTCGTGGTGACAAAACAAAATTCCTGAAAAAAAAAAAATTAACTTAATCATCACCATCCACGATAGTCTGTCCTTGGAGATTTGGGTGAAATTCCCTAGAAGGAAGCCCCGCAGGCTGGAGCCCCAGGTCTCCCCGCAGCCTCTCTCCAGGGTGGAGGCCCTGGGGATGAGCTTGTGTATTCCCATCAGCTCTCAGGTTCATCGTCCCAGTTCGGCATCACCTTGATTCAGGCCTGGAATTTAAAGCTGCGTTTTCCTGGTTTATGCACAGGCACACACACACCCTACCTTGGGCCTACGGAAGGTGTAGAAGGTTTTACTGAGGATCCAGAGGAGCAGAGGAGATATACACCAGAGACGTATGCTTTCTACTCGTCATTAGACATCTCTGCTTAAACAGTTCACTGACTTTTTCATAGTTTGGAACCAGCTGCGTGCTCTATTGCTCAGTCACCCCCCACCCCCGTCTTTATCCTCCCCTGATACCCCTCAGGCATCTCTGATACAGCCCATCCGTTAGGAGGCAGGTGGTGATGATCTGAGCAGAGCTTTGGAATCAGGCAGCCTGGGTTCAAGTCCCAGTTCTGCCACCACTAGCTGTGCAACTTTGGGCAAGCTATTTAATATCTCTGAGCCTCAGTTTTCTCATTTATTAAACACAAGGAGTAATATGTATGCTGCTGAGTTATTATGAGGATTAATAATAACGTATGTACATTACCTGGTGCAGAGTAGAAGCTGAGTGTCTCCTCCTCTGTGTCTGACACCAGTGTCTGGCCTTAGGAGACAGGGTGGGGCTTGGGGGTAGAGCCACTGCTGGGGTTGGGGGTGAGGCTAGGTGAGGAAGGGGAAGCAAGGCTCAGACCCAAAAGGGGAGCCCGGAGAGACCCAGGCCCCTGGCAATAATAGGCTCTGCCTACTCAGGAGAATTACAGGGAAATGCTTTCTGGCCCCATGTATTGGACCCCTGGAATCCAGGCTGCTCAGCCCAGCTTGGCCAGGTCGCCGCAGGGGTGTGACATGGACACTAGTGCTGGCTCCCCAGGGGCCGTTGCCATCCTGATCCTCATCCTCAGGCTGACCACCGGGATGGAGCCTCCCCACTCTCAGCTCCCAGGACCATTGCTCTCAGACCCAGCAACCTGTGCATATGCGAAAGAGACTTCAGCCAGGTCCTCACTCTCCCGGCAGGGCAGGGAGAAGGCTAGAGATCAAATCCCTGGGCTATCTGTCAGTTCCTGAGGTGAGGTGAGCTCTGGGCCCCCAAGATGTAGTCCAATAGTCTCTCTCATTTATGGAGGAAAGACCTAGGAGCCAGCTTGATTTGATAACTAAGCAGGAAGCCGTTTTGGGATCAGCCCAGAGAGGTTCAGTGACTTGCCCAAAGTCACACAGCAAATTTAGGACAGAGCTAGGACTGGAATTCAGGCCGAAGGATGTCCTAGCATGTTCTAGTTCATACCAGCTTCTGCATAGTGAGAATGATGGGGGATGGTGTGGGGAGAGACTGAAAAAAGAGTTGGCTCCAAAGTGTGGGGCAGCAGGCAGGACCCAGGGGGCAGGGGAGACCCCAGTAGGTGGGAGAGACAGTGGACTCTGGACCCCCCGTATTGGATCCCAGAGGGATGGCCGAAGTGACTTCCAGGGAAAAGGAATAATATTGACATCTCAGTAGGAGGTGAGAGCTGACTATTTTCCAAGCACTGTTCTGAGTCCCTAACGGAGATTCACTCATTTATTGCTTCAGAGCCCAGAAGGTCAGGCCATTTTGGCCCCCACTTTGCAGAAGAGGAATCTGGGGTTTATAGAGGTTAAGTGCCAGGTCCAAGGCCTCACAGCAGGTGGTAGATCTGATGCCTAAACCCAGGTGCATCTGACTCTAAAGCCAGAGCTCTCAGCCCCTGCCTCCAAACTGCCACATTTTTCAAAGTTTTGGAAATCAAGGCCCGTGAGCTGGTAGCATTTCTCCCAGGTCTGGCCCAACCTCTGATGCCAGCTCCACTTCCCTTCCCTCCGGCTCCTTTAGCTACTTCCGGAGATCTGGAAGGTCAACTTCACCCTCCTGGGCCACCAAATCTTCTTCAATGAGCAAGGGGACCTGTCCCTGAAACTGGAGGTCATCCAGTGGCAATGGCACCTGAGCCAGAACCCTTTCCAGAGCATCGCCTCCTACCAACCGTCGAAGCGGCAGCTGAAGGACATTTGTGACATCTCCTGGCACACCCCTAACAGCACGGTCAGCTCTCAGGAGGGGGTGGGGGAGGGGGCTGGAGGCCAGGCCCCAGAGCTCATGCTGGGGTGGCAAGGACCCTTTTACCTGGCATTCGTTCTCGACAGCTGGTGGCGTCTCTGTTTGTGGGTGTACTGTCTGGGGTCCCAGCCTTCCTCCTCTGACGGAGAACTGTACAAGTTCAGGGTTTTCTGGCTTCTCAGGACCGAGGGGCTCAGGACATGTGTGTGTTAAAGACTTCAACTCTCATGCCAACCCTGGGAAATAGATGCTACTCTTCTCCCTATCTTATGCGTTAGAAGACTGAAGGCACAGAGTGGTTGCATGACCTGCCTAAGGGCACACAGCTTGTCCGTGTCTCTCTATACAGCATTCAGGCTACACCCTATCAAGGAATACTCACATTTTGGGGGGTGATAGCTCTGCTTTCCACCGTGTCTGACATCTGTCAGTCTAAAGCTCCTTTGTTTTACCCTCTTTCTATAAAAAGCTGTCAGAATGCTGCTGGGGAGGGGAGGATAGAGACCCAGCCCTGTGGGGTGAGGGAGGGAATCTAAAAACTTTTCAGTCTTCAGCACTCTCCCCACCCCCACTTGACCCCTGTTCCAGAGGCATTTGGTGCTGCTAGTTTCTGAGCTTCTTGGGGATTTTTATGGAGTACATTGTGTTGGTGTCTTTATTAGTTTGCTAGGGCTGCCATCACAAAGGACCACAAACTGGGGGGCTTAACCAACAGAAACATATTGTCTCATAGTTCTGGAGGCCAGAAGTCCAAGATCAAGGTGTTGGAGGGTTGATTCCTCCTGAGAGTTGTGAATGAGACTGTCCCAGGTCTTTCTTTTGGCTCCTGGTGATTTGCTGGTCCCTGTTGGCTTTCCTTGGCTCCTGCTGCATCACCTGATCTCTGCCTTCATTTTCACATGGTGTTCTCCCCGTGGGTGTGTCTGTCTCCAAATCTCCCCCTTTTATAAAGACATCAGTCATATTGGAGTCGGGACCCACCCTCCTCCAATGTGACTTCATCTTAACCAATTACATCTGCAGTGATCCTATTTACCAATAAGATCACATTTTTAGGTCCTGGGGTTAGGACTCTAACATAGGAATTTTGAAGGGACACAAGTCAGCAAATAAGTGTCTTAGCCTGGCTTTCCCCCCGAAAGCAGAGCCTGAGACAAGGGCTGATGTGCAGATGGTTTATCCCAGGATATGATCTGGGGGAACAGGAGTAGGAGGCTGGGGAGTATTTAACAGGGAAAGAGGGAAAGGGAATGTTCTCAAGCTGGACGCTGCTGTGAGCAATGGGATCTCAGTCTTACCTGAACCTTCTCAGGAGCCACTTTAGAACGGTCCCCAAGGGTGGGAAGAGGATGGCACTGATCCATTGGCTCCATATCTCTCAGGGGTCAAGGGTTGTGCCAGGTGGTATGAATTCCCTGGCATTTCCAGGTCACGCTCGTGTGATGCCCAGCAGCTCCCTGCGGGCGTCTCACCCTGCAGCCCCTGGGCAGAGAGCGGTCAGTTTGGTCTCTGCACGAGGGGAGTCGAGTGAACCCAGCCACGGGTCCTGCTGCTGCCCTGGGCCCCGGGTGGACCTGATTCATCCCTCTCTTTCTGCCACCGTCCATTCTGGATTCCCTCGCCCTCAGCCATTGGCTGCTCTAGGTCATTGGCATGTGGGGTGATCCAGACATTCATCCCCAAGGTGTCAGAGGCTGTTGTCACCTTGTCCTTGCTGGCTTGTGGTCCGGTGGCTATCTAGTAGCAGTCATCACTGGGCTAGAAGCACCAAGTGCCGCCTTGGGGAATCGCCTGGGTCCCAGTCCTACTCTTTCCTACCCCTAGCAGCACCCCTAGCCCCTCCCGCTAATCCAAGTCATTTACCTCTCCTTTCTTGGCTTTCTCGTTCACTGGCATGAGACCCCCCTAAATGACCAGGTGGTAACCATAGAGCCCTATTGTGTCTGCTGGTGGGAGTATTCCCCCTTTGGAGACCATACCTTATTCTAGCAGAATCCAAGGTTCTGGAGATGAGAAGCCCCGATTCTACAATGGGCCTCTGCAAAGAATGGTGAGTGTGGCCAATCCTTTTTCCACCCTGTGGTTGCTGAACCCACGTCTTCTAGAATGATCAAGTTCCATGTGGATTCTGTCATGACAGACAGTAGCACAGTACACAACTCTGCAACAAGGTAGTGAATGTGATTTGAGATCTTTCTTTTTTAATGTGGGCATTGACAGCTAGACACTTCCCTCTAAGTACTGCTTTCATTGTATTTCAGAAGTTTTGTTACTTAAAAAAATTATCTTTAATTATGGTAAAAAAACCCCCACAAATGTTACCATCTTAAATGATTTTTCCCAATGTTTTAATTGTGGTAAAATACACATAACATAGGCTTTACCGTCTTAACCATTTTTAAGTTGACCGTTCAGTAACATTAAGTACATTTATACTGTTGTACAACCATCACTGCCATCCATCTCTAGAATACTTTCATCTGGCAAAATTGAAACGCTATGCCCATTAAACAGTAACTCCTCCTTCATTTCTCTCCTCCAGCCCCTAGAAACCACCATTCTACTTTCTATCTCTGAATTTGACCACACTAGATACCTCATATAAGTGGAATCATACAGTATTTGTCTTTTTTATTACTGGTTTATTTCACTTAGCATAAGGTCCTCAAGGTTCATCCATGTTGTAACATGCATCGTAATTTCCTTCCTTTTTAAGGCTGAATAATATTCCATTTTATGGATATATAATATTTTGCTCATCCATTCATCCATAAATGGACACTTGGGTTGCTTCCATATTTTAGCTATTGTGAAATTAATACTGTTATGAATAAGAGTATACAAATATCTCTTCAAGACTGCTTTCATTTCTCTTGAGTATATACCCAGAAATGTAATTGCTGGATTATAGGTTAATTCTATTGTTAATTTTTTGAGGAACTACCATGTTTTCCACAGTGGCTGTACCATTTTACATTTCCAGCAGTGCACAAAAGCTCACTGTTCCAATTCCTCTACATCCTCACCAACACTTGTTATTTTCTGTCTTTTTGATAGCAGCCATCCTAATGGGTGTGAAGTGGTCTCTCATTGTGGTTTAGATTCTCACTTTCCTAGTGATTACTGATATTGGGTATCTTCTCATGTGCTTATTATCCATTTGTATATCTTCTTTGAAGAAATGTTTGTTCAAGTCTATTTTTTTCATTTTTGAATCAGGTTGGTTTTTTGGTTGTTGTTGAGTTTTAGGAGTTCTCTATATTCTGTGTATTAATCCCTTGTATATCTTATTTGCAAATATTTTCTCCCACTCTATAGGTTGCCTTTTTACTTGGTTGATAGTATCTTTTGATGCATAAATTTAAAATTTTTCATTAAGTCCAATTTGACCATTTTTTTCTTTTGTTGCCTGTGCCTTTGGTGTCATCTCCAAGAAACCATTGCCAAAGTCAGTGTCGTGAAACTTTTGCCCCGTGTTTTTCTTCTAAGAGTTTTTATAGTTTTAGATCTTCCATTTAGGTCATGGATCTGTTTTCAGTTAATTTTTATATATGGTGTTAAGTACAGGCCACTTCATTCTCTTGCCTGTGGGTATCTGGTTTTCCCAGCATCACTGGCTTAAAAAACTATCTTTTCCCCATTGAATGGCCTAGAAACCCTTGTCAAAATCATTTGACCATATATGTGAGGTTTTATTTTTGGACTTTATTTTATTCCATTTGTCTGTGTGTCTCTTTAGTCTGGTACCACACTATTTGATTACTGCCACTTTGTAGAAAGTTTTGAAATCAGGAAATGTGATTCCTCCAGCTTTGTTCTTTTTCAAGATTGTTTTGGCTATTCAGGGTCCCTTGAGATTCCATATGAATTTCAGGATGGGTTTTTGTATTTCTGCAAAAAAACCTCATTGGAATTTTGATAAGAACTACATTAAATCTGTAGATTGCTTTGGGTAGTATTGACATCATAACAATATTAAGTCTGCCAATCCGTAAACATGGGATGTCTTTCCATTTATGTATGTCTTCTTTAATTTCTTTTAGAAATGTTTTGTAGTGTTCATTGTACAAGTCTTTCCCTCCTTGGTTAATTCCTAAGTATTTTATTCTTTTTGATGCTATTGTAAATGGAATTATTTTCTTAATTTCCTTTTTGAATTATTCACTGTTAGTGTGTAGAAAACAACTGATTTTTGTGTGTTGACTTTGTGTCTTGATACTTTGCAGAGTTCACTTATTGGTCCTAACAATTTTTTTGCAGAATCTTTAGGATATTTTACGTATAAGATTATATCATCTGTGAGCAGATAATTATATTGATTACTTTCCAATTTAGATGACTTTTTTTTTTCTTGCCTAATTGCTCTGGCTAGGACCTCCAGTACTGTGTTAATAGAAGGGGTGAAACTGCACATCTTTGCCTTGTTCCTGATCTTAGAGGAAAAGCTTTCAGTCCTTCTCCACTGAATATGATATTCACTGTTGGCTTTTCACATAGAGCTTTTATTATGTTGAGGTAGTTTTCCTCTACTTCTTGTTTGTTGAGTGTTTTTTTATCATGAAAGAGTCAAATACTTTTCCTTCATCAATTGAGATGATCATGTGTTTTATTAAATTTATTTATTTATTTATTTTTGATTGAAGTATACTTGATGTACAATATTATATAAGTTACAGGGGCACAATATAGTGATTCACAATTTTTAAAGGTTATACTCCATTTATAGTTATTATAAAATATTGGCTATATTCCCTATGTTGTACAATGTTTCCTTGTAGCTTATTTTATACATAGTAGTTTGTACCTCGTAATCCCCTACCCCTGTATTGACCCTCTTCTCTTCCCCTTTCCCCATTGGTAACCACTAGTTTATTCTCTATATCTGTGAGTCTGTTTCTTTTTTGTTATATTCACTAGTTTGTTGTATTTTTTAGATTTCACATATAAGTGATACTATACAGTATTTGTCTTTGTCTGACTTATTTCACTAGCATAATACCATCCAAGTCCATCAATGTTGTTGCAAACGGCAAAATTTCATTCTTTCTTATGACTGAGGAACATGTGTTTTTTTTCCCTTCATTTTGTTAATGTGGTGTATTACATTGACTGATTTTTATATGTTGAACTATCTTTGTATTACAGGAATAAATCCCACATGATCATGGTGTATAATCCTTTTAATATGCTGCTGAATTCAGTTTGCTAGTATTTTGTTGAGAATTTTTGCATCAATATCCATAAAGGATATTGGTTTGTAGTTTTCTTTTCTTGAAGCCTTTTTGACTGGCTTTGTTATCAGATTGATGCTGGCCTCATAGAATGAGTTAAGGAGAGTTCTTTCCTCTTTAGTTTTTGGTAGAATTCACCAGTGAAGTCATCAGATCCAGGACTTTTCTTTGTGGGGAGATTTTTTGATTACTGATTCAATCTCCTTACTAGTTATAGGTCTATTCAGATTTTCTATTTCTTCATGATTTAGTATTAGTAGATTTTGTGTTTCTAGGAATTTGTTTCATCTAGTTTATCCAATTTGTTGGTATATAATTGCTCATAGTACTCTCTTATAATTGTTTTTATTTCTGTAGAATCAGTAGGAATATCCTCACTTTCATTTCTGATTTTAGTAATTTGAATCCTCTCTTTTTTTCTTAGCCATTTTAGCTAGAGGTTTGTCAATTTTGCTGATCTTTTCAAAGGACCAACTTTTGGCTTAATTGATTTTCTCTAATATTTTTCTATTTTCTAATTTGTTTCATTCTGCTTTAATCTTTATTATTTCCTTCCTTCTGCTAGTTTCGGGTTTAGTTTGATCTTCTTTTTCTAGCTCCTTAAGCTGTAAAGTTAGGTTGTTGATTTGAGATCTTTCTTGTTTTCCAATGTAAGTGTTTATAGCTTTAAATTCCCCCCTTAGCACTGTTTTGCTGTATCCCATGTTTTGGTACATTGTGTTTTCATTTTCATTCATCTTTAAGTATTTTCTAATCCCACTTGTGGGTTCTTTGATTTGTTGGTTGTGTAAGAGCATTGTTTAATTTTTACAAATTTGTAAATTTCCCAGTTTTCATTCTGTTATTGATTTTTAACTTCATCCTATTGTGGTCAGAGAAGATACTTTGTGTGATATCTATCTTTTAAAATTTATTCAGACTTAATTCATGGTTTAACATAAGGTCTGTCCTTATCTGGAAAATGTTGCATGTGCACATGAGAAGATGTATATTCTGTCGTTGTTGGGTAGAGTGTCCTATGTATATCTGTTAAATCCAGTTGGTTTATTGTGTTGTTCAAGTCCTCTATTTCCTTACTTATTTTCTGTCTGGTTGTTCTATCCATTATTGAGAGTGAGGTATGGAAGTCTTCAATTATTACTGGGGAATATTATGTGTTGAATTGTCTTTTCTCCCTTTAATTCTGATGGTCTTTGCTCCATGTATTTTGTGGATCTCTTGTTAGGTGCATTTCTGTTTATAATTATTATATCTTCTTGATCTATTGACACTTTTATTGTTATAAAGGTCCTTCTTTTTCCCTAGTAAACGTTTTTGTTGGTATTTCTGCACCCCCCTCCACGCCCAGCTTCCTTTGAGACATTATCTTTGTTTTTTTACATTTTGAATATTGTATACCTAAGAGTAATTTTTTAAAAGTATTTATCCCACTTGGTGTTCTCTGAACTTCCTGGATCTGTGATTTGGTATCTGTCATTAATTATAAAAGTCTCAGCCTATATTCCTTCAAATATTTCTTCTGTTCCTTTCTTTCTTCTCCTTTGGGTATTCTCATTAAATGTATGTTACATATTTTGCAATTGTTCTATAGCTCTTAGATATTCTGTTCTCTGTTTTTCACTTTTTTTTTCTCTTTGCTTTTCACTTTGGGATGTTTCTATAGAGATATCTTCAAGCTCACTGGCTTTTTCCTCAGCTGTGTCCAGTCTACTGATGAGCCCATCAAAGGCATTCTTTATTTCTGTTACCATAGGTTTTTAAAAAATGTGTTACATTTCCTTTTGGTTCTTTCTTTCAGTTTCCATTTCTCTGCTTACATTACCCATCTTTTCTTGAATGTTGTTCACTTTTTCAGTTACAGCTCTTAGCATATTAATCATAGTTATTTTAAATTTCCTGTCTGATAATTGCAAAATCTCTACCATATATGAGTCTCATTCTGATGCTTGTTTTGTCTCTTCAGACTTCCTTTTTGTCTTTTAACATGCCTTGTAATTTTTTGTTGAAAGCCAAATATGATGTATTTGCTAAAGGAACTGAGGTAAATAAATTTTAGCATAAGGTTTTATGTTTATTTGGGTAGGAGTGAGGCTATGTTTACTCTTTGCCATAGCTGTGGTGTCAGAGGCTAAAATTTCCTCTAATGTCTCCCTTTTGGGGTCTTCCCTGCTGGCTTTGGGTTTCCCTAGAGACTCTTTCTTAAACAGAATTTGAGCCTTGCAGTTCTTTTGGTTGTAATCCCCTGTTATTATACAGGAGCCTGAATGATGTGGTGGTAAGATGTGGGAGGAGGGGAAGAATTCTGGAATCACCTATGACCAGGTTTTATTCTTTTGGTAAGCCTGTGCCCTGGGCTGTGCCCTCCACAAGTGCCTCTCAGCTCTCCCCACCTTCGGTGAGACAGGAAGGCTAGAGGGGGGCTGCAGTTGGGTACTTCCTTTCCCCTATGTCAATTCAGCTGTGGTAAAATAGTTTCCCTTGAGGGCAGGCCTTTGTTAAGGAGAACAGAATGCTCTGGGTGTATTTCAGAATGGTTGCTTTTTCCTCTCCCCTTGCTGGAGAGCAGTCTTTACCCTGAGAAGCTGGTGGGGCTCCTGAGGTTAAGGATGCACCCCAAGAGGTCTCTCTCAAGCTAGTCTGAGCTCAGTCCCAGCAACTGGTCATTTGCTGTCTAGCTGCTCCTACCGGTTTCTGCCTCCAGCAGCATTTCCTGCTCCTGCTAAGCTGTGATTCTTTGTGTGCACCTGTCTCCCCAGTTTTGGGATCTGTGGTTTGCCCCATGACCCCAATTCTCTGATGGACCTAAGAAGGGTTGTTGATTTTTAGCTTGTTCAGCCTTTTTCTTGTTGTGAGGATGGAGGTGATGACTTCCAAGCTCCTTACATGCCAGACCAGAAACCAGAAGTTCCCCATTCTCTCTTGAATCTACACCAACAAGGCTTTCCAGCACATCACTCTTCTGAAACTGCTTTTGTGAAGGTCACTGATGTCTAGATATTGCCAATCCAACCATCATCATCGTAGTCAACCTGTGAACAGATGTGACACAGCTGATTACTTCCTCTCTTTGGAAACAATATCTTTACTCGAATTCTGGGCCAGTCTCTCTTTTGGTTCCCCTACAGCTATGACTACTCCTTCTAGGTCTCCTTTCCTGGTCCCTCCTTATCCCCTTGACCCTTAAACCCTGGAGGGTACAAGAGTTCAGCCAATGGACTTATTCTCTTCTCTGTCTACATGGTTGGAAATATGATCTATAGGTTTATAACTTCCAATTTTATATCTTCAGACTGGACTTCTCCCCTCAACTTTAAGTCAAATATTCGCCTACTTACGCAAAGTTGCTCTCCCAAAGTCTTCCCATTCCAGTAAAAGGTAACACCATCTTTCTGTTGTTTGACCAAAAGCATTGAGTCATCCTTGACTCCTTTCTTTCTCATCCAACCCAGCAGTAAATCTTGTCCAGCCTACTTTCAAAACACATCCAGAATCTGACCACTTCTCACCTCTTCCACGGCTCTCTCTTTAGTCAGAACCGCCACCATTTCTCAGCTGGGCTATTACAATAACACCCTGCCTGGTCTCCTGTTGTGCCATTACCCCTCATGATCTATATTCAGACAGGGCAGTCCTGTTAAAACGAAGGTCAGATCCTGTCACTCCTCTGCTTGGGATCCTCCAGTAGCTTCTCATTTCATTCAGAGTAAAAGCCAAAGTATTTTGACTCCAACTCTTTGAACAGATCCGCTGTTCTTCCTCTTGCTCATTCTGCTTGAGCCACGCTGACCTTGCTGCTCCTCGACTATGCCAAGTCTCCCAACCGCAGGACCTTTGCACATGCTGTCCCTTCTGCCTGAACAGATATCTTCATGACCTGCTCCCTCCCAGCCTTTACATCTTTGCTCCAATGTCACCTGCTGGATGAGGCCTTCCTTCCCTTCACCCAATGTGAAAGTGAAATCAGCTCCTCCATCATTTTCCATATCCCTTGCATGGCTTTATTTTCCTTCACACTATATATCACCATCTGTTGTATCACAAATTTATATGTGTGTTGTCTCTCTTCCCCATGAAAATATTCATTTCATAAGAACAGAGACTTTGCCTCATTTGGTTCACAGCTATATTTCCAGTGCCTGGCATCGGTATGTACTCAATACCTTTTTGAATGAATGAATGTGTGAATATCAGGTTGAGACTCCATGGGTAAGAGGTAGGATTAATTTGGTTACTTAGGGGCTCAGAGTTAGTGAAGAGATGAACTTGGAGGAGGGGGAGAATACATGGCAAGGGAGTGGTAGGGTGTAGGTCTGGATAAGGTGTGTGTGTGCGTGTGTGTGTGTTGGTGTGCATATGCCTGCACATGTGTGTGGCCCCACAGGAGGCAGAAAAGACCACAGAGGGAAGGCTGGCAGGGGATCAGACTTAACTTGGCTGATGGAGAGGCTCTTCCATGAGGTTTCAGGGAGAGAACAAGACATCCAGAAACATCATCTGATGCATGTGCAAGAGAGACTAGAGGGGTGGAAAAGGAAAGCAGGTGATCTCTGAGAGGCCAGAAGAGAAGGGCTCTGAGGTCGAGTGGTCCTACCATGGCTCCTCGTGTCTGGGCCCTTGGTCCTTTATCTGTGTTCTCGTGCAACGCCCTCCTCATTGGTTGTCAGAATGATTTTTATACAACCTGAATCTAATCAGGCTGCTCCCCACTCAAGAGCCATGGCTGCTTCCCACCGCCCCTACATTTTTAGTGTCATAGTTCAGTCTTCCACCCTCCCCATGCAGCCTGACTTCAGCCAGGCTCAGACACACCCTCTTCCCAAGAATGCCACCCCCATCCTCTCCTCCACCTCGTTGCTCTTACTGTTTCCTCTACTTGTAATTCATTCATTCATTTAATAAACAATCATTGGAGGCCTCCTCTTTGCTGGGCACTCTTCTAGTTTCTAGAAATATAGCAGGGACTTCCCCGGTGGCACAATAGTTAAGAATCTGCCTGCCAGTGCAAGGGACATGGGTTCGATCCCTGGTCTGGGAAGATCCCACAGGCTGTGGAGCAACTACTACTACTACTACATGTGCCACAACTACTGAGCCCACATGCCGCAACTACTGAAGCCCGCACACTTAGAGCCCATGCTCCGCAACAAGAGAAGCCACAGCAATAAGAAGCCTGTGCACCGCAATGAAGAGTAGCCCCCACTAGCCACAACTAGAGAAAGCCCGCGTGCAGCAACGAGGACCCAACGCAGCCAAAAATAAATAAATAAATTTATTTTAAAAAAAAGAAAAAAGAAATATAGCAGTAAAAGCAATAGACATGGCCACTGGCTACCTGCTCTTGCTCACCTGAAAACCCCTGCCCCTCCATAAAAGATGTGTTAATTGGGACTCTCGGTGGTAAGTGACAGAAAGCAATATAAGCAAAAAGTTAGTTTATTGCCTCACATCATTGAAAATTCCAGGAGTTGACCTGAAGGTAAAGCTTCAGGCAAGGCTGGATCCAGGGTCTCACTCTCTCCATCTCCCAGATCCTTCCTCAGGCATGTTCTCCCCCCAGAAACCAGCAGGCTGCTAGCAGCTCCAGAGTCATAGCCTATTCACTCAGCAACCTCAGAAAGTCTCCATCTCTACAGCTGGGTGCTGTTACCCGAAGAAGGTGGAATAGATCTTTGCTGGGTGAGACTAAGAAGGTGCCTACAGAGGTCCAGTTCTAATGGCAATCCCAGCACCCCTCCCCCTCCCAGACAGAGGCCAGTTCCCCTCCCCTGAGCATCCTGCTGGGGATGAGTTAGAGAGGGTAAGGGATCCCCCAGAGAGCGGGAGAGAGGACTCAGGGTCTTTTGCTCTCCTCCCTCCAGATCCCTGTGTCTATGTGTTCCAAGGACTGCCAGCCTGGGCAAAAGAAGAAGCCAGCTGGCATCCACCCCTGCTGCTTCGAGTGTATTGACTGCCTCTCTGGCACCTTCCTCAACCGAGTTACAGGTGTGATTCATGGGCCCACATGCTTGCCTTGCCACTGCCCTGCCCTGGGAGGGGGGTGGTCTCCAGGGCCCTTCGCCTCTGGCAGGGTCTCTGGGGTCTCCCCCGTGGTACATAAGTGTCCAAAGGCCAAGGATTATGTCTTTCCCACCAGAGGGTGAGGTCTTGGGAGGGAGGAATTATAGTTATTAGACTCTGAGTCAAGGAGACCTCGGTTCAAATCCTGCCTCTATAACTTCCTGGCTTTGTGACTTTACCTGGCTGAGCCTCAGTTTCCTCATCTGTGAAATGGGGTTGCTGTGAGGAGTTGATGAGCCAGGGGGTGTAAGGGACTCAGTGAGCGTTGGTCGCCCTTAGCTCTCTCTCTCTCTTTCTCCTGCCGGGGCCTGGCCCAATGCAGGCCCAGAGGATGTAGATGCTGAGAAGGCAGGTTCGGCTGATGGGAGCTGCTGTGGGGTCTTGCAGGTGAATTCGACTGCCAGCCCTGCCCAAGTTACGAGTGGTCCCGCAGGAAAGACACCTCCTGCTTCAAGCGGCAGCTGGCCTTCCTTGAATGGCATGAGGCACCCACCATCACTGTGGTCGTGCTGGCTGCCCTGGGCTTCCTCAGCACCCTGGCCATCTTGATAATCTTCTGGAGGCAGTTTCAGACGCCCATGGTTTGCTCGGCTGGGGGGCCCGTGTGCTTCCTGATGCTGACGCCGCAGCTGATGGCATACATGGTGGTCCCCGTGTATGTAGGGCCGCCCATGGTCTCCACGTGCCTCTGCCTCCAGGCCTTCTTCGCGCTCTGCTTCACCGTCTGCATCTCCTGCATCACCGTGTGCTCTTTCCAGATCATCTGCATCTTCAAGATGGCCAGACGCCTCCCACGCGCCTACGGCTTCTGGTCCGCTACCATGGGCCCTACGTCTTTGTGGCATTCATCACGGTGCTCAAGACGGTCATGGTGGGGAGCAGCATACTGGCCGTGACCACCAACCCCACTGCCCGCACTGACCCCGATGACCCCAAGATCATGACCCTGTCCTGCAACCCCAGCTACCACCAGGGGCTGCTGATCAACACCAGCCTGGACCTGCTCGTCTCCATGCTGGGCTTCGGCTTCACCTGCATAGGCAAGGAGCTGCCCACCAACTATTACGAGGCCAAGTTCATCACCTTCTGCATGACCTTCTACTTCACCTCCTCCGTCTTCCTCTGCGCCTTCATGTCTGCCTACGAGGGGGTGCTGGTCACCATCCTGGACCTCTTGGTCACTGTGCTCCACCTCCTGGGCATCACCCTGGGCTACTTCGGCCCCAAGTGCTACATGATTCTCTTCTACCTGGAGCGCAACACGCCAGCCTACTTCAACAGCATGATTCAGGGCTACACCATGGGGAGGGACTAGCACTCCTATCATCTGTCCATTGGGATGAGGGCCTCAGCGTTGGGAGATGGAGGCAGGGGCTTGCTTGTTCAACTCCAGATGGATGCAAGGAAGCCACCCCCAACGATTACCACCATGCCCTGGTATCTGATTTGGCGTTCCTCCGAGGTTCTCTGCGTCCTGGCCATTTTTACCCACCTAGCGATGGATGCCTAGAAACATTTGCCCTTCGTTCCTTTCCCTCGAGCTGTTTAGCTTGCCAGGCAATGCCACCCCGTTCTAGAAAAACAACCCAAGGTGACCTATTGGTCTCCAAGGACGGAGTCCAGTTTGGCAGCCTACAGCCGCCATCTGGTGGTCACTGTGGGTACCTGCAGGTTCACGGTGAAGGGACGCCTGCTGGAGGGCTGGGCTGGGGTTGGAGGATGTGAGCTCAAATAATGCTGCCCTGCCTCATTCACTAGCTGCCCGTGTGTCCGCGTCTCATCCCCGAGGTTCCCCCAGAGCACGAATCCCCGGCGTCTCTGTTGTCTCTGAGTACGGCTGAGCCCATAAATGCTCGGGAATAAACCTCGCTTGGGTGAAACGAATGAGATTCCTTCTTGTTTTCCGGAGGTCCCCTAAGAAGATGTGGACTCGGAGACCTCGGTTTCAATCCCAGCACTGCCACTTCCGAGCTGTGTACCTTGGGCCAATTATTTACTGCCCCTGAGCCTACACTTCCCGGTCCCTAAAATGGGAACATTGACGGATCAGAGATAAGGGGTGCAAAGTGCGTATATTAGGTACTCAGTAAATGCCAACCGTTGCAAATCCACACGTCCCTGGAAACATCAGGGGCAAAATAAGGCTGTGCTTCCTTTTTACACCCTGATGTCCGTGGCATATCTTCTAGTCCATGGCACTAGCCTCTGCTGGAAACTGGCCCCGACCCAGTAAATTCTGGGTGTTGTTATGGGGGTGCTCGAGCCTCTCATGTGCTCCAGGGCCACTGTGTACCATGGCACTGCCAAGCCTGGGAGAGGCTGCTCTGCTGGGTGTGGCCGTGTGCATGTCCACCACCCCCGATGGTGGGCTCCAGCTGCAGGAGGGGCCCTGCCTTCCCTGTTCAGGGGCCAGACCTGGCCTCTGACAGCTCACCAGGGAGCCAGAACTTCCATACTGAGGCCTCCAAACTGCTGCCTGCCCAGAGAGGTTGAGCGACTGGCTCAGGTGCACCCAGCTCCAAGTTGGGAGAGGGAGTGTCAGAGCCTCAGTGCACTCAGGCAGAGAGATGGGGGCCCTGAAGAAGCCGTAACTGCGGTGACATGGTGGCCTTCTCAGAAATCCCCTGGGAGTGACTGAGAGCTTGGCCAGCGCCAACCCCGGCAGGAACAACTTCCCTAAGCTTATTTGCAGCTGGGAGGGCAGGACTGACTCCTCCTTGTCCTGAATTTACCTCTTTCATGCTTCAAGGTGATGGGTGGCAGGATCTTGGCTTGAACCATCTGGGATTTGGGGCAACGGCCTTCATATTTTGGGCCACTTCTCCGTGGACGGTCCCTGTTTCTCTTCCCTAAGCCTCTTTCTGGAGCCTGGCATAGAGCAGGTGCTCCATGGATACTGATGAACCGCTAAATCACTGTCGGCTTCCTCCACCATCCCCTCCACCACCCCTTCCCCAAACCATCACATCATTCATTCAGTTCATCCTTCGTGGCCTTGGGTACTGGAAGGATGCAACGAATATTTGTACTTACAATTGATGAGGACAACAGCTAACATTTATTGCCCTCCCTAAGAACTGTACTGTAATTTTATCCATTTATTCCTCACCAAACTCAATGAGTTGGGTGCTGTTAGGGTCCTTATCTTACAGATGGGGTAAAAAAGAGACTCAAAAGGGTTATGAAACGACCTCAGCCCCACACAGCTCAGCCCCGGAACCACAGCCCTCTGTGGAGTGAGACCCAGACAGCCCTGCCTGGAAAGCTGGTGCAGGGGAATAGCAATCATGGTTGCGTGGAGGGGATGCGGTGTCCCCACCAGGGCACTGTGGTGTGCTGGGGGGGCTTCAGATTTTAGAGAGATGGCTGGTGGATGCAGTGACCAGGGAAGACTTTGGGGGAAGCTGGCATTTGAAAAGAGCCTTGAAGGACAGAGAAGTTTGGGAAGGCAGGAAGTATGAGTGTTGGGGGAGGAGCGGGGGTGGGGGAGGGGCGGGGTGGGTGGGACAGGCAGCAGAGCAAAGGCAGAGTGGAGGGAGGCCCGCAGGAGCAGGCGGCTGAGGGTGGCTGGGTTGTAGAACCGAGCGTGGAAGGATAGCTGGGGCTACATGTGGGGGACCCTGACCTAGGGATCTGGACCTTGTCTTCCCTGGTGGCCACCGTCGGCGTCCCCTGCACAGGCTGGCTTGCCCTGCTCCTGGGGTTGCCTGAGGTGCTGTCCCTGGATGTCCCTGACCTCTGTGACCAGCCTCCTCTCTGGCTCCATCCTCTTCCCACAGTCTTGGGTGTTGGCCTGGTGGGCTGGAGACTTGCTGGGACAAGGCCCCAAGGACGGACTATTGGTGTGACCATCCCTTTTCTGTCCCCTCTGCTTGCCTCGCAGGGGAGCCCGGAGGCTCGGCTGAGACCCCATCCAGCCCTGAGTTTCTGGGGAGCAGCTCTGCGCAGTCTGTTCCTGGATGTGCCTGTGTTCCGTCCCCCTCGCCCTTGGGACCAGCTTGTCAGAGGCTCAGGGAGTTTTAAGCTCTTAATTCTCTTTTCTTGCAAGCTTCTGATGCCTTGGTTTAAACATTTTTTTTTTAAGAGATAATGACCTCATTTTCCTGGTTCTGCCTCACAGACCACCATTAGAGAGAGAATCCTGGAATCCCACTGACCTCAGAGACATCTGCTGCGCACCGCCTTCTATAGCCACCCCGAGCTGAGAGCTTAATCCCTTCTTGTTCCCCTCCAGTGACGGGAGGCTCACTGAGGACAACGCCAGTTACTATGTTGATAAAATTCTTCTTAGATTGAATCAAAACCTAACTCTCCGGGATTCTGAAACATCTGTGGCCACTAGTTTTATCTTGGGGGACCACAAATTAAATCTCATTCCTCTTTCTCGTGAAGGTCTTTTATATGTAATAACAAAAAGCATATTGCCTTTGAAGGAGCACCTACTGTGTGCCATGTGCTTCATACACATCATCTCTAATCCCCAGTATGACCCTGCCTGATGGGTACCTGTGACCCTCGGTGGCCACGTGCTGATACCTCCCAGCATCCCCTTCCTCCCTCCCTCCCTGGCAGCCCCTGGTCTCCCAAGGGAGATCTATGTGGTTATAGGGAAGCTGCCTCCCGTGTCCTGGCTCCGGGGGATGGAGCAGGTGACCCAGGCCAAGCCAATCCACACACACCCTGCCTTTGGCTGCAGTGATTGGCTCAGGGGTGGGCACATGACCTGGGTTGGTCCAATCAGAGCGACTTTCAGGATGCTTGCTGGGATAGCTTCTTTCTGAGGAACCAGCAAGTCTGTTGACCCAGGAGCTGGGGGCAGCTCTTGCAGGACCGCAAGGCAAGTCAGCCTTAGAGGCAAAGTGGAAGGATGGAAAAACTGGGTCCTTGGAAACCTTTGAGATGATGGATCTTGCGGGCAGGCAGCCCCACCTCTGAAATCTCCCATTTCACGAGTCCATTAATGTCCACTATTGCTCGAGACAGTTTGAGTTGGATTTTCTGCCCCTTGCAACCCAGTGCATCCTTACCCTAGGGAAGAGGAAACTGAAGCTCAGAGATGCTGATTAACTTGCCCCGGGTCACCAGCTCATAAGTGAGGGAGCTAGGATTTGGGTTCAAGGGGTAATTGGGGTGGGGTTCAGCTATTGTGCTCTCCTCGGATCATTTCCTTTTTGGTCTAAAGGTTCTCAGTTGCTCTTAGGACCTGATTGTGACCACTGACCCGGACCTCTCCTTTGGTCCTCTCCTTACTCTCTGACCCGTAACCATCTCTCCTAGAGGACCCCCACCAGCTTTCCTCTCCAAGGCCCCTGTCATCCTTCCCAAATCCATACTCTGGCCAGCTGATTGACGTCCCCTTGTTCCAATCACAGTCACAGGTCTTCCCTGCTCGGAAACCTTCTGCGGCTCCCCAGTGTCCAATGCTTTCGCTGCTCAAGGCATTGCTGGCTGGAGCAGTGAGATGCCCGGGGCCTTACGCAGGGCTGTAGTGGACCTGGTGGGAGCTGGCTGTGATCTGGGGCCGGGCCAGGAGAAAGGTGCTGCTTTCCCCGGTGGCAGGGGCTGCGGGGGGAATGGAGAGGGTGACGGAGGGCAGCCAGCAGTGCTGGAACTGAGCCTCCCAGGCAAGCACAAATCTCTAGTGCTGCCTAGTCTCCAACAGTTTACTTGTCTCAGGTATACGTTATATAACTCTTAACTTGGAAAGAGAAAATCCCAAAGACTAAATTGCATTGTTCTAAGAAAGAAAAAGCAAATATCTGTTCCAGTTGCACCAGTTAACAGTTTTACTTGGGAAATTGCATAGAAATAGTAGCATATCTTTCTCTAAATCTCACTTTTTGAAGAAAAAAAAAAATGACAGCATCTCCATCACCCAGACCAGAACCCTCTGCATCATCCTGACTTCTCTTTATCTCTCATCCTACATCCTATCTGTCAGCAAAACTGTTGGCTCTACCTTCAAAATATATCCTGGTTTAAACCTACGTTCCAGCAACAGCCTCCTAATGGCTTCTGCCCTCGTCCCCACAGTGCCCAAAACGGTTCTCTAAAAACCTAAGTCAGTTCATCGCCTTCCTCTGCTCAGTACCCCATGGCTCCCCAGCACCCTCAGAGGAAGAGCCAGAGCCCTTATGTGGGCGTGTGTCAGACCCACAGGGCTCCCCGCCACCTCCCTCCTACACTCCTCTGCAGCCACAGTGCCCTCCTCACCATCCCCCAAACATGTCATGTTTCTGCCTCAGGGCCTTTGCACTGGCTGTTCCCTCCTCTTTATTTTTATTTTTTATTTTATTTTTATTTTATATTTTTGGCTGCGCCGTGCAGCATGCAGGATCTTAGTTCCCCGACCAGGGATCGAATCTGGGCCCCCTGCATTGGAAGAGCAGAGTCTTAACCACTGGACCTCCAGGGAAGTCCCTGTTCCCTCTTTTTGAAATGTCCTTCCTGATAGTCACATGGCTTGTTCTCTCATGTATTTTGTCTCCCTGTTTAAATTTTCTTCTTTAACACTGGCCACTAACACACTATATGTTTCACTTCTTTGTCTTGTTTATTGTGTTTCTTCCCCAACAGACTATACATTGCACAAGGGCAGGGAGTTTTGTCTGTTTTGTTAACGGACACATCTCAAGCATCTAGGTAAGTGCCTGGTACAGAGTAGGTGCCCAACAAATGCTGGTTGAGTGAATGAGTGAAAGAAACAGAACTATAATGGGTTGTGAGGTCAGAAGCCAGAGAAGCAGGGGCAGGTCGGGAAGTGTGGACGGTGACGGTCAGGCTGAGCAGTTCAGGTCTGTGAGTGAGGTGCATTCACTCGTGCACCCCTTCTCTCACTCCCTCGTTCATTTATTCACTCCACAAATGCTTACAAAGCACCACTAGGGTCAGGCGCTGTGTGGCCCAGAGGAGACACCACCCCAGACATCAGTCCCTGCTCCCAGGCACTCATGTTCCAGTGGGGGACCCAAGACTTCATGTGACACTGTGTGAGGGGTAGGCTCCAGGTGCTGCAGGGGCACCCAGAGTAGACGCCTCGCCTTGGGAGGGGGAGGAAGGTGCCCCGAGAAGGTGACATCGGGCCAAGACCTGAGGGGTGTGCAGCCGTTGGCCCAGCGAGGGGGGGCTCAGAGGGCGCACCAGGCAGGGGCCAGCCTGAGCAGAGGAGGAGCCGGTAGGTCCAGAAAATAGAGAGAGGGGGTGTGGAGCCGAGCTTGAGAGTGAGGGTGAGTTGTGGAGGGGGGAGGGGAGAGGAGGAGGGATGGAGATGATGGAGAAAGAGAGAGAAGAAGAGGAAACTAAGAGGATAGAAGAGAGGAAGGGAGGAAGGGAGAGAGGGAAGGAGAGAGAGAGACAGAGACAGAGAGATAGACAAACAGAGGCAGAGACAGAGACAGACAGAGACAGAGAGACAGAGAGAGAGAGAGCGCACCTATCCAGCTGTGTGGCTCTGGGAGAGTGAACTCACCCCTCTGTGTTGCAGTTTCCTCTCCTGTGAAATGGGGGGATGGTCACAGGACCGCTGTGAGGATGACACGAGCTGCCCTTGTGAAGCACTCAGCAGGCTGCCTGGCACAGAGTGAGTGCCCGGCAGGTGTAAGCCGTTTGGTCCTAAGAGGGAAGTTTGAAGGGTTTCTGAAGGGAGAAAGCAGGCCGTGTGGTGTGAGACAGGAGGCGGGGAGGCCCCTTGGGCATCAGGTCCAGGTGAGTGAGGACACAGGCGTGGACCTGCGGCGGCCGTGGACGTGGGGCGACCGTGGACCTGGGGACAGCTTGGCCCTGCAAGGAGGAGGGGGCTCCTGATTTGGGCAGCCGCTGGCTGGGGAAGCTGTCAGGTGGGTGGGTCCGGCCCACTCAAGAGTCAGAAGGGACCCCAGAGGGCATTCACACCTCCCCCCTTGCTTCTGGGCAGGCCTGGGGCCCAGCCTGGTGGCCAGCGCTGACCCGCTTTATAAAGGTCTCCTGGGCAGGCTTAGAGCACTAGATGCAGAGAACCGGCAGAAAGAAGCTTGTAATATTCCGGGAACTTGGGACCACTTGGGCGGGTCCCCATCCTGGCTCACTGCATAACCAGAAGCAATATTTCCTCCATCTCTCTGGGAGCAGGAAGTGAGGCGGATTCTCCTTGGGCCTCAGATCTCCCCCATAAGACCCCCAAAGGAGACCCTCCGAGCAGCGGCCATGGGGGATGTCCAGGGTGGGCCGGGAAGAAGGGCCGGGCCCCTCCTGCCCCTTCTGCAGGGAAGATGGGAGTGTGGGGTTTTCCATACAGTAACGCATAGGCCCATCTGCTTCCAATTAGCAGCTCCGGGGGAGCCTAATTGGCAGATCAAACCATTCGATGTTCCACATTAGATAAGTAGTCAGAAGAGCCCCAGCAGAGTCTGATACTTTTTGGACAGAGCCCAAGCCCTGTGTTGACCACCGTGGGGCCTGGGGTGCTAATGCAAACCAGATCCTCATGCACAGAAGTGGCAGGATATTAACAAGTGTCAAAAGGCTTTGAAGAGCCTGGGCAGATGCGGCTGTGCCTCTGCCCCTGCACTGAGGAGGGGCGCCTGGGCTCCTGAAACTTAAGCTTGAACTTCAAGGAGGAGGGAAGGGCTCTTGGAGAGTGGCGTCCTGACCCTGGCTGTGGCAGGGATGTCCGAGAGCCAGTGGGTCCTGCCCTGGCAAAGACACATGGTGGAAGGCTACGGGCTCAAAGAGGGGAGACCTTGGTTCTCACTCCCTGCATGACTTGCTGTGGGCCACACGACATAAACGGACTGGCTCTAGCTGTGTGACTTTGGGCAGGTGGTGTTACCTCTCAGAGCCTCAGCTTCCCCATCTGTAAAATGGGAGAAAACCGTCTAGGCTTATTCAAGGTGGGTGGATTCCATTCAGATCCCAGCTTTGCTCGTTACTACTTTGGACATGATACTTAACCTCTCAGAGCTTTACTACCCTCATCTGTAAAACAGGGTTAATAACCGGAACCATCTTATCAGGGTTGCTGTGAGGGTCAAATGAGATTTACACATGTAAAGTACTCAGACTGTGCCTGGCCCATGGTAACTGCTGTATAAATGCTAGCTGTTGTATCAGTCAGTGTGTGCTAGGTTATGCTAGCATGACAAACATCCCCTGGATCTCAGTGGTTTACAGAAGCAAAGATTTCTTCCTTTCTTGTGTGGGCTCACTGCAGCTCTTCTCCATGTGTCTTCTTTCCAGGATCCAGGCTGAAGGAGCAGGCCTGCCTTGAAACACCCTGCTCTCACAGCAGAGGGAACAGAGCGATGGTAAAGGCACATCATGCCTCTGAGGCTTCTTCTTGGGGTGTCATATGTCACTTGTGCTCACATTTCATGGGCCAAAGCAAGTCACATGACCTGGCCTGGTGTTGATGGGCCGGGAGATAAATCCTCTCAGGGGGTGGGGCAGTGAAAGTGAAGACAGGCAATGTGATGGATGACGGTCATGACTATGGTTAATTCAGGGGCCATGGGGATGTGGAGGCGGGGATTGTCATTACCCAGACGTTTTGTCTCAGTTTGGCTCGAATTGCGGCCAAATGGTGAGTTTTTCAAACTTTGTTGTTAGCGTGCCTCCGCTCCCTTGTTGGTACCCACACCCAGTCTGTCTGATCCCTCCTGCTGAAGGGAAAACCTCACAGAATAAATTCACAAAAGGTGAAAGTCAGTATTCATCTGAGAGGAACACTGAGGGTGATGTTTGGCATGCTGCTCGCGGTGGAATTAGGCATCAGCCAGAAGGAAGAGAGTTTTGCCAAGGAGGTCTCTCAGCACATGGGCAGAAGAACAAGCCTGAAGAGGATTGATCGGGCCTGGTTACACCAGGCATCTGGCCTCGGAGCTGAGCCATCAGTAGCAGTGAGGCCTGATTGGAAGGGTCACCCCCTTGATTTTGCTTTGAACCATGAGCCGGACTGTCCCAACCGGAGACCTTTGAGACCTGCCTTTAGGGGGACCCCTGAAATGCACCTGTGCATTCTGTAGCTCCTTTCCCTATGGCTGGAATCTCAGGCTCCTGGGGAGGGGCAGACTTGCCCACCCGTGGGCTCTGGACTGTGTTAGTCCTGCCTCATGCCTGATCCCAGCCCTGGGGCTCCTGCCCAGCTGTGATGTCGGGGCAGGGTCCTTGAACATGAGTCATGAGCCCCCATGAGTGCGGGTATCTTGCATCCCGCCCAGCACATTTCCAGCCCCAGGGAGGATCTGGTTCATGGCTTTCTGATGTTGGTGAACTGAAGGTGTTTGGTGAAGGTAAATGGCAACCATGATAGTGACAACAGGTGCCATTTATGGGTGTTTCCTGTGACCCAAGAGCTGTGTGGAGCATCTTACACCCATCATCCCATTTCATCCTCATAGTCACTTCCTGAGGGTTGTTATTATTCCCATTTTACAGACGGGAGAACTGAGGCTCAAGGGAGTCTTGAGTCATTCATTTGATAAAGGATGGAGTTGGGATTGGGATCCAGGTCTTCTGACTCTAAAGTAATAGTGGAAGTGACGCTTCTAGTGGGTAGGGTGGGGATAACATTGTAGTGGCCTTCGCAATGATGCTGTGTTAACAGGTAATATAACAGCGGTACAAATCGTCACCGAGGAGACAGCTCTGGATTCAGAGCTGGTGGAGAGGTGTGGAGGAGGGCAAACCTTGTATGCTAATACATGGGGTTCCTTCACACATACATCATTTTGGTTCATCCTTATGACACCCTTGCAATGTATACAAAATTATATATTATAAATTACATATTTTCTGAAGAGGAAATTGAGGTCCAGGAGGGTATAGTGACATGTCCAAGGTCTTAGAGCAAGTGGGCAGCAGAGCCAGGGTTGAACCTGGAGTTGAACTTGGTGTTGGTGATGGTGGACACAGTGGTTATACTGTTGTCAGAATAGCAATGTCGGTGGTTGTTACTCAATTGGGGTAAAGGAGAGTAGGCTACAACAAAGAGACCCCCCCCCGAATGCTTATGCATGGCAGAAGTTGTTTCTCTGCCATGTAACAATCTGGAAGTGTGCGGGTGAGAACTGGTGGGCAACTCTGCCACACTCCACATGTGGATCCAACTCTGGGCCCAGCGTGGCTGCTCCAGCTCCCACCATCACATCTGCATCACAGTCAGTGAGAAGGTAAGTGGGAAGAGGATTACATGCTCATTCCTTTTCAGGCACAACCTGAAAGTGGCAGACATAACTTTCTCTTACATAGCATTGGCCAGAATTTAGCCATCTAGCCACACCCTGCTACAAGAGAGGGTGGGAATGTGGTATTTAGTGGCATCTTTGGTGGACGCGGAATGCATCACCTAGATCCCCTTTCAGGACTGAAGAACTTCTTCCCCCCGCTTCCGGGAGGGCTGCTGGCTGATAGTCCTCAGTCCTCCCTAGAAATGGCTCTTGGCTGGAGAGAGCTGTCTCGCCTAAAGTTACATCCCCATCCAGTGGGGAGCTTACAGGCAACGACTGTAGGCTGTGGGAATCTCGAGGAATGTCAAGGCCAGTCTCTCAACTGTAGAAAACCATCCAATCTTCAGAGGTCCTTGTGGGATCAGCCAAGGCCTTTGTTGAGCTGGCTCTGCATCCAGCTTCTCCCTCTGCCCAATCCCATTTCTTCTGCTTCCTTTCCGCAGGTGTCAACCTCGAGGGCACTCCCCAGTAAACCTGCCCACTAATCTCAGAGTCTGCTTCTGGGAGAACCCAACCTGCATCCATCAAACATATTTGGGAGTGCTGTTGTAAGGGAAGTAGGGGAGAAGGCCTACTGATGGGCAACAGAAATCTGCTTCAGGAACGGTGGCATCATGGCGGGGCTAATTGTGGGGATGTGAGAGTGTTGATAGCTATGACGGTGTCATTCATGAGGCTTGTTGCCATGGCGATGGAGGTCATGGCCATGATAGAGAGTGGGAAGCCATGGTGTTACAATGTTGATATTCATTCACGCGGGGGTAGGCTTACCTGGCTGCTGGACCCCAGCTCTGAGAAGCTGTTCCCTCCTGGCCTTCACCTCACGAGCGGGCTCCTGTGGGGGCTGCTCTCTTCCTCTCTCTGGCGTTCCCTGTAGATGACGGTCAACCTGCTTCCTGGCTCCTCAGACTCCCTAGTCCCTCTTCCTTCTAGCCAGCCTTGAGAATTACCCTGCCCTGGATGGGGTCCTGTCTACTGCTTCTAATCTCCCGTCCCAACTCTGGGTCCCTCCAGTCCTCCCAGCTCTACTTCCCTGATGACTAACTGAGCCGCTTGGCCCTCTCTGGGGGCTGACACTCAGCCTCACTCTCTTCAGCTAGATTTCTGAGTTCAGTGTCAGCTGCAGGGGATCCGCTTTCTTCCCCAGTGTAACCCAACCTAGATCTGGCTCAGTGGTGATGGTAGGAAGGTTGGCGAGGTGTGGAAGGTAGTGATGGTGATGATGGTGGTGGTAATGACAGTGATGGCAGGGTTTATGTTGGCGGTGATGGTGTTGATGGTGGTAGTTATGGTGATGGTGACGGTTTGCTTGTGATGGTGTTGATGGTGGTGGTGATGGTGGTGGTGGTGTTGTTGGTGGTGATAGTGGTGTTGGTGTCGGTGTTGGTGATGGTGGTAGTCATTATGGTGGTGGTGATGGTGTTGGTTGTACTGGGGATGCTGGTGATGGGGAAGGTAGTGAAGGTGGTGGTGGTGATGGTGGTGGTGGTAATGACAGTGATGGCAGGGTTTATGTTGGTGGTGGTGCCCTTGGTGGTGATGGTGTTGATGGTGGTAGTTATGGTGATGGTGATGGTTTGCTTGTGATGGTGTTGATGGTGGTGGTGATGGTGGTGGTAGTGGTGGTGTTGATGATGGTAGTTATGGTGATGGTGATGGTTTGCTTGTGATGGTGTTGATGGTGGTGGTAGTGGTGGTGGTGTTAGTGGTGTTAGTGTTGGTGTTGGTGATCGTGGTAGTTATTATGGTGGCAGTGGTGGTGTTGGTTGTACTGGGGATGCTGGTGATGGGGAAGGTAGTGAAGAAGGTGGTGGTGATGGTGGTGGTGGTGTCAGTGATAAGGATGTTAATTCTGGTCCTTTCCTTTCCAGATTAATGCCTTCATTAAGTCTCTTTTTCTAGAGGCCAAAAGCCAAGATCACTTGTCCTTTCTTATACCAGCAATACGTAGACCTCTCTCTTTGTCAGATCTGGGTCATTAGGTGATCCATCCAGATTCTGGCTGAAGTGGAGCAGACCATGGGATAGAATAGAGTGGGGACGGAGTCTGGCAGATAGAGCTATGTAACTCTTCAGCCCCTCATCATCCACCCCCTTCTCTAGAAAAGGGTGGGCGGGTCTGACCAGGCCCCTGACCCTCTGTCACCACAGTCCTAAGGGACAGGCCTCTGGCTTGTGGCACAATATAGAGAGAGCACTGGACAGGGAGTCAGGAGACTGGGTCCGGTTCTGACTCCCTGAGTCACTGAGACCGAGTTTGCTGCTCTGAGCCTCAGTTTCCCCACTTGCATAATGAGGGGGTTGAACGGGAGCTGAGGGTTTCAGCTGTTTCTTACAGTGGAACAAGGACTGCCTCTGGAGCCGCTGTGAAGCAGGATGTTCACACCGGGGTCCCTTAGTGACCCGGCCTGGGTGGGTCCAGCTGGCCCTCCGCCCTGTGTGCAGTTTGATCACCCAGGGGACCAGGTGGGAGAGCATGAATGGTTTGGTGTAGCTGACTCCTTTACAGCTGAAGATGGGTTCGCTCACAGCTTCGCCTGTGTGTGTGTGTGTGTGTGTGTGTGTGTGTGTGTGTGTGTGTGTGTGTATCTATCTTCAGAACAGGTCACAAATACGACCTCTTCTGGCCTGACCCATCCTGATCTTACCCTGGGTTCCTGGGTAGCCCCTCCCTGGTCTCCAACCTTCTGCCCATGCCGCCTCTACGGTTTATTAACTACATATTGTCCAAAGTGCCCTTCAAAACTTAAATCAGATCTTGCCACTTCCCTGCTCAAAACGACTCCCATCCCGTCAAAGGGAAAGCCACAGTCCTGCCAGGGACCCACAAGGCCCTGCCCGATCTCCTTGTTCCCTCCCTGACCTCCCTCCTCCTCCTTCCCCCTCTGCTCGCTCTGCCCCAGCCACACCGGACGCCTCAGTTTTCTCCAACACATTAACCTGCATGGCCCCACCTCAGGGCCTTTGCACAGGCTACTGGCTTGGCCTGGAAGACACATCCATGCACCTGGTCCCCTCACCTCCTTCAGGTCTCTGCTCAAACATTCCCTCTCAGTTACACCTCCCGAGCCTCCTTCTGTTCCTAGCCGCACCCTCCATCCCATACACAGACACTCCTTATCCTGCCTCTGTGCTCTTTCTCTCCACAGCCTGTATTGAAATCTGGCGAGATGTGTCTTTTGCTAATTCACTTTATTTATCTGTTTCCTCAGTAAAAGGGAGTTTTATTTGTTTTATTCTCTGCTGTATCTTCAGCACTTGGGATGGTGCTTGGCCTATAGTAAGTGCTCAGTAAATACTTGTTGATGAACTCCTGGGTGTTTTCAGATCCGTGTTGCTGTGGGCCGTCAACACTGCTGAATGGATTCAAGATGCAAACACTGCCCTGGCCAGTATCTGGTAGTGGGGGCAGAGGAGAGGGGCTTGGGCTGGGGGCCACTGTCCCAGGGGTGAGACCTGGGTCAGTCACTTGGGGGTGATGTGAAGTTGGGCAAATTAGGGCACTAAGCAGAGCCTTGTTTTCCTCATCTGTAGATGGGATAAGAAGGATCCATCCTGCAGGAGGATGGCCCCAAGCTCCTTAATAAACTGTTAATAGGGGCTTCCCTGGCAGTCCAGTGGTTAAGACTCCACGCTTCTACTGAAGGGGACACGGGTTCAATCCCTGGTTGGGGAGCTAAGATCCCGCATGCTGTGTGGTGCAGCCAAAAAACCCCAGAGAAAGCCATGATTCAAAAAGACACACGTGGGGCTTCCCTGGTGGCGCAGTGATTAAGAATCCACAAGCCAATGCAGGGGACACAGGTTCGATCCCTGGTCTGGGAAGATCCCACATGCCACGGAGCAACTAAGCCCGTGCACCACAGCTACTGAGCCTGCGCTCTAGAGACCGTGAGCCACAACTATTGAGCCCGCGCCTAGAGCCCGTGCTCCGCAACAAGACAAGCCACCACAATGAGAAGCCCGCGCACCACAACGAAGAGTAGCCCCCGCTTGCCGCAACTAGAGAAAGCCTGCATGCAGCAACGAAGACCCAACGCAACCAAAAAAAAAATAATAATAATTAATTAATTAATTAAAAAAAAGACACATGCACCCCAATGTTCATTGCAGCACTATTTACAATAGCCAGGTCATGGAAGCAACCTAAATGCCCATCAACAGAGGAATGGATAAAGAAGATGTGGACATATATACAATGAATGGGTTATTACTCAGCCATAAAAAGGAAATAAATTGGGTCATTTGTAGAGACGTGGATGGACTTAGAGAGTGTCATACAGAGTGAAGTAAGTCCGAAAGAGAAAAACAAATATGACATATTAACACATACATGTGGAATCTAGAAACATGCTATAGCTGATCTTATTTGCAAAGCAGAAATAGAGACACAGACGCAGAGAACAAATGTATGGATACCAAGAAGGAAAGGGGGGAGGGTGGGATGAATGGGGAGATTGGGACTGACATATATACACTATTGATACTATGTATAAAATAGATAACTAATGAAAACATACTGTATAGCACAGGGAACTTTACTCAGTGTTCTGTGGTGACCTAAATGGGAAGGAAATCCAAAACAGAGGGGATATGTATATACGTATAGCTGATTCATCTTGCCGTACAGTAGAAACTAACACAACATTGTAAAGCAACTATACCCCAATAAAAATTAATTAAAAAAAAGAAAATCTACCTCACTGCAAAAAAAAATAAACAGTAGCTACTAGGATCTGACCATTACTATTATGAAAATCTATGACATCCATGACTTAAAAGGAGGGAGGCAGGGGTAGGGGTTGGCCTAGGGCTTGGCTAAGGAACCTGGTAGAAGCTACCTTGTCCCAGGCATCCTGCGCCTCCGGCACTGCCCTCTGCTCTGGGAGGAAGGCCTGACAGACCCTTTCAAGGCCTAACTCAGTCACATCCACCAGGGATGTGAAAAGAGCCCCCCACCTTAGAAAGGGTAATTCTGGGCCCAAGGCGATGAAGGAGCCGGCCACGGGGAAGACAGGAGTGCTGGGCTGGGACACAGAGGACCTGGACCAATTCCTAGCTGGCCATTGGCTCCTGTGACCTCGGGGATCCCTCCTCCCTCTGGGCCTCAGTCTCCCCATCTGTAAAACAGTGGACAGGTCACCTCCACTCTAAGGCTGCTTCCCTCCTGCATTCAGCAGGTGTCCGCACGGTGGGACGGGAGCATGGTGCCAGAGCCAGCCAGGGCCACCTTCCCAGCCACCTGTGGTCTCCCTCACAGCCCTCATCCCTTTGCGGTTTCTTGCCTGGGCCTCCCAGTCTCTGCAGCCCCCTTTCACAGGGGGTCAGGTGTGGGCATTCGTGTGGAAGAACACGTGATCTGTACAGTGGGCCTTCCCATCCTGGGCAGGACTCAATGTGTCTCCCATTGCTTCACCCCAAGAATTTGAGAAAAACACTCCATTTGTGAGATGGCCGTGCCCCTCTTCCTGGGGTGACCAGTGGATCTCATCACTCCCTGACTTGGGGCCCCAACTTGGGTACCAACCTTCCCAGGAGGTTCTGACCAGGAGACCCATTCTGGACCACAGGACTGGGGTGTCCCTGTAGTCTCAGCGTGGTCTCAGGATCTCAGGTCCTTAGGGAAAGCCAGCTGAGGGCCAGGCGCGCTCTCTGCGGGGCAGTTCCAGAAGCCGGCGGCAGGTGGTGCTGTTGACCCCCTTCCTGGGCAAGGGGAGGGCCAGGAGTCTCCCGGTCTCCCAGCTCCAGGGCCTGGCAGAGCTGCTGGGGCCTGGGGTCCCCTCTCCTAGGAGGCCAGACTCTCGGGCACACCCTCCATGGCCCATCACTTGCCCTGGGGAAGCGCAGACTCACATAGACACATGCGCACACCAGACACACAGGGGCACACACAGGCTGTTCACCTCTGTCTGCCTGGTGCCAAATGCCCAGCCTGGCGGTCTTCACGGATCACACATGTCCTTCCGTGTAGCCCACGTGGCAGGGGGCCTGCCTGGCTGGGGGTGTGTGATGGGAGGAGGGCTCATGGCAGGGGATGCTTGTGTGGGCTCCTGTGGGTCAGCGTGAGTGCACGAGAGCTTGTGTCTGTGGTCTGTGTGTCTGTACGTGCACACGTGAAAGGTGTAGCATGTGGGTGTGGGTGCACACGTGTGTGAGTGGGTGCTGTGTGTGTGTAAGCCCTCCAGCGCCCTGTCCCTCTGGGCAC
Organism: Eschrichtius robustus; assembly: GCF_028021215.1. Lineage (NCBI taxonomy): Eukaryota > Metazoa > Chordata > Mammalia > Artiodactyla > Eschrichtiidae > Eschrichtius > Eschrichtius robustus. The sequence goes on along the minus strand of NC_090826.1, from coordinate 14,545,090 downwards.
GACTGTTCAGCTGTGTGTGGGGAGACGTGTGTGTCTACAGCTGCCCATACAGGTATCTGTGCACACGTGTTTGGTTGTGTGTGTGTGCTTGTGTGGGCGAATCTCAAACTCCTGGCAACCTCTGGGCTGGGCTGATGGATGAGAAGGAATAATAAGTGGTCTGAGGAATAGAGAGGGTATAGACAGACAGGCTGCAGAGACGAATTAACCTCTTTGTTGGTGCCCAGAGACCCTGGCCCGGCGGGGAGTGACCCAGCGGTTCTCAGGCTGGGAGCAGGCAGCGCTGCCACCATGATTAAGTGCACTGAATTATGTGTGATAAATTGCCAGGCTCTTTCACACACTGTCTCACCTAACATCCTCCTAATGTCCCCATTTTACAGATGAGGAAACTGAGGATCAGAGAGGTAGAGGAATTTGCCTGTGGTCAGACAGGGCTGGTGGAGCTGGGTCTTGAGCAAAAGTCCAGCCCTAAGACTTGTCACTAAATCTCCTCTACGCCAAGCAGGTCTGGCTGATGGGCCGTGACGCTGATGAGTGTCAGGCCCCAAGCCTGGGATGGGACCGGAGGACATTTTCAGGGTCAAGGGCGAGATGAAGGAAAAGAGCCATGACTCCTGGTGTTGAAGGAGGCAACTCAGACAGTGGAAAATTCCCAGCTCTGTGGCAAGAGTGGCCACACTCAACGCAGAGGAGCGTTGGCCTCTGCCTGCAGCGAGGGGTCAGCCTCTGGGAGCCTCAGTTTCCCTGCGTGCTGAGCCCCGACCTGGTGCAAGAAGCCTTGTTGGGTACTGCCCACCCCCATTCATTCAGCAAAAGTTTATTGAGTACCTGCTATGTGTCATGCGTGGTTCTAGATGCTGGAGACACAGCAAGGAACAGGAAAGACATGGTCCCTGCGCTCGTGAAAGCTAAGTGCCATGAGAGACAGGAAAAAAAAAAAAACCAGCACAAACGAGACCTGTTCAGACCGAGGTAAGTGCCAGGAAGAATGGAACTGGCAACGTGACAAGCAGTGGCCGGGCCGCTCTGCACAGTGTGGTCAGGGAGGGTCTCCAGGGGACGGCCCTGGGTCTGAGGTGGGGGTGGGGGCCAGGAGGGGCTGAGCCGAGGCAGCAGCAGGTGCTTGACAGGGGCTGTTGGGATGGTGGCCGGAGGATGGAGCAGGCCTCGCAGGCCATGGCGAGCCCTTGAGATTTTATTCTCAGAGCAACGGGGAAGCCATGGAGAGGTTTAAGCAGGCGAGATCTGATTTGCCCTTTAAAGCTGGTCTGGATGCCATGCAGAGAATGTTCCATGGCGGCTGATGATTCTGCAGAATGGGACTTGCATAGGTGCGGCAGAGACTACCTAACCCCTTCCCTGGGCCCGCAGGTTTGGAACACAGGAGGCCTGGGAAGTTGTGCTTTGAAATTTGGATCCTGGAGCAAGCCCTCCTCCTGCTCTCTTCTTTCCCATAGGCCCTGTGTGTCCTGTGACTTCCAGCTCTTTCCCTGAGCCGGGAATTTTCTTATGCCTGGAGATGTTTTCTTCGCCACTGTGGATCCTGGGAGTGAGGTCTCCAGGTGCAGACTCTCTATCCTGCACAGAGGTCAAATCCCAGCTCGTTTCTTATTGGCAGGATGACTTTGGCCAAGTTACTTCTATGAAAGCCTCAGTCTCCTTGTCTGTAAAATGGGGATGATGATGTTTCTTAGAGTATCAGACAGTGCTGAGGCTTAGATGTGATGGAGCACGCAAAGGGCTCAGTACAGGGCCAGGCACGTGGCCGTCAGAGCTCCGTTAGTGTTCGCTGTTGCTATGGTGTTGATTACTTAGTTACCTGAACGCCTGGCGTGGGCCCCTTAACACTCTGAACTGCAGTTTCTCCACCTGTAGAATCAGACCCACTTTGAAGGTATAGCCAGAAATTCAAATGAGACGTGGGAAAGTGCGTGGCAGACTAGGTACTTGGAAATGTGGCTTTGAGGTGCTGCCCAAGCTGGCCCAGCCTTCTTTGGGGGGCAGGCACCTGGCCACCTCTGCACAGAGGTGGCTTCCCGGGACAGGGGCACAGCCAGGAGGGCTCCACGGGCCCTCCTCTGACTCACCTGGGCTCTTCCTCTATCTGCCCTCCCTCCAGCCCCCTCCATCCTCCAGTGTGTCCCCGGGAGTGAGCCTTTGGCAGTCTCCCTGAGTCCCTTGCCTTCCCCCAATTTGCATGTTTAAAATATATCTGCAGACACATCTTGCAGCTAAGGCCCAGCCTCCCTGCCTCCCTCCCTGCCGTGTCTCTGGGAGCTGAGCTATCTGCGTGCACAAGAGCCCGGAAAAGCATATCCACTTGCTTCTCCAGGTCAGCATCTTCTGAGATGCCCTGCTCTTATTTGGGGGTGTCAGGTTTTTTTTAATCTCCCCGTCTTTGCCTGCACCTGTGGGCCGTGCTCACTCATTGGCTGCTGGGTGATGCTTTCAGATCACAGGCCTGACACTGCAGTGTTTGTGTCTCTGTGCTAGGCAGGCACAAGCCCGAGCAATCGATTCTCCCTGCGTAATCGCCAAGCACCGTCCATAACACTTCATCAGCCCCCATCAGCCCTTTGGGCTGCTTCCTCTGGGCCTCACGCTGGGTTACCCGTGCCGTCTCTGCTGTGACTGGGTGCTCTCTTTCCAAATTCCAGAAAGAACCACCCCCCCCTGCTCCCTACTCCATCCTCCTTCTACTCCCCATGAGGCAAGTAGGGCTGCCTCAATTTCTGGTCACCTCCACCTTCCTCTGTGTCATCTTGCACCAGCCACATTGTGTTCCCTTTAATTCCTCTAAGAGGAGGTGCCAGCCCACCTCAGGGCCTTTGCACATGCTGTGTCCTTCACCAGAACTCCTTCCCAGTAGCCTCAACACAATCTCCTTTCTACCTAGCTCACTGCCACTTGGCATTCAGGTCTCAGCCTGTTACTTCCTTCAGGAAGCCCTCTTGGATTTCCCAGCCTAGGTTAGGTTATTCCATTCCACTCCTTTTTACACTCAGCCCGTTTCTTTCGTGCTCTGTCCCTCCTGTAATGATTTATTTGACATCTGTCCTCCTCACTCCATTTGAGGGGGCCTTGCCTCTGTTTTGTTTGCTTGTGTATCCTTTTGGCTCACATGGTGATGCTCAATAAATGTTGATTGAATTGAATGAATGATTGAATGAATGCTTATTGAATGCAGTCTAACAAAGGCCTGAATTTTTGGCCAAGAAAAATTTCCTTCTGTAATCATGGGGAAAATGCTCCTCTCCAGGCCATCCTTCATATAATGAGGTGGCAAGGCTGGGGCAGGAAGAAGTGGTCCTGATGATGGATGTGATCATGGCTCCCAGGGCTTACTCCTCTGTCTTAGGCTAATGTTCGCTGAGCTGAATCTAAAAATGATGATGTGTCTGGTGGTGATGGTAGAGTCAGTGATGGGGAGGTTAATGGCAATAGCTCTTGGCAGTGATGGTGCTGGTGATGGCAGTAATGATAAGACCGATGCTGATGTTGGTTACTTTTTTGGTGGTGAAAACGATGACAGTTTTGCTATGGTTTTGGGGTGGTGATACAAAGCATGTTTAAGAAGATGGACTTTGGAGTCAGACAAGCCTGGATTCTTCCCTTGTCTCTATCACTTTAGAGATTCAAGAAACTCTTCAGTGTCTTGGTTTCCTCATCTGTTAAATGGGTACAACAAGAGTACCTACCCCATGGGTGCAGGGCTGGGACTAGGGTTGTCGTGAGGATTAAATGAGGGGATTGCATGGAAAACCCTTAGCACAGAGCTTGGCCCACGTGAGGTTTTGGGTAAACATGTGTGGAAGGAAATCACGGGGACGATAGCTCTGTGGTGATGGCCTCTGGACTGTTGCTGTTGCTGACGATGACGATGGTAGCATTTGTGACAAAGGCGTTGAAGACGGCAGCGTTGGTGCCTTTCCTGCTGCCGGTGTAGTTGATGGTGGTGAAGTGATGGTGGTGATGGTGACAGAGGGGATTACAATGTATTAATTCAACCTGTCAGTTAAAGAAACAGCGATGTGTTTTATGCCAGCACATTTTTGGGAAAAAAATAAATAGAAGCCTTGATTTTCAGGCATCATCAATAAAGTAGCAACTACACACACACACACACACGCACACACACACACACACCATGGTATAAAACAGGTGGCCAGATGTCAAGTGGATGTTTTGCGTCAGAGGAAAGCCAGGGGATGGAGGATCAGAGAAGGCACCAAGCAGGAGGTGGTTTCAGGGCAGGAAAGGTGTGGTGCTCAGAGACTCAGGGAACGGTGAGAGGCAGGGGGGAGAGGGAGTGGAGAGGGAGAAAGAGAGAAGGCTGGAGAGATAAGAGCCATGGCCAAGGTGTGAAGGATGACTGTGCCTTGTGTCCCCACGACGTGCCGAGTGCCACGTGAGAACCCCGGTCTCTGGTCTGGAGCTCTGGTTCCAATCCCAGCTCTGCCACGATCCTCTGTGTGATCCTGGGCCAGCTCTTTCCCTCGAAATAGTCCCAGGGTTCCCTGTGACTCCTAGGGGATTTAGCTCCCATTTTAAAGATGTACACACTAGGCACATTTGGACTCTTGGTTTAGAAGGCCGGTGGTGACCTTGCAGAAGGCACCCTTGGGGTATCAGGACCACACGTTTCATGGCAGCGTTGAGTCAATTTGTGAGGAATGTCTGAGCATCCTTCCCTTCCTCCCATTTGCATGTATGAAATGTATCTGCAGATGCATCTCGGGCTGCCAGCCTCCCTCCCCGCTCTGCCTGCATCTCTGGGGGCTGAGCTTTCTGCATACACAAGAGCCCCCAGAAGCGCTTCTGCTTGGCTCCTCCTCACCAGCGCCTCCCATTCTGATGTTCACGTCCAAGATGTGAGTCACAACCAGAGAGGGCAGTGCCTTGCCCAATGTCACACAGCTAGGGGAGGCAGAACAGTGGCTTAAGGGGCACAGGTGAAAGCCATTGTGTGACTCCCACCTTACCCAGGGCTCTCCCCACACTGGATTGACCACAAGGGTGGGGAGCAGGTGAGGAATTGGGAAATAGGGACGAGGGGAACTAACCCTTATCTACCAGACACTGTAGTGTAATTAAGCCTGTGGACTTTGGAGCCAGAAAGGCCTGGGTTGGAATCCCAGCTTTGAATCCCATGGACTAGCTGTGTGGCCTCAGACAATCCACTCAGCCTCTCCGTGCCTCAGTTTCCTTGTCTATAAAATGGAGGTGATAACGATGGGACCTACCTATCTCTGAGGATTCTTGTGAGGATTAAATGAGTTTGTACATAGCCCCTAGGACGGGGCTGCCCGGTGGTGAAGGTGGCTGGTGTTACGTGCCCTGTACTTCCTAGATTCACACCTGCCTCTTTGGATGTCCCCCTCTTTGACTACCCTCGTCTCTACTTTACAGGTGAGAAAACCGAGGCTCAGAGAAGGGAGGTGGGAGACTCGCCTGGCCAGGATTCATGCCCAGGCCTGGCTGGCTCCACGCCCCATGAGCTGCCTTGGCAGAGGGACATGCAGGGGTGGGTCTGGAGAGCTGGTGGCGGGTGGAGGGGTCTAGAGAGGGGAGTGGAAAGCATTGAGCCTGACATAAGGCCCTCAAGAATGTGATCCACTTCCTCTGGGGTCCCTGGGAGCCTGGTAATCCTGGGGCGGCTGGGATGTGGGGAAACAGCTGTGCTGGGTAGGGTGGAGGGGGGGAGGCTCGAGGACCGTGGGCCCTGCTTCTCCGCTTTTCCTACAGGGGTGGAGGCTACGGGACAATTTATTCTGGCAGAGCTAGAGCCAGGAGGTGGGAGAGGAAGCAGGGAGAGGAAGGCTCGAGGTGGTGGGGGAATCAGCCAGGTCTGAACTAGGCCAGTGGTGAGCCCACCCCGGGCAGCCCGGTCCCAGCTGTGGCCAGCTGGCCCTCCCGGGGAGGCGCTGGGAGACCAAACTTCTGAGCGTGACAAAGGAGGAGGGGAACAGGCTTTTAACAGTGTCTCAGCTGGAAGGGCCATTGGGAGTCCTCTAGCCCAATCCCCTTGCTTTACTGAAGGGGAAACTGAGGCCCAGAGAGGGACAGCAACTGGCTCAAGGTCACACAGGAGTCAGTGACTGAGCTGGGAATAGGCCCGAGGCCTCCTGGCTCTGAAGCTGAGAAATTCTCTGCTGCCCAAGCGGCACCCTATCCCTCCAACCTGCTGCAGGGCAGGAGGTTAACTGGACGGTGGACGCAGAATCCTTGGATTCATCTGAGCTGCACCAAGGGTGCCCCCTGCAAGGTCACGTGTCCACCACACTGAGCTGAGTCTAGAAGGAGGGAAACGTGTGGTCCAGCGGAAGTGGGCAGGGAGGGGGTTTCTGGCAGGAGGCTCGGTGAGCCCGGGTGGGGAGGCAGGGAAGAGTAGTCATGAGGTACTGAAAGTATTTTGTTGCTTTTTGATTTTATACATGGTTTCTAGTTTTTCTAGTTTCTATTTTACCATATTTTCTAGTTGAGCAAGCCCTTCACATCCTTTGTCTCATACAACCCTCGCCACACTCCGTGTGAGTAGACGTTCTCACTCCCATTTTACAGGTGTGGACACTGAGCTTCAGAACGGAAGTGCTTTACTCAGTCACATGGCAACTGATAATAGCAGCGAGCCTTTATAGACACTTGCTGAACACAGGCTCCCACCTGCGAACTCATCCACAGACCCCATGGCTCCTGCAGGCCATGGGCATTTGTCCTCCATTCCTCCCTTCCCTGCGCCCTCACACCCCATCCAGCAGCCAGCGGATGGTGCCTTCTGCACGTTTCCCAAATCTCAGCCCCATCTCGTTAGTGCCGCCGCGTCCTTTCCCCTGGATGACACCTACGCCCCCCTTGCTGGTCTCTGCCTCTGTTCTTGCCCCCTGCGGTCCATCCTCCACAAAGCAGCCAGGGGAGCTTGCCAGAGTGGGAATTCGATCCTGTCACTTGCCCCCACCTCCCGCTACAGCCCTTCAGGACTTCCCATACTCTTAGAAGAAACTCCGTTTCCTGAACACGGTCCCCAGTGCGGCCCTGCTTCCCACTGCTCTGATCTCATCTCCCAGGGTTCTCCCCTTCACTCTCATCACCCGCTCCTTGCTTCAGACTCAGGGTCCTCCTTCCTCTTCCTTGAACCCACCAAGGTTGGTCCCACTGCAGGACCTTTGCACATGCTCGTCCTCCTGACTGAACTGCTTTGCCCACATCCAAACACGGTTGTCTCCTTGTCAGTTCAGCCGGCCTTTGCTCACCACCCTGGCTAATGCTGATCTCCAATAGCCTCACTGGACTTGACTTTCTTAATAGCACTTTCCAGCATCTGAAATCATCTGGCTTGTTTCTTCTGTTTTGGGGTTTATGATCTGTTTCCCTGACTTAGAATGTAAATATTCTGAGAGCAGGGACTTCATCTGTTCTGTTCACTGCTGTAACCCCACTTCCTAGAGTAAAGCCAGCACATAGTAGGTGCTTGATAAATCCGTGATAACTGACTGACTAGGTGACCAAGGTTGTTGGGATCTGAAATGTAAGACATTTCCTCTCTATCAGCCTATCTGGCTTTCTGACCCTGATTCACTGTTGCTGTCAGAGAGCAGAGGACACTTTGGGCCCAAACCCTGGTGCACTTCGACTCATGCTTCTTCACGTAATATTCAAATTATGGACTCCTTGTTATGCACCGGGTGGCCTGAGAGGCCCAGAGGCAAAAAAGGCAAACAAAAAATAAGACCCTGCCTTCAGGGAGCTTAAAACGTAAAGCATAAGATAAGAGAGGTGGACAAAGGATCCTAACAAGCTGGAGGGCTTTAGTGAGCACCTACTATGTGGTCGGTACATTGCAAACCTTGTTACATTGAATCCTCACGGAATGAATCACTGTTCGAGGGAGGATGGGATAAATCCTCACAAAATCCCAGCACAGTGGGGACTCGTCTCCGGTGACAGTTGGGGAAGGCGAGGTATGCTGAGGACAGTGACGTGCCCGAAGTCACTCAGCGGGTGAGTGGCAGAGCTGGATTCAAAGTCAGCTCTACTGAAATCTACTCTGAAATCTATATCTACCAGAGAGCAGTAGGTCAAGCCTGATTGGAATGGGGAGGATGCAGTTGAGCGGAGTCTAGGAGGGGAAGGTGTGGGACAGGGGAAGTGGGCAGGTAGGGGATTCCTGGCAGGGGGCCCAGGAACTGCGGTGGGGAGGCACGGAAGAGCAGGACAGTCATAGCAAAGGGAGTGGCTTTCCTGGGGGCATTTAGGGGAGGAAGGAAGGGAGATGAGGGGGGATGGTGGCCTGGCCAGACTCTTGTCATTTGTCTTAGCATCACGGTTGCACAGTGGGGTGACAAAGGGAGTGCAGGGTAGAAGTCAAACCGCAGAAACTTCCCAGCAAATTGGTCCTGAGGGTCAGATGCTGGTGTGTTGGGGGGTGTCTTCTCTAAACTCAGCTCCACTCCAGGGGTTTGGGGGAATGGGGAGGACAGGAGAGGCCAACGAGAAAACAATGTGATTGGGAGAGAATTTGAGGCTTAAGTCTGTAAGGCTGGGAAGCAGTAGCCTTGCTTGGTGCTTTGAACAAGAGGTGGTGGGCGCTCTGGCTTTTGGAGTTGCCAGACCTGAGTTCTGATCCTGCCATTTCTGGACTGTGGTCTTTGTGTGCCAGACGGCTCTGAGTCTGGAATCTTCATCAAGAGAATAACAGGAATTCCCATTGCTATGAGGACTAAAGATCTTAACAAACGTAATGTGCCCAGAACAATGGCTGGAGCAGCGTTTAAACACTCAATAAAGATTAGTTTCTAAGTCCACCCCCCATCCCCTCCCCTGCCCCATGGGAAACCCTAAAGGGGTTGCAAACAGACTGACTTGCCCGAGGAGGCCAGGTTGCTCCTGTAAAGGGGCAAAGTGGTTGGGTGGGGCTCTGGGGAACTATGTAGCCTGAACATTTTTTTCAAGAGAGGCTAGAAATATGGATTGTAAACCTCCCACAACTACGGTGCGAGAACCCCTCACCTCCCCAAATAAAACACCCATATGGTCCCCGAGGCTGCCAGTCTGCAAACCCTCTCTGAGCACCTGGCTGAAGAGACTTGGGGGCACCTACTGAGATTGGGGTGGGGAGCATGGGGGGTGGGGGATAGATCAGTCCAGGGTGTTTGAGGCATAGAGGACTGTTAACTGATGAGTTAATGAGGGAGAAAAGCTTCATTGACCTGGTCAAGGTCACAGTCAGAGCAAGTCACGGAGTGAGATTGGGACTGAAAGATGATGAGGTCTGGGAGCAGAAAGCTGGGATGTGGCCTTGGCTCTGGACAAGATTGCTGTGTGAACTTGGGCAAGCCCCTTGCCCTCTCTGAGCTTCTGTGACATGAGTGAAGAGGCTCTATCAACCGTTCTGGCATTCTAGGCTTTGATGGGGTGGGCACCTGGTCTCTACCCCTGAGCGGATGGTAGGGGAGAACTCCGGGGAGAGAGCCCCGCCTCTCTTCTTGGGTCCTGGGAACAACAGGAGGTCTAATCTGCTGTTGACATTCCGCTGGGTCTAGGGGCTTGGGTTGCTCCTGGCCTGTGTGATCCTCCGGCCCCTCGCAGCAGGCGAATGCTGGGATGGAGCACTTGCTCTGTGTCACTCTGGGATGGATTAGGGACCCTGGGGCCATGGGATTGGGGGTGCTGAGAAGAGGGGAGGTGGGGGCAGGGCTGAGGGCCAGCTGCTGGCTGGGGGCTCTTCTTCCTTCTTAGTGTGTTTGTGGGGGATGTGCTCAGATAACCAGACGGGGCCTTGGAGATAACGATTGCTCATACAAGTCAACAGATGCTAACTGAGCACCTACTATGTGTCAGAGTTAGTAGGAACTCAACAGTCTGCACTATCTCACCATTATTATTGCCATTTAACAGAGGGAGAAAATGAGGCTCGGAGAGGGGGGATGACTCACCCAAGGTTGTTGGGTGATGGTGGGGTTTGAATCCAGGTAGCCAGGCTCTCAAGCCCACACATTTAACTCACGTGTGCTCACGCGGACCAACGCCAAAGGCAGAACACAAGAGCAATGGACGCAGCCAGAGGGGCGTGGCCTGGGCTACGAGGTGGGCATGTGATGGGGTGGTCGGTGTAGCCCCGAGGGGCCCCCCGGGGAAGCTGGCACTGGTGTCCTGGTGAGCTTCAGTGAGGGGTGGGGGGCACTGAGGGGTCTTCAGTGGAGTCTGGTTTGTGCTTTAAACAGCTCTCTCCCAGCGTGGTTCCTCGGAGGCAGACCTGAGTGGGGCTGTTCTGAAGGCCAAGTCTTGCTTTTTCAGGCGCTGACCCAGGTGTCCCCATGCTGGGTTCTGAGCATCCGTGGCTGGCATCTGCAGGGTGAAAAGAGGACCCGCAGTGGTCTGCAAAGACAGTTTCTCCTTGGGCTGCTGAGCTCCGCGGTGTCCTCCTTTTCTCTCCCCTCCTCCTTCCTCTCTCTTCCTTTCCCTTCATCCCTCCTCTGGTCTTGGTGCTAAATGAGTGACCGGAGGGCCCAGACACAGATGGGCACCACCTCTGTCCCCAGGAAACTCATGATTGGCTGAGAGGGCAAAGATGGGGTTACGGGGGTGCTAAGGCTCTAGCTGAGGCATGCAGGAGGCCGTGGAGACTGCTGAATAGCCTAGGGCACGTTGCTTCCTGAGACTGAGTTTCTCCGCATCACACCTCACGGTGGGAGTGAAATGAGATGTCCTGTAGAGAGCACCTCGTGCAGCCCGGCACACCAGCTTCCTGCATGCACTCATTCACTCATTCATTCATTCCCGTAGAGGGCCAGGCACTCTTCCAGGATCTGAGAGCATCACGGGCAACATTAGTTATTTAATTACTCGATGCCAGGCATGATGTTAAGATGCTATATTCATTACCTCATCTGCTTTACACCGGTACTCCAAGTGGCAGATACTATTTTCATGCCCATTCTATAGATGGGGCATGGAAACGTTAATTCCTAAGTGGCAGAGCTGGGGTTTGAGCCTAGGTCAGCCTGGAGGCAGAGCTCAAGCCCCAGTCCGCACTTCAGCCTTGACCTGGCCCTCAATCCCACATGCCCTGTGTGGGAATGAAATCTCAGAGTTGGTCTTTCCTGGGTCTCTAGATTGAAAGTTCCATGAGGCCAAGGACTATGTCTGGTTCTGCTCACCTCTGGAGCCTCTTGACCAGGCACATTAGGTACTTGAGAAATGAATGGATGGATGGATGAATGGTCGCACAGGCCAAGCCTCTTGGGAGTCCTGGAGGGGACCTTGTGGGCCATTCTTGGGGCAGGCCCTGGGCCCAGGGACCCTCTGCCTTGCGGCTTGGCTGTGGAGGACGATCTGTCTGGCCTCTCCACTCCCCAGCCTCCTCCAGGACTTACGGGGCTTGTGGATGGATATGGGCCCGTGGCGGGATCCAGAGGGCCTCGGATAGAATATCAGTGGCTGAGCCCTTGAAAATCTGATCTCACCCCAGCCCACCTCCCCAAGTTTTCCCCCAGACCATCAATCAGCAGCAAGACACGATTGTATTTTATAGCCAGGCCGGGGTGGGGGGGGGCATGAAACCCAAGCCCCCACTCTGCCTGGGCTCCTGCTTGCTTATAAGGATCAAGGCAAACCCGGGCAGAGCCTTAACCCTTTGTGATCCTGTTCCTACCAGTGGTGGGCACAGATCTCCCACAAACCCTGCCAAACGAGGTCCCTCGGGGTAATGGAGGGACTTAACGGAAAGGTGGGTAGGTGTTCTGGGGTCTTGACTGCCCCCAGGGACTTGCAGGAAGGCCTCTGGATTAGAGGATGGTTTCTGGCTTAAGGTCTGCCCATTTGCAGCTGTGTGAACTCAGGTGGGTTGCCTCCCCTCTCTGGGCTCACTCGTCAGCTCTAATCTGGGAATCCCAACAGCTTCCTGCTTATCTTATTAGGGGTTATCCTACTGTCTTTAACAAGGGTGAAAATTGATTCTTGGTCTTGGGCCCCACGGTCTTTATAACAGGGTCCTTCCTGGACCCCTGGAATAGTTTATCCGTAGTAAGAGACTCTTACCTCTCTCAAGGATTGGTATTTCTGTTTTACAGACAGGGAAGCTGAGGCCCAGATAACAGTTTCCATTACCCCAGGTCACAGCCAGTTGCACAGCTGGTGGACTTGGGTTGAGAGAGTAGAGAAGCTTGGAGTTGGCCTGAAGGTGTTGCCCCAGCTCGGAACCCTTGGGAGTGACCTGGGATGAAGACCACATGGGCTTCTGGAGAACCAAGGCTGGTGGGAGAAACCCCAGGGTGAAGGGACTTATTAACATTATGAAGGAGGTCTGGTGACACCCTCCCAACTTTAGGGTGAGCCAGTCCTCGGCTGGGAACCTTGCCTAGGTGACCTTGGAGCCTAATTTTATCATCCTTGAATGAGAAGAATAATATCACCTTGCCTAGTTATCTTGAAGCTTAAAATAATGACCATTCCCAATTGCTCCCTACTCAATGGACCCTCAGTTATCATGGGGCTACGCCAGTAGGGGCTGAGCGCCCTGTCACTGAGGGGTATTCAAGCAGGCTATGGTTATGAGGTAGGGAGGCATCTTGGGGAAGGGGGTGAACGAGGTGACCCTGAAGACCCCTTTCAGTCCTGGTGGGGGCAGGGGGGTGAGTGGCAGGGGAGGTGCTTTCTCTGGTGTCCAGTTACCAGCTCCTGGAATCGCAGAGGTCATTTTGACAGCAGGGGGCGGGGAGGGCTCTAGGAGCAGTTTCCTCAGGGGGATGAGGCTCTGGGGACGTGAGTGTCACACCAACAGCTGGACGTGCTGGGTTGATGGATGGCTGTTAGAAAATCAATTTTCTGAAGCCCAGTGAGTGGGGTGGGCGGCTGGCCTTGGGGAGACTTGGGCTGGCGTCGGGAGGGGCTCTGTGCCCTGCAGGTGGAATTCAGCCCCCTCCCCAGCTCCAGAGGCCCTCCTAGGGATCACCTCCCCTGCCTCTTCACTGGGCTGGACCTCAGGCTTAGAGACCCTGCTTTGCCCCCTTTCTGGGCTCATGGGGAGGAAAAGAAACCAAGTCCTCGTGGGAGGGTCAAGCCATCTGGCACCTAGTTCCGGCTCTGCCTCTGATGGGCTGTGTGAGCTCTCTGGGCCTCAGTTTCCCCATCTGTAAGTAGAGGGAATAGGGCTAAATTCCCCCCACTTCCCAGGGGCCAGTAAGCCAGATCCTCCTTATGCTCCAGTCTCAGTTTAAACATCACCTCTTTATTTTAATTTAATTTAATTTTATTTTATTTTTGGCCACACCGTGCGGCATGCAGGATCTTAGTTCCCCCACCAGGGATTGAAGCCACGCCCCCTGCAGTAGAAATGCAGAGTCTTAGCCCCTGGACCACCAGGGAAGTCCCATAAACTTCATCTCTTTAGAGAGATGGCCCCTCCCCTCCAACCACCCTAAGGCAGCCATCCTGAGCAGCCTGCTGGCTTTTCCCTGGCTCTCAGCACAGACCCAGGGGCTTTATCCATGCCTGTCCCTCCCATGAGGAGATGAGCTCCATAAGGAAAGGAGCTATGTTGAAGGAGATGCTGTTATGTCTCCAGGGCCTACACTGTTGTGTCTGGCACATAACGGGTCCTCAATCAATGACTGTTGAAGGAAAGGATCAGTGGCAGGCCCTCTGCTAGGCGCTCTGGAGGCCCAAGAAAACAATGACAAGTTTCTGTCTTCAAGGAGCTAAGATGGGGGTGGGGGGGGTGTTCCCAAAGTGCTTTGATTCTGAAGCAGCGAACAGGCCAAGGAGGGAGGTGACCTGGAGCGCGGTGTGAGATGAGGGGCAAGAGCTGACGGGGATGGGCTGGGGGGGACCGCTACATCTCGGCCCCTGGGGTTTTACAGGAGCATGCGCATTGCGATGGCCAAATGGAAGTTCAGCCCTGGATGCAGGGCCGGGAGTCACAGGTCCCTCCTGCTGGACCAGGTGCTCCTGGCTTTCTTCGGCTTTTGCTCAGAGCCTTTGGCATTGCTTGAGTTCCTTCTTTTGGGAGGCCGCGGGATAGGGCATAGGACCTGTCCTGAAACGCCCAGGTTTCAATCCCACTCACTCTGGGTGACCCTGGGGCAAGCTGTTAATTTCCCTTTTACACCCCCTCTGTGACCCCGCAGGGGGTTGTGAACAGAGATCCAGAGATCCACGTGTAAACCATTGGCAGGCATTGTCTCTGGCACTTAGCACTCAGCGGTCCAGTTCTCAAGGATCAAAAGCACATTCACACCCATATCTCAGCAGGGAAAAGTGAGTCCCAGGAAGAACTCCTGCATTTATGCAATATTTACTTGAATGCCCGACTCAGTGGCACATGAGTTGGGGAAAAGCCCTCCTCCCCCTCTGCCTAATTTCTCTGATTTTGACTCGGTTTTTCAGCAACTCCACTGGAACCCCTCCTCCGCCCCTGATAAACCCAGGCTTGTAGAAAACAGACCTGGAAGGGGCCTATCTTAGAGGTCTGTGGCCCATCGATCCATTTGGCATATGAGCAAGTAAAGCTCGGAGAGTTCCTCCCGGCCAGAAGTGGACAGAGCCCGGGGGAGACAGAGCAGGTCACGATGTCCCCTGAGCAGGAAGCCACCTCGGGGAGCTGTGGGTGTCTCCTGACCGTGACTGGGGACAGGCAAATGAAGGGGGGGACGGGCAAATGGAACGGGGGCGGGGGCTGGACAGCACTGTGGAAGGTCTGTCCTTCTTCTCTCTCTCTTTTGTCCTAAAAAAGAGAAAAAAGAAAGAAAAATCCCGGATCTCCCACGACTTGGAAAAATGGCCTGAATCCTGTGTCTGGCTCCGGAACATTTTATGGCCCTTTCCAGCCAGGGATGTGAAGCCCCTGGTGACATGAGCTCCCTTGTTCCACAGCCCTGGCCGGGGAGGGCCCATCCGTCTTCCGCAGCTGGCGGCCGCGTGTGGGAAAGGCCCCGCTGGCGGGGGTGCCACCTGTTGCTCTCACTCTCCCTAAGCTGGCTGTTTCGGTCCTTCGTGGAGGCCGTGATGGGGGAGGGCCCTGGGGGGACCTCTGTCCCCGTTGCAGACTCTGAACACCACCAGCATTGCCCGGGTGATGAGGCTGCCGTGCGAGTCAAGGTCTGTCCAAGGCCCGGGCTCCTCGGCGGCTGTGCCACACTGCATCCCTCCCAGAAAAGGTGGTGGGCACTGGAGCATCCCCAGAGGGGGAGGGAGCCAGCCCTGGCCGGGTAGGAGAGGCAGACATGTCGGTGGCAGTGACAGTGGGAAGCACCGGCAGCGAGGGAAGAGCAAGCTAGGCTGAAGGAACAGCCTCTGTGAAGGCCCAGAGACCCAGCAGGGCAGGGTGTGTTTGGGGAACTTTGTACAGGGTGTGAGGCAGGGAGGGACGCAGTCTCGGCCGGGCACGTAGGAATGGCCTTGACCATGCACTTGGACTAGTCCTGAAGACAATGCGAGTTACTGAGGGTTCTAAGAGCAGGAGAGAGACATGCTCAGATCTGCACCAAGAACCGCTCTGCTTCCAGGGTGGAGGAGGGATTGAAGATGGACGACGAGGCAGAGATTGAATGGAGCCAGATGCACATGGGCGCATGCCCAGCCTGGACACCCCTAACCGTTGTCCCCTCGGCCAGCCACCTCTCCTGTTTCCCCACCATTGGAGTGAGGGGGTTGGACAGGCAAGGTGTGGAAGACCTTGGACCAATGCAAGCTCTTCCCCAGAGGTGCCGTCGCTCGGCGCTGGGAACAAGTGTCTTGTCTCCCTGAGCCTCAGTTTCCCTATTTATAAAGCATCAAACTCACAAGCAAGTTGGAAGCACCAGCTCACTGATTGGAAGGTGCCTAGCACCGGGCTTGGCACATACTAGGTGATGAAGGTTGGAGAATTTCTTCTGCTTTAAGCCCCTCCCAGGTTGAAATTGCTCTATTTCTGTGATGACTGTTATTGGGGCTTTCCTAGGGAAACAAGGCAGGGGCGTTGAAGGAAAATGGTGCCCCAGGGAGCCCTGAGTGGGGTGGAGGGAGAGGGCCGGAGCTCTGGAAGGGCCACTCAAGTTTCAGAGATCCGGGGACCTGCAGAGCTCCTAGGAATTTTCCCAGGCCAGGAGGCAGGCAGCTGGAAGCCATCCGTCCTAGGGAAGGAGAGAGGATCAGGGGTTCTGCCAAGGTCTTTTCGCTGAGAACAAGAACTCGGGAGGGGAGCGGGATTCTCCCATCCACCCTGGAAAGACGAAACCCTTCTGCCGGGGCAGCTGCTCGTGGGGATGCCAAAAACCCAACGGCCGGCCCCTGGGCTCTCCTGGGGCTGTGACCGAGTTAAGGGGGCTGTTTGGAGCCCTGACAGCCCTGACAGCCAGGGGAGCAGACCTGGAATCTGCCACCTTCTGAATCTGAACAGCCTCTGGCATAGACCTGCCCTGGGTGGAGGCCCAAGGACATTGCCCCTGGGGTGCTGAGGTTTCTCTTGGGTAGCCAGGGTGCCACAGACCGGGAGATGGGGAGGTGGGAGACAGTGGGGGTGAGAGTCCCACTTTGGAGCCCGCCAAAGTGGGGAGCCCAAGTTCAAGGTCATCACAGGGTCAGTATTCTCTACTCTGCAAGGTTGTTGTGAAGATTAGAGATAATACATGGGAAGCACCAGCACACAGTAGGTGTTCAATAGACGCTAATTATATTACTGGAGGGGATATAGACTAGTGATTAAGACCGCAGGCTGAGACTGACTTTCTGGGTTCAAACCTCGCCCCTGCCACTTCCTCGCTCTGTTAATCAGTTACCATTCCTGAGCCTCAATCTACTCATGGGATGCACTTGAGACACTGCCTGGCAAGGCAGTGAGCCCTCCATAAGCACTAGCTGTTATTGTCATGCTTGTTGCTACAAACGCCCTATGAATACTTTGGGCCCGGATCTACAGAATGAGAACATTCTTTTTTTTTTCTTGCCAACCCTAGTAACAATAACAGCTGCTACCCACACCTTGCCTTCTGGGTGCTGGGGGCCCTGCCTGATGACATACCTTATCGCAAGAGTCTGCTTACCATGCAGGGATATAATGATTTACTGTCGCATTTGGACAGGGGAGGAAAGAGAGATCTTAGGTCTGGAGAGACTCACCTAAGGTCCCACAGCCAGGAAGTGCCAGGGAGAAGAGATTTCAGGCCAACCTCACACAGTACGGGAGCAGAAGCAGGGAGGACTTCCAGGCACAAAGACAGCGGGGAGAGCACTGGGCTGGGAGTCAGGAGGAGCCAACACTCTTTTTCAAGCACACCGTTAACTCTCTTAGTCTCATAGTTAAAGAAGAGGTGATAATAGCAGGTACTGCGTGAAGTCGGGATGAACGTTGGTTGAAATCATGTGTGTAGAGGATCTGGCACAGTGCCTGGCACAAAGTGAGTGCCGCCAGTGGTGGCGTGTCAGTAGGGAGTTTGCATTGTTGATGTTAATGGTGCTGTTGGCTTTTCTATTAATGTTGATGTGGTTGCTGCTGGGCTGATGGGGTAGGTGTGGCTGTTGTTGGGATAATCGTTGCTGTTGTTGTCGATGGTGGAGACGGTGTTGGTGGTATAATTGGTGGTAGTGTTGGTGACGGTGACACTCTTGTTATTGGCGTTGGAGTTGGCGGTGATGGCGGTGTTGATGCTGATGGTGTTGGTGTGTTGGTGGCAGTGTTGTTAGGAATAGTATTGTTGGTGTCGGCAGCGTGGAATTGCTTGGTGTTGGTGCTGAGGTTGTCACTGTTGGTGGTGGTGGTGTTAATGTTGTTATTGGTGGCAGTGTTGTTAGAGAGGAATAGTATTGTTGGTGTCGGCAGCGTGGAATTGCTTGGTGTTGGTGCTGAGGTTGTCACTGTTGGTGGTGGTGGTGTTAATGTTGTTATTGGTGGCAGTGTTGTTAGAGAGGAATAGTATTGTTGGTGTCGGCAGCGTGGAATTGCTTGGTGTTGGTGCTGAGGTTGTCACTGTTGGTGGTGGTGGTGTTAATGTTCTGACTGGTGATATTGGGGTTGCAGGGACTCACTGTGGTTATAGGCGGCATTACTGCTATTGGTAGTGTTGAAGTTGTTGGTGCTGAGGTTGTTCTTTTTGTTGTTATGGGGAGCGGTCAGGTTCATGTTGGTGACGTCAGTGCGGATGCTGTTTCTGGTGGTATTGGCGTTGTTGGTGGTGATGTTACCATGATCACTGGTGGTGTTAGTGGTGTTGGTGCTGATGATATTATTAGTGATATTGGTGTTGGAACGGGTGTTAACACTATTGCTGGTGGTATCAGTGTGGACGACGTTAGTCTTGGTAGTGTTGATGGTGGTGATACTAACATGATCACTGGTGTTGGTGTTGGTGGTAGTGGTATTAACATTATTACTGGTGGTATTGGTGTTGCATATTGATGGTGGTGATGCTAACATTATTACTGGTGGTGTTGGTGTTGGTCCTGACATGATTACTGGTGTTAATGGTGGTGGTACTTACATGATTATTGGTGGTGTCAGTGCTGTTGTTGTTGTTGGTTCTAGAACGATTCCTGGTGTTTTGTTCGTACTCATATTGTTCCTGGTATTGGTGTTGGTGTTGATGATGGTAGTGCCGACATGATTACTGGTAGTGTTTGTGGTGGGATGGTGGTAGTGCTAACATGTTTATTGGTCTGGGTGGTGTTGCTGTTGGTGCTAACATTGTCACTGGTGGTGTTGGTGGTGGTGTTGTTTGGGGGATGCTTTTGTTTTCTGGGTCCAGCGCTCACCCAGCCAGACTGAAACAATGCCATGGCTCGTGACTTTTCCGCTGCTCCAACCAGACTTTCCTTAAGGAGTCCGTGCCCTGCAGACACACCTGTGTGCTTTGCCATCTGGCTTCCTCTGCCTTTCCTTGTCTTCCTTTTGAAAAACTCCAGCCTGGCCTGAAAGAGCATTGCTCACTGTTCAGTTGGGATAGGGAGGGGATCGGGGTATCTGGCAAGGCCTGAAGGAGAAAGGGGGAAAAACATGGGGTGGGGTTAGACTGGGGGAGGTGGGGCCCACAAAGCCTCTCCTACCAGGGCTTTCCTGTTCCCCCACTCCAGCCCTCAGACCCTACTTCTTTCCTTCCCTCCTTCTATCTACCCTTCTTCATTCTCAAATTCACTTATTCAGCAAAGACTCCCTGGGGTCCCTCCATGCCAGGCCCTGGGTGGGCCCCTGATGTACCGTGATGAACAAAAGACATTTTAGACCATGAGTCCTGTGAGAGCAGGGAGCCCCTCTAACTTGTTCATTACAGTGTTCCCGGCTCCTGTTGGATGAGTGAATGAATGAATGAATGAATGCACAGGTGAATTCCCATTTCTCAGGGGGCTCACAGACTGCCAGATGATCAGCTGGTGTAGTGGGAGTGGCACCCAGGGTTCAGAGCCTGAGGGAAAGAGGGAGGGATTATTTTGCCTGGAGGGGTCTGAGGAAGCTTTACTAAGAGGTGACAATTGATCTGGGCATTAAAGGACCAATAAGATCACCAAGAGGAGGGAAGTGAGAAGCGATCGATAGTTGAAGGAGCAGTCTTTACTGGGGGTCACCCTCCCTCACTTCTCCGGCCCTGCCTCCAGAGACTTGGAGGAGGTCTTGTGCCTCACGGCTGGTGAGCTGCACCTCTGGGATGGAGGGGGGTGGGATGGGGGCTTAGTCAAAGCCTTGCTTGTGGGTGTTAGCATGGGCCAGAGTGCCACTTGGGGATGTCTTAAAAACCTCACAGAGCCTAGAATGTCAGTGCAGGAAGGGCCCTTAGAGGATGGCCAGTCCAGTGGTTCCCAAACTGGGTTTCTGGGAACCCTGGGGTTCCACTGAAGCATCACTGGGAATGAGAGGGGGACAGAGGGGCACTAGCCTCAGGCCCAGTGGTACTTCTTTCATCGGATCTATCCACTTGGGTTCTGGGTAGAAACTTTTCAAAATGCGGATCGTATTCCATCTTCACCTTCAATGGCCCCTGTTGTTCTTAAAGATCAGAATTCTTACCTTGACCTACAGGGTTGGTACGTTCAGCCCCTGGCATCCTTTGACCCTCACCACACGCCAGCTGTCCCCGTCTCACTTTGTCCTCGAAGGCAGCATCCTCTGTCCCACCCCTGCTGCTGTGTCCTCCGGGACACCTGGCCAACTCCTACTCCTCCAGGTCTCTGCTTCCCCAGGGAAGCCCGCCCTGGTCCCCAGGGGCAGTGCTGACTCCTGTCACTCATGCCTTCTCCTCGGTCCTTTCGCCGCTGGTCTCACACTTCTCACTGAACTCCTGTGATGTCTGCCTTCCCCGCAGACCATCAGCTTCCAGAGGGCAGGGAGGGGGCCCGTTTCCTGCACTGCTCTGTCTCTGGGGCCCAGCACACAGTAGGTGCTCAGCAAATACTGTGAAGTAAACCATCTTTCCCAACCCTCTTGGGTGGCAGATGTAGGTGTGAGGCCCAGAGAGGGCTGTGCGGGACCTGGGGTCGCACAGCAGGTCAGCGGTGGAGGCTGCCTGTGTCCTCATGCCTTGCCTGTTCCATTGTCCCCTGCGGCCTCTCCAGGGCTCTCCCCCATCATTCCTGGCCACATCTCCCTCCCCTCCCCCCGCCCCCGCCTTAATCCCTGTGCTTCCCCTGAACGTTCCCTTGAACATCTGTAAACTGGGATGGGCATGGGAAGCTGGCAGTGGTCTCATCTCCCCTGCGAGGGCAGGAAGTCTCTCTCGCTGCCAGCGCTGGCTGCTTGGCCCGGACCGCGCTCCTCTAAGCCCCAGCCTGGGAAAGGCACTCCTGGCCCCAGTGTGGCATTCCTGGTCCAGGCTTGCCAAGGGCCTCAGCTGGTGAAGGCCAGGATATGGGGAGGGTGGCTGGGGTGTTGGCATCCAGGCTCACAGGGGGGTGGGGGCATTTACAGGAACCCACCTTCTGCCCAGCTGCCCTTCCACTTCCAGGCTTCAAATGCAAGAAGCAGTGAGAGGGGAAAGGATTGGGCCAGGAGGCGGCCAGCAGCCAGGGAAAGATGAATAACGACACCAGAGAGGCCAGACGGCTTCTGGGAAACACCCTTGAAAATTGATTCTCAGTGTGGAAAACCAATGGGTGAAGCGGGGTCTTTTGGGGTCTTTTGAGCTTGTGGGCTGTGGCCTGCTCCCCTGAGTCCTCTGGGGCCTGCCATTCCCAGGGAGGCTCCATCCTGCCGGGGTCCACCCAATTCCCAAGGTACCGTGCCCGTCTGGATACACAGGGCTGCAGCCAGCTAGACTGAGACAATAACAGTAATAATCCCTGATGTTGTTTGCTTAGCTCTCTCTACCCCATCGTGTTGCAGGCCGGATTTGAGGCAGATCATTAAATTCAGGCTCTACTTTTCAAACACCTGAATGCTCTCACGTAGTAGGTACACAGTGAATGGTCTTATTCCACTAGGTCTTCATAACAATGCTGAGAAGTGGTAAGTGTTGTTGATTCCCATTTTGCAGATGAGAAAACTGAGGTTCCCAGGTTACAGTCTTGCCCAGAGGCTCCTAGCTGGTGTAGAGCAGACCTAGGGCTCTGTCTGCAGACCCCACTGTCTCTAATTGGGAAGTGTGTGGGACTCAGGCCAGAGCACCCTAGGGGTGGGTCTCATGCCAGCAGCCAGGATAGAGTGTCTTTGAGACAGAAATTGTAGACTTGCGGTGTCACAGGCTCCAGAACAAGCAGGCAACCCACCAAGGAACACTTTCTAGTGTTTGCTTATTTTTTCTTCTGATTACTGCAGTAAGACACGCTTATTAGAGAAAATATAGAGATGTATAAAGAAGAAAATAAACCCGATCTAAGGTGGAGGCAGTGGGGGGACGTTGAAAGTCAGATATTCTGGGTTCATATCTCCATTCTGCCCCTGGGACAGGCACTCAAATTCTCTGTGACTCAGTTTCCTCTTCGTAAGATGGGGATAAGAATCCCTTTTACTGTCATGTGAAGATTATAGGAATAAGGTAATGTTTGAGCAGTGGTCAGAGCTCATCAAGTTTACCAGCTTATGGCAGGGCGGCTCCCGCTTCCCCACAGCTATTATTCCATCACGAGGATCATGCTGTATATACTTTGAATCCTGCATTTTAAAAACCTTTCTATTTTGAAATAATTATAGATCCTCAGAAAGTTGTAAAGATAGTACAGAGGGGTTCTGTGTACCCTTCACCCAGTCTCCCCCACTGGTTACATCTCCCATAGCTTCAGTGGAATATCAAAACCAGGAAATTGACATTGACATTGAAACTGACATTGAATTGCCTAGTTCTCTGCCATCTTATCATGTGTAGGTGTGTGTAACCACCACTGTAATCAAGATACAGAACACAAGGGTCTCCCTTGTGCTCCATCCAATTTCTTCTCAGCCACCAGCCCTAACCTGGCCACCAGCCCTAACCTGACAACCAGGAATCTGTTCTCCGTCTCTATGATTTTGTCATTTCAAGAATGTTATATAAATGGAATCATACAGTATGCGATCTTTTGAGGTCTTTTTTTTTTTTTAAACTCAGCAAAATTCTCTAGAGGTTCATCCAGCTGTTGAATGTATCACTAGTTTATTCCTTTTTATCTCTAAGTACTATTCCATGGTATGGATGTACCACTGTTTGTTTAAATATTCACTTATTGAAGGATAGTTTGGTTGTTTTAAACTTTTGGCTATTACACATGAACGTTCACGTGCAGGTTTTTGTGTGGACATCAATCTTTATATCTCTGGGATAAATGCTGAGGATGGTAATTGCTAGGTTGTATGGTAAGTATATACCTAGCTTTTTTGAGAGACTGCCAAACTATTTTCCAGAGTGACTGTATCACTTTACATTCCCACATGAGAGCTCGTTTTTCCTCATCTTCACCAGCATTTGGTGTTGTCACTATTTTTTATTTTAGCTGTTTTAATAGGCACGTTGTGATATCTCATCGTGGTCTTAATTTGCATTTCTCTAATACCTGGTGATGCTGAACTTCTTTTTATGTGCTTCTGTGCCATCCTGGGTCCTAATTTTTTTTACCCAGCATTAAACGTTAGCCCTTGCTGCCTGTGTTATTGCAAACCCTTTATAAACATTATTCGTGATGACTGCATAACCCTTTATCATATTTAATTTCACCATTCTCCTATTCTCCCTGTTATAAATAATGCTGTGATGAACATCATTGTGCATAAATCATGGTCCACATAACACACCACTCACCTAGAACAGATTCCCAGGAGCAGAATTCCTGGATCAAAGAGTGTGGACCACTCTTAAGGCTTTGCTGCACATCACAGACTGTCCTAAGGGAGGTTTCTTCCCACTACCCTCCCCAATTTTCCCATAACTTCTTTGGCAACAACTAAATGTTTTAGAACACAGGGAAGCATATAACATTCTCAAAAGGAAATCATATCCTGTGGCCAGGCTTTTGAAGGTTAAATCCTGGCTCTGCCATCCACTTGCTATGTGACCTTGGGTAAGTTACTTAATTTCTCTGAGCCCCACTTGTCTCCTTTGTACAATGGGGGTAATTAAAGAATCTTCCTTTATAGGGTTATTGTGAAGGTAGAACGGAATGCTCTCATAAAGAACACAACATAGCGCCTGGCACATAGTAGATGCTCAACAAATCAATGTTTACTACTGTTATCATCATCATCGTCATCGTCAGGCCCTTTTCCGGGCACTGGGGAGACAGAGATGAATGATGTAAAGACTGTGTTGTGCTCATGATAACAGTCAAGAGAAATGTGATGAAGTTATGTGGTTGGTGAAACAAAGTGCTCTGGGAGCCCAGAGGAGGGAGCGATTCTCTTTGTCTGGATCTGGGGAGCAGCAGGAAAGCTGAGGGGAGCTGGGGAAAGCATCGCAGACAGACTAAGAGTGGAGGATGCTGAGGCGCCCACCGGGAGGAGGAGGGCGTTCCTGGTGGAGGGAAGAGGGGGCACCGGTGGGTTGGTGGTGAGAGACGAGGCAGCAAAGGAGGCAGATTTTTGACTCTGCTGCAGGGTGGAGGCTGGGTCAGAGAGATGGGAGAAGAGGCAGGGAGATGGTGGAGGCTCCTGAACATCCAGACAAGATGTGAATCACAGCCAGACGCACCCTCCGAATCCCTCAGCTGGGAGATCCCCTAAAATGTCCAGGGACTTCCCTGGTGGCGCAGTGGTTAAGAATCCGCCTGCCAATGCAGGGGACACGGGTTCGATCCCTCGTCCGGGAAGATCCCACACGCCGCGGAGCAACTAAGCCCGTGCGCCACAACTACTGAAGCCTGTGTGCTCTAGAGCCTGCACACTGCAACTACTGAAGCCCGTGCGATTTAGGGCCCGCCTGCTGCAACTACTGAGCCCGCGGGCTGCAACTGCTGAAGCCTGTGCGCCTAGAGCCCGTGCTCCGCAACAAGAGAAGCCACCGCAATGAGAAGCCCGCGCACCGCAACAAAGAGTAGCCCCCGCTTGCCGCAACTAGAGAAAGCGCACGCACAGCAACGAACAACCAACACAGCCAAAAATAAGTAAAATAAAATAAAATAAAATAAAATATCTAGTCCTCTCACTTTGCAGTTGTGGAGGTTAGGCCCTGAGAAGGCAAGTGACCAGCCCAAGGTCACACAGCATGGTGGTGGCAGAGACAGAATTAGAGCAAGGAAAGGGGTGGATGAGTGAGCTGCTCGCCCTGTGACAGAAGACTAGGCGACATCCCAGGCTGTGGATCCCACCTAGCCCCTAACCTTTGTACCCCTTCCCCACACTGCGCCCAGCCTTTCCGCTGGAGCTCAGACAATCACATCACTGAGACCTCCCAAGCTTCCTCCCCCACTGGCCTCTCTGGAGACCACCTTCTTGGCCATTAGCCAGACTTTGCAGCTAAAATCCGAGCGACTAATAGAAGTTGATGGCTGAAAGGCCTCTCTGCTAATTGGGGCCTAATCAGAGGTGGCTGCAGCCACAGCTGGGCTGTGGGAAGGGCGCAGCCTGCAGTGCCGGCCCCCTGGTATCCCTCCTGCCACCGTCACAGAAGAAGAGGACCAAGTCCCATGCGGCAGGGTCTTCATGAACCCCCATTCATTCATTCATTCCACCAAGATTTATTGGGGCGACTACATGCCAGGTGCTGATGATATAGCTGCCACCAAGAAGGACACGTGGCAGGCAGCGACGCCCTGCCTTCACAGAGCTAACTGTCCAAAAGCAGAGTCAGATGGGAAGCAGGGAGATAAGACAATGTTGGCTGGTGACAAGTGCACTTGGAAAATAAAGCAGGGAAGGGGCTGGAAATTTCTGGGGAGTGGGGTGGGGCTGTGTTGGAGATGTGTGATCAGGGAAGGTGACATTTGAACTGAAACCTGAAGGATGAGGAGGGAGCCAAACAGAGATCTGGGGGAAGAGCATTCCAGGCAGAGGGAACAGCAAATGCAAAGGTAGAACTTGGAACCAGGAGTCAGAAATCCATGACTTTCTGGGTGGCCTTGGGTCAGGCTGTGGCTCTCCAGATAGGGTTGGGCTTGCTTATCCTTCCAAGCCTTAGCTTTTGTATAGGTGGAAACTGTGAGGGCCGCAGGGGGTTGGGGGAGGGTGGAAGAGAAGCTGGGATTTCATATGGGAGCTGGGCAGCTCTGGCAGAGGTGTGGAAAGTCCAGTCAAAGTCTGCTGGGCTGCGATTGCAGGCAGACTGGAGGCCCCAGCTTCACACTCTCTGGCTAACTGAATTAACTCTTTAGCACTTTAGCAGCCAATGCCCCCAGCTCCAGGCTTCTCACATTTGCCCAACTCTGGCAGTAATTTAGGAAAGGGTATTTAATTTCTTCAAGGTGGCTGGAGAAGGTCACCCAGCAGGTGGGGCTCCTGAGGAGGTAGACCAGATGTCTCCAGGAATGCCTGGCCCTCAGAAACTGGGGCAATTAAGGGCAGTCAGGTGCAAAACTAGGGTGAGAACCAGTGCTCTCCTCCTATCCTCACCCCAGAAACTCCCAGAATGATGGGGAGAAATAGTCCCTGTTTTGAGGGACTCCCTGTCTGATGGGAGAGATACAGCACCTACCCTGGGAAAATTGTCTAATGGGGGAGGCACAGCCCTGAACCCAGAAGAGTTCTTGGTCGGATTTAAAAAAACAAACAAACCAACAAATGTAAAAACACATACCAAGAAACTTACGAAAGAAATCAGACCTCGTTGCTGAGGACCTCAAAGGAGCACTGCAGGTGCCTTGTTTTATATGAACTTTGTGGCAGGCGTAGGGGTGCCTGGTCATTTGGGCCAATTGCTTATGGACCTCAGATGTGGCTGGAGGTGAGAGGTGGTGGGGCACGAGGGGTGAAGAGAGCAGGCTCCAGGGCTTTGTACTTGGCTCCAGCACCTGCCACTGTGTGACCTTGAGCATGCTATCTGACCTCTTGCGTCTCAGCTTCTTTCATTTGTAAAATGGGAGGTGGTGGGACTTCCATCAATTTACACCTGTAAAGTGCTTAGACCAGGCTCATAGTAGCAAATAACTCTTATTTTGATGATTTGTATTCTCCCCATTTTGCAGCTGAGCAGACAGGCTCGGGGAGGGGCACAGATTTGCCCAAAGTTCGTCAGTTAGCTATGGCTGCCTGGGACTTGAACTCAGACCTCCTGACTCCATGCTGGGTCTTCTTTCCACTGCTCCCTCAACATGGCCACATGAACAACTTCCCAGGATCCTCACAATTGCCCTGTGAAGTGGTCCAGGGAGGTATGGGTGTCCCATTCTGCAGATGAGGAAACTGAGGCCCAGAGAACTTTGACCACCTGGAGGTAGGAACCACGTCTTATTCACTGGAGCATCCCCCACCCTTGGCCTGCAGTGCATGATCAGACAACATTTGTTGAAATGAAGAAGAAAAGAGGCGGGGATTGGTGGGGGCAGTGGTTGGGAGCTTAACGTTCCCCCTGGGCTGGAGCTGAGACTCCAACTCAGATCTTCTGCCTCTCGGGTCAGTGTCTCTCTCTCTCTCCATCTCACGGCCCATCCCAGATGCAGACATTTGAATTAGCATCCTGCCCAAGACCCCTCTTCTGGCTTAATAAGTCTCACTTGCAGCCCATCTACTTGAGCTGGGGGAGGTCTATGTGAGGGCAGCAGTGGTGGCGGGGGTGGCTCTGGGCACAGACGCCAAGACCTCACGTCCAGGGCCTTGGGAAACCTCACACCTGGCTGGGGAAGATGACAAACACAGCAGAACAGTGTCTGTGACATCCTGTGAATTAATCTGAGCATCCTGGGCCTCGGGCAGTACAAGCAGTGGCAGCGGGGGGATCCTGTCTCCAGCCTTGATTAAATCAGAATGTTCTGCCAGCCTGTGCCTGTTAGTACACCCAGGAAGGGCAGTGAAAGTGGAGAAGATGTGGCTGACACGTGAGGGGAGAGGGGCACCAGGGCTGTGGGTGCAGGGCTGGGCCCAGGCTCTGAGCAGCCTGGAGCAGAGAAGGCTTTGGGCCTTGGAATCCCCATCTGGTCAGTGGAGCTGCTCACTCCCACACACCCTCACCTGGTGATGCGAGCTGCCTCTGGGGCTCCCAGGGGAGCACTGGCTGAGCAGGTCCACTTGGTCTCTGTAGATCCCGGAAGTATTCATTATTCTGTGAGTGCAGAGGACAGCTCTTGAACTGGGTATTGTCGGCTGAGTAGGAGTTTTCTTGGCTCCTTCCCACCACCCTCACCTCTAATCTCTGCATCCCCTGTGGCTGGCTGATTCCCGCCTCTATGCCTCTGCACATACTTCTCTCTGAGCCACCCGGCAAACTCCTGCACATGGTGGAAATAAGCAAGTCCAACCGAAGGAGAAAAACAAAGGCTATTTATTCCGAGCTTGCTATAGCAAGGAGTCAGCCACTGTCACTTGTGTTTTGGCAGAGACTCAAAGGCAGGCAGAGAAGTGGGGAAGCTTTATAGCAGGAAAAAGTGAAGGCTTCAGGTATGTCCTGATTGGAGGCCATTGGCACAGGGAATCTGCAGATGAACTAAACAGAAGCAGGGCATTCTATGTCATGGTCAGTGGAGCATATCTGGCTTTTTCTGGTTGCTCCTAAGTTGGAAGTGAGGGCAAAAATGAGGGAAGCTGCCAGTTATTAATCATGTCCTGGCCATCTGGGGCCGACTGCTATGAAGTTCTTGTTTAGTGTTGTGATTTGTCACTCAAGATGGCAGGCTGGCTTCCTGCAAGGCTGACTGATAGCAGGCTGACTTCCTGGGCTGTTTACTGTAGATAAGGAGTTGGTTTCCTGGGCAGGTTGCGGCAGGTTGTGGGTCAATGTTGTATTTTTATGTATGGTGTGGCCATTGTGCATTTGTATAATCAGTCTCTCAACATCTTTAAGAACAAGATCAAGGGCCACCTCCTCCAGGAAGCCTTCCCTAGACTCCACCATGATCTGTGCCGATGTCCTTCCTCCATGCTTCCAGACTCCCCCACTCACATGGAGACGTCGAGGCTCTTAGTCCAGACAATTAAGGGTTTGAATCACTCCTTAGCCATGTCTGCCCTGAGCAAAGTGACTTAATCTCTCAGCTTCCTCATTGGTAAAATAGAAGGTAATGATAGTATTATCAGGAAGATGAGTTGAGATAATAAATATACAGTGTTTAGAGCACGGCTGTTGTTATTCGTAGTATTATTATTACCTCCACTCCAGCAAGACTCAGCGCGGATGGGATCATTTGTTTATGAATCTCTCTCCCCCTTAGACTGTCATTTCCATGTCCCCCCTCCCCTTCAACCACCCGGCTCCCAGTGCAGCCAGGCACTACACAGGCATCTTTACCTGCTGGCCTCATCCCTACTGAACTCTGAGCACCTTGAGGGCAAATCGATTTCTTATTCGTCTCTGTTCTTAATGCCTCATTCAGCGTCTAGCCAGGAATGGGAGCCCAGAGAGGTTTGCTGAATGAGTGACTACACGAGTGAGTGAATGAATACACAACGTGGTCTCTGAACCACCCTGCCTTCCTTTTCCCACCCACCTGCCTGAGCAAGCCCTCCTCTTCCTTGGTTCTGACAGGTGGTGTGTGTGGGGAGGTGGCTGGGACTCATGTCCCTGGGGGAGGTTTATGCTTTAGGGGGGTTGGGGAAATGGGAGGAGGATGGGGAGAAAGGTGAGGGCTTCAACCCAGGGCAGCCTTCTGACAACCAGAGCTCTGCAGTGGTCAAGCTCCCTCCAGAGGGAATGAGTTCCCTCTGGGGGTGTGTAACCAGCATCAGAGGTGCTACGGATGGAGCCTTTGTTTAACTCATTCACTTACTTTTATATGCATTTTTTCACTTATTGAGCACCTCTATATACCAGGTACTGGGGTGGGCTCTCAGGGCAGAAGGGTAAGTAACACTGGGTGGAAAACTTCAGATTAGTGATTCCCAAAGTGCGGGGTATGTGGAACAAGAGCCCCACATACCCTTCCTTGGCCAGAAGTGTCCACAGCCTCCCACTGACCCCATGTCACAAGACATTTCTGATGCAGCCCTCCATCTCTCTCTCTCTCTCAAAAACCATGGAAAAAAAAAAAAGAAAGCCATTCCTAGAAAAATATACCCCTAACTACAAAGACAGCCAGTTCTCGCTAAAAACTCAGCTACTAAGAGTGTTTGGAAAAGTAGATGTCACCTCAAGGTGCCAAGGAGCTGGTGAGCTGAGCCTGGCTGTAAGTGGCCAAATTGTGACTTTAAAGTTAAATAAATTTTGTTTTATTGACATAAGACATAAACACAGAAAAGAGCACAAGTCATAAGCATACAGCTAGAAGGATTTTCTCCAGGTAAACACACCGGTGTAGCCAGCACTCAGATCAAGGAACAGAGCGCCACCAGCTCCCAGAAGCCCCCTTATGCCCCTGCCAGTCACCACTCCCCCTCCCCCGAAGGTAACCACTTTCATAGAAATGGAATCACACAGTGTACACCCTTTCTGTCTGGTTTCCGCAGCTGTACTCTGTTCATTCATTCTCATGGCCCTGCAGTATTCTACCCCGTTGCATGAATAGACCTCAATTTATTTATCTGTTCTACTGTTGATGGACATTTGGATAGTTTCCAGTTTGGGGCTACTATGAATAGTATTGCCATGGGCACACAGGCTTTTGGTGACCGTAAGCACTCGTGTCGGATGGGTATCGAGGAGTAGAAAGGCTGGATCCTAGGGAAGGCATATGGTCAGCTCCATGGACACTGCCTAACAGTTTTCCAAAGTAGTTTTACCAGTTTCCACCCGTGACAGCAGAGTAAGAGCATCCCAATTGGTCTACATCCTCAACAAAGCTTGGTGTCTCCTCCCCACTCCCATTCTGCCATGTAGTTTCAATTTGCGTTTCCTTAATGATTAATGACATTGAGCACTTTTCATATTTTTTAATTTAATTTTTATTTTATACTGGAGCATAGTTGATTTACAATGTTGTGTTAGTTTCAGGTGTACAGCAAAGCAATTCAGTTATACATATACATATATTCATTCTTTTTCAGATTCTTTCCCCATATAGGTTATTACAGAATATTGAGTAGAGTTCCCTATGCTATACATTAAGTCCTAATTGATTATCTGTTTTATATATAGTAGTGTGTATATATATATATATATATATATATATTTTGGCTTTGCCACACAGCATGTGGGATCTTAGTTCCCTGACCAGGGATCGAACCCGTGCCCCTTGCATTGGAAGCGTGGATTCTTAACCACTGGACCACCAGGGAAGTCCCAGTAGTGTGTATATGTTAATCCCAAACTCCTAATTTTATCCCTCCCCCTTCACATTTCCCCTTTGGTAACCGTAAATTTGTTTTCAAAAAAACAATATACACTTCCTGGTGGCCATTGCTAAAGTAGAGAGAGAGAGAGAGATTGATTGGATCACACAGTGATGGGAGAGGTTGGGGGAAGTTTTCCTGGGTATTAGCCTCCCAATGTATCTCAGGATTGTCTTTCCACTGAGCGGATTGACAGGCACTGCGCTAAGGGCTAAAGCAGGTCAGAGCTTAGGATTCCTCTTCCTGCATCTTAGCATGTGCCTTTGGTAACAATGATGAAGTTCAGGGTGAGCACAGACCCAAGTGCTAATTTTATGTGTTTTGCTTCAGTGACACACTCTATCACGGGGTGGGCTGCAATTACAGGAGGGCTTGGACACTTCACTTATACTTCACTTAGCAAGCTAATTCTAATTGTCTTTGAATCAGAAATGAATGAGAACTTTTAAAAAGTCTTTAGTAGTGAAAAATATAGCATTTTAATTTAGTCTTTCTGGGAAAAAAGCAACTACCATTGTCAGGTCACATGGATATTTTCTTTGGTGAAGTGTCTGTTCAAGTCTCTTGACCATTTTTCTATGGGTTTCTCTCTTTCTTATTTATTGGTAGAAAAAAAATTTACTACTCTGGACATGAGTCTTTTGTCATATATATGCAAATACCTTCTCCCTCTCTGTGGGTTGCATTTTCACCTTCTTAATGATGTCATTTGATGAACAGAAGTTCTTGATTTTAATATAGTCTAGTTTATAATTGTCTTCTTTCATGGTTAGTACTTTCTGTGACCAGTTGAAGAAATTATGCCTACCTCCAGGTCACAGAGATGGTCTTCCCTTTTCCTGTAAAAGTTTTATTATTTTACCTTTCACACTTAGACCTGCCGTCCGTCCAGAATGACTGGATATGGTGTGAGGCAGGGTTTAAGAATCACGTTTTTTCCATGTGGATTTCCAGTGGTCCCAGTGCTATTTATTGTTGTTGTGGGGGGGGTGATGTGGGTGGAGGAGATGTTTGCGGAGACAGTGGGGTTGGGGGAGCAGGGTGAGCAGGTGGGGGCATCTTTTCCCCTAATTGGCAGAGCAGTTATCTTGGGGCGTCTGTCCCATGATGTCTATCTCCTAGACCTTGGGACTTAGGGTTTGTCCTCACGCTACTCCTTGTCAGAAGCCCACACAAGAGGCTGTTCTCAAGTAGTAACTGCCCCTGCCCCTCCCACGTTGGAGGAGCTTGATTGCCCAAGGCTCTGAAGCGCTGGGTGGTTGAATGTCCGCTGTGAATACCCCTTTCTGGACAACACATGGCTTTTATTCACGCATTTCTTCATTACTTTATTCACCCATTTCTCCCTCCCTCCATCCTTCTCTCTTTTCGTCTCCCTTCCTTCCCTCATTCCTCCCTTCCTCCTTTTTTCCTTCCTTCCTTCCACGGACATCCTATGTAAAATCCAAATCTCCCAACCGCAATTTCCTTCTTTCGTTTCCTCTTAGCATTGAGAACCATCTGATATCATATATTTTTTCCATACATATATATTTTACTTATTTTTCATTGAGTCTTAATTTATATACAGTAAAATGTGCAGATCTTACATGCATGGTTTGAAAAGTTTTGACAAATGTATACAATCATGTTATCACCTCCGCAGTCAAGATATATAACATTTCTATCACCCTAGAAAGCTCCCTCGTGCCCCTTCCAGCCAATCCTCCCTCTAGAGGCAACCATTGTTCTGATTCCTATCACCATAGATTAGTTTTGCCTGTTCTTGAGCTTCATATAAATGGAATCCTACAGCAACACTATATGTTTTACTTATCTTGTTTATTGTCTGTCTCTCTGACTAGAACGGTAGGAGTGGATTTTTGTTTGTCTTGTT
The DNA here is from genome assembly GCF_028021215.1 of Eschrichtius robustus. Lineage (NCBI taxonomy): Eukaryota > Metazoa > Chordata > Mammalia > Artiodactyla > Eschrichtiidae > Eschrichtius > Eschrichtius robustus. The sequence goes on along the minus strand of NC_090826.1, from coordinate 14,512,502 downwards.
CATGGCTGAATTCCCAGCTTCTAGGATAGTGCCTGGCACATACTTGGAACATATTTGTTGAATAAACGAATAAATGTATAAATAAAGCTATAGAGTTGTCCTTTCACTCACCCATTTACTCATTTTTTTCTCTAATAAGAGTCAGAATGAAGTTAAGCAAGAGGGGCCCAGAGACAGCCTGCACCCTGGCTCCAGCACCTATCTGCTCTCTGAACTGGGAGAAGTTGCCTCAGTTTGTTCATTTGTGAAATGGGGATACGAATGTTCCTACCTCATAGGATAGGAATCTTACCCATAAGGTAGGGTCGTAGGAGTTGATATATATAAAATGATTTAGTAAGCTTTCATTAAATGTTAATGATTGTAATTAATTAATTAATCAACCGTTTGTTAACATACACTTAGAGGTCATCCAGGTCATTCATTCATTATTTGTTCAACTAATATTTATCGATGACTTGACTGGTGACACACACTGGTATTATAACAGTGAATAAGTCTAAGTCCCTTCTTCATGGGGGCTGACATTTTAGTGAGAGAGTATTTTAGTATTACATATTAGTATAAGCTACTAGAAAAAACAAACCCAACAATACAGTTTCTTAAACAACTTAGAAGTTTTTTGTTTATTTAATTTTTTTTCACCTTGAGTAATACTCCAGAAATAAGTGGTTCAGCCCTGCTAGGGCAACTCTGCCATCCTTAGCATATGGCTTCTACCTCTGGGTCTATAATGGCTGCTGCAGCTCCTGCTATCTCATCTGCAACCCAGCAAACAGGAAGTGGGAAAGGGCAAGAGAAGTGTCCATTGTTTCCTTTTAAGGCATGACCCAGAAGGGTCTTATGTCACTTTATTCACATCCCACTGACCAGAACTTACTCATGTGACCACACCTCATCACAAGGAGGTCTGGGAAATAGAATCTCTAGCTGAAACTTCTAAGAGCTTGGGAATTAGTTGTTTGGAGCACTGACTTCATATCCCCAGGTGAGCCAGACCCCTTGTGGGGTAGTTTGGGATATCTCAAAGCTAGGACTGCCAGATTTAGCAAATAAAAATACAGGATACCCAGTCAACTTGAATTTCAGACAAACTGTATTTGGGACATATTTATACTAAAAAGTTATTCATTGTTTATTTGAAATACTGTATTTTATCCATCAATCCTGTTCAAAGCTCTCCCCTGGGTAGGGCCCAAACCAGTCTTCTCTGGCTCTCCCAGTCCATCCTAGCTCTGCCTCCGAAGCCTATGGGATGGTTAAGCCAAGACTTAACTGTGTACCTAAGGGGTGCTAAACGCTGCAGAAGGATGCAGGAAACACAGCTGATGGGGCACCTTCTCCTTGGGGCATAGCCGTCAGGACAGGCAGCTGCATCTTTCCCATGAAGGTGCATTAAACAGAAGTCCATGGTTTGTGCCGTGGGACAGCTGATCCAAGGCAGCCTAGAGGTGCCCATCCCAGGAGTCTCATCACAGTGGGCTGAGGTCTGCCTGAGAAGGCTTCTTGGAGGAGCTGAGCTTTGAACTTGGGGTTTTCACGTGGTGCCAAGGCAAGGCCCAACTCCTAGAATCACCCTAGCCCCAGTTCAAATCCCAGGTCTGCTCCTTCCTAGCTGTGTAACCTTGGGCAGGTCCCCTCACCTCTCCAAACCTGGGTTTTCTTATCTGTAAAGTGGGGATCAAAAGAGAACCCACCTCAGAGCATGGTGGTGAAGATCAGGTGAGACAGTGTCCATGCGATGCTCCCAGGACACCCTTATCTTGCAAAATAAGATCTGGACTAATGTTCCGTGTCTGGTTGTTGTAACTGTTTTTGTTGAGGCTTTGAGGGAACAAAGGATCGGGATGGTTATGCAGGGGGCAGCAGGACTCTCACAGCAGGATGGGGGTGGGAGGGAGTGCAAAGGCATATATGTAAAAGGGGTGGGGTCGTCTTCCTGGCCGCCCAAGGGGATTTGGTACCCCAGGGCTGGGCTTGGTGTCGTGGGTGACCCGGTTGGGGATGGATCAGGGCCAGCAGGACCCCGAAGGCCGGCAGCACTATCCATCCTCTTGTCCCCAAGCCCCTGCCCCTCGGTACCCCCTCACTCAGTTCAGTGCGCCTCTGGTTCCCACGGCCCGCTGCGTCCTAGCCCACCATAGCCACGGCCACGGCCACACTGTGGAATTTCTAATTTTCAGCTAATGTGCAGGTCGTGACAGAGGCTCAGAGGCCCTGGTCGGACATAATGGCAGAAGAATTGTAAATGTCGCCCCAGTGAATGGCAATGAGGAAGGGCGGGGAGGAAACATTTTCCACTGGCCACGCGCAGAGCCTGGGAATACATTTGCTCTCCGAGTGTGTCGCATTAGATTTCCAGAGGTGCTGGGGCTCCAGGTACATGTCATTAGTAACAGTTTGGGTGATAATGAATCCTTTTATTTCTTTTCCTCACAGCTCATGAATACATAACGAGGCCCCGCTCAGGCGCATCTGGCCTGGGCCCCGAGCCTCTGCCACCTAATCTCGTCCTGCTCCAATATCCAAGCAGCCCAGCTGGGGCCTGCCTTAAAGGAGCCGTGTGCCCTTTCCTGCCTGGGGAGGCCCAGCCAGGCCGGCCGAGGGGCTGAGCCCTAGCTGAGAGTTTGGCACCACTGAATCCCAGGACGTGGAGGAGGGTGGCAGAGCCGGGCAAGGAAGGGACCACCAGATCCTGACTCGGTTGTGAGCATCACGCAGTGCATCCAGCAGGCACTCAACAATGCTGCTTAGTGCACAGTGCCTGCCTGGCGAGGGGCGAACTGTCTGAAGGCTTTCTAGAGACCCCCTTGTTGAGCCTGGCCAGCTGTTCTATCAGGTGGGGTTGTGAGGTTGTGACCCCATGTTATAGCTAAAGAAACTGAGGCTTAGAAGGGTGGGGGGTTCATCTTGGGCTTAGCAAGGCAGGCCAAAGCAGAGCCCAGCTCCTCCCCAGCTGGCCATCATTTAGGGAGGTTCCCAGGAAAGGACATTTTATCAAGTGATTCTTGGTTTTATAAAATGTTCCCTACCAAGAATTTGGTTTCTGTGTTCATCGTAAGTCTGTGTAGTTTTATCACTTAACTGAGCAAATGCTTCAAGGAAGAACAAAGGGTTAGTTTTTTAAAATTGTTTTCCGAGATGTCTACAACCTTCTTTTCCAAAAAACTCCCTCCTCCCTCCTCCCCTCTTTGGCCCACTCTATTTTCTTCACTGCACCCCGTCAGGTCCTCACATGCTCTCCTACATCTCACATTATATTGGTTTACTGTCCCATGGGGATGTGAGCCCTGTACGAGCAGGGACTTTGTTCTCAACTGGATCTTCAGGACCAAGGACAGTGCCCACCACACAGTAGGTGATCAGCCTCCAGACGCAGAACAACTAACCAGGTTGCATCCCAGTCGTGGTCACCCCAAGGCTGGGCTCTGGACTCTGGACTCCATTGGCTCCAGGAGGAAAGACCTCCATGGTGGCAGGCCTCCAGGTGAGTGTGTGGCCTCGCAGCTGAGGCTCTCTGGGACTTTCAGGTGTGGTCAGACCTGGGTGACTTGGACACTGTGGAGGGTGGAGATGGAGCAGGCAAGCATGGCTCCTGGCTGCGAGGGTGTGGAGGGAAAGTTCAGACGCTGAGATGACAATGCCTTTGTGATGGCCTGGGTCTCAGCTCTCTGATGGTCCCTCCTCAGGCAGGAGGCACCTGCCCCCAGAGCCACAGGGATCTGACAATGTGAAGGTCACTCTGATGCTGGGACCCAGGCCAGGACATCCATCTATTGAGGGCTTGTTTTCTGCCAGGCAAAATTACAAACACATTAAAAACATTACTTAACAACTTAACTCTTCTGAGAGGCAAGTAGGTATTATCATGCACCCCATTTCCTCGTGTAAGGAAACAGAGGAAATGGGGTGCATGAGAAGCTTAGGCAACTTGCCCAAGGACACATAGCAGTAAACGGCAGAGGTAGGATCTGAACCCAAACTGTTTGGATTCTGCATGCAGGTTCTTAACTACAAGACTATTCTGCTCTTCTGATATGACATTATAAAAAGGCAGATAGCATTATGAGGACCCTCTCTGCAAAGCCAGCCAACCCGTCTTTCTGGATTCACTGAACGCTGAGAAACTCTCTACGATTCCACTCCTAAACCTGAGCTGTGTTGGTGTGAAGTCTCTAATGGACCAGGGCCTGGGAGGCAGTGTTACAGTGTTAGGTGTTTGGGCCCTGCAGTTAGACAGACCTGGGTTGGAATCTTGGATCTGCTATTTAGTGCTCTGTGATCTTGAGCAAGCCACTTTGCCTCTCTGTGCCTCAGCTTCCTCATCTGTAAAATGGGGATGATACAGCACCACCTCGTAGGGATTCTGGGGGGATCAATATGCCAATACATGTAACACTTTTAGAACAGTGCCCGTGATGCTCAAGGAGTGTTAGGTTTTTCTAGAAAAAGCTTGAGGGGGTGCAGGGGGGGCACTCTGGTTAGAGATCCACCATGGTCTCGTCATGGTGATCACCTATCATGACCTCTTACCTCACCTTTCTTCCATCTTCCCATCTCTGCCTTCTGCCCCTGAACTTCCGCCCCGGCTAAGAAGCCTTCCCAGATTAAAGGACAGAGGGAGAATAAATGCCACCCCCTTGCCATCATCTGTACGCACTTGCCCATGGTCTGAGGTTTGTCTTGCTCAGACTTTGTGCCATAACTTTCAGGGGCATGCCTTAGGGCTGAGTGTCTGGTGGGCAGACTCGGCCCAGGGAGGCTCCAGAAGGCAGGAAACCGAGTGTCAGAGCCTTGGTATCCAGCCCTGCTCCTTATGGTGTCGGAGCCCTTGACCTAAGCCTCACTGCCCCGGCTTTGCCATCTCCACCATGCACTTGTGGGGAGGCAGTGTGATCTGGGGAAACTATACCCTGGGCGGAGGGAGAAGGCCTCGATCCCAGCCCCAGCTCAGCCACTGACTAGCTTTGTGCCCTTCTGGCCAATGGCCCCTCTGATACTCAGTTTCCTCATTTATAAAATAGGCGCAATAATGCTACTTCCTGTGTGGATATTGCCTGTGCTCAAAACAGTGGTCGGCACTTGGAAGTTCTCAGTAAACGTCAAGCTATAATTATAAGGATTATTTTATTTCCTTCTCTTGGGATGTCTCTGTCCTGTGGCCCATTCATTCAGGGCCCTGCCTACACAGCCCTTGCTTGCCTGCCTTGCTGTGTTCACTCTTTAACCCATTTTGTGAGAGTTGCCCTGATGAGTCTTCTGAGAACACCTCTCTGATCGTGGCAATGCCAAGCCCAGGAATCTTCAGTGGCTCCCTATTGCGTCCAAGACAAAGACCAAAGCACTTACTCTGGCATTCACAGCCCTTCACAGTCCTCAACTTCCCTCACAGGGCCCCAGGCAAACTCTTCACTCCCCACAGTCACCCATCCCACATGTGGCCGGTCCTGCCTCGTTCGTTGGCTTTCCTCTTGCTGTATCCTCCTCCTGGAATGCATTCCCCCTTCCAGCTTGAGTTTCATCTCCTGCAGTAAGCGGTCCCTTCACCTGACCTCCCTGAGCCTCTGTTTTCTCATCCGTCAAGTGGATGTCCACCGTGCCCGTTTTGTGGAGTTTCCATGACAACCGAATGTTCTAAAAGCACAGTAAGGACTTTGAAAATTGTCACCGTGGGACACCTTCTCATGATCCCCACCCCCCCACCACCCCTCGCTCCTGATTCCCCGGCACACAGCAGGGCGTGCCGAAGAGCAGCCTGAACAGCAGTGAAGCCCCTCGGATGCTGTCTGGTGAGGACTGCCACCCGTGCCCTGTGCAACCTCTCCCGGCCTCGCTGTTGACTTTGGCACACAGCCCTCACCTGAGCTGCCGTGACCAGCCTGGAATTTCAAGCTGAGTTTGATTTGACCTGTTCCACGGGTCTGGCCCCTAAACCAAACCATATTCCTGCTGAGGCCCCAGTGCCCAGTGTTCCCTGGGGAGCTGGGGATGAAGCCTGGCTGGGCTACCGCCTGGGGCCGCCTTCACCAACCCCTGCCCGGCGCTGCCTCCTGAACTAATTCCATAATCCTACCTCCTGCCTGGCCCCGGCGGCTCAGGAAGGCTCCTCTGGCAGGCTCTGATCCCACCTTCCTGCTCAGCCTGGGCTGGCAGCCCCTCGGCCCCTCGCCAGCCCACACTAGGGCCCTGCTGGGGCTCTGAAACTCATTTAGGCCCTGTGCTCTGCTGCCTTAGCACCCCGCCCTGGACCCCCAGCCAGGCCTTGTAACAGGATCCAGATGTTCCTTCCCCTGTCCCCAGGGTCCCTGGGATAATCCGTGACAGTCGGGGGGCCAGTGGGGGCAGGCACAGCTGCTGGGATAGAGGACAGAAACCGGGTATGAGGCCCAGGGCCCAGGGTCAGTGGAGGGATAAACATACACCCCAACCCAGGCACCCTCGGTCTACACAGTTCCACCCTCGTCCAGAAAGCATCCTCATGTCCCCAGCTGAGGGTGGAAGTGCTGTGTGACCTTGGGTGGGTTGTAGACCTCTCTGTGCCTCATCTGCCTCACCTGTTTGACCAGCTCTGACCTCACAGCATTGCTCTGCATAGGTGAAGGGCGGATTTGGTGCAGGAGCCTGGTACATAGTAGGTACTCACCAAACAGTCTTGGGGAAGTCACCTCATCACTTGGAACTTCTTTCCTTGCCTTTCAGTGTTTCAGGGAGAACTGGCACAGAGCAGGGGTTCAGCAAATGGCAGGTGCTCCCCTCTCGCCTTCCAGGGTCTCTGGCCAGCACACATGTGGCAGAAGGAGGGGCCAGCCATCTCCTGGAGTCTGCCCCAGAGGCCTAGACTAGCTCGGGGAGCCCCCCATCTAATGGGGAATCCAGGTCAGGAAGACCCGGGTTCCAGTCCGAGGTCCACCCCCAGGTGAGTCCCTTCCCCTGAAGGCCTCAGTTTTCCCATCTGAAACATAAGTCCTTTTCCAAACATCTTCGAAACACAGTTGACGCTCCATGAATATCTGTTGAATGATACTCAGGATGCCCTCCATCCTTTTCTCTCTTCCACATTTCTGTGCCCACTGCTGCCCCGCCCAAATAAGGGCCACCCCTGAGGCACCCCTGGGCCTGACCACCTTCCCCAGATTCTTACAGCCACCCCTGCTCAGCAGAGGAGGGATTGAGGGCCAGGTGACGGGCCAGGAGGACAGGCCCCGGAGGGACCTCCTGGCCTTTCCAGGCTCCCTATGGAAGACGCCGGGGGGACAGAGTGGGAGACCAAGCTTTGGGTCGAGGTTGGGGTCTCAGCAAGTCATTCAACCCTTTTGTGCCACAAATTCTTCCTTGGAAATATAATAAGAGTAGTTACCACGACCTGAGGCATCACAGGGGTCAGGCACCGAATCAGGGCCTTTATGAGTCTGCTCTCCTCCATCCTTACCTGGATCAGGGATGCTCAAAGTTGTTGGCAGCAGCTGGGAGCTGGTTAGAAATGCAAATTTTCCAGCTCCATCCTAGACCCGCTGAATCTCCACCTCTGGAGGTAGGGCCCAGCAGTCTGTGTTTTAACAAGCTCTCCTGATGATGCTTGTTGGGAACTCAAGCAGGAGAACCACAGATCCACATCCTCCTCCTCCTCTTCCTCGCCCCAGGCCCTTCTTGTCCGCAGTCCCTCTGAGGCATCCTTTAACAAGCCCACCCCTTCCCCAACAGACCACAGGGAACTTCCCCTACTTCTCAGGGTCTCCAGCGTTACCAGCTGTGCTCTTCTCTGGTCCGGAATCAGCGGCTTTTTGCCACACACCTGTGAGGTCCCTGCAGGCAGATGCCCTGCCCCTCCCCCAGCGCATCCCCCGCTGCACATGTACTCCGGTCTCTGAGATGGGTCCGCTGCCAGCCTACCTCTTTATACGTGGACAAATGCCTGGCAGCCATCAACAGACCACTCACCCTGTCCCCCTGCCCCATCATTGTGACCTAGTGAAATGAAGTGATTTAAAGCACTCACAGCCTGGGTTTGAACCCTGACTCCTTAGCATACTAGCAGTGTGTCCTCAGATTCGTTTCTTAACCTCTCTGTGTCTCATTTTCTCGTATTTAAGCAGAGATAAGAATACCTATTTCTAGGATGGTTGCAAGACTTAAAAATGATAATATGGGTAAAGCTTAGGACAACACCTATCATGTAGCATGTACCGCATACGTGCTAGGAATTATGGTTCCCTGGGTCCTGTCCACACCCCACCCCAGGCTTACCTGCTTCTCCTTCCCTCCATGTACCAGGTCTACCAGCCAGACTGGGCTACTGTGACTCCCTGAACCTGCCGTTCTTTTCCATGCCTCCCTTTGTATACGCTGTGATCTCTGTCTGGAGTGTTTCTTCCTCTTCACCTGGAATACTCCTGCTTGCCCACCCTTCCTGTTCCTGTGACTGATGCTTCTGCATTCACAGCCTGATTGGCTTAGCTGCCTGCCCCACCTCACCCCACACCTCGCCCCTATCAACATACACTCTGATCCTTTCCTCCAAGCCCTCAGTTCGCGGGTGCTTAAATGCCTAATTTGATGTTTGGCTTTTCTCCTACCATGTAAGTTCCTTGAAAGCAGAGTCTGCGTCTTATTTATCTCTGTATTCTGTCTGGCTTTTAGTGGGTGTTTAATAAATGTTTATGGAGTAAAAATTAGGAGTGAATTTAAAAAGATGAATTAGAGTTATAGGGACTGACAAAGAAAGATCTTCAAGATATAGCAAGTGAAACTGGCGGAAAAATAACGAACGATATGATCCCATGTAATCACCCACCCCAAACTGCATATCTGTGTATATATTGAATGCCTAGAAAGGAATGTGGAAGAGTGAACACCAAAGTGACAACAGACATGGACTTGGAGAGGGAGACTAATTTCAATGGTGGGTGAAGGGGTCTCTGTCACCTTGTCTTGTTTGAACTATTACACAGAGAAAAAATTGAACTGTTATCTGTGTCTTAAAAACAAATTAAATAGTTCTCCTCCTCCTGTAAAAGGCTGACATGGAACCCTTGCCTCACTCTGCTCCAGAGTCAAACTGGACATTCCAAGCCTTTTCTGCCACAGGGCATTTGCACTTGCTGTTCCTTCTGCCCGGAATGCCCTTCCCCAGCTTCTGGGTGGCTGCCTTCTCTGGATCATTCAGGTACCTGTAAATATAGCATCCTCGGAGGCATCTAATTCAGCCTGTCATCCTCTGCTCTTTCACCATGCTGAGTACACCTGCAATTATTATTTTCAATCTTTATTTGTTCAGTTGCTTACTGTCTGTCTCCACTTACTAGAACATAAGCCCTCTGAGGTCAGGAACTGTGACCATGTTGTCCCTGCTACACCCCAGTGCCCAACACAGCTCTGGGATATAGTAAGAGCTCATGTAATATTTGTTGAATGAATAAAATCCTCTTTAATGGTCTTTTTTTTTGGTCCAGTGTTCCTGAGCTTTTGGGGTGTGTGTGCATGTCTCTCTCTCTCTTTTTGTGTGTGTGATGTGTGTCTCTTTTTTCTTAGCTTCTCTAGGTCAAACCTTGACCATCTAATACATTCCCTGCCCTTGGAATCCTGGGGCTCTCACTAACTTAGGCTCCCTTAAAGAACTGCCCAATGGTCCAAATAAGCTTTTCAAGCAATGACAGCGAGGAAATGCAAGGCTAATCCTGTGAAACCCCAAAGCTTCTCAGAAGAGATGGTTCAGAGACTGTTCTGATGAGCACGTGGTCGGTGATGACAGCATATCTGTGCTTTCAAGACCAATGCATTCTTTGTTTTCCTTAAGTGTCACAATTTTTAGCTATTGACTCATACATCCACATGGTTCAAAATTCGAAAGGACAAAGGCATCTCTCCCTGTCCCCCTTTCTACACGACAACCCATGTAACAAGCTTCTTATGTAGCTGCCAGAGTTTTTATATATGTTCAAGCAAGCACACGTATACATGTTCTATTTTTCCTCTTTCATACACATACAAATGGTGATATACTATACACGCAGTTCTGCATTTTTTTAACCTAACTGGATCTCTTGGCGACCTTTCCGTGATTAATAACTAAAGGGCATCCACATATTTCCTTATGGCAGCAGAGAGAGACAAATGCTTTCTTACATGCAGTGGTCCAGCTGATGTTTACCAGGCTCCTGCCTAGTGAGCCGAGCCTGGTGGTAAAGGTCAAGAAACCAGGGTTTGGGTCCCAGTTCTGCCACTGGCCCTTGAGTGAGCAGCTGAAATGGAACCTCCGTGCAGATCTGCAAAGGGTACAATCCCAGCACCTGCTTCGTGAGTAGTGAGGATTAAGCAAGGTCATGCGTGTCGGGGTCTTAGTTCTTACACATAAGGTGCTCAATAAATGGGGGCTGCTTTGACAAGTATTATTAATTATAAAAATAAGTACTATTGTTCAGTCCCAATTGCTTAGCCAGGGGGTGAGGACTGTGCATCCTGTGACATGAGTGTCCTGTTGAAACTGGAACCCTCTGTTTATTACTATTTTTTTAAAAAATTTATTTATTTATTTATTTATTTATTTATTTATTTATTTATTTATTTATTTATTTATTTATAGCTGTGTTGGGTCTTCGTTTCTGTGCGAGGGCTTTCTCCAGTTGCAGCAAGCGGGGGCCACTCTTCATCGCGGTGCGCGGGCCTCTCACTATCACGGCCTCTCTTGTTGCGGAGCACAGGCTCCAGACGCGCAGTTTCAGTAACTGTGGCTCACGGGCCTAGTTGCTCCGCGGCATGTGGGATCTTCCCAGACCAGGGCTCGAACCCGTGTCCCCTGCATCAGCAGGTAGATTCTCAACCACTGCGCCACCAGGGAAGCCCTATTACTATTTTTTTTAATTGAAATGTAGTTGATTTACAATGTTCTGTTAGTTTCTGGTGTACAGCAAAGTGATTCAGTTATACACACACACACACACATATATTCTTTTTTCATATTCTTTTCCATTGTGGTTTATTATAAGATATCGAATATAGTTCTCTGTGTTATACAGTAGGACCTTGTTGTTTATCTATTTAATATTTTATATATACTTGTGTGTATCTGCTAATCCCAAACTTCTAATTTATCCCTCCTCCACCTCCTTGCCCCTTTGGTAACCATAAATTTGTTTTCTATGTCTGTGAGTCTGTTTCTGTTTTGTAAATAAGCTCATTTGCGTCATATTTTAGATTCCAAGTATAAGTCATATCACATGGTATTTGTCTTTCTCTGTCTGACTTACTTCACTCAGTGTGATAATCTCTAGGTCCATCCATGCTGCTGCAAATGGCATTATTTCGTTCTTTTTTGCAGCTGAGTACTATGGAATCCTCTGTTTGGAAGAAGCCATGCTGATGGCTCATGGGAGGTGGCCTTGGTGCATCTGGGCAACAAGGGCCCTGGGAGGCCATCCACACTCCGCCCCTTTCATGTGAGAATGGGAAGAGGAGCAGAGGCCACCAGATGAGCCCAGGAGTCCTGCTTGTGCATCGGGAGACAAAGGGCTGAGAGCTTTCCTTTGCAGCCTCACAGCCTTTTTTTTTTTTTCTTAGTCACTGGACACGTTTAAGCTTGAAGCTTTTTGGATTTTGTTAAATTCCTTTGCTCCATTTTCCTTTCCCATGTAGAGGCAACTTCTGCTTTCCTTGGAGAGTAGTCATTAACAGGAGGTGATAACCAAGAAGAGGGCATTTTTTTTCCTCTTTCTCTCACTTACTCTTTGTCTGTCTTTTGTTTTCTGAATTTCTAGTTATCAGAGTAATAGAGCGTCTTTTGGAGAGTAAAAAGCGAATCCCCATAATCCCGTCCTCGATGGCAGTTTCCATGAACACTTTCATACCGTCCCTTCCGCTCTACCTTCTACGCACTTCAACATACTCGAGATCATATTAGAACGCCAGTTTTCTACTCTAAATTATTTGGGTCATTGTTGGAGCATCCCCTTTCCCCGTGCGGTTAAGAATGTCGTAAACGTCCATTGTAATGGCTACAGAATAGCTTATTGAGTGGAAATACCATATTTCCCATTACTGTCTTCCTATCGTTGGACCTTTGGGTTGTTCTCATTTTATTTCAGTTTCCTGAGCATTCACTTAAAAGAGCTTTGCCCCCATCACAGTTTCTTTTCTCTGAGGCTTGGATTCCTAGGGGTGGAATCCCTCGGCCAATGATTATGAAGGAGTTTAAGGATCTTGATTCTCCCTGCCCCCATGATCCCCAATCAGTTTCATTTTAATATGTGGCTTAGCAGTTCCTGCTTCCATAACAGACAGGGCTCTGACCTGAGTGACATAAATTTCACATTTGTTTCCCCAAAAGCATCTCCGAAGTCCCTGAATCCAAAACCATTAGAACCTGGTGCAAACGACTTTCTAAGGCATCCATGACGACCCTGCCCAACTGTCAAAGCAGCTAAGGACAGAAAATTCTGCCACGTGCAGCAGACCTGTGTTCCAACCATTCCCACCTACCACCCCATCCCTGTCACTTTGTAGCTGTGTGATCTTGCAAAAAAGCTTAGCCACTCTGAGCATCTGTTATCTTTAAACTAGAGTTAATCCTCCACTCATCTGAATATTGGTTGGTGATTTCTTAAGGTCGCTACAGTTCTAAGAGGACCGTACATTCACTCATTCGTTTACTCAATACATATTTAATTAATGTTGTGTCAGGCTCTGGATTTGATTCCTCATTCCCCACAGTTCCATCTATACTCATTGCGTCAACAGAGACATGAGCTGAGGTCAGACAGTCATGGGTGTGGTACTTGGGCAAGTCATTGAACTTCTCTGAGTATCTATTTTCTTACCTGTGAACTGGGAACAATAATGATACCTGTAAGGTGGCTGTGAGGATTAAATGATGTACCGCATGGACTTAGTAAGCATCCAGCGAATGTTAGCTAGAATAACAATTGTTAACCTGCTATTACATTGCATAAGAGGGTTTCAAACAGCTTACAAGATAGTCATCTTGCTCTATATTCAGGATGACCAATTGCCTTAACTCTGTTCCACTTGTGTGGCGGAAGAGGGAGGGGAGAGGCTGATATTGCCTGGGTACCTACCAGAAGGTTCTCCAGGGCTTGTTCATGGGGCTTGTTTGCACCTTCCCACCGAGGGTCTGGCCACCACCTTGTCCATGACAGAATCAGATACAGGAGAACTGAGGGTTAGAGGGCTTCACTGGAGACCAGACAGATTGAATGTCTGAACGAGGCAGCGCCTGCATGTTAGAATAATGTTATAATCAAGGGTGACAATGTCATAATGTTAGGATGTTAAAATGACTCAATGTGTGGATATTATAATAACCGATAGAACGTTATACTAGAAGAACTTTGGCTTTGGAAGGGCTTATTGAAGAGGATCTGGTCTTTTGCTGAATCTGTAGATAGGCAAAGCCATAGCAAAAAGGCAGTATAACTTTTTGGGGGCTTGGTAGTAGTAATTATAGACAGAATTGTGAGGGGGAAAATTCAGAAGTGAGCTGGCACCATTTTTATATTACAGCATGCACGTGGGAACAGAATGCAAAATTAGAATGCATTTTAAAAATTATTTATTTATTTGGTCGCACTGGGTCTTAGTTGCGGCTCACCGGCTCCTTAGTTGCGGCACTCGGGCTCCTTAGTAGTGGCATGCGAAATCTTAGCTGCAGCATGCATGTGGGATCTAGTTCCCTGACCAGGGATTGAACCCGGGCCCCCTGCATTGGCAGTGTGGAGTCTTATCCACTGCGCCACCAGAGAAGTCCCTAGAATGCATTTTTAAGATTAAAAAATGTGACCATTTAAACCAATGTTGGTTTGGGGTGGGCTGTTTGGAGTTATTTGCCTTCTCCAAATGCCCTGGGCACAGCACCCATGGTCCCTCTTCTGTACCTTGGGAGGCTTGTGGAAATATGAGCAGACCATTGATTTCAGATCAGACCTTCATTCTACAGATGAAGATGAAGAGGCCTAGAGATACCCAGGGATCTGGTCAAGCCACATGGGAGGCTGTGCAGAACCACAAGTGGAATCTGACCTCCTCCTAACTATGCATCCCCTATCCTCCCACACCTACTGCCTCAGCTGCTCCCTGGGTCATGGTCTGACCAGAGTGCCACGGGGGTGCTTGGTAACACTGCCTCCTATACTTGGCATCAGTGAATTCTGTCTTGGAATAAAGCTAATTGTGCACATGTCATTCTCAACCCACTAGCTGTTGACATACCTTTGTTTCCTGGGACAACCACAATGTTCATTGCAGCTCTATTTACAATAGCCAGGACATGGAAGCAACCTAAGTGTCCATTGACAGATGAATGGATAAAGAAGATGTGGCACATATATACAATGGAATATTACTCGGCCATAAAAAGAAACGAAATTGAGTCATTTGTAGTGAGGTGGATGGACCTAGAGTCTGTCATACAGAGTGAAGTAAGTCAGAAAGAGAAAAACAAATACCGTATGCTAACACATATATATGGAATCAAAAAAAAAAAAAAAAAGGATATTTGGTCATATCTTTTTACTGAGAAAAATAAATAGTTGGGAAAATACAGTCATCTGGTCTACCTAGAACACTTGACTATGGCAGTTTTTAAGAGCCAGGTCTCCAGTTCTGCCACTTCCTAGCTGTGTGATCTTGGGCAAGTAACATAACCTCTCTGTGACTCAGTTTTTCCATTTTGTTAAATGCGGCTAAAAGTAGCCTCATAATATTTTTGTGCAGATTAAATGAGAAAATGACCCTTGTGCAGTGCCTGTAACAGAGAGCAGATACTTAATAAACATTATTCTATTTATAGCGATAATTTGTAATAATTTAAAATAATAATCTTTCCTTCCTGCTTCCCCTCAGTTCCTACCACCCCTCCCTGGACGTTCACACATTCATCTTTCAATACCCTGGTGTCTGCTTCACGCATAGTAACTTGATTCACTCCCAAATACCAACATGTTTCTAAGTGATAAACATTATGGGGCTTGGGGTTTCTTGATGAACTGGAAAAATTTTTTTTTAATATCTCAAAATCCCTTAGCAAGCTGGGAGCCACTGCATGAGGGCAGGAAGTTCACACCTGCTGAAAGCCTGCCGCACGCTCTCAAAGTTAGTTCTCGCAGCCTCCATGTAGAAGTATCATTACCTCCATCTTCTAGGTGAGAAAAACAGAGGCACAGAAACCAATTTATTTGGCCAAGGTCAGAGAGCAAGAAACAGATGGAGGTTAGATTCTGAAACTCTGAATGCTTGACCCTAAAACCCATTCCGTTTCCACTAGGACAGCCCATTTTGCTTTCTGAGCTGGAGTATGACCCAGTTTTCATCTGGCCCTGGGGTCAGAAGGCAGGTTAGTGGGTGGAGCATAAGGTAGGATGGAGTCAGAGGAAGAGGATATGGTCCAAGTTCACAAAGTTCCATGAAGTAGCTTCCAGACAAGCAGCTGGGAGACATGGCAATGGGTATGGAATTGCTTTGGCAATTTCCTGCATGGGTCTAGAATACCTGGTTACTTCCTCAGTAACGCACTATGTGTGTTCTTTGTGGGTGACGTCCTCCATGCAGGGCAGTTGCAAGATGGGATGGAGCTGAAGCAAGTGAAAGTGCTTGAAAACAAATGCAAACATGCTAAGAAAAAGCCAGCGGCTCTAAGCCCTGCATCTTATCATCTGTGTTTCTCCTCAGGCTCCTTTTACATCTCAAAGAGAAGGTAGAAGGATGACCATGCTGAATGGAGGACACTCGGGCCAGGCTCTTGACTAGCCCAGGATGGACTGCTGCTGAGCCAGAATTACCATCAAGGAGGGAAAGGCAGGACGCAGCTGGCAGAGAGAGTGAAGTGAGAACACACAACTGATAGGAACCAAGTCTTGAGGGCAGCGGCGGGGGGTTTGGGGGTGCTGAGGCCCCCACAGCAGACGATGGGTCAGGGCAGGAGGCTCAGAACCAAGACCGAGAACCAGGTGAAAGGTTGGAGGTCTGCTCTTAGGTGATTTGGATGCAGACCTAATGGTCCAAGAGGTCCATCGACCCAAAGCTCAGACCAAAGGGATGGGTTGTTCAAGATGGCGGGCTTACAGACACAGGGAAAAGACGGATTAGCGTAGGAATGACCTTCATCAAAGTTACCCAGCTTGGGCATTGAACAGAGAGCCACACCCAGGAAATAAGACCCACTGGCTGCCTCCCTCCTCCACTCCTGCTGAACCCCAAAGTTCTTTATCTAACCTATGGGGGCTGGAGCAAGCCACAGGCAGCGGTTGCTCATCCTTTCGTCTTCAGCCATAAAGAGACAAGAGGATGGAAAAATAATTAAAAAATAAGACTGGAGGTTGTGGAGGCGGGTGCATTGGTAGGGGAGAGCGGGGGGCTGGGGAAGCGATTTCCAGAGAAGAGAGGGATGGAGGGTCGGAGTGGCTGGCGTTGAGATAACCAACAGATGCGATTCTTCAGATAAGCGTAGCAATTTAGATAAATCTCAGGCTTTGGAGCGGGTCGCCTGCGTCCCCTCTCCTCCGTCTGCCTTTTTTCAATTTTATCTCTGAGCCAAGGCAGGGGGAGGGGGAGGGCAGGGAACTCTGAGGGGTGAGGAGATGGGAGATGGGGGGGCAGCAAGGGGGGCCAACTTCATCTTCGGGGACTTTGGCTTTTCTTTTTAATGTGCTTTTCCCAGAAGGTGGGAAATGCCAACACACACTCGGAGACCTAGAAGGCGGCCTATGTTTTTTAAAAAGCGGCGGACAAAAATCAAAATATTTGAAAATGTATTTCATGGTAATTATGTCATATTTCATGGGCTGGTGCCACTACTGAAAGAGAGGCTGAATGCCTTAATTTGTATAGAAATTGTAATCATTTGTTCATTTCAAGGTGAAAATTGCATTTTTTAATTTAAATTGTATCCTGCATGATAGTCTATTATCTAGTAAAATTGTCTCCGTGTCTGAATGCCTTATATGCAGCTGCAATGCTTGTTACAAATCCACTTATATTCATAAAAGCAGGTGGACATCTCAGGAAATGGAAGCCGTTGTGTGTGCGTGCATGTGGATGTGTGCACGTGCATGTGGATGTGTGTGGATGCCGTAGCTCCTCTTGCCCATCTCACTTCTGCCCCCTCCCGCCCCCCCCGCACCTACAACTCTCATGTCAGCATTTCCAGATCTGCTTAACAAATGATAATTAGTTGGAATAAATGAGGAAGCTACACAATGTGGAGGAACAAGCCCGGGACTGAGTCAGGGGGCCGGGCCGGGCTCTCTCTCCACCTTACTTTGCACCCCTGAGCAGGTTGCAGCCTTGATCCTCACTCTGGGCCTCAGTTTCCCCGTCTGTAAAATCGGAAGCTTGACTTCCCTCGAGTGAAGTTTCTGTGCTGACATGGCAGCAGGGTGGTTAAGAGTCTGGTTGTCTTTGCCTGATTGTCTTTGTCACTAGCAAGCTGTGTGATCTGACACAAATTCTTTAACCTCTCTGAAACTCAGTTTCCTTATCTTTAAAATGGAATAAAAACGAAATCTACTTCATCTGGTTGTTATCAACAAATGATGGCCGGTGGATGAAATCCGTCCATCACTTGTCTACACAGCCTGCCGGCTTAGAATGGTTTCTGCATTTTTTAATGGTTGAAAAATAAATCAAAAACAGAACAATATATTGTGACATAAGATTATATAGATTCAAATTTGTGTCTATAAATAAAGTTTGACTGGAACACGGACACGCTCTTGGGTTTATATATGGCTGCTGTCACCCTTTATCAGATTGAGTAGTTGCGACAAAGCCCACATGGCCTGCAAAGGCTAAAATATTTACTTTTGGCCCTTTATAGGAAAAGTTTGCCAACCCTTGAAATAGCATAGGTGAAGTGTTCAGCCCAGTGTCTGGGATGTCAGAAGCATCAATTCTTGGTAGCAGTTACTACAGGGTGGGAGATTTAAGGAAGTTTGGGTGTCAGGAAGAAAATCAATCAACCAGTATTTATACAATAGTTACCAACAGTTTACCATCTGTCTTATAGACACAGAATTTCTCTTTGGGGTCAAAACCAGAACTGGGGCCTTGTTTTTTCAGAGGCATTTTACCCAGAGTTAAAAAAAAAAAAAATTCTATAGCATTTAAAATAAAAACTGGAAGTGTCAGAAGGGGCTCTGGACCAGAAGTTAGATGCTCTTTTCCATTCACCTACTCTGGGCCTTAATTTTCCATGTAAAATGGATCCCTTCTAGCAAAGGTACAACTTCAAGGGCCCCATGCCACATGTAAAGGGTTAGCATCTTCCTGGGCATATAGTAGCTGCCCAGATGGTTAATTCCTTGCTCTCCTTTCACTGGGGCATATTCCTTGGTCATTGGAGGACCCTGTTTAGAAGCGCCTACTCCCATCTTTTAGCCCAGCTCCTTCCTTGCATTCTCCCTCCCTCCCTCCCTCCTGCTCTCCCACCTTCCCTTCTTTCCTCCCTCCTTCCCTTCCTTCCTTCCTTCCCTCCTTCATCCAACAATTTCCAAGCATCTCTATGTCCCAGGCGCTGTCTTGGAGGAGACTATATGTGGTTCCTCTTAATTTCAGGCTCCCTTTGGCAAAGGAGAAAGACACCTGCACTCAAACCCAAGCTGAGTGTCCTTTGGTGAGTGACTTTGTCTCTGAGCCTCGTTTCCCCAACCAGAAAATGGAACTAATAATTTCCCTCTTCCTCACAGGATTATGGGGGAGAATTCAAGGAGATGGTGTGTGTCAAAATGCCTTGTCAACTGTAAAGAGTCATGCAATTGCTATTTAAGGATTTACCTTTTCTAGGACTCAGGTTGGGGATGACTTGCCCAAGGCCACACAGCTAAAAAGTAACCTAGATGGGTTTTTCATCAATGCTTCAGCTATGGACTGAATGTTTTTGTGTCCCCCCAAATTCATATGCTGAAGTCCTAACTCCCAATGTGATGGCATTTGGAGATGGGGTCTTTGGATAATTAGGGTTAGATGAGGTCATGAGGGTGGGGCCCTATGATGGGATTAGTGCCCTTATAAGTAGAGAAAGAGACCAGAGCTCCAAGTGCACAGGGGACAGGCCATGTGAGCACACAGTGAGGAGGCAGCCTTCTGCAAGCCAGGAAGAGAGTCCTCACCAGAACCTGACCATGCTGGCACCCTGACCTCAGACTCCCAACTTTCAGAACTGTGTGCAAGTAAATGTCTATTGTTAAAGCCCCAGTCTATAGTAATTTGTCACAGCAGCCTGCGCAAATGAAGCCACTTGGGCTCTCACCACCCAACACACTTCCTCCCTGGACATTAATTTATGAAGGGAAGAGAATGCCATCCTTCTGTTTGTAGCCTGGGGGAATTTCGGGTAGGAGAGAATTAGGGTTAGAGTTCCAGGGTCTCAGTTTCCCCATTGATCGTCAATATTGGCCGTGTGACAGAATCAACTGGGGAGCTAAAAAAAAAAAAAATCATAATAATAGCAGCAGTAGTAGTAGTAGTAGTAGTAGTAGTAGTAATAACAATGCCTGAGCTTCATTCCCAGAGGTTCTGATTTAATGGGTCCAGGGGGGGCCTAGACATTGGTATGTTTTATCGCCCCGCCCCACTCACCCATCTCTCTGTGATCCACACAGAATAGTTGTTGGGTGGAGGCCCTTCCCCAAGCAGCAGCCGTCTGAACACGTGATGACCCTCATACTCTCCCATCGGCCCAGGGGAAGTGAACAGGTGCTGGGGTGGTGGGACCTGTTCGCATGGCAAGTCCATCCGTGCCTCATACACATCCGGAATTCCTGTAGGGCTCCCAACGCTCTGTGCCAACTCCTGAGAGTCCGAGGATGTTGAAATGATTCAACCAGAGTGGATCCTGGGGCTGGAGGGCTGGGGCCTCAAGCCTGCCTGCCTGCCTGGCTGGGGAGCATCTGCATCGTTGAAGAGGGGCTAATAGTGGAGTGATGGGCAGTGGCGAGGAGTCTGCAGATGGGGCGCTTTCTTGGCAATCTTCCAAGCATGTTTAAGCATTAATAACGGTATTTACCAATTACTGCCGGCCTAGAATCTTCTAGAGGCTTTGCTTACGTCATCTCACTGAGGACCTACTATGTGCCGGTGTGTTGCCCATCCCCTGCCTCTCCTCTTGGCTTCTGGCTCCATCCTCCCCTGCTTGTCCTCTTGTCCCCAGCTGCTCCTTCACTGATTCTTTCCCTGAATTCTTCTTCTTCTTTTTTTTTTTTTGAACTCTAAAGGCTGGAGTAACTGCAGCCCAGTCCTTGGCTCTCTTTTCATTTCTTTTCTACCTCACTCACTCCCTAAGTGGTCTCAGCCAAACTTCAATACCAACCAAACTTCCAAAGTCACCCGTGAAGCATCACCCACCCCTCCAGATACAGGATTGTCGGGCGGTGTTTTCTCCACCTGGGAATTCTCGGCTCTAGCGTGGCTGAACAGGCCTGTTGAATCTCTGCTCCATATTTTATTAAAATAAAATCCGAACTCTTTGCCGGAGTCTACAAGGCCTCCCATTATCTGGCCCCAGCCCATTTCACCCGATTGGCGGACTTAACAAATGAATGAATGAATTTTTTGGGAAGGGCCTGGACTGAGATTTAAGACATGGACTCAAGCTCTGGTTACTCTGGAACTTTGGACAACCACCCTTGTCCTCTCTGGGCCTTTGCTTTTAATATTTGTTGGAATAAATTCTCCTATGAAGTAGGTATTGTTACACCCATTTTATAGATGGAAAAAAATCATCTTGGAGGGGTTAAGCCCCATGTCAAGGTCACCCCGTGGTAACTGAGAGGGCTAGGATTTGAACACAGGTCCATCTGGTTCCAAAGCCCACGCACAATTTTCACCGTGCTTCTGCTCTGATTGCGCCTCCCATCCCAGACCCCTCCCCTGGTCTCCAGGTTGGGACCAGAGACACATACAGCTGCTAATGGAACGTCTCCTCCCCCTTCCTTCCGGCTGGGAGCTGGGGCCCCTCATTCTGCAGCACCCTCCATCCTCCAGGACCTGGCCACTCCCAGACCAGCTGCACAAGCGTGGAGAAGATACTTTATAAGCCACAGTGTACCCGACTGAAAACGGACACGTAGCCCCATCCATCTGCCTTCCGGAAAGAACCAGATCAACTGGTACTCTGTCTGGTAAAGATGGAAAAATTCCGTTAATTTAGTGAGTCTGGACACAGTGTGGGATGACTGAAGTCTCAGTCTCCCAGCCTCTGTGTGATGGAGCTAACCCCCTCCTGATCCTCCTCTAATCCTGAATTTCTCAACTTTGGCACTATTGACATTTGGGTCAGATAATACTTTGCTGCAGGGGCTGTTCTGTGCATTGTAGGAGGCTTAGTAGCCTCCCTGGTCTCCACTCACTAGATGCCAGTAGCAGGCCACTCACCCAACTGTGGCAACCAAAATGATCTCCAGGCTGCCAAACGCCTCCCGGGGGGACCCAAATTGCCCCTGGTTGAGAATCACTAATCCTAAGCATAGCCTGGTCCTTATCTGTTCTATCTTACAGGAAGATAACCATTATCCTAAATGGTTATTTTCCATGCATCAGGCTTCTAACGCCTAATAGCTTATGTTGAGCACCTACTAAGTGCTAGGCATAGACAAACTCAATCCTCACAGCAGCCCTTTGGAATGGGTATTCTTATTATCCCATTTCACAGATGACGAGACAGGCACAGAGGAATTAGGTGAGTCACCTGACCTCTGTTCCTGCAGACCACCTGCTTCAGCTAGGCTGTCTGCTGGGCATGTGCCCATATTCATGTTCTCGTTCATGCCTTGCAACTTTGCAAGTCACGGTGTCATGATGCTCAGATTCCGAGGAGGAAGCTGAGGTTCATGTGGTTTCCATGAGCTCACCCAGTGTCCCATAGCCATTGCAATGGACAGAGCTGGGTCTGAACCCAAACTTTATGGTAAAGCCCATTATCTTCCCACCTCTCCCGGCTGCCTTTTAGAGACTTGCAGACATATTTTCAGCTTGATGGACCCTTAGATATCATTCACTTACTCAACAAATATTTATTGATGCCCATTCCATGCCAGGCCCTGTGGTTAAGAATGTGGGCTCTTCCTCATCTATCAGAGACACTTGCTGAAATGTCTAAGGATGAGATGAGGTGGGATCTGGGATTTGCTCCAAAGTGTGGATGTGGAGGGGAAGTGGGCGAGTGTACAGATGAAATGAGCTTGGTGGTGAGTTGAAAAGTATTGAAGCCAGGT
The DNA here is from genome assembly GCF_028021215.1 of Eschrichtius robustus. Classification (NCBI taxonomy): domain Eukaryota; kingdom Metazoa; phylum Chordata; class Mammalia; order Artiodactyla; family Eschrichtiidae; genus Eschrichtius; species Eschrichtius robustus. Next base: position 14,490,288 of record NC_090826.1, on the reverse strand, counting down.
GATGGCTACATCTTTACTCTTGTAGAATTTCCCATCATACAATGCGTTTAGAAGTGTGGATACTGATTCCTTGTCTGGGTTCAAATCCCAGCTTCACTACCTTTGGTATGATCTTGGGTAATTTTCTCTCCTTCTTCACACCTCAGTTTCCTCATCTGCAAAGTGAAAGGATAATAATTTGTAGCTTGCAGGGTTGTTGTTAGGATTGAATGAGATAATACCGAGTATATGTGATAGTTCCTGAACAGAGTAAGGACCTGGCTGAGAGCAGGGCTCCTCTGGGGTCATAGCAGCTTGTCTTTCTTCACTGCAAGGACCTCAGTGTCTGCAAGGGGATGGGGAGACCCAGCCTCATCACAGAACTCCTCCTAGCAGTATCCTTGGTCCCCCTCCAGCCCTGGTCACCAGCGAAGCTCTACGCCCTATGGTGGCCCTGGAGAGACTCTAACCCCAAGTTGTCCACAGAGTTAGGTGAGGACAAAACTCCTAATCCCCATGAAGGACTCTGAGGCCATGCAAGTCCCCTCTTGGCCTCAGCGGTGACAAAGCCTCATCTGGAATTCCTAATGGCCAAACTGCCAGCAAGATCCTTGCCGAAGCCACAGTTGAAAGGCCGCTCCTGCCCATTCAGCCCTCTCCCCTCACTCCCTCTGTTCTCCTGGGGGGACAGCCCCATTCCTTCATCATCAGCTGTCTGCGCTGGTTGAATTATTTCGATGTTCTCAGACTCTCAGGAGTTGACACTGGGTGTTGGGAGCTCTCCAGGAATTCTGGCCGGTTACAGGGCGTGGATGGACTGACTCCATGAGAACTGTTTCCCAATCAGTGCCCATCTACTTCCCCTGGGTTGATGGGAAAGGATGGGGATCATCTCATGCTCAGAAGGCTGCTGCTTGGGGAAGGGCCTCCACCCAACAGATATCCCACAGGTGGCCCTACATCTCTCAGACTGCCTTACAGCAGTAAGTTGGAGCCATGCAGTCAATTCCAGGAGAGGAGACGATGGGTAGCTTCTGGGCTGAGGCGGTTAAGAGCCAGTGTGCCTCAGCCCCACTTCCCTTCTCAGCTACAGTGACCTGGGGGCCCATGCATTCCAAATGGTGTAGGAACACGAAGGAGAAAACAAACCTTTATTGTGTAGGGCCACCAACCTTTGGGGATTGTCTGCCTCTGCACAGAGCCATGTCTCTCCTGGCAGATATAACAGGGACTGTCTAAAGGATCAGCCCCACCTCCAATGTCCGGGGACTGCAGGTAAGCCACGTGGGCAGTCAGCCTTGGCTTCCCCAAAAAAACTCTGCACAGCAAGGTTCAGGTGAGCTTTCCCGGATGGCAACAGCCTGTGTGCACAGGTATTGTCATACCTATTTTCCGGAAGGAGTTAACATGATCTGTGACTCCACAGGGCAAGAAGCTCTGTGTTTGGAGCCCTCCTGGATTCTGTCCGAGCATCTCTTTTCTAGGCTGTTTTTAATCTGCATCCTTGAGCTGTCCTAAACCATAATCGTGGGTGGAACCACTTTCAACGAGTTCTGTGAGTCCTTCCAGCAAATTATTGAACCTAAGCATGGTCTTGACCCCCAAAGTCTGAAAGGAGTGAGAGTCAAAAGCAAGGGCGATCTTGTGGCCTACACCCCTAACTTCACCGTGTTTGTTCTCCTGTCATGGAGGAACTACAGCTGAATGTGACACTGGGTGAATGGACTTCGCGTGCTCTGGAGATGAGACTCATGGGCCAATCTGTCCTCCTGGGACAAAATCACCAATGTGGAAAATGGCAGTGAGATCCCCCTTGGACAGCCTTGGGCTAGCCAGCCGTGCTTGATGGCCTCACAATCCCACTGCTGGGTGCTAGGCCAGCTCTGCAAGGGGGCTGGTGCTGCGATGTTCATTTAGCACTGTCTGTGGAGATGTGGGGTGTGTGTGGAGCTGGAGGCCACCCGGGCGTGCACCCCTCAGGGGTTGGAGAGGTCACATCTGATGGAATGCTACATAGCACACAGAGCCGATGCTCCAGCACGATCACGTGGATGAAGTTCAGTGTCACCTGAGGATGGAAGAAACAGAAGACAATCCACAGCACAAAGATATTTATGTAAATTCGTAACGCACACAAAGCTATTTTTCAAAAATCTGTTTAAGGATGTACATTCAACATGGAGGATGCTAATGGATGAAGAAAATGATAAAAATAAGACAATGAAAATTAACATCTGATTGGAGATTATAGAACTATTGGAGATTATAGAACTATAAACCATAGTTTATAAAATTACTTGTGCAACTTCGTGGCTTATTTGTCTTGGTCTCTTTGGGGGTCTTTGCATTGCACTGCCCCTCTTTCTTGACTTCCGTTTCAAGCACGCATGGCAGCCAGCATGGATTTCAATGACGTTCCTATGTCTTATGCTTCCCTGGTTTCCCACATGCCTTCAGCACCCCATGAGCCTAGATACACTGTTGGGTAGACCTCAGGCCTCCTACCAGAGAGTCAGGGGGTCTCAGTGCTGATTGCAACTCAGAATCGTTTGGGACATTTAGAAAATTACCCACCCCACCCCACCACAATGTTGATGTAATTGGCTGGGGTGGGGTCTGGTATTGGCCCTTTAAATGGCCATTATAAGTTATTACAAGATATTGAATATAGTTCCCTGTGCTATACAGTAGGTCCTTGTTGTTTTGTGTTTTCATGTTTCTTTGTGTTTTCATCTGTGTTCCATGCACACGCAGCCTGAACAGGTGGTTGCGTCAGTTCACACGCAGAATTAGGTTTTCCCCGTCCCCATTTCTCTCTTCTTGGAGATTTCCGCCATATCCTCTGACTCCCAGGGACCCCCTTTTCTGGTCCTTCCGACCAGAAAAACAGGGTTCTCTCAATGTTTTAGCCTCCCATGATGTCACATAGTTGCATGTGACTTCACCCACCTTCAGGGAAACAGCACAAAAGATATAACCACTATTCAAGTCCCAGACCAACCCCTGAATGGCACGTGAATAGGGCAGACCCAAACAACATAGCAAAGGCTTTGCTTTGAACACTGGAGTGAGGTTGAAACCGCCATTCACAGAAGACAAGACAGATCTTGAGATCTGAATTTAAATGGGTTGATTGTCTGCTAAATTAAAACAACAAAACAAACAAACAAACAAAAACCCCTATTCTCCAGAGGATTTTTAACAGGATCCAGAGACTCAGAATGTAATATTCAAAAAGTTCAAAATTACTTGACATCTAAACCAGTTCTCAAGGGAAAAGACAACAAATGCTAACTTCTAGATGACCCAGATATTGGAATTATTGAAGACTTTCTATTTATTATCATACCTCATGAGGTGAAGTAAACATTCTTGAAATAAAGGGAAAGGTACAATAGAAATTCTAAGCAGAGAAATAGAAACTACAAAAAACAACCAAATGGAAATTTTATAAAATACAGTATCAGAAAAAATTTTAAAAGTCACTGGGTGAGTTTAATAGCAGAATAAAGATAACAGAGAAAACAGTCATTGAAGTTGAGAACAGATCAATAGAAATTATCTAATCCAAAGAGCAGAGAAAAAATTGTTTAAAAATTAACAGAGCCTCAAAGACCTGTGGGCCTATAAGAAAAGATCTAATATCTATCATTGGAATCCCTGAATGTGAGGAGTAAGAGATAATAGGAAAAATATGAAATAAAATATAATGGCTGAAAATGTCCCAAACTTAAGTGAAAAACATACATTTACAGGTTCAAGAGGTTAGTGAGTCCCAAAGAGGATAAGCCCAAAGAAAACCATGCCCAAATACAACCTAATCAAACTTCTGCAAATAAAAGATAAAGAAAAGTCATTAAAGCGGTCATAGAAAAACTACATGTTACGTAAAAGGGAACAGCAGTTCAAGGAACTGTGAATGTTTCATCAGAAACCATAGAGACCAGAAGACATTGAGACAACATCTTTACAGAAAGAAAATAATCATCAACCCAGAATTCTATATCTAGCAAAAATATCTTTCAGATACGAAGATGAATTAAAGATATTAGATGAAGGAAAACTAAGAGAATTCTTAACCAGCAGACATGCGCTAAAAGAAAGACTAAAGGAAGCCCTGGCTGAAGGAAACTGATATAAGAGGGAAACTTGAAACTTCAGGAATAAAGGAAGAGCAGCAGACATGGTAGATATCTGGGTAAATATAACAGACCATTTTTTTCCTCTTAAGTTCTTTAAAATATATGCTTGTTTAAAAAAAGTATTACATTATTTGGGAAGGTTCAATGTATGTACATGTAACACATACAACTATAATATCAAGGGTTGTAGGCGTCTATGTTTTATAAGAAGTTGTAAAATATTAATGCTAAGTAGACTGTGAAGAAGTTAGGTATGTATATTATAATCCCTAGACCATTCACTAAGAACTAATATAAAGAGATAGAGGGACTTCCCTGATGGTCCAGTGGTTGGGACTCTGTGCTTCCAATGCTGGGGCGAGGGTTCGATCCTTGGTCAGGGAACTAGGATCCCACATGCTGCACAGCACAGCCAAAAAATTTTTAAACAATAATAAAATAAAATGAACCTTTTGAACAAACACTTCGATGTGTGGGGATAGGCCATTAAAAAAAAGAGAGAGAGAGCCAAAAAGCTAAGAGATAAACGAGAATGAAACACTAAAATATATTTTAAAAATCCAAAATAAGGCAGGAAGAAAGGAACAGAGAAACTAAAAATGAGATTACAAGCAGAAAAATAATGAAATGGCAGACCTAAATCCAACTACATCAATCATTACATTAAATGCATTTCAAGAGTTTATCCTTGAGTTGTTATTTATTATATCACACTGTCCTATTTAGGAAGATACCAGGGAGAACCTTTCTTTAACAAGTTTCTTAGTTCTCATTGACATTGGTACTTGGGTAACTTACCAGGTTTCCCATGATCCATTGGCTGTTAGGAAGCTACAGGAACCTCCCCATAATGTTAATAAGCACTCCTACAATAAAATATTCTGTGGTCACATAAGTCTGTGAAACACAGGGCTAAAGAAGTTAAATACATTTCTTTATTCTGTCTCATTTAATCTTCGTAACTACCTTGGGAGGTGATATCATCGTTATGCCAGTTTTATAAATGACAAGAAAACTGAGTCTTCAGAGAAGTTTAGACTACTTGCCCAAGATTAGCTGGTTCTGACATTAGGTTGGGAACATAGGATGTCTGACTTCAGAGTCTGCCCTCTTAAGAATGTAGAAAAATTATGTATATAGAGTCCCTGGCACGTAGGAAATGCTTATCCTTATGGCATGGGTAGCTCAAGGGCTGGCCTCAAGCCTGGCTTCACAAAAGGAGGAAGTTCTATAGGGTCAGACAGGTGTGACCCAGCCCAAAGAATCAAGGAATCCAGCCATCCCTACCCCACCACTTACCTAAGTCCTTCTGCTTGGGGATGCTTGTGCCGACACCAGTCTCATCCAAAGCTGCTCCTGATGACCCACAGACCTCATACTGATCCCCTAATCCTCACCCTAATTTCTCCTAGATCCTACTTTCCTCTCTTTGAGGCTTTCTTCAAGAGATAAATTTGCAGGGCTGGGGAAGGGGGCTTCACGGACTTCAAATACATGGAGGTAACTGCTTATTGGTCACCTGTGTACCCATGGAAGTAGAGGAGGTAGAACCAAGCAGACAATTGTTTTTTTGCTAAATTTCTTGTATAATGGGTCCCAGTTCTTAACTCCCCTGTGATAGAATTCGACATCCATACCCTTTCTGTGCTTCAAGATGTGTGGAATGGACCTCCCCAGCCCTTGACTTTGGGCTTGCCCATGAAACTTACCGTGGCCAATGGGTTGTTAGTAGATCTGATAAGAAAGAAGCTTGAAGTGGGGCTTGAAATGGTACTCCCCCACCCACAATGCCCTTAGAACTCTGGTGATCTGTAATCATGGTCCAGTATCTGCCTTCTTTCTGGTCCTCCCAGAACAGTTATTGTCAGACTTAGAGCCTGAAGCCCAGCTGCCCATCTGTATTATTTTTCTGTTGTTGCATAAAAAATTACTACAAACTTAATGGCTTAAGGCAACTCATTTATTATCTCACAGTTTCTGTAGGTGAGAAATTTGGGCACAGTATAGCTGGGTCCTCTGCTTAGGATCTCACCAGGCTGAAGTCAAGGTGTTGGCAGGGGCTGTGATCTCATCTGAAGGCTTGATGGGAAAGAATCTGTTTTCAAGCCCATTCAGGGTATTGGCAGAATTCAGTTCCTTGTGTAGGGCTGAAGTCCCCACTTTCTTGTTGGCTGTCAGTCAAAGGTCACTCTCAGCTCCTAGAGGGTAACCTCACATCCTAGCAATGGCCCTCTCATAACATAGCATTTCATTTCTTTAAAGGCAGTAGGAAAACCTCACTCCAGTCTGCTGTGATGGCGTCTTATGTAATGTAGTGTAACCACATGAGTGACTATCCCATCACCTTTGCCAGATAACATAACCATGTCATGATAGTGACCATCTCATCACCTTCACAGATCCCACCCACATTCAAGGGCAGGGGACTATATAGGTCATGTACAACAAGGGGCAGGAGTCTTGGTGGAGAACAGAGAGTTATGCCTACCACACCATCCAAGCCAAAATTAGCCAGACCATGGTCAACCTACCAACAGGTGAAGGTGAGAATGAATGCTTGTTGTAAGCCACTGGATTTTGAGGCAGTTCATTATGCAGCATTATTGTGGCAATGGCTAGCTGATACACTTCTTTTCAAGAAGCATTGACCTCCTAGGTCATATTTCCATTCTGGGGAGGCAGCTTGCTATGATGGGCAGGGCACTGGACCAGCGAGGTCTGGGTTTGAATCTCTGCTCCTCCCCGTCTTGGTTGGGGGGCTTCGAGACAGTTACTTCACCTCTGTGGATTCATTTCCTTACCTGAATAGTGGGACCCACAGTGCCTACCTCATCTGGATGTTGGGAGGGTTACCCAGAACAATAGATGAAGATCACCTGGCACATAGTAGGCGCCATAAATGTTAGTGTCTTATCTCTCTAAAGCTCATAGCCAACATGCCCCTATTTTCAGAGGATGAATATGATATGGATTCCGGGAGGGGCCACTGCATTGCTGATACCTGTGCGTTGCCTGGGTGCTGTCTCATCACCAGATGAGGGGCTGACCTGCAGAGCTCTTTGACCTTGAAAGGACTCTCTGTTTGAGCCAGACTGTAGAAGGCAGCCTTCCCTGGTTTCTGTGGGGTAGAGACCCTGGGCATCCACCCTCAGACAAGACCCCAGCTCTTTCTCTCCCGCACTTTAATTTTAAATTATTTTGAAATGTGACATGGAAGCCTTCTTTTGGAGAGCTCGGTTTCTTCCACTAACCAACAGTGTGAGCTTGGGCAAGTGATCTTAACTTTCTGACACTTGGTTTCTTCCCCAAACGTTAAGGGTGAAATCCACACCTCACAAGGTTTCTATGCTGATGATATGACAAAAAATTGTGTGCCTGGGCGCATCACAGAAGCTTCGTAGACTGTGTGCCCATTCCCACAGAGCAGAGGCTGTCTATGTCTGTCCTTTTAGCGCCACTCCCTGCCCCTCCCTCCTTCCAGGAGAAGAGCACAGAGCAGGTGCTTAAGGAAATGTTTGCTTTCACTTTCTCATCTTTAGCCTCATTTGATCCTAGTGTAAACCCTCTGTGGCAGGTGGAGGTGGTGGTCCTGAGGGTTGCTTCCAATAGTTCCGCTTCCCACCTCCCAGGCTCAGGGTGGACCATGCTTCCCTGCTCCCTTTCAAGTTCACGTGGCCATAGGACTCGCTTCATCAATGGAGGGTGAACAGAAGTGTCCTGTGTCACTCAGGTGGAAGCTTTAGGAGGCACAGCATGATTCAATACCTCTCTCTTTCCTTCTGGTACCAGCGACAAGTAACACTCAAGATAATGCCCATTCTCTATCAGGCTGACTCATCAGAGTCTTGAACATGAATATGAACAAGAAAAAATGTAAACCTTTGGGGCTTCCCTGGTGGCACAGTGGTTGAGAATCTGCCTGCCAATGCAGGGGACACGGGTTCGAGCCCTGGTCTGGGAGGATCCCACATGCCGCAGAGCAACTAGGCCCGTGAGCCACAATTACTGAGCCTGCGCGTCTGGAGCCTGTGCTCCACAACAAGAGAGGCCACGATGGTGAGAGGCCCGCGCACCGCGATGAAGAGTGGCCCCCACTTGCTGCAACTAGAGAAAGCCCTCGCACAGAAACGAAGACCCAACACAGCCATAAATAAATAAATAAATAAATAAATAAATAAGTAAGTAAGTAAGTAAGTAAGTAAACCTTTGGTATTTTTTTTTTTTTTTTTTTTTTTAATTAATTTATTTATTTTTAGCTGTGTTGGGTCTTCGTTTCTGCGCGAGGGCTTTCTCTAGTTGCGGAGAGCGGGGGCCACTCTTCATCGCGGTGCGCGGGCCTCTCATTATCGCGGCCTCCAGACGCGCAGGCTCAGTAGTTGTGGCTCACGGGCCTAGTTGCTCCGCGGCATGTGGGATCTTCCCAGACCAGGGCTCGAACCCGTGGTATTTTAAGCCACCGAGATTTGGGGTCGTTGGTTACTGCCTTCCAACCTGACATAGTGGGACAGACTTTATCTCTGTTCGAAGGATCATGGGAAGTGGCTTACCTACAGTCCCACAGAGGGCACCTGGGACCAAGGGCAGGGCTTTACCTGAGAAATCACATTTGATTCATTCCAGGGGCGAGAGTGGAGGTGACTGGAGGCTTGAACGCACTCTCCCTGGTGCCTCTGGGAAGTGACTCTCTGCTCCCTGCCATAGCTGTTTACATGATCAGGAGCAGGAGTGATTCTCTGCTCAGAGTAAGTCAATGACAGCCTGGGGAGTGGACAGGACAGAGTTCTGGAAGCTGTATTCTTGGGAGGACTAGACATTCTAGACTTAACTTTGTAACAGACACGATTATACTCAGAAGCCCCAGTCTCTGTTCTGTTTCCCTCCCCATCTCAATGGCTCCATTTATCTCCTGTCTCAGGAGCCTCTTTCCTTCACTAGTAAATTTTCTCAAGGAAAGGCAGTGAAACTCACCCACCATAAGGTGTGCCTGACAAATGAGACCAGGAACAGAGATGGCTATGTTATGCAGCATTGCTGTGGCAGTAGCTGACTGATACACTTATCTGATTAATATCCATTCTTCTCTTTTCTCTTAGGTACAGAAACCTGACTTTATTCTGGATATAGTAGTGTGCCTGGGCAGGGGACTATGTTTCTCAGCTTTCCTTGGAGTTATAAACAAAGGTTGTTGAGTGGGATCCATAGGAAAGCTCTCTAAGAGGGAGTCAGAGAATTCTCTGGGGGTCCCCAAGGGCAGGTCTGTGTCTGGAGCAAATTGGCATCCTACACTCAGCACTCAGCACATTGTGTTGCTTCCCTAGCACCGGTGATGGGCAGGTCCAAGCCACCTGGGCACTCTCTGGGCTGCTTCAAGACCAGCCTTTGGGGCTTCCCTGGTGGCGCAGTGGTTGAGAATCTGCCTGCCAATGCAGGGGACATGGGTTCGAGCCCTGGTCTGGGAAGATCCCACATGCCGCGGAGCAACTGGGCCCGTGAGCCACAGCTGCTGAGCCTGCGCGTCTGGAGCCTGTGCTCCGCAACAAGAGAGGCCGCAACAGTGAGAGGCCTGCGCACCGCGATGAAGAGTGGCCCCCACTTGCCGCAACTAGAGAAAGCCCTCGCACAGAAACGAAGACTTAACACAGCCAAAAATAAAAAATAAATTAATTTAAAAAAAAAAAAAAAAAAAAAAAGACCAGCCTTTGGCTCAGTTTATTGTCATGGTAACCTGGAAGATCCTTAGATGTCATCTAGCCTGCTTTTTAAAAAGTATACTGAAATAAGGCCTGAGAAGGGAAGAAAATTGTCTCAGGACCCACAGAGAGTCATATGCAGAGGTCAGGATAGAACTTGACTAGTTCTTGACTCTCCCCCATATCTTCCTGATTTACTGAATGACAACTGCTTGGTTGGGGTGGTAGGTAGGGAAACAGACCTGGGGTGAAACGTAGTTGGGAGCCCTGGTTCTGACATAAACTGCCTGGATTCCATAGGGGGCTGGTACAGAGCTCATCACACTGCAGGGAAGGCTTGGCAGCCTTCCCATTGGTCTGAACTTGGGAAGAGAACTTGGCTGGATTGGATGGACTCAGGTCCTTCCTTCCCACCCACCTTACCAATCTTTCATGTACACTTTCTCCCCAAAACTCCTCCACCTCGCTGCTGCCCCGTTCAGATTACCCACTGGAATGACACAGGTGCCCTGGTGTAGAGCCGGGGGAACACATGTGGAGTAGATGGTGCTGGTCCTGCCCAGAGGCCCTTTTACTGGGCCAGCGCACCTGTCCCCTAACTGATGTGAATGTTGTTGCTAAGGGCTCACTTCCACACCTTTTCTCTGGAGAACTGCCCTCAGCCCGTAGGAGCCACTTTAACCAGAGGTGCTTAACCACGTAAGCCCTTTACCCACCATCCACATCCCCAGCAGCCAATGAATGACTGAATTGTGTAACAAGAGTCCCTTGGTCTTAAGGTGAGACTAACTCCATGCTACGATTCACACACCAGAGCTCCCTGCAGTATCAGGTTAGGGCTAGACTCCAAGTAAACCCTCCTCTTTGCCAGTTCCTTCCCCTGCCCTATCTTGCTTCCTTTACTCCCTTATGGATTTCTCTTGAGGGCTTTCCCTCAATAATTCACCTGCCCAGAATCTCCACATCAGGCCCTGTTTCTAAGGCAACAGGTAAGCTTCTGAGCTCTCTCCCACCTTCCAAATTTTATATACTGGGACATGACCACAGAGGGTTCTAAGTTTAGTGGCAGGAAAATTTGTCCTGGTGAAGAGAACTGAGGCTTCCCCAGAGAGATACTTGAGAATGGCATCCATTAATCAAATCCATTAATCAAATCAAATGAGGCTTTCGCTATGTGTCCAGCATCTGCTTAGCACTGGGGAACCTGGTGGGTCGCAAGAGAAACGCAGTTCTTACTCCTCCACACCCTCTAAATTACGTCAAAGCTCTTGACCGCCCCCAGCCTCTTTTAAGGGCAGCCGCACCATGACGATCAATTGAGTACACGGAATCTTGGAGACGCTTTTAATTTCTTTTTAATGTATATGTAACAGTTAACGCCTGAGTTACAGAGGAAGCGCTTACAAGCAGGTAGTTAAAGCGAATGCCAGTTTCTCTTTCTAGTCTACTACTTCATATAGCTGAATAAATTATGGTGCGATTATATTTAAACACACACCCTCGCGCCCACACACGCCCACGCGGACGCCCCACTCACACTCTCATGCACACACACTCACTCCCACATGGAGGAAAATGGCTGTGAGTCAAACACGGAAGCAACCAGTTACTAGGAAGAAGGAATGATCTAGAGTGCTATGCACATAGTTCCCAGGTAGGGGATTGGCCTTGCTAGAGCTGGCAGAGAAAGCATTCGATACACAGATATCTCTGAGCATTTCAAGATGGCAGCTGAAGGACCCCCATTTGGCCTTGGTGTGGTGCCTCTGCAGGAGGGGAGAAGATCTGTCGACCTCAAAAAGCATCCAATAGTGAAGGGCACATTCGGGAACTTGAGGAGAATATTAACCTGAGAGAGGCCCCGGAGCACGTCTTTTTGGGGGCCATCACGGAGTTTCCCAAGTCCCAGGATCCAAATCTCAGAATTCTTCACCCGCTCCATCTCAAACAGCATAGAATTTCGGTGGAGTGATCGATGTCTGGGACCCACGATCTTCTCAAGCCATTGTCAGATTGGAAATCTGACCTTCTCGTTTTTCTTCTGGGCAAACCTCTCCCTTGATTCTTCTCTCCTTGTCTCTCATTCCTCTATCTCTCTTCTCCTTCATGTTCCTCTGGCAAAAGAACGGCAAATGTAAATCAAGGAAAACGTAAGAGTATAAAAGCATAGCTTGGTTCTTAACATATCACTTCTTTTTTTTTTTTTTTTTTTCCCAATAGCAAGAGAGAAATACCAAATGAAAAACAAAGCAATAAAAATGAAAGAACACACGAGAACCCGGAATGTATAATTTGAAACACACGATATGCAGATATATCCCTACAGATGGTCCCTGGCACTAGCACGACATGCACTGTGGGGGGTTTTGTTCCTTTTTTAGTGTATATATATATATATATATATATATATATGTATATATATATATATATATATATATATATATATATATATATATATATATATATATATATATATATATAAAGTCAACTTCCTATAAACGAATAGCACATCACCACATTTCCAACTAATGTACAATGAGTTCAGAGGAGGGGCCCCCATAGGTAGGACCAACAGCTACTTGTGATAAGTTGGGGAAATATCTTTTATTTTGCTATGGAATCTATTTACAGGGATGGGTGGGGATTGTTTCCGGGCTGGCCTAGCCACTGGGATTCAGGCCTTCTTCCTCAGCCTGTGGTCAACCCTCAAGAGTTTGAGGCCTTGTAACTCTCATCCAATATCATCTTTCTGGTGAAGTTGCAAGCTGCCAACACAAGACTGAATTTTATAGACTGAGTTGGCTAGACACATTAATACACTGGGTTTTAGGAAAACCTGTCAGGGTCAGGGTCTCTTTCTGAGGCGGGTGGAGCCCCTGAGGGAATAAGACCCATTTTCTACCAAGATGGTGGCTTGGGAGAACTCCAGAGACAGTGGACGTAATGAGAAATCATTTGGTTTATTCCCATTTCGCCATGGGGGGCAGATACTTGTCGTTGGTCCTAGCATTGGAATGTCACTTCCTGGGGGTAGGGCTGGGTGGTTTTGATGTCACCTGCCTGAGATCCCTGCTCCTGGGTAACCTAAGGAGGCTCAAAAGATTTCTGAGACAGGCCTCCAGGGGGAAAGATTGACCATTTAAGGAATGTGGATGAAGATTGTGGTTGATCTTAAGGAAGAACTGCTTCCTGGCTGTGACAGCTACAAAAGCATGGACCGGGTCACCAACACACAATACGCCCTTCCTTTTTGTCCAGAGCGTGAAGAACCCAAAGTCTCCTGCCGTGGATGCTCCCACTGAAACCTTGGCTGAACTTGATGGGCCACACGTGTCTGGGTGTCCGCGGCTACCAAAGAGTCTGTTCGTCCCCAATTAATAATAGGTTCCTCAAAACCAGAGATACAAGCCACCTTGGTCATGGTCTAGGACGGGCTTGGTATTACTGAGTCTGAAGATGAGAAGCAGGTGACCATTTGTCACAGAGGTGATGTCCATGCAGGAAAGTGTCCTAGTATCTTGCCAACCCAGCTCCCCAGTAGGGAGGAACTCAGGTTGATTCCCAAAGCAGCAGCCCTTCCCTCTGGGAGTGTCTTGTTGGCTGAGGGCAAGAGGCATGGGTTGAGCAAAGAGGTGGCCTCAGGTGCCCAGGTAGGGCCAAGCAGTTTGGTCCGGTCTTCGTGGATTCAGTGCTGTGTCTCCCATCTCAAGTGCCTTTGACCCAGCAACACTTGATACAGGTGATCTAAGTGTAGATTATAATGATGGCGATGGAGAAGATGAATATAATTTTGCTCAACAGGTGAAGGTGGTGAAAAGTTCCAGGGAGGCTGCAGTCAGGGGCTGGAACCATTCCCCAAAGGTCTCAACTTGTAAAGAGAGGGGAGCTTGGGAGAACAACTGGAGTGGCCAAGGAAGGTGACTTTGCCCCCTTCTCCAGAACCTTTGGTGTCTCCCTCTGCCCAGCAGTGGTGGCTCAAAGTTTGGCCACATCTCTGCACCCAGCTGTGCTGGATCAGAAGACAGAGGCATCCTGGCTGAGAATGTGTCAACACTGAAAGATGCGCCTCTGGGTGGGACAGGGACATGCCCCCCCCCAAATGCCAAGGAGAATCTGTGGTCTTGTCTGTGGGGCAAGCAGTCCCTGATGATCCAAGAACCCTCCTCCAGAGCTACAAGGGAAGCTCTCTGCACCCCCAGCAGCTTAAAGGGACTCCCGGACAGATGGAGGCCCCATTCCTAGAGGGTAGGGCATGCAGGGGATAGGCCTGGGTCTCTGAAGGAGGCTCTGTGAGAAATGGAAGCTCCACGAGCTGTGGACTTGGAGGCATAGAGCCGAAGCCTTTGGCAAAAAAGGTTTGCCACCCACAAGCAGAGGGACCCCAGTTACAGAAACCCCTTCTGAGCCTGCCTCTTCACTTATGCGTCCTCAAGACTTGATCCCCTCCCCCTGCCATCTGATTCAGTGAATGAGAAAACTGGAGGTTCTGTGGGCTCCCCAGGCCCTAAGTGGGGTGGGCAAAGTTGGAACTGGGGCTTCAGTCTAAAAGCCCAAAGCTGCTTCCGGATGCCTGGCTTGGGTCCTGGTACCCCGGGCTGGCCCACTGCCAACAAGCCCCACCCACATGGCCCCGCCCCCGGGCTAAGCCTGTCCCTGGTGGTCCCAGTCCCCCTGCCTGGGCTAGATTTCCCCCCAACCCAGCAGAGGTGCATGGAGAGGGTCCTGAAGTCCTCAGAATTCCTGGGTGATTCCCTGGAAATGCCTCAGGGCTAGGGTCCCCCCTTCTGCTGAAGTCCCAGTGTTCAGAGGAAGAATGGCTGCGGTTCTGGCCCTGAGCCGGAGACCCACCCGGGAGGGCCGGCTCCCAGCACTCCCAGCCAAGAGCGGCCCTGTGAGCTCCACCTCCTCCTCTGGCCAGGGGACCAACTGGAGTTGGGTCCAAAGGGCTCCAGGACGTCATCCCAGACACCATCCTCCTTTGGGTGCTCAAGGCATTCTATTCAGGGTGAGCTTTGAACTCTGTGCCTGAAATGGCACAGAGGCCACGACAGGATTTGGCTGGGGGAAGACTGCAGGCTGACCAGAGACCCTCCTGGAGGGACAGTGAGGGGGCAGACTCCAAGGGGGTCACTCCAGGTCCCTAATCACAGGCAAATGGTGGATAGGCTGCTCGTCTCCAGAGCGCTGGCCACGAGAAGGGAATGGGCTCCTTTCCTGGCCTCCTGGGACCCCAGGGCGATGAAGGGACGGCGGCTGGGAGGCTCAGGGATCAGTAAGGGTGAGGCTGGGACTTGGGCTGGGGCGAGTCGCCCCGGGGGCCCTAGTAGGCCTGGCCAGTTTCCACGGGCAGGAGGCCCAGCACAGCCGAGTGTTCCCCGAGCTTCATGCGACGTTGTGTGGAGAGGCTCACGTTTTTGGCCAGGTAATCAACAGCAGCTGGAAGAAAAAAGATAAACTCCTAGAAATTGAGGTTCTTTCTGCCTATTATTCAATCTGCCCCACATCCATTCACCCATCCATCCATCCATCCATCCATCCACATATCCATCTATCCATTTATTCATTAATTAATTTATCCATCCATCCTTCTGTCCATCTATCCATCTCTTCTTCCATCCATCCATCCATCCAATCATATATTTATCCATCTATGCATTGTCCATCCATTTATCCATTCATCAGTTTGTCCATCCACTCTTTGTCTATCCATCTGTTCATCCATCCATCCACCCATCCATCCATCCATTTCTTCATGAAGCTCTTTCTCTCACTTCCTCTCCAATCATTCAGCACATATTTGCTTAACACATTATTTACCCAGCTCTTTCGTGGATTCTGTAGGGAAGTACAGAGGGTATCACATTGTTTAGTGAACAATTAGTTCCTCTTTCCAACATGTCTCTACCTATCCCTGCTCTGGCGGACATCCAGTGAGTCCCATGGCATCCAGGTAGTAATGAGGGCAAGGTCCTTCTGCCTTTTTTGGACCCTAAGCCCAGCTCATGGATGAGGCAAAGCAAGACCTCGTACTCAAAAATCAAAGGAGATTTTGCCGGGGAGCTGAGGGGTCCACGCAGAAGGAGGAGCTAGGAGCCTGTAAGGCAGGGAGTTGAGACCTTCAGCCTTGTCATTTCTGGTCACCCAGAGGAGAGGGATGAGAGTCTGAGGGTGTGTACTTGCGTGTGTGTGAACCGTGGAAACAAGAATCTCCGGGATGTAGTAATGGGCACGAACAATACTTGCACATGTACGTCTGCACCGATGTGGGTGAGTGGTGTGCACCTGCATGTGTAGAAAAACAGTGGGAACACCTGTGCATGTACAGGTAACTGCACAGGTGAGTTCTACCTAAGCCAGGTCCATGTGTCTGGGTGAGTGCGTGTGTGTGCGCAGGTATGTCTACGTGTGTTCTGTCTTGACTGTCCTAATTGTGCCTGCCTGGGGCTGCAGCAGAAATCATCCCTGACCAAATGACTTGACTGGAATGTGACCAAGGCCTCTTGAAAGGCACAGAGATGCCACCTCCCAAACCAGAATCTGTGGCTGTGGTCGATCCAACCCCCTGGACCCCTTGGATCCAGAGGTGAGAGGAAGATGGAGAGGGGACTACAGTAGGAATCACGAGGCCTGGCCCAACACCCTCTCTATCACTTGCCCACTGAGGGGCCCTGTAGCACTCTACATGTCTCCCCAAAGTTGGGGGCTCCTGCCTAGGATGGGTGGGTAGAGCCAGGAGGTGACGGGCATGGCTGGAGGGCAAGGGGGGAGGTGAGATGGGCTGTATCAATAATTGAGCTCCAGTGGGACTTCCCTGGCGGTCCAGTGGTTAAGACTCCACGCTTCCACTGCAGGGGGCTCAGGTTCAATCCCTGGCTGGGGAACTAAGACCCCGCATGCCACCCGGCATGGCCAAAAAAAAAAAAAAAATTCTAAAAAATAATTGAGCTCCAGGAGGCTGTATTGCCTAGGGGCTCAAATGACCTAGATGCAAACTCCGCTCCTGTCAACTCTCAGTGTGTGATTTGGGGCATACCATCTCACCTTTCCAAGCCTCAGTTTCTTTGGAAGGTAATAATAGCACCTAGGCTGAAGGGTAATTGTGATTAAATGAGAAAATGTATATAAAGTGGTGAGCTAGCACTGTGCCTGGCACATAGTGAGTTGGACAGATGTGGGCTCCTGGGATTGGGGCTTAGTAAGCAGACATGCCCTTTGACGGTGGCAAGAAGGAAAGGAACAGTGAATGGGGCAATTCAGAGGCCCAGTTACCTCCTGCTCATGTGGCTTTGGGCAAATCACTTTGCCTCTCCAGCCCTGTTTCCTTGTCTGTAAAATGGGGAGAACAAATTCCGGCCTCCTCAAGGGCTGTTATGAGAATCAAATGAAATAATGGGCTTTAAGATGCCAGGCACAGAGGGCTCAGGGCGTGGCCCCCTAGATTCCTAAAGGATGCGCAAGAGCCCTGGGGTCTTTCTGGAGTGTCTGGACCCTGTGCCCCTCAGCTTCCCAGGCTCTAGGGCCTGAATTGGGCCCCTTGGGTGCTGCCTCTGAGGTCATTCAGCCTCCAGGCTCCCAGCAGGTAGGACAGAGTGGTGGTGGCCTGCCTTGCCCTACCTTGGATCTGGCCCTTACTCTGGGTGAGGGTGGGAAAATCTCCCATCTCTGGCCTCAGGGGGAGCCGGCAGCTGTGGCCACACCATCTCAGCTACCGGGAGCCAGTTTCATCTGGGCTCCAGGTCCTGCCCACGAGGAGGTCTCACTGTCAGGGTGATAATAGGAAGGGGAGGAGGGGAAGCTAACATTTCCCCAGAGCTGGCTCCCCGCCAGTCCTGTTTTAAGCACTTGATGTGCATCGTCTCCTTTAAAATTCTCACAGCAACTCTGTGAGGCTGGTATTATTATTATCATCTCCATTTTGCATATGACAAAACTGAGGCCCTGCCCTGAAAGACTGCATAACTTGAAAGATCCCAGGGCTCCTAAATTATGGAATCATAATTCAAAGGCAGGCAGTCTGATGCCAGCTGCTAATCACCCCCCACCAACCCCACCCAGCAGCCTCCTATAGCACCACCCTTGTTCGTGTGCAGCACTTCAGAGTGTATGGAACGCTCTATACCCCAAAGCCTGCAGTGGCCCCATTTTCTACTTCAGGAAATGTAAGTGACTTGTCTAAGGGCACAGCTCTTCCTGCAGGCGGGGCAGAAAGGTCTGGCTTTGAATAACATTGATGGATGGGAACCACTAGGTACTAGGCGGACAAAATCTCATCTGATTCTTTCAACAGTCCCATGCTTTAGATACGGTTGTTCCCATTTTACAAACATGGAAACCGAGTTTCAGAAAGATGGCTGGCCCAGAGGCACGCGCACGCCACGTGAGCTGGAGGAACCTGAACTTGTCCTGCTTGTGCCTCTGGCCACTCTGTCTCTTCCTCTTTAGCCTCTCCCTGTCACCAGCCACGGCCCTGCGCGCAGTAGGTGCTTGTTGTCAAGATGAGCAAGGAAACACCAAGCCAAAATTTACCTACGACCCAGCCTACTTCAAGGGCACCCGTCGTCCCGCAGAGCCTGCCTCTCCCTGGGGTCAAGCCGGGGTCCGGCGAGGGGCAGGGCTGTGACATTTCTCATTATGGCCTCTGTCAATGGCCCTTCCTGTCCTTCTGTCTCTCTGCGTCTCCCCTCCTTTGCCTCGCGCCTGAGCCTGGGCTCTAAATGTCTCAAATTAGATTAATCGGGAGTTGGCAGGAGAGGTGGCAGCAATGCCAACCAGTAAACAAATCTCAGCCGTCAGCGTCTCGTCAGCCCGCGGCCCCAGAGGAGGACCCTTCTAGACACAAATTCTTATTAGACTTGTCAGATCTATTAAAATTCTTTTCACACTTCTGCGTTCTATCAGCCCCATCATTAGTACGGCCCTGGCCTCTGGGAACACCAGGGCCATATTAATCTGCCATGTGCCCCGTCCCTGCCCCCCTGCCCCCACCCCCTTTAGGGACGGGGAGAGATGGATGGATGGACGATGGCAGGGAGCAGGAAAGGAAGGTGTGAAGGTGTCCCTGGGAAGATGAGAGGCCCGGGAAGAGAGGGGGTGGACCCTGCTGCTTAAGAGTTTGGCCCACGTGACTCCAGGCACACCTGAAAGTGATGCTTTCCGTGGCTAAAGGTGTGGCCGTGTGCACGTCGATATGTACCACCGGGTGATCTCAGGCAGCCCATCTCTCTGGGATCCCATTTCCTCATCTGCCCAATGGGAATAATCCTGCACCCTGCGCAGGGTGGCCGTCAGGATGGAATGCCAGACCCATAGTAGATGCTCAAGAAACCATCATTTCTCCTTTCTTTATACACATACATCTTGTGTAGTTCTACCTTGAAGCTATGTAGAGACACACATTAGTGAATACCCACAGAGAAATAAATCTCTGTCCATGCATAGGTGCATGTGAAGGTGTGCACATAAATCCACACCCAGGTGGGTCAAGGTGTGCATCATTACTCAGCATCTTATACAGGTTTGTGGTTTGGCCCAAAGAGAACTAGGTTTGAAGTTAGATGACCTGGAGTCCATCATTCACTTTCTGTGTGACCTTGGGGAAAGTTCCTAGTCTCTCTGAGCCATAGCTTTTGCATCTGTAACCTGAGGGCAAATAACCTGGGATTTTTGAGGATTACACGAAATGAGGAACATGCATTTCGTCCAGTGCCCAGTGGGCTAACCTCATGCACGGGACAGATGTGAGAAGATGACAGGTGGCCCTGGGCATACACAGCACAGCTTGGAACATGAGGCTGTGGGAGGCCAGTCATAGGTGGGTTCGGCCACCCATGAACATGGGGCAGGGTCATTGGGAACACCGTGTGTCCCTGGGCTGTCCCAGGATGTCAAAGGTGAGGGGGATGGCACCAGGGGAAAACATCAAGACGATGGAGTCTAATCCCTGGGCCCCCATTTCACAGATGGCAAAACTGAGGCTCAGAGAGGCAGGTGACTTGCCCACACCGTGGTGGTGGAGGGGCAGACTCTCCCTCAGGCCCCTCCCAGCCTGCCCCTGGAGCCTCTGTGGGGTGGGTGGAGGGGTATGGGGTCTGAGTTGGGAGGGCAGGAGAAGGTGGCCCAGGAGGCGCTCTGAGTGACCCTGGAGGAGCCAGGGGAGCAAGGGTGGAGCTAGAGGGGGAGTCAGTGGGAGGAGGGGGAGCCGGAGGGAGGAGGGATGAGGGAGGTTGGGGGGGTGAGTGGGAGGGTGAGTGGGGACAGGGGAGGAAATCACTGGCCAGCTTTTCCCCAGCAAAGGGGAACAAAACTCCTTTCTCGCCTCCTGGGCCCTTTTCCTTTTGATCCCCCCTCCTTCGCGGCCCCCGTGCTGACTTTGGGGTTAATTTCATTTCCGAGTTGGGCAGGCGCCCCTGGAGTGGGGCACAGGGCTCCGGGTGTGACTAACGCCTGCCCCAGGCCAGGGTTGCCGCCGCCGCCACCGCCGCTGGAGCTGCTCTAAACTCTTTATCAAGAGCATGTGTGTCCCGCTCCGTGCCCGGGAACACGGGCTGGGGCAGGGGGTCACCCTGGCCCCTCTGGAAACACTCCCGCGCACGTGCAGGCACCCTGCTCTCAGATATACACGCACACGTGTGTTCTATGACCCCATGCACACACATTCACACAGACACAGTTATACACACAGACAGCATCATGTGTTCACACCCAGATGCACAACTGGGCACCAGTACACACAGCCACACCTAGGCACACACTCAAGCAGACCCACACCCGTATGTACACTCTGCACACACACATACTCCCCAATACACACACTTACACACTCCAGCGTATGTACATGCTGAACACACGTGTACATACTGCCACACATATTCGTACACTTACACACCTACACACATGCACACATATTTGTCATACATTCCACGTAGCGACACAGGTCAGACACAGGCACCTACCTAGACACTGAGCCACATGTACACACCTGAACACACACTTCAACACACGTGCATATGTGTTGTAGCCACATATACTCACGTGACCAAATGTGTGCAGGAGTGTTCACATACAAACCCACATGCAACCACGTGCACACGACATGCTCATTTATACTCACACACGTGTGTCATACACACATACACCCACATGTGCCACTCACACATTCACATATATACATATAAACATACCTACACGCAAGATGTGTGCACTTACACGTGCATGCCGAAACACCCCCCCCCCACACACACACACAGACTGTAAGGTATCCATGACGCATGTATTCGCACTCGCCCAGATACACGTATGCGAACACGCACATGTACAGGGAAGGGGCTGCGAACACGGCTGGGAGGCGGAGGCAGGCACAGCTGGCCCTCATTTAGCCGTGGAGGCCAAGGCTGCGTGAGGAGGGGTGGGCGGGTGTGGGCTTAGGAAGCAGAGGTCAGTGGGGCCGGGTCAGGGCTACAGTGAGGGCAGAGAAGCCCAGAGAAGCCCTGGGGCTGGAAGGTCACACCCTCTTGTCACACGCCCTTCTGACTGGTTTGACACCAGCAGGTGACACCTTTACCGGGGGCGGGGCAGGAGGAGCAGCCTGTGACCTCGGCTCCCCGGGCTGTCTTGACCCGCCCTGCTGCTGCCCCGTCCGTCCGTCCATCCCCATCCAGCTGGAGGCTGTGGCCCAGCCTGTCTTTTGCAGCCTTTGGTCTGAGGGTCTGCTGTCTCTGCCCCCAGGCCAGGTGCCAAGGGTGTGGCAGCTGGGATGGGCACCTGAGACCAGCTCACGGTTTGGGGAAACCAAGACTGAGGATGGGGGCAGGGGAGAGAACTCAAGATACTGCTTTGCCCTATAGCGGGGGTGGGGCGGGGAGAAAGGGGCAGGATCTCTCACGCGGCCGCCACCAGCACACGTGGCTCTCCGAGCCCTCGAAATGTGCCTGGGGCAACCGGGGAACTGAATGTTACCTTTTGATTTCATTTTATCCAACTTAAATTTAAAAACTGAAATTCGCTTTAATTTAGTGGTTGGGAAACTTTTCAGTATATTTGAAACAACTTGGGTGTGTAAATCTACTTCCTCAGTTGTAAATTTGATGCAACTTAAATGCAGATCAAGTATTTCCAATGAAAACAGCATCTGAATGAAAATAGGCTGGATTTCAAAGACAGTGTATGAAAAAAAGAATGTAAAAAAAACCTTATTACTAATTTTGTACGGATTACACATCGAAATGATCATCTCTTGGATATACTGGGTTACATAAAAAATGTTAGTAAAAATCATTCCACTTGTAAAATGTGGCCACTAGGGAATCTTAATGACATTGGTGGCTCGCATTATGTTCCTATGGGGCAGCGCGGCTCTAAGACAGTAGTAGTGTCTCAGCATCATCTTAGGACAGCCGTTCCGCCTTCTTGGAGCTCAGTTTCCTCACCTATGAAATGGGCACCAGCACCCCAGTACCACCTTGCTGTTCTCTACAAATAAGCGGGAGGTCCTTGGAGGCAGGCAGGGCAGGGAGAGGCAGGGGGACGCCCAGGGCGCCAGGCACTCACTCTGGCCGTACTGGCCGTACTGGTAGCCAGCCACGGGGTCCACGCTGTAGCCGGTGGTGCTGTAGGTGGGCGGGCAGTAGGACTGGGAGGTGGGCAGGCTGTCTCCCGGCTTGATGGAGTCAGCCCGCTGGCTGCAGCTGGCCGAGATGGAGGTGGCAGAGTCCAGGCCGCCGTGCAGCGGAGAGATGGAGAAGTCGGCCTGGGGCTGCGGTGGCACCGCACTGGGGCTGCTCAGAATGCTCATCACCTGCGGGGGAGAGACCGTCAGTGCTGGCGCCACGGCAGGCGTGGGGGGCTCGGAGGAAGGACCTGGCAGACGCAAGTGTGAGCAGGGGCAGATGCCAGGCTGGCCTTGGACAGGCCTTTGCTGAAGTTGCCCCCTTGAGGTCCCTGCAGACTTGAGATCCTCCATTTAGCTGGCTGGCTTGCCTTTGTGGGTAAGATGGTTAGCAGTTTCTCTGGTCAAGTCCTGGCCCATGGAACCTCCCTCCACGGAGAGCTTTTGGGGGCAGGGCAGGCATAGTTCCCCTCTCTATTCCTGGGCCTGGCTCTGAGGGGCACCTTATTTCTGTCTGCTGAATGAATGAATGCATACATGCATGAACGACTGACTGACTGAATGAATGAATGAACGAACCAGCGAATTATGTCTCTCCCATCAGACTGGGATGCCCCCATCTTCCAACACAAAGGTTAAAGACTCTGGATCTGTCCAGCTTTACCCCCCCCCCCAATCCTGTGCTAGGCCTACTATGCTCTTGACTTTGAGCTTCTGCCCCTACATGGCCAATGCTTTCAAATAACATTGATTCTGGCAGCTCCCAGATGTCTGTGACTGTCACCCCATTCCTGCTTGGCCTGGTTTAGCAAACAGGAACTCACCATCGGTGCTGGCAACTCCAGCTGACAGGGTGAGGCTTGTCTCTAGAAACTCAGCTTAAAAACCTGGTGTTGGTTCATTGGTGTGTTCACTTATTCATTCAACAAACATGCATTGATGACGACTATGGCTCTAGGCCTCAGGGACTTCAGAGGACGAAGAGCCATGGTCCCTGACCTTGACCGGAGGAGTCTCTGGGTCTGGTGGGGGTGGCAACTAGCAACAGATCATCAGGATACGGAGTGATGAGGGGCATGGTAGAGGCAGCAGAGGGGGCTGTGGGAGCCCAGAGGAGGGCACCCAGGCATCCCGGTGGCCCAGCTACTGGAGAGAGAGTGGGAAAGGCGGTACAGGCAGCAGATGCAGGCGGGGTGAGGTGCAGGTGGGGTGTCCTGGTCAATCCAGGAGAGATGAGGGAGAGGGGGATAGAGAGGCAGCCCTTGTGGACCTGACCTGCAGGGCCCGGGACCCTGATGACCTCCTGGTAATGCCACCCTTTATGGGGAGGGAGGCCCCAGGACCAGGGGTGGTCAGTCTTGCTGATAATCTGCTCAGCACGGAGCTGAAGGGCCACGCTGCAATCCATGCTGGGCACACGGTGTGCTCTCTGATGTCCCCACCCACCCCCCACCCCCACCCCGGGGAGAAAGCAGGCTTCGGGCATTGGAGCAATGATCTTTTTGCCAACTAGACGCCTTGTGAAAATTTTCACCTTCCCATTTTTGACCCATCCCTGCCACAGGCATGAGGCATGGGCGGGGTGGAGGGCATGGATGTGGAATCCTCAGGCCAGGGGCAGACACTGAGCTCCTCCACTTACTGGCTGTGCAGCTGCCAGGGGTGACCTGTAACCCCTGTGACCGCCCCCATCCTTAGAGTGTGGGTGGGAGATTGAGACGGGCTGTGTGTGTGGAAAGTGCTCAGGTATCAGCAGCCCCAGATCCTCTAATCCTCCTCTTCCCCTTCTCCTTACCTTTCCCTCCTCTTAGCAACAGACTCGTGTGACTCTCCCGGTGCAGAGCCCTGCAGAGAGGTGTGGGGTGGAGCCATGGGGCCCATTTCTCGGATGGAGAAACTGAGGCCCGCGAAGGGCTGCGGCTTCCCCAGATCTCACAGCAGGTCTGCCAGGGAGCAGTCCAGGCCTGACCCCACTCCCCTGATAATGGCAAGTCTGACTCTCAAAGATGGGTTTTAACCACGGTAGAGGTTCTCACTCCAGATGTTTGTTCCCTGGCAGCTGTTGGTGGGGGTGTGCGGTGGGGTCCCTCACCCCTGGGGGGCCTGGTTCCTCCGGAATGCCATGAGCACAGCCTCCCCCTGACTCTTCCCACAATGTACCCAGAACGCTCCCCTCAGCCCTGGGGGTCACCCCTCCTCTGTCCTTTCTTTCTCCACCCTCTCCCAGAGCCAACGTCAAGGGCACCAGGCCCGCTGGGGCTGGACTTTGTCTCCACCGCAGCTGGTGGGGTTTAGGTGGGACTTCATGGGGTGTCAACCCAGTGAGATGGCAAAGACACACGGGGATGGGTCTGGGAGAAGGAGACACCTGGACTAGTTTGGGTGTTTTTAGGGAGCCGAGTTCTCCCAAACTCACTCTTTGTTGAACATACTTCCAAGGCCTCTCTCACGGCAGGGTCCAGCCAGGGGTGCTGGGGTGCTGGTGAGAGGGAGCCGGTGAAGGGGGTGGTGTGTGAGGACGTCTGACACCGCTGAGCTGGGTTTGTTGCTCTCTGACTGTTGAGATGGGGTCCTGGGTCTGAGGAATTTGCTGGTGTGTGTGTTTGGTGGGCCTGGCGGGTGGGGGGGGGGTGGGGGGGGGTGGGGGGGGTGGGCGCGGTACTCAGGAATCTCACACTGCCCTGGGGTTAGGAGACCTGATTCTCTTCCAGGTTGCCTGTCAGGTTCCCAATCTAGACCTCACCTTCCATCTAAATTAAGAAAATCACCATCATCTCATTCCCTACCCCGTATAAACACTAACTCTGCTCTTCCCTTCAAGGAGGCCTGGGCCCCAGGAATAAACTTAGAGGCTCAGGGAAAACACACAGGCCCCCATTTCTCTTCCTTCAAAACGACAATTGTGGGGCTGGGGAGGCTCTTGTGAGGGTTTGTCAGCTCTGGTGAGACCCCAGTTTAAGCCTTATCTCCTGCACAGCACCCAGATGCCACCCCCAGAAAGGATGGGATGGAGGGGACAAAGCGGGCGTGGTTAGGGAGAGGAGATGGGTGCTTTGGGGGATGGGCTGGGAGCTGTGCATAGACCCAGTACTCATCCAGCAAGGCAGAGCCCTACAGACAACCGCCACCAAATCTGACGACATGGCTTGAATTATCCGTGGCTCCTCATAGCTCCCTGATAAACAGGGCAAAGGCTTCTTGTGACTGGACCTCTACCTGCCTGTCCCAACTCCTCCCACCCATTCCTACCTTGCACTTTATGGCCCAGCTATCCCAAACCATACAGTGTTTCCGGAAGACATCCTTCATTCATTCACTTATTCATTGATCAAACGTTCCACAGACTGCTACTATGTGCCAGGCTAGAGATAGGGCCGGGCTGTGAGCTCTTTGAGGGCAGGATGGAACTGTGTTTCATCCATCATTGCAGCCTCAGTGCCTACATTGTACCTGCTACATCCTATAAGCTCAGAAAATCTTATTGAATTCATGCATATTCACTTAGCAAATATTTATTGAGCACCTAATATGTGCCAGACACTAAGCCAGGCACTGAGATACAGTAATAAACAGTAGCAGCTCCACGACCTCCTGGAGCTGCCAGTCGAGTGAAGGAGGTTGACAACAAATAAATCAACAAATAATATAATTTATGATACTGATAAACGTTACGGAAGAAAAATAGAGTATGTGGAGTAGTCAGGCAAGACCTCCCCAGAGAGGTGAGATTCAGCAAGACCAAGAAGAACCAGCCAAGGGAAGACAGAGCAGAGAGTTTTCCAGGCAGAAGAGTCAGCAAGTGCAAAGGCCCTGAGGTTGGAACACGCCTAGCAGGTTTGCGACATAGCAAGAAGGTCAACCATAAGACTGAAGATCCTCGGAGCTGCAAGACTTCCTGGAATGCTTTGTCAGAAGGAGCTCGTGTGGTGCCCAGTGGCTCGGGGGCTTGGGCCCTGGGTCATGAACAGACAGCTCAGAACCAGCTCAGCCCCAGGGAGCTCTCCCTGTAATGGGATTTGTTCAATGCGATTTGCCCTGGAACATCAAATCAAATCCACATCTGGGATAGGTGTGCAGCATCTGCCTGCTCTCTTCCAGAGTGCCTGGAGGCCTGGGGATCAAAGGGCTTCCCTTGCATCCAACCCCTGTCTCAAGGCATGACCGCTTCCAAGCCGATGGGATTGGACCCACCTAAAGAGAGGTGGGAGAGGGGAGCACTGAATGACTTCTCCAGCAAATGGGCTATTACCCCTGTTCTGCAGATGGGGAAATCGAAGCACAGGAACGTGAAAAGGAGTGCCTGAGATCACACCGCCAGTAAGTGGCAGAGCTGGGATTTGAACCTGTGTCTCCCTGACCCCTAGCTGTGTTCCTTCCCCACAGCAAGCTGTGTTGGAGAGCACGAGAGAGAGAGAGGCCCTCGGCCACCCCACTGCACAGAGCCCCGCAGGCCTACGTGGCCCTTGCCGGCCTGTGGCTGGCCCGTGGGCCCCCGAGAGTCCCTCTTTGCCTGCGGAAGCAGGAAGCGTTTGCCCAGAGTTAGGGGCCCAGCCGAGGTCTGGGGCCTGCAAACTTTTGAACTTGAGGAAGTCCTGGTCTGATGCGGTAATCCACCCCCCTCCAGTATGCTAAGGCCTCTCCCCCGGTGGGTTTTACTTTTTTCCCGGTGACCTTGCTTTCACTAATGTATTACTTCTTGGTACGTTACCGTTACTAACTCAAAATCAATACCGACCTCCACATCTGTAAGGTTTTATCTGAAGGCAAATCTCTGGGCTGTCCGTCAGGCTGAGTGACAGCCATCCCTTCCTCTCCCCCTCTACCCGCCATGCCCCCCCACCCCAAGCCCCTTCCTTTCCCTCTGCTCTAAATCAGTCCCAGCCTCCACCAGACTAAATCAATAAGGGGCCGGCCTCACCCCGCCACCTTCTGCCGCCGGGGAGAGGCTTCTAGGTTTTGGGGGGTGGGGGCCGCGGGAGCCAAGCACCAGCCCCCCTTCCACATCCTCTGCTCACCGCCACCCCCCCCGGGACGTGCTGGCGCTCCCCTACTTTAAAAGAAGGGGATGGGAAAAATGTAATTAATTCCCTCCGTTCCTGAGCTGGCCCTGAGGGCCTGGGACAGAGGAGGCTGAGCTGTGAGATCTGCACCCTCTGTGATAACCGAAAGTGGCTTTGGGAGCGAGGCTGCAATTAGAAGGGGTGATCACCATCATCGGGGCTCCATGGCCAGGTTCGGGGTGGGTGAGTGGGCCCATGGCAGGATGCAGAGGGGGGAAGGAGGGGCAGGGGCCGAGACTGGTGAGGTCAGGACGGTGGACCTGGAGATGAGACTGGGGTTAGAATGAGGCCAAGGACCACGGGACCAGCGACCAGGCAGCAGGTGGGGAGCCCCGCCTCTGCAATGCCAGAAGGGGACCCTGAGGCCTCAGAGGGACAGCGGTTTCACCGAAGGCACTCGGCCAGTGAGTGCTCTGAGGGGCTTCCCTGCAGCATTGGGGGCCAGGATTACCTGCATGAGCATCCATGCTCTGCCGCTAACTAGCTGTGACCCTGGGCAGTTTCTTTAACCTGCTGGACCTCAGTTTTCTCATCTGTATAATGGGAATGATAGTAATTGTAGCTACCTATAGGGTTATTGGAAGGATTAAATGAGTAAATGCACATAGGATGCTTACGCAGTGCCGGGCATGTTATTTGTTCTTGGTAAATGTAAGCTCTCCCCCTCCTCTTCCTCTCTCCCGACCTTCCACCTGGATTAGAGGGGACATAGCTTGAGACAAGGCAGGCCCAGGGACCTCCTCCCTGTCAGGGACCTCCTCCCTGTCAGGGACCTCCTCCCTGTCAGGGACCCTGTCTTTTCTATCTCTTCTCCCCCATGGGGCCAGGCACACAGTGGGTGCTTTCTGAATGGCGCATCACTCTGCCTGCACTCTGGAAAGGGAGCAAGGCGTGTGTCATGCGGACAGGTCATACCCCTCTGGGGGATGGTCTGGGGAGGCCCAGGTCATGGCTTGCCTTGGTCCCCAAGGGTCCCTGAATGTGCTCATTTGTAGAGAGTGGCCAATCTATGAAGTCTCCAGCTGAGAACCAGCGAGGCCCAGAATTCACACGCCTGCACAACACACACACCGCACAGAGCAGCCCACACTGCACCTCCACAGGGACACACACCTGCACCCCAGAAGGTGAGACAACTCAAAACACCTCTTCTCCAGATCACCACATGGCTTTTCATCAAAACTCCAATAAACTGTCATGATAAACTTCACGTACGCCCACCTACCCTTCTTAAACTCATCAATGCACTTTTGTGCACACACCTGCACGTAAGCACATCTAAATACACACATGAAAGCTGGGAGGCACCTCGGAGACTGGCACATCTTCAGAGATGGGGAAACCGAGGCTCAAAGAGGAGCAATGGTTTGCACTCAGGTAGAGTGCCCCGCAAACTAGCGGCAGTGTAGCCGGTCCTGGGGCTCACGACGGCCACCCCTCCTGCCGGCAGGCTCCGGTTTGGCCCCAAAATGACCGGCTGGCTTGGCACACTAAGCGCTTTGATCTCCAAGCCTCAGGTCTGACTGCAGCCCTGCCTGGTCCACCCGCTTACTAACTCATCCCCCTGACTTCCACAAGAGCTGAGAGGGGCATTATTGGGGGCAGCCTGTTCCCATTGTCAGGGAGAGAAGGTAAGGTCACAGCTTGCCAGGAATGGAACACAATTTCCGTCTGCATTACATGAAATATGTCTCTTTGGACCACAGACTGTCCCAGGCTGAGGATGAGCCGGGGAAGCCCAGCTCATGACTTGCCTTGGTCTCTCAGCGTCTGGGGTCCGAAGTCCATCTCTGTGTCCAGATAAACCCTGTAAGGGCAGGCTAAGAGCTGGGGAGAAGGCACAGCGCGGCTCCCCTGGGGTTTGTCTGCTGGGAGACTGCTTCTCCATGTTGACTGCCGAGTGCAATCACCTGGAGAGTCTTTTAAAATGTTGATGCCAGGACCCCACCCCTTAGAGCTGCTGATTAGTTGGTCTGAGGGTCTGGTAATCGAGATTTTTAAAAGCTCATTCCTCCAATGATTCTAGTATGCTGCCAACTTTGAGAACCACTGCTTTCAGATCATCACTATTGTTGCTACACACACAATATGACTACACCTCCACACCCGTGTGGGTGAAATCACAGGCATGCACACAGAATACACACAGACACTCATACCGGGATAAGCACAGCATTATACAGACAAGCCAACATGGACACACAAAGAATGAGACACGCGAACAACTGCCTGCCCCTACGCCATCCACACACTTCACAGATGCACACGGGCAAGCAGACCTACACACACCGCACACCGCAGACACATATCACACAAACGCACACCCGCCCGTCCCACCGCCTGTCCCCAGCTCCATGCTGGGATTAGTGCGAGAAATCACCCACCCAGAGAGACGCCCACCACCGCTGCTCCCCCTCTCTCACGCTCAATTCTCCGCTAAGAGGATCTGGGCCCCCTCCCCTCTCCCTGCCTCCTGTGGACAGCGGTAATGGGTTTCGGGTGCTGACTCTGAGCATCCAAACAAGATTTCCCGCAGGTCTCCCTGTCGCCGCCCCCCACTTCGCCTTCCATCTTTCTGCTTGTGGCCCTCGCCTGCCACACCTTCCACCAGCCACATCTCACACAGCAGCCCCCTGCCAACCAGGAGAGCTGGTGCCCATGCAAGCATCCCTCCCCTGTCCGACTCCAACCCCAGCCCCCTGACTCCTGTATCCCCTCACGCTTGTCCCCACCCAGTCTTCCATGAAGGCCATTCTCTTGCATGAGCACAGCACCTTACAGTTTCCAAAGCCATCTCCCTTTAAGCCTCAGAACCATTCTATGAAGCGCCGTTACCCCATTTCTCAGATGAGGAAACTGAGGCTTAGGAGGGGCTCACCCAGAATCACCTAGGGGATGAGTGGCAGCATTGGGGCAAGAACCCTTGACCCCTGACTTTTAGTCCAGTACTCTTGCCCTGCACTGGCTGTGGTCTTCACTTACCATATGTGGCTCTGGGTCATTCTTAACTCTGTGTATGTGTGCGTTGTGTGTGTGTGTGTATTATATGGGAGCATATGGGGGATAATGCATGTGTGAGACTAGTGTGGGTGTGTATGCTTGCAGGTGCACTTGAAAGTATTGTGTGTATGTTTAGTTGAATTTTGTATGTGTGTTTGTGAGTCTGTGTGTGCATGTATGTGAATATGGTGTGGGCATGTGTGTCACGTACGTGCACGCATGTACACATGAGAGTACGTGTGCAGGTATGAGTTCTGTATGTGTGCTCCTGAGTTCATGTGAGAGTATTGTATGTGCATGTGTGTGAGTATCGTTTGTGATTCTCATGTGTGAGTGTTGCTAATGGGTACAGCACATATGTCTGGGCACATGTCCAGTCTGCCCCTCTAGTTGATCTCACCAAGGGCACACACTGGGGTTTGGGGACCTCAGAAGCTCAGAGGGCGCTTGGGAAACAGCTGGCCACTGACTGTCATCTCTGGCCCAGAGGGCCCTCCCCACCGCCAGAGTCCACCAGCTTCTCTCCTCCCTCCGCGTGGGAGTTCCACAGACCAGACCCAAAAAGACTCAGGAGTCAGGCTCTGTTTGATTGGAGAGGAAAGCAGGGAGAATAATTTCTGCAGAGGAAGGATTCAGCCAAGACTGTGGTAAGAACCTCCTGATGTGTGAAGGGAGACGCTCTGAGAGACGAAGCCAAAAAAGGGCATCACTGAGAGAAAACTTTCAGCCCTGCCGTGGTCCCCCTTTTTGCCCTGGGCACAGACTGACCTTGACCTTGGATTTGACCAAGAGCTGCTAGAGGCACATTTGCTGTCCTATTTATTCCCTGTGCCCATCACACAGTAGATGTCTAACAAATATTTATTGAGTGAGTGAATCCATGAATGAATAAATTTACTTATCTTTTATCCCCAGCACAGGGCCTGGCACAGAGTTGGGTGGATGAAAATAAATGGAAGGTCCCTCCTCTCCCCTCAACTCAGTGGGTTTCAGAGCCCCCTCCTCACCCAAGGGGTCCTTGACGGCTTAGCTAAAGGCTGTTTCGAAAATGGGGGGGATGCACAGAATGACTTCCCACTCATTGTCCAAGAAGCTAAGACTCTCTCTCTCTCTCTCTCTCTCTCACACACACACACACAAATTTCCAGTGTTTGGTCTACAAGATGGCAACCTCCAAATATCTGGAAACATCTAGAAGCATCTAGAAACACTGGTGGGGCGGGGGCTGACTTTGGCTTCCCCCTCCCTAGGCGGATCCTGGGTTGGCCCAAGTCTGAAGTGGTCTGTGCCAGGATGGGTCCAAGGGCTCCTGGTCCCTGGCGGGTGCTGGAGCTGATGGGGTGCGGTGGGATTCAGAGACCATTTCTGATGGCCTGATAATGGCGGATGGGGATTAGCGCAACTCCGCTCTCAGAGCGGCGGTGGGGTTGGAGAAGGAAGGGGCCGATCGCCGGGAAAGATATGACTATTTAAAGATAATGATTGCATAAATTTAATTAGCACACTTTCACGCGGCAAATGGCCGTTTTGTAATTAATGTATCTGGCCTTACTAAGCATGAAAGATCCCATCTCCTCCCCCTCCCCTCCAGCTCCCCCTCCTCTGCGGCCCTAATGAAAGACAGAGAGCAAGTGACAGAAACAGTTTGTCAGTGGCTCCAGGTGTCAGGGGCCTAATTGGCTGAGCTGAAGGGAGGAGGGGGAGCCGGGAGGGCTGAGAGGGGGAGGGAGGGGGGCCTCCTTGACTTTGGCCGGGCCCAGGTTGGGAGAGGAGGAGGGGGACACGGTGGCCTGGGCTCTCGGGCCCCCTGGCGTGGTGGGAGTGCTCCCCCTCGGTAATTACCAGAGACGAGGATGCAGATTGGCCATGGCAGGGAGTGAGTGGTGGCAGGGAGGCCTCGTTAGTACCTGGGCAGACAAGCTGGCACGTATCACAACACGTTAGGGACTCACGGCCATGACGGCTCAGGCCCTGCTTGGTCCTCTCCAAGGAGCAAAGTCCCTTAAGTGGAAAGAACGAGTGAAAAAAGGAACAAACCTCGGTGTCCTCTTGTATAAAACAGCCCCTGGTTATCAAGAGGCTCACAAGGAAACCCGATCATAGCCTTCCATAATTAAGCACCTACTACGTGCCAAGCACCTACTATGGGCGGGCAGCGCTGCCATTCACTCCTTACCACAGCTGTCAGAACAATGTGGATTTTTATCTTTCTAGAATTGGAATGCATTTCACCATCCATAGCACCTTGCTACGGCTGTGGTAGCAGTGACACCAGCTGTGTGCAAAGGTTTTGTTGAGGTCTTCTGAGACGATCAAGAAAGGGCCACCATCAAATCATCTTAGGTTCAATGAAATATGAGTATTGGCTGTTCCATGTTACAGATCAGGAAACTGAGGCTCAGGGGAGCTAAAAAACCTCACCCAATCTGTACAATCAGGAAGTGGTGGACTGGGGCTTGAACTCGGAAGGTGTAACTCCAAAGTCGATTCTCCTTCCAGCATCTATCTCCGGGACCCACTGCAGGGCCAGCTTGGCACCTTTCCTACACGCATGGTACCACCCCCTGCAGGCTGCCTAAGGTGCTTGCCGGGCCCCACAGGGAAGTCTTTGTTAGGTGGGTATAGCAGCCAATTGCAATAACGTCCCCCGAAGTTAGAGCTGCCTGGTTTTCTTGTAGGGTGAGCAGGTAACGGGGTCGAGAGGGTTCCGGCCGCCATGCCTGACCGTTATGCCGTGGCCGCCTTGGTGGCTGCGTCCTCTCCCACCTCTCTGACAATGACCCTCCACCGGCTTCACCAGCTGCCCTCTGCCAGCCTCAGCCGCCAGCCCCTGCCCAGTTTTCTTGGAGGAAGGCAGGGCAGGGAGGCCTTGAGCCAGCCTCGGCCGGGTGGAGCAGGGCCCAGCCAGCCCTTTCCCGGACCAAATTCAATTTCGAAGTTTAATGAGTTTGCGGAGGAGCCGGGTGAGCTCACTGACGCCACTCCTTGCCGGCTGGGTGGTTCCGGCCCGGACACTGAGCGAGCAGCGACCCGGGCTGGGAGAGCCCTGGGCTCCATCGAGAGTGGCGGGGGCACTCAGCGAGTGAAAAATGTCAGAGCAAATTGCTCTTGACAGCGTTAATATCTGCACCTCATAGCAATAATTACATGTAAATAAATAGCAAAATCACACTCAGCTGGAGGCAGCTTGGCGAGGACAGACGCTGCTAAGGACCAGCTGGGGACCCGGGATGCTCTGCTCCATCCTTTTCTTTCCTTCTTAGAGTCTCTGCTCCCCCCCTCACCCTCAACCAGATTCTTGCTGCAGCACAGAGCAGGGACCTCAAGATCCCGGCCACCCATAGTAGAAATGGAGGGGGAAAAGAAAACATGTGGGTCCCCCCGTGTTCTCATCCAGCCTAAAGGAACAGCTGGACCAAGCATCCTCCCAGCCTCTTTCTCTCCTCTCCCCCTGAGCATATTATTCCGTCTCCGGGTCTCTATAGAGAGAGGCCTCTGAAATCCACATCTCTGCCCTGAGCTCTCTCCTGGGCAGCCCCCTGGCCTTGACCTCCATACATCTACCCTGATCCAATCCTCCTCCTGTACTCCCTGTATCTGTCTACGATTACATCAGCCTCTTGGTCACCCAAACTCCACACGTCCAGTCATCTTTCCCTCTCCCTCAGTCTCAACATCCATGATGTTGCATGGCGTCACGTACCATGCCAAGTCACAAGAGAATATGGCACAACTTCTTGGAGTGTCCGCTTGCCCTGATGCTAATTAATTTTATTGTGATGGTCAACGAATATAGCTCCACGGTGGCAAAGCATGCAAAATGAGCCTGCATTTTAAAGCTAATACATAAAAATCTGTTAGAACCCACCCCCAGGGCCTTGGGGGAACACACTTTGGACTTTGGAGAGAACTTTGAGAAGCCCAGTGTGCAAGCAGAGTTGCCTCTTGCTGCCATGTTCGGAGGCTTCTGGGTTTGGTTTTATTCTTTTGTCTGTAAAAGCAAGGACCATGTCTCATCCACGTCTGGGTTCACAATACTTAGCAAAAAGCCTTCGGAGGTATTTGAGGGAGGAAAGAAAAGAAACAAAAGGGAAGCAAAAGGCTAGGAGGAAGGGGAGGAGGGAAGACAAAGGCATCAGAAGGTAGGAGATAGGGAGGAAGCTGCCGCCCAGGGAGTTGACACTCTCCAAATGAGCCCAGGGATGACAGGTAGCTGGATTGAACTCGGGGTTCCACTCTCTCCTCCCCAGAGGGACCCTGTTCTCCGGGGACCCAGCCTCCCTCCCACTTCCTGTTTGCCCTGTAGAGAGTTCCCAAGAGTTAGGGTTCCCCTGCCCGGGGAGAAGGAGCTCAGAGGGCCGGCCCTCCAGCTACTTCACCGCCCTGCCTGCCTCGCCTGCACAGGGAAGGCAACGCAGGCTCCATTCTTTGCGAAACAAATATCTTCTCCGGAGCAGCCCCTGCATCCCACACCATCTTGTTTAGCTCACCGACTAATCCACTTATCGAGGATAAAGCGCCTGTGAATCCCCATTTGATAAAGGCAGCCACAAAATTAGCAGAAACGTGCCCACGGCTCCGATGTACCAAACAACAAGAGTCTGGGGACGGTCACGGAGAGATGCTGTCTCTTTGCAGGCCCCAGGCTGGGAGAGATGCGGGAGGAGACAGCAGCTTTCTGCTGGTGCTGCGGGCTGGGAAGGCGATGCCCTGGGTTATTTGAGAAGGGGGTTGGGCAAGGTGGGGTAGGAACCAGAATGGAGTGCCCACCCCATCCTCTACCGCATGCACCCCAATGCAGCCAGTTTCCCAACTCCCAATACAATCCAACTCCATGACCCTGTGCTGACTGCACTTCCAAAGGTAACCAACCATCTGTAATCCCAGCTAACAGGCTTCAGTGCTTACTCCATGCCAAGCAGGGTCCTAAGCATTTCCCGTGTTAACCTATTTTCTCTCCTCACAACAACCCTGTGAAACAGGTACTGCTGTCATCCACATTTTATAGATGAGGACACTGAGGCCCAGAGAGGTCAAGTCATTTGCTCAAGATCACACAGCTGGTAACCACCCATCCCAACTGGAGAGTTATTATCTAAAGCTCTCCCATTCGACCACGACCAATTTGAACTCAACCTGCATCTCCTACCGTGGTCCCCAACTCTGACAGAAGTCCCCCAAACCACCTGGCAGTACCCCCAACGATCCACGGTCCCCTCCCCTGCCACTATGTATAAGAGCCTTCAAATGGCTGAAGCCTGTATGCCCCCTACATGGTTTGATGACTGTCTAATTCACCTCCCGGGGTCACTGTCAGAGCCAAAGTTGTTCTTCTGTGCCCTATGTCCACCTTTAGTGCTTCTGTTATCAGGGCTGTAGGGTCCTCCCAGCAGGCTCCCAGAGGTCTCTCTGCTTTGCCCCGAGGGGTTCAGGGCCCTTTGCTGACACAGCCTCCTAACCATGGCTGCAGGATTATGAATATCACACAGATGAGAAAACGGGGACTTGGATGAAAACTCAGCTCATCTGAGTTGAACTGGCTCCTCTGAGGGTGGCTTTGAGGAAGGGTCAAGGAAGAGGGAAAACCAGGAGGGGATTCTGGAAGGTTCGGTCCCTATGCTGCCCACACACCCACCAGCTCTGGCTTGGGGAAGAGGGGCAGGTCCCAGGCCGTGGGGGCGGGGACATTAATCACAGGGGAGCTCCTGTCAGGGTGGCATCTGGAACTAAAGGGAAACACTCATCAAAAGGCCAAGACTTTTCACCCTGGGCTCTGGGGGCTTGGAGACCAACCACTGCCACACCAGGAGGCCAGGGCTGGGAGCAGGGCATCTGGGGTTCAGGCCTGGGCTTGAGAAAAGGTCCCTGCCATGGACACCGGGACCGCAGGGGAGAG
The DNA here is from genome assembly GCF_028021215.1 of Eschrichtius robustus. Lineage (NCBI taxonomy): Eukaryota > Metazoa > Chordata > Mammalia > Artiodactyla > Eschrichtiidae > Eschrichtius > Eschrichtius robustus. The sequence continues at coordinate 14,453,917 of NC_090826.1, read as the reverse complement.
AAGGAGCATGGAGAGTAGCTGTGCTCTGGCAGGTTCCCATGTCCCACTGATCCTTGGCAGGATCCCAGGGTAAAGTTCCTTCCCTCCCCAAGGCCGCACAGCTAGGAGGTGGTGGGGCTGGCATTCAAACTGGAGTCTGACTGCAGAGCTGGGTATGTGTCTCCCTCAAGCCCTCTGCACCTCCCCTCCTCCAGCTTTGGGGTCCCCCCTCCCGGCTCGACTCCCGTCCCCGTCCCATTTCTGTGCGTTCATCTCCCTCCAACTGTGTCTCTGACTCTCCATCACTGCCGTCACCCCAGCCTCTCCCTGTTTCTGCCTTTTGCTTCCTGCCCCAGCCCCTGTCTGCACACTCTCTCTGGGTTGCTCTGTCTCCTTTTCTTTCTCTCTGTCTTTCTTCCCATTTCTGTCTCTTGGTCTCTGGGTGTCTCTCTGTTTCTCTCTGTCTCTTCTCTCGTCCTGCCTCTCTCCCTCTGCCTCCGCCGCTCCTCCATCCCTCCCTTTCCCTGACCATTCTGCATATCTGTCTGGACTGACCTCCCTTCTCTCCACCAGCATCGCACACCCTGATTCTCTCTATGGGTCTGTGGGTCTGTCTGTCCACTTTCATGCCCCTCTGCCCTCCACTCCTACATACCTCCAACAGGGAGCACCTCCCAAATCAGCCCTGGAGCCTAGTGTGCCAGAATTGAGGCCACTAGGCCGGGAGGCCAGGCCAGCACCCTGGTCCAGCTGGCTGTCAGCCCAGCACTGGACTGCAGGCTGGAGGAACCCTCAGCCGACCTCCTCTGCTCCCCTGCTTCTTCCTCTGAGGGATTTCGGCGGCTTCCCTCCAAGGCCCCTTCCTTTCCCCTTCCTCTGCTGCCCAGGGTGGTCCATTCTGAGTCACTCAAGGAGCTTATGGGGCATCTGAGAGCTGGGAGGGCATAACGAGGTCATTTCAGCCAGTGCTTCTCAAGCTTTCCTGAACATGGGAATCCCCTGGGAGCTTGTTCAAGTGCAGACCAGACCTGGAGAGGCAAGGGTTCTGTTCTGGTAGCCCGGCACAGAGGACAGAATTTAATCTCTGGCATTGGGCAGACCTGGGTTTTGGATTCCAACATTGTCCCTTGCTGCTGACCTTGAGCTTTGCCCCTCTGTCAATTCCAGGCCCTCAGGGCTCAGTGAGGACCAAATAGTCAATGGGGGCAAAAGCACATCGTTGACTCCTTTGGTTCTGAACAAATCGGGGATTTGTTGTAATTATTATGAACAGTAAAGGTGCTAGAGAAGTAACCCCATTTCTTTGGGGGCCAAAGCAGGGTGGGACCCCAGTTGGGACAGCCGCTTCCTCCAGAGGTCTAGAGAGGAGACTGGAGTTGGCTGGGGTGGGAGTCAGCATCCAGGGGGCTCAGAGAAGGATGCCTGGGCAGTTAGGAGTGGTGGGGGGCATTATCTGTGATAGGGAAGGGAAGGCAGCCCCTGGGGGAGGCTCAGGAACATCTGCCCCCAGGCATCACGTCTCAATTTCAGCCTGGACCATCCCCTTTGTGCAAGATACTTGCCAGGGCTCTCGTGGGACCTTAATCCTCCGATGCCACAGGTCACACCCCGGTCTGGCAAGAGGGTCGCCCGCATGCTGCGCCTCCACGCTCTCTGCTGTCCCCCAACAAATGAGCAGGATGGAGGGACAGGAGCCAGGCAGGGATGGGTCTCCCTCTCCTTGCCTGGTGCTCGATCCTTGGAAAGGTTTCCCAGGGCTTTGTGTCAAAGCAGTGATTGCCCGTGCCACTTGGAGCAGAGGCAGAGATGACTGTAAATGCTGTCCACCGACGCTCTGGAAGGACCCGGCCATTGCCACACCCACTGTGCTCACGGAAAAGGCCGGCTAATCCCTGAGTCTTTCTAGGCAGTGAAAAGTGTGGAGGGCTACCGCAGGTGTCTCTACTATAAAAGGAGGCAGTGGGTTAACTACTTCAAGGGAGCCTTCCAGCCTGGAGATTGCTGGAGAGGGGTCTCAGTTCAATTCAAACAGCCCTGCCCTGAGTCACTTCCTAAAGAAAGGGGGTTGAGGGTCAAGGTGCTGATGCGATGTTGACAAGGTGAAGGCTCGCTAATCCGGTGCCTTGGATGTGCCAGACCTCACACCAGCTGCCTCAGATGGTGCCTTCTTTAAAATATAGATTCCCCTGCTCCCACAGCAGAGCTACTGTATTGACCTATCAGGGTGGAACCTGGGAATTTCGATTTTTAACAGGCATTCCAGATCATTCTGATGCACAGCTTTGGGAACCACTGACTCTAACTGAAGCCCCTACCCTTCTAAGAACCCACTCTCCAACAGTCTTGACAAAACCATATCCTGCCTGCACCCCCAGAGATGGGGATTCTGCCTCCCCATGACCTCTGGCCCCTGCCATCACCCGGATCATGCTGGCTCTCCTCTGTCCCAAACAGACAGCGCCCTGGGGCTTTAGGCTGGGATTGTGAAGGTTCCCTTTTGCTCTCCCTTTACATAATCTGACCTCTAGTCACCTCCTGAACCTCCAAGGTAGACCCCAGCTTGCCAAGGAAGGTGGTGGGAAAGCAAAGGTGGACCTCCAGGTGGTCAGTCCGGTCCAGTCTAGCTTGGGATCCCCGAGAAACATATTTCTCTTGTCAGGTGGGTGCGGGGGCCACAGATACTTCCCTACCTCCCCACACCCTCTTGTCTGGGGGCATCCCCTCCTCTCTGGAGGCTTCTGGTTCCTGGTTTCCTTGCTTTCTTTTGCCAAACTAACTGGAAGGTCTTTGAAGGCAGGGACTATGGGGCTGGGCATACGATGGATGCTGTGACCAATGCAGGCCCACCGCTGTTTATCAGACACCTACTATGAGCCAGGCTTTGTGCTGGGGCCACGCGCCCCCAGAAAAGCCTGGTTCTTGCTTTAGGGGGAGAGAGCAGTATCCAGAAAGTTAGAATTCAGAGGCAAAACTGCTACCCTGGGAAGGAGTGCGGCCACACAGACTGGAGAACGGGAAGCTTCTCAGAGGAAGTGAAGAGGGCTTGGCTGAGTGATGAGAAGGGAGGGTGAGAACATCCCAGCAAGTGCACCATTGGCTAAGAGGAGCGACTGAATGGAGGATGGCAATGAGGGAGGAAGCCCTCACTGGGGGCGCTACCAAGCGAGGAAGTGCCTGTCTGCGGAGCGCACTCGCTCCCCCGGCCCTCGGCCACCGGCCACCACCGTGCGCGCGGCGGCTGGGCCGGCGGAGGCCGAACCCGCAACCGCACGCCCCGCGCCGGGCCCGGCGTTCCGGGCGGCGGCCAGGCTCGCTGCTGCTCCCCGATCTCAGGCCCGGGCCGCAGGAATTAAGCAGGCCGCCGAGCCCGAGCGCGTCCTTATCTCGGGGAGACAGTTGTTGGGAATCACTTTGACTGAGTGGTTTTGTCTCCCCGCATTTTCCACTGTCAGGCGGCCTCGGGCCATGGATCAAAGGCGCGCGGCGGCGGCGGTGGAGGCGGCGGAGCGCGGGGAGGGGGGGCCGCGCGGATCCGGCCCGATCCCCCCACCTCGACGCCCCCGCCCCGACCCGGGTCGGCCGGGCCCGGAACCTCGCCCAGTCCCTGCCTGGAGCCCACCATCAGCGGGCTGGAGAGGAGAGAAGGGGAGAAGAGGGAAGACAGAACGGGAGGGGCTGGCGGGAGGGGGCAGAGGGTGAGGGGCAGGGAGGGGCTGGAGAGGGAGAAAGAAGAGGTGTTTGCGGGAGAAGAATGAGAGAGATTAGGGGGAAGAGACTGGGGGAAGGGGACTGGATTTGAGAGGAGGAAGGATGGAGCAAAAGAGGGTCGGATGCAGATGGGGCTAAAAGGGGAAAAGGAGCAGGAGAGCTGGGGATTGGGGGGAGGAAACGGGAAAAGCAGAGAACAAGGAAGCAGAAGAAAATCAGTGCAGAAAAGAAAGCAGCGGTTAATTTCCCATCAGCTGGGCCCAAGAGCGCGTTCTGGGCTGAGGGAGGGCACATGGAGAGGAGACTGGCTGGAGGAGGAGGAGGGGGCAGGGCAGCCTGCCCGCGCAGGGCTTGGGGTGGAGACTGTCCTCCTTCCAAAGAAAGTGCTGGCCCTCGTCACTGAGAAGGAAAGGGAAGCAGAGAATGGTGGTGGCTGGCCGAATTACCCCACAGGAGCTGGGGTGGCACTCAGGCCTGACCTTGCAAAGGTCGCTCGCGATGCCTGGGGGACACTAGCCCAGGTCTCGGATACTCCCAGGAGCCCCAGGAGAGGGGCCTCCTCTGCCTGTTTCCTCCCCATCAGCCCCAACCCCACAGCAGAACTCCCAGGGGCAGCTCGGAATACCTGTCCCAAACCCTTGAAGGTGCTGGAGAAATGTTCCCAGCTGGGGCAGGGCCAGCAGAGAGAAGGGACTGGTGGGAGGGTCTGGAGAGAGGGGGGAGCCCTGGGGCTGAGGCTGGGGCAGGGCAGGAGGGTAGACAGGGAGGCAGGAAGGAGCAGGGGAACTCAAAGGTGCTGAGAAGAATTAGTTGGGGGCCTGGCCCTGCACCAGCTCACTGTGTGGTCTTGGGAGCCCCCATCTGCAAACAGCTACCCGGCATTGTGCCAGATGCCAACCTGCTCTGCATCTATCAGCATGCTTATTCCTCAGGCTGGTTCTATGAGATGGGAACTATTTATTAGCCCCACTTTACAGAGGGGGAAACTGAGGCAGAGAAGAACCTGTTTGGAAGCACCCAGCTAGAAAGTGACGGTCCTGGGGATTGGGCACAGGCCCAGGGATTCCAGAGCTGGTATCCTGACGCCTCTCCTCTCCTGCCTCTTAGGGCACTGGGAATAGCCGAGATCAAAGAATTTGGGGCCCTCAAAGATCTCACCAGCGAGTGGGAAACAGACCATTTTTGTGACATGTACTGGCTAAGAGCGTGGTCACTGGGGCCAGGCAGTCTGAGTTCAAGTCCAGGCCCTGACACTTGCTAGTTCCTGACCTTGGACAAATTGTTTAAACTGCACGGTGCCACTGTCCACCACCTCATTTGCAAGACAGAAATAATTCCAGGCCCTCCCCTTCCAAAGGAGACGTTATGAAGATTAAATGGAATAATCCATATAACGGGTTTAGCACAGCACCTGGCCTGTGGTATAAGGGCTCAAATAAATTGAACCATTATTATTATTACTTAATATTTGTCTAGCAATACAGGTACTTTTAATATACTGATAAAATGTGATAAATGCACAGGGAAAGCACAACTAACCCGGCATAAGGGGGTGCAGGAAGGCTTCCTGGAAGGGACCAAGTCTTTAAAAGTAAGTAAGAGTGAGTCTGAGATGATGACAGGATGGTGGAGGAGACCCAGGCAGAGGGACCAGCAGGTGCAGTATGGCCCTCTGGGGACCCTCAAAGTCACCCCGCCTCTCCTATCTGGGTACATGCCTGGCCTCCCAGGTCTGGCTGCCCTGCCATCCCAGAGGCCTCCCTCCTGCTGGGGACCCCAGGGATAGACCTGAGCAGTTCTGAGTCTTCCTGCTGTATTAAATACTAATCTCTCTCATTTTCTTCCCCTCTATCTGCCGGGACTGTCTCGTTCAGAGCCCCCAGCCCCGTGCTAATCAGAAAGAAGGACAAATCCGCTATTTGCATTCTTTCCCACCAAGCCAGGCAGGTACGGTTGGCTAAACCCCTAGCCTGCTGGGAAGCTCACCAGGCCCAGGCTGGGGCCCCAGGAGGGTGGAGAGGAGGCGCAGGGTGGAGAGGAAGGCTGGCCCCCACCAGAGACCTAGAGGCTGTGACTCATGTGCTCATACAAAGAACCCATGGGAATCACGGACTCTGAGCCTTTCCACAGGCTGACCCCTGACCCCACACCATCACCACTGATCACGGACTTCCTTTCTAGAAGCTGGTCTCTCACTTTCATTGCACCGCTAGGGAAACTGAGGCCCAGAGTGGAGAGGCATCTACCAAGGTCACACAGTGCGTTAGAAGCAAAGTCTGGAGGGAACTCAGATCGCCTGACTTTCCAGCCAGTGACCAGGCCTGGCCTGGGCTGAGCCGGACCTCCAGTCCCAGAAAAGAATGGCTAATTCAATTTTTCCCTTTTCCATTATGGTTTATTACAGGATATAATGTAGTTCCCTGTGCTCTACAGTAGGACCGTGTTGTTTATGCATCCTATATATAATAGTTTGTATCTGCTAATCCCAAACTCCCAATTCGTCTGTCCTCCCTCCCCTCACCCCCAATTTCTAATTAGGGCAGGGAGAAGCAAAGAGGGAAAAACTGTCACTTATTAAGCTCTTCCTCTATGCCAGGCATAGTTTTAGGTATTTCACATGAATAGTCTCATTTATTTCTCAAAATCCTACAAGGTGACCAGTATTGGCCCCATCTTCCAGATGAAGAAACTGAGGCTCAGAGAGCTCATGTAACTTGCCTGTGGTCACATAGCAAGTAAGTATAGAAGACCTGGGATCCAAAACCTGGTCTGTATGATCATTTCACTCAGCCCATGATGTATCTGAATTAGACACTGTTTTAGCATTTGCCATAGTATTTGCTGCTGTCCAGTCTGCACCAACCTCTTACCCCTTCCCTTATTTTCCCCTGAGCAAATGCTACCTTGCCCTTTGAGACTCCTCCTCCAGGAAGCCTTCTTTGACATGCCCTCCCTTTCCCAAACTCCTCTGCTCTCCCTATCCTGTCTGACCAGAAAGCCCTCTAAACTGTCAATAACTGATTCTCTCATTGCTCTTTGGTGGTGAGCGGGGGTAGTACTGTCTCCCCTAAAACATACTTGGTAAGAGCAGAGACAGCCATGTGTTATTTCTTTTTTTGCACCTCCCTATACATTGTTAATAACAGGAGCTAGACAAATGAATGTGAAGGCAATTGAACATACTAACATTCAAACTAACTGATCAGCTGCCTCAAAAATCTCTTGGGTACGGACCACAGCTGTGTGTAGTCAAGCCTGCAATACTCCTGGGGGTTCACCAACACTTGCTGGAGGCCTACTACGGGCCAGACACTGAGTTGTGTGTGTCACTAGAATGAATCACCATGCACAGAGTACCACTGCCTCGCCTGTGGTCCTACTGAAGACCTTGGTCCCTGACATCAAATGGTGCATGGAAACATCTAGGTCTCCTCTTTCCCACTTGTTTATGCCAGGCCTTACTATGCCCATGGGGAGGGGCAGAGGTCAGCTCCTGCCCACATCTTCTCAAGGTATAGGGTCTTGATTGCTATAGATGTATGAGTAGTGGACAAAAAAGAGGCCCAGAGCATCCCTTGAGGGCAGCCCTCAATCCACAGCCCTTGTCCAGACTCAGGGAGATGGGCTCAAAATGCCGTCTTCCCAGAATCCCACTCAGTCCTCTAAGGAGAAAAAGCCAGGGTTGCCCTCAATGGTAAAAAGACCCCAAAATTGGGGACTTCTCTGGCAGTCCAGTAGTTAAGACTTCTCCTTCCAATGCAGGGGGCGCAGGTTCGATGCCTGGTTGGGGAGTTAAGACCCCACATGCCTTGGGGCCAAAAAACCAAAACATAAAAAGCAGAAGCAATACTGAAATAAATTCAATAAAGACTTTAAAAATGTTCCACATCAAAAAAATCTTTAAAAGAAAAAAAAGACCCCAAAGTCACCCAGAAGCCAGGCAATAAGCCAGGCCCCCCAATTCCTAGCAGGGCCTGCCCATAGGCATGACCCGCCTCCATCACCAGTATTCTGGAAAGTTCCTGATCCCGGTCTCGTCTTTCTGTCCACCACCCCCTCAGTCCCCTCCACCCAGGAAAAAGGGGTGAGAAAGGCAGAGACATAAACACGAGTCTGTTTTCACAGGAGACGAGGCTCTGCCCAGGCCTCTCCCTGTGGGCTGGAGCTGGGCCTCTGATTGATGTGAGCAGGTGGCTTTGTTTGGCCAGCCGCCAGCGGGGAAATAACTCAGCTTTTCCCACTGAGGTAGGTTAACCATGGACAAAGGCAGAGCTGGATATGAGAGCAGGGTCTTGGCAGGTCTGTCCGCCCAGGGGCTGGAGGGACTGAGGATGCCTGGGACCCCATGGCTGATTGTCTGAGCCTGTAGCTCATCCTCGTCCTGGGGTGGGCCTGGCCGGGAGTTATGGGGAAGGGGCACTGGGGGTGTGCGGAGGCCTGATGAGGTGAGTGGACGCTCCTCACGACCTCCAGTTGGTACCCTGATCAGGGCTGTGACTCAGGCTGGCAGATGTGGCTGGTTGACGTGGGGGAGGTCTGGGAGCTGGGCTGTTACTGGTGCAGTGAAAGCCAGTCAGGGAGGGCAGATACTGCAAAAGGGCATTTGGCTTCAAGTCCAAGAAAATCTGGCCACAGGTTCTTGGTCCTTTCCACAGGCTGACCCCTGACCCCACACCATCACCACTGGTCACCATGAGCAATGGGTAGGTGGGTGAGGTGACTCAGTTAGCTTTCCCCTAACCCTGGGAAAAACCAGCGTCAGAGCCTGTCCTTCCAACTGGAGCCGGTCACTCCTTCCATCCCAGCTCATCTTTCCCAGGGACCTGAGGGCGGAGGGAGGAAGATGGCCTTTCCTGTGCTTTCCGCAGAGAGGAGTGCTACCTGCACCCTGTCAACCTCTCTTCCCAAGACTGGAAACCAACTCAGGCATTTTCCAGGTGGGAAGGAAAGGGGGAAAGAGATAGAAGAAATGAGGTGGCAGTAAAACAGAGTTGGGAGGCCAGGGCACAGACGGGGGAGGTGGGTGGAGAATTTATTAAGCACCTGCTATGTGCCAGGCACTGTACTCAAATCTCCCTTAGTCCTCACAGCACCCCCTGAGAGGTAGGGATTATCACTCCCTTTTACAGATGAGGAAAAGGAAGCCCAGAGAGGTTAGGCAAGCTGCCCCAGGGCCACACAGCAACTTAGATAGTGGCAGAACCAGAACTCCAACTCAGGGCTGCTTGTTGCCAGAGGCCAGGCAGTTTCTCTTGCCCCAGGCTTCCCAGGAGAGACTTCCCGGGAAAGGATGAGCCTGGAAGAGACCCTGAGAAGGCGAAGGGAAGGAAGCTGGAGGCAAAGGGGCCGCTGGGAAGGGAGGAAAAGGAAGGGCTGCGCGGGGCCCAGAGGCACGCTCACTCGGCTGGGGTTAAAGCCTCATGTTCCTACAACCCGCTAAGCCGGAGAAATGAATTCTGATCCTTCCAAAACCCAACCTTGGAAAATGTGTGAGAGAAGGGTCTCCTTTCAGGGGAGCAGGAAATCCTCCACACCTCCTCCCGACGCCCCAGTAATGCCAGGATGTCCCCAATCTGCTTTGAGGAATGGAGAGATTAAGAATAATAAAAAAAATTGCAATAAAATATGTGTGAAGGAGGGGGTAATTGTGGACAAACGCAGCATTCAAATTCATTTTTCAGCTCTTTTACACACCATTTCAATCTTATTTTCTGCTTGTTAATGAGATCTTGTTGCCTGGGCTAGGCAAAACCTTCCAATATCAGGACGTAATTGCACATAATTTTCTCTCCTACCAGTGATTTGCATCAGTTTTTAAAAAATTCTGGGCTATTTAACACCCCATGATCCCCCTCCCTGTCTTCCTGCCGACAAATCTCTTACGCCCTCCTCCTTCCCTGTCCCTGGTCCAGCAAGACTCATTTTAAATGCTTATTATAAACGCAGTGTCGCCAATAAAGGGAGAAAAAACACACAGAGGAAGTGAGGGGAGAAAAAGGCAAAGGGAGTTTCCAGTGGCCGCTGCGTGAAGGGCCCTGGCTCAGTTCCCCAGCGCGAGGGGTTTCTCGATCTTATCCCGCTGAGGGTGATGTGAAGGTGAAGTGCGTGGGTCAGGCACGTCTGCCTTAGAATTGCATCGCCACCACTCATCTGCTCTGTGGCCTTCAGCAAGTTACTTAACCTCTCTGAGCCTCTCTTCCCAAGTTCTGTGGGGCCAGAGTAACTTCACAGAAGCAAAGTGCTGACAGGGGATGTGGCATCCCATAGGTAGTCAGCTGATGGAGTGTCTTTCCTTGCTGGATTGGCTCCCCTGGAGGCCTCAAAGGATGCCAGGAGGGCAGTGGTGGGACTCTACCATGGAGAGGCATTCTGGAGACCCCATTCATAAAGAATTGAAAAGCCTTGAGCTTTATTCCTACTGGTCTAGGGAGGAAGGGGAAGCTTGACTTTTAAAGGTGTAGACCATGAACCTGACCATGCCATTAACTGCCACTGTGGCCTCAGACCTCAGTTTCCCCATATGGACCACAGGACCAATCTTACGGGGCAGATACAAGAGAACAGCATAGTGGGCTCTGGAGCCAGACCATTTGAATCCTAGCTTTGCCACTTTCCAGACCCTACCACGGGGCCTGGCATGTGGTAGGGGCTTAATTAATATTTGTTAGATGGGCGGGTGGATGGATGACCCTGGACAAATCCATTTCCTCATCTGTAAACCAAGATCACAAGGTCACCGCCAAGACTGGCTGAGTGAAAGCTGGTATAACATTTAGCCCATGCATGGCCGGCCCACGGTAAGCGTTCATTCTACGTAAGCCGTCACTGTAACTATTACAGGAGGGAAAGGACGAGGCTTGGTGTACTGTGATCACGGCCGTGTGATTAGCTTCACACTTAGAGAATATCTTTCATTAATTCCACAAGGGGGAAATTGTAAATATGTAAATCCCTTTACAGGTTCCTCCACGTTAAGCTCCAGAGAGGAACAAAGGGGACGATGGGCAAGGGACATCATGAAGAAGCAAGAGGAGGGGTGGTGGCAGGAGAGAAACGCCCCCTTCCCATGAAGCAGTGACAGGAGCTGTGGGTGAGGCATCTGGAGTCCTGGGTGCGGGTCCCAGCTCAGCTGCTAACCTGACAGTGTGATCAGGGCAATTTTCTCCCCCTCTCTGGGCCTCAGTTTCCACTGCCAACTCTGATAGTCTGCATCTAAGAAAGCCCGGGGGAGAAGTCAGCTCCGGCTTCGGGCTGCCCCTGGGAACACATCTGCACAGGCCCCGGAGAAGACCCCAGCACAGGGCAGCCTGCCTGTGGCCTTCAGCTCAAATGACCCTGGAAACAGCAGAACCTTGCTCCTGATGCTTTGCTTGGGGGCTTTGACTGGTCAGTGCTGCAGCTATGAATGGCCTCCGTGGCCTGTCTCCCCCCATCACACTGGGAACTCTCCAAGACAGGGCTGTGCTTCCACCATCAGACTGGGGCGTCTAAGGACAAGGGGTCTCTCTTCCATCAGACTATGGGTTCCTGAGGACAGAGTCGTGTCCCTCATCTCATACTGAGAGCTCCTCAGGTTGGGGGCTGTGTCTCCCCCATTAGACCGGGGAATCTCTAAGGACCTGAGTGTCCCCTTTCTATCTCTGCCCACCGCCCTTAAAATTATGCCCTGCTCGTGATTCCTACACGTGGGCTGGTATGAACTGATCCACCTGCAGGAATCAGATCACTCGTAGTGATGTCACAAAAGGGTCCTTTTGTCCTAAGCTGTCCTGAGCTGGTTTCTAAGAGTTGTTTCCAAGCAAAGCCAGGGCCGTCCACGTGCTGAGTCCCTAATCCTACCAGGCTGGGTTCTGGGGGTGGGTGAGGGCCTGGGCCCCGAGGGAACCAAGCCTCAAGGTCATCTAAGCCTCTCATATGACTCAGCTCTGTCTGTTGGCCCCTAACCTGAGTTAGGCCTCAGTGTTCTCATCCATGACATGGGCTGAAGGAGCTTTCCCTTCCACTGAGCTGGGGGGACTGGCTTCCCGAGATGATTTCTCCTCGCCGCCAGCCAGTCTCTCAAAAAGAGAGCATGTGGGCGTTTCTGAGAGGCAGGAGGGCAGTGTGAGTGGGTAAAATCTCAGGCTCTGGGAACGAAGGTTGAACCCAGGCTTTGACGTTCAAGTAGATTAGTATATAGGAAACACTGAGAACAGGGTCAGAACATCACAGGGGCTCAGAAAGCTTAGCTGTCCTCATCCACGTTGTTATTAAACATGTTGCATGCCTTGTTGTTTTATTATGTTTACTGTCTGTCTGTCCTGTTACACTGCCAGCTCCACTAGAGCAGGGACCTTCATCCCTATGTTCACTGACTTATCCCAAGTGCCGAGAACAGTGCCTGGCCCATAGCCGGCACTCCATAACTATGTGTTATATTAGAGCCAGAGGACAGGCCCAGAGCTGAGATGAGTAAATGGCTTTTCTGTGAGATTCTGCTGGGCAGACTCTCCGGGGAGGCTCTGAGGCTTGGAAGCACCCACTTCCCAGGCTGGGTCTGAGGCCAGGACCCGGGTCAACCCGCGGGGAGGAGGCAGGTCCTCTCCAGGCAGCGGCAAGCCGGCCGGTGTGACAAGCAGATGCTCAGCAGAGTCCCAGCTGGGTCCCCGACTGCATCCCCTTGGGCTTCTGTAAGAACAAGGGCCGAGGCTACCTGGGCGACCGTGGACCTGCGATCCTGGAGGAGGGAGGGGTATGCTGGCCCCGCAGCCCAAGTGGGGCCCATCCTCCCCCTGTTGCCCAGGTGAGCTACGGAGAAACCCCTCCTGCTGGGAAGACAGACATGGTAATGAACCTCTCTTGGTGGAGAACCCGCACGACCCCCAAGACCACAGAGACTGCTGACCATGTGTAACTGGCCTGTCAGATGGGGGAGGGAGTACAGAGAATCAGAGCTCAGAAATGCCAGGGACTCCTGTATAAGACCCTAAACACCCCCTCGCTGCCCCCTTCCTTCAGGAAGTGTTTGTAGCCTAACCCGGAGGTTCACACACACAGAAGCACACACAGCCTGACCCTGCCCTCATGTCCGCCCTGCACGCAGCCCTCTCCCTGCCCTCCAGCAGCTGTTCACCTCCTGGTCCCCTCGGCCCCCGTTAGACCCTCCATCTGTCTTCACACCTTTGGTGGGAACCTCCCGATGGGTCTCCGAAGCTTGCGCAATCCGTCACGCCCCGCACAGCCTCTCTGCCCTGAGGAATGGGGCGGAAGCCTTGAGGGTCTCTCAGAGGAGGGGTGAGGGTCCAACTCAAGTGGGGAAAAGGTCGGGTTTGGTCTGGCTGCTCACGGTAGTGGGGCAGGCTCTCTTCCTTCTTCTCCTTCCCTCCCTGAGGTTCAATTCTGGACTCAGACAGTGCGTGGAACATCGTCTCTTTAATACCACTGCTGAAGCCAGGGGCCCCTTGATTTGCTGGCTTCTCCTCTGTCTTGTGACAGAAGTGCTGCTCTGGGGATAAACCTCAGCCCGCATGGAGATGGGTGGACACGGAAGAGCGGTGGTCAGGGAGCCAGGTGCCCTGGACTCTCAGGCCCGGCCCAGCCAACGTGTCCTGGCCCTCCATCTGTAAAGTGAGCTGGAGGGCCCACTTGATCTCAACACCCCTCTCCAGATTTCCTCCAGTTTGTTTTGTACCATAAGGCCAGGCCTGGACCACATTCTCGAGTGTGGGCACTGTGGGTCTCTGCAGCCATCCTTACCCAGCCAGCTCTGGATCCTGTCATGTCTAAACCTGGCTCTGGAAGGTTAGTCCTCGGCACTAATGAGATGGAGGTGGTGGCCTTGAACCCCAAAGAGGCCAATTAGGTTCTACCGGAAAAACATTCTGGTCTACAGGCTGCATCACCCTCACAATGCGGGGCCCACGAGGACTTGGTGCTTTCCCACTGGGGGCTCTGCCTTCAGCGGCTTCCATTCACTGGGCATTCAACTCTGCACTGGACCTGGCCTAAGTGCTTTACCTCGGTCATCTCATTCAATCCTCAGCAACCCTATGAGGTAGGGGCTAACGTCATCCCATTTCATGGATGAGAAAACTGGGGTGTAGAGAGGGAAAGGGGTCTTACCCATAAGTAAATGATGGAACTGAAATACAATTAGTCCTCAACGACACACATTAGTTGAGGCAAATAGGAATGACCCCCAAACATGCAGAAAATTAACATTTGGGGGAATATTTTAGACCAACGGTAGCCATTTTTTTCTATAAAGGCCAGATAGTAAATGTTTTAGGCTTTACAGGCCATGTGATCTCTTTTGAAACTACTCAACTCTGCTGTTGTAGCACAAAGGCAGCCATAAATAAATACGTAAATGAACGGACATGGCTGTGTTCCAATAAAACTTTACTTGCAAAAACAGGTAGCTGGGTGGAAGTGGCCTCGGGGGATGTAGCTGACCTTCTCTTTGGTCCTTTTCTTTAGGTAACACATTTCTCATACTAACTATATTGTCCTGGCAATGGGGGGGGGGGTGGGGAAGGGGGAGAGAGCTAATGTTTACTTGGCCCCTATTCTGTGCCAGGCTCTGTGCTAAGTGCTTTGACCTGTTAGCACATTGAATGCAGAGAACACCCCTCTTAGGAGGTTAGCAGCTCTCTGTTTAATTACTCTTTTGTTTAATGGGGGATAAACTAAGGCTCAAAGATGCTTACTAGCCTAACGCCCTGAGCGGTGGAGCTGGGATTTAAACCCCCTCCAAGCCTCACCTTTTCTACCACGTTACAGCTGTTCAGATAAGTTTGCATCCCATGTGTTCTCACCACAGACATGACAGAGGTGTCTCAGAAAATGGGAGGCAAGGTAGAATGAGACTTGGATTCAATTCTTTCCCCCACGGATATCTGAGAGCCTGTTATAGCGACAAAAATGAACTCAGCAGTTCTTCCAATTTACTAGGATTTGGAGCATCACTGAGTCCTATTCCCCAAACCCACCAATAACCACATCAGCCTCAGCCTTGTCTTTCTGGCTTCATCTAAAGATGGTCCCACCACTTCTAATAGCACCATCAGGCAATGAGTGACTTAACCAGCAACCAATCACAGGTGAGTAAACAGAGTTCCAAGACCCAATGAGAGTAGAGTTCCCAGGCTAGAACCATCCCTCCCCTCCCCACCCATTGCCACAGTTCTCTCCACCAGTAGTACATGGTCCTTCCTTTCACTCATTGGTCACTCCTAGTGACCAAGGTGGGAAATGGAGCCCAGGATGGAATCCAGGAAAGACTCCCGATTCTAGAACAAAGCCCAACCAGTGAGCATCCCATAGGAAATGGTACAAGGCTTCCATCAACGTGCTGAAAATGCCTGACTTTTATGGACTGAACAGCCATGAGGTGGGTGATGGGCCAGTTTAATAAGCTCTGGGTGGTGAGAAATATGGAAACCTGTGATGGAAACCTTTTCTCTGCATCTGCCCGCTGGGTCACCCAGGTCTGTGGCTTGAAGAAGATAAACCCAGGGTGAAGGGGTCACAGAATAGTGACAAGTGAAGGTGGAAGGAGCATCCCCGCCTCCCACTTAAACTCTCTCAAGGTGTCCAACAGCCATTCTTCCCCAAGGGAGAGTCAGCCTGTGTCCCCCAGAGCCCTCGCTGGCTGGGCTGGCGATCATCTGGTGATGGGACCCTGGGCAGGGGGCGGGGACACCTACCTGAGGAGACAGGCCATTGCTGACAGGGTTCATGTGGTTGGAGGGCGCTGCCGGGTTCATGAAGCTCTCGGAGTAGCTGGAGAAGCTGTGGCGAGCTCCGTAAGCAGAACTGGTGTCCGCGGCTGCAGCGGCCGCAGCCAGGCCCCCCTGGTGCATGGTGGACGGCGGGAGGGGCTGGGGCCGGTGCACGGTGCTGCCTCCATCTGTGGAGAGACCCAGGAGAGGGCCTGAGCAAGTGGCCTCACCCCAGAGGGCGAGGGAGGGCAAGTACTTCCTGTTTGGAAGGCAAGACCTGAGCCTTCTCCTTCTCCCAGCCTCCATCCGTCGGATGGAGGGGGGAGGAGATGACCTTCTCTTGCTACTTGGGATGGGACGACTGGCTTCTGGGCAGGACACTACGGACTGGCAAGTCTTGACTGACCGCCAATCAACATTCCAGACAACCTCTAGGCACCTACTGCGTGCTGGCCTTGTTCTCAGTGGTTGGCACATAGTAGGTGCTCAATAAACATTATCTGGACTGAAAGTCAGATCTCGTTGAGGACTGTGTCAATCTGCCCAGGCCTGTCCCGAGAGCACTTTGTAAGCGCCGACCACTCACCAGGTGCTTTTACAAATAGTGTCTAAGGGTATGAAGCAAGAGTGATTCCCATTTTACAGATGAAGAAACTAAGGCTCAGTGGGCTCAGGGCCCTTGTGCAAGGTGACAAGGCTAGTGAGTGGGGAGTCAGAGTTTGAACTGCCGTTCTGTTCCTAGCTGCTGGGCTGCTCTTCCTCTCTGTCACGGCCCCTCCATGTAGCCTTCCAGCAGATGGGACCCATCACCATTGGCAACAGTTCAATTTCTCATCAAAAATCACAGGGAGGCCTCCCCTCAGCTTCTAGAACTCTAGTCTGCCAGTCCTTTAAGAGGAGGCCACGGGGCTCCATGAGGCAGAAGTCAAGTAGCAGGATTCTTAATGTGTGCTGGGGGCGGAGGGGAGGGCAGACTGGGGGCCAGGAGCCAGGGAGGGAGGGGAGTTACTCTCCTCTGCCCACCATCATCTCTTCTGCATTTTAATAAGACCCAGGAGATGCATGTGACTTTACAGTTTGAGAAGCTCTGTTCTAAACGTGTGCATGGAGGCGACCTTGTTTATCTTCACCTGGATGCAGAGCCAAGTAGTTCAAGGGCAGGACCCCATCTCTTTTGTCTTAATAGTCTGTCCACATGAAAGCAGACAAACAGCCATTAAGAAGAAACCAGGGGCTTCCCTGGTGGCGCAGTGGTTGAGAATCTGCCTGCCAATGCAGGGGACACGGGTTCGAGCCCTGGTCTGGGAAGATCCCACATGCCATGGAGCAACTGGGCCCATGAGCCACAATTACTGAGCCTGCGCGTCTGGAGCCTGTGCACCGCAACAAGAGAGGCCGCGATAGGGAGAGGCCCGCGCACCACGATGAAGAGTGGCCCCCGCTCGTCTCAACTAGAGAAAGCCCTCGCACAGAAATGAAGACCCAACACAGCCATTAAAAAAATTAAATTAAATTAAAAAAAAAACAAAACAAAAAAACCAAACACCCTTTTATTCCTTCTTTGTTAAGGAAGGGAGGAGTGGGTGGGGGTGGAGGGGAATGAAAAGGTGTGGCTGAGATGCCAGGATGGGGCCGAGCACTCACCTTGGGAGATGGTGGTGGTGGGGTAGGTGGAGTCTGGCAGCTGGTAGGGGGGCAGCGTGGGCATGCCGGTGGGCGGGAAGCCGCCTGGCAGAAGGTGGTTGAATGCTGCCAGCTGGTTGGCTCCTGCCTGTTTACGCCAGCGGGCACGGCGGTTACTGAACCAGACCTGGAGGATGGAGAGCGGAGCATGGAGAGCCTTCAGCTTGGCTCCTGGCAGGGAGCTGAGGCACGGCTACACCCTCCATCCAGCCAGCATCCTCTTCCGTGGGAGGAGGTCCCCACCTCCCTGCAACTCGGAACAGTTTGCAAAGTGATTTCATAGGTACAATCCCATTCTGTCCTCCCGACCGCCCAGTGAGGAGGTCATTATCATGATCCCCATTTTACAGATGAGCAAACTGAGACCCAGAGAGAGTGGGGGACTTGTCCACGTGACAGGGTGGGTCGGAGAGGCACAGCCAGGTCTGAGTGACTCTCAGTTCAGTGCTCTTTCCCTGCAGCGGCTCCTGCCCCCAAAGATGTATGACCATCCTTGTTCGTACACATGCTCACTCCTCACCTCCTCCAGGAAGCCCCCAAGGAGGAGGCCACATATCCGGAACCCACCTGAATTGAGACCCACCTGCCACACTCAGATGTGAAAGCTAGTTCTTTGTCCGGAGCCTGAGGCCCTGCTTGGCTTTCGCTGCATGGGCCCCCTTGATTAGGAAAGCCCACCTTCCACAGACACAGGGATTGATTAAGCACCAGTGGGAAGATAACCTAACATCTTTAAGTCTCCCTTTCCTCCGAGACCTGTGCTAGCTCTTCGTACGTCTGTCCATACATAGACCCACGAGGCCTGCCCTCCTAGTCCCATTTACAGGAGGGGAAACTGAGGCTCAAAGAGGTCAAATCACTTGCCCAAGGCCACACCGCTAGTCTGTAATAGATGTGAGGTTCAAACTTCAATCAGTCTGACTTCCTAGAACCTTCTTGTCTGGATTTGCAGCAAATTCCCTGGGACAAGCCAGAGAAATATTAATACAAGAATGAGTGTGCAAAACGGGGCTGCTGTGAGAGAATGCTTCTCCACCTCTGGACTTTGCACATGCTGTTCCCTCCAACCTAAACACTCTTCCGGGGCTGGCTCCTTGGCCTGCGGGGCTCAGCAGAAATGCCTCCCCCCTGCTCCAATGAGGAATCCCTGCCACAAAGGTAAATCCAGGCAGGTCCCCATCCCCTTCTCTCAGGAGGCCTCCAGCTGTGAGATGCCTCATACAAACAATTATTGTCTTTATCTGTTTCTTTGTTTCCCCTTCAGGCCCTAAGCCTCACAGGCAGAGGCCAAGAATTCCTGGCCCACAGCTCACAGCTCTATACGAATACTTGTTGAATGAATGAATGAACGAACAAACAAATGAACAGTGGAAGGCGGAGGTGGCTCTGGTGTGCCTTTGCTGGTGCTTGGCCACAAGGCTCAGTGGGGAGTACCTCCCCCCCCCCCCGGTGGGTGAAGACATGGATCCCCTGGCATGGATCACTTAAGACACCCAAACCTCTGGACGATGTCTGCTGACCTGAGGGCAGTCTCAGCAGGGATGGAGGGGTGTTTATGGCCCCTGGTATCGGTTGTCGTTTCTCCGAGGGGAGAAAGAGTGTTCAGCTTACCAAGGCTGGCTGAACAGAGCGGCTGGCTCTTACCCGTTAAGGATTCACAGAAAAAGGAGATACGGCAGCCAAATCAAGATCAAAAACTGGCTCCCAAATAAAATGAAGGTCCTGGCTTTTCCCCACCTCCCCAAGGCAGCGAGGGCTTCCCCAGGGGCGTCCTGGGTGGGATGGATGCCTGCCAGTCCGACCGAGGCTACCTCTGAACTGGCGAGGAATGGGCAGTGTTACCTGCTCCCTGCTTCAGAGGGAGGGTGTGGGGAACAGCTTTGTTTTAAATCAGCATTTCCCAAAGGGTGGGGCTCCTACACTCCGAGGTGGAGAGACATCCCCAAAGGCGAGTGACACAGATGTTAAATAACCCTGAACCACTCCCATCTCTTCTGGGCCTGGGGTGTGTGGAAGAGAAAGTCTCAGCTTGGCGCTCAGCATCCTTCGTGCCTTCCTAACACTTGCCAATCTCCCTGTTTAAAGCACAGAGAGGACGCCCTGGCAGGTGATGTTTTCCGGCAGGACTTTCCCACGTTGTCTTGTTTTCCCTTGTGTGAGTGTTTCCAGTTGCCTTCCTTTTTATGAGAGTGATGTGCGTGTTTATTTTAAAATACACTGATCTTATTTTAAAAAGTAAATGACAATACAGATAATATGCAAATGTGGCCAAAATCCTGAAGATGGTCAGAGAAAGACTTAAGTTTGGGACACCGTGCTCTAGTTTTGCTGCATGCAGCTGTTTCTTCGGCATGCGTCATCTGTTCCTCAAACAAAGAGGACTCAACCAAGTTGGAAGCGTTCTCCCCCTTTCCCTTCCTTTCCCTCCTCCTTCCCGCCCTCCTTACTTCCCTCCTTCCCCTCTCAAACTGTTCCTGGGACTCCACTCTGTGTCAAGCAGGACAGTAAGGATAGAAGGTGAGCAGGACACAGTCCCAGCCCTCAAGCTGCCCTTGGCCTGGGCACACGACAGATAAGTCAAAGGACAGCTGCTCTCTGGCGCAGTCAGCTCAGATGGGGTGGCATGCAAGGTGCTATAAGGAGGTCTGAGGAGGGGTTTCCAACTCCTCTCAGCATCCAGGAGGACTTCCTGGAGGAGAGGACACATCTTATGCTTTTTTTTCCTCTCCCCTCTTCTTCCTCACTGTCCTGTCTCCCCAGGGCTGCCTCCACCACAGCAGGCACCTCCGTCCTCACAAGATGTGGACATGATGGTTAAGAGCAGGGACTCCGGAGTCCAACTGCCTGGCTTTGAATCCTGCCTCTGACTCCTAGCTAAGATGGGCAAATTCCATTATTCCTCTGGGCCTCACTTTCTTTGTTGCTAATAACCACCTACCTTCTTGGTGGTTCTGGACCTCAGAGGAGTTAACACAGGCAAAGTGTTTACTTAGAACAGCATCTACAACTCTTATTCTGCTGGAAAGCCTCCGATGGCTGAGCTGGAAAGGCTCTTAGCCAGTATGTACTGCAAGCTTCCTATTTACGTATGGGGAAATGGAGGCTCCAGGAGGGACAGTGGTGGCCCCAGTGTCCCACTCAGAATCCCTGCTCAGGGTTGAGTTCTTTAAAAGTAGAGGCTGCATTTTATTATTTACTTTTGGTCCTTCCCTCAACACCCAGCCCTGGTAGCAGGACACTGTAGGAAGCATCAGTTTACCGAGTTGAACATTTCATCTGGCCCTTCTTTCAATGTAGCACCGAGGAAAAGAACACGATGGACAGACTTGGGCTCGGGTCCCAGGACAGTCACTTATTACGTGTGTCTTTAGGAAGTTGCTTCTCTTAGTGAAATCTCAGGTTTCTCACCTACGAAATGGAGAGACTAATCGTCCCTACCTCCTAGGATTACAGTGAGGATGATGAAGATGATGTATGTAGGGTGCTGAGCATCGTGCCTGGCACATAGAAACGCATCAAAAATGCCATCTAGTGTAATGAAAAGATTTGGCGTAAGTTATTACTTAGCCAGTCCCTCTAGCGCCTCCAAAATGGAATTCTGTTCAGAATGCGCCCAGCTCACCCCCAAGCAAATAGCAGGGTTCTGAATTGGGGCCATATGTAAAGAGTTGCACACAGCCCTGGTCTCTCAGTGCTGGTCATCTGAAGGATGAGATGTTTTCATAGGCAGTTGTGGGAGACACCTGGGGTGGCCTCGGGACCTATCAGACCTGCAGCCTCTGTTTCTAGAAGAAACGCACAGGCTCAGGGATCTTGGAGCTCAGGATGAAACAGATTTGTTTACCTGCAAGGAAGATGTATGCAGGGTTGGCTTCGGGACCCCAGTTGTTTAGAAATGAAGATTCTTCCAGGGAAAGGAGTCATTGGTCCCTAGGCATGCGTCCTCCTGCCTCACGCCCCTTTCCTACCCTTCATGGTGGTTGGGCTGGCTTTCTGCGGGCTGAGATGGGGCGTCTCCACCAGCCATCGGGGGTACCATATAACACCATATAATGCCCTGCAGGCTTCAGAAGGAGGCTCCCGACCCTCTGCTGGGGAGCAGGGCTGGAAGGGAGGCAGAGGGGGTGACACACTTGACTGATAGAACCCCGTCTGACCTATATTTACCTGCTTCCTTGCTTATTTGGACATCAGCCCCATGACAACAGGGATTTCTTGTCTGGCTGAATCCCCTGTGCCTAGAATAGTGTCTGGCACATAGTAGGTACCCAATATGACTGCCAGATGAATGAACCTAGAGTTTCAAGGGTGGCCAGAATTGGAACCACTAAGAATAGGTGGAGTTTAATAATAATGGCCCCTACTCAGGGCACTTCTGTGTGCCAAGCACTTCCTTACTCTGTGGCTGTGTGTTTACATGCAATCATTTTATCCTCAGAACAAAGTGGACCCTATTTTTGTCATCTCCATTTTGCAGATGAGGGAACTGAGGACCGAGGGAGTAAGTGATGGAGCTGGAATTCACACATGGGCCTCTGGCTCCGAGACCACTCTGAACCACTCCAGTATCCCACCGTCTCCCAGCACCATTGAAATGTGATGGCATAGGACTGCAAAATCCCCAAATCATAGACTCTTAGAATCAGCCGCCAAGACCTTAAAAGTATACAGCCCTAAAATCAAAGCGGTGCTCAGAGGGCTTCAAGGTCCCTGCCCCCTTGTCCACAGCAGGAACCCTCTCACCAGGGTCTCCGATCCACTGGACATTGCACTTTTCCTTGAATACTTCCGGTTACAGGGGATCTCATCACCTCACAAGACAGCTGTGATCGTCAATAAGTCAAGATCCTAGAACTTTAAGGAGCCGTAGTGCTCATTTAGTTTGATTCCTTTATTTATAGATGGGAGACTAAGTCTCAGGAAAGGAAGCTGACCTATTGAAGGTGACACAGCTGATCAGAGGCAGAAACCGATGGGAACCCGGCCTGTGGCTCCCAATCTTGTGTTTCTGTCCCTGCAGGTCTTTATATGGGATTGAGGACATTGTCCTATCAGCCCTGGTCTCCCCCCCACTCCGAGGGGCCTCTCAGAGCAGCTGTGTCCTCCAAGCCTTCTCTTCTCTGGGACAAATATTCTGTTATTCCTGTCTTGATTTTTGGGTCCGCCTTTGTTCATTTTTAAAAAACTCAACATGTATTGATCCCTCCTCTGCTGGGATCAGGCCAAGTTCTCAGGCTAAGGGTTGTGGGGAGACCCCGCCCCACCCTGGGGGAGCTCAGAGCCTGAGGGGGGGAGACCCCGCCCCGCCCTGGGGGAGCTCAGAGGCTGATAGAGTAGTCACCACGTGGAGGACGGCAGCCTTGGTCCCCCCACCGTGGGTTTGCCTGGGCTCTGGCTACCCCCCCTGTTCCCAGGCCCCCCTCCATCTTTGGACCTTGAGTGACACCTGTTTCTGAGTCCCCTGGGCCAATAAAAGCACTGCCCTGACAGCCAGGATATTTTACAAGGAGCGCTCAGGCTTCCAGGTGGTGGGAAGCAGCCGTGGCCACCAGACGTGGGAATGAGAAAGCACCCAGGAATGTGCCCAGGAGAACAGCTGCAGGAAGATCAGAGGCGGGGGAGGGAGGCTGGGGGCTGCGGGGCAGGCTCGGGTATCACCCGGGAGAGGAGGGGAAGGAATGAGATGAGCTGGCTGCTGCCGCCTGCCCGCTTCCCCTCAGGATCTCCCTCAGTGGCAGCCAAGGGTCCCCCACTCCAGGATGGGGGTGGGGAGGGCAGAGGGAGGTACGCTGGTCCCCGGATTGCTTAAATGCCAGTTTGCATTGCTTTCAAGTCCCAGGCTCTGAGTCCAATTCTTCCTTCTGGATGGCTAGAACCTGGGCTTGGCGTCCATCAGGCTTGAGTTCCAGGCCCAGCTCAGCCTCTGCTGAGCTCTGTATCCCCCCATGTCGCTTCTCTGAGCCTCAGTTTCTGTGCCTGCGGCTTGGGGAGTGGCCATCCCGACCTGAGACGGTGGTCTGCGCTTCCACCAGGTCACGTGGGAGTAGCCCCCAGCACTGCAGCTGGCATAAGGTAGGTGCCCAACAAAGGCTGGTCCCCCTTGGATAAGATAGAAGCGCCCCCAGTGAGCAGTTGGGGGCGGGATCTCTGTAGACCCGCCTCCCCCATTCACGGAGAAGCCAGGCCAAGAATGGGCTCCCACAGGAGCTGTTCATCAGACCCCTCTCTTCCTCCTCTGCACCCTCCCCCAGCCACCCAGCCTGAGCCTGTCCCAGCCGGGCCCCTAGAGACTCTGACTTAGAGAACTGTAGACCTCGAATCTGAGAGCTCAGCTTGGGGAGCGGAGGCAGGTCCCCCCACCCCACTGCAGGCCTTGAGCCCCAGACAGACTCTGCTCTTTCCATGCCCTCCCTTCCCCCAGGCCCACTGATTAGGAGCCATGCACTTTGAGGGTGTGGAGGGGGTGTTCTAGGTCTGCCCACCCTCCCCCACATGCTTCTAACTCACCAGGAGCATGCTCCCAGTCGGCTTGCATGCTTCCCATAACAGGAAACTCATTACCCGTCTTAGGAAACTACGTCTGTTCTGGAATTTTTGTCCTGATTACTTCCTCCCCTCCTCAGAGATTTGGAGATTTTTCTACTCCCTGAGCTCCCTCTCTTGTGGCTGAACCAATGTCCTTCCTTCCTCCCTCCGTCACCGTTTTCTCCTCTCCCTTTCTGTCTCTCCCTCCATCCCTCCTTCCCCCCTTTCCCTGCCACCCCGAAGTTCTTGTCGGCAGGAGGATGAAGGCAATCCAAGTCCTCACTGCCGCTCCTGGCTTCCCTGGGACTGTCTAGGGATTAGTTAATCAGTCCACATTCGCTGCCCATTTACTCTGTACCAAGTGCCAGGGCAATACTTGTCTACACGGTTCCTGGATCACTTGCTGCAGAACCTCCATCCCCACCCTGGGGGGTGCCCACTAAGCCCTCTGACCCTGGCCACTCCCACCTTCCCAATCCTGGTCTCCAGGTGATGCCCACAGCACAAACCCCCAGGCGCCCCCTCACCTGCACTCGTGCCTCCGTCAGCTTGGTCCTCTGCGCCAGTTCCTCCCGGGTGTAGATGTCCGGGTAGTGAGTCCTCTCGAAGGCCTTCTCCAGCTCCTCTAGCTGCTCGGCTGTGAATGTGGTCCGACTGCGGCGCTGCTTACGTTTCAGAGGGAGGTCGGGTTCTGACTCCACGTCTGAGCCCTCATCCAGACGGTTGCCTACAGCCAGGTGAGAGGGAGGAAGAGGGTGGGGGCCCAGTGAGATGGAGGGGTGCTTTGTGCACACCTTCAGGCCACCACGGCACTGAGGCTCAGGTCCCTCCTGAGCGTAGGAAGGATGTTCCCCCCGGCACCATTTATCAGCGTGAAGGCTGGGAAGCAACCTCTCTGCCCAGCCTTAGGGGATTGGTTAAATACCTTATGGCCCAGACATTCCTTTAAAAAAATAACCCCTGTAGTTGGGCATTTAGGTTATTTCTACTGACACGGAAGGATGTCCATGACATAGCACTCAGGGGCTGGTTTCGTGAGGAAACACACTTGTCAAAGTTCCTAGAACTATATTCTCCAAAAAGGGGAGAATTTTACCGAATATTCACTGCACCTCAATAAACCTGACTTTAAGAAGAAGGCAAGGTACAAACCAGGGTGTGGAGATGAATCCCACTTTCGGAAAAAGCATGCATAATACATTATGGAACACTACACCCCAAAGACTAACAAATGTCAACCTTCAGGGTGACAGAATTTTTGTTTTCTTTTTAAAACTTATTTATGGTTTAGTATTTCTTAAATGATGATCATTTAAACAATGGCACTATTGCATTTTTGGAAAATATTGCAAAAACTAACGAAAGGAAGAAGCAGGAAGAAAGGAAAGGATGGAGGAAGGGAGCAAATGCTTGTGCCCGGGGCTGGCAGTCAGGAAGCTTAGATTCCAGGCTTGGTTTTCTCCCAAATGCCCTGAACAGTGACCCTAGGAAGACTACCTTCCCTCCTTGGGTCTCAGTTTCCCCATTTACAGTATGAAGGGTTTGGACGATGTGACTTCCACACCCAGGCCCTTCCTGGGATGTTCCAGGATCACTGAGTGTTCTTACAGGCTGGAGGAGACCTCACCTGATGACCTTGGCCATGGCCATGACTCCCACCACATCATCCCCATTAATTTCCACCCTGGAGCCTAGGCGTAGGTGAAGGCCTTTGCTTCCTGTGCAGAGAGAGCCCAGGAGTCTGGCCCTGGATGGGCTGTCAGGACAGGAATTTACGTCTGTCCCAGGTCCAGGTGATGGAGGCTGCAAGAAGGGCTTGATCAAGCTCCTCAGCAGTCAGGGCTGAAGACACCCTGGGGGCTGAACTGACTCTCCACCCCCATCAAGCTTGGGCCTCTTGCCCATCCCTGATCCAGCAGAAGGAATGCCAGCAAGGAGCTCCCTAGCCAGGGCTCTGAAGCTGCACCCTCAGGAGCCCTGGGGGAACTGTAGAGAGCATGGAGGAGGAGGCTGGTGAGAAGAGGAAACCAAGGAAGGGAAAAGAGAAAGCGGGCAGAGATGATCTTCCTCTTCCCCACTCCTGCTTTCTCCCTTTTCTTGTTTCATTTCTCTCTCCCCTCCCTTTCCATCTCCATCTTTGGTATTTCTGGAAGCACATCTATGTTTTGTCATTCATTCATTCCCCAGAGCACTGACAGAGCACCTGCTATGTGCCATGCACAGACTATGTAAGCTGTGTTCTGGAAGCTCACCTGAGTCAAGCTGGAAGAGCCTCAGAGATCATGTGCTCACACTACAGATGGGAGAAACTGAGTCACAGAGAAGTAACATCACACACCCAAAGTCCCTCAGCAAGTGTCCACACCCACACTCAGACCCTGCTCTCCTGTCCCCCATCCTGTTCTTACCCAGTGGCTACAAATGTTGGTTATACAAATAGGTCTAGGCTCCTCCCACAAGGGACAACTGTCCCCCATCCCTGAAAACAACAAAACACCTAATGCAACCTCTTAGATGTCAAGTGGAGGTGAAGGGAAAGGCATTCCAGGCGGGGGGAAGAGCATGTGCAAAGGCCTGGCGTATCAAAGGGCATGATGCGTGATGCTATCATGGGGCTGCATCCACAGCTGGCAGATCATCCAGTCTTGGGCAATGCTCCTCTGCCCCAGATCCCCTTTCCGCCATCCTGCTAACACGGCCATTGGGAGGTCATCCCTGCTTTTCACTGGCCGCTGATTGTGACGCCACATAACAAGGAAACCAATGATAAGGAGACCTGCCTTCATCGCTGCCTGCCTCACCCCTAAAGGCAGAGACCTGGGGTCGGATCCAGCCATCCCCCCGCCCTTTCGCAGCTGCCCAGCTCCCTGTCACTAAGAGGAGGCCAGAACGGTCACAGCTGGCATGCTGGGGTGCTTTCCCCAGCACGTCCGGGGCTCAGAGCCAAATACAACTAATCCCAAGGATTCACTTCCTGAAACTCACTGCATAACTTCGATTTTCTGACGTTGACAAGGAGAGAGCCCTTGGGGCCTCAGAAGGAGGAAGCTGAGATTGGCAGGCAGGAAGGGAGGCCAGCCTGTAGATGGGGAATGGGACACCGGGCTCTGTCCTCCAGTGGGGACCCTTGGGCTCGGACAGGAGCTGAGATGGGAAGCAGGGCTGTTGGGGGCAAAACCTATGGGTAGAGATCGTACTGAGAGCTGTGAGGTCAGACTGGGGAGGAGATGGAGAGCCCCAGCCTGATGGAGAAGGCACAGCCCTGTCCTGGGAGAAACCCCCGCCTGATTAAGTCTCAGTTCAGGTTAGAGCAGTGCCGTCCAATAGAACTTTCTGTGATGATGGAAATGTTCTAGGTCTGTGCAGTTCAATATGCTAGTATCAGCCACGTGTAGTACCGAGCACTTGAAATGTGTCTAGTGCAACTGAAGATCCGAGTTTTTCATTTTATTTCATTTTCCTGCAAATTTACATAGCCGCACGGGGCTGTTGGCTACCCCACAGGACAGCGTGTCTTTAGCACCGCTGGTCTCTCTTTTTAGCAAGGAGAGGACAGGCCTCAAGATCTTTCTGCATGCACCAGTCTCCAGGTAGAATTTAATGACATTGTTTGTTTTTAGGATATTCATTTTTATGGTTCCCATCTGTTTATAGGACGTGATAGGCGTATTTCATTTACAAGAGAATTCGTTTCCTTGAATTCAGTTTTTAAAGATACTTTTGTACCAAGTAAAATATTAGGGAAATAATAGCATAGGCTGAAGGACCGTAATCAAAATCATGAGTGCAGTTAGCAAATGACTGACTGGAGATAAGTTCAAGGTGCTTCCGTTACTAGACCTTGCCCAGCCTCAGTGCCCACTCAGGCCCCATGTGCATCGGATGCTCTTGCCATCCAAAGTACTTCTGGCTTTCTAGGTGCCTCATGGAATCCTGTGTTTATTTCTTCCTCATCTCCCTGTCCCTCAGGCCCCTTACTGAGCACGGATCTGGGATCTCCTCGAGCCCAGAGAGACACCCAGATGGAAACCCAGACTAGAAAAGGCAGAGCAGGGTCCACAAGTCTCTGTTGATTGAAAAGATCTGGAACGATCCACTAGGATGATGGTGGTTGCCATAACAACCTTCTGGATGCTGAGTGGGGAGAGCAGGGCCGTGTCCCAGTAGCTGGGAGATCCAGAGAGACCTCAAGAGAGCTGGACTACAGTCTGTGACTTCAGGCCCCTGGAAAAGATCTCCTGCCTCCATCCTGGCCCATCCCAGGGGAAGAGACCCCCCCATGCTAGGTTGGAGCCATTCTTTGGTGTGCCATCCTCATGGCAGGTCTATGAAGCTGGCACTGTTGGTTCTTTTACAAATAGGGAAACAAAGCTCAGAAAGGTTCAGTAACTTGAGAGAGGCCACATAGCCAGTAAGCCCATGCTCATTCCTGGAGAGGGATGGGGAGGAAGGACAGATTGAGAGGGAGTTTCGGGGGCCCTCTGGGGCAGCTCTGGTCTAGTCAAGAGTACTTTTCTGGGAGGCCTGACACCTGGATTCTGAGCTCTGTCTCCACCCTTGCTGTGTGGCCTTGGACAAGTTGCATCCTCTCTCTGGACCTCCATTGTCTCAGAGGTAAAAATGAGGATAATGATACAACCCTGCATGCCTCACTGGACTGCTCTGAGAACAGAATGAAATGAAGACTATGGGAGTAATTTGGAACATGTAAAGGGCACATGAAGGATTATTATTATTATTGATGAGGATAATGATGATAATAACAGAAAAAAGGGGCATCGACGCACTCCTGCTCATCCAGCAGAACCCAGATGCTGGGTGTCCTCCCCCAGGAAGCCTTCCTGGGCCCATACAGGCCAGGCTGGTTTCACCGCTCATCCTTGGAGCTCTCAAAGCTCATCAGGAGGGCTTCCCTGGTGGCGCAGTGGTTGAGAATCTGCCTGCCAAAGCAGGGGACACGGGTTTGAGTCCTGGTCTGGGAAGATCCCACATGCCGCGGAGCAACTAGGCCCATGAGCCACAACTACTGAGCCTGCGCGTCTGGAGCCTGTGCCCCGCAACAAGAGAGGCCGTGACAGTGGAAGGCCCGCGCACCGCGATGAAGAGTGGCCCCCGCTTGCCACAACTAGAGAAAGCCCTTGCATAGAAATGAAGACCCAACACAGCCCCAAAAATAAATAAATAAATAAACAAACAAATAAATAAATAAGTCAGGAGCTCTTTAAAAAAAAAAAGCTCATCAGGAGACGTCAAACTTGCCTGTTTATGGGTCTCTTGGTCCCACTGGACTGGGAGAAGAGACACAAAGAGCCCTGATGCCACCATATCACCTTCACTTTGGTTTCCCCTGTGCTGCCTCTCCCCCTCCCCACCCCTGGGAACCCTTTAGCCTCCGAGTTGAATTAATAGGATTAGGTGGACTTGGCCACAGAGAGGCCCTGCTGGCTGGGGCTGAGTCCTCCATGCATTGAAAGCTGGTTGCCTCTTGGTGAAGCCTGGGCAGCTGGCACAGGGTGGGGGACACATAGGGAGGGGGACATGGGCTCACATCCATTCAACAGAGGCTGGATTTGGGGTGACCAGTGGGGGAGCAGCCTCCTGGCCATCTGCAGCCCCTGCCTTCCTGCTCTGAAGCAGCTCTGGAGAGAAAGGTCCCAGACAGAGCCTGGAGCTGGTCTGGATAGCCCCAGGAGAGGAATATGATGAGGGACCCTCTCTCTGGGTTCCCAGATCCTGTCTTGCTTAGGGATGTGAGGAGTCCAATACAGAGCAAGGAAGAAACAGCCCCTCCCTTGGGGCCCTCCCACTCTTACGGGGGGGAAAAACAGCCTCTGGCTTAGGAAGCTTCCGATCTGATGGAGGAGGCCTCACCCCTGTGCTAGGAATTTCCCAGCCTGATGGAGGAAACACCACTTCCAGATGAACTGGGGCCAGGACAGGCATAAAAGAGGAAGACAGCTCCGTGAATTGAGAGCAGCCTGAGGACAGAATAAGGGATGAGAGGGTGACAAGAGCTGCCTGGCTTGTCAGAGCTTTAGGGCGGACAGGACCAGGTCTGGTCAGGTCAGAGCCCAGCTCAGGCCAGGTTGATGGAAGTGGAGAGAAGATCGCTGGGGGGCACCTCTCCTGTGCTCTACCCCAGCCTCTGCCCCCTCCTTTGAAGCGTGCTGAATTGCACAGCCACTGACATGGGAGGCCTCAGTTACGCCAGCGAGGCCCCACCATCACTGGCCCTGCCCACACGTCCAGACTCACCCCACCACTCCCTGTCCAGCTCTCAGCGTCCTAAATGACCCAGCTAGGCTGTCTCACACCTCCCTGCCTTTGAACTCCAGCCTCCTCTGCTCGGAATGCCTCACCCTTTCATCGGTGCACTCCTGTTCATCCTGCAGAACCCAGCTGCTGGGTGTCCTGGGTCCATCCAGGCCAGGCTGGTTTCACTTCTCATCCTAGGAGCTCTCAGAGCTCATCAGGAGACATCAAACTGGCCTGTTTCTGGTCTCTTGGTCCCACTGGACAGGGAGATCCTTGAGTCCAGCAGAGACTGTGCCTGGCACACAGCAGGGGCCTAATAAAGCCTCCTTAAATGAATAGAGCTTGGCAGAATGCTCAGAAAGTTCCTTTCAAACTCTGACACACTGCAGTAGTCACGACCCTATACTTGTGCATGCACTCTACAGTTTATAGGCCCTTTCACAGTTCCAACACTAATCTCTCCCAATGGACGGTCAAGCAGGCAGGATTAGCCCCATTTTACAGATGGTCAGTGAAGTCTCAGGCCAGTGAGGCCGCGAAGAAAACCCAGGACTTGGGACTCCCAGCCCAGTGAAAGCCAACTTCGCTATAATTCCCAGGTGATGGAGAATTCCATTTCTGATCATGAAAACCCAGGTGGCTTCTTCTCCATCCCACCCTCCCAAACTTTCTCTGTTCTCCCTTTTGCCAAAGAAAAGCATGGAAATGAGATGGTCACAATTTCTGGACCTACCCACCTCTCTCTCAGAAGGCGGGAGGGAGCTGAGCCGTCTCCAAACCAAGTCCTTGTCATGGAAGATCCGTGGAAGCCAGCAGTGGTCCTGAGGTTTGGGGTCCTTATCTCAGCCCCCCAACTCAGAGACGCCCTCCCACCCCGCTCCTGAGCTCCCCCGTCCCCGCAGCCTCCCAGCCCAGCCTTCATTACAGTTTAACATAGGCCGGCTCACAGCCGCAGCAGAGAAATGAATCACATAATAGTTGATATGCGTTTTAATCAAGTAATTCGGGCAGAGCCGAGAGCCAGCGAGTGTGGGCTGGGTGTCCCTGAATACCAAACAGGCCTGGGCGCAGGTCTTGGAAAATGGAAAAGTCATTTACAGCTCAGCTGGGGGTCCAGCGAGCAGGGGCCATGGCGGGCGCCCTCCCAGCCCCTCCACAGGAACTGTTCATCTGTAACCAGCGTGTGGTGCGTGCAGCGCAGTAGGGTCGGCAGGAGCCGGACCAGACGCCACACAAGGCCTGGGTGAAGGGGCTGGATGCAGAGGAGGGAATCAGACCCCTAGTTACACCTCCCTGGAAGCGACCCCTCCCATTCACCTTCTCTGCCCAAACTTCTCTTGGGTACCCATCTCAGCACCACCACCCAGGCATCCAGGTCACAGACTTTAGGAGTCCTTAATCACGCCTCACAGGCAATCAGCCCAGCACCAAAAGCAGGTGATTCAGCATTCGGGTTCGCTGCGAACCCACCCCGCCACTCCACCCTGGCCCTGCCCCAGAATCTGTCCGTCTCTCCCTGGACTCCAGCAGTTGTCTCCGGCCCCAGCAATCGTGGGCCTTTGCACAGGCTGTGCCCTCCGCCTGGAACACCCTTCCCATTCTCCTCTTGGCCAGCAGTTTGCTGCTGGCTGGAGCAGGGCATTGAAAAGCCCTGCTGGGACTTCCCTGGCGGTCCAGTGGTTAAGACTCTGTGCTTCCACTGCAGCGGGCGCGGTTCGATACTGGTTCCGGAACTAAGATCCTGCAAGCCGAGCGGCACGACAAAAAAAAAAAAAAAAAGCATAGGCTCCTGACACAGTTTGCCTGGATTCTGTAGATTCCACACGTGTAAAATACGGATAATGATGGGAATCCCCTCCCCCCAAGAACCACTTTCCTTGCTTTGCGGTTTTTCCACAGCACATAGCAGTCAGATATGCTAAATATTCCATTTTATTCCCCGCGCCCCCCCACCCCGCATCATCCTGGCCCTCACTAGAGTGCAAGCTCCAAGCAGCTGGGCGTTTTTGTCTCCTTTGTTCACTGCTGAATCTCCAGTGCTTGGCATAAAGTGGACACCCAAATATTTGTTGAATAACGGAAGGAATGAGTAAATGAGTGAGTATATTAAGGCCAGGAAAGAGTGCCAGGGACAAGCGAGTGCTCAGCAAGTGTGAGCTTCCATCAAACCTCGTCATTTTCCCACTCAGTTTGGGACCATTCCTCCAGGAAGCCTTCTGGAGGACGGCACCCTCTCCATCTGGGTCTGGGGTGCCCACCTCTGTGCCCTCACGGCTGGGGCTCAGCCAAACTGTCCCCGTGGATTCATTTCAGTCCTGCTCTCCAAGAGGCCTCCCGAGGGGTCGGGAGGCATTGGTGAGGTAGGGGTCCAAATAGGTTCTGTCTGACTCCAAATCCTACGCTATTTCTCAGCGACTGACGGAGACCCAACTTCACTCTGCCAACTCCAGGAGGAGACGGAAGGGAGGAGAGCGTCTTTAGGACGCCTTGGTGGAACTCTCACTTTGTTCATAACCTAAACGTGAGAAAACTTTTCCTTCTCCCGGAAGTCCCCATCACACCCCAGCAGGCTGCCTTTTTTTTTAAAACTCTGAACCTTTGGTAGCTGATTTGCATGACAAAATACGAGGCCCACATGGGGTATTCTCTGATTGTGGCTTCTATGCTCACAGTATGGTCCTGTCCTCAGGCACTAGAGGACACTCTTTATACATTCCTGCCAGGAAGGCAAATATCTAGGAAGAAGGAAGTAGTACTGTTTGAAATGGTACTGTGTAGTTGCATCTCCAGAATTCAGAGCCATGTTTTCTCATGATGGATCCAGAGCTCTGTCTGCACCAAACTGTGAACCAAGCCCAAGTCACATGTGGGAGAGGGGAGTGGGTTGGTAGAGGGCTGGAACTGTCTGAGCCAGCACTCAGTCAGGGAAGACTTCCTGGGGACAGAGAGTTCAAAACTAATGTTCGCCTGCTTAGGGCAAGAGGCTGAAGCTGAAGAGTGGTGATTAGTGCTGGGTAGACAGCAGAGCCCGCTCTGTCAGCTCCTGAAAGGGGGTGTGCCAACGGGGCTCTGCCTCACAGA
Organism: Eschrichtius robustus; assembly: GCF_028021215.1. Classification (NCBI taxonomy): domain Eukaryota; kingdom Metazoa; phylum Chordata; class Mammalia; order Artiodactyla; family Eschrichtiidae; genus Eschrichtius; species Eschrichtius robustus. The sequence continues at coordinate 14,420,984 of NC_090826.1, read as the reverse complement.
GCGTGGCTGAGCCTGTCACCATCAGACACTGGGAAGAGGTGGGCAGAACAGAAGCTGTGAGATCAGAAGCACCTGAGTTTGAATTCTGGATCTGCCCCCTACCGCTATAGATGCTGAACGTGTGACTGAATTCCAAGCTTCATTCTCATCCTTTCTAAAATGGGGGCAGTGGTGGGAGTCAAGGAGGAAAGGAAGAGAGAAAACTATGTCCGGAGGCTGAGCTCCAAGAGTGGGGGTGATGGGCCCCCCCAGCCCAGGCTGAGCAGACCCCATCTCTCTTCTCATTCAGGCAGAAGCCTGGCAGGCGGGGAGCCGGCACTCTGGGCTCAGTTCCCGGCCTGCTGTGTGACCTTGAACGTGTCTCTCGTCCTCATGGCATCTCCATTTCCCCATCCACCCACGGGGAGTAAGAACTGCCATCCACCTGCCCCTCAGGCTGTTGGTGTAGCTGCACAGATGGAAACCTCGAGAAATCACCAAGGGGCGCCTCTGATGCAGTGATCACAGCCTGCTGCCCTACTCACTCAGGAAAGTTACTTCGCTCCTCTGGGCCACAATTTCCTCATCTGTAAAAGGAGGAAAATCACATAGTGCTGACCTCACAGAGTCGTCATACATGAAAATTAAATGAACTACTGCAAGACAAGGCTTACAACACTGCCACATATACAGTAAGTGCTCAACATACGTTAGTTGTTATTATTATTGCTATTACGATTGATGCCCGAATACAATGAGAACTTCACCTACCTCTGGAGCAAGCACATCTGCCTGGCACAAAACACGAAGGCAAGGAATGCATGCATGCATGCATGCATGCATGAACAAATGAATGAATACCCCTTTGTCATTCCTTCCTTATTCTCCTACGGTGGAGGCTTTGCACAAACCCAGCCACACCCACAGACCACGCATCCCATCCCCAGGGGGAGCCATCCCAGGAGCAAGTGGTGCCCATGGAGAGGAGAGGTGCAAGGGTCTCAAGTAAGCCATCCAGCTGGGGCACCAATGCTGGCAGGCACGAAGGGGCCAAGGCAGGCACTCAGAAAGCTGGGCTGGGAGAGGCCTGGGGTGAGGTCTCCAAATCAGTGAAGGAGAAATGACAGCAGCTGGGGCCCCAGTGGCCAGACGAAGCCGCCCTGCGTGGCGGCAAGGAAGAGGCAGCCTGGTTACCCGTCAGAGCCCCACGAAGCCACTGTGAAAGGACCACATGCCTGGGAAGTCAAGCCTGCCCAGACCCTCCTTCCTCCACCTCCCAACCCCCACTCCCCCTCCTCAAAGCTGGAGCCTGGAAGGCTGCAGCCACTGGAAAGTTGTCACAGGAGGTGGGATGGAAAATGGTTTCAGGACCCCGGCTCCATCCATCAACCCTCCTGCCTCCAGGCTCAGCTCTGAGGAAGGGCTTAAACCTGGGGCTCACTGAACCCCGAAGACTGGGCTATGCGACCGCACAAAGTCTCCTACAGCAGGACTGGGCAGGAAGGCCACAGGAGAAGAAACATAAAAAGAGCTGCTGATGTGTTTTGAGCTATGTGCCTTTCCCGTGGTAAGTCATGTGGTCCCATGATAACTCTAAGAGGTGAGTGTTACTATGAGCCCCATGTTACAGATGAGGAAACTGAGGCTCAGAGGGACTAACTTAGTGGCAGACTGACAATTAAACCCGGGCAGCTTGCCCCTGAGTCCCTGTCTTCACCATCAAGGTGACCCCTGTGAGCCTGGCATTCAGGGTCCTCCCTGCCCTGCCCCAAATGTGCCTCCCCTGAAGGTCTCTGCCAGGCCTTTGTACCCTGCGGTGGCCTGGGATGGTGCCCTCACACTACTTCCTACTGTCTCACTTCCCCCATCCTTCAAGTCTGGACTTGAAGTCCACCTAGTCCAGGAAGCCCTCCATGACTGCCACACCCTGAGCGCTCTCCTGGAATCCCTGTGGCATTTGCCCCCTGTGCCACCCTCTCAGCACATGGCCTCGACTCCTGCTGGGGGCTGACAATTAAGTTTGTGGGGTTTTTTGTTTGTTTGTTTGTTTGTTTTTAGTTTTTTGCCACACCTCACGGCATGCGGGCTCTTAGTTCCCCGACCAGGGATCGAACCCGTGCCCCCTGAATTGGAAGCGTGGAGTCTTAACCACTGGACCACCAGGGAAGCCCCAGTGTTTTAAGGCTTGTGTTCTGTTTACCTTATCATCCAGTTCGCAAAAGGTTTATTTGAACTTCTCGAGGATGGGAACTAGGTCTCCCCCACCAAGTTGGGGACACTGGAGTAGAGGCTTCGCCTTCACAATAAGACTGGCAGCTTCTTAAAGTTGGAAACTATATTTCTTCTGTTATAACTGGGCATTACCCCAGGGTGGGGTGACTGGGCATAGCTCTGAGTTCCTATCATTCTAGAATGTTCTTAATAACAGTCTCCCATGGGAACTGCAGCTTGTCAGTTAAACGAAGAAACCACGGACCTTGCCCTCCCAAACACAACAAGGAGAAATGACTCAAGCTTCCTCAAAGAAGTCATAGGTTCTCTCTCGGGACTCTGGGCTGATTCCTTTTCCCTCGGGAGCCATTTCTAGCCATCCAACTTCCATCCAGCCCCACCTCCATCTTTCTTTAAATGGGCCTCCCAGAAAACCCTGAAACCTAACATCACATTGCATACCAAGCTGCACCTACTGGGTGCCCCACAGACCCACACGGACAAAAGCCATAGCAGTTACTGTGCCCCACCACGGAGACGAGCGGATTTCTCAGAACCCTGCTGCCTTCGAAGAGAACCACGCATACAGGTGGGCAGTGCTGTGAGCGTGGGCTTGAAAGTGAAGCAGGATCACTGGAAAAACAAGTCAGACCTTTAATGTCGCTTAATGGAGGCCAGCCTTCCTCCTTAGGAACAGAAAGCTTTACCTGGGAAGCCCACCTAACAGAACAGACTTCCCCTCTGTAGACCAACACCCAAGCCTTCAACTTGAGTTACCTCTCCACCTATTGCTGCCTCCGGGAACTCCAGATTAAAATACAGATAGTCACTGCAGACGTGACACCCCCAGGCCTGCTACAGGCAGCTGGCACCCCGGCCAGAGGAGGGTCTCCAGGGAGCCTGTGGGCTGCTTGGAAAGACTAAGGGATTCCAGACTGGAACCCTGAAGTTTGTTCCTGACTTTGTCTCCAACTTGCTGTGTGACTTTGGCAAGTCTAAGCCCCTCTCTGGGCCCCCTTTTCCCCATCCCTGAAAACCAGAGGTCCTCCTGGGTCTCTAAGAATGACCCTGAGAAGGGGGCCTGGGCTGTATCTGATTTATTCATTACTTCCCACTCCAGAACCCAGTATAGTCACTGGCATACGTAGGGCTTTGGATAAATGTCTGTTGCTGGATGAAAGAATGATGATGGATGGGGCTAGTGAGGAGCTCCAGAAGGGATTGGGATTCTAAGCTGGGAGTGCAGTGTGGGCTACAAGACACCCCAAGATCATCTGATTCCTGTGGGGGTGAAGGAGGATGGATTTCATGACCCTCGTATTCTGCCCAGGGCCAACCCTGCTTGCCAGTAGTCCCCAGCCCTTCTTCCTCTCTTAGGGGAAGGCGGTGGGGGAAGGCTTTTCCCCTCCCTGCCCCTCCCCCTCCCCTCCCTGCCCCTCCCCCCTCCCCTCCCCTCTCCCCAGCCAGTCGTGGGCCCCTTGTGTCTACGGCTGGTCGCTGGGCAGCCCGGCCTTTCATGGTGCATTCTCCTGCTGCCCGCTCCCCACCCTCGCTCCCCAGCAACCCCATCCTGTCGTGCCCCCATCAATCTACGGCAACCCAGCCTCTCCAGCTGGCCTGGCTGGGCTGTTCCCAGGCAGAGCAGGTCCACAGTGGAAGGTGGTGGAAAAATGTGGACAAATTTCTGATTTGCAACACTCTGGGAAAGAGTTTATTGCCATTGTTTGAGGACGAATGTATAAATAAAGCAAGGCGAAGATTGCAGGGGGATGCTGATGAAAGGCAGAAAACGAGAAATTTTATGGCCATAAGGAGCGTACTCTAATGGTGATTTTTGAGGCACTGGACCATGGTAGTTACTTAGCCAAATGATCACTGTGAAGCTGGGCAAGGCGGCTTATTTCTTAATTACTGTTACGTATTATGTCAGGCGGACACCCCAGCCCTGGAAAACTTGGTCTTGAAGCAGACACCAGCTCGGAGCCAGGTCCCAGTGCTGGGATGCTGGTGGGTCCACGGCAGGCCATCGCCTGCACCCATCAAGGGCAGGGGGTTCCCAGGGCCCGATGACCTCTCCTCCTGTCCAGGCTCCTGCCCCCAGATATTAATTCATCCACTCAACACATAGGTGTAGGTTCTGAGCCAGCTATGAGTGATAGAGCAGAGGATAAAAAGGACAAGATGTCCAGTTTGAAAAGATATTCGCAAAAGGCAGGTAGGGACTCATTTGGGGCTCCTCCTGCAAAATAAGTGAGCAGGCAGGACAGAAGGGGGAAGGAGGCAGGCTGTGTGATCGGAAGGGGGTGGAGAGAGAAGAGGGACGGCTCTGGTGTGCTGTGTCACCTGGGCCAAGTACACAGCCTCTGTGAACCTCTGTTTCTTCACCTGTGAAAAGACGGGCAGGACTAAATCATCCCCTTTTGGCTCTAACACAGTATGGTTCTGAAATTCTAAGATGCTGTGATTCTGTTGCTGTTGGAGTTGGTGAGGTTGATTTTTCAAAGGTGATCAGCACTTGTCCTGTTAAATACTTTCATCTTCTTTTAATTGTTTGTTTCTGTCAAGTGATGCAGTAATAGAAAGGGGGGGGGGTTACAGTTTATTTAGGGTCTGCTAGGCGCCAGGAACTCAACACGCATCGTGTCCTTTCATGAAACCCTCACAAGCATCTCTTAGGGCCAGTGCTCTTTGGTAAACGCTCAGAAAGGTGTGGAGACCTGTCGGATGCCAAGTGGCAAAGCCTTCCTTCAGCCGAGGTGGGTTCCAGGCCAAAGCCAGTGAATGCATTTTAAGTCAATCAAGCTGCCTCCCCAGCACCTCCTACAGGAGTGGTTCTTAGGGCATCAGAATCCCTGGGAGGGCTTGTGGAAACACAGATTGCTGGCCCCCGCCCCGGCGGGAGTTTCTGATTCAGTAGGTGGAGCCTAATAAGTTGCATTTCCAACAAGTACCCCAGTGATACCGCCTCTGCTGCTAGGGGCCACACTTTGAGAACCACTATTCCATAGACATTCGAAGAAGAGTAGCAACAGCTAACAAACAAAAACCACGCTGCTCCACGGAAAGGGAAAAGCATACAACTTTTCTTGCTATTATCAGAATGGAGGTAGAGGGGCTGAGAGTGCCAAGCCCACAGCCCTTCACCGCACCAAAACCCTAGATCTTTTTCACAATGATGGGGGAGAAGACACTCACCCAGGGGGACCCAGAGGGGGGCCAGTTTGGCAGGTGAACTTTCTTCTCTGCTGTCCTTGCTCCTGCAGCTTGCCATGGTGGCTAGGTCATCAGACTCAGGACCACCTGGATGTCTGGAACCCTGACCAGGGCCCAGCCTGTCCCTGCCCTGCCCCAGTCTCTGGACCCACCTCTTTCCAGTCTTTCTATCTACCCTGGCTTCTGTCCTAAGTCCTCTTCCTTCTCCCACCATCTCTCCCTCCACGATCAGCAATCAGATGTGCACTGGTATTAACAGGGGAAACAGCTGCCACAGCATCAAAACAGTGACTTCAAAAGGCTGAAGTCAGGGACCACGCCTGACACATGCCTCCTCCCTGACCCATCTTCCAGCCCCCCAGCTTGAGTTATTTGAAAAGACGATGTTTCCGCTCCAGAAAAACGAGGACCTTTATCTGTTCTGTTTACTGCTTTATTCCCACTGCCCAGAAGACGGCCTGGCCCATGGGAAGAGCTCAACACAGATTTGCTGAATGAATGAATGAATGAGTGAATAAATGCACATTTATGGAATGAATGCACTGCCTCCCGCCCCCATATGCTGAGATCTCTGCAATAACTTGTAACGTTCCGACAGATGCTGATGAACGTTTGCTCTTCAGGCCAATGTGCTTATTGGCAAGTAGAATCATCCTGCACAATGATCTCATTAGAAATGTATTTATGCATCGCCAGACACCTGGCACCACGCTGAAAGCCCCAGCTAGCCAGCTGAACAGTTCCAAGAGGTCTGGAGGATTGACGCTCTGTAAGCCAGCACACAGGTACTCCACTGAATCCCCTCATCCTCATCCAGATGTTTGGTCCACTTAGAGGCGGCCCAAATGCTAATGTGGTGTCTGAACGATGGTCGCAAAACAGCCTCTGCTGCCCAGGAACCCCTCAGGTACCCTGGACTGCAAGCACCTCCCTGCAAAGCATCAGACATCTCTGGAAGTGGGTTGTCGGAGGAGCCCGTTTTTAAAGGAGTTAAAATCCAATTTGATCCTGCTGCTTACGCCTTTTCTAGTTCGATGTGTTTTCGATAAAAAAACTTTTTTTTGATCAATAAAAATAAAATCTGTCACTCGCACCCTGGGGCAATTATTGCTCTGGGCCCAGTTTGCTGAATCTTGATAGAATAAATAATGTTATTTTCCCCAAATGCGGCCAGCTATAGGTTAGTTACGTTAAACCAGCAGGGAGGGGGTGGAATCTGAAAACATAGTGGTTCTCAGAGGGCAAAATCATGCTTCGAGATGCTGAGGGACTGGGCTTCCCAGTTCTGGGGAACAAGTGGGGATAAAACTCCATGGGGATAAAACTGTGATAACAGGCATTTGTGATGCTCTTACTGGTGCCAGGTGCTATGCTTGGCACGCATAACTGGCCTCATCCCACAACACTCAGAGCTGGCAGGCACTGATATTGAACTGGTTCTAAGAATGAGGCTCAGAGGAGGGGCAATGACTTATCCAAGGTCACACAGCTCTATGTGGCTGTATCAGGACTTGAACCCAGGTCCATCAGGAGTCTGAACCTATGGTCAGACCCCTTTGCCCCTCCATCTGCCTTTCACTAAGTGAGGGCAGTGACAAGGCCTTGGAAACTATAGAACATTCACAATCCAATGCCTCTTTCTCTACACTCCTTTGCTTTCTTCCCCTCTCCCTGCAATGCCATACTGTGTTTGCTCCAAATCACCCTGATAGAGTTGCTGAAAAGACCAGTGCTCTCTGGCATGGGGTGGCATTGGTGGGAAGGGATGCAGCCCTCGATAAGTGGATGAACATCATGGGAAGGTCTGGATCCTGTGCACTGTGAAATACACGTGGAAGGACCCACATCTACTGTAGCCATGGTCCCGCTGGGTGTGTGCACGTGTGCTTACAATTCATGGGACTTATACTTTCTGTTATATATTTCTGAACAAAAAAGTTGATCTTACACTAAAAGAATCTGAAGTATCCTTCAAGAGGTTGAGGGAGGAGGTGAAGGCGGGGTCGGGGGGGGGGATGGCTTGGCGACCTCAGAGGCTGAGCTAGACGTGTGATACCGGGAGTCTAGGGGACCTGGAGGCTAGATTCAGAGGGTCAGTGGTGAAAGAGAGGGAGATGGTGGAGGGAGATTCTGAAAGTCAAGGGGATGATCAAGGTGCCTGGAGATTCGGAAGGTGTCAGTGACGGAGGCGTGGAGACGGTTAAGGTGGTGGATGAGGAAGGACAGAAATATAAAAACCCAGAGGGCCCAGTGTGGGTCCACCTCAGATCATACATGCCCTCATTTCATCCTGACCACTACAGCAATAATGAATTTTATCATTCCCTTTTTTTTTTTAACCGCACCATGCAGCATGCGGGATCCCTGTTCGCCGACCAGGGATCGAACCCATCACCTCTGCAGTGGAAACGCAGAGTTTTAACCACTGGACCACCAGGGAAGTCCTTTCATTCCCATTTTTAAATGAAGAAACAGATGATCATATCAAGCCTCTAACTCAAAGACATACGTCAGAGCCAAGATGCAAGATTCGAATCCAAGCAAGCCGAGCCTCCCGTGATGTTGGGAAGGGAAATGCACCCCCCAAACCCCAACTTTTACCCTCGCAGCCCTCCTCCCACACAGCCCATGGGGCCTCCCAGACCCAGCCTCCAGCTTTCATTCCCCCCACAGGCTGGGCCGCCTGCCCTCTAATTAGATTCCCCTGGAAATAAGAGTGCATTGTACCGTTCTGCTGAAGGCAAACTGATTTTACAATTTCTTTTCTTTCCTCCTCTTTAATAACTCACAATGTCTCAAGGAGGTTTTACTTAGGGCCTGCACACTGGAAAATTATTCTGTCTCTCGTGCACTCGTTTTTCTCTCGAGGAAAATTGAAAACTGGATTTCTCCTCCATCACCGGCCCCCTCTCTTGGCCTATCTTGTGCCCAGAATATGCTAGTCCATTCCCAAATCCCTCCTTGGCCCTTCTCTACCTCGAAAGCAAGGCGCCCTGCCTTCCTGCCCCACAGCTTGGAAAGGCTGGCAGCCCCACTGATCTTGGGAACAGTGAAGAGTCTTTCAAAAGTTGAGAGAGCGGGCAGGCGGGCAGGCAGGGGGAGGGGCGGGGTGGGGGGAGCAAATCCGCTCGCTCCACTTTGAGATACTTTTGCCTCCAGAGAACTGGACCGGCTCCAGCACTTTTGAGGTGGGAGTTGGGTGAGGGCAGGGCCTTTATTGGTCCCATCGGGTTCCCGTTAAGTGTCAGAGAGTAAATTATAAACAAATGGGTCCCATTTCCATTTCTGAAAGCATCCCCGGCTCTGCCTTCGCCCTCCACATTTAAGGGTACATCCCTTTAAGTGGAGCCTGATGGGACCAGGAGCCAGGTGGATGGTGTCACACAGGCGTGGGCTGTCATCTGTACAGTCTGCAGCCCACACCGGCTGCTGGGCACCCACTCTTCAGGCACTGGAGCCAGACCAGCAATGACGTGTGACGGACGGACAGACCTACGGATTGATGGACGCCCCCGGGGGACTGCAGATCTGGGCTCTGAGTGGACAGGTTTCATAAATTAGGGTTTGAGAGCTCTGGCCCAGGGGGAAGCAAGAGGGTGGGATCGGGGAGCTGGCTGCAGAAAGAGGCCCAGGCTGGGGCTGCGCTGAGGGCGCGGCTGGCGTGACCACGGCCCCACGTGGGCTAAGAGGGTGGCGGAGCACAGCAGGTCCCCGGGGCCCGGGCACTCAGGACATGTGGGACGGGGTGTCTCTGCCACCCTGAGCAGGGCTACACCCCCTATGTCTCCCCACTTGCCAGCTCCTACCGCCCCTGCTCCCGTTATGGGGGCTGGAAATGGGAGAATGACTCAGCTGCGCCCGCACACATAGTTCGTTTTCCAATAACTGGGACCATGTGCCAGGCACCGAGGTCCAGGCACTTATTATCTCATTTAATCCTGGCACTATCCCCACCAGGTAGGCACTGTTACCCCCACTTTACAGAGGAGGGCTCTGGAATGCAGAGAAACCATTCCCAGTGGTCATTACCGCTCCCAGGAAGCGCTTTCCACGCGCCAGGTGCTGTTCAAAGCCTTTTTGCGGATTAGTGAACTCACTTAACTATGGCAACATGTTGCAATGATTATTATTCCATTTACAGGTGAAGAAACCAAGGCTCAGAGAGGCAGAGCGTGAGTTGATCTCAGGTCTGGTGCAGGCACCGACCTCCCTGTTTGGGAAGGGGAGGCTTCCCCAGATGAACTTGGTCTCTAAATGTTTGAAATCTCCTTTTTGTTTCAAGCGAGTCCATTGGTTCAAGCTAGGAGCAACCTGAGAGATCATTGAGTCCCAACTCATTGGGACTCAACTTACAGTTGAAAAAACTGAGACCAGAGACGGGGTGTGACTTGCCTGAGGTCACACAGCAAGTCAGTAGGAGAGCCGGCACTGGTGTCAGGCCCCCCTCTAGTCCCAGAGACCCGCAGACGCTCTCAGGGTATGTCAGCAATGGGAGGAGGGGTGGTCGACAGCGGGCCTCCTGGACAGGGCTCTGGAGAGGGTGCTGCCAGTATGGCCATTGTTTTAGTTAAGTCCTGGGGCCACTGACTCGGGATGCAGGCTCTGTGTTCTAACGATGCCCTGAATTCCTCCTGGCCCTCCCCTGCAAACCCGGAAGCAATGCCATCGGCTGCCACCCCCAGTCTGAGAGTGCTCCAGGACTGGGAGGAGGGAAGGAAAAAAAGGAGAGTGAGCCAAGTGCCAGGAACTGAGTGGTGTCAGCCAGGCTGGGGATCAGAGCATCTTTCTTTTGTTCCCCAGGTGGAACTAGAGGCTGCCAGCAAGATATGGCTTTGGAGACCGAGAACTGGGGGTCTGAATCCTGGGTGAGCTCAGGCTGGTACTTAGCCTCTCTGAGCCCCAGCATATAGGAGGCAGGTGGGTGCTCAGGTAAAGTGTCTGAGGATGGGAAGGCAAAGGAGAGACCCGCTGTCCTTCACCCCCATCCCTCCCAAGGGCCCCCAAGGAAAACAGACACAGGTGCTTGCTACATCCTCATGGGCCCTGACATGTTGCAGGAAGAAACTTGAGGAAGACAGGCCTGGCTGGGGAAGGGACTCGGCTACAGCTGAGTCACTGTTTGCCGAAGGTGACCTAAGGTGTGTCCAAACGAGAACCAGCCAGGGTCCTACTCCTCCAGGGCCTCCAGACATACCCGCCTGTCCAAAACCAGGACAAAGGCAACCCTCCCCCTAGGAAAAGACGTGCCAACCCAGGAATCATCCAGGTCCAGAAAAATGCTTAGGTAAATGCATGCAAAAAACACACTGAGTGTGTGCTCCATGATTGGGAGCCATTATTATTTTAACAAGCATTTAATGAGCACCTACTAGGTACCCCGTGCTTTCTCACATGCTCTCCCTTCTAAGCTGCCTTCCGGTCTAAGAGGGTTCTGCTGGTGTCTGGTTTTTGCAGGTGAGGAGGTTGAACCTGGGAGGGTGTGGCTCAGGCGTCCATGTGGCTGGAATGCCCCCAGCTCTGATTCTGGGCCAGGGGTTTTCAACCTGGGCCGCTCATAAGAATCCCCTGGGGAGCTCTTAAAAATACTGCCCCCCCTTCCGATGTAATGGTCTGGGGTGCAACCTGGGATTTTTTAAAGCTCCCCCATTGACTCTCCTGTGCAGCTAAGGCTCCTGGGCTTTGCTGCAGAATTTCCCATCTCCTATTTAGCTCTTGAGGTGGCATGGTTAAGAGATGGATGGTTAAGAGATTTCAGAGGAAAGGGGAGAATCAGGACCATGTGTCCCATTGACCTTGGCTGGGGGAAGAGAAGAGCAAAGATTGGACCCTCCCCAAGCCCTGGTGCTGGCTGGGCTGGCTCAGGGGTCCCAGCTGAAGGTGACAGGTGGGCAAGAGCTCCTGGGCTGGGGAGGTCATTCATACCACCCCCCTGCCTCTACCACGTTCTCAGAGTAAATCCCACCCCTGTCCCCCAGCTAATCTTCCTCCTCACCCCCAGGACCTCACGACTTGTAGAGACGAATGAGTGTGCATTTCCTTAAATCTAACCTCAATCCCTCCAGTCGCATCCTCCAGAATCTGTCTCCTGGAATTTGTCCTCCTTGTGCTCCGTTACTGTGTGAGGATCTAGGCTTCTTGGGAGAAGGACTTCCCTTTATTGGGCTGCTGCAAAGTCAGGGGTGTGTGTAGTCCCAAGCATCCTTCCTTCCCCTGCAAGTCTCTGAAGGATGTAGATGAAGCCCAGCCACAGAACGAACTTCTCCCTAGCCCTTCCCTTTCCGTAGGACTTTGCACTTGACCAAGAACCTCAGAGCGGGTATTATTATTCTCCTCCATTTTACAGATGGGAAACAGGCACAGGGAGGTAAAACAGCTTGCCTGACAGCACACGCATCTAGCTCTGATCTGCAGCAGGAGGGAATAAAGTCAGACCAATGGAAGAACTGCCCAACCTTAGTAGTCCCAAGCCCTAGAACCAGCTGTTAGGGGGAAGCTGTAGGATGTCTCGGGGGCTTTTCTGGATGACCCCAAAGCACCCCTGGCCCCTAAGCCTACCACTGGAGCCAGGCTCCCACATACTCCCACCACCAAGCAGTCTGAATTGTCCCCCAGGTGAGTCGGAGGGGAAATTCAATCCTGTCTCCTTTTCTCTGAACTTGCCAAAAGCTTGTTTGCTCTGAGAGGCCCGTGAGGCCTTGGCTTCCTCGGTTTCAAATAATTGACTTTCAAAGCCTGTCTTCAGGTGGAATGCTGCCATGCACCACCTGGGCAAAGGGCTGAACTCCGAGGACTTTGCCAGGGAATGAATGGGGAGCTATCCGAGCTCCGAGATTGGCTGGATGCCTCCCAGAGTCACCTCAGGGCCCCACCAACCCCTTCCTCCACCCCAAAGCCTTGCCCACAGTCACCGGCTGCCATGGAGTTGACTCTGATTGGGAGCCAAGATGCGTAGGCAGGCTGCAAGCCCCGGCACACCCTGGAGCATCTTACTGGGCAGCTATTAGAGGGAATGCGGCACTTGCAGGGGTGTTCACCTGTGCCCTTAGCCCTTCTGGGGCTGGAGGCGGTGAGTACACCTCCCCACACCCAACATCTTTTCTGGAGGGCGCATGAGGTCCCCACAGGCCAGCGCGCTCAGGGTCCCCCTGGGCTGAAACCAGACCACTGTGTGGGGAGGGGCTGGGGACAGGCCCGAGGTTTGGAGCTGCAGATTAAACGATTATTTTGAAACAGAATGAGTCGAATTAGCACAGTGTCTGGATGAAGGAGGTGCAGGAAACTTCACCAGTTCTGCGGCGTTCCCCACCCCAACCCCGAGCCTGCGCGTGCCTGCATCTGTCTAGCTCCAGGCACAAGACACCTGGTCCCTTGGCCTTCTGTGTTGGCTGGAGACCTGGGAAGGGCACGTACCACAGGTGTGTTGTCAAGGCCACTGGGGCCGAGAGCTGGGCCAATCTCAACCCCTCTCGGTCTGTCCTGAAAGTAAAAATAATCAGCGGCTACGTTTATCAAGGGGTGTGTCGAGGCTCTCTGCTGAGCTGTGTGCGTGCATCACGTCATGTAAACCACTCAGCCATGATCTGTAATGAAACTCCACAGTGAGGGAATTAAGGTTCAGAGAGATGAGGTCGCTTCCCCAAGGACACACAGCACGGCACAGTCAGGATTGGAATTCGGGGTCTAGCTGACTCTGGAGCCTGGGAGCTTAGCCACCACCTTACACTGCCATGTTTAGAATCACAGGAAGTAAAGGATGGTATCTTAGGCTGGGCCTCATCAGGAAGCTGGCATGGTTCCTGGGGAAGGTAATGCATTGTCCTCGTTCCCCACAGGATTTGGGGTTCACCTGTCATATGTCTAGGGGAACAGTATGTGTCTAGGGGAGCAGGTCCTAGAATAGTGAGCTCCTGGCCTCCCCTCCTCTGGGCCTTACCTTTCTCATCTGTAAAATGGGGGCAGAGAGCTAGATGATCCCAAAGCTCCATGCCCCCCCAGCCCTGGACTGACACTCCATCACTTACTGTGTGGTTCTGAGCTACTGATGTCACCCTTTGGGCCTCAATTTCCCCATAGGTAAAACAGGGTGACAAGGCTACTCCATAGAGGGCTGTAAAGATCACAGCCTTGGAAGAGCTTTGTAAACTGTAAAGTAATGGCCAAAGGAGAGGGCTGTGATAACTTCGTTAAGTGGACTCCCAGCATGGTTGCCTCACCCTCAGCCCTGGGGGCAGCTCCTCTCCCCCAACCTCCCCCAAACAGGCTTTGTCTTCCCTTTTCCAGGTCACTAGCTCCCCATTTGTTATGCCTCCTGCCCTCCTGCGGGTCTGGAATACTCTCAACGGTTGGGAAGGAAAAACCCAGATGTGGCTATAGGCTGTGTGGGGGCCAGGAGAGAGGTCACCACTGCCTCAGAGGAATGAGATCATCTTTCCAGGAAGATGGAATAGGTCCCGGTGCTGCCACTAATTAGCTGTGTGACCTTGGGCAAGTCACTTAAAGTTTCTGGGGCCTTTGCCCCTCCATTTGTGAAAGTGAGAGGGTCAGACTAGATGCTTCCAGAGCTGGTATATGAGATGGATCTGACGCAGGAGAAGCTTCTTTCAGCTCCAAATCGCAATCTTAGTGCAAGGATCTGGGGGAGCTGTGAGTTTCACAATCCTAGATGGGAAAAAGAATTGTGGCCCCAGGATCCCACGTTCTTAATGCCAATGGATGAGATGTGGGTTGACATCTTTTTTTCTCTCTGCTCTCTCTTAATAAGAGGGAGAAGGGAAGGCTGTGGTATTAGTGAGCCATCTTGGATGGGCTGGTACCAGCCGGCCTTAACTTCAAGGCCATGTTAAAGTCTCGTAACAGTTCCTGGCCTGTCGGGAGAACGTCAGCGCTCCTTATCTTTCGCCATGGGGCCAGGCAATTCTTCTCTGGAGTCTGTCCTCTGAACTCGACAGTTGTGTTTTAGGATGGGACCAACTCCTCCGCACACCCCAGAATATTCCAGAGGACTCAGAATCAGAAAACCCAAATTCAAATTCCAGCTCAGCTACATTCTAGCAAGGGGCTTGAAGGAACAGTCTACTTCTCTGGTCCTCAGTCTTAACCATCTGTAAAATAGGGGCCGCAATGGCTCCTGGAGTTAACAGGTGAGAATGACAGGCACAGGGCCAAAAGCACATCTGTTCTCACTTGTCAGATCAACAGTGACACAACAACTGACAAAGCCCATGGCTCGTGAGGTATCACAGAGGAAGCAGCTTCTTGTACCAGTCTCCAGAAAATGATGTTTGACATTGTCTTGACACCCAAACTGTTTAAGCCTAGAACAGTGCATAGTGCCCACTTCGTCAAAATAAACGAAGTGTATTTTGCAGCTGTAGCCTCTCTTACAGGGCAAGAGAATAAGTGAATGAATGAATGAACTAAAGAAAGAACAAAGAAGTCACTATAAACTCCACGACTTCATAAAGATTACCCAATTTTTTCACGTCACTGAGCATCACTTAGCGCATCCTACAAGGGTGCTGGGGCAGGGTCATCATATTTAGGTCTGTTTTGAGGACAAGATCACTGAAGCTCAGAGAGAATGAATGACTTGGCCAGGGCCCCGGTCACACGATTCAGAAGTGCTTACTTCAGGCTCTGGGAAGCCAAGGCTCCTGCCCCCCACGCCTGACTCAGCGTCCTCCCCAGCCTGCCAGCAGCTCATGGAAGAGAGGCTGCCCCCCTGGCCCTTGAGTGCCCAACCTGTCCCTGGCAAAGCACCCACCCCTGTTGTCCAGCCCCAGAGCAGCCTCTGAGGACATCGGTGCAGGCCAAGACCAGGCTGTACTCCACCGGGGACCAAAAAATAAATAACACCACTCTCTGGGCTCCGGGAGGCTGGTTTCTACCCCCTCCCTGGAAACGTCCTTTGATTTCAAAACAGGCTGGAGTGTAAAACCAATAAAGCTTCCTGTGCCCATAAACAAACAGGCAGCCGCTTAACACCCCCCTCCCGGAGCCCTCCGCCTACCCCCTGCTACTGGAAGGTGCGGGCAGAGGGCAGGGCTGAGCCCCATTGTCCTGGGTAATTAATTGCGGTAATAAGGAGCTGCACTGAGCTTCAAAGGCTGGCCCGGGGCCACGGGAGCGGGAGCCCTGGCTCCTGTGTGCAGCTGGAAGGCAGCTTGCGCTCCAGGCCCACCTCTGCACCTGCACCCTGAGGACCCACTGTGTGCAGGCCTGGCACCAGGCACTTGGCTTTTTCCAACACTGTACTTTGGGTGTCATTCACCCTGTTTTACAGATGAGAAGACTGAGGCTCAGAAAGTTTCGGAAAGATGCACAGGAAATGTGAAAAAATAAAAACAAACTCATTTCCACCTCTTGTTTTCTTATTCTACCGTTTTTTAAAATTAATTTTTATTGGAGTATAGTTGCTTTACAATGTTGCATTAGTTTTTGCTGTACAGCAAAGTGAATCAGTTATATGTATACATATATCCCCTCTTTTTAAGATTTCCTTCCCATTTAGGTCACCATAGATCACTGAGTAGGGTTCCCTGTGCTAAACAGCAGGTTCTCATTAGTTATCTATTTTATCACAGTATTGTATATATGTCAGTCCCAATCTCCCAATTTGTCCCTCCCCCCTTCCCCGCTTGGTAACCATAAGTTTGTTCTCTACATCTGTGACTCTATTTCTGCTTTGCCAATAAGTTCATTTCCACCTCATGAAACTCAAAGCCTGAATCTCTCACGGCCCCTGTGCCCCACCCCAAGCACCTCTCACACTGAATGTGGGGGGGGGGCATATCTGTATGTCTGTCTGTCCCCCATGCCAAACAAGGGGCCCCTGAGGGCACGGATGTTCCCATGTTGTTCCCTGCTTCAGCCCAGCGCCTGGCATTTAGTTAGAGCTCAACAAAGACTAATTGATGGACTGACAACCAAGTGTCAACTATTTCAATCCTCAATCATCCCCCACCCCCATTCTGTGCTCCTGCTTTATCACATTTTTCTTTTCATCTTTCCCTTCTAGCACTCTTGAGCCCCTATTGTGCTCCAGGCTCACGCAAGCTCCTTTCACCCACATTATTTCACCGAATCCTTACAAAAACCCTATGAGGACAATATTTTTAGCTCCATTTTACAGGTGAGAAAACTGAGGGTCAGAGAGAAGAAACACCTTCTCATTTGGGGAGTCGGCTGCCCACTGCTTCTTCCCTAACTCTCTCCACCTCCTGATTATCCTCCCACCCCTCCACCCTCACCTCTCCATCCCCACACACCCCCTCCTCGGCCACGTGCTCACAGCCTGGGTCCCGCCCCACCTCTGAGCTCCCTTCTGTTTTTTCACTCAGGATTCCTGAGCCCAAGGAGCCGTGCTTGTTTATAGCCCTGCCTGCCCCGTTGCCTGGGTCCCAGCCCAGGTCAGCTCTCTGGGGCTAGTAGGGACTTTTGAACGTGCTAAATACAGGTTACAGGGGTCAGGGGGTCATGGCCCTTCCTTGGTGGAAGTTTGACTTGAACCATCCATGAAATAGTGACTCTTATCTTGGGGGGCGGGGAAGGGAGGAGAGGCAGATTTCTTAAATGTGATGATACTTCAACCACTTCCCCACCCCACCCCCGCTATGCCTCACTCAACCCCACCCCGCTTTGGTCTCTGGATAGATTCGGCATCTGGATTTCCCGTTTCCTTCCCTCTAATTCTGTCCTTAAGTCAGAAAAAAATAAGGGGTCTGCGGGGACGAGCAGAGCAGAAGTGAAGGGAGGAGTTAACATTCGTTGGAGGCCTGCTTTGCTCTGAGCAGATTGGGATTTGAGGGGTTCTCACCTCCCTTTCACAGGCCGGGGGATGAATCGGCTGAAACCACCCAGGTGGCAAGTGGCAGAGCCCGGACTGGAACGCAGTCTAAAGCTAAGGGCCAAATCACCAAATGGGAGTCAGGCCCACCCGGGGGGCACCTTCCCCGGGAAGGGGCTCCCCCGCAGGCTCTAGCCCCAAGCTCCACTTCCACGCACCTAGGACCCCCCCTCAGCCACCCAGCACAAGGGCTCAGGCCCAGGAAGCACCCTTTAGATACAGCCTCACGAGCACACAGCTCTCCATGCTTTTCCAAGTCCCTTTGCGGTCCCTCTTCTCTTCCCGCCCAGCCCCTTCTCAAAGCTGGGATGAGGCTGAGATAACCCTACTTGATGGTGACATATCTGAGCCTCAAGGCCAAAGAGACTTGTCCCCTGCACCCCAGGGAGTAGGGTGAGCAGCCGTCCCAATGTGCCTAGGACTGAGGGTTTCCTGGGAATATGGGACTCTCAGTGCTAAAACCAGGACAGTCCCAGGCAAGCCAGGGCAGTCTGTCGCCCCACCAGGGAGGGAAGGCCCGATGCAGAGGCCAGGCTCCGAGCTCCCAGGCAACAGTGTTTTCCTTCCACCTGCTACTTGCCTAAGCCCCCTTGCCTTCTCCTGTCTATCCCTTTCTCCAGGGAAACACCACCAGGGAAGATGACTGCAAACACCCTCGCTGGCATTGCTACAAGGGAAGCTGTTCAGAAGGAAAAGGCAAATAATCCAGGTCCAATTCTCTGGCCTATGATCATAAGGAATGCTCCCTTTTCAGGCCTCTCAGTACCCAAATTAAGACAGGTGTGGGATGGGGAGAGAGGGAGAAGGAGAAGGGGAGGGGGAGGAGAGGGAGGGGCTGGCCTCACCCTCAGCAGAGGCCTGGCTGCCCCTTTCCCCTCCGACTGCTCACGTGTCTCAGGAAAGTTCCAGGTTTAGGAAGCACGTATTGAGCACTTACTCTGTCTACAGCATTGTACCGACCAGACGGGATCAAAACAGAATAACACACAGTTAACTAGCCCTTGTCGTCCAAGAAAGTTCTAACCTGGCACAGGAGACAGAGGCATGGAACGAAACCCACTAGGACAGTGAGTCTGCGGGACACACACACATACACACGCACACACACATACGCACAAGGGCACACACACTACTGCACACATGTACCCGCATACATACACACACGCACACACACATACGCACAAGGGCGCACACACTACTGCACACGTGTACCCGCATACATACACACACGCACACACACATACGCACAAGGCCGCACACACTACTGCACACGTGTACCCGCATATATACACACACGCACACACAGCCAGACCCGTACACAAGCACATACACACATACACACTCCCCAACCTAGTTAGAGGGAATCTGGAATTTTTCCCTTACAGTGGCTTATCTGAGTGATAATCAGGAAAGGATTCTCCCGAGGCCACTTCCAGCCCAGCACCCCCGCCAGGTCTTCTCCCACAGCCCTGCGTCCTGGGGCTCGGGCCTCTTCCAGACAACTGCCCTCTCAAAACACACGGATTCTCTCTGAGCTGAGCTATAGCCTCCTGTTCACAAGCCCGCTGCCGTCTCACTGGGACCAAGATTTGCTTTGGGCTTCAACCCCTGTCCTGAATGCAGCCCCTGAAAAACAGGGCAAGGCCCTAAGCATCAGTCAGGCCTGGAGTGCATCCCAGCTGGATTCTTCCTTCTCTCTTGCCTCACTTTCCCGTCCACAACTTGGGGGAAATAACACCATCATCGACATTAAAGCCCACCTGAGTGATGACACACATCCATCCCCCCTCCAGCCACCGGGACATAGTAAGTGCTCAATAAAAGTGGTTAGGATGATGGGGACAGACAGGAAGAGACCCCGGTCTCTCGCTCTTCTCCAGAAACACCCACCCTGGGGTCCCTCGAAGACTCCAGCAGGCTGTGCTGGGCAACATATGGCTGGGGGGAGGGGCTGGAAGGTTGGGGGAGGAGGGGCAGGTGGGGGCAGGGAAGAGGAGGAGAAAGGGTGTACTTAGGAAAAAAGAAAAACCCACACAAAACCGACAGAATTCCAGCCGATTATTTCTCCTGCTGCAGATGTACATTAATGCAGGAGAAGCGGGGACGGAGCTCTGGGCCGGGGAAAGAGAAACAGTTCCTTTTAACAAGCCGTTGTCTGGCTTGATCTTGTCACTCTAAAGAGGGCCATTGAGGGGTATTCATGCGTCGGCCCTGGGGGGACAAAAGGGCCCAGTATATATACTGACTGCTCAGTTGCCCGCGGACCTTGGGGTCTTTGTCTAACCTTCTCTTAATAAACTTTTGGGAAGAGTTCATCAATCCGCTTCAATAGCTGATGTTCTCATTTTCAGAGAGAGAAGAAAAATAGCAGAAGGCTGGCGTGGCTTTTTTTTTTTTTTTTTAAGGAGGCATTCTCAATAAGAAGGGGAATGGGAAAGAGAGAGAAAAGGAGAAAGCCCGCAGACACCCCACTTTAAAGGGAAAAAGAACACATCACAACTACAGCCACAAATCCTAGATGGGAGCCCAGACAAAACCACTATTCATGGGGCCCCAGGTCTGCCTCCATCTGAGTGTCTCTGGGCCGCTGGCCCTGGGTCCCCTTGGTGGAGGCAAGAAAGGCTGAGTTCGTCGCTGGTAGGGCGTCGGGGTGAGAGAAGAAATTTCTTATAAGGAAAGTGTGGCTTAGAAGGGCAGCAGGCAGGAGCCTTCCGTCCAGTTTCTGTGTTAGATCTGGGGTCACTTGGTTTCCTGCCCATCAGGCAGTTTTTAAAAACTGGAGGTGGTGTTTTTTCAGTCAAGGGGGTGGCGGGGTGAGGTGGGTGGGCAGCTTTTTCTCCTCTAAGCAGTTTTTCCTCCTGCGGTTTCAATCCCCAGCCCCAGCCCCCTAAAAAGCTCTGCTTTAGGTTGTAGGAAGTACCCCCCATGCTCCTCCCCAAAGGAGTAAGACCTAGAAATCCCCCCCCATTCCACGCTGCATGGTGAGGTGGGGGAAGTGGGTTGAATTGGGGGTGGGCAAGGAAGAAAGGATATTCCTAATATTCCTACCGTGCCAGACACTGTACTAGTTTTGACTCTATATGTGTTAACTCACTTCTCACCACTACCCTATTTTCTAACACACATTTTTTTCCTCACTTTTTCTCATTTACTTGGGGAAACCAAGGCTCAGAGAAATGATCCCTGATCCCGAGTCCCATAACAGGAAGCTGAGGTCCAAACTCAAGTCTTATCAAATCCATGTTTTCAAGTTCTAAACTAAGCTGCCTCTTACATTTTAAGGTATTATTAAGTCGTAATAGCCACAGAAGTCGTGCTTTTAAAATGTGCCGGACATTGTCATAAGACTTTATGGACACTGTTTTCCCAAGAGCCCAGTGATATGGGTCCTATTATGATAACACCCATAATACAGATGGGGTGACTGAGGCACAGGGGAGAAGGAACTGTCAGACAGCCAGATGGGCAAAGGCAGATTCGAACTCAAGTCTGTTCTGACTCTGGGGCTCCGCCTTGGTCCCTACGCTGCTCTGCTTTCGATGAAAGGCAAACGCAGGAGGAGGGAAGCAGATGAACAAACGAATCTGACTTCCACCCCAACAAGCCTGGAAGTGGGTCTCCCAGGTCCTGGTTCAGCTTTGCAGTGCAGGCTCCCAGACACACACATACACACACACACACACGCACACACACACACACACATACACACAAACCCTCCAAGTCTCCCCAGTGGCTCTAGTTCAATGTTTTACAGGCCTAATGAGTGTTGACAAGTTTAATGAGTTTGTTTTAAAGAGGGGAGGGGGGACCTGGTCAAACTGAGATTTCCGAGTCAAATGAATTAGTGGAGGCCGCCAGACTTCAGCTGACAGGCCTGGAAACCCTCCCGCCGACTGCAGCCTTGAGCCATGGACCCCGGCCCCCTCAATGGGAGCAGGGCCCCATGCCAGACACTGGGGGCTCCGGAGGCCTCGGAGCGGTCCACGGGTGCCTGGGTCCCAGTCAAAGCCCCTGTCTTCATCCCGCAGCCCCCCTCCCTGCCAGCCCACCCCGGTGGGCCCCCCTTCTGCTGGACTCTCCTCCCGCACTGCGTCCCCAATGAGAAATGTGATTCAAACCCAGTTTGGCACTTGTTTGCATATTGATTGCGTGGTAATTAAGTGGCTTCATCTGAGGAGGGGACGCACCACCTGCATTTCTAAGCTTCCCAGTCATGGGCTGGGACAGGGCGCAGCCCTTGTGTCTGACCGTGCAAACCGGAATCCAGGGAGACCGGCTTCTGGCTGCTAGAAGGGACTTTCGTCGTCCTTTAAAATAGTATTGTTTCATTTTTTATGGTGCGGAGATGAATTGGGAAGGAGCTTGCACAAACCTGACCAGCTGCAGATGAAACAGCAGAGTTAAAATTAAATCATAATTATGCCAAAAGGAAAGGAATACATATGTGCTTCTGATGTCACTGTGTCATGATAGTCACGTGCAAAGCAAGATTAGTTCTCCCTTTGATTGGCCCCTCCTGAGCCACGGGGGTCGCTGACCTGAGTCCTGGACCCAAAGCCAGAGAGGCTGGCATCCAAACTCCTTCTACCTCTTTTTCTAGATCTGATCTTGGGCAAGTGACTTCACCTCTCTGACCCTCAGTTCCCTCATCGTAAAATGGGTTTAATAAAGCCTGTGATGTTCTCAGCGTTGTGGGCCTAAAGGGGGCTATTGCCCCCAACACACAGTAAGTCCTCCACCATCCCGAGTTTGTTTTCCAGAGCTGCCTCCCAGCTAGAAATGACCATGATCTGTTCATCTCGAATTATCACAGCCTTGCAAATTAGTACATGCTAACTTCCAGCCCATCCAATGGTTTTTTTCCCCCCCTCCACTAGCCCCAGTAGCCCCTGAAATTCTCAGGGGGCATCTGTCACCCTCATTGCTCGCCAAGAAGTGGGTGAGTGGAGATTCAGGAAGGAGAAAGGCTTTGCATCCCTGTGCGTTGGTTTTGCTTTATTATACTGTGTTTTGTCGTCCGTTAAGGAGAACAGAGTTGGAGCTGACACATCCCAGGCTGGGTCACAGCGTCCAGCTGGGATTCCAGACCCACCCCGCCCCGCCCTCACCCAGCTCTCTCTCTCTCTCCCTCTCTCCCACATGTGATTATTTATTGGATATTTCCCTCTGGGAGGAGATGCCCCTCCCCTTCTTTAACTTTCCCCTAATCTCTGGTCTAAGGCGGTGAACTTGTGAGAAGTGTTCTTTCCAGTGAGAATTTCTTTACAGACTGTTTTCCCTTTCCAGCTGGGAGCATGGCGTTGGGCTGGGTGGGGGGGTGGGGGGAGGGGAGCGGGGAGAGGAGGGAGGGGAGGGGGGGGATGGGTCACTCCATGTCAAGTGGGCAGACGCTGTGAACCGCCTCTCTGGACAGCGGCTGTGGTGCCTCTCTGGTGATTTCTTCACTTCCTAGGTCTTGCCATTGTTCAGTGCTACAGCCAGCTGCGGGCGTTAATCTTTGGCGTATTTGCAGTCCCAGGAAAGAAAGGCCCTGCGTGCAACAGGGCTGGGCTGGGGGCCCAGGGAATGGGCAGAGGCTGAGACGCCAGAATGAGGAGGGGTACACGCATGTGACCGCACACACGTCCATCCGCCAGGCCCCGGAACAGAAGGCAGCATCTACGCTCTCTGGCATGTGAACCTTTATGTTGTCACTTAAACCCTGCCTGGGGAGCAGAGGAAAGAGGCTGGAACTCAAGGCGGCCCTGGTTTTCCTTCCTGGCTCAGCCACTTACTAGCTAGGTGACTTCAGGCAGATGACTTGGGCTCCCTAAGCCTCGGTTGGTGTCTGTAAAATGGGGGCAAGTGCATTTAAACCACAGAGATTTAAATGCACTGACCTGCGCCCACACACGGTGGAAATGGTGTAGCCCCACGAGTATATAAACACCCAGGGCCATCCACCTCACAGCGCCAACAGACGCACACCCATATCTACACAACCACACAGCCCTGAACACGTTCGCACTTGGTCCTTACACTTCATATCACAAGGACATACCCACACATACCAATAAGCCAAGACAAAGCCCCCCACCCAGTCTAACCAGGACCCACTCTACCTCTGCCCTGACTCCCAAAATACGATCCATCAGCAACCATGTAAACACAGTACACTGTACACAGTACACAGTGTACACAGTACAAAATACACACAAGAAAAAACACTCCCTTAACAGCAATCCCAACACCTACCTTCCAACACACTCCCAAGGCCACTGGGGATTTCTCAGTTCATAATCCCAAATGCAAATCAGAAATGTGGGCATGGTACCCCATTAAAAAAAAATCATCAAGCCCTCTTCTTGCTGAATCTTCTGTTAATGACAAGCCCTTTGCTCTAGAGACAGGGGAAGCCACTCCCCAGGGACACAGGACCCTGTGAGTCAGTGGAGGGCATTCCAAAGTCAGATGCCTGCCAAAAGTTGGTGCATCATGGCAGGAAGAGTTTGTGGTGCCCGGATTCTATTTCTGTCTCTGCCGTTTGCTGGCTGTGTGGCTCTAGGGAATTGAGCAAACCTCTCTGAGCTCTGCTTTCAACTGCAAAATTGGGATAACAAATACCCACGGGGCAGGGCTGGGGGTTAGGTGAGATGAGACACCTGACACAGTGTCAAGAGGTGGATGGGCTGAGAGCACAGGCATCCAATCTTCCAATGAGACATCCCTGCCTGTTTGTGCCCAAAGAGCTGAGCACCTCCTTGTGCCTCAACTTCTGTATCTATAAATGAGCATCTTAATAATCCCTCCTTCAAGGTGCTCTTGGGAGGATTTCATGCATTCATTCTTGTAAAGGGCTTAACCCAATACCTGACCCACAGTCAGCTCTCGGTGGGCTATTCTCCTAGGTAGATACTCAATAAATGGCTGCCTCTTTCCTGCCATCCAGGTCTCAGGTCAAATATCACCTCCTCCAGGCAGGCCTCCCTGATAACCCACCTACCATCACTTCCCTGGTCAGCCACTTTCTATTAGCACTCTGCTTTATCTTCTTCAAACTCTTGTCCACCTTCTGAAAGTATTTCCTTACTTGAGGACATGCTCATTGCCTCCCTTCCCCCAGGTGCCAGCCTCAGGAAACCAAGGCCTTGTGCATTCCAGGCTGTTCTCCCAGCCCATGGAACAATGCCTGGCACATAGTGGGTGCTCAGTACATCACTGTGGGAATAAAGTGGTAGTTCCAGCTCCACCCTCCTGGGGCACTGGTGGTGGGGGAGGGGAAGGAGGATGATGGAGGTTGCAGGTGGAGGGGCCCTCCTTCTCCTCCCCACCCCCCCTGGGGAATGTGATTCCAGGCTGCTGGCCCAGCTTTTCTGCTGCCTGCTGCCAAGGGGCCGGTGAGCCTTGATGGGTTTACCTGGGTGTTAATCCCCCCAACAATCCCCCCTGGCCTGACCCGAGAGCCAGCCTCCATTCTTGTCCTGGGTCTAATTAAGTGCCTGAAATGCCACTTCCCCCTTTCAAGCCAGGCTGCCTTTCTCCGAGGTGAGTCAGGTAAAGCCCAGCCTGCCGCTTTGAAGCAGAGGAGGCCGGAAGCCCAGGCAGGTGCATGAAGGGGAGGCGGGGGAGGCACTGAGGGGCCTGGGGGGAGGGGGGACTTCTGCCTGCCCCATCTCAGAGAGGACAGACACCTGCAAATCTCCTAACTCGGGATGCTTAACCTTTTGAGGACCCTGAGCCCTAGGAGACCCAGGAAAACTAAGGCTTCCTCCCTAGGGAAATGCATATATATATATATATATATATATATATATATATATATATATACACACACATACCCACGACTGAGAATTCAATTCTGGGGCTTCATGGTCACCCCTGAAGCCTCTATAGTGCCTGGGTTAAGTTGACACGATGCCACTTTCCTTTAAATATATATCTGTATCTAGATGGATGGAGAGATGGATACTGATATAATCTAGATATATATATGAGACAGCTATAACCCCAATCTCAACAAGATTACCTCTGGGGAAGGAGAGGATTCTCAGTTTTTATTTTATATACTTTTTTTCTGATTTGAAATTTTACAAGTATATATTACTTTTATAATGTATCTTTCAAATTCATATGAAAAAATATATGCATATATATTTTAGAGCCCCTGATAAAACAATGTGTGTTTGGCTTGGGAAACTCTCAGCAACCTTTATGGATCCCCTATGACACACAAATTACTTTCAGGTCTTTTATCTCATTTTAATCACATTCTCCCTATGTGCCAGCCATCTTTTCTGTGTTTTAACTCCTTCGCTCCTTCTGTAATTTTTAATGTCCATTGGATGGATGGGAAAACTAAGGCTCAAAGATGTGAAGTAACTTGCTCAGGGGACACAGCAGGGAGGCAGCACCTGGGTCTCACTGATTCCATGTCCAGTGTTCCTTTTGTGGCCCAGCAGTGGCTGCCTTTGGATGTAAGGGCTGAGGGCCCAGAGCTGAGATGAAAGTGCGTGTCTGAAGGCCATCCCTATGGTGTGGGCAGGAGTTGGGGACAGCAGGACAGGCAGGGGGCCTTCCCTGTCAGCCCCATGGTTCCTAGCATGGTGCCCTGGCAGATCACACCCTCAATAGCAGCAGGCGACACTAATAAAAGGTGAGGGACCCAGAGACTTTGGAAGATGTTCCATTCATGGTGCCTGGTCTAACAGTGTGGAGATTGGGTCCCTGTTCTGACTCTGTTCTCGATTTGCTGTGCAACAAGGAACAAGTCTCTTCCCTTCTCTGGGCCTCAATTTCTCCATCTATAAACAGGGCGTTGCACTAGACCAGTGGCTCTCAGGTGGGGTGGCCATCAGAGTGACCTGGGCAGCTTACCCAAAAGCCACTTCCCTCAGATGTCCCAAATCGAGAAAGTGCCCAGGTGCGTAGGCTTGGCAAAAACACCTGGGTGACTCTGGGGCACACCCTTCTGCCGTCCTGGCTCACGGGTCTTTCCATCTCCCCCACCCTGCATTGAATCCTCCTTCCAGGACCAAGCCAAGATGCTGCCGCAACCCAGCCACACCACCAGTACCCCAGTCAAGCACAGAGAGGGCAACTGCCTCCCCCTGGCCCAGCAGCAAGTTGGTCAGGGACTCAAGAGGTAAACCCCACTGTCTGGAGACCAGCCCAGCTCTGCCTGTTCTCCCAGAGAGACCTCCCAGCCAGGAGAGAAAGTTCTCTAATCAGGGGAATGGAAGAGGAGGGGAACCATTTGTCACCAGATAAGCAATATCAGCTTATCTCTGAAGACCAATAACCACAGCCCCGGGGCTCTGATTCCAGGCATAAACAGAGCTGGTCCCTCCTCCCCTCCAGAGTAGCTGAGGATAGTAGTCTCAGCTCCTCCCTAGGACAAAGCCCCGTCTCACCAGAGTTTCCTCTATCAATGGGAAACAACGCTGGTTTTGACTTCTTCCCCTCCAACGAACGCAGTCATGCCCAGAGCATCAGAGCCTGAAGGATCCTCACGGGCCGCATCACCTCTGAAGCTCTTGTTTGGAACCCCAAGGCTCCATGGAACACAGTTTGAAAACCACTAGGCTGATTGCATCTTGCCGTTGTTCAGACAACAGAGCAAAGACCAGAGAAATTGTGTCCAGAGTTACACAGCAGTTGTGTTGAAGCCAGGGCCTCTTCATGGGAGGATCTGAATTCTAACCCTAGTCAAGATACTGTGGTTACTTTTCCTTGGGGCTTTATTTTCTCTTGCTGCTAAAAGGACTCTTCTCAGGAAGATGAAGAGACCCTCAGAGGACCAAATCTTCAGCATCTGTCAAGTCCCTAGATCCCAGTGGGTGCTCATGGGTGGCAGTGGGGGGTACTGACTTAAGTTATAGTCTCCCTGGGGCCTGAGGATCTAGGGTTCCTGAAGGATGGGGAGGGTGCTGGGGGCTGCATTGTTCAGATGGGGCAAGAAGCACAGCTGGATCTGTGCCCTTCAGGCTTCTTAGGGTAAAGGCATCAGGGTCCTGCAGACCCTATTAGCGAAGAACGCTCCTCTCCCTTCTTCCTTGGGCTAATTTCTCTGTGCCTCAGTTTTCCCCTCTGAAATGGGACTTGAAAGCGTGTATCATATTACACACAAAGAATGACATACTGTAGAGACGAGAAAGGGTTGTATTCGCCCTCACCCCAAAGCCTTCGAATTCCTAGAAACAAGACTTCCACCAGCTTATTTTTCTCCTTTACCAGTGCAACTGCCAGCAGACCGGGGTTACGTCTCCCTCCTTTGGGCTCACTCAGGCCACGCCCTCTGGACCTCAGCTTTTCAATCTGTAAAATGACCCGATGACCTCTAAGGCCTATACAACTCTGTCTTACCCTTTGGGATCTCAGCGTAGAGAGGAATCCCAAGATCCCTTTAATTGACCTAGCCAGCCACGGGCTCAGTACACCTGGGCACCAGGTGGAAAAATCTGGAAACAGCTGCTTCTCTCCCTTCCTCTCCATCTCAGGCTGGGGCTGCCCGCCCTCTTCTAAAATCTCTCCACTCATCCTCTGCTCTCCATCCCCTCTGTATCTCTCTCTCTCTCTCATTAACCTTCTAGCTGGTCTCTCCACACCTTCCAGTACATTCTCTGCTCAGTCCATCGCTTCCCTGCCTTGGCTCCTCACTGCCCTTAGAATAAGTCCTAACTCCTTCACTCAGCCTTGAGGAATCCACAGCTGAGGCTCTGGTGGTATCATCCCCAGAAGAGCTCACAGAAAGAAGGGTTTCATAAATACTCGTGAGATGAACGGATGAACAGCCTTCAAAGCGTTTCCAAGTCATTTGGGTCAGGGCCTGGACCTAGCCTATTTGGGAAAGGGGCAGCTATGATTGGGGACGGGATGTGACTGGGGGCCTGTGTCACATACCCACACCTGCCTCCTTTACACCTGGAGGATGCTTCCACCATGTCCTCAATCAGCACATGGTGCCCACCTTCCCACCCTACCTGCCAAAGCTGCCCAGCCTTTATCTGGGAGTGAGGGTGGGGCAGAACTCATTAGGTGAGGAAAGTCCCTCCACACCTCCACACACCTAACAAGTCTGTTGGGCTCTGTTTCTGCCTTCTTCCCTTGGCCTCTGTTGAATGAGGAGCTGCCCACAGGGCCCGCTGATTTCTTTTCGTTAAGGAAGAACACTATTCATTGGCACCGGCTGAGCACCTGCCCTCACGCCCCCCCGCCCCACCCCAGTCCAGATATGGTGATCACTTATAGATTTCCAGCCCCTATTATTTCTGAAGCCATAGTGGGGTGGGTTCTAGATTGAAAGAGGCCTTGGAGAAGAGGAGGTGGAAGGGATTGCGGAGGAATATTTATTCAGTCTTCCCAATCGGTCCTGTGTTTTATGTAATTATATTGTTGACCCTTCCCAATGCACTGTGAAGTTGTCATCCATGGGACAGTTTTGCAGATGGGAACACTGAGGCTCTCAGGGGACCTCACTCAAAGTTACCCAGATCTTTCAGGCTCCAGGACTTCCCCTTCTCCTTCATTCTTCCCCCTTCCCACCTCCCACTCAGGTACCACCTCTAGAGCATCTCACAGGGGTGGCCTCTGCCCACCAAACCTCACTGATCACAGGCCCGCAGGTGGACGCAGCTGGGGGTGACTTTTGGAGGTCTCTGGACCCAACTCCACGGGTTCAGGAGGAGGAAAGCAAGGCCTGAGAGCCAGAGGCGCGTGCCCTAGCCACGCAGCACTTTGCGACAGACACCTTTCTCGCTTCCTCCACCACCCCCTCCCAAGAAAGCCAGCGACTCCAGGCTCTTTTGCGACACTCCCATCTCCGGGGGCCGCTGGGGCAGCTGACCCAGCAGAGGCTCAGCAGCCCACCGGGGTCTGGCTTCCCCTGGCCCGGGGCTCGGTTTTGTTGTGGGGTTTTGTGCGTCCTGTTTTGTTCGGTCTCCCCGCCCCTTCCCGCGCGGGGCCAGCCCCCTCCCCACCCCCTCCCCGTCCCTGTCCCCTCCCCACCCCCTCCCCGTCCCTGTCCCCTCCCCCTCCCCCTCCCGGGCTCCCAGCGTGCCCGCTCTTGACTTCATCCACTAAGTCAATAGCCCGGGCGCGGGCGGGCCGCTCCCCCCGCTCCCCCGCCCCGCGCCGCCCCCCGGTTCTCTTCTCGGGATAATGGGGGCTCTTTGTGGCCTAATCAGCCTCCTGAGGGGCCGGGAGGCCGGGAGCGCTTCCCCCGCGGCCGTCGGTGAAAATGAAAGCGGGATTAGGCCGGGGCCTCGGCCCACACCATAGTAAAGCGCCACCAGGCATTCGCCCCTTCAAAGCCCCTTTCGGGGGTTTGGTTACTTTATTTCTAAAGTTGTTTGTATTTCTAAAGTGTCCATTGAGGCGCGAGCGGGGACAGTGCCGGGAGGGCGTTGAGAGGAGGGGGCGGCCCCGGCGGAGGAGAAACTCTCGGAGCTTCCCTCTCCCCCCTCCTCGGACCCGCTGACCAGTTTCCAAAGAGCCTCTCCAGGCCCTGATTTCCTCCCGCCCTGGGAGGTGGGGAGAGGCTCTTATCCCCACTAATCAGATCGGGAAACTGAGGCTCCAGCACTGATGCAAGGCTCCAGCACTGATGCAAGGCTCCACACTAGAAGATGGGCTCCCGGGATTCAAACCCACCACGCAGCCAGAAGGGGAAAGGGGGTTTTGTTTTTTGTTTTTGGTTTTTTGGGGGGGAGACGCCAAGGGGCACTGATCGCGTTAATCGCCCATGGCGCACAGCTCTGAGTGCGCCAGCTAAACCTCTTGTTGTCGCCTGCCTGTACAGGCCATCGAAAGGAACGTCCCAACCCGAACACGATTCGACCCCTTGAGGGAGGGAAGTTTAGCCCCGCTTATTAAAGAAAGTCCCAGAGCCTCTTTTCTTAGGGTTCACTCTCAACACCTCCAGTAAATCCCAGAAATGCCGGCGCAATAATTCAGAATCTTCTCCCACCGCCAAAGATGGGAGGGAGAGGGCAGAGATTCTGAATTTTGGCATTTGCAGGCAGCTGGAGAGGAAGGGGTACAGAGGGGGTGTGTGTGGGGCAACAAGCAGCAGCAGAAGAGGGTTTTTCCTAGCTGCACCCCTTCTCCCACACGCGTACATTGCAATTTCTTTTTTTCTGTCGTACTTTTTAACCCTCCGAAGGGTGGATCCAAGCTCAAAAAGTCCAGACGTGGAGATAAACTGTAAAGATGAGGATCGCAAGGGCGGGGCGGGGCGGGGCAGGGGTGGGACTTAGTGCAAATTCGGGGGTCAGGTTCTGGCCCTGCGGCTGGACCAGCGTTGTCAGTTGTATCCGTGGTTACAACTCCGGGTTACAAGAGAGCTCCGGGAGATAGAGGCGCTTCTGCAGCCTTTCACTGGGAATGAGAGAGTTCCAGAAGGTTCCTTAAGACTCCCCCTTACCCCTCCCAACCCCAAAGTTGTCGCTCTACAGAGAAACTCGAGCTTCATTCAATCTGATGCTCTTGTCTACACAGCCCAGATAAATTCGGTGCGGACTTCCTGGACAAGTTTCCAGGGAACAGGAAGGTTTGATGCCATCTCCACGCAAAAGTATAAACAACACACCAGGCAAACACATGTCCACCCCACAAAACCTCGGCGGAATGTTGCCCTCTCTTCACCTTCCTCGGTCACCTAGAGACCCGCGGTCTGAATTCGAACTCGAAGCCATAATAACATCTTCTTCACCTGTCACCCCGCGCGACCGTGGAGAGGGGCCCGAGGAAAGGTGGCCGCCCTCTCGTCTGGGGCTCTGTCGGGTCTGGGTCCCACGGAAAGGACCCCAGAAAAGTTCAGGGGGCGGTTCTCCAAGCTACTTCTCGTGCGGACGCCCCACCCCCTTTTCTGTCCGATCCCGGAGCCTCTTTGATCTTTGGTCAGACAAAGAGCGCAGTGAAGGCCAGAGGCTCCGGAGCCCCGCGGCCGGGCTGCTCCTCCCTCCTCCTCCCGCTGGAACCCGCGGCGCTTCGAGGCCCTGGTGGACGCCTGAGATTCCCGAGATCAGGTTGGAGGCTGCCTGCCAAACTCGGCAAGGGCCCCCAAACACATCCTGCTGTTGTGCTCACCCGGAGAGTTACCCAAACACACACACTCGGACACTTCATTTTCCCCTCCCCCAATTCACAAACACCCAGACACACACAGGTAGTCTGGCAAGGAGGCAGGCGCACAGGGAGACATAATGGGTCAACACTCACACAAACACATGCACTGAAGCACAGCCTGTTTATTTTCTGTCTCCACCACCTGGCTCAGAACTCCACGAAGGCAGGCACCTTCTTGATGTCTCAGGTATTCCTGGGCACTTAACACAATGCCCGGCACATAGTAGGTGCTCAACAATATTTTTATAGGATGAATGAATAAACTGACCCCCTGAGAAAATGTCTTTTTTTTCTTCTTCTTCTTTTTCCTTTTTTCTCTCTCCATCTCTTTCTTTCAGACATACAAAAGGGGAGCACAGCATTTGTGCTTATCTCTGCATATAGCAACCTCATAAAGGACCCCTCCAACAACCAAATGGGGATGGGAGGGTGGGATTCACTGCCTCTGTCTTGGAAAGAGAAGGAAGCAACAAGGGCCAGACAGAGGTCAGGCTCTCAGCCTCACCTCTTCCCCCACCCCACCCCACCCCATCCACCATCCATCTCCCCCTCCTGGGCTCGGGTTCCTGCTCCTGGACTTGGACGCTCCCTCAAGGATACCAGAGTAACCAGAAAACGTGTGTACGTGAAGTTCTTAATGGGGTGTGGCCTCTAGAAGCCCACACACCCCTTTGCACGGTCTGTAAAATTCCTCCTGTATGAACCTCTGTGAATAGCCAATTTCTTAGGTTTTATCCCATTCTCAAAGGGGTCCAGGTTCCCCCAAAAGGATAAGAATCTTTGTCTTAGTGCAATTTTCTGGTTTTTCATGGAAGGAAACTGAGACCCAGAGGGGCTAAGAGAGTTGTTCAAGATTGCATTGTTAGTGAGTTGGGGACAGGACGGATGGTTTACTTCCTGGCCCAGCGCAGTGCACTTCGCCCCTCCCGGATTCGTCCTGTTGGGCTCAGCTGGAGATTGGGAGAGCAGGCCATCAGAGGCAGGGATCGAACACTCAGCTGGGAACTGGATCCAGAGCAGCATGAAGCCATCAGCTCCTCCAGTGTTGTAACCTCACTGTTACCCTCCAGTCTGCAGCGTCCCGAAGCTGGGGAGTGGCGATGGTGGCCTGCGCGCCACCCCTTCCCCAAACTGGGAACTTAGAAGGGGCGGCTGCTAAAAGCCGGAAGGCGGTGAGCCTCACTCCCCGGGCAGTGAAACCCGGACTGGGATATTTATTTATCGGCGCTCTGAATAAGGGTTCTCCGCCCCTCTCACCGCTAGTCCCGACGGGGCCAGGCTCACGGGCCGGCCCCTTTCCAGCACCCCGGTCGGAGCGCGGACCCGGGCCCCCCCCCCTCGGGGTCGGCCTCCCGCCCGTCCCGCCGGCCCGACTGGCTCTCCTCTAATTAAGCGGCGGGATCGCAGCGAGCCGTCCGGCCGCGCTGTAATATGATGAACTGCCTTTGTGACGGTGTCACCGAAAGCGCTTCTGATAAGGGGAAGCAGCGGAGGATCAAAAGGACGACAGCGGCTCGCCCGCCTCCCGCCGCCACCCGGCTCTGCGCGCTCGCCCTCTCCGCCCGCGCTCTCCCGCGGGCCGTCTCTAGGTCCCGAGGTCTCTCCTGATCTCCCCGTCCCAGGCCAGCCTTTCGATGCCTCTGCGTCTCTTTGTCTTTCTTCCTGCTGCTCTGCGCCTCCCTCGGCCCCGGCGCGTTTCTCAGCGTCCTCAAACGCTCTAGGCAAGGTTCTCCCGTCCCGCACTGGGTCTTTCTCTGAATTTTCTCGTGCACGCGCGCTCTCTCTCCTGAAGCTCTCCTCCTCCTTTCTGACTCTCTCTCGTCCCTCCTCTGTGGTTCTGGGTCTCCCAGGCCTCTGCCCATCCCTGCCTTGCTCTCGACCCAGGCTCGGGCCCAGCACACCTCCAGAGCCCGGGCAACCGAATCTTGGAAAGGTTCACGAGCTGACCCGCAGTCTCAGAAAGTCGAACCAATTCATTCTCAGCAGGCTCGCAGGGCTCCCCGGCCCCTGGCAACCCGCGCTCACTCAGCTGCCTAATAGAGGGCTGGGCACGAGGGCCCAAGGCGCCCTGGCCTGCCCTCGGGGCCTCTCTGGAGCGGGACTTGGGGTGAACACAACTTCCCCTCATCCCTCTAGAGGCTGCGGCGGCTCGCGACGCTTTTCCTCTCCCCCGGGGCTGAAGTTCCAAGTGCAGCCCACCCCTCTTTGGCATCCCCTTCCCTATACCCCTTCCTTTGGCCCTCACCTCCCCTTTGCCCTCGACCCCTTCTCTTCCTTCTTCAGGCCCCTCCCCTTTGCTTGCTCCTAGTTCCCCCTGCACTCTCTCCAGACTCCCTCCCTGCCTCGCCTCTCCCTTCCCCCCACTTTGTTTGAAGTTCTGGAGAGATCTATCTACAAATGGGGAAGTTTCCCCCTTAGGTCACCGTTCTGCCTTGATTCGATTTGGGAAGGCAAGTTCCCTCCCTCCCCCGCCCGACCCCAGCCGGGGCCAATCGCTCCAGAGCAGGTCAGAAAGCGCTGACCCCATTTCCACCTTTCCTCTTTCAGCCAGAGTTGGGGGAAGGGGGAAAGGAGAAGAAAGCCCAACGACAGCAAAAATTGGGGGGGTGGGTGTCCCAACCTTCCACTCCCTCTCATCCCCATCCCCAACTGGGTTTCCTAATTACCTCATTAGTCTGGAGTGGGAGAGGGAGACGAGCTATTTTTCTGCAATTCCTGGAATGTGCCCCCCTTAGTCATGGCCTTCAAGGCCCCAAAGCCCCTGGAGAACCTCCCCTTTGGGGTGTCTCTTCTGTGTTCTTCTTGGTAGCAGGAAGGCTCCCCCTCACCTGGCACTGTCTATTATGTGGTGTGAGTTCTATCTGGCTTTAGACTATGCGCTTCCAGGACAGAGCCAGGGGTCTTGGACATTTCATGTTTATATCCTTAGGTGCCCATTAGGAATGAGGCCTCATCAACTTTGCTGATGATGGTAAACAGAAACTCCAAAGAAACAACCTAGAAGGAAATCTCATTTGCTCAGTCCTCTTTCCCTATAGTAAAAAAAAATGTTTGTATAGATTATTTATTTAAAATGTAGTGTGTGACAACTATCATTTTCAGAAAGCCATTATTCAAAAAAAAAAAAAAGCCCAAATAATCACCATACTGCTTTAAGGCTACTGTTATATGTGCTTTTAAATCCTTCCATGTAAATTCCACTGAAAAATTTGGAGAGCTGTGACAGGGGAGGGGGCCGCGGGGGTAGGAGGGGGGAGGTTAATCCGGGTTTAACGCTGCGATGCCGTCTTAGGACCAGGGTTAGCCTGATTGCGTTATCTCTTCCCAACATTTGAGACGCCCATATTTCACCCAGCCAAATAGCTCGGAGAGCAGCGCAGATGGCTGCCGTGGTCGCGCCTCAGGAAAATGTGTTATTAATATCTAAATAACTTCCCAATACTGTCTGGTAAATCTCCCCTCCACCATTCCAAATGATGAATTCGTTTGAAGTCTTCCCCCAGCCTCATCTTTTCAATGTCCCTCTCTCTTCTCTCTTCTTAGCCAGGCTTATTTCAAACTGGTAAATATCTAATTCCTTTAACGGCTGTGCCGTGCACACGAGTCTTTTAGACGCCTGGAAACAGCCGGTGTGTGGCAGTGCGTGCCCGGAGGTGAACAGAAAACCCGCATGCCCTCGCAGCGGGGGACCCCACCCTGTTTAGAAATGCGTTTGGGAGACTGGGGCTGCGCGGGAACCTCAATCTGGGATCTGAGCCCTTCCTTTGGGCGCCCCGGACACCCTCTCCTGGTCCCCCGCGGAGTCCCAAAGGCATCCCCCCTCCCTAACGCGCAGCTCTTCCGCGGCTCCGGTCTCCGAGACCCCACCCGCAGCCCTCCGAAGGCGTCCCTCGCTCTCTGGGGCGGATAATTACCCTCCGCTCGCCTGTTCTCCCTTGTTTAAAGTTTGTTTTCTAAATGTCTTCTATTAGATTATGTTCGTTCATTCCCCCTCCAACCTTATCTCCTTCTGTCTCTTCTCTCCTTGCCCGTCACACTCGATTTAGGCACGAGTTTATCTGGCTAACAGTTTGCCGACTTTGTTTATTTACCGCGGGTTCTGGGGCTCCGAGCGCGCGCGCGCCAGTGTTCGCCTTTGTAATAGTTATCTCATTGTTGTTCTTCGTTAGTCCCAGCTCCCTCCACCCTCTCTCTCTTCTTCGGTTGAGGGGATGGAGGAAAGAAAGGGGGAGTCTTGTCAGCCCAGTGTGGGTTCGCCCCCTCGCCCGGAGCCCCCTCCCCCGGGATATCTGCCTCAGACCCCCGCACCCCTGCTCTCCGCTCACCCCATCCCCCCACCACCCCGGCGCGGCGGAGCCCTCACCCCCTCCCTCTCCCCCTCTGGTCTCACTGAATATCCACCGCCGAGCTCTGCCTAAAGCCGGGGAATTGCCTGACACCCTCCCATCTTCCTCCGAGCCCCCATTATGCGAAGCTGATCCCACTCTGAACAGCCTCAAATCCCGCCTGGACTCTGTTTGATTAGATTGCCAACCCGGGGTAATCCTTTGATTTGGTGGAGTGTCAATTACCTTTCTGTAAACACACATTTACAGAGGAGGGAACTTGTTGGTATAAATCAATGCAGATTGTTTCTTGATAAATGGACTATCTTCGACCCCTCCCTCGCTCCCTCTTCCAAGGCCCCTCTCCCTGGAGGCCCCTCCCCTCCCCTCTCCCGTTCTCGCCCAGCCAGTAAACAATGCCCCTTCCAGGTGTGAAACCGAAAAAACGGTGTGGGCTGAGGGGAGCCGTGCCCCCCTTCCCCTATTCATTCGCTCCCCCGGAGCCTAATTAAATTTGGCAGGTCCTTGTACACACAATCAAAACAGCTTCCTCCAGTGTAGCAAACGACCGAAAACCGCATTAGCAGCTATCGCAGCTCTGCCAAATTAAATTGTTTCCCACCTCCTTTTACAAGTGTCTAAAACCGACACTTCGGGCTCTCCCCTCCTTTCCGATCCTTCTCCGTCATTTCTCACTCCACACCTGTAAGTTTGCTGCTTTAAAAACAAGTTAAGGGAAAATGCAAAGAAATACAAATCTGCCTTTCACGCACGCACACCCTTGGCCTCCACCTCAGATGGTCTTTCAGAGCGGGAAGTCAGCATATTCCCGGATGGACTTTGACGTCGCCACTCCACCCCTCCCGAAAATGCACACTCTTCTTTTTCATCTTGTGAATTTCCACCTTATTTCATATTAATTGTGACCTGGCTGGGCTTCTACCCTAGAGACCAACGTGGTCTGATCTGGTCAGTTTCAGCCTAAACTGGAGCCTTGTCAGATGCAAGAGGCATTGATGCTCTTACTCTTTTACTGTTGTTACTGCTTTTCTAAATTATTGCTTATTTCTTCACACTCACTCCCTCAGCTCCCACGGAGGAATGGTTTGACTCTTTCCAAACCCCTATCAAATTTCCCACAAGAGTCTCCCTGGACTCAGGTTGGGAAGATCTTTTTCTTTCCCCATCCCTCCTCAAATCCTTTACCAGTCGAGTCCCTGCCTATCTCTCCCCTGATCCTCGGAGAAGGGGTGAGGAGGAGAGAGTCCAAGTGGATGAGGGCAAGGAACCTTTCCAGGTGTGCAGAGCATGGCCGGAGCCCCTATCCAAAGCGGTCTGAGAATTCTCACAACCAACAATCCTAATAACTCAGTCTTAACAAGGATAAGAGCAAAAAAAAAAAAAAAATATGAACAGCCTCATGAATATCAGCCCAAGGGGAGCAGGAGTGAGCTGCTCAGAGATGAAAGTGCACAGAAATAAAAGCTCAATTTAATCTGCTTTAAAACCCTTCAACTTAACGTTTGTGCTTCAAACTCTGAGAGTGAGGACTGATTGCGGATAAATAGTTTCTTACCATGCCTGGAAGCTATTACACCCCTCTCCAACACAGTTTCCTATTCAGCAGTCCCAGTTTTCATTACCAGCTCTAATAAGTCTTAACATTATTAAATGCCAAGCGGACGATAGGAAAAAACGGACTCAGGGAGGGATCTCTCTTTAGCGCTTAAAGAGGAGAGCTCTTAAACCCCTTCTTCGGCGGCTCCCCGCCTTGAGAGAGGCAACCCCCGGGGAAGGCATTTGTCAGGAGCAAGAAGCCAAAACAAAGTTTGTGGGTGTGCACCCCTCCCCCTGCTCTGCCCAAGGGTATCTCTGCCTCTCCCCATCTGGCCCACTCGGGTGGAGGTTGGGAGGTCTTTTCACCTTTAACTTGGCCATGAAACTGACATCCAGGGCCTGGGAGAGAGATGAGAGTTTCCAGCTGGGTGGTTCACCGGGATGCCAGCCACTGGCCAAGGTACTCAAATCCGGAGCTGATACCATTTGCCCACAGATGGAAAGACAACCCTCTCTCATCCCCCCTTGTCATAGTGCCCATCACACCCATCTACAATCATACTGCATATCCACACAGAATCCACGGCTCCGATCCAAAGGCCCGTGGGC
This sequence comes from Eschrichtius robustus, assembly GCF_028021215.1. Classification (NCBI taxonomy): domain Eukaryota; kingdom Metazoa; phylum Chordata; class Mammalia; order Artiodactyla; family Eschrichtiidae; genus Eschrichtius; species Eschrichtius robustus. Next base: position 14,383,142 of record NC_090826.1, on the reverse strand, counting down.
AAACCGCCACACCGAGAGACATGCGCTTACACTGCCATCCAGCTCCCAGTTACAGGGCCCAACATGCCCACTGTCGCTCAAAAACCACGGGGCTTTCTGGACATCAGGCCCACCGCTTTCATTTCATTTCTGCAACTCCTCTCCAGACTCAGCGCCAGTACTTTCAGCCTTCCCATCTGGAACCTCCAGCCTCCTCGTTAAACCCTTGGAGACTTGGAAGTTCCTGGTTCTACTGCAGGGAAAACCTCTATCCAGCGAAGTTGCCTTTCTGCTGGTTTTATAAGCCCAGATCAGCACCGGAAACCCCTGGATTCCTTTGAGCCAAAGGGTTTTCCAAACCGAACTTGCTACCCTTTTCCTTTCCTTTACTTCCCTTCCCATCCCTTCCCTTCTCTTCCCTTCCCTTTCCTTCTTCCTCAGAAGAAACTTATCTATTGTGCTTCCTTACAGACTGAATTGGACATACCCCTGCCACACACACACACACACACACACACACACACACACACAGTCTCTCCAAATAAAACCAAACTTCCTTCGCTTCTCCTGGGGTACCTCTCAGAAGCTGTGTCTGCTGCGCTGTATTTCGCAGGGAAAGATTATTCAAGTTCTCTCCCCCCCCACCCAAGAAAAAGAAGTTCAACTAAGTCCCTTTCCAATCTGAACTGAAATAAGGAGTGGGTATCCCCCCCACCCTGCCAGGGATCCCCGGGCTCTAGGCTGCCTCAGCCGAGCCAGGGGCTTACTTGGAAGCCCCAGGCCGCCTCCCGCTGCAGCCCCGAGGCCCTCCGGCAGGCCCGCACAGCGGGGTGCCAGGCACAGCTTGCTCACTTTCTTCCCTGCCCTTTTGTCCCCGGTGGAACTGGGCTCCACTTGGGGCCCTGAATGTCAATAGCCCGCTTCTTCCCCAGCTCCAGACTGCTCCCACACCGGGCTGCCCGTACCCCCCCACCATCCTTCCCCCTCAGACCAGGCCTGCGAGGGCTGGGCCTCGCTGGGAGTTGTCTTTGGAAGGGGGCTTTGTCTGTGAAGTTCATCTTCAAGGTTGGGAGAGACTACTGAAAGCTGGAGGGAGACCTAGGCTAGGAGTTCCAGGGAGGCGAGGAGAGGAGAAACCCCTGGAAGGAAACTCAAAGAAAACTGTGCTCTTTTACAAGTTTCAGGGTTCAGAACACTCCCCCACCTTTTCCAAACCCACCATTTTTTTTTGCAGGTTATAGTGGCCACTGCCTTTCCTGTCTGCCTGCTGCCTCCCTGCGCGTGTGTTTGGAGGCTTAGCTTCTCTTCCCGTCAGTCTATGTGACTTTGGGTCTTCCGTTTTTCTTTCTTTACCCACGTCCCCCCTTGAAGCACACTTACCAAGTCTCAAAGAGACCTGCGAGGGGAGTGGTAATGAGGAAGGACTTTCCCTTCTCTTGAAACTTACCCCGTCAATAAACAAAAGCACAGTCCCCTTTCCTGGGCGCGCAGGCGCTTGAAAGATAAATGCCTTCCCTAGTTCATCTCCAGAAAAAGCGGGGCTCAGACTCCAGGCCCGTTCGGCAACCACGCTAAAAGCGGGGAGAGGGCGTGTGGAGCCTGAATCTCTCTCCCGCACTGGGATCCTCCGACCCCGGGCACCTGAGAACTCGGCCTCAACTCCTGGCCCCGCCTGCGCGTGCCCAAGACGAAAGCACCTAAAAAGTGCACCCTTCTGCCCTCTCCCCCGCTACCTCCGCGCTGTCTCGGTTCAGCCCTGGCATCACAGGACGAAGAATTAGGCAGCGGCCCACGCGGCCCTCGCTAATTTTTATTGATTGCAGCGGTCAGTCAACTGTCAGGCGGGGTTTCAAGGGACCGTTTAGAGAGCGTGTGCGGGTCTGCTTAACAAATTCATTTAGGGAGCCGCGGGGCCGGCTCCTCTTTGCTCGCCCCCCGCCCCCTTGCCCAAGTTTCCTATAAATAATAGATCGACACCGACACTGGCACTAGCAGCCAAAACGCCAGCCCTGGAGGACACACGACCCGGAGTCTTCGCCGGAGTGCGCAGTCTGCGGCGCCCGGAGCCCTGACCCGCCGCCGGGTTCCCCGGGGACGCAGAGGTCGCCTGGACCCCGCTCCGCCGCGCAACTGAGTCGCGGGCTCCGCACCCAAGCCGGCCTGGGGGCGCACCGAGGGGGCGCTCTCCACACACACCGAGAGGCTCCCGGCTGCTCCGGGGGCTGCGATCCCTCCCGCTAAAGATCTGGCCGCCAGCCCGGGTGGCGGAGGCGCCACCACTGGCCCGCACCCTGGTGAGCGGGGCGACGCGGGCTCGGGCGTCGCCGGCCCCGGGACGGCTCCCTACCTTTGTCGCCCAAGATGCCGTCGATGCTGTGCTTGGCTTTCTTCTCGCCGTCGTCCTCCTTCTTGTCCGCTTCGTCGTCCTCCTCCTTCTTCCCGAACTTGATTCTGAGCACGCGGCTAATCGAACTCACTAAACCTCAGAAATTCAAAGGCAAAAGAGCGAGTATAAGTCGTTGGGGCCGCGGAGCGGGGCCCCCTGGGGCCCTGGGAGAAGTAGCGGAGACCATTTCCCCCCTAAATACACTCAGGAGGATTCGCACCCATTCCCCGCCCCCCCCCCCACCGTTGAACATTTACACCTACTGGGAGGCACAAGTACAGTCACTCACGTAGAGACTCACACCTGGGGCACTCACACGGTGGCAAGGCGGTGGCAGAGGAACCCACCTAGTGCGTTCCTATCACATCCTTGCACACACTTGTGCTTTCCACTGTCACGTACCCTAGATGCACTCACACCCACACCCACCTCCCCAGGACCTCCCTGGAGGCCCTCCAGCCCCCGATGCTGTAGTCCCCACACTCAGGCGTGCATCCCAGCCCTGCACACTTGAATGCTCAGGTACACACACAGACACCTGGGGCCACTTTCTCCCACACAGGCAGCAAGATTCAGGGCCTCCACATTTGGGACCCACTGGTGGCTGGTGGCAGCAACAGAATAGAAATGGTGACTTGGAGAAAGAGATCCAGGGAGATCACAATCTACCCTCCTAGGACAGACTCATCTCTCTAGGCCACTTCTCTGAGAAGGCGCCAAGGGAGCTTCCCTTACCACCCAACTTTATAGGATAATTTTTTCCCCATTTCCCTCCCCCTTCCCTCCCTCCCCCTCCCTTCCTTCCTTCCTCTCTCCCTTCCTCCCTTCCTTCCTCCCTCCCGTCCTTCTCCCTTTCTTTCTTCCTTCTCCTCCTCTCTCCTCCTTTCCCAACTTCTTTTCTTTCCTTCTTCCCTCTTCCCATCTTCCTTTCAGTTCTGATTCCCTCCTGTGCCCTCACCCTCTTTGCGCTCTGGTTCTTTTCCTTCTCACTTTTCTCTGAGTTCCCTGTCATCCATCATCCCCCCTCCTCTCCCACCTCCAGCCCCACACGACCTGAGCCCTGGCCAGACTGCGGGCAAGTTCTGCTGGCTCAGCTGCCTTCTCACCTGAGGGCACGGTGCTGCGGTCACAGTGCCCGTCCTTCAGCAGCCGGTCTCGGATCTCCCAGCTGAACATGCCTGGGTTTTCCCTCTTGTACTCCTCTATCTTTTTCTCCACATCCGGAGTCGCCACCTGCTTCAGAGGTGGAGGTGGGAGAGTAGGAGTGGAAAGATGGGGTAGGGGGAGGGAGATACTTTTAATATCAACCTCCCAAGAGCCCCAGGCCAGGCTGGTGGCTCTGGTCACCATGCCTCCATTCTGAGATTGGCTTTATCCTTTCAAGAAACCTGTTACTGGTTCCCAGGAAGGCGGCCGGGATTGGGGCATGTGGAATAGGGTAGTGATAGGTAATAAAATAGAAACCTAATTAGGACTGGGGTCCCCCCTCACTATTCCAGGCAAGACTGGGGAAAGATTTCCCCTGGTCCGGGATGGTGATAGGGGGTCTGGGCAGATGTAGGGACAGCACAGGAATGACTCATTGGCCTCTCAGGCAATCTGGACATCAGTTATCCCCATCCCAGAGAAATTCAAATAATGGAGGATGTCTGAGGGTGGGGACCCTCTTCCACTGTCCTTCCCATAGGAAGCATATAGACCCCCTCCCCGGTGCTACTGGATGACACAGGGTAGAGAGAGGGGCTACAGCCAGGATACCCCAACCACGGGAAAGCTGGCTGCCAGCTCTGCAGCAAAGACACTCACTCTGGGTTTGCTGCCGCCAATGGCCCCAGGCCGGATGGACCCGGTCTCCTGGTAGCGGCAGAGAATCTTGGAGACGCAGCCATGGGAGACGCGCAGCTGGCGGGAGATGACACAGGGCCGGATGCCATGGTGGGCCATCTCTACTATCTTGTGGCGGATGTGGTTAGGAAGGGGTCGCCCGTTGATGAAGACCCCACCAAGCTGATTGACCCGGCCTTGGCCAAGTGGGGTGGACACTGGAGAAGGAAGGGGGAGATGAGGAAAAAGAGAGGCACAGGGTGAGGATGGGGAGGAGACACTGAGTACAGCCCTTTTAACTCCAGTTTTGTTTGAGCCCCAAGACTCCTGAAAGCAGATCTCAGTTCCCCACATTTGAAGCTGTGGCAGTTCAGAGGTCAGGAAAAAACCTGTCATGAAGCCAAGGGAAGGTCTGGCAGAGATGGAGAGAGGGGTCAGGGTTGGCTGCAAGAGTCCCCACAGATGCTGTGTGTCCCCAGTCCTGCCACACTATGGGGAATGTGGACACACCTGGGGGATCTGAATGCCTCTGAGAAGGAGAGGGAGAGAGACAGAGGTGAGAGGGCAGAGCCTGGAGACTGGCGGAGCCTGGGGACTCTGGGACCAATGGTTCTCTGGACCCACAGCTTGGGCGGCAGGTCCACTTGCCTTTTATAGAAGCCGATAATGGGTGAGATGTGGCCCATCTGGTCAGTTCCATGCTCTAAGTGGTCAAGCCTGATCCATTTTATTGGGGCCCAGAAGGGGTTGGTTGATTACTAGTAGTTACAGCCCTGGCTTGGGCAGCAGAATTGTCCTACCCATAACTGAACAGCCAAGGCACAGCAGCGGGACCAGCAACAGAATGCCGTTGGCTGCTGCTTCTGGGGGCACCTGGCTGTCCCTTGAGGGACTCTCCTTCCTTCCAACCCGTCTCAGAGTTCGAATTTCGTTTTGGGATGATTTGGGGACATGCCCCATTGTCGGCAAGCTTCTAATCAAATACTCATTTGGCCTCAAAAACCCATGAACTGTCCCTGCAGGTTCAGAGAGGCTGGTGCACAGATGGGCCAGAGTCCCTGGGTGTGGGTGACTTTGGGAACCAGGAAGACAGACTCGCCTGATGTGTGCTAGGGAGGGGAGAACGCCTGGGAAGCTTTAATGCAAAGTCCACACAGTTTCCTCCCAGGAGGTTGGAGGACACCCGGTGCACTAATCCGGCCTCGATCCCCCCAATCTGGGGACTCGGCGGCTGCGGAGATCTGGCAGATTAGAACGATTTCACAGCCGCCCGAGTGGAGGGAGCTGACAGTATAATTGGAAGGGAGGAGGCGAGAAGAGGCTCCGTTGCCGAGCAGTTCCTACCGCCTCCTCCCTGGCTCTGCCGGTCCCCACACCCCTCTTCGTAAAAGTAGGTGTCTGAAGCCACCCTCGGATTTAATCAGAAATCGTGCGTCGCCAAGTCAGAGTCACTCGGTCTCCGTGGCGGGATATGCCATTAGCGCTGGAGAGCTCTCCAGCGCACAACTTTATATTCAAGAGCCTCTTTAGCGACCGGCACTCGGCTCTCCTCAGTATTCTCCGTCATGTTGGGCAAATATTGTCCTAATCCGCTGCGCGTCTTCGGCCGCCTGTTTTACTTGCATTCGCTACAGGAGAGTGCTACGGCAAATCCCCGGGCTTGTGCGCTCTCCCGCCTGCGGGGTTGCTCGCGCGCACTTGATCACGGAGCCACTCTCCTCGCCTCTGTCTAATTCAGGGACCCGCGCCGTCTAGCTGCTGTAGGGACCCCCCCGCTCCCCAGATCTCAGGCTGCCTGTCCATCCATCCCCTCCTTGCCTTCTCTCTCCTTCTTCACGCCCAAGGGGCTCATATAATTATAAGAAGAGTAATTAAAAAATAAAAGTCGCACCTCTCTCTAACCACTTCTGACATCCTGGGCTACCTACCCCCAGAAGCCAAGTGATCCCTCAGTTGACAGGTTGAAGGCCTTCTATTAGTTTACAAAGAAAACAGAACAAAAACGCAGGAAAGGTGCGCTCCCAGCCCTTGCTAGAGCCCGGAACCGGTCCACCACCCGTCCCTTCTGCTCACCCCGGATGCTGGATATTTAGGGAGGACACACTACAAAACTAACACTTTTCCCTCGTCTGGACATTTCCCTGCCCTCTCGCCGTCTTGAGGTCTCCCCCGAGAGATTTCCAGAGTTCGGAAGCCCGAGTGGAAACTTTGGGGGGAAAATCGTTACTATTTATTGTTTCAAATTAGTTTGTTTCCAGACCCAAAAGCAGAGTCCTAGTTTAGGCATAAAATATCACACATTGTTGGTATTTCGAAATAGAAGGGGCTGGAAGACCATCCCAGAGGTGAAAAGAACAATTCAAAACAAGAGTAGAAAGCACGTAGCTGGCGAACGCAGAGAGCCGAGAAAGTATTAGGTGGAAAGTATCTAAAAATAGTGGACAGAGTTGAAACTCACTAGGACTTGAAATTGACTCGGAGCCGAAATCTACTAGGAGTTCAGCCCCGCGGGTAAAGGCCAGAATCCTGGACCTGTGAAGCTGAGGCCGCCGGTGGGTGAAACCCACGCGAAAACGGACAAGTGTCGGTCCCAGAAACTTCCTGGGTCCGGCGCCCGGACTTGGATCCAGAAGGGAAGGGGACTCCCCTGCTGCCGCTGGCGCCGCCACCACCCCGTGAAGATCGCCACCTCTCCAAGGACCTCGAGGTCCTGGCGGAGGAGGGAAGCGAGGCAAGTCCAGACGCTCTTACCTTCCAGAGGAAATCCCGTGCGGGGATAGTTCTGCCCGGGAGCCGGCCGCATCATCCTCGGTACAGTGCCGGGAAGGGCCGCCATTCTTGCGCACGCCGGGGACGAATCCAGAGTCGGCGAAAATCGCTTCCCGTCCGCTCCCTTTACCCCTGCTGCGATCTCTTTCTTTCCTTCTTTTTTTTTTAAACCTCTTCCCCCTCCCCTCCGCAAACACTCCCTACCCCCATCCCCCCACCCCCGGCTGCGGTCGCTCGCGTCCAGAAGCTGGGGAGGGGGGTGAGGTAGGGGCGGAGGTTGGGGGTGGGGTGGGGGGGGAGGGAAGGTGGCGACAACGAAGTTCAAACAAACAAACACACCAACCCCAAGGCCTCCTCTGCCCGCTCCGCTGGGCCAGAAGTTGTGCGGGCGGATGCGCCGGGCAGGAGCGGGAGACGAGGCCGCGCCGCGGAGCGGGGTTGGGGGGGACGCGGCCGGAGTCAGGGCCCCCAGCCTCGGACTGGCGAACGATGCGCTCTCGCGCTCCGGGCCAAAGTTTCTGAGCCGAGAGGCTGCGGAGTGGATTTCTTTTTCGAATTTATTTATATATTTATTCCCTCGCTCTCGCTCCCCTCCCTCCCTGTCCTCTCCCACTCCTCTCCACGCCTTCTTTCTCAGACCACACTCGCTACTCCCTTACACACCAGCTTTCACACCCCCGCCCCCCAGAAGACTTGGGGAGGGAAGAAGGTGCCTCTCGGGTTTCTGGGCTTGAGGGGAGGCGATAAGGGGTGACGAGGTTGGGAGGAGAAGAGGGAAAGCGAGGGGGCGAGCGATCCGCCGGGTAAGTTGTGCAAAAGTGCTCACTGGAGTACGCGGAGGAGGAGGAGGAGGCAGCGAATGAGATCTGATAGGTTCGGACTTTTCTTTTATTCATGAGGAGGGAAGGGGGCCAGGGCGGAAGGCAGCCGAGGACCAATAACGAAAAGAAATCTTCAACGAATATTTTTTTCCTCTTTTCTGATCCCCAGCTCACCTCGCTTTTAGGGGAGAATTTGAACTGCCGGTTAAAACAGAGGGAGCAACGGCGGGGCGTGGGGACTGGGGGAGGGAGGGAGGGGGCCAACTCAGTCCCAGTGTCTTCCTTTGACGAATGGGCCGGGTCCGCGGAGTCCCCAGCCCCCGGTCGCCCACGGCCCCGCTCTGCAGTCCGGCTGCATGGGAATGCCCGCCTCCCGTTGGTGGCTCCCTTGGATTCTCGCGTCTTCTCTAGCCTCCCAGAATCAGAGTCCGCTGTGTTTCACGTCTTCACCCTCATCTCACTCACACACTCTGAAATTTCCGCTGGTGGGGCCCACCGGGAATTGGCCTAGGTGGCTTCAAGGGAGGGGTTTATGACTTTCTCTGGGAAATAGCCTCTGAGCCCCGGTGTCCCATTCTTGCCTGGCCCCCTGCAGTCTGAGAAGCCCAGAATGATGGCCGGGCCTAGTGCTTAGAAAGAGGTTCGGGGGAGTGTTAGGGACCCATCTCTTTCTTTCCTCCCCTCCCCTCACCCATCCCCAGCCGGGATTAAACCCGCGCTCCTCTTCAGGCCCCCGGCCCACATCCAGAGCCCCTCTCCAGCAGGTAGTCCGGTGCCCTGAGGCGGAACAGCAAGTGAGTGCCCAGGATCTGGGGGTCCAGAGGGGTGGGAAGTTGGGGGGACGGGGCGGTCAGGACTTGGTACCACCCTGAGCTCCTCAATTCTGAGCTCCTCCGCTGTTGGATTGAGGGGGAGGGTGCCCCAGTTAATCGGTGGGGAGTGGGAGTGGGGTGATGGGAGGTCCTGCAGTTCTACGCTCTCCCCCTCGCTCTCCCCGTGCCAGAGTGACCGGACGTCCCTGCCTGGGGATACCGAGTCCTGGGGGCGAAACGCCCTCCCAGCGGGGCAGGACGCCATGACTGCAGGTCTTTTGTCTCCCCCGGGAAAGAGTGTCTCCGGCTCAGCGCTGGAGGCAAAATACAATAAAATAAACCCAGCCCTCAAACTCGCCCCCAACCCCGCAGCTTGCCCCCTGCCCGCCCTCTCCCGGTGCTGGGGTCAGCCTCTTCTTGGCCTGGGAGCGCTCCTCAGGCTGGCCCCCGCGTGCCCCTCTCCCCTCCCATTTTCCTCACCTGTGACCTTTGCCCCTCTCAGCATGTGACAAACTCCCTCTTCTCCCCTCTATCCCAGTACCAGGGGCTTCTCCGGCTGGGGGTGGGGATGGAGGGGTCGGGGAGGCCTTCTGGAAATGGGGGCCTGCTGAAAAGCTGTTAAACTCACACCCCCAGTGGCCCCAGAATTGAGGTGGGGGGAGGCCAAGTCGCTTTAGAATTGGACAGGAGGACATCTGAGTGCCTTTCCCAAACCAGGGTGCCAGGCTGCCAGGCTGCCTGAGTTATAGGGACACTACAGGGTTTTCTGGGACACTTTCCTTTTTGGAGGTGCTACCCCACTGTATCCACTGGCCCCAAGAGAGATTGGAAGATGATATTTAAGCTCTAATGTGTATGTCTGGGGAAGATGAGTCAGCCTTGAGTCCCTTTTACATCTCATCTTGCTGGAGGGTCTGGCCTGTCTTGACCTCCAGAGGTGGCTATATATATACACAGATACACACACACAACCTAAGTATGTAATATACACACACATATATACACACATGTATATTGTTCATTCATTCATTCATTCATCCATCCATCAGTAACTTCTGTCTTGGCGAGTAAGTATTTAAGGCACCTTTTCTCTGTATCTGTGGATGGAACGGGCCAGTGTGTTTGTGTGTGAATACAGGTTTATGCCCATGTCTGTCTGTATCCAGGTGAAGGTGGGTTTGTGTGTAGGTCTGCTGTCGGCTGGTATGCCAGTTTGAGTAAGTGTGTGCTTCTAAGTGACGGTCTGTGTCTGCTTTTAGGTTTTGGAGTCTCTTCCTTGTTGCCTTAGCAAAGCTCTATGCGCCCATCAAGAAGGTGTGAGCTGTGATTTGGTCCGTTCCCTGGGGTGAGAGAAGCCCTCTGGGGCGCGCCAGGAGCGGCTGCTGAAGACTCAGCCCCTCCTGGAGGACTTGGCCGCTGGCGCGGGCTCGTCTGCCGAGCCGGATGGGGCTAGCGCAAAGCCGGACCCCTCGGTTCAGGGCCACCACCGATCGGCTGCTGCCGGGGACACTGGAACCCCAGGCGACCCGCGCGGGGGCCACCTAACCGTTGGCCTGGTCCCCGCCCTCCGCTGCTGCAGAAGACTCAAAGCGGCGGGTCCAGTCGCGAGGGAGACCCCCGAGCAGGCTCCCCTAAACCCCGCGCTGACAGCACCAACCCTGCGTTTCCGCTGCTGGGGGATTCCGTGGCCTCCCGCTGGGCAGGCAGAAGGGGAGGGAAAGAGGGGTGTCTGTCGGAATGAGCTTGGCCGTTCTCGCCTGTTGGAGACCAATTTCACAAATGATTTTTGCAACAATTAAGAAGTGTGGCGGAGTGAAATGGCGATTTCACATCCAGCAGGGGAAAGGGGGGTTCACCTGGGAGCTGGGGCGGCTGCAGCTGGAGGGGGGATCTCTCCCCCTCCTCTCAGTTCCCTTCGCTAACCCCCTTGCCCCATTTCACTCCCCACAGGACGTTAATCAGCTCCTAAGACCTCCAGTCATTGCTGTAAGCGCGATGGTGTGTGTTGGGATGGACGTGGCTGGGAAAGTTTTCCCTTCAGCCCCTCACCCCAATCTCTCTCTCTCCCTGTTTCTTTCCCCCTCCCTCTCCTTCTCTCTCCCTTTCTCCATCTGTCTGTCTCTCACACACACTATTCTGTCCCTCTCTGTCCCCCTACAGTCAGTTTCATGGGCTCCTCCATCATTTTGTCCCCCACTGTCTCATTCCCTCCTTGCCTTTCTGACGTCTCCCCGGCGGTTTCCTCTCCTCCACTGCCCATTTTGTCCACTGCATCCCCCAACTCCATGGTTTCCTGAAGTATGTATGGGCCTCCCTTGCTCTCGGTGCTGTAACTCAGACCTGAATCCCTGGGGAGCCCTTTGGTCAGATGGGGCTGGACAAAGACCTTTGGGAAGGGACCCTCCTGTGTTTGGCATCTACCTCAAACTCTTGAAAGGAGATTGTGCGGGCCCAGCCCAGTCTGATTCCAGCACACACACATCCCACACCCCACCACCACCCACTCCTTGCAGAAATCAGTCCGTCCTAGTGCTCTAAAGGCTTGAACAACGGCCCCTACCTCCGCCTGTCCCTGTCTGGTCTGAGATCTCCCCCCACCTCTTTTTTAAGGGCCACAACAATGCTAAAAATAGGAATTCTTTCCCCAAGTTCCCAAATGGAACCCTCCAACCCCAATTCAAATGGGAGAGAAAGACATAGGCCCAAGGGTCGGGGCAAGACCCCAGGTTGACTTCAGCTGGGGAAGTTGGCCTTTCTCTGGCTGTAAATTGATGGGAAGTATGAGACCAGTAAGGGCCACCACTGGGGCTCCTTTTCCAGGCTCCCAGGTGGCCAGTGGTCCCTTCCCCCTGCCCAAGGGAGAGGACACTCCTTCTTTCAGATCCCTGTGCTATGAGCACTTTTTGAAAGCGATTACCCAATAAATCTTCCCTTAAAGAGTGATAAATCCACCTTGAAAACCAGCGGTTTTGATTTCGGCGGGGCCTTTTGCATTTTCAGAGGCTGCGGCCAAAGACATCGACAAATGGAATTATTCAGTCTTCAAATGTTTGATAATGAGAGAGGTGGGGGTGGGGAGAGAAATGGGATATCCGTGAACAAAGGCCCCTCTGGAGGCTCCCTCCAGGCGCTCCAGGTTCCGGAAGACAGAATTCCTCAGGGCCGCATTGGAAGAGGCACCCTTGAGAAAGAACAGCTTTCCCTCCCCACTCCCCAGAATCTTTTATTATTTTTTCCTCTTAAGAAGTAGCACTATTCTCAGAGTGACCTTGAAATATTTGCCCAAACCCAAATAGGAAGAAATGGAAAACTGGGATGTGTCCCTGCTTGACATTTTAATTTTCCCCAGAAAAATAGAATCGTATGCATTGGATTCCAGTTCCCAAAGTAAATAAAAACAATAATCATAATCAGGCTTCTCCCAGGCCCACTGTTCATCAGGATCTCAGGCAGCCTCCTCCTCCGCTTCTTCTTCCTGGCCCTCCATCCTCCTTTTCCTCCTCCCTTTCCTTCTCCTCCCTCCCCACCTATTCCTTTTCCTCCCTCTCTTCCTCCTTCCCCTCCCCCCCCTTCTTCTTTCTCCTCCTTCTCAGGCTGGTCCTGGGAACTTCTTACCTCCTGAAATTCTGGGAGGTAAGACAGGCTGAAGCCTAGAGGTGCCAAGATGCCTCTGTCACTCACCTTGATGTGGCCGACTGCTAGGGCCTCCCCCTCATCCCCATCCTTCCCCCCCCCCCTCCTTCTCCTCTGCTCCTCTGGACTTCCCTCTCTTGCTAACTGCTTTTCCACTGGCTTTCAGAAATGCAGCCAAAGCCATCTTTACAGTGTGTTCCCCAATATCTGTAAAAACCTTTCCTCTGCCCATTAACCCCTCTTTCCTTTCCATTTCTGGCTTGGGCAAAGGGCCTCCCCAGGAAGAGGAGAATGCCCCTCCGATCTGGCCCCAGTGGCCCTAAGGGGAAGGGAGTGGGATGGAGGTCACTGCGTATCGGAGTGTGTATGTGGGAACATGTGAGGCTGAGAGCATGTGGGTACCCGTATGAGAGTGTATGAGAGCAAATGACTGTGTACATGGGCATGTGTGCGTGTTACGTGTGTGAGGCGCACACGCAGATCTGAGGAGATGGATGTGTGTGTGTGCAACAGAAATCTCTGTTTGCTGGATCCATTGAGGAGCCTGGGGAGGGAAACCTCCTAAGCTCCCAGCTGCCTGAACAAAAGACCAAGTGTCCGATCGCACTGGGCTGCCTTCTCCGGCCCCTTTAGATCATTTCTCCAAGTTCAATTGCACCGAGTCCAGTGTTAATGGGTTGTAGACTGCGCCCTCAGACAATTACCTTATCACAGCTGAGCATCTATGGAACCGGCAAAGCATTTTCATTAAACAAATCAAAAAGGGGTGGCGGCTCCCAGCTTCGGCTGGCCCAGAGCTCTTGGCTGTGCACACATTCCAGGGAAGCCCACAAGCCCAGGCGAACTTTCCCTCCAGGCCCCCAGGCTTTTGGGGGGTAGAGTGGGACTGGAATGAGGATGAAAAGATCAAACACTGCCGGGTTCCCACCTCAGATGGGCTTGCTGCTAAGGGGAAGCTGATGGGATGGGGTTCCTTTGGTCCCTAGGGCTCCTCTGTCCTCCTCTCCTTGGGAAGCCCCCTCCTCCATCATGGCCTACTCAGTGAGGAGGGGTCTTTCTTCTCCTGGATGCAGGAGCACTTGTTCTGTGTATTCCCTGCTGTCACCTAATTTCCCTAGTAGATGTTCAATAAATATTCATTGGATGAATGGATGAATGAATGAAAGAATGAATGCTTCTAGCTCAAGCAGGATATCTGGACTTGGGAAAAGGCTAGGAGACCTAGGCTTGAATCTTATGAGGCCAGTGATTGGTAGGGATATTGAACATTTGGTGTGCCTTCTGTGTGCTAAGACTTTCTCAATCTCTTGGCGCATGAGGAGGGTGAATAGCCATACATGCATAGAGAAAGATGCTCAAATGGATCTCAAAACATGCCAATCTGTACCATCTTGAGTAGCAGTGGTGAGCTGGGTGCAAACACCTAGGCTAATGTTTGGTCTGCAGTCGGCACTCAGTGAGTGCTGGCTCCCTTGCTTCCTGCTTCCTCTATACAGTTGGCCACTGGGTTCCTTTTGTATTTGTCTCTGTAGTTCTGGGGCTGAGCTAGAACACAGAGCATGCTCGAGAAAGGGCTAAGTTGAATGATCACGTTATTCTTTGACCTTGGGCACCAATGTTAATAACTAGTGTTTTTGAATGGCAACCCTGCACCCGGCATTCAGGCAAGCCCGTTTAATCTCAAAGCCACTTGGGGTGGTGGATATCAGCATCTCTGTTTTACAGAGTGGGAAACTGAGATTCAGGGACGTCCAAGGTCAAAATGAGACTGGTCCTAGGTCAAAGAGCTATCAGGTGGTAGGGAAGGGATTTTAACTTAGGCTTCCTTGACTCTAAAGCCTGCCCTATTTCCTGCTCCCGTTTCATCTCTTGCTGCCTCTGTTTCCCCTTTTTGTAAACTGGGTAATCACCAGAACTGAACACAGAGACTGGTACATGGCAGGTGCTCAGAAGGTGCTGTTGAATGAATGAATGAAACTGAAACATCCTAACGACCATAGGATATTATATCTTGTATGGGAGTCCATGTGGGTGGGTTGGGTTGGGGGACGGGGACGGCAGGACCAGAGCATGCCAGAGCTGGGAGGGAGCCTTTGAGATGACCTTGTCCAGGGATGCAGGTTCAGGAGCCCAGCCCCCTCCTGGGGGCTCTGGGGAAGTCAGAAGGTGCCTAGCCTGAGGGAGGAGGTGGCCAGTCTGGGGGGTACTCTGGAGCCCCCGGCAGGTGCCAGGTCTTCATTGGAATGTATAGATGGAAGGGAGAGAGCACTTCATATTTGTCTAGGTGAATTAAAAGCACAATCCCCATTTCCCAGAGGGAGCATTTGGTTCATATTTATACATTTAGTCTTACAGGTGTAAAATAGGTTTCCTTTATGCTTATATAATAAGTTTTCATTTGAATTTCAAGGCTTTATTCCCTTCTTTGGATTCAAGTCTTCCACCTGAACCCGATTCTCTCCATAACCATTAATTCCTTCATCATAAAAATGAATTCCATCTAATTCTCTATAGCGGCAGTTAGAGCAGATCAAAAAGTGCCTTTGCAAAGGGGCTCCCCCCGCTTCCACCATTGTAGTTTTCAGCTCGCCTGTTCACCCCACCTCCCTACCAATGCTGAGTTTCAGAAACCAGAGCTTGGAGCAGAAAAACTTATTTCTCTCACTCAGGAAGTATGTGTGTGTGTGTGTGTGTGTGTGTGCACACGTGCACACACACACGTGCCCACACACACGTGCACATAGGTGTGCTGTAGAAAATGCTCCTCAATTTCAGAAAGGCAACAACAGCAATAATAATAATGATGACTTATGATGAGCCAGACACCTGCCAGGCACTTTATAAACATTATACTATTGAATGCTCCTACATACTCATGAAGTAGGTTTCAGTATCCTCATATTACAGAGGAGGAGATGAAAGTCCAGAAATGTGAAATAGGTTGCCCAGGGTCACACTGCTAGGAGGTGGCAGTGTTTAAAACTTTTTTTTTTAAATTATTAAGTATTTCACACAGACATTAAATAGAATTGGCACCTACAGACACGGTTGGTACCCTCATGCTCTCCTCCGCTCCATCATTCTCTCTCTTCCCCTAGAAGAAACTACAGTCACGAATTTGATGTGTATCATTTCTATGCATGCTGAAGGATGCTGAATAACAGCCCCCAGAGGTATCAGGTCCTAATCCCTGGAACCTGTCAACATTACCTTAAAGTCAAAAAGGATTTTTGCAGATGGGACTAAGTTCAGAATCTTGAGATGGGGAAGTTATCCTGGATTATCTGGGAGGGTCCTAAATATCATCCCAAGTACCCTTATAAGAGAGGAGAAAAAAGAGATTTGACACAGACAGAGGACACAGTGCTGTGACCGTGGAGGCAGAGACAGGAGTGAAGTGGCCGTAAGCCAAGGAATGCTGGCAGCCACCAGAAACTGAAGGAAGTAAGGGATAGATTTGGCTTTGTGACTCCTTGGTTTTAGCCCAGTGATAGTGTGACCCCCAGAACTGTGAGAGAATAAGTTCCTATTGTTTTAAGCCACCAAGTTTGTAGTAATTTGTTACTGCAGTCACAGGAAAGTAATATACATGCTTTTATAATTTTACTATCTTTTTACATTGAAATATGTGGGGTTTTTAAAAAAAATTAATTAATTAATTAATATATTTTTGGCTGTGTTGGGTCTTCGTTTCTGTGCGAGGGCTTCCTCTAGTTGTGGCAAGTGGGGGCCGCTCTTCATCGCGGTGCGCGGGCCTCTCACTATCGTGGCCTCTCTCGTTGCGGAGCACAGGCTCCAGACACGCAGGCTCAGTAGTTGTGGCTCACGGGCCTAGTTGCTCTGTGGCATGTGGGATCTTCCCAGACCAGGGCTCGAACCCATGTCCCCTGCATTGGCAGGCAGATTCTCAAGCACTGCACCACCAGGGAAGCCCAAAATATGTGGGTTTTACAGTTTATGTAATGGTATACTGTAGGTTTCACCCTGAAAATTGCTTTTCTTGCCCCACATAATGTTTCTGAGATTTATCCATATTGACACAAGTAGTGTCGGTTTAAAGGCAGAGAAGAGTCTAATCTGCAGGGCAGGCACAGTTGGATCTTGAAGGGCCTCATTTTTGCCTCTGTGGGATGCTCTGCTGGGTAGAAGCTGAGGTGCCTCTGGCTGCCACGTTCTGGAAGGGCAGGGCCACACCTGCCCTCCCTGTACCCCCAGGTATGGGGACTCAGATGAACACGGATTTGCCATGTGTCGGGAAGGCTGGGCTCACTGGAGGAGGGGGAAGGTGTGGGGACCTGGTTTCAAGTGAACTCAGGGATTCCATGTCTCTGAGACCTCAGAAGACTCAAGGTTCCCAGCCATGAAGAGAAAGACACTCAAAAGGAAAACTCAAATGGAGATGAGAATGTGTGTGCGCACGTGCGTGGTGTGTGCGTGTGTGTACGGTGTGTGCATGAGTATGTGTGCATGTGTGTGCGTTAGTTCTGTTCCCTAAAGTTACAGACCCAGTTTGCCTCTCCCCCCAGGACGTGGAAAACAGTGATTATTTGTTGAATGAATGATTGAGTGTGATTATGAGGGTGAGAAGGGGGTTGGTGATCTGTCCTGTAAATATAAGCATCCGGCTATATATGATGGAGTCAAGTTGATACAGCTTGACATAAATTGTAAGGTTGTGAGTGAATGAGTGATTCTGTGGAACTCATCTAGCATTTACACCTTTGTTGAACACTTTCACAGTTTATGGAGTTTTCATGTCCATGTTTTAAAAACTTGATTCTCACCTCAATATGGTGTGGTAGAGGCAGGCTATTATGCTCCCCAGATAAAGGAAAGCTGAAGATGAGGGGGTGAAGCAACTTTCCTGGTGTCATAGAGCAAGCAGGTGGCAAACTGGGGGTTAAATCCAGGTAGGTCCAGTGAGTGGGGCTCTGCAAGAGGACACAGGCTTTAAATCCTGATGAGCTCCATTTTAATCTCGGTCTCAGTCCTCAGGAGCTGGGTTTCCTGGGGCAAGTGACTTAACCTCTCTGAACTTCCATTTCCTCATTTTAAAAATGAGTACAGAAACAACTTGTGGGGATTGCTGGAGAGAGAAGGCACATATAGCGAATGGCACTCAGTAGGGCTCAGTAAGGACAGCTCTCATTGCTTTCCTCAACTGGTTAGTATTTTTCCTCTTGCAGTCCTGGGCTATAACCTACATTCCACCAAAAGTTATCAGGGAAATTTAGAAATGCAAGCTGCCAAACCAGTTGGCTGGCATCAACTGCTATCACCAGGGGGCCTGAGTTATCCTTTTTGGGGCTCACTGGGGCGTGATGACCTGTGACCTGTGCAGCCAGCAGGGGTAGGAGCCCAGCAGATTTGGGGTCATCTCGGACTTCTGGAGAGATCTGAGAGACCACTTTCCAATCTGGGGTTTTTCATTATGTAGGGGGCAGTAAGTCCAAGGGACAGCCCCAGGCTACAAACTTAAAAGGGCCCTAGGCTGATGGAACTGGGCAGGAAAGATGCTGATGGGGGAGGAAACTATGGCTACCCTGGTTGGTTACCAAATGGACCTGAGGAGAATGAAGTAACACACAAGGTGGAAAAACCCACCAAAAATAGAATTGAGAAGCAAATGACAAACTGGAGAAAGTACTTTCAACATCTCTGCTGCAAAGGGTTAATGTCTTTGCTATATAAAGAGCTCTTGCAAATCAATGAGGATGATGAAACAACACCTGGTCAATGGACATGGACAGGCAATTTATTGAAGACATATGTGAGGGCTAGAAGCGTATAAAAATTGTCGGTCTTACCAGATACCTAAGAAAAGAAATTAATGAGTTACCATGCTCATACATCACAGTGGCAGTTGTGAGGGGGAAAATGATACTATCCAGGGTTGCTTAGGTTCTGGAAGCTGGGACTCTCATATACTGTTTGCGGCAGAGTACATTGGTATCAGCTTTCTGAAGGGCAACTTGGAAAGTATGTTTCAGAAGCTCCGGAAATGTTTAGAACCATCCTCGGGCCATCACTTTGTACTTCTAGGAATTTATCATGCATACGGGCAAAGATACAAGCATGTTCATCACATTTTTTTTAAAGTAGGAAAACAGAAAAAATCTTTAATGAGAGGATATTGCCAATTTGTTATGAAACTTCCATATAGTGG
This sequence comes from Eschrichtius robustus, assembly GCF_028021215.1. Classification (NCBI taxonomy): domain Eukaryota; kingdom Metazoa; phylum Chordata; class Mammalia; order Artiodactyla; family Eschrichtiidae; genus Eschrichtius; species Eschrichtius robustus. The sequence goes on along the minus strand of NC_090826.1, from coordinate 14,364,752 downwards.
AGTACTCTGGAACCATGACAAAGACACGTAATAAAAGGAAGTAACATTTGGGTAATGTTTCTTTCACTCCATGCTAGCAACCATTCTAAATGCTTAGCTCAGTTCATTCTTACAACTGTTTGAGATAAATACTAATATTATCATCCCAATTGGGGAAGAATAGGAGGCACTGAGAGGTTAACTTTTCCTTGGTCTCTTACCTAGTCAATGGCAGACCTCAGTGTGAGCTCAGGTAGTCTGGATCCAAGGTCTGTCTTTTTTTTTTTTTTTCCAGCCGCTCTGCGTGGCTTGCTGGGATCTTAGTTCCCCGCCCGAACAGAGATCAAACCCAGGCTCCAACAGTGAGAATGGTGAGTCCTAACCACTGGACTGCCAGGGAATTCCCCCAAGATCTGTCTTCTTAACTGAACTATACTACCTCTCAGAATTTTTAATGACTTGGCAAAGTGTTCATGAAACATTGAGTGAAAAAAAAGCAGCGTCCAGAACAGCACGATCCTACTTTAAAAAACAAACAAACAAACAAAAAACAACAAAAACCCCAAAAAACTTATGCGTAGAAAAATAACCCCAGGACTTCCCTGGTGGCGCAGTGGTTAAGAGTCCGCCTACCAATGCAGGGGATACGGGTTCGAGCCCTGGTCCCGGAAGATCCCACATGCTGCGGAGCAACTAAGCCCGTGCGCCACAACTACTGAGCCTGTGCTCTAGAGCCCTCGAGCCACAACTGCTGAGCCCGGGTGCCACAACTACTGATGCCCGCGCACCTAGAGCCCACGCTCCGCAACAAGAGAAGCCACCGCACTGAGAAGCCTGTGCACCGCAACGAAGAGTAGCCCCGGTCCGCCGCAACTAGGGAAAGCCTGCACACAGCAACGAAGACCCAGCACAGCCAAAAATAAATTAAATAAAATAAATAAATTTTAATAAAGAAAAATACCCCCAGAATAATGTTAATAATGTTGACCAAAATGATGAGTAAGTACAACTAAGGGGTGAGCTTACGGGTGATATTTTTCTTTTTTTGGCCCCCAGGCATTTTCTAAATGTTCTATAATGAGGATAATAACTTTAAAGAATAAGGACATCCACGTGAAAGTTATTACAAATGAAAAGAAACAGACTTGGGGCCCATGTTGGTGCCTCAGCACCTAATTACCCCCCAAGCCAGTATCAAGGCAAAGAAATGAGATTCATGGGTCATTCTTGATGTTCTCCTAGACCCTTGTCCCTTCCTTTCCACTTAGGGAGTGGGGAAGCACTGGCATAGTTTACGCGTGATTTACCTCCACCCAACAACCAAGACAGCATCCAGAAACACACCTTTACCCTACACCTATGATATGCCAGCCCCAGGGCTGACACTCCTGCAGTTTATGGCAGAGCTCAGGTACCAGTACCTCTGCTTGACTTGGAGTCTTATGCCCGACCACTGTGTTATTCACCTCCCAGATGAAAGTAGTTTTTTTCACTCTTTTGTCTGGACCATTCCAATGGCTTCAATGGCGGAGAACACTGATTCTCAAAGTGTGGTTCCCCGGACAAGCAGCATCAGATCATCTGGGAGCTTGTTAGAAACGCAGCTTCTCAGGACCCACGCCAGACCTTCTCGATCAGAAACTCTGGGTGGGGGGCAGTGATCTGTGTTTTAACAAGCCTTCCAGATGATTCTGATTTATGTAAAGGGTGAGGGTCACTAAATCAGAGGGATCATGGTGCTGGGTTAGAGTATTTGACGGCGTGAGAGGCATTTCTCATTTTTTTCAGATGCCCCCAAAGTGACTGGCTCTGCTAAACTCGTTTTTGAAATCCGGAAGACAGGCTCTGGGAAATGCGTTAGTCTCCCCTCCCCTCCCCTCCCTTAGAACACTGCTGACAGCTGATTAATGGGGAATGCTCTCCAAAGATTTCTTTACATATATTAGGTTAGGAAAATCTTTGAAAACTTTTTGTGGCAATTGTGCCTGCGAAGATTCCCTCCATTGGCTCTCCTCGGGGATGGAGAAGTGTATTCATCTCCTTGCAATTTAGACGATGACCTTGATTCTTGTACCTCTCTGGGCAGTGCTGGACTGGGAGCCAGGGGACCTGGGACCCACTTGGGCTCCAGCACAGATTCACTAGATGACCTTGGGCCAGTCACTTCCCCTCTGGGCCCGTCACTTCCCCTCTGGGCCCCAGTGTGCTCCTCTGTTTAATTATAGGGTCTGAGGATCCCTAAGCCTGCATCTGTGATTTGGAATCTGAACATTTCCTTCTGTTCTGAATTTCCAGAGCTGGGTTTGATTGAGAAGGTTCCCAGAGCTGTGTTTCACATATTGATTAATTTTAGGGAAGAAACTCATGGAATTATAAAGAGAGAATGTGTGTGGGTGCACACTTGTGCATGTCTGTGCCCTAAAGACTGATGTGGGCTGAAATCCATAGAAGATGCAGACGGATACAGATAAAAGAAGTGGACTTCAGTTGTCTTTATTCCCTGAAAGATATGTTAACCAAAAAGTGTTGACTGATCCTGGGTTGGTTGCTGTGAGTTGCGAAATATGGACCATTCAGCCTCCACGTATTTGTGTTTTTTAGTTTTTTCTTGTAGTTGATTTCTATATCGCATAGCATTGTGGTCGGAAAAGATGCTTGATATGAATTATGGGCTATTCAAATGTGCTCATTGGAAAGTCAAGCATTTCTTCAAGTGCTCATGGACACCGAAGCTTTTACACGAAAGCTAGGAATCTGCAGGAAAGCAGAGCGCCCTTGGAATGAACTGGGAGTCCTTTAAAAACCCTCCAGAGGCAAATTCTTTATTTTCCCTTCAACTGAAAAGTAAGTCCTAGAGGGTAGGGGTAGGAGAGGGCAGTGGAGGGATGCTCCTGAACCAAGCCTCCCACTTCGTGTGCCAAGATCTGACCCCCCAAACTTGGGGTGTGAGTGGGGGGCTGAGCCAGTTGCCTCCAGCTGCACGTCTGATTTATCCCAAGTATTATCAGTTTCTGTGCATGCCATGTTGTGTGAAAAGTTGAGAAGCGAACACCTACACTTTGCCGGTGGGCCATGTGCTCGGGCTGCAAGGTAAAGAGCATCTTCAGCTAGGTGATGTCCGCTGACCTACAGCGGGGTCACAGTGTCCAGCAGTCCGTGCCTGGCTAGTGCTCCCTGCCCCTACAACCTCTGCTGAGTGATGGGGGACCCAGGGTACCAATGGCTTTAGGCCCAGGGCACTGCTGCCCACCTGTAAGCCAGATCCTTGGGTCAAGATTTCCGGTGGCCTTATTGGCTGAACCAACCCAGGGCAGTCAGTTTAGAACCCATTACCCCCAGTCCTATATAGATCCCAGCTGTAAGTCCCAAGCCATAGGGCTAATCATCTTAATCTTCTACACATCCGACCCTCTTGGGTTCAGATCCCCTGACTCTCCAGCTGTGTGATACTGGGTGACTGTCTGTGCCTTCATCTCTTCATCTGTAAAATGGGGATGAGAATGCCCACTGATGAAAGGTTAAATGAGGTGATGTGTGGAAAGCACTTAGCACAGCGGCTGACACTTAGTAGTTGCCCAATCAATGTTTATTATTATTAAAGATTTGTCACAAATGTTTACTGAAACAGATGTGACATTTATCGCCAAGCCGCAGCATAGCCAGAGGGACAATGTAGACACAAAACTGAGAAACAATTCAAAGGGGCTTTGGCCCTGGGTCCAGGGATCTGGGTTCAAATCCCAACTCTGCCGTCTTCCAGCTGTGCGGCTTTGGGCAGCTGTTTCTCGTCGGCAGAGGTGCACCTGGCTCAGAGGGTTGTCCAGATAGGTGACTAAGTAGACCAGAGTGGCCTGAATGCAGGGTTAAAGTCACAGGCAAGACTGGAGATCTGAGGACTTGCTCATTTGAATCTTACTGGAACAACTACATTTGCCCCTCTTCAGCATCCATGGGGGATTGGTTCCAGGAGCCCTTATGGGTACAAAAATCACAGATGCTTGAGTCCCTTATGTAAAATGGCACAACACAACAGAGTACAGCCCACCCTCTGTATCTGCGGGTCCAATATCTGTGGGTTCGGCATCCGTGGCGACAGAGGGAAGACTGTATTTCTTTTTAACAGTGGTGATTCAAATGACTTGCCCAAGGACACCCGACCAGTTAAGCGGCTGAAGCAAGAGTGGAAAGCATTAGATAGAAGGCGGCATGGGGGGTGGGGGTGGGGGAGAACCGCCTACACTCAGATTGAAAAGGATGGTCCTGATTCTCTCTGAGAAAGAATTCCATCATGGGTGGAACCAGAGAATGGAGAGGACCATGTACTCCCGGAGGGAGGCTATGTGTCCCCCCCCCCCCAAAACTCCATTGCCCTCTAGGACTGGGTTTGTCTGCTGCTGTCTGCTGAGGCAGCATATTTGGGAGGTGGCCAGGAGCAGCCTGCAGCTAAATGGCTTCTCTGCCTGTGATCTGGATTTCCCCTACTGAGGCTGCCATGACAGGCACAGAGCAAAGAGTTTAGTCCCTTTGCAAGCTGGAAGCCATCTCAAAGGGAAGGCTGGTCCTTGATATTCCCTGAAAATATTTGAAAACAGTGTTTTTGGATTATAAAAGCAACACTTGCTCTTTGCAAAGTACGTAGAATGAAATAAAGACTGCCTACCACGAAATCATTCTCTGCATTTTCTTGTTTTCATGTATTTGCTTCTAATATTTTCCCTGTACCTACATTTGCAATCCTACTATGGGTTCAAGTGCTATTTTGACTCAAATCTATAGGAAAATCTATCTTCATGTTCTCAGTTGTTTTATTCTTCTTTATTTTAATCCAGACAGCATATTTAATAGCTGCATCATGTTCCATTGTATGGATAGAGTGCAGTGTCATTAGCTATCCCAGTTGAGACTTCTGTGGTTGCTTTCCCCTACCCCCAGGATAAATAATGCTGTGATGAGCCCTCTGGCACCCCTGTTATATAAAACCCTCCTCTCTTGGCCCCAGGGAACAGTGAAGCCCCATGGGCTCCCCTTGCATCATTTTCCCATCGCTTGGAGTGGGACCAAAACTCACTCTGGCTTCAAATGCCTGAGGCCAAATCCTTCAAAGAAAGGACTTTCCCTCTTCTATTAATTGGGCAATTTGGAAACCTGGGCTTGAGTAAAAATATTATTTTTCCTTAGTCATTCTCAAATTGCTTATTCACCAAGTTAAAGCAGCCAGTCGAAGCGAGGGAAAAGAAAACAAAACCCCAAACTTCGAACCAGCTGTGCCGTGTTGTGTAGACAAAATAACCCTTTGACAGACCGATCGCATCACCTTTTTGACCTGTTGATTCCCCACAATGTCAGCGAGACTCAGCTGTTGCAGTGGTTTGAGCTGTTGTTTTTTTCTTCTTTCTCCTTCTCCTTTCCCCCTCCTCCTCCTCCTTCTTTGATTGGTTTGCTGTGCAAACAATATTCCAAAATGGAGAGATGGAAGAAAAAGAAAGAAAAAGATGTTCACATACACTCCTGGCCCAGAGGAGTCAGACTGGTTTTTCTCTCCCTCCCTCTCTCCCTTCTTTCCTTCCTTCCTCTCTCTTCCTTCCTTCCTTCCTCCCTTCCTTTTTCTTTCTTTCCTTTTCTTTCTTCTCCTTCCTTCCTTCCTTCCTCCCTCCCTTCCTCCCTTCCTCTTTCTTTCTTTCTTTTTCTTTCCTCCCTTCCTTCCTCCCTTCCTTTCTTTCTTTCTTTCTTTCTTCCTTCCTTCCTTCCTTCCTTTCTTTCTTTCTTTCTTTCTTTCTTTCTTTCTTTCTTTCTTTCTTTCTTTCTTTCTTTCTTTCTTTCTTTCTTTCTTTCTTTCTTTCTCTGTCTCTCATTCTTTCTTTACATTTAAAACAATTGTGGGAAAACACACACACACATATATATAAAACACACCATGTTTTAACCATTTTAAACTGTACTATATGGTGGCATTTAGTACATTCACAATGCTGTGTAACCATTACCACTATGTAGTTCTGGAACATTCTCACCCTCCAAAAGGAAACCACATACCCATCAGTAGTCACTCCCCATTCCTCCCCTGACCCCAGCCCTTAGCAACCACTAACTTACTTTCCGTCTCTGTAGATTTGCCTCTTGTGAATATTTCCTATCAATGGAACCATAAAATACGTGTCCTTTAGTGTCTGGCATCCCTTGCTCAGCATAACTCTTTCCTGCTTCATCTGTGTTGTAGCAGGAATCGGCTCCTCATTCCTTTTTATGGCTGAATAATATTCTATTGCATGCATATACTTATACCTGCAGTTTTGAGGCTGGTGTTCCCCTCAGACAGCCTGGTGGCTCGGATGGGAGGGCAGGGAGCACTGAAGACAGGGCTGGCTGAAACATGGGCTGACAGCATTAAATGTGCTAATCATCTGGGTCACTTAGGTATGTTGGGTTTCCTCCTCTTAAAAAAGGAAATAATGTAATAATGTCATTTTTTAAAAAAGGGTTGCTGTGAGAATTAATTGGTTAAGTCAGATAATGCATTAAGAGTTATTACTGGGCTTCCCTGGTGGCACAGTGGTTGAGAATCCGCCTGCCAATGCAGGGGACACGGGTTCGTGCCCCGGTCCGGGAAGATCCCACGTGCTGCGGAGCGGCTAGGCCCGTGAGCCACAATTACTGAGCCTGCGCGTCTGGAGCCTGTGCTCCGCAACAAGAGAGGCCGCGATAGTGAGAGGCCCGCGCACCGCGATGAAGAGTGGCCCCCGCTTGCCACAGCTAGAGAAAGCCCTCGCACAGAAAACAAAGACCCAACACAGCCAAAAATAAATAAATAAATAAATAAATTTATTAAAAAAAAAAAAAAAAGAGTTATTACTCTTCCCTGTCTAAGAAAATCAATACGATTTAGTCTCCAGCAACTCACTCAATGCAGGTGTAAGTCCCAGCTTCATCATTTACTCCTAAAGTCACCTGGCTGAGGCTGTTTCCTCACCTGCTTGCTTTGCACAGCTATTGAGAGAATGAAATGTTATAAATGAGACTGCAAACCATAAACAACTTTAAAAATTATTTAAAAAACAAACAGAGTTTAGTTTTGGTTTGGCTTATATACCCCCTTTTCCCTAGAACGATAAAACACAATTAAATGAGACAAAAATCTTGTAGGCCTATTGAAGGAAGGATAAAAGAAGATTGAAGATGGGAGTAGAGGAAGGAGTTGAATCAGAAACCTAGGCTGAGAGAAGCTATGGCAATTGAGAACTTTGCTCTGAGCTTCCTAGTGGACAAGGCAAAAAGGGAAAGCAAGTGGCTTAATCAATCTGATACAGGGTCTCTCAACCTAGTTACCAGTGATATATTGGGCTGGATGACTCTTTGTTGTGGAGGGCTGTCCTGTGTCCTGTGGGATGTTTAGCAGCATCCCTAGCCTCTGTCCACTAGATGCCAGAAGCATCTCCCAGCTCCTTCCCTGCTCAGTTGTCATGATTAATAATGTCTCCAGACAATGCCAAATGTCCTCTGAGGGTGAAAACTGCCCTGGTTGGGAACTGATGATCTAGTGAAAGGAAACCATCCTTGATGTGGGGTCTTCTGATAAAAGACTGGACAATGTGACCAGCAAGGTCTTCAGGATTAGATCTCAAAGTCCACACATTTTTCAGCCTGTGCTGTTCCCAGCCCACGAAGACATCAGACCCGCCTCCGGTGACTTCTGTCATTGAGGTTACTCTTCTCTGGGTGACACTATCTGTTCCTCCCATCCCAGGACCGTTTCCTTGGTTATGCACGTTTGCCAGGTGCTGGGCTAAGCACCTCATGTGCCCCTCACAGGCTTTATCTCATGGACTCTTTAGACCATGTCTTTGCATATTATTTCCATCCCCATTTTACAGATGTGGAGACTGAGCTTTAGAGAGGTAAAGTGGCTCACCAAATGCTATCCTCTAAGTGGCAGAGGGACTTTTGAACCAGGGTAGCCTGGTCCCTGTACTTTTAGCTACTAGAGCAATGGGGGGGGGGGTGATTTTGTCTCCCAAAGGACCTTCAGCAATACCTGAAAACGATTGTGGTTGTCGCAGTTCTGGGGGTAGGAGGGGGAAGCTACTGGCATCTAGTGGGTAGAGGCCAGAGATGCTATTCCGTGTCCTACAATGCACAGGACAGGCTCCCACAACATAGCATTACCTGCCCAACAGGTCAGTGGTGCTGAAGTTGAGAAGCCCTGCCCCAGATGCTGGTGCAGTGGGAGGAGAGGTGAGCCTGGTGGGATGGGGGGGTGGGTCCTGGAGGAGGAGAGAAGATGGGGAGCATGATAATAGGGTCCGTGGGCAGGTGGGGCCTCCACTAACTGCATTTGGTGGCCTTCTCCACACCCTCCCCACCTCCTAGAACAAAGACCCAGACCTGGATTTCCCATCTTTCAGCTGACGTTTACATAGGCACAGGAGAGTACTACCCAGCGCAGGAAATTCTCGGAAGTCTTAAGAGTCTAGACACATTTCTTTCTTTGTTTTTAATTGATGAGGAAACGTTGGAAGATAAATGGATAATCCCAGACCCGTAGAACCATCCAAGGTGGTTACACCGAGAGTCATGAGAGGAGGCTTTGGAGTCAGGCGGGACGGAGGTCTGGGTACCGTCACTGCCTGCCCGGTGACAAGGCTTTGCTCCACCTCCGGGGGCCACTGCACTTGCTACTTCTGTTCCTGCTCCCTCATCTGCACAATGAGAATAATAATACCCAGCCCACAGTATTGTTGGGAGAATTCAATGAGATAATATATGTGACAGCACGGCGCCGGCCACCCTTCAGCGCTCACCATGTGGTAGTTCTTATGGCTGTTGTTATTATTACTATGTAATTATTGTTAGGATCTGAATCAGGAATATCTCTAGAGTTGACCTAATCCAACCGCTTGGTTGCCAGATGGGGAAAAGCGAGGCCCAGAGAGGCAGGGACCCACCTGACATCACCCAGCGAACAAATGGATATGCTGGGCTCTTGCTCCCAGCCCGGTGCTCGCTCTGGGGCCCATCCTGTCCAGAGTAGGAATTTCCACCTGAAGTTGGAGCGGGGATGTGTAAATAGTGTCTCCAGCCTTGCCTTCCCTGAACCAATTTGTAATTAATGGCTTGTGGCTGTGTTTCTCCCTGCGGCAGACCTGTAAAACCTGTATGGGAAGCTGCTGTGGGCAGGGCAGCTGGATGGGCGGCCAGCCTCTCTGTTCTGGCCCCTTTGTCCCTTTGCTCCTGCAGGAAGGGGAGGATGGGCCACCTCCCCATCCTGCCTCCGCCCCCCCCAGCCCTTTCCTGCTGGCCAGTAATCCACGCTTGTCTGGGCTGTAATTTGTGGCTGGTGCTGAGGCCATTCTGGGGTGTGGGGCTCTGCTGGGAGCGGTGGGGAGACCCCGAGGGGCAGGGGCTCCTTGCCGCCATCTGAAGAATTTGGGATGGCGATGCTGGGGGTTGGACGGTGGCCCAGAGGAATGAGGACAGCAGTGGGTGCCAGGTCCAGCCAGGGCCGCCTCCCCCGCTCCCCAAGGTCCCATGGGTGATGCCACCGCAGCCGGAGTTCCGGGAGCTGGGGTGTCTCTGCCGTAGCTGCTGACTTTGGCAAAAAAGGAATCTTCCTACTTAATACACTCTCCTTCCAGACAGACGGGGGTTTGAAGTCGGCTGTGGGAAGGGAAGACAATCTCGTTACTAATGCACCATAAAGTACAATAAATATTCTGCTGACGGACTCCAAACCCAGGAAACAATTCTGAAACTCTAAAAAGATAATAATAATAAACAAAAAGAACCCAAACCTTCCTGAAGCCTTTCTGTTTTGGTAAAATTTTATGAAGACGGGAAGTGAAGTCACACCCCCTCCCTGCCCACCCCTCCACCCGGCATCTGTCTTCTGGGTCAAGATCTTCCTCCTGGGCTGAGAACTGATGTCTGATTTTACAACTTTGAGGTCAGAGCATCCGGCAAGTGGGTTGGGACGCGGTGCCCTTGTCCCAAACCCTCCTGATGGAGGGGAGCCTCCTCAGAGCCGACCCAGTAAATACGTCCCAGCCCGCTTCTCTCTCCCTCCACACCCCACAAGCGCACCTAGCTTCACAAGCGTCTCCATTTTTTCATTAAATCCGAGAGTCATAGGGAGGGAATGACCTGGCTACTTCAATTAATTTTTTTTTCCCTTTCAAATCATAAGGTTCAATTTCCTTTGGAGGAGGTGGTATCTTGCACGGGGAAGGAGGGTTTAAAACGTAGGGCTGCATTTGAATGTTTGGTCTTGATAGGAGATAGGGACCAGCATGGAAAATCATCTTTATCACCCCAATATGGAAGAGAGAGCGTGTGGCCTGGGCTGGCATACCAAACGGCCTGCCAGCCCTTATCGTAATCCCAGTGGGCGGCCGCCCCCCCTGTCACCTCTGCTATTCCAGGCAAGTGTCAGACGTCTTCCCTGCTGTAGGGAGCCAGATAGCACCGAGCTGGGCCTCTTCCCTGCTGTAGGGAGCCAGATAGCACCGAGCTGGGCCGGCGCAGCGGGCATAATAGGAAGTGGAAATTGCTCCCAAGGAAAGTTTTCTGAGGAATTAACTTCTGATGGGTGGGAGAGGTGGTGTGGGGTTGGGCGGGCAGGGAGGGGGTGGGGGAGCGGGAGGAGGAAGATGGGGAGCTGGGCAAAGGCAAGGAGAACACCGGCAGCATCCGAGGAAGGCAGGGGAGGACTTGGGTTTATCCGGAAGGGACGCGTTGCGTCGATGGGAAAGACAGTGGGCCAGCCGTGCTCCTGGGGGAAAGGGCAGCCGAATGGCCGATGGCAAGGGATTTGGGACCCCGGGACCCCCAGCTGCCTGAGGGGAGGGGATCTGAGTTCCCCCTCTGGGTGCCAACTGTGCCGCCCGTTTGTCCCAGAAATCGTGCAGCTTTGGGCGGGAGGGATCCTTGCCCTGATGCTTCTGCCGACTCTCCTTCTCAGAGCAGCTTCCACCCCCATCCCAGCCTCCTTCCCTCGTTCAGGCTAAGTCTAAGATTCCCACCCCTGTGCGGAGGGCTCCTAGGCCTGCAGAATGCTTCCTTCCAACCTTTATTCATAAATATTTGTTGAGCGCCTACTGTGTGCCTGTCACTGTTCCAGGCACTGGGGACCCAGCAAAGAATAGGACCGGCGGGCCGGATGAGGATGCAAAATCGGGGCCAGCCAAAATAAACACCTTCTTGCACACAAACATGTGGAAAGATAAACCGAGAGGAAAGCCCTGTAAAGGGTATGAAATCTGGTGGGGCCGTAGGTGGTGGAGCGGCCACATTGCAGCCATAAGACCTGGGGCAAAGGACTGCTCCCCATGCCTCAAATTCTTCACCTGTAAACTGGGGATGAAACACTTCATTCTCCGGGAGGTGAGCTAGTTATAAAGGACCAGCACTCGGCACAGAGCCTGGTGTGTAGTAAATGCTCAATAAAGCTTTGTTCACGTTTAATAAGCAAGGGCAAGTGCAAAGCTGGCAGATGCCCACATTGGGAAGTTCTGAGTATGAGAACATGGGGAAGGAGCTAGACTTCCTCGATCTGAATCCTAGGTCACCTGCGTCCTCGCCGTGGGACCTTGGGCAAGGACGTGGCCTCTGGCCTCAGTTTCCTCATCCGTAGATTGGGGATGATACTGGTAGGTACGTTACAGAGCTGTGGTGAGGATTAAATGCCTTGCTATGGAAGGTACTCAGCTGCAGTGCGTTAAGTGGGAGCTATTCTGTCACAGATTCTTATACGCATTTGACCATGTGTGCTCAGGGGATGTCTAAGATGGGGGGTGGGGAAGGCGCTTGGGCTGGGAGCCAGCTCCCCATCTTCCGTTCTGCGTGGACACCCAAGCATGATTGATGTAGCCCTGGTGTAGCGCTGTGGGCCACGCAGGGGCAGAGGGGCAGGAGCGGTGCATTACTGGCCTGTTGATTTGCAGGGGCCCTCAGGACAGCTAATGAGGCTAGACACCCAGAGAGGGTGTGGGAACTTCCTAAGGCCACACAGCAAGCAGATGGCACCTACCTGCCCCAGCCTGGTCCTGGCAGGGGCGATGGAGGAGGTCACAGGGAGAGGATGGCTCTTCAGTTCTAGCTCGGGGGAGCTGGAGTGATCATCCTCGAGTAATTGGGTGCTAATACCATTATGCCTCCTATTTCATACTTTCCATGTCCCCGGGGCTCTCTCTCCAAGGATCTCAAAGCCCTTTACAAGACAATGCCGCTGTTAACTCATAAATCCTCCCCGGCCTGCTGGGAGGAGAGGTGGGTGGTATGTGTGAGATGCTGAGGAATTAACCTCAATTATTTTCCTCTGATTCAGACTTCACAGAGTTGTCAGGTTGGCTCTGGGGTTTGGGGGGCCCCAGTCAGCGCTTGTGGGGCGGAGGCCAGAGGCCGGGCGGGACTGGTGGATTTGCTGAGCAGAGCTCTGTTTTCTGACTGAGCTGGTTGTGGCCGTGGTTTCACTTCCTAATTTTCAGAACAGCCCCGGGGTGGTGGGGGGGAGATGGTCAGGAGCAGTATTCCCATTTTACAGTGGGAGAGATTCAGAGAGGGCAATGACGCACTTAAGGTCGCACAGCAAGTGAAGAGCAAGGCTGGAATTTAACCCCCAGCCGCTGCTTTGTCACCAAGCACAGGGTTGTCTCAGAGCTGGGGGGCAGGGCTGGGTTCCAGGGCCTGGGCCTGCAGGATGGGATGGCTGGCCTCCAATCACCGAGCTGTGTGACTCAGGACCCTTGCTGCCTGTCTCTGAGCGGGACCCGTGAGCTGATGCTCCAAGGTCAGGGTCTTAGGTCTCGTGCTTGCTTCCAGATTTGAAGGGGTTGCTTTGCTCCACACTGATGGAGAAGCACAGGCCCCTAAGGGGACTGGGTGAGAAAGGAGGGTGCTGCAATCATACATTCATTCATTCATTCATTTATAAGTGCATGTATTCATCAGTTACGCTTTGTGCTCCCACTGTATGGGGTGGAGGTTAATCGGATGGGCTCTGGAGTTGGGCTGCTGGGGTTCAAAATATCCTCCCTATGGGACCTTGGGCAACTGACTTTATCTCTCGAAGCCTCTGTTTCCTCACCTGTAGAAGGGGGGCAATAACGGGCACTAGGTTCCCTCCCCGACCAGGTCCTGAGCACCTGCTCTGAGCCAGGCCTGTTCCCCGACCTGGAAGACGGCAGTGAACTGTGCAGACAGGATGGTTGGCCGCAGGCCCCGTGTGACCCAGTGGGGGAGGCAGACAAGCCCCGCACAAGTAACCCTCTAACCATCATGTGATGGACGCACCCAGGGGTGTGAGATGGTTGTGGGGATTAGACCAGATAATCCACAGAGATGCTTTATGTGGGGTTTGGTGCATGGACAGTGTTTAATCAGTGTTAGCGGGACTTTTGTTGTGCTGGGCCCTACACTGGGAGCTGGGGACATGTGACACACACAGCCGTGTCCACCAGAGGCTACCTGCTCACCGCAAGTGAGGCAGAAGCAGCATCTCCTGGTGGCAGGTGGCAGGGGCTCTCCTCCCGCCTTCAACCCTCCATCTGACCTGGGAGGAGGGGACGTGAGGCCGTCACAGGGACCAAAGCCAGGGCCCCGGATGCACAGTGACCTGTCTTTGGACGGGGGGCATGGACTTGTTTCCGGAGCTAAGTCTCTTGGGCTAGGGCTGCAGGGAAAGGGGGAACCGGCTCCCATTTCACAGATGTGGAAACTGAGGCCCAGAGGAGTGATAAGACTTGCTCAAGGTCACAAGGTCAGGCCTTGGCTGATTCCAAGAGCCACTGGCTGCCCCAACGTGGAGGCCTGGAGAAATTCTGGGGTTTGGAAGAGCATTTGGACTCCCTTCCTCTGATGACCCCAGAGAGTTGGGGTGTATATTAGAAATGGCTGGGATTCAACACTTTGTGGAAAATAATAGTTTCCTGAGTGTTCGTTCGTTCAAATGTTTATTCACTGCAGGGCCCAGATTTCCAGGTGAATATAGCCAAGATTGGGAAGGGAGTGACACCGATTCTGGGTTCGTGTCACCCCACCTATTCTAATCCTAAAGGATGGGGGAAGTGTGGGCGGTGTCCCGCGTAGGGTGGCCAGATTTAGCAAATAAAAATGCAGGATGCCCAGGTAAATCTGAATTTCAGATACACGATGCACCATTTTTTAGTGTGAATATGCCCCAATATTGTCCTGTATTTTATTTGGCAACTCTAATCCTATGGGTGGAGCAGAAAGGAAGCTCAGAGTCATGGAGCCTGTTCTGGGCCTTAGTTTTTCTGTCTCTCCAAGAAATCTCTCTTTTTTTTTTTTGGCCGCACTGCGCGGCTTGCGGGATCTTAGTTCCCCCATCAGGGATCGAACCCAGGCCCCCTGCAGTGGGAGCACAGACTCCTAACTACTGGACCGCCAGGGAATTCCCCAAGAAATCTTTTTCTATAAGAGAGATTAGGAACAAGACATTCCCTGGAATTTCCAAAAGACTGCCTAAGTACAGGGGATGGGTCAGTGGTTCGCTGGGAGGGTGTGTGATCTTCCCTTTCCTTCCTCTGGATTTCTTCCCGTCCCTGCTCAGATACTGCCCTGTGGGTAGAACAGGGATGAGCCGGGGCTGTGGAGTCAGGCAGACTTGCATCCATCTGACTCCTCCTGGCTCTGATACTTCTGAGCTGAGTCACTTTTGTCCAGTCCTCAGTTTTCTCATCTGTATAATGGGCACCATCATAAAGTCTAACCCACAGGGCTGTGGGGAAGCTCAAATGCAATAGTGGATGAGAGATTATAGTGCTTTTGTTTTAACCAGGGTTGCTGGCTCCGAGTGAGCCTGCCGGGTGAGGCTGGAGTGAAGTCCATGGTACTCCACCTGGTACTTTCTTTTCTGGAGGCAAATGTTCATTCTGTATGAGGCATTACAGCATGATGGGGAAATGGGGACGGCTCCCAGGGGTGAGAACAAGGTGATCGCAGCAACAGATGGAAACAGAGAAAGTGTGGGAATGTGTGGCCTCCGCACGCCTGTCCTCAATGATCAGTAGATTCCCTCTTCCTGACAAGGGGACCCTGAGAACAGCATTTAGCACTGGCTCAGGTGTCCTGTCCTGAAGCCCCTGGACCTGCCAGAAGGTTTGCTGTGTGACCCTGGGCAAACATCTTCTCCAATCTGGGATTTGGTTGGGAAGACTCTTCCCTCCCTGGTACTCAGGACTATTAGGACCATCAATCTTGTCTTCCAGGGAAAGACGCTGATACGGTCCCCTTGGCACCTAGGATCTGGAAAATAGATGCAAGAAGTAGGAGGGGCTGTGCTCACTGACCTGCCTGTACAGGTGTCTTAGCCATCCCTCCATCGCCTCCTCTGTTGCCCAGGTCCTGCTCTGTGACTTCTGGTCCTCATCTCTCTGGTTGCTTTGTCTCTCTTTGTCTTTTGTCTCTCTGCCTTTCTCTCCCTCTCCCCTTTCCCTCTCTCCCATCTTGCCTCTCTCTCTTCTCCCTTTCCCATCCCTCCTCCCTTCTCTGCTCTCCTCCTTCTCTCCTTCCCTTTCACTGCTGCATCTGTTTATCCCTGAACCACTTTTCCTGCAGAGAGACATTGGAAAGCCCTGGCTCCAAACCACTGCAATCCTAATCTTCCCAGCAGACTGCCTGAAATGTAATTTATGAGCAAGGCTCGCCCAGCTTCTCTATCCTGCAGCCTGCGCAGGACTCCCAGCCATTGATGGGGCCGGGGATACAGGAGTGGAGATGGGGGCTGGTGTCACTGGGTCATCTCCCATTCTGCTCTATCTGCCCATCAACGGGGGAACAGGTCCAAACCCAGCTGGAGAAGATTTTGACATGGAACAAACTTCAGTTCTGGGTTCATAGAATACAGTCACCCCTGAAGCAGCAACAAATTGCTCCTCTCCTATGGGCTCTGCAAAGCCTGGGGGCAGGGGGACCTCGTGGAGGCCACAGGATTAGGCCAAGACATTCATGCACGCTATCATTCATTCATGCATGCATTCATTCATGTTTTTTTGAGCTTCTGCTACATGCTACACATCAGTGCTGGGAGATGAGAATATAATTTGGAGCACAAAGAGACCAGCTGCTTTCTTTTTGGAGCTGACACTCTGGTGGGGGAGAGAGACATTAATCCAATAGTTACTTAAGAGAATGTTAAACGGGTCTCCTTTAGATGGTGATAAAGGAGAAGTATGCGGTGCCCTATAATATAGGGTTTGATTGGGTCTGTAGGGGGAGGTATATAGGGAGCCACACCCTCTTTTTGGAGTGATTAAAAAAATGCCATTAATTGAGCATTTATAAAGACAGCTAGGCAATCACAAACATAATTCCTCCTCCTTTGCCATCACTTTGGATCCTGTTTTAATTTAGCTTGACTTTAGCTACCCCTCCAAGCAGATGTGCTGGGATTCTGATGGCACCTAAGAGTCCCCAGGAATGTGCACTGCTCTCAACTCCTCTCCTTCCTCATCCTCAGAAGTGCTTATGCCTCCTGGACCCGTAAACCAGGACAGGTAAAGGCAACTTTCCTCCGCTACCTCTGCCCCCACTGCTCTCCCTGCCACTGCTTTAGATTCAGGGAGGCATGGAAAGATCGGAGAAGAGGCTGAGGTTCTGCCGTTGGAGGATTTTGTGCCTGCCATACTCCCCTCTTTGGACCTTTGTTCTCACTTGTAAAATGGGCTACCAGGTCCCAATATGGTGATCTCATAGAATTTTCTGTGGTCACAATTGATGTGGAAGGTATTTATTGTCTTGGAACCCTCTGGAATAATCCTCACACTCACTGCCATCATCCCTGTCAGTGAAGGGTCCCTTGGAGGCAAGGGGCAGGGAGAGTTTCAGCTCCCTTCTCTCTGGGACTGAAACTCCCAGCTTCTGGAAGCGCAGCGCCAACTTCTCAGCAGAGCAATGCTGCCACCTAGTGGTCACCCTGTGTCTTTCTCTTCTGGAAGCTGAGGCTCAGCCAGACTTGAGAGCTGCCGTCAGTAGCCGCTCTACAAATTACTCCCCCGCCCCTCAAAGTTCCCAATGGTCAGGGATTCCGTATCTGGTCATTAGAGGGTAAATATTGCAGTGGGGAAAGAAGGGAGTGAGGATATAGGGTACCTGCTCTCATCAGCTGAGATTCCATGGGGAGGGGAGTGTGAAAGCAGAGGTCTGAGAGGCTCACAGACCTCAGCTGGACCTCAGCAGCTGGATGCCTGTCAGTGTCAAAGGCAAGAAACTCATTCGAGCGAGGCTGACCCTGTTTCTACATCCTGCCTTTCTATAGTCTGTTCTCTACGTGGCTTCCGGGCTGATCCTTTTAAAAATAAGTCAGATTAGGTCACTTCTCTGCTCAAAATCCTACAGTGGCTCCACTTACAGCAAAGCCAAAGACAGCATCCTGGCCCATGATGACCCTCCCTACCCGTGTTTATCTCTCACGCCTCACCTTCCCCTTGCTGGCCTCCTTGCCATTGCTCAAACAGACATGACTGCCCCGCCCCAGGGCCTTTGCTCATGCTGTTCCTTCTGCTTGGAATGCGCTTCCCCCAGACATCCACCTGGACTGCCCCTCGTGTTACTCAGCTCTCTGTTTAAATGTCACTTGCTCAGAGAAATCTGCCCTAACTAAATGAGTAGCCTCCTTGACTTTTATTTCCCTTTTCCGATTTTCCTTTCTTCATTCATACCAGACTATAAATTTGTATGTTTATGGGGGACAACAGGAGAAGACATAGTTTCTACTTTTGGGAGTTTTCGGATCTGAAGAGGGAGACATCACTAGGGTCCTTTAAGAAGTCCCAGTCTGATGGGGGAGAAACAGCTTCTGCCGATGGAGGTCTCCTGCTCTGGGAGGAGACTGACTGTGTCTTGTTGAAGGTGGGAGCTGTAACCCCAGAACACGGCCCCTGGAGTGTAGCAGGTGGGGAAGGGCAGATGTTGGGATGACTCCACAGAATGCTGATGTGTGCTTGTCAGCATGAGACGGCAATTTTCATTTGTCCTCCTGGAGACCATACAAAAGGTGAATAAAGGTCCCCACAAACAACACCTTCAGCAGAACTAGAAATCAGAAAACCCAGACTCAAAAATAATACACAAAGGCTGCCCATAACAGCTATGATTGGTATAAAAGCTGCGTAGGCTGAAGGGTCACAGAAACCACGCAGGAGGATCTAGATGGCAAGATTGTCAGCCACTGGAGGGCTCAGAAAACACGAGCAAAAACATACTTCCTGTCAGCTAGGGGCTTGCCCTGCAGTGAGAACATCTCTCTCTTGAATATCCCAGGAGCAGGAGGGGTTGCCTACAGACAGCCAGACTAGGAGAACCCGACCTTTCCCCAATCTGTAATAAAGAGGGCACTGGACCCCAGCGATATTAAGATATTGTAAGACTGTTGAGATGGAAGTGAGGAAAGAAAGTATGAGGCAGGGTTTTACACTGAGCTGAGCCATCCTTCAAGTCCAAGGGTCCCCAAAACGATTCTGACCATTTCAGCCAGTGTTGTTCCCATGGAGTCCGTCTTGAGGAAACTCAAGGTGAAGATGAACTTCGGCCACTGAGAAGTGACTGACAGAGAGCTGGGGGTGTGTTGACTGTGATTAAGCTTGGAAAGAAGACTCCACAGGTGTGGGGAATAGAGGCGCAGATAAGAGTGTGAATGATTGTTCCCTTGACAGTGTGAGGAACGATGGGAGGGATGGGAGAGAGAAGCGTGTGTTTGCTGAACGCCTGGTCTGTAGTTGCTGGGAACCAAAGACCATCACTCAAAGTTGACAAATCAAAAATGAAATATGAAAACATGTAACAGAACACAGGACATCACTAAGATAGGAAACTTTAGTGCCTAAAAAGGGGATGGTGGAGGAAAGGGAATGGTGGGGGTGAGCAAGAAGAAGAAACACCTTGATTTTCTCACATTCTGAGAAATGGTGGACCAAAAATATTACGTAAAGTTATAATAATAAACAAAAGTATGAAACTCCTTGTATAGTGGAAGAACCACATACAAAAGCAAAGGGAATGACTCACATAGTAAAAGGCTTAAAAAACTCCATAAAAACAGACAAAATGACATAAAGTAATGTGACAAGAAGAGATGTTAGAAATGTCAATAAATATAAATGGGCTCAATTTGCCCAGTAAAAGGAAGAAAAAGTCCAGTTTGGAGTCTACAACTGAATTCAACTCTATGCTCTAGATAAGAGGCATACCTAAACCAACGTAATTCAGAATAGGTGAAAATAAAAGCTGGGCAAAGGCATCCTAGGCAAATGCATAAAAAAATCTTAATATATCATCATCTTAATATTAACGTGGAGTTCAGACTAGAAAAGTAGTAAGATAAAGAAAGGCACTTTAGAACATATGAGTGTGTAATCCACAAAGGAGATAATAAGAGTTATGAACATCAATGCCCTAAATAACATAGCAGGTGTACTTATAAAGGAGAAGTTACATGAGATACAAGGAGAACACACTTCAATTCACTTTCTTCATTACAAAACAGATAAAGGGTATAGAATGTCTCCATCACGTGATTAATCACTCTCATCCACTGACTGACCCTTAGGACCACGTCATATATTGGTACCCCACCTCAGGTACCAATTCCTGGATTATTGAGGATAAAAGGTTTTACTCTTATAACCAAAAGACCCCAAAATAATTGGCTTGAAGAACAAGGAAGACCTCCTCTCTCACAGCTGCTTGGTTGGTGGGGCAGCTCTACTCCAGAGAGGTTTTCAGGAAGCCAGATCCCACCCACCATGCTTCTCTGCCCTCCCACTGGGCATTGCCATCATTTGCATGGTTGACGTGGGTCACTGTGGGTTCCAGAGAGAGGGAAGGGAGAGGGGAGCGTGGAGGAGGTGCACTCTCTGTGGAGCATGGAAGGGGCCCAAAGGGCCATTGGTGAGGACTTGGCATCATATGTCTTATTTAACTGCAAGGGAGGTTGGGAAATGTAGTCTCACCATGTGCCTGGGAAGAAGGGAAGAAGGGATTTGAGAAGACAACTCATGGAGTGGAAATGAGTCCCAGTACTTTAGAAAACTATTAGGTGGTGTCTGGCAAAGCTCTCAGACACACACCCCATGATCCAGCTCTGCTACTCCTCAGAGGGCCCAACAGAAATGAGCTCATATGTGCACCAAAAAACATGGACTAGAATATTCAAAGCATCACTCTTCCTAATAGCCCTAAACTGGAAAGAATCCAAGTATCCACCAGGAGTAGAATGCTTGGACACGGTGAAAAATGATACAGTAATGGAACCGAGCAAAGTACTGCCACGCAGAACAGCATGAATAAATCCTGCCAACACACTGTTGCGTGAAAGAAGGTACCAAAGAGTACAGACAGTGTGATCTAAATGGCAACGTTCAAAACCAGGAAACACTCCTGAGGGTAGAGTTGGGGAAAGTGGCTCCTTTTGGGGAGGATGGGCTTGGAGGAGGTGCTAATCATCTTCTATTTCTCAATCTGGGTGGAAATTTCATGGGATATTCTCTTTGTGAAAATTCACCCAGCTGTATCCTTAACGATTTGTGACTTTTCTGTATTCATGTTATATTTCAATACATATTTTAATTAACACAACTATTAAGAGACAAGAAGATGTAACGCATCATGGAAAGATGGCTCATGTTTGAGGAAGGAGAGTCAGCACCATGAAATTCTAACTCTCTCAAAGCCAGTTGATAAATATACTTTGATTCTTGGAAAAATGTCAACAGTTTTCAGTGAACTGGATGTTTATCCTAAAGTTCACATGAAAAATTAACCAGTGAGCATAACCAGGAAAACTCTGGAAAAAAGAGGGCACTGAAGGAAAGAACCGTATTATGTATGATGCTTCAATCATTAAAACAATGTGGTTTTGGCTCATGAATTCTCAAATGGACCAATGAAATAGAATAGAAACCCAGAAATTGGCTTCAACACAGATAGGTATTTAACATTTCATAATGTTACTACATCACCGATGGAGAAAAGCTGAATTATTCAATAAATGGTGCTGGGACAACTGAACGCCCACGTGGAAAAAATTTTTTGCATCTCTACTCTTTCCCTGAACTAAATTACAAAGGATGCCATTTGCAGCAATGAGGATGGACCTAGAGATTATCATACTAAGTGAAGTAAGTCAAAGACAGATATCATATGCTATCACTTATGTGTGGACTCTAAAAGGCAGTACAGACGAACTTGTTTACAAAACAGACTCACAGGCATAGAAAACAAACGTACGGTTACCAAAGGGGAAGGGAAGGAGGGATAAATTAGGTGTATGGGATTAATCAATACACACTATCTTATATAAAATAGATGAACAACAAGGATTTACTGTACAGCACAGGGAACTGTGCAATATCTTGTAATAACCTATAATGGAAAAGAATGGAGAAAAGAATATATATATGTGTATATATATATATATATGTATAACCGAATCACTTTGCTGTACACCTGAAACTAACACACTATTGTAAATTAACTATACTTCAATTAAAATTTTTAAGTAAAACAAAAAAACCCCAAAGGAATCAAATATTTAAATGTGAAAACAAAACCATAAACATTTTAAAAGGAAACATGGAAGTATTCCTTTATGATTTTAAAGTGCAGGGACTTTCTTTTGTATTTTTTTCTTTTTCTTTTTTATACTTAATTTTTTTTTCTTGTGATGAGAACTTTTAAGATCTACTCTCTTAGCAACTTTCAAATATGCAATACAGTATTATTAACTATAGTCACCATGCTATACATTACATCCCCATGATTTATTTATAACTGGAAGTTTGTACCTTTTGACCACCTTCACCCATTTTGCCCACTGCCCACCAATCTGCTCTCTGTATGAGCTCAGTATTGTTGTTGCTTATAAGATTCCACATATAAGTGAGATCATATGGTATTTGTCTGATTTTTTTCACTTAGCATAATGCCCTCAGGGTCCATCCTTGTTGTCGCAAATGTCAAGATTTCCTTCTTTTTTATGGCTGAGTACTATTCCATTGTTGTATATACCACATTTTCTTTATCTGTTCATCCATCGATGGACACTCAGGTCGCTTCCATGTCTTGACTATTGTAAATAATGCGACATTGAACATGGTGGGAGTGACGGGGTGCAAGGAGACTTCCTAATTATGACTCAAAAATCTAGGAGCCATTAAAAAAGACTGGTGAATTTACTTACATAAAAATAAAAAAATATTCTGCATGCTGAAAAAAATCTTATTATGAGCGAAGTCAAAGGACAAATGACAAACTGGGAAAAAATGTTTGCAATTCATATCAGAGGCAAAGGGATAATCTCTCTCCAGAAGAACTTATAGAGATTGATTAAAGAAAGTCAAACAATCCAGTATAACATTGGGCAACGGTATGAACAGACAGTTCAGAAAAGGAAGAAAAGACAGAAAAGCAAGTATGGATATGCTTAAATGTACAAAAAGAAGTTCAGCTTACTTGTAGTAGAATCAGTGTCCATGGAAACTGCAGCCACGGGTCATTTTCCCTCATCAAACTGGCAAAACTCTGAAGGTAAGATGATCCCTTCTGTCTGTGAGTCTGTGGGAGAAATAGACCCTCTCCTGCTTTGCTGGTGGGACAATGTCTGAGTGTCTGGGCTCTGTGAGAGCGAGGAGGAGGGCAGCTTGGCAATAGCCATCAAAATTTCAAATGCATGTCCTTTCTGACCTAGCAATGCCTTTTTGGGAATTCATCTTACAGAAATACTTGGACACATGTGAGATGACAACTGTATACAAAGTTACTCACCACTGCATCGTTTATAATAGCAAATAATTGGAAACAACCCACACCCAGCAATAAGGGACTGGTTAATAAGATTATGGTCCATCCACAAGATGGAATGCCGAGGTCAAGAGAACACATTAAGGGAAAAGACAGTGTGTTCAACATTTTACATTTTGTGTCAAAAGAGTCACGACTGAGAATGTATATTCTTATTTGCCTGGACATGCAGAAGAAATGTTGGAAAGATACGTAAGAAACTGTGAACAGTGGTTATCTGTGGGGGAGGGGTGCTGAGAATTGACAGGTGGGGGACAGAGGTGGAGGAGAGTGTACTGTGTACATTTTTATGTCTTTTGGTTTTTGAAGCAAGTTAATGCGTTAGTTATTCAAAAATTAAAATGAAATGAAATTTAAAATAAAACTGCCCAAGGACGCACATTATGCTTCATACACTAGTCTCTGTTCTCAACCGCACCCTCTCAGACACATTTAAAAATATGAACCTGGAGAGTGGCTTCTGTCTGGCTCGGCCACCCTCCTCCCACAAACTGGAAAACTCCATTTCTTCCAAGGAATCTTCTTGGATTAACAAGAGACCTGGCTGTGGCCAGTTATGGCAGCTGCTGCAGCTCGCCCTCCCTACTCCCCTCCCCCATTCCTCAGGACTCCCACACCCACTGTCTCTTTCCCCTGCCTCCCATTCCTGGAACTCCACCCTTTAGTTCCCAGGGGTTATGGATACCTCAGGCCTGCACTTGTCCAGGTAATGGCATTGCTCATCAGAGAATGCTAGTACCTTCCCTCTTGAGCTGGGGATGCCGGGGCAAAGATGCCCTCTTGTTCCTGCAAGGTATGACCAAGGATGCCTACAGCTGCTGGCCTATTGCCAGCCACTATTTGGGACCACGTAAGTTGCCAGCTTTGTGGGGAAATCCACACTGCAAAAGGCAGAGAGCAAAGATGGAAAGAAACCAGTGTCTTGGTCATATCTCTGAGCTGCTGCTGGATCAAACCTTACCTGATCAGACAATGCTGGGCTGCAGTTATGTGAGCCAATGGATTCCCTTTGTGGTTTAAGGCAGATAGAAGTAGGTTTCCTGAAAGCATCCTCAGAAAGCATCCAGCTTTCTTACCCTCATTTACACACGAAGAACTGAAGCACAGAGTGATTGATGCACATTGGTCACCTGAGTGGCCCTGGACCAGGCTTGTGCCCAGCTCTGGGGCATGTAGTGTTTTACCACCAATGTGAAAGGTGGGGATGCCAGTAGGATGCACTTCCCACTGTGCTGAACCTGGAGACAGCTGTGGTGCAGTGGACAGGGCCTCAGTTCCCCCTTTTGTACCATAAGGGGTTGGGCTAATTAACTCCTTGCCTGAAGGCCTCCTGAAATCCCAGGCTTTGTGGTGGAGGCTGGGGTTATGTGGGTCACTGAGGGTCTGTAGGTGCCTTCCTCAGACCACTCTGGTCCAGGGGGGTCTTTCTGTCCCTCTGAGCTGCTTAACACCAGACTATTTTCTTCTTTTTCAAAAAAATTAATTAATTAATTAATTATTTTTGGCCGCGTTGGGTCTGTTGCTGTGCACAGGCTTTCTCTAGTTGCGGCGAGCGGGGGCTACTCTTCGTTGCAGTGTGCGGGCTTCTCATTGTGGTGGCTTCTCTTGTTGCAGAGCATGGGCTTTAGGCGCGCGGGCTTCAGTAGTTGTGGCTCGCGGGCCCTAGAGCGTGGGCTCTAGAGCGCAGGCTCAGTAGTTGTGGCGCACGGGCTTTGTTGCTCTGCGGCATGTGGGATCTTCCCGGACCAGGGCTCGAACCTGTGTCCCCTGCATTGGCAGGTGGATTCTTTTTCTTTTTTTTTTACTTTTTTTTTTTATTTGTTATTTTGCTACCAACACTGAATTTATGTGACCATGCAATGCAGGTAGGCTATTTTATTTATTTATTATTATTATTATTTTTTTTCAAAATTTATTTTTATATTTATTTTTGGCTGTGTTGGGTCTTCGTTTCTGTGCAAGGGCTTTCTCTAGTTGCGGGAGGCGGGGGCCACTCTTCATCGCGGTGCGCGGGCCTCTCACTCTCGCGGCCTCTCTTGTTGCAGAGCACGGGCTCCAGACGTGCAGGCTCAGTAGTTGTGGCTCACAGGCCTAGATGCTCCACGGCATGTGGGATCTTCCCAGACCAGGGCTCGAACCCGTGTCCCCTGCATTGGCAGGCAGATTATTAACCACTGCGCCACCAGGGAAGTCCAACACCAGACTATTTTCTTAAAGAGCTTTATGGAGACACAGTTGACATACAATGAGCTGCACATATTTAAAGCGTGCCATTCAACAAGTTTTGCTCTTTGTATACACTGTTGAAACCATCACCAAACTCAAGATGATGAACACATGCATCACCTCTAAAAGTTTCCTCGGGCCCCAACCATCCCCAAGGCAACCACTGCTCTGCTCTCTGTCACTGTAGATTAGTTTGCATTCCTTATAATTTTATGTAAATGGAATCATAAAGGATGTACTCATTTTGTCTAGCTTTTTCTGTAGCATAATTATTTTGAAATTCATCCGTGTTGTCATGTACGTTAATAGTTTGTATCTTTTTGTTGCCAAGTATCCCATTGTATAGATACATCACAGTTCATCTGTTACCTGTTGATGGATATTTGGGTTGTTTCCAGTTTTGGGCCAGTTAAATAAAGCTTCAATGAACATTTGCTTTCATTTCTCTTAGGTAAATACCTAGGAATGAAATGGCTTTATCACATAGTAGGTGCTAACTTAACTTTTAAGAAACTGCCAAGTGTTTTCAAAGTGGGTGCACCATTTTGCCTTCCCACCAGCAGTGTCTGAGTGTCCCACCGCCTTACCAGCCCTTGGTATGGTCAGTCTTTTGAACTGTAGCTATTCTCATAGGTGTACAGTGGTATCTCATTGTCGTTTTAATTGGCATTTCCTTAATGGCTAATGAGGTTGAGCATCTTCTCATGTGCTTATTTGTTGTCTATGTACCTTCTTTGGTGAAATGTCATCTAAATCCTTTGCCTGTTTTAAGCATTTAATACGAGATGATGTTAAACTTCTGGCAGACAGCTGCGGTAGAGGTCTAAGACTTCCTCACCAATGCTGCCTTTTCCCTTCCTGCTGACGAAAATCCTTCCGCATCATTCTTGCCAACCTACTCCACCTCCACCAGCTCCCTGGATCAATCAGGTCTAGAGAAGATCGAACTCCATGTGTTGATGTCCCTTCCTGGGGTCCAGGAAACCACAGCCTCAGCCCCCATTCTGGCCCTGCCTCCCACTCACTGTATGACACTAAGCAAGTTGCTGCCCCTCTCGCGGCATGTGGGATCTTAGTTCCCCAACCAGGGATCGAACCCGCGCCCCTTGCAGTGGAAGCGCCGCATCCTAACCACTGGACCACCAGGGAGTCCCCCCTCTCTGGGTCTTAGGCATCACTTGTAAGAGAGAGATTAAATGGGGTCATTCTTTAGAACCTTCCCAGCTTCACCACTTACCAGCTTGTGATCTTAGGCAAGTTACTTAACTTCTCTGTGCTTCAACTTCCTCATCTTAACCTCGGGATGATAATACTGACATGTTAGCATCTGGCTTACAGGGTTGCTGCGAGGACCAGATGAAATGATACCCGTGGAGCCCTTAGAACAGAGCTGGAACATAGTTAAGTGCTTAGTAAAACTTGGCTCTTCTTTGACAGTCTAAGATCTAGCCCTCAACTCCTCAACTGCCAGCCTTTGCACAGTCTCTACAGTTCATTCCAGGTTTTGAGCTTTTGCATGGGTATTCCTTTCTCAAGATGCTTGCCCTCATATTTTTGGCCAGTCCATAGTTTTCCCTTGCTCAAAATACAGCGTTATGTTTCCCTCCCCCTTGGAGCCAGCCGTGATTGATTCCAAACCCTTGCCAAACTCTTAGCTCAGATGGTCCAGCCTCCATTTCCTGGACATCTATTTGCCTTTGTCTATTTGTAGCTTTGTTTTAATGCTGTTTTCATCTTGGGGTCTTGCCTTCTTTGAGGCTGAAGCTACCAAAGGCGGAAGCTTGGTTTCCCCCATCTGACTTGGGTTCCCTAAAGGCAGAAGCTAGGTCTCTCCCATCTGACTGGGGCTCTTATAGTGGAGGATCCAGGACCTCATATTTCATAAAGGGCCTCAGCCAATTCCTGGTGCTGGCTGAAGGGTTTGCATACCCTGTTCCTGATGGCCTGTTAGAACTTGTGCCACCTCAATCCCCAGGGGCCCCAGGGGAGGCCCCAGCCAGAACTGCACTCATGCCCTGGCTCTGCCCCTTCCTGCCAGGCCAGCCTGACCCTGGGCTAGAGAAAGTCAGCCCGGGTGCCTCAGGGCTCCCAAAGGAGCCGGGCTGTGCCTGGGAGCGAAGGCGGCTTTGACAGAGTGCTGCTGGCAATTAAATGTTTTCCGATCCACGAACAAACCCAGGTATTGACTGGAGATCAGAAGAATGAGATGCCCCCAGAAAGAGCAAAGGCTTGTCCCAGAGACTGTAAATGGGTCAATACATCTCTGTGATGGTGGCTGCATGGGTGGCCTGGGAAGCTGTGATGGGCTTTGCCAGAACCTCAGGGACCTGGCTCAGCCTGCTATGGACCTGGCGATGTGAGGCAGGTGGCACCCTGGGCCTCCACTTCTTTGGAGAGAGAAGTCTCAAACCCACAGATAGCAGGGAGTGAACTAAATGGGCACGTAGCACTGTGTTAGGGGTCAGAGGTTGGCTGACATTCCAGGGACAAACTGGGATTCCTTGGGAAAATCAGGCTGAGAACATTATTATCAGAAAAGACCTTGGAAATGATTCCATGCTGCTCTGCTACTTACCAGCTGTGTGACTTTGGACAAGTCACTAAACCTCTCTGAGCTTGTTTCCTCATCTGCAATATGGGAGTAACACTAGTGCTTACTGTAAAGGGTGGATGTGAGGAACAACACGTGTTAGCTATTACTGTGCACCCTTATTATTTTACAGATGAGGAGGCTGAGGTTCAGGGAGGAGCAATGACCTGCTCAAATTTGCTCCGCAAGTCTGTGCTCAGTCAAGCATTGCTCCCAGGTCTCCGGATTTGAAGTCCACAAGAGCAAGAGTTGGGACATCAGTCAGAGAGCACAGCCTCTGACTCCCATCAGATTGGTGGCTGAGGGGCAAATCCTGGCTCTGCCAAGCTGTGTGACCATGGGACAGTAACTTGACATCTCTGAAATTCAGTTTCCTTGACTTGGAAATGGGGATCCTGAGAGTAAAACTGCAGGGTTACAAGGATGAAAAGGGAAGAGGTGGAAAGTGCCTGGCACTGCTGAAGATGTGGGTGGGTGAGTTAGGCTGGAGCTGAGGGTAAGGAAGGAGGCTATACAGACAGAATTGCCACTCTGGCTGTGGGCAGGGAGCCAAGTTCCAAGGCAGAGACTAAGAACTCATGGAAAGGCTCCTTCCTGCCTTGGGGATCTTGAAAATGCTGGTCCTTCTGCCCAGAACACTCTCTCTTTCCTTCTTTACCAAGTTAGCTTTTGCTCTACCTTCAGGTCTCAGCTCAAGCACCACCTCTTCCGGGAAGCCCTCCCTGACTTCCCCAATCAGGTCAAATCCCTTTAATGGGGACTTATCCAGTGTTTCCTACTTCCTGATAGCAAACCAATTTTATAGTTTAATAACGTTTTCATAATTCTATCTTTATTTTTGCGATTCTTTGATTAATGGCTCTGCCACTGGGCTGTAAGTTGGGAGAGGACAAGGGCCATGTTTGTCTCCCTGGGCATAGGGGAGGGGATCCACCCTCACTGAAAGACCCAGAGAAGGAAGTGGTCAGCTCTTGAGTGGGGAGCGTTGTCCAAAGTGCGAGTGGGCAGGAGATTTTATGAGGCACATGAATACAATTTTTGAAATTGTGGATTTAGTATTTCTTTTAAAATGTATTAGGAAAAATGCAAGTAACACATCAGACTTGGGATTTGATGGATGAAGCTAAGTAAAACACGTGAGTTGATTTAAACAGCAATGTATGGAGTACATAACAGTTCAGATGGTATGTGGACAGAGCAGAAAGGGAAGGAGGCGAGGAAGGATCTGAAGGCTGAGTTTCAAAGCCCAGCCCGTGTCTGAACCGGCTCCGCGGCCACCCTGTAGCCGCGGAAGGACACGAGGTGGTGCTAGGGCCCCACCTGTAGTGGGTGTGGGCTGAATCGCGCCTTCTCGGGCCCTGGAAGCCTGTGCCCCTCAGGACGTCCCTCCAGGTACCCTGGGGTGGGCTCCTGAGGGGAGAGGGCTCCGTTGCTCCGCTGGGGGTGGGAGCGGAGCCTTACCAGTCCCTGGGGGTGGGGGTG
This sequence comes from Eschrichtius robustus, assembly GCF_028021215.1. Taxonomy (NCBI): domain Eukaryota; kingdom Metazoa; phylum Chordata; class Mammalia; order Artiodactyla; family Eschrichtiidae; genus Eschrichtius; species Eschrichtius robustus. Next base: position 14,335,669 of record NC_090826.1, on the reverse strand, counting down.
GGGACAGCCCCAGCCACCACCTCTCCAGTCGCTGCAGGCGTCACCCTATCGCCCCTCCATAGAGGCCTGGACAGAGATCCCGTGCTCAGCAGTGAGTGGGGGCCTTTGCGGAGGAGCAGCCTAGACCCGGGAGGAAGGGAAGCCTGGTGGTGCAGTGGGTTGGGGGTGGAAAGGCATGAATTCAAAGCCTGGCTCTGCCACTTACCAGCTGTGTGATGCAGGGTGAGCTACTTAACCTTGCTGTGCCTCAGTTTCCTACACTTCTCATAAAATTGTCGGGCAGGTTCAATGAATGAATAGCTTGGAAGTGTGCCTGGTGTAGAGAAAGCACTGGATGATGTCAGAGTACACCACGAATGCTTGTTGAATGAACGGGTGGGGAGGAGATGCCGCAGTAAAAGCAGATAATGCAGTATTACCTGGATTCTGGTGCCAACTGCATTGTGTCCCTGTAACCAGGGTGCCAGAGTCATGTCCGGGCAGGATAACATCTGGATGGCATGCACTGGTGCACACACACACATCAGGGCCATATGATGCTGTTTATCCATCCCGGCACTGAGCACTGGGGAGCACACTTGGGTCAGAGGGCAGGGGTAGGGGCACCGACTCCGGGGCCTTGGGCGAGTCCCTTCAGTGCTCTGACTTTTAGTTTGCCCACCTGCCCGATAAGGACCGTGCTGTTGACGTTACCGGGAAGCTATGATGATTGCAGGTAGTGCCTGGCACCTGGTAGGTGCTGCCAGGTGTAAATTTCCTTCCCTTGTCCTCTCCCTTACCCCCACCAGGGGGCTTCCTTTTAGAGTGAGGAGGGGGAGACAGAGACAGGAGGCAGGGTTGGGAAATGGGGACGTGGCCACAAGCAGGCCCCTCGAGGCAGGGCTGGAGGGGAAGTAAGAAGTGACATGAGAGCTCAGTCATGCCCCAGCTCAGAGACACCCGAGCAGCCTGTGGGCTCTTCCCCCAGGAAAGCCCATTCGTTCTAAGCTAAAGGAGGCAGGGACGTGTGGCCATGACCACGGCGTTTTCATGAGTTTATAAACTGCTGAGGACATGACTGCTCTGAGCTCTGGGCCATTAAATGGCCCATCAATTCACGCTCCAGCTTGCTTTATGGGGTGCCGGGCAAGCAGGTGTCGGTCCCCTTCACCGCACCCTGCCTGAGGCCCCAAGCTCATCTCTGGGGCTTCTGGACACAAGCAGCACCACTTACTGCAGAGCTACACTGGGCCACCCTTGCCCTGAGTAAGCCGGAGGAGAGACACTTGAGTCCTCTGCCTCAGTCGACTCAACTCTAAAATGGGAATAATCACACATACTCTTAGAGGGGCTGGGAAGCTGAAATAAAGCAATATCCAATCTGTCATGGAGTCCTGGCCAGCGCTCCACCTGCAGAACCTGTCCAGGCTCTGACTGCTTCTCCCGCCTCCACTGGGACCACCCTGACTCGCCACCAGTGTCTCGCCCTGTGTTGCTGGGCCGCCTCCTCACTGGTCTCCTCGCTTCCACCTTACAAGTCTGCCCTCCGAGAAGCAACCAGAGGGAATTTTTTAAGACATGAGTCAGATCTTGGTACAGCTCTGCTCAACACCCAGCAGTGGCTCCAGTGTAGAGCCAAAGGTCTTACAAGACTCTTCTTTACGAGGTTCTGTCACCTGCTAGTTCCCCCTGCTCCAGCCACTCTGGCCTTCTTGCTGTTCTGGAACATGGCAGTTCCTTCTTGCCAGTTTCCTGTGGACACACAGTGTAATGTTGATGATGATAGTGATGATGGTGATGGTGATGATGATGGTGACGGTGATGATGATGAGATGATAATGGAGATGAAGATGGTGATGATCATGCTGATACTGGTGATGCTGATGAGATGATAATAGAGATGATGACGAGGAGGAGGATGATGATGATGGAGATGATGAGGAGGAGGATGGTGATGATGATGATGATGATGGAGATGCTATGATGATGGAGATGATGATGGTGATGATGGTGATGGTGATGATGATGAGATGATAGTGATGATGGTGACGGTGATGATGATGAGATGATAGTGATGATGGTGATGGTGATGATGATGGTGATGGTGATGATGATGAGATGATAATGGAGATGATGACGAGGAGGATGATGATGATGATGGAGATGATGATGAGGAGGATGATGACGATGATGATGATGATGGAGATGCTATGATGATGGAGATGATGATGGTGATGATGGTGATGTTGATGATGATGAGATGATAATGGAGATGAAGATGGTGATGATCATGATGATACTGGTGATGCTGATGAGATGATAATAGAGATGATGACGAGGAGGATGGTGATGATGATGGTGATGTAAATGCGGCAGTGATGATGGTGGAGATGGTGATGGTGATGCTGGCGATGATGATAATGGACATGATGGTGGAGAAGGTGACGATCATGCTAGCGGTGCTGGTGACGATGGTGATAGCTGTCCTCTATTTTGTGCTTACTATGTGGATTCGAATCCTGGCTCTTTCTACCAGCTAAGGATTTGGGGCACGTTACTTATCCCCTCTATACCTTAGTTTCCTCATTGTGAGTTGGGAGTGTTTACTTGGGAAACCTGCCTCCCCAGCTGTAAAATTGAGTGCCTCCAATAGCTGTTGTGAGGTTTAATATGATGTGCACAGGGTGCTGAGCAGGCTGCCTGGCACCTGGGGTGTGCTCGGTACCTTAGTTATTAGTGGGTTCCGGGTACTCAGCGCATGGCACACACCATCTCATTTAATCTCCACAACTACTCTGGGCATTGTGACGCCATGCAGAGACTGAGGCTCAGAGAGGCTAAGTGACAAGCCCAAGGTCACACAGCTGCTAAGGGTGGGGGAGCTCTGTTTTGTGTATCTATTCCTACGTAACAAGCCACCCCAAACTCAGTGGCTTAAAAAAGCACTGTCACTGGTTATCTGTCATGACTGTGGGTTGACTGGGCTCGGGTGGTTCCGCTCTGCACAGTGTCAGCCAGTCCTGCCGTTGTGTGGAGGCTGTGCTGGGGCTGGAATATCCAAGATGGCTCACCCCTGTGGTGCCCCTTGGTGCTGGATTGGCTGAGGGCTCAGCCGATTTTCCTGCACGTGGCCTCCTTACTGGGTAACGTGCCACTGGATTCCAAGGAGTGTTCTCAAGACAAAGGGGAAAGCTACGGCCCAGTCTTAGGACTTACACAGTATTACTTCTGCTGCATTCTATTGGCCAAAACTGGTCCAGGGGTGGCCAGAGTCAAGGGGAGGGAAATAGGCTCCACCCCTGGGTGTCAGGAGCTCCAAGGATTTGCTGCCGTTTGTAATCCCCCCACAGGTGTTGTCCTGACCTCCACACTGACTGGCTTCTGTTCTTTCCACAGGATCGTCTGTGTGTGTGTGTGTGTGTGTGTGTGTGTGTGTGTGTGTGTGTGTGTGACTGCAGAAGGAGGAGGCCAAACCTCCATCTCTTTCTGTGGTTCTCTCACCTCCCTCTCGCCATCTCCCTCATCCCTGGTTCCTCATTTCCCCACATTCTTGTTCCCGTGGACCCATTCCTGGACCAGCCAACAGCCAAATCAGGGACCTGGAGCTGGAGACTGAAGCCAGTGACCACCTGGGGGCAGCAGAGTCAAAGGCTTGGACTCAGCCGTGTCCCAAGTCTCTGGGCCACTGTCGGGTGGGTGGAGAGGGACACACAGGGAGGGCAGAGGCTGGGCAAGGTGGGGACCCCGTGGTTGCCAGACTGTGCACTCCCAGCCATTCATTCAGAGCATAGTGCTGTGCCCTCTATTTTGGGGTGTCCCCGAGGGTGTCAGGAGACTTGAGTGCCAGTCCTGTCTCTCTGTGTGACCTTGGGTGTCACCCCTCCCTAGGCTTTCTGGGACTCAGTTTCCCCATTTGTGCGGGAGGTGGTGGATTGGTTAGTTTCTGAACCTCGCTAGTCTCTGAGGCTGCTGAGGGGAGATGAGGCTGTCTGGCGCCCCCTCCCCATCTAGGGCCGTGCCCCTGCCCCCCTCTGTTATTATGTGGGACCTTAAAACAAGGAACTCCCGAACAAGCTCCCTCAGGCCCCAGGTGGCCCCGCCCCTGTAGGATGGAACCCCTCCCCAGCCAAGCCCGGGAAGTCCCACGTGCCGGGGGCTGGGTGGAGGCTTCTCCCATCTCTCTTGCCTTTACCCAGGAGACCCCTGCCGCTCTCTGAGGAGACCCTGGACCTTCAGCAGACAGGGGAGGGCAGGCTGCTGCCCCTTGAAGGAGGCCTCAGGGCGCCTGGGGGCCACTGGCAGGGAGGGAATGAGCCAACAATGTCAGCTCTCAGGAAAGATGTTTTTAAGGCAGAAAAATGAGATGGGGATGTGGGCGGGGAGATTGACAGGTCAGGGCACTTGTGCTGGTCCCCAGGGTGAGCGTGATGTCCTCACCTCTGTGCACTGTGACACTCACCACACTTGTCGTGGCTCTCTTGTTCTGTTGTGTGTCCGGGAGTAGCCCACAGGGAGCATCCAGGTCCAGTGCCCAGCTGGCACCTTGTGCCCAGTGCCCAGCTGGCACCTTGCAGGGGGCTGGTGATAGCGGGCAGCACTTACACGCACCAGGGACCATGGTGTCCCCTGTTGCGTTAACTCCTCCTCATGGCGGCCTGCCAGGGGAGATACCATTGTTGCCTCCATTTGCTGATGGGTGAACTGAGGCCCAGAGAACAAGGAAAGCTTTTGAGAACCATGCTCCCAGTCTGTAGCAGAGGCAGGATTTGAACCAAGGTCCACAGGGTTAATCATTTCACCCCTTCCAATGAGCAGAAGTTGAATGAATGCATGGGTTCCCTGGCCTGGTGCCTCAGAGTCTGGCAAAGGCTGGACACAGTGCAGAGATGGTCAAGATGCCAGCTCTCTTGGAGCCCGAGTTGCTATGGACTCTTCATCCCCTGCTGTTTAACTTCTCTTCTCTCTTGGATTCCAAGCTCACGGGACAGGGTGAGTGTTTGTTGACCGACTATTTGACGGACTGAGTGATACCCATCAGCTCTCTGGGATACTGGCTTTGGCTCTTCATGTGGCTCTGGAACCAGTGCCTCTTCAAAAAAAATAGAACCTTCCTTTGTGATTAACTTTTCAATTGATTGGTTGATTTATTCAATGAATATTTATTGAGTGCCTGCTCTGGGCGAGAAGAATGCAGTGAAGAAGAGAAACAAGGTCCCCACCCTGTGGATCATACCTTAAGGGAGCCAGATGAACAAGAAACAAGGAAACAGACAGATCTCTGGGGGCTGGGGGACATAAATGTAATCTGAGGGACAAGATAGGGAGTAACCTTGGGGAGGATGAACAGTGAGTTATGACATTTCCAAGCAAACCGCTAGAAACGTTGGGCTTCAGGCAGAGGGAACAGAAGGTGCAAAGGCCCTGGGGCAGAAATGGCATGATGGGCTGGAAACACAGAAAGCAGGCCTGTGTGGCTGAGGTGATAGAAGTCGTCCCAGTGAGAGGTGATGATGGCTTGGACTAGGGTGGGGGCTGAAGAAATAGGGAGGCATGACAGAGGCAAGAAATGTGGAGGAAGTGGAGTCACCGCTTTGTGGGTGCAGCCTCTCCTCACTGCAGAGCTCCCCAAAGAGGGAGATGGAAGGAGGGCTCCCTGAAGGAGGAGGGTTTCCACCGGCTGGAGGACGGTGAGGCCTTGTAGCACAAGGGAGAGCAGAGAGGGCACTGCCAGGACCCACATGGGCATGCGTGGGCGAGGAGGACAGGAGATGAAGGGGTGAGCGGGCAGCATCATGCAGGGGTTCAGATGGGCAGCTTCAATGTCAGGCACATCTGGCCTTGTCACTTGCTGGCTCTATAGCCTCAGGCAAGTTATTTAACCTGGTCAAGCCTCAGTTTTCTCATCTGTAAAATGGGCACACAAATCCCTCTTGCTCAAGTTTGTGTGGGGACCGAATGGGATCATGGGTGTAAAGCCCGGTGCAGGGATGAGGATTCTAGACCTCATCATCACAGCAGGGTCCTCACTCCAGCACTTGGGTTTCTCTGCAGAGTGGGAAGGGTGGGTCTGAGTCCGCAGGACTGTGCGCACCACCCAGAGACCTGAGAGCACCCGGACCGACTGGGGTCAGGGCCAGCGTCATAACCTGGCCCCTGGCCCACCCTGCCTCCTCTAAGGTTCTCCCACCCCCAGCTGCCACCCGGAAGGAGCCAGTTTACAGCAGAACTTCCCACAGACAAACGGCTCCCAGAGAGTTCTCCCAGAGGCCAGACATCACGGAAGAAGCCCTGTGATATTTGCATTGTCATTTGCATATTATTTGCAAGCACCAGTTTATACCACACTCCCTTCTCAAGTGAGGTCCCTGAGGAGACATCAGCCCTGGCATCCGAGAGGAAGAACAATGCAGGGCTTGCAGCTCCCAAGTCCTGGGTTCAAATGCTCTTCCCTGGAGCTTTGATTCCTGTTTGCAAATGGGAAGACCCCCTACCTCCTTCACCGAGGCACTCTTTCATTCAGCAAATATTTACTGAGTTTCTACCACCAGGCAGGGGTGGATCTATGCCCTAGGGACCCAGTATGATGAGGCATGCCCTGGGGCCTGCTCTCATGGAACCTATCTCCTTGGGGGGAGACAGACAATAAACACGTCAGCCAATCTATAAATAAGATAACCTCGGATTACAGGATGTGCTAGGATGGGAAGGCACAGTGCCGTGGGCAAGTCTGGCCCTCAGCAATGCTAGCTCACCATCCTCACCCCTGGACCGGGTTGGCAGCAGGTGGCCGAACCCACAGACCTGTCAGCCCACAAGAGGCGGAGCCCTGTCCTCTCCCAGGGGTACCTCAAGATGATAGGAGTGGCCTTAGTCCCTGTCACCGAGGCCTTGAGCCCTGGGGCAGGAGTAGAGGTGGCCAGTTAGAGCACCAGGGGAGGAACCCCAGCCAGTCCAGAGGTGGGGGAATGTGGGGATGGGGATGGGTGTGGAGGGACCCGCAGCACAGGGCTGCCCTGCACGTTCCTCAGGGAAGCAAGCCGAGCCAGCAAAGGAGAGAACACTGTTAAGGAATGATTACAGCTGTGGACTCACTGGACGCCCGGCTCAGATCTGGACTCTGCCCCTTCTGGGCTGGGGACCTTGGCAATGGAGAGACACAGCTTCGGGGAGCTGACACCCATCTCCTCCCATGAGGACACCTAGGGTAACAATGAACCTTAAGACCCTCAGGGCACACAGTGCCCAGCATCCAGTAAGCACTTAGTAAGTAATGGGAGCTGCCCCACCATCATTCCTCAGGCCACACTTCTGGGCCACAGGGTGAGACTAAGGGAGGATGAAACGGATTAAAATTTAAGGAGGCTCTCACTGCACGGTTGGCGAGAAAGTGCCTCCTTAAAATTTACATCCCAGGTGCCTCACTTGCTCAGCCTAGTTCCTGGATAATTTTTTTCACAAGATAGCAGTGACCCTCACCTGCTGATAGCTATTATGTGCCAGATGCCCAGTGGCAAGTGCTTAACATGTATCTGCCTCTCACCAGTGATGTTCCGCAATAGCCCCATTGGACAGATGAAGAGACTGAGGCCCAGAGGGGAGAAAGGACCTGTCCAGCTCACAAGGCTGGAGAATGGAGGCACTGGGATTTAGCTGCTGCCTGGCCTCATTCCAAGTGTGGGGTCTGCCCCTGACACAGTGGGGCAGGGAGTGAAGGCACTGAGATCCTTTGAGGACGCTCAGGAACAATATTGTCTCAGGATATCAGCTTGGACGGTTGGCCAAACATTAGCTGGCCACCGATTCACAAAACTCCCCCACCCACCCCACCACATCCCAGTGACAGGGGAGGGCCTGGGATGACCCCACCTGTTTTATGGATGTGGCAGCTGGGACCGTGGGTGGGCCTGCTGGGGTCACATGGCCAGGACATGACAGAAGAGCCCTCACGCATGTGGCCTGGCATCCTGCCCTCCTCCCGGCCTCCCCTGCACCCCTTGCAAGGGCTTCTTCCACTTGGAGGGGCTGGAGCCCAGGCTGGGTCATTTCCTCCCCCACCCCAGCCGGGCTCCTTGCCTCCGGGTCCAGAACTCAGGGCTCAGACGTCGATAAGCCGCTCAAGACACTTCAAGTCTCTATCAGCAGATGGGAGCAACTTGCCGGAACCCTTGTCTTTCAAGGTTCAGAGAGAAATAAAAATAGATGGGGGACGGGGAAAGTTATCATATCCTTCCTGTTGTCATTCCAGCAGCCGAGCTCCCAATATGTCATATTGTCACTAGGCTCCAGAGAGCTGCTGGCTGTTGGGGCACCTGTCTGGTGCCACGTGCAGATTGTGGAAGTTATAGAAGGGGCCGGCTCTCACCTTGACCGGAGGCGGACTGGAGGGGGCGTCCAGGAGCTGGGAATCCTACTTGCGGGAGGTGGAGAAAACACTCAGCACTGGCTTGGAAGCTTCTGTCGGCAACTTCCCACCTGCACTTCAAGAGTCACTCAGAGGCACCAGAGCTTGCCTATTCTCATTCATTCACTCACTCATTCATTCACTCACTCACTCATTCGTTCACTCACTCATTCACTCACTCATTCATTTGCTTACTCACTCATTCACTCACTCACTCACTCATTCACTCACTCACTCACTCATTCATTTGCTTACTCACTCATTCACTCACTCATTCATTCATTATCAGGGGCTCAATCAACTCATCTGTTAAATAGGGATAACTGGTCTACCCTCTCCACTTGAACGTAAGCTTTACCAAGATCATAGGGTTGTTGAGAATGTAAAATACGTGAGTGAGCTGATACACATATGTCCCTTGCAACCGTGTCTGAGCACTCCAGGAAGATGTTTTACAAACCCTCTCACCCCCATCCCTCCCAGACAACCGCTCCAATGCACTGAGGTCCATCTTTATTTGGTATGCATTCTTGCAAAAAGTGCATTGCTGTTTCCTGTGCACCTAAGTTTTTAATTTCAGTAAACATTTTATTGAGGAATAATATACCCATGGAAAGGTGCACAGATCCTACACATGTGGCTTGAAGACTTTCCTAGAAGTGGACTCTCCCATGTAACCAGCCCGGGATCAGGAAACTGAGTGTGACGAGCAGGCCAGCAGCCCCACCACGGCCCCTTCCAGAACGTGCGTGTAGCGCTGATTTCCCAGTGGTGACTGAGTTAAAGCTCTCATTCTGTCTCTTACCTGGGTCTCCCGGCACTATGTCCATCTGTGTTGCTGTTCTGACAACACCTCCAGCTGTGGAGTCTTCTGCTGTGTGTGTCTGCCATGTGCCACCTCCCCACTCCCTCTCCACCTGTTTCAATTCCCGAACGGGCCAGGACTGTGCTGACACCAGGGCCTTTGCACTTGCTGTTCCCCCAGCCTTCCCACGGTTCACTCCTGTTCTCAGATAACCTCCTCTCCCTTGCCTCCCAACCTATTCTTGTATCACATCACTGTGTTTCTTTCCTTAATAGCACTATTAAGCTCTGAAATTACCTTGATGGGCAACCTGCCTCCCTATTAATTGTTCCCTTCACCTGAATGCTTCAGGAGGGCAGGATTTGTGGCTTCCGTCCTCACCACTGCATCCCCAATACCCTGGGCAGTACCTGGCCCATCATAGGGGCTCTGTAAATATTTGCTAAGTGAGAGAACCACACACAGCGAGCTGCCCTCTCAGCATGCCCTGGCTTGTGCTGGTCCACACCAATGATAACCCATCTCTCCGTGTGTCTCTTTCTTTATCCAGCTTATAAGCTCCCCAGGGCCCGAGCCAGGGCTGTCTTCAGCCCCTGCTCAGTCAGACCTGCTTCACAGGTGTTTTGCTAACCTTATTTTGAACCAGACACACCAGAGGGAAATACATTTTAAAACCACGTGCAATTTAAAGAGAATTTAATCTTTATGTCTGGGATTCATTAACACATAGATCATCAAATTAGGGTTTGCTCACAGCTGTTTGACATTCGAAGGGTCTTCTGGGCATCTTTAATAAGTGCCTTGACATATTATTTTTTCTCATAATCTCAGGGCTGGGCTTTCAGCCTGCTGCTCTTTGAGTGGAAATGTGACACAGGAGATCTGGGAATGGCAGGACCTGGTCCTGCAGGAGTGTTGCTGGCCATTGGGGAGGTTGGCACGAAGCCATCCACACTCTCCTGCCCTTTTCTGCTCACCGGAGGGCTCTGGTCCAAGAGCCATGTGTTCAAAACGTCCTCTTGTGTCTGTGGTGGGCTCTCTGGCCCCATCACTCTTCTCCGGGAATTGCACTCTGATGCCCAGCCCGGCCCTGCTCCAGGGGTCCACTTGGACTCGGGCTCAACCAATTAAGGCATGGCCTTCCTTGGCCACCAAAACCAGCCTCAGTGTGGCTACACAGCCCAATCCCAGGAAATGAGATGGGAGAAGACTCACACTGGGGCTGTTGAGAGAGAGGCAGCTTTCTTTTCTGCTGGTACTTCAGACCTTGAGCTTCACGTCCAGAGCATCTTTTCATCACACGGAGCCTGAGAATGACTCAAACATAGAAAAGCAAGCTGAGAAGTAAGAGGCTGGTAGCTGCCATGAAAGCCTGGACCTGGCCACGACTGAATTAACCCTGTTATGGGTTGGATTGTGCCCCCAAATTCAAATATTGAAGTCCTAACCTCTAGAACCTCAGAATGTGACCTTATCTGGAAAGAGGGTTGTTGCAGATGTAACTAGCTGAGGTCATGCTGGAGTAGTGTGGACCCTTAATCAATCCAGTAGGACTGGTGTCCTTGTAAAAGGGGGACATTTGGACATGGAGATGCACATAGAAGGAAGATGACGTGAGGACACAGGGAGACGTCAGCCACGTACAAGCCAAGGACAAAGGTCTGGAACACATCCTCCTTCACTGCCCTAAGAAGGAACCAGCCGTGCCGTTGGACTTCCAGACTCCAGAGCTGTGAGACAACAGATTTCTGTTGTTTAAGCTCCTAGTCTGTGGTACTTTGTTACGGCAGCCCAAGCAAACTCATACAAACCCCCCTTTGAACTTTTTAGTTATGAGGACAATTATACCTTTCTTCTTTCTTTTTTCCCTTAAGCCAATTTGTGCTGAGCCTTTCATTGTATATAAGGGTAAAAGACTTATTTGAACATCACTGTTCTGCTAAAAACCTTTTTATGGACCAGATTTCAAGTATCTGTTGCTGTGTAATAAATCACTCCAGACTTAATGGCATAAAACAAAAACACTTGTTTAATTTGCTCACAAGATGCAATTTAGGCAGAACATGGTGGGGGATGGCTTGTCTCTGCTCCACAAGGCATATATGGGTAACTCAACTGGGGCAGAGGAACCCACCTTCAAGATGGACCACTCACATGGCTGCCAGGTTGGCGCTGGCTGTTGGCTGGGAGCTCAGCCCGTGCTATGATTCCTCTCATATGAGCTTCTCCACAGGCTAATTGAGCTTCCTCCTAGCATGGTGGCTGGGTTCCAAGAGCGAGTGTCCCAAGAGAGCACGTGCATGGCATTTTCGTGATCTACTCAGGAGTCAGATGGCATCATTCCCACCGTACTCTTTTAGTCAAGGCTGTTATAGGGTCCACTCAGAATCAAGTGGGGGGGGCACAGACCCCACTACTCTATGGGAGTAGGGTCCGTGTCACATGGCAAGAAGAGGAATGGGAGATATTATTGCAACCATGTCTGGAAAATGCCATCTGCCACAGGCCACACACTTTTTGACCCCCTTTGTATGAATGTCAAGAAAAGGCAAAACTGATTGATGGTGACAGAAGTCAGAATAGTGTTACATCTTGGGGAAATTAGTTTTGACTGGAAAGGGACACACAGTATGCTTCCAGGGTGCTGGAAATGAGCTATGCCTGGATAGAGGTGGAAATTACATGGATGAAGATATGTGAGTTCATTGAGCTGTTCACTTAAATTCCACACCCACCTTTATACATTTTATATCTCAAAACTTTTTTAGAGAAAATTCAACTTCAATAACACAGAAGGAAAATGTCCTCGGCTGGTTCCCAATTGCTCAAGCAGCTTGGCCCATCCAGACCTAACCCCCTCATCTTCTCTGGTTCAAGTTCTTGCTCTTTTTTTTAAATTAATTTACTATATTTTTATTTATTTTTGGCTGCATTGGGTCTTTGTTGCTGCACTCGGGCTTTCTCTAGTTGCGGCGAGCGGGGGCTACTTTTCGTTGCAGTGCGCAGGCTTCTCATTGCGGTGGCTTCTTTTTGTTGTGGAGCACGGGCTCTAGGTGTGCAGGCTTCAGTAGTTGTGGCGTATGGGCTCAGTAGTTGTGGCTTGCGGGCTCTAGAGCACAGGCTCAGTAGTTGTGGTGCACGGGCTTAGTTGCTCTGTGGCATGTGGGATCTTCCCAGACCAGGGCTCGAACCCGTGGCCCCTGCACTGGCAGGAGGATTCTTAACCACTGCGCCACCAGGGAAGCCCAAGTTCTTGCTCTTCTTGCCCTGAACATTGCAGATTCATGGATGTCTCCAGCTGTGTGGAGGGAAGATGGTGAAAGAGAGTTCCAGAAGGAGGGAACAGCAAGTGTAAAGCCCCTGAGTGAGGAGAGGGTGGTGGGCCAGCTTGAGGGCGGGAGCGAGGGGAGGTGAGGCAGGAGAGATGGGTGGGGCTCAGGGAAAGGCTCTGAGGAGGGATGTGACACCACCAGGCTTCCCTTTTTGAAAGCTCAGAACCCCGGAGCTGCTACTCTGGCTGGGTGGCCTTGGGCAAGTCTCTGTTTCCTCATCTGTGAAATGGGTCCCAAGGGTCCTGGACTTGCAGGGTTGCCAAGAAGAGTCACGGACATGGATGCTGGTGAAACTCTTGGCCCTGGACATCTGGCTGTCTCTCCATCAGGGCCACTCAGCTTCCCTCCCAGTCCTCCATAGGCCCCGAGCCCTGGCAGGCAAGGCCTCCTGTGTCTGGGACATCCTCCCAGTTCTCCCTTGGCCCCAGGCGCCTTTGGGACCCAACTCACGTCCCCTGTCAGACCTCTGGAGCCTGTTGGGTGGAAGACGGATGGAACTCTTAATCTGCACAGTCTGAAGGTTAATTCAAAGGGCAGCCGTGGCTGGAGAGGGTACCCTCTACCTGGCGCCAGCTCACAGACCAAAGGGAGTGGGGGTGAGTCACCAGCCAGAGGCGCCTCATCCACCTAGCCAAGTAGCTAAGTAGCCATCTCTCAGGTAGGCTTTTTGGCCCCCTTCCCACCCCTAGCCTGGTATCCTGTGACTTCATTCCTGTCCTGTTTGTGTCACAGCTTACTGCATGGCCTTGGTCAAGTTCCTCCTGTCTTTGAGCCTCTATTTGCCTGTCTGTGTATTGGGATTATGGGACCAAGTGATCCATAGGAGTCCTTTTGGCTTAGATGTTCCAGGACCGCGTCTCTCCACTCTCCACCTTGCTCTGCTCTGCCTCTGGGTTTCTGCATCTGCCATGTTCCCCATGTGGGGCGCTCTCCCCTGCCAACACACCCATCCTCCTTCCTGTGGTTCCCTGCTGCCTGTGGTTTTAGTGTGCATGAAATTCATCTGCACATTTTTGTGGGTTGCTCTGGAAGGATCTGGAATGCTTGTCTCTTTCTGCTTCTCCCATCAGAACCAGGGGATTCCCTAGGGCAGAGCTGTGTCTCCACCATCAGACTGACGGGTCCCTTAGGGCAAGGACCGAGTCTTCTCCCTTTGAAAAAGGTTTGTCTTCACGACCCATTGGACCTCAGAAGCCTGGCTCAATCTAGCCTGCAGAATGTTCTGTTTGCCTCATCCGGTATTTTTAAAAAATTGTTGAATTAGTTACCGACACTTAAAAATCAGGCAGTTCACATAAGAATTTAGATTTTCATCTCTAAAAAATATAAGCGCTGGCTGCACCAAGCTTGCATTTCCTGCAGCAATGATTGCCTGATGGGAACTGCCCTGTGGCAGGGCGGGTACTGATCAGTCCGGCCCAGAGGTCACCTTGCCCCACTCACTCCTGTTACCTGCCCAGTCCTGCAGGTGTGTGGGCTTGCAGTCCTGGCTTTGGGGCCTGAGGAACTTTCTGGCTGCGGTAGCTGTCAGCCCCACCATGGCTGAGGAGGAAGAGCAAGTCCAGAGAGGGGTGCAGGAACCAGGGCTTCTCTCATGTCTCTGCCTCATTCGGATCGGAATGCGCTAGATCAATGCTTTTACAAAATCAGCTACGTACTGACTGCTTCTTGCATCAGGAACAGTCTGTACCCATACAGAACTCTTCTCTAATTAGAAGCTTGCCTATGGGAAAATTACATGAAGAAGGGATGGAGGGAGAGGCGTCTTCATTCAGTAATTATTTATAGGGGGTTACTGTGTGCCAGGCATTGAGCTGGGTGCCATGGACACAGCAGTGAAAAAAGCCGAGTTATCGCATATGACTTGCAGTCGGTGTCAACTCTCTGTTTCTCAGATAAGGTAGAAAAGGCCCAGAGAGGGCCAACAGGGTACTCAAGATCACACAGCAGAGGTGGAAAGAAAACCTACACTGCTTCCCAGGCCTCCTGCTTTGTCCCTCTCCCAGCCACATCAGTCCCTCCCAGCCACCCCTCTTCCCCCCACCCCTGCAATGAAGCCCTAAGCACACTGGCCTCCTTCCTCTCCTCTTCATCTCCTCTCCAAGTTCTGTTGCTCTATCCTTGCTTTTAACTGATGGCCAGAAGTTGGGACACACTCAGGTGGGGCTGGGGGTTGCTCAGAGCAGAGAATTGGTCCTTCTATGGCTGTTTCCGTGCTGCCCTGCCTACCTATCAAGGATGATTCCAGGATGGGTTATGGAATTTAGCAGCATCTCGCACCCGATCACCCCAACTGGAACGTTCTACAGGAAGGTCACAGCTCAGCTGGCTGATGGCTCTTTTAAGAGGGACAGGTTTGGAGCAGGGCCCCGAGCTGTCAGCACCAACCTGCCCTTTCTGCAGATGTAGGCTGAGTGCCACTTTAGCTGCCTCTGGGGCTTAGCCAGGCTTGGTTTTTGACTGTGGCCACAGACCCGTGTTTTGAAAAGGAAGAGCTGAAATTCCATTGTACGCCTGGCTGCTCTGTAGATGTGCAAGAAACAGCTGGCTTCTTGCACACAGCTTGTACCCTTCAGTCCAGAGACTGGTCCCTGAAGAACCAGCCACCTGGGCTGGGTTTGAACCTCCAGACACTTTGCAAATAACTAGCAGTGAAACGCAACCAATTCTCCCAAAAGCCTTTGGTGGCCTTCAAACTCCTGAGTATACTGAAACCAGCCAGCCAGATTTTGGCTAACAGCTGCTGAGTTTGAAGCAGGCTGACCATAATTGGCTCAGAAACAGTGGCTTGCCTAAATAAAATAATAAATGTTGACAGCCACGGTGTCTTGAGCGTCTGCTATGTGCTAGGTGCTTTTTGCATCAGAACTTTGTAAGGTGGGCACTAACATCCCCATTTTCCCGAGGATGAAGCAGAGGCCCAGAGAGGTCAACTCATCTGTTCAAGGTCACACAGCTGGCCAGTGGAGAGCCCAGATTTGATCCCAAGTCTCTCTGATGCCCCCCCACCCCTGTTCTTCTCTCCAGTGGGTGCTTAGGGGACCAGGCTGAGGCTCTACATATCAGCCTTACCTGTTGCTGCCCCCTCCCTCCACTGCTTCCTTCCCTGGGTCTCTGCACAGCCCCAAATGTCCCCAACACAGTGAGGCCCCAAGCTATACCTGGCTCAGGGCAAACAGGTCAGAGGACAGCAAGGTTGCGTCCCATCAAGAGACAGTCTTGATCTGCTTCAGTCTTTGATCTACTTCAAAAGAGATGGGTGAATTCCTTTTCCTTCACAGACTTTATCCAAAAGCCCCAAGGCATAGCCCTGGAGGAAATGTCCCAGTTCAGTGGGTAGGTATCCCACTACCTAGAGGAGTGGGATAGGGAGCGTTGGAGGGAGACGCAAGAGGGAGGAGATATGGGGATACATGTATGTGTATAGTTGATTCACTTTGTTATAAAGCAGAAACTAACACACCATTGTAAAACAGTTATACTCCAATAAAGATGTTAAAAAAAAATTAACGACGATTAGCTAGTAATTGATGTGGACAACATCTACTGTATGTCAGGGATCTTACATCTGTTATTGGTGTGACAGTGGGTGAGCCCATAGCCTCTGGAGCCAGACTGCCTGGGTTCAAATCCCTATTTTGCTACTTGCCAGCTGTGTGCCTTGGGCGCTTCACTTAACCTCCTAGAGCCTCAGTTTCCTCCTCTGTAAAGTGGGCAGAATAATAGTACCTACTTCACAGGGGTATTGTAGAAAGAAATGAGATAATGTATAAAGTTTATGGCACAGAGCCTGGCATGTAACCACTGCTCTAAAAATGGCAGATGTCATCTTTATGTTATTTTAAAAAATCGTCATGAGAATCTCAGGGCAGGGGGGGCAGGTGTTACTATCCTCATTTTACTGATGAAGAAACTGAGATTAAGAGAGGTTTGGTAAATTGCCCAAAGTCACACAGCTAGTAAGTCACAGAGCTGGAGTTTGAATCTGTGTGTGTTCCTTAACACCAGCTACGGAGGCAAGAACCCTGAAAGCTGATTTCTGTCAAGGGCAGAGTTGCAATCTCTCTGTCTATGGCTGGATCACCCAGAGGCAGATTTCTCTGGCTGGCAGGGTTTGGTTTTCTTTTCTTTTTGTTTGAGTTGATTTTTTAACACCTTTGGACTAAACGTACGGAAGAGAAACCAAGGCCCAGAGGGGCAATGGACCTGCTCAGGGACACCGGCCACACTGAGACCCAGGGCTCCTTCTGGTGTCCACGCTGTCTCCTTCCCATGGAAAGACTCCCTCCGGCCCTTCCCCTGAGGGAGTTTGCTGGAAGGAGATGGGTGAGCAGGGAACCGATGATGGATTCTCTCGGGGATGAGTGCTGGTCCCCGCTCTGTTGATTGATGGTCGAGGGAGGTCATCCCGCAGCCAGACTCGGCCTGGCGCCACGGCTGGGACATCCGTCAGCTGGCGCCACGTCACTCTTTAACTGGGAGGCAGGGGGAAGAGATGAGGATCAGAAAAGGTGCTGCTTCCCTCATGGGAGAGTCTGTTTCTGCAGGCAAAGCTCTCTGGACTGGGGCCCCTGGATGCCCTGGGCCGATCGGAAGTGGGGCTGTGCTGGTGGGTCCGGCACAGACTTGAGGGTCCCCTTGGAGGCCTCACCTGGGCTTGGCTCTGGGCTCTCTCCTCCCATGGTCCCCTCAGAAGCTCTGGAACGGGGTCTTAGCGCCCTCACATTTCCAGCAGGGAAACAGAGGCTCAGAGAGGGCAAGCCATCGGCCTGGAGTCACACAGCATACAAGTGGTAGGGCTGTTCCTGGACCCCAAGTCTCATCTCTGACTCTCAGTCTGGGATGTTTTCTAATGATCACATGTACACACATACATATGTATATACTTTTTTTTTTTTAAAGGAATTCCTTTATTTTTATTATTTATTTATTTATTTATTTATTTATTTATTTTTGGCTGTGTTGGGTCTTTGTTTCTGTGCGAGGGCTTTCTCTAGTTGCGGCAAGCGGGGGCCACTCTTCATCGCAGTGCGTGGGCCTCTCACTATCGCGGCCTCTCTTGTTGCGGAGCACAAGCTCCAGACGCGCAGGCTCAGTAGTTGTGGCGCACGGGCTTAGTTGTTCCGCGGCATGTGGGATCTTCCCAGACCAGGGCTCGAACCCGTGTCCCCTGCATTGGCAGGCAGATTCTCAACCACTGCGCCACCAGGGAAGCCCTGTATATATTTTTATAGCCATGTGAAATTGCCTTTTTTTGACCAAAAGAGTTGAATAACAGCAATTTCATAAGGTTCAGCCAAATACAAATTATAAATATATACAAATATATATATTTATGTTTGTCTATTTATGTATCAAATAAACATAATCCATCTACCTTGCACATAAAATCTCCCTTATATGTGTGTGTGTATATGCATGAATATATATATTTATATGTATATGTATATATATTATATATGTTATATATACACACACACACATATATATATAAAATCTATATGAGATATATGCAACTGGCCACTTCATCATATACCATGTATAATGAACTGTGTGCTAGTAAATCAACTCTCTGACAAAAAGTAAGACCTGATTTGTAGTGTGTATTTCTATGGTGTAAACACTCCCACTAAAGCTGATTTCAAGTAACCAACATATTATCATTGAACAGAGTTAGGGAGAAATGTGTATAATTGGTTCCTTCTAGCTGGTAGGAACTGGCTCTAGCCTGCATTTATCCACCTACCTGAAACATATAATCTGTGAATCTCGAAAATATCCTGAGATACACGATATATAAATAAATACATATATAAGGATATATAGTCTATTCCCCCTCTCTGATAGATCTCTGATAGTTATAATATCATAATATCTAGCTCCCTATTTGAAACCCACCCACTTGTCCATCCAGTTCTCTGTCTGTTCCGTCTGTTTGTTGACTCAAACCCAGGCTGTTTTGTCCAGTGACTTTCACTGCTGTGTTGCACCCTTGCCTCTCTGTGTGGGGTGGGAGTGGAGGCGTTGGGCTGATGGTATGGCTGGGAGCCGTGCCTGCCTTCTCTCCTCTGGGACATTTGCACGGTTCCTCTCTGGGCGGGGGTGCCGTGTTGACCTTACAACCACAGGTTCAGAGTCCCTGGTTCTGGGTGAGGTCTTCTTGATCAGATACCACGTGGTGCTGGCCAGCAGAAGTGGATTTTAGCCTCTCCCGTCTGTCCTGGGTGTGCTATCAGAGCCAAGAAACAGTCAGTGCAGGTGGGCTAGTGTCTGCCGTCTTCTTTCCTGCTTCCTACAATTTCTCAGGTCGCCTGGTCACTGATTACCAGGTCTCAGGGTCTTAGGGGCCAGCCTCCTGCCTTGGGAGACAGCCCTGGGGGTGAATCATCTCTGGTCTCTGGGCTGGACCTCAGTTGGCTCATCTGTATAATGGCATGTCGCTCTCAGGCAATTAGAAGAGCTAACAATTTTTGTCAGAGTCATGACAAAATTTTTCCCTGAAAAATGCATGCACATTTTGCCTTGTACTCCTGTCATCAACTCATGTTTGTTTGGGTAAAAAAATAATGTGTTGGGGAACTTATCAGTTAAATTGCTTAGCATCTTGCTCCCAAATCATCAAGCAAAATGGGAGCTCTGGGAAGAAGTGTCATTTTTTAAATCCCCTGGCTCCATCAGAGGAGGCAGTGGTTAATAGTTCCACGTGGATTCAGGAAGCAGATGGCCTGGACTTGAATCCTGGCTTGCCACTTAACCACTGGCTCTCCGGGGACAAGGGATTTCTCAGCTCTGAGACTCAGTTTCCTCATCAGTAAAATGAGAGACGAACCTCTCTTATGGGGCTGTCGTGGGGATGAAATGAGTTGAGAGTTTCATCGTGCTAAAACAGTGCCTGGTCCAGAGTCAGCTTTCAGCGGCTGTTAGCCAGCACCATCCCAGCACCCAGCTGTGTACCCGCACCTTGATCTGAAAATCTGGAAAGCAGTTTCTAAACCATTCCTTCACGTTATGATTCTAGGGTACATTCAGGCTGTGTGATGCCCATGTCTGTTCAAGGCAAAGTCCCCCAGTCACCCAATCCACTCTTGTAGCCCTTTGATGTCTAAGAAATTCTTCCTGAGTTTTTCATAGCACAGGGGCGTGCCTCCAGCTACTCTGGCATGCTTTCTCTTCCTTGAAAATGCCAAGCGAGAGCTAGTTCCTGGGATATTGCCCCTGCTGTACCCTCTGCTTGGAATGCCTCTCTGCATTGGTCTGGTGGTTGGCCCTTCCGTGGCTGGGCTCAGCACAAATATTCTCCCTCCAAAGGGGCTTTCCCTGATCGCCTTGCCCCACGCCCCTCAGTCACTCTCTCTGTCATTCTATTTTATTTTCTTCACTGCATTTATCACCCACTGGAACTATGTGATGCATGTAATTATTAGCGTCTTGCCAGTTTCCCCATAAGCTCCATGAGGACAGGAGTCTGTTGTCTTGTTTGCTGCAGGATCCCCCGCGCCCAGAACGTACCTGGCATGTACACGGCATGAGTAAGTGCAAGGATGCGTGAGGCGTGACTCAACAATGTAAAAAATGCGTGGAGTGAAGAAGGGAAGAAAAGGTCACCTAAACCGACTTCTTTGTTATCTCTATTTTGGACTCCGGAAGGAGCATGTCTTAATTAGGAAAAAGGCCAGGCCTTATGAAGACACAGCTTGGCTGCAAGTCTGTCCCAGATCACTCTGGGTTTGGCTGAGGCTCATTTTATTTCTGCTCCTTGGAATTTAAAAACAAACCACAATCGTCCCCTTAGGAGAAACTCCTGGAGAAGTCAGCAACCAGCCGCTACCTTCCACTTGTGCTTTGTTTGCTTCTTGGCCTTGATTTCATTCAAGATATTTTATTTTGACTGTTCATTTTGGGACGCTCTCCCTGCTCTGGAAGTCTCCCGGGATATATTCATGAAGGAGGGCAGGTGATGGTGGTGGTGGCGGTGATGGCGGCCGTGAGCCTCCACCATCAGATTGGAGCTCCCCAGGACGCGGGTTGCGTCTCCGCCATCAGACTGCCACATGCCTCTTGCTCTGGAAGCAGCCCCTTCCTTCTTTCTCTCCCTCTTCTCATCTTCCTTTTTCTTCTCCTCCTTTCCCCCATCCTGCTTTTGGGAGCCCTTCCCCTCTGTCCTGGGTGAAGGTCAGCCCTGGCACTTGGGGGTCCAGCTGTCTCCTTGGGCAGAAGCCTCCACAGCCTGTGTGCACGGGAATGTGGGAGCAGTGACCCCTGGCTGTCCTTACCCACGCGTCCCCCTCCTTCCACCTCACCCAGCCCTTCCAGGCACAGGTGGAGCCACACTCGCCCTTGACGATCGCAGCCCCAGTAGACACGTCCCTGGGGGCTCCAGGCCCTCACCCTGCATTCTGCCTGCCAGGGCATATGATGATGCTGGGTCCACCCAGCCAGCCCCCCTGTCACCAGCAGAGTCTTTGCAGGAGGTAGAAAGACTTCTGTGTTCTCACCTCGACACATGGTTGTTTGTCCTTCAAAGAAGCCCCCTCCGAGGGCCGAGGGCTCTTTCAACAGAAGCTGGCAGAACGTTTCTGGAAAGTGCCATCAGAACCAGGTAACATTCACGCCTTAACAATCAGGATGATCATGAGGATGTGAGCACCCACAGCCAATGCCTGTGGAGTGATTTCTGGGTGCCAGGCACGGTGCTAGGTGCTTCTGTGTCTGCTCTCTGTCCTTCTGGCAATCAGGGCACGCCACTCGGCTGCTCGGACTGGTTTCCCATCAAACTCTGAGTAAAAGGTTCATTGCTTTGGTCCAACGTTTTCTCCCTACCCTCCTTCCCTTACTTGTCTGACCTGGCTCTCACAAGGCACGTTCCCACCTCAGGGCCTTTGCACATGCTCTTCCTGCTGCTGAGACTGCACTTCACCAAGATGCTGCGTGGTTCATTCCCCAGCTCCACCAGGACTTTACTCAACTGTCATTTTCCCAGGGAAGACTTTTCTGACCAAACTACTTAAAATGGCTACTTTGCTCCACCCCTCCTATTTTATTTTCATCATTGTCATGTGACATTCTATATACTGTACTTATTTTATGTCTTGTTTGTCTCCCTCTGCAGGAATGTCAGTTCCAGCTGAGAGGCTTTGTTCTCAGCTGTGAATGCAGGGCTAGATTCGAGCGTAGTGCATAGTAGGAGCTCAGTAAATGAACGAACGTGCTTATGTGGTAGGTACAAATAATTATGTTTTACAGATGAGGAGACTAAATGACCAGCCCATAATTGCATATCCAAAGTCTATTTAGCACTTACTGTGTGCTAGGTCTGGGACACAGAGATGGGTCCTTGTCTTCGAGAAGTTTCCTGATGGTGGGGGAGACAGATCAGCAGACATGTATAACCCAGTGGGTTGTGTGCACTGCTGGAGACAAGCATAGTGCCCTGTGGGAACATACAACCCAACCTGGATCATTAGGGAAGGCTTCCTGGAGGAGGTGACACCTGAGCTGTGTTTTAGGGGTGAGTAGGAGTTTGTCAGGTTGGGGGAGGTAGCAGCTGAGGAGGGAGGTGTTGTCCAAGCTACATAAAGTAACAAGACATGCAATGCCATTCCGATAGGAGAACGTGGTACTTTTGTTTGCCTGGAAATCGTTCAGTCTGGCTGGGGTGGGGAGGAGAGTGCCTGGGATGTGGGGAGCTGGGGAGAGTGAGATAAATGAGGCTGAAAGATCAGTAGTGAGAGGGTAGGGAGAGGGTAGATCCCCCAGTGCCTTGAGGGCCATAGTAAGGAATTTGGGTGTCATCCCCCGGGGGTGTGGGAAGCTTGTGATAAGGGATGGGCCTGTCAGGTTTGGGGTGTAGACAGCTCCCTGGTGACTGTGGAGAGGTCAAACCAGACTGGGGACGGGGGGAGGCAGGTGGACCAAGAGGGTGGGTAACTTGGGTGAGTGAGGCCAAGGCCTGAACGGAGGTGGGACAGGGGCCCAGGAGATGGGGACAAACTTCAGAACCAGGAAGGAGGAACATGGTGGAAACCTGGGTGCCCAGGAGGGCCAGGGGCTCACTGCTTACAGCTGCAGCTCATTTTTTCTTAAATTGAATCATAGTTGATTCACAGTGTTTTGTTAGTTTCAGTTGTACAACACAGGGATTCAGTTCTATATATGTATGTATAAATATATACAATTTTTTCAGATTATTTTCCATTATAGGTTATTACAAGATATTGAATATTGTTCCCTGTGCTATACGGTAAATCCTTGTTGCTTATCTATTTTGTATATAGCAGTGTGTATCTGTTAATCCCATACTCCTAATTTATCCCTCCCCCTCTCTCTTTCCCCTTTGGTAACTATAAGTTTGTTTTTTATGTCTGTGATCCTGTCATGAGATGAATGGGTAAAGAAGATGTGGTACATATACACAATGGAATACTAGTCAGCCATAAAAAAATGAAATAATGCCACTTGCAGCAACATGGATGGACCTAGATATTATCATACTAAGTAAGTCAGACACAGAAAGACAAATATTATATGATATCACTTATATGTGGAATCTAAAAAATAATACAGATGAATCTAGTTACAAAACAGAAACAGATTCACAGCTGCAGCTCATTTTTGACTCAAGGCAGCTTTTTCCAGCTTGCCAGCCCTTGTTGCCCATAAGATTCTAGCTTCAGTGACTGCTGGATGACTCTGAAAATCAGCCTCACTCCCCTTAGAGGATGAAGATATGGTTGTCCAAAGGCATGAGGTGCCGTCTCTCGGGCCTCTCCCAAAATACAGGCCAGGATGCCCCAGGCACTGCCAACATCACTACGACACATGATGTGACGTGAGGGTAGAGACCCCGATGCTGGTCTGAGACCAGGTTTCTCTATCTCGGTCTCTGAACCTCTGCTTCCTGGGTGTAAACTGGACACCATATTCATAGGGGTAGCATGGGGATCAAATGAGGTGACACGTAAAGCTCTTGGCACAATGCCTGGCACATAGTAAGTGATCAATAAATGATGGCTTTAATCCCTCCTGTTAGCTGCTACGATGACCATGATTAGTATTCTTTGGGGACGGATATTTAATTTTTTAAAAATTTCGATTACGGAGACTTTTGAATTTCCATGGAAAAGGGTTCTAAGGAACCCTCGTATACCTCACCCCGACCCCTCCAGCCGTCAACCCCTGACTAGTCCTGCCCCACCCTCACCCCATCCGCTCCCCCTGCACCTCATCCCTTATTCATTTAAAGCAAATCTCAATCATCGCATCATTCTCCCATAAATATTTCACCACTCTCACTATTAATAATATACGAGGTGACTGCTCTGAAAGTAACAACTCCATCCAGGAAGCGCTCACGGATGATCGGCTTCCTCTGGTCCAGGCTTGGGTAGGGTTCCTTCAATACCAGGGAAAACACACTCCCTGACCCCCAGGAGCTCTCACTGGGAGGCTGTGTGCAGGAACAGGGAACAGAGGCAAACTTTTCCGAATACACCGTAAGTGGTATGATCTCCATACGTACAAAGAGAAGCTTATATTCTGGAATTAGGATGGCGGGAGGTGGTAAATTTCAGAGAAGCTTTATATGTTTGCTAAAAAAAACACCCCAATAAAACAACCAGCCACAGGTAGTGTATGGAAAGCAGTGGGGAAGGCATGGGGGGGTGGGGGTGAGATCAGAGAGGCACAGACTGAATTCCAGTTGTAGCCCAGCACCTACCGGTGGTGTGGCTTAGAGTAAGTCCCTTCCCTTCTGTGCCTCAGTTTCCTCCTCTGTCAAATACTCGCCCCTGGGAAGGGCTGATGAACCCACCGCATCGCGTGATGCTGGAGAATCAGTTGGTATTCACGGCCAGGCTGCCGCCCGTGACTTTAGCTAGAACTGCTGACCCGGCAAATTAAGTTGTAACGGAATGGCAAAGGAAAATGTGTCTTATGAGGCCAATTACACAATAGATGGTTTGGGACATGGTTTGCTTAATGAAATCTATAACCAGTTGTGGATCTATCGCTGCTTATGATGCCACTCTAATTGGAGCCGGTCATCAACGTCAGATGGTAGGGGTGTCACTAGGATACCCTCTGCCCTGGGCAGTCTTGGTGGAACACCCAGGGTCTGCTGCATGGACCTGAGTCGGAGTCTTGACCCCTCTCACATCCTAGTTGTGTCTCTGAGGACAAGTCACTGGTCCTCCCTGAGCCTCGGTTTCCCCAGATAATTCCTGCCCAGCTTCTTCACATGGCCGTGTAGGTTGCCCCGAGGCAGTCCTCAGAGAGATCCGAGGGTTGTCCTAACTCGTTTATTCACCCAGCAAGGATTCACTGGGTGCCCACTGTGTGCTAAGTGCTGGGTACCACATTGAGGAAAGAGACAAATGGAGCTCTTGACCTTATGGAGCCCTCAGTCCGGGGAGGAAGGCAGGCATTGCTTGAATTAACTCATGGGGAAGGAAAGCCTTGGAGAAGTTGAAAGACAGGGCCATTTAACTGAGTCTGGAGGTGAGAGCCCCCCCTCCCCCAAGGATAAGTGGCAGTGAGCCAGTGAAACTGGAGCTGGGGGCAGAAAGCGGGGGGTTAGCATGTGCAAAGGCCCTGAGGCAAGAGAAAACATGGCTGAAGTGTTTCATGTATAGACAACAAATGGGAGAGTGACTTAGGACAAGTCCAGGGGTGTGGATGCTGACCCATCAGCAGAAGAACACTTTGTGGGGTCAGGGAGCCACTGAAGTGGGAAGAAGCTGACTAGACCTTTGTTTCCATAACAGCCCTCTGATTGCTCTATGGAGAGGGGCTGGGGGGAGGGGGAGAGGGGGGAGCAGGGAGAGGAGCTGGGGGGGGGGTCTTTGCAGTATCTGAGTGACCGAGGATGGTGGCTTGGCTGGAGGTGGGGACAGTAGCAATGGAGCAGATGACTCCAGCACACTTTTGGAGGCAGAGATGGTGGAGCCAGCTGAAGGGTTGAGCAGGGCATGCCAAGGGCATGGGGGCATCAAGCATGACTCCCAGGTTTCTGGACAGAGTTCTGGGTGGTGGGAGAAGCTGTCCTTGAGATGAGGAGCCTGAGGGGTCAGGGAGAAGATCAAGAGCTCCATGGTGGACAAGCCAGCTGGAGGCGCCTTGGAGACATCCAGGAGGAAATGGGAGTAGGTTGAAGACTTGAGCACGTGGCTCAGAAGAGATGAGGCAGAGATGAAATTGTGGCGTCACCAGTCAGCAGGTGGCATTGAAAGCCACACGGGTGGATGAAATCATCTAAAGGGAAAGTGTAGTGGGGGAAGAGAAGACATTCCAGACCCAGTCCTGAGGGTCTCTCCTTAGGAGCTGGGGGGAGAAGGAGCAACGAGGGAGGCAGGGGCAACCAGAAGACTTTGATGTCACAGAAACCCAGGAAAGAACTTCTCCAGGAGAGGGAGAGTCAACTGGGCTGGAGATCCATGGGCACGGAAGGGTGCCTGTTGGATTTGGCAACATGGAGGCCATTTAGGCTTTGCCAAGAGCTGCTTGTTGGAAAGATGGGGATGGAAGACAGAAGAGCAGAGGTAAGGATAGGCAAAGAGAAGGGATACGGGGTTCCAGGAAGGTAGTTTTTGAATGAGAGAGAGTAGAGCATTTCTGAATGCTAATGCGAAGGGTCCAGGAAAGAGAGAGACTGGAGATGCAGAAGACAGATGATATATGGCACAGAGAAGGATTCCTGGCGGGACCCAGGGTCCAGGCAGACAGACTGGCCTGCAGTGTGGGTGTGGGTGTGTGTGGCAGGGGTGCTTCCTCTTCTGAATAGGAGGGATTAGAGGAGGGGGCAAATGCCAGGGGGCAGGAGGAAGAAATGATGGTGAGAAGATGAGAGAGTTTGAATCTGATGGCTTCTATATTCTTTGAGACGTAAGAGGCAAGGCCACCAGCTGAGAGCCAGTGGGGAGGGAGAGTTGAAAGGAGGAGGAGAGAAAATACAAAAAGGTCTTTGGGGAGAAGGTACTCTGTAGATGAAATAAGGTGCACAATTTTTGGGTAGTAGATGTCCTGAGGCTTAACATCCTCGGAGGCCACACTGGTCTCTCCCTGGAGCAGCAGTGCCTTGGCTTTCAGATTTTTCCTTAAGCAGCAAACCATTTCTTCAGATAAAACCTGACATGGGGCCTCAACATATGTACAGAAAAAAGTAGAGCTGTTCTGACGGTGAAAGTTGCCTGTTGGGCAACACTGTCCTTCCCTGGGGTGACCCTGTAGCATCTCTGTGATGTCGGGGTCTCCTCTGGACCCAGTGTGGAGCCCACTGGTGTAGGAGCCAGATTCTAGTCCCCTCTTTGCCATGTGCTAGGGCAAAGCTCTGGGCCTTCACTTCCTTGTCTGTAAAATGGGGATAATCTTACCAAAGTGGAGATAGAAGACAGGACCAGGTGACCTATATGTGTGTGTATGTATGTATGAGTGTGTGTGTGTATGAGTGTGTGTGTTAAACCCCCTCCCGAAACTTCTATGATTTTATGAACTTCCAGAGCATTGCTTTTTGGTTCTCTATTTGGCGGTCACTCATCAGCTATCTTAGGTTATTTCAGAATTGAGATTTAACCTTAGTCTGACCCTAAAGTCTGTGCCACCTAGACGATACCAAGCATTTTACTTTCTATCCAGGTGCAGGGGCCCATGGAGCTGGATTCTGGTGCTGTCTGTTGGGACAGATGGATGGGAAAGGGCACAAGGGGTGGATTTGCACAGGTGGCTCCTGGCAGTAATGGAGGCGGGTCGGGTAGACCAGTTGCCTGGCAATGTCTGGGTACCAGCCTCCCTCCATGGAGGGTTGTGTGAGAACAGGGCTATTATGAGAGCATATCAGCTGAATTTGTCACAGTATGGATCTGACAACCTGTCTCCACCCAGGCTTGCCCTGAGATGGGTACCCCTTGGAGACGTGGAACACGGGCTTTGGAGCCCGACAGACTTTGGTTCAAGTCCAAGCTTGGCCTTTTACCATCTGGGTAACCTTCAACGGATGTTAGTTCCCCACCTGTAAAATGGTGTTAAAAAGGTTGTTAAGTGCCCAGCTGGTGCCTGGCCCATGGCAGGGGCCCTGTAAAGGCTAGTCCTCTGGCTTTTGCCTTCTCTTCCAACCCAAAACCCAAGGGCATCCCTGCCCCTTCAGGCCTGTGTGGGTGTCCTCCAGAGTCTTATTTGCTGAGAAGGTTCTTCTGCTTTGTGGTTTCTTTGTTGTTAGTGGGTGTCGATTTTGGATGGGGTGACAGGCTACCCAGGTGAGCACCAGCGTGGACCTCAGACACACAGAGCTGCCTTTGAACCCCACTTCTCCCACCTACTCACTTGGTGACCTTGGACAAGTCACCTCACTCCTTTGGGCCTCAATTTCCTCATCTTAAAATGGCAAGAACCACACCACGACCTCAACTGGTTCTTGTGAGGATTAGATGCATGTTTGGAAAACAAAAGGTGCCTTCACACCCCTGAAGCCAGCAGTAGTCACTTCGGTGGTGAAATCGTGTCTGGGGGAGACTAAGTCTCTGCACTGAAGCCTTCCCCCCTGTGGAGCTTTGCAGGCCAACAACCAAGCTCAAGAATTTCATGTCCAAGAAGAAACCACAGATTCAGGGGTTTCCTCCGGGGCTCTGGCCTGCCAGGGGTAAAGACACGAGTTGTTTAGCAGAGCACTAGAGTGAGTTTTTGGATGCATAAAGGCAGGCCTGAGGGAATTCTAGGAAGGCCCAGGAAGAGACTTGAGCAGGCGTCTCCTGGGGGTTGGAGACCAGTGAGCAGGAGAGGGGATGAGTTGGGGGAGAGGCTAAGGTGGAGGGAGGGGAGGGGCGGAGGGAGTGATGATGGGAGGGGTGCTGGGAGCTGTCAGAGAGCTTCCATCCCTGGGAGGAATTCACAACAGAGGTGTTTTATTTTCCATTTTAGGGCAATGCAATTTTCCTCCATTACCACTCCCCCAAACCTTCAGCAAATGTTGGGTACACACGTGTGTCCTGTCCCCGTGGAACCTGGGAGGAGCCAAGGCGAAGGACTCGCCGTGTCCCACATTCAGGCTGACATGAGGCAGGGACGAGGGAAGGACCCATGGGAGGAAATTTGAGTGAAATCAAGACTTTCCCAGCATGGGGACTCAGAGAGAGAAGAGTCACTTGTCTGTGCCTGGAGCCACTTTATTTGAATAAGAAAGGGCCGGCTTCGGTGCTTTGTGGCCACCTAGAAGGGTGGGATAGGGAGAGTGGGAGGGAGACTCAAGAGGGAGGGGTTAGGGGGATATATGTATACTATAGCTGATTCACTTTGTTATACAGCAGAAACAAACACAACATTGTAAAGCAATTATACTCCAATAAAGATGTTAAAAAAAAAAAAAAAAGAAAGGCAGGCGAATCCATAAAGCTGGAAGACTCGGCCACATCATTCACTCATCCCCGGACATCTATTGAGCACCTAGTACATGGCCTGCACTCTGCCAGGGATACAGGTGAGCAAAACGGAGGAGGCAGGTGTCCAGGTTGGTACGCCAGGTTACACATGTGAGGCTTACACAGTGCTTGGCACGTTGAAAGTCCTGCAAGTTTGTCTTTTTAAAAGGGCGTGGTCTGCTTTGTGAGGAGTGGTGGCCATGGGGTGTTCATTCCACTGGACAAATGTGATGACAGAACAGGCCCTAGGGGGTCAGGGGCTCCCTGCTAATTGCATCCATGTTTCTCCAGCTGTGTGTATTGGCTATGATGCAATTAACACTGAGAGCTGGTTCAGAGCTTTCATTTCTCCAGCTGGCTCGCCTCGTCCCACTTACAAAGACAGCATGACTCTGGACTTTACACCTTTCTTTTCCAATAAAAACACCTGGAAAGTGTATGGCACTTTTCTTCTCACCACATACACGACTTGACAGTTTTTAAGATCAAATCCACTCTCATCATCTATTCCCCCGAGAGCTGGGGATGGAGCTGGCTGCAGCATTCAGGAAAAATACAGCTGGACACAGGGAAGACAGCAGTGTGCTTGGGGTTACCGGGCGAGGCTGTTCCTTGAATTCCTCCTCCGGGTAGTTCAGCCTCTTTGCTGGTCCCCCAAAGGGAGAAACTCTGGGTTCAAATCCCAGATCCACTTCTTAGCAGTTCGGTCTTGGCCAAGACACATCACCTCTCTGAGCCATGACGCCCTTGAATGTCAGCTGGGCCCAACATGTGCTTTATGTGGTGGGTGCGAGGATGAGCTGGGTGGTGCTGGGGGACATGCAGCATGCTGCCCAGCCCTGAGTCCGTCCTGTTAAGAGTGACCCAGCCTGCTCATCCCCAAATATCAGTGCAGTCCCCAAACATTCCCAGCTTGTTCTCCTTCTGGGCACGTACAGGACTGCATGTCTGGTCCCCTTGGGGTTGGGTGGAGCCATGGATTGCTTCTAGCCAATGAGTTGGGAAGTGACCCAGTGTCATGATTGCCCCTGTGAGAACCTCCAGGGGTTTTTTCTGCCTTTGCCATCAAGACTGGCTGCTCGGGCAGCTTGGGTCCTGGAGAAGGAGGAAGGAGATGCAGAGCAGACCCCCAGAACACCTGCCATGGACAAGTTAAAGCAGTAAGAAATAAGTGTTGTGGCTTGCATCCATTGATTTTTGGAATTGTTTGTCACCGCAGCAAACATCACTTTTGCTGACTGATGCAGAGAATTCCATCCTGTCTCTGGACCTCAGTTTCCTTATCTGGAAGATGACAGGTTGGACTAGACGGTCAGTCTCCTTCAGGTTCCCTTCATCCCCAAGAGGAATCAAGGGGGATGTCCACATCCACCCAGGGGCCCCTGCCTCACTCCCCTCCCCGATCCCCCCAAGCCAATAGGTTCCATCCTTCCTCCAGTTGGGCAGAGCTCAGGGGATGGGGTGAGCTGGTGATGGGGGGTTGTTCCACAGGCATTTCAAGCTCAGCAGACCCAGAATAGAATTCCTCCTCCCATTGGCTCCTGCTTCTAGGTTCCCTAGCTCAGTGGGGGCCCCAGGACCCATCCAGTCGCCCAGAAGAGAACCCTGGAGGCCATCCTGGTCTCCTCCATCTCCCTCACCCCCAGTCCTTTCCCTTCTACCCCTTGATATCTCTCAGATCCATCCCCTCCTCTTATCCCTTCTCCCATCTTACATCCTGCAACAGCTGCCTCCTAACTGTTCTCTCTGCCAATCATGCCAAGCTCCTCCCTCCCATCTGCTGGCACCACTGCTGCCGAGAAATCTTCCTGCAAGGCAGCTGGGACACATCACGCTCTTCTGTGCTGGAAACACACCAAGCAACGTGTAGTTCCCCCAAGCCCTCTCCATCAGGGCCTTTGCCCGTGCGATTCCCTTTTCCCGGAATCTTCTTTATCCCATGGCTGCCTGAAAAATTCTTATTCCTCCTTCAAAACTCACCTCAAATGCCACTTCCTACAGAAAGCCTTCTCTGATGCCCCCGGGCTCTCCGAGTGCTGTGTTCATGTCTCTGTTATGATGCTTAAAACTCGGGACCCAAATGACCGGTTACTTCTGGCCTGTGAGCTACTGGGTGGGGAAACCATGTCATTCTATGTTCTCTAGGGATTTCTAGCACAGGGCCTGGCACACAGTCGGTGCTCAGCATATGTTTCTCTCCGTCACCCACCCGCTCACTCACCCACTTTTGTACCCAGCGGTATTCTAGGCTTGCAGCAGTAAGTATGATGCTTGCTTTCTACAAGAGGGGGGATTACACAGTAAGCAAGGAATAAAGCAAATACAGATGATTTTAGTTAGAAGCAAGGGCTAAGAAGCCCATTAAACCTGGGGGTGCAGGAGGGGAGCTGCTCTAAATAGACTGTCAGGAAAGATCTCTTTAAAGAGGTAGCATTTGAGTTGGGACCTGAATGATGAAAAGGGTCCTCCGTGTGGGCACCTGAAGGGAAAGGTATTCCAGCCAGTGGGGACAGCATGGGCAAAGGCCCCGAGGAGAGAAGACCTCAGTGCTTATTGAACTGATGAATGGATGGATGGATGGATGAATGATACCCACTCTCTCTTCTTCTCCCCCTTGGGGTCTGGATGCTGAATTGCTTAAGTGGCCACAGCCAATAGTCCCCACTTTCCAAGATGATAGCCTTTTTTTTCACAGAAGGTGCTGGAACCTGCCCCTGGGTCTTTATAGTCAAGAGAAGTCAGGAGCTGACACTGGCTCCTGGAAGCCCCTCACGGACAGTGCAGGGATATGTTGGTGACATAGGCTGCTGGTCCCCCAAGAAGACACACTTTGTCTGGCTGGCCTGCATCTTCTTGAGCCACGGCTCTGTGGATGCTGCAGGCACCTGCTTCAGAACAAACATCTCTTGTTTTTCATCCTTTTTAACCCCTTTTAATGAGAATTTCTCATTCAGAACCACCCCAGCTGGAGGGGATACACCTGACCAGACCAAATGCTGGTGAGGCCCTGGCTTCTTCCCTTCTCCCCCCTCCCCCATCACTGTCTTCCATTTTTGCAGCTCTCTGGAGGAGTTGGCACCATTAATTTGATATTTCAGTCTTCCTCGCTGATCCCCACCACGTACATACACATATATGTTTTTCATCTCGGTGAAATGGCTCTAACGAGGACGTGCTAATTAGTGAGTCAGAGGGCAGGTGTGGAGCTCGCAACACTCAGCCTGCAGCGCGGCAGCCATTGCTCCCGCATCTGCACTGGGGAAGGCTGCACCGTGGTGCACGATGGCTGAGGCTGAGACTAGATTTCCACCCCCCAGGCCTCCCTCTCCTGCTCTCAAACCATCAGTTAACCTGGGACTGGTGACTTCCCCTGGGGAAAGGAGAGACACAGCTAGAGTTGCTGCAGTCAGGCTGGTGGTTTCTACAGCAAGAGTTCAGGACTGCCTGGGAGTAGGGTGTGAATGCTGGAATCTCACGGCCAAGGTGCCACGTGCTGTGCTGGGTGTCCGGTGATGGCAAAGGATGCTGGAACCTCATGGCCGAGGTGCCACGTGATGTTCTGGGGCACAGGCTTCCTGCATGGGGACACCTGTAGGGGCTTCCTTGCAAAGCTCTGGAAGACATAGCTTGTCTCCAGGATGGGGCTTTTCTAGTGGTGTGCTGGTAAAATGTTTAACAACCAGCTTTTCAGGGGGAAAAAAAAGGTAAATTCTGATTTGTAGCATGTGCTCATTTCCACCCAGGAAAGCCGCTTTTATGCTACTATGGAACTGGGGAGAGATGTATACCATTGGCTCTCAGGATCAGGTGTGGACCATCTCCAGCGCAGCCCTGGGCTTCTCCCTGGCATTCCGGCGCTCCGGAGCCACCCTTACCGCCTTGCCGTTTCCCTGCATCCAGCCCTGCACTCGCGACTCAGGGAAGCCAGATTTTTGCACCCTGTTTCCCAGAGTCTTGCCTTCAGGCAACAGCCAGAGGTGACCTCACAGCTCGCCTCTGGGGCTGGCTGCACCCGGAGATGTGGGAGGCTGCTTGTTCCAGGGACTATACCTTTTTTCCAAAGGTTACAGACCCTCTTTGAGAATCTGAAAATGATTGAACATTTAACCAGGGAAGGGTATAAAGGTACATTGCAGAGCATTTTGTCACAATTACAGGGGATTCCTGGACCCCTAAAGCAGCCAAAGGACACTTTCAGGGTTTAAGGGGGTGGAGTAGGGAGGGGGTAAGTGAAGAGAGTCTCACACGAGGTCAGGATGGCTGATTAGGGACTCTGGACAGTGTTTTAGTTTTCAAAACTCTCTCCCCTCCATCCCTGGATATTCACTGCATAGCCAGTCCTTGGGGGCTGTGCTATCCTGGTCATCATTCTCCAGATTAGGGAATGGAGGCCCAGAGAGGAAAGATATCACTCCAAGAGCCTTTTGTCAATGACACCACAGCCACCATCTTTTGGCACCTCTTATGTGTCAGTCTTTTTGGTATTATTTTTGTATTATTATTTAGAACTGTTTACTGAACACTTACTATGTGCCAGGCACTGTACCTGAGTACATCAGTGAACAAAAGAAAGAAGCCCATCCTTGTGGGACTTACATCCTAGCCAAAGGAAACAAATAATTTGCTCAATAGATCTGTTGGAGAAGTTTCAGATGCTTCACATACAAATTCAAGACCTTTCCTTAAAGAGGGGCTCCAGGTTTCTAACATGGCAACTGCTGCTCGTTTGAGGTTTGTGCCATCTGAACTCTGAAGTCTGTTCTGTGCCAGTTGTTTTCATAAATAATTCTCATCTTTCCAACTTTTCAAAGCTGACACATTCATTTCCTGCAGCTGCTGTAACAAATGACCACAACTTGATGGTTTAAACAAGAGAAGCTCATTCTCTCACAGTTTTGGAGGCTGAAATCAGTGTCACTGGGACAAAATCAAGGTGCCAACAGGGCTGCGTTCCCTTCAGATGTTCTGGGAGAGAATCTTTTTGAGCGCTGGTGCCCGCATCGCTCCAGTCTTCGAGGCCAGCTTCTCTGCCCCATCCTCATATCACCTTCTCCTCTGTGTGTCACATCTCCATCTGCCTTGCTCTTATCTGCTTATGATGGCACGTAGGGCCCACCCAGATAATCCGGGAAAACTTCCCCACCTCAACGTCCATCACTGAATCACATCTGCAAAGACCATTTTCTGTTTTGCCATATAAGGCAGCATTCACAAGCTCCAGGGATTGGGATGTGGATAACTTTCAGAGTGTGTGTTTTTCAGCCTACCAGAGCTGGGCATCATAATTCCCCTTTTCTAGATGAGGTTAAGCCACCTACCTGTCCAGTGTCTCACAGTGAGGAGGTGGCACACCGGGGATTCAAACCCTGATCTTCATGTTCTTTCCACCGCTCAACCTACGTTCCATTAGAAAGTACATGATCTACAGATGAACAAAATGAAGCTCAGCGAGCTGATGTGATTGCTCCAAGGTCGTGGGCTACTGAGGGCTTTCCGTGCCCTGAATCCTTTCTCAGGGGGCTAAATTAGGGTCCGTCTGCTCCATTCTCAGCCGAGCCTGCGCGCTCTGAGCTGGCACCAGACCTCCACTTGCCATCAGAAAACTCGTTGACAGAAGGGGCGGCTGAGAACTCCCTTCTGTTTCTGCATTTACCAGCTTTTAGCTTTCAAACCGCGTCAGCCTGAAGGCTAATTTTCTGCAGCTTCCAGTAGCTCAGCTCCATTTATTGTGCCTGACACTGTGAAAGCTTTCTCTATTGATTCTGGGATATATTAAATTTATTCCGCCTCTCCCCCCAGCCCCAGCCCCAGCTCTCCAGCAGTTTTTGGTCCAGCAATTAGGTATTGGTGGGGACAATGCGGGGTGGCTGCCGCTGCCTTTCAAGTACCGTCACAGTAAATACAACTTACTCTCCATCCCCGGAGTCCCTGCCACACTCAGAAAGAGGAGAAGACGCTTAAGTGACTCCTCTCTGATCAATAAGCTGATCAATAAGGCTATCACCTTGTGGGGCTCCCCTGAGACCACCCAGCTTCACTAATTGGCTCTGGGAGATGGTGGGCTGGTGAGGAGTGTGGTGTGTGTGTGTGTGTGTGTGTGTGTGTGAACGAGGGTGTCTGTGTGTGTCTGGGGGAAGGTGTGGTTTCTCCACTCCACCCCACTCTCCCAGGTCCCTAGGGATGGGAGCGCCCCCTTCAGCATAGATTGAATTGGAAGGGTCTCTGGCTTTGGATGAAGCCTTTTTTAAACATAAATTTATTTATTTGTTTTTGGCTGTGTTGGGTCTTCGTTGCTGTGCGCGGACTTTCTCTAGTTGAGGTGAGCGGGGGCTAGTCTTTGTTGCGGTGTGCGGGCTTCTCATTGTGGTGGCTTCTCTTGTTGCCAAGCACAGGCTCTAGGCACGCGGGCTTCAGTAGTTGTGGCACGCGGGCTCAGTAGTTGTGGTGCACGGGCTTAGTTACTCCGTGGCATGTGGGATCTTCCTGGACCAGGGCTTGAACCCATATCCCCTGCATTGGCAGGCGGATTCTTAACCACTGTGCCACCAGGGAAGTCCTGGATTAAGGCCTTTGAGTTGCAGGTTTGTGGTTCGTCCAGATTCAAGTTGTCAGGAAGCAACAGGACACAGAGAGGCGTTTTCAGGTAGTGGTTAATCATACACGTTTGAAATCAGACCGACGTGAGTTCTAATCCAGGCTCTTTCACTAACTTGCTGTGTGGCCTTGGGCAAGTCCCTTAGCCTCTCTAAGCCTTGGCGTCCTCATCTGTAAAACGAGTACAATGTCCCAGCCCTAGAAGGCTGGTATGAGGGCTAAATGAAATGACAGGGGTAAAATAGTCCTCCAGTAAGTGACAGCCATGGTCACAGTCTTCAGAGGAGCTGGGGTGGTGGGGGGGGATAGGGTGGGGTCTGGAAGTGAGGCAGACCGGAGTTTGGCTCCTGGACCTGCCCCTTGAGTAGCCATATGGCCTTGAGTAAGTCAGTCTCTGCCTCATTTTCCTCTTCTGTGAAATGGGGGAGTAGTACCTGCTGTATTTGGTTAACTAGTGTGTCCCCCAAATCCATGTCCACTTGGAACATTGGAATGTGACTTAATTTGGAAATAATGTCTTTGCAGATGTAATCGAGTTCAGAGGAGGTCATACTGGATTAGGTGGGCCCTCTATCCGATGACTGGTGTCTTTGTAAGAGTGCTATGTGAAGACACACACAGGGAAGAAGGCTGTGTGACGAAGGAGGTCAGAATTGGGGTGATGCAGCCACAAGCCAAGGATTGCTGGCCACTATCAGAAGCTGGGAAGAAGCTGCCGCTTTCCAGGGTTAGCCTGCCTCCTAGTATAACCTGAGCACGGGCTCTAGGCGCGGTTCCCCATGGGTGGAACTTTCTCATACCCACATTAGCTGGCTCCTGGCCCCCTGAGACAGTGGTGGGGTTTGTCTCTCTTCCTTTCCAGAGGCCCCAGGCAGTGAAGTGGACCTTGCTGGGGCAGGAACATGAGAAGTCGCAGAGACAGCATGTGAGGTTGCATCAGCCCCTGGGGAGCCCGAATGCCGGGCTGAGGAGGGTGGCCTTTATCATGGGGGCTCAGGGAGGTTTTGCCTCAGAAGAGACATGATCCTGAGTCAGTCCACCACTAGGGGTGGGTCATCCTGGTGGGCAAGTTGCAGATGGATTGGAGGGTATGTTACTTTGTTCAGGGTGCCATAACAAAGCACCCCAGGGCTTCCCTGGTGGTGCAGAGGTTAAGAATCCGCCTGCCAATGCAGGGGACACGGGTTCGAGCCCTGGCCCAGGAAGATCCCACATGCTGCGGAGCAACTAAGCCCGTGCACCACAACTACTGAGCCTGTGCTCTAGAGCCCATGAGCCACAACTACTGAGCCCGTGTGCCACAACTACTGAGCCTGCGCTCTAGAGCCCGCGAGCCACAACTACTGAAGCCCACGCGCCTAGAGCCCGTGCTCCGCAACAAGAGAAGCCACCGCCATCAGAAGCCCGCACACTGCACCGAAGAGTAGTCCCTGATCACCGCAACTAGAGAAAGCCTAGAGAAAGCCTGCGCACAGCAAAGAAGACCCAACGCAGCCAAAAATTAAAAAAAAAAAAAAAAAAAAAAAAAAGCACCCCAGACTGGGGGACTGAAACAGCAGAAATTTATTTTCTCACAGTTCTGGAATCCAGAAGTCCAAGGTGCCAGCAGGGATGGTTTCCTCTGAAGCCTCTCTCCTTGGCTCAGAGGTGGTCGTCTTCTCCCTGTGTCCCCACATGGTCTTCCCTTGGTGTCTGTCTATGTTCTAATCTCCTCTTCTTATAAGGACACCAGCCAGATTGGATTAGGGCTCAGTGGAATGACTTCATGTCACCCTAATTCCTGCTTTAAAGGCCCTCTCTCTAAATACATCCCATTCGGAGGTACTGGGTGTTAGGACTTCAGCATATGAATTAGGTGACACCATTCAGCCCATAACAGAGGGGAAGAGGCCGGAGGTCAGGAGGCTGTTAGGAGGCTGGGGCACAATTCCACATGAGAGATGACAGGCCCGAGTTGGGGCCACAATGGGGAGGATGGAAAAGATGGGGAAGGCAAGACATCCCAGTTCCTTTCCCACCTCTAAGTGCTGTTTGAACCCCCTGTTCTGTGGGACTCAGAGAAAAGCCATCCCAATAGCAGTGGCCGCCATGTACTGGGCACTCACAACGAACCAGGTGCTATGCTGGGACCCTGACCTGCAGGACCCCATCTCATCCACACCAAACCCAGCCAGGGAGGAACTAATATCACCTTCAGTTTACAGTGAGGAAACTGAAGAGCAGAGAGGGTAGGCAGCCTGCCCAAGGTCACACAGTTAGGGAAGTAGCAAAGAGGGCTTCATACCCAGGCTTGGATTTTAACCACTCACCCACGCTTTCATCCAGAGGAGACTGGCTTTTAGCACACGGTAGGTTGGCCATCCCAGTAAGTCCCCTAAATATGAACCTTCACGTTGAGAACCTTCAAAGATGTGAATGTGCCTGTCCAATCACATAAGTTAGTTCACGTGTGTGGCGTACATTTTCACGTGTATATATCCTCTACAAGTGGTTGTGCTTTTGTGTACTTTACTGTACAGTACTGTATAGAGTACAGTAGTACAGTATCTTTATTTCAAGCCCAGGATGTCCGGAAGCAAGCATAAAAGCAGCGGTGAGGTAGCTGGTACTGTTAAGAAGGGCCAAGCGATAATGATGGAAACAAGAGTGGAGGAAGAAGAAGTAACTGAAGAACCGAAGAGATTCACGATGAAGGAAATGGCAAGGGGATTTTCTTTATTTGAGGAGGCCCTGTTAGTTTTTGAGGCACAGGACTGGAATGTAGAATGGTACATGAAGTTTGCAGCAGCCGTTCAGAATGCAGTCCAGTGCTACAGTGTCATCTATGATGAGAAGAAAAGAGCTACTACCCAGACATCACTGGATCATTCTTTTAAGAGGGCAGATAGAACTGAATCCAGCAAGGAGCCAGAGCCTGTGCCATCGACGTCAGGCGAGACTGAGATTGCAGCTTGCCCTCCGTCTCCTATTGCTGTCGATGCTTCACTCTACCATCTTCCACCTCCTCTCCCTCCTCCCGTCAGTAACTCTTCTTGCCTGTTCACTCGATGCCAGCCCCTGTATGCCAGCTGTTGTACTGTACTACTGTACTTTTCAAGGTACTGTACTGTAAGATTAAAAATGTTTTCTTTATTTTTTGTGTTTGTTTTTCATGTATTATTTGTGTGAAAAGCATTATAAACCTATTACAGTACAGTACTATATAGCCGATTGTGTTAGTTGGGTACCTAGGCTAACTTTGTTGGACTTACAAACAAACTGGACTTACGAAAGTGCTCTCGGAACGGAACTCGTTCGTATGTAGGGGACTTACTGTATTATTGCTGCTGTTGTCCTTGTTGTTACCGTTATTTGCTTCCCACAACAGCCTGAAGACCCAGCACAGAGCCTGGCATGTGGTAAGTGCCGAATAAGTGTTTGTGGAACAAAGAAAGAAAGACAGGGAATTGCACTCTTGTTTTCACGAAGAGCAAAGCGAGATACTGGAAGGTCGGGGGGCTTGACCATGGCTGCACGTGTGGAGGGCAGGGCCTGGCATGGACCTCGCTGCCCCGGCTCAGGGTCCGGGGCTCCACCGAGCTCTCTGTGGTGGGGAATGGAGAGGGGTGAGGTGACTTAACCGAGGTGGCAGAATGGGGTGTGCCTCTCCCTGGTCACCCGGCTAGGGAGGTGGCAGAGTGGGCTGCAGGCCAGCGTGTCAGTCCCCGCAGGGCGCCGTCCTAACCGCTCTTCCCTACTTTCCCCTGGAGGAGGAGCTTTCTCCCACGGGCCTCGGGTCTCCCGCCGGGCCTGCAGGGCCGGGGTGCTTCCCACAGCGCATTCCCCAGTGCGACCGACCGCTCTCTCCATGGGGGTGGGGTCAGCAGAACTGGCACCACCGTGCATGCCTTGGTGGTCCAGGGATGGGGGATTGGCAGGTGCCCCCGAAAGGGGCTGAGGGCTTGAGGGTCTAAGGCTCTTTTTCCTCCCCAGGTGGGCATTTGCGGCTCAGAACTGCATTTCAGCATCTCGGAGGCCTGGTCTCGGTGCCGCAATTCTATTCAGCCGTAGCCAGAGCAAGAGACTGCCCAGCTCCGTTGCCCATCACGCTGCATCTCCCCACTTCCTGCTGCCGTGTGAAGCATCTTCTGATTTCTGCACCTCGATACCTAGAAACTGCACGCCCTTGGGTGAGTCACATGGCCTCTTTGAGGCTCAGCTTTCTCGTCTGCAATACAAGGATCTTAATAGTATATCTCTCATAGCTCTGCTGTGTGGATAAAAGAACTAAAATCCACAATCAACATTGTGCAGTGGCTAGCACGTGGCATACACCTGGTGTCAGCCAGGTAGATGGTGATGATGATGATGATGATGATGATGATGATGAAGATGATGAAAGGGGAGGAGAAATATTTAGCGCTGTGTCTGGCATGTGGCAGGTTGGTTATTATTATTGTTGTTATTATTCTCTTAAAACGGCCTTATGGTGTGGAAGCCTGGTACAGAGCCTAGCACGTAGTAGCTGCTCATTAAATATTCAATGCCTAAGAAATGAGCAGGAAGGAAATTGCACCCTCGTTTCAAAGAGGAGCCAAGTGAGATGCTGAAAGATGGGGAGACTTGACCAGGCTGCATGGCACCTGCAGTAGCAGGGGATGGAGGCAGTTAAGGAGAAGGGCATATGGTCATTTGGGGAAACATTTTTAAAACCAAAGACCCTGGAAACAGGAAGAGGGAAATCAAGCCAGGAGGAGGGCTGGCCTCTCCCCGCAGGTCTCTGCACCGCCGCTCCTGGAGCAGGGCGAAGGCGAAGATGCTGATGAGCTCCAGGCTCCCTGGATGGGCCAGGCTTCCAAGAGTCCCAGCCTAATGCTTTCTCAGCCTCTGGGCGTCGGATTCTGAATCCTCCTGGGCAATCCGCTCAGGGCATCCTCTCGGCTCTGCTGGAGTTATCAGGGGGACTTGATGGCAGTAGAGTCCCATGCTCGAGGCAAAGTAATGAGGCCTCCCAGGGGCTGTTCAAGAAAACAAAACACAGAGCAAACATAATATGGGGAATATTAGGCCAATATATCAAAGCGCAGCCGGAGGAGTGTGGCTGGCATGGGGAGGCCAATGTGGGTCACGTTCCCCCAAAGGGAAGCGAAGGATCTGGGGTTAGTGAAGCAGGGCTCAGTGCAGGCGAGGTGCTGCCCCCATGAGGGCTGTAGTCCCTAGCTGGAGCAGGGGCCGGGGGTTTCTGGGTCCAGAGTCCCCCACTGACCCTGGGGACCAATATGAGGAAAGGCAGGGATGGATGGGTGCTCTCAGCGCCCACTGGGCTCTTAGATGAAGAAGGATGCTGAGTAATGACTAAGCTGCCATTTGCTGCAACTGTAGCTTCCGGTTGGCCCCCAGATGCAGAAGTTGGAAGCTCACCGTCCTGCTTGGGGGGATGGGAGGACCCCCACCCAGATGCAGAGCCCAGGATGTGGAGGGAAGACATGGTGACCTCATCTTGCCTCTGCCCCCCTCTCTCAAAGGCTTCCCCTCATTCTCTCCTCCAATACAAGTGTTGAGGTATGGGATACCTGCCCCCAGCACTGCCCCCCAGTAACTGTGACCAACTACCCCAGTGTGCCTGGGACTAAGGAGCCTCCCAGGACAATTTTAAAGGCCAGGCCATCCCAGGGAAACTGGGCTGAGGGCTCAGGCTTGGCAGGTTGGGTCTCCCCTTACCCCATGTCACCAGAACACACCTCCTGAGCCCCGTTACAGCCCTCACTGCGCCAAATTAGAATTCTTTGTTTCAGTATTTGTTTTTACTTTTAGACGGTGGGCTTCTGGAACATCTTATTCATGTCAGCGTCTCTGGCACCCAGCATAGGGCCTGGCACAAAGCAGGGGCCCACTTGAGTCTGATGGATTATCGTCCATCTGTCTGATTCACAGGAACGAATGAGAGAACGAGTGAGGGAGTGAATGAGTCAGGAAACGAAGACCCCTTCTGGCTCCTTAGTACCTTAGAGCAGAAATTGCCTTGTCCTTTGTTTATTAATGTTTTCTTCCTCTCACTCCTGATGATCTGGGGGTTTTCCGCTCACGTCCTCTTGGGGTGGGGTCCTGGGGTTGGTGAGTAGGTGCCCTTCAAGGGCAGAGTGGCCCCGGGGGTCTCAGTGCACCCGTGAGGGAGCTGGGCCCGGGCTCTGGCAAGAGTCTCTGTCCGGTCCCTGAAGTGCAGCCCATTCCCAGATCCCAGCTGTCAGAGCTGGAAGGACCTTCAGAGGTTATCCTGCTCCATCGCCTCTTCTGCAGATGGAGAAACTGAGGCACAGGGCGGGCCCGGGGCTGCCCATCCTGCACGGCGAGACAGCATCAGAGGCTCCAGACTCCAACCCCCACTGCTCTCTCCCTGGTCCAAGCAACCCTGCTTCTGGGGGCCATCAGACTCACCCTCTGCTGACTGGAGAGTGTCTTGCTGTGGGACTCAGTCCTCTCTGGCTTAGAACCCCCCAAATTGCTGGGCTTGACCTCTGTCCCCTCCCATGTCTGTCCACCTCTGTCCCCCACGGACATGACCCCTCTCCACACCCCCAGAAGTCCTCTGCAGCTTGGTGGGTCCCCCAGCATTCAGTCCTCTTTTCAGGGAGCCTGGGGCAGCTCAGAGCTGCCCAGGTCACTACTAGGTCCGTCACCTGTGGCTGTCTGTCCGTTTCTCCTTCCGTGACCCTTCACTGTCACCTGGTCTGTGCCGGACCCTGGAGGTACTGAGATAAACTCCCAGTCGAGTGAGACGGTGAACTTGTAGACAAATCCTAACACATCGGGGTGAAGAGGAGGGTCTGAGCAGTGGTCTCAGGAACACCTGAGACCCAGCTGAGTGCTTTGGGTTCCAAGTAGGGACATCCCCGCACCCCACCCCCACTCTTCCACATCCCTGCTGCTGCTGACTTCCCCCCAGAGCCCAGGCAGGACACCCTCTGCTGAGTGACCATCAGGCACTTGGTCTCCTTACTGCTTCCAGCACTGAAACGACCTCCTTGAGGGAACCACAGTGACGCGAGCATTCATTGAGCGCTTACTGTGGGTTGGCAGCAGATGCTCTGTGCCCACTGCCTCAGGCAGTGCTCGTGATGGTGTAAGACGGAGTGATTAACATCATCATTTCATAAACAAGAGAGCTGAGGCTTGTGGAGGAAATATTGTGCCCTCCTGGGGTTACTCGCCTACTCAGTGGCTGAGCTGGGACAGGAGCCAGGTATGAGGACCTGCGTCTGCCAAGCTGCTCCCCAAGGGCTCTGCCTGTCCGCCAAGCGCCCAGACAAACCCACCTCCTCCAGGCCACCCCAAAGTGAAGCGACCGCTCAGAATGCTCTAAGCCTGCTCTCTGCTCACTCCTCGTCCTCTGAGCTCAGCCATCACACGTTTGTTCCACGGATGAGCACCAGGGTCCACTCTGTGCCGGGTGTGTCACAAGGAGGACTGACTTGCATAGACACCCCGTCTCCACCCTCAGGAGGGCTCAGGCTAGGACTACTCTGAGATGAGACGGAGGCTCCCATCTGTTCTTCTTCACTTACAGACGATTCTCGAACCTTGCAGGTGATATGACTTGAACACTTTTAATTGACATCATTGCTAACTTTGTTTAATATCTACTCTGTGGTTGACATCGTCATCTATTTACCTGAAGCAGCAGCAGTTAAAGGAAAGGGTTTTGAAATCAAGATGCAATTACTTATTGAATCAGGTAAGATTGCATTCAGATGCAAGAGACAGGAAACCCAACAAACAGAGGTTTATTTTTTGCAATGAACATGGAGTCCAGAATTCAGCCGTCCAGGTGCTGCTGAAGGAAGTCATTGAGAGTGCAGCCTCATTCTGTCTTTCCGCTTGCCATCCTGGGCATGTGACTTTCGTCTTCTTGGTTGCAAGGTGGCTGCTGCACCACCAGACATTGTGTTCACTTCTTAGGCAGGAAGATGCGGGAGGAGGGGGCAGTGCTAATATTAGGAAAGGATAAACATTCGTGTAAATCCCCAGCAGACTTCTATTTGCACCTCAAGGGCTGTAATTATGTCTCATGTCTACTCTGATTTGCAAAGGAGGCTGGAGAATTAACTGTCCTGAATAAAATTAAGAAGAAAGAAAAGCACAGATATTGGACGGACAACTTGAAGTGTCCTCCCTCACTTACACAGCAGAATTAAAAAGCGCAACTATTAGCTTAACATCTGGCCTCAGAGTCCTCTTAGGGAAAAAACAATTTTTGCTTTGGAAAATACTTTGACAATCTTCTGAGGGTGGAAGATCAGGCTCAGAGAGCATGTCTATCTGGAAGTGGCAGATAGCTAAACTAGCAGCCTATGATATGCATGGGGATCTCGGAGGTGTGGGAATTTGGAAAAGAGAGATCAGGTAGAGGGAGAGGGAAATTGGCAGTAGATTAAAGCTAAGGAAGAATGCTGTTGGTGGGATGACCAAATATTTTTTAAGAACAGAGATTTCTAGCGTCCAAATGTAAGTCATTTGAGATCCTGTGATATGCAAACCCCTGCCTCCAGACTCCTCCAGACCTTCAGTCAAGTCTGTCCCATTCACAAAAGCCTTGTAAGTTATTTGGAGGATATCAGGAGAAAGAGATGGCTTTCAGGTCTGGGAAGGGAACAGTGAGGGAGGAAAGATGGGGGTCAGATGGAGAGATTAGAAGAAGCAGGAAGTTGGACCCCAAGGTGAACAGGATTCACAGGAAACCTAGAGATGTCACGGACCTCCTAGGAACATGTATCAGGTATCTATTGCTACATAACAAACCCTTCTCAAATTTAGCGGCTAAAACAACAAAAATCACTTATTTTGAAGCTCTGCTAGGCTGGGTGCTTTTGCATCCCTGCTGGAGGTGACATTTTTCATCTTCAGCAGAAACAGGGTGACCAGCTGGGGCTGAGCATGGGACGGCTTTCTGGTTTTTCTCAAGGCAGGTGTCTGTAATTCTCTTTCTCTCTTTTTTTGCAGGATTATGAAGTCACCCTGGATTCCTGGAATATCAGACCCTCCCATACCCAAACGTGAGAAGAATAATGTGTTCTGATGCCCAAAAAAGTGCATTTTTAAATTATCCGCACCACTGTTCCTTACCATTAATATGGGAAATCAAGAGTTGAGTGTACAGTATTTACAATCATAATCCCAGGCATGACGCGTTTACTTTCAAACACCTCCCCATCTACTCTTGTGTTTGCTGCGCACGAGCGTGCTGTGAGAGCGCTTGGGCTAGTTTGGGTGGCCTCTTCATT
The DNA here is from genome assembly GCF_028021215.1 of Eschrichtius robustus. Lineage (NCBI taxonomy): Eukaryota > Metazoa > Chordata > Mammalia > Artiodactyla > Eschrichtiidae > Eschrichtius > Eschrichtius robustus. Next base: position 14,290,898 of record NC_090826.1, on the reverse strand, counting down.
TGGGGCATGACAAATGGAAATTCAGACAGGGAGGAAGGCTTGGTGGAGTTGGAGTAGGGGAGCGGTGGAGACAGGCTGCAAAGGCTGGTTGCCTGGGTTCCCTCCTTATTAAGGGGAAGAGCAGTCTCTCCTGAGCTAGGACTGGGGGGTCAGGGTGTGGGTGGGGACAGCACTTGCAGCCAGCAGACCTGGTCGAATCCCAACTTGGTCACTTGCTAGCCGGGTAACCTTGAGCAAAGCTCTTAGCCTCTCCGAGCCTCAGTTTCCCAGACAGCAAAATGGGAACAGGACCACGTGTCTTGCAGGGATATTGTGGGGCTTGCCGGGGTGTCCCCTGTGACAGTACCTAGCCTGTGCGTGGTACGTGGTAGGGCTGTCCTCCCTGTCTGTGCTCTCCTGGCTAGTCCAGATGGCAGGGTGATGTCCTCTCTTGCGTCATCCTCTGCATGGCCCCAGGACTGTCCCTCTTCACAACCCTCCTATGGGAGCAGCAGGAAGGGAAGGAGGAAAGAAGAGGCAGCAGCCAGGAGCTTCCTGAAGTGACACGTTAGCAGGCAGGCTGCGTGCCCAGGATCACCGTGGCGATGAAGCTTGGAGCTTCCGGATAACTCCTTGCTGTCACTCGCTGGATTTCTCAAGGGGGCCGTGCAGGGGGAGAATCCACTCCTGAGCAGGGTTCCCTCCTGGAAGGGGGTAACGGGGATCTTCTGTGGCCCCAGAGCAGGAGGTGTAGGCAGGCCAGGCCAAGAACTTGCTCAGGTGGCCTGAGAGCGACTGGGTTCCCCTCGCCCACTGCGGGCTGCACAGCCTCATTGCTCCCAGGTGACCTCAGCCTCCTTGGGCTTTTCACTGTGGGAGTCAGCTTTGTCTTCCGGGAGAGGGTTAAGGACCGGGATGGGCTAGCTGTTTGGCTCCGGCAAATTACTTCGCTTCTCTGAGCCTCTGTCTCATCAGTGACGACTCTGTATTAGATTCCTGCAGCTGCTGTAACAAATCATCACAAACCCCATGCCTTAGAAAAGCACGCATTTAGTCTCTCACAGTTTTGGAGCCCAGAAGTCCAAAATCAGTGTCACTGGGCTGAAATCAAGGTGTCACTGGGGCTGCACTCCCTCCAGAGGCTCAGGGGAGAATCTGTTCCTTGACTCTTGCAGTTCCTGGTGGCTGACGGTATTCCTTGGCTTGTGGCCGCATCACTCCAATCCTCAAGGCCAGCATCTTTAAATCTCTCTCTGCTCCATCCTCATATCACCTTCTCCTCTATGCATCAAAGCTCCCTCTCCCTCACTCTTATAAGGATACTTGTGATGGCATGTAGGTCCCACCCAGATAATCCAGGATAATCTGCCCATCTCAAAATCCTTAACTTAATCACACCCTTTTCCAGAGAAGGTAACATTTAGAGGTTCCAGAGATCATGATCTGACATCATTGGGAGCCATTATTCTGCCTCCTAGAAGCCTATAAACCATTTATACAATACTCAAAAAATGGTATCAAGGGCTACAAGTGCAGACTGTGAAGCCAGCCTGCTGGGCTTCCATCCTCCCAACTGCGATATAGGCCTCAAGAGGGAGGAAGGGACATTAGGAAAGCTTGAGCAGGATTTGACTAGCGACGGAGGTCAGGGAAGGCTCCCTGGAGGAGGTGATGGCTAGGACATCAGGAGTTGACTGGGCAGAATGGTGTGATGAGTGTCCTGGGCAGAAGAGACAGGCTGGCCAGGTGGAGGAATGGCAAGTTTGTTCATGAGAGTGGAGAAGAGCTAGGTAGGGGGGATTCGAGGAGCAGCTGGGGAGGAGGTTAGGGGCAAGCTTTGCTCTCTACCGTGAGGACTGCTGTCTCCATCTTAAGAGCAAGGGAAGCCCGTGACGGATTTTAAGTGGGACTGACATAATCTGATGTGTTTTGTGTCTTGACAAGATTGTTCTGTTCAGGGTGAAGGAAGCGCTAGAGGAACCAGAGTTGATATAAGGAGCTGAGACGGGAATTTCTTGGAGTGGTCCACACGAGAGGAAGAGGCCGATTAAGGAAGATGGAGTAGATAGAAGTGAGGGCTTCAAGAGCCGGTTAGGAGGTAAATTGACAGCACCTGGTGGTGGATTTGTTATGGGGATGAGCTTGCGGGAGGGGTAAGTGTGACTCATCAGGTTCTGACCTGAGTGTCTGGGTGATGGTGCCGTTTCCTGAGACAGGAAACACAGGAAGAGGATTGGATGGGGGGACGGAGGAGACTACAGTGAGGGTCATCTCGGAAACACTGAGTTTGAGTACCCAATAACTTCTGGAAGAGTTTGGGCTCCAAGGGGCTGTACATGAGCTCAGGAAGATGAGCGTCCACCCACCCCCTCCACTGGCCCTGCCCACTCAGGAAGGGTGGCCTGGGGCAGGGCCAGCCTAGATCAGCCTTTTCAGGCAGCATCAGGATCTGACCTTGGGACAGTCTTTCTCCAGTGAGTGCATTGCATTGGGGATTATGCTCAGACCAGATCAGGTTGGGTTTGGGGCTCCCCTCTGCACTCCCCCCAAACCTTGGCCAAATCCAATGTGTGATTAACACACCCCAGGACCAGAAACCCTACACTACTGTTGCTGCCGCTTCTCCTCGTCTTCCTCCTCCTCCTCCTCACTCTTCTCCTTCTCCTTCCCCTCCTCTTTCTTTTACCTCCTCCTCCTTTGAGCAACTGTGTTGTTTTTCCTTCACAAGCCCTGGAAATCTGATTATTGAATACATTTGCCCTTCTTGCTTTGGCTACTAGGAAGCTCGAACTCAGGAAGTGACTCAACTCAGGCAGACAGAGTTGTCTGTAAAGGACATGTACTGTCATGTAAAGGACATGACTTTTTATAACTCAGTAAAACTCCTTGCTTTACTCTTGCTTTTCCTTTGTCCTGTCTCCCCATCAATGTTTTGTATCTGGTTAAATGTATTTACAAAGTTGCCTCAAGCCTTTTTTCTTTTTGGTGGAATGAGACAGTATATACAAACAAATCAATAAAACCAATAGAACAAACATTTGTGGGTTGATTTTAAAATAGAATGTTTCTGTATTGCACTGGCATTGAAAAGGAGGGTCTGTTTGGAGAGTTTTGTGGTCCATTCTCTTGCAAGGGGAACTGTTGTCTCTTAATTTATCTGCTGAGCGAGTTTGGATTTTGGTCCAGTGCTTAGCAAATCAGCCAGATGTGATTTTAGGACATACATGAAAAGATCCCATAAAGGGCGTGCATAAACTGGGCAAATGCATTATGGATAACAGAACAGGCAGGGGTCAGAGCGGTGCGTGAGGAGCAGGTGGGGAATCCTGCCGGGTGGGTTGGGTGGTCTCCGCTCTCCTAATTAGCCAGGGGAAGTTTTACAGAGGCTGGGACTAGGGTGAAGGCTGGCGTTGGCAGGAGGGTCAGGTCTTTGGGGATGGGGTCTATGGGCCCAGCTGTCAATCAGCCAGGACATAGAGAGCTGACAGTACTTTCACAGAGGCTGAATGATTAGGCTGCTGTCACCCCACCCAGAGGTTGTCTCAGTGAACAAGCCCTCATCCTGCTGACTCCAGCCTCACCACAATCGATCGGCTGCCCCTGGGTGGGCCCTGTTGTTGGCGCCTGGACTTTGCACGTGCTGCCTGCTGCAGGGACCACTCTTCAACACGTGTGGTGGAGGCAGTGAGTCCAGAAGCTGGAACCAGATCCTTGCTCCACCACTACTGTCTCTATGAGCTCGGGTAAGTTCTTCAGCCTCCCTGTGCTCCAGTTTCTTCTCTGTTAAATGGGGATGGCACGTGTACCCACCTTGTTGGGTTGTTTTGAGTCCTGGGGAGTTAACTTCGGTAATGTTTACAAAAGTGCCCGCCACAGTGTTTGCTGCTGTTTTATTATCTCTCCTGAAGGCTTCGCCTGGCTGGTCTCTGTTCTGCCAGCTTTCAGCATCTCCCTGAAGCCTTCCCTGACCATCCCCTGCCCAAGGCTGGGTAAGAGGTTTCCCTCTGGGCTTCTGCAGACAATCTTGCAAACATCTGTCTTTGTTGGCTGTTTCTTCATCCTCCCCTAGACCCTGAGCCCTTCAAGGGCTGAGGTTGAGTCTGGTACGTCTCTGTGTGTGTCTGGTGCCCAGCCCCGCAGCATGGCCTGGGGACGCAGGATGCCAACAACAATAGAGAAGAAATACTGCCAAGAGCTGAGGGTACCACGGACATCACTTGGGCCCATGCCCTTCTGCCCCCAGCCCCCCGGAGGTACAGAGTGGAGTATATCCCTCCTCCGAGGGGCTGCCGGGACATGTGGGTGTGATAATGCTTTTCTGGCTGCTCCTTTTAGTGGGACTATTTCCAAATCCAATTGCATCTGGATATTCTCCAGGTGAGCAAATGGCTCCTGCCATATGGAGACTGTGAATAAGAAAGACGCTTCTAATCTATCCTAGGGAGGCCGTGTGACATAGTGGTGAGGGCTCAGGCTCCAGAGCTAGGGGCTGGGGTTCAGGTTTGCAACCTCTCCGTGCCTCAGTTTCTTCAAGTGAAACATAAAGTTAATAATAGTACCCACCTCCTAGGATTTCTATGACAATTAGAGTTAATACTATAAACCTCTGGCATAGTGCCAGCCACAGAGTAATCATTCAATAAACGGTAGGCAGTATTATCATTCTTGTTATTATCATTCTATATTTTTTAATGATGATGGCCTTCAGAAGGAATGGAAGCTCTGAGTAATGATGATTCCTGTGGTCCTTCCCCCGCAGCAGTAAGAGCCGAACTGTTTTCTGGGGTGCCAAGTGGGAAAGCCACTGATGAAAACATACATTCACTACCTCCTCCTTGGCGCCCTCTTGGTGCTGTCTTCATGTCATTATCACCAATTCTCATCCACTGAATGAGCTCATGTCCTGCGCCTTTTATATGTTATCTTACTAGGTCTTCGTGATCACCCTGTAATAACAAAAGTAAGGCTCAGAGAGGTGAAGTGACTTGCCCAGGGTCACACAGCTTGAAAATAGAAAGATTCGAAGACCATTTGGTTTGGCTCCAAATCTCACACTCTTTCCACCAGGCCATACTGGTTCAATGCGTGTTGTCGCATGTGATACATAGCAGGCACTTGGGAAAGAATCCCTGTGTTGAACGACGGTATTTACTGTGTTAGACGCTGAGTATAGAAAGGGGAATAGGATGTGGATCAACGGTCTTACAGTCCAGTGGGCTTGAATGCGTTGGCCATTCAGTGCTCCCAGAATCCAGTGGGCATTTATCTCTGAAGGATGTTGTGGCACATTGTCGTGGTTGCTTGCCCTTGAGCCATCACTGCCTTTTTTCTCTGATAGCAGAACTTCCCTGCCTGTCTAGTTCTGGCTAATGAGCTGGAAGGGGAAATCTGCTGGGGGAGGGAGCTTCCTCTTTGACAAGAGAGGAAAAAGTCAGGGAAAAGCTCTGCCTCTTGCCTGCCCCTGTGTGCTACTTTAACATGGTCACGGGGTGTCTTACACCTGAATGATGTCCGCAGTCTTGTGATCCTGAGAGCAGGGTCAAAGAATTGCGGAGGCTCCCTGCACTCTGATTGTTAGTGAACCCCTGACCCATCCTCACAATGTCTCACCTCCGGACTTCTGAGAAACTACACGAGAATGCATAGGAAAAATATACCTCCCTGGGTTTCAGCCACCGTTAGTCAGGGATTCTATTACTTGCAGCCAAAACATTCCCAACAGATACAGAAGCCACCTGGAAATGAGAAGAGTAGGGAATCTGACATCATAAGACCTGGCCAGATACTCATCTCTCTCATGCAGCCAGCATTTTGGACTAGTCATTAAGTGATACGCATTTCAGTTTCCTGATACATAAAATAGAGCTTGTTCTGAGGCTACAGGGAGACCAACACAAGTGTCCCCTGGCTGGGCATAGAAGAAGTGCCCTTTAGTTGTGCTTGGTTGTGTAATGAGCACCTAGTGTGGACAGAGGGCCCCTTCGAGTATTTAAAATGAGGCATGTCAAGGAGCTTTTAAAAAGCAAAAGGACCCATGAGAACCAGAGGCAGGGCTGTCCTCCTGGGGCAGTGCTGGATCAGGAGAATCATTAGCTAGGGCGCTGCAGCTGGCACTGCTGCACCGGAGCCTAGAGGAACCAAGGGCTTGGGTAGGAAGACTAGGTCAAAAGTTAAGTCAGGAGAAAGGTAAGAAAGCAGAAATTAAAGGATTTGGAGGACAATCAAGAAGATCCAAAGAACAACAAGATAAGGTTGGAAGACAAGTAAAGGCAGTGGTTCCCAAAGTGAGGGCCCAGGGTCAGTAGCAGCAGCATTACCTGGCGACTTGCTAGGAATGCAGGTTCTCAGGCTCCACCCCAGACCTGCTGAATCACATTCCCCGAGGGTGGGGCCCACAGTGTGTTTTAACAGGACCTCCAGGTGGCTCTGATGCACGCTGAAGTTTCAGAACAGCTGAGGTTGTTCAAGACTTGGGCTGTGATCAGTAGGTGGGTACTCAAATGCCCCCTTGGCAAAGTGCCTCTACTGGGGGGACAGTGAGGTAGATTTAAGGAAGTCACACCAGTTTGGGGAGGGTATTAAGTTAATTTGTAGATGGGGCACAGGAAGCCCATATCCCTGTGTTCTTTCTGCTGTGTAGGGTGCTGAGCCCAGGGATTTGGAATAGAACTTGAGCCAGTGAATGCTGATCCAGCTTTCTAGGAAAGAATAGGAGAAAGGAATGTGTGTGTGTGTGTGTGTGTGTGTGTGTGTGTGTGTGTGTGTATGTGTGTGCTGTGTAGAGGTAGCTGGAGAGACCTGCTGACATCCTGCCACAGCTTGAGGCAGCCCCTAATTGGGATCCATTACTCTCTCTCCCCAGCTGCTGGCTCAGCTCAGTGGAGAAGCGACATGCTGACAGCAGCTGGCAGTCCTGGCTGTGTCCCCCCCTCTGGTTGAGGCAGGGGCTCTATGTAGGACATCGATGCCAGCTGGGCAGCCTGCCCGCTGATGGATGAAGCTGTAAGGAGCATCCTGATTGGGGGCCAGCTCCCTGCCCCCCTGCCTGGCTCTGGAGTTCCAGAATGCGTGTGTTGCTGCTGTAGCATGGGGGGCCTCTCCCGGGAACTCATTTAGCAGCTATGTGCTTAGAACACAGCAAGTTCCTAAACGCTAACTGTTATGGATGCTTAGTTCCCAAGTGGGGCGGTCCCATTGGTGGGATGAAGAAGAAGCTCCGTTTAGGTTGCAAACAGTTCCAATTAGCTTCCTTCTCTCTGTCTTCATTTATATTGCATGAGATGTGGGAGGCAGAGAGGAGCATGCCGGGAGGCAGAGGCACTTCTCTGGTTGCCTGGCCTCTGCCTCCTCCTCCCCTCCCCTTCATCCTTATCCTTCCATGAGGATTGTCTGTGTTCACTCTGGTCCTGGCTCCCCAACATCTTTCTCACCTGCCCCAGACTTCTCATCACCCTGGCGACTGCATCAGTACCCACCCCAGTGACTGTTGTGATACCTCCTGCATGGTGTCCCTGTGTCTCTTCCCCAGGGCTGACTTCTCCATTAGGCACGGTGCCTAGGACTCCCAGTACTTCTAGGGGGCCCATGAAGATACCCTCCTTTCTTCAATGATGTATAAAGCTACCTCTGACATATACCAAGTCCTCATTAATACATGGAACTGCCTCAGAGCTCTGGTCTGTTCCACTGACAGATTGTTTATCCTGCATGCCTCTCCCATTATTTTAACTTCACATGGCTTTATAGTTAGTCTTCACGTCTAGTTGGGAAAGTTCCTTTCCCATGTTCTTTTATCTTGGCTCTTCTTTGCTCTTAACCATTTCAGATTAATGTTAGAATCAGTTTGTCAAGCTCTGTGAAAAACTCCCCTGGGATCTGGATTGGAATTGCGATGAATTTATAGATTAATCTTGGGGAGAGCTGACATCTGTATAATACTGAATCTTCCCATGCATGAGCATGTTCTATTTCTCTTTTTTTTTAACGTCTTCTCTTGCGTCCTTCAGTAACTTTTTATAATTTTGTCCATAAAGGTCTCTCACATCTTTTGTTAGATTTATTCTCAAGTAACTTGTAGATTTTCTTACCTTTATGACTGGGAACTTTCTTTCAGTTACATTTTCTAATTGATTGTTGCAGGCATATAGGCACACTATTGAGTTTCATGTCCAGAAACTTCTGCTGTCTTGCTAGTTCCAGTTGCTGGTAGATTATCTTGGATTTACTGTGTAAACAATCATACCATACACCAAAAAATCCTCCCTTCCTCCCTCCCTTAAACAGATATAGGAAGCATATTTATTTTATATTTGACTGTAATCATAATATTTTTACAGTTTTTTAATTACACATATGATGCTTTCTTTAGATTAAACATTATAGAATGTAGGTATCAATAGATAAAATGTTATCAAGTTAAGGAAGTTTCCTCTATTTCTAGTTTACTATTTGTTTACATAATAGCTTTACTGAGATAAAAATGATATACCTAAAATCCACCATTTTAAAGAACACAATTCAGTAGAGTTTAGTATATTCTAAGTGGTGTACAACCATCACCATTATCTAATCTCAGAACATTTTCATTACTCCTCAAAGACATCCCATACATCCCCTCTCTCCAACCCCTGGCAACCACTAATTTACTTTCTGTCTCTGTGAGTTGTCTATCCTGGACTTTTCATATATATGGAATCATACAATATGTGTGGTCTTTTGTGACTGGCTTCTTTCATTCACCATAATGTCTTTCAAGCTTCATCTATGTTGTTCTGTGTATCAGTACTTCATTCCGTTTTATAGCTGAATAATATTGCATCATATAGCTATATCACATTTTGTTTATCCATTCACCTGTTGACAGACATTTGGGTTGTTTCCACTTTTTAGCTATTGTGAATATTGCTGTCATGAACATTTGTGTACAGGTTTTAGTATTAACATAGGTTTTCAATTCTCTTGAGTATATACCTCAAGTGGAATTCTATGTTAACTTTTTGAGGAACTGCCAAACTGTTTTCCAAAATGGCTGCACCATTTTACATTCCCACCAGCAGTGTACGAAGGTTCCAATTTTTAAAAAATTACAGCCATTCTAGTGGGTGTGAAGTGGTCTCTCATTGTGGTTTTGATTTGCATTTTCCTAATGAGTAATGATGTTGAGCATCTTTTCATACTCTTATTGGTCACATCTATATCTTTTCTGGAGAAATGTCTACTTGAATCCTTTTTGTTTGTCTGTTTGTTTATTTTTGGCTGTGTCGGGTCTTAGTTGCGGCACGCGGGCTCTTTGTCGTGGCGCACGGGCTTCTCTCTAGTTGTGGCATTCGGATTTTCTCTTCTCTAGTTGTGGCGCGCAGGCTCCAGGGCGTGTGGGCTCTGTAGTTTGCAGCACACAGGCTCTAGTTGAGGAGTGCGAGCTCAGTAGTTGTGGCATGTGGGCTTAGTTGCCCCGTGGCATGTGGGATCTTAGTTCCCTGACCAGGTATCGAACCCGAGTCCCCTGCATGGTAAGGCGGATTCTTTACCACTGGACCACCAGGGAAGTCCCTGTAACTCGAATCCTTTGTCCATTAAAAAGAAATTGGTTATTTGTTGAGTAGTAAGAGTTCTTGGTATACTCTGGATGTAAGTCCCTTAATAGACATATGATTTTCAAATATTGTCTCCTATTTGGAGGATTATCTTTTGACATTCTTGATGGTGTCTTTGGTGCATAAAAAAATTAATTTTGAAGTATATTTTTTCTTGTTCTGTAGGTGTAATATCTAAGAAACCAATGCCTAATCCAAGGTCCTGTTTCCTCCTAAAATTTGCATAGTTTTAGCTTTTATATTTAGACCTTTGACCAATTTTGGGTTAATTTTGTATATTGTGTGAGTCCAAATTCATTATTTTGCATGTGGATACCAACGCCATTTGTTGAAAAGACTGTTATTGTTCACGCAATTGTCTTGGCATCCTCATTGAAAATCAATTGATGATAGATGTTTATTTCTGACTTCTCAGTTCTCTTCCATTGTTCTACATGTCTATTTTTATACCAGTACCACACTGGTTTGACAAATGTAGCCTTATAGTAAATGTTGAAACTGGAATGAGTGAGTCTTCTAACTTTGTTCTTCTTTACCAAGATTGTTTTGGCTATTTTGGATCCCTTGTATTGCCATCCAGATTTTAGAATCGGTTTGTCAATATCTGTTAAAAATGCAGCTAGGATTTTGATAGGGATTGCATTCAATCTGTAAATCAGTTTGGAGAGTATTGCTATCTTAACAATAAAATTAAATCTTTCAATCCAACATGGGATGTCTTTCCATTGATTTAGGTCTTTAATTCATTTCAACAATGTTTTCTAGTTTTCATTATACAAGTCTTGCACTTCTTTTGTTTAATCTATTCCTAAGCATTTTATTCTGTCTGATGCTATAGTCAATGGAATCGTTTATGTGATTTCATTTACGTATTTGAATCTAAAACTTGTCTCTCATAGGCAGCATATGGTTAAAACATTAAAAAACTATTTTTCTAATATTTGTCTTTTGATTGGAGTATTTAATCTATGTTTAATAGAATTACTGATAAGGTAGGATTTACATCTTCCGTTTTGCTATTTGTTTTTTATATGTTTTATGTCTTTTTGTTTCTCTATTTCTCCATTAATGCCTTATTTTGTGTGAAATAGATATTATCTATGTATTACTTTCATTCCATTGTTGTTTTTTTAACTTATATTTTTTAGTTATTTTCTCAGTAGTTGCTCTAGGTATTACAATTAACATCTTAATTAAAATTATCTGGTTTAGACTAATACCAACCTAATTTAAAAACTTTGCTCCAATATAGTTCCATTCTCTCCTTTCTCCTTTGTGCTATTATTGTTATACAAATTACAGATTTATACATTGTAATCTCTTCAACAAAGTTTTGTAGCTATTTCTTTATACAGTTGACTTTTAAATCAGATAGGAGGAAAAGGTAAAAGGAAAAGAGAATTACCAAAAAATACATTTATACTGTCTCTTATTTTACTTACCTTTATCAGTCCTCTTTATATCTTCATATGGAGTTTAGTTACTATCTAATATCCTTCTAGTTTACCCTGAAGTATTCCCTTCCTTTAGTATTTCTTTGGTCTGCTAGTGACAAATTCTCTCAATTTAAATTTATCTGGAAATGTCTCAATTTCTCTTTCATTTTTGAAGGATAGTTTTTCTGAGTATAGAATTTTTGGTTGACAGTCTTTTTCTGTCAGTAATTTGAATATGTCATCCCAGTGCCTTCTGGCCTCCACCGTTTCTGATGAGAATCCAGCTGTTAATCTTATTGGGGATCATTGTACGTGATGAGTTGCTTCTCTCTTGCTGCTTTCAAGATGCCCTTTTTTATATTTGTCTTTTGATAGTTTGACTATGATGTATTTAGCTGTGGATCTCTTTGAGTTTATATTGCTTGCAGTTGCTGAGCTTCTTAGGTGTGTAGATAACTGTTTTTAAAAAATCAGATTTGGGAGGTTTTCTACCATTATTTCTTTAAATAGTCTGTCTGCTCCTTTCTCTCCCCTCGTGTTTCAGATTCCCATTATTCATATATTGCTATGTTTAATGGTGCCCCATAGGTCTCTGATGCTCTGCTCATATATCGTCTTCATTTTTTTTCTTTCTGTTCCATAGACAGAGTAAGCTCAATTGACCTATCTTGAAGTTTGCTGCTTCTTTCTTCTGTCAATGCAAATCTTTTGCTAAGCCCTTCTAGTAAATTCTTCTATGTGGGCTGTGTGTGCCCTTTTCTTGTGGCGGGGGTGACTGCTGCAGGTGTGCTGGTGGTCAGGACAGGCCCCTGGCACTAATAGACTAGAGGAAGGATTCCTAAATGGTGCCTGCTAGTACCAGTGTCAGCATGGTAGATCAAGATCACAAAAATGGCTGCCACCAGTGTCTCAGTCCCCAAAGGGAATCTCAGCTGTCTCCTGCCTCTCCAGCAGGCTCTCCAAGATCAGCAAGTAGGTCTGATCCAGATGCCTTTCAAACTGCTGCCTCTGTGCTGGGACTTAAAGTGAGTGAGGTTTTATGTGTGCCCTTTAAGAGCGGAGTCTCAGTTCTCTATAGCCCTCTGGCTCTCCCAAGCATAAGCCCCACTGGTTTTCAAAGTCAGGTATTTGGTGGGCTTGTCTTCTCAGTGCAGGACCCCCAGGCTGGGGATCCTGATGCAGGGCTCAGACTCCTTGCTCCTTGGGAGAACCTCCATGGTTGTGATTTCCCTCCCACCTGTAGGTTGCCACACTGGGAGTGTGGGGGCCTGACTAGACCACATCTCTGCTCCCCCTGCTTCCCCAAACCTGCCTCATTGTGGCTCCTTCTTTACCTCTTTAGTTGTGGAAAGTCTTTTCTGCTAGTCTTCAGTTTGTTCTCAGAGATAGTTGCTCTGTAAAACGTTGTAATTTTACTGTGTACATGGGAGGAGGTGAGCTCAGGATCTTCCTATTCTACTATCTTTATCTCCATCCCCTCCTCTAATTATTTAGACATAATTTCATTTAATTTTTAAAACACATTTATATTAGCTGATTTAAAGGTTTTTTCTAGTAATTCCAACATCTAGGTATCTTCAAGGACAGTTTCTATTGAATTTTTTTCCCTATGTATGGGCCATACTTTCCTGTTTCTTTGTGTCTTGAAATTTTGTGTTGAATACTGGACATTTTAAATAATATAATGTGGCAACGTTAAAAATCAGATTCCCCCTCCTCCTCAGAGTTTATTGTTGTTGCTGTCTCTCCCCACTTCTCCCATCTGTTTGTTTAGTGACTTTTCTGGACTAACTATGTAAAATCTGTTCCCTGTCATGTATAACTCAAGTCTCTGCTTGTTTAGCTTAGTGTTCAGATAGTAATTGGGCAGAGATTTTCTTAAATGCCTTGAACCAATAAATCTTCTTTTTGCCAAGGGACCCTTTGCCAAGGGACCCTTTGGGTGTCTTCAGTGCTCTGGCATTTTACAACTCTGCATTAGCTTTGACCTTCTGCTTGTTCAGGGTCTCAAGGTCATCCAGAAGTGAGAGATAAGGATCTTCTCTGGTCTTATCTGGGCATGTGCACAGCCATGCACATGTGTGTGGTCTTCTAGATTCTTAGGAATACACTGGAAGTTTTCAAAGCCCCTTATGGGCATCTCATTCCTCAGATTTTCCTCTTAAGTTTTTTGGCCAGGCTCTTATTTGCTTCAATTTGTGTCTCCACCTCAGGCAGCTGTGATGTTAAACAATTGCCACAAAATTTTTTTGACAAATGCTCTGGCTTAGGGCTTTTTCCACTGAGTAGGCTCTGAGTCAGGTCAAATAATGGCAAGCCTTGCAAATAGGACTTTTCCAGGGAGCTGCAAGACAGGTGAAATAGTGACACTTTTCTGGGTATGGGAGCTTTTTGAGGTGTTCCAAACCCTCCAGTGACTGGTTTTTATAGCTACTGTGGTTCTGTGGCTGCCAGTTTTCAAAGATATGGAGCTAGGAAGAAAAAAATAGGAATAGAGAAAGTTAAAATGCCACAAACCTCACTAATCTTTTCAAGAGTCAGCTTTTTTTCTTGAATAAATGCTCCTTTTATTATCATAACCTTTGGTTAATTTACAGTTCTGAAGAAGTTCATTTGGACACATTTTTGCCAGTGTTCCCATTGCTTTTATGGACGAACTGATTCTGAGTCAGAATGTGTTTTTTTTTAAATCATGAATTAGTTTTAAATGTTTTTCAGATGATTTTCTGCATCTATTGGGATGAGAAAGAGATTATTCTTCTTAAACTGTTACTGTGATAAATTACTTGATAGGTTTTCTGTTGTTGAAGTACCTAACAGAGTTCCTAGGGTAAGTTACTTAACTTCTCTGTATTTCAATTTACTTTCAAAATGGAGAACATGAGAGCATATTCTCACTGATTCTAAGTATTAGAAAGGAATATACAGTGTTTGGCATGTAGTGACCCTTTTTTAAAAAATTATTTTTTATTGGAGCATAGTTGATTAACAATGTTTTGTTAGTTTCAGGTGTATAGCAAAGTGATTCAGCTATACATATACATGTATCTATTCTTTTTTGAATTCTTTTCCCATTTAGGTTATTACAGAATATTGAGCAGAGTTCCCTGTGCTATACAGTAGGTCCTTGTTGGTTATCTATTTTAAATATAGTAGTGTGTACATGTCAGTCCCAAATCCCCAATCTATCCCTCCCCCATCCACCCTTCCGAACCTTTAATGAAGGTCAGCTATTATTATTGTCTTTACATTTCAAGGATAAAGCTTACTTAGTTATGGTGTATTGCTATTTTAAATATACTGCTAGGTTCCATTTGCCAACATTTTATTTAGACTTTTTTTGCATCCATGATCATAAATGTGAGACTGATTTAAAGTTTCCTATCTTTTACTGTCCTTGTCTGGTGCTGGTATCAGGGTTATTCTTGCCTCAAAAAAAAAAAAAAAAAAAAAAGATTGTATTATATTTCTAATGCCCCAGTGCGGGGATATCATCAAGGGAAAGGCGATGAGTGGATTAGAGAGAGGAGGTGGCAATGGCCTGGTAGGAGAAGTTTGGAGAACTTCCCTCAAGGCTGGGAATGGCACAGAGTTGGTTATTGAAACCCAAGTAGTGAGTACCAGAGCTCCAACCTCTTACAGTCACCCCAGCCAGATGGCAGACCCATAGAGAATGATTGCATTGAGCATCTGTCTTACCCACTTCATCAAGGTCACCATGCCCAGGTTTGGTCTGGAAACAGTGCAGCCACCTAACTTTAAAGGATGGTATGGGTTTGGAAAGGAATATGCAGTCAGTTACTTCCCCACACGTTCTGGGCTGTTAAGGCTCTGGGACCTTGATTGAACCCTTGGGTATAAGCAAGAGGGTTTCAATAATGGTTGAAATTGTATTTCTTGCCCACCCAGCAGGGTAGAGACTTGAAAAAGTTCTCTGATTTATAAAGATATAAAAACTGTAACATGTCATACACCCCATGATATGGAATCAACTTCATTCCCACCGCCTCTGTTCTCAGTCCTCTCCAGCTTATTTTCTGTTTAGTTGCATCCCTCCTTAGACTGTGAACTCTGACGGGACTGGAGCCTGGCTTTATTCCTCTCCATAGCTAAAACTCTTAGCATGGGGCTAGCATGGAGCAGTTCTCTCTAAGTTCTTGGTGGAACTGAATTGACATGGAGATACAAGTTCCCTCGATGAGTTGAAAACATATTTCTGAGTGAGGCTTTCAGGAAAAGAATTATTCAGATCTGAAGAATTTGTCTGTGTGGTGGGTGATACGCATTTGCTTGTTCAACATCTATTCCAACATCCTTCTAGTGTGTTCCTGTACTATGGAGGCTGGAAAAATAAAAATTAATTTTCCAGACTCCCTTGCAGCCAGCGTTTCAGATGCGATTTAGGTTCCTTCAATCAAAATCTCCTGTGCAAGACTTGGGTTTGGAACTGAGTTAAAAGGGAAAGAGGAAGGGCACGAGACATCTCGTTTTGCTAGCATGGGTTACGAAGAGACGGTGTCGTTAAGCAGCTTCCTAAATCGTTGGTTTCCTTGGCAATGGAGGAGGAAGATTTTCTGATCACAGCAGAGACTGAATGATTCTGAAAACCGGAAGTTTTTGCCTCTGAGCTCAGCTCAGAGCCTGCTTCTCTTGCTCTTCCATAAGCCTCTTAGTACTTGCTGATAGATGCCCTCCTGCCTAACTTAGTATGAGTGATTTCTATTACCTGTAACTGAATCCTAGTGTACAGTCCTAGGTTGTACACTGCAGGTTGTCAAGGAAATGGAAATCTATGGCTGGTTGCCTGACACGGTTGTGTTTGAAGGTGGTGAGGACCCAGTTGGCAGGAAGGATAGGACCTAGAGTGAATGGTCTACTAAAGGCAAGTCTTGGCAGGGGAACGGTATGCTGTGACAGTCTAGCAGAGCAAGAATGGGGAATATAAGCACTTTGGGGTGTGTTAACTATTTCTAACTGTACCACAGTACCGTTTACAGAAAGAAAATGGTAAGCTCAGGTTTCTGTATTTACGTCTCAAGTTCTGGTAAGAGGACAAGGGAACTTCTATGGTTGCCTTAAAAGTAATTTCTCATCTCTCTTAGCCACAAGTGAAACGGCTGAAAACAGTTGCATTGCTTCAACCTGCAGGTCGTTGAACTATAATACATATGGGTTGAATTCACAGCCTCAATAGGTCTCTTAAGTGAGAGCTAGGGCATGTTTAAAGGAGTGGGGATTGAGATTCCCAGTCTTAAAAGATTCCTGGAATTGAGTTTTTTAAAATGGCTTTTAGGACTGATATACCATCAATCCTGAAATTCACTGAGCATCCCCTGTCAGTGAATCCTGCCTTGTTTGGAAATCCTGGAATGACCTCCACTTTACAAAGGGAAGCCATGTTTCCTCCTGACCACCTCTGTCACACCACTGCCTCTAGAGCAGTGATTAAAGTTAGATGCAAGCATCTCATGCACCGAAAGAATGGAAATGTTTTAGTAATTTACATTGGCAGAAAATGTGGAGATGAGCGGGCATGGACTCTGAAGGCATTAAACCAGGGAGGGAGAAATGCAATTTTAAATCACCTTTCTGATTTAACAGTGGATTAAATGCATCGACGTGAGCTCACCACAGAATCTGGATTCAATGTATTAGCTTGAGCAGCTGGATATTCTACTATTTTATGTGTGTGGTCGATAGTCTTTGAAGATGGCCGTCATGAACCACAGCTCCCTGTATTCACGGCCTTGCGTAATCTCATCCCGTGTTGGATTGAGGCCAGCCCAATGATGGACTAAATTTAGCCAAGAGAAGGACAGGAAGTTTCTGCTTTTGTGTTTTTTTGAACCCTGAGCAGCCATGTAAGATGTCCAACTATCCTGCTGGAGAGAGAGGTCAGTTGGAGGAGCTTGATGTGCCAGGCATGTGCAAGAAGAAGCCAGCTTGGGTGTTACAGCCCACCTGGTTTGGCTCTTTAGTTATCCACAGCCCCTGCTCAAACTGAGACTTCTCTCCCAAGAGCTCTAATTAGGAGGTCTGGATTTGATCTCATGGAGGGAGGAGGTATGTCCTTCAAGATATGTACCGTTGCTCAGACACTACAGAGAAAAGCCATGGATGGACCAGACTCCAGGCAGAGGGATTCAGAACAACACACGCCCATCACATTCCACCTGTCTCTATGCAGTCCAAACCCACACAAAGCCCAGGCCAGCAGGAGAGCAGTTTCTTCTAGCCTCTCGGGAGGCTGTGCCGTGAGTGTCGCTCTCAATTACCCACCACAGTGGACCCTTGGATACAAAGGCACAGGGAACACATCCCACTCAAGTGTCTGATGAGCATTACCGAGTCATCAGCATGAACAGCAAAGGCAAGAAGCTGGAACTTTCTTTCTCATCCCACCTGTTCTGAGATGCGGGAGAGTAATGGAAAGGACATGGGCTTTGGAATGGAAAGAGATGGGGTTTGGTCCTGGTTTTGCCCCTTTCTAGCCAGAGTGGTCTTTGTGGTTGATTCCCCAGCATCCATGCCTCCACCTCCACCCAAGTGATCATCTAAGCTGAGAGACCAAACCCCTTTAGCATTCAAGATAGCTAGGTGTGGGGTGGGGTCATTAGGACCCTCAGGATGGCCCCCCAGAGGGGTGCAGAAATATCAGTTTTTGTGTGGGGAAGTACCAGCTTATACCAGGTGCTCTCACTAGTGACTTTCTTAGGAACGGACATACAGTTCAATCTTGGCCAAGGAAGAGTGAGAGGAAATCTGCTGGGGAGAGAGGGGGCCGCCACAAAAAGTTTTCAGCTTCTAGAAAGGACATCCAGGCAGAGGTGGCCCTTTTCCTTCCTCTGAGGGTTGTATCTAGGTGTCAGGCCTTGGACAAATCACTTAATCTCTATAATCCCTGCCTCTGGTGAGAATAGAGATGACGCATCACCTGTGCATAGCATTCACTCAGTAAGTGGCAGTTATTATTGCTTTTATTACTCTAATGGGATAATAGTACATAAGTTCAGTGTAATTCATACTTGAAAATGATACAACTTGGCTTCTCGTCTCAAAGATGGCTGTCATCAAGTCCTCCCCTCCCCGCCAACACACGTCTCCTCTCACATCAAAAAGTGAAGCTTATTTCCATTCTCTTTGAACGTGGGCTGGCTTTGTGACTGCTTTGATCAATAGAATGTAGTAGACGTGATGTTCTGGGACTTCTGAGTCCAGGTCTTAAGACAACTGTTAGCTTCTCCTTCCTCTCTTTTGTAATGCTCGCCTTTCAGAGTCTCCCTTTTAGAGCCCAGCTGCCCCACTGTGAGAAGCCTAAGCCACATAGAGAGGCCGTGTAGAGGAGACCCAAGGCTCTCCAGCTGAGATATCAGCCAGCAGCCAACATCAACTGCCAGCCATGGAGTGCGCCATCTTGGATGTTTCTGCTTAGTCTGCACCCAGATGACTGCAGCCCAGCTGACATAGTATGGGGTAGAAGAATTACCCATGTCCTCCCAATTTCCAGAATTGTGAGAGAAAGTAAAACGGTTGTAATTTTGAGCCATTAAACTTTGAGGTGGTTTGTTATACAGCAAGTGATAACAGAAACAACTTCTTCAAAAGTATTCTGGAATTCTGGCTTTTCAGTGAGCTTGTATCAACTTCCCATCTCTCCTGCAGGCAGATACAGTGAGCATCAGATGTCACCAGCCCACGCTTTCTGTTTCAGATCTCTGTCTCTTGATCTCTTTTATTGATAAAGTGTATGTGCTGAAACCACCTCAATCAATGCTGTTAGCTTCTCTCCATACTCCCTGAAATGCTTGGAAGGCCATATTTGTGCCACAGGAAGAACATCAGATTTGCAGTCTCAAGGCTCAAGTTCAAGACCTGGCTAGTTTACTTAGCAGTTGTGGGAACTTAGGCAAGGTTCTTAATCTTTGAGTCTCATTTTTTTTTTCCATCAGTAAACTGAGGGTAATAATAGTAACTTCCTCACAGAGCAGTGGAACAGTGCAAATGAGGTAACACATGTGAAAGTCCTTTGAAAACGTATTCTCTGCACATGGTAATTATCGTTATTATGCATCATTGTACAATGACCACCAGTGCATGAGTGCATCAATCAACAGCTCCTCTTTATGTCATGTTGTTTAGTCCTCCCCACTCTGGGAAACAAGATCACTGAGGGGGAAGCAAATACCATTACTATCATCTTCATCATTATCATCATCACCATCATCACCATCTTCATCATCATCATCACCATCATCACCATCTTCATCATCTTCTTCATCATCATCACCATTATCATCATCATCTTCTTCATCATCATCACCATCTCCATCATATTCTTCATCATCAACACCATCATCATCACCACTATCATCATCATCACCATCTTCATCATCTTCTTCATCATCATCACCACTATCATCATCATCACCATCTTCATCATCTTCTTCATCATCATCACCACTATCATCATCATCACCATCTTCATCATCTTCTTCATCATCATCACCACTATCATCATCATCACCATCTTCATCATCTTCTTCATCATCATCACCACTATCATCATCATCACCATCTTCATCATCTTCTTCATCATCATCACCACTATCATCATCATCACCATCTTCATCATCTTCTTCATCATCATCACCACTATCATCATCATCACCATCTTCATCATCTTCTTCATCATCATCACCACTATCATCATCATCACCATCTTCATCATCTTCTTCATCATCATCACCACTATCATCAGCAGCAGCAGCATCATCATTGTCACCATCACCACATACCATCGAGCATCTACCAAGCTGCACCCTCATCATAGATTCTCACAACAGTTCTTCAGGATGTATGTGTTATTAACCCTCTTTTACAGTGAGGAAAACAAAGCTAGTCCTGGTTCATCTCCTTGCTCAAGATCATAGAGAAGTAAAGTTGGCTTACTGGAAAGTTAAAAACCAGATTAAAAGGGTATTTGTTGCCGCATGCATGTTTTTCCTTTCCCTATCAACCTCAGAGAACTAATGACTCTTTTTAAGTGGCTCTGAGGGTATGTGGGATGTCAACAACTTTATTAAGCTGCACTCCAAATGCTGTGATGCAAATGGCACTTTCTTGGGGGAAAAACACCCTCTGGCATTGGAATAGCGGCAATGAAGATTGAATCTGAAGCTGTCGACATCCTGAAAGTTCATGAGCTGGAGCTAAGGGGAGGCTAAGCGTCCCTGTTTATTTGCTGTGTGCAGTCGCCTCTCAGAAGCTGGGCAGGCACTAATTAGATAGCCACTTGGAAAGTTACTATCCCTAACTGGAAGCCATCCAGATTGCTCTCTTTGTTCCAGAAGCTTTGGAAGAGGATGTCTCCCTCCCTCCCCAACTGTCCTCCCACCCCATCCTCACTTGCCAAACCCCAGGGACCACAAATACTGCTAATTATGTCAGCTCGGCTTGGCATTGGTTTTCCAGATAGTACCTTTCATTAGCATTGCCCTTCTGATGGTCTGGCTGCTGTACCTGTAGGGGTAGTGGGTGATGTGTTGGTTACCCTGGTGACATAGGAAAATGATAGAAGGGGAGGTGGAGGGTGTGAATGACATCTCAAACAGGCCCCAAAACTATGTGTTCTCTTTCCTCCATGCCTCTTGTGCTTCCATAAGGTGGCATTTAGCCCTTTGTGGATGCCAGGGAGGGATCTGGTGTCAATTTGACGGTTGTCTCAACTTTGAGTATCTTAAAGGCACCTTGTGGTCTCCAAAGGTGGGTTTTGGAGAGCAGTCACTGTATTTTAATTATTATCCCTGGACCTCATTCCCCACCAAACACGCACACACACACACACACACACACACACACACGCATGCACGCACGTATGCTGCCCACCCAACCCTAGCAGCTGGAGGCTCTTAGGCAGTATGTGTGGAATTGAATTGCACCATTAATGTACCAATGGCATGGACCAAAGGCAGGGGGATAGTGATTGATCTCCTTAAGAGAACAAACTGTTTGCAGGTTCTTCAACACAGCGCTCATGCTGCATTCTGAACCCAGGAGTCACGCTAAGTAGATTGGGCACTGTGATTTTGAGAGGGGTCTAGCTTACGAAATTCTATACAAAGCAGAAAATTATGTGGCCCTTTATGAGATAAAAGCTCTACACAGCATATACCGAAACAAGTATGACATCATTTTCTAGACTTTCTGATACTACTTATGAGCAGGTAAGCTTTGCCTTTTGCCAGGCACGTCCATACCTTGGTCCCACAATGGTTGTAATCCCAGTCCCAAAGTAGCCAGGTGGGCAGCTGACCAAAGAAAGGGCAGAGAGGCTTATATGTGCCCCAATCCCTACATCATCCATAAGTCCTGGCCAATGGGAGAGTGAATAATAATTACTTTTCACTCTTCCGTCTCTTTCAAAAATCTTTTTTATTCTTAGTGTAACCAAAGCCACAAGGAGAAACCAGTTGCAAACATTCTGCCTTTTGTCCAGGAATTGTGAAACCACCAGAAGCCAACATCATTAACCTTCTTGCTTATCAGTCTTTTGGGGGAAGGGGGACATATCTCAAACTTAGACCAGCTAGTGGTGAGGGGCAATTGTCATCTGAAATGGTCATCTCAGTAGGAACCATAAAATAAATCTTTATTTATACAGACAATAATTTTAACAACGTTGAGAAAAAGATTTGGAATTATGACTGAGACTCCCCCAAACCCGCAAAGTGTGAGAGCCAGTAGTGGCCTGTATGAAATACACAGCTCTAAAGGCAGACTGGTTCCTGCAGAGAAAGGGGAAAATATTCCTTTTTCATTTCTAGCCCAGAAAATTTGGCCAGTGTCCTGGCTGGCTACACTATATTGAAGTCAGTTCAGCTATAGATTTTCCCTTTTCCGTGTTTGTGAGAGTTACTTGCAACAATCAGCCAACAAACCAGTCAGCCAGATGAGTTTCCCTTCCTTTATTTGATCCGAGAAGGTGTTCCATGTCGCAGGGTCCATGTAGGAATTAACTCATGTGCCAGGTGCCAAAGAAAAACTTGAATTGTTGGCCTGATTATATAAACTGTGCCGAGAGGGGCCAAAGACAGAAGGTCGTGATGAGGTCTCACCGATGACAGGCTCTCTGGCACATCAGTAGTAAAGCCTCAGCCTAGTGACAAGTGGCCATTTCTATTTCTTCAACAGCTAATGTTCAGTGAATGTTTTTCATGTGCTGGACATTGGGCTGAGTTCACAGTCACCATCTCATATAATCTTACAACAGGCTTTGGAGGGGTGGTGGCTAAGATCATCTTTGTTTATGTCCAAGGCAAATCTCTAAGGCTCAGAGAAAGAGAGAGAGAAACTTATCTGACAGATCTGGTGAGTGGGAAAGCCAAGATTTGAATCCAGGTTTCCTTGGACTCAGACTGTACCATACTGATTAGTTCAGGAGTTAAGCGTCTGAAGCATCAATGCCTGTATTATCCTCATCTGGCTGAGACTTAACATCTGATCTATCTTCTTGCAGGATTTGGGGTTAAGGATCCAAGCTGCCTGGCTCAACTCAAGGCAGTGGCGGGGGCCCAAGCCTCGCAAGGTCAGGTCAGCTGATCTGAAATGCCTTGACTGTGAATCCAACGTCCCTCTTGCAACGGTATTCTCGGGGTTAAGTCTAATCTCCCTCTCTGCCCCTACTCCCCAGTTTTAATGATAAGGAAGTAGGTGTTGTTCCTTTTATTTTTAGGCAGCTGTAAAAAGGAGAAGGTAACTTAGATTGAATGGGGAAGAAGTCATGCAAAGAGATGCTGGTCAAACAGGACTGGTGGTATGCGAGAGGGCCTGGGAGGGTTGGTGTGTCTGGAACCACAGGTGTGCTAGATCTCAAAGGGCACTCACTGTAGGCCCTGAAGAAGCCTGACCTCTACCCTAAAAATGGCCACAGTTACCATGACATGATCAGACTGGCATGCAGAACGATTACTATCAAATGAGAATTCTCATTTCTGATTCCCTAGAAACCAGCCTTCCCCAGGTCCTGTTGTTCCTAACAGGACAGATGGAGACTTGGGTGTGTCTTGGGCAGGCTAGCAGTTTGGTGTCCCTTCAAAGGCAATGATTTCAGTATTCGTTCAACCTTTCTTTCAAAGAGAAGCTGAATTCCAGGGGTAGGCAGAGGAAGACTCCTGGTGGTGGGGCTCAGTCTGTATGCTGAACAATCTGTTTGGGCCTCAGATTTGCCAACCTCATTCAGCAAAGCCAAAGTCCTGAAGAACAGAACCCACCTCCTTAGGAGGTGATTCGTGATCAACTTGTTTGCCAGAATCTGCTTCTTGGTTCCTCATCTCCCAACTTAAATAGTTTATTGTGCTGGGATTTTTTTTTTTTATTTTTATTGAGCTATAGTTGATTTACAATATTGTGCTAGTTTCAGGTGTACAGCAAAGTTATTAATTCAGTTATATTTATATATATATGTATATTCTTTTTCGGATTCTTTTCCATTATAGGTTGTTACCAGATAGTGAATATGGTTCCCTGTGCTATACAGTAAATCCTTGTTGTTTATCAATTTTATTTGTAGTGGTGTGTATCCGTTAATCCCATACTCCTAATTTATTACTCCCTCTTCCCCTTTGTTAACCATAAATTTGTTTTCTATGTCTGTGAGTCTGTTTCTGTTTTGTAAATCATTTCATTTGTATTATTTTAAAATTCCAGATATAAGAGATATCATAAGAAAATACTATGGGTAGTTATTTGCCAACAAAATGGACAAGCTAGAAGAAATGGACAAGTTTCTAGAAACATACAGCCCGCCAAAACTGAATCAAGAAGAAACAGATACTTTGAACGGACCAGTTACTAGAGGTGAAATAGAATCGGTAATAAAAAAAAAAACTCCCTGCAAACAAAAGTCCCAGTTTCAGTGGGGAATTCTACCAAACATACAAAGAAGAACTTATACCTATACTTCTCAAACTCTTCCAAAAGATTAAAGAGGAGGGAACACTCCCAAAGTCATTCTATGAAGCCACCGTCACCCTGATACTAAAAAAACAGACAAGACACTACCAAAAAAAGAAATTATAGGCCAATATTTTCGATGAATATAGATGCCAAAAGTCTCAACAAGATATTAACAAGCTGAATCCAACAACACATAAAAAAGGTCGTACACCACAACCAAGTTGGATTCTTCCCAGGGTCACAAGGATGGTTTAACATATGCAAATCAATCAATGCAATACACCACATCAACAAAAGAAAAGGCGAAAACCATACGATCATCTCAGTAGGTGCAGAAAAAAAATTGATAAAATTCAACATTCATTCATGATAAAAACTCTTACCAAAGTGGGTATGGAGGGAACATATCTCAAGATAATAAAAGCTATTTATGACAAACCCACAGCCAACGTAATACTCAATGGTGAAAAGCTGAAAGCCTTCCTGCTAAAATCTGGAGCAAGACAAGGATGCCCACTCTCACCACCTCTATTCAACGTTGTATTGGGAGTCCTAGCTATAGTGATCAGATAAGAAAAAGAAATAAAAGATTTCCAAACTGGAAGGGAAGAGGTAAGATTGTCATTATATGCAGATGATACTCTATATAGAAAACCCTAAAGACTCCACTCAAAAACTATTAGAACTATTAAATGAATTCAGCAAGGTAGCAGTTTACAAGATTAATGTATAGAAATCTGTTGCATTTCTTTATGCTAACAATGAACTATCAGAAAGCGAAAGTAAAAAAAAAAAAATCCCATTTAAAATTGTGCTTTTTTTTTTTTTTTTTTTTTTTGCTTTCAGTTTTTTTTTTATTATACATATCTGTATTAGTCAGCTCAGCTGCCATAACAAGATACCACAGACTGGATGGCTTACACAATAGAAATTTATGTTCTCACAGTTCTAGAGGCTAGAAGTCCAAGATCATAGTGCCAGCAGTGTTGGTTTCTGGGGAGGCCTCTCTTCTTGGCTTACAGAGAACCACCTTCTCATTTTGTCCTCACATGGCCTTTCCTCTGTCTACACGCAGAAAGAGAGAGATCTCTGGTGTCTCTTCCTCTTCTTACAAGGTCAGATTAGGGCCCCATCGTTATGGTTTCATTTAACCTTAATTATCTCCTTAAAGGCCCTATCTCAAATACAGTCAAGCAGGGGGGTTAGGGTTTCAGCATATAATTTCAGAGAGACAATTCAGTCCATAACACCATCCTAATGGTGTGCTGGTTTTAAAACGTGTTTGAATTCTGTTTCTGGCCATAATGGAGAAACAAGGACCAGAGTTACTCTCCCACCTTAAACAACAAGAAAAGCAGACAAAATGAATGAGACAAAATGTTAAGCAATGGTTTTTCAGTTATTGGAAACAGGCAGCATGGACTGCCCCCAGAAAAAAGGGAAGTTAGTGAGGTGAGTCTTACAGTATCCACAATGAAAAGCAAACACTGGATGAGATTAAAAGCAGATTAGAGCCTACAGAAGAAAAGATCAGGGAATTTGAAACAGCAGTTGAAACTATCCATAACAAAGTACACACACGGAAAAGAAGACTAGAAGAAAATAAACAGTGACCTATGGGACAATATCAAATGATCTAACATCTGAGATCCAGAAGGAGGGGATGAGGGTAGAAAAAAATTTAAAGAAATAATAGCCAAAATGCCCTCAAAGTTGATGAAAACTATAAACCCACAGTTTCAAGAAGCTCAATAAACTTTTCCTGAAAGAAAACACATTTCTCTAATGACTAATGATGCTGAACATCTTTTCATGTGCTTACTGGCCATTTGTATATATTCTTTGGAGAAATGTCTATTCAAACTCTTCACCCATTCTTAAAATTAGGTTATTTTGCTTTTAATTGTTGAGTTGTGAGAGTTCTTTATATATTCTGGATACTAGACCCTTATCAGATATATGATTAGGTCTCATTCTGTGGATTATCTTTTCACTATCTTGATAGTTTCTATATTAGTCAGGGTTCTCCAGAGAAACAGAAGCAATACAAGCCACAAAAAAGAGATTTATTTTAAGGAACTGGCTCACAAAAATGTGGGAACTGACAAGTCTGAAATATATAGGGCAGCACTGCAGGCTGAAAACTCAGACAGGATTGGTAATGTATCCTTGAGGCAGAATTTCTTCTTTCCCCAGAAACCTCACGTTTTGCTTTTAAGGCCTTCGACTAATTGGATGAGGCTTACCCACATTGTAGAGGGTAATCTCTTTACCTAAAGTCAACTGATTTTAGATGTTAACTACATCAACAGAATACCTTCACAGCAACATCTAGACTGTTTGCTTAAAGAACTATACTACAGCCTCGTCATGTTGGCACAAAATTAGCCATCACAGTGTCACTTTGACACACAAAAGTTTTAAATTTTGATGAAGTCAGATTTATCTATTTTTTTTCTTTGAGTGCTTATGTTTCAGGTGTCATGTGTAAGAAACCCTTGCTTAATCCAAGGTCACACCTATGTTTTCTTATGAGACTTTTATAGTTTTAGCTTTTACATTTAAGTCTTTGATTTATTTAGAGTCAATTTCTGTATATGGTGTGAGGCAGGTGTTTTATTCATTGTTTTACATGTGTTTTTGTCATCTTTTTAAGCCACTCAGTTTAATTTTCTCCATTATCTTACTATTCCAGTGCTTTGTTCAGGCCCCTTAGAGAGTTTAGGCCCTTGTCTGACCAATTTGCCCTTTCATTCAGTTCCAGATCCCAGACTGGGAGAAAATGTAGAGCTCTTGGCCTCATTTCCCTGAATCCCTCTCTGATAGTCCTGCCTAGGCCTTGAAAAGCAATAGAAAGAGCTGGAAGAAATGAACCTTGTTATTTTAGAGAGAGGCTTCATCTACTGGTCACCACAAAGTGCCTGGTGTTTTTTGAACTCATAACTTGGCAAGAGAGGGTGCAGGGATCCACAAACTACGACCCGAGGGCAAAATAGGGCCCTCTACCTGATTTTATAGGGACACAACCACACCCATTCATTTACATATTTTCTATGCTGGCTTGAGAGCTAGAAAAAAAGAGTTAAGTAATTATGATAGAAATTCTATAGCCTTCAAAACCTAAAATGTTTATGATCTGGGCCCTTTAAAGAAAACTTTGCTGACCTTTGTCACACATTCCTAGTGTGTCCAGAATGGAAATCTTGGTTTCCTTTAAAGTAAGAGAAAATGGATGTGTAGCAGAGGCCATTGTTGCTCCACCAAGATCCCCTTGGATCCCCTCAGATCCCCTCGGATCCCCACGGATCCCCTCGGATCCCCTCGGTTCCCTTGCATGATAAGGTTGCTCATCCCCAGGTCCTGTGCTGCTTCTGTGAATGGATCACACTGCGACCTTCTCTTCTCTTGTGTGGCTCCTTTTCTTTTCTCCCTCCTGCTTCTCTTACCACCTTGCTAATTTCTTCTGAGAGCATTTCCTCAGTAAGTCACGTACATATGCATTCTCCTCTCAGGCGCTACTTCTAGAGAATCCAACCTAAGACAGGCTGCATTGTCAGAATTAGAATTCCAGTTCACGCCTTCCTTCTTTCCTATCTGCCCTCCTAAATAATGGAGTCCAAAAGCTATCAGGTTGGGAAAAGCAAGGTAGACGTCTGTAATGGGGGACAAGGGGCTTGTGGTCTGGCAGCTCGGGGAGGTGTTGGAGTCAGAGCAGAGAGAAGAGGGTGTTTGCATGGGGGAGGGCTTGGGGAGGGGGCTTGGCATGGGGCAACAATGCCCTGGCAGGATGAAGAGGGCGACTGCACGGATGGCAATAGTGGCAATGGGAGATTATTACTCTAGGGGAATTGATCCAGTCATTAACTATATTGAGGATAATGGGAGCCAGGTTTCTCATTGTCTGAGGGGTTACAAATATGGAAAGGGAGAAAAACTAGAGTAAAATCTGTGGGATTGGATTGGAATTGGAGGTATCAGTGTGAACTCATGTTTTCCATAGATAGAGGTAGATGAAAAAGTAGATACAGAAGTAAACACATGTGGTCACGGAGAGGGTCCAGAAGCACCAACACCCCAAAGCAATAAACACCCTTAACACCCAGATCTTGGTTTCAAAATACCTTTCTCCTCTAAAAGGAATAAGGCGTCCTTGAGGAAATGGCTGATTCCAAGCTGGAGCAGAGAAAGTACAAGATAAGCTAGAGTGTCTTTTTGTGTTAGGAAGTAAGGGACTGCTCAAAGTAGGGTGAGAAAATGTCAAAGAGGACATAGATGTTAGCTTGAAGGGGCTCCCATTGGCCAGATTTGGGACAATTTGTGCATCAGAATAAATGCTGTTAGTGGCAGATTATAATCCACTGAAAAAAACAGGAATCCATGAGTCTATATTGATATAAATAAATGAATGAATAAATAAGTGGGGAGAAGAGAAAGGTCTTACCATAGAAAGCCAACTAATAAATGTAGAAGGAATGCTGTCATTAGAAGATCACATTTTGGCAACCGTCACAGTAATAACAAATTCTGCCAAGAAATATCAATGGATGTAAAAACTAGTGGGTGAAAGTTTGATGAAGAACAGGGTATTTACATAGTCTCAAAGTACCTTGTCACAACATACTGATTAATTACAAAGGGAAAACTAGTAATTTAAATGGAGAAATTTGGCAGCTGCCACCTTAATCACATGATGAAATCACCAGAAATGAGACAAATCAAAATTGTGTACCACTTGATAGGATGCAATGAGAAAAACACAGCAGCACTTTTGTGACATTCCTGCCAAAATGCATACCTTAAATCTAATTGTGGGGAAACATCGGACAAACCCAAATTGAGGGGCATTCTCCAAAATAACGGACTTGAAATTGTCAAAAGGGTCAAGGTTGTGAAAAACAGAGGGATGGTCCACTGAAGAGAGCTTCAGTGATGTGGGATCCTGATTAGATCACTCTGCCATATAGGACATTACCGAGACAACTGGGTTTTGTGAGTCGGATGGTTGTAATGTATCAATATTAATTTCCTGATTTTGGCGGTTGTATTATGGTTATGTGGGAGAATGTCCTTGTTCGCAGGGAATAAATAAATACTAAAGAATTTGGGAGTGATGAAGCATCCTGTCACCAAGCTATTCTAGAAAAAAAGGTCAGGGAAAAAAGGTTTTTGTACTATTCTTGCAACTCTTCTGTAAATTTGAAATTTCTTTGAAAGAAATAGAAAATAGAATATCATGGCTCACCCTCACCCCGCCCCCCCAAGAAAAAATTCTGGTGAAATTAGTGGTTGAAAACCACTGAGAGGCTACTCTCCTCCTGCTCCCTGCAGGGACACCATGGCTCCTCTGCATATAGCCCCTTAGTTTTAGCCATTTCACTGTGTGCTGGTCTGACTTCCAACTGCCAGCTCCTTCGGCTGCCTGAGGGCTTTCTCGGGGTGCCAGGGTGGCACTGCCCATGGGCAGTGTGGAAATGTCAGGGAATTACTGCCCCCTGCCTTCTTCCCCAAGAGCAGCCCCTAAACAGTGACTGATGGGAGATGGTGGATAAATACCCCAGTCCCCTCTCCCTTCAGGTGGGATAATGCTGAGGCGTGCCCTGAATGGCTCCCTGAGTTCTCCAATAGGATTGAGCTCCGTGCAACCCCCTTACTGATTTTCTTTCCTTCCTTGATTGACTTCACCCTCCCCATCTACATTTCGGGGAATTACCTGTTTAATGAACTTATTTGTGCTCAAATCCTTTCCTCAGAATAGACTTCTTGGAAATGCAAAGGAAGACCCTCTCTATCACATCACCCTATTTTATTGGCTTCATAGTAATTCTCACCATCTGAAATCATCCTGTTCCTTTACCTATTGATTTATTTGCAATGCCTAAGACAGTATCTAGCATGTGGAGGGTACTCAGTAAATATTCGTGGAATGAATGAAGGAGGAGAGGAATGTTTTTCCATCTGGGTTCTCAGAGGTTCCCCTGGCTTCAAGGTCCCATGGTCAAGAGAGCTCAGCCAGAGGACTCTCTGGGCTGGATCCTCTCAACTCAGTAAGACTCCATCCTGGTCTATTCTTGTTGTGGTTCCACTTGGGACTGAAGGGGATCAGAACATGCCACCCCAAAATATGCCACTTTGACATGGGATTATTTTGCATTGAAGGCAATTGAGAATCACCAGATGCAAGAAGAATTCTCTGACCTCCCCTTATCTGCCTAAAAGCAGGGCATAAACTTCCCTTTGAGGAAGATCTCCCCTTCCCCAGTACCAGGGAGAGAAGAGCAACTCTTATCAAAGATGGATAATGGACACCAAGATAAATTTTCATAAACAGACCTTATTAAGATAACCCTTATTTTCCATTAGTTCCCCCCACATGTTTCCTAGTCCCTTTCCCATAATTCATTGTCCCTTGAAGACCAAACCCTCTTTCCTTTGTTAAAAGAGTATCAACTCCCCTGAGTCTAACTGCTTCTTTGAGTTTCTTTTCTTTTCTGTGAACTCCCATGCACATATATAATAATAAAAATTGTGTGCCTTTCCTTCTGTTAATGTCTTTTGTTAGTTTAATTTGCAGGTCCTCAGGCACACCCCTAAGAGGATAGAGGAAAAGTTTTTCTTCTCTGACAGAATATAAGCAAGCAAAGACATTTTTTTTTTTTAAGTTTAAAACCACAAAGCTAATTCATCTACTTCATTTGACAGAGGAGATAAGTTTGGTCCCAAGTTGCCCAGTTGGTTGGTAGTAGAGCCCAGATGGAAGGCTGATGCTGTTTCATCCCATAAATACAATGGCTGCTGAATCAAGAGTCAGCAGGATGCCTGGTAGTCCCCAACAGCAGCTGAGCCCATAATCTGTCTGCTCATTTGACCAAATTTGGGGGAAGGCCAGAGTGAATTTAGCTGCTGTTTATGGGAATACATGCACCCAGTAACTCCTCACAGCAACCCTATGAATAGGTATCACCCCCACTTTATAGATGCGGACATTAAGGCTTGGTGAGTATTGCTGAGAATGACTTAGAAATCTGAATATAGGAGATTGTTTTCAGTGAATTGTGACATTATCCCTTGCAGGAACATGTGGTAATACTAACTGTTGGCCAAGTATTGCCAAGTACTGGTCCTGCTGGATCCCTCTTCAAAACAGAAATAAGGCTTATCTGCAATTAGCTCATTCACTGTGTGCAAATAGTACTAATTGCTTGAAAACAGTGTGTTCTCTTAAGTAGGTTAAGCATTCCGCTCTAAAATCTTGTTTGTACTATTAATTTGAGCAACGAACCTTTCCTTTATGGAGCAAGGCACAGTCCAGCCAGGCCAGGCTGGGAGAAGGATTACAAATTCTCACTCATTTGAGTTGGGATGTGGATGTGGATGGACCTGTGCTTGCCAAGCTTGCTATTTCGAGCCTGAACGGAGGGTCAGCCAAATCCCGCAGTCACCTGAATTATTAAACGTTTGATGGGAAATGAAAATGCCTTCTTTTCTAGTACCAGAGAACCTCCAAATTTCTGTCAACCCCATCTTGCCAACTGGAGGTCCTGCTGGGCTTCCTTTAATGAAGAGATAAGACTCAATTTTAATTAGCACACTAATTGTTTCCATGCAAATGAATGTGGGAAAATGACTTGCAAACAGTTCATTTTCTTAAGTGGGGTACCAAGGTGCACCCCATAGGCCTGTCGGTGGTGCCCCATGGCACAGCCAACTGTTTTGTTTACTGAGTAGCACAAATCTGGCCTCAACAAGCACGTGCTGGGCTCTGTGTGAGAGTTGGGGGATGGTGAAATGATGTCTTGTAAGAGTCCACTGTAGAGGTCGAGGGGGAAAGTTACTAGATTCTCTGAGTTAGGGTTCCTGGTTGCAAGCAGCAGAAATCAATTTAGGAAAAGAGAAGAGAAAGGGAATGTTTTGGAAGGGTTGAGGGGTAAAGGTAGGCTGGGCTGGGGGCTGAAGGGGGCTGGGCAGAGGAACAATCTGGTGGGTATATTGCCATCACATGAACTCATCTCTAGCTGACCTTGTGTCCTTGCGTAGCTCAGACCACTGTCTCTATCAGGGAAGAAAAACCTCTTAGGCTCAGTACCTGGGAACATACAAATTAAACTGACAAAAGATAGAATAACAGGAGGAAAAAAACCCCAAATTTATTCATGTGTATATGGGAGCTCACAAAAGAAGTAGTTCGCCCAATAGCTAAAGGTTGGGAGAGACAAGAGGCTTCTATGGGTTTCTAGGGGAACAAACAGGAGATAAGAAAATTTGTGATAATATTTGTTTATGCAGGAGCGAGTGATCTCGTCCATTTTTCATGGCCATAAAACTCCCTCAGAGAAGGGAATTTATGATAGTTTCATTCTTAGAAGCTTTTCTTTCAGTGAGATAAAGGAAGCTCCGAGAAGGCTTCTTCCAAGTGGGTCCCCACACCTCTCACCTGAATGACTGTGATGTCCTCCTAACTGGTATCACAGTTTCCTCTCTGGCCGCCCTCAAACATGCTCTCCACAGCATCCAGAGGAACTCATTTAGAATGGAAATCAGATAATGCCACCCTTGTGCCTAAAAACCTCTATGACCCAGTGTCCAGACCTTGGCTTCTAACACCATTCTCTAGTAAAGGAACTAAGGCTCCTTGGAGAAATGGTGGATTCTAGGACTGGGCAGGGAATATATAAGATGTGCCTGAAGCATCTTGTAGTGACAGAAAATAAGGAAATGCTCAAGAAACAAAATGATGGGTTTACGTCAAAGGGACACAGGAGTCAGCTGAAAGAGCTCCTAGTAGCCAAAGCTGGAATAATCTGTGCAAGAAAATAAACAACATAGTATTAGAATATAACCCAAAGTACAAAGTATCTATGAGTCTATACTGACATAGATAATTGAATAAGTAAATAAATGGGAAAGAAGAAACAAACATCCCATATGGAAGAATTCCAAATAATTTGTGGAGCTACTCCCCCATAAAGGAGGTGGAGTATAGCTTCCCATCCTGTGAATGTGGGCGTGCACACAGTGACTCCTTCTGAAGAGCAGAATACGGAAAGAGGGAAAAGAGAGAAACTTTACAGCAGAGAAGCTGGACACATGCTACCTCACCAGGTGGTCAAGGTCAACCTCAACAGTGATCAGTATGCTGATTGCAGGTACCCTTGATATGATGCAATGCGAGTGGGGTTTTACCTCTGTGGTCTTCCTCCCATGACCCAAACCCCAGGCGAGTAATCCATAACCCATGAGAAAAACATCAGACAAAACCAAACTGAAGGACAGTCTACAAAATACCTGACCAGTACTCCTCGAAACTGTCAAGGTCACCCAAAAGAAGGAAGGTCTGGAAAACCGTCACTACTCAGAGGAGCCTCAGGAGACATGACATCTAAAGGTAATGTAGCATCTTATGCACCCCTGTGTTCATAGCAGCACTATTCACAGTAGCCAAGACATGGAAACAACCTAAATTTCCATCGACAGATGAATGGATAAAGAAGATGTGGTACATATATACAATGGAATAATATTCAGCCATAAAAAAGAATGAAATAATGCCATTTGCAGCAACATGGATGCAACTAGAGATTATCATACTAAGTGAAGTAAGTCAGAAAGAGAAAGACAAATACCATATGATATCACTTACATGTGGAATCTAAAATATGACACAAATGAACCTATCTATGAAACAGAAACAGACTCACAGACATAAAGAATAGACTTGTGGTTGCCAAGGGGTGGAGGGAGAGATGGATTAGGAGTTTGGGATTAGCAGATGCAAACTATTATATATAGAATGGATAAACAGAAAGGTCCTACTGTATAGCACAAGGAACTATATTCAATATCCTGGGATAAACCATAATGGAAAATAATATAAAAAAGAATGTATATATATGTATAACTGAATCTCTTTGCTGTGCAGCAGAAATTAACACAACATTGTAAATCAACTATAATTCAGTTTAAAAAAGAAAAGAAAAAAAAACTAATGTAGCATCCTGGATGGGAGCCTGGAACAGAAAGAGGACGTCGAGAAAAAATATAGGAAATCTGAATAAAGTATAGACTTATGTTAATGACAATGTATCAGTGTCGGTTCCTTAGCTGTGACGAAAGTACCATATTAATGTAAGATCTTAACAATAGTGGGCATGTGGGGATTCTCTGTATTATCCTTGCAACTTTACATTCTAAAAACTCTCCTGAAATAAAAAGTGTACTGACAAGCAAAGCAAAAAATCGTCTGAAGGTTTCTTATTGGGCTGAGAATAAAATCCACACGTCTCATTCCAGCTGACAGTTGACGGTGTCCCACATGACCTGGCTGCCCCGCCTCCTGCCACCTCCCCAGCCGCACTGGCCTTCGCTTGGCCTAGGACAAAGGGCCCTTTCTCTTGGCGGTCCCTCCTCTTCCCCTTGTTCTCCTTGTCTGTCTCTTCTCATCTTTCGTATCACAACTTCATTGCCACCTCCTCCGAGAAGCCACCTTGAGCACAATGAACCACGTGCCTCCTGTCACTCTCCATCACACTCCATTCATTTCCTGCACTGAGTTTACGCCAACCTGCCTTTATCCTTTATAGCTGTTCACCTGTGTGTTCCTAGCTTCCCCAGGAGAATGCATCCAACCTGTTCACAATCAGCACCGCAGCACCTTGCAGGGAGTGGGCATTTAATAAACATCCATCTTAATTGCACACGATTGCATAATTAGGATCCACAACATAACACAATCGTTAACGTGTTTTATTCCTTGAGCTTTTCCCAACTATATTTTGTTAAACCACCAAAAGTAATGAGTTTAGTGTGAGGAAGGGGGAAGTTCATAGGGAACAGAGAGATTATTTTTCCCTTTGTCTTTCCCCATGGAAATGAGGAAGGAGCCAAAACGTCTTTGAGAAATAAGTTTTTATTCTTTTGCCCCAAAGCATCCTGCTGAGCTGGGCTCTGTGTAGTTTGTGGAACTTTCCAGAATGAATGAAACCCAGTGTGTTTTTGTGCTTAAGGCACATTGCCAATTATCTGTGCTGATGGAGCAGAGAACTTCCTTATTCTTGTAAGGGATTGTTTTCCAAAGTTAAAGACAACTTTTACTTACCAGGGGTGCAGGTGGGGAGCAGGGAATGGGGAGTTAGGGTTTAATGAGCACGGAGTTTCAGTTTAGGGTGATGAAGAAGTTAAGGAGATGGAAGGTGGTGATGGCTGTACAAACGTACTTACTGCCTCTGAACCGTACACTTGAAAAAATGGCTAAAATGGTAAATTTTATGTTACGTATATTTTATCACAATAAAAAGAAATCCAGTGATACATTCTTCAAACTTGAAAGTAGTCACAATATTCTGATGGGAGTAAAGGTCGGTTACACAGCAAGTACAGAGTAAGATCCCATTTTTAATTTTTAAAATTATGGGTAACGACACTGGAAATAAAGATGTCAAAAACAACAACTGATTATTTTGGAGTGGGAGTGATTTCTACTGTCTTCTTTGGGCTTCTCTGTATTTTCCCAATCATATATTCTACAATAAACGTTTGTATATCTTTTGTAACCAGATAAAACATAGACACACAACGTTAAGAATGTACTTAAAACCACCGAATTGTACATTTTCGTGTGGTTATGATGGTAAATTTGTGGTATGTGTATTTTACCCCAATAAAAAGATGTATTTTTGAAAAGACAACTTAAAAACCTTACCTCCCTGGATTTTCTTGAGGCTGATGTTGCCCTACTTGGTAGTCATTCCCCATCACCCACCCCACTGTCTGGTCCAGGGGAGAGAGACCCGGTTTGGGAAGTGAAATCAAGAGGCTGAAAGCTACCACGTATGGGTTTAACTGGTTCTATGTACAATCCAACAGTTTGGCTCCTTTCCTTCAAATAAGATGGAAAGTATTCTGCAAGGGCAGATTTTATTGTTTTGTTTTGTCTTTTTAAAAGATTTCGCTCAGGATTTGTTACCATTCAAATTGAGGGCGAGTTAACAGCTAACCCTCCTATTTTCTACAAAGTCAAGATTGTTAAATGTGATAGTATAAACATGATTTCAGGAGAGACAGTCACAAATCTTCAGAGGATGAACTGTTTTCAAGAACGCAGAGATGCCACATCACCTTGACACTCATTACAAATCAAGACGCATTATATTTGGGCAGTATTTTTGACCTTCTAAAGTGTATTCATGCTTTTTATTTATTGCACGGTCAGGCAAATCATGTGAAAGTGGCTTTCCTTTTAAGCTGGGAGATGCCAGAGTTCATTTGAAATAGGGGAGGTTGCTGGTGCTGGGGAAGGGCTGTCCGGGGTGTGAAGTCCTAAAGAAGGTAAGAGGGGGTGGGCTTGAGGGGGAAGGAGGGTGTGCCTCCTCTATGGTCCCCGGAAGGAGCGACGAGCAGGTGGGAACATCAACAGAGTGGACTGGAGTGACTTTGTTGAGGGATGTTAGCAAGGAGCCGGTGCAGAGCCTGAGCCTGAGTTCTCCACCGGGAGGCCGAGGGAGTCCGGATTTTTTTTTTTTTTTTTTTTACATTTTTAAAAAAAAATTAATTAATTTATTTTATTATTTATGGCTGTGCTGGGTCTTCGTTTCTGTGCGAGGGCTTTCTCTAGTTGCGGCGAGCGGGGGCCACTCTTCATCGCGGTGCGCGGGCCTCTCACTGTCACGGCCTCTCTTGTTGCGGAGCACAGGCTCCAGACGCACAGGCTCAGTAGTTGTGGCTCACGGGCCTAGTTGCTCCGCGGCACGTGGGATCTTCCCAGACCGGGGCTCGAACCCGTGTGCTCTGCATTGGCAGGCGGACTCTCAACCACTGCGCCACCAGGGAAGCCCCGAGTCCGGATATTTATACACCACCTCCTGACGGTCGAGCCCTCCCCGGGGGTGGTACCTCGCCAGGCAGTGCAATCTGCCCCTCACGTGGGCCGCGCACAGATGCTGACCGCTGCAGCAGAACCATTGTGCTCTGCGCTATAAGAACTGAGGCGCTCCCTGCGCCCTGATATTGCATGCCAATGCGGAGGGTGTTTAAGGAAAGGACAGAAGGTATGAAACAGTCCTCCTTGGAGACAGGAAATCAACCGGGCCGGGCGGTGCTGAACACCCAGCCACAGCACCTGACGGTGCATTTCAAACCAGGACACAACTCAGCTTCTTCTGAGCCAAGCTCTGTGGCCGTTCTGTGCCGGTGCCAGGATGGAAGCAGACAAGACAGCCTCACTGCCCACTGGGAACTCACTGGGGCCAGCGGACCTGCAGGCTGAGGCTGTGGAATGAGAAGTGGGGGGGTTATGTGTGCAGCGTGGGGCGTCCCGACTGAGGGGCGGGGAGTGTCTGGGCCCGAGATGATGAGACCACATGGTCAAGTCCTTGAAAGATGAATATTGACATCACAGCTACAAGATCTGTTTGAACCTAACTTACTTCATCTGAGATATGGGGCGATGATGGATTTGAAATCTCTGTCTAAACTTCTGAGTGATGAGAAGGGCCATGGCTTTTGGCGAGTGGCCTCAGGATTTTGGATTTCCAATCCTCACCCCAGGGATCAAATGCATACCAGGAAGCTGTAGGGAGTCCACAAAAACACCAGCAGGGGTTTAGGTCCTAAGATCGAGAGGGGTCCAAGCAACCTGGAAGCCAGGCAGTCTCATACAGTGGAACTTGCCACTTTTATCCCTTCTTTCAGTAAAGTGTCACTGAGATCCTGCCCTGAGCCAGATCCTGGACCAGACACTGGAGACACTCATGGGAACAAGATCCAGGGAGCAAGGCAGTCAAGGCCTTGACCCCAACATGCTGGGGGGCAGAAGGGCAGGAGGCAAAGCCTTCCCTGTCCTCATAGCTGATTTGTCTCCTGATGACACTGGGCTGGCCCTGGGGTATCACAGGGTCTATCACGTGTTGGCTACACAGCTGTGGGCAGGTTACTTAAACTCTCTGAGCCTCATTTTCCTCATGTGCAAAATAGTAGCTTATCTAACACACCGGGTTATTTTAAGAAATAAATGAATTACTGCAAGTCAAGTGCTTACAGCAGAGCTTGGCCATCAATAAGTGTTAGTGATTATTTTTCAAGGAGCTGACCTACTCTTTCTGGGAAGATCTCGCCGGCCCGCTTATAAGCCCCACAAGCGTCCTATTCTAATAAATCACTTCTTATCTATTACTTTGCTTCTTGCTGAATTCTTTCTGTGCTGAGACATAAAGAACCGGAGCACCTCAGAGCCCCCTGAAGCACACCACCTAGCAGTTTCACCAGGAGGGACCCCAATGCCCTGGCTCTGGCTAAAACGGAACCAGAACCATATGGCTGAATGACGAATGATGCAGGATTTGGAGTTAGGCAGACCTGGGTTGGTGTCTCAGCCTCTCTCTCAGTATGATCCTGGGAAAGTGAGTTCACTGTCTTGAAATTTAGTTTCCTCTGCTATAAAATGGTGATAATGGTGTGTACATTACAGGACTGCTGTATCGCTTGTGTACTGCTGAGTTCCATACCACTCCAAAATGTAGTGGCTTAAACCCACAGCCTGCTATTTTGCTCATGAGTCAGTGGACTGGCAATGTCAACTGAAAAAAAAAAATGCACAACCCGGAAGTTGAGAGTTTTATTCAGTGGACAAAACTGAGGACTTAAGCCCGGGACACAGCATCTCAGGTAACTCTGAGAGACTGCTCCAATGAGGCAAGTGGGGGAGCGAGGATAGACAGGAGTTTTTGTAACAAGGACCAAGTAGTCGGAGCATCAAAAGATTACTGTTAATTAAGGAAACCCAGATATCTCAAGTTAAGAAATTTAGCACTTTTCTGTGTATGGGAAAACGCAAAGTCTGGGCTCATTGAAATTATTCCTGTGATACGCACCTCAGCTATCTGGGGCAAGTATCCTGGGCTTCTCACTCTAAATCTCCTCAGGGTGCACTGCTGGGGTGGCTGCAGCGGCTGATTGCTAGATGGGGGGCATCCTGCCTCCATCCTGAGTTCCCTCAGGGCTCACCTTCGGGGCGGCTGTGATGTGATGGCTTGATGGCTGCAACATCCTTTGTTTACTGATACGGCAGGCAATGTGTTTCATTCCCAGCACTTTGGGCTGAGTTCAGTCAGGTGGTCTGCTGGCCTTGGCTGGGCTCACTTGGGCATCTGTGGTCAGCTGGTGGTCAGTGGCTCGGGTGTTTGGCTGGCTGTGGACTGGGGGGAACTGGTAAGAGGGCCATGTGTGTCCTGTGCATATAGCCGCCTAGCCCGGGCTTGTGCACATGGTGGAAATGTCAGGGTTTCTAAGGACCACAAGAGAGTAAACCCGGTGCCCAAGCTAGTTAAAGCAAGTGCCACTGCCAGATTCAAGGGCGGAGAAGTTGATGGGAAGGGAAGAATTTGGCCAGTTTTGCCATCTACCAGGTAGTTTTGAGAATAAAATGAGATCATATAAGCACAGCGCCTACTGGCGCTCAATTAGTGCTCAATAAACATATTGACGGTGATTAATTTCTCTCTTCGAGTTTTTTAATAATGATAAGGTAGACGTTAGAATAGATATTAAGTAGTAACTTTTAATCTTCGTGAAGCGTCTTGCCTCCGTTTCCTCCCCCCCCCCCCCGTTATCATGATGGTAATCACTTTCAGGCAGCGATGTCTCAAGAAGGATTGCACGAGGGAATGATGGTTAAGTGTTTGCACAGAGCCGGGTGTGGGGAACGAGGTCGTTATTATTACTGGTGTAAGATCCGTGTCTCCCCCTCCTCCCTGCACACAGAAACATGACAGAGACTTGATCGCTTTTTCATTTTGTTTTATTTTGACCCACATCCCACTTTTCAAAAAACCTGAGTCTCAGCTGTTTGTAGAGACTCGCCTTCAGGCTATCCTTTCTTCTGGCTCCCCAGCTGCCTCTCTCCTCATCTCCGCTCCCTGAAGGCACCTCCTCCCTTTGTGTTTCATCCCCCTCCCTCCACCGCAGTCTCCCATCTGCCTAGGGGGTTCCTCCTGGCTGGAGCTGCAGCTTCAGGGGACTCCGAGGGTGACCCTGGGGCCACAGGGCCCTTCCAGGTAAGGATGACCAAGGTGGGAAGTGCCGGGCACCCGTCTGGGGCTCAGAATATCTGCAGGCCAGACACAGCGCACGGGCCTCCCAGGTGCTCTGAGGGGGCTCTTACCCCCCACCTGTAAGAGAAAGGAGCCCCCTCCACCTTGCACCTTCTCAAGGTTTCCAGGGACTTCGAGCAGGCTCTGAAGCTCTCCACGGCTGTCGGATGACCTGGGGAAATGCTTAATGCTTTGAGCTTGGGAAACTCATGCCAACCAGTCACTCGCCCAGGTAGAGGGTCGTACAGGCTCGTCTCAAAGCCTGGATGGTCTAAAATATGCATAACTTGAACATCCTCCCCCAATCCCTACACCTTGTTACACAAGATGGGGCCTCTTGGGCTTAAATGCCAGACAACCTCCTTCCTCAGGGGCCAGGACACTGAGAAAGGGGAGTGGGAGGAGGAGAGGTCCCTCCCCCCGAGGTGGCTCAGGGCACCCTCCCTGCAGAAGATGATGCTTCTTCTGAGGCCGACTTCTGGAGCAGCCACTCCAGCGCCACTGGAGCAGCCAGGTGCTTTACACGTATTCTCTTGTTAGTTCTTACAACATTCTCGCGAGGCTGGCAGTGGCAAAGGCACTTTACAGTTGCAGATATGGAGGATCAGAGAGCTTAAGACAATTTCTTTTGAGTTCCAGATTCAAGGATAGAGCATAATTGATTGGTGGGGGATGGACAGGGATTAGGGGCAGCCCATGAGACAGCTGAGGCCAAGTCCTTGGCTCTGCACCTCATGGTAGGGGAATGGAAATAGCAATGTGCTGAGAGTGGGCAGGCCAGGTTTAAGGATGCTTTTAAGGAAATTGAGGGTCTTTTGGACTTTGCCATGGAGGCAAGTTTCCTTGAACTCACTGAGCCTCAGTTTTCTCACCTGTAAAATGGGCTTGTTGTGAGGATAAATGAGGGGAGTTGTAGGAAGCACGTGGTTCGGCTCCTGGCTTGTGCAGAGCAGGGGTCCTTATCTTACATCCTGGCTCCGGGAATCCCATAGGACAGGAAGGCCTCCGGCCTTGCCTTTCTTGCTGGTCATGTCCAAGGGCAGCTCTGTGCCCTACAGTAAAAGCAGGGCCCAGGTCCCAGCCCCAGGTAACTGCTGTGGTTTCTATGGTTGTTTCAACAACCTGGCTCTTCCAGACAGAACCGAGGCTGAGCTTCTCTGGTAAACATTGATGGAAGCCTCAGACAGAGAGGAACGCGAAAACAGAAGACGTTTTATTTATGATAGAAAAAGAAACCAACAGGAAAAAAAAAAAAAATCTACAGGCCTGAAGGAGGGGGGGATGTTTAAATAAACCATGGCAGGTCCACTGGATGGAACATTGTGCAACTATTGAAATGATGTTTACCGAGGGTTTGTAATAACACGGGAAAACGCTTATTCTATAAAGCTAAGTAACGAAGGGAAGCAACTGAATTGTATGTTCAGCACGATCACATCTAGGCACAAATCAAGCCAAACAAAAATCATGCACAAGAAAAGCAGACCGGAGGGACCTACACCACAGCGGTGGGTGGGTGGGGGGGTTCTGTCTTTGGGTGGCGAAACTGGGGATATTTTTTATACCTTTCTCTATTTTCCAATTTTTGTTCGATAATGGCATGGTTGGCCTAACGTGCAAAGCAACACAAACTTAAGTTTGTTTGTTTGCTTCCTAAAGAAGAAAGAACTCTTACTGGGAAAGCAGCAACAGATGACCCATGGAGAAGCCCAGTGACACACAAGTCACTCTGAGGCTGAGGGCTAGAGGGCAACAGACAAGGCTATTAAAAAGGTCAAGTGGAAATCCTGGACTCTGATTTCATGGAGTCATATGGGCTCACTGACACCCAGCCAAACACTCAGGCGTGGCGTCTGTGTGTTATTTTGACTCACACCCTTAAAGGTGCAAACTCTACTTCTCTCTTGGGAGTGTAGCTTACCTCTATCCAAAGACCTTCTTTCATAAATGTTGGTGTAATGAGATTCTGTCCCTTACAGGAAAGGCTAAAGCAAACAGCTGGGCTCCTGCCCTCTTCACACAACAGGATGGAGTGCCTGGGAGGCCCTCCTGCCCTCCCCTGCTGGCGTGGCAAAGTCATTCAGAAGGCAGAGCCAGCCCTCCCAGGCCTTGAGCCAGCCTTGGTCTCTGCATCTTCCAGATTTCCACTCAGGGCTCTGCCCAGCTTCTTCTTATCAGGGAGCCTGATTGCACGATCCCACTTGCCTGCCTTCTCTTTCTCTATGGCCTGTATGCAGCATGGGTTCTATTTGTTTGTTTATGTATTTGTTTTCTAAAGTTGCCTGTTTTCTACAGCTAGAATGTGAGGTCTATTAGGGCAGGGATGTGTTGTATCTCCAACACCCGGAACAGTGCCTGGCTTAAACAGTCTGTAAATGAACCCTGACCATCATGGCCCCAGGTGGTTTTTGCAGGCCCCCTGAACCTTGCCCTAACACGACAGCCCTGACCACTCTCATCCCTAAACCCAGCTCTGGAGACCCAGGCCAGGAATAAGAAATGCACAGCTCTAATCTATCAGTAATGACTGCCTGGGGCTCCATGTTGAAAGGGTTCTGAGGCCATTGAAAGAGCTCAACAAGAAAAGACATGGTGATTGGTTAGTGATGTCTGCCATGGGACCATAGGAGGCAGACGAGATGTGTGGCGTCCCTGAATCCAGGCTCAAGTCTCAGCTCTCCCTCTCATCATGAAGACCACATCCACCATCTAGAACAAGCTCTGCTGCCTTATCCCTTGATCCATTTCCCTAGTCCCTGCCATATGTATGCAATGGGCTTCTGGAAGTTTTCCAGAGTGATCCCTAGGTCAACCTTGGCTTGGAGCCCTTCCCCACACCCTACCCAGCTTGGCTGAGGCCTTGTGCTCTGCCTGCCTCCTTACCGGAGACCTGCCCCTGGGGCTGGATCTGGCTCTACCTGCCCCAGCTCCCAGATGGGGTTCTCCTTCTGAGCAAACCCTTCTCCCTGCCTGGCATCACATCTCCAATTCCCCTGGGTCCCTTGGAGGTTCATGCCTGAGTGTTGACTCTGAGCTTGAGCATGGCCTTTGTGGTGGAGGGGTTTGGGGAGGAGGTCTCCCTCCGCAGGCTCCAGCCATAGTCCCAGCAATCTTTCCTTCCCCAGCCTCCAACTTAGAAATAAACTAAGCATCTTCGCCTCCCAGGCCCTAGAATAGGGAAGGTGGCCTTGTGCGGTCCAAGAAAAGGCTTCGTCTCTGTACCAACCTCCTCTCATTCTTTGTTCCAATCCTGCATCTTCCAAAAAGATCCCCCACCCCAGATCAGCCCCAACAGCTGCAGTGAACACAAGCTCCTGCCAGGACCCCGCGGAACTGGGAAGAACTTTCTCCAGGTGCTCACGTTTATCCCCCAGGCAGAGAAGGACATGGATGGTCCTTCCCATTTTTAAGATAAGGATGCTGAAGTCTGAGCGGTAAGGGGTCCGATATGTGGCGCACTCGTACCATCCCACCTGTGGGACCTGCCCTGGTGCACCTCCCTTCTCTGCTTCTTTCCTCATGCAGCTTGTCACTTTAGAAGTAGTCCCAGCTTCCTGGCTTCTGGCTGGGACCAAGAGCGTCGCTACTCTCCTTTCTGTATACGTGTCTCCCTTGGAGATGGGACAGGGCTGCGGTAATAGATTGGACCAGTCTCTCTCCCCTCCCTCCGGGAAGAAAGGTAACTTCCTGAGGTTGGAGAGTTTCTTCCCTTTGAGAATTGACCAAACCTGATGTGAGAGGAGATCCCAGTCTCCCAATGCACTACTAGAACCTTCTAGTTCCCCAGCTCCGTCATGGACCTGCGCCTCCCTGGTCCTCTCCTGTCTGATGAGGCAGACCAGGTGACCGCAAGGCACAGGGAGGGCAAAGGATGCCATCACCTCTCACCACCTGGAAGGGCTGACTGGTGGCGGCTGTGCCCCCAGCTCCAAGGTGAGGGCTGGGTTGCATGGGGAGCTGTATTGTGAAGGGTGCTGCGATCTGGGGAGGGAGTGCAGTGGTCATGTAACAGTGGGCCCAGCAGACGGTGGCCCTTGGATCACATTTTTTCCTCGCTCTCCTGAGACCTCGTATTCAGAATCAATTGTATTCTCAGTAAACCCTGCAAGAAGATGTGCCTTTACAAATGGATGCTGAAAATGGAGGTTTCTCCTCCTTCCAGTACACTAGAATTCCAGGTAATGAGAAAAATTAAAGTGGGCTTTGGTCAATTTATTCTGCAGACAAGAGTTCCCGTGGGCTCTTCCAACTTCAGCTGTTCTGCTTTTCCAACCATCTCTCCCTCTGGCCGGGCCCCTTGGGGCTCTCCTGGGCTCCTTCCTGGTCCTGCTGGCGCCGCCTCCCTTCATTTTCCCCACCTGTGTGTCCCACGTGCTTCTGGGAATCTTGGAGGTTGGGGCTCAGTGGCCAGTGTTTAGGAAGAGGCCCTGGCGGCTTATGGAGGTCTAGCCCAGATCCAGCAGGGTCAGCTTGAGGGGTCACTGGGGGTCAACTGGCCCCTGGAACCAGGACTGTGAAAAGGCTGTGCCCTTGAACTTTGCTGGGGTCCTGGTACCCGCCCCCCATTCAGAGCTCAAGCAAGGTGATGGTCATCCCTGCGGACGTGGGCATCCTGGGCCTCAGAGCACCAGCCCCGAGCTCCATTTCCACACTGGGCTTCTGCATCCCTATGGGGGCAAAGATGCAGCTAAGAAGTCCAGCCAGTGGAGGAGACAGGACTGGAATTCACCTCTTGCTGGCCAGATTCCCA
The DNA here is from genome assembly GCF_028021215.1 of Eschrichtius robustus. Taxonomy (NCBI): domain Eukaryota; kingdom Metazoa; phylum Chordata; class Mammalia; order Artiodactyla; family Eschrichtiidae; genus Eschrichtius; species Eschrichtius robustus. The sequence continues at coordinate 14,246,107 of NC_090826.1, read as the reverse complement.
GGCCACCTGATCTCCCAGAAATGGCCCATGGAGTGATGGGTAGGGGTTTTTTTTTGCCTCTAGTTTTGCAGAAGGGGCCCAGCAGAGGGGCCATTAGACCCTGGTCTGGGGCACATCAGGGCCGGGCAAGGTCAGGACGGTGGGCAGGAGGGTGCCCTGAGGGGAGGGGAAGCTCTGTAGCTCCTCGGGCACAAACCTGGGTGAGACGTAGTCGGCCAGGAAGCGGAGGGTGCGCTGGCGCCCCACACAGTAGATGAGGTCGTCCACCACGGCACACTGGAAGGTGTCCGGGTAAGGGGTCCGATATGTGGCACACTCGTACCACAGGCGGGCGCTGGCGCTGCAGCGGTACACGCTGATGCCCAGGCTGCGGTTGAGGTCAAAGCGATAGAGAAAGCCTTTGACCGCCACCATCTCGGCTGTGCGGTCCTTGCCGCCCCCAGTGGGGCCGGCCCGCCAGCGCTGCTCCTGGGCCGAGAATCGGAGCAACAGGTAGCGCAGGGAGCCGCCGGTGACGAAGATCTCTCCAGCACACGCCGTGGCTGTGTGCGCCAGGGCAAAGGTGTCATTGGGGAGCGGCGGGGAAAAGGTCCAGCGGTCCAGGCGAGGGTCGTAGCATTCCACCGTGTTCAGACACTCACCCCCGATGGCGTACAGGTGTCCATCCAGGGCCACCAGCCGGCAGTGAGGGCGGGCATGGTTCAGAGGGCACACCTCACTCCAGATGCCCGTCAGCGGGTTGTAGCAGAAGACGCGGTTGGAGGGCTGGTGCCCAAACCCCTGGCAACCGGACACGATGAAGAGATAATTGAAGAGGCTACAGACGGCACAGCCCCGGGACACAGCCTCAGGGGGCAGACGGGCCAGCGGGTGCCAGACATCCCGCTCGTCGTCATAGCAGCAGAGGCGGCTGGAGTCTTCCTGGGGGCACATGTCCGCCACCACCAGGTGCTTGCGGCCCCGGAGCCGTCTCTGGAGGATCAGCTCCCGCTCTGCCCCACTCAGGCACCCGTAGATGTCCGGGCTGCGCAGGACCTGGAGGTAGTTGTCACTCATCACCTTGTAGGCAGCTTCCTTCAGGGTCTCCAGGCTCTGCTTCTTGGCAAAGGCCAGCACCTCATAACAATTGCCCAGATCCAGGTGGACATCTGGGGCTGATCCGGGGGTGAGAGGGAGGTGAAAGAAATTGGCCCCAGCCACGAAGTGCAGGTGGGGCTTCCCGCTGCTTCCAGCTGAGCTGGACCCAAGAGAACCCCGGGATATGGGGCTGGTGGGCAGGGCGCTCTGGTCTGGGCACGATCGAGCAGGGTCCCCAAAGCCATCGAGCTGCAGCTGAAGCTCCGGGTTCTCCACGATCTGAAGGAGGCTCTCCTTCCTGCTGAAGCCTTGTGTGGAGGGTGACAGCACAGGCTGGGGGGAGGCGGCTGTCTCCACTCCACCTACTCTGTCATCGGCCTGGCCTCCCGAGGCTGGCCCCATTCCCAGGGGGCCTGGCACTGACACAGGGGGCGGAGCCTCAGCCAGGGCTGCTGTTCTGGGGGCCAGCCTGCCCCTGGAGGTGGCCTGAGAGGTGGATTCAACACAGTAATCGTACACCTTGCCCTTCAGCCTGGGCCTGATCCCCTCCGTCTTCTCTGGTATGAAATTCTCCTCCACTCGAACCCGGGCCACAGACAAGAAGGTATAGGAGGCATCGGCGGCTCCCACCTGCTGACGCAGGGCCAGGCCCATTTCCGAGGCAGCCCGGAGGGCCCCAGCCTCTTCCCTGTGGACCCCGGTCACACGGGTAAAGACCCAGCTCTTGTTCATGTCACTCTTGCCTTCTGTGTGGGCCGCCCAGCACCGGTCGGGGGATTCCTGCTCCCCGGCCCCCAGCTGCTCCCGGGATCTGCTGTCCCGCCATGAAGCGAGCTCACCACTCACACCGCTGCCGTCCGCTGCAGCGAGGCCAGTTAGGGAGCTTTGGGGTTCACTGCACCCATGGGGGTGACGGGGCAGCTCGGGCTTACCGCCAACAGCTGTTCCGGCTTCCCGGCCACTGCACCGAGGAGTTGCCAGGCCAGAGTCCGGGCACTGCCCACCCTGCTCCTCACCAGCACGTTTCCTCTCGGGTTTCCCAGTCTCTCGGGCTTCTGAGTCTGCAGGAGACGCTCCTGTTGCCAGGACTCCGGAACCGTCCGGATTCCCCCAGCTGCAGCCCAGCGATACTCCGGCCCCCTTGCTTCCTCTCCGGTGTCTCAGGCCCCACTGTGGTGCCCCGGAAACAGCCTCCTGGATGGCAGGCTGCCTGGAGCCCTCTGCGTCCTCCTTGGCCTCAGCCTTGGCGTTCCCACCCCCCAGTGGGGCCTGGGCAGTCCTTGACTTGTACAGCCTGTAGGCTGCGGTCACCAGGAGCAGGGCAGCGGCAGACAGCACCACCTTGCCCGTCAGCTGCATGTCCAGATGCCAGCCCTGGGCCTCTGCTCCTCCTCCTTTGGGGAGCATGTCCCCAAGCCGACCTGGGGCAGAGGAATGTCAAAAATCCGATTAATGATTGCCCGGTGGGGAATGGTTCCAGGTTCCTGCCGGGCTGAGAGGGAGGGGGTCTTGGGCTGGCTCTGACCGGCTGGCCAGCGGAGGAGTTGGAGCAAAGGTGACTTTGAGCTGGCAGAGGGTGGCCAGTGGGGCTTAGGGCTGGCAGATCTCGGCTGCTGGCCTCCTTGGATCCTTCGATGCTTTCCCTGGGAGTGGGAGGCACCTGCCCGGGGGCTGAGCTTGTGATCAGCCACCCGAGCCGAGCCGGCAGCAGCTGGAGGGGGTTAGGAGTGTCCAGCGGGTACACAAAGAGGGAGGGAGCTGTTGACCAAACAGTCACCGGATGCCAGGAAACACACGGGATTGGTGGTTATTTGTGTGTGTGTTCTGTTTTCTCTTTTGCAAATCCACTGGGCTGGGAGGATTGGGTGTGGTGACTTGTGGGGCAGGTGGAGCCACGGCAGGTGTGGCAGGAGAACCTCCCGGGTCTGTTTTCTTCCTGTTGAGGTTGGTTGTTCCCCACGGTGGGGTCCGCAGTCAGCAGCAGGTGAGGCTGAGCTGGGGACTGCGGCCAAACCACCTGACCTGGCTCCTGAATGACTCTGCCCTCCTTCCTTTGCCTGATAAGTTGACTAAGAAAACCGGCCTTCCTGTGAGGAGTTGGGGAAAACACATGGCATTAGTACCTAGATCGGGGACAGACATGGGGCACAACCTCACCCTCTGAACCAGACAACCTCATATGGTGAGAGGCCAAGGGAGACTCACCCGCCCCTCATCTCACCGGTGCTGTGGGTTTCGGATCCAGTCCACACAGCTCTGCTACTTACCAGCTGTGTGACCTTAGGCAAGTGATTTCACCTCTCTGTGCCTCAGTTTCTTCATCTGAAAAATGGGGATAACAGCATCTCATAAGGTTGTGGTGAGAACAAAATGGGTTAATGTGTGTAAAGGCCATAGGGCTGATGACTCACATTAATTGTCATCAGTTGGACCTTTGGAAGCACAGGTGTAATTCTGCTTCTCCCCAGACTGAGGTCTTTTGGGGATCCCCGAATGCCAGGGCAGGGGTTTCAGCCTCATGCTACCTATGGGGGCTGATGGTGCCAGGTGGGCGGTCCCAGCACCACCTGGTCCCACTGTTTCAGAGTCACTTAGAGTCTAGGTGGTGATGCCATCACTCTCGATTTCTAAACGTTGGCATTTAACTTTTAAATGTGAGAATAAAACCCACTCTGAAATACAGAGTTTTCAGAGGAATATGTCTCTGAAGCCCTGACTTGAGGAGAAAATCGTGATTCCTTACGATGCTGTTCACAACCCTCTACGCTCCAGCCTTAGTTTACCTTCCAGAATCATCCCCTGATCGCTGCTGTGCATACCTGGCTCTGGGCTGGGGCTCAGGCTGCCTTCCCCCGTCTTTGCTGATCCACATTCCCCCAGCCATCTCGGTCAGGTCAAAGGCTGCCTCCTGTGCCTCCTTCCTGGTGCCTCCCTCCGTCCGGCACCATCATTTCCTTCTTGTTCTGTTGTTCTTCTATGCGCCTCCTTTAGCCTTCACCACACGGGCTGCGGCTCAAAGTACACACTGCTCTGCTGGATTCTAAGTCTCCAAGTAAGTTCAACTCTGGAGCCGGAGGCACAATTGGGACAAAAGCCAATGTGTTTGTGCCTTTCCGCGGGGAGGATGGGGTGGGCACTCAGGATGCATCTCATCTACTGTTCACTGCCCCGTTTGGGAGGGATACGATTGTCATCCCCACTTTATGGCAGCTCCAAGCTTACGTCAATTTGCCTGTAAATGGGGACTTCTATCTTTTGTTTCCAGACTCCCGAATTTTACAGACTTGAATTCACCCAACAGGTAAGACTGCCCCGGTAAGTCAGGCGTTCTCTGCCTGTCTTGCTGGTGACCCGCAGCAGGGTTTTCTCTCTTTCCATCACGGTCACAATAGTGATTTACAATTATCGTTAGACGTGCAGGTTTCCAAGCTCTGCCCCCAGATTTTATGATTCAGTAGGTTTGGGATGGCTTCCAGGAAATCCTCATTTTTAATAATCATCTCAGGAGATTCCAGTGGGTAGAGGAATGGAAAGTAAGTCAGTTTTTTTTTACTTGTCTGCTAAGAATTCCTCTTCACCCCTGGGTGGTGGGTGAGCAGTCGCCCCCCCCCCCCCCAGACTATCCAGGTGAGTGGCGGGGAAAGGCGAATGGATCCTGGGTACTTTGTATGAGTGAAATAATCTCACCTGCCCAGTCATCCGGGAAGGTGGGTACTGTCATTGCCCTCATTTTACAGGTGAGGAAACCGAGGCTTAGAGGGATGCACCAATGTCAACGGAGGTTGTCAGTGGCAGAGTCTTGATTTATAACCGGGTGTCTCTAACGGCAAGGCCCGTTTATCTTCCTCTGGGAAGGAGAGGACGAGCTATGAAGGGGAATAAAAGTGATTTGTCCAGTGGTGAAATCAGGGCTTTGGGGACTGAGGTGGACCGCCCCCCTCCCAGGGGCCAAGCTACCATTTCAGCAGTAAGGGCAGCTTTGGGACTCCCACATCCTCAGAGAAGGAGACTTGTGGCATGCTCTCCTGAGTGCTGTGACCTGGCGTTGTCCTCTCAGATGCCACCAAGGGAGCAGGGTGTCAGCCCCTTTCATGGGCTGCTTTCCCCCCAATAAAGGCTCCGTGTGTCCTGGAGCGCTTTCCCTATAGCTACATCTTAAAGCCTTTGAGTCAGACAATCGCTCTTTCCATTTGGAACTGTGCCCCTGGGTATTGGATGTGGCCAAACCAGGCCCCTGGGTGGCCAGGAGGAAGTGAAAGGACCACTGGGGAGAAGAAGACACAGTCCCAGCCCTGGGGAAGGACTTACATCCAGATCTGGAAGATGGCGCATATGCCTGAGATACGATCAAGTCACAGTGTATCACAGAGGAAAAATTAAAAAGGTGATTTGTCAGCAGGTGCTTATTGACAAAGTACAGCCAGACTATTCAATGGCCAGGGAGGCATCAGAAGAGAGGTCAGGAGAGGATTCCAGAAAGAGGTGTTTAGCATTGAATATTGATAAAAGAAAGAGGGGGCAAAGACTGATCGATCGACTGATTGATTGATAGGACAGTTATTTACCAGATGTTTACCATGTACCAGGCCCTGTGCTGGGGTGCAGTGACCTAGGTTAAGAGACACCCATAGAGCCTGAACCCGTGCAGACTGCTGACTCTGGGGGAAGAAGATGCTTAGCAACAAGGTGGTGAAGTGTGATGGTGCTCGTAGGTGAGGGTGTCTGGGGGAGAGTGAAACAGGAGTCCCTGTGCCAGGCCAGGACAAGAGAGTGGAGAGGGTACTTGGTAGGCAGATCAGGGAAGGCCAAGAAAAGGGAAATAGCAAGGGGTGAGGAATACAGGGGGACGTGAGAGCTGCACTGGCATGAGACCCCCAGACTGGATCTTGGGGCTGGGTGCAGGCTGTGCGTGTGAGGGTGGAGGGTCAGGTGACACTGATATGAATCCTGGCTTAGCACTTCCCTTGTTGGAGGGCAGACGTAACACCTGTGAAACAGCTGAGCGCAGAGGAGACCTTCATTAAAGGAGGCTTCCTGCTGTCTGCCCTCCATTCCGGTCCTCAGTGACCACGGCCACCTGAGATAGTTATAAAATGTAGGCTTTATTATTATTCAGGTATGGTGAGGCCAACAGATCAGGAGATGACTGCTCTTGGAAAGATAGCTTGTTACAGTTCCCTAGGGGAGCCCCTACCCTGTGCTATACAGGGCCACATGAGGATGCACCAGGGTCATCAGGAGGCAGAGGAAGGAGGGAAAGTGGGAAGCATTGACTTTACTATGTTTTTCATGGGAAGGTAGGGTAAAGGATGGGCAATGTAGGGTAGGCTTAGAAGTGGCTAGCTTGAATAATTTCAGGGGACCCTGGGGCTGTCTTTATTTGTCTCGGTTCTGGTCCTGGAGTGATTAGGGTAGGGGACCACTGGCCCTGAGGTATAAGAGCCTTGTGAGAGCCTATAAAGGAGGTGGCGGGGGAAGGATCTGGACTGGTTCATTTGCATATGAGAGGTGTACTCCTAGGTGAGTCATTTGCCATCTCTAGGAACTAGCTAGCCTTCGGAGCTCACAGTCAGCTCAGCGGGCCCCAGATGCCCAAGTTCTATATCAAGAAGATACAGTTACTACAGGGAGTCAGAAGACCAGAAGTGAGAGACTAGGGACTTTGGGGCCTCTAAGAGGCTGCCGGCTCCCCCGCCGGATGGTTGGGAGTGAGTCTGGGCTCAACCCTGCAGGCTAATCCCACCCGGCACGTGAGCGCGAGGCTCCTGCCAGCTGACTTCAAAGTCCGTAAATTACAGCTTTTTTCCCTCCAGTCCATTCGGAAAAAAGTGAAATGAACAAACGAAGACGGGAGCAAAATTAAAAGATAATTGGAAGTCTACATTGGGCTTCTGTGGATGTGCGTGCAGGCTGCCAATCTGGTCTCTCCGTGCGGGCAGGATAAATTGAGAACTCTTCGGCTGGCTCAGGGGGTGGATAAAACAGTCCGAGACAAATGCGTGCCATGCAAATAAACGGCCCCGTCGTCCAGTGATTAGCTTTGCGTTCCATCATGCCGGCGCCTCCTCTGGTCCGCTCAGCCTGATGAGTCTGTGTGTTCCAAGGCGGAGGTTGACTCCAGGTGGGCGCAGCAAGTGAGGGCCCGAGTGGAGGGTCCGAGGCTGTGAGGAGCTGGGCGCGTGCACTTCGGGAGGTGAGGTGTGTGTGCAGAGAGTGGGTGGAGACGTCAGAGAGGGAGTCGGGGAGTTGTGTGGCCTTTTACACACACCCACACACACACGCATGCTCATAGGCATGTGAACACACGTGCATATGTGCGCACATGAATGCACACGCACGCACACATACCCATGCCTACACACACGCACACACGTGTACATGCATGTATACAGATGCACACGCACACACATGCATGCACACAGTGCACGTGCATGAATGTACATGTATGCGTGCGCACACGCATGCACACATACACACTTGAGGGAGACCATGGACTTTTAAATCCAGAAGTGTCATCAATAAATGGATCCTGTCTGATGGGGAGACTAAGTCCTAGCTGTCTGTCCAGCTGGGACTAGAACACAGGTCATCGGACTGGGTCTAGGGGTGGAGGAGTAGGTCAAGGATAAATTGCCCCTTGTCGGAAGGGTACTCAGTGTTTGATGGTGGTGTGGTGGTTCTCTACACCCACTCAGGGGCCTTTGCTCCAGAAACTCTCCTTAACATATGCTGGGCTTTTTTACCCTCAGCGCCCCGGGTTGCACCCCCAGCTGATGGGCACGGCTGCATCCACACCGGTTGTTAAATGTTGACTTATTTCCATTCTGGTTGGTGAATAGGCACTGCCCCAAGCCCACCAGCCTGGCTGCCGTTCCCCCAGCACCCCCTCTGTCCTCCCCACCACTTATGAACTAGAAGTCAAGGCTTGGTATCACCGACTCCTCCAATGCTGCACCACTCAGCTAGGGCAGGACCATGCTTCACCAGGAGGTAAAGTGCCCAATATTCCCCCACGCCACCAGCTCTGCCCCAACCCCCAGGCTCCTGTTCTGCTCCGTCTAGGGTGATGCTGGCACAAGAGTTCCTGGACTGAGGATGCCACCTTAGTTGGGATTCTGAGCCTGCAAAGGTAAAGCCAAACAGGGACCCTGGTGGACGTGCCACGGTGAATGCCACTTGCTGAGCCCCGAGTGCTAAGCTCACCCCTTCCTGGGCATCCCGTCAAATTTTCCATTCACGTGACCTCAACAAATAGCTGTCACGGTTGTTACGGGCACAGCCCTTGACCGGGCACTTCTCATTGTACCACCCAGTGCAGACGGCATTGTCATCTCCACTTTATAGATGAGGGCACTGAGGCTCCCAGGAGTCATGGTGATCTCGCCCAGGGCCCTGCAGCTTGTGAGTGGTAAGCAGGTGGGGCTGAAATCACTCTCCTCTCTGACCCTGAGCCCTGCATCCACCCAGCCCACCCTGCTACCTGCTGCCAAAGTTCCCCTCCACAGGAACCCAAGGTAGAACCAACATTGCTCTCCAAGGGGACAGACATGTCACTGTAGTTCCTTGACGTTCTGGGAGGAGCAGAGGCCAGTGGTGAGTGAGGCCAGGAGTTTGGAGAAGACAAAACATGCTGTAGCAGCCAGAAAAGGGGTCTGGCCTGGAAAGGGGATTTCAAAGAGCTGGGAATACCAAGGGCGTGAAGAAATGTTCTACTTACAATTTCCTCTGCACAGACCATTAAGAAACGGAATAATGGTATGTGATACGTGCCTGTGAATTTGATGGGGAAATTGAATGTGAAATGATTCATGGATGTTGTTTGAAATGGCAGATTGTATCCTGATTTTTACTCCTGGGGTGGGATGAAATGAACCAAAGGGAGCATCGTGAGGTTTACGTATGTGGCATAACCCGTGCTTGCACACACAGACAGAGCTTTCACAGAGGGCTCAGAGCCAAGAGTGATAGTAATAATAATGATAATCATAACCGATAATTCCTGGGTACCCACTCTGTGTCAGGCTCTGTGCTCTGCCAAGGCTGCAGGCACCATCTTCTTTAATCTTCACACAGACCTATAGGGGAGTTAAGACCCATTCCACAGATGACGAATCTGAGGCTTAGTTTCTTGCTCAAGGTCAAGTCCGTTTTACCCCAAAGCCATTCTCTAGAAACCCTTGTCAGCATGCAGGATCTCAGGCCCTACCCCAGCCTCAGAAAATCAGAATCCTCCTGTTAACCAGATCCCTATGTGAAGCACTATAAACACGCCCGTAATCCCAAGAACAAATCAACTGTATGACCTTGCATATCATCAAGAGCATGTGTCTTCTCCTGCCCTGAGTCACAGAGAGGTGACACCTTTGTCACTGACCCTTTGACATCTGAGCTCCCACAACAACCTTAATATACATCACTACTGATTCTGACTGAAAATCCCTGTGCCTTTGTTTTCCCATCTCTCAAATAGGCATGATGTCATCCCTCTATGCGGTTATTGTCAGAAAGCACAGTAGGATGCCTAGGAGGGCACCTGGTGCAGGTGTACAGCAGGGGTTGATAAGTGTATATAAAACGAATTGATGGATCGTACTGGAACCCGTCATTGTCAAGGGCTGGTTGTGTGCCTTGTCCTGGGCTAAGTGCTGCAGAGGTAGTTTCTCATGAAAGCGAATTTTCACAACCTCGCCAAGGAGGCATGGTTATCCCTGTCTTACAAGGAAGAAACCCTGAGAGGTTAAGTTATTTGCCCAAAACCACACGGCTAGGAAATGGCAGCCCTGAGATTCAAACCAGGCCCCTTTAGATCTGAAGCCCGGCTGTGTCTCCCTCCTGTCATTGCTCGCGTCTCCTCCTCCTGCAATGTCCCAGTCACCAGCCCTGAGTGCCCTTCCAGGGGCGGCACGCTCCCTGGAGCTGGCTGTCCACGGAGCCCCATCCTGGTAGCTCATCTCTCCCCTCCGCTCTCTCCTGCTTCTTCCGCAACCCATGTTCCGAGCTGCCACTTGCCGGCTCCAAGAGATCCTATGGCTCCCCATGGCCTCCCCTATTGAATCGAAATGCCTCAGCCTGTTCTCCAAGGTCCCTTCGATGCCCCGACCTCATTTGTCACTGTTCCCAAACACCCATTCTGCTCCAGCCAAGCTCATCTGTTTACTGTCTCCTTGTCCCTGTTGTCGCACAGGCCATTTCTCCCATTCCTGGCGCTTTTTCCCACATCTCTGCTGCTCTGTTCACTTTTGCAAAACCCCAGATCAAAACTGGGTCTTCTCTATAGGAACTCAAACCAGGGCAGCAGTTCTTGACTCATTCTGGGGCCCAGGCCCCTCTGAGGACCTACTGGAAGTTATAGACCCTTGCTGGAAAAGTGCACATACACATAATATTTCACATGCAAATTCTGGAAGTCTCCAGACTCTTGGAGTCCTAGTTAAGAACCCCTGAGCTAGGGGAAGTACATGCTAAGCTTTTGGAAGGATGTGTCAAACTGGCTTTTGGGGTAAAAAATAGGCCAGCCTAGGGTGGCATGTTTTGAAGTATGTGCTTTGCGTTTACTCCAAGAAGAAAAATGGTTTTCTGGCCAGATCAGTTTAGAAAACACTGCTTTGTGACCTCTGAGCTCAATTTCTTCACTTGTAAAATGGGGCCAATAAAACCTGCTTTTATATAAGTTGTCATGGTGATTGGAGGAGTTGCCTTGTGGTGTATAGAGGACCACCCTCTCTTTGGGCCCCTGCATCTTGTGTACTTTTCAAGAGGCCACCAGGAGGGGGAGAAGCTGAGACTCTCTGCTGCCCATCACCAGTGGAGAGTAGGGTCCCAGGGAGCTGGGAGCCTGGTGAGCGTGACTGAGGCTCCCAGTTTTTCCTCTAAGCCAGCAGAAGGGGCTGTGGAAGAGAGCCAAGGTAGCCCTTGCTAGGAGAGCAGCTGCTGCAGCCCTGAGTCCGGCTCTGACTCTTGTGTCTCCCAGGGACTAGAGAGCTGGTCTGGCCCCAGAGAGGCAAGGCAGGTTTGCGTTCCACAGCCCTGAGCCTCTAAATGGAGCTAACTCAGCGCAGCCAGGGGCCTTACTGGCCGATTAGCGCTGCTCTGGACAATTGCAAATCAACGCTCTGAAAAGAGACAGCTGTCCAGGTGCAGAAGGGGGACAGAGCGGCCCCAGCCAAGCCGCAGAGGGCCGGAGGAGGGAGGGGAGGCTGTGGGAAGAGCAGCCAGGGTAGCCTGGGGCCAGGGGCTGGGGCAGGGGGAGAGGTGCAGAGCATCCACACGACCTCCGCTAGGGGCCAGATTCCAGGCTGGTTCTGGGGATGCAGGAGCAAATGGAGAAGGAGCGGCAGCTTCATTGAGCACCTACTATGTGTCAGCCACTGGGCTAGGGACCCCACATTCTCTGTCATTTAATCCTCTTCCATACATGGAGACTAGGCTATGTGTTCAACCAAATCCTGGTTCAGTTTCCCCTTCCTGAGCACACAGGAAAACTACATTTCCTAGCCCCCTCTGCAGTGGTGGGGGCATTTGATGGAGTTATGGCCTAGAAAGAGCAAGCAGAAGTGACCCGAGTGGCTTCCGGGTTGAGGCAGCGAAGAAGCCGTGGGCAGCCTCCTGTCCTCACTCCCCCTGCTGGGGTGATCTCAGAGGCCACATGTCCCAGATGGACATGTGAGGTTGTGACCATAAACTGGTATTGGGTTAAACCACTGAGATTTCAGGATTTGCTAGTTGCAGGAGCCAGTGTCAATTTCCTGGGCTAATATGCAGTTCACTGGTAGGATGGATTGTTCCCACTTTGCAGATGGGGAAACTGAAGTTCAGACAGGGTTATTCACCTAGCCAGCAGGCTCAGCCGCAGACCCTCTGCCCTATTATACCCACTCTACCCCTCCAGAAACTCATGGTCTAGAGGGGCAGGACAACATCAGAGCAAATCATGATGAAACATGACAGGGGGTACATGGAGTGCTACGGAAACAAGGAGCAAAGAGCCAGGGCTTTTGGGGACAGGGGCTTCTCAGAGCTGAGCCATGAGGGGTGCGACAGGTGGACCAGGCAGGGAAAGGACAGTCAAAGCAGAGGGCCCCCTGAGTGCAAAAGCCCTGAGGTCTGTGTGTTGCAATGGTTCTAAGCTTTTGAAAACATATGGGATGTTGACATAGCCAGAGTTAGTCTCCAACTGGGTGGCAATGACAGGGAGACTAAATGAGTTCCAGGACTTAGAGCAAGAAAGCTTGAGATAAGAACCAAGGAAGGAATTCCCTTGACTGGAACTGTTAAAAAACAAAATTTATGAGTAAACGCAAAGCTCCAATTGGCCCTATTAGGCAATTCATGAATCAGGCAGCATCTCATCTGGCAAACAGGGAGATACTCTGAGGGGTTACACAACACGGAAGGCTGTTATAGTAAGGAGCGGGGGGGGGGGGGGGGGGGGGGGGGCGGGGAACGACAAGGTAAGGAAGTCATCAGCAAGGAAAAATGAGAGTTCATTGGAGGAAAATAAAAGTTGAGGTGAAGACAGCTTCTCATTGGCTGAGCTGTGGAGTTTTCTATTGGCTGGGCTTGTTGCTGGGCGAGAAGGAAGTCTTCCTCCCTCTGGGGCAATAAAGCAGTTGGGCTACCTGTTTGGAAATGCAAGGCACATCTCTTCCTGTTGGGGTCAGTGACTGATATCTTTCTGTTGGAGTCAGTAACTGATGTTTTTCTGTTGGGATAATTGACGTCTTCCTGTTTGGGGTAATTCACATGAGTGGTAGAGCGTGAGAACTCCCTCTACGGTCCTTCCTGACTCCAATTTTGGTTGAGGTTTCCCCTTTCATTAACTTTCAAGGAAGGTTTCAAAAATAATACAAGGTGATACCTCATTGTAGTTTTGATTTGCATTTCTCTCTGATTAGTGATGTTGAGCATCCTTTCATTTGTTTGTTGGCAATCTGTATGTCTTCTTTGGAGAAATGTCTGTTTAGGTCTTCTGCCCATTTTGGGGTTGGGTTGTTTGTTTTCTTGATATTGAGCTGCATGTGCTGCTTGTAAATTTTGATTCACTTTGTTATACAGCAGAAACTAACACACCATTGTAAAGCAATTATACTCCAATAAAGATGTTAAAAAAATAATAATAATACAAGGGGTGGGATTCCCCCCATCAATAGTCACCAAGAGCTGGGAGAAAATGAGAGAGGTGGTGTTTCCAATTTGGAGAGAGGAGAGCCTAAATTGTGTTTCCTTGCCCACGTCCCCCACGTGGGACCCCATTCTTTCTGTCCCCCGACTCCCCAGGAGCATGGTTCTCTTCTGTATTTTGAGTTCTAATTTCCCAAGTTCTATAATTTAAAGACTGTCCCAGCTCTGTGCTCTGGGCTCCGTGATGCAAGATAGTGAGGCTGTTTGCCAGAAGGTTTTCCTTCACATCCCTCTGGGTGGTGGTGGGTGAATACTGCTTATTTTATCCTCCATCTTCAGAGGTGTTGTGTTTCCATTTCCATCGCTGTCTGAGAGCCTGGGGGGCGGGGAGGGGACAGATGAAGCACAAACCATACAGGGCAGAGGCTCAACTTGTACTGTTTCTAGGCAGCAGGCTTGCTTCCAGCAATCAGAGCTGAAACAGACCTTGGAGGGCCCACGGTCCAACCCTCTCGTACTGCAGGTCAGAGATCGCACAAAAGGAGGCAATGCTCCAAAATCCACTTAAAGGGGAAACGTGTTCCAGGGCCGCTGCTTTAATCTCTGAAAGGTCAGCTCAGCGACCCCACATCTGCAGCTGTCCTCACTCCCCCGATGTGTTTATGGGCTACTCCCCCATTCCACAGCAAACCAGTGAGCTAGGAGACCCCAGTGCTGTTCACAGAAGAGAAGCTGAGGCCCAAGAGGAAGTGGCTCTGCCCAAGCCCTTCATCTCAGAGGTGGCAGAGCTGGGGTCACTGGCCAGTGAACCCCAAGGCTGCCCAGTAGGGGATGCAAGATGGTTCGGGAACCTCCAGGGCCTTCATCTCCAGGGACTGCCAGCCGTGATGGGAGAGACCCTTTCCTACCTGGCAAGGTTCCCAAGTGGGAAGGCATCTGAGACTAAAGCAGGGGCCCCGGTCTATCCCCAGGGATGACCAGCACCTCACAACTGTAACAGGTCCCCTCTGACTCCTCCCTTGGCAGCTGCCTTCCCCTTACTCCCCAGGTAAATGACTGGAGGGGAGTGTCTGGCTCTTAGTTGGTATCAGGAAACCTTTGTTGAATAAACAAACGAATAAATGAGAACAGATAAATTACCACGTTAACAAGAGCAAACGAATACAGTCCAGATCAAGCTTTTAAGTTGTTTATAAGTACTGAGGGGCAATGAGCTGATATCTACTGGGCCAAGATCCATCAGGGAGGGTTGGAAGGTGATGTATCTGGAAGGAGGGGCTGTAACTTCACAGAGATTGCAGAGGAAGGGCTCTGGGGGAGGGAGAACAGCTCGGGCCAAGGCTCCGAGGTAAGAATGTGCAGCCCCAAGGGGACGGAAGTCAGTGATCATGGTTGGAGCAGGAGACAGTGTCGGGGTGACATGAGCGGACACAGGGCAATGGAGTTCAGCAATCCATTTTTTCTTCAAGCTGTCCTCAGGGCTAGAGGGACAAGTCCATTGTGTTGAGTTAGATGTCAGATAAGGCTTGAAAATAAAAAAAAAAGGAAAGAAAGAATAGAAAACTGTCCCCAGGATAGCTGAGTGATTTGGAGATTTGTCATCTCCAAAATACTGTGGTCAATCAGTTCCTTCAAAAGTCAGGGCACCCTGGGTTTGGGTCCTGGCATGGTCATGAAATAGGTGTGTGTTCTTGGGCAAGTGACTCCTGTTCCTGGAGCCTCAGTTTTCCCATCTGTAAAATGGGTGGAGAGTTGGAAATTTGACCCCTGTGATGCAGGGTCCTGAATGTATATTCCACCAGTGGGAACCTGCAGAGGACAGTGGGTGGAGAATCCGAGATTCTGTCATTCTGGGGGCCACATCAGAGGTCCCTCTGTGGTGCCAGAAGTCATTGTGAGGGTCTCTTTGTTGGGACCCCACGATCCTCTGCTTCCTCTCTGGCCTTGGCTTCTGCCCCTGTAACGTTCCCCTAAGAGGTTGTGCTTGTCCTTTGCCAGACCAACAATTTGTCTTGGCCTTCAGGAGCCAGCCCAAGCATCAGCCCCTTCATGTACTGCTTCTAGTTTTATTAAGTCTAGCAATGAAAATCGTAACACTGATTTTGCTCTTACCATGTGCCATGCCCTGTGTTAAGCAACTCATTTAATCCTGAACAACAACAACCCTGAAAGGTAGGTGCTACAGGCAGACCTCGGAGATTCTGCAGGTTCGGTTCCAGACCACCGCAATAAAGCGAATATCACAATACAGTGAGCCACGGGAATTTTTGGTGTCCCAGTGCATATAAAGTTATGTTTACACGATACTGTAGTCGATTAAGTGTGCAATAGCGTTATGTCTAAAAACACAATGTACATACATTAATTTAAAAATCCTTTATTGCTAAAAAATGCTAACCCATCATCGGAACCTTCAGCGAGTCCTAATCTTTTTGCTGGTGGAGGGTTTGAAATATTGCGAGAATTACCAAAATGTGACTCAGAGACCTGAAGTGAGCAAAAGCTTTTGGAAAAATGGCATTGATAGACTTGTCCGACACAGGGTTGCCACAAACCTTCAATCTGTAAAAATGTAATATCTGGGAAATGCAATAAAATGAGGTCTGCCTGTAGTAATATTGCTCCTAGGTGGGAAAACTGAGGCTCAGAGGATATCAGTAGTGTGGAGGGGAAGCCAGAGGTATGGGGTGGGGGGCGCTGGCCACTTATTCTGCAGTGCAAGGCCTGACCTCCAGGCTTGGTCCAGTGTCTCCAGCCTGGGCACCCAAGGACAACGGCCTCCCTCCTGCAGAGTTAAAGTCAGGGCGGGAAGGTGGCCTGAAGACCCGGGGTGGCCTCCTGGAACTGGTTTTTCTCGCTCTGAGCCTCAGCTTGAGGCAGCGACTGTGCCAGTTCTGGACGCTGAGGACTTGGAAATGGTCCTTTCGGAACTTTCCAGTCACATGGTGTTGTTTTGCCTCTGTGGACCGGGCGGGGCCACGGGAGGCCCCTCAGGCTGGCACCTGCCATCTGTGATCAATGCATAGGACGCTTGCGGGCCAGGTGCCAGCAGAGCCAAGAGCACAGGCCTGGGAGTTGGAGGCCTGGACTGGACACCGTGCTGGCTTTCTTGGTCACCTGCTGAGTGGCTTTGGTCAGGCCCGTCCTGTTCTGGCCTCAGTTTTCCCATCTGTAAAATGAACGCATTGGGTAAATCCTAGCAGCTTAGAGAGAACAGTCAACACAGCAGTGGCCGAGACTTACGATGACATCGTGTGTGTGGTGACGAGGTGTGTGAGAGTGTGTGTCTATGAGTGTGTGAGCGCGGGGGGAGCCGGGCGCCTTCTCAGGTCAGAGGAGTTGGCGTGTGAAAGACAGAGGGGGTGGGGAAGAGTCCTGATGAACAATCAGGAGGCCAGGCCCTCATCCTGACTGCAGCACTGACTTGCTTGTGTCTCTGAGCTGGCTGCACCTCCTCTCTGGGCATGTGGATCCCCACGTATACAAGAAGAGCTTCGGGTTGAATAATCTCTAGTGTCCCTGTGGCTGTGAGTCTGGTTCTGCAAAGACTTGTTTGGATGCTAACGGAGTGGCTGGGTGATTGGTGGAGTGATCAGTGTGTTGGAGTCAGGGGCATCCTGGGTATGACCTTGGCTTTGTCTCTTGCTGACCGTGTAACCCTGGGTGGTCCCTTTGCCGGTCCCCTGGGTCTCCTTCTTCATCTGGGACAGTGGCCGTAGTGCTGAGAGCCCACAACACTCTTAGGGGCCCATGACATGTTTTAATTTCTCTTTAAAACCAGAAATTAAAACTTGAACTTAGCCACTTTGGTTATA
The DNA here is from genome assembly GCF_028021215.1 of Eschrichtius robustus. Classification (NCBI taxonomy): domain Eukaryota; kingdom Metazoa; phylum Chordata; class Mammalia; order Artiodactyla; family Eschrichtiidae; genus Eschrichtius; species Eschrichtius robustus. Next base: position 14,229,095 of record NC_090826.1, on the reverse strand, counting down.
TTCATGTTTGTATTAACACAGTCAGAAAATATAATTTTAAATAATTTTTCATATGAAAGCAGGCCCCGGGCCCCCAAAATTCACATGGGGCCTGGCTCTCCCAGGGTTTCTTCCTTGGAAAGAAGTGGGGCATCCCTGCCCCTCCAGGATTGTCTAGAGTAAGAAATAATATCTGTGTGTGAAAGTGTCTGGCACGCAGGAGGTGCTCCCGCAAAACGGTGACTGGATATAAAGTGAGGGGTGTGGTGGCAGAGTAACGGTCCCCCAAAGACATACACATCCTAATCTCTGGAACTCGTGAGTATGTTAGGTTACATGGCAAAGGGGAATTAAGGCTGCAGATGGAATAAGGGTTGCAGATCAGCTGACCTTAAAAAAGGGAGGGCTTCCCTGGTGGCGCAGTGGTTGAGAATCTGCCTGCCAATGCAGGGAACACGGTTTTGAGCCCTGGTCTGGGAAGATCCCACATGCCGCGGAGCAACTAGGCCCGTGAGCCACAACTACTGAGCCTGCGCGTCTGGAGCCTGTGCTCCGCAACAAGAGAGGCCGCGATAGTGAGAGGCCCGCGCACCGCGATGAAGGGTGGCCCCCACTTGCCGCAACTAGAGAAAGCCCTTGCACAGAGACGAAGACCCAACACAGCCAAAAATAAAAATTAATTGATTAATTAATTTAAAAAAAAAGGGAGATTACCCTGGATTATCTGGATGGGTCCAATGTGATCACAGGGGTCCTTACAAGTGGACGAGGAAGGCAGGAGGGTCATTGTCAGAGTGACGAGATGTGAGAAAGACAGGACCAGCCACTGTGGGCTTTGAAGATGGAGGGTGAGGCCATGAGCCAAGGAATGTGGGCTGCCTCTAAAATCTAGAAAAATGCAAGGAAAAGATTCTCCCCCGGTGCCTACAGAAAGGAAGACAGCTCTGCTAACACCCAGACTTCAGCCCAATGAGACCCTTCTCAGATTTCTGAACTCTAGGACTGCAGATCATAAATGTGTGTTGTTTCAAGTCACTTTGTATATGGGGATTTGGGACAGCAGCGATAGGGAGCTCAGACAGGAGGTGCTGAGACACAGCAGGTGTAGAGGGACTCGGGCTCTGGCTGAGGCCCCAGCCTCTCTGGGACCAACTCCCACCTTGCACGACACCCCCTCTGAGGAGAGGCCCACCTCTGGGCCTCGCATGGAAGGCGGAAGGGGGTCATTCATGGTCTGAGGGTCAAAGGGGGAGCCAGGCAAAGCTGCTCATGCTTTATCTCCTGGTTTGCTCTATCCCTTTGTCCCAGGCTCATTTTTTCTAGGGACGCAGAGACTCAACTTGGCAACCCCAAGTCCTGTTTCTGTATCACTCCCCAAGCCCTGGTTCCTGGATGCCCCTCCCCTGCCCACCATGCCCCATTTAACACAAAAGGTAGATTCCCCTGAAGCTGCTTAGATTCTGAAAACCCGGCTGTGGGGCCTGGTGCCTCACCACCTGGGCACGGAGGCGCTGGTGAGCTTTGTCAGACTTGGCACCTCACGAGGACAGAACGTGACCTGTAGCCCGGGCTTCCCCGAGAGCCCTTCTCCTGCCCTGTTGGCTCCAAATCCCTGCCCAAGAACAGGGCGTGCTTCTCCCCCTGTACGATCCAGGATTTGCTTTATTGCTAGTAATAAAAGCAGGCTTTGGTGCCAGCGACTCCAGAGGCTATGCTAGTCTTATCTTGAAACGTCAGGGGAGCCGTGTCCTTCCTCAGGGCTGCTCGTGGAGTGGGGTGGGAAGCTCCTGAAGGGAAGGGGTCCCCATTCCTGCAGCCCTGAGAATGGCAAACTGCTGACAGCTCTGTAGAGGACACAGGAAGGGCGACTGTCTTCCAGCTCCTCTGCAATCTCCATGCCACCTAGGGTGGCGAAGCCCGCGCCCACCAGCACCCCCGTAAGGTTGAGGAATTTCCCTTTCATTCTTGGACAAGCTACCTGACCTCTCTGTGCCTCTGTTTTCCCCCCTGGTAACATGGGACCGTTAACAGCATCTGCCTCCTGAAAACTGCATATGTTAATACCTTGGAAGCATGCCTGCCACGGAGGAGTGCTGGGAAGGGCCGGTTAGCCAAAGTGATTGCTCATCTATTCACCTCTTGTGCATTACGTTGTCTCTGGGAGCCCCTGGCCTCCAGGTTGGGGTGTAGAAATGAATAAGGCGTGACTCTGTCCTCAGGAGGCTCACAGTCTAGCAGAAAAAATGTCGCACTACCATCCTGTAGGGCACAGTCAGTGGGATGAACGCGCTGTGAGGGTGGAGAGGAGAGAGCCCAAAATCTTCCTGGGAGGAGAGTGTGGAGGGGGGTTTGTTTACCCGGCCTTGAAAGCTGTGAAGAAGTTTGCAGCAGATGGAGAAGGAGGAAGGGCATTCTAGGAAGAGGGAACAGAATGAACGAGGTATGGAAACATGGACACATGTGGGTACTTAGGGGGTAGTATTTGTCTTACTCATGTGTGAGGGGCATCAGCGTGGCTGGTGAACATACCAAGAAGATGGGTCAGTTTCAATTCGATTCGCACATTGATGACTTCTGGTGCCAGGCACTTTGCTGAGCGCTGGGAATGCAGAGATGCAGACACAGTCTCTGCTCTTGGGGAATCACATATGTAGCAGAGACAGGCAGACATTCATTCATCCCTTCAATAAATACGTACTAAGTGCTACATGTTGGGTACCAGGGATGCTGCATGAGCAAAATGGACCTCAGCCCAGCCTTCACAGAGCTCACAGTTCAGGGCGAAACAGATCTCCATCAGAAACTTATATACCCAGGGGAAGAGCCCTAAATGAGGGATACATGACACTGTGAGAGTGGAAGAGAGGGAAGGGAGGCCACTAGTACAGTGGTTTAGTGTTCAGTCTCTGGGCCAGCTGGCCTGGGATCAAATCTTGGTTCTGCCACTTGAGATGACTTATTCTTGGACAGAGAGTTTCTGATTTCGAGGGATATGCAAAGGCCCTGAGGTAGGAGCATAGCTTATACAGACAGGAAAGCCAGAGTGGCTGGAGGGTAGAAAGAAACTGTGGTTAAAGCTGAGGGTTGAAGGCAAAGCAAACTTTAAATGGGTCAGGATAAGCTTGCAAGCAGAATGATGGATAAAAAGAGACATTAACGCCAACTGAGAATTATTCTGTCTGGTTCACATGAAGGCAGAGGGAGGTTTTGTCAGGATCAACCTTAGAAAGAGTTCATCAGTATAATAATAATATCATCTAACATTTACTATATGTGCCAGGCACCAATCCAAGCACTTAATTATCTCAAGAATCCCTTGTGCTAGGTATTCTTATGGTCAGCAGTCCACAGATGAAGAAACAGAGGCTTCTGGAATTAAGCTTCTTGCCCAATGGTACAAAGCTAGTAAGCAGTCAAGCTAAGATTCAAGCCCAGGCAGTCTGGTTCCAGGGTCCTCATTCTTAGACACCAAGCAGAGAGGGAATATCAGGCAAAAGTGGGAGCCTGGGCAAGATTCTTGGTACCCCCAACCGCATATATTGTACATCTGCAGTGGCGAGGTACTGTGCGAGGAGCCTTGGGAGAGAGCTCCGTGATCCCCAAAGCCCCATCCAAGGGGGTCTTGGGAATACCGCAGTCCCCACCAAGGACTCAGAGAGGATCTCCTTCTGCGTAAAAAAGCAGTTCTGGATGTCCGTGCGCCACTGATGGAAAGTACACTGTGCCTTTGACAATGATAGCATCATGGGTATTTTAGCCTGGCACACGGAACCCCCTGTTGGGCTTCTAGTGGCAAATGAAGAAGCAGCAGAGGAAAGGGGCAAGGGGGTGGTGTGTGTGTGCTTGTGTGCATGAGTGTGCATGCATGGGTGCCTGTGTGTCTGCATGCACATGTGTGTGCATGCACGTGTGTGCAGGCACACATGTTTGTAGGTGGAGCCTGGAGGGACATCAGAGGACCTGAGCCAGAGCGGGCAGCAGCAAGATTCCATCAACTCCTACTCAGCCTCAAGGGTGCCATGAGCTCCAATGATCTTGGTTTAATGAGTAAGAGCTTGGGCCTTAGCGTCAGCCCCAAATCCTGGATCCACCACTCACAGGGTGTGCTACTCTGGGTATCACTTCACCCCTCCTGGTTCGGTCTTTTCATCTAAAAAAACAGGGGGCAGTATTTACCTCTCAGGATGGTTCTAAGAATCTGGTGCCAGGGCCTGGCACATTGCACAAAACTGGGAATGCATTGTGGGTTCGGAGCAGAAGGGGGGGCATGGACTGACTTTTGGATTCTGTGAACGCTTAGTCTTATCACGATTCATCACAGACCCGTAAGAGAATAAAAGCTTGGTCTGAAAAACAGGAGTCACCTTTGATTCCCCTGGTTTTGCATATTTCACATCCAATCCATCTCAACGAGTCCTGTTGACTCTCCCTCCAAAATATACCCAACGCTGACCACTTTTCACCGTCTGCTTGAGTCCAAGCTCTCACCTGAGCCCTCCTTGTATAATGAGATCATGCAGATGTGTCAGTCCTGGATTCACAGCTCTCCAGAGGATTCCCTTCCACTTGGAGTAAAATCCACCCTCCTCAACATGATTTCTATCACCTGGCCTGATTGTTTTCCCAGACTTCTTTTTTTTTCTTTTTCTTTTTTTTTAAATTGGGGTATAGTTGTTTTACAATGTTGTGTTAGTTTCTGCTGTACAATGAAGTGAATCAGCCCCATGTATACATATACCCCTCCCTCTTGGACCTCCCCCCCCGCCACCATCCCACCCATCTAGGTCACCACAGAGCACTGAGCTGAGCTCCCTGAGCTATACAGCAGGTTCCCACTAGCTATCTGTTTTACACGTGGTAGTGTATATATGTCAATCCTGAAAAGATGCTCAACGTCACTAATTATTAGAGAAATGCAGATCAAAACTACAATGAGGTATCACCTCACACCAGTTAGAATGGCCATCATTAAAAAACCTACAAACAATAAGTGCTGGAGAGGGTGTGGAGAAAAGGGAACACTCTTACACCGTTGGTGGGAATGTAAATTGATACAGCCACTATAGAGAACAATATGGAGGTTCCTTAAAAAACTAAAAATAGAACTACCATATGACCCAGCAATCCCACTACTGGGCATATACCCTGAGAAAACCATAATTCAAAAAGACACATGCACCCTAATGTTCATTGTAGCAGTATTTACAATAGCCAGGACATGGAAGCAACCTAAATGTCCATCGACAGATGAATGGATAAAGAAGATGTGGTATATATATACAATGGAATATTATTCAGTCATAAAAAGGAATGAAATTGGGTCATTTGTGCAGACTTATTATTTTTTTTACCAAGTTACTCCCTGCTGCTTCCATTCCAGCCGTATGGACTTCTTGGTTTCCATCCACACCCCAAACTTGCTCCTGACCCAGAAACGTCAGAACCACTGTTGCCTCTGCCATAGAATGCTCTTCCCCCAGAACCTTGCATGGCTCCCTCCTTCACTTCACTCAGATTTTTGCTCAACTGCTCAGAGGAGTCTTCCCTGACCACCCATGGCAAGGATGGTTTTATATTCCCCAATATCTTCCCCCCTGAACTCGAGGTGATAAAATGCCTGAGTTTTAGCTGGACACATGGCTGGGTACTAGAATAAAGGGTCTATTTCCCAGTCCCCCTGACAGGTAGGTGTGGCCATGTGACTAGGTGCTGGCCAGTGGTTAGGGAGGGCAAGGTATGTGAGCAACTTCCAGGCATTTCCTGAAGGGAGGGCGTGTGCCCCTCCTCCTCACTTCCTCCCTCCTGCAACCTGCAGTGTGAACAAGGTAGTGAGTCACTATGGATGGTTTGGAGGAGGGCTCTGCTCCAGGGAAGGCAGAGCCACGATGTAGAAGGAGTCTGGGTGTCTGGTTGACCTTGAGAAGTAGAGCCATGAAACCAACCCTGGTGATGAGTGAGACAGAAGAAGCTCTTACTTTGTTTAAGCCACTGATATGTTGGACCATAGGTACATTCAGACAAACCTGTTTTCTAATGATAACCACCTTATCCAAGAAGGTTCCAGGCCATTCCATTCCTGGCCACACTTTGTCTCCTCACGTTGTTTTATTTTTCACTTATCACTCCCTGACATTGAATTATACATTTATTTTGTATTTGTTTATTGTCTGTTTCTGTCTCTGGAATGTGAGCTCCATGAGGGCAGGGACTAGGCTGTTAGTCTTGTCCCCTTCTGTATTCCCACCTCCAACAATGGTGCTCAGCATAGAGCTGGGCCCAATAAATATTTCTGAGCAAATAGAAGATAAGCCCCTACTGTGTGCTGATGCTTTTTTTCTTTTTTGCATTATTGCAACTGATGTTATCACTGCTCTGCAACAGAAGAGATTGAAATGGAGGGAAATAAATGTACTTGTCTGAAATTCCAGATCCTGAAAGCAGCAGAGCCAAAATTAAAACTCAGATCTGTTTTCCCACCAAATAAGTGCCTTCCTTCTCCCCAAAGCAATTATGAGAATTTCGCTTTCAGGGGGAAAAAAACCAGACTCTCACAACTCAACAAGAAGACAAATAACCCGATTAAAAATGGACAAAAGGTCCTAATAGATATCTCACCAAAGAAGATAGACAAATGGCCAATAAGCACATGAAAAGATGCTCAGCATCATTAGCCTTTAGAGAAAGGCAAAATAAAACCACAGTGAGATACCACTTCCCACCCAGGAGATTGGTATAATTTTAAAAAATGTAGACAACACCAAGTGTTGGTGAGGATGTGGAGAAACTGGAATCCTCATACACTGTTGGTGGGAACGTAAAATGGTGCAGCCACTGTAGAAAATAATTTGGCAGTGTCTTGAAAAGTGAAGCATAACTTTACCATATGACCTAGAAATTCCAACCTTAGGAATCTACCCATGAGAAATGAAAACTGAAGTTCGCTCAAAGACTTGTATGTGAACATTCACGGCAGCACCATTACTCACAATAGCCCCAAAGTGGAAGCAACCCGGTCCATCAAGTGGTCAGCAGATAAAGGAAATACCGTACACCCATACGATGGCATCCTAATTGTCAGTAAAAAAAGGAACATAAGTGCTGATATATATTTCAACAGGGATAAACCTCAAAAACACTGTCTCAGTGAAGGAGCAGATACAAAGGGCTGTGTGTTGTATGATTCCATTTCTATGAAATGTCCCCAAGAGGCACATCTATAGAGACAGAAAGTACATTATTGGTTGCCTGGGGCTGGGAGTGGGAATGGATAGTGTCTGCTAATGGGCTTCTTTTTAGACTGATGGAAATGCTCGAAAATTAGATTGTAGTGGTTGTTGAACAACTCTATAAAATTTACTAAGAAATCATTGAATTCTACACTTAAAATGGGTGAATTTCAGGATTTGTCAATTACACTTCAATAGAATCATTAAAGAATGGATATATTTTTAGCCCATCATGTGTCCTCAAAGGGAAATAGTTAAATTCCTGGAACGAGCCTCCTGCTCTCTGACAGGGAGGTGACAGAAAGGAGTGCTGAAGAGCCCAGCCTCAGGGCCACTCTGTCACCTGCTTGGCAAGTCACTTAAGCTCTCCAAGCCTCAGTGTCCTCAGTAAAAGGGGGGCAGTAACTCCTACCTCCTGGGGTACTTTGGGGGATTAAAACGGGGTCCTGAAAGGTTTAGCAGGTGCCTAGCACAGAGATATGTCTCATTGTACATTCTGGTCTCTTTTAGGGAAGCCACAATTAGGCTTTGGCTTTATTGGTGAGATATCATCTCTGGTCGGGGGAATGGGATTAACTAAATCATCCAACATCTCTTCAGCACCTGCCCTGTGCTAGATCCTGCCTTGGGTACAGGAATATGAGGTACACCAGTCCATGCCCTCTGGGAGCCCGGGGTCCGGGGGATGGCAGTCATTTTCAAGGTGCTTATGCTTCAGAGGATGTAGAATAGAATTGAGGGGGAGGGCTCCAGCCCCATCAGGAAGGAAAGTGGTGAGGTTAGGGATGACTTCAAGAGGAGGATTATGCTTATGTGGAGCCTCGGAGGATACACAGGCAGTAGGGAGCCAAGGGAGGGGGAGGTGGGCATCCCAAGCTGCGGCAGCAGCTGCCGCAGCTCAGTGCAGCCCACTTTATCCCCCAGAGAATGTGATGAGAGCACGGAAGAGAATATCAGACCCCCAGATTGGAAGCGACCTTTCAAGGTCATCCTGTCCAATCACCCTGCTTACTGGGGCCTGGACTTCAAAGGCTATTGGTAAAGGAAGCAGCTGTTCCGTAACTCAACATCCCTTTGAAGATGAAGCTGTCGACAGCCACACTCCGTGACTCACACAGAGAGTTGCAATCAAGTTTCAGGAGCCCAAGTGTTTGGGGGAAGCACTCATGGTGCAGGGACGGGCTCCACCTTGGTGAGAAGTAAAGCAAAGCATCGATCCTGAGCGAGAGGCCTCTGCAGCAGGTGCCAGTGTCCTGATGTGGGTGATGGGCAGCCATCCGCCTGGAAATACCCATGAGATACAGAGAAGGAAAAGCTGATGTTGAGCCCCTACTCTCCATCTACTCTGTGCCAAAGATTTTGCGAGGTGGTCTGTGTAGGTCCTCGGGGAGGGGAGAACGCTTATCCTCATTTGAACCATGAGCACCCTGGAGCTCTGAGAATTTTAATGACTTGCCCAGGGTCATACAGCTAGAAAGGAGAAGGGAAGGGGTCAAGTTCAGCTTTGCCTTCCCCGCAGTGCTTGCTGCTTCTCATTCCATGCCTTGCTGGTCCTGATCTCACCCAACATCTAACAACGAGGTCTCTGACATATGGATGCGACAGACGCCCACAGAAATTCCACATTTGCGTTTTTTTTAAAAAAGGGATGTTTTTCTCATCATAATCTGTTACATTTTAAAATATAAAATCAAATATAAGAAAAATTGAAATTGCAAGAAAAAATGACATGAAATGAAATACAATTTAAAGAAAAGGATAATGACTCATCTGAAGACCTGTCCCGTGTTTTTCCTAGGTCACAGAACCCTTTTTTTTGCATGGTTGATACCATCTTGTATGTACCATCTTGTGCCCTATTATTTTCTTCTCAGAATTGTGTCATAAACATTTCCTTTGCTGCTTCAAATTCCCTGTGAGCATTTGGCAGTACAATCTTCATCAATCTGAATGAGTTTATTTAACCAATCTCCTGTACCGGATATTTAACTCATTTCCATTTTTTTTTTCAATACAGCATTTTAAACAATCCCTGACAGGTGACGGTGGATATAGCCGCTACCTCTGTGTTTATAATGACACACACCGCCTCATGCCACACATCCATCAGACGGGGAAGAGAAAGGCAGAAGACAGCCAAACGTGCTAGGAGCTTCCCTGACATTTTCTTATTTAGTCAATGATCTTGGGAGGTAGACACCCCCCTCTCAATGATCTTGGGAGGTAGACACCCCTCTCTCCATTTTACAGTAGGAGAAACTGAGGCCCAGGAGGTTAATGGGCTAGATCACAGTTTTGGAACTGAGCAGAGCTAGGATTCTGAGACCAGCCTGACTCCTGGGTCTGCCCCACACTGCTCCCTCCTGAGTGTGGCCAGAGCACCCCAGTTCTGTCCAATGAGATGACTCTTGCCTTCTCCCCTCAAATGGTCACATAAAATCTCTTCTGCTCCATAGGGGGCATTTGACTGAAACACTCAGCTGCCAAGGGCAGTTTTCTAGCCTTTTGTCTGGGGAGATTCAGACTCCCCAGGGAAAAATACTCCCATGGGTGTTTGCTCTTGTTCTAACAATCCTCCCATTCACAACCTCCCCTCGCCATTCTAGGGTTATCCTTGAATTTACTCTAATTCATATATTTTTTAGCAAAGCAAATAATTTGCAAATTTTTATACCCTGCTCTCTGTTAATAGCTGATAGCTTGGATAACCCTCCTGGTGCATCACGGTACCCATGTTGAGAACAGCTGGTCCAGAACACAGATGAGAACTAGGAAGGAAGTTACGAGAGATCTAGGAGCTGCCAAAAAATGGCTTTTGAAAATCCCTACGTTAAAGTTCCTGCATTTGGATCAGAGGAGAGGTCTTCAGTTTCCTAATCTGTAAAACAGGCATAATATCTCCTGCTGAGTATTGCTGTGAGGGTTAAGTATGGTAATCGGTTAAAATAATAGGTTTAAAAAAGCACTCTGATAGAGGGGAATAATACTCTGAGGATCTGGTTCTCCTCTCCTTCCTGGGCATACAGAAGACTACATTTCCCAGCACGCTTTGCAGCCAGGAGGGGGTCATGTGACTAGTTCTAGCCAATGGAATGTGAGTAGATGTGCCGTGTGCCACTTCCAGGCCAAGGCATTCACAGGTATGTGAGCATGTGTGAATTCTCCACACTGTCTCTCACCCTACCACAGAGACTCTGGAGGCCACATGTTAGGATAGCAACATCACAGAGTGGTGGCATCTCTATCAGCCTGGGCTCCTGAGTGACTCTAGAGCAAAGCCACCTGCTAACCTACATCAGATATGTAACATCAGAGAGAAATAAAACTTTGTTGTATTAAGTGCCTGAGATTCCAGGGATATTTGTTACTGCAGCATAACCTAGACTCTACCTGACTAATGCAAGTCCCTAACACAGGGCCTGGACAACTTATGCTTTTTCCTCGTCCCCACCCTTCATGGCTCAGATAGGCATAAGCCACATGCCAACATAGAAAGGACAGGTATAGTAGAGAAAGAAAAGTCCTTTGTCCTAAGACAGAGGCTTCTGGAATTCTCAAGGGCTGTACATTCTGAAGTTCTAGGTTAAACAAGAAGAAAGTGTTCCTGGCTGATAACCAATAACAGATCATTTTAACAAAACATCCTGAGAGGGTTCTATGGAGGTGATTGTCAAAATTGTCCAGTCAGAAATACTTCCTAACTTCTCTTGTAGAGATTTGAGTGGACTCTTTGATTAGTTAGTCCACTGCCACCTGAAGGTGCTGTCCCAAGAACTACATAGGATCAAAGGCTTTGGGTCTTAGATAGTCAGAGCTGAATGTTTGCTTAGAGATTACTCCTACGGGTGGGAAATAGGGTTTGTGATGGTTAAATTTCATGTGTTCTCTTGGCTAGGCTGTGGTGCCCAGTTGTTTGATCAAACCCTAGTCTGGATGTTGCTGTGAAGGTATTTTGTAGACGTGATTAACATCCACAATCAGTTACCTTTAAGTAAAAGAGATTACCTTCAATAATGAGGTAATTGTGAGTGGGCCTCATCCACTTGGTTGAAAGTTTTAAGGGCCAAAAACTGAAGTTTCTCGGAAAGGAAGTAATTCTGCCTCAAGATTGTAATATGCAGCCCTGCCTGAGTTTCCAGCCTGCCAGCCTGCCCTATACATCTCACACTTGCCAGCACACACGATTGCACAGTTGCATTTTTCAAGTCAGTTCCTTAAAATAAATCTCTGTATATACCTATACCTATGTCTATATCTCCATCTCCATCAATATCTTTATCTATATATTTGATTGGTTCTGTCTCTCCGGAAAACTCTGATACAGAACTCATCTCTCATGCTAATCTGATTAGTAGTGGCTGCTTAAAAAGCTGTGTTAAGAAGGATTCTGAGACCATGTCTAGGTTCAGTGAGTAAGAATAAAGTGAATGCAAGCTCCTTCAGAGCAGAGAACATCTCAGTCTTGTAAATTATCTTATCTCCAGTGCCTAGGATACCATCTACTGCATAGGCGGTACCCTATGATGATAAGTACATTTGTTGAATGAATGAATGATCTTTTAGCAATGTTTGCCGTGGGCACAGCAATGGGAGAGCCTACCATCGCTGACTCATTTCACAGAAGAGGAAATTGAGGCCCCAACAGGACTCTGCTCAAGGTCACACAGCTAATTAAGAGGTGACATATTCAAGTGTCAAACATATATCTTCTGGCTTTCTTGCCCCAAACTCTTCATTGTCTATCTGATGAGGAATTTGAAGAGGAACAGAAAGATATCAGGAGAGGAGAATCTGACCCTTATTTGCCAAGAATATCTTTGAAGACAGACTTCTGGGGCTCCTGGCGGAGACAGAGTTTACTCCTCCTGCCTCTGAGCACTAAACTCTCTTCAGCCCAGAAGGCCTTCCCGGGCTGCGTCCTGCAGGTCAGTCTTGTGCCCTGATCTGCTGCAGGTCCGTCCTAGGAGGACGTTGCCGAGTGGCAGTGAGGGGCTCCGCACCTAGGGTCACAATGCCTGCATTCCCCCCTCCCCACTTCCTGCTTTGACCAAGCCTGGGGGCTGGGTCAGGGGCATCCAGCAGGCCCCTCTGGGCATGTTGCCTTTGTGGGGACTTTCTGGGTTGCAGTAATGGGGAGGGGACAGGCAATTGTCAGGGGAGCTCGACGGTGCCCAGGACCTACCTCGGGGCCTGGCAAGTAGTGGGGCTCCAGTGGAGGTTTGTCTAATGAGTGAAGGAATGTCCAAGGCAGCTGGAGATGGGAATCGAAGGCGGGCAGAGATACCCAGTGGCTGTCTCGAGCTGGCCAGGTTTCCCTTTTCCTGACAAGGCCTGGCTCCTCAGGGTCTCTGTGTTCATTCCATGCCTCACCTGGCTGGCCTAAGCAGCCTGGCCTGTTTTTATTTCCAGGGACAGGGCAGGCTTCCTTACCAGTGGATGGCTCCGTGTCCCACTCTCTCTGCCCCGGTGTCCCTGCTACACTGTGGGCCTGCAGAATGGCTGTAGTCCAGGGCCTGCCTGGGTTCGAATCCTGGCTCTGGGGCACCTGGGGCTGCTTGGCGAGCATTCTAAGTTTTCATATCTGCATCTCTAGAAGGAAGATGAGAATAATAACACTTGCTTTAGGAGGTGGTTTAAGGATTCAGTGAGTTAATATACGTAAAGCTCTGCAAAGAGGGGCTGGTATATTAACATTTGCTACCATTCTGGTGGTGAGGTGACTAAGGTGATGCCCACAGAGAACTGCATGTTCACCACCGCCGTCTATGGCTTCCATGCGACCACCTGGTGAGGGAAGCAGACCAGGTATTAGCACCCATTTTTCACAGAACATTGAGGCTCAGAGAGGTTAAGTGACATGCTCCAGGTGAGCCAGATGATAAGGCATGACATTTGGCCTCCAAATCCACTCCTTCTTCTACCCAGAAGGAGGGAATGTTCCCATTGGCTGGGAAGAACGGTGGAGAGAGGTGTGACTGGGGCCTCCCACTCCTCTCAGGAGCGCTAGGAATTCTGCTCTCAATCAGGGTTCTGAGAAGTTCTTCCAGGTAAATGAGAAGTGATTTTGATTTCTTTTTTTCTGGGAGAAGCTGGTCCAGCGTGTGAGTGTGTGTGTGTGTGTGTGTGTGTGTGTGTATGTGTGTGCACACAGGCATGCACATGTGTGATGGTGGTGGTGGGGAGGGGCTAGGCTTTGTTTCTGGCAGGGCTGTTCTCCCAGAGATGCTTGAATGGCAGACAGCAGGGCAAGGGCCTCGCTTACCCGAGGACGACTGTAGGCCTTTTCAGGGTCTGTATCTGGGGTTGCTGCACCCCTGCAGGGGGGGGAGGTGGGGGACCCTGGACCCCAACAGGTCCTGGCTCTTTGCATTGGCCAATTGCAAAGCCTGAAGCTGATCCTTACAGCTGTTAGATGTATCCTGGGCTCGTGTCCCCAGTGTGTGCACGGGGCAGGCAAACCCGTTTCAGTATTAGCTGAAGTCAAAGAGGATTAAAGAAAGAAATCTGTGGTGGGGGAAAAAATAAGTTCATTGAACGCACTTCAGAGCCAAATAGAAATGACTTCTGGATCCTCCGCTGGCTTTTGGATTATCTTTGCCTGGATTCCCATCTGCTTGTGTGGATTATCTGTATCTATGTGAACGGTGTGCGTGGTTCTGGAAGGACTGGGGTGTGGGACTCTGATGCCAGGCGTGGATTCCCTGCCAGGGCAGGGCCCAGCCGCGTGGGGAAGGGTCAGCCCCTGTTGGCGGCAGGAATGTGTCTGACACGCTTGGGTGGTGGGAGGGAAATCAGGGTCCTTTGATGAAGCTCCAGGTGTGGCAGCAGAGGGGACTGATTGGGAAGGAGGAGACACCTGTTCTGAAAGGCAGGCTGGGGAGAAGAGAAAGCGCTAATCAGGCCGTGAAAGCTAAACTCCAGGCTGGTGTTCACCAGGGGGGCAGGAGAGGGAGAGGAGGCTATTCTCAGAGCAGAAGAAAACCCTGGCCACCACTGTGGGAATCTACTGGTGGCACAAAGACTAATTTCTGGTTCTGTTGTTCGTTCATTCTCTTTCTTGCAAGTGTCTATTCATTTATGATAATGTGGCAGGCAATGTGTTAGGCACTGAAGATACGGGAGTGAACAAGAGAGACTGACATCTCTGCTCTCAAAGATGAGAAGAGAAAACAGCTACTTTTGTGTTACAGATGATGGGTTCTTATCCTAAACAGGACGCATGTGGGCACAGTGCAGGGCAAGTAACCCTGACCTGGCAGAGATAGTCAGAGAGGGAGGAAGTAATGTTTAAACTGAGACCTAAAGGATAATATGGATAGTAAAAATCATAACACAAGCTCCATGAGCACTTACTACGTGTTCTAAACACTCTACATACATTTTCTCATTTAATTTCCACAACAATTCCATTGTTCCTTTTGCTTCTCAGATGAGAAAACAAAAGCAGAGGGAGGTAACTTGCCAAGGTCATGAACTAAGAAGTGAGGGATGCTGAAGGAGAGGTGAAGGTTGGGGAGAGGGCAGTCGGTCAGGGATATGGTGCTTCAAGAGGAGGGAACAGCTTGTGCAAAATTGTGGAGGCGAAAAGGAACAGGGCTGGAGCAGAAAGTGTGGGGAGGAGTGTGCTGAGTAGAGAAGCTGAAGATTTCGACTGTTCCTACCTTGAAGGGATAACAGTCTAGGGGACGCAGGGGGTGGGGTGGAGGGAGGTAAGTCCCAGAGATGAATCCTGCCTAGGGAGGACTGCAGCTTAGGAACATGGAGATGAGACATTCCTAGGCCTGGGCTGACTGTAAATGCTCTTGAGTCTGAGGACCTAGCCCAGACCTCCTGGGAAGGGGAGGACTTAGAGCTCCTGGGAGGATGAGGGAGGACCCCACTCCTCCAAGCAGAAGCACACTGGGGGACCCTGAGTCAGGGGTCCCAGTGCTGTTGTATCACTAGAGGGGTCCTGCCACTTCTCTGTGCTCTGGAGAGTGAAAAACAATGGTCACACCCCTATCCTGGAATCTAAGCAGTCTGGGAGGGCTTAGAGCTTGGTTACTAAGAGCCTTGGGGTCAGAGAGGTCTGGGTTTAAGTCCAGGTTTCCCCATACATGAATTTATGATCTTAGGCACATAACCTAACCTCCCTGGGCAGATACTCCCTCATGTGAAACATGGGGATGTTAATGCTGTAGTAGAACTTGTGTGGCTGCCTTCCCAACCTCATTCACCATTCCTCCTTCCTAAGGACACCCCTGTTTTGTTCAAGCATTCGCCTCTCCCTGATGAAGCCCAGTTCAATAGGGGAAGCAGACCCCACCCCAGGGCTAGGCATGGGCGATCCTCATTAGAGCCATCAGACACAGCCATGGTTTCCAGTGATTGGTTAGGCGTCCAGGCTTAAGCCAATCATCACGTGGCAGTGGCCCAGACAGACTGCCGGAAACATCTCATTTTGGGGACTTTGGATTGATTCTCTCTCTCTTTCTTCTACTGGGTGGGAACAGGTAAGCCTCTTGTTCCCGTTGCCATGGGCAGCCATCGCATGCCTATGAGAGAAGCCAGTCTGAGGATAAATCCCACACGTGGGGAAGAGCTGGGCTGAGGCAACCACAGAGAAATGGAGCCAGACCCATGATCAAATTAGACCTGGAATCCACCCAACCTCTAGTTCCCATTATGTGAAATAGGAAATTCCGCATAGTTAAAACCAGGGTGAGCCTGTTTCCTGTTATTGCAGCCAAAGGAACGCAAATGCATTTTCCCAGGTCATTCATTTGTGTTTTCATGTATTAGGTCAACAAGTATTTATTAAGCATCTATTAAGAACCAGACAAGGCGTCAGGCATGGGGGTGGCAGCATTTAATGAGGAGGGGCTCCCAATGGAACTCACTCGCTAATTGGGAGAAGCGAACGGGAGATAAATAATGAAACAAGACAATATCAGTAACCGGGTATACGAAGACCACAAACCAGGGTGATGTGTGAAAGGTTGAGAGGGGTCCTGAGGCAGGGGGACCATCACCTCCAGAAAGAATGAGCAGAAGGGGGTCTTGGAGGAAGCGACGTTCAAGCTGAAAGTTGAATGAGAAGGAGCCAGCAGGAGCCCCATCATGGGAAGCCTTGGAGACCATGGTGAGGGGTTTGGATTTTATTCTGGGGACACGTAAAGCCTCAGCACGTTTGAACAGAGGAATGGCATGCTCTGAATTGCATTGATAAGAGACTGTTACGGCTGCTATGGGGAGCTGGACCCCACCTGTGGGGAACAATAGGGGCAGGGGGACCAGGCAGGAGGCTCCTGTGGTAACTGATACGAGCAGCGGAGGAGACAAGGGGTGGACGAAAAATCAGGCTGTATTTGGAGGCACAGCGCTGCATGTCCTGATGGATTGAATGTAGGAGGTGGGGAAAGAGATGAACTGAGTCCTGGGGGTTTGGGCCCAAGCAGAGGGGAGGATGGTGTTGCCCCTTACAGAGGTGAGGGAGCCGGTCTATTGTGAAGATATAAAGAGGCCTCATCTGTGTGACAAGGCAGAAATGATTAACTGCTGCATGCCTGCAGTCCGTCAGGGTCTTCCGGCTGTGACTGTTCAGGTCTTCATAATCTCCACCTCTGAGGTGGGCTCCGCAGGGGCCAGACCAACTCCTTGGGCTTCTGTGATGTGGAATGAGAAGGAAGAGGGAGGGAGAAGGACCAGCTGTTCAGGGAGAGGGACTGGGAGGCATGGGGAGAAAAGAGGCACCAGGAATCCCTCCGGGGATGAGGATGGTAAAGGAGAAGGTAAGAGTTGCTGCTGTGGGGTATGTAACCAGCTGATGGAAAATATAAACAAAGGACTTGAATTATTTTGAAGTTACTCTTTGGTTGCTGGCCTGAGTTCCTTTGGTCGTGACATTGCTGTGAGACTGGACCACAGAGGCTACTATTTTACCAGGGTTACATACGTAAGCCAGCAGCAGATGGTGACTTATTATCAGGGACTCTTCCCAACCTTGAAATGGGGAAAAGCATGGAACACTCTCCCTTGGAACCTGCACCTCCTTATCCTTGGTGGCAGGTGGAGTTCTGGGCTGACAACCCCGAGGGGGGATCCATCCTGTTCTGCCTCACCCCACACCCCTGACTCCACCACACTCCCTCGGCCCAGGAAATACTGAGAACCCATCCCCCTAACACACACACACGCACACACGCACACACGCGCCAGAGCAAACCTAGCCTTAGCTCTTCATGTATGTGAAGAGATTGTCACCAGGAGACCACTCCTTTCCCTGTAGTTTGATTAAGACTAGGACCCCAGAGCAATGTTGGGGATGGTGTTGGGACAGGAAGGCAGCCTTGGAGCGTGTGTTTGATGGGCCTGGCTGGGATTAGGGTGAGGCAAGCGAGGCATCCGGGGTCTAAAACGTAAGCAGGCACTCACTCTCAAGTGCTCAAAACTGGGAGTGAGTGCCTCCCTAAGTTTTGCATCCTGGCTGTGCCACTTGCCCCGCCATAGTCCCAGCCCTGTTAATGGGAGAAGAGAGGTACAATGAAATGGGCTCGTATTGTGTCTCTACTTGTTTTTCTCCACCTGACCTGGAGGAAGACATACGTCTCTCAGAACTGTGGTTTTGTTCATATGCAGAATGGGCATGCTGATGCCTACGTCACAGGGTCCCTGTAATAGGTACTAACCATTACTGCTTACCTTTGACCCTTCTTGGAGGTAACGGGCAGCGATGAAGAAATATGCGAGGTTGGAATTGTTTTCCTATTTTGCAGATGGAGAAACTGAGGCACAGAGAGGTTAACTAGCTGGCCCAGGTATATGCAGCCTGGAAATGGCAGAGTTGGGCCTTGATCCCCCACACTTAGCACCTATCATGTGAAACTTCTCTCACTGAGGCAGAGATAAAGAGAACTGAGTCTGAGGGGTTATGCCATGCAGAAGGGGGCTTTGGAGGTGGTGAGGGAGGGGCCCCTAACAAGAGATCCATGATTTTGTCAGTGTCTCTTTGAGGAGGCCATCTCTTCCCTAAGGTGGGCTGGGATATTTGTTTTAAATGTAGGTTTTATTTTTATTCAGGTGTGGTGAGACCAACAGATCAGGAGATGACTGCCATTGAAAAGATAGCTCTCCAGAAGAGGGGGGCATGCCCTTCAGGGCCACATGGGGAAGCACCAGGGCCAGTCAGGAGGCAGAAAGGGCAAGGTGAAAGCGTGGACAAGAGCCTTTGTTGTGGTCTTTGCAGGAAGGAATGGGTGAGGCAGGCTAAGCAGCTGTAGGATTGACCAGTTTGAATAATTTCAGTGGACTCTGGGCTGTAAGGAATGCCTCTCATTGCCTGGTACCTGGCCCTGGGTGATTGGGGCAGGCGGTAACCTGTGAGGCTCCACGAAGGAGGTGGCTGGGGGGGGGGGTACAAGCTTGGATTGGTTGGTTTACATATGAAAAGCTCACTTGAAGAAGGGGACTCTTTGCTATCTCTAGGAATCAGCTTGCTCTGGGAGGACCTGTCTCTCTCCTGCCAGCAAGGCCCGCAAGATGTCAAAGCATCAAGAAAATAAAACTAGAGTAAGTAATAAAATATAGTTAACATAAATTACAGTAATAAAATAGAGTTAATATAGTTTCTCACCTGGGAAGTGCTTGCTCGGCTGGAGAGTTTGAGAAGGAAAGAAGAGAAATGTTTGTGATCTAGAAACACCTGCCAAACAAGGCACTTAGCTGTTCCCACGCGTTAATTAGGCTGAGCATTGTCGGGAGGGGAGGGAACAGCAGCAGCGGAGGCAGCCAGGGAAACAGAGGCACAAAGAGGCCCCAAGGCAGCTGGTCTGGCTGGTCATGGCTTTGCCACCCGCTCACAGTGTGACCCTGGCTATCAGTTTATGCTTCCTAAACCTGAGATTCAGGCTAGCTTTGGAGTCATGTTTCTCCAGAACACCCGGGTTCAATTTTTATCTTTGCCGCTTATTAGCTTGGTGACCTTGAGCAAGTTGCTAAACCTCTCTGTGCCTCAATGTCCTCATCTATAAAATGGGGATAATGATAGTCATCAATCTCATAGGCAGTTATAATGATCACATAACACATACAAGTCATTTCATGTATATATGGACCTAAAACCCATAGTAGACACACACGGAGGTTGGTGGTTGTCATTCGTGATGGTGCAAATGACTATCGACTGAATTGGTATTCGTGGTTGCACCACCCAATAGGGGGTCTGGTGAGAATTAAATGTAACACATTCAACCAGGCATAGAGGGAGCACTCAATGCATGGTAACTGACATGACTGTTAGCATCTTTTACTTTATAGTTATTGTTGCTGTAGCAATAATGAAAGTGGTTTCCCTTCCCTCTGTCTTCCATGATGTTGGTGGCTAGTAGGTGCTGCCATCTTCCCTCTAAAAATCCAAACAATTCAGAAAGAAAAACAATCCCCTGGAGTCCCACCACCCAGAAGAGGAGGCCGCCATTCCAGACTTTCTCATTTGCCCCTTCCCCTGCCCAGTTTTACACAAATTAAATCAAGTGAAACATTCTATTTTGCTATTTGCTTCTCTCATTCAGCATCAGTGAGTACACCCCGCATTATCCTTTTCGATGGCAGTGCTTCTTGGCTGCATTGTCATTTATTTCATCTACCTTGATCAATAGATGTGATGCTGTTTCTTTTTTTTTTTTTACCACTGTAAACAATGCTCGTGAAATATTTTGCACATAACGCTTTTGCTGACAAGTTTGGCATTGCTTCTTAGGAGTAGAAATCCTGCGTCAGGGGAAGTGGGGAGGGATAAATTAGGAATTTGGCATTAACAGATACACACTACTTATATATAAAATAGATAAACAACAAGGACCTACTGAATAGCACAGGGAACTATATTCAATATCTTGTAATACCTATAATGGAAAAGAATCTGAAAAAGAATATATATGTAACTGAATCACTTCGCTGTACACCTGAAACTAACACAACATTGTAAATCAACTATATTTCAATTAAAAGTTAAACAAAAGAAATCCTGGATTATTTTGGCCTATTGATTAATTAATTCATTCATTCAAGACATACCGAGAGCCTGTGACATGCCGAGCACTACCCCAGGCACTGGAGTCATAGCCACGAAAAAGCAGGCCAAGGCAGTAGTAGGTAACAGACGATAAACAAAATAAATGATCTATAGCATTTTACACGGGCAAATTTGTCCTTCAGAAAGTTGGTGCCAATTTACACGTCTACCAGCAGTGAGAGAGGACACCATTTTCCCCTGAAGTCTTACCAGAGCTATACAATGTTAACTTCCCCCTACAACTCTGGGAGCTAAAAGAATAAGAAATCCTTGCTGACTTTGTTTAATGACTAAGGCTTATTGAGCATTTACTTATGTGTCAGTTACATGCCATTTTAAAGCTGTCATTTAATGAATACTGAACCCATGGAAGACACTGGTCTATGGTGGTAAGTACTATTATTACCCCTATTTTACAGATAAGGAAACTGAGGCACAAGATGACATGGCCAGACAGCATTGGGCAGGGATTTGAACCCAGGGCTCTCTGGTAGGAGGTAGAAGGAGCTTCAGTGTTAGACCTTGAACTAGATGTGTCTATGGGGACATCCAGATGGAGAGGTTGGCTCTTGACAAAACCACTGCCTTCCTGGAATATTAGGGTTTCTTCAACCCACCAGAAGGTTCTGGGAAACTCATGATATTATCAGACTTTTTGAAATGATCAAAAAGGGCTGAGGGCTTTACACCGTGGGGCAGGACAAAAATGACTCAAGTGGGAGGCGGAAACATTACCTAACTGTGCACACGTCCCCTGCTCACAGGGGAGAACCCTACAACTGTCAGCCTGGTGCCCCCTGGGGCCCTTTTCTAAAGAGGAAGAATTCTTTCTTGCTGGGAAATAAGATGTGGAGGGGTGGAGTGGAGGAGGTTGGTCCATGTGGGGAAATAGATTTGAGGAGAAGCCAAGTGGGAGACCAAAAGTGTTCTTAATAAGATTGGGGACTAAATTTTGGGATCACCTTGAATATACTTTGAGAGACTTCAGTAAAGAATACAATTACTTTTAATTATCTCTGGCCGCTAAAGCGAGTTTTTGGAGTCAACATGGCTTAGGGATTAGGCCAGAGAAATAATAGGAATAATGACCATAGTAATTATAACAGCTCCCATTTATTGAGGGTTTTTAAGCACATGGACACTGGGACCAGACTGCCTTGGGCTGAATCTTATTTCTGTCACTTACCTGTGGTACATCAGTTTCCTCAACTAGGAAACAGAGATGATAATAATATTCTTCTGATTGTCTACTGCTGTGTAACAAACCACCTCCAAATTCCATGGCATAGAATACCCACCATTTTATTATGCTTATGGTTTCTTAGGTCAGGAATTTAGATAGGGCAGAGAGAGAATGGCTTGTCTCTGTGTTCTCAGACATGAGTGGCTGGGGCTGGACTCCTCTGGGACTGCTGACCGGAGTACCACGTGGCCTCTCCATGTGTTAATAGCTTGCACCACGTGGCCTCTCCATGTGTTAATAGCTTGCACCACGTGGCCTCTCCATGTGTTAATAGCTTGCACCACGTGGCCTCTCCATGTGTTAATAGCTTGAGCTCCCTCACAGCACGGTGGCCTCAGAGCAGTTAGACTTCACACATGGATATTCAGGGTTCCAAGACGAACATTCACACCAACAAGGCAGAAGCTGCTTTGGCTTTGCTGATCTAGCTCTTAAAGTCACATGGCCTCACTTTCCACTGTATTCTATTAGTTGAAGTAGTTCCAAGCCCACCCAGACTCAAGGGGTGGGGGGCGGCGGAGGACATAGCCCATGCCTCTTGATGGGCTGAATGTCAAAGAATTTGTGGTCATGTATTATAACGGTCACAAGTACTTACCTTAACAGAGCCGTTCTGAGGATTAAATTAATTCGTTAATAGATGGAAAGCACTTGGAATAGGACCCGGCATGTATTAAGTGCTCTGAAAATGCTAGCCATGGCGATGAGTATCCTTCTTCTGATCGTTAGACACCCCTAGTCCACATGGAGGCGGAGGTAGGCTCAAGGTCAAGTGCTGGGTGGCGAATCTGTCCTGTTTCCTTTAGCCTGAAGGTCTTAGTGCCCAATGATTCCTTTTAGATGCTCCCATTTGTACCCACCCTTTGTGTCTTTTCTGCCTCCTTCCCTTCACTCTCCCTTCCCCAGCCCTGAGGCAAAGATGTTCTGGGAGCCATTCCTGGCTAATGCAGTCAATTCCAGGCCCGACCTCAGATCTGCAGGGGTGTAGCTACTAATTTAGCATCATTAAAAACCAGCCAATAGTAGCAACTCCTCAAGCAGGTGAATGGCGCCGCTCCAATTCTAGCACATGAAGCTTTGTCCTTGCAGGCTGCTCTTGGAGGTGGACCTCAGTCATTTGTCTTGGGACTCCCTAGCCTCTGGGAGGACGGAGTGCTGGGACCCTGGCCTGAGCCTGGGTCTGGGCAGGGCTGATTCCTACCCTGGGCCTCCCAGCCGGGCAACCCAGGCTTCTGACCATGTATGACGGAGGGGACCGTGTATCCTGCTACTCAGTTATGAGGGAGCCTGGACTTTGCATCTGAATATCAGCTCTACAGTTTGTGAGCTGTGTGACCGTGGACAGTTTCTTACTTCCCCTAAGGCTCAGTTTCCCCAGCTGTGAATGGGAGAGCACAATGCTTGCCTGGGGTGCTTGCTAAAAATGTACATTCCTGGTTCCCACCTTGTACCAACTGAATCAGCCTCCTCTTGCCCCAAGGATGGGTAAAGAAACTTGGCAGTGAGAGGGTGGGCCAATGATCAGCTCCTTAAGCCTCAGTCTCACCTGTGTGTGGGAGGTGTGTGTATGTCAGTACCCACCATGGGGTGGTTGTGAGAATTATTAAAAAAATATACAGAAGTTCATAGCCCAGTGCCAGGCACACAGTGAATGCTCTATACATACTAGCTGTATCTAATATTATTGACATTAAGAGGAAACTGGGTGGGTTCCAGGAAGGAAGGGACCTTTCTGGTGGGTGGCGGCCTGGGGAAGAGGGAGCAGGGACCAGGATCTAGATGAAAGGTGTGATAGGGCTGTGGCAGGACTGGAAACTCAGGGGACAGGAGCCCACGGGAGGAGGGGGTCCTCTTTTCCTATAAATCTCAGTTCAAGTCATTTGAGAGCTTGAACATCAGCTGCTGCTTAGCTACGTGACAGGGTAGGTCCCCTCTTTTCTCGGGACCTCACCTCATTTGTGCGGCCACATGGCTGACCTCATAGTGGTTCCATCATCTTAAATCTCGAGCAGGACTTAGTCCTTTGTTACCAAATGCCAGTTTGTGTGCCCAATGCACAGTGAGGCCAAACAATACCAAACTGTTGGAGTTTGGAGCAGAGAAATGTTTATTGCAGCACCGAGCAAGGAGAACAGGTGGCTCGTGCCCCCCAAAACCCTGAACTCCCCAAAGGGTTTCAGCACAGCATTTTTTAAAGCCCAGGTGAGGCAGGGGGTGTCACAGGGTATGTGATCGGATCGTGCACAGTTCTCTGATCGGTTGATGGTGAGGTAACAGGGCGGTGTCACAGGGGTTAACATTATCAGTCCTTAGGCTCCAGGAGGGCTGGGAGCTATGTGTTCATGGTCAACAAGTGGTGAACATCTTCCATTTGGATGGAGATTTTCACATCTGTAAAGCAGCTCAGGAAATGTGCATCAGATACAATTAATATTATCTAGGTCCTTCAGAGAGGAGCTAAAGCAGAGGATATGGGGGAGAGGTCTGCCCCAGGAAGGCCCCATAGGGGCCCTTACACCTCCACAAGATCCCCACCTGCTCCCCAGTCCGGACTGGAGTCCTGGTCAAGGCCTCTGCTGCCTGCCCTCCCCTTGACGTAGAGCCGGATGGTGAAGATTTGGAGTGTGATGGCTTTGGTGTGAACCTAGTTCTGCTACTTCTTAAGCTGTGTGACCTCAGGCGGGTTACTTTACCTCTCTGAGCCTTGGTCTTGTTGGTGATCAAATGGGATCATCATTTCTGGCCTCCCAGCTCCTCAGGCTGCTGTGGGGCCCATCAGACAATGGATTTGGACACACTTAGCAAACTGTCAAGCCCTTAGGATGAGGTTGCGTAACAGAGACCTACCCATTAAACAGATGGGCAAGGTGAGGTGTCTTGTAGCAGAGGCCACTCAACACACTGACAATGAGCAGAAGACTTGCCTCCCCCCAGCCTCCAAGCTGCTCCTCCGCCCTCCTTTGTCCTGAACTCCAAGCCCCTGGAAGCCCCTGACAGCAGGGTGGGGTCCCAGTTCCTAGGCCGGCTCTCCTGGTTCTATCCTTGGATCCTGACACCCAGCACCCCCAGGAATCCTCACCTGGCAGGTGGGGTCGAGGAGAGGCATGAATGACCTCCCAAGAGCCCTGGACAGTGGCCACAGAGGCCAGTGAGTAGTTGGGATACAGCCATCTAAAGAGCTCCTTGTGAGCTCAGAGCAGACTTTACTAGAATGAGAAGTGTAAACATTGTGGAGCGTGACCAACTTGTCCCAGTTTGCCTGGGGCTGTCCTAGGTTTGAAACAGAATGTCCTGCACCCTGGGAAAACCAGAACTGTTGGTCACCCTAACATCAGAGCACTTTGTGTAAAAGCCAGCCTCTGGAGCCAGACCCCTGGCTTTGAGTCCCAGCGCTGCTACTTGCTATGTGATTTAGGCACATTATTTACTTTCTCTGTGCTTCGGTGTCCTTATCTGTAAGACGGGGGTAACGCACCCCACCTCGTGCAGACCTGTGCACTTGGCTAGATCACGCATGTAGAATATTTAGCACAGGGCCTGGCGTCCAGCAGCTGCTGTGAAACATCAGCCATTGTCATCCTTTCAAGTTCCCTTCCCCCAGGGGGAGACGATGAGGTGTGGGCTCACTCACCATGCCCAGCACCCACAGGGTGCAGGCCCTGCTAGCGGGGGGCCCAGAGATGTGGATGCCCTGGTCCCATCTGCAGCAGGGAGCTGAGAGTTGTGTGAATAATGACCACAGCTAGAAATCAATACAGGTCAGGTCGGGGTTTAAAAACAGGCTTGATAGTTGAGTCATTCACTTAGAACTGAATGGTATGTAAATTATTCCTCAATAAAGCTCTTAAAAGAAAATCGAAATCAAAACCAATAAACAAAGGCTCTGTTGGCTTTTCAGAGTAAGAAACACTTGTTACTGCCAGGGGCATGGTGATCATGGAAGTCTTCCGGGAAGAGGCGGCATTTGAATTGGCCCTCCAGGAACAGGGAGAATATGGACACTGGAGGTGATGGGAGGCAGGGACCCTGGGCAGTGGGCCTGGTGTGAAAAGCCTGGGTTGATATCCACATTCTGCTATTCTCAAGCTGTGTGACCTGGGGCAAACGGCTTTACATCTGAGCCCCAACTTCCCTCATCTGTAAAGTAGGAAGGGTCTGTGGGGAGTGCCCAGAACAGGCCCACAGAGCACCTGACACACAGGAGACAGTTTTTCAGGAACAAGATAGGCAGAGCCAGGATGGGGCGTGGTGGTGGTATGTGGAAGGTCCTCCATTCAGTCAATAAACAGTCACGGAACCCTTGCTGTGTGTAGGAGTCGCTATGGCTCGTGGAGCTTAAGTTCGAACGGGTGCTCCCCAAAGAGGACCAAATGGAGATGTGCAAGCAGCTCGGACTGGCTGGAGCCAGGGGTGTATTGCGGGGGGGTGGATAAAGGGAATAATGTTAGGGAGAAATTGGGGTTTAGTGGAGGCCTTGCTAGGTAGCTTTGATTTCTCTGCTTGCGCTGGGGAAGCGGTGAAGTCTGGTGTAGAGAAAGATTTGTAATCAGCTCACGGTTGACTCCCTCCCTCCCTCCCTTCCTTCCTTCCTTTCCTCCCTCCCTCCTCTCCCCCTCCCTTCCTTCCCTCCCTCCCTCCTTCTCCTTCCCTCTGTCCTTCCTTCCTTCCTGACATGCTACTGTGCTGGCCCTACAGTTGCCGGACACAGTCTGTCTTCACGACACCCCCTCCTAACAGGGAAGGCAGACTTTAATCAAATCACCCCTGAAAAAAAAGTGAAATTTGTGAAATCACAGCTCTCGATTAGCAGTAAGAGGAGAGGGGTCCGGTGCTATGAGAACTGATGAGAGAATAGGTCTAACCTCGTCAAGAGGGTCAGGGAAACTTCTGGCAGACACCACCGCTGGGTGAGAGCTGAAGGATGAACATGAGCTACAGATCAAAGGAGGCGGGGCAAAGGGCTCCAGGCAGTGGGCACAGCGTGGGCAAAGGGTCTGTGGCAGGATGGTCATGGTGAACACGAGGGTCGAGGGTCCAGTAAATGACGGGGGACAGGGTGGGAGGAGTCAGATGATTCGGGGTCTTGGGGACCACGCTTGGGGGTTTTCTTTGATCCTGAGGGTACTGGGAAATCTTGGAGGATTTAAGAGGGAGGATGACATGATCAGATGTGTTTGTGAAGATCATTAACATGGTGGGGAGAACAGAGAAGAGGGCGCCAGAGCGGAAGCAGGATGTCTTAGCTTGGGATCCCTAGCAAGCAGAGCCAAGACAAGGACTTGGGGGCAGGTAGTTTATGGGGAGTGATCTCTGGGAACAGGAGTGATGGATGAACCAAGGATGAGACAGGGCTTGTTGGGACACTGCTCTCGGCCACAGGGGCTCCATTCAGCTGGGACCTCCTGAGCGCAAGGCCTCCCAGAATTGCCCACCCACCTCAGATAGGAGGCTGGGACATCATCCATCAGGGGTGCTGATGTTCCCACACTTCTGAGCTGGGCATGAGCACAGCACCCGCCCCTCCCTCCCCTCCCTGCAACATCAGAGGAGCCCTGGGGCCGGCAGGGAAAACAATGATGGCGCACACCTGAGACCAGACTATGTCAGAGGGCAGGGAATCACATCTCACAGGAACCGTCCACTCCAACCACAGGTGAAATCAGAGAGGCTGAGAGGATGAGGCAAGAGGCCAGAAGTATCTGATACCTGTGAGGAGGCTACGGGTGTCATCCAGGTGAGAGAGGAAGGCGCTGCGGGCTAGGGTGGTGGGAGCAGGACATGGAGGGAAGTGAGTGCGTTCCAGAAATGCTCGGGAGTTAAACCAACAGGTCACGGTGATGGATTTGGTTGAGGGTGGTACCCTTCATTAAGAAAGAGGACCTGGGGGAAGACAGGTATGAAGGTAGGGAGGATAGGGGATGGGTGGGCGATCCTTTGAGTTGGAGGTGCCTTTGAGATAGCCCAGAGAAGGTGTTGAGAAAGCAGCTGAATACATGGATGGGAGCTCTGGGGAGAGGTCCAGGCTGCAGCCATAGATGTGTGAGTCATCGGAGTCTAGGTAGTAATTGAAGCCATTGGTGAGCATGGATCACCTGGAGAGAGGACAGAGAGGAAGGAGCCTCCCAAGGGCGTAAAGAGTCAAGGCCAGGCTCCCAGAGACCCCCCCCCACATCCACCTGCAGCCCCTCCCTCCTGGACCACCCCGTGCCTGCCTCCCAGGAGGGAGTGACATTTCAGCACGTGTGATGCTAATTGAATTTAATTGTCTCCTCCAAGTTGCGCTAAAACCTTTTCAAAGTCCCCTGAAATTAGGGAACATCGATAGATAACACCACTCCTCGGGGTTTGAATCTGTGTCCTCCCCGAGAACAGTGATTAATTTTTTACAAGCTAATCATATCTCTTAGGCAGGCTGTCAGCAGAGGACCCGTCATCTCTCATCAATAATGAAGCGATCCCAGCTCCGCGTCTCCCACAGCCTCCTGCATAATTCACCAGGAGGACTTCAAACAAAGAAGCCCAGGGGCTGGGTCCTCTTAATCGGTGTCCGCTGCAATTATTCACAGGGGCTGGGAGGGGCGGGGAGGGTGGGAGGGAAGGGCAGGGGATATAAAAGCTGATTGATGAGTCCACATCGAGCTCCCGTTTTCAACACGCTCTCACCTGTCTCACCATCTGTCTTCTCCACCCAGCTGGGCGCCCTCCTCCGAATACCTCATCGGTAGCCCTGTCACTGTTCCCGGCCCTTCCCCTAGCCCTCGTTTCCTCCTGTCTGTGACACTACCTCACATCATCTTTTGGCCAGACTCTGACCTTGGACCCCGCAGCCAACGTCCCATGAGATGCTATGGGCCTATTTGACAGATGAGTAAACTGAGGCCCAAAGAAGGGAAGCAACTTGCTCGGGGTCACAGAGTAAGTCAATGGCTGTACAAGCTAGACCTACAGTTTGGGGTCTTCTGGACCTGTGCTCTGTGCCCCCAAACCTCAGGCCAGGTGAGTGGATGAGCCGCCCCCATCCCTGCCCTGGTAGTGTGTCTGTACTTAGATGCTAAGGAGGAATCTGTCACTTTCTTCCCCATCGACCCCAGCTCGGGCCTCCCCCTGGGGGATGCACTGCCCTGTGTGCACAGCTGGCCCTGGCATCTGTCACCCTTTGTGGTCCGTCTCTGGGGTCAAAGATCAGAAGCAAACAGTGGCCAGAGACAGAGTGGCTGGGAGGAAGTGAAGAGAGGGCAGAAACAGAAAGAAATTGCTTGTGCTGTCTCCTCCCTGGCACCACTGAACAGGACTTTGCCCACTGGCCAATCGGACAGATTCCAGAAATAAGGGGAAGGCCTGATGCTGGAAAATACCCCCATGTGAACGTGATTTCTTGCATCTAAGCCTTGAGCAAATGCCCCATAAGGACCTGTAGCTAAGAAGCCATCCAGGGACAAGAATGGTCTTCTGAACCCTGCTTAACAGGCTGGCTGGAAGGCAGAACTGTGAGTCCCATGCTCTTCCTGTGCCATCTCTGTCCTGGGAAGGAGGACCCCTTCCTCCCTCGAGTCGGATCCCTCTCTCAAGGCATGGCTCGGGTGATTGAGTGGGTCCTGGGGGCTCCCCGGTTCTCTATGGTTGAGCCCCAAATCTGGGTCTCTGGCCTGACCTTGTGTCAAAGCAGTGGCCGGGTCTGCTCCCTGGAGACCCAACTCAACATGTCAAAAAACTTCATCCATCATTTTCTCAGCTCCCTCCCACCCCTCTATCCCTTTGTCCCATTTCTGGGTCATCGCTGGGGTGAACCGATCAACCTGGCTGGCTCAAGACAAGAGAGTTTCCAGAGACTTCATTTTCAAACGAGGAGGGTACCGAGCAAACCAGGATGAGTTGGTTGCCCGAGCATCCCTTTCTTCCAGGCACCCAGACTGCAAAGTTCAGTGTCACAGAGAAGCAGGGCTGGGGCTGGGAGGGGAGTAGTATCCTCCCTGGGTTTGCAGGCCAGCTCCACCTCCCCTGTCCTGGTGACCTTAGGTATGGTTCCTAACGCCTCTGGGCCACAGCCAACTCACCTGAAACATGAGTAATGGTCATAAACCCAACAGGATTGCTTTGAGGAGAGAATGAGATCGTGTATGAAATTGATGCAGCACAGCACCCGGCATGCAGCAAGTGCATGTCCACGGTCACTCCCTTCTCTTCCCGCCCACCACGTTATCTGTTCCAAATCCTGCCTGCAGAACACATTACCCGTTTCCCAGCTTGGAATTCAAGGCCTTCAACAGCCTGGCCCCAGCTGACCTTTGCACCCTCCAGTGCCCGTCTCCTGTAGGTGCCACCTAGGGTCAGTCTTGCTGGACAGCTGCCCATTCCCTGACCCCTGACTCACATTCTCCAGCTGTTCCCTTCCCTGCTTCCCTCCCCTGTCCACCCCCAAGGTCCATTACAAGGGCTGCCTTTTCTGAGAGGCCGTCCCTGATTTCACCCCCAGGGTATGAAATCTGTATCCCCTCGAAATCCCCACAGTGTGTAGTCTGTGCCTCTCTTAGGGCTGGGACTTTCTGAGTGTAGAGTAATTAATAACTGTTGCTAATATTTGTTAAGTTCTTTCTATGCACCAGATACTGGTCCCAGTTCTTTGATTCATACTAACTCCCTCATTAATCCCCAGATCCAAGATCCTATGAAGTGGATACTATTATTAGACCCATTTTAGATCCAGAAAAACAGAAGCCCAGAGAGGTCAAGTCACTTGCCAAAGGTCACACAGGAGCTGAATGGCAAAGCCTGGAGAAGTGGTTAGATCTGGGAATCAGCTAGACTTGGGTTCAACTTCTCCCCCATGAGTGACTCCACAGGCCCCTCACCTCCCTGAGTCCCTCTGAATTTCCCCCTTTAGAAATGAGGATCCTAAAACCTACCTCACAAGGTCTTGGGAGGATGAAATGGTTCCTTCTCTGCCTGGCACATAGTAGGTACTCAATAAAATGGCCCCTGTTGCTATTAGCTTAACCTGAGTGGTAGGTTTTTCTTTGCTTTCACCTCAATGACTATTTCCTGGGCCCCCTGCTCAGAGGACCTGGGGGGTGTGACTCAACACAGAGTCTGGTCTTCTTGAGGCTCCAGAGCCAGGCAGGCAGGGGACTGAGTCCTGGCTACAGGATTTCCCAGCTGTGCGTGTGACCTAGACAAGGTCAGCCCGGCCGGGCTGGAGATTAACATCTGCACTCCCGCCAGGGCCAGGAAAGGCAATGATGGTGGAAGGAAGGCAAGGTGTCAACTCGTGTGCATCACTGCGGGCCCTGTCCCCTGTCCCCCCTTGTTCCAGCGGGTGTCCGCAGCGCCCCTCAGATTAAATGGGGGCCCGAGGTGGCCCAGTATAGCGGGAGCGAGGGGACACGGTGACTTTATGGCTACTCAGATCCATGGTTCCAGGCAGACGCTGCATTTGCATTTAAATGGAGGTTTGGAAGTCTGTAAATCTCCATTTCCCAACCGAAAAGGCCTAATGGTTGTTTAATCACGTTTAGATGAACCCCCGGAGCACTGAGGGTTGGTGCATCTTAAATCCACGCAGCAGAGACAAAGATCAAATGAGGGGCGTGCAGGCAGAGGGTTCTTCCCTCATTGTCCGGTGGCTGGGCCAGCACTGCCTGGGAGGCTTGCGGACTGTTCAGTGCTCTCCCGGGACGTGGGTAGGGCTCTGACCCCCACCCCTTCCAGGAAGGCCTCTGGGACTGCTCAGAAGTAGCTGTCACTCAAAACTCCTGCAGTCTTCCCTTTACACTGCAAAGTGGAGAAGCAGTGGCAGAGAGTTGGCTTCAGAGAGACCTGGATTGGCAGCCTGACCTGCCCCTGGTTTACTGTGGCCAAGGGCAGATCACTCAACTAACTGTTCTGGGTGTCCCCGTTCGTATCTAGAACCTGAAGGGCATATACTTCCAAATCATTCATGTGAAGTAGGTGGCACACAGTAGGGGCTTTCAAATGATAGTTAATATAACTCCAAATTGCCCTTAAACTTGAGAAAGAGTTGGCCTTTGGGGGTCTGCTTCATGGCTATAATTCTCAGACTTCGCGGTGAGTTACTGGAGGGTGATGGGGTTTGTCTAAACTGCTGTCCCCACCCCGTTCTGATTCAAACCCCAGGAGTTGTGAGAAAGGGGGCTTTACAGTAAGAGTTAATGACGTGCATGTGGCCACTTCCGCATCCTCTGAAGTGCACCAGCTGCAGTGACTTACCCTACAACGCGTAAGTGAATTCAGGTGGTACCCTACTGTGTGTGTATGAATTCAGGTGGTACCCCATGTGAGGGGCTGTGTGCTGAGTGCTCAAAAGAATACCTGATGTTTCTGTGGCCCCCGACACCGCATAAAGCCCTGTACTGTTAACAGGACATGGCCACATCCACAATCTCGTGAGACCCTTGTCAGAACCTCATGATACATATGCCACTATCCCCTCATTGTGGATGAAGATCCAGGCTCAGAGAGGGAGAGCTGCTTCTTGAGATCCCACGGCTTTGGAAGCAGAGCTCAGGCCGTGAAGGCTTTACCGCCCACTACAGGGTTGTTAACTGCATCCTGTGCCGCCTCTCACAGGTGCTAGACGGAGCATTTCCTGGTCTGTGTTTGGAGGCTCTGCCAGGGGCAAGGTGCATTCCTGACCTGGCTGGATCCCAGGCTTTGGGACAGGGCAGGTGACCTTTTCAAGGTGGCATTTCCAGCCTTCCTTGTCCCCTGGAATTCAGGCCAGGCCTGCCAACGACAACCAGGTCAGTAGGAAAGTCTCCAATTTCAGAGAAGATATTCAGATGCTTGCCGCAGAAAGCAGTAAAACTTGGCCTTGGGGTCTGGCCCTGCCACCTGCCCTGTCCTCGCAGCCCAGAAAGGGCTGGGGGAGGATGCTGGAGGTGGGGTGGGGTGGGGTGTGAGTGAACACGGAGCTTTTATCACCTTCCTCCCATCGCTTCCACCCCACACCTCCCAGAACCTGCCTCATTGAACACACTGGGAACTCTCTGCCTGCAGACCTTCGCCCCAGTTTCCAGCTCAGGTCAGGCCCACCTCTTTGAAGGAGCTTTCCCTGGCGAAATTCATTTCCTTCTCCTGTGATTTCACAGTGCTTTATTTGTTCCTATTTCTCCTACCTGGAGCTCCCAGCGGAGGGGGGAGGGAAAGTTCTGCAGGTGAGCTCCAGGGCTGCCACCCCCAGTTCTAAATTTGGGGATTTGACATCAGCTTTTTTTTCTTTTTTTTTTTAAAGACTATTTTCTTTTTCTTTTTTTTTTAGAGCAGTTTTCAGTTCACAGGAAAATTGAAGGGAAGGTACATAGATTTCCTACACTTTCCCTGCTCGACACACACAGTCTTCCCCACCAGAGTGGTACATTTTTTATAATTTATGAACCTCCACCTTATAATCAGCCAGAGTCTGCAGTTTACATTTAGGATTCACTCTTGATCTTGTACACTCTGTGAGTTTTGACAAATGTAAAATGACTTGTATCCACTTTTGTAGTATCACACAGATTAGTTTCACTGCCCTAAAAATCCTCTGTGCTCCCTCTTTCCCAGACTCTGGCAACCACTGATCTTTTGACTGTCTCCATAGTTTTGCCTTTTCCAGACTGTCA
This sequence comes from Eschrichtius robustus, assembly GCF_028021215.1. Lineage (NCBI taxonomy): Eukaryota > Metazoa > Chordata > Mammalia > Artiodactyla > Eschrichtiidae > Eschrichtius > Eschrichtius robustus. The sequence goes on along the minus strand of NC_090826.1, from coordinate 14,195,978 downwards.
TATAGTTAGAATCACACAACTTTTTCAGACTGGCTTTTTATGCATTTAAGTTTACTGCATGTCTTTTGATGGCTTGATAGCTCATTTCTTTTTAGTGCTGAATGATGTTCCATTGTCTGGATATGCCACAGTTTCTTTATCCGTTCACCTACCGAAGGACATCCCGGTTGTTTCAAGTTTTGGCAGTTATGAATAAAGCTGCTGTAAACATCCATGTGCAGGTTTTCGTGTGGACATAAGTTTTCATCTCCTTTGGGTAAATACCGAGGAGCGTGATTGCTGGATGGTATGGTAAGAGTATGCTTAGTTTTGTAAGAAACCGCCAAACTGTCTTCCAAAGTGACTGTACCATTTTGCATCCCAGCAGCAGTGAATGTGAGTTCCTGTGGCTCCACGTCCTCACCAGCATTTGGTGGTGTCAGTGTTCTGGATTTTAGCCGTGCTAATAGGTGTGTAGTGGTATCTCATTGTCTGGCTTTTCTTTCAATGAGAGTTTGGGAGACTGTGTGATTTCCAAAGTCACTTCTGCTCAGGAATTATGTGATCAGAGCCTCCAAGAGGAGCGGGATTCCTGGCAGCCAGGGACTGACTCTCCTCTCACACCCTCAGAAGCCCCTTGTGCAAAACGGGAGTCTGGAATTGTTTGCTGAATTGGATTGACTTGACTTTGTCGTTTTAGAAATGATGCAGTCCCCATGAAGGGTAGAGGAGCTGGCACCTTGAGACTTTTTCCTAAATGAGAAAGAAAGACTCCTTTCTCACGTCATCCTGATGTAGGATTGGGGTCTTCCCTGCAGACTGGAGCTACAGTACAGGGACAGCTCTGGGGCCTCAGGGTTTGGCAGACTGGGGTTTGAATCCTGGTTCCTCCACCCACTGATAGAGAGATCATAGGCAAATTCCTACTTCCCTGTGCCTGAGTTTCCCCATCTGTAAAATGGGAATAATAATAGTATGACAATTTGGTGAGATGGTACACAGAGCACTTAGGCATGGGGCCCAGCTCAGGTCATGGCAAGTGCTCAGTTAGTGTCGGTTACTATTACTATTATTATTGCCATCCTCAGGTTGCAGGCCTCTCGGGGCTTGAAGACACGGGAAGGAGCAATGGTCACATGGCCTTCCCCTGTCACCGCCCTGGCTATGGCACTCAAGAGATGTTTCCTGAAGTGTTTGTCCCTGGAATGCTGATCACAGGGGGTACTCATGGGTCAGAGGAGGCATCTGGAGTCAGATAGGTTTGGGGGTACTAGGCTCAGCAGAAATAAGCAGCTTTCTTTTCTTTTTATTTATTTATTTTTTTATTGGAGTATAGTTGACTTACAATGTTGTGTTAGTTTCAGGTGTACAGCAAAGTGATTCAGTTATGCATATATTTATGTGTATATATCTTCTTATACATATATATAAGAATAAGGCTATGTATATTCTTTTTCAGATTCTTTTCCATGATAGGTTATTATAAGATATTGACTATAGTTCCCTGTGCTGTACAGTAGGACCTCGTTGTCTATCTATTTTATATATAGTGGAGTGGCAGCTTTCTTTACTACAAGGTTTCTCAGACACCCATGCAGCTTCTGGAAGGAACAAAAGTGTGTGGTGCTTCCCAAACTTCCTTGGCCACGGAATCTCATGGTTCTGGGAGCATCCTGTCAAACCAGATGACACTTGAAGGAAGGCTAGCACTGGGGATTAGGGGCGGCCTTCCGCTGGCTGCTAAGGCCCATCATGATGTGATCCTGCCACCTTCTCACCATGGTCTCCTCGTCCTCCTTGACAGCCCCCCTGTGTCCTGGTCACAGCAGGCTGTTGGCTGATCCAGAACATGCTAGCTACTGCCTTACCTGAGGACCTTCTACATGCTGTTCTGTTATCCCTTTCTTGGCCTGTCCAGTGAAATCCAACTTATCCTTTTGGCTTCAACTCAAATGTGACCTCCTCTGCAAAGCCCGTAAAGCCTAATCCTGTAAACTCTGCGGGTAGAATTAGGGGCTCCCACCCCATCTTGTTCACCTTTTCAAGCCCTTATCACTGTAATGTTCCATGTACGTGTTTCTCTTCCTCATTAGATCATGGGCTTCTCAAGGGCAGGGGCCATCTCTTATTCCTAGCCTGGCATGTAGGTCTGGGGGCCTAGCACAGAGTGACAACAAATGCGAGTCATTACTTTGATGTGTGCAATAGTATTTAGGGATGTTGCCAGCTTTGTGGTTAAAGGTAGAGTCACTGGCATCAGACAGACCTGGGTTTGAATCCCAGACTTACCCTTTATTCATTATATGAACTTCCAGTACTTTGTAAACTTCTCTAAACTCAGTTCCTTCATTTTCTTATCTGTAGGATGGTAATGCTATCACAGGGCTGCTGTGAGGATTAAGTGATTAATTCATGTAGAGCGCTTAGCTCAGTGCCTGGCACACAGTAAGTTCACAGTAAGTGTGAGGTACCATTCTTGTTGTTGTTGTTGTTAAAGATCCAGGTGAGAATGCTTCTCCCCACTCCCATGGCACAGACTGCCCTGCCCTTGACCTGAACTGACCTGAAGGACAGAGAGCCTGCCCTTGCTGCTGCCTTCCCCGGGGGTACTTCTAAGTCTCCAGCGCTTCCTCTCCGCTGCCTGCCTCCTCTCTCCCCCGGGGTGAGAACCCACGGCTCTCAGCTCAGAGCCCCCGCCACGAGCTGGCTCAGAGCCAGCCCTGACACAGCCGATTGGGAATTTGTTTTATTTCTGAGCCTGCCCCCTCCCTCTTCCCCCTCTGAAAAAGCAATTAAACTTGTGTTTACTAGAGTGGGCGGCTGTAATCTGTCGTTTGCCCATCTTATCCTGTCGAGCTGCCCCACTTCCAGCCTGCTTTGCTTAGGCAGGGATGGGAGATTTTGCATAATCAGTAAAAACGGAACTCAGAAAAGGGTGGGTTGGTTTCAGACCAGCAAAGTGTGAGTACAGCTCTGGGGACCCGAATGGACCGGGGGGCGGTAGGGGGGCTGGTGAGGGGCCGGGTCTTCCCTTACTTGGACATGCCTTTGCAGGGTCTTGTCTTTCTGTCCCTATTGGGCAGGGCAGGTCCCCACCCCTGACCCAGCCTGGTCCATCCCCGAAGTCAGGCCAAGGCTCAGAGGGGCAGGAGTTGTCTGCTGATCACGCCCCTCTTTGCATACAGCTTTCGGGGGCTCCCCAGTGCCCCAGAAACCGTGTTCTCATTCACTGTGTCCTCTCCCCATCTGTCCCTCCCAGGGGCCAGTAAGGCAGAATCAAATACATGCTGGGGATTCTGATTCCTGGCTGTGCTACGGTCCCCATTTAGGTTTCCCCAAAGCTGACCTTGACACAGGGACTTGAGTGCAGGTGGGTTACTTGGGAGGGGATTTCGGGAAGCTCAGTGAGGGAGTGGGAAGAGTGAGCCAGGGAAGAAAGAAAGTCTTAAAAAAACGTGTTTGTGGGTGGGCTGCAGCTGGGGACACCTGGGCTCGAGCCCTCTGGGGACTCCGAGAGACTAAAAAGAACACACCTAAGAATTGTCCCACTGAGGGCTGAGGAAGCCAGCATCCTGACCCACTGGGGTAGATTGCTTGTTAATAGCCCCCTGTGAACCTCACCTCTCTGTGTCCGCGCCCTGGCCGAGGCCCTGCTGCCAGTGGCACTGGGCTGGGCCGTGTGACTTGCTCTGGCCAATGGGGCTGTGAGCACATGCGATGCAAGCAGAGGCCTGGTGAGCACTTGCACTTAGGGGCCGGCTTTCTGGGAACACGGCTGCCATCATAAACGCAGCCTGGACTCTCCTGACAGGGGACGTCGAGGCACCCAGCCCGCAGCTGCACCTAACCACCAGGCACCTTGAGCCATCTGGTCCAGGGCAGCTGCCAGATGACTGCAACTCATGAGTGACCCTGCGAGACCATTCCAGCTGAGCCCAGCCCAACTGCAGAATCACCAGCAGATAAACAACTGTTAAGCTCCTGAGTTTGGGTTTGTTTATTATGCCGCAGTAGATAACTGATACATCCACGAACTCTCATCCTTCATTGTTGTGGGTTGCTGGGGTGGGTGGAGAACTAACTCCCCGACACTCCTGGCTGGCCCTGACACAGATTCCTGTGGCCAGAGAAAGCCTGCAGTCAGAGACATGTCCCGTTGGAGGTAGGATGGCCTCTCAGTGTAGGGAACCTGTCCATCCGAGCGGCAGGCAACTTCCAGGTAGGCCAAGGCGATGGGGCAGAGCCCCCATAGCATCTGCTACAGCACCTGGCTCTGAAAATGATCCAGGGAGCTGCCCTGCAAATTCTGGAAGGCGCCCCTTCAGAATTCAACTCCACATCTACACTACACTACAAGGTAAATGCTACCTTCCCTCCCTCCCTCCCTCCTTCCTTCCTTCCTTCTTCACTGCACCTGGCACCCTGCTCCCCTACCATATTAAACACCCACCCCCCGCCCACATAACAAAGAGATGTTGTGGAAAATGGGAAAGAACACAGTATTTGGGTTCAGATGGGTCTGAGTTGACATCCAGCTCAGCTAGTGTTACTAACAGTGACTTTCTGTCTGGCTGAGTCTCAGTTTCCTAGCCTGTAAGATGGTATATGCACCGACAGAACTGATATGAGGAGAGGCATTTTTGTAAGTGTGTAGCCCATAGTAGATCCCCAGCCAGAGAAGCCTGCTTTAGACTTGACCCCCTCCTAGGCTGAGAGGCAGATTTGATGGGGCAGGAAGGAAGCAGGCCTTCTGCCTCTCTTTCCTCTTGTAAAATGTGCAGCCTGGCTTTCTGTGGTGGTGGAGCGTCTCCTTATTAAATAAGGAGCTCGAGTGATTAGGCTATTCTCTGCGGCCTGGCTTATGTCTCATTTTCAACTCTTTTCATTTGTGAAGCCAGTTAGGAAGAGGCAGTTTTTGGTTTCTTTTTTTTAATTAAATTGGAAAAGTTCTACTGGAATCTTTGAAATGTTCAGAGCGGTGGCTTTTTAAAATAAAAGGGAAGATAAAGGAAGCTGTCTCAGTCCTTGGGTCACACAAGAATTGCGCGGCCCCAAAAGTTGTTGGAAATGACAACCATCTGCCCTTATCCAGGGACCGGCTTTGTTGTAGAGAGAATCCTAGGGTTTGTTGTAAGGGGTTTGCCCTCCGAGTCCTCTCTGGAGAGCACTTCCAAGGAGCCGTGCATTTTATAACTATTAAGAGTTTCACTTGTCACATCAAGGATGTAATAAAACCAGTCTCCGATGCTTCACAGGGAACGTTATGTGAGGATGATTTGATAAAGTTAAAAGTGTTCTACACATGTAAGGTATTATTAGTGGTGGCTGGGATGTCCTGAGAAGGAAGGTGATTTTCCCAAGTTCACAGAGCAAGTTGGTGGAGGAGCCAGAAAAAGAAGCAGAGCCTCTTCATCTGGAGCGTTGGGACCTTGACTCATTTTACTGACATGATATCCACAGTGCTGAGAAGAAAGCCCAGCCTACAGTAAGTGCGCTGTGAATGTTGTTCAATGAATAAATGAATGAATGATGCTCTAACAGTCCTAGGAGCATGAGGGACCACCATAACCCATCCCTGCAGGACCTTCCAGCCCCATAACAGGCATTCTGGACTGGCTTCTTTGTCTGGTTATTCCTCTGTCCTCCCACCCCACAGAGCAACCCCTTTCCCCCCCTCCCCTGTGCCCACCGGTGGGAGGTTGTGATTTAATCCCACTACTTCAGCCCTCCCTTTGCTGTGTGACTCTGCAGTTTCTCCCATTAAAAGGCGGAAGGTATTTCCCACCCTCTGACTTTGAGTTGGGGGATAGGACTTGCTTTGGCCAATAGAATGAGGTGGACGTAACAGTGAGCCTAATTCTCAGCACGGGTCTTTTTTTTTTTAGCTTATTTTATTGAAGTATAGTTGATTTACAATGTTATGTTAATTTCTGCTGTACAGCAAAGTGATTCAATTATACATATATATTCTTTTCCATTATTGTTTATCATAGGATATTGAATATAGTTCTCTGTGCTATAGAGTAGGACCCTGTTGTTTATCCATTCTATACATAATAGCTTACATCTGCTAACCCCCAAGTCCTACTCCATCCCTCCCCCACCCCCCTCCCGCTTGGCAACCATAAGTCTGTTCTCTATGTCTGTGGGTCTGCTTCTGTTTTGTAGGTAAGTTCATTTGTGTCATATTTTAGATTCTACATATGAGAGATATCATATGGTATTTGTCTTTCTCTGTCTGACTTACTTCACTTAGTATGATAACCTCTAGTTGTATCCATGTTGCTGCAAATGGCATTATTTCATTCTTTTTTAATGGCTGAGTAGTATTCCATTGTATATGTGTAGCACAGCTTCTTTATCCATTCATCTGTCGGTGGACATTTAGGTTGTTTCCATGTCTTGGCTATTGTGAATAGTCAGCACAGGTTTCAAGAGGCTTTGCATGATTCTACCTCTCCCCTTGGTCCTCTGCCAGTCTCAAGAAGAACACACCTGAGCTAGCCTGCTGTCCCCAGGAGAAGGATAAGAGACCTGGGGAGCAGAGCCCTAGCTGAGCCGCCCCAGTACAGCCCAGCTCATCCCAGAGCCCCAGCCAATCTGCAGTGAGGAGCTTGATCAATGCTTTCTGTTGTCCGTCACTGAGGTCTGGTGCTTGCTTGTTCCACAGCATAACTGAAGCCATAGTTAACTGATATACCGTTCAAATCTTCCAAATCTTCTCCAGCCTGGATCAGTATTTCTCTCCCCTTGGAAGCCTTCCCTGACCTCCCCAAGCTCCTTAATGCATGAGTTCATTCATTCACTACAGTTGACCCTTGAACAACACGGGTTTGAACTGCGAGGGGCACCTAACATGCAGATTTTTTCCCGTAAATACTATAGTACTACACGATCTGAGGTTGACTGAATCTGCAGATGCAGAACCATGAATATAGACGGTCGGCTATAAAGTTATATGTGAATTTTCAACTGCACGGGGCAGGGGTGATAGACGCCCCTAGCCCCCATGTTATTCAAGGGTCAACAGTGAATGCCTACTTTATGTCAAGCCTAATGGTAGAAGCCAGGAGCAATAAAGAGATATAATACGGTCCCCCTAGGATCTCCAGTCTAGCGGGGGAGACACATGCCAACAGATGTCATTGTTATTACTCTAATTATTAATGTTCCTAATATATTAGCTTATATTTGTTGAACATTTCCTGTATGAAGCACTCTGTATACATTACTTCCTGTAATCGCCACAATAATTCTAGGAGAATATTTTATACTCATGTTACAGCTGAAAATCCTGAAGCTCAGAGAAGTTGACTTATTTGCCCAAACAATATATCCGTAGAGGATCAGGGATTCCAGCTGGAGTCAGCCTGAGTCCGGAGCCTGGATTCTGCTTTGGGGATGAACGTGGTCCAGGTGTGCCCAGGTGGTGGTGACAGGGAGGGTGTAATTGGCTTTTCCGAGGCTGGTCCTGAAAGGTGCACACAGAGAAAGCCAGGCAGAGAAGAAAGAGCCCTGAGGTGCGGAACACCGCAAATGCAAAGGCCTGGAGGTGTGAGGTCAAATGGTCCAGGCCTGGGAGCAGAGGGAGGGCAGGTAAGATTGGAAGCGCCACCTGCAGCCATACCCTGGGGAGCTTGCTGAAGGAAACTGCCTGGGCTCCTCTCCAGGATGGGTTGCAGTGGAGACCAGGCACCTGAAGCTCTGGTCATGCTCTGCCTTTGGTGACTCTGATACTCCCTGCCATTAAAAAACCTCTACCTGGCTGAAGCCTTTCCGTTCTCCCTACATCAGCTCTCTCTCCCTCCTCTGACCTCTCATGACTCCTTGTCATCAACCCCCAGCTTGGCACGGATCTGCCCCCAACTGTGTGCCATGAGCCTCTTATCTGTAGCCAGACCGTGGGTCCTTGAGGGCAGCTGGGAGAATGGTACTTTTTGCAGCCCCAAAGTACTTGTACCCAGGATGGGTGGCCCACCAGATTTGTCAATTGATTACAGCAGTGATGGAGTCGGAAATGACGATCTGGAAGCCCCTTGTGTGAGGCCTAGAGTCTGTATAAGCATATCATCATCATAAACAATGTATTGTAATTACAGAACACATCTTTCCCCGTTGCTTCGTTAAGTGCGTTTTATTCTTGACTTCATTCCATCCTCGCAGAAACCGTATGAGGCACGTGCCAGTTTCCTCATCTCTGAAATGTGGATGACGAGGCCCAGCGAAGGTGAGTCACTTGCCAAAGGGCTCTGACAGAGCTGGCAAACCAAACACCAGAGCCCCCTTAGCTTCAACTACCTTCCTCTTTGGTGGGGGCTCGGAGGAGGGGCTCCAAAGCAAGGAACGTTCTGAGAAGCCTTCAGGGTCAGGTGCAATCAGCCTCAAAACCAGCTGGGTTGGTGGGTAGCAGGCAGGACACCTAACCAGGGTCAGGGCCCTGGGTTGCAGTCCTGCCTCTGTCACTAAGCAGCCTGGGATCTTGAGAAGCCCCTCTCTGCTCCGTGCCTCGGTTTCCAAACCTGGGATAAAGAAGGGGATGAATCTATCTTCTGTGTTGACCTTGCAAAGTGCAGGGGTGATGTTCACAGTTCCCGGGAGCACCTGGCAATCGGAGAAGTGGGGTCCCCTCCCCTGGGCTGGGGTGGCCCTCCCCTGGTCCACCCAGGTCCCTGCTCTGGCCAGCTCAGTGTCGGGGGCACCATGAGTATGGAGCCAGCGACTCTGCCAAGGACGTCACCCCCAGCCCACCTTCCCGGTTCTACAAAGGCCCGTGCTGAATGTTTGGCTGCTTCCAGGTAACGCTGTGAAAACCCTTCGAAAGACGAGGAGCTAATTGATGCTCACGGGGACAGGCAATCACTTACCTTTGTTATGTCAGCAGCCTCTGCGTGGGCCGTGCAGAGAGCGGTCCTCCTGTACTCTCTGCAGGGCAAGGGCAGAGTGTCATGGTTTTGCTGCCATTGTCACCTCTGTTTGCTGAGCTCCTTTGCAGGCCTGGACTCAGTTTACCTCTTGGCATAATCACCTCTGCTTTCTCAGTTTCTCCAGCAGAACCAGGCCACAGGCTGTCTGTCTTCCCTGGCTTGATTATCAGGCCAAACCTGGGACGTGAGCTGCTGGGCTCACAGATTATCATTAGCAGAGAGGTTTGACTGCCCGGAGACCATAATAAATCAATGTGCTTGAATCATCCCAAAACCATCCTCGCTCTGCCCCCCCGGTCTGTAGAAAATTGTCTTCCACGAAACCGGTCCCCGGTACCAAAAAGGTTGGGGACCACTGCTTTATGGAATGTATTTTCTAAGGCATATTTTACTTAGTTACATTGCTTATTGTCTGCCTCCCACACTAGAATGTCAGGTTCACAGGGGTGGGGATTTTTGTCTGGTTTGCTGACTGCTGCATCCCCAGAGTCTAGAATAGTGCCTGGCGTGTAGTAGGTGCTCAGTGAATATTCATTGTATTAGCATGGCTCTGAATCAATTCAGTGAATCCGCGCAGCTCTGAAAAAAAAAAAAAGGTATTGATGCTGGAGCCCGCTAAACTAAGGCACACTGAAGATGACTTAATCTTTTTAAGCTGGAGAACTGGGAGGAATTTGGGCGTGCACAGAGGTCAAACTGCCGGCCAGTGTAGATGCAAAAGCGGACAGTGACATGGCCGAGTCAGGACGATTGGGCATTTCTATCAGCCGCCATTAGCACCTTGAGAATGATGTTTATTTGGCCAGAAATGGCCTTTGATTGCCCCTGCCTCTCCAGCCCGGGCAGGGAGAGCCACCAGATAGGAGGCTTGAAAGGCACTGCCATCCCAGCGTCCAGTTTCCCCTCATCAGTCCCATTTCTTCGGCAGCCGGTTAGACCCCTCTTCCCTCTCCCCCAGCGCTCCTCTGAGCCTCTTCATCTGACAGCTTCCAGGCTGTGATTAGGGAAGGTGCTCTTCCCACTGGCCACGATGAAGTGCAGTCAGGACACAGAGGCAGTGCATGAAAATAGCTTCAGGCTCACGCTCTGGGCTCTCCTTCGGAAGAAGAGAGGAATAAGGTGAAAAATGGGAATAAGCGGAATAAGGCAGAAAACGGGTGACGCGGTATCTCAGAGATAACTCCAAAGTTTTCTGGTCCATTCCCCTGCCCCATGGTCTTCCTTCCCCAGAGAGCTGCGGAGTTTTCAGAGAAAGGCTCCCCAGGCAACACTTTCCTTAATGAAATGGCCGCCCTAGGACCAGGAGGTGGTGTTTCTCTAAGCGAGGTTTGCAGACCCCTGGTCTCAGAGCCATCCAGAGTGTGTGCAAGTGTGCAGATTCCCGGGCCTCGTTCCCAGACCCACTGGATCATAACTCATGGAGCCTGTGACCCGGAATCTGCATTGTAATATCTCCCTGTGGCTGGGCGGTGGGGGCAGGACCACCTCCAGGTGTGATGGTTCATTAGGAGGACATACGGGACTCAGCATACCCTGGCTCTGATTTACTACAGTGGAAGGAAACAGCAAAATCAGCAAAGGGAAAAGGAGCCTGGGAGGGTTGTCCAGAGGAAACAAGGTGCAAACTTCCAAGAGCCTTTCCCTGGAGTCCCTCAGGGCGAGCTAATGCCCCCAGCACTGGGTTGTGAGAACACATGTGAAATGCTGTCTCCCAGAAGAGTTCCTCAGAGACTGGGTGCCCAGGGATGGTACCAGGGGCTGGTCATGCAGGCATCTTCTGCCTGGCATGTTCCAAAGTTCCAGACTCCCAGAAGAAAAGCAGGGGTTCAGCCTAAAGCACGTTGTTTGCACGACAGGTCAGGTAATGTGAGCTGCTCTTATCAGCTGGAACCTTCTCCAAACCCAAGTTCCCAGAGGCCAGCCAAGGCCAAACCTGCAAGCAGGCCTTTCAAAGGACAGCAGTCTCAGGCCTACTATGTGAATGTTTGTCTGCACCACCCACTTCCTTCCAGAGGATTCCTAGGCACTGTAAATTATGAGACCCACTGGTCTGATGGATAAAGCTGGGTCGACCAACTCCATCTCTGGTTACTGTGTGACTCATGGTAAGTTAATTGCTCACTCTGAACTTGGCTTCCTGATTTAAAACAGAGAGGATACGTTTCCTCCCAAGGAAGTGAAATTCATATCTCAGGTAACCGCCTCCTTTACTAAGCAGAAAGGAGAAGCCCCCTCTTTTAAGGAGTCCTGCCATGCCCAGGCTGCTGGACCAGGATTTGACCTTGGCTGGGACGTAATGAGGAAGAAGGAGAGAAGTAGCTGGGAGGGGCAGTTCCTTGGACGCACGAAGATTTGGACCCCAAGTTGCCCCTTTAGTGCCCTCCCCTGGGGGACTCTGCACCAAGAGCCGGGGCTTCCCCCTGGACAACTTGGCACTTGGGGTGGGAGTGGTGGGACCACTGAATTGAGCAAGACCCAGGTCCTGCCCTGGAGGGCAGGGGCCAGAGTGTGGATGGGGAGCGGGCCAGGGCTCAGGATCTTGGGACACCGGGAGGGACATCCCTGCTCTGGCATCAATGGGACCTGAGACCTTGGACAAATCACATCGCCTCGTTGAGGTCCATGTGCCTTCTCTTTAAAATGAGGCTCTAATGCCTAAGATTTAAAGAAAGGTTGTAAAGATTAAAAAAGATAATGACAAAATTTTGTTAAAGAAAAGATAATGAATAGTTTTGAAAGAGCTTTGGAAATGTTACAGGCGAGTTATACATGATGTAGCTCTGCTGATTCCTCCTCCCAGGCCTGGTAGACAGTTTGGACACTACATCATTCCCACCAAGGAACCCTGAAAAATCTTCTCTGAGTAGATTTCCACCCACCTGACCTTGGCCCTGGGCAGTGGAAAGAACACTTTGTTGAGACTGAGGGCTGGCTCTGGCACGAATTTGCCTGCTGACTTGGCAAGTCTCTCTCCCTCTCTGAGCCTCAGTTTTCCCCCTGTGCAAAATGGGACAGTAGTACTCCTGCCCATTACCTTACCACCACTGCAAATTCTTTCCTTTCTCATCTTGTTCCAGAACTGCCCCCGAGACACATCTGTGCTGAAGGCCTGGGACCAGCATTTCTCTGAGGGACTGTCCAAAGGAGAGCAGAGAACACTGTCTTGGATGGGTCCATCTTGGAGACTCTGCAGCATATTAGCACCATAAGGGCTCTGAGAAGACCTTCAGTAGTGGAAAATTTCTCCAGCCTGTAAGCTTGCAGACTTCCTTTGGGCAGAGCCCATGTCAGCATCCTGCGGAACAGTCTACGGCATTCTCTGGGTGGTTGCCAGGCCAGGAGGACCCAGACGGGTTGAGTGCCGGGTACCAAACCCGGAGCCACCGGCTCCCCAGGTCAGCGGCGGCTCATCTTCGCCCTTGACCTCAGTCCACCTTGAGGGACGATCTTTGAGGCTGGAGTTATAGTCATCAACTCCCATTCCTCCAGCTGTTCTTTGGTTCCCAGGTGCCTGAAAGTCCCTAAAAGTGCTGCTTGAGCCAAAATTCAGAGGACGTGCTAAACCAGGTTAATGTTAGGGCCCATGGCAATGAGAAGGAGTCCTCCCTACTGGGTTGGTTGGATAAATGAGTTAATTTTGTTCAAGCTCCAAGGGTCTTGGGGACCTTGGTGCTGAGGGCGTACAGATGTGTTGCAGGGAGGGGGCCCAGCATGGAATGGGCTTCAGGGTCCGCGGGAACCCGAGGAAGGAGAGCTGCATACTCAACACTGCAATTAATGGAGCTAATAAGGGTCCGAGGGTCAGTGCCAGCCAGGGTGCTTGGCAGGTGGAGCGGACATCCCTTGGAAAACTCTACGTCGGCATCTTTGTGAGTCGGAGTGGAGAGAGTTTGGGGCGGGGGGTGCCCCACGGCAAGGCTGGGCAGGGCAGTCCAGGGCAGCAGAGCAGGGAGAGGTGTCCTTCTGAGTGGCCCAAGCACGGGCAGGGACAAGAGCAGGGGTCTTGAAGCAGCCAGCATTGGGTGTGAACCTCCACTGAGCCCTGAATGAGCTGTGTGTCATTGGGCAGCTTCCCTTGCCTCTCTGAGCCTCAGTTACCTCATATGCAAATGGACACAACAGTCACCGCCCCCCCAACTCAGAGTAATGAATGGGTTAACTTGGGTTAAGTGCCTAGAAATATCCAGCACATAAAATGTACTCCATGAATGCTACTTCTCTCCTCTCCTTTTAGAAAAGCTCAGAGACTGGCAGAAGCTTTTTTTCTTTTTTTTTTTTTAACTTTTAATTGAACTGTAACATACACACAGAAAAGTGCATAACTCTTTTGTTTGCTTTTTAATTTAAAATTTATTTCAACTCCTCTGGGGCTGGAAGTGTTGCAAAACCTTAAAATAAACCTAAAATGTCTTGCTTTTATCATTTTTACTTAGAGCACTAAAAAAAATGATTTTGAAATAATTTGAGACCCACAAGCAGTGGTAAAAATAGTACAGGGTTCCCACGCTTTACTCAGCCTTTCCCAATGAAATCTTACATAACCACAGAGCATTGTCAAAACCAGGAAGTTGACACTGGCACAATACTATTCACTAAACTGAAAAGTGCGTACACCTTCAGTGGATAGCCCAGTGGGTTTTCACCAACGGAACTCAGCCCTGGAACCAGTGCCCAGATTAAGAACCAGAACATGACTGGCACCCTGGAAGGGTCTCTCATACCCTCTCCAGTCACCTCCCCTTCCTCCAGGGTAACCACGGTGAGGCCTGACTTCCAACAGTATAGACTTGCTTTGCATGTTTTGGGACTTTGTGTGTGTGGACTCAGGGCATGTTCCTTTGTGTCCGGCATCCTCTCCTCACCTGCACGTCTGGGGCCTCCAGCCACTTTGTGGCCTGTAGCTGTAACTGGCTTGTTCCTATCACTGTGTAGGCAGAGTTTTATCAAGGAAACAACCCTGCATAAACAGGACAGAGCCCCTCCCCGCTGTCCCCAGGGCGGTCCTTTGCTGCCCTGCTTCAGGGGGGCCAGAGGAGTCGGTCTCATGGCCTCTCAGTCTGAGCAGTGCTGTTATGGGCTGAGTTGTGTCCCCCCAAATGCATATGTTAAAGTCCTAACTCGCACACGACTGTGTTTGCAGATAGTCTTTAAAGAGACAGTTAAGTTACAATGAGGTCATTAGGGCGGGCCCCGGTGCAACTTGATTGGTGCCCTTATATAGAAGAGATTAGGATATAGGTAAGGAGGGATGACCACGTGAGGACACAGGGAGAAGGTGGCCACCACAAGCCAAGGAGAGAGGCCTCAGAAGGAACCAACCCTGCCGATACTTTGGACTTCCTGCTTCCAGAAGTGAGGAAATAAATTTCTGTTGTTTAAGCCCCTCAGTCTGTGATGCCTTGTTACAGTAGCCCCTGCACAGCAATATAGATGTCTCCTCCCTGGTCCTCTCCTCTCGATTTGTAAGCCCCAGGCTGCTGGGCTGGTGCCCAAGACGACTGGGACGTGGGGTTGCCTGCTTCGGGGATGAGGCCTCCCTGCCCGTCCCCAGGCCTCATACCAGCTGAGCCCAGAAGAGGTTTAAGCGGTTCTTTTATTGGAAGTTCAGCACAGCACAGAGGCTAAGGAGTGGGAGTTGCTCAGACGCTCCGGCGACCCCGCAAGGCGGGCAGGGCCGGCCTGTTCAGGCCTCTGCTGGGGACCCCTGAGCTGATCTCTAATTTCCTCCCCATCACGTTCCTCCCTCTGTCTACTCGTGACACCTGCTCCTGCCCAGGCCTGGCCCCAACCCTCAGGTCACATCTCTCTCCCCGAGCATAGCTCAGTCCCAGCACCAGTGCGCCCCAGGCCACCGGGGAGAATGTGTGGCTCGGGCTTTCTGTGTGGCTCCGTCGGCCACCGTGCCTCTCTGGGCCTCCCCTTCCTCCTGCGGGATTGGGGCTGGGGGCAGGGAGTTGGCCCAGCTATTGGAGGAAAATGTGGAAGGCGTCTGGGGACACAGGTGTGACCCTGTGCAGGGAAACAGTAGGAGTGTGGGGTACAGAATGGTACAAGCAATTCAGGAGGCCTCTGTCCACTTTTCATCCCCTTCCCAGCCAGCTGGCAGAAGGTAAAAGAGCCTCAAAATTGGGCAGGGTGGAGGCCAGGGGCTTCCCAGAGGAGGTGGCTGATGAGTACGGCGGGTCCCAGGGCCCTACTGAGTTTGAGTGTGTTTTGTGGGAGGCAGAGTGGGTGATGGGGGAACCGGAACAGAGGCGGGGCAGACGTCCAGAAGTGATGTGTGGCCAGGGGCTGGGGCTGAGGGACTAAACCAGCTGAAGCAAAGCATTTGATGACAATGTTAGAAATAAGGCTGGTGATGATGGAGGGGGAAGGGCCTGTGCGGTGAGAGCAAGACTCTGTCCTGTCTCTTTGCTTGATCGGGATAGCTCGCTTTTCGTCTTTTTCACAATGGCGTCCCGGGTACATCAGTCAGCTCTTGCTGTGTAACAACCACCCAAACCTCAGTGGCACTTAACAAGAAGCCTTCACTTCTTACTCATTGTCCACGGGGCTGTCGCTCAGGCTGGCCTTGCTGGCCTTGGCTTCAAGCTGGGCCTTGGGCCCAGGTCTGCTCCACGCATCCCTCATCCTCTTTGGACCTCGGCTACCCAAGGTGTGTTCTCCTGGTGATGGCAGATGTGCCAGGGGGAAGGCCTAACAGTCAAGCATATTTGAAGTCCCTGCTCCTGGTGCATCCACTAACATCCTGTTGGCCAAAGCAAGCCACGTGGCCATGTCCAACATCAATAGGGCGTGGAAGGGAAAGTACACACCCATCCTGAAGGTGGTGGGGAGGGAGACAACATTTGCTGTGCAGTAATCTAGTCTGCTACATTTTATTAGCTTTTGCACAAAAGAAAGATTTTTTTCCCCTTTAAAAAATTCAAAACCCATTGATTGGGATGATTGCATTCAGAAAATCTCCATGGAGCATCATTTTGGGGTCTTATTCTGCACCTGGAATATCCCCTGGTGACCTTGTAGCTGACATTAATACATCCATGAACACATCCCACTCTGCCAAGGCTCCCTGCTCTCTCACTGCCTCCCCCTGCTGGCAGTGGAGGGCATTGATCAAGCTTGACCTGGACCTGACAACGGACCTCATTCATTCTGGCAACGAGTTGTTAGGAGACAGAGCTTTAAAAAAACGGTCACCTGTGTTCAAACGCTGATTCTGCCACTTAGTGGCTACATGATCTTGAGAAAGTTCCTTAACCTCTTTAAGCCTCAAGTTCTCTGTGTATAAAATGGGCACAATACTGGAACTTTTCTCTTGGAGTTCTCATGAGGATTGAGAACAAGAAAGTAGGCCTCGCTGTAGGAGCCCAGTAAGTGTTTTCTCTTCCTGGGCCAGGGGCTTTCTAGGTCCGAGGAGATAGCAGTTAGGTCCTCACATCAGGACCCACCATGCCCTTAAGCCCAGGGAAGGATCCATCTGTGATGCTAGCTTTCAGCCCAGAAGCTAACTGCCCCCAGGGGCTGCCAAAATCACTCCCCATCCTCTTGGCCCAGAGCCCTGACCCCAGAGCACCCTGTGTTAGCCACAATCAAAGATGGATTCTGGCCACTCATCTCAACCAGGGACAGAGCCTTGAATGTCATGTACAATTTCGGAGCTGGCCCTGTCTGTAGGCATGGACCATCTGGTCCCCAGCTTAGGAAGAGAAAAGCTGCTCAGGGTCCTCCTGACACGCCCCTGGGTGCCATGGGCAACGTGGCCCACATGCCAAAGTGGGCAGTGAGTCCATGTGCTGGGCTGGCACCGCTCAAACCTGCTGGTGCACTGCAGTAAAACAGCCTTCAACTTAATATATGCTAATTAGATTTTAATGGGATTCAGATTTCCAACAGTAGTGCCGTGTTAGCCATGGCAAGTTATAATCATATCTAATTGGTAATTCTAACATAACAAATTTCTTGGCTAAATTATTCTTAGTTAATAGTCTCCCAAGAACAACCTCAAAGCACACACACACACAGACACACACACTCACTCATATATATATTTTAGGGGAAATTGAGAAAAAAGGACAAGATGGAAGCAGGTGCCCAGTGAAGCAAAGTTGTTATTTCAAACCTGGACTCCTGCAGGACCTCAGCCAGAGCCTCCAACAAAAGCCCTTGGAGTTGTTAGAACCTGGAACAGAGTCCTGAGCCTAGGAGGGTTCTGGGTGAGATCAAGGTCACTGCCTTTGAGGGTGGGGTACCCCCCCAGGTAGACGGCTCCCATCCCAGGAGGTGGCAGCAGGAGGGGCCACCAGGCTCAGACCTTAGCCCCTACGCAACGTGGTCCGCATCCCTCGGGGAAGCCCACCCTGGCTGCAGAAGCTTTTCCCCCTCTCTCTGAGACTGGCCCGCCCTGGAACTCCTCCCTGGCACAGATTCCTAGGTCCCCAAAGAGGTAAAAGGGGCACCTAATGGCTGAGTTAATATTTTCTTTTTTTTTTTTTTTAAAAAAATGGCACTGCAATGATACCATGCTTGAGAGTGAGCTGCTCTTTCTTTATTTTATTTTATTTTTATTCTTATTTTTGGCTGTGTTGGGTCTTCGTTTCTGCGCGAGGGCTTTCTCCAGTTGCGGCAAGCGGGGGCCGCTCTTCATCGCGGTACGCGGGCCTCTCACTATCGTGGCCTCTCTTGTTGCGGAGCACAGGCTCCAGACGTGCAGGCTCAGTAGTTGTGGCTCACGGGCCCAGTCGCTCCGCGGCATGTGGGATCCTCCCAGACCAGGGCTCGAACCTGTGTCCCCTGCATCGGCTGGCAGACTCTCGACCACTGCGCCACCAGGGAAGCCCATATTTTCTTTACCAGGCAGAATCACTGAGTATAATTCCAGAAAAAGGGATGGGGGGTGAGTCAACCCAGTTTCTGATCTTCACGTCACCACTAAGCTGCTGTAACCCCGGACGAGCTGCTCGGGGCCTCTGTTGCCCAGCTGGGATATGGGTTGAGACTCAACATACATTTCTGCTTTAGCTGGAAGGAAGCAGTCTTTTCTCTGGAGTTGGGGTCAGGACCTTAATGTAGCACCCAGAGGGTCTGGAGTGCAAGCCTGCCCCTTTCCTTTCTCCCTTTTCTGTCGGTCACTCTCTGTCCTCTGAGGCTGCCGCTGGAAAGTGTGTCTGTCTGCATGCACTCGTCCCCCTGCTGGCAGTGCCCTCAGAGGGCGGGTGGTGCAGTGGCCCTGTCCTCCCACTTGGGAGGGGAGGGGAGATGCGTGTAAAGAGGATGGGATTTCCAGCTGGGTCACCACTTTACCCACGTGATTCTGGGCAAGTCCCCCTCCCCCTTGAGGCCCCCTTCTTGCTCCATTTATTAAACGAGCATGATAGGTCCTATCTTATACGGCTTGTAAAGAATCTGAGTTCGTAACTCTACGTTTCTCTCCCTTTGGTTCTCTTCCTTCTTCTCCATTCCCCTCCCCTTCTGCTGGCTTGATTTAAAGGCACAGAATGACCTTGTGGGGGAAGGACCACGTGATCTCTTTTATCTAGTACTAAAGGAGGGAGATTAATGTTAGCATCTCGTGCCAAGTGAATGAGAATGACAGGTGACATTTACTGAGCATATACTATACGCCAGACATTTTTCTAAGTACTTTATATGCGCTCTCTCATTCAGCCCTAAGAGGTGAGTACAGTTATGATACTCATTCTAGAGACAGGCCACCCAAGCACAGAGAGGTTATGTAAATAGCCTGAGGTCACACAGCTAGTCAACAGCTAAGCCAGAATTTGAACCCAGGAGAGTTTGGCTCTAGAGCTCACCTCTTTAACCACCTACCACACAGTCCTGCCTCTTGGACTGACCAGCTTGAGATCAGTAGAATATCTAGGAGAACCATCTGCCTTGGAGGAGCTTCCAGGAAGAAGGAAGGAAAAGGAATTGAATTCACTGAGTTTCTGGTCTATACCTGACTCTGTGCTGGGCTTCTGACCTATGGAGGCAAAATTACCTAGTGCATCAAGCCTAGGTCCAGATCTCTTCTCCAGGACTTATTTGCTGTGTGACCTTCAGCAAGTTACATAACCTCTCTGAGACTATTTCTTTACTTGTAAAATGGATCTAATGCTTCCTATACGGCAAGGTTGTTGTGAAGATCAAACTAGATGATACATGCATGCAACGTGCTTAGCACAGCCCTTAACACGTAGAGAAGATCTGGTATATGGTAAATTCCTAAATATTGGAATGTTGATATTTATGCAAATTCTTGCATATGGAAACATTGCTATTTAATTTGTTACACACATCCTGTAAGTTGTGTAATTATCCCCATTTTATAGTTGGAAAAACTGAGTTCAGATGGGTTAAGCCACTTGCCCAAGATCCCACAGTGGGAATGTGGTAAAGCTGCAGTCTGAGCCCTCAAACACTTTCAACCCCAAAGCCTTTCAAAACTATGGCTGTCACTGGGGAAGGACTGTCCCTGTGGTCAGAGAAGGAAGGTCTCTGGGGGAGGTGGAGTTTGAGAAGGCGGGGGTAGGGGTACCGGTTTAGGGAAGGGCTCCTCCAAAATGCTTTTTGTCTGTGGCCCTGGGATCTCCAGGATCGATGGAGGAAGAGGTGGGAGGGAATGGGAGCCTGGGGTGGGGACCACAGCTGCCTGGGGCAGTAGGAGAGGGGGAGGGGAAGGAGCAGAGGGGAGGCGAGCCTCCTGAGAAGCTCAGCCCCAAGGTCAGATGCAGCTGGCAGCCCAGGGCTCCGCTGTGTGTGCTGACATTTAGGCCTGTCGCTGATGATTGGGCCCATTTGGAAAAAATGCATGTATTTTGCGCATCTATTTCCTTCCACCCATCACTCAGGGCTGTCTTCCCTAGAGGAAACCAAGGGCATAATACCTTACATAACAGCTTAAGCGCTTTTTGGAAGACTCCCCAGCTCTGGGCTGGGCTGCAGGGCTAGTCTCTCTAGCTCCATCTCTGTCTCTGTCTCTGTCTCTCTCTCTCTCTGTCTCTATTTCTCTGTCTCTGTCTGTTTCTCTGTCTTTATCACACTCTCTGTTTCTCTCTCTTTGTCTCTCTGTGTCTCTGTGTGTGTCTCTCTCTTTTTTCTGCTTTTTTCTGTGTGTCTGTCTCTCTGACTCTGTGTGTCTCTGTCTCTCCTCTATCTCTTGTCTCATTTCTGTCCACTCCCCACTTTTTCAACACTTCTCTTCATCTCATTCAGTCCGAATCTTGGTCTCTTTCGAAAGTTTCACAGGAGCCCAATTGGATTGGAGAGTTCTCTTCCAGAATCCCTTCCTCCAGGGACCCCCTTCTCTGTCCCCTCCATCCCTCATCTCCAAATGCCTCCAAGAAGACTCCTGTCTCTCCAGGATTTCCGATCCCAGTGTGAGCCTGACCTCTAGCACCCCAAACAGCTCTCCTCGGATGGCTGTCCCTATTCCCTCTCTCCTTCCTTTCCCTGCCCCCTTCTCCAAGCCAACCCCATCCTCGGTTTCCCTCTCTGCTCTCTCCAGATCTCCCTCCCCACTCGACCCCCGACCCACCTTCTCATCACTCAGAACCACAGCCCTCTCCCTTTCATTTTCATCAGCTGCCAGGGCTCCTGGGGGCGTCAGCCCCGACACTGGCCTTCCCATCCCTGCCCCCCATCCTGGAAATGTAAAAGTGCGCATCCAGGTCTGGGCGTCATGTGGGGCTGTCAGCTTCCCTGCAGGGGCAGAGCCCGGAGACCCTTGTTTTTGGTTTTGTTTTCTCTGCTCTGTGTACATGTGTGCACTTCATAAAACGTATAGCCTTCCTGGGGTCAGGATGGCTACTCTGAAGACCTGGGTCCTCGTGTAGGAGCCATGGTTGACGATTCCATGTCTCCCCTCAGCAAGGTGGCTGTGACCCCTGGTGGAGACGGCTGCTGGCATCACAGTAGCCTGCACGGTGGGCAGGTCCCCAGATCTGTTCCTGCTCAGCCAAGAGCCCAGCTGGGGTGGAAGCAGGAGGGCTGGACGCCTCCAGCCCCATGAGGTGGGTTGGGGTAGAGGAGGCATGTGACTCCTCTCGGGGGTGTGTGGGGCCCCGAGGCACAGTACCCCAAGGCTGAGAAGACGGTGACCCCAGACCTCGCTCCTCTCGCGGGTGCACAGGCGGAGGGAAGAGGTACAGCAGGCGCCGAACCCCCGCCCTGGAAGCGGCAGCACTGGGAGAGCGGCACGTGCCTCCTCCACTTCCTGTGACCAAGCGTTCGTAGCTCGGGACCCCAGGCCAGGGAAGGGTGGTCTTGCCTTGGGGCCGCCGCGCATGGGACTGCCAAGTTCTCCTTGATGAGCCCAACAGCGAGGGCTCAGCTGACCAGGAGGGGGATGGAGGTGGCCCCCTGGAGGCCTAGCATGGGTCTCTGCACGGACCGACAGCTGGACTGACTGACCTGGAGCCAAATGGTGAAGGTGGCAGAACTGACTTTGATGCCCCTTCCTCTCCTTCAAGACCTGGCTGTGAAGTCACCACCTCCTGGAAGCCTCCCCTGACCTGTCCAGTCAGGACAATCTTTCACCCCTTCTGTGACCCTATTGTATTCTTTCACGTTTTTGTTCCAATACTTACTACATGGCATTTCAGTTGTTCTTTTCCTCGAATCTGTCGTTCTGGATGGATCAGGTGCTCTTCACAGTAGGATCTGCCCAGCTTGTCTTGGTGTTTCCCCTGCCTGGCGCAGAGCCCGAAGAGGGGGATGGTCAGAGTCTGTCAGATGAGTGAGTAAGCAGGTGGGCAAATAGATGAAGGAGCCGCCTCCCTGTCAGGCTGGGCTCGGTGTCACCCAGCCCTCCTTCCATCCCTGCAGTCCTAGGTTGAATAAACCATCAGGCTGGGCTCGGTGTCACCCAGCCCTCCTTCCATCCCTGCAGTCCTAGGTTGAATAAGCCATCCTTTTCAGCCTGCTCAGGGCTCAATGTCCTCAAACTCAGACCCCAAAGCAGACGGCCGCCCTACCCGCTGTGGACCTCAAGCCTCCCAGTTGGCTCTCTCTGGGCACGTCCTCTGCCACTTTCTGTGGTTCATCCACTTGCTGCTGAGATATTAATGCACTTTAGGGGTCAGTTGAGCCCAAAGACCACACTGTTAATAAGGGAAAGCAATTCCAATTTCATGCCTACATGGGCTTCCCTCTATTAAGACAAAAAAGAAGGAACAAATCTTTTTTTATTCCTTCCAGAAAACAGGCAGAGGCATTGTGTAACATTGGCTTAGGTAGGATTGCTGACAGGTATCAGAAGGGGGGGGGGGGCGGGCAGCTGGCTCATGTGAGACAGAGCAGGGCTTTAGGGAAGAAGGAAGTCGGTTGAGGAGGCAGGTGGTGCAATGTAGTTGTTGCTGCTGACCTGGCCTGGATGTTTATATTAATCGATATGATAGAACTTTCAACACTTGAAAATCATCTTCTTTACTGTTGCTTGCAAGATGCAGGCAGGAAACTATGTATCAAATGAATGGATCGTTTAGTTGTTACATTTTTGAAAGAGAAATTGCAGTGAAGAGCCATTTGGGCTTCCCAGTTGAAATGAGAGCATGTCATGGTGTATGGGAAACCACAATTCTAGAACATCAAGTTCAGAATGTGGGGTTGTTGTAGATTGTAAACATGGCCCTCATTCCGCTTCCTGACCTGTATCTGCACATTATACAGTATGGCTTTGCAGTTCTTCTCATCTAAAAGTGGAATAGATTCCTGCACCCCTTGGATCTGGGCTGGCCTTACAGCTTGTGTTGGCCAATACAGTGCAGTGGAAGTGACAAGAGGGCAAGTTCCCCTAGGTCAATGGGGTGTGACAGAAGTGGTCTATGCCACTACGAGGCCTGACCCTTAAAATCATCCTGTGTGATTATATGAGTTTCTTTTCGCTGCTGTTAACAAATTACCACGAATTTAGTGGCTTAAAACAAGGAAAATTTATTCTCTTAAGAGAGTCCTGGAAGTCAGAAGTCTGAAATAAGCCTTATAGAGCTCAAAGTGTTGGGAGGGCTGGTTCCTTCTGGAGTCTCTGGAGTTGAACCTGGTTCTTTGCCTTTTTCAGCTTCGAGGCTGCCTGGATTCTTTGGCTCATGGCCCGTTCCTTGCATCATGACAATCTCTTGCTTCTGTCATCACATCTCCTTCTACTGCTTTCTTGCCTCCCTCTTTTAAGGACCCTTGTGATTACATTAGGCCCACCTGGACAACCCAGGCCAATCTTCCCATCTCAAGATCCTTCAGTTAATCACATCAGCCAAAATCCCTTTTGCCAGGTAAGGTAACATATTCGCAGGTTCTTGGGATTAGAATGTGAGCATCTTTGGTGGGGGGGCTATTATTCTGCCCGTCATTCTGATCCTCCAGCCCTCTCTTTCCCTGCCCTGCAGATTGTAGAGGCCACATATTCCAGTTGGTCTAGCTACAGGATAGGAGAGGACTACCCAACCTGCCTTGGGCTTTTCATGAGCCCCAAATAAGTTTTTATTGTGTTAATCCAGTAAAACTCTGGGGTTAGTGTGTTACTGCAGCCTAGCTTCTCCTATCCAGATTAACACGTCTTCCAGGGCTCTCCTTGGTGACCCTCAGGTTTTGGCCACAGCTCAGAGAGGCCAACCCCACTCATCTCCAGACACTCTCAGCCCTTCCCTCCAATAGCTGAATGGCATGGGGAATCTTCTAGTAGTTGAACAGGAAGTTCTGGAACCTCTACCATTGACTTATATGTGACCTTGATGGACGTTGGCCTTGGCCATGTGACTTGCTTTGGCTAAAGGAGTGTTCAAGGACATGATAGGCAGATGCCTTAACTGTGCTTGCATGGTTTGAATTTTTTTTCTTTAGCTATGATGACCTACCATAAGAGGATCAACTGTCAGACAGCCACAGCCCCTTTAGCCTGGGCCCCAGAACAAACAACCATGGATGAGACCTGTGCCCAACCCATACCCTAGAATTCAGCCCAGATAGCCTGTTGCCTGAAGCAGAGCTGCCCAAGTGAGTCCAGACTATATCAGCTGAACCACTTTGTCCCAAACGTAAACACAATCATAAAGGCTTTTTGTTGCATGCCACTGCGATTTGGGTCCCTTTGTTATGCAGCATTATTGTGGCAAGAGCTGACTATTACACTTGGCCCTGAGGGAACTTGAATTTCCTGAATAGAGTCTCTGGCCACTTCCCACAACTGGATTTGTGTGAAACAAGGAGCTGCCCCTCCACCCCTCCTCCAGGGAAGAGCATGCCCATGTCCTTCAACACCCCCCTCAGTGCCTGTCCCAAGGCTGCATGTCCGGAGGTGCCCAGTTGCTGCTATAGAACAGGAAGAATACAGAGCCACAGACCGAGGTGGGGAAAAATGTTCTGTTTTAATTAAACTGACCAAAGAAGCCAAGACATGGACAGAAAGAGACTAAGAACAAGACTGGAAATAGTTTAGAAAAGAAATGAAAACCAATTGCAGAGATGTCAGTGCCAGATGGAATGGAGGGAGCAGGGCTGAGCCTTCACGTCAGCTCCAGGACCACTGTCAGGGCGAGCACCAAGGTGAGCCGGATGCCAGCAGGGCCAGACGTGGAACCTGTGCAGGGAGCAGCGTCAGGGCCTGTGACCCCCTCGCTTTGCTTTCTGGCGGGGGGCATGGGTGGGTGTGGAGCCTGGGGACCGCAGAGCTTTGAAGGGCCCCGGCCAAGAGTCTGGACTTCAGTGTTGGGATGGGCTGGGTTCAAATCGTAGCTCTGCTATCTGTCCCACCTGATTGTGCGTGATCTCTTCCCTGTCCCAGGCCTGCTGGGTGGAGGTCAGGCTCCCTGGTGGCCATCAGGACGCTGCGGTGGGCATTAGGAGTGGGGGGCCTCCATCACGAACTGTGAGATTGGCTCACTGTGGGAAAGGGAGGGCTGGCAGGCCTGGGAGGAGTGTCTGTGTCCCATGGGGTGGTGCCCAGCTCGGGGGCAGCTGAGGGAGGGCAGTATAAAGGGCCCCACCATCCTATGAAGTGGTCAAGGGCCCCAGATCACAACCCCACGGTCAACGCTAGACACATCTGGGGACCATGGCAGCTGAGCTCTCTGAGAGAGACTTGGTCCCTAGAGATCCCTGGCAGCTGCTTAGGGATGCTTAATTGGTTTAGGGCCCACTCCTGATCTTTGACCCAGACTCTGCCCAACTAGAGGTCAGTTATGTGCCTACGGCATGAGGGAGGGGCAAGGTCATACAAAGGGGCTGTTTGGGGGACCAGAGCTTTTAAGCTAGAAGCTCTGAGAGCGGAGACTTACCATTGGAGTCCTCCGTTCCTTTTGGGATATTTGGGTTTTCTGTTGGGAAGAACAGAAAGAGAACTAGAGCGGGGATGGCATTTGGAACTCGGCAAAGGAGGCCCCTCATCCAGCACCCGCTGTGGGTGTCATGTGCACCCTCTCAGGGCAGCCACACAGCCTCTGCGGGCTGGGTGGTATCAGCCCCATTCTACAGATGGAGAAACTGAGGGAGGGGAAACAGTTTGCCCAGCGTTGCCCAGCTGCGAAGTGGTAGATCTGGGATTTGAACCCAGGGTTCTCTAGCTCCAAAGCTGTGATGGTTTTAACCACTGAACTGTTGTGCTTCCCTGTGGGGCACCCTCTCAGGGCAAATTTACGGGACTTGGGCCCCTACTGCTCCCTCCTCCTTGGGAAAGCTCCAGCCCGGGGCCTCCTCGGGTAGCCCTCCTGATCCCCTAGTTGGGCGCAGCGTACCAAACACGATGAGCCGGGTGTGTGTGTCGGTGGAGCCCAGAGGGTTCTGGGCCATGCAGCGGTACATGGAGCCGTTGAGCTCAGCAGGAACCCGCTCCAGCACCAGCTCCCTCCCATCAAACTCAGCGCTGCCATCCAGGAGGCGGCTCCCAACCCGCGTCCATGTGAACATGGGCTCTGGGAAGACTTCGTTCTGTTGACCAGAGCAGGAGAGAGTCGGGTCACAGGAGGGACCATTCTGCCAGAGCAGGAAGGGGCCAGAGGCATGGCCTGGCCAGGGTGGGTGACACATTTTCATCTGATGGGTTGGGACTGGCTGCCCAGACCCCAGGAAGGAAAGGACTCTAGGGCTGGAAAGTATGTCAAGATCCATGTGCCATGTCTGCTCTAAGTTGTAGGTGGGCGAGCAAATCCATGCGTGCACCCCGTGCCATTCCTCGTGGAAGCCAATTCTGCCATTACACAGATTAGGAGACTGAGACCAGCTGGCTGTGCTGGAGGTCAAGGGGAGGGTCTCAGAGCATGCTGCCAGGAATGCTGGTGCCCCGTTGGTGCCTGATGACCTCCCGCCACCCTTGCAGATGCTCAGAGAGAGGCTGACCTGAAATCCATGGACCAGAATCCTCACTGTGTCCCCGACCCGGGCTCTGCTGGGCGTCATCATGATTTTGGGTCCTTTGGGGGCAACTATAGGGAGAGGAAGGCCAGGTCAGAGAGGTGTGTGTTTGTGCCGGGGAGAGGAGACTAAGCAAAGAAAAGAGGTGCTGGGGGAAAGGGAGAGAAAGCTTCCATCCAGATCATTCACTGATGCCTGCATTCATTCATACACGTTTCCCGAGCCCTGGCTGGGACCTGGGGATTTAATGGTGTACAGAGTACAATCCCTGTCCTTGTGGGGTTCACTCTCAGTGGGGTCAAAGGACAAGCACAAACCGTGGTAACAAGGGGTCAGATCGGAGAAGCCCAGGGGACAGTGGAGTCAGGGACACCCAAGGGAGGTGCCACCTGGGAGACGACTCAGCAGCTAACAGGGAGAAACCTGCTCCAGCAGCCAGTTCTACTCAAAACACCCACACTCCTACCTGCACTAAACCCCTGTGAGGTGGGGTCCTGCCATTATCATCCCCATTGTATAGCTGAGTTAACTGAGGCTCAGAGAGGGGAAGTAACTTGCCAAAGTTCACGCAGTGAAGGAGAACTGGGATGAAGTTTCTGGTCTCATTACTCCTACTCCAGAGAGCCTTCTACCAGGTTAATATGCCCAGTGGGGTTTTTCTGGAATCTCTGGGTTGGAGGTGAGTGGAAGGTGGCAAAATGTGGGGGGAACCATCTCCCTCCTTGGGCCTGGCCTGTGTGCTCCCTGCCTCTCTTCCTCACCTGCTTGTATCACTTCTTTCAAGCCCCTTAACTTCTCTGAACGTGGGAGACAAGATGCCCAAGGGTGCTGCCCTCCTATGAACCAGAGAATATCGGGGATGGAAGAGCCCCTGGGATCACTGAGTCCATGCTCTCAGGTTTCAAATTGGGAAACTGAGGCCCAGGGGTAACGAAGAGGCTTATCCAAGGTCACCCATGGAGCCAGTTTCTCCTGTCCCATGACTTTTGTGCCAGGCTTCTTTCTGCCAGATCCATTCATCACTCATTCTTTCATTTAACAAGTAATTATTGAGCCAACTGTGTGGCAGGCTTTGGGGCAGGGCTGGGGACGCAGTGGTGATGGAGACACATGCCTGCCGACGCACAGCTTACACTTTAGTTGAGGAGACATTTGATACACAAATAAGTACATGAATAAAAAACTACTGGAGAGCCATGGCATTGTGTGGAGAATTGGACAAGTGGGGAGTGATGGTCTGAGTGTCTCTTCCAACGAGCTGACATTTCAGCTGAGACGAAGCTCCTGAAAAGGGTTCCACGTGGAGGGAACAGCCAGGGCGTGGCGCTGAGGTGGAAGGTCAGGGGTGATGGGGGTGGGGACGGGGCCAGACCCCATAGAGCTTCCTGGGCCAGGGGAAAGCGATAGGGTTTTGATCAGAGTGCCATGCTCTGTGCCACTCTCTTTGGACATCTTCCAGGGGTGACAGCAGGAGAAAAGCTTTGTCCCCAGGCCCTGGGGCTGGCCTGGGTTCTCCCCATCTGCCCCACCTGCTACCCGAGCCTCTCCTTCCCACTCAGAGCTCTCAGAGCAGAAATCAGAGCAGCTGGCAGATGTGGGTGATTTCCTAGGCACTGCCAACCAATTTCACTCTCTGAGAATGAGACCAAAGGACTATTAATTAAACCACGAGCAAGACACCCTAAGGGCCGTGTGGGGCGGAGGGAGGCATCAGCAGGAAAAGCCGGGCCTGTGCGAGGGGAGGGAATGGCAGGGAAGGCGCGGGCAGCTTCCGCTGCTGCGTCCACCCACTTAAGAAAGGAGTCTAGTCTATGTGCCCCTGGACCAGTCACTTCCCCTGGCTTTCCCCAAACACAGAGTGGGAACAGCCAAGGCAACCCTTGCCCACCCACCACACTGGGTCGTTAGGAATATTGGGAGATGGTGGGTTTAAGGGCTAACATTTGTCCAGAGCATCCTAAGTGCCAGGCACTCTGTGACACACTTTATGCATGACCTCATTTACACTTCCAAACTCTTGAGATTGTCCCCATAAGGCAATGAAGGCTTGGGGAAGTCAAGTAACTTTCTCGTCTTTTTAATGAACATTCAAGTGCTGTCAAGGTCCCTTTGCAGGTGAGAAGCGCTGCATAGGGCCGTCTGGCCCTGGGTTATTCTGTCTCCTCTTCTTGTCCTGCTGGGATGGCACTGTCCTGCTGCAGCCAGCAGGGGGCGTGGAAGGGCATCCCTGTCCCGGAGAAGCGTGAGCCGGAGGACCAGGGCAGACAACTTCCTCTCCTAGGTCAGATTCCTAACTGTCTCCGTTTCTAAAGGTCCCGCCCGCCCCCTTCGGGCCGCGCCTGGGTCTCCTGGCCCCAAAGGGAGGGAACTCACATTTATCAGGTGCCTGACATGTGCTAGACCTCATTCTAGGACTGTCTCACCCATCTTGGTGCTTACGAGGCAGGTTGCCATGAAACCCGTTTTGCAGGCCGTAAAACTGGCTCCCAGGAGGGCAGCGACTTGCCCGAGGTCACACAGCAAAGAAGTGGCAGGGGTGGGACCTGAAGTTACATAAGTCTTTAGAGCGAAGCTTGGAACCCAGGGGTGGAGGAGGAGGAAAGCTGGATGACTTCTTCCACGTGGGCAGCCAGACCCCTCCCCTGCTGCCCTGAGCTGCCAGGTCCAGAGGCTCCTGTGTGAAACTGACCCTGAGAGGCAGAGGGTGGGTAGGCAAGGGGTCTGCTCTGCCCTCACTCTTCCAAGCTCAATCCTGGCAGCTGCCGACCGGCAAGAGCCTTGGTGGCAGGTGGCCCCTCTGACTCCTGCCCTCACTGCTGCATCAAGATGCTTCTGGAAGCCAGGCCAGCTGCTATCACCCGCACGCTTCCACCACATGCTGACACCCATTAGCAGCTCCTGGCAGTCAGTCCTGGCCCCTCTCTCCTGCCCCTAGAACACATCACTGAAGGTACCTGAAGGAAGGTTCTCGGCCCCTGGGACTTCCCTCCCCTCAACCCCTGGACATATGGAAAGAGTGGGAGTCAGGAGACCCAGGATTGAGGCCTGTCTTCTACTCTCCAGTTACGTGACTTGGATGAGTCAGTTCAACTTGTTGGGCCTCAATTTTCTCACCTGTAAATGGGGAGAATAGACTGCTATCCTACTATTTGAGAAGTTGCTCTGAAAATGACAATGGGGGAGAGATATGAGATGGAAATGTGAAATGTGAAGTGGTGTGCATCTGTTCAGGGGTGTACAAAAAATCCTGATTATATAACTGCTCTCTTTACTCTCCTTAGCATTTTGCTGCAAGGAGAGCCTTGTGAAATCTCACGGAAAGCTCCTCTAGGCACCCCACCACAGGAATTCTAGGTGTTCACTAAGACAACCACTCACTCATCTACCCACTCGCCCACCCACTCATCCACCCACTTACTCATCCATCCATGCATCCATTCGTTCATCCAACCAAGCATTCATTCTATCCATCCATCCATCACTCTATCATATTATTCACCCCTCCATCATATCATTCATCCATCCGTCCATCCATCCATCCATCCATCCATCCATCCATCCATCCAACCAAGCATTTGTTCTATCCATTCATCTATCATTCCATCATATTATTCATCCCTCCACCATATCATCCATCCATCCATTTATCCATCCATATACCTACCCACAAACCTACTAATCTACTCACGCACCCATTCATTCATCTACTCTAACCATCTAGTTCTTTATGCCTAATCTGTGTCGATCACTATGCAGGGCAATGTTGGGGACACAATAATGAATAACAACAGTAGCTTATATTTACTGAGTACTTACTCTGTCACTATGCTAAGCACTTTGTATGCACGCCTTGTTTAATCTTCACAACAACTCAGAAAAGTATTAACTAATTGATTATTAGGGAAGTGTTTATTAAGTCATATGTTACAGATTGTGCTGAGCCCTGTACCATGTGAACAAGGCAGGTAAAGACCCTGCCCACGTGCAACTTAAATTCTAGTGGAAGATCCAGGCAATAAGAAAATATATCATATACTTGCACGTGGAGATAAACGCAATGCCAGAAAGCAAAGCAAGGTAAGGAATTGATGGGGCCAGGAGGAGGCGGCTGAAATAGGGTGTTCAAGGAAAGAGCCTCTGAGTAGAAGATTTGAGCAGAGATCTGATGAAGGAGGGATTGAGAATACCTGGGGTAAGATTAATCTAGGCAGAAAGGAAGGACAGTGCAAAGTCACAGAGGTGGGTCTGAGCTGGGCATATTCAAGGAAGAGTAAGGAGAAGCCTGTGGCTGGAGCAGATGGGGCAGAGACGAGTGTGAAAGATGAGCACGTGGGGAGGTAATTTTAGATGTGATGGCAGTCTAGAGGATTATTTTGTTTTGTTTTGACTTTCATATATTTTTAAATTGTGAGCAAACTCACATAAGGGGAATGCGCTGTTCTTAAGAACACAATTTGACAAATCTTCATAAATGTGAACATCTATGTAACCACTACCCCAACCAAATTCGAGAACATTCCCATCCCTCCAAAGGTCCCCTGATGCCTCCTTCCAGTCAATTTCCACCCTCCATAGGTAAACACTGTTCCACTTTCTATCCTCAGAGGTTTGTCTCATGTTCTAGGAGTTCATATAAATGGAAGCGTGCAGTTTGTACTCTTCTGCCTGACTACTCTCACTCAGCACAGTGTTTCTGAGCTTCATTCACGTTGTTGGTGTATTAGGAGTTCATTCATCTGTATTGATGAGAAGTGGTTCATTATATGAATATATCACAGATTTGTTCATCCATTTTCCTAGTTACGGACATTTGGGTTTTTTTACAGTTGTTGTTGTTGTTCTTATGGGTAAAGCTGCTGTGAACATTCAGGTCTTTGTGGACATATGTTTTCATTTCTCTTGGGTAGATACTTAGGAGTGAAATTGCTGGGTCATAGAGTAGGGAGGGGTATTTTTATCTTTGTAAGAAACTACTAGTTTTCCAAAGCAGTAGTACTGTTTTATACTCCCAGCCCTGTATGAGGGTTCTTATTGTTCTACCACCTTGCCAACATTTAGTGTTGTCCGTCTTTCCCATGTTAGGCATTTTAGTGGTTGTGAAATGGTATCTCACTGAGGTTTTAGTCTTCATTTCCCTAATGATGTTATATATCTTTTTATATGCTGATTAGCCATTTGTATATCCTCTCTTTAAAATTTGAGTCATCATTATTGATCTGTAGTAGTTCCTTATATATTCTGGATACAAATCCCTCATCATGTATCTGTACTGAGAGTATTTTCTCTGTTTGTAGTTTGCTTTTCCATTTCACCACATTTCACTTTCTTAAAAGTATCTTCTTAGGAGCAGAAGATTTGAATTTTGATTAAGTCCAATTCACCAATTTTCAAATTTGCATTTAGTGCTTTTTGTGACTCTTTAAGAAATCCTTGCCTACCTCAATGTCACAAAGATATATTCCTGTGTTTTGCTCTAGAAGTTTTATGATGCTGGGTTTTACATTGAGGTCTGTGATTCATCTCAGGTTAATTCTTGTGTGTGTGTGTGTGTGTGTGTGTGTGTGTGTGTGTGTGTGTGTGTGTGTGTGTGGTAGGGGTCAGGTTCATTTCCTCCTTAAGTGTATCCAGTAGTTCCGGGGCCATGTGTTAAGAAGCATTCTCTTTTCCCATCGAACAGCCTAGGGACCTTTATCGAAAATCAACTGACTCTATGTGGGTCTATTTCTGGGCCCTTTTTTTGTTCTATCAATCTGTCTACCATTGGAGGGTTTTGGGTGGGTGTGTATGTGGATTTATATTTTAGATCAATCAGAGTGGAGAACAGAAATGCACACAAGTGGAAGCAGAAAGGCCAGTTTTGGGGCTACTGTAATAATCCAGTGTGAACTGCTGGTGCTTAGATTGGGTGGTCGGAGAGGAAACCATGAGACAGGGTAGATGTGGGATATATTCTGAGGTTGAGCTGCCAGGGCTTAAGAATGGCTTGGCTGTTGGGTAGGAGAAAAGAGGGGGATAGTGGGTGACTCCAAGTGTTCTGGCTTGATCAATGGGAAGAATGTAGTTGCTGTCTACTGAGATGGGCTCTAGGATCACCAGGCGTCTGTCTTCTTAGGGGCAGTGGCGTCTGAGCTGGGGAGGGCATCCCTGGCGGCGGGAACAGGAGGAGCAAAGGGCCATCACAGGGAGGCATGCCCCAACCCTTGTTGGCCTAACTTTTAAAGTCCTGACCAGATAACTGGATTCTGTGCCCCGGGGTCATCTCATGCAGCCTTCTGTCTCACCCTGCCAGAGTGCAGGGTGCCTTGATTGTGTGAAGTGCAAGCACTCACTCAGGACCCCTCCGGTTCACACCACTCTCCACCGGCTACACCCACTGGCTCCATGGGTCCTCACCGCAGCCCCACCGGATGGGCAGTAGAGCACAGTGGTTAGGAGCGTGGGCTCTGGGGTCAGACCTGGCTGGGTGACCTGGGGAGGGTTGCTCTAAGCTTGGGTTCCCTTACTTATAAAATGGGGATAATGATGGCACCTCTCAGCTGCCTGATAGGGTCACTGCAAGGAGATCTTGGAGAAAAGCATCTTGCATAGAGCCTGGCTGCCAGCACATGCTCCAAACACTTATGAGGTTACTATTATTCCCCGACTCAACAGGTCAGAGAACAAGGCTCAGAGACCTAAGAGGCTTGAGATCTCACCAACTGACAGCAGCTGGGGTAAGACGGGAAGCCAGCCTGGGGGTCTCTTCACTCACCCACCCAATTTGGCCCCTTCGCCTGGGTGACCCTGCTGTGTCCCCCAATTCCCCGTGGGCACACACATATCGGTCATGCCCACTGGCTGCGAGCGGGCCTTTCTCTTGCTCTGATGATGGAGGTTGGGGGCGCACACCAAGGTGGCTCCGGTCAAGGGAACAATCTGGAATCTGGGACAGAGCAGGCAAGTGCTTTACTACGGCTTGGGATAGGGGGTGGCAAGGGGGTGGAACAAGCCAGCGGCAGCACCCCGTCCATCACTGGGAGATGTGAACCGCAAGCTCACCTTTCCAGATGCTCGGAAGTCCTTGTCTGGTCTCGTCTTTCTCATTCTCTGTGGGGGTGGGGCAGGGAGCCCTCCCATGGGAAGTCGAGCCTTAGGCAAGAGAGGCTGGGGGCGGCTTTCATGGGCAAGGCATCCCCTTGAAGCGCCGAGGCTGCTCTGCCTCCCAGCCTGGAAGCAGACTGTATCTTGGGGACAGGGAGGTTCAAATGAAAGGAGGAGCTCTGGAAAGGATGGAGGGTCCAGAGAAACTGGGGGCGGGAGTTCTGGCAAGGAGGGAAGGCTGAGAGAGGGGTCTGGGCAGGCTCTGCGTGGGGATCATCCCAGGGCCTGGCACAGGGCCTGGCCATAAGGGGTGCTTGTGAAGTTTCTACGGCATGACGAGCAAATGGTACTCAGGGGGCAGGCACCATGACAACAGATGCCCTGAGGCAGCACAGTGAGTGGAGGCGAAGGGCAAGACACTGGGGCCACACTGCCTGCCTTTGAACCCTCCCCCACTTACACTGGGCAACTTACTTAACCTCCCTGCGTCTCAGTTGCCTTGTCTGTGATATGGGATACTAATAATGCTGACCTCACTGAGTGACCATGAGGATTACCAATTGGGTAACTGGGTTACTAATTGTGTTCATATGAGAAAAGCAACGGTCCATGGTATATAGTAGGTGTTCAGTAAATGTTAGCCCTTATTATTATTTTCTGTGTGGGCAAGCGTCCTGTGGGAATCAAAGGGCCATTTTCATCAGACTTCAGACAACTAACCCCATAGCCAGCAAGGGTGCCCAGTCCTGGGGCTGGTAAGTTCAGTGGTTGGCATAGGGAAATTGGAGAAGGCACCAACAGACCTGGCTGGAAATCCCAGCTCTGCTACTTATAAGCTGGTGACTCAGAGAAAGGGACCCCACCAAACTGAGCCTCAGTTTTGCTCACCTGTAAAATGGGACTGCATGGTAAACTGCTTGTGAGGAGTGAATGAGAGAATCCTTGCATATATTCCTGGCACAGAGTAGGTGTTATATGTACATGAAATCCTTTTCTTGGTGTTTAGTGCAGAGTTGGTGCTGGGTTTTCTGGTGGACTCGTTAAAAACAGAGACAGCCTTTGGACCCCCAGGCACAGGCTGGGGTCTCAACCCTAGTCAGTCATTGCTCTCTGTCCTCGGTCATGAGGGTCCTGGGTTAGGGGCTGTGGATGTTTCCATGCAGCTCTTCACCACTGCAGGAGATGCAGGGGACAAGCCCCGGCACCTTGGGCTCTGGGTTGAGCTGCTGGGTGCTGAAAACCAAGGTCCAGAGGGTTGTGGGCAAAGAGGGCCAGTACAGGGTCAATATGCCCATCTCCCTGCCCCACCCCACCCCACCCCAGTCAATACAAATCCTGGTTCTGAGAGCCTCATATTTCTAATAGAGAAGATTCCACATGTCCCGTCTCCCTGCCTTTACTCAGCTGGGAGATGTACAAGGGGAAACAAGGATCTGCTCTGGGGACATGCAGAGTTGGGGCTCCATGGGAAGAGGAAGCAGGTCCCAGATGGGGATTGGGTTCTCGGGCTGAGCTATCCCTGGGTGTCCAGTGTCCTGGTTGTGCCCACGTCCCACATCCCTGCAGATGACAGGGTTTCCATTGTACTTAAAAGTGTAAGCGAGAGCAGTATCCTCCCACGTCCTGTATGTTCCCTACCCCAAGCCGGCAAAACTACCTTCAGTATTCCTGACCCTAATCCGACAAGCCTCCGACCTGCCACATTCATGATCCTTACCCAGTAAGTGTCCCTGAACTCATGGGTCTCTTATTTCAATCGAGAAAACCCCTTTGTCACCTCCTATGTTCCCATCCTTCCCTGGACGTTTCCTGACCTGACTCAGCAACTCTCCCCTATGAGTCCCAGCTCCTGTGTCTTCTTCACTCACCCAGCAAACTTCCCTGGGACTGTCCCGTTCCATCTTCAATCCTGAAAACCTCCCATGTTTCTAACACTGATCTAGCAAAACATCCGTGACTTCCATATCCTTGATCCTGCTGGACCAAACTCCCCGGACTTCCCTGTAATTTCCCATGTCCTCCAACACAGCTCAGCAAACCTCCCAAATAGCCTGACTCTGACCTCCGTGCCTAACCCCGACCCCGGCTTGCTCCAACTCCTTCCCATCTCCGTGGTGGCCGGCAGCCCGCCCTATTCCAAGGCTCCCCACCGCCCAGCTCTGCAGGGGCCCTGCAGAGTGGCTTCCATCGAGCCTCACCCAGCGTGACCTCTGCCTGCATGGGCATCGACAGTGCCGGGTGCTTGACCTCACAGCTGAAGAGGGCTTCGTTGTCGATCTGCGGGTTGAGCGTCCAGGTGAGCAGGGCGCGCACCTCCACGGTGCCGTCACTGCCCGGCGTACGGCTGTGGCTCAGGAAGTAGACAGGCTCGGAGCTGTGGACCCAGCGGGGGAACTCGCGGCTCACCACGGTCTCGGGGATGTTCTCGGTGGTTGGCTGGAGGAGGATGCTGGGATCCTGGGTCAGGCTGCGGGAGGGGCGCTCTGTGTAGGAATGCCCGCCCCGGCTCTCAGCGTCCAGCAGGGACAGTGACCTCTGCATCTTGGTGTCGTCTAGGTCACGGTGCAGGAGGCCGCGGAAGGGCCTGCTGTCCTGGAGGGGGCCAGAGCTAGCAGCCGGCGGCTCTGACAGGGGCACTGCGTCGATGGGTTCCCCATCTCGTTTGAAATAAACCTGAAATTGCAAGGAGGGTGTGGGAAAAGATTTTGCCCCAATGACATGGATCTCCCAGTGGGCTCTCAGAGGAACTGGCCACAGGGGTCCAATCCTTCAGGAGCCTCCTCCTCCTAGTAGCCTTCCAGATGGACCACTCTCTGTCTCTCTCCCTCCAGCACCCCAGGCGCTCTGAGTCAGCTCGGTTTAATGGGGACACGCAGGCTCGGGTGGCAGAGACTGAGCTGGCAAGCCTCTTTGAGCCTCAGTTTCCTTACTGAGAACACCTACTTCACGAAGGGAATGAGAACACTTACTTCACGAGGCTGTTGGATGCTTAGAAACAGTGTGTGGAAAAAGCACCCTGGACCCGGCCCTGGCAGCGCCCCTGGGCTCCAAGGGTGTGGTCCGTGCCCACCTGGGGAGAGCAGGTGGGTGAGAGCGAAGGTGGAGGAGCACCAGAGATTCAGTGAGATGTCAGGAGGAGGAGGAAAGGATCTGTGTGTGTGTGTGTGCACATCTTGGAGGTTTTGGAGAGGAAGGCAGGAAACAGGTGTGCGTGTGGGAAGGAGCTAGGTGCGAGATGAGGAGAAAGGCCGCATCTTCTCACTTCCTCCGCTAATAGGGAATTTGAGTTTTGAGAGGCGGCATTTAATTTAATTTGCTGTCTTTTTATTTTGGTACATACGCCAGGGGCCTGTGGGGATTCGGTGTATTTTTTTAAATAAATCGATGGGAGACAGGGAGAGAGGAGGCCAGGAAGCAGCTCTGGGGACGCTGGTGCCAGCGGGGAAAGGGAGACGGAGGAGGCGGGGGAGGACCGGGTGGGGGGAGGGGAATGAAACGTGGGATGCGCAGAATCTGTCAGAGTTTATAGCTCTAACGAAGAATCTCTTATGCACATAATAGCGTGCTTTGGGGTTTTTCTTCCTTCCTTTCTTTTTTTTTTGTTTGAAAAATGCTTCAAAAGCAGGTTTGTAATTTATGTCAAAGAATTCTTTCAAGTTCTGATATCCCAGGCAAACGTAAGGTGCCTGGAATGTGGGGAGATGAGGACCTTTCAGATACATATATATATATATTTTACATATATATATTTGAATATTGTACTGCTATGTCTTAAATGGCAGGAACTGGCCAGCTGGGGGAGGAGGGGGTCTTCCTGCAGCCCCAGGGGGGGTGAGGAGGCTTTCTTTGTGACCTGCAGAAAAGGAGTTTTTCTTTGGGGAAAAAGACCAGCTTGTCTCATCTTTGAGAGGGCAGACCTCTTTCTGGGCTCCAAAGGGAAATCTTGGGGCCATGCTCTTCTCTCACCAATTGCTGGCTTTGAAGCTGCTTTTTGGTCTGTGTCCTCAGGACTGTAAAGTGCAGGTGGAGGGAGACGGGCCTCGTCAAAGGCTCATCTCTGCACCCCTGCCTACTGCCCCCCTGTGCCTCTGAGCACCTGCTTACTGCCCTGTCTTGGTTCTCTCCACTCCTGCCCTGTCCTGGACAGCTGGTCCTGGGGTGGGGCTGGCCCAGTCCCAAGGTCACCCCACTGGACCCTGCCTGTGAGACAGTCAAGGGTCCGGAAGGAGGAGAGCACCTGCCTCCCCACCTTGAACTCTAATCCCCCTGCCCAAGGCTCCAGCCCCACCCCTAGTGATGTGTGAAACTCACAAGGTCAAGACTCAAAGTATCATATAAGGTCAAAATTGGCCTTGGGAGTATGTAGCCCATAGGTTCTCAGTATGGTTCAGGGAACTCTAAGGGTTCCACAGAGGTGCCTCAGGGACCCATTAGGGCAACTTGCCCTTCCTTCACTTTTAAATGTTTTCAACATGGGGCTTCTGTGTATTTGAATCAGACCAAACAGGTCCTGCTGCTTCTAAAAATGCTGAAAAACTATAATGGTGCCCACGCCCTAAACCTCCTCAAAGAACATGAGAAGCAGAGGGGAGGTCTTCCTGCTCAGGGTCATTTGGTGCATGTGACATTAGGGGCTAGAACCCAGCTCTCCACATGCTCTCCCATCCTACCCCCGCCCCTTACAGCAGCCACGACAATAACTCGTGAGCTGCACTGACAGACCTCAAAGCGGTTAGGGTGGGTCTAATAAGGAGTTGGCCCAAACAGGGATTTCCCCCTCTTCCCCACTTCCTTCCTCCCCCTTTTCCTCCCTCCTTCCTACTTGGAGCTGGACTTGGAGCTGGAGGACATGACCTTGAGTCCCAGCCCTGTCAAGAACACAGTGGCGGGCTTCCCTGGTGGCACAGTGGTTGAGAATCTGCCTGCCAAGGCAGGGGACACGGGTTCGAG
Organism: Eschrichtius robustus; assembly: GCF_028021215.1. Classification (NCBI taxonomy): domain Eukaryota; kingdom Metazoa; phylum Chordata; class Mammalia; order Artiodactyla; family Eschrichtiidae; genus Eschrichtius; species Eschrichtius robustus. The sequence continues at coordinate 14,157,705 of NC_090826.1, read as the reverse complement.
CCCTGGTCTGGGAGGATCCCACATGCCGCGGAGCAGCTGGGCCCGTGAGCCACAACTACTGAGCCTGCGCATCTGGAGCCTGTGCTCCGCAACAAGAGAGGCCGCGATAGTGAGAGGGCCGCGCACCGCGATGAAGAGTGGCCCCCGCTTGCCGCAACTGGAGAAAGCCCTCGCACAGTAACGAAGACCCAATACAGCCAAAAATAAATAAATAAATAAATAAATTTAAAAAAGAAAAGATGACTACTAAAAAAAAAAAAAGAACACAGTAGCTGACTCCCTCTACATCTCTTGCCTCCTCCGGACCTCATCTGTCTCCATCCTGTTCAATAACTGGGGTAGCGGTGTGCTTGAGGCTGGGATCCCCTGAAGACCACCCTCACTGTGCAGTTCAAGGATTGCAGGGTCCGGGAGAAGCGGGGGTTCTCAGCACCAGGGGGCTGGGAGCAAGAGGGGCATATGGACGCCTGGGTAGGTCAGATGAGTGGACGGGGTCAAACCAAGGCAGACGGGGCAGAGTTAATTTATGCAAGCTGTGGCCTCTATCCTTCATGCTGCAGAGTTGAGCACTGTGGTGACAGGGGCAGCTGGATGAGCCATGAAAGAGGGGGGCCCGGCGGGGACGAGGAGGGACGACTCCAGGGGTACTCACCATGGGCGCTGGTTTCCCTCCCGACACGATGCAGACCAGCGTGAAGTTCTGGGCTTGGTAGCGGCTGAAGGGGGCTGGTGTGTCAGCGGCCACCACCTCAATGGAGGTGGGAGGAGCTACCCAAAAGAGAAGCACAGGAAGACCAACGCTTAACCGGAAGGTTCGGGAAGAGTTCACTGATTACCTAGGATGGGCCAGGTCCCACAGTGGGCATTGAAGGGGGGGGACAAATATTGCACAATTCCAGGGGGTGCCACTGGCAGCAACGACAGTGAGAAGGATGTCCCTACTAGGCATACAGACAAGGCCCTGCCTCACGGGGCTTACAGCCTGGCGCGGAAGACAACCATGAATCAAGTGATCTCACGGTCAACTGTGCTAAGTGCATCAGATACCAGGAGGTATAACAGGGCGTAAAGGGACCCACTCAAGCCTGAGGAAGCGACGCTGTACTGTGCCTGAGGACGCAAGAGTAGGCAGAGGACAAGTGTGGCAGGTGGAGGGAACAGCATGTGCAAAGGCCTCGTGACAGCTGGCTCAGGGCAGGGGGGATGGAAGGCAGGCTGTGCGGTGGGAGGGCAAGGAGGGGTGATGTGGTGACTGCTGGGGCTGGGGAGATGTGTAGGGCACTGCTGGTGGGTCACCACTTGCAGTGGTGTGCTGGGGCTGGTTCCTACCAGCTCCTGAGAGCCGATCGTGACATTACTGGGAATTTTCTGAACAAGTTCTTAAACTGCTACTAGATCGAAACAGGCCATGGTGGGCATCTTTACACCATGGAAATCAGCCACCACTGCAAATCAGGGCTTTCTTGTTTGTTTCCTTCCCCTGTCCCCACCCCAGGCCCCCAGAGAGCAGGTTTACCAGCCCACCGCTGGTTGTGAGTTTTTCTTCTTTGTCCTGAGAGCAGGAGGAAGAAGGCTTCAAACAAGAGCAGAGGCATGATCTGAGCTGCATTTTGAAGAGACTGGATACACAGAGTGCTGTTTAAGCCAGAGAGATGGGTCGCTTAGACCGTGGTGAGGGCAGAGCGGGAGAAGTAGATGACTTTGAGAGATATTTAGAGCCAAGAGTCTTCCCTCTTTCTTTCCCACCCCCCCGCCAAAGTTGGCTTATTTTGACCCCGCTTCCCACCAGCTCCCCTTTCTGTTCTCCTCACCGCCCACTGCTGGCTGCTTTGCCAAAGCCGGTGTTCCCAGGCACCGTGGGTTATTGAGAGGTCAAATGTGGAGCCATCGGGCCCTCCTGGGTCCAAGTCCCAGCGAGGTCACCACCACCTCCATATCCTTGGGCAAGTTACCAAAACTGTGAGCCTCAGTTCCCCGATTTGCTAAGTGGGATTAATCCTTGGCAGACACATTTGAAGGATGAACCAGCTAATCGATATGAAAGGGCTTAGCACGTGCTAGGAATTCACTAGTCTTATGATTCTTGAGATTATTTCCCCAACTGCCTTGTCATCAGCAGGACAGGAGCCGGAACCTTACAACTTTGCTTAGGAAAGGCTGTCAGTTCTGGCTTCTTGTAGCCTTAGGTCAAGTGCAGTGGGGGACGCAGAGAAAATGAAGAGGGGTGGGCCTTTTCTTCCTGCAAGGGGTTTTCACTCCAGTTAAGTTTAATTAAATCCGACAAACACTTCCTGCCACCTACTAGGTGCGGGCATGGTGCCAGGTGCTCACCACAGGCGCCCAGTGATGAAATGGATACAGCGCGTCGAGAAGCTCACAATCTGGCGGGGGCGACAGACGCCTGGCAGCTCTATTTTAAGGTCTAGTGAAACGAAGCCAGGTGTGAACCATTCATCCACTCAGACAGCCACCATGTGCTGTCGCAAGGGAAGCAGAACAAACGGGAAACAATGGGAGAACAATAGATGGAGAACTGTAATTAAGTGTGAGATGGTAGGAAACAGATGGGAAGTGGGGTAAGGAATTCCGAGAGGGGAAAAAATACACCAGAACACTTCAATTATCCACAAGTCACAGTCTGCAATCTAAATTTTCTAGAACTCACTGAAAGCCTGGATCCCACGGCAAGAACCAACAATGACCAACAGTTAGGAGCCAGGAGCTGTTCCAAGCCCTCAACGTGTGTTAATTCATTTAATCCTCACCATGCGTCTACATGGGTTTATTTATTCCCATTTTACAGATGGGGAAACTTAAGAGGTGAAGTGACTTTCTGGGGTTCACAGAGTTTGGATTTGAACCCGAGTGCCCTGGCTCCAGGGCTCAAACACTGACACTAAGCTGGAACACTGACATATCTTTGGAAAGAAGAAGGAAGTTCGTACCTATTAGCACCTTTAGCCCTAAGTGCATATCTTAGCTGCTGGGGATGCTCATTTACCTGACACATCTCAACTCTCATGGATACCTTTAATCCAGATCCTTGGAGGAACTCTTCCCGTGGGTGGCTCTACTTAACTCGGATACCCCAAAGATCAAGGGACCATGCCAATTAGAGCTTAGAATAATTCTCTGTCACTGCTCATGGTGGCTTATGGGTAGGGATAAGTATACCCTCCAAGAATCCTAGGCAGCGGTCCCCAACCATTTTGGCAGCAGGGACCGGTTTTGTGGAAGCCAGTTTTTCCTCGGACGGGGTGGGGGGATGGTTCAGGCGGTAATGTGAGTGATGGGGAGTGATGGGGGGCAGACGAAGCTTCGCTCCCTCGCCCACCGCTCACCTCCTGCTGTGTGGCCCAGGTCTTAACAGGCAGAGGACCAGTACCGGTCCATGGCCTGGGGGTTGGGGACCCTTGTGCTAGAGGCTCAGGGCTAGTCAGGGGGCACCTTTAAAATCACTCATTCCTTCTTTCTTACTTTTACTGAGCAAACAGGAATTAGACACCTAGAACCTTCCTTATAGGATTGCTTTGAGGAATAATTGAGATGATGTTTACAAGATGCCTAGCACATAGTAAGCCTGCAATACAGTTCAGCAATTTTAATTAATATTATTTGTCTCACTATTATAAAAGAGATAGTGTGGGACAATGGTTAAGAATATGGGCTCTAAATCACACTACCCAGGGTTTAAAGACCAGCTGTACCATTTACCAGCTATGTGACCTTGGGCAAGTTATTTAGCCTCTCTGCACCTCAGTTTCCTTATCTGCAAAGTGGAATTATAGAATACCTGTGAGGATTCAGTAAAGAAGTACCTGAAAGTGTTCTGAAAGTGCATATCAGATGCATTTATCAGCAGAATTTATTAACATTCTTTCTTTGAGGCTCCTTGCTACTGTCTGGGAAAATAAATCATCGTCTTTGCCTTTGGGGCATTCACGGTTTAGTGAGGAGACCAGAAATGCTCTGGACCTGCACTGTCTAATACAGTAGCCGACCACCCCTGTGGCTCTTAAGCACTTGAAATGTGGCTTTTTCAAGTTCGTATGTGCTGTAAGTGTAAAATACACATTGAATCTGGAAGACAATTTTTTAAAAGCGTGTTAAGTATATCATGAATATTTTTATATTGGTTACTTACTGAAATAATACATGGGAAACATTGGATTGAACAAATATATTATTCCAATTCATTTTAACTTTTTAAAGCCTTTTCTTAATGTGGTCTTTAGAGAACTTACAATTAAATATATATATATTTCTATTGGAGAGGGCCAGTCTAGACCTTCCATTTTACAGGTAAGCAAACTGAGGTCAGAGAGAGGGAGAGATTTGCCTACAGTCGCACCATCACACTGGCACCCAGGCCTTCCAAATCCTGACCAGGGTTCTTTGTACAGCACGAGTGCTCCCCCCAACACACACACACACACACACACACACATGCACGCACACAAACGCACACACACACACACACACACACACACACACATCCCCGTTCTGGAGATCTGCACCCAAGTCACGCACACCGCCCACACAGACCCTGATTGGGAGCTGTGTTCTTGTCCCTCGTTTTATTTCTGAGCAGGTGTTAGCAATATGTACAGTTAATCAAGCTCATAAGACAATAACGGATTTCAGTTGTATGGACCATGACACAGCAGAGCTGCTAATATCAGCGTGGACAGCCCAGGCTTCCCACACTCTCCATCAACGTATTCCTCAGTTGCTGTGTCCTAGGAAAATGTCACTCTGCATCTCGCCTCCTGTTGCCCGCCGGAGGGCTCTGAGTGCGGGTGGTCAGGGAGCTGTCTACACCCGGGAGTCCCTGGCTGCCTCGGGATGCTTCAATCCACACGTCATCCTCTCCCCCTTCCTCCTCCCTTCCCTTCCGTTGACTACGTGCAGCACTCTTTCCCCCACAAACTACTGCTTCTTAGGCTCGTGGTCTAGAACCTTCCCTTACTCTTAGTCTTCCCCATGCCCATCTTCTTCTCTACTTCCATCTCTCCCTCCTTTTCCAGTCCCATTCTCACCTGTATCCCCACATCCATCCCCATCTCCATCCTTTTCCTTCTCCAACTCCATCCCTATCTCCATCCCCACCTCCATCCTCACATCCATCCCCATCTCCATCCTTTTCCTTCTCCACCTCCAACTCCATCCCCATCTCCATCCCCACCTCCATCCCCATCTCCATCCATCTTTTTTCTTCTCCACCTCCATCCCCATTCCCTTTTCCATTCCTATTCCCACTTCTATTCCCTTCCCCATCCCTAACTCTGCTCCATCTCTATCCCCATTCCCAACTCAATCCTCATATCTGTCTCCATCGCATCCCTCCTCCAAGCCCAACCCCATCTCCATTCTCATCATCCCCATCCCTGCTACAATCTCTGACCAAGGTCAAAGTGAGCAGCCCCCTTATGACTCTATGCCTGGAATAGATCCCGTGGCCCCAGAAGCAGTATCCAGTCAAAGACAGATGGCCAGCTGCAGTCATGGGTGTAAAGGTCCTGGACGAGAATAATCCCAAATTCAAAGCTGGGCTGCAGAATGAGCAGTATAGAGCAAGGTCACCTGGCTATGATCCAGGTGGCATATAATGGCAAAGAATCATTAACAAAGACCCCTAGATCTCCAATTTCTCCCCACTCTTCTGAAACAGTACCCAATGCACCCAACATAAGTGCCTCATTCCTGTGGACTCTGAGAGTGTGTCTTCAGGGATGTCCGTGCTAGTGCAACACTCTCCTGGGGCGAGGGTGGGTACCATGTACCTGAAATGACCCTCCTCAGAGACACTGAGCAGGCATATTTGGCCTGGGCAAGGGAGAAATAGTAGTAGTCATAGCAGTAAGACCCTAGACAAAGGCAGAGCTTCAGAATTTACAAACCACTCGTGGACATACCACGGCACTTGTGTAACCCCAGCCCTGTGCATTAGGAAGAGCCCCTCAGTTCTACAAGTTCACCATCATGGTCAAACAGAGGCCACTGCCATAGAACTCCCCTGAATCCACTGCCCCCAAGTCAAGCCAGTGGACTTCCCAGTTTATTTTTGACTTTGTCTTAAGCAGAGAGAATTGCTGCTAGAAGTTTCTTCGACTGATTTTGTCCAGCATCCGGGAAGGTAAAGCGGCTTCACATCTGACACCGCCACACAGCACAGCACGTCTCTGTTCCAGGACATTGGCGGTGGGGGGGGGGGGGGGCAGGAATCGAAGTTATTTTAGACTCTACCGTTAACATCGACACAGTGAGGCAATGGTTAGGTGATCGGTTTTATGAAATTAACTCTGAAATATTGCCTGTTTTTCTCTTGAAAGCAGAACTTTGTTTCGGTCATCGTAACTCACTTTGCAGATAATGTGATGGCTCTTAGCTCTGTAAATCCTCCTGTGGCTTTTGCAATTCAGGAACACAAACCTGTTGTGATATAAACCCCAGCAGATCTGGGTCTAACAGTATCTACTAGAGTTAAATTCTCTCCCCACATGAGGCTCCCCCCAACTTCTCCCAGAGAACCAGCTCAAATAGAGTCAGGCCAAGGTTCCAGCCCAGGCTCTGTTACCAACATCCCATGGGACCTTGGACAAATCAACTGACCCACACGGGCATCAGTCTTCCTATCTATAAAATGGGTTCAATAAAACATATCCTGCCAAACTTTCAGCTTCCAAGATTTTGAGAGAAGAAGCAAGTGAGAATACGGACATAAACCTTCTACAAGGATGGTGAAGTAGAAAGGGATTATTTATATTACCTCTTCAATTGCTCTCACTTCTCCCTGGGCTGGGAGGGACATAGAGGGGAAGTTCATCTTCCTCTCAGGGGTGGCCACTGTCTGGAGGAAGGGATAGTCTCTCCTTTTCCTTGGGTACCTTGTGCTAAATTGGTCTTAGCACACTCCTGCTCTGGGTGTCATTTATCAAAGGGCGGTAATCAATTAGATTTTGGGGAGGAGTGGGGGAGGGAAAAGACAAGTTCAAAATTATATTATTTGCAAAAATCCATTCTTTCCTCTCAGCATGCCTGCTCTATTGACTGCCTTCTGTTTCAATCAGCTCCTAGTCATTATACCATATTTAAAAAAAAGAAAGAAAACCACCCTCAATATAAAAGTGTTCATGAATATAAATATTCCTCCATGTTTCCTATTTTAATTTCTTCCTTTCTTTCTTTCTTTCTTTTTTTTTGTCCCACATCTCTGTGTCTTTCCCATCCTCTCTACCAGTCTCTCTCTGCTTCTTTAAGATGCTACTCAAAACAGCATCTCTTCCAGGAAGCCTTCTCTGCTCCAGCCACACTGAAATGCCCCAGGTTCCTTCCTCGCCTTGCTCACCTCCTCTGTGCCCCGGACATATTAGTCCTTCTGCTGGTTAATTCAGCTTCATCCTTCAGGTCTGCCCTTAAGTGTTGCCTCTTCCAGGCAGCCTTCCAGCACTTTGCCAGACTGGGTTAGGGCTCATCCTCTGGATTCCTGGAGCATCCTGTTCTTGTCATACCCATAGGTGCTTGTCATTCTGTCCCGGGCCCACGTCTGTTTCTCCACTAGGCTGTGTGCTTTCTGAAGGCTGGAGCTTTGTCTTTCTTTAACCTCAGAGCTAGTGCAAGCCTGCCACGCAGGGATTCAATTTCAATTCCTGTTTGCTTTTTTCCTTCTTTCACTTCTCCTAGTACAGACAAGCACACAGCCTGTGGAAGGAATTCCGAAAGACCTTGCAATGCCGTGGGCCCTGCCACCACCTCTAGCCTTGTCTCGACCCTCCCCCCAACACCATGCTCCAAACGTACGGAGATTTTTTTGGTCTATAAACACCCTAAGCTTGTCTCAACCCCGGGGCCTTTGCATCTGCTCTTTCCTTTGCCTGAAGTCCTTCACTCAGCTTTGAGCAAGGCTGGGTCCTGCTTATCTTTCAAGTCTCAGCTCAAATGCCACCTCCTAATCTAAGTGAGGTACCTCTTCTATTCTCTGTCACAACACCTTGTTATTTCTTCATAGAACTCATTATACGATATAGTTATTTCATATACTGGTTCTCACACTTGTCTTTTTTTCCAACACACCCCACTAGTATGTAAGCACCATGAGGACAGGAATTCTGTCTACTGCTACATCCAAGGGCCTGACACACAAGGATTTGCTCAATAAACATTTGTCAAATGAATGAGCTGGGAGGAGGGACTTAAGTGCCCTCCCATCCCTGACCAATTTGGAAGGGCTGAAATCTTAGCCATGTCCACTCCCCTCTCTCCCAGCAGAAACCTGTGGAAGCAAGAGCCCACCAGCAGAAGGGGGACTCCAGCAAGAAAAAGAGAGAAGGGAAAGCACAACACTTTGGTTTATGGGAAAATTAAATATTGAACTGAGTAGTAACGGCAGCCAAGGGGAAAAAATACTGACAAGAAGCCCCCAAATGGAGCCGCCATCAGTGACAGGAGAGATAAACGCAGTGTCTGTACTTATATGAGCTGCAATGGGGCCCTTTTATGTGGCATCTGCTGAGCCAACTCACAACCCCCAACCTTGAAAGTGAGTGGGAGCCCGCGTGCTGATGCACCGGCGAGGGGTGGGAATCTGGGGTCCAGGTCATTGCCAGTGTCGGTGGCCACTGCCCAGACCCTCCCTGCCTGGAGACGGGGTCCTTTCTGAGTGGAGTGGGGTCACAAGGGTACCCAGTGGCTGCGGGCGTAGCCCATTCACCCCGCCTTCCTCTCCGAGGAGAGCTGGCTGGCAGCCCCGTTCACCCGTTCACCTGCCTCGCCCCTCTCCTGACAGCTGTTGTGCTTTCCCAGTGGTGGGAGATAAAATTAACAACCCCAACTGGAGGCCCTGGCTGGCTGCTCTGGGGGGAGCAGGGGAGTGCGAGGCAGGTGGTGCAACGTGGGAAGTGGTGAATTGGTGAGGCTGGGCCGAGCAGGATGCAGCTCGGGTTACTGCTGATGCAGAAATAAAATCCTACGAGCGCCTGTGCACACACACAGACACACACACACACATATATGCACACACAGACACAGACACAGACACAGACACATAAACACACACAGACACACATAAACACACACATAGACACATAAACACACATACACACAGACACACACACGTATATATACACAGACACACACATATACATACACACACAGACACACACACACATATATGCACACACATATAGATGCACACACAGACACATACAGACACATAAACACACACAGACACACACATATGTATATGCGCGCACACAGAGACACATAAACACACATACGCATACACACAGACACACACACACACATATGCACACACAGACACAGACACAGACACAGACACATAAACACACACAGACACAGACACACACGGACACACATAAACACACACATGTATACGCACACACACACACACAGAGACACATAAACACACATACACATACACACAGACACACACATGTATATATACACAGACACACGCATATACATACACACACAGACACACACATATGCACACACATATAGATGCACACACAGACACAGACCCAGACACATACAGACACATAAACACACACAGACACACACATATGTATATGCGCACACACACAGACACATAAACACACATACGCATACACACACACGTATATATACACAGACACACACACAGACACACACATTTACATACACACACAGACACACACACACACACATATATGCACACACATATATATGCGCACACAGACACAGACACAGACACATACAGACACATAAACACACACAGACACACACATATGTATATGCGCACACACACAGACACATAAACACACATACGCATACACACACACACACGTATATATACACAGACACACACACAGACACACACATATAGACACACACACATATGCACACACAGACACATAAACACACACAGACACACACATATGTATATGCGCACACACACACAGAGACACATAAACACACATACGCATACAGACAGACACATGTATATATACACAGACACACACACAGACACATACATATACACACACACACACACACATATGCATACACGCAGACACACACACACAAAAGGGTAGTGAGGAGGCCAGGCCCAGGTCTTGATGTTGGATCTGAATTTGCATGCTAGTGCTATTTTGTACCTATGCCTTTAACCTGGAAGTTCTCAAAGTGTGTTTCCCGGGCCAGCAGCTTCAGAACTTGTTAGAAATGTAAATTCTTGAGCCCAATTCCAGACCTGCTGAATCAGAAACCTGGGGGTGGGGGTCCAGCCACCCAGGTTTTAACAAGCCTTCCAGGAGGTTCTAATGCAAGTTCCATAGGGGAATTACTGCCTTGACCTTTGTAAGCTTCAGTCTTCTCGCAGGGACGACAAGACCCACTGCAAGGTAGTGTTATGTGAGCTAACGATCAGGTCCGTAGGGGGTGCTTGGTAACTGTTGTGAAAATTATTACCAGCTGGGAGGACAAGGCTCAGGGGGGCTGGAGAACCTCAATCCGGCTTCTCCCGGCATGGGCAGACAGGGCACAGGTGGAGATCCCTGGAGGCTTTCCGGCTGTATGCACTGATTCAATCAAAGGACCTCAAATCCCCAAACTACCTGCCCCTACAAGTGGAGCAACTTTCTGCTTGTGCCCTGATTGGCTGCTTGCCCACGTTCCAGGTGTTCTGATTGGCCTCCTAGGCTGCCAGCCCCAGGTGGACCCTCCCCACACCTGGGCTTCACTGTCTGGAGGCAGCCTGTCCAGCAGCCTGTACTGCGGCTACCACGTGTGACTGCCCCTACCACGTGTGACTGCCCCAGCCCTGCCACGCCACTGTAGTTTATGTGGCAATAGAGTGAATGTGTTCAGGCCCACGATAAGTGCCACTTCCGCAGAGATGAAATCTATGGGGTGTGACACGAACCCATTTTAAATAGCAGCAAGGCTGGCTATTTGGGGGATGTTTTCAATGTATCCCAGAGGTATATATTATACGCATGGGCAATTTCACCAGGTGCCATCGTTTTAGCTTTATGAAAGAAGTCTCCAGAAGCCTGCGGAAGCTTGGGGAGGCTCTGGCAAGTGGGCAAGCACATTTGAGATCTGGCCAGTGGCAGTGACACTCAGCTCAAGTTCCTCCTGCTCAAGTTCAACTTCAAGTTCAGGCTACTCTATTATCCACCCCCCCGCCCCCCTCCCAAGCCCCTGAGAACAATGGGCTGGAGCTTGGAGGTTCTGGGTGGGTCTCACGCCCTCTTCCCCAACCCTGGAAAACCTCTGTCCCTTCCAGCAGAACTGTATCCCCCTCAAGCATCGGGTCCTGGTGTTCTGGGGCTTAGAATAGAGCTCACCCCTGGCCTTCCCCACCCAGCCCCTGGGGCACCTGGCTCCCAGGTCACAGGCTTTCTGCTCACAGGCAATGTGTCCCTTAGGCAGGTGCTAGCTTCCTGGGTCTCCCGCATAGGACAAGGGTGACACTGGTGCCTGCGGGTGCCTGTGAGGACTGAAGTACTTGGCTGGGCATACTCCCACCAACCTCCCAGCAGAACTTCCCAAACCCCCAACCTGCCAGCTCAGAGCCCTCCCTTCCCATAGGGCTCTGCAGCCATAGTCTTTCCTGTCCCATCAGCATTTTAGGATTGATTTCCTGAGTCAGAGGGCAAGTAACTCATTCTTGCTGCTCACTTCTCACAAAGCAATTTCCAGGGGAGGCAAGTGGGGGATAGCGGGGAGGGGAAGAGCCGTGGAGAAGGGGCGTTTTGTGGGAAAAGGATTGTGTAGTTTTTCCTCCTTGACATTTTACTATGAAAATATTCAAACCTATCAAAAAGCTCAAATAAATGTCCAATGAACACTCATGAATCCATCACCCAGTTTCATCGATGAACATTTAACTCTACTGGCTTTATCACACATCTATTGGATTGTGTCTTTTTCAAGAGCAGGGCGAGGCAGAGCCAAGCTCATTCCTCATGGGATCCAACTCCTGGCCAGGGTGGTAGGGCTTGATCTGGGGGTGGGGGAGTCTCAGAGATCCAGCCCTCATGATCTCTCCCCCTGGTCTTTCCATGGCCCATGTGCTGAGGCCTTGGCCACCTGTCTCATCTCTGACCTCTCTAACCTCATCCCTCACCAGGTCCGCTCCAGCCTCAGTTCTCTCATCTGTAAAATGGGCATCACAACAGACCTATTGCATAGGGTTCATGTTTGTGGCACGCTTTGCAGGATGCCTGGAACTGGTAAGTCCCTGTACCTACTGGCCATCATATTTAGGAACAGTAACCTCCATCACTGGCCCGAACAGTGGCTGGACTTTGCCGACACCACTCACTCTGGCCGCTGGCCTGGGAGCTTCCTCAGGTAGGGACATTGGGTCATCCTGCTGACGAGGGCCCCAGCTAAGGGCAGCACAGAGCAGATCTCAGCGAGCATGGGCTGAGCTGATGTTTGAGGGGGTGACTGGGGGTGCTGGATTTACTCAGTGAGTATCCTCCTCTGCACCCTAAGTCCAGGGTCTATGGGGTCCCCAGGCACACAGTGGGTGGGGTGAGGCGGGGGAGGGCCCTTGACCATCACTTCTGCTCACTGGTCACTCTGAGGCAGGTTCCATGCTAAATGCTTTAATGCATTAAAGCCTTACAGAACCGAGAAGTAGGAATTATTATCTCCATTTTACAGAGGCAGAAACTGAGGTTTGCAAACGCACTGGTCCATGGCTACTCAGCCAATAAGGACCAAGGCTAGGACTTGAACCCATGTCTGGCTTAAGCCCTCAGCCTGGCCCTGCTTCTCGCCTTCTGTGGGGTCTCTCTCCAGGCATCGGCTTCCTCTGTGGTCTGGTGAGGGGGGCTGGCCTAGGTGGGTCCTAAAATCCTCCTCCAGTTCAAAAAGTCTATGGCTCTATGTGGGAGGTCCAGAGGCAGCAGCAGGAGGGTTCAGTGTTAGAGAAGAGGAAAACTGTCCTAACCAGCTGTCAGATAGCAGGACTGTGCAGCAGAGAAGGGCCCAGGCTCTTCCTGAGCTTCAGGAGTTGGGGTCTCTCCTCTGATGGGCCTGGGATCCACGGGAAAATCAGCTGGGAGGCATGCCTGGCACCAGAGTTCCGCAGTGAATACACTCTCTACCCTCACAACTGCTCCCAAGTCCCCCGGCTGCCACGGGGAGTTTCCCAGGCCCATCCTGGCTCCCATGGCATCCCTGGACAGACGTCACTGGATTCAGGGCCCCTCACTTTTCCTCTCTGCCTGTGACCAAGCCCGGTGGACAGAGGGCAGGCAGGACCCCCAGCAGCTTGGCATGCGAGAAGAACTTTCCCAGGAGGCTCCTACCTCACCTCCCCTGCTCCCATCTGGAGCACAGCAGTTGGCCTTCTATGGGCTCAGGGGCCAGCCTGCCCAAGTTCACATCCTGGCTCCGCCACCTGTTAGCTGGGTGACCTTGGCAAGTCACTTACCCTCTCTGTGCCTGTTTTCCTCAGTATCTACTTGATAGGGTTCTTGTGAGCATTGTATAAAGTATTTAGACTTTTAGACCCTGGCCTGGCACCCAGTAAGCACTGAATAGATGTCAGCCGTTGTCGTTATTGTTGCTGTTATTATTAGCATTTCTTACTACCTACTCCTTCCTGTGCCTTGGGGTCCCGCCACACAGAAGTGCTCTCTACTTGCCATGCTTTCCTGTTCCCACACCGTTGCTTACAGGGCTCCTTCTGCCTGAAATGCCTCCTGTCCTGTCTGCCCCAGCCTGCTCGGCCCAGCTCTACGCCACCTCCTCCATGAAGCCTTCCTGATGTCAGCCCCTGGGGGAGAGCCTCCGTCCTGGGAGCTCCCACATCCCTCACCTTGCACCCTAGTCCTCCCCCATCGTTCTTATTTTCCATCTGCTGGAATTCTAGAAACCTGTGCCCTTCTTTGTCTCCCCATCATTCAGGGACTCCTTCAGGGCAGACACTGGGTCTTATATCCCTCTCATTATCCCCGGAGCATACAGGTCAGGGTCTGGATTCAGAGAGAGGGGCTGAGGCTTTCCATTTGGTCACTTGTTAGCCATGCAATCTTGGGCCAGTTGCTTCATCTCTCTGAGCCTCAGTTTCCTCTTCTGTAAAATGGGAATAACCATGATCACTCTCTTCACCAGCTGAGAATTAAACAAGAGAACACTCATAAAGAACTTAGTACCATGCCTGGCACATAACAAGCACTCTGTCAGTGTTAGCTTTTGTTATTAAGATTATCTGTTATGAAGATTATCACTCCTAGGCAGTGAGCAAGGTAATCCTGCCTCCTTGTGTACAGATGGGGAGACTGAGTCCAGGGCTCACTGCAGGCTGGCAGCAGAGACACCAGTGCTGACCCCAACAGCAACTACACTTGGAGCGTGGTCCTGGTCTGTTTCCCCTTCTGTACGTGAGGCGGTGGGATTACTTCCCTTTCCCCAGGAGTGGCTATAGGCAGCAGACGCTCTTCCAGGGACCGGCTCACCACCTCCCACAGCTGCCCCATCCCTGCTCTCCCAGCTCCTGGTACAGCTCTGTTAACACCTGTAACTTTAGCCTTGTGCCTGTTCCTTAAATCACTGGGTCTGAGGCACGACAGTTTCGGCGGCCACATATCCCTTGTAATTAAGGGGCCTGTCCCAGGGAGGGGAAGTTTACCTTCTGCCAGAGACACTAAATCCAGCTCCCAGTGGTGGAAAGGATAAAGCATCGCATGGGCCTAACACTTGTCATGGTTTAATGGTGCACCTGCAGGCCCGCTCTGGTGGGGTCGGGAGGCTGGAGCCGAGATGGGTGGATAGTTGGTGGAGAGAGGCAACCTTGGAACGAGAGGCGAGCCCTGGTCTGTGAGATACAGAAGGTCCAGGGAGTTGGTGAGAGCCTTGGGGGACTGTAGCCACCTGCTTGGACAGTTCCAGGGAGCAGATGAATTTCTAGCTTAGCTCAGGAGGGCATGACAGGCCATTCCATGAGAGGCTGTAAAGTGGCTCCTTAGCCAGGCGGTCTGGGTTTGAAAACAAGCTCTGCCACTCACTCGCTGTGTGACCTTGGGTGAATTACTTAACCTCTCTGGGCCCCAGTTTCCTCATTTATTAAAATGAGTAAGTACCTACCTCCTAGGGTTGTGAGGAGTAAATCGATTAATACATTTAAAGTGCTTAGAGCAGTGGTTGGCCCCCTGTAACTAGAAAATTCACCACTAACATTAAGATGGATCTCTCTCGGTCCTTCCCCCATGGCAGGCGCATAATAGGGGCTTATAAATATTAGTTGAAACAAGGACTTGTAAGTGTGATGAATGAATAAGCAAATGGTCTGTTTCCCTCAGAGAAGAGCTGGTGACGTCAGCTCTGTGGCCCCAGGGAAAAGATGCACAGAACAGTGTATATGCTGCTTGACTAAGCGCTGCACCTTCCAGCCATGATCATGGGTCAGAGGGGTTACACAGCTTTCCAAATCAAGCCCTTTGTGTGGATGTGCTTCTAAGGCCCTGTTTCCATCCCCAGCTCAGGGACTCAGGTCCCCATGGAGGGAGAGTGGTAATCAGAGAACATTCAGGTTCCTATCCTAGGCTTCCCTTTATTAGCAGACTCAGTTTTCTCTGCTGTAAAATGGGGACACTGATCTTGCTGACTTTCCAGACAGCTAGGAGGAGCAGCTGACAGTGCAGCCCAAATATTCCATGCTGTCCCTATCGAGAGGAGACTTGGTGTCTGGCCGAGGCCCAAATGGCTGCCCACACTCAGAGAGGAGCCATGTCCCTCCGTCTTCCTGGCAGCCTCGTGTAGTGGAAAAATCGGGGGCTCTGGCTTTCAGCAGACCTGAGCTCAAAGCCCAGCCCACTCACTGCTGTGGGACATCAGGCAAGTTCCCTGCCCTCTCTGAGCCGTCTGTAGTTTGCCCCCATAACGGAGGCAGCACAGGGCCTGCCGAGGAGTGGGTAGACAAGAGGGAGGACTAGTGAGCTAATGGACTGTGCTGGGCCTGGCGCTGAGCACACAGTGGGCTGCAGTCAAGCGCACTCCTCCTTTGCGGGGCTGTGTTCAGAGAGGCAGGGACAGAGGATTCTAGAAGCCTGTCCAGGAGGCGGTCAGCAGGCTCTGGCCTTTGAAGCTGAAGCTGGGAAGTGACTGTCCTTGATAGATGACCCAGTTAGCTGCAAAGAGCTCCTCTGAGCCCCAAACCCATCTGTTTGGCCCCTCTCTGAATGAGCCCTCAGCCAGTGACCTCAGCTGGCTGAGGGCCCTTGGGCAGGCAGGTGGGCAGAGCGAGCATCTTTCCTCCAGGTCCCCGGCCAGGTCCAGGCACTCAAGATGGCAGTGTTCAGTCTCCGAACAGGCTTTATGTCCATCCTGGAAGACCCTGGCCACTCTGGCCTCAGTCCTCTGGGCTCCAGCCCCGCCTCTGGCAGCCAAGCCCAGCCAGCTGCCTCCGGCCCCTGATGCCCATCTAGAAGCTCCGACTGGTGGGGAGGAGGTCTGCAGAGGTCCTGAGGACTGCAGCCCTGGCCTCTTCACTCCAGCGGCCCACTTTCTGCGGTCGCCGTCTGCTGAGTGAGGTCACGTGGTTTCATTGGTACCTTCCCAGGGGAACATCTCCAACCTGTGCCAGGTCCTGTCATGTCCTCCACATCTGCCCCCGTCTTTCCAGTTGGTCCCCATGCCCTGTGGCTTCTGTCTGGAAACACCTCACATGTCCAGCCTCCCCTGACTGAACCCTGGGCTGGCTCTTGCCATCTCTCCCCTCCTAACTGCCCTCTCTGCCTTCAGAACCTGCCAGCAGGCCAGGCTGTGCACGATCTTCTTTAGTTCCCACAACAGCCCTATGAAGTAGGAACCTTCATTACCCCCAGTTTCTAGTTGAGGAAACTGAGGCTGGGAGAGGATAAGTCACAGTAAGACTGTGGAGGGATAGGATTGGACTCAGGGCTGCTGGGTCGGTCCCTTCCTGATCTCCTCCACCAGGGCCCAGGGTAGGGGGCCACAGTTGTCACTGCCTGGCTTATAAGGCTCCCACTGGGCTGATGTCACTTCCTGCAGCTCTGACCCTATTCCCTGGCCCTACTGACATTTCCAGGGTGAAGGTTAGGGCAAAATGGGTGAGAAGTAAGAACGACTATTCTTTTCATGAGTGCCCAGTGTGGGCTTGGGACATAAACCTTTACATTTCATGCTTCAGCAGGGGAGATGCTACTGCAGCCCCCATTTAGCAGATAGGAAAAGTGAGGTTCAAGGAGATTAAATAGCCTGTCAGTGTAGCGTAGTGGTTAGGCCTCTAACCACTGCTTCTGGAGCCAGCCTGCCTGGGTTTGAATCCCATTTCTAGCCTTGCTGGACCTGTGCCCTCAGGTGACATTTTTAACCTCTCCATTTTCACACCTGTAAAACGGGGAAAGTAACGGAAGACCCTACCTGAGAGGTCTGCTCTGACAATTAAATGTGTTAACAGGTGTAAAGCAGGGCCGTGCCTGGTGTGTAGTAAATGCTCAATAAGCATTTCCTGCTTTTATTACTCGTAGTTGCAGAGCTGGGTTTCAAATTCACGGCTGAATCCAAGGCTTATACCCTTAAACACCCATCGATTCTCTAAGGAAGTAAATGCTGTTTCCAGTACACCTACTGAACAGAGGTGTAGTTCTTCAACTGGGGGTTACCCAGCTGTCTGTTCCCAGTTTGGAGGACCACGGGCATTTACTGTCACTCACCCAGGGTGGGTGGGAAGGGTGATGGGGGAGGGGAGAGGGCTTGGAGGTACCCAGATGTTTGCCTGGGGGACAAAAGGCCCAGGTCTGGTCTTCAGGACCCTGGGGGCTTCTGGGGTGGGAGGTGGAGATTTGGGTTTGCACCCTCTTCCCCTCAGCGCCCCCGGACTCCTCGGCAGCTCTGGCCGGGATCCCAACCCGCCCTTGCCTCCTTGCCCGTGGCCACTGCAATCGCCTGGGGCCGGTTCAAGCCCAGCAGGTGGCTCATCCTCTCCTGCTCCAAGACAAGGGAATGAGTTGATCATTTCTCACCCAGCAGGCGTCCTGGGCTACGGAGAGGGCTACAGTGGCGGCTCTGAATCTTGCCTCCCAGCTACCCTGCCTGGGGACCCCCAGGGATTCTCAGACCAGCCGTCTCCCTCCAATGACTAACCTGCTCCCTGGACCACACCATTTACACCAGCTGTGCGCTGGTCCTGCAGACAGCCTCCCAGGCCCCCACCGCTGTCCTGCCCCACAGGCAGGCTTTGAATTCTACCAGCTGAAACCCACTTTCCCACTGGCATCCTACAGAGAGGCAGGGCTGTGCTTCTCCTGCTCTGCTCAGGCCTGGGGAGAAGCAGCAGGTCTTTGAGGGATGCAGGGTCTGCCCTCAGCCCTCACATCTCCCCGTCCTACTTGGAGCCAGAGACATTTCTCCTGCCCAAGTCAAGAGAAGTCCTCAACATTCCAATTACTGGTCCTGGGTATGTGCTCCGCTTTTAGAGAGGAGTACTGGGCTGGGAGTTCAGAGACTGGAGTTCCAGAATCTGGTCTTACTGTTTTCCACTGTGGCTGTACCCATTTACACAAAACTGAAAACAGAACTACCATAGAACAATTCCACTCCTGGGTATGTATCTGAAAAAACCCAAAACCCAAATTCAAAAAGATACATGCACCCCAATGTTCATAGCAGCATTATTTATAATTGCCAAGATATGGAAGCAAGCTAAGTGCCCATTAACAGATGAATGGATGAAGAAGATGTGGTATATATATATATATATATATATATATATATATATATATATATATATATATATACACACAATGGAATACTACTCAGCTGCTAAAAAGAATGAAACTTTGCCATTTGCAGCAATATGGATGGACTTGGAGGGTATTATGCTAAGTGAAATAAGTCAGACAGAGAAAGACAGATACTGTATGATATCGCTTATATGTGGAATCTGAAAAATACAACTAACTAGTGAATATAACAAAAAAAGAAGCAGACTCACAGATATAGAGAACAAACTGGTGGTTACCTATGGAGAGACGGGCAAGATAGGCGTAGGGGAGTAAGAGGTACAAGCTATTGGGTATAAGATAAGCTATAAGGGGTAGGGGGAGGGATAAATTGGGAGGTTGGGATTAACATATACACACTACTATATATAAAATAGATAATCAACAAGGACCTACTGTATAGCATAGGAACTCTACTCAATATTCTGTAATAACCTAAGTGGGAAGAGAATTTGAAAAAGAATAGATTTACATATATGTATAACTGAATCACTTTGCTGTACACCTGAGACTAACACAACATTGCAAATCAACTATACCCCAATACAAAATAAAAATTTTTTAAGAAAAGAAGAAATAAGCTACAAGGATACATTGTACAACATGGGGAATATAGCCAATATTTTATAATAACTATCAATGGAGTATAACCTTTAAAAAATAAAAGAATCTGGTCTTAGAAAGCAGAGCTTCAGAGCTCTCCAGAAATCCTAGATTCTGGTCTGGCCTCAAGGAAGTGGGCTCAGCCTTCGTCACCCTGCCAGGAATGCTCTTAGCCCTCACCAGCCCCAGGGTGAGTTTCTTCTAATGGGAAAGGTCCAGGAACTGGCCACGGGAGAACTTCCCATGAACTTGTGGCCCAAAGTCACACAGCAGGGGAGCAACCAAGTCACAATGGAGAAAGACAGACCAATAGAATCACAATCACAATTTTCTCCTGTGTGTTTCTTCTAAGAGTTTTATAGTTTTAACTCTTATATTTAGGTTGATGATGGATTTTGAGTTAAGTTTTGTACATGGTGTGAGGGAAAGTCTACCTTTATTATTTGCACGTGGCTATCTGGTTGTCCCAGCACCATTTTTTGGAATAGACTCTTCTTTCCTCATGGAATTGTCTTGGCATCCTTGTCGAGAATCAGTTGACTATCAATGTGAGGGTTTTTTTCCGCACTCTATTTTATTCCATTAGACGAAACTCTCTCTGGGGCTGGTGAGAGCTACAGGCAGGCTGGGGGGTGACAGAGGCTGAGCCCATTTCCACGAGGCCAGGCCAGAAAACCACTGAATCGTGTGGTTAAATGAGTGAATCGTTAAATGAGTGAATTATATGTTATGTGAATTCTATTGCAATAAAAATCAATTTAAACAAAAACAAGGGGAAAAAAAAGCACCAGATGCACTTAATAAAAATTCAGTAATACACACTGAAAAAAAAAAAGACAAGCTATGCAAAGTTTATTAACAACTGTTCTCCGTGTCCCCTGGCATCAGGTTTAGAAAAGCATATAGTGTGGTTTGGTGCCACTGTGGCCTCGGGTTGCAAAGTTCTACCTTTATCTGCCAACCTCACTTGGAAGCCTCCAGAAGAGACACAGGGATCCCAAGATAGAACATTTTATTAATGCTTAACAATACTCTGTGACCTCTAGTAGAGTGGAGTGGTTAAGCGTACAGGATGCATTTACCCCTGCTCTGGCACTAGCTGGCCGGGTGGCCTGGGTAAGTGATGTAACCTCTCAGATTCTTCATCTGTCAAAAGGGAAGTGGCGGTACCTGCCTTCCAGAGCTGTCGCGACTGTTCAATAAGTTAACTTATGAAAAGCTTAGCACGGTGCCTGGCAGGTGAGCAAACACACAATGAACAGTGACTCTTGTGGTTGGGAGCCAAGAGTATGGGCTCTGGAATCAGACAGTGAATCTGCCCTGCTCCCTCCTGAGTCAGTTACTGTTGTGGGTTTAATTGTGTCCCCCCAAAAGATATGTTGCAGTCCTTACCCTGTGAATGGGACCTTATTTGGAAATAGGGTCTTTGCAGATGTAAAGTTAAAATGAGGTCATAATGGATTAGGGTGGGCCCTCATCCATTGTCTGGTGTCCTTACAAGGAGAGGGAAATTGGGACACAGGGACACAGATGCACAGAGGGAGAACGCCAGGTGAGGATGGAGGCAGAGATGGGAATGATGCATTTACAAGGCAAGGATGCTGAGAATTGCTGGCAACCACCAGAAGCTGGAAGAGGCAAGGAAGGACCCTTCTCTAGAGCTGTCAGAGGGAGTATAGCCCTGCCGACACCTTGATTTTGGACTTCTAGCCTCCAGAACTGCGAGAGAATACATTCCTTTCGCTTTAAGCCCCCAGATTATGATCACGTGTTATGGGCGGCCCTGGGGATGCAGCACAATCCCCAAACCTTGCTTCTGCATCTGTACCATGAGCTACCTCCCTCAGATGGGATGTGTCCTCAGCACCTAGAGCTCTGCCTGGCACGGGGGAGATGATGAATAAGTAAGTAGCCATTGAATTGGTTGCATGAAGGCATGAAACCCACAGGGCTCGGGCCTCACCTTCTTTGAGTGTCACCTTCTTAAAGAGGCCTTGCTGTCCACCTTGTTTACAATAGCCCCACTTCCCTCTGCTTTGCTTGACTGCCCACTGACATATCACAGGTCCCAGCTGTCTACTTGTTCGTGTCTGCCTCCCTTCCTGCACTGACCGTTCCTTGAGGACTTGGAATTTTGTCTGTCTGATTGCCGAAGCTGAGTTCCCATGCATACGACAGCACCGGAATGTACCAGGTGCTCCATAAATATTTGGTAAATAAACGAGTGAATGAAAAATGAATGAATAAATGAGATTTAGAATGCCCGTGTGTATGGACAGCCAAGTCACTTTCTAATATATTTCAGCCAAAAAGACATTCTGATATTGTTTTCACCAGACAGGAAAGTTCAATACTGGACTGTCCATGTCACACGTGGGCACCGACCTGGATTGGGACCCAGGCCGGCTGGACTCCAAGTTCAGGGCTCCGTTCAGAGGGTCTAAGTAGTGAGGGGGCGCTGGGTAGGCGCGGATGGGGGAACCACCCACGGGGACTGGGGCACAGGAATGGAGAAGCGGGGGGCACTGGTGGACGTGCTCTTCCTGCCCCCAGACTCCTGCCAGACCCCTAGAGGGACAACAGCCCCACTGGCCATCTGAGTTTTGAGTGCCAAGCGCTCCCAGCTGGGGCTCAGTCTCCCCAAGGTCCGCACTCTCTCTACTCTGCACTGCTCCCCCCCTCCCCCGCATGCTTGCTTGACATTTGTGTCACTAACAGCTTTTGTGCCAAAGGTTGGGATGTTTCCCCTTGGGAGCTTGGAGATGCTGTTAGGAACAGCAGCTCTGGTCTCAGGCAGACCTGCTGGGAGCCCCAGCTCTGGCACTCATGTGGGTGAGCCCCTTAAACTCTCAGAGCCTCCGTTTCCTCATCTGTAAAATGGGGGTGACAATGCCTACTTCCGGAGGTGCTCCTGAGGGTCACATGACGAACCATGGATTGAATACTCAGCACACAAGGCTGGGCAGATAGCCGTGCTTGATGGCTAGTGACCTTGATTATTAGCTCTGGGTTAAAGGCCCCCTCAGTGGCAACTCTGCACGGCGAGGGTGGCGGAGAAACCCTGTGCCTTGGTCTTGCGGCGAAACCAGAAGAACAGCCTCTTTTGGCTTCAGCAGGTGGGAGTGTCTGGGCCTCTCAACATTTAATTGATGGTAACGTCCCAGCCTGAACACGCTCCCCCGCATAACCTACACCCCCAAGAAGAGCCTCCGAGAGCCTTCCGTGACTGTGCACAGTGTGTTCCCGGGGCCCAGCACGCAACTTTCAAACTGGCTTACAATTTATCTGCTGCTCGGATAAAAACATTTTAATGACCGTGTGCAGCACGAACCCTCGGTGTCACCCATGGGGCTCCCAAATGTCTTTCCCCACCACGCAGCAGGGATGTTATAGGCGTGAAATTACAGCTGCGCTCGCATTTTGACATCCACCCAGAGGCCTCTGGAAACAGCGCGTTAGAATGTTCTGGATGGATGCAGGCTTGGCGAGAGCGGGCTGCGGTGCCCAGTTCTCCGGCGGACCTGCTCTGTGCTTTTGATGCAGGTGGGGGCCTGGGCGCTGCCCACCCTCTCGGCTGCCCTCTCCCCACCGTCCTGGGAAGTTTCCCTTTGACCCCCAAATTGGACAGGGGCCGTCTTGCCCCACTGTTCCTTGCACAGACCTTAGGGTCCCTTAGGAGACCTCAGGGCTTAGGCCCACAGGAGACCCCAGCTTTCAATGACCTCCACTTACCCGGAGGGAAGGTCTCTGTGTGCGTGTGTGTGACAAGAAAGGGTCTTTCTATGCAATGCCACAGACAGGCCAAAACAATGAGTTGACTTTAATTTTTGAAACCTGCCTTGAAATATATCTAAAGGAGACAGTCATGGGGGAGGAAGGGGGAGGGGGGGCAATTTTTAAACCTTTCTAATTGTGCCTGATTTTTAACTGACATGATCACTGTTTGTTGTGAGAGATATTACTCATTTATTTATTTTGAAGTATAGTCGATTTTCAATGGTTTTTTAAGAGATTTATTTTTAAAAATTACTCTTAGTATTAGTATTAGTGTTATTTTGGCTGTGTCGCACAGCTTGTGGGATCTCAGTTCCCTGACCAGGGACTGAACCCAGGCCCTGGGCAGTGAAAGCACGGAGTCCTAATCATTGGACAGCCAGGGAATTCTCTGATTTACAATGCTGTGTTAATTTCTGCTGTACAGCAAAGTGATTTGGTTATACATACATACATATTCTTTTCCATATTCTTTTCCATTATGGTTTATCACGGGATATTGAATACAGTCCCCTGTGCTATACAGTAGGACCTTGTTTTCCAGCTCTTTTAT
The DNA here is from genome assembly GCF_028021215.1 of Eschrichtius robustus. Classification (NCBI taxonomy): domain Eukaryota; kingdom Metazoa; phylum Chordata; class Mammalia; order Artiodactyla; family Eschrichtiidae; genus Eschrichtius; species Eschrichtius robustus. Next base: position 14,134,011 of record NC_090826.1, on the reverse strand, counting down.
ATATAGTAGTTTGTAGAGAGATACTATGTATGGGTCACTCAGAACATTCTGGGCCACGGAGCATCTCATTTAATCCTCCCAGCCTTGGCTAAGTAAGCCACTTCCTTCTCTGTGCCTGGGTCTATGCAGTGGGCACAGTGCAGTTTCTGCCTCATGGGCTGACGTGGCCGCCGGGGTTATGGGAGATACTACACGGGAAACTGCCTTACACTCAGCCCCACTGTCTCTCCCAGCCCTCCCCTCACCAGTCCGGACCTTGCTGGGCCTCAGAAGCCACGCTGCTCTGGGACAGGGACAGCCACAGCCCTGTGGGGCCCAGAGCCAATCCTTTCCTCTCCCTGAGCCTCAGTCTTCTCATCCGGGAACTGGGGATAATGGTTATCCTGCCCCTGAGGGGCCGTGGTGAGGATCAGGCGAAATGCTCTATGGGAAGCACCGTGGAACTGTCACAAACTGGCCAAGACTGAGGTGTGGCTGTCATTTTCAAACTTGGGATGTATCCTGGCTCCTCCCCTGGACGTGTGATGTCTGGACAGGCAGACCCACAGGCGGATGGTCACACAAGAGGCCGGCCACCCTGACACCCAGACACAGGGCAGGACTGGACCCCCTTTCCAAGGAGCCAGTGGGCACAAAGCTGTGAGCATTCATTTCTCAGACTGGCTTAAAGCTCCCTGGAGTCAGGAATGGTGGATGGGACTTCTCTGTGCCAGGGCTAAAACCAGGAGCAAGAAAGAGGCAGCCACAGCCGTGCCCAAGAGCAGGCAGGCCGGAGACAATGTTAATAAAGACAGTAAAATCTGACCTACTGAACCTCTTAGCTGCCTCGTGCTGGGCCAGATGTTTTGCAAACCTTTTCTAATTTAAACCTCACAATCATCCTAGGAAGGAGGCATCCTTACCCCTATTTTACAGATGGGGAGACAGAGGCCCAGGGAAGCTAATGAATGCACGGTTGCATGGTGGATCTGGGACTCAGCTCCAAACCCGCGTGTCCTTAACTTGTATGCAGATGGGGCATTCTCCTGTGTCTGGGGTGAGGTGCGAATCATAAGGAGGAAGGAGAAATACATTCGCATATAGATAAGAGTATAGATACAGCTGTTGATGCATGTATTGATACAGATATCAATAGAGATATATACAGAATTGGTATTTTTTGAAGACTTAGAGGTTTAGACCAGTGGTTCTCAAAGCGCGGTCCTGGCACCTGTAGCATCACCATCATCTGGGAACTTGTGAGAAATGCAGATTCCTGGGCCCCGCCCCAGATCTGCTGAGTTAGGAGCTTTGGGGGTGGGACCCAGCAATCTGTATCTTCACAAGCCCTCCAGGCAATTCTGACGCTCATTCAAGTTTGTGAACCACTGGTTTAGACCACGGGCTTTGGCCTCAGATGGCTGTTATGACCCTAGGCAAGTCATTTCCCCTCATATGACAGGGATTATAACATCTCCCAGCTCACAGGCTGTCGCCAGGATTCTGTCGGAAAACGCGCATGAAGCTGGAAGCTCATGCACTGTCAGGCACATGCCGTGGTGGGGCAAGGCATCAGGTCCTGCCCGCGTGGCAAGCACCGGTGGACTTGACCCATCAGGGGACAGCTAGGCTGTAGGGACCAGTGACAAGCTCGGTGACCTCTGAGCACTGGGGACAGTCAGAGGATTGACTGAGATGGGGGGGTCGCTATTCCAGGGAGAGTCCCATCCCGGGATGCGCTGAACTTCTAGGGGTCAGAGCCTTCCTGGGGGCACTGGGGCGGGTGAGGGTGGGACCCCTGGTCCCTCCTGGTAGTCTCAGCCTCCTGCTCAGTAAGTGGGATCCCGGGAGCTGTCTGCCCCATCCCTGGATTGACTGCCACCTCCCTCTGGGAGGAGCCCAGAAGTACAAAGTCCCTTGCTCCCCGGAGCCTACCGGGAGCACAGCACCTTCTTCAGCTGGGAGTGTCAGGCCAGCTGTGCAAGCCGGGCTAGCCCCACAAGACCTCTTTGTGCCTCAGCTGGAACTAGCAGAGGCGGTTTAGGGTTATCTGGTTCTACCACCTCATTGTACGGATGAGGAAACCGAGGCCACAGAGGGACAGTCACCTGCTCAGGAGCCTTTTGTGAATGGGTGAGGGGCATGAACCTCGTAGCCGAGGTGGCTCTGAGGACTCCGGCCTTGCTCGCAGGCACCAGAGAGCAAATCCTCAGCTGGACCATCCACGCTGCCTCCATCAGTGCAACAGAGCTGGCCCAGGAGTCAAGACACCTGGGTTCTGTCCTCAACACTAAGCAGCCTGGTCTCACGGGAAGGTTTTGTGATCCTTGCTGTGTGACTTCAAGCAAGTTGCTTGCTTTCTCTGTGCCTCTATATCTATGTTTGCAAAATAGGGATAATAGTACTAGTACCTCCTCTTGGGTTGGCTTTGAGGACTAAATGACATAAGGTCCGGAAAGCACCTAACCCCGTGGCCTCCAGGGGCCTTCCCTGAGCCCCCTCCCTAAACTGGCTGCCACCTCCCCTGTAGTCACTCGTGACCCATTCATTACCCTGCGTGATTTTCTTCCCAGTATTTGTCACTCTCCATAATCACCTCACTTACCCATCTGCACATGTGTTTTATGCTTGTCTCATGCACTGGATGCAAACTCCCAAGGACAAAGATGTTTCCTATTGAAAGTATATGGCCATTTCCTGGCACGTGGTAGGTGCTCAATAAATATCTGATGAATAAACAATTGAGTACACATCCCTCATCAGACTGGGAGCCCCTTGATGGAGCAAACCGAGTTTCATCTGCACCGGCCTCCCTGGTGTGACCAGCCTAGGGCTGGTTACCAAGAACACTCCTTGCCCAAGTATTACAGAAGCCGTTCCGTGGGCGGGCGACTGCAAGAGGGGAGGTTTTCCTGGCACTGCCACCTCCTGGCCATGGCCTGTCCCCCAGGAAGCCAGAACACACCGCGTGCTGCTGCTTCTACAGGATTCAATGTCCCTCTGGAGGTTGGGCCTTTGGAGGTTTTCCATTTCCCCAGAAGCAGTGGCTTCCACGAGTCCTTTATGCTTTCACTGACTGCCCGAGTATGGCAAGCTTTGTTTCCCTGATAAATATCACTTGATAAGAAAATCAGGGAACACAGAGTCCGGAGTCAAGGCCAAGTGCCTAGAATCCTGGGAGCAGAGCTGACCCAGAACCCAAGATTGTGCCCGGCAAGAACGTCAGCGTTGGAAGGGGCTTCTGAGACCACGTGGAGAAAGGCCTTGTTTTACAAGTGGGGAAACCGGGGCTGGGTAGGGGACACAGCCAGCCAGAGACAGGCACTAGTATTCTTATCCCCATTTTACAGATGTAGAAATGGAGGCACAGACACAGGGTGGGAACCCAGGAACCCTGACATCCAGTCCAGCACGCTTTCTAACTTGTCCCCTGATGCTTCAATGTCCTGGAAAAGGCTTGGGAGGCACAGGGAGGGAACGTTCTCTCTGCAGTAGGTATGCATCACCACTGAGATGCTGTCTCAACCCCCTCCCCCACCCTGGAGGCTCCTGGATTGTCCTCCCGCCGGGGGAGTGCCCACCGCCACTGCACTTTGCTACAGGTGTTTCCATGAACGTGGCTCCTGGCTTTCACCTGGGAAAGGTGCCCATACAACTCAGTGTTTTCTCCCCGTGACCTCACCAGGTCGCAGAGCCTGGGGCTAGGAGATCCATGAGTGATCCACTAGGCCTGCATCCCACCCCCATCTTACAGAAGGGGAAACTGAGGCCCAGAGGCTGCGGCAGGCTGCCGCCCCTCAGGAAGTCTCAGTGTCCCTCATTCATTCCAATCAACATGTCGGAGCCCCTTCAAAGTGCCTGGTCCATGAGGCTGCAGGGATGAGGCACAGCCCTGCCTTCCTCAGGTCTGGGTGTCAGTGCCGGTAGGAGAAGGGGTTCCTGAGAGGCCACATCGGTCACACCTCAGCATGGCTGGCCTCCTGCCCTCGAGGGCAAGGGTGGGAGAGAAGAGGGTCCACTGCCAGCACAGCAGGCATTTTGGCAGGTGGTTCCCAGGACAGCCCCTCTGTGTGCGTGGGTACGCGCGCACACACACACACACACACACACAGGCACACGTGCACGCACACAGTGACGCCAGTGCCAAGAGCCCTGCACTCACCCATGACGTTGAGGAAGATGTTGCCTGATGCCAGGACCACCTTCTCCCTCGTAGCGCGGTCGTAGATGCCCACGTGGCACTCGTAAGGACCGTTGTCAGAGATGCGGACCTCGGGCAGCCTGCGGGGAGGCAGAGGAGCAGGATGAGGGTCCGTTGTCTGGGGCTGGCAGTCACAGCACTGCAGTAAACCAACCCCAAAGCCCCACCATCCAGCCTTCTCTCAGCAACGCTCCTGGACCCACCATCCAATGCCCACATGCTGTGCTGGGTGGAGAAGAAACATTTATGGAACACCGACTGTATGCCAGGCCCTGTGCCCGATGCTTCAGAGGATGAAGGTGTGGGCTGTGTGTTCAACTAGAGTAAAATCTGTGCTCCTTTCAGCTGCTGGACCAGGGATGGTGACGTGCCCACTCCTAGGGGCCCCTGAGGATGACATGGACTGAGGCGCCTGTCATGTGGTTCAGGCTCAAAACTGTCACCTAGTCCATCAGCTCACTCATTCCTCACAGCTGCCCCCCCACAGGAATCGCTCTTCCCATTTCATAAACATGGAAACTGAGACTCCAGGGGGGATGTAATTGCCCACCCCCCGCAATATGGCTATTAAGAGGAAGGATGGGAATCTGAACTCCTCTCTCCACACTGCCATGCTATCACTTTATGCATGGCCCTGGAAACTTGAGAAGAAACACAGTAAAATTCTTGTCTCCAAGGACCGCCCCCCATCCCAATGGACAAAGAGGCAGGGAAGCTGATCAATGCCCCAAATCCCATGGGACTATGGAGAACAGGATGGAGGTTCCTGAAAAAAGTAAAAATAGAGTTGCCATATGATCCAGCAAACACAGCCCTGGGCATATATCCAGAGAGAAATATAATTCAAAAAGATACACGCACCCCAATATTCATAGCAGCACTATTCATAATAGCCAAGACATGGAAACAGCCTAAATGTCCATCAACAGATGAACGGATAAAGAAGATGTGGCACATATATGCAATGGAATATTACTCAGCCATAAAAAGAAATGAAATTGAGTTATTTGTAGTGAGATGGATGGACCTAGAGTCTGTCATATAGAGTGAAGTAAGTCAGAAAGAGAAAAACAAATACCGTATGCTAACACATATATATGGAATCTAAAAAACAAACAAAAAAATGGTCACGAAGAACCTAGGGGCAAGACGGGAATAAAGATGCAGACCTACTAGAGAATGGACTTGAGGATACGGGAAAGGGGAAGGGTAAGCTGGGACAAAGTGAGAGAGTGGCATGGACATATACACACTACCAAATGTAAAATAGATAGCTAGTGGGAAGCAGCCGCATAGCACAGGGAGATCAGCTCGGTGTTTTGTGACCACCTAGAGGGGTGGGATAGGGAGGGAGACGCAAGAGGGAAGAGATATGGGGATATATGTATATGTATAGCTGATTCACTTTGTTATAAAGCAGAAACTAACACACCATTGTAAAGCAATTATACTCCAATAAAGATGTTAAAAAAAATAAAGAAGAAAATGTCATATATATATATATATACATACACACACACACACACACACAATGGAATATTACTCAGCCATAAAAAAGAAATAATGCCATTTGCAGCAACATGGATGGACCTAGAGATTATCACACTAAGTGAAGTAAGATGAAGTCAAATATCATATGGTATTGCTTATATGTGGAATCTAAAAAATAATACACAAATGAACGTATTTACAAAACAGAAATAGACTCACACAGAAAACAAATTTATGGTTACCCAAGAGGAAAGGTGGGGGGAGGGATTAATTAGGAGTTTGGGATTAACATATATACACTTCTATATATAAAATAGATTACCAACAAGGACCTACTGTATAGCACAGGGAACTATATTCAATATCTTGTAATAACCTAAAATGGAAAAGAATCTGAAAAAGAATATCTGTATATAAATATATATAGATATATATATATAAAAGTGAATCACTTTGCTGTACACCTGAAACTAACACAACATTGTAAATCAACTATGTTTCATTAAAAAAAAAACCAGATCCCATGGGAAAGGGTGAGCTTATCCATGCGTAGAGTGAGCGGGTAGCAGCTGGTTCTGCCCGAGGTGGTCAAGAGGCCTTCTCAGAGGAGTCGACCCACGAGGACAGGAGACGCTGCCTCAAACCTTCTTCCAGACATGCCCTCTAAAGAGTAAACTATTGGGACTTCCCTGGCAGTCCAGTGGTTAAGACTTCACCTTCCAATGCAGGGGGTGTGGGTTCGACCCCTGGTTGGGGAGCTAAGATCCCACATGCCTCGCGGCCAAAAAACCAAAACAGAAAGAAACAGAACAAAACAAAAAAAAGAAGCAATATTGTATCAAATTCAGTAAAGACTTTAAAAATGGTCCACATAAAAAAATCTTAAAAAAAAAAAAAAAAGTAAAAATAAAGAGTAAATATTTTAGGCTGTGTTGTTTTTACAGTCTCTGTCACAACTACTCAACTTTGCTCTTGTAGAGCAAAAGCAGCCACCCTTAGTAAGTGAACCAGCGTGGCTGTGTTCCAATAAAACTTTATTTATAATCATCAAATCTTGCATTCATACAATTTCATGTGCCATGAAATCTTATTCTGTTTCTTCATTTTTTTCTAACCATTTAAAAATGTAAAAAAATTCTTGGTTTACAGGCTACAGGCTGTAGTTTGACGATTTCTGTTCTAGATCCTTCTACAGGGTCTACAGGGTCAGACCACGATAAAATGAGTTGGTTTGTTGTTCTCTCTCCCCATGGGAGTGTCACCGGGGCAGCTCTTTCCTCACTCCTCTCTGACATTGGGTTAGAGAGAGCCAAGTTCAAATCCTGCCCCCACTGTTGGTACGCTGTGTGACCTTGTGTAAGCCATGCTGTCTCTGAGCCTCCATTTCTTATCTAAAATATGGGGCTGATGCTTTGCAGGACTGCAGTGAGGATTAAATGTGACGATGTTACTGCAAGACCTCTGCGAGCAGGAATGTCACATTAAAATGGTCGCAGGACCATTACCTGTTGTTCCTGGATCCTGTGATGCCCTATGAGGGAGAGGGGATTCCTGGTAAGTGAGATCTGGACACTTTGAAGGGGAAGAGCCTTGACCTGGAGTTCAGAAGCTATGTTGCTGCTGCACCAGGGAAATCTGTGTGTCCTCCAGCAAGTTCCAGCCTTCTCTGGGCCTCATCATGCAGCCGAAGGGGAGCCTATTCTGGCCACAACTTAAAGAAAGTGGGGTCTCTGTGTTTGGGTCTTGGAGGTTCTCACGCCACAGCAGAAACCCGGGGGAAGAAGCTCATGTTCATAGAACCCTAGTAAATGCCAAGCATGGTGCTCTACCCATCAAACTGGCCCAGCAGTCCTATCAGAAACCCGGTGTAGGAAGAGGGCGTTGGCTGAGAGCACAGGCTCTGGATGCCTGGATGCCTGTACCAGCCCTGCCGCCAAGAAGGGGGGTTCCTTCAATTCTGCTCTTCGCGTCCACCCCCATAGCTAACACATTTCCCTCTCCTTCAGCTAAGCCTCTCTCTCCATCTGTTTCTACTGAGCAATCTAACCTCAGAGTCACTCCTCTCTCCTCTCCTTTCAGCTGTCCCCACCCCCATCTTTGTCTTCCAGCTACTTTTTCCTATGACTCACTGTCCCCCACGTCCCCCACCCTCCGTGCCCACACGCACACACCTGGGCGCCCAGCCTCTCTCTCCATCCCCCTGTCTCATGGAGGAAGCCAGCCCATCTAACAGAGCCTCCTTCCCTCCCATCGCCCAGCCCACATTAGCATAAACAAACACCTTCATTTCCATAGAATACACAGAGGCTGACATCTGGTCTACCGACTGTCACGAAAGGACTTAAAGAACGGGGAGCTTTTTATCAGGGAAACTTTGTGGGGAATATGCTGCCTCCCATCTCAGAAGAAAAGAACACTGTGAGAGCGGAAGCAGCAGGGAACTGTCTCCCTTCTGGGAACTATTTTCTTTGTTTGTAACTCAGCTAGACTGAAAAAAAATAGCCTCTCTACTGGGCAGGGTTGCTGAATGACAGTCATCTAGAGTGACATGTTTAGGTGACACTCATAGGTGCCTGTTATAGAGGCAACTTTCTTAAAGGCCTTGCGTCGGGGACATGTGTACAGGTGACATGCTCAGGTGACAGCTCTGTAAAGAAACAGGCTCGAGGGACACATGGAGCTGGCAGCTACAGATAATAACGACACGGTTGACACACAGGTGGAAATGCACAGGTAACCGCCACATAGGGTGATATACGCAGAAGATGTATTTCTGTGCTAGGGACACAGTTGATGTGTTTAGGCAATCACTACACTCGTGTTCAGGTGATAGTAACACAAGCAGTATGTTTGGGTGACACAATACGGGTGGTATAGAAGACAGCTCAGGGGACATCTGGATTGGTGCTTTATGAAGGAGGCGGCTTTTTGCTTAGGACTGTTTTTACAGCCTCGGATGTTTCTTCCTCCACGAATGGTCCTGTTCTCCGCCAGAGGTCCAAGTCACACTTTGGGCACCATCCTTGATATCTCCCATTTCTATACTCCCCAAACACAGTCAGTGACCAAGTCCTGGATGTTCTGCATCTTAACTATGTCCTGAACCATCCTCTCCCCTGTATCTCCACTGTCAACATCTTTTCTCACCTGGAATATGGGATGAATAGCTAACTGGTTTCTCTGCCCCTGCTAATCTCCCTCCTGATCTGTGCACCAAGGTAGAACCCAGATCTTTTCAAATGCAAATGGGATTAATGGTACTCCCCTACCTAAGGCCCTTCAAAAGCTTCTCTCTGCTCTTTGAATAAAGACCAGAATCCTTATCTGGGCCAACAAGGCTCAGCACAGTTGGTTCTTGCCATATCCCAGCTCCCCCATCCTCCAGTGACAATGGCATTCTTTCCATTCCTCCCATGTGCCAAGTTCCTTTTTTTCAAAAAGAAACTTTTAATTATGAAATTATTTTAGATTTACAGAAAAGCTGCACAGAGAATACAGTCCCCAAACACCTCTCACCCAATTTCCCCCATTGTTAACTCTTACAAGATCACAGTACTGTTGTCAGACTAAGAACCAGTGTTAATACATCGCTATTAACTCAACTCCAGACTTTATCCAAATTGCACCAGTTTTCCCACTAATGTCCTTTTTCTGTTCCAGAATCCCATCCAGGATCCCTCATAGGTGACAGTCCTAGGTGAATTGAGTCAAGGATCTTTTTTGATTCAGCACTTTTGATTGCAGCAGTCTGTTTTCCTGAGAATATTGCATTTTCTTCCCCTGGCTACATCCTTCAAGTTACAAAGGTCACTTAGAAAGTGACCACCTGGACTAGGTGTCTGTGGTAGATTGACTGCATTGATGGCCTGGATTAACAGCCTCCCTGTATCTTGCAAAATGCCTTTATAGTTCCTCTCACCTAGAAGTGGAGTCTATTCCCCCATTCTTGGCCTTGTGACTTGCTTCGACCAATAACATGGGGTGAAAGTGATGGTGTGCAAATTCCAAGTTTCAAAAGAATTCTCTCTCTCTCTCCCTCTGCCTCTGTCCTGAGAACAAGCCTCTGATGGAGGCTGAGAGCAAGTGGAGGGAGGCCCCACTTGGCCCAGCTGGTCCAGCCAAGGCCACACTCGGGATTGAACCTAGCCAACCCCAACCTCGTGAGCTATAATACATTGCTTTAAACCATCCTCATTTGGGACTGCTTGTTATGTATCCATAGCTGACTGATACAGCAGGTCTCTGCAGTGCCTCTCCTGAGCAGTTCTTGTCTACATTGTAACTTAATGACATGTTTGTAACTCACGAATGTCCTCCTCCCCCACACCATGCACAATAAAATCCATGAAGGCAAGGTCTGCATCCAGCTGGCTTACCAGTGTATCCCAGGGCCTTGCACAGTGCTTGCCATCATGGTTGGTACTCAATCAATAGTTGCTAAATGGGTGGATGGTGAGACCTTCCAGGAGGCTATGGTGTGAGCCTCCCTCTGCTGCAAGCCATGCAGCCCCCCATCCCCTTCCCCGCCCCAAGGCAGATTCTGGTTCTTGTCTGCAGATCCAAGAGCTTCCAGTCACAGCTTTGATTTGGACCAATCTGCCTCTTCTCAGCACCTCATCTGAGCTTGTGCCTTCAGTGTTATCCTTCTAAAGTGGATTAAGTGGCCCAGAGACCCCCTTTCTCCAGATTTGAGTGGCATTGATCTGCATGCTGGCTAGAAGGCCTTCCGCAGATAGCAGGGCCCCGAGGGGGCTGGGGGTGAGGAGTCCTGCTCTCATCAGCCATGGGCTGCAATCAATAAACTATTAATAATGGCAAAGGTTTCCGGCGAGTTCAGCGTAATGCAGTTTAGCAGCTGGAGTTTACCAACACTGACAGTGGTTCTGAAGGGCAGGCGAGTAATTGTGATTTTGAAAAGCTGGGCACAGAGATAGCGGAGACCCCACTGGCTGTCCCCGTGGCTCAGGTGAGGCCAGGCAAGAGCTGGTCACTGGGGCATCACAAGGCCCAGGGCCAGGACTGTAGGCTGTCCATATTCAGCACAAGTATTTACACCTACTGCGTACCACGCCCTGTGCTGAGCCTTAGGGGTGGGGGAAGGGGTAGACACAGAGATGCCAAGGATTTGTCTCCTGCCTCTGTGCCTCCTTGCCCAGGCTGTTCCCTCTGCTTGGACCACTTTTCCTTTCTTATCTACACAGCAAGCCTCTAGCCATCTTTCAAAGCCTAGCATTTGAGTCTCACTTTCCCCATTTATGATCCCTCCCCATCAGATAATTGAGAAGATTACGTGGGATACTTCAAGGGCTTAGTGCAAAATGATGTGGCTTGAAAGTCCAATGGACTAGAATCACTAGATACATCGTGGTCCTAAGGCTTTACATTCAGATGCTGCCTCTGCCAGGCAGACTGCCCTGACTGCCCGCTGCTCCCTGTGCAGACAGAGTCCCTCTCCACCTCCCCAGGGCTGAGTCTGTCTGGGAGCACCTACCTGTCCATATCATGCTACATTGGTACCCTTTTGTCTTCCCTCCCAGAGAAGCATATGAGCTACTTGAAGGCGAGCCTGGCCACGTGGTAGGTGCTCAGGGAATATTCACTGTATGAATGAGGGTGGCAGAAGCTACCAGGGCCAGGAGTTAGGTGCCCTGGGCTCTGGTCTGGGCTCTGCACCTGACTAGCTGCGGGAGGTTGGGTAAGGCCCTTTGGCTTCTTTGTGCTTCGGTTTCTCCATCTGATAACTGGGTGTTATGATATCTGCCTTGTGGGATAACAGCCTTCGGAAGGAGCTGATATTTATAGAGATTTACAACGAGAGGCATTGTGCTAAGCATTTTACCCTATCTCCCTGGATCCTTGACACCACCCTATTATAATGCAGTATATAAAACCTTCTCTGGTATGTATTATATAGCAATAATAATATTATTATCCCCATTGTATAGATGAAGAAACTGAGGCACCCAGAGAAGAGGGAATGTGAGGAGGTCACAGAGTGAGCAGGTGGGTGCTGTGATTCGAAACCAAGCCTGATGTATGCCAGAGCCCGTGAAAGGTCTCTGGCACCCCACCGCCATCCCCCACACTGTAAGTCAGATCTTCCTTTCCCAGCAAATTAATTTGAGCTCCTTGGGACCGGAATTTGCCTCCACTGCTCTTGAGCATATTTCTGTTTTGAGCCTTGCCACCTCTCCAGGTTTTGAGAGCCATCTGTTTCCTCCCTGCTGGGAGAAACGGGATGGTCTTTTATTTTCCTAAATTCCCTTCTTCCAGCTTCCAGTGGGCCCCTTAATTCTGATGCCTGGAGTTTGCTGAGCCAGTTGTATTCACATTCTCCACACCTGATACGACTCTAGAGCCTCTGATCATCTTTCCTTTCCTGACTTTGTCTTTCCACTGGGAAGAGTCCTAGATTCTCCCAGACTGGAGATCGTGGACTTGGGGGCAGAGGGTGGGGCTGGGATGAAACAGGGAACAGATCTCTGAGTTACTTTTCCTGTACTGTTGGCAAATCAGATGATCCAGTAAGTGACTTTTGCTGAGACCTGAAACCTAAATTAATGACATGCAAATGCACTTAGAGCAGAGCCTGGCATGCTGTAAGCGCTTGTCAGATTTTTTCCCCCTGCACCATTAATGTATTAAATTTTTAAAACAAACTATTAAACGTCTACCATGTTTACGGTGTTGAGTACATAACATGGAAGAAGACAGAACAATAGTGATCTTCCTCAGTTTACAATGAGGTTACATCCTAATAAACCAGTTGAAAATTAAGAATATCCTAAGTCGAAAATGCATTTAATACACCTAACCTACTGAATATCATAGCTTAGCCTCACCTACCTTAACTGTGCTCAGGACACTTCCCTTAGCCTATAGTTGGGTAAAATCATCTAACACAAAGTCTATTTTACAATAAAGTGTTGAATATCTCATGCAATTTGTTGAACACTATACTGAAAGTGAAAAACAGAATCGTTACCTGGGTACAGAATGGTTGTAAATGTATCGGTTGTTTACACTCATGATCCTGTGACTGGTTGGGAGCATGCTGTCCTGCCCAGCATCATAAGAGAGTCTGGTACTGCGTATGGTTAGCCCGGGAAAAGACCAAAATTCAAAATCTGAAGCCCGGTTTCTACTGAATGTATGTCGCTTCTGCACCATTGTAAAGTTGAAACATCGTTAAGTCGAACTATCGTTAAGTTGGGGACCGTCAGGCATCACTATAAAGGTGTCTTTTTTTTAGTTGAGTCTACATATATGTCTCCTCCTTCCTGGGAGAAATCAGCTGAACATTAGTTAAGCTGACCCTGGATCAAGGTCATCATAAGCACAGATCTCATCCTGCCATGGCTTAGGGGTAGTGCAATGTGTTAGGTTAGTTTGCCCCTATACTATGTCTCCTGGGATCCTTGCCTTTAACCAAAAAATTTGTTGACAGCTTTATTGAGGTCTGATTGACAAACAATAAACTGTGCATAAAGTTTACACACTCGATGGGTTTTGCCATATGTATACACCACTGAAACCATTGCCACAATCAAGATAATGAACATATCGCCCCCAAAAGTTTCCTTGTGTCCTTTTGTAATCCCCCCATTCTGCCCCCAATGCCAGGCAACCATTGATTCACTTTCTGTCACTGTTTCCTAGGATCACGTTTTCAGGGTTTCATTTAAATTGAACCATGGAGCATGTCCTATTTTTTGTTTGGTTTCTTTCACTCGTCACTGTTATTTGAGATTCATTCATGTTGTTGCCTTTATCAATAGTTCATTCCTTTTTAAGGTTGAGTGGCCTCCCATTGCATGGATACACCCCCTCCTATCTATCCACTGACCTGTTGATGGATGCTTGGGCTGCTCTCTATTTGACTATTACAAACAAAGCTGCTATGAACATATGCGGACAAGTCTTTGTATGAACGTATGCTTTCATCTCTCTTGGGTTCATACCAAGGAGTGGCACGGCTGGGCTTATTTTAACATTAAGACGTTGCTCAACTGTTTTCTACAGTGAGGACGTCTCCACTTTTTATGGCTTTTTGCCTTTGCACACTCTGCTTGGGGGTGCTTCCTTGAGAAGCAGCTCATTCTACGTTACGTTATTCCTACTATTAAAATGCTCCTCTCAATCCGCGGTGAGCTCCAAGCCCAGGTAACAAGTCCTGTGGGAATCGTGTGGCCACGTGGATAAAAAGGTTGGGGAGGAAGGGTAGGGGCTATGGGATTGCATGGCATTTGCCTCTGACCCTCTTTTCTTCTAATCTTCTTTCAGGGGATGGGAGCTGGCAGGACGGGTGACACAGCGGTCAGTTCCTTCCCTCCACTCTACTGATTCTGCTCTGTCTGGAACTGCTCCACTTTTGTCTTCATTCTTGCCATGTCTCCCTGCCCGAGGCCCTCCAGTTTGTCCCCTCCCCCACCCTGCTGCCAGAGTGACCTTCTCACAGTGAGGATCTGGCCTGTCCTTTTCCAATTTAAAACCTCCCCGTGGCTTCCACACACTTGAGGATCAAGCCCAAACTCAGTGTGACTGTAGGCCCCTCTTTGATCTGGCCCCAAACCCAGAAAGGAGGAAGGGAGGGAAGGATGAAGGGATGGAGGGAAGAAAGGGGTGTGTGGCCTCACATCTTCTGCCAAAATTCAGCAAGTGAATTTGCTGATGAAGACTTGTCAGAACCAAACTTTTATAATCTACCCTATTTAAAAAACATTTTGTCATGCAAAGGTCTTCATTTATATAGACAGTACCTCATTCTGCGCTAATGAAAAAGATTCAGGTAGCAATTGGCCCTTTGAGGCTCCGCTTCAATGAAGAGATGAGAGAGCCTTTCATTTGTACAACCATTGTTTGCATAGAAACGGAGCTTCTAAGGGGCCTGGGAATAGTTCATTCTTGCAAGTAGGTTAAGCACACCCCCTGCAATCCTATTAGCCTAGTGCTTGCCCAGCTTTCCGTGATGCCTGCTGGAAAACTCTCAAGTGGAAAGCAATGAAGTTTTACTGTTCCTGCGTCTGCCATGGTTCCTTGATTGGCGGCACATTCCCTGAGGCCTGGATCTTGTTTCTCCCTCCCTCCAACACCTGCTTACTCTCCAAGTTCAAATGTCATGGCCCCATGATGCCGGGGCAACTATTACAGAAAGCCCACTCCACTTCTGCAGAGTCTTGAGACAGAATAAATAAAAATGGCCGTGAAGTCCGGCAGCCGTGGGTGCTATTGGGATGTTTGCTAACAAGACGCTTGAAAAAGGTTCGCTGTTCTCTGACAAAGGATGGGGGTGGGGGCTGAGGCATCTGCCCTGCCCCCTCCCTCGCACCTGAGCCCGTGGGCAGCTCAGGTCTTGTTTGTTTGGCCCAGTTGCCCAGGTGTGCACCTGCTCAGCTAGCCCCAGCTGCTTCCCCTCCCTGGCTGCCCTTTTCCTTCACAGGCCCTGGATGGCTGCACGAACGCCCCCAGCACTCAGAAATGGACTGGCTACTGGGGGTAGCATTTGTGGCAACCAGTAGGTCTGGGAAAGCACCTGGGGACAGGCAAGAAAGGGTCTGTCTAGACCTAGACCCTATCTTGGGATGGGATCCTCTATAGGAGACCCTGGGAAGGTGCTGGGGTATAAGGCTCAAACTTGAATGTGTTCAAGAATCCCCCGGGGATCTGGTTCAAATGCAGGTTCTAGTAGGTTTCTGGGGCGGGACTTGAAAGTTTCTAACAGGCTCCCAGGCGATGCTACTGCTGCTGGTCAGCAAGCCCCGAGTGTCAGGTCCTCAGCGCTCCTCCCTCGCCTGGGGTCCATCCATCTGTTTAACCTTGCCCTCCCCCACCAGACACACTGGGAGGTCCCCTTCCATTGGCTTCACCAAACCAACCAGAACCTAGAGCTTGGAAGGCCTTGACACATGGTATGTCCCTCATGAATATTGTTGAATGGAATTTGCTTGAGATGGATAGATTTTGCAGCTCTGCATGGGTCGTTGAAACCCCCAGGGCCTGCCCCAAAGCTGGCCACGTGGCCTCCATCACCCTCACTCTACACTGACTTGATGCTGAATCTCACTCTGCCCTCCTGGACCACACCTGCACCTGCTCCCTGAGCCCCAGCTTCTGAAAGAGATGGTGTGTTCTCAATCGTTCCTGGCCTCCTGGGAGTGAGTCTACCCTCAAGATCAGCTCAGAAAGTGGGACCCAGAGACTAGACTTAGATCCAGGGCAAATGGTCTCATCCCATTTGGCGTGAACTTGGCTAAAGTCACCTGAAATGGTAAGACCTGAGCCTCCCCTGGTTAATACACTCCTGGGGAAGCTGCCTGTGAAGAGAAGCCTCAACCCCAAGGGGTCAGAAATGATTCCCTCGCTTCCTTTGGGCCAATCCCTGGATTTTCTCCTCCAGCAAGCCCTTTCCAGGAGCAGACTGGGGAGACATTCCCCCGGCAGGTGGGCAGCTATGCGGGCTGCACCAGGCAGAGATGCTGGCGGAGGAAGGAAACTTTCCCTTGAATGAATGGATTCGTCCTATGGGCACAGGGTGTGCATGGAGGAGGCTGGGAGTTTTGCTCCTTTAATATCAGATCTTCCGGTCCAGCCTGGTCTTAACTAGGGCGACCAGCTAGCAAGTCCTGGTTTGTCTAGGACTTTCCTGGTTTTAGCACTGAACATTTCTTGTCCCAGGAACCCTTCAGCTCCAGGCAAATCAGGATGCTGGTCACCTTCCATATAACTAACGAACATACTAGAGAGAGGAGTGACTTGCCTTGGTCCAGATAGCAGTCAGCAGCAGGTCAAGGATGGAGAGGCCAGGCCACCTGTGCCAGGTGACCCAGAAAGGGCCCCGGGAAATAGACCCAGATGGCCCCCTGCAGCATGGTTTGAGGATTGGTGATGGTGTTACAGAGCCCCTCACATGGGGTGGGGATGGGGGACACATAATAGGTGTTCACTGAACTATCGCTGTGAGCGCCATGAGCCAGAGTCTCAATGAGTCAGGGTCTCATAGAGCCAGAAAAATCTGGTGCTATTTTTACAACACAAAGCTGGAGAGTGTGGGTCCAACTTCTTCCCCGAGCCAAGCAGGAGAAGGACATGTCAGAATCTCTCGATGGGGCTGGGAGCCCTCAGCTGGGGACCCCACCACCTTCCAGACATCCCCTCTGGCTGGGGAGCCAGTCAAGGGTCTGGCCAGTCTAACTGTGGTGGGCTCACCTGAGGACACATGAGCAGCACCCATTAGAGGTGAACAGGCTGTCTCGAACCAGGCAGGGGACAGAGGGAGAGGGAGCTCAGGGCAGGGGACCTGGGGCAGCCAAAAAACCCCCTTACCTAAGAGCTGAGCCCCTCCCTCAGCGCTGAGAGCTTTATTACCTTCTTCCTTGTGTGTTTTTCCCCTTCTTTTCAGAAACTGCCTGAACTCTTTTTTTTTTTTTTTTCCCCCAGAACCTTTAAAAAGCCATTAGCGTGGGGACTTCCCTGGTGGCACAGTGGTTAAGAATCCGCCTGCCAATGCAGGGGACACAGGTTCAAGCCCTGGTCCGGGAAGAGTCCTACATGCCGCTGAGCAACTAAGCCCGTGCGCCACAACTACTGAGCCCACGAGCCACAACTACTGAGGCTGCGTGCTGCAACTACTGAAGCCCATGTGCCTAGAGCCTGTGCTTGACAACTAGAGAAGCCACGGCAATGAGAAGCCCGCGCACCGCGACAAAGAGTAGCCCCCGCTCGCCGCAACTAGAGAAAGGCCAAGCGCAGCAATGAAGACCCAACGCAGCCAAAAAAAAAAAAAAGCCATTACTGTGATTTTCATCCCCCTTTTCAACCTGAAAATGGTTTCCATCATGAAACCACTCAGTGGGTATGAAGTATCTGTGGCTTCCAATCAAATGCGGGGCTGGTAGTTGGAGGGGAGATAATAGAGAAGGGCGGCCAAGGGGGAGAAGTTCCAGAACAGGCTAGCACCCTTCCCAACCCCCTCCCTCCATTGGTCTTCCCCTCCCCCATCCAGGGAACCTCAGACTCATCTCAGGACTTGCTCCTGGCCCCAGATTTGTGGATTGGCGATTCTGGCCCATGAGCATTAAGGTGTTGTAATTGGGGTCCAATTACTCACTACACTGACAGCTAGGGTGAGGACAGGGTGAGGCCCCATTCTGCCCCTCCGTTGACTTTCTGAGGAAAGGGGCTTGCTTCCCACTGGCCCGCCACTGAGCTGTATCCTCCTAGGTCCTAGAATTTCATGCTGACAAGGGACCCTTTGTGCTGGATGGGAACTTACTGGGGAGGGGGGATGCTCATCCAAATCTAGCTCAGCCTCCTAGGACTGTGTGACCTCAGGCAGGTCCCTTGCCTCTCTGGTCCTTAGCTTCTGCATCAGAGCCACAGTGCGTCCTTTGTTCTGAGGCTCAAACAATATCACTGTGGAAGGCCCCCCTCATTCCTGCCCAGAGGGGTGCTCCAGAGATGGCAGCTGGGATTTCCCAGTGGGCAAACAGGGAGTGACCTGTTTCGAATGTGGGAAATCACCCCTTGGAAAACAAATTTTATCTTCCAAAGATGAATTCCTAAGAAATCATCTAGCTCTAGGGATCCTAGTGTGGGATCCCTAGATTACCCAAGCCCAGGAAGTTAGTAACCAGGATGCTGGATGATGACATTTAGAATCACTGGTCCCTGCTGCTCTGGCCTCGTTGATGCCCGGTTGATGGAAGATGGGGGTCACTGTGCCATCCATCCTGACCCTCCCCACCCTGTTCAGCTACTACACTGAGCCTCAGGCCCCGAATCCCAATCCCACCTCCCCGTCTCTCTGTTGACCTCATTCCCCTGCCCCTCTGACCGGCTGCTTCCCCCTCCCCTGCTCCTCCCATGGTGACTCCTCCCCCTCTCTCCCCCTCCCCTTCCTCTCCTGGCTTCTCTTCTCTAGCCTCTTGCCGCTGCCATGGAAACCGCTTTCTCCTCCACATCCCGATTGATCCACTTAGCACCTCACAGTCAGCCTGCTCAACTCAGGGTCTGGGCTGGGAGGTGGGCAAGGGCGGGAGGGGCCAAGGGTTCGTTCCTTCCACCTTGTCTCCACCCCATGCCACCCCAGGCCCAGCAGGCACATGGCATGCGGCATGTGCCCCGTGGAGAAAGACACTGGGCGGTGGGGAACTAGAAACCAGGCAGCGGGCCAAAGGGAACTCGGACAAGGGAAGCTGGGCAGTGAGCCTACTAGAAGCAAGGCAGAAAGGCTGAGGGCGCGAGGCTGTGCCCGCTGCCTCCTTTCTAACCCTGGGGGTGCTTTGCTTTTTAACAAGAATCTCTGCCTCTCTGTCTTTGCTTCTGTACTTGGCAGTGGGTGAGATTTGGCATCAGGAAGACGCCAAGCCCACTGGAACCAAGCCTGCCTTCAGCAGGAGAGGGAAGGTGTGAACTATGGCTGTCCCAGGGCTCCCTGTACTTCCCGGCACCAGTGACCACTCTGATCTTGTTCAGTGAACACAGCCGTGCCCCTACTGTGTGCAAGGCTAGGGTTAGCCCACTGGACCAAGAGATTCTAGGGGACAATTCCTGCCTCGCTCATCTCTGCGTGGCAATTGAACACCTACTGTGTGCAAGACCCTGTGGGAGGCACGTGGAACATTGATCTCTTTCAACCCTCACAGAAGCCCTCTGAAGTAAGAAAAATAATAGTAGTAATAATAATAGAGCTTCCTGGGTCAGATGCTCCCAGCTTTAATGTGCTATAGTCGAGGGATCTGGGACAAGTAATTTCACATCCGTGCCTCGGTTACCCCATCAGCAAAGATCAATCTTCACGACCACCTCATGACGTAGGTATTAGTATTATCAGCCCCGTTCACAGAGGAGGAAACTGAGGAACAGGGATGTTGTCTAGAACTTGTTGATGGTCACTCAGCCAGAGGATGTCAGAGCTCAGGCTTGCACCCTGGCAGTCGGGCTCCGGAGTGGATGCCTTGAGCGCCCGTGCTCGGTGCCTTTCTAGGTTCTGGGCTTCTGCAAGTTCCCTCCCCCGGTCAGCGGTCAGTGGCTGGATGGAAACACACTCCCACAGGCTGGAGAGTCATAGAGGGGAAGCAGAATGCTCAGGAGCTCTAAGGCTCTAGAGCAATGATTTCTGCTCCAGGCCTCCTGCCAGCTGAGGGCGGCAGCATGGGGTCCTGGGTGCATAGCCTGGCTGTGCCTTCTGGTGACCAAGAGCAGACTGCATCATCTGCAGGGACCACTTTTTCCTGGAAGCGAACTCCAGCAAGAATCTATCACCTGGGTCCCTTTAATATGGGACCACAGTGGCCCAGAGGCCAATCTCTTCAACCACAGTTTGACGAAAGGATCAGAAAAGAGGCTCAAAGAAATGGCTCTTTACCCTTAGAAAAGCAGACAGCATGCCAAAGCATTGCAATTCGGAGAAGCCTCACCTGCTGGAGAAGCCTCACCTGCTGGGGCCGGAGCCGGCCTGCCCCTCCAGCGTGGCTGTCAATCAGCCTGGCTTCCCGCAGGGAGAGAGTCGGGGGAAATACCCTCAAATTCTGAGATGGACACGGCAGCCAGCCGACATTCCGTCATTTGTACCTACAATCACCCAGCAAGATGAAAATGACGAACCTCGTTGAACAGATTAGGAAACTGAGGCCCAGAGAGGCCAAGCAATTTGTCTAAGGTCACACAGCTAATGCCTGAAAGAGCTGGGGTAGAGACTCAGGTCTGTCTGGCTCCTGGAGCCCATCAAGAAGGCCACGCATCTGAGTGTGGCCTAGTGTTCCCTCTCTCCTTTGGGATGGCCCCGGGGCTGCTTCGGAGCAGGACCAATTACCCCGGTTGAATAAAGCGTAACTTCCCTCTCCCTGCAAACCTGCAGCTCAGCCTGGAGCCCCTCAGGAGGCCCTTCCCAACCAGGTCAGCTGATGGGTGACCCAGGGCCGAACCTGATTCCTGCTGTTTCATCAAAGCTGAGCTAAAAACAGCCTTGCTTTGGCAGTGGAAAACTGAAACTCCCAGCGTCCTCTTAAGGCTCTTAAACAGGTCAGCCCATCAAAAACCCAATCCTTCAATCTGGGTTCTCTTAAAAAGTAGGGCAGGCCAATTATGTTTTACTGTCCTGAGCAACGTGGGGCTGGGAGGGGGAAGGTCAGGCCAGGGCACCCAGGGCTGCCGGCAGATGGGAGACAGAAAAGCCAGGTAGCCTCTCCCATCAGCCTCTTTGTCAAAACAAAATTAAGACTCCTGGACTCTCATTGGCACCGAGATCCCATCCAAGGTAATAGGTATTTATCTTAGTGTGTTCAGCTTTGGGCTCAGTGCCATGGGGATATGAAACCTGAAAGGCATCTTGTTCCCCGCTCTGTCTCACACCCAGCACAGTGCCTCGCACATAGAAGACATTCAAGAAATATCTGTTCATACCGTCATTCATTCAATATATTTTTACTGAGTACCTATTATGTGTCAGGGCCTGCCCTAGGTGCTAGGGACACAGCTGTGAACAATACAGACAAAAATCGCTGTCCTCATGGAGCTGATGTTCTAGTTGAGAGAGACAGACCATAAACAAAGCAATCTTACATTCATCATCTCCTTGTGAATTCCTCGGAGCAACTCTATGAGATGAACAACAGTATGTAAATTACCAATGCAGTAACAGAAGCTGAGAGACAAAGTCAAAGACAAGGTCTCCTCTTCATGGGCTTATTTATGGTCTGCGTAAGGAAGTTCAACATTTCAACAGTTATTCTCTTTTCATAGTATTAGAAGCCCTAATGGCTGGACACATGACTACATGAAATAAAGACTACATTTCCCAGCCACCCTTGCAGGAGGGGTGGCCATGTGACTACATTCTAGCCAATGGGATGTAAGTAAAGGTGTTACGTACAACTTCCTGAAGGGTTCTTAAGGGAGGGGGTGCGTCCTCCTCCTTCCTCCTCCCCCTTCCTCCTGGCTGGAATGTAGTCCCCAGGGCTGGAGCTGGAGCAGCCTTATTAGACTTCGAGGCAACCTTGAGAATGGAGGTCACACACAGTAGAGCATCAAAAGTGAAGGAGCTTGGGTCTCTGACACCATGGAACACCGTACATGCTCTGGAGGTGTCACATGGGACTCTTCGGAGAAAGAAGACTAAATTTTTAACTAATTTAAGACACATTTATTTTGAGTTTTTGTGGCTTGTAGCCACAAAACTAATTCTAATGGATACAGCTTCAGACACCAGAGGGTGTTGTGGACTGTGGGGAATAGAGAGGTCATTCCCTGGTTAAAATCCAGCTACTACTTAAGGCAGTCAATTGCTATAATTTGGAAATAACTGGTAAAAAGGCCACATCATCGTTTTTTGAAGAGAAGCCAAAAATAAAGATTTGTATGTGAAATTTCAAAAGTTTGTCATTGATTTAATTTTAAGCTTTTTTTTTTAATTAAAAAAAAACCTCAGGGTCAGTCAAACAGAACTTGTTTATTGCTGGCTTTGGCCTGTGAGTCCTGGTTTGTGAGTGAGGCCCCATGAGAGGAAGGACTTACAGGGGAAACGGAAGGAGCAAGGGAGGGGCAGAGCTGGGACCGTCAGATGCTCAGAGTTGATCCTGCCAGGGAAGAGTTGGCATGGCAGCCACCTGCAGGGTGAGCCCCCACTTCAAGCCCCCCTGGGTTTAAGCTTCTGAAATAAGCATGCTGGATTCTCAACAAGGCTGAAACAGAAACAGCGCTGTTTAACGAAACACACACACACACACACACACATTCTCACACACCTTATCGGCAGAAGCAAGACCCGCAAAAGTGAGCAGTGGCCGGACAGCCTGGTGAATGTTCACGGACACATCTCTTTCAACCAAAGCCTCCACCATCTGTTCCTTCTGCTAATCGCCAGCGTAAGGAGGAGGTGAGTTCTTGGTGGTGGTGCTGGGAAAGTGGGGATGAAGAAAGAAGCAACTGTCCACCCACCTGTGTTTGGGAGGGAGGGGCAAGGGCTCTCGCTCATGTCCACAGCAATGTCATGTAATAGTTACGCTCACCCAAGGAAATGCCAACAACTGGGTGTGGTGTGACCCACAGTCCTGGTTTGGGAAGAGCCATCTATGGTCAACACGCCCGCCTCCTGGCTCTGAGGAAGTTCTTCCATGTTACAGGTTACCTTTCCCCATGCATTCTCCAGACCCACCACGGGTGCCTGCCTGAATACTTCAGATGCCAAAGATGGCGATGCTAAGAGCATGGACTCTAGCCTGGCTTTGAATCCTGACGCCTCCACTGACTAGCTGTGTGACCTTGAGCAAGTTACTCTATCACTCTGTGCTCCTATTTCCCCACATTAAAATTCCCCACTATGGAATGGAGGGGCAGGGCTCGCACGCAAGATAGTAAGAGAATTGCTCATGCCACTGTTCAAGGTCAGAGAGGACAACTGACAAAAAGGAGAGTTTGTGCAGAGCTCTGAGCAGGAGAAGGACCCTCTCGGTCTCTGAGCAAGGGGTAGGAAGGCAGCTGTGGTTTCTGGAAGGCACTGGGGTACCATCCCCAGCAGCAGCAGGAGAGACCCCATTCCTCAGTGTTCAGCTTTGGAGCTCACACTCTATGGGTCTGGCAGGACCGTGCCCCTGCTGGGAGGGAGAGGACAGATGACAGCTCCGCTCTGACAGGGCCCAAGGTCTCCAGGGCATCCTACCCCCTTGCTCTGCATCATTGCCTGGCAGAGCCCAGGCCCAGTGACAGGCACAGGACGAGGACCCCAATTGCCCTCTGTCATACTTCTGTCTCAGACTGGCTGTGGATCTTGGTTTCCCATCAGGGACTCTGCCTTCCAGAAAGTGAGCCTGAGAGGCAAACGGGAATCCCTACACTGGAGCGTGGCAGAGATTTGTGTTTCCAACCTAACAAACACTGAATGACTTTTCTGTGCCTGGCACTATGCTGGGGGCTTCTACACAGGATCTCCTTAAACCTCTGGTGCATCCATCCATTTGCACTTGTCTATCCATCCATCATCTATCCATCTACCCTTCTGTTTATCATACATCCTTCTGTCTATCCATCCATCCAACTACCCATTCACTCATCCATCCAACCATTCCTCCATCCATTTGTCCATGCATCCAACAATTCTACATTGGGTGTCTACCGTGTTCCACTCAATGGCACATAGAGTAACTACTAGAGAGACAACAGTGAACAAGACAGGCATGATCCCTGCCCTCATGGAGATTACTTTCTAGTGCTCCAGACAGGATTGGAACTAACCACCTAAATACATGTTTAATTAACAGTGTGATGAATTTCACGAGACATCCAGGGCGCTCCTAGAATTGACAATGGGAGGACCTGACTAAGCTGCACTGGAACATCAGGAAAGGTTTTCTGAAGAAGGGACATGAACACAGAGGCCAGAAGAAGGAACAGGACTTGGCAGGCGAGGTGGTGGGGGAGGGCAGGTGGAGAGGGTTCCAGGTAAAGGGAAGCAGATGTGCAAAAGACTGGGGAGGGCAGAGGAGTGATGGTCACTAAAGAAGTGAGGGAAGATCCAGGGAGTGAGGGGCAGTAATACAAGATGTGGAAGGTGATGAAGGTAGGGTCGGGCCGTGACCTCCTGGGTCATGTTAAAGAGTTTGGCTTTTTTCTCAAGAACAGTGGCAGTCACTGAAGAGAGTAGAGGGGGAGTGAGAATGAAGGCATGACATGATTCGTCTGCATTTTCCACTCTGCCGAGTTAGACAGTGGGAAGAGGAAGGTCAAGAGTGGGGATGGACAGACTACTTTGGAAGCTACTGCAATGCTGTCAGATGAGAAATGCCGTTGGCTTGGTCTAGCTGGGGAAATAGAGAGAAATCAGCTATCTTGGAATTGATTCAGGAGGTATTAGGGATGGGACACAGTGGCTGATTGCACGTGGAGAGTGAGGGAGACAGAGGCACCTGGATAATTCCCAAGTTTCTAGCAGCTGGCAATGGTGGGGTCCTTCACTAAGCAGGCAGCAAGGAGCAGCTGAGAGGGGACCACATGAGTCCAGTTTGAGTTTTAGTTGCCTGAGAGACATCCAAAGAGCAAAGTCGGATAAGGGGCTGGATGTGCAGGTCTGGAGAGAATTCAGGCTGAGGATAAAAGCCCCTTGATGTAGGTATCACCACTCCCGTTTCACACACGAGGAGCTGGCCTCAGGGAGTTGGCATAATGTGCCCAGGAGCTGGGCCAATCCCAGTTCATCTCTGGGGAGGACAACATCATCAAACCCTGGATTCCAGTGCAGCTACACTTCCTGCCCGGAGCCAGAGTTTCCCTCTTTTCTTGGATCCAGTGGCTCCAGATGGGCCAGCTTGTGCCAGCTTACAGACAGCTCTCAGCTGCCAGTGGTGTCATTTCCTTGGGGCCGAGTGGAAACAGCCTGGGAGATGGTGGATGGACCAGGGCACATGCTACCTGATGCTAAGATTCCCCCCACACGGCACTCTTGCACTCCCCACCCTCACTCCAGCCACAGGCCTCTGGATGCACCCCTGGCCTTTGGTCCTGCTGTGCCCTCCACCCAGGATGCCTTCCCCCTGTGTCTTTGTTTGGGCATCTCCCACTCCCCGACCCATCATGGTCTCTGATAAACCGCTCAAGCCCCTTACCCTCCTGCACCTCCATCAAGAAGGCCAGGTAGATACCTGTGCACTCCTGGGGTCCCCAGTAACCATTGTCTGTTTGTCCAGATCTTCCCCTTCACCAATCCCCACCCCCCAGGCTGTGAGTACCTCCCACAGCTCAAGAAGTGTGTTTTCTGTTGGTGGGAATGTAAATTGGTGCAGCCACTGTGGAAAACAGTATGGAGGTTCCTCCAAAAACTAAAAATAGAACTACCGTATGACCCATCAATTGCACTCCTGGGTACATATCTGAAAAAAACAAAAACACTCATTCAAAAAGATACATGCACCCTAATGTTCATAGCAGCCCTATTTACAGTTGCTGAGATACAGAAGCAACTAAGTGTCCATCAGCTGATGAATGGATAAAGAAGATGTAGTATACACACACACACACACACACACACACACACACAATGGAATACTACTCAGCCATTAAAAAGAACAAAATTCTGCCATTTGCAGCAAAACAGATGGACTTGGAGGGCATTATGCTAAGTGAAATGAGGCAGACAGAGAAAGACAAATACTGTATGATATTGCTTATATGTGAAATCTACAAAATACAAGAAACTTGTGAATATAACAAAAAAAAAGCAGACTCACAGATGTAGAGAACAAACTAGTGGTTACCAGTGGAGAGGAATGGGGAGGGGCAATATAGGAGTGGGGTAGTGGGAGGTACAATCTATTGGGTGTAAGATACGCTCAAGGATGTATTGTACAACGTGAGGAATAGAGCCAATATTTTGTAATAATATATAGCCAACATTTGTAATAAATGGAAAGTAACCTTCAAAAATTGTCTAAAAATTTTTTAAAGTTAAAAAAATAAAAAATTAAAAAAAATAAAAAGGCATTACAATTAAAGAAAAAAAAAAAGAAAGAAATGTGTCTTATCGCAGTCAGAATTCCTAGCTGCCCTCCCAGGCCTGATGTGTCCTCAGCATTGGTGCCAGTTTGCTGAGACGTGGGAGAGGACAGTGGTGAGGACCAAGGCTTGGCCTCAGACCACCCTGCCTGGGTCCCAGCTCTGCTCCAAGTCATCCCCTCTGTGGCCTCAAGCAAGTCACTTCCCTTCTCTGATCCTGTTTCCTCATCTGCAAAGAGAGGTTCATGAAGGACGGCCCTCTCAGGCTTATTTGACGATTAAACAAATTCAAGTGTACGGAGGTCATAACAGAGGGCCCAGCACATGGTACCCACATCATACACACTCCATAAACGTTTGCACTATTATTATTATTAATTAGGCACGAATCATCTTTCTACGTAAAAGATGACCTCTGCTAGCCTCCGGGGAATGAGTCAAATCTCTAAAGCTGGAATCGTGATAAGGGAGGATCAGCCAGGCTGGGCTGGAGGATGGAGAGGGCTGAAACAGACTAGATATTTTCTTTGTTAAAAAAAAAATGTTGGGCCATGTTCATGAGAAGGCAGACGCATGAGAATAGGTTTATCAAGGTGGTTTTCAGTTCCACTGCAATTTAAAATAAATAAGTCAATTTAATGTTTATAGAGTGAGTTATGCCTTATTAGGGACACGGTGAGCTGAGGAAACTTGGCCAAGGAGAAATTTGAGAAATTGGCCCCGGCCGTGCGAGTAATTACAGCAATGCTTTAGTGTGCAGTCTTGCCCAATGATATTCTCATTCTGTCTAATTTATTAGCTTATTAGCTTTACGGTGAATATAGAAAGCTATACCACAACATGGGCCTAATTTGATCAGAGCCAAATAGTCATGTCTTCCCGAGGTGGTCTTAATAAAGGAAGAGACCCCTGCTTTGAAATTGTTTCCAAGTTTTCTAGAAAGATTCAGGGCAGAGTTCCAGGCCTCTGGGTCCTGGGGCTGTGAATTAGAAAGGCAATAAAGGACAGTGGTCCAGAGTGCAGACCATCTGGTTTTAAACACCAGCTCCTCTGCTTTCTGGTTATGTGGCCTCAAGACCTTAGCTTGTCCATGGCTCAGTTTTCTCACCTGTAAAATGGGAGCAATAAATATTCCTACCCATATGGTAATCCAGAGCCCTATGGAACAGGGTCTGGCCAGATTGCTCACCACTGTCTCCCCAGAGCCCAGCACTGTGCCTGGTTTGTCACAGGTGTTTGGTAAATATTGTTGGATGAACGTGGCAAAGGCCAACATCCACGTGAGGTGCTTAGCACATAATCTCCACTACCCTCGTATCTCATGTGCATCGTGCCAGTTCTAAGGGCTTTACTAACTCATTTAAACCTCACAAACACCCTACGAGGTGGGTACTATTATCATCATCCCCATTTTAGAGATGGGGAAGCTGAGGCACAGAGAGGTAGTGACTTGTCTAGGGTCCCACAGCCAGTAAGTGACAGAGCTGGGATTCAGACACCAGGACCCCTAGCTCCAGGGTGACTCTATCATGTCACCTTCTATCTTAAGCGTTCTTTATGTTGTAGCTTTATTATTCATAACAAAGGTTCAGGTGACACCTTAATTTCAGACGTCTAGCCTCTAGAATTGTGTGAGAATACCTTTCTGTTGTTTTAAGCCCCTCAGTTTGTGGTATTTTGTTACAGCAGCCCAAGCAAACCCATATGGGCGGCCTCCACACCAGCTGAGCATTTGCCTTCCTGAGGCTCTGGCACTGCCTCTCCCAGGAATACATCCAAAAGAAATGAATGCTCAAGTTCAAAGCAACTTCACTTGTCATTGTGAAAAACTGGAAGCAACTCTCTGCAATGTCCCTCCATGGGAGAATGGGTAAATAAACTGTAATCGAGCCAGGCAGTGGAGTACTATGCAGCAGTGACTTGCTGAGTGAAAGAAGCCTGATGCGGAAAGTGTGATCCTATTTGTGTGCAGAGCAAAGGTAGGAAAAACTAGTTTAAGTTGATTCAAAAGTCAGAATCACGTTTCCCTCTTGGTGGATGGAAAGTTCGTGGGATGCTGGAAATGCTTTATATCCTGATCTGGGCGGTGGGTGGGCAGCGGGGCGTATGCCTGAGTAATGATTCCCTAAGCTGGGCCGTTTAGATGAAGCACTTTCCTGTGTGTATGTTATACCCTGATGTAAATAAAAGGGAAATACATAGATGAGGAGCCCCCACTGGAGACCTCAAAAGTCTCACACAGGCATCTGGAGTTGCTTCTGTTGGTCTCCAAGAGGCTGAGGATGGATGATTGTTGAGCAGTGGAGGAGGTGCGTATAGCCATGAGCAAGACGGGGGGCACTTAGTGGCATCTAAAGAGGATTTATGACAAGTCCAGGGGCCCCCTTGGTCCCTCAGCAGCTGGAGCAGCTGGCAGGGCCTCCACGTGCCCCTCCCCACCCTAGATCTCAAGGGTTGGCACCACAGCCTCGGCAAGCAGGGGGGAAACATTGCGGGGAGAGCTAATGGCGCAGAGACGCAGCCCGGGTTCTCTCTCCTCCCGTGCCAGCCTCTCCTTATCAGCTCCCTCTGCTGGGCCCTGCTCTGTTCCCATCAACTCCATCATTCCTAGGACACCCTGGGATTTTCCCCATCAGACTTCAGCACCTCCAAGCCCTCATGGCCTGTCTCCTGCACTGGTACATTGCAGAGGCAAAAAGGAGGCAGGCCTTCAGCAGCCAGCTAGAGGCAGTGCAGGGAACGGCCACCCGGGGTATACCCCAGCACCACAGGAAGTGTGGCGCAGAGGCTCAGAGATGCTGAGTGATCTGCCCAAGGTCCCACAGCTCTCAAGGGACACATCTGGGCTCCCCACTCCAGTCCTCTTGACCCCAGAGGCTGGTCCCTTCCTCCATACTCCCCAGACTCCTGCAACAACCAAACAAGTGAATGAACTTCCAGGCCCATGGTGGTTGGTGGGGTGGTCTCGTGGAGAACAGGTACCCTCGCTGCAGACTGCCCGGGTTCAAGACTTGGCTCCACCCCTTACCACACGCTTAACCTGGGGCAAGGCATTTAACCACTTGGCCCCTCAGTTTTCCCATCTGTAAAATGGGACCAATAGTGGTTATCTGCCCCATAGCTGTGAGTTTTTACCTGGCACATAGGAAGTCCCAGACAAATGTTTGCTATTATAATGAGTTGGTGTTTTTATCATTGGTGGCTACAAAGATGAAAGCAAAAAAGGTCACATTTCTGCTTGGGAGCCCTTTGAGGGCATCAGACCCACAGAGAGACCCTTTGTGGGCACTTCCTGTTCTTTCTCAACGACTCTGGTGGGGAGAAGCCAGGGGTGGCAGAGTCCAGATCCCACTCAGCCACAGCTTATCCAACGTGGCAACGTGACTGTGGGCTCCTGGGGCACCAGGCACCAAGTAGGATCCTGCCAAGACGGCTCCAGGCAGCGTTCGTGAGCACTTGGGCCTGAGCTCTGGCCATTCCCAGCTGCTCTGATCCAGCTTGATGCCTGCTTCAAATCCCAGATCTGCCCTGCAGGCTGCATGGGTCCTGGGCATGGATTCAAGCTCTGCTGGGCCCATAGACCTCACAGGGTCATCTGGGCCATCCCCCTGCCTTCCCATCACACTCACATCAAGCCAGAAAAGGGGGGGCTCCTGCCCCTTGTCTGAACCTCCAGAGGAGGGCCCCTGGGGGAGGTGGGAAGTGGGGAATCGGGAGTTGTGGGCGGGGCACCAAGTGGTCAGGCTTGTCTGGTTGGTGAAGGAGGCAACAGTACAAGCACGGAGATGGAGACTCTGGGCTCTGGGCCTCTGACCCCTCAGGGAAGAGCCCACAAAGCAAGTTACCACCTCCCCAGCCCCCCGGCCCAGGATGCCCACGTAAGCCCATGCTGCAACCTTGGCAGATGGGCACCTGGGCATGGAAAGTCCCCACCCGCATGCCCTGGATCCTACAGTCCATCCCACAGTGCCATACACTGTACTGCAACTGTCCCTTTATGCATCTGTCTGGGCCTCAGTTTCTGCATCTGTAAAATGGGACGTGGGGCTTGGCCTACCTCATGGGATGTTGTGGGGCTTGAATGACACAATCCATGTAAAATGTTTAAACCACATCAGTGCTCAGCAAATAGCCCTTCCTTTGGGGGATGGGGAGGGGTTTTTTTCTGCCCTCGTGTCATCCTGCTCTGCTTAACTTGGCATCTGGCTCATCAGAGGCGCTCAGAAATGTTCACTGAATGAACAAGAGAACACAGTGTTCAGTGATTCCTTTCTCCACTCACTCCGCAAAAATCTCCAGGCCAGACTGGGGGTAGGAGCTGTACTCAGGAGGGTCACCTGGGAGGAGGGGCCAGGGAAGAGTCCCTGAAAAGCAGAAGGAAAAGCCAGATCCTTCATTCATTCTTTCCACCCTTCCTCTGTGCTGAGCTCTGCCGGGCCCAGATGGGTGTGGGTGGGTGCAGACATGGTCCCTCCCTCCAGGAGCGACAGTCAAGGAAGGGTGATGGGAGAGGCTCCTGAGACCCTAGGGAACAGGGGTCCTTGCTGGGGCAAATGGAGAGGGCCTCTTATGAGCCAACAACATTTCCCCTCCGTTATTATTATTATTATTTTGCATTATGGTATAAAATTTGTCTCATACAGAAGTATAATACGTTATGAAGCATATTATAGACACGCACCTGTGATTCAGCCGTTTTTTACTTAATACCACCACGTGCTAGGTGTTAGGCATTTTGATGGTAAGAATTCCTGCAACCCTCACCATAGCTCGGGGTCGGGGGTGGAATCATCATTCTTCTCCTACCAATGAATAAGCTGAGGCTCAAAGTCCTGCCCAGTGTCACCACAGATAGCATCTGATAGAGGCAAACCATAGTTGCATATCTACCTGCATCATAGCCAAGAGTGATGGGGTTCCCATATCCTGGTACCCTGAGCCTGCTGGAGCACTTACATAGCAGTGGCTGAGAGCCTGTATTCTGCCGCTGACCTCTCCTGTAGCCGGTGGGTTTGAATCCTGGCTCGGCCACCTTCCGGCTCTGTGACCTTGGGCAAGTCACTTAACCTCTCTGAGCTTCATCTTTTCACCTACCAATGCGGGTAGTAATAGCCCCAACAGTGCAAGGATTTATGAGTCAATGTGTGTAAAGCACTTCCAGCAGGGCATAAGAGCTTGATAAACACTGGCGTTGGCATTTTTGTTAGTTCTCAGATCTCAGGGCTATGGCTATAGCATCACTCTCGTGGGGGAAGCAAAGATCTGGTCCATCAGTGAGTCCTGCCCGCTCTGCTTCCAAATTCTTCTCCCATCACGTCCCTCCACCTCCACCCTAGCCACCTCTCCTCCCTGGTCCCTCTGCCTTCACTTTCACAACCTCTCCAATAGCTAAGGTGGGTCTTTTAACAACACACACGTAGAAACAAGATCGACCTCGATGGCTCCACATCACCCGTAGAATACAATTCAAACTCTCTCTAAAGACCCAGAATGATCTACAACAGCAGTTCTCAAACTTGCCTGCATATTGGAATCACCTTGGTGACTTTGAAAAACTGATGTCTGAGTCCCCAACCCCTTGCCCACAAAGTTCTAACTTAACCAGCGGGGCTTGGCCTGGGCATCAGGAGTGCGTAAAGCTCCCGGATGTTTCCGACGTGGACCATGGATGACGGCATTGGCCTCACCTGGGGGATGATTGGAGTCATAGGCCCTGGGCCCCTCCCCCAGACCCACGGAATGAGAATCTGTATTGTAACAAGCGATTCCTGGGTACGGTCAGGTTCAAGAGGCCTGCACCCTGAGATCTGGCCTCTGCTGACTCCTCCCCTCATCTCCCACGTTCCTCGCGGGGCCTGTCAATTCCCCAGCCTCTCTGGGCTTGTTTCTGCTCTTCCTTGTCACATGGAGCTTGCTCCCATCCCAGGCCCTTGCTTCCTCCTCTGCCGGAATGCTCATTCCCTGGCCTTTACGTGGCTGCTTCATCTTGCCATCCAGGCCTCAGAGAGCCCCCTGTCCTCTCCCTGTGTTGCCAGCAGAACCCCAGGAATGTCAGCTCCGTGGGGACAGGGTTCTTGTCTCCCTTGCTCACGCTTGTCCCCCGAGGTCTTCAGTTAACAAACACTTTTTAGGGCTTCCCTGGTGGCGCAGTGGTTGAGAATCTGCCTGCCAATGCAGGGGACACAGGTTCAAGCCCTGGTCTGGGAAGATCCCACATGCCGCGGAGCAACTGGGCCCGTGAGCCACAACTGCTGAGCCTGCGCATCTGGAGCCTGTGCTCCGCAACAAGAGAGGCCGCGATAGTGAGAGGCCCGTGCACCGCGATGAAGAGTGGCCCCCGCTCACCGCAACTAGAGAAAGCCCTCGCACAGAAACGAAGACCCAACACAGCCAAAAATAAATAAATAAATTAAAAAAAAAAAAAAGAAACACTTTTTAAACAACGAGTGAATAATTAGGGCAAGCCCTGACTGTGGTGCATGGGACCTGTCATCAGAACTTCATTCCACACCCCCCTACCGAGGGTGCCGCCTGACACTGGGCTTGCAGTTCCTCGGGGTTGATTCTGGGTGAAGACACTGTCTCCGAAAGGCCCCTGGTAAAAGGCAAACTGCCAGAGCCCCCTCCCCACCCCATCCCATCGGCACAGGGGCTCAGCCCCATTCACGGGGGAGGCCCCCAGAGGAGGAAAGTTCTGTGTGATGGGGAAGCTCTCCCAGCTCTTGCGATAGTCACTTCCTCTCTCTGTGCTGAGCTTGGTCCCCATAAATAGGGTCTAAGATCTACACTCCATAGGGTTTAAGCAAATGATGGATGGGAAAGTTTTGCTGACAGTTTGAAATAATAATTCTACATTTGGATAATCTGTCAGCTCATCGGTTTAACAGATCTCTACTGAGACCTTGTGCTGGACGCTGAGGTCCTAGAGATGAAGAGAGGAAGGTCCCTACTCTTGAGGGACAAGACCCATCCTTGGTGATTGAGCGGGCACAGGCAGAGGGCTCCCTAGTTGCAATACCCCAGGGTATCACCAGAGGGCGGCAGACAGCTTTGCAAGCACTTCCCTCCCCTGGGAAGAAACTGGCGAGAAGGGTGCGTTCTGGGAGTCCCAGTGGCCTCCTAGTGGGCCTGGGGACAAATGCAGAATGGGGGTGGGTGGGTGCAGTGTGCTGCTCTGTGCCAGCTGTGGACTCAGCAGAGTACACACATCTCAGTCACTGCGTCTAAGGTCTCCACTAACCCAAGACCCAACCACAGAGAAGTACCCAGGATCCCACCCCCAGTGTGGAATGGGGACCCACCTGGAGCCTCGGGATCCAGGGTCTGTGCTGCTGGGGAGATTCTGGGGCCATAGAGGGATTCCAAGCCAAGAGATGCAAGAATGTGCAGGGAGAGGAGAATGAAAAGCATCATGCTTGTGTGTGTGCATGCACGTGTATGTCTGTGTGCACAGAACAGGAGGGCAAAGCCCCTGCATGGGGAGGGGGAAATGAAGGAAAGATGAAGATCGCACTAAGAAAGGGAAACCATAGGAAAAACTGAAATTCAAGGAGCAAAAGTAGAAGGTCGACCTTTACCAGCGGGAAGTGAAGGGAGGCAGGACCCACCAGGACCAGTCCTTCGGGAGGGTACCGAGTTCCAGCCTGTGCCACCGGTACTGGCCCACCTGGGCTGCTCATGGCCTGGGTGGGGGCAGATTTGGGTGAGTGAAAAATTGCGACCTGGCATGAGAAGAGCTGAATGCAATGCACAGGGTTCTCCTGGAGCGCGGTCGGTAGCATTGATTCTGCGCAGAGGCAACAGGGTCGGGGAGGACCGGGCCTGGACGCGCTGCTGGGCTTCAAAAAGGTAGAGAAGGGCAGGCAACTGCTGGAGGAAAGAAGTGGAAACTAAGACGTCAACACCAGGGGGAGGGGCAGGGAGAGGAGAGGGCAGCAGGGGCAGGTGGAAAGTGGGGGGTCAGGGGACGCCATCGCGCTCAGTGAGGACTTAGGCAGAGCAGCGGAAGCATGTTCGCCTAAATGGATTTCTCAGCAGGTAAATGGAATTGATGCCACCAGCGGAGGCAGCCAAGGAGACCCGGGAGTCACATTTCTAGGGCCAGAAGTGGACATCACTTGGTGTCCTTGGCCAGGGAGTCCAGGGGCCTGGAACTGCCAGGCAGTGTCTATTTTTAAGGTGGTGACTAACTCTGGCAGCTTCCTACCTGGAGGCGTCAAGCAGGGGGTGGCCACAGATCCACTGTGTGTGTGCGCATGTGCACGTGTGCTCATGCGGGGGCATATTGGGATGAAGACACAAGGTCACGTACTCTCACTAAGTCACTTGAGTCTCCAGCGCCTGGCAGAGGTCCTGGCACGGGGTGGTCACTCATGACTGCTTGTTGGATGAGCCTGCCCCTGATGGCCCAGAGACCCAATATGACTCCAGTGGCCGTTGGAACGCCACGGCTTGGGTATGAACCCAAGCTTCCCCATGTGCAAGCTGTGTGACCTTGGACAAGTGACTGTACCTCTCTGTTCTTTCGTGTCATCATCTATATAACAGGATTCAATGAGTCTGAGATCTGCACTCCATGAGATGGTTGCTCGGGTTAAACCGATGATGGATGGAAAAAAGCTTTGCTGACTGTTTGAAATGATAATTCCATATCTGGATAAGCTGTCAGCCTATTGATTCGAGAAACCTGGGCTTCCATCCCAGGACCTGTGTCAGGCGCTGAGGACCTAGAGATGAAGAAGGGAGGGTCCAGTTCTAAGAGACAAGACCCAAGAGTGACAGCTGAGAGCAGGCGTCTCTGCAGAGCACTTCCTGCAGGCCCGACACAGAGGGTGGGTCCAGGAACTCTTCCCTAATGGATGCTTTGGGGGTGGGAGGCTGGGGATGGGGTCCAGTGAAACTTCTGGCTCAGAAAGTGTGGGTACACTCCACCTTTGGGGAAAATTCCAGGGGGCTGTGGAAAGAACGTCTTGCTCCTGAGCCCCCTGCCCCCCAGTCAAGGCCCTACTTCCTGAGAAGCTTAGCACGGGGCCCAGCATACTGTTATTGCTCCATCGGCTGATAACTCATGGTATTTGGTGTGGGGACGGCCCAGGCTCCTGAAATGGCTGGTGCCTGTGAGGTCGCCCTGGACTGGGAGGTCACTGGCTGGTCCAGCTGTTTGGTCATCTTTAACCCAAACGAGTCTGGCCCCTGGGGGCCTTAGGACATCGTCTGTCGCCCACCGGCTACCACCGGCAGCAACGAGAATTATCTGTGCCTTGCAGCTTCCCGCTGAATTCTTTGGCCCCATCTGCACATCGGAGCAGATGGGAGGTGCTGTGTGCAGCAGAGCTTTCCAAGTCTCGCTGCCAACATCTTTACCTGGAAGACTTTTTAAAAAGACTGCTTCCCCAGGCCTTGCTCCGGGATGCTTGAATCAAATTCCGTCTTGGTGGGGCCCAGGAATTGATATTTTTAAGCAACTCCCAAGGTGACCCTAACGCAGGTGGTGCACTGATTGGCTTGTGGTGTAGACACCACGGAGGGTAGCTCATGCTCAGGTGGTGTAGCTGGCAGCCTCTCCTTTAGGGCGCGGTGGGCTGTGAGGGGAGCACTCAGCTGAAAACTTCCTGGGAGGCAGACTGCAGCCCCGACTCCTAAAATAATCCTTGGTTTTTATTTGGGGACCAGCTGCCACTTGGGGCTGGAGACCTGGGGTGTTCAATTCTGATGCTACTCAGAGGCAGCTGTTACGAACAAAGCGCTGAAAGGGCTCACGGTTATCCTTACAACGTCACTGGCTCATTCGCTTCCTGGGTGGGAGAGAGAGGAGTGGGTGTACAGTGGGTCGAGGACTGGGTGTAACCTTGATAGTTCCCTATGGGCAGGGTCTGAGCTCATCCACTCTCCCAGCACCCAGCACCAGCTGGGCACATAGTAGGTGTCCAATGTGTGTTTGCTGCGTGCTCAAATAAACGAATAAATGAAGGACCATGTCCTGTGCAAGCAGCACGGGTTATGTACGTTCTGGAGACAAAAGATGTATGGTCCACTGTAACGTGCAGAGGGAGGTGAGCTGTGGAATTCACACTTGCAAATCAACAAGGGTCAGAGGGCACTTTTTTTTTGTACCAACGGTGGAGAAGGAGTTTGCCCTGCCCGCTAACAGCTGACACTACAGAAGGGACACGGAACATTTCAAAGGGAAACAAACCCCTCTCTGATCTTTGGACCCAACAGTGAATATGTCTATTTTAAAACCAACCCCATTTTTCCTTTTGAACAGATCCCAGAGAGCTCTGACTTTGAAACCTCCGTCTGCCTACCTGGAGCAGCCTTGCTACTACTTCAGCACTTCCCTACCTGCCTCTGTGCCTTTGCACACACAGTGTCCGCTACCTGCAGTATCTGCTCCCAGGCTCCTCTTTGTCTAAAACTTACTTATGCTTCTAGGGCCACTTCAAATGCCACCTTCTCCACGATTTGCCCGGGCTCTCCATCTCTGATTCATCATTGCATTACCTCTGAATCCTCCCATGATAGCCATCACTTGATTACCTGAATTGTTAGCTATTTATCTCCATGTTTTATCTCCTCTTTCCTTTTATCCCACAAATATTTAGAGTTCCTCTCTAAATGCCAAGTAGGTTCTGAGGTCACTGAGATGAAAACGATAGAGCAGAGCCTTGGAGGAGCTTATGGGCTGGTGGGGTGGGGGAAGAGGGAGAAGGCTTTACGCTCCATGGCGGCAGGGGCTGCGTCTTGCCCACCTCTGGGCACTGTGCCCCCCGCCCCCCAGCTCTGTGCCTTGAATGCAGCAAACACTTATTATGAGCTATCAAGAGACTACATGAACGGATGCATCTCAAAGTAATAAAGGAAGTGGCATTTCTTTCCATGTCCTCAATCCTCCAGGCTCTTTTTTCATTTACTTGATTTCTCCCACATCTCCCTCCCCTGATAAATATGAATTAGGAAGGTGTGTAACTGTGCACTCACATTCTCCACGAATCCCCCCAGGCTCTGCCCCATCCCCCCACCCTCCCAGCTGTTCTCAAGCTCCTGCAGGTTTGGGCCTATGGAAATCACATCCGGGTGAAAGAGCCAGCTTTCAGCCCTCACCTTTGCCTCCTGGCCCCTGCCAGCCCGAAGCGGTGGTCCAGCTCCCTCTCCCAGCTTCACTCAGGTTTGGAATCTAAGTCCTGAGACCTATGAAGAGACCTCTCTCTCCCTCCCCAGACCCCTCTGAGGAAAGCTTTGTCTTCCTTTCCTGACCCCTCCAACCCCTGCTCCGCTTGGCAACCAGGGTGAGCTTTACAAGACACATCACGTGAGACCCCAGCCTTCAGTGGTTTCCAGGACATTGAGAATAAAAGCCAACTTGTTTCCTTGCTCCCTGAACTCTGGCCACGCTGGCCCTCTGGCAGCTCCTAGATCACGCCAAGCTGTTTCTCACCTCAGGATCTTTGCACTTGCTGTGCCTTCTACCTGGAACGCCCTCCCTACCTCCAGCCTGGTCTGTCGGGCTTCTTTTATCCTATAGATCCCTGCTCAGATGTCTCCTATGAGAAACCTCGAGCACGCTCCCCCTTCCCCCCACCGCCACCACACATGCTCCACAACTCTCATCATCTCCGTCACATTCCCTTATTTCCTTCATCACCTACTGAAGATATTTTCCCGTATTCCTTCAAACACATTTTTATAGTCTGTCTCTCCTCACCCCCTACATCGTAAGACTCACCAGAGCAGGTCTGATTATGTCTCGTTCACCATTTTATCACCAGCACCGTCCCTGACATACAGCAATCGCTCCATTCCTTTGTGATAAATAAATGATGCCCGGGTTGGGGGAAGGTGCGGAGGCCTGAATTCCTTCTTCCGAAGTTTATCCCACAGCCGTGAGAGCGTCAGTGGAAGACATCCATCAAGCCTTCTACCACTAACTCATCCACTCCACAATTATCTACAAATTGTCCACATTGGGCAGGGGGTGCTGGGCTGGGCGGCTGGGGAGATGGCAGTGAAGACATCACCCCCAATCCCCATCCTTGTGGGGCTTCTGGTCGAGTGCAGGAGGCACTTTGAATACCCGGTGTCAGGGCAGTGAGTGTGGGAGGGGAAGGGCACTGGGGTGCCTGGCCCAGTCTGGGCCGTCAGGATGGGCTTCCTGGAGGAAGCAACATTTCAGCTGAACCTGAAAGGATGAGCAGGGCCTTGGCAAAGAGAGGTGGGCAAGGCGTGGGAGGGGCTCACTCTTGAACCCTTGAGTCTAGATTTCCCTCACCACCAAATGAGGGCCAGTGAAGCCTGCTTGGTGTTCCTAGGGACACCCTGGGCTGATGGGATGGGACATGGACTGCAGAGGACTTCGGGAAACGGAAGGCACAACGCGTGGGGGGTGGGGGGGAACAGGGGCTGGTGAAGGCTCGCTGTGATTCACCCTGACCTCCAAGGAGGTCACAGCTGCCATTTGGGGATGGCCACGTTCTGCAGGGATTAATGAGTTTTGCCCACACAATCTTCCCCTCAGTGAGGGGGATCCAACCATCTGGTCCACTTGTGCCCGGCCTGATGGAACAGGTGAACGGGGCCCGAGGCAGGGCCTGAGAGGGCAGGGGTAGAGGATGGCAGATGTGCAGGATGCCCGCAGGTGGGACTGTTACTAATATCCTATGTCCCCACTTAGGGGCCCCTGAGAAACAGAACCTGAGACAAGGAATCAATTGGGAGCCAGTGGCTTATTTAGGAGGGTATCCCAGGCAGCTGGAAAGGGAGTGGGGATTGAGCAGGAAGGAAGTCAACACAGGTGCATCCTGGAGGTTATTCAGTCCCGCTGGGGAACTCGGGGACAGTGGAAAAGACACATCTGAGTTGCCCCACTGGAGGGACAAGGGGACTGGGGTTTCATCTAACACCTCCCATCAGTCATTGGCCGAGGCTGCTCCCAGACATCAACTCCCTGGCACTTGGGCTCCGACGTCTGCCACACCTGCCTTTTCCCCACCATGGATGGCTCCTTCCCAGCCCACAGGTCTCAGCCCAGGGCCACCTTCCTGGGAGGCTCTGCCTGACACCCCAGCACCTTAGTCCTCCCGGCACTGCAAGCTGCTCGCCCTTTGTTACGTGATCACCATCGGACTCACATCTTTGTGGAATGTGTCATGATAAATTTATTGACGTCTTGCTTCCCTTGTTTCCTCTCTGTCTCCCCCACGAGAGTGTAAAGCCCTGTCTTTCTTGTTCCCCACTGGATCCCCGGCACCTGCATCATACCAGGCTCCTAGTTGGTGCTCAGTTAAATATCCTTTGAAGGAATAAATTACTGTCAATTCCAAACTGGGAGTTCTGGGCTCTGAGGCTCAGAACTAGAAAGGCATTTGATCGATGGAATCTTTGGGGTGTGCGGAGGGGCAGTGACCTGCCCAAGAGGTCATGAACTGGGGCCCCACCACGAGGTCATGAACTGGGGGGGGTCATGAACTGCACCCCCCAACCTGGGGACATAAGCCCTGTCACCCCACCTGATTCCCATCTCTCCGGGAACCCCACCAGTGGGAGGAAAAGCTCTGGGAGTCCCTAGGGCTCCCCTGGCTGCCCAGAAAATTGCTCTCTGCCCACTCTTGGTAATCTTCTCAGCCTCATTCTCTTCCCACTATCCCCAGCTGAAGAGGAAGCAGCCCAGACAGCTGTGGAGCTGGGACTCTCTCTAGATGAGATGCATTAATTTGTAAACATCTTCATTTATATGTAAATGTGGAGTCCGCACCCCTCACCAGCCCTAACGAAGCCCTGCAGCTGCTCCTGCGGCTGCAGCTCTCCGTGATTGGATCAGACTCTCCAAGAGGGTCTGCTCCTTCCTTCCCTTCTTCTGTGGCTTCCTCGAGGCCCCCTGCCCTGCTGCTCTCTGCCTGGGAGACCCCCCCCCATTGTAACCAAGGTTCCAGGAGAAGGCTGGGGAAGAAAAGAGCACTGGCCGCAATTGAGCTGCTGTGTGACCTTGGACTAGTCTCTTACCCTCTCTGAGTCTCGGTTTCCTCAGCTGTAAAATGAGAAGGGCAGTGTGGTGGAGGAGTAGGATGAGGTGGGTTGAGGTCCAACCAAGTTGATGTTGTTATAGCAGGGGACCCTTGGGCAAGTCCCTTGACCTTGCTGAACTTTGACCCCATCTGTAAAATCAGGACTACAGAAAATAATAATAATAATAATAATAACAATAATAATAATACCTGCCTGCATTCCAGGTGTTGTTAGTGAGGATCAAGAGAAAGAGTGCACAGGGAGGGTTTTATGAGATTTGGGAAAAGGTGAGGGCTTTTTTTTTTTTTTTATGATGAGGAAAGGAGGGCTTTTCTAGGCAATAACAGCGTGCACGCACCACTCAGCAACTGTGGCTGCACTTTACGCAAATTATTAACTCAACTCACGAGGTTGCAGTGAGCTTCTTCCTGTTGTCATTCCCTTTTAGAGATTGGGAAACTCAGGCACAGAGTTACCAACCCAAGATTACACTAAAGCAAGGGGGTGGAGGAGCCAGGATTAGAACTCAAGCCATCAGACATAAGTCTCATCAAACCCCACAACGATTGTTTAAGCCAATCATATTAAGCCTGCTTTACAGGTGAGGACACCAAGGCAGAGAGAGGTCAAGGTCCTTATGGTCCAAGGTAACTCAGCAGGAAGTAGCTGAGCTGGGATTTGAACCAGGTCTTTGCGTACCAGGGCTGTGCTCTGGATACATGAGATGGTGGGGGTCAGAGCCAAGGAACCACCCTGGAGACCATACCTGCAGCCGCGGGCGGGGAACTGAAAATGATGGTATGTGGGGAGCTGTTGCTTCTCAGAGACCTTGGTAACCAGGCAGAGGTGTGGCAGGCGGAGACGGGTTTCTGGGAAGCCGCAGGTGATCTAAATGTCCACTTGTGCAAAATCATCTGTGGCTCCCAGGATAGCTATTTTCTTCTCCAAAACGAGCTTTTACCTTTTTTTCGTTTTGATGGTAACTGGTGGGTCCTACGTGTGCTTTAAGGCACCCCAAATCATTTTTGGAAGTGGGTGTAGGAGAAATCATAAATAGATGGATGAAGGTATCTGTGTGGCCATTTGTACACCTCTTCGGAGCCCCTTCACATCCACATTCTCACCAGATTCCCCCAACAAACGCTGGGTCTGAGCTCCTAACACAAAGCCCAGAGAGAGGAGCACCCAGAAAGGTCCTCCAGGGGAGCACACCCACCTTCCGTTCTTACCAAAGTGGGCATGGAAGGACCACCGGCCAGATTCCCTATGCAGGGCTGGATTTACCCTTTGCAATCTTCTTGTCCCATTTTCTACTTTTATCCACAGGGAAACTGACACCCAAAGGGCCAAGGAGGGTGCCCAGGGTCATCCACTCAAGTTGCAAATTTTATTGTGTACCTACTGTGTGCCAGGCCTCGTGTTGAGAGCTGAGGATGCCAGGTGAAGGGGGAGCACCCATTCTGTCCTGATGCTCATGGTCACAGAGAGAAGGACCAGCCTGTGTGTGGACAGTGGGGCCTTATCCTCCTGGCGGGTCAGGGGTAAAGGCATAAGCGGGGACGCGGCAGGCACCCCACGAAGCACAGCGCGAGCCAGCTTGTCTCCTGCAGCATCTCCCTGCGTGCCTGGTGTAGCCAGGCTGTCCTCTAGCTTTGGAGCAGACTGCCACTTTCTGCCTGGCCACCAGGCAAAGCATTTGGCTGTGTTGTGTGAAAAAGCATGCACGCCTGTGTGTGTGTGTGTGTGTGTGTGTGTGTGTAAAACTGTGCAGGTCCAGTGCCTGTGTGAAGCTACTCAAGCTATTAATGCAGTGAGACCCCCCTCTCTCACGGTGGGGGGAGGTTCTGGAGGAGCCGCAGCCGTTGGCTTTGGGGGAGGCCAGTTCTGCTGGGGTGACAGGCTGTCTAAAGAAGGTGTCCCACAGGAAGACCTGCTCGATTGGGTTCTGAAGGCTGATGAGGAGTTTACCAGGTGACCAAAGGGAACAGCACCCATCAAGTGTAAAGGGTCAGAGCAATAAAGTAGGATTGGGGCCTTTTAGGCAGCGGGTGGGAGGGGAGTGGGGCCGTGGGCGCCCACACGCCTAGAACACAGCAGGGCCTAGAATGGGATCCGCTACCTTAAAGTCTTCTAGGAAAGGGGTAGGGGTAGAAATATTAAGTATCTCCATTCCCAAGGGCTCTTCCTTCCCCATCCTTTTGCTGCTTTGAACCTAGGGTCCGGTTGTTTAGGGTCTGTTTTCCTTCCCAGGTTTAGAGCCCGTGGGGAACAATAGGACGTATTCCACAGGCTTCTGAACCGGGTAGAGCTGGTTTACATCCCACCTCTGGCATTTCTGGCTGTGTGACTTTCGGCATATGGCTCACCCTCTCTGGATCTCAGTGTCCTCACCTGGAAAGGGGTTTGGAAAACCCACTTTGCGGGACTGTTGCAGGAGCCGTCTGGAGAGGCCGACATAAAGGGTCTGCTCCATGTGGCAGAGCTGCAACTTGACCCCTTCCCGCTTCTTCCCTCCAGGGGGTGATTCCCCTTGGGAATGGGTCCCCCTTCTGCAGCAGAGCCCCAGCTCTGCCTTCCAAGCCCATGGAGGGTGATCCTGAGACCCCCCTCCCCACTCCAAGAGCATTGCGTGTGGGATAGACATGAAAGGGCTGGAGAAGGGGCCCCCCGGACCCCGCCCGGCCCTCACCTCACGGTGGACTGGTACACCAGGTCCTCTCGCTTGCGGTAGTTCTCCATGTGGGAGAAGTTGGTGGAGAACATGGCGTCGAAAGTAAAGATCTTCTGCTTGATGGTGCCGCCATCCGTCACCTGCAACAGAGCACAGAGGAGTCACAGGTGAGTGCTCAGCCAGCCCTGCCACCCCTTTCCATCCAGGCGGTGAGTGGGCTCCTGGGATGCTGGGGAGATGCAGGCAGCCCCAGGAGAAGCCTCTGGGGGGAAATGTCACAACCATCACTATTATCCTCCCAGGTCATCCCCACATTACTGATGTGCAGGCTGAGGCTCTGAAGTCAAGTGCCTTCCTGAGGTCCTACAGCTAAGAAGGAGTAGGGCTGCCTCTTCTTCTGGCCCTTTCCGATGCACCAGGCGGTCCCACTTCTGCATCCCACTTGTTGGCCTTGAGAAAATGACGAGCAACCCTTGGGGAGCCGCAGACAGGGCCAGAGAGTGTGAATGTGTTTTGCAGAGTCAGCCAGAGTCCCAAAGCCATCCCCGCCCAAGGAGAGAGGGAATGGGGGAGCAGGCCGGATAGAAAGAGAGAAGAACTGGGGCCAAGGGCAGTCACCTGTGCCAAGATCTCATACGGATTCAAACAAGCTAAATTGCAATAGTTTCCGATAAATTCTTCAAGGGAGAGGACCAGAATAGCTAGGGAGCCCAGAGGAGGGGCAGGTCCCATCCTGGGGATAGGGTAATCACGGAGGGCTTCCTGGAGGAAGCAATACGTAAGTTGTCTTCTGAAGGAAGAGTAGGAACCAGCCTGGTAAACGGAGGGAGTGCTTTCTAGGCAGAAGGGACAGCGGGAGGAAAGGGCCTGGGGTGGGAAAGAAGCATCTGTGCTCATTGAAAGGAGGCTGTGTTCAGAGTGCCTGGGGCAGAGAGGAAGTGAAGAGAGTAGACTCTGAGGAGTGAAGTGGGAGCCACATCAGGGAGGGCCTGGTGGACAAAGGAACTCAACTCCCCCGAAGGCCAAGGAGGTGCAGAGTTTCAGATTCTATTTACAAGCTCCCTCTGGCCTTAGAAGAGATTGAAGGGACTTGTCTGGAGACAGGGGAACCTGGGGAGGCTAGGGAGAACCCAGTCTACTGACACCAGCGATGGAGAGAAGAGGACAGTGTGGGGGACTTGCCTGCCTCGGGCTGCCCTTGAGACAGGCCAGGAGGTGGGTCAGGAAGTCCCCGTTTCACATAGGAATACGAAGGAGGCCCGGAGAAGGCAGGGGCTCTCAGGAGGTGGTAATAAAGCCCACGCTGGAAGACAAAGGCTGCTCAGGTGCCCAGCTGTTCACAGCTGATTAGAAGCCGGACCCAAGTGTGCCCTAAGCCCGCCTGCCGCCTGTCCGCATCCCCCTCCCCACGGCTGCGCTGCCTCCCGCTAATGAAAGTGTTACTCCACAAAGCAGCAAGGTACGTGTTGTCACTCTTTCAATTATTTATCTGTTTACCCGGCTGCAGTTTTCCGCTTGTCTCAGCAACTCTATTACAGAGTTGCAGCCTCTTGCCGCTCAGCTGGGCTCCTCGCTAACAGCCTGCAACAGGGAGGCCTCCACTTCCTGGAGAAATGGAATTAACTCCCTGTGGCTCTGTGTGCTGGAGGCAGGAGAGGGGGCTGGGGCTGAGGTTTCTCCAAGGGGCTTGGGGGAGGGGGGAGATGCTGGGATGGGGTTTCTCCAAGGAGGTTGGGGCAGGAGGGAGATGCTGGGATGGGGTTTCTCCAAGGAGGTTGGGGGAGGGGGGAGATGCCGAAAGGTGCTTCCTCAGCCCAGCAAAGGGGGCCCTGGAGCTCGGGTCTGCCACCTTCTTGGGAGGACTGGCCCCCGGGGCAGCTGGCCTCCTTTGGGCACATCGGGACCCCAGCTGACTTGGACCACGTCTGTCTGGCCAA
This sequence comes from Eschrichtius robustus, assembly GCF_028021215.1. Taxonomy (NCBI): domain Eukaryota; kingdom Metazoa; phylum Chordata; class Mammalia; order Artiodactyla; family Eschrichtiidae; genus Eschrichtius; species Eschrichtius robustus. The sequence goes on along the minus strand of NC_090826.1, from coordinate 14,089,250 downwards.
GGTGGTAGTGCTGCTGGTTTAGGGAACACAGATTCAGTGCAAGGCAGCCAGCATTTATTGAGTGCCAGCTGTGTGCCAGCCACGAGCTATAAGAGCATGGCTCACCCTCCCCAAAACGCAAGCTCATGAGAGTAGGAGACCTCTATTAGCACTGGGGTCCCCGGGAAGCCCCGGCTGGTGAGGGTTAGAGTGATGATAACACACTCACCAGCTCCAGGACCCTGAGAGGGATCAGCGGTGGGACTTCCCACTACACGGTGTCTCCTCGCTGAGCTCACACCTCTGTGTCTCCAGCAGGCTCACCCACCGCTCATACACTTCACTTGTTCCCTCTCTGAGGGCTTTGCGCTTTTCTGACTGTGCGTGGGTGCAGTCAGAAGGCAAGACATCTCATCCTCTGGTCCTCTCACATTGCCTCTCACCCGCTTCCCAAACAGGGGATGATGAGAATGGAGGAAGAGTGAGGAAGAGGAGCAAAGTACCTTTAAACCAGGCCCCTGAACTGGGGGACAGTTTTGCCCCCTCCTCCTCCTGGGGACATTTAACAATGTCGGGAGCCAGTTTTGGTTGTCACAACTCAGGGGCAAGACGTGGTCCTCGTATCTACCAGGTAAAGGCCACGGATGCTATAACCATCCTACGATGCACAGGACAAGCCCCCAAAGAATTATCTGGCCCCAAATGTCAACAATACCAAGGTTGAGAAATCTGCTTGAAGCACATCTCTTTGTATAGAGCAGAATAGACAATAATCTCCCATTTTGCAGATGAAGAAACTGAGGCTTGGAGAGGCAAAGTGATTCATCCGAGGTCCCACAATGGGCCCTTGGCAGAGCTCTGGCTCCTGGACCAGGGTTCACATCCCACCCACTAGGCTGAAAAGGGCTGAGGATGAACTAAGTGCCTCTCAGGCCCTCTCTCTCTACACTCAGCGGCTGCCTCATTAGGAGGCAGGATGCCAGAAGCCCAGCGGAGGTTTGAGTAATTTTCCCCTAAAGTCATAAAAGTGGAAGGCATCCTGCCTGTTTGACTAGCAGCCTCGCCTCCCTTCAGGTACTGCTTTTTTATCTCCTCCTAAAATGCGGCAGCCCTTATCGTCCCAATTTCAAATTTCACTCCATTTTTTTTTTTTTTTAATTATACAAAGGAGGAAAAAAAATCTGTCAGTAAAACTGTCTCCTCAAATTTATTCTCCGGGACTGAGGTTTTTATTAGTGGGAAAATACACCCACACCCCACACGTACTCACACATACCCACACACCCCAGATAAAGCACCGAAGAATTATCTGAATCGTAAATCGCTGTTTCAGGCCCAGGGACAGGGGAGTTTCAAGGACGCACCTAGTTTTACTTTGGTTTTATTTACATCTTTTTCTCTGGGGCCCGCCTCTGGCTGCTGTGGTTAAACTGGCCTCGGGCAGCCCGAGACAAGCACTGATCTCCTTCCAGTCAAGGCATCCACTGTCCCAGCTCCCTGCAGCTGGCTCTCAGACCTCCCTCAGCCTCAGGGAAGGTAAAGGAAAGTAACAGACTCCAAATTCACTCTCAGGCCCCAGGCCAGTGGGCAAGTGGCTATTTGCAAGGAGGTTATTCTGTAGTTCTTGGAGGTTTGAACCCCTCACGACAGAGGCTGGGAGGGGGTGGGGGTAATCACAGGCTGTGGGCAGAGGGCATGGTGTAAGCCTGAGAAGATGCTGGAAGACACCTTCCCTTTAGTTCTAGAAACATGTCGCCAGGCCTAAGACACGCAGGCACAGTTCTAGGCCCCATGGGAGAGAAAGAAATGAATTTCCGACACCGTTGCAGCCCATCACGAGCTTATTCACAGTCTGGTGGGGGAGATAACACCACTCACAGTTAAGTGAGAGGCCAAAGTCTGGGAGATCATGGCTGTAGCAACAGGTATTTGCCAAGTGTCATCTGAGGCTCATGGAGGAGCCAAGAATTCCTTTGGAGGGAGGGGTGATCACAGGAGTCTTCCTGGAGGAGGTGGGCCCTTTTCAGGGGGTATCTAGTCTCAGGCTGCTTCTTCCTGCCTATGGGAGGCTTTTGAGCAAGAAGCAATACTGATTTCCCATACCCCAGTTGAATTCTTGATTTTTGGTTACTACTTTGTGCTTTTGAGCAAGCTATTTCACCTTTCTAAGCCTCAGTTTCCTCATCTGTAAAATGGGGACAACTCAACCCATCTTCTTGGGAGGATTAAATGAGACAAGGCTTGGAAAGATCGCCCAGTGTGTGGTCAATGCTCAGTGGAGACAGCTATTTTTATGAATACTAACACTTCTCTGAACCACCTCTTTCTCTGTGTCCCTTCTCACTCTTCAGGGCTGAAGAGCACAGTATCTCTTGCTGAAAAGCCAGAGGATGCAAAAAATCAGTAAATGAAAGAAGGGGGTCCATTTCTGGGGAGGGAGGCGAGTGGGAGGAGCCAGAAGCCAGTGTGGGCAACTGAGAACTGGAGGGCTGGGGGTTGTGTGTGGGGAAAGCAGAGGCCCAGGAACTTGCTGAATTATTATATTATTATATCAGCCCAAAGAGGGAGCTCGAGGAGGCTCAGATCAAGGACGTGGTGGCAGGCTGGTCTCGGGGGCTCCAAGACAGTCCCCCGGTGCCCATAGTAGGTTGGGACCAGGAGATCAGGGCAGACAGAGAATGACAAAGCTAGCGGGGGTAGTCAAGGTGCGGTTGGAGAGCCAAAGATATGCGGGTTTTCCCTTCCCCAGAGGGAGATGTGCTTGTGTGTTCATTCACTCATTCATTCATTCAACAGATTTTTAGTGAATCAATAAACAGGGCTTGAATGTGAGCTACTTCTAGAACATACGCTCTAGGAGGGCAGGGTCTTTATCTGCCCTGTTCATGCTCTGCCCCCAGAGTTGGGCACATGGTTCTTACTCAGTAAATATTTGTTAGAGTGAGTTGAATCCTTACCACATTCCAGGCTCTGGGGGCACCATAAGGAACAAGAGAAGCCATTCCTGCTGCTCTACAACACAGACCTGCCCCCAGAACAACCTGCTGCACCCACGCCCCAGTTTGATGGGGCTTCCCAGTAGGACCAGGCCCAGGGGGGAAGGTGGAGGGACCATCCATGCAGTGACGCTCCAGAAGGAACCAGCATGGATCTGAGGTATTTTTTCTCAGAGGTCATTCTGAGACAGGCTGGGACCTGGGACCCTTTGCTGCAGTGCTTGCACCTGGACAAATTTCTCCTCAAGCAACCAAATACCAAGAAACTATATGGGACTAAAAATAACTGAATGCATGCACAGTTGGGGCAAATTCTGGACCAAAAGATACAAAAAGACCAAAAAAAAAAAAAACCCTATCTACCACTTCTGAAGAGCCCAGAGCAAAAACTGGGTGTCGGGAGCAAAAGCAGGGTACTGTGCATGCCCCCTGCACACAGAACACCACAAAGGGACTGGGGCAGAACACCTAAGCCACCTATCTGGACACACCCCTACCCTCACCCCATCTAAGGAACCAGCTCGCCCACCCCACCCCGCCCCGCGGCTCGGAGAGCGAGCAAGGGAACCTCTTACTTGTTCTCGCTCCCCCCTGCTACAGCAGGGGCCCCAGTAAAGCCTTGCCGGAATTTCTTGTCTGGCCTCTAGTCAATTTCTATTTATTGGGAAGGTCAAGAACCCTGGTCGGTATCAACTCCCCCGACTGTTCAGCTACACTGGATGGAGACCTGGGTTCTAAATCTCTCTGCACGTCTCCCTTCTCCAGGCCTCAGTTGCCCTAAATGCTCAATGAAGAGATGTGGGGCAGGGTGACCTCTGAGGGCCATTTCTACCCCGAATGCCCAAATGTTCTGATTCTAGAACAGCTGGCCCTAGAGGCCACACCTATTCACGCTCTGTTTGCCCAGCCAAGGCTCAACAGCTGCCCACGGATCCCAAGCCTGCTCGACCGTGTCCCAGGGCGCCGGCTGTCCCCGACCAGCAAATCTGGCTTCAGCCAGGCTGGGTTGATTTTCAAGTGGAGCCACCAAAGCGTGGCAAACGGACTGAGTCCAGCCAGCAGCGTGAGAGCCTGCAGGGCCGACCGGGGTTTTCCATTTGAAAAACAAATAAGTCTCCAACTCTAGCCTCCTCCCAATGTCCCTGGGTGCCCTCATCCGGAAGAGAAAAAAAAGAAGGGGGGAAAAATCAGCTCCCCCACCCTCCAACCTCCTTCTCTTTGTGTTCCACAAAACCAATTGCAGGTTGGAAATAGCTGTAATAAACGTGATATCCCACTTATGGGCCAATCCCGCCACGGCTGGAAAGTGTAATAGTGGCAGAGAGTGAAAACTGCTGGTGTATTTTGCTGGAGCTGTTTAAATTGCCTGCCTACATCATCCCAACTCCTCTCCAGCCGGGAAGGAATTTGCTCTCCTGGAAATGGAACAGCTGAGGTTTCTGTGGCTGGGCAGTGAGAGGGAGAGTTTGCAAGGAGGGTTTTTAATGAACTGATTAGACATGGAGGAGTGATGGCGCCTGGGCTCCAGAGTCAGGCCAGCCCAGGTTCAAATCCCAGCACCGGCAGGTTCCAGGCGGCTCCCAGGCTATTAAAATGGGCAGCTTCCCTGGTGGCGCAGTGGTTGAGAGTCTGCCTGCTAGTGCAGGGGACACGGGTTCGAGCCCTGGTCTGAGAGGATCCCACATGCCGCGGAGCAACTAGGCCCGTGAGCCACAATTACTGAGCCTGCGTGTCTGGAGCCTGTGCTCTGCAACAACAGAGGCCGCGATGGTGAGAGGCCCGCGCACAGCGATGAGGAGTGGCCCCCACTTGCCACAACTGGAGAAAGCCCTCGCACAGAGACGAAGACCCAACACAGCCATAAATTAAAAATAAATAAATAAATAAATAAATAAATAAATAAAATGGGCAAGAGCGGGCTTCCCTGGTGGTGCAGTGGTTAAGAATCCGCCTGCCAATGCAGGGGACACGGGTTGGAGCCCTGGTCCGGGAAGATCCCACATGCTGCGGAGCAACTAAGCCCGTGCGCCACAACTACTGAGCCTGCGCTCTAGAGCCCACGAGCCACAACTACTGAGCCCGTGAGCCACAACTACGGAGCCCGTGCGCCTAGAGCCCATGCTCCGCAACAAGAGAAGCCACCGCAATGAGAAACCGGCACACCGCAACGAAGAGTAGCCCCCCCCCGCCACAACTAGAGAAAGCCCGCGCCCAGCAATAAAGACCCAACTCAGCCATAAATTAATTAATTAATTAGTTAATTAATTTTTAAAAATGGGCAAGAGCCGTGGCTGCCTTATAGAGTTGTAGTTGCAGAGAAAGAGACACTGAAAGTGATGAATGGTGGCTGGAATGCTGGGCCAAGTGTGAGGAGGCTCGGTTCCTCCTTGGGGGCTGTCACTTCCTGGCTCTGTGTTCTCAAGCAAGTCACTGATAGTCTTGGAGTCTCAGTTTCCTCATCTGTAAAGTGTTCATCGGACCTATGCCCCAGAGTTGTTAGCAATACTTTTTAAAAACCCAAATATATGTGAAAGCTTCTTGTAAAATGTGATAAGCACATCTAAAAACTTCTGCCATGCAATCGTCACCTAGAAGTCTCTTCCCCACCTCACTCAACCCCGAGTGCCTAGCATGGGACTGGCACATAGTCTGTCCTTATAATGTACGTTTGTGCAGTGAATCAACAAGTCAGCGAAGGAAGGAATGTTCTAAAGTCTACTTAGATGTGTCTCCATCCAACCACTCAGAAATTACGCTGAGAAAGCTGCCTCCGAGGCCCAGTGCAAAAGATCAACTAGTGTTAGAGAAAGGCTTAGATCAAGTCACCCTCAGCATAGGGCTCAAGCCATTTGTGCATTCAAGCATTCGCTTACTGATTGAGTTCCTTTCATGAGCTGTGTTCAATTCCGGGAGGACAGCCATGGACACAGCAGATGAGACGGTGAAGAAACACAATCACCTCACTTAAATGTCTGCAATGGGTGTCTTCCAGCTCCTCCAGCAGAACCTGAAGCCCAGGAGGGCTGCGACTTTGTTTTGTTCAGTGTTGTATCCCCCACTCCTAGGACAGAGCCGGCTACAGAGGGGGCTCTCAGTCAATATTTTTATAGAAATGCACATGTCTTCTATAGATGCAAAAACTGAAGCCACTGAAGGGCTGCCACTCACCCAGGCTGCCCAGTCTGTCAGTGGAGGAGTGAAGATTTGAACCTGGGTCTGATTCCGAGGTCCAGAGTGGAAGTGGCCCAGGCAGTAGGGTTGATGAAGTATTGGGTTGGGGCAAGGAAGGGAGCAGGTATTCTAGGCAGAGGGAAACCAGGGCGGGGTGCAGGGCACCTGCTCAGAGAGGAGCAAGGAGAATAAAAATAGAGAGGAAGAGGGGACAGCATTGCAGCCTCCCCCTGGCTTACTGTGTAGCAGGAGGGGCACAGGGTTCCTGCCTTCCTTGTTGCCATGGTGACCCTGGACCACTCTTCCTCTAGAATCCCTGCCCACCTGTTCTCCACCCTGAGTCTGCTCCTGTATCTCCTGGGCCTGGGAGCTGGGCCAGGGGAGCAGTCACAGAGAGGAGAGGGCAGGCTCCCCTGGAGCCTGGGGGAGGAGGATGCCGGATTCCCAGGGATAGCAGGGAGGGGTGGGAATCCTCAAGTCAGGTGCCACTCACCACTCCGGGTGGCCAGATTCCACCCCCACTCCATCTCCCTTGTGAGTCCTGGCTTCTGGCAGGGCTGGGCTCAGGGTAATTGGCTTCCCCTCGTGTGTGTGTGTGGGAGATCCGGTTTTTAACAGGGACAGCTGGTGTCATAAATTGCTTGTCTCATCTGGTTACCGTGCAAAGGCAGACAGCAGCTCAGGGATGAGGTGTGGGGCGGCCCGGGGGCCCGGGGGCTGGTAAGAATGGCAGGCAGAGGCGCGGCGGCTAGCTTTGTGGGCACACACATGGGCAGAGCCTATGCAAGTGTGAGGAGGTGCGTGTGCAACGGGAGTGAACACAAGGGGGTCCCAGGGGCTGCCGGCGGCCAGCTCATGTGGATGAGCATGAGTGCAGATAAGAAAGCCTGTGTTCAGGGGGTGTGGGGATGGATATCTGTCAGCAGGGGCGAGTGGACAAGTCTACATGCCTCTAGGCTGCATATAAGGATGCGTGTGTGTGTGTGTGTAAAGCAAAGTGATGGTGAGAATATTTAGTGTCGTTCTAGATGTTTGGGGAAGAACGTGAGGGTTTGTGGGTGTATAAGAAAGATTGTGTGTGTGCACAGTCAAGGTTGTGTGTCAGCTGTGGATTCATGGTGTGTGTGCACGTGTGTGTGCGTGAATGATGCCTGTACCCACGGAGTAAGCCCCGTTTACACACCCTGTTCCCTGCTCTGGGCCGGGGGATATGGGGCATCAGCTGGGGCGGGTGTGTGGGGGGCACGTGTCTGAGAAATGCCAGGCTGGGAGACACCATCACGCCAACGCTGTCCTCTTGCCATTGTCCCCACCCTGGGCAGGCTCCCACCAGCCAAATGCAAAACCACAGTCAGGACCCAACCACCTGAGCCCCCAAACTCCGCCAGACACAGGATGCTCTGAGACCTCCCTCGCCATCTCCTGTGTACCCTCCAAAAGCCACGCTGCAGGGGCTGGCGGGCAAGAAGCAGGGGAGACTGGAAGGACCTGGGTAGATGCTAGACACTCAGACTTCTGTGCACAGCAGAATCACCTAGCCAGGTGGGAGTAGGGTTTGAAAATGTCAATTTCCCTGGAAGCCCATCCCAGAGGTTCAAATGCAGTCCGGATGGGTGGAGTCCGGATTTGGGATTTTTAACAAGCCGCATGGAGTCAGTTGAATGCAGGGGTTGGGGACCACAATGGGGAGACACTGCCCTAACTCCCATGGACCCTCTCCCAACCAAGGCCTCTGCGCAGCTTTCCCAGGTGCCATACCCTTGGCGCCTGAGAGGTCCGGCCACTCAGCGCAGGAGGGACCCTTGACTGTCTAATCTAGAACCTGCATGTGATAGAAGGCCAAACCAAGGTCTTCTGTGAGGGGAGAGACAGGCCCAGGGCCACACAGGAAGGAGGTGACAGGGCTGGGAGTCAGGTCCTTGACTCCGAAGCACCTCCTCTTTGCACCACACCCCACTGATGCTTGGGACCCCAGAAACCAAGGTTCACCATCAAGTGCTGTACAGACGCGGCACCGGAGATGTTCTTGTCCATCCTCTGCCTTTGGGTCAGGGTGGTCACACCCCAATCCCTGCTGTCTCTTCCCTGCCTCCTGATAATGATCCCCAGCACTAGAGATGGGCCCCATGGTCATGTAGTCCCCCCCAAAGACAGGGCTCTCTCCAGTATGGCTAAAGCTCTCCCCTGCCATGTTCTGGAAGCAGTGGGGCAGGGATGGAGGAGGAAGGAGGAACTTTTTCAACCATCTTATGTCTCCCTGACATACCTGCCCTCAGCCTTCATTCCTCGAACCCAAGTGACTACACTTCTCATTCATTCATTCATTCATTCACTTTGTTCATTCGTTCAGCACCTCCTGGCGGCCAGACCTGTGGACAGAGGGTGCATCAGACAAGGTCCTGGCCATCAGGGAACTCCTAGAAAGGGCAGGGTAGGGGAAATCACAGAAAGAAACATCAGCATCACGTGCTTGCCTGCCATGGGCTGCTCGGCGTGGAACGGAAGTGGCACAGGGCAGACAAATAGAGAGCTCTGCCAGGGAGAGCTCAGGCAGTACCCACAGAAGAGGGTACACTGAGCTGTGCCTTGGAGGAAGGAGAGGAGTCTGCAGGGCAGACAAGAGGACGCAGGAGGGCACTCCAGACACAGAGGATGCCAGACAAAAGTAAGAGAAAAGGCCAGGCATGGGTGAAAAGTGATGGGGAGTTTCAAGGTGGATTTTGCGGGATGCTCTGTGGGATGCCGGGATGCGGACTGTGGCCGTGGAGCTGGACCCCGTGTGAAGGGTCTGGGTTTGGTCAGAATGCTAGGTTCAAATCTAATGCAAGATCTTGGGCAAGTCACTTCACATCTCCCTGCCTCAGTTTTCTCATCTATAAAATGGGGATAACAGTAGTACCACCTCATAGGTGGCTGCAGGATGATTTTTGTTCTTCCACGTAAATTGCTTAGAAAGGAGCCTGGAATACAGTAAAGGCTCTATAATTGTGTGCTATTTTATTAGTTCTAAAATGCTCAGCACGGTAGATATTACGTAGTAGATATTATTATTGATATTATTTTGTCAGAGGGAGATGGGGAGCCACTGAAGGCTTCAAGCAGGGGAGTGATGGCTCCCACCAGGGTCAAAAAGATCCCTTTATCTGCAGTGTGGACAACACAGCTAGGGGCAAGCAGGTCTGGATTGGGAAGAGGCCTTTGGAACAGAGAGAAGAGACCACTTTTCCAGCCCCCTTTTCAGGGCTGTGACTTGATTTTTGGATCCCCCAAGCTGCCTGGGCAGGTGTGGGTGGGGGTGGGGGCGTGGCTGAGTCTTGTCTGATCCCAGCATCTGCGTGTCTGTGTGCAATCCCCTGCCTGTGACACCCCAAACAGCGTCCCGCAGTGCCGTGCTCAGCGCTCGGTCCCCATGCCACCCCCTGGGCTGCCTGTCAGCGAGCACACCTGTGTGGACAGGTTGCGTCCAGCAAGGGCTCATCGTTGGGACATCTAGATGCCCAGCTTGTGCCAGTCTGGTTGACTGACACAGTCAGGAGGGGCTGCCTGTAGTGTGGAGGGACCTCGCTGTGCCAATCTGCAGGCCCTCCACACTCGGCAGGCGCTGCAGATGACCAGGCTTCTGTCAGCGTGATTGGGCGCTGGCAGACCAGTGGACATGACCCAACAGCCGCCTGCGCCAGGCTGCCCACCTGCTACCCAGGGGGCGGGGCGCGCCAGCGAACACTGCTAGGCTGGCACATCCTGCCCACTGTAATTAGCACACGGCATGCGGGCAGCCGGCCCAGTGGAGCCTGTCCGCCTGTCCGTCTGTCCGTCTGCAGCTGCCCCGGTCAGCCCCAGCAGCCTGCTGGAGAGAAAGAGTAAGAGCCTGGGCCCCCTCTTGGCTCAGCCACTAAGTGGCAGTGGATGCTGGGAAATTTGCATTCTCTCTCTGAGCCTCAGTTTTCATATCTGTTAAATGGGGCGGAGATGGCTATCTTTAAATTCACTTCCTGCTATTTCGTGCAGGTGGTGTTAGCAACAGGCAAACTCCGAGCAGCATAATTCTGCGATCTGAGGGGTGACACTAAGCTTATCCAGCCCTGCTCATTTATTTCTTCCTTCAACAAAGATTCACTGTGTCTCTACTATGTGCCAGAGACTGTTTCAGGTGCAGGGGATAAAGTCATGAACAAGCCAAAGACCCTCTTCTCCTGGAGACCTCATTCTAGTGGGAGGAGACAGATAATAAACCAAATTAAGGAATATGGAAGAAACACATCAGATCAGGACAAATGTCCTACAGACAATGAAAACAGAGTGATGGATAGAGGAGGTGGGGACCACAGCAGATTAGGCGGCCAGGGGAAGCCCGTTTCTGGAGCTTAAATTTTGTATTTAAGCTGAAATCCCAGTGAGGAGGTGGGGTCAGGCAGCTTGGAAAGAATCAAGTTGCTTTCTGCCAGCTCCTTATGAAGTCATGTTTGTTCAACGCTTCTGGCTTCTTATTTAGTCCCAGCAACACCCCTGTGGGCAGTGCTGTCTGCATTTTGCAGATGGGGACACAGAATCACAGAGTGATTGCATTTGCCTACGTGCCCACAGTCCAGATTCAGCTCGGGGAATACAATCCTTTTTCTACTGCGTCTTCACAACTGACTTCTACTTTCCTGAAAACCAGCCTTAATGTTTGTCAAAGACTGTGTGACCTTGCACTTGTCGCCCCCCACTACCCCAGCTTGGTCTTACCAGCATCATATTTTATTCCCCCAACATTTAACTATGAACGTTTTCAAACATAGAGAAAAGTGCGAAGAATGTTAAAGCAAACATCCATATTCCTACTACCTACCTTCTGCAATGAACTTGACCATGTTTGCTTTATCATATAGTTCTCTCCCTCTATCCATCCATCCACTTGTATTTATTTGGTGCATTTCAAAGTAAGTTGCAGACACCAGTACAATTTACTCCTACATGCTTCAGCATGCATATCATTAATCAGAGTTACACTTATTTCTAATTCTCTTTTGGTAAAATTTACATAAAATGAAATGCACAAATCATAAATGCACTACTCAATGAGTTTTGGCAAATGCATCTGCCTGTGTAACCCAAACCTCTCTCACGATATAGGACATCACCATCACTCCAGAAAGATCCTCTGCCCTGCCCAGTCAATCCTTGCCCCCAAAGGCAACAATTATTCTGATTTTTCTCACACCATTTTTTGCCTGTTTTAGAATTTCATATAAGTGGAATCATACAGTTGGTAGTTTTTAGTGAAGGCTCTTCTCTCCCAGCATAATTTTTTTGGGATCCACCCTTGCTGTTGTGTGTGCCCTTAGCTCATTCCTTTTTATCGCTGAGTAGCATTCTATTGGAAGACGAGACCAGTTTGTTCAGCTGTTCTCTTGTTAATAGACACCTGGATAGTTTCTGGTTGGGCTCTACTATGTATATAGCTGCTAAGAACATTTTCATACATGGTTTTTTAATGGATGAATGTTTTTATTTCTCTTGCTACTGCTTTGTTTGCCAAACAGCCAGTTCATTTCAACAAATATTTTCTGAGCACCTACTATGTGTCAGACCCTGTGCTAGACGTGGAGGTGAGTGATCCCAGCTCAGACTGGGGTCTTGGGCTCTGAAGACTCCAAGGAGGCGCAGAAAGTCAGGAGTGCCTGCTAGGAAACAAGCGATCTGCATGTCACCGTGTTTTATCCTCACAATAGCTCAGTGGGATGCTCATTGCGACCCCGGTTTTCAGAGGAGGCAGCCGAGGCCAGAGTGTTGAAGTGACCTGTCCAAGACAAGTGGCAGAGCTGGGCTTCAAACTAAGGGTGACTCCAAACCATGCTCTTTCCTTGTCCTGCATGATGCAGAAGCAGCAACCCAGGGAGGCTGGTGATCTGCTCAAGGTCACATAGGCAGTGTAGTGACGAGAACACAGGCTCCTGTTCTCCCAGTGCAGGGCTCTTTCCCGACACCATGCTGGCTTCATCTTGGGAATCTTAACAGATAAGTTCTCGGTGTTTGTTGAACCAGCATTCCCTCCTAGAAATAAAGCTGGGAGAGCTGTGTTATACAAAAGCCTGGGTTATCTGTGTGTATCTGTGTCCCAGTGCATGAGCCCATCAGACTAAACTTGTCCCCTGTGCTTGCTAATCTAGGACCACAGAGTGACAGGCCCCAGAAACCAGGCAGAAGCCTGAGTGTGAGCCTCTGGCAGATAGTGAGAAGTGGTGGGACCAGTGTTGAGGTGGATAAGCTATTTGGGTCCGAAGTCATTTAATTAAAAAAATAAAACCCCCAGTGTATATCAAATTAATACAATCTTCAGGGTGAATTTGGCCCCAGACAATGGTCTTGTGGGCCCAACATTAAGCAAATGAAGAAGGTGATGACAATTGTTGGAAGGATAATTGTTGTGTAGAGGATTAAAGATGGCGCCACATTCTTTGACACTCCCACATTGAGAGACAGGGGTTTATGCTCTCTCCTTCCGAACGGGGCATGTTCTGTGACCGCTTTGACCATCGAGATACGCCAAAGTGCTAAAGCGTACCAGTTTCCATGCCCAAGCCTTAGGAGGCTGGAGATGGCCACTCCCTCTGTCCATGGTGCTGGACAGACCACGTGGAGAATGAGAGGGACCCAAAGCCCAGCCTTGCCTGCACATGAGTGAAGCTCCCTTGACCCCTGCAGACCAGACCAGCCGCCAAACTGAACATGACCCAGTGACCCCTGGTGATGCCATTCAAAGCATCAGAATCACCCAGCCTAGCCCTGTTTGAATTCCAGACCCACACAATCATGTGATGTAATAAAATAGCTGGTGTTTTAAGATGCTGCATTTTGGTGTGATTTGTATGCAGCAATAACCACAGCTGCATGCTTCTCCTCTTGTCAAGGAGGAATTCCATCTCAGCCCCCACCTGCACACACAGGAAATGCCAGTGCCACCTCCATCACATCGTGAGAGCCTCTATTTGATTGGAGCAACATTTGGGTGTGCAGGGGAAAAGGTTGTATCAGGTGGGGTCCAGCAGGAAACAGATAGCCCATGCAAAAAGGGTAAATGAGGGGGGTTCAACACCAGGTTTATTTACAAAGGTGTGAACAGAGCTGAGGGATCCCAGCAAGGCATGGGTGGTGGCACCTGGGGCAGGGACCAGTGGGAGCTGCTAGTTTTTTAAGGAGCAAAGGGAAAGGGGCAAAGGAGTGGGAGTTTTACCTGCACCTGAGAGAGTGGCAGATGAAAGAAAACGCCACCCAACAAGAGCTTAGGTAGAGGGACACAGGGAACCAGGAGGGAAGGGCTGGAGAATAAATACACTGTCCTCTCAATTTCACCTGTCTACCCCCATCTCCTGCAGGTGCCTTCCATTAGCCAAATACAACTGGGAGTCAGCCGGCAAGAAAACCCATTGATGCTACTAGTACAGGTCAGCTTTCAGGCACAAAGGATGGAGAAGGTAAGAGTGGGTCTAGCGGGTGGGAGAAGATGTCCAGTGGACCAGGAATCCAGGGAGCCAAACTTGAGTGGCTACCTAGCTTGGCAAATTTCCATTAAACCCTGTTCCTTGTCTGGTTGACCCATAGCTGCATAAAGCGAGGTCCCACCCTCCACCCCACCACTGCTCTCCCATCAGACAGTTCAGATGAGTTTGTGGGAAACAGCGGCATCAGAGAGGCTCCCATTCAACTGTCATGTTTCTTCCCACAGCTGCCTCATGTCTGATCACCAAGATGCAGCTGGTGGGGGAGAGAGAGCTGAGCCCGTCTCTGCTTCTTCATCACCACCAGGCTCCGTGAAATAGGGGTGCAGGGGAGCTGAGAAAGGAAGGCTGGTCCTCCACCCCCTTGCCCTGTGGAGTAGGTCCTGCCTGAGACGGGTCCTCCTGGGAAGCTTGGGACTTGGAGACTCTGAGCCCCAACATAGAGCCCTGGGTCGTGATTTCTCCCTATAACTGCTCCCAGGGCAATTCTCCATGAAAGAGCATGAGAGGGGCCTCTGACTGACCCCAGGGCTGGCTCCACAGCCTGCCATCCATGCAGTCATATGGGGCCCTGTGCTGAGAAGGTCTCACTCTTGGTTTAATGCTTTGCTGTTGCCATCTTGAAATTTGTAATCATTTTCGAAGGAAGGACCCCATATTTTCATTTTGCACCGGCCACACAAGTTAGGTAGCCAATCCTATTTCCAAGCAAGCAAGAGGTCTCTGGGACTGATTCCTTTGTCTTGATCAAGACCCAGTGAACTTTCTCTGATAGTAAATATTTTAAGATTTGCAGGCTATACAGCCTCTGTTGCAACTAACCAGCCCTGCTGTTATAGTGTAAAAGCAGCCATAGACAATCTGTAAACAAATGAAAGGACATAGCTGTGTTCCAATAAAACTCTGTAAAAAAAAAAGATGGTGGGCTGGACCTGACCTATGAGCTATAGGTAGCCAACCCCTGGTCTAGATTGTAAGCCCCTCCTCTCCGTGTCTGCCTGTCTGATTCTGGCTCATTCTTGATGACTCAGCTCAAAAGCTTTTCCTAGCATCTCCAGGGAGAGCTCAGCTGCTCCTCTTCTGCCCTCACCCACACCATACCTGTACACGTTTATTTATTGAGCCTGAGCTAAAAGGCAAGTTTTGTGCTGAGCACAGGGGCTACAGTGGTGAGCAAGAAGGCATGGTTACAGCCTTCATGGAGCTTTGTGGTACACACCCAGGTGGGAGTCCTAGGCTAAAACCTACAGAAGGGCAGGGCTGGGATCGTTTTGTTCAATACCATTTTTCCCCAATCCTAGTGTAATAATGTGGTGACAAAATACACAAAGGCAAGGTCTTATGCTTACAACTTTTTTTTTTTTCTAGTTGGGCCACTTGAGCCCCTGAATCGTCTTTGAGGTGGACCTGGTAGGTGTCTTTAACAGAGAGGTTGAGCAACTTGCTCCAAGACACACAGCAACAGACTAATGACAGAGCTAGATTCAAACTCCCAGGCTGGGCCCATTTCAACCATGCCCAGGAATTAGCACTAAGCCCTGATATCCTAACAGAGCCAGGAGGGATGCCATGGGCAGCTGGAGTCATGGGTCCCAATGAGGGGTGTGTAGATGTTCTCACTCTACACTGGCTCAGCGGGGGAGGGGTGGCTGGTTTATTTCCTCTGGGGGAGAGAACATTGAAAAGTCTGGTGCTGGTTCCTGTCACAAGGAAACTGTTCAATAAAAATCACCCAATATATTTAAAAAACATCTTTACCTGGCTTTGAACGAACACTTAGGGTTATTACAACGAAAAAAAAGTCCCATTTGCTTTTCATTATAGATCTGGTTGTATTTTGTTTTCTTGTCCCCAGAGAGTGAGGATTTCACTGGCAGGGTGATTAAAAAAAGAAAAAAAGAAAACAGTGGGCTTTGGAGTCCAACAATTTTGGGTCCAAATCCCAGCTGGACCACTGACTAACTGAGAGGCTGAGACCGTTCATTAACTTCTCTGAGCCTCAGTCTTCTCATCTGTAAAGTGGGTATATTGCTGCCTCCTTCCCAGGGTTGTGGCAAGGATGAAATGATGATGTTGCCAATAGTTACTACTCTGTTAAGCACCTTCATAAGACACGTGGCCCCTGCTCTCAGGGAGCATGCGTTGTACTAGGAGAGATCAATCGTGCACAAATAAATAGAAAATCAAAAGAGAAAGATGATTTCAAGTGATCATTGCTATGAAGCAAACGAACCAGAAAGTGAGGGGCTGGAGAGGGACCTGGGGATTCAGTAAAAGGCCAGAGGAGGCTTCTCTAAAACCCATATGAGGACGGACCTAGAGATTGTCACACTGAGTGAAGTAAGTCAGACAGAGAAAGACAAATACCACATGATATCGCTTACACGTGGAACCGAAAAAAATGATACAAATGAACTTATTTACAAAACAGAAATAGAGTCACAGATGTAGAAAACAAACTTATGGCTACCAGTGGGTAAGGTGGGGGAGGGATAAATTGGAAGATTGGGGTTGACATACACACACTACTTTATATAAAATAGATAACTAATAAGGACCTACTGCATAGCACAGGGAACTCTATTCATTACTCTGTAATGGCCTATATGGAAAAAGAATATTAAAAAGAGTGAATATATGTATATGGATAACTGATTCACTTTGCTGTACACCTGAAATGAATGCAACATTGTAAATCAACTATACTCCAACGAAAATTTAAAAAAAAAAACCCAAATGATAAAGCACCAGCCTTGGAAAGGCGTTTTCCAGGAGGAAGAGGTCAGAGCAACTGCAAAGGCCCTGAGATGGTATGGAGCTTGTTATGTGAGAGAAGAGAAAGGCAGCTGATGTGGCAGAAGTGGAGTGAGCAAGGTGGAGAGTTGTGGGCCCTCAATCCAGAGAGCTACCTGGAACCAGATCACACAAGGTCTTAAAAGCTGGTGCAAGGAGGTTGAATTGCTGCAAAGGGAAGGCGTTGTTGGGTCTTAAGCAGGGGAATTCTCTGACTTGATTTACCTGTTTAAAAGATCCCTCTGGCTGCTGGTGGAGAAGGAATTGTAGGGCCCTATGGGGGCAGGAAGACCTGGCCAGAGGCTCCTCAGTCATGGAGGGAGGCAGCGGTTCCCACTGGGGCATGAAGTAGACAGAGGCTTGGCCCCTGATCTATTTCCTCCTGCATATCCCTGCCATTGGAGGAGTTTTAATGCACGTCTAAAGGTCAAATGGGGAAGATTCTAAAGGATTTTCAGACCTTGGGCAACTTTGAATTAAAATGCCTCTTTTGTCCAGTGGGCAAGGCTGTGAAAGGCTTGGGAAGCCCCCTTCTCCCACTGCCCCTGGGCAGCCAGGCCCCCGGCAAGAAACAGGGGACGTGCTTAGTCCACCAGAGATCCAGTTCTTTCCGAATCACTCATTTCAAAGCCAGAAAATGCAAGGGGCTGTCATGGTCTTATAGGCAATGAGTCAGCAGCATCAATGTAACAGTGACACGATAGCAGTAATGACCACAGTGATGATAAGAGTGTGTCCTGAGAGCTTCCTCGGTGCCAGACATTGTACTAAGTGCCTTATATGTGTCTTCTCACCAGATCCTCCCAACTACCTTATGAAGTAGGGCTCTTACTATTCCCACCTTACAGATGAGGAAACTGAGGCCATGAGAGGTAAATCGACTGGTCCAAGGTAACACAACCAGGAAGCGGCAGAGCCAGGCTTGGAACCCAGTTGTAACACCAGTCATGTTGCCGCACCTCTCACTGGGGGCCTTTGAGTACATTCATCAGCCACCTCCCCTCCCAGCCTTGCCCCTCCAGCCTCTCGAGAAGCCCTCCTCCATTGCAGCGACTCACCGAGTGAAAGGCGGCCAGGGGACACCGTGGTCTTGGAGTTTCCCAGACCTGATCTCCTTGAAACCTCTCCACATCTGTGAGCAAGGATACAGCAATCTTTGTGTAAGTCAGAGAGGTTGTGGCCACCTAGCTGAGAAGTGGCACAAGTGGGTTTGAGCCAAAGACTGCCTGGTCCCTCCACCATCCTGCTCCTTCTAGAGACCGGACCAGCCATTATTGCCCCTGGTTGGTCATTCCCCACCTCCCACAGTGCCTGGGGGCACCGTGACTGCCTTTGAGCCTCGGGAAGGGGGTCTGGTGGAGGAGGAAAGTGGACAGAAGCTTTTCTATGTAAGGTGGCCAACTGTCTGGGTTTGCTTGGGATTGAGGGGCTTACCAGGATGCAGGACTTTTGGTTTTTGCACCTGGATAGTCACAGGCCAAACACAAGTTGGTCTTCCTAAGTGGAGGCCTTGGATGTGGGACATACAGTGCTAAAACTGGGAAAGTCCTGGGCAAGTAGGGATGAGTTGGTCACCTTAACTCTATGTCACCCATGAAACAGATTGAGGTTATAGGGTGACAGAGTCCATCAGTGTCAAGATATAGCACTTTTTAACTGTGAGAGATACTCAGTGATGGACCAGGTATCTAGCTATAGAGGGTAGTGAGCTCCCCATCATCAGAAGCATGTAAGCAACAGTTAGACAACGCTTGGAGGAGAGCCACTGAAAGTCCGTCCTCTGTCCCTAACTCTATGAAGTGAGGCAGAGGAAAGGTCTCTCTGAGCTCAGCTGGGTTGTTAAGACCCCTTCTCACCATATTTTAGCTCCTTTTGGGCCTGCTATCTGAGGTGCACTCCATCCCTGCTTTCCTCTACACCCCACTGGTCCACTAAGTGAGGCCTGAAGATTACTTGCACGGTTAGGTAAATATTACAGCAGTCAAAAGTGCAGCTTTGATGGGGGAGAAAAATACATAATTTGCAGAAATACCGGTGCATCAAACTACACGTGGCCTGCAAGTGAGTAGCAGTGACTGACAGCTTCAGTGGCGCTAGTTCGGGTAGTTTTTTTCTTTTTGAAATCTCTGATAGACACCAGTAGGAAGGAGCCTGAGATTCCCTCTCTGGTGGTGGGGACTGCCTGGAGGGCAGGAAGCCTGTTGTCACTGAGCCTGGCCTGTTTCTAGGGCGGCTATGGTCATGGTCAGAAATCTGGTCTCTAGTCAGTGGTGAGAACTGAGCAAGCTCAAGGGGGGCCTGGTTCAGGTTCTCTCCCTGGGGAAGAGGGCCTGCCTCTGCAGACCACCTACTGGGAGCCAGCTGTGTGCTAACGTGTCTCTATCTGAGTTATGGTACAAAGGGCGCCCTCCGGCACGCAGCTGCCCGGAGAGGGATGAAGTAGAGGCCACGTGTTGGCAGAACCTTGGGGGGTGTGAGTCATCCAGGGTGGCCCCCCCCCCCAGTCCTCTGCCCATTCTTCCTAGAATATCTGGGGCTGGAGAAGAAATAATTATGAGAGACCGAGCCAAGTGAACGGACGGATATCTCAGCATTGTTTTCTCTCTTGTTTGAATTGAAGTCTTCAAAGACCCACTTCCCTGAGCTTTGGGGGTGAGGGGAGAGAGGGGGTTTGGAATCTCTTAATTTTGGTTCCCTGCAGGGCTGGCAATTCAGCCACCAGGAATGCTCCGAGCTCAAAGAGGTGGGAAATGAAGCTGCCAGCAGCCAGCACCAGGGCAAAGACGCGGTCTGGCTCAGCCTGGGAGCGGGTCCTTGAGGAGGAGACGCATGAGGGTGGAGGATGGTGGCCGATGCTGCAAGAAGGATCCCTCTGGAAGGTGTGTGGCAGGAGTTCAGAGAGCCAGAAGCATGCTTCTGAAATGCTGGAAAGCCTCTTGGTTTATGTTGAGGGGAACTGAGCTCCAGAGAGCGGAAGGGACTTGCCTAAGGTCACTTGCAAATTACAGTTGCTAAGTCCGTGGCTGTCTTTGCCTTCTTGGAAGCCTCTGTTCTTTCTCAATGCTGCCCTGCAGGGAGGTGAAGGCCTGGGATCATCAGAGGAGAGCAAGGAAGGCCTCTCCTTGCTGCTAGAGTGATGGGGGAGACATATCCTCAGACCGGGCAGATTCAGCACCTGCCCTCCGGGACCTGCTGGTCTAATGGCACACAAGTACTCCCTAGTCTGAGGGGAACTGGCAGACTGATGGTGGAGACACAGCTCCGACCCTAATGGAGCTCTCAGTCTGATGTGGGAGACAGCTCTGCACGAAGAGGTGCATTCTCTGGACTTGGGGAAGCTTCCAGGCTGAGAGGGGACTTTCTGTTCAGGCCTGCTCCTTGGCTGAGGGGAGCCCATGATCAGCTCTTTCCCGTGGACTTGCTGACACTCCGCTTCCTCCTTCAGGAAGTCCTCTGGCATCCCACCCCAGGACACAGGACCATAGCCATCTGGATCCTCCCTCATCCACTAGGAAGGGACTGACAGTCACCCCAAAGCCTCGGGTAAATGTCCAAGTGGTCCCTCAGGGCATCCCACTTACCCCAGGCCTGTCATCCCATCAGCATAATGCAGCCTCTCTCACCCGTAAAGGATATCAGAGCCCATCAGAGGCTGCAGTCACCCCAATTCCATCGGACCCTCCCTTCTCAGCGCTGCTCCAGCCTCACTTGCACCTTAAATAGCCATGCCTTTCACGTCCTGACATGTTTGTTTACAGCTCATTTGCTCCTGGACTAAGAGGTTGCGTTCAGGAGCTGGAGACATTAAGAACAATTGACCCACTCAGGAAAAGATTGCCCTGAAATGACAGTGGTGGAGGATTCTCTGTACAGAAGGTCCTGGAGCTATTGCAGAGGAAGGCAAACCCGTGTGTGTTTCAACCTGTAGAATCTGCCATCAACAGGGCTGAGGGGGATTCCTGCCTTGGGTGGCACGTGTGTGACAAATGACTATCTTCCACCCAGATAAGCCTGTGGGACAGTTGTCCGGCTGCTTCCCTTGCCCCCTGCCCTGGGGCCCCCAAGAACGGAGGCCAGTTGCAGGTCTGATGCCTCCTGTCCTTCCATCTGCTTCTAGCTCTGGGAAGAACTAATTGGCTTTGGTTTCACAAGTTGGTGACAAGTAATTTCCTCCACTCCCAAGCCATGTGTGTGATCACCCTGAGCCAGGCTGGAAGAGAGACAGGCAAACCACAGCCACAGCCTCCAGCCTCCCACCTGAGTGCAGGTGTTCTTCTGGAGGTGCCACAGGTATGCCCTGTCTCTGGGCCCATTTCTCCTTCAGCTGCATCCCCTGGGGACCCAGGAGTCCCTAATACCCCATCCACAGCCCCAAAGTACTTACATCACCTGGGAACCTCCTACAAAGCACCAAAGAAGGAAACCTCAATGCTGATCACTCAGGGGACCACAGGGAGAGAGGCTTTGGGGTATATTTTAGCATTTTAGAAAGACGTCTGCACTGCGGGTCAGGAGACCTGCGTCTCAGAGCTGGTTCTACTACTAACAGGCTGGAAGATTAAGGCTGTTCGCTTTGAACTCAAGTTCTGTTTTCTCAACTGTAAAATGACCAGCTGAGGCAGAGTAAACAAAGGGACGGAGTGACGGTGGGAAAGGGATTCCTTCCTCCACCACTGGGCTGCACATGTTTGGAATCATCAGCAGGCATCCTCTCCTCCTTTCTTCATGTTTCACAAAGGGGCCCAGGGCCTTCTTCTCCAAACCCCCCTGCACTTTCCCTTTCCCCACAGTGGCTGCTGTGGAGGAGGAAGGCAGAGAGAATCCAGAAGACTCTCAGAGAGTGGGTTCTGAGCAGGAGGACAGGACAGGGTAGATAGGAAACTCACAAAAGGCCAAGGAGGTGGAAAATCAGCTCCCCGCCTCATCTTCTCCTGAGCTTCCTGATTCCACTTTCTAACCCTTGTCCAGCTGAGAGCTTCCTCTGCCTTCCTGACTGTGGCCAAGCATCACCTCCTCCTGGATGCCCACCCAGGTTGACTCTCTTGGATCAGGTTTTTCCAGTATCTCTCCAAATCTTCTGGCCCTCAGTGC
Source organism: Eschrichtius robustus (assembly GCF_028021215.1). Taxonomy (NCBI): domain Eukaryota; kingdom Metazoa; phylum Chordata; class Mammalia; order Artiodactyla; family Eschrichtiidae; genus Eschrichtius; species Eschrichtius robustus. Next base: position 14,067,739 of record NC_090826.1, on the reverse strand, counting down.
TCAGTGGCATTTGTTTTCTCATGACATGGGTGTTCCACCTTACCCATTAAACGACTCATTTCCATTAGGCTGAGAGCAATGTCTATGGCAACCAACAGTCAGCCAACCCCCAGACACATACATGTGTCTAAACAACCAAGAAAACAGAGCTGCCTAGTTCATCACTCCAGATATGTGAGCGAAAAGTGCTTATTGTAACCACTGTGGTCATTTTGTGCTCATCTGTTATACAGAATTACCATGGCAATAGGTAACTGATATATACATGGCTAAGAATTTGGGCTCCAATTGCCTGGGATCAGCTCCTGGCTCCACCATACACTAGCTGTGTGACCTGGAGGAGGTAACCTGGTCTCTCTTCATCTATAAAGTAAGGGTAAAAATAGAAGTCACCTCATAGGGTGTTGTGAGGATTAAATGAGATGCTTCATATAAAGTGCTTAGAACAGAGCCTGACACATAGCAAGTGGTCAATAAACATTCACTCAATATTGTGTTCCAGGGCTGATCCAGAGCCTGCAAGGATAAATTTCTGGGTCATTCCCACCTGCTCATAGTCTGATAGAAAGAAACTCTCACCCCCTGTCACTCTTGGCTCCACCATGGTTACACTAAATTGCTGAAAACCCTTTCTTCAGTGGCCACTTCCAAGCTCTTAATCTCTGCGGCTCAAAAGAAAAACCTATTGAAGAAAATGCCTGCGGAAGGTCCGGGACCTTGGACAGAGTCGACAGGCTGGGCCTCCGCCTGCTCATCTGTCTGGGAGCTTTAGGAAGGAGCAGGCTTGCCCGGGAAACGCATGCTTTTGTTTGGAGATCCTGGCTGTGTGAACCTGGTGCCAAAAATCTGTGTGAAGAGTGGAGACTTCAGGCAGCCGCGCAGCATGGGGGCAGGCAAACATGTGGACACCGGGCGGGGTGGAGGCCTTCCTTCCAGCTGCCTGGTGGGCACAGACATCAGCCTGGAAACGGGTGACGCTGCTGCACGTTAAAATGGAGACTCAGGGGCTTCCCTGGTGGCGCAGTGGTTGAGAATCTGCCTGCCGATGCAGGGGACACGGGTTCGAGCCCTGGTCTGGGAAGATCGCACATGCCGCGGAGCAACTAGGCCCGTGAGCCACAACTACTGAGCCTGCGCGTCTGGAGCCTGTGCTCCGCAGCAAGAGAGGCCGCGACAGTGAGAGGCCCACGCACCGCGATGAAGAGTGGCCCCCGCTCGCCGCAACTAGAGAAAGCCCTCGCACAGAAACGAAGACCCAACACGGCCAAAAATAAATAAATAAATAAACCCAAAAGTTAAAAAAAAAAAAAAAAAAAAAAAATGGAGACGCAGCACCCCAAAGGAGGGGCTGACAGGGTACAGGGATGCTGAGAGAAGTTGGGGGGCGGGGCATGGTAAGAAGGTGTGCCTGGGTGGGTGGGTTTGAACTGGATCTGTGTGCCTGGGAGTAAAAGGATAGCACATAAACAATGATTTTCCAAGAGTGGGAGGTACACAGAGGACACGTGGGGGTGAGAATCTGTGCCTGACAGTAACACTGGTCCCACAATCCACATCCAGAACCCTGAAGCCAGATGTGTTCTGGAACTCACGCCTCTTTCTCCTTCTGGAAGGTTGATATGCTGCTTGTTCAGTATATTATATAACCCACCCAGGGGGCCGAGGAATCACTCCGTAATCACGCACATCAATATTTCTGCAGTGAAACGTCTGGATAGTAACACTAAGTAAGATAAATAGAGACCACAATAAGCTGCCATTGGGCTCAGGCTGGGTTTTGCCACCCAGACAGTTCAGATCAGGTCCAGTTTGGCCACCAAATGGATTACCGAAAAAAACCTTTCAATTTTCAGATCTTTTTGGACTTCTGGGTTACAGGTAAGGGGTTGTGGGCTTGTGAAAATAGAGTAAGAATTATGACGTTCTGCTCAATAACCACTACAATAGCTGCTATGCCCACTGCATGGTTGGCCCTGCTCTTGGGTCAACTGGACGATTCACCATAACCCTAAAAAGTGAGCATGGCCTTCTCCATTTGATGGAGAAGGGGAAAGGTAGGTTAAGGGAGTATCTAAGTCAGCACAACTGGTAAGAGGAAGCAGAAGCTCATAAGAGGCAAATTGCACTCTGAGAAACATCTGGAATAAAGTGCCTAGGAACAGAGAGGTTTAGTTTAAACCAAATGGTCCATCAGCTGAATTTGCCCCTGCTGGCCTGTATGTTTCTGTTTATAAAAAGAATAAGAGCATGACGGGGCCTTAAAGGTCTCTGACTCTTTGCCCAAAGCCTATCATGGTGTCCTCCTGGAGAGGGATGCCAGCATTCTGATCCTTGCTCTGGGCTCACTCCGTCCACTCCCTCTCTCCCCATTTCACAGCTGGAGAAACTGAGGCTGGTGCACAGTGATGTGCCTGAGGGCACATACTGTCTTTGTGACAAGAATCATGGGATTCTGGGAGTTCCCTGGTGGCCTAGTGATTAGGATTCTGGGCTTTCACTGCCATGGCCCGGGCTCAATCCCTGGTCAGGGAACTGAGATCCTGCAAGCCCCGTGGCGTGGCCAAAAAAAAAAAAAAAAAGAAAAGAAATCATGGGATTCAAATGCACCCTATACAATATTATTATTAATGGCATTATACATTAGTTGGGCACTTACTATACGCCAGTCCTCGTTCTTTGTGCTTTATGTATATTATCTCATTTAACTTAAGTGCTGGGGGTTAGGCTGGAAGCAAGCTTGCTAAAGGTGGTTCTTAAATGCTGGGCTTCTTGCTGGTGGGTTTCAACAGGAAGCTTGTAAAGTGGAAGAGGCCTCAGAGATTAGAGACCCACTTGGAGACAATAGGAGATGGGAGAGCAGGACAATCCCTTTATTCAGAGGGAGGGAGGGTGATGTAGGTTCCTGGGAATTTAAGTTAATGAGCAAGGAAAACAATCGCTTTATTTAAATGAATTGAAAAATATTTGGCTTCACTCTGTAAGAAGAAGCAGTTAAGGGGTTTTATTTTATTTTGGCCCTAGTAATATTACAACCTCCAGGCTGGTTATCATGTGTCACTTCCCGGGGAAGATTGAAAAGAAAATAGTTTCATCCCAGGCAATTGTAAACCGTTTGATTTGATGAGTTGCTGTTCCCACTTAGAAATTACAAGCGCCAGTGTCAGGTGACCTGGCCCGGCTGGGCGGCTTTGTTTAACTGGTTACAGAAAAGAGGGAAGAAGAGAACATTTTCTTGTCTTTTCACCAGGAATTCTCAAAATGCAGTGTATGTGAGTCCTGGGGGGATGGGCAGGCAGTGAAAGACAAATTTCCAGGCCGCTCAGCGGTAAAGCCTTCCTAAGACAGCAGCAGGTGGAATGGACTTGGTTCTCAGCAGAAAGGAAGAACCTCCCTTAATACGTGACTATTCCTCAAGGCGATGAGGAGCCAAGCAAGGGGCCAGGCAGGGCTTGTCCGCAGCTTCCAACTCTCTAGGGTCCACCCCTCTCTCATTCCAATTCCGGAAGAATGCTGCTACAGGGTCCATACACCCGCTGTGTGCCAGACGCTCTTACTGCATTAATCTCGTTAAATCCCCATAATGACACTGACCCCCATTTTACGGATGAGGACAGCGGGGTGCAGAGGGGTGACAGACTTGCCTGAGTCCCGCAGGTCTTAGGTGACATGGCCAGGATTCAAACTCAGACTTGACCTTGTAGCAGATGTCACTGGTGCCCATCCCCTCGGCACCTCCAGCTACACGCCCGCTTGCTGCCATCCCCTGCCACTCTCTGCCTCAGGCTGTTTCTTTGGTGGCCAGGACGGCAGTGTTTATAACCCAGACGCAGTCCTCACCAAGGGCAGACAGGGCCTCGGTGGACAGATACCCCAGTGTCCTTACCCCTTTGTGGAGGAAAGGATGGCTCCGAGTGTGGTCTACACCGCTCTTCCAAGTCCGGTCCCTGCAACATCAGCGCCAGCATCACCTGGGAGTTTGTTAGAAATGTGAATTCTTGGGCCTCACCCCAGACCTACAGAATCAGAAGCTCTAGAGGTGGGGCTCCGGAGTCTTCTTTTAACAACGTCTTCGGGTGACGCCATGCACACTAAAGTTTTAGCAGCTCTCCTCTATACCATCACCCAGAGCTCCCTGGGGGACTGGCCTCATTTCCCACCCGCTCAACGGCACGTTCTTTACTGGCTGTCTTCCCTTCCCTGTGTCACTTCCCTACTCCCCTACAACACTTCCTGGGATCACCTCTGATAGAAATGACTTGTAGTCAAATCTTTGTCTTGGGTAGGGGGATGGGGAGGTTTCGGGGAAACCTCCTAAGACAGACACAAATCCCATTTCTTTCTGCAGCATCTTCAAGGCTTAGGTGGGGAGACACTCTGGGTGCTGACGCTGAGGATGACTTCTGAGGGGTACCAGATCATTCCGTTCTGGCCCTGGCCACCAAGGTCTAAGACCCCTGACTGACGCTTCTTCTATTTCTCCTCCTCCATCTTCATGCCTGACATTTATAGGACACTTTTTCTGGGCCAGCCAATGTGCCAAATGCTTCACATGTGTCATGTCATTTAATTGTTATGACGATCCCCCTGGAGTAGGTACAGTGATTAGCTGCCAGATCTGATGGAGAAGCTGAGGCTAGCTTGCCCAGGGTCAAGCGGCTTGGTGCCCCTGGCTTCCGAGCCCCTATCTGAACCAGTACGTAAGAGCTATGATTTGACACTGGGGTGCCTCTGGCTGTTTCTGGCCTAAAGGCAAAGAAATCACCCCAATCTTTTCACTCTGGCTCCACCTGCTGACCCGTCACCCTCCACATCTTCCCTCATACAGGTGAGCCTCGTCACCTCCACCTGGACAAGGCCCATGCCAACCGAGACCAGGATGGATTCCTGTGGCAACCGTATGGAAGTCCCAAGGATAAGGCAGAGCCCCCAGAGAGCAGCTCTGGGCCTCTTGGTTCTTTACCTGCTTAGGTGCTGGGACCAGCCATCTGGCCTTTCCCTAGACTTGGACAGGGAGTCATTGGGGAAGGGACATTGGACTTTCATTCCCCATTAATCACCCTCAGTGTCTCTCCTTTCTACCCTTTCTGCCTCTTCCCTCATCCTCTCTTGATTCCTCCAGCTCAGAGGGTAAAGGGAGCTAAAATTTATTAAGAACGTTCCAAATGCCAAGCACCATACTAGAGCTTTCTCATAAATCCACCCTCCCTAGATTGAAAGGTGGAAGCCTTTACATCCATTTGAGAAGAGAGGACGCTGAGCCTCAGAGGTGAAGGGGACTCACCAAGGCCACGCATCTAGCAAATGACAGAGCTGGCGTTTGAACCCAGGTTTGCCTGCACCAGTCTATACATTGTCCAGCCCCCCATCCTGTCCTAGCACATGAGCACGCCCATTCCCTCTGGCGGTGAGCCCGCTACTTGAGCGCTTGAGCCCACCCTCTCCTCCACGCGCTGGGGCCTTTTGCCTCTTCACCTATGTCCCACCTTCAGCTCCAAGATCTCCCCAACCCCTGGCTCTGGCTCTTCAGCCTAGACATGTGTACAGCTCCCCATCCTAAACACACACACACACACACACACACACATACACACACACCCACACACACACACACACACACACACACACACCCCACCCCACCCCACACACACGTACACACACACGTACACACACACGTACACACACACACATCTTGAAGCTACTCCCTCACACTCTTGTCCTTTCTCTTCTTGAATATGAACTTGTCAGGAGAGACAGTCCCTACCCAGTGGCATGGGTGAAGACTAGGAGGTTCTGGGAGGTGAAGATGGAATGAAGGCCACTCCCAGTGGACTTCCATCAGAAGCTTCATGGGCACCAAGCCCACTGGCCTTTTTCAGACCTCCTCTTTGTCCTCTTACGTGGATGACTACTTGATTTGTGAAAATCTCCTCTTTTGTTCCACGGCCTTGGAGGAGGGTGGAATGGTCTATATTAGGCCCCTACTGGATGCCATGAACTTTACCAGACACTTTCTCTCTAATCCTGACAGTTAGGAGGTGGGTATTGATCTTTCCATTTCACAGATGAAGAAACTGAAGCTCTGAGTGTCCCCATGCAACATCACAGAGACGCCCCAAAGGAGAATCAAGACAAAAACCCAGTCTGGCTTGGCACCAAAGTACCTGGTCTTTGCAGTAAACCAAGCTTACCCTCACAAACCAGCCTCAGGGGATCTGGCAGACACCCATCCCAGGGTCAGTCTTTTCCCGTTTGCTGTTTTATTTATTCATCCAAAGGCTCAGCCGCCAAACCTGTTTCCTTTCTTTTAATATTTATTAGTGTTTTACCTGCTTTCAAAAGGATCCCATCAGAGGCTAAGGGAAGAGGAAGGGACAAAGGAGCTAGGCCTGGCTCCTTGCCTGATTCTGTTCACCATGGAACTCAGATGAGCATTCAGGCCTGGCCCTGCCTTGGGATTCAGTTGCAGAAAGCTTCTCTGGAACCCAGATTCATGGGAAGGGGAGAGATGAGAACTATTGAGCACTTACCAGGTGCCGAGCACTGTACCAGAAACTTGACCTGGGTCTCACAAAATCACATGGAAGGAAGTATCTTCCCATTTTACAGATGGGGTAACTGAGTCTCAATGGGGTGAAGCAAACTCCTGAGGTCACCCTGCTGGCAAACGTGAGGGCCAGGGCTCGAACGCAGGTCTGAGCTCTATGACACCTCCACCCTAAAGAAGGGTCCTCTCCTTAAACTTTTGCACTGGGGTCTTCATTCTACACATGGGGAAACTGAAACTCAAACAAGCCCAAGCTCAAACCTTGTACTCATGACAAAAATCAAGACTAGACCCCAGGTTTCCCAGCTCCCATTACAGTGCTCTTTCCACCCTCCTGCCTGGCTTTGCCAAGTGCCAAGGTCAAGGTTACTGGAACCCCAAAGACTACAGAGTCCACCTCACCCTTAGAGGTCCTGGAGTCCCTTATCCTGCCTCTGGGACATTCTGTTCCTTAATCACCCTGGACATAGAAGTGGGGAGGATGGTGGGGAGAAACCCTTTTAATTCTCAAATGTCCCCTAGAAAATATTTTGGGGAGAGCAAAGCCCAATCCAGGAAGGAAGTCCCTTCAGCAGACCCACAGTCCTGCCTCAGCTCAATAAAGAGTGCCATTCACTTGTAAGTGAGCAGGAGACTGCAGTGGGAGCCTCCTCTCCCAGGGGCCCCTCAGAAGACACCCATGGCAAGGGCTCATAGGGAGGGGAGGGAAGGCTCCCATGTCCTGGTACCTGTCTTGATACTGAGCAAAGAGAAGAGGCCTGTAAGGAAAGAATGGCTTCTTTTTAACTATTCTTCCATCCCCTTTTCTGTAGCAGTCTGCGGTCTGTGCCAAGTCCCCCCAGGCTGTAATGTGTGGGTTGACACACAGTAGTCACTCAACAAAAGCTTTGCTGGCCTGAAGGCTCAGTGCCTCTGCCACTCGTAGTTGGTGTTTGTTGATTGGAATTGAGCTCAGTGAGTTCGGCATCATAGGAACTGGAATCGGGAGCTTTACTTCCAGTTCGCCCCATGACTCAACATATGATCTCTCCAAGCTTCAGCAGTCTTGACTGTCACTTGGGGAAGATGCCTGTCCTGGCTATAGTGTTTCATGGGGAAAAAATTAGATGACAGATGGAAATGTGCTTCATATATATAAAGTGTAATGCATTGTCATTACAAGCAGCTTTCATATGCATTATCTCTACTGACACTGTTAGGAAGTCCTTCCTTCGGTCTAACTTCCATCTTGCCTGCTGTGGTTTGGTAAAGATCTATGTATTCCAGACCAGTACGCCCAAAACTGGGATGGCACTACTGGTCAAAAAGAATATAGAGATAAAAATAAAGTGTGTGTCTTCTTTAAAAAAATAACTTCCTCCACTTTCAACGTTGTTCAGAGTAAAGAGTATAATTTGCTTGACTGCCCCAGCCCATCAGCTTATCACTGAGGGCCTAGCAACTCCAAGAGGGGAGGATTATGCAAATAGAAATCAGCTTTCAGGAAAGTGGGCTAATCCAATATTACCAAAAGGGCTGAATTTGAGAGAAAAGGGAAAGCAACTAAGATATGTGTGCCGCAGAGACAGTGAGCTGGTTCCTGGTGTGATACGGAGCAAAGAGCCCTTACTGGCACCTGAGCCAGGGTTGTCGGAAAGGGGACCTGGTCTCCATTTTCCTGATACTCAGAGAGGGAAGGAAAGGGAATTAGGTAGTGGACAGAGAAACTCTTTATTACATTATTTGCTTCTGGAATGGCCCCTTCTCCTTCTCAGAAATCTGGCCAAATGCCAAGAGGTAGGTGTGGTATTAGAAGGCTTGAAGCTTTCCCACTGAGCTTTTCACATGAAGGCAAACTGAAATCCACCAGGTGGAGCATACTGTAGATTCATAAGGTCAGACCAAGGCCTTTCCTGCCCCCTTGGGAAATATCCAAGAGCACAGGTCACCTCCAAGATGGTGTCTGAGCGAGGGCATTTGTCAAAGAAAATGGGAGCCGGCAGCACCATGGACAGCTCCCAGGGATGGCCCTGGGAACCTGGCTCCCTTGGTGACCTGGGATTGTGACTTAGGGATCCAGCTTTAGGTTTTCTTTTGGGAAACTGGAAGCCTATTGGCCTCTAAGCCTTTGTGGCTCCAGCACTGAAGGCAGCCAATTAAACAGGCAATTCAGATGCACTTTGATAAATGCTATGATTTAGAGGAAGTGGAGGGGACCATTGAAACTCAGAGCAGAAACACCTAACCCAGATTTAGGAGTGGAGAAAAGATTTCCAACCTGAAGGATGAGTCAGAATAACCCTGGTGAGAGAGGAGAGTGAATCTGTTTAAGGGAGAGAAACAGCACAGGCAAACGCCCCGAGGTAAGAGAGGGTGTGGCTTATTCGAAGAGCTGAAAGAAGCTCCTTTGTATGGCTGGAGCATCAGGTGGGAGGGTCTGGGTGAGGACTGTTGAAAGATGAGGTGGAGAAGTGGGCAGGGGCCAGATTCTGTAGAGCATGGAACAGAGCAAGACTCCATTCTGAGGCCAATAGCGGGTTGCTTCAGGGTTTTGTGCAGTGAAATGACTTGATTATATTTACATCTTGCAAGTTCCCTCTAGCTTCAGGATGGAGACTGTATTGGGGCCAGGTAAGCCCATCACACCGGGCAGGTCAGGAGGTGACAGACATCCTGATTAGGGTGATGATGAAGTGGGCTAACAGGCGGGGGCCTCAGGATAGAGGGCAGTGGACACATTTGAGAGAGATTTACGAAATGGAATTGGCAGGACTTAGACGGAGATTGCTTGGGGATGAGGAGTGAGGAGGAGGGAGGGCTTAAGGATGACTCTTGAGGTATAAGAAGCAGGGAGGAAGAAAAGGAATACAGGGTGGAATCAAGAGGAATTACAGAAAAAGGGAGAGGGAGTGACTTAGAACAGAGAGAGACAGAGCCACAGAAATGAGGGCGAGGAGAGTAGGAAAGGGGAGGGCCATGATAGAATGGTCAGAGCAAGGAATTCAAGTCTTTATTCTGTCACCCGTGTGTCCTGCCAGGGTGTGTCATTGTCTGTCCACAATCACAGCCTTGCAGCAGGACTGCACCAGACTGTGAGCAATATTGAACTTGACAAAAGCAACTCTGCTTGGATGGATGAGGAAATCCTCACAAGCCCAGCAGGAGCACCAAGTGGGTGGGCGCCGAGCGGGCAGCCAGGGAAGTGAGAGTGAGTTTGGCTCCTGATTGCCATGCACCTGGGGCAGGTGACCCTTCCTCCAAGCCTCAGTTTCTCACCCTGTAATTCAGAGGCTGGGTCACTTCTCCATCCACTTCTCTACAGTGGAAGGGGCTGGAGACTGGAAGAACACGTCTGGGCAGGGCCAGGCCTGTCACTTGTCCCAGGGTTAGTATATTTCACTTTGTGGATTCAGAGCATCTATCACTTGACAAAGCCTAAAGGGAGATGGGTTGGATAAACTAACTTCTCCATTTTCCAGAAAATCCCAGCCTACAGTACTGAGTGCCCAGTATAAGGAGGACAAGGCCACTAGCTCAAAATAAGTACTGGATGAATGAGTGGGTGGATGGATAGATGAGTAGGTGGATGGGTGGGTGGATGGATAGATGAGTAGGTGGATGGGTGGGTGGATGGATAGATGAGTAGGTGGATGGGTGGGTGGATGGATAGATGAGTAGGTGGATGGATGGATGGATGGGTGGGTGGATGGATAGATGAGCAGGTGGATGGATGGGTGGATGGGTGGGTGGATGGATAGATGAAGCGAGGGATGGATGAATAAATGGATGGGTGTATGGATGTATGGATGAACAAACACCTGAATGATCACCATGTTCCTATGGGCTCTAGGCACAGGCAAAGCATCTCTGAAGGTTTCAGAAGTGGTACAGAGCCACCAGCCTTAGGCAGCCTATGTCCAGGAGCAGTGTAGGCAACAGCCTACTTTGTGGTTGATGAGAAATTCCAAGGCCATTAGCCACAACCTGACAAGGTCGCCTGACATAACATTCCTTTGGGAGTAACAGTTTCCAAAGGCACCTGCTAGAATAGAAGGGAAGAAGAAAGCTGATAAGAGGAACCGGGGCCTAGGCCAGGTCAGTTTAGGTGGTAGGTCTAGATCTGGTGAATGGGTAGATGGATGGATGAATGAATGGATAGATGTCCTTGGGAGGCTCAGAAAGAGGGACATGGGGACCTTTGGGCTTCAGGTAAAGACAAACGCTGCCAGCTTCACAGCCCCCATACTCCTAATCCCTCCACATCTCTTCCCCCACTTTTCAGCCTAGGGGTTAAAAGCAGAAGTACTGAGACCATCTGTCTGGTTCTAATCCAAGGTCCAGTACCTTCTAGAAGCATGAATTGGACTGAAATACCTAAGCCTCAGTTTCTGTATCTACAAAATGGTGACAACAAAAGAACCTATGTCTTAGAATTGGAAAGATTAGAGATCACTTATAAAGTGCTTAGCACAATCCTGAGACATAGAAAGTGCCCCCCAAATATTGTTTATTAGCTCCCATGAGCCCTGCTTTGCTCCTGCAGGGCCCCTTGCCCACGATGCCCTCTCCTTTCTCTCCACTCTCCCCTAACTTTGCTTATCTTTCACAGCCCAGCTTAAAGTCTGCCCCTTTCAGGAAGCCTTCTTTGACCAACCTCACTCCATTGCTTTGAGAGCTCCTAAGGGTAGGGAAAAAGTCAAGGAGTCCTTTGGCTTCTCCCTGGAGCCTTCAAGGTGGGAGGCGCACAGTTTCTGTAGATGATTGTCCCTGTCAAAGGAAGCTGGGAAGGCTGTCCCAGAGCCTTCACTGCCCGCACCGCCCCCCGTGCCTCCTCCTCCAGATAAAATGCTAGTGATAAAGTCATATTGAACTGGCCCGTCCTCTTAACTGGTGATTTGGCAAAGGACAGACTCCCTGCTAAGCATTAAAAGGCTTTAAAATTCTCTTTATTGAACTACCTCTGAGATCCCATGTTGCATCCTAGGTACTGACACGATCCAGGCTGGGGTTTCCCTGGGCAGGACCATGGAGAGATAAAGGGCCCCCTGCACCTTCTAAGAGGCTGACGGGAGGTGGCCAGAAGCCTGGGGTCTGGCCCGATTCTCAAGGGTGTGAGTGTTCTCTCTCCCTTCCCCTCTTGATTTGACCCAAGGCAAACAACAGAAGCCTATTTAAGGACATTTGGGTGCCAGGAAATAGTGCAGCCCCTCAGGGGACTCAGGAAAGTCTGGGTTTGCTGTGGCCCCTTTGATCTCTGGGTAAGGTGGCAAGGATACTCGGTGGCATCTTATATAAAGGCAAGGTGGACCATACATGGTGGATGAGGTTGCCAGGGAAGGCCATCTGCTTCTTGGGGAAGGGAGAAGCACTCATTATCGAGGAGTGGAGTGATTTCCTAAACTTGTCCTGATCCTGGAAGAGTTTCGACAAGATGCTACAGAGTTAGCATGCAGGGTCGTGGGCACAAGGGGGTTGGAATGGAAGGTGGCTTGGTAATTCTTCCCAGCAATTATTCCCATTGGTTGAGCACCTCCTAGATGTCAAGCTCTGGACTTAGGACTTTTTACCTACACTATCTCACTCAGTCCTAATAACCCCGTGTGGCCGGTGTCATGAGCCCCCTTTACTAAGAAAGGAAGTCTAACATTCAGAGAGGTTAAGTAACTAACTCAAGATGTAATGGCAAGAAAGTGGCAGAGGTAGGATTAGAACCCATGATCTTTCTCACACCCCACACATTGTTTCTCGGGAGCTTGGAGACAGGCAAGAGTGCGGCAGCTTTGGGTGAGCAAGCCCCAGTGCACTCTCCTCCCTTCCTCCCCTTCTGCTTAGATCTCACCAGATATGACCAAGAGAGGAGCTTTGCCCCAGGCACTTCCCCAGCTGTTTGTATCTTGGACTTGCTGGGGAAGGAGAAATCCAGAAGTCACTTGATCTGGATTTGGATAGAGAGGCACGTGTGGTCCTGGCTCTGGCCCCTGGCCTCTGCTTAGCTAGTGATAGCTGGGGCAAGTCCGTGGCCTCCTCTGGGCCACTCCTTCTACCTGATAAGTACAGAGGGTGGTCTTGGACATCTCTAAAAGCCATTCTAAGGTTAAAACTCCAGGGTCTTACGACCGTGTCTTTTAAAAGCATTGGTTAGAGAGTATCTCAGCATATCGACTTTATGGAATCAGAAAAAAAGCCATTTGGGGACTTTGACTTCATCCTGTGAAGGAAAATTTAAATGTTTTCATTGCAAGGGATTATAATAAGAGAGATTATTTAGTAGAGGCCTCCTGGTCTGGCATAGTACCACGTGCGTATCAATGTTACAATATCTGTCCATTTCTCTGCATCCCCGTCACTACCATCCATGCCTAGGCCACCATCATCCCTCATCTGGAAGACTGAAGGAACGTCCTAACTCTTCTCTCCACCCAACTCCTGTCCTTAGCAGAGGCAGTGCTGGGTGATCACCAAACCTCAGTGTTATCCTCTTCCTGGGCATCTGGTCAAACTACATTTCCCAGGCTCCCTTGCAGTTGCAGCCATGTGGCAGGGTTTTGGCCAGCAGAATATGAGCAGAAATGGCCTCAAGCCACTCCCAGACCGGCCCATAAGAGCAATCATATGACTCTCTTGCTTTTGTTACCCCCATTTGGTGGTAACCATGCACAACGTGAGGGTAGAGCCACAAGATGAAATGAGCCTGGATTCCTGAGTCACTTCATGGAGGAGAGCTGCCCAGAAGAGGCATGACCCACATTCAACTTTTTGTGAACAAGAAACAAACCTTTGTTGCATCAAGCTACTGAGATGTGGGGGTTATTTTGTTAATGCAGCACAACCTAGGCTATCCTGACTCACACGCTCTCCTGTAGTCCACTTTCTGCACAACAGCTGGAGAATTATTTTCAAAACATACATTTGAATTATCTTCGAAACATGTCGTTCCCTACTTAAAACTCTCTACCACATCTGACACTACACAATGAGTAAAGTCTACAAAGCCCTGTGTGAGATATGCCTGTCTCCTCTCTGGCTCATGTGTTCCAAGCACACGTCTGATCTCTGGATGGTGTAGCCAAGCTCAGCCCGTCCGTAGATACCCTTTTTGCCTGGGACACTCCTCCTCAGACCTTTGCCTGGCTCCTCCTTGTCATACAGAGCTCAGTTTCATTGTTACTTCCTAAAAGGCACCTTTTCTGACCAGCCAACCTCAGAAGCCCCAGTTACTCTCTGTCACAACATCCTAAATGATCTACACCACACTTATCACTGTCTGATACTTTCTTGCTAATTAATTAATGAATGGTCTGTCTCCCCACCCCACTGGAGCAGGGAGATTGTTTGTCTTATTCACCACTATATTTCGGTGTCTAGAACAGTTCCTGGCATAGGGTAGACACTTTGTGAGTGCTCGTGGACGGGGAACACGAGCTTATAAAAGCTATAACTTTTATAGCTCTGTGAGGTGGGAATTACTATCCCCATTTAGCACAAGAGGAAACTGAGGCCCAGAGAAGTCAAAGCCAGTAAATGGCAGAGCTCAGATTTCAGCCTGGCTCTGTCAAACTCCACAGACATCCTCTTTCTACTCTATAATTTTTTGCCTCTTTTGAAGGTATTTTAATTACATGGGGTTTATGATCCACCACAGAGAAGGGAAGCTACTCTGTCTTTGGTAACTTCTTTTTACTCAGCCCTTGCCCTCAGGGCTTCCCTGTCTGATGGGGGAGACATGGTCCTTTTCTCCTGAAAGAACACACAGGCTGAGGCTGAAGACAGAATCCCAGCACCTGCGAGAATCACAAGGGCATTTATAGAGTAACCTTTAGGTGAGCGCCAGTGGTCAGAGCACATGCAAATTCACCAGGAGAGGGAGAGAGGGAGGGAATGAGAGGGAGAGAAAGAGAAACAGAGACAGAGACATAGAGACAGAGTGCTTGATCAGGGGGCATCCACACCTCCCTCCCCAGTGAGAGGAGGAGAGCAGACTGTCCCACGGACCAGCCGTCCGGCAGAGGACTCAGATGCTGCTAAAGTTCCCCCGGCAACAGGAAATGAGTCTGAGGACACACAAAGGGGAGGTGGTGGGGAGCCAGGGCCAGGGGTGCAGGTTCTGACCGTTGCCAACTCCTGCACCAGTGGGTTTCCACTGCTGCATCAGGTGCCCCGACCTTTCCCTTGTGCGCCAGTGGGGGGAAGGGGAGGCAAGACCTAGAAAGAGAACAGGTTTTGTTTTTTAAGGCTGGAACTTCTTCTCTTGCCACATGGCTCTTGTCCATTCCTCTGGTCTCAACCAGAGAGACAGAGGATACAGGGTGAGGAGAGATGCTGCTAGCACAGAACTGGGCTTGGGTTGTGAAGTGGCAATCTGTCTGGCCAAGTTCTCCAAGCTCAGAAAGGCTGCCCAGGATTCCCACGCTGCTTTTGCACAGAGAGCTGCCCCTGCCAGGACCACCTTTGCATCTCCCCTCACCTTCTCCATCTGGTGAAATGATGCAGGCACCCGTGCCTCCAACCTACCTGGATGTCACCTCCTCTCTGAAGTCTCTTCATATCCCACCACTCAGCAGCTTACTCCCTCTGCTGGGCCTCCAGCAAGCCCCTGGCCACTAACCTATGCCCCGCACTCCACCCCCCACCGCCAACTCCCTAACTCGGCTGCCATCTTTGATCTCTTAGATCGCTGCAGCGGCCTCCAGCCCAGAGCCCCTGACCCACTCTGGGGCTCCCCAACCTCCACCCAGTCCCAGTTCATTGACCTCACAGCTGCAAGCGATCACATAGACCATGCCTGCCGCTCCTCTGTGTAAAAAAGCGTTCCCTTCTTTGCCCTCAGGGTTAAGTTCAAGCATCTTATCAAGATGAACACCTGATCTGGGGCCCACTCATCCCTCCAGCTGCTTTCTGCTTCTTTGCCTCTTCCCATCTAGACCCCAACTAGATGGCCCACTTTAATTTTCGGGCTTGCCACACTCTCTCCCATTTTAGGGGGCCTGCACAGGCTTTGGGCTAAGTCTGCCTCATTCTTCAAACCTTAGCTCCTACTTTCCTTCCTTGGGAAGCCAACCCTGACCACTCAAGTCTGGGCTGGGCATCCTCGCTACATAACCCCTTCATCATTTGACAAGCGGTTCTGATCTATGCCTTCTGCATCCCCCAACAGGATGCAAGCTCCTTGAGGGCAGAGAGAACCTGTCTTGTTCAGTGCTGTGCTCTCAGCCTCTACCACAGAGCCTGGCAGCCCCGGGTGTCCAAGAAATAGTTGTTAACTGAATGAATGATGTGGGGATGTTGGATGAATGAATGAGTTTCACCCAGGGCACCTCGCCCGAGAGAACTCGCCATGTGGCATCATTGGACCTTGTCTAACCTACATCTGTGTCCTAAGGACCATGGTGGGCAAAAGCAAACATACTGAGTCATTTCTCAAGGCTCCAGGAAGGAGGCTGTCTGTCTGCTTTGGTAGCATTTTCCCAGCCTCCTCCCCTCTAATCGCTCAGAAAGCCACGACTGCAAGTTGCCCTGGTCTAATGGAAAATCCCAGCATCGCTCTTCTACAGAAGCAACCTAGAAATCACACTTGACAACTTTGCCAGCACCACAGAAGCCAGGCTCCGACTGTCTGCCCAGAGCCTCCCACGTTGTGCAAAGTTTTGAGCTATACAGAGGGGTTAATTCCGGCAGCTTGAAATGAATCACAGCGTCTCCCTTCAAAGTCAAGTCAGCCAGCACTGGCCCCGCTCCCACCGTGTGCACAGCCCCGTGTGGGAAGCGTGGAAGGGACGGAGGGAGGGAGAAAGCCTAGACTCAGCTTGCAGGAAATCTACAATCCCAACTAGCTGGCTGCCTCTCCTTTGGCGTGTTCTGTGGGCATCTCTCTTCAGGGCTAAGGAACCATCCTCCGTGCCCTGTAGACACCTCTGTGCCTGGGCTTTTTCCTTTTAGCTCATGGTCTATTGGCCTGGGTGGACCGTGAGTGCATGAGAAGAGGAGGAGAGGCTTGGGGGAGGAACTAATATTCTGAAATACTTAATAGGAGTGTGGACACTGAAGCCAAACCTCCAGGGTTCGAATCCCACTTCTTTAATGTACCAGGCGTGTGATCTTGAGCAAGCGGTTGCCTCTCTGTGCCTCAGTCTCCTCATCTGTAAATGGGGACAAGGACAGTACCTTCCCAGAGGGTTGCTATGAAGATTAAATGAGCCAACATATGTGAAGCGCTTAGACAGTGACTGGCCTAGAGTCAGTGCTCAATAAACATTCGCTCCTATTGTTGTTGTTATTGATATTATTTGCCAGGCACTATGGCATGCACTTGCCAGAATGTTCTCACGTTATAGCCACAGTATCTCTTAGGGGGATATTATTCACTTCATTTTCCAGGCGAGAGAACAGAGGCTCTAGACACCAGTGACCTGCCACACCCACCGCAGGCTGCTTCCAGCCGAGGCTCACTGGCCAGAGCACTGGGGCAGCTGCAGGGAACGCGCCATCCCCTGAAACACCTCTCTACCAAGCGCTCTGGAAGCTCACACTCAAAGGACAATGCCCTCCTTCCCCGCTACTACCCAGGATGACAAAGACAGGTAGTGGGTGGGACTGTGGCGGCCCGTCCCAGGTGGGGTCTTGATGGCTCAGAGGAGGAAGAGGGTGCACCTCCCCCAGCATAGGTCAGAGCCCCAGTCTTGTCTCTGGAAGCCTAACAGAGCTGGCCCCATCCTCGGGTCCTCAAGGCTGGCAGCCCTGTGAAGTGGAGGATTCACATCAACTGACCATCTCAACAGAAGAAGAAAACGGCTAGCGTGGGGCTCAGAGTCAGAAGGACCCGGGTTCGAGTTCCAGCCCTGCAACTTGTGGGAAATCCCATCACACATCCGAGCCTCAGTTTCCCCATCTGTTCGATGGAGCTGCTCATAGCTCCTGTTTTGGGTGGTGCATGGACAACCCTTAGCTTAATGCCTGGCATGATATGAAGCATCAAGAAGGATTCGTTCTCCCCTCCTTGAGTCCCAAGCAGCTTCCAGAGGGCCTCAGCAGCTGAGGAATTTCCTATAATATTCTGAGAGCCTAGGGTGGGGGCTGAGCCTCAGGGTGGCCTGGGGCTCCCAGAGGCGCTCAAGTCTGTGACTTGTGTGGGCAGAACGGCTCTCTGGTGCCACAGTGGCATGCTAGACAGGCTGCCACAAACCCACACAGTGGTTTGGTGTGAATGAATAAGAGGTGTCCCAAGAATGAGGCTCGGTAACTAGGGCATATGCTGAGTCAGTCCTCTTTGCCTTCTCAGTCAGGCATAACTCCAGGGACGCCACAGCAAGACACCCGCTGCCACCTTTGCAGGAAGCCCAAGGTGATGAGACCGCAGAGGGTGAGCCTGGAGGTTGCAGGCCTAAGCTCCACAAGGATAATTAAGTTGACTGGTGTTAGATGGAGGGAGATTACAAGGTACATGTTCCCAGGGGTGTGAGACGCTGGGAAGAGGGAGGGGGCCTGTCTGCAGAATGATGAGATGGTGTAATTAGCTCAGAAAAGCCAAGAGCAGTACTGCAGGCGGGAAGACGTGGGGCCTGATGCAGCGGAGCGCCAGGCAGAGTGGAGCCTGCTGGGGACTGGGATGCCAGCGGTCTCTCGAGACGCTCACTCAGGGAGCACTAGAGCATCGTCCACAGGCTTGGGGGGAGCGTCTGGGAGCACGGCACGCTGCAGCTCCATCCCAAGCCCCTCAGAGCTGAGATGTTGCTTGGAAAAAATATGAACTGAGATATTTTCTCCTTTTTATTTCAAGCAAGTCCCAGATTCAAGGGCAGAAAGAGGGACAGAGAGCTGGCCAGAGCTGGCCAGTTCAAGGCCAGATTTCAGAATTAGGGCATCAATCCTCACTTTCCCTGCGAGAAATAACCCTTGCATTTCAGAGGTCTGGCTCCCCGTTGGGTTCAAGGCTAACTACTCCTGCCCCTGAAAGGGGAGAGGCATCAGTCAGGAGGCGGCTTGGCCTGAGGGTTAATGGTGTTTGAATCCCGATCAGAACCTAAGTGGCTTTGGGAACCTGGTGGGATTCCTTCCCATCTTCAGGCTGCTGTTCTCAATACGTCTGCAGAGGACGGTACCCCAGCCACCTCACCCTGCCAAACACAACACGAGTAATCGAGGAAGCAGAGCCTGGCTCAGTGCCTGGCACATAGTAGGAATGCATCGCATACTTGTTCGCTGATAAATGCAACCTATCCAAAAAATACAGAAAAGAAAGAAATAAAAATGTCAGCTGAGGAAATTGAAGGCCTAAAGAATACAAGGAAAGCCACCACATGCTTATTAAAGAGAATAAATGAATTCATCTAATTTGTAGGATGTAAGATAAAGCCACAAAAAAAATCAATTGCATTGCATTCTTACATCCCAGAGACCCACAGAAAATCCAATGAAAAAGATTCCATTTATAGGGCTTCCTTGGTGGCGCAGTGGTTAAGAATCCACCTGCCAATGCAGGGGACACGGGTTTGAGCCCTGGTCCGGGAAGATCCCATATGCCGCGGAGCAACTAAGCCTGTGAGCCACAACTACTGAGCCTGCTCTCTAGAACCTGCGAGCCACAACTACTGAAGCTTGTGCACCTAGAGCCTCTGTTCTGAAACAAGAGAAGCCACCGCAATGTGAAGCCCACACACCGCAATGAAGAGTAGCCCCCGCTCGCCGCAACTAGAGAAAGCCCGCGCGCAGCAACGAAGACCCAACGCAGCCAAAAATAAAGTAAATAAAATAAATAAATTTTTTTAAAAATTCCATTTATAATAATAAAAAATAAATACTTGAGAGTTCTTTTAATTTGGGACACAAGATATTTGTTCAAAGAAATTATAAAAACCCAATGGAGACGGCAATAAAGACACAGACCTACTAGAGAATGGACTTGAGGATATGGGGAGGGGGTGGGGTGAGATGTGACAGGGTAAGAGAGTGTCATGGACATATATACACTACCAAATGTAAAATAGATAACTAGTGGGAAGCAGCCGCATAGCACAGGGAGATCAGCTCGGTGCTTTGTGACCACCTAGAGGGGTGGGATGGGGAGGGTGGGAGGGAGGGAGATGCAAGAGGGAAGAGAAATGGGAACATATTGTATATGTATAACTGATTCACTTTGTTATAAAGCAGAAGCTAACACACCATTGTAAGGCAATTATACTTCAATAAAGATGTTTAAAAAAAAAAAAAAGAAGCAATGCCAATATTTCAGGAGAGTATGTAATAAAATAAGGACAATCCCATGTTTTCTAAATTTATGATGTTAAAAAGCATCTTTACAGATTAGTAAAGCATTTTAGTATTCAGTAAAAAAAAAAAAACAAAAACCCAATGGAGGCTCAGTATTAGGAAAACCATCAACATAATTCATTATGCTAGTAAATTAAAGGAGAAAAACCATAGGATTATTTCAATAGATTCTTAAGAAGCACTTCATTAATTTTTCTTTATAAAAACTCTAGGTGAAATTAGAATAGAACTAAACTTCCTTTACATGACAGAAATAGTATTTATTGGAAACCAGCAACAAATACCATATGCAATGTTAAATGCAATTCTACGAAAAACAGAAATAAGACAAGGAAACATATTACAAGCATCCTGGAGATTTTAGGCAATGGAATAAGGCAAGAAGTTATAAGAAATTCAATGAGTAACAACAACACCAACATTTACATAGTGCCAGACACTGTCTTAAGTTCATTATGTGAGATGAGAAAACGGGCATGGAGTTTAAGTAACTTGTTCAAAGTTACAAAGCTTCTACGTGGCAAAGCTAGGATTTGAATCTCAGTGATCTGGTCCCAGGACATGTGCTTTTATACATTATGAGATACTGTCTCTCAGGTGTTAGAAGAGAAAGGTTATTATTTGCAAATAATATAGTTACATAACTTTTAAAAATCCAAAAGATTGAAATTAAACAAAAAGCCTATTAGAAGGGACAAGTGTCAGTAAGATGCTTGCGTAAAAGACAAACATGCAAACGTCACCAGCTTCCTTTATTCTGCTAGGCAGAACCTCTACAGCAGCACCTTGCACCTTGCCTGGGACATAGTGGACACGTGATAACTATTTGTTGAAAGATGAATCAATAGAGAGTACAGCATCGTTTGGAAAGGCCAAAATGGTTCAGCAATGCGGTTGGATTTCTTCGAGGGATCCACTGAATGACTTCCCTTCAGCCTCCATCTGGTCCCCCTCTAGCACGTGCTCTCAGATGCAGAGGAAGGCCTCCAGCATCACCTGCAACAACCCCTTCAAAGCAGGGACCCCTGCCCGTCCCATCTCAGCCTGACACTGTGGGATCATGACACACTGTGTTCACAGAAAACTAGAGCACCATCATGCTCTAGTTAACATATGAAAAGCGCTTCCTGCAAGCTGGGAATTGGCAACAAACAGTGTAATTGATTGTCCAGATTGGGATGATTTTGAGAGGTTGGTGCTATTATCATCAGCCCATTTTACAGGCACTGACGTGAAGGCTGAGAGAGGTGACAGAGGAAGAGGCAGAGCCGGGAATCTAACTCAGATCTTTCTGCTTCCCGCATCCCTTTTGCTAAGCGGCCTCTTCACCACTGGTCCACACACTCCTTGGGGCACAGGCTGTTCTTCTTTGGAACACCACCAGACACAGGGTTCTGCACATCAGGAATCGGGTCGGGTCAACTTGGACTTTTAGGAAGAGTGGACTTGTAGGGTATTTACGGAACACTAACAAGGCTGGGTGGTAGAAGGCAGCAGAGGGGAGACTGCCACCTCTACGTAGTGATAGAGGCTCCTGGTGGCCAGGAGATGGGAAGAAGCGAGTGGAGTCAGGGCATGTCTTGAGGGCTGACTCAGTGGAAGAGCTGTAGGCTGGGGGTGGGGCACGGGAAGGGAAGAGCAGAAAAGATCCCTAGGTTTCTGGCTGAAGTAACTGGCTGGATGGTGGTGCCACTTACTGAGACGGGGAAGAATGGGAATGGGTTTGGGGGAGAAATACAGAATTTTGCTTTGGCGGTGTCAAGTCCGAGATGCTTCTCAGGTGTCTCTGGGAGGGTCCAGAGGTTTGTAAAATTGGATGCTGCCGCCCTTTTGCTTAAAATTCTTCGAACGCTCCCTGTGGATCCAAGCCAAGCGCCACTGCCTGGAACCCCAACTGTAGCTCGCTGGGTCCCTGATTGCCCTCAGCCTTCTCCTCCTCCTCCTTCTCCATCCTTCACCAGCGCCCGATGGCATTTCCATGGGCCACCCTCAAGGCCTTTGCACATGCCCTTGGCTCTACTGGCCATGCCCTTTGTCCCCTCCTTATTCCGGAACAGCCCCAGACTAGGGTGGGGCTCCTGCCCTGTGGCTCTGTGACATCCCGTCTCTCCCCACAGAGCGTGAGCCGGGGTCGGCATCTCGGTGTTGCACCCGCGCAGGTTTCCTGTAGGTGTTCGTTCCATACGTGAAGGAAAGAAGGCATGAGGGGATGATCTGGAGATCTCACTAAGTCCGAGCCCACACATTCAGACAGGACTCACTCCTCTCCATCTCCAAATATCAGGCCTGGGGTGATTTGATATTCACCGAGTACACCTGGTTAAAGGGGCATGTTTAAACCACTTAAGGAAAGCAACGGCTTTCCCACGCCCTCAATTATTTTGGCAGCATCTGCTCATGTATAATTAATGTGCCAATTGAAGCGATTATTATAACCATGAAAGCAGGTCCCCCAAGATCCACTACTTGACAACACTTGTTTTGACTCATCTGAGTTACTCCACCGTATTGCAACATAATAATAATAATAGTTAATAATAATAATCAACAAATTTATTTCTTGAAGGATAGTCTCCAGTTCAGACTTTCCACTAATCCAGGCCACGCTTCTCCCTCGTTGTTGGGATTCCTGAGGGCTGTGTCCCAAGACCCGGCTCTGGATGGTAGCATCAAACGTTTTCCCAGGTTCATCCAAGGGACGTGGGCAGACGCCCTGTGCGAGGGGGGCGAGCAGGGAGGGGCGCGGGAGGGGAGGGTCCTGTCCTTTCCACCTGTCTGCTCTGCTCTGCGTGTTTGTCTCAGGGTAGGTGAACCATGCTATCTGCGTCATCTCTGCAGGTGGAAGCTGTGTTTTCCCTTGGGTCCTCCTTTGGTGTTGACAGCCCCTGCATGGATCTGTACCGCTGCCTCTGCAGACAGGTAGCTCTGGCTGTGAGATGATGAAGACATCCTGAGGCAGCCCGCCCCGCCCCGTCCCCTGGCCCTCTCTGTCTCACTCTGTGCCAGAGCTAAGGAGCTTCCCAAAGGAGGATCTGGACGGCCTCTGTCAGTTCTGTGGACAAGCCTGGATGCTGAGAAGATCTGGCTGTAAGGGGAAGTCAGGCCAGTGGATAGATCCTGAGCCATCTTACTGTCTGCAAGGCTTGGGGTCGGTTACTTTACCTCTCTGAGCCTCAGTGTTCCCAACCCTAAAATAGACAATAATGCCGGCGTCACATGGTTTCTGTGAGGAGCCAGTGGGATGATTTTGTAATGGCCCTGACACAGCACCAGACCTAAACCACAGCGATGGCATGATGAGGGGGAGGAGGAAGAAAGAGGCTCCCCAAGCCAGAGGGGCTCAGCCCTTCTGAGGCTTCAGCCCTTGGGTTGCCTGTCACTCGGGTGGAAATCCTTCCCACCCCCCAGGATGGTATTTACGACCTTCAGCGGAGCCTAAAGAAAGAGCATTGCTTTGGAGTCAGAGAGTGGGTTCAAAGCTTGACCCACCCTCTCTTTAGTAGCACAACTCAGAGCAAGTTGCTTAACCCCACCTAACCTCAGTCTCCCAGGCTCCGACATGAGAATTAGCGGGTCCAGCTTGCAGGACCCTTTCTGCCCTTCCCCAATCCTTCCTTTTCCTTTGGTCAAGGCTCCCTGAGGTCTCTGAACGCCCGCAGCTTCTTCCTTCACGGGAGCACACAGGAGATGAGCCTGGAGAGGCAGGCAAGGGCCAGACCCTGTAAGAGGACACCAGGGTTCGGGTCTTTGTCCCAACAGCAACAGAGAGGCCTCGGTGATGAGTTTCAGGCAGGGTGACATGAATGGAGATGCGTTTTACAACACCTTCAGCTGGGGACTGCTCTTCTGTATCTGGTCTTACTAACTCCCTTCACATTCTCCCCCCACCTCTCTGCCCCCAGGTGTCTGAAGCCTCCTCTCTTTTGAATGTTCACTCAAGGGTGGAGCACCCACATGAAGCAGATTCCCAGAACATCCACAATCACCCCTCTCCTGGGGAATCTAGAACTTTCTGGATACCTGGTGTCCCACACTTGATGTGTGGGCTAGCCAAGCTGGCTGGAAGCTCCATCCCTACCTTGTCATGATGTCATCGCTGGGCGGCTGAACTTGACGTAGCACAGAATTCCACAGCTGAAATGGACAGTGTCACCCTGTTCTGGGCTCCCTTGGGCCAGGAAGCCAGAAATTCTTTCTATTGCATTTTTGATAGGAGGCAACTCTAAAATTTGCTTAGACACTCTCAGGGGTAGGGAACTCACCAGTCCTCAGGTCATGCCATCCATTTTTCTAATTGTGAGAAAATTACTCACCTCATCAACTAAGGGTTTACT
Source organism: Eschrichtius robustus (assembly GCF_028021215.1). Classification (NCBI taxonomy): domain Eukaryota; kingdom Metazoa; phylum Chordata; class Mammalia; order Artiodactyla; family Eschrichtiidae; genus Eschrichtius; species Eschrichtius robustus. The sequence continues at coordinate 14,043,619 of NC_090826.1, read as the reverse complement.
TCCATGTCACTCGTTCGCTCATTCATTTATTCATTCTCTAAGCTATGTGCTCAGATACAAACAGGACGCCTGGTCTTTACCAACAAGGTGCTTACATTCTGGAAGGGAGACATTCAACTATTAGAATTAATCCCCCTGTTGTGAGCTCTCAGCTAGCAGGCACCTGTCCTTTTGGGGGCAGTTACCACAATTTCAAAGAAATTTGACAGTCTTCCAGGCCACATCTGTTTCCCTGCTTAACTACAAGCTCCATAAAGACAAGACCCCACTGTTCTTACTCAGTGCTCTAGTCCCAATGCTTGGCACATAGTAGATGCTCAAGAAATATCTGCTGCATAAATGAACATGTGTGCCCAGTGTGTTAAGTCCTAGGGTAGAGTTCTGAGTATTTTAAGATGCCTGGGTCATGGTGATTGCATGAAGAAGATGGAAGGGAAAAAAAAGATGGGGAAATGTCTCTGGGGGTGACACTGCAGCTGACTTTGGAGGGCAAGTTGGAGTTTGCCAGATGGAGCGGGGAAGGGTGTCGCGGGCAGAGGAAGTGGCATTTGCATTAGCACGGAGGTGGGAAAGAGCATTGGCATGTTCCAGGAACTGCAAACAGGCCGTATGATTCCAGTGGTGGGCCCATTTGGGAACGTGGTAGGAAGCATGGCTGGAGAAAATCAATCAATGGAGCTTGAATCAAGAACCTTGCATGCTGGGCCAATGACCTTGAACTTGGTTCTTAAGGCAATGGGGAGCTCTTGCGAAGTGTGGGGCAGCCGTAGTGTGTTTTAGAAAAGGGCCAGGCTGTGCCTGTCTGCATCAGGATGACTGTGTGATGACCCTGGGGACATCTCTGAGCCTCTTGGGAAGAGGACACAGTCACTCTTCATATAAAGACGACACACCCAACCCAGAAAAGGTGAGGAGAGGAGGAGGAGGAGGAAGGACTTAGGAGGGAGAAGCGTCCTGAGCTGGTTTTCTGGGAAACATCTCTCATTTCAGTCATGTTCTTTTACGTCACTGGTGTGCTGGAGCGGAAGTTCACCTTTAATCCTCCTCCCACAAGTTAAGTCAGCCTCCTTGTCATTTAAACCCAGCAGGGCTCAACTAGGCAGAGTCGGCTGGAAATCACACTCTGGGCTTAATACAGCTCTGGCTTCCACTGGCTCAGAGGGCCCGACAGCAACTCGGGCCGGGATTTCCGCCCTGATGAAGAATTGCCCAAGCCCCACCCCAGGGAGCACCTGGCCGTGAAGTGCCAGCCTCTGCCACCACCCCAGGTCTGCTGGAGGAGAGGAAAGGAAGGGGGGGGTTGGCTGTAAAATGGGAAAGAGCACATCCTATAGAGACCATCTCACTTCATCCTGTCATTTTACTGATGAAACTCCTGAGGCTCAGAGAGGGCAAGTGATTTGCTCAAGGTCACACAGCAGGACATTTTGCCCCAAGGCCCCTGCTCTTTTCTTTTCTGTGCATTTGGTAAGTGCGGACAAACTCCCCATCAATGCGTCTACCTTGGATCTGCCAGTCTACCCTGTCTTCTTTTCATGACCATCCAGTGGGACGGCCTGTGACAGGTGGAGTCCACATGTGCTCCAATAGGACATCTTGTTATTTAGGCATCCACTCCAACTGTTGGTACTCTCCCCGTCACCCCACCAACAGTCTGGGAGCCAAGAGCTCTTATAAGCCTTGTATGAGCACCTCTCGGCAGAGAAACGGTCTCATTGACAATATCAAAAACCTGATCTTAATTCCCCAAAGAGGATCGATTTCTCTGGTCAGAACACCTTCCCTCATGCCAGAGTGAGCGGTGAATTGCGGCCAAAGCAAGCCGTTCCTTTTCCCCCTCTTATCTCCTTCTCCCGTCCCAGAGCGTCTGTGCACACATCCGGGTTGGCTGGTCTGTGGCATCTGGACTAAGCCCATCCCCCCCATCGCTCTTTCCATCTAAAGCTGAATGCAGTACCCCTCCCCGCCAGGTCCCTGGAAAGCTCAAGGACCACAGGCTTCCTGTCACAGCCTTGCAGCCCCTTGGTCTCCGAGACCCATCCCGAGTACCACCTTGGTGACCCGCAGGTAGAGGTAATGACGCCCTCCATGTTTCACCCTCACAAGCCCTGGACACCTGCTGTTGCCATGCTTGAGCCTTTTAGGGGGTGTCACAGACCCTTTTGAGAATATTCGGTCCCTTTCCACTAAAAAAGTGTACACAACATATTGGGCATACTTTCTGCACCTCCAGAAGCCTATCCACCCACTCTCTAGGGATCCAGAGATGCCACATAAGGACTCTGGGCCCGGGCCTGTGGGTACCAGCACACATTGGAGAAGCAGATAAATAAAACTCAGTCACAGACACAAAGACAAGACGGGTAACTAAAATACCAGGTGACACGTCTCTAATCGAAGAATGTACAAAACGCTGAGGGAACATAAGCTGGAGGATCTCTGAATTCTGCTTGATGCACAAGGTCAGAAGGCTTCACAGAGGAGAGAATGAGTAAGACTTGGCCAGGCGGAAAGGAGGATAAAGGGACATGAGTGAAGCCTATTTCTCCTGCACTGAGGGTGATGGAAATGGCTTTTCTGTAGGCATCTCCTTTGTTTCACACAAACCCCTGGGAGATGCTTAGGGGAGCCAATCAAGCCCATTGGCTAGATGAGGAAACAGATCTTTACAGTTTAATGACACCTGGACTTGGAAGCTCTCCCCTGGAGGGAAGAGGGTCCTCCTTTGCCTCTCCAGCCTCATGTACCATGCACTGAGCAGGGTTATGTGAATGGCTGTCATCCACAGGCCACTGAGTTAATTGGATGGTTAGAGCTGGGATCTTTCCTCCAAATACCAAATGCATTGCTGAATCACCCTAGACTCCCCTAAACTCTCTGGGCAGCCACTTCCACATCCTTGAAGAGGAGAGTGATGCTGCCATCAGTTGCGGATTGCAAGACAGGGCAAGTGTGGAATAGATAATGCACTTGGTAGCTTATGAACGACATGCAAACGGAGATGGGCCAAATAGAAGCAACGGTGTCTTTATGTTATCTGCAAGGTTTCTCCAGAAGTTCAAGGTCAAATCCTTTTAATACTCAAGACCTCAAGGCTATGCCACAGCTGGTCTTAGCGCTTCCCTCAGCCCACTGAAGCCAGGCTTCTGCCCCCACTAACTCTGAGGAGGCTGCTTTGGTCCAGGACATTCCTCGGTTCTTTTAAGTCCTCTCACTGCAACATTGGCGGCAGCTGACTATTCTCTCTTTCTTGGATTACTTTCTTCCTTCGGGATCTGGGCACCCCACTCTGCCAGCTTTCTTTATATCTTGCTGGCTGCTACTTCTCCATCTCGTCACCGGTTTACTTTTCTGTCTCTAAATCTTGAGTGCCCAGGGTCCACACTGGGTGCTCTTCTGTGGCCGCCTCCCTGGGGGGAGCATCTCATCCAGGCCCGTGGCTTTGGATCCATCCATACCCTGATGATCCTCAAGGGCAAATCTCCTGTCCTGACCTCTCCCCAGGATCCCGGATTTAGCTTCCCCTGCTGCTTTGACCGCTCCATCTCCATGTCTTAGAAGCACTTGGAACGTACCATGACTGATAAAGAACTCCTTCCATCCTTCTCCTCCGCCTACCCTCCCAGTTTCAGGAAACAGTGCCATCCCTCACATCTAGCTGCGAAAGCTCGAAAGCCAGGAGCCATCCCGAATCTTCCCTTACCCCCCCCACCCCCCCCCCCACCAACCCCGCCACATGTCAGCAAGCCCTTGGGACTCTACCTGCAAGTCACAGCAGAATTCCTTTGCCCTCCTATCGTCTCCACCACCGCCCTCCTGGTCCTCACCAAAGCCACTGCCACCTCCTGCCTGAACCGTTCTAATAACCCTGCTTCCAGCCTTGCCTCCCATGGTCCATTCACCCAGAAGTGACCTTTTAGTAAAGTTAACCAGATCCTGTTACTTCCCTGCTTAAAGTCCTCCAAAGTTTCCTGCTGCCCTTAGAATCACTCCAGACCCAGTTCTCTGGAGCTCAAGGCCTGGCATGAATGGGCCCGCTCATCTGTCTCACCTCACCTCTTAACTCTCCTCCGTTCACTTCATTCCAGCCATGCAGTGGGCTCTCTTTCTGTTCTTTGAACATACAAAGCTTGTCCCCAACATAGGTCCTTTGCATTTGCTCTTTCCTTTGCCCAGAATACTCCGTCTCCGCCCTTTGGCATGGCGGGGTCCTTGTTGCCTTTGAGGTCTCAGCTTAAATGAGAGTCTTTTCCTGACCATCTAATCCCTTTCCATCCCATCATTCTATCATAATTAGATGTACTGCCCTTATCATTAGCCAGTATTTGCTTGCTTGTTTATCTTTTTAACCTCTCCCCCGCCCCCTGCCAAGGTAAACCACATGAGTTCAGGATCTTGTTCTCTTGTTCCTTGATGCGCCCGCCCAGTGCCTAGAACCATCCGACTCAGTAACCACGTGCTGAATTAATGTTGAATGGATGAATGGAGCAGCTCCCTCTAACAGTTTCCCAAACACCAGCACGTGGTCCCTGCCTGAGCCAAGCGCATTATAATCACCTGAGGGAGCTTGTTAAACGTACAAAGGCCCTGAGGCTCCAATCCTGGGGGTTCTGATTCAATAACTGTAAGGTGAGGCTCAGCTACCAGTATGTGTTTACAAGTCCCTCTGGAAATTCTAAGGAGCAGTTAGAGTGGGCAACTGCTGCCTCTTTGCAACCGAACTTCCATTGAAAACCAAGGATTGGGGATGCAATAGTTGCAATTCACACTCTGACCTCTAGAGGGAGCTTAAAGTTGCTCCCATCACTCCACTCCCAGAAGGAGGAAATGTCTGACATGGGCTGGATACAATCTACGGTTGAGGGTGGACTAAAAAGATTGCAATGGAACTAGACTCAGAAAGATGTTTGTTCCCTCCTTATGTGTCACTACATTTATTGTACAATCAGCTGTCCTTTGGTGGGCCTTCTCTCTGGTACTTTCTCCTTCCTCTTATGTGACTGGTGTGATAAAATTAGGTATGGGACATTCCTCATCAGGGAAAGCCTGCTCCTTTGGGAGGCTAGGGGCAAGAATGGAGAACTGGATAAGGCAGCTCAGCTGGCTTAGCCCTGGCTCAGGGAAGAAGGCTTCTTGTCTTCCTTAATTCCTTCCTCCTCCAGATCTTGGAGCTGCAAGACCTGTGAGGGGGTAGCAAGGAGCAGCCAGGTTGAAAGGCTGCCAGGATGGGCTCCAAGCCAGAGGGGCCAAAGGAGTGATGCAGCCCAGTTCTCTGGGACTTGGGCCCTAGTCTCTACTCATCACCAAGACTGTACCTGCCTTCTTGCCCTTATGATATCATTAGACTGTAATGTCCCTTTATGATCATCATTTTCCATTTTGTTTCAGACAACAAAACATTGTGAAGGGCCGAGACTAAGAAAGAGCCAATGCCAGTAAAGCCATTTTGAAATAGCTTCTGGCTTCAGGGAGAGCTAAGGTCCATTGAAAGGGCTTAGCTGTGTGATGACCTTCCAAGAATTAAATCCAGTGAGTTCACCAGCAGAACCACATAGCGACAAAGAGGGTACAAGCTTTAAGTATTATCTCTGCCTGTCTGTGCTGGCAAGGCAGGTGGTAGGATGGATCTCAAGGAATCCCATCTTGGTGATCCTCCCACAACACATTCCACTCTTGTTCTATAATCTCCCTCTCCGGATCCCTTGTTACCAAGAGACATGAGAAGACAATGGCTGCCATTTGTTCAACAGGTCCCATCATGAGTTTTTGTTGAGCGGAATAAAAGGATTGCAGTGGGACTGGGCTTGTTTGGTTGCAGACATTATCTCATTTATGCCTACAATGTAGGTGGTTTCATGCCCAATTTCAGATGAGGTTTCTAAAGCAGAAAGATTAGGTCACTGCCTGAAGTCACGTGCCCTGAACACGTATGCAGGTATTCTGACGCTGAAGTCCTCTCTCCCTACCATACCCTTCCCAGCCTCCAGGCTTAATCCTTTTTCTAATGGTTCAGAGCAGCCATAAACCCTCACTGCCGAGGCAACCAGCAGAGCCCTAGGGCGGGAGCTCGCCCCGGTCAGGTAGCATCATGGAGGAGGAATCTCCACCATTAAACAAACACTCAGGCACACGTTCCCCACAACGTGAAAGAGACGAGATAAGGGGCTCCTGAAAGCGGTGGCGTTATCACTCTCCTTCTCTCTCTCCTTGCTCTGTGGCTCTCTTTTCTGTGGCCTTGTAACCTGAGCCCAGCGCAGCTCTTGGGAACAAATGGTGAAGGAAAGAGACGAAACAAAGGAAAGATGATAAAAACTGCTGTGAAAGGTTAAATTCCCAGGATCCTCCGTGGCTGTTTAATGGGTTTCTATGACATAAACAGACCTTTGGCTTTGCCTGTTGGGCAGGTGACCTCCAAGTAAATGAGCTTAGACAGTGTTCCCTAATAAGAAGTGTTCCTTTTTTTCCATACTCCACAAAGCCCCCTGAGTATACAAGGACTCACACTCACTCCCCAAGCAGACAGATACGATCAGCTAGACACAGATGCCCACCTGAAATGGCAGTGGGCTACCTGGCATGGTCTGTCAAAACGTGCGTCTGTACTTCCACCTCTAACATTTGTTCATGTAACAAATATTTACTGAGATGACTCTCCACTAGGCGTTGTTGATACAATGGGGGAAAGACGTGGCCTTTGTGCTTGAGATGCTCATGGCCCAGTGGGCAGACAGATATTTTGACATAATGAGGTAAGAGCTGGAGTATAGACCCTCAAAGGGGAATCATGGAGGAGGAAGTGTCTAGAACTTTCTGTGGAAGTCAGGGAAGGCAACATGAGCTGACACAGTCTTTTTGGATGGCCTCAGTGTCTTCATCTGAAAAACAGGCTTAACAATACTACCAACCTCAGTGCCAACATGAAAATGAAATGCAGCCATGTATGTACAGCCCTCAATCCAGTGCCCGGCACAGAGTAAGGGCTCAACAATGTTAGTCACTCAGATTAGTATTAGCAGAATTACTGAATGAGTCCCCAAATTTAGGTGTAAATGGATAGAAATGATTAAGTAGAGGATATTATTTATCATTCGTTTTCTATAACCAGGTCCCAACCTTAATGCTAGAATAGTTTGGTTGTTAGGCGACTGCCTCCTACTGGCCAAGTGTGGAATTGCATCCCTACTCTATTAGCTGCTGTATATTTTCTAGGGAAAAAGGAAAGGTATGTGCCTGAGCTCTGAAGAAGCCCAGGAAACTCAGATCTGGGAGGGGAACCCATGCAACAGTGAAGAAAACGTGGGAGATGGTGAAAAGGCTGTGAAGCATCCTTAAGTTGAACAGGGCTTTGATAGACGACTATGATACCAGCACCTCAGGGGCCTGAAAACTTTCTTGACATCTTCCCTATGTTTTCAAAGAAATCTTTTGAGAATGATAATCCCTCTTCCAAACCCCCATTCCCCGCAATCCAGTGATGGCAGGTTACACAACAAATAAAATTCATTTTTCTGAAATTCACTTTACGGTGAATTTGCCTAGAAAGCTGGCTCAGTGAGCAGTCACTTTCATTCCCTTGCCAGGAGAGTACAGTACATTCCGGGGAGGGGCCATAATTTTTTTTTTTCAAATATTTACAGCAGGCTGTCCAATAGAACTTTATGTGATGATGGAAATATTCTATACCTGCTCTGTCCAATATGGTAGCCACTAATCATATATGGCAAGTCTGACTGAGGAAACAAATTTCTAATTTAATTTGATTTAATTAAATTTAAACAGCTATATGTGACAAGTGGTTACCATATTGGTCAGCACAGACCCAGGGGCTCTGATCATGTCCACCTTCTTGAGTCTATTCTAGAATTTTGTCATCTTTTTCTATAATTTGGCCTGACCATGGGGCCAGGTGTCCAAGGTGCAGGCCCTGACCACTTCCTCCTATTTCCCTGCCCACCTACCCCATCCCCGAGGGGTCCATAGGCCAAGACCTTCCCAAATGTTGAGACAGTGTTCTTGTTAACCCCGAGGGGGTGATCCCTTTTGTTTCACACAATTCCATCAGCTCCCCCAATTTACCCAAAGAATCCAATCCACTTGCTTCTGAAAGCTTCTGAAAGCTTAGGATGACCCCATTGCTAAGATAATGTCTTTAGGACCAGAGGGGAGGCTGCTGGGCTTGACACATGTTTTGGGTCATTTTGTGCCCACTGGGCTGAGTGGGCAGAGGTGGCCTCATCACAATGCCCTGCTTTTCCCTGCTAAAGGGATTGGAGACGCAGCCCTGGCTGGACCTGTGTAATCTATTCATTTCCTTCCAAGCCGGGCTCTGTAAGCTCTTTCATGAAGGACGGGCAAAGGAAGCCGGGGAGGGAAGCAAACACACGTACAGAAAACAAACAACGCTCGGCAGCTCCCTGTTTGGGAGGGTGGGCAGCTGGGGGAAGACAGAGATGGGGGGACGAAGCTGTGGGGGCTTGTCTGGGGGGGATCCAGCTGGGGAAGGAGACTGGGGTTTCCACTGCTGCTTCTCCCACACCCTCCAGAAGCCCTGCCCTGGCTTTGGCTCCTGGAGCCCCCGTCTCGGTAAGCTCTTATCTCTCCATTCAGCTGGCTCCTTGGGAAAAGAGGTGATAAGTGTCAGAAGGCCAGAGTGGCAGCAGGCAAAGAGAGAACTGGCAGCATGGAGCCATTTCCCTGGAATTTGCTTCTGTCCTCTGCCCCATCCTCACCATCAGAGACAGGGCACGCAGGGCTCCCCTGGTCCCAGGGAGAGTACCAAGTCGGCTGAGCCCACTTCCTCAGTCCAGCTACAGAATGAAAAGGGCCCAAGTATTTGGCTCCAGTGGGCAATTTGCATGTGATTTGCATACATCTGCATCCCCACCCCACCCCCCCATTCAAGACGCTCTCAGTCAAAGGATGTGAAATGAAATAAAATAAATTAATTAGTGCAGCCTACTATAGCCTGATATGCAGGGCCTGACGCCCGTAAGAGACTTAACTGACGCTTAAAGCGATCAATGTGATCGCAGGCCAGGATGGAGACGGGGTGGGGGGGGGCAGTGAACGAGGGTGCTCAACACTGGGGCAGAGAAGGGGAAGGGGAATCTGTCTGCACTGGAAGCTGGGCATCTCGTCCTGCCCCAGCCACGTCCCTGGTCTTCAGAGAACACAGACGTGAGCCATGCGGAAGCCTGCTCTTGGTTTCCTACACCTCGGTCTGGCACTGCTGTGGCCCCAACCCTGATAGCTACTTCTGCAGGGAGATTTTCACTACTGATGAGGGAACATTTGATTTCAAACAAGAGTGAAGAGAGTTGCTTCAAAGGATGGGAAGGCAATGAGATGCCTATTGGTATTTTCCTGTTTCCAAGCTCCCTCCCACCTTCACTCCTATCAACTGTTCCCATTGGGTCTCTGTATTTCTCTCAGCAGGTCTCTCACTACCCCTCACTCAAGGTTGAGAAAGAGACGCAGTACCATCCTCAGCGGTGAGCTGGAGTTAATTTATCCCAGTCCTTCTGCCAGGTGCTAATGAGATGCTCACAGCGTGTGTCAGCCAAGCAGTTCCCGTATCACGTACATACACCTCTTAGTGATTCAGTTCATGGCACTAGTTAACATATGCCTTGACTTTCTCTAGGTCCATTGATTTATCCAGGGTGGAAACCTCTTCTAAAGCTGGGGCCCTGTGGGGATCCGAATGTCGGAGGTGATTCTAAGTAGGAGGGGCTACAATGCTACGATGAAGAGCAATGATGTGGGTTAAAAGGAGCCCAGGTCACCGCACCCAGCAAAATGGCAGCGACCAGCAAATGATGAATCAAAGGCCAAGAAAGCAAGAAGGAACGGTAACTACCAGATGCTTCAAAGCAAGACCGGACCAACAGCAAGGAGGCTGAGGATCCCAGCTCCGAGTCAAGGCGTTGAACGGTGAGCGCTCCCCAGCAGGATCCTCGAACACTGGGTTTCCCTGCACTGCACCGCGGGCATGGCAATAGCTTGAAGGAGCAAAGGACCCAGTTCTAGATGCCTCATCACCAAGCTGCGCCCACCCAACCCCCCACCTTCCACCTCCTCTCCCCACTCTCCACCCCCTACTTCCACGCTCCTTCCAGAGCAGTTACACTTGACTGTGTCACCCATTGGTTTCACTTGAAGAAAGGGCAACACAACTTACAAAGCTTAGGGAAGTGTTGGTTTTAGATCAGGGGCCGGCAAACTAGGGCTGGTGGACCAAATCAGCCTACAGCCTGTTTCTGTATGACCCGTGAGCCAAGAACGTTTTTTTACCTTTTTCAGTGGTTGAAAAAATAAAAAAGGAGAAGTAGATTTTGTGACACGTGAAAATTACATGAAATTCAAGTGTCCATGAATAAAATTTTATGGGAACCCCGCCATGCCCTTCCAGTCTGTGGCTGTTTTCACACTATAACAGAGCTGGGTAGTTGTGACAGAGACCATATGGTCCCCAGAGAGGAAAATATTTACTATCTGGGCCTCACAAAGAATTTTGCCACCCCCTGTTGTAGCTCATGGAAGAGGAGCTCTCCGCCTAACCCGTTCCCCAGATGGGGGCGGTACCTTGCTCTGTGCAAACAAACCTAAGTGCGGCATTGCAAGAAAGTCAATGCCAGCTGGACCTTCTCCTGAGCCCAGCCAGCCCCGACTCCCTTGCGGCAAAGGGAGACCAGGCTGGGACGCCCAGTCCAGACACATAGAAATGTCTATTGGTGGCTAAAAAGGCCAACACTTGTTTCTGTGACCCAAAGCTGGTTCTCCTGTTGCCAACACCTGGGCCTTGGGCAGGCGGGCATCTGCTCATCTTTATCAACATCCCATCTCAGACCTCCTTAGACCTTGGGGTGCCAGACACCTGGACTAATCCTATGGGTAATCGGATTAGAAGGCAGACTATGTCTGTAATTTGATTTTTAAGAAGGCAGGAAGCTGTCCTGTTCTCTCTCCTGCGAAAAACATTACCCAAATCCTCATGCCCCAAATTCCACCCTTCAGTGCTCTTTAGCTACACTGTAATCAGGGCCTGCAGCATTCTTAGTAACTAATACTAGGTACTACTGGGGTTTCCTGAACATAAGGGCATGTCGGCGACACAAAAGATGCCAGAACGAGATAGGTACTGAGGGAAGAAGAGAAGACTGGGCAAAAGGATCTTCAAGGAGGGTTTCAGCAGAGGATGGGGACCTGGCCGAGAGCACAGGACAGCTCAGGGCTGGTTAAGGCTGAGTACATAGCCAAACCTGTGAGGGTCTCCAGAGAGGCTCTGGGGACTCTACCCTCAGCCCTGGCCATACGTATAGAGGGGACAGTGGGGGTGACTTACCCGGTACCACACGACCTCACGCATGCGGCCATCTGTCTTGAAGTTACACTTCAAGGTCACAGCATCACCAGCCACCACGGGTGGGAGAGGCTCAATGTTGACAGTCAAGTAGCCTATGGAAGAAAGGAGATGGGGTGGTGAGGGCACGAGCTGATCTGGAGGGTTGGGCTGACAGGTGGGGTGGGGGAAGGAGCCGGCACAACGGTAGGGGGCGCTGTTCGCACTGTAGTCTGTGTGAATGGTGATGGTGGGCCTGAGTGGGGCTCATCACCCTCTTCTGCCTTCTCACTGATGCCTCCCTTTTCGAGAAACTTCCTGGCTCCCATGGATCCCTCCAATCCTGAAAACACTTCTTCTTGGGATGAACTGTCCCATGAAAGTAGGACCGGTTGGCACCTGGAGGAAGCGCCTCAATGTATTTCTACAAGATATCCCAGAGAAACGGGTCTGTGGCCCAACATTGCACCTCCATCCCCGCTTTTAGAAAGTCGCAATGTGCATAAGCTTTGTAGGAAATGTACATGCTGAAATGCATTTAATCCAGTGCTTCCAAATGTATTTGAATATGGGTGCTTGGCCATCCCTTAAACCCCATCAGTATCTCACTCAGCCAGGGTCCCTGGAGCATCAGGATATGGTGTTCTAGGCACCCATACCCCTCCACTCCCAGCCTCATAAAATTACTCCTGGTGAGAAGGGAAGAGAGAGCTGGGAAACCGGTGTTTGCTTCCTGAACCCCCAAATCTCCCATCAACACACCCTGCCGCCCAAAAGGATATGTAGTTCCAACCCTGGGCCATGGCGGTGGTGATGGTGGGGGGTGGGGGCGGTGATAACGGGCTGACTGCCTGGGAAGGAATCTCAATTGTCTGCAAGCACAGATGATGCTTCTCACCCACCAGCTGTCCCCAGAATCCCTGCCCAACTCCCAGGAGCTGCGGCGGTTCTCCTGGTAGATACACCCCGGGCAACACTGATGCCTTCACACCGAAGTCCAGCCTGCTGAGTCCTCTGACCCACCCCCTCTGCCTCCCAGAGCCCCACCCTCAGGGCGTGGTGCCCACTCCAGCTCAATGGGGGACCTCATTGTTGGGCTGATCATCCAGGCTCATTGGATGGGCTTCCTGCTGGCTGATGTCCAGCCATTGATCTAATGGATCAATCCAGTCTGATTGTCTTAATGAGAAAACTAGCCAGAATGGATTTGGGGATTTCAGTTGTGCAGGCAACCTAAGCAGATGGAGCCCAGGGGTCTGACCCCTGCCTGGAACTTAATGGTTACAACACTCTACGGAAAAAGAAGAAAGAAAGAAAGAAAACAGAATCAACCTAGAGGGGGATCAATTTGGAAGCTGGAGGCAGACTTGACCTGTGCGATCCAAGGCTTCAGGTCCCAATACCCAGGGTAAGGGGGTAAACTCGGGGCTCAGCCCCAGGGGGCCTCTAACTTAGACCGAAGGTCAGGCTTGCAGGGAGCCCCACAGAAAACACGTGGCCCATGAGAGCAGTGATCAAACGAACCAGAAGGAAGGACCCATCTTCTGCCCCCTCCTCTCCTCATTCATTCTGCCCCAGAGTTTGCTCCCACCTGCTCTGAGCAGGCCCCGGGCAGGAAGCAGGATGGCTTGAGCATGGCCCTGACCTCCAGGAGCGTACAGTGGAGGGACAGATTCACAACACGATCACACTAAGCCGGCGAGGGTTAACGGTAGGATTACGGTGAGGGACTGGGGGAGGGGAGAGGGGAAACCTGGCCCAGCCTGGATGATCAGAGAAGTCCCTAAGCCCAGCCAGTGCCAAACCATGACAAACAAGGAGGCCACTTGCAGGGGGATGAGCCCCAAGGGGAGGGGGGACGCTGGGGAAAGCCAAGTCAAGTGTGAAATAGTAATAATGGCTCACATTTCCACGGCGCCCACTGTGCCAGACACTGGGCTCCGTGCTTAATACACACTCACTCACTTAATTTTCACAACAATCCTAGGAGAAAGGAACTAGTATTATTCCGACTTTCCACGGGGAAACAGAGAGGCGAAGTAACCTGCCAAGATCACACAGCTGTAAGTGGCAGAGCTGGGATTCAAACCCAGACCTTCTGGTTCAGTTATGACCGCCATGCTACACACAGCTAAGGATGGAAGAGGCGAGAATGGGCCAGCAAACATTTCCCATCCAGCCCTGGGAAGGATGGGAGTGTGTTGCTGGGGGATCATGGCAGGAGACCAGGGCCTGATCCCCTCTGCTACGGCTCCCAGCCTTGGGATGACCCCCCTGCCGCCGCCCACCTTTCCAGCAGGGCGGGGAGGCGTGTCTCACCTTTGGAGCTACAGCTAAGATGAGCATCCTCTGTCCAGATGGCTGAGGAGCTCACGAACAGAGAACGGCCCCTCCCACCAGAAGGAGATGGGAAGGACACATTTTCAGATGTATAAATCTTCCAGCCAGCCCGAGGCGGGTGCAGATGGTGCGTGTATGTGAGGCGGGCCAGGGCGGGATGCCAGCTTGCAGGATCACCGTTTCTTGGCGAGCCCTGAGGGAATCACAGGTGTGAGTCTGGTGGGCATTGGAGGAAGTGGTGGAAACTCCGGTGACTGGTGGTCGTGCTGGGAGAACCAACAGGTGTAGCAGGTGCCTGGGGCACAGGCTTCACAGGGGCAGGCCTGGGCGAGAGCAGAGAAAGCCCACTGCATAGCAGAGAGAGGAGGTCCTCGGGATACCGGCAGAGGAGAATTAAAAGGTGGGGGCATGAGGGTGGTTCTGATGCCTTAAGACAGCATTTTCTGGGTTGTTTAGAGAATGAGCTGCTAATAGATGTATCAGGCAACAAGATTTCCATTATCAACTAAGTGTGAGAAATTTTGGTTTAAACAAAATTAAACATGGTCCTTCCCTTCAAAATGTCTCAGAAACTTTCTCTCCTTCCTTCTATCCATCTTGCCTTCTTCCGTACAAATTATTGAGAATCTATTCGGTACCAGGTACTGTTCCAGGCACTAGGGATACAACAGTGAAAACAGGCAGGTCCTGTTCTTTGCAGCCGATGGTCCAGCAGAGGAGATGATAATCAAAGGAACAAACGATGGGAAATATGTCAGGTGGTGATAAGTGTAATGAAGAAAAGCAAATCAGCGTAAAGCGAGGGAGAGTAATGGGGGAGGGGTTACTCTGGACAGGGCATGACCCAGGAGGCTCCCTTGAAAGGGCCAGAATAAAGGAAAGTGTGAGCCATGTGTGACTCTAGAGGGAGAGAATTCCAGGTGGAAGACGCCACATGTGCAAAGGCCCTGAAGCTGGAGTGTGCTTGTGATTCTCCAAACTTGGGCGGTGGTGGGAAACTTTTCTGTAACATTGTACACTCTGGAGCCCATTGTAGGATTAGAACCAGGGCCAGCACGAGGGTGGGGCAAGCGAGATGCCTCAGGTGCCAGGTTTAAGGAGGCCCTCACTCCCACTGCAGGACCCTGAGCCTCATTTGCCTCTTCCTAGTTCCCACCCTGCTAGAGTCCTTTGGAACGAACACTAGGAAACACCTCTCTTGGGAAGTGACTGTGTCTCTCATTCCCGAGGTCCCCTTACTTGAAGTCACAGAGGGAGGGGGATGGGGGTGAATCTGCCAGGCCACAGAGCAGGCAGGAGACCTCAGCTTTAAGGACTAAAACCTCCTTCCCTGGGCGCATGGCACTTTCTAGTTTTCCCAGAACTTTCACTCCCATTTTTCCATCGGCTCTTGGAACAGCCTGCGCGTGACTTCCTCGTAAGATGCTGCGATTACTGCGTATGTCGCACTGGCGTATAATTGTCTGTTTGCACATCTGCCTCTCCTTCTGGGATGTGAGTTTCATTAGTATCAGTAGAGCATTAAAATAAGAATATGAGTGCTGCTTTTTTGAGCTTTCTTCTGGGCGGGCAGTCTCAGTGCTCATGTCACCCTGTGAATATTTCTGTCACAAAGGAGGAATGGCAGTTCATTGGGGTGAAGAGCCTGGCTCGATACTGCTGCCATGTAAGCAGCAAAGCCGGGATTTGAACCCAGATCTGTCCGAGTTCGAGCGAGGCCAAGCTGCCCACCACGTTTGCTACTGCCGGAGCAGAGTCATGGGACTTGCTGAGGTCATGTGAGGATTCTGGGGGTTGCCCGCCATTGGCCGCTGCATTGATTGTATCTTCATCAGACGCCTGGCTCTCAGATGGGGTAGATGATGACGGAGAGATGGAGACTGCAGACACAGAGGTCCGGGGTGAGATCAGGTCCCAGCGAGGGATGTGGGCAGAGGGGAGACCCCACTCCCTCCAGGCTCGAGAGCCTCACAGTGAACTGTGGGATGCCTGGACCTTTCCTACCCAAGGCCAGGACAAGCCTCAGGCAATGCATGGGCTCTAAGTCTTGGGTTTGGAGGTAGGATCACTGGCCGGGGGAGGGAGGGAGAAGCAGGTGGCAGGGTGATTTTCTGACATATGTACCAGGCAAGGATTGCATCAGCCCTAGTCAACACCTAGATCACAGGTGAGAACTCACCTTCCCAGAAACAGACACACAGGAGAGGGGATAACAAGAGGTCATGGCCAAGGAGTTTTTTGCAAAAGAAAAACACAGGGAAAGTTCTCCTCTAGGTCTAACATTCCTCCAGATCCTTTTTCACAAAATCCCATCATCTTCCGAAGATTCCGTGTTGGTCCTTTCTCTGAAAATACCCTCCCCCTCACTTTCCTTGCTCCTCGCACCCACATGCTTCCAACAAATCTGAAGTCAGTTATCTGGTTCAAGTTACTCGCCCCACCACTCAGTCTTGACCTGGGCAAGTTATGTGGCCTCCACGGGACTCCGTTTCCCCGTGTGTAATGTAGACGTGGGAACGGTCACAGAGTCCAACATGGTGAAGCATGTTCTAGGAGTTTGTTCATACCGAGCCCTGCCCACAAGGGGGCACCCCTGAGCAGGGTGAGGCATCCCCGTGCTTCCTCGTCCCCAAGTCCCCTGATTTCCTCCCAGTCCCCACCGTCCAGCTGAGGACGGACGGTCCTGGGATGGAAGTGGGAAGAGTGGGGTCTGACGTTGGAAGCTGGTCAAGGAGTAGGAGATTCAGAAATGTCCAGCTCAGCCAGACATCCCATCTGGACTGGGACCAGAGCCAAAACACCCACCAGAAATCCTCTCTACAAAGCAGAGGATAGAAGACCAAAGGGAGGAGATCCAAAAAGCCCCCTGCTGCCAGGATCCCTGAATCAAGCCCCTGGGCTGGTGAGAAGGGGCCGCTGAGCAGGCGGGGGTGGGGAGAGATGGGCTCATCCACCAGCCAGGAGGCAGTGAATCCAGTCGGAAGAGCACAAGAAACGTGAGCTGCGGGCTCAGCTGTGCTGCCAACCAGCTCTGGCACCTCCGGCAGGTTGCCCCTCTCGCTGGGCCTCAGTTTTCACATCTGCAAAATGAAGGGTGAACTGCATTTTCGGGGTCTTCCAGCTCTGATCAACCCCATGTCGGATGTTAACTGAGCCTGAATCCTGACGCCATCGTTGCCTATACAACTCAACGCCATTTCTCCGGGAAGTGAACCTGTCAATGAATCAGCCACCAGTTAAAGATGGAGCTCTGTCTTTCTCGGCATTAAATTTGCCACCAATCAGCCTCGATGCATGAGCCCCGCCCCCCGCCCCCACCAAGCGCCCTATCGAGAAGCAGGATCAGGAGTGGAAACGGATTCGCCTTAACTAAGCAGTTCGTTATCCTGAATGGGGCCATCACTCTCCCCCTCTATCTCTGACAGCAGTTACACCGCTCCTGTTAAGGTACCTTTAGCAAAATCGCAGGCAGTATTTAGGAACCAGGAACCCTCCCAATGTGGTGATGACAAATAGTTCCTCTATCTGGAAACTCTCTTTGCAATATCCCAGCATCACTCCTTTCCCTTTTTCCAGCTCAGGGAGGGTGTTTCTAGAGGGTTGGCTCATGTCTGGCCCCAGGCTAGACGGGGGTCAGAGAGGGTTTCCATGGGAGGGGTACAGGTAGTGAAAAGAGGCATGAGTTATATTAGGGTGACCAGGTGTCTCAGTCTCCCCTGGGACCAAGGGGTTTCCTGGGACAAGTGCTTTCAGTGTTAAAACTAGAAAGTCCCTGGCAAACCAAAACAAGTTGGTCACCATAGTTACAATTCCACCATGGTCCACGATGGCTAAACCACTAGGCCTCTTCACCTATTTCAATCAGAAGGTAAGGATAACAATCCCTCCCCACTATAAGGATTAGCGAGAGTAAATGCTGCCCTCCCCACTGGTACTTGGCTCCTCGTGGGTGTTCAGTAGATGATGGTGCTGCTTAAGGATGTGACTTGTGAGATTAGGATTTGTCTTGGGCTTCCTGCACCCACGGATGCCCTTCAATCATCTTCCACCAGCAGCCAGAGGGCTTTCTCTAAAAGGCATGCCACGGCCTTCATAAGGGCCTTCAGAGCTTCTCACTGCTCCACAGAAAGAGGTGCAGATGCTCTCTGGGGTGATCTGGCCCAGGCTTGGCTCTCACCCCCTATCCAGGTCCTGCTGTGTTCTGCTCTTCCTCATGTGTGACCTCTGTCTCCCCTCTGGGCCCCAGTACAGGCTGTCCCTTCCTTCTCAAGCCCTTACTCTTTGCTTGGGTAACTCTGTTCATCCTTCAAGGATTCATGGAAATCTCACTTCCTCAAGAAAATTATCCTGGATTCCCCAGGTCATCACAGTTCCCCAAATACCCCCCCCTTCCTACCACTTAGGACACTGAAGTTTACTTGTAACGATGTGTTCATTGTACATTCTCAGTACACAAGGCCGCTAACTCTTTCTATTGGCCATGTCACTTGCGTGCCTAGAACAGTGCCCAGATCCGAGCATGTGTTGAATAAAGAAACAAATTAATTCTGCCCATCCTCTAGGCTGTTCTATAATTAGAGTGGGTGGTGTTCCCAGGAGGGCCTTCTCAGTAGCACCTCTTCCCTGTGGTGCAGCCCAAGCTCAGGGCCGCCGTGACCCCAGGTGCTTTCTGAACCTGCCTCTTGGATCACATCTGCTTGGATCGATGTTGGTATTCCTGCAGAGTGTCCCCTAAGGCTCGTCACAGAGGTCAGGAAGGACTCCGTCCAACAGAGGAAGTCACCACTGGGCGGTGAGCGGCTGCCCCATCAAGGATGGTAGGACATAGGACCTAATGAGTGAGTCAGCAGACGGCACAGGCGTAGAGCAAAGACCACAGGCAGCGGGAGCCATGAGTTGAGGCAGGAGAATCCGTGGACAGCAGCCCTGGCTGAACCAGCAGGGCCCAGGAGCAGGAAAGTGAGCGCTCACCTGAGCAGGGTGACTGCCAGAGCTGGAAGGCCCAGTATCAGGGCACCGAGGTGCTGCTGCTGCACCTGAACAATGTCCTGCTTCTCCTGGGAACACTGGGCTGAGCTGGGGTCTCCCTCGCTTCCCCCGGTAGCCTCCCCACCAGCAGAGGTAACCAGGTAGCTTGTAGCAGATGGGTTAGGAACCCCTAACATAGAGCCCCACGTTACTGCTTGATGCACCACTTGGATGTCCTTTGGCCTCCCAAATGAACAGGTCCAACACTGAAGTGATGTGTCCCCTTCCTTCTCCCCACTTCAGGGAACACCAGCAAGGCCCACAGGCTCTACAGAATAAATCCAGAATTGAACTCTACACTACCTTCCTGGGCCCAGCCACCGTTGACTGCTGGTCTATTGCCCTGCCTCCTAGATGGTCCACCCACACTCACCTTTGTCCCTGCCCACCCCTCTGATTCCATCTCCCCTCACCCTCTCCCTCATTTACTCCACCCACATACAATGAACCCTGCTGATCCCTGAATACTCTGAACACATCCCCACCTCAGGGCCTTTGCACCGGCTGCTCCCACCTCCCAGAACGATCTCTCCCCAGACACCCACTTGAATTGGCTCAAGTCCTCAATTCTTTCTCTGCTCAAATGCCTCTGCTGTGGAGAGACCTTTTCTCATTATCCTATCTATATAAAACAGCATCATAGTGATTCTCTAACTCTTTACCCTGCTTTATTCTTTTTAAAATATTTATTACTGCCTGATACATGTTTATTTGTTTATTGTCTACTGATATATCTCCCCCCCCGCCCAATCCCATACCCAACTGGGTTACAAGCTCCATGAGAGCAGAGACTTTGTGTGTGAATATATGTGAGTGTTTCAAACTTTTTCTTTTTCCTGTTGGTCAGATTGGATAATTTCTATTGATCTATTTCAAGTTCACTGACTCTTTCCTGTCATCTCTATTCTGCTACTGAGTCAATCCAGTCAGTTTTTAAGTTTCAGTTATTGTATTTTTCATTTCTAAAATTTCCATTTGGTTCTTCTTTATAGCCTTTATTTCTTTGCTGAGTCTTTCTATTTTATTATTTTTTTCAAGATGATTTGTGATTGTTTGTTCAAGTATTTTTGTTACTTTAAAGTCCTTGTTAGATAATTCCAGCATAGGTATCAATCTCATCATTGGAGTCTATTGATCGTCTTTCCCCTTGTGAGTTGAGATTTTTGTGGTTCTTTGTATGTCATGTGATTTTAGTTTGTATCTTGAACATTTTAAGTATTACTTTGTGAGACTCTGGGTCTTGTTTATATTAATTCTTTTAGTAGTTCTTTTAATTCTGATGTTCTTCCCCAAACTGCCTGCTAGTATTTACATATCAGATTTTTCAAATAGGTGTCCATACATTCTGTCCAGGTCTCATAGTTGAATTAATGGAAGATAAAGGGAGGCTGTTTATCTCACCATAGCCAGAAGTCCTTGAGTTTGTGATTTTTAATCACTACTTTACCTCTTAGAAATTAGAACAGGTCCTGGCACTTAATAATAACTCAATAAATATGTATTAGGGACTTCCCTGGTGATCCAGTGGTTAAGAATCCATCTTGCAATGCAGGGGATGCTGGTTCGATCCCTGGTCAGGGAACTAAGATCCCACATGCTGCAGGGCAACTAAGCCTGCATGCCACAACTACTGAGCCCGTGTGCTCTGGAGCCTGCACGCCACAACTACAGAGCCTGCGCACTGCAACTAAGACCCGATGCAGCCAATAAATAAATAAATATATAAATGTTTTAAAAATAAATATGTATTAAATGAACAAAAAAAAATGAGCAAATGAACATGTGGTCAGTGTTTGGCAACTTTCGAAGTCTATCTATAATTTTTATCTCATTGATCACCATTGCAACCCTGGGGGATAGTGTCCCCATTTTAGAGGTGAGGAGACTGAGGCTTAGAGATACAGAATGACTTCCTCGTGATCACTCAGAACCAGGCTTGGCAAGCAGGTCCTTCGATTCTGTTTTTTTTTTTTTTTTTTTGAAGTATAGTTGATTTACAATGTTGTGTTAATTTCTGCTGTACAGCAAAGTGATTCAGTTCTTGCTTGGGGTGTAGTGGGATCACACACCAGGTTAGACCAGCAAGACACAGCACTTCCACAAGGGAGCAGCAGAATGACTGTGGTTGGGGCCATTTTCAAGTTCAAAGCCAGCAGAGGATCCCAGGAAGGCCACGGAGGTGTGTCTGAGACCCTTTCTGGGACTGTGAGAGACCTGAGGCTGGATGGATAAATATGTCCCATCACATCTCTGACATCTGAACCCAGCTCTGGACAGTTCCCTTGGCCCAGAAGTGCCTATCTTGTGTCACCCAAGTTATCACTTGCTGATACAAAGTAACTAGAGAAGAATCAAAAGCAGTGGACCACCGTCTTTCTATCAGAGGGCAGGGCTGTTTCTGCCATCAGACTAGGAGCTTCCTGAGGACAGGACAGTGTCTCACCCTCTTCTGTGTCTGAGCGTGTAGAAGTGGTGCAGAGAACTCAAGGACCCCTCTTCCCTGGGAGAACCAGCTTGGACCACACCAAGACTTGACCTGGGGCAGACAGACAGTCGGGTGGTGGCAGCAGCTCCACCAGCTTTGTTCCACCTGCCGGAGTGGACCGTGGGAGTCAAGGTCACATAAATTCCTCATGCCACCCTCCCCTTTCTGTGGGGCTCGGATTTATCTCCACGTGATAACAGGAGCTCCATGCACCACCACTCAGGAAGAAAAGAGGTCACCCCATCTCATGAAGATAAATACCATAGCGTGGTATGACAGCCTCCCTGGGCACCCCGCACCGTGTACTTACTACCATAATAAATATTATTACAACAACCAATTACTGCAACCATATCTTTCAGGCAGGTATAGAGGGTTCTGTGAAATACACCCTTCCATGCTGGGCTAACAGGTGCACCCAGCCATCACCTCCTTGTTAGCAGAAATGGGGGCAAGAGGTGGGACAGAAGATGGAAGGGGGCCTTTTAAGAAAAGAAAGCTTCTGAGCAAAGAGGGGAGATTCATAGCTCATCTGTCTCTAGGATGGATCAATTCTTCCTCTCCAATAGCTCTCAGAACTGTGACTGCCCTGCACCAGCCCTGCCTTGGTTCGGGCCCTTAAAATCCCCACCAGGACCCTGCACGGCCGCCTTGCTATTCCCAACCCTCAGGCTTTGTCCCTCCAATTCACCCACAACATTGGAGTCACAGTGATATTTCTGAAATGCAAATATGATGATGCCACCTCTCTGGTTAATGCCATGCAATTTCCCCACCCCATTGCCTTCCAATTCAGGATCAAGTTCAGCCTCTGTCATGGACAACCGGGCCCCCAATGATCTGGTCTCTCTCAGCCTCTCCGACTCAATCAGTCTCTCACTGCGTTTGTGCTACCCACCCACCAGCCCTCCCAGATATCCTCAGATTCTTCTTTTTGCCTGTGCCACTTCCTCTTCCTGGAATGCCCTTTTGCTCTGAGTTCACCTAGGGAAATTTGTACACGTCCTTCGAGGTTCAATGCCACGATCACCCCCTCCTTGATTTCCATGAGTCTGACACTCTCTCTTATAAGCACACAGCCCCCTGTAAACATCTCAGTCATAGCCGGTCCACATCGCTCTGTAATATAACATATGGTTCTTTGTGTATGTCTCTGCAATCAGGCTGGGAGCTTCTTAAGGTCAGGGGCCTGGGCATTCATCCCTGTAGGATATTTGGCACGTGGTGGGTGCTCAGCCTGTGTGCTGCATGCATGAAGTAATGAATGAACCAACACACGAGCACTGCATGGGACAGGGCTTGGTGAACCGTGTAGCCCTGGAGCAGTGTGGATTAGGCTGCAGCCCAGCGTACTGATGTCACATCTCGGATCCAAATCCTCCTTTGTCTCCTCACTGCCTTTGGGATGAAGTCCAAACCCCTTCCCCCACACTCATGGCCTGCCTCTTGTCCCTCTGCCTTTTGCATGCTGAGCCTCAGTCATCCTGAATTCCTTAGAGCTCCTTAAATATGCTTTGTCTGGCTACTGGGTCCTGGCACCTGCCATCCTTTTGCCTGGAACACCTACCATCACTTTACCCCCATCGCTTTGATATACCCCTCAGGTCTTAGTTTAGACATCACTTACTTTAGAGGCTGCCCAACATACACCCTAACTTCACCTACCCTGCACCCAGAACCCCCAGATCATGGTTAAGTGCCCCTCTCATGGCATCTAAAATAACCCCAACACGTTGCATGGAGTGACCCTTTATTTTGCCGGTCTGTCTCCCAACATTGTGAACTATGAGCTCCTGGAGTGCCAAAAATATGACTCAGTAACTGCATGCTGGCCATGCTGTTGGTACTGAAGACATATTTATTGAATGAATGAATGGATGAATGAGTGAATGAATCTACAGATGAACAAATAAATTCTACAGATATCTTCAGCTGGCCTCGCCTTAGTAATAACATCAAATTCTGTTGAGGCTGGAAGGTTTCTTTGTTTTTTTGCCTTATTGGGTTATGGATTTCCACTCTAATTTGAACCATGGAAAGACATCTAGACAGGAAGGCCCCACCCTCAGACTCCTGGTTCTCACCTCCCCCACCAGAAGGTCAGGTCAGTTCTGGGCCACCAAAGACCTCAAACATTTTACACCTCTGCAGGGAGACGTGCCTGCCACTTTCAGGTGTCCAACCCCTGCCCCAACCTCCCAGACTCTTCTGAAATATTCCCCCTCTGTGTTCTCCAGCCAGCTAATCAAATTCCCCTCTGTCAGAGGCAATAGATGCTCAAAAGCCTTGTAGTATTAATGTATTATTCATGACATATGTATTATTTATCATTAGTTTGTTTGTTTATTATTAATTTGTGTTTCATTATTGATAATGTTGTGGTTCTACTATTAATAAGAAGGATTGGGAAGGCTGTTCTGTGGCCCTTTGAAGACACCTGATGCTTCTCTGATTGATTCTCCGGAGAGCCAGGGTCGGTCAGTTTTCTTCCCAATTCATGGATGGGAGACACTGAGGCCAGGGAAGGGCAGGGCTTGTTCAGTCATTCCTCTTGCCTCTGAGATGTAGGCAAGGGAAGGTGATGGGACTGGGGAAATGCTTCATTAGGCAGCATGTCCTGGGCTGACAACAGGGCCAAGTGCATAGGCTCCTGCAGGATACTGATGCTGGACCTGCCAGTCAAGTCTCCATCTGGACCAGCTTGTCCCAGGCTCCTTTGCCCAAGTTCACATTGGGGTCTGAAGGTGTCTTTGCTATGCTTGTACACAGTGCTGCTCTGTGCTCCCCAAACCCCATTTTTTTCCTTTTCCTCCCAGGGATTCAGCTGGACTACATTTCCCAGCCTCCTTTGCAATTTGGTGGGGTCATGTGACTAAATCCTGGCAGGGGAATATGGCTTCCAGGCCTGACCCCTAGAAACCTCCTGTGCCATCCTCCACACCCTCTCTCTATATCAGCTGCCTGGATGGACCCGGACGAGAACAGAGCCAGAAGATGGAAAAAACCTGGGCATTTGAATGACAGTATGGAGTAATGTCCTCCTACAGCCCCTGACAGACAGTAATATGAGTGAGAAATAAAATGCTATTGTGTTAATTATAAAATAATTTTTATAATAAATATATTTTATATAATAAACACAAATTATTAAAAACAAAACCTCTGAGATTTTAAAGTGATTTGTTACAGCAGTTATTCTACTAATACTTTCCATTAATATATTGCACATAGTAGGTACTCAGTAGGTTCTTCGTGAAAAAAAAGTGAACAGGCAGATAAATGAATAAGTAACAAAATTAATCAGTGAGTCCGGCTATACTGTCACTGAGTTGGATTCCCAAACCATAGTTCTCCATCACAGAGGATCACAGGAAAGTGGCTTTTATGATCTTGAATTGAAATCTTTTTGTTATAAAGATGGTAAACTGAGGCCCAGAGAAAGGAAGGGCCTTGGCCGAGGTCACAAAGACAATTAATAAGCAATTTAAGACCAGGATGCAGGTCTCCCGAAGCATATCACACCATTGTCTTTTCTCCCATGACCTCTCATTTG
Organism: Eschrichtius robustus; assembly: GCF_028021215.1. Classification (NCBI taxonomy): domain Eukaryota; kingdom Metazoa; phylum Chordata; class Mammalia; order Artiodactyla; family Eschrichtiidae; genus Eschrichtius; species Eschrichtius robustus. The sequence goes on along the minus strand of NC_090826.1, from coordinate 14,018,872 downwards.
ATAGCTTGCCATAATCCTCTAGAACTTTCTCAGTGCCTTTGGGGGTTGGTGAGGGGAATCATCATTTCTTTATCTCTGGGTCAGTCCAGCATCCAAAGAACAGCTGCAACTGCCAGAAGGGAAGAAGGATGAGAGACTGATGGGATACAGGATGCTCGTGAGATGCCCGAGCAGCCACGGCTGTCTCTGTAGTGCCCTCTCTGGTCCAGGGCCACCAGGTCAGGGCTGGCTGTGCAGCCAACCACAGGGAAGCCACAGGTGGTGCAGCAGGAAAAGGAAATAGCTCCAGACCTTGAAGCCAAAAACCCAGGTCTAGCTCTCATTCTGCCATGGACACAGAAAGCAAGTCCCTCCCCTTCTCTGGGCCTCAGTCATCTCATCTGAAAAAGGGGCTCATGGTGATTATTACTGAGAGTAATGGTGATGCAAGATGAGACAATAGAGGGGAAAGAGATCTGAAGAGCACAATTGGGAAGGCCTCCTGCTGTGCATGAGGATATTGTCAGGGACCACCGGTGCCGAGAGGTTATGACCTTGGGCTTGGGAACCAGATAGACCTGGGACAGCTTCTGACTCTGCCACAGGCCACCTCTGCAGCACTAAGTTGTTTCATTGCTCTGAGCCTCAGTTTCCAACTGCCAAATGGGGATAATTATCCTTACTCCTTAGTGCTGGAAGGGGTGGGGGAAAGGGAGGGAGATGGCCCAGGCAAGGGGCCCAGTGCAGTGCCTGGCGTATGGGGACAGTGCTGACGCAGATATCCTGGCCATCACTCCCCTGCCTTGACTGCCCCACTTCTCCACACCCTCAATCCTCTTTTACCAGCAACACTCCTTTAAGGAGTTTGCTAGAAAGCTTTGGGGCCGATAACCCATGTTTCTTTTTTGTCTGTTTCAGATCAGCCTCAGGAGCACGGAGGCTGAGAAGTCACCATCTCCTAGTCGATGTTTTTTGTGTCCTCTACGGAGATTTTTGAAGCAAAGTACACAGAGGGCCTGGCAGCCCTGCATCCTCTGACATCACTCAGCACCACGAGGACAGATTTGTGAACAACAGGGAGGCTCTTCCGACTTAGAATAAAATTTAAAATGGATGAGACGTTATTAAGGAATATTTTAAAAGAAAAATAGTTATTACTCAAGGAACACAGTCTAAGCTAGGTTATAAACTGGCCTTAATCAGTAAAATGAGGCAACTTAATGAAAAAAATTACAATTTAAAATAGGCCTACATTCAACAATAATGTCTCATAAACACAGAAGTCCTTTAGCACATAAGAATTAATTGCTGGACTCAGAAGCTAAAGGCACAATGAAGGAACCCTTAATTTTTTGGTCTTTTATTTTTCTCTTCCAAAAGGGAACCAAAAGGAAGACTAGACTTCCTCGCTTCGACACCAAAGGGTCTGGAAACTTGCAAATGGAATTTGCTCAGTAACAATTCTGTTTCCTTCAATCTATTAGTTTAAGACATGGTCTGAATGAAGTGTCGCTTTGTTCTCTGGATCTGAATCAGTTTTAAATAAATGCATGTGACAGTTTTACCTCTGATGAATTAGGGAATGAACTCATTTTGCAGAATCAAAGCCCCTGAGTTTAGACCCTTCAGGCTGGGCAGCTCAGCTATCAGGGTAACAGCCTTACTGGTCCAGCGAGATATTGCATCTCTATTACAGCAGCCGTTAGAAACAGTCCAATAAAGCAGAGTGGTCTCATCCAGGGACGATTTTTGCCCCCCAGGGGGATATCTGGCAGTGTCTAGAGACACTTCTGGTTGTCACAGCTGGTGGAGGTGGGGACTGCTACTGGCATCTACTGGGTACAGACCAGGGATGCTACCAAACACCCAACAATGTACAGGACGTCCTCACAACCAAGAGTCGTCCAGCCCCGGATGGCAACAGTTCTGAGGTTGAGAAACCACGCAGCGAAGGGAGAAAAGCAAAATTCTGGAAGGAATGAATGTGCCCTCAGGAGTTCCCAGGCACAGGAGACAAAGAGAGTCTCCAAACATCAGGACTGGCTATCTGAAGCTGGAAATGTAGGCTGCTGGAGAATTTTCCCTCAACATGACCCCAGCACCAGCTGTGTCTAACATCTGACTTTCTTTCACCCAAACCTCTTTTCCACCCAAATGGATCAACTCTCTCCATCAGAGCGTCTTTCTTGCCCTCTGGAACCTATTTTGATTTTGTGATAGGAGAATCCTAGGAGAAAGTTTTTGTTTTTGTTTTTTTAAAAATTTATTTATTTTTACTGATTTAGTTTTGGCTGCGTTGGCTCTTCGTTGCTGCGCGCGGGCTTTCTCTAGTTGCGGCGAGCGGGGGCTACTCTTCGTTGCGGTGCACGGGCTTCTCATTGCGGTGGCTTCTCTTGTTGCAGAGCATGGGCTCTAGGCTCGCAGGCTTCAGTAGTTGTGGCACGTGGCCTCAGTAGTTGTGGCTCGCAGGCTCTAGAACACAGGCTCAGTAGTTGTGGTGCACAGGCTTAGTTGCTCCACGGCATGTGGGATCTTCCTGGACCAGGGCTTGAACCTGTGTCCCCTGCATTGGCAGGCAGATTCTTAGCCACTGCGCCACCAGGGAAGCCCAGGAGAAAGTTTTTTCACAGTCACCCTTGGCGAAATGGATTTATTCTGCAAAGCAAGAATCCTAGCTCATAAAGGTGAGAGTCTTGAGGGCTCCTTCCTCAAAGGGTAGCACTCAGCGCTTCCCTCCTTGCTAATCTGGCTCTCCCTGCTTGGCAGAAGAAGCAATCTGGTCTTCATGTTAATACTTTATAAACGCAAACGTCCTACAAGATAAACATCAGTCTATTACACCTGTTCGGTTTTAGAGTGCCTGCTCGTCACCGAAGGCTATTTGGGCCTGATTCGCTCACGATATATAACTTCTTCCTGCTGGAGGCCAAGGTACAGATCGTAGACATCTTATTGAGTGGAGGGGTTAGGTGGGGAGCAAGTGGGTTAGGGTGGGATGAGCAAGAGACATTTTATTCCCATCCTCCAGGGCTCAAGTTTTCTGCTTCCTAGAGGGGACAGAAAGGCATGGGGTCCCTCAACAAGAGTTGCATGGACCATGGGCCAATTTGCCACCAGGACAAGAATTCAGGAACAAGGCAGGGTACACTCCAACAACTGGATAGTTTTAGTTTAAGTTATGAAAGAATGCTGAGTCTACTGTGGGCAAGTATTAGGTAAGTCCTGCCCAACCAGCCAGCCTTTCTGAAAACAGGCTGGAATCTTGCTCTGCCACTTCCTAACTCTACGCTCTTGGAATATGACACATCAGTCTTTTTATCTATTAAGTAGGAATACTGACGCCGACCTCCCAGGGCTGGAGATAATAGATGTACGGAGCTAACGTATCACTGAATACATGATTGATGTTACTACTGTTAGAACAATTCTATTTCTTTTTATAGGTATAATTTATAGTAAAATACTACAGTAAGATACAGTAAAACCTCAAGCAAACAACTTGATGCATTTTTTACTTATTACACACCCAAATGAACCATCATCCAAATGAAAATATAAACCATTCCCAACACCCCAGAATGTTCCCTCATGCTCCTCTCCAGTCACTCCCCCCAACCCCAAGGACAACCTCTATTCTGGCTTTTCCATCCTAGGTTAGCTTTGCTTCTTCCTGACCCTCCTATATAAGTAGAATCATGCAAGAGGTGCCCTTTTGTGTCTGGCTACTTTTTTCTCAGTACAATGTTTTTGACATTCATCTATGTGTTGCCTTTATCTGGAGTTTATGCTTTTAAAAAATGTTTCCTGGGTAGTATTCTGTTGTATGAAATACCACAATTCATTTATCCATTCGACCATTGAGGGACATTTAGGTGGTTTCTAGTTTGGGGATATTATAAATAAAACCTATGGTTGTCATTAAAATATTAATCCTAGACCCAAGGGACAACTGGTCAACCCCTTTCTTCCCCGGGGAACTGATCCCCACCCTTGGCCAGCTCCAGGCACAGAGGCCCTCTGTTGTGTTATGAAGAAAATGAGTTCGCCCTCAGCATGCCCACGCAGCCCTCTGCACCCTTGCCCTTCCTCCCAGGGGCACTCGGGGCATCCCTTAAGAATCTTGGCCACTTAACATGCCTTTGATGTGAACACTTTTCCCCCACTGTTCTCCTAGGGGCATGTTGAAGACAATCTCTGACACCCCCCATGATAAATGACATGACGTTTGATCCTGCTTTGCTTTTTACAAATGTACACATCCTTCTGATCTGGCGGGGAGGACAATAGCCCTATTTTTCCGGTAGGAAAACTGAAACAAATGGATTCATCCACTTGTTCACTCACTGGACAAATACTTACTATTTTGGATGAAACCCTTGCTAGTTACTGGGCCAGGCATGAGCCATGAACTGATCTGGTGAGAGATGCATAAACATAGGATCACACCCCCTGCCAGATTCTTCGCACTTTTGCATCTTCTAGCACTGAGTGCCCTTGTATTTTACCAAATCCACTGCTTGCTTTTTGCATTATTAATCTCAGCTCCCTGGTGAGATGAAGTTTTCTGTTGCTAGTTTTTTTTTTTTTAATCCTTCCATAATACACAACACTCTTAGGAATACAGAAGTGCTTAATAAATGCTCTGAAAGAGTGCAATAGAGACTGGTATTGTCGACTTGACTTCATAACTCCAGACTTACAAGTTCCACATTAGAGAGGCTTGCACATACCCAAATAGCTTTCTGGCAAGTACAGCTAAATCATACATCACATGTGTGTAGGTCAAAGAGATTCAAGGTCCAAGAAGGACTCAACATGCCCTTGCTGGGTGTGAAGAAAACATGCCAGCAGCCTTTAGGAGCAGAGAGCAACCCCCATCGACAGCCAGCAATCAAACACAGACCTCAGTCCTACACCCACAAGGAAATGATTTCTGCAACATCCCTAACAAGTTTGGAAGTGGATTCTCCCCCCGAGCCTCCAGATGAGAGCCCAGTTAACTAACCCCTTGGTTCTGACCTTGTGAGACCCTGAGCAGAGAACTGAGCCTGGCCCACAGGGACTTCTGACCTACAGAAATGTGAGGTTAGAGATGGGTGTAGTTTTAAGCTGCTGAGTTTGTGTAATAAAGCAATAAAGGCTAATATAACATGTTTATCTGAGATTGCAGTAGCCAGGAATCCTTTTGAAGCATCAATCAAATTATGCCACTCCCCTGCTCCAAGCATGTTAATAGCTCCCTTCACACTGGACAGCCAGAGCCAAAGCTGTCTCATGGTCCAGAGAAGTCTGGCCTGGCTCTCGCTACCTTGCTTCTTACCACTCCCTTCCTCTCACTCCATTCCAGCCAAACTGACCTCTTTGCTTTTGCATAAACATCACAAGCTCACTCCTACCTCAGGACCTTTGCACTTACTGTTTCTTCTTCCTGGAATACACTCATCCCAGTTATGCACATGGTTTGCCTATTCATTTCAGTTTGATCTTTGCTCACTGTCCTATCCCCATGGATACCTTCCTTGACCACCCAGTCTAAAATTCTCTAAAATTCCCACTTAGCATCTCTCTCTATCCCTAAAATTGCTTTATTTTTTATAACACTATTTCTCTGCTTAACAGTATATTTTAATTTATCCCTTTGTTTATTACCAATTATATAGACCCTCCTACCCCACCGAATAGGATGTCACCCCTAGGAGGGGTTGGACTTCCTCTGTTTTATTCACTGCAGTGTCTCCAGTACCGAGAACAGTACCTGGGAATCATCAATATTTAATAGGGTTTATGATGAGCTAGGCATTGCATTAGGTACCATCTATTGCTTTAATGAAAACAACAAATCAACACCGCCATTCTTTAACATTGATAGGCCATCTCACAGAGCAAGATTTTAAAGAACTCCCATAGGTAGGATTTTGTACCTTTCTCACTAGTCCTTAACAGCATTCATAGTTTCCCTAGCTCTGATTCTGGGCTACATTTTGATTAGAATCCTGCGTATAGGTCACCTTGATTCACTTGTCCCCTGGTTCCAATTGGACTGTAGGGTTTCAGGGGAGCTTGGAATCAAAATGCTCGAGCATCATTTCCTGGCTACAAGACCTGGAGTTGTATTTTATTTCCAAACCGATTCTTGTGATTACTTCCTTTCACAATGGGCTGCTTGAGTCATGCTCCCATAGGCTTCACTTGCTCAGAGCCCCCATCTCCATCCTTCTCCTTGTCAGCAAGATAAGAGGGAGTTGGGGAAAGACCTGGACGACAAATGTCCCCTGTATAAACTGGATGGTTTCTCCACTGAGAAGGTAACTTCCCACTGGGTTCTGGAAGAAGAGACACAGCGCTATTCTTATCAATATTTTTATCTTTAATGACTTCTCCCTTTGGTGATTTCAAGAGTAACATTTGCTTATCGTAGGAAATAAATAATACAAGAAATTGTACAGAAAAAAAAAATCCCCTCATGTAAACAACCACACAGAAAAAGTCATTGTTACTATTCTGAAATTCTCTCTCTCTCTCTTTAACATGACTCTGAGATCCTAGTATCACTTGACATGAAAATGCAAATCCTCTTATGCCCAATTGTGAAGGTTAATTTTACGTGTCAACTTGAATGGGTCATGGGGTGCCCAGATTACACATTATCTCTGGTTGTGTCTGTGAAGGTGTTTCCAGATGAGATAAACATTTGAATCAGTGGACTCAGCAAAGGAGATCACCCTCCCCAATGTGTGTAGGCATCATCCAGTCCATGAAGGGCCTGAACAGAACAAAAGGCAGAGGGAGGAGGAATCTGCCCCTTTTTTTTCCTGCCTCACTGCTTGAGCTGGGACATCTCACCTATCTTCTCTTGCCCTGGGACTGGGATTTACATCATCAGCTCCCCTGGTTGTCAGGCCTTTGGACTTGGACTAAATTACACCACTGGCTTTCCTGGGTCTCCAGCTTGCAGACAGCAGATCATGGGACTTCTCAGCTTCCATTATATATATATATATATATATATATATATATATATATATATATATATATATATATATATATATATATATATATATATTCTGTTTCTCTGGGGAACCCTGACTAATACAGATTTTGGTATCAAGAGTGGTTCTAGAGGAAGAGCATCTTAAAGACGAGTTTTCTGAATTCGTTCTGGGGTTTCTGGAATTGGCTCTCCAATCTAATTAGATTTAAAGATGCTAATGACTCTATTTCTGTCCTAGTCAGTTCAGGCTGCTATAACAGAATACCATAGACTGAGTGGCTTACAAACAACAGAAATTTATTTCTCACAGTTCTGGAGGCTGAGACGTCCAAGATCAAGGTACTGACACATTCAGTGTCTAGTGAGGGCCCACTTCCTGCTTCATAGACAAATGTCTTCTCTCTGTGTCCTCGTGAGGGTGAGGGAGCTCTCCTGGGTTTCTTTTATTAGGGTGCTAATCCCATTCATGAGGACTCCACCCTCATGAACTAACTACCTCCTAAAGGCTCTACCCCCTAACACATTGGGGTTTAAGATTTCATCATATGAATTTTGGGGAGACACACATTCAGTCCATAACACCAACATCATAATAATCTAAAACTTTTCCAGACTAGCCGAGAGAACAAGAGATTTCGTAAATCCTCTCAGATCCTGTATCTCCAAACTCAGTCTATATTTTAAAAAATTTAAAAGGGGTTTTTGAAAACCCAAACTGTAAGGAGAACATCTGCACCTATGAAGTAGTTTCCGCTGTGGGCTATACACTCCCCAGCTCAACAGGGAGGCAGGATGCAGCCCTGAGAGGTCACCTTGTCCATCCCCCTGCTTCCAGGCTGAAACCAGGCCATGAATTAGATGTGAATTCCATTTTTTAAAGGACTTCCCTCTAGTTCCTGTTCTGGCCCCCCCCCCCACCCCCGTGTCTTTCTTTTCAGAACTGAGAGAAACCAACTCATGCTCCAAGGGCAATCAGACACAGATTGCCTTGTCTGCATGTTTGTAAGCTGGATGCCTCTCCTACTTGACTCAACCATCCCCAGGCCTCCTCCCCTTCATCTCCCCTCCGTCCCCGAGCCTGTGCTCAGAGATGTCAAACCAACAGGCCCAAGCAATTGTAACTCAGGGAGTAAATCAGTGGCCAAATAAAAGAAATACATACACACCATAGCCAAATAGGGACGTTTGTGTGTCATTCATTTTTCGGAGAGGATCCACGTGCTGGCTCACTTTAGATGACCTTAGGATGATTGAGAATGAGTTAATAGCAGCAACAAGGACTCCTAGAGCAGCTGACCGTGGTTGTTAAGTGCAGGTACGCTGGAGCCCAACTACCTGGGTTCATATCCCAGCTCTGCCTTGGGCAAGTGACTGTACCACTGAGCCTCAGTTTTCTCTTCTGTAAAACAGAGATCATAATAGAACCCACTGACTTCATAGGGTCAGAGGAGTTCATATTCTCAGAGCAGTGCTGGGGACCTGGGTAAGCCTTCCACATCATAGGGCTTTTAGGATTGTGTTGTTATCATGTACTAAAGGCTGCCAGACACCTTACCTCTGGTGTATGGACTCTCTCCAGTCCCAACAAGACAAGGGTTGGTCACAACTTGCAGATAAAGGAAACAAGGAGCAGTACTCGCCGAACAGTGGCCCCAGGGTGAAATCCTGCCCATCACCTGTTTCTGTAGGCCTCACCAGCTAAGAAGGATTTTTATATTTTTAAATAGTTATATTTTTATATTTTTAAACGGTTATGTAAGTACTCACATAGTATGTTCGATTTTACCTCTTGGCCTGCAAAACCATCTGGCCCTTTACAGAAAGTTTGCCAACCCAAGGCTTTGAAAGGGTTAAAGGCTGGGAGTGGGATTCTGACCCCCAAACTTGTCCTCTTTCATATAGCCTCTGTTGTTTCACTTCGAATGAATGTATGTCTTTCAGCTCAGACTGAAGGATATTCAAATACTATTCATTCATTCATTCATTCATTCATTCAACAACTACTTATTAAGGGTGAGAGGCAGAGGAGGAGACACAGGCCAGCTCATTGCTGGATGCCTGGAGCCTCACACCGCTTAGCCTTGTAACAACCAGGAGGAACAAAAGGTCTCTAGTAAAACTAGATTGATCAGAAAACACCTCCAGTGACTGACATCTGATGTCCTCCAGAGAAAGCCCACCTACCACCCACCCAGAAGCTCAGTAGCTTCCAAATCCCACTGTCACATGCCTGGCCACAATGCATTCTGTTTCTTCTCAAATTCTCTGGAATGCTGAAGGGCATCAGGAATGGTGTCTCTGGTCCAAAGCCCAACCCAGTAGGTCCACCAGATCAGGCCCAAAGTGCCTCTCCCTGGGGTGATGAGGGCTCGGGTGATCCAGGCTCTACACCCTCCTTGGGTACCATTTTTGGTGTTTGTCCATTTCTTTGGCTTTATAGTAGTCTAGCAGGTATGACAACTCCAATCAGAAATAATATAGTCATTTAGGCGTGGAGAAGGGCCACCTAAAAGTAATGAAAGTGGTCATTCAGTGAACAGTAAAGCCAACACCTGTGAGTTTTGGTTCCTAGCGCTGGCCTTGGGCCATCTTCGCCCCCAGCCTCAGCCACCCTGGGGTGTGAGACGGCGCAGCTCAGCTATTTTGAATACTTGGAGGACTATAATAGGCTTCGGAAAATATGGGTGTTTACAGCCTTATTCTCATCATGGGAAAACTGACATTAGGAAAGTACATGACAGAAATCTTATGTACTTTCCAGAATGTAAATAGAGTTAAAAGTGAAATTGTCAGGAGGCAGCAGGGCACTCAGCAGTGGGAAATGAGCTGGGCAGGCCCGGAATGGAATTTTCCAATCTGTCGGTGCTCTCCTGGACTACATTGGCCGCTCTTGGGGTGAAAGGAGGGAGGGAGGGGTCAGAGAGGGAGGGAGGTTTGAGGTCATGGATTTAGTATCTGGCTCATTTGCAGGTGAGTTTAATCAAAATTGGAGGACAGAAATAAATGATTCTACTTACTTACAGGGCACAGAAATGGATGCCTGGGCCTTCTGGAGCCCTCTCGCTGCTGATTGCTAGGAGGTTCTAACAGAAAAGCTTAGACTTAGATGTAAAAGTTAAAATCTTGGGGGTGGGGTGGGGGAGGGGTGCCGTGGAAACGGGCAGATTCTCATGCCTCGATCAGGGGAGAAGGCGGCCAGGCCCCAGGTATACGGCCCCCTTGTTATTTCCTTGAGAGTCTCAGCCCCTGGATACCCTGGGCCAATTCTGATGTCCATTGTCAGTCAATATGAAGAAGTAATTAGGACCAGAAGGCTGAGTCGTTGCGGCTGCTGCCTGCCCAGCTGGGCTGAAGATCCCACTGGGAAATTTCTAGTTGACAAATTTCTCTAGCTCTTTAAAATTCCAGCGACAATCGTGTGCCTAGGTGGGAAAGCCTTCCCTTCAGCAAAATCCTTAAAATGTCCTTGTTGCTGGATTAGCCCTGTGAGCCACAGTTTTGATTTCACCATTCCCTCTGCTCTACAACCTTCACTGGCTCCCCAGTGTCTGCAAGTCCGTACACCTTAGCCTGGCCCTTCCAGGTGTCCGTCCAGCTGCCCTTAGAGCCACATCTCCAAAGAGCTCCATCCCCCCAGCACACGCTCAGTCGCCGACCCAGCCACCCAGGGCTGCCCACCCACTCCAGGACGGCTCAAGAGCACTTCTTCCTCCAGCCCTTTGCTCAAGCTGCTTCCTCTGCCCACAATGCCCTTCGCATCCTTCTGCATCCTTCCAGGCTCAGCAACTGGTCCCTTGAGAGCTTTCCTGATTACGCTTCTCCCTAGTGTGGAAGAGACACTCTATCTTTGCTTCCATTAATGTTCATCTCTCTGACATGGCCCCCCGTCTCATGTGAACACTATTATCTATTTACACACCCATCTCGGGCTTAGAACAGGCTGAAGCAGCAGGGGAGAGAATGGGGTTATCCATTTACTGCACATCCCTCACGTGGGCTGTGGTAAGACATGAGATGACGCACGTGCAACTGAGCAGGTGAGCTGAGTGACAAAAGCTGCTTCCAAGGACAGTGGGGGTCCTCATCACCTGAGTCAGGAAGGCTTGGCCAAAGGGTGGTACTGTGGGATGAACTGTGTCCCCCCAAAATATATGTTGAAGTTCTCATCTCCAGGACCTGTGACCTTATTTAGAAAGAGGGTCTTCGCAGACACAATCAAGTTAAGATGAGGATGGGCTCAAATCCAATATGACTGGCTTCCTTAGAAGAAGAGGAAAATTTGCACACAGAGACACAGATGTACAGAGTGAGGATGCCAGGCGAGGATGGAGGCGGGGATGGGAGTAATGCATCAACAAGCCAATGATGCTAAAGATTGCTGGCGACCACCAGAAGCGGGAAGAGGCAGGGGAGGACTCTTCCCTAGAGCTGTCAGAGGGAGCGTGGCCTGGACAACACGTTGATGTTGGACTTCTGGCCTTCAGAACTGTAGAGAATAAATGTCTGCTGTTTTAAGCCACTTTGTTATGCCAGCTCTGGAAAATTAATACAGGTAAGATGGAAAGGAGGAAAACCGTTTACCTACTAGGCTCCAGATAATTCATGTCCATAATCTCATTTAACCTCATTTTGTCTGGGAGGCAGATGGCTTTTTTATTTTATAACAAGCTGACCAAGACCCAGAGAAGGGACGTGACTTGGGCACAAACCCAGTTAGGAAGAGGCAGAGGTGGGATTTGAACCCAGAACCGATGCGAGCCTTCCCCCTGCCCCACGCCTGACGGAGTCTCAAGGAGTCCCTGGCCAGGAGGGGAAGCAGCAGAACCCGTGAGTGTGAGTGGCCTTTGCCTGGGTCCCTGGAGCCCCCTGGAACTGTCCTCACCTATCTTTCCTGTTCTCCTGCAGCAGACAACGCAGTTACCTGGGGACCAGTTCCTGTGGGATCTGCTGCCCAAGTATGAGCCCAGGAAGCTCGAGCATCTTATCTGACGAAGCAGGGAGGGGCGGCTGGCTCCCGATAAACTTTGCCCATTTGTTAACATGTGTTCCAAGCTGAGATTACCCGGTGTGGAGCAGACAATGGAGACCATTAAATAAAGTCGGGAGTGTTGTGGCTGTGACTGCCTGAAGTGAAAGATAGTGAAGGAGGGGGATCTAGGGTGCTGGGGAGGGGAGATGGGGGGCCGCTGCCCGCTCCCTCTGGGCTCTGTTACAATCACAGGGAAAGTGGCACACGGCACAGTTTCCCATCACGCAAAGGCAACATCGCCAAATAAAGAGACCCAGGGAGTCAGTGGGTCCAGGATGCTGAGAACTTCAGAGTCACAAGATGCTCTACGTGACAAGCCCTCTGGGAGATGTCTCAAGGGGTGGTGCCCAAGCTGTACTCAGCAGACCTAAGGGATCTGAGGGGGTGGTCCCGGGCACAAGGGAGTCCCATAATAATCACTACCATAACGGGGACCATTGTGGAGGTTTTACTCTGTGTCAAGCACATCTTTTGTCTTATTTAATCTTCACCGAGTTCCAGCATTATCCCCATTTTACAGATGATGAAACAGAGGCTTGGAGAGGTCAAGTAATTTAAACCCATCACCTGACAGGTAAGTGGCAGGAGCAGATTTAGGGGCATCTTGTAGATGGGGCGCGGATCCCAAACCCGCTCTTTAACCAGAGAAGCTCCCTTTTTATCTGTTTGATATATTAGGGTGCTTTTCAAGTTGTATGTAAAAAAAGTTTGCTTTAGAACAAAGGTCTACATTTTTCACCTCATTTACAGGCTTTGAGACACAGAGCATCCACACTGGGTCCGGCATCCTTCCTCCCCAGAGCTGAGCTGACAGGCACCCCAAGAAAGCTGCTGCTGGGCCCCGGCGATGCCAGAACCTTCCGTCTTCTGCTCGCATCGTCTGTCTGCTTCTCTGCCCCGCGTGCTGCTGCCTCACACCCTGCTTAGCCCCTCAGGATTCTCCGCCTGCAACAGGCTTCTGTTCACTCCGAGATGCTTCTCTCCCCCTACACAGGCCACCAGCCTTGCACGCGGCCCACACCTGATATGGCATCCCAGCCTCAGTCCGTGACCCCCTGGGGAGGGGATTAGGCAGATGGAAAGGGAAGAATGGACCAGTCAAGAGCCCTGCCCACACTGTGCCACGGAGCCTGTCACCATCACAGGCTTCTTCTTGCGGTGGGCGTCTGGGCAGAGAGGGAGGAGGACAATCTTCCCGTCGTCATTTTATGCCACTTCTCGGCAAAGAGCAAATCTTTTTCCCTCCATGATTTCATTAGATCCTCACAGCACCCCAGGAGTTAAGTGGGGCCGGGAGAGAGGTGACAGACCTGGGGTCACCCAGCTATTAAGTTATGCCTAGGCTGTGTTCTGCCTGGCACCCATTCTTGGACTCTTTCTTTAATACTCTGTTCTCTCTTTTGATCCCGTGCATTTTGTACTGCCCACCTGCTCCCTAATTTTAGAACATTTCCCGGCCGGGGAGGGCTGTTTGTTTTGCTACAGCATGAGGACAGCTCCTGGCAGGCCTTGTCTAGTGTCACAAACTCATCTGGAGACTGTCTGTATTTTTAAAGGCCTGGCTCTATGGTTTCTCTGTGTTTTATAGCCAGGAAAATAAAAATGGGGGTGATGAGTGATGAATGTCCCCTGGAGCCTGGATGACCGGCTGCTCCTCCATCTCTCAGCGATTGCTCTAGTGGTCCCTCCGCGCGGGCAGGGGCCACCCTGCCCCAGCCCACCGGCATTCCAGGAAGCAGGGCAGGCAGGACCCCGGCCCCAGGGGCACTGGAGCTGGCATCTGAGACCAGGACACGTGCTACCTCCTGGGGCCTGCTCTGGGCGTTCTCTCGGAGTCCTGACCTCCACGGGGCCCTTATTCTGGTGGAGTTCCCCCCCGGCAGGGGACCCTCATCATGGCCACTTGGAAACAGGGACCTTTTCATCAATCCAGTGATGATACTGAGATAGATGCCATTAGACATTTCTTCATTATAAATGTTCAAAGGATCGCAAAGTATCAGCTACACTTAAAAACCGAAATTTTAATCCTGCGATAAACCATCATGGAAAGGAATTTTAAAAAGAACATATATATATGTATAGCTGAATCACTCTGCGGTACAGCAGAAATTAACACAACATTGTAAATCAACTATACTTCAATTAAAAAAATTGTTAAAAAAACCCACAAAAACTATTTTTCTGTAAAGAGTCAGAATAATGTGTGTGAGTGATTAAGACCCTATAATGTGCCAATCATTGCAAGTACTTTGGATTTTTAAATCCTCGTCCTCTTTTTACAGATAAAGAAACCAAGGCCTGAAGATGTTAGTAGACCCGCCCCATCAGCACGGCTAAGAAGCAGCCACTGTGACAATACCGACACTGACTGAGGATGGACCCACGTGCCAAGCATCGCTCCAAGCCCTTTGCTTCACCACGATCCCCTGGTGAGGTAGTCTTGATTATTTTCCCAGCTGATAGATGAGGAAACAGGCTCAGAGTGGGAGAGCCACAAACCCAAGGTCACACAGCTTGAGTGGCAGGACCAGGATTGGAACCCAAGCAGGCCGCCCAACCCAGAGCCTGGATTCAAGCCCTCTCTGGTGTGTTCCAGAGTCCATCCTCTTGCCTTACACCCAGTGGCCTCTCAGTAAATTCCGCTGCACTGAGCACCGGTAGGCATAAGGCAAACCCAGTTATTAGAACATCGGCTGGATGAATGGCAAAGTTGAAGACAGAATTTGTGGGGCCATATACACAGGGGGATTCCCAAGGTCCGGAAAGGTTAAGTAACTTATCCAAGGTCACACAGGTCACCGTGGGCAGATGGAGACCTGGAATCCCAGGCCAGCCTTCCTCCCGGACTCTTGCATCTTCTGCATCCGAGGGACCCCTCTTGGGCCCAGAGCCCCGCAGGCTTGCTGTCCAGGGCCACCTCATCTCTCCTCTCCGGGCCTTGCTGCCCTCCAGGTGCTGACAAGGTTGGGTTGCCTGCCCATGACCTTGGGAAGGGACAGGAGTGATTTTAGCATCCTAAACACACTCGTTCCTTGCCTCGAGACACCCGAGCACTGAGTGATTTGTATGCTCCGAGCACGTCACCTCCTTTCAGGAGACAGAGAGGCTGCCTGAAAAGTCATTTTTCAGCATTTGACACAAAGTCTCTTTTGCTCTCTAGTGAAGCCAGATAACCATCAGCAGCCAGGCCGATTAGAAAAAATATATACTTGGTGTCGGGAAGCCAGGGAAAGAGAGGAAGCCGGCCCATCAGTCTTCCTTCCTTCACTCATTCAGACGGGGGCGTGGGAGGCTTTCCCACCCGACTCTGCGGCTCAGGGAGAAGGTTATCTTCTGGAGAGATCAGCATCCTGGGTAAACAGCATCTTCCTGGGGTTGGCGGCACAGGTCTGGGCTTGGGAGTCAGGAGAACAAGTATTCAAGTCCAGCTCTCCCACTTCCTAGGGGTGTGACCTTGGGCAAGTCACTTCCCTTCTCGGAGCCTCAGTTTTTGCATCTGACAAATGGGCATAAGAGTACCCACCTCATGGGGCTGTGATGCGGCTCAGATGAGATACTGCATAGAGCCACAGGATAGGGTAAACAGTGAGCTGTCCATATATGTCAGCCCTGACATGGATTGTTTCGGGTGGCACCTCCAGGACCTCATGGAGCCCCCTGCTAAGCTTTGGCTGTGAAGACAGAGCCTGGGCTCTCTTGCTGGCATCTAAGTATATTGGTTGTTAAGCTCTTGGCCATGCAGTGTGTGTGGATTCTGCAGACACACCAGCCCCTGTCCTCTGGGGGCTTTTGGCCACAGGAGGGAACATACCACATGGGGAATGGGCAGTCCAGCTCCATCACTAAGCAGTGGCAGACAGAGACTGTTTCTCTTCCTTCCCCAAGCAGGCCATACGCCCCACCCCACCCCCAGCAGGAAGGACCCTCCCACACTCAGCAAGGACTCAGACGGTACCCAAGACATGGCCCTTCCTCCCTGCATTGAGATTGAATTGAGTCCTGCAGGTCTCGATTATAGAATTCAGTTCATTGAGCATTTGGTGATATCCAAATCTCCCCCTTCTTTTCCCCCTGCCACCACCAAATCCATTCAGCCCACTGGCATCTTTCTCCTGGATCACAGCATGGCCTCCTTCCTGCCTCCCTGCCTCCAGCTTCACTCCACCCTGCTACTAGGAAAAGACTTCTACCACACCCAGTCCCTTGCTTAAAACTCTTCGATGCCTCCTCCCACCCCCCTGTGTCTGTTTCAAGGGAGGGATATCCCAACCCCCTCACCTTGGACACCTCCATCAACACTTCCTCTTCCCACCTGCTCTCTGGACACACCTGCCAGCTTCATCAAGCTGTCTGCAGGTCTGGAAAGCTCTGAGCTCTCGCTCCTGCCCGCAGGGCTTTGCACCTGCTGCTTGATCTGGCCACAGTGACCTTCCCTCTCCTTTCCATCACTGCACTGCTCACCTGTCATGGTCTGGGAAGCATTCTCTGCCTCTGGGCTCCCCGCTGAGCTCCCACAATCCCCTGCACTTCTCCGGTGGCCAGTCTGTTTGCCTGTCTGTCGCCCCACCAGACTGTCTCTCATTCCAGGCTACATTTCCAGTTTCCAGCACAGAATCGTGCACGATAACCCGTTGTGGGATAAATGAATTTACAGTGCACCGACGATGTGCCACTCCCCGTGTTAGGTGCTGAAAACACAGAAGAATAAAGCAGGGTGCCTGGCCTGTAGCAGGTCAAGACTAAGCACTGAGGAGAATAAGACTTACTGTCAGAGAATAGAAGGTGCAAAGAGAATGGAATTGGTTCCAGAGAGAAACAAGCACCAGGGCTGAGGCAGCTCAGAGCAAGGGCTGACATCTTAGCAGGGTGAGGGGATTGGGGAGGATTTAGAGGGAAGGTGGTCTCTGAGGCAGGTTCAGAAGGATGGAGAAGGAGGGGCTCGTCTGCCCCTCCCAGCCTGTTCTGATCCTCTTTCCAACTCCATCTCAGCTGATCTCCCACCACTGCACGCTCCAGCCACTCCCATCCATTTGTGGAGCCCCAGCACCTCAAGCCGCCTTGCGCCACTCCACGGGCTCACATGCCAGTTCTTCCATAGGAGGCTGCCTGGTGGTGTGGAACAGAAGTGAACCTTCATGAAGATGCTCTTGGGTTAGAACCCAGCTCCCTTCCTTTGCAGCTGTCTACCCTCAAAAGAGTGGGCAAATTGGGCTTAAGAATGCCCCCCCCTCCGACAACATTCATGTCCACCTGGAACATCAGAATATGAGATCTTATTTGGAAATTGGGTCTTGGAAGATGTCATTAGTTAAGATGATGTGTCCTTATAAGAAGAGGAGAGATAGAGACAGACACCCACATGGGGAATGCCACGTGGCGATGATGGAGGTTGAGACTGGAGTGATGTGTCTATAAGCCCAGGAACACCAAGCATTGCTGACAACTACCAGAAGTTATAAGAGGCAAGAAAGGATTCTTCTGTGGAGCCTTTGGAGGGAGCCTGGCCCTGCTGACACCTTGATTTCAGACTTCTCGCTTTCAAAGCTGTGAGAGAATAAATTTCTGTTGTTTTTAGCCACCCAGGTGGTGGCAATTTGTTAGGGCAACCCCAGAAAACTAATACAGTGGGTGTAAGAGCCAAAAGATGGAGTTCATGTAAAATGGTTAGCACGGAGCCTGCACGTAGTAAGTGCTCAAAACACGTTAGCCCTCACTGCTTTTTATTAATCCAGTAAAAGTATCTGCTTTCTCTTCCCTCCGCCAGAAGCAGAGACCTCGTGTTCTGCAGAAACAGGAATTCCTACGGCTTCCCCTACTGCCCTGTTTGCTACATCTTTCACATCCAGCTTCATCCTAAATTCCTCCTATTATTTTAAATTCACTTATGGTCTGGGGACTTGGAAAACAAGCCACTCGACTGTTTCTTCATAAAATCAGAGTCTCTGGGTCAGAAGAAATCTCAGAGGCCACTCCTCCAATCCTTCTCCAATTCCTGATCGTCCTCTAAACCACAGCACTCTCCCCACAAATAACTTACACACACACTTTTCCCTTCAGCTCGCCCAGGCTAATTAGTATTTGTATATTGCAAGAGTGTAATAGACAAACATCCTGCCAGATCATGTCCCTCCCATATTCAAACCCCACCGTGATTCCCACCTCCCTTGGAACAGATTCCAGACTCTGAGCCTGGCCCACAAGGTCCCCAGTGGCTGGCCCCTGTCCACAGCTCCCTCCATGTTACCCTCCCCACAACCCTAAGCAGACCCTCTCCCCCCACCTTAAGGCTGCATTTCCTTCTGCCTGTCATTCCCTTGCCTCATATGTCTGCGGGCTTGTCACCACTTTGTTCGGCTGTCATGTCAAATGTCGCCTCCTCACACTGCCCCCCCGGACGGCCCCCTGACACAGCCCTCTGCCCCTCCCGTGCTGAACACTTATCTTAGCCCCATGAACTTGGGGAGTTTTTTCCTCTAGAGTGAAGGTTCTGAGAGGATTGGGATCCCCAGTACCAGGACAGCACCTCCCCCTCAGGAGATGCTCAATAGATAGACGGGTATGGAATAAATGAATTGAGTCAGTCCCCTGCACTTCGTTTTTCAAAACATGATCACATTTATTTTCTTGCTTAGTTTTCACAAATGCTTTAGGAGGGAGATTATCCCATTTTTCTGGCAAAAGTAGACAAAAACTGAACTTGTAATGGAATTTGGTACAGAGGTAACCATCCAGAGTCTACCCAGACAACAGCAAGGGGAGAAACTCAAACCCAGGTCTTCCGATCCTTACCCATCCCACCCCCCGGCCCCACCACACACATTGATTCAAACCCTAACTGATCAGTGTGATCTTACCCAGGTGCTGAACCTCAGTGTGCCCCACTGCTGACTGAGTGGTGGCCTCTGTCCTCTCTGTGGCCCCAGGGCAGCCACAGGGCAATGCTCCTGGATACTAAGGATGCTGGTGATGATGAAGATGATGATGATGATGATGAGGAGAAGGAGGAGGAGGAGGAGGAGGTAGCACCAGCAGTGCTGACCGCATCAGGCAGGGGTCTAGGTGCTTTATAGACACACAAATTCACTGACTACTCCCATCAGCTCTGTGAGGCAGACCTTGCTCCCATCTTGTGGATGGGAAACCTGAGGCACAGACAGAGGTTAACTAACGTGTCCTGGGAAAATCAGAATGCAGCCTCCCGAGGCCCAGCCCAGAGCTGTGCTCAGGCCCTGTGTGCTCATTCCAGGCAGGGCAGCACTGCAGGAGCCGGATTCCAGCGCACTCACAGAAGCCCCAGGCAGGGGGAACTATCCTCATTTTGCGGAGGTAGAAAACGGGCTCCTGGAGTCTGAGCTAAGAATTCTCAGCTGGTAAATGACAGAGCCAAGGGACAAAGTCAGGACTGTTTGGTTCCAAAGCGAGTGCTCAAAATGGCCGGGCTTTTCTGCCCCTGAAACCTGGGGGAGGAGAGACAGACACACAAGATAGAAAAGGGAAAGCCTCAGGGGCCCCGGGATGCAGGGGAGGAAGGCAAGCTGCTCCCTGGACTCTCAGAGAGGCAGGTACCACATGCCCAGGTCAGGTAGGGCCACCGTCTGTCACACAGGCCTTCTGCCCTCGCCCCACCATCCCCCACTCCATTTCCAAGACCTGCTGAGGAAGATGGAACCACCTACTGCCCTAAGCCCAGATGCCCAGGTTGCAAACAGATCTGAGCCTCAGAACACAGGAGGCAGGGACCGGATAGAGCCCCAAACAGATGCCAAGTTCAAAAGAGAATCTCAGGGAAACAGTGACAAATGGGAGATTCAGCACAAAAGCTTCCAAATGACAGGAGAAAAACAGAGCCAGATGGACCTGGCCTCCCCAGCCAGCAAAGCTGCCACAGACGCGCTCTGCTCAGCCTGTCTGCTCCTGCATGACCAGTGAGGGCCCACCCTGAGTGCCCTCTGCCCAGCCAGCCTCTGTGGGCACCACTCCCCTTTGCCTGGAATGCCCTCTCTATTTTACTCTGAGTCCTCCCCAGGGTCTTCAGCAAATTCTAGCAGAATCTGTTCCCACTTATGAATCCTGCTCTGGTTCCTGGGACTTCCCTCATCCTTCTCTTTGCTATTCCTCTAGGCATGTCATCCCCACACAAGCTTACCCTTCGATCACATCTTTCCTATGGGCACAAGACTTCGCAGTTTGTAAGGCAGCTCTTTCACATCTACTGTCTCCAGGGACCCCGATAATAACCTGGTGAAATGGTTACTGCTATTCCCATTGGACACATAAGGCTCAGAGAAGGCAAGTGACTGGTCCAAGGTCACACAGCTAGAAACCATGAGAGGCAGAACTAGAAGTCTGAGACTTCACTCTAAGTCCAGCTCTCTGGCCAGCGCCTGGCACACAGTGGGTGCTTAACAAGGAATGGGTGAATGAAAGGGGTCCCTGAGGTTGATGCAGCCCTCCTTTTCTTCCCCCCAGAATTTTCTCCTTCTTGGCTCCTGGAGACTCTCGGGGTCACCCCACGGTCTGAAATCCCTCTGCAGGGAAGAGAAGAGGGAAAGGGAGTTGTGTGCTCTGCTTGGCCCACTCCAATGTCACGTCAGCCCCCGGCAGGCCCACCCCGATGCCCCCACCCCAGCTTTCCCAGCGGACTCGGCAGCCATCGGTCCTGCTCTCCCCTCAATCACAGGCCAAGATCGCCCCATGATAAGGCCCAGCTGGGAGCACCTTCACCCAGGGAGCTGGCATGATAGCCGGCCATGTTTTACAAGCTCACAAATCCCCGATAAGAGCTGGTCAGTCAGCTGGCTCCAGCGAGATAAGGAAATGCCCCCCTCTCCCTCCCTCGGCCCTCACTGAGCACCCGTGCCAGGGAAGAAAGACGGCGCCAGAACACATCTGATGAGTATCGCTCTGGCTCGCAGGGACCCGCCCCCCACTGCCCTATACAGATGGGACGTTACAACAACCCACAGGACAGGCTTTTGGTCCCACTGTGCAGATGAAACGAGGCCAAGCGAATTGCTCCTTGGTAAGGTCCTCAGCCGCGGATCGCCCATGAGGGACTTCGGCGAATGTTTACCAAACACTTACTGTGCACCGGGACTGAGCTAAGCCCATCACACACCCACACCATCGCACGCCTGCCTCCAACTATCTTGGGGTAGGTGAGCTCACATCCCCATGCTGTGGATGAGAAACAGGGTACAGAGATGCGAACAAGTGTCTGCTGTAGGTTGGGCCCTGGAGACCAAACCATGAGACGGAGAGTTGTGTGCAGTTCTTGGGGGTATTGGAACTGGCATCTGTGGCGGGGGGCGGGGTGTGTGTGGGAAGAACAGGCAGAGGGGAGTGGGGCTGTGTGGGTCCGCCGGTCCCACTGGGACTCTGGAGCCGAGATGACCCTTCAGAGTTGCTCTGTATTGAGGCAAGAAGACAGGGCTCTTATATCCATCAAGGAGCCATTGGACCGGGTGGTCTCTGGGGAGGCGTGACCTTGGGTTAGGTGGTGGCCTTCAAGGACAATTCCTGCAGAGGCTCGGCTGTGAGTGGCACCTGTGGGCATGAGTGCCGAGTCACATGGTTACCAGGTGTGAGCTGGGAGTCAAACCCAGGTCAGCCTGACCCCGCCAATCCTCAGAAGGATTACACAGGAGCATCTTGCTGAATAAACTCAGCATCCAAATTTAGTTTTCTGCTCCTTTCAGGAGATTTCTAGAGTAAGTAGGAGTTAGTTGCCTCAAAGTTAGAAGACGTTGGCTTCTAGGCCTGGCTCTGCCACTGCCCAGCTCTGGGCCTGAGCTTCTGGTTAAATTGGGGGATGAACCCCAATTCACGGATGGACCCCATGTCTCTCTGGGCTCTGACCTTGAAGTTCTCTGTTCCGCTCCTCACCTAGGGTGATCCAGGGTGACCCAGCTCGTCTCTGACTCTTGCAGGGACCCCCACCCCCCATCCCTGCAGCAGCAGCTAGCCCATGGGGGCCACGCGTCCCCAGCCCCACAGGCCAGGCCGGGAGAGGCATCAGTTCGCCCAACCAAAGGGCAGTGGTTAAAGGTTAGGGTTAGTCTCGAGGGGCAGATGCCCCAGGTTCAAATCCCAGCTCTGACATGTTCTAGCTGTGTGTCCTGGGGTAAGTGACTTCACTTCTCTGTGCCTCAGTTCCCACCTGTAACTGGGAACTGTAATAATGTCATCTCCTTCTTGGAAACTGGAGGAGCTAAAACTCATAAAGCATTCAGCATGGTGCCCGGCACACAGGAAGCCCCCGTGCATCAGCTATCGTCACCACACTGTCACCAACTGAGGATGGTGCCAGCTCAGCAGGCTGAGTCTCCATGCCTGGCTCTGTCCCCATCTCCTCCCCTCACGCTGACAACCTCCAAGGAAGTCCAAGTTCCAAAATGTCGCCGTTATTCATTTACCTTCACTGCTTTCTCTTCCTCTCCATGTATTTCTATTTTACTTTGTGAGGATGTGGTAAAAGGCCCCACTCCCAGCTAGCAACTCAGCTTTCCCTGCAGTGACCTAATCAAAGGCCATATTTTACTGGCATGCACTAACCCAAAGGCCATATTTCATGGGGGCGATCTCATCAGCAAACTGTATTTCTAAGGCAGGGATCTAAATTCATGGGTATATTTCATGGCTTGAGATCCAATCATGGGGCAGTATTTCACAGCAGGGATCTAATCCCAGGGGTGTGTTTCATGGTTGGGAGATCAGAGCAGTTCAATGTGACTTTTTCCTCCTCTTCTTTTTTTTTTTAATTTTTTTTTTATGTTTCGGGAAAAGTGAAAGTATCCTAGCCAGCCACAACTTTGCCAACAGTTAGGTCACTGCTAATAAGAAGTAGAGTCTTTGCTAAATGGTGATTCATCCAGCCCTCTCTGGTGTCACAGAAACCTTTTGGGACATGATTGGGTTTGCAAGTTTCCTCTCAAATCTAGGCTGGACCTCCAGATTCAGTGTCCAAGCAGCACTATAATTCCTGATTCCTTTTTTCCTTCCTTCCTTCCTCCCTTCTTTCCTTCCTTCCTTCCTTCCTCCCTCCCTCTCTCCCTCCCCTCCTTCCTTCCTTCTTTCCACAAATGTTCTGAGTGCCTGCTTAGTGCCAAGAACTGTGCTTGGAATCACTGATCCAGCAAGATATACACCACCTGTTTTGAACTGAATGTTTGTGAACCCCCAAAATTCATATGCTGAAGCTCTAACCCCCTAATGTGATCATATTTGGAGGTGGACCTTTGGGAGGTCATTAGGTTTAGATGCAGTCATGAGGGTCGGGCCTCCAAGATGAGATTTGTGCCCTCCTAAGAGGAGAAAAACCGGCACTCTCTCTCTCTCTCTCTCTCTCTCGCTGCCATGTGAGGATACAGTGAGAAGGTGACTGAATGCGAGCCAGGGAGAGGGTTCTCACCAGGAACCGAACCTGTTGGCACCTTGGTCTTGGACTTCAAGACTCCAGAACTGTGAGAAATGAATGTCTGTGGTATTTTGTTAGAGCATCCTGAGCTGAGACACGACCCTTGCCATCATCATATTGCTGTCTTAGGAGAGACATATTCAGCAAAGAGTCATAAGAGAGAAGATAGTTACAATTAGGATATGTGCACTGAAGAAAGAGAGAGTGGCTCTGAGTGTGTAGACCCCAGACCCAGGGAGGCTGGGGAGGCCTCCCTTGGCAAGTGTCATGGAGACGGTGACCTGGAGGAGGAGCAGGAGTTGCCCAGATGACGTTAGGTGGAGTTTGGGAGGCAGGGAGAGGGGGGAAGAGAATTCTAGGTGCTGGGAAAGGCATATGCAAAGGTTATTTGGAACCTGTTCAATCAGAGGGACAGAGAGAAGACCAATGGCCTGAGAGGAGGCTGGAGAGGTAGACGAACTCAGGCTGCTGGGATCATGATCCCAATCCTGACACTTCTGAGCTGGGGGACCTGAGGCCAGAGCTGCTTACCTGGATTGGGCTTCAATGTCTTCATCTGTAAAATGGGATAATAACGCATAATCTATAAAAACATTGAATCACTATGTTGTGACACCTGAAGCTAATATAATATTATAAATCAGCTATACTTCATTTTTTAAACGGGGACAATAATAGTACTTACTTCAGAGGATGTTGACTTTTTTCTGTAAGCAAAGGGAAGCTACCAAAGGATTTGGGGAAGGATTGGATTAACATTTTTTAAAGACCATGTAGCAGCTACTTGTAGAATAGATTCCAGGAGGACAAGAAAGGAAGCAAGGGGTCCAGCTAGGATGCTGGTGAACACATTCAGGGGGAAAGGCGCTGGACCCCGTGGCTGAGGAGGCGGACAGCAGGGGGCAACTCTGTGTGATGGTAGGGAGGGATCTTTACAGGCCTCGGAGAGTGAGGGGAGGGAGGTATGGAGAATGACTTCCAAGTACCCGGCTTTGAGACAGATGGTATCCATCTTATTCCTCAATGGTTCTATGGGAGGGAGGGAAGGATGGAGAGAGGGAGAGAGAGATTGAGATTCTACAATCCATTTCCCAATCCTCTAGCAACTCACTGTTGGGGGAAGATTTAGAAGTCCCCCTCCCTTCATGCCCTACCCCTAATAGCTTTGCCTTCCCCAAGCCGATTTCAAGCAAATCAGTCTCCCAGGTAGAGCACAGAAAGCTGTGAGATGTTCCAACACAATAAGTGTTTGGGGACAGGGAATAAAAGGCTTCTGGGAGGCTCAGAAATTCTCATTTAAATATCACAGCTCACTTACCTTATTGCCAGTACGTCTCTCTAACAATCTTTCAAAACGTATAACACTTTGCCATTTTGCGAAGCACTTTCACCCACTTTATTTCACCTGATTCTCACAACAGCCCCTGGGAGACACGTAGACAAGTAGCAGCATGCCTATTTTGTAGACAGAGAAACTGAGGCTCAGAGACCAGACATGGCTCATGCAGCTATGGAGACAGGGAAGGAGTGACAACTATAACAGTAGCAAACGCATACCGAGCCCTTGTTCTGTGCCTGGTACTCTCAGAGGCACTTTTAGACATTTTGATGTATTCACCCTTAGAGCAACTCTATGAGATAGGTGTTATTGTTATGCCCATTTTTCAGAGGGGGAAATGGAGGCACAGAGTGACAGTGTGACTTGCCCAAGGTCACGTAGCTAGTAAGTGGGGGAACTGGGATCCTGACCCAGGAAATCTCACGCCAAAATCTATCTTTAGCCACCAGGTTACACATCCTCCCAGTTAGGAAGGAGGAATGCAGCTCAGGTCTGCTCAGTGTCCGTGTAACAATACTTCAGCTGTCAGTGGGTGACACAACCTGTGAGTTAAATGCCTGAGAAATGCCATTAGGAATTACAAATCCACGTAGATCCTGCTGCCTGGAGGAACTCGGGTCCGGAACATGCTTTGTTTCTGTGTTTCTCTCGATCATTGACTTTTATATTTAGAAACCATTTCAAAGCTCAGTCTGGGGAATATTTCCTAGAAGGTCATAGAAATAAGCAGCCAACTTCTAAACCTACATCCCAGAGATTGACAGAACGATGGGCAGGGCATGTACCTGGCATTCTGTGAGTCCCAGATCATGGGTGCAGACCCCAGGTGGGCCTATTCATCCCACTTATTTTTCAGTCTGTGGGGACGCCTTGCTCCTTCCCGCAAGGGTGAGCCAGGGAGGTGGGACCACCCCAGACTTTGGAACTCTACAAGTGGATGGGTTCTCATCTCTTAGAATTAAGATGGAGGATTAACCCCATTGCGTACAAGACAGGACATACATCCATATAAGGGATAAAGGGTGGCCAGCTGCCACAGAGGGGCTGGGTGAGGGGGCACACACGCGTCCGACCACCCATGCCCCTTGCAGAAAACACACAGGTACAGACGGTCCTTCCACCTGTGGGCAGGACACCAGCAAAAACTTGGGCTGGTTTCTGGTTTAGGGTCAGGTTTCCAACGCCCGAATCTCCTTATCTCTGGGGCAGCTTGCTGTGCCTTCCCTGCAGGACAAGAACCCTGTGATCATGACAGCCTGTCACCAGGCTGCCACCTGTGTGTGGTGGGAGCCCAGAGATGTGTCTCATTTGAATCTCATTCGAGGAAAATGATTAAAGGTTCAGAAGGATTAATTTACGAGGAAAGATTAAAGACACTCAATCCGTGTAGCTTGGCCGAGCCATGACCAAAGATTGGGGACTTCGGGGATGTTTCCAAATATTTGAAGAGAGTGGCAACCCTGGGGAGGGGGCGAGTGGGGTGATTTGGTCCAGAAGAAGGAAATAAGGGGGAGGGAAATCAAGGATGATGACAAAGATAAAACTGGAATATCTCTCGGCATCTTTGAAACAATGGCTGACATAGGTGCTCATTCTGTGTGAAGCCCGACCTGATGTAATTTAACAGGCTATGTCTCATGGTATCTGCTTTTCAGATGGGAAAATTGAGGCACAGAGAGGGTCATGAGGTTGATGAGTGTCAGAATGTGAACGCACGTTGGCCTGACTCTTAACTCTCACGCCAAATTACCTTGTGATGACTTGGACTATTGTTCGGCAAATACCCATCCTTTCTCCCTTTCTCTGTGGGCAGAATGTACTCCCCACCCCATCCGTCTAGGGCATGGTCCTGTGGCTGGTTTTGGCCTATGGGGTGATATATGCCAGGAAAAGCTTGAAAGGGGCTTGCACAGTGGGATTTGCCCCTTGGATTGGCAGAAATCCAAGGAGAGGGCAGATTCTCCTTGAGAAGAGCTTTCCTCTGGAGCTGCTGTTCTCTCAGCTGGGACCCCAGAGTGAACACACATGAGACAGAATTGAACTCAACTTGCAACCCAGAGCCAAGCCCAGCTGGACTCATAGCTTAAACAAAACTGCCCAACTGAGCCCAGAGCAGATCAGCCAACCCCCAGCCAACCACAGATCCATGGTCATGAGGGTAAATGATTGTTTTAAGCCACTAAGTTTGGGGTTGGTTGTTACACAGTGATAGCTATTGCATATCTCATGATATTTGAATGCTGCTCAAGGCCCTCCAGCACGGGGCTTATGCCAGCTTTCCAGGCTCAGCTCTGATCTCACGCCCATTGGTACCATATGCACAAGATTCTTATTATTCCTAGAATGTTCTTCTGATTGCCATATGTCTTGCTCACCCACATTCATTTTTTGCCAGCTATATTGAGGTATAACTTAACACAAAATAAAATTCACCAGTTCACAGATATGGCCTGTTCTCATCAGGTTTACCTTAATGGGGAAGAAAGAATTCCCAAACCTCAGAGATAGATGGTACTGCAAAGTTCGTGGAATGAAGCCCCTTTATTTTATTTTCACCGGGGAAGCTGAGTCTCCGAGAGGAGGCAGTGGTAGAGCTGGGCCACTTGCCTCCTAGCTTAGCGCTCCGTCCACCAGCCCAGCAGCATCCTCAGACTAGGCGGCAGGTTCTGACACCGAGTGTAAGGTAAGATCATGCCTCAGCCGGGGCAATTACCCAGCCCCCTCTCGCAGGGGCCTCTGAGGCTGCTTTTAGAACAGCACACACGGTTCAGGTTACTCTATTAGAAAAAAGATATTACCGAGGCAAGGGCAGTCCGGCTGGGGAGGGCGGGGGTGGCTTCCTGTAATGCTTGGGCCTCCCTTTTGCAGCGGGTGAAGAAGGGCGATGTCGTGTCTGCAGGATAAGGACAGTGATGGCGGCTGGATCACAGGGACTCAAGTGATTCATCAGGGGAACAGGAGATGAGGGCATGGGGGCCCAGAGCCCGGGTCTAGTGGATGGACACGGAGGTGGAATCCACGGGCAATTTCCCCAGGTGGAAAGGCCTCCAACCCCATTTGGCACATTGGCCCCAATGTCACCTATTTGTACTGATGCCCCCTCCCTGGCAGTAACCAAGGGGACAGCTTGGGGTGGGGTGAGAGAATGGAATTCAGGAATGAGTCTCATTTTCATTCATTCATTCATCCATGCATTCATTCATTCATTCATTTATTCATGCAACAGTGGTTACCAAGACAGACACAGAGCCTTTTTTCTCATGAGACGTACAAGTTACCTAGTTCCAGCTCTGGACCTGCTCCAAGAGAAAGGACGGGGGTTCTGGGATGGCCTGCAACAGGCGAACGGGGCCCAGGCCATGGGTTCAGGAAAAGTAGTATCAAGTTACCCTTGAGAGACACCCTCTGGAAATTGTGGTGAGCCTTCCACTTTCTCATGGAAAGGAAGCGTGTCCTGCCGGAGGTTCAAGGCTTTGTCCCCATCAAGAAAGGGTTCAGACCCGACTTAAAGGATAACAAATGAGGTGACTGGCGTAGGCAGATGTCCAGATATCTGCATCTCAATCCAGTTCTGGAACTTTCCAGCTGGGAAACTTTGGGCAAGTTTCTGAACTTCTCTGAATCCACTTTCCTTATTTATAGCTGAGCTCACCAGATACAAAATGAACCTAAGTCTCCATCACGCTCCATGTCTGGTCTAATGACAGCAGTGGGTTCAAGATGTGCTTAACAGAGGCCTTCACACTGGCCTAGATGCTGCCTGGGCCCAAGGACCCAGCCCAGGTGGCCCAGAGACGCTGCAAGACCAGACATACCCCTGGGTCGGGGTGGGATAGGGAAGGTCAGTGTCTTCAGAAGGCTTCCCCCACCACCAACCTCTGCAAATACTTGGAGGACGAATTCAAGAGAGAACAAGCTGACATTCTGCCCTAATGGGGTGGAGGGCACCTTTCCAGGGCATGGTGGGGCCCCGGGAGCAGGGAGGGACTTGCGATGGAGGGCGGGTCGCTGGCTGCCCCCGCCCTCTGAGAGATTCCTGCATCATCCATCTAATCCGCACCATAACCCAAAGGTCCTTATTATCATCATCACACGCAGAGAGTGAAAGGGTGGGAGGGGTTATTGGGATAGAAAGGTCAGGAAGGACCCCACTAGGGGTGGTGACATTACAGAAGAGATCACCCAAAGGAGGTGAGGGAGCGAGGCACGTGGATGCGGGGGAAGAGGGTTCCAGGTGACGGGAGAGAAACACCAAGGCCCTGAGTCTGCGGCATCGTTGGCAGTTCTAGGGCGCCAAGGAAGTCAGGGCAGCTAAAGCCGAGTGAATTACTTGTTACTGTCATCATTATTATTGCTATTAATTTATTATTATTGCTTAATATAAATATGATATTTGATCTGGGCCTGAGAGATGGGGTCCTAGCTTCCAAATCCTCACAACCCTAAGGACCCTCACCCCCAGGACGGCCCCTCTTCACCAGTCCCGGCTTCCCCAGGTCAAGCAGCAGTCCCCACCCCAGGCAGGGCGAACTGATTCATCCATCCGGGCCAGTAGGCACAGTGCCCAGGGCCCACAGAATATTTCATTTTGATTCCTTTTACCATCAGGGGGAAAAAGAATATAACAATAATGAATATAAAATCTTGAATCCAGCCTGGATTATATTTGCTTTTATACCAGTGTGGTCATAAAATAGACATTTTAATACTTTCACGTTGAGGAAGGGGGTCACAGGGACAATCGTGCTAGACCCATGCATCAGTGTGGTCCCCCCTCTGAGGAGTGGGGAGATGCTTCGGCTGCCCGTGGGTGGCCGCTTGGTGCCTCCAGGACCTCAGTCAGGGAAGGCTGGAGTTTGAACGAGCTGCCTGTTGAGCTGCCATGAGCCCCTGCCACCTGTCCGGCTCCCTGACAGATGGAGCCCCTGCCCGGCTCGGACAAGAATGGGTGACCGATGGCCTGCTTCTCCCGACTCCTGCTCCTGTGTTTCACTTCTCCAAACCATACGTAGTAGCATCTCTGAGAGAGCTGCTGTCTCCATTTCTTGCTGAGTCCCCCTTCCTTCCCTTTAAATCTAGAGAAGCAGTGATTTAATATTAATATTTATTCATGTACTCAATCCTTTCCCTGTTAAATAATTTCTCAGCTGTCGGAGGCTTCTGAAGGCTAATTTAAAACAGATGTCACGGTTATCTAACTTATGCCCTCAGATTCTCAGAGAGAAGGGCGGGGGGTGGGGGCATCTGCGTCCCTGCCCCCATCACCCACACCGCTCCGCCTGCTACGAGGGGTCTGGGTAACATGGACGAACCTGTCCCCCAGGAGCCAAGCCCTCAGGCTGCGAGGTGGGGAGGCGCCCACATCTCTAGCTCGCTGGGGAAGCTGACACCAGGACTTAACTCTAAAAGGGAGAGGGAGCTGTCAGGAAGGGGGAACTGGGGAGAAGGAGAGAGGAAAAGGACATTCCAAGTGGTGTTAAATAAACTACGCACTTAGAATAACAATAATAGAATAATAGTTAATACTTGTACAGAATTTAATATGCACCTGGCACAGTTCCATGCATTTTACATATATTAACACATTTAATGCTCACACAACCTCAGTGAGTTCTGTAGTTTTGTCCCCACTTCACAGATGAGGAAATGGAGGCAACATGAGGTTAGATAACTTGTCTGATATCACGTGCTAGCAAGAGTAGGATCTGGTATTTGAACCCAGGAAGACAGAGGTGGGGCTGAAACCTGAGTTCCCTTTTGGTCGCCAAGAGACATCCGTAAGGTTCCACTTCCTCATCTGTACAACGGAGGAAATACAGCTTGCTCACAAAGGTTATTAAGGGGGTGGTAAGATGACCTGGGCAACACCTGACTGTAGCATCTTTGGGCTGACCTACAGCTGGTCAGCAACAAATGGATGGATAATCGACACACCAGGTATTCAGAAGACATCCTCCTTACTGTCTCCTTCCAGCCTCCATCTTTCTCTCTCTCTCTCTCTCTCTCTCAATGCCTTCTTTTCTTCTCTTTCCCCAAAACCTCACACTTCAAGGTTATGTCTGTTACAGCTGATTGAAATCTCAGTGATCGCATCAGCACCAGCCAACGAGAGCTGACAAAACAAAAGAAACGTGTCCCACTGTGGCTACCTTCACGACCCACCAACATGCAATCCCGGCATGTTGACTGGGAGGCTTCCCAGCCTCAACCCCTGCCCCTTCAGGTAAACCCACTGACCTCAGAGACTCTCCATTCAACCCCCAGGAGGTTCAAATTCAGATTTTTAATCCCTTCTCCACCCACCAAGAAGCTTGGTTTGCTATAGGATATACTTTGAAGACAATGGGCATATTGGACATTGCTTTTAAAAGTACATGTGCCACCTCCCCAGTTCAGCCTCTAAGACCCATGCATCCTCCCATGCACAGGGTCATTACTCTAAATGGAGGGAATTCCCAGCTTGAGTGATGACGAGACAGGAGTAAGACAGTCAATCATTCCTCCGGCACTGTGCAAACTCATGCAAATTAGCAAAGTGCAGACCACATCAGTAAGTGTTTTTGTGAACAGAGATGAGGGGATGCGGCAAGGCAGTAATCAGCTGGAAAAAAAAACTTAGAGAAATACACACACACACACACACACAGTTCTTGCCCGCCATCTCTGGGCACGTGCTCAGAGCTCTGTATGGACTTTTCTGGGCAGAGGCAAAATCTCGAGCACTGGACCTCCTGCCCTGTGGCTTGGACCCTTGAGAATGTGCCCACTGATTGGATTACTGCTGGCTCTTGATCCTCCAGGCCTCCAGAGTCCGTGGCATCCTTAGTTTATGGAAGGGTCTGTCCCGAAAGTTCACTTACAAGTCAGCTCCTTGGATCAAGTAATATACCTCCCCAGAGAAGCAGTGTCAGTGGGCGCGATAAAAAAAGTCGTGGAGAAAGGCACAGCCTGTGAGGCTGGCACACTTCAGCAAGTCATCGACCCGCTCTGCTTCCTCATCTCTGAAAGGGGGAAGAAAAATACCTGCCAACCTCAGATGAGTCTAGAAAAGTTAAAGGATGTAATGCACTTCAAGTGCTCACACCCAATAAGCTCTCAGTAAGCCGTGGGCGTGGCTTTGGTATCATCACTGCTAATGTTGTAGCTGCATTGCTGTCATTACTGGTGGTCGTTGGAGCCCCAGGGTAGCCCCCCAAGCCCCCTGCATGCTGGGTGTAGCTGACAAAGTTTTTATCTGTAATGGTGGCTGCCCAGGATGGGAAATTGTTTCCTTGGGGAATTGCTCTGTGTTCTAAATCCTCTCCTGGGACCACGGAACTCCTCCTGCCTCAGCCAGGAAGAGGAGGAAAGCCCTCCTGAGCTGGTGTGGTGAAGAGCGGGGAGGGGAGAAAGATGGGGGCTGGGAAATACTCCTAAACCCCAGTACAAGGAGACTCTCCACCTCAATGGAATAAAGCATTTCCCCTTGGGAAATTCATTCCTGGGAGCGTCCACCGTGTGCCGTGAGGGACCCCACTTACACCGTAACCCTCAGTCTCAACAACAGTTCTGGGGGGCGGGGGCAGACATCATTGCCCCATTTTCCAGATGGGGCCTCTAAGGCTCAGAGAGGTAGAACCAGTCACTGTCAAGATCACCCACGTAGAGCCTGGCGAAGGCCAGGCTGGAATTCAGGTCTTTGGCTCCAGAGTCCATGTTCTTCCCTTCCCTTTGCCACGAGGCCTCCAGGTGTCTAAAAACTGAAGCCCCAGGGGTCTAGTGTTCACAGCTCAGGTATTTGTAGGCTGAGGATGCGCCCAACCCCCCCTCTGGCCGTTATTTGGCCAAATGAAGAGCTCTGTCTTTTTTAAAGTCGCTGCCCCATGTGACACTGCCTTCCAAACCCTCCTTGTCGCCGCCCTCCAGACACAGCCCGTGGCCCAGGGAGCAGGAAGCCTGCTTCCTAACCAGGCTCATTGCTGTGTGTCCATAGTTAAGTCCTTCGACATCTCTGAGCCTCATTCTGCAGGTTCAGAAATCCAGGCCAGTCAGGGGGTCCCTCCTGCTCCACAAGGCGGGGGGCACACACCCAGGGGGATAAGCCTACACCCGGGGGTGCACCGGGACTGGCAGAGAGCCAGCACCCTACAAACACGCCCGTCTGCTGGGCATGATGTAGCACCGGGAACGGGGAACGAGCGCTGACCCCCACCAGGGGCCCATGCGCCTCTCCTCCGAGCGGGCTGGGAGCATGACTATTAGCACGATCATTTTAATCAGGGTGTGATTAACAGGCGCGTGCATAATTCACCGAGCTCTTCCCTCTGCCCTGCTCTCTGCCTTCAGACGTGGAGGGGACACGGCACGGGCTCTTCAGCTCTCCCTGCACCGCATCCCCGCCTCCTTTGTCCTGGGTGAGGGGCTGGGCGAGAAGCGGCCCCTGGAGAGTGGGCCCTCTCGGGAAGCAGGATTTGGAGCATCCTCTGCTCAGGGGACCCCACATAAGGGATCAAACCAAGGGAGCCTCCCCCAGGTTCTCCCCAGGACACCTCCAGCCAAGAGGGAGAGATCCAGGCTGACTCTCCTGCCCTTAACCTTGGATGTCTACCTCGCCCTTCCCAGCCTCCCACCCGCATTGACTCCACACTGGGTGAAACAGGGGGGCCCATTATTTGTCCTAAAATCACCTTCTTCAACCTTAGATTTCACCAAGTGTCAGAGCTAGCAGGGCCTGTTTACATCAAGCAATCTAATCCCTCCAGACTCTAATGGAGGAATAGAGGCCAGAAAGGGCAAGTGACTTGCCTGAGGCCACACAGTACATCTATGGCTGAGCTGGGACAGCACCCCAGTCTTTGGGCACCCAAGATAGAGAGCTTCTCTCAAACTCACACAGATATTCAGGGGCAGGGTGGGAGGTAAGTGCTGCGAGGTGGAGACCTGGGTTGGCCACTTGACTTGGGACAAGTCACTCACCCTCTCTGGGCCTCAGTTACGTCATCTGCAAAATGACGGTGATGGCACGGGTCCCACCTCAGGGGACTCAGTGATAAGAATAATACAGAAAGCATCTAGCCCAGAGCCTCACAGACCCTAATTGCTCAATACATGGTCCCCAGAAGCAGAATCGGGTCAAGGATTTGCATGCATGCAGTTTATTTCGGGGGTGGGGGTGCACAATTCCAAGGACCACAGTCAGGAGCCTGGAGAAGCCGAAGTGTGTTTTCAGGAAGCTTACCTTGGAGGGCGACTGGGGCTCAGTCCCCTGGGAGAACTCTGGGAGCTGGTGTGAACGGAAGTCTCAGAGTTATCCTGCCCAAGGGGAGAAGCAGACAGGGATGGGGTGGGCGAAATAGGTCCTGCAGGCAAAGATAGCCCTTCAGCAAAGAAATGCAGGAGCTGGCAGGTGAAAAGTGGCCGGCGCACTCTGATGTGAACAGAGCCTGAGCGAGAGGTATGAGTGGGTACCACCAGCATCTGTACACTATTAAACAGCTTTTTATATAACCAGGGACGTGGGGAGGGACTGCTGGGTCTTCTTATCAGTTCTTCTCCTCCTGCCTTCAGAACTGTACATTTCCCTCACTTCAAAGCTTCCATTTCATCAGCAGCAGGAAGCGTGGTAATGAAGCAGGAAGGTTTGGGACCAGATAAAAGAACTGCCCATCTGTGAAGATGCTTAAACCCTGACTACAAGGATTGGGAGGACATGCGGAATCCCTTCCCTGGAGCGTCTCAGAGGCTCACTGGTGATACCAGAGAACTAGAGAGGTTTAGACTTAGGGCCTCAGCAGAGCCGACGGAGAGCAGCTCAGACCCCATTGCCCCGGGCCTTTCTGCCTGTGATGTGTATTCCCTACAGGAGTTCGGTGGAGAGGGGTATCCAGGAAGCCACAGGACAAATGGGGCTGAGCTGCCTGCAGCATCCATGGGTGAAAGGCATTATTTTTATATTCAAATAAACCCAGAGCTGGTGGATCCTTATAACAAAATACTACTCAGCAATAAAAAGGAATGAGCTGTTGATACATGGAACCACATGGGTAAATTGCAAAAGCATTATGCTGAGTGAAAGACACCAGACCCAGGAGACACAAACTGTGGTTCCATTTACATGAAATTCTAGAAAAGGCCAAATTACGGTGGCTGAAAGCAGATCAGTGGTTGCCTGGGTCTAAGGCTGGGAATGAAGGGACGGTATGTGTTTGTGTGTGTGTGTGTGGGGGGGGGGGTGATGGATTTGTTCTGTATCTTGATTGTGGTGGCGTTTACACAACTGCAAACGCTTGTCAAAATTCCTCTAACTGGACGGTTCAAGTTGGTGACTTCTTTTTGTAGGTAAATTATACTTCCACTGAAGCTGATTTTAAAAATAAGGAAAATAAGTAAATCCAGTGTATCTCAGAGTGGGATGACTCATGGGTCAAGACACACACAGACCCCCAGTCCCCTCAAAGGCACTTGACTGGTACAGACAACACCTACCTTGGAGTCCAGACAGGTTTACGTTCAAACCCCAGCTCTGTCCCCTTGCAAGCTGTGTGACTTTGGGCCAGCCACGTCACCTCTATGAACCTAAATGTTCTTGTGTGCATAATGGTGCTATGGACTGAATTGTGTTCCCCTGAATTCACACATTAAAGCCCTAACCCCCAGTGTGACTATATTCAGAGACAGGGTTTTTGGCAGGTAATTAAGGAAGTAAGGTTAAAGGAGATCATAAAGGTGGGGTCCTAAACCAATAGGATTAGAAGAAGAAGAAAAAGGGATTTCTCTTTCTTTCTCCATCCACAAACGTGTACCGAGGAAAGGGCACGTGAGCGCACACCGAGAAGGTGGCTCTTTACAATCCAGAAAGAAAGTCCTCAGCAGAAATGGACCACATTGGCATCCTGATCTTCCAGCCTCCAGACTGTGAGAAAATAACTGTCTGTTGCTAAAGCCACCCAGTCTGTGGCATTTCATTATGGCAGCCCAAGCAGACTAAGGCAAATGGGGATACCTATTTTGTTGTATTATTGTGAGGATAACATGAGATGATATGTACATAAGTGCCTTGCTCTGGGCCACTTAGGTGCTTAATAAACTTTAATTATTTAACACAGGTGTTAGGTAGATACCTCCAGCTCAGGTAACAAGAAAGGTCAAGTTGGCTAAAACAATATTGAAAATGTATTATCTCACATAAGAAGGCCTGAGCTAGGGGAATTCTAGGGCTGGTTAATTCAGTAACCCAGGCCTTCATCAAGTTCCCAAGTCTTATCTGTCTTTCTTCGCTGCCCTCAGCCTGTCAGCCTAGCTCCCCTCATGACTGCAAGATGGCTGCAGTGAATCCAGCCATCAACTGCAGACACAACTCTGCCTTGGGAAGAAGAGGGATCATTTCTTTCCATGTGCTTCTTTTTAAACTTTCTTTCCATAAACTTTTCCCAGAAGCCCCCTTGCAGACATCCTCTCATTGGCCAGAACTGTGTCAAGTGCCCATAACTCCACTAGTCACTGGCAGAGGGAATGGGATAGCTGAGATTGGCTTAGCCTTAGACCAATCGTGACTCAGTCCTTGGGGCTGGAGGTGGTGCCGCCTCCCATGTCCACATGGAGGAAGGTGAATTCCTGCACAATATTAAGCTCTTGCTAGAAAGGAAAAATAAGCAAGGACGATCGTTAGGTACATGACCAAGAGAGTTTGTGACAAGAAATCACAGTAATGGCTTTTGTTTATTGAGTGCTTATGATGTACATTGTGCATCATTTAACCCTAGCAGGAAATATGAATTCCCATTTTGCAGCAGAGGAAACCAAGGCTCAGAGAGGGAAAGTCACTGGAACATGGCTAGTGAGTGGCAGAGCCAGAACAAGAACTTCCCATTTCTGAGGACTGGGCTCTGAAGCACTCTGCTCAGCATGGTTATTCCCTTATCCGTTATTATTTTTACCCTTGCTGGCAATTCATGGACCATCAGGCGCTTCCTGGTCCAGAGCAGAGAGGAAAGTGATTTCCCCTCCACTTACTGTAAAAGCCTCAGTTCCTTCACTCTGTCCCACAGGCCCCTGACTCGAGGGAGTCTGGACAGCCCTACCGATGAGTCTTTGGTGGAGAGAATTGTTTCTAAATAAAGCGATGGGTGTTCATTATTCGGACTGGTCTTTGTACCAGGGACAGATTCTCCCTGAGCCTGGGGAGGTTCTGGAACAGAAGGGGTCTTGAGGGCCTAGAACCCAGTGACTCCTCCTCATGCTACATGTGGACAGAAATCTCTCCAGAGCCTTTCAAGTCCACTCTATGCACCCAGCCTCACCTCCCCAGGGTCTTCCTCCCCATTGGCCTGCATCTCTGTCCTCCCCTGGCTTTTGTTCATGTTCTGCCTCTTGCCCAGAATGCCCTCCTCTCTGATTCCCTGCATCCACCTGAGCCTGGCACCCTTAAGTCCACCTCCTCCAGGAAGCCCTTCCTGATGGTGCTACCTACTCCGTCCTCTCCCCTCTCTGAATGGAAGGACACTCATAGACAATGCCAATGGGGTCCAAGTCTGCAGCCTGTCAGAATCATTGTGGGTGGGTGATGCCAGTAAATAAGATTTCCCTAGGTTACATCAGAGCTAGGATAGCCGTGTGGTTAAAATCATGGGCTCTGGAGTCAGGCAGCCTGGGTTCAAATCACGGTCCTGGCAATTGCTGCTGTGGAACCATGAGCAAGTTACTAATCTCTCTGTGCCTCGCTTTCCACACCTGTAAAATGGGAATAATAACAGTACCTACCTCAATAGGGTTGTTATAATGATCATATGAGGTTAAAAAAAAGTAAAGCACATAGAATAAAATGAAGCAAGTAAAAGCCATTTGATACACATGAGGTTTCTCTACCTATTGAATCAGACTCTTTAGAAGTGAGACTCTGGATTCTGTATTTTTATGTATCACCCCAAGTGGGTCTTTTGTAGCCAGACAGCAAGGATTCAGGAGCCATGGATCTGTCTTATTCCAGAATCCCTACTCAAAAATGGTCTTTGGCTCCCTTTTGCCAATAACATAAGACCTCATTGCTCATCTAGATGCCTGGTCCCCAGTATCCTTTTCTCACCTCACCTCCCTCCCTTGTCCCCTGCCATTGCATCCTTTAAACCTGTGTAGGATTCCCCAAATGCAGCATCTAGGTTCAGGTATGCCTTTGCCCATGCTGTTCCTTCTAACTGGAATGCCTTCCCTGCCTTTTCCAGCATCAGCACTACCACTCACCAGGTGCCTACTGTATACTGGGCATTGTGACAGAACCTGGGTTTCAACACAGGGCCTGTTCCCTTAACCACTCCCTCGATGTCTTATTGGCACGGCTGCTCGATCGAACCCCTCCTGATTCCATCTCCTGCAGAGTAACATACCCCCCAATCCACACTCGTAAAGACCCTGCCCCACTCCTGGCTTAGAGTCCACACACTTTCAGATTCGTCTGCCACCCCCACCAGACTGGCAGCTTATCTCCAGCACCAAGCACCCACATGTGGACCCCAAACTCTCTAGTACCAGGAACCCCATTTCCAATCCTTTCCCCTATCCCCAGGACTCTGTGATTTGAAAGCTCGCTCTCCCTACCCGACAAGCAGTTGGCAATAAGCTCATCTTCCAGTTTTATTAATCAGGCATAACTAACTGCCCGGGAAAACTCCTTACCCTGCGCTGGGGGGAAGCCGGGGCTCCAGCCGCAAGCAAAGGTGCTCGCTAACTTGGCCGCCTGTGCCATGGTCCTCAGGCTGGGGGAAGCAGCAGAGGAAGTGTATGATTTCCCTGAGGTCTCATGACAAAATGGAATTAGCTCTTGAACCCCTGGGCTGCCTTTGTAAATCGGAAAGAGCAGGAGATCCCTGCATAATGGCTGGCATCTCGATCAGCATTGCAAAGGGAGGAGGGGGAGGAGGGTCAGAGGAAAAGAAGAAGGAAGAAGTATTGCCTGGGCTGTCTTTAGCTGCTACGGAGCAAAAAATAGAATTCCCCAAGCAAGGCGATTTGACTGCGCGGTTCTCTGCTCTTCCCCACCCCCAGGACCTAACACTGGACCAGGCGCACTCAACGTATGTCTGAGAACATGCCTTTATGTGAGTCCTGCCCAGGCGGACTTGAGCCGGGGGGTGGGGTGGCTCTGCTTGCGCCATCAGGGCCCTACCTGGGTCGTGAGACCCCAGCTGCGCGAGGATGGGGAGAATCGCTGCGTAAACAGCAATTCCCCCACAGCCTCCTTGCTCATTAAATATTAACGCTGTCCATTTGCTCCTACGTGAATGCACCGCCCGGCCGAGCACCCCGGTACCCTCGCCTGCAAACCCAGAGAAAAGCTCGGGAGCCCTCGCTTCCCTGCTCTCTCATCGCCATTTTTACAACATCTACCGGGCTCCTAGGCCCCTCAGAGCCGTCCCCCAGCACCAGTCCCTGCCCCCTGCCCCAGCTCCCGCCCCAGAGCCTCAAGTTTCTTGCAGATGACCTCTACGCAAGGCAC
Organism: Eschrichtius robustus; assembly: GCF_028021215.1. Classification (NCBI taxonomy): domain Eukaryota; kingdom Metazoa; phylum Chordata; class Mammalia; order Artiodactyla; family Eschrichtiidae; genus Eschrichtius; species Eschrichtius robustus. Next base: position 13,979,648 of record NC_090826.1, on the reverse strand, counting down.
AGAGGAAGGGTTCAAATCCCAACTTTGTCACTTGCCAGCTGGGTGACCTTGGGCCTGTGACTGGTTTCTTCAGCTATATATGGGCGAACTTTTACTACTGTGGACCTGATGTGAGCATACCTGTAGAGTGCCTGGCACATGGTAGGTTAATTCCCATATAAGGCAATGCCTCTCCTCTGCCATCCTCTGCCCCTCCGAAACATGAAAGAGTAGTTAGAGAAAAGACTGAGTTAAAGGAAGAAGGAGGGGATGGGGAGATAGAGTGACACGGTCTCCAGCTGTGGCAACATTGTGGGGATCCAGTGGTCCAGTTCTGGGTCAGTCCCTCTGTCCTCAGTGCCCCTCATCAAGTGGTGATGACTGCGGATGCAGGGAGGGGGTTCTGTGCCACTAGGAAGCCCGGACATGGAGCCGAGTGGTGCTTTGATATCACAGCGATTCTTATTTATGCAACGATGTGTGTGTTCAGCGTGCCACTAAGTCCTTAACCTGCCCAGTACCAGCCATAATGGCCTCCATATATCACCCTGAATTCCTTTCCTGGGTAGTTTAAAAGAATGAGAGGTGACTTAATGGCAGTGTTTAAGGGTTATTATATATAAGTTAACGGCCAGATGCTCTTCCGTGGCGGGTAGAGCTGCGCGGAGGGGGCTCTGGCAGCAACGGAGACCCTGGATGGAGTTCAGAGGGTTTACTGCATCTTCACCCCGCCCCACCCCAAAGGCAGCAGGGTGGACCACTGAACTCTCAAGGTCTCCTCCAGCCCCCAGGAGACATTTTGGACCATGACGCTAAGCACACAGAGAGACAGAGACACTTCAGACTCACCCCTGCCCTCAGGGAGCTCCTAGTCTGATGGGGGAGGCACTGAGCTTCTCCTTAAGGAGATCCCAGTCTGATGAGGGAGAAAAGGGCCTACAGAGGATATTCCTAGTCTGATGGGGGAGACACAGGTCCTACCTTTGGAGGGTCCCAGGCAGATGGGAGATGCACAGCCTCTGCCCTTGGGAAGCTCATGGTCTAGTGAGAGAGACAGAGCTCGCACTCTGAGCAAATGCCTACTCGGATGGAGGAGACAGAGCTCTTTCCCTACAGGAGCCCTGAGTCTGATGGGGTATCAGCCCCTGCCCTGGAAGTGCCATCCGTCAAAGAGGCAATCTGATAAAGGAAAATCTTGGTGTTTGGAATCAGGCAAACCAAATATGTGACCCCAGGAAAGTTACTCTTAATTGCAATTTCCTCATATGCAAAATAGGCACTTAGCATCCCATTAGCGGCTGCAGCCCAGGAGGAAGAAGGGCCTGGCTTGCAGCTTTTCTAAAGTCCTGGCTGGGAGGCAGGAAGCCAAGGGCAGGCGCTGGGAAGATGATGATGGTGCCCAGAGACGAATGAGTCCCCTGCCTGGGGAGTCCCCATGTTGAGGCTGCATGGTGAGGTCCAGGGACCTGGAAGGATGTGGTGAACCAGACTTGCCTGGGCCCACCTTGCAGGTGAGTCACCGTGATGGGGGCCTGCTTCAGCCCCGCCTGGGGACAGACAGTGAGGCAGCATTAGAGCTCCCAGGAGCTAGAACGACCCCCTCACCCTCAAAATGTTCTCGAGGGGCAGAGAAGGTGGAGGGCTGGGGAGTCTGGGTTCTGGACTGGGAAGGCACAGCGGGTAGCCAGGGCTGTTGAAAGTTATTTGGAATCTTGACTCCAGGTCTCAGTCCCACCTCTGCCCCACTTCTGGCCTCACACCCACTGCCCCTTACACCCATGTTACCTCCTGGCCATGCTCTGCTTCCTGGGCTACATATACTCAGAGACAAAAGTCACGTAGCTGGCTCTTACGGAAACCTAGAGTTGCTTGGGGTCTTCCCCAAGCTCTCTTTATGAAACCGGGTTACTAAACTTTTAAGTGACATTAGGGAGAGAAAGCCAGAATGCTATAGACCTCCCTGAGGACCCTCATTACAGTGGATCACAGGGTGGGACTGGTGGCCTTGGTCTTGCCTTCTAAGCAACAACACTCAGGCTTGGAGTCAGGTGGGCCTGAGTTGAATCTGAGCTCTGTCACCCATTTGCTGTGCATCCTTAAGCAAGTTACTTACCCTCTCTGAACTTGTTTCCTCGTCTGCAAAGAGGAGAGGATGAGATGTAAATAGGAGCATGAAGTGGGAGGGTGTATGCACAGCACTCGGCCCATCCTGGTCTCCTTCCTTCCCTGGCTACCACCTCTTAAAGGTCTAGGGTTCCTGAAGGCCCTGGAAGCAACGCCCTCCCACCAGCCAGAACAGTCCCCCGGTAGTGGGCAAGGCCAGGCAGAGCCCAGCCCCTTCCAAGAGGGCGGAAGCTGTTCTGCTGTGTCCGAGAGGGGCATGCAAGCAGCCCACTTACCTGGATTAGTTCCCAGCTGGGTAACCATTTACACAGATTGCCAGGCAAGTGGTACATCATAATTATATGTATTAATACTTCACCTTTTGCCAGCACTGCATCTGGGCCCGTCAAAACACGTACCAACATTAATCAATTAAGCTCCCAGCCTCCTTGACCGCCCACGGTTATTAGCTTCCCTTTCCTCACCCTGGAGGGGGGCTGGGAGCCAGGCTCACCCAAGGTCACTGCCCAGGCCTCAGGGAAGGCTCGGCCGGGTCTGGGCCTTTAGTACTGGCAGAGGGACACCAGCTCGCCCTCCTCCGGCCTGTCCCTCCTCGGCCTGTCCCTTGCCTGTCTCTGGCCTGTCCCTGCCCCACTCAAGGTGCTCCACGACCTGCTCACCAGCGCCCAAGGCTGGGTCACTCTTTCTTGATTTCAGGGTTGCCAAGCTGGTCTCTGTGTCCCTATAACTTGTTTTGGGGAGGGACTGGGTCCCTCTTTCAGGCACCCAGCTCTTTGGAAACCCTGGACCCCACGTGCCCTGTGCCCTTCCCCTTTGGGGGCTCAGCAGAATTAGCCTTGGAGGGGGTGGGTGAGCTGGCCCGGGTCAGGACCCCCTTTTGTCTGCTCTATAGCTATGTTTGATGAATCCTTAACAAATGCCAAGCATACACAGATGCCGGGTTCTTATTCCCATAGCAACCCTACAGAGCAGGTATTATTATCCCCATTTTACAGACGAAGGAGCAGAGGCCCGGAGACTAACGGCTCATCCAAGGTCACAGGGCCACAAAGTGGCAGAGTCCAGACTGAGACTCGGATCACCCCTCAAACAACTTCCACGCACGAGTGAAGGGTGTCTCTATGCCGCCGCCTCTGCGGGGTGCTGGCGCAACAGGCAACCCCCTCCAGGGGTCACAGTGTGGGAGGCAGTGCCGATGACAAAGGCAGGGGGTGAAATCCAGGCTCATGCAAAGTGCCATGGGACCCAGGGAGCCGGGGGGAGGGGAGCAGGGAGGCAGAGCAGTGGCTTCTGGGCTAAAACTTGAAGGACATAAGGAGGGGTCGGGATGGGGTGCATTCCAGGTGGGAACAACATAAGCTAAGCCATTTAGGGTCAAAGAAAATGGAGCTGTCTTGTGTAGCCAAAGTTCATCCTCTCCCCTCCCCTGCGCTCACTTTTCCCCCTTTGTTCCTGTCCCCTTGTTTCCTTTCCTCTTTCCTCTCCCTTCCTTAGAGGAGGAACTCCCTGGAGACCCTTGAGACTGGCTAGAATCAGGAAAGGTCCCGGAGGGTTGCCTGGAGGAAGAGCGAATCTAGTAGTCCTGACCTCTTGACTCCGTCTGCTTCAGCTGGGACCCCCAGGTAGCATGAGTGACACCTCCCTCTGCCAGTCCCTGCCCATCACCAGCCCCTCACAGCTGACCCTCCCTGGGGACAGAGCCCCTCTCTCACCTCTGACATAGCCCTCCCTGCCATGAAGGGAAGGTTTCTCAGCACCAGATGCATTGTGGTCAGGAACACACATGCATTGTCTCCAGGCAGGACCCAGCACAGAGTCAGGGAGGTGACAGGGCTGACCCCAGCCTGCTCCTCTCCTTTGCTTTCCTTCAGCGCCAAGCAGAGTCAGAGGAAACAGAGGGAGTGGACTTTGAATGGGGAAGTTTTCATGAAGGAGGGAAGTTTGATAAAAGGAGTAAAATGGGAGTTGGGACTGGCAGGCCTTGAAAGGGGCAAGGGTGTGCTCAAAATAGGGGGCAAAGCAGCAAGGTCGGGTTCTATCAAAGTCCCTGTAAGGGGAGCCCAGGCAGGGAGGCACGTTTCGATGGTATCAGGCAGGATATATGAACCGGAGAATCAGTCCAGGTGAAGGCAATAGGGAGTGATGGGGACCGGGCTGAAATGGGGAGTGTATGCCCTGCCTAAAGGCATGAAAACTAACACACACAACACAGACAGGTGATACGAAACTGACCTGGAACCTAGAAACTGATGGGCACCTACAATTAACTCACTATGAGACAGTGGAAGGCTTGTCCCTGCTCTGGGCCTCAGTGTGTCCATCTGTTAAATGAACGCATGGGCTTGTTCCTACAGCAGGGCTCCCGATCTACCAGCAACCAATGAAATGAGATAAAGCACTGGCGGTTCTGGGTAAATGGTGATGGATTACACAGACGCTGTGCAGGACAGCGGCAGCAACACACGTCTGGGCCTCAGACCACCTGGAACTCAAGTCCTGGTCCTTCCCCCTCCACCAGCCACCACCCCCTCCCCCTCCCTAGCTGTCCCACCTGGAAGTTTGCTTCACTTTCCTGACCCTCGGTCACTGCATCTGTACAGAGGGGATCATAACACGTAATCCACAGGGTGATGAGAATTACAGGAGGAAATGCCCGGTCCACACCGGGCTCAGAGTACACACCGCCCTCCTCCCTCCCCCTGGGCCCCACGGCTGCTGCTGTTTCACTGGTAACTGTACCTTGTTCTTTCCTCCCTGTTAGTGAGTCAAGTCACCAGGGCTTGGCTGAGCAGGGATGGTGTGTCCAGCCCCACGCTGGGGCTTTTTGATTCCCAGGGACTGTGGATTCCTGAGCTGCTCTGAGCCCCACCCCAGCCTTCTGGCTGAGCCTTCTCTGCTGAGAGGATCTCTCTCAGGACGATGCTGGTGGAAGCCTTCTCAAAGCCCGTTACAGCCGTCTGCGGACCATAATGGGACGAACAGCTCAAGAGGACAAAGCCATCCATAACTGTTCCATGGTTTATGCTGAAGCTGAAGCAAGGCCCGGGCACGTCTCCATCACTCTCCCAGCCTCCTCACCATCGGCCACCTGTTCTAAACAGCAGAGCACAATAGGAACAAACCTCAAGACACGCTTCTTCCTTCGGTGCCGTGGAGCCCTGTGACCACTGCTGCGGGGTGGGACCTGGGTGCCCTTGGGAGCTCACACCCGGAGCCCCCGAACCTCGGGATGTCACCACTGTTGGCTGGCACACTGAGAGCAAGCAATAAATGTCAGCCCCTGTGCTATTACATCATAGCTATGGGGCAGATACGGTGCTGGGCTCTTTAATTGCATTATCTCTTTTAATCCTCACCTTAGCCCCGTGAGATAGCTTTTCATAACCTTATTTCAAAGAAACAGGTTCAGAGAGGCTGAGTAAGCTGTATAGGATCACACAGCTACTAATTGGCCGCGCTGAAACCAGAGTGTATGGCCCTACCCCAGGAAGCAGCATCAGGTTCTCAGGGGCGCCGTCGCTAGGGACTTGGGAGCTTTAAGGGGATGCATAATGAGTAGGGCAGGAACTTCATGTCCCTCACACGGCCAGAGGCCAAAGTCATAGTGATGGAGGTTCCAGTCTAAAATCTATGTAAGAGAAATAACAATTATGGCAACCAACACCATTTGCTGGATCCCCACCAATACCAGCAAGATGGCAGTCTAACATCGCCTCCACCCTGCGAAGATACAGACACTTGGTCGCACATTCCAGGTGTGGAAACTAAAGTTCAGAGAGGTCAAGCAACACACTCGGGCTCACACAGCATCTAAAAGGCCAAACTGGACTGTGAACTCAAGGTTGTTTAGAACTGAGTCCGCGGTCTCTGCTTTCGAAACATCCTCAGCCCAAACATCGTCTCCACAGGGGATCTGTTCTGACCCCACCCAGAGCCCCTGAAATTTACTCTGCCTGATTCGGAGTCTGCTTTCCCGACGAGAGTTTAGTTCCGGGAGGGCAGAAACACTGGGGGCTGACACACAGCTGGTTCCCAAAATGAATCTGTGGGATGACTGTGTAAATTCATTCATTCATTCAACAAGCACATAATGAGCACCTATGATATGCCAGGTCCAGTTCTAGGCACTGAGGAGACAGCAGTCAGTGTACATAGAAAAGTCCCTGCCCTCATGGACCCCACATCCTAGTGGGGAAGACAGACAATGGAACATAAATAGAGGGTAAATGTTATGTAGAGACAAGGGTGAAAAAGAACAATAAAGCAGACCCAGGGATGGAGAGTAGGTGACCACACATCCCGGAATGCCTGGAGCAATCCTGGTTTAAGCCTTTTGTCCAGGTGCATAATCATTATGACTCCTTTCCCTTTAAAATTGTCCCATATGGATGACAAATTGTCTGGCACCCTTGGGATGGGAAACACTACGAAGCTATCTTTGAGTAGGTGATGGGGCAGAAACTGTTGGTTTTCACCAATATGCAGGCCTGGCCCCAGACATCCTGTGAGCCCCTCTGCCCTAGTGTGAATCACTGGTCAGCCAATATTCACCCTGCTCCCCCTGCCCATCGTGGGGGAGTGCACTTCCCCTCCCACTAAAGTCGGACGTGACCATGACACCTGCTTTAGCCACTGGAATGTGGGCGTAAGTGATGTGTGTCACTCTGGACCTGGTTCCAGACACACTAGTTGAGATCCTCTGTGTATTCTTTCTCTTCCTCTTCAGCAGAATGCATGCAGAGGAGCCAGTGAGGAGCCCCAAGGGTCCCCCAGGAAAGACAGAGGCACAAAATGGAAAAGGCTGGGATCTCTGAGCCACTGCTTGGAGGTAAGCCACCCGGGGGAGCCTCTGAATACAAGCAGTAATAAATGCTCTTGACTTGGCCTGAGCAAGAAATACATTTTTATTGTTAAGTTACTAAGAGTTTGGAGTTGTTTGTTACAGCAGCTAGTGTTAATCACCCTGACTATTACAAGTTGTCCATGAAGGCCTCTCTGAGGAGGTAACATCTGAACAGAGACCTAACTGAAGTGAGAAAATAACACCACACACAGAGGACGTGGCACGTGCAAAGGCCCTGGGGACCCAGAAGTCTCAGTGACTCATGGGGGCTGAGTCACATCCTTCACCACCTGGCCACCTTGCTCAGGTCACATAACCTGCCTGAAACTTCGTTTTCTCTAGTGCAAACTGGGACAGGCACTGCCCCTGCTTTTTTCCCTTAAGGCACCAAGGTGGGGAGGCTGATGTGGTAACAGAGAAAGACAAGGGCTGTCAGCTCAGAGGCCGGCAGGCAGACCAGACACTCTCCACTTGGAACAGTCTAGAATGCACTGACATTTGTGACCCCACTTGGTGAGATCATGGAGAGGTGGCAGCTGCCCCAGTGAATGTGCTGCTGGCCTTGATGGGGTAGCTAGATCACTGGGGTGCCTGGAAGATGCTCCTCTGAATTCAGGGATCTCAGCTCCTGGGGAGGCTCTGAGAAAGGGATTTAGACCTTCTGGAATCCAGGGAGGAGGGCAGAGTGGAACATTTGTGGACTGCCTGGTCCCAAGCTAGTATTTACGCACCTATTCTCACCCAGCCCCACAAGCAACTCTTCAAGGCACCCAATGTTTCTGGCCCTGGCCACCCTTCTTCAAACACCTGGAGCTAAAACAGAATCCTGGGACCAGTATCTCCAGGGTGGGGCACAGTGATTGGTGCACAGTAGGGACCTAACTTTAAGCCACCTTAAGTATCTCGGGCCAGGTGTTACATATGGACTATCTCTAATCTTCCCAACCCCCCATAAGGTGGCTATTATCCCCACTTTCCAGATGAAGAAACTGAGGCTCAGAGAGGCCCAGGTTCAGAGTGAGTGGCAGCAGACTCCATCCCAGGTCAACCTGGTTCCAAAGCCTACATTCTTGCTACTGAATAAATGAACACGTGACTCACCATAACAATAACTAGCATATAGGAAACCTGCACCAGGTGTGCCACTCAGCACTGCATTCACTTTATCTCAGAGAATCCTCAGAACCACCTTTGAGGCTAGGCACTACAGTACCCATTTTACAGATGAGGAACATAGGGGAGAAATGACTCGCCCAAGGTCACACAGCTGGGAAATGATGGAACCAGGATGGTGAGACGGATTAATGAAGCCAGGGCCCTACCCTGGAGGAACCCTCAGAAAAGCACCCAAGGTTTCCATGACCGGCCCATGAAACAAAGCCCTATTAGGGCCAATTGTGGGACTGGCCTGCTGCTGACAGCCCATGAGCTGTGCGGTGCTGGGGAAGCAGGTCCGGCTGGCCGGGCACCCAGCCAGAGGGGTGGAGTCAGAATATATCGCCTCTTATTATTAGCAACATTAGCTCCATGATTCGAGAACATTCACGGTATGGACACTAATGATTAGCACAGTAATGTGTCTGAGCCTCTGAACCGTGCCAGGATGCTCACCCCCTCCCTCTGCGTGTGTCATTCTTGCCTTGAAAGGCCGCTCGAGTCTGCCCCTCACCCTGAAACTTTGGGGACTGTCCCAGCCCCAGGGTCTCCCCTGAACACCAAACGTTCCCCGCTATGGCCACACATCTCCCCCAAAGGCTCTCTGGTTCTGTCTCTTAGTGCTGACCAGCAGGGGCTGGGCACACAGATGTAGGCACTGTGGGTGACACACATCTGGCCGGGCTGTTAGTGCAGGAGAGGCGGGCTGCTGGGGGACGACCCCGGAACCCCCTCCGTGCACCTAGCCGGTCATGAGTCCCCGAGACAGCACCAGACTCACGCTGGGGCGCACATCTTACTGATGCTGTAAGAGCTCTTGGATGTATAGTTCAAGCACTGAGATTATGCTCTGGCTTTCTAAATGGATATAAAACATTAACTTGTTTGCAAGGGGGCTGGCAGGCTACTCTGTACTTGAATAGAAACAACCTCGCTCATTCAAGGATAAAACATTCATTCTTTAAATTATACAGGCTTGTTTTTTTCCACTTTTTATTTTTATTTCCCCTTACTTCTGAGCAATGAAATAAGCTGAATATGAGATCACTTGCTTGCCGTGACCCACGTTCCTTCACTCAGCAAACATCTATGGGGCACATTCTCTGTGCCAGAACTTGCACCAGGCACTGGGGACACGGCAGGGCTGGGGGGACAAGACCGACCTGGCCCCTGCCCTGGTGAAGCTTATAGTCTGCTGTTGTGGCCTGGATTCTAGAGCTGACTGCCTGGGTTCAAATCCCAGTTTTACCACTAACCAGCTGTGTGGCCTTGGGCAAATTACTTAACCTCTCTGGGTTTTAGTATCCTCATCTGTAAAATGGAGATAATAATAGTACCTCTCTCACAGAGATGTTGTGAATTTAAAAGAGCCACGTGTATAAAAACACAGAACAGTCCTGGTGTGTAGGAGGTACAAAATTTTCAATCATAGTAATCATATATGCTAGCAGAGAATCAGATGATGAACAAGCAGAGAAACGACCAAACAAAATTATTAATGACATTGACAAGTGCCCCGAAGGATGGCTCAGATGTGTTAATAAAGTGGAAAGAAGGAGATATTTCAGTGGGGTGGTCAGGGAAAGCATGTCCTAGTCTCTCTGACTTAATTTGAGCCCTGCAGGAGGGGAAGGCGGCAGCCATGGGAAGATGCTGCGAAGGGTGATCCAAGCAGGGGCAACTCCAAGTTCAAAGGCCTACAGTCTGGACAGCTCCTAGCCACCTAGAAGAAAGCCAGGAGGCCAGAGCGGCTGGAGAAGCGTGAGCCTGGAAGAGAGCCTGACAAGGTGAGGCGAGAGGGTGGCCACCGCCAGAGGAGGTAGGGTAAGGACTGGGACTTGACTTCAAGAACAATGGCAAACCTTGGTGGGTTTTAAGCCTGGAAGCAGTCTGGTCTGATTTACATTTTAATAACATCTCTCTGGACTCCTTGAGGAGCTGAGAGAGGCGGGGTGAGGATGGCAGCCACGGAAACCAGCTGGGAGGCTGTGACAAACGCAGGACAGCAGTGGTGGCCTGGACTGGGGTGGCAGTGGCAACAGAGAGGAGCAGCCAGATTTGGATGTGTTGGGGGAAGAGCAGCCAGGACTTGTTCTTAGACTGGATGCACGTGCCGAGTAACAGAAGGAGAGGAATCGAGGGTGATGCTTTTTTTTTTTTTTTTGGCATCTGCTAGGAGACGTATGTTTTATTTCTGTTCTGATCCTGCCATTAACTAGCTGTGTGACCTTGAGTACATCACCTAACCTCTCTGAGCCTTGCTTTCCTCACTTATTAATCAAGGGTGATGTTATCTGGCCACTTACAGAGATGTGAACGTGCTGTAGATAGAGAGGCAGTAAAGAGGGCTGGGGAAAGAGGGGAGAGGAGTTTGTTGGGCCAGACTCTGGTCCCACCTGAGACCCTCTGCGCTGACTTTGGCCAGAAACCAGTTCCAGTTTCCTTACCCAACAAATGAGGCTGAGCAGAATAATCCTCTGGTTTAGTTCCTCCCACCTGGACCGAAAGCAGATATTTCTACCCCCAAGAGCGGGGGTGCGGCCGGGGAGTGGCTGGGCTGGTGGGAGGAGCAACCTGACCTCTCAATATCGTCACTCCCCCCTACCTTGGGGTGACGCTCCCTGGAGGGCCCAGGAGAAAGGGCAGTGGCTCAGTTCCAGCCTCTCCTGAGAGAAGCGATGACTCAGCCAAGGTCACCTGCTGAGTCAGTTAAGGACCCAGAGTAGATCAGAGTTGCCCCACCTCCTCTATAATCCCCACCCCCCTTCCCCACACCCCATCAGCCTCTTCTAAAAGAGAGGGAAGGGCAGTCCCCAAACTGATTAAGCCTGCTAGGCCCAGGGCTTCCAGCTATGGGTTCTGAGACAAACAGGCAAGGGTTCTATGCTCTCTCACAGTTTGCAAGAAATTGGGAAAATGATGGAGGATGAGGAAAAACTGCCATTTATCATGCGCTCCCCCTCTGCCTGCTTCCTCATAGTATAGCGCTCAATCTTTATAATATTCTTGTTTTCTTCAATAGATGGATGTGTAAACGGGATCAGAGAGGGCAATGATTTGCCCAAGGTCACACAGCAAAGGCAGGTTCAGTGCCACATCCATGCTTTGTTCACTGCCCTGGCAGAAGACACACATTTCCCCCCTAAAAGACCAAGCCAGGCAAGGTCTTTCCCTTTCTGCCTGGGAGGCCTTGGGCAAGAGATGGAACGGAGCCTGGAAATATTTATTGAAGGGATGAATAACGGAGTGGCTAAATTCCTTCCCAGTCCTGGGTTCCATCCCCTGACAGAGCCTTGACCTCAGTAGGCAAGCCCAAGGGCAGCGGCTGGATTTATCTAACCTCCATCCTCAGGCTAGCAAATGTCCCCACGTGTTATGAACCTGCTCTGTTCCCTGCCCCGAGAAGCTGACATGAGGGGTGTCATTTCGTTAGCCCCTCCCCACCCTTCTGTTTGGACTCCAAAATGTCTACATAAATTTCAGTCCCGATATTTATTGCTTCTGTGTTGCGCTGGCAAGAGCATGCGTGCGCTCCGTGTCCTGGCGGAGGGAAGGTCACCCCTAGGACTCTCTCGCTGCCCCCCACCCCCGTCCCCTGTCCTAGGACCCAATGCTACGGGGACAGCAGGCAATGGGCTGCCTCGTGGGACCTGGGAGGGGGAGGGGCATCCAGGTTCTGGGGAGAGGAGGGACGTGGATTTTACAGGAGAGTTTTCACATGGTTGGTTTTGCCATTAACTCTGAATGCCTTTGTGGGTCTATAAAGCTCCCCATGGTGGTTTATAGGGAATATGAATCGAGGAAATTGGTGGCAAAAACAGTGTAATGGGTGGCTTTCAGATGCCCACGCAAGGGTCAGGGAACAAAGGCAAGAAGCTGCCATCTCCCCACAAAACCTAAGCCAATGATAACTTAAAAAAAAAATTCACATAAATTCCTTTCTGTTTCCCCTGCAAAACCCTCTGTCTCCATGCACAGAAATGGCTGGCAGGATGATCACCGTGGAGTTAACAGTGGTCATCTAAGTGGTGGTATTCTCCTTTTTGTGCCTTTCTAAATGCTCCAAATTATCTCCAGCTTTTGGGTATTACTTTTGTAATAGAAAAAAAAGTGATTTTTTTAAAGTCAGATAACTCAAAACAGTAGGAAGGAATGTTTTCCAAGGCACCCATGATTCAGCCACGATAATAATCCATCACTGGGGCTCCTAGTCTGGCATCTTGTTCTGTTTTCTCCGTGATCCTCCAGCTTGACCGATGGGGAAACTGAGGCACCGAGAACTTAAATGTTTGACTCCAGGTCACACAGAAAAGGGGCCTCAAGAGAAGCCAGCCATCTGCCCCTCCCAGCCTGGCCCTCATCCCTGTCTGTCCAGGCTCTCTGGGGCCCAGGGCTGGGAGGTTACAACTGATAGTCTTCAGATGGCCTGAGGGGCTTTCACTTTGCAGGGTTCTGGGCATTCTTTTTGGTGGTCTGAGGGCTGTGTTTACTGGAGGCTTCTCTGGTCAGACTTAGAATGTCCTGCAGATGTCCTCAGTGGACTGAGGGACCGGACCTAGATGCTTCCAGTAGCTTCCACAAGGTTCCAGACCCAGGCTCGTCTAGGTCAGGACGGAGCAGAGGCAGGAACCGGCTGTGGAAGGAAAGGTGGGCCAGTTTCCCTCCAGGTTGAGGAGTGGAGCCAAATCAGCTATTTCAGGCAGGAAGGAAATGGGGAGCAGTCCCGTCTCTGGGCAGGACCCGGACGCACGGGATGCAGCAGGTGTGAGGGCCCTGGCTCCATGCATGGAGCAGAGGAGGGGGTGTCTGTGAGTCACCTGTGGACCCTTGTCCTTCCCACTCAATTCAGACTTACCGAGAGGCTGCCCTGTCCCAGGGAGACGGGGACAGACAGCTCCCCGTATCCTGCCTTCCTTCTTCTGTAGGTGTCTTTTCCGAGGCAACCATGTGAAAACATCGTGGCACAAAAACAGAATAGACACTCACGTTCCCCTTAGATCGAAATGTGATAAGGTCTAGGGCCATGGACCCTACCCTCAGGGGCTCCCACTCATGTAGGGAGACAGAGCACCTGCCATCATAAAGCATCATGTGTCTGATGGGGGACACAAGGCTCCTCCCTGCAGAGGTCCCAAGTCTGACGGGGGAGACACAGCCCCTCCCTGGGGAGGTCCCAAGTCTGATGGGGCAGACACAGCCCCTCCCTGGGAGGGTACACTCTGATGGAGGAGACACACCTCTCTATTACTTGAGAACTCCCAATCTAACAGAGAAGACAAGACCCTCACCCAGAAAAGAGACCTAGAATCCTTTTATAGAGACATAGAAATGAGGGCACAGGCCCACCAGGTCATCTGCATTAGACGATTCCCGAGGGACTCAATCCAGAAAGGGGGGGGATCTCATGGAGAGCATCCAGGAAGGCTACCCTGAGAAGGTGATTTCTCTGCCAGGCTCTGAGGACAGGTCAGCCAGCAACGCTGGGTCCTGCCCTCAAGGAACTTGGGGGGCTGGAGCAAAGTAGAGGGTGCTAGACACTGACAAGAAAAGCTGGGATTGGAAACCCATGTAATGAGTATAGGCCAGGTTAGGAGCTTGGACTTTATGGCTGGGCACTAGGGAGCCATGGAGAGTTCTAAACAAGGGAAAGGGTGGTCAGATTTGTAGTTTGAAAAGCTCAGCTGGGCTGCAGGGAGGAGGAGGGAGTGGGGGACGAGTGGAGGCAGGAGGAGGGACGAAACTGCTGTGATGATCTAGGCAGGCGATGGGGGTCCAGCCTGAGGGCTTGGCTGTAGGATGGAAGCGCTAGACCTGGTGGTGGAGGACGTTGGACAGAAGACGTGAAGCCCCGTTCTCTGAGCCCAGCCTGACAGAAGGGCCAGTGAGTTTCAATGATGTCTGAGCTCTGAGCAGCTGCCTGGCTGGGCTCGAGGACACAGGCCCAGGGTCCTCCTCTGCGGATGCCCATCGGTCTGCGGGCACCCTCGCAGCTGGACAGCGGACACCTGCTGTTACTAGGCCCGTGTGGGAACAAGGTCAGAGAGGAGAAGGCCCAAGGCAGGCCCTGGGGGGTATCCTGGGGTGCCCCAGTTTGGAAGAGCCAGAGGAACGTCAGACCACAGCCTCTGGTACCCCCATCAAAACACTCAGGTCCCAGTTGAACCCCTCACCTGCTAAAGCCACGGGCCACGCCTGCCTGCTGAGTCCTCCATCTGGATGGGCATTTGTCCCACTGGCTAGCGAAGCCTTCAAACCAGGCAGTGCAGTGGTCAGCCTGAGGCCTGAACTGACCCATCTGGGAGAAGAGCTAATAAGCCCCTCAATTTGCATATATGCAAACAAGGTCCACTGTTGACAGAGCAATTAGCATAGCCCACTGCCTGGCAAGGCCACCAGGCTTGGCTGCGGTGCCTGGGACCTTATCTGTTGGGCTCAGGGCCCAACTTCTTCTCAGCTGAGGCCTGGTTGGGTGAATGATGAAGTCCCAGACTGGGCTCGATGCCCCCTTCCAGAGGGCAGGGGAGCCTGTGCAGGGCTTTCTGGGGAGGAACAGGGAGGCCTATGGAACTGGAAAGATTTCCTGGGTCGTGGCTTCTTATCTTTTATTTTGGGCAGGGGGAGAAGGGCCATCAGGTCATAAGATGCGCATGGGACATCTGACCATTGCAGCTCTGATAATATGGCAAAAGGAATGAGCCAAGGCTTTGACTTGGAGGAGCAATGAGTTCTAATCCTGACTCTGACACTTGCTGCTGTATGACTCCTGATACTTTGAAATGACCTCTCTGGGTCTCATGAGTCTCATTTGTAAAATGGAGGCACTGCCTCTGACATAGGCTATTGTGAGGATTAAAGGAGTCCTCATAGTGGAGTGCTAGGTGTAAAGTAGCTGCTCATTAAATAGCATCCCTGTGTCACCAGCCATGGTTTGCAACAGAATCAAAAGCATATACTTGGCTTTCTTCTGCTTCTTTTCTCCTCACCCTGTTGGTTTTTTTTTTTTTTTTAACATCTTTATTGGAGTATAGTTGCTCTACAATGGTGTGTTAGTTTCTGCTTTATAACAAAGTGAATCAGCTATACATATACATATATCCCCATATCTCCTACCCTGTTGGTTTTGTTTTGTTTATTTTTCATCTGAACTGTGTTTTAAATGTTGTAAAGCATATTTCCATCCAATAACTTAGGATACAGTTGGTGAAGTTGGCTGGCGACGTACCCCCATTTTACAGACAAAGAAACTGAGGCCCAGAGAGGTGAAGCGACTTGCCTGAAGTCATCCAGCAAGTTGGCAGTAGAGCGGGGAATTTCGCCTCCAGGCCCCTCCCTCTCATGAGCTTTTTCAGCTGTAGCAGTTGCTGGAGACTCACAACACTCTACCTATCCTCTGTGCTTCTGCCTCTCCCTGCCTCTCTCCCCTCTCTCCTTCGGTCTTCATTCTCTGTCCACATCTCTGTGTTCCAGGTTCTCTTTTCCCTGAGTCTATCATTCTGTCAAGTGCCTGCTGAGAATCTGATGACAGCCAACCCTGCTCAACCAGAGAGTGGGAAGTTCCTTCTTGCGTCTGACTGCAACTTCTCTTGCTTTAAAATCCATCTGCATCCTCTTTTGTCATCATTGGCAGATGGGGAAAACTTTGGCTCACCATCTTCTTCATTGAATAACCATCATCATCATCATCATAAATAGAAACAAAGCAAAGCACGTCCCAGACCTTTTAACTCCCCCTCTCTCTCCCTCTGGTCTTCTCCTGACCAGATGAGACCTTGACTTTAAGGCCCTTTAACCCTTCCTCCCAAAACCAATTCCCATCACCTTGGATGCTTCCCTTCCTCAAGCTCTAGTTGCCCCAGCATCCTGTCCCACTGGGTGACCCCAGAGGTGGTGAGGAGAGAGGAAAGGGTGGGGAAAGAGCTGGGGGTCCGCAGTCCTGTGCTCTAGTCCTGCTCTCCTGCGTGGGCTCTAAGCCATCAGCACCCCATGATTGCAGACATGTGCCAGGGACCGTGGGAGCAGAGGGATATGCATGACACACACCTGCTCCCTCCTTTCCCAGAGAACCAGAGAGCAATTAGCGTGTTCTCTGGCCTCAAGGAACAACTGGGGACAAGGGACGGTCAGTAGAGGATTATAATCCTGGGTGTAAATGCTATGACAGAGGAAGGAAGCCTGTGGGAACACGGAGGAAGGATACCCCAGCCAGCCAAGTGCAGGGCATGGTCAGTGAAGGCTTTCATGAAGAGGTGACTTCCAAGCTGAATCCAGAAGGACATCTTGGCATAAGCCAGGTCAAGAGGAAGGGAAAGGCAGAGCAGGCAGAGGGGACAGCAGGAGCCAAGGCACAGAGACCGTGCTGAATCTGGTGTATTTGACCAGCTGGAGTACTAAGCATGGGGGTGTTTGCTTCTATGGCCTGGGCACCGTTCTATGCTTTACAAATACATACTCGCAAAATCCCCGCAGCTGTCCCCAAAAGTAGGTAGAATGATGGCTTGGTTTGGGTTCCCCCAGATACAGACTCAGAAAAGAATTCAAGCACAGGTAGCTTCTTTGGGAGGTAACCTAGGAAACTTCAGTGAGGGAGTGGGGAAGAGAAGGCAGTCAATTCTGTTGTGTTACCACACCAACTACCACCGCAGAGCCCAAGCCCACTGTGTATCTCTGGGAGCCAGTGTAGAAGACACTCCCGGAATGAGTGTCCAGGTGTCCAGGCCAGGAATGCTGCCCCTAGGCAGAGGGTCGCTGCGTTCACAGTGAACAGATTGTGGTCGTTACAGAAATGCCAAGGGGGCTGTGGCTGGGCACTGTCAGTGTCTGCTACTGTATTAACCCCATCTCACAGATGAGGAAACTGAGGCCCAGAGCATCCATGTCTCACAGCCAGCACACCATAGGGCTCAAACCCAAGGACCTGCCCCAGAGCCTGTGGTCATAACCATGGAGCCACACTGCCTGACGGGGTCCACTCCTAACAGGAGGACAAGGGGAGCAGTGAGAGATGAAGACAGAAGAAGGAGGGCAAGAAGCACGGGAGGCCAAGACTTGCTGGGAGGAGAGTGGGTAAGGTGCATCACCCAGGCAGCCCTGCTGTGTTCTGAGCACTGGAAACGCACCGGGGAACCCCACGGACCTCATCGGCAATGCAGCCCAGGCAGCGCCTCTCCAGAGCCCTGGGTTCTGAGCCTGAATCAGATGCCCCACCCTCTGGTTCAATGACCACATTTCCCCAGCCCAAACTGGAATTGCTTGTTAGACGTGGCTTTCCCACTGGGAAGGGAAGAGTGAATTTATTCATGCACACAGTCTTATAAAGGTTTAAACATTAGCATGCATTTGGTTATGTATGTCACAAATTGTCTTTATTGAAAAAGATTAAAAAAAAACTTGCAATGGGGACCATCCTGGAGAATCTAGAAAATACAGTCTCTGTACACGGAAGGGATGAGAGCTTGTCCACAGAGGGATCAATGGTTATGAATATGGGTTTTCGAGTCCCAGCCAGAATCGAGCACATAGTAGGTGCTTATTAAATGCTTGATGACTAAGTGACTGGGGCTGAATCCCAACTCTCCCACAGGCTCTGTGCGTGGCCCTCTCTCTGCCTCAGTTTCCTCATCTGTAGGAAGGGGACAATAATGTCCGTGAAATGGGGACGTAGGTGAGATAACTCAGGGAAGGCCCTGAGCAGCAGCGTGGCTCATAGAAAGTGCTCAGTTAGCAGGGGTGGTGGCAGCAGCACAGTAAGGGGACTGAGGGAGTGGACGCTGGGCTGGCATCCATCCTGCGCTTCTCCATCTAAGAGGAGACTACGTGGGTGCGATTGGCCCGGGTGTGGCTAACGTCCCTAAGACACCCTCCATCAGTGAGGGATGGGGATTGGTGGATAAACATCCCAGCTTCCCGGCGATCCTGAGGCGTGTCCCCACACTGCCTCTCAGCCCATCCAGTCGCAGCTGTATCAGCTTCCTTCCTTTTTCCGTCTCCCTCGCCCCCTCCTCTGCTGGTGTTTCCTGGGGTCCTTCCCAAATAAACTACCTGCACCCGAATCCTTGTCTCAGGCTCCACTTTGATGGGAAACCCAAAAAGCAAGTGATAACGATGCCCGAGGTAGTCATAGTGTCCCAGCACTAAATCCCTGAGAAGTGAGGACCACACACCACCACCCTCCCTCCCACTTCTCAGGCTGGTGTCGGAAGGAATGACTGAGATAAACAGCAGGACAAAGCTACAGAAAAGAAGCAAGTGAGGCCACATGTCCTGGGAGGGATTATTATATTTCCACAGTGAGATAAGGATCTTAAAGCTCGCTGATTCTGTAGCCCGCATGTGGGGTTCAGGCACTGACAGTCTCCAGCTCTGTTAATCCCTCTCGCCCCCGCCTGTCACTTAGAGCTCCATTCTCTTCAGCCAACCCTGGGGCAGGTAAACTGAAGTGCATCCAGCCTCATCAACCTTGGCTGTGAGACAAAGAGCACCCTCCATGCAGGGGACCTGGTATGCCCAGGGCAGGGGAAAGAGGGGGTGTCCCTCGGCTCCTGTCCCCAGGTCAGGCCCTGCTCAAGGCTCAGCCCTGCCACTAACCCACTGCCCATCCTGGAGCCGGTCACTCCCTGCTCTGAGCCTAACCTTTCCTCCTCTAACATGTGGCAGACAAGGCGGCAGACGAGCGAGGGGTAAGAGCCAGGAGCTAGACTGCCAGAGATGGAATCCCAGCATTGTCGCTCACTCGCTGTTCAGCCTTGAGTCAGTTACTTAACCTCTCTGTGCCTCTGTTTCCTCATTTACAAAATGAGGAAAATAATAGAGTCTAACTCATGGAGTTTTTAATGCAGGTTAAGCACATTAATATTTACGAAGCGCTTAGAAAAGTGCCCTGCACACAGTAAGTACTACACAAATATTTGTTGAATAAACACCTATATTGCTTACTTCAAAGGGTTGTGGTGGTTTCACCAGATGATAACTACATAAAAATCCTTCAGATGTGGTGGAAATCCATGCAAATATATTATAGTCATGAATTCTCTTTATATCTCCATTTCCCCGAAGTGGCTTCCCTCCGTGGGCTTTGTAGTGCTAAACACAGAGAAGGGAATGTGAAGTCTCCCAGAGCCAGGTGTGAAATACGGCACTGCCCCTCACCAGTCCTAAGTGACTTCATACCCCAGAGCCTCAGTTTCCCCATCGGGGATAATAATGGTGCACATCTCCTTTTTTTTTTTTTTCCTTTTTAAAAATTTTTTGGCTGCGCCGCATGCAGTACGCAGGATCTTAGTTCTCCGACCCTGCAGTGGAAGCGCAGAGTCTCAACCACTGGACAACCAGGGGAGTCCCAGCATATCTCATAAGGTGAGGTGAGCATTAGGGGAAGACAGGTCAGGAAGGCACCTGGTACAAGGTCTGCCCCACAAGGAGCCCAGTTAAAGTCAGTTTCTCTCCCCAGTTCCCCAAGGGAAGTCCCTTCACTTCTCTGGGGATGTGGGTACTCACCTGCGATGGGAACCCGATGCACCAGTTCACTGGGCTGGTGGGAGGTGCGTGGGCTGACGCCCATGAGAGCTTGAAGCTCAGGCCTGGGGGAGACCATATGCTCAGTGACAGCCCCCTTTTCGTCTGGAAAAATCTGTTGATTAATCTAAATCACAGAGAATCCCCTAATCTCCCAGGCATGGCCGTGGAAGTCTATGTAGGATTTCTCTGCCTCACCGTGATTGGCTGAGGCCACAGTTGGGGTGCATCTGTCTGGCCGGAGCTGGCCCGTGGGGGACGCAGCAGCCCAGGGCTCTGACTCCACATGATCCCAGGGCGGAGGACTGGACGCCAGGGCCTGGAATTTTCAGGACCCGCGGATGTGGGCTGGACAGGCCTTGGTGGGAGGGGCGTTGAAGAGCACAAGCCAATGTCTGGGAACACCCTGCGCGGCTGGTCCTGAGAGAAGCCCAGAGATGTTTGTCAAAAGGCTCTGGTTCCCATGTGCCTGACCTGCTTTGGCCTAATGTGTTAACCTAAATGCTTATGTCCCAGATAAGAGGCCAGGGAGATGAGCAGATAGCACCTGTGAGTAATTCCCCCTCCCCTGGGGAGTTGAACTGGCATCAGACAGACCTAGAGAAGAATCAGAGCAGGAGGAAAGGGGTGGTGACAGGACTTCTGCCCTGGAAGCTTCTGAAGCCCTGTCAACAAGGGACCAGAAAATCCTCCCAGCTCAAACAGAGTCTGAGATGACAGCCCCACCCCCTCACCTTAAGGATGGGGAAATGAGGCCCAGAGAGGGTGAGGGACACAGCAGAACAACACAGCCAGAGTGGGACCAAGTCTCTAAACTGTCAGCACAAAACTCAACTCCCCCAGATGATGTGCAGTGAAAATGCTACAGGTGAGAGTTAAAAACAGTCACTGAAGGGAGATGATTTTCCCTCCGCGCATTCATTCATTTGCTCATTCATTCACTCATTCATTCATTATTCAACTGAGAGTAATTGGCAGGCACTCTCCTAGGTGCTAAAACATACATTATCTCTCGCTAGTTTGTAGCTCCTTAAAGGTATGAACCACACCTGTGCTGCTCACTGCTCTGTCCCCAAAGCCTGGCAAGTAATATGAGCTTGATAATATGGGATTTATCACACTTAATTCTCACCTGCGAAGAAAAAAATTCTTATTCACATTTTACTGTTAGGAAACTGAGGCTCTGAGAGGTAAGGGGACTGGCCCGTGTGGTCATTACGAATTCATTCATCAAGAAATATATAATAGTTGTGCACCTATGATGTGCCAGCAATGAACAAGAAGACAAGGCCCTCAGGGGCTTCCAGCCCAATGGAGGAGTCGGCTGGGGTCAAATAGTAAATATGCTGGCAATGGGTAATTATAAACCGAGGTGGGGGTCATGGTGGGAGGACCATCATTTCATATTCTAAGCTGTGTGGGCCTGAGCCTGTGTCATGGACAGTCAGGTGGTAGAGGGAAGGACTGATGGTGAGAAGGTAGCATTTATCTGATGCAGAAATTGCGAACTCAGAGAGGTGAAGTGACTTGCCCAGGACTACACAGCAGGTATGCAGTGAAGCTGGAGTTCAAGCCCAGTCTCTCTGCAAACCCACTCCTCCTACCATATCAGAGAATTGGGAAAGACCTAAGACAGCAGACAGCAGTTGGACGAGAAACGGTGTGCTGGTCAGGAGAAGCCAAATGGAGCTGGGGGCCCTGCTCCCCACGATCTGGGCACCGCAGGGCAGAGGCCTGGCATCATCCCCAGCCTCAGTGAATGGGTGTCTTAAAGCCAAATCCAGCTTTCTCTTCCCCTTCCTCCTCTCCCTTTATGGAGACGCTAATTTTAGCCAGCCACATAGGCAGCCTGAGCTTTTAAAAATGGACTGAGTTAAGCTTTTCCTTAATTGCTCCAAAAAAGCGCTTTGCATCTAGTGGGGAAGAGAACGAATATAACTCTATTTAGGTTAAAAATTTAAAGCCAAATTCTCACTGGTCTGGCAAGAAGAGAGGAATGCACTTAACCCCGTCTCGGTGGTCTCCCCACTGCCAGCCCTTCCTCCGCCACTCAGAGCCTCTGTGTCTGCCTCACAGGCCTAGACCCTACCAGGGGAGAAAGCAGGGACGCACCAGGACCTCACCAGTCACTCAAGTGAGGGCAGGGCACTTTTGAAGAATGTACAGGGGATATTTGCAAAATCTCCTTCCCTGACAGCCCCAAGAGGTGGCCAGGGCCCAGAATCCACTGATAGGACAAAAGTCTGCAATCATTTCCTAGTTCTTGAAGTTAGCCCATCCCTGGGTCATCTCAGCCATCCTCTGTCTGCAGGCTGGGGCTGCCAAGGCTCAGCCCAGGTTCAAATGCTGACCTTCCCAAAGGTTCTCTAAGAATTCCATTCAATAAACACTGAAAATCTGCCATGTGCCACGTACCGTGCTTAGTGATGAGAATCCAACAGTCAATGAGGCAGGAATGCCCACAGAGCTGACCATAAATGTATGTGTTCCCCTAGTCATAGTTCAGTGTGGTTTGGCTCAGTAACTATCACTTCATCCATCTACCCATCCATCCATCATCCATCTATCCATCCAGCCATCCTCTGCCCATCCACCCATCCTCCACCCATCCTCCATCCAGCCTCCAGCCTCCACCCATCCATCCTCCATCCATTCATCTTCTATCCATCATCCAACCATCCTTCCATCTTCCATCCATCCATCTATCTTCCCATCCATCCATCAATACAAGTATTTAATATGTACATATACTGTGCCCAGAACAGTGCTAGGTACTAAGGTTACAAAAATTAGTAATACAGAGTAAATAAGACAAACAGAGACACTGTCCTTATTGACTTCACGGAGTGGATGAGGCACGCAAGTAAACAAGATATTTACTGAGGCAGAGACAGCACCTGGCTACCAAAAATAAGCACACACACAAACACACACACACACGCACACACACACACACACCCTGGCCCTGCCGCATAACATGGAATTGTCTCTGGAGGCAACTGCCACCCCCACCCATGGATGACATTTCCTAGATGCCTCTCTATTTTCTCTTCCCTCTTCCACTGGCTGGAAAGGAGCCCTATGGAGCCCCAGGAGATGGCAGAGTCACAAGATATAAGGAGCCTGGATCCCTGAGTCTCCACATGGAGAAAAAAGCACCCACCTTCAAAGATACCCACAATGTAAGTTAAAAATTCTATTTTTGAGACTGTGCCAGTGAAATTTGGGGGTTCATTTGTTACAGCAGCAAGTGTCACCCTATCTAGTATAATTACATTTTACAAAGCACCTTTCTGTAAGTGAATGAAGGGACAAAAACATGTGATTTGATTCTTAAAACAACTGCATGTGGTAGCTAATCGTTGCCCCCATTTATGGATGAAAATCCTGAGGCAAAGAGAAGCGAAGTAACTTGCTCAGAGTCACACAGCTGGTAGGTGGTGGGCCAGGCTTTGAAACTGACTCCCATATCCATTCACTTTATGTGACAACGTGCTCCTAGTTGGGGTACAGATAGGGAACCTCAGCATGAACAGGAAGGGCGACGTCTTCACCTCCCTCTGGGTGCAGAAGTTGAGGCGGGGCATTTATCCCAGGGCCATCAGTGTGGTTTCTGTTACCAAGACACATGGAGAAAAAAACTAAAAATCTGCCCTGGGTGTTTCCCTCCCGATGCCGGACAAGAGGTCCCAAGCTGGGCCCCTTTCCCCAGCAGTCGCTGTCTTTCTGCAGGGGCTTTTCTCAGTCCACAAGAGGAGCCCCTTTCCCTCCTCTCAGAACAAGAAGA
The DNA here is from genome assembly GCF_028021215.1 of Eschrichtius robustus. Classification (NCBI taxonomy): domain Eukaryota; kingdom Metazoa; phylum Chordata; class Mammalia; order Artiodactyla; family Eschrichtiidae; genus Eschrichtius; species Eschrichtius robustus. Next base: position 13,956,249 of record NC_090826.1, on the reverse strand, counting down.
AGCAAGGATAGGAGACACTGGGTTTCCACCCCTGGGAGGCAGCCGGCTTCCTTCAGAGGCCTGGCCCAAGGCTGGTTTCCACCCCTGGTTTGGCAGCCCAGGCAAACCACCAAGACATCTCCACTGGCCGGCCCAAGGCTGCCAGAGCTGAGGGGGCTCCGGGTCCCCCCTCCAGGCTGTCAGAGCCATAGTCAGAGCTGGTCGAGCCACTGGAGCAGAGTGGCTGACAAGAGGCAGCCAGACAAGAACAAGTCCTGGACTTGGTGGTGGCAGGAAGCCCCACTGCAACCCCACAGAAGGGCTGCTGCTCTCCACTGAAGGCCTGGAGTCAAGTTCCTTCTCAGATGACATTTTTTTCTCCATGATCGTCTGGCTATCAGACAAGGAGATCGTGCTGTGAAATGAAGGATGCTGAGCTTTTGAGAGCAGCATCTGGGTGTGAATCCAGGCTCTGACACTCACCAACTGTGTAACCTCGGGCAAGTCACTAAGCCTCTCTGAGCCCCTCAGTTTACCTACCTGTAAAATTGGACTAATAATGCTTGTGTCACAGGGGATAGGGAGAGGATTAAATGGCATAGCAGGCAACTGATAATTTAAGAAGGGAAAAACAGAATCTGAGAATGTTCTAGCTAGAAGAGCCCTGAGAGATCTGGGAGGGAAAATGAGGCCCACAGGGAGTCAGCCACTAACCTTGGGTAGAAGAGAAAGGCAGGTGCTTATGATTTATCCTTCCTGCTTTGGTTTTGCCACCTTTTCCTCTGCCTCCCAGTCTCCTTCCCACAGGAGCTCTTTGTCCTGGTGTGGAGAGTGGAACCGAGGAAGAGGAGGGAGAAGAAGCGGGTGACCCGTCTCTGAGCCCCTCGTCACACTCAGAGGCTGGATCACATGGGTTTTCCCACGGCTTTTGCCAGGGTTGGTCGATGCTTTTGCTGGTCAGAGATGGCACCAGATGCTGGCGTTGCTACACCTGAGCTGGTCCCTCACGTCTCATGTCTGTTCCCCTCTGTTCATGGGGGCCAAACATCCACCGCGATGGCTGTTGGGAGGACTAAAGGCCGTGCACTCAGGGCCTACCGTGCGGGGCACTGGCCCTGATCACGCCGTCCTCTCCCTCACACCTCACACCCACCCAGAGGCACCAGCTCCTGCCCTCCACCCACCACCTATTGCTCAGCCTCTGAGCCTTCAGTGTGGGCGGGCGTGTGTCTGGGCCAAGAGCCCAGAGAGGGTCAGTGCCTGAGTGAGAACTTCATCCGGGCCCAGCAGTTGAACCAACGTCCCACCCAGAGCCCTCCATTCACGGGAGGGGTGGAGTGGGTACACAGTAGGACTAAGTCTATGGCGGAGGCCCTTGGGAAGACTGGAGGGGTCCCCCCTGCTGACCCAGTCCTCCTTTCCTGCCTCTCACCCCTCTCCCACCTCCCATCCCTCCTTCCTATTCCCAACAGGGGTCAAAGTTCTCCATCCTGGTGCCCTCCCAGGTGGTCCAAGGTCCTATCACTTTCTCTCCCTCCTTCCTGCCCCAGGCTCCGAAAGTGAGGAATTCTCCCGCCTCGCTCCCTGTAATGCTATACCGCTAATAAGATTTAAACATACCTCCCTCTTACAGCATCTATTCACAGCACTGATTTACTGTTGCTTCTCGGCTGCTACAAAACGGATGCACGGGCCGCAACCTTAATCTCTATCCATCTCCTCACTGCTGGGGAATAACTGCTAATTAATACCTTTCTGCTTCCCGATGCCTGCCAGCTTTGAGGGCCATCGATACTCTGTGGGCTCCCTGCCACCCGGCCACTCACCTCCCCGCTCGCTTGGGGCTCCAGCCCCAGGCCAGAGGCACCCTGGGGGTCCAAGGTGGAACAAGAGAAGGTGGGCTTTTCCCCCTCTTGGTCCTCCCACCGGACACACAACACAGATAGACACAGCGAGCCAGCAAGAGGCGGAGCCTAATGCAGAAGGAACCGAGTCAGACCTCGGTTCAAATCCCAGCTCTTAGTCACACCAGCTCTGAGATTTTCACCTCTGAGTCCCAGGCTCCTTGTCTGCAACATGGAGAACACCACAGGACCCACCTCCTAGGGATGTGCAAGAACTAAAGGAGAACAGGTCAAGAATGTACCGAACACCGTCCCTGGCCTCCTGCTTCCTTGGGACCTTTGTCCCAGGCCTGGAGGGGGTGCCGTCACCATGGGCCAGCTGAGTTCACAGCACTGGTGTCAGGGAATGGCAGGTGGTCATTCCTAATGCTGGGGAGCAGGGTCCAGGGAAGACCCCATCAGAAGAAGTTAGCTACAGACATGCAGCCCGGTCAGGAGACGCCAATGCCGGAGCTCAGTGAGACTTTCCCTGCTTCTTTTCTTCTCCCTTTTCAGCTCAAAAGGCACCTCCTCCAAGAAGCCTTCCTGGACCACGCAACCTAGAGAAGCTGCTCTGTCCCTAAGCCCCGCGTTCTCCTCACAATATGGCATCATCCAGAGTTAGACTATTTACCTATGTGTTTTTTTTTTTTTTTTTTTTTTACCTATGTGTTTATTTCTGCCTCGTCCACCAGGATGTCAGTCCCATGAGGCCTAAGCTCTTGACTGTCCCATTCACATCGTCTCCCTGGGCACGTAGTAGGAGATCAAAAAGTATCTGATGAATGAATAACAAGTTCTCCATTAGTATTAGCTAATAATAATGACGATGATGATGATAAGCAAGGTTATCACTTCCCTCTCCCCTCAGATGAAGAGCTGATTAAATGCCCTCTCTCCTTTAGTGGGGGATCCTGTTAAAAAAAACCATTGCTACTGTGTATTCAGTGTCTACTAGGTGTCAGTTGAGAAACTGAGGCTCAGAGCAGTTACACGCCCCGCCCCAGATGACACATCTAGCGGGTGACTCAGCTGCCATTCAGAATGAGGTGGGCCACACATTCTAAGCACTCTACCCGGCCCCCTGATGGGGCACAGCACGTCTCACCAGGAGGGAAAGGGAGAGCTGCTTCTCTACCAAAAATATCTGGATGCCAGTATTTTCCTCCCGGAAGCCTGACAGCCTGCTGAGAGAAAGGCATTCCCTCTGGTCTCTGGTGGCTATAACATGACCAGCCTGGGGAGGAAAGTCAGCCGGATCTTGGATGTGCACGGTCGCACAGAGAGGGTCAAGAACGCAGGACCAGGTGCATCTAACTTTGGACTCGCTCCTCCACCTCTCTGAACCAATTCCCTCTAGGGGTAGCTGCAGAACCAGATGGGGTTAGGGATGTGTGAACACACAGAATGATCATTCTCAATCCCCAAGTCTGCCTTTACCTGCAGGACAGCCGGGCTGGGGGCCCCACTCTGTGAAGGAAGGAGGTGGCGGTGGGGTGGCAGCCGTCTGCCTCCCCTGGCAGTGAGAGGGGGTGGTGGGGAGGGAGAGGAAGCCCCAGGACTGGGCCTGGCAGATGTGCCAGCAGAAGCCAGCACGGGCGCTTTTAATAAAACATAACGAAGCGTGGGATCATAAAATATTTCATCTAATTCCAGGCTCCCATGGGGGTGGGGTAGACCAGTTGGGCTGGCAAAGGAGAAAGGTTTATAGGGGGTACCCTGAGGCTGTCTGGGGGTCGGGGCAGGCACAAGCTGGGGGGGACAACAGCACCCAAGCGTCTGGGCCAGGGCCGGGGTGGGCGTGGGGCTTTCTCACAGGCCTCCCTTCCAGCTTGGAAAGAGGCAGAAATCAGAGGCTTTTCTCCCAGAAATGGTCCACTCCTGCTGGGGACCTCGTACAAGCCACTGGCCCCTCTGGGCCTCAGTTTCCCCGTACGTAGCATGAAACGAGGGTTGAATTTAACAGAAAAACGCTAGAACCTCTTCTAGCCCTGAAGAGGTCGATACTTCCTCCCCATCATGCAATCCACTCATTTTCAAATTCCCTCATTCAGAGTAAAGCTGAAGTAGAAGCCAGTCTGGAAAAGAGGCAAAGCAGAGCTCCTGGCTCGATTTGGGGACAAGGGCCCCCTTAACCATTACCTTGACTCATATTCTGGCTGCCCAAAGTGGTATGGGGGGTACCTCCATGGGAAACTGGGGTTCCAAGGAGCACAGTTTGAAAACCATGGGTCTGCCAAATCCTGCCTAAACTCCCCCATCTCCAAGGCCCAGCTCATGTCTCAGAACTTCACTGGAGGCCTCCCTGATCATGAAACTCCCCTGGTCACTACCAAACATATCCCAGCTCTCGCCATCCTAACATTCACAGTGGCCAGTGATTATGCTTCTTTACTTGTTTGCAGCCAGGGTTGCACAGGGTCTGAGGCATAGCAGATGCTCAATGATAGGGCCCCTCCCTGACCCCACACATCTACACTTGGCCAGCACACTTACCAGACCCTATTCTTCTTCATAGCAGTTATTACTTCCTCTTGTTATATATTCATGTATGTACTCTGGAAGGTAAGCTCCAGGAGGGCAGCCTTTATCTTTATCTGTTTCTATTCACCACCATATCTCTAGTGCCTAGCACACTATCTGGAACGTGGTAAGTGTCCAGTTTGTCAGATGAATGAAAGGATGGGTGAATGGATGGATGGATGGATGGATAGATAGATGGATATATGGCCAAAAAATACATGGCCAAAGAAAGAAGGAATGAATTCTCCCTTTCTTCCCTGAGTGGGTATGAGTCTGCCAGGCATAATAGGTTCATTCAGAGCTCAAAATGTCTTTGACATGAATCTCCAAGGATGCTATAAGCACTGGAAAGGCAACTCTATCCTTCTTCCAGATCCCACAGCATCCACATGGGCTCTTATCAGTTCCACAAACACTTACTGATGCCTGCTCTGTGCCAGAACTAACAGCAGGTACAGGAAGCATGGAGATGAGTTACAAATGGCATCTGTGCCCCATGGTGCTGTGAACATAGTAGGTGCACAGAAAATGTTCGTTGAATAAATGATGCCTAAAGTGAGACCTGAATGATGAATAGGACTTAGTCCGAAGAAGGAGGTAGTTGCCAGCCAAGGGAATGACAAGTGCAAAGGCCCTGGGGCATCTAGGAGCACCAAGTCTTTAGTGCTGAGGTCCTATGTGGCAGGAGGGTTAGGCTTTTTGTCCAGATTCATGTCCTCCCAAGTGGTTCCCTGCAGGTGGCACCCAGTGCTCTTCCCAGAACTCTGTGCACAGTAGGTCCCCTCTGAGGTCATGCTTTCTGGGGAATGAGAGGGAGGGGTGAAGAGCCATAGCCCCTCCCATTGCCGTGAACATCTCCCTGGTCACCTCCGCACCCACCGAACCCCACACTCGTCTGCTCAGACCCACACACTGCACTAATTTAACCACTGCAAATACCTCTTCTGTCTCCTTTCCAAGGGAAATAACGTTATTTAAGTAAAGCCCTTTAAATTTTCAAGAGCTGGGTTGGACTTCCCTGGTGGTGCAGTGGTTAAGAATCCGCCTGCCAGTGCAGGGGACACGGGTTCGAGCCCTGGTCCAGGCAGATCCCACATGCCGCAGAGCAACTAAGCCTGTGTGCCACAACTACTGAGCCCATGTGCCACAACTACTGAAGCCCGCGTGCCTAGAGCCTGTGCTCCGCAATAAGACAAGCCACCACAATGAGAAGCCCACGCACCGCAACGAAGAGTAGCCCCCTCTCGCCGCAACTAGAGAAAGCCCGCACTCAGCAACGAAGACCCAACGCAGCCAAAAATAAATAAATGAATAAATAAATTTAAAAAAAATAATAAATTAAATAAACAAATAAAGAGCTGGGTTGTGTGCTCTCTGCGGGAAGCTTTTAGCAGCATGCTGGAAAGAAATAATAATAACGAGGCCAGAGACAATAGAGCAGAGCTGAGCTGCCACCCAGTGACTGCCCAGGCAGGGGGCTCAGGGCCAGGTCCCGCTGCTGCTGGAGCCCCTGACCCCCTCCCCCAGAGGCACGTAGGAGCAGGATGGGAGGTCCAGAGAGCCCCAGAATCACAAAAGGTCAAGTTGGAAGGGATCTCTGGCAGAGAAGCAAGAAGGCAGAGAGGACAGAAAGCAGTTAAAGCGTGAGACATCCTACGTGCAAAGCTCAACCACTTAGTAGCTGTGCACACCTGAGCAAGTGGCTTAACCTCTCTGATGATATAGGACTTTCCGTAACACCTCAGTGGATTAGTCATCCCCTCTTCTTACGTTCCCATAAGGACTTGGTAGCTACTTCAATTTTAGAATTTTCAATATTATTCCATAATTTATTTGTTCGCCTGCCTATCTGCCCCAGGAGACCGTGGACTCCCTGAAGACAGGCACTGGGTCTCATTTGCACCTTAGTGCCAGCCCTGGCGCAGGGCGCGACTCAGAGCAGGTGCTCAGTAAACGGCTGCTGAATGGAACTGAAATGAGGCCGAGTTTGTGCTCCAAGGAAATGGGTGGCTATGGGAGCACCCTCACCACAGACAGCTGCTCTCAGCAACACCGCCCGGAGGGCCCGGAGGCAGGATGCTTCATCCCGAAGGTGGGAATTCGGAGGCATCAAATATGTCTTAGGGCTTCCCTGGTGGCGCAGTGGTTGAGAGTCTGCCTGCCAATGCAGGGGATGCGGGTTCGAGCCCTGGTCTGGGAGGATCCCGCGTGCCGCGGAGCGGCTGGGCCCGTGAGCCACAATTACTGAGCCTGCGCGTCTGGAGCCTGTGCTCCGCAACAAGAGAGGCCGCGATGGTGAGAGGCCCGCGCACCGCGATGAAGAGTGGTCCCCACTTGCCGCAGCTGGAGAAGGCCCTCGCACGGAAACGAAGACTCAACACAGTCATAAATAAATAAATAAATAAACAAACAAATAAATAAATAAAAAGAACGTGAATTTCTTAAAACAACAAAAAAAAATATGTCTTAAAGGAAGTATTTTGGACCTAGACGACAGTACTCGCCTTCCCAATCTTATTATCCATCCAAGAATCTTAGAACTGGGTCCTCCAGACTCACTCCTTTGTTTCATGGACCTAAGGCTCCGAGGAGTGGGGGAGGGCAAGCGAGTGATGGTGCAAGTTGATGGAGGAGTTGAAATCAGATCCAAGGCTGGTGTCCTTTCTACCGAAAGGCTGGTGTCCTTTCTACCAAACCGATGTTTTCTATGGTCGCTTGCAGGATGAGGCCAAGTGGCACAGAGAAGCTTTTTTAAAAATTCAAATGGTCACATGTTTAATATGAATTAAGAAAAAATATGTCTACTCAGTACAACAAGCCTATACATTATTCCTTTGTAAAATACAAATGAAAATAGAGGGAATCAGTTTAAATTTGATTTTAAGAAAATCATGATGTAAGAAATAACCTGGGCGGGATGTAGATAAAGTCACGAAGGAGGTGACTGAAGTTTGGCAATCTCTGCACTGTGCCCCAGGGCATGGTTCAGAGCTGGTGACCAGAAAGCACCACTCCACCACCCAGGGACATGAGCATGGCGGGCAACTAAAGCTCCCCCTGAGACCCAGGCCCGGGCCAAGGAGTGGCCCGACAGCACTATGATGGATGTCCCGCAGCCCACACATAGGGCAGGTCCAGCCTGCAGGACACAGTCCCATATTCAACTGGAAACGAGTCTCATCTAAGTTAATGTGAACAGTCAGGTAGATGGAAAGGTGGCTGAACAAAGGAATGTCCCCTCCACCAACTTGGACACTGAGACCCGAGGGGGCTGTTGGAGTTTTTCCTAAGGAATATTGACCTCCAGTGAGCGATCGACCCCCCCCCCCCCGCAAAGGAGCACACTGTCACTGAGTCAGTAGGCAGGGCTGAGACCGACCTGCAGGGGGACAGGGCTGTAGCAGGGCTGGGGGAAGATGGCAGTGTCGACAGACGGCATGCGGGCAAGGGGCAGAGGGGCACTCTGTCTTGCCCAGAGCACTTCAGAGAATAAATAAGCCAGGGAAGAAATTGCCGCTGGTATTTGTCACAGCAATTTCAGCAAAGCACCGAATGTATAAGCGTCTAGAATTTCAACTGGCAAAATTAGTCCTCATCAAAGTCAATTTGAACAGTCAAGGTAGATGGAAAAAAAGACCGGACAAAGGAAAATAGAGGGACACGAGGACAGTCCCCTGAGCCAACTGAGAAGCTGGGAACCAAAGGGGCTGTTGGTGGCAGTTTTCCCAGGAAACAGTTACTCCATTTAGAAGCCAGCCACCCCCCACCCCCAGACTCCAGCGACTTGCTGAGAAGGTCCCTCTAAATGTAAAATTGGCACTCTCAGCTTTCAGATGAAGGATAAAGGTCTGATAATCCAAAGGGCTAACTTACTCACTGTTAACTCCCTTCTACCCCACCTGCAAGGGAGGAAGCAGCATCTGGCAAGAAGAGCTAAGACTTGGAGAGCACCTGCCTTTCCCCTTGGGAGGAAGGAACTCTGAGCCCGTTCATGATGGATGTGGACCAGACTGCACATGGTAAGAGCCAGTGGGGATGGCAGGAAAGATTACCTAAATGATCTAAGAAGAAAGAACCTCTATGTGGGAAATGGGGTGGAAAATAGACTGGGGAACGAGGCATCAGTGTGCCCTGGGGTGGAGTAATCAATCGGTGCGATGGACCAGGGGACAGGGACGTGTAGGGACATTGAAGAGTCTTGAGCAGAGATAACACATCACAACGATCAATACCAGCAGTGGAGGGTGCAGGCGTTTCCTCTCTGCAAACTGCAACGTTCTCCCAAAGTTACCTGTCCCTTCAAGTTCACGTGCCCCTGAAAGGCCAGTTCCACGTTCGTAAAGCCCCGTACTCATATGCTACATCTTGGCTCAGGAAGATCTAGCATCTAGCACAGGATGCGGCATAAGGGCAGGCATTTTATTACCGTGATTGTTATTAATATAAGTAGTGACCAATTATTTATTGGCATCACATGTTGTCTCTTTCCATCATCTTAGCAACTCTGTTGGGTATGCAGTGCAACCTCCATTTTCTAGACAGGGAAACTGAGGCTTAGCTTGGCAGGATGGTGTCATATCTCTGCTGTTTGCTCCCCAGCTCACTCTTTTCCCTTCTCCACCCGTTCTGTGCCTGGGAGCCCAATTGCATGCGCTTCCAAGTGAGTTTGGTCAATGGGCAGCATCAGCCAGAGACCCAAAGGCAGGAGGAGGATGAAATTGAGGTATTTCTTCCTCCAGCTCCCTGCCAGGTCCCCAAGAGTTGGCTGCATCCCTCTACCCTGAGCCACAGTCCTGCACGCAGCCCTCTTCACACAGCCCTCTCTCCAGTTGCTACAGGTGGTAGTAACTCCCCACTGTTCCTGGCCCCAAGGGCTGCCCTCCCTAAACCCTAAAGCCAGTAGTCCCTTTAATAAGCCCTTCACGGACCCCCCCCCCCCAGGTTGAGCTTGGTGTTTCCTGCTGGAACCTGGTTGGTACGGAGAGAAGGAAAGTGTCCCCAAATTACAGAGCTTACAAACAGTGGCGCTGAAACCCCAGCCCTGCTCTGCCTCCAAAGCCCATGTCGTTCCATCCAATCTGCGGTTTCTCAGTCACAGACATTCACACCCGCAGCTGCCCAGACTGGCCACATCTGCATGCCACCTGTTCCACTATGCACTTAACATTTTTCTTTATCTTGACTCATTTTTTTTTTACTTAAATAAGCCATTTTAAAAAGAGAGAGAGAATTTAAATCACTGCCCCAAATGGCCAACCAGTCTCGCTTGCCTTAAACAGAGGATGACTGAAAAAGAACTATAATGAAAACAAAACACTGTTATTAAAACTTTTACTCCCTCTGGCTCACTGCAGGCACGTTGCCCCGCACCTGTTTTTGTTGCAAAGAGAGATTAGCAAGCGAGGGGGCGTTAAAGACATGATGGCATCAGCCTGAGGCTTTCTCCTTGGCACAACTAGGAGGACAGCATGAGAAAGGAACAGGGAAGACCCTCCCTCTCTGTGATTCCTTGGTATTTATTGCCCGTGGGGAGGCCCCACCTAAAGAGGAACATCGCCCTAGACCTGCTCTGTCCAATAGAGCTTTCCACAGTGATGGAGACGTCTTACCCACAGCTGTGTTGCCCAATACAGGAGCCACCAGCCACGTGTGGCTATTGAGCCCGTGAAATGTGGCTGGTGTGGCTGAAGAACTGAATTCTGTTTAATTCGGTTAAATAAAAGCCGAGACACCTTGTTGAGTTTTAATGTAAATGTCAGTTGTCACACACAGCTCCATGTTGAACAGAGCTCTGGACTGTAAGCCCCATGAGGGCAAGAACTCGCCTATTCATTCTCCTCTGGATTTCTAGAACAGCACGGTGCTTGATTGCCAGGAGCATTCAATTAATTCTCGATGCACCAGTGGATGAATCAGTAAATGAGTGAATGAATGAACTGTACTGCTTCTTGCAACGAGAAACTGCTCTGCATTCAGACTGTCCTGGGAACCACTAGCTCTTCCTGGTCAAGTAACTCTATTCCTCCCCACCCGGTTGCTTGCCTCTCTCCTCCCACCAAGCTCCTCAGTGGGGAGGCAGGCTTAGGAATTCGACTTCCAGCGATGCCTCTTCCTCTCCAAGCTGAGCTCAGGTCCACTTCTCTGCTGCCACCGAGCAAACAAAGAAGCTTTTGTGATGCGGTTGTTTTGCTGCCCCCATCTCACTCCCTCTGCCCCTGCCTGGGATATTAGGTGCTTGGTGACAATTAGCAAGGCATCACCTGCTTCCGTAGAACCAGGCACCTGGCCTTGGGTTACGGTATGGCCTGAATACCCACTTGACAAAATCCTGCGCACTCCGGCACTGAGCACCAGCTCTCAATGCGGACGCCACACACCCTCTGGCCATGCCAGCCTCTGTCTTCACCTTGCCAGGGCATCTGAGCCCCTGCGTTGCCCCCTCCCCATGCCCAGCCCTGCACGATGGCAGGGCAGCTGGTGATGGACGCCTTCCTTTGGGGCAGCATTAAGGAGCGGGGAGGAAGAGATGGTGCCCGGGAGATAATGGAGGCGCCAGTGATTGGTGACAAACAGCCCCGCTGGAGGAGCGCTGAGTGCCTCTGCAGAAAGAGAAACAAAAGGGCAAAGGGAACAGCTTGGCAAAGGAACAAAAAAACCCAAAAGCTCAGCTGCCTCTCTCCCTGATGACTCCCAAGCTGCTCCTGTGATGTATGAGACTGGGGGTTGCTCTCTGCTGGAGTGCCGCCAAGATCCCCACCCAAGTCTGGGGCACCCTGATGCTCCCCACGCAAGGCTCTTAGGTGGTGGGTCTGCCTGACTGAGCACTGGGATGGCCCCCAGGACGGCCCCCAGGACCTCGAGGGTGAAGACCTGCACCCCACTCCATCCCCCCCCCCACACACACACATCACGCACGGTGTGGGCGCCAACGGGAAAGTCACTCTCTTCTGGCCTCAGTTTTCTCAGCTTTAAAATGGGGGAAAGGATATAGTGCATTTAATTTCCCAGCTCCCTCCTGGCCGCAATGCTCTGTAATTCCGAACGTGAGGACTCGCTCCATGTGGAAAACCTACAATGTACCCCTCCTCCTGGGCACTGGGGCTTAGTAAACACTTCTTCCTCTTCAGACTTGGGGGCATTCCAAACGTCATTATAACAGCAGCAGCCACTTTTCCCACACCTGCTGTGTGCTAGGTACCCTGCATACAGACCCCTCGTGTTATGTGAATTTCCCTTCCCAGCAGCCCCACCCCACAAAGCCACCGTGATGAGTCGCGTGTTCAGTTGGAGACATCAAGGCTGAAAGCAACAAAGAGGTTATCAGAGTTCACACACTGGATAAGTGGTGGAGATGGGGTCTGAACTCAGGCCAGACCCCAGAGCCCATGCCCCCTGGGGATCTAGATGCTTCTCCCCAGGAGAAGCTACCCCCATCACACTTGGTTCAGGCTGAAGCTGGAACAGCTCCATTCCAGGCGGGGGCCTGGTTTTCCCTCCTTGCCAGCTCTGGACACTGTGGGAGAGGTGGGTAGCGTCCAAATAATGGCATTTCTGCCACGAGGCCATTGTCTCTTTGGGCACCCCAGAGCAATCATTTATAACACAATGGCGTTCCAAAGAGTTTCTGGCTTCAGGTGGCCCAGAAAAGCCAAATTAATCTTCCTAGAGCCCTGCTCTGGGAATGTCACTCCTCTCTCTTCAGCTGCCCCCCGTAGCCCCCAGGCTCAAATCCAGACCCCTCGCCCTGGCGAGCAGGCCCTGGCCAACAGCTTCAGCCTCATTCCCTGCTTCTCAGTGAGCACCGGATGCTCAAGTGAGGCCAGCTGCCTCTCTGTCTCCCGTCCTCACACAGACTGACGGTGTCCTCATTCCCCCCTCCAGGCCTTCGCACGTGCTGTTCTCTGGCCTGGGATTCCCTGCTTACCTCCCAAGATGGCTTCAATCCCTCAGAGCCTTCCTGGGCCACTCCCTTTAGCTTCCAAGGATTTATTCTTGGTGTCCTTGTATTGGCCATTTATTATACATAATCTTTTATTGTTCTCAAATGAGCCCGTGCTGTGTGGGGTGGCCAACGAGCCAAAACTCCTTAAGGGAGGTCTCCGCCAATCCAGAATGAGGTTGGCACAGCTGCTCAATTAACAGGAGTGACTGGATCCCTTGACTTGACTCCAAAGTCAGCTTCCAGGGGAGGGAGAAGAAAGCGCGAGCTTACTGAGCCTCTCAGAGCGACCCCATGGCCAGCTGACCCCATCCTGAGGGTCAGGAGGAAGGGAGGGGTCAAGACTGAGGGCTAGTTGCATGCCAGGGGCTTTCATGTATTCATCTCATTTATCGCCACAACACCCTCTATTTTCAAAAGACGGGGAAACCATGACTCAGAGAGGTAGTGACTTGCCCAAGTACACACTCTGCTAGGAAGTGGCCGGGCTAGGCTTTGAACCCAGTTCACATGAAAACCGAAGTATATTAATTACCACCAGGTGGCTGTTCCACAGAGACGGTGATTGAGGAAGGATGGGCAGTCCCAGCGGCGTGCTGGTAAATGTTCAACAGCTAGCTCTGGGCTGGGGAGAGCTCTGATCTGCAGTGTTTGCTCATTCCATGGTATAAATACTCCTGCCCTGGTCAATTTCAAGCCACCAATAAGGTAAACTCAGAGCTGGGGAGAGATACGTAAATCAATGCCCGGGTGTGAATCCAGCTCTGTCCCTCACTAGCAGTGGGACTTTAGGCAAATCACACGCTCTCTCTAAGCCTCATTCCTCATCTGTAAAATGAGGAGACTGTTATCTCCCAAATGGGAGTTTCTGGGAGGATTTAATATGACTTTGTGTGAACATGGCTAGCACAGGACTTAGCACATAATAGTTGCCCCTTCCTTCCTTCCTTCTTTCCTTCCTCCCCCTCCTTCCTTCCTTCCCTCCTTCCCCAAACCCTGCACCCATCACCAAACAAGGAGAACCCAGAAGGAACAGGAAGCCCTTTAGTCTTCCCTCCACCTTCTACTGTTGGCTCATCCCCCAGACGCCAGCAGTGATGCCAGTTTGAGTGATGGTGGTCAGAGCTGGACAATGGGCACATTCTCACACCAGAAAGGGCTTCCAGAGGTGATTGAGCAGGGCCAGGAAACAGGCCCCGGGCTCAGTGTCTGGACCAAACCCCAGACTCCGGGGAGACATCATTCATTCATCAGTCATTCATTCATTCAACAAACACATCTTGAAGATTTGCTCAGAGCCAGGCCTTGTGCCAGAGCCAGTGGTGCAGGGATGCCTGCCCTCAAGGGCTCTCTGTTCAATGGGGAGACCAACCGATGACCATTTCCAGCCCCAGAGGAGGGTTGTTTTAACAGCATGTTGCCAAAGTCCTGCTGGCAGCACTCACAGGGGACACCTGAGTCAGCAGGGGTAGGGGGGTTGTGGAGGGCAAGAAGTGGGTGAGCAGAGACTTGGAGGGAGGTGTACGGGGAGTCAGGGGCTGTGCTGGCTGAGGGCAGATGTCTGCTCTCTGAGCCAAGAAAGGGCAGAAGTGGGGGAGGAGGTGGAGGACACGAAGCTAAGGCCAGAAACCTCTGAGCAGGCCAAGTCTGTGGGGCAGAGCGGTGGCGGCTCTGGTCCCCAGGCCATGTGACTCCATCAGCAGCCTCCCCTGTGGACTGGGGATATAATACCCAACTGGGCAGCCGTGGAGGAGGGAGGAGGTCACATCAGCAAAATGGCTACACCAGCACTCAGCTCACAGGGCAAGCTTTCTGGTCAGTTTACTGGCCGTGAGCTCATGGGGAGCTGACCTGTCTCATTCCAAAAACCTAGGGGGGGGTGAATGAAACAGCGCAATGGGTTGCGGAGGGAAGGAAGGATGGGCATGCAGCCACAAAATCCAGATTCCGGTCCAGACACTTCCTACCACCATCTTTTCATCTCCCTGAGGCTCAGTTTCCCTGGTCTATTCAGTGGATACAAGAGTAGCCTCCGTCACGTCTGATGTGAGAACTAAATGGAAGGACGGGGGTGGAAGCATCTCGTCAATGCTCAAGTACCACCAGCAGGCAGAGAGTTAGGATGTCTGGAGTCAGAGTCTCCATCACTTTGATTATCTGAGAGTCTTCAAGAAAGACAGAATGTAGTTCTAGGAGCAGAAATTTACCAACAGGAAGTTCACCTGTGAATCCAGCCTAAATTTTACACGCCATAAGCCTTTGCATACACTTTTCTGTAGAAAGCCACACACCCAACACCTCTCCACGTACCCCAGCACCAGGACGCACACGTCTAAAGGCCAAAGATACTTTTTTTTTTTAAATTAATTAATTAATTTATTTATTTTTGGCTGTGTTGGGTCTTCGTTACTGTGCGAGGGCTTTCTCTAGTTGCGGCGAGCGGGGGCCACTCTTCATCACGGCGCGCGGGCCTCTCACTACCGCGGCCTCTCTTGTTGGGAGCACAGGCTCCAGATGCGCAGGCTCAGTCGTTGTGGCTCACGGGCCTAGTTGCTCCGCGGCATGTGGGATCTTCCCAGACCAGGGCTCGAACCCGTGTCCCCTGCATTGGCAGGCAGATTCTCAACCACTGCGCCACCAGGGAAGCCCCAAAGATGCTTTATTCATCCAAACAACCCATGAGCGGGTTGTTGGGGAGCATCCACCATGTGTTTTGTGGGGAAGAGTCAACAGTGAGCAGAACCACACAGGGTCCCTGCCTTAATGGAGCTTCTAGTCTACTAGGGTAGGGGATGGGAGGGTCACAGTGAGACTGGTTCTATCCCCGAATTTCACTGGGAGAAACAACTTGGGTCTTGAGTCTTGACTGCACCCAGTGTGGGTGTGGATGGGGGACAATGCATCGAGCCTCCAGGGAAAGTCAGGGAGCAGGCGGGGAAATCAGTCACCCCCAGGCAGCAGGCCATGAACCATCCTCCAGGAGTTACCAAGAGTGGCTAATCAGCAACTCTAAGGCTCATCATGCCTAGGGAGGGTATCAAGTGGAGTCCTTCTCTTATAAGAGGCAGAAGTCAACTCCAGACAACTCAAGCCAAAAACAGCAACTGGTGGAACATTATGGGGAATTCATGGAACACAAGGACAAACTGGAGGCCGGTACTGGGAGGACCCCTGCTGCTTGAGCTGGAGCAGCTCTGACGTAACCGTGGTGAATACTGGTAACAGTCATCTGAGCCCACAGGATTAAGCCAAGAGCTTTGTATGTCATGATTCGTTCCATCCTGTCAACACCCTGGGAGGAAGGTCCCAGCATTATTAGCCCTGGGGAAACCAGAAAAGTACAGCGTCTTGGGGGCCCCCATTGATAAGGGGGACTTTCCAGTAGTTCTCTGTCTTCCTCTGTTCAATATTCAGCTTCCAGGGAGACTTTGTCAGATGGGCTCATCTTGGGGGTGACTTAGCTGATTGTGCCACCTACCAAGATGGCATGCAATTAGTAGGGTGGTGAATAATTCCCCAAAGCAAATCTGACGTGTTGCCGGGAGAAGTAGGAATGGCTGGCGGACACGCCAAACGCCAGATTCCTTTCCTGGGTGTCACAATGTCCTTTCCTGCTCCTTTGGGCTGCTACTCTCTAAACCTCTAGCTCCGTACATACTGTATTTATTTGCTCCATCCATGGAATCTTGGCCAATAGGTCTCGGTGATCACGAGCCCCCTCTGCCACCAGACCTCACTGCAAGTGTAAAGGTGGGTTCCAGAATCTCACCCACCTGGTTCCTTCCCAGGAACATCATGCTGAAGACAGACACCTCTTAGGAATTAATGTCCCATGTTTCACCTCCACTGACATTTATCGTTTAAAGCGGGGGGCGCTTTGCACCCTCTTGCATATGGTAGAAGCTGCTGCATTCCTCCTTCCAGCAAAGAAAAAATAAATCCTTTCTCCTCTCCTCCAGGAGTAGCAGTGTCTTTGGATTGCTTCAGACCTGGGTTTGAAACTCCTGGTTCTTCCACTTAAAAAAGATTCTGAGCCTCATTCATTATTTAAGAAAGAAAAGAACGGAAGGAAGGGGAGACGGAGAGAAAGAGAGAGGTATCTTGGGCCTCTTGTCCTCACCTGCAAAACATGGCTAATGATACCGCCTCATGGATTGTTTAGAGCATTTAATGCATAAAGAACGTCTAACAGGTGCGTGATAAATGGGAGTTATCAGTAACATCACTCTTCTTTCTCCCAGTCTTCAACTAGACTCAAGAAAGACAGCCTTGAGTTGAGCTGCTCCCACCACACACAGTCTGACCTCCAGTTCTTTGCTCACACGGGTCTCCCTCCCTGGCACATTAGCCCTTGGCTTATTAATGTTCTCCCTTTGCTTCAAGGTCTAGTTCAAGTTCTCCCTCCTCTCTGAAGCATTCCCTTTATACCCCCCAAGTAATCACTCTTCCCCCCGAGAACCTCCTGTAGGGGACGCCAATCCACTTGGCATCTAGCAGGTATCAACAAATTTCCACCTGGATTGTCATTCATCTTTATGGGTACATGCCCCACCTCTCGCCCCACTGGAATGACGGTCACCGTCATAGGTCTTTCTCTTTTCAGATGTGCCCTGCCCACAACAGATGCCCATTCATTCTCTTGATGATGACAAGGGCTTTCAGGGACACCCCGTCTCCCATCTGTACAGATGAACATACTGGATAATTTTATCTCACTGGGATTTGGGAAAGAGTAAGGCATCCAGACTGGGCATTGGACACACTACAACTGTCTGTGTGGCTGGAGCCGAGGAAGTGACTGAGATCCCTTCTCACCAGGAGACAGCAGAGCACGGAGGGAAAGAGACAGTCCTGGGTCTGAATCTCAGCTTGCCACTTACTGACTGGGTGGCCGTGGACAAGTCACTTAACCTCTCTGAGCCTCAGCTTCCTCAACTGGAAAATCACTTTAACTCTCAGGGTGGTTATTAAACAACACAAGAAGAACAAAGCACACGGCACAATGCTGGCACATAGAGCTCAGTCAGGGCTAAATACATGAGTTTCAAGTGGCCTGGGGATGGAGCAGAGGTGGACTGCGTGGCAAGCCAGGTCAGACGCCTCCATGGATCCCAGGAAAGCCAGTTAACAGAACTAACCAGCCTCCTCTTTGTTTGGCTCTTTGGTCTCCGGCTTGGCAGTCACCACTGCTATAACCCAGAAAGCCGAGCAAATCACTTAATCTCCTCCACCGCCCCTCCCCCGCCGCCCCTCCCTCCAACCGTAGCAAGGTTCGGGTCTGGGTGAGACAAAAGTTCTGAAAAGCTGGGGTAGCCAGGCCAATCTAAGGCATCACTGGTACCTTGCCAGCCCTTGCCCACACGCCCTGTCCAAGGAACACTGGAAGGAAGAGGGAGCCTGGCGCTGGACCAGGCGGGACCCGGAAGGCGGCAGTACTCATGCCATTAACAAATCTTAAAACTCTGGGCCTCAGTTTCCTAATCTGTGAAAAGAAGAGCTTCAACCCATCTTGCAATGCGTGAGGACTGTGCAGCAGTTAGCACGTGCTGGCCACACTGCAGCTGACCCATGTAATACTGGCTATTGAAAAAAAACAAAAACCCAGCTATGATACAAGGAGAGGAGCAATGTTAGATTGTTTACGGGGACTTCTGCAGAAAGATCGTTCGATGCCGGGTCTCAGTACCCGCTTCTACCAGGGCAGCTGTCCTTTTGTGCCTATCACCTTGTCCAAGGCAACAGGTTTAGGGGGTGGTAATCAGTTCCTACACTAAAAGGGTTCTCCTGATAAAAATGAGAAATTTCAGAATCAATGAAGTAAGTGATCTCGGAGGTCGCTTTCAGCTTTAACATCCCCTGCACTTAAAAAGCAAAAACCAATTCAACCTCTCAGGAAAAACTCCAGTTTGCATCTTGGGTGAGAAGGGAGTGGGGTTTATTGCTGGCGGAGGGGCCAGTCTGGGGGCGGGGCGGCAAGGGGAGCAGGGGCGGAGCAGCCTGACCCCGGCAGGGCCCTTCACTCCCCCGCCAGGGGCTGAGAGGGAGCCGGGCAGGGCCTGAGCCCCGCCCCGCGCCCCCGGCGTCGGGTGGAGATGGTGGGGGAGCCTAAGTACGTAAAGTTTTCACGCCAGCTTGCGCACGCACAGCCCCCCCGCAGTCTCGGTGCTGCGGCTTCCTCGGCCTAGCCGAGTCCGCCCCCGCATCCCACCCACCCGCTGACACGCGGCTGCCAAGAGAGAACCGGAAGGGCCTCTGGCTGGGGCCTTTGGCGCGCCCTAACTCGGCCTGCCCACCGCTACCCTTCGCGGAGACTTTCCCACGGCCGAAAGAGGCAGGTCCATGAACCACTCTCTTCCCTGCGCCCCCAGTGCCCGGTGCCCTCTCTCTCCCGGGCCACCGTCCAGGCACGAGTGCATGACTGCCTTCCCAGAAGTGCCCAGGCCAGGTAAAATGGGACCTGAGGAGTTAAAAACCAAGTGGGTTTCTCCTCTTGGAGAGTCAGATACTGGGGAGCAGGAGCAGGGGCAGGAACTCCCAGCCCAGCCGGTCCTGTGTGCAGCCGACTGCTTTCTCCTCCCAATGCACAGACCCACCTCTGCACAGAGTGGAGCTCCTTTGCCGTGCCTCTCCCTAGTAGTGACCGCCATCGCCCCCCACAGGGCAGGCGTGTTTCTGAATGCCTGCCCTGGACTCTACCCTCCCCGCTCTCCGAAGCAGCCCCTGGCAGGTGGTCCGGCACAGCCAACTAACAGGTGCACAGCTCTCGGTCACGTCTGGGAAGGGCGCCCTCCCCCGGCAAGCCGGCCTGTTGCATCTCGTACAGACGCTTCTCGTACTCCCACCCCTTGGTGGGCACGGATTTGGAGCGGGTAAGGAGGGATCCCACTCTCGAGTACTCTCATCTCTGCAGGGAAGGGAGGGCTCCCCGGCTGCCCAGGACCCCTGCGCGCGCCCCACGCTCGGAAAGTTTCCCATCTGCGAGCCGGATCAGCGCTCTTCGCTCACCCTGAGCAGCGGAGCTCAGAGGCCATGCCGGCTCCCCCCGGCCCAGAGGCGCTCACCCCTGGCGCCCGATCCCCCAGCCTCCAGCAAGTTCCAGAGGCGGGCGAGGGGAGTGGAGGCGCCAAGACGCCGGCTCAGCTCTCCGCAGCCCCGCAGCCCGAAGAACGCTGCTCGCGGGTTCTGGGGAAAATCGCAGGGTGGGGTCCTGACGGAGCGGGGTTTCCCACCAAAGCCTTTCCCATCAGTCGCCATCCTCACCCCTGCCGCGTCTCTCTGGTTCTGCGCATTCCGGGGGAAAGGGGTGCTCCCCTCCTGCCCCCAACCATCCCGCTCCCTTCAGTGTCCAGGTGAGGGCTCCAGGTGCCTTTCAACAAAGCCCACTGCCCTCTACGTTGCGCTGGAACCCGGACACCACCCCCTCCCCACCCCCATGTAACCTTTCCCTCTAGAGGCATCCGAGGGAGGGAGCCGTCACCCCAAAGTTGGGGGGAGATTTTCATCCACTTTGGAAAGTCTGTTGTTCCAGGGGTAGGGGGACAAAGTTACAGGGCTTGCATTACTTCTGGTTTACACCAGCCCCTCCCCGCTCTCTGCCAGCAGGACCACCATTCAGGGTCGAATTCTGCAGCTTCTCCCATCAGCAGACCAAGCACTCTTCAAGGACCTCGGGGTAGAGGGGGTGCGGTTATTTTAGGGGGGACACCCCTTCCTGGAAGGCACTCCCAGAGTTTGGCTAAGCACCTCCCGGTGGGGCAGGGCACACACACGGCAGAGGACGGAGATGGTTCCCCCACCTTCATCACCCAGTTGGGCTAGGGACTGAGACCCTTCTGGTCACAATGGCTACGTTTTGCCACCCCGCATCCTCCTCCCCCTCCGCGGCAGAGCCAGGATGTAACTCCAGACGGGCTGGTTCTGGGCATCCAGGTTTGGTACTAGGCTTGGCGTTGGGGCGGGGGGGGGATCGCGGACGCGCACCCTCTAATCTCCGCGCCTACGGCTCTTTGCCGGTCCAGCCTCCCTCCCGCCCGGCTCGTAGCGAATGTGTTGGCTCGCTGCCCGAAAGGTGCCGGGGTCTCCAGGTTGGACTGCCGCGCCACTTAAGACCCACCAGGCGGCGGCGCCGGGCTGGAAGCATCGAGGCTTCGGCGAACCCTGGACCCTGGAGCTGCGGAGGCACCAATCACTCTCTCTAGGGACCTCCTTCCAATGGGTTCAGCCCAGCCGGGACCAAGTCCATGCGGGACGCACACACACCGCTGCTCACACCTTCTCAGCCCCCGGACGCGTCCGTGCCTCCCTCCACACTAGAACCACACACTCCACTGCACGCACACACACTCCTGGCCCACGAAGCAACACAACCCCCGCATGCCTGCACCTCCACACATCCCAGAGACGTACACTCCGGCTCAAGTGTCACATTCCCACCTCCTATGCACACACGCCCCGTGCCCCCCCCCAACAGAAATACAGCCACTCCCTGTCACACATCCCTAAAGGGACCCATACACTTGGGACACGCGTGCAACACCACACCTTACACACTCATCCACCCTGTAACACGCTCACACACACGATGACACAAGCTCACACACTTCACACCCTCACCGAGAAGCTGGCACCCGCTCACACCCCCAAACACTGGCTCACACGCTTTCTCACACACACACCTTCTCTGTGTAACTGACACAGACACTCAAACACCCCTCCAGACACTCGCTCGCTCACACACCATCACACACACTCACATCTCCAAATGCACTCCGGCACCCTCTCCACACACAGCTCCCTCCCGGACACCCTCACACACAGACGCAACAAAGACACACGCTCATACACACGCGCGCACACACACCCTGGCACAGACCCACGAGCGCTCTCTTCGAAGGAGACATCCTCCCTCCCTCGTCTAGCAGATCACCTCTGCAGACCCCCACGCCGGGAGCGGGTCTCGGACCCGGAGCCTCTCCGGAGCGACCCTGGCCCGCGCCCTCCGCCAGCTGCCCGCCCCCGCGCGCATCCCCAGCCGGGGCTCCGGCCCGCGCCCGCGCACTCACCGCGCGCCAGGTCCAGGATCGCTGGGAGCAGCAGGCAGACGCAGCCGCGGAGGCTCGGGGCGGCTCGCATGGTGCCCGGCAGCTGGCGGCGGCGGCGAGGCGGCGGCGGAGGCGGCGGCGGCGGCGGCGGAGGGGCCCCTCGCCATGGGCTCAGGCGCGCTCCTGCCTCCGGCCGCCGGCCGAGACAGTGGCGGGCAGCACGGGGCGCCGCGGGGGCGCCCCCATGCCGTCGCGGCCGGGCCGCCCGGGCGCCGGGCTCGACTCGGCTCGGCCTCTGCCGGGCGCCGCGACCCTCGCGCTCGGGGCGACCTCCGGGCGCGCCGCAGCTCCCGGCCCCTCGGCTCCGCGCGGTGTCCACCGAAGCCCGTAGTCGGATCGGCGGCAGCGCCGGAGTTTGGAGCCGAATCGCGCTCTCTCCGCCTCGCGCTCGCCTCTCCCGGCTGCGCGAGCGCCCCCCTCCCCTCGCCCTCCCTCCGTCCCTCCCCCTCTCCCCGCCCTCCGCCCTCCACTCGCAGCTCTCTCCGCTGTATTATACAGACTTTTCTTTAATCCTTTCTGCGCTGTTCGGTTCTCGTCCGCTAAGCCGATTTATTGCAGGGAGAAGGAGCGCCTCCCCCACCCCTCCCCCTCCTCGCGGTCTTCCACCCCTCCCCCCTCCCCCCGCCTCTCTTCCCCCCAGGTTCCCCTCCTCACTCACAACTCGCTTGCAGCGCGTAGCTCGGTAACCCTCCCCCAGCTGACCGAGGGCCCCTGCCCTCCAGCCTAAGCGCCATCTGATCCCGCCCCACCTAATCCCATCCCTGGGACACCCTCCCCTGCGCGCCGACCCCCAGCCTGGTGGAGGGAGGCAGCCTCCCCCTTGAAAGCGAGGCCATCCGTGGAGCCCAACAGGCAGGGTGTGGCCCGGGAGCAGTGGTCTTACCCCCTGTTAAGGATTAGGGGCATCAGTGTTCTGAAACTTCCCAAATTGTGGCTGCCCTCCCCCAGGCACACATGGAAATGGGATATGTTTTGTTCTTTCTTCCAAGAATAGCCACATTCTTGGACCCAGCCAGAAATGGGTAAGGAACTGGGTGTTTCCTTCTGGCAGAGACCACAGTTTCACCTTTTTGGCAGACCTGATTCCTTTTCTCCCTGGGCCTGAGGATCGGGGTTTGGGACTTGTGTCTTATCATTATCCTCCCACCGACACACACACACCAACCACTGAGCCTCAGGTCTGGCTGTGAGCCCTGGGAGGGGAGAGGTACTCCAGCCCTTGGAGTGGTCAGGGGTGAGGTTAGATGGGGAAGTTCAGAGCATGGAATTTCACTCCATGGCATTCTAAGGAGAATTCCCAGCTTCTCTATCTCTGCCAGGTTGCTGCGTCAGGCTGTCACTCTGTTTACCTAAATGGACAATGGGTACAAAGCCAGTTCCATCTCCAGCAGCCCTTTGAAGGGGTGTAGGGAGTGGAGTGGGCAGTGGGTGGCTACTAGGCTGTCTCTTGGTCAGCCTTGTGCAGAGATGCCCCATGGCAGGGAGCTGGTCCCGCCAAATGCCCTCTCCAAGCCTCACCACATCACTTCCCGAGGCTGCCCTGCTGCAGCTCATGCCCGCCCACCCCAGGGAAGAAGCGATTTGCATTTACGAAGTCTGAAAGCATGCATTCACCTGACAGGCTTTAGAATGATCCTCTCAGTAAAATAATAATAATGATCATAATAAACCCTTATAAATAGGTGTTTGATTACAGTTTGTCCCTACGTGTTTTTTTTTTTTTTTTTTTTGAATCAGACTAATTGGCTGCCAGGCTGATTGGGCTGTATATGGCTTGAACACTGGAGTCTTAGACCCTTTCTTCTCCCTTTCCTGGCTGTTCTTTGCTCCCTCTTACCCCCACCCACCTAGGTCCACCCTTCTCCAAGTTGCTGAGGGTCAGCTTGAGGTCACCTCTCCCCCGCACCTTCTTTTTGGGCTGCCCCAGCCATGCCATGGGACACAGTCCCTGACTGCCTCTTCTCTGCCCCTCCCCCTCCCCACTCTGGCCCAGAACAAAGCCTACAGAACCCAAATCCATCGCAGGTGCTAAGCCCTGTGTGCAAGGGCCTTCCCTGCTGGGAAGCAGCATCCAGCTGGGAAGACCCTCACGTTGGTCTGAGTTCCTCAGGTAAATGCCAGGCACCCCTGTATGGGCATTCCTGCTCTGTAAGCCCAGCTGCAAATCAGAGTGCAGCGAGGCAGCTGGACAGGCAACAGTTCGCCAGGTGAAATCCTGCATATGTGAGGCTTACTGTCCGTACTCACTGTAGCCCAGCTGTTACCCAGGAGAGCCAGGGATCAGGTGGGATTCCAGGGCCTTTCTTGGTGACACGTCCTCCTAGTCTGGGTCCATACCACCAGCTGGGAAAGAGACCCCTGCAGGGAGCACCGGAAAGGCAACAGCCAATCAGTCACCTCCATTATTCCAGCTGCAAATGACACCTGGCAAGAGGCTAGCAAGGAGGAAAGGAGGCCTGATATCAAGAAGAGGTTTCTTCCTAGGGCCAAGGATTGGGCTGGGGAGTGGGGTGGGGGATTGGAGACCTCAGTTAACCCTCCTTCACCCCAAGACTTACGAATCTCTCTTTTAATATCACCCCGTATTATAATTATTGGTCCTCCTAGCCAGTGCCTGGCACATAGTAGGCCCTCAATAAATAATTATTGGGAGAATGAATGAATGAATGAGAGCAGGGCACTTTGTGGTATCCGCTCCATTCCTCAGCTCCTAGCACAAGGCTGGCACCTGGCAGGTGCTAGCATGCATCCTGTGGCCGTGAACCTTTTCAGAGAATAAACAGCCCCCTAGATCACATGTTCAGAGAGAGGACAATCCTGCCCAGGTGCACACTGGTTTCCCCAAAGGGGCTCAGCTGCAAAGTGCATGTTTATTACCATATGGTGATTGTTCTTAGTAATACTGCTACCTCTACACACCCTCTCCTGGGGGCACACGCTCCTCCAGCTCCTGTTTCACAAAACACAGCTTTGGAGGCTTTTGTCTTGCTCCAGAGAAAGGTATATCCGCAGCATTGAGAGACATGGTTAGCAGAGGGCACAGGGTGACCTAGCCAAGGGAAAAGTCACTCAGGGCAGCCACAGGCTTTTAATTTGCTTAACGTCTCTCTGCGCCTGTCTCCTAATGTATCAGCCGCCAGCAGCGGGGCATCCACTCTGCAGTCCTGGAACTGAGACCCATGAGTCATGGCGGGACATGCCTCTTCCTGGGGCACCGGCGGAGTGGGAGCCCTGGACCTCCCCGTGGCTGATGGCTGGAGGTGTGGCGTCTGCCCGCAGCCTCCCTCTGTCCATGGTGCTGAGCTACGATCTCCCAACAGAGGGCACTAGAGCACAAAGCAAATTTCTCTTCTCCTTACCCTAGGGAACAACCCCAGAGGTCAAAGGGGCCCTGGGGTCCTCTGTGACCTCTAGTTTGTTTATTCCCAAGAGAGGGAAAGGGTATGGCATCGTATTACCTCCCACAGCCTGGCTTCCAAAGGGATGGGTTCTGTTGGTTGGGGTAGGACCTCCTATGGGGTTGGATAATGATGCTAAGAGTAGTAAGCCTTTGTGAAAGCGCTTCTCCTATGCCAGGCACTGATCAAATACAAAATGTGAATAAAATCAGTGAATCTTCACAATAGTGTATGGTGTGGGTATTATCATTATTCCTATTTTACAGATGAGAAAACTGAGGCACAGAGAGGCTAAGCAACTTGCCCAGTACAACACAGTAATAGGGCCAGATTTAAACCCACAAAAAGTGCAGAGCCAGAGGTCTTAAATACCCTTCCAGGCCAAGATACACACATGCATACAGGCACACTCATGCCCTGGAAGCCAGTATTTCAATGGGAAATGAGTTAAAAACAAAATTTTCATAAGCCCAGTGTGCTCCACCTCTCTCATCTCATTTAATTCTCATAAGAGCCCCCTGTGGCAGCTTTTTCTAAGCCCAATTTACAGATAAGTAAACTGAGTCTAAGAGAAGTGAAAAGAATTACCCAAAGTGACAAAGGTAGAGGAATGTTGTATTCTGAGGACAGGAACCTAGTGTGGGCTTTCCCCAGGCTCTGTCCCAGAGAGCCACACATTCTCTCTCCCTCACACACACACACACACACACACACACACACACTCACTCATGCAGTCCTCTGACTCCTTCTTACCTTGCCCTCTGCCTCTGCGTGCTGGGAATTAAACATCCCCCAGACTACATCCCAGACAAGACTGAGTTTTTTATTGTTTGTTTAAATTAAACGCAACTGAAAGTGACGCCTTAACACCAGTGACCCAAATCGATACGGAGTTGGCTGCTTGGAATTAAGTCCAGTGCTGCGTCTTTAATGGACCTCAGCCCCACCTGGACTCAACCAGCATGTCTCCCCCTGGGAGGAGCCTGGCAGGCTGTCCATGGGGAATCTGAGCCCTGCGGTTGCTGAATGAGCTGCAGCATCACAGGCCCAGAGAAAGGAGCTGGACGATGTGAAGGAGTCAGCGACGGGAAGTTAAGGTCTGGGGGACAGCATGGGGGTGGGGAGAGTGAGCGAAGCAGGCCAAGCTGACACTGGAGACCAGCATCCCCAAACTGGGCCCCACTGATCACTTGTTTTGCAAGTTTGTAATAAACATTCCTTGAAAGAGGGTTCAGTGGTTCAATATATTTGAGAAGTGCTGTATATTAGCTCATTCTCCACATCTTGGTGATTTACAATTCACATGAGCATTTTAAGGCTATGAGAAATCCTGCAGAGTTTTTTGGTTTTATTTACTTGAAGTTCAAACTTGTTTGGCTTCAGAACCCTCTTTGCATAAATACCTATTCATATCTCACATCAAGAGTTTTGTAGATCATGGGATGGATGGGAGATGCCGCCCTGACCATGGACAAGGCTTCTGATCTCTTCCTCGATGACCATAGTAGTTGTGATAAGGATGACGATGGTGATGATGATGATGATAAGAAAAAAAATAGCCACTGACAACCGATGACATTTATTGAGTGCTTACTATGTACTAGGTACTTTTCTGAGTATTTTGCTTGTACTAACTCATTGAATCCTCTTCAATACCCTACGAGGAAGGCTCTGTTTTTAACCCCGTAGAATAGACAAAGAAACTGAGACACAGAGAGGTGAGGCCCCTCGCCTAAGGTCATACTGCTTTTATGTATTTCTGAAACTGTAAGCAACATGAAGATAAGGACCACATCTGACTCATTTCTTTATTCCTTGTGCCAGGCAGGTGGTAGGTGCTCAAGAAAGGGATAGAAGGAAGGAAGAATGGATGAATAGAAAGATGGATGGGTAAGAAAATGATTAGATGGATCTTTGATGGATAGATACATGGATGTGAGAATTACTGGGTGGATAGATGGATGAATGGATGGGTGGATTGTGGGTAGATGATGGGGGGATGGAGGAACAGATGGAAAGAAGGGTGGATGGGTCATGGTGGGTGGGTGTGTAGAGAGATGGATTAGAGAAAGGATTGATGGGTTAATGAGCACATGGATGGAGGAGTGGATAGATGAATCAAGATTAGAAAGCATCAGCAAGATTTGTACTTTTTCCTGTATCATTGAATTTGCTAAGAATGAGAGACCTGGACTCACAGGTGTCAGTCATAGTTGGAAGGTAGCAACAGAGGTAGTCAGGAGCAGTGGCAAAAAGCATGGGCTCTAGAGTTGGTCTGCCTAGACCCAAATCTCATCTTCAACACTCAGGAAATAACTGTTGGAGGGAGGGAAGGAAGGAAGAAAGGAAGGAAGGAAAGGAGGGAGGGAGGATAGAAGGAAGGAAGAGAGGAAGGAAGGAAGGATTTGCTGTCAGAACCCAAACAAATTATTTAACCTCCCTGTGCTTTGATTTCTTCATCTGTATAATGGGGATGGGAAACATATTACCAACCTCACTGATTAAATAAGACAATGCTTCAAATGATGTAAGCACTCAATAAATATTAGCTGTAACTATTACCCATGACCGAGGCAGCCACAGGATGCTATCATTACCCCACTCTGTGGTTCCTTATTTTCATCCTTAGCTTCCTGCACTTTGCAGTGGATGAGACTCCAGGGTTATGATCTCAAGGGACTCAGCAGGCAGTTGCCGTGACCATGAACCAAAGAAAAAGGTCAACGTAAACGGGGTCTGCAATTCACTTATCTTCTATGGCATTCTCCAACATTAGGCAGTCTATTCCTGGCTTTGGACTCTTGTCTCCATGATTGTCAAGTCTGGCTTGGAATCTTATGAGGTCACCCTTGGAGCAGTCCTTTTCTACTTTTCCTTGCCAAGCCGCAATACCACCCATAGACAACAGGTGGAGACATCCAATATGTGATTTGTTCTATTTTTACAACCTTTTAAGTGTGAGGGCCTATATTATGTAAAACAAACCAGTTTCCTATTTCATGAGTCTGTTAAGCTTTAGTATATTTACAATGAGGCATGCTGTCACAAACATATATACATAAGGTCCTTAGTTAGTCACAATTGTGTGATGGGTCCATAATACTATAGATGAGAAAATTGAGACCCAAAGCAAGATTGTCCGCTCCCTGCATTCTCACTATTTGAGGTGCATATAGTCTGCACAACACAGAAGTAATATTCTCTTCAGTCGGTTCACCTGTGTGTCTTGTCTTCCCAGGTCATAATGTAAGCTCTGGAAGCTCTGGGCACTTTTCACTTTGCCCCTTGGCACCTACAGTGCCACTCTGCTCAGGCCTGAGTCACAGTACTGGAGAGGCCAGGAAGCAAAGAAGGAAGATCTAGCTAACCAGGCTAGTTGTTCAGTTGTGAGTAAAAGGTATTTGTAATGAAAATGCTCTGGTTAATTACAAAGGCATCTGGTAAGACCTGACAATTCCCTCCTCTCCCCATCAGCCTGCTTTCTGTCTTGAGTTTCTAGGTCCTGAAACATTTGAGGAAAAACTCAATTCAATCTATAGTACAGGGAGATGATTCCATCTCTCTGGGCTTCAAAGTTCTCATTTCTAAGAGGCAAAAGGCCAAACTAGTTCCCTGAGGCCCCTGACAGATGATGTCTTACCTGGGCATGAATCTACCTCCACCTTCCTTCTCTTTCTCCCTTCCTGTGCTACTGATGCAGCAGATACCCTGTACCTGGCACTGAGGTTGGACTTGGGAGGAGGTGAGACCTGAAGCTCTGAAGGATGCCTAGGCGTTAGAGAAAAGCTTTTGGGGCAGAGCCATGTGCGCAATTCCTTACAAAGATGGAACAGGGATTGCCATTCAGAGAGCAACAGGTGGTCCATGAAGTGGGTCTGGGGTTGTGTAGAGAGCTAAAGCTGTGAGGTTAGGAAGGGTCTTCGAAGACCACAGAAAGCAATGAATGGGGTGGCAAAGGAACAATGAAAACTACTCTAAAAACCTGCTTTGACAATAATGACGTGGACACATCTTGCCCATCTTGAGATTCTGTGTCTCTTGACATTAGATCACTCTACACTGACCGGTCCTTTCCCAGCCCGCAGAGGGAAATTTGTCATCACTGTAGCCTTTACATCTCTGCAGAGATGCTCTTCATTCTCCCTCTTTTCTCCCCAACTACTGCTTGACAGAAACAATCCTGCTAACCCCTTAACGCCTGAGCCAGCCCTCTCCCTGCCTTCCTATGTTGCCCCTCTTCTGCCATGCCCAGCTTCCTGTCTTTCTTTCCATTTACCCTGTCAAAAGGCTGACTCTGCAGAGAGACAGCTGGTGAATCGGGCTGGAATATTTCCCCGGAACTGGAGAGTATTGGGAAGCACAGAGGGACCCTCAACCCTCAAAGTTATCCATCCCTTAAAAGGAATGCTGATGGACGATGGGAAACACATAGGCATGGTTGAAGCTTTGTATGATTCCAAGGGAAGGCACCCCAGGCTTTGGGGGCATGACAGCTCAAAGAAGCACAGGAACAGGGGTCCCAAGCTCTAATGGCCTTACTCTAGTGCCCTTAAATAAGTGGTTCTAGTGGGTGTCCACCTCCACTAAGGGCATTGAGGCCACGCATATGCATTGGTCTTCTCCTCTGGACCAGGTGCTGAGCTGGGTGCCAGGGATACAGAAGCGGAAGGACACAGTTTGTGCCCTCGAGGCGCTCACAGTCAGCAGGGATTGGTACACTACCAAGATGCCTGAATGCCAACATCAGGGCTGCCTACCTGCACCTGTTCACCTAACCTCTTCGCCATCAGGGTCCTGCACCCACCTGCCTGCTCACTTGGCTCTTCCTTCCCAGATGCCTCCCCAGGCCCCCTAGCTCCTGCTGTGCCCCCAGTCCTCACCCCATGCAGGCTTACACTAAAGGAAGGACAGTTGAGTCTCCTCAGAATTGACTACTGGACAATTCCTTGGACCTTATCCTGCACATAAAGCACAACCCCCGCCTATCCACACCCCAGGTCACCTGGGCACACCAAGGACTACAGCCTGGTCGGGACATCCCCCTTAAAATCCTTCACTGGCTTCTCATGGCCTGAAGACAAAAGCCAACACCCTTGGAACAGCTTACAAGGGTCTTCGTCTCCACACTGGACCCACCTCTGCGGTTCTTAGTGCCCACTAAGCTCTCTTGATTCTAGGCTTTTATACATGCTGTTCCCTTTGCTTGAAACACCCTTCCAGCCTCCCCATCCTCCTTACTCCTACCTCCCTTACCCTGCCCCCATGTAACCCATGTACACCCTTTAGGCTGGCTGGCTCCTACTCATGTCCCAGGGCTTAGATTTAGCTGTCAGCAGTTCTGGAAGTCTGCGTTAGATGCCTTCTCTGTGTTTGCCCCAGGGAATTAAGAGTATGGTGGTAAAATGGGCAAAGCAAATGGAGAAGAAGGAAGGGAAAGAGGGAGAGAGGGATGGAGAGAGCCAGAAGTCTAAATCTAGAGCAAGGCTCAGAATCAGCGATCAGAACAGAGTCAAGATACTGTCGAAAGATTGGAATGGCCAGAAAAGATGCTCAACTTCTCCAGAACGATTGCCTTCTTAACCAGGGCTGCCTTGAATGGACCACAGACAGAGGTGCTGGTTCTTGCTCCAAAACGTGTGAGATCACTGAAGCCTCCTGACACCTTCCCTTAGAGGAAGAAGCAGTATGTGGTGGAACATTGGGCCCAGGAGAAGAAGAGCAGGCCTGCAGGCTGCCTCTCAGGGAGTGAGGTTCAGGGGTGCGTGTGAAGGGGCCCACACTCCTCTTTAGACAGTACTGTCTCCTCTGGCAGGACCGGCTCTCCATTCCAGGGAGGCTCGAGGGTGTCCTGGGTGCCTGGGGACCACTCATCTTCCTGCTTCCAAGTCTAACAAACACTTACTTATCAAGAGAATTAAATTCCACCTCCTTCCAGCTGTCCCCTTGCAATGTCATGAGGGACAGGACCCTCTCCCCGAGAGCTTTCCTTGTCACTGTTCGATAAGCCCCATATTTCACACCGCGAGTGGTTGCATTTCAGCGGTGGGTGAAGTGGTTTTATTTTTATCGTGCACGCAGGCATATAAATATGCACGAGGTGCTCACAAGCACTTTAGGGTCTCTCTGGAAGGCAGGCTCGATGTGAGTGTGAGGGAGCATGGCAATTAGTTCGATCAGGGCACAGGCTCCGCGGGGTCCGAAGGTGTCACTCTTCCCAGTATCCTTAGAACGGTGCCCTCATAGGCTCCTGAGAGCCAGGTGGTACCTTGGCAAACTTTCCAGAACAAAATTTTTTTTAAAAAAAGGACAGATCTATGATCTCACCTTAACTCTGCTACTTACCAGCTGTGTGACCTTGAATATAGACCTCTTCCCTCTTTTGGTTCTCAGCACTGATGTCTATAAAAATGGGGTTAATCATGCCTGCCCTGTTAATCAGCCTCCCAGGTCTTTTTGAAAGAAAAAATACGATGAAGAATTTGCAATGGGCTCTGAGAACTGTAATATACAACTGTAAGAGGCTTATCATTATTCCTCCCCAGCCACTCATTTGGAGCAGGTTAGTGAAAGTACAAGACCGTATCTTGTAATACAGGCAATGGATGCTCTAGAGGTTGCAGGCTGCCTCACCCATCATGGAGAGGAGGAGGGGAAACAGCATTTGTTGACCTGCTACAGGGCTGGGTGCTTTATATATATTATGACATTTGGACATGACAGTGACACCTTGGGGGTGGTGTCATTCCTGTTCATTGACGAGGAAGCTGAAGTTCAAACTGGTTAAGGAATGTGTGCACAGTCACGGGCTAGGGAGCAGTGGAACCCAGCTTTGAACGAGTGGCAGGACCAAACTTTCCTCTCGTGGCCATAAGGGAATCGCAGTCTCTGGGTTGACTGCCTGCCACTAGGGATGGTCAGGACACTTGGGCTGGGGGATGTGCCATCCCATGGTGTGTCCCTCTAAGCAGCCCCATGGTGACGCTGGCGGGGGTGAGCCTGTCGTCCTGAAGGGAGCTTGTGAGGCCATCAATGCCTCTGAAACCTGGGTCCAGCCTTCATTCATCACACACAGGCTGAAGCAGAGAGATCATGGCTTTCATCTGCCAGGTCTCCAGAGTCAGAGAGAGAAAATCCAAAGGCTTTGGTGGGGGATGTGCCCCGGTAGAGGATGGATTGTTGAGCACTGAGAACTCTCTAATGGTCAAGGTCAGGGGCAGGGGGTCAAAGGATGCTGAGCTCTGACCTCTCATCCGTTGAACTCACATCCCAGCATATGGAAGATCAGGAAGGGAAACAGGCTGCTCTCTTCCCAGGGACTAAGTCATCCCGGAGGCCAACAGGAAGGTCAAGGGCCCAGGGGCTCTGTGCCTGCTGCCCTTCCTCCCCCAAAGTTCTTCCTGGGCCTCACAGCCCTGGGTAGGGAGACTCAGCAGCTGATGAGAAAACGCCCTGAGACTGTAACTTGAAGGTCCAGTGGAGGCACAACCCAGGAGGTCAAGTGCCGAGTTTAAGGGCCCAGAGACCAGGCTGGATTGGACAAGGAAATTACCCAGTGCCACCGACATCAGTGTGCCAGGAGGGAGACCCCCAGGCACGATAGGGAATGTAGGGGCAGACTTCTGATACTGCGGTGGTCCGCGGACAAGGGGAGCCGTGGCCATGAGAATGAAAGGGACTCAGTGATGGCCCAGCATGATTTAAATGATAGGAAAAACCATCTTGATTTGTAAATGGAGAACTAAGGGAGGCTGTCAGAGGGGGGCCCATGTGGAATCGGCAGGGCTCAGAATCTGGAGGAGCAGGCTGGCAGCTGTTGGATCAGAATCCTCTTCTTTCCAGTTTGATTTTTCTCTATTTTCTTTCTAATTTATTTCTGTTTTCAGGAAAGCTGGAAGCACCAGCCTCAGTCAGCTGTGGAAAGAAGGTGCATCCACACTCGGGCTACTGAGACAGAGGAGATGGTTGGCCAGACTGACGGGAGTAGACGTCAAAGCTGGAGGACTCTGAGGAGGAGGTGGTGCTCAGAGGCCGAGGTCAAATGCCACAGGGCTATCCCTACCTACGCAAGTGCTACTTCCCAGGAGGTCTTCTCTGCTCCCCTCTGTCTCTCTCTTTAAACATTCTTTCAATTATGGTGAAGTACACATCACATAAAATGTACCATCTTAACTATTTTTAACGGTATGATCCAGTAGTAAGTATATTCCCATTGTTGTGCAACCCATCTCCAGAAGTTTTTCATCTTGCAAAACTGAAACTGCATCCCCATTAAACAATAACCCCTCATTCTCCCCTCCCCCCAGCCCATGGCAACCACTACTTTTTTTTCTGCATCAGTGAATTTGACTAAGTACCTAATACAAATGAGATCATACAGTATTTGTCTATTAGTGACTGGCTTATTTCACTTAGCATAATGTCCCCAAGGTTCATCCATGCTGTAGAATGTATCGCAATTTCCTTCCTTCTCAAGGCTGAATGATACTCCTTTGTATGGATAGACCACATTCTGTTTAATCAGTCATCCGTCGTTGGGCACTTGAGTTGCTTCCCTCTTTTGGCTATTGCTATGAACATGGGTGTACAAACATCTCTTTGAGGCTCTGCTTTCAATTCTTTTGGATACACACCCCGAAGTGGAATTGCTGGATCGCATGGTCACTTCTCTTTAAAGAGAGAGGCTCCGTGGCATCGCCTGCCAGGCCCCCCCAGCTACCTCTGAAGGTGGTGAGCATGATCAGAGAGGCTGGAAGGCACACAGAAGCCTGGGAGGCAGGGAACTTCTGCCGCCCTCACGGGCTGCAGCAGATCGCGGCAGACTTCACGGTCCTCTGCCCGCATGGCTCCTGAGTCTCGTGAGCCTCCCTGTAGGCACAGAGAGGAGCTGGAAGGAATGATGCTCAGAAAACTTGCAGATACAGGAAAGGCGGACCCACGTGTCCTTGGCAACCACTAACCACTGCTAAGAGGCTGGAGATTTTAGTGAGGCAGCTAGTACCCACACACTAGTCCTGGTAGATGTGTATTGACTGAATGAACGATGGCAGTTCCAAAACTGGAGAAAGCAAGTTCCACAGAGCCGTGAAATGTGGCTCTCTTGTTTACATGATGGAAGCTCAGTGAATGAGTGAATGAATGAATGAATGAGCATACAATTGTATCCGGTTGCTTTCTCTATAAAGGAAGAATATCCAGAGAAGAAAAAAGGTCAAGAGCATTCAACAAACTCTCCCTGGACCCTGCTTGGTGCAAAGCAAGCACCTCGGTAGGCAAGGTAAGGGGATGGAGAGGGAGCAGGTGTGGTCCTGCCCAGATGTGGCTCATGGTCAGTGCGGACAGAGGAAGACAAGTCCACCACCATGTGCATCGAGGGAAGAATTAAGTGTGAGGGAGAATCACGAGTCACCAGCAATCGCAGAAAGGGCCTCTGACATCCATTCTGCAACAGCCCTGGGCCAGGCACTTTCTTATAATGTGTTTCATTCAGCAACCCTGGCAGTCAGGACTGTTCCCACTGCACAGGTCCAGACACATGGGGTGACCTGCCCAAGGTCGCACACTGAAAATGGCAGAACCGGGACATGAATCTAGGCTTGACTCCAAATCCCAAGTTCCTCCCTCTTCACCAACAGAGGTGGTCAAGGATGGCTTCCTGGGGGAGGTGACTTGAGCTGCAATGAGAATGTACATCTGCCTCTAAAGAAGAAAAATGTTTTCCAGGTGGAGGGAGAAATACCAGCCTAAGACCAGAGATAGAAAAGGGCAGGGAATGTTCAGGAATCAGCAGACATGTATTCCAGTTGAACAGAGCATGGTGTACATGTAAGGGAATGTTAGGAAATGATTGGCCCCAACCTTGAACCTGAAGCCAAGTGTCCCAGATAATGTTGGGCAGTCAGGTCTAGTGCTCAGAGCTATGCTTTACCTGGATTCATCTGGAGGCTGTGTATAGGGGGAACTGGGGGAGGTGAGCCTGCAGACAGAAAGGGAGGCTGGGACCGCTGCTGCAGTCCTCCAGAAAGGGGGAATTCATTTGTCCCACAGCACACTGGTCCCCAGGGGACAACGCTGTGACTGATCAGGCATCCTCCTGGCCCTCATGGAGCTGACTGTCATGGGGAAAACAGACAATAAACAGGTTAGCAACTAAACCAAAATGATGACAGGCTGTGACCTATACCAGGACATAATTAAACAAGATGATGTGAACAGTAATGATGGGAGCATAGTGCAATCAGGGAAGACTTCCTGGAAGAGGTGACAATTTGGCTGGATAAGTAGGATCAGAAGGAGCTGGAACTGCAAAGAGCAGAGGGAGAAACGCCTTGAGGGAGGAAGAGCTTCCTGTGTTCCAGAAACTGGCTGACAGTGCCTGGGGCGAGTTTTAGAAGGTGAGCTGCGAGAGGAGAGGAAACAGGGCCAGGGAATGGGTAGGAGTTGGGATTTTATTCCAGAGTGACGGGAAGACATCGGAGGGCTCTGAGAGGGAGAATGATGTGATCCGATTTGCACTTTTGAAAGACTTTTCTGGCTGCTGCATGAAAAATGGGAAGGAGGGGGGGCCTGGTGGAGATGATGATACTGGTTAGGAGAGGCCACCACAAGGGCCGGAGAGAGAGCTGAGGGTGGCGGGGGGCCAGAGCAGAAGCCATAGAAATGGCCAGGGGTTGGGTGATGGGGGACTGATTGAGACTCATGGGCTCTGATTCCAGGGGGGAGGTACCAACTGGAGAAACACTCTCTGTTTCAAAGGCAGGTGACAGCCAGGATAAAGCACTGCAAAGTTTGACCCTGGCAGCAAATCCAATTTTCACACATCTCCTTCTGGGTAGAATTTGCCTTCCCTCCGAGTGGGAGGTCAGAGCGAACCACTGCAATGCAACCACAGACTTCTTTGGGGGGTGGCGGAAGGCTGTCCTGGCGGGAGTATTCTGGGCTCTGGGCTGCAAAACCCTGTCAGGGTGCTCGAAGGAGGGCAGAGGGGAGAGAAGGCCCCTCCCTATCCAGCTCCTGCTCCGAGGGAGCCCCACTGATAGTCTGGACAAAAGTGCCAGGCATTTTTCTAGGTGCTGAGGATGCATGGTGAATGAAAAAACTCAAGTGCCCCTTTC
This sequence comes from Eschrichtius robustus, assembly GCF_028021215.1. Classification (NCBI taxonomy): domain Eukaryota; kingdom Metazoa; phylum Chordata; class Mammalia; order Artiodactyla; family Eschrichtiidae; genus Eschrichtius; species Eschrichtius robustus. The sequence goes on along the minus strand of NC_090826.1, from coordinate 13,920,315 downwards.
CCCCAGCCCTTCCCCACAACCCTCCCAGGTGTGTAGGTCCCCAGCAATGGATGACCGCCTCCTGGTGTTCACACTTGTGTAATCTCCCCTTAATGTGAGCTGGACCGAGTGATTGGCTTCTGACAGACAGAATAGGCAATCGTGATGGGGTGCCACTTCTGAGATGAGGTCACAAAAAACTGTGGCTTCTGTCTTGGTCGTGCTTTCTCTGGGCCCTCCCTTGCTCACTCTGATGACGCCAGCTGCCATGTTGTGCGCTGCCCAATGGAGAGGCCCACGTGGCAAGGCACTGAGGGAAGCCAACAGCAGGATGACAGCTCATGAGGAGCTGAGGTCTTAATCCAACAGCCCATGAGGGGCTGAAGCTGCCAGCCACCACGGGAGAGGGCTTGGGGGTTGTTCCAGGCTCCTCTTCCAGTCGCGTTTGATGTGACTGCAGCCTTGGCCGATTAGAACCTGGGAGACATCCTGAGCCAGAGGCCCAGCTAAGCCACACCTGGAGTCCTGACCCCCGATTCTTTTGAGACAATAAATGTTGTTCTTTGAAGCTACTAGGTTTTGAGGTGATTAGCTATGCGGCAATGAATGACTAAAGCACTGGTGAACACTTATTAGATACTTAATGCGGGCCTTACATGCATATATTTTACAGGGTAGGTGCCATTAACCCATTTTATAGATATGAAAACTGAGGCTCAAAGAGGCTAAGTAACTTACCCAAGCCCACACAGCTAAGAAGTGGCTGGAAAAGGAATCAAACAGAAGCAGTTGGCTCCAAAGTCTGTGCTGTTAAACATCACACTGAGGAGCGAGGCACAATCCCTCCCTGGAGAGTGCCTAGTCTGATGGGGGAAACACACACCCCACACCAAGGGCATCTAGTCGGGAAGATGGCTTTGCAGCTTGTTTTGCACCCACCTTTAAATCAGCCAACGCACTCTCGTGTCCTCCAACCCGAAGGACCTTCCCAAACTGTCTTACCTCGTCCTGTCTTTGGCTGGGTTTCCTCCTGAACCGTGATAGAACCCCAAATGTACTCCTCGGACCTACTTCTTGATCTGGCACCCACGGTGTGCCAGGCCTTTGCTATACACGATACACATCATCCTATTTAATCAGGAAACAGCCCTTTTACAGGTGAAGTAGGTGAGGCCCAGAGATGTGAACTTCAATATCACGTGGCCAGTAGCCAAGATCCACCTGACCTGCTGGGCTGTGCCGCCTTCCTGGTCCTGACCCCACTGGGATTTGAAATTGTTCTGGATGTCACAACCCGCAAATTGCAGATCACTTCCCATCCTTGGTGGGACCTTGTGACCCGTGTGCCCTCCAGAGTGTGCTATCCCTGGGAGATGCATGGGGGGAGGGGTCTCTCTGATCTCCCCAAGATGCAGCATCTAGTAGGCACCTACCACATCTTTCTTTGTTGAATGAAAGAAGGAAACTTGCTCACAAGGTAGGCCGATGGAGCATTTTACCCTGTTTGCCCAGCATATCTTTCCCCTTCCTAGCAGGGCTCCATCCTTTTGAACAAATTAATCCTTCCATGTGTCAATCTATGGGACTGTCACAACTGCCCCACTTTTCATTCCCTGAGGGGCAGGCAGGGAACCCATCTTCTTCTTTAGAATTTGAATCTTGAGTAGAAGAGCAAATTGCCTAGAGAAGGCAGGCGCTGAAGCGAGAGCTTTGCCTCTGCTCTGGCTTCCTGGTCTCCCAGCCGGGCCTTGACCATCCTCCCTGCTTGCAGCCAAATAACCCTCCTGCTGCCCTAGACCCCCCGGGAACTGCCCAGCTGGCCTCTGCCTTTCTCAGCAGGACTTTGTATCTGTAAGCCAGGGCTCTCAGAGCCTGAACAGGGTGGGAAGGGGGTTGTGTGGTCCCACCCCACCCCACGGGGCACTGGGCTCAAGTGTGGAAAGCCCTCTGTGCCCCAGTCTGAGCTCCAGGGGCCAGTCCAGGGGAAGAAGAAGGCGGGAGCAGGACATTTCCCTCATTTCCTGTGAGATTCACCACCCACACCCAATCCCCCTGGAAATCTCAACTTTCTTCCTTTCTCCTGATATCTTCCCTGAACTTCCCCGACCTTCCCCCCATCTCCCACCTCAAAGAAGTCTGTGTACTAATTAGCTAAGTAATAACATGGCAAGACTATGATTCCTCATTAGCTTGGGAGAGATTCCTTGCTACATGACTGATAGGCATCTACAAGAAAATTAACGCCAGTGCAAGGACTCCCTAATCAAGATTAATGAGGGGGTGGGGAGGGAGGAACAGGGGGCCCAGAAACTTCCAAGCACCTCCAGGGACCAAGGGATCTGTACCATGCAGGGGTGTTGGGGAATGGAAGTGGGGAGACAAGAGGCCACAGGGCTAGTCTGAGAGTTCAAGGCTCCATTATGTCTGCTTTAGGCAAAGCGGCCCACTAAGTGAAATCAGGAATTACAACCCACTGTGTGCCAGGAGAATGGATACTGAAATGAGTAAGTTGAAGTCCTTGCCCTTGAGGAGTTCACAATACAATTAAGCAGATAACTACAGTGCAGGGTGATAAGTGAGCTGATGCAGGGAGTAGTAAGCTTTTACTGAGCACTTACTATGTGTTTGGCAACATCCTAAGTGGTTAACAAGTATTCATGTCTTTAATCCTTATGACACAACTATTAGTGGCCCCAATTTGCAGATGAGGAAACTGAGGTCTGGAGAAGTTAAGCGAATTGGCCAAGGTCACAGAGCTAATGAGACAGAGGGAGGATGTGAACGCGAGTAGTATAACCTGGAACCCAAGCTCTTAAGTACCATCCTATAGCATGTTGATGGGCACACTGTGGTGGCGGTTGGCGTGGGGAGTATGGGGTATGATGGGAAGCCAAAAAGTGGCCCTCAGTGCTGCCCAGGCAACAGCCAAGGTTTCAGAAAGAAAGAGCCTTTGAGCTGGGTCTTGACAGATAAACGGAATCTCACTCAGTGGAGAGTTACCAATTTAGTCCTTGACTAATTCATTCCTTCATCCCCCAAATAAGTGCCAGACCCCATAGGGAACACTGCAAGCACAGTGGTGAAAGAAAACAGACATGGAATATCCACGTAGATGGAGAGGCTGACATTGAACAAATAATCACACGACCAATTAGTCTACCCCAGTGCCAGGACTAGGGTCGTCCTGCACTTCTGAGAGCGAGTGCCTCTTTAAAACTGTGCCCCCAGATCCCTCACCCTGGTCCCAGGCCTGGTCTACCCATGCCCTGCCACTGGGGGCTGTAGGGTTGTGAAACCCCATTCATGAGGCCAAACTACGTTCCAGAGTTCAACCCATAACTAAATATTTACATGTGTCAAGTGGCTCTCAGGCACTTCCCTGCATCTTGCTTTCTACCCTCGAGTTCCCAGCTCCTTCACACTTGCTGGTCCAAGGCAAGACCACTAAAACTTATACTGCTTTTCCCTTCCACATGCCAGAAAGCATCGAACTTAACCCTACCTCGCCAAAACAAGAAAGTGACACTCCTATGGCATGGAGAGGATTCCCCCGTTAACCTTCTTAAAGAGGCTTTAGGGGTTTTTTTGTCTTTTCTCTTCCTGAAGGTGTTACTTGGAGTTGGAGGACTTGGGGCCAGGAGGTCTCATGAAGCATGAGAAAGAGTCAAATCGGATGTGTATCAAACACTGCCTTTTCTCCCAAGTTCTTTGCATTATTAAGATGCAGCACCCATGGGGTAATTGGCTGACACAACTCCCTTTAATAGTAATTGGGCTACATCTGTTGTCAGTTTCCCCTGCATTGTTCTCCCAGGACACCTACCCCACGGGGTTTGCTTGACTGACCTACATCACATTCTTCCAAGTCTCCATTTCCCATTTCTCGACCCCTTTCTAATGGAGAATCTTGTAAGAGTCCTAGAAGGAGAACTGTGGTCTCAGGTGACCCAGTGAGGCCAAGAGAACAGTAGGGAGGAGAGGTATGGTGACCTGCTTCTAGAATGGTTCCCAGTGGTCCCCATCTCCTGCCTCCACACCCTGGTGTAATCCCCTCCCCTTGACTGTGGGCTGGACCTAGTGCTTGCTTCTAATGAGTAGGAAAGGGCAAAAGTGATGAGACGTCACCTCTGAGGTTATAAACGACTGTGACCTCTGTCTTGCAGGTGCTTTCTCTGGCCCCTCCCTGCTCGTCCTGATGAAGCCAGCTGCTATGTTGGGAGCTGCCCTATGGAGAGGCCCACATGGCAAGGAACTGAGGGAGGCTCCCAGACAATAGCTCACCAGGAACTGAGGCCCTCAGTCCAAAAATCCGTGAGGAGCTGAATCCTGCCAATGACCTCCGGCTTGAGCTTAGACACAAATCCATCCCCAGCTGAGCCTTAAGATGATACCACAGCACCACCTGACATCCTAAGCCAGAGAACCCGTCAAAGCTGCACCTGGATTCCTGACTCACAGAAAGTGATATAATAAAAGTGTGCTGTTCTAAGCCTCTACATTTTGAGGTAGCTTATGTTGCAGTAGATAACTAATACAGGGAGTGAATGGGGAAAATTATCAAAACATGTAATAGAAGATATTCTACAGGCGTGCAGACCTTAAAGAACCTTAGCCATGAATTGTATAAATGAGCATATTTATAGGTAAGAGAAATCTAAAACATTGCTGATTTGTGGTTGAGCTGGGTCTGGACAGATAAGTGGACCTTGGGCCTTCTGTCTCTCTGTCTAGAACTCTTTCTGCTGGCATACAAATTGTTGAAGGTTGCCATTCAATTTCTTTGAGATTTAAAATATGGATTTAGAAGGTACTTACATCTCTTGCTGAGGATGTGTTTAATGTGTTGAAATATGTTCTGTTTTTATCAGGCCCGTATTATATTGGACAGCCCTGGGGTGCAGGCCAGGGGGTGCTGGATCTGAGATATTTCTCTACCATAGGGATTTTCAAAGTAGTATTGTAGCTCACTGGGAGGCCTCAAGGGTCAGTTGATGGAAATTCCTAATGCAGATCTTTCCTTTCATTCTTTGAGGCAAATGGCTCAGGTTTCCATGAGCTTTTGTTTTGACATCAGACTAAGACCTATTTATGACTAACCTGCTCAGTGAGTTATTAACAGGGACCATCAACTTGGACTTGAGATGCATCTTTCTTTTAAGGCATCTGGCTGCCTCACACACGGGACAGCATCACACAGCTCCTACTCTGCACGTGCTCACACAAACAGCGTCAATTCCCCCACTTCAGCGGCAGGGGTGGGAAGGATACCCTGTTATCAGCGAGACAGCAGGGTGTTCTTGAGTAAGCTGTGATTTTCAACTGCTTCTCTCCTTGCTTTGTAATTAGCGGTGCCTTCTAGTTTAACTGCACCATTCATCAGTTTAGTTTGGGAGGGGTGGTTTGGTTAATTTTACAACGTTCAGTTAACCCTACTAGATTTTCAAATATGCACGCTACAGTTAAAAAGGAATCATCCATGCGTCCCTGGCCAAAGCAAATGTGGAGAATTGCGTGATGGTGATATTTTGCCGTTATTACCATCTTCATTTTTTCAACTGCAAAGTGGGCGCCCATAGGAGCCTTTTGTCCCACTGAAGTCATCCTTGTCCAGAAGAGTCTGAGAGCATCTGTTACAGCTTAGTCATCCTGCTTAGGTTCCAACCTGCACCTCCAGATGTAATTGGATGTATCTTTTCCAGGCAAAGACCCAGCAGGATTTGAGTCCCGCCCATCCCTCTAGCTTCATCCCCCACCTATTCCCAGAACCCCCTTATTATGGGCTGAATTATGCCCCCCCCAACCAAATTCATATGTTGAAATCCTAATAACCCAGTGCCTCAGAATGTGACTACGTTTGAAGACAGGGTCTTTAAAGAGGCAATAAAGTTAAAATGGGATCATTAGGGTAGACTCTAATCCGAAACGACTGGTGTCCTTATAGGAAGAGGAAATTTGAACACAGACACACACCAGGGGAAGGCCATGTGAAGACATGGGGAGAAGGTGGCCATCCACAAACCAAGGAGAGAGGCCTCAGCAGAAACCAACCTTGCCGACATCCTGATCTCAGACTTCTAGCCTCCAAAATTGTGAGAAAATACATTTCTGTCCTTTAAGCCACTCAATCTGCAATACTTCGCTATGGCAGTCCAAGCAAACTAGCGCACACCTATGTGTGGTCCCTGCATACAGTGTGCTGCTCAGCAGCCGGGGAGCATAGTAGGGCCACACTCTAGTAGGACCCTTCAGTTTGAATCCCAGCTCTGTTGATTATTAGCTCCTTCAAGTCACTTGACCTTGAGCAAGTTACTTAGTCTCTCTGTATTTCCCATCTGTGAAACGAGGTCAGTAATAGAGCCTGCCTCATAGGGCGAATGTGTAAGTTAAATTAATAAGTAATATGTAAGCATTAGCTTTATCATTCATCTGACGAAAGTCTGTTGACCACCTGCTATTGCCAGGCATTGTGCTAAGTACCGGAGGATCACGGTGAACAACATAGATACGTAGACCAGGTGACCACGCTTTTGATTTTCTTTTTTCTTTTTCTCTTTTCCTTCCCTCTATTAAGAATATCTTACTTATCTCTCTTGGCCATCACTCTTTCTAACTTATTTATTAGGGGGGATTGTCTCAGGGGTCACCTCCTTTGGGCTAGTCCCTCCTCTGGCTCCCATAGTGTCCCATATAGACCTTTGACTTAGCCTTACCACCTTGAATTGCCAGAAATGTCTGTCTCCCACTGGCCCAGGGCAGGGACTCAGTAGTACTCATCTTGGAGCCCCCGGCCCTCAGCCCAGTGCTGGGGGCTTGGCAGGGTGTTCAATACATCACTTTTACACTGACCTGGAAGAACTGTCTCCTGTCACTGTCAGTTCTTCACTGCTCTTTCTTGGGCTGTTCTGTCAATCTGCTCTCATCATCACTATTCAGAGTCTTTGCTGAGCCGCTGCTGTGGACACAACCGTACTGTGGAGCCTATGCAGAGTGGGCCCAGGCCTCAACTGGATCCAATGCAAGTCATTTGAGCAGACGTTGACATTCATCTATCCGAGAGTCAGGGAAGAGCAGAGGTGACTCAGATAGGACAGAGCTGTCAACATAGAATGGGACTTCAGAAGCCATCCAATTCACCTCCCTGCCCACAAAGCATCCCTCCAAATCATCCATACCAAGTGGTCAGCTAGCCTCTGCCCACTGCCTGCCCACTGCTCATGACCCCCAAGACAGTCCATCCCATTGTGGGTGGCCCCAAATGTCCATCTCTTGTTCCTCGCCCTGTTCTCCAAAGATGCAATGGTGAATTGCAGGAGGCAGTGTCAGGCGACCTCGGTTGAACCTAACTCTCTACCCATATTGGTGGATATCACTTACTTAATGTCTGTGTGTGACTAGGCATGTTTAATCTTTGCAATATCTGTGGAGCAAGTCTTACTATCCCCATTTTACAGATGGGAAAACTCAGGCCCCAAATGGGCTCAGTATGAGGAAACTACTCACCAAAATCACACCACTGATAAGTGATAAGATGGGGGTTTGTCTCCAGTTTGGCTGATTCCCAAGTACAGGCTCTGGGTGGTCTCCCAGGCTGTTTCCCATTGTTGCCTTCAACCTTGAGGGATGGATGAGGGAGGTTGATTCCATGTGTGGAGATGGCTGGAGGGGTACCCACTTCCCAAGCCGTGGGCTGACAGCAGAGCAAGAAATCAGGCACCTGCTCTTCCAAGGGCCTCACCCACTTTCTGGTGCCTGTGTGATAGGCCCTTCCTCCTGCTGGCCTCAAACACCCAGAGCAAGACCCTGTCCTCTCCCCAGCCCCAACCCCTGGAGGTTCCCTGGGCTGGTATCTCGGCATACAGCCAGCTGAGCTTATAACGCCATGCTCAGTGTTCCTGGCAGGGCCTATAGGTACAGACCCTGAGGTCCCCCTCTCTGAGGCCAGCTGAGACAAGGTCATTACCATTGTTGTCCATCTTCCAGTGCCCTACAGGGAGACATTCCAGAGCCTCTGGGGAAAGTGGTGCCACAAAAAGGGACAGTAGTTCTAGAAACACTCAGAGGTCACTGGGCTGGTGCAAGACTGGGGGACGGATGACCAGCAGAGAATATTCACAGGGGGACAGGGAAGTGGGGCCGTCAAGAGGGGTATGATACTTCCCACACCCCTGATGACAAACGAGTGAGGACAAAGAAGGTGCAATTGGGGGTCAAGTAGATGGGGCTCCAGTCCAGACCCAGCCACTTACTGTGTGTGATTTTGAGCAAGTCATTTAACACTCTCTGAGACTCAGTTTCCCCATCTGTAAAAGGAAGATCATAATGCTTCCCTTTTAGGGTCCTTGTGTAGATGAAATAAAATGTTTTATGCAAACGGCTTAACCCCTACCTGGCAGAGACAGTATGCTCAATGCAAGTACTTATTATCTCGGTCATGGTGGTAACAGAAATACTTCCCTCCTAGCAGTAATTAACATAGTCACATCATCAGGAATAAAGACACAGACATACAGAATGGACTTGAGGACACGGGAAAGGGGAAGGGTAAGCTGGGACGAAGTGAGAGAGTGGCATGGACATATATACACTACCAAATGTAAAATAGATAGCTAGTGGGAAGCAGCCGCATAGCACAGGGAGATCAGCTCGGTCCTTTGTGACCACCTAGAGAGGTGGGATAGGGTGGGTGGGAGGGAGACGCAAGAGGGAGGAGATATGGGGATATATGTATATGTATGGCTGATTCACTTTGCTATAAAGCGGAAACTAACACACTATTGTAAAGCATTTATACTCCAATAAGGATGTTAAAAAAAAAATAGTCACATCGTGTGGCCCATTTGCAGTCGACAAACCTGTCCCTGACCATTGTTTCCTTTCCTTTGTCTGAGACCTGCCGGGCTGGCCAAGCTGGGGTAAGAGTGCGGAGCAGAGCAGTGGGCAACAGGGTGGTCCAGGGGCTGCACCTAAGAGATTCCCATTGTCGTGGCTGGTTTCGGTCCACGGAGGGGGGCTGCCACTGGATCTGGGAGATGAAGAGCTGGGAAAACAGGTCAGTGTGTAAGCCGCAGGGGCTGACGCTGGAGTTGGTGACCACAGTGCTATGCTGCCATAGCTCGTCTTTGTAGGCCAGTCCCCCGAGATCTCCCACTGTCCCCAAGCACCACAATCCCATCCAAATCCCTTCCCTGATCTTCCACAGCTGCATACACAGCCCCCAGTAGCCTCTAGCTGTCCCCTTTAAAGTTCAAGGCCCAAGTTCAGCCCAGTAGGCTCTGACCTTTTGGAGGCCCCAGCAGGTACGAGGCCAACTCTGAACAGGGTCCAGGAAAGCAGCCCACCTGCCTGCCAGGAGGAGGCCAGGGTTGGGTAGAGGGAGGGATCTGGGGTCTTTGTCTGGGCCTGGGCTGCCCAGTGCCCCGCTGGCTGCAGCTGCTAGAATGTCGATCGCTCCCCAGCCGCCTGCCGCCCCTTCCCAGCCCCGAGAAGGCAGCGGCTTCATCGTTTTGTCTTTCCAGGGTCTGTCAATGTCTCCTTTGGGGAGCTCGTTCGATGACAGCTCCAGAAAGCTGCGTGGAGCAGAGAGGCCAGAATTCAAACAGCCGCAAGGAGGGACCCCCGCAGACCCCCAATTTCCAGAGGCATACAGATCAGAAGGCAGAAAACACTGCTTCTGTTCTTCTGCAAACGTAGATGGTTTTATTCATCATGGTCCCGCCCCCTCTCACCCCTGCCCTTCTCCTCTTCTTTATCCCCGCTCAGCACAATGCTGCAAAGAGCTCCTCTCATCTATTCTGCACAGAGGCCTGGGGATGAGAGGGCTGACAGGTGTCTCGTTACCAGTCGCCAAGCATTGTAAGGAAGCTGCTGACCCATTGTTCCTGGGCTCTGCCTACAAAGGAGCAAGAGGAGAGCAGCTAGCGGCTGGAAGGTGTGTGGCCACACTGTGGGTTCCCTAGTGTGTGCCCCTCCCGCTGGAGCCCGCAGACCTGGGAGGGGCACCTGCCCTGTGGCAAAACTTCCCAGGCTTCAGTCGAGAAAATGAGGCCACTGATCCCTTCCTTCCTCCCAGGTTGACTCGGGTACCCAGCGCGATAGTGGGTGTAAATCACCCTGCACAGGAACTCACTACCTCCCATGTCATCCCTCCGGCTCAACGTCACCCCACCCCATTCCAGGCACACAGCACCTCTTTCCTCTCTTCCTTCTCCTTTCCTTTCCGCTCTGAACCCTTAGCCCTTGATTCCCACTTCTGCCTTCCATCTCTGCTAATCCCCAGCCCTGACTGCAAGTCACTTACTCACCTTCTCCAACGATCATCTTCCTTGATTGTAGAGCTGGTCATGGAATCCCCCCACCCCCACCCCACTCAACCACCACATTGTGGAATGAACTAATCCCTGCACTGGACTGAAAAAAAGGAGGGCCTGGGACATGGTGGGTGCCCCATACATGTCTGCCATTGCTTTCATTTTACGTGTGTGTGTGGGTGTGTATCTCAGAAGAAGATGAATCCAGAAATAGACCCTTCAGGGTGAAAGAGGCGTCTCTGAAAAAGGAAGACAGGACAGCTACCCCGTACCCCTCCTGACCCCGTCATGACTCTTCATGGTGGCCACCCCCCCTCCCTCTCTATCTCCCTCTCTTCCTTCTCTCTCTCTCTCTCTGCGTCTCTCTCTCTCTCTCTGCACTTGCTAATGCACGGGATTCCTGTTTCTGAAAACCCCCCTGGCAAGCAGATTTAGGGGCTGGTTACCTCCCCTCTCCTGCCGGCCTTGCCTTCCTTCCTGACCACCCCTCTTGGGTCTAAGCCACTTGTCTGCCACTGCTTGGCACACACGGGGGAGGAGGGGATCCCAGCACCCCATCCCCCATCCCGCTGCCCTGCAGGGCGCCTAGGAGAGTATTCCTGTGCATCGTTGGGAAACATAGCTCAAATCCGCCTTTTCCCCTCCATGTTGTGGACTGGAAAACCACATGTGTGCACGGATGCACGCTTTTCTTAACACATGTGCATGTTTGTGCAACTCACACAACCAGGTCCGCACGCACCCTCTTCAGATTCCTGTACTTGCAGGTGTGTGACATGCATACGCATGTGAGAACATGCATGTGCCAAAGCATGTGCTCACGCGTGCCCAGGCAGCCCTTCGTTTGGACCACTCCACTTGCGTGGTGCATGCTGGCGTGTGGGCGTGGACGTGCCCACAGCTGCTCCTGCCTCTTCGGCAAGTGAGTAACAAGACAGCCCCCTTGTTACCATGTCGTCTTATTAAACACGCGGCAGTTCAATAGCACCGACGAAGTCGGTTATGAAAAGCTCTTTATTAAAACTAATAAGAAATGGCCCTCTTGTTCCACAACTTCTGAGCCACGTTTGGCCGCCCAGGCTGGCAGGTCATTAAAGTGGGAGCAAGCATATTTAATACGCCTTCTGCGGCGGCTGTTTGGTGGATCTGCCTCATTACCAGCTGGCTGGTCCCTGCTGCCTCGGTCTCCCCAGCTCGCCCCCTCAGACGCAGGGCCAGGGGAGTGGGAGGAGGCTTATGGGAGATGTGCCCCGGGGGAGCAAAGACTCTGCTCCGCTGGCCTGACCTCTGAGGATCGCTTGCTGTGTGGCGACATGGTCCCCTATAACTGCAGGGCCCCTGGTCCCGGGGGCGGCGAGTGTGAGGGTAGCAGGCAGGCTGCCATCCCAGAAGGAGTACCTCCATCCCAGATGGTGGCCCCCTTCAGGATCATCTCCTTCCGCCTCTGTGGGTCTGAAGTAACCATGCCCTTTCCTTCCCTCATTGCCTTCTTGACCCAAGAGAGGGCAGCCCCGTGGCAATGCTGAGCCGGGAGCACGAAGACGAGGATCGGTCCAGCGCTCCTCAAATTCGGCTGCGGACGCGAATCCCCTGGGATCTTGTTAAAGTGCAGATGATGATCCAGGAGGCCTGGGCTGGGCTCGAGTCCACGTGTCTAACAAGGCCCCGGGGGATGCTAGGGATGCTGGTCCACGGACCACACTCTGAGGAGCAGGGCCCCATGTGCCTCTTGGGCAAGGACAAAAGGATGTCACCTCAATGGCCAAAGGTTTCCGCTCACCACTCGCAGGGCTTGGCACACCCCTCAGAGCGAGAGCTCCTCCAGGGTGAGGGGTTACGTCAGCTGCTCTCCATTGCCTGCCTCCTCGTGGTGCCCAAGCCAGGGATCTGCTTACAGGGCTGCCTGAACTGCAAGAAGGAGAGGAAGGAACACTAATGGTCATTGAGCACCTACTATGTGCAGGGCACTTTGGTGTCATCGTCACTACTATAGCTGGCAACGCAACTATTGTCCCCGTTCTAGAGATAAAGAAACTGAGGCTCAGAGAGCACAACCGTTTCCCAAGGACCCCTGGCTACGTGGTGTCAGACCCAGTCTTTGATCCTAGGTCCGCAGGTCTCCCAACTCCTGTTTTTCCCACCAGAGCAAAACAGGAACTCCCCACGGTGTACTCTCCGCCTCTCCCCCAGCAGCCGCCTTCCCGGAGATGGAAGACGTCGATGCAGGGACCATGGACCTACCTCTTTACATCTTGCAGCATCCACTCCCTAGTGAACCCTCAAACCCCTTTACCAGCATTAGTTGCAACTATAAATATGTCTCCCCACCTCTGTGAGATGCTCGGGGCAGGCAACACAGAAGCTCGGTTTGCGGATGGATTTCAAGGTGTGAGGTGCCCAAGGGGATGCCTTTTTTAGCCAGGCAGCTGGAGCCCAAGAAGAAGGAGCCCTTTTCAGCATCCTCCTTGCTCCAGGTGCCAATGGAAAGGAGATAGTAGTAGTAGCAGTGGTAGCAGTAGCAAAGCCAATATTCATTGAGTGCTTACTATGTGCTACTTTACATGTGTTATCTCTCTTCTCCCAAAATCTCTAACATATAACTACTTTATTCCCTCCTTCAGATGAGGGAACTGAGGGTCAGAGAGATTAGGTTATTTGCTGGAGGACACACCGCTAATATGACCCTGAGCTGGGCTTTGTACCCAGGCAGCTCAGCTACGGGGCCCATGTATTTCACCATGCTTCACAGAAATACCTGAGACTGAAAGCAGTCTATGGAAAATCCTTGCCCATGTTGAGAATCACAGAATCACATAATGGTGGGGCTGGATAGGGATTACAGAGCACTGAGTACCTCCTTATCATTTTACAGATGGGTAGACTGAGGCCCAGGGGAAGGGACCCTTGAACCATGTGCCACGGAAAGTTAACCGGAGAGCTGGGACTCAAACCCAGGTCTCCTCTCATGCAGCCTCGTTGCAACCTTGGGAAGTATCACCAGGATCCTCTCGGGGTGCAGTTATCCTGAGGCAGGCTGCTGTCTTCTGGGAAACCGGAAGACAGTGTGTCCCCTGCTTAGCACAGATCCTGGTACATCAGCATTCAGTGACTGTGAGTCATTACCTCATTGTGCTTCATGCCGTTTCTCCATCATCCTGGTTTGGGATAGCACCCCACACCAGCTTCAGGTCCCCAGTCTCCCCAAGGTGGCCAGTGTACTGCTGAAGTATGAGAAGCCAGCTTTTAAAAAGAGCTGTGAGCCCTCCCAGGTATTCCCAGAATATTCTCAGGTGCAGACTTCAAAAGAGACGCTTGCCAGCCCTCTCACCCATTAGTGGTGAGTGTGTAAATAGATGCTACTTCTTTGGAGGGTGATTTGACAATAATATCAAAATTTGAAATGCACAAACCTTTCAACCCATCCATTCCTGAGCTAGGAATTTACCCCCAGACTCATTCTTGTATTTGTTCAAGATACACACACACACACACACAGGCACGCACACACGCACACGTGTGGGCAGAAATATTTATGCAGCATTATTTATAACGGCAAAAGAGTGAAAACAACAGGAATGGCCATGAAGAGGGAACTGGTTAATAAGGTCTAGTTCACTTGTACAAGAAAATGCCACTGGGTCAGGGTGACAAACTAAGAACACAACGCTGGAGCCCAATTCTTTGGGTTTCGGCTCCTGCTCTGTCACTTACCATCTCCGTGAACCTGGACAAGTAACTGAACCTCTTTGGGCACATTTCTGTATAAAATGCAGGTGATTATAGGACCTGCTTCAGAAAGTCTAGGAAGATTAAATGAGTTATCTCATGTTAGTCACTTGGAATAATACCTGACCTAGAATAAGGGCTCAAAAAAATGGACACTCTTCCTAGGAGTGCGGAACTGTTGAAAAGAATGATGTAGCTTCATGTGCTGGCTGAGAAAGATCTCTAAGGTATCGTTCAGTGAAAAAAGCAAGACCCAGAATGGTGTAAAAAAGATCCTTTTTGTATACATTTTTAAAAATAGCTCTAAATTATGCTTTTCTGTAATGTTTAAGTATTCTAATCATTTGTGCACATTACCTTTATTTTTAGAAATGTTCAAAAAATGGTGTCTGGGCTATGGAATTAAGAGCCTCTTCTGTTGTCTTCCTTGTATTTTTTGCATTAAAAAAATCTAATAATGTATAATGCACACTTTTTAATTTTTAATTGTGGTAAAAACCACCTAATGTGAAGTTGACCATCTTAACCATTTCTAAGTGTACAGTTCAGGAGTATTAAGTATAGTCACACTGTTGTGCAACCAATCACTAGAATTTTTTCATTTGCAAATCTAAAACTCTGCACCCATGAAACAACAATTCCCCATTTCCCCCTCCCCCCAGCCCCTGGTAACCACCCTTCTACTTTCTGTCTTTATGAATTAGACCACTCTAGGTATCTCACATAAGTGGAATCACACAGTATTTGTCTTTTGGAGACTGGTTTATTTCACATAGCATAATGTCCTCTCAAGGTTCATCCATGTTGGAGCATATGTCAGAATGTCTTTCCTTTTTAAGGCTGAATAATATTCCACTGAATGTATATGGCACATTTTGTTTATCCATTCATCCATCAGTAGACACTTGGGTTGCTTCCACATTTTGGTTAGTGTAAATATGCTGCTATGAACGGAGATGTGCAAATATTTCTTCCAGATCCTGCTTTCAGTTCTTTTGGATACATACCTAGAAGTGGAATTGCTGGGTCCTATGGAGGATACACTTTTTTGAAGGATGGCTTTAGAGCTTTTCTGAGGCTGATGGAGCCCACTCCCTCCCCTAGAGAGAAACAGCCATCGCTCCAGCCTTGGAGAGGGAAGCTATCTTCCCCCGGGCCCTCAGGGAGCAGACAGCTCTTACCACATTCCTTGGGAATCCAAGAGTTGGCCAAACAATTTTAGAATATTCAGGAACATTTGAAAGACACTTCTCTTTGGTTTTGAATGTGCTTCGGGGCTAATGTTGGGCTGGAAGCGTATCTATCCATAATATTTGGGATGGCTGGTGTTTTGGCCGATTCAGTGCAAATGAAATGAAACTATGTTGGTAGCTTCAAGGCAGCAGTGGTTTCCTCCTTCCCACCACGATGCTTGGGGTTGGCCAGAGTTTTCCAGAACGGATTTAGACAGACAGGTGCAAAAATTCACCCCATGGAAAATTGGCTTGTTCACTGCCTCTCTCTTTCAAAGAAAAAAAAAGGAAGATGTTAAATTAGGTGTTGAGTTCTGAAAAGCCTCTGTCCCATTTTCTCCTGGACCTGAACCTGATTGCTGGCTGGGCAGAGGTGGTAATCAAGAGATGACACAGGCAGGCCAGAAATAGAGTGTCTTAGTCACTGCTCGCTCTACTTACAAGAGAAGGGTTTATTGCACAACCTTGGGAGACAAAGCCAGGGATGAGCCGCAAGAATCCACGAGAAGCTTGGGAAGGTCTGTCTAGGGGGTGCTGCGAACCTCACACCAGGACAGGCGGCCCTCAGGTGTGGGGTACGCTGGGGTTTAGGGAGCAGCATGATGACTCCGTCTCCGTCACCTGGGGCTGTTCAGGAGCAGCCTTCCACTCCCACTCCTGCAGAGGGTTTTGCCCTGGGGGTCTCAGAGATGCTATTCTAGCTCCGACAGCAGTTTGGGTGGAAGGGAGGAGAGACAGAATACAGATGGGCTGAAATGCCTCAGCTGGTCCCTGGGTTTAGCAGAGTGGATGGCAGAGAAGATGTAGGCATTGAAACATCTTTCCTTAGGACTCAACTTGCCCTTGCTGCAGGCAGCTTCCAGGTCAGTTATCAGTCATAACAGGAGATGATGGTAGGATCTGGCCAGCGAGAGGTGATGATGATGGCAATGGTGTTGACCATGAAGATGACAGTAGCTTCTACTTACTGTTTGCTGTATACCAAGTGACAGTGTGTTTGCTTTCGAGCCCGGAAGGCAGACTGGACCAGAGACAATCATCGTAACACAGCATGCAAAGGTGCTGTAATCGGGGACACATGGGGTGGGCTGTGGAGGCACAGAGCCAGGGATCTGACCTGGGAATCGGACTCCCCTGAGCCCGTGACATCTTGACTTGGCTTTGAGGATGAGTAGGAGGGAATCAGGGGAAGACCGGATGGGCGTGGAGGAGAGAGGATCACACAGAAGGGTCTGCACTGTAACAGGGTGGAGGGCATTGGGGAGTTCCTGAAGGTTTTAATCAGCAAAGGGGCAGGATCCCATGATCCAATTTGTGTTTTTAAAAGCTCGCCCACTGCTGCTGCGTGGAGAATAGATTGGAGGCAGGTAGAAAGGGAAGCAGGGGCACCAGGCAGGTGTCATTGTACTGGATAGAGTGACCTGCACTCAGTGGGTAGTCATGGAGATGGAGAAAAGAGGATAGATTTGATATCTGGGAGATAGAATCGGCAGAGCTCAGTAATGGATTGGATACAAAGAACGAGGAGAAATGCATCAAGGAAGATAACAGTGAACGTTGATTGAGCACACACTGTGTGCCAAGTGCTGTTCTAAGCATTCTACACGTGTCATCTCACTGACTCCTAACCACACCCCTAGGACACATGTGTATTGTGGCTCCATCTTACAGATTAGGAAACTGAGGCTCAGAGAGGTTAAATAACTGGCTAATGGTCACACAGACAAAGTGATGGAGCCATGCTGCAAACCCAGGGGACTGACTGCACAGCTTAGGGCCTTAACCCTTAATCATCAGTGGTACCTACCTTTTCTGGCTTTTGGAGGGATGGAGATACCGTTCACTGAGACAGAGAACGCTAGAAAGAGGAGTAAGTTTAGGGACAAAGATGAGTTCCCTTTGCGGTGTGTTAGTTTGGGGTGCTTTAGAAGAGTCAAGTGTTCAGGTATGGAGAAAGGAGTCTAGGAAAGGCATCTGCCTTTGAATGATAAACCCAAGAAGGCATCATCATGAAAGAGGCAGTGATACCAAAATCCCTGGCCATGAAATGTGATGAGAAAGGAGAGTGGTACAGGCAGAAAACATTCCATTGAACAGCCCCCATGATGGAAATTCTTAAGCAGGGGTGCAAATTGGAACCACCTGGGGATGGAGGAAAGCTTAAAAAATAGAGCCCTGAGCTTTAAATCAGAGGTTTGGGTGGATCCCAGACTCATGTATTCTTTAAAGCTCCCTTAAGCCCCAAAGACCTCCACGGAGACTGCTTTACCCTGGCCAGCCTCATGCAAAACCAACCTCTTATTCTGCCTTGTCTGTTGCCTCTCTCCTAATGGTGTTGACTGTTAGCCATGGGACCTGACTGCAGAGTCTGAAAATCCTCCTGGAGACTCTCCCATAATGTGCACCCAGAGACCTGTCCTCCAATAAACAAACAACTCACCTGCACCCTGTCGAGGGAGGGGATGTTGACACCGTGAACCTGGAGAGTGTGAAGCAGGCCTTTGAAAGTCACTGAAGACTTTGATGGCACCGTGGTGGCACTTGTCTCCTGAAGGTTCCAGAAAATGTTTGGGTGTGCAGAGCTAGTCAAGGGAGAGACAAGGCAGTGGCTTGAGAGCTGGAGCTCTGGGCTCAGGTGGACCTGAGTTTGAATTCTCGCCCTGTCACCACTACTTGTGTGAGCTCAGGCAAGTTAGGATTCGATTTCCCCATCTGTACAATAGGGATAATAGAATAACCCTCATTATCGTAGGAAGATTGAATTCGATTCTGGATGCTAAGTATCGATACTTAGCCTAGTGCCTGGTCCAGAAAAAGAGCTTAATAGTAATAATAACAATCATCATCATCATCATCTACGGTGTGGGCAAAAAGACACACCCAGAATCTAGGATTGTAATAGCCTGGATTTTAATTCTGGCTATACCTGTCTTAACCTGGTTCTCCAAAAGCAGATCTAGTCCCTGCCTAACAATGGGCATATTTCTGTCCCTTGAAGACCCCAGCTTGATCCTGTCTCAGAGTCTTTTTTTTAAATTGAAGTTAGTTGATTTATAATATTGTGTTAGTTTCAGGTGTATAGCCAAAGTATAAACTTATTCAGTTTTACATATATAATTTTTTAAGATTCTTTTCCATTATAGGTTATTACAAGATATTGAATATATTTCCCTGTGCTATTCAGTAAGTCCTTGTTTATCTGTTTTATACATAGTGGTGTGTAATGTTAATCCCATACTCCTAATTTATCCCTCCCTGCCCCCTTTCCCGTTTTGGTAACCATAAGGTTTTTTTCTAACAAACAAACAAGTTGAATCTGTTACTGTTTTGAAAATCAGTTCTTTTCTATTTTTTAGATTCCACGTATCAGTGCTGTATATATAATATTTGTCTTTCTCTGACTTTATTCAGTATGATAACCTCTAGGTCCCCAAATACACAAAGAGCTCATACCACTCAATATCAGGGTCTTTTTTCTTGCCCTTCCCTCTGCTGGTATACTCACTCCATCCCCTACCACCCTCCTGCCAAGAGAGTTAGGCAGTGGCCAGATCATGCAGGGCCTCATGGGTCAGAGTAAGGAGTTCAGGGTTTCTCCTGGTTTCAAAAGGAAGTTATAATAATCAGGTATTGCCACATAACACTGCATAACAAACCACCTAATGGCTTAAAGTAGCGATCATTTGTCCTCACTCATCTGCGGGTTGGCTGGGGGTAGCCTAGTCTAGCCTTGGCTTGGCTGGGCTTGCCACCAACCATAGATGGGGGCCAGGTTTGCCCCACATGTATACGTCCTCTTCCTGGAGCCAGTGGATGCCTCCAGGCGTGATCTTCTTGAGGGAACGGCAGAAGCACGAGGTTTAAGCTGAAATAGGTGATGTCTCTAAAGGTCTAGTCTTGGAACTGGCACACTGTCACTTCCACTCTCATTCAGTTGGCCAAAGCAAGTCTCTGGCTGTACCCAACATCACCGGGATGGAAACGTGTATTCTGCCTCTAATGGAACGGACAATAAAGTCATATGCCTAAGGGCATGGATGAAGAATTAGGAACAATAGTGCAATCCAGCATAGAAGACACTGGTGGGTTTTCAGTAATTTGGCAGTGGTTCTCCAACTGGGGGCAACTTTGCCCCCAAGAGGACGTCTGACAATACCTAGAGATATTTTTGGTTGTCAAAACTGGGGATGGGTGCTGCTGGAATCTAGTGAGTAGAGGCCAGAGAGGCTGCCAAACATCCTTCCATGCACAGAACAGCCTCCAAAGCAAAAAATTATCCAGTCCTAAAGGTCAATGAGAAATGCTGCCGTAGAGAGAGATCTTTATATTTACACATCAGAGTTATGTTTCTGGCTGCTGTGTTGGGAGTGTTCTCTAAGAGGGCGCGGGAAAGAAAGAAACAGGCCATTATTTCCTCCTCGTCCTCTTCCCTCCTTCTCCACCACCTCCTCCTCCCCCTCCTCTACCCTTCCTTCTTCTTCCTCTCCTCCTCCTTCACCATCTTCTCCTGACGAAGTTTTAATCACACCTCTTCTGGATTGGCTCTATCCCTGCCTGCCACACTCTGGGGATGTCTAGCTAGAGATGAATTTGATCACAAGATAAGAATTAATAGGACAAAATTTCTCCACCTCCTAAGTTCCCATATCATGCCCTGGGTACAGGCACTATGGACAAAAAATTCCAGTCCCTGGGGGTCCATCCACAATGATGTTCTAAGCCGGGAGGCAGGAAAGAAGCTGCCTGGGCACACCATTTGCAGTAGAACAAACCAATTCCCTCACTCCTTAAGGAAAGGACCTTAGGCATGTAGGGAAGACCAACCCCAATGCCAGGTCTGGAGGGCCACGTTCATAACTGTGAAATGAAGCTGAGCTCTGAAGCCGAGGGAGGCTGGCTCAGAGCAGGAGCTGGTCTGGAGCACGTGGGAGGGGGGCTGTGGGCAGGTTCTGGGTGCAGCTGCAGAGAGAGTGACCCTAAAAATGCAAATGTCCTACCCGAGACCACTGAGCGGAAATCTCCTCTGGGGGTGGGTCCCTGAAGTCTGTATTTTGGGCACGCTCCCTGGGTGATTCTGCTGTGGCTCATACAGGCAACAGCATTTGAGAACCGCCAGTGGAGACCCTGGCCTCCCCATGCCGCTGACGCCTCGTCCCTCTCTTCCCCAGCGACTCCCCCGAGCCAGTGCCAGCGTCCATCCCAGAGGCCCTCTTCCAACATCACCCACTGTCTCCCCCTCCCCCCACAGTGCTTCGTGGGACAGACTAGGAGCCTCCAGGAGGGCTGGCAGCTCCACTTAAGGAAAAGGAAACTGCCACTCACTGCTTCCCACCAGCCTGAGTCATACCGCTGAGGACGGCTCATCTGTCTGATTTGGGAGTAGAAACCCCGCCCTCATCAGAGGAGACCCTGAGATTGGGCTCGTGCATCAGTCCAAACAAGACGATTCAAAAGAAAACAAAATTCCTCATTCTAACAAACAGTCCCTCAGTCTTTCTCTCTGCGTAGCTGCAGCTCATGGACAGCATGATAGGTTGCCCCTGACCCTGAGGCTTAGGACTGATCCTAATCTTAACCAGGGGGTTTGTGAGGAGCCCTGGACCAGTGTCAGGTGTCTCTGTATCAAAGAAAGTTTGCTCTGACCTCTTACCAGGGATGGGGTCCCCTGCCTTGGCTCTCTGATCAAGCATCTGTCCAGGTCTCCATATCGACAACTGGTTCCACCAAGTCCTCACTCTTAATTGCCTCTACACAGCATGCGGGTTCCTCCAAAACTCGCCCTTGCCATCTTTTCCCTGTCCAAGCTCCAAACAGTAGCCATCACAGCCAGTGTAGAGGTACTGTCTGACAGTTCAAAGTCCTGTGAATTAGCCCTGTTTAATAGTTCAGATGGTCCACATGTCAGCCCACAAGCCTGGGACCACCAGAGGTTTGGCTGCCACCTATGTGGGCATCAGAAATCCACGTGACACTCCAACTTCCCACCTGGTCTGTTCTGGTAATGCCAAGTGGGCACAAGGAGAGTCTGCTCTTGCCAGGTTTCACTTTCCAAGAAGATTGATGACAGTTGCCTGTGCCACCCAAGGGACCCTGGGAGGCATCTCGGGTGTTGGCACTGGCGTCATCAACACCATTGTCTTCACAGATGTATTAGTGTTCTTGTTGCTGCTGTGACAAATGACCACAAACCAGTGGCTTAAAACAACATGAATGTATTCTCTTCCAGTTCTGGATGTCAGAAGTTTGAAAACAGGGCTAAAATCAAAGTGTCAGCAGGGCTTGTTCTTTCTGGAGGCTCTGGGAGAGAACTTGTTTCTTTACTTTTTCAGCTTCTAGAGGCCTCCTGCATTCCTTGGCTTGTGGCCCCTTGTGGCTTGTGCCATCAGTGTAGTGTTTTCTCTCATAGCTTCTGTGGTCTCCTGGCCCTCTCACTCTGACTTCCCCTGCCTCCCTCTTATAGGGATCCTTGTGATTACATCAGGTCCACCGGATAATCCAGGATAATCTCCCCATCTCAAGATCCTTTACTCACATCTGCAGAATCCCTTTTACCATATACATAACATTTGCAGGTTCTGGGGATTAGGATGAGGACGTCTTGGGGGCCATTATTCAACTTCCCCCAATAGGTACCATTTACTGAACACTAAACAGATTGCAGCCCTGTGCTAAGCACTTCTACACACATTAACTCATTGTGTTTCCCAACGTTCCTGTGAGGCAGGTGATATTATTTCCTCTGCTTTACGCATAAGGAACAGATACTCAAAGAGGTTAGGGAGCTCATTCAAGGAAGTGGCAAAGCTGGGATTTGAACCCCAGCTCTTTGTGATAACAACACTGTGCTCTGAAACTATATGATACCGCCTGTCCATAGCACCCCTCACCCCTCATTCAAAGCAGCAGACTTTCCAGTTATGGCACTTCAAGTCATCTCCTCTTCCACTACCCTGCCTCCCTTCCCGACTTGCATGGAATGGAGACAAACTTCCACCCACAATCAGAAAGAAGTCCCCAAAGGGGACCCGACAACCTTCTCCTCCAAGTCCTTCTCTTAGTAAGGTACCTACCTGGCCAGCTAAGCTGCACCTCTGCTCCCAGGCCAGCCTTCTCTCAAGGGGAGGAAAGACAGACCATCTGCACTGTCCCAAGATTCCTCCAAGAAGGAGGTGGAGGAGGAATTGTCAGAAGAGATGAGATCAAGGCTCTGGAGAACGCCAGCCCCTCGCAGCCGATATGGAGAGGCCGACCTCATTGAGTTTGTCTTATCTCTGGGGCTTCGGTCACCTCACTCTCTCCTGCCACCTGGGCTCACGAGCTATTTCCGTCTCTGCTTCAGATGCGGGACCGTGATTTATTGATTGTAATAAACATTGCTTAACCCGCACTTTAGCCACACAGCTCACTCACCATATAAACAAATCCCAGCCCTGAAGGCTGATGGACCCTCAGTGCTACGGACGGATGGACGGAGTGCTGGGTTAGAAGGAAGCTGGGACGCTGGGAAGGGGGAGCCAGTTGGGTGAATGGATGGGCTCATTTGCAGCCAGAGAATTAAGGCTCATCTGCCCCCCACCCACGTGTCCTTATTGCCCCATCAGTTATTCCTTAATGGGATCTAGTTCAGGTGCTGCTGTAAGCGGAGGGTGCCAGAGTCCATCGCAATCCCCAGCGCCCTCCTCAGCCCCTCTCTGGCATCTCATGGGCATTTATTTAATTTAAGAGAGCCCAGTCTTTGTCTTATTTCCTTTCCTGCTGTGGAGAAATGCAGCTGCCTTTGAGATGAAGCGTCAGCTCCTCTTTTTGCACTAAAGGATTTCCAAGTAGGTCAGACAGCCTTACAACCAGCAGCAGGCTTTGAGGGGTAACATCTGGGGGAAAACTGGAGGGGTATCCCTGTAAGGAGGGGTTTCCCTTCGTGCAGATGACAGAATAGGAAGCAGCACATGTACTGCAAGGATGGGGTACCTTTTTACATGCTCAGTTCCCAACCTGGGGTGTTACACATAGCAGGTGCTCACTGAATAATCGTTGATATTGTAGCAATGGGGCTGATACTGACACTCAAGGTCATGGAGGGAGGGGGTGAGGATGATGAATGGAGATCCCTGAGGGCTGACACTTGGTTTTGTTTACTGCTGCATTCCCAGTGGCTATGAGAGCACTTGGCACATAAAGGGTGCTCCACAAATATTTGCTGAATGAATGAAGGTGGTGATGTGGGTGGTGGGGTGGTAAGGGTAGGCCAGGTGTGAGCGGGGTGGAAAAGACATCTATGCAAATGATATAACAAGGATGGTGATGGAGATGACCTTGGCTGGGATGATGTCACTGAAAGGTAGAGTGTGATGGTGGAGTTGGTAGTAACAATGTCATTGGCTGTCTTGGGTTGCAAGGGATGTAGGTGGGCTTGGGGTTCCTCAGGGGATGTGAAACCCTCCGGCTACTGCTGGACCAGGCCTCATGGAGAGTGGAGCTTCGTTCAGGAGCTGGTGACTGGCACGCGGCTCCCGATCTCTGCTCTCAAGGCTTCTATCATCTCCTGCCTCCCAGCCTCCATCCACATTTTTTTTTTTGGCCATGTCTGCTCCTCTGCATTCCTTAAGCGTCTGTCTCTCTGTGTCTCTCTCTGTGTCTCTCTGTATCTCTCTCTTCCGCACACACACACACAAACACACACACTCATTTATGGTAAGCAGGGCACTCGGAGCTGGATGGTTCAATAAGGCGGATTTGTGCTCTTCAGTTAATCACCACCCCAAAGGAGAGGAGAGGGTGGTATTCCCAGCGCCTTCTCTGGAGTCTAACAGAGCTGGCTCAAATCCTGATGCCAGGCAAGTTCCTGAGTCTATTTTCTGCATCTTTGAAATGGACATGATAATAACAGCGCTGGCCTCAAAGGACGGCTGTGAGGATCAAGGAGGTCACGTGCGGGGGAGTTCTTGACACAGTGCCCAGCACGCAGGACACGTTCAACACGAGTCTGCTAGTATTCCCAGGTACCTCATGGACTTTCCTCCAGCCTATCCACAGGGTGGATGCGGATGCCTTTGGTTCAGACCTTGATCCTGGATCCAGTCGGCCATGATCAAGTGTGGCACCACATGTGGGAAAGCTCAGTGACCCATGTAAGCGGAACCCCTGAGCCAGGTGCAGGGCAAGCACTCTATGGGCAGCTGGTGTCTGTGTGAGGACAGCCTGGCTGCAAGGCAGGGGACCCAGGAAAAATAGAAGGAGAAGCTGTAGCTTTGAGGCCTAGATAGATGGGGCCTTGCAAATATGGCAGGTGCTGGAGAGGTCCTCAGCTGGCCTCTCTGTCTGCTACTACTGGCCAAGGAAAGGAGCAAGCTACAGAGGCCCTGCCTGGGTGCATCCCACCAGAGGACAAGAGAGGAAAGGCACTGAGTAAGTATTATCCTGAGGCCTAAGACCTCAGTCTGGGCCCCTAAGGAAGGACCTCAGTGGGGAATCTCAGAGGAAGCAGGGTTCAGTAAGGGTCAGAGTTGCCCTGGGAAGCCTCCTGGGCTGTAAAGGATGAATAGGGTTAGATAGAACAGGAATCCAAGGTGACGAGAACAGCTAGAGCAAAATCAGAGACAGGAAGGAACGAAGCAATAATGTTCTCTGAGCGGAATGCGCTTGGCACTGCCCAGGGTGCTGAAAACCAGCCGAGAACAAAAGTGACAGAGACCCTGCTCACGGAGATGATCTTCTAGATGGGGTAGGACAGTCTATGTGAAGAAAGACCATACACAAATCAATTTGAAAAACCCTCCATGTGTAAATTGGTGCAGCCACTATGGAGAACAGTATGGAGGTTCCTTAAAAAACTAAAAGTAGAACTACCATATGACCCAGCAATCCCACTACTGGGCATATACCCTGAGAAAACCATAATTCAAAAAGACACATGCTGCAATGTTGATTGCAGCACTATTTACAATAGCCAAGATATGGAAGCAAACTAAGTGACCATCCACAGAGGAATGGATAAAGAAGATGTGGTACATATATGCAGTGGAATATTACTCAGCCATAAAAAAGAATGAAATAATGCCATTTGCAGCAACATGGATGCAACTGGAGATTATCATAGTAAGTGAAGTAAGTCAGAAAGAGAAAGACAAATACCATATGATAATCACTTATATGTGGAATCTAAAATAGGACACAAATGAACCTGTCTGTGAAACAGAAACAGACTCACAGATATAGAGAACAGTCTTGTGGTTGCCAAGGGGGAAGGGGTTGAGGGAGGGATGGAGTGGAAGTTTGGGGCTAGCAGATGTAAGCTTTTGTATATAGAATGGGTAAACAACAAGGTTCTACTGTATAGCACAGAGAACTATATATTCAATATCTGGTAAGAACCCATAATGGAAAAGAATCTGTCAAAGAATATATATATATAACTGAATCACTTTTCTGTATACCAGAAACAAACACAACATTGTAAGTCAACTATACTTCAGTACAGAAACTAAAATTAAATAAATAAAATAACCTCCATGAAGAGGGTAAAGAGGGCTATGGAATAAGCCTAAGCCTAGTAAGCAGCCAGAGAGAGGCAGCAGGTCCTCCTCATCAGTCACCTCATGCCTCTAGGGGGCAGGAACTGTGACTCTACCCCTACTTTACAAAGGAGAAAACAGGCTCAGAAAGTTTAAATAATTAATTTATCACTGTCTCTTAAAGCAGGATTCAAATACAGGTGGAGGTAGGGGACCCCGGAGTCCAGCTCTAACCACTCCCCACTCCATCTGGTCTTATGCTGGGTTTTTCCAGAAGGAGACCCCAAGACAAGGATTGGAGTGCACAGAGTTTATCTTGAAGGGGATCCTGGACACACTTGTAGGAGATGAGGGAGTGAGACAGGGAAAGAAAGAGAAGAAAGTCAATCAATGGAGCAGGTTTCTGCTGTGGGCAACCAGGGCTCCAGCCCACTGGGGCACAGTGAACGAGAGTATAAAACAGACCTATGAGTTAGTCCAACAAAGGGGCGAGGGAGTTGGGGTGCTTATGCATCACCTCCCTTCCGTCTTTGGTTGAGGGCTGTTACCCACTCCAGCCTGCCCCTCTGGCAGGTGAGTGGGCTCTGCCCCCCAGTACGCTGGCTGGTGGAAGCTGTTGGGTTGACTTGAACAGGAATGGTGGGCACGAAGGACAGATTGAAAGGGCATCAACAGCATCAACCATCCCAACACGGTGATACACTTCCAGGCACAGGGAGAGGATAATTTCCAGGGGAAGGAAGACCAACAAATATCACATAGTTGAGGACCTCAAGTGCTAAGTCAAATTTTAACTTTATCTTATATGACTCCTGGAGTCACATAGAGGGAGAGAAGGGAGAAAGAAGAGAATGAAAGTAACCACCAACAAAGCACTGCTAGGAACAAACAGCTTTAAATCCATTAAATTCACTAAAGTTTGCAACAGCTCTGTAAGAAAAAAGACCTCTTTTAGCTGAAAAAACTGAGACTCAGTTCTGGATTTTTTCCCCAAAGTCCACAGCTCCCCATTGCAGAACCTGGATTTGAACCCTAGGCTAGCTGAGCTCCTGCACTTTCTGCCACATTGGGTCCCGAGTTAAGGAAACTGAGTCCTGGGGAGGCCTGGGAGAAAGCCAGCATCTTGCTGACTTAGCTCCTGCATTCCCATCACAGTGTGAATGTCAGCTACCTAAATAGCTTCGGTTATTTGGATAAATTAATCCTCCGAGGAACTGCATAAATATAGCTGGGAAGGCACCCTCATACACACAGAGATGCATATATATTTAACACGTACAAGGGGTGCATCTCTGCGTGCTGATAAACAGCCTGATGACAAGCAATGGAAAGAAGATATAAATACAAAAAATTATAAGCAGGGGCTGCGTGTAGGGCGCCGACAGCATGGGAGGACATGAGGGCTCCTCCAGGAATGGCCTACAGGGGGTTCAGTGAAGGATTTGTGTGACCCATGCAGGGAGAAAAGGCAAAGCTTCCCCAGGGAGGTACCCCTGTGGCCAGGCACATCCATGCTCTGAACTGGTGATCCCAGTCTCCTCAGTCCCCTTCACTGTGGGACTTTGGGAAGCCACACCCCCTCTCAGTTTCCACATCTGTTAAATGGAAACAATAATACATTTGTAAAGACGAAATAAAACAGCAATGCATAAAGCACCCAACCTTTGCAGAATAAGTTGATGGAGTCAGTGAGTGAACCCCAAAACCATGGTCCTACCAGGGTTTCTAGGAGTTTGGATTGTAGTGATGAGGCCCAAAGGCTTTGAACTCATCTTTTCACTACCTCCATCCATAGTAAAAAGGATCAGTGGACGTGGTCCCCAAGGGAAAGGACCGTCCCCCAAAGAGGAATTCATAGCAGCTGTAGTTATTGACTCTATTATCTGCTAGCCCTGGGCTAACCAATGTATATACGTTGTTCCATTTAATCCTTACAACATCTGCATGTGGCCTTTGCTACTTTCTCTCCCATTTTCAAGATGAGCCTTTTTAAGGCTTCGAGAGGTGATATGACTTGCCTGTGGCTACACGACTAGTGCTACGGGTTGGATTGTATCTCTCAAAAATTCAAATGTGAGGGACTTCCCTGGCAGTCCAGTGGTTAAGACTTTGCTTTCTAGTGCAGGGGGTGTGGGTTCGATCCCTGGTCGGGGAACTAAGATCCTACATGCCTTGCGGCCAAAAACCCAAAACATAAAACAGAAGCAATATTGTAACAAACAAACAAGTCAATAAAGACTTTAAAAATGGTCCACAGCAAAAAAAAAAAAAAGTTTTTCTAAAAAATTCAAATGTTGAAGTTCTAACCCCAAGTACCTCAGAATGTGACCTTGAATTTGGTCACATTGAAGATGTAATTAGTTAAGATGAGGTCATATTGGAGTACGGTGGGTCTCTAATCTATTATGACTGGTGTTCTTATAACAAGGGGAAATTTGGACAGATGCACCCACAAGGAGAGCGCCATGTGAAGATGAAGGCTGAGATCTGAGTGATGCTTCTACCAGCCAAGGAAAGCCAAAGCTTGCCAGCAAACACGAGAAGCTGGTGGAGAGGCCTGGAATTGATTCTTCCTACGGTCCCTCAGGAGAAAGCAACAGCCTGATCTCAGACTTCCAGCCTCCAGAACTGTGAGAGAATACATTTCTGTTGTTTAGGCCCCCCAGTTTGTGGTGCTTTGTTCCAGCAGCCCTGGCCAGCTAACACAGCTGGGAAATGCAGAGCTAAGATTTGAACCCAGAGTCCTCTGGTCTCAGTGCCTGCCGCTTCTCCGTGCACCAAGACATCCCTTTTACCCAGACCTAGCCTGCCCAGCCAAGGGGAGTTGGACAGAGGCTTTGCTTAGCCAATGCTTGGAGGAGGCAAGCCATAGAAGGAAGGGGTCTGCTGCAGGAAAGAGCTCTCCAAAGACCAGTCCTGGCCCTGCCAGGCTTCCTAATGAGAGAACAAAGAGGACCCAGGCGGGTTCTGGGGAGCAGGGCCACAGCAGGGCCCAGCCTCCACTGGCAGGGGAGCAATAGGACCTGTGCTGGCTGAGAAAAGCCCATTAAGCCCACTGAGTCTTAAACCCCTTAAAATCTCTTGGCAGCCGGGGGTCAGCTCAGAGGATGAGCCAGCTGTGCCCACCACAATCCAGCTGCGTTGGTAGCTGTCCAAGCTGGGCTGGGTGCAGGAGTGGAGAGGGACGGGTTTGGGCGAACAGGGACCTGGAGCTGCACAGCCCACGAGTTGCCATAGTAACCATAATCTACCAAGTGTGAGCCAAAAGAGGCTGAGGTCTAAGGGGATTTGGTGAAGACAGCAGTACATGTGCAAGGGGCTGGGATGGGGAAGGTCAGCGTCTCCAGAGCATAGAGTGTATGCCAGACACCAGGCTGGGCGCTCTCCTTAACTTATTTTGTTTAGAATCCAGAAGCAGCCCTTTGAATGGGATATTTTCATCTCTCTTTTACAGATGAGGAAACTGAGACCAAGAGAAGAGAGAGTTCTGAGTCAGGTCACACAGCTGCTGAGAGAAAGAGCCAGAAACTGGAACCAGCATTCTGTCTCCAGAGCCCCTGCGTTTTCTTCCTGCTCCACTAGGCTGCCGCCGGGACTCAGGGAGGGTTTACTTTGAGGGCCAGGGAAGGGATGCTGGGGCTTCCAGCCTGGCTCTGGGGTGATAAGGACCCAAAAGGCAGCAAGCCCCTCTACGTTTCGGAGTAAACCCAAGAGTTAACTTGATGGTAAAATTTCCTCGGATCCCAAGGCTGCCGGGCAGCACCCTAGACCGCTTCCATGAGCCAAATTAGGCAGACAGTTGAGAATAAAGATGTGGTCAAAAAAAGCACTCAACATTTCACACAGGCCATGCCAGGGCTACTCTCTATGTGCCAGGGTAAACCAAGGGGTTGCTGGGGAATGGGCTCAGCTGGAGTCAGACCCATCCTCTCCACTTCTACTTTCTGCCGATGGTGGTGACCAAAGGCAGCACATGAGGAGGCTGGAGGCTGGGATCTAGCCCCAGCTCTGGGGTCAGGTCTCTGACAGATGTTGTACATGACAGATCCTGCCACACTGATGAGGAAAGTGAGACACAATCAAGTTGCCCAGGGCTGCAATGACCACAGCCCCATGTACAAATCAGGGAGGGAGTGAATTCTGAGAGTCCCTTCCAGCTCTGATGCTCTGTCTGCAATAGCCAAGCAGCTGAAGTGGACAGGAAAGATTTTGTTGCTCCCAAAAGCTGAACTAGGACGTATGGATAGAAATTACAGAATTGTCAATTTGGTCTCCATGGAACGAAAACTATGTGAGAGTCAGGCATCTCACGAATGGGCTTGCTCTTCGGGTGGTGAGTTCCCTGTCTTTGGAAGCATTCAAGTGAGGTGGAAAGAGGTAAGCCCTTGTAGTCATTTCCATCACCATGCCCAACCAGTAGGCTGCCTTATCATTCTCTGATGAATGATTTTCCTCCCAAATATGATCAGATCTGGAGCCAGAGGCAGGGAGAAGTCAACAAGTCACCAATGTTCATTCGTAACCCTCACCCTAACTCCTGTGCCTCCTGTAACCTATCAGGTGGGAGAGGATGGCCTGTGGGTCACCTCAGCCAGGTTCCTGACCATGTCACATTGATACTCTGTTGTAAGCTCCAGGAAGGTAGCCTGCTTAAGGTGCAAATACATATTGCTTTTTGTTATGAAAACAATCTGATAATTAACACACAACTAGTTGCTTTTGTTTTAATGGCACATCTATTCACACCACACTGAGACCACATACACTGGTATGATTCGGGGTTTTGAGTGATCCTGAAGGAGGATAAGAGGAATTTTACCATCCCGAAGGGGCAGGTAAACATGCTCAGGATGAAGATTTGAAGATCTGACAAGGATGGTGAATGGCAAGAGGAGAGAGGAAAGCAGGTTCCCGGGGGAGGGCTTGGGGGCTCAGCATGGCTTGAGCCGGTCAGGAAACCTTCCAGGGGAGCTGATTCCAGAACAGAGACCTGACTGATGTGTAGGACGCACCCAGGATCAGGAGCAAGGAGTCACTGATATGACGAAAAAGAAAAAGTAGAGTCAGATCAGATCTTTTTCAGAGCCTTCCTTCCGGTACCTCAGGTGTTATGCTTTTTATTTTCCTGGCAGTCCCTCCCCCCCATCACCTGGTTGAGGGGACCACCCCCCATCCTCTGCACCCACTACCGTGTGCTCACGTGTTTCCATGGCTGCACTGAAAGTAGATGAAGTCTTGTTAACAGCCTTCTACTCTACAAGACTGCAAACTCCTTGAGGGCAGACACTCCATGCTAATTCTTGATTTGTCCAGCCCCCGCCCCAGCAAAACTAATTACTAAACCGACGCATGGTACAGTGGTAATGACGCGGTCTTGGGAGGTGGGTGAGACGACAGATCTTGGAGCTAACTCCAGAAGCCCATCTCTGCCCCTTGCTGGTTCTTCTCTCTTAGACAAGTTCTGAATGTTCTAAGCACATTTTCCTCATCTATCAAATGGGATAATAAATAGTGCTTACCTCATACAGTTATTGACAATATTTATTGAGTGCTTTTTTTTAACATCTTTATTGGAGTATAATTGCTTCACAGTGTTGTTAGTTTCTGCTGTATAACAAAGTGAATCAGCTGTATGTATACATATATCCCCATATCCCTTCCCTCTTGCGTCTCCCTCCCACCCTCCCTATCGCACCCCTCTGGGTGGTTACAAAGCACTGAGCTGATCTTCCTGTGTGATGCAGCTGCTTGCCACTAGCTATCTATTTTACATTTGGTAGTAAATGTAAATTGTATGTCAATGCTACTCTCTCACTTCGTCCCAGCTTCCCCTTCCCCTTCCCCATGTCCTCAAGTCCATTCTCTACGTCTGTGTCTTTATTGCTGTCCTGCTGCTAGGCTCATCAGAACCCTTTTTTTTTTTTTTTTTTTTTTTTTAGATTCCATATAAATGTGTTAGCATATGGTATTTGTTTTTCTTTTTCTGACTTACTTCACTCTGTATGACAGACTCTAGGTCCATCCACCTCACTACAAATAACTCAATTTCATTTCTTTTTATGGCTGAGTAATATTCCATTGTATATATGTGCCACATCTTCTTTATCCATTCATCTGTCAATGGGCACTTAGGTTGCTTCCATGTCCTGGCTATTGTAAATAGAGCTGCAGTGAACATTGTGGTACATGATTCTTTTTGAATTATGGTTTTCTCAGGGTATATGCCCAGTAGTGGGATTGCTGGGGCACATGGTAGTTCTATTTTTAGTTTGTTAAGGAACGTCCATACTGTTCTCCGTAGTGTCTGTATCATTTTACATTCCCACCAACAGTGCAAGAGGGTTCCCTTTTCTCTACACCCTCTCCAGCATTTATTGTTTGTAGATTTTTTGGTGATGGCCATGGGCACAAGTATGATTTCCTCGTTCCTCATGATAAGCTAAAGGCAAGTATTAGTAGCATCCCCATTTCATCAATGAAGTCGTGAGAGTCAGTCACCTGGCCAAGGTCACAGAGCTGGAGGGGACGGTCTGCGATTCAGAGTCAGGCACTTGGGGTGTGTGTCCCTGAGCCCTCTGACCCCAGCATCTATGAGAATGACATGAGATCACACACGGGAATCAATCCAAGAGGGCCTGAGGTTAGCTCTTCTTCCTCTTTCTCTTTGCCTTCATCTCTGACTTCTCTGAAGGCTTATCCTCCTCCTGCGCATCCTTATAATTGATAAAGTTGCCCTCTAATTGGGCGGGGAAAAAGCTAACATCCACCCCTTTCATCGACGGCTGAATTACCACAGGATCTGAGCATCTGGCACAGGGCAATGCACACAGTCAGTGCTGGTACATTTGCATTGAATAAATGAACGAATGAACTCATGAACGATGGAGAAAACAACTTATAGTCCCCGTAGTGGATCCTGGGAAAGATTGACCCGGTGACAGGAAGCTCAGGACGCACACAGAGCCTCCTCTCCACTTCTGCGGGCTTGGAGGAGGGCGTCCCTTGGAGACCCCTGACCCTTCTGTTCTCTTGGGGGAGCTACCTATGGTCTCTGAGCCATACTTTCCTCACCAGTAAAACGGGGTCATAATTGGCACCTACTTTGTATGGTTACCAGAACAAATATTGACTGAATAACATTCAATCACTGTTGTGCAGAAGAGTGGTCTCTTTATTCCTGGACAAAACAGAATCACCAAGACTTCTCGACCCTGTTCTTCTCACCAGAACAACCACCAAAATCCAGGGTCCCTGGGCGGAACCACCACTGCCATCTGTCTTGGAGGTAGAAACACCATTTCCAGGTCCAAATGCTCGCGTCTTCAAAGAGCAGAACAAATCCCACGGGGGTATTGACTGAAACCATTACGGATTTGTGGAAACAACACGCCGGCTAGGAATGGGAATCAGCTGCTGCAGTCTATTTCCATAAGGTAATAATAATGCACGCCTTTGCTTTATGAAGTAGAATTTGTTACGGACGATGAGCCGTAAAAATTGCCGGGTGGGGAAAAAAAAAAGAAAGGAAAAAGAAAACTATAAATAAATTTGTAATTTTAACAGGGATTACCGTGTAATTGAGAGGGGAAGACAGCTTAATGGCAGAAGCAAAGGCCAACTCAGCCCCCACGATGTTAGCCGCACAGCAAAGCTAAGATGCTGAAGCAGAGTCATTGGAGGCAAGTTCTGGAAGGAAAAGTTAGCAGGCGTAAAGCCCAGAGAGCAGACCCAAGGAGAAGGGGGAGAGAATTCATTTGGTAACTAGTTGCTGAGTGCCGCCTACATGCGCCTGGAACGAAAGGGAGGACACAATGGGGGCCACCCCCACTGACCATCAATGGAGCGCCATGATGGATTTGAGACAAAAGAATGATGTGACTGGTTTTCTGCTTGAGGAAGCTCATTCTGGCTATAATATGCAAAATGAACTGGGAGGGGCAAGAGTGGAGACTGGAAGATGAGTTAGGGGACCACTGCCGTGACTCGGGTCAGAATGAGTGGTGGCCTGAATTAAAACAGAATAAGAGGAGACAGAGAGAAAGGAGATGGTCCAGAGGTATTAAGAAGTGGCGGACATTGGGGCTGGTAAGGAATGGGTGTGATAATGTGGAAGGAGTCAGGTATGATGGCCACGGTTTCTGGCTTGAGCAACCTCTGTGGGTGATGGTACCCTCACAAATGGGATGTGTAGCTCAATCTTTGCCAGATTACATTTGAGAGGACTACAAGACTTCCCAGTGGAGATGTCCAGTGGAGGGATAGTCAGGAGAGTGATCTGAGGTGGAATGGAGATTGGAAAGTTGCCAAGAGAAAAATGGCCATTGAAGCTGGAGGTTGGGGGGTAAGTGAGTGAGAGTCCAGAAGGAATGAAAGGAAGAAGAGAGGAGGTCCAAGTCCAAAGTGGGGGGGATATTGATGCTGAAGGAGCAGAGAGAGGAAAGAGGCTAATGGCGATTGAGGAGGAGGACCAGAGAGACAACAGCAAAGATACAGAGGGTGTGGTACTGATAGGGCTAAGGCTTACTCTAGACTGTCTCCCTTATGACCAGAGGTGGGTGTCTGTAGGACACTTGGCCAGGCCACGGTTGTTGTCAGCAGACGTCTATGGGGCTACTCTTCTGGATTGGAAAAGTAATCGGCATCTTCAAAAACTGACCCACCAAATCCAACCCCATCAGCTTTATGAAATATTGGAGGAAATGGAGTCTTTGGAGATTTGAATCAAGGCTTTTCCTCTTAGCAGCTCAAGACCTTGGATGGGTACCTTGACATTTTTGAGCCTCAGTTTTCTCTTCTGTAAAATGGGAGAATAAATCCCTACCCTTCAAGACTGTTGTAGGGACTAAATGAGATGGGTTAAGGAAACTTGCCTGATGTATCATAAATGCTCAACAAATTTCGACTTGGTTTCCTCCCACTCACTGAGCTACCTGGCCTAGGACAATGTGATCTTAAAAGTAACCCAAAGAAAAATCATCTTCAAAATGGGCAGAGTGTGGAGGGTGCCACAGAGAGTGGGATGCTGGGATGCTGGGATGCAGGTCTGAGCAGTCATGGACACTCCCTAAAAGAGGTGAGTTGCTAGTAGTTCCAGGAATGATGGGGAGGAGCTCAAAGGCCTGGGGGGAGGGGAACGTTCTAAAGGGATCCTGAGGTCCCTAGGAGCAGACAAGTGAGTAGAGAGGAGGATGGTCTGGCTGGACCAAGAATTCAACCCTAGGAGAAGGTGATGATGATCTGAAAATAGAGTGCAGGTGACCCCAAGGCAGCCAAGGACAGCGTCAGCCTCACAAGATCTCAAGTCTATCCGGGAGTTAGTTGAAGAATTCCTGACTCCAGGGAACTCACTCTGAGAGGAAGGCTACATTTTTCATTCCTTGTCTGCACTTTGGAGTTATAAAAATTCGCTTCTTCCCCCCTCCCAAAGCCCATGGTGTCTATAAGCAAACATCCCGATATACAAAGATAAATGGAAATCGTAAGTTCCCAAGCTTCAGAATCCAAACAAAGATGAAGAGAGAGGGCAGGGGCTTGGAGGAGGCAGACTTCGATGAAATCTAGACCATGCCAGCCCCGGTCTCTGGTCATGATCAATATGTTCTCCAAAGTGCCTTTTAAATTACTGTGGGAGGCAATGTGCCATATTTATGTATATACATGCTTAGAGGTGACACAAGGGAGAAATGCAATTTCTATTATGAAAGCATAATGTGCATTTATCTTCAGGAATAACACATTGAAATGTTGGAGTGAGGAAAGTTGAAAAGCAATCTGTCTATAAATAAAGACTGCAGACATCCTGACATTTTACGATGCGGGGAATTTCAGTGAGAACTTCTCCTTTGGATGTATCACCCAAGGGATCGTGTTCAAACTCCAGCTTCTTGGAAGACAGCATTTGGAAGTCCAGAAGCCTCCTTGCTGCTGTCCAAAGCAAAGGGAGTAGAACTTTCCTTCTCTGACAGAGATGAGGATGGGGTTGGGTCGGGGTCAGGGGGTATATGCCAATTCACGATAAATTCATCTCTTACCCTAGCAAGAGTATTTTGGGGGAGGGTTGTTTGGAATAAGGAGTATGTATAGATTTCTGCAGTCAGGTACCCTGGTACATGCGTTCTCTCTTCTCAGAGAGAATAGCCAAGTGGCATGAAAATGCAGGCAAATTCAGGGAAGTCTTGGGTCTCTCAGGAAAGGCCATCTCTTGATATCTCATGTCACACTGGCCCCATGACCTCGAAATTGCACCCTTGGCCAGTGGCTGCAGAGTTCAGAGGTCACTGTGGTGTTGACCTTCTAGACTCATGACCAGGCAGCATCTTCTGCAAGGACAACAGGCAAATTTAAATGCTGAAGAGAGGAGCCTTGGTAGGGGTGAGGGTGGGGTTG
The DNA here is from genome assembly GCF_028021215.1 of Eschrichtius robustus. NCBI lineage: Eukaryota > Metazoa > Chordata > Mammalia > Artiodactyla > Eschrichtiidae > Eschrichtius > Eschrichtius robustus. The sequence continues at coordinate 13,884,174 of NC_090826.1, read as the reverse complement.
CCTGGGGATGGGGAGCCTGTCATCCGTGTCTCTGACCCCAAATACAGCAGGACAGGAATGCCACTCATGCTGACTTCCCTGTCATCCATTCATTGATTTATTCATTCATCTGCTTACTTGTTCATTCACTCTGCAACCGTATCCAAGCCCTTTCCAAGTGTTGCACAGCACCAGGAATGAGCAATGAATACGACACCCTCCCTGCCCTCAGGGACCTCGCTGTACTCCAGACAGACATGTAATTGGCAATTACCAGGAAGACAGAGATGTTAAAGGTACGGTGCAGCCCAGAAGGGGAGGGAGCACGTCTAACTCAGACTAGGGAATCAGACAAGACTTCCCGAGGAACCATCTGGAAGGAGGAGTCTAAAATGGCCAGGTGGGAAAAGAGGCAATTCCAGGCAGAGGGGAAGGTCCCCAAATACCAATGGGTTCTGGCTAAATGCAAGGGATTCCCAGGACCACAGAAAATAGTCAATAGTCACTTACCCTTTGTTGGGGGTGAGTTGGGGGTTGCACCAGTCTCTTAATCAACCAACTAACCACACACACACATGCCCATGAGCATCTCTCGGTGTCATGTATATGGCATTCTGTACCATTTATGCAGCAGCAGGATTTGAACCCAGGTCTGGCCAGCCCCAGTTCTCATGATGACCCCCGTCAAAGTGTGCCCAGGTCTGTGCCAAGCCTGAAAGGGGACACAGTCTCATGAGAAAATAAATGACGGGTCCTGTATGAGGTGGTCTAGCTTCTTAAAAAGAACATAGATTTCAGAGTCAGATTCAAGTTCAAAACCAACCCCGCCGCCCATTAGGTGGTTGAGCCTGGGCAAATCCGGGTCTGCGTGTCCTCCTCCTGTACACTGAGGCTGGTGAGATGATCCCCTCCCAGAAGGCTGCTGTGGGGTAAGTGTAAGCTGCCAGGCAGGTGTCTGGCACAGAGAGGGGGCTCAGGGTGGCTCGCTGTAATGGTCAGTATGATTGTTGCTGCTACTACTGCTGCAGCCACTTGGGGGGGGCGGACAGGAGGTAATGGGACAGAGCTGGAAGTCAGAGGTTCCTGTCCCTCTCTGGGTCTCAGTTGCTCCAGCTGCAAAGTCTGGGCTTGCATGTGCTGGGCTCATAGCCTCTGCTGTCCCTTTGTCCCCACCCTCCCAAACCCCTCTGAGGTACTCCAATGGCGGAGCCCAGGAACCAGGTTGGCACCAATGCCACTTGAGTCTCCAGGTGCTTTTCCATCAGACTTGCTAATTTCCTGGTCGCTCCAAAGCGGAGTGATGCTGGATCCAATGATCTCTGTGCCCCCACGTGGCAGGATGGACCCTATGGGGAGAGGACCCAGCCCCTGGACAAGTCCAGGCGACCCCCGGGGCTCTGGCACCTTAACCCTCTGCAGGCAAGGCAGGCTTAGCAGCCCCTGGGTTCCTTGGCAAATCTTAACCAGAGTGCTGTCTTATTCACACCCCAGACCCTCTAGGCACTGGCACCCATTTTACAGATGAGAAAACTAAGGCCCAGAAAGGGCAAGTGGCTTGTCCAATGACATCCAGTGACTCACTGCTGTGGATTCAGACCGATGTCCTGCTCCCAAGGGGCTCCGTGGGCTGGACAGAGTCACTCCACCAATCTGGGACTGTCATGTGAGGAGAAGGCGTGGTCAACAGTGACTGCCTCAGTGGATCTGGCGAAGATTACGGGAGCCTATTCGTGGGAGGCATGCAGTAACTACTCAGTAAACGGCAGCGGCATTATTATGGGTACTGATATCATTATTACCATTCCTGCTCTTAAGAGAGAGCAGCCGACTGCCTGTGAAGACTCCGTAGTTTCTCGAACCTGGGACTCATTTCCCTGCCCAGGGTTGGAAAGAAGCAGCTAAGATTGGAAGTGAGGCTGGAGGCAGAAGGAAGTCTGGGACAGTATGACCACCACAAGTAATGGCAGCGGTGAACACTTATCTATGCATATTTACTATATGCCAGGCATGGAGGTAAACACTCTCCATTTGTTTTGTTTTTTTGTTTTTTTTTAACATCTTTATTGGAGTATAATTGCTTTACAATGGTGCATTAGTTTCTGCTTTATAACAAAGTGTATCAGTTATACATATACATATGTTCCCATATCCCTTCCCTCTTGCGTCTCCCTCCCTCCCACCCTCCCTATCCCACCCCTCTAGGTGGCCACAAAGCACCGAGCTGATCTCCCTGTGCTATGCGGCTGCTTCCCACTAGCTATCTATTTTACATTTGGTAGTGTATATGTGTCCATGCCACTCTCTCACCCTGTCACATCTTACCCTTCCCCCTCCCCATATCCTCAAGTCCATTCTCTAGTAGGTCTGTGTCTTTATTCCCATCTTGCCACTAGGTTCTTCATGACCATTTTTTTTTCCCTTAGATTCCATATATATATGTGTTAGCATACTGTATTTGTTTTTCTCTTTCTGACTTACTTCACTCTGTATGACAGACTCTAACTCTCTCCATTTGTTAACTCATGTAGTTCTCCCAGCAGCCCTGCGAATAGCTACTGTTATCTCATTGCATAGCTTATGAGACCGGAGGTCTGGGACCCTCCCTTCCCCAAACATTCTTGAGTTGGGGGTGGGGGAGGTTATGGGGACAGCACTTGGGCCCTCTTGCATTTGCTCTGTGTCTGGGCAGGAGGTGAGGAGTGGCGACAGTGAATTCGGGAGTGGGGGACACGTTCTCTGATGAGGAGGTCCCTTGTGTCAGGGAGATCGTTCCCTAGGGATGCTCATTTACTCAAAACACGCTCTGCCTAAGCTCCTGGTACTGGACACTGGGCAGAAGACGCATATGCGCAGGGCATGGTCCTTTCCCGCTGTGCTGGGGAGGACAGAGAAGCTGGGCAGGTGCACGGGGCAGGAGTGCTTCCTTACTGAGCTCACTTCCTGGAGATGGGGTGGTGGGTTTGGGGAGGGATGTGAGAGAAGGGATCCCCTGTTCACTAGAGGACGGACTCTTCCCTGGGGCTGTGGGCTGGAATCAAAGTGAGGCTTCCCCAAGTGACTGAGGCTGAGACAGGACTCAGGACAGAGTCTGGGTCCTGGAGGGGCCACCGGAGGGTCCAGGGAGAGGCCAGTGCAGTGTCATCTTGAATAAAGAAAGGCAGAGTCAGCTCTGACAGCAGGAGGACAATAGCTCCCCAAACCTGGAGGGAGAGAGCAAAGGAGATTGTCGGCACTGCAGAAAGACGGAGAAGCTGGAACCTGCAGACAAAAGCCAGCCAAGGGAAGGCGCAGAGAGGGAAGGAGAGAGGCTCAGGGAAGAGATAAGGCCGGGAATGAAAAGGTTGGGGAAGGAGAGAAAGGCCAGGAGTTGTCAGGGTTCGGAGGCTCGGAGCTGAGCAGAGCTGCTTTGTCTGGGGGCCAGGCGGGCGCGGAAGAGGGGTAGAGGCGGTTTACGCCAGTACTAAGTTGGCGACTTTTGTCCCCACCCCCAAAAGTCATCCTGGCCCCTTGGTCTGGAAGCCTCACTTCACCAGGATGCTAAGTGGCCCTCCTGCGTTCCCAGGGCTCCCATGTGCAGAGCCCTGAGTGGCACCAGACCCTATTCCTGTGCATCTCTTATGTCATTTCAACCCCCAGGTGAGGTAAGAATGATCATCCTCCATAAACAGATGACAAACAGAGGTACCCACCTAGGATCCCACAGCTGTGTTCACCTCCCAAACCTTGGCATTCCTTCTTGGTGGGGGGCGGTCAGGCCCCCATCTCTTCCGGGGATCTGAGCTCACAAAAGCAGCAGTAGGGGGCCCTGGAAGGGGGCAGCAGTCCAGAGCTCTGCCTGAGAATTCCTATTCCCCTTGACCTCAGTTTCTGCATCTGTTCAATGGGTATCCCAACCCTAGAAACCTTGAGGCTGTCCGTGGCTCCAATGAGGGGGTGAGTGTGAATGTCCTTCTCACAGAAGTCACTTCAGTGTTATCATCATCATCATCGGAAACATCACTATTCTTCAGCACCTCCATCTCCCACCCCGAGCCACCCCTACCCACTCTACCAGCTTGGACCATTGGTCCATAAGACTCCCTTAGCTTGGTGCCTTTTGGGTGGGGACTGGGGCTAGGTGCCCTCATTCCCCCCTCCCCCAGTCATGGGAGCTTAACCTCCTCTTCCTTATTTCCTAGAGGCTGTTACTGTTTTTACTACACAGGTTTTTTTCTTTTCTTCTTTTTTATTTATTTATGGGGATTACTTTACAACCAGAGATTTTGCTTTTTGCAGCAGCAGACTTGGAGCCAGCCAGGCTCTGTGTTTATGAGAGAGTTCAGGAAGGTTTATGAGGCTGCAGCCTGGACCCTTCCCTCTGGCTCTTGCCAGTCCAGGGCAGTGGGAAGTGGGGGCAGATGGAGGTGGAAAAGCTGTTGGTGGGTTTCCGCTTCCTCTTCCTTGGGTCCTAGGCTCTTCCCTAGGCAGGGATCCCCTGTGACTTGTGTGGGAAGAGGACATCAAGAGAGATGTGTGTCCCCAACTCACACATGGTCTTGTGTGTTTCCTTCCTCCCTCTGGGACTCAGTTTCTTCATCTGTATAGGGGGTGTGTTAGGAGTACCTACCTGAAGGTGGTTGTGAGGAGTCATGCTCAGCACAGAATCTGGCAGATCTGAGTCCCTCCGCCCTTCCCCTCTCCCTGGGAAAGACAGGCAGGCAACCAGCCTCACTTTGTACTTGTAACTTTCCATGATTCCATAAAAATAACAACCAACTGTTATTCAGCCCAAAGTCAGACTCTATGCTAAGCCCTGAATGTTCTTCATTGTACTTAGTCCTTAAAATCACCTCATGATGTGGGTATTATCATCATCATCCCCACTTCCAAACGAGGAAACTGAGGCTCAGAGAGGGTCTGCCACTTACCCAAGATCACCCAGCTAGTAAGAGGGGAGACAGGGATCAGCACCTGGGACATCTGACTGCAGAAACCACATCCTCGGATTTGAACCCCAGTCTAAGAATTGTGACAGGAGAGGGGAAGAAGAGTGGGGGCCCAGTCTGCAGCGGGGGGGTTCACCCCAGTTTATGGCAGGGTGCATCTGGTCCCCAGAAGGACACCCAGTCCCTGCCCCAAGGACTTCTTTCCAGATAACAGAGGGCACGGATTCCCAAGGACACTTAGATCCAAACTGGACCTCATGGGGTGACTCTGCCTGGGGGAGGATGTCCCGCCCCATGGTGGATGCTGGTCCCATTTTGGCCAAAGACAACACAGCAGCAATAGGCTTATGCAAAGGCAGGCCCACTTCTGTTTAGACCTTAGGGAGGACATCCGAATAAAACGAGCAGCAGAAGAAACACTAAACAAAGATGCTTCCAAACGTCCTCCTCTGGAAACTTTCTAAAGGAAGCGCTGAATTTCAGGGGTGCCATGCGGAGGAGGAGGCTGGAAGGGAGGCCTCAGAGCCCCTTCTCCTGGGCGGAGGGCAGAAACCCCCCACTGCCTAACAACTGCGAGATGACAGAGTCCCGGCCCCCAGGGCCTCGTCTGCCCCACCCACCCTGTGGCCCCTGGCTCCCCTCCTAGCCCCCTGAGCCCTGGAACAGCTATTTAATGAGTGGTGATGCCGCACTGATCACACACGGTCTTGTCTGCCAGCAGGACGACTCTGGGAGCGGGATGTAGCAATGCAGCTTGTGTATCTTGCTAAGAGATATTTAATAAATATGCAAATCGCTACCTCTACCTCCTCAGGCAGGTAAGGAGCGGGGAGAAGCTGGAGTGAAGTATTAAATCTCTGCACAGCGAGGATGGCTCAGCACAGAGGCAGAGACTGGAGCTGAACTTCCTGGGAAGACTTCCATCTGGCATCTCAGAGCCCCTGCTCGGAGGATGGAAGAGAGCAGGAGAGGTGGGGGACTTAAGGGTAAGATATAGGAAAAAAGAGGAGTACAAAGGGCTATTTTACTTAGGGAGGCTGAGTGTGATGCTGGGAGATGGAAAGACATCTTTTTCATCCATGCAATCATTACCCCACCAGCCAGCCACCCTCCCATACCATGCAGATCCATCCGGCCTTTCACCACCCATACACGTAACTCACCCTCCAAGTCATTAATCCACCCACCCAAACTTTCATTCATCCACCCATTCACTGACCTGCTCACTCTCCCACATCCAAACACCCAACCATCCACCGTCCTTCCATCCATCCATCTGTCCATCTACAAACTCATCCATAAATCCACCATCCGTGTATCCACTCACTTAACATTAAACCACCATCCAAACATACGCCTATCATATGTCCACTTACCTTCTTACCTTTCCATCAACCATCCACTCACCCACCCATCCATGCATTCATCCTTCCATCCATCCATCCATCAATCCATCCAGTCATCCACCCATCCATTCATCCATGTTCTATTTCCTGTATGCAAGACCCTGTTCTAGGCACTGAGAATGCAGAAGCCATTGGACTAGGCCCCTTCCCTTGAGGAGTCATTGGCATTTTCATGGAGATCAGACGTGCAGATGGAATGTGATCGGGGGTACACAATGCCTCCTGCTACACGTGGCTTAGGGAAAGATCTCGTCTAAAATCTCTTCCTTCTGGGAAAATCAAGACACTTCCTGAACAAGGTCATATTCAACTGGAATGTTGTGGATTGGTTACTCTCCCGTTGCCAGTCCAAAGTTAGCTCAGATTAATTTGGCCGAGCACCAGAGAGAGAGATGAGTCAATTATGATGTCTGCCCCTAAGATGTTCCTGGTCTAGTGGGGGAGAGAGATAGAGAAAGAATACATTGCATGCAATAATAGAGGACCACAAGTCACTGGGGCAGCAAAGTGGAGGGCGTGACTGTCCTTGGGTGCCCGGGGATGGGTGTGAGGAGAGCAGGGAAGTTGCCAGTTAAGCCTTGACCCAAGTGGCACACACACTTTGCAAGTCAGCGATAGTCTGCCAAGGGGTTTGGGAAGAGGACTAGTTTTAAAGTCTGGCAGACTTTTGTACCAATTCAAGCTCTGCTCTTTACTAAAGGTGAGACATGGGAGCCTCTGTTTCCTCCTCTTCTAAACAAGGAGAATGATGTTCCCTTTGAGAGGGGCAGACTATGCGATGAAACGGCCCCACGTGGGGAAAGCACTTAGGAAACACGGGCACACAGTAGGCTCGCAGGCAGAGCTGGTGGGCGGCTGGGCTCCCGGGGGCAGGGGCTGGGTCTGCGCGCTGCTCTGTAGACCGTCTGCACCACTCCCTCCTCCCCTCTGTCTACCTCTGCTTGAAACAGCAGCCCCTCCTGAAGGAGTCTCAGGGAACCCCACTCATTCACTATTTGATTCACTAATTTGCCTACCAAGTACCAGAACCCAGGACAGACAGTCCTGCCTTTACCCAGTAACCAGCAGAACACCCCCTTTGCATCCCTTCTCCAAGTGCATAAGGCATTGAAATTTCCTACAAATACCCTCCCTCCCTGAAGCATTCCTCCTTCCTCCCCCGCCCTTGCAAGCTGAGATGAAATTATATATATATTTGCCATCATCTGCTATAGACTGTGCCTCCCAGAGAACCATGGGTAATCTCAGATGCAAATGTCCTATGCAAATCCAGCTGCTGGTTAAAATTAGGAGGAAGCCCAAGGCAGATGTGGTTCTGGGCTGTAACTGGAATCTCCACCGAGCCGTGATTTAGATGTGCAAGTAACGCTGGCAGATTTCAAGATGGAGGTCCCAGCCAGTCCGGATCCTGCGGTTCTGTTTCTGTGTGTGTGTGTGTGTGTGTGTGTGTTTGTGTGTGAGTGTGTGTGTGTGTGTGTGTGTGTGTGTGTGTGTGTGTGTGTGTGTGTAAAGCAAGTGTGGGCCACTTGGAAGATTTGGAGCAGTTTTCCAGGCTTTTATTCCCACCCAGTGGTTCTCAACCAGGGGCGGTTTTCTCCCCCAGGGGACATCTGGCGATTTCTCGAGACATTTTGGTTGTCGCAACTCAGTGGGTGCTGCCAGCAGCTGGTGGGTAGAGCCCGGATGCTGCCGAACATCCCACGATGCACAGGACGGTCTCCACGGCAAAATGTCAATAGTGCCGAGGCTGAGAAATCCTGTCCAAACCTATTCGAACCCGCTGGGAATCCACAGGTGGAAGGGGAGGTGGAAGACTGATCAGTTAGTCAATTGTTACCTCTACCTTTTGAAAGGAGAGTAAGTCAAGTCCTCCGCACCCCTCAGCTCACCCGTTATCATCATGCTCTTTCACAGTCTCACTCTTGCTTTGCTTTGTTCGATTTTCTCCCTTATCCCCCCACTTGCCCCTCCAGAACCCCACTATAACAGCTCTAATGTATGTCCCTAGATATGGATGCTTCCTGTAAAATATATAGTGCTGTTGATCATGTGAATGTGTTTTAATTTACATAAATTGTATTGGACTATGGCTCTCATTCTGTTGCACAATTTTTCCTCTTAATGCTGCGTTTTTAAGATCTACATGTGTTTCTGTGTGTAAATCTCGTTCGATGACTCTAACTGCTGCAGAGGTTTCCAGAGAGGTACCTGCTCCCCAAATAGTGGACACCCAGATTCCCCCAGGGGCTTAGGAGAGGGTTTCCCTGGGGTCTTCCAGGAGTGGAATGACGGGGTCACAGGGATACAGTACTTCATTTCCCTTAATACTGTCAGGTTTCTTCCAGAATATGGTACTCCACACAGTATCAACACATGGCATTACCAATTTAAAAATTTTTTCTAATCCGATTGGTATGAAGTGATATGATATTGTTTTTTTTAATTGAAGTATAGTTGATTTACAATGTTGTGTTAATTACATCTGTACAGGAAAGTGATTCAGTTATACATATATATACATTCTTTTTTAATATTCTTTTCCATTATGGTTTATCATAGGATATTGAATCTAGTTCTCCGTGCTATACAATAGGACCTTGTTGTTTATCCATCTTATATATAAAAGCTTACATCTGCTAACCCCAACCTCCCCCTTCATCCCTCCCTCAACCTCCTCCCCCTTGACAACCTCAAGTCTGTTCCCTATGTCTGTGATTCTGTTTCTGTTTCATAGATAGGTTCATTTGTGTCATATTTTAGATTCCACATATAAGTGATATCATATGGTATTTGTCTTTCTCTTTCTGACTTACTTCACTTAGTATGATAATCTCTAGTTGCATCCATGTTGCTGCAAATGGCATTATTTCATTCTTTTTTACGGCTGAGTAGTATTCCACTGTATATATGAACCACATCTTCTTTATCCATTCATCTGTCAGTGAACATTTAGGTTGCTTCCATGTCTTGATTATTATAAATAGTGTTGCTATGAACACAGGGGTGCATGTATCTTCTCGAATTATAGTTTTGTCTGGATATATGCCCAGGATTGCTCAATCATACGTTAGTTCTATTTTTAGTTTTCTGAAGAACCTCCACACTGTTTTCCACAGTGGCTGCACCAGCTTACGTTCCCACCAACAGTGTAGGAGGGTTCCCTTTTCTCCACACCCTCTCCAGCATTTGTAGCATTTGTTATTTGTAGACTTTTTAATGGATACTGTCATTTTAATTGGAGGAAGGAAAGTGGAATTTTTAAAAGCATTTTCTAGGACCTAGGAATAAGAAGTCACCTTCACAGTGAGCTGGTCCTGGGGACCTATTTTCCACTTACGTACACCTGAGGCAGTTGAAGTCCAGAGAGCTCTAGGTGCACAAAATCAGTAAGGCATTCACTCCTCAAAGAGCAAATATCTCCTGGGGGTCCTCTCTGAACCGGCATCCACGCTGAGCATTCAGGACAGAGAGGTCAGCAATGTAATTATGTTCCCTTCCTGTGGATGAGCAGGGAGAGAGTGAACCCCCAAAGAAATGATTAATTCAATAACCCTGTAATTAGTGCTATCAGGACACTGTGTGGGGGGCAGGTGGGGGGGGAGTCAGAAAGAACTTCTCTAAGGAAGGGCCATTTAGCCTGGGACCCAAGGGATGACGGGAATTACCCAGGCAAGGGGGCAGCAAGTTCCCAGGCTTCTCAGAGCCTCAGTTTCACGTCTATGGATGAGATGATACACATGGGCCCGGCACAGAGCACGCGTTTAATAACAAGGAGATGAACATCGCAGCTGGGCTCTGCGTGAGGTGTGCTAGGAAGAGGAGGAACTCAGGAGCCCTGCCCTGCACGGGTCAAGGGCACACAAATGGGGTTTCTGTTACAGGAAGCCACGCGCAAGGTGAGGACATCACGGGATAATGGGGTGGGCGTGATGGGGATGGATGGGAAGGTGGGGGGTTAAGTGGGAGTGAGATGGGGTCAGAGGGACGAGGGATAGCCAGAAAATTGAGGACGGATTTGGGGGAAACCAAGTCTGGAGGCCTAGGGGCCATGTCAGAGGCAGCACCGTGGAATCGGGAAGCAGAGTGGGCGCCTCTTTCCCAGGAGGTCCCTCCATGGAAATTTGGAAGCTAATGATCAATGCCGGGATAAATGCCCCGTTTGGTACATGAGGAGTTGAGGCTGAGGAAGATGTCTCCTGGGTCAGTGGCTGTCATGTTTATGTGGGTCCTCTGTGGGCTGCAACTTCCTCCATCAGCCCGGGAGCTCCCTGTAGGCAGAGCTTTTCAGCCCTTCAGGACTTGGGGACTGCTGGATCTCTTCCGCTGTACCAACAGGGCTTGGTGGTCCCGGTGCTCTGGCTGAGTGTCTGCACTTGGGGTGCCATCCCCGTGCAAGCAGCTCTATAGAAAGGGGCTGATGGAGCCAACTTCTGCCCCCCAGCCCCACTTGCACACATGTACCTGTATTCCACAAGTCCATGTGAGCATAGAACCTCAATACCTTCCCATCTTGATCCTTTTCCTGGGTACAAAGATGCCCTCTGAAGCCTTGGGGTGCACAGAACTTTCCTTTTCCCCTCCCTGTTTTGAGAGGGAAGCCCCAGTTACCCAGCCTCTGAGAGATCAAATCCTTTTTCATAGGGCATCCGTGGGGACCACCTCCCTCTGTGACCTGTGCACCTCTCGCTGCCCTCCCCCGCTCCCTGTGGGGACCCACCTCCCCTCAGATGGGCCCAGGCCTCCTTCCCGTGGGCTCTCCTCCCCTGCCCTGTGCTCCATGAGGCTGTGCCTGCAGAAGGTACTTCTTCCCAGCTCTGGTCTGCACTCTATCTGCATACTTATCAATCTGGAAACCTGAGGCCATTAGGCTTCAAAGACTACATAAAATGTGTTTAGTGATTGTGTGTTTCTTTTTAATATCAGCCAACTGTATTTTCAGGGAGAGAGGGCCGGAGCCACAGAGAGAAATGAAGAAAAAAACCACCCAGGAAAAAAACTGTAGCTGTGAGACGGGGGGAGATTTCCTTCTGAGAGCAGCTGTGGGATGCTTCTGAGAAAACCTGGGTGCGTCCACGGGACAGGGGCATAGGGGTGTTGGGGACCCCTCTCTATTTCCAGGATGAAAGGGAGAGGGCAAAGTGGAAGTTTCGAGCCTGTGCTCTTGGAGCCAGAATCCACCTCCAGCCTCTTTACAGAGCCAGTGGTAAAGATCGCAGCCCCGGAATCAAACAGCTCGGCCCGGTGACCATAGTGACCAGCGTCTCTGGCGACTTCAGATTTCTGAACTTTGATCTCCTCATCTGTAAAATGAGGCCATATCAATGGTGCCAGGCTTAGTGTTGTTCCCAGAATTCTGTGGGATGATGGCTAGAAAAAAAATCTGGTCGGCGATAGGTCATTGTTGGAGAATGGATGCTGAGCTGAGGTTTCTTGGTATCACTGTGATTCACCGGGACAGGATGGACAGCCCAGCCAAGGGTGTCAGGCCCTGGGATGTCTCCAGGATGGGTTGTAGGCCAGGGGGCTTGGAGGCAGCGTCCCATGTCTCTGCATCAGCTGAGCCCCAGACAGCTGCTGAGCGCCTGCTCAGCCTGGCTTCAATTCAGTGCCATCTTGACGAGAGCCAGCCTTGGGAAGAGGCTCCCTAGATGCCTCCTTATAGACTGGGCATTAGGGAAAGGAAAGTGCGAGTGTGTTGAGGACAGACTGCCAGGCGATGCTTCCCATGTGCCATCTCAATGTATCTTCACCACCCTGAGAGGTAGGTTTGTGGCTCCTATTTTTCCAGATGAGCTGACACTCAGGGGATGGTACCCAGGACGCGGGGGAGCTCCAGCCATCCCTGTTTCTCCCTCTCTCTTAAAAGTCCCCTTCCTCTGCCTTCTCCAAGCCCCGCCTTTCCTTCAAGTGCTTTTCAGCCTTGGGTTGTCCAAACCTCCAAAGGCAGCCTAGGGTTGTGCAGCTAAGCAATGCGGGGAGGCTGGTGGGGAGGAAATGCTACGTGCCATCCCTGGCACCAGGGCAACGCCTGCCAACACCCACACCCGGGCCATGAGTTATGGTCGATTACCCACTGCAGAGGCTTTATCTCTGATAAGGCTCTCTATAAGCCTCTCCATGACTAGAGAAAAGGTAATTGCATTTTTAGTGCCTGAAAAGGTAAAGGAAAAGGTTTGCTGGGCTTCCAGCTGTGTAGGCGTAAGGTTTGATTCTGAGCAGGATACTACTCTATGCGTGAAACGGCAGGGCTCCATGACCGCTGATTTGTGACTTTATCTGGGAGAATCAGCTAATGTGAATTATAAACCAAAACAAACTTCGTCTCTGCCCCCAGCTGCCTGCAAGCATTTGAGGGGCCAGGCCAGGCCTGAGCAGGGTTGGGGGGTGGCTGCATCCGGCAGTGGTCAGGCATCTACCCTGAATTGGGGGGGGTTCAGATGCCAGGTTGAAGGGGTTTTTCCTGATCCCGTAGGTGATGAAAAACCACCGAAGGCCCTTGAGTACTTAAGTGACATTCAAACAAAGTAGAAGTTAGACTTGTCTGGAAGGGTCAGGTAGGGTTGTCAGATTTAACAAATAAAAAATACGGGATGAATAATTTTTTTTAGCATCCATACATCCCAAGTAATATTTGACCATGCAATATTTGGGACATACTTATACTAGAAAATTATTGAAGACTGAAATTCAAATAAAAATGGATATCCTGTTGTTTATCTGGCAACCCTAACTGGAAGGGAAGAGAAAGAAAAAAAGGAGATTAAAAAATTCATAACTGGGACTTCCCTGGTGGTGCAGTGGTTAAGAATCCGCCTGCCAATGCAAGGGACGTCGGTTCGAGCCCTGGTCCGGGAAGATCCCCCATGCCCCGGAGCAACTAAGCCCGCGAGCCACAACTACTGAAGCCCAAGCGCCCTAGAGCCCATGCTCCACAACAAGAGAAGCCACCACAATGAGAAGCCTGCGCACCGCAATGAAGCGTAGATCCCACTCGCCACAACTAGAGAAAGCCCACGAGCAGCAACAAGGACCCAACGCAGCCAAAAATAAATAAAAATTTTTTAAAATTCATATCTATGTTTTCTGATATTTTGTTCAGTATGTTTTTTTACTCATTTAATTTTATTTGCTGGTACCTTATATTAAATGTGATATTGTCCCTCGAGTTTCTGTTACAACTACATAGAAACACATTCACATTCTCTCTGTCATATACATGAATCATGGATTCTTAAATGTATTCATTTAACAAATATGCTGTATAGCACGGGGAACTCTACTCAATACTCCGCAATGGCCTATATGGGAAAAAAAATCTAAAAAAGAGTGGATATATGTATATGTATAACTGATTCACTTTGCTATACACCTGAAACTAACACAACATTGTTAATCAACTATACTCCAATAAAAATTTTAAAAAATAAAAAAATTTTAAATTTTAAAAATAAAATAAAAACCTTCCATGTGCACTGCCAAAAACAAACAAACAAACAAACAAATACGCAGTAAGTTTCTGTTATATACCAAATGCTTTGCAGGCACTAGATCTAGAAATGACTTCAAGAAAGCACCTAGAAACATGTTGTCTCTATCTCTAGATCTCCAGTCTACTTTCATATCTCCATTTATCTTTGTAAAATATACACACATTTATTATGTGTGTGTGTTTCTACTGTGTATGTATACCAATGTATACATGTATGCAACACGTAGCACTTTAGGGTGGGGTGGGATAAGAAACATTCCAGCAATTAACAGTAAATAAAAATGAGGTGTCCAGTTCCCAGTGGCTGGGCACTGGTATTTCTAAACCAGCGATTACAACTCTGAAATCCCCAGCTAATCACTGGGCCACTGGATTTTTTCCATTTTTACCACGTACCTCAGACCTCTCTCTCTCTCTCTTTCTCTCAGTTACAGTTTCTTGTCTTGGACTTTCTTTTATTATTATTATATATTTTTTTGCTTTAAAACAAGTGTGATGCCATATCAAGTCAATGTTATTCTCTCACCATGTACTCTATAAGAGGCGTGGGTGTTTATTTGGTCCGCATGAGAGCAAGTGCTAAAGTGGCATGGGCATGATCAGTATACACGAAAGGTTTTTAGGAAGTATGGAAAGAAGTGTTGTCTTGGCTGTGATGGTGACATGGTATAGTCAGCTGCCTTTTAAGAGGTCCTATCTGTTCAGTGTTAAGTGATCTTTAAAAATAATAACGTGTTTTTCTGAGTAGCTTAAAGATGGATTTGAAAATGGTTTTGGATGCAATTAGGTTATGCTATTTGGATAATAAACTCACCTTGATCTAAAATAGAAATAAAGATAAACCAGCCATTGCACCAACACTTACTGATCTCTTGCAGTTTGCCACGTGCATACATATATATGGTCTCAGTTTTCAGAGAGACTGTGAATGAGACTCAAGGGCATTATGTGACTTGTTCAAGGGCATACAGCTAAGAGCTGGAAAAGCCTGCATATGAACCAAGCCCTGTATCTCTACAAATGCATGGCGGCTGAACAGCAAATTAGGACAATCTGACTCCCAAGGTCATTGCCTTTCTGCTGTGTTAAATAATCCCGGGTAGCTGTCTGTCCTTCCTCCTGAAGCCCTCCTTCGGACCACCACATCCCCATGCTTATCAAGGTAAGGTGTGAATTTTTAAAGAGTCTGGCTTCTTGGAAGACACAGGCTGACGTGGCCCCGTTGCATGGGGCTTTGCGGGCGCCAGTGGGTTTCTGAGGTAGGATTTGGATGTGCAGCTGTGAACATAGGCTAGATCTGCAATGCGAAGCCTGATGTTTCTGGGGCCCAGAGCAAGATTAGTAAATCCAGGGGAGTGGATCATCCAGGCGAGGGCTTCCAGCCTCCCAGTTCTTGGGAGAGACGGAGAGGGCTGATCCATTTGGAGAGTAGAGTGGAGGACATCCCTGAACAGCCAATTAAACCACTTTTAATGGTTTCAAAGAATATATGTTCAAGTTCCAAACCAATCTCAAGGCTTAGTGAAGCAGAGATAACTGGGGCTTTGGCCGTGCAAGATAAACTAGCAAATTCCAAAATGCAGGCAATCCTGTTTTACATTAAGGCAAGTGAAAATCAACATGAATCCAGGTCCCTCTCTCCTTGCCGTTTGATGCATGGTTACCCACAAGAAAATGCTCCGGCATCTAAGAGACAGCCTGGCACAGAAAAGATACGGAATGAACTAATGAATGAATGAATGAATGAATTGCCCTAAGGCTCTGATCATTACAGTCAGAAGGGTAGAGCATAAGCTGATTAGAGGATCCAATAAGGAAAGTGGATACTTGGGATTAAAGAGGAAAATGTGAACAGTATACTGACCTACTCGTTGGTTTGTAAAGCGCAATATCAAGCAATTAATTTCATAAATGCTTATTGAACTTGTGTAAACTGGGATTATGTTACACAGGAAAGTTTTTATATCAGGCCCCCTGATGTGCTGCTATCCAGTCTGTGAACTGTTTGTCCTTGAGTTGAACACTTGCCCCAAATCCAAACATTTCTGGTCCAAGGGACAGGTTACAGGCACAGAAAGGTGTCCTTCTTGCTCTAGAAACAACCCTGGGTGGGACCTATCCGGGGGTGGAGTCACTTCTTTAAGAGGAGTTTGTGAGGAGGGCAGGTGCCTTGTAGCATCTGCAGGTGCTTCCTAACCCTGCCTGTACCTTCTTCCTTTTCCCAGGGCTCTAAGGATGCCCCTTCTTCCCTCTGTTCATTCTGTGTGCTTTGTGGCTCAGCCCAGGTGCTAGAGTCAGACTGCCTCAGTTCAGATGCTGACTCTACCTCTTCCTCGCTGTGTGTCTTTGAACAGGCAACCTAACCTTTCTGAGCATCTGCTTTCTCATCTGCAAACTGGGCTCGTTAATAGTAACCACCTCCTAGAGCTGATGGAAGGATTAGATGAGATGAGGATGAAACATAATGCTCCCCACCTTGGCTAGACACTAGTCACCTGGAGAGCTTTAAAAAATGCCTGTATCCAATTAAACCAACAAAAGCAGACTATCTGGGGAATGGAACTCGGGCATTGGTATCTTTTCAATCTCCCGTATGCACCTGAGGTTGCACCTATGTGAAATTCTTAGCAGAGTGTCTGGTACCTAGTGAGGACCCAGTGAACACAAGCTACTGTCATCACACAGCACCTATTTTTTGGAACCCCCTACTATGCTCCAGGTCCTGTGCGAGGCCCTAGGTCTGGGAGATTCAGTAGTAAAACAGGTAGACATGGGTTCTGCCCTCCTAGAAAGCACAGCCCTGATCAGACGGTGTCTCAGAGGAGCTGGCTCAGCCATGCACAGCCACAAATGCTCCTACTCCCTCCCCAGCGAGGTGTCACCCCCGAACCACATCTAATGGAGCGGTCACACTCCATTAGAACAATTCAGTGTCCCCAAAGGTGACACGCCTTCTCCCAGAGCTGCTGCCCCAGCAGCTCCTGGAGTGCCTTGGAATTTCATTAAGAACTTTGGAAAGCCCACTGTTAATTCCCAGACCCGATGGCCATCTTGGTTGTGAACGAATTGTGACCATATCTCAGAAGGTTCTGGCATGAAAGAACCTGGCTGGTTAGTGACTGTGGCAAAGATGGATAATCTGGGGCTACATCAAGCTTTGTAGCCTGAGCTAAGCATCATCTGGACCCAGTGATAGGTTAGGGGTGGAGGGGTGGGGCTTTGGAGCCTGGTTTTTACCCTAGCACCCTGCCTTCTAGTTGTGTAACCACAGGTAAATTACCTGATATTGACGAACCCCATGCTCCTAACAGAAGGAAGGTACTTTGTACAGCTCTGAGTTACTATGAGGATTAAATGATGCATGAAGACACTAGCACAGCACTCGGCACATAAAAGGGGCTCCATGAACACCCCATCCTGCCAACCCCATGCCTTGCTTCCTTTCCCCACTGCCTGTGTGAGCCCATACTACAATTGCAAATTGCTTTGTATGGCTGGTGTGATGCCCAGGGAGCTGCTAATTGGAGGTGACTTTGATGTGTTCCTTAAGGAGGGTCCACAGGGCCTCTCCTTGGCAGCATTTTGTGGGTGGCTAGTTTGAGCCTACAAGAGCCTCCGGCTGCCTCTCTCATAAGACACTCCCTAATTCAGAGTCACCACGAATTCACACTGACGTTATCCAAGTTGGGCTGCCTTCCTGGGGGCCTGTGCTCCCCCTTGGGAGTGGTCTGGTGCCTTCATTAGGGACACAGGCTCTGGAGTCAGACAGACCTTGGTTTTTCCAATACCAGCTGTGAAGCCTTGGGCAAATCTCTATACCTCTCTGGGCTTCCTTTTCCACATCTGCAAGATGTTCTAAATCCCCTGGAGAGATTTTGAGGTTATGCTACTCTCCAGCCACAAGGATCTTCTTTCTTTTCTTCAAACACACCAAGCTACATTCCACCGCAAGGCCTTTGCACATGCTGTTCCCTCTGCCTGGGGCTTTCTTTTCTGGACTCGTTTTGATATTTTACATTTAAGCTTAAAAGTCACCTCCTCAAATAGGCTTCCCTGACCTGGCCACCTTGGTAATGGAGTTCCTCTCTATCCCATCAGCCTATTCATCTTCTTCCCAGACCTACAGCAATCTGAACTGGTTCATTCATTGACTTTTTTGATTAGTTTACTGTCTGTGCCCCAGTGGAGGTTCCTTGAAGGCAGAAACTATCTTTTTGAGTTTCATCACTGTACCCCACGGTACCTGTCCCATAGTAGGCACTCAGTAAATATTTCTCAAAAGAATAAGTGGGTTCATGATGATGATGACAACAGTGATATTTACTGAGCTCATAGAACATGCCAGGCACTGTTCCAGGCACTGTCACATGCATTCACTTATTTACTTCTCACCATTGCCCTGTTCTATAGAGGAGGAAACTGAGACATAAGAAAGGTTAGCAACATGCCCAGGGTCACGCAGCTGGTCACCCAAAGTAGAGCCAGGATTTAAACTTCAGCTGTTCAGCTCCAGAGCCTGGAGGCTGGATGAATGAATAAATGAGTGAGTTAGTAGATAAAGCGCTTAGCACAATGTTCAGCACACAATAAGTGCTCAATATATGATGGCGATCATTAGCATTTCAATATCACAGCACTCTCTCCTCCTATGCACGAAACTATTCTGCATGTCCCCGAGGGTTCCAGCGCCCCACCATGCCCTTCCACCCCCATCAGCCTGTCTATGTCGTCCAAGTTTCTGTGACCAAACTACAAAATATACATGTATATTCAAAGATGCTGCTCTCCGTGCTAAGTAGCCAGAGAGCTAAATATTTAAAAGGGTCGAGTGAATTATTGACTCCCCTCTGCAGTGGGTTCTTGGCTTTGGTCCCTCCCTGAATCACAATTGTCCTTCAGCCCCAGCTTTGTCTCCTCCCTGAGTCCCCGCATCTGCCTCCCTCACCTTCCCTCCAGAGAGGCTGGAGCCTTGAAATGGGGCATCCAGGCAAGAAACGGGATCCACCCATGGGATTGCATCTGTGCAGCCAGGGGTCTTGCCCACCCAGAACCACAAGGGGCCATCGGGGTTTCACATCTCTCAGTGGCTGGTGAACGTGCGCTGGCTGAATGTTTGCTGGTTTCAGTTGATTTCAACTCCAGAAACATTTAATGGCCACCTACTGTATGCAAAACCACCAGAAATGACCATTTATAGAAAACTTTCTGTTCTTCGTGTACGTGAATTAGTTAAATCCCAGACCTTCCACTAGCTTGGCAGCTCAACACCTCATAAGTTACTTATCCTCTATGTGCCTCACTTTTTTCACGTGTAAATTGGGTAGACTACTAGCCCTCCTTTATAAGATTGTTGTAAAGGGTCAAATGAGTGGTCACCCTTTAAAAAATTACTATACTGAGCTCTGATCATCCTTGACCTGCTCTACTTTTTTCCCCCTTTCCCATAGCACTTATGACTCTCTAACAGACTATAAACTTTGTTATTGTTATTATATATATAATTTATTGTCGGTCTTTCCCCTACTGGAATATGAGCTCCACATGACTAGAGATTTACCTGTTTTATTCACAGGTATATCCCAAGTACCTAGAACAGTGCCTGGCCCATAGTGTGTGCTCAGTAAACTTTTATGGAAGAAAGAGAGAAAGGCCTAAATAGTACTGTAACCACTAAAAACATGTTCGCCTACCATGACTATTATGTTATTAAAGCCGCCCCACACCATGCCTATAGGAAGGTGCTGTCATTATCTCTACTTTACAGAGAAGGAAACTGAGGTCCAGGGAGAGACTTGGCAATTCCTTGTCTTCAGACAGCTGTGACCAAGGGGATAAAGGACAGGACATTCTTCTCTCTTGGGAGGGACCCCCTGAGGGGAGTGACAGCCTTAGAAACCAGTCTTCCTAAGCACCACTTCTATGATAGACCCACTGTGCGTGTGGGGTGGGTGTATTTTAGCCCCAGCCCAGCTCAGCCTTCTGGGTGCAAATATTCCCCATATTATAGATGGACACGCTGAAGCTCAGAGGCTTTGCAATGACTCCCTGCAGAAAGGATTTAGTCTAAAACTCTTCACCTCTTGGACTTTGCACTCCCAGGGCCACCCACCTCCCTCATCTTATTTCACACCCCCGATCCCTGGGCACTCCCCACATGATGATTATCCCTGGGGCTGGACCTTAGAGATCTCAGGGTCCACCCCGAACTCTCTAAGGTCCAGCCCCAGGGATGATCACTGATCTACCCCCAGAGCCCGCTGCCATGCCTGGGGCATAGTAGGCACTTTCTAAATGAATGGGATCTTGCCCTGGCTCATCTGAATTTCACACAATTCATGCTGGAATTCAGATCCAGGTTGGCTGGGAAGCTACCACCTCTGAATTTCAGTTTTTAGAGGTTCATTCACGGCTGAGAAGGATGGGAGGCAAGCCCTGGGGGGTGTACACAATGTTGTCAGGCTGAGATCCTGAGGAAGGGCATTGCAAGTGGAGTGAACAGACTGAGCGGAGGTTAAGAGCCAAAAAAGGGCAGGGTTAGATTAAGGAACGAGGGCAGCTTGGTGTGGCCGGAGTGGAGATGCACGTCATACACATTCATCTGGGGACTGGAGAGGGAGGTTGTGATCAGACTGGGGAAGGCTTTGAAAGCCAGGTAAGAAAATGGGGAGCCCCTGCTGAGGTTTAATCAGAGCTGTGTTTTACAAGTGTCACTCTGGCCAGGGCGAGATGGGAATGAGATCCAACTGACAGGATATTCTCATCCTCGGGGCGTGCTGACCTAGGACAGCAGTGGGAGACAGAAGGAGGAGAGATCATCTGCCAGGGGGAGGGTGAGACTGGATTTGGGGGCTGGCTGCCGGCAGGGGCAGAGGCAAGCGAGGGATCCATGCCACTTCCTAGAGCCAGGCGCTTTGGTCCCCGTAATCAGGGTTAAGGAAGGGACGATCATCTCAGACATCGCAGAGGTCACCTCCAGCCTGGCCTCCCCACTGGCTGCTGCCAGGTGATGATTTATTACAAATAAGAAAGGGGGGAAGGAGACAGCAGCAATGAGGACCCCGAAGCAGGAAAGAATTCCAAGTAAATGGGTCCTTTGATCATTGGACCAATCTCCGCAAAGGCTTGTTAGCTCCAAGAAGATCAAACGGGGAAGATAATGAGCAATTTTCAGGTAGTAGGTGCAGCATCCAAGGTGACAACCCAGTTTAGTCAGATTCTTAATCGAGTCGAATCCCTGACTTGACGCTGTTTGCAGAGTCTCCTCCATTATGCTGAGTGCTTTGCTGTCTACGGTCTCCAGATTTCCAGTCGTTAGAGGTATTTATCTCCATGCGATTTAATTAAAGTCTAGTGTTTAATGACACAATGTGCGCGAATTATTTCTTGTTGGTTGTTGAGAGTGCTTTTGTTTCTTTTTTCTTTTTCCTCTCCCCCCTTTTCTCAACAAAGCAGAAGTCTTGTTATTTCATTTGGCAAAGGAAAGGTGGAAGACGGGGCCTGGGCTGGGCTGGGTTGAACTGGTGACAGATCGGATGTTGAGGCTTCCGGGAAAAGCAGGGAGGTGGTTTGTCCCTTGGATCCTTGATGCTGGGCTATGTGTCCACATCATTCAGGGGATAAGCCCTCTCTCTGTAGCCTGTGAAAAACAGCACAGAGCTAGGCACCCAGGGAACACTCATGAAATGTTGGCCTGCACTGTGTCACTATTTTTGTTACATTGTACATTGTCATCAGCTGGTCTACACATATGGGGAGAGGATGGGGTCCCACCAGGGTGTAGCAATTCACAGATAAAATCCTAGCTCTATTGCTAGAATCCCTGGTGGTTTTATTCTGAGTATTTGTCAATGCAGTATTGAGGGGAAATTCTAGACTGGAGAGCAGTTTAGTCCCCACCTGGAGCACTAAAGCCAGAGACAACTGACCCATCCTTAAGGAGGTGGTCCACTCACTTGTGTCCAGGGGATGGAGAGAGAGGTTGGGCTCCCAGACAGCCTGCAAGGTCAGCCCTGCCACCTTGGGAGAGTCTTCCACTCTCACAGCCTCAGTTTCCTCATCTGTACAAAGGGACCATGAAACCCAGTGAGGATTAGAAGAGATAAAACATGAAAGACCCAAGCCTTTGCTTGGCACGTATGCCTGGTTCAATGATGAACAACTTGGATTACCATTATTATCTCTGCTCACAGAAGTACGTGGCCAAAGGGCAGAGCCTAGAAGTTTATGCAGTCAGTGTTTGGGGGTCAAGGGGGTTTTCTAGGGTGAGGACAAGAGCTACCATGGAAGGAAGAAGCACCCTCACCAATGTCTGGGGTTGATGGTGGCCAAATTCACCCTATTCAGGGGGTAACTGGTGAACCCAGTGGGTGAGCAGAGCTCACATCTAGAGAAGGAACAAAGATACCTCCAAGGAAGATGGCTGAGATAAAAATGCATCCATGGATCGGTGAGCCCGGCATGGGGGTACACTGAAGCTTGAAGGGTCTGTGGGTGACCAGGGTGGTCCCAGGCCTTTCAGGCAGCAAAGAACTAAGGAGCGGAACTTCCTGCTGCTGAGAATGGGGCTCACCTCCAGAAACCAGCAGGCAGACGGGACAGGATGGTCCCCTCAGATAGCCCAGGGACAAATGCAGCTTTCAAGAGCTGGTGCAGGCAGAGGCAGGTCTGGGAAGGTGCTGAGTCTGGGAGCCCAGGGCTGCTGGGACATGCCAGTTGGGCCATAGAGAACAGAGGTCCAGAGCACGGGCTTTGAAGTCTAACTGGGCTGGAGACCTGGTCCTTCCATGAACTCAAGCAACTCATGTGACCAACCTGAGTCCCATTCCCACACCTGTCAAGTGGGACAGGACTAGGACCTGACTTCACCAGATTGGAAGGAGGGTTGAATGGAATAATACGTGCCTGATACAAATGAAGTGCTTAGTATATTTTTACTTACTTTTGTCGCTAGGGGATCAGGGCCCTCTGGATACTAAGACCTCATCTATGGTAGCCCTGAACCAGGAGAAAAAGAGACGTGTTCTGTTGACCACCTGTGGGTTTTGAGATGCCACAGGGACTCAATATTTATTTCCCTCAGTTCCCTCAGCGAGGCCAGATGTCTTCCCATCACAAAGCAAGAACCCTTGTGAGATTCTTTCTTGCCCTCATGATGAATGGTGTGTGGCCCTGGAGAGGGGCCCAGGAGTCACTGTGCCCACTGTCCCCTTTGAGGAAAGATGCCCTGAGAGAGACTTTCTGCAGAGTGGCTGTGGCCTGCGCCCTGAGCATGGAGACCCTGCTAACCCCGGTCATATCAGGTAGAGTCAAGGTCAGTGCTCAAGTCTGCAACAGAAGCCTATGTCCTCTGCAGAGACTTGGGAGGGTGGGAGGGATGCCCAGGAATGATGTTTTATTCCAGGTGGAAACAAACAGGACAATCTGCTTCTCTCTTCTAGGGCTCTAGGTATTTTGGAACTATCGCTGAGCATTTGTTTCTGTTTTTCATGAGCCCAGCAAATTCCAGAACCCAGCATAATGGTATGGCCATGCTAACTCACTACCCTTTCTGTCCGTGCAGTTACCCCTGCCCCCATGTCACCAAAGTCAACCTGGATGGGACTCATCCTTGAAGCCCTAGAAGGCCAAATTGATAGAGTGCCTGTGAAGTACCAGGCACTGTGTATAAGACCAGCTCCTGACCTCCAAGGAGCTCCTGCCTAGTGGGAGATGGACATCCAGGCAGACCATTAAAATGGCATGTGAGAAGTGCTAAAGTAAAAGCAGGCCCAGAGGCAGAGCAGGGAACTGGACCTCCCTGGTGGTCAGAGAAGTGTTTGTGAGAAGGTGATGTTGGAAATGGGTCCATGGGAGGAAGAAGAGCATCCTGGGAGAGGGAGCCCTGTGTGTAAAGCCAGAGGCATGAGAGAGGGTGTTGGGTTCCAGGGCTTATATGGAAGGTGTGTGATGCATGAAGCACGAGGCCAGGGGAGGAATGGTGGACAAGGAAACCAGAGCAAAAGACGAGACTGTCTTACAATGTCTTTGCTTAGGATCGGGGGCTGCAACCCACAGACAGAGACACCCTGGTGAATGTCATCTTCTCTTGAGCTCAGACAAAGCCCAGATGCTAGAAACTTAGTGAAGACACATTTGGGCCTTGGGAAACCTTCTGAGGGGGGTGACCACAGGTGAATGTGCCCTGATGACCCCTCCCCATCCCCTCCCCTGCCCAGCATGGAGGCCTTGGCCTGGTGTCAACCACAAGGAAAGCAAACTGATGGAGACCAGCTCGCCAGGTACCCCAGAGTTCCCAGGAGTAGGGCTCACCCTTCCTGCTGCAGAGGAGAGACTTGGAAAATCACCCAACAAGGTCTGAAAAAAGTAAGGAAAAATGGAGATCCGAGGAGCTCTGGGACTCAGAAGCTGCAGCTTGAAAGGTTTTATGGGAGTTTCTGCAAGGAAACAGGTATCTCCACTGACACTTGCCGAGGCATTTTCTCCAGTAACAAGCTTCTTTATTCAACCAAACAAAGAAACCATTGCACACGGAGGAGTGAGGAGAGCTGTCAGATGCTGCTCTGGGGAGAAATGAAAGACGCTGTTGCAGAAGCTAAAGCACATAAAAGCTCAGGTCAAGGCAGAGGCCCCACTCTTCTGGCTGTTTTGCAGCATGCAGGACACTGAAGACAGCCAGCCCACCAAATGATACTGCTCTCGGGGCTGTGGGATGTGCTGGCCGCTAGGGGAGGAATTTGACCAGGCAAGAGTGGTCCCCCCTTGAGCCTCCACAGTCCACTGGCCATCCGTGTGGCCTATACTGCTCAAGATTCTTTCTCTGAGTGATGAAATGAGTCTATTTTCCTCCCAAACTCAAGTCTTCCCAGCTTGGGTGGGAAGGCAAAGAAGAACCATCAGCCAACCCAAAGGCTAGTCCTGAGACCCGAGTTACCTTTGTCCTTCTCACTGTTTTTAACATTCCCACCTCTCTTTCTTACATAGGATCATCCACAAGAGCCCTGCCAATGCTTGGAGACATGAGTGTTTTTGCCTGGTCACAAGGGGGACCCACGCTGTCATCATAACAATAAAAACGACAACCACGAACATGGCAGAGGTTTTGCCATTTACAAACTCTGCCCATCCCTGGTAGCACTGTCCGTCACAGAAAACTGGATCAAAGCATCAAGGAAAGTTTTTTCTCCCCCCATTTACAGATGAGGGAATGGAGCTTCAGGTGATTGAGTTACTTGCTCAAGGAGACACTGCTGATAAGAAGTCAAACCAAGGCTCTAATCCAGCTCTGACCTTCTGCCAGTCTCTGACTGTTTCCATCTCAACGATATAAGCACAGTGCAGTGGCCTTGTTGCTAGATTTTAGCATCAGGGAGAAAGCCCAAGGGCCAGTCTGAGCCAACCAATGGGGAGAGAGCTCATTCAAAGGGCCCACCCTTTGGCTGCTTCTCTGCTTATTTCAGTCTGGCCATCTGAGTATGTGTGACGCCTGTGTCTTCCGATGCCATAGTAATTTAAACATTTGCTTTAAAAGCCACCGCCTGCCACTTCCCTAGCTGGTGACAAACTCTTGAATCAGAGAGAACTGAGTGTAAATTTTGGTGCCTCCTTTTCCTAATTCTGTGACCTTGGGCAAGTCCCTTAACCTCTCTGAGCCTCAGATTCCCACTGCAAAATGGAGAGAATAATGGTGTTTACTACAGAGGAATGGTGTGGGAATTTTACAAGGTAATGTATATAAAGTTCTTAGCAAAGTGCCTGGCACATAATAAATGCTCAATAAATGGTAGCTATTATTAATGGAATGATGGTAATGTTGACAATGATTGTATTGGTTAACCATTGCTCCGTATCAAACAACAAAACTTCAGTGGCATACAACAACAGCATTTAATTAGTTCATCAATTAGTTGGCTGGGACTTGGCTGATCTAGGCTGGACTCAGCTGGAGAGCTGCTGGGCTCCATGTGGCTCTCATCTTTTTCCTGTGCCCATGGGAGTGGTAGAGTCAAAAGAAAGAGCACAAGCTGAATTGCACAAGTGCATTTTGAGTCTCTGCTTGTGTCATATCTGCTTACCTTCCATTGGCCAATGGCTGAGCCCCAGCGCGAGAGACAGAGAAGTACACCCAGGCCAAGATGCATGCCCAAGAGTGTGGATAATCCTATTACTGGCCAGGGAGTGAAGAGGCAGACCTGTAACCCAGTCTTCTACAATGAACAACTCAGGTGGACTTCCTTTGACTTTTACCCACTCACACAAGTACAGAATTAAGATTGTGATTAAGTGGAACCAATTTCTTATCTTTGTCACTGTGATTTTTCCTAACAGATTGTAAATCTTCTAAAACCTAGTCAAGTGAGATTTCTTGTCTCTACATATAACTCATGTACTGTTAGGCAAGTATGTGTTTACAGGCATAGGTGCATACCTTGTGAATATGAAGGCATTTTGTATGTGTACATGGAGACCAAATAGCCAGGATAAGAAGGCTACTTGGAACTAAACCATATAAGGAACAGTTAGAGGAGCAATGTAAATTCACAAAAACTACTAGTAGGTATATGAGTTAGGTTCCAACACTTTGGAAAGCAGCTAAGAATCATCTAAGTTGAAGATACCTATATCCTCTGAGTTGAGAGAAACTCAGGTATATGACCAAGGTACACGTATCAGAATATTTATAACAGTGTTGTGTGCCAAAATCCAAACCTACACACATTCTAAATGTCCACCAACAATAGAATTGATAAGTAAATTGCAATGTATTCATACACTGGAATACTATAACCACAAGGAAAAGAAATGAAGTCTAGCTACAAGCAACAACATGAGTGAATCTTATAAACAAAATGTGAATTAAAATAAACAAGGCACAAAAAAGTACTTCCATGACTCCATTTACATGAAGTCCACAGACAGGAAAAACTAAACTGTATTGTTTAGGGATGGATATGCAAGTAATAAAACAATAAAGAAAACCAGGAAATTATTACCATAAATGTCAGGATGGTGGTTCCAGCTGGGTGAGGAGCAGAGATAATCAAAGAGACACACAGGGTCTTCAGGAGATGGCAAAACTCCAGCTCCTGGCCTGGAAGGAGTTTTAGGAGACTGCTTTAGAGTTATTTATTAAACTGTACATTTATATTTCATGCACTTTGCTGTATGCAGTATTTCACCGAAAGATATGTTTTCTTAAGGACAGCTAGGAAGTAGAGGTGTTTAGTTCAGAGAAGAGAAAACATGGGATGAATGCAAAACCTGTCTTACAATATTTGGGAGATCAGGATATAGACAGGAGACCTCCAGCTTTTTACATAGTCCTCAAGGAGGAAACAGTCAGGATCAGAGAGGGACAGGTTTTGACTCAAGATAAGGAAGAATTTCCAGTAATCTTAAATGTTCAAAGATGGAGTGCACTTTTGGGGAGGAGATAAATTCCTTTTAATTTAATTAAAGGACTCAAAGTCACAGAAACTTTGGCAAAGATCTTGGAGGATGAGTCAGTGTCACAGAGGCCCGGACCAGGGAAGTTTGAGGTTGACCAACTCCAAGAGGTGAGGGCAGCATGGATGAGTAAGGCTGTTGTAGTCAGCAAGACCTGAGGATGACACCCTAGTTCTACCACTAATTAGCTAAGTGACCTTGGGCAAGTTACCTGGCCACTCTGAGCTTCTGTTTCTTCAATTGAAAATGATGCTGCATGTAAATTATCTAGCACAGGTGCCTGGCACTTAATAAGTCCTTGATAAGTGATGGTCATATTATTAACTTAAAAAAAGCTTCTTCCAAATTAGAGATTATGAGACTGTCCATCTCCATGAGTATATATGTTGTATTAGATTTTTGTTGCAATAAAGCTGCGTAACAACCCCAAATTGCAATGGCTTACAAAAACAAGCATTGGCTTTGTGCTCACGGGTCTGTGGGCCAGGTGCAACTCAGCAAGGCCAGGCTCCAGGCTTCAGGCTCCAGCTGTGGGTTGGATTCAGGTCTGCTTCACATATCTCTCATCCTGAGACCACACAACCTGGGGCATGCCCCGTTCCTGATGGAGGGTGGGAAGTTTGCTGAGGACACTTAGAAACACACAATGCCTCTCCATCACTTCCTCTCACATTTCATTGGCCCAAGCAAGTCACATGGCCACACCCAGAGTCAACGCTGCAGGGATGGCTGCAATGCCATTCTACTCTAAAGTCACATGGCAAAGGGGAATGCGGGTCAGTGAAGCATTAGGAGCAAGAATTCTATCTACCAGGTGCATGCATGTGAAATATTTGAGTGACTCTGTTCAAGATGGAAAGAATGTATTTTTTAAAAATCTTCTTTGAGAACCATGAAGCTATAAATTATGAGGTTCAGAAACCTCAGCCTGACAGTGAACAGTGAAAATCTAATTTTTCCATTTTATTGGCTTATATAATAAAATCATTGCATAGCTGATTAGTTTTAATGCTCCACGACATGTCATTGAGGAGATAAATTCAGAGCTCAGGGGGCTTTCTTCCTAATTCTGGTTCTCACCTGTTGACCTTAAGACTCTCCTATTCCTGGTTGAAAATTGGTTTCACCTTTTTTTCCCTAGGGCTCCTTGGCAAGTTGAGATTTCTGTTTGAGGATCTGTTTTGTCTCTTTGTCAAGCAGAGGTGTTTACAGAGGAGGCCACCGGTGTCTGGGCTTAGGTAGGGCAAGAAGCCAGGTGCAACCAAGCTGAATGGTCCCGTTCTCCTTTAAAGAATTTTAAGCAGCTCCACCAGGTCCTAGCCCAGTGGGAATCCCCTCCCTCTGTTAACATTTCCTCACAGAAATGATGCTTGGGGTGCATCTCTCCTGCTACTGCATCTCATCTCGGATTCACTTCCAGATGTGCCGGGAGCAGAGCAGATCGGGTGGGCTCGCCTCTTCAGTGTGGGCTGGGTCTCTGGAAAGAACAAGGAAGCCTGGCCTGTGGGTGGAGCAGGAAAGAGAGAAGAGAGAGCCACGCAGCCTTGTACGAATCGAAGGCTGCCCCACAGGAGGGATGCAGGAAGCCTGGAATAGAACTGATGGGAGTGGACCAGTTAGTGGATCTGCCACTAGCTTTCCGTGGGAGTTAAAGGTCACTTTGCTCCTCTGTGCCTTGTCTCCAAAAAGGGCTGGAGTTGAGGACCCCTAAAGTTCCTTTCAGAGAAGTACAGAGTATAGTGCTTGGAAGACTCCAAGGCTCAGCACACAAAGCTCAGATACTGTCTCCGGAGCGTGACCTTAGGCAAGTTACTGCAATGCTCCGTGCCTCAGTTTCCTCAGCAGAAAAATAACCATACCACCTCTCCGGGTTGTCACAAGGAGGAAACAAGTTAACTTGTCTGTAGTGTTTGGAGCAGTCCGTGGCACCGTCCCTGGCACCGTCCATCAGTGTTACCTCTTGTTATTGTTATTCCAGCTTAAGATGCTAAAGCACTTTGCTCCTTTTTTAAACGTGATTTATGCTTCCAGGCTGTGAGGGCTATTAGGTTGACTACGTGAGTGTATAGTATATGGGATGGGGGAGGCAGTAAAAGCACGGTCTGTGCAGAGATGCCGAGCAAGGTGGCAACTGGAAACGATTCAGAAATGAGGTGCGGACATGATTAAAGTTCTGAAGAATGGCACTACCTGGCAAGAGAGGCAGAGAGTGGATTATTTACAAGAGCAGAGGTGGAGAGGTTACAGAGAAGAATTCCCAGGCACCAGCTCTTCCGGTACAGTGGGAAACTTTGGGGGTGAGACCCCAGCTGAGCTTCTGGATAATTACACAGGAAGCAAAGAGCTGGTTGAATTTCCACCCACCTGGCAGAAGAGTGTCCCTCATTATCTTGCCACTAAGATTTAAACCCAGGTGTGAGGTTTTTCTCTCTCAAAGTTCCCTTCACTCCTTAGACCTCCCAAAATATGACATGAAGGTAGTAATCAGGTTCTCCGAGACCACCTATCTGGGGGAAATGTAGAGAGAAACTTTAGGGAGAGTCCAGGGAAGTTTAAAACAACACACTGTGTTGGGCGTGGCCTTGAATACGTGAGCCAAAGTTTCCCACCTCATAATAAGGGGATGGGATGAGAACACAGTTCCTGATAACCACCACTTAACATTATGCAGGCTCTGGCCCCAAATCCACAGTGTTCTGACATCTGATGACCTTAAAAGTAATTGAAAAAGCAAAATTCAGTCAATAGGTCACCTTCTGTCTCCATGATACTGGACATCCCATCTAATTTTTATTTCCTGAATTGGACAGGGACTTGTAACTTCTGGATCGATGTTATAACTAGCAGAACAAAGCAATGCAGGGACGGGACCATCAGATGATTCTAGGTCGAGAGACCCATCTCCTAGTCTTGGAGGTTCGGGGACAGTTTCCATCTGACCAGGGAAATCATGATTGAGAGACTGTGATTCTGGACAGCTGCATGGCTCTGTGGTCTGGGACTTACATTCTTAGACTCTGGTCCCGAAGCAGGGCCCTCTGTCAGTCAGGGTGGGATGGGTAATGCTGCAGTAACAATGAGCCTCAGCCTCAATGGCTCACACCGACAAAGTCTGGTTTCTTTCTCCTGCTCTATGTCCATTGCAATGGGGACTTGACACTGCCTCTTCTTCACTCCGGGACCCAGGCTGATGGAATGTCATGTCGACATGCACTTCCACTATCACTGCAGCAGAGGGAAGGCAATTCTGGAGGGTCTTGCACTAGCCATTAGGGGTTCCCACCCAGAGGTGACACACGTCACTTCCCCTGACAACTCAGTGACTCCACAACCACATGGGGGTCAGGAAATGCAAACCTGCATGTGCCCGTAAGGTGAGAAGGGACATAGCTGATGAACAGCAACAATGGCTACCACAACCCGCTTCTGAGCCCCCAGCCTCAGCTGCTTCACTCTCTGCCAGGGTCCATCCCCCTTCTCCCCACCTGTAGCGACATCCTTGGGGGTGTGTGTGTGTGTGTGTGTGTGTGTGTGTGTGTGTGTGTGTGTGAGAGAGAGAGAGAGAGAGGGAGGGAGAGAATGCAACCCTCAGCTCTTCCCTCGAGAAACAAATGACTCTCTGACATCTGCAGCCCATTATCAAGGTAATTCAGTCCCTGTAGACTTTCTTATTACACGCAAACCAATGTTACTATTATTGTTTATCATTTCTATGACACGGCAAGTATGTGCTATTCTCCTTCCTGCTTAAGATTGGCCCAGCTGGGCTCTGGGTTTCCAGCCTCACTTCCTTCATTCTCACCCCCTGCCCTTGGGCTCCCCTCCCTGCTGCACCAATGTCTATGTACCACCCTCCACCCCAGTCTCCCTGTCTGCCCTCCACACCCTCAGCTGTAGAGCAGTTCCCAGGCAACCTCTCCTTCCTGGGACTGGCAAGTTAGCAGCACAGACAGGAAAGGGGGCAAGTCAGTTCATATGTCAGCACCTGCTGTCTGCACGGCACTGTGTCGGGTTATACACCTGTGTGACTATCCTCAGACGGAGCAGGTAAAGTGGAGACATTCACACACGCAGCACATGAATCACACTTGGCAGAAGAGAAAGCTCGGAAATGAAGCAGCCCCTCTACAGGCATAACTGATCAGTGTCTGGGATCTTGGAGGCGAGTAGAGCTTCTGGAAGGAGGTGAGTGGGGCTTTTGGAAGGAGCCCTGGGTTTGGAGACGGAGCCCTGGGTTTGGGGATTGATGCTGCCCGTTCCCACCCATGTGAACTTGAGAGGTACATTACCTTCCCAAGCCTCTGTTTCCTGGACTGGGAGATGGGGGTCACTATTTCTGCCCTGCCTGCTAGGACAGATGAGAAAATAGCGCTGATATAATAACATGAAGCATCCCAGCTTCGAGTACCTCAAAGGCATAGGGTTTGGGGCCGCTGCTCCTTTGGAACATTACTCGCTCAACAAGCATTAGTATCAGTGGGATCAGGTGTCCCCAAAAAGCCAGCAACTCTCTTTGTGGAAGCTCATGAGCTGGTAGATAGATGACCTCATCACAAGGCTGCCTTTGGGATTCACAGAACAGCGTCATTTACAGCTCCATTCATTTGTCCAACAAGCAGTAACCAAAGTAACCAGTAACCAGAGTAAACCACTCTGGATCAGATCACTTGAAGCACCGGAACTCAGAGGCTGCCCTCCTGGCACTTACAATCTAGACAGGGGAGAGGGACAATAAACAAAAAGGCAAATAAACATGACAATTTCAAATAGTTACAGATCATAAGAAGACCAGCAGGCTTGTGCAGTAGAGCGTGGCTGCCCGTTTTATACTGAGCTTTATGAACTGTGTGTTCATTACCAGGCGCTCTGCCCAGCCCCCCACCTTGCCCAGCCAGCCCACTTGGATTCTTAGCCATTGCCAGGCCTTCACCAGAAACTCAGCTCCTCAGGAAAGACTCCCACAATCCCCCGCAGCTGGAAAGCATCCCTCCCACCTTGAAATCTGCCCGTCTCTTTATACTCTTCTTCTGGATTTTGGAGCTGCCTTTTTAAAATCCTCATAGCCTGATGCGCAGGCATCATACCATTCTGCAAATGAGGAAGCTGAGATGCAGAGAGGTGAGATAAATATCCGGATTCGGACTACCACAGTTGCCATTGTTATCACAATCCTATACCAGCATCAGCAACTTCATCCTTTCCTGGGGTATCACAACCTCAGCCATTGTAACAACTCACACCATCACCATATCACTGAAAATTCTTGACCACTGCTCACAGCCATCACCCCATCACCACTCTGTACCCCGACTAATTTAACAATCTGCACCAATCACAGGCAAAACCTTCCAGGTTTACTCCTTTTTTCTTTCTGCCTCACCTCTGGGGACAGGGAACCCCGGATGGCATGTGTGCTGATCCTCTGTCACACATGGGACATGTTGACCCAACCACGGGCCTTGAAGGAACTGGGTAAGTTGGGTATGACCACGGGGTGGTGGTACTTCCAGGTGAGTGGTGCCTTCTCCTCCACGCAGGATGCTATTCCCAGGGCCCTTGGCCTTTAGCCCCCCCCTCAGCAAATGGAGGAGTGGGGTCCCAGGGCCCATCAGTCTCGATGGCCCTTCCTTGTCCCCCCCATCACCTTTGCACTGATTCTACTGTCTGATTTCCATGTGCCTCTCCCCTTCCCGACTACCCACCTCTCGAGGGCATGGGCTCTGTCTTTTTCATCTGCCTTCCCAGCATGAGGCTCAGAGCCTGGAACCTAGCAGTCATCAGAGAATGTCTACTGACCTGGGAGGTTGAAACAGGAGAGAACATTTGCTCATCAGACCCCTGTAGGTCCGGCTGGGCACCAGCGCTTTTTTCCAGGAGACACATCTTGCCTGGTGGAAGGTCCTGCTTGGGGAGGCCCAGGCCATGGCCAGCTCTGCCACACTTGGCAGCGGGAGGGCCTTGTGTCAGCGGAGGAAATGAGGTCACTTACCAGCCTACCTGCTGCCGCCTGAGCCTCGCACGCATTCCTTGTTCAATGAGATGTTGTTTTCAAATGCGTTTCCCAGGGAATCGGTGTGGTTTTTTTTCTATCTCCTTTTTTGTTTTTACTCCTCTCTCTGTCTGGCTGAGGGGCCCAGTTGCAGCTGCTATAGCAGAGGGCAAAAAACTGGGATCAGGGTTTGTGGGC
Source organism: Eschrichtius robustus (assembly GCF_028021215.1). Classification (NCBI taxonomy): domain Eukaryota; kingdom Metazoa; phylum Chordata; class Mammalia; order Artiodactyla; family Eschrichtiidae; genus Eschrichtius; species Eschrichtius robustus. Next base: position 13,850,745 of record NC_090826.1, on the reverse strand, counting down.
AGGCCAACCTCAGAGCTGCCGGGCTTCCCTGGCTCGCCCAGTTCTGCCTATGATACGGCTAACTGTTACGGCCACTATCCTCCGCTGTCCTTTCACTGAAGCCACCACCGGAGCAAGGCCAGGCCCTTTCCCCTGGGGCCCAGGGATCATGGCTATTGTGCACAGTGAGTCCCACAAACTCTGCTTTCTCCCTTGTCCCAGCCTCCCCACCATCTGTGTTCAGGCCATCCCTACCCTGAAGGCATCATTCCTCCAGGAAGCCCACTGGGATGAGCTCTTCCTTTCTATCAGGCACCAATGCCACCTGTGACTCCCTTCTAAGCCCCGCAGGGGCAGGTAAAATGTCTTGTGCGTGGTACCTTCAATCAGGACTTTCTGGATACCTACTGGGTTTCAGGCTCCAGAGATGTGATGGTAAACAAGACAGACATCGTTACTTTCCTCAAGAAGTTTCTGACTAATTGGAGAGAAAGAGGTGGAAGAAGCACACGAATAAGAAAATAATGGTGAATGATGCTAACGGTTATAAAGGAAACAAAAAGGATGTGAGGACAGAGACTGTTAGGGGAGGGGAGGAACCTCACGACGGGGAGATGTCTGGGAGAGTGTCTCTAAGGCAGGACATTTGATCTGAAACCTGAAGGATAATGAGAAGCTCATTGTGGAAACACTGGAAGCGGGATGTCGGGGGGTAATTCTGGACAGTGGCCTGCGGCCCATGGGGGAGAGTGAGGAGGAGGGGTCATAGGAGACAGCGTCGGGGTGGCAGAGTCAGATCGTGCTCAGTAGGAACCTGTACTGGGACACTCGGGAGGACTCTAGGCAGAGATCTAAAAGGACCCCCCGCCCGCGTTGTACCCCCAGGGCTCATGGCAGGCGCTCAGGGAATATCTGGAGAATAAATGAGGGCGAGGCTTTGTTGGTTATTTGTCTATTTCCACTCACTCCATGTCAGCTTTCCAATTCTATTAGAAGGTCATTTTGATGCTAGGTAGGGACTGGGCCTGTCTATTCACCAGGGCCTCTGAGATCTGGTCCCTCCAAGTACGTGGAGCATGGATGGATTGATGCGCTGTGGAGCCTTCAGCCAGCCTCCCGGCCCCTTCTCCCTCTCCCCTTCTGCCCTTTTCTCCCCATCCCTGAAAATTGGTGATGGTCCCTTCTGCTTCTCCCATTCCCAGAGGCTGGCAGCTCCCAGAATGTCAATATGGATACTTCTGCAACGTCGGGCATGTACAGAACCTTCTCTGCACACACTGCAATCACAGCTACAATTGCATCTGGAGTCTGACTGAAACAAGAGTGTGTAGTACATACAAGTCTTCGGAAACAGACACGCCTGGCTTCAAATCCCACTCCACTTCCTAGCTGTGTGACCACTGTCAAGTCACTCAGTGTCTCTGAGCCTGTTTCCTTGCCTATGAAATGGGTGTTTTGGAAACCTTAGCAGAGTGTCTCACTCTTGGCAAATGCTCCATCAATGTCAGTTATCATTCTAATGACTACTCGGACAGGTAACCCTCATGGCAATCCTGCAAGGAGGATCCTGTTATCTCCACATTACAGTTGTGGAAAATGAAGTCAAAAGATGAAACCACCTGCCCAAGGTAACTCAGAGACGGAGATGGGGTCTCGGTTTAGGTTTTCTGACTCTGGGGCCCACACCATTCCCACGAGGCCCTAGCTCCCACCGTAGCAGGAAAGCAGTTCTCTCTGGGGGGGATGTGAGCTGCAGCTCCCAAATGCCACGTATTCTGGAGCGTTCCTTAAGGGAACACATTCTGCCTGGACTCCCAGAGGGCCATCTTTTCTTGATTGTTTCCCAGCCGAGTTCGCAGTACAAGAGACAGAGCAGGCGGGGCCCAGGCAAGAGCTGGAGAAGCCGTCTGCTGACAATAACACATTTTTACCAAATTACCAACTCCCAGCATCTCCCATTAGCGAGCGATTCTTGCAAGGCAGACACGCTAACAAGATGCCTCTGAACTCCTGTCCACATCTTCCCCTGCCAACGGGGGAGGCATGAAAGCTGCTGTTGGGGGGAGCTGTGTTCTTAATTACTGGGTGAGGGAGGAGGGTAGCCAGAGGAGGGCTTCTTCATCCTTTGCAGATCCCTAATGAACCTTTTAACACGCTTAAAAAAGTAAATGAAGAGAAAATTTGTAAAAAGCTCTTTTTAAAGATTTTGGCAGGTTTGATTAGTGGTTTTGAAAGCCCTAGACAGCCACTTAATTGGTGAGCCCCCTTGACAGCTGGTGAATAGAAGGTAGGGATGCAATGGACCGCACTGGCCTTTTTCTCTTCTGTGTACCTTTTCCAAGATATCTTGTTGGCCTCAGACTTGCTGACGCCCCCCCCCCCCCCCGCCCCATCTGCTGCCCAGAGTGCCCTGCTGATACAGCTGTGCTAAGCAGGCAGATGGACATAGAGAACTTTCAGGTTATGAAAGTTCTTGCAGGATGTTGGAAGCAGTATCTAGAAGGGCAGTCAGAGGGAGTACAATGGGATTTATTTGGACAGGGCTTACACAGAGCTTACAAGGGGAACTTACACAATGCACAGTGAAATCCTCTCTGTGGTGATCTGGCTCCCTTGCCTTCAGTTCAGACCCTTATCATTAGGAGTAACTCATGGTGTTGCTATAAGAGCCTGGGCTTGGGGGCCAGGCTATTCTGGGTTTGAATCCTGAATCTGCCCCTTTAAGATGCATGACTTTTGCAAATGAGAAACTTGTCTAAGCCTCAGGTTCAACATCTGTAAGTTGGGGACAATTATACCTACTTTATAATATTGTTTGTTGTGCAACAGAAACTAACACAGTGTTGTGAAGCAATTATACTCCAATAAAGATCTATTAAAAAAAATATTGTTAGAAGTAAATAGCTGAATGCCTGTGAAGTACATGGGACATAAGAAGTGCTCCAGAAAGATTAATTTCCCCCATCCTCAGCTTCTACTTGAGTATCAGGAACCATATAAAAATTTAACCATACAAGTAGGGGATGGGAAAACCATGGCTAGGATATATGAAAAACCCAAGGGTTTTAGAAAACAATAAGTATATTGTGAGTCTCCAATAAGATATAGGGACTGAAACAATAATGGGATGTTGACCATATTAACAGAGGTAGAGTAGGCAGAAAGTGGGAGGTGATCATCTTGCTGTACTATACTCCAGTACTCCCACCTGGAGAAGTGGCACCACATTTTTTTTTTAACATTTTTATTGGAGTATAATTGCTTTACAATGGTGTGTTAGTTTCTGCTTTATAACAAAGTGAATCAGTTATACATATACATATGTTCCCATATCTCTTCCCTCTTGCATCTCCCTCCCACCCGCCCTCCCTATCCCACACCTCTAGGTGGTCACAAAGCACAGAGCTGATCTCCCTGTGCTATGCAGTTGCTTCCCACTAAGTGGCATCACATTTTGAGCAAGGTAATGGCCAAAGGGATTAGGTTTAGAGAGAGTCTGGGTAGAGGGACTTGAAATCATACCATGTGGGAGGTAGTTGAAGGAACTAGTACTGTGTAGCCTAGGGAGAGACTGGATAGAGTAGAGGTGATAGATATTTTGTAGCCGCAAATGTCTGACATGTAGTCCCCTGAAAATGGTAACGTTTTTCTGAGTGGTCCTAACCAGAGGGTAGAAATCCCCCCAAACTAAATTTTGGTTAATATATGTATATAAGGAGAAGTTTTTAAAAGTCAGAACCAACCAATTGTGAAATTTTTTGATTTATGCAGCAATATGTGCCAGGCACTGTCCTCAGTCCTGGGATTAAATAAGTGAACACAACAAAATCCTCACCCTGAAGGAGGTCACTGTCTACTGGACATGGATAATTCCCTGGACATATAGACTAGTCAACCTCTTAGGCTGCAGTGGGAAGATGCATCAGGGGAAGGCTGGACTGAGTGACCTTGACATCTGTGATTCCCTCAATTTCAGTGGACCATTGCCAAGATCTCTGGCCCTAGAGGCAACCATCTTGATAAAGAAAGTTTTCCCTCTTTCGGGGTTGAGCCTGAATTATAGGCCAGCTCTGGATTTGAAATCCATGTGTATGGTGGTAGTAGGGGTTGGATGTGGAGCAGTTCCGTCTACAGTGTCAGTATACATAGATATCCATCGAGGTTTTGCCTTTCCAGAATACAGATCCCTTACTCCTCCTAATAGTGCCCTGATTTCCCTGGGGACACTCAACCTTCCTCCCCTCTCAGTCCAGGTGGTTTGAGTGGGGTTGTCCCCGTTTTTGCTCCAGGTATGGGCATGTGATCCAGGCCTATCCAGTCAGAGCATCTCATCAGGTTCAGGGATGGGCATGTGACCTCATCTGGGCCAATGGGAGGTCAAAGAGTCAATGCTGGACTTTAGTAGGGATTGGTGAAAAAGAAGAAGGCTCTTGCACTAAGATGGTAGGATGGAAGATTTGAGCCACTGGCAGCCATCTTGGCACCATGAGGGGAGTGCCTGAGAATGCAGTCAACACAAATGAAAGCAGGGCTAAGCAATGGCAAAGAAGAATGATCAATATTTTTATATTTGGACTTATTACATGTTTATGTAAATAAAAATATTTATATTTTTATATTATTCTGTCAGAATTTTTTAGGGCCACCTGGATCCAACCAGACCTGAAGCTCTCTCACAAACGTATGTGTTCTGTGGCCTAAAACATCATCTGTGGTGGTTGTTGCTTGAGCCCATTAGAATTAATTTTTTCTGTCACTTGCTCCCAAAAGAGTTATTTCTGATGCAGGGGGTTCTTTTAAGTATAATATGGTTGTTCCCTCTACTGGCCAATCTCAGATAACCTGATGGGAGGGAACCATTTCAAAAGGAACAGGAGGGGATCCATTAACACCTCCGAGAGACCCCCAGAAGGGATTAGTGTCAACCTCTGGAATACATCCTCACTCCTGAATAAACTTGAAACTGGGCAGGGGGTTCTTTCATCATGCTGGCATGATTCTAGAAGCAGGGAGCAGATTAAAATGGAGCCACAAGGTCTGTTATCACCGTGGTTTGTGGTTATTTTAGGGGGCACATTTTGGTACCCTGCCCCTACCTCAGGCCCTCGCACTGGGCACCATGACTCAGGGTGTGGAGGGAATGCTCCTGTGCCCACCCATCACTGTCATTATTATTATTACATTAAAAAACATCTCCAGAGATTATTAAAACCTCAAGCAAGGACAAGCAGGCCCACAGACTGGGCACCTGACGGTTCCCTTGTGTAAGCCCTGACAGAGCACTTGAGTTGAATAATAACGCTAATTTGTAGCTAATGAGCTCCCCTCTTCAGCTAGCAGGTCAGAAGGGGGTTGGTTTCAGGAGGGTTTCTGGAGGCCTGCAGTGCTGGTTCCCAGGACAGAGAGGGTGGCCCAGTCCCTGCTCCCAGATGCTTCAGGATGGGGACGAGCTCGGGCGCTGTCTTAGGTAAGTGAGGCAGTGAAAATCCAGGGATCCCCAGCTAAGCCAGAAAATGTTTTGCTGTGCCCCCCTCCCTCCAGCATCTAATCGCAGCAGATCCTGCTGGTGGGGGTGAGGATGCAAGGACGAGGCGGGGCTGGGACCCGGCCTCTGCTGCCATCCTCTGAGCCCCCGGAATCCCTGAGCTGCAGGGGCAGCCTCTGGGGTGTCCACCTGCAGTCCGAGGCAGGGGAAGCAGCCTCTGGCCTAAGTGGAGGAGGGAGGGGGCACCAGGGAGCAGAGGGTGTGGGTCCTCAGGAGAAAAGGAGGGAGAGGCAGTAGGAGTCTGTCTCATTGAGGTGTGGACTGTACATGACCTGGGAGGCTCTCCAAGTGGGTTTAATCCAGTGACTTTCACACTGTGAGCCGAGAAGTCAAGCCGGGCACTCTGCTCTCACCTGTGTTGTATATATCGGGGCTCCGCCTAAGGCGTCATTCAAAGGGAAGAGTCCATGGCACAAAAGACAAATGGTTTGAAAACCACTGGCTCCCCTGTGGCTGACATCTGAGACCCAGAGAAAAGAGCAACATTTTTTGGAGTCAGTGTACATTTAGTCCCCAACAGGACAAAGGAGCAGGTGTCCAAGCTTGAAAGTTGCTGAGGAGAGGCCTTGGGGGAATGTGGCAATGGTATCCCAGGGGATCCCACAGGGAGACGGCAGTGACTGGGACCAGGAGAGCTGAGCCCTGCGGACCACAGCAGTCTTCATGGAGGTGGGAGGATCAGAGTGAATTTCCATGGGTTCCTGCCAATGGAAGTCCCAGCAGAGGATCTTAGAGGCAGGATGCCACATCCTTGCATCCTTGCAATCCTTGGGGTTGCAAGGAGCGTGGGCTCTAGCAGCTGTGTGGGAAGCTCAGTCAGGAAACCAGGGAGATATGGAATATCCCAGGGGCAATTCATGGGGTCTCATGTGTTACTGATCCCCCCTGCAGACTGACAGGCTTGCTTTCCTAATCATACTATCGCTCTGTGGCAGCTTTAACATATCCTGGCTCTGTGCTCTCTGCATGGCTGCAGTCCACCTTTCAGACAGCTGTCTGCACATCTGGGACAGCTGCAGCAGCCAAGTGAGCACCTCTGACGTGCCAAGCACTTTACAGAGTCATTTCATCCTAAGCCTGGAGGCGCAGGAAGGACACTGAGGGGGTTTAGAGAGGTTTAGAGAGAAGAGATGACTTTCCACGTTAGACACGGAGCTGGTGGCAGATCGGGATGGATAAGCAGATTTTCTTGTTCCTCTCTGAATATTCAAATCCTTCCCCACTGCTTCCCCTGTCAGCATTCACAGGAGGATGTCTGAGATGAGATGTCTTCCAGAGATGCTTCTTGAGTCTGCAAGAGCGCCCTGGAAGATTTTTGCTGCCATCCTGCTGGCCCAGGCAGAGATGTTCCACTGGTGGGAAGGATTGCTAGCCTATACATTTGGGAAACTTTGAATTAAACTAAGGAAAACAAACTTCTTCTTTGCTTGTTTTTCAGGACCTCTCAGATCCTTCACTGATAAAGTGCCCTGTAAATCTCTAAGAAACGGATCGGGTTTGTAGTATTTCCTTTTCTCATTGGATCATTTTTATCTGTGGGGCTAGACTCAGCTATGCTTCAGTAACAAACATCTCCAAAATGTTCCTGGCTTGTGACAACAAAGGTGTATGTCTCACCTGTACTGTGTCTCCACTGCAGGTTGACAGGGGGTGTTTGCTCATGGTTTTCACTCACAAGAGGTGCTTCCCAGCAGGGGGCCCAGAATTCCTGAGGATCTGTACCACCATTTAAATGCTTCAGTCCGGAAGTGATGAATGCCACTTTCACTCACAACTCATTGGCCAGGAAGAGTCACGTGGCCTCACACAAGGACAAGGGGTCCAGGAAGTGCACTGCTGCCCTGTTTCCAGGAAGCACAGAGCTAGAAAATGTGGGAGAGGACCACACCGGGGGTTCTCTGGTCTGCAGATCATCTGCCAACATCTCACGGGCCCTTGTGCTTGGTAGAGCCCCATTTGGGAAGGCGGCTCCAGGTTATCCAGTGCCCCGGGCTGGACCAGATGCAGCCCCCACCTTAGATTTCTGGAGTTCTTATCTCCCTCCTTCCACCGATGTCCCAAGAGTAGAATTTCCTGTGTCTTCCCTTCCTCTGTTCTCCCCACATTGACGCTTGCCCTTGTTAATTCCTGTTAGACACAGGCTAAGCCCGCTTCATGAGCCACCTTCTGAGAAGGAAATCTCCCCCACAGGCATGCCATGATTGCCTGCCGACAAAGATGCCTGTAATTGCCAGGAATGCACAATGGGATCTGAACCTCTCCGTCACCTACTGCAAACAGTCTCCATACGCTCCTGCCTGAGGTATAAATTTAGCCCACCTGAGTCAGCAGAATTGCAGAGAACCACGGAGTCAGAAGCTGATGCCCATGGAGCCGGCATCAGTTCAGCACAGTTGGGGTGAGAAGTCAGGCTGGTGGGGGTGTGCCGTGCCCAGCAGTTGGGATCATGGGCATTGGGCAGAAAAACACTCAGGTATGGCCTTGAGCAGAAAGTGGAACCTCTTTGATCCCTAGTTTCCTCATCTGCAAGTGGAGATATTAACAGGGTTCAATCAGGCAGCATTGGATAAATCAGATATGACTGGCTAACTTTGAAAACTGGTGTTGTTCAATGGTTGCTGTTGTCATTTAGATGAGATGAGAGGAGGACAGGTATAGTGGGATCCAGGAGGCCTGGGCTCCAGCCTCTGCTCTGCCCCTGACCTACCATGTGTCATTGGTATTGGGTTGGCCAAAAAGTTCATCCGGGTTTTTCTGTAAAAGATGGTTTATTTCAACTTCATGTGTTTTCTTTCTGGAGTCCAGGGAGGTGCTTCTCATGATAGATCACCAGAACACAATAATCCAAGCTAAACCAGGCCTCTGCTCATATCATATCTGGCCAAACCAAGTCACATGGCTAACGCCACTGGGCAGGGAAGTGCATACCACCCACGTGGAAGGTGAGGGGGAATGAACATTTATTGAATAATCATCCAAACTGTCACAGACATGCTTTGCTTTCCCTCCACCCCTAGTCTCAGGGCCTTTTTACAGACTGCACCATTCAGACCTCAGCTTGGAAATCACCATCATGAGAGAAGCTGCCTCTGACCCCACAGTCTGGTTTCATCTCATCATTATATACCCACAGCATCCTGTGGGCCTTCCTTCCCAACCCTCAACCTGGATTCTCTGGATATTTTCTATCGATACGTGGTACCTATTTTCCCCATACTTCCTGGTCTGCAAGACTAAAAGCCCCATATCCCAGATTCCTTTGCATCTAAGATCTGGGATAAAATGAGGTTTCCATTTGGAAGGCAAACATAAAGTGAATGCCATCTCTCTGTGGTTTCTGATCCTCTCCACTGGTTAAAATATCTGTGATTTTCCTGCAGCAAGTTCCTAGGTTAATTCACCAGCATCCTGGGTATCATGGAAGAGTGATGGTCACGAGAGCTTCTTGAGATGATTCCCTAACCATTGGATCACAGCATCAGGTGGCCCTTCACCCCCTCCTGTCGTGTGGGGCTGGGTCATCAGTAGTGGTGGCTCCAAACCCAGATGGCAGGGCATCAAGGGTGGCCCCAGGGTCCCAGCCCCTCTCCTGATGAGGCCTACATTGTTCTGAGAGTCATTCCCAGGGACCCAGCCTAGGCCCTGCTTCTTCAGACCGTCCAGTAGTTTTGTAAACACATAATCCCCTGTATTAAATCCCTTTCTTCTTAAAATACAGCACTGCACCCTGACAGATATGATGTTTTAATTACTTGGTCAAATGCCATTTTCCCAACAAGACTGCAAACTTCATGCCAGCAGAAACCAAATGAGTTGTGTTCACAATGGCAACATCTATCACAGTGCCTGGCACACCATGGGAACATGGTAAATACTACTTCGAGTGACTGAATGCATGAGTCCATGCACTGGCTACAGCAATTTCTTACCATGATAACCAAATGCTATACAGACATAGAAATGGTAACCCAACAAGGGGTCCTAGACTGCCCTGGAGTCCACCCTTATCCAAATTCCTGGAAAAAGACATCACAAACTCTTGCTTGCAATGCTACGTCCATGAAGGTATAAGGAAGTTGTGCCTCTTTTAGCGGATAGGAAAACAGACCCTGTGCACATCACTGGGAAGCAAGAGGATGTAATGGTCAGAGAATGGGTTGTGACATCAGGCAGACTTAAGTTCAAGTCCTTGCCTGACTGCTTACAAGCTGTGTGACACTGACCAAGTGAATTAACCTCTCTGAGACTCAGTTTTCTCATCTGTAAAATGGGTGGGGGGAATTATATCTATCTTGTACAGAAGTAAGTCCTTTGTACACAGTAGGTGCTTAATAATTGTTTGCTTTTGTCACAAAGCCTGACATGAGGCAATTACTTGCCTAGGGTTTCACATTTCAACTTGTCAGAGGTCTTAGGGTCCTTCAGGGGCTGTCTAGGCTAAGGTGCCCCATTGCCCTGATGCATGAGACTTTCAGGGGACTAACAGCCAGCCAGCCTTTGGTGGGGATGTGTTCATGGGTTCTCTGGACTTCCTGCTGTCTCAAGACACAGCTGTGTTTTAACTGATAAAGAGTGCTGTTCAAATGTGATCACACATGTGATCTTGTGACGGGGACAAGATATATTAGCAGTAAGATTCCCCACCACCCTCAACTTCCCCCAATGAAAATGTTGTCTTTGCAAACCAAGATCCCATGCCCAGTCTCCACCTCCGATGAAAGCCAGCCCTGTGTTTATAGCCTAGTGCTGGAAGTTGGATAAAGAAATGAGGAACAAAGGGGGAAACAGTTAGCCAGAATGGCCATCTAGACTGTTCTACATCATAAAGGGTTGGGGAGGAGGTGGAAGAGTCTCAGTGCTTGAGTTTGGAGAGAGAGAGTTACGGATGGGGATGGATCAAATGATGATAGAAAATCGACCTCACTCCCCGTGCCTTCCAGCTCTACATGTTTCCTCTGTGAGTCTGCACAGAAGCTGACATCTCTAGCTTTGGAGACGTCCTGGGCTTAATAACACACAGATCACACAGGACAGGGGCTTATTGACTCATCATGGCCTGGGAAGCCGAGGTGAAGGACACAAAAACCTGGGTGTTTTGATGAAGGGAGGGGCTCAGGAAAGATTTGGAAAGCAGACCACACAGGAGAACGGGCAGGTCAGGGTCAAATATGGGGTCCCTCAGAAGCCCTGGGTGCTGGAGGGAAGCTTCTTAGGTGTCTCGAATTTGCCTTTCCACTCAGGGCATCTTTGGAAGAAACATCCTTGGCAGAAAACTTGGCAGAAACGGTAAGGTTCTTTATATACTTTAGAGGGCTTCCTGGCAGCCCCTCCAGCATTGCGATCTGCCCGGAACTGCCCCGGGACTTGGCAGAGACAAAAAGTGCACTTAGGGATGATAAGTGATAAAGCATCGTCTTTCGAATCAGGAGACCTGGGTTCAGGTCCCAGTTCTGCCCCGTCCAGCTGTAAGCATTGGGCAAATTCTCTTACCTCCCCAAGGCTCAGGGTCTTCAACTGTAAAATGGGCATAGCAATACTTACGTCACAGGGTTGCTCTGGGTAAAAAATGATAGGGTATTTGAAAAGGCTTGGAACAAGGGCTGAAACGTGGGAAGCCTTCAATCCATGATGTTACTATTTTCAGTGCCAGCGCCACTCATCCCGTCCCATCCTGTGTTCCCGGGGCCATGCCCACGCAATAATCCTGCCCTCCCCACAAATGTCCTCACACCCCCTCCTCACAGACCCCCAAGCCCTTCTCCCCACATTCACTGATTCCATGACATCCTTGGTTTGGGGAGCTAATTTTCATGAAAAAGATTGTTTAATACCAAATATTACCTTTCCTTTGTGTCCCTTTTGTCATTTAGAAATGGAAACAAAAGACATTCCTGAGCTCAAGTCAAACATTTACCAAATTAATTCTCCATAAGAAATTGTTTGAGATTTCAAGGGTTGGTGGTTTTTTATTTTTTCCCTCTCCTTAACTATACTACATCATAAAGTAATTGCCTGATTAAGGAACGCACAGCTTGGAGAGTGACACATTTTTTAAAATTAGAACACGCCTGCCAACGGTCACAGTTATGCAACTGGTTTTCTTTTTCCCAGACAACTTGATTCTCAAGGAGAAATGACAAAAGTGACAAGGACACGTGGGGGTAAAAAAAAGCACATGATGCAGGAAGCAGGAGGTGGGTAGAGCGTGTCTTTGACGACCTGGTCCCGCCCCATTCCCCTGGGACCCCTCTCCTCACACACTTCTGGGTTCTGCAGCTGCCTCCCACCCCACCTTCATTTATGCAAACCCGCTCTCAAAAAGGCCTATAATGGGCGTTCCTTTAAGACATCACTTCAAACAATGCTGACCCACTACTGGTGGGAACCACTCCCCAGGCTGGGCACGGGGCATAAAGAGATCCCTAAGATTTGAACCCTGCCTTCAGACTAGCAAAGAAGAGGCCACCATGGACAAATAATTGCATTACAATGGATAAATGGCCTGGGAAGATCCAGGGGAAAGCAAACCTCCTGCCACTGTCCCCATACCATGAGCTCCAGCCACACTGGCCTGCTCTGCACCCCCTGTCACTCCAAACTCAGGCCTTAAACTCAGTTCCATCTTCCCAGAATGCTCTTCCTCTAGACTTTCACACGGGTGCCTCCCTCACTCTAAATATCCCCTCCGGCCGGAGCCTTCTCTGACCACCAAGCTGAAGTACCACCCCTCCCCGAGGCCAGCCATTCTCTCCCATTCCCCTCTTTCACTGTATTTACAGCACTGGTTGCAACCTGACAGCTCCTGTTTTGTTTGTGTTTCTGTGTTTATTGACTGTGGCTTCAAGCACTGGACTTCTCTGTCTTGTTCGCCTGCATCTCTCCATTGCCTGGACAAGAGCCTGGCATATTATTGGTATCCAGTAAATGCTTGCTGCTGAATGAATGGATAAATGGATGAATGAATGAATGAATGAATGCAAGCAACTGCTTAACTATGGCCCCACTGAAGGATGAAGGATGACCTGAAATATGAAGGATGATTTGGGAGATCTCTCCTAACTCTATCCGTGTAGAAGTCTACAAATAAATCTGAAGAAGCCAGTCACAAAAGGCCACGTAGTGTAAGATTTCATTTATAAGCAATGTCCAGAATAGGCAAATCTATAAAGCAATGTCCAGAATAGGCAAATCTATAAAGACAGAAAGCAGATTCATGGTTGCCAGTGCTTGGGGGGATGGGGATGAAGTGGGAAGGTAATGGCTAAATGGTATGGAATTTCTTTCTAGAGTGATGACATGTTCTTCAATTGATTGCGGTGATGATTTTACAACTTTGTGAATATACTTTGTGAATTTACTAAAACCCACTGAGTTGTTAAAAAAAAAAAAACAGAATAAAAAGTAAGTCTGACTTAAATATTCCCCAGGGAACTGGAAATGGGTGATTAGAGTGATGGTTCTGGAAACTGTATCCCACAGGCAGCCACCTGTATCATCCATGTGAACCACTAGGACACATAGTAGGGCGGATTGGAGTCAGCGTCAAGAGTGGGCTTCCTGGACGCTCAGCCCCCCGAGGACTGAGCAGAAGACAAGAGAGAAGAAGTGTTTGCCTGGCTCCTTCTGGACAAAAGCCACCATCTCCCTGGTACTTCATTTCAAGACTCATTTGCAATTTCCTGTGGCGGGGTCGGGGTGTCAACCCAACCAGGAGGGGGGACCCGCTTCCTCACGGCCTGGTCTGCGTCCACTCGCTAAGGATCCACGGGACCAGCTCTGTCCTGAGCTCTTTACATAGACTCAATCCTTCCTCTGACCCTGCGAGGTCAAACCTCACCTGACAGGTAAAGAATTTGCCCCAGTTCATACAGTGGTGGTAGAACCAGGATTGGAACCCAGCAACCTGGGCCCAGAGTCTTGTCTTCTTAACCCTACACCTCCGGCGATAAGCGACGGCCAGTGAGCTAGACGGGCTAACCGCCCCGCCCCTCTCCACTTGGGGTTCCAGTGCAAGAGAGGAGTCGGGGCTTTGGATTCTTGCTTGGTCTTCGCATACGAAGTGGCATTGGCAGCTTCAGCGCAGGAGATGAGGGGCCTGGGTCCTGCCCGGAGCAGCCCTGTGGTCCTGGCTTCATAGGGACCATGATCACAGCCATGATGAAACGGCTCTTACCTGGCAGCGGTGATGAGCCAGGAGCTGAGCGCTGCGCACACGCTACCCCAGGTGAGTCTTCCAGACGTCCTAGCAGGGAAACCACACCAGCTCCGAACGCTGAGGTTTGCGGAGGGTGAGGTCTCCCTCTCGGATTCAAATCCAGGTCTGTCCCACTCCCAAAGCCGCCTTCCTCCCACCGGGCTCCCACACAGCACTGCCCAGTTGCTCACAAGCTGTGAGCACCTAGCACGTTACTTATCTCTCTGACCCTGTCTTCTCAGCTACAAAACGAAGATAATATCTCCCTGGCAGAGCTGTTATGAGGGTTAAATGGGAATAGTATGATAGGATATGAAATATAACAGAACATAAACTTTATACTGTATAAATTTTATATAATAAATTTTAATATAATTAAAATTTTATATAATAAAGTACATATAAATATTTTTTAATAATATGACAATATCTATAACTCCCTCCACTAGAACATAATAGAATAAAATAGAATATACTACCCCCTTCTAGCATGTAAACTTCATGACAACAGAGCAATCCCCAGCACTACTAAAATAGAACCTAGCAAATGGTAGGCATTCAAATGAGATTTATTGAATGAATAGGTGGACAAGCCTAGGGAAAGGAGTTGGCACACAGTAGGTGCTAACCCATGGCAGCTCTTACCATTGTGGAAAGTAAACCTACCCCTACCACCAACAGCAAGGTCAACACCACGGCCTCCCTGGGAAGGGTTGGGTACAGGTGACACAGTTCTTGACGTGGGCAGCGTTCTGACACAGAGATACCTGTTGGCACTGGTGACAGCCATCTGTCAGCTCTGTCAGGGAGCTCACTGGATTACCTGAAAACCTTTCACCACCTCCCCAGTCAGTTCAGCTGAGTCATTAAGATTGTGAAACAGCCCAGTTGATCCATGGTCATGGTCATTGATAATCCACCCAAGATCACCTGGCTGGTAACATCATCGAGGGTGGGGAACTGGTCAGTGAGTGTAGTTTAAATCCATCTGACAAATATGTGTGATGCCCTGCATACAGCAGGCTCTGAGCCGGGCATACAGGGCTCAGAGCATATGAGGCCCGGGGATATGGGGGCTACCATAAACAGGCGGACGCAGCCCCTGGCTTGGCAGAGTTTACCCTCCATAAATACAGGCTGGATCAACTTTCCTTGAGGAGGAGACGATTGCCCCCACATAGGCTGGGACCTCTGCCTCCAACTGCTCCTTTCTCTGCCTTCCATGCTCCCACTCTCCCCTGCCCCAAGGATATCCAGGCACTGCGTCTGTAGAATGCAGGGCAAGGATGAGATCCGTAGTTGTCAGGTTAACGTGAAGAAGAATAAGACCTGCCTCTGCACCCCAGAAGACCTGGCTGACACATTTTGGCTAGAAGGACATCCAACGCTGACCATCCTGCCTCCTGGCCTCCCAGCCCACAGGTCCGAAGCATCTGTGGAGACATACCTGTGAGTGGAGCGCTGCCCCTGCCCCACCTGGGCTGCGGGAAGATGTGGACACTGGTACACACATCTTAGAAGCCCAAGCAGATGCTGTGGGTCCCCAGAGTGCGGCAGAAGCCGTCCATCCCAGCGCTGAGGAAGCCGCCACGCCTTGAGAGTTCGGGGGGCCAGCTGGCATGTGAGCAGCCAGAGCGGACGAACCTCAGGGGCCAGTACAGCCACAGACCTGCAGGATCCGGGAGCAGAGCTCCCATGACAGGAGCAGGAGGGGGGCTTGGCTCACTGGAAAACTCGATTTTGTGGAAATCTGGGTCTGAAATGAAATGAGCCTTTGGGGACGGAATTTAATATTGTCTCGGAGACTTTGTCTTCATTTAGGGCGACAGGATTGCATTTATTGTGGCTTCTCTCCCTTCATCCCGGTTATATTTATTTTGGATTTATTCACTTATGAGTCTTGCAACAAGAAGTTGAAATGAGTAAATGTACTGTTTTTTTTCCTGAGCTACGTTAATTTCAGAGTGCGATTTATCCCGCCTGCTTTTATGGTTACTAATGAGCTGCTGAGGCCCCACTAGAGGCTGCAACCAGACAGGTAAGGCTAGAGAGGTGGGTGGGAGGTCCCAGCAAGCCTGGGGTCCAGGAATTTTTCAGCTGAGCTGAGTCATCAGTCCTAGGAGGACAGTATCCCCGATAGGAGTGTTATGGGGTAAAAGAATGAAGTCTCCATCCAACGGGTATTTTCCTCCAATGCCCATCACCTGGCCTGGCACATAGTCATTATCATGGGTAAAACTGTGTCCCCTTCAAAAGGTTTGTTGAAATCTTAACCCCAGTGCCTGTGAATGTGACCTTAGTTGGAAATAGCATTTTTTAAATATGATCAAGTTAAGGTGAGGTCATTAAGGTGGGCCCTAATCCAACACACTGGTAGCCTCATTAGAAGAGGGAAATTTGGACAGAGACACACAGGGGAAATGCCATGTGACGACAGAGGCAGAGACTGGAGTGATACAGCTGTGAGTCAGGGACTACCCGTCACCACCAGACTCTAGGAAGAGGCAAGGAAAGATTCTTCCCGGAGTGTCAGAGAGAACACGATTGGACAATTTGATTTAGGCCTTCTGGTTTCCAGAACTGTGAGAGAATAAATTTCTATTGTTTTAAGCCACTCAGTTTGTGGTACTTTGTGATGGCAGCCCCAGGAAACTAATAGAGTAGGGATATGTATTTGATGAATGAATGAATAAATGAATGAATGAATGAAAGAAAATCTTTACTATCAGCCCCTGCACTAGGTACTTGGAATGGAGAAGCCTAAGATATTCTTCTTCTTTCAAGGAATTCATCTAATAGGTACTAGGATCCCTTTCCCATGGCCGTGGCCCTTTAGGGTCTGGAGTAACTTAGAAGAAGTCCGAGGTGTACCTGATTTGCAGGAACTTAGGAGATGTTTGTATTCACACGAGATGCACAAACCATACAGGAGCAAGGCAAGGAGACTCCAAACCTCTCTCAAAGGCATGTGTTTCTGACCAAGTTGTACGCAGCTCTGAGAAGCCCTTCTCCCAAGCCAGCCTTTCCAGTCTCTTTTTTGTTGGACATCACCCCCTCCTGCATCTCCTGGTTCTCTATGGCCCTAAGGTCCTGCACACCCCAAGGGAGATGAGAAAGCATTGAAACACACAGGGAGGGCAAATATCCAGACCTGGCGAGACGGAGGACTAGGATATTGTTTAATCTGGAGCGGCCGCAATCCCAGGCCACTGATGCTTAGGAGTCGGGAGCCCAGAATGTTCCCCAGTGTGGCTTCAATGTGCTCATACTTGGCCCAGTTGCTGTGCCTTCCTGACCCGCTCGCCCCACCTGCCCTGAGCCCCCGGTCTCTCTCTTTTTTTTTTTTTTTAAATCCTATTTTTGAATAACTATTTTTTTAAATTTTTTATTTTATTTATTTATTTTTGGCTGTGTTGGGTCTTTGTTTCTGTGCGAGGGCTTTCTCCAGTTGCGGCAAGCGGGGGCCACTCTTCAACGCGGTGCGCGGGCCTCTCACTATCGCGGCCTCTCTTGTTGTGGAGCACAGGCTCCAGACGCGCAGGCTCAGTAGTTGTGGCTCACGGGCCTAGGTGCTCCGCGGCATGTGGGATCTTCCCAGACCAGGGCTCGAACCCGTGTCCCCTGCATTAGCAGGCAGATTCTCAACCACTGCGCCACCAGGGAAGCCCAGCCCCCGGTCTCTTATTCGCCCCGCTGCCTGCAAGGAAGCCCCAGGGATGTCTCATGCCGTTGCTGTGGTCACAGAGCCCTGGGCAGCCAGCCCCGTCAGCTCGAAGTGACCTCACCCCACGGCCATCACTGCCACCTGCACCCGGTCACAACGCCCAGTGCCCAGGTGATGAGAGAGTGTTCACAAATGTATAAACAAGGATGCGTGAGTGAAAACCTGAGTGATTGGAAGGCTGGATTCGGGAACCAAGGAGTGAGTGAGGATGTCAGTGAGGGCTGAGCAAGTGAGTGGATGAATGAACGAATGCAGGTGGGGAGGGGGTGGTCGGTGGGTGGAGAGATTGTCTTTTCTGTAAGGTGCCAGTGATACCCTTGTCCAAATCGGCCGATGTAACCTCAGGTCACCCAGGAGGTTAGGGTG
Source organism: Eschrichtius robustus (assembly GCF_028021215.1). Classification (NCBI taxonomy): domain Eukaryota; kingdom Metazoa; phylum Chordata; class Mammalia; order Artiodactyla; family Eschrichtiidae; genus Eschrichtius; species Eschrichtius robustus. Next base: position 13,832,937 of record NC_090826.1, on the reverse strand, counting down.
CGAAGGATTTGAATGACTGAATACCCAGTCCTCCAGAGAACTGCCCTTTTCCTTCGAGGTTAGATGTCGTGCTGGAGAAGGGGTCGGGCGCAGGGTGGGAGGGATGCTGGCCTCACAAGGACTACCTCTTCCACTGTTCCAGGAGCTCGCGGGAGCAAACATCATTCTTTTCCACGTGATCAAAAGCAAAAATAACTGTGACGTTGTCTCATATTATTTTTCTCTCATTTCTCCTGGGGGCTGGGCTCCTAGGGCACCTCTGTGCCCAGGTAGACCTGCTTAGGTGTTTACATAAGAACATATCCTAACATGCGCTTCTCACGCCAGGCTCATGCTTGCTTCGGGCAAATGGTTGGCAGGACTGGGGTTTTTTTCTTACTGAATTGACGAGCAACTTAACCGAATTGAGCAAATCGACAAGTGACTTCTGGGTTAGGTGGCTGCAGATTCTTCTTCTAAAGAAAAGACATGGCATTGTTGTTTATAGTAACAAGCTAGGTTTCTACAGTCTGACCCCCACCCTGATGGCTAATGCTTGTCCTCCCGCCCCTTTCCCTGCCTAGACGTCTTCCTGCTGCTGGCGGAGGCGGGGGAGGAGCCCTGCTGAGTCTGCCCCTCTCTCTGTCCCTCCTCTGCACCATCGCCTACGATGGCCCCACTGCCCAGAACCCCTTCTTCTTTTCCACAAACCTGAATCTTGCACACCTATCCCCTTTATGAATGTGTGCTTCTTAATACCCGTTTTTACTGCTACCTACGGTGTACCTGCCCTCAATGAAATAATAATATAATAGACTAACATTTACTGAACATTTGCTCTAGTCACTGTACTAATCACTAAGCCTATATTATCACATTGAATCCTCTCAATAAACCCATGAGGCAGATGCCCATTTTACAGATGAGGAAACCAAGGCCCAGGGACATTAACTAACTTGCCCAATGGTACCGAGCTAGCAAGGGGCTGAACAGGATTTAAGCCCAGGAATGTTGTAGGACCTGAGCCATTAATCCCAACGCTCCTTCAAGTGTTGCCTTAAACATTGCTTTCTCTGGGGATCTGCTTCATCTTCCCTCCCTTTACTTCCCTCCTCTGAGTTCCTGGCACCTCGGGTACATCTCTACAATACACCCCACTCCGTGGACATGACTTGCATGTATGGTGGTTAATTGTTAACTGGCTGTGAATTCCTCGGGGACAGAAATTGTGTTGGATTCATGGCTGTACCCCAATATCCTGACATGTTGCCAGGGCTCGCATTTCATGCTGGTGGCGAATCCCCTCATGGCCCCTGGGCCTGGGCTGGCACATAACAGCCAGAGAGAGTCCAACAGGGACTGGAGTCACAGCCGGTCCTTGTCAGAGGTCACTGGTTGTCTGTGGTGGAGAAGCCGGCTCACCCAGCTTCAGAAACCCAGGAGGTGTTGTAGGCTTGACGGCTGGGCAGTCCGGCGTGGCTAGCTTCCGGGCTCGGAAAGGCCTCTCGGCTCTGCATCTGCCTCTTGGGTTTTCTACACACAGGCAGATTCTTCCCATGAAGGCTCAAGGTTCAACTCCTGGGCCCAAGTCCATAGAGAAGAGCAATTCCTATCAAAATCCCAGGCCTGCCTCTCCGCAGCCTAGGCTGGGTCATGTCTCTGAAGCTGGTCCAGTATCAGTGAGCAGAGAGTTGAGGTGCATTGACAGGCTCGGTTTAGATCACGTGTCCACCCAAGCACCAGGCCGAGGACCAAAGACGAGGGAGACATGGCTTCCCTGCCACCCGGGGAGGGGAGAGGGTGGCCTTGCTGATGGTGAAGCTGAGTCCCCATCTCAAACCTGGGCTGTCCCTTTGCACTCAAAATCCTGTGACACCATCTCGTAGAGGGAGCCCACAGGGTGCCCTCTGGATTGCAGCTCTGAGTTATGAATCAAAGGCCAGGGCTCTGGCCCTCTGGGTACTGGGACAGGCAGTTTGGGCTACGGGTAAAATCACCTTTGGGTTTTTATCTACCTTTACCTGCTTGTACCTGTGGTATATGCAGAACTCCAGCAGAGAAACTGACCAATTAGAAGGTGAGATTCACCAACTGGCAATCTCGTCCAGTCCTTTCCAGTTGAGGGTCCCTGTCCAGTGGGGAGAGATGGAAACAAGCCTGCAGTTAGGAAGAGAGGCCTGTCCAGAAGATTCATCCTTCACATCTCAGCTGGATGATAATGAAACACACCTCCTTAGGAGGTAGTTAAGGCTTGGTCAAATGAGGTGTGCCCGCAAGGCTGGATGGCCGTCTGACCAGAATGCTTTAGTGCTTAGATGAAAATGGGATTCATTTCATATGCCAATCCAATCAATTGGTGGTGGGCACTCTGAGTATTAGATTTTTTAAAAATCGGATTTTGAGATGAAGTCCAGCTCAGCAGGAAGGAGTTCGGTCATTGATTGGTGATGTTTGCAATGGACACAGGAGGGGTAGGTGGCGGCATGGGCATTTTAGATTTCTAATCCTGCTGTAGAAGTGACATTGAGTAGAAGGCTGGGCTCTAGATCCTACAAGGTCTTGGAAATCCTTTGGTTTTGTAACTGCATCTTTTGCACCCCTTGCAGAGCAAGTCAAGTCAGAATTAACATTTTCAGTAGGCAGATTAGACATCTAAAGCTCAGAGAGTTTACTTTTGATCTAGAGTGCCAGTGCCAAGCCAGCAATACTGGATGGGAGTCTCCTGCCTGGCCAATCCCAGATCCTAGGTGCATGCCAGACTCAGAAACTTCTGGCAGCAAGTGGGACTTGAACCAGTTGGGTAGGTAGCCCTGGGCTTCTGTCCTAATACAACCATTTATGTGCTGTAGAACCCAGGGCAATTCACTTCACCTCTCTGAACTCTGTTTCCTCAACTGAGACACGGGTGACAGTATGCGTAAAATAATGCCTACCTTAAAAATTTATTGGGGCTTCAGACCAAGATGGAGTAACAGAGATCGGATTTACCCTCCTGCCCAAAGCAACAACCAAAAAAAACCAGACAAAATACACTGAAAATGGTTTTCAAGACCCTGGGCATCAGAGAAGGAAGGAGCTTAATCCCTGAGAAACAAGAAACAGGAGGCAAGTCCTTCACCTGCCAGGCTCACTACCGTGAGGGAACTTCCAGACTGTGGGCGAGGCAAGGATTTCTTAGATACAGCATCAATAACATGATCCATTAAAGAACCAATTGAAAAGTTGGGCTTCATCAGCATGAAAAACTCATGCTCTTTGAAAAATACTGTTCTGAGAATGAAAAGACAAGACAAAGACTGAGAAAAATATTCACAAATCATTTATTGCTAAAAGACACATCTGGAATACGTAAAGAATTCTCAAAACGCAACAGTAAGAAAATAAGCAACCCAGTTAAAAATGGGCAAAAGATTTGAACACACATTTCACTGAAGAAGATATCTGGATGGCAAACAAGCACACACACACAAATGCTCAACATTATTAGGCATTAAGGAAATGCCAATTAAAGCTGTGAAGATACCAGCGTACTTATTAGAATGCCTAAACGTGAAAGAGTGATGATACTGAGTGCTGGTGAGGAAGCGGAGCAACAGGAAATCTCAGACACTGCCAGTGGGAATTTGAAACGGTACAAAAACTACAGAAAGCAGTTTGGTGGTTTCTTGGATTGAACATGCACCCACCATACGATTCAGCCATTCCTAGGTGTTTACCCAAGAGTGAGGAAAGCATGTATTCATACAAAGACTTTCACATAAATGTTCACAGCACCTTTATTCATAATCATCAAAAATGGGAAAGATCCCATGTCTATCAACAGGGGAATGGATCCAGAAACCGTAGAATAGTCACAAGATCAAATATAAGCCATCAGTAAAAAGAATAAACTGCTGATACATGGTACAACGTGGCTGAATCTCAAAATAATTATACTGAGTGAAAGAAGCCACACCAAAAAATAGTCTGTACTGTGGGATTCCATTTATGTAAAACTCTAGAGAATGCAAACTAATTTATAGTGACAGAGAGCAGATCAGTGATTGCCTGGGGTTGGGAGGGACGGTGAGGAGGGGAAAAGGGAGGAATTTACGAAGGTTCGCAAGGAAACTTTTGGAGAGTGATGTGTATTTTCATTGTCTTCATTGTGGTGATGGTTTTATGGGTATAAACATGTCAAAGTATATCCAACGTATCAGTTTAAAGATATGCAGTTTCTTGTGGGTAAATTATGATTCCATAAAGCTATTATCAAAAGGGAAAAAAACAAAAGTTTACTGAAGTTTTTAAATGATGTAATATGCAGTGGCTCCCCATTCATCTCTGTGGTGTTGTTGGGACTTTCACTACTAAAGGTGGAGACAAGGGGGAGGGGGAGGGCAGGGGGGTGGTTCTCATGCCAATGCCCTTTACCGGCTTTGTCCAAACCATCAAGCACAGACCAGGGCCAGACAAGTCCCTCCTCTTTATTATTCTGCTCCCTTGCAGGAGGCCCTGCAATACGCTGGCACACAGTTCACCGAGTGGAGGGCTAGTAAGAGAGAAAGTGGCCAGGGACGGGGAGAGGAGGACCTCTTGGAGTGATTGAAAGGCCAGGCTTGGCCTGGGCCTGACTCTCATGGCAAAGACCCCAGGGTAAGGCCACCTGCTCCCCTTCTCCAGAGGAGGCTACTGGTCCTAGGTCTCTCCCCACCCAGCATCCCCAGCACCCAGGTATGTGAAAGACGTATTCACCTGAAAAGGCTGCTGATGGCTCATGTCATCCAGGTAGGATGCCCACTGACCCCCCAACTGCAGGGCTGGTCCAGCTGGCACCTCTAGGTACTCCTTGGAGTATGAGCTCCTCGGAGCCCAGACAGATGCATGAGATTCAGGAAGCAAGTTTAAAGGTGAGAGCAAGAGCTTTAAAGCCAGAGAGCAAATCCTGACCCAATGCTGATTCTTCTGGGAGAGCCTCAGTGCCTCATGGGTAAAAGGGGGTAAAATACACTCTTTGAAGGGTTGTTGTGAAGATAAACTGTAAATAATTTCTGTGGAAGAGTGGGATAAGTCTTTATCCAAGAAGAGGTGCTATAGGCAGCTGAAAAATAACCCCCCCACCACAAAAGATATCCACATCAAACCCCCAAACCTGTGATGTAACCTTATTTGGAAAAAGGGTCTTACAGGTAAGATTAAGGGATCTTGAGATGATCCAGGAGTATCTGAGTAGACCCTAAATCCAATGATGTGTCCTTTAGGAGAAAAACAGAGGGATTTGAAACCGACAGAGCGGGAGAAGTGGGTGTGGAGATGGAGGCAGAGACTGGAGTGATGCAGCCTGAAGCCAAGGAGTGCTGGCAACCACCAGGAACCAGAAGAGGCAAGGAAGACTCTGCCCTAGAGCCTCCAGTGGGAATGTGGTCCCGCAGATACCTCGATGTTGGACCCTGGCCTGCAGAACTCTGACAAAATTCATCTCTGTTGTTTTAAGCCATCCAGTTTGTCAATTTGTATGGCAGCCGCAGAAAAGCAATAGGGGTGCTTTGAGATAAAACAGAAAGGAGCCCTAATAGCTAGTCCCCTAATAGCCAGGCTCCCCTAATAGCCAAACCAGGGTTTCCCAAATTCAGCACCACTGACATTTTAGGCCACATCATTCTTTGCTATGGGATTGTCCTGTAGGATATGAGCAGTATCTCTGGCCTTGACCCCCTACATGCCAGTAGCTACATTACACCCTCCCCATGACAACCAAAAATGTCTCCAGATGTTACCAAATGTCCCTTGGGGGAACAAAATCACCCCCAACTGGAATGGTAGAAACACTGTTTAGGCCAGCTCATCTGCCTCAATTTCAGCAGATGAAAGAGTCTGGGGGCTGGGGGGTACTACAAACATCTACCTCACAGGACTTTCTCTTCAACAAAAACTGATTGAGTACCCATGTGCCAGGCCCTGGGGCCACAGCAGTGAACTAAACAGATGTGATGTCTGCTTCATGAGTTACAGTCTAGTGAGTTGTTTTGAGGGTAAAGTAAAACAAGACATTGAAACAACCTGATGCAAGCCTGTCCCGTAATATGTACTCCACAAACACCTCCCTTTTAAGTTATTAATCATTTAAGCATCGGTTTCATTTTTAACATAATCCTAATTAGCCTTATAAACACTTAACAGAATGCCTGGCACATAGTAAGGTCAAGATAAGACAGAAATGAGATGAACTTATTTGCAAAGCAGAAATAGAGACACAGATGTAGAGAAAAAACATATGGATGCCAAGGGGGGAAGGGGGGTGGGGTGATTTGGGAGACTGAGATTGATGTATATACACTATTGATACCATGTATAAAATAGATAACTAATGAGAACCTACTGTATAGCACAGGGAACTCTACTCAGTGCTCTGTGGTGACCTAAATGGGAAGGAAATCCAAAAAAGAGAGGATATATGCATAGCTGATTCACTTTGCTGTACAGTAGAAATTAACACAACATTGTAAAGCAACTATATTCCAGTAAAAATTAGTTTTAAAATTGTGGGGCTTCCCGGGTGGCGCAGTGGTTGAGAGTCTGCCTGCCGATGCAGGGGACACGGGTTCGAGCCCTGGTCTGGGAGGATCCCACGTGCCGCGGAGAGGCTGGGCCCATGAGCCACAGTTGCTGAGCCTGCGCGTCTGGAGCCTGTGCTCCGCAACGAGAGAGGCCGCGACAGTGAGAGGCCCACGCACCGCGATGAAGAGTGGCCCCCGCTTGCCGCAACTAGAGAAAGTCCTCGCACAGAAACGAAGACCCAACACAGCCAAAAATAAATAAATAAATAAATAATAATTTAAAAAAAAAATTGTGGTATATTCATACAGTGAATACTACTTGCTAATAAAAAGGAATGAACCACTGATATAGGCAATGACTTGAATGAATCTCACTAACAGTTTGCTGAGTGAAAGAAACTAGACACAAAAGAATACATACTGCACACTTCCATTTATATAAAAATAAAAATGGCAAAATCTATGAATTGAATTTAAAAAGTGATTGTGGAGTTGGGATGAGATAACTGACCAGAAAGGAGAAGGGGATTCTCTGGGGTGATGGAAGTCTTCTGTATCTTGGTTTGGGTGGTGGTTACATGGGTGTAAACAATTGTGAAAAACACATTGAACAACGCTTACGATCTGTGCATATTAGTGTATGTGATGATATCTTAATTTTTGAAATGTAATAAAAGGAGAAATACAGGGAAAAAAAGGTAAGACAGAAATGGTGGTGATAAAATAAAGGATATGTGGAGAGCACTTAGCACAGTGCCTGGCCCACTGTAGGTGATCAGCCGATACCGGCTTCTTTCCTACTCCTCCAGAGGCACATAGGAGTTGGTAGAATATTTTGGATGAGAGTCCAGGTCTCCTGCCTCGCAGTCTAGAATAATCTGACTTGTTGTATCATTTACCGAGGTCCCACCCAACCCTCTGTACTAGCCAGTCTTTTACAGCAGTCATGCTGTGTAATAAATAGCACAAACTCTCAGTGACTTCCAACCATAAGCATTTATTCTCATACTCATGGGTTTCGGCTTGGCTATGGTTTGGCAATGGTTTGGCTGGTCTAGGCTGGACCCAGCTGGGCTGCTCTACTCCAGCTGCAGGTTGGGCTCAGATCTGACCCCTGGGTGGTCATTCTGAAGCTTAGCCTGAGGGGGCAGTGGCCACCCTTGGCATCTTCTGCTTATGTCAGGTCATAAGAGCACCAGAGATTAAGCCAACTGACACACCCATATTTAAAGCCCCTGCTTGGCTCATGTCTGCCAACTTTGCATTGGTCAAAGCAAGCCACATGGCTAAGCTCCTCGTTACTGGAAGGGGATGCTCTACCACGGTGGGAGGAGAACAATATCTGATTGTCTGCTGAACAGTAACCCAAAGTGTCCCACCTCCCTCCAGGAAGGACCCGCCTTAAAATGCCTGAGGCTTAGAGATATAAAATGATTAAGCTGGAGAGGGGGGGACCGGCAGGTCCAGGCATGGGCAGGACCCTGAAGGAAAACAGAGGGGACAGGGAGGGAGCAGAAAGCGATGGGGGATGAAAATGCACGAACTGGAAGTGTCACTCAGAGCCCCAGAGCCTGGGCTCCACAAGCCCTGATCCAAGAGGCTGGCTGTCTCTTGCCTCTGGTGTCCTCTTTCTACAGCTGCTCTGCAACCATCCAGCTCAGGACCACAGAGGTTCACTTCACATGCATCTGTTATCAATATCTAATTAAATCTAATTGGGGGACAGAAAAGGAGAGAGGAAGAAAATGCAGCCAAAATAATAAATAGGGTCTAACTGTGATGGATCACCCCTTGACCACAAGCCGGGCAGAGCTCCCAGGCCTGGAGCTGAAACCCACAGGAAATGGTTCCATTGCCGGAATTAACCTATGTGGGTTTCAGAAATCATTGGAATAGGCTCTGTGTCATTACCAAGCGTTGTGATGCAAAGGCCATAGACCTCCTTTCCCCCCAATATCACCGCCCCCTCACTGACCTCACTTTAGTCTAAAATGCCACAACCCCTTGAGCAGTCCCTTGGGTTCAGCGTCGCCCTCTGCAGGTAAGATATGGAATTACAACACCTCAAACAACATTTTGCCCTGAAAGGGTCTTTTGTAGTTTACTAGTTTTTCCATCCCGGATTCCTCACTGGTGAAACTTAACAGATATATATATCATGTGCATACTCTGTACCAGACACCTCGATGAGTACTGGGATGCAACAGTGAGCAACGTGCCTACGCACTCAGGTCTCGAGGCCTAGTACGGGATACAGACATTGAAACAGCCAATGAATACATTCTGTGACCAGTGCTATGCCAGGATGCACAGGTTGTGTGGGAACACAAAGATGGGGCATCGGTCATCAGAGCGTACTTCTTGGAGGAGGTGACATCTAGCTGAGACTGCAGTGGGTGTTGGCCAGATGAAGAAATTAGAAGAAGGGACAAGGGGAGGGGGAGTCAGGAGATGTTCCAGGCAGATGGGGTAGCTGTGGCTGCATCATAGGGACCTCATATTCCAAGTGCCCGGCCCAGGGCCTGGCACACAGTAGGAACTCAGAAAGCGCTAGCTCTCTGTACCCTGATGTTTACACCTGACTATCGTACGACTTCCCAACTTCCCTTTGAGTTGGATGGGGAAGGGACTCATCCCCTCATTCATCCATGTAGGGAAACCAGAGCTCAGAGGAGGTGAACCTGCCCATGGTCACAGAGGGAGCTAGTAGGGGGCTGGCCTCCCGCGGGAACTGATCACAGGGGTCAGAAGACTTGGGTAGTGGTCTTGGCTCTTCCAAGAAACAACCACCTCTCCTTGGTAGGCTGCTTCCCGTGTCTGGCTTTGGTGTTCCTGGTTGGAATATGGGTGGGGGCTGAACTGAAGCCACGGGGCCCCTTCTAGCCCTGACGCTCTGAGACGCTAAGATTCACTGCAAAGAAGGACGATTTTGAGGCTGCCGTGAAGAAATGAGGCCCTCTCCCACCCACCATGGTTGGGTGGCGGACACTTCCTCCACCTCTCCCCACTTCCTTCAACCCTTAAGAAGAGAAAGGCAGGTGAAGAGAAAGCCAGGTCAAGGTCTCTGGAAGGCAAAGTCATGCCATCACAGCCAGATTCTTAGCCTGGAATATTGGAAGTAAATCACCCTCCACAAACCTGTTGCCCATCCTCGCCCCACCCAGTATTCCTGGGTGGCCTGATATAATCCCTTAACCTCCCCCAGCCTCAGTTTTCCCATCTGTATATGAGGAAAGGCATTGTCACTTCTCCTCCTCCCAAGATTCTTTTGAGAATTGGCCCATGAATGAGATGGCTGAGTGACCAACACATCCGTAAGCAACCAGAAGTCTTCCTTCTGCCACCACGGACCTGGGTTCTGTCCCCTTGACTGCTTAGAGAGACACCCTGCCAGTGGCTTCTCAGACAGAAAACTCTGGCCAGAGCCTTCAGCTTCAGGAGGCTGGGATTCAGGGGCAGTGCAGAGCAGAGACTCTCACCCAAAGGCTACAGTAGAAAGAGATGGAGATGACAGCTATCCTTGGTTTGGAGAGGGAACCAGGTTGGCTGTCTCTCTGCTGTTCCCCATGACCGGGGCCTCGAGCATCCCCAAGTCACTACAATACCTGACATGTCTGGTTGAAAAGATTCAGCCAGTCTTCCAGATGCACTTACCAGCAGCCCCTGGACATCTGGCTCTCGGAAGACTACTGGCAGCATGAAGGAATGAAAGCTCACTTTCCCCAGCATGTTGTCCTCCAGATGTGCAGCCATCTACACAGAGCAGGCTTCTGGAGGACCAGGAACGTCTCCTGCTGGAGTCAATGAATAAATGTGCATGACCTAGAGGGTAGAAAATGGCAGCCGTCAGCTGCCTCATTCTGATAAGCTGTGAACCACTTTGCCATCCACCCCCCGCCTCTTCCTAGCCCCTCTCCCGTTCTTCTCCGTCTTTGCTGCAACTGCCAACTCCCTCGTGCCAGAGATGGTTGAGAAATGTCAATGGGAAAACAAGAAAAGGAAAGACAAAAGCTGATGGCTTTTGATGCCCACTAACATAAATTCACATGTTACGCTTGTTTTTCTTTCCCTGGATGGAAGAATCACTTGAATCATTTTTACTAGAGCTTGCCCTTTTTACTTAACCAAGGGTTGGGTTCTGTGCTGAGCTCTTTACACACTTTATTTCATTTAATCCTCGAGGCTGCACCCCAAAGTTGGTACTATTAGATGCACCCTTTATTGGGGAGGAAATTGAGGCACAGGGAGGTGAAGCGACTTGCCCAAGGTCACACAGCTATGGAGGCCAAGATTGACTCCAGGGTCTGTGCACTCCTCCCCCAGAGCACAAAATTCCTGCCAAATGGGTCAGTGCAGAGGGGAATGGTTACCTATTAAAGCAAATGGGATCAGTAATTCCCCAAAACATGCCAGAGGATGGCTCCATCTTAACAAGCCCCACAGGTAAATTTACAGCAGGACTGGGATTAAGGAACGGCAGGTGAGGCAGGATAGTGCAGGATCAGATCTCATCTATACTTACAGTTTTGATATTTTGTTCATCATAGATTTTTTTTGCATTAAATTTAATAATTTAAAATATATCTAACATTAAAATATTTTTACCTCAATTACTAAGATTTTTGGAACCCCCTTCAATTTTGCCCTTGTGGACCCCCCATCACCCTAGCCCCACCCTGAGTTGCAGATCCCCTACTTTGTGTCCTCACTGGGTCAGGAGTGGGTAATGATGAGCTTCATCTTTAGGGAGCTCACAAGATCTTGGGGAAATAGGGAAGATCCTTGTCTAAGGAAGTACACAAGCAAGAGTGGTTTGTGGGAAGCAGCACCAAGTAATTTTAAGGGCAGAGGATGTCATATCAGTGCCAAGTCTGTGGCTCACTAGCTGGGGAAGCTTGGGCAAGTTACTTAACTTCCCTAGGCCTCAGTTTCCTCATCATTAGAATGGGTCCAGTGATAGCACCTAGCTCCCAAGGTGGGCATGTGACCATCCACGCAAAGCACTTGGAACAGACCCCACACAGAGAGCAACCTCACGGTGTTAGTTGTTATTATAAACATAGCCATAACAACTCTGTGAAAACCATGAGCACCTGGGGAATTGAAGGCAGGAGAGCTGGAGGGGGTTGCAGAAACCTGCAGGTTTCTACACGGGGGAGATGGAAGTTCAGGTAGAGCTTGACCAGTAGTTTGGATTGGAACAGATAGGGAGGGGTGGTATTCTGTATAAGGGATATACTGCAGCCTCCTTGGGAAATCTGATAATTTTCTAAATTAATTAATTTGTAATTGTGATAAAATACACACAGCATCACATTTACCATTTTAACCATTTTTAAGTGTCCAGTTCAGTGGCATTCCACACATTCACATTGTTGTGTAGCCATCTCCACCATCCACCTCCAGACCTTTTTTCATCTTGCAAAACTGAAACTCTATACCCATTGAACACTAACTCCCCAATCTTCCCTCCCCCAGCCCCCGGCAATCATGATTCTATTTTCTGTCTCTATGAATTTGATTGCTCTAAGTACATCATATGAGTGTAATTGTACAGTATTTGTCCTTTTGTGACTCTCTTGTTTCACTTAGCATAATGTCTTCAAGGTTCATCCATTTTGTAGCATCTGTCAGCATAAAATCTTATAATTTTGTAGGTCCTGGGAGCTACCTGGAATGGATGGATGGATGGATGGATGGATGGATGGATGGATGGATGGATGGATGGATGGACGGATGGAAGGAAGGAAGGAAGGACAGAGTGATGGATGGATGGGTGGATGAATGGACGGATGGACAGATGCTAGTGGGGCAGATGGATGGATTCATGCATGGTTGGATGGACAAATGGATGGTTGGGCAGATGATTGGATGGATGGAAGGATGAATATCAGTGCTGGTATTCAGGTGGGTGGATTGAAAAAGAGATAGTAAAACAGGATACAATCCCACCCTGGAGTAGCTCGGAGCTACTCCAGGAGGACAAACACTCCCTAGACAATGTCACAGGGCCCACCCAGGACCACACACAAAATCCTACCGGGAGGGCATGACAGTGCCAGCTGAAGACATCACAGACGTCGCCAGCCTTCACAGTAACACTGCAGCCAAGTGGTGAGGGCGCAGGAGAAGTTTCTTTCTTGGGTGGAGGGAAGAGATCGAGGTGCTCCAGACAGAGGGTGCGCATGTGCAGAGGTGCAGAGGCAGGAAAGCACGGGACAGAGAGGCGATGCTCATTTAAAGAAGTGACTCTCGGCCTCCGGAATAGGCGGGACCTGGGTTTAAATCCAGGCATGGCTAGTTGTTAACCATGCCAGGCACGCTGCTTCACCTCTCTGAGCCTCAGTTTCCTGAGCTGCAAAATGAGAGTTTTGATGGCGTCAAGCTTTGAGGATCCCTTAAGAACATCAAGGATGAAGCTCAGAGTAAACTTGCAGGAAAATGTCATCTCTTCTCAACTCCTCTCCCACCGGCAGGCCCCTTTCCTCCTGGGGGCATTCACTGGCTGAGGCCAGTCCGGGAGGGGTGTCACCACACAGCACAGGGGACCAAACCCCAGGGCAGCTGTGCAGGTGGCTCCCTCCTGGGATGCCACCTCCACTGCCGACTGGCTGAGGCTTCTCCTCCCCTCTCACCCCCTTATTACTCTAACATGTACCTGCCATCACTTTATTCATGAAGCTTTGCATCGATTTTGTTATAAGCCATTATGAATTCAGCTTGTGGAAAAAATAGCATTGATCCCCCTGCCTTGTAATTTGTCTCTGAGCTGAAGGGTCCACTAATGTTTTCCCCAAAGATTTATGTTGGGGGGCAGGGGATGTACCTTCCCTCTCTGGATTTTCTTTGGTAACTTTGACCCTTTGGTTTAAAATGGGCCAGTTCAGCGACTGCAGCCCAGGAGCCCTGCCAGCTGTCATCAGCTCACTGCAGGGAAAGGAAGGAGAGAGGAGGACGGAAGAGCTGAGAAGGGAGTAACGATGGAGGTGGGGCAAAGAGGAGGCCTGTTCAGCAAAAAAGGTAGGAAAATAATATTCACCAAGCACCCTCCATGCATTAGGCACTTTGAACGTTTCTTTCCTTATGTGAACTTCATAATAATAAAACTGGTACCATCAGCTCCATTTACATGAGGACAGTGAGCTTTGGAGAGGTTGAACAACATGTAGAGAATCACACAATATACCAGGGACCGAGCCAGTATTATAGCCTAGATGTGGCCGAGACACCATTCTCTCCCCTGGGCACATGGTGCCCCAGCACCCCTTTGGCAGGGTGGTTGTGCCATTGACAGCTTCTGGCCAATAGGACTGGGCAAGGTAATGTCTGTCACTTCCAGGCATGGCCCTTAGAAACATCTCTCTCTTCCTCTGCTTGGAGACCAGGGACAGTATGGCTAGAGGATGGAGAAGGGTGACTCAGGCGCCATCAGATTGCAATGCAAATAAGGAATAAACAATTGTACAAAATCACTAAGACGGAGCAGTTTGCATTAACAGATATTGACATGTGCCAGCACCATGGTAAACATTTTATATTATTTCCTCATCTCAACCTCACAACAACCCCGTGCGGTAAGCATTACTATTACAGATGAGGAGACCGACACCACAGAAGTAATTTACCTGTTCAGGGTCACACAGGTAGTAAGTGGCATGATCAGGATTCAAACTCAGGCCATGTGTTGTTTACACCTGGGGTTGCTTTTCCATCTGTCTTGCCAGAACATTCCCTATTCCCCTGGAAGGAGGCAGAACGAGTGGGAATTGGGGCAACAACTGTGACAGGTGCCAGCATCCTGGTTCATGATCCCTCATTTTTGTGCACTATTTTCACAAACATCACTTCTTTTCATTACACGTGCCCCAGAAGTTATGCATTAAGGAGCTGACAACAAGTAGAAACCCTGTGGTGAATCCTGCGATGAGGGTGATTGCTCTCAACCTCATCCACCGTGGAGCTGTGTGGTCTTTGGCTGAGCACCGTCCCTCTCTTGTCCTCCATTTCCCCACATGCAAAACAATGGGAAGGTGAACAAGGTAAGCTCCGAGGCCAAGCTCTAGCATGCCAGGGCAGAAATGTGCATTTCCAAGAACAGTGGGGCTTGGCTAGAGGTGCTTAGGAGCATGGTAAGCCCCGTTCCAGAAGCAGGCTCTTGCCTACGGAGATCAACTTGTCTCAGAGAAAACTGTGGTCTCTTTGGCAAAATAATTCCCTCAAGAATTGGGTAAGCTTTCCTTCTCTTTGCTTCCAGTCAGTACCATGTACAAGTAACCACAACCAAGATTTCTTCTAGGTATAGTTTTTCTGTTTAAAAAGTCTTCTTTCCAAATACCATACGATATTACTTATATGTGGAACCTAAAATATGACACAAATGAAGTTTTCTACGAAACAAAGAAAAAAAACTCACAGATATAGAGAACAGACTTGTGGTTGCCAAGAGGGAGGCGATTGGTAGAGGGAAGGATTGGGAGTTTGGGATTAGCAGATGCAAACTATTATATATAGAATGGATAAACAGCAAGGTCCTACTGTATAGCACAGGGAACTATATTCAGTATCCTGTGATAAACCATAATGGAAAAGAATATGAAAAAGAATATATACGTGTACAACTTAGTCACTTTGCTGTACAGCAGAAATTAACACAACATTGTAAATCAACTATACTTCAATAAAATTTTTTAAAAATAAAATAAAATAAAAATAAACACTCATCTTTCATTTCCTGGTATCTTTTTCTTGTTCCAACCCAGAGGAGGCCTCCTGGGGGCCACCTGGGACAGTAGGTTTGGGTGAGGAGGCGACAGTCTGATCTGACTTTGGCTGCCATATTCTATCCTACAGTCTGGTTTGAGGTGCATGAGAAAAGGTTGGGGCTTCAGTCTTCTCTCCTGCCTATTAAGACTTCCTCCTCCAAATCTTGTTTCATAAGTAGCCTGAGATCATCTCTCTCACAGGATCTGCTAAACATGAAAGAATCAGCCAATACATATTGCATTCTGAGTTACAACAGACCTGCTAGAGTTACAGACACTGTTGGCACATGATCTGCTTTCAAAGAACCCCAGGCAATATCAGATGTTTATCATAACAAGGGCCACCATCATCCTATTCTGAGATACCTCCAGCTTTAACACCTGCTCCTTGGCCACTAAGCCAAAGCTTCATAGTTTATGTTTTGTTATGGAAGCACAACAGTCTGGTACCAAAGTTGGTTTTAGTTAAGATAACAGACTCAGTTGCTGTAACAAAAGTCAAAGGAACAGTGCTTTAAACAAGATGGAAGTTTCTCTCTTGGGTAACAGTTGATCCAGGACTGATAAGATAGCTTCACAATGTCAGAGTCAAGGTCTCCTTCAACTTTATTGCTCTGTATTTGTCCACATGGCCCAGCATTCTCACCAGCAGGCAGAGGGGGAGAGAGAGGGAGAGATATCCCCTTTTCTTTTAAGGGCATGACCTGGAAGTTGATCCCATAACTTCTCTTAAATCTTATTGGTCAGAACATACTCAAATGGCCACACCTAGTAACACGGGACTATGGGAAATGTAGTTTCTATCTGGTGACCATGTGCCTTGCTAAAATTCACCAATTCTATTACTAGAAGAAAAAAAATAAAAAGAAATTAACATTGGAGACAATCATCTGCAACAAAGTCAGCATTCCACAGATAGGGGAATGGAAGCTCAGAGAAGTTAAATAAGTCACCCAAGTTTGCACAGCTAGCAAAAGTGATAGAACCAAATCTCACCCCAGCAGTCAGTCCAGAGCCCATGCACAAAGCTACAACAGTTGTCTGCCTCATCAACACATGTAATGCTCCACAGATGTAGAAAACAAACTTATGGTTACCAAAGGGGAAAGGGAGTGGGGGAGGGACAAATTAGGAGTTTGGGATTAGTAGATACAAACCACTATATATAAAATAGATAAACAAGAAGGTCCTACTGTACAGCACAGGGACCTATATTCAATATCTTGTAATAAACCATAATGGAAAAGGATAAGAAAAAGAAAATGTATATATATATGTATATATAACTGAATCACTTTGCTGTACACCAGAAACTAACACAACATTGTAAATCAACTATACTTCAACTTAAAAAAAATTTTTAAAACACATATAATGTTCCTAAAAGAGTGCTCAAAAGTAATAGGAGTTCAGTAAGGGTTATTTTCCCTTTGCCCCTGACCCTAGATGGCCAGATCCTTAAAAAAAAAAAACAAAACTGCCACTACCACCACCTAGGTACATTAAGTTTTTGAAAAGCAAGTGCAGAGAAAATAATTTCTGGAACATGGTAGGAGGGTTTAGCCAAGTGACATCATGGGTCTTTGGGTATCTTGGGAAAAGAGTATATAACTGTGTTTCTCAGGTGCGCTTCACGAAGCACCCACTTCACTTAATTAGGGTTGTGTGGAGCCCAGGGATCTGCATTGATCTTGATGTGCACCAAAGTTTGACAACCACAGGTTTGAAGTTTACACAAGGTATATGGCACGTGGTTATTTGCGGGGTGGTTGCAGGTGGCAGCCAGGCAGGTTAAATATAGCTTCTGGCTTTTGAGCCAGATCAGCCTGAGTTCAGATTCAAGCTCTACCGCCTGCTGGCTTTGTGAGTGTGGACAAATCACTGCAGCTTTAGTATCGTCGGTTTTCTCATCTGTACAATGGGGGTAAAAATGCCTGCCTCACAGGATTGTTCACATAGTCAGCAAATCTGTATTGTGCACCCACCTCGTACCGAGTACTACTGGAGGCATTAAACAGAACAAAAAAACCCCTTCACTCATGGAGCTTATGTTATGGTGGGGAGACAGAAAGTAGACAGGAAAGATATGTAAAATGTGCAGTATGTCAGATGGTGTTGTGTTCCAGAGAAAAATGAAGCAGGGAAAGGCCATAGAAACTGTGGCAGGATGCAAATTTAGATCAGGTGTCCAAGGAAGGCTTCACAGAGAAGATGACATTTAAGTGAGTCATGCGGATATTCAGAGAGCAGAAGCATTTCCAGGGGAGGGATCAGCTCTGAGGCAGGATCAGACCTGGTGCATTTGAGCCACAGCAAGGGAGCTGGTGTGGCTGGAGGGGAGAGAGCAAGGTGGGCAGAGCGGGGAGGGGAAGCAACGCAGGGCCAGACGAGGAAGGGCATCCCAGGAGCTGTGCTGGCCTCGAACTTATTGTTGATGAAACAGAAGCCGTTGGAAGGTTCTGTGCAAAGAAGTGACATGATTGGCTTAGATGTTAACAGACTCTTTCTGACTGATATGCAGAGAATGTTCCCAAAGAGGCAAGCGGGAAGCAGGAAGCTATTGTCCAGGGAAGAGAGAAAAAAGCAGAGAAGATGAGCAGACATGCTGTGTGCAGGGCCTGGCTGGTGCACCAGCACTGGCTCCCGCTCTAGCTCCCCAGGGCTCATCGTACCCACCCCACAGCCTCGCCAAGAAGAGGAAGACAGACGCAGGCTCCTGCTTGCAGGAGGCATGTCTGCCCAGCCCGCTGGAAACCTGCAAGCCTTTCTCTGAAGCTTGGGGCTCTCATGGCAACCTGGGCTGGGCTGTGTGCACGGTGAAGGGGATACGGCAGTGTTTCCCGTATCCAGACCTCTCACGTGGAAGCATCATCTCAGGGGAATTCCTCTGCCAACACAAGCACGGGGAATTAGCAGAAATTCCTCTTACAGTCACTTTGAGGGGCTACAGACCTGATCCTGGGAGGGACGCTAGAGCTCCCGTGATCTAGGGAGGCTTCCATGAGGGTCCCATCGTGTGTCTTTGCTTTGGCTCTTTGCAGCCCCAACATACGGCAGACACGCCCTCACCCCACACCCCAGGAGGGGAGGGGGAGAGTCGGGGAAGAGAGAGGGCTATTGGCTGCCTACCTGCCCAAGCACCTGTGTGGTACTTTAGGAATGTATGCCTGTTGGTCTGTATGTCTGTGTGTCAGGTAGGGAGTGGGGTGGGCTTTCCTTTTCTATTTCCTGGCTCACCTATGTGTGTGCCTGGCTGCACATAGGTGTCTATTTCTTTCCATGTGTATGCTCATGCGTAGATGCATACATGTGTGTGTACCAGCAGGTGGGTCTGTGCATGCCTACACATCTGGGTGTGCGTCTGTATTTTGATGCATATGTATGGGGCCATGTTTGTGTGTGCACATGGTGCCTCTAAGGCGTGCCTTTGTATGTGCATGTGCCCACGTGTGTGTATTCCTGTGTGCATTCGTGCCTCCGTTCTGTAGCAATGCAAGAATGTACACGTGGGCCCACACCTCCAGGTGCCTAGCCCTTCCCTCCTGGGACCCTGCCTGTCTCATTAGTAGCTTGAAGGGCCCCCTGTCCCCTGGGGAGACCTGAGGTTAGGTGGACAGCTGAGGCACATGAAGCCTTTGACCAATTCCATTTTTTTCCTACTTGGGAAGCATCTGCAAGGACTGGGTTCAGGGCTGGTCCACAGAGCAGCATCTTTATGCCAAGGAGGGGAAGAAGAGGAAGGAGAGAAACACCAGAGGAGCGAGAGCAGATACGCAGGTGACAAAAAGCATCACATGTACCCCAGTGTTCACTGCAGCTCTATCTACAATAGCCAGGACATGGAAGCAACCTAGGTGTCCATCAACAGATGAATGGATAAAGAAGATGTGGCACATATATACAATGGAATATTACTCAGCCATAAAAAGAAACGAAATTGAGTTATTTGTAGTGAGGTGGATGGACCTAGAGTCTGTCATACAGAGTGAAGTAAGTCGGAAAGAGAAAAACAAATACCATATGCTAACACATATATATGCAATCTAAAAAAAAAAAACGGTTATGAAGAACCTAGCAGCAGGACAGAAATAAAGACGCAGACGTAGAGAATGGACTTGAGGACACGGGGAGGGGGGAAGGGTAAGCTGGGACGAAGTGAGAGAGTGGCGTGGACATATATACACTACCAAATATAAAATAGATAGCTAGTGGGAAGCAGCCGCATAGCACAGGGAGATCAGCTCGGTGCTTTGTGACCACCTAGAGGGGTGGGATGGGGAGGATGGAAGGGAGACGCAAGAAGGAGGGGATATGGGGATGTATGTATACATATAGCTAATTAACTTTGTTGTACAGCAGAAACGAACACAACATTGTAAAGCTATTATACTCCAATAAAGATGTTAAAAAATTTTTTTAATTTTTAAAAAGATATGCAGGTGAAGGGAGCAGGAGAGAGGGGGAAGAAAGAGGAACAGGTAGAGAGAAAGGGAACCAACTGAATAAAGAATGGTTCTGAGCGACACGTCCCCAAACTTACTAGTTGAAAAGCTGAAAAATTCTACCAAATTAGGTAACAGGTGTTGCATATAATATCCATCCAATCATTCATTCATTTGTCTATTTTTCAACCAGAAAACTTTAATGTCTCTATGCCTGACACCTCCCCTCTCTCAGTCCTGCATTTTCAGTTCTGCTACCCTTGCACTGTTAATGACATGCCCCCAAGACTCTGGGAGACTCCTGCCCAGGGGTAAGTTGATCAGTTCTGCTTCTAGGTTCTTCTTGTGACCCAGCATAAGACAAGGACCCCTGGCCTTTAATACTGAAATATATTGGCTCAAGTCCCCGATCTGACATCCTGCAGCTAGCCCGATGCTCTCCCCAAGTTTTCAGAGCACTCCTAGGGAGCAGAGTCTCACCATCACTTCCAGATCATAGTTCTTCTTCCTGTTGATCTCTCCACCTCTCACACCCCCTCCTTATAGCTGCACTGGTCCAGCTGCGGGACACCACCCTATTTTCCTGATTCCCTCCAAACCCACCGGATGAGGCATCACATGCAGTAGCCATGACTACATCTGTCCAGTGCTGCAGAGAAGGTTACTTCACTGCAATGTATACTTAGAGGGGAACTTCTGACACCCTTCTTATAAGAGAAGACACCCTTCGCCATGGTCACGTGGTCCACAGACTGTGCTGCCCAGTCTACTATCTTTCTTTCTCTTCCCCTTGTCTGGGAGGTGGGCGAGCTGGACGGTTTCTGAAGTACCGCCCAGCTCTGAAATTCGATGGGACTCAGTCCTAGATGATCCTTTACTCATTGGCTCTGGAAAAGAGCGCTGTCCAGAGACATAACAACAAATTGTGGTTTGGTCGCATCCCCTTCTTACCTACATAGTTCCTTTCACCTTCATTTCCCAGTCCATCTCTCCCTTCCTACAGGCAACACTTCTGACGCATTTTATGTGTATCCTTCTGTTTGTATGTCTTTTTGTAAAATGGATATTTTTGTTTTGTATGTGTGCATTTTCAATGTACTTAAATGGAATTTCCATCCCGGCACTGGGCTTTGCAGTCAACCCATATTACTGTGGGTACATCTGGTGTGTTGCTTCTGACTGCTCTCAGCCTCATGGTGGCCATACTCTCATTCTGTCTATCCAGTTGCCCTGTGGAAACTAACATTTTGAACATCTGTCATTTGCCAGACACTGGTCAATAAAGGTTCAGACTTGAATTATCAGACTTTATCCTCACAGCAACCTCTGCAGGCAGCTCTGTTATCCCTGTCTTATGGAAGAGGAAACGGAGGCAGAGGTTAAGAACTTTCCCAAGATAACTGAGCTAGGAAGTGGCAGAGCAGAAATTTGAATCTAGGCCGTCTGATTCCAATATCCTCTCTTTTAATCAGTATGCAAAACAGCCTACTCTGGGCCAAATCCAACAATCTAGAACTGGTTGTGCCTATTGCATACCTACTATGTGCCAGGGCCTTTATATCATGCAGAGCTACCATGTACAGCTGCACAGGTAGTGCACTGCGTAACTTCAGAGAGCACCATCTACCTAGAGTACAGTGTGAATGGCGCCCCCTGGAATTAATTACAAATTGTGCAGTAGGGTGACGACAATCATATAAAGTTGGAATTTTTGCTCCCTTTTTACAGCCAAGAAAAGTGAGCCTCAGAGAGCTTATGTGACCTTCCAGAAGCACAAGCCAAAGAATAGAGAGTGTAGATCCAAATCCATTTGACAGCAGAGTATGATTCCCTGAGGCCATTAGACTCCTCCCCAGCCTATTGCTGCCATGCCACACAGTCAGTTGCAGCCAACCTCTCAAACTGAGGGTGTCTCCAGTTTACCGGAGGACTGTTACTCAAGTGGAGATGGTGACAGTTAAGGTGTGTCTCCAGGAGGCGGGTGTTGGGTGTGGCGGGCCTGTCTCCCAGACGCTGTGTGCTGGGGGCGTGTTCTCATGCTCACCACCCTCTCCACGCTTATCTCTCTGGGCCAGGGGGCACATGCTCCCCTCACCGCGTTGCATCGTGGGCTGGATCCCCGTCCACCCACCAAGTGGTTGCCAAACTCATCATGGCGAAAGGCCATGGAGAGGAGCAGTAATTCAAAGGAAGAAGCCTTTGAGAGAGCTCTAGGTTTTGTTCACAGCATTAAGACAGCTTCAGAGAAAAGCCTTTATTGCAGACAGAAGAATATTATTTCAGAGCTATCCCCCTGGCCCATTGCAGCAAAATAATAGAACTTTAGTTTCTATATATTTGTCATGCTTAGCACACATGTATTTCAAATATATTTGCCAGCATATAAAGTTGAGGTGAAGTATCGCAAAATTGGCCAATTCTTGTACATTTTAAATGTAGTTCCTTTATTTGTTACACTTATTTTACATATCTACACAATCCATCTTTGGAACTGGAGAAGCAATAAGTGATAAATCGATACTGAGGTTTTCCATGGTGAAGAGACTCGCCTTGGGTGTGAAATTTTCTATTTGCCTGGCATCTCCTGGTTCTGACTACAGAGAGAAATGGCTGCCTTCCTGCATCTTCCTGGGCAGTTACATCTCTCAGTGGCAGGGAACTGCAGTTGTAACTTTGAGGCAGTGTCTCAAAACCCCTTCCCTTCCCGTCTTGGCAGGGGCTGGGTACCAGCTTTCTCTAATGATAGTAGAATGTCTTAGTGGTCTGAGTTTGAAGTCTAATTAGGTGGAACTAATCTAACTCCTAAAGTTAGAGTTCTTTTCCTGGGACTTTAGGAGTCTCCCTAAAATTATATGCCTAATTTTGAGTACTTGCACATCTTTCTGTGGCTGCAAAAGTAGGTTAAGCACCTATCTGGGAGTCTGGAGTGGGCTCTGTCCTGCTAAGGAAGATGGTCTCTCCTTTATCTGGTCCTTCCTGCCCTTGCCTCCACTCACCCTGGCAAGGAGAGTTGGGTGGAAGATGGAGTCCAGAGTCACGGAGTCTCATCTACACAGGCTCTTACCTGGATATTTCAGATTGGACCAGTTACTCTCAGGGGAAAGCTCCCTGGAGCGTTGATGTGGATGAACTCACCCCACTGGCTGCTAAGCAACCCTTCCCAAGATGGCCACAAAGCAAGAGAGCTCAGGACCCTTGTTTATAACTGATCAAGGGCTCCAGGGGCAGGATGGAGTGACCATTCCCTCGGGCCCAGGCCACACAACAGAAGGTGTGGAGTTCAGCCACATGGGTCCTGCATATACACACTCCAGCACCATGGTGTTCTCCCATATGGACTCCCTTGGGTTGGCTGCTTAAATGTAAGCCCAAAAGGTCAGGGCTCTGATCCTCGTCCTCTGGCTTGGGGTTACCCTTCATCCTTTAGATAATGGAAGGCAGTTTTGGACCCATGACCAGATGGTATGAGCCTGCAGAGAGCCAGCCACATCGTTTCCCTTGTACTCAGTCTGGATTTCACACCCTCTTAGACCTGGGGCAGAGCTGACCTCTGCTGGGTTCTTTTCTCCATGCTTAGCTGCACCCAATACCCAGAATGGTCCATTGACTGCTTACTTGTGTGTCCTCCCCCCTTGAACCCTGGGGCTGTGTTTTATTCATCTCTGTGCTATCTGTATCTGCCCTGGCACATAGGAGATCTTAAGAAGACTGTGGATGGATGGATGGATGGATGGATGAGTAGATGGATGGATGGGTGGATGGATGGGATAATTCCATGTAAGCAGGTTTCTACAGGTTTCAGCACATGGAAATTGGGCCTGTGAGATAGTCCTATCCTTTGTGTCACACTCCTCAGTGAAGCGTAATCCATAAAAGCCTCATTAATATCTCAGACAATGGAGAGACAGGATCAGACACGTCCCTCTATCCATTAAAGATGAACACTCCTCTGGGGGACAAGGGGGGGCTAATACATCTCTCCCCATGGTTCTGCCGCAGCCACCAGCCATCAGGGAGCCCATTAGAAGAGGAAAGAGCTATTGATCCCTGATGAAAGATGCCTGGGATCCTAGGGTAGGCACTTCCTGGGCCCAGTGGAGGAGGAACAGAGGCAAAGGTCCTCTCCTCACTATTACCAGCTAGAATCCAGCTGGGCCCTGGAGGCCTGAGATGAGGTACATACTCAGGGTAGCTGAGCTGGAAGGATCATCCATGCAACCTCCTCTTTTCAGAGATGACAAAGCAGGTCTGGACAGAGTGGGCAACTTACCCAAAGTTACACTCTTATAAATTAATTGCAAAAATGGTCCTATCCTTCACCCATTCTTCTATCCATGCCCTTTGCAAGGTGACCGTGCAGCTCTATCCACTGCAAGAAGGAACCCAGATCCCCCTCCCCCTACCACCCTTGAATCTGGACTTAGCCAAGTGACTTGTTTGACAAACAGTGGCAGAAATGCTTATACGCCAGTTTCAAGCCTATGTCTCAAGAGTCGTAGGCATTTTGGGTCTCTCCCTTGCTTTTCTACCTTTGATAAGAACATTCCTGAGCTAGCTTGCTGGAGGAATGAGCAGAGTCCAATCAACCAGTTATCCCAGCCAGGCCCAGACACGTGAGAGCCCAGCCAAGATCAGCAAAGCCGCCTAGCTGCCCTGCAATTGACCAGACAGATGAGTGTGCCCTGCCCAGGCCCACTCAACTTAGCAGAACCACCCAGATGACCCAGAGACTCATGAGCAAACATACATGTTTACAATCAATCGTATTCCACTGAGGTTTCATGGCTGTTTGTTCTGAAGCATCTCTACGGCGATAGATACCTGATACCTACGTCTTGCACCCAGTCCCTGCTTGTTATTCTCCCTGGCGTGCCAGGCGCTCCCACTGGGGCAGCCACAGCTCCCCTCCTCCAGCCACCTCTCCTTCCTTAATCTCTCCTCCACCACAGAAACCTCAATTGATGACTCATGGCCTCTAGATTTTAATTATTTCCTTTCCTTTTCTTTTCCTTGTTCTTTCTTTTCTCTTTCATTTCTTCTTTTTGCTCACAGTGTGTTCACCAAAAAAAGAGTTTGAGCCAACATTTAAACATCGGAAGCCCTCATGCTGGCCCCGCTGGTGCACCCTCTCTTCCATTACCAGCCCTGCTGTAGACTTATTACCAAAAGTAGTTTCGGACTGAAATTGAATGGCCATGATTTGCATCGTTTTGCATCTCATTTGCATAGCGCTTATTTCCCGTCCAAAAATACTGACATTTGCTCACAGTTTGCTTCTGACTCTCCGGGGCCCCCAACACTGGTCTCTGTGCTGCTGTCTTCTCACCTTCTGCCTCCCTCTGCTTGTGTTTACCATACCTGGAGAAATGCCTGGCTGGTCCAGGCCTAGTGGGGATGGACCCATCTCCCTCTTCCTCCCACAGTGCAGCTGGAAGCCTGCCTCTGGAAAATCCCCTCTTGGCTTCTAGGCTTGATGTTGGCTGAGTTATTACCTGCTGTGACCAATGCCCAGCATGGGATCTAGGCATGCCAGGAACTTATGAAGCATCTGAATGAATGAGTACATGCATGACTGAATGAATGAGTGATTGAACTAATAAGACAAAGATCAAGTGAGTGAGTGGGTGAGTGATGAGGGAATGGGGAAAGGAGAGGAGCTGGGGAGCTTTGGAGGAACGATGTCTCAGGCAAGCAAGATCTGCAGAAGCAATTTGCACAGCATTTTTGGGCTCAACACTTGGAGGGAGACAGATCTGGGTCTGAATTCTGGAGACATCCAGCAGGTGTGTGACCCTTGGGCAGGTCTCTTCATTGCTGTGTGCCTCAGCCTGTCAGATGAAAATATGGGCCCTGCTATATCCCAGTGCCTAGGGCAGTGCCTGACTCACAGAAAGCGTTCAAGAAATATCTGTTGGGTGAATGAATGAATGACTCCCCACCATAAAGTTGCTGGGAAGATTAAATGAGATGTTGCCCACAAGGCACTTTGCGTAGTCTGGTACTTACTAGTCATTCACCGTGAGTTCAGTCTACCCATCCAGCCTCCAGTAATCACCAGGACGCATCCACACATAATCTACATGTAATCACCGGGAGGCGTGTGTTCCCAGCCCTGCACTGAACACAACTGGGAACAAAACTGTGTGTCATTCAACAGCGTGCCAGGGGCCAGCTTTGTGCCAGGTCCAAGCCAGTTGCTAGGGAGCCAGAGATGAACCCGAGTCCTGCCTCTGGGGTCTTTACAGTCAGGTTGGGAAAATAAGGCTGTCACTAGCATGAAATAATTAGAGAGAAATGCAGGGGGCTGGAGCCCCCCAGGCTGTAACACCAGGGAGCCAGGCCCCCATGAGCTGGGCCTCCCTCGGGTGGTTTCTTAGAGGATCCAGCTTCCCTTCATCCTTCATCTGTGTGGCTATTTGGAATTATAGAGGGAAAGGATGACAAGCAGGAGGGAGAGCAAGGACAAAGGAGTTAAGCTGGAAATACATGTGAAGGATAGACAGGGAGGGGAGTGGAGGTGGTGCTGGGGAAAGGGGGCACCTGTGACATGTGCGCTTAGCTGGGGGCCATCTCCATCTCTGGCTCCAGACTCTGCCACACTGAGAGCTTATTCTCTAAACTGCAGCCTGTTTTCTCAGCATCAGCATTTACTACATGGAGCAGCACATAGTAAAGGGACCAGTCTCCATCTGTATCTCTGACTGGTCCAGCTAGCATCACACAGAGGAAACTCCCTCCGGCTCAACAGCAACCAAAGGAGCCACAAGAGCCCAGAGGTGGAAAGTCCAAATCTAACAGGGCTGGAACAAAATCAGAAGGGCTTCCCAGGGGAAGTGAGCTGTGCTGAATTTTGAAAGATATTTGGAGCCAGTGGGGGAGAAAAGATGTTCCAGGCAGACAACCACCTGCAAAGCCTGGGAGGTAAGACGGAACACAGTGAGCTTGGAGGTAACAGGTTTGGGAGCTGGGAGGGTCCTGAGACCTCTTTTGAGGCAACCAGCATAAATCAGAGGGGAGAAAACTGAACTCCAGAGAGAATGAGTGACTCCCTCAAGATCACACAGCATTTCAGCAGCAGAACTTTGATTGGAACTCTCATAGCTCAGAGCTCTGGGAGCAGAATGAGAAATATACATTTGTTTGCCAGGGATCTAAGCAGCATGAGGCCTCATGATGGCAGACCCAGCCCAAACTGGCCTAGGCCAAGGGACTTTACTGGCTCAACGAACTCCTAAGTCTGGGAGAGGGTGGACTTCAGGCACAACCTGATCCAGGGGCTCAGACTGTGCCTCCTAAGCTGGGTTCCTCTCATTTCACTAAGCTTGATTTCTCTTATGTTGGCTTCCTTTTCAGAAAGACTATCTCCTTGTCTCTCTCACATTTGAGCTCAGCTTACCTGGAGCTCAGAGAAAGCCCCACTGATCTCTGGTCTGACTGTCTCACATGCCCTTTCTGAGCCAATCACAGGGTCCAGAAAGGAGGTGTCATGAGCTCTTCCCTTGAGATCAGGGGTGAAGGGATGTGACCCGGGCACACATCAACCCCAAGGGCAGAATGTGAGGAAGGGTGGATTGCCCAGCATCTGTTTCTAAACGTTGGGTGAATGGGGTCAAAACCACAGAAGCCCTGCTCGAGGCTCTCAGAGTCCAGCCACGGGAGGGCAGCAGCCATGTAGCCATCCCTCTGGGAACCTTGATGAGGATGAGGTGAGTCAGCCAGGGCAGCAAGAGGTGGAGGTCACCTCACCCAGGGGCATCCCTTCTTTGAGCCTCTTTTTGCAACCTCACCATTATCCCTGCCCAGTCCTGCTGTCTCAAAGATTCATGACATCTACTGTGATGTGATTTTCTGACTAAGGGGCCCGGAGAACTTGAGCTATACATCTTGGCTCTACCCCTAACCAGCTGTGGTCTTGGCCAAGCTGCTGTCCCGCTATAAGCCTCTGTTTCCTCATTTGTAAAATGAGGAGATTGGAGTAAATACATGGTTTTTAAACATTGCTTAAGCGGCAGAACATATTCTTTCAATGAAGTCTTATCTAGCAGGCCAATACAAGACAGATGGATGTGGAACAGTTGATGTAGGAGAGATGGGGGCAGAGCTCTGGTGCTCAGTCCTCCCCCTTCCCCTCGCTCACCAGTCTGAAAAACACCGACAGCCTAGAGGGCCCTCAGCTCTGGGACCACATGGCACTGAGGAAAGCACACTGGCCTTAGACACAGATGGAACTGTGGGCCTGGGTTTGAATCCTAATCCCACCAATATATTAGTTGACTCTTGCTGCCTCAGCCTCAAAACTCAGGGACTTACAGTGATAATTATTTATTATACTCATGCACTTACAGGTCTGTTGGGTGTTGGCTGATCTAGGCTGACCTGCACTGGGGTGACTGCTCTGCCTGCATCTCCTGCTCCTTCTGGGACCACAAAGTAAGACTGGGCATTTTTTGTCACTTTTGTCAACATGCCATCAACCAAAACAAGTTTTACGGCCAAACTCGTAAAACTTAGTACGAGCACATAGCTACTAATCCATGAGCATGTGCAATGAGGAAGCCTGGTGTGTGCGTGTGTGTGTTGCATGAGTGTGCACGTGTGCAAACACAGATGTGGGAAGCGCACCTCTGAAAGGCAGATGCTGCAAACCCTGCTTTATGATGTTACTCAGAGGCTGAAGTTGCTTTCAGGGCTCAGCTCCCAGATTCCACCCGCTGCAAAAATCATCATGTTATAATTACAAGTTAATTAAAGCAGAAGAGATCAAAGGCACTTTAGACAGATTAATGATACAGCGGGTGCCAGAAATTTCACCATTTTATGTATTAGCCACATTGTCGTTTTTATTCCTCTTTTTTCCCCTCTTTTGTGTCAGCCGAAAAGCCTTTCATATCTTTTCTGTGTCCCCATCAATGCATGAGGAATTTGAAGTCCTAACAGCTGCGAGGAGCTGTCTGTGGAGAAGGGGCCCATTCAAAGGATATCAGAAAAATCAACGAGCCTTTTAGCTTCTGAACTAGAATGAAACTGCCACCCACCTAACCTTCTTCTACCTAAAAAAAAGAAGAAAGAAAGAAAATAAAGACCTAAAAAAAATCAGTCATTAAAATAAGGCCAAAGCAAATGGAAGCTAGATTCCCCAGCTCCTCACCTCTCCAGGGAGCCTCTGGGAGGAAAGGCATTTTTGCATTTCAGGTTCATCACTGTCCTAATCTGTCCGGGCTTCTCTAACAAAGTACCAGAGACTGGGGGGGCTTATAAACAACAGGGTTTTCTCACAGTTCTGGAGGCTGGAAGTCTGAGATTGGGGTGCTAGCCTGGTTGGGTTCTGGTGAGAACCCCGTTCTGGCTTGCAGACTGCTGACTTATTGTACCCTCAACTGGCCAAGAGCAGAGAGTGGAAGCAAGCTCTCCCGTGGCTCTTATAAGGGCACTAATCCCATTCACAGAAGCTCCACCCTCATGACCTCATCTAATCCTAATTACCTCCCAAAGACCCCCACATCCTAATACAACACACGTGGGGTAGGGTTTCAACCTATGAATTTGCATGCCGTCCATAACACCCACCTGCTGAGCATGACAGCTGAGTCATCAAAGTTTAGCCTGAGGGTAAAGCGTGAGTCAGATAATTCAGCCGGAAAATAAATAAATAGCCCACACACTCATTCACTCACTGGTATTTCCCAAATGTCCGCCACATGCCAGTGCCAGGCATTGGGTTAGGGCTGGAGGTACAATGGCGAGCAAGCCAGACGATGTCTCTGCCCTCGTGGTGTTAGCAATCAAGCTGGCAAGAACACACAATTTACAAGTGGAGTGTTAAGGTAACGTGCACTAGAGCCACCACGCCCCCTCAAATCTCAGTGGCTTAAAGTAAAAGTTTATTTCTCTCCTGCATAAAAATCAATCAGTGGGGGAGGGTGGGAGTTCTCCTCAGGACCCAGGCAGATGGACGCTTCTTCAGTGGATGGCTCCAAAAGTCACATCTAACGGACAGGTAGAGAAAGACCACCCAAAACATTTTTGTAAGCCAGTGGGCTTGATGTACATCACTTTTACCCATAATCCACTGGTGAGACCTCAGTTGCCTGACCTACCAAGTTGCAAAGGGAGCTGAGAAATGTTGTCTGGCTGGGTGACCACTTCCTAACAATTATACTACCCTGTGGAAGGGGAGAAGAATCTTGGTTGACTAGCCCACCTCTCTGCCAATACAAGTAGGCACAATAACTCATGATGAATGCTTACTAGGAGAAGCTCAGGGTCCTGTGGTTGCACACAGCAGGGGGGCCTGTTTCAATGACCTGTTACTCTGTAACAAATCACCCCCACAACTGAGTGGATTAAAATACAAATGTATTATTATCTCCTGAAGTTCTGTGGGCAGACTGGGTTCAGCGGGGCAGCGCTCACTTTGGTCTCTGATACAGTTGCAGTCACACAGCTACCGTTGTGTCTCCAATCTTTCTTCATTCACAGGTCTGGTCCCTCACCTGGGATGGCTGGGGCTGGCCAGGCACCTGTCTCTACCCAAGTGGCCAAAGTGACCTTCCTCACAGCATGGTGGTCTCAGAGAAGTGAGAGTCTTTACATGCTGGCTGGCTTCCCCTGGATAAACACTGTAAGAAACCCATGTAGCAGTTGCAAAGCTTTTTACAACCTGGACTTGGAAGTCCCAGAGCGTCACTTCCACAGCATTCTGTTGGTCAAGCAAGTGACTAAGGCTAGCCCAGATTCAGATTCTTCTAGTTCTTAATGTTCTGTGATTCTTTCTCAGAGAACAGCAAGATTTCCAGAAGATTAATCTGGCTGCTGTACAGGGTAGTTTGGAAGAGAGCAGGGAGACAGGTAGGAGGCTGTCTTATGGTTGCCTTTTTTGTGCATTTGAAGCTTCCCACTCACATTATCCTCCGCCCCTCACCATCATGAGAGGAATGGGGGGCTGGAGGAGTTGGCACCCTTGGTTTGATTGGTCACCCTGCCCCGTTCATCACCCTAGAGTGTTTCTCCTAGGCCTGTTCCTACAAGCTGAGTCTGAAAGAGCTTTTCACACGTGGAAAAATTATTGTCATGGGAGGATCCAGAGAGTCTACAGGGGAGTATGAAGACATCAGTGGAGTACAATTCCCTTCCTCTTTAGTGAGAGTGAAGAGAGAGTGAGTCAGTACCATGGTCAGCTCCTGCTCTGTTCATTACTATGGGCTTAGTTTGGGACATCTGGGAGGGTCAGGTGACCAGTGGGGAAGGAGAAGACCCTCTCCCAGGGAACTCCCAGTCTGAGAGGGAAACTTGGATCCTGCTTTGGGGGTGGGAGGGCTGGTATAAGAGAGGAGAGCACACTAAGAGTCTCCAGTCTGATGCAACACCATGCCAGGCACCAGATAGATAAAATCCTCACAGCCACTACAGAAGGGCAATATTATTATGCCTGTTTTATAGGTAAGGACACAGAAGATCAGAAGAGCAAAGAAGCTTCCCCAAATCTTACACCTGGTTAGTGCAAGAGCCAGGACTTGGATTTAGGTCCATCTGAATCCAGACTCCATGCCCTTTTGTAATGTTCCACAAGCTCCTGAGAGGCCAGGAGCCATCTTAGAATATGACACTCAGCAGGGGCTCAGCAAATGTTGAATTACTGAATGGATGAATGAATGAATAGTGAGTGCATTGGGTGAATGTGCAAACAAACTGGGAAGAGATGCATCTCAAGCTGCATTCAGTTGTTGGACTGCAGAGGAAGATCAGGTGATCCTGATTCCCCTCTCCCCTGAGGAAGCTGACCATCTCAGCCAGGTCATGGGGTGAGTTGAGTTGAGGGGTTCACACTGAAGCATGTGGGTTTAGTTGCTCCTCCCTGTCCTGCCCCACAAAGGCTCTGCCTGACTTGATGGGCTGGAGAGGCTCAGGTTGAGGGGAGGAAGGAGCACATCCTCTCCCCTCCATGGTTCATTTTGCTCAGCAACAGCATAATAAGGCCATCAGTGGCATCTCTGACGGGCCTGGACAGGCCCCCAACACGTGATGGCAAATTTGAGCCTGGGATCATGTTCTGACTTAGTCTGGCATTAAGAAAAAGACACAAAGGATCCTTGAGGAAGGAAGAAAGAATGGGAGAAAAGGCTCTTAAATTATACAGAAGGAAGATCTTCCCAACAATTGGGAATTGGAACAATTCCAACAAGTTGGAATTGTCCAACTCCAGGATGGGTAAGAAAAACTCCCTGGAAAGCAAATACCTGTGAAAAGTACAGGGAATTCTTCAGGGGCCATTCTAATTACATTCTAACGTAAACCTGTTGGGAAAGAAAAAGAATTAACAGGGGCAACTCTTCAAACCCCCAAATGTCAGAGCTGGAAAGGTCTTTCAGAGAGAACATTACTTAGATCAACTTCTCCTTTTTCAGATGGGGATTCTGAGGTCCAGGGTAGGGCTGGAAGAGACCAGGGTGACACATCAAGGAGAGACTGACCCCCTATTAGAACTCACTTGTCTTGCATCCTGTCCCAGGCCGCCAGACAACTGTCCTCTCTATGCCCCCTTGCTCTGATCTTTTCCCCTTAGCTGTAGGATTTTCCCACAGACTAACATCATTTTCCTAAATCACATTTCATGAAACCACTTCAAATCTAGTCTACTTCTGACCCTGGGGCCCTCCACTGAAGACATAGTAAAGAAGATTTTCTTGAAAGGAACTCAGTGGCACACAAAGCAATTAGACCGTAAGTGGATGACTACTTTAGGACAGTTGGCTCTGGTTCCCTTGAAGCTGTATTTTTCTAAGCTTCAAGACACTGTGGACTCTGGAGCTCAAGGATCTGGGTTCAAATTGTGACTCTGCCATTTCCTAGCAGGATGACTTTGTGCAAATTATTCTCCGTGACTCAGTTTCCCCATGTGTGAAATAAGGATAATGCTATTAACTACTTCTTAAGAGGTGAGATAAAATAAGTTAATACTTGTAAAGCACTTGGAAGAGTGCCTGGCATAGAGTAAGTGTTCAATAAATGTTAGTTACTGGGATCAGCTAACAATTAGCAGGGGTGGGGACGTGGTCACGGGAGGCTGGTTCTGCACAGACCCGACTGTGGCTACGCTTGAAAAGCTCTCTGAAGGCACACTGGTCTGTGATTCTAGAAATTTAGATTCTAGGTCCAGCTCAGTCTTGCAAGATGTGCTGTGTGGCCTTGGGGAAGTAACCTATCTATCTCCAAACCTCAGTTTCCCCATCTGGAAATTGAACCGAGAAATCTCTCACTTGCGCTCCCAGCTCTAAGATTATGGGAGTCAGTGGTTATAATCCCTGGTACAGGGAAGGGAATTTAGCTCAACAGACCTGCTTTACCTTCCTTACCCAAGCACAACTGCATTTATAAGTTCTGTCCTTACACTCTACTCCATTCCCTTCTGGCCCATTCTGAGGGATTCGCTAATGAATCCCAGAACCAAAACAGACAGGCTGGGCCATCAGAGCGGACCCAGTTGTCAAGGCAGAAAGCTTGCCTGTGGTTCCCTGGGCTGGCCACTACCTGAGCATCACCCTTCCCTCGGTCCCGTCATCTACACTCGGGTCCCAGTCACCTGGTCCCTGAGCCTGAACACAGTGGGCAGCCTGTCAAAGAAGTAGGGCAGAAGCTTCCCCAAGCGATGGATGGGGCAGCTCCATGCCAGCTGCTTTCTTCATCTGAGCTGGAGTGATCTGACAGTCTGAGGGGCAAGGAGGAGGGTGGCTCCCCTTCCCAGCTGGCCTGGCATGAGATCAAGGGACAGAAATGTCAGTGTGAGTTTGGGAAGCGCCATGAGCTTGTCTCAGTAAAGGATTTTGGAGAGTAAGGGGGACCTACAAGGGGGCTTCAGAACAATTTTCACTTCCTCCTTCTCTCTGTGCTTACTTAGGCAATGCCCAGCCACAGACATGGGCAGCAGAAAGGGTGCAGTCTGAGCGTGAGACAGGCTCGGGTACATGCCCGCCATGCCCTTCCTCAGCCATATGGCTTTGGGCAGGTCACGCCTCTCTCGGAGGCTTGCTTCCTTCATTTATAAAGTGCAGGTGTTAATGGGGTTTGGGGAGAGTCCAAAAGCAAGACCACAATCACAGCTAATACCTGCACAGCACTCACAATCTGTCAGGCCCAATTCTGAATGCTTCGCATATATGCTTTATTTAATCTCCACAACAACACTTTGAAGTAGACACAGAGAGGTTAAGTGACTTGCTCAAGGGAACACAGCTAGTCGGAGCAGAGCCAACATTCAAACCTAAGGAATCTGGTTCCAGACTCTGCTCTTAACCACTCCTCGGAGTGAGGGTTTCCAGCACAGGCTCTGCAGGAGCTTGACCAATATGAACTCCCTTCCCCCTCCCCTCACGGATGCCAGGGAAGGGCTGCTCCGGGAAGGAGGCTGTGGTCAGCCCAACTGCAGGACAGAGAAGGAGCAGAGATGCTTCTGGAAAGCTGCCTCCCAGACTGGGCTTCAATGGTTCCAAAGAAGTGCCCGCAGCAGCCCAAAGACTCCTCAAGCTGCCCAGGTCTTTCCTGGGCTGACTTGATGGGTTCCCTGAAATGACCCTGCCTGGGTCTTCCTCAGAGTCCTCAGACAGAGCAATCAAATCTCCATCACTCAGGGGGAAATGTTTTTTCAAGCACATCATAATACAGAAGCTTCTCACCCCGACCATATCACAGGGTGGGGTGGGCGGACGGTGTCTATCTCAAACACCTCCAAGAGCCGGGACCCTCCTAAACCACCACCAGCCAGGACGTCACCCAAGTCTCTGCTTGGGACCCCAGCATCCTTTGAGGGCCTAACCCTCCCAGCCCCAGGTTTAATTGAGTCCAGGCAGAGTAGCAGGACGGCTGGCCCCCAGCTGGCATTGGAACACTCAGAAGACAGCTGTCTCCTCATGCCCAGAGCATCCCTGACTTCCAGAAGGAATGGCAAGATGGGGCAGGGATGCCTACAATTAATTAGGTTAAAACCCAAACCCAGGACCATGACATCAATGGCCATTTTCCTTTAATTATCCTCATGTGTCAACACGAGAGCGGGAGCAAAGGCCTCTGTGGAGAGAGCTCAGAGTTCTAGGGACACAAATGTTTTCTCTTGGACCCCAGTCACATGGCTCTAAGGAAACCAAGGCCAATGAACGCAGGGAACATCACCAGCGGATGGCCCCCTCCTTTCCTGAATTTCTGTCTCCCGCTCCCTGGGTCAGCACTTTCTCACTCCCGTCTCTACCTCCTAACTTTGTCTCCCTTTCCAACCCCATCTTTCCACAGTTCCACTGCTCTGTCTCATCCTCTCTGTGCCACGTATTCTCCATCTGCCCTTCCAGATCCCTGCCCTGCTCTTCCCTGCCTGGCTCTGTGCCCCAAAAGTCTGACCTCTCAGGTGCATTACCAAGATCCCTTGACTCTGGATTCTGCTGACCCAGGAGGCACTGACCAGAGGTCCGAGGCCAGAGGAGAGGGTGTGGAGGACGTATCCCCCAGCCCTGGCCCCTCTATTTCCTGCTGTGGCTCCCATCCATGGCCCCTCCATCATTTGCTGGATCCTGGTACCCACTCCCTCACCTTGGCTTTTGGCTCCTCACTGCTGCCCCTCCCTGGTGCTCTGCCCTCCCTCACGGGCTCCCTCCAAACCCACAACATCTCTGTGAATGGTCCCTTCCTTAAACTCTCAAGTGTGCTCTGAATGTGCCCACTGTCTCCCCCCGGGACCCTGACTGATAACGCTCTCCGTCCGCATTTCCATCTCTCTCTGCACACCTGCATCTGCTTCTTGAGCCCATCCCCACCTCTACCTCCATGTCCATCCTCCTCTCTCCATCCTTCTGTCTCATTATTCTAGCTCTGTCTTTCTAATCCCACCCCCTCCCATGTCTGCCTTAGTCTTTCTGCCTCATTCTCTCAGTCCCCTCTTCTCTTCTTTCTTCCTTTCCTCTCCCCAGACTACATAAAATCCTTCATTTCAGAGGTAGGATCTACCATCCTCCACGACAGCACAGAGGGACTTTCTGTGAGGATCCACAGCCCCTAAAGAAAGCACCCATTTGAATGAGCCCCCCACCTGCTCTCCACGCCTGCTGCTTGGATTCTACCTTCAGACTCTCTCTAGAAGCTTGTGTGGGAAGAATGATCATCCCTCTGGCAGGGATGACGCCCTGGGCAACCCTTGAATATGCACTCAGGCAGTGAGGGGAGGGCTCGGCTCTCCCTCCTGAGCCCCGGGCTCTCCCGCCAGCGCTCCTGAGCGGTCTCACTAGCAGCTCAGCCTCCACAAGCCCCAAATAGGAATCCTCCTCTCCCCTCTATATCTTCCTCCCCAATCCTCCCAAGGAGTCACACTTGATTCTTTTCTTTCTTTCATCCGAACCTCAAAACTAGTGGACTGTCTTGGTAATTCTATCTCCAAAATAAATCTCCAATATACCCATTTCTCTCCAACCCCCATCACCCTGGTCCTGGCCACCATCACCTCCCGCCTGGATAATGATGCAAACTTCTCACTGGTCTCTTTGCCTCCACTCTTAGTTCCCTAGCCTCCATTCTCCACCAAACTGGAGTGATTGATCTTTTAAAACCTTAAATCAAATCAGATCATTTCCCCGCTAAAACTCTGCCAAGACCTCCCATTACTTAGAATAAATGCCAAACACCAGCCCTAGCCCATGAGGCCCTAATGAGCTGCCTGCCAACCTCTGCTTCACTCTACCTGGCCTCACCCAGCTGTCCTCCTGGTGTCCTCCACCCATGGTGTCAGACCTCTGGGGCCCCCGGATGCAAAGGACCAGGGGGTGCCTAGACCTTTCTCGTACCAAGGCTCAGTGCCTGTTGTCATGGCAACATGCTCTCCTGTGATGGGGGACAGCCGCCAGCCCCGCACTGCCTGCAAAAGCAGCAGCTCTGGGACTTCCCTGGTGGTCCAGTGGTGAAGAATTCGCCTTCCAATGCAGGGGACGCAGGTTCTATCCCTGGTCAAGGAACTAAGATGCCACATGCCGTGGGGCAATTAAGCCCACGCGTCACAACCGCTGAGCTCTTGTGCCTCAGCTAGAGAGCCTGCGTGCTGCAAACTACAGAGCCCATGCGCTCTGGAGCCCACGTGCCACAACTAGAGAAGAGAAAAACTCGCACTCCACAACTAGAGAGAAGGCCGCACACCACAACTAAAGAGAAGCCCGCGCGCTGCAACGAAAGATGCCACGTGCCGCAACTAAGACCCGACGCAGCCAAAATAAATAAATAAATAAATAAATAAATAAATAATAAAAAATATTTTTTAAAAAAGCAGCAGCTCCTCCAGGAAGTCCTCCCTGATCAGCCCAACTCCCCACACTTTCTCGCTAACCTCCCACCCAAGGCTGGCCTGTCTACTATGTCCACATGTGGAATATCTGCCTGAGTTTGTTCTTTAGTCATTTGGTGGGGAGAGTATATAAATCTATGGTCATCTGATGTACCTAAATCTCACATATGAAGTCAGATCAAAGGCTCCTAGCTCAAGGGTGGTGTCTTAGGTATAAGGAATCCCCAGGGGGTTGCAAGCCCATCCCTGTCTCAAGTGGTCCTCCTCTACTTACCCCTGCCTCTGAGGACACCCTCTGTATCCCTCACGTCTCCCAGATACTCCCCCTCTTCAGCCCATGCCTTCAGACTCAGGTGAGACCAGTGAGAGTGAATGTCAAGGGCACTTTCGTGGGGAAGGAAGAGAAGAGGAGGAAATCAGGAAGAGGCTCTGTGGGACTCAAGGGGTGGAGTAGGGGGTGCTCAGAGCCAAGGTCAGCAGGTGATGACAAGCCGTGAGCACCTCTAGAGACAAAGCAAATGCCTGCCCATCCCTGGGGCCGCAGGGTGTGGGAAATGCCAGTGCACAATCCCGGGCTGGGGAAGGAGACTGATTTAGACCATCCTGGTTCCAATTCAGGACTTGGTCACCTCCTAGCTCTGTAGCTTGGTCAGCAGGATGATAACAATAACTGATATTTATCGAGTGCCAGGCACAGTGCCCAGCAGATTAGTCATGTTCATTCATTTCACGCCACAAGTCTAAGGCTTAGGTGCCATTATTACTCCCATTTTACAGTTGAGGAAACTGAGGCACAGAGAGATTAAGGGACCAGTAAGTGGTAGAATGGAGGCATAGACTGAGGACTGCCCAGCTTAGCAGCCCCTGTCTTTAACAGTTCCCTCCCCCGACCACCACACAGTCAGGGACCGAGTGCCCCAGACAGGCCCGGCTTTGCAGGCACACAGTAGAGCCTTGGTTTACAGCTGTGCTGTCGCTGTCTTTAAAGTCTTGACAATTTTTTAACAACGGTCTCTGCATTTTCATTTTGCACTGGGTTCCGCAAATTACATAGCTGATCTGCCTCCGGATATCAAGATAAATTTGTGGGGTGATTGTGAGATTGGGGGACAGCGACGTGCGCTCTGAGCCCAGTGGCCGGGCCTGTCGCCATTAAGCAAGGGAACTGAGCTCCACCGGCACCCACTGGAGGTGGGCAGTCTGGCTGACAAGCCAACGACTGTGACTTCGATCCCTCCCAGGTTCATCGTTAAGCGCCTGCCCCGAACGAGCTGACAGATCCGCACACGGATGGACGAGCAGATGCCAACCGTCCTCCCTTCATTACGGCTCTGCCTCTTGTCACTCAGCTCCCCCAGTCGCCGTCAGCTGGGTGCCCGGGTGCCTGAGAGTGATCACCGCCACTCACAGCTGCACAAACCTCCCGATCTCGGAGACATCCCCGCTGCCACCTCTCATCGTGACCTTGGTCCACAGCAGACTCGCAGGTCCAGAGGAGAAGCACAGGCCTGGTCAAGTCACAGGGTCAGGAAGCAGAGAGCTGAGGCTCAAACCCACAATCCCTACCTCCGGTCCACGCTCTCCAGCCACTCTGCCTCCCTCTGTACTGACTCACCCTTTGCTCAGCATCTGCCCATAAAGGCAGACACAGGCAATGTGGCCCTGCTGCCCACAGAAATTTCCCTTTGGCCCCGGCACCCCTCAGGCACTGAGTCAACACAGGAGCCGGTCTGTCTTACTAGGAGTGGGTGACAGCAGAGGAGGGAGGCGGAGGGGCTGGGTGCACAGGACACCAGCTGTCACTTATCCACCTATTTATCTGCCTGCCTGGCAACCTGCCTGTCTGCCTTTTCTCCCATCTTCTATTTATTTATCTGTCAATCTATCTTTCCGTCTGTCTTTTCATCACTCACCTGTCTCTCTATGTGTCAGAGCTGCCCATGGCCCTCACTCTCTCATCCACCTTCAAGCGGGAATCCGAACACACCTATGCCTCTGCGGGCCCTTTCCTTCCTCCTGCAGCTGGTACAGCCCCACCTATGTCCTGGAACTTGCACCTGCCCCTGCAGGTAGAGACACTGGGCTTCAGAGAACCCTACAATCCATAGCAAAATTATTATCATAAATGGCCATGGTTTGGACACCCACACTCTGTGGGTTCTGCACCCCTTTTTTCCCTCAACAATTGTTTTCTGAGCACCTGCCACGTGCCAAGCACTGTGATTGGGCCCTGATGTTAGGTCAGACAAGGCAGCCAAGGTCCCTGAGAAAATGAGTTTCCACTGGGGACCAAACATAAAAACCATCCATCTTTTCCACATGAGAGAAGCTAGGCTCAGAGTGGCTAGGTGTCTTGCCCCAGGTCACACAGCCAGTGAGGGGCGCAGCTGTATCAAACCCTGGCCGGACACCTCCCAAGCTGGTCTGTCTTCTTTCCAAGACGGTTGCCAATGGGTAACTTTGCCCAGAGAGGCCCTGCAGAGCCTAGGAAGGTGGCAGGGAGGCAGGGATGGGTGGAGGTACGCACCTCAGCTGCTGGCAGGTCAGGATCTGACTCTCCAGGGCCACGCACTGCATCGGCTATTAATCCCTCCGCTCAGCCGTGTGATTCTATAGCATCGTGTCACCCAGGCACTGTGATGGGCAGGTGGTTACTACGAGCACCACGCTCGGGAAGGAAGGGGTGCATGGCCCCCAGCATCTCTACCAGAGCCAGCTTCAGACTAGCCACAGGCCTGGAGGGAAGGTCTCAGAGTGTCGGGGATGGAGAGGGACACAAAGGTCATCAACTCCACGCCCACCCCTGTCCTGGAACCTCAGAAAGAGCGTGAGGAATCTTTACTGAAACATGCTTTGAAAAAAGAGCCATTTTGGTCTAGAACAGAGGTGAGAAAACTTTCTGTAAAGAGCCAGGAAGTAAATATTTCCGGCTTTGCAATCATACAGTGTTGCAACTGTTCAGCTCTGACCTGGGAGCAGGAAAGCAGCCACAGACAATGTGTAAGCGAACAGGTGCAGCTGTGACCCAATAATTCTTTATTTACCAAAACAGGTCCCTCAGGCTGTAGTCTGCTGACTCCTAGTTTAGATTCTATGCCAATAATAACAGCAATAATAATAATTATGAGAGCTAATATTTATTGAGCACTTACTATGTACCAGGTCAGATCTCATAATACCCTTAGGAAGTTGGGACTGTTATTCTTTCAAATTTACAGTTAAGGAAACTAAAGCTCAGAGATGTTAAGTAACTCGCTTGCCCAAGGTATCCCAGCCAGTTAGTGGCAGAGCCAGTCGCAAAGTTCTGCTTTACATCCTTTCCATCTTGTTGCTCAGAAGCCTGTTGTCCTCTTTGACTCTCTCTTCCTCTCACACTCCACATCTAACCATGAGCAAATTCTATCAGCTCTACCTTCAAAATATCTTCACGAATCTGATGGCCATTCACCCCTACCCCTGCATCCATTCTGGTCTGAGCTTCCATCATCTCTCACCTGATTACTGCAACAGCCCCCTCCCTCCCCCCCCTTTAGAAACATAAGTTATTATGCTATATAATTTAGTTAGCCTGTCACTCCTCTGCCCCCACTCTCCCATCTCTCTGACCTCCTCTCCCCTGTCTCTCCCCCTTCCCTCTGGTCCAGCCACCATGGCTTCCTTGTTGTTCCTGGAACACACCAGCATCCCCCTGCCCCAGGGCCTTTGCACTGGCTGTTCCCTCTGCCTGGTATGCTTCACCCTAGACATCACAGGGCCGATTCCGTCACTCCCTACAAGTCTTGGTTCAAATCTCACCTTCCCCTTGAGACCCTCCCTCACCATCCCCTGTAATTCTGCAACTTGCCTCCCACTCTTGTTCCCTCTTACTCTCTACTTTTCCTTTTCCCATATCACCTATTACCTTTACTACACTATGTAATTTAGCTATTTATTGTTTTTATTTAATTGCCTGTCTTTCCACACTAGACTATAACTCCACAGAGCAATGTATTATTTGTTTTGTCACTGACCTAACCCAGCCCCTCCAGCTGCACTGGTCCACGGAGGGTGCTCAGTGATATTTGTTGAATGGGTGCATAAGTCCCGCCTAAGCCTTCCTTGTCCGATGTCTGCTATTTCCTCAGGCTCTGAGTGAGGATAGAGAGTTGAATGGACCACATGTCAAGGAAATGCCACTTTTGCTGGTTGCCCTAGAGAATGTCACCACTAAATTGTAGATGTCAGCCCCTGAACAGGAGTTTTCACACTAGCTGGGCCTGCATGAGCTCAAAATAAGACCATGTTGCGTGTGTCTTTTTATTTGAGCACACAAATCAGGCCAGTCCTCAAGGAATAGGTCATCTACCCCCATGAAATCCCTTGCCCTGCTCCTAGAACAGATCAAGAAGAGAGATTCCCGGCTCCCTTTGCACCAAAGGAGGCCGAAGAAATCCAAGGGGCATCTGGGGACCAGCAAACGGGGACTCTGTCTGAGGATCTGGGGCCAATCAAGTAACCAACTGATGAAGCTTGGGTATAGCCAAGCTGGACCGGAGGGGACAACAGGAAAAAGTGTGTGATTCCCTGAACAGGCCCTGCCTTGGTCAAAGGCTGATGTGGATCAGGCATGTTTGGAATGGCAAACATTCAACCATTTAATTCTTACACCCCCATAGGTATATCCCTGGCCATCACCTTGTGCCCAAGCCCTGTTAATGACCCACTGGGTTGCCTTGAACAAATTGCCTGACCTTTCTGGGTTTCGATTTCCTCAACTCTCAAGTGATCTTTAGGACTCCGTCTAGTGAGGACAGTCTGTAGTTCTGGGATTCCATATCTGATCCATCACCAGTAACCTGGTACAAACATTAGCCCAAGCAGGGAAAAGAGAGAGGGAGATGATTCCCTACAGTATGCCCTGGCTACAGAGGCAGGAAACTGAGTCTGAATTCCAGTTCCATCCCTTGCCAGTTGTACAGACTTGCTCCCTTGTCTTCAGTCTCCACATCTGTAAAATGGGGATAATCATTTATCCTAAGGTTGTCAGAAATAGGTAAGATGATGTGAGTTAAGTGCTGATGGCAGACTGGAGGCAGGTAGCTACTATTACAAAGAGACAGGGACCCTCAGTAGAGAATGAGTGTGACTCCAAGGCTTAAAAGGGAGCACCAGTGACCTTGGGTTTCAACCTGGGACGTGAATATTATTGAACTTACCCTTGTAGTTCTAAAAAGACACATATTCCACTTCAGGGGAAATCAAGAAGTATTTTTGTTTGGAGATTGAAAAGAGGCAACATGATAAAGTAAGGCAAGGTATCTGCAATGCTTTGTACTATGTCAACTTAGTTAAGCTACAACTACATTTCCCAGCATCCCCTTTTCTGTAGTTCTGGGAATGAACCCTAAGTATGCTGGATCAGAGAAAACAAAAATATGTAGTGTTGGATCTGGCCAAATTCACTGACCTGGATGCATTAAGCAGAGATTCTGGATTCAATGCATTAGCTCAGTCAGCTGGGACTGATTCTAATAGTGCTTGGTTGAGTGACTAAGACCTGGATACAAAGGTGGCCTATACTAAGTGACGTTCTAATGCCAGCATTTGCCTGGTAGATTGCAGAGGAAGGTATCCAAAGGCTTAGGGATACTGGAATGCTGAAGTGGATTTATCATGCAAGACCTGCTTATCCACCCCCAACATGTGCACGCTACCATGCAAGCTGCTCTGCCAGCTGGGCTGTGCAACGCGGAAGATCTGATGATGCCTGAAGGGTCTGAGGTAGATAGGGCTGCTGCATGGAGACTTAGGCAGGCCCCCTGTGCGAATCACAGAACAGACTCAAGATTTTGGAGAAAAGCTATGCCACTGTCTGGAGATAAATATTCTCCTGCTGAGAAATGGCTTCTGTGCTGCTGCTGAACCTTGTAAGGAAAGTTTGACCATGGGCCGCTGCTGAACCTTGTAAGGAAAGCCTGACCATGGACCACCAAGTTACTGTGCCTTCTGAGCTGCCCATCATGTACTGGGTGTTGTCTGAGCAACCAAACCATAAAATTGGGCATTTGTGGAAGCCATTTTATCATAAGATGGAAGTGGCATAAACAAAATCAGCTCAAGCAGGTCAGAAAGACACAAGTAAGTCACCTGAGGAAATACTCCAAATGCCCCCTCCCTTCTCATACTACAATACTTCCTGTCTCTCAACCCACACATGTGGCCTCCTGTGGAATTCCCTGACAACTTAACTGAGGCAGAAAAAAATGGTTCTGGTTTACAGATGGTTCGGCAGCACAGGCTGGCACTGCCCAAAAAGGGGCAGCTGCACCACCATAGCCCCACTCTTCGGGACAGTGATGAAGGAAAATTCTCCCAGTGGCAGAGCTTGGAGCAGGGAGCCTGATTGTTCACTTAGCCTGGGAGGAGATACGGTTGCAGGTATGAATCTACATTGATTCATGGGCCGTGGGTAACGATTTGGCCGAATAGTCAGGCACTTGGAAGGAACGTAATTGGGAAATTGCTGAAGTGAGGTCTTGAGAAGAGGTATATGCTAAAACTTTCCAAATTAGAAGATTGGGCGAATGTATCTGTGTCCTATGTACACACTCAGCAGAGAGTGACCTCAATAAAGGAGGACCTTAATAACTACATGAGTAAAATGATCCATTTTGTGGATTTCAGTCAAACTCTTTCCCAAGACCTCCTTATCACTGCCCAATGGGCTCATGAACAAAATGGCCATGGTGGGAGGGATGGAGGTTATGCATGGGTTCAGCAAATTAGACTTTCACTCATGAAGGCTGATCTGGCCACAGTCACTGCTAAGTCCCAAGTACCAACTGCAGAGTCCAACACCGAACCCCCAATATGGCACCATGCCTGTTCTCTTTTACTTATCCAGACCCTTATTTTGGATATGGATTTGGCTTCCCATCCCACAGGGCTTTTGCCAAAACCACCATCTGTGGAGTTACAGAAAACCTTGATCACCATCAAGGCAGCCACACAGCTTTGCTTCAAATCATTTACAGTAAGTAAATTGTGGCAATGGGCCCATGTTCAGTTAATTCACTAGCCTTACCATGATTTCCATCACCCTGAAGCAGCTGGTCTGACAAAATGGCAGAATGGCCTTTTGAAGGCTTGGTTATGGCATCAGTCTTGTGACAACATCTTGCAGGCCTGGGGCAATATCTTCCAAGAAGCAGCCGATGCTCTAAAATCAACAACAAATATACAATGTTATTCACTTCATAGCCAAGATTCCCAGGTCCAGGTATCAAGAGGTGGAAATGGGTGTGGCTCCTCTCCCTATTATCCTATGTAATCCACAAGCAAAATGTTTGCTTTCTGTCCCCATGACTTTAGGTTCTGTTGGTCTAGAGGTCTTAGTTCCCAAAGGAGGAATGCCAGGAGACACAACAACAGTCCCATTAAACTGGAGTTGAGATTGCTATCTGCCCACTTTGGGCTCCGCATGTCAATGAATCAGTGGGTGTAGAAATGAGTCTCCATGCTGGCTAAAGTGATTAATCCTGAATAGCA
The DNA here is from genome assembly GCF_028021215.1 of Eschrichtius robustus. Taxonomy (NCBI): domain Eukaryota; kingdom Metazoa; phylum Chordata; class Mammalia; order Artiodactyla; family Eschrichtiidae; genus Eschrichtius; species Eschrichtius robustus. The sequence goes on along the minus strand of NC_090826.1, from coordinate 13,788,383 downwards.
AGGGTTGCTGCTATACCATGCGGATAAACAGGAAGATACACTGAATTCAAGAGATCCCCTGAGGTATTTCTTAATATTCCCATATTCTGTGATGAAATTCAATAAAAAAAACTCAACCACCCATTATAGGTAGAACAGCTGGTGTCCCAGACCCTTAAAGAATAAAACTTTGAGTTACCCCAAGGCCAAGTTTATTGCTGAGGGCAAATGGATTATGAAATGGTTAGTGGAAGAAGAAAATTATAAATATCAGCTATAATCACATACATGACCAGTTGAAGAAATGAGGAAGATAACAGATTTGAGTATTTTTTCTTGATTTTATATGAAAATATTAATGTACATGTTAATCGATTCCTTTTTCTCCCTCCCTCATTCCTCTATTATCTAACATAAGATGGGTTAACAGTAGCTAACTGATCATTCAGCATTTAAATGATGGGACACTTAATAAGGAGTTTGACTGAGCTAGAAAAAGTATGAACATCTCCCAAAGATGAATAAAGAGATTTTGTATCCATTTTGGGAAGAAGGTTAGTGTGCTTTCAGTTGTACCAGGGATTATGTGAGGTGGAAGCATGATTTTACTAGGATATTAATTTGGAAGTTAAATATGGTTAAAAGAAGTATGTAAATGTGCCAAGTTGTTATGGGTAATCCATGGTGGTTTGTACTAGGTCAACTTAACTAACCTGGAACTACCTCTCCCAGAATCCCTTTCCCTTTAAGGTTCTAAGTTTGGTTGGCAGTAGAGGAATTTGCTTGGGATTTGGAAGACAGACGTGAAGCAGCAGCCATGTTTGCACTCAGAAGTTCACAGTGGGATTAGGCATGGTTGTTCTCACACATGGCTCACCATGTTGGGTGGGGCAGCTCCTGGGCCCTCAGCAGACCTGCTACAAGTCCCCCAGGGTCTCCAGACCCCAGGCTGGGTGCTGTGCAGCTCCAGGGTGAAGTGTGCCAGCTTCTTCTGCAAGTCAGAAGCTTGGAGATGGCAAGAGATATACACGAGTTCCAGTTCATCACTGTGGGTTCTGGCTTATTCTTTCAGAAGTCATTGTTTTGCCCACTGCCCATCCATCTTTCTGTCCCAACTGCCTGCCCAACTGACTTCAGGATCAGCACCAGAGGCAGAGGCCACAACCCTCTGTAGACTGTTTAACCGGTACCCAAAATTGCATTAAGGGTCAAATCCCTATAACAAGTCCTGTATTCTTTAGTTCTTTTTTTTTTTTAATTTATTTATTTATGGCTGTGTTGGGTCTTCGTTTCTGTGCGACGGCTTTCTCTAGTTGCGGCGAGCGGGGGCCGCTATACATCGCGGTGCGCGGGCCTCTCGCTATCGCGGCCTCTCTTGTTGCGGAGCACAGGCTCCAGACACGCAGGCTCAGTAATTGTGGCTCACGGGCCTAGTTGCTCCGTGGCATGTGGGATCCTCCCAGACCAGGGCTCGAACCCATGTCCCCGGCATTGGCAGGCAGATTCTCAACCACTGCGTCACCAGGGAAGCCCCAAATCCTGTATTCTTTAGCACTCTTATTTGCTCTGCTTCCTTGAACAAACCCTAACTGAGGCCATGTCGTAGGTTGGGTTCCCTACAAGAAGAGCCTGGGGTGGGAATTGGCATGTAAGTGATTTATTGAGAGACAGCTCTCAGGAGAAAACTGGGAGTGACTGAAACAGGATGGGGGTGAGGAAGAAGCTAAGTGAAGAGGTAGGCTCAGCCAAAGTCTAGCTTCAGCCTAACCCCATGGGAAGTTCTGGAGCATGAATGACACCACAGAGTTGTCCCACCTAGAGAAAAGAGGGTCAGCACCGTGTACTTCTACGCAATCAGTTATTTCCTAAGGGTACCCCTGGGAGACGGTGTAATCTTCCAGGCATTTCTTGATGAAATGGCTCCTAGAGGCCAAGGGCAATTCTCAGGAGAAGAGGGCAGCTGTGAGCTATTAGCAGTCAACACTCAGAGCAGCTGTGGATGGGTGTACTGGCCTGGTAAAGAGGGTCAGGGTAAGGCACCAACAGCCTCTACTACACATGGGTTTTCATATTGGGAGACGTGGGTTTGAATCCCAACTTCACTATGTAATGGCTATGTGACATTGCACAAGTTTCCCAAATTCCCTAAACCTCATTTTTCTCATCTGTAAAATGGGAGTAATAACAGTGCATGACAGATATACAGCAGCTTAGAAGAGTGCTGGGCACATCACAAACATTCAGTGAATATTAGTATTAAGAAGAAGAAGAAGAGGAAAGAAGAAGAAGAAGAAGGAGGAGGAGGAGGAGGAGGAGAAGGAGAAGGAGAGGAAGAGGAAGAGGAAGAAGGAGAAGGAGAAGAAGAAGGAGGAGGAGGAGGAGGATAAGAAGGAGAAAAAGAAGAAGGAGGAGGAGGCGGTGGGGGAGAGGGAAGGGAGGGAAAGGAGGAGGAGAGGAGGAGACGGAGAAGAACAGCTTAGAGTAGGAGTCAGAAGTCTGGGGTCTGGTCCTGGATCTGTAATCTACTGCTCTCAGTTTCCTCAACTGTTAAATGGGAATAACTAGGTAATAATATCTGGTTTCCCTACCATGGAGGAAACATCAGGGTAGCAGAATAATTACTGCTCCAAGATGTCCATGTCCAAATCCCTGGAAACTGTGACTATATTACCTTGTACGATAAAAGGGACTTTGCAGATCTCAAGATGGGACGATTACCCTGGGTTATCCAGGTAGACCCAACGTAATCACAAGGGAGGCAGAAGGATCAGAGTCAGTAGTAAATGTGATAATGAAAGCAAAAGGATAGAGTGATGAAAGGAACGGGTCGTAAGCCAAGGAAAGCAAGTGGCCCCTAGAAGCTAAAGAAGGCAAAGGAACGTATTCTCCCTCAGATCCTCCAGAAGGAGCCAGCCCTGCTGACACCTTGACTTTAGCCCGGTGAAGCTGATTTCAGACCTCTGATCTCCAGAACTTTGGGTGAGTAAATATGTGTTGTTTTCAGTCACTAAGTGTGTGCACATTTATTACAGCAGCAATAGGAAACTGATGCAGGGACCAATGAGACAACATGTCTGAGTATCATAAACCATCCGGACCCATTCATCACTGTAGTCATGGCCCTGGGGTCTTAGAATTGGGACATGAGAATGAAGAAAACAGGCCAGCAAGATCTTAGGAGATTTTATTGGCATGTGCCAAATCATGGGAGTTAGGCAATGCCCAAACCAAGCCTGAATCCGAAAGAAAGACTGTCATAAAGATTGCAGGCTCCAAAATTACAGAAACTTTCCAAGTTCCTTCCCACCATTTCCATCTCCCTCTCAACACACCACTGATCCCACCCACACCCATATGACAGATTCAGGGAGCTGGAAGGAGAGGACACATCAACCTTTCTTCTGAGACATCTTTTCTCTCTGCCTAAAATTTCAAATAGTCCAAACCAGACTCCTCCATGCTCTGTATCAAATCATGGAAGTCTTAGCTCTAGCTTAAATATGCTAAAAGCCACAGAGGGGACAGGCCTTGCCAACTCAGATCCTTTCTTCTAGAAAGCTATGACCAAGCACTTTATTTGGAGGCATGTTTGATTAACAGAGGAAATGAAACTTCACTAGCTATATGACAGCTAGGACAAAGAAGGGCCACTATACTGGGCCAGATACCAGTTATCTGGTCCATCAAAGTCTTCCTCCCCAAGATGTTGCATAGCAAGGATTGGGGGAATTTGGAAAGTTTGAGTGTTATCTGTTTGCTCAAGGGTCATTGTTAATTTGACTTTAATGTTAGACCTCTATATGATGAAGGACAATATAATTCAACAAGGATGCTACACTCACACTGGTCTGGTGCTTACTCTATATACTGGTCAGGTTTCCACTCCACTAAGGCTGTATAACAAACATCCCCAAATTCCCAGTGACTCACAATACCAAATATGTATTTCATACTCACAGATCTGTAAGTCAGCTACAGTTCAGTTGATTTTGGCTGGGTTAAGTTGGGTGCAGCTGGGCTCCAAGCTTTAGTAGGCATCGGGTCCGTCCCACACGTCTTTATTCTAGGACCTCAGGTCTCAGGTTCCCTCATGTAGAACAGAAGCTCAAGAATGCTGGCAGGAACTTGCCATGGCTCTAAAAATCTTACCTTGGAACTAGCACACGATTATTTCCACCTACATTCTATTGGCCAAAGTAAGTCACATGGCTAAGTACAAAGTCAATGGGAAAGTATATTCCCTCTACAGGGAAGCCATGGGAAGGATGAAGAGAAAAGAACTGAAGAAAAACAGTGCACTATAACAGGGTCCAGATAGAGTCTCTGATATTTTCAAGCTGTCACCCCTCTCCCTGCTCATCCTTCCAGACCAAAACTGTCCTAGAAACAAAAGCTTGCTGGTACCCTCCTCTCGCAGTTCTATGGGGTATGGGGTTCCAATTATATTTCTACAAGGTGGAGATGGCTGTATGGAACATTATCTCTGGATAGAAGACAAACAAAAGAGATTCCTCAATGAAAGAGTTCTTAAATATTATCTCGCCCTAACAATGCACTGCACAGATCGGGAAACTGAGACCCAGACATGTGCAGTCTTCTCAATGTCACAGAGACATTCAGCCCAGGGGCTCCAAAGTCAGCTTGCCCAGGTTCTAGTTCTGGTTCCATCAGTTATTAAGGTATAATCTTGGGTAAATTACCATAATCCCTCTGCATCTGTTTCCTCGTCTATAAATGGGGAAAATAATAGTTCCTACCTTATAGGGTTATTATGAAGTTTGAAAGCTGAAGCACTTAGAAAAGGAACTGATAGGTACTGAATAATTTGTAGTCATTATCATAATAATTCCACATACAGTTATTAGTCCAATAATTCCCCAATTACCACTCCATCTTAGGTACGTAGGAATTAGTTTCTGGTCCAAGGAGCTCCCATATAATGAAGGAGACAGAGAGAAATAAGCAAATTCACCATGTGAAATATTCTTCCGTAGAGGGAGTCACAAGGGGAAGAGGGTGAGTCTAATTTTGCCCCGAATGGGAAGAACAAAGACTAGGAAGACTTCCAAAAGGAGGAGTAATCTGAACCTAGTCCCAAATAGTGTGCAGAATGTTTTCCAGATGGACAAGAGGATAAAAGAGATTCCTGCAGGGGAAAGAGTAGGTGCAAAGGCCCTGAGGTATGGAAAAGTGGCTCAAAGTGTGTTTGGAAAGTGCGAGCAATTCCAAATAACTGGATGATCTGTTGAATAGTGATACGAGAGAAGGATGAGGGTCAGATGTTGGAGAGCTCAGAATGCCAGGTAAGGTGCTTGAATTCCTCCTATTGGCCTGTGATCTCAAACTTTTCCTCATAAGAAGCACTAAAGGCATATGGAAGGAAATACTGCCTGTAGAGGTCTAGACAATGGCATTTCTTTATATACCTTGAAGTTTCCAGTATTATCTTAATTCCTATGAATTTGTATCTTCTTAATGTTATACCTATGTTCATTTACTCGTTTAACAAATGTTTATTAAGTGCCTACTGGCACTTAGAATACCAGTAAATAAAACCAAGAGTCTTGCCCTGTGGATCTTTTATTCTAGAGGGGCAGGGGAAAATGTCGGTTTATTGAAAGGCAATAAATAATAATGATAATAGACGATATATATAGATAGATGATAGCTAGCTAGCTAGCTAGCTAGATAGATGATAGATAGATAGATAACTGAGTGTATTAAAATGTAAGTGCTCTGGAAAATAGGAAATTAGAGAAGGATAAGGTAAGCTTTCTTTAAATGAATTAATGAAGTAATCAGTGAATTAAGATGGATGGATGGATGGATGGAAGGAAGAAAGGATGGATGGATAGAAGGAATGAGAAGTCTGGGTAGATGGTGGGGAACCACTGAAAGGTTTTAAGAACGGGAATGACAATACTCACATCTGCCAATCCCCTGCCTCCTACAAGGCTTCCACTCTCAAGGTAGCAGGGTGCAGCTCTATACATTCAGGGTCAGGCAAAGGTGTGTTCTGCCAGAGCAGGTTTCTCAGATACCACCTGGTCCCCAAGCAGGTCATCAGCTTGTTACCCACACTTCAAATGCAGCTGAATTTCCAAATGCGCAGTTGATATAAATACCTTCTGGGCACATAGCAGTTAATAAATAACTTGGTTAAACTGCAGCAGAGGGAGGAGGCTCCAAAACTGGAGGTGGGGATGGGAGACTAAGGAACGCGGCCCTTATTAATGACCGAACTGCAATCTCTGAAAAGAGGGGACTGATACTTCAGGAAATGAGTGTATGATCATCATTATTCTGTCAGCAGCACCCCGATGGCTTCTCCCAGACACACAGCCTCCTCTAACCCAGCCTTCTAGGGAGAGGAGGCAGGAGCCCAGGGTTCCTGGCTGCCAGTCAGGGTGAGTCATTCTGCCTTCCTGGGCTTCAGTTCCTCATCACTAAAATGGGAAGGCAATTTCTCAGCCCTTCTCATAGGATTGAGTAAATTAACAGGTGGAGAAACTTTGGAATCTGTAAAAAAAAAAAAAAGCCTGAAGAATGGTTCTATTCATTAAAAAGAAAACTAAATATTTCCCATTTTCCATTTTATAAAGCCTGGGCAGTGCAGTGGTTAAAGGTGGGATCACACACAGCTGGCTTCAAATTCTGCTTCTGCTTCTTTCAAACTATGATGATTTGGGACAAATTGTTTTAGCTCTCTGAAGACTCGATTTTCTCATCTGTAAAATGGGGTTGTCACCCCTCCCTCATAGGATTATTGGGAGCATTAAAAGAGATACTGAGCTTTGGTGCCCAGGACATAATAAGTGCTTTATGAGCGTAGCTCTAATGACTGTTGTTGCCATTGCTCTGTGGTCCAGCCTCCTGTCCGTGACCCTGTGATTTAGAACAAGGCTGTCCCAGCCTGGCTCGTGCCCCACCATCAGATACTGAGTGGTGGGTGCAGGTGTAAGAAGGGGTCTGTGTACAAAAGCCTGGAGTAGACACTGCAGCCCCTGCTTCCTCAGGGGCTCTCTTCCAGACTGCTTCTGGGGGAGACAAGAGTAGACAAAAGGCAGGAGCAGGAAGGAGAGGGCCATGGCTCTGATCCCTTCACGGAGGTGTAGCCACTTCCCCTCCAAGCCAGAGGAGATGCTGATGGGGTCCCCAGGAAAGGCTCATCAGCTCAGGCCTCTCTTTTTTTTTTTTTTTTTTAAATCTTCATCCTTCCTGTTTTAAATTTATTTATTTATTTATTTATTTATTTATGGCTGTGTTGGGTCTTCGTTTCTGTGCGAGGTCTTTCTCTAGTTGCGGCGAGCGGGGGCCACTCTTCATCGCGGTGTGCGGGCCTCTCACTATCGCGGCCTCTCTTGTTGCGGAGCACAGGCTCCAGACGCGCAGGCTCAGTAATTGTGGCTCACGGGCCCAGTTGCTCCGCGGCATGTGGGATCCTCCCAGACCAGGGCTCGAACCCGTGTCCCCTGCATTGGCAGGCAGATTCTCAACCACTGCGCCACCAGGGAAGCCCTCAGGCCTCTCTTGACACCTGACCAAGTGCCTCAGGCTCAGCGATGATATTTCCTGAGCCCAGACCCTCTGCTCCCTGTGCCCGTCACATCCCATGAGGTTCAAACACAGGCTGCCACTGCCCCCAGCACTGCAGGCCCCAACTGTGGGCTCCATGCCTGGAGCCCAGGGGCCCAGGACATTTCACAGCCAGTGAAACAGCTGGTTTGTGAAGCGGGGGTTGGTGCCATGGCCCGCCTCTGGGCTGTTTTCTCCCTGGGCCGCTGTTTTAGAAACTGCTCAGGTCAGGGAGGCCTCTTTCTCTGGGCAGGAGGGCCTCGCTCCATTTTGCTGTTACTGCTGTTCTTTTTAAATGGAATGAGATGCAAGTTTCAGGACACCGAGAGACCCAGAGACCAGAAAATTTTACTCTCCTTTTATTCTATCAAACTGAAGAATTACTGCCTGACTTACTGGACTCCTGCCCCCTGACTGATGTTATGAATACTGTGAAGAATAATAATAACGGCTTACATTTACTTTCAGTCTGCTAGGTGCTAGGCACCAAGTGCTCTACCTGCACCAACTCGCTAAGAGTCTGGTAGGTGCTGGGCCCCTAAGCCAGCAAGACTCCCATCTGTCAAGTGCACATTCCAAGTGCAGGGGTAGCTGGTCTGATCTCGTATATTGCTCCCCTCAGGGGAGAAATGGTGGGACCAGAATGACATGAAATCCCAGCTCCTTTAACTCATTGGAAACTCCCAGTGGCAAGTTTCACCACATTCTCCCATGGATCCATTTTTTTAAAACCCCCAAGGTGATTTCTAAACCAGAAGAAACTTCTAGCAGGGAAGTTGTGAGCCTTTTGGGGTCTCATCTCCTGTTGCAGAGACATCAGCCATCTTCCTGGAAAGAGACACTGGCTGCTTGCAAGCAACTTGGTTGAAAACAGAGTCAGTGGTCACAGCTATTCACCTCTCTGCTCTCCAAGAGAAGGAAAAACACTGCATGTTGGTGCGGGGGCGGTCTCAGATCCATGCAGTGGTTTCTGAGACCTCCTGGGGGAGGTGCCCACCCCTTGGATCGCTCTCAGCTGAGGACTCTCGGAGTTGGGCAGGGAGGCCAGCCGGAGGGGTGGAGGGGATGGGGAGTGGGCATCACAAAGAAGCAGGGTCATGACATCACGTGAGGTCTTCCCCGCTCTGCAGGCTGGAACGCCAAGCTGAGTAGCAAGAGGCCACTCGCTCTGTGTGACTTCAGGCTAGTCTGAGCCTCCTCCAAGCCTCGGTTTCCCCCTTTGAAAAATGGCAATAACGCTTGATTGACCTGGTCCTGCCCAGTTCACGGGGCTGTTGAGAGGATCACAAGAGACGATGGCTGTGAAAGTGCCTGGAAGACCTCAACGTGTCGTTCACATACAGACGGTGACAACAATGGTGGGGTGGGGGGTGGACAGTGGCCTTGCACTCCGAACCCTTCACAAGAGGCTGGAAGTGTTGGCTGGACCAGCATGCTGTATGACCCTACACGACCCACCGAACCTCTCTAGGCTTTGATGTTCTGTCCTGTCAAGTGCGAATAGTGAAGGCCACACTGAGATAAGAGGTATGGAAGGACTCTGAACACCTGTTTGACGGGGTTTTGCTTTAGTCAATATTTATTTGGCAAGAAGAACTCTTCTGACAATTACCAGAGGGAGAGCTACACCCAGGAGAAGAAACTGCAGGTCATCAGAAATACGTGAATTCAAATCCTCTCTGTGCTCACCCTAATAGCAACAACAAAATCAAAGCCCTGACTTTTGAAGAGAGCAAGAGAATACCTATTGATTGATTTGTTGGCACCTGCTAAGTACCCAGCACATAAAAAGATGAAGATTATAATAACAATAAGAGCCAATGAGTATAAATTACTTATGTGCCAAGCATGGGACCAAGTGCTTTCCATGCATTATCTCATTTAATCCTTGCAGCAAAATAATGGGATTCAATTATTATTTTTCCTATTATTTCCATTCTATAGATAAATTGACGCTTAATAATATAGAGTCGGCCAAAGTCACAGCTAGGAAGTGTCCGCACCTGGATCTGAACCCCCTCTGAGATACCAGGCTCTTAACTGGCCTCAGATTTAATCCTCACAGCAATCTTTTGGGATCGGAATGACTACTACCCATTATCTAGATAAGGAAACTGAGGCTCAGAGAGGTAAAGACACTTGCCCAAGGTTTCATGTTGGTAAATGGTGAACTGAAGCCAAGTCTGTCTTTGGGAATAAACCTTCAGACACTAACAAATAGAATGACAGGCATAGGATTTCTCAACAAGATGGGACGGACACAGGGAGAGGGGCGCGGCACCACCGCTCAGGGTTCCTGGACGGGAGGGCAGAGGCAGAGGCTGTGGAGCTGTACACCCAGACTGGCCGTGGCCCAGAGAAGCCACTGGCTCTCCTCCATCAACCCAGGCCTGCTGGGTAGCAGGGGAAGCAGTTAGGACTGGGGGAGGGGGTCAGTGCAAGCCCCCAGCCCGTCACGTGTCAGGCACAGAGCAGCCTGGGCAGCTCAGATTTGTCATTTTACAGCTAGAGAGACAGAGCATCCCAGGGCCAGGGCAGGAGGTAGGGGTTTCCACCCTGCCAGGAGACAGACGGGCGCAGGGTGAAAGACCCGAGTGACCACTGTGGGCATCCCATGCCCCAGGAAGGAGCTGCCAAAGCCATCCTGCCTTCATTCATTCATCCATTCATTCAGCAAGTATTTATTGACCACCTGCTGTATGCCAGGATTGATGCTGGGCACTGGAGATGCAGCAGTGAACAAGACCAAGGCCCTCCCCAGAGCGTGGTGGGGAGAGAGACAACACACAGGATAAATCAACTTTGCAGGGAGGTAGGTAGTGATACATGCTGTGGAGGACGCCAGTGGGTCAGGGGCTCGAGGGCTTATGTGCTAGTTAGGTGTCTCCTCTCCCTACTCGAATGTAAGCTTCCTGGGGGCCGGGATCTCACAGGTCTTGTTGGGTCAAGCCAAGGTACAGACTCAGAAAGGAAGGCAGGCGTCCGAGGCAGGAACAGAGGGCGGTGCCAGCAGAGGGCAGGAAGAAGGGAACTTCCTGAGCAGCATGTCTTGGGGGTGACCATGAAATTGAGAATCCTCCCCACCACCAGGAGCACGTATGTCAGGAGGGGGGACCAGGAGAGGAGGGAAGGGGAGGGTCTCGGGGAGCCCAAAGGGAGAGCGCCAGGAAGAACATTCCAGCATGGCCTGCTCAATAGGGGCATCCTGCTAGTCAGCATTTTTAAGACCAAAAAGACCTTTTCCCCACATTGGGGTCAATTCTGAAGCTGGGCTTCAGGACTGATGACTCCAACTATTCCATCTTTGGACAGCTCAGCCAAGTTCATTGATCATTAGTTTAGTGATAATTCGTGGTTTGGGGAAGGGGCATAAGACCTAAGACTAAAGAAAATTCTATCCGTTCATAGTATGACCAGACCCCATCTCTAGCAAAACCTAAATTTTTTTAAATTATTCTTTTAAATGACAGCCCATCTCCAAGGTGTAAACCAGTGACATTGATCTTAGGGTCGACAGTCCAGTGGTCCAGTCCAAGTAGTGCTAACACATCACCAATCATGTTGCCCCTTCAAAGTAGTCATCATGGAAAGCTCAGGCCTGCCAGGGCTCCAAACATGGATCTGCTTTGAGAATTGCCTTCTGAGCTATTTCTGAGACCCACAGAAAAATCCATCTCATGATCTCCTAGTCTGAACTAACGTTTGCAAAGCTGGTCTCAAGGTCACAAGATCTGTTGTTGGGATAATAGGAGTGGAGGAAATGGGATCTTTTTGCAGCAAGAAGGATTCAGGTTAGATCCCAGAGTACCCTTCCCAATCAAAATGGCTGGGCCAGGGCCAACTCCTGAGCGAGGCTGTGCCATCACATTCTCAGGAACTCCTTTCTTGTTTCTCAGCTCCCCTGGCACTTGTATCTGTACCTCACCACTCTGCTCTAGATTTATTGCTCCCTGGGAAGGATTCATCATATCCCAGAGCCCAAAGCCGCCGTTTGGTTTAATGCGTGTCCAGTCTGCACCTCTGCTCTGAAAGCAGGCACCTCCAGGTCTGTCTTCCATCTCCACTCCCAGCACCTGGCATGATGCCGCAAGCAGCACGTGCTCAACAAGCGCTCTGGTTTGCTGGAGATGCTCTGGTTTGCAGTACCCGTCAGTTGGTAGAGGGTGGCAGTGGATGGAGGGGAGAGCCATGCACCAAGAACTTCGTGTTGTAATCCCACTGAATCCTCCTGACAGCCCTGTGTGTGAGGCTTAATTAGCTCTGTCTTAAAAGAAATGAAACTGAGGCACCAAAGAACTCCCCCAACCCCTTCACTATCTTAGACATGGAAACAGTTGGCCACGATGGTGGACTCTCCTTTCTGGAGTCGCTTTTGATGGAAACTCCAGACTCATCCTCTAAGAACAGGCTTCAGGCTTCAGTCTCATCTGAAGGCAGGGGCTGGATCAGATCAAAAATAGGAAGAAGAATAGTTGACACCTATCAAGTGCTGATCATGTGCTAAGCACTGTTCTGAATTCTTCAGACATGCGAATTCATTCGATCCCTCAAGGAGGGGAGATATCACCCCCATTTTAGAGTCAAGGAAATTGAGGCACAGAGAGTTAACCACTTGCTTGAGTTGGGCCAGGTGGGAAACTGTAGAGCCAGGGGGAGGATGGGATGCAAGCAGCCTTATGCCAGACCACACGCTCTTTACCCCTGTACCACTCCGCCTGCCTCCAGCTCGCTGCGGGACACGATATATGCAGAGAGGCAGCCATAGCTTTCCTTTTTGCAGAGACCAGAGAAGTCAAGTAACCAGCCTGATGTCACACAGCTCAGGGCCCTAGTCCCACCTACCTTAGGAGTAAGAGGGAACTAGGTAAGATGCATCCATGGCAGGCACTGTGCTTGGCACTTTCCTTACACAGATCTCATCTGACAACAGCCTATGAGGTAGGCCATGTGACCCCTGTGATATGGAGGAGAAAACAGAGAGGTTAAGATACCTGCTTTCAACAGCTCAATGTCCTGGCTGCCCACCCCTGAACGCACACGCTCCCCAGCACTGCGGCTGGCCCCAACCCTTGCTAACAGGAGGGTCTCCCTGTCCCAGGGAGGAATAAATGGACCATCTGCCCCTTCTTCCCGCCTTTTATTATCTTGGCTTCTTAGTGCTAACTTATGGACGGCAGGAAGAGTCTGAAATGACGAAGGCGAGGAATTAAGAGAGGGCGGGAGGAAGGAAGAGAGGGGGCGGGGCTGTAAACACTAATTGTTATAACAGGAGGTTGCTTTCCATTTCCCTGCTGAAGGGAAGGCTGTGTTTAATTAACTCTGCTTCTGTGCTGGGGACGGGGCCTGACTGAAAATGAGCTACGGGGCCTCTGTTACAAGGCAGAGGGCCCAGCGGCCTCACAATCGCACCAGCCCCGTCGACATCTGGGCACAAACTCTGAGGCAGAGTGGCCCAGGGGCTCTGCGGTGTCTGTGCTCAGTACCCCTCCCCGTGGACCCTTCCCACCGTTCGTACCAGCCTGCAGGTTTCCAGGCCTTTGCATGAGCATCTCTCCCCCCTCATCTCTGCCTCTGCCCTTTCCGGTCTTCTCTGGCTGGCACGACACATTCGCTCCCCTGTCTTAGGATGGCGTTGTTTGGTGGCAAGAAACTGAAGCTTGCCCTAGCTTCACTTAAGTAAAGAAGGCTTGATTATCAGGCCACAAGGGTGCCCCCATGAACCCCAGAAGCCCGAAGAAGCAGCTGGGCCTCTAGAACTCAGAAATGGGAAGGGATCTGATCTGAACTGCTCTGTCCTGCCCACCGTAGCTTCTTAGCCCTGCTTCTTTCTGGATCTGCTCCACGCTCCCCCTTCCCTCTGCACTAGCTCCGCCCTTCCAGTCTTCAGAAGCTATGACTCCCACTCTCCAGATGCAGGTTTAAATACTCGAGGGCGAGAGTTCTGATTGGCCCAGCTCATTGCTCAGGTGCTCATCCTGGTCCAATCAGCCAGGGCTAGGAGACTGGTCACATGACTGCCCCTTCAGGGTCAAGAAGGACTGCTCTCTAGGCGGCAGGAGGAGCACAAAAGAAGGGGGTTAGGGTCTCAGGATTCAAGACCACCTCAAAACTCCCCCCTTCAGAAGTGCCCCCCTGCTTGACTCCCGCTATGGAGTTAGTAACCCTTCCTCTGTGCTTCCACTGCCCTTTTCGTGCACCAGCTGTGTGACCTTGGGCAAGTTACTAACTTTCTCTGTGCCTCAGTTTCCGCATCTGTAAAATGCAGGTAATAACAGAACTCACCTCATGCAGTTGTTCTGAGAATTTATTAAGGCAAAAGGGACAAAGCACTTAACATAGCCCCCGGGCACATAATTACTGCTCAGGTATACGAGCTCTAATTTTGTTGTGACCATTGTTTCATCTTTTAGAGCATTTTTTGCATCAGTTGGAATAACCTTCTTATGTGTCTGTCTCACCCGCCATCCTGGGCATTACTGTCTGGAGACACCTGTCACCTTACAAGTCTAGCTATTTGCCTCCAAACCGCGCACAGCACCTGGCATAAGGTAATTGCTCAGTAAATACCCGATGGCCAAATGATACCGACAATCACTTCCACTTACTGGTCATATACTATGTGCCAAGGCAGGAGGACACACAATGCAGTGCCCCTTGGAACCTGGGCCCTTGATGCACGTTTGCTGAATAAATCCAGCAGCGGGTGCTTCATAAACCCTCAGATTTAATCCCCACCACAGCCTTGGGAAGTAAATTTCTGTCTTCATTTTACAGAAGGGGGATTCACCATACTTGGTGAGTCCCAAGGGGCCCAGAGTCACCTGCCATCAAGGGGAGAGGAAGGTGTGGAAGCCAGGCTTGTCAGCACTGCCCGCTGAACTTCCTGCTGTGCAAACAGGTTCAAGGACCCGGGGGCACCAGATTGAGTAGCAGGAGGCAGGTGGGCAGAATCCTCCATCCAGCCAAGACAATCCAGGGAGAGGTGGTGGGGAGGGGCACTCAGTCTAGATAGATGTCAAAATCACTCTGCTTTCCAGGGATAAGAAACAGAAGCAAGTCAGGTGCCAGCTCCACGTGCCGATGTGCCTCTGCGTGTAAATGTGTACAAGAATGTATTGGTGTGTGTTCTGTCTGTGGCCCGCTGATGGGGCCAGTAAATGTGATATGTTTTCAATTTTGTCAAATTATTCAAGGCCTTCAAGTATAGAAACCTCTTTATCCCTTAGCCCCAAACTGTGACTCAGGGTTCGAATCCCAGCACTGTCACGACCTTGCTGTGTGACCCTGGGCAGGTTTCTCCCCCTCTCTGAGTCTCCATACAGTAGTGGAGTTGAGTGAAATTATTTGTACAAACCCTTCCAGCTCAGAATGGTGGAGAGACCCAGGCGGTCGGGGTCAGGTGTGTCCCTTCATCCCTCCATGCAGAAAAGTCCTGCCCTGAACCTCGGAGGGGAGAAGAGTTGGGGGCTGGAGACTGTGGTATTTTCAGTCCCTGATTAGGAGCCTCTTGCTGGTCTCTAGGCCCTTTGACCCTACGTTCACTCATCTGAAGGGTGCACCAACTGCTTAATCAGACCGCTCTCAGCACAACTGATTAATAGAGGCTCCTGCTTTCAAAAAAAAAAAAGAGAGAGAGAGAGAAAGAAAGAAAACGCTTCTGTAAATCAGCTGTTTATTTAACTTTCCCTGGCATTAATGATTGTGAGGCTTGGGAGAGGGGGAGAGATGGAAAATTAATTTGCGTCTCACCAGAAAAGCCAGTCAGGGAAATAATGAACTTCCCAGTCTTACAGAGAACAGAGAAGGGGGAGATGCCAGGGGAGAGAGAATCCCCCCAGCCTCCACATCCCGGGCTCAAGCTGGGCTGTGTCAAGTGATGGGCAGACTGCTGGCCCTCTCGGAGCCAGAGAGTCAGGCAGGGATTCGGTTCCTTTCAAGATGCAAAACCCCATCAAAAAAAAATTCCCCCCCTAATCTTCTTAATGGAGGGAAGCAGAGGTATAGCAAGGGTGAGCCAAGAAATTGCAGATAACAATTATGTTCTTGTGCTTATGTGCTCAGAACCTCGCCCCCCGCACATGCACATACACACACAAGAGAGATCCTTCTCTCACGGATGGAGAAGATGGACATAAGAGATGTACGGTTTCAGAGTGGAAGATCTGGTAAGGCCTCGAAATACATCTAGTTTGAGTTCCTTTTCTATAAACATGGAAACTGAGACCCAGAGGGAGGTAGTAATGTGTCCAAGACTATTCATGCTGAGTATGAAACACAGCTGGAGCTCAAACCCACATCTCTCAGCTCCTGGTCTCCCTGTCTCCCCATTAGAGGATGTGCATAAAATAACTCTGCTATGGCCTGAAAGTATATGTTCCCCCCCCCCCAGATTCATATGTTGCAGCCCTAAGCCCTAATACAACAGTATTTGGAGATGGGGCCTTTGGGTTTGGATGACATCATAGGGGTGGAGTCCCCCATGATCGAATTGGTGCCCTTATAAGGAGATGAAGGGAGCAGAGCTGTCTCTGCTCTCCACCATGTGAGGACACAGCAAGAAGACAGCCATCTGCAAACCAGGAAGAGGGCTCTCACCAGAACCCAACCATTCTGGCCCCCTGATCTAGGACTTCCCAGCCTCCAGAAATGTGAAAAATACATTTCTGTTGTTTAAGCCACCCAGTCTATGGTTTTCTGTTAGAGCGGCCTGAACTGACTAAGATAAACTCCCTCAGTTATAAATGACATAAGCTGTGGGGGTGATTTCAGCAAAACTCCCATGGCTGATTCTCATTGGACCATCTTGGATCATATGTCAGTCTGGAACCAATCACGTAACCAGGAGAATGGACTATACTGATTGGCCAGATTAGGTCAGGTGACCCAGCCCTCCTTGACAACCATATCTGCCTCAGCACCCCTGCCCAAACCACATGCCTTAGCCAAATGGTGGACTATGCCTTGTACTTGCCCACGTCTGGGTCCTTGTCCACACTGTCCTCTCCTCCTGGGTATCTTGAGATACCACGAGGCCCAGTTCAGATACCATCTCACAGAGGAAGCTTTCTGTGATCCTCCTGGTCCCAAGTGTCATCTATTCTCTCCTCTGAATTCCTGTTGCCCTTCATTGCTCCCTCTATGATGACACCACCAGCTTCAGCATGTTATAGTTAGTTGGGCTTGTCTTGTCTCACTCACAGACTCCTTGAGGGTAGGGACTTTGTCTTATCGAATGAATGAATGAGAGTTCATGCAGGCAATTTAGAAATCAGAAATGACAGCCTCCATGCAGGTATCCACATTCCTCTTTAATAATACAGTTCCCTGTTTGACGACTGGCCATGTCAGGATGTTCTTCTTGGTATCTGACTTAAATACCTCCTGCTTTTTGGGGAGTGGGGGACTTTATAGAGACAGTCACTACCTTCCTATAAAAGGTCTTCCTTTTGCACTTTGCTCTGACTTCTTCCCTCCCCAAGCCAAATCCCTTACTTCAGGATTCAGCATGCACCAGCTGTGGAACGTGGGAGGTGGGATCCAGCCCGGCAGCAGCCTTACTGGGCTGGCGTGTTCCCAGAGAGGCCCAGAGGCTAGTGCCCAGGAAATACCACTGCCTCTCCCCTGGCTCCTCCTAGCAAGCCCAGTTCTGCACCCCTCCCTTCCCTTTCAGCAGCCTGTCAGTGGCTGAAGGATGGGAAGCTCACATCTTCTTCCCCCACCCAGCATCACCACCAAGTCCCCCACCCTGCACCCTCCTGGCTCCAGGAAGCTGTGAAGCTATTTCTGATGAGATGGCACTCAGCCTGGCTCTCACCACTCGAGGGAAAGCAGCTCCTTGCATGCCGTGCCAGGATGCTGATGAAGGAAAAGAACCATCACCCCACATGGAGCAGCAGGGAGGGTCAGTCTCCCAAGCCTGGGGCTCTGTTTACTCTTACCTGGACTCCAGTGCTGAGCTGCCCCTCATTGTTCCAGCTTCCCCCATGATCAGGAACAACCAATACCTCTGTCTCCCTGAGTTCTTCCCAAAAAGCCACAGAACACGGAAGACGAAGTTCTGAAGGGTCATCTTGTATAAATGTCTCACAAGACAGAATACCAAGCCTCGGGTAGAACACGGATGAGGGGTAAAATCTCAAGAGGCAGATTTGTTCTCAAACTGAACACAGGGGACTATGTCAGGACCATCCAAAGATGACCCAGAGACCCTACCAGTACAAGCGTCCCAGGACCCCACTCTGTGAAAACTATTGGCTTCCCAATAATATTGTGTCTCCCCAATAATATTGAGTCTCAAAATGGCATGAACATGTTTGTCTCTCTCAGCAACATAATCCTAATGGTTGGCACTGTGCCTGACACATAATAAGTGCTCAATTAGTGTTTGCTGAATGAATTATTGCAGAATAAACTTCATTTATTAAGCTATAACCAATATGGTTTTTTTTAAAACATCTTTATTAGAGTATAATTGCTTTACAATGGTGTGTTAGTTTCTGCTTTATAACAAAGTGAATCAGCTATACATATACACATATCCCCGTATCTCCTCCCTCTTGCATCTCCCTCCCACCCTCCCTATCCCACCCCTCTAGGCAGTCACAGAGCACAGAGCTGATCTCCCTGTGCTATGTGGCTGCTTCCCACTAGCTAAATATTTTACATTTGGTAGTGTATATATGTCCATGCCACTCTCTCACTTCGTCCCAGCTTACTCTTCCCACTCCCCATGTCCTCAAGTCCATTCTCTACGTCTGCGTCTTTATTCCTGTCCTGCCCTTAGGTTCTTCAGAACCTTTTTTTTTTTTTAGATTCCATATATATGTGTTAGCATACAGTATTTGTTTTTCTCTTTCTGACTTACTTCACTCTGTATGACAGACTCTAGGTCCATCCACCTCACTACAAATGACTCAATTTCGTTTCTTTTTATGGCTGAGAAATATTCCATTGTATACATGTGCCACATCTTCTTTATCCATTCATATGTTGATGGACACTTAGGTTGCTTCCATGTCCTGGCTATTGTAAATAGAGCTGCAATGAACATTGTGGTACATGACTCTTTTTGAATTATGGTTTTCTCAGGGTATATGCCCAGTAGTGGGATTGCTGGGTCGTATGGTAGCTCTATTTTTAGTTTTTTAAGGAACCTTCATACTGTTCTCCACAGTGGTTGTATCAACTTACATTCCCACCAATGGTGCAAGAGGGTTCCCTTTTCTCCACACCCTCTCCAGCATTTATTGTTTGTAGATATTTTGATGATGGCCATTCTGACTGGTGTGAGGTGATACCTCATTGTAGTTTTGATTTGCATTTCTCTAATGATTAGTGATGTTGAGCATCCTATCATGTGTTTGTTGGCAATCTGTATATCTTCTTTGGAGAAACATCTATTTAGGTCTTCTGCCCATTTTTGGATTGGGTTGTTTGGTTTTTTGATATTGAGCTGCATGAGCTGCTTGTAAATTTTGGAGATTAATCCTTTGTCAGTTGCTTCATTTGCAAATATTTTCTCCCATTTTGAGGGTTGTCTTTTCATCTTGTTTAGGTTTTCCTTTGCTGTGCAAAAGCTTTTAAGTTTCATTAGGTCCCATTCATTTATTTTTGTTTTTATTTCCATTTCTCTAGGAGGTGGGTCAAAAAGGATCTTGCTGTGATTTATGTCATAGAGTGCTCTGGCCTTTTATAGTGTCTGGCCTTACATTTAGGTCTTTAATCCATTTTGAGTTTATTTTTGTGTATGGTATTAGGGAGTGTTCTAATTTCATTCTTTTACATGTAGCTGTCCAGTATTCCCAGCACCATTTATTGAAGAGGCTGTCTTTTCTCCATTCTATATTCTTGCCTCCTTTATCAAAGATAAGGTGACCATATGTGCATGGGTTTATCTCTGGGCTTTCTATCCTGTTCCATTGATCTATATTTCTGTTTTTGTGCCAGTACTATACTGTCTTGATTACTGTAGCTTTGTAGTATAGTCTGAAGTCCAGGAGCCTGATTCCTCCAGCTCCGTTTTCTTTCTCAAGATGGCTTTGGCTATTCAGGGTCTTTTGTGTTTCCATACAAATTGTGAAATTTTTCGTTCCAGTTCTGTGAAAAATGCCACTGGTAGTTTGATAGGGATTGCAATGAATCTGTAGATTGCTTTGGGTAGTATAGTCATTTTCATATTGTTGATTCTTCCAATCCAAGAACATGGTATATCTCTCCATCTGCTGGTATCACCTTTAATTTCTTTCAACAGTGTCTTATAGTTTTCTGCATACAGGTCTTTTGTCTCCTTAGGTAGGTTTATTCCTAGGTATTTTTTTCTTTTTGTTGCAATGGTAAATGGGAGTGTTCCCTTAATTTCTCTTTCAGATTTTTCATCATTAGTGTATAGGAATGCAAGAGATTTCTGTGCATTAATTTTGTATCCTGCTACTTTACCAAATTCATTGATTAGCTCTAGTAGTTTTCTGGTAGCATCCTTAGGATTCTGTATGTATAGTATCATGTCATCTGCAAACAGTAACAGCTTTACTTCTTTTCCAATTTGGATTCCTTTTATTTCTTTTTCTTCTCTGACTGCTGTGGCTAAAACTTCCAAAACTATGTTGAATAATAGTGGTGAGAGTGGACAACCTTGTGTTGTTCCTGATCTTAGAGGAAATGGTTTCAGTTTTTCACCATTGAGAACGATGTTGGCTGTGGGTTTGTCATATATGGCCTTTATTATGTTGAGGTAAGTTCCCTCTATGCCTACTTTCTGGAGGGTCTTTTTCATAAATGGGTATTGAATTTTGTCGAAAGCTTTTTCTGCATCTATTGAGATGATCATATGTTTTTTCTCCTTCAATTTGTTAATATGGTTTATCACATTGATTGATTTGCATATATTGAAGAATCCTTGCATTCCTGAGATAAACCCCACTTGATCATGGTGTATGATCCTTTTAATGTGCTGTTGGATTCTGTTTGCTAGTATTTTGTTGAGGATTTTTGCATCTATGTTCATCAGTGATATTGGCCTGTAGTTTTCTTTCTTTGTGACATCTTTGTCTGGTTTTGGTATCAGGGTGATGGTGGCCTTGTAGAATGAGTTTGAGAGTGTTCCTCCCTCTACTATATTTTGGAAGAATTTGAGAAGGATAGGTGCTACCTCTTCTCTAACTGTTTGATAGAATTCTCCTGTGAAGCCATCTGGTCCTGGGCTTTTGTTTGTTGGAAGATTTTTAATCACAGTCTCAATTTTAGTGCTTGTGATTGGTCTGTTTATATTTTCTATTTCTTCCTGGTTCAGTCTTGGAAGGTTGTGCTTTGCTAAGAATTTGTCCATTTCTTCCAGGTTGTCCATTTTATTGGCATATAGTTGCTTGTAGTAATCTCTCATAATCCTTTGTATTTCTGCAGTGTCAGTTGTTACTTCTTTTTCATTTCTAATTCTATTGATTTGAGTCTTCTTTTTTTGCTTGATGAGTCTGGCTAATGGTTTATCAATTTTGTTTATCTTCTCAAAGAACCAGCTTTTAGTTTTATTGATCTTTGCTATTGTTTTCTTCATTTCTTTTTCATTTATTTCTGATCTGATCTTTATGATTTCTTTCCTTCTGCTAACTTTGGGGTTTTTTTGTTCTTCTTTCTCTAATTGCTTTAGGTGTAAGGTTAGGTTGTTTATTTGAAATGTTTCTTGTTTCTTGAGGTAGGATTGTATTGCTATAAACTTCCCTCTTAGAACTGCTTTTGCTGCATCCCATAGGTTTTGGGTCGTCATGTTTTCATTGTCATTTGTTTCTAGATATTTTTTGATTTCCTCTTTGATTTCTTCAGTGATCTCTTGGTTATTTAGTAGTGTATTGTTTAGCCTCCATGTGTTTGTATTTTTTACAGAGTTTTGCCTGTAATTGATATCTAGTCTCATAGCGTTGTGGTCGGAAAAAATACTTGATATGATTTCAATTTTCTTAAATTTATGTAGGCTTGATTTGTGACCCAAAATATGATCTATCCTGGAGAATGTTCCATGAGCACTTGAGAAGAAAGTGTATTCTGTTGTTTTTGGATAGAATGTCCTATAAATATCAATTAAGTCCATCTTGTTTAATGTATCATTTAAAGATATGTTTCCTTATTTATTTTCATTTTGGATGATCTGTCCATTGGTGAAAGTGGGGTGTTAAAGTCCCCTACTATGACTGTATTACTGTCGATTTCCACTTTTATGGCTGTTAGCATTTGCCTTATGTATTGAGGTGCTCCTATGTTGGGTGCATAAATATTTACAATTGTTATTTCTTCTTCTTGGATTGATCCCTTGATCATTATGTAGTGTCCTTCTTTGTCTCTTGTAATAGTCTTTATTTTAAAGTCTATTTTGTCTGATATGAGACTTGCTACTCCAGCTTTCTTTTGATTTCCATTTGCATGGAATATCTTTTTCCATCCCCTCACTTTCAGCCTATACATGTCCCTAGGTCTGAAGTGGGTCTTTTGTAGACAGCATATATATGGGTCTTGTTTTTGTATCCATTCAGTCAATCTACGTCTTTTGGTTGGAGCATTTAATCCATTTACATTTAAGGTAATTATCGATATGTATGTTCCTATTACCATTTTCTTAATTGATTTGGGTTTGTTATTGTAGGTCTTTTCTTCTCTTGTGTTTCCTGCCTAGAGAAGTTCCTTTAGCATTTGTTGTAAAGGTGGTTTGGTGGTGCTGAATTCTCTTAGCTTTTGCTTGTCTGTAAAGGTTTTAAGTTCTCCGTTGAATCTGAATGAGATCCTTGCTGGGTAGAGTAATCTTGGTTGTAGGTTTTTCCCTTTCATCACTTTAAATATGTCCTACCACTTTCTTCTGGCTTGCAGAGTTTCTGCTGAAAGATCAGCTGTTAACCTTATGGGGATTCCCTTGTGTGTTATTTGTTGTTTTTCCCTTGCTGCTTTTAGTATTTTTTCTTTGTATTTAATTTTTGATAGTTTGATTAATATGTGTCTTTGCATGTTTCTCCTTGGATTTATCCTGTATAGGACTCTCTGTGCTTCCTAGACTTGATTGACTATTTCCTTTCCCATATTAGGGAAGTTTTCAACTATAATCTCTTCAAATATTTTCTCAGTCCCTTTCTTTTTCTCTTCTTCTTCTGGGACCCCTATAATTCGAATGTTGGTGCGTTTAATGTTGTCCCAGAGTTCTCTGAGATTGTCCTCAATTCTTTTCATTCTTTTTTCTTTACTTTGCTCTGCGGTAGTTATTTCCACTATTTTATCTTCCAGGTCACTTATCTGTTCTTCTGCCTCAGTTATTCTGCTATTGCTTCCTTCTAGAGAGTTTTTAATTTCATTTATTGTGTAGTTCACCATTGTTTGTTTGCTCTTTAGTTCTTCTAGGTCCTTGTTAAACGTTTCTTGTATTTTCTCCATGCTATTTCCAAGATTTTGGATCCTCTTCACTATCATTACTCTGAATTCTTTTTCATGTAGACTGCCTATTTCCTCTTCATTTGTTTGGTCTGCTGGGTTTTTCCCTTGCTCCTTCATCTGCTGTGTGTTTCTCTGTCTTCTCATTTTGCTTAACTTACTGTGTTTGGGGTCTCCTTTTCACAGGCTGCAGGTTCGCAGTTGTTTTTGGTGTCTGTCCCCAGTGGCTAAGGTTGGTTCAGTGGGTTGTGTAGGCTTCCTGGTGGAGGAGACTGGTGCCTGTGCTCTGGTGGATGAGGCTGGATCTTGTCTTTCTGGTGGGCAGGACGGCGTCCGGTGGTGTGTTTTGGGATGCGTGACCTTATTATGATTTTAGGCAGCCTCTCTGCTAATGGGTGGGGTTATGTTCCTGTCTTGCTCGTTGTTTGGCATAGGGTTTCCAGCACTGGAGCTTGCTGGTCGTTGAGTGGAGCTGGGTCTTAGCATTGAGATGGAGATCTCTGGGAGAGCTTT
The DNA here is from genome assembly GCF_028021215.1 of Eschrichtius robustus. Classification (NCBI taxonomy): domain Eukaryota; kingdom Metazoa; phylum Chordata; class Mammalia; order Artiodactyla; family Eschrichtiidae; genus Eschrichtius; species Eschrichtius robustus. The sequence goes on along the minus strand of NC_090826.1, from coordinate 13,764,914 downwards.
TGCCATTTGATATTATGTGGAGCCGGGAGGTCTCTGGTGGACCAAAGTCCTGAACTCGGCTCTCCCACCTCAGAGGCACAGGCCTGACACCCAGCTGGAACACCAAGACCCTGTCAGCCACACAGCCAGGTACGTGGGGAGTTTCTTGCCTTTTGGGAAGTCTGAGGTCTTCTACCATCGTTCAGTAGGTGTTCTGTAGGACTTGTTCCACATGTAGATGCATTTCTGATGTATTTGTGGGGAGGAAGGTGATCTCCACATCTTACTCCTCTGCCATCTTGAAGGTCTCCCACCAATGTGGTTTTAATCCACATTGAAATACTTGATCCCCTTTACTCTCTTTGAACAGATAAGGATAGCTCTAGAACCCCTGGACAGCCTTTGGCACCCTCTAGAGAGCTGGAGCACTTGTGTTAGGAAACAATGAATCTGAACAAATTGTCTCACACAATAAGTATTCATTCACTGATCAGTTCATTCATCCAATAATTGCTTACTGTGCACCTACTATGAGCCATGCACTGTTCTAGGTCCTGGGGGTACAGCAGCGAACAAGACTGTGTTGTGAAAATTGTTACCTATGCAATTAGACTCACAACAAGCAAATAAGCAAAGAAATATGCAAGGGAATGTAAGGGAGAGGTAAACACTGTGAAGAAGGGAGTGGGGTGCCATTTTTGCTAGGGTTGTCAGGGAAGGCTTCTGTACTGAGAGGACACTTAAAGAGATTTGAAGGGAGCAAGAGAATGAACCATACAGATAACTGGGAAGACCATTTCAGAGAGAGGAGCAGTAAGGGCTACAATCTCGAGTTGGGGCATGCCTGGTACGTTCCAGAAAGAGCAAGAACGCCCATGTAGTGAAGGTGGATGAGCAAGAGGGAGAATAACAAGAGATGAGGTTAAAGAGCTGGGCAGGGACAGATAGGTCCCACCGAGGCAAGAGGGGCCACAGGAAGGACTCTGGGTGCTATTCTGAGTGTGGCACAATCAGTTGAGCACTTACTATGCACCAATCACAAATAGTGTCCCTACAGCCCTGCCATTTCTAGAGCTGAATGGGCCAACAAGTTATAAGAAAAACCATGGCTCAGGTTCAAGCTCGCCATATGGTTCTTTCTTCATCTTTAGTTCATAAACATGAGGACTTTGAGGACAGAAAGGGTTGGGGTGTCACCAACATGCCTCAAGCACCCATTATGTGCCAGCACACAGACTCCTACCTGTCCAGCAGAGCCATGCAAGGCAGGGATTACCGTTATCCTCAGTTCAGAGATGGTCCAGAGTATCTCCTCATCAGAAATTGCTTCCCAGCCTCCTGGAGACAGGAGGGGGCATGGCTGGCGTCACGGTCATGATGCTGGGTGGGGAAAGAGGAGGACAGTTTTCCACCCATCAGCCACTGACAGGTTGATGAAAGGAAAGGGAGGGGTGCAGAGCTGAGCTTGCCAGGGGAAGCCAGGGGAGAGGGATGGCATTTCCTGGCACCAGCTTCTGGGCCCCTCCTGGGAACATGCCCACTTGGTGGGGCTGGTGCTGGGCTGGACCCCACCTCCTCTGGAAGAAGACATTCCAACAGCCTGGGCCTGCTGAGTCCCAGAGAAGTGAGGGATTTGGCTTGGGGAGGGAGGAAGTCAGAGCATATACCAAAAGGTAACATAGTTGCCAGGATTCAAACCCAGACCCACCTGGAGCCCAAACCTGAGATGCTTCATGAAGCAGCCAGCATCCTCTCCTCCTGCTGCCCTTCTTAATTCCCTCCCCACTATTTAATTGAAGGAAGGCTCTCGACTATCCCAGTCTGTCCCAGGAAGCCTACTCTCACCCAAAGGAAAATTATTTTGAACTCAGGAAATACAAACTAGTTTCAATATCCATCAAAATCCCCTCCCTCCTAGAAAGAAAGGACATAATCTGTTAGGCCTCCCCGATGTATTGGCATTCTGAAATAGGGACTCAGGAAAGGCATGACTATAGAATGGTGAGACTCCAGGCACTTTGGCAGCAGGATGAGTGATTGAGATATTTTGGGCAGGGGCCCTTCCCAGCAGCCATCATTCACACCATACAGGCTGCTGCCTACTCCATTTATACATAAAGCTGGGCTTGTGCATATGTGGGTTCTTGCCAATAGTTTTTAAAAAGCATTAGTCCCAGGGAGAGTCTATTCATAGACTCTTAAAGCTGGAGGATCCTTAGAGAGCATCCTAGTCCAATCCTTCCGTTCTCACATGGGGAAACTGAGGTCCAGGGAGACAAAGTTTCTTGTCCAAGGTCACACAACCGCAGTTCAAGGGCAGAGCCGAAATCAGAGCCCTGTTTGGCTGACTCTTGCCCAAGGCTCCTCCCCACATCATACTAAGTCACCTATGAAGTCAGACAGACACTGAAGCTTGGTTTTGCCACTACTTAGCTATATGACCTTCAGTAAATGCTTTAACCTCTGTGACCATTGGCTTTCTCGTAATAATAGTATCTGCATCACAGGCTGTAGGTTAGATGCGTGCCTGGCACAGGGCAAGTGCTCAATAATAATTATGAAGTTGTCCAACTGCCTCATGTCTCAGGACCTTTCTCTACTTCTTTATCTCCTGTGACTCAAGGAACTTTACCTCCTGCTCCCAGCAAACACAAGCCCCTCCAGGAGAGAACTAGCACCCCAGGATAAGAACCAGGCCATGGCATCACCTTCGCTTCTGCTCCACTGCCTCGTTTCTTCTGGGTGCTAGCTCCGAGCATCCTGTAGTGGGAGACTAGAAGGGTGGCGGAAAGGAGGAGAGGACTTGGTGTTTGTTCCTCAAGCCCGGCAGTGCAGACCTCTAGGGGGAGAAGGAGAGTGTCTGTAGAAATACCACAGAACCCGGCAGTAACACGAGGTCAAACAGAAAAGCAGGGCAAACCTCCATCTCAAAGGCACAGCCTCAGCCCCACCTGCTGTGATGAGAGCCAGAGGGTCTAGGGCTTGGAGAAGTGAGTAAGGGAGGAATGATGGCCAGAGCAGAGATGTTCAGGGTACAAAGATTCCACTCACTCCATTGCGCTGAGAGATCCGCAGTGGTGTTCTAGGGAGGTGCCAGTTGGAAAACCTTGCCCTGAGGGTGGACACAGGATAGAGGCTGCCATCTGCTGGTCCCTGGGATCCATGGCCTCCATCCCCAGAGGCCCACCATGCACCCAAAGCCTCCCCGATCCTGAAGAGTCACCCTTTGCTTTATAGATGAGAAAAGGGCATCCCAGAGCAGGGGGGAGGACCCACTCTCACTGTTCCCGCCCCCAGGTACATGCAACTATAAAAGCCGACTCAGGACTCAAATTTCCCTCTCACTGGCTCCTTCAGATCTTTTTCTGTTACTCCTGTGGGAATCAAGACAGATAACCCCAGAATTGCTAGACTAAAAGCATCTTGGGCTGTTAGCTAGCCAGGAAGCCTGGGAGACAGCAGTTGACAGAGTAAGTGTGTTTCGTTGTTCTTTGGAGGAAGAAAAGAGTACTGTGGCAATGGTGTGTGGGATCTGTCTGTGGTGCTGAATCCTCTTCTTAGCTGCCCTGTCTACTGATCTACTTGGTAGGACATCCATGGCAATTCTTTAATGTCAGGACAATTTCTTCTGCCATTGCAACTTTTCCGGGTCAACCCCAATTAAGTGAGGATGACACCAAGTAAGAAATGCATTTTAACAAAACTCTCTACCAAACATCACCATCAAGGCAAACATCAGATTTCATTTCTTGAGCTGTTATTGTGTACCAGGCACTGCTCTGAGGGCTTGACATGTAATGGTTTATGTAATGTTGACAACAGTTTTACGAGATAGGTACTATTATCAAACCCTCCTTGTTACAGATTAGGAAACTGAGGCACAGCAAGGTTGAGTATTTTTTCCAAGGTTGTGCAGCTAGTAAGTGGTAGAGCCAAGATATACACTCAGGCAGTCTGAATCCAGAGTGCACACAATTCCATCACACTTTTCCCATCCCCTTGTAATCACGTAATGCAACTGAAGGACAAATGTAAATGATTTTGCATTATCTGCTGCTTTGCATGATTGGTGACATGGCTCCCTTCCATAAGTGCAAAAATCCAGGAGCTGACTGATGAAGAAAGGGACTTACATCCTTCCTCTAGAGAAGGGTGCACTGGGGTCAGAGTGAAGCCCAGAAACAAAGGCAGAAAATCCTCGGGCACCTAGAAGCCACATCTGGTTGCCAGGCTGGGTCTGAGGCAGAGCAATCAAGTGGGACCCTGAACACAAAAGATGCAGCAAACAGGAAGTGGGGCCTGGAAGACCAGAGTCAGGAGAAGCAGGGCTAGGTCCCAGGATGGATAGGTCAGCACGAGATTAGAGGAGACATTCTGGGAGCCTCGGTAGTAAACTCTGTAATGCAACACCCAGAAAGTCCTTCAGGAAGAAATGAAGGACTTGGTGTCCAGCTACTACCCACTCACAGACCTTGACTGGCAGCCCCCTTCAGGGATGGCCTCAGCTGAAGAGTCACCTCTCCCATGTCTTGCCCCCTTCCCAGAGTGGCCCACATCCAGTGACTGATTGGCCCAAGGGTATAGAGACCCAGCACCTCACCCCCAACTTGGGCAGACTCTGAAGCATCGTTCCAGCTTTGGCTGGCCAAGGTCATCTGGGCACTGTGTCCCAGCTCTCCCTTTGCTCAGTCCTGCTTCCTTTCTCTCCTTCCCATGGGTGCTGCTCCCAAAAGCACTTCCTAACACACATCCTGCACACCAAGCCCCATCTTGGAGTCAGCCTCCCATGGAAACCAACCTGTAACAGCCTTTGATACCCAACTTCACTTAATGGAGATGCCAGCCAGCCCATTCCCTGGCCATGTACATACTTGCACTTTAGATTAGCTATTTATTAGTAAGTTGATTTTTCACGCAGGAAAAAAGAGCACAGAGAAGATTTTTCAGCAACATTATAGAAAGGCAAAAACTTCCCCTCCTGGACCCATTTCATCCATGTGGAACACTGCAAAGGAGAAAGATGAGTGGGCGGCCAAGAAACAGAAGGTAGTGCCAGCTCGAAAGGGTGATCTGTGCCAAACTCCACATCTTTGTGAAAGGTACCCATGGAAGTGACACAAAGGTTTGAGATGTACCACATATGTGACAAAAATATAACTAAAGTTAGTAACTGTACAATATACACAACCGTAGTTGACAATGGAAATGCACTCTTGCATCACACTCACTGCACCACTGTGAGGTCCACATTGCTATTACACCCATTTTGCATATAAAGATATGAACATACAGTCACGCAGTTGGCCAGTGGTAGACTGGATTTCAAATCCATGTTTCATGGTTGCAGAGTCCAAGTTCATTCTACCCTACTGGGCTGAAAGAGAAGAGAGGCCAAGGCAAAGACGGAAAAAAACAAGAAAGCGAAAAGCAAGGCGAGCGAAGAAAGCTGTGCAGATGGTGCGGGGAGGGTGGCCAGCGCCAGCTCCAGGAGCTGCTCCACCATCTCTGGGCCTGGTGTTGCCAGACAATGGCAGAAAGGACGGAGGCACACGTGTCTTTGCTTCCCAAAGCCAGAGCCTGATGAGGAATTTCAAAATTCTCTTGGCTGCCCTGGGGGGACTCACCACTGACAAATGGAGAACAAATGAGACCATTTTGCCAGTAATTAAGCAATAATGGCCTACTCAGAGGTCTCCACCAGGTGGGAGGCAGCCAAAGAAAGGACCTAAAAGTTCCGTAGAGGAACAGGGTAGGGAGGAGCCATTTATCAGATTACTACAGGGAGAGAGAAACTCATTAACCCCACACCAGCCTCCGGGCTTTCCGTTCACAGCGTGGACAGAGGGAGGCCTTGGCAACTCTGTGTTCTCTTATGGAGGGAGCCCAGCCTCCAAACTCAGCCTCCTTCTTGGGTCTGACTCAGGGCATGAGACGCCCCATTCACTACTCACGTGCCAGAGCACCTCCCAGCCCCCAGCCCATAATGTGGAATCAGAGGGGGGATGTAAGTGAGGTCAGTGCTGCTGACCTTCAAGTTAACCTCTATGGCTAGGGACATACTCCGACTGCAGTTCAATTCAACAAATAGATATGACACCCCTAACAGTGGCAATAATAACAACAACAGTAACAAGTAGCAACTGTCACTCATTAAATGCTTACTCTGTGCCATACACTCTGCTGAGCTATTCATGGGAAAACACTGCAAACAGATTCTTTTATTATCCTGTGTTGCAGATGAGGAAACTGTTACACATGGAGCTCAGGGAAGTTGAGGAACGTTGTCCAAGGTCACCCAGCCCATAAGAAGTAGTACCAGGCAGGACTCAAACCTGCCTCCGAGTCAAAGTTCATCTCAAGCACCATGCCACCCAGTGTCTGCTCCAGAGTCATTCATGAAAGTTCCTGACATGAAGATTCCTAGAAAGGAAAGATTGTTTTTAGCCGAAAGAATCAAGAAAAACTTCCTGGGAGGGCTGGGATCCCAGTGGGACCCTGAAGAGCGAGTCAGTTCTTAGGCAAAGGTGGGGTGATTTGAACAGGTGTGGCTATCTCACGTCAAGGTTTGTCCTAGAGCTTCTTTGGGATGTTAACTGAAGTCACAAAGGAAAAAAGTAGAGTCCAATAGTCAAATACATTTGGGAAATGTTAGAGTCAACAAAATTACACCAGTTTGCTTACCCTGAGATTTCTCAAGGAGTTGTCAATGTGGAGGTTCCCTGAGGCTTTCAACCAAGGAACTCCTTTCTGGGGGACCAACTTACAGAGTTTGGGTTACTGGAACACACATCAACAAACTGTTTTATGAGATGATGGAGCCCTCCCCATTCCTCTGTGTTCTGGGGACCCCTGGCCTGAGAGCCACGCAGGCCCCATGTGGGTTCTTCTGAATATGTGCCCTTGTAGAGGCATGCACCATCCGCCCTGAGAATGATGTGTGTTGAGAAAGGGAAGCAGGATGAGGGGGTCATGGAAGAACGTGATCGCATCCTAGGAGGAGTGACTTTAAGAGGCAAGAGGAGAAGCCAGGGGTCAGGGTCAGGAGGATGTCAGGGCAAGGGCCTGCAGAAGGTCAGATCAGAGGCCCATTTAGAAAGTTCTTCAGCTTGAGGAAAGGCAGATCTGGAGATCCTGGAGAACTGTCTTCATTCCTATCACGGGGCTACACTTGATGGAGGCAGACTGCCTTCCCAGAGCCAGGCAAAGAGGGTCTGGAGGAGAAAGGGTACCAGATGAGAAATGCTTCCCTTAGAAAAGAGAAAGGATGGCCTGAAGGTTAAGACCTCAAGCCCTGGTCATTTGAATCCCAGCTTTGCCAGTCAGGACTCAGGTACCCTGGGCAAATTTCATAACTTCTCTGAGCCTCAGTTTCCTCATCTGTAAAATAGGGATCATATTATCTCCTTCCTAGGGTCATTGTGAAAATTAAATGAGATAATCTTTGTAAACTACTCAGCCCAATTTCTGGAACATGATAAACTCTCCATAAAAGGGAGCTATTGAGGGAGTTATCACAATCCATGAGGTTCTGAGCCTAACCCAACCACAGGTGTAAGAAACCTTTTGGCAACTCAAATGGTGGAACCACAAGAGGGACAAGCCAGCTACCCAGTCTGGGAATGAGAACACACCAGGGTGTGGTGCTCAATTGGGATTTAGGGAAGCAGGAAAACCTAGACCAGATATAGTGGGAGATGTGACAAATTTGGACACATGACAGGGACCATAGCTAATATCCCTCTGAACACCCATGGCCTTGCACACAACACTCTTCAGAGCTTGCATTCATCACTGCACGCTTACTATGTGCTGTTATAATTAATTCATTAATTTCTCACAACACCTATGGAGGCAAGTACTATTTATAGGCCTGTTTTCCACATGAGAAAAGTGAGGCACAGAAAAGTTAGCTAAGTTGCCTGAAGTCTTAGAGTTGGTGCCTCATTGGGCCTCGTTTACAGTAGGAGCTCAGTAATGGCTGAATCTTCTGTGAATCTGGGGATCAGAGAATGATCATGAGTGGTCACTGATGGACATGGCAACAAGCGTTTGGATTTGGGTTGCAGAATCAGACCTAAGCTGCCAGGAGGGAAGGACTGAGCTACCCACAAGACAGAGCAGTGGGCGTAACCATGAAAACCAAAGCCATGTGTATTTCAGCACTTACTGCATGCTATTGTTCCAGGCACTTTCTATGAACCAACGTTTAATCCTCCCAACAGCTTTGTGAGGTGGGTCCTCTTATCATCCCATTTTACAGATGAGGAAACTGAGGCACAGAGTGGCTATGTCAGCTGCTCAAGTTTGGGCCGGCTCCAGAGCCACCTCTTCCTCACTTACTGGGCTTGTAGTCATGGCCTGCAGCTCACCTACTACAGTGAAATTCTTACTGGATTTCTGTTGCTTAAATTTGGGCATAGCTGGGACATTGGGATAGGGATAAAGGGGGCTGGAAGCCCAAGGGCTTGGAAGAGCACAATTGAGGCCCTTAGGGGACAGTGGCAGGGGCCAGCAGGAGTAGCAGGTCGGGGGTAAGTGATCAGTGGGTCACACAGGAAGTGCCTGTTTAGGACATGTACCAGGACCATTCTGCCATCAGTTGACTTTGGCTGGCTGGACCAAGGTGTCTCAAAGGAGGACTTCGCTGGATGCTGAGGCTCTGCCATGTACCCACATGGCCCAGCTGCCAAGCCCAGGTAGTCTCAGAGGAAGAGGCTAGAGTGGGGCTGGCATTACGGGGCTTGTCTCTTGATGAAGAACAGTGTAGCAAGTAGGACAGGCTCTGTGCCAAGGTCATAGGCCATGAATAAGCCATGATCTAAGAGAAGGTGGGACAAACAAAAGGGTCAAAGTAGAGAGCTCCTCTCAGGGATGATTCCCAGGGGCCTTGTCAGACTTCACAGTGGGGAGCCTCCGAGGGTCCAGTTAGACACTTCTTTAGAGCCACAGTGGCCATTATAATGAAGGGAAGAAGCAGAATCCACCAGAAGTGCCAGAAGAAGGCTGGAATGCTTTCTCCCATGGCATTTTAATGCCTAATGGCTGAAAACAAGCCTTTTTCTGTTGCTGGCTCATTGGTGGCCTTTTTCTATCTCCTACTCACCATGGCAAGTCTTTGAAGGGACGTGACATCACTTTAATTCCCAATATCAGAATAGCTCCTAAAGGCATTTCTCCCACTGCGGTAGAAAGAACAATGTCCGAAGATTCTGGAAACCTGAGCACTAACCCCAGAGCTGCTGCCCTCCATCTGTGTGACCCTGGGGAAGTCAACTCACCTCTCTGGTCACTCTGCTTGTCCAACTTTAAAACAAGATATTGGCATGATTGTAAAGGACCCTTCTAGCTCCAGACTTTCAACTCTAGTAAACTGTTGGCCCCTTCATGAAAGGGATCATGATTTATCTTTGTGTGAATGACTTAGCAGGGTGTTCAGAACATAATGGGACCCAAAAACAGTTGGAATAAGGGAGGCAGGCAATAGGGGAGGGGAAGAAGAAGAAAGAGAAGGGAGAAAAGGAAGGAGGGAAGAAAGGAGGGCAGGAAGGAAGGGGGGGGGGAGGGAGAGAGCAAGGAAGGCAGGTGGGCAGGGGGGTCTCTCAAGACCAGGAAGTTTTACTTCTCTTTGTGCCTCACCCTACCCAGGCCTAGCACTGGAACTTGCACTTAGTAGGCCAGATGCTAATTATCAGTTGAATCTGAATGGAGGCCCAATCAACCTAAAACCTCAGTGAATGGGATCCCGCAGCAAACTTCGGCAGAAGACCTGATAATGCTATCCCAGTCTTCTCCAGCTATGAGTAATGGAGTTGTTGTTTTAAATACAGCTTATCCTGGCAACCCCATAATTCAAAGTCATGTACATTTGTATGCTTGTCTGCTACACAAATAATCACATTAGGACCTGTAAGGGGGAAAAAAAGCTCTGCGCTCTCTTCAGAAGAAAAGGCAGGAGAATTAGAAGAAATCACAGCAATATTTTCACTTGGTCAGCAACAGTCCTGCTGGTGTGGTTGATCAGATGGACAATTGACGCATTGTTCCATGCTGGGAGCTGCAGGAATCAGAAGTGCCTCAGCAGGAGCTGGAGGGCTGGCTTCTCCATAGACTCAGGGAGCAGAGACGAGACCACAGCAAGGCTGGTCCTTTCTCTGGCCTCAGTTTCCCCACAGGAGGGATTGGAACCCCGTGAGAGAAGCAATAAAGTGCTGTGGTTTTGATGGTTGGCTCTAGGATGAGACAAGTCTGAATTCAACCCCAGTTTTGAGCCTGTGAACTTGGGGAAGTGAATGACCTCTTTGAGCCTCAGTTTCTTTCTGGAAAAATGAGGATGATGATAGTACTATCCCCACAGGGTTGTTGTGAGAAATAAGGTCATGTAAAGTCCTTTACTTAGACTCTGACATTTAGTAAATACTTAAGAAATAGTATGTATATAATATACAATAGATCATATAACACAATATTATATATATATATATATATATGTAGGTGTATGTATTTAACTTAGGTATCTTTCCCTAAACATGCCACCATGTAGACAAACATCCACAAACACCAGTAATAGCATAAAACTGTGTCATTAAGTCATAAATGTTGACACAGACGGCAAGCAAGTTGTAACTATTTATAAGGAACTGTTCATAACTTAATCATTAAAATGTTGTTTTTAAAAAACAAACCTAGAATTTTCACAAGGTGGAAGAGTAAACATGAGCTGTCTTGGCCCTTATTCGGTGAATAAAGTATTTAGAGGAATTTCACTCATTTCTGGGTGGTGGTTTAATTAATAAAAGCGTGTGGAGTGTCTTTGAGCATCCATTGACTTCATCAGAGATTTCAAAGCTTTAAGAAGTGTAGAAACTGGTGGAGTGGTACAGAAGGACTCTGATAAACACGCGGGGGTGGGGAGGTGCCTAAAAAAATTTTAGAGGAGAGATTAACAGATCGTATGGAGAAAAGTAAGCCCTTATGTTGGGCTTCCCAGGGTGTGGGATGTATCCCTCTGGTGTGACAGATTTAATGTGATTTCAGTGTGATTACAGGTGGAAAGAGAAATGACATCAGTGGCATCAATAGCTTCAAATCACACAGGGTGAGATCGAACCCCTTCCGATTGTGTTTCAGTCCTTCTGATGATGTCAAGGAGAAAGTCTCCTCTGGATGCTCCCCTTCCACACCTCTCCTTTTTATTTTTAACATTTTCCCTTCTTCACCAAGAGCTCATACTCACGGCCTTTGCCAAAGCAGCAGGCAGAATTTGATTAACAGTGATTCAGTTTCATGGTATTTATTTAAATTGATGGCATATGATCCCGAGTTTCTATTTACAGCAGTGATATAAAGTTTTATTTGTGACGGGATGTGTTAATGTGTTCAAAAATAGAGCCGAGAAAAGCAAAACAATGGTACAAGAAGTCTGCAGACATGACAAGAGTCAAGAAGGTGGTTTGAAGTGATTCCTGGGTATGGAAACATCAAGAAGGGGGTCGGGGAATGTGCGAAGCTGGAAAACTGTCTACACCTCCACAACCACGAAGGAGAGGAAAAGAATGACAGGAAGTGAGAACCAGGGCAAGACCACTTAGGAGTAATTAAATAGAAGCTGAATGCAAATTACAAATCAGCAGCAATGAATGTGGACCCCTATCTCACAGGATATATGCCACCAAGGTGGACCCGGCAATGAACTTGGACATGGTGCGAGTTCTCATCCCCTGATCTAGACACACTTTTATGGCCCCAGGCACTGAGCTAGCTAGTCAATGGCCTTCAGAGGGACTGACTTGGCAGAATCTGCTTACAGCCCCTGGCCAATCCTGGGCCTGTTTGCCCTTCCCTCATTTGCTCACCCTGCCCAGGTTCAGGTCCAGAAAGCAGAGGAGGGCCAAGCGCTGCAGGCTGAGTTTCAGAGACTCCCCTGGGAGCCAGCTTCTGGCTGGGTCCAGCCAAGAGGAGACACTGTTGCAAAGCGAACGAATGGAGGAAGCGAGAAACCAAGGCACTTCTCCCCTCACTTTCTGCCGGGGCAGCTCCCCAGGAAGTGGCCGCCTCTCCTCCAGGACACTAGCACCCACTGGACAGAGCTGCTGGGGTCCCAGCTCCCCTGGACCCTGGACCCCGGGCTCCAGGAACACCCCCTCCTCCCATTCCCTCCAGCCAGGGGGTGGTGGCACCCTCCCTTCTTCTGCTTGGTTTTTGGGCCTTGCCAGCACCTGTAGATGACAGTTCCTTATATTAAGACACCTCTCCCACCCTAGTTTAATAGTAGTTTAAACCCTTAGAGCAGCTTCTGTTTTCCCGGTAGGGGCCTGACTGATACACGTCCCCAGACCTTTATTTAGTCAGAAACAACCTGACAGGGAGCCCTCTCATTATACTCATTAAATGCTGCATTTCAGAAGAATAAGCCGGTTGGCTGTGTTTACAACTAAATGGATCACGGGTCAGCAAACGTTTCTGTGAACAGCCAGCTATTTTAGGCTTCGTAGGCCACGTAAGTCTCTGTAGCATACTTTTTTTTTTTTCTATTAAGCCCTTTAAAATGCAAAAACTATTCTTACCTTGAGGGAAGGACAAAAACGAGCAGTAGCTTGCCCACCCCCGCAATAGCTGGTGAGTAAATACACCCCCTCCCACTCCCCAGCCTTGAGTGGAGCCCACACCTCCCTCCAGGACCAAGGCTGGTCATGTGACGTGGGTCTGGCCAATCAGTGCATTCCATTTTCCTGGCCCTAGATTGCTTCTGAGCGAAGAATAAGTGCTTTGAGAAGGGCACCCCCAAAGGGAAATAACATTTGAAATAAATTAACCTACTGGAAGCCAGGCACTATACTGGGCACTTCACGTGTGTTATCTCTTTTAATCCTCACACTTAGGGCTTAGAGGTGTAAGTCTCCTGAGGTAAGACAAATAGTAAGTGGCAGTGTCAGGTTTTGGAAGCAGGTGATTCAAATCTTTTTACACCCTTTGCCATCCAAAAGAAAGCTTGGGGCTCAAGAGAGGGGAGAGGAAAACAAGTCTTCCTTGACACATTGGAGTTGTCCAGCTATAATCATCACTCATATTTATAAGCATTTCATGGTTCCCAAGACACTTCCATGCACATAATTTCATTCCATTCTCACAATGATCTAGTGAGGTAGACAGAGCAGGAATCCTATCTCCCAATTTACAGATGAAAACCCTGAGGTTCAGAGAGGTGAAGCACCTTGCCCAAGGTCACACAGCTCATTGGTGGCAGAGATGGGGTTTGAACTAGACCATGGGCAAAGGTGAGAGAACTTGTGAGGTTTCAAACAGGGCCTGGGGATTTTTTCTAAACCACAGAATTGCAGAGGGAGGAGTGCCTGGGGAGCATGCCCTTTGACCCATGTGGGAGGCTCAGGTCCTTCCTCACTGCCTCTGAAAGTCCCCCCGTCTGTCCTTCAAGCCCAAGTTGCGAGTCTCTCTCTTTCAGAAACGATTCCCTGACTGCAGCCCACAGTTCTCGCTCTCTCCTCTGAACTCCTCAAGCAATTTCTGTCTGCACCGCTCATTTAGCAATTAATCACCTCCAGCCTCCTGACAGCTCTGCTCCTGCAGCCTCCACCTACTGTTCAAATCCATTGTTGTTTTTTAACTCTGGCTTCCCCAGGTGGATTGTAGACGCGCCGTCGGCCGGGGCTGGGTCTCCTGCTCCTCTTTACAGACTTGCACACAGTCGGTGCTCAATAACTCTTTAACCATTCCATCCCGACGAGCCCTGTGCTCTCAACACTCACTAGAGTGAGTCTAGATGAGATGGCCATGGTCACTTGCCAACCACGTGACATGGACAGTTGCGTCATCCTTTCCGACCCTTCGTGTCCTCACCTATAAAATGCAGAATGTCACTGTACTTTTCTCATGGGGTTGGGTGAGGTTTAGTGGGACTGACCACGTGTCTTTCGTCTCTTCTGTGCACAGTATTAATGATTCCAGTGGGGCTGCCCCCATCACACGGGCAGCCGTGAGCATGTGACCCCGTTGTCCTAGAAATACCAATCAGTCCTGGAAATACTGATCCGCCCAGAGGTGGACTTATGCTCCAGGCGAAAGCCAATCAGAGACCTTCCCTGGATGGCTATACACACATTGGGTGAGCGATGGCCTCTGTTCCACTCTGGTGATTAAGCTGAGAGAATGGAAATCTGCGGGCAGCCACGTGGGAAAAGCCCCACCCTAGCGGAAGAGAAGGCAGTTGCACAGGGAGGAGAAAGGAGTTGAGCAGACTGGAATGGAGAAAACAGAAGACAGGATTTAGGCGCTAAATATGGCTGTGCAGGGATCCACCCGGGATTTACCAATTATGTGAGCCAATAAATATCATTTTGCTGGAGCCAGTTTGAGTTGGATTTCTTCACTTGCAAGTGAAAGGTCTAAGCCAATACAGAGACTTTCATTGCACATAACATCTCCTAGAATAATACCTGACAAATAGGAGATGCCCAGTAAATGGTAGTTGGCTGATGTTTACCACCACTAGCAGCAGCAGCAAGAAAATAAATGCTTTTTCTTAGGGTGCTAGAAGAGGGATCTACGTTCAAATCTTGCTTCCATACTTTAGCAGCTTTGGGTCTTTGGGCAAGTTGGCTAACCTCTAACCCCTCAGAGCCTCTGCTTCTTCATCTGTAAAATGGGCTGAGTCGTGCCAGCGTTACAGAGCTGTGAGGACAAGGAAGCCTGTGTGATGCTCATCCTGCCTGATGCAAGGTATGTGGCAGGTGCTTAATAAATGCGAGTTAGCCACTCCACTGCGATGCCTGGCCAGGGACCCAATCAGAAGACAACAGTGTGTGTGCAGCCCAGCCCCCACCTCCTCTATGGGGAACGCTGAGGCGCAGAGTGGGAATTACCTGCCTGGGAATCTCATAGCAAGGGATGAGCCTGGGTTCAGATTGGGTCTCCAGGTCCTGATTCAGGGCTCCAGCTACCATTTTAGAATCGTGCTGCAGCTCACTTTCCTCTCAGAGTCACTGGCCTCTCTCTCTAGGTGTGAATGGGAACAGGGGTGCAGCTCCACGAGCTCCGGCAAGTCACCTCTTCTCCCTGGGCCTCACTTCCTCCATCTGTAAAACGGGAACACTCGTGATCATGTTTAGGACACGAGGGCTGTCTGAGTGTTGTCAATCACCACCTGTTTTCTTCTGCAAGGAAGGGGAGGAGGAGATGCTGGGTCACATGCCACAGAGCTGAGCCACTCACCCCCAAAACCCTGCCTGGCATTTCTAGTCCAGCGAAAGGTTGGTCCTGCCCAGTGTCCAGGGTATAAAACACTTTCAAGGTCTGCGATTTTCCTGTCTGACTCTAGAAGACAGGTTATTTCTCTAGTAAGATGCAGCCAGGAAGAAAAGGCACTGCGGGCTCTCCCTCTGGCCCAACTCTGCCACGTGCCAGGAGCCAGCCAGCCAGAGGCACTGCTGACAGCTCTCTCTCTCTCTCTCTCTCTCCCACAGCTCAGCAACAACACTGGTGCACAGTGACAACACTCAATGCCTCCTCCCCTTCTGTGGGGAAGACAAGGGGATGAAGATGGGGAAGACAAGGGACCATTCTCTCAGAGAGGATTCTGCCAGGACTTGGAAGCAAAGCCCTCAGTGTGCTTCCAGCCCCTGACTGTTCCTGGGCCGCTGGGACTGCACCAGTGGATGAGGAGGGTGATATTTGTTGCTCATCAGGTAGATGATCAACCCCATCAAGGACTCATTCATCTGTTCATTCCCTCACTCACTGCTTCCATCATCCACTCAGTTATTCATTTACACGTTCACCCACTCACCACTCACTCATTCACTGATTCACACAGTGTATCAGGCACCTTTTGGGCACCCAGTTCATATCCTTTCAGCCCCACCTCTTACTCCAGCCATCACTGTGGTGACAGTTCTGCACAGACTTCAGTCAGCTTGGTGTGCGTGCCACCTGGAGTTACATCACCTCAGGCCTACCTGTGTCCTCTCACTTCCTGCCCAGAGCTTTCCTCACTCTGTGACATGGGCTACCTGCAAGGACCCACGTGGCATGCACACGTGTGCAACCCACAGTGCAGGAGCATCAATGCCCAGGAGGCAACCCTTGGACGATAGAATACGGAAGCCACTGGGTAAATGTTCTCCCCCTGGGCAGACCATCTTGAAACACATTTTACACGCTTCTCAGAGGCCCCTTGGAATCAAGCAATCAGTCACCCATAGCAATGACATATTTAGTAAGGAAACTTTAAAAAAGTTATCCAAAAATTTAGTGGCTTAAAACAACAATAAACATTTACCATCTCAGTGTCTGTGGGCCTGAAATTTGGGAGCAGCTTAGCTGGGCAGTTCTGACTTGGGGTCTCTCAATTTGTCAGCTGGGGCTGTGGTCATCTGAGGGCTTCACTGTGGTGGGAGAATCCGATTCCAATATGGCGCACTCACACGTGGCAAGTTCATGCTGGCTGTTGGCAGGAGGCCTCGGTTCCTCACCAAATGGACCTGCCCATAGGGCTGCTTGAGCATCCTCATTACATTGCAGCTGGCTTCTCCCAAAACAAGTGATCCACGAGAGCAAGTTGGAAGCCTCAATGTCACTTATGAAGCTTCAGAAGTCATACACTATCAAGTCTGCAGAATCTTATGGTCACAAAGATCAGCCCTGTTCAGGCTGGGTGGCCAGCCCTGAATTCCAGGAGGCAAGGCTCATTGGGCGCCATCTTGGAGACTGGCCACCAGGCCTTCCCTCCCTGTTTCGCTCCCCTGTCCTTCACCCCTGCCCTGGGTTCACATTCCCAAATGAACTATTTACCCTGGAGTCTTTGTCTCAGGCTCTGCTTTTGGGGAAAGGCAGACAGACTAGAAGACAACCAAAAGAAAACCAAAAGACACTCTCTCAGCCAATGACTCACACATTCAACAATTACTGAGCACCTAATGTGTTCAAGCCACTATCAGAATCTTTCCCCATCTCCAGACAGGAAAACGTAGCACCACTACTCCCGTTGAAAACAAAAGGAGTCAAGGCTGGGGTTGTTGCTGGCAGGGGAGCAGACTGGGAGAAGAGGGAGCCTGCAGCCCGGGGCCAGGAGGAGAAAACCCGCTCCTAAGAAGGTGGATGAGTTTGAAAACATGTATTCACTCCTCTGCACCTCCATTTCCTTAGTTGCAAATTTGAACTACTAATAATAAACTAATTTTATTCCCTGGAATCCCTTCCTGAACTCAGAAGTCAGGCCCCTCAGAGAAGGTCCAGGTCCCTTGTGTTTGTTTCCTCACCTACCAGGGAGATCTCAGGGAAAGCATTACCCATGTTGGGAATCTAGTTCAGGGACAGTTATTCTCCACAGGCTGGAGGGAGACTGAATCCCCCAGGACCTCGAGAATCAGCCTCCTCAGTTGTGAGGTCTTAAAGAGGCAGGGATGGCAGAGGGGACCTGGTACGCAGCACATTTCACTCAGTTCAGCGCAGCGCTCCTTTCACAATAGATAGACAAAAAGGGTTTGCTGGTGTCCATGATAATGATGCTGGGTGTGTCCTTTAAGTCTCTTGATTTAAGCAAAAAAGATATTGTTGGCTCATGTAAGCAAAAAATCCAGGAATCCACATCAGGCATGGCTGGATCCAGGGGCTACAAAGATGTCTCCATCACCCAATCTCTTGTCATCTCTTGACTTTATGTTCCTTCATATTGACCTCATTCTCCCACCCCTAGAGCCAGAGACTATTCCCACCTGAAGTGAACTAGGGAGGCAAGCAGAAGCGGGGTGATTCCCATCCCAGGGGGAATGGACACAATAGTAGGAAAGTAGCAGATGTCTGCCAACAGGCCTTGGCCTCCGCATTGCACCATGCTTGTCTTTCACTTCTCTCCTTGGCTATTGCCCTTGTTTAAATCCAAACACAATGGCAGAGCCTTCTAAACAGTTGTTCAGAATCATCAAATCGTAGGCCAGCAGAGCTAGAAGGGGACTTCAAATGTGACCAGTCCATAAATGGCAAAGATACAGCACACTTGCCATCACTCCCCTCTCCCGTCCCCTATGCAGGCATCACTAATAGATCACGGTTCTCTCTCTTGCTGAGCTGAGATAAAGATCCAGAATCCCTTTCACTACAGCACTCCAGGAAGCCACTACTGATTGATCACAGCTAACTCCTGAGATGATATCTATGTCTATTACTTTATCTACACCAACAATTTATAATGGGGAAACAGGCCTAGAGAGAGAGGTTGCTTTGCCCAAGACCATGCTGTCAGACGGGTTGTCTTGCTGCCTTATCTTCCTGATTGGAAACAGGTAGGATTGTTGATCTCTCTGTTGCTAAGATCCCTTCTTAATAACACTCTGTGGTTCTCACACCTTCCTTCCTCCTTTTCTCTGTTACCGGGCTCCCTCTTTAATCCAGATGGACCAGCCAATAATACCTACAGAAGCAATAATAGTAACAAGAGCTCATTTTTTATTGAACATTTACTCTATGCCAGGAACTGTCCTTCAGAGTACCTCCCTCACAGAGGAAACAGAATTTCAAAACCCTGGTCATGGTTTCCATCTGCTAGCAGACCTCTGAGTAGACAGCCCCAAATCAGGAGTCAGGAAACTTGGGTACTTAGCCCAGCACCCCCGCTAACTATCTACATGGTCTGGGCAAGGCCCTTGTCATCTAACTTCCCCAGGCCTCAGTTTATCCATCTATAGGATGGGGGGAATATTCCAGCCAGGCAGCCCACAGGAGTCCAGATGAGCTGGGCCCTCGGCTCAAGGAAAGAGCAGCCTAGAAAGCAGTGTCCCCGGCAATCATCTTACCCCATCCAAATTGCTTCCTTGCTCCCTACTGGGAGGAGGAGCAAGCGGTTAGGTGCCATGCTGACTGTAAATGGTAAGATCACCTTACATATTGGTTTCCACTTGGGCCCTGGCCCTGGACAGGGGGGCCCTGGGACTCAGGCCAACAACGCCAAAGTTGGGGGTGAACATTTAGGTGTGGGAGCTCCTGGAGGCTGGCTGGGGATTCTGTATCCCAACACAGCATCCCCAGTGCAGCCTGGAGGGCAGATTCGCAGAGGTGGGAAGGGAACTACATTTGTAGATTCCTACGCTGGGTCCAGCTTCGGCTTGAGGATGGAAACCGGAAGCTGGCAGGATTCATTTCTTTCTTTTTTTTTTTTTTTTATTGGAGTATAGTTGATTAACAATGTGTTAGTTTCCGGTGTACAGCAAAGTGATTTGGTTATACATATACATGTATCTATTCTTTTTCAAATTTTTCTCCCATTTAGGTTATTACAGTATATTTAGCAGCATTCCCTGTGCTATACAGTAGGTCCTTGTTGGCTACCTGTTTTAAATATAGCAGTGTGTACATGTCAGGATTCATTTCTTTCTTGGGCAGAATAAGTCCACTTTTGTTTCATTAAGTAAATTCCCGGTATCAGCTTCTGGGATGCTGTTCCCTGAGTGCTGGAGGAGAATCTGAACCCAGGGAGAGATTTCAATGATCCTGGATGGTCCAGCCCTGAGACAAAAATGCATAAAATGATTTAAGAGCATAAAAGGGACCTTGGGGGGTGCCAGACACCTACGATGTGGCACAGGCCAAGTGCCCTTCCCATGTTGTCCCCACTAAACCTGACATAATCATGGAGAAAAGAATATTATCCTCCTTTATACAAACAGAAAAGCAAGGCTTAGAGACATCTAGCCACTTGCTCCTAGTTGCTCGGCCAGTGAGTTGCTGGGAGCTGAACCCAGAACTTTTCTATCTCCAAGGCCTGTGTTCATGACCTGGAGAATCTCCACAGTGGGGAGGCAGAGTTTGGGGGTGACCTGGAAGCCCTAATATTGGGGAGCCTCCAGCTCGGTGGAGAAGATGTTGGTGCCCAGGGGGTATGTTGGTATTTCTCTCTCTCTACAGGGAGGGAAAAGCCAGGAGTTTCTGGGCCCCCATCTGCAAATGTGGGGAGGCTCTCACAGGCTGCTGGTGGTGGTCGGGGAAATCAGGAATCCATTAAAAGCAAGAGCTTAGGGGCGGGTCCCTGGTCACAGTCTACTGAATACTGATTTCTCAATGTGGAGAGGCATGGCAGCCAGGGATGGGGAGAGAGAAGTGGAACAGGGCACCGAAAATAACTAAAAAACTAACTCAGTCATCGGGCATCTTGCAAGCATGTACACGGAGGCCAAGGCATCCTGAGAGGTAGGAGCTGAAGAAGGATATTCTGACTGAGCTGAAAGCAGAGTCTGCTGGGGTCTGGTTGAGGCCACAGTCTCAAGTACACAGATCAGCCCCAGCCTCCCCGACACCTGGCACTGCTGCCGACCTGCTGGGACCAGCCTGGAGGGGAAACAGGGAGGCACTGAGAGCCCCCTTCCCAGGCTGGGCTGTCTGCCAACTGGGGTTAGGGGCTGGGAGTAATTTAATATTTACTGCGCACCCAGACTGCCCTCCGAGAAACCATTCAGTGCCATCACCCTGGCCTGACTCTTCCCAGCCCATCACCTACTGCATCACCAGCACCCAGGTCAACAAGCACATCCTGAGCTCCTGCTGTGTGCCAGGTGTTTACACACACACATAGACACATAGACACACGCATGCACACACACACACACACAACGTCTCATTTCATCCTCACCCCCACAGGGTGCTGTGTAGAGCGGGTATTGGTTGTTTCACCTGCCCACCATCCACTTCTTTTCCTTCTGGAAATATCGCCACGCTTTTCCTTTTGGTGGGTCTATACAGGTGGGTGGGGCTAAAGCCCTTCCCCACTCCCGGGAGTGGGCATGTGACCCACATCTGGCCAATCAGCATAGTCTATCCCCCCGGCCGCAGTGATTGGTTCAGAAACAGGCTAGAAGGACAGGTTGCTGAAAGAGCTTGAGGGACTCACCCGAGATGACACAGTTTGTAATGTCAGTTCCACCTAGCATGACATCTGCCTCGGACTCCAAAGCACGTTGGTTTGTCCATCTTTTTTTTTACTCCAGATCACTATCTTTATCATCAGAATCTGGCCAGGGTGACAGACAACTTCCGTGCCTTGTGAATTTCAGTTGGTCTACTTTTGGCGAGCTTTGACGCACTACAAGAGTTTTCACTGGGGCAGGGTCACTGGCTACAGATGGAATTTAGCATCTAGACAGAGGTTACAAGGTGCGAGGGCTCACTTCATCTTCATATAAGCATCCGGGACTTTTACCACAACCTATAACACTGGTATTTGGTGAAAACTGTTTTGTTGGGCTTCCCTGGTGGCGCAGTGGTTGAGAATCTGCCTGCCAATGCAGGGGACATGGGTTCGAGCCCTGGTCTGGGAAGATCCCACATGCCGCAGAGCAACTGGGCCCGTGAGCCACAACTACTGAGCCTGCACGTCTGGAGCCTGTGCTCCGCAACAAGAGAGGCCACGATAGTGAGAGGCCTGCGCACCGCGATGAAGAGTGGCCCCCGCTCGCCGCAACTAGAGAAAGCCCTCACACAGAAACGAAGACCCAACACAGCCAAAAATAAATAAATAAATTAAAAAACAAAAAACAAAAAACAAAAAAATAAAAAAACAAACAAAAAAAACAAAACAAAAAAAACAAAGCAAAAAAAAAACTGTTTTGTTTCATTGCCTTTGCATCAAATAAATGGTGTCCCCCTGTACTGACCCCCAGTTCCTCCCTCATTTTCCAGAGTCCCCAGCTTGGTCCCCCTGGCTTCATAGTGACTCCCAGAGCTATGCTCTTTTTATTTTGTTCGGTTTGTTTTTTTAGATTTCACATATAAGTGAGATCATATAATGTTTGTCTTTCTCTGACTTATTTCACTTAGCATAATGCCTTCCAGGTCCATCCATGCTGTCACAAATGGCAAGGTTTTCTTCTTTTTATGGCTGAATGATATCCCATTGTGTACATATATCACATTTTCTTTATCCATTCATTTATCAATGAGCACTTAGGTTGTTTCCATGACTTGGCTATTGTAAACATGCTGTAACGAATATGGGGGTACATATATTTTCCAGTTAGTGTTTTTATTTCCGTTGGATAAATACCCAGAAGTGGAATTACTGGATCATATGGTAGTTTTATTTTTAATAAAAAATCCTTAACTTAATCACATCCACTAAGAGCCTTTTTCCAAATAAGGCCACATTTCTAGGTTCCTGAATGAAAACCTGCTATCTTTGGGGGCCACCGTTCAGCCTGTTACAGGGAGTAGCGTTTCATTTTCCAGCTATGGAAACTGAGGCCCTGAAGAGTTATAGACTCGGCCCTGGGTGATAGTCAGCATCATTCTCTCAGCCCAGCCTCCTGCGGGGGAAGGGACTTTGAAAGAATAAGGAAATAGACTTCCACTGTGAGAGGGGAGAGGAGGACACGGGTCAGAGAATCTTTTGAGAGATGCCCCAGGCGAGTAAACTTCGGGGAGGCTGAGCTGCCTGCAGTTACCCTGGACCAGGCTGGAAACAGCTGACACCAGGACCGTGCCCTGGAGCTCAAAGGCAGCTGCTGGCACATGGCCACATTCAACTCTATTTGTAACACCTCTCGCCCCAGGTGCTCCTGGAGCTGACCCGGAGTAACCCTGCAGAGCCCGGAGAGCAGAGTGGGGAGCTGATGAAGAAACTGAGGCAGAGAAGCCTCCACAACATCTCCAGAGTTGAGGGATGCAGGAGGGTGAGGTGACATAGGGAGGGTCTTTTTCTTGGTTCCACCTGCAGGTGTGCTGCCGGCTAGCTGTGTGAGCTTGGGCAAGTCACGGCACCTGGGTCTCAGTTTCCCTTCTGTAAATCGGAGCCCCTACTAGCACCCTGGGAGGGCTGCTGTGAGCATTCAAGGAAGCGGCAGGTGTGCAGGGTCCTGGCCAAATGTCAGTGCTCAGGATGTGTGTGTGGATTCCGAGGGTGGTAGTGCTGATGAGGAGGCGAAGACCAGTTGGGGTGGGGCTTGGGGTGCATTAGGACAGAGGCTCCCGGAAGGCTGGGGGTGGGCATCTCAAGACTTTAAATGGCAGCCAACTTTGGCTCCCTGGCCTGGAGGTTCTTAGGGAACATTAGTTCTCTTCCTTGTCCCTGCTCCCCAGAGGGGACTACCCAAGGGCAGAGCGGTCATGGCAGGCAGCTGGGGGACAACCCTTACAGAGCCAGTCAGCAAATTGGGCAGAGAGGAGGGGAGTGTCCCCCCAAACCTGCCTGTGCTATGCACAGGGACAACTTCCCTTCTCCAGGAAATCCTTTTATTTCTTCCCCCAATGCACCGACGTGGGCAAACTGTATTTCAGAATCGCCTGGTGGGCTGTGGGCACCCAAATGGTCTAAACATTGACCCCTTTGGAAATGCTTCAATATGTACCTATCAGCGTGGCTGCTCTCCTTCGTCTGACCAGGAGATCCCAAAGTCTAGGCGGGGCCATGTCCTCACCCATCACATTTGGGGTCCCAGAGAGCAGACCCTCCTCAGAGCACTGATTTGTTCAATTGGCATGTATTGAAAATCCACGGTGCTTCCAGCGCTGAGCCAAGTGCTGGGCAGAATCAAAGATGGATATGAAATGAGTGTCTGCCTTCCAGCGTCCCCAGGTCAGCCATCCCAGAGGTAAATAATAATAACAATACATAGCCTTTATATATCACCTACTTTCCATTAGGCGCTGTGAAATCTCTTTACATATGAGAGGGGTATTATGATACTTCCCAATTTATGAATTCATAAACAAGGCACATAGGGCTTGGTGATTTGTGCATCACATTGCTTGTAAGTAGAGGATGTGAGGTTTGAATGCAGGCAGCCTGGCTAGAATCAACGCTTGAGGGGATGAGTGCCTGGCCTGGTCCAGGGACTGCAAGTCTGAAGTGTGGGTGCGTGAGGGCAGGGGTGAGAGGTGAGGCCTGAGAAGAGGGGAGTCCACATCCCAGAGGGAGGGCTATGTCTGCCAAGGGAAGGACCTTCAAGTTCACGTCCTACAGGCAATGGGGAGCGATGGAGAGGGTGGGAGCAGGGACCAGGCATGGTCACATATAGAGACATCACCCTGGCTGCACCAGGGAGAACAGCTGAGGCATGTGGAGGAGGTGTTCATGGGGTCTCGGTGCTTGATGCTCAGGGCCAGAGCTGAGTGGTGCTGTTGAGATGGTCGGGGGGGAGGGCTGGAGACAGGTACTGGAGATGCTTCAGGGAAGGGCAGGCAGCCTCAGCGCGAAACCCCCACCCCCTCCCTCACCAACTCCGGAAGTAAGAGCACCCGCTCACAAGCATGGGCGGGGGCGAGTCCCCAGCTCTACTTGAGCATCCAAGAGGATGCAGCTCTCACGTCCAGGCGCCAGAGCCCATCCCTATTCGCCAGCACATCCCCACACACGATTCATCTCCCTGACCTACATTCTCTGCCCGATTGTCCTCGCAGACAAAGGCTGGGCAGGCGGAGGCCCTCAGCGCCAGGGCTGCTCCCTCTGGCCCAGGGAAGGGAGGCTGGTGATAAGCAATGTAGGGAAACATGTGCAAGCCGGGAGGGGAGAAAGTGGGGAGGAGGAAGAAGGAAGGAGAGAGAACAGCACAGAGCAGGAGGCTGAGCCTTAGGGTTTACAGGAATTCCTGGTACCGGGGAACAGAGCTGGCTCTGGGGTCTTGGAGCCCGGGATGCCAGCCCTTGCCCCCACTACCCCCGCTGTGTGACCTTGAAGAGTCACTTTAAGAACACTCCAGCTGAGCCTCAGTTTCCTCATTGGAAAATGGCCAGAGAGCTGGAGCCAGCCTGGTTCCAAGGCCACAGCCTCCAGGACACCGCTCACCCTCACCTTCCCCCAAGACCCGGCTCTGAGAGGAGGCTTGCCTCGTGAGGGCCGCAGTGAGACCAAACCCCACCTCTCGATGCCAAGCAGGTGGGAGCAGGCACATGCTGCTGCCAAGATTAATGGACCAAAGAGAAGGCGTTAATTACAACAAGTGGCTCCCAGCTTAACGGGCCCCAGCGCTTCCAGGTGAAGAAGCCCGCTCCACCTCGCTCTGCCCAGGAAGGCTCT
Organism: Eschrichtius robustus; assembly: GCF_028021215.1. Classification (NCBI taxonomy): domain Eukaryota; kingdom Metazoa; phylum Chordata; class Mammalia; order Artiodactyla; family Eschrichtiidae; genus Eschrichtius; species Eschrichtius robustus. The sequence continues at coordinate 13,739,926 of NC_090826.1, read as the reverse complement.
GAAAGGCCCCATCCCTCCCTGGAGCAGAGCTCCACTGCCACGTGCCCCTCCCAAAGAGCTCAAAGCGCCTTCTCCATCCTCTGTGCACTTCTTTGATTGTCCCACGGTCCTGGGAGCTGAGACAAGAAAGGAATTTGAGCTCTAATCCGGGCACTGTCTCCTTGAATCTTTTCAGAAATTCTCCAAAGTTGGTGTGCTACAGGCTGAACTGTGTGCCCCCCAAATTCATTTGTTGAAGCTCTGACCCTGCCCCCCCAACAATGTGATGCTATTTGGAGATGGGGCATTTGAAGATGATTAGGGTTAAATGAGGTCATGAGGATGGGGCCCATATGATGGGTTAGTGCCTTTATAAGAGGCACCAGGGAGCTCACTCACACTCTCTAGGTCGTGTGAGGACACAGCAAGAAGGCAGCCATCTGCAAGCCCAGGAAGAGGGTCCTCACCAGGAACCAAATTGGCAGGCACCCTGCTTGGACATCCAGCCTTCAGAACTGGGAGAAATAAGCATCTGTCATTTAAGCCCCCCAGTCTGTGGTGCTCTGTGACTGAGACATTAGTATGATCACAAACATGCCCTGGTCTCCTCTCAAAACCCTTTCCTATCAAACTACTTGCAGCTCCTGGACATGCTGGTCTGAGTCAGCCCTCACATGCTGTTGCCTCTGCCTGGAATGCCCTCTCCCTCATCCCCTCTGTCTTAGTGCTGACTGCCTACCTCAAGACAAAAACACAACAAGCAACTTCTCCTTGAGCTGTCCCTGATTTTGTCAGATGGAACTGACCTCTCCCCACTTTGCAACCCATGGCCCCCATGAGCTATCTGTCCAAGATGCATATAGTGGTGAGGGCATAATGTCACCTGTGCTGTCATCCTCATAAGAACCCAGTAACCTCAGTGTGCCTCAGGGTCCCCACCTGGGAAATGGGGCTATGGACAGCACCTATCTCACTGGGGTGTTGTGAGGATTGAATTACTTAGTATACAAAGAACTGGCACATACTTAGCTGCTATTATTATTATTATTATCTTTGAATTCCCATGGTTAATAAATAATGAGATGAATCATTATCCCCATTGCATAGTTGGGAAAAGTGGGACTGAGCAGTGGTGGGGGAGGGAGGATTTGTTCATGGTTGCTCAGCCAGCCACCAGCAGAGCAGGATCCAACCCCGAAGTCTAAGCTGTTTCTGCAGTTCTTTGTGCCCCCATTTATGGGATGAAGACACCAAGGCCCAGACAGGAGAAGGCCCTTGCCCAAGGCGATGCATCGGTCAGCCCTCTGTAGAAGGGAGATCAGAGACCAGGCCCCTGTCTGCCGGGCAGACAAGCACCAGTGGTTTTATAGAGGTGATTTCATTAGCCTTTCCATGCTTCTCCCTCAAGACCACCCCCCAATTGCCAATAGCAGCGACAGGTGATGGAGCAGGAGGTGATAAACACATCCCCTGACTTCCGTAACTCCCATCCAATTTGCCGTTCCCAGGCTCATGCCAAGACTGTGTTAATAAACCAAATGGACTTTTCAGAATCCACCTACAATGACTAATGGTGGATACAGTGTGAAATCCTGGCAGCTCTGCTGTCTCCTTCCTACAGAGCCTGAGGCAGGTTGGGGTATGGGGCACAGTCTTCTGGGGTTTCCCAGCCCCAGGGACTCTCGGAGGTCATCTCTTCCAATGCCCTCAATGTACAGGTGAGGAAACTGAGGCAGGGACATTGCTGGGACCAGCATCCAGGATTACCAGGTCCTGGTCTGGGTGTTGGTCAAAACTGGGGTCTGGGGTGGTGGTAGTGTTTTGATGAGCCTGGGACCCCTGGGCAGGGAAATGGATTGGAAAGAAGGGTCTCAGTGTGGAACAGAAACTAGGGGCTCAAGCATTTATCAGAGGAGGGGGTTTGGGATGGAAACCCACCACAAACCCAACCGCAGAAGGAGAACTGTTCATCTCACTTTAGGGGGGATTTGAATCATCCTCCACAATAACCTTTCCCAGCACAATCTGAGCCCCTGGAGGGACTGTCAGCCTGAGGTGTCTCTCTGATCCCCCCACCATCACTGACCTCCTCCTCCTCAGAAACCATGCCCCCTTCACTGAGCCCCTGGGCTCTTTTTGGAGTCTGTCCCTCATCTTCAGAACCAAGTGACATGGACTCCAGTGACAGCCCACGGGAAATCCTTGCCCACATCCTGAAATCCCCCAGGCCTGGGGGTTGTTTGCACCTCCTTAGGCCAGATCACCAGCCATGCTGGCCTCATCCAGCCCCCAGATCCATTTCTGCGCAGCTCTGGGCCCTACACCCCCAGGTTCGGCCCGGGGCTCCCCCGAGCACATGCAAGCTCCCAGTGAGCCCTGCACAGACTCTGGGTGACAAGTCCAGGGGAGGATGGAGAACCAAGATCCTCCCACAGTCCCCTCCATTTCTGCCATCAGAGGGTCAAAGGGCAGGCAGTGACTCCAAGCTGCCCCTGCACAGCCCCTGCAGAGGAGGTGGCTGGAGGGGTCCAGCCTGGATAATCCACAGTCCCTGGGTTACACACGGAGAAGCAGGTGGTAACACTCAAATGTGGCCTGATCCATGTCCTGAAACCCTGCGGGGCCTGGGTCCCTGCCAGCTTGGGAGGATGGACTCATGAACTTTCAGGTCACCACGACCCTCCAAGTGACCCCAAGCTCACCCCAAGGGAGGCTTGACCCCAGCTCAGTCCCCATGGGGCCCTGCTTGCTGCAGGGAGCATCCAGGGCAGTCGAGGCAGGACGGGCCTGCTGACCCCTTACCCACCCACCCTGCTCCAGCTTCAATCAGAGCCTCTCTGGTCTTATCTGTTTCCGGTAGAGAATTTCCGTGTAAGATTTTGTTTGAACAAAGCTTCCCTCTACTACAAACATTTTGCAAACCTCAGATCCAGCCCTGCCCCTCGTGTCTGGCAGCCAGCAGAGGTTTTCGGTCAGGTGGCCTGGGGCCAAATGCTATTTATAACACTCACTAGCTGGGGGTGGGGGGGGGAGGGGGGCAGTCTCTTCCCCTGAGCCCCAGTCTCTCTGTCTGTAAAATGGAGAACTTTGCAGGCTTGTTCTGAGAATCTGAAACACGCAAGGAAGTTGTCTAGTGCCTAGTAGACTGTCAGGGACCGCAGTGAAATTCTTTTTAGTTACAAACAAGGAAACAGAGGGTGTGCTGCGATGCCGGCCATTTGCAAGGTCACAGAAGGGCTGGCAGCAGCGCCCTGCCCCACCTCCACCCCAGACTGGACGCTGGCAACCCAGCTCCCCGCGGCTCAGGCTGGTTCCTGCCCCCAGCCCCCTCCAAGGACCGCAGCCTGCGCACCCCCCGTGTTTGTGCAGCCTCAGCCCTCGGAGCGCCTCACTGGCCCTGACAAAGTGTGGGCGCTAACCAGCCTTCTAGAACAGCACCCGGAGCGGGGAGGAGGGGAGACAGGAAATGGCCAGTAAGCCTGCACATTGTTCATGGAGCCCATCCGGCTGCTATTGCCGCTATTTAGCATGTAGATAACACTCTATATCTCCGCTGGGTTTGCTGCCTGTGCCCTCAGAAAGCAGCCAGGAAGGCAAGATGCTGACTCCAAGCAAGGACAAAGAACTGGCCGGAGGCAGCCTGTCTGCCCCGAGCCTCGCTCCAGCTCATGCATTCATTCATTCATTCATTCAACACAGAATGGCAAAGCCCCTAGAACATTCCATGTCCTGCCCTCAGCACATGGTGGTTAGACCCAAGCCCTGCCCTCCAGGAGGACACAGTCTCGAGAGGGATTCGCTCAGCCTGGAAAATGTGGTTCCTGCTGTTGCCCCCAACCATTAAGACAAACACAAGTGTACACACGCCTGGTGGGGCCACCCCCTCAGCACTTTGGGGTAGTCAGGGGACAAAACTATCACCAAAAGGTGACTGTATTCAGCTCTTGCTCGAGGCTGCTAAAACAGACGTGAAGGGTGGTTCCTCCAGCAGTGCATGTGGATTATACTGAGGTGCCCAGACCACCTCACCCCTCCGCAGGGCCTCTGTGTTCTCCCTTACCATCTGCAACAATAGCACTGGTGGCCCTGGAGCCTGTGGGAAGCAGAATCGTGAATGACGAGCACTTGACAGACTTCTAAGGAGGTCTGGGCTATAGGCCTAGACTATAGCCAAGGCTGAGGGTCAGTCTGTGGCCAGGGTTGTGGTCAAATGGGGGGATGGCTACTAGAATGGAAGCTCCATGAGGGCCCAAACATTGTCCTGTTCACCACCGTAATCTCTAGTGCACAGAACAATGCCTGGTGCTCAATACATACACATGGAATGAATGAATGAATGAATATGTTAATCAAGGTTCCTTGTATAGCTGGGGCCCTGGCTCAAGGTCAGCCTGTGTCCAGAGATAAGTCAGTCTGAGAAGCTTGTTGGAGCCTTTCTGTAGCAGGCATTGAGGCCAGGGAACTGAATAGAAACCAAAGGACTCACTTGGTAATTAAGCCACCATCTTGGTTTCTCCAGTCCCAGGTCCTACACCAGTTCCCAGACTCACTGACACCTCCAGCCACTGAAGACCTACCACAGGACAATGCCCATTCTTCATGGGTCTCTGGCCCATCTAACCCTCCCACCACCACCACCATCACCTCCCCACACACGCAAAAGAGCTGATACCATCAGGTATCTCTGGACCTCTAGTCCCAGATGATCTGATTGTGCTGTGTTTTCAGTACCTCCCCATCATCATAAGAACAGGGTCAAACTCCTTGGTGTGGCATTCAATGCCCTGCCTACCTCTCCAGCCCCAGCCCAGCCTTCATGCTCCAGCAAGTGTGAACACCCTGCCTTTTCATGCTGCCAAGCCATTGCACATGCAGATTCCCCTCCAGGCAATGCCTTTTACTTCCTTTCAAATATGGGAAATAATTCATTTTTTTAAACAAGCATTTTCTTGAAGAGTTGACCATTTCCATTTGATGTTCCTCTGTGATTGCCCTTGTCACACAAAGTATCGTAACTATCAAGTATGTGTTTATCTTTCCTGCCTTTTTAAAATCTCTACAACCCCAGAATCCAGTCCCAGGCCCAAAACTATATCACCACTATCACCACCATCACCACCATCATCCCCACCATCACCATCACCACCAACAACACTACCATCACCACCACCATCACCACACCTCCACCATCACCCCCACCATCACCATCACCACCAACAACACTACCATCATCACCACCACCATCACTATTACCATCATCCCCACCATCACCACCACCATCACCATCACCACTACCACCCCTGCCATCACTGTTGTCACAACTAACATTCATTAAGCACTTACTATGTGCCAGGCAGTGTACTAAGATATTTACATGATTTTCTCTGCTAATCCTTATAACATCCCTGCTGACTGAAAAAAAAACTCACAACCTAAAAGTTAAGAATTATGCTTTATTTGGTGGACTTTCTGAGGACTTCAAGCCTAGGAGACAGGACTCTCAGGTTGCTCTGAGAGACTGCTCTGAAGAAGCAAGCGGTGGAGGAGGAGCCAGGATATACAGGGGGTTTTGCAACAAAAACCAGGTGGTCCGAACATCAAAAGATTACTGTTAATTAAAGAAAACCAGACATCTCAAGTTAAGGAATTTAGCGCTTTTCCATGTATGTGAAGATGCAAGAGTCTGGGTTCACTGAAATCATTCCTTTGATATGCACCTCAGCTACCTGGGGCCAGCATCCTGTGCTGTCTCATCCTGAGTCTCCTCAGGGTGCACCCTCATGGGTGGCTTGCAGCAGTTGACTGGTAGATGATGGGCATCCTGTTTCTATCCTGAGTTCCCTCAGGGCTCACCTTCGGGGAGGCTGTAATGTGATGGCTTGATGGCTGCAACATCCTTTGTTTACTGATAAAGCAGGCAATGTTTTTCATTCACATCCCCATTGAAGAGGACGGTACTCCATCATCAACTCCATTGTATGGATGAAGAGACAGGCTCAGAGAGATTCAGTAATGCCGAAGGATTCAAATTTCAGCTGCTTCTCCCTTATCCGGATAGGGTAAGAGCCTGGATAATTCCAAATTCCTCATAATACGTTATTTCTGTTTAACTTTAAAATGTCTTGAGAGGTCAGCCACTCACAGGGCCACTTATTTCTGTGGATTCCAGTACAGCCCCAGACACCCCATCCCAGGAAGTAAACTTTTGGAACAGAGCTCTGTGTTGCCACCTGCTCCCCCACCCGCCTCCCCACCCCTGGATTCAGGGTCAGCATCAGGCCAGTCAGCCTACAGACTCTGCCCACAGTCTGGTTCTGCGCAGCTGTGCCATGAGGCGCTCAGCCCCGGAAGGGTCAACTCCAGGCAGCACCCAGCTGCTCAGACAGTGCGATGGATTCTCACACAAAAAAGAAAACCTCCCAGCCGGCCAGCCAGCACTTTCTCCTCCTCTCAGTCTCTCTCCCTCACCCTCTAGGCTGGAGAGAGATGGGGAGAGTCTTCTCTGGGTGATGTCATCCTCCTGCCCAGCGTCCCAGCACCCCTGGCATTGTCCTCTCCATGTCCACAAGCCTGCCTGCCCATGACGCTACCCAAATGCCAGGAAAAGTCCTTTCCTCCAGTATTCTCCAAGCCGTGGAGACAGGAGGAGGGCTCTGCCAGCGGCTCTCACGCTTCACAATGGCATCAGGAATCCCTTCACTGCAGACGGCGCTCTGTAACCTGTGACTCGCCACAAGGTGCATTTTCTCCAGAAACTCAAGGGTCAGGGGGGTCACTATGTCCCGCCCTCTCCCAGAATCAGATTGTATTACAGAAGCAGCAGGATAAAGTCTCAGTTCCTTGCCCTTCCACTGATCCGGAGTCTTGTGCTCTGTTGATGAGGAAGATAATTAAAAGTAGAAGCCGATATTAATTAAGCTCTTGCTTTGAGCTAGGGACTGTTCCAAGTACTTTCCAGATATTAAATCATCTCACTCACACACAGGCCCGAGAACGAGGATCTCCCATAATCTCCATTTTACAGATGAGAAAACTGAGGCTCAGAGAGGCTAAGTCATGTGCTACTGGTCTCCCAGTTACAAGGTGGTAGCTCCAGGGTTTCTTTTATATACCTGAGGAGGGAGGGGGACATCTTTCCCTGGTTTCCTGTCTTCTGATAATACCCCCTCTCCCCTCCCCAACTTGCCCCCTCCCCCTCCCACTGGTGAGGGGGAGTAGGCACTGAGCATGCGTGATACACTCCACCCTCCTCCTCCGTTCCGCCAGCAGAGGGCGCTCTCTAGACTCAGTTGGAGGCCAACTGAACCAAGCCACGCCCTCCAGACCCCTTCATCAACAATCAGGGTGACGTCTGACCTTCTGTCTGGCTCAGGCATCTGTTTCTCTACTGGTTCCAGGTTTGGCACAAAGCGAGGTGTTATTTGCTGTCCTCCCTTAAACCCCAGTAATTATAAATACATAAATAAATCAATAGTGTTCGCCCCTATTGGAATTCATCACCATCTAAATATATCCCCTTCTAAACATAAACATTACCATTCTTCTACATCACATTTCGTTTAATAATAGAAATAATAGTAATAAGAAAAATTGCTGCTATGTTTGGTGTCTGCAGTACGCCAGGTGCAGTGGCACCATTAATTATTACACTTAATTTCACAATCCCTGCCCAAGTAGACCCTATTAGTCCCATTTCTGTAACTGAAAAAATTTCATCTCTAACAAGGTAGGTGGCTTTCCCAAGGACACACAGCTGGTAAGTGTTGGATTAGAATCTTTACAGGATTCAATAGTGTCTCCCCAAATGTCCATCCAGTACCTCAGAATGTGGCCTTATTTATAAACAGGGTCTTTGCAGATTAATTAATAAAGGTAAGATCATACTGGATTGGGGTGGGCCCTAAACCCAATTCTTATAAGGAGACAGAGACTTGCAGAGACACAGAAGAGCTACAGGGGGGACCTGGCCATAGGATGACAGAGACAGAGATCAGTGTGAATCAGCTAGAAGCCAAAGAATGCTTAGGATTGCCGGCAACCGCTAGAATCTCAGACAAGGAAGACAAGAATCTTCCAGACAAGGAAGGATCCTCCCCTAGAGGCTTCAGAGGGAGCATGGCCCTCCAAACACCTTAATTTGGGACTTCTAAACTCCAGAACTGGGAGAGTATAAATTTCTGTTGCTGTAAGCCAACTGTTTGTGGTACTTTGTTACAGCAGCCCCAGGAACCTCATACGGACTCTGAGAGTGGTTATTCTGATACCTCTCCCAAACCAACCTCCTTCCAGGGTCACACAAGTACTTACTGAGAGCCAGCAGGTGCCAGGCACTGAGGACATGGAGAAGATACGGCTCCTCAGTCAAGGGCTCACACACGAGGACAGCACAGTTGTCTCTTGTCCAAGTTGCTTTGGCTCCTGGTGGGGAGCAGAAGGGGAAGAGGCTGTTAAGGGCAGATCTTGCTTTTGAGTCTTGGCACCATCACTTCCTGGCTGTGTGGTCAATGGCAGGTCACAGCCCACCTCTCTGAACCTCAGTTTCTTCATCTGTAAGATGGAGGTACTTATGCCAACCTGCCTCCTTCAACTAAATAAAGGGTCTAGAAACACTTTAGAAACTCATACCTGCACTTTTGAAATGGGAGATAAACACGGCTTGGTTCATATTATTCTTTAGACCTTTCTGCATGTGGAAATATTTCATACTAAATTCAAAAGAGAAGGAAAGGGGGCATGGCGGTGGAGGACGCCAGGCAGCGAGGTTCTGCCCTGGATCTGTGTTCTCCACAGATGCCACTTCCTTTGAGAGCAGAGTCATCCTCAAAGGGCATCTTGAATTGCAAACAGCCAGAGCCACAAAGGAAAGAAAAGGCCCCAGGGAAGAAGGCGCGTTTGGGTCAGCTCCCAAGCGCGCCCTCCCCACCCCACCCCCACCCACCCCCGTTGTCAGCTGGCCAATTTCGGTTCCTCCTGCCTCAGCTGCCAGCATCAGCCATGCCGGGGACTGTGCAGTAATCCTGAGATTTGTCAAAGGCAGCGTCTGATCTCTGCCAGTCAACTAGAGGGGAAAAGAGACCCACAAGATCAAACAAGACTCCTTTGAAAACCACTCTGCGGGAAAAGCCTTAGAGCGCAGGCGCCGAAGTGACAGCCTGCAGGCTGCCTTGAGGTGGGAGAATTCTGCTGACGGATTATGGGAGGATGGAGGGAATGGGGGTGCTGTGGGTTCTGGGGTGGGGGGTTCCAGCCTGCAGGGAGGGCTTGGCAATGCCTGGCACCACTAACCCGGATTGAAAGAGAACGCTGCGCTTTGGAGCCTCTGGACCACACTGGGCAGCCCAGCCTCCAGGACGGGCTGGGAGCATCTCTCAGAGGCCATGCTGCCCAGTCTGGCTGGAACCACATCAGGGCCTCCCTCATGGGAGCGTGACTTCACTCCCTGAATCCGAGTCCAAGGAAAAGATGGATGTAGTCGACTCAGCCCCACAGGGACTCATGAAAACTCACCCCCTGGCAAAAATCATTCAGGTGATCTAATTCAATCCAGTTCAGCCACTATTTATTAAATAAACAGACAGCTGAGCATAGAGGCTAAGAGCAGGGACTCCAGAGCCAGGCAGGCTTGGTTTGAATCCCAGCTCTAACGCTTAAGCCAGTCACTTAGCCTCTCTGGGCCTCAGTTTTCCCATCTGTAAAATAGGGATAATAATAGCACTTACCCGAAAGGGCTGTATGAGCATGAAATGCAGTAATACTTGTAAAGCACTTAAAATTGTTTCAGGCGTACATTAAGTGTTAACTAAGGGCTGTCTAGGGGATTGGTAAATGAAGCAGTGTGGAGCACTGGGATAAACCTCCAATGTCCCTGCACACAGACATCTGGGACTGGACAGAGGAAATGCCTCGTCCAGGGTGGCACAGCTCGAAAGTTGTCTAGGCAACCTGACAGCAATTTGACCCCACCCCTAACCACTAAGTCTTAGAGACCCTATTCAGCTGACTATTCCACCCCGGAGGCTGGCCCGGAGCAGACTCCGGTCACATAGGAGACATAAATGCTGAATGAATGACAGTACCTCTTCATTCAAATCGTCATCCCTTCTTTTCATCTTTATGTGACCTTGGGCATGTGACACAGTCTGTCTGAAGTGTCAGTTTCTTTGTGTAAAAGTATGTGTCCGAATATCCAATTCACAGGGCCGTTGGTGAGAATCAAATGCAAACACGCCCAGTGGGGTATCTGACAGTTCATCCATGTTAAATAAATGTCATCTTGATTTTATTTCATTTCCTTAACTGTGCTCGGTTCTGCCCAAAGACCCATGGGGAACACAAGAGAAGGAGAAAATATATTCTTGTCCTGAAGGAACTTTACACAAGACAAAAAACTAGGAAACTGTTCACTTAAAGGACAAACTACAATTAGGTGTCGAAGCAGAAGTCGCCTAGGACTTCAGAGAGCTCTGTGTGGACCGGGGCAGTCTGGTGGGCCTCTGGGAGGAGGTGTTTGAAAGAGCCAGCCACCTCATTATCTGCCACGCGAAGGGCCTCACGGACCATGTTCCCATTAGGCAAGGTTGCACCAGCAATGCGGGCGAGGACATAAAAACGCTGCCTTGAGGTTTGAAAACCGCTGCCTATGAGGGGGAGAAGCAGGCTCTGATCAATTCCCTCCAATCAAAGGATTGGGAATGGCAGCGGAACCAACCAGAGTGCTGGCAGCGGGCGAGACCTAGAGAGTGATGTTCAAAACCGCAAGCATTGGGCCCAGACATTGATGTCCTTCCAGAAAGTGTCCCATGTGGATGTAAAGACCAAAAGGATGGAGGAGATAGAAAATGCTCAGCTGGGAGAGACAACCCAGAGCCCAGATGAGCCAATTCCACGATATCCCAGCTGGAAGGAAACCTGAGCATCCCCAGCTCACGAGTGTCAAGGCTAGGCAACTCTCCAAGGTCATTCCATCCTGAAAATCCCTCCATAACACCCCTGTGTCCAGCACCCTCATCAATTAGGAAAGGACACTGGGGCCCAGGGAATTTATGAGCACTGCCCAAGTACATGGTGATGGACAAATGCCCAGCATCCAGGCCCCTCCCCAAACTTCAACCCATGTGCAATTGACTCCAGGAATAGACATGTGGCTGCGCTGACCAACCCAAGCCCTACAGCCCCCTGGACACAGTAATTCATTCTGGGATAAGCTCACAAATTTAAGCAACAAGATACAAGGTCTGAGACTTTGTTCAGACTATTTAGAGGGCAGTACACAATCTTTCCTGATGGCCTGGAACCTGGGAAGCAGACATCTAGAGTTGCTGGTAGCCATACTGCCATCCTGTGGAGCCTAAGAATGAATAGCTGGAGAGGGAGGAGGTCCTGATGATATCTGTATCAGTTAGGATAATGCTAGCTGCTGTAAGAAATAAACCCCTAAATCTCAGTGGCCTAGCCCAGTAAAAATTTATTTCTTGTTCACATAACAGTCTGATGTAGGTCTTTCTGGTGACTCAGGATCCAGGATCTTTCTACCTTATGCCATACCTTCCCCTAGTGCCTTGGCATTCTCTGCAGTCACCCCTTGGGGGAAGTTGGAGTGGAGGACACACTTCTGTTTCTTAAGCTCCTTGGTCTGCAAGTGACTCATACCACTTCCACTCTGTTCCATTGGTAGGAACCAGTCACATGATCACACCTGAATGCAAAGGGGTCTGGGAAATGTAGTTCGTGGCCAACAGCTGCCTCTTGGCAAACAGTCTGCACTAAGAAAGAGGCAGCCTGAACCTTAAGTGACCAGCTAGCCACCTCCACCTCTACATCATCGAGTGCTTCCCTCAAGTGGCTTCTGAAGCCTGATCTTTTTTATTTATATAAGCTATTAAATTTTCTACTTCTACGTAAGTCAGTTTGGGCTGGATTTTCTGCTATGAGTGCCGAGAGAGTCCTTATACGGAATAAAGTCCTGCAGTCCATTTGTGCAGATCAGAAGAAAACCCAGTCCTTTCTTTCCCCAGTCCAGTGCCCATCCCATAACACCCTACAACCTCCCCTCAGCCAAGCTCCATGGCCTAGCCCATCCCCCTCAGAGTCAGTTAGTAATGCAATCCTCCCCAACGATGAAGGGGGCTGGTCCACCTGGAGACCAGAGACCAGAGACTGCACATCATGTTCTCAGCTGTGAACCTGCATAGGAGAGGCACATGAGAGAAGGATCAATAGACTCCCTTTTTCAGTGAAGGAACAGTTGCCCAAAGAGAAATGTTAAAGGTGGTCAGCTTAAGGATAAAACTCCAGAACGAACACCAGGAGGTTCCTCCCACCCTTGCGTACTATCAGCATGTAGGCCAGGGCTGATTATGGTGGTATTAAAATACCACAAATTCTTTAACATTTCCCTCCTTTACAGAACCTAATATTCTTCCCCAGAGTGTAGGCTGTATTTAATGACTTGCTTCTAATATACAGAATATGGAGAAAATTACTTCCAAGGGAAGGCTATCAAAGGCTTTGTGTTTTCCGTCTTTCTCTCCCTTGGATCACTTGCCCTGGGGGAAGCCAGGTGCCATGTTCTGAGCAAACCCAAGCAGCCCTATGAAGAGATCCACATGGTGAGGAACTGGGGCTTCCTGCCAATAGCCATGCCAGCGAACCTTCTTAGAAGCAGATCCCCCAGCCCAGGTCAAGCTACCAGATGACTAAAGCCCTGCCCAACATCTTGAGGGCAACTTCATGAGAGACCCTGAGTCAGAACCACCCAGCCAAGCTGCTCCTGACTTCCTGCCCCATAGAAACTGTGAGATAATGAACGTCTGTTGTTTTAAGTCACTAAGTTTGGGGTCATTTGTTACACAGCAACAGGTAACTAATACAGCTGCATAAGGGGATAGCTGAAGTAAGGCTTTGTGCCTTGAGGACACTCAAGAGCCCACAGATATATGTTGGCTGAGCCTAGGTAATTGCTAAGAAGTATAAGACTTATGGACATGCAGGCTGACATACATATTCATGCTCCTCATCAAAACAGGAGCTGATGACTCAGCTAAAAGTAAGTCACCAATAAGAGGGTCAAACTAAAACATGGTAGATGGTTTTGTTGTCATTAGATGAAGGGTCAGTTATCTGACCCAAGGTAATCTATTAAGTTGAACCATATGAAATAGCCAATATGCAACCACTTTTTTACTAAATCAGAATGACAACTTCATATGATTCAACATGATCCTTCAACTCTCTGAGCCTCAGTTTCCTTTTCTGTGAAATAAGGGTAAGGACGCTCATTGTGAGTAAGCTGATAACCAAAACGACTTTGCAAACCGCAAGTGAGCTGTCTCAGAGCACAAAGGATAGCCCACAATCATTGAGGTATCACTGAGGGCCTTGCCAATGACACAGAAATAAAGCTTGTGGGACTTAGAGAATGAAAGTGAGAAGTTGCCAGCCATTGGAGACTTGAGATCTGACCTTGGTCTCCTAACATGAAACAGAGTTGGGACCTGAAGATTCCTGCTTCCGTCTTCCCACCTGTATAATGAAAATGATACCCGCATGGTGCCCCCGTTGGGCCATCCTTGCCCTGCTGGCCCATCTCTGGAGGAAGAAGACAGAGAGGGCAGGAAGCTGTGTCCCTGCTGCCTCCCACCCATCCCTATCAGGGGGAGGAAGGAGGGCAGGGGTGGGGAGGAAGGAGGGCAGGGGTGGGCAGGGCTCTCATTGCTGGCGCAGGCCTCAACCCAGAGGCTGGATTTGGCAAGATTGTTCCAGCAAATGTCTCAAGTCCCTCCGGTTTTTGTAGTACAAACAATTCCAGACAAGTCTTAGAGGGAAGGGAGAAAAAGAGTAATTTGTGTGGCGTGAAAACGTGAAGCATAGAACATGGCCTTGCGAGGCATTTGCATTTCTAAACAAGAAAAGCTGCGACTGAGTGTGGCTGTCACCTAGTTATCTCCTTAACTCCCTCCTGGCCCAGGCAAGCCAGGCTGCAGTCTCCCAGCCCCTGAGTTCAAGTCCAGCATTGTCATTAAGTCTGGAGCTGTCCTCATGCAGCCTCCTCTTTGGTCCTCAGTTACCCCTCATTTCTGTAAAATGGGGAGGTTGGACTGCATGGCCTCCAAAGGGCCTTCAAGAAGAGACAGTCCCCTTATTAAGATTGCACCTCCACACCCCCGTCATGTGTTCCAGCAGAACTACCCACTAGAAAGAGTGGAATGCATTTCCTGCCCCTTGGATTTGGCCATGGTCATGTGACTTGACTTGGCTGATGGGTTATGGAAGGAGCAATCGTGTGGCAATCCCGGGATGAAGCCTCAATGGCATCGAATGTTTCTACTCGCTTCCTTGTACCCTGACAGCTGCTGCCCTTTAGCCCGAGCCCCAGTAGGAACACACGTGGGACAGACCTGAGCCCAACTTGCAACCTGGAGCCCAGCCCACCTGACCTGCAAACAGAAACAGAGCCATTGAGCCTGCCCATTTTCTCAGCTGAACCACAGCCTTGTGAACTTGAGAATAAATGCTTATAGTTGCAATATGACTGAGTTTGGGGATGATTTGTTATGTGGCCCTACTGTGGCGATAGCTAGCACCTTATTATTTATCAGTAGCAAGTTACCTGTGGCACCCCCAGCTGATTGAGACACGCAATCTACCACCACTGCTGAAACCAAACCTTTGCCTGACCGTCTTTAGAGATGCTGAGTAATGGCTCATAGGGAGTTCCCAGTCTGATGGGAGAGGATAAAGACCCCTTTAAAATATCCAAGTCTACCAAGAAAACTTGAACTTAAATGACAGCCTGGCTTCCTGTCATCTCCCAGTTCTCCAGTTCTGGTGCATTCCCACCCTGCCCCCTGGACCTCGACTTCCACGTTCATATCATCGGAAAGATGGGAGAAGAACTTGAGGAAGTTGATGGGTGACTTGGAGGGTCAGTGGTGAAGTTCTTTCCCCAAGCCAAGGCCTCACTATTTCCTGTGAATGTTCATGTCCATTAGGTGGTAGTCAGGCTACAGGACGGCCCCCAGTGATCTCACCTCCTGGGATGCATGCCGTTGTGTGGTCCCCTCCCTCATCGTGCCAAGGCTTAAAGAACATGACAGAATTGATGACATGATACTTCCAAGAGTATGTTATAAAAGACGTTGCCTAGATCCCAGCAGGCTTTTTATAGTAATTGAAACTGATCTCCAAATTTATATGGACATGAAAAGGAGCTAGAACAGCTAAAACCATTCTAAAAAAAGCACAGAGTTGAAGGATTTACACTTCACGATTTCAGAACTTACTATAAAGCCACAGTAAATAGGACAGTGTGGTATTGGCACAAGGATAGACATATAGGTCAACGGAACACAATTAAAAGCCAAGAAATTAATCTTTACATTTATGGTGACCTGATTTTCAATGAAGATTCTAAGATGCCAATGAAGAAATGATAACCTTTTCAACAATTGGTGCTAGGACTGTTGGCTATGCACTTGCAAAAAAAAATCAGTTCAGATGTTTACCTTACACCATACCTAAAAATTAACTGAAAATGTATTGTGGATCTAAATGTAAGAACTAAAACTATAAAACTTTTAGAAGAAAATCTTCATGACCTTGGGTTGGACAAAGAGTTCTTATATATGACAGTAACAGCATGACCAGTAAAAGAAAAAACTTGTTAAGTTGGACTTCATCACAATTAAAAACTTTCACAGTTTAGAAAAGGCCACCAAGAGAATAAAAAGACAAACCACAGACTGGGAGAAAATATTTGTAAATCATACATCTGATAAGGACTTGTATTCAGAACATATAAAGAATTTTTATAACTTAACAATAAGATAAAAGGCCCAATAGGCAAAAGATCAGAATAGACATTTCATCAAACAAGATATATGAATCGCTAACAAGCCCATGAGAAGATACCCAACACAATTAATCATTAGGGAAATGCAAATGAAAACTACGATGAGATACTGCTACACATCCACTAGAATGCCTTCCATCAAAAAGACAGATAATACCAAGCGTGGATGCAATGCAGAGAAACTGGAACCCTCGTGTATTACCTGTGGGAATTTAAAATGGCACAGCCACAGTGGAAAACAGTTTGGTAGTTTCTGATAAAAGATAAACATAAATTTATCATGACCCAGCAATTCCACTCCTAGGAATCTACCCAAGAGAAATAAAAAAATACATCCACACAAAGACATGTATGTGAATTATTCATCACAGGGAAAAACTGAAAACAATCCAAATGTCCATCAACAGATGAATGGGTAAACAAAATGTGGTATATCCATACAACGGAATCCTCCTTGGCAATAAAAAGGAATGAACTCTTGATCCATGCAATAACATGGATGAACCTCAAAAACATTTTGTGAGGTGAAAGAATCCAGGCAGAAAACAATACATATTCCATGATTCCATTTATATGAAATGACTAAAAACAGGCAAATGTATACAGACAGAAGGCAGAATAGCAGTTGCCTAGGGCTGGGAGTGGGAACAGGTATTAACTCTAAAGGGGCACAAGGTAACTTTGGGGGATGATAGAAATGTTTTAAAACTGGATTGTGGTGATGATTGCACAGCTCAATAAATGTATTAAAACTATTAGGGGTGGAAGGCATTGTGGCTTCCATCTTGGTGGCTCTCTTGATCATTTGCTTTCCATTGCCATGTCATGAGCCTACAGAGAGGTCCATGTCAAGAGGAGAGGAGGCCTCCTGGAACTGCATTTGAATGCGCCATCGTAGAAGTGGGTCCTCCAGCCACAGGCAAGCCTTCAGATGCCTACAGGCCCAGCTGACATATTGACTATAATGAAAGACCCTGAACCAGAGTCACCTAGCTAAGCTGCAACTATTGATAGATTCCCCCCACCCTCAGAAACTGTGTGAAATAATAAATGTTTGTTGCTTTAAGCTACTAAACTTGGGGGTCATTTGTTATGCAGCTGTAGATAACTGATACACATTATCACACGGTGATCCACATAGCCCAGTTCTTGGTAGATGTCTGCATCCCCATTGTAGAGGTACAGAGGCTGAGCCTCAAGTGTCTGATTCAAGGTGATGCAGCTTCTAAGAGGTAGAGCTGGGATTTAAACCAAGCCAGCCTGACTCCAGAGCTGCATTCTGGCACAACACATCACTTAGCATCCTGAACCAGGCACCAGGGGAGACATCAGGAAGGAGGAAGAGTCAGATTCCTTTCCTGCAGGACCTGCCAGTCTGATGGGGGAGGCAGGACAGCAGAGCAGAAGGCCCTCTTAGCCGTGTTCAGTTACTGTTCCCCATCCTGTGTCTCCTTTCGGTACCGCCGCTGCCAAACCCATTTCATTCCATTCTGCAAAGAGCTCAGAGCACCCGAGTGGGGGTTCCTGCCTCTCTCTCAAAGCAGAGAGCAGCAAAATTGGACAGTGATGTGTTGTCGTTCAAATATTTCCACGCCAGGGTGAATTATGATGCCGTCCCACTTTATTCAGTGTAGCATCTTTCATAAGAGCCGTGTCTCAGAAACACTTTGGAGAAGGAAATAATAAATAACTGCCCAAGGGGACAAAGCATGAGATGAAAAGCCCAGGGCTGGGGAGGGCTGGAGGTGAGAAAGCTCAGTCTCGAGGAGTTGGCATGTCCAGGGAGCTGGGCAGCTGAGCCCCAGCAAGCAGAGCCCTGGCCTTGAGTGTTGGGTTCCAGGTGCTTCTGGGGCTTCCTGGAGAGGTGGCTACAGGGTCCCCACACTCCTGCACTGGATGTCTCTGTAGGAGACCACAGGGAAGGAGTCCTAGAGCACCTTCCATCTGAGGTAGGGCCCCCAGATGGGCTATTGTGTCTCTCACACATCCAAGCTCCCTCTGCTCAGAACCCTTTGTGGCTCCCATCTCACTCAGAATCAAGGCCTAGGTCCTTACTCTGCCCCACAGAGCCTTTCACAATCTTAACCCCATAACTTCTCTGACCTTCTCTGACCTCTAAAACTCTTGCTTGTTCCACTCCAGCCCCATTGATCTCCTTGCTGTTCTCGCAACATGCCGAGCACATGCCTGCCACAGGGCCTTTGCACTGACTGTTCCCTCTGCCAGGACACTCTTCTCTCCACTGTCCATGCAGCCAACTCCCTCACCTCCTTCAACTCTTTGCTGAAATACTGTCTTCTTGGTTAGACCTACCCCAACCTCCCTATTTAAAATTGCCCTTCCCTTTTCCTCACTCTGGATCTTCTTTGCTCTGTCCTCCACCCACCACTGTACTTCTCTCCCTTCTTCTCACGTGCTCTACCGTGCATGTATTATTTTGATTATAATCTGTCTCCTATTACTAGATTCTCAGCACCACAGAGGCAGTGCTTTTGTTCCCATCGGGTGCCTGACAGAGTCTAAGTGCTCCACACACATTTGTTGGGTAAACATAGGTATGCATATGCAGACCCTCAGGCTTCTGCGTAACAGGTGAGCACTTAAATACTCCTACCTGTGGACCCGCCTGCAGTCCTGCACACTATGTACCCTCAGTACTAATCCACTCTAAGTTTCTCCCAGGGGTTTTGGAAAGAATGCTCTCTGACTTGGAATACCATGTCCCCAAATGGGTCAGAACCTGGGCTCTGGGCCCAGCATACCTGGGTTTAATCCCAGCTCCACTACCTGCTATTCTGTAACCTTGGGCAAGGCATGTCTCCAATCTCTGCTTCCATGTCCTCATCCACAAAGAGCAAATAATACTACTACTGCTCTATTCGCTCTATTGGATAGGAACTATTTATTATGTTCATTGTGCAAATGGGAGAACGGAGTGCGGATGAAATAAGATCCTCAATTACAGAACTCACACCCATCACTCAGGTATTTGCTGAGTGTAGAAACTGAAACTGAGAGGATGCAGGAGATAGAAGCCTGGAGTGAAAACCTCAAAATACAGCAGGAAAGCTGAAGTGGCATCAATTTTGCCTCAATCGCTGTACAATGGAAAGTAAATTTGCCTGGACAAAGCAAAGCAAAAGCCAATGCCAGCCATGTGGACTAAAAATAACCCTCCAACGTCAGTGCGGAAAGGTCTTAGAGATAATCAACCCAAATTCCCACTTTCCAAATGAGAAAGTGGGGTTCAGAGAGGGAAAGGCACTTATTGGCGATCAAATACAAGATAAAAGTGTGAAGGCTGGGATTTGAACAGCTATGTCTGACACCAAGGACCCTGTTCTTTTTGCTCCCTGGTTTCTGTTACATTGATCCACACACAGCCAACTCTCACACAACTCCTGATTCAGCCAGGTTCCCGGGACCCAGGGGATGCCAGCTCTCTGGAGACCGTGAAAATCCCCAATCCTGGGTCTGCCCTGGAGGCAGCAGAGCCGCTCAGAGGGCCAGGAGAAGGGGTCTGTGGGGCAGCAGGCAGGATGTCTGTGTGCCGCCCACGTGTCTGTCAGACTCACAGCTGCTGGAGGCTGGAGAGGGAGGCAGAGGCCAGGGGGCATCCAGGAACATCTGGCTTGAGGCTGTTCAGAGACATTTTAATCTCCCATGTTCAGAAGCAGTGATTTCTAGCTGGGAGGTGAGGGAGATGGTTCAGCACTGTCTGAGTTTAAAATAATTAAAGATGTCCCTCGGGGCCTAAAAGGAGATTTAGGACTGGGTCCTAGAGTGAGCTTTGCACACCATGGGAAGGGAAATTGAAGGGGCCTCTATCCTTTCCTTCTGTCTCCATTCAACCAAACTGTTGTGTACCCAGCACCAGGTGGGGTAAGGGGGAACCAGACCAGGCACTAGGGGGCCCAAGGGTGAGTAAGACGAGGCTAAGTACTCACAGAGCCCACATGCGTTTAGAAATAGGGTGATCCCATGGCATTGGTGTCTGAACCTACACAGCACAGCTCCCTCCAACTCAGTGCTTCTCCGCTGGGGTGATTTTATCCCCCAGGGGGCACTTGGCAATGTCTGGTGACATTTTTTGATTGTCATAACTTGTCAGGTGGCATGCTACTGGCATCTAGTGAGGCTAGGGATGTCGCTAAACATCCTACAACGCGCTGGACAGCTCTGTGATAAAGAATTATCCAACCCCAAATGTCAACAGTGCTGAGGTTGGAAAACCCTGCTCTAAACAAGGAGTTTTTTTTTTAATTTGATTTTATTTGTCTTTATATCTTTATTGGAGTATAATTGCTTTAGAATGTTGTGTTAGTTTCTGCTGTACAACAAAGTGAATCCGCCATATGTATACATATATCCCCATATCCCCTCCCTCTTGAGCCTCCCTCCCACCCTCCCTATACCACCCCTCTAGGTGGTCACAAAGTATCGAGCTGATCTCCCTGTGCTATGCTGCAGCTTCCAACTAGCCATCCATTTTACATTTGGTAGTGTATATATGTCAATGTTCCTCTCTCACTTTGTCCCAGCTTCCCCTTCCGCCCCTGTGTCCTCAAGTCTGTTCTCTACATCTGTGTCTTTATTCCTGCCCTGCCACTAGGTTCATCAGTACCGTTTTTTTTAGATTCCATATAAACAAGGAGATTTAACCAGGAGTTCTAGGACCCTTAGAAGACCCATGGATGTCCTTCCAGAAATCCAGGCACCTCCTTGAAATCATAAGCAAAATTTGGGACCTTTGTGTACCTGTGACTTTTTCCCAAGTGATCATCATTTTTAAAAATCTTAGTCCAGTTTTGAGGCCAGGCATGATGCTGAATGGTTTGACTGCTTTATGCGCAGTACCCAGCGTGGGGCATGCACACAGTAAGTGGTTGGTACATACTGTTTGGATGAATGGCAGGGGTTCCTTAACAAGACCCAGAAATAGCTTTCCTCTTCTCCACCCAAGTTCTGAACACGTTGGGAAATAAGACAAAGGAGTAGCAGACGGAGGCCAGCATGTCACCTTTGGTACAGATAAAGGCTAATTTGGAGAACAGAACATAGCTTTCTCTGAAAGCCAAATGGACCTGCTCAGTGAACCCCAGGATTAGACAGACCAGCCCACCTTGTCACAGACAACTGAGTGAGGACAAACCACCCACCTCCCAGCCCCAGCACAGGAGCAAAGCTCACATCTAGACTAGGATGGTCCAACAGAAATATAACACAAACCAGAAATGTAATTCTAAGTTTTTAGTAGCCACAATAAAAAACATAAGAAAAACAGATGAAATTCATTTTAAGACACTTTATCTAACCCAATATCTCCAAAATGTGATCATTTTAATACATAAGCATAATGATTCATGAGATATTTTACATTATTTTTTCATACTAAGTGTGCAAACTCTGGAGTATGTTTTACACTATCAGCACATCTCAGTTTGGACTAGCTACATGTCAAATGCTAATAATCTCATGTGGTGAGTGGCTGTCGTATTGGACAGTGAAGGTCTCAGAGGATCAGGGAATTATGCCTGCTCCCTATGGACGAAACCCAAGCAGGAAGAAGAAGGGAAGGATGAGACTACCTCAGCCAAATTCACTGATCAGATAAATAACTCCACCTGCCCTAGGACAGAATGAGGAGAGGCCAAGAGGTACATTAATTAAGCTACCTTCTGATGAAATGAAATATTGGAATTGGAGATGCACTCCTCTTGAATGGATAAATGGCGGGATGGATGAATCGATGGACAGATGGACTGATGGATGATTAACAAACAGATGATGTGAAATCATGGTAAGACATAACACACCAGAGCAGGGTGTCAACTTCTATTTTAAAAAGCTCCATATGTCAAATACCATGTGATATCACTTATATGTGGAATATAAAATATGACACAAATGAACCTATCAATGAAACAGAAAGAGACTCACAGACATAGAGAACAGGTGTGGTTGCCAAGGGGGAAGAGAGGTGGGGGAGGGATGGATTGGGAGTTTGGGATTAGCAGATGCAAACTATTGTACATAGAATGGATAAACAACAAGGTCCTACTGTATAGCACAGGGAACTATATTCAATATCCTGTGATAAACCATAATGGAAAAGACTATGAAAAAGAATGTATATATATACATATATGTACATGTATAAAAATAACTGAATCACTTTGCTGTACAGTAGAAATTAACACAATATTGTAAATCGACTATACTTCAATAAAATAAATTTTTTTTAAAAAGCTACAGATGTCAGACCCCTATGAAAGAGAACACTGTGCTTTTGGTAGCACTGTGTCTTTGTTTTAAAAAAGACCAGAATCCCATTCACTGTTACTTCATCCAACTTCTGTAGGTGGAGGAAACAATAATATCTAAATAATAAACCTAAGTAATATCAATTATATATAAAAAACAGGCAACATACCTACTATAGGGCAGACAATTGGATACTTTGTCCAGTAAGAATATAAACTGTATGCACAGAAGGATTTTTATCTATTTGTTGGCTGCTCTATTTCTAGTACCTGGCATATAGTAGGTGCTCAACAAGTAATTGTTGACTTAAAAAATTATTTAATTTACTTCAGGGGCTCAGAGGAGTTGAGTAACTTGCCCAAAGTCACACTGCTACCAAATGGTAAAACCTGAATTTGAACCCAGGTCTAGTGGAGACCAAAGCCCATCCCACAATTTGCCTCTTATGTGAGTGATGCAGAAAATCACATTTTCCCATCTATTCTTCATGAACATGGCACCAGGTCAGTCCTGTGGATTACTCACCCTGGAAAGTACCCCAGCAGAAGTTCAGAGCCAAGGTGGTTTTCTCCATTTCTCCATCTCAGACTTCTGTGTGATGCTCTGCCCAGCCCGCTGCAAATGAGAATGCAGAGGAGAAACAAATTCATTTGAACTATTGACAAAGTAAGTGGAGCTCTTGAGAGCCAGTTGTTAAATTTTCAGGAATTTTTTGAGCCGGTTGTTAAACACGGTCATTATTTTAAAATTAAAGTCTACAAACTTACCATTAAATAAATTACATGAAAAGCAAAGACAATACATACTCCAAATTCATCACTTCATAATTAATTTACTATATTTTCCTGCTATTTATGCTCTGAAGGTTATTCATGTCCATTGTATTTGTATGATGAAAATACTCTCTGATGATGTCCTACTGCCCATCTGTTCCAACTCCACATTCAAAGATTTCACATCTTTGTGAAGCTAATAGCTTGTAATCAGGCATAGTGGGAGTATTTATACTACGGAAATTGGCAACTGCTGCAAACCAGTTCCTGTTTTTATTAGTGTCTCAGAGAGATTGTTTTCACACATTTTTTAAAATAAATTTATTTATTTTACTTATTTTTTATTTATTTATTTTTGGCCACATTGGGTCTTCGTTGCTGCGCGCAGGCTTTCTCTAGTTGCGGCGAGTGGGGGCTACACTTCATTGCAGTGCGCGTGCTTCTCATTGCGGTGGCCTCTCTTGTTGAGCATGGACTCTAGGCACGCGGGCTCAGTAGTTGTGGCGCACGGGCTTAGTTGCTCCGCAGCATATGGGATCTTCCCAGACCAGGGATCGAACTCGTGTCCCCTGCATTGGCAGGCAGACTCTTAACCACTGCGCCACCAGGGAAGTCCCTGTTTTTACACAATTATCAGCATACTATGGCTGGTTTACAACCTAGGATGTGGTCACAAATCAGAGAGTGGCTTTACGATTCTCTACTACACCACAGGATAACTAAGAGAAAGCCATCTTTGCTCAAAAAGGACATTTCACTGCAGAAAACAGCACCAGCTTTGGAGTTTCTGAGCCTCCCTGTAGGAGGTGGAAAATTCAGTGCACATTCCCTTTGGGGTCCAGCTGCCCTGCTCATCTCAGTAGGGAACCTCTGTGACCACAGGATTCTGGTAAAGGGCTTTCCTACACACAGTCAGCTCCCTTTGGAAATATCAAACCCCAGCCCTCTGGAGTCATTGCTAGGCATGTCAGAGCAGGTCTCTTGTCTCTAATGAGCAGTTGGCATGATGCCCATGGCTTCATCCTGGGCCCCTGCTGAGATGAAGTTGCTTTAACCATATCCTACTGTCCACACTGCCCACCATTTGTCTCTGCTTTTAATACCTCTGGTGGGTGTATCAATGGTTCAAGTGGAGACCATACCAAGCAGAGAACAAAAGCAGAAGTCAGCCTCAGGAAGCATGCCTGTCCCAGCCAGCCATCTCATTTGTATACACTGAGAGTCTAGGAGGATCTTTGATTAGTTTTGCATTTCCTCTTCAGTGGAGTCAAACATTTGTTGAGAATCCCCTGGATGCCAGGTATGTGCTGGGCACCTTATAGGTAATCTTATTTAATGCTTTAACTACTTTACAAATTAGGTATCATCAACTCCTTTAACATATGAGGTACCTTATAGATAATCTTATTTAATGCTTTAACTACTTTACAAATTAGGTATCATCAACTCCTTTAACGTATGAGGAGGTGGAGACTTGGGGAGGTTGAGTACCCTTCCCAAGGTCAAGCAGCCAGCGAACGGCTAAGCGAGAATTATACCACTCGTCTCTCTGGCTGAAGATCCACGTATTTTCTATGCTGCACTTGCCTGAAACAGTTACGCTAGAATAAACCTTGAAGAGCGAGTATGATTTCAACAGTCGGAGTTGAGGAGGAGGATGCTAGTGGCATGGTGTAGAGCATGAACTCAAGGAGGCAGGAAACAATGGGGCTCGTCAGAGAGCACGGAATAGGCTAAAGGTTTCCATAGGAGAGGAATGAGTTCATTCCTGGAAGGATATGTGGACACACAGAGAAGTGGTAAGAAAGGATGAGTGAGTAGAAGAATGGATGAGTGGGTAGGTGGAGAGGTGTAAGGGTGAACATGAAGTATGGATAGGTGGAGGGATGGAAGTGTAGACAGTGAATAGCAGATGGATGGATGGATGGATGGATGGATGGATGGATGGACGGATGGATGGACGGACGGATGGACGGATGGATGGATGGATGGATGGACAGACGGATGGACAGTGAGTATGGTGGATATGGGAAGGAATGGATGAGCAGATGGGGAGAAGAAAGAAGGGAAGGGAAGAGAGGAAGGGAGAGATGGGTGAAGGGAGAACTGGTAGGTAGGTGGAAGGGTGGTTAGTGAAGGGTGGGTGGGTGGATGGCTAGAAAAGTAGACAGTGAAACGTGGACAGGCAGAACTGATGCTGGATGGGTATTAACATGGGCATGTGGAAGGGTTACGTGTGGACACGTGGCCAGTGGAAGATTGAAAATGTGGGAAGGTGGATGATAGAAAAGTGAATACAGATGTGAGGGTGAATGAGTAAGCAGGTGACTGGGTGGGAAGGAGCATGAACGGACGGAAAGGCATTTGGGTCGAGAGATGGTAAGGTGACCGGATGGATGAACAGATGCATGGGCATGTGGATAGCATCACGATGGAAACGATGAGAGAAGGAAGGGAAGGAGGGAGAGAAGAAATGAAGGGAAAGACAAGAGGGAAGGGCTCATCCCAGCCCATGGGCGCTGCAGAGGCACATATTAAGGTCCTTGGGGAAAGAGAGTCGCCCTCAGATCGGGACCAAGAACCAATCAGAGCCAGGGGTGACACAAGGAGCTGCACAGCTAAGCTTTCTCCTAAGCTCAGCCTTGGGGCAGTCCCCTCTGAGGCCCTGGTCAAGAGCTGGTCTCTGTACCCTGCCCTCCCCTCCTCCCCTCCTCCCACTTCCCACCTCCCTGCCCCTCCCTCCACCTCTCTACACACGGCAGCCTTCTCTTGGCAAGAGGCTCACTGGAGTCGAGCAGTAGAACCAGCCGGTTTGACCTTCTCTGTTCTTGGACGTAATTACTGTTATCCCAGATAATCACTTTGAAATAATTCTGTCATTACACACCTTCGTGCTACTTGGCCCATTTATCTGTGAACAGCCCTGTCCTGGGGAGCAGGGATTTGGATGGAACAGCCTGCGGGATTGTTTTTTTCTCTCTCTCCTCCTCCCATGCACCAGGCTTACCTTAACCCTTCCAATCACTGCTCTTGTCAACATGGAGTTCAGAAAATCAGACAGACAGCCCCACCAGGCCAGGGACCAGACACTTCCGGAGGCTCAAGGAGCCAGTGGGTTTAGGCACAGACTCTGGTAGCATGTTGGGCGGGATATATGTTCTGAGGGGCCAGGAGTAGGTAGAGGTGGGAGAGCACATCCACAGCCAAAGGCAAGAGCTGTGCAGTCAAAAGGGAAAAGCCAAGGTCGGACCTAAGAGAGAGAACCAGGGGGCAAGTCCAAGGTGAGGACTCTCGTGAGGACTGACCCAGAGTAGACTCACCCCCTGGAAGGTGGTTGAGAGTGTCACAAGTGCCCCAGTTCTCCTCTGTGAGCTGGCAGGGTCGGGCGTGTCTGGAGCACTCCAAGGCATAGGGCCAAAGTCGGGGGACTTGAATGACCCTGACCAGGAAGGGACCCTTACTTAGGGTTCAAAGAGCCATGCCTTTAAGCCAGAAGAGCCCCATCATAGAGACCTATCTCAGGGTCTGTGGAAGGGGTGAAGGTACAGACAAGCCCCACCCAAGGAGAGGACTCCAGCTTCTAGATTCCGCTTCCACTGGCTCCCACCCATCAGCAATGTTCCCAGGAGGGTTTGACCCAGCCTGCCCATGGGCTTTCCCTCTAGGACTAGCCCGCTTTGAACGCTGCCTTTGGAATTTTCCAGGCTTGCACCTGAATCCTGGCTCCATCGCGGGTAGCTGTGTGACCTGAAGAAAGTGACTTTACCTCTCTGAACCTATTTCCTCATCTGCAAAGTGGGAATAACAATCGCACCCACTCACAGGGTGGTTGAGAGGATCCGATGTGATGGCACATAATTGGCACAGCCTCCAAGGCAGAACAACTGCTCAGTAAATGAAAACATGGGGAATCCCAGCCCCGATCACCATGGCGATTTCTCTCTTGCCACACCAGACTTTGGGTCCTGACCCTCTAATTTCCCATTGGTTTCCATCTGGCTCCACCCGTCCCAACAGCAACAATGCCCATCAGATCCTCCTTGGGACCCAAGCCACACATGGTGGGGGCTGGAGTTCAAACAGACAAAAGGGAGCCAAACCGTGAGTCACTTGTGTCAGGCAGCCTGGAGGTCAAGGCCAGAGAGGCTCGCTTAGGGAGGCTGGACCAGGCAGTGACCAGCCCTTAGGCCTGCCAACCCATCCACAAAGAAGGGGCTCCGGAGCTTCCAAGCCTTTCCTGCCCTCTGCAGTTCCTGTTTGCTGCCTCATCACCTGTCTGGAGTGTTTGCTAACACTCCGGCGTCTGCCAGCCTGGCCTGACTCCAGCTTCCAATTTGTCTGCGTTGAACGTGGCCATGCAGGTGAACAGAAACGACTGATGTGGCGATGCACGGAGTATTCATGACTGGGGAGCACAGGGGGCTCTCAAACCTGATGGCTTTTCCGCTATAAGCTGGACCCTCCATCGGGCATCTTCTGTCTCCTTAATTACCTTCATTACACCTTTCCATTACAGCCTTTAAACACATCCTCTTGCTTTGAATGCGTCATCACCCCTGAGCTGCTTGGCTCAGCTGCCTTGGAGAGGTGCAGGAAGAGACAGTGAGGCCGGCAAAGGCTGAGAAGAGTCCAGGGCAGAGATCTTCCAGGGGAACTTAGAAAGAAGCCCAAGTCCTCGAAGTCCAGCCTGGGGTTCTCCTCCTACAGGAAGCCCTCCATGACTTAAACCTGCCCAAATAAGATAAGAGTAGCTACCATGATTTGGGTGCTCAGAGCCAAGCACTGTACTTGGGGCTGCATGAGTATTAACTCACTTAAATAATTTCCCTGTATGTAGTGAGAAAATAGGCTCAGAGAGGCAAGGTAACATACACATGATCACACAGCTTGTCAAGGGTTGGGTAGGGATTCCAGCCAGACTCCCAAGCCTGTGCTCTTCCCACCGAGCCACATGGCCCATCATGTCACTCCTTGATGTAGGTGCCTCTTTCAGTGTTTTTAAGCAGGTTTCTCAGTGATCGAAAACTATGTCAAAGTTTTCTAATATTTTTCTATCATCTTCTCTATGACACTGAGAGGTCTCCAAGGGCCAGGACTGTTACTTACCTCACCAGACTGGGAGCTCCTCGAGGGTAGAAGCTCTGCCTCCCCCATCAGGTCGGTAGTTCCTTGCAGACAGAAACTGTGCCTCCTTCACCAGACTAGGAGTTCCAGTTCACCCTTCCCACCTGGCCCCTGCCCTGCCCTGCCCTGCCTTCCTCTGCCCTCCAACTGTCAGTTACTTTATGAAGGAGGCAGTTGGGGCACCATCTTCCCCTCCCAGCATATGGCCCTGGGGCCCCCTCCTGTGGCTCCTCCCTTCGAGATAAAGAGCACATCTACCATCTCACTAACAGGTGCCATACACAGCCGTCCACAGCCTCTCCGACAGCTGGAGCAGAAGGGAATTTGCCTGCTTGTGTGGGCTGGCGGAGGGAGGGTCAGTGCAGGGAGAATCCTCCCTCCCAGGAGCCTACACCTGAACCAGGCCATGAGCAGAGGGTAGGGAGGCTTGCCTCCCCCCAGCTCCACCCCTAAGAGAGCACAAAGAGGAAGTCCTCCCTACACCACAAACACTGCTTCAAACACCCTGTTTTGGAG
Organism: Eschrichtius robustus; assembly: GCF_028021215.1. Lineage (NCBI taxonomy): Eukaryota > Metazoa > Chordata > Mammalia > Artiodactyla > Eschrichtiidae > Eschrichtius > Eschrichtius robustus. The sequence continues at coordinate 13,711,420 of NC_090826.1, read as the reverse complement.
CTCTATTCCCAGGTTTAACTTACCAGCGTCATGGCCTTTGGTAAGTCTCCTCTCTGCTCAGCCCCAAAATCTCCATTCCAGCCTTGGCCCTGCCCCTACTACTCTACAACCTGGGAGTTTCCCCATCTGTGAAATGGGAATGACACTCTGCCTGCCCTTCCCGCCATGGGCTGCTTCTCAGGATGGATTAGGCTGCGGTCGTATGGCCAGAGGCTCCTGCCAGGTTGGGAGGCCAGCATCCCTGCACCCAAGGATTTTAAGAGCAGAAACCTTGAAACGGTGGGGAGAAGCATCCAAAGGAGGACAGATTAAATGCGGTACGGGGATCCGTGCTATCAGCCACTAGAAAACTATAGAAGTCATAACCTGTATCCATCACATTGACCTGAGATGTACAGAATACATTCTCAAGCAAAAATAAATCATTAAGGAAAAATCATATTAAAGAAAAGCAAAGTTATGGAGTAGCATAGCAGAATCCCACATTTTCCCCAGTGCCTCTCTATATGTGTGTATATATTTGTATATATTTATAGGCATAGAAGGACCATTGAAGCCTCAGGTGGGAGGCCAATGTGAGGGACAGAAAGTAAAAGAAGGGTGAGACAGTCTAATCATATTCTACATACTTTAGTATTTGTTTAAACTGTCCTGATGAGGATGTGTTTAAAAAATAAAGCAACAGCAATTTTTAAAACGCCTATCTCTGTTGCTGATTTACAATGGGACTTGGGCATATCATTTCGATGAGCCTCAGTTTCTTCATCTGTAAAATGGAAATAATTGTACAAGATAAGAATGTCTGTCTGATAGACTCAGTATATGGATTGAAAAGATCACAGCACAGAGTAGGTTCATTTCCCTCATGTGAGAGGAGGGAGAAGAGAAGGGGAGGCTATGTCCCTGCGGCCAGTGGTCCAGCTCCCGTGGGGCAATCACTTTGCCTGATATGGGGAAGACTCTGCCTTCATCCCCCTGCCACCATTCCTGCCTTCCCTAGTCATTGGAAAGGCTAAGCCAGCCTCCATCATTTTGCAGCCAAATGACCTAGACAAATGTCCATCCCTCTCTGAACTCCAGTGGCCCTACCTGGGAAAAGGCAAGTGTCTCCCGCTGGCCTCCTAGGTGTGCCCCATGTACCTGGCTTCCCCGTGAGGCCTGGCGTGACTTCAGACATGGGCAGGCTCTTCAGTGGAGCCTCTGGATGGTGACTGAGTGAGGGAGAGGGCAGAGCTCTTGGGTAAACACCGCTTGTTATGCAAAAGCTCAGAGCTCTGCCCAGCAAAGCTCACCTGAGATGTTTGAAACCAGCCAGAGATTCCGAAAGCGCTTTGCAAACACAACTGGAGCAGGCTGCTGCCCCTGGGGAACTGGGGTTAAATTCTGGCCTTCTGCCTGGAGGAGCATAGAGATTTGCTGGATTCCACCAGGGAGGGGAAGGAGGAGAGGGAAGAAGGAGGGGTGGGGAGGAGGAAGGGGAAGAAGACAAAAGCAAGGAAAAGGGAGGAGAGAGAAGGAAGAGGAGGAAGAAGAAGAGGAAAGCCAGAGATGAGGCACAAACCGAATCCCTGGAGACGCCCAGCGGGAGGAGCAACCCCGCCGAGCACCAGCTGGACACTATCCACCACGGAGGAACCCCACGTGGACAGACGCTGGCAACAAGGCACGGGATGCAGCCCGCTGGCTCCATGATGCCTCTGGAACTTAGCTCCCTGAGGGGCAGAAAGGGGCCGCGGCCCTGAATTGAATTGAGCGTGAACCCAAAATGACTGAATTTACCTAGAACTGTCTGGGATTACATTTTCTGCCCTCGGGCAAAAAGGGAGCTTGGGACAGAAATTTTGTTCAATGAGCAAAAACTAGAGTTACAGTTTTCGGCACACCAGAGTAGGTGGCTTGGAAACTCATGCTCATCTATACACAGCCCCTAGATTTGAAAATAATAGAAAGAGTTGCTGGGGTGAGGGGCAGCCCCATACGCCCGCCCACTCAGCCTCCCTCTTGCCCCGGGTGAAGGCTCTGGAAACACCGTTTGAGAACCTCTCCCCCAGGCCAACGGGGGATGGGGCCGGTGGCTGCAAGCAACTCATCCCTGCTCTTGGGCTGCCTCTCTTTTCCCACATTTGAGTTGTCACCACAAATCATAGCAGATGGTGGCCCCAGGGCGTGTCCCAGGAGCCGGACTTGGCAAGCACGCATCCCCTCAGAACCTGGAGAGGACACGTCCAGGATGTGTAGAGCAGCACTGCCCGCCCTGGATGCCGTGGGCCTCCACAGCTGGGTTTCTCAGCCTCAGCGCTATTGAGTTTGGGGCTGGACCATTCTGGGTTGTGAGGCTTTCCTGTGCATCGTAGGATGTGTTCACCAGCCTCTCTGACCTCTCCCCACCCATGCCTTTAGCATCCCCCCAGCCTCCAATTATAACAACCTAAAGTGTCTCCAGGCATTGCCAGATGTCCCCTGGGGAACAAAGTCCTCCCTGCCCCACTTCCCCCATGCTGAGCACCTCTGGCCTCTTGCTGGTTTTCTAGAAGGTTCTCCAGGTCGGGGTTGCTCATCTAAGCCTCTCGCAGACCTGGTACCTCGTCACTTGATGGGACCCTTCAGCCAGTTGGGGGGGTCTGGGTCTTTGCCAGCCCACTTGATCATGTGAGGGGAAACTGCCCATGTAGACCTGGACATCTGTCCTGGGGAGTTCCTACATGGAACCAAATGGTATCAGACCCAGCACGGGGCCTAGAGCAGCAGAAGCAATTCCAGAGGTGCACAGAAGATAAATGCCAAAGCAGGCACTCCGACCCTGGCAGGGTAGGGGTGATGGAAGGAGAGGCCCACACTGCATTTGGGGGAGGTCTTTCCCAGCCCCTCCCCAGGCCCAGGAGATGCAGTCTCTCAGCATCAACCAGGAACCAGGACCTGGTACTGTGTGCAGGTGACCCTGGTCCTGGCAGCCGACTACATGTGACAGACGGGATGGTGACACAGCCCCACTGGCTCCAAGAAGCCTGATCTGGTGGAGCTGGGTTGGCGGGGAGCAGGTGGTTGTCGGTTTGGGAAGACCAGCTGAGGGGGTGGAGATGTGGGGTCCTCCACACCCCCGAGCTGGCCATCAGGATATGCCACATGGCTCCAGGCTCCCACCTGCCCACCATACTCTGCCTCGCACCCACCCAGGAGCGGCCTGCAGCACAAGACCTGAGCGCTGGGGCTCAGTCACTCCTTCCACAGACATCCCTGGGCAGGCCTGTGGACATAGCTGCACACTCGGCATGGGGGGCCTGAGATTGACACAGATCTAAGGCTTGGTCTCTTGTGGGACGTGAGGGAGACAGGCGTGTGAATCACTATTTGGTCTGATAGGAACTAAGAAGGAGGCAAGCCCGGGGTGCTGTGAGATACAGGGAATACCTGGGTCTCCAGACCAACATCTCCCTTGAGTTACCTGGATGCCCTTCAGGATCTCAAGTTCATCACATCCCCAAAGGACATCCTCACTTTGCCCCCAAACCTGGTCCTCCTCTGGCTTCTCCATCTCAGGCTCTGGAACAACTTTCAACCCTGGGTCTAAGATGGGAACAGGGGCGGGAACCTGGGGGCATCTCCTTCTCCCTCACTCGCCCATCCAGTCGGGTACCGAGTCCTGTCAACTCCAATTCTTAAACATCCCTCAAATCTAACTCTCTCTACCACCCCGACCCCCAGCACATACCCGAGTTCCCAAGCTTACATCTCTGGCATTGGCAGGCCTCCTGGCCTCCGGGAAGTCAGTGTAACATAGTAGTGAAGAAATTGCCTGGGTTCAAAACCTAGCTTCACCATGAACTATTAGTTGTGGGATACTGAACAAGTTTTCCAATCTTTTTCAATTTCCTTATCTGTAAAATTTGCATATAATTAATAGAGAAATGCATATCAAAACTACAGTGAGGTACCACCTCACACCGGTCAGAACGACCATCATTAAAAAGTTTACAAATAACAAATGCTGGAGAGGATGTGGAGAAAAGGGAATGCTCCTACACTGTTGGTGGGAATGTAAATTGATGGAGCCACTATGGAAAACAGTATGGAGGTTCCTCAAAAAACTAAAAATAGAGTTGCTATATGATCCAGCAATCCCACTCCTGGGCATATATCCAGACAAAACTATAATTTGAAAAGATACATGCACCCCAGTGTTCATAGCAGCACTATTTACAATAGCCAACACATGGAAACAACCTAAATGTCCATCAACAGATGAATGGATAAAGAAGATGTGGTGTATATATACAATGGAATATTACTCAGCCATAAAGAAGAATGAAATAATGCCATTTGCAGCTACATGGATGGACCTAGAGATTATCATACTAAGCAAAGTAAGTCAGAAAGAGAAAGACAAATACTGTATGATATCACTTGCATGTGGAATCTAAAATATGACACAAATGAACCTATCTATGAAACAGAAACAGACCCACAGACATAGAGAACAGACTGGTGGTTGCGGGGGCGTGGTGTGCAGGGGAGGGATGGAGTGGGAGTTTGGGACTAGGAGAGGCAAACTATTATATAGAGAATGGATAAACAGCAAGGTCCTACGGTATAGCACAGGGAACTATATTCAATATCCTATAATAAACCATAAGGGAAAAGAATATGAAAAAGAATATATATATATGTATAACTGAATCACTTTGCTGTACACCAGAAATGAACACAGCATTGTAAATCAACTATACTTCAATTTAAAAAAAATTAAAATAAAATTAGCATAGTAATAGTACCCACCTTATAGGGTTGTTTGGAGGATTAATTGAGTTAATACATGTGAAGCACTTGGAACTGTGCCTGACACATAATAAATGAACAATAACTAACAGATATTATCATTCCCTACTCTATCCTCTCTGCTGCAGCTGAAGTGACCTTCCTAACCTGCAAATTTGCCTTCATCTCCCACTGATAGGGCTCCCCACTAGACCCTCATAACCAGGGTTCTGCTAACCATTTGTATTAGTTATCAACTGCTGTGTAACAAATTATTCCCAAAATGTAGTGACTTGAAACAAGAAACACTGATGATCTCACCCAGGTTCTGTGGGTTCAGACATCAAGAGCAGCTCAGCTGGGTAGTTCCAACTCAGTCTCTCATGCAGTTGCAGTCAGTGTGTCGACTGGGGCTGCAGCCATCAGTAGGCTTGACTGGGGCTGAAGAATCCACTTCTAAGATGGCTCACTCACATGGCTGTTGGCTGCAGGCCTCAGTTCCTCACCACAGGGGCCTCTCCATAGGGCTGCCTGACATGGCAGCAGACTTCCCCCCAAGCAACTGATCCCAGAGCAAAGCAGAAGCCACAGTGCCTTTTAGGATCTAGCCTCAGGAGTGACATACCATCACTTCTGCCATCTTCCATCAGTCACATACACCAACCCTGATACAGTGTAGGAAAGGACTACACAAGAACAGGATACCATTTTGGAGGCTGGCTCCCACATGCCTCCAAACCACATCTTTCACCACTCCACAACTTTCAGGCAACACTCTTGGAACAAAAATTACTGCATTTTCTGACACTACCCTTGCAATGCCTCTATGCATTTGCACATGCTGTTCCCTCTGCCTGGAATGCCTTTCCCTTACATCTCAACCTAGCCAAGGTCTACACGTGTTTCAAGATTCAGATAAGGCTTTTCTTTCCAGAAGAGTTTTTCTGACCCAGCTAGTAAGAGGTAGAGTCCAACGTTGAACCCCAGCTGTCTGACTCTTATCCATTATTAATACAGTGCTGGGTCTCTCTCCTTGACCATGAACTCCAGAAGGGATGGAATTTTGACTGATTTATCTCTGTGCTTCCAGTGCCCATGACATTTCTGGCTCATAACAGAGAAGAAAAGGCTTAAGAAAGAGAAACAAAGAAAGAAAGGAAAGGAAGGGAGGCAGGAGGAGTCAGGCCCTGAGCAGGCAGCCTGGGTCCACCTGTGCCACTTCATCCGCCTCCAGGAGAATTGTGGGATTCCCAAGGCCCCAGACTGTTCGGTGAGCCCCTCCCCTGGCGGGAGAGGGAAAAGTGCCCTGCCTCATCACACCACCCCACCCCGCAGACTTTTGTAAGGCTGGTTCTTCATTTTTATGTCTGCTTAGGCACTTGTCCTATTAAAGAAATAATTTAATTAACTCCAAGAAATGCAATTAATTTTAATTGTTCATGACAATTCATTGTTTAATACTCTATTAATAACTATAAAAAATCCTAATGCCCAGTCGCTGTCCTATAATAGGATAATTAAACACTTGTACAGGAGACACTTCATTTTCAAGTGCTTTGACATAATTTCAGTCTTCGGAGCAAAGCTTCCTTGACTCAACCAGCAATGTGCTCAAGTGGAGGCTCCCAGCGGTGGTGACTTCTTCATTCTTTAAATTTTTTACCTTGAGGAAGGACGGGGTGGCCCAGAAGTTGGCAAAGAGCTTTACGGCAGGTAGAGTGCCGCTGCATTGGAAGTGGGGAAAAACCTGGGGAGCTACCCTGTGTCCTCCCCTAAGCCAGGGCAGGCCTATACTGACCTGGTCACACAGCATCTCTGTGACTTTGGATGAGTAGATTAATTAGGCAATCAATTAACACACATTATTGAGCAGGTACCATGTCCATTGCCTCCCATAATTCTTGATGGTGGGGCCATGTTAGATCAAGACAGACAAAATGATGCTCTGGTGGAACTTACATGCTGGAAGGGAGAGTTAGACTATGGATGGATGGATGAAGGAATGGATATATGGATGCATGGATGGATGGACAGGGAGATGGACGGATGGATGGATGGATGGGTAGATGGATGTATGGATAGATGGACGGATGATGGATGGACGGGTAGATGAATGGATTGATGGTTGGATGTATGGATAGATGGATGGATGGATTAACAAATAAATGAATAAGTAAATTCAGTGCTCTGAAGATAACATAACAGGATGTGATAAAGTAAAAACTAGCAGGGAGGATGATTTTTAGCTAGACTGGTCAGAAAAGGCTTTCTGAGGAGGTGACTTTTGCCCTGAGATGTGTATTTTGACAGAGGGTCAGTCTTATAAAGACCTGGGGAAAAGTATTCCAGGCAGAGAGAAGATCGAGTGCAAAGACCCTGGGTTGGGGATAAGCCTGGAATTTTTGAGAGACATAAAGATGGATGAAGTCACCTGGGCAGAGACAGTAAGGAGGAGAATAGGGGGTGATGAGGTAGGAGAGGGAGGTGGGAACTGGGTCGTGCAAGACATCGTAGGTCGGGGTCAGCAAACTCCAGCCCTGGGGATAAATTCAGTCCACTGCCTTTCTTGTAAATAAAGTTTTATTGGAACACAACTATGTCTGTTCATTTATGAATTGTGGCTGCTTTTGTGAGCTGTTTCGTTTGTTTGTTTGTTTGGCATGGTTGTGACAGAGACCATATGGTCCACAAAGCCAAAAATATTTACTATCTTGTCTTTTACAGAAAAGTTTGCTGAGTTCTACTGCAGGGATTTTATTCTAACTGCAGTGGAGCCCCTGGAGGGTTCTAAGCAGGGGAATGTCATGATCTAATTTATATTTTTAAACTATGGCCCTGGCAGCTGGGTGGAGATAAGACTGGAGGGGTGGCGGGCAGGGAGCAGCTAGGAGAGGCTTTGCAGCCTAGGCTCAGGCTGATGGAGGTTTGCTGCCATGCAGAGGCCGGGTGGAGGGGTGGGAGGCCATTAGGAGGCCCTGCAGCCTTCCAGCGAGAGGTAATGGGGGCTGGGACAAGGATCAAGGTGGCTAAGAAAGAGAGAAATCTGAGCTGAGAAGTCTCCAGAAGGTGCGACTGACAAGCTCTTTGATGGACGGGAATCCATCAGTCCCTATTCTGAAACTGCCAAATAAGTGACTCATATGTGATATTTCCCCAATCTGGGACTTAGTGTCCCCATACTGACAATGGGGAGGTTGGACTATATCTCTGAGAGCCCTTTCAACTTGGCCTTCCTGGGTCCCTTGGTCTACCCGGGAAGCTGAGTCTGGAGCAGTCATTCCAACCCTTATTCCAACCCTTAATCCAACAGTGCTTCCCACGGCCTCCCACCCGCTGCAGGAGCCTGAGGATGGGGAGGGGCAGGCTGAGCAGGGGGGGCTGGCTGGGAGTAGGGGCCTCCTGGGGGAGCTAGGCCAGAGCCGACCTCAGAGGACCAGCCAGACTTGGCTAGGCAGAGAAGGTAGGAGGAGGGCACCGTGGGAACCAGAAGAAGGGCTGTAGACTCAGGCCAGGGGTTCAGTCCAATTTCTTGGAGTAAAGGAAGGAGATAAATATCGGAACTCCACCTGGACCTCTCAACTCCAAAGACATCCCAGGAGCAGTAATTCATTCTTTCCAGAACACCGGTTGGGAATCTACCGTGGACATAGCAGTAAATAAAACAGACACAAATCCCTGCCCTTGTGGAACCCTAAATTCCACAAAAATCCATGGAATACCTATTGAGTGCCAGGAGCTACAGCAGTGAACGAGATAAACCCCACTTCACGGAACTTCCATGCTCACAGGGAAACCACTGTCCTTCATCAAAATCCCCTGCCTAATGCCTGAGAGGTAGAACATGGTCCAAGGAGTCCTATGGTCCCTCTTACCTGAGCTGAAGAGCCCTTGGAAGACATCTGGTCCAACGGCCCCAGTATACAGGTTGAGAAACTGAAGCCCAGACCCAATAAGGGACTTTATTATGTTCACAGGGGCAAAGACAGAACTTGAATGTGGACCTGCCTGTGCCAGAAATGTCCCCACGCTTCCTCAGTCAAGCATCTAGCATTTCATCTGAGTCCAGGAGTCCCTGGTAGAGGGAGATCTGTGAGCCTGGAACATTCCATAAGGAGGCAAAGCAGCACCCCGTCGCAAGCCTGCCCACCCACCCAGCACAGTTGCCTCTGCTGTCAAGAGCCGCTCACCATTCATCCCCGGCTGTCTATCGCATGTGCCAGGGCCCTGGCTGGGGTGGAAAGCGCTCCACATTTTCCAGGCCCTTGGGGAGACCATTTGTCATTGGAGACCAACAGTGGCCTAAAGAGCCCCCAGATAAGCTGGTTTCCAGGCCTCTTGGGACCCCCATTCCTAGACAGACCACGCCCTCCCACCCCACAGACCCAACCCAGCCTGCCCAGGCTGGCTATGGGACAGGCCTTAAACTGGGGGCCAGGAGAGGGCTGAGGAAGGGATTCAGCAAAGGGACAGTTGGATGACGTGGGTCCACTCAACCCGGGGCTGCCTGATCTGGGGAGGTCAGCAGAGCCATGCCTCTAGGGGGCTGGTCTGGCTGGAGTTTGGAGGGATAAAGGGGGCTGGGCCGAGGGCTTGTTTCTGAGACAGCCCATTGTCCCTGTGTGTGCACGCACATACATCCAGATATGGGGGTGGGGGGCATACGAGCAGAGAGGGACATTGTCCTTAGATACCCAGAGAGAGACATGGCATCCGACACAGAGACACAGAGAAGGGCACTGTAACACACACACACACACACACACACATACACACAACCACAGCCAGCTTCCCTGGCATTCTCTCCCCACCTGTCCATCCCATGCTCTGGAAGGGAATGGTGGATTTGCACCCTTGAAAGGGACCAGGGTGGAGAGGTCCCCAGGGCCTCTCACCACATCCCTGCCCTTGCAGAGAACCTGGACCCTGCTCCTTTCAAAGCAGAGAGCAGGTTTGAAGGGTGGGGCTCCTCTGCAGTCGGCCTCCTGTCTCCTCTTGCCTCCTCCACCTGCAGGCAGCATCTGGACCCGGGGAGGGAATTGGGGGTGTAGGGTGCAGGGTGGGGGGCTGGCTCATAGAGGGAGAACTAATGACTCCCCATGGTCCCCTAGGCCCAGAATGTGGCCCACTCCCACCCTGACCCAGAGGCCACCTGGTGGAAGCAGGGCTGAGAGAATCAAGGGGACACAGGACGTGGCATCTCCTAAACATCTACTACGTGCCAAGGCCTGGCCCTGCTCTAAGGTACCACTTCCAAGAATCTCCTTAGAAATCCCTCACGTAGGCGTTCTTCTCTCCCTTCCACATACAAAGGAACCAAACCAGGGATCCAAACGTTTCAGTAGCATGCCCCCCAAAAGGCAATGAAGCCCTTACTACCCCTCTTCTCCTAGTCGTATTCAGTCAATGCACATTTATTGAGCACCTGCTGTATACCTCATGCACAAGCCAGATGGGGCCCCTGCCCTCCTGGAGTTCCACAAATGCCTGAAGATCCTGCTCTTTCCTGTGGACACAGGGGCAGTGAGGGGAGGCTGAGCCCTGAGGAGACCTGGGGAGAGTGTCCCCTGCTGGGGGTCAGTGGAACACATGGCCCTGAACCCTCTACCCTGACCCGGTCTTTGGGGTCAGGCACATCCATCTCAGAGGAGGGCAAGGGGCGGACCCCATGCTGCCTCAGAAGACAATATAGGGGATGCCATCTGCCCCCGCCACCCCCAGCTTGGGCTGAGCCCCCCCCCGCCTACCGCCCCCAGCAGGAGCTCCAGATACAAGGGCCCAGCATCTTCCTAATTTCCACATAGAAGCAAGTACGGCGGCTGCATCCCCACCCTAAGCACTTAAATATACTCTTTACTTGAAGGAATTATACACTGCCGGCTGCTTTTAAAATAGAGAAAAGACCCCCCACAGAACTGTTTCCTTTCCTCAAGTGGCATCACTTTCTGCAGAGAATCTGTCCAATCTTCTAATTGCACCATCTGTGCTGGGGAGGGCTGGGGCTCGGCTCTACTCATCCTCTTCGCTCCAATTTGGTTTTTAATTCCGCATCCCCACCTGCAGGGCTCCTGCTGGGCGGCCCTCCCACTCTGACCCCACAGCTGCCAGGGCCCACTGCACTTGGACCTGGCTAGACACCTCGTCTCTTGGACTCTCCTCATTTTAATGTACACAGTGTTAGCCCCTCGGCCCCTGCCCTGTGGGGTCCTCCAGCCCTGGATTTGGGGTCAGCAACATTTCTTTTAAATTCTGCCCCTTGCAGAATCTTCTGGAAGCCAAGCCCAAGGACCTTTTGCTGCCCTATAAACAAGAGTTTAGCAAGGCTTTGACTCCAGAAACCCAGCTCCTCTTTCTTCTCTCCACATTACCATCTGGGCCTCGTGGACCAAAATAGCGCTGGGTTCTGAGCCTGGCTCCTCCCTTCCTAGCTGGGCGACATGGGGGAAGCTGCTTAACCTCTCTGAACTTGTCTTTCTCCATAATAAAAACCACACACTCCATCCTCTTCTATTCTCCCAACCACCTTTCTTGCTTGGGGTTCCTCCCCAAAGCAGACAAGGATTTGGGTGGTCAATTATGAAGGAGGTGGCCCCAGGACACCATGTGCCCAGCAAGGGAGTTGGAAGGGAGGGGAGTGGGCGAGGGAGGCCATGAAGGTGAGCACTGAGCACTTACCACGATGGACCCAAGGGACCCTCGGAGAGACTGCACGGAGCACAGCTCAGGGCTGCCACCCCCAAGGGGTGGGCGAGGAAGCTGGGCTGGTCCATCAGCCCCCACCCTTCCTGGAAAACCGACTCCCAGGCACATTGGGCCCAACCCGGGTGAGGGCTGCAATGTTCTGGGGAGTGTCTGCTCACAACCCCAGGGAGGTATATACACATGCACCCGCCTCACCTCCCTGCCAGGTGGTGGCTAGCGCAGCAGTGAGCACACAGTAGGTGCTCAGCTGCCCCGTTGCCCACCAGGTAAATGGCCTCATTTAAAATTCTGATCTCATTAAGATTAGGACAGGGACTTCCCTGGCCGTCCAGTGGTTAAGAATCCACACTTCCACTGCAGGGGCTACGGATTCGATCCCTGGTCGGGGAACTAAGAGCCCACAGGCCGCGTGTGGTGCGACCAAAAATTTTTAAAAAGATTAGGACAAAGGGAAATGTCTGTGAGCTCCAGGCTGGGTACTCTGTCCCGGGCCACTAGGCCACTCTCCTCCACACGGGTTGAAGCCACGCCAGCCAAGAGAAGCTGAGACCAGGGCCCTAGCCCCTGAGGAAGTGAGTCTCCAACTCCTTCTCCCTTGGCTAGACTGGCTTCCTCTGCCCGGCTGCCCACCTGCCTCAGGGGCTGTCTGCACCACCTGCCTCCATCGCTAGTCCGATCATTCTCTCCCATAGTGCAGCCTACTGGGATGGCTGGTCCTCCCCTGGGTGAAGCTCCACTTTCCCCACCCCGAGACCAACCCCGCTCACAGCTGGGCCTCCTCTCACTCCTGGGCAACCTCAGGGACCCTGCATGGCCTCCACCTGGGCAGGGAGGTGGTCAGCAGCTCATTGACACCTCACCTCCCTGCTTCTTCCTGTTTCAATATTCACACTCACCTCCCCTGGCCCTTGAGTTCCTGCTTGGGGTGTGAGCATCTGTGTTCCAGCTCCTGACTCATCCAGTGTAGAAGAGGACCCAGGGATAGCGGGACAACCTGGTTCATGCCACTCTGACCAGTGACTTGCCTTTGCCACCTGCATCAAACAGATGGACAGAGCTCTGCAGTCCCTGTTACCTGGACCCTTTGAGATGTCCCGATGTCTTGATCAAATACTACAGGCTAGACTGTGGACCCCTTGCACTGACTGATCAGAGTGGAAAGATCACCCAAACATATTCTTACTGAGTATCAGCTTTGGGCCAGGCACCACTGTCAATGCTGCGGTTACAGTGAACAAAACCGACCAAGTCCCATAGAGTTAATGTGCTATAAGGTCAGTGGAGGAAGGGGATGTGGCATGGAGACAGACAATAAGCAAGCAAACAAATTAATCATTTCAGGGCCTGATAAGTACTCTTTAGGGGTAAAAAGAGCAGGGTGATATGATAGCGTGACCAGTTGGGGAGGAGGACATGCATGACAAGGGGAAATATTTGAGGTCATTATATGAGGCCTCAGCCATGCAGGGATCGGGGACAGGAGATTTAGGCAGAGGAAGTGGAAACAGCACGTGCAAAGGTCCTGGGGTGGGAACACTTGAGGTATGTTTGAAGGCAACTGGATGTTAAAATGGAACTATTTGGGTCTCCCTTTCGGATAAGGTTCAAAAACAATACACAATAGATGCCAAGCACACCTGTGTTCTGAGATTAGGCATGAGCCACCCAAGCGGGATTTCAAAGGATGTGGTGAGAGCTGGCCCTGCCACCCTGCACTCCCACCTCCAGCTTAGAAGATGTTGGAAAGGCCAGGAGGGGGCTGGAGATGAGGAGGGGCGTTTGGGCAGAGTTGTTGGAGTTCTGAGAGTTCCCCCCTACCAAGAGAAGTTGGGCTGCCAGCACTTCCCTGAAGCCCGGGGAGGGGGGTCTTCAGCAAGACCACTTGGAGAGTTAGATATGAGACCCTTACGTGCCTGGGCAGCGGGGGCACTACAATGACGGTGACTCAGGAAAAGTTAGGATGATAATGTGGGGGAGGGGAGGGGACACCTAAAGCCTGGTGTTGGTTAGGCACAGTGTCTCCCAGAGACCAAAGATGTGGGTCATGGTGGGGGGAGGGGGCTGATCAGAAAGGTCCCTGGAGGGGCAAGGAGGCCTCAGCACGAAGGAGTCAGAGACCATGAAGGAGGTGGAGGATGGCGAGAATCCCACGGATCAGCCAAAGGAGCTGCAGGTGGGGGTAATTCGGTTAAATGAGGTCATTTAATCCTCAATCCAGTCGAACTGGCGTCCTTATTTGAAGAGGAGATCAGGACACAGAGAGACACTAGGGGCATGTGCAGAGGCGAGACAGTGTGAGACACAGAGAAGGTGCCACCTGCAAGCCAGGGAGAAGCCTCAGAGGACACCAGCCCTGCTGGCACCCAATCTGGGACTCCCAGCCTCCAGAACCTGTGAGGGAATAAACGTCTGTTGTTTAAGCCCCCCCAGGCTGTGGTATTTTGTCATGCAGCCTGAGCAAACTAATACACTCCACCAATTCAAATGAAGGAATAAACAAGGGACAGAGTTGGGGCAGGGGGTGAAGGTACCTAAACTCTAAGCCGGCTTTGCCGAGGTGGAGGCACAGACCTGTGGAAGCTCCACTACCTTTGCGATAAAGCACACTCCTCAGCCAGACATTCAAGACCCCCAGATGGGCTCCTATCACCCGCCAACCCTCCTGGGCCAGCTTTGCCCTTGACAGAACAGCCAGCCAGGCTTCTAACTCCTGGGCTGTCCTCTGCACCTCTGCACAGGCCATTCCCTTCCCCGAATGCCCTCCTTTGTCTAACTCCAACCTATTCTCTCAGGCTGAGCCCAACAGCACCTCCTCCAGGAAGCCTTCCTGGGTTCTCCCCTGCGCCTCCACGGGGCTCTGGGCTTCCCTAGTGTGGTGATCAGTTTCCCGGTGGCTTTCTCTGCTGGACTGCGAGATTCTAAAGAACTGAGACCACCTGTGCCGTGACCACCTGCTTTCCAAGGGTCTGACAGGGTGCCTGGAACTTGGATAAATAGAAGGATGCATAGAAGGAAGTAGTTTGGGGGGGCCTGGAACCGTCCTCCCAAAAATGCGTGCTCACTGGAGCAGAGCATCGCTGACTGTCAGAGCCGGCAGGGGCTTTGGAGACCACCTGTTCCAACCTCCTCATCTGCACTTAGGGAAGCCGAGGCCCAGAAAGAGGAAGCTGTTGGTTCAAGGTCACAAGGCTCCGACAGCCCCGATGGGTCCCAGAACTCCTGTCTCCCAGCCCAGTGCTCCTTGCAGAGTGTCACGGTTTCTCCAACCCCCCTCGGCCCCCTTGACAAGTGGAGTTTAATTATTTACGACAGTGCTTTACAGCTGCGGGTGAACCCACCGGAACATATTTTGTAAAAGTAATGAAGGCTCAGTAATGCGAGACCTCGCTACAGTTCCCATCACTAAATCTTGGCCCAGGAGTCGGGCAGACTGCGTTGGCATTTTTTTTCCTTTTCTCTCTTTCAGAGAATTACAGGGTTTGCAGATTACGGGTGGCTGCGACACAAGGCGTATCCGAGGCATTTTTTCTCATTTGCGGGGAATGAAGCAGGTGTCGTGGAACTGAGTCTGAGTCTCTCGAGTGGGGATCAGAGTGGCGCGTCAGCTCCAGGGCCCCCACGGACACCCCCTTTGAGGTGTCACACGGAGGGGAGGGCAGGATGCTGCCACAAAGTCCCCACTGAGCCTCCAGCCCTGGGAGGGTGGAAGAGACACAGCAACAGCAGGACTGGGGAGAGAGGGCAGGCCTGGGAGTCAGCGTCTCTGCTCTGCCTCCCTGGGCCTCAGTTTCCCCATCTGTAAAGCGGGGAGCTGAAAGAGACTTTGCTGCTCCTATTTTCTTCTACAAGATTCCAGTCTTTTTCTTAAGCAGTCAGTGGGTTGATTCCAAGAAGGCGCCTGTGCTGTGGCCTTCCCATAGGCTCTCAGTGCCTCCCAGGCAGACATTCACTCCAGTCTGCCAATGAGGCAGAGAAAGGTCAAGTGACTTCTCCAAGGTCAAAGCGCTGGAGAGCAACAGAGCCAGGATTTGAACCCAGGCCTTCGGGCTCCAGGAAACACGCCTTTAACCACCACCCTACAAGCTTTGCACTGCATATTTTCAACGGGCCAGGTGCTGTGATGGGCACCTCGCCTGCTATGACTCATTCTATCCTCCCAATAATGACAAGGTATTTTCTCATCCTCATTTATAAGTGAGAATGCTGAGGCTCACAGCAAACCCAGACTTGGAACCTGGGTCTCCCACCTAACGACACAGCCTCAGATCTCTCCACTCAGCTATGCTATTGCCCCAGGACTGTGAGATAGGTTTCCTGGACTCCAGTAGCCACAGTCAAGTTGAGAGATATAACATTCAGCCTCCTATGAATATCTGAGAAATAAAGGCGTTGCCCCCCACTCATTGCCTGCAAGGGCGGGGGCACAGATTGAGCTGGGCAGGGGATGGTGTTTTAAGCCAGACTGAAGAGGAAGGGAGAGGGAAGGACCAGCAGAGGGCATGGGGGCGGAGAGGTGGGGGAAGGCAGTGAGAGTATTTAGTTGGAGGATGTGCCTGGAACATTCCAGCATTGGGGAGGAAGGTTGACAGAGCCTTTGACGATGAGATGGGGGATGGCAAGCTCAGATGGTGAGACCGAGGGTCTATACAGTGAGCCCCTCATGGACAGGAGCCATTCATCTGTGAATCTTCAGGGCCTAAGACATAGCAGGTGCTCAATAAATGGAAATGAGGGTGGTTAAAGAAGATGACCCAATTTGGACCTTGTTCTGCTACTAATAAGTGGGCAACCTTGAGTGTATCCTGTCACCTCTCTGGGTTTCTTCTTTATCTCTATAATCAGACCCATCTCTCCCCAGGATGGAAAGGGCTATGAGGGAGCTACCTAAATACATAATCCTGCAGGTGAGAGGCTTTCAAACGTCTTCAAAAGTCAGTTCAATAAACGTACCCACAAGACCATGCCAATATTTAACTCAATGCCAGAAAATTCTGTGACCAGCTCATCTAAATCCATCCTGCTGGTATTTGGAGCCACATAATTTGCTTGGTCCTCAGGGGAGAAGGAAGAGCTGGTTGCCCATTCTCTGTGTAGATTATAGACCTACTCTCAAGGAAGGATGATCCGATCTTTCATTCACTCAACGAACATTTATTGAGTAGGTACTATGTGCTGGCACTGTTCTAGGCACCTGGAATACAGCAGTGAACAAAATATGAAGTCCTGCCTTCATGCAGCTTACATTCTAGTAGAGAGACAAATTTATATTTTAAAAAATAAAGCAGGGACAGGAAAGAGAGGGGGTG
The DNA here is from genome assembly GCF_028021215.1 of Eschrichtius robustus. Classification (NCBI taxonomy): domain Eukaryota; kingdom Metazoa; phylum Chordata; class Mammalia; order Artiodactyla; family Eschrichtiidae; genus Eschrichtius; species Eschrichtius robustus. Next base: position 13,694,663 of record NC_090826.1, on the reverse strand, counting down.
TGGAGGCTGCTACTTTTTCAGGTGGGGTGTGGTGGTCAGGGAAGTCCTCTTTAGTAAGGTAGTCAAGAAGAAAGAGAATGAGCTAGCAGATGTCTGGGGAGACGCTCCAGGCAGAGGGAACAGCAAGGGCAAAGGCCTGGGTCAGAGCACACCTGGCAAGATCGAGGGCCACTGGGGAGGCCAGTGGGGGTGGAGGGCAGGGAGGGAGGGAGAGGAGGAGAGGTCAGAGTGTAGCAGGAGCCACACCCAGCTGGGCTTGTAGGACACAGCGGGAACTTTGGCTATTACTCTGAGTGAGATGCGAGCCAATGGCGAGCTTTTAAGCAGGGAGGCCTTTCCAAGTAGAGTGTGATGTGACATCATCTTTAACAGGCTCACCTCGGCCACCATGTGCGTGGAGAATAACCTGCCTGGAGGGCAAAGCTGGAAGCACTCAGGCAGGTGGGAGTTCCTCGCTGAAACCCAGGTGAGAGAGGATGGCCTGCCGTGGTTGCTTTAGAGTGGGTGAGAAGTGGCTGTTTCTGGACATATTTTGGAGGCAGAGACAACAGCAAGATTATTTACTGCTAATCCAGCTTATCCAAGGTGAATCTGACTTTCAAGGTCTTGGCCACCAGGTCAACAGTTTTGCTTAGAGGCGCCCTTGGTTGACACTGGCATTCTCTTTCTTCACTCTAATCCCCAGAAGCTAGAAGAAAAGAGGCTTTTCACATTAAAACTGTTAACCACCTCAGGGCAGGTGGGTGCAAGGCCAGCTCTGCTGAGGCTCGTCTAAGATGTGCTAGGCAAGTCTTGAGGGAGTCAGCCTTCCTAAGGGGTCCATCCACACCTGGAAAGCAAACTCACAGCCCCATGGCATGGCCAATAACCCCAGAACAACAACGGTGGCTGTTAATGCCAATGAGCACCCCCCATTAGAGCAGCTACAAAGAAGTGTAATAATAACTATCACCATCACAATCACGACGACAACAAGAGCAACCAACATTCATTGCACATTTACTATATGCCAAGCACCGTGCTAAGCATTTTGCTTGCAGTAGCTCACATAACCCTCTATACACCATGAGGTAGGTACTATTATAATCCCCATTTTACAGATGAGGAGTGTGAAGTTCAGCCCAAGGTCACACTCATAGGAATAGAGTAGGATAATTAAATAGTTAGTTATAAATCCCACTAGGGGATAAAGACAGAAAGGGAATTTTAAGGGAGTCTGGGAGACTGTTGTAAACTAATGACCACTCAAGAAAAAGAGTCCAGTAACCTAGCAACAAGCTACACTACCTAAAAGGAAGACCAGGTGCATTCAAGCACCAGGCACACTCAAGCCACAAACCCTGATAGTTAAAACACAGGACAATAGCTATGGAGTCTGAATCTTGTTACATGAAGTCAGGGAGTTAATTGTCCTTGAAGAATAGCATTTCTGCATGTAGCCTAGACAGAAATATAGGTGAAAGGGGAAACAACTAGGTGAAAGGGGACATCATACCAAAACCTGAGATGAATTATCATATTTTAGTATATATCACCACCCTTCTGCTAATATACATATGATTTAAATAGCCATGACAGTCCCGGTTAGACATATAGGGTCAAAGAAGGAACTAATGATGTAAGCCTTGACATCTGCCCAAGAATGAGGAAGAAGGTGGTCTTCTCCCCTCCCCACTTTTTCTTTGATTATAAAAACGTATCCCTCTTCGTTCTTGGGGCTGCACTCCCTTGCCTGCCCACTTGAATCTCTCACAAGCGTCCTATGCTAATAAAGTCACCCTTTACCTATTGCTTTGCCTCACGCTGAATTCTTTCTGTGACGAAACAAAAGAACCTGAGCTTCTAAGTCCTGACATCAGGTGAGTGGTTTCAATTAAAAGACTGTGGGTTCAAGTCCCCTCCTAAGTCAGGGACCATGGGTTCAAGTCCCAATCTGAGTTTTGGCTGGGTTCAAGTCCCAGCCGAGCTGGAATGCAGTTTTAACACCCATAGAAAATGACAGTACCAGGGCTGAACCTCAGGTCTCTCTAACTGCTCTTTTAGCCCTTACAGCTCCTTGCTGATTGGCTCTTACTCACTGGAAGGCCCCTCCCAGGGCTCACCACCCAGACTCATCATCTCAACATCATTGGCCCCTGGCCCCACTGTCCCACCCCTCTCTTCTGAGGCAGGGCCAGCCCTCAACACGCACCCCTCCAGCCACACACCCCCACTGATTCCCTGCAGCTAAGGCTCCACCAATCGACCATTTCCTACCTTCAATGAGACCACCTTAACTCCAGGTAGGGGGCCAGGCAGGTTAGAAACAGGTTCTAATTTTAGAGGTGAAAGCCAAGTTGGTTGCTTATTGCAAAGGTTACAAACTAATACCTTAGCAAGGCCCTCGGGGAACATTTTTAATGAATATGTAATGACTAAGGTGTTAGATAAAATGGCACGGACCATAGGGGATTTTTTCCCCCAGACTTGCTTGCTTGGCCTCCTTCTGATGGGCCAGGCACTTCGCTAAGTGCATACTCACATAAAACCCTATAGTACAGACAGGGTTGATGACTCATCAGAACCATTTTACAGATAAGGAAATTGAGGCTCAGGAAGGTTAAGTAACCTGCCCAGGGTAGCACCGCTAGCAGGGTCTAGTAGGGGCGAAGTGGCATTGCCTGCACAGCCCACTCTCACAGGGCTGTTAAGCTGGCTGGGTGAGGGAATGAGTCAGCAGGTTAAACATCACACCTGCAATTTTGCTCTATTTACTTTCAATGCACCCATTCTTTTCTCTATAAATCACAGTGTCCTGCCCTTGTCAGAATCATCAAAGGCCCAGTTAACCCTGAATACTGTGGCCTCTTCTTTGCAAACTTCCCCCAAACCCACAGCTTTTCAGACTGGGAATATTACAAAGCTGGTAGAAAACCAGCCCAGCAAGCAAGCATTTATTCTATAGCGACCCTGTGGGGGGAGGGGGAGAAACCCACACGCTAAGAAAACCACACACAGCAGCTAAATTCTGACTGCCAAGCCTTTATTAGTGGTGATAAAAGGCAGCAAAAACAGCTCAGGGCTTTCTACTCCCAGGCGGGGGCTGCAGTCCCAGGAATTAGTCATGTTTTGACTGGTGGAGTTATGGAATTTATAGTGGAGGCCCCAGAGAAATTAAACACGGATTACGGCCAACTCCCTCCCCCAGCCGAATGTCTCCAGCAGGAAGTGCCGCTGGGCTCCCTCACGCCCTCCGGGAGCCTGGTTTGCTGGCCTGGAGTCCTGTCTCAAGATGGTGACCTCTACAGTGCAGGGTTACAGAGGAGGTGACTCTGGCTCCCCTGTCCACCCCTCATGGAATCCTGGACAGTGGCGATCAGGTCTGTCCTCTGTGTCCTGGGCAGCACCAACCACCCAACTGGGGTTCAGTAAGACTCAAAATGAATCTGTGTCTTCAACCCCACCAGTGTTCTTGGGTTAAGCATCGCTCTCTCCCTGGAGGGAGCTAATAGTTGAGGGGTTAGCCACAGAACTGGGGTTCAGGAGACGTGGCCTGAATTTAGGCAAAGAGTTCCAATGAATTCTGCCTTAATTAAGGAAAAGAGTTGGACCCACCTCTCACACTCTGATTTTTGAAACTCCAAAGATCCCTGAGAGTGGTTGTATATCAAGGTCATAACACCTTAGTGGAAAAGTTCATCAAAAGGACAGGATGAAAAGGTAAGTTTGCCAGCAGTACGTGGGCTTTGCGATGCCTGTATGTAGTTGGTTGCTCTTAGAGCCTTTGATCCTGGCCTTTTTGTTACAGATGAGTGACTCAGGGAGAAAATTAACCATTAATGAGCACCTACTATGTCCCAGGCACTGTACTAAGCCACTTTAGAAACATTCTTCAATCTAACAGAGCCTAGAAAAGGGCTCAGCACAGAGTAGATGCCTAATAAGTATTCGTTGAATGAATAAATGACTTAAAGCCCCATATCAGCCCTGTGAGGTAGGTACTATTATACTATTATCACCTCTTTACAGTTGAGGCAATAGAACCAAAAAGAGGGACTCTCCTTTGCCCCAGGCAACACAGCATCCAAGGGGGGATCAGAGATTCAAGCCCAAGTCTGTCTGACTCTGACATCAGAGCTCTTAGGAAAGGACAGCCACGGTTCCTTCTTTCTCAGCAGGGGTTGACTTCTTGGAAGAGGAGATCACGAATGAGGCTGGAAAGAAGTGAAAAGCCAGGGAGCTGTTCCGAGATTTGCAGTGCTGAAAAAGTACATGGAGCCAAGCACCGATGTCCCAACAGGGACAGGGCATGTCTTGCTCTCAACCTGAATTCATCTCACTCTCACCCCTTGGAGATGACTCTCCCCAAGCCCCACACTGGGGGCTGCCTCTCCTGCCGTCATCCAGGATGATGTGCTCCAAAATTGACAACAACTAGACATCTGCTTGCCGACAGGAAGATCTGTTGGTCCCTCGAACCCACCACAACTCCAAGTATTGCCAATACCAAATTCCCAATCTAAAGCTTCAGAGAGAAGCAAGGTCCTGGACAACATAAAAACTGTTTATCCTAGAGTCTAATGGAATGCACGTTTTCATAGTTTATAGTATTGCTCTGGTCAGATCTTCTCTGGACCATTGTCCAGGCTATACCCAGAGCTCTAGTTCTTCAAGTGATGTCATGACTGCTTCCAATTCTGACAGTTCTCCCCATCACCCTCAGAATGACGTCTTCACTCCTTGGTGTGACACTCAATGTCCTTCAAGAGCTGGCCCTACCAACCTCCACCTTCATCTCTCCCGACTCCCTACTGCCCTCATTCTCCAGCCATTCTAAGTGTTCCATCTATTTAACCCCACACCAGGTCGTCAAAAGCAGCCATCAGGTTGCTAGCAGGGACAACCATTCCAAACAAAAGGAAGAGCATGTGCTAAGTCCTACTCCTCTGGCAAGAGTCATCTCAGGCATCACTTCCTACAGAAGACCCCTCTGGCTGACTGCCTCTCCCTGTAGCCAGCCACTCTCCATCCCTGTGATACCTTTGTGTATAGAATGTGATTCTGCCCCATCACTAAATTACCCTACAATGCCTTCCCCTGCAAAGTTAGCACTTTTTGATGTTTTGTATCACTAGCACCTACCTGCATGTGATCAAGTAAAAATAAACAGAAAAGCCAGGTTTTTTGCTTAAGGACTTTATCAAGAGAGGCTGGTGTTTACAGATGTAATAATAGCTAATCCTTATTTGTCTGGCACTTGCTAAGTGTTTTACATAGGTTAACTCATCAAAACCATCTGGCAATCATCAAAACCACCCTGAGGTAGGTGTCTTTATTGGGCCCATTTTACAGATGGGAAAACTGAGGCCCAGGAGGTTAAGTAACTTCCTTCAAGGCAACAGAGCTAGAAAGCAGCACCGCAAGAATGATAATCCACACAGTCTGGCTTCAGAGTATGATCCTTTGTCCATTTCAGCATCTGCCTCTCTAGGGAAAGGGGACACAGAGGTGGGAGAAACACTGAAAGTCTCTTCTAGAGCCAGGAGGGTACTCAGCGTTAACGCTGACTTTGTTCTCTGTATCAGCAGAACCTAAAGCTTCTATCAGGGTTATCTCAGGAAACTTGGGCATCCAAACTCCACCCAAACCCAAATACAAGGGTGCCAAGCCCCAGCAGAAACTGGCAATAGAAACTGGCAGGACTGTATCCTCACAGCTGTGAACGGCCCGCCTGGGGGGCCTTCCCTTTGTCCCCTCTGCCAGCTCCACCCAGCCCCTTCCCCAGCTGCCAAGACCCTGCCTCCCACCCCCCTGTACCTGGTTGCCCCTGGCAGGCAGCCCCGGACCCCTCGTGGAGGATAAGCTTCCCCCAGCTCCGAGTAGCTGCCAGACCATGCCAGAGCCAACAGGCATCTTCTGGGCACCACTCACTGCCCTGCCAGGCCTGGCGTGCCAGCAGTTCCATGTTAGGTTGATGGCCCTGCACAGCCCCACGGAGCTACTATTTTTAATTTAATTGGAAAGTCGGAGGAGAGAGATGGTACCCAGCGAGGGAGTTTTAAAAGCTTCCGAGGTGGGGGAGGGGTAAGAAAGTGAAGAAAAGTTCGTAATTATACACCAGGCAGCCAGATTTGATGCTTGAACAGAAAGGTTAAATGTTACATTCGGAATAAAATGAGAAAAAGAGTTCTGATGACAGTTGCCCGGAGCTAAATAAGGAAAAAAAAAAAAATACCCCTTGCCCATCTCTTCTCCAGCTCCCTCTTTTCTCTCATACTCATTTCTGTGTTTCCCCACTTCTGCTTTTTAAGGCTCAAGAGTACACAAATAAGCTGGTTTGAAGCACAAAGATTACTGTTTGGCATGTCAACACCTTGATTGCAACTCAAAAGCAGCTTTCACTCAAGCCTGGAAAAATCACACATCTGCATCTCTCAGGCCAAGAGGTCCAACAAGGCCCAGAAAACTGGGAAGGTGGTCTGGAACTGTGCATAACAACATGGGCCTTAGTATGGATAAACCTAGGTTCAAATCCCTCCTCTGCCAAGGGACAGATGCTGTGGGTTAACTCACCCACAATGCCCATCTGCCTCCTGTTTCTTTCAGCTACTTCTAAGTAATGAGACATAAGCAGAAGTCAGCTGGATGAGGCTTTCCCATAGACAGATACACGGCACACTCCCTTCAACCTGCCTTTTCCTGCAGGAAATGTGGGTGTGATGCCAGGAGCTACTGCAGCTATTTTGTGAAACGAGGCAACAAACTAAAAGTGGAAAAGAAGGGTCCTTGATGATGGAGCTATACCACTGTTCCACTGGACTGCCTACTTGTTACCTGAGACAAAAAATCCCAATATGTTTCAGCCACTTTTAGTCTAGTTTTCTTCCAGGAATGCTGAATCCATTCCTAATTTGGCAATCTATTATTAGCTTGAGCATGATTGTGAACTTGAGCAGGTGCTTAACATCTCTAAGCTTCAGTTTTCCTATCTGTAAATGGGGACAAAGATCACTTATTTCACAGTGTGCATGTGAGGATTAAATGCAATTCCATTTGTAAAGCACTCACCACAATGTCCGACAAGGCACAGCGGCTGCTGTTGCTATTAATACTCCTGATTAGTAAGAGAGAAATATCAAATTATAAAATTTAAAGTAATATCTCTTATTTCAATGAACTTTCTAGTTTTCAAAGTGACTTATCTTTTATTTTAGCTCATTCTCAACCCCAAACCTCTGAGAGGAGGAAGTGTTACTCCCTATTGTACACCTGAGACTCAGAGAAGACTCAGAAGAAGCCCAAGGTAGCTTCGTTACTGACAGGGCTCAAGTCTGACTCCAAATCTCTGGGGCATTCTAGGCCCCACTTCTGCCCCTGGGGACCACTGATGGCTCAATTTCGGGGATAAGGATGTGGTTGAGAGAATATGGTTCATGTGTCAAAGGCGAGGTGAGCTTGACTCTGGTTTCCAAATCCTCCCTCCTATTCCTGGAACATCAGGGTTCCCTGGGCGTCAATCCTCTACCCCACTACACTTTTGGTTCCCTAATGTTAAGGGACAGATGGGAACCAAACATTAGGGAACCAAAAGCCCCTTCCAGAAGCATCCGTATAACAAAGTGGTTGACATCCCAGACTGGATTTGAACCCAACTTCTGCCGCTTACCAGAAAAAAAAATTTGTTAAATAAATAGTAAGTTAGAACTCCTTTCTCTGTATTAATTAGAATAAGCAAAAAGCTGCTGTAACAATCCCCAAAGCCCAGTGGCTGAACACAGTAGATTCTTCCTCATGTCCCAGTGCAGTGCAGGTTGGTGGGACTGGGTGAGGTTGGGGAGCGGGCTCTGCTCCCTCAGTCAGTTTGCCTCCTTCCACCTGCTACTCTGCCCCTCCCCCATTAGATCCACTGCATCCCACAGGCTGACGGGGCTATTTTAAGGATCAGGCACCCACTGAACTAGCCAGAACCTATGTGTGGTCAGCCCTACCTAACTACAAGGACACTGGGAAGCGTGACCTCACAATGTGCTGAGGAGGGAGTGGGGCACAGTCACCAATGGTCGCCAGCAATCTCCATCTCGGTCCACCCCATCCAAAATAGGCATCCCTCCACCACTCAGATCATGTGACCTTGTAACATTTAATTCATTTTATTCATCATCATCTGAAATAGATTTCCCTACAGGCACACCTCATTTTCTCGTGCTCCACTTTATTATGCTTCACAAATAATTGTGGGGGTTTTTTTGGTGTTTTTTCTTTTTTTTTCAAACTGATTTGTGGCAACCCTGTGTTGAGCAAGTCTATAGGCGCCACTTTTCCAACAGCATTTGCTCACTTCATGTCTCTGTATCACAGTTTGGCAATTCTCGCAATCTTTCAAACTTCTTCATTATTATTATTATATTTGTTATGGTGATCTGTGATCTTTGATGTTACTACTACAATGTGTTGAAGGCTCAGATGAGAGCATCTTTCAGCAATAAAGTATTTTTAAATTAAGGCATGTACTTTTTTTAGATGTAATGCTATTATACACTTAATAGCCTATAGTCTAGTGTAAACATAACTTTTATATGCACTGGGAAACCAAAAAATTCATGGGGCTCTCTTTTTTGTGATATTCGCTTTATTGCAGTGATCTGGAACTGAACCCTCATCATTGCCCAGGTCTGCCTGTCTATCGCCTGAGCCCTCACAGCAGATGACAATCTCCTGAAACCAGAAACCTCATGTATCTTTTTCACCTAGTGCCTAGCATAATACCAGGCACATAGCAGTTCTCCAATATTTACTGAACAAATATTACACTAATAGGAACTGCAAACTTCAGCAGAGTATTGGGACGTGCGGGATGAATGGGGAGAACGTGGCAATGGAAGAAGGATGCTCCAGGCCCTCATCCATTCTGCTCAGTGGGAACCACTGTTCACAGGTCTCCAAAGTCCGCAGGGGCTTCGCTGGCCCCACCCTGGCACTCACATACTCACATTCCCTGGGTCCCTCCAAAGGGACTGCCCACCCTACCCCCATCCATCACAGAAGCCAGCACTTTCAAACAAGTTGTTTATTTGCATATAGAAAACAAGACCCTGGCCAGGGGCCCAAGGGCCGGAAGGGCACTCCAGGCTACCTGCACCAACTCCTCCCCAGCCAGTGAGAGGATGGGTCTAGAAATGTCAACTCTCCCCATCCCCACCCTCCCTACCCCCTACTCAAAAATAATTCTCTCTTGCCCCAGTTAAAACCTACTCAACCAAAAGAAGGGGACAACCCAAGGGAGATGCCAGGACAAATAAGTAGCTATTAAGCATGGAGATGGCAGCTGGCCGCTCCCATCCCAGTGACAGACCACCCCCCTGGAAGGTTTCCAGGGATGACACCCTGTCCTCCCATGGGTTGGGTCCCACTCCTGAAACAAGATAAAACCCTAGAACCTAAAAAAAATCCCTCATGACCTTTGAATTCCAAAGCCAGCTAACCCCATCCCGGCCCAGCCCCTTTTGCTGAAATGAATCCACCCATGCCCATCTGATGGGAGCTGGGTTCCAGGAGCAAGCCAGCCCGTCACAGCTTGAAACTCTCATCATACTCCTCTTTGGTCATCCACTTAGACTTGTAAGTCGACAGATGAGCCACTACAGACGCTCCTAGCCAGACACTAAAGTTCCTGTTGGAACCCACCCACATGGTGGCCTTGGTGGAGGAGAAATGATCAGCGATCAGCTTGTACAGACGACTGGTGAAGCCAGGATAGAGGGTGTTGCCCCCGCAGGCCATCAGGTGGGAGACGAGCAGCGGGTGCATGGAGGCCTCGCAGGTCTCGATGGAATCCAGGACGGCCTGGGAGATGCTGGGCCCTTGCAGGTCGAACACCTCGGGGCTGAAGAACATCTCGGGAGCCAGCCGCTGCATGGGGGTCAGCTCCACAGGGGTGCCATCCGGGAGCTGATAGGAGTTACGCTCATCGGAGCCTCTCGGCAGGCTCTGACAAAAGTCCAGTGCCTCCCCCAGATTCTGTGGCACGTAGCACTTGGTCATCTGAGTGGCGGCCACTGTATCCAGCTGAAACAGGTTGTGTTGACTGTAATCTTCCTTAAAGAGGCTCTTGCAGAGATAGGCCGACAGATCCTGGCCTGCAAATTCCAGCATCTTAGCACTGGACCGTAAGGGGCAGCCCAGATGGAAAGGCTGCACGCGGGTCAGGCCGTAGCCTGAATCTACCACCACGCCGGTCAGGAGGCCAGAGGCATACAGGGACATCTCCAGCTGGTCAGCCAGGAGGATGGACGGGACACCCAGTAACTCAAACATAATCTGCAAGAAGGGAGAAGATGGACACTCAGGGAATTTTCCCCAAAGTGCCCCGATCCATTTCTGTTTTCCCCAAGACCTCACTACACGTCTGCTCACAAAGCTGAAGTCGGCACAGACGTGTCCTCCAGGAACTGGCTGGGCCCTTGGAGCTCACGCTGGGGGATTAGGGAAGGGCTCTGGAGAATTAGAAAGAGCCAGATTGGCCCTTGGGAGCTTGCTTGATGATGGCCTTTCAGAGGACCATTTTGGTGGAGGGGTGGGAAGAGACCTCGGCCTGTGAGAAAGGGCGCTGAGGTGCCTGGTTATGTGAGCAGTGGGGACACGAGTGGCGGCCATGGTCAAGGGCCAGATTTCCAGCCTGAACGATTTATTCAGAAGAAAGAAGAGATGAGAGAAGAAACAAGTGCTGCATCCCCAAGTTTCTGACACTACAGATGCAGAAAGGCTGTAACAGCCCACCCTTCTGTAGCCTTTGGCCACTTACCCACCTTTGCAGGCCCCGGCAGGTCCACCTTCTCCCCTCAGTGGGAGGGACCTCCCTCCATTCCCACTCTCAGAATATTGTCCCCTCACCATCCATTCCCCAAATAGAATAGAAGCCAACGTCCTCTTTTTCAAACAGAAAATCAAATATGACTCCCCCACCCCCACTTAAAGCCCCCCAGGAGCTGCTTATTCACTCAGAGCAGATGTTGGGAAGCATTTTCCGTAAACGGCTCAGGAGGCCAGTTGTAGCAAATAAAAATACAAGATGCCCAATTAAATCTGAATTTCAGATTGACAACAAATAATGTTTCAGTATATCCCATGCAGTATTTGAGACATACTTATACTAAAACATTATTTGCTGTTGATCTGAATTTCAAATCTACCATGTATTTTATCTAGCAAATCTACAACAGTAAATATTTTAGGCTGTACAAGCTATAGTTCCTGTACAACTATTTAGCTCTGCTGTTGCAGTGTGAAAACAGCCATAGACTATATGTAAATGAGTGGGCGTGGCTATGTTCCAACAAAACTTTCTTTATAAAGACAGATGGTGGGCCACATTTGGCCCACCGGCTATAGTTTGCCAACCCTTGATTTAGAGTAAATCCAACCACATCCCATAGCCTACCAGGCCTATGAGGTCCAGCCCCTGAAAACCTCACCTTCCTGTCTCCCTCTTGCCACCCTCCCTAGTTTGCTGAGCTCCAGCCTCACTGGGAGAAATCACCTCCTCAAAGAAGCCCTCCCTCCCTCTTCAAAGGGACTCCCCTTCTTCCCCCCAGTCAGTTATCACTCCATTTCATTTCATTTCATTTTGTTTCTAGAACTGATTACTATCTGGAATTTTTATTTGTTAACTTATTCTTGGTCAAGTCTTCTCCCAGAACATAAGCTCTTTGAGGGCCAGAATATGATCTGTGAACATTTATGGAATCCATGAGTATCCAGTGTCCAGTGTCCCTCCCACCCCTGGTAGCACCCTGTTCACAGAGCATTTTACCTGCTGTGTCTCTTTCTGCTGGAGGAGCCTCTGTGAGCCCCCTCTCGCCTAACACAAGTGCCAGGCACACACTAGTGACTCAGTAAGTATTCGTGGGGCAAATTATTTAGAAAGCAGAGTTCCTGATGCCCATTCCTGTCTGAACACAAAGTGCCAGGCTGTTCCCTGCTCCCTGGTGAGGGCAGCCCTGAGAAGACCTTACCTCCAGGGTCTTCTGACGGTCCGCACGCTCCCTCAGGGGAAATTCTGTGACCATCACAGGCGAGTCCTTGTTCTCCAGCCTGTGTTTCTCTAGGACAAGTGACCAGATGTGCTCCACACCCTCCCAGTTGAGGACACGGCCACGGTGGACGGGGTAGCTATAGGTGTCGGGATGGCAAATATCGATGCCTAGACTCACGCGCCGCCGGGCATAGCTGGGGCCGGGGTTCTCCCTGCAAGGGGTGTAGTTCACGATGCTCGGGAAGACCATCTGGGGCTCATTGAACCCCGACAAGCCAGCCTTCAGAAAGCCAGACCCGTGGTCGATGACGATGGTTCTTGCAGCCATGGCGCAGGCAGAGGTGGGAGAGGTCTGCTAGATTCGGCTCCTCAAGGATGTATGGCAAAGTAGGGCCACCTGTGGAAGGAAAGGATGGGGGTGATTTGTGAACCCATTCTAGGCCACCATTGGCTTCTCCACCCCAGAATCAAACCTCAGGCTCCCCTGAGCCCATCCACCTTTCAAGCCTTTGCACAAGCTATAACCTGCACCTGGAATGTTCTTCCCATCCCAAACTCCCAGTCATCCTGTAGAGCCCACCTAACAGGCCCCACCTGGGAAGTCCTGCCAACCTCCCCACTACTTCCCACCAAGCTTCTCCCTCTGCATTTGGCACACTCGTCTGTACCAGGTGGGCACTTCTGTTCCCAGAGGCCCACTTACAATTTGCAGACTAGCAAGAAGCTTGTCACATAGGAACTACTTGGTGGACTTTGGCTGCCTGATTGAGGACACATGGGAGACGAACCATCAGCCTCGGGGACCACTGCCCTCCACAATAAGAGTGTAAGAGCAGGAGCAGCGGTAGTACTTGTGACTATGACAACGGCAGCTATGGCTACCAGCTCAGGAGTACACACCCTCTCATCTATCTACTGCTATGAGGAACACTTGGATTTTAGGTTGAACCATGCAAAATTATCATGCGTGTCCATCAAAAATGATCAAATATCAGCAATTTCATAGGGTTTGACCTCATAAATGGTCTCATTTCATTTTCATCACGATCTATAAGGAGGGTACCATTATTACACTCATTTTATAGATAGGGAAACTGAGGCACAGAGAGATTAAAGTTACTCTCCCAGGGCCACACACAACTAACAAAAGCAGGGCCAAGGTTTAAAGCCAAACCAGATTCCAAAGACCACACTCTGAACATCAGGCCAGGCTGATGAGAAGATATGGGTTTTGAGTATGTGCTGAGCAGCTAACGATTTATACACAGGAGGCTGTAAGCGGGACATCTAATCATGATTGTGGTCAGCTTCCTTATCTGTAAAGTGGGAGGGGAATAATAACCACATGCTGAAAAGGTAGGTGTGGTCACTGCCTGACTTCCAGACTTTATAAAACTACAGTAGCCAGGACAACGTGGTATCAGTGAAAGGATAATCACATAGATCCATGGGACAGAGTGGAGAGTCCAGAAATAGAGCCACATGAAAAATATCAACTGATCTTTTGACAAGGTGTGAAAACAATGACATGGAGAAAGAAGAGTCTTTACAACAAATGGTAGGGAACAATTGCAGATCCACAAGCAAAAAAAAAATGAATTTTAATCCATACCTCACACATTGTTAAAAATTATCTCAAAATAGATCATACACTTAAATATCAAACCTAAAACTATAAAACTTTTAAAAGAAAACATAGCAGAAAATCACTGTGATCTCAGATAAGGTAAAGTTTTCTTAGACGTAACATTAATAGCCTGATCCATTAAAAGAACAAATTGAGAAATTGGGCTTCATCAAATTTAAGAAGTTTTGCTCTTCCAAAGACACTGTTAAGAGAATAAAAAGACAAGCCATAGACTGGGAGAAAGTATTTACAAATCATGTATCTGATAAAGAACTTGTATCCAAAAAATGTAAAGAACTCACAAAACCCAACAATAAGAAAATAACCCAATTTCTTAAATGGGTAAAAGGTTTAAACACTTCACAAAAGAAGATATAGGAATGGCAAATATACACATGAAAAGATGCTCAACATAATTAGTCATTAGGAAAATGAAAATTAAAACCACAATGAGAGACCACTGTACACCTGTGAGAATGGCTAAAGTTAAAGGCTGACTATACCAAGTGTTGGCAAGGAGATGGAGGACCCAGAACCCTCATGTACTGCTGGTGGGAATGGAAAAGGGTACAACCACTTTAGAAAACAGTTTGGCAGCTTCTCAGAAAATTAAATATATACCTACCATACAACCTAGTATTTCTACTCCAAGGATTTACCCTGGGGAAACAAAAGCTTACATTTACACAAAAACCACATGCACATGTTTTTAATAGCTTTATTCATAATCACCAAAATCTAGAAACAACCTAAATATCTGTCAGCTGGGGAGGGATAGACAAGTCTCCATTCAATGGAATAATAGCAATAAAAAGGAATAACTGATACACAAAATAACATGCATAATTCTCAAATGCATTAAGCTGAGTGAAAGAAGCCAGACTCAAAAGGCTACATGCTGTAAGACTCCATTCATATGACATTCTGGAAAAGGCAAAACTATAAAGACAGGAAACAAATCAGTGGCTGCCAGCAGCCAGAGGTGGAGAAAGGGGCTGACCACGAGGGGCATGGCAGTGTTGGGGGGTGATGTTCTATTCTGATTGTGAAGGTGGGTACACAACTGTATGCACTTGTCAAAACGCTCACAACCATACAGTAAAAAGAGTGACTTTTACTCTAAGTTAAAAAAATTTAAGCAAGAAAACCCAGTAGACGTGGGGACAAATGAAAGGTATATGAAATCCCCTTGCAGAATGCAAATTGTCACACACTCAGCAGACTTGGTACCTGGGATGCACGTGGGTGTCTCGTGCAAGAGAGACATCCCAGGAAGCAGTTCAGCCCAGAGGCCACATTCCAGGGCTGTCACTCCACCAGCTATTTGCTCTACTTCAGTTTCCGTGCAGCAGTTGCATCTGCCTGTCACTATGGAGCATGACAGCCACTGCCTGGCCCCAGCCAGTAGCTGCCCACTGTCACCAAACCTTGGGGCAGTGATTAGGCTTCACTGCCTTGAATTAGCTCTGACAATAGATGAGGGAGAGCAAAAAGGAGGAGAAATATGGAGCCAAGGCACCAGTCTCCTCCCTCGCCTGTTGGCAGGCTGAATGACAGACCCAGGGTAATGGAGAAACAGGCACCTGGATGACATTCTGGGAAGTGGGCTGTGCCACTGACCTCTCTGCATCTCAAGAGCTGGGGGACTGACAAATGCTTCCTCGGCCCTGGCATTTGGAATTGCAGGAGATGCTGGCAGGGTGATGTCCACTGTGACTGTCAATGTTCACTGAGGGGGCTCCAGGCTGGTGGCCCAACTGCCCTGGCCTGGGAACTGGAGGGTGGGGAGCAAGGGGCCGTCCCTCCCCTGGACCATGACTGTAGGAAGAAAGTTTGTATGGCTCCAAGGAGCCTGCCCCAAGGACAGAGATAAAATCTACATATTCAAAAGCATTTTACTGAGTCACCTATTGTACAAACCCCTACTGAGCACTGTGTACCCAAAATCATTCTAGACTGACACAGTTTCTGCCCTCCTAGAGCTTACATTCTACTGAGAAAGACTGTCAGCAAGCACCTGATCAAATGTATCATGCCAGTGGGGATCAGTGCAATGAAGAAAAAGAAAATCTGGGGCTTCCCTGGCGGCGCAGTGGTTGAGAATCTGCCTGCCAATGCAGGGGACACGGGTCCGAGCCCTGGTCTGGGAAGATCCCACATGCCGCGGAGCGACTGGGCCCGTGAGCCACAACTACTGAGCCTGCGCGTCTGGAGCCTGTGCTCTGCAACAAGAGAGGCCGCGACAGTGAGAGGCCTGCGCACCGCGATGAAGAGTGGCCCCCACTTGCCGCAACTAGAGAAAGCCCTCGCACAGAAACGAAGACCCAACACAGCCAAAAATAAATATAAAAATAAATTTAAAAAAAAAAAGACCTAAAGAAAAAAAAAAATCTGGTAAAAGCAACAGGGAGTATAAGGGGCACAGAGGCTTGGTGTTATTCTACATAGGGCACTCAGAAAAGGCCTCTTTATAGGGTGACATTTGAGCAGAGAACTGAATTCAGTGAGAGAACAAGTCATGTGATTACCTGGAAAAGCATTCCAAGCCAAAGGAACAGTAAGTGCAAAGGCCCTGAGGAAGAAACTGCTAGCTGTGATCTGGGAACATCCTGGAGGCCAATATAGGGGGGACATGGTGGGACAGGGGAAGTTGAAGATCTTGGACGGGACTTTCAGGCCTTTGTACTGTGCTTAGAGATGTGAGAAACCACTAAGGGTTTGAACAGAGGAATGACCTGATCTGACCTGAGTTGTAGAAGGACCATTTGGGCTGATGTGAAGGACAGATTGTAGAGGGCAAGAGGAGGAGCAAGAGGGGAAAGGACATGAAACATAATGGTGGCCTGCACTAAGGTGGTAGTTGCCAAGAAGGTAAGAAGTGGTCAGATTCTGGATGTATTTAAGAAAGACTGGTACAGCGGAGTGCAAGACAAGATGAGGAATGAAGGAAGATGCCGAGATTTCTACCCTGAAAAACCAGAAGAATAACATATCCATTTACTAAGATGGAGACTGTGGAAGGAACAGGTTTGGGGTAGGGAGGAAATCAGGAATTTTATTTTGGACATGATAAAAGTTTGAGATGTCTACTAGATACACATGAAGATGTCTGAAGGCAGAGTTTACAGATGCCTGAGATGGAGCTATAATTGGGAATCAGTGAATGGGTGGAATTGCAAATTATGGGGATGGATAAGATCATGAATGGACTCAGTGTAGAGAAAGACTGGTGCTCGAGGGGACTCTAAGATCTGGAGGCTGGGCCTTGGGAGGGACCAGTAAAGAGGATGAGAAGCAGTGGCCATGGAGGTAGCAGGGAACCAAGAGGGAGTCACGTCTCAGAGGCCAAGCAGAGAAAGTATTTCAAGAAGAGAAGAATTGAATGTGCTGAGAAATTAAGATGAATACAAAGAAACACCCACTGGATCAAGCAACACAGAAGCCATCAGGCAAGAGAGTTTCATTGGAATGGTGAGGAGAAAAGTCTGAGGAGGAGTAGGAAAGAGAGATTCTACAAAACTGGCCCTGCTCTGCACCGTACAAAACAAAAAATAATGTTAAGGAACTGTTTGGAATTAAAGGACATGGCCACCAACACAATGCACGTTTTCTGATCCTGGATCAATCCAAAACAAATTCCCATAGCATTATTACACATTTCTGGTAGAGTCAAGATGGAGTAAAAGTTCACTACAGCCTCTCTATCACAGAAGATAACTAACAGGTTCAGACAAAATACAAAAAGCAATTACCTGGGGACTCTGAAAAGCAAGAGAAAAACAAAACAGGCAGATTGAAGAGAAGAGTCAAAACTTAGAAAAGCAACCCACATAGGGGTGAAGTTGTTTGTTCTGTTTTCCCCTTTCCTCTTGCAGCATTGACCAGAGGCAGGTTCCCAAGAGAGCCTCAGGAGTGGGTGACTGGCAGATAAGACTAAGACAAAAACCTGCCTTTCGGGCCATCAGATCAGGAAAGGAGGCCTTTGCAAGTCAAAGAGGATGGAGAGAAGAGAGTCAGAGAAAGGATTCCCCTAGCTCTGTGTAGGAACTTGCTCGAGTCCCAGGCTCCTCTGTGCATGTGGGGATAGACCCAAAGCAGCACAGCAAAGGCCTTATGAGATGAACTGATGTTGGGACAACCACCCACAGAGGAAGAAGACAGAATTACTGTCTGAACCCAACTGGACTGATTGAATGCTAAAACATAACAGACAAAACCAAATGTTCTCCACAGGATTTTAACAGAACACAGAGCTTCACAACATAATATTCAAAATATCCAGGACAGAAACCAAAACTATTTAACACACAAAGAATCAGGAAACTGTAACTAATTCTTAAGGGAAAAGATCAAGTGCCAACTCTGAGATGACCCAGATGCTAGAATTATAAAGATATTAAAGCAGCTATTATAACTATGCCCATGATGTAAAGGTAGACATGCTTGAAATGAATGGGAAAATAAGTGTTTTCAGAGGGAAACAAACTATAAAAATAACCAAATGGGAATTTGAGAAGAGATATATATATAATATCTACATTTTTTTAAAAACCCTGTTCAACAGTAGAATGGAGATGGCAAAGGAATGAGTGAGGGAAGATATCAATAGAAATTATCCAATCTAAAAAAATAACTTAATGAAAAGAGCCCCAGGGACCTGTGGGACAATATAAAAAGGTCTAACATTCATGTCATTAAAACCCAAGAAGGAAAGAAGAAAGACTGGCACAAAATAGTACTTGAAGAAATAACGACTAAAATTTTCCAAACATTGGTGAAAGACATAAATCTACATATTCAGGAAACTTTGTACATCCCAAAGAAAATAAAAGTTTTAAAATGCACAAACACATCATAGTCAATTGCTGAACACCAGAGTTGTTTTTTTTTTTATGGAGAACAGTATGGAGGTTCCTTAAAAAACTAAAAATAGAACTACCATATCACCCAGCAATCCCACTACTGGGCATATACCCTGAGAAAACCATAATTCAAAGAATTTTTTTTAACCTTGAAAACATCTAGAGAAAAATAAAAACATTATATACAGCAGAACAACAATTAGAATGACTGCTGATTTCTCATCAGAAAACATGTAGGGCCAGAAGACAATGGAACGTCTTTAAAGTGCTGAAAGAAAAGACTGCCAACCCAGAATTCTATACTTAAGACAAAAATCCTTCAGGAATGAAGACAAAATAAGACATTCTTAGAGGAAGTAAAACTAAGAAAATTAATCACCAGTAGAACTCCTTTAAAAGAAATGCTAATGAAAGTTCTTCAGGTTGAAGGAAAATGATACCAGAATCTGTAATTCTGAGAATGAAGAAAGACCAACAGACATGGTAAATATCTGGGTTATTATAAAAGGATATTTTTCTCTTCTTAAAATATGTATGGTTATTGAAAGCAAAAAAATATATAAAACAATGTCTAATGAGTTTTCCAATGGATGTAGATGTAATACATATAATTATGAAAAAGGAGGTAAGGTAAGGGGATCTACATGGTTACAAGTTCTACGTGTTATTTGAAGTGTAAATATTGACTCTAATCGTAGGTTAAGTAGGTATATGATAATCCCAAGAGCAACCAATAAAAAATGTAATACAAAGAGATAAAGCCAAACACCCAATAGATAAATTAAAATGGAATACTAAAAATATTTAAATAATGTAAAACATCGCAGGAAAGATGGAACAGAGACACAAAAGAACAGAGTGGAGAGGGGGAGACAAAAATTGTAGACCATGTCAATAATTACATTGAAATAAAATGTCCCAAGACACATCAATTGACAGAGGTTGTCTGATTGGAATAGCAACAATAAAAAGACCTAATTATAGGCTGTCTACAAGAAACCCACTTTAAATAAAATAATAAACATCAGTTAAAAGTAAAAATAAGAGGATGGAAAAGATATACCAAGTAAAAATGAATCAAATCTAAGCTGGGGTAGCTATCTTAATATCAAACAAAGTAGACTTCAGAACAAAGAATATTATCAGGAATAAAGATAAGACATTGCATACTGATAAAAGGGTCAATTCACCAAAAGGACATAACAATCCTAAACACATATGCATCTAACAGATGTTCAAAACTCTTCTTTCAGCAAAAACTGGAAGATGTACAAAGAGAAATAGAAAAACCCAGCATTCAACTTGTAGGCTTCAATTCATTTTTCAGTAATTGACAGAAAAAGTAGACAAGTCAAGTTAGTTGCTCAGAAATTCCCTAGCTTTGCCGATTTTCCAACTGATACTCATAGAGCACCCTTTCAAACAACAGTAGAATACGCATTCTTTTCTAAAACACATGAAACACTCACAAAGACAAGCCACATTATAAGCTATAAAACAAACCTTGACAAATATAGAAGAACTGAAATCGTATAAAGCATGTTCTCTGATCATAAAGGAATTAAACTAGAAATAAAAAGCAGAATGATACCTGGAAAATCCCCCAAATATTTGGAAATTAAACAAGTGTAAATGGTTCATGGGTCAAAGAAAACAATCAGAAAATATTTTGAACTAAATGAAAATTAAAGTAGAATCTATAAAAATTTGTGAGATCAGCTAAAACAGTACTCAGAGGGAACTTATAGCATTAAATGTTTGCATTTGAAAAAGAAAAACATGTTTCAAGTCAATAATCTAAGCTTCCAGTTTTAGAAATTAGAGAAAGAAGAATGTATTAAACTCAAAAGCAAGCTGTGGATGGAAATAATAAAGAAGAAAATCATTGAAACTGAAAATAGGAAACCAATAGAGAAGAGTCAATAAAACCATAAGCTGGCTCTTTGAAAAGATTAGTAAATTGATAAACCTCTAGTCAGACTAAGAAAAAAAGAGATAAGACACAAAGGATAGATATCAGGAATGAAGTGACATTACTCTGACACTACAGACATGAAAAGAATAAAAAGAAATTATCATGAACAATTTTGTGACTATCAATCTGACAATATAGGTGAAAAGAACAAATTCCTTCGAAGACATAATCTACCCAGGTTCACTCAAGAAGAAATATATAACCTGAATAGCTCTATAACTATTAAAGGGATTGGATTTTTAGTTTAAAACCTCCCAACAGAGAAAACTCCAGACCAAATGGCTTCACTGGTAAATTCTACCAAATATTTAAGGAAAAAATGATTCTAATTGTACCCAGTATCTTCCAGAAAGCCGAAGAGGAGGGACCACATCCCATGAGGGCAGCATTACCTTGATGCCAAAATCAAAGATACTACAAAAAAAGGAAAAAAAAAAACTCTGATGAACATAGATATTAAAAAATCTGAATAAAACAGCAAACCCAGCAATATATAGAAAGAATAATACTCATCAACTAAATGGGGCTTATCCCAGAAATGTAAGGCTGGTTCAACATTTTTAAATCAGTGTAATTCTTTTTTTTATATATATACATTTTATTTATTTATTTTTGGCTGTGGCCCTTAATGCCCTCCAAAGCTCCTCCAACTCTGCCATTTAGAGTTTGAGTATGGTGAGGGATCCCACTATCCGTTAACTCCCATTCTGCCAGGAGCTTTTGCAAGATTGGCAAAAAGAACCCTTTGACTTTGGCCTATTTGTTTATGTATTTATTTATTTAGGCTGCACCAGATCTTAGTTGCAGCATGCGGGATCTTTAGTTGTGGCCTGCAGACTTCTTAGTTACAGCATGAGAACTCTTAGTTGCGGCATGCATGCGGGATCTAGTTCCCCGACCAGAGATCGAACCCGGGCCCCCTGCATTGGGAGCGTGGAGTCTTACCACTGGACCACCAGGGAAGTTCTGACTTTGACTCTTTTAATAAAATCAAACCGTGTGAGATGCTGTGCTCCTTGCTCTTGGGCTGCTGTGCTTAGGTAGCCTTCCCTTCTGCCCCCACTGCCTTCTACCTGTTGTTCAGACTGTGCTGTCTCCTGTTGCTCTGGTCTCTTGACCCTTTACCATATTCTACTTTGTGTCTTTGTAACTCATGTACTATGCTCATTCTAGTACTTTTTGTGAGCAAGGACTGTATTTGTTCATCTCTGAATTTGCTCCTTCATGCAACAGGTTCTTTTGGGCATTCATTTGTTTATTCAACAAATGTTTATTGAAGCCCAACTGTTGTGCTAGGGACTTTGCTAGGTGCTAGAGTTTGGCTAGAAGCTAGGATTCAGCCATGAAGAAGATAGCCATGATTCCTGCTGCTATGGAGCTTACAGTTTAGTGGAGAAGACAGATATTAAGCAAAGTATCACATAAATAATTACAATTGTGAAAAGTGTTATAAATGAAAAATATAGGGTACTCTGGAGAAAATATAATTTGGGCCTAAACTAGTTTGGGGAAAGAAGATGAATCAAAGAAGATTCTTTGGAGAAAAAGTATTTAAGCTGAGACTAGCAGTATGAGTCAGAGTTTTGCAGGTTAAGAAAGAGAAGAGCCTTTCGTATAAAAGGAATTCTAGGTGGTTCTCAACCTGGGCTTCACATTAGCATCATCTCCAGGTATAAGAGAGTATATGAAGCAACAGGACTGGTGCTTCATACTGGTGCTTACTGGTGGGAGTATAAAGTGATACAACTGCTTTGGAAAACAGTTTGGCAGCTACTTAAAAAGTTAAGCATACCCCTGTCATATAACCCAGCAGTTCCACCCCTAGTGAAACTCAAGGAATAAAAAACTCATTTTCACTCAAGAAAAATGAAAACATGTGTCCACACATAGACTTATACACTAACGTTCATAACCTTTATTTGTAACAGCTAGAAATTGGTTAATGGATAAACAAATTGTATATCCATTCAATGGAATACTACTCAGCAATAAAGGACTTCCCTGGTGGCGCAGTGGTTAAGAATCTGCCTGCCAATGCAGGGGACACGGGTTCGAGCCCTGGCCCAGGAAGATCCCACATGCCACGGATCAACAAAGCCCGTGCGCCACAACTACTGAGACTGCGCTCTAGGGACTTCCCTGGTGGCGCAGTGGTTAAGAATCCGCCTGCCAATGCAGGGGACACGGGTTTGATCTCTGGTCCGGGAAGATCCCACATGCCACGGAGTAACTAAGCCCGTGTACCACAACTACTGAGCCTGCGCTCTAGAGCCCGTGAGCCACAACTACTGAGCCCACATGCCACAACTACTGATGCCCGCACGCCCTAGAGCCTGTGCTCCGCAACAAGAGAAGCCACCACAATGAGAAGCCCGTGCACTGCAACTAAGAGTAGTCCCCGCTCACCACAACTAGAGAAAGCCCGTGCGCAACAACTAAGACCCAAAGCAGCCAAAAATAAATAAAAATTTTAAAAAAATAATCTTTAAACAAAACATGCTAAACACTGATAAAAGAAATCAAAGAAAACCTAAATAAATAGATATGCTGTGTTCATGAATTAGAAGATTCAATATAATTAAGATGTTAATTCTCCCTAAATTGATCTATAGATTTAATCCCAATCAAAATCCCAGCAGGATTTTTGTTTTAGGTATCAACAAGATGATTCTAAAATTTATACAGGAAGGCAGAGGAATTACAACAGTCAAAATAATTCTGAAAAAGAAGAACAAAGTTGGAAGACTCACACAATGTGATTTCAAGACCCACTATAAACCTACAGTAGTTAGGACAGTATGGTATTGGTAACAGGATGGCCACATAGATCAGTGCAAAAGAACAGCATCCAGGAACAGACTCAGACAAGTATAGCCAATTGATTTTGACAAAGATGCAAGGACATTTAAGTGATGAAAGATAGTCTTTTCAACAAATGATGCTGGAAAAAACTGAACCTCTCTGAGAGGTTAAAAAAAAATCCTCAACCCATTCTTCACCTCTAATACAAACATTAACTCAGAATGGATCGTGTAAACCATAATCATTAAACAAAAAAACTGTAAGACTTACAGGAGAGAACAAAAGAGAAAATCTCTGTGACTTTACCTAAGAACATCTAAGTGCCTAAGAACATCTAAGTGGGACTTCCCTGGTGGTGCAGTGGTTAAGAGTCTGCCTACCAATGCAGGGGAAATGGGTTCAGGCCCTGGTCCGGGAAGGTCCCACATGCTGCGGAGCAACTAAGCCCGTGCACCACAACTGCTGAGCCTGTGCTCTAAAGCCCGCGAGCCACAACTACTGAGCCCGCGTGCTGCAACTACTGAGCCCGTGTGCTGCAACTACTGAAACCTGCACTCCTAAAGCCCGTGCTCTGCAACAAGAGAAGCCACCGCAGTGAGAAACCCATGCACCACTATGAAGAGTAGCCCCCACTTGCTGCAACTAGACAAAGCCTGCATGTAGCAACAAAGACCCAACGCAGCCAAAAATGAATAAATAAATAAATACATTTATTTTAAAAAAAAAAGAACATCTAAGTGTTCTTAGATACAGAAGCAGAACCCATAAGAGGAAAAGTTTATATACTAGACTTCATCAAAATTAAAAACTTCTCCTTTTTCAAAAACACTATTATGGAAATTTTAAAGATAAGCCTCAGAATGATAGAAAATACAGTTGACCCTTGAACAACACAGAGACTCTGAACTGTGCAGGTCCACTCATATGCAGATTTTTTTCAGTAAATATGTATTACAATACTACGCTATCCACAGTTGGTGGAATCCAAAGATGCAGAACCATGGATACAGAGGACCAACTGTAAAGTTACATGCAGATTTTCAACTGTGTGGGGGGTTGGTGCCTCTGACCCCATGTTGTTCAAGGGTCAACTGTATTTGCAAATCGCTTTTCTGATATAGGACTTGTATCCAGAATATATAAAGAACTATCAAAGATCAATAATAAGAAAACAAATGGAGGGTGGTTCAAGATGGTGGTGTAAGGAAGATACTGAACTCACACCTTCTCCCACTGGACACACCAAGTCTACAGCTACATACGGAACAATTCCCTCTGAAAACCAGCTCAACTGCTCCTCCAGAACAAAGGATAAAAGGGCCACATTGAGATGGGTAGGAGAGGCAGAGACACTGTCTCATCAAAAACCCCACCCCCTAAGGGGTAAGCTGGGACGAAGTGAGAGAGTGGCATGGACATATATACACTACCAAATGTAAAATAGATAGCTAGTGGGAAGCAGCCACATGGCAGAGGGAGATCAGTTTGGTGCTTTGTGTCCACCTAGAGGGGTGGGATAGGGAGGGTGGGAGGGAGACGCAAGAGGGAGGAGGTATGGGGATATATGTATATGTATAGCTGATTCACTTTGTTATACAGCAGAAACTAACACACCATTGTAAAGCAATTATACTCCAATGAGGATGTTTAAAAAAAATTTTTTTAAGAAAAAAAACAATACAATTATCATACATTAAAGCAGGAAATATTCTGAGTATTCTAAAAATAAAAATAAAAAAATAAAAAAACCCACCCCAGCACAGCAACCCACAACTCAGGGGATCTCACAAATATGGAGCTTCTCTCTGGGGAGAGAAGAGATTGTGTCTCCTATCAGGCACCCCAACCCTTGGGACCTGCACCAGAGACAGAAGCCCCCAACACATCTGGCTTTGAATACCAACAGAATTTACATCAAAAGACTCACAGGAGGGCTTCCCTGGTGGCACCGTGGTTAAGAATCCACCTACCAGTGCAGGGGACCTGGGTTCGAGCCCTGGGCCGGGAAGATCCCACATGCCGCGGAGCAACAAAGCCCATGTGCCACAACTACTGAGCCTGCGCTCTAGAGCCTGTGAGCCACAACTACTGAGCCTGCATGCCACAACTACTGAAGCCCACGTGCCTAGAGAGCCCGTGCTCCGCAACAAGAGAAGCCACTGCAGTGAGAAGCCTGCGCACTGCAACGAAGAGTAGTCCCCGCTCATTTTAACTAGAGGAAGCCCGCGCGCAGCAGCGAGGGCCCAATGCAGCCACAAATTAATTAATTAATTAAAAAAAAAAAAAAAAAAAAAGACTCACAGGACTGACTGCAGGGAATAGAGACTCCACTCTTAAAAGGCTTGTGTGCAGACTCACTTGCCCCAGGACCCAGTGCAAAAGCAGCAGTTTGAAAAGTGCCTGGACCATATGTGAAGAAAATTGATTGGTTAACTTTAAAGCATCTGCTGCAGGGGAAGGGCCCTTTTGGGACTCTCTCCAGGGATGGAGACATTGGCGAGCATTATATTTGCACTCTCCCTCTGTCTTGCTAGAACCAGTGGGTGTGCCCCGCCTCCATGCTCTTCCACCGCCCTGCTAAAGCCAGCAGGTGTGCCCCAGCCTCACACTCTCCCTTGGCCCTGCCAAGGCTGGCCAGCACACTTAGCCCCCAGAGGGTACTCCCCCTGAGCACCTGTCTCTGGTGTCCGGGAGGGCTCGCATTTCTGGGCCCCATGAGTCTGAAACAATCAGAGGGACATTTCTTGGTAAGCTACCACCTGCAGGGCACTGCACAGACATCAGACTGAAACACACTCCCAGACTTCCTGTGAAAAAGGCCTGGAGCTTAAGCCTGAGGGGCAGGCTTCAGGTTCACCACATATCTAGAGGCTTTGGATGTGCTTTTAGAGAAGCAGGCTGGGGGACACCATCTTTGTGCTCTCCCTTGACCTCACTATGGCTCACTGGTACCTCCCAGAAAGGAGCTCATACACTTTTCTGGAGTCCTGATTTTTGCAACTGTCACCAAGGAGTCACATCCAGATTGCCTGGTCAGGAGGCCTGCAGGGCTTATGACTGGGGCCCCACAGGACTGTATATATTTGCATGCTTTAAAAGCTGCTGCCTGAGGGTCTAGCTTCCAATCAGCCTGGAACTAAGTGCTGACCTAGATCCTTCCCTCTGGAACACACAAGTCTTGGTATACCCTCAACAACTGGGACCTATCAAGAAAAAACCAGGCTGCTTACACAATCACAAAAGTTCAAGAGACAACCAAGAACTAGGGCAAGGTTGAACAATAAGGGTCATCTCCTACACAAGGCCACTCCTTCAGACTGGGAGAGATAGCTGTTTCGCCTAATATATAGATAAACACAGAGTCAAGCAAAATGAGAAAACAGAGGAATATGTTCCAAACAAAAGAACAAGATAAATCCTGGGGGTGGGGGGTGGTGGGGGTGAGGAAGAAACCCTTAATGAAACAGAGATAAGTAGTTTACCTACTAGAGTTCAAAGTAATGGCTACAAAGATACAAAGATGCTCACAGAACTTGGGATGTGAATAGATAAATACAGTGAGAAGTTCAACAAAGAGATAGAAACTATAAGGAAGTACCAAACAGAAGTCACAGAGCTGAAGAACATAACAACTGATCTGTAAAATATACTAGCATGGTTTAGTAGCAGACCAGATGAACAGAAGAAAGGATGAATATTAGAAGACAGTGCAGTGGGACTCACCCAAACAGAGCAGCAAAAAGAGAAAAGAATTTTTAAAAGTGAAGATAGCTTAAGTGACCTATGGGACCACATCAAGCAGAATAACATTTGCATTATAGGGGTCCCAGAAAAAGAAGAGACAGAGAAAGGGGATGAAAACAGACATCCAGATACAGGAATCTCAGAGAGTTCCAAACAAGATGAACCCAAAAAGATCCACACCAAGGCACATTACAATTAAAATTGTCAAAAATTAAAGATAAAGAGAGAATCTTAAAAGCAGCAAGAGAAAAGCAATTTGTTATGTATAACAGAACCCCCATAAAAGTATCAGCAGATTTCTAAGCAGAAACTTTGCAGGCCAGAATGGAGTGGCATGATATATTCAAAGTGCTGAAAGAAAAATACTTCCAACCAAGAATACAGTACTCAGCAAGGTTCTCATTCAGAATTGAAGGTGATAAAGAGTTTTACAGACAAGCAAAAGCTAAATGAGTTCATCACTACTAAACCAGCTTTACAAGAAATGTTAAAGGAACTTCTCTAATCAAAAAAGAAAGGGCACTAACGAGTTAACAAGAAAACATATGAAAGTGAAAAAAACTCACTGGTAAAGGCATATATATAGTAAAGGTAGTGGATTAATCACTTATAAAGCTAGTATAAAGGTTAAAAGGCAAAAGAAGTAAACACAAATTTAGCTACAATAATTAGTTAAGGGATATACAAAATAAAAAGATGTAAAATGTGACATCAAAAACATAAAACATGGGGGGGAGAGTAAAAATGTAGAGTTTTAGAATGCATTCAAACGTAACTTGCTATCAACTTAAAATAGACTGTTACATATATAGGCTGTTATATGTGAGCCTATGTTAACCACAAAGCAAAAACCTATAGTAGATACACTAAAGATGATAAGAAAGGAATCTAAGGATAACACCAAAGAAAGTCAGCAAACCACAAGGGAAGAAAGCAGAAAGGAACAGAGAAGAACTACAAAAGAGTCAGAAAACAATGAAAAAAAATGGTAATAAGTACAAACGGATCAATAATTACTTTAAATATAAATGGACAAAATTCTCCAATCAAAAGACATAGAGTGGCTGAATGGATAAAACAAAAAACAAACAAACAAACAAAACCAGACCCATCTAAATGTTGCCTACAAGAGACTCACTTCAGATATAAGGACACACACGGACTGAAAGTGAAGGAATGGAAAAAGGAGTTTCATACAAAGGGAAACCAAAACAAAGCTGGGGTAGCTATACTTACATTATACAAAACAGACTTTAAAACAAAGACTGTAATAAAAGACAAAGATGGGAACTACCTAGTGATAAAGGAGTCAATATAACAAGAAAGAGAAATTAAGAAAACAATCCCATTTACAACAGCATCAAAAAGAATAAAATACCTAGGAATAAATTTAATGAGGGAGGTAAAAACCAGTACACTGAAAACTGCCAGACATTGGTGAAAGAAATTGAAGAAGACACAGATAAATGGAAAGATATTTCATGCTCATGGATTGGAAGAATTAACATTGTTAAATTGTCCATATTACCTAAAGCAATCTAGAGATTTAATTCAATCCCTGTCAAAATTCCAAGGGCATTTTTCACAGAAATAGAACAAACAATCCTAAAATTTATATGGAACCATAAAAGACCTTGAATAGCCAAAGCAATCTTGAGAAAGAATAACAAAGATGGAGGCATCATGTGCCCTGATTTCAAACTGTATTACAAAGCTATAGTAATCAAAACATTATGGTATGGGTATTAAAACATACATGTAGATCAATGGAACAGAATAGAAAGCCCAGAAATAAACCCATGCATATATGATCAATTAACTTATGAGAAAGGAGGCAAGAATATACAATGCAGAAAAGACAGTCTCTTCAATAATGGTGTTGGGAAAACTAGACAGCCACATGTAAAAGAATGAAATTAGACTACTGTCTTACACTATGCACAAAAATTAACTCAAAATGGATTAAAGACTTGAATGTAAGATCACAAAACTCCCAGAAGAAAACATAGGCAGTAAGCTTCTTGACACTGGTTTTCATTTTTTGGATCTGACTCCAAAAAAAAGAACAACAAAAGCAAAAATAAACAAATGGACTCCATCAAACTAAGAAGCTTCTGCACAGTGAAGGAAACCATCAACAAAATGAAAAGGCAACCTGCTGAATGAAAGAAGATATTTACAAATCATATATCCAATAAGGGACTAATATCCCAAATACATAAAGTACTGAAACAACTTAATAACAAAAAAATACACAATCTGATTTTTAACTGGGTGGAATACCTGAATAGACATTTTTCCAAAGAAGGCCAACAGGCACATGAAAAGATGCTCAACATCACTAATCATCAGGGAAATGCAAGTCAAAACCACAATGAGATATCACCTCACACCTGTCAGAATCACTATTATTGAAAAGACAAAGTGTTGAGGAGGATTTGGAGAAAAGGGAACCCTCGTGTACTTTTGTTGGGACTGTATACTGATGCAGCCACTATGGAAAACAGTATGGAGGTGTCTCAAAAAGTTAAAAATAGAAATACCATATGATCCAGCAATTCCACTTCTGGGTATTTATCTGAAAAAAGCAAAAACACTAATTCAAAAAGATATGCACTCATATGTTCGTTGCAGCATTATTTACAATAGCCAAGATACGCTAACAATCTAAGTGTCCATCAATAGATGAATAGCAAAAGGTGTATGTGTGTGTGTGTGTGTATGTATATATAGAATGGAATAGTACCCAGCCATAAAAAAGAATGAAAGTTTGCCATTTGTGATAACATGGATGGACCTTGAGGGTATTATGCTAGGTGAAATAAGTCAGACAAAGAAAAACAAATACTGTATGATTTCATTTGTATGTGGAATATTAAAAAAAAAAAAAAACGAACAAACGAAACTCATAGATACAGAGAACAGATTGGTGGTTGCCAGAGGGGAGGGCAAAATGGGTGAAGGGGGTCAAGAGGTACAAACTTCCAGTCATAAAATAAATAAGTCATAGGGATGTAATGTACAGCAGGGTGATTATAGTCAGTAACATTGTATTGCATATTTGAAAGTTGCTAAGAGTAAATCTTAAAAGTTCTCATCACAAAAAACTTTTTTGTAACTTTGTATGGTGACAGACGGTAACCAGACTTATTGTGGTGATCATTTTACAATGTATACAAATATTGAATCATTATGTTTTACACCTGAAATTAATATAATGTTATATGTCAATTATACTTCAATTAAAAAAACAAAAACATTACGTAGGTAGGTAGGTAGGTAGGTAGAAAAAAATGAATATTTTAAAACTGGGCAAAAGATTTGAACATGTTATCAAAGAAGCTTTATAGATGGTGAGCACACAAAAAGATGCTAAATATCATTATGGAAATGTTAATTAAAACCACAATGAGATGCTACGACATACATACTAGAACAGCTAAAAAAAATTTCAAGTGCAATACCAACTGCTGACAAGGATATAGAAATTGGAACTCTCATACACTGATGGTGGGAATATAAAAAGGTACAATCAGGAAAATAGCTTGGCCGTTTCTTATAAAGTTACACATATACTTGTACCATTCAACCCAGCAATTCTATTCTGAAGAGAAATAAAAACTCAGGTTCGCACAAAAGCCTTTACACCAATGCAAGAATCACTTTATACCAATGTAAATCACAAAAACTGGAAACAACCTATATGTTCTTCAACTGGTGAATGGATAAACAAACTGTGGTACCTTCATTCCATGGTATACCACTCAGCAATACATAGAAACTGACTACTGAAACAAACAACAAAGTGGCTGACTTCCAAAATCAGTATCTAAGTGAAGGAAGACAGACCTACTTACTGCAAGTTTCCACTTATATAGCATTGTGGAAAAGACAAAACTAAGGACAGGGAACAGATCAGTTGTTGCCAAGGGCTGTGTGGGTGGGAGAAGCGCTGGCTACACAGGGGACGGGGGAGCGGCGGGGGTATGGGACAGTATTATATCTTGATTGCAGTACTGGTTATACGCCTGTATGCGTTTGTCAAAATTTAGAACTGTGCGTCAAGAAGAGTGACTCTTACTGCACGTAAATTTTTAAAAAGAACGCTTGGGGAACTATGGGTGAAATTTGAATACGGGTTATATTTTCAATGTTAAATTTCCTGCCTTTGACCACTATATTGTGGTTTTGAAAGAGAATACTCTTGATTTTAAGGAGATACATGAAGAGGTACTCACAGGTAGAATGTCATGCAATTTACTTTCAAGTAGGTAGCGGGGGAAAAGCATGTATATATAGAAAAAGTCTCAAAGCAAATGTGGTCAAAAGATAATAACTACTGAATACGGGTGAAGGGTGCATTTTGAGGTGCACTGAACTATTCTTACACCTCTAAGTATGAACAGTTCTTAAAATTAAAAGGTTTTAGAAAAAGAAAGGATGGGAGGAGAGAAATTTGCGATAGTGAGTATAGTATAGTAACTCATTTTGATGAGTTCTAAATACTATAAAAGGAAGCAAAGAAATATAACAATAGATGTGGAGAGATATGGGACCCCAGGAGGTTTGGGATTTTTTTAAGATAAGAAATAATATGCTAAGGGTTTGTGCTGATGGGAATAATCCAGTGGAGGAAAAAGTTGAATAAATCAGAACCACAGTTAAATCTAGACTCTGAACTATTAAACCTTTGCCTACGTCTCCACCTCATCTTTTACCTTCTCTCCCAGATCACAGGTCTCCAGCCCCACTGACCTTTTCCTGTTCCTTCTGTCCCTGGACCGGAGTCTGCTCCTCCCCCCACTGAGGCCTTGCATGTGCTTTCCCTTCTGTCTGAAATACCTGTCCCAGCTCTTCTGGAAACCATCATTCCAGTCTCAGCTCAAGGGTCACCCTATCAGAGAAGCCTTCACTGGACCACTTACTCTGCTCCCAGCCAATATCACATGAGCTACTTTTATTATTTTCATAGCCCTTACCCCCAACACATAATCACGTTGTGTGTTTTCTGGCTTGTTCTCTATCTCCCTCTCAGCACCACCAGAATCTAGACTCCAAGGCAGACAAGTTTTTGTCTTTTGCTTCCATATTCCCATCACATAACTGGCATATTTTTGTTAAATCAATTTGTGTTGAATGAATCAATTTCTTAGAATACTCTGGTTTGCTGGCAGCACGATGGTTCCATATGGACTCCACTCCCATGTCCCTCAAACAATAGCTTCTTCTGCAGACTTTTGGTTGCTTCCCTGCTCGAAACCCTTTAACAGCTCCCATGGCCAACAAGATGAAGTCTGAACTCATCGTGACCTGAAAAGGAACCCAGCTCCGGCCCCTGGCTGGCCTCACCTCTTCCTCTCCCCTCCATGCACCTGAAGCTACAGCCAGGCTGCCATAGGTGCTGCTGGAGAAATGGGCCCTTCCTGCATCTCTTCTCTGCCTGAAATTCCCTTCCACCACACCTCTTCAGTCTTTAAGATCCAAACCTTCACTCCTGAAGGCTTCTAACACCAGATGACTTCCACATGGGAGCTCATGCCTCCAAAGACCCACAACACAGAACCCTTGCTGAGTGCTCACTACGTGCCAGGCACTAGGCCAGGTGCTTTCCATATATTATCTCATTTAACCTGCACAACCCAGTGACAAGGGCACAGGACTATAGTACTATCTCTGGTTTATGGATGGAGCAATTAAAGTTTAGAGAAGTGAAGGAATCGGCTCCAAGACACCCAGGCTACAGGGCAATCAGGATTCAAATCCACGCCTGTGGGTTTCCAGAGCCCAAGCTCATAACCACCACCGTGATTAACCACGCGGCCTTAGGTTAATCAATTCTCTAAGCCTTAGCTTTCAGATGAGAAAAGCTCCCTTTCATGGATGCTCAAAGGACTAACAATATCATTTAAAGGAAACAGCGTGCAGAACCTTAACACGTTAGCTCTTGTTAGTCTGTGGAGCCCCTTACTGCCGTCTGCCCCTGTTAATTGTCTACCTGGCGTCTTCTCTTGCTTCTGGGGCCATCACTCCCCACTGGGGTCTGCAAAGTTTGTGTACACACGGGGTATTTGAGGGTCTGTCCATCACGGCTCCATCTGGGGCCCCTGTGAATTGCTCTGTGGTTTGAAACATTTTGCAAGGAGCTCTCCACTTGGCACTTTTATCTACATTCTCAGTGAATCTTAACCTCAGGAGGTTAGGGGTAAGGTTAGTGCCGGGAGGTGGGCACCATCATCCCGGTGTTCAGGGGTATCAGGACTCCACTGCTTCTGGAGAACACTCAGTGTACTTCCCGTGACCCAGGCACCCTGCTGGGCACTTCTGTCCTCATTTCACGAGCACAGCCACTCTGTGAGGGAGTACTACTGCTGGCCTCAGTTTTATATCTAAGGAAACGGAGCCACAGAAAACTTACCCTGGTTCCCACAGCTTTTGAGGGGCTGGATTAAGATTTGAACCCAGAGTCTCTCGCTCCAGAGCCTGTGCCTCTCACTAGGCAGCCACTTTGCTTCTCATCCTATGGCTGCAGTTGTCGGCACAGCACAAAGACATCTGCATCCCAGTCCCAGAACCTGTGAATGTGCTAGGATACATGGCAAAGGGGAATTAAGGTTGCAGGTGGAATTAAGGTTACTAATCACCTGACCTTGGGTTAGGAAGAGTAGCCTGGATTCCCCAGGTGAGCCCAATGGAACCACAGGGGCCCTTTAGATGGAGCCAAGAGCAGCAGAAGGTCAGAGTCAGAGAAGGGTGTGAAGATGCAACAGCACTGCTGGCTTTGAAGATGGAGGAAGGGGCCACGAGCCAAGGAATGCAGGTGGCCTCTAGAAGCTGCTAAAGGCAAAGAAGTGGATCCTCCTCAGAGCCTCCAAAGGAACACAGCCCTGATGGCACCTTGATTTTAGCCCAGTGAGACTCATTTTGTGCTCTGACCTCCAGAGTATAAGATACTAAATCTGTGTTATTTTAAGCATGAAGTTTGTGGTCATTTGTTATAGCGGCAGCCACAGGAAACTCAAACAGGTGTCAAAGCAGCTCACATTTCTTTCCTGCTCAAAGCTGGGCAGGCCATCGGGGCTCTGTGGTAGGGTCCAAAGGCAAAGCCCCACCCTAAACACCCTCTCCTGGCCCCCCGTGGGTAGATCCCATCTGAGGCCCTCTCAGGCTTTGTCCGGCTACCAGGTAAAACCAGACATTTTATCCCAGCACCAGACATGTCCCAGCTTCCCTGCAGATCAGGAACGAAGCTGGGAGGACAGAAGCCAGGGACCCAACACAACAGGCCTCATGGGCTCCAAAGTCCCCTCCCTGGGGGTGAGGAGCTGGCGGGCCCCACCTGCCAGAGGCAGAGGGGCTGAAAATCATTACAAGAAGTCTAAGGACAAAGGTGGAGTTGATCCTTCCAAGGAGCAACTGGGTCCAAGGAGATCCTTTACTGAGAAAGGGGTGGGGGGCAGAATAGAGAGAGAGAGAGAGACATCAAATTTACATGAGGGGAAGACAGGCTTTTAATTACTCCTTTCCTTAACCTCATTGTGCCTTGAGGTATTTTAACATTACTCTCCCTGGCAGGAAGGATTGATTGTCTCTTGGCATTCAGAAACCCTGATTAATGTAAAACTAACCAGTCGTTCTGAACTCTGGGGAATTAATCACTTAAATGTGGGAATTAACCAATAAACAGTTCAAACATGCAATAAACCAAGCCATTAAAAATTAATCGCTCGACATCCCAGCCATGTAAACAGGGCTAATAAGAGCCTGGCAGCTTAGAGTGAGGAGGAAAAGGAGGCAGTAGGGGAAGCAATGCCTTTAACCGGCTGCCCCCGAGGACCAAAGTGGACACATCAATGTCCAGGCCACATATCACAGACCATCGGGGCAGGTGACATCTGGTTCCTGGGACCTTCCACCCTGGCCTTAGGACAAGGGCAGGCAGACAAGAGAGAGAAAGGAAGCCCTCCCCAGGCTGTCAGAAGAACGTGGCAGGGTTAGAGCTACAACCTGTGACAAATATTTACTGAGCACCTACTATGTGCCAGGCATTGTGCTGGGCTCTGCAGATACAGGCAGACCTCGTTTTATTGTGCTTCGCAGACACTGCATTGTTCTACAAGCTGAATGTCTGTGGCAACCCTGTGTCGACCAAGTCCACTGGTGACATTTTGCCAACAGCGTTTGCTCACTTCGTGTCTCCATGTCACATTTTGATAATTCTCGTATTATTTCAAACGTTTTCATTATTATTATATTTGTTAGGGTGATCTGTGATCAGTGATCTTTGATGTTACTATTGCAAGAAGACTATGACTCACTAAAGGCTCAGACGATGGTTAGCATTTTTTCAAATAAAGTATTTTTTAATTAAGGTATGTACATTGGCTTTTTAGACATAACATTATTGCACACTTAATTGACTGTAGTATAGTGTAAACATAACTTTTGTATGCACTGGGAAACCAAAAAATTTGTGTGACTCACTTCATTGTAATATTCTCTTTATTGCTGTGGTCTGGAACCAAACCCGCACTATCTTTGAGGTCTGCCTGTACAGCTGTGATCAAGGAGACAGTGGAGCTGTCACTGTATGTGTGTCTGTGTGTTTTATAAAGTGAACATATTTGTTTTATAAAACACTGGCTATAAAGGAAAATAAAGCAAGGGATGAGGGTAGATATTATGGGGGAAGAAAGTTCTTACTTTAGACAGGGTAATCAGAAAAGGCCTCTCTGTAAAGATGCCATTTGCCTGAGACCCAAAAGAAGTGAGGGCACAAAGCATCCAGATATCCAGGGAAGAGAGTGGGAAAGGCCCTGAGGTGTGAGTTACCCAGTGCCTGGAAGGGAGTGACCCAGAGGTGTGGGTCTGGGGGGACAGCTGTGGGGAGTGCAGTGTGCAGATCATCTAGGGCCTTGCCAGGAAACCGTAAAGAACCGTAAAGACT
This sequence comes from Eschrichtius robustus, assembly GCF_028021215.1. Classification (NCBI taxonomy): domain Eukaryota; kingdom Metazoa; phylum Chordata; class Mammalia; order Artiodactyla; family Eschrichtiidae; genus Eschrichtius; species Eschrichtius robustus. The sequence continues at coordinate 13,658,699 of NC_090826.1, read as the reverse complement.
CCGGCTTCTGCCCCTGGGGGTTCCTGAGCAGAGATGAGAGATGTTAGGAGAATCACGCTGGCTGTGGGGGTGAGGATGCATGATGGGACAAAGGCAGGAACAGGAAGACCAGTCAGGAGGCAGCTGCAACCATCAGGGGTAGCCATTTGCTGCCTCTCCTGTATCCATGTCCCCCTCCCAGTCAACAGCACCCAGCTCTTGCTTTGGACCTGCCCTTCCCCCATTTCCACCTGTGGCTTGGATGGGGTTCACTCAACTGTCAGCTCAGAGGTGCATCCCAGCAGGTTTAGTCCAATGGGCTTATCCCAACACTTAGACCACGTGTGAGCTGACTGAAGCCAATGAGATGAGGAGACATCAACTCAGGGATGCTGAGAAAGAATGTTTTTTCTTCTTATCACAGGAGTCCCCCACCCCCACTCCCAAAGAACCCTCTTCTCTTGTTTAGCATGTGGCTGTCAGGTCTGAAATGGCCATGGCCCTTGCTGTGACACACCCTGAGGATGAAGCAGACCCCTGGAGAAGGGCAGAGCCAAGAATGTCACGGAGAAACAGGACCAGGGTGCAACACCATGAACTTCTGGATCAAACTGTTCCTGAAGCCAGACTACCTCTGGGGGTTTCAGTTCTTTCAGTCGATCAGTTTCCTTGTTTTGTTTAAGCCAGTTTGGGTAGGTTAGATTCCTAACTGACACAGAACCTTATGCTATGTTTATTATTTCGCCTGGGGCTTACAAGTACCCTAGGAAGTATGTACTAGAGCCAACTTCCTAATTTACAGATAAGAAAACCAAGCCTCAGTAAAATAAATTCCCCAGTGGCATATTGCTAGGATTTGGCAAAGCTGAAATGTGAACGCAAGTCTTGCTGGTTTAAAAACCCTTGCTTTGAGCTTCTATTTTCATTCTTTCTCCCCCTCCCTCTCTCCCTCTTTCTCTCCCTTTCTCCCTCTCCCTCTCCCTCTCCCTCCCCCTCCCCCTCCCCCCCCATATATATGTATGTATGTATGTAAAATAGTAGGGACCTTCCGCTGGGCTGCATGATTTAATTTGGGAACAACAGGTGCAGCATACACGCCCCTCCCCCCACACACACACCCTTAGCAGCCTCATCACTAACAGGCATCACTAACCATTTGAAGAACTCTTCCCTGCAGGGCCCCGAAGCTGTGTGGCATCTCTTCGCATCCTTGCAGCCCCTTGGATTCCCATGTGAGATAATGACTAACACGGTCCTGACAAGATCAAGAAGTAACACCAGCCGCTGAACTGAGGCTCCCCAGCCAACGCAAGCTACCCTCTCCCAGACCCTGTCCTCCTGGGGCCGTGGAAGGACGTGGACGTGGATGCTGAAAACTAGGAGAAGCCACGAGAAGACAGGCGGTGTCTGGGCGCCCTGTGGGGAGACAGCATCCCCAAGGAGAAGACAGCCAGGCACCATCCACCGGGGACGGCCAGAGGCCAACACTGCATCCCCCACGTGGCCCTGGTCAGGTCACAGATTTGAAAACTAACAAAAGTTTCCAGAAACATATAAAATGGCAACACTGGTAAAAGAAGAAAGAAAAAAGTTGAGTGGACCAAACAAACTATTCAATAAACTGAAATGGTAATCAGAGATACCCCGACCTAAGGGCCATAACCTTGGATGGTTGTATGGGTGAGTTCTACCAAATTGATTATCCCCATAAAGAAGATGTGGTACATATATACAATGGAATACTACTCAGCCATCAAAAAGAACAAAATAATGCCATTTGCAGCAACATGGATGGACCTAGAAAATATCATACTAAGTGAAGTAAGCCAGACAAAGACAAATACCATATGCTATCACTTATATGTGGAATCCAAAATACGACACAAATGAACCTATCTATGAAACAGAAACAGACCCACAGACATAGAGAACAGACTCGTGGTTGCCAAGGGGGGAGGGGGCTGGGGGACAGATGAAGTGGGAGCTTGGGATTAGCAGATACAAACTATTGTATATAGGATGGATAAACAACAATGTCCTACTGTATAGCACAGGGAACTATATTCAATATCTTATGATAAACCATAATGGAAAAGAATATAAAAAAGAATATATATATGTATAACTGAATCACTTTGCTGTACAGCAGAAATTAACACAACACTGTAAATCAGCTATAACTTCAAAAAAAGAAACTGATTATCCCCAGCTTACAGAATATCGGAAAAAAGGAAAGTTACCGAACTCACTTTATGAGGTTAGTAGGATCTGAATTTCACAATGGAATGAAGATAATATAATAAAGGAAATCATAGGCCCATTTCACTTATGAACAGATTTGTAACATTCCAAAATAAAGTATCAGCTAGCCAAGTGTAATAGTCAACTGAAAACAATCCAGTGGAGAGGTGTGTGGTGTTATGGTTAAGAGGTGGAGTAGAGTCAGACAGCTGGGTTCTAATCCCAACCCCTCCACTCCTTACTCACTGTAGTAAGTCCCTTAGGCGCAGGTAAGGGGGGACCCCGCCCTGGACCCCACCTACGATAAGTACATGCACACACACACCCCCTCCGTCACTCAGCCCCAGCACAACAAAACCCCTAACGCAGCATCCACACTCACAACTAACACCACTCAGGCCCCAGAAGATGCTTTGCAGCATCTCCTGCTCAACATCATAGAAACACAGAACAACGCTGCTGCAGACACCAGAGGGACACAGCCATAAGTCGCAGGAGGAACTGAGCAGCAGAAACATTTCAGTAAGAGAAGTGACAAACTCATCAAATCTTTCTCCCAGCGCTCACGCCATAGATTCCCACAGAACCAAGTACCATTCCTGGAAGCACCTGTTTCCTTTGCCACTCTTCACACTTCGATTTGTGGAGCAAAAGGTACTCATGACCTAGCTGGATTAGAACAGTATTCACAACAGCCTCACGTGGCAGCTCAGGAACATTCTGAAACATTGAACAATTCACATGACTCTCATATATGCACAGGCAGACCTCAGAGATACTGCGGGTTCAGTTCCAGACCACCCCAAGAAAGCAAACATCGCAATAAAGCGAGTCACATGAACTTTTTATTTCCCAGTGCATATAAAAGTCATGTGTATACTCTACTGCAGTCTGTTAAGCATGCAACAGCATTATGTCTCAAAAATCAACATTCATACCTTCATTAAAAATACTTTATTGCTGAAAAAATGCTAACCATCATCTGAGGCCTCAGCAAGTTGTAATCTTTTTGCAATTGTAACACCAAAGCTCACTGATCACAGATCACCATAACAAATATAATTATGATGAAAATGTTCGAAATATTCCAAGAATTACCAAAATGACATGAAGTGACACAATGTAACACCAAGTAAGCAAATGCTGTTGGAAAATGACACCGATAGATTTGCCTGATGCAGGGTTGCCACAAACCTTCAATTTGTAAAAAGCACAATAGCAGCGAAGCACGATAAAGAGAAGCACAGTAAAACGGGGTAAGCCTAGATCTAGATGCAATTTGGGTTAAAAGCATGATACTCGTTATTTGTATCAGCAACTAAATGGACATTGAATGCTAGAATTATATTTTCAAAGGGTAAATGAATTCAAGCTTTAAATAATTCTGAATTTAAACTTTTATTGATATATATTTTGCTTTTAAATGTTTGCAAATAACTTTAAATTTTAGATGAAAAACATTTTGAAAGGTTAAGAAATTGTTTTTATTTTTTACATTCATTTTATAGTTGATTAAAGTTTAATTTTGTATACTTTGAACATAATTATGCTTTATATTTTAATCTTTTATATCACTACTATCAATAGAACACAAACCATAGGAAAGCCTGAATTACCACAAAATTTAGTTATTTTTTTGAACTGGAAACAAGAAAAGTAAGTTTTATGTAATAAATGTATAAATTATGAATTATGTATGACTTTGTTACTCATCCAAATATCTCAGATTTATCAACAGAATACCGAAATGTGTGCAAATAATTAAATTCTGTCATCTTGGTATCTTGTAGATTGGCATCTTGTAAAGATTTGATTGAGGTATATTTCTCAGGTAGGAGGATGGAATATATTTTATTTAACAGTTTGTTAACTTGTTTAATAACTCTAAATTTATTTATAATTGGTTTATAAGCATCCATTTATACTCTTCCCCTGGATCTACAAATGCTAGAGTTGGGCCTGACTAGCTGTAGGACGTTGAGCAAGTTAATTAGCCTTTCTGTGCCTACCTTGTCTCATCTAAGAAGGGGATAATAAATAGTGCCTAGTTCATACACTCATTAGAAAGACTGAGTTAATATTTATAAAGCACTTCTAACTCAGTCTGGCACACAGATGGAGCTTTACAAGTACTTTTAGACAGAGTGGGATTCAGCACAGACGTGCAGGAATCATTTCTTGAGACTGACAAAAGCATTTGATCAAATTTAACATCTATTTATTTTTTCAAACTCAAACAAGAAATTGAAGAGAAGTTCCTTAACTGGATCAATGCTACATAGTAAAACCTAAAGCAAATGCCATCCTTGGCTGAGAATCTTAGCCTTACTCCTTTTAAGACTGGGAATAAGGCAAGGAAGCCAGCCCCTGTTCGCTACTATTCCACATCGCACTGGAAGTCCTGCCACATTCAGCAGGACAAAACGAAATAAAATGTAAAAGAATCGGAAGAAGAGAGAGAAAACTATCATTGTTCACATTTAAGATAATAATGTCAGCATTTATAGAAAAAAACCCAACAGAATCTGAACAGCATAGAACAAGCAACTTAAAAATTAACAGCATTCTTCTACACTGGCAATAGTCAACTAGCAACATAATAGAAGATGAGATACCGTTCATATTATCAATCAAAAAATATAAACTATTTTGGAATTGACCCAAATGCCCAAGACTTGTATGGGGAAAGTTTTAAATTATTAAATGACCAAAAAAAAAAAAAAAAAAGGAAACCTAAATGTCATGTTAACATTGTTAATATGCTAATCCCCCAAAGTAATCTAAAAAATGTAATGCAATTTCAATAACAATGAGAGCGGGGTTTTTAAAGAATTTGATCAATTAATTCTAAAATGAATCTGGAAGAAGAAGATGTCCTCTAAGTGCTCAGTCTCAAAAAGGCAGAGCAAAGCCTCTGGCCTCTGAGGGATTAAGAGAGATCCCAGAGGTGTGGTGATAAAAACAGCTGTGATGCTCACATAAAAAGCAGACGAACCAACAGAACAGAAGAGAGAGCCCAGAAACAGAACCGTCTGGGTGTGGAAAGTCAAAGCGTGATAAAGGTGGCTCCCGAAACCGGAGGAGAAAGGGTGGAATGTGGTGGCAGGTGGTGGTGGGGGGTAGGGGGTGGCACTGATCGACAGTATGGAGAAAAATAAAGTTGTGTGCTTGCCATACAGAAAACACAGAACGGAAACCAGATGGATTAAAGTCCTCAATTTTAAAAGTAAAACTATAAAGAAAGCTAAGGGAAGAAATCATGGGGGAATCTTTTTGACCCTGGAGTAGAGAAGGACATCTAAAACCAAGACAGAAAAATACACACATACACACAATTTCTAAGGCCAAAAAAAAAGAGAGAGAGAGATGTAGGAACATAAAAATGATAGCTTTCTGTTCAGTGAAAGCACAGATGCATTTAACAGAAACATATCAAAACAGGACAAGATATTGGCAATGTCTAAAAGTGACAAGTAAGGATCTCTTACAAACCAACAAGAAGAAAGTCCAAAACATGGGGAAATGGACAAAGTGCATGATGAGTTGATTTGCCAAGTCGATTAGCGGATCAGCCATCTGAACAGCCAGCAAGCACGCAGAGGTGTTCAACCACAGGCTGATCAGCAACACACACAGGAAAGCAAGGTGTTTTACATACATCAGATTAGCGAAACTAGAAAATCACCAACAAGTGCTGGAGAGGATGCGGGGAAAGGAAGCTCTCAGCCCTGCTGGGACCTTCTGGAAGGTCATCTGGTGGGACCTGGTGAATTCCACGTGCACGTCTTTCCCACTCCTGGGTCTACACCCCCCTCCAAAGCCACAATGGGGCCTTACAAGGACATTCCCTGCAGCACTGCTCGTGGAGCGGGAACTGGAGACGTAACCGACGTGGGTACCACTCAGGGAGACACTGAGCCCTGCATGCATCCATGAAAAGCATGTCTGTCGGTGGATAGTACCAGGTACACAGACATATCTTCAAAACAGAGTGTTGAGCAGAAACAGTTAAGAAATAAAACGAGCTCTTCAATAGCACAAACCGGTGACAGAAATTAACACAGAAGCTGTTGTGGTTTATTATCAACGCACACATACCTCGGGACAGACAACAAGCACGTGTGTTCCATGCAGAGGGAACAGAAGTAGAGTCTGGGAATGAAAGATTGATAAAGAGTGAAACCAGAGAGGAGCCTTGGCCAGACAAGTGGTAGAATGACATGAACTGGCTTCACCTGGGGGACAACAATAGAATTTTTTTTAATTGGTTTTGGCATTTGAAAAGCATTGTGTGGACCAGATGCAGGACAATCACATGCATCTCCACCACCCTGGTAGAAATTAGGGCAGGACTCAGACTAATACACCTTGAAACCAGGGCTCCCAAGAAAACTCTATGGGCCTTTCAAATCTATTATTCTTATATTTTCTTTCTATCTATCTGTCTGTCTCTCAAACGTCCTTCCCTGCACTCGGTACCCACAGATCGGCTGCGAGTCTTCCTTTGCAAGCCTACGCTCCCTCCAAGATGCTGTCCAGGCCCTGCCTCCCTCATCAGAGGGTCTTCTGCCCTCCCGGACCCCACCCTGGCTGTGTATCCGAATTGCACATTGGCTACCCAGCTCCCCCACTAGATGTGAGCTCCTTGGGGCACCTCGCCTGTCCCACTATGATCCAGCTCCGGGCACCTCAAAGGTGGCCAATGTTTGCAGAGTGAAGTGACAGCACACGTTACATCCTGCAGCACCTTCACATGATTCAGGACCAGACACAAGGCAGAGCCTGGGCTGACGAGGCTGCCCAGTTACACTGCACATTCCAAAGACTTACAAACTGATGCGACCTCTGCCTTCTAGGCAGAACTGGCCTAATTAGCTAATTCTTTGAGATCCTCAGAGAGAACCCAGGTGCCCCTAGAGCAGCGCCATGATGGGGGACGACTCGGACTGTGAATTTACCCAAGGATTTGGCTACACAAAAAAGCCTTTATGGAGAGAGGGGAACTCCCTCCCTCACCCCCATCCTCTCTGCATTCAGACCCGATGGTATTCCAGTCTCTTAATTATTCCAGGTCCCACCTCATCTCCTCTGGAGCCAACTCAGACTTCTTGCTCCACGCCCCACACCCCCTTCTTGGTAATAAAGCTGCCCTTCACTGGGCACTCAATACATGCTTGGCATTGTAACTAACAGCTTTACCTATGTCCCATCATTTAATCCTTGGAGCACCCAGAAAGCTGGGGGTCCCTCTCCCCATTTTACAGATGAGCAAACCGAGCTTTGGAGAGGTTACACACAGCCAGTAAGTAGAAGACACCACCAGAGCCATGCCCAGGGCAGCAGGCTTCCAGAACCTTCTCTCAGGGATGCTCTACACTCTACTCCATGGGGAGGATGAGAAGAAGGTCTGACTGGCGAGTCTGAGAAATACTACACACTTGCCCTGCCCCCCTTGGAGACTCACAGCCTCTGGCATTTTGAGGACCCTGAGAAGCCTGTTTAACGCGGCATTTCTGACACACGTTTGGCTACAGACCCCCCTTCCCGGGACACTCCTGTCTGCAGAACACAGCTCGGGAGATGCTGATGTGGTCCAGGAATGATGGGGTTCAGCTCCAAGCAATCATGGCCTCACAGGAGAGACAGGGGGGTCCTAAAATGACAACTAATGATGACTATGTATCAAGCACCTATCACAGCGGGGCGTGGGCACCTTATCAGACATCACCTCAGATCCCCACAGCGGCCCCAGGAGGTGCCATCCTGCCTGTGGAGGTGCAGACACTGAGGCTCTGGGATGCTGGGGACCTGGCCCTGGACCACCAGCCAGACAGGAAAGATTTGCATCTCCAACCCAGTCTGGTGGGAAACCTGAGCTGTCTCTGTGAACCGTTTCATAGTCACAGGTGCTCCCAAACAGGGCTATACACCTGTGGTGGGAGAGCATGAGCCCAAAGTGATGCAGACCACACCGGGCTGCCAGGGAAGGCCCCCAACTGGCTGCACTCTGCAGAGACCAGAGCAAAGGGGTGCCTGGTCAGTGGCCAGAGTGGCTGCCACCCGCCTCGGCCCTCAGGGCTGGTCTGGCTCCCCTGAAGTCCTGGAGATATACCAACTCTATCATTCTGGAAATTCCCAGCTTGGAGGTTAACAAGCTAACTCAAGGACAAGGTAATACCCCAACAAGCTGCCACCTAAACCTCCCTACTTGGTTCAGTCTGAGTCTAGAATACACTATCAGCTAGCTGCCAGAGAGGGGTCCACCTGGAAGGGGTTAGAAGAGGAGATCAAGAAGCAGCACACTGTCGGTGCCTGAAGCCAACTGGGCCTGGGGTTTGAATCCTGGACCAGCCCCATGGTATCTGTGTGAGCCTGGAGGTTGGAAAGTTCCCAGATCCCCTGTGCCAGGATCTTTACACACACACACACACACACACACACACACACACACACACACACAGAGCCATCCTCCTCCTTCCTTCAAGTTAAAACCCACCCAAACCACTTCCTGTTCCTCCTCTTCTCCTTCATTCTCCAGGGAATCAAACTGTACCCAGCAGAGTCGGTCTGGGCAGGCTCAGAGGCCAGGGCAGCTGGGGGTCCGCAGGACCTGCCGCCCTGCTGCTGACTTCAACATTCCCAGCCTGGTGAGCCGCCAGGGGAGAGCGTCATGCCCAGCAGACCCCACTGAGCGGAGTGAGCCGCCTGCTGGGTCCCCACTCACTAGCTCAGCTCTTAGAGGCCCCAGAGGGGTTCCTGGGGGGTAAGCCCTGGCAGGGAGGGGGTGGCAGGGGAAGGAGGGGCTGCACAACACTGCACCCCACATCAGTTTGCTTGGTGCGCAGTCTTGGAACTGCCCGATCTCATCTTGAGTTGGAAAACAGCCACCCATGCAAACCCAGCCCACTTTGTACAAGTATCGTGCACATTTGGGGATGACAATCACAGCGATTTGGGGGAATCATAGGTGGGTAAGGTCATTCCAAGGTCGTCAGGTCTACAACCCATCTGTACACATATCTAACCTCTGGTAATCAACATGGGTCCCCCGCCCTGCTTTTTCATTTCCATTTTACAGCCTCACTGATGGGAGCCAAAGGGAATCTGTTACCCCAGCGTTCGAGTGTGTGCGACACTCCCTCTCAAAAAGTGTTCTTTTTTTATTGCTCCTAAATCTTTCCTGGTGTAGCTAAAGCCTCCCTCTTAATCCCAAGTAATGGAGAGAAGGGAAAACTAAAAATAGAAGGAAATTTACATGTGCAGAACACCTGTTATATTTTACTACTTTCTTATTTAATCATCACAAGAACCCTGCGAGGTGGTGAGAGCGTCTTTCTAGAGTATACAGGCTCGGAGAAGCCCAGGTTTGCCCGGGATAAAGACTCTCCCAGCCTCCCTTGAAGCTAGGTGTGGTCCTGAGACTGGTTAGTGGCAAGTATAGGGGGTAGGTTTCTATCTGCAACTTCAGGAAGGGTCCTTAATGGGAGGAAGTGAGCCCTCCTTTGTCCTTGCTCCCTTCTGCCGCTGGAGCACAGACAGGATGGCAAGCTCCCATGACCAGCTTGGAACGTGAGCATCTTGGAGAATGGAAGCTATTACGTAGCAGAAATAGAGAGAGGAAGACGGATCCCAACTCAGCAGGACCCCATGCCACATGGAGAGGGACCCAACTCTAAACTATTTGAACATGAGAGTGAATCAAATTCTATGTTGCTTAAGCCTCTTATTGGGGGTTTTTCTACATTAATATTAAACAGATAAAAGGACCTATGTATGAGGTGATCCTCTTTTTGCAGACCTTATCAGTAGATTGTTTACTGCTTCAGAATGTAAAGGGTTAGAAGGAATTTCCAGTATTACTGACCACCCACTCCCATAAGAGTAGTTCCGTTTTTAAAGATGCTTTTCTCTGAGGGAGAAGGATTAGGTACTATCTGGAAGACCAACCCTCTAGGACCTTTACACTGACCTCCATTTCCCCTCTGATGGCAACCAGAGAGCTTCACACAGGAATTTAGAAAATCTTATATAACTTCACATGATAGGTAATAAGACACAGTGAAGTAAAAAAAAAAAAAAAATTACAGCAAAGAAAAAAGGAGAAAAAAATGAGATCAGGAAGACTTATATACCTGCAGCACTTTGACTGAGCTTCCTAGCAGCCAAAGCAAAGAGGGAAACACAATCAACACATGGTGACTACTGGTTGCTCAATATCTGTTTCCCAGGCTTCAAGGCCTGAAAGTCATTTCTCCTACAGAGCCTAGGGTGGACAGTGCAGTTGATGGACCACACCAGCAACAGTCCTGGTGGCAAATGCAATAATGAGTCCTGTAGCATAATATATTTAATCCTCCCAACCACCCTGGGTGGTGGTGTTGATTACCATTCACATTTTACAGATGAGGAAATCAAGGCAAAGGAAGTTAAGTGACTCTACCCAAGGTCACCCAGCTAGGAAATAGCAGAGCTGACATTCCAGTCCAGGAAATCAGGCTTCATAATCCAGGCTTTTAACCAACGGCTTTGAGGTTAACCAGACCTGGCTTCAAATCTCACCCACTATCCGCTGCTGAGCAGCCACCGGCAAGTGACTGAACCTCTCTGAGCTTCTGTATCCTCACCTGTCGATGGAAATAATCCCATAAACCAAACAGGATGTTGCATGTAACAAAGTGTGGTGGGACTTCTCCTGGTGCCCTGGAATTACACCAAAACCAAAATGAGAGACAAGGAGGACCAAGTACCCTAAGAAGAGAGAGCTAACAAGTAACTGCCTGAAATTGGGGCCAGACTACCCCTTCTTGTCTCCTGCCAGGACTTACTAGGAGGCAGCAAAGCCAGCCCCGAACACCAATGCTCCCCACACATGTTGTGCGCAAAAGGTCAGCCCTACAGAGGGCAGAGTGCTGGCCATGGAGAGGTGACACAGGCAAAGAGATGACGGTCACCAAAGAGCAGGTGCCAGGAGATGCTGTCAGAGCAGCAGAGACCATCAAAGTGCACAGAACCAACCCAAAGCAGGCCAGGTGGCCCCCACCCTCTGCAACCTGCCTGGTCCAACAAAGAGCGAGCCGCCCTCCTCCCCAACCTCCTGGAGGAGGCTGGGAAAACTCGGGGTGGGCGTGAAATAGCTTTAGACGAGGCGTGAGATCCGCGATTCTAAAACAGACTGGACTATGATTTAATAACTGGAAAGGGCCAGAAAAGAGTGAAACCTGCCTGAGGACATTCAGGCCCAAGAAAGGAGAACTCGAAGTAACTCCGTTAAGGGCGGAAACATTCAAACCCATTTTTACCCACAAAGCAAGAACACGCCTCAGTTAACTGGCTACGTGGATAAATGGGCAGGAGGGCGGACGATGCTCAGGAGAGAGGCCCCCATGAACTCTGGGATGAGAGGGGAGCCGATGTCCCTGATGTCAACGTAAAGGTGGTGGTGGGATGAGCAGGGCCCCGCGGGGATGACAGGGTGGGTAAAGTAGGAGTTGGGTGGAGATGGACGAGATGGGACTTCCAGCCACCCATCTGAGGCCTGGAGGGAGCAGAAAATAAATGTTGTACTCGAATCTCTGGCCTCCGCGTAGGTTTGCATTTGATAAGAAAGACGGGGCTCTTTCCTGTTTCCAATGCAACCAGAAAACCCTTCCAAATACCTGAAGGCAAAGTCACAGGGTCACATCACATTCAAGCAGTTCTTGTAAATGTTTCCACATATTTGTTCAAACCAGCCACAGGCCTGTGAAACCCAATTCTGGGCCTCAGTTTCCAATTTGCCACATCCTCTAGGAAGGGTTAAAACACATCCTCTAGGAAGGAGAGGGTTAGAGTGATGAGAATAAGGTAGGTAAGGCCCTGGGTGGGGACATTTGCCTACAGTAGGCACCTCATAAGTGTCTGGTTTACCCTTTCTCGAGCTCAGACCGCGGCAGCTGTCCTCACTTGGCTGAGCTGCTCTGATGCAAGAAGCGGGGGTCCCGAGGCGCCGGGGCCTGGCTGCAGCCCAGCCACGGAGGGGCAGGAATCCAACCCAAGGCAGCCGAGAGTCACGAACGTCACAGATGGCAGAGAGAAGGGGGCCACGAACACGCCTCTCATCTCCAGTTAGGAAGAATCAGGTTGGGGACGAGTTCTTATTTTTTCCCTCTCTCTTCCTCGTGTGATGTGTTTCTGACAGTAATCAGAGATCCATCCCCCTGGGAGCCAACAATAATGATTAATGGTGTTAAATATAGCCAGAGGCTGCCAGGGCAAAATTAGGCGCCATGCATAAAACATCACCCTCCTCGTCAGGCAGGCAAATCAGCCAGGCTCTGGGGCCCGGTGCCTGCGAACCAGCACCCATCATCGGGGCGGCCCGATCCAGCCGGCCTCCTTGCCGCCTGCCCACAGGGTGCCTGCTGTTCAGTCTGTGCCTACATGTGCCCCTATGGACCTCAGAGACACCATGGCCCCTGAGTTGACCATGAATAAAGGAATCACTGTGAGTTTGAGATTAATACATACACACTACTGTATATAAAACAGATAATAAACAAGGACCTACTGTATAGCACAGGAAACTATCCTCAATGTTTTGTAATAACACATATGGGAAAGGGATCTGAAAAAGAATATATATATATATATATATATATAAAATGTATAACTGAATCACTTTGCTGTACACCTGAAACTAACACAACATTGTAAGTCAACTATACTTCAATTTAAAAAAAAGGAATTGGGATTCCCTGGTGGTGCAGTGGTTGAGAATCCGCCTGCCAATGCAGGGGACACGGGTTCGTGCCCCGGTCCGGGAGGATCCCACATGTCACGGAGCAACTAGGCCCGTGAGCCACAACTACTGAGCCTGCGCGTCTGGAGCCTGTGCTCCGCAACGGGAGAGGCCGCGACAGTGAGAGGCCCGCGCACCGCGATGAAGAGTGGCCCCCGCTTGCCGCAACTGGAGAAAGCCCTCGCACAGAAACGAAGACCCAACACAGCCAAAAATAAATAAATAAATTTATAAAAAAAAAAAGTTTAAAAAAAAAAGGAATCGCCGTGGAGGATGGAAAGAGAATGTGCTTGAGACCCAAACAGACCTGAGTTTAAATCCCAGCTCTTCCACCTCCTAGCTGAGTGGCCTTGGGCAAGTCACTTCCCACCTCTGAGCTTCAGTCTACTCTTCTGTGAACAGACCTTCTCACAGCCGACAGGTTGGTGCCAGGATGTAGTGAGAGTGAGACATTCAGTAGACACTCAAAAAAAATGTCAGCGCCCTTCCTCCTGCTCCCATCCCCAAATAGCTGTGTGACCTAGAGCAAACTACTCAGCTTCTCTGAATCCAAGTTTCTCACGTACAAAATGGAGATAGTGATGTCTACCTTCATGGGGCATGGAAAACACCTACTATGTGCTTAACACCTCCATCCATTATGCTGTGGACAGGGATGAGGAGCACCTGTGTGCCAGGTTCTGTACTGGGGTGAGACCACAAGGACTGAGACATTCGGTCCCGGCTCTCATGGTCCCTGCTTTCAGTCTAGTGGGGAAATAGGCAACAGGTTAAACACAGTAACTACAAATTATAAAAGATTTTCTAAAGGAAAAAAAAAAGAAGCTAAAATACAATGTAAGACGGATTGAAAGGAGGTGTTCCAAGGAGGTGATACATGAGAAGAAATAGCCCTTCCAGGAGCGTGGGAGAAGTTATTTCCTTCCTGGCGATCACTCCCTCAGATCTCCCCAACCCATATGAACGTCCCTCCCTTCTATGTCAGGGGGTCCCCTCATTCTTGGGGTGGCTGGGGGTGGCCAAAATCAGTCATCCCACTAAGATCAAAGGCCTCCAAACTCTTGATTGTGCATCCATCCCCGTGTGCATTTGTTTATCATTATAAGCATGCACTGCCTTCCTAATTTTATGTACATCATTAAACATACACAAAATACACCTTTAGAGGAGGAGGTGAGGACATAAATAGAAATGAAGCTCTAATTCTGCCTCCTGCTCTCCGTGGTTCCTTTCACACCCTCCTGGGCATCCACATAGCCCACTTGGCAACCACTGATCACGAACGGCCCCAGAGATGCCCGAGGCACGCCAAGAGGTCAGCTGGCCGACATCTGCCCCTCCAACACAGATGCGCCAGAAAGGAGTCAAGTTTGCAAGTCCACCAGCTCAGCTCTCTCTCCCACAGTCCCCTGGTGGTGGGCATCAGCTCTGGGTCCCTTTCTGTTTTGCACTTGACCTTCTAAAGCCTGGTGGCACCCCTCTCCACCCTCCTACCCCTCCCCTGCACCCACCTACTCCTCAGGTAGCAGAAGCCCTGCTGCCACCGCTCCTGCTGTCCCTCCTCCCAGGATCACCCCTCCCCACCCTCCTTCCTCACCTGGCTAACTCAGCCATCATTCCCAAAGCATCAGCCAAGGCAGCCCCGTGACACAAAACACAGAGAAAATGATACCTGTATGGGGTACATGGATGAGGCTGCCCATGGCAGGCAGTGACCTTCCTGGGGGCTTGGGCCACCCCAGGCCCCACCTGTCTGCTCTGAGCGCTGAGGGCATTAGGCCTTGGCACACCTGTATCCTGAATCCACACTGGGAGGCTCTGAGCTGAGGTAGCAGCCCTCCTGAACCCTGCCACCTGTGCTCCGGCACACTGGTTGCAATTACCTGTGTGACACCGAGCTCCTTGAGGGGGGAAATGTTTCTTATTTATCCCACATCTGTGGTGTGTGGCCCAGACCCTGGCGCTGATCACACCCTTGGCAAATGTTTGTTAGACTGAACTGTTGATGTGAAAAGAAAGCAAACACGTGTGGGTGAGGAAGGCTTCTTAACCAAAGAAGACCACGGAGACCCAGAAACCACAGACAAAAAGACAAGTATTCCTAACTATATGACAATTCTGAAATTTTGCAGGGCAAAAGAAACCATAAACGGAGTTAACAGACAATGCTGTATCTCTGGCAAAAATAACTGCTCTGCAAAGGCCCAAAGAGGGTTAATACCTATGCTATACAGAAGCTGACAAGTCGACAAGAAGGGGACAAATGACCCTATGGATAAATGAGCAAAGGATTCACACAGGCAATTCACAGGTGAGTGCATCCAAATGGCCAAACAGATAAAAAGCGGTGCAGACCTACTGCTTGTGGTTGGGGTGGGGGGGAATGCAAATTCAAAGTAATGATGAGCTGCCACTTTATACCTCTTGACCTGGGCAAAACTAACAAGACGAGTAACAAGTCTTCCTGGTGGGATACAGGGAAAAGATGGGTCTCCAGTTACTGGGATGAAAGTGTTACAGCCTCTGGGGAAATCAAGCTGGCAACAGCTACTCAAATTAAAAGTACACAAACCTTTTGACTTAGCAATTCAACTCCTGGAATTATACCCCAGAGAAATAAAACCAAAGGATGTACCTAAGCATGTGTGTGTGGGTGGAAGTTTATCTTCATGCTGCTTATTATGGTAACAAACAGGAAATGAATGACAATCGATAGGGGAATGGCCGGTGAAATTACAGGACATCTATGCTCTGGAATATTATACAGTCGTCAAACAAGAATGAACTAGAACTACAGCTATTGGTATAGGAGGATTTCCACAGGGCATTGTTGAATGAGAGATGATCCAGGAATGTAAAAACATTAACAGATGTTTGTGTATGATTTTGAGATCATGGGAAAATATGAAAGGATCCATACGAGATCATTAGCATGATTTCAGGGTGGGAGTCAGGGAGGATGATGTCACTGGTTAGGAGAATAAACAAAAGGTTAAGGGATAAACAAAACAAAGGAAAATTACACTAAAATGTATAATACAATATTTACAGTTATATAAAACTGCCTATGAAAAGACATTTACTCTTGTGTGTAAAGAAATTCCAAATACATGTGCCCTTCCCTCCTTTCATCCTCTTGGCCTCATGCTCACTTTCATCCCCTATTTTCTTCACTCTTCTTCTCAGGTCATACAATTCAGATGAGAAAAACAAATAGATTCCAAATAAGAAGTAATACCTTATTGATCTGGCACCCTTAACTCTCCAGAACACAGTCTAGAACTACAAAGCAAAAAGAGATCTAATGGCCAAAAAGGATTATATATTCTTTACCCCCAAGGAAAGTGCTCTGAGCTAATTACTCTTATTTTATACAATTTTAATAAGCCTATTAAGCTCATGGTGGCAGACATGCCTGAAGGTGACCCCCATGATCCACCCCATGGCATGACCCCAGTGATCCACCCCATGGTGACCCCAGTGATCCACCCCATGGCTTCTAACGAACAGAATATTGCAAAGGTGGTGGGATATCACACCTATGATTGTGTTTCATTATATGACTCTGTCTTAGGCTAAAGAGAGAGATGCTCTCCCGCTGGCCTTGAAGAAGCAAAGTGCCATGTTGCAAATTGCCCGTGGAGAGGCCACAAGGCACAGGTCTGCGGGCAGCCTCTGGGCACTGAGGTGGCCTACAGAACCGGAGGGCAGCCCCAGCCAAGAACCAGGAAAGAACTTACATCCTTGGTCATCAGACCACAGGGAAATGAATTCTGCCAACAACCCGAACCAGTTTCAAAGCAATTCTTCCCCGACCAAGCCTTCAAATGAGAACACGGCCCAGCCCACACCTTGACTGCAGCCTTGTCAGATCCCGAGCAGAAGACCCAGCTAAGCTGTGCCTGGGCTCCTGGCCCACAGAAACCATGAGATATTAAATACGTGTTGTTTCCCACCTCTAAATCGATTGTGATTTGTTATCATGAAGCAAGCGAGAACTAATATACTCATCAAATTAAGAAATAAAAGGAGAAACTAAGGGTGAACTACAACTGTAAGAAATGACCATTAGGATGAAGAATAGCAGATATACACTAGCTAACAACTGTTTGGGGCTGTCCTGAGTTAGGGCGAAGGATCTTATAAGCATCCCCATCACAGCCAAGGGCCGCTATCTAATACCCCAGAGACCAGGAAGGAGGCGAGGAGATGGAGGGAACAGTGAACATTACAACTCTCAATTGTCACTGCAACAACCTATCAGATGGGTACTCTTACCATAGCACACTGCAGCACGAAACCTTTCCAGGGAAAATGGCTCGCCATGTGCACTGAAGTGGTACCCACAGACCCACCTAGCACAGGGGCTGTTTCCATTTTACAGGTGAGAAAGCAGAGGTTCCAAGGTCACATGCTCTGCCCAGTGTCTCCTCTAGCCCCACAGCCCTCGTCTTTAGCACACCACGCTGCCTCCCTGGCCTCAGTCTCCTCCACCTGTAAAATGGGGAGAAGCACGAGGCTCCTCTCATGAGGAGCAGATGGGTTGATGCACAGACAGCATTTGGAAGAGCGCCTGGAAAGTGCTGAATCTCTTTCCTATTGTGCTTACTGCTCTCCAAACAATGAGGACAAAAAGAACAAAAGTTCAATTTCTGAATAGTAATAACTCCTGGGAAAATGGGTTAATATACATCCTTCTTCCAAGCATACGGCCCTTTTCTTCACCCACAGGGGTCAAGGAGACTAGCTTTCTAACATTCCTATGAGGCATGCAAGAGAGGGGCTGTATTCCCGTAACAGAGACCGAACAACTGAGGCCTGAAATGGTTGAGCCACTTGCTCAGACGGACCCCTGTTTAGACCTAGAGGGTGACACGGGCCCACTCCAGAAACCCTCACATTCTAAGTTATTAACAGTTCAAAGGCTTTCAGCCAGCTGGCCAAGACCTCCCCTTTGTACCAGCCCAGGCCGAGAGCTATTTCTCATTCCAGAATCCCAGGTTAGTGGGATCCAAGAGACACATCCCCCAGAAAACAGAGCTTCTCCTCAGAATGGAAATGAACACTTACCTGCAGAAGAGGCCTAGAGGCGATACCTCTAGGGCCACAACCATGCAGTTCTAGACCCCTTAAACCTCACGAGAGATGAAGAAATCATCTCTAGGACACACCAAGGGGCCAGAGTGGCAGAAGACACAGAGCACCAAAGGTCAGTGGGAATGGAACTCCTTTTCCTCTGTTTCAAGCCAATTCAGTCCAGGACACAGGCATAAAGTAATGAACGTTTTAAATAACAAACAGCACACAAAACAGAACCAGACTGACTCACAGATACAGAGAACCAATTAGTGGTTGCCGGGGGGGGGGGGGGGGGGGGGGGGGGGGGGGGGGGCGGGGGGCGGCGAGATAGGGGAAGGGGATTAAGAGGTACAAACTACTAGGTATATAATAAACAAGTTACAGGGATGTAATGGACAGCACAGGGAATATAGCCAATCTTTTATAATAACTTCAAGTGGAGTATAATCTATAAAAATATTGAATCATTATGTTGTACACCTGACCCTAACATAACATGGTAAATCAACTATACTTCGATAAAAAAATTAAAAAATAACGAACACCACCTCCACAGAGAGCCCCCCAGGCATAATCTGACACAGACACCCAGCTAGGATTTCAGGAAGCATGAAAGCCAGTGCATCACCCTCATCTCTGGGCTCCCCCATTCCCCATACACAGATCCACTGTCAAATATAGGCTTTTGAAATGGGTCCCTGGGTAAAGTGCTTTACAGCTTAAGGTTTACAACACACGTCCCTGTACAGAAGCAAATATACAAAGAAGCTGCAAGGATGTTCACAACAGAATTGCTTATAAAGAGGGATAGAAGAAAAAAAAAAAACAATAAATAAAGAAACAAATATATGGCAATCCTAAAAAAAAAAAGGGACAGGAAACAGGACAAAGTGTCCAAAAACAGAAGATTGGTTAAGTTACATACATCTGGACATCAGAATTCTATGCAGTCAGGAAAGATGCTTCATGACCACTTTTTCCCATGAAAAGGTATTCCATATTTTAGGTTAAAATGTGAGTTTCGGGACTTCCCTGGTGGTGCAGTGGTTCAGAATCCGCCTGCCAATGCAGGGGACACGGGTTTGATCCCTGGTCTGGGAAGATCCCACATGCTGCAGAGCAACTAAGCCCACGCACCACAACTACTGAGCCCACGCGCCACAACTACTGAAGCCCGCTTGCCTAGAGCCCGTGCTCCGCAACAAGAGAAGCCACCACAATGAGAAGCCCGTGCACTGCAACAAAGAATAGCCCCCGCTCGCCACAACTAGAGAAAGCCCACGCTCAGGAACGAAGAAGACCCAACACAGACAAAAATAAAATGAAATTAAAAAATAAATAAATAAAAATATCCTTAAAAAAAAAATGTGAGTTGCACTGTATGTTATCACCCACTTCCTGTCAAACAAAATACAGAGGAAAAGGTTCCAAAGGTCATAGACAGAGGCCTTACCGGGGTGATATGTGGGGAATGAGATTAAAGGGATTTTCTTTCTTTTGCTTAACTGCATTTCTTCATTTTTTCTTACTGTGAACGAACATTGCTTTGTACAGTTTAACAAAAAAAAAAGATGAAATAAGTAATTTAGCTTTTAAAACCAGGGAGCACTTCCACCCATGGTTATCTCTTGCAATCCTCAAAACCAGAAACAGACACAACGGCCCTTCACCGCTGGACCCAACCACCAAATCCGACCTGAGCCATCTGAGCCGTCTGCAGTGTTTCATGCTGTTTCCTCTCCTCTCTCCTTCCAAAACTCTTCTCCTCTGGCGGGGGATCCTAACTGAGGTCTCTGGGAGTCCAGGGATGGGCTCTGGGATGGAACAGGCACGTGCCCACTGAGTCATACACCAAAGATGTGTGTATTGATAAAGTACATTTTCCTGGGGAAGACACTGAAAAAGTCATATTCCTTTTTTTTCTTTTTTTTGGCCGCACCACGTGGCTTGCAGGATCTTAGTTCCCCAACCGGGGATCGAACCTGTGCCTCCTGCAGTGAAAGCGTGGAGTCCTAACCACTGGATCACCAGGGAAGTCCCAATATTCTTAAAGACGCCCGTGGCCCTGGGCCACAGTATGGCCCACTGTGCCAGGCCCTCCAGAGCACCCTTCCACCCAGCTCCTCTTGTTCCATCAGGCTCCTTCTGGTGGTGGCCCATTTCCCAGAGCCCCCTTCTTTCTGTGTTTCCCATGACCTGTCCTCTGTCCTACCCTCCCACCTGCCAGACATGCGTCCTACAAGATTGCTGGTCTCTCATCTTGGGGTCTCTGACAAATCAAAGAAAGCTGTGTGTCTTCCCGGGGGGAAACGTACACATTGAATTTTATGATGGATCTAGGAGGTTTGCACCCTCCTGAAGCCCACCCAGGAGTGGCCCCTGTAGTATATTGAATAGTGTCCCCCCCAAAATTTATGTCCACCCAGAACTTCAGAATATGACCTTATTTGGAAATACAGTAAGTCTCCTACATACAAACCTTCAAGTTGCGAACTTTCAAAGATGCAAACGTGTGTCGCATGTCCAATCACATAAGTTAGTTCACGTGTCTGGCGTACATTGTCACAGGCGTGCATCCTCTACAAGTGGTTGTGTTTCTGTGTACTTTACTGTACAGTACTGTATAGAGTACAATAATACAGTATCTTTATTTCAAGCCCAGAAGATCCAGAAGCAAGCGTAAAAGCAGCTGTGATGTAGCTGGTACTGTCCTGTACTTTTCAAGGTACTGTACTGTAAGATTAAAAATGTTGTCTTTATTTTTTGTATCTGTTTGGTTTTTATGTATTATTTGTGTGAAAAGCATTATCAACCTATTACAGACAGTACTATACAGCTGATTGTGTCAGTTGGGTACCTAGGCTACCTTTGTTGGACTTACTCACTCTTGGAACGGAACTCGTTCGTATGTAGGGGACTTACTGTAGGGTCTCTGTAGATAGAATTAGCTAAGGATCTCGAGATGGAACCATCCTGGATTTCGGCTGGGCCCTAACTCCAATGGCTTGTAAGTTCCTGGTGTCCTTACAAGAAGAGGAGACACAGAGACACATGGGAAGGAGGCCGGGTGAGGATGCAGGCAGAGATTGGAGTGATGCAGCCACAGCTAAGGAATACCAGGGGCCACCGGGAGCTGGAAGAGGACGGCAGCATCCTCCCATAGAGCCTATGCAGGGAGCAAGGCCCTACCCACACCTTCATTTCAGTACAGCGATACTTATTTCAGATTTCTAGCCTCCAGGACTGTGAGAGAACACACTGTGGTTATTTTGAGCCGCCAAGCTTGTGGCAACTTGCTAGGGCAGCCCAGAGAAACGGATACAGTCCCTCATCCCAGAGAGGCTACAGGCCCCAGTGTGACCCTCCTTGGCATAAGCCCGTACGTAGTTCCCGAATCTGCACATGCAGGTCAGAGCCCCCTGGACACTCGCCACATCTGCCTCTTTGTCCTGTAGCCTCAGGGTGCTCCCCACCCCCGCCTCCGCCCTTCTCCAGTGTTCTGCTTCAGTACTGGTTCCATCCACCCAGACTCTGAAGCCAGCACCCTCAGCCACAACTCACACCCTCCCCTCCTCTCCCACATCCTATTAATAAAACAAAGTAAAATTAAATTACTTCTAACACACCCCCAGTCTGCTTTCAAGAGGGCCGGATGGTTTGAAATTCTAATTTGCTTTCCAAGGTCTTAAAATAATTTCACAAGAGCCCCAGCGACTCCACCCCCATCCCTGCCTGCATCACACAGCAGGATTAGACAGCAGGACTCCAGGCTACAGCGTCAGAAGAGTAAGGAGGAAAGGACAGTGTCTGGACAACGGGAGGACTGAACGTCGCCCCTCACCCCTTTGCAGGCTCCACGTGCTGCCTCGGGTGAGGCCCCGCCCGCTCTGGACCTCAGTTCTCCCATCTATAATGTGACATGGGAGGCATTCCAAGTCTGTCCAGGCTAATGTCACTTCTTGGCTACTGCCAGTCATGAAACCAGAGGCTCTAACCCGTTCTGGATTCATGGCCTGTGAAAGGAGCCCTCAGTGCTCGTCCAGATCCAGGCCCCCCTCCCCAGGCACGTGGAAGAAATTTCCCAGCCCTGCTTGGGGCCGAGAGACCAGTTCTGGCCTGTGAAATGTGAGCAGGAGTGATCACTTCTGGGCGAAGGTATTTAAAAGGCACTGGGCCATCTCCATATGCTGCCCCTTTAGCAGTGACCACGGAGGCCACATGTTGAAATGGTGGAGCCAAGGTCCACCCTGGATCTCTGAGTTACATTGTGGAAGGGAGCCATCCTGGAGAGCCACCCAACTCATCTCAGACTTTGCATTGGCAAGAGCCAGACTTGGCTGCTTAAGCCACAGAGATTTCAGGCCATATTTATTAATGCAGCATAGCCTGGCCTAGCCTGACTAACACAGGTACTATTTCCTTTTAAGGATCTGATGATGAGGAATCTGGGCAGAAAGTAAAAGGGGCTTTCCCAGATTCACACACTGATGGCAGTCATATCCAGACAGTGAGGCAAAAAATTGAACGGGCAAGGGGGTGGGTGGTGGGTGTCTTGGATTGCCTCTAACTCAAGCTAGGCACAAGGTGCAGGGCAGAGGTCAGAGACAGCTGTCCACAGAGGTCCACTCAAGCTGAGTGTTAAAGGAGGCGAGAAGAGGCAGAGGAAGGAAAGATCCAAAAGAGGAATCAGGAGGTGCAAATACCCAGAGGAGAAACCAAACACGGAGCTGAAAATTATCGAGTGTGGCTAGAATCTCAGGGGTGTACAGGGAAGTGAGGGCTGGAGAGGCAAAGGCAAGAGCACCGGCGGGGGAGGAGGTGACCAGAGGCTTTTCCATGAGCCTGGCCCACCTCCAAGCACAACCAGCCCTGGGGAGAGGTGGGCCTGCAGACGGGGCTGTCCTGACCCAGAAGAGGCCTATCATCAGTCTCTCTATTATCTCCCCACCGGCCACCCAACTCTGGCACTTCTTCAGCAGCCCCCCTGCCACCTCATCCACACACAGGAATGTGCAGTCAATGACCGGGAGAGCGGGCTCCCGGGACGCACCACCACTGCTGGGTTCAATCTGCAGACACACCCCGCCTGAGAGTAATTAGACCTGGGGTGTGCCCAGGACAGCCCACTTCTGCAGTTAGAGCAGAAAAGGCCCTTAGATCTCTAGTCATCCCCCCTCCTTGTACAGAGAAGAAAGATGGGCACAGAGTGGGGAAGCAGACAGCTAAAGCCAGACAGCAAATCCATGGCACAGCTTGGGGACTAGCATGCAGACTGGGCCCCCAGCATGCTGTTCTTTCTTTTACTACTCCACTTCTTAAGATCCCAGGGTCTTTGGGATTTATGTTTCACCAGAAACTGGCCCTTCTCTGGATTCAGCAGCCACGCCCAACAATACATCTTCAGGGTATCAGTTCTAGTTTGTATGCAGGGAGGAGGGGAAAGATGATCCAGGGTCTCCGTGGGAAGAATTGAGCTTGGGCACCTTCATGGGTTCTGGTAGAAACCCCAGCCCTGTGCTCCTCCCCACCCCCACCCCCAGGAGGCTGAAAGGCATTCTGGGGTACGGCCCAAGAGATGCTTCAGCCTTGCAGCCGCTCTGCCCCGTGAGACTCCACTGAGGAAAAAGCAAGCCCTTTGCACCAAGACTAGAAGAATCTCAAGGCTTGCATAATCACTTCCTGTTCACCCCAAAATGTGTGCTGGCTGTTGGCAGAACACATGCTATTGGATAATCACATATCTCAGGATAGAGCAATTCCCAACTGTTCCCCAAAACCAGAACTTGTTTCCCATTCAGCCCTCAAAGCAGCCAATGGGCACCTCCACCCACGATTCCAGCTTTCAGAGCACACGGCATGACAAGTGAGGAAAAGGCAAGAGGAAAGGTCCCTGGCCCCAGATGGCAGGTTCTAGCACACGATCCACCACTCTGCTCCCTCGCAGTCGTGGCAGACATCACTAATCAATCATAGGATTCCTTCCCACTAAGCACAGCCTGGAATCTCTCCACAGCCCATTCCAGTTAGCAACGGTCATCTATCGGAGCTGGCGCACTAGACAAAAGCCACTTTCCACACATGCTATCGCCGACCAAGGATCTCAGATACGAGGGCTGCCTTCCACCTCTGGGCACGCATCTGTCTGATGTCGTGAGTGAAAGAATCAGGACACACTGAGAAGTGGGAATGATGCATGCTTGGGGCCCCGGGATAAGGAATTTCAAGTGGCACTCTGCCGAGCAAGAGACGCTGAGCACACAGAAGTCACGTGTGGGGGGGGGGGGGAGATGGCGTTTCCACGACGTAAACCACCAGTTAGTGCTCTGGAGAGGCCATGAGGTTCCTTGAGAACCAGGACATAGAATCTCAGACTTCCTGAAGGCTCTGACCTGACACAACACATACATTACTTGCATTTTTCAAGAGATGGGCTTGCTCTCCTGTGGTTAGGTTACTGGCTTAGAAACAGGAAATAAGAACAGGGACAAATAGGCCCCTTTGGAAGGGAAAATGTGAAAAGTGAGGTCGCCCTAGGGATTGGTGCTAGAACCAGTCTTACTTAAAATGCTTAGAAGTGCGCCAGGCAAAAGAACGTGCACAAGATTGCCAAGATTGCCAAGACTGCAGATGGTGTCGCCTGCCTGCGAGGGAAGATGAGGCCATCGGACCACATGGCAAAGAGAAGGAAGAAGTGGGGAGTGGAAAGGAAGCCAAGACGGGGACTGCAAGAAAGCTGCCATCCACACTCCTAGGAGGCTGCAGGGAGCCTCCTTCCCAACTCCTAGAACCGCCCCTGCACCAGGGGGAGGATGAAGGGCCCAGAACAGGAGCAAGGCAAGCTCAGGACCAACAAAGAAGTTCTCATAGCCCGCTCCAGGCACTGAGCCACTCAGACTCATCGGCCCCAGCGGGCTGACACAGGATCTGGCTCAAATCCATGGCCTTTGCCATCTGCTAGGTCCTCCGCAGCGCCTCCCAATGAGGACAGTTCTTGCCAGAACCAGTGGAAAGGGCAAGGCAAAGGCTGCTTGGGCAGGTCCCGTCCTGCCCAGGACCGTCCTGCTGCTCCCATCACAAGCCTCTGTCCATAGCTCTAAAGCCTTCTATGGCTCCCTCTGGCCCTCAGGGGCAGGTCACGAGACATGGATGGGGAGAAGAGTCTAAAGGGTGCAAATCCTGCCCTTGTCACTTCCCGCCTGTGTGACCTTGGCCAGTGACCCCACCATCCTGCCCCTCTGGCACCTCCACAGTGCAGATAATGACAGCTCCTCCAAGAGTGGAAGACAAGAGACAATGCACGCCTGTGCCCCACAGATACTCAAGGGGTCGCTGTCGTTGTTATCAGTCTGTACAAGACCTCCTATGATTTTTCTTCTCCAGCCTCCCATCCAACATGCCCCTCAACCCTCAGAGATGAACAGCAGGCATGTGGAACTTTCTGCAGTCTCTCAAACATGCCGTACTCATATCACTGCACCCTTCTGCCTGCAGTGACCTTACCCCCACCCCACCTTAGACTCCCAGGTAATGGCTCTGCTTCCAGTCCTTTCACTGAGTGACTCCTCCTCCAGGAAGCTCTCCCTGACTCTTCCAGGTAGACCAAGCACTTCCCCATACTGTCCCAGGAGCCCCTGTCCTAGCTCTAAGACCACCTCCCCATCCCATGCTGGCTTCACTAGCCCTGGTCTGTCCACCCCACCAGACGGAGACATCTGAGGGAGGTGAGGGTTATGAGGGAAGGAGGAGGGAGGACAAGAGAAGCCCCAAGGAGCTCCAAGAGAAACGTGCTCCCACATAAACAGGGAGTGCGGTTAAGTCAAGCCAAGAGACAAAGAGTGTATCTTTGAGTTGAATCAGGTTGAGGACTGAAGTGGTTGTTCGTGTTAGCTGTCGTCAGTCACAGGTGACCTTGGAAGGGGGCCACGGCCTTTTGATGGTCCACCCTGGTCCAGGCCCACAATGGTTTCCTTTCAGTGTCACCTTTGGGTACACCTGAGCTTTCAATGCTGATGGCATAGCCCTAGCCGGCTGGCCCACCTGGCCTCTGGCACCTTCCATCCGCTTCTCTCTACAACCTCCTGCCTCCCCAGCCCGGTGCTGGTTAATGAACTTCTTGGCCACTCCCATCCCCAAAGGTACCTCTCTTTCCTCCATTTCCAGGCAGAGCTAACTCAGCTTCCAGAAACCCATCAGCGGGGTGGGCAGGGAGCAGCCTCTGCAGGCCCCTCCCAGGACCCTTGTTCCTGCCCCCACCCAGCTGGACACCTTGGGCTCCAGACTTCCAGCCTGATGTCAGCCCTGGGTCTCTAACTGCTGGGTGAACTTGGGCCAACCCCTCCCCTACCCCTACCTCCCTCAGTTTCTCTCCCTGCATTTTGAGAGAGTCAGAGTTCATTATGCTCTGATCTCCTAAGTCCTTCCCATGGAGCCAGCAGGCCCACCCTCCCTGAACTTTGGGGAGGAAGCATTTCCCAGGAACCTGTAGGCCTCTCCCCTCACCCCGTCTCCGGGGCCATGCCTCCCGCATATGAATCAGGTAAAAGAAGATGGCTAGAGGCCATGTCAAAGAGGAGGCAGAGCCTGACAACCAGCTAGGTGGGAGGGGACACCTGTCACCAGAGACCGGACAATGACACTGGTACAAGTCTTCCAGGAGGTGTTCCTCAGACTCCTTCTAGCTGCCCTGGAGATTAACTGCCTCTGTCACCACCCAGAGTCTGGTGCCCCAGCTGTTGCCAAAGCAGGGAGAGCTCTGACCTCATCCCCCTTACTCCCTGCACTCCGGGATCCCTGGCCCCCTTCTGTTCTTTAAACACTCCAGGTGTGTGCCCACCTCAGGACCTTTGCACTTGCTGTTCCTTCTGCTGGAACCCCCTTACCCCAGACAGCTGCACGGCTTGCTCTTTCACCGCTTTGGGGTCTCTACTCAGATGGTACCTTTTCAGTGGGTCTTCTCTGGCCCTTGGGGAGTCAAAATTACAAGTTTCCCAAAATACTCTCCAGAATCCCTGTCCCCATTCCCTGCTTTATCTTCCCATTACACTTACCATCATCTGACATGCTGTAAGCTCCAAACGAGCAGGAGTATTTGTCTGATATTTACTGAGAACCTACTATGTACCAGGAGCTGTGTCTGGCCCTGAAGACAGAGCAGTGGATGAGACAGCCCACACCCCCACCTTGGTGCTGACATTTGAGCCGGTAATAAACCAAGATGCCCAACAGAGCCGAAAGTAAGGGCACCATAGCTCCTCAGCTGGCAGAAGAGTGTCCCCCATTTGCAAAAAGGGGGAAATGCAGGACCAGGACCAAACGTAGGAAGCAATGATTTGTAAGGCTGCTGAGCCCTTGGGCATAAAAGCCCCATGGAGCCAAATGAACCCAGATTTGGGGCTCAGAAAACACCCAGCTTTAGTTCTGATCTGCCGTCTGCAGCATGCACTTCAGACTGTGCTTGTCTGTGAACGGGAATGAAGAGGCACCTCTAGGATCATGGCGAGAACCGACCCCCATCTCTGACTGCTCCCAATGTGCCAGGCATCACATAGACACAACCCCACCACATCCTCGTGATCACTCTGCAAAGCTGGCATCACCATCTAGCAAACGGAAGCTTAGAAACCCTGTCAATCTCCCAATAACCAGCATCTAGTCAGCATGGGCCAAGCACTGTCCAAACACTTTGCATTGTTAGCTCATTTAATCCTCTCATAACCCCGTGAAAGAGATCCTCTAACTATCTCCATTTTACAGACAGGGAAAGTCGGGCACAGAGAGGTCAAGAATGGCGCCCAAAGTCACACAGCTGATGGGAGAGCAGAAATTTGAGTGCTTGCAGTCCTATCTCTTCTCTACCAGGCAAGACCACCCTCTACGTGACATAAACTAGGACACAACCTGGCACTCTAGAGAAGCTCATTCCAGATACAAAACTGCTAGACTTTCAAGCACAATAAATACATATGTGTGAGTGGCGTTTAGCTACCTCCTTTATTTGGCCATTTCTGACACAGCCAGCATTTATTCACACTTGCTCTGCGCTAAGAAAGTGCTTCCCGTGCATTCTCACTTCACTGTCATTGCTGAGTCCTCTCATTTCACACAAGAGGGACCAGAGAGGTTAGACCACCTGCCTGAGCTCACACAGCAAGGCGTGGTGAGCAGCAAACCCCAGCTCCAGACTCCCAGCCCAGTGCTCTCCTGACTTTGGCTTGAGGGGCAGGTGCTGGCAGGCACTCAGCTAGTGGCTGCTTGAACTGAGAAGAGGTCTGCTTCTCCTAAACACAGAAAACAAGTCCCTAATCCTTGTTATTAATGTAAATAAAATTCCGGCAAAGAAAGCAAGCTCCCTGCCTCCCCAAGGGGCTTCGGGGGATGACGTGTACAGAGTCTGCCGCGGCAAGGGCAATAACCAGTTGACTCTTATTAAAACTCCAATAACGCGGGTGTGATCGCGGCTTTGATAAGCGCACTCCTGTGGGTGGGAGGGTCAACGACATTAGGAAAATGTAATTAGACTGATAAATTCTGGGCAATCCTTTTGTGTTTGCCCTCTTTGCTCCAAGGAGGAGCCACTTAGCCTCATTACCCATGTGGAGGCCCCATTGAGGGCTCTGCTGCAAAGGAAGGTGCATTCTTAGACCGCCTGTGTCTGACCAGAGAAAAATCCCTTGGCCCCCAGAGCTCCAGCCAAACGGGCAGAGGCTCCAGGGAGCTGGGAATGCATGAGTGAGATCAGATTTAGTAGAGGACCCGGTGTGGGGCCTTGAGATCGGAGAGACCAGCTGCTGGGGGGGTCAGAAAGGGGACAGACGTTAGGGGAGGGGCAACCTCACTCAAGTCCCAGAGGCCTGAATTGCGGAGCACAAGCCCACCTTCTGGGGTGAGGCACAACTTACAAGGAAGTCCCTATTTAAGAGACCCTCCCACGCCTCCTAACTCCTGACTTTTCAAAGTACGCTCGTATCTGCTAGAGCACTTGTTCTGAAAATGCAAATCTGTTCCAACACAACCCCTGTATTAGGGGACAGTCTGAGCATCATGCAAATTTCACGTTTGCTTCAGATAAGACTTCATCCACAAGAAACACTAGGTAAACAGAATGCCCTGCCCGGCTGAACTGAGCCAGGTAGGAAGACACAGACAGGACACACCTCTCTAGACGACGGGTGCATCCACACCTGGGGCTACAACTTCCATCCAATTTCCCATAACCTTCCTCCTACCACTCCCCAGGGCAACCTCATGCCCTCCCCACTATTTCCCTTCAGCTAATTTTGTATTTTTTTCTCTCCTTCCTCTTGCCTTTTTCTCTCTTTACCTCTTTTTCTTCTTCCTCTTGCACACTGGGTGGCAAGTGTGGGAACTGGGCTGGCAGCCAGCAGGTAGAATGGCACACACTCCCACAAGCAAACTTCAGGTCTCCCTCAAGATGAAGTGCCACACTTACTTTAGTATTTACGTATTTCTTAACCTTCAACATGGATAAAACTCGGCTACCGTTTTATGTGGTTTCTATTTTCTTAATGTGCTTGAGTGTTGCGCTCTTAACCCCATTTTCCCATAAACCCTGTGGTTTTTATTGTGCGATTTTGCATAGCACGATGATTCTGAGGCACAAGTAAAGGGCTGTTACAGCAGAAGCGGTAGTTCTTCTCATGCACAAACCATCCTGTGAGGCAAGAGCAGAGATGGGGATCACGTCCCCCTCACACAGGAGGGAACATAAAGTCCAGGGTGAGTCAAGACACACCAATCTTCTAATAACTTCATGCTGGCCCCAGTCTTGGGTTTTTATGTTTATTGCTCACCTATTCTGTGCCCGATGAAGGCAGGAGAGCCAAGTGAGAACAGGCTTCAGTTAGAATTCCTGGGTTCAAATCCCAGGCTCTACTGCTCAGCTTTGTGAGCTCAAGCAAAGTATTTACATGGCCTGTCTGTGCCTCAGTTTTCTCATCTATAAAATGGGAATAGCTCAGAGAGGTTGTGAGGATTCCAAAATTAATCAATGTAGGAGAACACTGACTCTTTTATCCTTCACACTGTTACTTAGATCAATGTCTGGAGCATCGTAACCACCCCCCAGAAAGCTGGCTACTCTCATTATCAGGGCTTACTCTATACCCTGTGGACTCCAGTGCCAGCCAAAAGGTGGAAGGAGGTAGGGATACTGGGTTGGCAGATGCAGGCTTTTGCTGTCAGACCCAGGTTCAAAACCCGACTCTCCCACTTTCTCCTCCGTGGCCCCAGACAGGTGATCGGGCTCTCAGCCTTGGTTTGTTCATTCATATAATGGGGTAAAAACTGCAGGCTCCTCATAGGGCAGTTGTAAGGATTCATGGAATCCCCCACGTGAGTCGTTCCTGTGGGGGGCACAGACCCTGAAGCCGGTGACCCTCCCAGCCCAACATCCCCACCTGCTGTCACCGTTGGATCACATGGGTGGTTACTATGCCCCAGACTTGGCCTCACCTCCCTGCAGGCCCAGAGACGTTTGGGCTGGGCTGGAGTCACTCCATCCCTAACACCCATCCCTGCCCTGAAGATGTCGGTACCACAAGGTCAGGAGAGGATTCTGATACAGCCAACTGCCGGTGGACAGGCCATGTCCCAAAGGACAGCTCCTTCCTGACCCTCCCAGGACACCCCAGCAGCCTGGGACCAATGGCTGGGACTAGGGTGGCCACGAGAGCACAGCTTGAATCCCTACTGTCTGTCAGCAGGGATGCTGACGTTTTACATGCAATAACGCATTTCAGCCTTGCAACTGCTTTGTCAAGGAGATGATATACTTCCACTTTATAGATGGGGAAACTGAGGCTCAGAGAAGGTCACAAAGGTAGGAAGCAGCTGAGCTGGGGTCTAAACCAGGTCCAGGACCACAGTCTGTGTGTTTCCACCACACCACGCCTCCCCGCCTAGCTGGCGGGTCCGGCCAAGTGGCCAGCTTGTCCTCTATCACCGACTCCCCCACCTGTTAAAGAGGGGTAATGCCGGACCCATACACATCGCTGGATTATTCAAGAAGCAAGAGGGCAAGGTGCTTTGTGAATTAGGAAAGGGGACCGTAGAAGAGCAGGAATCTCCTCATCCCCTCCCCCCACCGGCCAGAGCTGCAGGAACCCAGCTCGGACCCCGGCACCTCAGCATCCATTCACCCAGTGAGCCAGCCTCCTCCGCAGCAGCATGTCAGGGGAACCTGGCCTCTGCTTGAGCACTTCCGGTGGCAGGAGCTTACTACGGCCAAGGCAGTCTGTTCCAACTTTAGGTACCTCAAGCTGCTGCTAGAGGTCTCGGAGCCAAAAATCCGGCGGTCCCGGAGGATACCCCTACTGGACTATCGGGACAAACTCCACCTTCCTTTCCTGAGTGCAGTCACTATGTACCCTCTCTTCCCCACCCAAGTCATCCCTTTCTGGGCCAGGTATTTTACTGCCTTCAACCCACCCTCCTAGGATGAAAAGAATAATGAAGGAGATAAAGGTAATTTCAGTGACTAACACTTAACGAACATAAAATAGGCATTATTTTGCATCAGGAGCCAGCAAACTATGGCCCATGGGTCAAATCCAGCTGCCTGCCTGTTTTTATACATATGGCCTGTGAGCCAAGAATGGTTTTTGCATGTTTAAATGGTTGGGGAAAAAATCAGAAAAAGAGGACTCATTTGTGACGCATGAAAAGTATATGAAATTCAAATTCCAGTGCCTATAAGAATAAAGTTTTATTGGAACACAGCCCAATCCATCATTTACATATTGGCTACGGATGCTTTCAAGTTACTACAGCAGAGTTGAGTTTGGCAGAGATTCTAAGGCCCAAAAAGCCTCAAATGTTTACTATCTAGAACCTTTACGGGAACAGTTTGCCGACTCCTATTCTAGACGCTTTACGTGTATCATCTCAATCCTCAGCATAACCTACGAGGAGGTTACTATTATAACCTTCACTTTACAGACAAGGAAGCAGAAGCTCAGAGATGTTAAGGAAATTGCCCAAGTCCCATGGTGGTGGAATCAGAAATCGAACCCAGACAATTTGATTCCAATATCTGTGTCTTATCCACTCCCCTATTCTTCCTGTCAGAGCCCAGGGCTGACAACTATCACACACCACAGCTCCAGCGGAGCCGTTTGCTTCCCCTGCCTACAGTCCCTCTTGGCTTCACTGTGCATGGTGGGAATGACCAGAATACCTGGTCAGCTCATTGGCCACTATGACCCACAGATCCTCTTCTACTCGTAGTGGCTCTTTTAAATGGGCCTATAAACCCATTGCTCTCTGGATACTAAAAAAAAAAAAAAAAATTGATCCACAAGTACCCTCCAGACTAGCAACAGCAGCAGATGTGATAAAGTCGGTAGCTCCAGCCAGAGGTCTCTAAAACTTTATGAGAGCCAACAAATCTTGCTCTTGGGCTGCCCACTGGCTTCAGATAAACCTGTCCTGCCCACAATCTCACAGGGGTAGAAAGTAAAAGTCCCTGGGACTGTTGTCCAGGTTATGGAAATCTCAAGGCCTCCCTCCCCGCTTTTTTCTTTCTCTGAATATACGATGAGAGGAGAAGGCAGCATACTCTGTTGCCATAGAAACTAGGCTAGGCTACGTCTGCATCAGGAAGGATTAAAGATAGATGTTAGAGGCAGAAGTAATCCAGAGGGAGAGGTCCAGGCACACAAACTCCTAATCTGTGATTAAAGTTTCTCAAAGAGGTTTCTGCCCCATTATTAACTCTGAGCTTACATGCACATTATAAACCACAGAGGTCATCAATAAATACAAATCAATATATCTGGAAGGCAAATATTTGATTTTTATTTATATGCATATTAAATGGAGCCATATCTCAGCCGGCTAGAAAAAACCCAAACAATCCAGCCCAGGCACTGCAAGCTAGCAACCCATAGGCCAGCGTCAAACCATGCAGCTGCTCTTACTGGCTTCCACAATCTTTCCCCAAATTTCTAAATAAGTTACTAACATTTAAAATTTGAAATATTTTCAAGCACAATTCAGAGTTCTGGCTTTTTCTGAAAAGAATCTGAAGATCGGGCGATAGCCACCCTACATAGCAGCAACCGGTTGGCCCTGACCGGGGGCTGTCCCTGCAGGCAGGCACGTGCCCGCCAGGCCCCTAAGTCCCCAGCACCCTCTTCTCTCCCACACCTGGCCCATTTCACACCTTGTCTCTCCTGGAGGATCCCTGTAGGCTTTTGAATTTGTGATACCCCACCCGAGTACCAGCAACCCCATTTTACCAGTAGAAACGCTTAGGCCTAGGGAGGAAGAACATTGTGCCTAAAATGCGACAGTAGATTCATGACAGAGCTGGTCTCCCAACAACCAGGGCAGGACTCAGCTCAGACCTGTCTGGAAGGAAAGTTCAGAGGCTGGGTTAATATCTGTCAGCTACAAACGTGTCTAAAGTAAAAATTAGATTTTTCTGCTGACTCCACTTTTTCCAGCTTCGTTCCAGCTCTTTTCAGGGAGAAGGGAGGGAGGAAGGAAAGCTCTGCAGAGACAAGGAGAAAGTCTCCTCGGACCCTCCCCAACCGCCCTGCCTTTGGCCATCCTTGCCTGCCCATGGCCACACTCAATGCTGTCTAGGAATACTGAGGAAGAAAAGGCTGGAGGAAAAAGAATGGGGGTCCATAGCCCAGGACAGCTGGCCAGGCTGTCCCCGACTTCACAGCTGATGATTCTGTAGCACAGATGAGTAGGGAACATCAGCCAGGCCTGGGCTCAAATCCCCTTTCTGTTCTTCGCTCGCTGTGTGATCTTGGCTAAGTCACTTAACCTCTCTGAGCCCATGTCTCTTCACCTGCATAGTGGGGTATTGTAATAGCAGCACTATCGGGTAGACTTGCTACGCAGGTTAGATAAGGCCTAACAAAGCACTTGGTAGAGTGTCAGGCACACAGTAGGTCCTCCATAAAGCAGTGTATTCCATTACTACTCAAAATGTGCTTCCACCCCAGCCAGACACCGTCACCCTCCCCCGCCTGCTGTTCCGTTCCATCCTCAGCCAGCAGCTCCAGCTGCACGCCCCACTCCCTACCAGTGAGTGAATCACCAGCTGGTCTCCGCCTCCACTAAAACCAGCAGGCACATCCCAGCCTCCAGCCTCTGTGACTTTGCTCAAGCGGTAAGCCTCACTCAGAGCACCGTTCCCCACCGTTCCCCCTCCTACTCAAGAACACCCAGACCCAGAGTTTCCACAACCTCCCCCAGACCCAGAAACCTCCGTGCACTCTGACCTCTGCTCCTCCATTCGCTTGGAGGAATTTGGTCCTGTTCTCTAATGTTCCATATGGTGACACCCTCTGCCTTTAGCATCTTGAAGGTCCAGGATGCAGCTCACACATCTCTGAGATCCTTTGAGGGGACATTAGGTATCTGTAGCAGCCAAGCACTCGTCCCCTCTTCTTTTGATACCAGCACCCCCAAATTCCTGTCCAGGACTGATCCTCCCTTCCAAAATGCAGTCTGGGCGGGACCACTGATCACAAAGTCCTAAATACCCCCAAGCCAAGACTGGTCATACGACCAAAGCCCTTTCAGTTAGATCCTTCTCTCCCGGGACATGGAAGTACATCCTGTGCAGTGCTTAAAAGCTGGGGCCGCCCATGCTGGTGGGGTCCCAGAGGCCTTTGAAAGATCTTGCTAAGAGACCACCTAGAGCTACCTGGGCTCTTGGTCTTTTTGAGCCAGTCCTTCAGCTCAACCTCAGAGCCCACGAGCTTCCTTCTGATCGATTCCTTTTCTGCTGCTGTTTGCAAAAAAGAGAACTGACATTCTCTAGACTCCACATCACATACGTGCTCACATACGCCTCCCAGAACCAAACCCCCAGACACCCAGTCCCATCAGAGAGGCTCATAGGTACCACTTCCGCGTGGCCAAAGAGGCCAAAACCCTCACGCTTTCAGGGAAAAAGCCAAGCGGCTTAACTCCTCCCCTGTGTCAGCAAACAGAATCCAAGTGCACTGAGAAGCCAAGTGGGGGTGATACCTCTTGCTTGAAAAAAGTAAAGGTAACAATAAGATGTACTTGAGAAGATTACATATAAAGCAGGTATTTCTGCAGATGCCAAAAACAAGAATTGAGGACCTAAGTAGGACAAACACAGCATGCACAGATCTTCAGTCAATGTCCAAAGAGCAAAGGGCTTACGATGCGCTGAGAGACCAAAAGACAAGACAGCCCAGCGGGCACAAAAGAGCAGCACCCAGGGGCCCTGGGCACAGATGCAGCCAAACTTACCCTTCCAGGAGTGCAGGGAACGTCTTAGCCATGAGGGAAGGATGCTTAGAAGTCAGCCAGTTGAGGAAAGGGGAGAGGAGAGATTTCTAAGAAGAAGATCCTTAGAACCACCGTGATCTAAGCAGCCAGGACCACCTCTCCCCTGTATCATGGCAACGGCCTCCACACTGTCCCCTCTGCCGATGCCTCACCCTACAGCTTGTCCTCAACAGCGTAAGTCAGATCGTATTCCTCTGCTCAAACCCCACCACCACCACCACCCAGCATCTCTCCACTCTTATCTTTCTGACCTCACCTCCTCCCACCCTCCCTGCAGGTCCCTGAGCATGCTTCACACAGCCTGACCACAGGGCCTTTGCACATGCTGCTCCCTCTGCCTGAGACCTCCTCCCCATCATATTCTCATGGCCCGCCTCTTGCTTCCCTCGGGTCTCTAACCCGCCCCTACCTCTCTAGCTAAGGTCTCCCCTCTCCCATTACTCTGTCCTCCTTCCTAATTCATCTTTCTCCACAGCTCTCCCACCCTGAAACTGCATTATCTGTCTGCTTGTGGTTTGTCTCCCCCAACTGGAATGGAAGCTCCATGGGGGTAGGAACCTTGTTTTGTTCAGGACTGAATCCCTAATACCTAGAACAACGCTTGGCACCCATAAACAATGGTTGAATGTGAATGAATGAATGAATGAATGAAGTCCCTGAAGAAAAACTAGAGTACATCCAGGAAGGCTGACTTTCTGCACAGCTCACAAGGCAGGATGGTTAGAAGCTTGGCCCTGGGGACTGCCTGGGTTCCAACCCTGGCTCTATCACCTCCTGGCTGCCTGCCCTCGGGTCAGCACGCCCTCTCTGGGTTTCAGCTCCCTCATCTGTAAACTGGGTATTATAACAGCCCCTACCCTGGTGGGCTGGGAAGATGAAACGTGTTACATATACAAGGCAAAGCGGAGGGTGCTTGGGGTGAGCCATGAGTGCCCAAGGTTATGATTTTTGCTTTTATATTATTGCTCTTCAAGTGTCCGCTGGGTGGTAGAATCATCAGGAAATCCTCTCTAAGAGGGCCTCTGAGCAGGAGGGATGGGAGACAGCAGGAGAGCACGTGACCTGGGGGCAGGAGACCCAGGCTTGAGCCAGGCCATGCCACTCACATGCCATGCAATTTAGGGGGACAGACAGCTTCTCTGCCCGACACGTCAGGGCCAAGCACCCCTCCTAGCTCACTGGCCTGCCACGAGCTTCCAAACTGGACCAGCCATGTGAACACAACATGGGGGGGACAGTGAATCAATGCGTCCCACCCTTCAGTCATGATTCTATTCACACAGCAACCACGAAGTCAAAAAGCCAGAGTTCAAAGGTGACGACGCTTCCAACACACACCACGAAACCCTAGCTCCCTTTGGAGATGTCGGCAGTGTTTTCAAAACCTCAGTTACAAGGGCAGGGAGTGTCACCGCTCCTTACGTTTCAGTCACAATATCAGCCAAGAGCTGAGGGTGATGCAGGGGAAATTATAGTAATTACTTCGCAGGAGGGCTGGCTGCGTGAACTTCGGCTGATCTAAAACTTGGGGTGAAATTTAACCCCCTGGAAGCTGGGGTGGGGGTACACTGGGGGAACCTCTGCCTCGCATCAGGGTACCCGGGAAATGATACCAATGTCATTTAATGAACTCACAGCTCTCGTCAAACCAAGCGGCAGCAAAGTGTAGTCGTTAGGAACCCAGATGTCAAGTCAGATCAGCTGGCTCTGCCCTCCCTGTGCCCACCATGAGGCAGATGCTGTTCTCAGAGACCTTATCTCGCAGGGCAGTAGTGACAGGACATTCCTACATGCTATGGAGGAAGCAAGGAGGCTGATGTCTGTGCAATTGGCCCAGGGGTCAGGGCAGACCCCTCTGAAGAGGCAAAACCAAAGCTGAGCCCTAAAGGATTGTGAGGAGCCAGCCACAGAGAGGGGCCTGGGCATGCTCCCTCCCTTCCCTAGGCCTCAGTTTCTTCATCTGTCAAATGGGTATAAATAATCATGCCTACTTCATGGGGTTATGATGAGGGTCTGATGAGTTAATAGACACAAAGCACTGAGCACAGGGTCTGGTCCGTAGGGTTCAAGAAGAGGTTGTGGTTTGGAGGCAAGGAGGGGGCTGTCCTGTCTGGTGAAGTGTGAGACCCCCCTCTGTGCCGGACCCAGTCCAGCCACCGGGACACAGTGGTGAACTAAGGCAGATAAAAATCCCAGCCCCCAGAGACCAGGATGGGAGGAAGGCTACCCCACCACGGGGTACCCCACCAGTGGAGCCCTGGGTTCACTGTCCCTTTTCACGGGAGCTTCCAGCTCATCCCATCTCTCTACCAACTCTGGATCCCAATGGCACCCCTCCCCCGTCCCCTCTGGCTGAACCCCCAAATGCTGCACAGTTGCCCACTGAGAGCTGCGTGTCCCCGGTCCCTGAATCAAGATCTCAGTCATGATCCCCTAGGGAGCTTGTGACAAAATACAGATCCCAGGGCCCCTCCCCAGGCGAGGCATTCTTTGGATCTGAGGAAGACCAAGACTTCATTCTGAGGCCTGGTGACCACACACAAAGCCACGTGCCCATCATCTCTCCTCAGCCCTGAGTCCCCAGGGCCTGGCACACAGGAGGTGCTCAGCAGAGAAGATGGAGGGTGTTTAACCAGATCAAAGGCCCATCACACAAGACAAGAGGGGTGACCTGCTCTGTACCTGGCTAAGTGGAAGGTAGGGGAGGGACAGGCAACCTGGGCACAGAAATGCCGCCTTCTGAGCCTCCGTTCCTCATCCTGAGAAGGGGATTCCATCTCCTCCAAGTTTGGAGAATTCGAGGCTCAGAGGATTTTGATCTCAGACATCTTCCAATCCAGCCCCTCACACACCTGAGAAGGATCCCCTCTGTCCCACCTGGACGATGGCCATCGGCCCCTGCTTGAATACCCCCAGTGATGGGATGCTCACCAGCTCACTAGAAAACCCATCACACAGGTAGGCTGCTCTATTGCTAGAAAGTTCTCGTTTTAGAAGCCAGTCCTGCCTTTTGACTCCACAAATTAAGGCTGCTCCTTGTTTCATCCAAATGAAGGGAAGTCACGGGAAACCTGCTAAGGACTGAAAAGATGGCCACAACGGGTGGCAGGCTCCGCAGGCATTGACCTGGGTCTAAGGCCCAGGGTCACCACTCACCAGAGGTGAGACCTTGGGCAAGTGACCCCTCCAAGTTTCAGCTTCCTGGTCTGTAAAACGGGAGAAATAACAGCATACCCATTATTACGTAAGGTTGTTGTGAAGACTGAATAAAATAAGGCTTGCTGGGTGCCTAGCTCAGAAGCGTTCCAGGAATTTTGCAGTGACAAGGGAGGCGTAGGGAGTAGGCAGATCACAGGGCCTTGAAAGCTGGGCAAAAGGGAGTGGATTTATCCCCAGCACAGCCTTGAGGGCCTCCCTCTGTTTCCCTCATGGAGAGTGGGTGGCTGGACAAGGCAGATAAATGACCATGCCCTAGAAGGGGACCAGAGTTTGGCAGTCCCAGTGCCCGCGGCTCAGGCCACCAGGTGGATTCTGACATTTGTTGCCCGCCTGCGCCCCCCACCGCCTGAACACAAGGCCCAAAGTCAAGCACCAGCTTGGGCTGCAGGCATGGGCGCAGGGAGCAGCACAGAGGCTGCCGCCCTCTCTGCAGGAAGCTAAGTGGGAGCCAGACTGAGAGATGCTGCCGGTCTATTAACACATTGGTTTCTGCATGAACTCCCACGGGGAGCCAGGCGGGCAGAGTTGGAGGAATGAGGGCCTCGAGACAAGTAGAGTTTTTCTAAAGAAATATTCAGCTGTTAAAACCCAGGCTCTCGGGCCAGGCTGCGGCTGCAAACCAAGTGGGCCTGGTGGCTTGTCAGCAGCGCGTGCGTGAGGCGAGGAGGAGGCGGCGGCTGGAAGGGACCTAGGCATCAGGAGGGGGGGTCCACGGAGGGGGCCCAGGAGGCTGGGCCACTGTGGTCACAAGGGTACCCAGGCTCGATCAAGCCTACCTATCAGAATCTTGTGATGTTCCCGTCCACACCCATCAGAGCAGTGGAAAGAAACAACGTGAGACAAGGAAGGAAACTCCCAATTTTCAGGCTGACTTCATACCAGTCCCCCGGCCTTGTCCCAGATTCTCATTCAGCCAGACGTTACTGAGAGCGACTATGGGCCCAGCAATACTGACATTTGGGGCCGGAGAAGTCTCTGTCGTTGGGGGAGGGGCACCCTGTGCAGTGTAGGATTATTTATTAGCATCCCTGCCGTCTACCCACTAGATGTCAGTAGCACCCACTGCCCCCAAGTTATGACAACCAAAAGTCCCCTAGGGGACAAGAAAATGCCCCCATGTCAAAGACTACTGGGCTAGAGAGAGAAAAGCAATTTAAAAGCAAGCTTGATCTCACTGCTCCCCTGTTTCAAACCTTCCCCGGCACCCATGACCCGTGGCATGGAATCCAAGCTCCGTGGCCTGACATTCAAGGCCTACGTGACCTGGCTCTTCTATGTCAATGCTCACCATTCCCTGCCCCCCACTTGACCCTCCAGCAACTACAAAGCACAGGTCATCCCTGCCCAGAAGCCCTCTTGCCTCCTGGCCTGTCCTTCCAACCCTCTTGTCTGCCTGCCTCCTGTCTGTTCGTGTTTAAAGATTCCACTCAGGTGTAACCTCCTCCAGGAAGCCTTCCCTGCTACTCCCCACACCCCGGGGGAAGTAGCACACTCTCTGTGCTCCCACACCCCATATCTAACTCCATCGTAGCACTCACCTAAGCATTTTGTGGGCAGGACCATGCTGTGGTCAGCTGCTTGCCCAGGACAGCCTTCACCCTCAGGGAACTTGCAACAGAATGAGTGTTCTCTGCCTCCTACTGAAAGGGGTCCCACTCTTTCCTTTGGTCATAAAGGGAAATCCAGAGCTGGAGGGGACTCTGATAAACTTCAGGGGGACCCAGACTCTCAGGGAAAGACAGAGGGACCTTAGGGGAGGAGGACCAAGGACCACACCCAAGGCCAGCCCCCCAGGCGGAGGAACTAGCCAGAGGCTTGTGCACACATCAAGGGGCACAGAACCATGGCTAGCTCTGCCGCTGGCTTCCTAAACCTCACTCAGCTCCATTCCTCATGGCTCTGTTTCCATCCTTTGCTATTAGATCTGGGACACATCACCCAAAAATCATGATGATTGTGATAGAAAGCATGAGAGGAGCCATTTTCTCATTAACCCTGGTGTCAGCCCTGTGGGGTTACCGTTCCCACTTAACAAATGGGAAACTATGGCTCAGACTCACGGGGTCATCAGCTGATAAAACAAAGAGCTCCATCTCAAATCCAGGGTTCCTGAGTACAGATGCCCATCACCCACTACACCTGTCAGCTGGAAGCTCCCAACCTCCCGTTCTTTTGGGCAGGGGGCGGGGGCAGTGGGAAAATACAGGAAAAGATGAAGGAGCATTTTGCTCTAAGTGTTCCCGTGCCGGAGGCCTGGACACAAACCCAGAAATCATGGAGAAGGCCTCCGGCTAACAAGGAATTGAGAAGAAACGATGTAATCAGCCCCTTAGAAAAGCCTCTCCAAGCCTGAGAGGGAACCTACAGTGCCCTCCAAACCATCCTTTCCAGGGGGAAATCACCAGACTCCCCTCCCAGGCTAGAGGCAAGGGGCCCTGGGAGTGGCAGAGAGGGGGCGGGGGTCCTACATCATCATGGTTCAACAATGGGGAAGGGGGGGGAGTGGAACCGGGGGAGCTCAGAGCTGCCAGGCTCCAGGCCTGGGGGCTCCCAATGCCAATCCCCGCCCGCAGCCCCAGTTTGAGATGGGAGACCCAGGGGGGACGGGAACATGCAAATGTGACTGAGGAAACCAGGAAGCACCCTTCCCCACAAGCATACTTCATCCATTACATCCACTGCATAGTAGTCCCAGCGCTGCACGTTATCTGAAATCTTTTTATGCCTGGGTTGGTTTGGTCACCGTCCATCTCCCCACCGCCCCCAGGCGCACCACGTGGGCTGGCTTCTGGCCGTCCTTGCTTCTCCTGCCCCTAGTACAGCATCGGGCACCAGGGGGCACGTTCAATACATAAATGCTGCATTCGCCACGGTGACAGGAAGTCCGAGCTCCGAGGCCTGAAACCAAGTCCCTCCACCCCAGCCCCAACCCCTAAGCGTGTTTTATCATTTGTAAAGCAGGAATGACCCAGGCTGTGTTGCTATCCTGACATCAAAAGAAGGGGAAGGGGGGGTGGGGACATGGGGGGGAGGGGAGGCAAGAATGAGTGTGTGTGCCATGGGCCAAGCCAGGACCACCACGGGAGCTGAACCAACAAAGCCCCCCGCCACTGCTTTATACAGCGTGAAACCCTGCCAGGAATGAAGCTATCAGCACAACGGAAGCTCATCCAAAGACCAAACTGCTGCTGTTGTTCAGAGCCTACAGACACCCAGGTCCTTCCCTGGTGCCCACCCCGTCACAGGCTCTTTCATCCCCCAGTGGGGTGCCGGGGAGAGTTCTAGATACTCAACTCACTCCAGCCCCAAAGCCTCCCCTCCCCAGAGGTCTCCTAGCCTGACCCGAAAAAGCAAACACGGAATCAGAGACCTGCTCCTGGCCAGGGGTTTCTCTCCCACACTCTCCTCTCACTGTTGCCCCGACCCTATGAGGCAGCCTTGTCATCCCCACTCACAGAGATGGAAACCAAGTCCCCGGGAGGTCAGGGGACCTGCCCAGATCATGCAGCCGCAGCAGAGCTGGGGGCCCCTGCGCAGCCGGATTCCCCCCTCCACAGCCCCCATCAGCCCAGAGGACCAAGCTGTAGGAGAGCCCCGTCTGTGGGCTGGGGGGCACCCAGGGAGAAGATGCAACCAAAGGGCTCAGCTCCTCGTGCACCAGTGCCTGCCACGCCCCACCCTCAGCCCCAGCGCCCATGGCTCCAGTCAGGCCCCAGGGGACTCGAGACACACCTGCTAAACAGTCACCCTCAAACCACCGGGCAGAGAAAGGGGCCCAGCCCAGAGTTACCTGCACGGAGGTGGGCCCGGGCCTGGGAAGGACATCCTGATGGCTCCTAGCCCCAGGTGTGGGCTATTCAACAGCTGACTCTAAGGAATGAAAGTGCAGCCAGCTGTGAGACCTGGGCTTGTGCCCCTGATTTTAAAGGGTCCAAGAGGTAGGGGGCAGGCTAGTTTGTGCTTGATGGGGAGGTGGGCAGGAGAGGCCAGAGAGGGACAGAGAGTGACCACGGAGAGACCCCTGGCCTAGCAGGCTGGGGACTGTGTGTCTTCAGACTCTCCGGCCCAAGCCCTGCCTTTGAGGGTTTGGACCCTATGAACTGCTCTCTCTGGGGTCAGGTAATTCACCTCCACCCTCAGTCCTGTTTGAATCCTTTCCAGCAAGACCACTGACCTCACCGGTTCACCCCAGGAGCCCAAGTTTGCCCCCAAAATGTGGTCTTGCTCTCAGCATCTCAAGTAGGGTGAAGGAAAGGGGCTGGACTTCTAAAGCTATGTCCCTCCAAAAAAGCAGGAGCACCTGGCATCCAGGTGGCCTCAGATGAGCCCCAAAACCTTCCCATCCAAGACAGAGGATGTCACCTCCATCCCCAGATGCTGAGGGATTAAAATGGGTCAGGCACTGGAGCAAAGCCATATATTAATAACAGAACAAGGTTGGGCCCACATTCTCAAAGATCTTCTCTCCCCGGGTTCCTTTGGGATGGACGCTTGGTAATTAATTGTCCCATTTTAAAATTGAAGCTTTAGAGACTCAATGGGGTTACATGGCTGATCACATAGAGTCTGTGACAGCAAGACCCTGGCCTAGAAAGACTGCTGCCTCTGACCAGGAGCTGGGCTCAGGCCCCAGGGGAAGAGGGAGGGAAGCAGGGAAAGCAGAAACATGCGTTCATTAAATGCCTGCATCCAGGATCGTTGTAAATGCCACAACCCCCAAGGTTCAAACGCAAAGGCCCCTCTTCTTCCTCCCTCTGCAGTGATGGACCTGTCCCCACCAGCCCAGCCCCCTCGGGTGATCTGGCTCACTCTGATGAGGACATCTGCAACCTTATTTAAAAGTCAATACTGCACATAATTAGAGACACTTACCCCCTTAGATCCATCCTTCTCCTCCGATCAGTTTTATAGCCAGTAATAACTCTCATAAATTCCTCAGCAGATGGAAATTTTATTTGACTAATCGTGGCCGTTTGACTTGCTGGGGTGCAGTGGCTCAGGGTTTGGGCAGTCAGGGTGCCGGTTGAGGTGACTGTCAGGGGGCCGGGCAAAGAGCCCAGAACCCAAGGTCATTTTGCAGGTCCACTCCCCAGAGGGAAGCCACAAGAAGGCATCAGAAAGTGCCAGGCGCTGGACAGCAGTGGGCAGCTGTGCTCCGCCTTTTCTCGGTCCAGAGGTGCCTCTGGGCAAGGTGCTGAGACCCTTTTCCACCCTTCCAGGCTCTGATCTCTGAACACGTGGTTGCTAGTGCCAGGGAGAAACTGCAACATCCTAGCTTAAACACCTAACAATATCAGTGTGTTGGCTGCCACGTCCCAAGCACACCTATCCCATGCCAGCCCCATGCCAAGTGCCCCACGGGCATCATCCCATTCAGTCCTGCCAACAATCCTATGGATGCACGTGAACATTCCCATTTCACAGATTGGTCGCAAATAGATGCTAGAGCAAAGCCACATGCCAGACTCACTAGGCTAAGCTGCCACCTTCATCTTGGGGAATTTAAGTTTGGTGCTCCACCCCCACCCCCACTCACACAAGGCCAAGCAATCCTTCTAAGACCCACAATGAATCCCATCGTCACTACAAAAAAACAGACCCACAAAACTCCTGGTAACTCCTCAGCACCCTCCAGACAAAGTTAAAACCCATTAGCCGGGGACTTCCCTGGTGGCGCAGTGGTTAAGAATCCACCTGCCAATGCAGGGGACACGGGTTCGAGCCCTGGTATGGGAAGATCCCACATGTCACGGAGCAACTAAGCCCGTGCACCACAACTACTGAG
This sequence comes from Eschrichtius robustus, assembly GCF_028021215.1. Taxonomy (NCBI): domain Eukaryota; kingdom Metazoa; phylum Chordata; class Mammalia; order Artiodactyla; family Eschrichtiidae; genus Eschrichtius; species Eschrichtius robustus. Next base: position 13,614,318 of record NC_090826.1, on the reverse strand, counting down.
CCTGCGCTCTAGAGCCCACGAGCCACAACTACTGAGCCCACGTGCCACAACTACTGCAGCCTGTGTGCCTAGAGCCTGTGCTCTGCAACAAGAGAAGCCACCGCAATGAGAAGTCTGCGCACCACAACGAAGAGTAGCCCCTGCTTGCCGCAACTAGAGAAAGCCCACGCGAAACAACGAAGACCCAAGGCAGTCAAATTCATTAATTAATTAATTTTTTAAAAAAACCCCATTAGCCTGGCCTTCACAAAGGAACCCCATTCGAGGTATCTATCCAAGCAACATGAAAACATACTACACAGAAAGGCTTGTCCATCTGATAATATGCATAGCAGATTACTCATAATACCCCCAAATTCGAAATATCAGCATGAAAATGGATAAGTAAACTATATCTATACATACAATGTGTATCACTTTGCAACAGATCAGGAGGGAAAACCACACAGTAATTTGAAGAGGGAAAGTGCCACATAAAGAATTATTAACTATAGCAGGAGACTGTATTAACACGGACTGGCTAGAAAGACAGAAAGAGAACTCGAGCGAACAAGTATCCAGGAAGAATCCCCCAAGGGCTGACACAGAGCCCCTGAGGAACAGCCCCCCTGCAACCTGGACTGAACAGAGCCCACAGGAAACCACACCTCTACCCCAGAATGAAACAGTGCCCAAGGAAGAGCCCCCCAAGGCTGACGCAGAACCCCCAAAGGAGTATACACACAAACACACACACACACACCCTCCAGAGCTGACATTCAGACCTTGTTGAGCGGGGCGTGCCTGTGGCTCAGGCATGGCAAAAAGTGGTCTGTGCCACACACCCGTGGAACTTGCTAGAAATCCACCCTGTGGAACTTACCAGAGATCTGCCCTGGAGGATGCCACACAAGCGGCTCACAGGAGGTGTCTCACCAGAGGCACTCCACTACAAAACTGCCTTTACAAGCGCGCTGGGGGAGCAGCTAGGCGCTACTGACCACCGTGCCCCGCAGGAGCCACGCGCTGGAAGGCCGCACGTTGCGTCAGCGCCGCACGTGGCGTCGGAGCCTGCCCGTGGGCGCCTGGAACTCGAAAGCGGAAGCGGAAGCGGGGCCCTTTGCTGCTGCATGGGCTCCCCAGCGCCCTCTACTGACGAAGCTCAGCTTGCCGGCTGGCCAGGGGAAAAAATTTTAAAGGGCCCAGATCCATTTTCAGCCAGCAGGCAAGAAGGATAAATTTGGAGCCGCACGGCAATCATGTATAACCAGCACACTCCATCCCTCTGATGACTCAGCTTCCACATGAGCCCTTCTCACACGACTGAACTCCTGTACAGCAACGCAACTCTGTGTTTCTACCTAAGAAGACACAGCTATCCTTCTTACAAGCAAAGTTCTCACCCTTTCCATAAAATGAAACCAACAGTCCCACAGTCATAATACTGTCTTTATTACCCCTCAAATTCAGTCACAGTTCCACAGACTATTGTCACCTAAAGACTAAACTGTAAAGCTAACCTACAAAAATTTGCATATAAAACTGGAAAGGAGAGAGAAGAAAACGGTTAGTTGCTAAGTGCAACTAGTTAGTTAGCAACTTAGTTAGTTGCTAAGTCCTTATTCTAATTTTTCATTCAAGAACTGGGGAAATAACCTCAAGGTGGGTCCATGGACCAGCCCGGCCCACTGTGAATCAGACTGGAGCCAAGACTCTTTCTATCACCTACCATAAGCCCCACTTTGACTTACGGGCCACAGTGGCACTGTAGGTCCCTAGGAATTAGGGTGTACTCAGAGCCAGTGCCTGGTAATCTCAGGACCATCTGGGCATTTCCTTTTCCCCAATGCACAGTCACTCTGGTAAATGGCTGCAGGTCCCTGTGGGGGAGGTTTAGAGTTATATTTACAGAAAGTACTTGCCGCAATGATGCAGGCTCCTTCCTCAAGGGGACCTGGCCTCCTGAGGGCTTCTGGGTCGGTGAATTGACTTAGGTCTGGGAACTGCAGATTTCATGTAATACATCCAGCCCAACACTCCTTTCTCCCCAAGGCTTTGAATTCCCTCTTCCACACCATGACCTTGCAACCTCATTAATTACAGGCCACTGTTGAGTCCAGATTTCAGTCAATCAACCAAGTAAGCTGTTAGAGCCACCCCCAGCTGCACATGCTAATAATCAAACCCAGAATCTCTAGTAAGGGCATCCATAGCAATAAATTCAGCCCAATCTAGTGTTATGTGCTGCCCTCTTTGGTCAGAAAACCTTAGAATACATTCCCACACATGTTCCCCAGGTTTCTGCTGATATATATTAGCAAAGTCCAGCAATTCTTTTGGTTTTTCCTCGGAGGTCCTATTGTGTCCCTGTCACCAAGGAATGGGCTAAGATTTGATCCTTAACATCTAGTGACAACAGGGGGTGGTTATGTAGAATCTTAAGGAAAATGGGCATCTGCCCCCACTGAGGTTATTACAGGATTTTTAAGTAGAGGAAGAATAGCCTCCTCAGACAATGGAAGGCAAACTCCCACCACCCATATGGGAGGCTCAGAGCCACTTGCGGTTTGAGATCATCAGTTTCATCTGGGTCTCACAGATGTCCCCATTCCATGTTTCAGGACCCCCTTCTTTCCCAATTAATACCCTAAATTTCACATGAGCAATTTTTCAAGATGTGAATTCAATTCTCGTTGTAATCCAGCAACCAGCACAATTAAATTTTGTATTTGACTTTCAGCAATATCAGCCCTGGGGCTGCAAGAAATAAGAGCTTCTGTAAGGGCTGTCATGGAAGCTCTCTGGTTCTCACACCAGATGAGAGTGAGAGTTACTGGACCTGAGCTTGTCGTTTTTTCTCTGTAAGTGCTCAAGAGCCCTCAGAAGAATCCACCCCACCCCACAGTTCTTATAGTCATCAATACTGCCCTGGCAGTCAGGGCAGCATCACTCAGGCTGCCAAGGGATGTGTCTCTGTGGCACTTTATCTCAATCAACCATGGGTGATACCTTGGTTAACTGTAAGACCACTACGTGCCTTGGGTTACCAGCACCCCATTTCCTATTGGCAGGTACTCATGCTCGGGCCCAAAGACATGAGAAAACCAATCTGTAAATCTCATATTTACAGGTCAATCTCCCGGTATCTCTCCTGACACCAATTCTATATCGGTTTGGGTCCAACCAACAAAAAGAAACGACACAGTAATTTTAACAGGGTAAGTTCCAAATGACGAATTATTAACTTATAATAGGGGACTGAATCAAGAGGCATTGGCTAATTAATGTAAGAACAGCAGCTATAAAGAGTAGCGCAACCCACAGAGCTGAGCTTGAGCCCCTAAGTATCCACCACCCACCCCCAGGGCTAAGATACAGTCCCCAAGGAAGATCCTCTAAGGGCTTTGGTAGAATCCCCGAGGACGAGTCCCCCCCCCACCCTGAGGTGAAGAAAAGTCCCAAAGAAAGAGTCCCCTGGGGCTGAGGTAGAACCCTGAAGGAAGAGTTCCCCCAAACCATGGCTGATACAGAGCCCCAGAGAAGAGCCCTCACCCTAGGGCTCATATAGAGCACAGAGCCCCAAAAAAGAAACCTCTCACCAGGATGAGACAGAACCCCAAAGAAGAGCCGCCCCCCCCAATGGCGAGCTCCCACCCGGAGCTGAGCTAGGGCCCCCAAGCAAGAGCCCCCTCCCAAATCTGGAATAAAGCCCCCCAGGAAAAACCCCTTAGCTGAAGGAGAGCCCCCCGAAGTAGTGCCCACACACACAACCCTCCGGAGCTGACCTCCAGACCTTGTTGAGCGGGGCGTGCCTGTGGGTCAGGCACGGCAAAAAGTGGTCTGTGCCACACACCCGTGGAACTTGCTAGAAATCCACCCTGTGGAACTTACCAGAGATCTGCCCTGGAGGATGCCACACAAGTCGCTCACAGGAGGTGTCTCACCAGAAGCAGCCCACTACAAAACTGCCTTTAGAAGCGCGCTGGGGGAGCAGCTGGGCACTACTGACCACCGTGCCCCGCGGGAGCCACACGCTGGAAGGCCGCACGTGGCGTCAGCGCCGCACGTGGCGTCGGAGCCTGCCCGTGGGCGCCTGGAACTCGGAAGCGGAAGCGGGGCCCTTTGCTGCTGCATGGGCTCTCCAGCGCCCTCTACTGACGAAGCTCAGCTTGCCGGCTGGCAAGGAAAAAAAAATTTAAAGGGCCCAGATCCATTTTCAGCCAGCAGGCAAGAAGGATGAATTTGGAGCCGCACGGCAATCATGTATAACCAGCACACAGTGAAATATTGCCCATCAATGAAAAAGAAGGAACTACCGATGCCTGGATTAATCGTCTAGATATTATGTTGAGTGAAAGAAATCAGACACAAAACAGCACATTCTGTAATTAACATTTTTAAGAAGTTCAAAAACAGGCAAACTAATCTACGGTGACAGAAATTTAAAAAATAAGATGCAGAGAGATGTCTTACTGTAAAGGGGCACAATGGAATTTTCTGGGGTAATGGAAATATTCCCTATTGTGATTGGGGCAGTGGTAACACAGGCATTTACATTTGTGAAAAACCTTCAGACTGAACATTTACTCTCTGTGCATTTCATTGCAGATAACTTATAACTCAAATGTTTTAAATTAGTCCCCAAATTTCTGGTTTCAAATTTAGCCACTATGTAGTGCTTGCACACAGTAGGCAAACACATATGTTTAAGTAAATAAATGCATGCATGAATCACACACTTTTTACTTTTCTCACATCTAACTTGACAATCCCCCCAAATCATTAAGCTACTGGTCTGCTTTTCTGGGCTCCCATAGCCCTCAGCTCTTAGTTCAGTCATAGCTTTTATTATACTGATGTTCACTGCAGAGGGGTAAAAAGTACTATCAGAGTGACCAGCATATCGTGAGTGCTCTATGCCTGACCCTGTTTTGAATAGTCTAATATGTCTAACAACCCACGCAGTAGTTACTTCTATCATCCCCATTTTACAGATGAGGAAATTGAGGTACAGTTTGTCTACACTCTTAACCACTTTGCCTCTGGAGTCAGACTGTCCTAGGTTCATATTCCAGCTCTTCCACTTGCTAACTGTGGGTCTTGGGCAAGACAACTGATTACTCTGAGCCTGAGTCTACTCATCTCTGAAATGCAGATGATATTTCGCCCTTGGGTTGTCAAGAGGTACAAGTTAGTTTATTCACATAGACTATGTCCAGTGTCCATCCAGAGCAATGGCTCACCATAAGTAAACAATGCATTTCATCGATGCTAAGACCCATATGTTTTCACGTTTTTGCATCTTTGAAAGCAGAATGTGTCTTGCAATCAATGGCATCTCACAATCTCCTTGGACAGTGGCTGTCGTGATATAGTTGTCACAGCTTATGCAGGAGGAAACCTGATCTAGACTGTTCATATCACTGCCACTTCTATGTCTAAGTAAGTATCAAAAGCTCTTTCCATAAGAATAAAATAAAAATACAGTGAGCTGAGAAAGCATCATATCATACTTCAGTTGGCGGTCACATTTCTTTCTTAGTGGTACATAAATTAATGGTGTGTCTTAAGGTTGATGGTTTCCTAAATTTGATGAAATGCACTATGGTGTTATCACAGGTCTGTCTTCCCCCCTGCAGATGATTAGACTATTGTTCCCTATTCTTCCTGCCTCCCTATTAGAGAGTTAGACATCTGTGCCTTTGTTGTATGACTTTGCAGTTCCTCCCACCAAGTAGAAAAAGAAAATTTCCCCACCCCATCAATATAGGGCTTGGCCACTTAACTTGCCTTGGAATATGAGCAGCAGGACAGTGCACCCATTTCAACATGAAGCCTTAGGGGATATTGTATATTTCTGCCCAGCCATGAAAGCAGGAGCTGAGTAGCCACTGTTACAAGGAGATGGAGACAAGGGAAGCTGATCTGGACCCAACTGGCAGCCTGAAGCAGAGCCCTCCCAGCCGACCCAAACACTGTGAGCAAGAGGAATAATTACTTAGAGTTATAAGCCACTGAGACTTGGGGGACTCTTTGTTACACAGCATTCATGCAGTAGCAATAGCTAATACACTCTCTAAACTATGAGTGCTTTGAGGGCAAAGCCCATAGCCCATTTACCTCTGTGTCTCCAGTATCCAGACTGGTACTTGGACACAGTGGGTGTAGAGGGCACTCAGAGAGATATCAGAGATGGGAAAAGGCAGCCTTTGGAGTCAAACAGATCTAGATTCAAATCTCAGCTCTGCCACTTAGAAGATGGGTGACCTTGGGAGAGTCATCTAGAGTTCCTAAGTCTCAGTTTCCTCATCTGTAAAATGGAGACTCCTATATCCCAGGTGTGATGAGAAGTGAAGCAAAGGATGTGCAAGGGCTTCACTCAGTGCCTTGCACCAGCAGGCACTCTGGATGTACACCAGTCCCCTTTCCTTGTCATTGAATACATGACTGAGACCCCTGTAACCCATCTACGCCCCAGGTCCTGACAGAACACTCTCTCCCAGATGTTCCTGGCGCATGGCAGGCAGGATCTGGAGGGGAGGAGACATCCCTAAGATGGATGGTCTGGCAGGAGCCAGGAGAGGCGGTTGCCAAATTGCTCCCAGCAGTTCAGCCCCTCAGGGACCCTCTTTACTAATTCTATTTCCAACTTGCTTGGTATCCAGGTGCCCAGGCTGATGCCAGACTCAAACTTGGCAGATTGTGCACTCCCCCAGAATTTTCTGCCCCAGTTATTCCGGTAAAAATGCAAAGGTGGAGAAGATGGGAGAGGAGAGGGCAGCCCATCTGGTCCAGGCAGGAGGCAGGGGTGGGTCAGCTCTCCTGGCGGTAGATCTACCAGCCAGAGGGGCCCATGCACACAGGAGGCCTCTGGACCAGGGCATCCCAAGACACCCACCTTAGGCCCCACCCTGGGACAGAGTGTTCGGCAAGGAGGCCTGGATTCCAGCCCTGAGTCTGTCACAGCCTGCTGTGTGACCTGAGGCAGGTTCCTTAACCTCTCTGTTCCTCCATTGCTCTTGTCTCTACAATGAGCAATATCTAGGAATTCTCCATGGTTCAGGTCACAGTCCCATCTGAGAAGCTGGAGGAAGCCATAGATAGCCTCCCGAGAACAATGCTTCTAACTTCAGATCGCCAGGACCTTGGAGCAAATGACCCCAAGGGAGCCATCTGATGGGTGCTGAGAACCCTGTGCTTCTGGAACGTTGGGACTAGAGGTCCAGGTGCTTACCTCCCACTCAGACCCTCTTTGATATTTCTCTACCCAGGAAGTCCCATGGAACCAGGGAAACAAACCCCAATGGACCTTCCTCTTGGGCTTCTTTCTCTGCCGTCTCAGAGATATACCAGTTCCTGGCCTCCCCCATCTCTGCTCATTAATTATCTCTTTGTTGTCATGGTTTTTCTGAGCCTTCCACAGACAGAAGGCCAGAAACAAGCAGTGAATCAGATCATCAGCTGCCCTTGGGCTGAAGGGTCTTCAGAGGTGACCTAAACACACCCACATATACACACATATACAAGCACATACACACATGCACAAGTGTTCACATGCACATGCATACACATGCACATGCTTACACATGCACACATGTGCACGCACATGCATACACACGTGTTCACACATACACCAGCACATGCACACATATTTGTACACGCACCCCTACATAAACATATACGATACGTGTATGCACATGCGTGTACACATGCACATACATGTACATGTGCGCATGCACGCGTGCACACAGACACTGTTCCTGTGCCTCAGCCCTACACCCCCTGCACATACCATGGCTGCTCGCCCTCCCAGAGGCCCAGAGACTGTCACCGCCACCATCACATCTTCTGCCTCTCCACCCCCGATCCTGCCATTTAATTTCTGGCAAAGCCTCCAGTGCCCACCAAGGTCAGTAAGGCTTAGGGGACACAAATGGTTAAAACAGGGCATCTGGGAACCACAGGATCATCAACCCTGTTACCCCCTTGCTATGTGACCCTGGGGCTGGTCAACGATATGCTTTATGCTGTCATTGTTATATTTCACACAGCCTTCAACATGCATCATGTACCGTGCAAAGTGCTTCCCTGAATTTCATCCTCACAACAAACCTACAAGACAGATATTATTATCCCCATATGTTATTTACCCACTACTGTGTACCAAGCTACCCAAAACTTCACAGCTTAAAATGACAAACACTGATTATCTCATGCAGCTTCAGAGGGTCAGGAATCTGAGAGTGGCTTAGCTGGATGGCTCTGGGTCTCCCAGGAGGTTGCATGCAGGCTGTCAGCCAGGACAGCCGTCTCATCTCAAGGCCTGCCTGGGCCTGGAGAATCCACTTCTAGGCTCATCCACATGGCTGTTGGGAGGCCTCATTTCCTCACCACGTGGGCCTCTCCATATCCTGCCTGAGTGGTCTCAGGACAAGGCAGTTGGCTTCCCCCAGAGCTAGTGATAAGAGAAAGAGAGAGAGAGGAAGAAAGGGAGAAAGAGACAGAGAAAGAGAAACCCAAGACAAAGTCTCAGCATCTTTAATAACCTAATATCCTAGCCTTGGAATTGAATACCATCCCTTTTGCCATGTTTTGTTGGTCACACAGACCAAACCTGGTACAATGTGGAAGGAGATTGATAAAGGGTGTAAATACCAGGAGGTAGGGGGTCATTGGAGGCCATTTTGGAGATAGGCCGTCACACCCCATTTTGCAGATGGAAAAACTGAGACTCGGAGAGATGAAGTGACTTGCCCGAGGTCACACAACCAGCAAGTGATAGAGTAGAGGTTTGAACGCAGGACTGTCCAGCTCCAATGTGTCTCCCCTTAACTGCGTATCTTCTCCTCTATCTGGCCTTGGTTTCCCCAAATAGCAGAGATGTTAGAGGAAGGAGTTGAACTGGCTAATCTTTAAGGGCGTGGCCCATCTCTTTAAAAGTTCAAAGGCTTAATTAACAAGGTACAGAGCGAGACCAGTCTCCGGACTTCCAACCACCAGGCTCTTGTCTACTTCAACAGAGCAGCCCTGAACCCTGGGAGCTTCTCTTCTGTATAAAATTGGCTGGTACAAGTCTCAAACCATCTCTGGGTCTCGACTACCTCCTCTGGAGAATGGGAGCAAGAGAGGGCATAGACAAGCTCTAATGATGGTGCCAACCACAATGAAAATGAAGACGATAAAGATGATAAAGAAGATGATGCTGATGCCAGGGATAAAGCTGGTGAAGATGGAATGACGATGGTGATGGTTGCGGTGATGATGATGATGATGATGATAGTGATAAGTAATATGTACTCTGAGCACTTCCTATGATGCTAAGAACTTACATTTCATTTCATCTTCACAAGCTTTGCCATTCAAAACCTGGTCCATGGGCCAGCAGCATGGGCACCACCTGAACAACTGTTAGAAATTCAGAGTCCTGTCTCACTTGCCCACTCCAGGAGATCGGTGTGCACAGTTGAGCTTGAGAAGTGCTCAGACTTCTCAGAATCAAAAGCTAACACAACCATCCAGAAGGGGATGTACCATTCTTGACCCTACTTTGCAGGTAAGAAAACTGAGACGTGGAAAATTTCCCAGCCAACAAGGGGTAGAGCCAGAATAAAGTTCTTGATCCTCACCCCAGACCTCTCCCACTCCTGCCCCTTTGGATTGAAGACTCTGTCTGTCCCTGGGCGAGGTGAGGTTACAGCCAGGGAGGACCCAGCCCTGAAAGCATCAGGACTGGTCCCAGCACCTCCTCCATCAGTCTGCCTCCTGCTGGCTCACAGCTCCTCCTCCTGGCAGGGGCTTCAGCAGGTAGATCAGAGGCGAGGAGGCCCTCCTGGTAAACAGTGACCTTGTTCCAAATTACTCCAGGGGGAAGGACATTCAGAATCAAGAAATAGCACTCAGCACAACATTTCTGAAAGAGGGGGAAAAAAATTAAGTCTTTGAAATAACATTAATCATGATAATGCTTTTGCTGGTTCCTTCCCTTGGTATTTGCTGGATGTTCTTTCCTGATGTAGGTTTAACCCTCGGCAGCCCGGGCTCCCACAGAGTCCCTGGTGCTACATTCTCTCCCTGCCTTGGCCAAGAAACTCATCTGGTGCCTTGCAGCCCAGGAAGCTCATCTTTTCCAATCTCCCACCAGCCTTCCTAGGGCCAGGTGTCACTCCAAGGCAAGGTCAAAACTCAGGGGCCAGGCAGGTAAAATAAATGAAGGAAGTGGCCTGTGATTAAGACTTGAGTGCCCAGCTCATCCTGGGTTGCCTCGTTTTAAAAATGAAAGACTGGCGTCCCAGGAACCCCCTCTGTCCCAGGCAAACCATGAAGGGTAGTCACCCTAATTGGGACTGTTATGAACAGAAAAAAAAAAAAAGCCCTGTCCTGAGGGAGCAGCTGCTGTTCACCTTGGGCTGATGGTACACCATGATAGTTTGGACTGAAATATGTCCCCTGAGTTGAAGCACTAACCCCCAGTGTGACTACATTTGGAAGAAGGCCTTTAAGGAGGTAATTAAGATTAAATGAAGTCTAAGTGTGGGCCCTAATCCTATTGGACTGGTGTGCTTTAAGAAGAAGGAGAGACAGCAGGGATGCACGTGTACAGAGGAAAGGCCATGTGAGGACACAGCAAGAAGGCGGCCGTCTGTGCACCAGGAAAAGAGGCCTCAGGAGAAACCAACCCTGCCAGCACCCTGATCGTGGACTTCCAGCCTCCAGAACTGTGAGAAAATAGGTTGTTTAAGCCACCCAGTCTGTGGTATTTGGTTGTGGCAGTCCTAAGCAGGTTAACATCCATGGGGAAAAAGATAACAGTAAGAAAAGACAACATTTACACAGCCCTCACTGAGTTCCAGGCACTATTCTAAATCTCTACATGCATTAATATTTAATCCTCACAATGACCCTATAAGGAAGGTACTATCACCGTCCCCATTTTACAAATAAGGAAACTGAGGCACAGAGTTTAAGTAACTTCCCCCAAAGACTCACAGCTAGAAAAGGTCAGCACTGGGACTTGAACTCCTGGCTGGGTGCAAAGCTTGGCTCTTTACTACTACACTAGGAGTAGGAGCCCATGTTGCCCAAGCTTTCAGTTTTCCAAGGGAAATTGAAAAATTGCCTGATTGTTAAATGCTGGCTGTTAATTAAGAAAAAAAAACAGTATTTATGGACATGAACAAAGGATACCTGTGTCTCAGCTGCCAGCTTATAATTGCTGCTTTTCAAGAATTTCACCAAGTCAGAATTTAAATTTCATCCACCTCCACCACCCACACAACTACCTCTGCTTTCCAGTATGAGTGTGGATCTTACAACTCTGGGGTTGAGAGAAAATTAGATCATCAAAGGACATTAGGAGCCCAGTGGGAATTTGGAGACTGTGGCAACCAAGCCCTCATTTCACAAATGGTACCACTATCCTCAGAGAGGTTAAATGGATCACTGAGGTCACACAGCAGGCTAATGTCAGGGCCAGTGAGACCTGCTCACTGGTCACCCATCCAATCAAGGACAAAGGGAGCTGCTGTGCAGCCTGTCTTCATTGCCTGCTTTTCCCTATGTCTCCAAGTTTGGCTTTCTGTCCATCCATCTGTCTATCCATCTATCCATCCATTCATCCACCCATCAATGAGTGGATGCACTCATTCATTTGTCCATTTATCTACACATCCACCCATCCAACCATCCATCCATCCATCCATCCACTCAGCCAGCTGGTCAGCCTAGTTCAAGGGTTGCCCTGATTGTGAATGCCTTGAAATCAGGGGCTTTGCCTTGCCTGTTTTTGTATTCCCAACTGTTACACAACACAGTGTTTAGCACAGTCTTATCCAACTTAACCCCTTCCTGGCTGTTATCCTTGGATAAGGCACTTCACCTCTCCAAGCCTCAGTTTCTCCATCTATAAAAATGGGGCCATAACGGTACATACTTGGCAGTGTCATGAGGAGAAGAAGGAGATGTGGGCACCTAGTAGGTGTGCAGTAACCGCCAGCTGTGATCATCAGCTCTCCTGTGGGGCTGGAGCCCATGTTATTCAAGGCCCTTCCAGCTCCACACTGCTGAGTCTGTGTGCGCAGAGGATGCGACAGGGCAGGTGAGGAGTCTTGCTGCAGGAGAGGGGATCGGGGGTGGAGGACTGCAGTGGGCCATAGAGCAGCACAGGACAAGGCTGCAGAAAGCTGACTGGAGATCTGGCATTGCAGAAGAAGACAAAGAGGGACAAAGGTCAGTGTGGTCGCAAGGGACACAAGATCTGCATGGGGGAGGATGGGGGGAGCCGCCCAGCCTCAGGGTCTCTCTTGGAACCACAAAAACTTTGGGAGGCAGGGCCCACCCAGCCTGCTCCCCTCCTGGTGCTTCCAGAACGATGCAGGGCTGCACTAGTTTCCCATCATCAACTTCTGAGAAAAATCAACTGTGACAGCTGAATTCCTGTTCCATAGTTGTTATTGTTTTTTAATTATACCTCCTTTTTTTTTTTTAGCTCAGGAGCCAAATTGGATCCAGACAACCTGAAATTAATTTGTGGTGTAACGTGGTGGTTAGAAAACTGGGCCATCCGCTCTCTCAAGAAAACTGGTCATTCTCTTCTCCCCCTTTCTTCCCCATCCTGTCCCTGTTGGGAAAAGACGTTTTCTCCTCCATGGAATCGAGGCTGAGGAAAAGCTGATGCCTGGGCGTTTTAGCTCCTGTTTCAGGGCACAGATGGCATTAGGACCCACAAGGGGAGTCAGGTTCCTCATCCCCCACGCCACTCCCAGGGAGCATGGGAGTCCTGGGGGGACCGTGGGAGTCCTTTTCCAAGACTGAATTTCTCTCTCCCTCTTTGTACCCTCTTTTATCCATTATTTTAATGTATTTTTGCTCAAGGCAGGGGGCGGGGAGGGTAAGGAGTACCTTTCCCTTGTATTCCTGGGCTTTTTTGGAAAGGGCTTTCCTCCTTCTCCAGAAGTGGGCAGGTCAGCCCATGTCCCAGTGCCCCAAGCTGGGAGACCCCCTTAGGCCAGCCAGAATCCTGTGTGGCTCAGGACTCCTCTTCCCGCTGCCAGGAACGCCCCCATCAGGGGTCCCTGCCCCATTGCTGGGTTCAGCAAGTTCTCCCTAGGGACTTCTGACTCCCACTGGCCAGGAGGAGGTGCTCCGGCTCCCTCCCTGCATCTCCTCACCCACCCGCCCTTCCTCCGTGTCAGCCTGGTACACAGCAGACATCCCCAAGGCACCACGCAGTTCCCTGGGAGGGAACATGCCCAGGAAAGAGAAGCCCACCTGGTTCATCTCCCCCCACCCTGGGCTCCATTTCCCTGCCGCCATTCCCCATTTTCTTTTCAACTCGAGTCAACTTGGGACTCCAAATATAACAGCCTCAGTAAATATGGTCTGTATAAGATGACCTTTAAAAAGAATACGGTGTTAGGACAGAAAATATATACCGACATTAAACTGTGAACAGCGGATGTCTTTGAGAAGGGGGAGGGTTACTAACGACTCTCACTTTCTATAGTATTTTAATTTTTCACTATAAGCAAACATTACTTTTCTAATCAGGAAAATGAAATAGAGCAGTTTCAAAAACACAAAAGCCAGAAACCCCTGGTTCACTCTCAGTTTGACAATCAAAGGTCTAGAACAGGGGTCAGTAAACTATGGTAGGGAGCCAAATCCAGCTCGCCACCTGTTTTTATAAATAAAGTTTTATTGGAACACAGCCACACCTATTCACTTGTATATTGTATACAGCATCTTTAGCCCTACAACTACAGAGTTGAGTAGTTGTTACAGAAATTGTGCAGCCTACCAAAACAAAAATATTTACTATTTGGCCCTCAGAGAAAAAGTTGGCCAAGCCCTGATCTAGAAGAACATAGTTTTGTGAAGAAAAAATTAGTCCTTGCCCAGTGCCAAGGCAAGATTACCAACATTTATAGGCTGGTAATCTGGGCATTACAGAATCCTGGGTCATTCGGGATTCAGAGGTCTCTCAGTCCATCCCCTGCCTCCATCCCCCATAGATAAGGGTCTTCTCTGCTCTGACCAATCGCCTAGGGAGAGCAATACCACAACCACCTTCTGACAGGGGAAGTCCTTCCTTAAGTCTAACTTAAATCTGGCACCCCCAATCCTCCTACCTCATGGCTCAGACCCCTGGCCCAACCCCAGGCACTTTGTTGGGTGACCCCATTGTTACTGACTGAGACTTGGATCTTGCTCAATATCCCATCAAGACAAGCGAGATCTCAACCATCAGGAGGGAAGATGGCGCTACCCCACCCCTCCCCTTCCTGGCCTCCGGGCCCTGGGGATGTACACAGGCAGGGGCTGACCGATGGGGTCCACCACACCGGCAGTAGGTAGAAGCTGATGGCTTTGGAAGCAGTTGTTACCACTTCTGGGAGAACGATTACTTTAGCATTGCATAAACACCCATCCAGACCCGTTCCTCAGGGGTAAATGAAAGTATGAGAGCATCTGGGCTGATTTATCTCAGCCAAAGGAAGCCAGAGAAATTCATTTCCCCCTCTAAACGACCTCCTCTGGGTCCTAAATATTCAATAATTTCCTAGCTGGGAAATGCATTTCCTCCCCTTCCCCGTGGCAGACAGTTTGCATTCTTATGCCTGACGCCATCAGGGTATTAAAAGGCACACTTTACAGCCCCTAACCCAGCTCAGGGAGACTTAGTAGCATGTCAGGACCACAGACCCCCTCTGAGCTGGGGCAGCTCTCACCTGTTCCTGAGCCAGGTCTGTAGTGACTGTCCCAGCCCAGCCCACCCAGCCCACCACCAGACAGGCTGAAGAGGAGGTCTGGCCACCCAGACCTGGAATCTGATGAGAGCTCAGAGCCTTGTCTGTCTTCCCCGCTAGGGGGTGACTCTGAGGGCAGGGACTGTCTCAGGTTTATTCCTATATCCCCATGTGTCTGTGACATAGAAGGTGGTCACTATTTATTGAAGGAGTGAATGGATAAATGGATGAATAAATGAACGACGAGAGAATAGAAGGGTCGATGGATGGCACTTGCAACATCATTCACTTGACTCCTTAGGGTGAGGACTGTGATTTATTTCTCTCTCTGCCTCAGTGCCTGCAACACCATAGGCAGCCCACAAATGTTCATTAAATTCATGTATCAGAGAATGAACCAGAGTCACTGCCCTAAATAGTCTTGAGGACTGGGCTTCCTAACCCAACCAAGATTGGAACCTACTCAATGGAGACTCTGGCTCCTAAGTAGCCCCTACCCACTCCAGGCCTGTGGGGAGGGGGAAAGGCAGGATGCTACAGTCTGCTCTGCATGCCCTGGCCAGGGAGGGAAATTTCCATCCATTGGCAGAGGAAGGGAAACAAGTCAGGCTGCCCAAGGGGGCTCGGAGTATCAGGCTTGGAATATGTTCATCAAGAGGGAAAGGATGTAGCCAGAGAAGAGAGATCCAATCACGAGAGACGCTTCCAGATGTCCCAAGGTGGTCAGGGGTCCGAGTGTGCCTGGAGGGTTGGAGACAAGCAAACAAAGGAAAAATGGAGAGAGAGAAGCAGAAAGAAGGGGGCAAAAACAGAAGACTGAGACAGAGAGTGAATAAAAAAAGGGGGACAAAACCAAAGAAGGAAGAGAGTGGGGTGGAGACATGAGACAAAAGCAGCCCCCAGACCCACCACCATGAGACAGGCCCCAGGGGAAGACCTGCTGTCATCTTTTCTGGAGGCAGAGGGGTGGACTGGTTGATGCTGAGATGCCCGTCACCTAGAAGCTGAATCAAGGTCTGCCAAACAGGAGATGGAACCCAGGAAAAAGTTTGACTCCCTTCTTGGCCAGGTTTTAGAGACTCTACCTAGAGGGTGTGCTGGGAGCCTCCCCTACTGCCCCTGTACCCAACCCTGACCCCACTGCCTGCCCCAGGCTCCAGGCTCCATCACTTTGCCAGCTGTGAATATGAACAAAGAGATGTTCAGATGCCAGAACACCTCTGGACCACACTTGGCATCATCAGCACTATAAACTCGAACTTGAGCTTCAGGAAAGCAGGGATGTCTCTCTGTTTCACTCACAGAATGTATACCCCAGGGTCTAGAACAGTGCTCATAGTAGGTGCCAAATACGTGTCTACTGAATATGGGTGAATGAATGAACAGACCCCCTCACAGTACCAGATCCAGGAGAAGCCATCTCAGTAGCTCCAAGAGGAGGGTCCTGGGCTGCCTGGGCCCTGAGTCTGGGGGTGCCCCTGCTGGGAGCTAAACCCAAGGTTCTGCCCCAAAGCCCCAAGGTGTGTCTTTCCCCTTCCCATCTCAGAAGCTCTAACAGGACACGGCTGCTTCTTACTCACCCCATCCCAAGCTTGGCTGAGCTCAGTGGTTCTTAGCTCTTGACCACACACTGGAATCACCTAGAGAACTTTTTAAATTACCAGCTCCATCCCAGATCAATTAAATCAATTTCTCAGGGTGGGTAGCAGTTTAAAGTCTCCACAGATGAGGGACTTCCTTGGTGGTCCAGTGGTAAAGAGTCCACCTTCCAATGCAGGGGATGCAGGTTCGATCCCTGGTCGGGGAACTAGGATCCTGCAAGTCACGGGGCAACTAAGCCCACACGCCACAACTACTGAGCTTGCACGCCTCAACTGGAGAGACTGTGTGCCACAAACTACAGAGCCCACACGCTCTGGAACCCATGCGCCACAACTTCAGAGCCCATGCACCCTGGAGCCTACACACCACAGCTAGAGAAGAGAAAACCCTCACACCACAACTAGAGAGAAGCCCACGCGCTGCAATGAAGAGCCCGTGCGTCACAGCGAAAGATCCTGCGTGCCTCAATGAAGATCCTGCATGCCACAACTAGACCCAACGCAGCCAAAAATAAATAAAATACATAAATAAATCTTTGAAAAAAAACTCCACAGTTGATTGATTCTAAAATGCAGCCTGACATACATCCAGACAAAACTAGAATTCAAAAAGATACATATGCACCCCTATGTTCACAGCAGTGCTATTCACAATAGCTAAGACATGGAAACAACCTAAATGTACATCGGCAGATGAATGGATAAAGAGGATGTGGTATATATATATATACACACACATATATGCAATGGAATACTACTCAACGTAAAAATGAATGAAATTATGCCATTTGCAGCAACGTGGATGCAACTAGAGATTATTGTACTAAGTGACATAAGTCAGAAATAGAAAGACAAATACCATATGCTATCACTTATATGTGGAATCTAAAATATGACACAAATGAACCTATCTATGAAACAGAAACAGACTGATAGACATAGAGAACAGACTTATGGTTGCCAAGGGGGAGGGGGTTGGGGGACAGATGAAGTGGGAGGTTGGGATTAGCAGATACAAACTATTGTATATCGGATGGATAAACAACAAGGTCCTACTGTATAGCACAGGGAACAATATTCAATATCTTATGATAAACTGTAATGGAAAAGAATATAAAAAAGAATATATATATATGTATAACTGAATCACTTTTCTATACAGCAGAAATTAACACAACATTGTAAATCAACTATACGTCAATTAAAAAAATTAAGGTACTTTGAAGGCTAAAAAAACCTATACTTCAATAAAAAATAAAGAAAAAAAAATTTTTTTAATAGTTTTTTTTTTTTAACTTTTGGGTTTA
This sequence comes from Eschrichtius robustus, assembly GCF_028021215.1. Taxonomy (NCBI): domain Eukaryota; kingdom Metazoa; phylum Chordata; class Mammalia; order Artiodactyla; family Eschrichtiidae; genus Eschrichtius; species Eschrichtius robustus. The sequence continues at coordinate 13,596,687 of NC_090826.1, read as the reverse complement.
TTTATTTATTTATCTATGGCTGTGTTGGGTCTTCGTTTCTGTGCAAGGGCTTTCTCTAGTTGCGGCAAGTGGGGGCCACTCTTCATCGCGGTGCGCGGGCCTCTCACTGTCGCGGCCTCTCTTGTTGCGGAGCACAGGCTCCAGACGCGCAGGCTCAGTAATTGTGGCTCACGGGTCTAGTTGCTCCGCGGCATGTGGGATCTTCCCAGACCAGGGCTCGAACCCGTGTCCCCTGCATTGGCAGGCAGATTCTCAACTACTGCACCACCAGGGAAGCCCAAGAAAAAATTTTTAAATAAATAAAATAAAATGCAGCCAGAGCTAAGAACTTAGCATCTAAGTTCCAGAACAGAAGTTTTCACAGTGTGGTCCCAGGGCCAGCAACATCAGTTTCACCTGGGAACTTGTTAGAAATGGAAATTCTTGCGCCCCAGACCTGCTGAATCTGCAGCTCTGGAGGTGGGCCCAGGCAGTGCGTGTTTTGAGGAGCCCTCCAGGTGATCGTGATGCAGTTCAAGTGAGAGAGCCAGGCTCTAATATTTCTCCAAAATCCCTCCAGGGAGAAAATCCCTCACAGGGTCTCCATCAGGCCTGGAATGAGCTCCTGGGAAAGCCAGGTTGCCGAGGGCCTGGGGATGAGAAAGGACTGTTTCTGGGGTATCAACAGCACAGGGAATAAACATTCTGGGAGGATCAATTTCCTGGGATGAGAGTCCAAGACTTCTTGAAAAACAGCATTCTTGGGTGATTAACACTCCTGCAATCACAATTCCCAGAGACTGTGGTTCCAGTGATCCTTAAATATCAGTGTTTCTGGGACATCAACTTTCTGGGGTATCAACAATCCAATATCAACAGTTGGAGACCAGCAAGATGGGAACATTAATCTCCCGAGATGGGATTCCAATCCTCCTTCAATAGGAGGTCTGGCAGCGCATCGTTTATTTCCAGGCTACTTTTCTCTGTGTCCTGTGGGAAGTCTTTCCCACACCATTTGCCAAGTGGGGCCTGTTTCACGGGTTTTTCCTCCAGCCCCGGAGCCTTGGGGGAGAGGGCAATGGGGGTTCTGCAGGTTCCAAAAAATGCTTCCTTCTTTGCTCCCCAAGTTGTTGACGGGCTCCTAATGGGGCAGAGGAGGGTTGAATGGCTGCCTGGTGAAACTGCAAGACTCCTCCTGGTCAGTCCCATCTTAACAACGGTCCAATCAGAAGGTTAGTTTCTCCAGGGCGTGTCCATCCCAGCTCTGGGTGGGAACAGGGGAGGTGAAGGCTCAGACACTGGAACGGCAGCCCCAAAGGGCACGGTTTCTACCTGTCTGGACCCATCAGAAGAGGCAGATGAGGGAGAGGCAAGAAGCAGGAAGCCTGCAGCCAGGAGATGGGTTACACACTTGCTGACTGGGGAGAACCCCGATGTCCCAGCAGGAGGGAGGGCCCCCCCGAGGCCGCCTCTTGGGTGCTGGCCGTAGAGGCTGGAAACTTCTGGCCCTGGCTCCATCCCAAATGCTGTGTGATCCTGGAAACTCTCTCTTCTTCTCTGGGCTTCAGTGACCGCATCTTTAAAAGGGTAGAATGAGCCTGGATTGTTTCTGAGGCCCCTTCCAAACTTCCAGTCTAATCCAATCCATCTAATCCAGCTGTCGGCCTTCATTCAACAAAAGTAATATGACCATCTTAAAGACAGAACAACTAAAAAAAAAAAAAAGACAGAGCAACTGAGGCTCAAAAAGGTGACACGAGTTGCCCAAGGTCACGTGATGAATCAGGGACAAAGGGGAGAGCCAGAGCCCTGGCCCCTGCCCTCTAAAAAAGGACAGTACCCTATGGGGTGGTAGGATTTTGAGTTTTAAATTCCAGCTCTCTCTTTACAGCTGTGTGACCCTGGACAAATGACTCCCCTTCTCTGATCCTCAGTTTCCTGATGACCTCTCGGAGGATTCCCACATGAAGATAAAGTAGAATAGTAACCACGAACAATTTTACAGCCCTAACTTTGGGCCAGGCCCTGTTGTAGGCACTTACACGGATGGATTCATTTGTGTCCTCCCCATGGCCTCATGAGGTATGTACTGCTGCTGTAGTTCACAGTTCACAGAGAGGAAGTGGGCTCAGCAAAGTCAAATTCCTTCGTCTGAAGACACTGTCTTTCTAGTGGCAGAGCCAGGGTTCCACAAGGTCCGTGCATTGAGCCGCCTAAAAGAGCATTTGAGGGTTGGGCCCATGTTACACAGTTTAGCTGTTTCTCTCCCTCCTGCATCACCTGATTCCCTTCACGATGACAAGCGTCTCCCCCTGCGGCAAATAAACCAGCCAAAGTTAGCTGAGCAGGCAGAAACTTCTTCTCAGGCAACATCAGCCTCACTTCTCTGCAACCTGCAAGACAAGAGCCCTCGGGGTTCCCATTGGCTAATGAGACCCTCCTTCTCCACCATCACGGTTGGGAGGACAATTAACCAGCAGCCAAAGAGGATCCTCGGCAGCTCCTTTCTGTCCTGTGCTAATTATGTCCAGGGCCAGGCCCAATTCAGGTCTCCGTCTTTGCAGGCGGGAGCTCACAGGCTGGCAGTGACCCTTGCAAAGACTCACAACCTCCACCCCGACAAAGCTGGACCGAGAGCCAGCCCTTCCAGGGGAAGGCGGCCACCCCCTGCACGGTGACAGAGGAACGCGCCCAATAGTCCCTGGAGCCAATCCAGCCCTGAGATTTCAAACCAGCCACTCGGGGGACATTTCTGCAGAGAAGCACCAGGCTTTAGGGAAATCCCAGGCAGTGGTCAGGCACCAGCAGCCACAGCTGGGAGCAGGGACGAGAAGCAGCCAGCAGGCGAGATAATTGTGCCCTCTTGTCTAAGAAGGAAAATCTGAGCATTGCCTGCAGCCAGATAAAGAAGGCCTCCCCCGCCCCGGGCCAGAGGTGTGTGGCGGCCACAGAGTTGGCTGGGGGATAAGGTTATTAATTCACCAGTCGAACCCTGTTCAGTGGTTCCATCCTTACTTGCAGTCAAGTGGGTTGGAGGCTGTGGGAGGGATAGGAGGGAGGGAGCCACCCCCAGGACTGGGGCCTGGGGCTGAGGCAGCCCGGATGCAACAAGCAGCGGGGTATCTCAGGGTATCGCGGGCCCTGGGCTTGGCGGGGGGCTGCCAGGTGGGGTTTCACCCCACCTGGGTTAAGTCCCCGTTATGTGTATGAACCCAGCATCAGATAAACGGGGTTCCAGTCCCAGCTCTGCCCCCCCAGGCAAGCTACCCCACCAGCCTGAGCCTCCACGTCTTCATCCGCACAGGGATCAAAATAACCCGTCTCAAATGGTTATCGAGAGATTAAATGAGATAATCTGTACCGAGCAGGAGACGCAGCCCTGCCCTGTGCCCAGGGTCAACGAACATAAGCCCGCAGTATTTCTGAGTCAAGAACAGAATGAAAAGGCTGTTTTTAAATAACCACCTCCACAAAATGTTCATTTGATGGCTCTGAAGGGAGGCTGGTGCATTTAAGACAGGAATCGATCCGGCCCTCGGCCAGGCCGAGGAAGAATATCAATCCTTGAGTACATTAAGAGCGGGATTGATGGGGAGCTTGGAGGTGTGATGAATGGAGTCTGTGGGAACCAGGCCCTGACCCCAGCCGGGCCCCTCAGGCTGCTCCCAGCAGTGGGGCTCAGGGGAGGAACCCATAGGACCCTCAGACCCGAACCATGACTCCCGGGCCTTTTCCCAAAGAGCAGCTGGGATCCAAAGCCCTTACACACACACACACACACACACACATGCACACACACACACGCACACACATGCACACACACTCTGAGCTGTGCACACGCACACGCACACACGCTCTGAGCTGTGCCCACATCCTAGGGACAGCTGCAGTTTGGGGGGATGGATGGCAGCCCACAAACTCAGTGCAGTTACACTAGTGCTTGTAAAGCACCAACTGTGCTGGGCCCCGGAGCCGGGAGGTGAATGACGTAGCCCTGCCCGCAAGGGGCTCACGGTCCAGTCTGGGATACAGACCTGCAACAGGGAATCACTGCTGAGCTGATGAAGACTCTGAGAGCCCAAGGGCTGCAGGAGCCCAGAGGAGGGGCACACGCCCAGGCTAATAGCCAGGGAGGAAGCAACACCTCCGCTGAGCCCTAGAGGTGGTCGTTAGGCAGGGAGAGAGGGAAACGTGTTCTAGTCAGGGGAACAGCTTGAAAAAGGGCCAGAGGCAGGAAAGAGCCGGGCGTATGTGCAGAGACCAGCAACCATCCTGCAGCAGGCAAGGGAAAGGGGTCCAGGTGTTATCCCGTGAGTAATAAGGAAGGATGAAAACATTTAAAGGGTCAGCTCTAGACCTTCTCTCGGGAGTGGGGCATAGGCCGGGGAGCAGGTGAGGTGGAGAAGGCTGTCGTCCTGGGCTCCAGGAAGCCTCTGAGCAACCCAGGATTCTCCGTGGAGCCAGCCTTCTGGAAGCTACATGAGCTCTGCTGGAACCCACAGAGCAGAATGCCATCCTTGACCCCCAGGGCTGCCCCACTATAGCTGACTCTCCGTCCACAGGCCTGAGGTTGGAGTTGAAGGGAATCGTGTGTATAAAAGGGAGACTCAGCACAACCCGCTTCCTACCCAGCTTGGCTTGGCTGTGTGACCCAGGGGCACTCACTCCACCTTGCTGAGTTTTCAGTTCTCATCACTGTTAACTCCCCCACCCCTACCTTTCCCTTGGCCTTGGTGGAAAAAAAGGAGAAAGAAGGAAACTGACTTCAATCTAGTAAGTGCCAACTGTGGGCCAGGAGCTACACTTCCTTTCATCACTAGAAAATTCCTCTCTACTAAATTGGCTCTGTGACCTTGGGTCAGCCACGACCCCCCTCTGGGCCTCCGTTTCCATGCTATAAAATGCCGTGGTTGGTACTGCTGGCCTTTAAGGGTTCATCCAGGGCTAAATAGTGCAAAAAGAACCATTTCGGAGTCAAAGTCCTGGCTTCTGGCTCCTGGGCTGTGTGACCTTAGGCAAGTGCCCCAAACTCTCTGGGCTTCACATTCTTCTGCAAGATGGAGATAATAACTCCCACCTGGCCAAGAACGGTGGGCACACCAAGAGACAGCTTATGCAAAACACGCAGCACATCCTGAGCACACAGAAGCCCCTTCCTACATCTGTGGGGTTGGATGTCCGCAGGGCTTCCCAGCGAGGAGCTGGCCCCCCCTCCAGCACAGAATGGCTCTGGCCGGGCCCGGGAAGCTGGGGCTGCAACAAAGGACAGGGCAGCAGAAATGCACACAGGCACCGGCTGTTTGTTCAGGCATTCTGTTTGGAATGAATCTCCTTTTATCCCTGCGAGTGAAGTCTCCCGCACTGGGCAACTCGTCCTAGGTGAGCGTCTGCCGTGACTCAAGCCCCCATCTATCACGCGGGCGTTTGACGGAATATTCCTCCTGAAGGAATTGCACTCTCAGACACTCCTCACACTCCGCCAGGGTCTTTGAAACTTAACAGCAGGTTTTTTAAAGGGACAGGAGAGGCGAGCTGCATCCCAATTTGTAGCTTTCAAACATGTCAACGTTAATAGAGGTCACTGTTCCGGGGGACATGGGGCCCTTCCCAGGAATAAATCAACAGCTGGCACTGTCGGCCGACCGATCCATTTTGCTCATGTTTCCTTTCTGATCGTCCGCTGGTGCCTCGGGTTAGAGGGGTGGGGGAGGTGGACGTATCTGCACCTCCTTCACTGGGACTGGCGGGGAGAATCCTGTCTGAAAGATGCCTAGAGAGGTCATCTGTCATCCTGTCCCTTCTGCCATTGCCAGGTAGGATGATGGGATTTCAGTGCAGGATACAACTGAGCATTACGGAGGGTTTATGGTAGCCGGGCACCGGTCTCAGGGCTCAGGGTGCATCCTCTCGTTTCATCCTTATAGCTCCCTGGGGAAACTGAGGCCCAGAGATGGTAGGGACCTTGCCTGAAGTCCCATAGCTGTTAAGGGACTCGGCTGAACCTCCAACTCCGACTCACCTCAATCCAAAGTCTGACCTTGACCACCCACCAGGCTGCCTGTCAGAAGGGTTTGGGGGTCAAGAACTGGAGAAAATGAGATTTCCTGACCTGCAGACCCACTGGGTATGATCCCTAGTGACCTTATTTCATTTCAGTCTGGCCTTCCCTTTCACCCAGAGAGGAGGCAGGAGGTTGCTGCCCTTCTGACCACCAACTGTCTATCCTGACCCAGCTTCCTGGAGAAAAGCTCCTACAGTAGGAAATCTGGAGGCAGCTTGGCTCGAAATTTACACCCCATGCTTTGCAAGCAGAGAGTGCTGGTTCCAATCCCTGCTCTGCTCTGTCCTATCTGTGTGGCCTTGGGCAAGTGACTTGACCTCTCTGAGCCTCAGTTTGAAACATACACTCAGCCTTGGTTTGAAAACACAGCCCCTCTAGCAGGACCTCTGCACAGTCATGGGATGGGGGCTATAGGGTCTACTTGACCATCACCCCCACTGCCCCAGACCCCGCTGACTCTTTTTTCCCAGCACTTCACCGTCTGCAATAATGCAGGCACAGAGCAGCCTGACCCTGTGATGGTCCTGCCACACTTAAAATTCTTACCAATGCTCAGATGTATAATGTTTTATGTTTCTGTCGTTTCTCAGTTACTGATTGTTTTATCAATAGTGCCACTTGCGTGAGGCTTATGATTTATCTGGTTCTGCCCCCACCTCCCTGGGTGGCCCTGGGCAAGTCATTCATCCTCCCGGATCACAGAGCACAGGAGCTGGGAGGGAGGGACCTCGGAGATCATCAGTCAGGTCTTTCATTATATCAATAAGAATCACGGCAGCAACCCAACCACCTAAGAAGCCAGTGGTAGACCTGTACACTGGGGCCCCACCCCTCACCGTGCCCCTGCGTCCCGGCCCGCAGCCAGCACCAAATGCCAACCAACCACGAGAGTGATGCCATCCTCAACATCTCAGCCGAGTCAAGCCCATAGCCGGCTGCAGCTGCACAAGTGACCCAGACAACAACAGTGACCATCTCAGTTTTCCCTGGGACTCTCCAGTTTTAGCTTTGAAAATCTCACCTCCCAGGAACATGCCTCCCCTACCCCAGTCACCCTACCGAAAACGGATGGAGCAGAAAAACCAACCCATCAACTCATAGAGTCAAGAGAAACAGTAAACAACTGCTGTTTTAAGACTCTTAAGTTTGGGGATGTTTTATTATACAGCGAATGGGTAACTGAAACATGTCCCTAATATGTGCCAACCTTTCAACATAAAAAGTTCCAATCTTCACAACAGTTCTTTTGAGATGGTTTTGTTACCCAGCAAGTGGAGAACATGAGGCTCAGACAGCTCAAGTGATACTTCAAGGTCAGACATTCAGAGAGCTAGTGTCCAACCCCAGTCTAACTCCAGCAGCTAAGCCACAATTGTCATCACAAAAGCCCTGAGTGTTACTACTGCCATTTAGCAAATAGGAATGACAGTTGAGACAGATGTGACTTCCCCAAGGCCACACAGCAAGTTAGTGCACAGGGCTGCATCCTCTGACATCCTAAGTTCAATAATACAAATATCTGCATCAGTCATTTAGGCGATAGCAATGCTGTTTAACAACCGTAAAAACTCAGTAGCTTAGGGCTTCCCTGGTGGCGCAGTGGCTGAGAATCTGCCTGCCAATGCAGGGGACACGGGTTCGAGCCCTGGTCTGGGAAGATCCCACATGCCACGGAGCAACTGGGCCCGTGAGCCACAATTACTGAGCCTGCGCGTCTGGAGCCTGTGCTCCGCAACAAGAGAGGCCGCGATAGTCAGAGGCCCGCGCACCGCGATGCAGAGCGGCCCCCGCTCACCGCAACTAGAGAAAGCCCTCGCACAGAAACGAAGACCCAACACAGCCATAAATAAATAAATAAATTTTTAAAAAAACAAACAAACAAACAAAAAAACTCAGTAGCTTAAAACAAGCATTCATTTAGCTTATGAGTCTGTGGGTCAGCTGAGCGGCTCTGGTTTAGGCTGGGCTCCTGTGTCTGGGGTTTGGCTGGCTGTTGGTTAATCAACTGGGGCAACTCAGCTCCTCTCCATATGTCTCCCATCCTCCAGCAGGCTAGCCCGGGCATGTTCTCACGACAAAGCAAAAGTGCAAGGGCAAACAAGTGGAAATGTACAAGACCCGGCCTTGGAACTGGTGCAACGTCACTCCAGCCGCATTCCCACCTGACCACAGCGATCACAAGGCTAGACCAGGCACAAGGGATGGGGAATTAGACTCTGCCTGTTAGGTGAGAACACTGCAGGGTCTTTTTTTTTTTTTTTTAATTTATGCAAATAAGACATTTACTTATCTTTCCTTATCATAAACACTTTTCTATGACAATACATAATGGTATAAATCATCCTAATGACTGCAAAATAGCTTATTGTAAGAATTGCCATAATGAATTAGATAATGCATTTGACTAATTTAACTGATTTGTTGCTAAATATACAAGTTCATTCAAGAACAAATATTCAGTTCTTTTTTTTATTGTTCTTTTTAAATTTTATTTTATTTTTTTTATACAGCAGGTTCTTATTAGTTATCTATTTTATACATGTTAGTGTATACATGTCAATCCCAATCTCCCAGTTCATCCCACCACCACTGCCCCCAGCTTTCCCCCTTTGGTGTCCATACATTTGTACTCTACATCTGTGTCTCTATGTCTGCCTTGCAAACCGATTCATCTGTACCATTTTTCTAGATTCCACATATATGCAATAATATACGATATTATTTTTTCTCTTTCTGACTTACTTCACTCTGTATGACAGTCTCTAGGTCCATCCACGTCTCTACAAATGACCCAATTTCATTCCTTTTTATGGCTGAGTAATATTCCATTGCATATATGTACCACATCTTCTTTATCCATTCGTCTGTCGATGGGCATTTAGGTTGCTTCCATGACCTGGCTATTGTAAATAGTGCTGCAGTGAACATTCGGGTGCATGTGTCATTTTGAGTTATGGTTTTCTCTGGGTATATGCCCAGTAGTGGGATCAACTGCAGGGTCTTATTGCAAAGGATAGAGGTACAAGAAAGACTGAAAAATGGAGGTTGTTAATACAATCAGTTTATCACAATAGAGTCTTTACCATGTGCCAAGCAGTGTGCTAGATCTTTTACACTAGCTGTTTATTTCTTGAACCATTTAATTAGGTACTATTATTAGCCCCCATAATCCACTTAGGGAAACTGAGTCATGTGACCATTAAGCAACTAGCCCCAGAACATAGTCAGAATTCAAGGTCAGGTCTGTTTTGCCCTTAACCACTGAGCCACACCAGCTCACCCAGCTTCCTGCAGCCGCTCCAGCCCAGACATTAAAGGACAAGAGGCTGGGCTCTCTGAAGGCTCCCTCTGGAGTCAGGAACCTGTTTCTTCCCCAGCCAGAAGTTTCTGCTGATGGGGAGGGAAGTCCTGCTCACTGAGATGAAAGCCCTTTGCTGGGAGAGGCGGCTCTGCTGACAAAGGACGGGCTTCCTTTAGAGTCGGTCCTCCAGGAGGGGAGCAGGTGGGAGCCTTGGGGGTGGAGGGAAGGCTCTAGTGTGCAGCTGGTCCCTGGGCATGCAGAAGAGGGGTCAGGAGCCCACAAGCTTCGCCTGCATCGGGGGGTCCAAGGCAGAATGGGGTTTAGAGGACAGAGGCTGCCCGAGCTACTGAGGCACTAGGGATGGTCCAGGCCCACAGCTTCTGGTACATATGGGGAAACTGAGGCCCAGAGAGGAGCAGAGACTTAGGGACACACAGCGAGAGGGAGGCCAGCTGGACACTGGGCACTCCTCCTGCCTGCTGGTGACCCAGCTCACCCCTGCGTCATGTCAGGGCATCCCTACGGGCTCCCACTGAGAAGGGGGCCCAGTAAAGGCAGGAGTCTCCGGGTCCTCACATGGCCTGGTCCTCGCGTCTCCAGGGAAGTCAGGCCTTGGGGCTTTCAGGGCCCGCTGAGCTATTTCTATGTCTTTTCTTCAAGGAGATTCAGTGAACATGGTCTGATCGGCAAACATCATTTATTACGTCCACTGCTCCAGGAGCTCCGCTCTCTGAGACAGATAATGCCCCTTATCTCAGCCTGGAGAGTGGGGCGGGGGAAGGCCCGGAGTGATGAGCCCCGCTCTAATGATAAGGATTTGGAAGCACTAGCCTCCGCAGGTGTGAGCAAACACAACACCAGGGGCACGCGTGGCGTTTGCAAGGGAAATTTTACAACGTGGAGCCCTTGGTCGCGTAGAGGACACAGCGGACGCACACCCTGGATGCCACGCAGCCTGGGCCTTGCCTCTGCCCCTGACTCCCTGGGTGACCTTGAGCAGGTCAGGGGACCTCTCTGGGCCTCCTTCTCCCCATCTGCTGGAGGAGGTTATGGATGAGAGTAGGGGTTTTCAAAGTGGATTCGTTGGGACCCCAGGGTTCCCTGGAATAGCCTCAGGGGCATTTTGAAGTGGGAGTGGGGGGCAGGGGAGGTAGGGGGCAGTGGAGAAAGTGGAGCTCTGGCCCTGACCCCCAGCTGCCCCCCAGACCAGACTCGCTTTTATCTGTTTGGTGTGCTGGGAGTCCACGTAAGATGTCATTTCAACAAAGGATTCCCCTCCTTTCAAGGAATCTTGAAAGCCTGGACTAGACGAGTCATGAAGGCCCTTCTGGGAGTCTAAGGGAGGAGGATGGGGCGGGGGAGGTGGGGAGACGGGACTGGGGGGCTGCATGATGGGGGAGGGGTGTCAGGACTGAGAGAGGATACAGCCCCACCTGGCAGACTTCCCACATCCCCCAATTTCTCCACCCGCTTTCAACCCAGTGCCTCTCCCATGCCTCCCTCCCTTGAAAAACCTATTACCTGCCTCCCACCGGGTGGTCTGGCCCCAGTGACAGGGAGGATGGAGATGGGGAAGGAAAGCAGGAGGGCGAACCAGCTGATGGAGGGGCGCAGCAGGAAAGAGGTCTGGCTGCAAAACCCAACCCCACTCTTCCGAGCTGTGTGACCTGGAGCATGTGCCTTCACCTCTCTGAGCCTCCATTTCCTCCCCCTATAAAATGGGGAGGGTATAGTGCCTCCCCCATAGAATTGTGAGGCTCAAATTATATGTCACAGTGCTTAGCACAGGACCTGGGACAGAACAGGTGTACGTTCAGAAGGACACCACACAACCTATATAACGGAAGCCCAGCGGTGGTTGTTAACTCCAGACCATTGGCAAAGCAGGGTACTCCTGAGTACCCATGGGTTCGGGGAAGGGAGAGGGAATGACCAGGCGGGGCAGAGATGCTGGTACTGGACACCTCCTGAGTAGCTCTGCAAGTCCTCTCACCCCCGCCCAACACCCGCCCCTTCTCCAGCCACTGCTGCGGACCTCACGCAGCTTCACGCAGGGGCCACTTCACAGCACTGAGGATTCTGACCCCTCGCTTCTGGCCCCTCTTCCGAAGCTGCAGCAGGACTCACACGCTCAGCCAGAAGTGTGGGGAGCCAACACCCCTAGGGCCACCTCGACCAGCAGGGGGCAGGAGCCAGCAGGTAAATGTTTCTCCCTCTGCCCCCTAGGTGGACAGTTCAGAGATGTGTTTCTTAAGTCTTCTCAGAAGGTTCCAGCAAGGTGGAACACCGATCCCCCGTGCCAAGGGCTAACTTGATAACGCTTGCCTCCATCTCTATTCTATTCCCCTGGTCCTTGGGATCTGGTCCCAGATAAACCACCTGCAGCCAGCCTTGTCTCAGAGTCTGCTTTCTGGGTGGGGGACCCAAGCTGAGACAGATGTGCTGCAGGAGACGGGTCTCTGCAGTGATGAACCTGCTGGTGCTGCCTGCTTAGAAGGCTTTCGAAGAGTCTCCTGGGGTGACCCCAGGGCCCCCCGCCAGCCACCAGCCACCAGCCGCCACGAGGCTGCAACCACGAGGCTGCAGGAGGCGGGGAGCCGAGCCGGGAGCACCAGCTGACTACAGCAAACTACAGGGAAGCATCACTATCCCTGCAGGGAAGATTCCACAGGCCTGGGGGAGGGTGGGAGGGAAGAAAGGTTTGAGGCAAGTGGTGGTTATGTCTCAGGGAGGACCCAGGCCCTCAGCCCTCAGTGGCCCACACTCACCAGGAGCACGTGGAAGCTGATGGAGAATTCCTGCAAAACCCTGAGTCAGCTTCCTCTGCAGGCACCACAGGATCAGAAGCACCAGGGCCCCAGCCCAAGCACGAAAGGGACAGAGAAAGAGAAGGGCAGGGAAGCTGTGGGCACTCGAGGCAGACAGGCCAGCCGGGTCCTGCTCTGCCACCTCCATGCTGTGTGGCCTTAGGCAGGTGATTCACCTCACTGAGCATCCCCCCATCAGATCATAGTGAAGATCAAATGAAGTTAAGGGTGTGAAGGGTTAGGATGGCGCCCAGTACCTAGAAAAGACTCAATGAATTTGGCAAAAGTTATATGTGGACTTTGTACATTGTGATCTCTATAGGGTCAGGGGAGGCACCATTATACCCATTTTCTAGAGATGAAGCCCAAGACTCAGAGATAACAAAGGATTTGTCCCAAACCACATAGCCGGTAGCAGGCAGAGCTGGGATTTCAGCCCAAGTCTGTGTGATCCCAGAGCCCATCACCTGAAAAGCAAAGCAGATTTATCCATGTCACTGTCCCTTCTCTCTCACATGGTTCCTTTAAGAGAATCCCCGTAGGAAGTTCAGACGACAGCACACAGGTTCCTCAGGTTGGTGCTCACAGAGCCTTTGCCTCCTCCCCACCTCCAATCCCATAACCCAAACCCTGGCCCTGTTCCCTAGAGGGCCTGGTCAGGGCTAGAATTCTAGGGCAGGGATCACATCGCCTGTTCACATCCCTGATGGAGTGGGATGAGCATAGACCAGATGGGGTTCAACCCCAAGTTGCCCCCTTACTGGCTGTGTGACCCGGGGTAAGTGACTTCACCTCTCTGAGCCTCAGTTTCCTCAACTGTAAAACGTGAATTGTAACACATGGCTGATGTGAGATCCACTGAGACAGCATAGAAAGAAAGAGTACACAGTAGGTGCTTAGGACTCCCCCATGGGCTCAGACAGGAGTGGGGCTGGATGTGGGGTGGGAGGAGGCTGGGTTTCCCAGGCCCATCATAGAAGAATCTAGCCTCCAAGGCTCCTGTGCAAAATTAATCCACTACTGGATGCCTCAAGAGGTGGTCATACAGCGACTCCCCAGGCAGAGCTGAGGTCAAGGACAGGGGGCCCAAGACTTAGTCACCAGAGCAGGGCACTGGCCCATGCACCTGCCAATGGGGAGCTCGGCCGACGGCCCAGGCAGAGCTGAGGTCAAGGCCGGGGACCCAAGACTTAGTCAACCACAGCAGGACACTGGCCCATGCATCTGCCAATGGGGAGCTCGGCCCTCCCCAGGTGAAGGGCAGCAGGGAGCAGGGAAGGGGAGCTGATCCTGAACTCCTTCCCCCTCCTTAACCAGCCCTGAGGGCTCAAACCACTTCGGCCCCTCGCTCACCACCAACACCCCTCCTAGCCCCTGCTGGCCATGGGAGGAATGGCTGGGAGCAGGAATTTTGGAATTGGACTGCCTCCTTCAAAGCCCTGTCCTAACCATTTCCAGCTATGTGACCTTGGGTCAAAAAACATCCCTAGTCTGAACCTCAGTTTCTTCAACAATCAAAGTCAGTTTTAACACAGATTAATGAGCTAATACATGTAAATTGGTTAGAATAGGGTCTGGCACATAGTAAGTGCTCAATAAATATTAGCTGTTCCTATTTGCGGCTCTAACCAAAGTTCCCCCCAGAATCTTCCTTCATGCACCAGCATCTCCACCCCACCTCACACCCAGTCCAGACAACTGCACTGTCTTGGCTTCTGACATAAGGCAAAAGATGTGGAAGAAGGCAAGAAGGTATAAAAGCAAGGATTCTCACCCCAGACCAGCTAAGGAAGACTCCCTGGGCTGAGCACAAGAGTATCCGAGAGGGCAGGAAAACGCTAGATTCTAGCAGAAACTCTACGAAGGTATGGAAATCTAAGGCAAAGAGGACCCATCTGCCACTCCCCAATCCCTGCATCAACACAGAATGAGAGCAGAAGACATGTCTGCCTGCGGGGTCCAGGCAGAGGGCCTGAGCTTGCTGTCTGCAAGGTCCCCTACCTCCCAGAGGGAGAATGTTCCCCCACACACAGAAGGCCACAGGGTGGGAGAGGAATGCGGGGGACAGGCAGTGATTAAATGAATCAAGAACTAACAACCACACAAGACCAAGAGCACCCAAGGAGGGAAAGAGGCAGCGGGCATGGGGAGCCTGAGCCACAGAGATTAGGTTTCTGCCCCTGGTCAGAATGGAAAGTTGAAATAGAAATTAAGCTCAGGCTTAGAGCAATAAGGAGGGCTGCATTTTTTGCACACTGCCATTGGTAGATGAGCAACTGAGAACGCAGTGTTACCAGGGTTCCCCTGCTACAAGTAACACAGCAGTGGACGACTTCATATTTCTTTATTGGGCGGTCTCCATCATTTAAGGATGGATTCCTAGAAGTAAAATTGCTGGGAGTCAAAGGCTACTAACTGCTAGGGCTCTTAACACAATATAGAAGCATTCTCTTCCAGAAAGCTCAGACCAATTTCTACGCCACCAGCCAGAGATAAACAGCCTGCTTCACTCCACACACCCCAGCATCAAGGATCGTTATTTTGTCCACTTTTGCCAATTTGTTGAGCCAAAAATGAGACTCTGGCTGTTTCCATTTGCATTCTTCAGTTACTAGAGTGAGGTGCAACAGTGGGTTTTGGGAAAGTGGGAATGTTAGGATAACAAAACTCTTGTTAAGCATAGGTGTGTGCACAGGATTTTTTAATGTAAGATGCCCACAATGGCTAGCTGGTTCTCCTCTCCTGGGAAAGCTCCCTCCCCCTTCAGAGAGCACCATCCTAGTGCATGGCTGCTCTGATCCTCAGTTTCCTCATCCATTAAATGGGTAGAACACCTTTTTTGTAGGAAGAAAGCAGTGGATGTTTATTTATAGTTTGGCATCCTTTTCCCTCTCCCCCCTCTCATTGCCCTAAATTTCCTGGCGATGTGGTTTGGCCACAGGAGGGCTTGACTGGCCACAGTGATTGGTACAGGAATGGGCACGTGACCCAAATCTGGCTGACCACAGGCCAGATTTGGGACTTGGATTTAGCTGTTGAGTGACTCGGACTCTTGTTTATCACAGATGCAAAGGAGGAATCAGCTGGTGACCATCCTAGAGGCAGGAGGGATAGGCTTGCTGAAAATGATGCAACAATGAGGAAGCAGAGCCAAGAAATGAAGAAAGGGAAAATGCATTGGTGGTCCTATCCATACCAAACAGTGTCTAGAGGCTGGATCAATCCTTGCCTGAAGCAGTCCTACCTCTTTTTTCGTTATGTGAGCCAGTGAATTCCCTTTATTATTTAAGCTCCTTTGAGTTAGGTTTTCCGTCCCTGGCAACCCAAATTGCAGTACATACTGAAGATGGGTATCACTTACTGCAGGGACAGTGCCTGTTTTGGCACATAGAGGACACTCAGGAGACTGCAGCCTTGTGCACAGAGACCTGTGCACAGAGGCATAGAACAGAGTCATCTGGGTTTAAATCACAGCTCTCCTGTGTGACCCTGAGAGCAAGCAGCTACACCTCTCTGAGGATGCCTTCTCAGGTTTTTGTGAGAATTAAAATAAAATCCATGTAAAGCACTTTACAATTCTCAGCCCAATTCAACAAATGATCCTTATTATTTATTAACAGTATTGTTATTACAGAAATGGTTATTATTACCTATCTCCCAGGCTTGACAGTGAGCTCCTTGGCGGGGGGGGCGGGGGTGGGTGGAGGGAAGGACAGAGCTTTTTGGCCTTGTGCATCTATTGCAACAACCTGAATTATCACTGAATTGTTGATTGAGTGTTGCATTTTGCTTACTTGTGCCTGGTGGCAAGTTCCCTGCAGCCAGGGCTCAGGACTCACCTCTGTGCTCTGGAGAGGGTGGAGAGGTAAGCCATGTGCCCCAAATCCTTCTTCAGTGCATAAGTGGATCCTAGGACCTGCTGTGTCTAAGCATCACAGCTACCAGGAGGCTGTCGCCATTCTCCACTTTGCGCGGATGAGGAAACTGAGGGCTGCCATGGTGATGGGGAGGGCAAAAGCCCCAGGGCCCCAGGGGCAGCAGCTGAAGCAGCATTTGAACTCGGATCCATCGAACTCCAGGGCCATGCTCCCTGCACAGGTCTCAGAGGTGGCGTTCGTGGTGATGAGAGGCTTCAATGAGCTCGTGACACACCCCGATGGGGAAAGAGATGAAGGCAGCCCCAGAGCAGACTGGACTGCGGGTTTAGAGGCAAAAGTTAACATTCATTAATATTGTTGTTGCTATTATTACATATATATATATATATATATATATATATATATATATATATATATATATATAAAATACTAGATGGTTGCTGCTGCTTGAGGAAAAATGGTCGAGCTAGGGAAGAGTGAAGGGCCCAGAGGATTAGTGGGGAAGGGGCTCAGGCAGATGGGAGACGAGAGATTGAGGAGCCGAGGCCTCTTGGTCGGGGACGCTGGGTCTCTGGCTCCTGGAAGCTGGACAGGGCAGTGAGGATCTTGTCCCTGGGACCTCAATGCCTCCCCGCAAGGCAGCTCATTCACAACCAGTAAAATGCCCCCTACTCCTGTGCAGACTGTGAATGCACCAAGGAGAGAGTGGCTGAGGGCCTGAGAAGGCCTAAAAGGACCTGGAAAGTTCCAGAATCAGATCAGAACTAGGAGATCAGGGCTTCCCTCATGGCGCAGTGGTTAAGAATCTGCCTGCCAATGCAGGGGACACGGGTTCCAGCCCTTGTCCGGGAAGATCCCACATGCCACGGAGCAACTAAGCCCGTGCGCCGCAACTACTGAGCCTGCGTGCCACAACTACTGAAGCCCGCGCGCCTAGAGCCTGTGCTCTGCAACAAGAGAAGCCACCGCAATGAGAAGCCCGCGTACCGCAACAAAGAGTAGCCCCCGCTCGCTGCAACTAGAGAAAGCCCGCACGCAGCAACGAAGACCCAACGCAGCCAAAAATTAATTAATTAAGTAATTAATTTTTTTTTTTAATGAAAGAAATAGGAGATCAGGGAGGTTCCCTCCCCTTGGACACCAAGAAACAAACATCATGACAGCTGTGGTGACTGAGCCTGAACTCTGGAGAAACCGAGCCTCAGGCAGGCTGAGCAGCTCGCCCGCAGCTGGGCTGGGGAGCCCGTTAGACTTGCAGCCCAGCTTCTTTCCCAGCACCAGGAACCTCCCTCTTGGGTCCCTAGTCAGAACCAAAACACATGGGCAGGCAGGGCCCCTCCTCCTTCCCTCTCCCTCACAGGCCCTGCCCAGGGCTGCCCGCACTAAATCAGCCAGCGTTTGGTTCCCACATGTGTCTCCCAGGTCTGAGATGGGAAATCCTGCCCCCCTGCAAGGCCTGGGCAGGGTTGAGAGGCTTAGGCTACCTGTTGTACAGACGAGGACACGGAGGCTCAGAGAGGACCACAGCAGGCCCTGGTCACTGGCTGGCTGGAGGCAGCGGAGATGTTAGTACCCAGGTGTGTCCCCATCCCCGGTCCCTCCCGACTCTGACCTTCCACAGCTAAGAGGAGGCGGCAGGCACCTTCCTGCAGGGCCTGAGTGCCTGACAAGGTGGGGGGATCTGGATCTTCTGAGCAGCTGAGGTTCTCAGGATGTGGAAACACAGAGGCGCGAGGCCAGACGCTCTCCTCCAAGTCTGATGCAGGCAGAAGCGACAATTTACAAGCACCTTGGGACAATGGGGGAACCATCTCTGCAGACTCCTGGCGCCTCTAAAAGCCGTCTAACTTTCTGTTCCTTCCTCTGTCCCCAACAGCCATCGATCCATGGCGGTCCCCTCTGCTCCTCCCATCTCCACACCCAGCAGCTGCTCAGCTCCCCGCCAGCTGTCCCGCCCCGGGGCAGCCCCTCTGAACCTGTCTCCTCCTCTGAAACTGCAGATGATAAAGCCACACCCCCAGGACTGTTTTGAGGGTGGCTCCTGGCACTTTGTAAGGGCTCAATAATGTGGGGATTTTTCCTGTGGAAAAGCAGCCCAAGTCTTGGGCCCCCCCCCCAATACACCAGACCTGTGAATCCCTCCCCCTCCTCAGGGTGAGGCTCCAGGGACACCCTTGCTGCCCCTTTGCCCCTTGTCTTCCCAGAACCCAGAGTCAGGAATGTCCATGTCCTCGGGATCATTTCTCGCAGCCCCCTTCTCTGTGGTCCTCCAGGCCTAGAGCAGGACCCCCATGAGCTCAGTGAATAATTGTTGAATGATCAACCAACAGGAAAAGCAGGGTTCAGGAAGTTGCCACCAGGAACCCCCTCCTCCAGGAAGACTTCCCTGACCTTCTACCCAGGCTGGGTTAAGGGCTCCTCATATGAGCTCCCCTGAAACCCTGAACTATTTTAAGTGTAGGCTCTGGGGTCCAAGCCTTGGCTCTGAACTGGCTAGCTGTGTGCCTTTGGGCAAGTGACATAACCTCTCTGTGCCTCCATGTCCTCACCTGTAACAGGAGGATAATAATAACAGTGTCTGCCAAGGAGAATGGTGAGGGGTCAGGGGACAAGCACCGCACACGGGGTGGCAACAGGCACATTCTGAGTGCTCACAGATGTGAGTAGTTTTTATTAGCGGTCACGAGTGTCACGAGTGTCACTCCGTGTTGTCTGTTTACCAGACTGTCTTTTGCCACCTGCTCACGAACTCACTGGCACTTGTCGCGAAGATGGTTGGGCGCTTCCCAGACCCTCACGGAGCCCTTTCGCAGCTTCTGTGAGCCTCCCCGCTGACTCTGGCCTCCCCCTGTGAAGTCTGCACCCACAGCTCTCCTCCAGAGGCTGGGCTGCTTTGCCCACGTCTACAGAGAGCTGAGCTGCCTGGGCCTGTGTCCTTGGCCAGAGACTGACAGGTCACCAGCTGAGACCAACTGTGAGGTGTAACTTATACTCCAGAGTCCCCCGAGGGATCAGGCTGAGGCTGCTCCCTGCGGGGCTTTGCCTGAAATCACACTCTGGCTTGGCAGTCCCCCAGCCATCCCCCACCCTGGCCTGCCTTCCTCACTTTCTTACACCCAAATCCTCATCTCTTGAAGCCACCTATGGCAGTGGCAGATGTCCTGCCCACCTCTAACCCCACTCCTTTTTTTTTTTTTTTTTGGCATGCGGGATCTTAGTTCCCCGACCAGGGACTGAACCCGTGCCCCTGCAGTGGAAGCACCGAGTCCTAACCACTGGACCACCAGGGAAGTCCCTACCCCACTCTTAACACAGCGCCCAGACACAAGCTGCATGGTCGCTGTGGGGGAATGGTTGAACTGAGTGATGCCCAAGAAAAAGATGTAGTGAGTCAGCCAAGGGAAGAATTCTGAGAGGGAGAAGCCAAGGCTGAGAGCCGGCGGGTCTCCCCTGGACCCACCCCACCCCATCCGCACACAACCCCCTCCCCTGCCCACGCTGGCAGCCATTTGCAGCCATAAGTGTTCAGTGGAGTATGTGGTCTTTAATGCACGGGCCTTGGGCTGCACAAACAAGGTTGTAAAATTTAAAGGCAAATCAGGCCGGGATCCCAGGGGCAGCCACACTGACATCACAGCTGGGGGCTGGGCTCGTGGGGAGAGGGGAGGAGCGAGGTTTTGACAGCATCCATTCTGGGATAGAAAGAAGAGGTGATGTGGGCCCGACTGGTGGTTGCTTCTGTTTATTTGCTTCTGTTTAATCATTGGATCTGAAATGACTAGATGGATGCAGGCCCACATTTAGACCATACCACAGTCAAGGGGGTTGGATATTTTGTCTCTTCCAAAGAAAATTCATTGTCCTCTCTGCAGACGAATAAGGGACCCAGCAAGGGATCATAGGTGTCAGGGCTTCAGCCAAGGGAACAACGTGAGGCCCTGCCCTCCTGGAGCTTTCATTCTAGAGGGAAAGAAAAAACAAGAAAACCAGTCAGTCATGACAATTTTAGGTACTGATCAGTGTGATAAAAATAAGATTGGGAGGGAAGCCTACTTGAGATTGGGGGATCACAGTGGGATGACACGCCAGTAATACCCGTATGAGGAGGGAGGCGAGGGCACAGTCTGCTGCGGACCACAAGGCTGGCTGCCCCATCAGCAGGTCACTCCAGGCTTCTCCCCCCACCTCCCTGCGCTGCAAACCGGGCAGCAGCTTGCAGATCAGACTCATCTTCTGCAGCCTCGCCCAGCGGGATTTCGCACCCAGCTTCCCAACTCCACACAATCCTGATTAAGCATGTAGGCTTTGGAGCCACAGTCCTGGGTTCAAATCCCAGCTTTGCCACTTACTAGTTGCCTGCCCTTGGGCCTCGTTTCCTGGTCTGCAGAATGCAAGTAGTGACAGCATCTACCTGTCGGGATTAACAACACTGGGAAGATTAAATGAGGCAGGGTGTGGCACAGAGCAAGCCCACAATAGGGCCAGCGATTACTGTTGTTTTCGTCATTATCACTCCTTCCTTGTTATGACCCAAGATAGCTCTGCAGTCAACATAAGCAGACCCGGCAGATTGAAGGCAAAGGGTGGGGGCTACAGAGATGACTGCTCCAAGAATCTGGCTGAGACCGGAAGAGAAGGAGCCAGTGAGCTGGAGACAGAAGAAGCTGGGGTGGGTAGGGAGGGGCTGGGCAGAGGAGGAGGGGCCTGAGGGCCTGGGATCAGGACAAGAATGAGCATGGAGCCAAAGGGGGCTGCCTCATTCAAGACATGCCACAGAGGGCATCTGAAGGGCCCAGAGGATGCTCTGGGATGTTCAAACACCCCTGTGGGAAGGTACCCAATTTGTAAGATGAGGGAGGCAGCAGAGGAGGGGAGACGTGTCAGGTAGGCCTGATCAATCCTGGCTTCAGCCATTTAGGGGCCATGTTATGAAACTCCCTAAGCCTCAGTGGTACCATCTGTAAAATGGGGTGAACCCTAGAACCCACCTCAGGGGGTTGCAAGGATTGAATGAGACGTTGCATGAGTCAGCATTCACTTAATGGAAGTTAATAGAATTAGAGTGAAGAGTCTCTGATTTTAAGATCCAGTGAACCCAAGGCTCCAGATTTTATGACTCTACATGGCTCACGAGTTTAAGACTAAATCTTACTAGAATGTCGGCTCTGTGAGACAGGGATTTGGTCTGTTCTGTTCATGGTTTTAGTCCCAGTACCTGGCACCCAGGACTTGGGAAATACATGAGGGACTTCCCTGGTGGTGCAGTGGTTAAGAATCCGCCTGCCAGTGCAGGGGACACGGGTTCAATCCCTGGTCCGGGAAGATCCCACATGCTGTGGAGCAGCTAAGCCCGTGCGCTACGACTACTGAGCCCACACGCCTAAAGCCCGTGCTTGGCAACAGGAGAATGAGAAGCCCACGCACCGCAACGAAGAGTAGCCCCTGCTCACCCCAACTAGAGGAAGCCCACGCACAGCAACGAAGACCCAACGCAGCCTAAATAAATAAATAAAAATTTTTTTAAAAATAGGTGATCAATGTGTGTTTGTGTGTGTGTTGAATGAATGAGTGAAAAAATGAATGAATGAATTGGCAGGGCTGACCATTCTCTGGCCAGTTGCCCAAACCAGAAGAAAGGATGCCATTCCTGACTTTTTCTCACCCCCAACCATCCATCCATCGCGCCTCCTAAGGAACAGCTCTCCCATCGACCACCAAACCTCCTCCCTCGGAGCCGGACCCTCACTCACCTGGAATGCTGCCGCAGCCTCCCTTGCCTATCCTCCTTTCCCATCTTAAAAATCTCATTTACCAACAGAAAAGTTCATTAGCCAAATTGGGGGCATGCTGCCGCAGGGCTGAGCCGTTATCGGGCACAAAAGAAAGTCTTATCCCTGTCACTTACAAAATTAACTCCAAGGAACTCAGGCACTGCAGGCCACGGCACACCCTCCTTCCCAAGAAGTCCTGGAGTGTGGCCAGGGGGTGGCAGCAATGACCAGGGGTGGTCACTCACAGCCCCAGACCATGACGGAGCAGGAACCCCACCGCGGTCGGGTCACGCACTGACACCCCTCCCCGGCTCACCCCAGGACATTCTGAACATGAGGCCAGCCGCTCCCGTATCATTAAGCAGCTGGCACAGGGCCCTGGGAAACGTCTTAATTAGATGACCACTGGCTCTAATGACCACACTGGTCAGCAGAGCTGACCACGTTTCTGAGAGCAGCTGCCCTGAGCTCTACGAATCAGGATCTAGGGAGAGGTGAAAGGGCTTGTGGCCGGCGACTCCAAGGCATGCTGTCCCTCCTCTGTGGTCTCCGCCACCCCCAACCTCCACCACGCATTTCATTCTCCTTAGACTGAGGGACCCAGGGGACCTAAAGGTCTCTGGAAACAAGCTGGCTTTCAATCCCGGCTTTGCCATGTGCCACAGAAGTCAAGTCACCTGACCTCTGAGAGCCTCACTCTTCTCTGCTGTAAAATGGGCATGACAATCCCACTTCCTGGCACTGGTTAAATGAGATACACATAAAGCATTTGACACAAGCCTGGACATAGTGGGTCCTCAGTAAACAGTAACAGTTACTATTATTACTGAAATAAAATAATGAAGCCCCTTCACTGACTTTGTGTATCCATTTGGAAAATGGTTCTATGGGATAAACGATTGACTCCTGAGTTTCATGAGACTTCTCTCATTCTGGGCTTTCTGTTCCCTTTGGGATTCAAAGGGTTGAAGAATTTGATCGAGGTCACATAGCTGGTAAGTGGTAGATGCAGGATCTGAACCCGGTATTTCTGACCCCAAAGCTAAGCTCTTCTCGCCATACCATGTGCTAAGGAGGGGCAGCTGTGCAGACATGTGAGCCTGCAGACGGATGGCTACACCTGAACACATTCGTTGACCATGTTTTCCTTCTTACCAATCGTCAATTGCACGGGAGACTTCAACAACCTTGAGTTCACACTGGCCATAGGCGGTGGGTGGAAAATCTGCCATATTGGGGATCAGGAGACCCCTAGTCCAGGCACAGCTCTGCCACAACTCTCTGTGGCCCCTTAGCTGGGTCACACCCTCTCTCTGAGCCCCTTCACCATCTGTAAAGAGGAAGGAAGGCTTCTGACTCTAAACAATGTTCCAGCCCAATTCCTTCCAAGGGTCCTCCTCTAAGGCACCTGCTCCTAGGTTTGGAGGTGCCTGAAACTTCTCACCATGCATCCTGCACCCCGACACAGTGTCACCCCACAGAGGCTGAGCACGCCTGAACCACCTGTGCTCCGTCTCCCCAGAGAGCAGCACAAAGGACTAAAGGTAGACTTCAGGAGTTCCCTGATTCCACGTGAGGCAGTTTAGTGGGGATGAAAGATTCTGGAAACAGAAGATCTCCTTGGGATGTAAAATCCCCAAGCTGGGGTATGTGATAACCACTGATCAGCAAAGAAGAATAACAACGATAGCGCGAAGCCTTTCTTTCCCCTCGCTGTAAATGAAAGAGATGCATTGGCTGTCTAATTAGCAAAGTATTAGATAATTGGTGTAATCTGGTACTATTCCCTTTTTGACAGCCTCTGCTGTGCTGTCCCATTTCAAGCTTGAGCTGCCGGTAATACCAGCTGATAATTGTAATAGTGAAAAAGAAAAATCAAATCAGTCATTGGAGGCTCCCATTAAATTGATTTAAGGCTGGAAAAATTAATGGGATTCCCTTGCCTCCCCCACTCTTCCCCCGCCTGGTCTCTGCCTTGCTCTGCCCCAGAGCAGAGCTGCCACATGAAAAGAGAGGTTGGGTGGGGGTCTGCCCCTCGGCCTGTGACCCGCTCCCACCCTGCAAAATGGTCAGGATCCACCTCCCCTAAAGGCAGTGGTGGGAGTTCAGTAATAGAATAGGGTAGAGGGCCCAACGCCGGGGCCTGGACAGAGCAGGTATGTCTTTCCTTTCCCATGAGGACTGAGCCTCTGAGACAGAACAACACAGCACAGGTTATTTCTAAGTTTGATAAGGCCAAGAAGTGGAGACAGTATGATGTGTGTCCCATCTGTTCAAGTGACAGAAATCACCTCAAACCAGCTTAGAGATAAAAGAACATTTATCGGCTCATGAAACTGGGAAGTCCAGAGGAAGAGCTGGTCCAACGATGTCACCACACCATCTTTTCTGTCCTCTCCCACCACAGCTGGAATTGTTCCACAACGAGCTGGCGTGGGGATGGGGGTGGGGAACATGACCACAGACAGCTTCTGGATTCACGTCGGTCCTGGTTTAGCAACCCCAGAAGAAACAGCTTCTCTCACCCAGCATCAATATATAAAGCCCAAGGAAGGGCCCTGATTGGTTCATCTAGAGTCACATGCCCATCTCTGAGCCAATCACTATTGCCAGGTGGCTTAATATTATATTGACTAGGCCTGGGTCCCAACCCATTCCTGGGACTAAAGGAACAAGGTGTTAATAGGATTGGCACCCCCACCAGGAAAGCAGGTGAAGGGGCATCCCAAAAGGATGCTTTTACTACCAGAAGAGGAGGAAGCATGTGGTTACAGAAAATGAACCATCCCAAAGTCTAGCATCTTAGAACAACACCCTTTACGATGATGTCATGATTCTGTGGGTTGACTGGGTTCAGTCTGGTGGTTCTTTTGCTCGATGTGACATCATCTGGATCTGTAGTCATCTGGGGACTTGACCAGGCAACAGCGTCCAAGACAGCTCACCTGAGTGCGTGGCGCCCATGGCCAGGACTCTCTCTCAGGTCTTCTCTGTCTCTGTGGGTCTGCCCCAGTTGCCTCTCCAGCAGGGTAGCTGGACTCCCCACACGGCAGCTCAGGGCTTCCCAAAAGCAGGAAAGAAGAAGCTACCAGGCCCAGAAATGGCATAGTGTCACATCCATCATATTCCATTGTCAAGCAGAAAGACAGACTCAGATTCAAGAGGAAGGTAAGAAACTTCTCAGTGGGGACAGTGACAAAGAATCTTCAGCATTTTTAACCCATCCTGGGAGGATTGAGCAAACAATGGCAGCAGGTATGCCCCCTAACGTCCACTGCTGCGAATTAACTCCAGAAGCACTCATGGAGGCCCTGCTCAGTGCCAGGCCTTGTGCCAGGGGCTGGACCTGAAGTTGGACCTCCCCACGACCCCCTCCCTTGTCAGGGGGAGGGTCCTGTGACTGGGCTGTTGTGTATTTGTTGTCATGGGAGCCAAGCCATTCTGGAGGCACAGGTGCTCCTACAGGTCTTTCCCCATGAGGCAGTCCAGTGAAACATGGGAAAAGAAGAGGAGAAGGCCTTTCCCTGGGAAAGAGTTGCACAGGGGCTCCAAGGGGGACTCTTTGAGCTGTCAAAGGTGGGGTTTCTCACTCTCCCTCATCAGAGCAGAAAGGTTCTGGAAACAAATTGGCCTGTGTTTGAGTCCAGGGCCTCCAAAGACCAGCCTTGAAGCCTTGAATGGGTCCCTTTGGCTCTCTGCACCTCAGTTTCCTCATCTCTAAAATGGGGTTGATAATTACCCACCTCATATAGCTCTAAGGAGAAAATGGACTCACATGTAGAGAAGCTAGTACGGTGCCTGGCACACAGTAGGTGCTCAACAATGAGGCCCTATTAGACGGGTTACCACCACTCCCCAATGTCTCAACCTGTTCCAAGGTCTGTGCTGTGTTCCAAGGACACCCTGCCCTGTGGTTTCGTCTCAGCCGATTCAGCTTCTTCATACCCAGGCACCCTAAGCTCTCCTTCCCCCCAGTCCTGAGCACCCCTGGAGGAGCTGGCCCCAGTGTCCTTCCCTGGTCTAACCATCCCCAGAAGAGCACCGGCGCCTCTGAGCTCCTCCATCCCTGCCTGTGGGGTTCAGGCCAGCTCAGAGGGGTTGGACTCAACATACTTATTTCATTTCGCACACATTGAGTTTGGGCCTCTTGAACCTCATAACCAGAGAAACATGCAAATTGATGCAAATGATCCCTGATTTATGCAAAATAGCATGCAAATGTACGTCCCTGGATTTGCCAAAGAAAAAGGCCCGGTCACCTAATTTAGCAGAAATAAC
The DNA here is from genome assembly GCF_028021215.1 of Eschrichtius robustus. Lineage (NCBI taxonomy): Eukaryota > Metazoa > Chordata > Mammalia > Artiodactyla > Eschrichtiidae > Eschrichtius > Eschrichtius robustus. The sequence continues at coordinate 13,570,612 of NC_090826.1, read as the reverse complement.
AGGGGGATAAAATTGTGTCTGTCAGTCAGAGTTAGGTTCAGGCTCAAAGAACTCTGGAGGCCTTCTGGAATGGAGCTGAGGGATTCCCTAATCACCCTGGGCCACAGACCCTGCCCCCAACCCTTGGAACCAGGAGCCCCCAGCCCTGGGTTTGCCAACAGAGCCCAGCTTCACAGTGGTGCCCTGTTCCCCTGCAGCTGAGCTCTCAGGATCTCCCTTCCCTCCAGATGGGGCCCTGGAAGAGAATGCTCCCCAACCCCACCTCCCTGCCCACATATACCCACATGCTCACTACCTATCAGGCCCATTGTTAATATCATTCAATTAAAAAGAGCTACCACTGAGTGGGCAGGCCCTGTGCTGAGTACTTTCCACACACAGCTCCTTCACTCCTGGCAGCAGCCCAGGATAAGGAACAGTTATCACCATCTCACAACAGGTGAAACTGAGACCAGCAAGTGGGAGGCCCCACATCTGTGAGACCCCCCAAACCAGCGTTCTCTCCCCTACACGGTGGGTCTCCAAGGACCTTCTCTTTTCACACCTGTGTTGGCCTCGAGGCTAGGGGCTTAGCTCCAGGAGGGCAAGGACTGTATCTGCTCCGGAGCCCCAACCAGAGCCTGGGGCACAGCAATGAATGAAGCCCGCTCTGGGGTATCACTTGCTCAAACACAGCTATGTCTTCTGTAAACTTAAACTGCCTATTTTATGGACCCCTTAAACAGCTCACAATGAGATGTCTATCAGGACAGTTTTCACTGCACTTTGCCCTTATTTTCCAAAAACATTTGGTGAGAGGAACCAGTTTCTCTGTGTCCTAAAACAGCAGAACCAGTAAGACTTTCTGCACACACTGCTGAGTTCACCAAGCTATGCCTCTCTAAAGGAGGTGCTAAGGGCTCACAACGTACCTGGTGCGTTTAAAGCTCTAAAGAGGGGCATCTCAGATACAGATGCCTGGCAGGGCTCCTGTGTGAGATGATAATAAGCCAGTTAATGAGGGCTCACCATGGGCCAGGGGTTGCTCGGAGTATTTTACATGAATTAACTCATTTCATCCTCAAAACAGCTCATGCGATCAGTGCTGTTACTATCCCCACATTCTAGAAGAGGAAACCGAAGCTAAAGGTCCACAAATATTCTGTGGCTTGTACTGGCACTTGGGCCCCTGTTCTCACACCTCTGTCCTCAGGCAGCAGAGGGAAGGGGCGGGGCCGGGACAGGGGCTGAGGATAGGGCAGCAGGGAGTGCAGGGTTAAGGGTATGGGCATTAAGGCCACAGCCCTGGGGTCGTCTTCTGTGCTGTGTGACCCTGGGCAAATGACTTCACCTCTCTGAGCCTCAGTTTCCTCATCTGTAAAGTAGGGATAATAACAGAACCTCCTTGGGGGGTGGTTGTGCCGATTCCTTGCCATCAAGGTTATAACGCACTTAATACGGTGCCTGGACCCGGACGAGAGCTCAGCACCTCTGGATTACTATTGGGCAGGACTTGGGCTCACAGAGGTGGGGACCCGTGGGTCACACGCAAAGTGGTGACAGAACCAAAACTCAAACCCACATCTCCTGACTAAAGGCCCAGCACCCTCTCCACCACACAGCCTGCCCATCCGTCGGGGGCTGGCTTCCAGGATGGGGCACCTGTTCCCTGCAGAGAATGAGCCAGCTGTCTGCCTGGGGGAGAGAGCCTATAATGGCCAGGCTTCTCAACAGGAAAGGTTTGTGGTTTCTGTTGATATGAAAAGATAACAAGAAATAGAACAGGTAATTATATTAATCTTCCTCAATTTACACATTCTTGCTATCTGCTATTTCCCCAGGAAAGTGTAAATGAGGAGTTGAGAGCGGTTCAGCAGCGCTGTAATTAGGTCTGTGTTGTGAAAAAGTTTCTGTTGTGTGTCTTGTTATCAGATCTCTTCACAGTTGAGGGTCCTGCCTCCCCTGTCAGACTGGAAGCTCACCAAGGGCAAGGGATTATCTCCCACTTCAGGCTGGGGGTCTCCACCATCTGATTGGAGAATCCTCCAAGGGAAGGGATAGATCTCCCCCACCAGACTAGGGTCTCCTCCTGGGGAGAAACTGTATCTTCCCCATCAAACTGGCAGATCCCTGAGAGTTGGGCTGGGTCTCCCCCATCAAGTTTGGGGTTCCCTAGAACAGGCCCACGTCTCCCTATTGGACTAGCAACTTCCCCATCAAACTAGGTGAGAAAAGCTGTGAGTCCTCCATCAGACTGGGAGCTCCCTGAGAACAAGGACCTCTCCCCCATCAGACTGGGAACATTCTTGTCTGGCTCTGTCTTGCCCATCAGACTGGTGGGGTCAGTGCTGTTAACATCCTCATATTCTGTGGCTGAAGCTGACTCCGTCCTTGTGTGGACCCCACCCACATGAACACACGTGCATGTGCGTGGCAGTCTAAAGAAAGCAGGATCAGACCCACAAGAAAGCAGGTTTCAGAGGTTCTGTGACCTCCATGGAATAATGGGGCAAGTTTATATGTGTGTGTACTGGACTTTCATAGGGTCACACAAAACATATTGGTGTCAGGAGGGCTGGGTCCCCTCAGACAGGACAAAAAGGAGCCCCACATGGTTCTGGCCTCAGGGAAGGACAGCTGAGGTCCCCTGAGCTGAGCCTAGGATTTGGAAACAGGCCAGGAGAGCCTGAGCCAGAACACAGCCCCGACCCCTAGCTCAGCTCCAGTCCCTCCTGGAACCAGACCTCCCAGAATGGCAGACCTCTGCCCCACCATCCTCGTCCCCCTCCCCGGGCTGTGTGCACTGCAGGTTACTGCACCCTCTGAGCCTCCGTTTCTTCATCTCCCTCCCTTTCCAGTTAATTTTGGTTTTTGGTTTTTCTGTTGTTGTTTGTTTGTTTTGTTTTAATATTTAGTTAGTTATTTGCACTGTGTCTTACCTGCAGCATGCAGGGTCTTCATTGCTGCCTGCGGGATCTTTTTGTTGTGGCATGCGGGATCTAGTTCCCTGACCAGGGATCGAACCCAGGCCCCATGCATTAGGAGTGCAGAGTCTTAACCACTGGACCACCAGGGAAGTCCCCTTTTCCAGTTAATTTTGAAGATTCACTGAAATAATGCTTGTAGCAGTAGCAGCAGGATTAGAAGATGTAGTAATGATAGTAATAGCTGATACCTAACATCTACTAAGCGCTCACAGCCACCCTGCAAGGAAGGCATTATTAACCCATTTATTCAGCTGAGGACATGGAAGTACAGAAGCCTGTCCCTTGTCTAAGGCCACATAGTAAATACATGATAGAGCCAAGATTCAAACGCAAATCTGCATCACTCCAAGGCCTGAATCTGCTGCACCACACCTCACTGCCTCCAGGAAGCCTCCCTCGATTGAATCTCCTTGGCACCGGTACCCTGCTTGCTGGACTGCATGTTCCATGAGAACAAGGACAATCTCATATCCCCAGTGATTCTAGTGCAAAGTACCCAGTTGTGTAGCAAGGTGATGTGTTCGAGGTTTATTTTCATCCCCTATAAATCTTGATGAATCAACATCTCCCTGACCCCCACCCCACTAAAACAATGCCAGATAGCATGTGTGTGTGTGTGTTGCAAGGGAGGAGAGAGAAGTTGTTATGGGCTGAATGTGGGTCCTAACCACCAATGTGATGATATTTGGAAGTGGGGCCTGTGGGAGGTGATTAGGTCATGAGGGCGGAGCCCTCATGAATGGGGTTAGTGCCCTTATAATAAGTGGAAGAGACACCAGAGCGTCTTCTCTCCATCACGTGATGATACAGCAAGAAAGCAGCCTGCAAGCCAGGAAGAGAGCTCTTACCAGACACTGAATCATCCAGCACCTTGATCTGGGACTTCCCAGCCTCCAGGACTGAGAAAGAAATTGTTAAAGTCACCCAGTGATGGTCTTTTGTTACAGCAGCCCAAGCTGACTAAGACATGGGGGATGAAACCTAAAAGAAACAACCAGCTTTGAGTTCCAAATTAGATATTTTTGTGTCCATAGCAAGACTATCTTCTTGAAAGCCTGGCTTTGTTGGGGAAGAAAACATTTAAAAATTATAAAAGCCACAGCCAGCTCTCCTGGGCACTCACTACGGCAGTCCATGCTCTACTGGGGGCACGGGGGATCCTTGGCCCGAGGCCATCTCTCTGGCTGAGCAGTGAAGCAGGCTGGAGGGCTGGATGAATGGCTCTGGGAGCAGCCTCGGCCAGGGACCCTACTGACGAGAGGTGGGGATATATGCCCGGCGTCCTCACCCCGAAGCTGGGGAATTCTGAGGCTCTGCACGTCTCCCGAGCTCCCCAGCCCGGGTCACCTGCTCAGTTAACACACCCTGCTCTGGCTTCCGTCCCATCCCTGTCTCACGTCCCATCCCAGTGTCCCCAGTTCGAATCAAAATCCTTGTCTCAGGATCTGCTTCTGGGGAAACCCAGGCCAAGTCACTTCCTTTGACGAAGCAAGAGCAAAGCTCCACGTCTGAGCCCAGAGACCCCCACAGGCCACAGAGTAGCTCTTCCCAGACCAGAAATCCCATTTTAATCAGCAAGTTGGAAATGGGGGAGACTGGAGGAGACAAGCCTGAGGATGGACACTACCTGGGCTCCCGGGGAGGGAAACGCACTCCCAGCCCACACCCTGGGCCTCACAAGTCCAGGAGAAAGTCAGGAAGATGAAGGGAGACAGAGCCGTGGGCAGGGATCTGTGTCCCTGTCATGCCCACCAGGGTGGGAGAGGGATGGGGACAGCAGGGCAGAGGACGGTCTGGGACCGCGGGTCTGCGATGGCCCAGGTGGTGAGTGTCCTTGTGTGCAGGGAAGGACAGCAGGAGGGAGAGAGCAGGCTGGGGAACCCACGGGTGGGCGGCGAGCAGCCTGCCATCAGCCTGAGCTCCCCAATCAGCAGCTGCACAGAACCCCAGCCGGGAGACGGGTCCAGGTCACAGCTGCCTCCTGATGAGGGTCTCATCTGGAGGCTGTATCTGCTCATCGGGGGTAAAGAAAAGAGTGGTTTCCCCTCGGGCAAGGGCAAGGGACTAAGGCACACTGACTGATATGCTCTGGGCCCTCAGAGCTATGGCATCCACGCCTGTCACTCCCTCCATCCCAACCACAGGGGCCCCAAGGACCACCCAGGCCGCCTCAGCCTCAGAGCCTCACCCCGGACCCTGCTCCCCGGGCTCTTCGCCCAGACCAATCAGTCAGTTCTTCGCCTCCTGTTCGACCTTGGACCCCCTTCCATCAGGCCTTTCCCCACCACTCTGCCCGAGTTCCTCTTGTCAAGGTCACCAATGGCCTCCACGTGGCTAAACTGAAGGTCAGTTCTCAGGCCTCGTCTTACCCTCTCCACAGCATTGGACGTGGAAGATCGTTCCCTCTTCCTTCCAACACGCTCACGTGGCTTCCAGGATATCTCGCCCTCTTGGTTTCCCCCTTCGTCTGGGTCGGGCCTTCTCAGGCTCCCTGGGTGTCGCGTTCATCTCCCAGACCTCCCAACACCCGCCTTCCCTGTGCTGTTCTCACGTCTCCTCCATCTCCTCTGCTCCCCTGAGATACAGCCAGGCTCACACCTGCCTCTAGCCTGGACCTCTCCCCGGACAGCTCCAAACGCACAGAGCCACCAGGCCCCCTGCTTCTCCACTCCGATGTCCAATGGCAACTCAAATGTAACACCCTAGAAACTAAGCAGATAGTGGAGATCCTGACAGCATACGCCAGCGCCGTAGGAATAGGAACCACTCAAGTGCAGCAAGAGTAAGGTCCAGGAAGAGCCTGGTAAAGTCACATTTCATGTCAAAGGAAATCGGCAGTAATACATGAAGGGTTTGCAACAGGGTCTCAGAATTGCCTAGAAATGAGCAGGTTACAGGTATTGTTCTAAATGTTAACGCCTGTTGCATTTATATTATTCCTTCTTGCTGTCATGTCAGTCAACTCCAGGAGCACTTTATTTGCAACTTGTGTAACATTTTCTGTTTTTCAGGTTTTACTGATCAGGCTTGTGAGCCAACCAAAATAATGTTTGCCATCACTGTTACTATTGGTTTTGCCCTTGGAGCAAACTGAATAAAACAAAAATTGAAAAAAAAAAAAAAAAAGGCTACCTCAGCCTTGGCCTTGACACTTTTCAGGAAGCTGCTTAACTTCCCTGAGCCTCGGACCCCTTACCTGCAAAATGAGGCAAACAGAGCAGCTACTCAGGGCACGGCTATGAGGATAAAATGAGCTGGGGCACCCAGAGCGCTTGTGGTTATTATTACTCCGATGAATATCTAAAGAGAGGGCCTCTCCTCTCCTATGCGAGGCACATCCTCCACTCGACTCGGGAGCCGTTTCCGACGCCCCCCGATCCTCCCTCGCTCTGTTGTCAGAGACTCGGGAGAGGAGCTGCTGACTGATATGATAATTTCACTACAGTAGCAGAGTCGGTCAATTGCTCAGTGACAGATTTCACGGGCCCCATCACATCTCCCGGGTCCTCTTCAGCTGAGCGATCCGCAGGGCTAGGATCTAACAGACCCGCAAAGCTCTCAGACACTAACTCCTGCACAAAAGGCAGGGGGACTTCTTAATATGAACAGCCTGCCTCAAATCGTTTGGAACAAGGCAGGCTACGACGACATAAGCAATCATCACAGAGCTGCCGCTGGAGGACCGTTCTGGTGCTTTCCATGGACCTGTTAACACTTGTCCCCGGCAATTCTTCAAGGCCTCATCGTCCCCATGTTAGAGGCGAGGAAACCGAGGCCTGGAGGTGAAGGGACGCCCTGGAAGACACACGGCGGGGCTGTGGCAGAGTTGGACATGAATGCAGGCCTGCCGGATCCTAGACTCCAGGCTTGTCCGTTGTCCCAAGCGGCCTCTACCTACCACTCGCTGTCCCAGGAAAAGTCCCGTCCAGCTCCCCCGGGGAGCCCCACCCAGACAGTGCACTCAGTAATTAACTTGAGCAATGGAAATGAAGACATGTTCTTTATCCCATTTGTACTTAGAAAGGACCCTCCCCTCCCATCGGAGGTAACGAGCCTCCCTTTGATACAAAATGGGAAACTGAGGCCCAGAGAAGATGGGTTCATCTGGAGTGGATGTAGTTGGTCAGTGTCCAGGGCCAGGGTTCCTCCAGACACAGCTTCCCCCTCCTCCTCCTGGGCAATCATGCTGGACCACTCACCCGCCGCTCCCCACCCCAGGAATAAGCCAACCTCTGCACAGGCTTTTCCCTCCACAAGGCCTTTCCCTTTCCCTGCAGCACCCTTGACCTCCCCCAGCCCTCGCCCACTGGCTCATGCCTGCCCTACCCGCTAAGCATGCACTTCCTGAGGACAAGGGACAGGGATGGCCGTGGCCTTGCTCACCTCCGTGGCCCCAGCAACCAGCATGGTGCCTGAGTACAGCAGGGCTCAAGGGGCGTGTGAAAGGAGTGAACAAGGAAGTGACTCCTCCAGTGCACGAGATCCCACCAGGTAGTCAGACCACGGCTGAAATGTCCCCTCCTTGGCGGCTCTTCCCCTGGGTTCCCGGAGCTTCCCATGGAATCGCATCGAGCCGGTGGCCAGGTCTCATTTCGAGGTTTGCCTCCCGCCTCGGCTTCCCTCCTCCCTGTATCCCAGTGTGGCCGCCGTTACGTGTGGAAGGGAGGACAGGTGGGTGGGTGGGTGGTGGGCGAACAGACACGCCGACAGATGACAGAGAGGTGGATGGATGGGTGGGAAGATGGAGGGAACACTTCCCTTCTGGGTGGTGGGTTTGGGTTTTGGTGTTTTTTCTACAGGCAGCTCTAGAAACTTAAGGATGGAGACTGAGCCAGGTCCCCACCTGCCAATCCCACCTCACAGCCTAGGCTCTGCTCCCAGCCCCTGGAACTCACCCCATCCTCCCTCAGACCCAGGGACCTCAGCCCCCTCCCTCGTGGCTCTGTTGCCCATAGCAACAGCCCCAGGCCCTCACCCTCCACACAGTGAAGCCCTTCAGTTTCTTTTCCTCCCAGGTTTGCCAGATGGATGCCAAGGGCTGTGCCTCCACACCATTCCAGAGCTGGGGCCCAGCCTTCTCTTCCAAAAACTTTCAGAAAAGAAACTCCCAAGAGCCCCTCACCGAACAGAAGAGAACTTTCTGGGGTGATGGAAACAGTCGTACCTGTGCTGTCCAATGCGGTTGGCACTCACCACCTGGGCACCTTGAGCCACACTAGAAATGTGGCTAATGGGACTGAACAATTGAATCTGTGATTTTATTTCATTTTAATTAATTAAAAAATTAAACAGCTACATGTGACCAACGGCGACCGCACCGAACAGCACAGTTCTAGGGCCTGTTCTCACGGTGCCTGGCCTGGATCCCTCCTGCTGGTTCCAGAACAACCCCTATCCAGTGACAGCTGCTCTGTCTCTTCCCCCATCACATCTCGAAACAACAAAACAAAACAAAAAACCAACCCTCAATCCAAGTACTGACGTTATTCTTGCCTTTTATTCCAGCATCTCCCAGAGCTCCAATATGTACAGACTTTATACACATATAATATACACCATATATACGTATTTATATATATTCACACACCAGCCCACACACTCTCATACACTCACACACACGCACCCTTCCAGGAGGGGCGCATGGCCGCCCCTGAGCCCCGCTCGGGCCTGGACAAGAGGCACTGGGCTTGCCAGGCAGTTGTGAGGTTTTGTGTTTTTTGCTTTTAAAAAGAAGGCCATCTTCTCCAGAGGTGTCCTCCCTCTCCGCAAACCCAAACCGCTCCCCTAAACACTCTGAAATTTTTTTTTTTTTCTTAAAAAGGAAGAGGTTTTCCTCTGCCCCGCTCAGGTAGTTACCAGAGTTCCAGGCCCGGCCGCATGGCGCCATGCAGGTCCCTGGAAGGCGTTGCCCCCCGGTGCTCCCTGGGGACCCTGGACCGCTGGGAGGGTCCACAGCAGGCCGAGAGCCCGGCTTGGCTGCGGCCAGGCCTGCAGCTGCGCGGCCTGGGTGGGGGCTATAGCGTCAAGGGCACCTGCCAGATGAGGAGGGCGCTGTCCGTCTCCCCACACGGGGCTGGTTTCCCGCTGCCGCCCAGGGCGCCACTGAAGTTGCGGTAGCCCTGCCCTCCAGAGATGATGGCCACCGAGCAGATCTCCTTGCGGTGGGCGTCACGGGCACAGGGCCGGCTGCGCACCCAGACGTCGGGGTCATCAGCCATCTCGTAGATGGAGCCGTCCTCCTCACTGTGCTCCAGGGCTGAGCCGTCCATGGGCTCCGGCTCCCGCACAGAGAGCAGCGGGCCCGGGAGGTGGGCGGTGGAGCGCAGGCGGTACTGCAAAAGGATGCCCTTCTTGCGGGTCAGCTCTCGGCCCACGTGGCTCACGGGCACGGGTGCTGGCTCATGAGCCTGACTGTCCGGCTTGTCCTCCTCGGCTTGCGGCCCCTCGGCCTCCTCCTGGTCACTCCGCAGGATATCGGGGGCCAAGACGCTGGTGGCCACAGCCAAAAAGGCCACAGGCCCACAGTGACCGTTGAGCGAGACCATGCCTTTCCCTGCAGAAAGAGGGCAGAGAGAAGGGGCCCAAAGGCCCAGAGTTTTAAAGACCCAACAGGTCTCTTGGAGAATTTCTGGGTTTTGTTTTTGGTTATTTTTTTTTTTTTTTTGGTTACTGCAATCTATGTCGGTATCTTCCCAGAAGGCCATGGGTCTGGGGGAGGGCTCTCCATGCTCCAGGGCTACTTTCTTTGGAGAACTGGAGCAGGGGAACACGAGTGACTTTATAAACCACATGGGGAACCTCGGTGTGAAAGCACCTGCAGCTCCCTGCCTGAGCCATCCTCACATCCCTGTGCTTTGCCCAAGCCATTGCCTCTGCCTAGAGAGCCTTTCCCATCCACCTAACTCTACAGCTCAGCCTTGAAGCCCAGCTCAGCTCCTCCACAGGGCACCCTTCTTGCCTTCAGCCATGAAGAAATGATCACTTCTGTCTCTATGCCCTGCAGATTCCAGGACACCTGCCATCATAGCACCTGCTACCCTGGCTACAAGCTGCCCCTACCAGACTCTCAGCATTTGGGGGCAGGGTCTCTGCCCAATGCATCCCTGCAACCCCAGGACCAAGCCTGGGATGAACAAATTGATCTATGTGATAAAATCATGAAAATGGGAAATCTTCCAATTTAGGAAGAGAGTCTTCTTTGGCAGAGAGGTTTGAGATCCACAGGGGGCTGGTCTCCCTCAGGACTTCTCCCTCCCACTGCACTCAGCCCTGCCCTCCGGCAGCAGCTGAAAGAGGCCACTTCGTCATCCCCCTCAGGGCAGAGGCAGAGAGGGGCCCAGAGCTCTGGGGTCTTCCCTGATCCTGGAACCCAGTGCCACAGTCAGGGCAGCTCTCCCTCTAATCCATGCAAACACAGCTGCACATGGACCCCCAGCCCCAGGAGCCCTCAGTTATTTCTACCACTGGAGCCTGGACACTTTGAAGCTGCTGTGGGGAGGGGGCAGAAGGGGCCCAGCAGATCCTCTACCATTAGTCAGGTGTCTCAGCCAATCCCCAAACCATCTGGCCAACATGCCTACTGTGCCCATTGCTAGATTAAGTAATTGAGACTCAGAAAGAAGACTCAGAAGGAGACTGCAAGGCCAAGGTGATTTAATTCCACTGAGCCACAGTGCCACCTGCGATGACAGAAGATGTTGGAGAATGGACCCCCACCCCCATATCAGAAGAGAGTGCAAACATCTGGGCACAAGATCTACCCTTCCCTGGCCATAAGCAGCTGACTCCCCGGGCCCTGCAGGACTGGCTCCCAGAGCCTCACCTGTGATCTTAGGGATGCCTTCCAGCCGCGGCACAGGCAGCAGGACGATGACACCCTGGTCAGTGCCCACCCAGAGCAGACCCTGGCAGATGAGGAGGCTGGTGACACACAGGTGCTTCTGGCCTGCAGGGGGAGAAGCCAGCATGAGCAGTACATCCTCTTGGGGTGGGGGTGGGGGGGCAGTGGATGGGGGCCACTGCAGGTGAGAAAATGGCACAGTCTGGGCTCCTCTCCTGAGATAAGCAAGAAGCTGGACAGGGTTGTGATTACGATATGGGGCTTGGGAGGTTAACCTGGCTGGGGTCTGGTCCCCGGGTCCCCCAGCTGAGCGCTCCCCCGACGCAGCCTCAGTTTCCTCCTCTGTAAAGCGGGGCTGCCTTGAGGATGCTATGAGGGAAGGCCACGGTACTGGCCCATGTGAGCATGGCTGGCTTATCTGGCACAAGGTGTACGCTAAGGGCCGCCCATGCCAGGGACACAACTGGCCAGCTGGGGAGTGAAGGGAGGCCTGGGAAAGTGGGGGTTTGAGGGTGAGGCAGATGGTGCAGACGGGATGCATGGGGAGGGGTCCAGGTGAGTTGGCAGTCTGTTGCAGCCCCTTGGTTTCCAGCCCGGGCTTGACATCTTGCCCACATGGGCCCTTCCTCCGGCGAGGGCAGTGTACCCTGCAGTCCCCGGGCCCAACAGTGAAACGGGCACTCAGCGCCAGGAACCAGCATGTTTCTGATGCCAGTCCAGATTAGTTCTTATCCGGCTACCCCCGGGGCTGTCTCTTCCTTCTAGTGAGAACAGCAACAGCAGGGAAGGCGGGTCCCTCGGCTCTTCACAGGGAGGAAGCACAGTGTGGGCTGTACAGCATGGTAGCTGCGAGCACGGCTGCGGGGCCAGGCGCTGGGTTCAAACCCCGGCTCTACTACTTCCTGGCTCCATGTCCCGGGGCCAGAAACAAAACCTGTCTGTGGCATGGTTCCCTCACTTGCAAAAGGCGACAATGATGATATTTCAAAGCCTTGTCCTGAGGAGTAAATGAGCCAATGATTGTAAATCACATAATCCAGTGGCTGGTACATGGCACTCACAGGTAGGGGCCGTCTGCCATCCTCGCTGCTGTTCTGTTGCTAACAATTCCGGTCAACGGGAATGGGCAGGAGGGAGGGGCTGGGAGCCCACTCCTGTCCCTCCAAAGGGCCGTCTCACTTCTGGCCTGAATTCTTCTGCCCACGGACAGGATTATTCTCTCCTCAAATTCAAAGTCATGCCATGACGTGCAGTGATGCTTAGAACAGGGGGTTCTCAAGCTGGGCATGCATCAGCACCACCAGGAGGGCTGATAACTGAGGGGCCAACCCCAGAGGTGAGCCCCAAAACTGCATTTCCAGCAAGTTCCCAGGTGACACCGATGCTGCTGGGCCCGGGACCACACTTTGAGAAATACTGCTTTGCAGTTTCCAAAGCACTTCGTATACCTGCCCTAGCCTGACATAAGCCTTGCAACAGCTGAGAGGTATGTAAGACCCGGATGCTGTGCCCATTTTCCAGACAAGGATATTAAGGTCCAAAGAGGTCACCCAGCTGGTGAGTGCGGGGTGGGGAGTGGGGAGGAGCAGAACTCAGGTCTGCCACTTTTTACAGCCTGGTGCTTTCACTGCCTCTCTGCTCTTGAGCAAATTACTTGAGTTCCATACCTGTAGGTGTATGGGCTTCCTCTGCAGAGCAGAGTCTCAGAGCAGAATGGTGTGGCTCCATGGTCACCCCAGAAGGAAGGTTACTATCTTGGGGTTCACACAGCATTTCCTAACACACTGGTCTATACCATCACCCATCCATTCACTCGGCACCCCAGCACATCCCCAGGACCTACTGTGTGCAGGACGCTGCACTCGGTGCTGGAGGCACAGGGGGAAACACACACACAAAGTTCTGCTCCTAAGGAGCAAACATTCTAGAACTTTCTACAATAATGAAAAGGTTCTCTACCACACTGTCCAATTCGGTACCCATTAGCCACATATGGCTACTGACACTTGAAATGTGGCTAGTGGGACTGAGGGGCTGAGTTTGTAATTTCTTTTAATTTTAATTTTAATGGTAGCTACCGTATGAATGCAGCCCTGGGAGGAGAAAGAGGAAAAGAAAACAGAAACAAGGAATATAGCTACTAGGCAGAGGAGTGAAACGGGGCAGTGAGGCAGAGAGTGGGTGGGAGGATGCCGGGGTTTTGTGCCTTACTCTGCTTCCTGGGGGGATGCGGAGGCTGCATCCAATGACAAGGAGGCAGCAGCCACGCCAAGACCCAAGCAAAAGCCCTGGAGGCGGCACGTGCAAAGGCCCTGTGACGAGATGAGCTCGCAGTCTGTGGAGGACTGAGCCAGTGCATCCCGGGGATGAGGGCTCTGCGAGACGATGGGGAGAGGGTCAGAAGAGTAGATGGGCCAGGGCTAGGGCTTTGACCGTTCATTCCGAGCGTGATGAGGAGCCGCTGGCAGGCCTAAGCAGGGGAGTGATGCACCCGGATTTTAGAGGAGCATTTTAGCTGCAATGAGACGGAAGACTGGGGTGATGGGGGGAGCAAGGAGATCAGCAAGGCAGGGATGGTGGCATCCGAGACACGGTGGTGGCAGGGAGATGGTGAGAAACCAACAGGTTAGAGACAGACCTGCTGACAGACTGAAGGGGAGGGGGGAGGGGAGAGGAATCAAGGACAGCTCAGAGCTTTTTGTCTCAAGCAGCTGGGTGCACGGCAGTGCTGTGGACCGAGACCAAGGAGGAGCAGGCTTGGGGTAGAAGTCCAAGTTCAATACTGGATGTTGTTTGAGATGCACATTAGACACCCAAGGGGAGCTGTCAGCAGGCAGTGGGATATATGAGTCTGGCGACGTGGTGCAAACTCAGCGAGTCACATTCATAGTGTTGATTCAATGTGGAAATGGAAACCACAGTGGGAAAAAAGCCAGTTTGTCAGGGGCTATTTCACAAACAGTATCTGGGTTTGGGGGAGCTGTGACTCTTCCCCACATCCTCATCAATTCAGAGAGTGTAGGCTCCCAACCACTAGGACAGCCTCAGAGGACAGTCCAACCGTGGGTGCTCCCAGCCCTCGTGAAATCAGAAAGTGCAGGAGGCTCGGGCTGTGAGCCCTCTCACGTCACCACCTGTCTTCTCTTCTTGGTTCTGCTCAAGGTCTGTAATTCCTCTATTTCTCTCTTTGCTCATTTACTGTTTGCCTTCCCAAATGTAAGCTTCCTGAGGGCAGCAGCTTATCTGTGTCTCAAAGTTGATTCCCCAGCTCATGGCCGAATACCCTGGTTCATGGTAGACACTCGAAAAGGACCTGTGAGTTCAGATCTAGGGAACAAACTAGTGGTTTCCAGTAGGGAGAGGGACCGGGGGAGGGGCAGGACAGAGGTAGGGGATTAGAAGGTACTAACTACCAGATATAAAATAAATATGCTACAAGGGTATATTGTACAACACACGGAATATAGCCAATATGTCATAGCAACTATAAATGGGGTATAACCTTTAAAAATTGTGAATCACTATGTTGTACACCGGAAACTTATATTGTAAATCAAATGTACCTCAATAAATATTCTTAAAAAGGACCTGTGAGTAAATGAGTGAATGAGAGAATGAATGAATGAAAGCAGAGAAGTGAGTAAGGACACAGGTGTTGCTGTCACTTACCAGCTGCGTGAATCGACAAGCCACTGTCTCTCATTGTTCAATGAGTATTACAAATGTCCCTTGCTCAGTTTTATGATTATTAGCAATATTATATATGTATATATACATAGGGTGTATGTATATAAATATATATATATATCTGTACACACAGTATAATATATACACACAGTTGAGCACACCTCTTGGCCCATAATATATAATCAAAAAATGGAGGCTATTAGGACAATATTTGTGATTATTAAAAGGACCTAGTCTCTTGAGATCAGCTCCATCAGAGCCAGAAACCCACAAAAATAATAAAAGCCAAGAGAGGGAGCAGTGGCAAATGTTTCATCTCACATGCCTCCCCTCCTTTTCCAGGGCCCCTGGGGCCTTAGGACCAGCAGCAGACCATTTCCTGATGCCCCTGCCCCCCCTCGGCCCCCACTGGACAGCAGAAACCTGGCAAATGAAAGGAAGGCAGCAAGAAACCAAAAGAGATGCCGGAATGGAGAAATGACTTCATCTGCAGACCTCATTCCGAGGCCCTTCCTCCTCCCACTCTGCCTCGAGGAAAAGAGCAAGGCACTTCACAAACAGTACGAAAGGAAAAAAGAAGGTCTAATGGTGGATAAATATTTTATCACAGAGACTTAATGCAGCAGTGTTCAACTCACCCAAGCCATCTATCTGGAGATATACAACTTTAAAAAGCTCAGGCTCTCAGAGGACATTTTATTAATGACCTGTCTAGTTAAGAGGAGGAGGGAGTTTAGGTTCAAAAATGCATTAATACCAGTTGGGGACGCGAGTGGAGGAAAGGGGTCGGGGGAAGGAAGCGTGATGAATTTTTAACATGCCCTTAAAAAATATCCGCACTTAGAGGAGGAACAAATTTATTAGTAATTACACAATTATTTCATTTGGTGGTATGGGGGAAGAAAAAATACCTAAAAGCCTTTTAAAAATACCTCTAATAAAGAATTTAAGAATCCTGCTCTGTTCTTCTGCCAGGGCACAGTGTAGGGTGGATTTGATGCCCCCCTCCACCCAGGGCTGGCTCCTCTTGGGCTCGCGGTGTCCCGGCCAGCAGGGGCCCGGGCTCCCCAGTGTTAGGAAAGGTCAGGCCTGGGGGAAGGAGGCCCAGGACAGTAACTCCTGGGGACCTTTGGGAAGCCCTGAACCCAGGAAGCTCAGCCTCCACTCTGACGTGTCCAGGGCCCAGCTCCGGGAGGTCGGGCAAGCAGACAGGTGGCTTCTGTCTGTGCCGATGTGGTGGGAGGGGCCCTGACTGGAGGGTTGGGGGGTGATGCACGGCCGAAGGGGACCAGTGCAATGAGGGGCAGGGACTGCCATGAAGATAACGATGGTGGACGACACCATCACGCACTGGAGCCGGGGACCATGGGGCGCTGTCCTCACCACCTCAGGTAAGGCCCACACCTGCCCTGAGAGGCGGGGACGGAAGGTGGGAGAGGCTCTCCACTTGCTCCCGGTCACAGAGCTGGAAGGCGGCAGAGCCAGGATTCCAGCAGGGCCTGTCTAACTCCGGCCTAGCTCGCTGTAGAGTGGCAGCTACTAGGTACTGTCGCTATTGTTGTTGATCTTGTTGTTAGTAACCATCTCCCGTCCCCCCCCTTGGCCACTTCCAGCCTCTGCCATGGCCCATCTGCCGAGCCCCTCTCACAATCAGCTCCAGGTTCAGCCTGCCACACCTCTCTGTTTCCCTGGCCCTGGGGCCCTTCAGCGCCCCCAGCTGCTGCACCCAGCCCAGTTGGCTGAGCTTGAAGAGGACAGTCCCCACACCCTCCCAGACCAGCCCCGGGTCAGGGCAAGGCAGGCCAAGGCCTGCTAGCCCGAGGGCTGCTCTAAAGCCCGCTGGGGGTAGGGATGGACCCTGAGCACATGTCTTCCCTGGCTCCCAGCACAGCCCACAGGGATCTGGGCAGCAACTGGGGCAGCAGACAGTAGGGGAGATGCCTGGAGCCGATTCTACGGAGGCCTCGGCAGATGCTGGGTGGCAGCGGGGGTGCTAGGTGAGCTCAGATCTTAATCCTCTCCATGGGTCTCACAAACAGCTCTGCAGGAGGAAGCACGGGTCCCAAGGGGATGATGTCCAAGGTCTTCACCCTCCCCTTGCCCCAAACCTGATGGCAAACTAAGAGGGACAATTGCCTTTCTTTAAAAACCTCTAAGGAAAGAGACCCTTAGTTGACCTTCTCTCTTTCCCTTTGCCTTATTCTGAAGGTGACTTGAGGCAGAACTGGGTTTTTGGTCAACCTGAGGAGTGGCAGGTATAGATGAGCCTGGCTTCCTGCCCAGCGTGGCTTTTTAGCGGCCGCCTGACTTGGCGGGAGTCACCTGAGCTCAGAGCCTGACTTCCCACGAGCCCCCGCCTGCTGTGCTGCGGTGACAGCCAGAAGGGCTTTGGAAGGACAGGCCTGGGTTCAAATCCTGAGCCCACTGCTTCCCCTCTGGGAGGCCTAGTTTTCAAGGCTGACCAAAGGCTGCCTCAGGGGTTAATGAGATGGGCTGGCCTGGCCATGGAAGCTGCTTCCCGAATGTCTGCTCCCTCCCGCCCTTCACAGCCCCAGGACAGCAGGGCACGATGGCCCAGCGGCAGCCTCACCTGGCAGCAGGAAGGTGGTCCTGGTGGCGATGTTGATCTCCTGCAGATGCTCCCGCGTCTCCGTGTGAAAGAGGCGGATGGAGGAGCCGGAGGAGAAGGCCATCCAGACGCCGCTGCCCGCCTTCACCATGTGTGTCACACTCACGGCCGCGTCCTGGTGTGCCTCGAAGCTTTGCTGCGGCACAGAGGGAGGGCTGTCAGTGCTGGGCGGGGCCGGCCAGCCAAGCCTCTGGGAGCCAAGCTAACCCGGCCTCTGCCTGAACCCAAGTCAGAGGGAAGAAACCTCAGAAGCCCGGCAGTGCTGTGTCGGTAAACATTTTAACAACTGGCGGGGGGAATCCTGGTGTGTTGCGTCTGCTGATTCCCGTGGTGTAAATACTTCTAACATGGCCCATCTCAAGCTACCCACGTGACAGCACCGAACGTGGAGCAATGAAAGACAAGCGCACACCAGGGTCTACCATGACACTGATGCCAGGGAAAGACAGAGCTGCAAGTCTACGGAAGAGGAAGTGACAGCTTACGTGTATTATCTAAAGGTATGAAGGCACCAACAGAACAGAACTATCAGGGAAGGCAGGTGGGTGGTGTGAGCCAAACCCCCGTCTTCACTGCAGGGAGGCAAGACATAATGTCCAAAAACTGATAAATCCAGAAACAGTGGAGCACACAACTGAGTCACAAGAAAAGTGCCCGGTGGATTAAAAACAGAACAAATGAAAGTATTTTCTTCCAGGAAGCAGAACTGGAGACGGGGAGTAGGAAGGGCTTTTCCAGATAAACCCTTCCATGCTATTTGATTTTTTTTTACAGTTTTAAATGAAATTTTGATCTTTAATGAAAAAGGGCTTCCCTGGTGACACAGTGGTTAAGAATCCGCCTGCCAATGCAGGGGACACGGGTTTGAGCCCTGGTCCAGGAAGACCCACATGCCGTGGAGCAACTAAGCCCATGCACCGCAACTACTGAGCCTGCGTGCCACAACTACTAACGCCCATGCACCTAGAGCCCGTGCTCCGCAACAAGAGAAGCCACCACAATGAGAAGCCTGCGCACAGCAACGAAGAGTGGCCCCCGCTCACCGCAACTAGAGAAAGCCCGTGTGCAGCAACGAAGACCCAACACAGCCAAAAATAAATTAATTAATTAATTACAAAAAAAAAAACAAAAAAAAAAACCTCTTACAAAGAGAGGAGATAAACATCAGGCTTCCCATCTACTGCCGGAGAAAGTCTAAGTTCCTTAGCTGGGCATTCCAGGCCTCAGCTCTGCCCCAACCCCCGCCTTTCCTGGCAGGCTCCCTACGCTCCAGGCCAGCCAGAGCCCGGGCCTGCAGGATGCTCAGGATGCCCTACGCGGCCACGCCTCTGCCCTCGAGATGGCCTGTCTGCAACGTGCACCACCCACTGCCCCCCTGGGAAAAGCTTTTCACTGTCTTCAGCCATGAAGCCCACTCCAGCCACCCTTGCACCGGCCACTTCCTCTGCCTGCCGCATTCCAGCCTGACGACACCTACTCCACTCTGGCCCTGCTCGGCTGCCTCCCACACCGGTCCATGAACTCCAAGGACAGACACTGAGCCTCAGGCCCGTCAACATCCTCCCTGTTCAGCATAGGGCCCAGCGCACAGTGAAATCTGGTCAAAGAGCGAATGGATGGATGCTTGAATTCCAGCCTTGACATTGAGGTGTTACTTAAACATCGACAACCCCAGTGCACCAGGCTAGAGGTCCAAGCACTGGGGACAGTCAGGTAACTCTGGTGCATCTACCCAGTGGACTGTCCTACATCTATTCAACGTCATGTTTACAGAGACTGTGTGATGAACGTAGAAGAATGTGAATGTTATAGCAGTAATTGCAAAAAGAAACAAAAGCAAAAGGCCACATTCAAAACTGGGGGAGGGGAAGGGGCAGGAGAGGTGAAACCTGCACACTGAGTATTATTCCAGGGCCGTACCTGCTGATTTTCCTCCTTTCCAGTTGTCTGGTTTTCCTTTTTTTTTTTTTTTTTTCTATAAAGAGCAGATCTTGGGTGGAAGCCCAGGACAGCAGGAGGTGTTGGCCAGAACATCAATGTAGAATCAGGCCTGCTGTTAAACCTCATTTCCTCAATAACTTCCCAGGTCTGGGCCTCAGTCTCCCCATTTGTAGGTGGAGGTTGTCATGAGAGTTATAGGGACTCCTGGGTGAGGGAGAGCTTAGCACAAACCCAGTTCCTAATACGGCCTCATTCATCCAACAGATCTTCTTGAGACCCTACGATATGCCTGGCGTGGGTCTAGGTGCTGGGAATATAGTGATGAACAAGATAAACAAGGGGCCCACACAGTTAAAACAAATAAAGATTACTCCCAATAGTAAAAATACTGGGAAAAATACTGGGTGCCATTAAGATTGGGTGACCAGAGAAAGTCTCTCTGGGAGGTAGTATTTGTCAGAGACAATAAAAATGTGAAGGAATCGGCTCTGGGATGTGGGATGGGGGAGGGGAGAGCATGTCAGGCAAAGGGTACAGCAAGTGCAAGAGCCCTGGGGCAGGAATGAACTTGCCGTATTTGAGAAACAGAAAGGCGGTCAGTGTTGGGGAGCACGGTGGCAAGACAGAAGTGGGAGAGGCGGTCAGGGGCCAGATCACACCCGGCAGCCCTGAAGTCCACGGCGAAGAGTTTAGATTGTATTCAAGTGCGGGAGGGGGCTGAGCCTGGTAAGTGACAAGTTCAGGTTTACCTTTGAAAGAAGTTCAGTTTGAGGGCTGTGCCGCAGCGGGCTGGAATTCTGGGCCTCGCGTGGGCTTAGCCAGTGAGAAGTGGCAATAAAAGGACTCGGTTTCTTTTGCCGCTGTCACACCATCCCCAGCTCAGCCCCAACTTCATCCCGGTTCAAATCACCGGAGGTTTCCCACCGAGATAAAGAAGCTGGGGCAGGGGGGTCTCCATGGGGAGCCAAGGGGGAGCCAAGCCAATGAACTCAGTGCTCACTCCCGATCAGAACACGGGTCCCGGGCTTCCCTGGTGGCCCAGTGGTTAAGAACCTGCCTGCCAATGCAGGGGACACGGGTTCGAGCCTTGGTCTGGGAAGATCCCACATGCCGCGGAGCAGCTAACCCCGTGCGCCAAAACTACAGAGCCTGCGCTCTAGAGCCCGCGAGCCACAACTACTGAGCCCGCGAGCCACAACTACTGAAGCCCATGCACCTAGAGCCCGTGCTCCGCAACAAGAGAAGCCACCGCAATGAGAAGCCTGCGCACCGCAACGAAGAGTAGCCCCCGCTTGCCGCAACTAGAGAAAGCCCGCGCGCAGCAACGAAGACCCAACGCGGCCAAAAATAAATAAATTTTAAAAAAAAGAAGAACACGGGGCCCCGCGGAGGGCAAGGCTGTGAGATGGCAGATGAAATGGCTTTTTCTGAGCCAGTCCCTGAAGGCTGAGCTCTGCGGCCCAGGTGGGGTGGCCTGACGGACGGGCTGGGGGGACAGGAAAGTGGAGGGTCCCAGAGGAAGGGCCCCAGGCTGCTCTTGGGAGGCAGGGTCCCAGCGCGCAGCTCACCCCTGATGGGGGGCCCCTCGAGCAGAAGCTGCAGCTCCCTCTGGGACAGGAGTGCCTCATCTCCACCAAAGTGGGCGCTCCAGGGGCGAGGAGGGGGCCGCGTATCAGGCCGGGCACACTCAGAGGGCAGGGAGCGATTTCCTCCCTCAGACTGGGGGCTCAGATTTGGGCCTCCTGGGGGGGGGTGTCCTGTTCCTCCTTCCTTGGCACCCCTCCCGCGCCCTGGTGAAGGCCCGGGAGCTGGAGGCTCAGCCAGGGAGCCCTGGGATGTGGGGAGAGGCCCGGCCCCCGCACAGCCTCCACAAAGCCGGGCTCAGTCCGTGCAGCGCAGGGCAAGGGGGGGAACGTCCAAGTCTCTGGCCTTTTGCTCCACAGTCTACAGCCCACAGCCCCGGCAGTGCTGGCGGGCAGCTCCTTTCCAGAGAGGAGCTCTCCTTCAAGGAAAGAAACCGCTGTCGGGGGTGAGGGGTGGTTATCTTCCTGCACCAGCCTGCATTCAGCTTTCCTAAAGGCTCAGACCCAGGCCGAGCCCATGGTTACAACAGGACACCCCCACGAGGGGGGCCTTGCTGGGAGAGTCCAGCCGAGGAACCACCAACCCCCAACACAGATGACACCCTGAGGCCGGGTCCGCAGCCCCGCAATGCCCGCTGTCGACAAGCAGATGGCTGAACGGATGCGGCAGCGGGATGGAAGGGGCACCCAACGTGCTTCGTCTGCAGACTTTTCCAAAAACCGGCACGCACGTACTTGCACATGAATGCACAAACACATAAATACCAACAGGAAGGTGTGTGCATGCTCACACACGTGCAGCGAGACTCCTGCCCGGCTCCCGAAGGAAGCTCAGAAGCATCTCCTGCCTCCGAAAAAGCCAAACCGCACTGTAACCGAGAGACCTGGGCCCACGGAAAGCTGCACCTGAATCTGCAGCCAGTCAGCCCGGCGTGCTGCCGTCAGAATCTAATTACAAGAGAAGTCAGCAGTGGACATCCAGGCTCATTCCTCCAGAGGCATAACAAGTCTGTCTCCAGGCCCAAAGGGCTTCGCCCAAGGCCTGTGCAAAGCTGCCAAGTCCAATGGTAAGGCAAGTGGGGGTGAGGGCAGGGATAGGTGTGAACAGGGCAGCTCCAGCCTCCGCCCCTCACTCCTCAGTTATTCCTGGGCTGCCAGGACCCCTCCCCGCACCAGGAGCCTGTTGGGGGAAGCCGGGTCTGGGGCACAGAGGCTGGGCCTCCTGGGCACACAGGGCAGGGGTAGGTGGCACCCTGGCATCATGGGTCCCCCAGGAGGGCGGAGGGAGCTGAGCACAGCACCCCTGGGTGGGAGCAGGCGGCAGTGAGGCCCAGCCCTTGCTGCCACTGGGTTCGGAGCTGACAAGCATGCATCTCATTTTGTTTTCCAAACATGGGGTGTTTGCTTGCCCAGAGCCGGGGAGGCTATCAGCTTATCAAGCTCTGCTCTCCTCCCAACCAGGACCAGGTGAAACACTGCCCACCTGGCACCCCAATTCCAGGCCATGGCTCCCCATTCTCACCTCTGGACCCCTCCTCTAATCCCTGGCCAGCCTGGGGGGCCCAGGAGTGGGGGGACCACCTTACCATCTAAGAGGCCTCTACCCTCTGTCCCTGAAGAAGGCCCCCTGCCCCCCTGCACAACCAGCCCAGTCATGCCCCTCCTCTGAGCCCCAGAAGGCCTGATACTTCCTGCCCACTCGGCCGCTATGGTCCAGGCACGGCTATTTACTGGCTGCTTACCTTGCACCAGGAGCTGCTCTGTTAGGATGATATTCTGGACAAGAGGTGTGCACACAATGGCCCTCAGGCTACACCAGCCTGCCGCCTGTTTTGGGGAATCTAGTTTTATTGGAACACGGTCACACCCACATAGAAAAGAATCCATTCAAGTAGGTTGGGAACTCAGCACTCTGACTACACAAGCTTGGTCCTTGTTTAAGGACAAAAAGATCCACAAAAAATCCTGAACTTTACTTAGTAAGCTTGGTGATGGTTAATGGAACAGGCACAGTGATTCACCAGGCTCTGTCCACTGTAAGTGTCTGGAAGCAATGACACCCCGGCAGCAGTGAGCACACCACTTCTTGATTTCTAAACACCATTCCCCACAAAAGCGAACCCTGGAGAAATGGCTGATTAGGGCAGGGGAAGTACCAGATGAGCCGAGAGCTTCTCTAGAGGCAGACAAGCAAGGAAGTGCTCAAAGAATGATGAGGAAGTGTCCACAGGACCCAGGACCCAGCACAAAGGGGCTCCTGGTGTGCAAATATGAGACAATTTGAGCATCAAAAGTAATAACAATGGTCCTGGATGATAGTGCACTGGATTTTTAAAATACACTATGAATTTGCAGTAGTAATAAAGGAGGAGGGTTAAGTGGGGGGGAGGAAACGCCTCTTCAAATAAAGTTTGTAGTGAAAATTCACTGAGGAACAGGATATTCTCCCATTTTCCAAGAATCCCCCGCAGTAATTACAAAGGGAAACTGGTACCTTTATGATGGGGAGACCTGGCAGACCCCACCTTAACCAAGTGATGAAGGATGGGACCAGCCTGCATTTCCCGCCTCCCCGGGGATGTGATAGGAAGGCACGGCTTCCTACAGCCGAATCTGGCCAAATACTCCAATCTCATCAGGAGGAAACAATGGGGCAATTCCAGCTGGTGGGACCTATGAGAAGACACTGGCTTGAATCTCCCCAAAAAGTCACTATCATGGAGACCAAAAAAAAAAAAAAAGGAGAGGAATTATTCTAGATTAAAAGGAGACAAAAGAAACATGACAACCAAATGCAACATGTGTTCCCAGCTGGATGCTGGAGGTGGCGATGGGGAGTAGCTATATTTTGAAGACAACTGGGAAAACGGGCCTATGGTCGGTAGATTGATGGGCACGATAATGCTACTGAGGTTATATAAGGGAGCCCAGCTGAAGTATTTATGTATGAAGGGCGATGACGTCTGCAACTAGCTTTTAAGTGATTTAGCCCCAAAAAGTGTGTGTGTATATGTATAATATGGGAAGAAAATTATGGTAAAATGTTAACAGTTGGTTTACTAGGTGAAGACAATTCGTGCGTTCATTGTACTATTCTTTCAACCTCCTGTAGTTTGAAATATTTTAAATTAAAAAGTTGGGAGTCAGGGGAGTAAACTTATTTTTCAAAAAAAAAAAAGGTTGGTCGCTGGAGGGGAGGGCCCGGGCCTGACTCCCAGCTCCCAGCTCATCTCTGGCAGGGTCACTGGGTCTCCTCTCGCATCTGCGAACAGAGATAGAAGGAGAACCTGCCTTATGGGGTGCTGGGCGGTTCATGGGATGGGGCCAGCACACCGTGAGCGCCCCACGCACGCGGCTGTGGGCAGGAGCGGGTCAGGGGAGCGGGGACAAGCCAGCGTCCTGCAGCCGCCCACGGAGCCCCGTTCCCCTCGCCCTCTCCCAGCAGCCTCACGGCAGCCCTGCGGCAGACATCTGCTCAGAGGGTCTCAGGTAAGTAATCCCACCCCAAGTAGTGCTGACACAGCCCAGCCTCAGTCCTACAATATTTACGTGCCTCCAGGTGATGCTTCTGGGTCTGGTTTCCATAAATTCCTGGCGTGAGCAGCTCAGCACTCAAAGTCATTAGAGCTGCGATAACGCCAAGGAGCCGGGAAGGGATGCTGGGGCCT
This sequence comes from Eschrichtius robustus, assembly GCF_028021215.1. Taxonomy (NCBI): domain Eukaryota; kingdom Metazoa; phylum Chordata; class Mammalia; order Artiodactyla; family Eschrichtiidae; genus Eschrichtius; species Eschrichtius robustus. The sequence continues at coordinate 13,546,298 of NC_090826.1, read as the reverse complement.
TCAGGGGCCAGGGGCTGCCGAGGAAATGGCAGGAGGCTACTGCTCGCTGGGCACCTACTGTGTGCCAGGCTCGCTGGGCACCTACTGTGTGCCAGGCCACGCCATGCCTGGTATTTCATCTTCCCAGAGGCCTTCACGAAAGAAGAGGGCAAGAGCCCAGAAGGGGACACGATGAGCCCAGGTGACCCGCCAGACAGGGGCAGAGTTGGGGTGTGGGCCTGACCTGTGGACTCCAAGCTCCAGGCTTGCCCCCGACACCTTCATGCCAAGCTCCCCAGCAGGGTGTGGGCGTGAAGGGGCTCTTGCCTCCTACTCGCTGCTCGGTCACCACAACGAGCTGGCCTGGGAGGCCTGGTCATGGACCCAGTAGACCATCCACGGAGCACTCACCAGCACCTCGCCAGCTCTGGCTCCGCTTAGTACCCCTGCAACCTGGGATGAGGACACCACCCTTCCATCCTCACCTAACAGGCAGGATGCCGAAGCTTCGAGAAAGCGGTGAGGGGTCACTCCGCCAGCCAGGGGACAGGCTGAGGATTGAGACCCAGAGGTCATACTCCAAGCCGCTGCACTGGGAAGGCAGAGGCAGTCTTTTAAAGACAATTAGGACACAACTCCCTTCCCTTATCTATCTTATTCTTACCAACACTTTACAGCTGAGAAAACAAACTGAGAGGCTGAGTGCCATTCACAAAGTCACTGTGCTTGGAAAATGGGGAGAAAGCCAGGATTCCAGCTTAGAGTGACCCACTCGTCCCAGTTTGCCCAGAGAGACCCCAGTTGTAGCACTGGAAGTCCAACTCCTTGTCTGGGCGAAACGGGACAGTCTGTCACCCTAATGGGACTCCAAAGCCTACATCTGACCTCTGAGCCATGGACAGACACCTTTGTGGGGCTCCGTCCAAAGCTTAACACTCTGCCTTCAGAATCGGACCTGGTCAAGGCCAGGGGATCGTGTGCCAGTGGGGAGGCTTAAGATGTGGCATCCACCTCTACCTCTTACCAGCAAGTCAGTTAACACCTCTGGGTCTCGGTTTACTCATCTGTAAAGTGGGGTCGAGGCCATTCTTGTCTAGCAAGAGACTTCATTGGGTGCTGGCTCTCCTGGCTCAGGGCCACCCCGGGAACCTAGAAGGGACAGAGGGAAGGACAACATCTCTGCCCTAAGAGTGATAGCCGGTCCCAAACTTGTCTTCAACAACCCATTTTGGAATTGATTGTGCAAAATTTGGTGTGTTTGGTGCATTTTTCTAGAAAGATGATCAATAGTTTTTGCCAACATCTCAAAAGAGTCTGTAAACAACTCTTGCCGCCCCCCCCCCACTGCCAAGTTAAAAATTCCTGCACTGAAGCTTCTTTATCACTAGGCACATAAAGAGGTGGGCACAGACCCTCCTTGCCACCCACCACACCCAGAGCAAGGCCCACAGAAAGCGCCACTGCAGGGACGGTTGTCCTGCTGTGGCCACACCAACGTTTTGTCTTTAAAAACAAAACTTCAATATCCTGTAATAAACTACAGTGGAAAAGAAAACAAACAAGCCAACCAAAAAAAACTAAACCAAACTGACATCCACCTGTGCATCTGGCTAAAAAACATCTCAAAGTGTGGGCTATAGATATTCTCCTCATTAGTCCTATTTAATTTCCTTTTGTTTTCTTCAGTTATACAAGCCAGCAGACGCAGCGCACACACCTGAGGAGGGAGCCGGGCTGCCGGCCACCTGGGGCCACCGAGCACCCTGGCTGTGGGTCTGCTCCAGCCTTGCTCTAGACTAGCAGGTGCCGGGCTGCACCGGGGTCTGCCTGGTGCCTGTCCCTTTCCAGCACCACAGGGACCCCGGTGAAGCCCCAAGCAGAGAGCCGGGGACGTGTAGCTCGGCACCTGTGTGCATCTGGGCTGCGCTCACCGCAGCTCAACTCAACCCTCGGAGCCCCCGCTGGCCCCGAGATTTGGTGGGACCACTGAGCCTCTGGTCAGATGAGGAAACCGAGACTCAGAAGGGGAGTGGCCTGTCCTGGAAGTAGTGGGGCTGAGCTCGGCTGCCTGGCTCACCTTCGGTGTGACATCACTGTGGCCTGAGGTCATCTTGTCACCTACCTCCTGCTTTCGAGAGGTATTGAGGCCATGGGATCAGGACCAGACCATCAGGGTCTGGGTGCCAGTTCCACCACTTCCTGCCTCGGTTTCCTCAACTTTAAAAGGGGGGGTAATGAGGTGACCACCAGCATAAAACTGTTGTGAAGGTTATACGGGTCGCTACTCACAAAGAGCTTGGACCAGCCTCTGGGTGAGTCTCGATAAGCGTTAACTCATGGAGGGGGGGGTCTCTGTCAGCCCCGTGACCCCCTCACCACACCCACACCAGAGCGGCAGGTCCATGGGGGTGGGGGCCACTGCTGGAGCCCAGGGCCCTGCACAGGGACTGGAGCCCCAGCCAGTGCGACCCCTGAGCTGGGGGCCGGAAGAGCCAGGGAAGAGGCAGCCTGGGTGGTCAGGCTGAAGCAGGGTCAGGTGTGAGGGAGCTTTGTTCTGGAAAGAACCCCCGTGGTGGCTCAGCATTGCTTTCCAGCTCCAAGGGGCAGATGGCATTACACCTGCCGGCCCTGCCCGAGCGAGCCTGCGTGGTGCAATTCCAGGCACCCACCCAGCCCTCCATGGCCCCCACCCCCTCACACGGCATCTGCTCAGCACCTGTGGCACCTGCTTAACCAGAGGGGGGCCTCCCCCCTTGTGACGGTCTGGACTCCAGATTCCCCTTGGGCTCAGCAGCAGAGGTGAGCAGGCTCGGCCAAGGCGTCCTCCCTGCCCTCCCGCTCAGGGCATGAGTGAAAGGCTCGGGGGAGGGCCACCTCTCGGACCAGGTGCAGATCCACCCCCAAGACGCTGGGGAGCTGTGGCAGCCGTGTGAGAGATCAGGTGACTGTCCAGAGCGGGTGGGAGCTGGGGATGGGGCCAGGGGATAACAGAGAGGGGGGATTGATTACAGGCTTGACCCAGGCCCTCAGGTCCCAGCAGGGTGCTGTCAGCACTCTCAGATCACAGACAAGGACCTATATGACATTAATATACTCGACCTATTTCCCTCTCTCTCACGTGCACGCACCCACGTGCACTCACATGCACACGTGCTCGTGAGCACAGGCACTGGAGTCAGAAGCACCCTGAGATCTGGGCTCCACCACCTACTGCGGGGTCCCTGGGATCCTGAGCAGGTCCTGCAGTCACCATAAAACAGCGGCTGACACCTGCCCGCCATGCTGACTCCTCACCAGGCAGAGCCCTGGGAGTTTTACGTACATCACGCTGCTTAGTCCTGAGGTAGGTTCTGTAATTATCCCCATTTTATAGGTGGGGAAACTGAGGCAATAGGTGGTGGAGCTGGGGGTCAAAACCAACCAACCTGGCTCCCAAGCCCACACTGACCATCAGCCGAGTCCGCTCAGACCACAGCAGGGGCAGCCGGCAATGCGTCTCGAGGTTCCCACCGGGCAGACCCTCCCCCAGCCCAGCGGCCAGGCTTGCGAAGGCCATGACATAACCACCACATGCACCCTAAGCACCGGGCACTGGCCTAAACCTCTCCCGGTGTGACCCCTCCCGCCGGCGCTCCCAGCCACCACTGTATTAAGGCCCAGCCCAAGGCCTGGCATTCCGTGGGTCCGTCCGTGGCTCTCTGTGTCTTTGCCAAATCCCAGGGGATTGGACAACTGCTCCTATGGTGTCCCCATCCCTAATCCTGCAGCAGGCTCAGAGGGGAGAGTAACCATGGTGGAGGGGGGTGGACACGGAAGAGTTACGTGGAGGGGAGGACAGACTGACAGCCAGAGATGCTGGGGGACAGGGGCTCAGAAGACAGAGGACTGCCCACTCCCCACACCCCACCCCCAGTGCCATCGTCTGCCCCTGCCCCATCTCCAGTCCCAGTCTGTTCTCTCTCCAACATCCCCTCTCATCTGCCTTCCCTCTACCGTCTCCCTTTTCTCCTCCATGGTTTCACAGAACCTGTTCCCTGAGCCAACAGCTTCAAACAATTTTTTCTTTAACCGTGAAATCCTTTCATCAACCTCAATCTTCCAGGACCGGGGGAAACCAAACGTCAGAGACAAGAAAGCCCTGCGCTCTTCTTGGTGAGGAGAGAGGAAGCCTGGAGCCCAGCCCCTTAACCACCCAAGTCCCACAGGACGTCCCTTGAGATATGTCCCCACAACCCCCAGACCCCAGAGCAGAGGCGGCAACCACGGCCCTGGACCACTTCTGACCCATCGGTGCCCCCCCTGGGAAGGGAGCTCCACGGGATCCCCAAATCCACCCCCCACATTCTATCCTTCATAAGCTTCCTGAAAGGAAGTCCTTCTGAACATCTAACCTCAATTCTTCATGCTACTAGAAAACACTTGCACTCCTTTGGAACTTGTTACTTTCCTCCTGGGAAGTCTCCACAACCTTTAGAAAATCGATTTCTCGAGTTTCACCTGCCAACTTTTAATTAAAGAAAGAAAAACAGGATGACAACGATAACAATGACACACACACTGAAAAAAATTAAGAGAAAACTGCTGAACCGAGATGACTCCGTGGAGTATCATGACTCCTGATCCGCAAGCTTGGGTGACCTGAACACCAGGGCTCTGGGCCTTGGAGGCTCCCTGGACACCCGAGGACTTGGTGCATCTTTCCACGCTCACACCAATTTGCATACCATTACCCAAGAATCCCTGCGCCTGGATTTCGCTTTTGCAAATTCCCACCTGTTTCGTGTCATAAATAAGATAGGAGACAGAAAACTAATACAGCCCAGTGATGCATTATTCATGCCGCGTCACACTGTTATGATAGATTTACAACAGCTAACACATGCAAACTAAGTTTGGGCACTAAACGTGAAAATTAAGGCTGTGGAGGGCGGGTGTACGTAGGGACGGGCAGGGGGAAATCTGGGGTCTGTTGGTGTCCAGGAAACCAGAGAAGTTTCTTCTCTGGCGTGCTTAATGACAAAAAGCATGAGTTCCGGTATCAGAAGCCAGCACCCAGGCGCCGGGGTGGTGGCAGGGGGCGGAGCAGTCGGGGCAGACGATGCTGGAACCCCTACAAGGCGGACTAGTGACAGCACGCGCTTGGGGAAGCACCTTCCGTGCTCAGCACCGAGCTCCGGAGCTGGTCAGCTCTTCTGCCCGCCCTGGCCACATGCCCCTGGCACACTTAGATCCACCACAGACGGAGCCCACTTCCCTGATGGAAACGTCCTCTGTCTCCACAACCCTTCACTGAGCACCCACGATACATCAGCCTGGTCTCGGCACCAGGGATGTGGTGGGAGCGCATCAGGCGCGGTCCTGCCCTACAGGGCCTCGATCTGGCGAATCTGATAGTCGTGGCAAGTGCTATGGAGGAGAAGGGCCCAGTGCCGGTGCTGTGACCCAGTGCACATGGATGAGGGGCCAGACAGGCTTCTCCAGGGTGGGGCGCCGGGGCCCAGTGAGAAACAGCTGCCCCAATTAACCCTCACAACAGCCCTGTGGAGTGGGAACCAGGCCCACAGCCCAAACCGGACGTATCTTGCCCTGTGTTCCGGCACTTTCCAGGCAGGGCTGGGGGAGCCTTGGCCCCAGGCCTGTGTTTCTGCAATCACACCCAGGAGGTTCTGGGAAGAAAGGGGGTTGCCTTGGAAATGCCTCAAGGCTGGCGCAGGGGCAAGTCAGAGGTGGGACCTGGGCCCTCGTGTGACACAGCCGTCCTACCCGCATCTGTCCCACCTGCCAAGTCCCTCTGCCCAGCGGTGATGGCTGCTATCGAGCAGGACCCACCCCCCAGCCTCAAGACCCTCTGACCAGCCCTTTCCCCAGATTCCTTCCCGCCTCTGTTCTGGTGTAGCCTCCTGGCCTGCTTCCTCCAAGGCACTTCTCCATCTGGCACCAGTGCCCCAAACCTCCTCCCGCCCAGATTTTCAAACATGTAAGGCAGCAGCCAGCCCCCCTCTCAACCCACCCAACAGAGGAGGGGGTCCCTGCACGCTCCCACCAGCACTGGCTGAGAAGCTGGTGCAGCGCCCGGCCCTGGGATGCGCTGGTGAACAAAACAGACCAGGCCCCGTTTTCATCTGTTTACGGCCGGGTGGGCGCAGAGGGACAACAACAGTCCTGGAGACAATTTCAGACAGTGACCAACACTCTGATGACAATAAAGCCACTGACGTGTCAAGACCCTGACTGGGGGCGGAGGTGACTCTGATGGAGCCGCCAGGGCAGACCCCACTGAGGATGTGCCAGCTGAGCCGAGACTGGGGGATGAGAAGGAGCCGCCCGAGGGACATTCTGTGGGCCCAGTGTCCCTGCTCCAGGCAGGGGAACAGCAGAGGCAAAGGCCTAGTGGTGGGAAGAAGCCTGGCATGTCCAGAGGCCAACGGAGGGGCCAGCGTGGCTGGGGAGCAGAGGTCACAGACCACAAGTCAAGGGCCTGCTTTCTAGTCGGCATCCCCACCTGCACAATGGACCCAGCTGACCCCCGCAGCGACGCGAGGACCCAGTCGCATAAAGCACACTCGTAGCCCAGCCCCTTCTCCAGCACCCCTCCCTGTCGCTACTGCCACCCTCCCCTGAGCCGGGGTGACGGAGATCCCAGCACACGCTGTGTTGGGGAGCAGCCTTGCCCCGGTGCCCTGACCAGGCCGACCCAGCAGAGCGCACCCCACAAGCCGAAGGCCTCCTGTCGGCCTGTCTCTAACTCATTTTTTTTTAAATTAAGATGCAGCAGGTCATCCCACAGCCGACTTCCCCTCCAGCGATCAGTTAAAATGAACTCCAGACAACTGGATTAGACTTTGAAGGTGGCGATCCAGATAATGAACATGGACGATGCGGTGTTGACACAGGCCGTGGTGAGCTACATTATTATTTAACAGGCCTCGCTGCTGCCTCAGCTGGGATCAAGGAGCTGAATAAGCAGTTGGTGGGCAAGCATCAAGCCCAGAGACAGAATGCGGCACCGGCTCCGCAGGACGGGCTCAGCAAGGTCAGGGGCTGCCGGCAAAGGCCAAGTGGGCCTAATGGAGGCGGCAGCTCAGAGGCTCCTGCCGGGGAGCCGCCCACCCCCATCCCACACAGCACGGGGCTGGCTCTGCTCGGGCCTGGCTCTCGGTGCCCTCTCTGCTCAGGGCATCCTCCCTGCCTCCTCTCCCCCTTCAGCATCACAGCTGACTCACCTGCCCCGCCCAGCTCAGGGGTCCTGACCTCCGAGAATCTCCCCTGTCCTGTCCCTCCTCCCCGTGTCTGGAACCCCTCGCGCTGCCCCCAGGCCCCACCCCACAGGTTTCCTCCCACTTGGCTGGCACTGACCGTCCTGGGTCTGCTCCCCATACTGGACTCCGAGCTCCTGAAGAGCTAAGAGCAGGTCTCACTTGTGCCCACCCCCCTCAACTCCCTGCACAAAAGGCCTGCAAATCAGGACACCTTCCGTCTGTCCACCGCGACTATTTACTATTTACTTAGAGTACCTGCTACGTGAGCTACGTGAGCCAGACGGACATGGGGAAATGAACAGGGTGCAATCCTTGGCCCAGAAGATGTGTTGGTGGAAAAAGCAGGCACTTAAACAATAACACTGCCCGAGAGTTACATAGGACAGGACAGAAACTGCAGGGGGACAATGCAGCTCAAAGGGGACCGAGCCTCTGCCCACCCAGGCAGCCAACATGGCGGTTAAGATGCCTCAGTTCAGGGGCTTCCCTGGTGGTGCAGTGGTTGAGAATCCGTCTGCCAATGCAGGGGACACGGGCTCAATCCCTGGTCCGGGAAGATCCCACATGCCGTGGAGCAACTGAGCCTGTGAGCCACAACTACTGAGCCCGCATGCCGCAACTACTGAAGCCCGTGTGCCTAGAGCCCGTGCTCCACAACGAGAGAAGCCACCGCGATGAGAAGTCCATGCACTGCAATGAAGAGTAGCCCCTGCTCACCGCAACTAGAGAAAGCCTGCGTGCAGCAACGAAGACCCAACACAGTCTAAATAAATAAATAAATAGTATTAAAAAAAAAAAAGATGCCTCAGTTCAGAACTCAGTCGGAGGCCTGAGTTCAGATCCCAACTCTGCCTCCTTCTGGCTGTGTGACTTTGGGCGAGTCACTTAACCTCTCTGGGACTCTTATTTCCTCATCTGTAAAGTGAAATAATAATAGTACCCATCTCACAGGGTGGTTTGAGGATTAAATGAGCTAATACATGTAGAGCACTTAACCTCATGCCTGGTCCGCACTACACACTCAATACATGTTGGTTATTATTACTTCCTGGGGGGTGGGAGAAACAAGGGCAAGGTCCTTAGAGTTGACACAATCCCTGGATGAACACTCAATGTCTTTGCATTTGGGCCAGAGCCACGCGACCACACTTCGGCTGACAGGACACTCCTGGGCCCCTGGCGTGGCGCCCTAAGCAGCTCTGAGGCACTCCAGTCCCCACAGGGGGTCTCAGCCCTGGGGGAGAGTCTAGCACGTCGCTGCCACTAAGCAGTGCCCCTCGTCTGAGCTGAGGCATGCTACCGCTGCAGGACGTGCGCTGAGCCCTCGGCACCCCTTCAGGACCACAGCTGCCTGGACAGCAGCCCAGTCTACAGGCCGCTCCTCGGGTCGTCTGGCCACCAAGCCGAGCGTGGAGCTGCCGGCCGGGTCCGGCGATCATTAGCAGCAGCCAGCCAGAGCAGTTCCCAGAGCCCCGGCACAGAGATGGGCCGGCTTCCTCTTTCCCAAGCAGCAGCAAAGCGAGGTTTTATTACATATGCATGGCGATCGCCTCGTTACTGTGCAAAGGATTGTGTGTACTGAAGGCGAGCCACCCGCATCGCGCCACGCACAAACTTTCCAATTTCCCCGGCTGCGGATGGTGGGGTGGGGGGGGGCGGTGCCTGGGCTCCCTCCCGCCCTGCTGCAGAGCCTCCTCCACCACCCCTTCCTCCATCCCGGCTGCCTCCACCCAGTGCCCTCCCGAAGCCCTCCAGGTATGCAGAGCAGGGCAAAGGTCATATTGATCCCCTTCTTAAGGGCAGCTGGTCCAGAACTAATCTTAAATCATCACAGCCTCAGGCTGGAGCCTCGTGGCCGATTGGCCTGAAGGACAGTGGGGCTGGAGTTGAGCTGCAGGGCCTGGGTGGGACTGCACGGCAGCTGGTGAGGGTCGAAAGCGGGTGAGGGCCTGGCCTGGGCCCCATCCTTCCCTTCATCCGTCTGTCTCAAGCTCCTAGAACAGCTGTCAGCAGAAGGAAGCCTTCCAGCCAGCGAAGCAAGGGGACGGCAGGCCTGCAATGCGGACACACACCCCACACCCACCAACACCTGCGACTCTAAAGGAGCAGCTTGATTTTCCAAACAAACCACGTATATGACAATAAGGACTTAAGTTAGGCAAACAATTACCACAATAACCGATGCTCATCCAACACTTAGTATGTGCCAGGCACTGTGTGAAACAGCCCTTTATATAAACCCTCCCATTGAGTCCTCTTGTAACTCTACACAGTACTGCTGTCATCCCATTTTACAGATGAAGTGACTGAGGCCCAGGAAGGCCCAGTGCCTTGTCCAAGAGTGCACAGCCTGGCGGGGCAAGGATCTCCCCAATCTGAAGCAGGCTGCCGGCAAATCAGTCGCCTCCAAGGGAGTGGGGTGCCCAGCAGACCCGAGGTGGGCATGGCCGGGACAGGGACAGGGCCTCTGTCTTTGATGATGCCTCCCAATTCCTCCCCCTCCGGAAAGTTTCGTAGCCCTGGGAGGGGCCGCCTGGGGGCCCAGCTTTCACCAGCTCTTCAGGCCCTGCTGCCCACACTGCCTGCCCCAACAACCAGCAGCCACTTTGCTCCCACAGGCCTGTGGTTTCAGGGTCCTACGGCCTCTGGATCCTTCCTTAGAAGATTCTTCCTTGAAAACAACTCTTAGCTCACATCCTGCCTCCCACTTTCCTCAGCTGCCTTCTCCCTCTCCTGTCCCATTTCCCCTGCTGGCAGCACTGAGAACGTCTGCTGGCCAACAGGGAGCTCTGAAAGCCTGCCCCTTCCCATCTCGTCCGCACTCCGCTTTTGGCTTCTTCATGTTTCTGGGCTCACTTTTCCCATATGGGAACAGAGGGCAGGCTGTGTCTCCCCCATCAGACTAGAGGCCCCCAGGGCAGAGCTGTGTCTCCCCTATCAGACAGGAGGCCCCCCCCAAGGGCAGCGCTGAATCTCCCCCATTAGAATGGAGGTCCCCAAAAGTAGGGCTGGGTCTCCCCCATCAGACTGGAGGCCACCCAAGGACAGGTTGGATCTCCCCAATCAGACTAGAGGTCCCCAAGGGCAGAGCTGTGTCTCCCCATCAGACTGGAGGCCCCCTAAGGGCAGGGCTGGGTCTCCCCCATCAGACTGGAGATCCCCAGGGACAGGGCTGGGTCTCCCCCATCAGACTGGAGGCCCTCCAAGGGCAGGGCTGGGCCCTGTTCCCTCTCACCGCTGCCCTAAGCTGGGCCCCAGGGCTCTGCTGCTGGCTGAGTCAGAGCCTGCGCAGGCTGCCAGCCGAGAAAGCTGGGAGGGTACTGGGCCTGGCATGGGGACAATGCAGGGATGCTTGGGCAGGGGCTGCAGGGGGACGTCATCCTTTTTCCTGACAAATGTCTTGAGACCCAGGTCAGTTGGGGACCTCAAAAGCCCCGGGGAGCCACCTCCCCCTGCTCACCTTCCTCGCAGAAGGCCGAGAAGGTGAGAGGCCCCTGAGGGAAGTGACAGGGCAGGGTCCGGGGCAGCAGGGAAGCCCCCAAAAGAGAACCAGGGGCTGGGAAGGGAGTCTGTGGCCGCAGCTGCTCAGGGCTCCCCGTCCCTACTCCAGCTCTGCCTGGGGGAAAGAGCACCAAGAAATCCAGAAGCTGGAGTGGGGGAGGCAGCAGTGCCCTTCCTGCTGGCGCCTCCCTGGCCCCTCCCAGAGCCCACCCCCTCTGGCCAGGCCCAGCCCCACCAGTGAGGTCAAAGGTCCTGGTCCTGTTCAAGCAGCCCCTCAAGGGTGGCAGCTCCGGCGTCACCTTTAGCCCCCAGCCCTCTTCTCCTCAAAGGTTGATTATAGTTCAAAACCCAAATCCTCTGATTCTGCCCACGGCGCTGCCTCTCACCCCACCTCCCTTTCCAGCACCCAGAAGAGCCGCTAATCAAATATCTCCTGGCACTGGCACTGACCAAGCATTATCTCACTCAGCGGCGAAAGGACCGCAGGGAAAGGATGCTTGTTCCCCTTTTACAGATGGGAAAACCTGTGTTCACAGACGGGGCCCCCCAAGGCCCCAGCAGGTGAGTGGGGGAACCGGAAGGCAGAGCCAGGCGTGCACAGCTCCGAACGCTGCACCTCATGCTTCAACAAAGATGGGAAAGTTAGCGCCGGGACCCTGAGGTTCAATCCCGGGTCTCAGAGCTCACCCACAGCTCCCTGGGCCTCAGTTTCTCCATCTGCCAAACCAGGACAGTGTCATCCGGGACCCGGCCCCAATCCCCTGGGATCTTACAGTCGCCTGGCTGCTGAGTAGCTGATGTATGGCTGTACGAGAGAGGACAGAGCGGGCGAGAGAAGACGTGGAGGCACGCGGGGGCCTGTCTGTTCTGACCCCAAGCCCACACCCACAGCTCCCCTCTGGGCCTGGTGGCCGCTCATTTCAAGTTGATAATCCAAACAAATCAAATAACGGCAAACATCACCAAAATACCATTCAGGGAGCCACGCGGGGATGGGAAGAAGCCCCTGGGCCAGGCCCTCATCCCAGGGCTGAGGATCCAGCAGTGCTGGTGACGGGACAAGGCAGGACCCAGCAGGCTCCACGTCCACACTGTCTAAAGAGCCCAGCGCCCAGGATGGCTGCGTCCACACTGGCCATCCCCTCAGCACAGCTGGGTCCTGGGTACCAGTGGGGGCGCAGGGACCCCAGCTCCACCTCCACAGGGAGCAGTAAACACAACGGAGGACCTGGATCACTGCCCAGTGGGCTGGGGATCCCTCCCCTCGCAGCAGCCCCCAGGGTGCGTGGCGGGGCAGAGGGCGGGGCCCCGTGGGGATCCTGGCCCCCTCTTGCTGCCCAGCCAACTCTGATGATCCCTGAGACGCGGCTGGGAGCCGAGAGCGGTGCCAGGTAGAATGCGAGAAGGTGTGCGAGGGTGTGCCCGGAGATGACCCCCCCCCCCCCCGCAAGGCCTGGATCCACGAGACACAAGGCAGGGCCGGTACCTGAGTCTGCAAGCTGGTGGCATCCAGGACAGTGACCCGGGGCCCACAGCTGGCCCACATGGCGTCCTCCAGGCTCAGCAGGGTGCGGACGGGCCCAGGTCCCACAGTCAGGCACACGGGCGGGCTCTCCAGGTCCCAGGGGACGCCGCCTGGAGGGAAAGGAAGGAAGCAGGTCAGCAGCAGGGGGTGGGGGATGGCAAACGGGTCAGAGGCCCAGGGCTCCTCAACCCTCGGGAACCACGGGCCACAGCGGTGGGCCAAGCCTGGCTCCGTGACAGCTTTTGGCCCCTTTCTCTGCCCCTCCCCCTTCCCCAGTGGCATGGCGACTGTTCCCATCTGCCTCTGTTTATGCTCCACCCGCTCTGGGGGCTGTACTCCCCACTTCTCCCTCCCTCCCTTCCTCTCTCCCTTTCCCTCTCTTCTGTGCATTCATTTCACACACACCTAGTAAGCACCTACTCCATGCCAGGCCCCGTACTGGGTGCTGTGAAGACAGAAATAAATCAGACACAGACCCTGCCCTCAAGAAAATCTCTGCTGGATGGAGAAAACAAAGGGTTAAACAGCAGTTACCATACAAAGTGCCAAGCCCAAGTGGCCAGGCGTGCACAGAGGGCCTTGACAGCTGTTAAGATGGAAGGAACCAACTCTGCACAGGAGAAATCCGGGGAGGCTTTCCCAAAGAGGCAGCATCCACAGAGCCCTGCCAAGAAGGTGGCACATGGTGGGGAGTGTCCTGGCCCTGGTTCTGCTAGCAGCTAACTAAGGACCTTGAGTGCACCTCTCTACTTCTCAACGCCTCAGTCTTCCCATCTGTAAAATGGGGAGGGTGCTGTGAATAAGACTCTCTCTGAGGACTTTCCTGACACCGTAACTTATTGAAAATGAGTCTTGCCTTCTCACACATCTTCTCGCCTACTCCAAGGCACTCTGTCACCTCTACCAAGATCTCTGATGACCTTCCTCCTCCAGAGATGCCACCACCCCAGGTATGGAAGGAGGAAGTCCTGAGAGGCCATCAGTCCCCAGCCCACCATCCCTGAAGACAGGCAGATGAAGGGACCTGGCCAAGCACTGAACGAGGCTCTCCCCCACCACCCTCAGGGATGCTCGGCTCACCCAAGAACATGCCAAGGATCTTCCCTGGCATGAGAGCAGTGTCCACTGAGACTGGTTTTTCTCTGAAGCTACACCCGATGCCACACAGAACCCCAGAGGCTGTCCTGTCTGCCAGGGTGCCAGATGGGACAGGAGGGTTGAACAGGAAGTGGGGCGCACCTCTGAGATACCGTCAGCAGTGGAAGGCAGGACAGAGCCTGCCGCTGGCTTGTCAGTGCCCGGCTACTCCCATCCCCCCTCCACAGCGTCCCTGGAAGGGGTGCAAAGCAGCCCCGGCACAGGCCCTCCCACTGAGCCAGCTGCTGGGTGGCGCGATGGAGCACAGCTGTCTGCAGAGCTGGAGGGGTGTGGCAGGAGGAGCCCATGGAAGACAGACCAGATTCCCCCACCAGCACCCTCCCTTCCCCTTCCTGTCAAGCGGGTTCTCCTCTCCCCTTCAGCCCTACTTAAACTTGGCAGACTCCCAGCTCAGCTAAGAGTTGGAAAATACACCTCCCAGCCCCCGCCCAACCAACACACATCCAGTTCTTTCCAGCCCATGAATAGGAGCATGTGGGAAGCTGCGGCCTCTCAACCTCTGCATTAACTTGGATGGGTGACGGTAACATCACCTCTCTGAACCTTAGTTTCCTCACCTGTAAAGTGGGCAAGATAACCGTGCCTACACCTCGCCGGATGTTGGAGGGATCAAATTAAATGTGTAGAATGTTCAGCACAGGGTGGGCACCCAGTGAGGAGCGTTGACAGCTGTTGCCACATTCTGTTACACGTGGGCACGCCAGGCACTCTTTTCATGAATTATTTCATTACCTCCCACCAGCCTATGTGGAAGATTCTATTCTTATCCCTGTGTTACAACTGAGAAAACTGAGACCCAGAGTTCAGAGAACTAGTCCGAATCACACCGCTCAACGGGACCCGCTGCTCATTAGCTCTGGCTGTTGGCTGTCTTTTGACACAACACGAGAGCCCGCGGAAGGGCACTGACTGATGCGACGGCAGACACCCAGGGAGCCAGAGCTTGCACAGAACCACGCAAGGAGGGTGGGCCAAGCAGGGTTGGAACTCGGCTAACTCTGGTCCTGGCCTCCTTCCCCAGTCCCTGCTGCCCTCTCAGGTTCCAAGGGTTTCCAAAGATCTCTGGGGAGAGTGACCATGACGCAGCCAGGCCTCCACAAGGGACGCTGACCCCCATCAGGACACCAGAGCCACAAAAATACAAGGCTTTGCGCGCCCTCCAGCGGCCAGAGGTGAGTAGTGTTTGCGGCCAGAAGCTGGAGCTCCCGCCACTAAGGCTAAGGTGGGGGCTGAGACCCCTGCCAGGAAGGAAGCAGCTGGGATACTGGAACCACACCCCAAAAACGGAAATGCGAGCTCTGCCCCGTGGGCAGTGATGACCACCAGAGCCCGTGCACCCTCTACTCTGTACCTTCCTGGAATAGCACGGCTGCCTGGGGTAGGGGGTAGGGTCTGATACCCTTGAGGGTCACATGTGCACTGACCACTCCTCCACTTGCTGGGTGTCTCCTGAGAGTCCTGACTCCAGGATAGAATGATTAACTGATGAAATTTAATAATACCGATATCATTATATCAAAAAGGATACAGGACAGGAGTCCCTGATTCGAAGGCCCATGGTGGGACCCTGAACAAGAGGTTTCTCCTTGCTGGGACTCAGTTTTCCAATCTGTACCCCAAGGGGACAGAACTCTGACCTCTAAGGTTCTTCCCAGCCTCCACAGGCCACAAGTCTAAGACTTTAAACGTACTCACTGTGAGCTCTGGGCAGGGCTAGAACCCTACCCACCCCAAGCCTGCTGGGGGATCCATCCCTCCACCTGCTCCCTGCCCACCAGTGGCTCTAGGTACACATGCTCCAGAACACACACGCGCACCTACAAATTCACACCCGCCCCCTGCATGACAGCCCATTCGTGAGAGCTGGGCCCGGCATCAGCTCTCACGCCAGATGAACGGAGATGAAGCCCCTGTCTCAGCAAAAAGCACCTTCAAGAGGCGGGAGTCCCTCCTCCCCCAGGCTGCAGGGGACAAAGCCCAGCCGGTGTCCTTGGGGGGTCCAGATCGAGCCGGAGCCAGAAGTTAGGACACAGAGTGCAAGTTGTTGAGATCGAGGGGGGCCCAAAGGGCAGCCGGTACCCCGGAAGTAATAACAACAGTAACAATGATGATGGTGGAAAGGTAACAGGCATGAGTCTCTGTGCCCAGGCTCCGTTCTGGGCACTTGTGTGACTGACTGCACCTGGCCTTCACAACCACCCGCTGCGGTGGGGCTGAATTCATACCCATTTTACAGGTGAGGAAACTGAGGCTCCAAGAGGAGCAGCAGCAACAGGCCCGCTCTCTCACAGCAGGGACCCAATCCCGACAGCCTGACCACGCCCCAGACCATCACTCACCCATTCCATCGTCCGGTTCCTCCGGGGGGTGACCCTGGCCCACGTCCCCAGCATCTAACCAGGGACATTCCCACACCCCGACCCAGGCCTGGTCACGCTCCTGTCTCTGCTCGGAGCCGGGGGTGGGGGCGGACAGAGGGGGTCCAGGCAGCTCCACCCAAGCACAGGACGGGCAGGGGCAGGGGTCGCCTGGCTCATGTCCCAGCACAGTGCCCGCCACCTCGTGGGCACTGAACGTGTATTTGCTGAGTGAGTGAATGAATGAATGAGGGAATGAATGCTGATAAATGGAGGCTCCTGGGGGCAGCAGACTGACTGCCACGGCCACACTGCCACGGAGTCGGATTCTCCATCTGTCACCTGGAGCTTGGACTCCAAGGCCCCCCCAGCTCTGACAGCCCAGGACTCCAAGTGGCCTGGTGACCTTAAAATCCTCACAGTCACCTCACAGCTGCTGGTTCCACAGGACCTCCAGGACTCAGCAGGTCCCCAGGTTGGTTTCTGCCTGTTTCACCTAATATTTCTGGTCCTGTCCTTCTCCAGTGAGCCAAAGCTGGGCCAGGGATGCCAGTTTTATCTGGTCTTGGTCTTAGCCAAACCCAGGCAAGACGGCAAACCTGTCATATGAACACTGACAGATATCTCACCAGTATCTGCTCCGCGCCCAGAATAAGGGTCTGGATTATTCACAATCCCCATGGGGCACCAGAGGTGGGTTCTGCGGGCCCAAGGCCAGGGAGGCTGGCCTGGGAGCAGCTCCCAGCTCCAGCTTCGGGGCTGGGATGGAGTGGGGGTATCTGAGGGGTATCCGAGGCCCCACGGCTGGGTCATGGGCCAGGCTGATGATTCCAGACCCAGCCCAGATGAAAGGCGTGTGGTCCTGAGAGCCCCCCTTCCTGCCCTGGCCACCTCTGGAGGACACCACAGGAAGGGGAGGCACCAGGCCAAGGTCTCTCCCAGAGGCCTCCCTGGCCAAAGCCAAACCAAAGGCCAGAGGGTGGGCTCCCATGGACAGAGTGACCCAGACTCCCCTACCCGGCTGACTGTGGCAGCCTCCCAGACAGCCTGCTTACGTCCCCTCCACCCACCAGCCGCAGTGCTCGGCCACTCCCAACACCTCCCTCCACTTCCCATCGACCGAGACAAACCCAAGGCCCACAGGGTCCAGTCCATCGACTCCCGGACCCTGCCTGGTGCCGCTTCCCACCCCGGCTACTGTCCAGCAAGACAGCCTCCCCAGCAGACCAACCGCTCTCCTGCTTCCAGGTCTCTGCACATGCACTTCCCTCGGCCAAGAACGCTGTTCCCCCAACTCTTCACTGGCCCGGCCGCTTCTCCTTCTTCAGGCCTCACCTTCAGGGTCTCGCTCCTTAGAGAGGCCTTCGCCAACCAGCCCACCCCACGCACAGGGGGTCAGGCTCTCACCCGACACCCTCTTCCTCCCCTTAGGACCCTCAGCACGATGTGTAATTGTAAGCTTCCTGCCTGTTCATTTGACTCATCTATAAATTTAACTTGTCTCCCTCTATAAACTGTGAGGGTGGGCTCACATCTGGTTTTTTGGCCACCATATCCATGGTGCATAGTAGGTGCTCAGTAAACATTTGGGGGACAAATGTTTGCAAGGTGGGACAGCTCGTGGAGCATCTCAACCTCCAGGCAAGACAGCACCCAGCCAGCCCTGGAGGGAGGATACTTAGGTTCAGGTCTCGGCTCACCTGTGGGGCTCTAGGGAGTCTCTTCCCACCCAGAAGATGAGGGTGTGGCATCTGATGGTCCCCAATGGCTCTTTTGGTTCTGACAAACCACCAGGCTCCAATCCCAGGCTGAAAGCCAATGGTTAGACCCCATCCCCCTATGGGTTGAATTGTGTCCCCCAAAATTCAGTCATTGAAGTCTTAACCCCTAGTACCTCAGAACGTGACCTTGTTTGGCAACAGGGTTGTTGCAGATGTAATTGGTTAAGATGAGGTCATATTGGAGGAGGGTGGGCCCCTAATCCAATATGACTGGGGTTCTTATTCCAAAGGGCTATTTGGACACAGGCTCACCCAAAGAGAACACCACATGAAGATGGGGGTTATGGTGCCACAGCCAAGGAACTACCCAAAGCTGGGAGAGAGGCCTGGAACAGATCTTTCCCCAGCGCATTCCGAGGGAGCACGGCCCTGCCGATACCTTGATCTTGAACTTCCAGCCTCCAGAATGTGAGACAATAAATTACACTGTATAAACCACTCAGTTTGTTGTACTTTCTCATGGCTGCCCCAGCAAACCGATACACCTCCTCGCCTCCTCCCAACCCGGACGCCCAAACTGATGAGTCAGGAACCAAGACGGAAAGGGCTGGAGGCAGCCGAACTGGCGGCTGAGAAGACAGCACGGGCAGGGCAGGGCTCCCAGTCTCCCGTGGGAGCCAGAGGGTAAAAGTCCCCTGAGAACCCCTGATCTAAATCTCCGAAGATCTGAGCCCATATTGAACGCACAGTCTGTCTGACGGTGAGAGGGATTTTTTCCCCCTCCCTCTACCCCCTTCAATTAAAAACTATAAATGCCTTATTGAAAGCTAATTTAAAATACCAACACAGTGCCAAGTGGCAAAAAAAAAAAAAAAAGCTCGGTACAAATATCCGTTTATAGCCCTGCAACAGGCTGTGATGACGCAGCAATTAGAGGCGCATGGGAGGGGGAGGGAGGCTGAGGCTTCAGCACATCAGCCATCTCTGGGGGTGCTGGGGGCAGCTCTCTGCTCTGCCCAGCCCTCGTCATCGGACTGGGAGCTGAACGAGTCACAAGGGGACAAGGGACCACAGCCCTCGTGTCCCTCCCCGAGTCTCAGCATCAGCATCCGTAAAGGGGAGGCAGTTCTCAAGGGTCGTGGCGAGAATTAAGATAATGCGCCTGCATAAGCACTTCACCCCATCCTGGCATACGGCAGCTCAAACGTTGTCAGCCTTGCCCTCCAGACATTATTATCTGTGCCATCGATGACTTAATAAAATAATGGAGATTGAAATGCCTCACCCCACTGGGCACTCGCTGTGCCAGGTCCTATGCTTTGCCTTCACTGAATCTTTTACCCCACAGGTACCCATGAGCTGTGGGTGTTACCATTACTCCCATTTTACAGATGAGGAGACTGAGGCACAGAGGAGAAGCTGCTCACCCATGGACACAGCTGTCATCAGGGCAGAGCGTGGACATGAAGCCAGATCTCGCTGAGCCCAGAGACCCTGCTCTTATCCAGCAGAGTTTCCCGCCAATGGGCTGAGCTGCCTGTATGGTAGCGAGCACCCCGTTCCTGTGGGGATCAGGGATCTCCAATCTCCCCAGCACTTCGATTCCCCGATTTTTTTCTGAGCTGCCTCCTTGGCCTGCCTCCCACAGACGCTCTGGTACAGGATGTGGCTCTCCGTCAGGGCCCAGGGCTGCCCCCATCGCCCCCAGCCCCCCATCCTTACCGCTGGTCCCGGGGTACGCGACGAGGGTCCCATCCTGCAGGCCGGCAAACAGGTGGAAGGGGCTGTGTCGCAGGCAGAGCACGGGCTGCAGGCCTGGGCTCCTGCAGGTCGCCAGGCACTGGGTGCCCGTGTCCACGCTGCTGTAAACCAGGATGCTGTGGGGAGAGGTCGAGTGACTCACTTAGCCCCCCAGGTGCCAACACCCCACGTGCCCTCCTGGTGAGAGGCTCCGAGCCCCCGCAACCAAGCTCAGCCAGCCTCCCTGCTGTGTGAACAGGCCGATGCTCGGACTTTTCCATGGGTGGCCTTTAGAGGATGGTGCCCGTGGAAAACAGGGGGCTCTGGATGCAGCACAATAGAGGGGCTAAGAGAACAGTTTTCAGGGTCACACAGACCCGAGGGTGAATCCAGACGTGCCCCGTCCAGCTGACTGTCCTGGACCGCTGAGCCTCAGTCCTTGCCAAAAAACGGGGCCGTGATGCCTACCTCACGGCCATAAAAAGGGATGAAGCACCGACATGTGCTACGTGGGTGAACCTTGAAAATGTTATGGGGAGTGAGAGAAGCCAGGCACAAAAGGCCACACACTGTGCGACTCCGTTTGCCTGAAATGTGCAGAAGAGACAAATACAGAGCAATGGGAAGTGGACTACTGGCTCCCAGGGATTGGGGCAGGGAATGGGGGGTGATACAGGGTTTCTTTTGGGGGTGGTGAGAATGTTCTAGAACTATGTAGTGGTGATGGTTGCCCATCATGAATGTACTGGAAGCCACTGAATTATACGATTTAAAATGGTTAAAGTGGTGAATTTTATGTTGTTTGAATTTGATCTCATTAAAAGCAAAGAGTGTTCACCAGACCCCTGGGTTCCGTGGACCCAGACCAGGACATCACAGAGCCTCTAGTGTCTCCGAGTTGGTTCTACGTATGTTAGCTTTTAGCTCCTCCCCCAGCTGCTTGTGTGGGAAACACTTCATAGTGGGGCTGCTGTGAGGCTCACAGCCCCTGGCCCGGGGAGCAGCACACAGTAGGTGCTCAGGAAACATCCTCTCTCCCCACTTCCCCCGACTCTAGGACAGGCGTGAAAAGCTTGGAGCTATGAGGAGGACATGGGGGTGCAGCCCATCTCAGGGTCTTGTTCATCACCATCTTCACCTTCCATTTAAGTGGGATGAATGTTCATCCTCCATCCACACGGCTGGACCCTCCAGCAGGCTAAACTCTGGCGGGAGTGCCCCTTGCTGCAATGAAGTGTTGCTGACTCGCCAGCTCCGGGAGGGTCTTACTGGGGGAGCCCCCTCTGCCAGCAGGTCTCATAACCCGGGCACACCCAGGACGCCTACCTGCCCTGCAAAGCTAACTGAGGCCACAGATGGGTGGATGCTGTCAGTGACAGAGAAGGGACCTGAAGGCTTCACATGTCCCATGTCCTAGTGGACTCTCACAGCGGCCCTGCATGGAAGCATGCTAACGCCCACTTTACAGACAAGAAACTGAGGCTCAGAGCGGTTAAATGGCATGAGGAAACAGCAGGTCCAAACCCAGCTCTGTGACACTGAAGTCAGCGGCTGCCCTCGGTACCACACTACCCGGAAGGGAGCCAGCTTGCACAAAGCAGCCGCTGAAGGGTCTTGGTTAAAGTGCGAGCAGCTCCTGACACTGGGCATCCCTGGTTCCCCCTTTCTGCTCTCAACCAGGCATGGAGAATGTTGGTGGGTGACAAGCCAAAGCTAGACGGACAGCCCCCGATACACCTGCCCAGCCCTGCCCCAGGCTGTTCCCAGCCCCTCCTCCCCAGGCCCCTAACCTGCCATCCTGGAGCCCGAGGCAGACGGTGGGGTGCACTCCAGCCGAGGCGTCAGCAGCCGAGCACTTCTTGTCTCCGTCTCTGCTCTCCCCCTCCTCCGGCTCCGGAATGTACTCCATGCAGAGCACAGGGGCCACCAGCGGGAAGGACTTGACCGTGCGGGGCGCGGGCCGGTTCAGGGAGAAGATCTCGACCTGGCCCCCTGCACCCTCCCGCCCGCCCCCGACCTGGGGCAGAGACCCAGAGAGGCCATCAGGTGAGAACCATGAGAGCAGAGGCAGAGCTCAGCCCCTGCCTCCCAGGGACCCGTCCTGAACTTCTACTTGCCACTGGGGTTAGGTATCAAGAGAAACGTCCCCCCTCCTGCCCACACATATCCTGCTGTCACTGCAGGTCGCTCGGTCCCAGCTGCCAGGGCAACAAGTTAGATTCAGGACCCAAAGGAAATCAGGTAAAGAACTAAGGTGGACTAGATACCCGGTCAGCTTTCTATTTCCTTATCTCCAGGGTGAATTTCAACCAACAAATAGTGAGCATACACTCTGCTCTTTAAAATGTCCTTCTCTGTCCTGTTCACTGTTTTACCTCTGTGTCTAGCACATGGCAGGCACTCATTATATACTTGTTGAATGGATGGATGGATGGATGGATGGATGGATGGATGGATGGATGGATGGATGGAAGGATGGATGAATGGATGGACAGAAGATTATAAGGATGGATGGATGGACGGAAGGATAATGGATGGATGGATGGATGGATGGATGGATGGATACATCATGTGCTAGACACTGAGGAAACAGTGAAGAACAAATCACCCTCAGAAGGGACATTTGGGCTGAACTCTGAAGGGTAAGCCAGAGTTTCCCTGCCTAAGTACCTGGAGACAGGAATAAGCAAGAGGAGTTAGAGGATGACCAGAGGGGTGGTGAGGCTGGAACCTCAGGGAATCTACGGGAGGCCATAATCTGCACCACCAGGAGCATGGGGGGTGGGGAACACCTATTTGAATCAAGGGAGGCTCTGCCAGGAACCCCAGGGGCAGAAAGGTGGGCTGGGATCTCCGTAAGAGATAGGCAGCCCTGCCTCCTGACTCCCGGAACGAAGACCCTGCCATCCAGATACTCCACACAGCTTCCTGTTCATTTCCGTCATGGCACCAAGGCCATTTGCAAGCTCACAAATAAGTGAGCTTATTTGTCCCTTGGTTTTCTGTTGTCCCTGGTGAGGTCACACCTGCCAACTCTGAGCACAGAGCCTGGCACAGAAGTTCCCAGGAAGACCTTGCTGGTTGAAGGTGCAGAAAATGGGGGCCACAGGCAGGCAGCTTTCTCCAGCACCCACCCCGGGTGCCACCCTCCCTGCTCATGCCCTGAGGCCAGAATCCCTGGCTGGGCCTGGGGGTTACTCACCCAGAGGTAGCCCTGTGGAAGGGAGGTGCTGACAGCCGAGAAGCCCACCAGGGGACAGCTGACAGGGCTGTGGACCAGGGCCCCAAGCTGCAGAGACAGACGGCACACACAGGGTTAAATGTCGAGGTGACTGAGATGCTGACATTTGACAGCAAGACCTTGGTCTGAACCACCCGAGGGGCTGTTAAACCTGCAGATTCCTGGGTCCCCTTCAGGCCCCGAGTGAGGCCCCTGAGAGTGGAGCCAGAAAAGGGGCAGGTTCCTCTCCAGGCAGCTCCTATGCACTCGCACTTGACCATCGCTCTCCTAGAACCTTCTGGCTAAAAGGGGCCTGAATGAAACTCTGGGCCAGCAGAGGGATTTTCAAACCAGGCAACTTGCAGATAAGATTTGTTGAAAACCACTAATGCCCACCCCCCATATTTTACAAATGGGGAAAATGAGGTCCACGGAAGACACGCAATTGCCCGAGGCCACGGGGACGGTAAGTGCATCCCCTAGGGAAGCACGATGGAGGGGGATCCTCAGGTCAACAGAGCCCCTCTGCAGATGACCCCTCCAGGACCAGAGGGCTGGGTCCGCGGGCTGGGGGCTCCGTCTGTAATGGGTTGTCACTGAGAACCACCAGCTGCTTGTTCCTTGTGCATCTGCTGCCCCAAACCCCATGCCTGGTGGCTCTCTGGGGCCTGTTTCCTGAGCTAGATCTGCCCGTCTGTCTCTCCCTGTCCACATTGGCCAGGACAGCAATGTGAGGAGATGGCCTGGCCCTTTCATGGGCCTTGATGGAAACTCCGGCCAGACTGAAGGAGAAGGAGGCTGAGTGGGGAGAGCTCCAAGGTGCCCCCAGGAGAAATGCAGCACCACTGGACCTTTTGACAGGCAGGTGCTGCCCTCTGCTGGTCCTGAAGGCCCCGCCAATCCCAGCCCTGCTGGAATATTCTAATAAAGTCTCTAATGGCTATGGGTGAGGGGACCCAAAGTGGTCACCGCATCCAGCCCCCTCATTTAGGAGTTGGCAAACTTGAAGTTTGGTGGGTGGGGGGATGTGACTGGTTCAAGGTCACACAGCAAGTTAATGGCAGAGTCGGGGCTGGAATTCAGTTTCGAATCCCAGCCCAGGGCTCCTTCTGGTTGAACTCTACCCAGAGGCCAGACTGCCAGGCTGGAGACCTTGGCACTCTGGGGTACAACTTATGCCAGGCCTCCCGGGCACCCTCAGGCCCCTGTTCCCCATCACTTTGCTTCTTGGGGGGCCACATCCAGCTGGGTGCCTGGCTCTTTCTGCCAGGCTGCTGCTCCTGTCCTGTCAGATGGGGAGGGGGCAACCACAGCCCTGGCTCAGACGTTTCCATGGCAACTCCAGGGGGCCGGATGTCAACCCAGTCAACAGAGCCTGGGTCCAAGACGATGGCAAAAACTCAAATGGCTCCTTGGACGGGCAAGGCCCTGGACCCAGAAGTCCTGTCCATGCCAGGAAGCCGACTCCCCAAAATCAAGGTGCCCCATAAAGAGCAGAGGAGAGCACAGGCTGTAGAAAGGAGACCAGCTTTGGATGCAGCCAGCGGGCTCCAGTCCCAGCTCGGCTGCTACCAGCTGGGTGACCCCACAAACCCGTTCTTCATGGTCATGGGGACCCTGACATCTTGTCAGGATGGCCTTGGGGACTAGAGATGGTAGACGTGAAGCCCGGCAGCGGCCACTGCTTACGAGGACTTCCTGTGGGATGTGTGAGCACTCAATAAGCAGTAACACTCTGTCCGCAGAACAACACTATGGGGGAGGGGCTATTCCACATGAGCCACTGTGACACACAGTTAGGAGACAGGGACCCACGAACAGCAATTCTGGCGGATGGAGGGTGACAGCCGGGACAGAGCCCACTTAGCTAGTGTACTGAGGCCTAGGCAAGCCTGCCGACAAGACCCTCTGCAGCTCTGGGCTGCAGCCCCCAGGCCCCCAAGACACTTGCGTGTTAAAGCTCCCCAGAGTGGGCAGTACCCCACCCCCTCCCCAGGCCCTGTCCCCAGCCAGGCCTCTAACTGGACCTCAGCCCAAGGGAGAATGGGTTTGCACTGAGCCCGCCCCTTTCCACCCCCCTTGCCCGCCAGGGAGAGGCTTACACCTTGGATGGAGCCCAGGTTCGAGAAGAACCTCCCAACACCTGACAGTCAGGCTATCGGAAACCCCCCAAAACAGACACCAGTCACTTTTCCTTCCTGGGGACCAAAATGTCCTCAAATATTCGCTTCCAATTCTTGAACTCCGAAGGCACGGCACACAGCAGACAATAAGCATTTGACAAGAATCATATCATTTAACCCTCACTATAACCCAATCAGGGAGGCACCACGGTCACCCCAGTTTACGCACTGAAGACACAGCTGTGACATCAAGAGCCGAAGTAGCATTCCTGATGTCACACAGCTGGGACATGCAGAGCTGGGATTCAAACCCAGGGCAGGGTGGCTCCCGTGGGTGCTCTTTCCCTCCCCCAAGCAATTCCCTGATAAGTCTGAAGGCCATGGTGCAGCCCAGCATGGGGACCGGCCATCCTCAGCACTGAGAGGAGAGATGCTCTTTCCTTCAGCCCCAGCATCCCTGTTCCCTTGAGGGAAAAAACCCAACACACACCCCCATCTGGCTGGCAGTACAAGAGGTCTGAGCTTGTCTACACTGGGAGAGGGGCTGGGATAACAAGCCTTTCCGGGAGAACAGGCTCGGCTGCAGCTCTCGTTAGGCCAGCCGCAGAGCCCGCGTCCTGGGCCCCCGGGACTGGGCCTGGGGCGAGGCGTAGGCAGGGGCCCACATGCTCACATCTGTTCGCGGTAATTGGACAAGGCCCTAATCCACCTGCTGCCAGCACGGAGCCGATGGGCACATGTGTCCGGTCCGGGGTGGGAGGCAGGTGCAAGCAGAGGGCACGGTGTCTTGGGGCCCAGCAAACGGGGACATGCAGGTTCTGATAAGTCCCTCGGGAGCTCCACGGGCCCGTCCCTCGCGGGGATTCCCTTGCAGCTCCCTTGGATCACTCGGGGTCGGGGTGGGGGGCGGTGCTCCTCAGGAGAGGTGGGGCAGGGGCAGCCCCACGAGCTTCACATGAGGTCAGGCCCAAGTCCCCCCAGGGAGAGGAGGCAGATGGCTGCCCGCTCAGGTGGGCATTTCTTTCAGGGAGGCCCCGGAGGCAGCGGCCTGTCTGTGACCCCACCACCCCGTGTGGCCCATCAGGGCACAGGCCCACGTCCTGTATTCACCAGAGGCCCAAGGCCCTGGGGGGAGATGGGACAATCCCTTCCCCACCTCAGAAGTCCTTCTCCATGGGATGCGCTAGGGCCAGGAGAGCCGCAGGCAGGGGGGGACCTGAACTGTCCCCACCCCGAGGCCCACAGGCAACCCCCAGGAGGTAAGAGCCTCCTGTTATCAATAAATAAGGACTGAAGCCCTACAAAGGCTGGGAATGTTTGGTGGGGGGATCGTGCTGGGGCACATGCCAGCCAAGCCCCAGGGAGAGGCGGGAAGGAGCAGGATAGGGCAGGGGTCAAGAAAACCCTCCCTGCCCAGCGGGCAAGTTATCACTCCTGAATTCCTTCTCTCAGCCGCAAGGGCTAGCAGCCCCTCCTCTGAGGGCAGCTGCGGGGATCAGAGTTCATCGCTGGGAAATGCCCAGGACAGAGCCTGGCACAGATGCCTCTGGGAAGGGCCTGACCCCAAGTTGTCAAGACTAAAGGACCTTAAGTCATATCGCTGTTGCTGTTATTGTTGTTGTTTTTATTATGGCCACTGTCTACTGAGCACCAGCTACCAGTCAAGCTCAGTGCTGGGAACCTGACCCAGTCTCTCTCACTGAACCCCTAAATCAGGCTGTGGAACAGGAAACAGCAGCCCACCCCGCTGACACCAGCTTTCGGGAGCACAAGCCAAATACTCAGCTCATCCATCCTCTCCTTCACCCTCAGCCCCCGTCTAACCTCTCACCAGTTCAGCCACTCCTACGCCAGAGCGCTGCCCCAGTGTTTCCCCACCAGGGCCGGGACCAGGGTGAGGAGAGCGGGGCACTCATCCCAGGGGCACATCTTCAGGGGGGCCCAAACACTCAGAGATATATTTTAACACAATCAAGAAAATATTTTAACACAATTTGTTTACAATAAAAATGCAAAAAAAAAAAAATCCATAGTGAACAATTACTAAGAGTTTAAATAAAGACAGGACCTGACCCTGCCTCACCCTAATTCTGGCTCTTTATTTACCAAAAAAAGCAGGCAAACCAAGGCCACAGTTTGCCGGTCTGATTTTTTTTTAAGTATTGTGTGAAAATATCACTTATTTTGACCATGAGTGCCTCACTCTTCTCGCGCTAGTCTACCCTGGCCTCCCCCCAGGCCTCCTCCCCGGCCTCCACCTGCACCAAGTCCCACCCCATCTCAGCATGACCCCAGCGCCAAGCTCTGCTCCGGTCTCTTGGTCTCCAGCCCTGCTCCCTCCGTGTCCACGGTTCACTCCCACGCAAAAGCCAGAAGGATCAGATGATCCTTCCAAAGTGTAAACCAGATCGTGCCAGTCCCCTGCTTGGAGTCATGCTTGGCTTTTCGCTGCCAAGAATGAAAGCCAAACCTGACCCAGCCTATGAGTCCGGTGTGGCCCAGCTCACCCACCATTGGGCTCCCCTCCCAGCTCACGGAGCTACAGCCATGCCAGCTGCCCCAACTGCTCCTATCATGGGCTTCTGTGTCAGTCTGTCTTGTCTTGTCAATATTTGAAATATTCTCCCCCTGGGCCCTCAAGGGGTTGGATCCTCCTTGCCATGCGGGGCTCACTTTAAATGCCACCTCCTCTGAGAGGCCCTCTCTGACCCCCTAACTACGTGGCTCCATCTCTGTATCTATTATATCGGATTTATTTTCTTTATAACACACAGCACTCTTTTCTATTTGCTTTTGTTTGCCGGGGCGGGGGAGTGGGGGTGGTATTACCCGTCTCTCCTCTAGATTGAAAGCCACATGTAGGCAGGAACCTTGTATGTTTTGGTCACCACCATATTCCCAGTGTCCGGCACAGAGGCTGGCACACAGTAGGTCCTCAAAAATTATATGCAGAACGGATGAATGAATGAATTGGCATCTCAAGGGTATTTTAGCTGTTTAGAGCCCCTATCTACAGCCCGGTTTGTCTCTTGGGGATTCACCTGGGCCTAGGTCCCCTCCCTGGAGCTCAGATGACCTCATCTCCTTGGGAGAGGGATGGG
The DNA here is from genome assembly GCF_028021215.1 of Eschrichtius robustus. NCBI lineage: Eukaryota > Metazoa > Chordata > Mammalia > Artiodactyla > Eschrichtiidae > Eschrichtius > Eschrichtius robustus. The sequence continues at coordinate 13,518,614 of NC_090826.1, read as the reverse complement.
CAGTAACTACTCCAGATGGAGGGGTGAGCTCAGCTGGGACATCGGGGACAGATGACATTGGAAGTGAACATCCTTGTGGTTACAACCTGGGGCGCTGGAGTCAGCAAGGTTCCAATTCCTACAACTCATCCTTACCGGCGGTGTTGTTTTTTTTTAGAAAAATCACATCACCTGTCTGAGCCTTAGCTTCCTTACCTGTGAAACAGATCTAGAAACATCTATTCATGGGGTTCTTATAAATATTAAAACGAGACAGTGACAGCAAAGCACCAAGAGGCATGATGGCTGTGGAGCCAAAGCCGGCTGCCCCACGGCAGCGTCATAAAGGGTGAAACCCACAAAGTCTGGCACGGCCAGGTGGGCCTATTACAGTCTATCTTCTGAGCTGGAGTCACGCCATCAACTGATGAGATCATTGCTTTTTGTTAGCTCAAAATGATGGAATTTTCTGTTCAGTGACCCACGGAGGGCATCTGCCCCCTTTTTTGGGGGGGAAAGCTGACTTTGAGAATAACAAAAAGCCTCGATCAACTCCGTCAGCAAGAGGTCCAGAAGCTGAAGCTGGAAGCCAGGCCTCCCCTGCCGTGGGCACCACCCGGAAACTCTGGTTGTCCCAGGAGCCACCTTCGTGGTGGGCTCAGCAAGATGCGTGCCACTCACCTGCAGGCTGAGGCCCCGGGAAGAGAAGGCGGGGATGCAGCAGGCCAGGATTGGGCACCAGAATGGGGCTTTGCTCTTCTTGTCCTCGTCCGGACACAGCCAGCCCGGCTGGTTCTCCTCCCCTGCGGCAAGAGGAAGGAGGTGGGAGGAGCTGGTCAGAGACCGAGGACCAAGCGGACTGTGAGGGGCCCTGAAAGCCCAGTAAGCCACTGTGGGCCCCAGAGGCCTGGCCCGCATGCCCCACGGACCCAGCCAGCCGCTCCCCCAGCCCCACGCCTGCCCAGTGAGATGAAATCCAGCCTCACTCCACGGTCACAGCCATGGGTCCCAGGCTGGGAGTCGGGAAACCTAAGGCTTCAGTCCCAGCTTGCCCACCTTCTCCCTGAGCAACCTTGTGCAAATCCGCCCAACTCTCTGAGCCTCGATTTCTTCAGCTATGAAACAGGGACGATGAAAATGCCTTCATCCTGCAGTTGCTGCGAGGATCCAGTGAAACAGCACATGGGACAGGATTTCAAAAAGCATTAAGACACTGGGCACAGTCCAGGCCCCTGCTGCCTTGACCTTACCTTCTAGAGGTGGGAGGCGGCCAAAACAAGTAGGCGGACAAGAGGTTTTTGGATTGTGACAGCGCAGCCATGACACTTTTATACCTGTGATGACGATGGTCAAGAGGAAGACTCTCTCTCCTGCTCCCTTTAAGACCTACCCTGAAACCTAGGAGGTCACCTGCCTCCAGGTCCCCCAGTCCAGCTGGCATCAAAGCCCCTGGCAGCCTGTTAGAAGTGCACATGCTGGGCTTTCCTGGTGGCGCAGTGGTTAAGAATCTGCCTGCCAATGCAGGGGACACGGGTTGGAGCCCTGATCCGGGAAGATCCCACATGCCGTGGAGCTACTAAGCCCGTGCACCACAACTACTGAGCCTGCGCTCCAGAGCCCACGAGCCACAACAACTGAAACCCGCATGCCTAGAGCCCACGTTCTGCAACAAGAGAAGCCACCGCAATGAGAAGCCCGCGCACCGCAACTAAGAGTAGCCCCCACTCGCCGCAACTAGAGAAAGCCTGTGCACAGCAACAGACCGAATGCAGCCAAAAATAATAAATTTATAGATTAAAAAAAAAAAGGAAGTGCACATGCTCAGGCCCAAGCCTGGACCCTGGATCCTCACCTGGAGACTGTTGCGCTCAAGAGCATCTGCTCAACCACATTCTCTGTGGTGTCTCCTTCACATGGGTCTGGGCTCCCTCACACGCCACCACCTCCAAGAAGTCCTCCCTGACCACCCTGGCTACAATGGCCCCCTTCTCTCAGAAACCACACTAAACACCCTGTCTTATTTCCCATACAGCTTTCACAATCAAAAATCATGTTTTCTTTTTCCTTGCTTACGGTCTGTCTCCATATGTCTCTAGAATCTAAGTTCAAAGCAGCAGGGATCTGGGCTGTCTTGTCCACCACTATCTGTCTGGCACCCAGCACGCTGCCCACACATAGTAAGTGCTCAGCGAACATGGATTGAAAGAATGAATGAGTGAGCAAGTGAGTAAACCGCCATCTCTCCTGAGGAATTCTCCCTGCTAAGGAGCCCATATTCTTTATACTCCATCTGATGGCTGCCCTCCAGGGATCCCATGACGGCAGGGGCAGGGCGCAGCTCAGACACGCCCAGTATGTGTCCAGGCGTCAGGCACACTCTGAGTGCTTTACATATGCTCCCTGGCTAGTTTGCACAATAACCAAGCACAGTCAGAATAACAATTTTCACCTTACAAATGATGAGACTGACACGTAAGTAAGTTGACCAAGTCACGTGCATGGCTAGGTGGCAGAGCCCACATGCGGACCTAGGTCTGTCTGACTGACAGGCTGAGTTCTTTGCACTAAACCAGGCAATCTTCCAGCAATCAGACCCCCAGTGACACCCCTGGGCATGAATGACCCTGGACATGGTGACAGTAGACAATGAGGAGGTACTCTGACCCGAAGAGCCAGAGGCACTGGACAGGGCACCCCAGGTGAGAGGGGCCACTTAACGCAATGACATCAAGATGAGGGGTGCCTAGAGCTTTGGAGATGGGAGGAGAGGTCACCAACCAAAGGGTCTGACAGCAGCCCTCCCCCCCCCACCACCACAAACATCTACTCAGCTACAAGGAGGGAGGGTTGGCTCAGCCCAAGGGTGCCCCGCGGCCACATGGGGACCTCCTGACCAGTCTTTCTGCGCTCACTACTGCCCCCTACAGTTGGTCCTCCCCACAGCAGCCAGAGCCATCCTGCTAAACTTCCCCTGGACCTCGTTGTTCCCCTGCTTAAAAATGCTTACTGAGTCCCCGACCAGTTGGAATAAAATCCAAACTCTTCCACAAGAGCTGCAAGGACCCTCTTTCCCTCTCAGTCTCATCCCTCGGCTGCAGGCTCCACCGTGCTATGCTTTCCTCAGCAACTTAAACGGGACGAGCCCGGAAAGCTCCCTCTGCCTGGAAGGCTGCACTCAGCTCTCTCCAGGGCTGGCTCCACTCCTCTGCGAGGCTTAGGTTACACCTCCACCTTCTCGGAAAGGCCTTAACTGACCATCACCCCATCTGCCACCTCCATCACTTTCTGTCTCAGCCCCTATTGGTGTGTGTAATGGCCTTGAGCACAATTTCCAGCTCTTTTACTGGCTTGTCTCTTTTTTCCTCCGTGTGTGTGTGTGTGTGCGCGCGTGCGTGTGCAAGTACACGTGTATATGTGCGTGCATGCGTGTGCACATGTGAGTGTTTCATTGTGCATGTGTGCCCAGAGGCTCCCCTACAACGCCCATGTTCCATGAAGGCTAAAACCTTCCACACCATCTCCTTCTGTACCCTCCAACCCCCTCACATGGCACTGGACACACAGCAGACCATCAACACCCTTGTGTGGCATGAACAAAAGTCTCTTCCTGGAACCTCATTTTCCGGATTTGTCAAACCGGAATGATGGCCACCAAGAGCAGTCACCACCCCCAACCCCCGGCCAGCACAGAGCAAGCACTGGAGAAATATGGTCAACTGGGGAGGGGAAACAGGAGGAACCAATCCAAGGGTACGAAGCTTTGTTTTTACAAGATGAGTAAATCCTAGAGATCATCTGTACAGCCTATAGCTAACAATTCTGTATGACGTGCTTAAAGACTGGCTAAGAGGATAGATCTTATGTTAAGCGTTCTTATCACACACACAAAAAATAACAATAATAAGGAAGAGGGCAGGAGGGAACTTTTCAGAGGATGGGTTTGCTTATGGCGTAGACTGTGGCGATGGAGTTCACAGGGGTATGATTACCTCCAAACCCATCAAGTTGTATGCTTGAAATATGGATACCTCTTTGTATGTCAATCACACCACAATAAAGGGGCTTTAAAAATGCTATTGCCACCAGAGAAAGGTGATGTCTGCGTGTAGGTCACAGCAAGAGGAGCCGGAATGAGCGGGCAAGTGCGGAGGCTCTTTGAGAAGATGAAGACATTCGCAAATGTCAGAAATTATTATGTGAACAGCTGGCTCCGACAGAGGCTCCGGTGCCTGCCCTACCCCCTCAAGCAGTGGAGGCGCTGGACAGGGAGCTCACTCCCTAAACAGGCCAGGGGCGACCCCGGCGTCAGGCCCTCTGCCCCACTGAGCCCTGGAGACAGAGTCGTATGAAACCTGGTTCCCGCCACCGAGGAGGACAGGCCATCAAGGAAAGGACAACAATGGCACAGGATGGGCATCACCGAAACAGAAGGACTATGCGCGCCGCACTTCACAGTTTACAAAGCTCTGTCCCGCATGTCATCCCATAGCCACCAGGGGAAGTCGGAGTTCCCATCCCTGTCTACACTGGGGAAACGGAGGTCAGGGAGTCAAAGACAGGGTCCAGGAGCCAAGGAACTAACCTCTGGGGCACCTTGCACAGCGCCCGCGGCCCTGCCGTGACAGCCGAGACAGCCCGCCCACCCTGGGGGACACCACCTCTCCTTGGCAGGAGCTCACATCACAGCCACCGCGCTGCCTCTTGGACAAGGCTCCGGGCAGTGAACAAAGATGATCGAGATTGGAGAGTCTGGCCCTGCTCTCAAGGAGCTTACAGTCACGCAGACCCTCGCCTGCCCAGGGGCAGGAGCCCGAGAGAGCAGTCAAGCCCACCTGCTCGCCTGGAGCTCAGCGGGTGGACGCAAGCCCCCATGCCCACCCGTCACCACGTCGCCCCGAGCTCATCCCTCCCCCCTCGCCACGCACCCACAGCCCATCAAGTCCTGGCAACTTATCACTATGCATCCCTTTAATGATCTGACCTTCTCGTTTCAGATGGTGCCTTCCCTGCCTGTGACTGGGAACGTTAAAAGAAACTGGAGTTGTTGTTCCCCATCTGCCACTGCCATTGTCCCCGTCACAAAACCGGAGCGGCTGAGACCAAATTAGAAGGCTGTTACTACTGGAAATTGAAAGTCCGCTTGGGATAAGTGACATTAAGAACAGGCACCAAGGGCAAAGCTGCGATTTCCAACTGACGTTAAGGGGGGGCTTATTTAGCATCCAGCTCTGTTTGCCAGCGCCCACCGAACTTGAGAGCCGTCCAGGGGGCAGTGGGAGCAGCTCCAGGGCCGGAGCCCATGTTCCCGCTCGCTCTTCCCACCCCCTGAGCCCTCGGGACCACCCGCTGGCCGCAGGAAGCCGACTCTGCCAGAAGGGCCCTGGGGGGTACAGAGCCGGACACTTAACCTCTCCTAGCCTGTGGCCTCTTCTGGAAAATGGGGGAAATAGTCCCAACCATTTGGAGTTGCTGTGAGCACTGGAAAGACTATATTTAATACCAGACACTCAAGAAATAGTACCCATTATGATTGCTGTGCTCATGGTTAAAAAGCTGCCTATTACTATGCCTGAGGTCAGACCACCCACCGCCACTGGGCTGAGCCCACCGCCTGCACTGGCCCTGCCCTGCTTCTCCAGCCCCACCTGCCTCCCAAACTCCTCCTGAGTCCCAGCACCATGCCCTTCCTGTCACTGCTGCCCCAGCGGACAGTTTGGACTGCCTTTCTCTTCCTTCTTAAATCCAAGGCCCGTCTCACACCTCCCAGCACCGCGGAGATGCTACTGGCCGTGGCCACAGACATCAGGGCTGCTGGGACGTCAGCATGCCTCTTATCCTGCAGAGAGAGACGCTGGGGTCCAGGGAGGCCAGGCAGTGGCCATGATCACCCAGCTGGGGTAAAACCCAAGTCGGGCTCCTGGGCCAGTACCCTCAGTCCCCCTCCTGGAGGGCAGACCTACCGCTTCCGGCCAAGGGCTTGGGCAGGTCCCTGGCTCTGGGACGGTTGAGGGCTAATGGAGACGAGAGATGAGGGTTAGAACACGCTCGGCACGCAGCCTGGGCCACGCTCAGGACTCTGTAACCGGATCCGTCATAAGGTGGTGCGTCGGTATTACTGTGAGGAATGAAGGCTGGAAAACTAACCAAGTCACAGGCAGTGGGGAGAGCCCGCCAGGCCATGCCCAGCGAGGACGTGTCCCTGGGAGCGTGGGATTAGCCTGGGGCCTGCCCAGCCCAGGTCCTCCAGGGGTGGGAACCAGGAGGGCCATGGGGGGAAGAGGCTGCAGGGGTCCCTGGGCCAGGGATGCAGCACTTAGAGCTGTAAGGGTTGGGGGAGACACAGGAAGGGAGAGCTGGAAGCCCCAATCTCCCCTTTCCCCACCCCCCACCCCTGGGGCCTCCTATCTGCATCCCTTTTCTGGAGCCTTAATGAACAGAGACTAATTGGCAGAGAGAGGGGGAGGGCATCCTGGCACATGACTAAATGTCATGTGACCCCAGGCCTGTCACTTCCCCACTGTGAGATGCAGACACCCCTTTCCTAGGAGCTTCTCCGGTGTGCCAGGCGCCTTCCAGGCACCATCTCCCCTTATGCTCACATGATACCCTGTGAATATCCCCATTTTCTGATGGGGAATCCAAGGCATGCAGAGGTGAAATCGTTTGCCCAAGATCACGGAGCTGGCAAGCGGCAGAACCGGGAACTGAACCCACGCTGTCTGGCTCCCTTTCACGCGGCGCTAAGATCCCGAAATGCAACAGGGAAAAGGCCCATGGAACTCTAGGCCAAGTTACTGAGGAAGCCTGCCTTTCTCAGGCCGCACAGCACAGCAGTGGCCACACTGGGATGTAAACTGGGTCCCCAGATTCCCCAGGACCCCTGCCCTTCCAAGGGACAGAACTGCCCCCCCATCTCGGATCCCAGGCACCCCCCAACTCCAGCCCACTCTTTCCCAATCTTTAGTGGATTATGATCTCGGCACGCTGGATTCAGGGAGAGAGAAAGATGCAGAAAAAAAAAAAAAATTAAAGGAATAACATCCTTTGTGAATAAATGTTTTTAACGGTTCTATTTCTAACGGGCTTGTATTATTTTCCTCAGCACCAGGCACTGCAGATAAAAAAACTGGCAAAATAAAAGAAACAAATTATTCAAGCCCCAGGGGAACCCAGGCATTCAAATAAGATTTCAAATGACTCTCTTTCCATTAAAATTTTGCTGCAGTGAAGCCATGTGGAGATAAGGCAGCCGAGCGTCTTCACAGGCCGCCAAGAACGGAGATGCTCACATCAGTCGGCTCCTCTCCCACCAACGCCAAGGCCCACTCGGCAAAGCATCTGGGCTTCAAACGGGAGATGCACCTGCCTTTAGCAGGTGTACAAACAGGGCTCAGGAGCTTGCCCTAGACGCACTGCTCCACGGGAAGGGGAGAGAGCGGAGCGGGTGGCCCGAGGCCCAGCAGGCAGGCCACCGTAACCTTTCCTCGGCTGGAATCTCCGAAGCCCTCTGCCAGGGCCGGGGCAGCCTCTGCCTGAAACCCTTCCTCCACCCTCCGCAGGCCTCCTGGTCGCCCAGAAACACCCAGCGGAGGCCTGTGCGATGTCAGCGCCAGATCCAAGAAGGGGCTGGCTGAGCAGAAGTCTCTGATGCCGGCTCCTCCAAAGCCACAAACTCTTCCCCGTTTCCCTCCCCAGTCTCCACATGCCTCTCTCCGAGTAGCAGCCAGAATGATCCACTTAAATAGAAATCAGTTCACGCCGTTGTCCGGTTCTCTCAGCTCTGCAACCCACAGCCCCCACGCGTCAAGAAAGAGTTCCATGCACCTCACCCTGGCTTTCTGGAAAACCTGCTCCCTACTTCCACCTGTCTCCCGCCACACCCCACCATTCACCAACTCTGGCTACCTCAGGACCTTTGCACTTGCTGTTCCAAAGCCTGGATCGCTTTATCCAGACCTCTGCACAGCTTCAGATGTCACCTCCTCAGAGGCCCTCCCTGACAGCCGTCCCGGCCCCCGGGCTCGGTGCCAGTCACACACCCGGCTCTACCCCCTCACAGCACCGACCTCTCCCTGTTGATTTGTTCCTCATGTAAATCTCTGCCTGCCCCTCATAAACTGTAAGTTCCTTGAGAACAGCGACCTTTCTGCTTTTGTCGTTGCTCTTTTCCCCTATACCTAAAATTACTGTAGAGACTCAATAAATAGTTTTTTTTTCTAATTTAATTTAGTTTTATTTATTTATTTATGGCTGTGTTGGGTCTTCGTTTCTGTGCGAGGGCTTTCTCTAATTGCGGCAAGTGGGGGCCACTCTTCATCGCGGTGCGCGGGCCTCTTACTATCGCGGCCTCTCTTGTTGCGGAGCACAAGCTCCAGACGCGCAGGCTCAGTAATTGTGGCTCACGGGCCTAGTTGCTCCGCGGCATGTGGGATCCTCCCAGACCAGGGCTCGAACCCGTGTCCCCTGCATTGGCAGGCAGATTCTCAACCACTGCGCCACCAGGGAAGCCCAATAAATAGTTTTTTAATTGATGAAAGCCATTGATGAAGGTCCTGACTCCTTTCCAGAAATGTTTTAAAATCTATCAGAAATACATATTTATCTAGATAAAGATCACGCCAGAAATTTTAAAAAAATAAAAAATAAAACAAAACCCCAGAAATCACTGCTATTGACTGGAATCGGCAAATGGGAATTCTAGTAGGTCACAGCAAATAATGGTCCTGATTGGCAAGAAACTAGGCCTTTTGTCAATTCAAAAAAAGCACAAAGTAATTATAATTTAATGAATGTGGTTTGGCAGACAGAAGCTCGCCAACTTGAGGAAGCAGAATGGACAGGGATTGAGAGTGGGCTCTGGGGGCCGACTGCCCAGGTTCTGAACCCCTCCCTGCTGTGTGACCTCAGGCAAGCCACTGCACCTCCCTGGGCCTCAGAATCCTCAGCTGTACAAAGAGATTCACAACAGACTTACCTCTTAGAGTTATTGTGAACGTGAAATGAAAGAGATGTGTGTAAAATGCTTAGAAAAATGCTTGCCGCACAGGAAGTACTCTATAAATAGAAATACCTATTATTTATCTGTATTATTATTAGGGGGTGCATAGGAGAAAAGAATTATAAAGAGGCCTTTGCTTGAGAATCAGTTTAGTCTAACCTGCATCATTCTTTATGTAACAGTTTTATTGAGATATAATTCAGCTACCATAAAACCCACCCCTTTAAAGAGTACATCTCACTGGTTTCTAGTATATTCGCAGACTTGGGCAACCATCACCACTATCTAATTTGAGAACATTTTCATCACTCTCACCAAAAAAGAAACTTCAGTGGCGACTCTCCGTTCCCTCCTCCTCCCAGGCCCCTGGCAACCACTAATTTACTTTCTGTCAACTCCCACCATTTTACAGATGGGGAAACAGAGGCTCAGAGAGGGGAAGTGACGTGTCCAAGGTCACGAAGCAGAGCCTCTGGCCCCAGTTGTTTCTCCGCTGCACCATCTCCCTCCACTCAGAAGCCTCCCTGCCCCCCAAGACTGGACAATGCCCTCTGACTCACATATACACTCCCCAGACCTCCCCTCTCCGCACTCCTGACCCCGGGGCGTTACTCACGGAGTCCGATCTTGGCCAAGTGCAACCTGTTGACCCAGGAGATCTTGCTCAGGGGGTTGGGTGTGATGAAGACCACCATGAAGCTGATGGGGCGGCCGGACCTGCGGTGAGAGGGCAGGAGCATGAGTGCTGGAACGGGGCCTGGCTCACCCGGGAGGTACCCAGCTCTTCCCCCCAACCACCAGCCCTGGAGATAGAGCGAGGTCTGTGCAGAGCATCAAAGCATGGCCAGAGAGGCCAGTGGCCTGGCAAAGCCTCAGTCCCCTGGGGGAGGACTCCCTCCACCCACCACAGCCCCGGGGAGGGGCCAGGTAACTCCCCCGAGCGACCAGGCCGCGGCCTCCAGCCCGGCCCAGGCACCCCAGCGTGGGTGCCTAGCAAGGCCATGGGGGGTCTGGCCCTCCGCAGGCTGCGACTCGAGAGGCCCTCCAGGGCCCCACCTGGTCAGGGTTCCACAGGCCTCGTCAGACACCTGCACACGCCTGACCCTGGAGCCTCTGACTCGGGCCTGTTCCCAGCACCTGGCACAGGGCACTTGCTTGGTAAATGTCTCCTGAACGGACACATGAATGAATGAAAAAATGAATGAATGGGGGTATGTACAGGCTTGGGGTGGCCAGAGGTCACTGCTGTCACCACACTGTCATCTCACCTTAGAGCAGCGGGAGCCCCTTCATTGTTCTCCGGGGCCCATTTCCCCCCTGTGAGCCATCCCAGCCCCCGGGAGGTGGGCAGGAAGGTGAGGAAGGGGAGCAGAGAAGGGGAGAGAGCCGCTCAGCAGGGCACTGTGAGCCACTGTGCGAGGGCACCCAGAAGGTTCCAGGCTGCTGACCCTCAGACTCCAGCCCTGACCCTTGCATCCTGGCTCCCAGACCTGCCTCAGACCACAGCGCCCCAGTCTCCCCTTCCCTGCAGCCACTGTGCTTGTAACACTGTCCCCGCCCAGCCGAGAGGTCAAAACCTGGGTTCTGAGCCCCTCACTGCGCCAGCCTCGGCTTCGGAGTCAGAATCCTCAGAACCCAGCTCTGCCACCTACTTCTGAGCCTCGCCTTCCCCATCTGTAGAGTGGGTATCAGACGGGTCGCTTCCCCCATCTCTGCATCAATTCCACAAACATCAGCTGCGGGTCGACTGAGCACGAGCTCCTGTGGGAGCATTTGGGGGGAGGCTGGGTCTATGAGAGGAGACCCAGGGCCTGGTCCCAGGGGACTGCACAGTCTACTAACCGACGGCAGGGTGTCCGAGTAGCCTAACAGAGGACAGCCTCACCCCAGGTACAAACAGGTCGTTCGTTCATTCATTCATTCATTCATTCATTCATCTGACCACGAGCACCTGCTCTGTGTCAAATGCTTTGCCAGGCACGGCCCACGAAGCGTGTACGCCCACGCCCACCCCCGCAGTGCTGGCAAGCAGGCTGGTCCCGACGCCTCTCTCCAAGGCCCCTCTTCCTCTCACTTGTCGGGTTTCCCGGGAAGCAGGAGCCTGAGGCGGCACTTGTTGGCCGAGTGGATCTCCTCCTCCTTCACCCGCATGAGCCTCTGCAGGGCCAGGCACCAGTCTTGAGCCACGGTCATGTTCAGGTTCTAGGGTCAAGGAGGCCAAGGAGGTCACCATACAGCCCTCTGGCTCCCCGAAAGCCACCCCAGATCCCACAGCAGTCAGGGCCCCAAGGGGAGAGGAGCCGGGGGTCAGTGCGGGAGCTCAACCTGGGCGGCTCGCTCGGCCACAAGCGGTGGGGGGATGCCCACTCCCCGGGCTCCAGGCCTTGGTTCAGACCTCCCCCCTCCACGGCACCCCTCCTCTGAGAGGGACACACCCTCCCAGCCAGCTTCCTCTCCAGCCTGGGACGAGGCTCGGGAAGGAGCTGCAGGACAGACCAGACACTGAGCAGAGAACCAAAAAAAAAAAAAAAAAAATGCCCATAGCCGGGCCCTGCTCAACTTGAAGCAGAGCTTCAACCCGAACCGGAGGCCGCCCACCAGACTTCCAGATAGTGACAGGATCTTCAGCCAGTACTGCTGCTAGTGGGAGCCCAGAGGCCAGGGCACATCGGGGGACCGGGCGGGAGAGGAGCCCACCCACACGTTCCTGCCGAGGCCGGTGCTGGGTACCTGGTAGGTGCCGTGCAGCGTGCTGACAAGGAGCGTGATCTGCTCCACCACAGCCAGGTCCTTCTGCAGGTCCTGCAGCTCCTGGAAGAGGCGTGGGGGCCCGAGGTACACCTTATCTGGGCAGAGAGAGAGACCCTACTCAGCCTCAGGGGTGGGGAAGGCACCACCAAGGGCCCAAGCAGGTACTCACTGCACAAAAGAAGAGCTGTCGCCCTGGAGATATGGCACTAGAGATACAGAAGGAAATGTTACCAGGCTCTTGTCTACTAGGGGGGACAAATCCAATCACAGGTAAAGTCTAGCGCCTAGGATCTGGGCCACTCTCAGTCTATACAAAGGGTCACAGGAGACCAGAAGACTGAGAACCAACTGTGCTCATGAGAGGCGAGGAGACGTCACAGGCCCGGGACAGCGGTGGGCAGTGCCGAAAAAGGAAAACCGCAGGTGCAAAGGCACTGTGGTATAAGGAAGCCCAGGAACAGTAAGTTGTTCAAAGATGTACTAAGAACCTACTATATGGCAGGTTCTAGTCTACATGTTGGAGAGACAGCTGCAAATGAGACAGACAGGGTCCCTGTTCTTGTGGAGCTTATGACCTGGTCAGAGTCAGGGAGGAGTCAATTAACGACTGCAGATGGTGGGAGGTACTGGGGAGAAAGATATCGGGGTGATAGGACAGAGATGGGATGGGGGCTGAGGGTGCCCAGATCTCTGATGATGATACAAATGCAGTGTCGGGGACGTGGAAGGAGGGCAGCAAGAGACAGAGCAGAAGGGCCCAGCAGGACTGGATGGGGAGGTTCCTGAATGCCAGGCTAGGGAATTTGGGCTGTGTTCTCTACGCCATGGTTACTCAAGCTGAGATCTTACAGAATCCCAGGGAGGGGCAGAGGCATTTAGTTTGGATTTTCATCGAGATGATTATCTAAAAATCAGATGCACATCCTCAGCCACCTGGATACAATGACTTTAAAGCCACATCCTGCTGCACGGTATCAGGGCTTCTGTGGACTTTGGTACCACGTGATGGTCACCAGGTAATGAACACAGAGCAAGGTGAGCGTGGGCGGTAAGAGATACGCTCACACCAAACGAAGGGCAAAGAAGGGCTCTGCAGCGCCCCAAACGGGGTGAGCTGGTGGGAAATGGAGATCGCCGTGAGGCACTTTGAGGTACAGGTGCAGAGAACTGAAGAGAACCTGCCCAATAAGAGGACCACATCTACGCTGAGAGCAATTTGGTGCCAGCAAAACAACATCATCCATCACATTAAATTAATGCTGTTAATTTGAATTTTATTGTTTTGTAGCATCAGTTTTATTCCGTTTGTGATTCTGGTTTGGTTTTATAGTTGTTCAAGGGATATACGCATAAGGAGTTTATGATACCTAGTCTTATACTTGCACATATTTGAATAACAATATAATAAAAAATCATTCAAGGCCAACTGGGGTTCAGCGAGGATTTCTTTTTTCCTCTGTGAAGGGGGTCTGGCAGCCTAGTACTCTACTTTGAGAGATGTGGCCACAGATAAAACAGTGGCTGATAAAAAGAAATGAAATGGAGGTATTTGTAATGAGGTGGATGGAGGTAGAGTCTGTCATACAGAGTGAAGTAAGTCAGAAAGAGAAAAACAAATACAGTATGCTAACACCTATATATGGAATCTAAGGGAAAAAAAAAAAAAAAAAAGGTCATGAAGAACCTAGTGGCAAGATGGGAATAAAGACACAGACCTACTAAAGAATGGACTTGAGGATATGGGGAGGGGGAGGGGTGAGATGTGACAGGGTGAGAGAGTGTCACGGACATATATACACTACCAAATGTAAAATAGATAGCTAGTGGGAAGCAGCCGCATAGCACAGGGAGATCAGCTCAGTGCTTTGTGACCGCCTTGGGGGGTGGGATGGGGAGGGTGGGAGGGAGGGAGATGCGGGAGGGAGGAGATATGGGAACAGTGTGTATATGTGTAGCTGATTCACTTTGTTATAAAGCAGAAACTAACACACCATTGTGAAGCAATTATACTTCAATAAAGATGTTTAAAAAAAAAACAGTGGCTGAAGGAGAACTCCCAGAGCAAGAGCCCGAATGGTGGGGGGAGAGTGGAGTGGAGCCAGGGCTGAAGGCACCTCTGAGGGGGGCAGATGGGCCAGGAGCCCCTCCCAGAGGGCTTCTGTGAACAGAGAGCCAGGAACACAAGACGGCCTCCCATGCCTCCCAGGCCTGGGGAGGGGGACACAGCAGCTGAAGTGGGCGCAGCCTTCCGAGGACGAGAGTGTGCGCTGAGTCCCTCCCTCAGAGCCACCTCCCAGGTCAGGGATGGACAGAGCAGGCCAGTGGGGAGGGGTGACAGCCAAGTGCCTTCCTGAGGGCCATGCAGTTACGTCCTTCGTTCATTCAACAAATGTCTACTAACACCCACCACACACCAGGTTCCGGAGGGCTAGTCACACCAAGGGGAAAGACGAGATGGCAACCAGACCATCACCATAAAGGGGAAAACACACCCGGGCCTTGAGAGCACAGGACGGGGACCTGGCGAGTCCAAAGGAATCAGGAAGGGCTTCTCTGAGGAAGTGTCACCTGAGCTAAGATGAGTAGGGGCAGATAGACAAAAACAGGATGGCAGGAGAACACTCTGGAAAAGGGCAGAGGCCGGGAGAAGGCCCTGGGGCAGGAGGGGGCTCAACCCCCCAGAAACAGAGAGGTCAGGGCAGCGAAGCCCAGGGAGTGAAGGGGCGGGGTGGGCTGAGGTGGGGCGGCAGGTGGGCCCCCAGGACGGGCGTGTGGGCCCGGGCGAGAACCTGGGACTTCACCCTGAGAGCAATGGGAAGCCACCGGCGGATTTCAGGTGGTGGGTGACACACAGCTCTGATGTGCATTTTGAAGAGTTGGCCTGGGGAGGGTGGAGGACGGGACAGGACAGCAAGGGGCAAAGGGGAGGGAAGGGCAGCACCAGGAAGTTCCTGCCGCAGCACCGCGGAGATGGAGAGATCGGGGCGCACGGGGGAGCCTGCCACCCCGAGCTCTCATTGTCCTTGTTGCCCAACAGTCTGAGGGGATAGTCAGCATGGGGGAAAGATAGTCAGCATCCAGACAGAGCCAGGCAGCCCTGAGCCTGGGCCCTGAGGGTTTCAGGCACAGGGTGAGTGTCACCGGGGCCCCTCACTGTATAGACGGGCGAACTGAGGTCCCACATGGAGGCAAGCAATGGCCAGGCAGGCACTGGAGGTCACCCTTTCTGATCCAAGGTCACTGCGTGTGCATGCATGCGTGTGCACGTGTGTGCATGTGTGTGTGTGCATGCTCGCCAGGGTGTACAGGACTGGGGTGGGCAGGGGCTGTAAGTGTGACTGCGTGAAGCATGCATTTGCACACTCAGGTAGGGATGTGGGTGTGTGTTTGTGTACAGTCGTGTACAGCAGGAAAAGCCTCTGGGCCAAGTGCCCGTGGGCCTGGGGGCCGAGCCCGGGTAGGTGCTCCCAGGGCAGTGTCGGGGCAGGTACTCACTCTGGGCCTGGCCCACAGCCGAGGCCTTCTTGGCACCGGCGTGCTGGATGAGTACGTTGTCCTTGTCATAGGAGCTGCCCTCCTGGCCCACCTCCACCACCTGCACCTGGGGCAGCGCCGTGTTCCACTTCACCACGTACCTGGGCCCCAGGGGCACCAGGCTGCTGATCTCCAGCTGGCCCCTGCCAGGAAGAGAGGACACGGCCCTGGAGAGCCCGCAGCACCCAGCCCCAGGGCCAGCCAGAGCCGCTCCTCAGCAGGTCAGCTCAGCCAGGCACCTCACAGCCCAAGCACAAGCCCTCAGGCCAAAACCAAGCCAGGCGGAGTAGGGAACGGAGGAGGGGGCAGAAGCATCAGGGCGTCCAGGCCCCAGCCCCAGATCCAGAATCACACGCCCACCCCAAGCCTTGGCGCCCCTACCTGTGGTTGGCAGGCCTGAGGAAAAAGACAAGAAGGGTCGTTATCGTTACGGAGTGGTTTCTGCAGCCACTGAGACACCCCTGGGGGTCGGCCACTGGGCTGGGCCAGGTGTGGGCAGAGGGGACCACACGGAGGGCCTGCTCCCTGGACTGGGCACTGGCCTTCCATCACCTATTCCCACAGTGGCCCCGCTAGGAAGCCTGTGTTATTCCAGAAAAGGAGACTGATGCTCAGACAGGTCACGTGACTCACGCCAAGTCACCCAAGATGACCCCCCAAAAGTGGGCCACTAACACCCTCATCACACTTTCACACCATGCTAGGCTCCAAGCAACAGGAGGGCAGAGAGGGTGGAGGTCAGATCCCTGGCACCCGCACAGAGCCCAGGATATAAACGGGACTTAAAAATTATAGTGCTTGAATGAGGGAGGGAGTGAATGCATGAATGAGTCAGCCATCAGCACCGCTGCACTGATCTGGGACAGAGGCTTCCTTGCCCAAGGCCCCTACCAGGGCCGGATCCTGTCCAGACCTGTGAACTGGCACCAAGTAAGAGTTCAATAAACATTTGATGGGTTAATAGACCGAAGGATGAGGGTGGAGGCTGAGTGGGCGAGTCCCCAGATGGCCCTGCTTGTGCCCCGCCTTCCAGGACACGTGATCCACAGCCATGGATAATCCCCAAATCTGCTCCGTGGCCACGTACAGGAAGGCACAGCCGACTCTGGGTGCAGAATCTAAATCAGGCTCCTCGGGCGCCCCCCCGCCCCACACGTGCTCCAGCCAGGCGGTGGGAGAGCCAGGCTGGGGTTAACGCCAACTACGGGTGACTGTTTTCCCTCGTAGGTCTGGGCTGTTGCTGCCATCCTGCTGTTTCCGTGGTTCTTGAAACTGCTGCCAAATATTGAGAACCGAGATTCTCCTCCACTCGAGTGGATACGAGTACGGCTGGAAAGGTCCCAGCTGGCCTTCATTTGGTAAAGGGTCACAATCCCTGATGCCCACAGGACCAAGCAGTGGATGCGAGTGACCCGGGCCAGGTGGGAGCCCCAGTAAAGAGTTCACGCAACCCAGCTGCAGGCCCGTGTGGCCCCAGGCAGTGTGGGCCCAGAACGTGAGATCTTCACATTTCTAAGAGAAGCCAGATGTCTCAATCTTTGTGTGAATTCCCCGTAGGAGCCAAACATAAGATTCCCAGAGGCCTAGTGCAATCCACGGGCCATGCGTGTGCAGACTCTGGTCTAAAGAATCACCCTCTCTCCACTGCAGGGCTCCAACTCCAATCCTGACTCCAGGGAGCAGCCTGGCAGCCTGGCACTGGGCATTTCTACAACCTCTGACCCAGAACCGGGAAACCAGGCTCCTGCAGGGAGTTGGGGGAAAGGCAAAGACTCGTGTTGAGAAACGCTCAGATCTGGCCGGAGGAAAATCTATTTGACTTAAAGCAGCAGGGATTTGGGATCTGGGCTGGGAACAGGGAAGAATCTCTTGAATTTCAAAGTGGTCAAAACTCAGCAGACTGTTCAGTTCCGACGGCAGAGTTCCAGAACAGTCCCCCCTATGCAACAGACAGCTGTTTACCCTCAGTGACCTCTGCAGGTGCTTCCTAGCTCTGGGGACCAGGGACAGAGCAGGCACAAAGGGATAGAAGAGGAAGTCAGGACGTTGGAGGCCTCCGATGAGCTCACGTAGGACCCCAGCTATGACGGACTGGGACACGACAGGACGGGTCCCCAGGGAGGGGCAACAGCCAGGCCTGCTTACTTGAAGTTGATGTTGGCGCAGACCAGCATGTCGTTGAGCAGGAAGACCCTGCGCTCCTTGGACTTGATCAGCTGCCCGCGGTCACCATACACGGTCTCCGTCAGCGTCTCACACAGGAGCAGCTGACGCTGGCCTGAGGTCAAAAGCTGGGGGGAGGGGACAGAGCAAGGTCAACACCAACATCGTACACAGGCTGCTCCAGAGACATCACTGTGCCAAAGACCCAGGATTCTCCCTCCACATACAAAGGGGACCACAGCTGGGAGAGGTAGAGGATGAGGCAGGGCCACGCCCTCCATCCCCGGGGGACAAGAGGCACTGACCACCCACCGACCCCAGCAGCCAGCACCCCTGCTCAGGTGAGCCAGCCACTGTCAGCCTGTACCTATGTCGCTGCCAGCGGCACAGCTCCAGAGCCACAGACCCGTGCTCTGACCTTGGTTCCCGGAGCGCCCACTGTGAAGCCCTCTGGCAGGTGCCATGTCACCTCTCCACACCTCAGCTTTCTCAGCTGTCAAGTGGGCGATACCTCTACTGCTCACATCACCAAGGCAACGTGTGACCGGACCTGGCTACATGATCCGCAGAGCCCAGCAGAGGAGGAAAATGCGGTGCTCGCTCAGAATTATTAAGAATTTCAAGATGGCGATGGCAGAGCCTTAAGCCAAACGTGGGACCCTTCTGAGTGCCCGCCCTGCGTGACGGCACAGGCCACACACCCAAGGAGCCGGCCCTGCGACGGGACGCCCCGCAGATGGCCACTGTCCCCACTGCTGCCACTGTGCGTGTGGCCTCAAGCAGGGAGGCTCCTGGCCTGAAAGTAGGTCCCATTCCTCACCCTGACCTACTGAACAGCCTCAGCTACTGGCCTCGTGGAAGGCCTCATGCTGGGGCTGGGACAGATCTGCTGGTTGACAAGGCAACACTCTGACAAGGCTGAAGGCCTTCAAGCCTCCAGCATCCGAACAGGCGTTTGCCCATCTCAGGCTGGATTCCAAGAATGCCGCCAGCGCCGGACCACCATCAGACCCAGAGACCCGCTGGGAAAACACCTCTTTACTAAGGATTTTGAGGAGGAAAAGGAGTATTCAGCAAAATTCCTTCCCAAAGCCCATGATTCTGATAACAACGGCTAGCGCCCCCTCCTCCCCATCGTCACAAGGGAAAGGGCAGATCATCCCAAAACCTCTCCTGGAGAGAAGGCCCTTCTGTTCTGTGAAGAACGGTGTCTCTCCAGGCGACACGAAAGCCCGAGTGACACCACATGCCACTAAATAGTCCACCTCTCATATAATCGCCTCGAGAACGCTGAGGCCGCCCCATTCCTGGACAAGGGGACGGAGATTCCAGAGGTAAAGTGACTTGCTGAGACCCAGTGCCGGTTGAGCGGCGGGGCAGAGCCAGGCCACACACGCTGTTCCCAGCACCGGGAAGCCAGCCACACGCCCTCTGGCTCCTGACTCGGGGTAAGGGGAGTCAGGGAAAGCCCGCTGTTCCCAACACACACAAAAAGTCTCAGGGTGCCCCAGGGATACCCCCATGACTGCTCAGACCGGGCTCCCCCAGCCCACAGCTTCCACCAGCAAGCTGACTGCCAGCTCGCGTAGACACAGCTGGGACCCTAAGACAGCAGGCCCCTCAGAAGACGGCCAAGGGTGCCGTGACCCTTTTCCTCAGGGGAGAGGAAAGTCCCCTGGCTTCCGACAACCATCCTCCTGCCACTTAAGCAGATCAAAAAAAAGAAAGACAAAAGAAAACTCGGATATTGCACAAACAGCCCCCTGCAGTCAGGTCCTGAGCAGGCACATTTTGAAACAGCCGACACGGTTCCACTTCGGGCACACCCAGTTTCATTTCCACTTCTCTCTGGGTGATGGGTGGCAAGAGGGAAATCACTGCACTGGCCTCAGAACTGGCCGAGACTGCCCCAGGGGGGTCCTGGCAGGGGAAGGCGTGGTGTGCGGCCACCATCACTCTCTCCACGACACCATCCCACTCGCATCCGACACACCCACTTGACAGGTGGGGAAACTGAGGCTTGGGGCTGTCAGTTCCTCACCCAACACCCAACAGGTCCCCCTGACCTCCAGCCAGTGACCACTGCTCCTCACAGCCCAGGTCCCCCCCAGCAGCCAGAGCAGAAGGGAACAGAGAGCTCTTCCCAGAGCAAGTGCTAAGGAGGAGGGTTTCCTTCTTCCGAGTGATCTCACAAGTGTGTGAGCCAAAGCGAGAGAAACTCTCTTGGTTACAGGAAAGGAGCTAAAGACAGAAGAAGATACTTCCCAAGTGCAAAGACCATCAAACACTAGCACAGTGGCCATGGCTGGGCTAAGGTCTTTTTCCCGAGAGACATTTCAAAATAGAAGGCTTGGGACTTCCCTGGTGGTCCAGTGGCTAAGAATCCGCGCTCCCAACACAGGGGGCCCGGGTTCGATCCCTGGTTGGGGAGCTGGATCCCACATGCCGCAACTAAGTGTCTGCATGCCGCAACTAAAGATCCCGCATGCCGCAACTAAGACCCGGCGCAGCCAAATAAATAAATAAATTTTTTTTTTTAAATAGAAGGCTTGTGTGGGACTGGCTGGGGAAGTCCTGCCTGGAGGCAGGGAGGGGGGATGACCCCCACGCCTCAGGCCCACCCTGAGCAATCCTGGATGGGGATACACCCCGGGGAGGGAGCTCCATCCCCTGCCTCATCTTTTCTTCCCAGCTCTGTACTCCTGGAACAGGCAAAGCAAACCCAGGTGCCTGCAGGGCCAGAAGTAACCTCAGTGGGAAGACCTGGATGTGGACTGAGGGGGCAAGGGCAGCCGCTACTCAGGTGACTGGTGCCACATAGGAAGGTGGGCCAGAGTGCCAGCTCTTCCAACCCTTAAGAAGATACATGAGTCTAAATGTTGTGGGACATTTCTCCATTTCTAAATGTTGGCAATTAATTCCATTTTCCTAAAAATACTGTGTGGGCCTAAAAACACATGTGCAGCCTGAATTTGGCCTGAGGTGGGACAGTCTTAAGATGCAGGACCCTGAAGCTTAGAATTGCAAGGGACCCTGCAAGTTAACTTGTCCGGGCCTTGTTTTGCAGGCCTGTGGTGAAAATCAAACATGACAACACAGGTTAGAGAGTATCATATACTGTAAAGTGCGGGGCCACGTGGGAAGCGCTGTGGTGCTCCTGGTGACACTCCCCAAACATTAGAAAGTTCCACCCCGTGTGGCTGAAATCTCATCGGCCTTAGTCACTGGCCTTAGTTCTGCTTTGGGGGCCACAGAGCCAGGAGGCCCCCAGTTTTCCCCCAGAATACCTGAACACCTCCCTGTGACCCCACAGGATGTCCCTTCCCCAAAGAACAACGCTTGCCTTCGCCAAGTGCCCTGGGGTGGGGGTCACCTCACCCCGAACCATCGGGGCCAACCCCACACTCTGGTGGGTGAAAGAAGGCGGGGCCCGGGACCTCCCAGATGTGGGTGCAGCTGCAAGCGGCTCATGTCACAAGCCGCTAGGGAAACAGAGGACTAAAGTTCACCAACAGGGACCCCCCCCTGGTGGCGCAGTGGTTAAGAATCCACCTGCCAATGCAGGGGACACGGGTTCGAGCCCTGCTCTGGGAAGATCCCACATGCCGCGGAGCAACTAAGCCCGTGCGCCACAACTACTGAGCCTGAGCTCTAGAGCCCACGAGCCACAACTACTGAACCCACGTGCCACAACTACTGAAGCCCGCGCGCCTAGAGCCCGTGCTCCGCAACAAGAGAAGCCACCGCAATGAGAAGTCCGCGAGCCGCAATGAAGAGTAGCCCCCGTTCGCCACAACTAGAGAAAGCCCGCGCACAGCAACGAAGACCCAACGCAGCCAAATAAATAAACAAATAAAATTTTTAAAATAAAAAATAAAAAAATAAAGTTCACCAACAGGTGACTCTGGGAGGTGACTAATTTTTTTGTACCAACTTTGTGTTTTAAAAACAGAGTTCCCTAATAGACTCATTTGAAAGTTTTTCAAGATTTTTTTTTTTTTTTTTTTGCTAGAATGTTCCTAAGTTGCAATCCCAAAACATGGCATGGATTTTTCTTTTTACTTCTTAAAAAATAACACTAATAATGACAACTGCCACCTTGTATTAAGGGCTCTGGGTCTGCCAGTTTGCCAACTCTCTCATTTGCCTCGCAGAAGCCCTGAGGGTCAGGCACCATCGAGCTCTTCTCATTTCAGAGGAAGCAACTGAGGTTCAGAGAGGTTCGGTGATTCCCCTGAGGCCACACAGTAAGCACCAGTGGCAAAATCTGGATTCAAACCCAGACTCTGACTCCACGGCCCACTAGTTTAAGCACAATACTAGGCTATCATTTCTGGCATCTTTACTGGCAATTACACTGCTGAATAAAAGCAGCTTTTATCCTAAAATCACATGAGTAGTAACGAATGTGGAGGTCTAGTCAAGATTAATCCTTAAGGTAAGGTCTGCGGGCTCAGGGAGGAGCGAGGAATTGCCTCCCTCAGAGAACACTGCCACCTGGTGGGTGCCACAGGGCAGGAGGCAGAGCGACAGGCGACGCCGGCTGCAGGGCAGGTACGCACGCACCTTGTTGAGGCTGCTGCGGTCACTGACGCTCTTGGTCAGCTGCTGGATCTCGGCCACCTGGTCGGCCAGCCGCTTCTGCTCGTTGAGCTTCTCGGCCAGCGTCTCCAGCTCCGTGAGCGCCAGCTGCAGCGAGAGCCTGTCCGGGTGGCCCCTGGGGGTGTTCTTCAGCATGTCCTGCCGGGGCCCAGGGGGAGCCACGACTGAGACCCCCACCCCATCAGACCCTCCCCTGGCTGGGGTCACAGCCTCTGCCTCCACACTCAGGCCTGAGAAGGGCCCAGCTTGTAGCCAGGACAGGCGGGGCCTGACATAGAGCAAGGCCTCAAGAAACAGCTAGTGAATGAAAAACTAAAATAAAATAGCTGTGTGGACCAACCCCTGATTCACTGATCAACTGTACACTGAGATGAGACCCACTCCTGCTGCTGGTTGCTCTGAGGACAGAGAGGAAACCCTGCTGGGGCCCTTGGGCTGGCAGCCAGCCTTCCCCCCAGGGGGACTCACCCCCTGACTGAGGACCCCCGGCAACCAGGGGAGGTGCCTCAAGCTCTCGGAGCCCAGCGTGGAGGCTAACGCTCCCTCGGGAAGCCTAAAGTGCCAAGATCGGAGCATCCACGGGGCATCTCCTCACTGCCAGGGGCCCCACAGGCGCTCGGATTCCACGTGCCTTCCCACAACCTGGGCTAATGTCACCACCGGTCACCAGGTTCCCACCAGGGGAGGGGAAAGTAAGCTCGACGGGCTCCACCCTAGGAGTGGGGAAAGAGGGGGCCGGGGGGCCGAGGCCCTGCCCACCGTGCACAGATGCGTGGGTTGTGGGTGACGGATGAGAAGTCAGGCCTCCTGCCCCAACCCCATGAGGCTCGCACCATCCCACGCCGCACCCTGCAGGTTAGTGGCCGCCGGAATCCCCCGCGGTACCTGAAGCAGGAGGATGAACTGCGGGAACCTCTGGATGGGCTTCACCATCAGCCCGTAGAGCGTGACGCGGTCGGGGCTACACACCTGCCGCCGCTGTTGGAGATGAGGGGGAATAATTCACTGAGCCTCCGCAGCAAGGGTCCAGCACCCGGGGTACAGATGCAGCCCATCCCGGGCTCCCCCTCCCTGGGCCCAGGACCCTGCTCGGCCTTGGGCCCAAGAGAAGAGCCCAGGAGGTCCCTGGTTCCACAGTCAGGGGTCCCTGCCACCACGGGGCTCCCCTGTACAGCCCCTCACCCTGGAAAGCCTAGAGCATCACGTAAAAGTCTCTGGACTAAAAGCATAAGTAGGCCATTTCAGCAATTTATCCAAGAGGTCAGGCTACTGAAAGTAGCCGAGACAACCATTCCCTCCACCTAAGCTAAAGCGGACGGGCCCGGGGCCGGGGTGAGGCTCGGGCACGGGGGCGGTTCTTACCGTCCTGTCTCTTGCTTCTGTTTCCACCTCTCCATCCACACATCTGTCACCTTGACCCGGGCCCTCAGCCCCTGTGACCCAGGCTGCCACCACAGCTTCCCCACCGGCCTCTGCCTCCATCTGCCTCCACCCAAAACTTCAGTAGCCCCCGCTGCCTGAAATACGACATCCTAGCCCCTGGGCCAGGAGGTCCAGATCCGCCCAAACTGAACTCCGCTGCTCTGGGCCTCTCTCCCGGGGAACCCAGTGCTCCCAGGATCCAACCAGACTTGCCTCTGACCTTTGCCCCATCACCCTTGCACCTGGAACACCCTCTCCTCCATCTCCCCCTGTTTCAACCCCACTGACCCCCCCCCCAGGACCCATGTCAGATGGCACCCCATTGAGAAAGCCCCCTGACCCTCTGGGATCCAGGCTGTAGGCTCCTCGGCTGAGGCCGGGGGGTGGGGTGGGGGTGGGGGGCCCTAGCACACCTGCGCCCTCTGCTGGGTGGCACGCTCCCTGCGGCGGGGTCTCTCTGACTCACCTAACTGTGTGCCTAGGAAATGGGGATGGGGGACCTGGTCCCATGGCTACTTGAGGCCTATAGTCCTTTAAACTCTATTCTCCCATGTGATCCCCAAAGCACAGCTTTAAGAAAAGGGATCCTTTAAGAAAAGGGATCATCCCGGCCACAACCTGAGCCACACCAAGCCCAGCCACCATCAGCAGATGTCACAGGCCTACCCTTCCACCTGTCAAAACTCCAGGATCCCAAGTGGTTTACAGAAACTTTAACTCTTTTTCACCCTCGCCTTGGGGGAGTGGGGAAAGGAGAGGCAAATTTTCTTCTCGTGTGACTGGCGATGCCCCAAAGGAAAGAAGAGAGGTGTCTGGGCCAAAGAAATGATGCTGCAGCAATCCCTCCCTCCTGAGAAACCTCCCCGCCCCCCCCCCCCGATGGCCGGGGCTCCATTGAGAGGGGCCCCGGACCACCCTCGGGCCCACCTTGAGGAACTCGAGGAAGGCGGGCTTGGTGAGACAGGCCTTCTTGATGATGGACATGGCATTGGTAAAGTTGTTCACGTAGTCGCTGTACACGTCTAGCACCACGGACTTGGAGAACTGAAACAGGCGTGGGCGCGGCCCGGGAGGGTCACATCCATGCGAGGGGGAGGGCGACCAGCACTCCCACCCTCACCGCCGGCCACAGTCCTCCTCTGCCTGGAGGGTCTCAGCTAGACTTGAGGTGAGGAAACCTGTCACCCGGTGAGGGGAGGGGACAGGGCTCAGAGAGGCGAAGAGACACCAAGGTCACAGGGAGGAAGAAGTGGTGCTAAGGAGAGCCCGGGGAGGTCCCTCGTCCCCCAGCACGGCAGCCTGGCACACAGGCGAAGGGGGGCATGGCGGCCCTTTGCTACACCCCCCAGCCCCCCACCCTCAAGGATGGTGGTCCTGACCTGAGCCCCATGGACACACCGACCAGGGTGCTGGGTTTTTTGTCTTTTAGCAGAACCCAATTGCCTAAAACATATCGAAGCAGGTTCCACCGACCTGACCATCTCTCACCCCATGAATCTCGGGGGCCCGCAGACTTCAGTGTCAAAAACCATGAGTCCAGCACACCCCCTTCTTCCACAGATGGGGACCTGAGCTCCGAGAGGGCCCTGGAGCTGCCCACGTTTGCACAGCTGAGCTGGGACCAGGCCAGGTCTCCGGGAGCACGACCCAGTGGCCTGGCCCCGACACCCTGCAGCATCCTCTGGGGCCAAGGCCATGCTCTGTGTGAGCATCGTACAGTGGTCCCTCTGCGAGCACTCGGCAGGGGGGGCTTGAGATCGGCCAAGTCTCCTGGAGGTGCTGACACCTGGGCGGAGCCAGAATAGTGAGTGGGCGCACGCCGGCGGACATCTCCGAGGACACGCTGCAGGGTGTCACGCCCGCCCCCACGTAGGCCAGGCCGACTCAGGCCCTGCCACCCTCTGACCCCGCCGGCTTGGACGAGGCGACCAGGTGGAGGCAGGAGGCTGGCCCAGAGAACATCCAGATCAGGGCCGTGGTTGGCACCTTGGCAGGCTGGGGAGACTCTGGGGACACCTACCGAAGCCACAAAGAGGTCCCCAATCTTCTCGGTGGAGTCCCACTCGGCCACGCGGGAGGACAGGGCGATCTGGAACATGGAGTGGCAATGCAGGATCTCCTTCACGCGGAAGAACACCACCTGGCACTTGCGGACGCTCAGCGCCTTGGGCTCCATCTCCATCAGGGGGTTGCGGTAATCCTGGCGGGGTGGGGCGGGCGGGGTGAGCGCCCCGAGGCCAGGCCACAGCCCCCGCCCCCACTGCCCTCATGGCCACCTGGACCGGGCCAAGCAGAACTCGGCAGACCTTCCTGCGGGGGGAGCACTCACCCCTCACTCTTCACCTGTCCTTCTGGAAGGATCTCCATGAACGTGACACTCCTGACCCTTTTGCCCATCCATAACCCACCCCCATGACTTATGTGTTAAACTGGGTTTGGGGGCAGACCCCTGCCTGCAAGGAGCTCCACGGAGGCAGTCCCCAGGGGCCGGCCCAGATCGGCTTTGCCCACGAGAGAGCCAGTCTGTCTAACGGAGCAGTGGCAGTGATGTCACAGCAAGACCTAGAGCCACACTCTCCAACCAGCTTTGTCAGAAACACGGGATATTTTTGTCTCCACCTGCCTGAGGTCTGGGCTCCTCCACTGTGGATCCAAACTCAGGAGGGGAAATGAGGTTGTCACTAGCATCCTCCCACCCCTACAATCCCCCTCCCTGTTGTCCTCACCGAGAGCCCACAACATCCCAGAAGGTTCACCTTTTCAGGAATGCAAACTACAGACCAGGCCAGCACACCTTAGTCATGCAAGCATCCACTTAGCAATTCCTGTGCATCTGGATCACAGGGGAGAGGGCGCACCCAGGGAGCTCCAAGATGACGGGGAGACACCAGCCCCTGCCCCGGGGGCTCCCAGAGTGGCGAGGAAGGCACAAGAGGCACCACATGCCCTCACGTCCATAGGATAGAGCTCATTTTATTGAACCCCGACATGGTTTCAGAAAATGCAGTCATCCTGTGAACACCAAGGCATCTGGAATTCTTGGTGTCCCCCATTTGGAGGTCCTGCTGTTTCCATAAAAGCCCTGGCCTTTGGCTCCTTCCCCTTAAAAATGCCCACAGTCCCCAAGCACTCCTTGTAAAATGTCCCTCCGGGGTCTCCCCTTCCCTCTCCCCAGAGCCCCCGGAGTCCTACCTGGAGTACCCGTTTCAGAGACTCCACATAGCTGCCTTCGCTCTGCACGATGGAGCCCAGGATGTGCCTCCGGACCACCTGCTCGGGCGGAAAGCACAGTCAGCACCTGTGCCAACCATGGCACAGAGCGAGCACCGGCTGTGTGCGGAGCCCCAGGTGATGGGAAGAGGAGTCATGACGCCCAGTGGAACTGACGGCCGTGGGACAGAAGGAACTCGTCTTTCCCAGAGCCGCTCCTGGACCACTGGGGCCTGGCAGGCCAGCACTCCCTTCCGGAGCCCCTGCCCACCCCAGACAAATGCCCGTGCTCCCAGACTGCAGCATGGGGGCAGGGGATGCTGGGACTCGAGTCCCCTGCCTGGTCTGTGCTCCCACACATCCAGGGATGGGAAACCACCACTCTCCTCCATGGGGACAGGCGGCCTCCTCCATCTTTGGACAACTCTAGCAGAAAATTCTTTCTTGGATGAAATTGAAATCTCAGCTCCCGACACTTACAGATCCAGTCCTTAACCAATCCCTCTCCCATCCCCACCAAGTGGGCTCTACTTCAAGCTAAACATCCCAGCCCCTTATCCTTCCCCTCTTGCCCTCCCTATCTCTCCTCAGCCCAAATTAGTGCATCTCTCAGGTGCAGACCGACCAGCACCCAGTCAAGAAGCCCTCACCTGGACACAGCAGCATGCGGGCTGGGAGGGGGGTTGGTGGGGGGACTTTGCTGCACACTGGAATCACGTGGCTCCCACCCCAGGCATGCTGAGTGAATTGCTATGGGGTGCAACCTCGGTAACAGTGTTTTTTAAAGCTTCCCAGGTGATTCTGTCGTGCAGCAAAGCTGGGACAGAGCTCATGAAAGGTATCGCACATGAGAGGTGTCCGAGGGGGGAGCCTATCCACCTTGGCCCAGAGCTGGGAGGGTGACTGATCCCCACTGTGCCCCCAAAGCCATCCTGAGAACGTTGGTCCAGGCGCCCGCCACCATCTCCCCTGCTCCCCTCTGCTTCCCCCCTCCTCCCTCTGGCACACCCTTTGCATCTCCTCCCACAACCCTGCCCGCGCCCAGGCCTGACCATGGCCCCCGGCGGTGTGACGAGCCAGGCCACTGTCCTTCAAGCTGCCCCACGGTGGGATGCCTTGTCAACGATCCCCAGTTTCCCAGGTGTTGCCAGAGCAGCATTCTCAACCTCAGCACGCTGATGTTTGGGGCCGCACTGTAGGATGTGTAGCAGCGTCCCCGGCCCCTACCCACCAGATTCCAGTAGCACCCGCCCCGCCCCCCCACAAGCTGTGACAACCAGAAGCATCACCAGACATTGCCAAATGTCCCCTGGGGGACAAAATAAACTCGGTTGAGAGCCACTGGCCTAGAGTAACTAACACTGCTGATCCAAGAAATGCAAAAGGCTCCCGAGGAGACAGACCCGGCCGACATCAAAAAGGGGAACCCCGGATTATGAGCTGGCAGCCCAGGGTCCTGGCTGGCTCTGGGCTCTGACGGCTCTGACAGTGACTCACTGCATAGGGGAGGGAGCAGGGGGGGGGGTCACCACCTCAGTGTTGCCAGGGGCCAGGCAGGAGAAAGAAGGAAGGAAGGAGGCGGATGGACTCCCAAGACGAGATGTGTGGCCGTATCTCCGATTTTCGAAAGGGGCCCATCGTCAGGATTTCCTGCCAACTCCAAGCCGGCCAATCCCCTCATTGCATTTGCTGCCCCGACATGTCTTGCTCAGAGTCCTCACGACCAGAGGGAGGCAGGGGTCTCTCCCCCTGCCTCGTGGCTAAGAAAACCCCAGCGGGGAAAAACTCAAACCAGACTCTGCCGAGGAAGGTCCCAGAGCACAGCCACCCCGATCTCAATGTGACACTTCTGGAGAAGGAAGACATCGCCCGAAGAGCCCCGCTCCTGGGAAGCCTGCGGTGACTCTGGGGTCTGAAATGATGACAGGTGGGTGGACGGGCACCTCCAGGGTCCCCCCCTGAACTGGATTAGCTCGATGCTTCCCAGAAAGGGACTGCGGACCCTTTGTTCAAACACCTTCGTTTGACCCAGTTACACAGGAGCTGCTCTGGCTGCCGCAGGGCTGGGAAGCAAGAGCTCCACATGCAGCCCCACCGCCACCCAGGATGATGGCATGGAACCTGAGGGGTCCAATTTGGAAAGTCTGTGCAGCAGGTCGAGAAGAGACCCCAGGAGGTCCCCCACCCAGCTGGGGCTCTGTCAAGAGCCCCCTGATCATCACCTCCCCTTCCAGACCCAGACCTTCACGGTCCCAGGTAGCAGGCTGGGGTCCCCACCATCCCTCCCCCTGAAGACACCCCACTCCTCTCACAAACCTGCTGCGGGCTCAGGCCGTCTGGCATGGGGCCCAGCTCCGGGGCTGGGGGCTTGATGTCCGTAACGCTGACCTCCAGGAGCCCCATGTCCTCCTCCTCCGAGTCACCTGGAAAGTGAGATGGGCTGGTGACACATGCAAGGCAAGGATGACACACTTGCTCAAACTCCAGGAGCTGGAAACCACCCTCCCCCCACAGACCGGGGTCCTGGGATGAGCAGCTCCTGGGGCCACAGAGGATTACAGCCTACTCACCGCTCTCCTGGCTATATTCTGCTAGAACAGTCCACCCGGAAATAGAAGTGAGGGAGGGATGGAGCGAGGGAGTAGAAAGCAACATGCAGCAGGGGCTCGGCTCTCAGAATCCACTCTGCCAGGAGCCTCTGTCCCCGCTCAGACCCGCCCGCTTCTGGGCTGGCAAAGGCCAGGCCGCCCATGTCCCCATCACTACGCACTAAAAATAGTTTTCTTCTGGATGCCAAAAAGGGGGAAGAAAGTAAGCCCCGAGAAGAACAGGGCTGTTTGGCTCTGTGTTTTCATCTTTCAAAAAAAGAGACCCAACAGGGAAAAAGTCCAGCTGATGTCCAATAGGGGAATGCAGACATGAGTGGGGGCAGACCTCAGAGGACAGATCGCAACAGACAGAGGCCGGGGCGGAGAGAAAGAGCGGAGGTCAGGCAGAGTGCAGTAACCCGGCCTTGCAGGGCTCCCGCCCCACGAGCGAGCGACAGGCACAGGCACAGGGAGACGGGACCCCGCTGCTTGCGGCCCTGAAACCCAGTGCCGGCAGCTGCAGGCAGCAGGAAGCGGGTGCTATGGGGAAGCTGGGAAGAAAGAAGTGGCGGTGGCTCCGGGGGGCCGAGGGAACAGGGACACGCAGACGGGCCTTACCTGAGCAGGAGACAGAAGAGGAGGAGGAGGAGGGACAGCGGATGACAGTATGGGGGTCGGGGTGGTGGAGGCCCTCCTGCCTGGCCCACATGGCACCCTGGGCATCACTCCGCACCCACCCCAGCCGCTGGCCCCGCGGCTTCCTCTTCCCCCATGCACCACTGGGTAACATTCTTGGCTGGTGATTCGAGCCCTGCTGTGGCTATTAATAACGCCTCTGGTGGGAGGGTCGCTTTAGGAAAGGCTCTGGGCTAACGGGCGGGGTGAGGGGGGAGCCTGCTGGCCGCCCAGCTGGCCTGGGGATGGGGAGGGTGACCAGGAAGAGTTCCCAGCCAGCCAGCATGTCCAGCCTGTCCCTTCTCCAGGCCACTCCAAGTTCGGAATGGCTCCTCGACCCATCGTCCTCTCCCTCATTGGGGGATAGGGCCCCCCCAAAAGTTTGGCGCTGAATCAAGTATATGCAGTGGTGGGGTTAAACCCGCTTCACAGATGAGGAACCTGGCAGTCCAAGAGGGGAAGAAGCGGGCAAGGTCACACAGCCAGGAGGCCGTGGAACCAGGATCGGATCCACATCAGCAAGATGCTGTCGCAGCACCAAACACCTCCTTCTTGTGGCTGCCACCGGGAATAACACCTGCCACGCAGGGGTCAGGAGCTGTGCTGAGCTCTTTCCATGTACTACTACTACTCGGTCATCCTCACCATAGCCCCCTGAGACAGATGCCAGATTAGCCCCATTGTACAGATGAGGAAACTGAGGCACAGAGAGGGTAAAATACATAGATTTCAAGAGGGTGCAGAGCCTCAAAGCCCTCCCTGGCTTGAATGCCTGTGCTAACGGGGCCCTGATCTCTCACCCCTGCCCTCACTCCAGCCAGAGGAAGCCTCTTCCGTCCCCTCCACGCCTGTGTGTCCCCAGGCGAGACACTGAACCACTCTGTGCCTGTTTCCTCATCTCCAAATGGGAACAAGACAGTCCTCTGCCCCTGTCTGGTGTTTCTCAGGATTAAATGAGAAACTGTAAAGCTCTTAGGAGAGTGCCTGGCACACAACAGATATTCCATAAACGATGACCATCATGAAAATCACTTCTTGAACGTCTCATACCTTCCCACCTCCGGACCGTTGGACATGCTGGCTCCTCCGCCCGGAGCACCCACTCCCTGCCCCGTTCCCTGGCCTGATGGACCTGGGTCTCCTTCTCCTTCTGCTCTCAGCCCTTCCCTGACCTTTCATTCCCGCATTCCACGCTCACTTCCCCCACGCTCCCACCGTGGCACCCCACCGTGCGGCTGGTCATTTCCTGTTTGCATGCCTGTCTCCGTACTGTCCCAGGTGCTCCTGCAGGTAATACTGCGTAACTCATCTTGGTGTCCCTGCACCCAGCACGGGGCATGACACTTAGTAGGTGTTCAATAAATGTTGGCTGGTGGAGAGACAGGTGCATGGATAAAGGAGGGAATGAACAGGTGCATTCAAAGATGAGGCCAGGTGAGCATGGGAGGCAAGAGGCCAAGGAGGCCACGACAGAGACCAAGGGCAGGGATGCTGAAGGGAGAGGCCCACATTTCCCAGAAGAGATGGGGTCCACCTGCCATAGGCCGGGAAACAAGCTGGCACATTTGGGGATCAATCCCCAAACCTCACCGCCAGAGGAGCCCGGACACCCAGTGACCTCGCCCACCCACCCCTGCCGAGCACCGAGCCCGCCCCTGGCCCGGCCCATAGCGCCTCACCAAGGACATCCTTCCTGTGAAGAAAGGACACTTTGCGCATGACGGCGATCCTCGTCTTCTCCAGCCCGTCCTTGGTCCCGCTCTTGGCGGCCCTCATGAGCTGGGTCATCTGAGCAAAGGCAGGGGGGCTCATCAGAGAAGCGGAAGGAGGCCTTGCGACATCTGCCACCAAGGGCCACCGGCCCTATTCAGGCCTCCCGGCCGGGGCTACAAACATGAGGACCCCGGAGCCCACTGCCTCCCAGGGAGGTGGCAGCAGAGGCCAAGAAAGACAGCAGGGCAGTGCCACCCCGAGACCTCCTGGGAAGGGGTGGAAGGGCATTCATGCCCTGGGGCACCTCCCGGGGGGAACCCTCTTTACTAACCCAATTTTTTCCCCTTGGGTGTCAAATTAAGGACATGGTGTGACACTGGGGACAAGGTTCAAGGCCTGGAGCCCTAGGCCTGGTTCAGATCCCAGCCCTACCGCTCCCCAGCCGCGTGACCCTGGACAAGACCCTTAACCTCACTGAGCCTCAGTTTCTGCCCTGAGACCCGCCAGAGCCTGTGAGGACTAAACAGGGTCTGGGAAAGCACGCTGAACAGTAAAATGAGCTGCACAGATGCCCAAGCTTACTTTAGGAACAACTATAAAAGGAGGGGAGCACCCCCATCCCATCAGTGGAACCCCGGCCCCCCCAAATAGCCGGGTTTCTTACTGAGCCTCTGCCCAGCAACGAGGGGGAGGCTGGTGCCACCACGGAACCGGGCGCAGCTTTCCTCAGGTGGGGAGGACCCGTGGGCACGGGCACAGCAAGCGAAGCAGACACGGGGCGCGGGCGGAGGCAGGCCCAGGATGGGGAAGAGGCACCCTGGGCCTGCAAGCAGAGCTGCCGTCCCCTGACTCACTGCTTTGTCCCCTCAGCCCCCGGCCCAGTCCTGGAAGCTTCCCTGACGCACAGCCAGTGCTAGAAGTTTCCACATGGTTGGAAATGTTCCCTGTCTGCGCTGTCCAACACAGCAACGGCCAGCCACACGTCGCCACTGGGCACTTGAGAGCTGGCGGGTGTGGCTGAGGAGCCCAAGTCCTGGTGATCTTTAATTTTAATTAACTTAAATGTAAAGAGCTGGGTGGCTATCATAATGGACGGTACAATTCTAGGAAACCCCCTCCTCCCTGAAGCCCTCTGCTAAAGGCGGGAAGCACTCATCTGGGGGTCCCTGGCCCCTGTTCTCACTGTCACCTTCCTCCAAACACCCGCCCTGGTCCCCGGCACAAGGGCCCTGGCACTTCTCAAGGGTCTGGGCCAGGAAGGCTTGCTGAACACCGAGTGGGCGCTGAGGCTGGGGGCAGGGTGGTAACTTTTCAGGAACAAGACGACTTTCTGGAAACAACCAACAGCCAGCAGGGGAAAGGGAAGTCCCGGGCCCCTCCCTGCCTCTAAATGGTAAGACTCTAGAGCAGCAGTTCTTGGCCTTTCGGAGAGGTGGGGGGGGGTCATAAACACCTGTGAGAATCTAAGGAGAGGGACATTCGACCCCAGACCCCAGAAACCATACGAAGATGCTCATCCTCCTCTGACGGGGTCATGACCCCCAGACTGGAAACCTCTGTCCTGGAGCCCAGTTCCTGTCTCGGCAGAAAGCCATCAGGGGGGCTGTCCTAGGAACCCCCAAAGCGGTCTTTGGGGGAACCATCAGAGACCCTTCCTGGGCCAAAAAAGAGCAACAGGTGAACACCTGGAAGGCGTCCCTGGGTCAACCTGCCACCTCCACTGGCTCACAGCACTGAGGACAGAGCCCGATCTGGGGGCCAACTCAGGGGCCGGGCTGGGGAAAGCACCCTGGTCTCGATGCCACCCTCCACGTGCTCCCTGCTCCTCCCTGGGCCGCAGCTTCCTGAGAAGTTAAATCTGCCCCCACCTCCAGTCACAGGGCTCTCAGAGGGTGTCTGTATAAGGGCCTTGCAAACTGTAAAGGGTCTCTCCGCCTCCTCCAGAGAGGCCTCCGGTTCTGAGGAAATGGGTAGGGCTACAGGACAGAGGGCAGGCAGCCTCTGGCTTGCACAGACCCAGGCTTGAACCCCAGTTCTGCTGCTGACCGCTGGTGTGACCACCAGCCAGTTGCCTCACTTGCCGGCCTCACTAATGCTGAATGACAGCAGTAAGACAGCAGCCTCCCAGGGCGTCTCAGGGAGAAAACGGTCAGGCACACAAGTAGTAACGGTCACCATCCACTGAACTCTTAGCCTGTGCCCGGCACGGCCCTAAGCACCTGACGGTTCTGAGCTCACATCCACCCTGGGGGCTGGTACTGTTCATGCCGTCATTTCACAGGCAAGGAAACTGAAGCTCAGAGAGGTCAAGAGGCCTGCTCAGGATCACACAGCGAGGAGGTGGTGGCGCTGGCATTCAAATCCAGGCCTGCAGGCCTCCAAAGCCCACAGTACACAGTAGGTGCTCAATGAATGGAAGCCACTGCTGTCAATATCATCATCCTTATGCAGAAGTCGGAGTCCCATCTGAGAAAAAGGCACTGTGGTTTCTCCTACTGGCC
This sequence comes from Eschrichtius robustus, assembly GCF_028021215.1. NCBI lineage: Eukaryota > Metazoa > Chordata > Mammalia > Artiodactyla > Eschrichtiidae > Eschrichtius > Eschrichtius robustus. The sequence goes on along the minus strand of NC_090826.1, from coordinate 13,484,478 downwards.
TCCTTACCCTGGACCTCTCTGAACAGATCCGAGGCGGAGGAACGTCCAGTGTCACCAACAGTCATATTTTTCAAAGTGTAACCCAAACCCACCTGCCACAGTTACCAAATTCATAGATTCCTAGGCCTTGGCCCAGACCTGTAGAATCAGCCTCTCTGGGGGTGGAGCTCAGGAATCTGCATTTTTCAAAGCACCCAGGTGATTCTGAGGGCCCTAAAGTTTGAGAGCCCACACAGGAATTCTTATCGACGGCTAAGGTGTCAGTTGAGGGTGGAAAGAAAGAGAGGCGAGGACATGGACAGGAGCGAGCCAGCCAGCCTTTGGCATCAGCCCGCGCAGCCGAGGAAAGATGCCACCAAGTTCCAGGGCTCGAGGCAGCTCCGGGACTCAGCCCCACCCCTGCAGCCCCAGAAGCAGCAGGAAAGGCCGCGGGAGCCCCCAGGACTTGGAGGGACAGACAGACAATACCTTATAATCGTACTTGTGCTTCAGCTCCTGCATGTCTCTCCCCCCAACTCTTAAAGCCAAGATGTCTCTCTTAGTCCTGGCGCATCGCTCCTTTAGCCTAGTCAGGTCTGGAGAAAGCTGGAGCCCCCAAGCAGCCAGGCAGAAGGACAGCAGGTGAGAGGAGCAGGCAGGGAGGGCAGGAGACAAAAGACCGGCAACAGAGTAAAAAGGAGACTCAGGTGAGGTGGTGGATAGACAACTCGGGGCAGGTGGGATTGGGTACCTGGGGACCACCAGGCTCCTGCCTGGAATGAGCTCCAGCAGCATCCAACCCCAACATGCTAAGCAGTTGGGGGCTGGGTCTCTGTAGCTGTGGGGGACGAGAGGTGGGAGGGGAACAGCCCAGGCCCCCTCCCAGTGCTCGGAGGACAACTGTGTCTCGGTCATCTCCCCATCCCGGGAGCCCAGCGTGGGGCTCTCGACATAAGAGGTTCTTGGCAAGTTTCTGAGCTGGATGAATGGCAGGTGGATGGGTGGGTGAAATGGGTGGGCAAGGGGATAAATGGATGAGTGGGAAAATGCAGAAAGGTGGGTGAATGCAGAGAGGGGTGGTTGGATGGATGGACAATAGACAGATGGGTAGATGGAAAGGCTCATAGATGGATGGATAGACAGATAAATGGATGGATGGGTGAGCAAATGGATACATTTAGTTGGATGACCGTACAGCTGGGCAAATGGGTAGAGGGATGAAGAGATAGTCAGATGAATTAAAAAGAACATGGATGGATGGAAGCAGTGCTGTGCTGGTAATTATTCAACGAGCGGTTCTCCAGGAAAAAGAGCCCTGTTTTGTAGTATTTCCATGGAGTGAACACGCCCACCATGGCCAATTTCAGACTACCAATGTGACATCACTGAGTGTGAAGTTGGAAAGGGACGTGCACAGTTGGTTCTTGGGTTCTTGTGAGCTAGGATGAGCTGGCTCGAGCACGCCACTGGAGGAAAGGTGGAGGAACAGAGGGAGGAATAGATGGAGGGAGGGATGGGCAGGCAACTGGATGGAGGGATAGGTGGCTGACTGGCTTACATACTATCTGGGAAGATGGACAGATAAATGGACAAACAGACAGACATTCAAATGCATGAACTGTAGGAGCAATAGTGATATTTGGTAAAATATAGAGAAGACCAGCACTGGGACTACTTGTAGAAAAGTAGACAAGCAGAGGAATCGAAAGCATGAGCTTAGAGGCAGGTGGGCCTACATTCAAATCACTGCTCCCCGCTTACTAGCTGGAAAAGTCTCTTTCCCTCTCTGAGTGACAGCTTTCTCACTGGGAAAGTGGCCATAATAATAACTACCTCATAGTATCACTGAGAAGGTTAAATGGACAAAGCACGTAAACCCCAGAGCTTAGTGAGTGTTCAAAAAAATGGAAGCTTTTTTAGATATTAGACTATCTTTCAAATAATTAATGCTCAATATTTGTTGAATGGATGGACAGTTGATTGGACGGATGGATGGATAGATGGATGGATGGATGGACGGATGGAGGGATGAACGGATGGACAAGGTACTTTCTTTCCAATCCTATGTGATGTTGAGCTGCGGTTCTACCACCTACTTGCTGTGTGGCCCTCACCACATCATTTAACCTCTCTGAGCTTCTGTCACTTAGGTTCTCTGATCAACAAAATGAGACTCTTAAAGCAAGTGATATCAACCACTCTAGGGTATTAGGAACAATAAACGAAACTGCTCTGTCAGCTGTACCACACTGGGCAAATATTCACTATTGTTACACGAAGAAGTAGCAGGACAGGGATCCTTCTGAGAGTTACTCAGACTCCCCAAAAAACTGGAGTCCTGTTTCATCTGTAAATAAGACTGACGTGATAAATCATAAAGGACCTGGGCCTCTGCCTCTCTCAGGGTCAGAAGAACTAGATTCGAAGGTCAACTGCAGAATTAGCCGGATCAGAGTCAACCAGCTGAGGTCAGAGCTGGCATTGCTGCCCAGGCCCCTGGCCAACCGGATCGCGGTCAACTTAATTATGAAGAGATCACAATCAGAAAGTGGAAAGGTTCAGCGGAGCTGGGGAAAAAAAAAAGAAAAAACCTCCCACTGACCATGGGGGTCGACCAGCAGGCCCTCGTTAATCAGGATCAGGCTCCTGGTCACATCTGGGTCAAGTGCTCCTGAGGAGGTCCCTCTGCAGACCCTCAGTCATTTTCTTTGGCAAAAATCGGCCCACTGAGGGCTGGCTTGGCCAGACACCTGCAGGAGGGGCTCCACTAGTTCTTTTGCAGCTGCACAGGGTGCCAGGCTCCTGTTAGACTCTAAGGACAGGACCCGACTCTGCCCAGATCTCTGCTGCCCGACGCGCCACAGCACAAACTACATACAGGCAAGCAGCGGTGGCACCGGAAACATGCAGCGGCTGCAGCACGACGCATAGGAGCAGATGCGCCCCAAGCAGCTCAGGAGGGCAAAGCCCTGCAGGTGGGGCTGGGGTGGGGTGGTTCCCAGGCAGAGGTGGGTGTCAGAGGAAATGCCCCCTTACAATCCCTGGGGGCCTGCTGTTCAGGGAACAGGTGGGCCTGGGCCCATGGCCGGAGAAAAGTCCTCATGGTCAGAAATTCCAAGAACTCTGCATGTCGTTTGTCTGCTGAGGAAGAGTCCCAAGCCCCCAGCTTGAGGGTGTGCGGGACACAAGCCCAGGGGCAGCCCCCAGAGACCCCACCCCTGGTGCCAGGCCAAGGTGAGGGCCCGCCCAGCATTTCTCAGAGTGCTCTGTGGGCCCCTTGCATCCCCGGAGGACAGAGCGCTGTTCAAAAGCAGATTGCCAGGCCCCACCCAAACCCTGAACCTGGGAGCGAGGCCCCGACATCTGCGATTTCAACCAACTACCCACGTGATCCTGATGCCTGTGCAAGTCTGAGGACCACCACGGGAGAGCCCAAACTCAGCATCCCCGCACGTCCTGCCCTGAGAGGTGCTGCCGGTTCCCTCTTGGTCCCCAGCAAGAAGGCAGGGGGCCGGGGAAGCGGCCGTGGGAGATTAGGAGGGACAGTCAGAGGCTGAGAACAAGGGCTGGCCCAGGCCTGGAGTCCCACCTGCTCACACTCTCCAGAGCCGGGCTGGGACACACGAGTCCCGCGCCCCCCCATGCAGAGGCTACCCAGGGCGCGTGGCGCCTTCATAACCAAAGGCCCCTCTCTCCCCTAAACTAGAGCATGCTGCCCCTTCTAAGGACAGAAGCAGGAAGAGGCCTGTTCCTGGGCTTCCGCCTGGGTCATCCCTCCAACTGGGGACGCCTTTCCCATCTCCTCTGGCTTCTGCACCCCAGCTCCCAACCCGCCTCTCTTGGAAGGAAGCCTCCTGTGATTAGGCCCATCAAATCCCACCTGTGTCGGGCAGGCGGCCATAGGTACACGGGCTTGCGTTCACAGAAAGGCATGTTTTCTTCATTTTTGACAAATCGTTTCATATTCGGTATCTCCTGCTAGACCACAAAGGTTCCCCAAGCCTGGGCTGGGCCTCCCAGTCCCCCTGTACCCCAACCCACACCCTAAGATATGGACTGGGCAGAGAGCAGGTGTCCGAGATGCTTAACTTTTTTTGCTAGCAGGAGGTCAAGGCTGTTTTCCGTGGCGCCGCCCGTGGGGGCCCAGCCGAGAGGAGACCAGGGTTCAGGAGAGACCTGCTCAGCCCCCAGGCTTCCTGAGGACTTGGGAAGCCCTCTTCATCTGAGTAAAGTCTGTCTGAAGACTCTCAGGTGTAGGTGCTGCTCTGGCCTGCGCCCCTCTCCCAGAAGGGATCCCCAGACTCAGAAAGGGGCAGGAGGCACTCAGAAAAACTTGGGAGTTGGAGGCCCCTGTAATCCAGCCTGGGCCTGGGGCCCCTGCCTGGTCCCTGCCCCACCTGCAGGCAGGACTCGCCGACAGGTTGAGCCCACTTGCCTGCCTGTGTCTTTTCAAAAGGAACCTTACAGAGACCCAGTCACCTCTGGTCGGGCAGGGCCTGTCTCTAAGAAGCTGCTCCCATTAAATCCCAAATCTCGGCATGGACAGAACCTGCCTTCTGGTGGCTTCTAGAGAACAAATGGGACAGGCAAGGCTGGCACAGAAAAGGAGGAACCAAACAATCCATCCTCCTCTTGGCTTCCGTGGCTCCTTCCATGAAATCAGCAGAATGAACTCTGTTCCAGGCAGACACTGGAAGCAATCAACGCATGGATGGCACTTTGAAAGGCTTTGGAAAGAAGCCTGCCAGGCACCTCTGACTTAGCCCGCTTGCTCACTTCCCCAGGGCAGAGGGCTGGCGGGTCTCCCAGGGCTGTTGGGGGTCTCGGATTGATCTGAGAAGCATCCTGTGAGGCGGGGAGATCAAGCTGATTTGATCCATGTGTCAACTGTAATCAGTTGGTTAGGCTGCCCAAGCACTGTGTTGAGGAGGATTCTGAAGCCAGATCTGAGCCCGTGAGCATCGTCATCAATTGCCGGGTCTGCCACAGGCCTGGAGCAGGGGCAGCACCTGTGCCAGGCACTAACCACGCCCACCCTAGGTTTAGGGCTCTCCACGGCCAATCAGCAATGCGGGTGGGTCACTTCCTGTCTCAGGATTACTTGGGCCACTTCTCCCTCTCTCACCATACGTTCCTGGGAATCACTGAGGTTTAGGTACGAGTCTCAGGCCTGGCCCTCACCATCCCACTCGCAGGTGCCTTGGCTGGGGTGAGAGACGCCTTCCCCCTCACCTTGGGCTGGAAGGACACTCGGTGCTTGGCGGGCTCCGCCTCCGGCTTGGCCTCCTCCCCGGAGTCCTCGCTGTAGCTCTCAAACTCACTGGAGCTCCAGCCTAGGTCCTCCGTCTCCCGGGGTGCCCCGTCCCGGTGCACATCCTCGTAGAGCAGGTTCCTCTCTGCCCCTGCTGGCCAAGAGACAGGGCTGGTGAGCGGAGGCCCTGAGGCCAAGCCCACCAGCCCCAATTTCTGAACCCAGGCAGGCAGGTGGGGGGGTGGGTCAAGGTGGACCTTCAGCTCCACTTCCTGGTCCATAAGCAGGAGGCAGTGAGAACACGACATCCACCCCGCAGAGTGAGGAGGACGTGAAAAATGCAGAGAAGCGCAAGAAATGTGCCTGGCACACAACCGGCTCAGTAACTTCCCCTATCCACATCACCTTGCTAGGATCTGAATGTTCATTTGGGGCTTGTGTGGCATTTTTTAGAGGAAAAGAGAAGTCCTAAGACCAAGTCCTGACTCAGGCCCTCAGCTCTGGCCTCAGCATCCTAGGGGGGAAAAAATGAAGATGTTCTGGAGCATTGAATGACTCAGATCCCTCACCCCAAATCTGAGTTCCCCATGAGGGTCCAGGATGGGCCAGTAGGGGGCGCGCCTGGCCCAGCGTCCAGGAATGTTCCCTTTTCTTCCTTGGCCCCAAAGGAAATGCCTTGAACGGGAAACTGGGGGACAGAGACCTGACAGTCCACTGGCCTGGAGGGACAGGTGCCACCAGGGCCGAGCACTCTTGGGGTCCCTGTCAACTCGGGTTTGAGATGCTGTTTCTAGACTGAGGTGGGAAAGCCAATTTCCCGGGCCCAGAACACGGGGTCCCAGCCCTGGCCCCAGCTCCACCTCCGGGAGCTCTCGGTCTCACCTTCACCTCTGAGCTTCACTTCCTGGGCTGTTACCTGGAGAATAACTGAACTTCAGGCCTCACAAAAGTAAGGCCAGACTCCAAAAAAGTGCACAAAGGTGAAAATGCTTTTCGTTAACACAGACAAAATATGGCACTGAGATGGGTTTTAAAAAAAAAAATCTGCTCAGAAACCACGCATTCTAAAGAGCATGGAATTTTGGTTATTGGAGCCCTCTCTACAAAATGGGGATAATAAGCTGAAAGGTGGAGTAAATATAATATATGCACAAAAAGCTCTTAGCCAAGAGCCTGGCACATGGCAGGCGCTCAGCAAAGAGCAGCTGATCCTTACTCGCGGGGGCTCTGGGTGGGCTTGAAGGTCTCCACACTGACCCCAAGCCTCCACCTCCTCCGCACGGGAAAGCCGGGGGGTGAGGGGTCAGGGAAGATTTTCAGCCAAAGAGCAAAACAGACACACTGGGGCTTGGCTGGAGACTCAGGTCCCAGGATCAGGAGGAAGCACGGGGTTATTTTTCAGCAAAAGATGATAGTGACTAACGTCTCCAGGGAGTAGAGCAGCTGGTGACCAGGCTGTGGCCTTCACAAGGCTGGGCTGATTGTCCTATTACTGCAGTGGAGGCCCCGCAACCTGTGAGTCGAGGGGCAGAGCCCAGTTCTTGGGGCTGCCCCAGAGGAAGAACCACGTGGCATCTACTTCCCCTGACTTCTGGCCCCGCCCACCTACATCTACATGCTGGATTCTCCCAGCAGCCCTGTGGGGCCAGAAATTATCACCGCCTCCCATCAGACAGATGAGAAAATGGGGCCCAGAGAAGACATGTGCTTGCCCAAAGTCAGGCAGTGAGCGGGGAGGGGGCTCCATCCACTCGCCGTGCTGACGACCCCCTGGGCTCGTCCAGAAATACTCTCTCCAGTGGAGACAGTGTCACCAGATTCCTAAGCCTTCAGAGGCCTCACAGTGGCCTGGTTCCCGCTCCCCCCGCCTCCTGGGGCCACGGGCTTCACTAATGCTCAGGAACACGGCTCCCCTTCCAAAGCACTTACCACCCACTCGGTGCTCTACCTCACCTATCTCACGGCATCCTCCCCACAACCCAAGCAGGAAGCTAGCATTGCCCAGTTTTACAGATGCATCGACTGACGCCAGAGAGATTAACCAGAAGTTTTGCGGCGTGACCCTCCCCAAAGTCCTGTGAGGTCAGGACGATATTCTGATTTCATATGAAGAAGCCAAGGCCCAAAGCACAGAGCGCTGTGCCCTAATTAATGGCAGAGCTGGGATGAGAGCCCAGGGCTGTGTGGGTCCACTGGCCTGTGCGGCCTGCACCTCAGTGGACAACCTCCCCACCGAGCGCCGGCTGAGCTCACAGGCCGTGCAGGTCGGTGCGGGGCCCTGGCAGGTGTGGGGTTCACAGCGCTCCTCGTGGGGTGCACCTGCTGAGGGCTGGGCCCAGCCTCGCCGACTCAACCCTCCCACAGCCCCGAGAGAGAGTGGGGGTCTCAGGGCGGCGGTCCTGGTCCTCAGCTGGCAGGCTCAACTGGCTCCCAGGCCACCTGCTCTTGCCCACCTCAGGGTAAACCGCAGGACATGCCATATCCCCACACCCTGGGGACCCGAGGGTGCCCAGTGAAGACTGTGACCAAGTGATTAGTGGCTTGATTGGATTCAGGTGGGAGAACAGCCCAAAGGGGTCAAATAATGGCCTCAGGCCACTCAGATCTCCTGGCTCTGGGACCTTCATCCAGCCACCCTTTCCCACTCTCCCGGATTCACATGAGCTACAAGCAGGAATGGGTTCCAGGCTCCTCCAGGGCTTGTTAAATGGATGGGTGGATCATGGGCCCATCCGCCCTGCTCCTGGGACAGGTGTCAGGAGTGTGCCCCCGGGGAACGTCGGGCCTTGTCATGTTGTCTGTGTGTCTCTCCCGCTGGACTATATGCTGCCCCGGGATGGTTACGGTCGCCCCTGTCAGACTAGGAGCTCCACAAATGCAGGGGCTGTTTCCCCCACTAGACAGGGAGCCCCTGAAGACAGGCAGAACAGTGTTGTAGGAAAAGCAGAGTCCAGCAGATGTCTATTCAAATTCTGGCTGTGTGATCTGGGGCTGGTGGCTTAACCTCTCTGATGTGACTGTCAACTGGAGCCATAGGCCCTGCCCTACCGACCTCATGGGGTTGATTGAAAAGGGGAAGCAAATGTGTTTCATCTTTGAATAAAATGCCTCCCAAGTTCTTTTGGGGGGGAGGGGACAGAGCACTGGACTTGGAGTCAGAATGACCCAGGTTTGAATCCCAGCTCTGCCTCTACAGTTTCCTCCTCTGAAGAATAAGGAAGTAATACCCTAAGTCAAAGTTTCAAAGCAGATTACAGGAGATAAACCATGAAGAGCAGCTGGCAAAACGTGTTTAAGCAAAGACAGTTCTTACTATGAATGGATGTTAAATAGCCCTCCTCCCTGGGTAGTCCTCCTTCCAGCTAGGTGAGTATGTGGGCCCAGTTCCAGCACACTCACCCTCCTCCACCCTGTTTCTCCTCTGCGGCCCCAATCTCCCCGCCTTCCCAGCCCCGCACGGGCCTGGCCCTACAGCAGGGCCCAGGCTTTCCCAGGCTTTCTCTGCTTCACCATTCAGCAAGTCTGGACTATTATCCCATTTTCAGGAGGAATGGAGGCTTGGAGAAGTGAGTGATTTGCCTGGAGACCCACAGCCCAGCATGCCCCTGCCCCTGAAGCCCTAACCCCTGCGCTTTTTGCCCTAACCCCGCCCCATGAAGCCCTAACCCCGCCCCAGCCCCAGCCTGGCCACGCCCCCAGCCGTCTCCGGACTCTCCCGGGAAGACGGCCGTGGTTTTTAAAAGCAAGAAGGAGGGGCCGTGGACTCGGTGGGGCCGGGGAGGAAGTGGAAGGAGAGACCCTCCCCAGGCCCCGCCCTCCCGCCCCCCCCCTCCCACCCCTCCTCTGTCCGGAGAGAAGCAGGACGCCTGAAAGAGGCTTTACCGGGTTGATGGGCGTCCAGGTTCTCGCAGGGGACGTCGTCGTAAATCACATCTTCTTCCAGGGCGGGGAAAGTAAACCGGTCGACTGGGAGAGAAGGGAGAGGAAAAGAGCACGAAGGAGGCTGTGGTGGCCCAGGGCGGCTGCCAGACTGACATCAGGACTGCACCAGCTGGCAGCTCCCTCTGCCCGCCGGCCCGCATCCCCACGGCTCAGCTGGGCCAGCGTTCTGCAGCCCAGCCCCTGGGGAGCCCCAGCCTGCCACTGCTCTGAGAGGACGCAGGTTCCGCTGCCTCTTACCGCTCCCCAGCCCCTCCAAGGCGCCCTCCCAGTGACTGCGGCACACCCCCCCTGCCACCCTGCCACCTGCAGGCCTGCCCCTCTGACTGATGGCACCTGCAGGGAGCATGAAGCAAACCCAGCACCTGTGCCCCAGGGCCCGGAAGCCTCTTCAGCCGCCCAGGCCGCCAGGACTACCCAAAAGGAGTCACCCCCCACCCAGAGGCGGGGGAGGGCAAGGCAGCCATATCTAATGAGCACAGGATACAGCAGGGAGTGGGGGAATGGATTTGGAGAGTGGGGTTAAGGAGAGTCCCCCAAAACTCAGCCAGCAGGGTCCTGATTGGTAAAAAAAAAAAAAAAATTCTGCAAATGAGCGCATCACTCCCCTAACATTTTGCTGGGTGTGCTATGAGCAGGGCAGAGAGCACATCCTGTCCATGTTAGCAGCTCCTGAGCTGGAATATTTAAAGAGGTCTCCCCCCCATAACTGTGTGCCCAATCTCTGCCCTCTCTAGGGGCATGTGGCCCCAGCAGAGCGAGGGTTTGGAAAACCAGTCCCCACGCCTGATGGTAGCCTGTCCTCACCCCACAGGCCTTCCAGGAAGACAGAGGACCAGATGGACTCTGAAGTCGCAGTTCCTAACTGCGTTGCTCCCTGCGGTCTCAGGGCCCCCAGAGCCCTGTAGGAGCCTCACCGCCCCCTCCCCACCGACACAGATTCTGCCTCCCACATGGCTCAGACCTGCCCACCTCTCTCCAGGTCCCTGGCTCCAGCCATCAGCCTCCCTCCCCTGGACAGCCTCCAGCCCACCACCTTGACTCAGAGCATCCGTGATGGGACTGAAATGCAGACGTGGCCTCATGGCTTCCTCTTGGCCTCTTATGGCTCACTGTAACTTTGGGGAAAGCACGGCCTCCGAGGCCACCCCACACACACTCTGGGAGGAACTGGGGAGATGGCAGCCTCACCTGGCCCTGCTCACCCCTTAGACCCTCCCCTCCACCACACCAAGGCTCACTGCTTCCCAGGTGCCAGGCATCCCCTCGCCCTTGGGCTCCGGCACAGGCTGCCCTCTCAGCCTAGACACTCTTGCCCTGACCCCTGCTCCTTCACTCTCTGCCTCAGGACTCGTGGGCTCTCCCAACTCCCACCTGCCCATCCTAGCACCTGCCCTCTGCACGGTAACCGCCCGCCTATGTGTCTGGTCCTGCTGCCAGAGGGACCTCGTCTTGGTCACGAGTGTACACCCACCACCCAGATCACCCTGGCCCGCTGCAGGAGCTTTGGAAGTATTTGGGGGACAGAGGAGCAGCTGAATGTGTGATCTACTCCTGGATCACGACTCACATCAGGTGGCCAAGGGGGCAACTCTCAAGGGTGGGCAGTGGCCGGTGCCCCTCAGAGCTGCCACCAAGCCCACAGCAGCCATGAAGCAAGGACAACCCCTCGGCTCGCACGAGCCCACATCAGCTCTCTCAGCCTAGAGAAGGGGAGGCTATCCTGACACCAACCTCCTGGGGCTGAGACCTGGGGGAGGGGGGGTGGGGGATGCAGGGGACTTACTGCGACGGGAGCTCTTCCGTCTCCAGCTGGAGTGCCGGACCCCAGAGAAAGCTGTGTCCTCGGCATCCCCATTGCTCACCACAGCCGGCCCCCTGCAGGCGGAGAAGCAGGGCCAGTGAGCCGGGAGGATGGGACAGCTGGTTCCTTGAAGCGTCAGACAGCCCCTCACCAGGTGACAGGGCCACTTGCCCCCAAGGCCGAGCTGGGGAGGCCACAGCTGGGTTGGCCTTGGACAAGCCCCTTCCCCTCTTGGTTTCCTCACCTTTAGAAGGCACTGTTAGGCCGACCTGCTGCTTTACAAGAGCATAAAGGTCAAAGGTATTCACGGTGATAAGTGATAAGGATCAGATGCTCTCCAGGCCAGGGCACCCTGTCCCTCCTCCTCCACGGCAGACTCAGTGGGACTCTCCATCTCCCCAGTCTCCACATGCAAAATGGAGGAGAGGACTCAGGGGCCTTGCGTCTGAGAGACAAGGACCTGCAAAGCTTCACAAGACCATGCGCAGAAGGCAGGGCTTAATTCCCACACACACTTGAGGATGGGCTGGACCAGAGACACGCTTCCCAGGAGCAGAGAAGCAAAGGGAAAGCAGCGGAGAAACAGCAGACACCACCTTAACCAAGAGGTCAAGTGAGCACCCCCAGTGCCGTCACTCGGGCATCATGTACTCCAGATACGACGTGATGAGGAGGATGTTCACCTCTGTGGGGTTCTTACCCCAAGCCCATAACCCCAGGCTCATCATGAGAGAAACACCAAACAAACCCAGATGGGGGAACATGCTGTAAAACACCTGCCCACGACCCCTCAACGCTCTCAAGATCATGAAAAAGAAAACTGAGGAACTGTCACAGAGCACAGCAGTGTAAATGACAACTGAATGCCATGTGGGTCCCGGATGGGATCCCGGGACAGAAAAGGAACATAAGCAGAAAAACTGATGAAATCCAGATAAAGTCAGGAGTTCAGAGAATGGTAATGTGCCAACGTTGGTTTCTTAGTTTTGATAAATATCCCGTGGTCGTGTAAGATGTTAACAATGGGGAAAACAGGATGAGGTGGTATATGGAACTCTATGTGCTACCTTTACAACGTCCCTGTAAATCTAAAACTATCCCAAAGTGAAAGGTTTTTGGTTTTTTTTTTAAAGCCCGTGCTCAAAAAAAAAAAAGCCACATCTGGCAACCCGGAGGGTAGAGGCCTTCTACTGTCCAAGGCAGCAGCCACCGTTAGGAAGAATTGACTTGAACTTGCCAGCACGCAAGCCCTTAACAGAGAAGGAGGAGAGGGAGGAGGAGAGGGAGGGGGAGGAGGAGGGGGAAGGGGAGGGGGAGGGGAGGAGGTGGGGGAGGGGAGGAGGAGGAAGGGGAGGGGTGGGGAAGGGGGAAAGGGAGGGAAGGGAGGAGGAGGGGGAGATGACAACCAGGAAGTGCAGGGAGAGGGGAGGGAGGAGAGTGAAGTGTGGAACACCTCCTTTGAGCGGGCCCTTGGCCTCGCCTCGCCTTCCCAGTAGCACTGACAGGTAGATCCTGGCATCCTTCCCACTCGGCAGGTGGCGGGCAGAGGAACCTGCCCAAGATCACCGGCCTGTGAGTGGCAGAGCCAGACTGTGAAGCCAGCCTGCTGGGCCCCTAAGCTGGGCTCTCAGGACTGCGTCTCAGGTAACAGAGCAAGGACGGCTGTGACGATGGAAACATGCCACGTCTGCGCTGTCCAGTGAGCCACACGTGGCTATGGAGCACTTGGAAGGTGGCTAATGGAACTCGTGTGGCTAAGGAACTTAACTTTTCATTTTTATTTCATTTTAGGTCATTTAATTTTAAATAGCCACATGTGGCTAGTGGCCCCCGAACAGGACAGCACAGGCCGAAGCCACCAGCACTATTGGAGAAGCAAGACTCAGCTCCAATTTTACTGCCAGAAGTCAGCAGCGTGGCCCGGGGGTGAGAGGCACGTTTCAGTCCTGGGGTAACGCTTTCCATCAGCGGGAAGTAAAGGCCAAGAGGGGACAGGGCTGGTCTGGACCAGGAGGGGTGCTGGGCTGGAGCCACCTGAGCCCCAATCCCTAACAGCACTTCCCTGAGTCACCACCTTCTCAGCCTGGAGACGGCTTCAAGGTGCTGAGTCCAGCCGCTCAGAAATGCTCAGACAGAACCAAGTCATTCCAGCGGGAGTTGACATGAGAGTTTGGCAGAATTTGGTTTTAAAGTTTGCTTTGCTACGTTAACCACGACAACTGGTGTCTACTGGAAGAACGTGCCAGGTGCTGCTTGCTATGCTTTACCTATATTTGCATATTTCACTACACAAGAGTGCACGTGAGGTAGGCAGTGTCGTCCTCATTCTAAGATGGGGAAGCTGAGGCTCACAAAGTCTTGATGACTGACTCTACCGAAGTCACTCGGCTCATCAGAGGGAGCTGGGATCTGCAGCCCAGGCTGTCCGCCTGCAGAGTTGCTCCTTCCACCAGACCATGTGGAAGTAGGGAACCCGCATCCAAACATTCACCGACATCACAGATTCGCTGTGTCACGACGTCACTGCACCTCGCTTGACTACTCTCCCAACCATGTTTTTAAAAAGGAAAGAGAGAAAGAGCTCTTGGCATAGTCAGAGACACACGTTCGAGTCTCCGTCCGGGAGAAATCGTGACACCAGCTCCAAGGCTGAGGTGCGTTTTGACCAGTGGACACCCCGGAAGGTCCCGGGTAACCTCTAAAGGTGACATCGAGGCGGGATGGGCATTTTGGGGTAAGGTCAGACAGCTTTAGAAGGGATCTGGAACTGCTATGACATACTAAAAGCCAGGATGGGGCTGAAAATATGAGCCTCTGGTTTGCACGTTACCAAAACACAGTGAACTTATTTTTTCATTGTATTTCATTTTGAGTAATTTAATTTTAAACAGCCGCATGTGGCTAGTGGCCCCCGAACAGGACAGCGTGGGTCTAAGCCACCGGCACGACTAGAGAAGCTCGTGCTTCTGTTGAGCAGCGACCGAGGTACTGGGCCTGGCTTCCTGGGCGGGGGAGCAGGGGTCACACAGCAGAGCAGTCACCTTTATGCCCACCCTGAGTGCCTCAATGGCTGAGGCAAGCAGAGACACCAGGGGCCCCAAGGGAGGGAAGAGGCCAGTGCCCGTGCATGGACAGGTCTTCCCAGGCTTGGCTGGAGACCACCAGCACCTGTGCCCTGTGCTTTGCTGCTATCTTCTCTGCGCCCAGCCCTAGGCAGAGTGCTTGCGGACAAGTGTGTGTCTTATTGTGACCATTTTACAGATGAGGAAAGTGAGGTCCAGAATTGGCAAGTACCTTGCCCCAAATCACCTGGCCAGCAAGTGGCAGAGTTTCACTTTGCCTGCAAAGCCTTGCTCTTGACACCAACTCTGCTGCCCTCAGACCGGAGCAGGTATTCCCCAGGCAGACGGGAGGGGGAAGAGTCTCCCAGGCCAGGGAAGCAGTGGGCATGGCAAGAAATGAGGCTGGGGGTGCCTCCTCCCTCCCTGGCCCTTCTAGCTGCCTGCAAAGGCCACTGACCCACCCTGAGCCCACCCAGGGGCAGCCTCTCCCAGCTGCTGCCTGGCTGGAAAATCTAATTCTCCTTGTGAGCAAACACTCCTGGAGCCTCCCCAAATGTTTCGGATAATAAAAGAGCCATAAAAAAGCAATAAGAGTCCAATTATCTTGCCCTTATCTGAGCTTCCTGCACTTCTAATGCCTCTCAGCTTGCACACTCAAGAAAGGCCAGCCACTAAGATGACACCATCTTACAAAGTGAGGCCACCGCCCCTCGAATGCCAAGAAAAGGAGCCAAGTCCGTGGAGAGGAACAGAGAACGAGAAGCTGGGCAAAGAAGAGAAGGCCCCCCGTGACAGCGTTCACCGACCAGACTGAGGTCAAGTACACCAGGAGGCCACCACGGAGCTCAAAGCACCTTCTGAGCCCACCTCCTCTCTCTCCAGGGACACGCCGGGGACAAGAGGGGAGTGAGTGTCCTGTGACAGCAGGGACCTGCTCTGGCCTGGTCACCCCATTCCGTCAGCCCCTTCACACGAGGACGCTCAGTGATGATGGATGCCCCCGCCCCCCAGCCTCTTCTAAAGACAAGAAGCCCCACTCCGAGAATGGCAGCACCCCTGCCCCTGCTGCTGCTGGGCCCGGTTGCTCAGCAGGTTCCACAGGGTCCCTTCCCAGAGGCTACACAGTGTGAGTTGTCAGAGAGAAGACCCCCAAAACCAGTACGGTCAGAGGATCCCTGGCTGGCTGGGTGGCTGGCTGGGTGTGCGTGTGTGTGTGTGTGTGTGTGTGTGTGCGAGCACACACAGTATTCCCGACGCCTTTTCCAGGACAAGGTATGAAAAATATGAAGGAGGAAAGAATTCCACCTTTGGGAATTGAAAGGACCAGAATAACATGAGCCTTATAAGGCCTTGAGTAAAACCCAATCTGCAGCAGACGGAGGGCTGGGACAGCAGGGCTTGCCCAGGACGGCCCGACTCAGAGCATCACTCCCCTCGAGAAATTCCCCACCAGCACCCCCCACTACCCCCACTACCCCTATCCCTGAATCCAAGAGACACAAAAGAAAGGCAAAAACATCAAGCCCGCATTAAGCCTGCTGCCAGATTTCTTTTGAGCCCTGGCCACTTCTTAGTTCATATAGCATGTTAAAGCCAGAAAGGGGGTAGGGGGGAGGGATAAATTGGGAGATTGGGACTGACATATACACACTACTATATATAAAATAGATACCTAATAAGGACCTACTGTATAGCACAGGGAACTCTACTCAATACTCTGTAATGACCTATATGGGAAAAGAATCTTAAAAAGAGTAGATATATGTATATGTGTAACTGATTCACTTTGCTATACAACTGAAACTAACACAACATCATAAATCAACTGTACTCTAATAAAGATTTAAAAAAAAAAAAAAAGGACTTCCCTGGTGGTCCAGTAGTTAAGACTCTGCGCTTCCATTGAGGGGGCATAGGTTCGATCTGTGGTCGGGTAAGTTCCACATGCCGCAAGGTGCAGCCAAAAAAAAAAAAAGGCAGAAGGACCTTGAAGATCACCTGGTCGGAGGATTCAAAGCAGCTGCCCACGGCAGTCACCTGGGAAGCTCCTCAGAGATACAGACCCAGAGCCCCTGCCCCAGTGATTCTGACCCATCAGTCAGGAGGGGCCCAGCATTGGTGTTTTTAAAGCTCCCTCCTGGCTCCAATGTGCAGCCAGGGTTAAGAACGGGGGAATCATGGGCTTAGGGTGGGAATAGACATATGCTCCAGAGCCAACAGACCTGGGATAAGATCGCAGCTCTGCCACTTGGCTGTGGACCAGGACAGTGGCTAAACGTCCTGGAGCTGCTGAGGGATGGGATGAATAATCGCTCTACTTCCTGCTGTGAGGATTAAATGAGATAATACAGATAAGGCACTTAGCACCTCTCTGTGCCTCAGTTTCCATATCTGTGAAATGGAGCAATAATACTTCCCTCTTAGGGTTCCAGGAAGGAGTAAATAAAGGCTTGTAAAACTCTTAGCAGAGGGTCTGGCCCACGATAAATACCCCCGGTGCACTGTTTCCCTTCCTCCTCCTTCCCCTCCACCCCTCCTCCAGCTAACGGGGTCCCTGTATGCAATCACCTCTTCACACCCCTCACATACGGAATGGTTCTGGGCCCCAGTCTGTTTACCCTGTGCCATCCCCCACATGGTCACAAATCCACTTACTGAATGAGCAGAGTGGGGAGGAGCCCCCAGGGAAGTCGGAGGAGGGGACCCTGACTTGATGTCTATAACACAGTCCTCAGTGGGGGGCGAGCATCCAGGTCCCCGGGGAACCATCTTTCCCCACAGCCACAGACAATGACCCAGACCCCACCCTGGCCTTCTGCTCTGTGGTGCACGCACCTCCCTCCCGTCATCTCGAGGGCCCCAGGCTCAGCAGTCAGACCCAGGACAGGCACTGTACCCCCAGCAATAACTTATCAAGAGCCTTGTGGGGTATTGCAGAAGTTCCCATGGGAAAATGCTCACCCTATGTAATTAGGTCAAAAGGTGAGCTGGGAAACAGCATGTGCAATAAAACCACAGTTCTATAAAATATTGATATATATACATATGTATACTTCTATAGCAAGGAAGCTGGGCAGGAACACACAGTGATAGAATTAAAGGTTGCTTTTAGTCTATCATTTTCTGTACTTTCCAATTTTTCTACAGTAAACATGCACAACTATTAGAAAAAAAGAAAGAAAGAAAGGGGGAAGGAAAACACATCCCAGGCAAGTTGAGCAACAGATTGGCCAGCGCGGGGTCCCTTGTGCCCTGGAGTCCCGCTCCAGGCAGACCCACACCCTTTGAGGACAGTGGTAAGAGCAGCTCGCTGACGGAGCATCTGGTCCTCACATCTCATTCAGCCTCCACTTTACAGAGATGAAATGGAAGGTTAAGCAGATCAGACAATGAACGGGTCCTGGGTTGTGGAGCTGATGCGGAAGACAGGCAAGGTCCAAACCAGTTCTATGCGGGGAGACGGGAGGGCAGAGGTTAGAACACTGGGTCTGGAAGCCAACCAGGTTCAACCGTGGCTCTGCCTCATCTCAGCTCCGTGTCCTGAGGCTGACAGCGTGTGTTCTCTGCACCTGCTTCTGCATCTGTAAAATGGGGATTACAGTAGCACCCACCTGTGAGTGTCACGAGCATTACTGGAGGCGGGAGAGGCTCTTAGAACAGGGCTTGGTGAATAATAAGTGCAGAATACACGCAGGCCATTATTATCTGGCTACAGAGCCCATAAACACACCAAGGCACAGAATGTCAGCCCCCCGAGGGCAGGGACTGTCTGCCTCGGTCGCTGCAACGCCTGGCACATTGCAGGCACTCAGTAGAGAGGTGGAGGATGGAGGACAGAGGGGAAGGGCAGGGGGACTCCCAGCAGAACGCTGGCCTGGGTGGGCAGGGGGCTGCTGGGGAAGAGCAAACAGAGCCCCGGCCCTCTGGCTTTGAACCCAAGCGCCACTACCTGCCACTCAGCTCCCTTGGACCAGTGACTGCACCTCTCTGGGCCTGCACAACGGGACCCATAACAATTCCCTCTTTCCAGGGCTGCTGTGCTAGTCTCCTACTGCTGCTGTGACACTTACCACAACCTTAGTAACTTCAAACAACACAGATGTATATTATCTCACATCCATAAAGGTCCGAAATCCACAATGGCTTTCACTAGAGTAAAAGCAAGGTGTTGACAGAGCTGTGCTCTTTCCGGCAGCTCTAAGGGAGAATCTGCTCCCTTGCCTCTTTCCAGCCTCTGGAAGCAGCCTTGGCTCGTGGCCCCTCCTCCATCTTCAAAGCCAACCGCACAGCATCTTTCAATCCCTCTCTGACTCCACAGGCCCCCTTATAAGGATCCTTGTGATTCCGTTGGGCCTGCCTGGATAATCCAGCATCATCTCCCCATCTCAAGGCCCTTAACTTCATCACATCTGTACAAGGTCACACATTCCCAGGTTCTGGGAATTAGAACATGGAAGTCTTGGAGAGGGACATTCATCTGCCTGCCACAGTTGTGCAAATCAAAATGAGATGCGTGTGGAAAGGGCTACATAAACTGTAACGTCCGTGCACATGTAAACTATTAGTACCGTGTCTTCTTTGTGCCAGGCACTGGGATGGAAGATGCATAAGGCAGAGTCCTGTCACTGCAGGGATCCAGGGGGTAGACTTGACACATTCCTGAAGGGGGACTGGATGTAATGAATGCGAACCTGTGTACATTTTTTCAGGCCAGAGACTGTGTGGCCTTCATACTGGGGACTCAAGGGGTCTGTGACCCAAAGACCATAGGTCCTATATGGAAACCCCTTGTAGCCAGGGGTGGAAAAGGGGAAAAACAAAAACAAAAGTACAGCTTTTCCAATTTAGGGTCTGGCAAGGGGCCAGACAGAGGTCTTTCATGGGAAAAGGGTCCCCATAACCCTCCCATGAGGGACTCCACTGGGAGGGAAGCTTGTCTCTGTCAGTCCTCGGGTCCCAGGGAGACCCTGCAGGACAGGACACAGGAGGCTACGAATGCTCTGGATCTGGGGAAACAGCAAGTTAAGGGCAAGCTCGGGATGCCAAGCAACTCCAGACTGGGTCTGCAGCAATCTCACCAGCCTTCAGGGACACCTCCACTTCCTCCCGGGGCCGGGGGATACTCCAGCCTCGTCGAGCTGCCCCCCAAGAGCCCCCACGCTCCCCAGACCCTCGGCCCTCAGAAGCCACAAGGCCAGGCTGCAAGCCGGCCCTCCAGCGCCCTGTTTCCATCCTGTTCAAACACTGCTTCCCCAAGCCTGGTCTGATCTTCGCGGCACCTGATACGTCCAGGGAGGATGGGTCTCCTTGACTCTCCCAGCTGCCCAGCTGCTTCCCTCAGGCTCCAGGCCCGGGTGAGAGACGCTGGCCAGTGGGCAACAGTCCATCTTGCCTGGATAAGCCCAGGAAGGGGCAGGACAGGTACCTCCCGGGAGCCACTGAGAGTCCCTGCAGCCGGGCCAGGAGCCAACAGGAAATGCCGAGGCTGCAGTGGGGCCGGTGGGGATGGCAGTGAAACTGGGCAGGAAAAGCAAACAAATCTAGAGGGCGTGGTGCGCTCAGAGGTGAGAGACGAGGCCTGAGTCTGGGAAAACAGGGAGCCGGCGACCTACGCGCTCTCATTTCCCAGCAAGTACTTACTGGGTGCTCAGGGTGGCTGGCTGTGAGTTCACAGGTTTCAAAGTCCACCAGAAAGGCCAACCCTGTGAGCTCCAGCGGATGGATGGCTGTGGAGCCAGACGGGCCAAGCTCCAGCCCTGCCATTCACCAGCTCTGCAAGATCTCGGGTAAACTACTTCAACTCTAAGCCTCAGTTCCTCATCTGCAAAATGGGCATAATCAGTAGCCCCGCCTCCTAGGGCTGTGTTGCCTAGGAGATGAGATCTTGGGCAGGAAGCACTCAACTCAGAGTGTGACTTAGGAAACAGCAGCCGACATGAGTGGCATCGGCGGGATCAGCCACTCAGCCACTTGAGGCCTCCCTTCCCTCTGGCCTCTGTCCTGGCCCCAGTCAGCTGCCAGAGTCAGAACCCCGGTTCAGAGATTCTGTTTCCACACCGTTTGTTTTCTCTTCATTTTCACGGAGACACTGAGAGTCGTCTTTCAGACCCGGCTCCTCCTTCTGTCCATCGGAATCCATCGTTCATTCAACAGGGATGCCTTCAGCACTCGCCCTGTGCCTGGCACCATGCTAAGCCGGGAGGATATGGCAGCAAACAAAATACCCACCTCCCCCACCAAGAAAAATCCCTGTCCCCATGGAGCCGTCCTGCAGGTGGAGACGCCCTTCCACACCCCTCTACCATCACAAGACCTCTGTGTGGGGCAAGAGGGGAGGGGGCTGCTTTTACTCTGCTCCCATCTCAAGGGAAGGGGCGCCACCCAGAGTCACACACAGGCAGGGCCGAGGCCACTCTTCTTGGCTCCCCAGGTGGGGTCTATGGAACATTCCAGCAACAGCTTGGACACTACTCTCCCAAGAGCTCAAGAGGCAAAGTTAGATCTCATAAGTGGCAAAGTTCTTACCCCAATAAACACACACAGAAGGGGATCGTTCATATGGAGCCAGCCACCCCTCCCAGCATGAACCAAAGTCTGAAGTCCTGAGCTTGGACCCTGAGTCCCCAGCGCATCCCTGGAGGGTCGGGTGATGGTCAAACACCTGGCCTCCGGTCGGAGAGGCCCTGGCTCTAGTCTCTGTTGAATGAACATGTACCTTCTACATGTAACTCTGGCCACCTAACTTCCCCAAGCCCCAATTTCCCACCTGTGACGTGGGTAATGAAGTGTCCGCTTCCTAGAGACAAGAGATGGGACTGGGCATTTAGCTTGGTGCCTGGTACACAGTAAACACAATCACTGTTATTACTATTATCATTCGCTATTATTGCTGTTGTCGTTGTTGCTGTTATCTGATAATATGTCCTGTTTCGGAAAGAGAAAGTGGCAGCAGCTAGCCGAGCAGGCTGAAGGTTCTTTTGCCCGGCAGCAGGACGGACAAGGGCCCAGGCCTCCCCGCTCCTTGGGATTGTGGAGCAGCGGGGCCCGACCCTAAAATCACACCGTGGGCCTCAGCACCACACACACTCAGCAAAGCCAGCAACTCTGCCTACCCCATAACAGCCTGGCTGCCTCCTCTGGGCAATCCCACCTACCAGGTGAAGGGACCCGGAAGTCCACAGGCCTCACAGCCAGACAGGTACCCGGTGCCCCTGCCCAGGTCACCTGGACCGCCCGTCAGCCTCAGCTGTCCTCGTAACCAGTGATGCAGCACCGAATAAATGTTAACTTAACGTACACCTCACAGAGCCCTGCAAGAAAGTAGATTTATTATCCCCATTTTACTGATTAAGAAAGTGAGGCTCGGGACAGGAAACAACTTGCCCAATGACACACAGGTATTAAGTAACAGGTGAGACTCGAAGCCAGCTCTCTGCGGCTCAGAGCCTGAGCTCCCAGGCCCTCGAAGACCCGGACTCCAGCCCTCACTTTACCCACGGCGCTCCCACCCCCTTCCCTCCCCAGCTGTGGATGAGAGCTGGGGAGGGAGTGAGGTCACTTTGAGGCTGCCCGGATCTGGGCAGTGGTTCTAACTGTGCTGTCAGGAGCCTCGAGTCAGGCAGCCCTTGCTTTTCTGGAGGCCAGGTAGGCAGCCAGGCAAAGCCCAAGGCCATTTCCAAGCCTTCAGGCAGGGACCGTGAAAGAAATGCTGTGAGAAGAGATGAAATGTCCTCCACTTGGAGATTTGTTTTTTCAAAGCAATGTCGGCTTAGTGACTACCTCTGGGAAAATTTTTTTTAAAAAAAGAAAAGAAAGAAAGAAAATCAAGATATTTTTTTCCCCTTTGTCTTGGATACCAAGGAGAAAGAAAGCGATCTGGATTGACTCTTCTCCCAGAGGACTCCAGAGTGGAAATTCACCATCCGGGGAAGGAGGTGGAACTTAAGAAAATGGAGACCTGGAAGGGAGGGAACAAAGCTGGGAGCAGCACAGAGACACTTGACGGACAAGGAGTCAGGAGGCCGCCAGCATCTCACTGGGTGACTGTGGGCAAGCCCCACCCCTCAATCTCTCCATCTGTAAAATTAAGGGGCTAGAAAGGAAGTCTCTCGGGACTCCTGCTGCAATCAATATTCTGCAGGGGACTCACAGCCCAGGAATGTTTGCCCCCATCAAGGGCTCTCAAAAGTGATGTTTATTCACACCTGTTGGCAACCCAGGCCCAGCCCAGGAGTCAGAGGCACTGGGCACACAGTCTCCGCCCCTTCGGCCCCATCGCACTGGAAACATCCAAACTGGTCAGGGGGCAGGAGCAGAAGCAACCAGCCTCACTTATTCCTCACGATGCGTAGCGGCAGAGAACACGTCCATCTTACAGATGCAGAAACTGAGGCTCAGAGAGCTTCACAGGGAGCCCAAAGCCACCCAGCTACTGAAGGGCTGAGTGAGGATGTGAACCTCCAGGAGATGGTGTTCAAGGGAGCTGGGCTAACACCAGGACCAGGTACAGGATAGGTGGGCGTGCTATGGAATGGCGGGTGGTGGGTTAAAGGCAGAGGCTGGGCCCCTCTCCCAGAAACGCGTGGCCCACACTGAGTGATTCTGACGCAGTATAGCACCAGCTCTGGGGGCCACTGCAACAAGGCCTCCACAGGGCACCAGCACCAGCCAGACACAGCGTCTGGCCGCAGTCACCAGGTCTCCAGGACACACAGAGAGAAGGCGGCAGGGCCGGGCCAGACGGCTATGCTCCTGACTCTGAGGTCAGGGAACCAGGGTCTCCAGAAGGATGGCCTGAGAAAACCAAGTGCCAGACCCCTGGAAGGGGTGCACTTGCTGGCTGCCCACACCGTTTCCCAACCCCCTGCCCCGAGTCCCTGCTCAGTGGCTTCCTCGTGTGGACCCCTCCTCTCTCTCTCCACCGGTGAATTGATGCTCCCTTGCTCAGCCAAGACCCCCCTAGCGCCCCTCCGGTCAGTGTCCCTGTTCCCTGGGCACCCTCTGCCCCACCTGGATGAGTCTGCTTCCCTATCCAGACTGAGCTTCTGGGTGGCTTCATTCCGGGCCCACCCTGGAGGGTCGTAACCCCTGGGAGATCACAGCAATGTCAGGACTTCCCAGCCCAGGTGCAGAATCTCTCATTCATTTCAGGTCCCTAACCAGGGAGGAGAGCCTGGCCCCTCTTCTGGCCATAATTACACAGTGGCAAGCCCAGCAGAAATCCTCCCAGGGTCCACCCACTCCAACAAGCAAATGAGCACACACAAGGACTCCTAGGCTTGAATTTGAATCCAGAACTGCCCTGGCTCCCGGACCCAGGGCTACAATCTGCATCTCTGAGACCTCCAGCTGGGTGACACCTACCTGAGAATTAGCCGCCCAGATTCAGCAGCTCCAGAAAAACAAAGAGACCTGCCTGAGAATTAACCCCCCCAGATTCAGCTCACTCTAGAAGAACAAAGGGAGGCTAAGACACCCCTCCCCAGACTAGGGCAGCCAGGATTTAAACTCAGGGCCCCAGGGGCCCCAGCCATCAACCCCAGGGCCTAGATCCACCACGAGGCTTCCCTTAGAAGAGGACTCTCTAAACACCCAGGTCCTGAAAGCCGAGCAGTGAGCAGCAGTGAGCAAAGCTCCAAGAGGCCTCAGCTTTCACAGCCCCCAACTCCCAAATGCGCGGTCCAACTTGCTTAAGACCACAGAGGGAGTGGTGGTAAAACTGCCTTGATTAGGTGCCTGCGGTGTCTCTAGGTGTCTTACCCAGCAGTTCTTCATTCTTCTATGGAGGAAGCAGTGGCCCATTTTACAGATGAGAAAACCAAGGCCTGGGGGACTGGGACTTACACAAGGACCCATGCTGGGTCCAGAGTACGATGCAGGCGATCACCCCAACACCCAGGGGTGTTAGCCTTTAGGCTGCCCTGCCTCAGACAGGCTCCCAGGTGGAGAAAGGCAGAGTCCCCAGCAACAGCCACAGGAAAGGGAGCAGGAACGGTACCGGCAAAACAAATGGCGATGGCAAAGACAATTACAGAGGGTGGCACCGTGTGGAACACCAGAGAGCTGTTTAATTCCCAGCCACAACCCAATGGAGTGGGTAGGTACTTCATTGTTTTCATTTTGCATATGAACAGACTGACTTTGGAGAGTTTATGTGACTCCTTCCAGCCACACAGCTGGCAAGGGACAAAGCCAGGATGTGGAGCCAGGCCTGCTTTCTACTTCACAGGCTTGTGGGAAAAATAAAGGAAAAAGTAACACGTTTTAGGGACTGACCTCTTCCCTCCGGCCCAGGGATCCTGAAATGCGTTCCTCCTTAGCCAAAGACCTGCCCTGAGCCCTCACAGCCGCAGCTCCACCCCTTCCCACACCTCCTGCCCGGTCTCTCCTCATTTTCCAGCTGCCAGAGCAAAAGAACGAGGCTCACTTACTGTGTCTGGGGCGGTGAGGCCTCTGGGTCTGGGTCTGCGGGAGGAGAGCAGAGGCAGAGCCCGTCAGGCCAGCGGCTGGCCCAAGGGACTCAGCGCATCCCCGCCCCCTTTCCCAGCTTCCCCGGGGGCCCCAGAGACGGCCCGCCAGCCCGGTGCCTGCTGCGTCCCTGCCCGCCTTCCCCCAGCCCTACACCATCATTAAGCTCCCCTACCAGTCCTACCTGCCTGTCCCCACCCCCAGCCCCATGGCCCACATCGCAGCTCTGACCAGAACCAGTCACGCTGCCTGCTCTGGGCCTGCCCTCACCCGCAGCCCCTCAAGGAGCCCCTTGTCCCCAAGCCTGCAGGAACTTCCTGCCGGTCCAGTCCCCAGTCCCTCCCGATGACAGAAGCTGCCATTTAACACCGGCCTTATCAGGGCCTTCCCGCCCCCAGGGCTCTGGGAGGCTGCGGCTCTGGCAGCTGTGATTCCCTGGGAGAAGCTGCGGGGAGAGGGGAGCTTCCGAGAGACAAACTCTGGGCAGTAACTGTTGCTGAAGCACAACCGACGGCCAACCACTGCCATTGACGGCCAACCACTGCCATTTACGACGTGCCAAAGTGCACCAGATGCTGCAGGAATGCTAGGAATCTCCAATTCCCAATGGGAGCGATGGAATGCAGCTTCTTCCCAGTGGTCTGTCTTCCCTTCCTGCTTTCTGGGGACAGTGGAGGAGCCACAAGGCATCACTGGGAGCCTGGAGCCTCCACGCAGCCCTGAGCTCCCTGTAGCCCCAGAGGCCCGGAAACGGGAAAACCCCGGGCTTCCAGAGCACGTTACCAGCGACGGGGGCGGAGTCCAAGTGGATCAGTGGGGCGTCTTCTGCCTCCTTCTCTGGAGCAGCGCCTGGGACGCCCAGGCCAGCACTGGTGTCCTCGTCATCATCGTCACTGTCATCAAACTCAAAGGCCTCGCCAGGGTCGTCCTCTGCCTCGGGGGAGGGGCCTGGGCCTCCAGGAAGCAGCTGATCTCCTGGAAGGGAGGAGGAGTTAGCCCGCTGTGGGGTCTCAGGGTTTGGTCCAGAGAGAGGGCTGGAAGTGGGGAGCAGCTGGGGGTCCGAGAGAGAGCACGCGGGCAGTTCCCAGAGACTAGATTAAACCCATGCCCAGGTCAGGTGGCCCTCCTGTGCCCCAAGCCTCCTGTGGTTGGCTTGGGGCTCTAAGCAGATGGGCAGTAGACGGAGGGCAGGGAGCAAGCTTCCAAGGCAAGCGTGTGTGCATCTGGACTTGAATGTAAGTCTCTGGTTTTCTTGTTTCCTACTTTCCTATTTTGTAAGCAAGGGGGTTTTATAAATGCATCTGCCCACGTGCGTCTGGGCATACACCTGCATGTGTATTTCTATGTGTGATACGTCTTTGCATTTTGCGTATATGCGAATGAGCTCGGCACCCTGCGCTTTATTTGGTATGCGCGGGGGAGGGGAGCCTGAAGGCAGCCAGCTTTCGGGTACCAGGGCACAGACTGGATGGGGCAGGGCTCGGGGCCGGGGCTCCCAGCATGAAGGTCAGCCCGGCCTTACTCCCTGCTTCTCTCCCGTGGGAGGACCCCTGCCCATATCCCGTCTCTGTCTTAGCCTCTTGTTTTCTTCATCTGTTCCTGTAAAATGTGTAATGATTTATTTTGCCCCTTTAAGGGGGCAGGTCCTGGCCTGGGGTATGTCGCCAGCCATATCAGTAAACAAAGTATGTTCCAGCTATCAAGGCATCAGCCACTGCAGCCACCCCAGTGGTGCACCCTGAGGGGATTCAGGACCGAAAGAACAGGATGCTGGCCCCAGATAGCTAAAGTGCATATCAAAGGAATGATTTCAAGGAGCCCAGCCTCCTGCACTTCCCATATACTGAAGAGTGCTAAATTCATTAACTTGAGATGCCTGGTTTTCTTTAGTTAACACTAATCTTTTGATGTTCTCACTACCTGATCTTTGTTGCAAAAACTCCTATATATCCTGGCTCCCCCCTCACCTCTTAGGAGGGGTCCCTCAGAGCTATCTGAGAGGCTGCCTCCCGGGCTTAAGTCCTCAGTAAGTCCATCAAGTAAAACATAATTCTCTACTTTGAGGTTGTGCATTTTTTTTCAGTCAACGGGCAGAACTCAGCAAACTTGAACAAGAACTTCACTTGTTTCATTAAACAAGTGAAGAAATGGATCCTCTATCCTAAGGAGCATAACAAGCCCTCGCCTTCGGCCCATTTCAGCAAGCTGAGGTCCCCAGTCTTCTTCCTTAGAAGACTTCTTTCCTAGAATCTGAGCCTAAACAGAACCTCAAGCGTCCATGTAGCCCATCTCCCTACCTCGTGCAAACCCACTCCCAAACCAAGGGACAATGTGGGCTGGTTTTAACCTGATCGCCCTTCCCTGGGCTGCCTGGAGCAGGCCTGTCACAGCTCATGTCACACATTTTAGAGCATGAGCTGGGGCCCACCCAGTCTTGTCTGGGTCCCCTTCACCTCTCTGAACCTTGGTTTCTTCCCTGTAAATTGGAGAATGAAACAGCACCTACCTCATAAGGCTGATGTGAATGTGATGTGAGATGTAGGTCAGGGTTTCTCAGCCTCCTATCGGGGCGGCATGGTCTTTGCGCTGGGGGGCTCTACAGGATGTGTAGCAGCATTCCTGGCCTCTACCCTCCAGCTATGACAACCAAAAATGTCTGCAGACATTGCCAAATGTCCCCTGGGGGACAAAACTGCCCCTGGTGGAGAACTGCTCTGGTAGCTGTAGCTCTTGGCATAGTGCCTGGGATGCGAGTGTTACACAGTGACACCTGGTGTAATTTCTGTCCCCTCCCTGCCCGAGATCCTTGAGGACAGGACTGTCCACAGACGGATCGATAAGTAAATGGGTGGGGAGGTGGATGGAGCAGAGAGACAGCTAGACGGGCCAGCGGATGGACAGATGGACAGATCTGATTCTAGCAGTCTCACTGACCAGAAAAATCCAACCCCCCCCCCGCCCCGCCCACAGTGACCTGGGGTTTCCAGAGCAGAACATTTTAGGTGCAAGTGTATCAAATTCAAGAAGACCCTTCCTCAGCTGCTTGACTGCAGCAGAAACCCAGAGCTAACTGGCCCTCCCCGGTCACATTTGGTATTACTTTTGATATTGCTTTCAACACTTCCGTTTTGGATATGTATATGTACACGCATATATAAAATGTGTGTGTATAGCATCTTCTACTGTTCTCCCCTTGCTCATTCCACTCCAGCCACACCGGTCTCCCTGCTGTACCGTGAAAGTGCCAGCTCTGCTCCTGCCTCAGGACCTTTGCACTTTCAGTCCTGGGGTCCAGAATGTTCTTTCCCCCAGGCGTCTTCTCCTGCTCTCACCTCCTTCAGGTCTTTACCATATGTCAGCTTCCAATGAGGCTGCCAGGACCAAAACTGCCCCCAGTGACACCTGGGGGCTCCCGATTTGCCTTGCCTGCTTTCTTTTTCTCTGTGGCCCTTATCAGCATGTGACACACAGTATGTTTTATTTATTTTACTGTCTGTCTCCTCTGCTAGAATGTAAGCTTCCTGAGGGCAGGTATTCTTGTCTGTTTCACTGTCATATTCCCAGCATCTGGTAATGTGCCCGACATATGGTAGGCACATAATAAGTATTTGCTGAATACACATAAACACACACACACACACACACACACACACACACACACACACACACTCCTATTGTCAGGTCTATGGGTTGCAGTTTTAAAAGTTTAAAAAATGCTGGAATAAATGACCACAAAGTCCCTGCCCACTATTTCTGGACCACCAGATTCAGACCTATCCTGACCAAAGGGGCTTCAGTGCCCATGGTCCTGCCCACTTGAATCTGCTGGGCAGACAGTGGGGGGAGGGTTCCCTTTGCACGTGGGCTGTATCATTATAGTCACTACGGTTTCACAGTCAGACCACCTGGGTTCAGACTCCAGCTCTCCCTTATACTGGCTGTATGAGTGTCAAGTTATTTCACCGCCCTTCCCCCTACCCCACCAAGCTGCAGTTTCCTGATCTGTCAAATGAGGACAATAATAGTAACTGCCTTACAGGGTTGTTGGGAGGATGGAATGAATTGACAAACATTAAAGCACCCAGTGCGAGGTATGGGCTCGCTAAATGTTAGCTGTTCTTACAATGACGATTCTACTTACCATCACTGTCATTGCACCATCATTATCATTACCGTTATTACTATTATTATTGCCTTGAGTCACAGCCCAGGCCCTGACCCTGGGTGAGATGGCGAGCCCCTCCCCACTCACAGGCCAGGCCCAGCCCCAGGTGACCCGGCCCCCAGGCTGTGTCCAGGGACTTAGGTTACTTCTGCACCTTCTCCCTTTAAGAGTACAAATAGCTTCAGTTAGCCCAGCAATCAACACAGTCATGCCCGCATCCAGTGAACTGTCCCCGAGAGCCCCTGGGCTGGGAGGTTCAAGCAGAAGACAGACATGGCCCCTCAATGTCAAGGAGCTCACTACAGGGTGAGGCAGGCAGATACGGCCAGAGAATAATGTAAAAGCCCAGAGACTGAGCCGGTGCTAAAGAGAGGAGGGGGCTTATGTGGGGCGCGGCTTTGGCACAAGGCTGCCCCTGTGCAGAGCCTTAAAGGGGGAGCAATGGTCTGACAGGCTCAGGTTACGGGTCAGGGGGTATTCCAGGCTGAGGCCAGAGCAGGAGCAGAGCACAACAGCAAGTGGCCCAGTGGAAGTGAAGATGTCAGCAAGGACGATGGGGATGAGAACACGGCTGCGAGGTGCTGGGGGGATTTGAATTTATTTGTGAAGACCATGGGAAGCTCTCAAAGAATCAGAAAGTGGCAAAGAGACTGGTTCAACCAGATGAAACCAGCCCGCAATGTCAGATACACCCAGAACAGTAAACTTTCATCAAATGTTTGCTGAACGGAACTGAACTGATTTCATCATAAGATACTTTCGCTCTCAGTTTGCATGTCTGGCCCCTTGGTGTGTAGGAGAAAGGGTTCCGGGTGCCTATGACAGTGGCGGGGGGTGCGGACATCCTGGGACCCAAAGCCACGGCCATGAATCAGGAAATGCCCTTGTCCCCAAGATTCTGTTCAGGATCCTGAGACCCAGGCAATTAGACACAGCTCCTTATCAGAAGGAAAAATCAGGAGGCCCATCCCTGGATAACTGAGAGCTGAACTGAGCCCTTCCCACCCATCCAGACAGGTGGCAGGGCTGGAGGTGACCACACACGCCTGTGACGTTCCTGGACATGCCCTGTCCTCGGGAGAGCCCACCCCAGCGAGTCCCCAGCGAATCCAGGAGGCCAGGACCCAGGAAGCCACCCCACGCTATGGAGAAGGTGTGTCCACCGTGCTGGTCCCCCACCCTTCAGAAAAGAACACGGAGACTCGGGGGGGAAGAGAGTCCTCCCTGGGCTCTGCCTGGGGGCTCAGAGCAGAGCACAGGCGGCCCGTCCTGCCAACACCCCAGTGATAGCAGCTCCCATGCACTGAGCCATTGATTACCACATGCCAGGGTCCCACCTGTATTTAAACCTCGAAACATCACAGGAGAGGGTATCGTTATTATCCCCATGTTTGTGGGTGGTGAAACGGAGCCAGAGAGACACCAAGTCACTCAGCTGAGCTCACAGTGGCAGTGGCAGGGTCAGACTGGAGAAAAAGCCCTGGCTTGTTACCATTCTGCTAACTGCCACCCCCCAAAAAGAACAAGAGGTCAGGAAGCTGGGCCCAATGGGAGAAATGGCCTTGCATCCAGCTCCTCCAGGATGGGGTCCGGATTCTACCAGCAGTGTCCAAGGCCCCACTGTTAGGGTTGCCGGATAAAAATACAGGACATCAAATTGAATTTCAGATAAAAAAACAATTTTTTTTAGTATAAGTATGTATTTTTCTGCTTTCTTTTTTTTTTTCTTAACTCTAGCAGCCCCACCACTGCTAGATGACCCGGCCTCCTCAGTTCCTTAGCAGATGGAGATGGATGGCCCCGCCAGTCCCCTGAGCCCCAATTCCCCACTCTCAATTCATAAGCTTTACCCCCCAAGCACACCTCAGTCCCCGGAGGGGCTCTGCTCGTCTCCCCAGGGGACCTTAGGGAGAAAGGTAAAGAGTCAACCCTTGCCTGGAGCCCGCTCTATGAGGAGGAAATCATTATTTCCATGTTGTAGGCAAGGAACCTGAGGCAGAGGGGTGAGGCCACTTGCCCAAGGGCACACAGCTAACCGCCAGCAGGGCCACATTCACACCCAAGGTCAGCCTGCTCCAAAGCTAGCGGCCCTGGGCCAGGCCCCACGGCCCCGTTCAGAGGCGGGAGGTGCAGGCACCCGGAGTACCATACCTATGGCAGCCTGTGGAGGATGGGAGGAAGCCATCAGACAGGGTGCAGCTCACCAGCACCGTCCCAGCGCTTGCCTGCAAAAAGAAGGCCAGAAATCTGATCAGAGGACGTTCAAGGCTGAAGTTCCAGCAACAGAGAGGGGTCACTGACTCGTGACCCGTGCACGCCAGCCTGCCAGCTCTCACCCTGTTCCCCAGCCGCTTCGGGAACACAGGACAGCGCCAGCAAGGGCCCAGCCCTCACCTTCATAAATCATTAACCCGCAGAAAAACCAGCAGCGGCAGAACCCTAAGCCATCTTCCCAGAAGGGCCCTGCCTCCACGGACCTTCCTCTGCCCAATACCAAGGAACCTCGGGAGCCTGCTGGGTCCAGCTAGGCTGACAGGTGGGTCCCCACTGGCTGACAGGTGAAACTCCAGCCTCAGAAGCCAGGATCACACTCAGCCCCCGTGTTGCAGAAGCCGGATCACACCTGAACTGTCATGGATGTGGCCAGATACTTCCTCCTCCATGGGCGCCCTTGGGTCCAGCTGCTCTCCCCAGCTCCCGCCCCAGTGGTCCCACGGAAGGCCATTCACTCTCTCTCTGTCTCTCCCTGTGCTGCACCCACGAGGTTGGCCACTTAGCACGTGGGTGTGAGGGAAATAAAGGGCTTCATGGAGACAGGTGGCTCGAGATCTGGGCGGAATCCCAAATACTGGGAGCTGGGGGCAGTTTCTCCAGGCCTCGCAGTGGAGGATCCCGCAACCAAGAAGCCAGTGCCTCCACCGGGCTTCCTGGGCCCTGGAGCCAAGCTTGCCCGATGCCCCCTGCCAAGCAGTGACAGAAAGAGTTCTCCCCACTCCCGGTTCACACCCCCGATTCTGAGCTAGAGGCAGTCCTTCTAGACTTCCTGGGGAGGAGGGGATCGACCCTAGAGGGAAAGCCCCAAGCCCTCCTTTCTAATCAGCGCCTGACACAAACTGGCTGCGTGCCTATTTTCCTTTCCAATCCTTAAAACCTCTATTTGTGTTAGCTGGTTTCCTAAATAAAAATAGAATGCATGTAAAGGGCAATTAATAAGAGCAAACATCTATGCAGTGCCTACTATATCTCCTACATTATTCTGAGCACTTTACAAATATGAAAATCCAAATAATCCAAATTATGAGAAAATGAGGCCCAGGGTGGTTAAGTAAGTAGCCCAAGATCACACAGCTAGTAAGCAGCAGAGCCAGGGTGTGAACCCAGGCCATGGGCCCCGGTGTGTGCTCATTATGTAACCATGCTCCACTGTCTCTCAAAGTCCAAACAATACAAAAGATGTACAATGAAAAGTCAGTCTCTCAAATCCCCCAGGAGTGACCACTATTACTGGTTTCTTATGAATCCTTCCAGAACTATGCCATGTATGCGCCAGCTTGTTTATCCGTATATATGCCTTGTTTTATACAGGAGGAAGCACATTGCACACCCTGTGGTGCAACCACTTTTTAAAAAAATTTTTTTAATTGAAGTATAGTTTATTTACAATGTTTCAGGTGTATAGCAAAGTGATTCAGTTATACATGGGCACACGCGCACGTGTGTGTGTATACATATTCTTTTTCAGATTCTTTTCCATTATAGTTTATCACAAGATATTGACTACAATTCTCTGTGCTATACAGTAGGTCCTTGTTTGTCTATTTTATACATAGTAGTGTGTTAATCCCAAATTCCTAATTTATCCCTCCACCCCCCCTTCCCCTTTGGTAATCATAAATTTGTTTTCTACGTCCGTGAGTCTATTTCTGTTTTGTAAATAAGTTCATCTGTATCAGTCTTTTTAGATTCCACATATAAGTGATGTCACATATTTGTCTTTCTCTGTCTGACTTACTTCACTTAGCAACCACTTTTCTTGCTTAAGAATCTCCATGATCAATTCAGAACAGTACACAGAAATCAGTCTCACTTTTTTAATGGCTGTGTAGTATTTTGGGGCGGATGGGATATACCATAATTGACATAATCCCTACCAAGGGACACTGAGGTTGTTTCCAGGCTTTGGTGTTATAAAGCCTTCCTCCATACACTTGGCCTTGAGCGAATGGATGCATGAACCTGTCAGTCACACTCCTGGGCGGGATCTGCTGGGTCAGAGATTGCACTTTTCATCCTGACTGAATGCAGATTGCTCTCCACTAAGTGTGTGACTGTGTCTTTTAGTCCCACGCTGAAAACTCTCAGCAAAGGGTTGGGGAAAGCAAACTAAAATGTCTGCAAATCCCTTTGCAAGTTGAAAAGTCAAACAACAGCTGCATAGCAGTCCCCCTGCAGGTCTGTCCTCCCTGTGGGCTCATTCAGAACCACTGAAGAAGGAGCAGGGAGACATACCCATTTTGCAGGAGGAAAAAGGAAGGCACCCAGCCCAGGTTCATGTGCAAACTGCTCCTTAAATATTTTCTTTAAGGTATGTACATTGTGTTTTTAGGCATAATGCCATTGCACACTTAATAGACTAAGGTATAGTGTAAGCATAACTTTTATATGCACTGGGAAAATAAAGCGTGACTTGCTTTATTGCAATATTCGCTTTATTGCGGTGGTCTGGAACCCAACTCAAAATATCTCCCAGGTACGCCTGTACTAGTCATGGTAACTTTGATCACTTAGTTAAAGTGATGTCTCCCTGAGGTTTCTCCACTGTAAAGTTACTATTTTCCTTTGTAATTAATAAAAATCCTGTGGGGAGAAATATATATATATATATATATTTTTTTCTGATCATGCAGAAGCCCAGGATCCTTCCCTCTAGGCAAGAAAGTGCAATGTCCTCTCCTTTTTCCTCATTTTCAGGGATGATTCCTGCCCTCCCCTCCAAGCCCAAGGCTTTCCCCAGAAAGGAACAGAGACATCAACATATAAGGAGCTCAGAGATTTATCTGCATTATTTCATTAACAGATGAGGAAACCAAGGCTCAGAGAGGTAAGGATTTGCCCAAGGTCACAGAGGCAAGTGAACAAAGTGACAACACTAGGATTCAATCCAGGGGTATTGACCCCAAACCCTAGTCTCAACCCCTTAATCACACAGCCTCCCTGGACTTCAGGGCTGGCATCTGGGAGGCGTTTGCTGCAGACTAATTGGGGGCAGTGAGGTCCCCGGGCAAGGGCCCAGGCCAGCAAGCCCCGTGCACACCCACAGGCCTGTGGTCACCATTTTGCACACACGTGCCCCAAGGCTCAGAAGGATGTGAGTGAGGGAATAGGCATGGCTCAGAGCAGCACAACGCCCTGCTAGAGACCCTCACGGCACAATAATTAGAAAAGAATTCAAGGCTACCTGATACCACCTGGGCCCACTACTCAGTAGCCATAATACCTTGGATGAGTTACTTAACCCCCGCCTCTGTGCCTCAGTTTATTCATCTGCAAAATGGGGATTAAAAAGTACCTACTGGGGCTTCCCTGGTGGCGCAGTGGTTGAGAATCCACCTGCCAATGCAGGGGACACGGGTTCGAGCCCTGGTCTGGGAAGATCCCACATGCCGCGGAGCAACTAAGCCCGTGCGCCACAACTACTGAGCCTGCACTCTAGAGCCTGCGAGCCACAACTACTGAGCCCCCGTGTCACAACTACTGAAGCCCGCACACCTAGAGCCCATGCTCCGTAACAAAGAGAAGCCACCGCAATAAGAAGCCCGTGCACCGCAATGAAGAGTAGCCCCCACTGGCCGCACTACAGAGAGCCCACGCACAGCAACAAAGACCCAATGCAGCCAAAAATAAATAAATCAAAATAAATAAATTTTTAAAAAAATACTTCTAAGAAGTACCTATTTCATGGGGTTCTTAAGAAAATTAAAAGTAAATACATGCAACACGCTTGGAGGGGTCCCTGGGACACGGTAGTCTCTGGCTGTCATTAACACCCAGGGCACAGACCAAGTGTGATGACCAAGCTCTACCTTGGGAGTCGGGGATCCAGGCTGGAGTCTCATCTCCACTGGCAGCTGAGCTGAGCCTTGGTGTCCTCATCTGTAAAATGGGGTTCCTGCTACCTGGCCCATGGGACTCCCAGCGGCATCCCTGAGGTCAACCACAAAGCCCCAGCAGGCTCAGTCAGTGCCAAGATGCCCGTCCTTGACGTGTCACCACCAAAATGGGAAACAGCAAATGGGACCATGTGCCTGGATTCTGCATCCCAGGAGTGTGAGAGACCCTGGAGGAGGCTCAAAGGGGAACCCCAAGGGCTTCCAAGCCGTGAGGGTCTGGGGGCAGCCAAATCCATCTGCAGGCTGGGCTCTGCCTCCTCCTCTCGGTGTGACCCCAGGCCCCCCCTTGGCCTCTCAGAGCTTCAGGCTACATCTCTGTAAAGTGGGCATGACAGCACCCGCCCGGAGGATGCCACAGGCTGCCACAGCCAGGAGCCGGGGTGTAGGTGTGAACATGAGCAAACAGGTGGGGTTGCTCGGCTATTTCCTTTTTTTATTTTTTTTTTAAGTCTTCCTTGAGCTATGCATGGTCTGGAAGCTTCAAGGTCGGAGGCTGAGCTGGAAGAAATGTGTTGTGATGCCCCTGAAATGAGCCTCGCTCTTAAAAGCAATCCAGAACCTTCCTGCCACAGCGGTCTCTGGCAAAAGAGGCAGTCTGGCTGGGGAAGGAGCATCGACTGAAAATCAAGAGTGGCCCAGCAGGATTATCTACAGAATTATCTACACTCAGGGATTCCAACTGTTTCTAAAGTGCAGAGAGGAAAAGGACAGAAGGAAACTCACTAAGGTATATGAACAGTGTTTGCTTGGGTGGCAGGGCTCCAGAAGATTTTCTTTTGACCCTCTTTCCATTTTTCTGAATTTTCCATATCTTCTACAGTGAGTATTATAAGGAGGGAACATGAGAAGAAGCATTCTCATTTTTAAAAAGAGAACTAAGGCAAAGCATCACAGGTCGGACCAGACAGTAGCTGCAAGATGGTGTTGAAAGGGTGGGATCTGTTGCTAGATCTGAGTTCGAATCCCAGCTCTGCCACTTCCAGCTGTTACAATTCACCCCCTTCTCCCCAGCGCCCGCCTCACAGAGGTCCTGTGCTCATGAAACGGGGACCGTGGTGTGTGGCGGTGTAGCTCTCAGCCTGCAGTGGCCACTGTTATCACGGTGATATTCACAGTGCTCCAAGTGGGTGGTAGGGTTATGGAGACTTTCTTCTTTGGGGGGGGTCATCTCTTTAAAAACGACTGCCAAGACTGGCTAGGCAGGCAGACCCCCTGAACGGTGCTCTTGCCCATGACCCTACACAGAACGACCAGCAGCAGGCTGTCCTTCTCAAGCACATTCAGACAGAGCGAGAAGCAAAGGGACAAGCCCAGCTCCGGGTGTGCCTCCCAAGCAGGTCAAGTTCAGTGACTGGGACCACCCAAGAGCGGCCAGATTAGCACTTCCCTCCACCCTGGACAGCCCTGCTCACCACAGCAGGTGTCTTCCAGGCTCTAATTTAATCAGACCCTTATCAGTTCCTCCTTCCTCTAGAGCTCAAGGTCCATCCAGCCCAGAGGCCCGGCAGGAAACCCTCCTCCAGCCTGCACGCACCCGCCCCTCCTCACTAGTCCCTGAGATTCACGCCATCCCGGACCATCTCCCACCTCCCACTCACGTGAATGGCCCCATCAGCTCCCCCTGAATGAGGCCTGGAGAAATACACCAGGAAGGCTCCTGAAAATCAGGGAGGCTGCACAAACCAGGCCAGGAGTTTGAGGACAGGGAAGGCGGGACTCTGCGGGGAGGGGAGGAGAGGGGAGGGGAGGGGAGGGGAGGGTGGGCAGGGGCCCAGGTAGGCAGGCAGGCAGGCAGTCCCAGAGGGAGATGCTGGCATAACAGAGTCGGGCAGCCTTGCCAGAGGAAAGGTAGATGCCACCCTGTTCTGCACGGAGGGAAACAAGGACCAGGATCTGGCCCAGGCCCCCACCTCCAACTCTGGCCTCAGAGGCACCCTGTCTCCTAGAAGCCAGGAAAAAAGTGCGGGACGGGAGGTAAGACCAGGGGTGTGGACCAGAGCTCCTCCTGCAACCACAGACTCTGGGAGGCCTCTCCAGCTTTCGGCCCCTGTCAGGTGTGAGCTTGACCAACACACGCCCACCTCTGCTGCCACAGCAAGGGTTCCAAAACACACAGCCTCAGACTCTTCCTCGTTGCCTTCGCCTTCGGAATGCAGGTCCTCAGCAAGGCCCTCCCTGACCTGCCGCACCACCCTCCCCACCGACCTCTCTGGTCTGGGCGGTTCCCACGCCCGGCCTGACTGTTCCAGCCCTCAGGAAGGGCTTCAGGCCCATTGCTTTGCCGACCTGTTCTATATCTCTGGGTCTTTGCTCAGGTTGTTTGTTCCCTCCAGGGAGAATTCTCTCTCAGAACCAAAAAGCAAACTCCTACTCAACCTTCAAAACCCAGACCCTTCTCCTCTGTGAGGCCTCCCCAGACCCATCTCATGCAGTGGTTCCCAAGCCTAGTTTAAAAAATACCTGAGTCTGTGCTCGCTTCGGCAGCACGTATACTAAAATTGGAACAATACAGAGAAGATTAGCATGGCCCCTGCACAAGGATGACATGCAAATTCGTGAAGCGTTCCATCTTCTTTTGTTATACAGCAGCAACTAACACAACAATGAAAAGCAATTATACTCCACTAAAGATGTTAAAAAAAAAAAAGAAACCTGTGTCCCAGGCCCACAATTCTGAATTGGTAGCTTGTGGGTGTAGCCTGAGAAAGTCTATTTTCAAAGAGCACAGGTGATTCTGGGATACCTACAGCCCCCATTAGAACGGTCTCCCTCCCTAAAATGACCTCTTCTTTTCGTCTCAGTGCCCAGAGCACCGACCCACACGCTAGACAACAGCTGAACTAAGCCCAGAGCCTGAGAACTGCACTGAACTAAGCCCAGAGCCTGAGAACTTTCATCTGCTTAGGATCCACTCACCGAGGAGCCCATGAGGCTGGCGTATCCCTGAACCTGGGGTGGCTGCAGGTGTGGGGCTTCCTGACCAGTGGAGGAGGGGCACAGGCCCAGATGGGAACCTCAGCCCAGGTGTCCTCTGCCCTGCCCAGAAAGCCCAGGGCCAGGAGGAAGAACAGGGTCTGCAAGCTGTATGGTGGGGCCACCTCTGCCCTGGGAGTCCCTCATCGCAAACAGCCCCCCTGCTGCAGACTGTGGAGGGGGCTAGCTCGCAGGGGCTCTGGAGAGACAAGGTGCCTTAGCCAAGAGAACACAGGTGGAGGTACAGCAAGAAGGACACGTGTCCAGGACTCAAGAGCCCTGGTAGCACTCAGCCTGGGGTCAGAGAGACCAGCTTCAGACGCTGAATCTGCGCTTGCCCTCCAGTGGCCAGACCTCAGGAAGTTACTCACCCTCTCTGTGCTTCCTCTCCTCATCTGTCAGATGCAGATGTAAGTGGAGTGACATCTGAAAATGCCGGTAGGCCCTTAATCAATGTTAGTTCCCTTCCTGGAGTTCCTGCCGCTCCTGGAGGACAGTGTTGCCCCATTCTGCAGATTGCTCAACTGAGTCCAGGCCGACGGTCCACCAGAATACCAGCCCTGACCTTTGTGACCCTCGTCACCCTTGAGATCACAAAATGATCGTCTTAGAAACATAAGAGCTGCC
Source organism: Eschrichtius robustus (assembly GCF_028021215.1). Taxonomy (NCBI): domain Eukaryota; kingdom Metazoa; phylum Chordata; class Mammalia; order Artiodactyla; family Eschrichtiidae; genus Eschrichtius; species Eschrichtius robustus. Next base: position 13,446,041 of record NC_090826.1, on the reverse strand, counting down.
GTCTCCCAGCACTGCCGTGCACCAGAACCCCTGCTGAACATTTTACAGTGTCTGTCTAATTTAATTCCCACAACATATGAGGAAAAGGAGGCTGAGAGACTGAGGATGTTCCCAAGGCCACGCAGTGGCTGAGCAGGGTCCCTGGGTTGTGAGCTGGGAGAGCCGGGGCGGGACCTTCGGGCTGGTTCTCACGGGATGCCAGCACGGACCAGGTGCCAGGTGGCTGAGGGCGCGGGTGAGTGGGGGGAGCATCCTTCCAGACCCTCCACAGCCCGTGGCGGGAGCCTCCAAATGCCAGAGGGACACAGGGCCAGCTCCTCTCCCTGCCCACTAGGCGCCAAGCCACTCAATGGGCTTCCTGCCATGGGCAGGGGTGAGGCTGGCCAGTGGCTGAAGCCTCAGACAATGGAGGCTCTGTAACTGCCCGGGGTAAGTGTCCCCTCTCCCTAGGCGTGCCCCTGGTCAGTGATCCCCAGGCAGGACAGGTTGGGGGCAGGCCCCTCCCACACCAACCACGGAGGAGGCCTCTGGGCAGAAGGGACCCCTGGGGGCTGTTACTAGGAAACCAGAGCCAGCCTGGAGAAGCTGCTGCCACCAGAACAGCCCCCAGACCCTCCCCATCCTCCTCCCCCTCCTCCTCCTCCTCCCCGCCCCCAGGCACATTAACCCCTTCATCCCCAGAGGTCCAGTCCAGGCAGAAGGCCCCAGGCTGAAGGGCCAGGTGAAAAATTGCCAATCCGAGGGTCCCATATTCTTGGCCACATCCTGGGTGGCCCATTCAATGGGGCTCCACAGCACACACACCTGGAAGCTGGAAGAGGACAGCACGGAATTTGCACCACCCCTTCACCTTTCTGCGCCTCAGGTTCCCCATCCAAAGCCCGGGCAATTTAGTGCCAGGGCGGCTCTAGAACACTCATACCAACAGTAGAGCATTTTCATGCCAGAACCAAACCCAAGAGGTGGCTTTGTTCCCTCCTTTTCATGGACAGGAAAGCTGGGGTTCAGACCGGGGAAGCAACCTACCCAAAGTCACCCAGGAAGCATGAAGTGGGACCAGGAAATGGAGGGGTCTGACTCCAGGCAATTTCACGGAGCTGGATGTGGGGGAAGGATGGACGGTCTAGGCTGCAGAAATGGCCCAGGCCAAGGACCTCCGAATGCTGGGCCGCTCCCAGGCTCAGGACTCCAACCTCATCTTGATCTGCGCCTCCCCAGGCAACCTCACCCGTTTCGTGGTTTTTAAGACCATCTCTACGGTGACACCACCAGCCTGACCTTCCCTGGAGGAACTCCAGACCTCTGCCCAGAAGTATGCCTGCTCGGCACGTCCGCTCACTGGTCTACGGGGCATATTGAACTTAACATCCTGATGGCCACCCTCACTCCTCCCAGGAGTCCCATCTCACCTGACGGCAGCTCCAGCCTGCCAGGCGCTCAGGCTAAACACCTCAGGCTCATCCCTGGCTCCCCGCTCTCTCTCACACCTACATGCCACCCATCAGCAAACCTCGTTGGCTCTACCCTCCAAACATGTCTAGAATCTGACCACTTCGCACCACCTCCCTTGCTACCACCCTGATCCACACCACCATCATCTCTTCCCTGGACCATTAAAATAGCCCCTTGACTGGTCTCCTGCTTCCCGCTTTCACCCCCCTACCCCCCACCCCACACACTTTGTTCTCAACACAGCAGCCGAGTTACTCTTCTCCTCAAAGCCTCAAATGCCTTCCTACCTCATTCGGAGTGGAAACCAGGGTCCTCACCTTGGCCAACAAGGCCCTACATGATGTGGTCCCTCCACCAACTCCCTGACTTCAGAGCCTACCTCTCTCCCCATAGCTTTTCTACCCTAGTCACAATGACCACCGTGCAGCCCCTCAAACACCCTACCACAGGGCCTTTGCACTTGCTGTTTCCTCTGCCTGGAACACGCTTCCCCCAGATATACACATGGATGACTCCCTCACCTCCTTCAGGGCTCTGCTCAAAGGTCACTGTGTCAGAGAGGCCCCCTCCAACCACCCGCTTTAAAATCACACATACATATCCCCATCACACTCTTTCCTCTGACTCTGCTCTCCCCGCCTTCATAGTATTTAACACCTCCGGGAATCTATACATTTTAGTTGTTTACATCACTTTCCTCCTACCAGAATGTGGACATTATCGTTTATGTTCATCGCTCCATCCACAGCCCTGGAATGGTGCCTGGCACACAGCAGGCCTCAACACACACCTGCTGCATGAAGGAAGGGATCCTGGTCCACACCAGCCGCGCCACCACCATCAGAGGAGGGGAGAAGGCGGCCGAGGCCTGTGGGGCACCCGCTCTTGGGGCCGTGCCTCCTCCTGCCCGAAATCAGCCTCCGCCAGGACAGCTCCTACCAGGAGGGCTGCACAAACAGAGTCAGTGCCAAGCTGTGCAAGAGGCGCTTCCCCCAAAACCAGTCTGGGAAGAGGCCTGGGGCCCATGCCAGGGTGTGATCAGAAGAGGGGTGGGGCGGGTACGAGGAAGGACTTGGACTATTTTTACAAACTCGCTCCCAAAAAGACCGCATTCTTGCTCTCATGAGTCAGAAGCACGTGGCCGGGAGAGCAGACAGGACGCCGAAGCCCCGGGCGCTGCCGTCCTCGGCCGCTCTGGCAGGCAGGTGAGGGACCCTGGCATACACCCGGCTTCCCCGGGAAGGATCACAGGAGTCCCCGGCTGGCAGGCCACCGAGAGCAGAGGAAGCCTCCCTGTCAAAGCCCACAAGGGTCCAGTCTGGCTCCAGTCTCTTCTTCCGGCCCAAGCTCTGCCTCCCTCTGAGAGGGGGCTGTCCACTTTGTCCCACAGAGAGCTCCGGGCAGGAACAAATAACCTTTGCAAAACTCGGAGCTAAAAATAGCTCAGCCCACCCAAGCAAGGCAGGGCAAGCTGGCTGGACGGCACCTGAGGTCTCCCGAAACACAAGCCCCGCAAGGAGCCCCAGGGAACCCAGAGGCCTCAGCCCCAAAGGCCAGCACTTAAGATTCAAGCCACCCCCTTAACAATGTGCGGCCCTCCCCCTAACAATGTGCGGCCCTCCCCTTAACAATGTGTGGCCCTCCCCCTAACAATGTGCGGCCCTCCCCCTAACAATGTGCGGCCCTCCCCCCAGGGAAGATGTGAGTGTCATTCCAGCAGCTCCCTGTCCTCCGCACCTGCCAGAGAGAGACGGAAATGCCTGTCCTCCCACCTGCCCCCAAAGGAGCGGAGCACCCACGAGTGGAAGGGATCAGCCCCATTTTATAGACGAGGAAACTGAGGCTCAGAGAGAGAGGTCTGTCCGTGTTCAAGAAGCTCATCAGAGGCAGATCCATGATTAAGCTGCAGGTGGAGAGGTCTGGCCACGTCTTTTCGCTGTAGCAGGGTGCCTCGCCCTCAACAGACCAATGGATCCATCCCACTCCCTTGCAATGAATACCACACCTCTGACAAGATGCTGCCTGGGGCTCTGGGAAGGGGGCAGAGGAGACTGGGCTGGAGGTTTTGTGGGGAGGCGGGGTTTCGACCATGAAATAAATCTGCCCTGAATCCTGCTGTCCTGGGATGGAGTCAAATCCTGGACTATGTCCCCCACGGGGAACCGGTCCCAAACACCGGTCCTATTTCAGTACCAGCTTTGGCGAAAGCTTAACTGGTGCTCTCGACACCAGCCCTGTAATTGGACTCCTGAGGGACTGGCACCCACAGCCTGGTCCTACAGAGAATTCCTACCCTCCCTCCTCGCCGTCCTTCTGCCCTTCTCACAGAAACCGCACTGGGTACCATGGGCTGTGAGCCCACCTCTGCCTGCATCCTGCTGCCCGGCGGAAAATGGGGGACCCGTTGCACTCAGGGTGCCCCCATCCTGAGGCAGTCTCTGGTCCTGCAGGGTGTCCCTTGGGTGCCCCTTTCTGCCACCATCATGCCCCAGGTATGATTTTTAGGAGAGTGGGTCTGCAGTCAAACCTGGTTGGGTTCTGGCTCTCCATTTCCTCACCGTGACACAAAGACATTATTTCACCGTTCTGATCCCTGGTTCCCTCTTCTGTAGGAAAACTCTAAATATTCCCACTGCAAAGAGTTGTTATAAGGATTAAATGAGAATAATTCACATAAAATACCTCGCTGAGAGCCTGGAACACAGGAGGTGCTCAATAAATGTTTACTGAATGAATGAATGACCACCTCCTTCTAACTGGACAGCAGCCCTGGCCTGCAAGAAGGGGTGGTGTCCCAGGTAGAGCTGAGCAGTCCCAGGCCCCCCCCCCATCACTGTCCTCCAGAGTCTTTCTGGGTCAGTGAAAGCCCTCCTGCAGCTTCTGACCTTGCAGTGCCCCCCACTGAGGGCCAGGGGTGCCCACTCATGTGCTCTGCGACAGCCACCAGCTTGGCCTGGCCCTGAAGCTAACACTCAGCTCCCCAAAGCCGCCACCCACCTCCTGCTCCTTTTAAAGTCAAGATTCCAGGGGAAGAAGGTCACATCAGGAAAGGAGAGGACCCCAGAAACGACAGTGATGCTGAGTTCCCTTAGTTGGTGTGAAACACGGTGATGACCAAAGCTCAGTGCGTGGTGCCAGGGAGACATTCCAATTGCCTGAATTCACGTGGTCAAGGGGGGGGGGGGGGGAGGCGGGGCCTCGCAGCTGGCTGCAGATGTACCCCTTATGTAAAGCACCCTGGCTGGAGAATCAGCCCTGGGGAGAGTTGCAAATATCAGGATGCTTCAATTTCCTTGCTTGAACTCAAATGTATTCTGCTAAAGTCAGGGACAGCAACCCCGCCTCCAGGCAGCAAACTTACAGTGACCACCGCCCCCCACCCCGACCCCGCCTGCCCACGGCTGTCACTTGACACTGCATCAGGAGCATCCTCAAGTGACCCGTGGAAAGAGACAGGCCTGGGAAGGCAGGATCTGGTGCTCTCTTCCCTGCTTGCAGCCAACAGGTGCTCCAAAATGCTAGATGGCGGCAGGGGGATACACGCGCGGACACCTGTGCATTTCCTGCCAAGGCTGAGCCTTTGCCGGGTTCATCCGAGGTCTGTGCTGTGGCCAGGGTCTTGGTCAGAGGACAGAGACACCATCTCCTTTCCCATTAGGATGCAAACCAGGAAGTGAGCGAGGAAGGTCACGTCTTCCACATATGTGCCCTGTATGTTAGAACTGAGGTCTCCAGGTCCCACTCCCTCCTTCTGGGAACCTAACAGCATTCAAGAGGAAGGCGGGAAAGCCAGTCTTTATCTCTCTGGATCCACCCAACAATATCTCTTAATCATTCCACAAAAATTGATTTAGCACTACTGGATGCCAGGCACCATGCAAGGTTCTGGGGGTTTGGATGCTGCCCCCTTGAAATCCACAACCCCACAGGGATGCAGATGCTAAACAATTAAACAAGTCCATACATCTATACAAACCAGGATAGGCGCTATGGGGTGGGGGGAACACCAGGGCTTAACTGAGATTGAGGCAGCCAGTCGAACATTCCGACTCAACTCCCCCAGAACTGATATGGTCGTATGTACTCCCTAGGGTCGTTTGATGACCTGCCCTACATTGTGACCACACAGAGCAAGGGGACACGAGGTCTGGCGATGGCCCTGTTCTTTTGCCAGAGGCTCTGCCTCCGGTTGGCCTGGGCCAAGGCACACAACTGCTCAGGCCTCCAAGGGCTCTCCCACCTCCCAACGGATGTTTGCATTTTATGCCAAACCCAAGGAATACAGGATGTTGTGGGCGCTTTTTTCCTCTTTTGTTTTTTTTGGAGGGTGGCAGTATTGGATTTCAAATTTTCCATTCCATCTTGATTTATGCAATTACAGTTTCACTGATCCATCTGAGGCAGTGGTTCTCAATGGGAGCGACTTTGCCACCCAGGGACATTTGGCAATGTCTGGAGACATTTGGGTTGTCACAATGGGGAGGGAGGGGGAGGCTAGTGGCCATGTAGGGGGTAGAGGCCAGGGATGCTCTGCATGTCCTACAGTGCAGAGCCCGGCCTCCACAGCAGAGAACTATCCAGCTCAAGTGTCGACAGTGCTGAGGTAGAAAACTCCTGGTCTCGGGGCATCTGGTCGAGTCCTCTGAGGATCTAGAGCAGACGCTGGCCTGTTAATGCAGGGTAGTGTTACTGTTATTAGTCACAGGGACACAGAGACCAAAGTCATTGCCACCGGTTTCCATGGCAGATAGTACCAGGTTCCAAGTCTCTAAAGAAACTGCATTATGCTCTGGTTACTTGTTTTTGTGGATCTCGGGGCAGAGCCTGGGGGCAGAGACCACGACCTACTTTTCTGTGTGCCTCCACCACCTGGCGTGGCATCTGGAATACAGGAAGTGGGGAGGGAGGGCAGGAGGGAGGGAGAGAGGGCAGGCTGCAGCCTCTTCAAAGCAAGGACCACGCCTTACGCCTCTCCCTCCTCAGCACCCAGCACGGTTCCTGGCACCTAGCCGCCATCTCTGAGTTCACAAATAAACAACCAGACCGTGAGCTCTTCTGGGCCAGGGCCGTGCCCCACTCCCCTCTGATCACCTCCCCGCGCCCTGAGCCTAGCCTAGCACGTGGTTCAGCCCTGGACAGTTATTCATCCAGCATCTCCAGCGTGCTGAGTGCCAGGCGAGGCCCCACTGGGCTGGTGTAGTGGTGAGCAAGACGGACATGGCCCCTGGCCCTCGGAGCCCACAGTCCAGCAGGGGAAGGTGAACTGAATGGGCTCCAACAGTCAAGAGCCGGCGGTGCTTCTGCGGGGGAGACCTGGAGGCCTAGGGGAACTCCCGGGAGTGGCCCTGAACCTGGGGTGGGGTGATGTCAGTTAATGCTCCTTGAAACAGTAAACAAAAGCATGAATAGTTCATCTCTGCAAGGCCTGGGACATGGGAGCAGGAGAGAGGGAGGGAGGACGGTAGAAAGGGGGCTTCCAGCGGGAGCCAGGAGCCCCTGCGCTGCCCTGGCTCGTCTCTCCCCAGCAACCCGGCCCAGGTACTCATCCGCAAAAGCGGCACTGAGTGGGTGGAATCCAGGGCCCCGACACTGGGCACAGAAAAAAGGCAAAATGCTCGCTCGAGTTGCCACCAAGGAGTGAGTGCCAAAATCAGCATCACAACACCTCACATGTATTAATTGCTAACTAAGGGCCCGGAGCAATTCCAAGTCCTTTAGTCCTATAATTACTTTAATCTTTACAACAACCTTTTGAGAGAGGAACTATTATCACCCCCATTTTACAGATTAGGAAACAGAGGCACAGAGAGGGTAAGAAAATTGCTCAAGGTCACACGGTCAATACAAGGGGGAACTGGGATTGGATCCCAGGCCATCTGGCTGCAGGGCTGTGCCTTGAACCCCTACGGTATTCACACCTTCGCACCTCAGCCACTAGCCGGCCACCAGTCCGCTGGGCTGCTCTGCTGCCTGGGAAATGCTCAGGTGAGCAGACGGGGCCATGGGGACCCCACTCATGGGCAGCTGGTGGGACGGGGGCCCTGAGCAGCAGCACATCAGGAGAACGTGGGGGACCAGCAGACAAAGTGCTCCGGCCCGGTGGCCCTGGGCAAGGGTTCCAGCTACGCTGTCCCCAGCAGAGCCTCAATAAGCGGCCCCCTCCCGGAGCAGCTGAATGCAAACATGTCAAGCCTCACTGGGCATCCTTGTCCAGAACCACCTGGGGGCTGAGGGTAGGCACAGGTTCCCGTGAACACCAGGGATTCACCCTCACCAATCCAGCCACTCCCCTGGAGCAGGCACCTGGGCAGAGTCTGCCTGAGATTCAGGTCCCACTGTGCCAGCTGTGTGCCAGGCACCATCTGAGCCAGCGCCCTCCCCTCTGCTGTGGCTGAGGATGACCACGACGTCAGGCCAAGCCTGGCAGGGCCCCCTTTGGGCGGGCAGCATCGATCCCCTCCTAACCCCTCTCTTTGAAAGGGTGCCTGTTGATCAGAGCAGGCTGGGTGATCCACTGTGATTCGCAGCATTGGCCCTGCCATTAGTTCTGAGTCAAGCATGTTGTATTTTCCCACAATCAGTCACTCTCAGAAGAGAGGGATCTCTGAGAGGCTGAAATCCAACCTGTCCGCCAGGGCAAGAATTCCTTCTTGAGGATCCCAACAGATGGATGGGTCAGAGCACAGGCTTGGCAATCAGGCGGCCCTGACTCCAAATCCTGACCCCACAACCCAGCAAACATGTGACTTGACCTCCATAAGCCTCAGTTTACTCATCTGCACACTGGGTGTAATAACACCCCTGAGACCCAATTAAGTAATATACTCATTCATGCATTCAGTCAATCAATTCACGTTTATTAAGCACCCCTGTGAGCCAAGTACTGTTCTAGGTGCCTGGGATACATCAGTGAAGAAAAAAAGAAAAAGCCTCCCTGCCCTGATGGAGCTTACTGAGCCCAGCCCTATGCCAGCCACAGAGTGGCTATTCCGTAAATGCCTCACCTCTACCCAAGCCTGAGTCACACTGTCCCACATCATATTCTCATGTTTGAATTCCTCCTTTGGCAGAAGACTCATTGTCCCACATTAGAAAAGTCTAATAAACCTGCCCTCATTTCATCCTGTGAAGTTTCTCAGGACAAGCCTCCTCCCTCCTGCACGGGACACCCATAAGCTGTCCCTCCTTCCCTGAGTCAATCACACCCTCGCTAGGATGTGTTCCAGGCTGCCACTGTCCCTCTCATTGGTTCAACAAACACTTCCTGAGTACCCACTACATGCCAGGAGGTGGACTACCCCGGCACATTATCTGGGTGGCATTTCCTCCTTGCCAAGGTTGGGGCACACGTGGGAACACGGCAGCCTCAGCTCACCACCTGGGACACCAACTCACATCACCAACGTGCATGGAAAATCAAGGCCGTCCCTCCAGAAGTAGGTCCTGCGCTTTCCTGCTAACAAGTGTGAAATCCAAGTGACAGTAATTGACATGAAATCCCAACTACTGCTCTCACTAGCTGCGAATCAAACTAAGGCTCACTACGATCTCTGAGTTTCTAGTAAAACCAGGAGCCGGGTGTGGGGTTTCACATGCGCTTCGGGGTGGAAAGCCCGGCCCCCACGTGACTCCCCACTCAGTCTCGAGGCTCCCGGGGGACAGCGGCTGAGTCTGCTTGCTGCTCTACCGGAACTGCCTAGCGCCATACCTGGCAGCTAACAGGGGTTCAGAAAATGTGGGTTGGATTGAACAGAGTCCGAAAACTGAGGCTCAGAAAGGCAAAGGGACTTGGCCGAGGTCACACAGCTAGAGAGCGGGCGGCGAGCTCCGGACCCAGGTCTGCGCGGCTCCAGTGCCTCTGCCCGGCCTCCCTTTAAACTTACCCAGGTCTGAGTCCGCGCAGCCCAGCAGCCTAACGGGAGCCCTCCCGGGACAGGCTTCCTGGGGCAAAAGTCACCATTCCTCCAGGCCCGAAGAAAGGAGAGGTGAAAGCCAGCCACATGAGACCTTATTAGGGAAAAGTAAAGAAAGGAAAACCCAAAGCAGCCTGGTGGAGGAAGGGCCAGCCTGCGAGTCATGTAGCCCGGAATATTCCACTCATAGCTGGTTTCAGGGCGGGCCGGAGAGGCGAGGGAGGCCAACCGCCCCAGGGGCCCATAGAGCAGCCTCAGGACCGGGTGTACCTCGGGCTAGGGGTCAGGCTGCCTCTGCCACCAACTCCCACCAACGCTCGACAAGCCACTTCCTCTCCCAGGCTTCTGATTTTCACAGTCTGCGAAAACAGCCAAGGGTCTGGGGCTGCCGCTGCCTACAGGGCTGGGGGTGGGGAGACCAGGTAAAAGCCAACACCCCCCTCTCTCCCCAGCTAAGCTTACGCCACATCCCACCCGTCCTGTTGTGGAGCTGACGCCCCGTTCTGCCCCCATCCCCAGCGGCCTGCAGGACCAGCCCATGCTACTCCTAGACTGCTGGCAGCACTGAGAAGCAGTCTTCACTCACCTTTCAGACCTGCTGGTCACTTTCAGCCTTAGAAGACTATCCCCCGAGAGCCTGAGGAGGGCAGTCAACTGACTGAACGCCTACTTTCTACTAGGGGCTTTGTGAACACTATCTCACTTCCTCTTCGCCATGGTCCGGTGAAGTAAATTATAATTCCTGTCTTTCAGAGGGAGCTGCCAAGGCTAAGCCAGATGAAGGCACCTGCCCAAGATCACACAGCTAATAAGACCCAGAATGCAAACCCAGGTCCTGAAGCCCCAAACCTATGTTCTCATTCTGGCTTGTGTATTGGCTCCCAGAGGATGGGAACAACTGTGGCTGGGCCCTGGGCGTCCCCCTCGTACATGGTCTTCAAGAGAAGGCTTATTTGACTGCCCAGGTGGTTACTCCCGAAGCCCTGCCCAGGCCCCAGGAGAGCTTTGTACACTGCAAACAGGAAGAGCTCCCTGGGATCCTGCCCCCAGCATCACTGCACTCAGGTGTCCTGAGCCCGGTCCTGCCTGCCAGGGACCCCAAGCAAGACTGTCCCCACTTTGCAAAAAGGGAATCTGAGGCCCAGGCTCAGAGGAGCCAGAGAGCAAACCTCAGCACCTGTGATCCCCACAGCATCCTGGCATGGCCCTAGCAGCAGCAAGGAGACCACTGGGGGCCCAGGGCCAGAAAAGCACGGGCTTTGCTGAGAGGCCCTCCCGGGTCCAACCCCAGGTCCCATTAGCTATGTAAACCTAAGCAGATCTCCTGCCCTCTCTGTGCCTTGGTTTCCTCCTCACTGTAAAACAGACACAGCAGCCCCTGATCACCGGACAGTGATGGCAAGTAAATGCAGTCACGTGGAATAGAGCAGGTGCCCTTTCTTCCCCTGGAGGGTGCTTGCCTATCCTAGCCATCAGCTGGCGGGAGGCTCAGAACCTGGCAGTCCCCCAGGCAACCAGCCTGAACAGGTTTCCATTCGGAGCTAGATTTCTGGGTTTAATATTTACCTGCTTGTGGCCCAAATCTTCTGGGGCATCAGGCATGCCCAAATCACTCAGCCCTGAGCATTCAAACCAAGCAGGGACATGATGTGGGAGAGGGAGGGTGCGGAGGCCAAGACAGGTGTCTGAAATCCCGGTCTGTCCAGGGCACCCGGACCCAGGCTGGCTGGGGAAGGAGGGTCCCTTCCACGTGCCCCTGCAGACTAGTGCGACCCTCCCCCCATAGTACCCTGCTCTGAAGACCCCGTGCCCCTGTCACATGACGATCCATTTCCAAAGGACCCCAGAAACCAGTGAGGGCACGTGAAGTGGGGGCGCTGGGACCAAGAGAGGTGGCCCTGCAGACATGAGACCGACCCCCAGAGTCTGCGGGCTGTGGAGGTGACCGTCCACGCCACCCTCACCAGATGGAGATTTCACTCTACCGGTTAAGACCCAAGTTTTCAGACTTCAGGAATAAGCCCAGCGCAGAAAAGGAACCACCAGACTCCGTGCTCCTCCCAGCAATCCTACGGGGCATCACAGATGAGAAACCCGAACTCGGAGCCTGAGTCAGCTTGCCAAGGTCTCTATAATTAGTCAGAGGAAGGGGTGGGATTCGAACAAGGCCTTCTGGCTCCAATCACCCCAGCACGACTGCCTCCCAAGCTCCACACTTCAACTAACACTTATCAGATGCTTTACTGGGTGCCAGGCGCTGCCCTGAGTGCGTTACACACGACAGCTCTCTTAATCGGTTCAAGAACCGGATGAGGGAGAGGCTGGTATTATCCCATTCGACAAACTGAGAAACTGAACTGAAACACGGGGAGGGTGAGACACTTGCCTCAGGACACACAGCTGACAAGAGGCAGAAGTGAGAATCAAAACCAGGCTGATGGGGCTTCCCTGGTGGTGCAGTGGTTAAGAATCCACCTGCCAATGCAGGGGACATGGGTTCAAGCCCTGGTCCGGGAAGATCCCACATGCCACGGAGCAACTAAGCCCGTGCGCCACATCTACTGAGCCCGTGAGCCACAACTACTGAAGCCCGCGCGCTTAGAGCCTGTGCTCCGCAACAAGAGAAGCCACCGCAATGACAAGCCCGCGCACCACAACAAAGAGTAGCCCCCGCTCGCCGCAACTAGAGAAAGCCCGCGCGCAGCAACGAAGACCCAACGCAGCCAATAATTAATTAATTAATTAATTTAAAAAAAAAAAAAAACAGGCTGATGCCAGAGGCCAAGGCTCTTAGCCACCCACCCTCGCATCTACTCACCTCCCCAGAGCACCCTGTCCTCCTCATCCACCAACAGAGGCAGAGCCCTTGGGTTGCAGGAGAGACCCACTCTAGGAAAAGAGCCATGGGCTCAACGAGTTTTCATAGAGGCAATGGCTCTGATCCGCACAAGGAGAGAACTGAAGGCCGAGGAGGCCGACAAAGGTGAGAGCTGGGGGGCCCCCTTGGTCATCTCCATTCTCCCCCTTCCCCCAGCCAAGGGAGCCCAGGCGATGGTGTCATTCCCCACCTGCACCCTGCCCAGGGCCCACAGAGCCACAAGCTCCTCAGTGTGGCCCACAAGGCCATCCCTTCTTCCAGATCACCCCACACCTCCCCACTCACCAACGACGAATGTCTGCTGAGCACCTACTGTGGACCAGGCCTCATGGAGAAACAAACATGGAAAACAAAAGACAGAGCCTGAGCTCCAGGAGCAGAAGAGGTGCCCCCACCTGCCCAGCCACAGTGACCTGCCCTCCCCAGGGCAAGACCCTTCCTTGGCCTGGAAGCCACGCCCTACGTTACCTGCCTGGGACCCTCCCACTTAACATTTTGAGCCTTAACACAAGCCAGCTTCAGGGAAATCTTCCATGAGGCCCACTGGGAGAACCAGCCACTCGCCCCTCTGAGCAACTAACACTCTGGATTGGAATCATTTGCTTTGCTTTCTGACCCCTCCACCCATTAGACTGTGAGCTCCTTGAGGGTAGGGGCAAGGCTTTTCATTTCTGTCTCTCCAGTACCTAGTGCAGCCCTCAACACATGGTAGAGATTCAAGAGTGATGGGTGGATGGGTAGATGGATGGTTAGGTAAATGGGTGGATTAGTGGATATATGGATGGATGGATGGATGGATGGATAGATGGGTGGATGTGTGGATAGATGGATGGGTGGATCGATTGATAGATGAATGGATAGATGGATAGATGGGTGGATCTATTGATGGATGAATGGACAGATGGATAGATGGGTGGATGAATGAATAGGTGGATGGATGGATGGATGGATGGATGGATGGATGGATGGATGGATGGATGAATAAAAGAATAAGTGAATGAAAAAATGACAGGTGTCCATAAGCAGTGACCAAAGGCCACTGGGCTCAGGGCTCTACTTCAATCTGGAATTTACCAGGAAGCCCAGCTTTGCCCAGGTATTGAATCTGACCCAACCATTTTCTAGACATATTTCCCAAACCTGGCTGAGCATCGCTATGTGATCACTGTCTGTCTCCTTCACCAGGCTGCAGCATAGGTGACATAATGTCCGAGACCGTATCTGGTCTAACAATTATGTCCTCAACGCCTTCCCCTGGGGCTAGAGCATTGCATGAATGAACGACAAACAAATGAACCAAAGACCTAGGGGGCTTTTTAAACATGGAGATTTCTTGTCCCAGCCAAGATCTGCTGGCTTAGAATCACTAAGGGTGAGACTCACGAATTCGTATTTTGTTCAAAAGCTTCCTGGAGATCCTGATAATCAGTCAGGTTCGGGAAACACTAGCTTGTCGGCAAGAAGAGTAACCAGCTACTGAAGGCTGTGACCACAGATGAGGGCAGCTCGGAACAGGGTCACACAGAGTCATCACCAAACCTGGCAGGTTGTCACTCTCCTAAGCCTTTTTTGGCTCAAAGAGAGTCTAACGGCCTTTTTCAAAGTGTGGTCCTTGAACTACTGACTTCACAACAACCTGAATGAAGGGGAGGCTTTTTTAAAATGTAGACTCTAAGGTCCAACCCCAGCCTACAAACTTAGAATCTCTAGGGGTGAGGCCCGAGAATCTGCATTCTTTGCAGGCTATCGGGGCAATGCTGGCACACACTAACTTATAAGAATTACTGGCTCCCAGTTCCCAAGGGTGCTCAGAGCACCTGCTTGTATCTGGCACCTTCATGCACACTTAACCTCCTGAGAAAGAAAAGCTCCTGTCAGGACATCTTGGGAGTTCCCTGGTGGCCTAATGGTTACGATTCTGGGCTTTCACTGCCGTGGCCCAGGTTCAATCCCTGATCGGGGAACGGGGAACTGAGATCCCGCAAGCTGTGCAGTGCAGCCAAAAAAAGGGGGAATATCTTGGATGACTCCAAGAACCCAGCAAATGAATGACAGTATGAGGCCAAAAGGTAACAAATGTGCCCATTCCTCAGAACATCAGCCCCAAAGGGAACCAACAAATCACTACACCTAGCCTCTTATCTTACAGATGTGGAAACTGAGGCCCAGGGAGGGCTGTGTCTTGCCCAAGGTTATAAAAGGGTGAGTGGCAGAGCCAACCTAGAAGCCAGGTGGCCATGCCCCAGACTCACCCCACGGTCCCAGGCTGCCCTGCCTCGCATCCTCCAAGCCTGCTCCCAGGTAAGCCTGGCAGCAGGGCAGCAGCTGCCGGCCCTGGACATCTCAGCCAGTCTTGCTGTCCCAGGAAGACAGGGTGGCTCCAATCAGGGAAGCCTCCTGTTTCCACCACGTACGGTGATAAAGCAGCTCGTGCTCCAGGAAGGAGGAGGCGTCAGAGAATGGAATGAGCAGGAACAGTCTGGTCAGTTATGCATCCCAAGGAGACTGGTGAGGGTGCTGAATGTCACAGCTCAGTAGGGATGTCTCCCCAAAACTCTACGATCAGTCCACAGTGCCTGAGTTCCAATGTTTAAATAGTCCTGAGGAACCACCGACATCAGTGTTTCTCAGTCTGCACATCTGGGGGAATACCTGTGTCCTGAAATATGCTAATAGATACTCAGTGCAAAAAAAGGTGTCCAGTGGTCAAAGACCATGGAAGAACCAGGGTAGAAATTGCCCTTCTAGACGTTAAAGGCACTGAAAAGTCCTGCAATTTCAGAATCTGCTTGAATCATGATACAGATGAAGAAAGTTGGAGGCTGAGAGGAATTACATGCCTTGCCCAGAGTCACAGGGCGAGGAAGGGGGTGGGGGGACGGCAAGGCTTGAGCAAGACAGCCTGCCTCCAGAGTCCATACTGGCGACCACCGTGCTTATACTCAGCAAGATGATTCCTCTGTTTACTGTCGCTGTTCTTGCTCTTGATCTTCTGATGGAAGGGAGAGAGGGCAGGCAGCAGCAGGGCCTGGGCAGGAAGTCATCCCCACGACAGTGGCCAGAAGGAAGCTGAGGATCCAGCTCCCAAATCCTCTTCTGTTCTCGGGTCTGCTGTCACTGGCTGTGTGACCTGGGGCAAGTCACGGCCCTTCTCCAGACTAAGATGTCCCATACATAAAATTAGGAGCTTGGAGCAGATAATCCCAGAAGGCCCTTCCAGCTCTAGACAAGAGTCCGACCCCACTGTCCTACCCTCAGCTCCCATTTCCCTCCCCGTCAGCCACAGCCTCTCCCTGGTCCCAAATCCTCGACTCTGTAAACAGCGGCGGCCTGCGCTCTGTGGCCGGGCTGCCAGGCTAGGCTGAGCTCTGGCCGACGGCGGACTAAGCACTGTTTTGCTCTCCCTGCCATCATCCCTTCATCATCCTCCCTGTGACTCATCCGTTGAGTGTTTCCAGATTGGACCCCAATCACCATCGCTCAAGGGTGGATGGATAGGGTGGATTTTTCCATCTGGGGTCCCAGAGAGCCGGTTTTACCAAGAGCTCCGTACGATGGGCCACGAGGCAGGACGGATCCCGCACAGACCCTTAGCACTGCCTCTGGGTTTTTAAGTCCAGTTCTCGTATAAAGGTAACTGTATAGCCTGGCCCTCGGGAAAGTTAGCTAACCTCTTTATTCCTCAGTTTCCACACCTGCAACGTAGCTAATAATACCCACCTCCCTGGTGAGCACACCATTCAGTTAATACGCAAAGCGGCCAGCTCAGTGCCTGGCACACAGGGCGCTCCATCAATGCTTAGATCATAAGCTGCTATCTAACTATAGGGCTCTCTGAGTTGTTTTCTCAATTCAATCTCCCCCTGCCTCCCAGGCAACAGAGGACAGGAAGTAGAAAAACGTGGCAGATGTTTGACTCTTGCCGACTCCCAGAAATCTGAAATCCTATACTCGTGGATTATTAGAATTGGTAGAGACCCTAGATTCTCCACCTGCTCATTTTGCAGAAGAGGAAACTGAGGCTTAGGGTCAAGTTAGAGGCAGGATGAAATGTTGCCCAAGCTTTCCTAGCTGGTTTGAGGAAGAGGTGGGATTAGAACCCAGGTGACGGGCTCCCAGTCCGGTGGTCTTCCTGAGGCCCTGGGGTAGCGAAAGGGCAGAAGGCCAGTATCCCTGGGATGCTGGGATTCTTGTCCCAAGTCTGCTCCAAGTGGCTGTGAGATGATGAGCAAGGGGCCTAGGCCCACTGGGGCTCCAAGGCCTCGTGATAAAACTTACGGGGTTGGACTAGATTGGGGTGCCCCAAAGTGGGGGTGGCCAGAAAGCTGGAGCCCCAGAAGATTCTATCAGGTGATTTGCCAAGGAAGTTTGACAGGGACCAAAGGGGTTTCAAGGGAGGGCTCCAGAGTCAGACGGATCAGTGTTCAAGTTCTGCCACTTACAAGTTGTATGACTTCAGGTGAATTACCCTCTCTGTTCCTCGGCTGCCCCATCTGTAAAATGAAGATAACCCTACATACCTCAAAGGTTGCCACACGAACTGAAAGAAGATAATGCGTGCTGCCTGGCACACTTGAGGCCCTCAGTGAAAAACACCGGTTATTTTTTCAATCCCTCGGGAGCACGTTTACTATTATCCCTCCCTCACAGATGAGGTAGCCAAGACTCCAGAGAGGCAAGACACCTGCCCAAAGTGACGGGACTCACAGGAACAGGGCTCTGGGAACCGCTCCCCATCTCTTCCAGCCTCCCGAGAAGGAGGCCTCTGCCTGGCATCAGTAAAATACAGCCATCCTCCCCAGCGGAGACCGCCGCCCTTGCTGGCCTCCCATGACCTGGCCCAGCCCCAGAGAGTTTTCTCATCACTCACTGGGGAGGAAGCCAGTTCCCCAGGAAACTGCTTAAACATGGGGCCCCAGCTCCTGGGAAGGCCGGACTCCCAGTTCCCAGCAGCAGCCCAGCTCCTCCCTCCCAGAAGTCCCACCCAGCCTCTGAGACCGGCAAAAGGACAACATTTAAAGGCACAGGGGGACCTGCAGGTGGTGACGGTCCACTGGAGCCTCCTGTGAGCCCCTCGCAGAGGTTACTTGCCACCTGCTTCCACCTTTGAGACCCTGGTTGTTTCACTCAAGAAACCAGCAGGAGCCTGGATGCCGTGTCATGCTGCGTGACCTCAGGCAAGTTGCTTAACCTCTCTGAGTCTCGGGAACCTTTTTAGACAAGAGAAATGAGCAGAGTTTGGGAAGCACGAAGAAAGCAGCAAGAGCCCGCAGAACAACCTAGGAATCAGAGGGCCTGTAACGGCCTCTAAATGTCTCCCTGATGTCTCCTGTCCCTTCCACCTCAGCCCCCACCAGGACAAAAAGTGCTGACCACGCTGATCGTGCCCCTCCCCAGCTAGAAACAACTGAATGGCTCCCCATGGTCAAGATAAAGTGCAAGCTCCTAGCGAGACGGACAGAGTTCTCAAGTGGTGTTCCTGACCGCACCCCTCCTGACCTCGCAGGGCCCTACTTTGCACTCACCCCCAGCCTCTGTACACACCTGGGACGCTTCCCTCTCCCAGAACCAACTCTGCCTCTAGGCTGCTTCGCCCAGCACTCCCTGGGAAGCTCCGGTGAGCCCCTGTGCCTGGGTCGGGCACTCTCCTTTCCCTCCACGGTTACCTGTCTGCTCCCCCAACCCCAGATAGGTGGTCACCGTATTGCACTCATCTCCAGCTCCTAGCCCAGTACCCGGCTCCCAGGGGGTGTCCAGTAAATATATGCTGGGAGGAGAGGAATGCGAGGACAAGCAACTGAGAACAAATTAACGAATCCACGAGCTGTGGCGTCCTCTTCTGCAAAACGGGCGTGCGTGGGAGAAGCAGCTGGACTCGCTGGGTGCGGACCCTCACCCCCCTTTTGTGGCTGGCACAGGCTTGCTGGGTGGTATTTCTCCTCTCGGGACCCCTCTCCCCGCTGTAGAGGGAGGACAATAACGGCACCCGCACCTCACTTACCGTGAGGACTCAGCGACCTAATCCTCCCAGAGTGCTCAGTCCAGTGCCTGGCACGAAGAGGTGAGTTCCTTGCACTTGACCTCTGGGGAAGAAAAGTAGGAGACGGGCGTGACACGGGGCGCTGAGCTCCTGCTGCAGGGTCCGAGTGTCCTTGACACCACCCTCCCAACTGGCTTGGATGCTGCCCCCGTCTGCTGGCACGGGACCCACACCCGAGCAGCCCAGTGCCCCGGAGAACGTGAGCCCCACTGAGTCGGGAATGAGGGCTCAGCCCCTCTGTGCCATCTCAGACCAACCACTGACCTCTCTGATCCTTTCTGTCTATACAAAGGCGGGCTGAGGCTGCTTCCGTCATTGTGGGGACCCAGCCATCTCTGCCTGTTCCTTTAGTGGCCGCAGAATGACCTCTCCCGGGGGGAGCAGTCTTGGGGGGCCTTTACCTCACCGTCCTCTGGTCCAGGTTTCATTAAGAAACATGAGGCCATCAGATGGGACTGTCCCCAACTTCTCCTCATGTATAATCCAAATCTATCCCATCTTCTCCCATTTCCTAAGAGCATCCTGGCTCCCATCAAGGGCCAATGCCTCCCCCCCACTCCCACATCATCACACTGGGTACCACCCTCTCTCATTCGCCTAAAGATCCGGTTCCCGTAGCTGCCCCCTGTGTCTTGTCCCCTCTCGGAGCAGTCCTGGCCACCAGCACAAACCACTCTCCTGGGTCCCCCCACTTCCCCTCCACCCGAGACATCTTTTTCCAACCCCCCTTTGCCTGGCCAACATCTCAGCGCTGTCCGCACACGCTGTCTCTCCTTGCTCCCCTCCCGTCGTCCCAGCCACTCCCACTGCAGATTCCAACCCCATCCCTCCTCCAAAAGTGCCCTTATAAAGGCCCAAACTGCCTCCGTGTTTCTGTCTGGTCTTACTTCCACTCTCAACGGCCTGCAGCCCTGTGGCCCACCAGCTCTCTTCTGCAACAGGTCCCGTGGCGTGGCGTGGCGTGGCGGCTTCCCAGAGACCCCACTCTCCCTCCCTTCTCCTGCTAGCACCCTGGCTGCCCCTCCTTGGCCTCCTCTCCTGGATCCTCCTCCTCCACCTGGCCTCTGGGTGGTCCCACCTGCGCCATCTATATGCTAATGACACCCAGCCAAGGGGCCCCCACCTCTCCCGTGGACTTCTAAGCCAGCCTCTCAACGTGAACCTGTCCCCAGCTGGATTCCTGGATTCTCCAAAGCCATGCTCTCAACCCCCTCAGAACCACCTTTTTGTAATGACACCACCACCCACGTAGACACTCAAAAGAAGATTCTAGAAGTCTTGGCTCCTCTTGATTCCTCTCTTTCCCTCAGCCCCTGTGACCAATCCACCAGCAATTCCAGCCGATTCTTTCTCTAAGTCTTCTCTCCAGCTCCATGGCCACCTCTCATACCCGAGCCACCCGAGCCTTTCCTCCGGGCCCAAGTCCACCCGGGTGCCCACAGCCGGTTCTCCTCCTGCAGCCAGAGGGTCCCTTCCTGAGGCGAGTCGGGGCCCACAAGGCTCCAGTAGGCTGCGGGAGGGGTCAGCGGGGCGGGATGCAGGCACGCGGTCACCAGTCACCTGCGGGCGAGGCCTCCCCTTTCTCATCTATGAGGCCATCCCTCACCCTCCAGCATCCACTCCAGTGCTTCCCCGTCATAGGCACTCAGTTATTTCTGAATAAATTATCTGAAGAAAACATAAATTTCTTTCCAGAGCTATTTATAGCTGGAATCTTGGGATTGTATTTCATGAATAAAGGTATTTACAGGAAACTAAAAAGAAACTGCTGATGGCTTCCTGCTGCACCTGGATTAGCCATCCTAACTGCTTGCCTTGATCCACATGGCCCTCCACAGCGTCTCCTTATACTGCCCTCCCCGCCTTGGCCGCTGCAAGCCCTGGGCTTTCTCCTGCTCAGACCAGCCAAGATCATTCTGACCTCAGGGCCTTTGCATGTGCTGTGCACCTGCCTGGAACACGTTTCCGTCTGCTCTTTGCAGGGGGAGGGGGAGGGGGCGGTCCTCCCTCGTCATTTGGGACTCAGCTTAAATGCCTCTCCTCAGAGGGGCCCTCCTCACCACCTCCAGCTGACGAATTCTGCACCACTAACCCCCACGTACACCCCCTCCTCTCCCAACAGCCTCCCCCCAGCCCCTGCTATTCCCATCCTACCACATTAGGTTGTTTCCTTGGCAGGACTAATTCCATGACATGCGGTTACTTTAACTCGTTTGTCTGGCTTTTCTCTCTTCCACCATCACATAAGATCCACAAGGGCAAGGCTACTTACAACTGGCCTGGTCACTGTGGTAAGAACCACCAATTCTGCCAGGACAGTGGGCCAGGCACTGTCTTGAGCAGTGTACTTGTATTACACCCTTTTTACAGATGAGAAAACTGAGATACAGAAGGGCCAAGTGAGTTACCCAAGGTCCAGCATAGAAAGAGGCCCAGCAGGGACTTCCCTGGCCGTTGTGGTTAAGACTCCACGCTTCCACTGAAGGGGGCACAGGTTCAATCCCTGGTCAGGGAACTAAGATCCCACCTGCCACGTGGTGCAGCCAAAAAAAAAAAAAAAGAAAGAGGTCCAGCAGGAAGCAGGGTACCATTTACCTGCGCCCCCTTCACGCCCAGCACAGACCCAGCCCTTTGTGGGCCCTAAATTGGTACTTGCCGAATGATCAGATGAATCGCTGAATAAATGAATGTTATACACTGCAGTACTAAGACAGGTTGTCTTCAGGTGGCGCAACAAGGGGCATTTTAATCTTCTTCTCCCTGTATATTCCAAGTTTTTTTCAATGGTCACATAATACACGCATAATTTAAAGTAAAATAAACCCTTATTTTAAAAGAAATTCAAAGGTTCTGGGTAACGTCTGGGTTCCAGAATATTTTTCTTCGATTTCCAGAGACGGTTACTCCTCTACTTAATTTAAACCATTGTTTTTCTAGGGAAATTGAATAAAAAGCCCGTATTTTTAGAGCTCGCTCCAAGTCTGCCCACTTCAAACAATGAAGAGAGGGCAGTGATGGGAGCTGGTTCCCGCCTCGCCTCGCGTGCTCAGGGCTGGAATTCAGGGATGCATACCAATCAGGAAGCCGCTGGGAGGGGGGTCCTGCAGAGGCCAGGCTCTCAAGTAGGAGGGGGTCCAGACCCAGAAATGCCACCTCGCCTCAGGCCCGATGTGCAGTCATGGACAGGGGTCACCCCAAGCCACCTGCACTGCCCCGGACTGGCGACGTCCCTGCAACGAGGTGGTGGTGAGGCCGGGGCCAAGGCCACCCTCCCAACAGGTCAGTGGAAAGATGAGCCGCTTGGCAGGGGGTTCTCTCTCGACGGACAGGTCAGGAAAAGGTAAAGCTCGTGGCTCAGCACCAGCCTCTGACCAAGGGGTGGGCACAACCTGCACTGCTGGCCAAGCGATCGATTGCCCGCCCCGAGTTCCCACGGCATGTGGAACCCGCTGCCAGGGTCTGTCAGAGGCACAGAGAGGCCAGGCCCTGGAAGGGGTGGCACGGCTCCAGGGCACAGGGTTGAGAGCTGGGGCTCTGGGCAAACAGAACAAGGTCAAGCAGCGCTGCTTTCGCTCCTCCGCGCTACATGTCTCCGGGCAGGCAAGATAACTTACCTGAGCTGTAAAACGGAGCTGATGATACAGCCCACTTGTCAGGACTGCCGAGGACCAAACAAACTCCTGCGAGCCCCGCACCCGCCAATGAGCCTGCCACTCCGTCAGTATGAGCTATTACAATCAGCACTCTCCATAAACACGAGCCATCGTTATACGAGCACTTTCCAGACACCAGGACTAGCGGTCCATCTGGGCACCGAGTTCTATTCTAGGCCTTGACCCTAAACCACAGGGTGATGAACCCAGCTATATGGGAGGGAAAACACACGTTCACTTCCAACGAAGAAGGGCTGAGTGTTTTGAGATTCCAGACATGTGTCGAATCTTCTCTTCCACCCCTCCTCAAAGGGCAAAGGGGAAAACAGAACAAAGGGGGACTGTAGAAAGAGCTCAGGGCCCACCTGGTTCGAATCCTGCCACTTATACTGTGGCCTTGGGAAAGTCACTCAGCCTCTTTAAGACTCAGTTTCCTTATCTATAAGATGGGGTAATAGTACCCACCTGCAGGATCAGTGTGGGAATTAAATGAATTGATGCATGAAAAAAGTCTGCCACATACAGGCATTAAAGTAACATGAGTTGTCTTTAAACAAACAAGCTCCCAATTATCTGCCTAAATGAAGGGCAGAAGTAGCAGAGGTAATCAAAATACTGGATAACCTAAATAACCGTTACTTTTAGCTTTGGGGTGGAGGGAGGGCAGCAGACCCACCTTCCCAATTCTGTATTTTTTTGGCCTGATAATAAAATGGAATTTTTTTTTATGAATCCACCAGCCACAGATGCTAGGGCTGGAACAGCAGCAAGCTTGAGGATAACAAGAAACTACCCGGAAAACTTAAAGACTTTCAGGGGAGGGGGTGATCCGCAGAGCACGATGCCCCTGGCAGAAGGGGGCTGGCAGCGTTCCTTTGCTGGTACCCAGGTGATGCTGTGCGCTCTGACTTGAGAAAGGTTCAGGACTTCCCCTGCTCTGCCACCAGCTCTGCAGACTCCTGGTTCACCTGACACCTGAGCCAGACTGAACTTCCAACAGCTCGTGCCTCCGAGCCTTTGCACATGCTGTTCCTTCCACCCAGACCCTTGCCCTCTCCCCACCCATTCTTCTGCTACACTCTGCACACACCCCCGCTGTATGTAACTGTGCTCATGCCCCTCTCCCAACCAGGGCTCTCAGACTGTACAAGAGCTACAGCCTGCCCGTTCAACAGTCTGACTCTACTCTGTCCCTGAATCCATATGGATGGGTCCTGTCCACTGTTGCCCAAGCCACCCCCAGACAGCTCTAGCCACCCGAGTCCCGGCCATCACACCTTCACCAGCCCCAAGCTATTTGACTCGTCCACAGTCTCTCCTCAGGCACCCTAACCACTTTGCCTCCCAGCTACCTGAGTCATCTTGAGTGTGGTTTTTCAATCAATGGCAAAGCAGGCTCTCAATTAACTGAAACTTATCCTCATGCCACGTCCCCTCTTCTTGGTGCATGGGAAGATAAGTCAGTTTCTGGAGTGGAGAGCTCATTTGAGGGCCACTTATAACCCTACCATCATAGCAGACCCAGCCCAGCAACTGCCACTCTCACTGTGACGACCCTGAACCAGCCCTGGATTGTTGTCACATGAGAATGCAAGCTCCAGGGGGGGGGCTGTGCTCAGGGAGCTCACTGCTAGATTCCCATGGTGTGCTGGTAAATGTTTAACAGCTGGTTCTCCACAGGGGGGAGAACTGGGACACCTGCAGCGTTTTCCAATTTCTGTGGTATAAATGCTCTCACTGTGGCCACTTTGAAGCTACAAGGTGAGACCGCTGAACAGAGTTGGGAAGAGATGGCAGGAGCACACCCATATGTACATTACATCCCCGACTTACAAAGGTTCAACTTAAATTTTTCAACTTTATGATGGTGTGAAAGCGATACGCATTCAGTGGAAACTGTACTTGGAATTTTGAATTTGGATCTTTTCCCGGGCTGGTGACATGCAGTACAACACTCTCGTGATGCAGGGCAGGGCAGCAAGCGGCAGCTCCCAGCCAGCCGTGCAGTCACCAGGGTAAACAGCCGATAACGCTTACAACCATTGTGCACCCAGACAGCCATTCTGTTTCTCACTTTCAGTACAGTGTTCAATAAATTGCGTGAGATATTCAATACTTTATTATAAAATAGGCTTTGTGTTAGGTGATTTTGCCCAACTGTAGGCTAATGGGAGTGTTCTGAGCACGTTCAATGTAGGCGAGGCTAAGCTATGATGTTCGGTAGGTTAGGTGTATTAAATGCAGTTTCCACTTATGAGATTTTCTTTTTTTTAAACATTTTATTTATTTATTTATTTATTTATTGGCCGCACCTTATGGCTTGCGGGATCCTAGTTCCCCAACCAGGGATTGAACCCGGGCCCTGGCAGTGAAAGCGCCGAGTCCTAACCACTGGACTGCCAGGGAATTCCCTCGACTTACGGTATTTTCAACTTACAATATTTTCAACTAACAATGGGTTTATCAGGACCCATCAGAAGTTGAGGAAGATCTGTATGTGTGTATATATATATGTATATACACACACACATACAGACACATATAAAAGGATCTATATATATATATATATATATATATATACACGCACACACACACACACACAAAAGATATAAATAATCACAAATACATAGGTAACTGTGAAAAACAGTGAAATAATCAGGAAGTACTGTATTCTGAGTACTTATTACCCTTGTTTTTGGTATAATTTTTTTAATTGTAAATTTATACACTACAGCCAGTTTACACACTATAAACTTGCAGGTTAACAGCCAACTCGCAAAACGCCTAAAATTTAGCGATCAGATCTCATTCTTCAGTACAGACTCCAGCACACCACTGCCCGGGGCCGGGCACAGGCTGTGAGAGGACGGGTCACTCCTGGGAGCTCATTAGACTAGGACCCCAAAGGAAGGCGACTCAAATGCCCTCCATTGAGGCAAAGAGAGACCAAGGAACTCTTCAGGGACACATGGCAAGAAAGGAGCTGAGCTGGGGCCCAGGCGGCACAGTGGGGGAGGAAGGAGAACTTTGGCCTACTCCACTGTTTATGAGTTTGACTGTCTTTCCTGGACTTGAGGGCAAGGACAGCAGATGAGAATCCAAAGATACTAAAGACAAGCTTGCAGAAGAAAGCAAGGACTGGGCGGTCAGGGAGACCCAGGCTTGAGTCCTTCACTGACTGTGACCTTCGGCAGTCACTTAAATGCTGTGCTTCATCTTCCTCATCTGTAAAATGGGTATGAGCCCATCTTCACTGCCTAATTATCAGGGTGGTTGTAGAAACAAAAAGACAGCAGACATGAAAGAGCAACATAAATCTAAGCTACTATTATCATACATATATATGCAGTACATATCACCCACTTTACCTTTTTAAAACTTATCTAAGAAGATTATATTCTTTCCACTCTGCTCCTTCCCACCGTTTAAAAGATGACATATATGCACCAGCTAGCCCAGCACCTGGCACATACCGGGTTCCATAAAGAGCTTTTAATCTACTGTTGATTTATCTGTTAATTTACTATTTACTTAAATAACAGTAGGCCTTCCTCTTAAATGAACCTGGTACCTGGGTCCCAAGAAGTCCACCAAGTTTCCCCCTCCCCAGACTCCTTCAAAGCTAACCTGTGAAACAGGACAATTTAGGAACCATTAGTTCCTGGGCATCCACATAATCAGCAACCATTTACTGAGCACCTACTGTGTGTCAGGTGCTGGTGATCAAGACAGACATGGCCCTACTCTCGAAGGCTTATAGTCCACCGGGAGGGGTAAAAACCCACCCCGACCGCAGTGAGGGCTCTAAGAGCATCATGAACAGGAATTCTGGAGCCAGCCTGGCTGCCCAGAGAGGAGGAGATCCCTGAGTTAGAAGCGAAGAGTGGAAGGATGGGACCAGCTAAGGCAACGGCCCTCTGGTGGAAGAGGAAGGAGCAGGGGAACTCGGAAAGGCAAGTGTGATGGAGCAAAGTAAGAAAGACGCAGGCACAACCCGAGGCCTCACAAGCCAGAAGAAGAGCTCCATCCCGAGAAGTTTTAACCCAGCCACAGGGAGCTTGGAGATTTCCAGACTGTGCCCTCCTTTCTAGTTTATATACCCGAGGCCTGGACACTGTAGGGCATAGTGCTGGGTGGAGAGACAGAGGGACGGATGGATGCTGCCACTCAGGGCCATTCAGGCAGGGCCTGCAGAGAAGACCTGAGCATGTTAATAAGCCTGCACGACCTGTCCTCTCTCCCCAGCCTCCGAGGAGGAACAGATGGGGTTTCAGCAGGCAGAGCATGACTTCCCCGGACTGAAGGCCTCGGGAAGGCCAAGGCCTCTGAGACAAAGTCTCAGCTCCAGAGCCCGTGGGCAGGGTGGCCCACCCCTACCACCTCCCTGCTGTGGCCCGAGGCAGGGTCCTCAGGCTCTCAAGGCTAAAGGAAGCTTCCTGACCCCCTGCCCCAGGACCCCAGCATGGAAGAGGGAGGAAGAACTCTCCCCAGACTCCCCTACAGCAGGCCTGGCCTCCCTCTCAAAGACCACCCCCGGAGGCCCAGGAGGCTGGTCTTCATCTTCACAGAGCCTGTCCCGGACACACTTTTCTGTCTCCAGAAGTGTCCAGGCCTGACCGGGTTCTGTGGCCGTGGCCTGCCGGCTGACCAGGACATCCTCTCCTCCCACACTCCCCTCCTCCCACACTCCCCTCCTCCAGGAGGCCGCCCCCGTCCAGTCTCTGGGCAGGGGTCCAGGGTGCGAGAGGCGGGCCCAGAGCAGAGGCGAGAAGAGCATCCCTGACTCCACTTAATCCCAGGGACCCTCAGGTCAGTGCAGGGGGGAGCTGAACCACAGTGACAGCAGGACCTGAAGGCCTGGGTGAACCAAAGGGAAAGTGAAGCCCAGGGTGGGGGTGGGGGGATTTCCAAACTGTCCCTGCCAGAACCTGCAGAGGTCACACACACACACAGATGCACAAAAGCCAGACAGGAGTCATGCAGAGGGATGGGACACCCAAGGGACACAGAGTCTCCCATGGGGGGAGGGGACACACACACACGCACACACACACACACACACTAGCAATACAATCGCTCCAATGTCACAGGACATACATACACACAGAGAGGAAACCCCAGCTCCGGGACCTCACCCCCAGAGACACTGAGATACACACTCGCATACACAACCGGGCACACGGAGGAGACCCGGGCTCCGGGAGAGACTCTCCCCCGGAGAATCGGGGACACAAGGATCACGCACGAGCGGAGACCAGGACCACGCGGGAGACCGAGACCCTGGACTCGGCGACACTCGCACAGGGACGCCCACGGCCCCTGAGAGACCCGGAGCCACACGGACACCCTGGCGGGGTCTCGGGGATCGCGGAGCCCCCCGCCCGGCCCCGCGCCCCGCGGGCCGCACTCACCGGCTCCGGCCGCTCGGCCGCGCCTTTGTTGTCCGCGCCGCTCACAAAGGCGCCGGCGGCCGTCCGCACCTCAGCTGCCCCGGCGGCCGCGGGCGCCCATGGCCGGGCCGGCCCAGCCCCGCGCCCCAGCCGCCCGGCCCGCCGCCGCCCGAGCCAATGGCCGCGCCGCGCGCCGCCCGCGAGGTCACGGCCCGGTCCGGGTGCGCCCGCCGCCGCCGCCGCCGCCGCCGCTGCCGAGCGGCCTGGTCCAGCCGCCGCGCACAACGCGACGCGGCGCCGCCCCCGCCCGCCTGCCAGCCCGGCCCGCCGGCCTGCTCGCCGCGGCTGAAGTCACCGCTTAACCCCTGCTGGCCAGGCCGCCGCGCCCGGCGACCCCCGGAAGGCCGGGAGCTCCCCCAACCGGCCCCCACCCCGCGGCCGGAGGAGGGCTTCCATCCCTCCCGCCCACCCAGCGTCTCGCCACACGGGTGGGGAAACCGACGCCCGCAGGGGCTGGGGCACGACCCCCTAGGTCTCAGAGGGCTCCCCAGTCCTTCATCCCCCCGCCGTGTCCCCTACCCCTTCCCCGCTTCTCCCTTGGAAAGGTCCCGGGCCCGCGCCAGCCGCTTGCTTCTCCCTCACTTACAGGGGCTCGCCCAGGGCTACCCCAGAAGGGTGAGGGATGCCTGGGTTGGTCCCAGAGGAAAACCCAGACCTGTGATGGGCCCCCACCGAGCCCCTGCCTTAGAGAACCCTCCTGACGCCTTACATCAGCCCTGCACCCTGGTTTCCCATGATAACCTCAGGAACCATAATCCTGGCAGCTGCAGGCATTGAGGGCTTTGAACTAGCAACCACCCTGCCATGTAGCTCCATTTTCTTGATGAGGAAACGGAGGCTCAGAGCTGTAACTTGCCAAAGCCCACGCAGCAAGGAAGTGGTGGAACCGAGATCCTAGCATGCCCCTCCCTTCCAGTACCCAAAGCTGCCAAACACTAGTTACTCCCTCTCAGAATTCCCAAGAGGGCCTCCGGATATGATGCAGTTAATTACAGTTATCAGCTCATTAATTAAGATGATCCCTGTTGTTGTTAAACACTGCCCTGCTACCTCCCTATATGCAAAGAAATTCACACTCAGGCTTATCAGCAATTACTCCTGGCTTGATAATAATGAGTTCTGCAGCCTCCAAAGGGCACAGGTGTATGTAGCCTGGAGTCTGTGTTGGCCTGTGTTCGTTCTTTCCTACAGCCAGCAAAAACATTTTTTCTTTTAACTACTCCCTGTTTGGCAGGCACCAGCCTCAGGGGCTAGGAATGAAACAAGGAACCAGACCCCGGCCCTGCCCCCTCGGCTCTCCTAGGCTAGGAGGAGACACGGATAACAGGCCACTACAGTGCAGCGAGGCAAGCCACACCAGTCCACGCTCTCTGAAATCATCTTATTCATTGATAGGTTTGCTTGTTTATTGTCCATCTCCACACAAGAACATAAGCCCCATAGAGCTTGTCCTAAGAGTTGTTCATAAAGTCATCCTAACCCCCAAGCCTAGGGCAACCCTGGGCTCACAGTGTGCAGCCAGTAAATGTTTGCTGAGCACTTACTACATTCCAGACATCATTCTAGGTACGCAAGAGACATCAGTGAACAAAACAGGCAAGGCCCCTGCCCTGCTGGATTGTCCATTCCAGGGAAGAATAAACAGTGGCCGTGACAGCAGGGAGGAAAGTTTCTGGAATGCCAGGCAAGCAGCAGGAACATCTTCAGAGGTCTCTCCAGTGACTTCAGGGCTCATGGTATTAAGCCTTGGACCAGAATTTAGATATTCGGGTCCTGCTGGCATAGAAAAAGTACAAGTCCCTGGACCTGCATTTGCAGCCTTTCAGACCTCTTCCAGCCCCCCTCCCTGACTATAGTTGTTTCCCTCCTGGGCCTGAGCCCTCCTGAGTCCTCCAGTCTGGAATGCCTGCCCCCTGTGGTTGCACTAAGGTCTACCCTCCGTCCCAGACGATCAGAAGGCCCAGAATCTCCTGGAAGCCACCCCACGTGGCCTCTGTTCCCCAACACCTCTCCCTCTGAGCTCTACAGCACTTCGTGCTTTGGTTAGTTGCTTCCGTTAGCGCTTTTGTTTCTGTTAGTTGATTCTGGGCGTGTAATGACTTGAACTGTCTCCAGCTTAAGGGCAGCGGCCATACCTCAGGCCCCCTTTGTGCCCCCAGAGCCCAGCACAGGTTAGGGGCATACCAAGTGGACACCCTCAAACCCTTATCAATAGAAACTTCTGGATCCAGGGTTGCAAACTACCAGCTCATAGGACAAATAGAGCCTGCAGAAGCATTTTGTTCTGCCCGCAGTGATTTTATTATTGTTAATTAGCTACCAACATTTAACAATTGAGAGATTTCCCATCCATTGCCAGATTGCTGGCTTCTCTTAACAAATCTGACGATCTGGTAATGCCAGGCCCCCATGGCCACACTCTATAGGCCCCAAGGAGCGGTGGCCCCTTAGAAAGAGCTGTGTCCTTCCACTTGTCACCATTCCTCCCAGTCCTGTGCCATCCATTTGACCTTGAGGCCCCTCCTCTGTGAATTAGTGTTTTCATTTCATTTTCCATCTACTTTCTACTTATACTGTATGAGGAAAAAAAAAAAATCACATCATGAAACACATACTCGAGAATAAATGAGCCTGCAGCCCTCACCTTCTAGGTCAGGCCAGGCCCCAGCCCAGCCCAATTCTCCTGCATTCTTGCTCTCTCCACCATCTTGCTCTCCTGACACGCATACACACCTTCTCTCTCGCCTGCCCAGCCTCACATGCTAAGCTCCACAGCACGAATGAATGTACAAGGCGTTTCACTGGGTTTTTGCCTATGCTGTTCCCTCTGCCTGAAACGCCATTACTGCTGCATCCCCCAGACGCTGTGGCTTTTTGATGCTCTCCACATAGATAACACCTTCTCAAGGATCTGTTCTCTAGCGTGCCAAGACTGGGCTCCTGGGCTCCCGTAGCATCCTACGGTCCCCTCCTCCATGCACCCATCCTACCG
This sequence comes from Eschrichtius robustus, assembly GCF_028021215.1. NCBI lineage: Eukaryota > Metazoa > Chordata > Mammalia > Artiodactyla > Eschrichtiidae > Eschrichtius > Eschrichtius robustus. The sequence continues at coordinate 13,415,663 of NC_090826.1, read as the reverse complement.
TGTTGTGTAGGGCATTTGCCCCATGTCTTCCCCCGAACTGTGAGTCCTCAGGAGCTGGGACTCCGCTATCTCATTCATGCTGGAATCCCCAGCACCTGGGACAGAGCCTGATGGAGCATAAGCACGAGACAAATATTTGCTAAATAGTTGAACACATGGGTTTCAATAGGCACAAAAGGAACAAAAAGGATTTCTGGGAACGTTTCCATGTCCCAGAACATTCAATTAACCAGAATGTCCTCCTCGCTGAGCATTCTGGTGGTGCGGGATCTATTGTGTAAGCATAATCGTGGATGATATATCTGGATGGGACCGGGCCTCTGTTCTCCCTGGTCTCTCCTGCTGACCTGGGAAAGAGGAAGGGAGGGAGGGAGGGCATGGTGGTATTTTCCATTGGTCACAGAGGCTAAGTGGCGTCGCCAAGGTTGCCTAGCAAGCTGGTTGCAAAGTGAGGATGGGAACCCGGGGCTTCTGCCTCTGCCTCCCAGACTGGCCCTGCTTCCGTCGGCCCAGGCTTGTAGTAGATCAAAAAGGAAGAGGGTAGATGGGAAAGTGGACTTCCCAAGTCCAGCTACCGCCCTTGCACAGGCAGTATGAATGGAGAGTGTGCAGAAAGCAGCTAGTCCTTATTATTTCCTGTATCGTCAAACCAATCATGAACAGGTTCTTATCTAAGAGAGGCTGGATCGCATTTTGATTATGAATGAGGACGACATAATCTGTCTTACCAAAATGAAACTCTCCTTTAGTAACACTCCTGTCCCTGTTCAGTAGGACGGGCATTTTGAAGGCAGCTGGGATGCACTGAGCAATCTCCCCACCACCTCCCAGTTTCCTCATAACTCAAGACCTGCCATTTGTGGGGAAACACACAGCTAGAGGTGGTTTGGGGGGCTCAGGTGAAGAAGGAAACTTGATTTTCTGAGCTACCACTTTACGGGCCCTGGTGTAAGGGAGAGGACAGTCTGAGCAGCTCTTTCTCTGGGGGATGTAGTCTCAAAGTTCTCCCAAAACAACCATTGGGGGTGATGGACACTCTTGTCCAGTGGGCTGGACACAGACACAGGACAGGGCTCTGCACCCCACGCTCTCCATAGGACCCTGAGAACAGCCTTCAACCTCTTCCACTTGGTCCCAATGCCTGTAAAAGAGCAATAATCCTTTTGCCCTCTTCTATCCCATAGGATTTTGAAGGGATAGAAGACTAATATAGTCTAACAGAGATTTTTCAACATCTCACCAACAAAATTAGATAAATATGCTATTTGATACTATATTATCATAAACAATCATAAGTATTATTGATGAGAGGCAGCCTAGTATAGTGGTTGTCAAGAGTTCAAACTCCAAACACTGTTGGAGAAGGGAATACAAATATGAAAAGGGAGAAAAGTAGAATGAACCCTGTGGTGTTGGACTGGAATTGGAGAGTTGGGTGTGAGCTCATAGCTCTGTCCACCAAAAGGGCCTGGGAGCAGGGACACCCAATGACAATGAACACACTTAGCAGTCAGATCATGGTTTCTAAATACCATTCTCTGAGACTTCCCTGGTGGTCCAGTGGTTAAGACTCTGCGCTTCCACTGCAGGGGGCATGGGTTCGATCCCTGGTCGGGGAACTAAGATCCTGCATGCCACGCGGTGCGGCCATTACCATTCTCTGTTAAAAGGAACCAGAGCTCCTTGGAGAAATGGCTGATTCCAGAGGAAGCACAAGCTGTGCCTGAAACATATTGTTGGGCCAGAAATTAATAAATTGCTCAAGAAATGACGGAAACATAGCAAAAGGACACAGAAGCCAACTCAAAGAGGCTTCCACTAGCCAAATCAAGGGCAATCTGAGCATCAAAATAAATGATGATTATAAGGATTTACATTCCATTAAATACAATTGGAAACCAAGAGTTTATACTGATATAAATAAGTAAATGAATAAATTGAAAGCTAGGAATGCTATTCGCAGAGTCTCAAAGTACTTCCTCACAAAATACTTATTAACCACAAAGGGGGAAAGAGCAACTTTACAGTAGAGAAACTTGGCAGTTACCTTCTCACTCAATTGTCAGATTGTCAGATTGGGTTACCATGACCAGCTGGGGGATATTTTGACATCATGAGTCTCCTGATGTGATTCGCTGAGAAAGACACAATATCACTTCATGATCTTCCTGCCAAATATGCACATCTCACATAATCACAAGTAAACATCAAACAAACCCAAATTGAGGGACATTCCTCTAAATGTCTTCTAAAGTGCCAAGGTCACAAAAATCAAGGAAAGACCAAGGAACTTTTCCAGATTGAAGGAAACCAAAGAGACTCGACAACCAGATGCAGCATGTGGTCTGAACTCCATCCTTCGCCTGTAAAGGACATTATGGGGACAATCGGCAAAACTTGAATAGGGTGTGAGGATTAGGTGGTAGAAATGTATGATGTGAATTTCCTGACTTTGATGGTTGTATCATGGTTGTATAAGAGCATGTCCTTGTTTGCAGGAAACACATACTACATATCCAAAGAGAAGGAACGTCACATCAGCAGTTTCCTTTCAAACGCCTCAGAGGGAAAGTCGTATTGTACTTGCAGCTTTTCTGTAAGCTTAAAGTCATTTCTAAAGTCAGATGGCCCATGCTAATATAGAGCAAGTTGCTTAATTCTCTGAGCCTCAGTTTCACTATCTAGGTGAAAGTAATAATACCTACCTTATGAGGTTGTTTAGAGGATTAAATGAGGTAATATTTGTGGACTATTTAACACAGAACTGGGCTCATGTATATATTCTAAAATTTTGAAAAGCTACATAATTTTTCTTGTTCTTTACGCAGCTCCCTTCCCTGGGAAAGAGCCAGCATATGGAGTAAGGTAGCAAATTCCAGCACCTAGGGGGTCAGGTAGGAGATGAAAATGGGAGAAGCAGGCTGAACATGACCACTGACACTATGTCTCAAGGTTGGAGGCCTGGAAAGCACTGCCCCAGATAAAAGGGGCAGTCACCACCCAGTTCTAGAAGATGAGTCACTGTGTACTATGAAGCTTTCTTATTGTTTTTCCCAAGAGAAGCTAGAAATCCAGATTTCCATAAGAAATTCCCTGATTTTTAATATTGACAACTATTTCAAATTTTAAATGGACCAATAATTTGTGAGCCAAACAGGCTCCAAGTGCCAGCAGCAGGAGTTCTGAAAGTTTGTCCTGAACACTTAGAAACACGGAACGCTCCTGTGGATTGACAGAAAAAGCTCCAAACCGCTGTTCACAGTTCTTCTGCCGCTCTGATAGAGCCTCTGAAGAGGCCGGACTGGACGTGCCAGGACGCGTGCCCCTCCACGTGCCGTGACAGCAACCTATTCCCCAGTGCACTTGATTGGACAACAGGGTGAACAGCTGACAAAACTGGGCCTATCTGCTCGTCTCACCCAAGAATTTGGCATTGGAGAGCTGAGAGGCTGAGTCAGTCAAATGACCACAGACGCTGAACCTGAAAGATGGTGCAGAGCCAGAGCTGGCAATCATGCTGCAATAAACCACAGCCAAGTTCAAGCTGAGGTTCTGGGAGATCAGAAACGCCATAGAAAAACAAAAACACCAACAACAACAACAAAAAAAGTAAAGTGAGAGAAAAAGACAGTGAGGCAGAGATCACCTAGCCCTAGCAAAAATAATAGCAATAATAATAGCAGATTCTTCCATAACACTCTGTACTGGGCTCTGTTTAATCACTTTCATGTATTAATTCATTTAATCCTCACAGCAACCCTATAAAGTAGGTGCTTTTATCCCTGTTTTACAGATGAGGAAACTGAGGCACAATGATATTCTGTCCTAGCCTTGAATGGCCATCTGAGTGAACTGTTGTGTCCTTACAGAGACAATCCCCCTTCACTGCACTCACCTGAGTGGATTTTTATTCATATGATAAAAGGAGAGTGGTGCCCACTGCCCATGGCTACCATCTTGGTGCAGGATGAGGGGGGATTCTGGGACCAATTCATGTATCCAAACATACTGCTCTAGTCTTTCTGTATCTCCCAAAATGGAAAAGATGAAACAGAAAAGGGAAAAATCGCAGCCTGGGCCATCAGAGGCAGCTGCAAACATGTAAAGATCCTCTGCCCATCAGCCCATCCCCACCGGCCCCGTGTGCCAGCCCAGTCTACACTAGGAAGCCAGCCTCACCTACTCCTTGGGGTATCTGCAGCCTCCGCTGGGGATGAGCAGGCAGAGGACTTGGGGCTGTCTGCGGAGCCAAGGGGAGGTTGGATTTCTCTGCCTGGGACCTGGCCGAGGAGCCAGAAAGGACAGAGAGACAAGGTCTTCGCTTCCTGGCATCAGGTTACTGCCCCTACCCAGGGCTCAGGGTGCCAGGCAAGCCTCCCAAGCAATGAGAGTTGCCGGTCAGCTGACAGCAGACAGAGTCCAAAGCCTATTCTAGAAGCTGCCGTAAGAATGAAGAGGATATGGCACCAGCCTCTGAGGAGGGGGAACAGAAAGGGAACCCAGCAGACCCAGTGAGCCTCCAGCCTTGCCAAGCGGACCAGGCTGGGCACTGGGGACCCGACAGAAGGTCTCCAGGAGAGAAGGTCCTAGGCCTGGGGAAAGGGAGGCACAGCGGCTGCCAGCCTGACGCTGCAGTGACACTCCAGGGAGGCCTTAGCCCCTGTCAGCAGGAGGGCCTGGCCGTGACTGCAGCCTGGCACCGGCCCCAGAAACCTTCAGCATCCCCCAGTTTCACCGCCCAGGGCTGGGCGGTTCCATAAGCTCCCTGGTCTCCCAGATGAAAGACGCTTTCTAAGAGTCATAAAACCGTCCCCACTGGAAACAATGGGCCCTTATCCCGCTGTGTCCTTCACATAAACTCCCATTAGCAACGCACCAGAAGCTGCAGGCAGGAGTTTTATAGACTGGATTTTTGGACCAGCCCCAGCGTTCATTAACATCTACTCCCTCGCCCTCCGTGGAGACTGCACAAATCACTCCCCTTTACAGAGGCCCACTGTGTGCTTGGTCTCCAGAGAATCCTGCAAGGAAGGTGGTTTTGTCCAGTTTTATGAATACAGAAACAGACCCAGAGAGGTTAAGTGACTTGCCCAGGGTCACACAGTGGGAGAGTAGAGGAGCGGGGATTTAAATCCAGAATCTGCTCCTTCCCCATTACCCTGTGGCCTCGGGTTAAGATCACCCAAGAGATTAAGCCAAATGGGTTTCCTAGGTTTTCTCCTGGAAACAAGCAACTTCTGGGACCTCAAAGCCTTCACCAGGATGGTTCTGTTCACCTACACAATATGTCAGCAGAGACACAGCGGGCTGGGATTCCCAACACATCAGGGAGGGACCTGAGCCCCTTCCCTCGGATGAAATGCAGAGTCCCTCACCGTATCTCACATTCACACTCACAAAGGCTTTTCACCCCATTCCTCCCGGATGGCCACCAATGATAAAGCCAGCCCCGTTTACTGGGCAGTAAATCCCCCTTTACTGAGGGATATGCCAGGCCCTGTGCTCTTCATGTATGACCCCATTCACTCTTGCAAGAACTCTGTAGAATGGCTGCTTCCAAGATCCCCTTTTTTTCACATGATGAACTTAGGCACAGAGAGGTAAGTAGGCCACCTAAGGTCACACAGCAAGTAAGCAATGGATTCTAGGTCTATCTGACTCCAGCTACCACACCTCCCCAAAACATCACAATGTAGGGTTCAGCAGACACTCCATCCCCACCAGCCCAATCCCACAGTCCTGGCTTACAACTCTGGGTGTCACCCTAGATGTGTGGAAAATGACAACAGCTGTCACTTCTGAATCCTTTCATCATCTCCTGTCTACCCAACAATCCTCAAGGCTGATGTTGCAATTCTTATTTTGCAGATGAGGAAACTGAGGCTCAGAAAGGGGAAATGTCTTATTCAAGGTCCCACAGAGCTGGTAAGTAGGGGTACCAGGGTTTGCACCCACTCTTGTGGGTTCCAGAACCACTGCTTCCTACAGGTAAACCAGCATGATAGTTAAACCAGACCATCCCAACAGCGTCTTGGCGTGTGTTGGGCTGCACCCCATAGGCCTGCCAGCCCTGTCCTAGCCCAGCCTCAAAACCGAAGAAAGAGCCTGGAGTCAGCAACAGAGACATTAATGGTTTAATTGATGGGGGAGCTTACATGTCTGAAACAAGGTCCTGGAGCGACACCCTTCCATGCGCGGCAGACGGTAGGCAGGACATGGCCACCGTCTTTGCTTCCAGGGTTTGGGGGGAAGAGGTTACTAGTTATAGGGGGAACTTACATCAGGATGGCTCATCGGTTACCAGGGAAACCGATAAAATCGGAAATCTAATCTAAAGATTAGAACAATCACTAGCTGGGCCAGGGGGCAAGTATGTAGACATTTACAGATTAGGCTCTATGATTAAGAGGAAAGGTCAGTTCTGTGAGTAGGGTGTAGGTGAAGCAGGGACTGGTGTAGCCGGGGATGTGTGGAGAGCAAGAGAACAGCCGTCTTGGGTGGCCTGATCATACAGCATGCATTCGACTAATACTCCCCAATTAAGTGCCTAAGGTTTTCCTGGCACTGTTCCAGGAGCTGGGGGTACAGTGGTGAATAAGACTGCCATCCTCAACCCTCATCAGCCCCATGGGGGACCATCAGGCACCCCCTGACCACTTATGGCTGCTCCCCCTAGAATTTCATCCCTAGCCTCCCCCTGCTGAGCCCCCAATGCAGGGGTTCATCCCCACCTCTGCTGCCCTTGGCTGCCCTGCCCTCTCTCAGCTTCTGGGAACTTTCCAGATAGCCTGCTCCAGCCCTGCAAAGGCAGTCTACAGCACCTGGTCTCATGGCTGATTTCACCCTAAGATGCTTCATAACCAACTCCTAACTGGGCCAACCAGAGAGGCAGCTGCATTGGCTCAAGCTCCCCCGAAAAGCCCTCAGACCCACACACCCTGCCGCCAGATGGCATGGCCAGCACCCTCGGCCCCTTTGTTGAGATGATTAGCTCATGGACTGCCCCACCCTGAGAAGCTGGCTCAGGGCCTGCCCTTGGTCACCATTCCCCTATTACCTGCTGCTGCCCAGAACAACTTACGGATGTGCATGGTCGCTAGTCAGTGCCAGGCACTGTTTTAGGTGATCTGAATCATCATCGTCTTTATCATGCTCATGAGCACTGTTATTATCACAGCTAACACTTACTGAGCACTTTACTACATGCCAGGCACTGGGCCAACTCTTTACCTGTATTATCTCATCAAATCTTCACAATACCAGGAGATAGGTACAGTTACCATCCCATGCAACAGATAAGGAAACTGATAAATAGATAAGGCCATAGCACCCCGGGTACTATATTGCCTAAACTGTCTGTCACCCCTGCTATACTATCATCTCCCTAAGGATAGGAGGTCTGTTTTGCACAGAGTTGTATCTCTAGAATGTAGTGTCTGGCACAGAGCGGACACTCAATAAGCAGTCTTTGGATGGATGGACCCATGGATAGATGGATGGACGGACAAATGGATGGATGGATACAATTGAAAAACTACAGGAAAAAAACCACTCACCCCCTGGGTGAAGCAGGAAGAAGCTGGATACGGTTTCTCTACTAACTAGAAAATCCCCCATCCAGGATTCCAGGAAAAGCAGAGAAGATTGTGCTGATTTTTAGGGGAAGGAAAAAAGAAATGTCTTTTGGGTAATGAGCTTTGAGATAGCAGCACATAGCCTTATCAGGCAAGTTCCCCATTCCCAGAAACCACCACTTCGCCAGGGAATTTCATCTGCTCCATCCCCAAACGCACGTCTCTGAGTCAGGGGCAGCCATACAATGCGCCATCTTCAGTGAGCTACCTGCCCTGTGGCTCCAGGGCTGGGCCGAGGAATACACCTGTGCCAGACCCTGGGCTTTGGTTGAAGTCAGCTCCAACCCTTTCCCTGGGTGCGCTCTCGGAATTCTGGAGCACCCCCCCAGGAGCCTTGAGCTTTAGGGGGCTCGTTCTCTAGTTCATTGGAGAGATCTCACCCTGACCCATGAATCCTTATACCTTATGAATTCTGATCAGTCGTTTGAGCCAGCCAGCCAGATGTGGGGGTGAGGTCAGTGTGCAGCAGGCTGCCCCCCTCCCCACTATGCCCTGGCTGGAGCCTAGGGTTCCCGGGGGGGTGAAGAAACCCAGCGGCCCCAGGAGAGCAGGCATTGAGGCATGTGGCCCAGTTTTGTAGTTTCCAGAGCAACTTTAAGAAAGAGGAAGAGGAAAGACTAGAACTAGGGCCATATCATCCCTATCACACCTGGAGACATCCGCTCCTCCGCATGGAATGTGGCACTGAGATCCCGGACAAGGCGTCCTGTCATTCTGGAGCCACGAGGGATCAGATGGCACTGGTGCCAGGGACCCGTCCTCTCTTTTATTGAGCATCTACTATTCGCTGGGCCAAGTGCTCTGCCTGGGAGAACTCATAACCCTCATAACGTCTCAGTGAGTTCAGTATTGCCATCTTCCTTTTCAAATGCAATAACTGAGACCAAGCAGCCTGCCCAAGTTCACACCATCAGGAAGGACAGAGCTGGGATTTGAACCCAAGTCTGACCCCAACGTCCATACTTCTTCCACGAACAACAAGGTGGAAAGGGCCTCAGGCAACCTCTCCCCTGTAGTCAGACAAACATTGGCACCGTGCGTTTATTCCAAAATTCGGCCACACAGAGTAGGAGCGGGTTTTTATGGAGTTTACTCCCATTTTTGCCAGTCCCCATGTATCAGAAGCAAATGAGAGCCTCCCCTGCATTCCTGTGGTCCCGGGGCCACGTGGGGAGGAGAGAGAGCTGGCAGGGAGCTCAGAGGGCACCTCGGGGCCATCCATTCAAGCAAGTCAGACACTTTCAAAGCTGGCAGGGCCCTTAGGGATGATCCAAGCCAAACCCCTCCTTTCACAGAAGGGGAAACTGAGGCCCAGAGAGGGCAAAGGATTTGCTCAAGGTTGCACCAGGCATGAAGAATGGAGTGGGAGAAGTGGCAGCCTCCTGGCTCCCAGCCTGGGGTCCCCTCACCCACCCCAGCCAGTCTCAAACAAGCCACGATATTGGAACCCCTCTTATCAGATAGAATGAATGGTTATCAGATTTAATTACGACACTGCTCAGGAGGAAAAGCAGGGAAGAGGGAAAGATGGGGAAGGAAGAGGTGGGCAGAAGTGCGACCTAACCCCGGTGCGTCCCTCCCTCTGCTGGGGCATCAGACGACTCTCTGCAGTGGCTGAGCTGGGCTGAGCTGGGCCAGGAGGAGGAATCAGGGTTACCTTCAGGGCAGGTCCCAGGAGTGGCTCAGGAGTGCTCCCTGTTTTCCTGTCCCCTTGGAACAAGGACTGCCTCTGTCCCTGAGACAAGGGAGGATGGGGGAGGGGAGGTCCCTCTCATTCTGCTGAAGGGCCAAGTGGGAGAGGCCTGAGCAGGGGAGCCAGGGACTCACCTCATGGCAGCACCGCCCCACCTGCCTTGAACCCACCTGCTAAGCTCCTGGGACCCTGCTCTTGGGAGTCTGATCCCCTTGAAGCCAAAGGGTCGATGTCTCCAAACCCGCTCACTGCTCCAAGCCTGGGTACCCTGGGACATCCCCATCCCCAAGGAGCTGTCCCTCATCGTGATGGGGGGGTTCACTTCTGAGGTCAAATCCCTGCTTCCCCACCTACTGGTCCTGTGACCTCAAGTGAGTGACTTCACCTCCCTGAGCCTCAGCTTCCCTGCTGTAGAGCCGGGCTTGTGTTCCTGCATCCCAAGGTGGTGGTGGGGATTCAATGTCAAGGCTGTCCCAGGCACAGAGGGGACTGGAGATGCTGCTTGGGTAATTACCTCTCTTCACACTAGTTGTCTGCATGCATAATGTGTCAAGGTTTGCTGTTTTGTTTTGTTTTGTTGTTTTTTGTTTGTTTTTGGCCACACAGTGCGGCTTGAGGGATCTCGTTCCCCAGCCAGGGACTGAATCCAGGCCACTGCAGTGAAAACCCAGAATCCTAAGCACTAGGCCACCAGGGAACTCCCTGTGTCAAGGTTTTTAAGGCATTCCCAGCTGTGACTATAATTCACAGCCCTCGGTGAGATCACAGGAAAGCAATGATCAGCTCCTGCACCCAGATAGGGGTGACCCAGGCCCCCAGAGGCTGAGGGGCTTGCCCAAGGTCCTGTAGTATTTAGAGGCAGAACACGACCAGAACCCATGTTTCTCAAGTCCCACCGCAGTGCAGCCCAGCCCAGAGGAGCCAAGTAGGAAAAGCTTGAAATCTGGGGTCAACCAAGCTGGACCCTGGCCCTGGCTGCACCGTGAACTCAGCATGCAACTTTGGATGATGTGAGCTTTCAACTTTCTGCTGATGATTTCAGTGCCATTGGCCAGCTGTGTGACCCTGGGCAAGTGACTTCACCTCTCTGAGCCTCAGCTTCCTCATCTGTGAAATGGGAGCTCTCAGAATGACTGAACAAACTATGGCATGCGGGCTGCCTGACTCAGAGCTTAGCAGGTGGTGAGTGTCCAACAAATGGAAAGGGAGCAATGATGGCAGGACCAGTAGTCAATATCGCTGTCAATATCATTATTATTATCAGGAGGAGAGGACAGAACGGAATCACCCTGGGGGCCTCTTGCCCACGTGACTGTCCTAGGGAGGGAGCCCTGGAAGGAGACACCAGGGACTCTTTTCATCTTCTAGGTGGTACGGATGTGAATGGGGCCAGACCGGTCACCACCCTGAAGTTCCCAAAGTCCCACTAACTGAGGAGACCCAGCTGGAGGGCTGGTCGCATTAATCCCAGAAGAGCTCAGCCCTCAGGGGGATAGAAGAGAGAGGGTAGTCCCCAAACAAGCCTCAGGAGACCCTGATTCAGGGACCAAAAGCTGGGGAGGCAGCCTCACTCAGACACTTCTGCCCCAAACGTACCAGGATCCTCTGGAGGAAAAGCTACCCAGAGGAGGGGCCGGCCTGGTGCGGCACACACTCTGTTAGGAGCCAAGAGGGAGAGTCTGACTCTCTGCCATCTCTTAGCTGTGTGACCTCAAGTAGGTCACCTCACCTCTCTGAGCCTTGCCCCTCTCCCGGAAGGTCAGCCGGAGGGGCACACAATCATCTAAATTCCGCATTCCAACCTTGGCCTCACCATGCCCAGCGGGACTCCCCACCCCAGGAAGCCTCATCATCACCCAGCAGTGACCAAGTCACGGAGCTAAGGGCTCAGTGGGGCTCTAGAACCAGACTTGTCTGGCTTCAAATCTCAGCTCCCCTTGTTCAAGCTGTGAAATCTTGAGTAAGTTACTTAACCTCTCTGTGCCTGTTTCTTCAGCTATAAACACGAATGATAAGAATAAAACTTACCTCATAGGAGTGTTGGGAGGATTAAATGCGTTCGTACATGTAATATACTCCATTAGCAAAGCGCCTGGCACCAAGTAAGTGCCCAGCAAGCATTACACCGGCCTTCGCCGGACAGCGGTCACACAAACGAAAAGGCCACCTCCAAATGCAGTGAGTTCTCCATCACCGGAGATATTCAAGCTGGGGCTAAACAGCCACCTGTCGGAGACTCACGGCCAGGACTGCCTGGGTGACCTTTCAAATGCTTCCAACTGTGAATCCATGAAATCACACCCGTGAAATTGCGTGCAATGCATTCCCCCCTCCTGACACAGCCAGGATAGGATGAGGCGCGAGAGGGCTACCAAGGTGGGCCAGGGGCACAAACAGAGGCGCAGGCGCTGAGGAGCCAGGAAGGAGCCCTGGGCGGGGAGGCGCAGCTGATTCTGGCTTCCAGCCCCCGTTCCGCCACCAATTCACAACGTGACCTTGAGTCACTCCCTCTCCTCCAAGCCTCAGTTTTCCCAGCAGTAAAATGATGCCTTTGAACTAGGTGTCCTCTGAGGCCTTATCCAGCTGCAACTATCAAACTTTGTGACCCTAAGAAGGGAGTTGGGGAAAGTTCCCACCGCACACACGCCCCAGCCAGGCTCCCTCTGCATTCCTCACCCCCACGTTGCCCTGACCTGCCCCACAAGGTAGCCACGAGGGTCAAGGTCATGTCCACTGAGGCTCCCAGCGGAGTTCTCTTCCCTGAGTCCAGCACAAGGCATTCCAAGCCCCACCACCACCTGGGAGGGAGCAGGGTGTCCCTGGGCCTGGAGCCCAAGGATGTCAACGGCAACAGAGACCTAGACACACCCAGTGACCTCCAAAGTGTCCTCCTCCAACTCAGCGAGGGACAGAGATGTTTAAAAACCAAAAGCCTGACCTGGATTCTGTGCAGTCCAATTCCAACCAAGGAAGAAAGCAGCGCGGGTGATGGCGGCGGGCCCCAGCAGCAGGGAAGCGTCCCGTCTGGTCGTCGCCGCAGCTGACAGGGCCAGCAGGAGCCCAGGGGTCATGTACACGGACTCCCCTCGTTGGGTGTGCGGTGGATCCAGGTGTGTGAGTCACTCACTTGCCAGACCTGCCAGGCGGGCAGGCAGGAGGACAGGAGGCGGCCCCTGGCAGCCCACAAGGAAGGGCTAGACTGAGTCAAGCCAGGCAGGGCAGGGCAAGGCTGGGCCGGGCTGGGAGGACCAGGAAGTTGCCAGGATGAGGAAGGGAGGAGGGGCATGAACAGAGCAGGGGTGGGCCCTCTAAAAGGGGGTTCTGAGCAGAAGGGCTGAGCCCTGACAGCTGCCTGTTGGCTCAGGAACGCGTGGAACGTTTCAGGTTTGAATCCCAGCCCTTTTCAGCTGCAAGGCCTTGTCTCTCAAGCCCCAGTTTCCCCCTGTTCAACTGGAGTAATTATAATAGCCCCAATATGACAGCGTTCTCATGAGAATTAAATGAAACTGTGTAAGGATAAAGCTGGAGTCCCGGCTGCCAGGGGACAGACAATACGTTGACTCTCATCACAAGGATGCTTTTCAGGGAAGCAGGACGGCACACTCAAGGCTGACCCTGCCTGCATTCTCATTGTCAGTGTTAATCACCCCCCCAGATTTTCGTCAAACATCTGCTGAGCTGATTGAGAGCATGCGTATCTGGACATCAGGGAAAAAGTCATTTAACCACAAAGACTTACTCTGCCCTAACCATGTGCTCCTGAGAACCCAGGATGGGGTCTCAAAGGAGATCAGCCCCTGCCCTTAAAATGCTCACGGACAGCTTGCACTTCACACCAAACCTGACCTGGACCCTGCTCCACCTTCTGCTACAGGACACTGGCAGTCAAGCCTCAAGGTCTTAGATCAGGGCCAAATCTGGCCCTTCATCTGTTTTTGTAAATAAAGTTTTATTGAAACACAGGCACAGGCATTGGCTTATTGTCTATGGCTGCTTTGGGAGAGACAAAGACAAAATTGAGACAGAGACTGCAGGGTCTGCAACGGCAGAATATTTGCTGTCTGGCCTTGAAGAGAAAGTTTGCTGATCCCTGCTTAGATGATGAAGATGATGATAATAATGATAATCCTGGGTTTTTGCTCTTAAACGTTTTATCCACTCCATGAATAACTTCATATAAGCCTTGCAAAAGTGTCTCCCCCTTTTACAGAGAGGGAAACTAAGGCTTCTGAGAGATCACTAACTTGCCCAGGGTCACATGGGGAGTGCAGTAGATGGATATTTTGAATCATGGGCTGATAGAAGCAGAAGCCTCTGGTGAGCACACAGGCCTGGGGCACAAATGGCTCAGCAAACCCTAGTAGGATCGGAAGTCCTGCCCCACGGGAGAGAGTAAACAGGTCCGGTTCACTGGATTCCCACCTGGGAGGCTGCCAACCTCTGGACCAGAGTCAGACCACCTCCTGGCTCCACCGGGAGCCAGCTGTAAGGTGGGCATGGGAATAGTGCAGAATGAAAGCACCTGGAACAGCGTTGGGCAGGCGGGAAGCCTTCTGTCATTTCTAGAGCTTCCTTGTCATTATTATTGGGGCCTAAAGTTTGAGCAAAAAGAAGGCCGTGGAGGAGTGGCCCCTCCATCCACAGAGGTGGCAGAAGGGGAGGGCTCTCCCTTCCAGAGGGCATGGCTAGTGTTGGGAGGGATGGTTCCTGGTTCCGGGGGTCTTGAGATGAGAGATGCTTTCTACCACCGCTTCCCTTGCCTCCATTCCAGCACCTTCCCTCAGCTCTGGCCGGGGAGAGGCTGCACTCTCGTTCCTGGAGCCCCACCCCAGAGGGCACTGCCTTCACCCACCCAGAAGGAGGGCCTGGGCCTTGCTTCCCAGAAGAAGCAGCACCAAAGGTCATGGAAGGAGGGCGGGAGGGGCCAGAGTCACTCTTAGTGCTTTTCTTTGGAAATCTGAACCACCACCCCACACTCCCATATCTTCTGAAAGGTATAAAGGCATCTCTCCTGCTCTCTGGGGGTCTCCTCTGGCCGCTGCTCTCCCCACCCACCCCCAAGGCCCAGTGGCAGAGGAGGGGCTAAATATTAGTTGAGAAAAAACCATGAGTTCAGAAAAAACTCAATACATCTACCTCCACTTCTTTTTCCCAAACTGGTGGTCCCTCCACGAGGTTAGGGGAGGCTTGCTTTCCGCCATCCACACCATAACTGGTTTCCTGAGCAATGCTCTGCTAGGTGAGGCTGCAGGGCAGCATTCGGGAAGCACCTGTTTGCCAACAGTGGCTATGCTTACCCACAGCAACTTATTTATTCGCTGATCCAGTGCCCCAGAGAGCCTCTCCCCACACCAAGCCTTAACTCCTAGTCTGCTCTGCCATCTGTGCAGGGCCTAAACAGCTGCATGCCAAGCTTTCCACTAACTGAGGAAAACTGTGATGTAAAAACAGAATCTAAGTGCTCTCTACATGCCAGACCCTCTGCCCCCTCCCCACCATAGGGAGGGGCTGGGTCCTTTCCATCCTTGAATCCTCACCAACGTCCCTCCTCCCCCAGCACCCAGCACCAAAAGATGCTCAAAAAGTCTTGCAGAGTGAATGAATCTTCCAAGCAGCTCTAGAGCAGTGTTTCTCACCTTTGGCACTGCTAATGTGTCCGACCAGCTAACTCTTTGTTGTGGGAACTATCCTGTGCTCTGTAGGATGCTTAGTAGCTCCACGGGTCTCTAACCCCTGGATGCCGGTGGTACCCACCCCTCCTGGTTGTGTCAACCAAAAATGTCTACAGATATTGCCAGATGCCCTCAGGGGGGCCAACTGCCCCCAGTTGAGAACCCCTGCTCTGTAGTCATCAGTTTCATGTGACACCTGCACCAACATCTAAAGAAAAGAGACAGGTGTTATTACCCATTTTATCACTAAGAAAACTGAGGTTTCATAATATCCAGAGATGTGTCTCGCGTCAGTCAGTTAGTGGCTCGTAGTCACAAAACAGAAGTTGGAAAAGGTACAAGTCACTCTACTGAGGGGCCTGAAGGATGAGTGAGGATGCTGGGGCAGAGGCAGGGCTAGTCCAGGGACCACCAGCCCCAGAGGTTTTGAAAGAGCAACTGGATGACACTCTCTCCTCCCATACCTGCAGCCAACTGGCCTCCAAGGCAAGCAGGTCCCCAGGCCAGGTCAAGGTGTCAGCCTAACCAGGGCCCAGGATGACTTATAGAAGCCCTCAAAAACAATAAGCCAGGTGACACAAAACATGCATGTATGCAGAAATTAACAGCATTTTTCTGAGTCTTCTGATTTTAAAATTCCAGATAGGTTCATCAAAGTGGAAATATTTCCATCTGGGGGTGTCCTGGCTTAGTTTCTTTTTTAAAAAAAAAAATTTAATTATTTATCTATTTGGTTGCTCTGGGTCTTAGTTGCGGCAGGTGGGCTCCTTTGTTGCGGCTCGAGGGCTCCTTAGTTGCGGCATGCGTGTAGGATCTAGTTCCCCAGCCAGGGATCAAACCCTGGCCCCCTGCAGTGGGAGCACGAAGTCCTAACCACTGCGCCACCAGGGAAGTCCCTTAGTTTCTTATTGAGGAGGAGGTTGCCAGGTCGCAAACAACTGCCATGTCCTTTCTGAGAACCGTTCCCTACTCCCAAGGATGGATTCCATATTGGTACCATGTAAGCCCATGCCATGGCATATACATGTGACAGTCACAGTCTCTGCCTCAGAAATTTAGAACTGGGTTTCTGCTGGAGGCTGGAACTGGGCACTTTCAACTCAAAAGCTGCGGGGTGGCCATCTCTGCCACATGCCCAGAGACACTGAGAAATCTGGTCCCAGATGCAAGGAGAGAAGCAGAGATGAGATCATGCTATTGGCATTACTCACAACAACCAAAAAGCAGAAACCACCCAAATGTCCATAGATGGATGAATGGATAAACAAAATGTGATCCATCCATATAATGGCGTATTATTCAGCCTTAAAAAGGAATGAAATTCTGCCACATGCTGCAACATAGATGAACTTCAAATACATTGTGCTAAGTGAAATAAGCCAGACACAAAAGCTCATGTTATATGATGCCATTTATGTGAAGTACCTGGAATAGGCAAATTCGTAGAGACAGAGGTAGAATGGTGGTTACCAGGGGATGGGGGCGGGGGCATGGAGAGCTGTTCTTCAATGGGTGCGGAGTTTCTGTTTGGAATGATAAAAAAATTCTGTAGATGGATGGTGGTGATGGCTGCACAGCGTTGTGAATGCACTTAAGGCCACCAAACTGTACACTTAAAAATGGTTAGAATAATAGGTTTTATGTTATGTATATTTCACCACAATTTCAAAAAAAAGAGAGAGACAGTGGGAATAGAGACAGGCAGTGCTGCCTGCGTTCCCAGCCCCTGTCCAGCTCCTGGTATCAGCCCCCATGAGGCCAGGCCAGCTCTCTGGATTTCTGACACCCCTGAATTCTCAGAGTATATGTTCCTTTTTTTGCTTGAGCCCATTCACTCAGGGCTCTGTATTTGCAAATGAAAGGATCTCAGCCGAATATCAGGGGACAGTTAATTCTGGGAGGGCATCACCCTCTGTCCAAGGTCAGCCCCGAAAAAGGTCTGGTGCCTCCATACCCCAAGCTTCTCTTCCTGACCCGTAATAGTACCACCCTCCACACATTTATTTTAAAACTGCTTAAATTAGAACCACAGCCCTCCATAGCAGAAAACCTTTCTCCACCCTCCACCCTCCCCCGCCCCCTGCATTTTAATTCTAGCTTTCCCTTGTCAGCATTTCCCAGTTCAAACCTCTACCCAAAGTCAGCAGTCTTGGATCCAGAAGATTCCTTGCTAATTCCAAACACCAGACCCACCCTCAGAGGATGAATGGGCCTCTGCTGAGAACATTCAAAGTGGTGCCACAGGTTCTGGGACATTTCCAAGAGCTAAGTTCTCCAAAGAGCCTCCTGACAGGCAACCACTTTGAAGAGACGACAGTCTCTTACAGAGATAAGCACGCATGTAGTTAGAACAAAATCAGAGAAAGAACATTTGTGGGTCACGCTCTGTTCTGCAGACTCTTCACATCAGCTGGGGAGATGCCAACACCCCAAGCTCCTGGAAGAATAGGATTCAACTTTATGCTCATCGACTAAGACTATATAATCATCTAGGAGCTGGATGAAACACTTTATATAAATCATCTTATTTAATCTCCCAAACAGCTTGAAAGGCAGGTCTTACTATGCTCATTGAAAGATGAGAAACTGGGGCTCAGAGAAGTGAAGTAACTTGCCAAAGGTCACACAGTAGAATGTGGAAGAGCTGGGGACTTTCCTGGCGGTCCAGTGGTTAAGAATACACGCTTCCACTGCAGGGGGCACAGGTTCGATCCCTGGTTGGGGAACTAAGATCCTGCATGCCGCATGGCGTAGCCAAAAAAAAAAAAGAAGTGGGAGAGCTGGAATTTCAATCCAGTTTTATGTTAATTTCCAGGGTCCAGGCTCTCAACCACAGGGAGAACAGGATTGGGGCTACGGAAGGCAGGGTGTAGTGGAAGAAGGGAGTCCAGATTCTGAGCCTGGGTTCCTCCATATTGGCTCCCAACCTCCAAAGCCACCTGCCCACAGTCTTGAAAGTGTGAAAGGTCAAAGCCATAACACACACTAGCCATCAGGTGTTACGTGAATGCAGAGTCGGGGCTCCCGTCCCCACCCCATCATCTTCATCCAGCTTTTGCAAATAAGGTTGAGGTCAGGGACTCTTTTCCAGGTGGAAGGGACCATGCATCTTGGAGACAGACACTATTTGCTCCCATTTGTTAAGAGACAAGCCTCTGGACTGGGCCTGGACTTTAGCAACCCCCAGCTCCAGGTCTCACTGCCCTCCCATCCCCTCTCCCAGTTCATCCTCAAGGGAGGGGACATGCCCCAGTAGTCAATTCTCTCCTGTTGCTCTCTCCCAGCCCTCCAGCCATGCAGCTTTAAAGATCCCTGCCCAGGCTTAGCAAGACAAACAGTGTAGCATGAACCCCAGCCAGCCCTGCACAGACGAGGTCTATGATTACAGCAGGGACAGATCAAACAAACCCAAGTTTGAATCTAGCTTCCTTAGCAAGCCCTGTGACCTTGGGCAAGTCACTTGACCCCTAAACTTCTGTTTACAGATGCTCATCTGTAAAATGGGGATAATGACACTCAACTATGAGGGCTGTTGTAAAAAGTGAATCAGCTCATTTATATAGAGCACTCATTTACATATGTAGCCTTAGCAGGCCACTGATATCTATGGAGATTGTCATGGTTATTACCATTTTTATTACAGTATCCCAGAAAAACCTTCCATGGGCTAGGCTGAAACTTACCTTTGGATTATTTAAGCTTTAATAAGCAAATAAGTTTGTTTCCTCCAAGGCATTTATGCAATTTGTAATTATGTAATATATCTGTGTGTTTGCTTGGATTTTATCTGTGCTCTCAACTCTGTTAGAAACTCCATGAACATAGGATTCCCACCTGTCTGATTCACCAGTATCCTCAGCAGCTAATCTGGTGCCTGGCGCATCCCAGGGGGTTAAGTAACATTGAATGAATGAATAAATAAATGTAAGAAATTGAAGAAAGTGACCTAGAGTTTATCATACTAAGTGAAGTAAGCCATATGAAATATCATATGATGTCACTTATATGTGGAATTAAAAAAAAAAGAAAAGATACAAATGAACTTCTTTACAAAACAGAAATAGACCCACAGACATAGAAAACAAACTTATGATTACCAAAGGGGAAAGGGGGCAGGGATAAATTAGGAGTTTAGGATTAACATATAACACTACTGTATATAAAGTAGTTAAACAACAAGGACCTACTGTATAGCACAGGGAACTATACTCAATATTTTCTAATAACCTATAAAGGAAAAAATCTGAAAAGAATATATAATATATATTTTTAAATGTATGTTTTATATATATGTATAAAACTGTGCTGTAAACCTGAAACTAACACAACATTGTAAATCAACCATACGTCAATAAAAAAAAAAATTTTAAGAAAGCAAAAGCAAATAATATGGAAGCCCCATTTACGTTAATGGTGGCCAGGATAACGGCAAATGATTCTTACCTGTCAGTTAAACAGACCCAGTGAAAATCTCAAGTCAATTCATTAAAAATGCATAGAAGAGATTCAACTTCTCCCCTTGAAGTTCAGGCTTTCAGCTGCCCCGCCTACACTGACTGTCCTGAGCTGAGAGGAAGGAGGAAGGAGGGTCTAGATGGGACACAGGTGGGGAAACCTTACCTTAAGACAGTGCTCCAAGGGGCAGAACTTGACAACTGGTATTTGCTAAACGCCTGCTCCATCCCCATCACTGTGTCACCAAGATTCATGCCCCTAAATTTATTATAGGTTTATTAGTGTTATTTTCCATTTTGCAGATGAGAAGGATTTGAGAGTCTTGCCTGTGATCACACAGAGAGAAAGAGGCAGAGTTGCGATTTGAAGCTTCTGTTTTGTTCAGTTTGGGCCAATTTGGGCAAAGGTCCCATCAGAGGTCCATCCCAGGTTGGGGTCTCGATAGCGACATCCAGGTGGTGGCGTTACTCAGTGTTAGGAGGCTGGTGGCACTGCCATTTGGAGCAATCTCTTCAACTGCCTGGGCCTGGAACGGAGGATCCAGCTCCTCTCTACTGCAAGAGACGGGCAGGGTAGGAGGCCCCAGCCCGGGGAAACTGAGGCAGGTGCCCAGGTACAGAGGACAGGTAAGGCAAGGGGGCCATGGAAGGTCTGAGCTGGCCGGGCATCAGCCAGGGTGGCCACGATGCACCCCTGAGGGGTGCCGTCCCATACAGCCCATCTGGTGCCCCCAGAGTCATGCAACGCTCAGCCCACAAGCCTGAAGGTGGCAGCTGTGACATCAGGTCGCCTGGCTGCACCAAAAGCAAGGCTCCCCCGGGTCCTGGAAAGTTTAAAGGCTGATTCACTGAAAAGTAGTTCCTTCCAGTGGCCCACCCCCAAGGCCTCCCTCTCCCTGTGCCCCTGCCCTCTCTGAAGCCGGTGGGTTCCAATGGCTTCAGCAGGCTGTGCTTTCAAGAGCTGATGCTGCTTCTTCAGAGACTTCCAAACAGGCCTCAGGATCATAGATCAAACCTGGGAGGAAGGAACGTTGAAAAGAGATAAGTGATTTCTATCGCCAACAAAGTTCCTTGGTTGGGGCCTCATGACACTCTGCCCCACTCTCCAGACAAATGTCAGCCACCAGTGAAGAGAAGTCGAGCCCCTTGGGGCCGCACCGGCCATGCCTAGAGACGTGCAGAGGCTGGGAGAGATGGAGGGCTAGCAAGACCCAGCCTCTGCAGGGCGGGCAGTGGGGGAAGGAAGGAAAGGGGAACAGGCAGGAGTTTTCAGGGCCCCAGTGACTCAGAGCTCCAGCGTGTCAGAGCAGTGAAGGCAAGGAGGACTTCCTCACCCCACATCAATGGTGCTGCCCTCTGCACACAGAGGGTGAGGTACTTGGCGCACAGTAGGTGCTCATTCCTGGGAGGGGTTGCTGTTATTGCTTGTACGAGAAGCCCCAGACCAACCTGGACCTCAGTGCCTCCTGTGGACCCTGGGCCTGATGCCCACCTACAATCCAACATGGCGCCCATACAGCACGAGAGGGGGCCTCGAGCAGAAGCCTGGGAATGTGTAAAGACAAGAGGCATTTTCAGAAACCTCATTCAGTGCCCTTTTAGAGCCACTGGAGGGCAGCCCCTGGAGGCCTGCTCCTGGAACTCTGCGTCCAGTAGCTCTGAAGGCCGGCACTCAAATATCCACACTCTCCCCAAGCCCCCAGGAGACCCGAGGGGACCAGTGACTCAGGAACCCACCTCCATGGGTTCTTCTTACAGCAAAGCAAGAAGGCAAGAAGCTGTCAGTGACCACCGACTAAGGTGCCACGTGTGTCCATAAGTCCACCTCCCAGCGACTCCCTGAGGCAGGCATTGGTGGCATCCCCATTTTCCAGATGAGAAGGCCCAGAGTAGGGAAGTGCCTTGCCCAGAGTCAAGAGGACACGATCTGTCCTCAAGGAGCTTGCAGTCAGTCTTGGGAGGTGAGGCTTTCGCCTGAGAAGAAATTCAGGTGCTCCATGGAGTTCTAGAAACTGGAGGATGATGTAGCCCAGCCCCCTCAGTCTGGCATCTGGGAAATCCAAAGTCCAGACCAGAGACGTGATTTGTCCAAGCTCACGATCTGCCCGGCTGCAAAGCCAGTGCCGGACCCCCTGCCTAGGGTGCTGCCCCAGGGGGTTCTGTGGGGCTGGCACAGCTGGTGAGAAGCAAGAAGAGCCATCAACTGCCTGTTGTGGAGTTTGTGGGCAGGGGGCCGACACAGTGTGGACACAGCTGGAGTCCCCTTGAGGGCCCCTTTCTGGGCAGTGGAGGGCGATTATGTCCAGAGAGGCTACCAGAGTGTCCTCTCTTGCCACCTCCTAACCTATGGACACCAAGGGATATCAGGCGCCCCCTGCTGGCCATAGGAGCATGTCCTCCAGGATGGGGATACCCAAGATGCAAGAGTGTTCACCAAGAGGCAGTCAGTGATGGGATGCTGGAGGTCAATGCTAACCTGAGTCTCTGCACTATCCCATTAGGGTTCCACACTCTCTGTCCCAGCTTTCCATGGCCCTGGGGGATGGCCAGGTATTGATGCCCTCCACCTGGAGTTTTTAAACATGTCCGCAAATTCTTTGACTCTCCTCTCATGGAGAGAGAGGGTCTGTGCCTGAATCCGGGCAGGCTCATGTAGCCAACAGAATGCAGCAGAAGTGATCCTGCTAGGTCAGAAGAGGGCATGTGATCTCAATCCTGTTAGCTCACACTCACCTCTGGAGCCACCACATAAGACACCAAGCCTGCCATGACGTGAGGAAGCCCAAGCTACATGAAGAGGTCCTGTGTCAACAGCCCGACTGAGTCCCAGCCACATCTGGGATCAGTTGCTTCCAGATGATTGCAGTGTCCAGCTCTCGACTCACCCCTAAGCTTTAAGTCGTTCAGCTGAGGCCCCAGACAACATAGAGCAGAGAAACGCCATCCCTGTTGTACCTGGTCCAAATCCCTGAGTCTGTTAGCATCACAGAATGGTTGTTTTTTGCCATGAAGTTTTGGTGTGTGTGTGTGTGTGTTTGGGGGAAGATCAGATGAGCTCAAGGATGTGAAAGCCCTTTGTAGCTTGGTGGTTAAAAGTGAGGCTATGGGGCCAGGCTGCCTGGACTGCAGCTCCTCAACCATCTGTGTGAACTTGGACAGGACACTTAACCTCTCTGTGCAACTGTTCCCACTTGTGTAAAATGGAGATGATAACAGAGGGTTGCAGAGAGGTTTCAGTAAGGAAACTCTCATGAAGCACCTGGCGTCCGTGGGCAAACAGCGAGAGTGCAGTGAATGATGGCAGTAGTGATGAATGGCTTTGCAAAGGGGAAGAGCCTGCCTCCAGTCTGATGGGGGTAAGAAAATCCTGAGCCTCTTGGCTCATCTGGAATTCCTCAGAGGGACGATGTACTATGAAACCAGAAGGAGCAGGGGGAATAAAAGTGCAAAAACAGACAACTTTTTGGATTTCTGATCGAAACTGATAGGAGTTCAGGGACAGCCTTGCCTGGCTGGCCCTGTTTATGGAAGCCTGGTCTGGCCCCTTGCCTTACCTCTGGGCACTCTCTCAAATGCCCCTTGGTCAGCCTTTGGGGTCTTTCAAAAGGGGCCACATAGTCTACTAGAAAGAAAGTGAGCTTTAGAGTCCTGGGTCCAAACGCTGGCTCTGCCACCAACGCGGAGCACCAGGCAGGTTGTGTAGCTCTCTGAGCCACATCCCCCATCAAATGGAAATGAGGACTCGATGACACATGTAAAAGGCCTCTCATGGTGCCTGGCATGTAGTAGGCCATCAATAAATGGAGTTGTTATTATTCCTTCTATTAGCATTGTTCCTAGTACTGTTTTGACTTTTCCACTCTCTGGACTTGAAAAGCAGGAAACGATAGCTAACATTAATGAACGTTGTTCACCCAATATTTCCGGCTCTCTCCTTCTGGTACGAAGGATGCACTTCCTGACCCCTTGGATGGGTGGGGCAATGAGTTGTGAGTGCCATGTGTGTCACTTCCGGGCTGAGCGCTCAATTCCCAGCACAAGACTCTGCCGAGTTCTGGCACAGTGCCCGGCTCTGCACCACGCAGGATGGGGAACTTCAGCAGCCCAGGACTCTACGTGACCACACTGAGCTAAGCCCTGGCCCACAGGCCATCAACAAGTAGCAAAAAGTAGAGTTTTGTTGTTTTCAGTCATTAGGATTTTTGGAGGTTGCTTCTTTATGGCAGTGTAACGGGGCCCATTCCAGCATCCTCGCCATGCCGGGCACTGTGCTCAGTACTTTATGTGCATTTCATCCCCTCCTTATGTCAGTCCTCTGGGACACAGAAGATTATTGTGCCCATCTCACAGAGACAGAAACTGAGGCTCAGAGAGGGCAAGCAATTTGACCATGACAAATGGCTCATCAATAAACTGTCATTGCATAACAAACCAACCCAAACTCAATGGCTTAAAACAATCAGCATCAGTTGGTGGTCAGCTGTGTGGTTCTCCTGACCAGGACCAAACTTGACCTCAACTAGACTTGACTTGCCTTTGGGTCTGCTGTCAGCTGGTCTAGGGTGACCTTGCTTGGGACTCTCTCCTCCACAGGGCCTCTCACCTCCCCCAGCCTCTAGCACACGCTTGTGTCCCATGGAGGTTACAAAGGTCCAAGAGAGAGAATGTGCAGGTGGTCAATGTCTCTTGGGTCCCTGGCTTGGCAGTCACATGTTCTCACTTCCATCACTTTCTATAGGTTAAGGAAGGAGTGTAAAAATAGACTCCACACCAATGGGGGAAACGGAGCATGGTGGCCCTTTTTGTCCCTTATACAGTGGTTGGGCCAGGACTTGAACACAGGCCTGTCACTTCACCTTTATGACATCCTGTCTCTAACCTCAGCTCAAATCACCAATACTCACCTTGTTTGGGGTCGAACTTGAACCTCTTCCCTTTCCAGCTCAGGCCCTTGAACAGTATGGTAAGGATGAGTTACCCTTCAGCAAGAGGCTCAGAGGCACAACTTAATTACATCTATTTGCCTGGCCACCTATGCATGTATTAGATTCCTATTGTGTCTCTCTTCTGCCAAGCTCAAGGCCACCCTGGGAATTAAATTCACAGCACAAACAGCTGGGACACACTCAAGACATTGCAGAAATGGAGAGCAAGTCAGAGGGGGGACTAAAGTCAATGGCTTGAGGAGGACCAGTTCCCAAGAGGCCAGTGATGGGCATAATGGGTCATTACCAGCTACAATGCTGTCCTCACAGAACTGTCTTCACAGAAATCAGTGGTCAGCTGCAGCTGTGGCTCAGAGGGACAGCCCTGAGGGCCAAGTTTCACCAGGAGGGTTCTGCCAGGTGAATGACGACCCCTGGCGTTGTGCACAGAGCAGTAGAGTCAGGACTGGGATGTATCAAGGGCTGGACAAGTTCGGGGCTGCACTGTGCTCATGTTCTCATGCCCTCTCCTCCATCCCAGAGGCAGCCTCTGGGTCACCTGGTCCTGCAAACGTGGATCTTCAACAAGTCACTCCACCTCCTGGAGCCTCAGTCTTCCTATCTATAAATTGGGATGGTGATGTTACCTCTCACCATTGCTATGAGGAATCAGTGAAACCATGTATGTAAAGGGCAGTGGGGGCTTCCCTGGTGGCGCAGTGGTTAAGAATCCGCCTGCCAATGCAGGGGACACGGGTTCAAGCCCTGGTCCGTGAAGATCCTACATGCCGCGGAGCAACTAAGCCTGTGCGCCACAACTACTGAGCCTGAGCTCTAGAGCCCGCGAGCCACAACTACTGACCCTGTGTGCTGCAACTACTGAAGCCCGCGTGCCTAGATCCTGTGCTCCGCACCAAGAGAAGCCACCGCAATGAGAAGCCCACGCATTGCAACGAAGAGTAGCCCCCACTCGCTACAACTAGAGAAAGCCAGCACGCGTCAACAAAGACCCAACACAGCCAAAAATAAATAAATAAAATACACAGAAAACCTTTTGTTCTCTAACATAATAACAACAGGAAGAATAAAGCAAACACACACAACATGTATTGATATATAACATTTTCAATCCTCCCAGCATCACTATGAGGAAACTATGAGATTCAGAGAGGTTAAGTCACTTGTCCAGTGTCACACAGCTGGTAAGAAGTAGAGCCAGGGTTCAAAGCCAGATCATCCAAAATGTGGGCTTTTCTCCTGCATCTAACTCCACTGGATGAAGATGTCGTTCTGCCAGCCTGCCCTGAGAGGGAGAGAGAAGACGGGTTTTATTGTCCCCATTATGCGGACAGAGAAAGAGAGTGGTGGTCCAAGCTCCTCCTGCCCCCCACTTTGGCTGTAAGGCTGACCCAGCCACCAGCCTCCCTGCTGCCTGCTCCCCACCCCCCGCCCCCTTACAGAGAGCAGGGCCTGCTCAGTGGCCCAGGGCAGTCTCGGTTTCTGTGGGGTAGGTGTGGGGGCATCCTGGGGGCACCCTGGACTCCCACTCCTGCCATGAGCCGCAGCCAGGTTCAGGGGATTCAAGTTTCCAGATACCACCTGGCACCCAAGCTCGTGCCAGGAACTTCAACAGATGCTTCCCAGGAAAAGTTGGGATGCTGATCTTGCCCTCACCAAGAGCGATAGCTCCGGGGGAACAGAGGGGAGACCAGGAATGTGAGATGGAGCAGCTTTTAATCTGGACCCATAACCAACTACAATGGAACAGGTAACTATCGAGGCTTGGTCGTCGTCGTCGTCATCATCATCATCATCAAGGAATAATAATAATAACGGGAATTGAGTAGGTAGCCTATGAGGAGGTAGTTTAAATTATCCCCATTTTACAGATGAGGAAACTGAGGCGAAGAAAGGTGAAATCACTAGTCCAAGGTCACCCACGCACGTCCTAATCCTGATTCAGGCTCTGGGTTAAGCAATTCACGTGACCATTCCGTTAAATGTTCACAAACTGCCAAGAGGCATTATTATAGCCAATTTATAAAAGAGAAAGTTGAGGGTCAGATGGGCGAGTCACAAAGCCCAAGATCACACAGCTAGGAATGTCTAGGCCGAAGTCCCGGCACTTAACCATAGGTGACCTGGTTCTCAAAGGACTGGGAAGCCTCCACTTTGCCCCAAGGCCTCCTGAGGACAGGAAGATCTGGGCTATTCATCCCCAAGGCTGAACCCAGCTGGGCAGAATTGTGGTGCTGAGGTGCCCTCTGCTGGCTGCAGTGAAAAGAATACCAAAAGGACTGGGGATGCTGAGATGGATAATGCATCATCCCTGCCCTGATGATGCATTATCCACAGTCCCCTCAGAGGAAATGTACCATTTATGAGAGTGGTAATCACACAGCTCAGAAGAAACACCTGCTGAGCCTGAGTAGTCCGGGAAGGCTTCCTGGAGGAGGCTATCTGCATAGAGCAATGGGTAGCCTGATTCAATTCAATTCACTGAAGACAAAACAATTTAGGTTTAATTGGCCAGGCCAATTAGGATAGGCCATCTTGCCCATGACTTAAAAAAAAAAAAAAAAAAAACACCCTGAGAACATTATCTGAGCTGTTATCTTAAAGAATGAGAAGGCATTAATGGGGCCAGAAGGATAAGAAGAACCACATGTGTAAAGGTGCATAAGGAAAGAAGAGGAATCCCAGGCCAGATTGGGGAGGGTGGAGAAGGGGTCGGGAGCTGGGCTGAGCAGGTAGAAGTGAAGCTGCAAGTTTACAGTAGACCGTTAGCCATGGTAGAGAAAGAGAAGTAGTACTGAGCTGAGAGCCAGGGTAGCTGGTAGCAACTTGTCATCTGGGAACTTGCTAGAAATGCAGATTACCAAACAAGCCTCCCCCCACCCCACCCCACCCACTGCAGGTGATGCTAAAATTTGAGTACCACTGCTCTAAGCAATCCCTGAGGATTGCCAATTCCTGGCTGCACTTCTTATTCCCTTCAAAACCAGGTGATCTCCAGAGAAGGAACACTGGCTGGATGGAGTTTTGCGAAACACGTGGCTTTATTTCATGGTTTTTTGGGTTCCTAATATGCTGACATTTGCTGCTCAGTGTTGCTGGGCTGGGCAATTCACCTACATCCTTTCAACAAGCACAGCAGTACTTCCGTTCTAAAGGTGAGGAGACCGTGTCAAGGAGTTGAAGGAACATTGTCTAGTGTCACACAATAAGGATTGAGCCCAGCAGAAGATTCTGGAACATGGCCCTCATCACTACATCCCACTGCTGTGTCCCTGACCTTGATCTTTCCTCTTCTGCTCTTGGTTTTCTTGTCCTTAAAATAATGGGGTGCCATCCCAACGTTCATAGCAGCACTATTTACTATAGTCAAGAAATGGAAACAATCCAAGTGCCCATCAACAGATGATTGGTTTAAGAAGATGTGGTGTGTATGTGTATACACACACACACACACACACACACACACACACAATGGAATATTACTTAGTCATAAAAAGAGTGAAATATTGCCATTTGCAGCAACATGGATAAACCAAGAGATTATCATACTAAGTGAAGTAAGTCAGATAAAGACGAATACTATATGATATCACATAGGTGGAATCTAAAAATTAATACAAATGAACTTATAGACAAAACAGAAACAGACTCACAGACATAGAAAACAAACTCATGGCTACCAAAGGGGAAAGGGTGGCGAGGAGGTATAAATTAGGAGATTGGCATTAACAAATACTAACTTCTATACATAAAATAGATAAGCAGCAAGGATTTACTGTATAGCACAGGGAACTATATTCAATATCTTATAACCTATAATGGAAAATAATCTGAAAAGTATATATATACATAACTGAATCACTTTGCTGTGCACCTAAAACTAACACAATATTCTAAATCAACTATATTTCAATTAAAAACCCAGCTTTAAAAAAAACAATAATGGGGTGTCAAAAAGATCTTAAATCTTATGACTTAAGACTTATGACTCTAAAAATAATATAATTCCTAGTGTCTGGGACCCGATAGTCCAATTTTCCATTCAACAAATGTGCAGTGGAGAAGACAGGATTCTACCGTTTACAGTAAGTGCTGGAGGGGGAAATAAAGCAGGGAAGGGGACAGGTGGGGTCCCTCCCTGAGAAGGTGACCTCTGAGCAGAGACCTGAGAGGGACGAGGTCTGAAGAGTTCCAGGATGGCTGGGGGCAGCCTGTTCCAGGCAGGTGGGACCGCAGGGCAAAAGCTCTGAGGACAGGGCTTTTCCCAGCTTCGGGGGCAGCTAGGAGGCTGGCTGGACCGGAGTGAGTAAGGGGAAACGGAAGAGAGGAGACACTAGGGGCATAGGGGAAATTGTGAAAGACTCAAATGCAGTGAGTGCATGACCAGCTGCCCACCACCTTTCTTAGTCTATAAGGTAACTTACAGCTCTGCAAATTGTAGAAAACCTGATAGTGATACAAATCATTCTTATATGAAAGTGTAAATTGTGCTATTTACAATAGCCAAGACATGGAAGCAACCTGAACGTCCATGGATAGATGAATGGATAAAGAAGATGTGGTATATATACACAATGGAATACTACTCAGCCATAAAAAAGAATGAAATAATGCTATTTGCAGCAACATGGATGGATTTAGAGATTATCATACTAGGTGAAGTAAGTCAGACAAAGACAAATGTCATATGATATCACTTATATGTGGACTCTGAAAAAATAATACAGGGAATTCCCTGGCAGTCCAGTGGTTAGGACTCTGCACTTCCACTGCAGGGGGCTTGGGTTCAATCCCTGGTCGGGGAACTAAGATCCCATAAGCTCCATGGTGCAGCCAAAAAAAATAATAATAATAATAATAGTAATACAAATGAACTTATTTACAAAACAGAAATAGACTCACAGACGTAAAAAACAAATTTATGGTTACCAAAGGGGAAAGGGAGAGGGGAGGGATAAATTAGGAGTTTGGGATTAACAGAAAGACACTACTATATATAAAATAGATAGACACTACTATATATAAAATAGATAAACAACAAGGACCTACTGTATAGCACAGGGAACTATACTCAATATATTGTATACTCAATATATTGTAATGACCTCTAATGGAAAAGAATCTGAAAAAAGAATATACATATATAATATATTCATATATATATATATATGAATCACTTTGCTGTACACCTAACCTAACACAACATTGTAAATCAACTACATTTCAATTTTTTAAAAATGTAAATTGTGTCCTGGGAATACAGGTGATTTAAAGGTTCATCTCACTCATGGAGATGGAGTGGGAGCAGCTAGGGTTGCATTTAACTAGTTAGGGTTTTGCCAGGTTAGTACCATTGGATGGATGGATGGAGGGATGAAAGGGAAAGAAGGAAGGAAAAATAGAAGGAGGGGAGGGAGGGAAGGAGGGAGGGAGGAAGAAAGAAGGGGAGGGAGAGAGGATTGGCCTCTTTCAGATCTTCAAATCCAGGACTTTCCAGAAGAAAACACTGGGCCATCCAATCAGAACCTCAAGAAGAAAAGAGCCGGGCTTCCCTGGTGGCGCAGTGGTTGAGAATCTGCCTGCCAATGCAGGGGACACGGGTTGGAGCCCTGATCCAGGAAGATCCCACATGCCGTGGAGCAACTAAGCCCATGAGCCACAATTACTGAGCCTGCGCATCTGGAGCCTGTGCTCCCCAACAGGAGAGGCCGCGATAGTGAGAGGCCCATGCACCGCGATGAAGAGTGGCCCTCGCTTGCCACAACTAGAGAAAGCCCTTGCACAGAAACGAAGACCCAACACAGCCATAAATAAATTAATAAATAAAAATTTTAAAAAAAAATAGTAAGAGAATATTATAAAAAAAAAAAAGAAAAAGAAAAGAGCCTCAAATTGATCAGCCCTCAGTGGCCAATTATTCAGTGGGTCTGGCTCACTTTTCTCAGTCAATATTTGTCAAGTTAAGAGAGAACTGAAAAACAACAACAAGAAAAAAGGATAAGAGAGAACTAACCTGTTATTTTCTGTTTGGTCCTCGTTCAAAGCAACTTCCAACCTTTCTATTGTCGTTGTGCTTTCTGCAAACCTGGGTGAAATTTCCTCCCAACCCCATTCCAACCTAATTATATAGATTTGTTTATTAGGAGTTTGCAGGGGACCAGCTGGCACTGCAAACCAAGGACATGGAATTTAGCTGTCAAGCCTTTCTTTAAAAGCTACTGTGTGTGTGTGTTTCTTTCATTCCCTCCAGACATTTTTTTTTTTTTTTAAATGTGACGTATATGGTTTTTTTTTTTTTTTAATTAATTAATTAATTTATTTATGGCTGTGTTGGGTCTTCGTTTCTGTGCGAGGGCTTTCTCCAGTTGCGGCAAGCGGGGGCCGCTCTTCATCGCGGTGCGCGGGCCTCTCACTATCGCGGCCTCTCTTGTTGCGGAGCACAGACTCCAGACGCGCAGGCTCAGTAGGTGTGGCTCACGGGCCTAGTTGCTCCGTGGCATGTGGGATCTTCCCAGACCAGGGCTCGAACCCGTGTCCCCTGCATTGGCAGGCAGATTCTCAACCGCTGCGCCACCAGGGAAGCCCGATTCCCTCCAGACATTTTTAAGAAAACTTTCCAAGAACATTTGAGCCAGTTCAGCACGAAGCATGAAGTCATTGAATGAGCTCTCAGGCTTCCTTCCTTCCTTTGATTCTTCTTCTTTCTAGAAAGAGGCAAAGTCCTGGCGCCCAGTGCTGCTTGCACAGCATAATTACCAAACATTAATTCTCCCTCACACCTACCACTGGGTAGACGATCCTTACACTTGGTTTCGGTTTTGCAGAGTTCAACATCACGAGGCTATTAGGAAACTTGGCCATCATGCTCAGCATCGTTCAGAGTTAAAACAGAGAATTTGGGCTTCCCTGGTGGCGCAGTGGTTAAGAATCCGCCTGCTAATGCAGGGGACACGGGTTCGAGCCCTGCTCTGGGAAGATCCCACATGCCGCGGAGCAACTAAGCCCATGCGCCACAACTACTGAGCCTGAGCTGTAGAGCCCGCAAGCCACAACTACTGAGCCCACGTGCCACAACTACTGAAGCCCACGCGCCTAGAGCCCGTGCTCCACAACAAGAGAAGCCACCGCAATGAGAAGCCGGCGCAACACAACGAAGAGTAGCCCCCGCTCGCCGCAACTAGAGAAAGCCAGCGCGCAGCAACAAAAGACCCAACTCAGCCAAAAATAAATAAATAAATAGATAAATAAATAAAATTTGAAAGTTTTTTAAAAAAATAAAAAAAAAAACAACGGAGAATTTGCACTTATTGGGCAGGCCAATTGCAGACCACACAGTCTGCTGGGCACCTCTCATCCCTGGGTGCATTTGATCCTCACAACCCAGAGAGGTTAAGTTACTCGCCTGAAGCCACACAGCCATCTAGAGCTGGGCCAAGATCAGATACAAGACTCTCCCTTCTTCCCCTTCCCTTTGTGGAATTGGCTCTTTCTTCACTAATCAAGACATCACTCACATGTCATCACCTTTCACTGCACCGAGGGAGCCTGCTAATTCTCAGAAGTTGCCCCCACCTCCAAGACAATGAAGAAAACAGTCTCTGAGGCCCCTCTAGATATAAAACACGTGGCCGTAAAGTGAGCTTCAGTGTAATGATCAAAGCGATACATCTGGTTCTGGTCACCTCCCCCTGTAGGGACCCCACTCCAGACCCCTTCCAGCTACCACAGCTGAAAACAATTCTTTCCAGTAACTCGTGGTTCTCAGTTGGAGGGGAGGCGATTTTGCTCTCAGGGAACATCTGGCAAAGTCTGGAGACATGTTTGGTTGTCATAACTGAGAGGTGGCGCTACTGGCATCCAGTGGGTGGAGTCCAGGGACCCTGTTAAATATCCTACAATGCACAGGACGGTGCCCCACAGCAAAGACTTACCAGGCCCCAAAGGTAAATGGTGCCTGAAAAACCTCTGCATTAGCCCAAGCGCATGAGTAAGGCCTCTTTACAGACCCAGGAAAGAGGACAAATTTCAGGAGCTAAGTGGGGAGGGACATTCTTTTTTTTTTTTTTTAATATTGGAATATAGTTGATCAACAATGTTGTGTTAGTTTCAGGTGTACAGCAAAGTGATTCAGTTATACATATACATGTATCTATTCTTTTCCAAATTCTTTTCCCATTTAAGTTATTAAAGAATACTGAGCAGAGTTCCCTGTGCTATAGAGTAGGTCCTTGTCGGTTATCTATTTTAAATATAGCAGTGTGCACATGTCAATCCCAAACTCCCAATCTATCCCTCCCCCCCACATGGGGAGGGAAATTCCTTAGCAAAGGGAATGGTGCTGAGGGGAAAGAAGCTTATCCGGGTTTATCCACAATAAGAGGCAAAAATTCCTATACTCTACATCCAGAAAAAACTCTAATTCGAAAAGATACATGCACCCCAATGTTCAGAGCAGCACTATGTACAACAAAGACATGGAAGCAACATGTCCTAAATGTCCATCGACAGATGAATGGATCAAGAATATGTGAGATATATATATATATATATTATATATATATATAATATATAATATATTATATAATATATATAATATATAATATATATAATATATATATATATATTACTCAGCCATAAAAAAGAATGAAATAATGCCATTTGCAGCTACATGGAAGGACCCAGAGATTACCATACTAAGTGAAGTAAGTCAGACAGAGAAAGACAAATACCATATGATATCACTTAATATGTGGAATCTAAAATATGACATAAATTAACTTATTTATAAAACAGAAACAGACTCACAGACATAGAAAACAAACTTAGGGTTCCAAAGGGGAAAGGGGGTCGGGGAGGAATAAATTAGGAGTTTGGGATTAGCAGATACACACTACTACATATAAAATAAACAACAAGGACCTACTGTATAGCACAGGAAACTATATTCAATATCTATAATAAACTATAAGGGAAAAGAATATGAAAAAGAATATATATATGTATAACTGAATAACTTTGTTTTACACTAGAAACTAACACAACATTGTAAATTAACTATACTTCAATTTAAAAAAATACAAAAAAAATTCCTATGCTCACCCCCAAACCTTGGCCTGAGGGATAGAGCAGGCCACTGGACATGTCCTTCTTCACCACTGGCTCCAGACGTGTCACCCCAAAAGTATGAATGTGGACCACGAGATTGGGCAGGGAGATCTTCCAAATCTTCACTGGGTCACTTACCTGTCCCTGGTGCTGGGCTAGGCCCCGTGCTGCTTACAGACATGGCCAGCCAACAGGGTCCCGCCCCTAGGGAGGTTATTCCTGAAAGAAGATGGTCACAGACACCCTTCCTACAAGATGGTTCATGCTGTTCATGGAAAACAGAAAGGCAGATTTTATTCAGGGACTATTGCAATAGTCAGAGGGGCCACGGAAATGAGGCCTTGCAGTAAGGGAGAAAACTCCCAATTCTCAACTCAGAATACAACCAGGAAAAGTGGGAATGTATCGCCAAGTGGGGGCAGCTGTCTGTGGATGGAAAATTACTAAGAGGAAACAGCAGGGGTTGGGGGGATTCTGGACTGTAAAGAAAAAACACACTCTTGGGACTTCCCTGGCAGTCCAGTGGTTAAGACCCTGTGCTTCCGATGCAGGGGGGGGCATGGGTTCAATCCCTGGTTGGGGAACTAAGATGCCGCTTGCTGGAGAGCACGGCCAGAAAAAAAAAAGGAAAAACACACTATTGTTTTCCTTTACACCACACACAATACTCTGAACACTTCTGTACTCTGTCACTAAATGGGATGTGTGTGTGTGTGTGTGTGTGTGTGTGTGTGTGTGCACACGCACAGGGGGGCGGTTCCCAAACCAAGCAGTTCTTCAACACCAGCTGAATGTCCTACGATTTAACTCCATCCTGACACCGTCCACCTAGAATTCACATCGGATCCCACAGGTCAGTGACTCAGTCCCACAAAATTACTCACCCACACACACTTCAGACGCCAACTGAAGTTCAGGTTGTTACCTGTGCTTCCGACCCACAGGCTACAGATCAGAGGTTCCCACGACCCCCTCCTTGGGTTTGATTAATTGGCTAAAATGGCTCACAGAACTCAGGAAAACATTTTATTTACTAGATCACTGATTTATTATATAAAAGGAGACAACTCAGGAATAGCCCAATGGAAGAAATGCAGAAAGCAAGATATGTGAGCAAAGGGTGCCACCTTCCAGCACCTCCCTGTGTTCACCAACCCAGAAGCTCTCTGAACTCCATGCTTCTAGATTTTTATGGAGGCTTCATTACATAGGCATGACTGATTCAACCGTTGGCCATTGGTAATTGAACTCGATCTCTAGTCCTGCTCACCTTCTGGAGGTAGGAGGAAAGTTGAAGGGTGAGGCTAAAAGTTCCAACCTTCTAATCTTGTTTGGTGCCCCTGGCTACCAGCCCCCATCCTTAGGGGCTTCCCAAAAGTCACCTCATTAACATCAGTTCAGGTGTGGTTGAAAGGGGCTTGTTATGAACAACAAAAGACATCCATTTGGCTTTATCACTCTGGAGCTATTTCAGGAACTGAGGAACAGAAGTAAATATTGTAACAAAAGATGCCCCCTATGGCTCTTCTATAGGAAATGACAAGGGTTTTAGGAGCTCTGTGCCAGAAACAGGAGGAAAACCTAATATATGTCTTATTATAAATCACAATATCACACCGACCTGGCAGGGTTCCTGCTGAAGGCAGGTCTGACATCACCAGCTGAAGGGTGATCTGACATCACCTGGGGGATGGTGGTGGATGAGGAACCCGATCAGATATCTAGATGATCAGATATCAATGGGGGATCCTGGCTGAAGTGACTTAGCAGGATTCTTGCGGAGAATGCAGCACAAAGCAGAGACGAACATGGAAGCCCAAAGTCAGAGCCCAGTTGACCAGAGAATTCAGAGGAGCCTAAGTAGAGTTTGGCCAAGGAGAGAATCTTTGTCACCACTAAAAGCTGAGCTCTGCGCTGTGGGACATGCAGTGGCAAAGACCCGGAACCCAGAGTCTGGTAAGATGGGCAGAGGACAAAGAAGGTCCAGGGATGGTCCAGTCATGAGAGACAGCTGGCTTCCTGAAGGAGGCGGCACAGACAGGGGGCTGGGGAGCAAGGAGCACTGGACCAGGAATCAGAAGTCCTTCAGCCCCCCTGTGTCTGAGGGAGGTCATCTTAGCTCTCTGGTGACCTCATGAGCTTGCCATGAGGTCAAATGACAAAGTGTTAGAGCCCCTAAGCCTTATTCATCATAAAAAAAATGCAACGACAAACTGTGTGTAGGAAAAGGCGCTGAACTTGGCAACCAGGGAATCAAGGTCTTCTTCCTATCTTTGCCATCAACTGGCTGTGTAACCTTAGACCAGTAACCTCCCCTCTCTGGGCTTCACTTTTTTTCCTATGAAATGTGAGCATCGAATGGGCAGAGCTGTGAGAGGCTTTCCACTGCTATTATCTGAGATTCTATTCCTTTGAAGATCCTACTTAATTTCAAGGCTTTAAGTAGTATGCCTACGCCAAAGCCATGACTCACGTGTTTATAACTCCAAACCTCTTCTCAACTCCAGACTCTGAGAGCCAGCTGCCTGCTCAACATCTCCATTTGGTTGTCCAATGGCATCTCATGTCAGCATGTCCCAAACTGAGCTCCCAAGTGGTCCCCCTCTTCCAATCGGCTTCCCTCACACGCCCCCAACTCCATCTGCTTCTACCCAGGTGGGTCTTCCCCTCTCCTTTGACGACAATGACTCCATGCTTCCAGTGTCATACTTTCATTTTCCCTCACACCCCACAGTCAACGAACCCTAATGGCACTACCTTCAAACGACAGCTCCATGTGGCCATTTCTCACCACCTTCCCTGTACTCAGTCCTCCCTTGGATTTCCATATGGGTCTACTAAATGATCTCCAGGCTGCCTGCCTTGCCCCTGCCTCAACATAACAAAGACATTTTAAAAATCCCATTTAAAAAATAAGAGAATCATGTCCCTCTTCTGCTCAGTGCTCTCCAGGAGCTGTCATGTCATTTGGAGTAAAAGTCGAAGCCTTAGATGGCCTACCCTACATCCCTTACCTCTCCCACTTCATCTCCTCCCCTCTCTCCCTCCCTCGCTCATCTCCAGCCGTACCAGCCTGCTTGACTGTGCATCCTCAACCCAGTAGACATGCACCTACCCCAGGGCCTTTGCACCTCGTTTTCCCTTTGTCCAGTGTTTTCCCCCAGGTATCCTCCTGGCTAGCTCCCTAGCAGGGATGTCTCCTTCCCAGTGAAATCATCCCCACCCACCCCTGTTTGCAACTGTAAACCTTCCAACGTGGCACTCTTTCTCCCCTTTCCCTCCACGGCATCTTTCCCTAACATAAGCCACAATTCACTTCTTTGTCTTATTTACTGTCTATCGCCCCACAATATAATGGAAACCCTGGGAGGACAGGATCTCTGTCTGCACCAGTCACTGTTGTATCCTCAGTGCCAGGAACAGTGCCTGGCTCAGTCAATGTTCAATAAATATTTGTCAGAGGAATACTCCCAAAAGGTGTTGTTTGGAAGAATGGAACACTAGGGCAGGTGTTGAAAGGAAAGCAAGTGTAGGGGAGGAAACTTTTCCTTTCTCCCCTCCTAGGTTTTCTGGCTGGTCTAATAATTGACATAAAACAGACAAACAGGAGAAAAACAAATTTAATTTCATATGTACAGGAACTCATAAAAATATGAGACTGAAAGCAGTGACCAAAGCAGGAAGCTTTTACACCTTTAGACAAAGAAACAGATTTGTGAAGAATTGACAGGACAAAGAAGCTTGGGCTTGGGCTAGTAAATTAGTGAGGAAATAACAAGGTTTGTTTATACCGCCTTCTTAGCCCTAAATTTCCTCCTGCAATAAGATGCCATCTACCCTCCTGGTACAGGGAGCATACCTTTCACCTGGGAGATTTATTTCCTGCTTTCAGGGGAAAAAGGAAGGCAGAGTGTCATTCTTGCACTGACTGTTTCTCAAATAACTTTAATTCAAAATAATCAATATGCTGAAATTGCATATTTTGGGCGTGGTATATTCTGCTCCCCTTCAGAAGATCAAATTAATTCTGAGATATTCACCTTAACTCTGTTTTGTTGTTGTTTTAGTTTTATTTATTTTTTAATTTTTTAATTCTTTTTGGCCACACCTCGAGGCATGCGGGATCTTAGTTCCCCGACCAGGGATCAAACCCATGCCCCCTGCAGTGGAAACACAGAGTCTTAACCACTGGACCGTCAGGGAAGTCCCGATATTCACCTTTAACTCTGAACAAGTGCTTACCTTTTCGTTTTGTGCTTCCACTTTCCCCTCCCCCTATCTCTGCCTCCCAGCTTCCCACGCAAAAAAAGAATTTATATGTAGGGCCACCCCCTCCTGCATTTGTGCAAATACTCTAGGTCCATCCCCCTGATGTGGGCCAGGGGCAAATAAACGTCCTCAGTAAATCAGGTGAGCCTCCCCCTCCTGGCAGGGGTCACTGTTAAAGAAAAATGATTCACCTGCCTCACTCTGCTCCTTGGCTATAAATCCACCCCCCTGCAATCCTCCCTCGCCTCCCCACCCCCATCTGTCATGTATTCAGAGTTGAGTTCAGTCTCTCCATATTGCAATAGTTTTGAATAACCCTCCTTACGGTTTTTAACTAGTGTCCAGTGCAACCTTTCTTTCCTTTAACAGCACACATTGGCACAGCCGGGTTTTACACACACACTCCTGAATGAGCTAGGCTCTGGCCCTCCTCCAAGCATCTTCCCCATGGCTGGAAAGCCCTCTGCTGGGCTATTTCTGTATCTCACATCAGCCTCTCGTTACCTGGGTCCCCATCCAGTGAAACCAGGGAGCTCCATGACGGCTAAGGCTGGGTGTCCCTCGCCCCAGGACCCTGGAGAACAGGCACCCAGCTCAGGACCCGGCACTGCACCACCCAGGCGTTTGGCCAGCCATCCGGTGAGTGCCGTTGTCCAGGGATCATGAGGGAGAGAAGGGACTGAGGGAACTTTCTGGAGTGATTGGCATGTTCGACCTCTTGACAGGGGTGCAACCTACACCGTTGTATACACCTGACAAAACTGATCAGACTGTACCTTAAAATCCATGCATTTCACTGTATGTAAATTTCACCTTGCTGAAAAGAGTCTTAAGGAGAAAAGCGGTGGAGGGAGAGAAAGATTCCATTTGAGCAAGAGAGGGATCGGAGAGCAAGGAGTTAACCTCCCAGCTGGCCTGAAAGAACTGGAAGGTAGAAAAAGCTGTTTCCAAGAAGTGCTAAAACTTCTCTTAAATAGAGAGAGCAGGCATAAAATTCACATATGGAGCCTGTTTTTTCCACAGTCCCAAACAAAAGGAGATTGTGGCCAAACCTGCAAATACCTGTGACGAGCCAGTGCACACAGTCTCTCAGACTTTGCCAAGAGATAATCACTCCACCACAGGGAGGTGGAGGGGCCTGTGCCGTTCTCACGAGAGAGACCTGGATGGTCCCCAGGGATAGAAGCCAAACCTCAAAAGTCCCCGTCCCAGCTCCTGCCTGAGATCAGACCGCAGGTCTGCCCATAACAAAATGGCTAGTGTTATCCATGTACAGTGTGGTTGGGAAGAGGGAGGGCTTTAGAATCTGCAAGCTGCTCAGAGGTCAGGGGTCAGGGTGAGCCAAAGGTTAACTACAGGTGGTGTGGAGGATCTGGGTTCAAGTCCTAGCTCCCCCCAGGACCAGCTAGGCTGCTTTGAGAGAGGCTCTCCCTGTTTCTCAGTTTCATCCTCTGTAAAATGGGGATGCTGATGAAAATAGCGCCTACCTCATAGTGTTATACTGAGAATTGTATAAAATTATACACACGTATAGTACAGAAAACTTTGCCCAGAACCTAGTAACTGCTCAATACATACTAGCTATCATCGTCATTATCACCATCATCTCTGCTTTACCAAATTCCAACTGTGTGAGCTAAAGCTAATCAATTCATCTCTCTGAGCTTCCCTCTCCTGGAAGGAACAATGCCTTCTTCCAATAAAATAATGTGTGCTAAGTACCCAACATTTCCTAGAAAAAGCACAAGAAATGGTAGCTCTAATTATGATGATTTCTCAAAACAGCTGGCCTTTGTTTGCCAGATTTCTTTCCGGGCCCCCGATCGGCCTGTGTTTAGCATTTAGATCCCTCGGGGGCAGGAACTAAATTGCTTTCCAAGGGCCCAGCCCCAGTGCGATGGGAATTTGAGGTTTAGCCCCTGCTCCTTGATCTGTTTTTATAGGTCACCACCACAACAAAATCAGCCAAAATGGTTGTGTTTAGGTTTTTGAAAATAAAGGCCATCAGAGGGAAAACATTGCGGTAAGCAGATAAGGTAGGGGAGTCCCCAGAGAAAGAGAACCAGGAATGGCTTCTGGCCTAAGCCATTTTGTGATCTAAGCCTGGCCACAATCCTTACCCTCAGGTCTCAGTAATTCAAGATCTTAAGGGAGGGAATGCAGAAATAAGGGAGGAACAGTCAAGAAACAATAGTTTCCTGCCCCAGCCTGGGGGCAGGGTCCTGGTTCCTCAAGGGATATGCATAATAATATATCTTGGAGTTCTGCAGGAACTAAGACCCCCAACCAGGTAGAGGGTAGAAGGACGAAGTTGACCCTCCTGACTTCAATCAACTAAGCTTGGACTCTGTTGACCTTTGCCCCTATTCTGTGCTGAATTCTCCTCTGCTCAAGCCCCCTCATGAATATGCATGTACCCTTAGCTTAAAACTTCCCCAGTTTTACTGTCCGGGGAGACATTGCTTTTACACTGGGGAGAGGTCCCCAGTGTAATAAGTCCTTCCTCCTCCCGATTTTTGGCTTGGTTGTGTCTATTGGCTCCACACCCACTTAGAGGTGAATGTTTTGGGGTAACATTACCTGGCCGAGTAACTAGCTGGCTGTGCAAAGGAAGGCAGGGCAGCAGAGAAACACTTGGCATGGGTTCCTGAGGGTGGGGACAGGGGCTTTCAGTGCTAGAAAGGGGGTTCATGGTGTTCTGCGGGTGAAGCCTGGAAAACCACTGCCCTGGAGAGGCCCTGGGTCTGCAGGTGGTTGGTTAAAACAAGTTCCACTGATGTAAGTCAAATCATTATGTTGTACACCTTAAAATTCTACAGCGCTATATGACAGCGCTATGTCAATTACACCTCCATGAAACTAGAAGAAAAAAAGTTTCGCCGTTCATGGGTCAGGAAAATGTCTTCAGTTAGGTCCGCTGAGTCTGGTCGTCTCCCGCCATGCCAAGTACATGATTTTTCTTTTTTTTTTTTTTTTTTGGCTGCATTGTGTGGCATGCAAGATCTTAGTTCCCTGACCAGGGATCAAACCCGCGCCCCCTGCAGTGACAGCGCAGAGTCTTAACCACTGGACGGCCAGGGAAGTCCCTTTGATCATTTATCAGCTTCAGCTCACTAGCTCACTAGAGCCCCTTGCCATGAAGTACAGCAATTTTGTTGTTGTTGTTGTTTTTAATTTAAGTATAGTTGACTTTACAATAGCAGTTGGCTTTGATGGTTCCCAGAAAGTGCTGCTGTAAATGGAAACAAAAAAATTTTTACAGAATGATGGGTCATTAGATGATCTTTCTTCTCTCTTCTTTCCTGTACTTTCAACTTTGCTTCAGTGATCTCTGTATTGTTTTCATATTTAAAAATAACTTTCAAGAAACATCATATCCATTTATATGAGAGTTCTAGAGAAGTCTAAGCCACAGAGACAGAATGTAGAAGGACGGTGGCCAGGGGCTGGGGGAGGGAGGATGGAGAGTTACTGTTTAAAGGGTTTAGAGTTTCAGTTTGGGAAGATGAGAAAGTTTGGGGGATGGATGGTGGTGCTGGTTGCCCAACAATGTGAATGTATTTAACGCCCCTGCACTGTACACTTTAAAATGGTTAAATGGGGAAGTTCCTGGCAGTCCAGTGGTTAGGACTCCACACTCTCATTGCCGAGGGCCCGGGTTCAGTCTCTGGTCGGGAACTAAGATCCCACAAGCTGCATGGTGCGGCCAAAAAATTTTTTAAAAATAAAGCATTTCTGGGATTTCCCTGGTGGTGCAGCGGTTAAGGATTCGCCTGCCAATGCAGGGGACACGGGTTCAAGCCCTGGTCCAGGAAGATCCCACGTGCCGCGGAGCAACTAAGCCCGTGCGCCACAACTACTGAGCCTGCGCTCTAGAGCCTGCGAGCCACAACTGCTGAGCCCACGTGCCACAACTACTGAAGCCCGCGTGCCTAGAGCCCG
The DNA here is from genome assembly GCF_028021215.1 of Eschrichtius robustus. NCBI lineage: Eukaryota > Metazoa > Chordata > Mammalia > Artiodactyla > Eschrichtiidae > Eschrichtius > Eschrichtius robustus. The sequence goes on along the minus strand of NC_090826.1, from coordinate 13,373,951 downwards.
TGCTCCACAAGAGAAACCACTGCAATGAGAAGCACGCGCGCGGCAATGAAGAGTAGCCCCCGCTCGCTGCAACTAGAGAAAGCCCGTGTGCAGCAACGAAGACCCAACGCAGCCATAAATAAATAAATAAATAAGCATTTCTAAAAAATAAATGAAATGGTTACAATGGTCAATTTTATGTTATATATATGTATTTACCACCATCTGAAATTTTAATTGAAAAAAAGAAACATCATCCTGGCAAACAAGGTGGACTCCACTGACAGATGTGATGGCCGAACTGGTACCATACAAGCCCTCCCATTGTAAACAACCATAGAATTGTACAAAGCAGCTGCAGCAGCAGTTCTCAGGCATCAAACCACAAGCAGCACAAGCAAGAGGAAAGAAACTCACAGGATGAGCCGCTGCCCTTTACCACCTCCCTTCTTCCTGGGGACAGTTCCCCAAACACCACACAGAAGCTGGAACCCAGGCGAAGCCCAGAGGTCCTGCCTTTGGGGCAGCAGAAATGCCTGGAAGTGGTAGGGCAGGGTGCCAAAGGGGCACTCCTCCTGGCCAAGCCTCTCACCTCTGTGTCTCAGCTTCCTCATCAGTAAAAGGGGGATAAGAAGACCATCCACTTCATAAGATCATTATGAGGTTTAAATAACTAAGTTAAAATAAGCAAAAGCATAAAAACCTTTACATGGCATGTGCTAAGGGCCACATATCTCCCCTTTACATAGTCAATAAAGCTGTGCTGGGTATAGTTATATGTGGGGTACTTGGTATTAGGAATTTAAAATGCATCCACGAATGATGATGCCAGAACTCTGCACTGTTTATGGCAGGGTCCACACCATCTCTCTTCTTTTGGTGTGTAGTTTGCATCAAGAGCCTTAACAATATGCATGCCCTCTGCCCCAATAATTCTACTTCTGGGAATAAGCCTGAAATAACATTCCTAAATACAAACAAGTTCTGTGATTTGTTTAGTCATTGATTCAGAACATGTTTTTAACACATGCATGAAATGGTTTGGAAAGGAGCCATTCTCTAGTGCAAGGCGTAGTAAGGATTGAAGGAGGTCTGTGTTTACGGTTGAGGTTATTATTTCAACACGAACCCTAGGACAGGGAGATTTACCAGGCTTCTCTGAGTGGAGCTGCTGGACAGAATAGCTTCGATGTCCCCACACCTTGTGCATGCCTTTCACGTGCCCCCTAGGAAGCCGGCTCTTTCATGCAGGGATTTTGCCTGAAGCATCCTTCTTGGTCCCTGGCACAGCCAGGTTGGCAGTTGGAGAGCTGGGACTGCCCCCCGCCCCATGGGACCCTGGGTTGAGGGTCATGCCCAGCAAAGCAGGTTTGAACTTGGTGTCTCTCCAAAGGCCTTTCCTCTTCACTTTCACGCCCAAACCCATGCCACTCTGGGGTTCCAGGACCCCAAGTGTCCTGGGCTGAGCTGGGTAGGAGGAAGGCAGTGGCTTTGGGGAAGCTGATTGGCTGCAGAGGAGTTGGCAAACCCAGAGCCCACCATCCGGTTGGTGGAGGACTCCAGGGAATGCATAACATCTGAAGAACTCTCCCAGTGACGTTTCACTAGGCCCCTAGGAGAAACGGACATGTCTGCAGAAGGGGCACAGGCTCTGGGATCCGGCAACCTTAGGTTGAATCTGATTCTGCTGCTTTTTTTTTGGCCACACCATGCAGCATGCAGGATCCCAGTTCATTGACCAGGGATTGAACCTACGCCCCCTGCAGTGGAAGCGCGGAGTGCCAACCACCGGATCACCAGGGAAGTCTCTCTGCTGCATATTGATGTGTGACTTCTGAGAACTTTGTTCAGCTCTCTGAGCACCAAAAAAATAGCAATGGTAACAATAATGATACCTGCTCCTGGGATTGTTCTGAAGATGACGACATATAATTTGTGAAGCACCTGATAGGAATTTGAAACTTTTGAACACAGACATGAGAAATTATTCATTATTACTCCAGAAGAAGTAGAGTGTGTGGTTGAGATCACTAACTCTGAATCAGTTTGACCTGTGTTCAAATCCTCCATTACTAGCTCTTCAATCCTCCATTACTAGCTTCAGTTTCCTCATCTGTAAACCAAGGTTGGTAATAATAGCGCCAAGTCACAAGGGCTTGTGAGCAATACATACAAAAATACATTAAAAAAACAAGGCCTGTTCTATAATCATCATCATCACCATCATTACTGGTAAATCAGAGAAGGCTGCTGGAAAGATGTAACCTTGGAAAGGGTTTTGAAGGATGAATAGGAGTTTGAAGGACTCAGAATGGTGCTGAGCACATGACAAGCACCTAAGAAGTATTTGTGGTTGTAAGATGCAGAAGGGCAGGTTCTGCAGGACTTGGGGTGGCAGGAATGGACAGCCTCACCTTCTAGAGTCAGCCTGGTGTCCAGGAGAGAGCCTGGGTTTGGTCAGCTTTGTGTTTGAATCTGTATTAGTTAGGATTCTCCAGAGAATCAGAACCAATAGGACAGGGAATTCCCTGGCAGTCCAGTGGTTAGGACTCCGTGCTTCCACTGCAGGGGACTTGAATTCGATCTCTGGTCAGGGAACTAAGATCCCACAAGCCGCGAGGCATGACCAAAAAAACAAAAAACAATAGCACGTATAGAGATAAAATATAGAGATTTATTGTAAAGGATTGGCTCACTTGGTTCTGGAGACTGAGAAGTCCCATGACCTGCTGTCTGCAGGCTGGAGGCTCAGGAAAGTGGGTGGCATACTGCCAGTCCAAACCCAAAGGCCGGAGCACTGGTGGGTGCAACTGTGTAAGTCTGGGTTCAAGTCTGAAGCAGAAGCACGAATGATCGAGGTTGGGAGAAGATGGGACGTCCCAGCTCCTGCCGAGAGAGCAATTTGCCCTTTTGTTCTGTTCAGCCCTCAAGGGTTTGGACGACAGCCATTCACCTGGGTGAGGGTGCTCTTCTTTACTCAGTCCATCAATTCAAATGCTAATCTTTTCCAGAGACATGCTCACAGCCACACCCAGAAATAATGTTTTTTCCAGCTATCTGGGCATCCTTGAGCCTAGTCGAGCTGACACATAAAATTAACCATCACAGAATCCTGGATCTGCCTCTCCCTGGCTATGAGAATTTTCTCTGCCTCTGTTTCCCCACAGGAAAGCAGGACCCTGACAACACTTGCCCTGCAGGTCAGGTGTCTGTGGAAAGTCCCCAGTGCATGATGGGTACTTTGTAGATGACAGTCACTGTTAGGGGGTTGTTAAAAAAATTCAACCAAGTAAATTTGAAGATCTAATTGGCTTTAGACAAGGATTCCTAAATGGGGCAACTAGAAGGGTGCTCCAGGGGTTGTACAAAATGTTAGGTTTTTATGGGAAGAAGGGTAGGGCAAGGGAACTACTAGCAAAAGGAAAGAAGGGTTTAATTTTAGGCAAGGATGGCTTCTTTGCGGGGCAAAGGGAGTGGCAAAGGTTTTATCATACAGATAGATGCCTCTTCTTCCTCTGGGGCATGGAGGGGTTCCACTGGACAGATGACCTCATCAGTGCTGACCAGAACATTCCAGAGTAGTGGATTAAGGGTTCATTTCTGGGAAAGGCTGAAACTGCAGTTAGGTCAGGTATTAAGTCTAGGTTTGGTATCATGGGCTTTAGCACAAGTGACGCCATTTTGGACCTGGGATTTCCTCCTTAACAGGGTCTTTGGGGAAACAGCAGCCTTGTCCCCACTCCTTATTAGCTGCTCACCCCCTCCTTCTGCCACACACCATCCTCCACTGCCCAGGGACACACAATCTGTCACGCACTTCCTTATCGTTTCATCTGGATGCCCTCGCATCTCCCCCAGCACTTGCATTAAGCTCAAGTTTTCCCTCTCTGCAGTTGGGGTTGGCAAACTTTTTCCGCAAAAGCCCAGATTGTAAATATTTTAGGCTTTGTGAGCCAAGAGGCACACTTGGGGATATTATGTGGGTACTTATATAACGAGAGAAAACAAACGTTCATAAATGCTTTATTGTTTGTTTACAAATTCTAAAATAATAACCGAATAGAATTATTTTTTTAATAACACAGATCTACCAATGAGCAGAGTGAAATTCTTTGGGGAGGGGATAACAATTTGCTTACCTGGGGTTCAAATGTAAAAACTGTTCTTAACTCCCAGGTTGAATTTTGGCTCTCTTGGTGCCTTTCCTCTTTCTTGGCTGGATCTTCTTGCAAAAAAAGAACTGCCAGGACTGTTCATCCAAGTGCTGCTGCTTTTCTGATTAGCTTTGTCTTCTGGGGCATTACTCTGCTCAACTGCACAGTATCTTCTGAGCGACTACTATGTTCTGGAAGCTGTGCTTAGACCTGGGGGCATAGCAGTGAGCAAGTCAAGCCTGAGCCCTCCCTCTTGAAGCTTCCGGTCTAGTAGACAGAAAAGTTAAAAGGCAAACCACTTGAGCTTTCTGAGCCTCAGTTTCCCCTTCCGTAAAATGGGCATAATAATCTATGACCCATGCCCTCTCCAGATGGCTGTGAGACCCAAGAGAGAAGACCAACGTGCTTTACAAACTTTAAAGCATCCTACTGATGTGAGCAGGGACCTTCTGCGTTTATTATTTTTAGCTGCTTTTTTTTTTTTTGTCGAAAACAAGAGACTTTGACAAGCAACCTTCAAGGTCTCATTGCAGTTGGTAGGGACGGCAGAGAGTGAGTGGACAGAGGCATCAGTTACCAGGGGAATCTGGGCCATTCCTGATATGAAGTTAATCCTGGAGCATCCACGTGTATTTGGGGAGAGGGGGTGCAGAGGGAAGTGTTCCCATATGCCCCTCAGCCCTCTGCAACTGCTCCAGCTTCAACTGGGGGCCTTGAGTGGCTGGAATTCTCTTCCAGCATCAAAGAGCCAGTAGATGGAGGCAAGTTTTAAATTCTCATTGTGAAACCCCACACCCAAGTCCTCAGGGCTGGGTCTTCTCCCTTGATCTCCACCCCCTCATCTAAATTGCCGGCTCTTATTTGCTCCTCACAAGAGGGTTGCCTGCCTCCCCCTGGGCCCAGGCCCCTGGCCAGGGATGTCATTTGCCCCACTAATGAACCTCCAGTCACAGAACCTGCTTTTCTGGGGAGAGAGGCCTCAGATGGTGAGAAGAGGAGGCCCTGGAGAGGCCTGGTACCCAGGAATCCCTTTTCTGGGGGGCTTTCATGCTGAACTTCATGCATCACCCAAGACATGTTAGCTTAGGACTAACTAATAAGGTAATTAGAGCCAGGGGAACATCGGCATCTTCTTGTTCAATCGTTTTCGAACTATTTTAGCAGTGCAATTTTTTCTTCAAACAAAATCCTGCAGGGAACACAAATAGATAAAGACTAGAGATGGCAGAGTGTTGTGGTTTTACATCCACTCTCAAAAGAGGAGGGATAAAATCAACTATACTTCAATTGAAAGAAAAAAAAAAAAGATTAAAAAAATAGATTAAAGAGGAGGGATAGTTTTTTCAACAAATGGCACTGAAGCCATGAAGTTGACCTAAACCACACACCTCATATAAAAACATGCAAAAGTTTTGCTGTACAGAGATTAACACTACATTGTAAATCAACTAGACTTCAATAAGAAATAAAATTAAATTTTAAAAAACACGCAAAAATTAACTCAAAATGGATCATGGACTTAAAAGTAAAACATAAAACTATAAAACTTTTAGAAGAAACATAGGTGACTGCCTTTGGGATCCAGGACTAGGGTCCTCAGCAAGATCCATGAAAGAAAAAAATCGATAAATTGGACTTCATCAAAATAAGAAAATATTTGTAAACCACAGACCAGCAGGGAGTTCCTAAGAGACATTTCTGAAGAGGGTTTACAAACGGCAAATAAGCAAATGAAAAGATGGTCAACATCACTAGCCATTAGGGAAACATAAATCAGGACTCCCATGAGACATCACTACTTTGTACCTACTAGAACAGCTAAAATAAAAAAGATAGTGACAACAACAAATGCTGGCGAGGGTATGTAGAAAATGGAGCTCTCATACATTGCTGGTGGGACTGTAAAATGGTACAGCTACTCTGGAAAAGAGTTTGGTAGTTTCTTTTTAAAAAACTAAATATACACTTACCTTATGATCCAGCAATTACACTCCCGGGCATTTATCCCAGAGAAACAAAAAGGTCCACACAAAAACCTGTATACAAATGTTTATAGCACCTTCATTTGTAATAGCCAAAGACTGGCAATAAGCAAAAGGTCCTTTATTTGGCTGAATGGGACATCTGTACCACAGAATACAATTCGGTAATAAAGAGGAACAAACTACTGATACACAGAGCAGTTTTGTTTGTTTGTTTAATTTATTTATTTTATTTTTGGCGTTGGGTCTTCGTTGCTGCGCAGGCTTTCTGTAGTTGCGGCGAGCGGGGGTTACTCTTCGTGGCGGTGTGCGGGCTTCTCATTGCGGTGGCTTCTCTTGTTGTGGAGCACGGGCTCTAGGCGCGTGGGCTTCAGTAGTTGTGGCACACGGGCTCAGTAGTTGTGGCTCACGGGCTCAGTAGTTGTGGCTCGTGGGCTCTAGAGCCCAGGCTCAATAGTTGTGGCGCACAGGCTTCATTGCTCCGCGGCATGTGGGATCTACCCGGAACAGGGATTGAACCCACGTCCCCTGCATTAGCAGGCGGATTCTTAACCACTGCGCCACCAGGGAAGCCCCACAGGGCAGTTTTAATGGAATCTCAAGGGATTATGCTGAGTGAAAAAGTCAGCCTTAAAAGTGTATGATTCCATTTATATAACCTCTTGAAAGGACAAAATTATACAAGTGGAGAACAGATTAGTGGTTGCCAGGGGTCAGAGCTGGCAGGTAGGCGGGACGTGGGTATGGCTATAAAGGGCGACACAGGGGAGATCTTTGTGATCATGGAACAGTTTCCTATCTTGATTGCTGTGGTGGTTACACAGCTCTACCCATGTGATATAAGCTGGCACAGAACTATACAATACTCGTACATACCAATGTCAATTTCCTGGTTTTGATATTGTACCACTGGGGAAAACTGGGTGTAAGATGTAACCATTGGGGAAAACTGGGTGAAGGATACACAGAACCTCACTGTACTATCTAGGCAACTTCCTCTGAAGCTATAATGATTTCACAATGAAAAGTAAATAAATAAATAAATAAATACCCAGGCTCAGAGGTCACTCAGAATTGAGTTTAAATCCCAGCTCCACCGTTAACTTGCTGTGTGACCTTAGGCAAATTGCATCACCTCTCTGGGTTTCATGTCCCCCTCTGTAACGTGGAACTACCTCAGGAGTTTGTGAGGGTTAACTGCACGCATGTAAAGTACCTGGTGCTTAGTAAGGACCCAACAGATGTTTGTTGTTATTATAAAAAGGAATATGCTCTGATTGGAGTGGGGCTGGGGGAGCTGGGGCAGGCACCTCCAAGGAAACCTCACTGGAAGACCACTTCTCTTTGTACCTTGGGTGCAGCTGAGGCCCTGGAAGTAGGAGGGACTGTACCCTGGGTCATCCAGAGCCCATGGTGCTGGGAGACTCAGACCCAGTGCTCCTGGCTCCTAACCCTGGGCTCTTCTCACTTTACTCCTCTGGCGGCCCCTCCCACCCATGCAGCCAGAGACATTCACTCCTCAGGGTCATCCTGAGCACTCCCTATGTGAGGCCAACAGGATTCCAACCATGTATGGACTAGAGTCTTAGCTCATGCAAGTTCTTCTCTCTCAAGGGCTCCCTCTGTGCCAGGCTCTGGGTTCGAGTCCTTGACTCCTGAGAACAATCCCAGGAAGTAGGCTCTGTCATTGCCCTGATTTGACACATGAGATAACTGAGGTCCAGAGGAGTGCAGTAGGTGGTTCAAGGTCATGGTGCAAGTAGGGCTGGAGCTTTGATTCTGGCCAGGCTTTGGATCCAGGGGCTGCCCTCCTAAGGTCTAGGATAACAGCAACCCGATAGCACTTGCTAGCACCACCCTAAGACGAGCTCACTTAGGCCACAGAATGGGGCTCAAAGGTAGCTTCTGTTGTCATCATTCCCACTTACAGAGGAGGGAAGAGAGGCACAGAGAAGATATTTAACTTGTCCAGGATCACACAGCAATCGGCAGAGCTGGGATTTGAACACGGACAGGCCAGTTCCAGAGTCTGAGCTCTCCGTCTCCCTCCCACACTGTCTCTCACTCCAGTCCACCCTTTTCAGCCTCTTCAGATGGGCCCTGCCTGCATTCTTGGGGTTACCTGTGCTCACTGCTGCCCTGCGAATCACTGGAAACCCCCTTCCTGCCAGACTGGTAGGTCCCCAGCGCCCTGTTTTGGACACAGAGCATTAGGTGATGATGGCATGGGAGGAGAATGCTTCTGTGTCCAGCCAAATTTCTTCCTTCCCTCCAAGGCAGGGAAGGGACCAGCCCCCAACTCAGGCAATTTAGTGAGGTTTGGTAAGAAATGCACTCTTGGGGCTTCCCTGGTGGCGCAGTGGTTGAGAATCTGCCTGCCAATGCAGGGGACACGGGTTCGAGCCCTGGTCTGGGAAGATCCCACATGCCGCGGAGCAACTGGGCCCGGGAGCCACAACTACTGAGCCTGCGCGTCTGGAGCCTGTGCCCCGCAACAAGAGAGGCCGCGATAGTGAGAGGCCCGTGCACTGTGATGAAGAGTAGCCCCTGCTCGCCACAACTAGAGAAAGCCCTCGCACAGAAACGAAGACTCAACACAGCCAAAAATAAATAAATAAAATAAAATAAAATAAAAATTTAAAAAATTCAAAAAAAAAAAAAGAGTCTGAGCTGTGGAATCAGAATGCCTGGATTAAAAAAAAAAAAGAAATGCACTCTTTTGGAAAACGTGCACTTAATGATAGTTATTTAAACTACCCAGAAGATAAAAAGTAATGAGTGGTTTAGGTGTCAGGGTGGATCCTGGCGGAGCAGTGAGGAGTCAATGAAGGGTCCTTCATCCGGCTCAGAGTGCAGACAGATCCCCTCCCCTGGGTCTTAGTTTTCTCATTCCTCAAAGGAGGGGACTAGATTCCAGCTGGAAAAGGATAACTTTCCAGAGCAGCCTACCGGACACAGAAATGACGATATTTCCCACATACACACTAGACTCAACAGGCCGAGATCAGGTTCCCACCTGCAAGGTTCATCCTCCTTCGGTGCCAGCTTCCTGCTTCCTAAGCCCCGCAATCAGGCTGGCGTTTGAAGATGGATTGCACACCTGGTCACATATTCAAAGCCAAGAAGTCTTCCATGGATCAGGTCCAGACCTGCGTGATCCCATGTGTTCATTTAAACAGGTCTGGGACTTCCCTGGCGGTCCAGTGGTTAGGACTCTTTGCTTCCACTGCAGGGGGCACGGGTTTGATCCCTGGTCTGGGAACTAAGATCTCGCGTGCCGAGTGCCACGTCCAGAAACTTAACAAACAAACAAACAAACAGGCCCACCTTCTTGTCCACTCCCTGAGTCCCCTTCACAGTGGATTGTTCTAGATGGTCAGAGTCTGGTCCATCATAGAACTGAGAACATCAGAGCTGGGAGAGGTGCCAGAGTAGTAAATCCAGGTCTCTTAGGCCAAGGCTGTGTGTGAACCGAATTCCCCATTTTTGCAAGATCTATATAACACCTCATTAAATCTCTTTCTTTAAATAAGCACCTATTTTATTTATTTTTAAATTCTTTTTTGGCTGCATTGCGGCATGTGGGATCTTAGTTCCCTGACCAGGGATCGAACCCATGCCCCCTGCAGTAGAAGCACGGAGTCCTAACCACTGGACCGCCAGGGAATTCCCAATAAGCCCCTATTTTAAACTGAAATGAATCATTTTGAAAAGGAAACTCTCTATCAGTCATGATTGAAAACATGGATTTAATTGCTAGTTAAACAAACATGCACATTTCTAAAATGCACAGAAATACACGTGTAGCAACTGGAATTTTAAAAATGTTCATCTGCGTCCCAGCTAAAACACCTCCTGGTGCACAGCCGTGGTGCCTGTGTATGCTGTGCATCCACGGACCACGTCCACAGTGTGTGTCTGTGGAGCATGTCCACCGGCACGTCCGTCCATGGAGCACAGACCCATCCCTTCCATTTTGCACTGAGGATGCCTGGGGTCCAGGAGGTTTGCCCACAGCCCAAGCCTAACATCACTGATGCATATTCTGAGAAGAAGCCCAGGTCTCAGCGTTGAGGGGCAGTGAGGTATGGCATAAAGGATGTGGGTTTCAGAATTGCAAAGTCCCAATGATCGCCTCAGACCCCCAGTTTCCCTCATGAACTGCTGCAGCTTCACAGGGCACATCTCACTGGGCTGACACCTTAAGAGTACTTGGTCTATAGTCATTCTCTTGCTCCTTCTCCACTTTGCCCAGAGGAGCAGAATGCATTCCTACCTCAGGGCCTTTGCACATGCTGTTCCTACTGCCTGAATTGCCAAGTGAAGAGAGGATGCTGAGGCTTGTGACCCTCATGCCTCTGTGTTGGTTGTAATCTAGGGACCCAATCTAAGGTCATGATAGAGTGGGTGACGCACCTGGCCTGGGGCAGGTCCAGCATACAGCAGGGACTCAGCCCACACCACAGACTTGCCAGCCCATGTGGTCCACTCTCCAGGAACAGCACAGCCCAGGGGTAGAAGCTGGGCCCTGGCATCATCCAGTTCCATGCCTGGTGTCACGGTTGCCCATAGTAGAGAGTGTATTTTAAGATGTTGCCTCCGCTTGGGACTTAAAACCCACAGAACCACGTGTGCTATTGCTATTCATTCCAAAGAGGACCCCTCTGTTTCTAGCCTCAGAACCCAAGTGAGGGAATTCCCTGGTGGTCCAGTGGTTAGGACTTGGTGCTTTCACTGTCGCGGCCTGGATCCCATCCCTGGTCAGGAAACTAAGATACTGCAAGCCATGCCACATGGCCCCCCCAAAAAAAAAGGAACCCAAGTGAGACCCCAGTAGAGATAGCAAGATAAGGAATTAAATGAAGGGGTCATAGGAAGAGAGGGTATTTAAGAAAATGAAGGAGGGGTACTTCCCTGGTGGCGCAGTGGTTAAGAATCCACCTGCCCATGCAGGGGACACAGGTTTGATCCTGGTCTGGGAAGATCCCACATGCCGCGGAGCAATGAAGCCCGTGCGCCACAACTACTGAGCCTGCGCTCTAGAGCCCGCGAGCCACAATTACTGAGCCCACGTGCCACAGCTGCTGAAGCCCGCGTGCCTAGAGCCTGTGCTCCCCAACAAGAGAAGCCGCCGCAATGAGAAGCCCGTGCACCGCAACGAAGAGTAGCCCCCACTCGCCGCAACTAGAGAAAGCCTGCGCGCAGCAACAAAGACCCAACGCAGCCAAAAAAATAAAATAAAATAAAAAACAATTAAAAAAACAAAGAAAATGAAGGAGGGTATGGGGGAGGACAGCAAGTAGAGAGCTTGTGGGGGACAGTGGAGTAAGTACAGGAATGGCTTGGGTAGAGGCCTTGAAGTCAGCGGCTTTGAAAATAGACAAAAGTTATGAAAGTATTATATCATTATTCCTTATATTTTATCTTGACATTGTTATATCTCATAATGAATCCTAGTGAACAGCAAAGCATTAAGTCACTGTCAACACACTAGAAAGTACTCAGTTTAAAGAATAAGGTCCTACTGCACAGTACAGGGAACTATATTCAATATCCTGTAATAACCTATAATGAAAAAGAATCTGAAAAAGAATACATATATATATGTATAACTGAATCACTTTGCCATACACCAGAAACTAACACAACATTGTAAATCAACTATACTTCAATCAAAAAAGAAAAAGGGAGACGGTACTCAGCTAAGGTGTTCTAGTGATTGCACGACAGGGAAACTAAGGCAGAAAGAAGTGGGCTCTGCCTGGCTTAGTGGTTGCTTGTGGAGTGGATGACTTCCTCAGGTGACTTCCTGGCTGAGCCTCACCAGGAAGGGATGAAGAGGAGACGCACATGGTTTTAGGCGCTGTGTTGACCTAAAGCCACACTGTCCCCTTTTGCCAAGTTTCCCTTACATGGGAACAGCCCTTTTACAGTCTAGGAAGCCCTTTCATGTGCCACTCCTGGGAGCAGGCAGGGCAGGAATGGTTGGCCCCATTGAGAGTCTAGGAGCCCAGGTCCTGGAGAGGTCAGTGGGAGGAGGCCAGAATCAGCTCCATCACGCACTGTGCGTGCGCCGGGGAGTGTGCGCCTGCTGGACCTACAGCCTTGAGTGGAACCCTCTCCTCTTTGGTGAGCCGGCTCTGCCTTCCACACCTGGGGCCTGAGGTTCTCAGAGATTTTGCCCTGTGCCCGGTCCCAGGGCTGGGTCTGTCTGACAAACAAGAAAGAATGGGTTGGGAGTCACTTGCTGAGGTTGAAATCTCGGCTTCTCCACTTCCACCTGCTAGACCTTGACTGAGTTACTTAACCTCTTTGTCTCAGTCTCCTTATCTGTAAAATGGGACTGTTATGGGATGAATTGTGTCCCCCCCCACCCCCCTAAAATTCTTATGTTAAAGTCCGAACCCCAAATACCTCAGAATCTGATTGTATTTGGCAGTAGGGTCTTTAAGGAGGTAATTAAGTTAAAATGGGATCCCTAGGGTGGGCCCTAACCCAGTATGACTGGTGGCGATGCAAGAAGAGGAGAATATGACATAGACACACACAGAGGGAGGACCATGGGAGGACACAGGGAGAAGACGGCTGTCTACAAGCCAATTAGAGAGGCCTTGGAAGAAAACAACCCTGCCAACACCTTGATATTGGACCTCCAGCCTTCAGAATTGGGAGAAAATAAATTTCTGAGGTTTAAGCACCCCCCAGTCTGTTATGCTTTGTTACAGCAGCCCTAGCAAACTAATACAGGGACCCATAGCAGTAGCCATTGTTGTATGGATGTTATAAAGATTAAACAGGCTTTTCTTCGTAGAACACATGGCCCGATCTCTGGCACATAGTAGGTGCTCAATAAATGCCAGAGCTTGATTCAATTTAAGACCTCTCTTCTTTAACCCAGCTGACTCAGTCCATTCAGTGAAGGTGAAAATCAGACAGTCCAGGTAGTTAGCACAGTGGGGGCCCCCATTGGTTTGGTTTGTTCATTTTCCAAAGGGTTGTTATAGTTTGGGATGACATGACATGGCCTGAAATGCAGGGGTCCCCAGCCAGCAGGGCCACCTGACACATTCAACAGGCTGAACTCCTTCTGGCTTTATCACTAACATTCCAGGCACATGACCCAATTCTGTAGCTGAGCCCAAAGCCCTGGTTTTTCTTGTTCATTCAAACTCTGTCTCTTGACCTCACCGGAAACTTGCCTGGCTTCTCGGCTCCATTACACAACCGATGCTGGGCGAACATCTGTAAGGCCTGCAAATTGTTTGTCCTTCTCTAGCCTCAAAACCATATATCCATCCTGCCCACGGCCAGGAGAAAATAGAATCTCTGCAGTAGACAGCTTTTATTTGCAAACTTGGATGAGGGACAGTCTTAAAAAATGACTGGAGAGCTGTTGATTAGAGACCAATTCTGCAAACTGGGTTCTATCACAGGCCAGGAACGCACCACGAATTGTGAACACCAGTGCAGAAGCAGAGAGGGGAGGCAATGGTAGATATAAACAACATACAGACATTGATGCAATTGATTTTGATCCTGTTTTTCCTGGATCTGAAAAATTAGATTGGACTCCCAAGGTGTGCCTGGTTTCATTTCAAATTTCTCCTGGACTCCCTTGTATGAAAGCAGGATAGCAGGACCAGCGGGGGCAAACTTGTGAAGAACTGCTTGTTCCTTGAGGTGCAGGTGGCTGGAGCTACAAAAGTGTGAGCCCCTCAAGCCCTCAGGAAGAGAAGCAAGTGCACTGGCTCCAGGTACTGGGCATAGCAGAGACTCAGTCAATATTACTGGAATATCTTTTTTTTTTTAAATTATTTATTTATTTATTTATGGCTGTGTTGAGTCTTCGTTTCTGTGTGAGGGCTTTCTCCAGTTGCGGCAAGTGGGGGCCAGTCTTCATCGCGGTGCGCGGGCCTCTCACCATCGCGGCCTCTCTTGTTGCGGAGCACAGGCTCCAGACGCGCAGGCTCAGTAATTGTGGCTCGCGGGTCCAGTTGCTCCGCGGCATGTGGGATCTTCCCAGACCAGGGCTCGAACCCGTGTCCCCTGCATTGGCAGGCAGATTCTCAACCACTGCGCCACCAGGGAAGCCCTGGAATATCTTTAAATCTTAGTCTTCATCAGCCAGCATGTGAGTCTTGGTGACTAGCATCCTATACCTCTTCACCCTGGAAGTAGACTTGGAATAGCTTCTGCAGGGCACAGACAGGGAGGCTTTCCTTGAGAGACGTGACATGACCTCAAGTGGCAGTTTTCATACTTTAACATATATACAAATCACCTGGGGGGAATCTTAATAAAAACTCAGGTTCAGATTCAGTAGGGCTGGGGCCGGGCCTGAGAGTCTGTTTTTCTAACAAACGCCCAAGTGTTGCAGCTGCTGCTGGTCCAGGGACCACACCAAGGGTTCTCTGAACTGGTGCATGAGGACTGTATTCTTCTTGACTCTCCTACCAGCCAGCTGTGTGGCCTTAGGTGGTCTCAGTACCTCTCTGGGCTTTGGTTCTTCGTCTGGATATTATATAGGTCAACAAACATATATGAACAGCTCACTACAAGTCAGACTGCCCTGGGTGGATGCTGGAAAAACAAAGATGAATGAATCACAAGCCCAGCCCAGGAGGGGCTTACAGACTGGGGAGCCTAAAGTTCCAAAGATAATATTTAAAGACCACTTGGATTCTAAAATTTCATGGCTCACTGGTAGAAAAGGCTTAAAAGATCTTCCTCTACTAGAAAACATCTTTCCAAACACTATGACAGGGAGCCTCTACCAACTACTGTTCTCAGAATCAGGGAACATTTAATCCAGAAGTAACTCCCTGAAAATTTAGCCCAAACTATATCTTGCCATTTAGCTGATGGGGGAACTAGAGAACAGAGGCAGAAAGTGTTGGGTCCTGAGCGAATTACTGGTTTCCAACTATGCTTTTTGGAGGTAGTGCTCTCCAATAGAAATTAAATGTGAACCACAAAATTTTAAATAGGTAATTTAAAAATTTGTGCTGGTTGCATTGAAAAGATTAAAAGGAAACAGGTGATATTCATTTTAATTCTACGTTTACCTAAAGGTCAAAAATATTATCATTTCAACATGTGATCAATATAATCAAATTATTAATGAGATATTTCACACTCTTTTATGTTGTCCTGAGACTCAGAAATCCAGTGTAAGTACACCGACAGCACGTCTCAATTTGCACTAGCCACATTTCCGGCATGGCTCTCATGTTGGATGGTAAAGATCCAAGTTGTATCGTCCTAGTCTAACCTAACTGTACAAACACAGACCAATTTTCCAGTGGGCAATAGCATCATTCCCATGATCAGTGATCATTTTTTATAGACACTGGACCAGAAAGTTAACTGTCCAACAGGAGATGTAGCTTTCTGTGGCCAAGTTGAATAGCATTCCTTTTCTGGGAGGGACCTTAAAAGTAGCCTAAACTAACTTGATGTATGATTTTATGAACACCCGGGGCAGCAAAATAGCCTGCTGTGGGTCCCAGTGATGGCAGGCTGGCAGTTGGAGCCCACAATTCGGCAGTTCCGTGTGTGAATTGCTTAGAACACTGTGCCAGCCACCCAGCAAGTGTCCGAGAAACCTCCGCAACCTTCTCTCCTTTCTCCTCTTCCAGTTTTGCACCAAACGGGTCTGTCCCCAGAGATGTTGCTTCATTCAAGTGAGATAGAATTCAGAGCACATCTTGGAGGCAGAAGTGTCGTTTCCAGCCTGCCTGGTAGGTGCATCTCCCTAGGTGACATTCGTTACAAAGCCGCAGCATGACACACCTAACTGATGAATGTCGGCCGCACACCCATTTCAGCCAGGAAAGCCACACCGGTTTCCGCCGGGAAAATAGTGGTGTGGAACTGAGGCATATAGTTGCAAAAATTACTTTCGCCATCTGACGAGTAGGGTCAGTTCTTGGGTGTTCTACCCAAAGCGCTTTTCTACGGCAGCGCGACCTCAGGAAAAACCAGTTTCGGGGCACCACACCTAGGATCATATGATGCAATCTGATATTAGCGTCTCATTGCATCAGTGTTTTTGACGCATGTGTCTTTTGCGCAGGCAAAAGGCTTTATAATTGGGAAAGAGAAAAAAGAAAAAGACTCGCTGGCTGACATCTAAAGGTACTGTCAGTACTGCTCCTAATTGGCCACACAGGGTGTTTGGAGGACAAACACCCACCTAACCACTGCAGCTTGACAAGCATCGGCATGCCATTTCCTGGAGGGGACCTGATGGCATATTTAGGTGAAATTCTTGTCTGGTTGGCTCTACTTATGTTTTATACCAAAATATCAAGGTTTAATCTCCTAGATCTTTTTAAATACATGACTATTAAGAAGAGGCTTTCAAAGGGTGCTTCGCCTTTCTGAAAAATCTCTGAAATGTACCAGATGATTTCTCATTTCCAAAGTTCTTTTACATAAGTGCTCTTGGCTCCCTGGACACACATACACTTTTGACTCTGATCAAATACCTTAGATTTAGGCCTCTTGGTTTCTCTATCTTCCTTTAAACATTTGTTGCCTCCTGAATCCTGGTTTTTTGTTTTTGTTTTGTTTTTTTGTGGCACCACGTGGCATGTGGGATCTGTGGGATCTTAGTTCCCCAACCAGGGATCGAACCAGCGCCCCTTGCCGTGGAAGCTCGGAGTTTTAACCGCTGGACGGCCAGGGAAGTCCCATGAATCCTGCTTCTTCCTATAGTGGTTAAGGAATTAATTGACTGCAAAAATCCTAGTACTCTAGCCATCTTCAGGAAGTTGCCTAAAGTAGGAATTTCCTTGTGCAGAATGCTTAAGGAAAAAGGAAGCCGGTAAAAATCTTTGGTAGGAGACCAAGTGATACTGAGATCATAATGTAGAAGGGGAGACCAGGCCTGCCTCTTCACCTCAAGCCATACTGTTCTTCTCTCTCAACCCCACGGAACACTTCTCCCAGGAGGCATGTCAAGACCCCTGGACTTTTGTGTGTATGGCTCCCTCCACCCGCCCTGGAAAGTCTTCTCACCCCTGTTCATCTGTTGAGTCTTACCCCCCCTGTCAGTCACTCAGCTCAGATGATTTTTCTACAGGGATGCCTTCCCCGACCCCAGAATAGGATGAATTCCCTTGCCATAATGGTCCTACATATGTGTCACTTTGCAATGCTTATGTAGGGGAGAAAAAAAGCTTTCCTTGACCCGGTCCCTGGTTGGGTTTGAAAATTATGCTGAAGGAGACAGATTAACAGGAGAAAAGCCTACAAATTTATTTTCACCTAAGTTTTACATGACACAGGAGACTTCATAAGGAAATGAAGACCCAAAGGAACAGATCTGTGTATCTTTCTGCTAGTTTTGATGAAGCCTGGACAGTCTGGAGAACTAGGAGAGGTTAAGGAGCTTGAGGCTAAATGTAGTGGTGGGGGGGGGCAATTTAACAAGGCTTGTTTATCAGGATTCTTCTTGGTTTCCCTTTGTTTTCAGAGATAAGGATGTCCCTGTCCTCCTGGAACAGGGAGGGCATCTCTCACCTGAGTTTTATGACTGTTTTTTGGGAAGAAGGTCAGAATGACCTTCCTGCTTCTGCCGTTTTCTCAAAACCTCGTCAGTTGATTCAATATGCCAAGGTGGCATAATTTGGGGTAGCATGTCTTGAACCCCATCACTTACACTTGCAATTACTTGTTGAATTATCTGTCTTTACCGTTAGACTGTGCATTCCACTAGGGCAGAAATCTTGTTCTCTAGCTTTGTTTCCCCAGCATCTAGCACTGTGTGTCTTGCATGTACTGGGGCCTCAGTAAATATTTGTAAAAAAATGAAAACTTTCCATCAGAACTAGCCTCCAGTGCCTCCTTGGCTTCCAAATTAATTACTAATTAATTCGCTAATACAGCAAACCTTTATGTATGTAACTCTACCGTGTAACAGCACCTTGCTACATACTGGGGCACATCCATAGGCAAATAAAATAACAGTTTCTCTCTGCACAGGAGAAAATTATTCAAATTGTATTCATCTTTCATTCCACTCAATTAGGACACGTCCCTTGTTGGCGGATTCGTGAGCGAAGTAACTATTTTCCAGCGAGTGTCCTCAGGTGACCTGTCTAGACATGCCCAGGATAAACAATCTAACACTCTCCTAACCCCCAAAGTAATCTCTGACGCGCTGGACGTGCTGCGCCGCCTACGAAACGCGCAGGACCGGGGAGTGAAGGCTGGCGGCGTGGCGCCCAGCGCAGGCTTCGGTGGGCCGGGCTGCCCCGCGGGCGAGGGCGGGGGCCGGGCCGCCGCCGGGTCCGCCGGCCGGCAGGGGGCGCGGGCGCCCCGGGACCCGCGCCGCCGGCCCCGCCGCGCGCTCGCTTGCCGCCCGGCAGCACATGTGTTTCTGTTTTGTGTTGTAGCATTTGTTCTGGAAGCTTGTATTTACATTTTAAGTGTATCTGGTGAGTGGGCTGGAGCCCTCGTCTGGGCTGGGGAAAAAAAAGCGCTTCGGTTCGTCTTTTAGTCTCTCCTCTTCCTTTTTCTCTCCGGTTTCTCATCACTCCACGCAGGTAGGGGCTGAAAATGAAATCGACAATGATCAGTTTGCGGGGTCTGGGAAAGTTTTTTTTAAAAGAGGAGAAAAGGTAAAAAAAGAAAAAAAAAGAAAAAAAACCTGGGGGAGGTTGGGGGAATTGAATGAATAAAAAGGGGAAGGAAGGCGGATCCACGTGGTTTAATCGGAGACAGACAGAGATCCCATTGTTCAAAATCAATCAAAAAAAAAAAAAAGCAGACAGGACGAAGGCGCAGGGACGCTGGGGGAAAGTAGCGGCGGAGCCGGGCACTTTGCAGCCGGGATCGGAAGGATCGGCTGAGCCGCACGCTCGGGGAGGGGCCGGGAGAGTGTCGGGCACCATTAAAGTTTTTATTTTTCGTGTCTGTGCGAGCAGGTGTTTGGGGCCGGGGGCCGGCTTTATTTGCGCCACCACCCACCGCACCCTTCCGTGGGGGGCAGCCAACCCTAAGGGATTCGGCTAATTAGAGCCCGAGGTCGGAACCCTCAGGCTGGAGCGGAATTGGGGACTCAGGCGGGGGGTGGAGAGAACTGCGTTTGAGTGGGCTTGGGGAGGGGGGTGCGGAGACAAAAGCAGCAGGTGGGGCCGCCGCGGAGGGGGGAGTTCCTTCACCGGGGTGCCAAAAGGGGGTCTTTGAAGTGTCCCAAAGCCTTCTCTAATTAAAGCCTCGGGGATCAGAGACTTCCCTTTTCTTTCCCTTTACTTTTTTGGGGACCTGGCTGCAATTATGATGCGATGTAGGCAAACCTAACTTGAGGATGGTCCCGGGGGGGGGGTCTCCATTTTTTTCTTTTCCTGAGCGGACTGCAGTCGGGGACCTGGACTCCCGTGCGGGATTCCCCGGAGGAGGCGCGCCGGGGCCCGGGAGGGGCGCGATTTCCTCCCGGCTCGCCCCCTCTCCGCCCACCCCGCGGCCGCCACTTTGGGGAGGGCAGGGGAGGAAGTGGAGGCCGGTGGCTCGGCTGGCTCCCCTCCCCCCGCGCAGTTTATAACCCGTCCATTGTGCGCCGCTGCCCCGTGTCTCCTCCAGCGCGACCATGCCCAGGAAGAAGGCGGCGGCGGCCTGGGAGGAGCCGAGCTCGGGCAACGGCACGGCCCGTGCCGGGCCCAGGAAGCGCGGTGGCCCGGCCGGTAGGAAGCGCGAGCGGCCCGAGCGCTGTAGCAGCAGCAGCGGCGGCGGTAGCAGCGGCGACGAGGACGGCCTGGAGCTCGACGGGGCCCCCGGAGGGGGCAAGCGCGCGGCGCGGCCGGCGGCAGCCAAGGCGGGCGGCGCGGCCGTGGTCATCACCGAGCCTGAGCATACCAAGGAGCGCGTCGTGAGTGCGGGGCCGGGGCTGGGGGCCGGGGGGCAAGGGCCGCGGCACAAGGGCCGCGGCACGTCACCGCGCGCGTCCTGACCGGGGGCGGCGGGGCCGGCGCAGGCCGCGGGCTGAATCATCGCCGCCGCCGCCGCCGCATAACAAAAGGGCGCGGGGCGGTCGCGGGCCGGGGCCTACCCGACCCCGCCGCCGCCGCCCACCCACGCGGCCGTTGGCCGTTGGGGCGCGCGCCCCTGGCCCCCCGCCGGGGGAGGGGCAGCGGGAGCCCGCGCCCGCCCGCGCGAGGGGGTCATGGCCCCGCCCCCGGCGCCGCTCGAGCCGACTCCCTCCGCCTCCCCTCCCCCTCCCGCCCCGGGAAGGGAGACTTTTGCAAGTTGTCTGCGGCCGGAGGAGGGGAAGCGCGCACCGGGCCCGGGGCGCGGCGCAGCGTGTCCTCGGTCGCCCCTGGCCCCCTGCGGCCGCCGGTCGGCCCCGGCACCGCGGGGGAGGGGGCTGCCGGCGCGCTGCGGGAGCGGCGGTTCACGCCGGGGCTTTGAGGTTCCCGCCGCCTCGGCTCCGGCGCTCCGGGGGGGCGGGGCTTGGCGGCAGCCGCGCATGCCCCGTGCGGCCCTGCGCCGTCTCGCGCCGCCGGGGAGGCGGGGGTGGCGGGCGCCGGGGCAGGGTGCGAGGGCGCATGCTCTGGAGAGCCCTCCCCCTGGAGGTCGGGAAGGGCCCCCACACCCCCAGAGGTGTTTGGGCTTTGTTCGTCGATTGTGGTCAGAAGGAACGGGCGCTTGGTGTGGTCTCTGTGCAGCGCCCCCCACAAACCCCCGTAGTCTGAGTGGGCTTCAATTTGCTCATTAGAGTTGGGCCTTCAAATCTTCATTAAGATCGTGACCAATTTATATGCCTGCAAAACCCTGCGGAGCCAGAGATCTTACGTGGGGTCAGTGATGCTCAAACCCCACGGGTTTAGTGTGGGACTTGTGTTTAGGGAGAGGGTCAAAGCTTTCACCAGTTGCTCAGATAGCTCCAAAAGAGTAAGAACTTGCACTTAGGGTCTAGAGTCTCACGGTCTGGAGGGATCCTTTTCTCAGTCCGTACCAGCGTGATTTCCCCCAGGGGAGTTCAGGCAGTATTTAAATGGTTAAAAATAATTGCACTTCTAGGTCCACTTTATAGGTGCGAAAACTGGGGCACAGAGTCTAAGGGACTAGCCCAAGATCACATGGAGCTAGATTTCCACTGGGCTCAGGGTTTTTTTCTGATGTCATCCTTAACGCCTCTGCAAATTGTTCATGTGGAGATGGCTTTGTAACTGCCATCTCAGTGGAAAGGGCCAACGTGTTAGATGGTGGAGGAGGGTGATGTTAAGGAGAGCCTGTATCACTGAAACGTGTCACCTGGGGTTGGGGACCAGGCCAGGGCCATGGCCACAGTATTGAGAAAAGGGAGCGCAGGGACTGTTTTCCTTTAACAAATGTGATCTTCTGTGCGGGACTCCAGACATTTTCCCTCCAATCCTGGTGTTAGGAGGGAACTGAAAAGAAAGGTCAGCTGGGCTCTGCCTCTGCTACATTGTCTCTCGAGTGTTTCCAGTCAACCTTTTAGAGTAATGAGTTTTGTTATCAGGGAGTAAAAGATTCTTACCGTGATGCTGAGATTCACCCAAGGAGGTAGTCACGGAGAGAGAGCATGTGCAGTGGACTGGCCAGCACACCATCAGGAGACTGAGGGTCCAACGAAGGATGCTGTTCTGTGCTTCATGGAAAGTGCACACCTCAAGCTTTAAGTCACTTTCACTTTTAGCATCAGTTGGTCCAGGGTCAAGGCCAGGCCCAGGCTGTCCCACTGCGTTCCCAATGCCTTGCCCTAGGTGGGCATTGCCCCCAGTCCTGGGTGTATCCCTGGTCCCAGGTTCCTAGACTCCAGGGGAAGCGCCTGGGAAGCAGTCATGAGAATCCTGTCTGCTGCCACAGGCCAGCAGCCGTCCCCAGCTCTTTTCAGAAAGAGAATTTTTACTGAGAATTTCGCAAGCCTCGCTGCTGTTCAGGGCTGTTGGAAGGAGGTTTGTATGAGAGCAGCTGCCATGAGTTGTCTGAAGCCGTGTTGCCTTCAGTTACCTCAAAGCGGCAGATGTTGGGCTTGTGAAAGATGAACCCCAAATACTTGTATGGTTGAGGGACAGAGTTGCCTTGAGAAAAAGCTGTGTATTTTTATAAAACATTCTTAGGATTTCAGTCTCGGAAAATGCTCTCTCCAAGGACCTACAAGGTTTCTGTGTAGTTGTATCAGATGAGCATTTTACGACCCTCTAGGGTTGATGCAGCCTGAATTCCCTGTGAACTTCATAACGCTGTAGGTAAAGCGAGCAGCCTTGGCTGACTCCTAGAAGACAGGTGAGTGTCACAAGCTGTCCAGGTCTTTGTAGTTCTTCTAGTGTTGGGTTGCTCAGGTTTTGTGGACCCTGAGACAACTCTGTCCTGTCTGAAAGGACCAAATAAATACAATTGAAAACTGAGCTTGAAGCCTGTCTTAGTTGATAGCCCACTAGGGAGTAGTCATTGCGGCCCTTTCTCTGAGTGGTCTTCCCTCCACGGAGAGTGGCAGCCTTCTAAATGGATGTATGTTAACGATTGACTCTCAGCCTCGTAAACATGCTCCTTGCACTTGGGCAGTAATTCAAAAATCGCTTTGGACCAGAAACCCCATTTTGTTGATTGAAGAAGGTCGGTGCGTGTGTCCCGGCCAGCGAAATTCACCCATCCTGTTGGGAGACTGTTCTCCCAGCTTTTCTGCCACATGATATTTAGACATGGGCAGTATGTCTGCTGATTTCATCCAGAAAACAACCTCTTGGCCCATCGGTGAAGCCCAGGTTACACCTGGGAGGGTCCCGTAACCTCTGGTGCTCACAGCCCTGGCAGCTGTCCCTGGGGTTTCTCTGGATGGAGCCCCCCGCATCCGCGGTCTCTCCCACCTGTGGGTGGGTTCAGCTCTGTGACAAAGAGGGACATGGGCTGTGTTTTTTTTAAATTTTATTTATTTATTCATTTTTGGCCGCGTTGGGTCTTCATTGCTGCGTGTGGGCTTTCTCTGGTTGCGTCGAGCCGGGGCTACTCTTCGTTGCGGTGCGCAGGCTTCTCATCGCGGCAGCTTCTCTTGTCGCGGAGCACGGGCTCTGGTGCGCGGGCTTCAGTAGTTGTGGCACGTGGGCTCAGTAGTTGTGGCATGAGGGCTCTAGAACACAGGCTCAGTAGTTGTGGTGCATGGGCTTAGTTGCTCCGCGGCACATGGGATCTTCCCGGACCAGGGCTCGAGCCCGTATCCCCTGCATTGGCAGGTGGATTCTTAACCACTGCACCACCAGGGAAGCCCATGGCTGTGATTTTTAAGTGGGTGTTAGGAGTTCTGGTCCTTACTTGAATTTTTTATTTCATATAAGGTGGAGGGAAGAATTGAATTATAAGCAGCCTACAGCAAAGAGTTATATAGATGATGACATCTAACGTGTGAGGAAATGAGGCCCATGACATAAAAACACAGTTAAGGTACGGCTTACCACCCTCCTTGGACCACTGTCACTGGAGGAAACACAATTGACCAGTTGATCAAGGTTTCCCACAAGGTGTTTACCTTGTGTCAGAAGGCTTGGGGTTTTGTATAAATGCTCCGCTGGCTCGATGGGCCAGTACACATAAACCCTTGTCCACTTGTGCAGGTGCTGGCATCTCCAGGTCACAAAGGAGATCCTGCTCGTGCCCAGGGTGATGGCAGCTAGTTCTGGCAGAGCTGCAGGTCCCGCAGCAGCCAGCAGCACTGCTGACCTGCTGCTGTGCTGCGCGCACCTTGGTGTGGAGTGGTTTAACCGTCTCTGCCCACCTAGGGGCCGGGGGGGGGGCGGCCTGGCCTGAGGTCACGGCTGTTCCGGTGTCCTCTCCCCGCCGTCTGGCCTGGTAGCTCATCCCACGGTGCTTTGGTCCATTCTGAGTCTCTGCTGCCCCTCCACGCAGACCTGAGGAATAGTGGAGAGCAAGTCAGTATTGTGGGCAGAGACCCAGGGCTGCTTCTTCCACTGGGAACTTGACAATCCCCTGATGCTATTTGTCCCCTGCAGTAGACCTGTAGAATGTTCCAGCCAGGCCCGCCAGTTAAACAAAGAAGGGGAGATAACCAGGGGAAACTCGGCTCCCATTCAAGTAATTGGAGTCTGGGTGCTGTGGGGTTGGACTACCCCGATTAAGGTCATTCTCTGAATAATTGAAATGTGGCGAAGTCATCCTCCAGCCCTGGCTGCTTTGTCGCCCCTTTGCATGCTGACCGTGGGCGTGCCCTGTAGATGGACCGTCTGCCTCCAGCCCTGTACTCGTGGCCGAGCGGGCGAGCATGACGGGACCGGGGGTGGTGTGTGTGTGTGCCCAGAGTTCCCTAAGAAACGGAATCCCCCCCATGAGGATGTGTTCCTCTTACACATGCATGTACTGGGCTGCCAGAACGTACCGCCAGGGCAGTCACTGCGTAGGGGTTAGAATGACTGGATTTGCAGCTGTGTGGCCTTTTTTTCCTCAAAGCTTTCCAAGAACGCTTCTGTAAACCGAAGGAAAACTCCTTCTTTGCTTTTAACGTCCTGGGATGCTGATGATGTAAAGGATGAAAGCAGAACGGGAAGTTACTGCTTCCCTTGCCTGTGTGGAACTAAGTGGAGCCTTCAGAAGTGGATCTTTGACTAACAGTTGACTTTAAAGAGTGTACTGGGCATCTCAGAATCGAAGGGAAGGGCTGAGCACAGGACGAGTGCCACCCGGAATCGGACAGTGGCCTTTTTAAGTAGTACATGCTCCCCCTGTGACAGTGAGAGCGTGTGGCCCTAGTGATGGAGGATGGGGACTGAGTTATACTGGCGGGGCCGCTGGCCATCAGTCCCCTGGCTCTCGGCCAGCAGTGAGGACGAGCCCATCGGAGGCTGCCCGGTCAGATCCGCCAGCCCCCCGTGGGTCTTCCTCCCTCCAGTGGAGGAATGAACACGGGGCTCTGCTGTTTTCCCCGCGGAAGGCTCCTGGCAGCGAGGGCAGTGCACGGGGAGGATAGGAAAGTCGACCGATGTGATCTCTGTGCAGAGATGCCCCGGGGCCCCAAAGCCTTCAGGTCCACGTGTGGTATGCTGGGCTTGCAGTGGGAAGATGCAGCCTTGGCCCCGAGGACAGCAGTTTTAACATTCACTCCCTGTGTGACGCAGCAGGCCTATTGCAAATACCTGTACAAGGCAGTCTGCAGAGCGGAGGGGAGGAATAGCATTTGGCTTCTTTTGTAGGGTTTTGCCAAAGATGTTTTTAAAGAGAAAGGATAAAAACGACCCTGGGCTTAACCGATGAGCTGCCGGGGCAGGTTCGGGATTCCACGTATGGAAGGGGCTGGCGAGGTTGTGCTTATTTCAGCTCCCTCTGTCCGCTGTGTGAACCGCTGAGGGAGAGCGTTAACAATGAATTATTTTGTTTCCTGCTGTCGTTGGACAGATTTGGGAAGCTAGAAGCAGCGTTACAAGCTAATTCTTTCTCCCTCTCTCTTTGTCTCTGTAGAAACTTGAAGGGTCTAAGTGCAAAGGGCAGCTTTTGATTTTTGGGGCAACCAACTGGGACTTGATTGGTCGAAAAGAAGTGCCTAAGCAACAAGGTATGAGAAACAATTTCTAAAGAATAGAAGACGCTACTATTGATTGAGTGCTTCCTGTGTGCTAGGTGTCCAGTGTGATTCTGGTGACTGTCCGCCAGGTAGGTATTCTCTTTACGGAAGTGCTCAGAGAGGCCAAGTGATTTGCCCAGGGCCACACAGCCACTCTAGTGATGGGGCTGGATTTGAACCTGGGTCTTGGGCAAGTCTCTCACTTGGGTACAACTCTGCTTTTGAAAATTCCATTGAGATTAAACAGAAAAATCTAAGTAGTAGCCTCAAATAAACCTCTACACTTTTTTCCCATCTTCTCATGTCACTTACTTTCATTAAAATGAAGAGGCTGGTGCTGTGGAATGTCAAAATGTCCTTGATATTTGTCACGTGTCAGATGGCGAACTTGTTAGACATTTCAGAAGAGTCCACGTTTCCTTGCAAACTGCCAAATTGTTGCGGGAACTGGTTTGACAGAGCAGGTAGCAGTCTGGAGTGGGGGAAGCAGGGAAATCCTAAGAAGTATCTTAGTTCCCAAATGTTTTTAGAAAATTGGTGTCTTTTCTCAGGAGAATACTGGCCCATCCAAGAGAAGTAAGGCTGGTACTTTGCCATATTTTATGGCTTCTTGATTTCATTTGGAAAGATTCCCAAAGTACTTTCCAGCATTGCCCGGTGAACAAATATTTGCACGCTGACACTCCCTGGGGCCTCAGGATGGGCAGTGGAGATCATCTTATTCCATGAAAACAGCGGGCGGGGTTTCAGCGGCACTCAGGGTCCAGATGAGTTAGAAATGGGTTTGAGCCATTTTCTTCCTGTTGGGGAAAGTGCCCAGCCTTCAGGACCAAGCTCTCAGCCTGAGCTGCCTGATGGCTGGTGTCACCTGGAACCTCTCCTGGGACGTGATAACATCAGTCTCCCTGCCGGCCCTGGCGCAGGTGTCGCATTATTTCTCCAAGCTGTTCTGTAAATGAGTGGCCCACTTGCAATTAGAGACACTCAGGCCCCAAGCGGGAAGTAGATTCCAGAGGGGAACCCGTGGCAGAGCAGGGCTGCCTCTAGTTGAAGGAATTTTGCCCCACTTGGGCTCATTTTAAGAGTGCCTTTTTGTCTTCTCCGAGGCCCACCTTTGCTTCCCAGATGTTTCTCCCTCTGAATGAAGTTTTATGTCATTAAACAAACATTTTAAAGTCTTTCAGTGTCTTTCGGCTCTCCGTGAACTTGCCAGTAGACATAATGGGAAGGGAGGGAGAATTTGTTTTCCCACGGGTGCCAAACATGAAGGGAAGAAGGATTTCCCCTCCCGCCCTCACCTTTCCCAGTCCCTCCCATTCTCGAAGCTGCCTTCCTTCCGAGAGCCCATCGGCTCTTGGGTACGCGTCACTGGATCTCATAAAGTCAGCAGCCTCCTTCGTTTTCAAGATAACACAGTGATTTTGTGCTCCACCTCTGACTGGGACCAGGCCCTGGGCATTAACGACCTCCCGGCAGGCCGAGTGGCCCGGGACTGCTGCTCTGCATTTCGTATGACTAGGATCCCTCTGAAGAAGTTTCCTTGGGAGGCCCCGAGAATCCCTGCCTCTCATGAGCTGATGACGTCTTGGGCACTGACATTCGTGGAGCTCATGCAGGGAAGATGCTTTGGCAGATCAGACCATCTACTCACCTGTGAGGGGGTCCACTTAGCCACTGTGGGTCAGCCGTGGTGTCCCCTGGCGCCTCCTGGCACCGCGTGTTGTCCACAAGCACGGCACACGGCAGTCATGCCACCGTGATGAGCAGACGTTAGCATAGGTGTGAAGGCTGTCGTTTCTGGTTTGCTCTTTCCCAGGAAATTGCTGGGTCTTCTTTCACCATTCAGTGGCAGAGGAGCGTCTTCAGGTGGAGAAGCTCAGGGGTGCCCTGAATCATGGTGGGGAACTTCCCTCTCTTGCCTGACCCGCCCCAGGTAGTTAAACGAGAGGCCGCGCCTGGCACCCTCTGCTGGTGGGGTGCGGGCAGGGTGGGGACGGGCGGGAACAGTTCTACAGACTTTCTCGTGGAGCCAGGTACTTGATGGAGAAGTTGACCTCTCAGTCCGTTCCTGCATCCAGGTCAGTCTGACACAGTTGATTTCGGCAGCAGCTAGCATTTCATAATAGTCACCACGGACCTAAAAATGGGCTCGTTTTTCTGTCCTTGAGAGCCCCAAGTTGAGGAAATTTAAGCCTCAAATCAGCCACGCCCTGTCCACTAACAAGGTGAAGTGGCGGGTATGATGGAGGCCGGGTGTGATGGAGGCCACTGTCTCTCCTCCCCCCCATGCCCTTGAATGGTTCCCAGTGCCCTGCCCCAGGCACGGGGAGGCCCTGGCCCTCGGGGTGGGAGGCACGTGAACTCAGCAGGATAAGTGCTGTGACAGGATTCACAGTGCGCTGGGGTCCAGAAAGCAACGAGTTGAAAGGGGGATGCGGGCAAGGAAGGCTTCCCAGAGCAGGGGGTGTTTGACCTGGGGAGCAAAGAACAGAGGCAGGGGGCAGGGAAGGGCCTTCCGTGGGAGCAAATACACGGGCGGAGCTAGGGGTCATGACTCGGCCAGCATGATGGGACCCCTGAGAAAGATGGCATGAAGGGGTGCAGGCTCGGGGTTGGGCCCCAAGAGAGCCTCGTGGCTGCAGGCCCCCAGCCTTTCCCCACCCCCAGGTAGAGGGCCAGGAGGGAGCTGTCGGGAGGGTGAGGGAGACTGGGGGTCTGCTACCTGCTCTTCTGGGTCAGCCCCCAGCCCGGCGGGGCTGCAGGGCGGAGGCGGTGGCACCTGCTTTTCGGCCACTGGCTTTTTGGCACGTTCGGCAGGTGGGTTCGGGCCAGAGATGGATGTGGAGCAGTGTGTTCAGATGGCCACTGACGGGTCCACACCGCTGGTGCGCTGCCCCGGGGGCCCCCGAGCGTGTGCTTTACGTGGGGAGTGGGGGGGTCGGCCCTCTGGCTGGTGACACTGGGGCAGCTCTCAGCACCCACCAGGGCTCTGCGACTGTTTGACGCGTGTTCCCTTTGCCTTCGCAGCCGCCTACCGCAACCTCGGTCAGAACTTATGGGGGCCCCACAGGTACGGGTGCCTTTCCGGGGTCCGGGTACGGACGGTGGTGTCGGGGTCATGCGCCGCCCACAGCCTCCTCATCACCACGGAAGGGAAGCTTTGGAGCTGGGGTAAGTACCATGGGGAAGCGGCGAGTCCCGTGGCGCGGCCCGCGGGTGGGCTCCCTTCCTCCATCCCCTGGAGGGGAGACCCTCGTCCGCCCTCCGGGGCTGTGCTGCTTGCTGTGCGTTTCCTCGCTTCCTGATGCCCAGCTAGTCTGTGCCCCGTGAACACATCACTTCCTCCCCTCTTCTGCCAGGTTTTGGTCTGTACGTAACCCCCGATTTCTCTGAATCCTCTTTAGGCAGCCTTTTCCCGAACGTTCTGACTGATTCTGGATCTGATATCGAGGTGTGCCTAGTATTGAATTCCTGTTTTAGGTGTGCTGTCCCCCCAGCACACAGCACAGTGTGACGTAGACCTCTGTTCTTGCCACTTTAAATGCCACCAGCTTTTACATCTGCCACGTGGTGACACCAGCCCGAGTCTATGCAGTCTTATTCCTCTGTTTCCTGTTCCATTGCCCCAGAGAGTTGAGCTTGCTATTTCCAAGGTGATCTGCTTGCCCTGCCGCTGGACTCCCTCGCCTGGGTGCTGGGGGGCGCTGTTCTTGTCTTTTAGCCTCCCTTCCCTTTCAGGGTCCCCTGCAGAGTGCTTCCACACTGTCTGCCCTGTTTCCTCTTCCAGATCCTTCACACAGGTCCTGGCTGGGGCTCAGTTTCCCCCACACCCTCTGCTGGCTCCTGGACTTTTCTTCCCGCAGGGGGTGTTGGCATTTGTCCTCACCCTTTGTTTCTGGCCCTTTGGCTAGCTTTGGGTCCATAAGACTGCATTTTTATTTCGGGCTGTTTGAACCTTTTTTTTTTGCAATTTCATGAGCGGCTGTACCAAAGTCCAAATACATTAACATCTGTTGTCTTCCCTGCGCTCTGCTAATTTTGTAATTCTGGTGGAAAAAAAGCTAACAAGTGTGTCTGGCCCAAATTTAAACTTCGTAGTTTCTTGGTGACACGCTGACATTGCCACGATTTTCGTTTGCTCCCAGTTGGCACGGGGTTGTGTCCCTCCCCCAAAACCCCCTCCGGCTCACTACGCCAGCACTGAACACAGCCTCCCACGTCGGGGTTCCCAACTTCAGGTGTCCTCTTTCTGATCTCTCTACTGAATGTCACTTCCGTGTTGCTTCTAAAAACGCCCCCTCTGCTGACCCCCTGGGCAGGGAATGATTCTAAAAGCTGTGCGTCTGCCCTGCCCCAGAACAAAGACGTGTCCCATGAGCAGACTCGCCGCTGTAGGGGGGATGAGACACTGGGAGTGTCATGAGTCCACAGTGAGTCCCCGGAAGGCTCAGGGCCTGGTCCAGCGCCCGAGAGCATCAGTGCTGCAGCCCGGAATTCACGGGGTCTGCACCCGCCGACCACCTGGGCCTCTCGAGCCGAAAAACCGCATCCGGTGCTCGTTCGTGCCTTTCACAGTGAACCTGGGCAGTTTGCACTAGAAGCTGGTGTCCGCCTGTCCTGCTGGAGCGCCATAATCAAAGCCTGAGGACGGTTTTCCTGTAGTAACGGCGGCTGGTCACCCCTTGTCGAGTCCCATCCAGGACAGTTGAGGCTCATCTTTGTGGCTCTGCTCCCCCTCTTTCACGACTGCAAGGTCAAAGTTCATTGTTGGGGAAGGATGTGGAAACCTCCCCCGCTTTCCGAATTGCCTGGCTTTCTGGCCCCATAAAATCTCCCGAAATGTTCGGTTACAAGTGTGGTTCTTCTCTTAGAGGGACCTGGGAGAGGCCCACTGAGGTGCTGAGTTTGGAACCCTTGTAGCCTGTGTTGAAAACTAGGTACGGTTTAGGGGGGCCAGCCTTCGGCCCCCCAGCTCTCCACACCTGCTTTGAGCCGCAGGGCTGTGTGGGGCAGAGGGCCTGGCAGGTCTCGGCCTCCGGCACCCGCACTCCCCCCCCAACCGATGCCACGCCAGCGCAGCCCCAGAGCTGGAGGTCGGCCCGTGGCCAGGGAGGGCCTGTGTTCAGAGCAGGCCTCGCCTCTGGCTGTCGCTGGGGTGCACGTGGCTAAGGGTCCTGCGAAGGCTGGTCCATGGGAGGTGGGCTTAGAGAGAAGGAGAGAAATACAGGGTCCACGGTAGATGCCTGGGGCACTGAGGGAATCAGACTCCTGTGAGGCAGGTGTTACCGTCTTAAAATACCTCAGAGTGAAGCGAATGAAGGAATTGGCGTCTGGCAGGTGCGGTGAGAACTGAGAGCTGTGAGCTTCCCTGAGCTCATCCGCTCGTGTGTGCCATCCAGGTTGAACCTGGCTTTCTTCCATTTCCCTCGGGGGCAGAGAGCTGGCGAAAGTGCTCCGATCTGTCCCAGCCACTGCCCCAGAAACGAGGGTCAGAGCAGGTGAGGTGGTGGCCGGCAGCTGCACGCCGAGGCGACTCTGGGGACAGCCCTGCGTATCTCATCTAGTCACCCGACCCCACCGGCAGCCTTAAGGCTGGCATTGCCTGCGGAGCCGGGCTTGCTGTCCCCCGGCGCTGGGCTTGTGGGTTTGGAGGGCGCCTTCTGGGAGACCCAGCCTCGCCCGGCAGCTGCTCCGGCCGCCCTCTCTCCTCCTCCCCGCTTTATCTATCCTGCTCCTGACCCGCAGGGCGAAATGAGAAGGGCCAGCTGGGCCATGGCGACACCAAGAGAGTTGAAGCCCCCAGACTCATCGAGGGGCTCAGCCACGAGGTGATCGTGTCCGCGGCGTGTGGGCGGAACCACACCTTGGCCTTGACGGGTAAGGAAGGGCTGCTTCCCTCAAAATGGGGTCAGAGGCCAAATGGTCCACCTGGGGAAGGGGGTGGGGCTGCCCCCGTGACCCATGGTCATGATCAGAAAGATGCCCAGGGAGCCCGGTGGGCAGCTGCTTGAGGCATCGGGAGCCTCGCCCACGGGCACCAGTGGCTGGGACAGCGGGAGGGTCTCTGCTGGGGAGTGGGTCTGCTCTGAGGTATTCCCCCCACCCCGTTTTGGAGAATTGTCTCGCTTGCATTCTTCCTGGCAAAGGAGCTGTTTTTATTATTTTAGAGCCTTTGATTCCACGTCTAGTTCCGAATACTCAGCATTATTTTCCCTTTGGTGATGAATGTTGTTCTTTCCTTCCAGAAACGGGCTCCGTGTTTGCGTTTGGGGAGAACAAGATGGGGCAGCTGGGCCTCGGCAACCAGACGGACGCTGTGCCCAGCCCCGCACAGGTGCCCGCCCTCCTCCGCCTTCAGGGCCTTTGTTTCTCGTTGCTTTGGGGTTGGATTTTCTGGGGTGAGATCAGACATTCCTCTCCATTGTCTGAGTTACTGGGTCCCTTGTAAAAGCAGGATCTCGGATGCTTTGAGTGGGTCAGGTTTAGTAGATGGTCACAGTTGAAGAACATCCTGGAAACAGTTTTTCATTCCGACTGAAATAATTTGTTCCAGAGGCCTGTTTGAAGCCTGTTCTATTCCAAAGTGAGAATTGTTACATGGATGTGATTGGTCTTTATCTGAGGTCTTTATCTGAGAATACTCTTGAGTTTTGACTTTGTAACAAGTCACCGGCCAGGTACTTAGAACACAAATAGGAGGTCGGTCGTCTCTTATTCCTGAGAAACTTTGGAGTCATTTGGAGGAGTGGGATTTATACCTAAAAAGTGAACTCCTGACATAAGGCAGCAGGATGCTACAGCGAGTGTCTGACGAGGGAAGGGACTTGGGTTTCTTGGTCTTAAAAAGAGACCTTGACCTTGGCCAAACGTACCTGTAGTCTGGAGGATTTTCGAGGTGTTGCTGTTTTGTTAGCCACTTGCTCTGCAGTGGAACGTGACGGTTTCCGGAGTGAGCCGGGGCCGGACAGAGCCCGGGAATCAGCATCCCCTCCCCAGCCTCATCGCCTTTCCCCGCGATTTCCCGCGATGTCGGTACTTCACGCCCTCCAGTTCCTCCAGTCTGGCTTTCCCAGACTGATTAGTTTGCAATAGCGAGTCTTCTAAGCACTTTCTCAGATTTGTTTCCAAATCCCATGTTAAATTACTCAGGGCCTTTGCTGTCTTCCAAGTTCTTAATTTCGAACCATTATGTTTCTTCTTCACACCTTCAATTAAGGCTAATTAGCCAGCGGCTCTTACAGTAGTAAAAGAGAGTGTAAAACAGTTCATTTTACTGGTTGGCAATAACGCTTATAAAAGCTTTTCTTTTTAAAGTTGCGTGACATCAAAACTAGTGACTAGAGTGGGATTTGGGAACTACATGTGATTAGTTCTGTTTTCTGACACCTTCGTGCCCACGCCAGTCAGTTGAATTCAGCATTCACTGGGCACCAGGATGTGTGAGGCACAGCGTTGTGCATTTTGAGGGTTACAAAGACCCGGGGACATGATTTGCTTGTCTGAACTGACTCTGTGCTGGGAGGTGTTTCTTTACATACATTCTAAGCCTTTGCCTTCAGCGTTGTTGGGTCCATTAGAAGTCCTTTGGAGCCTAGTAATTGTTTCACACCAACCTGTGGGGAGGTAGAGACTTTATCAATCTTTAAAAAAAAAAAAAAAATGTCTAAAAGTCTGCTGTCTTTTCTTTTCAGATAATGTACAACGGGCAGCCAATTACCAAAATGGCCTGTGGGGCTGAATTCAGTATGATAATGGACTGCAAAGGAAACCTCTATTCCTTTGGGTGCCCTGAATATGGTCAGCTGGGTATGCAAAGTACATTTTTAAAAAGCTCTGTAATCTAACTGTATGTTTAGAACCAGAAGTCAGTGTGGGGCTGCACACACATGGTAGAAATGTGGGTAATTGATCGCAGATAATAGCCTTGATCCATTAAGTGGATGTCCTGTTTACTGGGCCAGCATGTCGTAATTCATGGGGTTGTGGCGTCTGACAGTGACTTGCCGTAATGAAAGTCAGGGCTTGAGTCTGACAAAGGTTTTTCTTCTGATTTGGGAATTCATTTTTGTATAAAAGGATTTCAAAGCTTTTTTTTTTTTTTTTTTTTAATCAAACCACTTTCATTCATTTTCATATTTAAAGATATGCCTTCATTGAAAGTGAGGAAATTATACAAGAGTAAGGTTGTTTTGAAAACCTCGGCCTGGGCCATTATTTCAGGTATACACGTGAAGAGCCCAATATCATGAAAAAGTGGGATTGTCTTCCGGATTTTCATCCCTAAACAGAAGGGATGAAATTTACTTATTATTCATTGAGTAGAAAAGTAAAACTCAAGAAGGTAGTTCTCATCAGTTCTCAGTGAGTGGAAAATGACTCTCCATCCTGACTTTACGAGGTCTCCATTTTCTTTTCCCATCTGACACCGAAGTGGTTTTTTTTTTTCCCTTTCTGGCGTCTTCCCACCTTCCAGCTCCTTCCAAGTGGGAGGTGAGGAGTGGGCGCCCTCTGCTGGCGCCTGAGTTTCACGCTGCTCCGGATCCTCTGCAGCCCCTGGATCTGGGTTGCCTGGGTCTCCACGTCATTAAAAGCAGGCAGATGGAAGATAGTATAAATAGAACAAGGAGCATCTCGCTGGCCTTTAGACTTTAGGGAACAGTGACTTTGTGAAACTAAATATACCTAAGTCAGAAGTGAATAAGAGAGAACAGCCCCATGTGCGTTCAGCTTTGGTTGCCAGGGAGTTGCCAGAGACTGTTGGAGAGACCGTTTCCATGGCCACAGGCCCTGGTGCCATCCCCAGCCCCGGTCAAAACACTGGAAGCAAGTTTCTGGTTTACTTCTGGAAACGTGCGCAGCCCCCCTGCTGCCTGTGGCTGCCCCAGATCTGCAGACAGGCAGCTTGTCGCAGCAGGTGGATTTTCCTTCAGGGAAATGAAATGCCCTTGGCAATGGTGATGACAGCTAACATTTAGTGAGCAGTTACCATGAACTAGTCCCCGTTGCAGCACTTTATACCGAATCTCGTTTGCTTGGTTTACACTTGTTTAAAGGTATTTTGAGAAGTTGGCTTGATTTATATCTACAGAGTCAGTTAATCTTCCCAGCTTATTTTAAAACCGGTTTTCAGTGTGATTGTCCAAACCCAGAGAGATCCCTTTTCAGAATTAGAACTTGACCTCAGAAGGTGCATCCCCAGCGTGCACGAGCCCCCGCGCTCGCTCCCATGACGTGTTTACTGGGTCAGGCAAGGCAGAGGCGAGAACGTACGTTTAACTCTGCTTTAACGACCACGATGATGTATTAGGTTACTGGTAATTCATAAAAAAGCAAGCCTGGGAAAGTGGGTTGAACTTTTTTGTCCGTTCTCGGCCCATGCAGGGCTCCTTGAGGCCCCCAGGTGGGGCACAGATAAGACCATTCCTTTGGATCTGGAGCTTCCCACTTTTTTGGCCACAGCCCAGCCCAAACGTAGACTCGCAAAGAATTTTCACAAAAGTCCTCTTTACAGATGGTGTCCTTGGGTGTTTCTTACTCTGTTCTATTCATTTTTCAAATAAAGAAAAACCTGGTTTCAACCCACAACACCGATTCTATGCCCCACAAGTTGGGTCGTGCCTCAGGTTGGAGGACACTACCTTGGTTGACAGGAGTCCCCACGAGGACCTGCCCAGCCAGGCTGGGCAGGTGCTCTGTGCTCTGGCCGCTGCTGATGGCCGGCCCTGTGGTCGCTGCAGGACACAACTCGGACGGCAAGTTCATTGCCCGGGCGCAGCGGATAGAGTACGACTGCGAGCTGGTGCCCCGGCGAGTGGCAATCTTCATCGAGAAGACGAAAGACGGCCAGATCCTGCCGGTCCCGAACGTGGTGGTACGGGATGTGGCCTGCGGCGCTAACCACACGGTAAGCCTTGAGCGTTTCTGGCCTTTCTTCTGGCTTCCAGGGTGTCACCTCAGTGGAGACCCTTGGCTTTGCAAAGCCAGGAACTGACCCTGGCCCCCTCGACATCCTGCCCTCCTCAAGGGCTTCACACCCTCAGTTGTCCCGGGGCGTCATTCTCACCTGACTGCTTCTCCGTGGCGTCCACAGATGTAGCTGAACGTGCAGACGCTTTGGGTTGGGATCATACAGTAAGAGTTTTTCTGCTTTTGTCTTTTGTCTAATAGAACATCACGGATGTTTTTCCAGGTCAGTAGACAATATCTCAGACGGGGTGTTGAATAGATTCAGTCGTTAAGGGTGTTTCCTTAAAGGTCAATCTAGATAAACGGCAATAAAATTTTGTATGTGCATCTTTTTTTTTTTTCCTTGGCCGCTCGGCATGTGGGATCTTAGTTCCCCGACCAGGGATTGAACCCGTGCCCGCTGCATTGGAAGTCTTAACCACTGGACTGCCAGCGAAGTCCCTATATGTTCATCTTTTTATCTTAGTTGCCTTCCTGTGGTTATTTTGCCTGAAAATGCCTGAGAGTCAGACTTGGTTCTCGTCTCGCTTGAAGGACCGGGGCCGGGGCTGAGAATTCAGAGACAGGTCGGTCTCCTGTGTGCAGGCAACTGGCTGAGTGACCTCAGGACTGGGAGCTTTCAGTCCCTTCAGGTCCAACAACTGATTCTCCCTTGTACAGCGTAGTCAGGAGAAATAGATCTTACTTAGGCCTCTGGTGTCAAATCATGTTAATAAGTTGTACATTCACATGATTCAAACATGAGACATAAGGATGCTGTGAAGAAAAGAAGATGGATTTTTAAAATTTTTTATTTTTTTAATTGAAGTATGGTTGATTTACAATGTTGTGTTAGTTTCTGGTGTACAGCAAAAGTGATTCAGTTATACATATTCTCTTTCATATTCTTTTCCGTTATGATTTGTTACAGGATATTGAATATAGTTCCCTGTGTTATATGCTAGGTCCTTGTTGGTTATCTATTTTCTGTATAGTAGTGTGTATCTGCTAATCTCAAACTCCTAATTTATCCCCTCCCTGCTTCCCCTTTGGTAACCATAAGTTTGTTCTCTATGTCTGTGAGTCTGTTTCTGTTCTGTAAATAAGTTCGTTTGTGTCACATTTTACATTCCACATATAAGTGATATCATATGGTATTTGTCTTTCTCTTTCTGACTTACTTCACTTAGTATGATACACTCTGGGTCCATCCATGTTGCTGCAAATGGCATTATTTCGGTTTTTTTTCACGGCTGAGTAGTATTCCATTGTGTATATGTGCCACATTTTCTTTATCCATTCATCTTTCCATGGACATTTAGGTTGTTTCCATGTCTTGCCTATTGTAAATAGTGCTGCAGTGAACATAGGGGTGCATGTAAGAAGATGGACTTTAAATTGTTGAGATGTCACTGCACACTGCACCTGTGACCAGGTGGAGGGCACCTGTGTGAACCCGCCTGAAGGAGAATCCAAGGTGGGCGGGGCTTTTCCTCTGGGCTCTGTCTGCAGTTTAGTCAGGATTGAAATAGGAAGTGGAGTGCAGTGGCCTGCTCTGGAGACATCACCCTTGTGCTTCTGATGAGGGAAAGGGGAAGACTTGCGGCTTTAATGATAATAATTTGTTAGGAATGGAAAATGGTGTCTCTGGCCGGGAAAACAGCAAACATCCTCGCCATGTGGACCCGCTGCTGGCGCCTCCCCTGTCGGAGGCCGGTGTGGGTCATCTTGTGTGTTTCTGCCCTCTGCCCTCTGCCCTCAGCCCGGGCCACAGGCTCTCAGAACGGCAGCCACCCCGCCTGTCCCCCGTCCCAGCGCTGCCTTTTCTCTCTCCTACAGCTGGTCCTGGACTCCCAGAAGCGCGTCTTCTCCTGGGGCTTCGGGGGCTACGGCCGGCTGGGCCACGCCGAGCAGAAGGACGAGATGGTTCCGCGCCTGGTGAAGCTGTTCGACTTCCCTGGACGCGGGGCGTCCCAGATCTACGCTGGCTACACCTGTTCCTTTGCCGTCAGCGAAGTGGGTCAGTGCTTCCCCGTCTGGGCCTCGGGAGGAAGGCATCCAGGGCCAAGTCACAGGTTTCCCTCTCTGGCTGTGTGCTCTGTTGGGGAGTCCCATGACCTTTGCCCTGTTCAAGACCGGGGACCTTGACTTCATCGACCTCCCGGATTCTTCGGACAGAGCTCCTTGTGGTCACCGGTGCCAAGCGCCGTGCCTGGCGGGTCCCGATCCTCTTCCCTTTCTCCTTTGATGTTGCTGAGGTGAGCATCCAGCTCTTGAGATGATGGCGACAATGGAGACGCGTTTGTCTTTCCCAGGTGGTCTGTTTTTCTGGGGGGCCACCAACACGTCCCGGGAGTCCACCATGTACCCGAAGGCCGTGCAGGACCTCTGCGGCTGGAGAATCCGGAGCCTGGCTTGTGGGTATGTGGCTGTGTCTCCCGGTGAGCGGGGACGTCTGTCACCGTGCCCGGCACGTTGGACACACCCGGGAGGTGCCCTGTCCCTTGAGGGCTCCACTCTTCCCATGGGGCGTAGGGCGCACCAAATTCTAGAGTCAGGAGGGGGAGGGGCTGTGCTTGGGGCAAGAGGGGTCGGGAGGTCTTAGAACAGGTGACTCGCTTTGCTGCTTCTGAGGGTTTCGTTCTTCGAAGGCTTGGTGTGTTCTGTTCGTATTGCAGGTTCAAATCATATTTAGTTAGGAAATTTTAGTTACTGTGATACAGTGGGAACAAGAAAGTATCCTCAGGTCAGTGATTTTCCATTTATTTTGAGGACACCCGTTGAGCTCTGTCGCACCTCTTGATGAGGAGTTTGCTAATGTTCATCACCTGCCAGGTTTTGGGGGAGATGACAGTGTAGTTGTTGGGGGTTCGGTGTGGTTTTAATCTGAAACCTGTAGCCCCGCCCAAGTCGTCTGGCAAGTTCCACCCCTTTGGAATAAACTCTCACTTCATCTTGATTTGTTCTCTTCTCCTTTTCCCAGTGTGTTCATCTAAAAGTGACCCCCCCACCCCAAGAGCCCTAGAGCCCGAGTGGGGTGGGGCGGGGAGATCTGGGGCCCCCGAGGCTCCTGGCTCTAAGGGCTTCTGCAGTTTGGGCCTGCGCGGGGCAGCATTTGGGCTTCAGAAGCAGCCCATTGGCCCTGTGCTCTGTTGTTTGGAATGGAGTTTTTAGCGGGACCAGCTTGATGTTAATGCTAGTAGGTCACACCCTGCAGGGAGCCCACGGGAAGTGCCCGGGGCTGCTGGGTGGCTGAGGTGCAGCGCTGGGCTGCCGCCCTCGCCGGTGACAGCTTCTGCCCGCCGGTGACAGCCTCTGCCCTCAGCGGTGACAGCCTCTGCCCGCCGGTGACAGCCTCTGCCCTCGGCGGTGACAGCCTCTGCCCGCCGGTGACAGCCTCTGCCCTCGGCGGTGACAGCCTCTGCCCGCCGGTGACAGCCTCTGCCCTCGGCGGTGACAGCCTCTGCCCGCCGGTGACAGCCTCTGCCCTCGGCGGTGACAGCCTCTGCCCGCCGGTGACAGCCTCTGCCCTCGGCGGTGACAGCCTCTGCCCGCCGGTGACAGCCTCTGCCCTCGGCGGTGACAGCCTCTGCCCGCCGGTGACAGCCTCTGCCCTCGGCGGTGACAGCCTCTGCCCGCCGGTGACAGCCTCTGCCCTCGGCGGTGACAGCCTCTGCCCGCCGGTGACAGCCTCTGCCCTCGGCGGTGACAGCCTCTGCCCGCCGGTGACAGCCTCTGCCCTCGGCGGTGACAGCCTCTGCCCGCCGGTGACAGCCTCTGCCCTCGGCGGTGACAGCCTCTGCCCGCCGGTGACAGCCTCTGCCCGTTTGCAGGAAGAGCAGCATCATCGTGGCTGCGGACGAGAGCACGATCAGCTGGGGCCCGTCGCCGACCTTTGGGGAACTGGTAAGCTGGTCCGCGTGGCGGAGGCAGAGCCCGCTCTGGGTTCCCTGAACCATCCCTGAAAGCTCGCAGGAGGAAGGTGCGTGCGTGCGTGTGTGTGTGTGCGTGCGTGCGCTTGCTTGCGTGTGTGTTTCCTTGTTGCACGAAGGTCTGCGGTATTCCCTGATGTTTAGGTCACTTGAGGTTTCATGAGTGTTCCTTTGCTTATCAAATAATTGTGAAAGTTCTTTCTGTCCACATTGTTAAGTTGAAATTGGGAAGTTTCAGATCCCATTTCCCCTCATGTTTTGTAAACCGTAATTGTGGGATGATGTCAGTAGGAAAGAGGATGGTTTCTCTTCCCTCTCCCCAGGAGAATTTCAGTTGACAGGAACAGCTTGTCCTTTTAAACGGTGGGGTCAGTTGTGACCATGCATTGAATCTTTCTGGTTTCCAGCCTCTTAGGTCTTTTGGGGACATTCTTCTCTTATTTTTCCCAAATAAGTTTGTCTGTGTTCCAGCTTTTAATCTCAGTTACTTGAGTGACTAGAACCCATGGCCCTCGGATTCCCCCACACCTTTGGCCTCCTCAACCAAACGTCTGATTCTTAGCTTCTGGGGCGTGGTGAGTCTTCATCAAGAACAGCGGGGCTATGGAGCTCATCCTGACGGTCTGCCTGTTCTACCTGCAATTTGATCGTCAGCCTGGCTCTTTTATTTCCTGCTGGGAACTCGGCCTATTTTCCCTTCCCTCTGCTCTCATGGGTAGGAGCTGATGGGGTGATGGAAGGAGGCGGGTGCTTCTTGACCCCCTGCGCCATCTCCAGGGCTGGTGGCCTGAACATGCCTTTTCCTCGGAGCTGTGTGCCCGCTTTCAGTCCGGTGGCTTCAGAGGGGGCCCCACGTGCCGCAGACACTGGGGGGCCCTTCAGAGGTGGCCCCATATGTGGAAGCTTGAAAGAGACTGAGAACCTGGCCCAGTTTTTTTTTTTTAATTTATTTGTTTCTTTTATTTTTGGCTGCGTTGGGTCTTTTGTTGCTGCACGCGGGCTTTCTTTAGTTGCGGCGAGCAGGGGCTACTCTTTGTTGTGGTGCAGGGGCTTCTCATTGCGGTGGCTTCTCTTGTTGGCGGAGCACAGGCTCTAGGCGCGAGGTCTTCAGTCGTTGTGGCGCGCGAGCTCAGTAGTTGTGGCGCGCGAGCTCAGTAGTTGTGGCTCCCGGGCTCTAGAGCACAGGCTCAGTAGTTGTGGCGCACGGGCTTAGTTGCTCCGCGGCATGTGGGATCTTCCCGGACCAGGGCTCGAACCCGTGTCCCCTGCCTTGGCAGGCGGATTCTTAACCACTGCGCCACCAGGGAAGCCCCCTTGCCCAGTTTTTATGGGTTGTTCTTAGAGAAGGACAGATGTTCCTAGGGCCTATCAGAAATAGACTCTGAGTATCGATTTGGAGACTAGAGGGGAACGAGGGAGACTTTGGGGGCAGCCTCTTGGGTGAGGAGTTGGCGTGGCACTTGGCCGGTGGCAGATGAAGCTCACCTGCCATGTGGGCCCCTCTTTGAGCTGAGCTGAGGGACCTGTCCACCTTGAAATCACTCATCTTCACACCACAGCACGTGACAGAACCTCCCCCCCCCCACCCCCGCCCCACACCCCAGGCAGTCCTTGACCGTCCCTTCCATCTCCAGTGTCCTGGAGTCATTGCTGATCATGGACACAGGTGGGGACGGGGACAGCCAGCACTCCTTGTGACCTGGTGGCCCTGAAGGGCCGCAGTTGCCATTTCTTCCTGCCCTGGCCATGGTGTCATCTGACCAGTGACTCTCCCTAAAAGGTGTCCTTATCACATAAACCCCTATAGCTTACATCTTAGTGTCTCGGGCCTGGGGTTAGGAACCGGTCACCTGCTGGCACCTGTGGATTCTTGTTGCTGCCCGGGCCTGGCTTTGGGTCTGAGACGGTGGGGCTCGGCCACAGAGGCTTCCGGGTCCGTGGGCGGTCCAGCCACATGGTGAGGTTCCCTCTTTCTGACTGGCGTTGGTGACCCGGGTTCTGTGAGCATCCCTCTGTTTGCCTCACCAGGGCTATGGGGATCACAAGCCCAAGTCTTCCACTGCAGCTCAGGAGGTGAAGACGCTCGACGGCATCTTCACGGAGCAGGTGAGTGAGGAGCCCTGGGCCCGGGCGGAGCAGGGGCGCGGGAGCAGAGAGAAAAGCAGAGCCGAATCGTGCCTCTCCCTGCTTCTGCTCTTTGCAACCCACTTGAGCCTCGTCTGACATCTCCTTGGGTAGCTTTCCTGTGTCCCGTGCTAGAGTTTTCTGCTGGGTGACGGGGAAGGCACAGAGGTGTGCTGGCTAGGCCCCGTGGCTGCTGTCACCCTGAGGGACACCGGCCAGGGTCCAGCCATAGCAGATTTGCTCCAGGCCGAGTGCATCACTCACGTCGGCTTGGTACCTTCACCCAAGCCTCTATACACCATTAGGCTGTGGGCAGCCGGTGGGGCGAGGCCTCTGCTGTTGCCTCACCAGGCTGCCAGCCCTTGTCACCGATACGCACGTGGGGCTTGTGCCCTTGCACAAGGCAGGGCTGTGGTCCAGAGAGGCGGAGGGAACAGGGAGCACGGTCCCGAGTCCCCGCAGCCTCTGCTGGCAGTCGGCGTCCAAACACTGCTTGGGGGGGCCTCCTTCCACCTTGTCTCCCCGGGGCAGCCCAGAAGGCAGGCTAGCAGGGCACTGGTGGCAGGTCACGTTGACACTGGTGGTCCTCAGCAAAGGGCTTTTTTGAGCTTTTCAGGATGCCTTTGTTTTGACCTCTATACTGACCCCCGTTGGCGAGCCCAGCTTCCCGGTGTCCCGCCGTCTGCCTTGGGCTTGTCGGCCCCAAACTCTGCCTAGCCGAAGCACCCTTGCCCACCCAGCGCTGGTTTGTCCCCCAGGTTGCCATGGGTTACTCACACTCCTTGGTGATAGCGAGAGACGAAAGTGAGACGGAGAAGGAGAAGATCAAGAAACTGCCAGAGTACAATCCCCGGACCCTCTGATGCTCCCGGAGCCTCTCCAGCTCCACACCTCTCGCGGCAGCTGTCATTTCCACGTGCACTGGGACGGGAAGTCAAACGAGGAATTGTCAAAAGCAAAAGTTGACCGAAGGTGCATTTTTGTTAAGACTCCCTGAGGTTCCGTTTTATACGTGATTCAACGTCAACTACCTTTTCTGTATGCTTTCCAAAGTGTTTTTTTTTTCCCCCTCTAAATGATTAATTAAAATATTTGCTCATAGTTGACTTACCATTCCTACAAAAGAGGCAGAAACTTTGAGCAATCTAGGTTTGTTTTTTGTTTTTTTGTTTTTTTTAAGTTTTCCTTTTTTACCCCTCTCTCCTACATACACTTGTCAAAAACACCCCTTCCCGGTTGTGATTAGCATTGAGCTCAGTGGGTGCTACCACACGCTGTCTGTCACCACACGCTCAGAAAAAAAATGTCCCTGTGGGAGCCGGCAGCATCTAGGCAAAGACCGTCCCTGGTGGTCAGTCTCCATCCAGAATGGCGCCCGTGTGCTCGGAAGCATCTGGGTCACTTCTCTTCTGCTTTTCCTTCTAGCCCGGC
This sequence comes from Eschrichtius robustus, assembly GCF_028021215.1. NCBI lineage: Eukaryota > Metazoa > Chordata > Mammalia > Artiodactyla > Eschrichtiidae > Eschrichtius > Eschrichtius robustus. The sequence continues at coordinate 13,330,870 of NC_090826.1, read as the reverse complement.
TCAGGCCGTGCGTGTTCTGCTTCTCCCCTTGGCTGCTTCTAAGCCCCCCGCCGCCTTTTGGCCGCGACATTAATAGAATCTGCCGTTTTCCCCCCTGGTGGGGGATCTGTGTTTAGCCATTTATATCTGCTTTAGCCGTAAAAGAAGTCCAAATGAAAATCAGGTGATTGTGGAACCAGTGGGGACTTCGGGGGGGTGGGCAGATGTGGGGACAGTGTATCTGGTTCCAGATCCGGCTCGAAGGCTCCTCTGAGCCGGGGCCGCCTCGCCAGCACTCGCCATTAGAGATTGACCAGCCAGCAGTAAAAAGTGCATTCTGGAGTCCTTGCAAAGAAGGATCAGCCCTTTGTGTACCAGCCTTTATCGCCTTTGTGCTTCTGTCTTTATTCCGACCCCCTTCCCCCCGCTGGATCCTGCTGGAAGGGGCCCGGTCTGTTTCTGAGGCCCGGGTTCCTGTTCCGCTAACCCAACTCTCTAGTCACGTTTGCTTGGCTGTGTAACCAAATAGTTGGGATCACGGAAGAAGTCCCCTTCCCTGCGTGTCAGCACAGAGGCTGTGACTGCCACCCCGGCTCCCCGCCAAGTGCCCTGTGCCCGAATCCGTCCCCGGCGTCGTGCTGCGTGAGTTATGAGGTGCCTTTCCCGGAACCCTCCTCTCGCTTGGACCCAAGAGAGGCGACAGCTCTGGCTGGGGCTCTTGGTTTCGAGAGGGTCTGGACTGGTTTGGGTGCTTTAAAATAGATTTTTTAGTTCAGTGGTGCTTATGGGGGAAACGGGAATAGAACTTCAGTGTGAGACTTGGGTGATGGGAAAGTTAAATATTGGTCTTTTTTATTATGAATTTTTGCTTTGCTGTTGTTACCACTTTTGTCTCCATGTTAAAATGCCAAAAATGATCTAGTTGTTGTTGCTTTTTTCCCTACTCGTCCCCCGCCCCCGCCCTGTCGCTCCTGACAGGGGCTTCTGCCTTCGCAGGGCGCGTAACGGTATCTGTCCTGGCCAGTCCCAAGCCTCGCGGGAGGAGGCCGGCCTGCCTCTTTCTAAGATTTAGTCTGACTTCATGCTCGTCTCAACTGTCCTGTGTTTATTATAGTCCAGGGGAGAAGCTTCTGCAACTTCAGAGCTTCTGCTAAACTAACCTGATCTGTCCAAATCACCCCCCAACTACCATTGCTGACTCAAGCTTCCCTGCATAGAACCCCTCGGTTTCCTGACAGACCTCTTTCCTGGAATGGGCTTAGGCGCACGCGCTCCTCGTACCCGTGCAGTCACCGAGAGGGTCAAGGGAGCAGTAGCCTGGGTGGTCCTGGCCTTTGCAGGAGCTGCCCTTGGCCAAGTGGGGCTTCAATCTTCAAGTGGACTCATCTGAAACCCACCGCCAGCCCGCTCTGGGGCCCCCTGCCAGGGACTGGAGCAGGAAATGGATGTCCCTTCCACGTGGAGACTGCCCTCTTCTCTCCCACAATCACTCCTTTGGGCTTAGAATTTTAAAATGAACTTCCTAAGGGGGAAAATCCTTTAGAACAAGGAGTGGGGGGAGACGGTCCTGGGCTCCCAGAGGAAGGGACACAGCCACGGGGCTGGAGTGCGCTGATCCTTCGGGCTCCAGACGTGTCTTCCAGCTCAGGAAGGAGACTGGACGAGGAGGCTTAGCGTGAAGGGGAGAGTCCAAGGAGAGGTTGTGATTTGGTCGAAGGTGCCTGGTTTAGTGCTGTAATTGTCTTTTTTTATATATATATTTCTTGGAGTAAACATTTGAAATAAACGACATCATTGTTTACTCTGTTTTGGCTTCTGCACTTCTTTTTCAGCGGAACGAACGTAAGAACACGCAACGGCGTGAGCCCGGCCCAGGCTCCCACTCTGGGCCCCAGGGGAGCGGGTCGTTTTAGCTTCTAGGCCTGACCCCTGCTGGGGTTGGGAGGTGAGTGGAGCTCCCAGCTCTGTTCCTGGAAATGTGTGACCCTCAGGGAGGCTTCAGCACCCCATTGGCCCAACTCAAAACATGGAGTTTTTCATATTCATCGCACTGGGGCTTTGAGAGGATGAGGCGGGAAAGCACCTGAAGAGGGCTATAAAACATGCGCTCTTCCCCACCCTCCTCCACCCACTCCTCATAAGGGAGCCCTGTTGTCACTTCAGCACTGGTCACAAATGTGCCCCTTTCAGGCCGTGCTGGCCCCTCACTGGCAGTGTGGCGAGCTGTCCACCGGGGGCGCCAAGCAGCCAGTCATAGGTTCAGAGGACCCAGGCCTTCTCTGTTCTACCCAAGTTGACAGCCTTTGCTCCAGGCCACCAGCCACCAGCATGCCAACACCGGTCCTGTTTGTGGAGCCTCTGGGATGCCGGCTGCTTTATGTCATCAGATTAGCCCCTCCCATAGGCACTGCCCCATTCCAGGTTGGAATGGGGCAGTGCCTATGGACCTGGACTGCTTGGAGCTTCCCATTGGCAGGAGGAGGGGCAGGGTGGGAGCAGCTGTGGTTAAACCTCAGGATCATTGGACTTAATAGCATTTTTTGTGCCATCAACATAGGGGTGGGCAGAGATAGATACGGCAATAGGCAGCTTTGGGTCCTAGAGTGGGTGTTTGTTTCCTCTCCCCTGGACACTTCGGGCTTAACAAGGGTCCATGCAGGCCTGCCTGTCGCAGCTTGCCCTTCAGAGTCATACCTGCTGACGCCCGCTGTCCACAAGGCACGGGGGTCACTCTTCTTCGGGCCTGGCCTCCTGCAGCTCCTACCAGGCCGAGGGGGAGTCCTCTCCCTTCCCCAAGCCTAGAGTCTGTCACATTCAGCTCAAGCATCTACATCCAGCTCATCAGATGCTTGAACTGGAGAAGAATTTGCATGATCCGAGCCCAACCACTTCACTTCTTCACTTCCCACTACACACAGAGACCTTAAAGATGAGGGACAGCAACTCCATGGTAGCCTGGTCCCCTGCCCCTCCCAGTGGGACAGCCTGACCACAGGTGTCCCAGCTGCTCCACTTTCCATCCTTAGCCATTACCCCCTGCCCCGAAATGAGGAGGCCACGGCCAAAATGCAGTGAGAACGATTAGAGCTTTAATGGACATTCAGTAACTTCTCAGTGACCATTTTCCATCTTTTTCCAAGGGGCTCAAGCCGCCAGTGTTGCCACCCCACTGAATGCTGAGGGACAGGGGTGAACAGGGTGAGTAAGGGATGTAGTACCCTGACTCCAGGCCCCTGAGCAGGGCAAGGGTCAGACACGAGTGGTGATAGTGGGCCATTCATGCTGGGGCAGGGCTGGCAGCGCTAAGTTGGGTCTAGGGCACCATCCTCCACCATTTGAAGGCAAAGGGCACCCGGCGGATGTTGGCACAGGAGCAGAAGTCTCCGATTTCAGTCAGGTAGCAGTCAAAGTCGTTAATGAAGGTGCATTGGAATCCCAGGGGCTCTAGCAACTGGCGGATCTTTTCCTCCAGGCAGCAGGTACCATTGATCTGGGGCCCAAAAGGCTTGGGGATGCCCAGGTTCTGGCCCATCACGATCATCTGCAGCTGTCAGAGAGGCAGTGAGGATGAACAGGGGTCAGCCGTGGAAGAAAGTCCCCTGTCCCTCCTCTAAGGAAGGAAGGCCACTGGGTTCATTGCAAGGGAAAACCCAGCTGCCTCTGTGGTTGGGCTAGACCAGGAAAGACAAGCACAGGGTACCCCTTCTCCAAGCCTGTGCTCAGACAGACATCGCTAATCCATCCGAGCAAACTCCACCCCGCTCTCCTTAACCCCCCAATGACTCCTGATATATTTCTCAATAGCAAAACCAAAATCTTGCCCAGCTGAGGCCTGCCAACTTCCCTGGTTCAGTCCTCTACTGCATTTCTCTTGTCCTGGCCTTTTAGTCTTGTTTCTGCCATAATCTTGCCTACCTCTACTGGAATGCTCTCTACCCCTGGCTTTGCCATTGGACTTCTGTCCATTTTTCACGTCTTAATTCTAGCATCTCTTCCTCAAAAGCAGCTTCTCCCACCATTACCCATACCTCCCTACTCCCAGGGCCTATGAAGCCTCCTACTGCATGCCCAGAGGGCCTCACTGGTCTTGTAAAAAGAACCATGTGCGACTGAATGCAGGGCCTGTGTCCCTGGGGCTCAGAGAAGAGGCCTGCAAGTGTTTAAGGAATTGATGAGCCCAAGCATCTCAATTCATTCTAAGCACCTACGTGATGGGTCACAGTGGTGAGAGAAAGGCCAGATATAGGCCACGGTTGGAAGGCTTGGCCTAGCAGGGGTCTCTCGTATACCCACACCCCCAAATTCCCAATTCCTGTTCTAAATAGGATGCTGCCCGGATACACGGACAGGAAGACCTCATCAGGGAGCTTGCCCACGGTCTCACGGCCAGCAGACGTGGCTCTACCCCCACAACTCTGGTGGAGCCCAGCGTCCCCGTCTGTGAGGAGGGCCCTTGAAGTCGGTCCCTGTTTGGCAAGTCATCCAGCCTGGGCCCCCGCTCACCTGCTCCCTGGAGGGGTCTTCCCTAACTGGGGGAGAGAAGGGCTTTCACCTCCCTTCCTCTCAGGCGCCACTGCCTACTGGGCCCCGCCTCCATAGTCTAGCACCGTGTCCGTCAAGAGACCGGCCAGAGACTACCCCCAGCCCCAGCCTGGGGACACCCAGCCCGCACCCTGCGCCCCTCACCAGGTCAGGGAAGTAGGGCCTCGCGTAGAGTTTCTCGGTCTGCTCGCTGGAGGGGATGTTGGCGATACGCTCCAGGCAGAAGAGCTGCGGGATGTCGATGATGTCCTGCTCCTCCAGGCCCAGCTCCCTCTTCAGGATGCTGCGGTTCAGGTCGATGCACTTCTGCGGGGCGGGAAAGGGCCGGGAGGGCAGCGAGTTTGTCGGGTACCGGGTACCAGCCCGAAGCAGCTGCATCTCCTCGGCACTGACTGCAGGCGCGGAGCCATGCAGGGCGGGGGGCCGGCCCTCTGAAGTCGGGGCTCAGAGCAAAGGCCTGGTCTCGAGAGGCCGGGACCCCTCAGCTCATCAGTGCCAGGGCAGTTCCTAGTCCTAATTGTACAGTAGCATGGGGCCCCTGGCCCTCAGTCCTGGCCAGAGTGGGGGACCTGGGCAAGGGCAAGAATAGGTCCTCAAACCCAGGCACTTGTTCCCATCCTTAGGAAGGGACACCAGCAGCGGACCCCCGGGGCACTTCCCTGCCCAGACCAGCTAATACCCGACGCCTGAGCATCTCCTAGGTCTTGACGTAGGGCTCATGACCTCACACCCAGGGTGCGTGTCGCCAGGGCTCAGAGATGCTGTTCGGACCCCCACCTGGCTGCTGCCCACCCTGCCGTGCCCGGAGGCCTCCCCTGTTTCAGCAAAGGTCAGGGCACAGAGCATGCCTTGGCCGGGAGCCATAAGGACTCAGAGGACCAAGCGATTTTGTGCTGACGGGTGACCTTGGGCCTGTCATCGTCCTTTCTCCAGGCCGTGGCTTCCCCGCTAGAAGTTGTTTAATTTCTGGAAAATCTGCTTCTCACAGCCTGTGATTCACATTTTAAGGGACCTGAGGTGCTGGGTGATTCTGACTCTGAGCTGAAGGGCTGCTTCATCCAGAAGTGTTGAGAAGGCCCTGGTGTGTTCTCTGGTGCCCAGAGCTTCCTAGAGAAGTCAGGGTCGGGGAGGTCCTCTGTCGGGAGGTTGAGCTACAGCACTGTCTTCGGGTCCAACACTAGATGACTTGGGGCTCAAACCTGGTTCCCCAGTTCATCGGCTCAGGCTGGAGGCTTTCTTCTGAGCCTTGCTATCCTCGTAGACAAGGTGGGTTTACTTCATAGGGTTATTTTGAGGATTAGAGTAAGGTATCGTGTGTGATGCTTGGTCATAGTTATTGCTCAGTTAGGGACCCGTTGCCAAGGTGGTCACTGCCTCCCACTGCCTTTTGGAGAAGGTCCCCAGTCCTTGGCCCTTACCTCCGCATAGTCGTTCTGCTTCCTCATGTTTTCATCAGCCAGAAGTTGATTGATGGTATTGGCCTCCCTCCCTGTAGGAAGGAGGAGAGGGCGGGCAGGCCTGTGAGCCAGGGGGTGGGCCACGTGGTCCAGGGCTGGGCAGACTCCAGTCCTGGGCACAGCTGACTGGGTATATTCTCTGGCCAGTGACAATGGTGGGTGGCCTGACTGGCCTCCAGGGACCCATTCTAGGTCAAACGTCACATGTGGGGACTCAGCAGGGTCCATGAAAGCCCAGGGAGGACTTACACTGCCACAACCGGCCACTCGGTCCCAAGTCGGAGGGGAGGAGCCTGGGATCGGGTCTGAGGCAGGCAGCCTGGACCAGGTGAGCAAGTGCCATCGGCCCCCACTCACCTGGGCACCTCTATGCCTTCTGTGTACAGCCTGGCTACCTGCCACTTAGGATCTTGCCCGGGTTATTTAACTTTGTTCTTCAGTTGCTCCACTTGGCCATCAGCTGAGATAACACAAGGTCTTTGGTGTGTGACAGGTGGCTCATGCTCAAGGTCGCCTTCCATAAGCCCTCCTAGAACCATGAGGTCCTGGGCCCCACCTCAAAATTTGATCTGAAATTCTGCATTTCTCACAAGCTCCCAGGTAATACTGAAGCTGCTGGTCCTCAGGCCACACTTTGAGAACTTCACCACCCCCCCACTCCCTTTCTAGGTTTCCAGAAGGTTTAGAACAGAAGGGCTGTGGCACCAGGCCCCACAATCTCTGCTTGTCCACTTATGTCTTCCTGCAGGGTGACCAGGAGACCCTGAAGTCCCAACACCCACCTACTTAACCCAACCTTCCCCGAAGAGATCCAGACACCAGTGCTGGTAGCATCTGGCTTGTCCCCCACCACATGGAGCCATCCGTGTGTTAAGTTCCCCCTTTGCATATATTCTAGCAGCCTCTCAGCCATCCCAGAATTTCTGGCTTATCTGCCTGTCCTGTCCTAGTACCACCAGAATTACCCTGAAAGAGAACAAGATGTTCTAATATGGTACATTTCATGCTTTTATGCTTCCCTAGGATCCTTTTCTATCAGGAGGAACCAAGTAGAAATGGTTCTCTAGAAAGGACATCTGGGACCGAGGAGCCGCCCTCTATTGCGGGGGGTGGGGGGGCTCCCCTTACCATTAGAAAGGAGCTGATCTTTTCTAATCCCTTCAAACAGATGTGCGTCTCCATAGCCCTCCTTCTGTTTCTCCTTGAACAGTTTGTAGCAGGAGCTGGGGCTGGCCAGGAGCAGCCGGAAGTCCTGGGAATCAAAGAACTAGGGTCAGATTCTAGCTTCCCTTCCAGAAACTTCCAGAAGTCTCTGAAAGAGGGTGGGAGACATCCTCTCCAGCCCCCAACACAGACCTTTTTGTCCTCCACCTTGTACTGTGCAGGGATGAAGCACATGAACTCATAGGCATGGCCGATCATCAGCCAGTCGGAGAAGAGTTCCACTGGGGCCTGGACTTGCTGGGCGTAGAGGAAGTCCCGGAGGGTCTTACTCAGGTTCCGGCAGTCCTTGCTAAAGGGAAGATGGAAAGAACAGCCCGTGAGCCGGCATGGCCCAGCTTGGCTGCCAACTACTCGGTGAGTGCCAGGCTACCTTCGGGTAACTGGCTGCTCTACCCATTGGCTAGTCCATAGGGGGGTGGGGTGGTTATTAAGAATCCCTTACCACTGTATAGCACAGGGAGCTAGATTCAATATCTTGTGAGAAATCATAATGGAAAAGACTGTGAAAAAGAGAATGTATACAAGTATAACTGAGTCACTTTGTACAGCAGAAATTAACACGACATTGTAAGTCGACTATACTTCCATCAAAATTTAAAAAAGAATCCTTTACTCTGGCTCAACTCAGGACTGAGCCAATGGATTCTAGATGAAGACTGAACCCTGGGACACAAGTATTTCCTGGATTTAGATGAGCGGCCACCAAGAAATCTAGCCACACATCTTGTGGCAGTAACATCATGTTGGGTCAATAGGCCAACCAAATTTAGCATGCTTCAATTTAAACCCTGGAATCACCACTCAATGAGTGGTTTGTCTGCTTTTTCTACCTCTAGTCTCCTACATGAATCAAAGACTCAGACGTCCTGACTTGACGGTTTAAGGTCCAGAGCAGATGACCTGCTGAGTCCTGTGGGAATCAGGTGGGTCCAGGTGAACTACAAGAGTCCCTCCCTTTGGTTTTAAGGCATCTGGCCACCACCTGGCCTCTTGCCTCACCTGGGGTAAAAGCTGCTGCCAATGAGGATCCTGCCTAGAGGGTATTCTTTCCCTTGGGCCTTGACAGGTGGGGACACCATCAGGTTCCCAATGGAATCTATGCTGGCCACCGTATGGTCCTGGGTGCGTTGGGTCATGTAGCCAACCCCAGGGCTCTGGAAGGAGAGCCAGCAGGGGCAGGGTGTTAGGAGGGACAGGCGTCAAGCCTCAGTCTTACCCCATTCCAGACTCAGTAGATTCCCACACCCCCTTCCCCCAGAGGCCACCTGGGCCCTCTCCCCTGGCACCCATCACTTCCAGCAGGCACCGGGCCTGAGAGGTTGGACCAAGTTCAGATCAGTCAAACCGAGCCCCCACCAGTGAGTATTTCATGGGGAAATCGTCGAGCTTGGGGAGCCGAGGGGTGTCGAGGACCAAGGAAATAGTCTTGTGGGGAGCCTGGGTATAGCAGAAGGCCATCTCATCCTGGAGGACACAGGGAAACAAGTTGTGAGTTTCTCTCGCTCCATCAGCTGCTTTCCCGTGTCCAGTGTTCCAGCCCCAAGTGCTCCCTGTACACGGGCCACCTCCAGAGAGCAGGTACAGGGAGAACCCCCTTCTTCCTGCCACCTCCTGCTCGGCCCTCAAAACCCTGTGCAAGCATCCCCCCCTTCTTGGGGATTTTCCCTGGCCTGTCCTTCTGTTCATCAGGTTTAAAACCTGATGAGTCACCTAAGATTCTTCCTCCTCTCGTCTCCTGCACCAAATCCATGAACAAGCCTTGTTGGCTTTACTTCCAAGATATGTTCCAAGTGGACTCCTCTCTGGTACTATTCAGGGGAAGCCACCTGGGGAAGACCACCTCTTCCCCATGTGACTGTCAGGCCCTCCAATCAGCATCTCTTCTATTCCTGCCCCTTCCTAAGGCTGGCTCTCTATTTCTCAGCCAGAGGGTCTTTTTAAAACCTAAGTCAGAACGTTCAACTCCCCTGATTCATACCATTCAATGTCATCTTGCTTGGTTTTGTTTTTGCTGCACTAGCGCGGCTCGTGGGCTTTTAGTTCCCCAATCAGGGATCGAACCTGGGCCCTTGGTGGTGAGAGCACAGAGTCTTAACCACTGGACTGCCAGGGAATTCCCCTCATCTTGCTTGGGATTGGTTTCTTCTCTTCCTTACCTTTGTGTAAAAGGTCCCCGATATATAATTTAGCTCTTACCTACCTCTGACGGTAGTTCACTCTGATCTGCCCACACCAGCTTTTCTGTTCCTTACATGGTGGATCTTCAGTCGGCTGTTTCTGTGCCTGAAGGGCTCCTACTTCTAATCCACCCCCAACCCCAATCTTTGCACGGCCAACTCCTTGCTTCCCGCGTTTGAAGACGTTCCTGACCACCCAAAGCGCCGAGGTTAATCTAGTAACTCACTAGATCATATCATTTTCTTGCTTACGTGGTACTTAGAGTTCTATCACGGCAAGATCAGGGGCAGAAGTCGGCCCCTTTCTCCTTCAGCGCTACTACTTAGACAGGTCCTCGTCATTTGTGACTACAGACCAGACCTCAAAAAGACTGGGCTCGACACTTCCTGCTCAGCCAGGGTCGAGCTGGACCCTGGGGCAGTGCCCCGGGCCTGCCAGCCTGTAGCTGGAGGCATCAGCCCCTCAGACACCTGGGCCTTAGGGTTAGGTGTTCTGTGGTCTCGAACGCGTACGTTCTGCAATGGGAGGAGGCTGGACTCTAAGCGTTACCCCTTAGTGGCTTGGACTTGGGCAAGTCATTTCATCTCAGCCACCACTGACCTCCTAAGAACAAAGACGCCCCTGCTTAGTCTTAGCTCTGCTGGAAGGCTGAACAGAAGCTGGTGAAGTTTGTTGTATGTGCCGCACATGGTGTCTCCCCCACCCCTCCCCCACAGGTGGGGGGTTACCTGGAGCCACCTGCCCAGGCGGTTGGGGTCCTCGTAGACAGATGCCACCTGGATGTTACTTCTCTCGCTTAGCTCCATCACTGTGTTCACGAAGCCCTGGACCTGCAGCTCTCTGCCACGGGAGATAAGCCGGCTCTAGGAAGGCCTCCAAGGCTCCCCGACTGGTCATGACCTCTCTGTCCCAGGGGAAGGGGGAACCTCCTTCTGGTCAGGAGAGATGGTGCCCCTGCCCGTGAGGTAAGCAGAGCTGCTGTGCCCCCACTTCATGGAGCACCAGCTGCTAAGTTCAGGGCGTGCCTTGCCCGGAATCACTTGGTTTAGCTCACGGCAAAGTCAGGTCAAGAATTGCTAGTGTCTCCTTAAAAAACTAAAAACAGAACTACCATATGACCCATGATTATGGGTCATAATTATGATCATAATTCAAAAAGATACATACACCCCAATGTTCATTGCAGCACTATTTACAATAGCCAGGACATGGAAGAAACCAAAGTGTCCATCAACAGAGGAATGGATAAAGAAGATGTGGTACATATATGCAATGGAATATTAACTCAGCCATAAAAAGAATGAAATAATGCCATTTGCAGCAACATGGATGGACCTAGAGATTGTCATACTGAGTGAAGTAAGTCAGACACAGAAAGACAAATATCATGTGATATCGCTTATATGTGGAATCTAAAAAAAAGGGTACAAATGAGCTTATTTACAAAACAGAAGTAGAGTCAACAGTTGTAGAAAACAAACTTATGGTTACCAGGGGGGAAAGGGGAGGAGGGATAAATTGGGATTGACATATACATGCTACTATAAATAAAATAGATAACTAATGAAGACCTACTGTATAGCACAGAGAACTCTACTCAACATTCTGTAATAACCTATATGGGAAACGAATCTAGAAAAGAATGGATATATGTATAACTGAATCACTTTGCTGTACACCTAAAACTAACACAAAATTGTAGATCAACTATACTCCAATAAAAATTTTTTTAAAATTGCTAGTGTCAGTCTCCGCTCTCGTGTCCTAAGACCCTGCTTGTCCCTACTCTGCAGTCACATTGCACCCCCTGCCCCAGTGATCTAGGAAATGCCCCAGGCTCTCCTGCCTTCATCTACCCAGAGGGCTGACTCTTCTCACCGCAAGGGGGCTGTACTTTTCTCCCGAGAAGCCAGGAAGCCTAGTACCCCCCTTGAGATAGCCAACAAGGTTGTCATATTCATATGGTTAGCAGGGGTGGGTCTTGAGCCCTGTGGTCTTAGCGCCATCATGTACAGCACCAGGCTTACAGGTCCACAGTGTACATCCATTCCTTGTTGGAGAGAAACAGTGATGTTTGGGGCTGACGTTGAGACCACCCATTTTACCAACAGGTCCTCATGAGTTGAATGCCAGCAAGGTCACCATTGGGAAGTGTAAAAAATTTGGATTCTAATCCAGCTCCAAAACTTGAATTGCTATTCCATGCTACTGTTCCAAAGAACCAATTTTTCGATTCTACACAGACAAGACTGCAGGGAACTGGCCAGCTTGACAAGGTCTGAAACAGTCTGAGATGTGTGCTGGGGGAGGAAGTGTAGCCTCAGTCTTGTACACCATCTGTGGCAAAGCTGGGTCAAGCCATGCCTGAATACCACCCTTATGGGAGAGTCTTAGAAGATCAGAGTCTCAGTAGATGCCTCCTGTGAGTGAACTTCTGTCGTCAGATACAAAAGACAAGAAAGATCTTATACCTGGATATCAGTTGTCAGCAAAATCCCTCGAGGTCTTCCCTTTTACCTTCTCATTCTGAAGCCTGGTGTTCCTCTGTGGACCCTACTCCCTAGCAGCCCTCCCGTGGAAGAGCTATTTTTCTTATTTCCCTCCACTGAGTCTGGAGGAGGGATGGACGTACTCCTTGCCATGAGGTGCTACAGCCAGGCCACCATGACCTCTTCAGATCCTTGACTTGACAAGGTCTTATTTCTACCCTCCCATCCTAATGGTCTCACCACCTCCAAGATCAACTGTCCAGTTCCATCACCTCCATCTTCCCTGCTCACTTTGGGCCCTGGGCCAGCAGCTTGATATCACTGTGATGCCTGGACCTCAACTGCTTTTATTCCCATCCCCCTGTGTCTTTGCTTCTCTCCTTATCCAACTTTGAGTTTCTGATGCATCATAATAATTATACCCTTATCCTTCCCCTTGGGCTTATCTGCCTGACAAAACTACAACCCTGGTTAGATTCAGTTCTACATTTCTTCTTCCCTAGAGCTCGTTACCAAAAATAGTTGGAGAAAAACCACAGTGACGGTTCTCTAAGTTGGCAACTTCAACCGGTCCTTAGCACCAGACAGCATCCTACCACTAACAGTTGCTCTAGTCAATTTGCTCCTAGAAAGTGGGTGAGCTGTCCTACCTATTAAGGCCAATGTGACCTGTTCGCTTTTCCCCCACCAAGTTTTCCCCTTCTCTGCTGGATCACATCCATTAGCATTATTCTTTGCTTCCCATAAAAAGCAGCCTTCCCTTTCCCAAATCCCCTTCAGACCATTTCTCTGGAGTTTTGCAGAGTACTCCCCTCCCATTCTTCCTTCGACGCAATTGTGACCCCACCGCACTTTCAAACCCACCACTCAGGATCAAGCTCTGCACGGTGGCCTCCATCTTGCCAAACCCAATGGGCACTTTATTCTCCTCTCGGAATTTCCCATGGTTGGCCCCTTACCAGGTATCACCCTCCCCTAAGCTCTGGGTCTCCGCTCTCCTGGTTTTTATCTGAACTTCCTCTTCCTTCTCAGGCTCCTTCGCTAGGTTCTTGTCTGGAGCCAAGGGTTCGATGGCTCTAGAGCTCACTTCTCAGGCATCTTCCTAATATACTTCCCTCCTCCTCTGAGCTCAGCTAGGCCTTTGGCTCTGAATATCCGCAACGTGCCAGGGCCCCCCCATCTCCAGCTGCCAGACCTTCCCTTGAGCTCCAGACACGTAGAAACTTAATGGGTGTCTCTAGCTTTATGTCTCCAGAGTCAAAGCACCAATTCACCCCACCCCAGGCAGGGGCACCGCCATTCATCTCGTTGCATACCCCAAACCCAGGGGACACTCCTGTTGCTTTGCATCCCATCCCCCAGCTAACTTGGGGGCGGGGGAGCCTACCTTCCAAGCAATCCTGAATCTAACCACTGCGCTCCCACCGCCCTGGCCCGAGCCGTGGCTGCATCTGGCCCATGTGATCGCAGTGGCTGAACTGGTTCCTTTTATTTGTACCTCTGGTTTTCCACGTGGCCGGAGTGGTTGTGCAGAACCCTGGATGGTTTCCCATGGGTTTTACCTGCCAGAGTCTTTTCTCCCCTCCTCCAGCCGCATAGCTAGAGGTCGTTCCTGGCCTCCCTGCCGTTAGGTGTGGCCTGCGCCTCTTCAGGCCATTGGCCCGTGAGCAGAGCAATTCAGGAGCCTTCCAGACTCCAGCAGCGACAAATGGGTGGCTTTGCCCGGACTTTGGCTCTTCCCCTCTCCTAGGGGCCGGGCCTCAGAAGTGCCTGTGCTCAGCCTGCATCAGAAAGATGAAGCTGCCGCCCCAGGGGAAAGCATTACCACAGCCTGAAAGGAACCAGGGCCCCTGACTGCCACTGGGGGCATCTAGGTGGGAGGAAGTTGACTTTCAACCACTGTCTGGGGGTCCGTTACAGTCCCAGAGGCTACGCCCTAATACGCTGAGGCCCTGCTCACCTTGCCCTGTCGCCCCTCCCCCTCCTCTTGCCTGCTCCCTCCTGGTTCTGCAGCCTTCCCTGCTGTCCCTATAACAATCTCGTCCTTACCCCTCCATCCTTTTACCTGGCTTTATAGCCCTGGATCCTACCGGAAACCATGCTGTTTGTCTGTCTCCCCTTAAGACCAGAGGGGGGACCGCCGTGGTCATGGCTCCAGCCCTAGCCTTGTAAGTATCCAAACAAGCATTGGATGGCTGCCTCAGGTGGAAGGATTTCACATTCCTGGTGAGAAGTCTAATCATCTTTACCCACCCTGCCGACAGACAGGAGAGCATGCCAGTTATAGAAACGACCCGGCCCAGGCAGCCTGAGGGCTTCTTACCTGCACAGGTATACCTCTAGAGGCATCTGGGTGCTGGGGACAAAGACGCAAGGAGCTACCCGGAACACCACGGTGTCTTTGTACACCACTGTCTCTGGAATCGACTGCGATGTAAGACGAGGTCCTGCTGGTGACCTGGTTCCCCGTCCACCTTCTCCCCCTCCCCCCCCACCGGGCCTCCAGATGCTCAGCCCAGCCCACCTCCGGGCCCTCAGCTGTCCCCTACAGGACTCTTACCCGAAGGTGACATGACACCCTAGCTCCACCCACCGTGCTCCCATTTTCTGCCCAGCTGTGACAGGCCTCCCTTCCCCCACAGTCCCTGCTCTGAGGGCCGCTTTTCTACCCGGGGACGTACCGGGTCTGGAGACTCTTCCAGCAGGGAGACCGAGTAGGAAATCAAGCCCGAGAAGCTGGCGGATGGGAACTCTAAGGCTTCAACGTAGAAGGTTTCCTCCAAGTCATCCTCAACGGGGGCCAAGTTGTAGGTGTGCTGGTCAGGCCCCAGCACCAACTCGAAGGTGCTAGAGCTGTCTTCTAGGAAGGAGAGAAGGATAGACCGGCTGCTGAAGGAGCCTGGTGCCCATCACCACACCCAATGGCACGTTCCTCAGGTCGGAAGTCAGGCCGGGAGTCCCAGGAGAGCGGGGGCCAAGATGGCTTTTCAGCCTCTAGGTTCCTGGTGTTTAGGGCTTAGTGGACAGCCAGGTGTTTGTTCACAAACGGGGGCCAGTTACTCACTCTTCAAAGACCTGTCGGGAGCTGGGACTCAGATAAAAACACCTGCCTTCAAGAGGTGAAGGCTCATGGTGGTTCTACGCTTTGGCCAACTTTGGGGAGAATATCATAAGTCTTCAAGATGAGAAACTGTGCAGAGATAGGCTTGGAAGCCTCACCCAAAAAGTCCGACACAAGCTGGGGCCATGGCCTGCTTCACCGGCCTCTTGCTCTGGGTTGCAACACAGTGATCACCCGAGTGGGGCTGTGGCTCGCCTCGCAGACGGGCTCCAGGCGGTTCTGCAGAAGCACCTCGTCACAAGGGCTAGGGGTGCTGGCTGCAGCCTTGGCCTTAGCGTGTGGCAGGCCAGCTGGACAGCCCCAGCGCTGGGGATGTACCTATGTGGCCTCCTGCTTTGGAGGCTTCCTCGCTTGCCCTGAGCCAGACCTTGAGGGGGCGAGACCAGAGGACCACCCCTCGCATCCCTGCAGGGCCCCCGCCCAGGGTTCGCAACAGGCGTGCTTGGCGTGCTGCGGGGCTGGATAGTGACTGCCCACCATCCGGTCTCTCTCCAGCTGCTGGGGGCCTTCTCTCGTATCTAGTCGCTTGCTCTTAAGCACAGTTAAGGTTTCTTGTGGACTTACTACATGCCGGCAACTGGGCTCGGGGCTCGGACTCATTTACATCCTCACCATCCTTTGGGGCAGGTGCTGTAACGATCACCCCCATTATACAGAAAAGGAGGCCAGAAGGACCAGCCACAACACAGTTACCTTTACCTAGAAGGCCCTTTCTGCCTTCACTCAGCTTGGCTTAACCTGAGCTCTCACCACCTCCACTCCCCAAGCCCCTGCTTGGTACTTGGCTGTCTGTCCATCTGCCCTAGGCTTTGAGGGCAAGTAATATCCTTATCCTTCTAGAGCAGGAGCCCCAGGGCACAGAGTAAACACTCTCTTGAACCGTGCTCCTTTTTTCTACCTTCTATGTACCACTGGGCTTAGAGGTAGGGCAGGTGCCCTTTGATCTTCGATGGCACTTCTAGACCATCTCTTCATTCCTCAAGAATCCTATCCCTTTGAAGGACATGCTATCAGATAATGCCACCTGCCCCCTTCCTCGCTGTACCTGACTACCACCCTTACCATCCTCCGTGGATTGTTCTAGCACTGGCTTGTCTCCACCACTAGGGTGCTGGGTACCATTCACACCGTAGACCAGACCATCCAGTCTGCTTCTCCGACCTTATTTCAATGAACTCGAGTTCTGCATCATCTTAGACGCCAATGTCAAGGCTCATGGCTCGGATACCACCTCCAAAACAGATCTGGCATCTTCTTTTCAGTCTTTCCAGCTCATCTACAGTCTCATCCCGGCCCCAAACCTTTCTACACGGCCGATTCCCACCCTCCACCCTCACTCCCCTTTGCAGCCTCCTCACGTTCCAAGACCCATTACCTGTCCCACTACCCTGCACACGCCGTCAGCTCCCACACCAAGACCTCAACCCTGGCATTCAAGCAGCCGGAGAAAGCCACACTGAAAGATCTTTAAGGATATGATCAAACCTCAGAGGGGGGCCTCAGCAGTATTTGGAAACACTATTTTGTGGCCATTAACTCTCCCTCTTCCCATACTCTGAGTACTGTGTATTCATTCCTATAATTTTCTCCTGCGTCTATTTCACCACCTCTGTTGGATGGGTCCCATCTGCACATGGATATGCTGTGTTCTACCATCTTCAGATACTGTTCCCCACCCCCACCCCATGCCAGGCCCCACCCAGTTATTACTGCCACATACTTCCCTTTACGGCAGACTCCTTCCATGGTCTGTGTTCGCTGTGCCTGCCCATTTTACTCTTTTTTTTTTGGCTGCACTGTGCAACTTGTGGGATCTTAGTTCCGCAGTCAGGGATTGAAGCTGGGCCACCGCAATGAAAGTGCTGAGTCCTAGCCACTGGACCTCCAGGGAACTCCCTACTCTTTTTTATCCCCACTGTTCTTATCAAGGTCACTAATGACCAGCTTTGAAAAGCAACTTTCCCACTGATCTGGGCATCTTAGTCACTCAACAGCACTGGTCATAGCTGATCACTGCTTTCGTGCAAGTGTTTTCCTTTTCTCGAACCTTATGCTCTGGCTTTCAATTTCTCTGGAAATCTCTTAAATTCCTTTGCTCTATCTTTTAGACTATGGCTCTCCAACTTCAGCTCAACTCAGCTTCACCTGGAGGGTATGTTTACACAGTGTGCTGTGTTGCCCTGCCCTAAATTTTTGAATACTTTAAAAGGCAGGTAGGTAGCTTGAAGTATGGCATCTCGGGCAGGTACACACATCCCTGGCCTCCTGAGCAGGCTCCGAGGCCCATCCAGCCCAGCCCACCTCAGAGTTGCCTGGACATAGTGGGCTTCATAGGACCAGAACAGCCCTCATGGCCTGAACCAGGCCACAGTTTCTAAGGCTCATTTCTAGCCCACATGTCAAAGGACCACATACAACCTGGGCTGCCTTCTCTGCTAGTCCCAGGTCACTTCCAAGTCCAGCTGTGACCTAGGTCTGCAGAAGAGATGCAGCAGCCGACTTGGAGCTGAGGCCCCCGAGCGTGGGTAAGGAGGGAGCTGTGGCACGCTCCCCAGTTGCCCAGCTGAAGCTAGACTTGGCTTTTAAAGAAAGTAGCAAAGAGTTAAATCTCAGTTTAGAGGCACTGAATACTAAACCCGTTTAGGGAAATCCAAAGACTTGTTTGTTGAAGGGTATTTTGCTGGAGTTGGGCACATCCACTGTCTAAGCCAGCAGCCCTCCACGCTTTCATCTGTAGAATAGGGACGTGCCACCTGCCTGCCGCACGGTACCTGGGCTGTGTGGTACCTGGGCTGGATGTGCTAGCATAGCTGCCACTCTGGCTTCCCAGCCTCTGAATTCTCAAAACCTAATACAGCCAAGTCTCGGTTAAGAAACAGATGGATTCGCCTGGCAGGAATACTCAGGAGAAGACATTAATCTATACAAGGCTATAGCCACCATTTCGTCTAATGCCCACCTCTCTTCATCCAGCTACGAAAGTCCTGTAGGAGAGGCACGATCATCGCCCCCACTGGGGAAAGTGGCTTGGAGGTACAATGACTCACCCACATGTATAGACTTACTCCATGGTGAAGGTGGCAGCCAGAGGATCCCAGGGACACAAGTCCGGCTGTAATAGACCCTGACCTGCTGCTCTCGGTCCCCAGCTGGCTTCTGACAGGGACCCTGCCGGGAGCAGGTGTGGCCACAACTGGCCCTGGCATGTTGAGAAACACTCACTTTGTGGCCGGTAGACTCTTGCCTTCTCCGACTCTTCCTTGGAGGTGTGGAGAACCACCCGGCATTTCTTTAAAATGCAGCTGGGTCCCTGAACCCTCAGTATCATCTGGGACAGACTCTTTGTTTCTGAGCAAAAGACAAGGCAAAGGTTCAGGGGCTTCTGGAGGCCAGCGCTCCAGGGGTGGAGGGAGCAGTAGGGTCGGGGGTGGAGGGGCTTGTATACTGGAGCACCGAGGACCCTGTGCCTCCCGCCCTGGCCTAGGCCTGCATCATCGTCTCTGCTACTTGCTGCGCATATGGCTACAGGCAACTTGCCACAGCTGGGGCCCACTCTGAGTGAGGGTGGCATCTACCTCATCAGTTGTAAGGGGTAGATGGTCCCCACAAACACCTGGAACAGGGCCTGGCGTGGTCAGTTCAGCATGCGTTCCCCTCCAGCCTTGGTGTGAACCAGGACATCCCATTCTACTGCTGGGACCTGGAATCTACGTCCAGACCACAGGTCAGGACCAGATCCAAGAGGGCTTTTGCTAGGACACCCAGGGTCCTGCCCCAGGCTACAAGAGGGTTTTTAGGAAGGGTCTTGCCTACCCCTTGTGTGTCTTCATTTAGTCTTCTCAACCACCTGTGATGTCCGTTGTATCATCCCCATTTTACAGATGGCAAAACAAGACCAGGGAAGTTAACATACTCAAGTTCATGGCCAGGAAGTAACTGTTTGTTATCTGACATCAGAGCCTGTGTTCTTGCCAAGGGGCCCCTTTCTGCCCAGTTACACGCTTCAAGCCATTAAGCCATTGAAAAGAGACTTGATGGGCCCAGAGCAGGGACATCAGCCTGGAATCTGGGTTTGCTGAGGGGTGGAGCCGTGAAGCCCCAGGGGAGGCAGAGCCCAGGGAGGAAAGTGGGTGATGGTCCTTGGTCAGCAGCCAGTTCTCACCCTCTGTAGAGAACACCTTGCTCTTCCTGCCCACGAGCTGGTGCGCGTCAGCAGGGCTGCAGTTCACAAGAAGGATGGCACCCCAGCCCTTGGGGCCCCAGACCCAGTTTTTCTGTAAAGAAGACAGGAATGTTGGTTCAGGCAGAAGCCAGGTTAAGTCCTTGGCTTTGCAGATGCTATTCCACCTCAGGGGCAGAGCCAAGCCTTTCTCCAGGGCGACGGGGACCTCTAGATCAGAGTTTGCCCACTCAAGTACCTACAGGGACAGGACAGTAACATCAGGTAAGCGGGCTGAGAGGAAGGCGGAGATCTAGATGTGGGTTACCAGTTTCCTACCTTTGCTCAGTGTCAGGGGAGGAGGGGTCTGGGGCAAACTGGAGGAGACATGCCCCATCTGAAGGGGGCAGCTGACCCTCCGGCCTAGTTGGTTACACGACCAGGCTAAGATGGGAGACTAGTGCCACCAGACATTCTAATATTTTGAAAGAGCATCAGTTCTGATTTGTACTGTAGCAATTTGACACTATGAAGGCCAAATTGAGTCTGTGGGCCAGATCTGGCTCCTGGGCCCCTGGCCTGCTTCCTGCCCCTGGCAGCCTCACCTTAGCCTGTTTGTCATTTGTCTCGAAGTGCCCACTGCGGTAGACATCCACGTCCAGGGAGAGCTCTGCAACAGGAGGGAAAGGTCTCAGCCACCTAGGCCAGCTGGATGCAGCCTTGGAGCTGTAGGTAAGGCCCCAGGGCTGCCTAAGGCTGGTATCAGGGTCCTCCAGCATTTGGGGCATGCTGCCGGCTTGGAAGAAATTTCCTCGGAGGCAGACAGTGTCTCGTGAGCAAGCCCGGAGAGGCCCAGGTATTCATGTATCTCCCCCAACCTCCTGGGAGGCCACAAAACAAGTCCACTGTGGTCATGAGGCCATTTGTGCCTCTTGGCTTCTTCCCAGGTGATTCCTACTTGGAAGGCCCTCCTCCCCAGCCTTTGGGAAAGCTCTTGGCCCTCTAGGACGCAGCCAGGGCTCAATACATGGCAATTCCAAGCCCCTTTAGAGCTTAAGGATCTAGGCTTCTGCCCAAGTATCACCACAGGGGCTCCTCCTGGGTCTTTACATCCCACCTTCCACCCCTCCCCACCCTGCTGACCACGGCGTCGCTTTACCCTGGTTGTATTTTTGTTCATAACTCTTGACATTCAGCGTGCTATTTCTCAACTGGAATGTCAGGGCCAAGGGAACAGACCTCGTTTACTGCTGTCCACTCAGCACCTGGCACAGATGCTCAAGGATGCCCGTCACTAACCAGGTACTGTTCTAGGTCCTAGGGATACAGCAGCGCACAGGACAGGCCCTATCTTCTTTGATCTTAGGAGGTATGCGTGCGTACTCATGCACACATGCGGCAGTGGCAAGGGGTGAAGATATAAGTAAAATACATATTATGTCCAATGGTAAAATGCTGCAGGGAACAAGGGGATGGAGGGGGTGTCTCAGTTTTAGATCAGAGAAGTCTTCTAAGTGTGAACAGAGACCAGCAGGAGGCACGAAAGTGACCCGTATTAGTATCTGGGGTAAAAGCAATTAGAATAGGAAGTGCATGGTGGCAAGTTCAAGGGTCAGAGAGGCCAGTGTGCCTAGAACAGGATGAACAAAGGAAGGGAAAGAGGCCATGGGTTAGAGGTAGCGTGAGGCCAGCTCGGGTAGGTTGTGTAGGTAACGGCGATGCCAGCTTTAATCTGAGGGTGGGCAAGCGGTAGGAGGCTTTGATTGGAAGAGATGTTATCTGATAGCCTTTTAGAGACGTGCCTCTCTGGGGGCCGAATTGAGACTGGACCTGTAGAAGATCAAGGATGGAGCAGGGAACCGCACTGGGGACCTGTTGGTGACCCAGGCAGAGATGACCATGCCTCGGACCAGGCTGAGAGCTTTGGTAGTGGCTGGTGGCTGGATTCGAGCTAGACTTAAGGCAACACCGACAAGATTCATGATCAACACGGGCTAAGAGAAAAGTAAGGGCGACACCAAGGGCTTGGGCCTGACCAGCTGGAAGGATGGAGATTCTAGCACGATGCGGAAGACTACCAGGAAAGAGGCACTTGGGGGTAGAGGGAATCAGTTCAATTTGGTGTGTATTAAGTTTGGTTCAGACTCCACGCTTCCCATGCAGGGGCGCCAGTTTGATCCCTGGTCAGGGAACTGAGATCCCACATGCCAGCAGGGTAGGGCCAAAAAAATAGATAAATAAAATAAAAAGGAGAAACGTTGATCTGAAAATTGCGTATCGCTTTCTCTGAAACACTCTCCTAGGGTGAGTAATTTGATCTGGTTTAACATATAGGAAAACTGCCTATCACTCTCAGTATTCAACAAATGTTACCTGTTATTATTAAAAAAAAAGTTTGAGACATTGGTCAGACACTCAGGAAGCTCTGTTGGTGAGTAGACCCCCAAGTTTATGGGTGATGCTGGGCTAGAGAGTTTTGCGAGTCACCTGTGGGCTGTGTGTAGCCCTGCAGCACCGCAATGACAGGCGGGGTCGGGGGGTGTGGCCAAAGGATCCAGCACAGGGATCTGAGAAGGAAAGGCCAGCTGCAGAGGGGCAAAGCCGAGTGCAGGGTCCCTAAATGGCTCAAGAAAGGACCACCAGTGTTGTGAACACTGAGGACAGGTCCAGGAAGAGGAAGAGAATAGACCACTGAACTGAGTGCAGTAGAGGGTGTTCAGGGGCTCGATGAGGGCAGCATTGGTGGTAGGGGTCTGGTCTGAGCAGGTTCAAGGGAAAGTGAGGAAAAACTAAGGATGCAGAGAGGTGGGGGAGTGGAGTTTGAAGACAACATAGAATCAGGTCTAAGAACAGACATTATAGCTGGTTCCTTAAGAGAATAGGCATAATAACTTGTTCCTATTAAGGGAATAGATATAGTTTGTTCTGGAACAATCTAAAGAGGAGGGCAGGAGGGGTAGTGGCCTCCTACATCAGTAAGAACTGCTGAAGGAATGTTATTGAATGAGAGGGGAAAGAGTCTGGTATGGTTAGGATTAACTTGGGACCAGACACGTCATCCATTGCAACAGAGGAAGCGGAATGTAGGACCCTGACACAGGTAGGTGGATGACGTGAACACGTGGGGTCCCGATGGCCTCTGTTCTGGTCAGAGAATGAGGTCAGCAGTGAGCTTTGAGGGACCACGGGAACGGGTACTGTGTGAATCCATCTGTGACCCACGGGAGGCATCTCGTTACAGGGAGAGCCCCCTTCAGCTCCTCTCGCCTCTGCAAAGCCCACCCCTCCTCTCCAGGGCTGGGAGGACACTCACCAATGCTCGTGAGGTAGAGCACAGCTGTGGCCATGGGGACATCCTCACTGTGCTGGTAGTAGGAGACCGAAACCTGTGGAGACAGCACCCAGCACCCATGGGAGCATTAGAGGGCAGGGGGGCCGGAGCAGGACCCTGAGCCATGTACCTGAGTCTGGCCGTTTGACCTTGGTCTTGAGTTACAGTTTCTGAGCTTCCGGTGCCTTGCTGTGAGCCAGTACAGAGTCATCGTACTGTAATAACCCCCGTGTATAACATGCTGTGACCCTCCAGGCCCTTCCACACCGAGGCCTCACAACAACCCATCCAGGTGGGCTCTACCCCCAAGGGCAGAGAGATCGAGGGACTAAATCATTCAGCCAGAAAAAGGGGTGGCATAGAATTTACGACCTTGGCTGTCCAGCTCTAGAGGTCAAGCTTTAAGTTACACTAACATCCTCCCCACTCTACCTGCCCCTCCTGGGACCCCACCTGTTGCCCCATGAGATGGGTCATGAGAATGTGGGGCCTCCAATGGGTTAAGCTGCCCAAAAGGAAGCAGGACACTGGGGCGGGATAGTCTTTCCTGTGTCCCACACCAACCTCTGCTTCCAGAGGAGTCTGTAGACAAAGACCTGCCTTTCAGCCACTGGCCTTGACCACAGGCCATCATGAACCACAGAACTAGCCATTAGCTGGGGCCAGGAGTAAGCATCTCACTCTTGATGGTGCTGGAGGCTGAGCCCTGGGCAGAGAACATGTCTCAGATCCTCTAGGCTCAGCTGGGCCACATCACAGCCTCAACCCTCATCTGTGAGATGCTCAGTCTTACCTAAGTGTACTACCTGCCTGTTAGGGAGTTGCCTGCCCTGCGCACAGAGCGTAGAGGGGTGTGTGTACTGCCCTCAGTCAGCCCCGCTTAGTCCTCTGCTAACTACCCTCCAGAAAGTTCTGCCAACACGAGTCCCCTGGTCCTGAATGTGCTTCCTCAGCTGTTCTCACCCTCAGCTTCACATTGGAGTCACCTGGGAGCTGTGAAGCCCCAGAGGTTGATTTGATTGGCAGGGGTTGTGGCCTGGGCATCAAGTGGTTCTAATCACTCAGAACCACCACTAACCATTCAGGCTCTGATAAGCCTGTTCTACGAGGTGGAAGGGTACCTCTCCCTCACAGGGGCTCCGTTAGGGTGACAGCCTGCCCAGGGGAAAGGGCACGGACTTGGGCTCAGATCCTGGATCTGCCCCATGGTAGTTATGCTATTTAGGCTTACAGGGGTCTCTCTAGCTCTGTTTCCTCGTTATGTAAAAGGAGGTAATGCCAGCCTCCGGAAATTCAACTCATGATACCTAGTACTCAGCGTTGAACTCAGCGTAGCTCTTGAGGTTCATTAAGAGGCTCCACATCTGGGAGATCAGTCTTAGCCAAAAAGCCCATTTGAGTTCTGCTGCTGAAACCTTTTAAGCCAGGCTTCAAAAGCAGCTAATTTGGAAGCTGGTGTCCTGGTCAGAAGCACATACGGAGGAGACAGACATGCTTGAGCTTGAATCCCTGTTCAGCTGATTACTGGCTTGGGCAGAGCACTTCCTTCACTCAGTGCCTCAGTTTCTTCATCTGTAAAATGGGGTCACGGAGTGCCCACCTCACCGGTTTGTTGCAAGCACTGAGTAAGGTCAGATGTGCAAAACATTTGGCACTGAATTTCTCATAGACTCAGAGCTCAGGAAACGTCAGCTGTTAGAAGGGAGACCCCAGGGGTTGTGTTAGCTCCATCTCCTGGGGGAGTCCCCCTCACCTTCCCCCCAAGACCTACCTTGCCCTTGTCGTTGGCAGAGCTGGGGGATGCCATCCCCACCAGCACGTTCGTGGGATGTGACAGGGGCCACCGCTTCATGGCAGCCTCCTCCCTGATCTTTACTGGGTCTGTGCCGTAGATTTGGACCACGACTCCCGGAGAGCTATCGACGGTGAAGGACTTGCACTGCTGCGGAGCACACCTAGGTAGCCCGGCAAGGAGATAGAAGCTGGGGCACAAGAGCCTCACCTTCTCGGCCTAGAGTGCAGCTGGCGTGGACGGGGATGGCCCCCCAGCCTCTCAGGTGCTGAGACACCCTAACTTATGGTCAGGGCAGTTTTGGGGTCCTAACACAACTTCAGCCTTACTCTTACCATGCCCTGCTCCAAGGACCCCCATGTCCTCCCTCCGACAAGCTCCAGCCCAGACCCCATCCTCCCACCGACACTCTAGAAGTTACCAAGCTATTGATACATCTTATTTATAAACTCCTGACTTCCACGGAGGGGAGAGCCACTTGTCTCAGCCACAAGGGATCCCTATAGGGAAAAAAACATTGGGAGGTCTGTGCCGCGACCTGGGGAAGACATGGCCTTGTGAGTCACCTCCCCACCAAGGCTCCAGCTCACAGGAGCCTCCCTCACTCAATCCTCATGGCTGCCTTGGGAGCCAACCTCACCCCCATTTCACATGTAAGGGGACCAAGAAGGGGCAAGGCTCTTGCTTCTAAGGCCCCACAGCCCATGAGGGGCAGAAGCAGGACCGGGAGGCCCTTAAAGACCCAAACTAGGCCCCCTGAGATGAGGCAGGACAACAGGGTAATATACGGAGAATGGAGGTAACCCCCAACTCCCGCGTAATCCCAGGGCAGCCTCAGGAGGGAAATGAGGCACCAGCCCGGCCCCGCCCCCAGCTCCTCACCCATTGACATCTAAGTAGATTTCCATGTCCTGCACACAAATGGCATGGGCAGGGCTGTCCAAGGACAGATGGACAATGCTCTGGAAGGACATGGCACGGCTCTGCAAGCTGACCGCCCCCAGACCTGCTCAACAACCCTCACACAGTGACCTCAGATAACCCCGGGGCTCCCCATCGCCCTGCCCTCTTATGGGCTCAGGGCCTCTCCAGCCCGCCCCCTCGTTAAGCAGCTACCCAAGTGTAACTGATTTTCTCCATGGAGGTTTGCCGGGAAGAAGGGAGGTGCCGAGGAGCAGCTGGGGTCAGAGCCTGTGCATCACTAATTTATGCAGACCTTCGGAGGCTGAGGCTGGCTGCCTACGTCTCTGGCCTCCAACTGGGAGCAAGAGGGGCTCTGGGAAGCTGGTGTCTGGGACTGGTCAACCTGGCCCTGGCGCTGGAGGCTTAACTCAGCTGGAAGCTGTCAGGAGCAAATATCTGTAGGGGGTGCATGGGGCAGTGGTCAGGAGGGGGGCACGTGACAGCACCTCTAGGCTCTGGGGCCTGGATTCTAAGGTGTGTGTTTCTTGGAAATTGATGAGGTAAGGCACAAAGTGCTGGACCAGTGGTCCTCAGCACTCTGGTGGTTGCAAAAATGATCGGGGGATGGGGGCTTCTTAAAGTTGCAAATTCCTGGGGTGTGGTCCAGGAAGCTGCCCCCTCTCCCCAGGTGATTAGGGGGATCCTTGACCATAGCTGTGTCACCAGCTCCCAGCAGGGGCCCGGTAGGTATTGGTGGAATGAATGGATGAAAGAGCCCCACTGAGCGTGGTCACCAGCTGCTCCCCATCTCTGCTGAGTTCACTGAGCAAAGAAATGAGAACACCTGTTCCAGCCCACGAGGCTTACCAGCTAACTTTAAAACTGTTTATGTTTTCAGTGTGGGTTATAGTTACTCGTGAATAGCTATGACATTCATGGGTCCAAGTTCAAAAGGGGCTTAGCAACAGTTTCCCTCCTCCTGTCTCTCACCCACTCAGTTCCCTTACGTGCAGGCAGCCAGAGGCATCAGGTTCTTCTAAGTCTTTCCAAATAAATGTTACGCATCACCAAGCCAACATGAACCTATATCCTCCCCTCTTTCTTACATTTACATAAATGGTAATATATATGCTGCATAGTATTCCGTACCTCGCTTTGTTCACTTCATCGTATTTATAACTCAGAGAGAAGTTCTTCGTATCAGTAGGTAAAAAAGCATCCTGACCCTTTTTTATGGCTGTGTAGTATTCTGAGGAAGGCTGTACAATCATATAGAAGCGTTTGTTTTCAGTCTTTTGCCCTGGCACACGATGCTGTGATGAGTAACCTGTGTGTAACTGCCTGGGGGACATAAGTTGGGTACCGTGTGAAGGCTGCCCGGTGAGTCAGGCTTGGTGAATTCGAGATTAAAAAGAAAACTAGCCCTCCTTGGAGGCTTTAAGCATGCAGCATAACTGCAGGAGTGGCTTTGTTTGGGGGCTCTTGGAGGCAGGGGGTGGCCAGGAAGACTCTAAATACCCCTCTGGTAGGAGGAGCCCATCATGTGTATGCTCTCACCGCAAATGGCTCACCCACACCCGTTCCCCCATCTGCTCACACACAAGCCAGCCAGAGCCCGGCTGGAGGAAAGGGATGGTCTGACTTGGGAGGGGTCGAGAGGGCTGGGCTCAGGGTTCTGGAGCAGAACAGCATGGGAGTTCTGTCCCTCCCACCTTTGGGCAGCTCTGCCTTGTGCGGGCCTCTGAGTATGGTGGGGAGGGGCACCCTTGGCCTGGTGCATGGAGAACCTTCAGGGCATGAGAGGGGCTTGGAGGGATCTAGAGCAGGTCCTGCACCCCCTCTAGGGGGATTCCTGTTCACCACTGACTCCCCAGCACCCACAAGAGTCCTGGACATAGTAGGTACTCAATAAGTTTTTGTGGCCCAAATGACTAAATGACCCCCCAATCCCTGCAAAAGATAACCCAGTGGGCCTCCCCAGGTCTCTCCAATGAAGCGAGGGGTTTGTAACCATACGGCAACTTTTACGTGGATTCCCATGCTTCCTCACATGCTGATTCAGTGGAGGAAGTCCTCCCTCAGCTCCTCCGTGATGTTTCCTGAGATAATCAACTCCCACGGTCACTTTGGGTCGCTGGTGGACATTATGGTATGCCACCTGACCCCTTCTTCAGGGCGGAGGCATTAATTCCCCAGCTGCTATGAGTGTTGGCTTCCGGCTGCTCACAGCAAGTCCCTTTCCGGGAATCGTCTACTGCCAATTCCCAAGGTTACGGTCCCTCCTTGGGGGCAGCTACATCCAATGTGGGGAGACAAAGGGCAGGCTGCTTGTCTTAATTCAGGACAACTCTGAGGGCCCAGCCCCAGAGCATCCCAGGGGATTACCCAAAACCTCTGTGGTCACTACATCCCAGTTCATCGTCTCCCACTGCCCCCCAGACTCCCTCCCAGGTATGGTTCCTAAGAGCACCCTCCCACCATTCCCCCCACCCCCGCCTCCGGCCCAGAAACCTCCTGTGGGCAGAATCTGTTTCCGGGAACCAGACATAAAACAGTCACCAAGGGCTCCCCTGGTGGCGCAGTGGTTAAGAACCCGCCTGCCAAAGGGGACACGGGTTCGAGCCCTGGTCCGGGAAGATCCCACATGCCGCGGAGCAACTAAGCCTGGGCACCGCAACTACTGAGCCTGCGCTCTAGAGCCTGCGAGCCACAACTACTGAGCCTGCGTGGCACACCTACCGAAGCCCGTGCGCCTAGAGCCCGTGCTCCGCAATGAGAAGCCGCCACAATGAGAAGCCCGCGCACTGCAATGAAGAGTAGCCCCTGCTGGCCGCAACTAGAGAAAGCCCGCGCGCAGCAACAAAGACCCAACGAAGCCAAAGATAAATAAAATAAA
This sequence comes from Eschrichtius robustus, assembly GCF_028021215.1. Lineage (NCBI taxonomy): Eukaryota > Metazoa > Chordata > Mammalia > Artiodactyla > Eschrichtiidae > Eschrichtius > Eschrichtius robustus. The sequence continues at coordinate 13,302,799 of NC_090826.1, read as the reverse complement.
TAAATTTTAAAAAAACCAACAACAACAAAAACCGAAAACAAAAACAGTCACCAAACAATCTCAATTCAGAGGTTTGAAAGTTGAACCCCACACAAAAGAAAACCCCTTAATTTGCTTTTATGAAATTAAATCTACCCCCCCACAAAAAGGTGATAATTATGTGATGGGATAGAGGTATCAGCTAACACTACAGTGGTCATCGTATTGCAATATATAAATGTATCAAATCAACACGTTTGCACACCTTAAACTTACACAATGTATATGTCAATTATATCTCAATTTAAAAAAAGTTAAGTCTTTCCCGTTAGGATTTAATGCAGCTGCAAAACTTAGAACTCTGGAAAGGGGATGCTTGGCTTCTTTCTTCCCCTTCTATCTGTCCAGCTGGCAAATGGTGGTTCTTAGCCTGTAGTAGGTTGAATAATAGCCCCCAAAAGATATCAAGGCGCTAATCCCTGGAACCTGTGTTATCTCATATAGAAAGAGTCCTTGCAGTTGTGACTAAATTTGCAGGTGTGACTAAGACTTTTTGAGCTAAGATTATCCTGGATTATCTGGGTGGGCCCTAAATGCCATCACACGTGTCTTTATAAGAGAAGCAGAGGGAGTGACATACACAGAGGAGAAGGCAACGTGACCGCACAGGCAGAGATTGGAGTGATGCAGCCACCAGCCGAGGCATGCCGACAGCCGCCAGAAGCTGCAAGAGGCAAAGAGCGGATTCTCCCCTAGGGCTCCGGAAGGGACCCGGCCTTGCAGACATCTTGATTTCAGCCCAGTGAAACTGGTTCTGGACTTCTGGCCTCTAGAACGGTGAGAGGATAAATTTCTGTTGTTTTAAGCCACCAAGTCTGTGGTAATTTGTTAGAGCAGCTGCAGAAAACTAACATGTGAATCCAGGAGAAGCGAGGGGAGATGGGTGTTAGGGAGGGGAGGCAGCAGGAAAGTTCTTGCTCCTGGGTGCCATCACAAGATGCTCTACGGGGCTGGTAGGACTTAAACTGGTGCTTTCTCTCACTCGGGCTCCCCTGGCTCCTTTACTGATGCCCCACAACCCCCATGAACGGTTGGAGGAGGCTCACTTGCATTTAGCTGATGCGAGGGCTGCTTTAGCCTTCAGCTCATCTCTCCAGCCTTCTGCAGCCCCAGGAATCTGGCAAGGGCTTCAGCTTTTGTCTACTGAGCTCATTCACTGCTCCAGGCTGCCCTATTGGTCAGGTTTGTGGGGACAACTTCACACCAGCTTCCCCTTGTGCATGGCCCCCTTCTGTCCACGAGAAACACTTGTGCATCATCTGCCCCAGCAAATTCCAAGCGGGCGGGGGGGAGCTGATTCTCTTCAGAGAAGCACATGGTGACCGGGTTTATGGATCCCTTTCTCCCTAGTCTGTGTGAGGGCAGACACTCTGGATGGCCATCTTTTTCCACCATGATGTTCTCCACAACCCACCTGAAAACAGCATCTCTGGGCGTTTTCTGAGCATCTCAGGCTCTATGGAGCCAAAATCTGGCCTCAATCTTCAAGACCTCAAGTCACCAAGTTTTATTTTCTTCAGGGGAATCTTAAGTCCTAATGTCAGGGCCACAAAAGAAAACATATGAAAAGGACACAATGGGGACTAACAACCTCATTCCACGAAACCCATGGCTCCTATTCTGTGCCACGTCCAGCTAGGCAGCGTGTGGCACAGCAGAAAACAAGAGGGACAAGACTCCGCTTTATGGGGCTTTCTAGCTGGTGGAACGGAAATGACAAATGGGAGAGACAATGAGAATTTGCTGATGTCTGAAACGTTTGCGGGTTTGAAACGACAGTCAGTTCTCATGTCCCCCTTGGGTTCTTGCATTCCATGTCTGTTGCCTTTTTTTCAAAGGACAATGTGACCAGGAATCAGGCTGCACCTTTGCCCTCGAACCTGATAAATATCGCTCTGTGGTATACGGAGAAGCCTGAGGTTGACATGACATCATCTCTGCTGCTCTTTCCTGCCGAGTGTCCCTGTGGTCCGGTCAACTTTTTATAACTTTATTTTTTTAACCATGAAATACAGAGGAGTGCATTTAACATACACACACATTAAAGCAAATAATCAAATGAGCATCCATATACCTCAGGCGGTTCACCTGGCTGGCTGTTTGGAAACTGACTTCAGTGCAGCTTTGGGGATGTGCTGCACCCCTGGGGGGCCCGGCCCTCCCCCTCCCCCTTCACTCTCCCTCAGAGGTTCCTTGGGAAGCTTAGAATCAACTAGGCTCAGATCATAGAAAATTTTATAGACCAAATGTATGCCCGGGAAAGAAAGACAGGCGCAGGAATGTTGGCCTTCAATGTATCCTGGTCGAAACTTCAAGTTTGTAATATTCAATTCGACCATGACAGTGAGTGAATGAGTGAATGAATAAATGAATGAATGCCAGGAGCATTAGCTTGACCTCACATACTAAGTGACTGTAAAACATCATTGCAGCTTCTCACAGCAGAAGTGAGTTTTCAATGCCACGACCATGTTGGGGTCCTCGGTGAGGATTCCAGGGGCTGGGGCACAGGGGAAGGAATCAAGCCACTGCCCAGAGGGTGATCCCCCACCCCGCCCCGGGAGCCAAGATGTCCCCAAGAGCTCTTGCTGTGCCTCACTGCAGGGGACCAGAGCCTCTGGCCAGGAGCTTGTTGGGGGGGGGATGGGCTCGGGGCACCATGCACCACCACTTGAAGGAGAAGGTCTGCCGGCGCACGTTGGTGCCGCAGTGCACGTCCCCGTGCTGAACATGGTAGGTGTAGAAGTCATCGATGAAGGTGCAGTGGAGGCCCAGCGGCTCCAGCAGGGACCACACCTTCTCCTCCAGGCAGCAGTGGCCGTTGATGATGGGCCCAAAGGGCTTGGGGATGCCCAGGTGCTTCCCCAGCACCAGCATGTTCACCTGCAAAGAAGCGGGAGCCCAGGTCAGGGGCAGCAGCGTGCAGCCTGCGGCACCATCTGAGTGCCCCCTTCCTCTTCTGACCTTTGGAAATAACAGCCCCACTTCACAGATGAGCAAACTGAGGCCCAGACCTGTAACGTGAGCTACTTAAGGCCACCCAGCGAGTCTAGGACTTATATTCAATTCTGTTGGACTCCGGGGTCCACATTGTTAACACTGTTCTCTCCTTCCCCACTGCCACCCTCTGGCAAACTCGATTACTCAAGGCCCAGCTCAAGTACCACCGCCTCCGTGAAGCTGCCTGTGAATTAGTCATCCTCCTCTGTGTTTCCATAGCTCCCAGCACAGTGCCTGGCACAGAGTAGGCACTTAATAAACATCTGTTGATATGATCTGGTGAATAAGTGACTACCTATTTTGGGGCACTTTCCATATGTTGTACCTTATGTAGATGACTATGTTTCCTCCATTATATTGGGAGGTGGCCTGGTGAGATGAAAGGATGAGGATTTTGGCTCCAGGCCAACATGGATTTGAATCCCAGCACTACTATTGTATAGCTATGTGGCCTTAGGCAAGTCACTTCGGCCTCTCTGAGCCCCATCAGCAAAAAGAGCCCAAACACATTTCCATTGCTATGACAATTGGTTAAGAACCTGTATGCAGAGTCTGTGCCAGCTCGTAGTAAGTACGAGTCAGTCACCAGGGCTTATGAGTCACTGAAGGGGCATCTCACTGCTCAGATGCAGCCAGTGCCGAGTGCCTGGCACTCTTCGTTTCTCCGCCTGTTCCTCGCCCAGGCCCACGCCCCCACCTCCCATCACGGGGCTCCTGGGAGAGTCATGGCTCAGGCTCCAGCTCCCTCTGGGGCCTCGCACAGTGGAGGTACCAAGTCGGCCCTCAGCATAGCTGATTACTTCATCTGAGATGCCTCATCCCCCAGCCGTCGGCATCAGCTTTCTTGCCTGGCTGGGCTAAACTGGAGAAAAACTGAAATGCTTGGGGCCAATTTTATTCCAGGGGTTAAGAGGAGGGTGCCCCCTCCTGTCTCGTTTTAGCCAAGGAAGGTTTATTCTAAACAAAATCTTCTGCAGCACTTCAATGCATGAACAGAAAAAATCTAAACCACTGCATTTGAGGTCCTACCTTGGAACCCCAGGGCCCTGGAGAACCCAGTTTGAGGACCACTGTGCCAGGGACTACTGGCCCTTCCCTGAACAGTAATCCGCAGCTGCAGCAGGAGAGGGGGCTGAAGGACCCCAGTAGTATTGGGTGAGGTTTCTGCCTGGCCTTTGGGTATTCTTGGAAGAGACAGAGCAAGAGGGCAGAGGGATGGGAAATATATACTAGATGACTTCAAGATGGTGCTGGGATCAGTTAAAAGTTCTCGACAAAAGTGGATCTCCCTCAAGTTCACCTTCAGACAGGTGAGTCCCACTTCGCCCAGGCAGTGCCAGCCTAACCTCCTCAGAGAGGCCTTCCTGGACCAGTCTGAAAAGGTGCCCCACCTTTATTCCCTTCATGGTACTTAATTCGACCTGAGAGCATCTTGCTTGTTGCTTGTCTCCCCCACCAAAACCTGCCCCATTCTTACCTCACCCGCCACCGGAAGTCCACAACGGGCAGTTCAGCCAGACCCCAGGCTCTGAATCCCAGTTCTGAATCCCACCTCTTGCCAGGAACCTGGTCTCCCTGGGCATCATCTGCAAAGTGGGGGCAATGATAGTCTTTGACCCCCAGGTGGTTGCCTAAAGCCTCTGTAAGGCGGATAGGGCCGTGCAAACCCCAACGGGTGAGGAGACAACCAAGCCTCCTGGACCCAGTGCCCAGCTGGCCTCTCTGACTTAAGGTTACTCAGAAGGTCACTTCCTCACCACGTTTGGGAAAAAGGCTTCGGCCTTGAGGGTCCCTTCGAAGCCTTTCTGGAGCTTGAAGAGCTGGGGGACGTCCACGATGTCCCGCTCCGTCAGCTCCGGCTTCAGCACCTCCCGGTTCCAGTCGATGCATTTCTGGGGGGGCGGGAGGAGGGGACGGCGGTGGGTGGGGCGGGGCTAGCAGGGGGCGGGGCGCGGGCTGCCGTGGGGGAGGGGCAGGTGGAGCCGAGGCCGGGCCAGGGGAATGACCAGGGACAGGGTCAGGAAGGCGGTGATGGGCACCTTCTTTTCCTCCGTCCTTCCCTCCCTCTGCTCAGTCCCTCTGCCTCTTGTTTCTGCTTCTGTGTCCCTGCCTTTCCAGTCACTCCAACCCTTGGCCTATCTCCTGCCCCTGTCCCTCTGTTTCTGAGAGTTTCCCCCATCTTTCTCCAACTCCAGCTTTGCCAATTCTCTCTCTTCCGTGCATCACCTTGTGAGTGTTCCTGTAGTGGTGACCGAGGTCTCCTCTCCCTCTTTCTCTCTGTCACGCACACATTGACCCAAATCCCAGAGCTGTTCATCACGGAGCTCGTGGAAGGCTCTGCCTTGGGCCTCTAACCTCAGGGAAGGGGGCTGGAGGTGGGGGGTGGAGGTGTCAGGTCTGCCCAGGATATGGCATCTCCTGGGCAGCCAGGCTAGTACCTCCACATATGAATTATGTTCTCTCAGTTTCTCGTTTGACAGAATGTCCTTTATTTTCTGCTGGGTTTTGTCTGTCATGGAGAAAAAGAAAAGAAAAAAAGCAGATGAATTCAGAGGTCCATTTTGCTCTTCCCAGCAGGTCCAGTTGGGACTCAGTTTTCCCATCTATAAAATGGGGGCAGCAATGATTCCTAACATATAGGTTTATTATGAGCATCTGGGAGGCAGATGACTTTAATAAAATAATCTACCAGGGTAAGTTCTCATTAAGAGTGTTACCTTTGCTCCCTTAAATTCTCTTATCTCCAAAGGGATCCCGTTTCCGGAGGGGCAAACAGAGGTCTGACCATTGCCTGATGCTACAGGACATATACAGATATTAGGTGAGAACTCTCAGCCATGGTGACTTCAACCTCTGACTCTGGCCAGTGTCTGTGGACTTCACTGAAAAACATATTTCATTCTGTGCTCCACCCAGACTGAACTTTCTTCAGGTCCTCAAACACATCTTGCGTTCTCCTGCCTCTGTGCCTTTGCCGTTCCTTCTGTCTGGAATATCTCTCTTCCTCCCATCCCACTGCCCCATTTGCCTGGCCAACTCCTGCTCATCTCTCATGCTCATGCTTGACCTTCGCCTCCTCCAGGAAGCCTTCCTTGAGCTCCTCCCAGACACCCCTTAATGCCCCTGTGTTTAGTTGTTTCCTTCACTCACTTTGCCCCGGACTGTGGGTCCTGAGGGCAGGGAGCTATTCTGCCCTGTTCATACAGCATCCCCAGCACTTAGCACAAAGCCTGGTGCCAGTGGCTGCTCAGAAGATGTCTGTTGCCTGAATGATTCCATCTGGCAATAGGAGACCATGTGAAGGCAGAGGAAGTTTCCCAGGTAAAAGAACAGGCATGGCCAACTTACTCTTGACCCCTTGGAACAGCAGAGCCTCCCCATGGCCGTCCTTCATCTGCTCCTGGAACAGTTTGTAGCAGGACCTGGGGCTGGCCAGGAGCAGCCGGAAGCCCTGGAGGCAGAAACCCTGGGGTCAGAGGTCAGCTTTGCCCCTGGGTCTCCTAAGGAGGAAGGCTCTGCTGAGGGTACGGGGAGTGTGGGCTTGGACCTGGGCAGGCCACCTCTTACATGCCCCCTCCTGGGGGTGAGGCAAAAACAGAGTCAGGAAGGTAAGGTCAGTCACCCCCAGGCAGAGGCAGAGCTGTGTTTGGAAACCCAAGAAGGAGGCATGTGGCTTCCTCCAGGCAGCCCCCCAGACTGCACCTTCTTGTGCACTGGAACGAAGCTCAGGAACTCATCCTCGTGGCCCACAGACAGCCAGTCGGAGTAGAGTTTCACAGGGGCCTGCACCTGCTGGGCACTGAGGAAATCCTGCAGGTCCTGGTGCATCTCCTGGCTTTCCTTGCTGCCAATGCGGGGTTAAAGGGGTTATGGGGAGATGGGGGTGGGGGAGCCAACAAGGGTGGGGATTAACAAGGAAGTCTCTGCGGGACTGGGACTTGGCGAAGGGGTCAAGGTTCTCCTTCAGGGAAGGGATTCAGGACCCTGGGATGCCTTTTTTTATTATTATTATATCTCCTAACATCTGAGAAATTTAGAAATTGTCACCCCAGTTTTGTTGGGGAAAACTGAGGCATGGAGTCAGTAAGGTAAGTAGGACCAGAGCTTAGCTTCAGAAAGCACTGCCTGTTGACTCAGCCTAGATGCTGGTGTTGTGAGTAAACGTGGGGTCTGGAGCTGGTCCCACTGAGTCGGTGAACTCTTATTAGCTGTGTGCCCTTGGGGACATCAGTTTTCCTCTTGCTCTGACCTCCAAGGTCCTTTGTGATCTAGCTCTTTGCTCTTTCTCTTGCTCAGTCTGTTTTAGCCACTCTGGCCTGCTTGAACCCACTAAGCCAGAGGTCTCCAACCTTTCTGACACCAGGGTCCGGTTTCGTGGAAGACAATTTTTCCATGGACGGGGATGGGGGGTGGCGGGAGATGGTTTCAGGATGATTCAAGTGCATTACATTTATTGTGCACTTTATTTCTATTATTATTACATCGTAATATATAATGAGATAATTGTACAACTCACCATAGTGCTGACAGGAGGCAGAGCTCAGGCGGAAATGCGAGCGATGGGGAGCAGCTGTACATACAGATGAAGCTTCGCTCACTCGCTCGCCTGCCGCTCACCTCCTGCTGTGCGGCCCGGTTCCTAACAGGCCTCGGACAGGTACCAGTCCGTGGCCGGGTGCTGGGGACCCCTGCACTAAGCTATTCCTGCCACAGGATCTTTGCCCATGCTCTTTCGTCTGCCAGGAACCCTCCACCCCAGATGTCCATGCAGCCATGTCCTCCTTGTCATCAGACCTCAGCTCAAAAGCCCCCTCCCCAGAGAGGCCCTCTCTGGTCACCTTAACATAGTTCCCAATCTTCCTCTGCCCCTCTCTTTTGTGCTCTCTTCACTGTTTGAAATTATTTTATTTGTTTGCTTTTCTATTATGTGTCTCCCCCACTAGAATAGTGGCAGGGACCTATCTGTCACGTTCATGGCTACATTCCTTCCTAGCTCCTAGCACAGTGCCGTGCACATAGTAGGTGCTCAGTAAATATTTACCTACCAAAAGTGTGTAAGTGGCAGAGCTGGACTTTGAGCTTGGAACTGTTGGGCTCCCGAGCAGGTATTCCTTGCTGTGTATTTTGATTGCTCTCATACCCCCTCAAGTTTGTGGAGCCTTCTTGGTCTGGGAGCAAGTAGGGAAGGCTTCTGCTCTGGCCTCTGCTTTTCCCCAGCATCTCTGGGTGCTGGCCACCCCCCTCCCCCCCCTCCCCTCCTGACCTGGGGTAACCGCTGTCCCCAATGAGAATCCTGCCCAGCGGGTATTCCTTCTCCCCGACTGTCACCGGGGGGGCTCACTTCCAGGTTCCCAAAGGAGTCGAGGTTTGGGGCACTCGAGTCATGTAGCCAAAATCTGGACCCTGAGATGGGAGAAGCAGTGCCAAGAGTTAGAGAACTTAGTCCCTGGGTGAGGAGAGGGTGGGGTCCAGGTTTAAAGATTAGCCTGGTCACAGGGAGTAACCTTTCAGCAGCTGGTTCAGAGCAGGTCTCATTATTATGTGTGGAATATTGAAGGAAAGCTGAGTCAGGGGGGCAAGAAAAGGGACCAGGATTTGTCAGAGTCCCTAATGGGCACCCGCTGCTTCATTAACCTTAACTCGGGTGTAATAATGAATCTGCAAGATCTCATTTTTATCCTCATTTTCAGAGCAGAAACTAAGGTCAGAGTGGTGTGTGGCTCTTCAGGTTCCAGAGCCAGTTTGCAAGACTGGGATTTGAACTGTCTCTACAACAGGCCATCTTGGTCCAATGGGGCTGCATCCTGACCTCGGGCTGGAATGAACCTCCCCAAATGGCTGTGACATCTCCATCTTCATGAGAAGACTGGTCAGGTGACACACCTCTCACCCCCGTATTAGTTTCCAGCTGCTGCTGTAACCCAATTAGTGGCTTCAAACAACACACATTTATCTCTGACGGTTCTGAGGTCAGAAGTCTGAAATCAGTTTCACTGGGCTAAAATCAAGGGGTGGCATGTTGGTTCCTTTTGGAGGCTCTGGCAGAGAATCCATTTTCTTTCCTTTTTCAGCTTCTAGTGGCCACGTCGGCTGGTCGCCTCTTCTTCCATCTCTTCAATGCCCATCACTCCAACCTCTGTTGCTGTCATCACATGCCTTTTCTCACCGCAACCCGCCTTCCTCCCTCTCACAAGGAGCGTTGTGATTACATAGAGCCCACCCAGATCCTGAGAATCCCCATCTCAAGATCCCTAACTTAATCACATCTGCAAAGCCCTGTTGCCATGTAAGACAGCATCTGGTTCTGGGGATTAGGCCACATTTGAGGAGCCATCATTCGGTCTACTTACTGCACCTGTAACTCTGCTTCCTACAAGTCGATGGTCTGTACCCTGGGGATTCATGGGGGCCACAGACTCCCTGAAAACAGATTCCAAATAGTGAACTTGGGTGCGTTTTTCTGGGAAGATGACTAGTCTCAAGGAGGTCTGTGATAGCATAAGTCTAAAAACCATCATTTCCAAATCCTCCCTTTCTCTCTAAAACCCATGCCAACCTGATGGCTGGGCCATCAACACTGCTCCCTCGAGGTCTTCATGGTCACACAGCTAAACCCAATGGGCAGTGCCCAGGCTTCCTTGTCCATTAGCAGCATCCGAGTCAGCTGGTCACCCCCACGTCCCTCCCACACTTTCTGCACTTGGCTTCGGCCATTGCTCCCTCTCAGCCTCCTGTGTACTGGGGGCCTTGATTCACTCCCTCCTTTGATGATCTCACCCAGTCTCATGAAATACCATCCACGTGCTGACCATGCCCACGTTTATATCTCAGTCTGCATTTCCCTCCCAAACGCCGTACATGTGGTGCAACGTCCCACTTGGATGTTGCCTAAATATCTCACATTTGCCCCAAACAGAACTGCTGATCCCCGCTTCCCAGCCCCTTGTCCCCTGTTCCTCCCTCAGTGCTCCCATCTCAAGGGATGACACCTGCCACTCACAAGGGTCAAAACCTGAAGTCACCTAGGCTTGTCACTCCCTCACAGCATCAGGAAATCCTATTGGCTCTGTCCTCAAAGCATATCCCAAATCTGGCCGTTTCTCACCCCCTCCCCTTCTCCCCTGGTCTGCAACCCCATCATCTTTCACCAGTTACAGCACCAGCCTCATCCCCACTCTCCCTGCTCCCACCCTTGCCCCGCTGCCGTCCATTCTCAGTGGGCAGCCAGAGGTTCTCTTTAATAACATCAATCAGATCATAATCATCCTCTGTTTAAGACTCTGCAATGATTCCCCAGTTTCTCAGATTCTAAACAAATGGCCTTACGATGGCCAAGAAGCTCACAGGATCCGTCTCCCCACTACACCTCATCCCCATCACCTCTCTGCCTCTCCTACCACTTTGCCTCTTGCTCACTCAGCTCCACCCCTTCAGGCCTCCTCGCTATTCTGTGAACATGCCAGGCATGCCCTGCCTCAGGGCCTTTGCACTGGCTGTCCCACCGCCCAGAACACTCTTCACCGAGATGTCTATAGAGTCAACTTCTTCACCTCTTTCCAGTTTTTGCTCCAGTGTCAACTTCTCAAAGAGGCCTCCCCTGACCATTTTATTTAAAATTGCAATCCAATCCCCCCACCACTCTGGCACCTGTGAGCCCCTTGATTCTGCTCTTTCTTTTTCTGCAGTACTTGATTTCACCTCCCAACATATAACGTAATGTATTTATTCATTAAACATATGGTTCCTTGTCTATCTCTCTGGGCTAGAATGTCAGCTCCATGAGGGCAGGGGCCTTGGCATTGCTCACCAATAGATTCCAAGTGCCTAGAACAGAGCTGGACACAGAGTATGTGCTCAAAGAACGTTTGATGAATGAATAGCAAATTCATCCAAGTCACTGCCCTGGCTGTCGCCATGAGAAGAAAGCTACCTAGGCTGCAGGCTTGGATTTCTGCAGGCGAATGAAGGGGTATCCATGGTCTGGAGAAGGGCCCCCCCAACCCAGAGCAAGATGTGCAGGAGATGCTCACATGTGCTACTTGCTACAGGTTCCAGCACAGGCTTAGAATGTGTCCAAGTTCTCCTCCAGTCTTTCTGGTTCATCAAAGATGAAAGTCCCAGAGTGGGAGATGCAAATCCATCCTTAATACCAGCTAACCTCCCGTCTTAACAAGCGGAGGGCGAAACGTGGTTCAGAGTTTTTGCAGTCATTTGTGTGGAGCTGGATTTAATAGCACTCTTTTGTTTTCATTCTGTTTAACTTCAAGGTTCAACGCTTCTACTTATGGCAAGTGCTACTGGTGTTCCACTGACCCATTTAAAATGTACTGACGTTGTCTTGTGGGAGAACATCCACCACGTGTAAGCTGCGTGCTAAGTGCCTGGTGTACAGTGATGGGCACTACGGCCCAGGCCCTGCCCTTGTGGTGCTTCCAGTCTAGCAGGGAGACAGAGGATGGAAAGTAAACAGTCCGGTGATTTATAACAGAGACTCCAGAAGGAACCAGCAGTGCTGCAGTGGAGAATGCCAGGGGCGCGGATGTGTCCTTCAGTACCAGGATGGCCTCACTAAGGCGGGCATTGAAGCTGAGACCTGAAGGTGGAGAAGCAGCCAGACATGTGAACCGGGAAGCTAACCGGGAAGCTAACCGGGAAGCGGGAACAGCATATGAAAAGGCCCTGGGGCAAGCACAAGTTGGGTACATTTGAAGAACAGGAAGGAGGCCAGTGGGGCTGGAGCCAGGTGAGGGACAGGGAAAGTGGCCCATGATGGGGTTGGGGAAGCAGATGGGGCTGTTGCCTGGTGAGGAGTTTGACTTTTTTTTTTTAAGCATCTTTATTGGAGTATAATTGCTTTACAATGGTGTGTTAGTTTCTGCTGTATAACAAAGTGAATCAGCTATATGTATACATATATCCCCATATCCCCTCCTTCTTACATCTCCCTCCCACCCTCCCTATCCCACCCCTCTAGGTGGTCACAGAGCACCGAGCTGATCTCCCTGTGCTATGTGGCTGCTTCCCACTAGCTATCTACTTTACATTTGGTAGTATATATATGTCCGTGCCACTGTCTCACTTCGTCTCAGCTTACCCTTCCCCCTCCCCATGTCCTCAAGTCCATTCCCTACATCTGCGTCTTTATTCCTGTCCTGCCCCTAGGTTCTTCAGAACCTTTTTTTTTTTTTTCAGATTCCATATATGTGTGTTAGCATATGGTATTTGTTTTTCTCTTTCTGACTTACTTCACTCTGTACGACAGACTCTAGGTCCATCCACCTCACTACAAATAACTCAGTTTCATTTCTTTTTATGGCTGAGTAATATTCTATTGTATATATGTGCCACATCTTCTTTATCCATTCATCTGTTGAAGGACAATTAGGTTGCTTCCATGTCCTGACTATTGTAAATAGAGCTGCAATGAACGCTGTGGTACATGACTCTTTTTTTTTTTAAGGGTTTTTTTTTTTTTTAATTATGTGTAACACAGACAAAGTTATTTAAGTCAATAAATTTTTAAGGAATTTCACATGTTCTGATTCTTTCCACTGCCAATCACCTTAGTTCCTCCAAACTCCCAATCTTCAAGATAAAATAGCCCTTTCAAAAGGAAGTTATCATGTGAGTCAGCCCACAATTCTTTTAGTTAGGCTTCTTTGATCTCCAATGAAATATGGACACACTTCAAAATTCCCCACCTGTAATCTTTGGGATCCAGTTTCCTCAAGCGATTTACTGTAGGACCATGTTTAGGGTCAGGGATGGATCTGCCTGGTTCTGAATTTGACACCCTCTAAAATTGTATTAGGTTCAAATCATATTCACTCCTAAGCCATCACACCCTAGAACAGTACAGATCATTGGGATATGCCAATACCTAAGATAAAAAGTTTGTTAGGTTTTTCATAGTTTACTTGGCAGCTCTGTCTTGTAGTTCTTTCCCACAGATCTAACAGGTAGTTCTATGAGTAAAGGAAACTACACAGTTAATCTATGAGGCGTTTCCAACGATGTAGGTTTACAGAAAAAGCCCCATTGGGATAGACCTCAACCATGACTCTTTTGAATTATGGTTTTCTCAGGGTATATGCCCAGTAGTGGGATTGCTGGGTCGTATGGTAGTTCTATTTTTAGTTTTTTAAGGAACCTCCATACTGTTCTCCATAGTGGCTGCATCAATTTACATTCCCACCAACAGTGCAAGAGGGTTGCCTTTTCGAGGAGTTTGACTTTGATCCTAATTCTTTTCCTGAGTGATTTGAATACCCCAGACGAGCGTGGCTAAGAGACCGTCGCAGCCCCCCTCTTCCGAGGCTGTCTGTGGGTTGGGTGAGGACACCTGTGCTGCGGTGTCTGTCTGTCTGCCTGGCAGCTGGCTGGTGACGTCAGAGAGCCTAGCCTTCCTCACTCTTCGAGACATGGCCACTGAACACAATAGGAGTGAAATCAGCGAGAAGTGCCAAAGTCTCAGCGCAGCTGGCAAATTCATCCTGTTGCTCCTGAAACAGGATTAACCTGATTCTGTGGCAGAGAGATACCAGTGACCCCAACTAAATCCCCTCATTGGCACCACTCAGCACAGGAGAACAAGCGAGTTAAACTCAAGTTTCCTTTCAAAGCCTCCTTCGTGGGCAGGGCCGCTTCCTTTCCCCTTGGGGCACAGGGTGCTCCTTGGAAAGCCATTCCCCACAGCAAACCTTGCACCCTGCACTCTTTCCTTTGTTTTCCCTGGTGCCTGAGGTTAGGGGGCTGTCCAGGCTCAGATCGCAGGCCTGGGGTCTTACTGGGAAAGCAGGGAGCAGGGTGCTCATGGCCCAGTTTGAATTCTAGCTTCACTCTATTTTTTTGTGTGACCTCGGGAAAGCTGCTTCACCTCTCTGAGCCTCAGTTTCTTCGTCTATAAAATGGGCCTAGTGATAGCATCTACCTTAGAGGTTGTTAGATTAAATGAGTCAGCTCATGTAAGAATTTAGCCCTGTGACTGCCACAGAACGCGTGCTCAATAAATGTAACCATTATTATTGCTATTATTATTCTTCTTCTTTGCTGAGTTTGCCCAGAACTGCCAGGTTAGTCAAGCATGACTCACTAATATGTCACCCTCGCCCCACCCCCCAAACACATGTAGAGACCTTGGCTGATAAAGTCACACCGAGGAAATGACCACCCTGATCCTGAACACCCCCATGTCCCAGAGGGAGCCCCCCAAAGACCAGACTCCCACCCAAAAGACAGAGCCTCCAGCTGGACATTGGGGAAGGTTCTGGTCCTGGCCCTACCCCCACCTTCCAGCAAGAGCATCTTTTTTTTTTTTTTTTTGGCCTCATTGCACAGTATGTGGGATCTTAGCTCTCCGACCAGGGATCGAAACCGTGCCCCCTGCAGTGGAAGCGTGAAGTCTTATCCACTGGACCGCCAGGGAAGTCCCAAGAGCATCTGTGGGGAGGATTTATGTCCTCGGCAGGGTTTTCCTGAGGACAAAGTGAGCTCATGGCCAGAAAGGGCTTTGGGAAAGGAAGAGCCAGATCTCATCACATAACAAAAATGCCCTGGCCACCTGTGTGATGGCTGCTTGGGCAGGACGCACACCTGCAGGGCGCTCAGCAGCAGGCGGGGGTGGGAGACAGAAAATGAGGAAGGAGGCCTCAATCAAGGCAAGGGTTTCAGCGCTGGTGCCCATCCCCGTCTAGTACGTACCAGCACGCATTTGATGGGGAAATCCTTCAGGCCTCTGTTCCTTGGGGATTCAAAGACCACGGGCAGTGTTTTGTGTGGGGCTTGGATGTAGCCGATCTCCATCTCATCCTGTGAAGAGCGAGTGGAGGGGAGGCTGTTACGCGTGCTGCCTGGGTCTCAACCCCCAGCGCAGGGATGGGGGTGGGGAACCATCCACACTCTCCCCCTTGCAGTCAAGGGCAAGCACACGTGGGACATTCAACTCCAGAGGAGGGGCTCCAGGAAAGCAGAGCTTACTGTCCTGTGTTTGAACCAACGTGTAGTGGAAGCAATGGCGTGCCCTTCACTCTCGCTCCTGGTGAGTGCCGGGCCAGATGCCAGGGACCCATGGTGTACGAGCCTGTCCTCGAGGGGAGATCCAGGAGCTGGGCACTCACCACCCGGTGCTAGGAGGTGATGGGAGGGAAGTGAGGGGTCTTCGGGAACACGGAGGAGGGACTCCTGATTCAGTTGGGACGGGTCAGAGGAGAGTTCTTAAAAAGAACCTACTTTATAGCACAGGGAACTCTACTCAATGCTCTGTGGTGACCTAAAAGGGAAGGGAATCTAAGAAAGAGAAGATATATGTATATGTGTAACTGATTCACTTTGCTGTACAGCAGAAACTAACACAACATTGCAAAGCAACTATACGCCAATAAAAATTAATTTAAAAAAAAGAGAAGGAGCGTTGCTGAGCTGAGGCTGGAGGGCAGAGGTAGCTCTGCCCCAAAGGAGGGCAGGTGAGGCCCCAGCCAAGCCCATGGGGCAGAGACGGGGAGGGCGCAGAAATGAATCGAGTACACATCCTGCCTGTATTTTACCAGGCAGGCGTGATGTTGGACACATCACTATTAGCTGAACCATCCGAAATTGCCATTCTTGGAGGTAAAAAATGGTGGCATATCAGCCATTTCTTCTGGTTCAACCTGATTTAACACAGATGGAAGGATGAGAAAGGAAGAGAGGGTATTATTTGGAGGTTTAGAAGAAAGAGGAATGAATTCCCCGCTGGAGGGATTGAGGACATTTATGGAGGGGATTCGAGCTGGGATTGGACAGGACTGATTTGGACGTGGGGGTGGGAATGGGGAGGGCGGCTGGAGAGAAGGAGCAGGGCTATGGGATGGGGTGGGAGCAGGGCGGGCAGCATGGAAGGAGAGGCACGGAGGCTCGGTCAGCCCGCCAACTGCCCACTGGCACCACCCAATGCCAGGTTCTGGGTGTTGAGCTGAATGAGACTCCCTCTCTGCCCTCAGGGGGCTCATGGCACGATGGGGTGGAGGGGGAGCCTGGCACAGAGACGGAATGGTGATCCAGTGTGGCCAGTGTGGGACAGCCAGATTGAGAGGCAAGCTGAGGAGGAGGAGATGGGAGCCATGGAAAGTGCTGGAGCAGGGGTGTGGCCTGGCCTGGTGGCCAAGCCCGGGAAGGCTGGCTTGGAGGGAGGTTGCTAGGGAGAATGGTTGAGCTCCAGCCCCCTGAGCTTTGCAGCATTTCCTCAATTTCCTGAAGTTGTCTGAGACCTTTCAAGCAGGAATGTGGTCATCTTGGTGACCACGGCCGGCATGACGTGGCCGCAGTAGATGTCAGTGGAGTCACTTGCCTGAGCCCTCCGTCTGCGAGGACCCTCAGAGGCTCCTAACTCTCTGAGGAAGGGTGGCCAGCCAGGTGCTCGGCCGAGCCCCAGGAGCCCAGGTCCCCGTGTCCCTTGACCCTCAGGGATGCGCCTCCTGTGCGCCCGGGCCACGCACCTGCATCCACCGGTCATTCATGCTCTCCTCCTTGGCACAGACCATCAGCTTGCACCTGGCTTTCTTGGCCAGAGCAGCCCCTGACTTCAGGAAATCCTCATTTTCAAATAACCTAGAAAGAACAGAAAGAACAATCTCCTTAGTGCCCTTGATTCAGCAGCCAGTGGCCTTGGCTGGCCTCCGAGGGGGCAAGCTGGACCCCTGGGGTGTCTCTAGGGATGGAGCAGGAACTCAGGGCTGGGTGGAGTGGGGGAGGGGCACAGCGGGTGCTTCAAGACACCTGGAGCCTGGACAGAGGCCGCAGCTCACCCTGTCTCTCTGCTCTTAGCGAGCTTAGCTCACTGAACTCTGGTAACAGCCCAGTAGGGGAACTAGCGGGCAGCCTTCCACCGAGGAGGAGACAGAATGAGGAGGTCAGAGGTCAAGGTCACGCCATCTGGATTCAAACCCAGGCCTTGCTGGTTTCCAGCCTGTGTCCTGACCACAGGGTTACATTCTCACCCCTTCTGCCCCAAAGCAATGGGAAGAGGAGAGGGGAAGGTCCCCCTGTGACCCCGCATGGTTAGCAGGGGCTCTCAGACTGCGGGAGGGATGCCAAGCCTCCTCCGGCAACTTGTGAAAACACAGCTGGGCCCCGTCCTGCCCCCAGAGTCGAGACCCAGCAGTTCAGAGGTTGGCCCGGAACGTGCATTGTAAATGAGTGCCCAGGGGTTCCTGGTGCAGAAGGCTCACAGGCTGCCCTCTGAGGAGCCCTGGAGGCCTCGCCCAGGGACCCAGGGTTCTCATCTTCCAGGTCTGGCCAACTCTAGAGGCCCCCAGGAGCTAAAGCAGCCCTTGGCCTGCCTCAGGGCAGGATAGTGACACGGAAACACCACCAATAATGATTTTCCTGACCTTTTTATGGTTCTTAACAAGCCTCAGCCCTCAGCAAGTCATAGCACAGATATCACCTTTTCCCCATTTACACAGCAAGTGCGTGATGGGCTCCTGGTCCAGGGCTCTCCCTGGGGGTGTGTCTGTGCCCCGCCCTCAGCCCTCCAGGGCCCCTCACCTGCACACATACACCTCCTTCGGGGGCTGAGTATTGGGGGTCATGATCCAGGGGGCCACATGGAAGACCACACTGTCTTGGAAAACCAGGACCTTGGGGAGCTCCTGCAGGGGGAAGGGTAGGGGAGGAACTGTCACAGCAGCCAGGGCCCAACACCTACTGCTTCCCAGTGGCTGTTTGGAGCCCCCTCCCCAGCTGGGCCAGAGCCTGGAAGCCTAGATCCCCCCTCTTGGCCTACTGGGTTGGACGTGTCCAGCAGGGAGACATTGAGGGAAATGAGCCCTGGGAAGCTGGCGTCTGGGAAAGCCAGGCCCTCCACATAGAAGTCTGTGCTGTGATGGCCACCCTGGAGCTCCAGGGGGTGAGAGGGGTGCTGTGGCCCCAGGATCATGCCGTACCTGGAGGGCTGTTTGTCTGCTGGGAGAGAGCAGGGGAGGCTCAGGTCTGCGTCCCTACTTCTGAGACCTTGTCTTCTTGGTGTGTGATGCCTTCCCAAGGCCGTGGCATCTCACCCCTAAGGAACCCTCACAGCTGGATCTGGCAGGAGCCTCCCCTTAGGAGGAAGGGACTAAAGGCCCCGCCCTCACCCTCCCGATGGAGGTCCAGGAATGGAGTGATGAGGGTGCCTGAGTCATTCACAACTTTACAGAAAGTCCAATATACATTATAGTTCATTCATTCGTTCATCCATCCATTTACTCCCTATCACCTGCTCTCAGCTGACACCTGGAAAGACCAGGGCGACTGTCCTGGTCCCCAGGGAGTGCACAGTCTCCTGGGTAAGTAGGGAGGAGCAAAGACAGTCAAAATTACAAATAGTAGTAAGTTCTGGAAGGTCAGGGAAGGCTTCCTGGAGGAGGTGATACCTCCACAGAGGCAAGGAGTTGGTTTGTGGCCAAACCAATGTCAGTCTAATCGCTGTGGTTTGAATGGAAGTCAGATCAAGTTGCGCCTCTGCACAGCCCTCAGATGGCCCCCCACCTCCCATAGACTAAAAGCCACAGTCATTTCCTGCCTCCCTGACCCAGCCCCTTCCCCTCTGGCCTTTCTTCTCCACCCTCATCCCCCGCTTAACCCTTGCATGACACACTCCAGCGGAGCCGGCCTCCCTACATTCCTCAAGCCCATGGGCACATCCCACCTCAGGGCCTTTGCACTTGTGGTTTCCTCTGCCAGGAGTGCCCTTCCCCTGGGTGTTCCCACACCTCCGTCTGCTCAGTGACACCTTCTGGGGGAAGCCTTCCCCGGCCCCCCTTCCCCACACCCCTCGTTCTCTTCCTCTTCGCTGTTGCATCCTTCTGTGTAGCATTTAATGCCGTCTGAGGCACTAGACACTTTACTTAATGATTTTACATATCATTGCTCTCAACCCGCTGAGATGAAAGTGACATGAGGGCAGGGACTTTGTTTTGTTCTTTGCTCCGTGCCCTGTGCCTAGAGCCGAGCCCAGCACTACCTTGGGAGGGAGGTCATTTCCTTCTCAGTGCTCATCCAGCCCCAGACATCATCTTGTTTGCCTGCATTTTGTCTGTGCCCTTTCTACAAGGTAATGGGCAGAGGTGTCCATCTTGCTCACTGCTGCATCCTCGGTTCTTAGAACCTGGCACAGGGTAGGTGCTCGGGAATTATTCACTGAAGTGTGTGTGAAGGGGCTGAGTCCCATTGGCTGGGGTGGGAAGGGAACACCAAGGTGACGGCCAAGGGCGACTCACCATTGGCTCGAAACACCCTGACTTTGTCCATCTCGGATTTGGCCACATGGGGCACCAGCTGGTGCTTGCTGAAGAAGTCCCTGGGGGTCTTCGTGCTCAGGGTCACCAAGGACATGTCCTTCAGGTCTGGAATGAGAAGGGTGTGGCCTGAGACGCAGGCCCCTGAGACGACGCCCCCCTCACCAAGACCACCCTTCATCACGTCACCTGGCTTTATTTTCCTTATGCTCTTTCCAGTATTTAAACAATATTTTTCATTTTAGAATTAAAGGAATTCAAGGTTTTGGTCCTCTCCCACTAGGATGAGCTTAGGATATAAACTCGCCAAAGCAGAAATCACATTTATCTTGTTTGTTGCTCTGTTCCCAGCTCCGAGAAGCATCTAGAACAATGCCTAGCACAAGGCAGGTGCTCAATAATTATTTGTGGGGTGAATGAGTGGAAAGGTTTCTCCCTGGGGCCTGCGTGGGAAGTGAGCCAACCTGAATAGTGGCCAGCAAAGGCTGGGGGAGATTGAAGCTGGACGAGAGTCAGAGGCTGGACAAGAGTCACGTGGTCAAGGGCACTGGAGTGGGCGGGGTTTGAACCCTGGATCTGTGTGAGCTTGGGGAGGTATTTCAGCTCTCCATGCCTCTGCTTCCTCGTAAATACACAGGGCTAAGCGCAGAGCCCACACGGAGGGAAGGGTACAGTCACATGTGTAAAGTGCATATTACAGCGCCCGGCATCCTGGGAGGGTACATACGGGCTGTTTGATTATTACTGGGTGCCAGGCACCGTGTAGAGGCTGCTCCCTGGCATCAGGCCAGGCCAACTCCACGCAACTTTAAAATGCATCCATTTCTAGGCCATTCTAGCAACTCCCCAGGAAGGCGGCAGCTGCTGCCCTGGCCAAATGATCCCGCCCCCCCCTCAGTGCCCTCCTCCAGTGCAGGTCTTCCACCCTGGCCACGCCTCAGAGGTGTGCCAGCAGGGACCCTGCGCCCAACTTGTGCCCCTAAACCTGACCTGGTGTTGGGATGCCCAGGTTCAAATCCTGAGCCTGTGACTTACTACCTGTGTGACCCAGAGCAAATTGCTTAACTTCCCCATACCTCAGTTTTTCCATCTGTAAAGTGGGGGTGAGGACCATACATACTTCTGAAACTTGAGCTGAAGGATCAAATGAGTTAAGGATTCTGAACTGGTCCGAGCAGTGCCCAGCCTATGGCAGGGGCTCAGGGCTGTTCTGACGTGAATTTGGGGCTCTAGTCAGTCTTTCATTTTGAATTATTTTGGGCCCAGTTTTGACCCAAGAGCAGAAGTTTGGGTTGGTCAACAGGCTGGGGTTGGAAATTGGGCCCTGGAGGAGGCATTGGGAGACTCAGCATTGCTCCCAGCTCTTCCCTGGCTGCTGTGTGACCTTGGGCAGGTTACTTGCCCTCTCAGGACCCCTGTACATTCCTTCACCTCCATAACGGGCATGTTAACAAGAACACGCTTCCAATAACCCTGGTTTCTGAGGGTTGTTACAAGGCTCAGGACAAAAGGCTTCACAAAAAGGCAAAACTCTATTCATTCCCATTGGTTCTTGGGGGGTCTTTACCTTTGCTGTCAAGCTGGTCATCCTTGCAGTCCACAGTGGAAGATATGGGACTGTCTCTGTCACAGTTCACAAGCAGGATGGCGCCCTGCCCATGAGGGCCCCAGGTCCAGGTCCTCTGTGGACACCCAGCAGAGATGGGGCACACTTAGGATCCTGTGTATGTCCCTCCAACTCCTGGGAAAGCCCAGCCACCTTGCCCTAGCACCTCGATACCCTTGTGTGATTTACACATTTTGTTCCCACATCAGGTAATTTTTTGGTCCCAAGAGTGGATTTTTGCCTGCCCCAAAAGTCATAAACAAATTCCATTCATCCACTTAAAA
Organism: Eschrichtius robustus; assembly: GCF_028021215.1. Lineage (NCBI taxonomy): Eukaryota > Metazoa > Chordata > Mammalia > Artiodactyla > Eschrichtiidae > Eschrichtius > Eschrichtius robustus. The sequence goes on along the minus strand of NC_090826.1, from coordinate 13,281,617 downwards.
AAAGGAGCCCAAGACAGTAAAATTGATTTCAACAGCTTTTAAAAACTGTTGGATTAGCAAACCAAACTGAGCTAAATATTTGTGTCTAGATTCAAATCTAAATAGCTCCTCTTCTGAGAACTCTTAATTACTCGTTCACCAAAGTGTGGGCACTGTTCTTAGCAGCTGGTTACTGTCTGCCCAAAGATGAAAGCAAATTGAGCAGCCCCTCCCAGCGGGAATCTAATAGTGATGACATCTTCTGTTTGTAGGAGAGCATTCTCCCCCAGGGAATGACTGCGTTTTTGGGAGGGACCTAAGGATGAATTCCACTCCCAGAGCTATAATTCTTCCCCCCACTTTTGACTGACCCCACAAAGGGATCTTAATTTTTGACAGGTCATATCATCCTAAAGTGCACACCAGCATATGGGGAATTCCCTGGCGGTCCAGTTAGGACTCGGAGCTTTCACTACCCGGCCAGGGAACCAAGATCCAGCAAGCCACGCAGTGAGGCCAAAATAGTAATCAATCAATCAATCAATAAAATAAAATAAAATAAAGTGCACACCAGCACAAAAATGTGCAGGCAGCTTTGGGGTTTCAGGGACACCCTGAGGTTTATCCACGCACCCCAGTTAAGACGATTCATCACCTGCATATCACACCACCCTATATTTCTGCAACATACATTCCCTTCCCCAACCTGGCTCCTTCCCTCCTCCACCCCCTGCTTCTTTTCTCTATTATTCACCCCATGTGAACCTCTCTCACTAGTCGCTAAAGTCTAGTATAGGGGATTTTTTTTTTTTTTTTTTTTTTTTTTTGGCTGCGCTTTGCGCTTGCGGGATCGTATTTCCCAGACCAGGGATTGAACCCGTGCCCCATGCAGTGAAAGTGTGGAGTCCTAACCACTGGACCACCAGGGAATTCCCCATAGTATAGGGGATTTTTGAGCCAGAGTTGAGACCTCCCTGCAAGTTTTTTCTCTGCTGTGCATGAACTGGGTGAGTCTAGTTTCCAGTTTGTGGGACACACACATTCTCTGAACCCACAATCGTGAAAATCTAGCTTTGTAGGATAGATGGGACCTATGTAAACCAAAACGGTAATGGTATTCGTGATTTTAATTTTCTTTTTTTTCCCCTGTTCTTCTTAAATTTGTGTTTCTTTTACTATTAACATGGATACATGAGACAGACCGCTGTTCACCTCATCACCACCAGGGGGCGCGCTAGGAGAACCCAGTGGAGTTACGGGAGCATTTGGGGTGCCGGACAAGGTCGAGCCATACCTGGTCCTTCCTGCCTCCGATGGACTTCATTTTGCCAGTGCGAGTGAAGTCCGCGCTCAAGGAGATTTCTGAAATCCCGGGGAGTAAGAGGAGAGGGTTAGCGAGGGTGCAAGGTGGGAGCACTCAGTCTGGTCCCAGATGGACAATCCTTTCCCCAGGAGACCTATCTGCACAAAGGCTTCTTTCTCACCGGTTCAGAGGAGACACAGGTTCTAAGACACCCCCATGTCTCCCAAGAAGAAGTCTGGCTGCAATTCTGACAGCAGAGCCAGGGCTTCTAACCACACGCATTCCCCTCTCATGGAGGACCTGCCACAGCTCTGATGCCAACCAGACCCTGCCTGTCTGGCCACCCCCAGGGGTCTCAGAAAGAGTTCCCGGCCACCCCAATGGATGTATGGTACGAAGCCCCTGCAAGGACACCTTGCCAGGCTCTCAAAGGCCTCTGGCCCCAACTCCAGCCCCCAGTGACTTTGGGGTAGGGGACACAGTGGTTATTCCAACCCCACCTAGCTCTTCGTTCTGTGTAGTGTGACTGCACCAGGGACAAACCACAGCCCCAAACATACCCTGCTCTGTCCAAATGGCATGGCTGAGAAAGCATATGTTCGCTTCTGAATCCTTCCCCTCTCATCAGAACGCATGACTATACGGTCATTCCAATGACATCGTGTAGTGACCTTGTGAGCTCACAGAATGAGATTGACCTAGATGACCTTTTAAACATATCCATAGCCATGTATCAATGTTGGGCCATAGAGCATAGCGCTTGGTGGCCAGAACTTCCTGGCTCCTTTGCTAACCAGCTGTGTAATCTTGGGCAAGTCCCTTTACCTCTTATACCTCAGTTTCTTCATCTGTAAAATGTGGTAATAATAGCGCCAATTTCATTGGATTGTTGTAAGGTTTAAATGTAAAGTCTTGGCACCCTGCCTGGCATAGAGTAAGTGCTATATAATAATAACAACAACAATATTAATAATTATTAGGAAAAGTGTATTAATGAAATAAATGAATGAAATTCATTAATGAAAAGAAACCTGAAGCTTTCACACGCTGCTCATATATTTAATGCATGTTTAAGTAGTAATAATAATATTATGATATTATTGCCCCAGATGAGGTCAAGTTAAAAATGTACTTTATTTAAAGAAGAATGCTAAATAAATATGAGTACAGGCAGATCACTGATGTGGCAAAAATGGTGAAGATGGGATGTAAATAATGGAATTTGGGGAACACTGGTCTATATTATTGTGTAAAACAGTCTCATCATCTACTTTTTCTCATAAATATTTGAGGTTTCAAAAAGGTATAGAGATTCATATGTTGAAAATCCACGTACCACTTCCTAAGCTGAGAAATAAAATTTTGAGATGTAATTGAAGCTTCCTGCAAACGCCCTCTCTCCCCAGCTCTATTCGGGGTTCACTGACTGGGGAAGGAATACTTATGAACTACCAGATGCATGACCGGCTAGAAATTATCCTTTTCTCTGCTCAGTCTAAAGTAAGCTTCAGGGTGTAGTTTCTCCTGGAGAGATGCCTTGCATGGGTGTGTGTGTGGAGGGAGAGGGGTGGTGCTCCAAGATCCCTGGCGTCACTTACCGACCCTGGTGACGTAGAGCAGGGCTTCAACTGGAGTGGTCTCAGGTCCATAGTATGAAATCTGAACCTATAGGACAGGAGCAAACCACTAATGATTTCCCTTAGTCATTCAACAAACACTAACTGGCCTGCTATGTGCCAGCTCAGAGCAGGGTGCTGAGGAGACAAGGAACAGGCGCCCAGCCTGTTAGGGACACCCCAACTGGTGGGAGTGGAAAGGGAGCAAAACACTCAAGTGACTGTGATGTATAGAAGAGGGTCCTTTGGGAGACCAGGGAGGCAGGGGCTTCCTCTGCCTGCATGGTGTCAGGGAGGTACCCTTTGAGGTAGATTTTGGAAGGGCAGCAGGAGTTCAGCAGATGGGGATGTGGTGGAAGAGGCATTGGAGGGAGAGTGGCAACACCAACTCCCACTGCCCAAGGTTAAAAATCCAGGAAGAACCCATCTGATTGGCCCAGCCTGGCCAGAGGAGGGCAGAGTGTCAGGAACCACACTTCTAAGCAAGATGATGGAGGGGAGCTCCCCAAAACAAAACCAAAGAGCTGCCACCAGAAGAAGGGGAGCTCCTGAGGGTCGCACTGAGGTGTCTCGACCTGTCCTGCAGATAATGGGAATCCAGGGAAATGTCACAGCCACTGTCACCTTGCATCTGGACCACGGCATCAGCCTCCTGACTGGTTGCCCTGCCCCCAGTCTGCCGCCTAGATCTAACTGACTCACTACACTGCAGCCAGTGGGTCTTTCTAACATACATATGTGGTCTTGTTACTCCTGGATGAAAGGTTTTCATTGGCTTCCTGTTGTCCTAAGAGAATGAGGTCTCTGACGCCAAACCCTCTAATACTGGCTCCCTCTCTCCCTCACCTTCCCTTCTACCTTCCTTTCTTTCCATGCAGCTCTTCCTCAGCTTCCCCAACACACATCTCACCCTCTCTTATCCAGAGTGTGCACACAGGCCACATCCTCTGTGTAGAGCTCTCGCTCCTCTTTTCCTCTCTTAAGCAGGTCACTGATACCATCCATCAGCTTGCCACTTCTCCCAGGAAGCTTTCTCTGATTGCACCCTTGCTGACCGGCTTTGATGCCCAAGGTCTGTATTCTTACAGCAGGCAACAACTCTGCCCCAGGAGGTATCCTGCTTGGCCTGTCCTGCTGGGAACAAGTAGTTGTTATCCCAGATCCCTGTGGGAATCCTGGAGGGTCCTGTTGAGTCCATCTATAGCCAATGTGGCTACAGTGGGTTGAATGGTGATTCCCCAAAAGATATGGCCACATCCTAATCCCTGGATCCTGTGAATCTGACCCTATTTGGAAAAAAAGATCTTTGCGGATGTAATCAAGGATCTTGAAATGAGATCATCCTGTATTATCCAGACAGGTCTTAAATCCAATGACAAGTGTCCTTATAAGAGTGAGGCAGAGGGAGATTTGACAGGTTGAGGAGGAGGTAATGGACCACGGAGGCAGAGATTGGAGCGATGCGGCCACAAGTCTAGGAATACCAGCAGCCACCAGAAGCTGGGAGAGAAAAAGAACTGATTCTCCCCAGAGCCTGCAGCGGGCTGGGGCTCTGGGTCGATTGAGTGGCTGACCTGTTATGACCTGCTGACCTCCTCCTACACATCCCAGCCCACGGCTGCCACACTCACCTTCCGGTCACCTGTGCTGTCGCTGGCAGCTGTCCTCTTCAGGCTCACCTCCAGCCCAGGGTCCAGGGGCCACTTGGAGGAACCTGTGAGATTCTGCTTGGCTGGAGGGCGGTGGGCAACATCCACGACCACTCCTGGGGAAGCATTGATGCTAAAGGATGTGCAGTCCTTGGGGGCAAAGCTGTGGAAGAGACAGATGGGGAGGACAGGGGGACACGGTGAGGCAGTGCCTGGCCCACTACTGCTCTCCCCAGCGTTCTTCCTTTTCCCACCAGTGTGGACACCAGAAGGCAGCCAGACTGACCCTGACCATGGGAGTAAGTACTGGTAGGTTGTCAGGAGGTAGTGAGAAACAGAAAGAAAATCCCCTGACCTGAAGAGGTTACGTTTGAACTAGGAAAAGACACACACACACAGATGTATGCATAGAGCGATGTGTGCACCCAGAGGTTTATACTACACAAACATGCACACACAGTGTTGTGCATATATGAAGAATCACACGAACAGTACAAACAGTACTCTGAAGGACCTTCCCTTTACAAAACAACTGGATCATGTTTAGAATATACTTTTCAAAGCATTGCTGAGATGTGAAAAGTAAGGGAAATTGCCAAGAATTCCCTTCTCTGCATACACACACACACACACACACACACACACACACACACACACACATCTCACTGTGGTTAAGAATACCAAAGACAAACAGATCTTAAAGGTATCCAGAAAGAAGAAAAGAAGTCAGGTCACCTATAAAAGAATAATAATTATCAATAGATTGAAAGTAGACTTCACAACAGCAGTAATGAAATCCAGAAGAGAGATGAATAATATCTTCAAAGTATCTTGAAAAAATAACTATTAACTTAGAATTGTGTACTTAAAAATTATATTTTAGGGCCTCCCTGGTGGCGCAGTGGTTGAGAATCTGCCTGCTAATGCAGGGGACACGGGTTCGCGCCCTGGTCTGGGAAGATCCCACATGCCGTGGAGCAACTGGGCCCGTGAGCCACAACTACTGAGCCTGCGCGTCTGCAGCCTGTGCTCCGCAACAAGAGAGTCTGCGATAGCGAGAGGCCCGCGCACCGCGATGAAGAGTGGCCCCCGCTTGCCGCAACTAGAGAAAGCCCTAGCACAGAAACGAAGACCCAACATAGCAATCAATCAATCAATAAATCTTAAAAAAAAATTATATTTTAATAAAAACATTTTCAGATGAAGAAAAACTGATATTTTAAAACCAACACACTTTCACTAAAGCAACTTCTAAGGACATACTTTAAGAAGAAGATACCTAATGTCAGAAGCATCTGGATGCAAGAAAAAATGGTGAACAAATAACATGGTAAATATTTTGGTAAATCTAAAAAATATTGTCTGTATAAAAAAAGTTTATAAAAATATCAAAATTGTGAGATTAAAAAAAGAGCAGAATGTAAACTGGGAGAGGTAATGAGAGTTAAAGTGTTATGAGGTCTTCAATTGAAGAGGGAATTAAGATAGTGTTTAATTCTAGATTTTATAGAGTTAAAAATTTATTATTAAAAGGTAAAAGTATTGACCAAAAGAATAGAAATGGAGTTCATAAATTTTTATACATGGAGAAAATGCAATAATTTTTTAAAAGAATGGATAATTCCATACAAAAAGGCAATTACATAGAAAAAGGCAACATAGAAAAAAATAGACAACTAAAAACTAAAAAGCAAATGGTAAAAAGAAACTGAAATATATGAATAATCAAAATAAATATAAATAATGTTACTAGTCAAAAGAGAGTTTTGGACTAGATAAAGAAAAAAATCCAGCTCCATGCTATTTATAAGAGATGAACCTAAAATACAAGGATCCAGGAAAGATGAAGTTTTAAAAAAAAAAAAGGAACATACATTAAGCCAATATTAGCCAGAAGAGAGCTGGGATGGATACATTAATATCAGACAAAATTAATTTTTAGACAAAAACCACACTATTAGCATATAATTTACATTAGGAAGAAATACTGTAAAGTACCTAGGCTAAACCTAACAAAAGATGTGTAAGGCTTTTATGGAGAAAAATGACCAAACCTTATTGAAATCAATTAGAGAAGACCCAAATTAAAAGAAAGAAATACCATGAACATGGTTAGGAAGGCTTAATATCATCATGGTATGAATTCTCTCCAAATGGATTCATGTGGTCAGAGAAATTCTGGGGTTTTACTTGAACTTGACAAGTTGATTCCAAGGTTTACTTGGAAAACCAAGAGGCTAAGATAGTCAAAGTACCTTGTAAGAAAAAGAAGCAAAAGGTGAGGGACTTGCTCTACCAGGTATGACTTACTGTAAAGTAATGGATTGCGTTGTAATGGCTTAGGTAAAGACAATGACAGATGCAACTTAAGAGAGATTCTACTTGATCTATGACAGAGATGGTCTTGCAAATAACTGGGGAAAGTGAAGATTGTGCAATAAATGGTGCTGGGACAATTGCTTATCCATATGGAAAATGATTACATTGAATAAATAATTAAATTGATCCCATCCTCACATCATATACTAAAGACTTAAGAAAGACAGAATTTTGCATCTTTTTTAAAAAAATAGCTCATTTTCTAGAGAACTTTTAGGTTCACAGCAAAATTGACAGGAAGGTACAGAGATTTCCCATATGTCTCCTGCCCCAACTCATGCATAGCCTCCTCTATTATCAACATCTTCCCCCAGAGTGCTACATTCATTAGAGTTGATGACCCTACATTGACACATAATTATCACCCAAAGTCCACAGTCTACATTAGGGTTCCCTCTTGGTGTTTTACATTCTGTGGATTTGGACAAATGTGTAATGACATATATCCACCATTATAGTACCATATCGAGTAGTTTCACTGCCATAAAAATCCTCTGTGCCACATCTAAAGACAAGTTGGCTATATCTATGTGTGGCCATTTCTGGTCTCTATTCTATTCCATTGTTTCATTTCTCTATTCCTTTGCTAATACCACATTGTCTTGATTACTGTAGCTTTACAGTTAAGTCTTTTTCTAAAAATAATTTTTATTAGGGTATAGTTGATTTACTTTACAGTAAGTCTTGAAGTCAGGTAGTGTCAGCCCTCCAGCTTTGTTCTTCTTCAATATTCTGTTGGCTATTCTGGGTTTTTTTTGTTTTGTTTTGTTTTCTTTGTTTTGTGTCTCCATATAAACTTTAGAATCAGCTTGTTGATATCCACAAAATAACTTGATGGGATTTTGATTGGGATTGCACTGAATCTACAGATCAAGTTGGGAAGAACTGACAATATTGACTTTTCCTACCCATGAACATGAAATATCTCTCCATTTTTTTACTTCTTCTTTAATATCTTTCATCAGAATTTTGAAGTTTTTCTTGTACAGACTTTATACATATTTTGTTAGATTTATACCTAAGTAGCTAATTTGGGAGGGGTCAAGTGTAAATGGCATTGTGTTTTTAATTTCAAATTCCATTTGTTCATTGCTGGTATACAGGAAAGCAATTGACTTGTGTCCTGCAACATTGCTATAATTGCTTATTAGTTCCAGAAGTTTTTTTTGTCAGTTCTTTGGGTTTTTCTACATAGATGATCATGTCATCGGTGAACAAAAAAAGTTTATTTCTTCTCAGTAGGTATCCCTTTTATTTCCTTTTCTAGTTTTAACGATTAGCTAGGACTTTCCATATTGTGTTGAAAAACAGTGGGGAGAGGGAGCACATTTGCCTTGTTCTTGACTTTAGTGGAAAACTTCAAGTTTCTCACCATTAAGTGTGATGTGAGCTGTAAGTCTTTTGTAGATATTCTTTATCAAGTTGAAGAAGATCTCCTCTATGCTTAGTTTACTGAGACTTTTTATCATGAATGAGCATTTGTATCTTTCAAAAGATGTTGGAGACATCTTGATGACCTTACTTAAATAAGACACAAAATCCATAAACAAGAAAGACAAGATTGATAAAATTCAACTAGATGAAAATAAATAACTTCTGTTCATCAAAAGACTCTATACAGTGAAAAGGCAAGCATAATCTGAGAAGAAGATATTCACAGCATAAAACCTACAAAGGCTTAGCATCCATAATATTTAAAGAACTTAGGCTACTCAACATGAAAAAGACAAACAACTCAACAGAAAAAAATAAAAGGGCAAAAGATACAAACAGGCATTCACAGAAATTGTAACGCAAGTGGATAATAAACATATAAAGAGGTGCTCCACATCACTAATAAGTAAGGAAATGAAATATTAAAGCCTTGAGACAGGGTTTTACACCTATTTGATTGGTGAAAAACAACATCATAGACTATATGGTTCAAAGGCAACTTTAACACACCACTCATGGGAGTGTCAAGTTAAGCATTTTGTAAAAGAACTTGCTGTTATCTTGTAAAGTCAAACATTAGCCCACCCCAAACCCAGCAATCCCACTCTTGGAGAATCTTTTGCACACGTACACCAGGAGACACGTTCAAGGATGTTCAGAGCAGCCCTTTCTGTGACAGTGAATGACCCACAGACAGCGAAATCCCCACAGACAGAAGGGCTAATAAATTGGAGCAGATTCAAACCGTAGTGGAAACAACTTAGAGAGGCAGCCCTCACTCCATAATGTCACAAGACATGGATTTTATGATTACACTTTTCATTTTTATTTTTGTAATAAAGTTCTTTGTCTCCATATCAAAAGCTGTAGGTATTCCTTATAGAGAATTAGGAAAATACGGGAAAAGTACGTGGCAGGCAGGCTTCTGAGATGTCTCCGATAACCCCCACCCCAGGTGTTCATGCCCTTGTGTAACTCCCTCCCCTTGAGTGTAGGAAGTCTCCCCAGAGACTTCCTTTCAACCAACAGAAAATAGCAAAACTGATGGGCTGTTAGAAAAGACCTCTTCCCCTGCCCCTCTTTTTCTTTCTCTCTCCTCTCTCTCCCTCTCTCTCCCCCGCACTCTCTCCCTCTCCCTCTCCCTCTCCCTCTCCCTCTTCCTCTCCTTCGCTCACCTTGATGAAGCCAGCTGCCACGCTGTGAGCTATGGAGAGGCCCACATGGCACGGAACTGGGGGAGGCTTCCTGCCAACCACGTGAAGGGAACTGAGGCCCTCAGTCCACAAGCCCACGAGGAGCGCAATCCTGCAAGAGCCACATGACTGAGCTTGGACGTAGGGCTGCCCTGGTCAAGCCTCAACATGACTTTAGCCCCGCTAACACCTTGATTGCAGCCTTTGAGCCCCCAAGGCAGAGGGCCCAACTAAGCTACACTGGATCCTGACCCACAGAAACTGTGAGATCATAAACGCTATTGTTTTGAGCCAGCACGTTTTGGGGCAATTTGTTACATGGTGATAGATAACTAATACAGGATCAGTCCTTGACAAAGATACCATTCCACTTCTGCTAAACTCTAACAGCAGGTGTCCCTGTGTGTCCCCTGGTGCAGGCACTGACTTTCCTACCTGCCCTCACCTGCTTTCAGCACAATAGTGGCCGGGGAGCAGGATGGCTGGGTTGTCGTCCCTGGGAGGCACTGACTGTCTGGGTCGGGGAGACAGCCAGGGTCAATGTGGACGAAGTATACAAACTATGCCTGCCACCACATCGAATAGCCCAGGGGCCAGTCTGTCTACACCAGCTGGCTACGGCACATGCCTGTGGATGTGGTGTCTGCAGCCGGCTGGGGCTCTTTGTGATCAGACACTTGCCTGCAGACTAGCGGGGACGCAGGGGCTCAGCTGCCCATGGGAAACCTCTGCCAGGTCAGCCTGGGAACAGCAGGCAGCCTCAAAGGGCTGGAGAGTGGCGATGGGCTTGGGCCACTTCTGACAGGCTGTGTGACCTTGGCCTAGGCACTGACCCTCTCTGGTCTCAGTTTCTTCCTCTGTAAAATGGGAATAATGTTTACTACGATGATGCTTTTTACGATGTTGTGCAGATTGAAGGGACCACGTGTGGTGCTCGCCCCTCTTCAGTAGCTAGGTAATAATATCAGAAATGAAGGGACATGATAGTAACAGTAATAATAAAGAATGCGTGGCCCTTGCTGGAGGAGAGTTCACGTCCAAGGGATGGTACAGCAGAACCAGTGCCCCTCTGCTCAAGTGCCTCAGTTGACCCTACACCTCCCTGGCCAAACCAAAACTTAAGAAAGGCCCTGGTTTCTCTGCCAAAGCCTGGAGGCTCCTTCTCTGCTCCATGCGCAGCTGTTTGCCTTTATGCTCACAAAGCCGAGGTGGGAAGCCGGGCGTCCCCAGCTGCCCAGGTGCTGTGGCAAGAGGATGGGGATGGGAGAGGGACACGCCATGTGTCTGTTACAACAGGAGAACGAACAAGCGGCTCAAAGAACAATGGGGAGACAGAGACAGTGGGGGACAAAGCAGGATGCAGGACCTGCCCGCGGGGTGGTTCCCCTCGGCTCGCTCTGCCCGGCATGGCTTCCTCTCCAGAACCAAGAGAAGGGCGCGGACAGATGGGTCTGCCACCTGCTGGGGCTCTACAGCCATCCTCTCTGCCAGATGGGAAACCGAGGCTCAGAGAGGTGAGGCCCTGCTGGGAAGTGGCACCACTGGGGTTTGATTTAGGATGCGTGTTCTTTCCTTTGGCTGTTTTCCAGACCCTCTCAGGTCCTAAACAAGGGACTTTCATAAACACACAAGGGTTTTTATTGTGTTGGGGGCTGGGGGACCCGTGTGCGCTATTATAAGATAAACCAGAGCTGAATCTTCTAGTAACTTCCAATAGCCTCACAGAGGCAGCACCAAGAACTTGAGCCCCAGACAAATGACATCATTCCTTCAGCTCCTGCATCTAACATTTCCTTACAACGATCACCAGCTGGGCAGCAGCGTCTGCAACACTCACGTTCAACAGCACATGCAATCCTTACAGAAAAGGGGGACCACTCTGCCAGACTCTTGGCATGCATATTATAATTTAATCCTCACTGCAACTCAGCAGGGTGGGTGTTAATTTCCCCATTTTACAGATGAGTAAACTGAGGCTCAGAGACACTAACAATCTTGCCCTGCTCCCCACTGTCACACTGAGTGGTTTCCTCACCCCAGTGATTGCAGCTCCAGAATGCCCACGGTCCTCCGTGGTTGCCACCTCCTGGACCCCCCACCCCCACCCTCACCCCTCCGTCCTGGGAGCCCCTGAATCCTGCAGTTTCTGACCCCCATGTGTCAAGCCCCAGCAATGATGCTCACCTCAGGCATAAAATTACCTGGATCCCGGGCAAAGGGGGGGAGGGGAAGTAGGGGACACTCCGATGACCCTCCTCAGTCCCTGCGGTCCTCGGTGCCACGGAGCTCAGACTGGGGAGGCATCCACACAGCCTCTGGCTCAGTGCAGGGCACCCAGGAGCGGCCCCTCACAGGATGGCTGGTCCCCTTGCCCTGCTCCGGGGGCCTCTGTTCTGACTCACCAACTCCGCTACTTACTAATCATGTGACTTCAGGCAAGCCACGCCCCTTCTTGGTCCGTTTCCTTGTCTGTAAAATGGGTTCATTGAGTCCTGCCCCACCTGCCTCATGGAACTCCCTGGATAGGATAATTCAGACACATGGATGGTAAAGATGTGGGGGTGATGGAGGGAGCCTGTCCCCGGGTGTCAGGCAGCTCTGACACCTGAATTCTAGCCCTCCCACTGATCAGCTATGTGGTTCCAGGACAGTTACTCTGAACCTTGGTGGCCCCACCTGTGAAGTGGGGATCAGACCCTGCCTCTCAGGGCTGTTGTCGGGGCTGGGGGAGGTCACGGCTGCCCCATGCTGGGTGCATGGCCAGTGGTCCTTAAAGGGCCAGTTTCCCAAAGTATCGCTCCCGACATGGAGTGGGGACCTGCCACCCACACGACAAGGCCTGGTTCCCATCACCCCTTTAGGGGGCATCCCCTGTGCCCTGTGTCGAGGGACACCCGACTTCTCCCACTTTTTAAATCCCCCCCTGCCCTGGGGCCAGAACACTGCCTCCAGCTGGGTCTTGGTCTCAAACTTAATGGGCAGAGAGAGGAGAGGAAGGGGAGGCATCCTGCCTCTGAGAAGTGAATGGGGTCAGGAAGAGAGTGGGTTAGGGGAAGGTGAGGCCCCTGGGGAAAGGGGTCTCCCCAGGCAGCGGCTTCCCTCCCCCATCTCTGCTTTCTCTCCCTCATTCAGAGTATCAGAGACCACGAGTCAACCCTCAGCCTACAGATGGGGAAACTGAGGCTCGACACAGAAGAACTAGGACAACTCCTCCCTTCACAAGGGGTCCTGGGAAGCAAGAGAAGGAGCAAAGGCTGGCTCCTGTTCAACACTAGGAGGAAGGTGCTATGATTATCCCCATTTTACAGTTGGGGCAACTGAGGCCCAGAGCGGTGATGTGACTCACCAGCAGACTCAGTTTGTGTTTGTAAGTTGCAGAGCTGGCTGGCTCCAGGGCCAGGCGCTTACCCACTGTGCTACCCTGCACTCTGGATAAAGAGAGGGCACTGGGCCCTTGTGGAGTGAGATCACTGCCTCCCCATCACTCCCTCAGACCAAGGGACCTGCTTACGTGACTGTCATTGAGGTCGTTGCTGGGAGAGTTCATGACCACGATGATCTGCAACCCCGCATCAAAGCACCACCACCTGGTGTCTGCATGCTCCCGGTCCCTCTCCACTCCGGGAGAGATGTAGATGTCCACGCCGGGGGTTCTGTAGACCTCAAACATCTCTGTTCCCTCAGGTACTGACCTGGGAAGAACAGGGAGCCACGGAAAGTGCTAGAGGGCAGCCCTTGTTCTGATGCTTGAGCTCTGGCTCAAACTCTTGCTTCCTCCAGGAAGCCTTCCCTGACTACCCCAGGACTCTCAGATTCTCACAGCAAGCTCCTGGAAGTCAAGCCTAGACCTCACACACAGATAAACATTCTCACATTCTAAGGTTCTGTGTTCATTAACATTTCCCTTGTGAGTTCTCCAGGCATGAATTGTAGGGTTAAAAATTCCACGCTGTTCTGTGGCCCTGGGACCTCATTTCCCCCACTCCAGCTAGTCTGGGAGTCCTGCTTGAAATCAGTCTGTTCATCCTCTGATTGTCTGTGGGGTGCCTACTGTGCATGCTGGCACTGCTGGGCTGAGGCAGATACACCCACTGCCCCCGAGCCTTCAGTCTGGCTAGGGAGCTGAGGACAGCACTGCCCAGGGCAGCCGGACGGGATTCAGGGTGACGGGGTCAGGGGTCAGTGGGATCCCATGTAGGGAGAGACCACTGTGGGCCAGAGGAACCAGAAGGCTTCCTGGAGGAAGCAGCACACACATCCAGCTGGGGGATAACAGTAGCTGACTTCGGTTGAGCCCTTGCTATGTGCCAGCCCTATTTGAGTTTCTTTATGTGCCTTATGTCATGTAATCCACTCAAAAACCCCAGGAGGTAGCGACTATTATTGTCTCCCGTTTTACAGGTGGGAAACTGAGGTTAAAGTAAACTGTCCAAGGTCATGGAGCTAGTTAGTGGCAGGACTGGGGTCCAAACCCAGGCCTTCTGGTTCCTGAGTCCACATTCTTACCCAAGAGTAATAACAACAGTAATCATAACCCCCAGGGCTCCCCTCCCCTGAACATTTACCATGGCAGGCTTGGCTAAGACTTTCCAAATATCAGCTCATCTAATCCTCAGCACAGCCCCAGGAGGAGGGGATCATTACTCCCACTTAACGTGGGGAAACTGAGGCTCAGGATGGGCAAGAGGCTTCCCCAAGCTTGCACAGCTGGCCACAACCACTACCCAGGTCCTTTCCCTTCCCTGCCTCCACGTGGAAGAAAGCAGACCTCCTCCAAAGCACCCTCTTCACTCCTCTGCCAGCATGAGTCTGACACTTCTCAACATGCCTTTCCTCTAAAAAAAGAGAAATAAATGAAGCCTAACTGTACTCCACCAGGCGGGTCCCACTCCAGGGCTTGGCCCTGCCAGGTATCTTCACCAGGTGGGAGGGGCTGACACACCTGTGTCTCATTCCAAGCAGGGCTGCCAGATTTAATAAAATACGGAACACCCAGTCGGACTTGAATTTCAGATAAACAACAAATAATTGTTTTAGTATAAGTATGTCCCATGAAATATCTGGGACATACTTACACTAAAAAATTATTCATTGTTCATCTGGATTTCAAATTTAACTAGGCATCCTGGATTTTATCTGGCAACCATACTCCTGAAGCTGTAATTTCCAGGGCTCTGTCCTATTGTGCCCTGGATGTGTGAGAATCTAGGTAGAGAGACATGGGGACACAGAGACAGCGACAAAGGGACATGAAAAGATATGGAGAGACAGAGACTCATGGAGATAGACCCGGGTACGAAGGGCTCCCGGTATCCTCCCGCCAAACACAAGCTAGAGCAGAGCGCCTTGGATGGTCCTTCTGGTATGAAGACCACCGAGTTCCCAGGCCCCAGCCTCTGGTTTGGGGTATCTCAGCCCAGCTCCCCTGCACCTCCCTGGCCCAGGCCTTGTATGAGGCACCAGGGGACCCCTGATGAAGACAGAAGTGCCCCTGCCCAGGAGGGGCCCAAAGAAGCTGAGAGCTTGGTAGTGCCAGGACCAAGGTCAAGAGTCAGGTTCTAGACTGGGCTGGGTTGCCCATCAGCCAGGTGACCTTGAACAAATCACCTAGCCTCCCCGGGCCCTGTTACCTCACCTGTAAAGTGGGATAATGACACCTACTGGGCCAACCTCACAGGCAATTGTGAGGCTCAAGCACGATAATAGATGGGGAATTCTTGGAAAACCACCGTCCCAGGACTGGGGAAGGGGTTACTAGGGTAAATTAAGGCACAGGAAATGGGTGGATGGGAGCAGGTTGAGAGGGTGTACTGGGGTGTCTGGGGAAGGCTTCCCGGAGGAAGGCAGGTAAACCGAGGACAAGGAAGAGACACATCTAAGGGGAAGGGGTTTCCACTGCAGAGCCTTAGGAGGTCAAGTGCAAACTCAGGCTGCAACGAGCTCATTCTCATTTCACCGCTATGTAATGGGAAGCCAGCGACGGTTCCTGATCAGGAGGGGCAACCCAGTGGAACCACGGGGAGGTGGTTAAGCCTGTGGGCTCTGCGGCCAGGAAGCCTGGGTTCAAATCCCAGCCCCACCACTCACTAGCTGTGTGACCTTGAGGGAGTGACTTGGCCTCCCTGTGCCTCAGTGTCTACATCTATAAAGTGGGGTGATGAGAAGACGAAAGGAGTGTGAGTAAACACTGGGGATGAGTAAAATTTGGAGGCACCTGAACCCATGCCCCCATTTCACGGCTGGGGAAACTGAGGCCCAGAAGAGGAGAGACTAGAAGACAGGGCCCTAGACTCCCAGTCTAGCGCTCATGCTCCGTCATGCAGCCGTGTGTTAGGAAGATCAAAGGGGAGGCTTCTAGGAGGAGAGCCTGCATCAGGTACAGGAGGATCTGGATTCCCCATTTCCTGGAGGACAGGGAAAGCGGCCAGAGGCTCACGTGGATGAAGTTCTTCCTCCAGCCAGGCCCCCCCCGAGTGCAGCATGCTGCTCTAGACAACATCCCCAGCCCAGTCCTGGGGGCACTTGTGGCTGGGGGCCTCGTCCTCCCCCAACGAGTGGGGCAGTCCAAGACCCTCCCCAGCACAGAGACCTTCTAGCCAGCCCAAGGGCCCAACTGATCCAGTGGTACAGCCAGCCTAGGAGCTGGTGCACAGTGGGGAAAACATGATGGGATGACCAACAGTTCTGGTTTGCCAGGGACTGAGGCATTTCCTGGGGTGCAGGACATTCCATGGTAAAACCTAGAAAGTCTTGGGCAAACCGGGACAGCTGGTCACCCTCACAGTGGTCAAATTCAGATCAAGCTATTGAAAATGCAGATTCCAGAACCATAAGTTCTGCAGTCAGAGCTCAGGAACCTGCATTTTAAACCACACTGATGCCCAGTGAAGTCTGAGGACCATGGCTAAGGATGGACTGTCTCAGAAACAGTGGACCCTGGTCCCCCGGGAGTGTGGGAGTGACTCAATGTGAGCTCACGCCCTCCTGGGAATCAAGACAGGTCAGGTCTTCCTTTAGAGTCGTGCCACCCCTTCAATGGTGAGGATGATGGTGGCGACAAGGGTGATGAAGACGGCTCTCCTAGTCATAGGACGTCAGTACTATTTCCCCCACTTTACAGATAAGAAAACTGAGGCCCAGAGATGACAGGTGACTTGCTCAAAGTCACACAGCTGGTGAGTGACAGAGCCAGGACTCACAGCCAGTTCTGTCCCCACTCCCTTGCAAACCGAAACCCACCCTCTCAAGGGCTCAGGGCCTCCACCTCTGGGAAAACAAAATCAGACATTTCAGAGCCGGGAAATTGACAGTAAAGGTCTTTGTGGCTGAAAACAGGAAAGTTGACAAGATGACCACCAAGGTCCCCAGCAAGTTGGCCCACAGGAGCCGAGGAGACCAAGGCCCAAACAGCTCAGGCTTTGGGTACCAGCTGCCCCTTCCCTCTTCAGTGAGGGTCCCAGATCCCCGACTGCACTGGCCTCGCCAACAGAACACAATTCAGGAAGTCACTGCCCCTCCTTAATTCTACGTCTTCCTGCCCCTGGAAAATGGCAGTCACACAAACACTTTTTACAAAGTCCAAATAGTTAAGAGAGTTAAAGGTGCGTCTACCTCCCAGAGCCCAGCTCTCTGCACAGGCAGGTTGGAGCTTTACATCAAACAAAATCTGGTAGAGACAGAAGGGGAGCTGCTTTGTCAAATCAGGGAGGAGACTCAGAGGCCTCCACGAGCAGAGCTTGAAATCCACTCTTCTACGCCAACCTCCTCAGAGTACATATGGGGAAACTGAGGCCCAGGAAGGAGCAGAAAGTTACTCAAGGTGACATAGCAAAGGGTGAAAGAACTAGGGCCAAAACTCAGGGTTCCTGGCCCCCAGGTGCCCCAAGCCTTTTCTTTCTATTAGACCACGTCTGCTGAGCAAGGGGTGAGTTGTTTGCCCTTCCAGCTAGGGCAGCGGTTCTCAACCCCGGCTGCACGTCCAGCATGTGGCTCAGCACACCTGTGTATTACACTTCCTTACCCTCCTCCCTAAGAATCCCTATTCAGGAAAGCAAAACCCCCTTACCAAGTCTGGGCCATCTCCAACTCAATGGAAGGAAGGAAGACAGGGTTTAATCCACTAGTGATTAGAGAGCCCCAATGGTCTTGCTCATCCTGCAAGGCTCTGGTTGGTGCCCTTTCTCCAGGAAAGCCTGCCCTGACTGCTCAGCCTGTGTTAATTTCTCTTTTCTCATTTCCTCCTTCTCCCAGTATGGCTCAGAGTTTGTTCCCCAGCCATCTTGTGGATGGCAGGTTTGGGGACGCTTGAGGCTGTCTAGAGAGCCAGGAAGGATACTTAAAATGATGATGATGGTTATAATGGTAGTAGTTACCATAATTGAATGTTCACATGCCAGCCATCGCCTACGTGCGCTGCATGCACAATCTCATTCAATCGTCCCAATGGCCCTTTGAAGTGTCAATCGTCCCAATAGCCCTTTGAAGTGAAGGCCAAAGTGCTCGGGCTGCATCCTGGCTCTGCCTCTACTCACTGGTTGTGTGACACGGGGCAAGTGACTTAGCCTCTATGTGCCTCAGTTTCCTCATCTCTGCAATGGGGATGAAGACAGTACCCATCTCACAGAATGGTTGTGAGCACTAGTTAACATATGTAAAGGCTTTAGGGCAGTGACTGGTATGGAACAGCCTCTAAGTATCATTGCTGACATTATTATGACCTTCATTCTATAGATGAAGAAAGAGCCACTTGAGAGGTTAAGTGACTTTCCCAAGGTCAGACTTGAGAGGTTAAGTGACTTACCCAAGGTCAGACAGCTGCTAGGTCGCAGAGCCAGGACTGAGCCACCACGCCTAGTGCCCTTTCTCTTGTTGGCCCACAGTCTGAGCACCAAGGATTACTAAATCACTGTATCTCTGAGCCCGAAGGGACTTTAGAATTAGTACAGTCCCGCTCCCCTTGCAAGACAGGAATCCTTTCCACAGCACCCCTGCAAGGCGGTCCAGCCTCTGCTAGAACCGCAGGACAGGTCCTCAGAGGGCAGGGACCACGCCTGCTTGTTCACCATTGTGTCCCCATGCCTGGCACGCACTAGACCCCCCAAAAATACTTGAAATACTTGACGAATGTGTGAAAGAACAAACTAGGAGCTCTCCCCCATCCCCAATGTGGTCTGGTCATTGGAGGCCCAAGAGTCCCCCGTGTGAGGGTGCCAGAGGCTCCACCCCCCACCCTGTGACTGTCCCACCCACAGCTCCTTTGCAAACCCCAAAGTGGCCCATCTATCCACAACACCCCAAGATACTGCTGCCTTTGCCTCTCATGGCCCAAATCCTTCCTCCGTCCTCTAGGAAGGTCTGCAGGGAAGGAACCAGCCCCCGGTTTCCTGGGGCAGGTCAAACTAGAGACACATCTGCCCCATGGGCGTGAGGAAGCCAGGGCATGAGGCAGCCATGGGCACATAACGCTGGAGGAGGCGGTGGTGCCAGCCGGCACGGGTACACCTCCTCCTTCATCACCCCTCTGTGGCTGCCCCCTGCTTCAGGATCAGCTGAATCCCCTTCTCACTCCTCACTGCCCACCCACCCTCAACTGGGCTTTAGCTCCTCCTACTAGCTTGGAGGGCTTGTTCCAGACTTGGTTCCCTCCCATGACCAGCTCCTCACCCCCTGTCATCTAATGCCCTGGGACCAACCCCATCTCTGCTTCTAAGTTCACTCCAGTTTTTAAAGTCTTAGTCTGAGACACTGGTTCTCAGCTGGGGGTGATCTTCCCTCCAGGGCACACTCGGCAACGTCCGGAAATGTTTTTGGTTGTCATAAGTCGGGGGTGTGCTACCGGCATCTAGTGAGTAGAAGCCTCTCTACCCCCATTCAGTCTCCCACACTTAACACCCCCTAGCGGGGGTTCTTTAAGAAGCCTGGCTGAGAAAGACGAGGACCCAAGCTTCCATGATTGGCAGCTATGCCAAGGCCAAGGCTCAGGAGAGGGCAGCCAAGTCAGGCCTGAGCCTTGAGGAAGCCCCACACAGCTCGCAGGGAGAGCCCAAGAGGTCAGCACCAGGGGCCTGCAAACCCCCAGGCTTCTGGCTCTTACCCATAAATGTCCACGAGGGTCTCCACGCCAGCCACACACATGGCACTGGTGGGATGCCCCAGAGACACTCGCACGATCCTCTGCAGAGACATGCTAGCCTTGGGCTGGGCTTGGGCCACAAAACCCCTGGCATGCGGTTTAAAAGCCCTTGGTCTTTCCCTTCCAGCCCAAGATGCTAATTCATTGGCTCCAGTCCTGGAAGCCCAGCCCCTTCCCAGAGCCAAGAGCTCAGGATTGGCTGGAAGGAACCCAATATTTGCATATGAACCTGTTGCTCCCACCCAGGCGCAGAGAGAGTTAATTTCTCACTTGAAGGGGAGCGAGTAAGTACCTGGCCAAGGCACCAGGACCCTGGGGGGCGTGCAGAGATGCAGGGTATGGATCAGGGAACCTTCCTTGCTTTCCACACTCAGCCTCTTCACCCGTTTTTCTGCATTTTCAGAGATCATTGCTTTAGTGGGGAGTTTCTCTACCCTGATGGAGGAACTGATGAAAACGCAGATTCCCAGGCCCAGCCTCCAATCTGATAAGCAGCCTGGCGTCTGGAGTCTTTTCTTTTCTTTTCTTTTTTTTACAATTTTGAGGCACTTTGAGGAACACCAACTTTTTTCTTAAGAGCATGGATTTTACAGGCAGGACTGGATTTCAGCCCTGCCTCAATTACATCCTGACTGGGTGACCAGGGGCAAGTCACTTAATTGCTCTGTGCCTCACTTTTGGCATCTGAAAAATGGTTGTTATGAGGGTTAAAGGGGAAAACGTGGGTGGAGCTCTAGTGCGGAGATCAGTATTATTTTATTATGGATGTTGTTATTGTTATTATTGTTAGATGCCAAAAGCCTCTGGAAGGAGTTAGTGATAAGGGTGAAAGCCCTCTCTGGCCAGGAGGAGCTTAGAATGTCAGAGTAGGAAGGCTCACTCGTTAGGTGGGGAAACTGAGCCCAGAGGGGGCATTCGGCCACCTGAAACGGAAGGAGCGAGGGCTCTGGGGAGAGGGGTCTCGGGTTTGGACCCAGGCTCCACCAGGCACTGGCTGTGTGGCCTTGGGGGTTATGTCCCCTCTCTTGGAGCCTAGGCATCCTCATCCGTAGAAAATGTGGCTAATCACCAGCCCTGGCAGAGATAATGGTGGGACACACCCTGTCCAGCAAGGCTCAGAAGGTGCTGAATAGAGGTTCCCTCCCTCCTCCCCGGTGATGCTGATAATCTTAGGCAGGGTGGGGACCAAGATCTGCTCCCCAGAGTCCCCGGCTAGTGCATTCACACCAGTTCAAGGATCTCAGCAAGACTCTAAGACTGGCATCCCTATATCCCAGGTTCTGGTAAGGATGTTCTCAACGAGAGCTGCTGGGCTGCTGGGCCCAGGGACAGCTTCACTTTTTTGGCTGTAAAACGGCTCGGGGGCTGACTCAGCTCTGGGTAAGAGTCAGCGTTCAGGAGGAAGCCCCAGGCAGGCTTCATAGCCTGTTTTGTGGGCACAGCTGGGGAACAGATACAGAAGCAGGGGCATTCCTCTGGGCGCTGGCCCACTGTGATGGCGACAGGATAGCCTCCAGCTCAGAGCCCTGGATCTCCCTTTGGAAGTAGACTCATGCTTTCACTTCTCCCCAATTACTACATGCCAGCTTTTAGAAAGAGATCGGTGGTCCATTCAGACTAAAGTGTCCACGACTGATGGGCAGCAACTTTTTGCCTCTTAGTCTACAACAAATCTAAAATAAAGTGAATGAGTGAGTGAGTGAGTGTCAGGGGAGCAATCTGAGGCAGCACCAAGTATGTAGGATGAGAGGGGTGATAATTTCAGGTCCCTGAAATCAGACCACTGAGGCTGGGTAGCTTAGTAGCTTTAGAGGCAGGAATGCAAGGGAATTATATTGGCCTGTGGCCCTGGGCACCAGTCCTGCTGGGGACTCTCCCACTCTGCCAATAGGGCCCAGCCTGCCTGCCCTCTGAGAGATGGAGGAGATAGCCCAGGGAAGGGAGAGGGATGAAGAGATAGGACCCACCCTCCCCGATAGCCATCTCAGCAGGGCAGGCAGCCTCACGGCAATGGGCGTGTGCCAGCCATCCTGCTGCGTCAGCCTGCCTGCCTGGCACTGGCCCTGGGGGCTCTCCCAGCTGGGTAGGAGCTGCCCATGGCCAGTGGAAGTTGAGCCAAGGAGCTGGTAGCATAGCGGGTGGAACTGAGAGCACCTCTCCCCCCCTTCCCTCCCCTCCTCCCCACGGCCCAACGAACAGAAGCTAAGGAGGCAGCCGCTTGAAGAAATGCATGTTGACATTTTTATTAATCCGA
Organism: Eschrichtius robustus; assembly: GCF_028021215.1. Lineage (NCBI taxonomy): Eukaryota > Metazoa > Chordata > Mammalia > Artiodactyla > Eschrichtiidae > Eschrichtius > Eschrichtius robustus. The sequence continues at coordinate 13,259,678 of NC_090826.1, read as the reverse complement.
AAGGAGGTGACCAGTCACCTGGAACATTCTCAGAGGGAACATCAGCAACGCACCCCCCAAACAGCCCAGCAGCAATTCCAGAGCTCCCCGCACTCAATGCCACTCCCCGCATTCAGTGCCACCATCCCCATCTCTCTGCAATGCCCACTCCCCTCCCACCCGCAGCGCTTTCCCTGGGGAACCCTGGCTGCACACCCTTGGCCGCCGAAGAGATTCCTTCTCCTCCTGGCTCAGCCTAAGGGGCACCATGCTTATGAGCAGAAAGTGCACGGGCTGGACCAGGGGCTTGCAAATGGGGTTCCACAGAACCTTCTGGAAGGGGAGGATCCTCGTACACCACCCCCGCCACCTTAAACCAGAGCAGTTCCGTTTTCATCAGTTTCACATGCTGGGTCTCCGTGGTAGCCTCTGATGGCTAAGTGTTCCACAGCTAAAAGAGTTTAAGGGTAGATGGCTCAATCTAAATCTCACCAGGAGCCAGGGAGAAAACCCAGAAGGTAGAGGCCCAGGGGCTGAGAGCCACTGAGATGGCCCCAGAGGCTGTGGGAGAGGAAGGCAGGCTGGTTCCCTCCTGCCCATGCTTATCTGGGGCAGGGGCCACCTCTCGCCCTGCACCGGCCAAGCCAGCTTGCCTGTGCATGTCCCGGTGACCTCACCTGGGGCCAGGCTATTAAATTCCCATGGCAGCTCTGCCTTGCCTTCTATGGGAGGGGACACAGGCCTGCCACGGGGCTTTACTCACTGGTGAAACCCAAGCTACATGCAGGGTCTCTGAGTTGCTGAGAGAGACTGGGCGAGCCTTCCCTCCCACTGCCGGCAGAAGAAAGGGGGATAATTAACGACTATTAAAGGAAATTAAACCCCACCCTCAAAGATAACCTAATGACCCCCCACCACCACCCTCTTCTAACATCTGGGCCCCCTCTCCTTGCTGCATCTGGAACAGCCAGACCCCATCACATCCAGAGTCCGACACTTAAAGCCTGGGAGGCCTAGGGCGCAGAGGCCAGGTCACAAGTTTTATCCCCGTGCCTCAGCCTCCTCTGCCATCCTGGCCTCCTCCCCTGCTGCCCAGCCTTCCTCCGTGTGCCCTCCTCGGGCCTCACTTTAGCCTCTCAGCGTTTGTGAGCCGGAGGCAGCCAGCATGCGTAATTAAAGGCTTTCCAAACAGATAACAAGCACCCTTCTGAGGAGGGAGTCAGGTATTAAAGGGGTTTTGTTGCTTTTTCTTTTTAAAACAGTAAAGCAATTATACTCCAATAAAGATGTTTAAAAAAAAAAAAAGAAACAGGCCATCAGACGCTGAGTTTTCCTGTCCTTATTTGCCTACATAAATATGGCTGAGGGGTGCTAGGAGATCACAGCATGGGGGCCCCCTGAAGGAGAAGATAGCCAGAAAAGGAAAAAGGGGGCCCCAAATCCCCCTTCCTGGTCTTACAAGAGCCACCGGTGGCCTAGACCCAGGGCCCTCACCCCAGGCCCCAGGCCCTGTGAGCCCCATTCCTGGTGCAAACACGAAGGGAATGTCAGAACAGAGGAGGGGCAACTCAAATTGGGGCAACTGCTGAGGCCACACGCTGCCATCCTTGCATGTGCTAAGGCTGTTGATCTTTTCCAGAACCTCTGGGAGTTGTGGATGGGGAAGAGGGGAAGGAAGAGTGAGAGCAGTCCTTCTTGAGCTGGCAGGCCACGCCAGAGGTGAGGATGTGCGGTGTCCATCCCTGTATCCTGGTACCCACGGTGACCAGCACACTTGTGAGCACACAGGGGGAAGCGTCCAAGGCTCCCCCAAGAGGATGGAGGCCAGGTGGAGGTTCCTTATCCTGGCGGGATTCCCTGGCAGGTGGGGAGAGAGGATGGCGTGTGGGGAGCAGGCTCAGGGCACCATGTGCCACCACTTGAAGGGAAAGGGCTTCCGGCGCACGTTGGTGCCACAGTGGATCTCTCCAAGCAGCTTGTGGTAGGACAAGTAGTCATCGATGAAGATACAGTAGAGGCCCAGGGGCTCCAAAAGGGACCGCACCTTCTCCTCCAGACAGCAGCTGCCGTTGATTATGGGCCCGAAGGGTTTGGGGATGCCCAGGTACTTGCCTAAGACCACCATGTTCACCTGTAGAAGCGACAAGGCAAGAAAGAGACCCGGTTAGCTGGGGATGCGCTACACCTGGGAACCCTTCTGGGTTCTGGCTCTGGCAGACCCATCCCCAGGGCCTGTCCCGTCTTTGCCAGCATCTCCGGCCCCTAAGGCTGGCACTCGCTCAAGAACTAAGGTCTATGGAAGCAGAAAAGACGTAGATCCGTAGTTGGAAGAGAGGATTTATAACAGGCAGGGCTGCCAGTAACATACATGGTAACTTCGTATAAATAAAAGTCACCCCTTCCTCCAACACTTTCCTCCACCTATCAGAAAAGTAGATTATAATGACTTTGTTAGAACAAGATTTTACCGTTATCTGCCAAAACCTTGTACAGCAAATGTATCCATCTACAAGGTCCACGGTGTGAATGTCGCAGGTGTGGTGCATTTATTTGTGCAGTACACACCAAGCTCAACCGTTCCTGGAAGCCCTGATAATTGTTACCGTTTATTGAGCATCTTCTACGTGCCAGATATAGCATCCGTAAACCTCACAGCCTCCCTCCGAGGCCATAGCTTGGACCGGTTAAGTAATATAATTAAGGCCACACAGCCAGAGAACAGGGAGACTGAAATTTGACTCAGGTCTGACTTATGCCAAAACTCGTGCTCTTTCTACGCTGCCAGAGTGTAGCACTGTGGCTGCCTGGGGCGCTAAGGAGTTGGGGCAAGGGGCTGGGAGCCCTTGGGGGCACCTGGGTTTATCTCCAATGGCACTTCTGCTTCCCCGGCTGGGGGACCTGGCAGGGGGCCCTAACACCAGGGAAGGGAAGTCTGCCCAGTGCAGGGTATGGAGGCTCCTTAGAGGTAACTTCTGGCCCAGTGGATGGCCAGAGGAGATGTCCTTGGTGTTCAGAGGGGACACTCTGACTCGCTGGGTCATCTCAGTGTAGGGTGGGCTGCCCTTACACTCTCCACGCCCCAGCCCCTCACCCTCAAGTCTGCCCCGCAGGGCCGTCCGCGGCTGGGACCAACATGGAGCTGGAGGGTCCCGTGGGGGTCTGTCACATGGCCTTGGCCCTGACCTGATTGGTTGCCCACTAATGGGCCAGAACATGGGGGGTGGGAGTGGGGCACACAGAGGGACAAAGGGCAGGGAGAGGAACAGGGAGCGGTAGTCAGGACCATTGCCAGCCTGGCTCTGCTTCCTCCTAGATGAGGACTCAGGAAACTGGAGGTCGGCCCATTTGCTCGCTGGAGACCTCGGGCAAGTCAACCACTCTCCTCCGAGGGCCTCTTTCCCCTTCTGACAAACGAGGGGTTAACTGAGTGTTCCCTAAGGGCCCTCCAGTGAGAACATGCTGGGATCCTCTAGCTGGGCCTGGACTGAAGCTGGGAGATTCCCACGGAGGGCTGTGTGGTGGGGAGGGGTTCCCAGCAGGGGAGGGCAAGGCCACAGCCCAGGGCTGACCACAGTCATGGGCCTTCCCCCACGCTCAGCCAGAACCAGAGGCAGGTCACCCCGTAGAGCTTCACTGTCTGATACGGTAGCCATCTGCCACATGTGGCTGCTTTTTACTTTCATTAAAATGAAAGTAAAACTTCCGTTCCTCAGTCACGCTGGCCACATTTGAAGCGCTCAGTAGCCACATGTGGCGGCAGCCACGTCATACTGCACAGATGTAGAACATTTCCATCACCCGAGAAAGTTCTGACAGCACCGCGCTAGAGCAGTGGTTCTCAACCAGGGCGATCTTGCCTCCAGGGCATTTTGCAACCATCCTACGATGCACAGGACAACCCCCAGAGCAAAAGATTCTTTAGCCCCAAATATCGGTAGAACCAAGGTTGTGAAGCCCTGACTACGAGGTCTCTGCAGGGGCCTCACAGCGAGGGGTCAGGAGTGAATGCGACCCTGGCGGGGAAGCCCGACCCTATACACTGGCCTCCAATCAGGACCCCAGGATTCACTGGCTGGTCCAATGACAGGGATTCGAGTAAAGGCCCCAGGCTGAAGAGGGAGGGTCTCCCATCCTAGGGAACCACCCCTCACTGCTGCCCATGCCCCAACATCCTTTCCCAAGGGGTTACTGGGCACTATGGGCAGGGCTGTGCCAATAGCACCGCTCAGACCCCTCCCAGGGGCCACATTGGTGAGATCACATCTGCTCATCTGCCTGTCAGGTGCCTGAGTTAATGACAGCCAGGGTGGCAGCTGCCACCTGCCATGCCTGCCCAACTCAGGATCCCTCTGGGGAGCAGACAGTGGGGTGCCAGCCTGGGGAGCAGAACAGGCAGCTGAGACCCAGAAGCAAAAGCTTGAAACATTGGAACCAAACCACGCTTCCATGTTCCACTTTGGGGGGGAGGGGAAAGCCCTTAGTTGTGGGGCTGCCCTGTGCCCTGTAGGATGTTTAGCAGCATCCGTGACCTCCACCCACTAGATGCCAGTAGCACCCTCCTCGTGTGGCAATCAAAGTGCCCGCGGCGGGGTGGGGGAAGAAATCACCCTGGTTGGGAACTACCGATAGAGATTTTCTATATCTGCCCCAAAAAGCAAACACTGGCGAGGTCCGCAGGGCCCGTCCCAGCCTCCTTGCCACTCTGCCCCTGGATAGGGACGGCTTCTCCTCTGGACCCCCAACTGACCGCCCAGCAGGACCCCGTCCAGCACCAAGGATGGAAATGACCTGTCCTCCCTCCACACTCTCACCATGTCGGGGAAGAAGGCTTCTGCATAGGAATCCTTCAGGAAGAAGAGCTGGGGGATGTCCACGATGTCCCGCTCCGTCAGGCCCAGCTCCCGCTTCAGCACCTCCCGGTTCCAGTCGATGCATTTCTGGGGGGGCGGGAGGAGGGGCACAGGCACCCAGGGAACCAGGAAGGATCCAACGTTTCTGAGAGCCTGCTACGTGTCGGGCTCTGTGCACCCGACACGTAGGTGCCCTCTGCACCCTTTAGCTTGTTTGATCCTCACAACAGCTTTGTGCCATTGCTACCGCAAATGGGGAAACTGAGGCTCAAGTGACCTGCCCAAGGGGACAGAGCTAGGAAGTAGTGGACCTGGGGTTTGGATCCAGGCAGCTTCTGGTTGCAAAAGTGCTTGCCATCACCACACACTGTCCCAGCCACAGCTGGGCTTACGCTCCTGCCCAGCTCAGCTGTTTAGGAGGAAAGGTGTCGGGCGCCACTGGGGAGAAGCATGGGGCCTCCTCTCATCTACTGAGCAGGACTCCATGCCAGGCCTACACCAGGCACGTGGCAGGCATTAGCCCTGCCCCTTCCTGGGACCTCCTTCCACCCCATGTCCTCACCAGGTCACCCTGATTCCCACCCACCCCAGCCCTCGCCCCTACAGGGCCCCATTTCCCCACCACATCTCTCCCATCTCCCCAGATTTCTTGGGGAACTCAATTCTACTTCCGCTGAAACCCATCATTTGCCCAGAATGGGGGCAAGATCTCCCCCACCGGACTGGCACAGCTGTGTCTCTTCCATCAGACTGTGGGTTTCCCAAGAGCAGAGGCCCTACCCAACCCACAGGTCTCAGCAGCCCCCAGGAGAATCAGAGGCCCAGGGCTGAACCCCTCACCCCCACCACGGCAGTTCCTGGGGCTGCTTCACCCCCACCCCCTCACCTGTACATGGAGGTTGTCATTCCTGAGACGTCTGTCTTCCAGCATCTCATTAATGCTTCTCTTCGCCTGGTGCTTTAACCCTGCAAGAGAAAGAAGACCACAGCCTGCTCAGGGAGTACTGCCTGGGGCCACCTCAAGCCTGGGCTGCAGAATCCGGGCCAGGATTTTTCTCCCACCTCAGCGCCAGGGTCTAAAGCAAGGACAGAGAAAGCCAGAGACTGGAAACTCTGATGGGACCAAGCTCTGGCTGCAAGTAAATCCTGGTGATGGATTATAAACTCCTTAGGAAGGGATGCCTGAGCTCAGAGCCTAAAAATTACAGAAGAGCTACCGTTATTGAACACCCACTATGCTCTGGGCCTCCTATTATATTTATTATTGATCTCTAAAACAATGCTAGGTCGGGTTAGTTATCACCCCGCATTCAGAGAAGAGGAAATGGAGGCACTGAGAGGTTCAGAACACATCCTTGATCTCATAGCCAGCAAGTGGCAAGACCAGGATCTGAATCCAGGTCTATCTTTGCTGAAGGCTATGCCACATCCCTTCCAATGCTCCATTCCTCAGGTGAGAACACTGAGATCCCTGGTGGGGAAGGGGGAGGTGCTCAACGGGGCCAACCAGGCCCTTGGAGTGTCTGTCGATTCCCCGAGGAAGGTTCACAGAGGGGCCCTGACCACCCTCCTGGCTTCTCACCCCTCCCTCTCTTGAGCCCCTGGCCCTGCTGCTCCCTGCTGCTTAGCCCTGGGCAAGCCGCGTCCCCTCTCTGAGCCTCAGTTTTCTCCTCCATGAAAAGGGATGAGGAGAAGGGGGTGAACGATCTGATTGGGCAAGAGCATGAAAGTGCATGCACGGACAGGCACGTGGGAAGGCTCATGGCTTCCTGTTCCTTTCTTCCCCTGGGGTGTGGCCAGGAACAACCCAGTGTATGGAGGAGGCCACCCAGGCTTCCATCCCTGGCCCAAGAAAGGGAGAGCCCTCATCCTTTGCTCCCATATGAAGGTGTTGGGAAAATCAGTGATGGACTCTGAGCTGAGAGCTGGCAGACGAATGGCCTGTAAACAGAGCGCAGCCGTGACAGGCATCAATGGCGCCCAGGGCTGGCAACGAGAGGCCATGGTCTGGCAGGGTGATGGGCTCACTGGCACTCACCGTCAAACTGGGCCGCCTCCCCGTAGCCCTCCTCCTTCTTCTCTTGGAACAGTTCGAGGCAAGCGCTGGGGCTGGCCAGGAGCAGCCGGAAGCCCTGGCACAGAGGATGGGAGAGCAGCTCAGTGGACAGGTTCTCCCCTGATGCAGGAAACCCCAAACTCAGGAGGGGCCAGAGTTCAGAGGCCAGACTGCACATGGCACCCCCCCCCTCAATCCCCCCCACCAGCCACAAAGGACTGTCTGTACTCCCCCCAATCCTCCAAGCCAGTTCACACCTGCAGGCCTTTGTCCATGACCTTCTCTTTTCCTGGAAGCCCTTCCCCACTTTGTACACCAGGGAGCTCAACCACTGGTCACTGGGAGGCCTCCCCTCCCAGGCTACCTGCTCCCTGCGGGCTGTACCCTCCCTGATCACCTCTGCAAGGCAGTGAGTGGTTAACATGCTGGTCCCGAGCCCACCATCTTGGTCTGAATTTTACCCTACTAGTTAATTGCCCTTCTGAGCCTCGTTTTCCTTATTTATAAAATGGAGGAAATGATAATAGTACCCACCTCATGGGGTTGCTAGAGGATTAAATGCATTAAAACACATACATCTCACAGGTGCTCAGTAAATGTTACTAGTTATCACCAGTGTCAGTCCTGGGTCTTGACTGAGAGGTCTGGATCAGAGCAAACACCCAGTAAGTGTGAGAATGAGTGTATGAGAAGTGAGCTAACGAGTTCCCTCCTGACCTGGGCTCTGACCTCCTCCAGGAAGCCCCCCCTGATTAACACCACCTGGCCCAGAGGGCACCCTGACTCCAAGCTCTCTATGGACAGAGGTGGTGAGCTAGTTTCAGGTGGCTTTGCCCTATCCTGACCCATCAGGATAGGGAGGGGCAGAGGTAGCTCAGGCAGGAGGAGAGGGGATGTACCTTCTGGTCGGAGGTGGGCACAAAGCTCAGGAACTCGTCCACGTGGCCCACGTAGAGCCAGTCAGAGTAGAGCTCCACGGGCGCCTGCACCTGCTGGGCCTTCAGGAAGTCGCGCACCACCTTGGCCATTTGCTGCCCGCCAGACCTGGCCAGGGAGGGAAAGAGCAGGGTCACCTCGTGCCTGTTGTGTGCTGCTTCCCTGCAGGCACTTCCTGAGCCCCTCCCTGCCCACTGTCAACCCTCTGAATGGGTCTTCTTTGGTCCCTGCTTCCTGGCCCCAGCGCCCAGGTGCTCCCAGGAACTCGCTGTCCATCCTGAGTATCGCCCAAGAGAGTCTGTCCTTCCCTCACCTTAAAGCATCCTCCCCAAGGCCAGAAAGGTCCTGCCACCCCTTCTTGCAAAAGAGAGTCAAATGAGAGCCCTCCATCTGCCAAAGGGAACTGAAGACCCTCATCTCAATTCCTGGGACTCAGAGAGGTTGACTCTTTACCCAAGGCACCAAGCTTTTTGTTCAAAACATGACTGGGACCTGGCAAGCCACCCCCCACCCTGCTTAGTCCAGTGTTTCCCAAAGTGTGGGAATTGTTGCCCACTCCCCATGTCCCTCACTTTCTTCAGGTTTAACTCAAATGTCACCTCTTTCTCTATGTGGACTTTGGAAATAACAACAACCCCTCAACTCCTTTCCCAGCTTTATTCTTCTCTACAGCATTTGGTACTATTTGGCATACTTGATATCTTGTTTATTGCCTGGCAGCCCACTAGAATGTAAGCTCCAGGAGGGCTGGGATTTTTCTCTAGGTTCACTGCTGTATCCCCAGCACCTCTTATAGAATAGATGCTCAAAAATATTTGTGAATGATATTAAGGCTTTTGAACAGCTGTGTAAGAGTCCACAGTCTATATAACTTGAATACGTCCTCAACGAAACTAGAAGGGAGACCCAACAGGCAGTGACACAAGACAACACTGATTTGTTTCAGGGGATGGGAATGCGGAAAATATTTTTCTTGTATTTCTGTTTATTTTAATATAATATTTAATATTTTAATTTCTGTTATTTTAAGTCCCTCCCTGGGACTCTGCAGCCCTCTGCCTGGAGGCAGGGGAATGCACCAGATGACTCCAGCCTTGAGAAGCATCAGACCTGGTCTCTGAGTCACATCAAAGCTGCCACCAGGAGGCAGAATTGTTCCAAGATCGTTTTAAATGTGGGGAGCAGAGCTTGGAGAACCCAAGATAGTAGGGAACAGAGGAGCCATTTGCTGAGCACCTGCTGTGCGCCTGCCTGAGGCTCCTCACACTGGGTGTCTTGTTTAATCCCCATGATACCCTATTACGTACGTAAAAATAACAGGTCCATGTCATGATCTGAACTCTGCCGGACCAAGCTCTCTGACCTCATCCCCCCACACCCCCTTGTTCACTCTGCTCCAGCCCCACTGGCCTCTTTGCTGTTCCTCTAATGTCTCCAGCACACTCCTGCCTCAGGGCCTTTGCACTAGTTGTTTCCACTCCCTTGCACATTCTCCTCCCAAATAGCCACATCTTTAACTGTCTCATTTCCTTCAGGGAAATGTCAGCCTCTCACCAACACTTCTTTTACCTAACAGACTAGATGATTTACTTATTTATTATGTTTGCTTATTGTCTGTTTCTCTCTGCTAGGATGTACGTAGGTTGTTTTGTTCACTGCTAAGGTCAGAAGCCAAGACAGGAACACAGGACAGCAGCCTGGATGTTAAATTTTAATTCGGGGTCCAAGGAGGAGATATGAATTCTGACTATTCCCCTAACTTGCTGTGTGGTCCTAGTCAGTAGCTGCCCCTCCCTGAGCCTCAGGGTTCCATCTGTCCACCAAGAGCTTTGTTCCTGGTTTTCAACACAATAGCCAATGGAGTGAGGCCCAGCTCTGCTAGTGACCCCCCACACGTTCCCATCCGGGGTCCTTGCTCTGAGCCTGGGATTTTCCAGAACATTTCTTTTATCCCCAGCACGGGGCCCCGAACCTGGCATATAGGAAGTCTCAATAAATATTTATTGAATTGATAAATGAATGCATGAATTAGTGCATTCACTTCATTTATCTAAGCCTCAACTTCCTCATCTGTAAAATGGGGATAATAGTCATCTCAACCTCATAGGGCTGTTGTAAGAATTAATGGAGGTAACCTGGGTAAAGCACCATGTTCATGGCATGTAGGTGATCAATAACTTTTATCCATTGAGTTCCAACCTACTTCAAGGCACATCCACTGCCAGGGGTCCAGCTAAACAATACCCAAGCATTCAGAAGTTGGTTAATGTGAATCTTTTATCCCCAGTAACGGCTATTATATAGCTAGGACAGGGATTTTTTTATAAGCCCATTTCACTGAGGAGGACACTGAGGGATGACGTATAAAATAATTTGCCCATTTAATAATGTATCTTTGCCACCTGATGTATCCCTAGTACCTTCAACAGTGCCTGGCACATGGTAGGCATGGGATAAATATTTCTAAATGAATTAATCAAGCACCTACTATGTTCCAGGCCCTGTGGTAGGCACTAGTTAGGTGATGTACCCCAAATCATGTGGCCAATAAGTGGCAGAGGCAGGACTCGAACCCAAATCCATTAGTTTTCAAAGCTTGTGCTCATTCCTCCCGGAAGCACAGAATGACCGCCCAGAGGTCTCAAGGCCCTTCTGCTCCCAGAGCTGGGGGCAGGATCCAGCCCCAGAGTAGTTCTGCACATGAGTCAGCAGCAAGGTGAGTGCACTCCTCTTGTCCTGGCCAACCTCAGCCCCGGGCACCCAGCCTGGGCACCCGGCTTCATGCCTGGGGTTGGTGCCAGGAAGTCTCACCTCACCTGATCCAGAGCCGTGAGGCCACCAAGGTCACCACTTGAGCCTGGGTAACCTTCCCAGGACTGCCTGGCTGCCTCTGGGCCCAAGAACAGATAGCCAGGGCTTGGGGACGCAAGCTGGGGCACGCCTGGGCTCCATGCCAACCCCACACAAACCGGAAGGCAACCTCCAGGGCCTGGGGTGGGCTTCATCTTTAGGCAGGAAGCAGGGGATCGCACTAGGACCCCTGTGCTACACACCCCATTCTTCGACTGCCCACAGGCTGGGTGGGGACCCACTCGGGAGATTTAGCAGGTGCTGTCATCTGTCTGAGCCCTAAACCCTAAATACCTTGTTTCCTGCTAGATGACAGCTGTCCAGGGTAGGACCTGTCAAGTTACCTCTGTCACCCTGGTATCCTGACCTGCAGCCTCGTGGTGACGGCTGTACCCTTTCTAGCTGTTGCTAGGACAACAGCTGTTTTGATTTCCTCCCTGGAGAGGTCAACGGATCCATCTCCTACTTCTGCCCTGGATTACACATGACCTTCCCACTCTTCTGATGTTTCAAAAGAAGTCAGAAATCTGACTTTTTACATGAAGTCTCCTGATATATGTATATTTAATGCTGGTGACGAATTATGCTCATAAAATACTAGGCAGGGCAAAAGACCGTGGGCCAATAGTTTGTTTTTTCCTAAGATTCTGTGATCTTTCCAACCTATGATTCTAGGGCTCTATTCTAGGATTCCACGCAGGAACTTAAGACCATTTTTCAGACTGGAGAATTGTGTTTGCGGTGGAGGCAGGGGGGGTTGGAGAGTGGATGCTGCCTTGGGTCCCCCGGGCCCTCCCGTGACCTCCACCACCCTCCTACCCTGGCTTCTCACTTGGGAAAGCTGCTGCCAATGAGGATTCGGCCCAGGGGGTACTCCTTGCCCTCCACTGTGACGGGCGGGCTGACGTCCAGGTTGCCGAAGGAGTCAAGGCCAGAGACACCAGCGAACGGGATTTCCCGGGTTACATATCCAAAGTCGGGACCCTAAGGGAAAACCGTCGAGAGCCCCCCACCCCCAGAAGGAGGGGTCAGTTAGAAAAGGAAGAGACAGCTCTTGGGGTAGGGGAGCGAGGAGTGCTCCCGGGGGAATCCCACTCCCTGAAAAACAACCGCTATTCACTTTTCACACATCCTCCCGGTGCCCTGAGCATTGTGCTGTTAAAGCCGAAGCCAATAACAGAATAATAACTAGAAAATCCCTGAATGTTTGGAAATGAGGCAACATACTTCTAAAGAACCCATGGGTCAAAGAAGAAATCAATGGGGAGGTTACACAGTATTTTGAAGTGAAAGGTAAAAACCACACAGCACGTTAAAACTTGAGGGGATGCCAGTAAAGCTGCACTTCTAGGGAATTGCCGCAGCTCTAAACACATATATTAAGAAGAGAAAGGGTTGAAAAATCTTAGCTTCCGTTTCCAGCTAAGAAAAGAACAGCAAATTAAACCTAAAGAAAGTAGAAGGAAGGAAATGAGAAAGACAGAGCAGAGGACAGTGGAAAAGGCGCTGGCCAGGTCAAGCCCAGGGCTTGGGGTCAGGCCCTTTGTTGATGCAGACTCACCCCACAGAGCTCACTGTCACCTCCCCAGGGACTCTTCCTTGATCCCTCCAGGCTGGGGTAAATGTCCCTGCTCTGTGTGCCCATGAGTTCCTGGACCTTCCCCATCATATCCCCCACCAGACCCTGGCATTGTCCTGGAGGTGGGGGACAGGGGTCAGTAAACAGGCAGAGATGTGAGTTCTGGGACCCGACCCACCTCAAAAGGGGGGTTAGCCTAGCGGTAAAGTTCAGGGGCCGTGGAGGCAGCCCCTCTGGTTTTGAAGCCGCTGCTAACTAGCTGTGTGGCCTTGGGTAAGTTGCTTAACCTCTCTGAGCCTCAGTAAAGAGGGAATAATAATATCCATAGGAGTATGGATATCCATACTTATCCATAGGAGTCCACATGGATTAAATGAGCAACTGTATAAAGCTAGGAGGGAGGGCCTGGAACTTGGGACACGGTTGCTGGAGTGGCTCCTGTCGCCCTCCCGTGTATAGAAGCAGCATTGTGCCTGGCACACAGTAGGTGTTCAGAAAACATTCGTTACCTGAAGAGAGGACCTGGCTCACAAAAGCAAGAGCCATGAGGGCTCACTAAGGGTGCGTTGCCCTCAAAAGGCAGTTTGGTTTCCCCAGAGCTGACTCCTTTGTTCACTCCCCCTTTGGGGAGAGGAAGGACCTCAAGGAGGACTTTGCTGGCCTGTCCCTCCCAGAACAGGGGTGATTTGCATGAGATTTGCATTTCATTTACATATTCCTCCCAAACCTCCCACTAACTCGCCATTTGCCAGAACCCACCACCTGTGTCCTTTTGTAGCCCCTAAAGGACTAGGACCAGGCAAGACTGACTGGAGAATCCTATAGGAGGAGCCAGCCACGGTTTCCCCACTCTGCCCTTTGCCGCATACCAGGATACTCTTATAAGGGAAATACTTCAGGCGTCTGTTTCGGGGGGAGTCAAAGACCACTGGGAAGGATTTGTGAGGAGCCTCGATGTAGCCAAACTCCATCTCATCCTGGGAGGGGAGAGAAAAAGACCACAGTGACTGCCTCAGTATAGTATTAAGAATGGGTTAATCCCCCCAGGCCCAGGGCGGGGCAGGGCAGGACAGTGGGTCTTCCCCAAGACCTGGAGGGTGCAGAGGCCAGGGAACAGAGGTGGAGTGAGGCCTCTCAGGGCCGCAGCCAGAGGAGGACTCTGCCTGGGACCAGAGCACTTGGAGGGAAGCAGGAGAGACTGGGGCGATGCAGGCAGTGGCGGGGTGGGGGGGTGTTCCCCTAGACTGCATGTCCCCCACCCTAAGTCCTGGCACCCAGGCCGGCCTGGCTTCTCTAGGGAAACGGAGGCCGGTAGGAGCCTGCGCAAGCCAGCTTTCCCAAAGCCAGTGTAGAGGACGGGGTTCAGGCCTCCCGGGCTGCCCTCCTCTCCCGGATTGCTCCCGCACCCACCTGGATCCAGCGGTCATTCCGATTCTCAATCCAAGGGCAGACGATCAGCTTGCAGTTGGCTTTCGACGCCAGGTCAGACATGTCTTTCAGAAACTTCTCATTTGAGCCATGGGAGTCCACGACACTGCGAAACACAGGGAGAGGGGAGCGAAATAATGACCGCTGACTGTGGCCTTGGCCTCAGGGCCAGGAGGCAGGGGATGGATGGGGTGACCTTGATGCGGTCTGTGGTAGGCCCCGTGTGGCCCCTGGGCACAGGGGTTCAAACCCAGTCTCTGCACTAGAGAGACTCATAGGCTAATGACGGAGACAAATAATGTCCTCAGATCACATCAGGTGGCTGGTGCAAGGGGAGGGACAAGCCCGGGGCTGTGGAGCCCAAAGGCAGGGCACCAAAGTCCTGGAGAAGGTGACTGGGGACTGAATCTCACTGGTTTAGGTGGTAGTGAGAGGGCAGGTAGCCCCATCTCCTCCTGTTTCTCACAACTGGCCTAAACAAAGGAGTCAGGGTGGGGTTAGTGAGCAAACAGAAAGAAAGAGTTCCCTTCTGAACACCTGGGCCCAGCTCAGCAGAGCAAACCTGTTTGGCCACACCCTTCCTGGCCTTTTGACTTATGTTCCAAGTCATCTATGGCCCTTTCCAGTGGTCCAACCTCTGATGCAGAGGCCTGGAGTAGCCTTGCCAATCCAGGCTCACCTGCCCATCAAGGGGCCTGACAAGGATTCTGAGAGATGGCAGAAGGACCAGGGACCCGGGTTGGGGCAGGGCTCACAGAGGATTTTGGAGTCTGGGTCCCAAGTTCTCTGCAGGCCCAGGAGTACACCCACATCTGAGCAAGGCTGGGTCTCCTGCAGCTGCCAGCAGTCTGAACGGGGCCTGGCCCCACTGCCTGGAATAAATCCTAGATGTTCTGGGGCTGCTACATGCAGGACAGGGTAGGGCAGGTGTGCTGGACTTGAGCCATTGACCTCAGCCAGGGCCTTAGCTGCTCAGAGCAGGTAGGGCTGACAGGCCCAAGCCAGCCTGCTGCTATCCTATTCCCAGCTTGTGTCCATGGGTGCCTGCAATGAATCCGTCCAGTATGAGTGCAGGGCCAAGCCTGGTACGGCATTCTGTTCCTATCTCTATGAGTCCAGAGACGGTGGGAGAGCTGCAGGAGGGGCGAGGCCTCACCTGCACACATACAGCTCCAGGGGGCTTTGGGTGTTGGGGGTCATGATCCAGGGGGCCATGCGGAAGGTCACGGTGTCTGTGAAGTGGGGCACCTCAGGCAGGGTCTGGGGGGAAAATGAGGACTCAGTGGGCCCTGCAGGGAGCCCCATCAGGCTTCAAGACCCCGCAGCCCCCAGTCTCCCAGCCCTGGAGCCTCCAAACTGGTCCCTGAAGCCCCTCATCCCCTATCACAGCCCCCAGCGCCATACATACCTTGGTGTCCACCAAGCTGACGCTGAGAGAGACCAGCCCCAAGAAATGAGCGTCGGGAAAGGTGAGCCCCTCCACGTAGAAGCTGATCTTCCGCTCCCCCGGATGCCGCTCCACTTCGTAGGACAGATGCCAGGGCCCCAGCACCTGCTTGTAGTCTGAGAGAGAATTCCCACCTAGGGGGAACCAGAGTCAGCACTGGGGGCCCAGTGCTGGGACAGGGGTGTGGGGCTGCGAGGATGCGAGGACAGGAAACCCGAGGCCAGGAATGTAGAGGCAGAACCACCTTTGTGTTAGATCTACTTGGACTCCTCTCCAGCTCTGCCATGTGCAAGCTGTGTGACCTCAGCTCAATGACTCAACCTCTCTGAGCCTCAGGTCCTCATCTGTAAAATGGGCTAATATTATGTTTCTCATGCGGTCAGTGTAAGCTTTAAACTGGATAAGGAAGTAAAAGCAGCTGGCACAAAAGGTGAAAACAACCTAAATGTCCATCAACGGATGAATGGATAAACAAAATGTAGTATGTCCATATGCTGGCATGTTATTCATCCATAAAAAGGAATGAAGTATTGATACATGCTACAGCACAGATGAACCTTGACATTATACTAAGTGAAAGAAGCCCGACACAAAAGGCCTCATATCATATCATTCCATTTGTACGAGATGCACAGAATAGGTACATCCCTAGGGACAGAAAGCGGATTAGCTGTTGCCTAGGGCTGGGGGTTGGGGGTTGGGGAGTGACTGCTAATAAGTACAGGCCTTTATTTGGGGGTGATGAAAATGTCTTAGAGCTAGAAATTTTGTGGTAGTTACCCAACATTGAGAATGTACTCAATGTCACTGAATTGTTCACTTTAAAATGGTTATGTGGGGACTCCCCTGGTGGTGCAGAGGTTAAGAATCCGCCTGCCAATGCAGGGGACACAGGTTTGGGCCCTGGTCTGGGAAGATCCCACATGCCGTGGAGCAACTAAGCCTGTGCACCACAGCTACTGAGCCCGTGCTCTAGAGCCTGTGTGCCACAAGTACTGAGCCCACGTGCCACAAATACTGAAGCCCACGTGCCTAGAGCCCGTGCTCTGCAACAAGAGAAGCCACCGCAATGAGAAGCCTGCTCACCACAACGAAGAGTAGCCCCCGCTCGCCGCAACTAGAGAAAGCCCGCGCCCCTCAACAAAGACCCAATGCAGCCAAAAATAAATAAATTTATTAAAAAATAAAGTAAATAAAATAAAATGGTTAATTTTATGTTATGTGAATTTCATCTCAATTTTTTAAAAAAATCGCCTGGCACCTAGTAGTTCTGGCCCGTCGCCTTTTCCCCTCCCCTGAGGGTTGTCTGGGAAGCGCCACCCTGGCACGCTCTTACAGCATGAAATGTTCTCAGCTCACTTACGGAGACTTTGCTTATGTTCTGGTATCACAGAAAGTGTTTCCAAGCCGGACTCCTGGGTAACATTCCACCATTGGAACATTCTGGTCCCTGCCAGGCTCATTTAGCTGGGACAAGTTCTGAGTCAGTTTGAACAGAGGAGGATGAAGCGGAAGAAGGAAGGGGCAGGAGAGGTCTCTTGTGATTTATGAAAATGTGAGGGCACCTCAGGGTTAAGGGTTAGTGTTTTTGCTGGGGTTTTTTTTGGTTTTTTTTTTAATCCACAGACTTTGATTAATAAACTGTCAGAACAACTGGATTCTGAAGGCAGGCCTGGGCCTCAGCTTTGCTAGTCCCTGCCTCCACCCTACCCAGCCTGGACAGTGCTTGTTTTACATCGAGAACCCATTCCATGCTAACCGACCAGAGGAAGGATGGGCTCGGGAGAAGGGGCAAGGGTAGTGGAAAGAAGAGGGGCTTTGGTGCCCAAGAGACTGGCTTTGAATGCTTGCTCCATCCCCAACTGGTTGTGTGACCTTAGGGCAGTGAATTCACATGTCTGAGCCTCAGTTTTCCCCTCTATAAAATGGGTCTAGTTTGGGAACCTCTTTCTTGGGCGATATGTCGTGTCCTGATGGAGTGGCTGTTTGTAAGTGGTAGTGAGAGTTACAAAATGATGATGGAAGGAGGGAGCGAGGTGGATAAGAGAAGAATGGTTTGGGAAGCAGAAGATGGAGCAGGGAGGGAAGAGACCCCTCCAGGCCACTCACCCCTAGCGCAGAAGACCCCCACTCTCCTGGAATCAGAAAGCGGCACGTTCAAGACCAGCTTGTGGCTGTCAAAGAGCTCATCAGGGCCATCGCAGCTCAGCACCATTGGGGCCATGTCCTGCAGGTCTGGAGAGAGTGGTGCCCATGACACAATCCTGCTCCATCCCACACCATCACCCTGGACGACCCCATACGCCCCTTCTCGTGCTCACCATCCAGTGATGTCAGCTGAGTGTTGGCGAGGTCGATCCCCCTGGACCTGAGACCATCCCGGTCACAGTTGACCAGCAGGACAGCCCCATAGCCCTCAGGGCCCCAGCGCCAGGTTTTCTGTGGCAAAGCAAGAGGCCTTAGGGTCAGTGGGACCCAGGGGTCTCTGGGAAGGGGTTCTGGACATGGCTAGAGCTGTCTGCTTTGTTAACTTGGAGACTTCTGTATTCTGGGTTTGCTTAAAGATTTATAGAGGGATCATAGATTTGGGGAATGGAGTTCCAGGTCCCTACACCCAGAGCCACTCCACGCTTGTGCAGTGAACAACTTGAACAACAGCTCCTCCCAGCCATCACACTGGAAGAGGAAGGGTGATGGCGCCAAACCCAGAAATGGCCTTTGCCAGTCTGCTGAGCTTTGGTTCTGCCAGCAGACTAAGACTGCCTCGCCCTGACCTTGATGGGGCTGGAGAATTCCTGGGAGACTCTCCCCATCCCAGTCCTCTCCTGGGGCCTGTCCCACAGTTTTCTCTGACTTTCACTTGAGATCCTGCAGGCCCTGCAAGATAGTCTGAGCTGAGAGGTGGGGAAGATGGCTGGAACCCTGCCTCTGTGATCAAAGCTCTTCCTGATGTGCTTCTTTTTTTCTCTTTTAATTTATTTGCTTATTTATTTTGGCTGTGCTGGGTCTTAGTTGCGGCACACAGGATCTTTGTTGCGGCATGTGGGATCTGTAGTTGCAGCATACATACTTCTTATTTGTGGCATGCGGACTCTTAGTTGCGGCATGCATGTGGGATCTAGTTCCCCGACCAGGTTTGGAACCCCAGGCCCGCTGCATTGGGAGTGCAAGTCTTACCCACTGGACCACCAGGGAAGTCCCCTTCCTGACGTGCTTCTACTTTATCCCCACTAGACTCTGCAAGGCAGGGCTTTTTTTCCCCATTTCACAGAAGAGGGAAAAGAGGATCTGGGGTGTGAACCCCAAGTCACATAGATGGGATTCAAACTTGGATCTGGGGGACCTTACAGGACCACTGCTAACTTATATGGCACTCTTGTTCACCCCTCTGGGTAGATGCTTCTCTGTACACGGCCCAAGACATGATTTATATCATAGGCCCCACCCACCACCTTGCCCAAGCAACCTTGTGCAGTGAACAACCTGCACAGCCATCCGTGGCAGCCTTACTCCATCTTGTCCACAAAGTCTTATATATGATTCAGGCTTCCTCTCTGGGGTCTTTCCCTGAAAATCATATTTTCTACCCTCCCAGGATGGCTTTCAGATACATCCAGTGGGGTAATGCCTTGAGCCCACCTCATCTTCGTCCTCACTCTTCAGGATCTGTCAGTCACTTGACAAGTCACCTACCACGCTTGGGGGTCCAAATACAGCCCAGGAAATAGAAAAGGCCTCAAGAAAAAGAACCAATCCCAGTTCTAAGGTGGCACAAGAGAGACCCAGAGAGGGTAAGCTGTTTTCCAGGAGTCACACAGCATGTTGATCACACAGTGTAAGTTAAGGCCCATTCATGCTGATTTGGGAGTCCTCAGATGGCTTCCCTATACTGCTGGATACCACAGACCCTAGGAATCCATCACCCTTCTGGAGGAAGAGCCCACTCCACCCCAGGACCACCCCCAGGTTTGCCTGTCAACTCTGCCATCTTGGGGTAACCAGGAGAGTCCCACCTTGTCGCCTTGGCTCCTCTTCACCTTGCCCGTGCGGCCCGTGTCGACGTCGAGAGAGATGTCTGCAAAGAGATGTAGAGGGACTACCAGGGCTCCCCGGTCCCACCCTCGCACCATAATGTCCAGGTTGGGGCAATCTTCGGCCCCTCCACAAGCTCTTGAGAACCAGGAAGCCCTGTTCTGGGGCCACACCCAACACCTGAGAGGCTCTTGTGGCAGCCCCCTGTGGTTCTGGGCATTGGAGGGACCCAAGCCTTTGGCTCTTGTATTTTTGACTCTTCTATGTGGGCTGAATTGCTAGCTCTTGGGGGCCCTGACTCTGGAGGTCGGGATCAGGCCTGAGGTTCTAGGTGCTGGTTCTGCGGTTCACAGGGCCAGCTGCCGGGGTCTGGCCGAAGGTAGCATGTGGCTCTCCATGGTTTAGTCATGTCTTGAAGTTCCAGTGAGTGTGATAGGCAGACTCTGGATGAAGGAGGCCTATTGTGGGTCTAGCTGGTGACCCATGGGCAGTGCAGTTTCCAGATTCTTATGGCCCTAAGTATGGCTGCGACTCCACCCCTGAGGCTCTAGAGTGGATGAACCGCCTCTGAAGAAGCCAAGCTCCTCGATGGGGGAGGAAGATGTCCATGGGCCTTGCACTTGGGGGCTCCCCTAAGACCCTCAAGCAGCCAGCATAGAGGGGTGGAGAGCCAGGGAGGTGGGACTTACCGGCGCCAGTGAGGTAGAGCACACTGTGGCCCAAGGCACTGTCCTTCTGCTGCCCAAAGTAGGAGACGTTCACCTGTGGGGACATGGTCAACCCTAAGCCAGCACGACCGCCCCTTCAGCGATGGCTGTGACAGGGGGAGTGAGGGGACACTCCGGCGGCCCTGCTTAGAGGCAGGGGAGGCATGGGGGGCCCAGCTACTCCCTGCTGCTGAAGGCCCAAGGCCCACGGGCTCCCGGCTTGGATCCAGAGCCCCCTTCTCCAGCTGGAGAGGCTGTGGATGCCTCCTCAGCTCCCAGGGCTGAGCTGAGGGGCAAGGAGGGCCAGATGGGGTGCGGGAGGATCCCAGAGGGAGCAGCTGGACCCTCAGGAATCCATGGGGATGTCAGAGAGAAAGAATGAGGGAAGGGACAGCTGTCACTAGGGACAGGCAAGTTATTCAACCTCTCTAAGCCTCTGTTTCTTCATCTGTAAAATGGTAACAATGACCACCCCCCACCCCCACCCCATAGTAGCAGCCCAAGCTCACAGAGCTTTCCCCATGCCCTAGAACCCATGGCCAGGGCTCGACCCGGGCCATCTCAGTGGGCCCCCAGGATGACCCCAGTAGATGGGGCTCAGAGGTAGGATTTGAGCTCCAGGGCCCCTACTCTCAACAGCTGCGCAGTCCCCACCTTTTTGGTGTCGTTGGAGAAAAGGCTGAATCAATGAATCAGGGGTCACTGTGTGTGTGGTGGGTGAGTGAGAAGGGTACCATCTGTGAAAGAGAAGGCTTCCTGCTTCCTTAGGTGGGAGACACACACCCTGGTATGTACCTGTGTCCACGTGTGTGCATGTGTGTATGGGTGCTGTCGAGGACTCCTGTCTGCACAGGAGTTGGGGGCTTGTTTGGGGTCTGCGTGGAGCTGTGTTAAAGGGGGCGTTTGTGAATTTGAGGGGACGAGCAGGAAGGCTGTGCTTTTACGGGAGCATTCGTGTATGTGTGCGTGTGACGTTGGGGCACTGGGGTGGGTTTGCATGTTTGGGTGTCTGTTGAGTTGCATTAGGATGTGTCGCGTGGACGTGGGTGGCAAAGCCTTGTGGGGTTTGGTTGAGTGGGGGTGATGTGTGAACGGGGTATGCTTTGTGGGGGACTCTTACCTTCTGTGGGGAAGTAGCCTCTTACCTTGAGATCGTTTAAAGCCTTACTGGCTGCGTCCACAGATATGATCACATCCACGCCAGCATCCAGGGGCCAGTGGGCCTTGTCTATGGGCTCTGTCACCTGTGCTGTGTTGTAGGCCGTGAAGACCTCCACCCCGGAGCTCCCAGAGACCCTGAAGGTCTCAGCATCCTTGGGCACATCACTGATAGAAAGGAGAGAGGAGAGCATCCGGGGGCTCAGGAGAGAGACCAGCGGGGTAGTGGGCTGGGGCTACCCGGCTATGCAACAGCACCCCCTAACAGCTGGAGTGGGGAACGGTGGGGGGGGGGAGGGGGCCACTGGCCAGGAGACCAACCTGGTTGGGCCCCAGGGCTCCATTCCAGCTCTCCACTGATTCCCATGTGACCCACCCTGGACACGTCGTCCCCGGGTCTCAGTCTCCCCATCTGCAACATGAAGGGCTTGGAGCAGAGCAGTGGCTGTTGAGCTCTGTTTTAGTGGCAGAGCCCTTTCAGTGGACCTCGCGTGGAACCCCAGACAGAAGAAGGACAAAAGGGGGCCGGGGGGTGGTGCCGAGCCACTGTGTTTAACCCTTCCACTCCCACCGCAGCCCCTGAGGCTCCAGAGAGCAGAGACTGAAAACCTCTGGACATCCTCAATACCCCCCCTCCCCCAAAGCTTCCTGCTTTTATGCTTCCAAATTCTCTAACCCAACAAGAAATCCATTCGAGACCACCTCTCACCTCCTCCACTGCCACCCCTGCACCCACCTAGAGTGCTGGGCAGCTTCCTAAGCCCACCTGTGCCCGCTCCAGTCTGTCCCCCACTCAGAGCGGATCACGTTGTTCTTATGCTCGAAAGCAACGGTTCGCATCACACACAGCAAAGTCCTCACAATGGCATACAAAGCCCCTCCTGATATGCCCTCTGCCACCTCCCGGGAACCTCCTCTACCCCACTAGGCTCAGTCCTCACTCACTCTGCTCAAGCCACACTGACTTTCCTGATGTTCCATGAAGCTGCCAGTCTGTCCTGCCTCAGGGCCTTTGCACTGGCCGTTTCCTCTGCATAAAATGCTCTTCCCCCAGATATCCACAAGGCTCACTCCTTTACCTTCTTCAGGGCTCTGCTTAAATGTCACCTTCTCAGTGAGCACCCCCCGCCCATCACTCTATTTAATGCTACACCTTGTCCCACCTTCTCCCACACTCTCCTTATCCTTGCCACTCTACTCTGATTCTTTTTTGTTTGTTTGCTTGTTTGTTTTTAACATCTTTACTGGAGTATAATTGCTTTACAATGTTGTGTTAGTTTCTGCTGTGTAACAAAGTGAATCAGCTATATGTATACATATATCCCCATTTCCCCTCCCTCTTGCGTCTCCCTCCCACCCTCCCTATCCCACCCCTCTAGGTGGTCACAAAGCACTGTCTGCTCTGGTTCTTAATCATACTGTTAGGTATTGTCCGTCTCTCCTGCTAGAAGGTCAGGTCCACCAGGGCAGGGAGTTTTGTCTGTTTTGCTCATTGCTATCTCCCAGCACCTATAACAGTGTCTGGCGTGTGGTCAGTCTCATAAACACTTGTTAAATGAATGAATGGATTCAGTTGCCCCTAGTCTGCAGGGGGATTCAGGCCCATCTGCACCCAGTGGTACAGAACTTGACTGAGGCCATACCCTGCAAAGTTCTCCCCGTCTACCTGATATACCACATCCACCCAATACTCCAGAGCTCTGGGCTCCAGAAACGGGGCTCAGGAAGCCCTCAGTCTGCCAGGCCCCAGCCGGGGGCACCCATCTTCTGGGCCTCCACGCTACTTCTCAAGCCACCAGCTGCTTCCAGCCACAGCAGGTAGGGGCCAGCCTTCCTGGGCCGTAGACTCAGAGGGGTTGCTCTGCAAACTCGGGCTACAGGGCACCAGGAGCTAAGCCAGCAGGGCCTCTGGGGGCGCTTGTCCTTCTTCATCCCCTGAATAAACCTGAGCTGTGTGCCTCCCTGTCCCAGCCCTGTGATGGGCCCCAGAGTTCCATGAGGCCCTTGGCCATGTGGAACACACACAGTGGAGGGGAAGTTGGACGAGGGAACTACATGTCAGGGCTCCCCACTGCCGTCCCCCAGGACAGAGCCGTCAGCCTCAAGGCCACCACCCAAGGTCAAGTCAACTTGCAAACATCCACCCGACTGCAAAGATGCCAGGGCCACAAGGGTCCTTTGATACATCCTCCTGCCTCCATTGTTTCCTGTATCCCTGAGAAACCACCCAAGTATTAAAGCCCCTGGAGAAACCAGACACCCCTCCCAGATCCCCACCGTGGTCACTCAGTCCCCACAAAAAACTGCCCCCATTGACAATGGTGGTGATGGTCGTAGTTACAACAGTTCCAAGTCCCACGCGGGACCTGGCTCTCTGAGGCACATCATGGCCCCATAAGGCCATTATTATTCTCGTTTTAAAGATGAGTCTGGGGTGGAGAGGGGCCCCTGAGCCCTGCAGGCTGCTGGCAAGACCCACAGGCCCTCACCCCATTCCTGGCCTCACCGTCCTCAAGAGGCACTTTCAGGCATCTTCCCACCTTACATGCCCTTTGCCTTTGTTTAGTCAGTTGCCATAGGAACCCAAGTCTCCCAGACTTAGAACCCCCATTTTCCATCTCCAGACTCAAAGCTGTCTTTTGAACATCTCTTTAGGGTGTCTAACAGGCTTTTTACATTTAACGTGTCCAAAACGAAACTCTTAGTTCCCCACTTCTGCCCCGTCCAAACCTGCCCGGGTCAGGCCACATCATCGGATTCATCCTGGCCTTCTCTCCTTCCCTCGAGCTCACATCCAGTCACCAGTGAACCCTATCAGCTCTCCCTTCACAACATCACCTGCTGACATTCACATCTCTTCCACGCCTAACGCCCTGGTCCAGGCACCAGTTTTTTCCATGTGGATTTTCACAATAGGCTGGTCCCCCTGCTTCTTCTCCTGCTGCCCACGATCTGGCCTCAACACAGCAGCAGAGGGATCCTCTTAACACAAAAGTCATTCAGCATCCCTTCTGTTCACAGCCTTTCCCCGGGGGCTCTGCAGTCTGCGCCGAGTTGGCTGCGCCCTTCTCACTCCTGCAAACCCAGCTCTTGCTCTCCCTCCAGTTGCCAAGCTCCCTCCTGCCTTCGACCCTTTGCACTTGGGTTCTCTTCGTTCACAATGTTCAGCTACCAAGCATCCGCTGGGGGCTCCGTGCCTTATTTCCTTCTCAGAGGTCTTCCCTGACTGCCCTATTTAAGGCTGTGTGACATGGGTGACACCATGAACCCCACATTCCCTAACCCCATGACCCAGCTTCATTTCAACCCATGGCACTTGTCACCTGACATGTCATGTTTATTTGACATGTTTTTCTCTTGTCCATCTCTCCTGTTTCTCCCTCTAGAATGTAGGGAACTTTCCCATTTTACTTTCACTAAAACTACTGTCATCTCAGCACCCAGCGTGGTGCCTGGTGTGGGCAAGGGGCACAAGAAACCCCTGTTTTATGGATGAGGGCAAGGCAATCCAGGAACGTGGAACTGTACCCGAGCAAGAACCTATGGACCTTCCCAGGACAGACCCCCCCCCCCTCCACCATGTCTTCTGCCTGCCTCTTGTTTGTAATTTTAGCCTCCTAGGCCTTCCCCAAGTTCCAAAGAATAAATTTAATCAGAAAAATGAGAAAATGCAGAAACAATGGAAAACAGCCAAGCAAGACAAAATAATAATAGTTCAGCCATTAAACAAAGTCAAGGATCTTTAGTTCCTCCTCAAGGGCTATAGATAATATTGTGAGCCACATCCTTTGAGCTGTTTTGCAGATACTGAAGCCCCCACCAGGTGGAAGAAGTTAACTGTATGCTGCCCACAAGCACATAGACGCCAGACCGGTTGGAACCAGAAGGTTGATGATGTTGACTCCCAATTACCTCACCACCAACCAATCAGAAGAATGTCCACGAGCTGATCACACACCCCGAAACCCTCTCCCTCACCCTGTCTTTAAAAACCTTTCAATGAAGTTAGAACACTCCCTCTCATACACAAAAATAAACTCAAAATGGCTTAAAGACTTAGACATAAGACATGACACCATAAAGCTCCTGGAAGAGATCATAGGCTAAACATTCTCTGACATAAATCGTACCAATGTTTTCTTAGGTCAGTCTCCCAAGGCAATAGAAATAAAAACAAAAATAAACAAATGGAACCTAATCAAACTTACAAGTTTTTGCACCGCAAAGGAAACCATAAACAAAACGAAAATACAACCTAATATTTGCAAACGATGTGACCAACAAGGGCTTAATTTCCAAAATATACAAACAGTTCATACAACTCAACAACAAAAAAACAAACAACCCAATCGAAAAATGGGCAGAAGACCTAAATAGACCTAAATAGTTTCTCCAGATAAGAAATACAGATGGCCAATAGGCACATGAAAAGATGCTCAACATTGCTAATTATTAGAGAAAGGCAAATCAAAACTACAATGAGGTACCACCTCACACCAATCAGAATGGCCATCATTAAAAAGTCTGCAAATAACAAATGCTGGAGAGGGTGTGGAGAAAAGAGAACCCTCCTAACACTGTTGGTGGGAACGTAAGTTGGTGCAGCCACTGTGGAAAACAGTAGGAAGTTTCCTCAGAAAACTAAAAATAAAATTATCATATGATACATCAATCCCACTCTTGGGCATATATCTAGACAAAACTATAATTCAAAAAGATACATGCACCCCTATGTTCATAGCAGCACTATTCACAATAGCCAAGACATGGAAGCAACCTAAATGTCCATTGAGAGATGAATGGATAAAGATGTGGTACATATATACAATGGAATACTACTCAGCCATAAAAAAGAATGAAATAATGCCATTTGCAGCAACATGGATGCAACTAGAGATTATCATACTAAGTGAAGTAAGTCAGAAAAAGACAAATACCATGTGATATCACTTATATATAGAATCTAAAATATGACACAAATGAACCTATCTATGAAACAGAAACAGACTCACAGACATAGAGAGCAGACTGGTGGTTGCCAAGGGAGAGGGGGGTGGAAGAGGGATGGAGTGGGAGGTTGGAGGTTAGCAAATGTAACTGTTATATAGAGAATGGATAAACAGCAAGGTCCTACTGTATAGCACAGGGAACTATATTCAATATCCTATGATAAACCATAGTGGAAAAGAATATAAAAAGAATGTATATATATGTATGTATAACTGAATCACTTTGCTGTACAGCAGAAATTAACACAACATTGTAAATCGACTATACTTCAATTTAAAAAATATTGGAAAGAAAAAACATACCCCACAACCCTCTCCCTCACCCTGTCTTTAAAAACCTTTCCCTCAAAGCCATTAGGGAGTTTCGGTCTTTCAAGGACTAGCTGCCTGGACTCCTTGCTTGGTGCCTGCAATAAACGCTGCCCTTTCCTTCACCATAACCTGGTGTCAGTAGACTGGTTTTTCTGTGCACAGGCAAGCGGACCCAAGTTTGGTTCGGTAACAAAATGGCTTTCCCCAGACTGCTCAGCTGGCAGGTTGGTTGAGCTGGAATTTGGATCCAATCTGCTTGGCCCCAGAGCCCTTGCCCACACACCCCAAGAGCAAGTAAGCATGAGCCCAGGGCACCCAGCTGATGGCAGAAGGGTTTCCAGCTCCTGGGAGACCCCTACCCCCACCCCACTCAGAGACTGTCATCGCTGACACAGCCCTTTCAAGGGGAGCAGGATTCCATGGAGCCAATCCCCAGCTTTGGGCAAAAGATGACATTTCCAAGTCACAGCCCTGGCCATACAACCTCTTATTTGGAGTGTTGGTAGAAAATAATAATAATAATAATAATAATAGAAGATGAAGGAGGAGGAGGAGGAGGAGGAGGAGAAGGGCTACTAGGACCTTTGGAGCCCAGCCTGGTCTCCTGCAGTCTAGATCGACCTCCAGCCTTGCTCTGCAGCTCACACCTATTTCACCCCTCTCTGGGGTGCTGGGATCCTGGTCTCAGCTTCTTTCTCCCCAGCAGGTGCCAGGTGAGTCCCTACAAGGAGACCTTGGGGAAAGGAGGCTTCCTGCAGGAGGCACCTGATGGGCAAGGCTGAGGCCCAGGGCAGGTCTCACCTGCCCTCTGGGAGGGGTCTGTTCGGGTCCTAGGCCCCCTGCCTTCCAGGCCCCGTCAGCCCATCCAGGTCACTTCCCTTGTGCTGTCTCTCAGGGTGGAAAAGGCGAGGGGAGCTGAGGATATCCCAGCAGTAGCTTTGCAGGCTGCAAGGGAGGGGCTGCTGCTTTCCGCTGGCGTCAGAGCTTGGCAGGTTGTGCCAGGCAGGCACCTGGCCGTCTTGGTTCTCATTCCCTCAGCATCCTACCCCCTCCCCTGCCCCCGGCCCTGGGGACAGGGTCCACACTGCCTTTCCTCACCTCTCAGACTCCCTGATCTGTGGGTGGGGCTGTGGATTAAGGGCTGCTCTTGGGGGCTGTAACAGGCAAGTGTGGGAGTTGGGGTGAGCCCCGGGCTGCCCCAAAGTGGGATTTGTCTCACTGGTTTCCCCAAGCTGCTCTGTGGGTTCCTCCCAATCCACGCACCGTAACCACCCCCAAACCCCACCACAACCCTCACACACCCACCCCACTCCCTCCTGACCCCGGCAGCTGCTTCCCTTTGATCGCGTCTCATGATGCAGCCCCCAGACCCAACCAAACCCCGGTATGCAGCCCTGGTTCATCCCCAAACTCAGAGTCAAGTGAGGGAATGGATTTTAAAACACTCCTTTACTTTTTTTTTTAATAAATTTATTTTATTTTATTTATTTTATTTTTGGCTGCATTGGGTCTTCATTACTGCGAGCGGGCTTTCTCTAGTTGTGGCGAGCGGGGGCTACTCTTTGTGCGGTGCACGGGCTTCTCACTGTGGTGGCTTCTCTTGTTGCGGAGCACGGGCTCTAGGCGCGCGGACTCAGTAGTTGTGGCTCACGGGCTCAGTAGTTGTGGCTCATGGGCTGGAGAGCACAGGCTCAGTAGTTGTGGCGCACGGGCTTAGTTGCTCCACGGCATGTGGGATCTTCCTGGACCAGGGCTCGAACCCGTGTCCCCTGCATTGGCAGGCGGATTCTTAACCACTGCGCCACCAGGGAAGTCCCAAACACCCCTTTATTAAATGAAGGGGACGAAGTCATTGCCATACTAGAGGCTCCCTGTCGCCCAGGCAGTAGGTGTCATCATTGTTATTATCTTTATCGTCATTTCCAGTGTTATGCTGATGAGCCTGTGAGCTGGTGCCAGCACCCTGCCTTCTTTCTGCCCCCTCTCTGCGGAGGTGGGACGAGGATGGGGATGGGGAGGGGGCAGTCTTCTGCATTCTTGGAGACCCACTTCAAATGCCACCCCTTCCGTGGAGTGGAGTAAGGGCTGTGTGTGGAGTATGGCCTGAGACCTGGTCACTCAGCTGCTCTGAGCCTTGATTTTCCTCCTCTGGAAAATGGATATAATCCAAAGAGCTACTTCCTAGGGCTGTTGGGTGGTTTCCATGAGATGGTGCATTTAAAGTGCTTGGCGGGCTTCCCTGGTGTCGCAGTGGTTGAGAATCTGCCTGCCAGTGCAGGGGACACGGGTTCGAGCCCTGGTCTGGGAAGATCCCACATGCTGCAGAGCAGCTGGGCCCGTGAGCCACAATTACTGAGCCTGCGCGTCTGGAGTCTGTGCTCCGCAACAAGAGAGGCCGCGATAGTGAGAGGCCCGCGCACCGCGATGAAGAGTGGCCCCCTCTTGCCGCAACTAGAGAAAGCCCTCTCACAGAAACGAAGACCCAACACAGCCAAAAATAAATAAATTAATTAAAAAAAAAAAAGTGCTTGGTACACAGTAGGTGCTCAATAAGTGTTAGGTGCCATCATCGCTGTTACTACCACTCTTCCCAGAACCCCCAATAGCCCAAACCCAGTCAGGCCAGGACCCCATGTCCTTTCCTCTGTGTCCCCAAAGCACTGGTCCAGACCTTCCTTGCGGCCCCTTCACAGCCTGTGTCACCCAGCGTCCCGACTCACCCTGTCGCATCCCCAGCCCCGGGCCCAGAGCAGGGCCTGTTTCACCAGGTTAATAAAGAGGCTGCAAGGAGAGTGGAGTCAATTCTTAGAGAATCTCACAAAAGGAAGCACAGAGGACGGGACGGGGAATTTCCAATCAACAGGAAATTCCCAGCCTTGCCCACTTGCCTTGGCAAGACATGTGCCCACCCACCTGGTAAGGCATAAGGACAGCATGTTTCACAGGTCATATTGGGTAGGGTAGTATTGGGGTGGCATTTTCAAGCACCTACTATGTGCAAGGCACATGCTCAGCTTTTTTTTTTTTTTTTTTTTTTATTTATTTATGACTGTGTTGAGTCTTCGTTTCTGTGCGAGGGCTTTCTTTAGTTGCGGCAAGTGGGGACCACTCTTCATCGCGGTGCGCGGGCCTCTCACCATCGTGGCCTCTCTTGTTGCGGAGCACAGGCTCCAGACGCGCAGGCTCAGTAATTGTGGCTCACGGGCCCAGTTGCTCCGTGGCATGTGGGATCTTCCCAGACCAGGGCTCGAACCCGTGTCCCCTGCATTGGCAGGCAGATTCTCAACCACTGCGCCACCAGGGAAGCCCTCAGCTTTTGATGCCTCATCTACACTTCACAACAACCCTCGCAGGAACACGTTGCTGTCCTCATTTAGCAGATGAAGAAATCTCAGAGAGGTTAAGTAACCTTCTTGGAGTCACACAGCTGGTAAAGGATGGAAGGAGCAGCAGGTTTGTCTTCTATGTTATGCTGTCCCGCTGACTTGAAAATGAGTGTGTGTGCCCTGAGCGTGTCCCCGGCGGGGACAGGAGGAAGGAAGTAGTCAGGGAAGATGTAGGAAGGAAAAAGGAAAATGTTGAAACTTTGCAACACAAGCTCCTCAATGTGATCCCTTGGGAGCTGGCAGGATGTGGGGCACTGAGGCAGGAAAGCCCTCTTCCCCCTCCACGCACCTGAACTTTGCAGGGGTGAAGTCAGTGCAGACCAGGAAGATGGCACCCATGACCTTCTGGCCCCTTTCTGCCCTAAGACAATGAGACTGTGGAGTATCTTCATAGGCCTTGGGTCAGAGAGGGGTCTCAGAGGTCATCCTGGCCAACTCCTTGCCCATCGCAGAACTCTGTGCTTGAACAGGTCCTGTGACAGGCAGCTCACTACCTTACAGCCCTCTGTGCTTTGACAGCTCAGGAAATTAGAAAGCTTTTCCTTTTACTTGGCTGCAACCTGCATCCAGAAGCTTCCTCCCACTGGGGCTCCACAGGCCACACCTTACCTCAACTACTCGGAAGTTGATCACCTGGTCTCTAGGGAGAAGAGAAACACAGCAGTCATGGAGTCCCTCCTATGCCGTCCATCTTACCTGCTACTTGGATACCACCAGCCCCTAGGGACGATCTCAGGGGTCAGGGGACCCCTCTGTCCAGCCTAGGGTCTGGGCAGGGAGGGCAGAATGGTGCTGACCCCGCCTCCAGCTAGGGGAGTAGGTATGGGGGTGGCGGCAGAGGACCAGGTTGCCCTGGAGGCTTGTCCAGGGCATTGTGCTTGGGGAGAGGCGAGGGCAGAAGGGAGAATAATGCAGAACTGGATGGAAAGGCTGAGGAGCAAGCTGACGGGCAGCCCTTGAGCAGACCAGGCCAGCCAAGCCTGTGACTCCCCCTTCACACTTGATCAGCCACCTGTCTGCCCAGAGCCCCAGAGGTGCCACTCTCCAGGTGTCCTGGACTTGACGTTCCCTGGACTGAAGCCACAAGAAATGCCCTGGGACCAGCCAGCAGGACCTGGCAAGTCCTCTCAGGTATGACCAGCTCTGTAGTCGCTTCTGCCAGGAGCCGAGAACTGCTGTGGCCAACAGTCCCACGGAGCTGGCCAGACCCCCACAGGCTCCAGCCCTAAAGAACGGCAGCTCCGGGGAGCACAAGGAGTCCTGCTAGTGCTGTCGGCCGCTCTGCCTCAACATGCATTTCCTGAGCACCTACTGTGCCACCCTGGGCACCAGGACAGAAGAGATGAGTCACCCCTGGCCCTGCCCTCATGGGATCCACCCAGGGCAGGGACATCACGGTCCCCAAAGTGCTTTTACTCCGTTCTGATTCCATCCCCACGGTCCCTGCTTGCTGAGCAGAACAGTTATTATTCTTCTCCCCACTTTACAGATGATGTGAAATTCAGAGGGAGGCCACATGCGGGGCGACAGCGGAGAGCTGAGATGTGACCCCACTCAGGGTCTGACTCCAAAGCTCATCCTCTGCCCTGCCTCCACCCACCCCTCGCACCGACCCAGCAACGTAGAAAATTCCGCGATAATGGGCTCTCTTGGGGTTGAGCTCATAGAATTTGGGATCAGGCAAACCTGGGTTCAAATCCCAGCTCTGCCATTTGTTGGCTGTGTGACTTTGGGCAACTCTCTTGACATCTCTGTGTCTCAGTTTCCTTGTCTGCAAAATAGGGATCGTAGTAGTCACTACCTCATAGGCTTGTTGTGAGATTTAATTGAGATAGTACAGCAAGCACTGTGAGCTGAAGAAGGTGCTGTCACCATTGTCATTACTGTCACAAGGGGCATGGGGAGCAGGCAGACCCTGGGGAATAGGATTCGTCCATCTCCCTTCACTCTCAGACCTGCCCCCAAACCCGGTTAGCTATGCAATTGTTAGCGTCCACATTCTGAAGGTTTTTTAGCTCCCAGACTAAGATGGGAGCCCCTCGGGGGCGGGGGTGGATCGTATCATCTCCGAGTGCCTCAGCCCAGCACAGAGCTGAACAAGGAGCAGGTGACCAGTAACATTTGTTAAGTGACCACAGCGGGGCAAAGGTCACAGAAGGTTCAGGCCCCTGTGTGGCTTCCTCCTTGGTCCTCCCTGGTTGCTGGCTGTGGCCGACAGAGGTCGGGGAGGCGATGGCTGACATCACATCACAGGCAGGGATTTTCCCCTAAGTGTAGAATCACACTGGGTGTAGCTATGTCCTCTCCCTCTTTCCTTCCTTCCCAGAGATAAGAATCACGGGTGCGTTATGCCTTGTCATTGCTCAGCTAAGGCCACACCCAGAGAGCCTGCAAGGAGGGCCCAGGCTGGCCAGGCCTTCTTTCAGTGGACCCCTGCCTGCCCAAGGAAGGGGGCTAGAGATGGGGGGTGGCAGCTTTCCACCCCGGGCCTTCCCAGCAGAGGCAAACAGGAGCTGGGGGCCAGAACACCCTTAAGAGAAGAGCCCTGAATGGAAAGCCAGAATCATGAGTCACTTCTCCCCTCTCAGCCTGTTTCCCCATCTGCAAGATGGGAAATTGTATGGCTGTGCTCCGTGGATTATGCAATTCTCATCTGTAAACCGGGGGCCAAATTCACAGGTACAATCAATGGGTGATATTATCCTCATCTAGCATGGGAGGAAACAGGCTCAGAGAGGCTAAGTAACTGGCCCAAAGTCACACAGCCTGCAAGGACCAGCCTGACCCTAGCTGGTGGTTATGACTGGTTGCCAGCCACCTTGTTCTCTGCAGCCATTGAACTGACTCTCGGAGGCCCCGTCCCAATGGAGCTTCCTTCTCTGGGGCCCATGCTGCACAGAGCCCAGCCTTCCTTCTCGTCCAGGTCCGGAAGCCCCAGCCCACCCTTTCACTACATTTGGCAGCCTGGCTCAGACCACACCCTCTGCAGGATCCTCCTGAGGAACTTCTGGCCTTCCCTTTGCCCACCCTCCCAGCACGGCAATGGAGACCCAGGTGGGGGTAGGCGAGGTCATAAATGTGGTAGGGAAGGTGTGCTGGAGAAACGCTTGGCAGGGCTTCAGGTGGCCTTGGTCTTAAATGCAGGGTGACTGGGTTCTCTGTTCTGGGGCCCAGGGTGCATTTGGAGACCCAACTCAGGTCTGTACCTGCTGCAAGGCCAGGCTCCTGAAAAGTTCCGGCAGGTCCCAGCTCCCTCGGCACCCGCCCCTGGGTGGCAGCATTCGGAATCGCCCCGCTGCTCCCAGCCCACAGCTGAGGTCCCTCTCCTGGGCTCCCCAGGTGGCTGATGTCCTTGGCTGGGTGTGGATTTACCAGTTCCTTCCAGCCTCACCCCCACCTCCCACACGTCTTTGAGCATCAGGACCACTTGGCAGAGCTGAACAGCTGCTTAGAAGCCACAGCAAAGGGAATGGAAGCTTCTCTGGACATAGCAAAGGAGGGGACAACACATCACAGGGAAAGCATTTTGGGGGTCAAGGAGGCATCTACATCATGGGTGAGCGATCACCCCTCCATTCCCTGCATCTTGAGTCTTCTCTCGGGGTCCACTGCCTGGCCCCGGGCCCGCCACCAAGAGAGGAAGGTGGGGATTGGGAGGAGGAGAGAGAAGTGGAGTTGGAAGTGATGGGAGCAGGAGGGGGAAGAGGAGACAGTCAAGGATGAGGAGAGATTCCAAGACCAAAATGATGGGAAGGGGAAGGGGGGACAGGGAAGGGGCTATAGGGCCAGAAGAGGGGAGGGAAGAGTGACTGAATGGATTCCCAGGTCTCAAAATGGGAGTTAGCAACGAGGACCAGGGAGGCAGGGACATCTGTAGACTTAGGGGGCGACTGACCTCTGGTACCCTCTCTGATGCTAGTACTTTACGTTTCAATAACTCACACTGCCCCATTTCACATCCAGATCCTGTAACTCCCTGGCCTCCCCTGGCTCCGTGGACCTTACAGGGGACCCCGGCCTCATAATCTCCAAGAACCCTCGAATCTAAACGTTAACATCACTTCCAATAAAGGAATGCGATGTAGCAACAGGATGGAGCAAGTAGGAGAGGAGATTCTCACCCGGCTTTAAATCCAGGTCCCAGCCCGGCTCTCGGAGCCTGTCAGTCATCACGAATTAGTGTTGGCATCAATCCTGTAATTATCCTGCGAGGAGCACGATTATGTTTCATTGTACTTCTTCGCAAGTTAAAAGCATTAATTTACTCAATGTAAACATCAGGAATATATAGATCAGGACTTCCCTGGTGGTGCGGTGGTTGAGAATCCGCCTGCCAATGCAGGGGACACAGGTTCGAGCCCTGGTCCGGGAAGATCCCACGTGCCGTGGAGCAACTAAGCCCGTGCACCACAACTACTGAGCCTGTGCTCTAGAGCCTGTGAGCCACAACTGTTGAGCCCGTGTGCCGCAACTAGTGAAGCCCACGAGCCTAGAGCCCCTGCTCCGCAACAAGAGAAGCCACTGCAGTGAGAAGCCCGCGCACTGCAATGAAGAGTAGCCCCTGCTCACCTCAGCTAGAGAAAGCCCGTGCGCAGCAACGAAGACCCAACGCAGTCAAAAATAAATAAATAAAATAAATCTATTTTTTAAAAAAAGAATATATAGACCACAAGTTTTACAACTCTGTTTTGGCATTTTGGGTTTTTGAAATACAGGGAACCCCAGAAAACAGAAGCCGTCTGGGTCTTTTCTCTGGCTCATCTGAGAGGCCCTACGGAGACCCCCTTCCCTGTGCTCCTGGAATTCCAGTCATCTTGGATCTAAGAGTCTATTTGGCTTTGAGGCTTGTGTAGGGCTGGGGGAGGCTTAGAAAAAAATCCAGGAGATCGTCCCCGGCCCCACGCAGCCAGCCTTCTCCTCCATCCCTAAGGATAAATGTTCATGTGATCTCCAGCCTGGGGCTCTGATCTGGCCTCTGGGCAGCCAGGGAGCGCCAGGCTGGACCACTAATGGATTCTCCATGCCACACCCCCTCTTTTTTGGCATAAGTCCTCTGGGGACCACCTCCAAGAAAAGGGCAGAGACAGCCAGGGCCGTCTGGCCAAACCCAGGGGGTCGCGGTGGAGAGCTAGCCCGCTGGGGTGAGGGTGTAGGATCTGCAGCGCATGCTGAGTCAGGGGATTTCTAAGGTTCCTTGGGCTGGGACACCCTGGGGCACACAATTATCCCCAAATAACCAGTCTAGAGAGCACATGGGGGAATTAATCACATCCCATGACGTCACTGCCACAGGCCCATCTCCACTGGCTCTGGAAGGCTGGGACTCTGGGCAGCTCAGGTGACCAGCATACCTCCTCTTCTGGGGGGCTTCCGCCTTCTACCAGCAAGGCCAAACAGAGGCCCCTTGCTCGGCCTCAGCTGGAGCCAGGCACCTGGCACTGGGGGTGGGAAAGCCCCAAGTTCATCATCAAGTACAACCCCTTCCTCCTAGCCAGACAAGGCCCTGGAGTGAGCTCCAGGCTCCTCTTAAACCTTCCCAGGTTGTCAACCCACGGCCCCCTTCCTCCACCTGTCCTGACAATTCTACATCGCCTTTCTCCACCTATCAGAGACCTCAGTGGCTGGAAGTTCTTCTTTAGGTCTACTTTTAAACCAACTTGCTGCAGAATAAACTTCCGTTTTCTAGTTTAGAGATTCTCTGTGGCTATGACGCTAGTCACTACCAACCTCCAGGGTGAAGTTTCTTGAAGGGCTCTTGGGTACAGGTCCCTCACGGTGCTCACTCAGGACCCCAGGGCAGCCCCTCTCCCAGAGTCAACCAGAGCACAGACAACCGGGCGGCTTCCCCTCGGCTGGGCCACGGCCCACACTTGAGGATGCTAAAGCGCTTGGCGATCCCAAAGGAGCTTACAGATGGCATCGCCCCGTGTTCCCACCACACACCCGCCGATCTATCCTCTGCTCCTCCCACCCTCTGAGACATGATGGGAAGAACAAATAGTGGAGGAAAGGGAACCCACAGAGCTGTCAGAGCTGTAAGCACTTCCCGCTCTCACAGAGCAAGGGGCCCTACACATGCATGCTCACCTTCACCCTCCCCCTAACCCATGAACATCAGTGCTATTGCTTCCCCATTTGTCAGATGAGGTAACAGGCTTAGAGAAATGCAGCAGCTTGCCCAGGGTCCCACAGCCACCAGTGGAGCTAGGATGAGAAGCTGAGTCTGTCCAAGTCCAGAGTGTGGGTGCTTTACCGCCACGCTGAACTGAATAGGGGGCTCAGTTCATCCTGCCAGGGCCCAGAGAGGGCCAGTGGCTTGGCCCACGCCAGACAGCAAGTCAGCGGCAGAGCCAGAACCAGAACCTAAGTCTCCTGGATCCCAGTCAAATGCTTCTGTCCTCAGTCAGCAGCACAACCTATCATGTCGGGCCTGAGGTTCTGAAATTACCTTCCAGAAATAGCCATCCCCTGGGATGAGAACAGGGGTCTGGAATCGGGAAGATAGGGGTTCACTAGAGACCTCTTCCCTACTCTTGATGTTAAAGCAGAGTTACCAGATAAAGTACAGGATGCCTAGCTAAATTTGAATTTCAGCTAAACAGCATTTAAAAAAAAAAAAAAGTACGTTCCATGCCATATACTAAAAGAAAAGCATTTTTTAAAATCTGAAATGTAAATTTAACTGGGTGCCCTGTATTTTCATTTGCCAAGTCTGGCAACCGTATGATAAAAGGGCAGCAGAAAATGGGATCTCTATTGGCCACCCAGATGCAAGAGAACCAGCCCCACGCCAGGGCCCCCAGCATGACTTAGAGCCGAGGTCTGGCCTCCCAGGGCTCCTGGCTCTCCCTCCCCAGCCCCAGGCCACTGCCCCAGAGAGGGAGGCAGGGAGGTCTTCTGGGGCAGAGGCTCCCCTGAGGCCAGGTGAAGCTGGGCCCAGCGCAGATCCCACCTTATAACAGACCTCAGCCCCCACCTACTCTGGGAGGGAGACTCCCCCCTTGACTGCCCCCTCCCCATCTGCAGGGGCTCTGGTCCCATCCGATCCAGTAGGGATGGAGCTCATAGAGAGTGTGTCGAGTTGGAAAGACCCCCAGAGACCCCCAAGACCAACTTCCTCAATGGCCAGGTGGGGAAACTCACACTGGGCCAGGTCCCTGGACCTCCATCTGGGTAAAGCCAGGCCAGGGAGGATTGGGACCAACAGGGGAAGCTGATGCTTCCACCGTCCCTCAGGTGCCATCATTGCCATAATCGCCATTATCCTCCTGGCAAACACAAGCCCCGGGTTTGTTCCAAGTTCTTTTCCTTTATTAACAAACACATTGAAACGTAAGCCCCAGGCTTATTCCACTTCTTTTCTTTTATTAACACATTGAATCATTCCCTAACCACTCCTTCTTGATCCCAGTTGCCCTGGCTGGCCTTCTAGGATCAAGCTGCACTACATACACTGCTCCTCTCCACCTCAGAGAGATGGGTCACTGGCAAGAAATTGAGGGCAAAATCAGGGGAGGCCAGTCCTGTCCCCCGTCTTGAGCAACAATTCATTCTGATGCTCCACACAAGTGCCACTGGGATGTCAGAACGCAGAATCCAGACCCTAAAGTCTGGCCCCAGGGCTCAGAGCTGCAACCCTCATCCAGTGGCTTGAGGCCAAAGACTTGACCATGGTGCCAGGAGCCAGAGCCCCAAGATGGACCTGATAACCTAGCCCCTCTGCTCTGCTGTCAACACAAACTCTCGGCAGCATCCTCCAATATGCCCCATTCGTCCACCAGGTGCCCACCCCATTGCCGCGGGTCCTCCAGCCCGGCCCAGCCCTCTGCAGCCAGGTGGGTGCTTTCGGCTCTCACCTGTGAACATCCACGTACGTTTCGATTCCCACCACACACACAGCGTAGGTGGGCTTCTTCAGGGACAGCTGCACAGCTCTCTGTGGGGCCATCCTTTCCCCCGGACTCCAAGCCTCCGTGCGCCCTGGCTTCCTAGCTCCTCTCCCAGGCACCTCGTCGCCAGGAAGGAGCGTGAGTTCTGAAGATTCTGTGCTTTCCTCCTCCCTTTTAAGTTCACACTATAACCCGATTAGCCTGCCTGAGCCCGTTCCCCACCTCCTGGCTCCATGCCCATCCCTCCTCGCTTGGGCCTGTCAATCCAAGAGGCTGAGGGTGGAGGCACCCAAGGCCTCTCTGGGGGATGGGGAAGGGGGGACCCCTGGTGGAGCAGGGCTCAGCTGTCAACAGAAGACAAGCTCCCCAGCAGCCCCCGTCCCCCTTTCTCTAGCTTCACCTCTGTCCTCAGACTCTCAGTGCCTGAATCCACACGGTAATGATGTCAGCATTTTCTGAGGGCTCTGTGCTGGCTAAGTGGCTTGCAGATCTTATGTCATACATTAAGGGATCAGTTAGCACATAAAAGCATGGTGCAATCAGACTGCTCCGGCTCTGCCACTTACAACCTATGATCTTGGCAAGTTCTTCGACCTCTCCGTGGCTCCGTTTCTCCATGGAGAAGAAGATGGCAGTTGTAGCCGTAGTACCTACTCCATTGGGTTGATGTGGGGATTACATGAGCTATGTGTAGGAGGGTTACCACAGTGCCTGGCACCTAGTATTCACTAGAAGAAAGCCTGGCAACTATTACTAGTCTCCTCATTTTACAGGAAGAGTCTGTATGAGGGGACACAGTCCCCACCTCCAGAAATGCCCAGCCTGATTAGGGAGATGGGAAACACAAAAATGGCAT
Organism: Eschrichtius robustus; assembly: GCF_028021215.1. Lineage (NCBI taxonomy): Eukaryota > Metazoa > Chordata > Mammalia > Artiodactyla > Eschrichtiidae > Eschrichtius > Eschrichtius robustus. Next base: position 13,221,204 of record NC_090826.1, on the reverse strand, counting down.
TGACTTTTACTTGGTTACTTTGGATTTCGAAGATCTTCCTGGAATGATCTTTCTTACCGCCAACATACCTGATTGCAAATGTTCTTGATCTGCAAAGTTCATTACACCCAAAAGCACTGAGGCAGAGTCTAGGTTTGCCTAGACATGGATGCCTAGACATGGATACGGAACCCAGCAAAACAGCACTTCAAGGACGCGCGATGATTTTGTTTCCATCACTCTCACCCCTCCCCATTAACCAGGACCTGAGCCATTTTGTTTATCTGTAACGTAATGTGGAGTGTATAACACAGGTTCCTGAAGAGCATGTGGGGATATTCCCATTAGAGAAGGATGGATGGATGGGTGGATGGATGGATGGGTGGGTGGACAGATCGGAAAGAGGGAGGAAGGCAGGTTGGTGCATAAAGAGCTGTCTGCAAAGATGATGATGATTACGGTGATGCCAGTGGTGATGATGATGATGGTGATGAAGATGACAGATGATGGTGAGATGCTAGCAAACGCGTCCATAGCCCTTACTGTGTGCCAAACACTGTTCTAAGTCCCTTCCATGGATTCACTTATCTAATCCTCACGACAGTACTAGTTGGCAGGTACTGATTAAGCCTGGAATCCCAAGTTCAAACGGACTACAGCCTGGGTGTGCAGGATGTGTCTTTTAGGGGTTGTGGGCAGGGCAGGGGCCTGGGCAGGTCATGGTGTCTTAAAAAGAAATGTACTCAGAGCTGGAGGAAAGAAGGAGGCAATAGCAGAGAGTGGGCAGAGAGGCTGAGAGGAACACAAATATCCCCATTTCACAAGAAGAAACCGAGGCACCAACAAGTTAAAGACCCTCTCAAGATCCGTAGCTGGAAAGTGGTCAAGCCAGGACTTGAGCCCAGGCCATCTGACCCTAGAGGGGCTTGTACTGTGGAGGCTTCTACCTGGGAGGCTTCTACATGGGAGGAAGAAGAGCGTGTCCTTTTTACCTTCCTCCTCATGCTTCTGTGTAGTGTTTGCTCAGTTTTTATGAGCAAATCTTTTTACCTTTGAAAAAAATAAAGTCTCTCTTGGAAGAAAAATAAGAAGAGTTTCCAGCTCTCGGTCTCCCTGCCCACCCTCTGCAACTTGCTCCCTTCCTCTAGTTTCTTCTGGTTCTGAGAACACTTAAGACACCACGACCTGCCCAGACCCTTGCCCTGCCCACAACCCACAAAAGGCACTTCCTGCACACCCAGGCTGTGGTCTATTTGAACCTGGGATTCCAGGCATGATTGGTCAGGTTTGGGAGGAGGAGGGGTGGGGGAGCCAGATGACATCATGGCCTCTCTTCCTTCTGGCAGGTACAACACAGCTGGGTTTGCCTCCAAACACAGCGCTGTGCAGGGCCAGAGGCCTGGGGGTTGCTGGGTGACTGTGAGACTCCAGCACAACTCCAGGACATCCCTGGAACCACCCAGGGAAACTGTAGCAGGGAGGGGATCTGGGGCTGGTGCTACCATGCCTAACGCCTCATTTTCCCCATTCTTCAACAATTTTTTTGAGCACCTACCATGTGCCGGGCATTATTGTGGCACTAGGGATACAACAGTGAAACCAAGTCCCTGCCCTCATGGGGCATACAGAGCAGCAAGAGGGACAGGGAATAAACTGGGAGGCTAGAGACTGGGATGTCAGGAGGTGATGAGGACAAACAGAACAGGGTATGGGACAGAGAGGATAGGGGCGCTGCTTCGATCAGGGAAGGTCTCTGAAGAAATGATAATGGGACAGAGATCTGAAAATGAGACCTTCGTGATCTCAAGGGCTCTTCCAACCTCTAGGTCATCTAGGATTCCATTCTCCCTTTCCAAAAAGCAGGGCTGTCGAGCGAGCTCAGAGTTTCCAAATGCCTTCCGGGGTCAGGCAGATAACATGTGTGAAGCTACCAAGTGCAAGACAATAGGGACAAGTGGCAACTGCGGCAAAGGGAATAGAGCCTGCTTTGACCAATGTATTGAAATTCAATGTTTCTTAAAAAGCAGAACACTATGGTTCAAGCAAAACTAACTCATTTGTAAGTCAGACCTGACCCTTGGGCCTTTAGTTAGAGACCCCAGCAGCACTGACTGTTTATGAATTGCTGGGTAAGGAGGGTATAACTCTGGTTGGGGAAGTCATATGATGCCCATGGGGATAAGCTACCTGGGCCCAGGTGAGCCTTGGCACCATCGGGGCATGGAACCTGCGTGTCTCGGGCCTTGTGACCAGTCAGAGTGGGCTCTGAGCTGTTCCCATGATAGCTGACACCAGCTGTGGGCTCTTCCACTCTGGGGGAGCCCCCCCACCAACACACACACACAGAGTCTGTGCCTGAGCTTTCCTAGGACAACAGTGGAGGGAGTGAGGGAGGGAGGACCTGCAGAGCTTAGCTCCTAGACACCCTGCCCGGTGGCCTTTCTCCATGCCCCACACCCCTGAGCACCACGGGGACAGTTCCCTCTGCTTTCCAGAATCCTCAACTTCAAGCTGGAAGGGTCCCTGGAGACCATCAGACCAGCTCTTCCATTTTCCAGTTGGGTGAGCCAAGGTTCAGAGAAGAGCAATGACATCCCTGAGATGACACAGCAGTCGCTGGATCCAAGGTTTTCCTTCCTTCCTTCATTTCTTCATTGAAAAAACATCTATTGGGCACTTTTTGTATATAGGTGCTGTTCTAGAAATCAGAGTTCTCACCACCTGTTGAGTCCTCTCAGTTTCTTATGTGGACACACCCCTCTGGGACCTCCCAGGTCACCCCTAACACCCTTCTGTGCCCCTGATACCCAGAGCAGGATCCTGGACCCCCAGGTGGATGGAGGAAGGGCCCCGAGGGCTCTTGAAACCACTAGGTGGCATTTTGGGGGTGCTCCGAGGAGCCCCGGTTCTTTATGTCTCAGAGCAGAAAGAATTCAGCGAAAGGCAAAGTGATAGGTAAGAAGTGATTTATTAGAATAGGGCGCTTGTGAGGCTGACAAGCGAATGGGCAAGAGGGTGCCACGCCCTGAGAACTTAGTGGGCTACAGTTTTATAATCAAAGGAGAAGTGGGGAGGAGGAAATGACCACCTTCTTCCTCATTCTTGAGCAGATGTCATGCTTTCATCATCAGCTCCTCCTCCAAGTTGGGCCGGGGAGTTTTCTTGTCCCTATGTGGTCAAGCCACGACTGTAAATTATTGATTTTTATGTGTGCAGAGAGCATGTCCTAAGGGTCATTAACTTATTGAGCTCACTGGGCAGGATGTGGGACTCATGCCACCATTGTTTTATTGTTTTGGGGCATGTCTCATGCTTCTGTTGAATTGTTTCACCGTTAAGCAAGGCTGCTTGCTTCTGTGGCTAAGCAAACCTGTTTTCTTGAGCGATCATTAACTTACAGATGTCTCCCATACTTTTTTCTTTACTTACAATCCCCTAGTGGGATTAACTGTTTAATTTGTCCCTTTACTCTCTCCCTATTACTCTCACTCGGCCATTGTGAGAGGGCAGGATTCCCACTGATTCCTGCAGGGCCAGAGCGCATGGGGCTAGCAGCTCTAATGGCAGGAAGTGGTGGGGGCCATGAGTCACCCAACTCGATCCACACTGTCCCCTCAGAGCCCCGAAACCCCAGCCCAGGTCACCAGGGACCTTCAGGAATCACCAACTCCTTCCTCGGCTCTGGGACATCTATGGCTCACGTGGCAAGGTCAGCAGAGCTAATGACACTGCGTGGCGGGCTGGACTGGGGAAGGTCCAGGCCTGGGGGGCTGTGGTCAGGTAGCATCAGCCCCACCTCCGCAGGTGGCCGACTCAGCAGCCTCCTCAGCACATCTTCTCCTTCCCCACCCCCAGCATGGAAAGTCACACCACCTGACCCGTCTGCCCTCCCTCCCAAATCTCTCTTGACCCCACCCCATCCTCTCTGTCCCCACCCTCATCCCCGTTGCTACCCTGGTCCCAGCCACCATCATCTCTCAGCAGAGACCTGAGCTGCCTCCTGGTCCCCCAGGACCCAGACTGACTGCATTCCATGCTGCAGGCAGCAGTGATCTGTCTGAAACCTACATCTGACGACATCATTCCCTGAGAAGCCTTCCACGGCTCCGTATGGTCCCAGGATAAAGGCGGGTGGGCAAAGCCTACAGCTGGGGGCTGCTGTCTGGGGTTCCAGTCTGGGCTTTGCCATTTCTTAGATTTCAGGACCCTGGGCAAATGATTTACCTTCTCTGAGGCTCAGTCTCCTAATTCATAAAGCCTGGAATAATGTAGAAATTATTAATGGCATATATTAAGTGCCTGGGGCAGAGTGGATCCTCAAAAAATAGAAACCTAGGAATTCCCTGGCAGTCCAGTGGTTAGGACTCAGCGGTCTCACTGCCAGGGTCCCGGGTTTGATACCTGGTCGGGGAACTAAAAGCCCATAAGCCACGCGGTACGGCCAAAAAAATTTAGAAACGTAGCATGGCATTCAAGGCTCCCAGACCAGGCCCCTGATGAGCCTCCTTCACTCAGTACCCGACCCCTATCTTGATCAGTTTCCTCTGGGCTGCACTCCTTCCCCTCCTGGGGGTTGCTCCCTGACCTGGGCTTTTCCATGAACCTCTGCCCCTCAGCAGCCTTCCTGCTCTCCCTTCCCCACTTTCACCTCTCTTCCTCCAGCATCCACTCCACAGGAAGACTCAACACTTCCACTTCTTTCATGGATTCATAGCCCACATCCTAATAAAAAGGATTTGGGACAGCTTACAAAATACATCCAGGATGTGACTGATTTTTTTAAGTGAGAAAATGAAGTCAAAGAGTGGGAAAGAAAGAAAAAGACAGGGAGAGACGTCCTATCTGGTTGGCAGACTTAGCTGTGAGTTTCCTGGTGGCCCAGGAAAAAAGGGAAATGCAATCAATTCTGTGACTCATGGTGCTCAGAAGTTAAAACTAAACCAGTTGAGGAATAGAAGTCTGGCTCTTCCAGGCCCTGAGAACTGTGAGAAATGCCCCCACCACTGGGTGTAGTTTAATAAATGGGGCAAGTGTGGAATATTAAACTAAGTGATTCACAACATCGTTATGGTTGGGCTTGGCTTGATTCACAGGTAGATTGGGGAAGAGACTGTCTATAGAAATATGTGCTTTGTATCCTTCCAACTCTCCTCCATGAGCATCCTTATTTTATCCAAACCTTTGATTAAACAGGGAGTGGCAGAGAATTTGGGGGTATCCTCTTTGATATTGGCTCTTCCTTGTGCTGAGAAAGCAGAGATTCAATACCTTCGAATGTCAGCCAACCTGGCTACCGCTGACATCCCACTGTGAGAATAAGCCTGGATTCAGCACCTTCTACCGGCTTACCCAGAGCTGGAGAATCATTCCTGGAAAGGGGCTTGGGGACAGGAATGTGTTAGGGGGCATCCCCTAATGCTGAACTCCACATCTAGGCAGGCCCTTCCAGAAAACTTGGTCTGCGGGCCTCACAGAACACACAGAGGCAGAGAGGTCCAGAGAAGGGGAGTGACTTGCCTCAAAAGACACAGCCAGGTGGAGGCAATGTGGAGTAAAAGAGAATCAACCTCAGAGCTAGAAACTTGGATTCTCAAGTCGTCTGACACTCCATCTACATCTGACCTGTCCAACTGCTGTTCTCACCAGCTATGTTACTGACGAGACATCATCAGCCAAGACTCCCACTGGAGGAACCATTGTACAGAAGGGTTCAGCATCTTGCCAAAATCAATCACTCATTTATTCAACAAACATTTCTTGGACATCTACCATGGGCCGGGCCATGAATAGATGAGAAAGACCAGATCCCGATTTGCCTTATAGGAAAGCATGGTTTATGGGGAACGTGGACGTGTGAACACGTTGTCACGAGGAAGTTTTGTAAAAGCCACAATAAGGGGATGTGCTGAGGACCAGGGACGCATGCACGGAGGAAAGGGAGGGTAAGAATGCGAGCCAGCGTTGACTGAGCACTTACAACGTGCCAGCTGAGCACTTTGCAGGCATCATCTTTTCTTCTTGCATCAGACCTAGGAGACAAGCAATGTTGTTGCCTCTGCTTTGCAGAGAAGGAAGTCTAGTCTCAGGGAGTTTAAGCAACATGTCCAAGGTGTCCTGCTAATGAGCAGAGGCAGAGCTGCAGCCCCATCCATGGGACTCGGAGACTGTGTATTAATCACCATGTTCCACCGCCTCCAAGGAGGATGAAGCCAGGGTAGCTCTTGTGTTGTTATAGGCTGCAGGGGCCACTGGCCTCAGCCTCTCCTGTTATGTCACATGCACCCCCAGCTTCTGCCCTGGGAAGGGCGAGACTGTCCTGTGTCTGGCCTGCTGGTCCCAGAGCAGCCCCGATCCCAGATCCCCACACAGAGGCCTGATGGCAGGAGGACCCAAGAGATACCAGTTCCCAGCCGCCTCACACCATTAAGGTCCTTTGGACACCGGCCACCCAACTCTGGCACCCCTTCAAGCCCTGGAGCCTCCCAGGACAGGGACCCAGGCCATCCGGCCCCTGCTGGCCTTGGCCTGGCCTGAGTCCTGGGGTCGGGGGCTAGCCTGGGGGCGGGGGGGGGTGATGGCTGGGGTATAGGAGTGGGGGTACATACGCTCCTAGAAATTCAGGGAACTAGGAGGCTTTACAGAGAACCTGGAAGTTCAGGAGGCCACAGTTAAAACAGATTAAAGAGCAGACCCTCGGGACCAAGCAAGGTAGGGGCTCAAAGCCCACATGCTCACCCCCTTCCCCCTCCAATAGGCCCTGCAGCCCTAGTGCGGGGGCCTGGGGCTCCTCAGATCCTCTCAGAAAGCCACTGGTCTGATTTGTCCCGGGTGATACACCCAGAGAGGGTCAGCAATTGATCCAAGGCCACATGACCTGTTCTCTTTACCCCATGTCCAGAGAGGGAAGAAGGGGCGCTGCAGGTACAGGGGGGTCAGCAGCTGGGGAGGCTGTACCAGCACTGCACAGAGCATGGGTCCAGCCCTGGCCCGCCATTCGCTGGCTGCATGACCACGGGCAGCCACTTGACCCCTCTGGGGATGCTTTGGCCTTATCTGCAAAAAGGGACTTGTTATGTACACACCTGGTCCAGGTGCTGGGTTTTACAACACACTCCCCTCGACATCTTCCAGGTGGTGGCTGTGCTTATCCCCACCCTGCAGAAGAAGAAACCAGGGAGCTTTCTAAAGCACCCAGCACAGTGGACTTCCCTGGTGGTCCAGTGGCTGAAACTCCACGCTCCCAATGCAGGGGGCCCGGGTTCGATCCCTGGTCAGGGAACTAGATCCCACATGCTGCAACCAAGAGTTCACATGCCGCAACTAAATATCCTGCGTGCCGCAACTAAAGATCCTGCGTGCCGCAACTAAGACTCCGTGCAGCCAAATAAATAAATAAATATTGAAAAATAAATAAATAAATAAAGCACCCAGCACAGGCTGGGATCCCGGGCCTATTAGGCTCCCTCCTGGTCCCTCATAGACCACCTCCTCCAGGAAGCCCTCCCAGATGGTTCTGGTTTCCAGAAGTGTCCTGTTCTCTAAGTAACCCCCTCAGGCTCTGCCCTGGGAAACCACCTGCTTCAAACACATTCTCCTCGTCCCTCTGACAAGACGTCACATCTCAGAGAGACAAGGAATGGCCAGGTCTTTGGCTCTGGGGTATCAGGAAGCTGGCTTAAATGAAAATATCTAGACTCACAGTGGTACAAGTGTTCTCAGCCACCCATCCCATAGATCCCATAGCCAGTCAGAAGCCCCCACATTCCCCAGGGAGAGGTTCCAGCCATCCCTTAACAGAGCTCTTGGGCTGTCTGGCCTTTATCTCCTTGACCCTGGCACTGAACTGAGCATCCTCAGGGACCCCAGTGTCACCTGAGAGCAGAGCTTCGGCCTTCTCCCCACCCCAGCCCGGCCTGGCAGTTCAATGAAGCCAGAGGGCCTCCAGAGAGGAGAGAGAATGGGAAAGGGAAGGAGAAAAACAGAAAGAAACAGGCTGAAAAACAGAGACAGAGACAAAGAAGGCCCAAAACAGAGAACAAAAGGGAGAGAGTGAGGAGGAGGAGGAGAGACACAGAGAAAAGCAGGGACAGAGACAGAGCGAGATGCAGAGAGAGAGACCAAGACAGAGAGAGACAGGCTGAAAGACAGAGGGAGGGACCGAAACCAAGAGAGAATGAAAGGCACAGAGACACTAAGGAGAGAGAAGGAGGGAGTCCTAGAGCCCACAAGATCCTCTCTCAACTTCCCGCTTCCCCCAGGGTCTGTTCCTCCAAGCCTCCTGCTCCCTGCACTCGGACAGGTACTGATCACCTACTGCGTCCCTGGACTGGGTGCTGAGGGGACAACCCCCTTGACATCTCCCAGGTGGTAGCTGTGTTTATCCCCACTATGCAGATGAAGAAACTGAGGCTGGGAGCCATCAGGTGACTCGGCCAAATAAACTGGATCCACCAGCACTAGGGTGCAGGCAGGAAGATAATAGACAGGGAGACTGAGGCCCAGAGATGGGCGGTGACTGGCTCTGGATCACAAAGCAGCCAGCCACAAAGCCGAGGCTGGAAGCCAGCTCACCTGGCACCTTACCTGGCTCCAAAGAAAACAAATAAATCTCATGAAGTCTTTGGCAAGGAAGCTACAGGGCTTATCAGATGGCCAACGCCCAAGAAGCTGTCAACACCTCCCGCCACATCCTTCTTGCCCACTCACCTCCCACTGTCTTTTCTGGGACCAACTGCTGAAACTCTGGACCCGGGACCCTTTGCTGCAGTGCTTGCACATAGACAAATGTCTCCTTGAGCAACAAAATACAAAGTAACTATAAGGGACTAAAATAACTGCGTGCATGTGCAGTTGAGGCAAATTATGGACAACAAGATACAAAAAGACCAAAAACCCAACTGCCACTTCTGAAGAGCCAGGAGCAAAAGCAGGGTACGGCGCATGCCCCCTGCACTCAACACCACCAAAGGGGAGGGCAGACCCCCTAAGCCACCCCTCCGGCCTGACCCCTGGACACACCCCTACCCAGCTCACCCCTCCTCAGGGAGCCAGCAAGGGAACCTGCTACTTGTTCTCGCTCCCCCATGCTGCAGCAGGAGCCCCAATAAAGCCTTGCCTGAATTTCTTGTCTGGCTTCTTATCAATTTCTATTGATTGGGGAAGGCCAAGAATGCTGATTGGTAACACCAGGAACCAGGTCCCTGGCGGTGGCATCTCCAGCTCCCCACCCACTGCCCTCCAACCTAGCCTCCCATGCAGACAAGAGGCAGGGTGGCTGTCCCTACATCAGCAAGTTGTGTCCTGAGGCTCCGCCAAAGTGCCCGGTCCCCCTGGAGGAGGGGAGGGAGGACACACACTGAGGCTCTGCTCTGAGCGCTCACCGCAGCTTGCACCGTGATCCCTTGCACCCCAGAAAGGCAGTTACAGGCGAACAGAGCATGGCTCAGAGGGGAGCAGATGCCCCCCAGAGTCATACGACTCATTCAGGACAGCTGTGACTCTGAGCTCGTGCTCCTGCCATCGCCCTGGCCCCCAAGGCTGATGGCTTTTATGTGCTCTGCATCCATCCCTGTCCTGGGGTACGCTGGGCTGGGAAGGGGGAAACACCCCCAGACCGGTCAGAGCCCTGATTGGGTTTTCCTATCTGCGTGTGTCAGGGGGCAGGGGATGGTTTGATGGTCTCTGAGGGTCCGCAGGCTTGCCTTTCATGAACCTCACCTTGCCCACGTGCTGTCTGGGGCCCGAGGTCCTTGCTTCCACCCTCCAAAGTGGCTGTGATTCCTCATAAGCTGATCCCAGGATTCCCAAGTCTTCAGGACACAGCACCCACAGTTTCTGGGGGCAGGGGGCATATAGACACGAGTGTGGTCGTCTGCCTGGTCCCCCTGCCCCCGCCTCCTGACCCAGGGAGGCAGAGGGTGCGGGGGCAATAGCTCAGGGGCTCGAGGCTGCTCACGGGGGCACCACACACCCCCATAGTGCTGCCCCGCCGTCTGTGCTGGGGTGGGACATAGTACGTGCCCTCACGGAGCTCTGGGGGCCTGGGATGGTCTCAGGCAGATGCAGAGATGACAACACAGGTCTTATAAACAAGCAGAAAGAGATGCCCCCAATTCCGTGGGCTCCCGGTCCAGCGCGGGGTCCGGAGCCTTCCGGTCAGAGGTATTGCTGGAGCCTCCTGTGCCGGGACTGGGTTTTCCCTCCCTGATTCAGACATGCCTCGTGCTTCTCTGTCTTTCCTCCGGGCTCCCCAAGGAGGGAACCTGATCCAATGTGTTCATGGTCCCTCCTTCCCAGTCACGCTTCAGAGAACATCGGAGCCGTGGAGGCCACTTCACAGATAAGAGAACTGAGGCCTCTTAGATAAGAGGGGAGTTGGCTGTTGGCACGTGGCAGGCCAGGAACAGGGCCCGGGCTGGAACCCAGGCCTCTCTGCCCTCCTCTGCCTACCGTCACACTTCCGGACACCCTGCCCCCAGCCCGCCAAGGCCCCACCGCCCGTGCCCTGGAGGGCCGGGGACGTCTCCGTGGCCTGGGCTCCACTTCCGTGCCAGGCCCATCCGACCAGCCTCCTCCTGGCCCCTTTGCTCCAAGGGTTGGCCTCTGCCCCCGTCCTGCTCGCAGCCTCCCGTGTCCCCTTTAGGGCTGGCAGCCCAAGGGTGGGAGTGGAGTCTGGCTCGGCCTGACATGGTACCCACTGACCCCAGGACAGGTGAGGAGTCCTAAACTGGACCCAGCTTTGCAGAATATTCATCGGGCCTGACCCCACCCCCGCTACGCACACTCCCAGGCTGCTTGACTCACGTCCGCTGAGCACCAAGAACCGGGTTCCAGGGGTGAGAATTTGACTACGTCCTGGTGAAGCCACCCAAAACCAGGGCAGAAACCAGGGAAGAGGTCAGGGGTTGAGTACACGTTCAGCCAATGGGGCTTGTGGAGTCAAGGAAGCATCTAGAAGCAGCGCTCACTGCACAGGATTTAAAGACCCAGACTGGAAAACAAACACGGGGAAACCTTTCTTTTCACCCTGCCTGGATTCTGAAGAAAGTTTTGATAAAACTTTTGTAAAGAAAATCATGTTAGCTTGATGAGAGAAACTGGCCTTTCTTTCTTCCTCATTCTAAATGTCTGTCTCTCCTCCAGAGATGTGCTCCCTTTGAGGGCAGGGGCCACATCACATGCACCTCGGAACCCCAGCGCCCAACACAAACAGGGCCTGGCCAGTTCATTATTTTTTTTCCTTATTTTTTTAATTGAAGTATAGTTGATTTACAATGTTGTGTTAATTACTGCTATACAACAAAGTGATTCAGGTATACATATATATATATATTCTTTTCCATTATCATAGGATATTGAATATAGTTCCCTGTGCTATACAGTAGGACCTTGCTGTTTATCCATTCTATATATAAAAGCTGACATCTGCTAACCCCAGCCTCCCACTCCATCCCTCAACATCCTCCCCCTTGGCAACCGCCAGTCTGTTCTCTATGTCTGTGAGTCTGTTTCTGTTTCATAGATAGGTTCATCTGTGTCATGTTTTAGATTCCACATATAAGTGGTATCATATGGTATTTGTCTTTCTCTTTCTGACTTACTTCACTTAGTATGATAATCTCTAGTTGCATCCATGTTGCTGCAAATGGCATTATTTTGTTCTTTTTTATGGCTGAGTAGTATTCCATTGTATATATGTACCACATCTTCTTTATCCATGCATCTGTCGATGGATATTTAGGTTGTTTCCATGTCTTGCCAGTCTGTTCATTATTGATGGTCCTGGAATGAGCTGATGACTTAATGTTCCATGTAGAAGAGAAGATACTCATAATCCTTGTCTCTGACAAAGGACTCACATACAGAATACATAAGGAATGTCTACAAATCAACATGAGAAAGATAAACCACCAGCCCTGCATGGTAGAGCGGAACTCAAAACTCACACGCTGCAACTATTAAGCAGGAACGTTCCAGGAGTTTCTGTGCTCACAGCTAGCTTCCCCGACTGCAACCCCAGAGTCCCTCCAAGGCGTGTATCCGGTTGTGCCTTTACTCAGGGGTAGATTCTGGAAAGTATCAGGCACAGTGTCCTGGGTAAGAGGGGCTGGGAAGTCTTCCAGACAGCACCCAGATTTGTCTCTGGGTTATCCGGGCTCAGTGCTAACAGTGAGGTTGTCGCGGGGGGGTGGTTCTATCCACCCTCAGATGGGAGGAGAGGCTCCCTAAGAGCACAAGCTGAGTCTCCCCAAGAAGTAGGCAGGCAGGGTGGAAGGCGCACTGGGCCAGGAGTCACAGCCTTGGGTTCCAGGCTCAACGCCCTGCAGACCGGCTGGGTGGCATGGGCACCCTCTCTATGACCTTGGTCTTTACAACTGTACGAGGAGAGGATTGAGTAGCTCTGATCCGGGGAGAGCTGTCCAGCACTGACTCGGTGAGACTAGGCCAGGTCTGCACCACCTGCTACCCCACCCTCATCTCCTCCCCAACAGCACCCCAGGGCCCCCAGCCTCAGCGACCCACTCCCACTCCAAATAAGCCAGTGAGGCCAGGTGGGGTTGGGCTGAGTCTGAGAGACAACCAGCCCCAGGGCAGGCCTGAATCACCCAGCCCGACCCTGGCCCTCTGTGCTGAGCTCTCAGTGCCATCGTGGCCTGGCAGGGCGGGCACCCCGTTCCGAGCCGCTGCTTTGCTTTAATACGCGCTTCCTGCTCCACTTCCCCTCGGTCCACGTGTGGCCTCCTTTCTCCCTGACGCCCAGCGCTGGTCCCCAAGGGCCAGCCCCGCACCCAGCAGCCGTCCACAATACAGGCCTCCTGGGCCCTGGCTGGGAAGGAGAAGCATAGAGGAGGACAGTGGGGCCCCAGTCTGAAGGGGGAGGCACAGCCCATGCTCTGCAGGACCCCCAGACTGAGAGGAGAGACACACTGCCCGTCCTCAGGACCTTCCTCTCTGAGAGGAGAGGACAGCCCCTACCCTCGGGAAACTTCCCATCTGCTGGGGAGGTCTAGCCCCTGACAACACGGATCACCTAGTCTGATGCGGGAAACACAGCCCCTACCTTACAGGAGTTAAGGGTTAGGAAACGCCCCTCTCTCCCTCTGTTTTGAAACTCCTGATCTAACAGGGGAGGCACAGACGCTGTCCTGGAGGAATCTCCAGTCTGATGGAGGAGCCCTCAGGAAACTGTCTTCCTGTCTCTTCCTGGAAGGGAACCGCTCTGTCGTGAGGGTCACTCTTACACAGCACATTTGCTCAGTTCTGGCAAAGGGCTTTCACACGCTGTCTCCCTTAAGTCTCAACACCATCCAGGAGCAAGGCCAGCCAAAGATTGGCCCCCCTGTTTGACAAATGGGGAAACTGAGGCCCAGAAGGAGAAGTGACAGGCCCAAGGCCACACAGGAAGGCAGGACTAGAGTCCAAGTTTATATCCAAAGGAAAGGAGGGAAGGACAGAGGCAGCAGACAGGATGGATGACTAAGGGAGCTGGTTCCGCACACCCTTGGCCTGGGAGGGCTGGGCAGCTGGATGCCCTCTGCACCACTGCCCCAGAAACAGCCTGACTCAGGGCTGCCCAGAGCCAGCCTTTCTCAACCCTGTTTGGAAAACACTTTTTATTTGAGGGAGGCCTGCTGCCTTGCCAGACATTTACGAGCCCTGTTTATTGGTCTGGCCCAGGGAGCCTGGGGCGCAGCTCCTGCGTGAGCCAAGGAAAATGCCTGCTGGGGTGCAGCCCTGGCCCAGGCCACTTCTCTGAAAGTCACAGCTGGGTGGAGGCTGGAAATCTCCAACAATCAGAGCCAGAGAGACCCCAGCGCTGAGTTGGCCCAATACCTACCTTTTACAGGAGGGAACAGTGAGGACCAGAGAAGGGCAATGACTTGCCCAAGGTCACACAGCACATCAGCAGCAGAGGTTGGAACTGCCACTGGTCCCCTGACCCCTGGCCATGGCTCTCACCAGCACTGGGGCCAGGTGGAGCAGCTCTACACCTCAAGCTGTCCTTGGGGGGACAACTCAGGTGTCAGAAAGATTGCCTGTATTGGGGGTATTCAGGGATCACCTTGGGGCTGGATCCCCCCTCCTGGCTCTGCACCCCTGCCCCTGAGCATCCCCTAAGGAGGCCGACTCAGGTCCTGGCCGTGGTAGGAATTTGCCATGATGGGGGTCATGGGGCTTGGAGGGTCACCTCGCCGCTCTGCCCACCACTACGCGGTCAGCTGGCAGGATACCCTGAGCAGGGGAAAGGCCCGGCTGAGATAGCTGCAGGAGGAGAGGAACTTGCTGTTTATTGAGCACCTGCTGTATGCCAGCCCAGAGAAAGCACTTGAACATTACCTCATTCGAGCCTCATGCCATTGAGCTGGACATCTTTATTAGAGGAAACAGAGGTTCAAAGATGTTGAGACACTTTGCCCAAGGTCACGCAGCACCTACGTGGGGAACTGGATCGCCAGCCCGGCTCTGAGCACTTCTGAAGCCCACGCTTTGTTTCTCCATTGTACCTGCAGCCTCCGGAAGGGCCCCAGGGGATGCCCGCCTCCTCTGGGGAGTGTCCAGAACCTCCTGGAAACCTCACCCTGCTGACTTGGTCCTGTGGGGGGTGGGCTCTCCCCATGGCTCAAAGCTGGCCTTGCTGACCCCCACCCCCAGTTGTAGCCCTGCCCGCGGGGCTCCCTAGGCTTCCCGAGGAGAAGCAGTGAGGACAGCCAAACCTGGCCTTGGTATATGCATGATCCCATTGGCATCCCCAGGCCAGCACAGGGCAGCACGAGATGCCCAGGGGCCCAGCTGAAGAGGGTTCATGGGCCAGACTCAAATTTGCACAGTTCCAAGACTGGGATGGGAGGCTTAACTCCCAGCTGAACTCTGCCATATGCTGCTGTGTGACCTTGGACACGTTGCTGGCCCTCTCTGAGCTGCAATTGCCAGGAGCTGGTCACTGACATTCTGTGATGCATGAGTCTACACATGCCTGGTTAGGTTCAAAGATTCAGACAGGACCATTGCTCAGTCACAGTCCGCAGAAAGAGAGCCAGGCCAGGAGTGGGTGTGAGTTCCTGGGCTGCCCCTGTCTGGCGGGACCCTGCCAAGATCATCCCTCACTAGCGGCAACATCAGCAGCTACCAGAGTGGAGGGTGGAGGGTGTCTTGCTCATTTGCAGCAAGACATGGCAAGTTTCCATTTCTTGTGTTAGAACTCGGCAGTGTGCTGGTGGCTGCCTCTGCTCTCAGTGGTGCCATATTGGTAGCTTGAAACCGGCTGTGGTGGGAATATTTACACCACAGAGATTGGTAAACGCTACAAATGAGCAGATTTTGTTTGTGTGTGTATGTGTTTGGTTGGTTTGGAAAGCCAACTGTTAAACATTTACCAGCACACTGCTGGCTGCGTGGATGTTATATTTTTCTAGAAATTTGTCCATTTCATCTAAGTTTTCACATTTGTTCACCTATATTTTCTCTACATTTAAATTTAGTTTTGGGGCTTCCCTGGTGACGCAGTCGTTAAGAATCCGCCTGCCAATGCAGGGGACACGGGTTTAGTCCCTGGTCCGGGAAGATCCCACATGCAGCGGAGCAACTAAGCCCATGTGCCACAGCTACTGAGCCTGTGCTCTAGGGCCCGTGAGCCACAACTACTGAGCCCCTGTGCCACAACTACTGAAACCCGCGTGCCCAGAGCCCGTGCTCCTCAGCTAGAAGCCACTGCAATGAGAAGCCCGCACACCACGACAAAGAGTAGCCCCCACTCGCCACAACTAGAGAAAGCCCACACGCAGCAAGGAAGACCCAATGCAGCCAAAAATAAATTAATTAATTTTTTTTTTTTTTTAAAGTTTTAAACTTTTGTGATTCAGAGGACAATATCAAGAGAGTGAAAAGCCAATCCACAGAATGGGAGGAAATATTTGCAAATCTTATATCTGATAAAGGTCTAATATTCAGACTATATGAAAAGCTCTTACAACTCAACATTAAAAAGAAAACCCTATTACAAAATGGACAAAGGATTTGAGTAGAGAGTTCTCCAAAGAAGAGACACAAATGGTCAATAGCACACGAAAAGATGTTCAACATTATTGGTCATTAGGGAAATGCAAATCAAAACCACAGTGAGATGCCACCTCACACCCATTAGGATGGCTGCTACCAAAAAACAGATTATGGCAAGCGCTGGTGAGGATGTGGAGAAACTGGAACCCTCATATGTAGCTGGTGGGGATGTAAAATGGTGTAGCAGCTTGGAAATGCAGCTTGGTGCAGCCTCGGGATAGTCTGAGAGTTCTTTTACCTCTCAGGACGAGGCGAGTGAGGAAGGAGGTATGAGAGGAAGGGACTGAGATCCTGGAGACTTTCTTTGGAGAGGCAGCAGGCACCGATCTGGAGGCCTGGGCTCCTGTGTGTTTGCATGTAGGAGTGTGAAGGTTGGCTTCACAGCTTGGCTCCCAGAAAGATCATAGGACATGGGTGTCTCCCCTCTTGGGGTCATTCAAAGGCCAGTAGATCTAAGATGGTCTCTATCTTCCCATTCCAGGCACCAGGGGGTTTCCTTGGGTTTTCTATGTATAGCTTCATCCTCTCCTGTGCCTGCCTCATTAAGTCCCTTTGTTTATGCCTTTCTCTTTTTCCCCAATGAATCCTGTCAGAAGTTTACCAGTTTAATTAATCTTTTCGAAGAACCAACTTTTGGAATTTTAAAACTCCCATTTTTTTTGTTTTTACCATCTCTCACTTTTACATTTATCTTTCCTTTCTTTGGGTCTATCTTATTTTTCTAACTTCTCAAGCTGGGTGCTTAATTCATTGATTTCTTGCCTTTCTTATTTTCTACCCCAAACGTTTAAGACTATGTTTTTGTTCTAAGAACCACTTTAGCTGAGTCCCTGAGTTTTCATATGTTGTCTTTTTACTATTGCTCAGTTCATAATTTCCATCCATGTCTCCTTTGATCAATAAGTTCTTTAAAAGGCTTTTTAAATTTTTCAAACAAATAGGATTTTCTTATTATCCTGACTGAGTTCTCAGTTAATTGCATTAGAGTCAGAGGATGTGGTCCGGATGGTACAATTTATTTTGATTCTGTTGAGACTTGCTTTGTGGCTGGTACCCGTATAGTCAGTTTTCACATATGTTCCCTGTGCTTGAGAAGAATGAGTATTTGTCCATGCTTGATGCCCGGTTACGTGTACGTTGATTGGATGGAGTTGTTATTTGTGCTTGTCAAATCTTCTATTGACTACTGATTTTTTTGTCTGCCCTATCAGTCAGTGAGATGTGTCAAAGTCTCCCAGTCTGGTAGACTTTTCCAATTCTCAGAGTTCAATTGACTTTAGTTTCCTATATTTTGATATCCAAGTAATACTGGCTTCATAAAATGAATTGAGGAAGGACCTCTCCTCTTCAGTTTTCTGAAAAATATTGTGTAAAACTGGTGTTAATTCTTCAAATATTTGGTAGGATTTTCCAGTGAAACCATTTGAGCCAGGAGATGTCTTTTTCAGGAATTTCTAAATTGTGAATTCAATTTCTTTAATAGATACAGGGCTATTCAAATTACCTATTTCATATTGGGTGAATTTTGGTTGTTTGTGTTTTTCGAGAAAGTGGTCCATTTCATCTAAGTTGTCCAATTTATGAGTGTGGAGTTGTTTGTAGTATTCCCCTATTATTTTGATGTCTGCAGGTCTGTACTGATATTCCTGGTTTCATTCCTGATGTTGATAATTGTGCCTCTCTCCCCACTCTGTTATTTGATCTTTTCAAAGAACCAGCTTTTTGTTTCATTGCTTTTCCCTATTGTTCTGCTGTTTTCAATTGCGTTGATTTTGCTCTTATCTTTATTTTTTCCTTCCTTCTGCTTGCTTTGGGTCTCTTTGTGCTCTTCTTTTTCTAGTTTCTTTAAAAGGGTGCTTAGAATATCAATATAAGATGTTTTGCCTTTTTTTAATGTCAGCATTTAGTGCTATAGATTTCCCTCTCCACATTGCTTTCATTGTGTCCCATGTATTTCAGTGTGATGTACTTCTATTTTCAGTTTAATGTATTTTTTATTTCCCTGAGACTTCCTCTTTGACCCATGTATCATTTAGAAGTATATTATTTAATTTCCAAGCTTTTGGATATTTTCCTATTATCTTTCTGCTATTGAGTTTTGTTTACATCTCCCTGTGGTCAGAGATCACACTCTGTAAGTTTTCAGTTTGTTTACATTTTTTGAGATTTGTTTTATGACCCAGGATATGGTCTGTCTCTGGCATATGTCCCATTGGTCCTTGAAAAGAATGTATATTCTGCTGTTGTTGGGTGGGGTGTTCTATTCATGTTAAAATAGATACTGTTGGTTGATAGTGTAGTTGAGTTCTTCTATAACTGCTGATTTCTGTCTAGTTTTTCTATCAGTTGTTGAGAGAGTTAAGGTCCCCAACTATAATTGTGGATTTGTCTATTCTCTTTTCAGTTCTATCAGTTTTTGCTTCATATATTTTGTAGCTCTGTTGATTGGTGCATACACATTTAGGATTTCTATGTCTTCTTAGTGAAATGATTCTTTCATCATTATGTAATCTCTCTCTCTGCCCCTGGTAATTTCTTTGCTTTGAAATCTATGTTACCTCATTATTAATACAGCCACTTTTGCTTTCTTTTATTAATGTTGGCATGTTATATCTTTTTCCATCCTTTCATCTCAGCATTGGTGTATGGTGATTGTCTTTTCTCATTCAAGTTGAGATCGTCCTAGTTCTTGGTATAACAAATAATTTCCTACTGAAACCTGGACATTTTGGGTGTTATGTTATGAAGCTCTGGATCTTATTTAAACATTACGTTATAGCAGGGCTCCTCTGACACTGCTCTAGTGGGGAAACGGGGATGCCACCTCACTGCTGCCAAGTGGAAGTGTGAGCGCAGTTTCCCTGTTTAGCTTCTATTGACAACTGTCGGGAAGGGCCTCCTGATTACTGTTGTGTGTGAATGGCATCTTAGGCTCCCCACTAGGCTGGGAGAGTCAGGGGTGAATTGTTACTGCTCCCTATGTGGTCTCTACTGATACCACGGGGGTGGGGGGCTGGCCTCATTACCCTGGATGGTAGTGAAAGTCCTGACCCTCTTCTAGACCTCCTCTGACACCACCTCAGTGAGAAAGAGTCCCTCATTACTTCAGGGTGGTGGGAGACCAGGCCCCCTCACGTGGTCTCCACAAATACCACAGCATCAGGGAGGCACCTCATTAATACCCAGTAAGAATGAAAAGCCCAGCTCCTCAGCTTCCTCTGACACCAGCACAGCTGAGCAGTTGGGGCACCTCCTTATTGTCTGACAAAGATGGAAGTCAATGTCCTCTACTCATCCTTCTCTGGCAAGGTAAGCCTGGGGTCACAGTCTTTACTATGCCGCTTGGCTGAAATGCGTGGTTATTGTCTAAAAGCTTCCAGTCTTGCTCAGCAGACTTTTGTGGGGTTTTTTGTCTGTATTTTTGTCTGATGTTTCTGGGTTGCTGGCTTCTCTGGTACCCAGTCTGGGATATACAGGCGTAAAGAAAACTCAGGAAACTCAGCTTTGTATATTTTGAACTTATGTTATTAAACCATACAAGTTCAGAAGTATTCTAGCTTTCCAATGTATTGAACATTTTAACATTATCTGGTAACTGCTTTATTATATTTATTAATAATGTACGTTTTCTATATTTATATACAATTATATTTATTAATTATATATTGTATTTATACATTAATTATAATTATATATATTAATAATATATATTATTAATATATATTATATATTAATAATATATTACATTACTGCATATATAATGCATACATACATTATATACATAGGAAATAAAAATTCATATTCTAAGGCAAGTCAAGGAAAATTTAAACATAAAAATTTTTCTCTGCCCTTTGGCCTCCTCTCTCCCCTGTGCTGTGCATTGCATATCTGCATTATGCATTGACGAAACCTCCCCACCGGCAGAAATACCAGAAATACTTTATGCTCAACTATAAAGAACATTCTCCTAGCACCAAGACAACTCCTTAAAAGACAACATTCTTGGGCTTCCCTGGTGGCGCAGTGGTTGAGAATATGCCTGCCAATGCAGGGCACACGGGTTCGAGCCCTGGTCTGGGAAGATCCCACATGCCGCGGAGCAACTAGGCCTGTGAGCCACAACTACTGAGCCTGCGCGTCTGGAGCCTGTGCTCCGCAACAAGAGAGGCCGCGATAGTGAGAGGCCCGCGCACCGCGATGCAGAGTGGCTCCCGCTCGTCGCAACTAGAGAAAGCCCTCGCACAGAAACGAATACCCAACACACCCCTAAATAAATAAATTAATTAATTTAAAAAAAAAAAAAAAAGACAACATTCTTTCTTAATCTTGTAAGGGGTCATGATGACCTACCACTCTGTACTTGTAGATCTGGATTTTGCAAATTATCTACGTCATTTAATGTACAGCCCTCTGTCTCAAAGGCACATACAACAGTGCTTTGACCTCTAATGGGCAGATTAGAGGAGATTTCCAAGAACTGTTCCTCAACTTGGCTCAAATAAAGTCTTCCATTTCTTTCTTAGATGGACTGATTTTTTTTCTTCGATAGTATATATACATATATAATATATAAACAAAATTACATGATTGTTTCCTAATAATATTTTATCCACAATTCCTAATGCCACACCAGCTTCCTTTGGGTTGGCTTTTCTTTTGGTATGCCTTCTTCTATTCTTTTACTTTTCAAACTTCCTGTGGTTTAGTATCTTGGGACTTTCTTTAGTACAAAGGTGTGCTTTTTTCACCCATTCTGACAGTATATGTCTTTAAACTAGATAAAATAGTCCATTTCTAATTATTGTCGTTGCTGTCTCATTATTTTGTTCATCCAAATATTCAGCTGCCTACTATGTGCATAGGTGCTAGGTTCTAGGTGCTAGGATTTGGCAGTGAACCAGAGAGGTGAAATCCATGGCCTCGGGAGTTCGAGTCTGGTTGGGGGAAACACAATAAACAAATGACTAAAACATGCATTGTTTCAGTCATGCATGAGAATTCCAAGTAGTTTATGTAGATACTCTCCCCTCAAGGAGGTAGAGCTTAAGTGTGGGCTGCACATAATGACTTCCTTCCAATGCATAGAAAATGGAAATGGGGAAAAGAGTGACTTTATAGCAGTGTGCTGATTTCCTAGGGCCACCCTAACAAAGCACCACAAACTGAGTGGCTTAAACATCAGAGATTTATTATCTCAAGTTTGGGAGGTTAGAAGGCCACAATTAAGATATCAGCAGGGTTGGTTGCTTCTGAGGGTTGTGAGAAAGAGATCTCTTCCAGGCTTCTTTTCCTGGCTTGCAAATGGCCATCTTCATGCTCACATGGTATTCTCCCTGTACGTGTGTCTGTCTCCAGACCGCCCCTTTTATTATTAGGTCACCAGTCATATTGGATTAGGGCCCACCCTAATGACCGCATTCTAACCTGATTACCTCTGTAAAGCCCCTATCTCTAGATAAGGTCACATCCTGGGGTCCCGAGGACTTCAACATGCGAATTTAGGTGGGGTGCACATTCAACCCATAACAAGTGGAGAAAACTAACCAGTTGGTCAGCCGGGTGATCAAGGCCAACATCAACAGTGAAAAGATGTGGTGATCAACACCATAGGTCAGGGCAAGTTCGCTGCTTTATACAGGGGCCGGGAAGCCTCTCTAGCAGAGTAACACTCTAGCGGGAACTTGAAGGAAGTGAGGGAACAAGCAATGGGTGTATCTGGGGAATCCGAGTGCCAGGAAGGGGAACAGGATGTGCAAAGCCCTGATACAGGTGCTTGGTTGGCACATTCAAGGACCTGCTGGGAGACCAGCATGGCCAGGGGGTGGAGGGAAAGGGCCAGGGTACTAGGAGATGAGGTCAGAAAGGTAGAAGGTAGAATCGTGTTGACCTTGAGGCCAAAGGAAAGGTCTCACTCATCTGAGTGAGATGAGGAATTATTGGAAGAATTTAGACAGAATCCCTCTGGATACCTTTCTGACCACATATCATAGGGAGGCCAGAGTGGAAGCAGAGAGACCAGCTGGAGACGGTGTTAATAATCCCAACCAGAAACAAGCAGTGGAGCGGGAAAAAGTGGTCAGATTGAAACTATTTTTTGGAGGCAGATCCGACAGTGTTCACTAATGAATCAAACGTGGGGTGTGAAAGAAAGAGAGGAGCCAGAAATGACTCCAAGTTTGACTCCAAGTGTAAGTAACCGGAAGAATGGAGCTGGGACTGAGAATCTCGGGAAGGCGCAGGTTTGTAGGGCTGCAAAGCAGGAGGGCAGTTTTGCAGGTGTGGAGACTGAGGTGCCAATTAGACCCTCAAGAAGTGAACCGCGGGAGGGGACTGGGCAATCCCGCTGGAGTTCAGAGGCAAGGGCTAGGCCAGAGATATGAATGTGGGAGTTGTTGGCAGTTTTGAAGCCAGGAGACTGGGTGAAAGCTCCTAGGGGGTGTAGATAAAAGAGAAGCAAGGCCCAAGGACCACGTCGTGGAACCCTCCAATGATTAGAGGTTGGGGAGAGGAAAGGAGCTGGGAAGGAGCAGCCAGGGAGGTAGGAGGAAAACCAAGGAAGAGTGGGCATGTCCCAGAAGAGAAAGTGTCTCCAGAAGGGGCATGATCAGCTGTGGAATGCTGCAGACGAGTCTAAGAAAGGGATTGAAGATGGACCTTAACGAAGCCTCCCAACCTTTTCCAAGTTACAGCCCACACAGAAAACACCAGTGTTTGTGTGACCCCCAGGGAAACCGACAAGGCTGTCAAGGATGAAGGTGACCAACTTGGGACCTCTGGCCACCCAAGGCTCTGCCCAATGCCCCAAGAGTGGAGAGAACCCACATCTGGGCATGTGAGACCCTTCCGTGCATGGGACTCCAGTTGGAGCACTCTGGACAACTGGGGTCAGCAATGTGGAGGTCGCTGGTACCCTTGACCAGAGCTGGGACAGTGGGCCATGGGAACAAGTACCTTACTGCAGGATTTTGGGAAGAGATGAGAGGCAAGGTGTGGAGGCAAGGTTCGTGTAGCCACCTCCGCAGAGCTTTGCTGAAATGGAAGCAGAGACTTGGGCAGGGGCTAGAAGCATTTGGATTTACTTCTGCCATCCTACTTTGTACTTTCTATTTTCTTGATTTTTTTTTTTTGATTTTTCTTTTTTCTTCTTTCTTCTTCTTATTTTTGGGGGGACATTAGTTTCCTCCTCATGCTTTTGTCCCCCTCTGTTTGTTTAAATATTATATCCTCTATTTCTGTTTTTTCAGTAGTTAAAAACTTAAAAGCAGGGGTCGGCAAACATTTTCTACAAAGTGCCCAGTAATAAATATTTTAGGCTTTGTGAGCCATACTGTTTCTGCAACAACCACTCACAAAAACAGCCATAGAGAACACGTAAAGGAATGGGCATAGCTGTATGCCAATAAAACTTTATTTGGAAAAACAGGCACCGGTCCTAATTTGGCCCAAGGGTCACATTTTGCAGACCTCCATCCTAAAACATATGTAAAATATCTCTACATTTACTCTCCTCCAAAATCATAGAGCAGCCTTAGAAAGCTTTAAACCTAATCACCCCTCTTGGCTTACCATGCTACTGTTGTCTGGTATTTTCACTCTACTATATTTTTTTAAGCTCTCAAAAAAGACATTATCACCACTAATTACAGATTTGGTGTTTCATTCAATTTAGTCACATGTTTGGCATGTTTATTATTCACACTTCCATCTGTTTAGACTTCTAAAATTATTTTCTTTCCTTTTGCATCATAAAGGATGTACTTTATGATTTCCTCTAATGTGTCTCATTTGGAGCTAAACTCTCAGCTTTTCCTGATCTGAAACTGCCTGAAACTCCCCCTCACTTCTCAGAGATAATTTCACTAAGTATCCAGTTCTGGACAATAGCTATTTTTCTCAGCACTTTGAAGGTATCATTCACCTGCTTCTGTCTGATACAAAGTGAGTTATCAGCCAATTGTTATTCCTTTGTAGGTGATCTGACTTTTCTAACTGCTTTGAAGGCCTTCTCTTTATCTTTGGTGTTCTGAAATTTCGATATAACTGTCAAGATATGTATTTCTTTTAAGTTTTCCTGGTTGAGTTTCTGAATTTGAGGATTCATGTCTCATTAATTTTGGAAAATTCTCAGCCATTATCCCTTTGAAAAATGTTTCTTTCTTCTCCCTATTGTCACTATCTAGAATTCTGAATCGGTTTTAGACTTTTTCGTGTCATTCTCTTAAACTCCCTTTCATAATTTTCATCTCTTTGTCTTTCTGTGTTGCAGTCTGGAGATTTGTTCAGCAATCTGTCAGTTCACTAATTCTCTTTCCAACTGTGTTTAATCTACACTCAACCTATCCATTGTATTTTCTATTTCAGTTTTATGTATTTCATCTCTAAGAAGTTCAGTCTAAGTCTTTTTCAAACTGCCTAATAATTACCATTTTAGTTTTGAAATTAACTTTGCTGAGGTATAATTTACTGAGATGTAATTATATTGTCTAAATTTGCATACAATAAATGCATCACTTATAAGTGTACAGTTTGATGAGTTTTGACAAATGTGTACACTTATGTAACCACCACCACAATCAAAGCATAGAGCCTTTTCATTATCCCAAAAAGTCCCCTTGTGTCCTTTTGCCATCAATCCCCTTCTCCACTCTTGGCCCCAAGCAACCGCTAATCTGCCTTCTGTCACTATAGATTAGTTTCTGCCAGTTCAAACAGTTCATATAAATTAAATCATACAGTGTGTACTCTTTTGTACCTAGCTCCTCTCTCTCCACATAATGTTTTTGAGATTAATTCAGGTAGTTGAAAGTATCCATAGTTCATTCCTTTTTATTGCTAAGTAGTAGTCCATTATAGACCACAGTTTGTTTCTCCGTCTACCTGTTGATGGACATTTGTGTTGTTTCCAGGTTTTGAATATTATAAACCGTTATAAACATTCATATACAAATCTTTTCCAGGACATATGTTTTCATTTCTCCTTGGCAAATACCTAAGTGTGGAATTGGACTCATATGGTAAATATATGTCTAATTATATAAGAAACTGTTCCTGATCATTTTTAATAGCCTCTTGTACCATGGTGATACTTCCAATACTTCCTTTTATTTGTTTAAATTATTTAGCACCCTTATTTCCCAATATGAATGCTCTAATTCATATTAGAGCTCAGGTGTTTGCCAGTCTGATTCTGCTGCTTGTTTCTATTAAAACTTGCTCATGGAGTCTTGGGTTTTGTGTGTTTTTAAAATTTTTCATTGTAAGCTCATGATCATTAGAACTCTATCCGGAAATTTTATAAGGCTTTGGTTGACATGTTTTCCTCCAGAAAGGATTTCCTCCAGTTTGTTTTTGCTAGACACCTGAGAGCATTACTCCCTAGGAACTACTTTAAATTCTCAGCTTGAAGTTTCCAGACTAAGCAAGAAGTAGGAATTCAGGCTCTGATCTCACCTGAGGGCTGATCCAGGAGAGAGTTTATTTCCCCTTCCATCCTGAGTCAAAGCCAAGACCAGTCATTTTTCCTGCCATCTCCTTTTGGAAGACAGGTATTTTTCAAGTTTACCCTTTCACGAAAGATGTTGTCTACAGAGGTTCTGACTTTATGGGGGATCTCAGATCCCACTACCTGGTCAGGTCTTGGGCTTTGTCTCCTGCCTCGTGCACATCTGTTAAAAGCAAAGGTCCACATGCTGGCCCAGGAGGGGATGCAAAATGGCACAGCCACGTTGGAAAACAGTTTGGCAGGTCCTTATAAAGTCAAGCATGTACTTACCATACGACTCAACAATGTCACCACTAACTCTTTACTTAAGTGAAATAAAAACCTACACTTAAACCATAACCTGTACACAAATGTTTCCAACAGCTTTATTCGTAATCACTAAAAACTGCAAACAACCCAGATGTCCTTCAACAGGTTAATGGTTAAACAAACTGTGGTACAGCCATACAATGGCATAAACTGCTGATATACACAACACGGAGGAATCTTGAATACATTACGCTAAGTAGAAAGAGCCAGATACAAAAGGTGACCTAGTGTATGATTCCCTTTATATGACATCCTGGAAAAGGCAAAACTAGAGGGACAGAAAGCAGATCAGTGTTTGCCAGAGGCTGTAGATGAGAAAAATGGTTAGAGGGACACAGGGAAATTTGAGGGGAGGTGGAATTACGCTATGTCTTGATTGTGGTGGTGAGTACACAACTATATGCATTTGTCAAAACTCAGAGAACTGTATACTAAAAAAAGGTGGATTTTACTCTATGTAAATTTGGCCTTCATTTGAAAACCACCAAAGCTCTAGTTTACAAGAATTTTGCAGGGAGCTGCAGCAGGGGCAGTGAGGTAGCGAAAGGTCAACAGGTTGAATGCCTGAGGACCCAGGGCTCACTCCTCTTCAACCCTGCTGACCACTGGTGCCACCCATCCCTCCTCTGGATTTATTTCCCAACTGCAAACACCTCTTCCAGGAAGCCCTCCCTAATTTTCACACCTCCTCAGCTTGTATCCCAGGGACCCCTTCCCCATCCGCATCGCTGGCTGTTGAGAAGACCGTCCTGGAGCCGCACGCACCTCCTTGCCCAGGGCCACCACATATCTATGGGATCAATAGCTCCAGCTCAGGATGCAGTCCAAGACTGGAGACAGTTCCTGAGACCGGAAGTTTAGGACGAGCTGTCTTCAGAGGGACTCTCTTTTCCCCAAATCCTTCTTAATACCCTTCTGCTCCAACAGAGACTGCAGCTCTGGATCCAAAGGGTTTGGGAACAGATCTGCAGAGGACAGAGCCTCCCAGTGTTGGTGGGTATTAACATGAGCCTCCCATGTTAATACCCACCTAGCACTTTCCCCTTTACTCCCCGACTCCCCGCGCGACCCCCGCCCCTGGGGCTGGTCCTGACAACTCTCCCTCCAGAACCTCACTCACAACTTTCCCCTCCTCATCACCCCCAGGCCGGGCCCTGCCTTCTTCATTCCCCAAGAAACACTTACCGAGCACCTGTTGTGTACCTGGTTCTGAGCTGGCCACTGGGATCAAAAGTAGCCAGGGCACAGCCACGCCTCACAGTCTGGGGGAGGCAGATGGCAAACTGATGATGCAATGATGGTGGTAATGAAGTGACAATGGGGATGATGGGTCTGATTTGTTGAGGGCTCACTATGTGCCCAGCACGGTGCTAAGCACGTAATGTGTGTTAACTGACCTGATCCTCATAACAGCCCTATGAGGTAACAGTAATTATTTTAATAATGGGTAACATTTACCACTTACTAGTAAAGTGCCAGGCACTGTTCTAAATGCTTTCCAGGTATCAGCCCATTCGAAGTGGTACTAGTATTACCTCTATTTTACAAGTGAGGAAACTGAGGCACACAGATGTTTTATAACTTGCCCAAGGTCACATGGCCAGTTATTGTCAGAGCAAAATGCATTTGCTACGGCGGCTGAAGGTAGGGGGTGCTGTGGGGCACAGAGGAGAAAGAAGTCCATTCCTCCTGGGCAGATCAAGGAAGGCTTCACAGAGGAGGTGACTTTTAAGTCTTAAGGGAGTAGCAGGGGTTTGACAGGTGGGTGTAAGCGTAAGAGCATTCCAGGCAGAAGGTCAGTGGAGCAAAGGCCAGAAGCATGTTTAGGGGCAGGGTACGGTTCAGCTTGGCTAGAGTGTCGGGTAGGGAGGCTTGGGTGGGAGAGATGGGGAGAAGCCAGGTCACAAAGGGCCCTGGGGGTCAGGCTGAGAGGCCTAGACTGATCCTGCAGTCCTCTCCTCTCTCTCCTGACCTGATAAAACTAACTCCCAACACTGCTGGCACAGAAGAGATAAGCCTTCCTTAAATCAGACCCACTCAGCAACCTCCACCTGCCACCGGAAGACTGTGGGCCCTGCTTCCCACCCCATTCTTGTTACACCCCAAAAGTGTTCTTGGTAGCCCTCGGGCCACTTCACTGCCACCCCTAACACCGTACCCAGATTCAGTGTATGGGTTTCACTCCACTACCACACTTGCCTGTACCTCCTTCCTCTGCCTGAATGCCTTCCATTCTCCTAGCCATCTGTCCACATCCTGTTCCTCCCCTGGGCTCAGCTGAGGAAACCCCTCCTCCAGAAAGCCCTCCTGGATCACTATAACCCAGGTGAGTTTTCGTCTTAACTCTTCCCCCCACCACTTGCACATCACTTGGGACCCACATCATGGCTGGAACTATGGACTCTCAGCTTGCTTCTTACCAGTGCTGTGTCCTCAGCTGGAATGTGACATCCCTAAGGGTCAAGACCATATCCTACAATTATGTATAAAAGGTAGGCTCTGTTTTCTGAATGCTGCACACTGCACCCAGCAGCAGGACCGTATGAGTCTGTGCTCCGTGCTCACTTGACCCCACAGTCATCCTGCAACTTGAGGAAGCAGGCTCAGTGGGATGAAGGGGTTCCTCCACAGGCGCCCTAAGGCTATCTGACTCCACACTCCATGTAAGCAGCTGCCTCTCACATCTGACCTACATCACACCCTCCCCACAGCAGATGCTCGGTAGAGAGTCAGAGACTGATCCAAAGGCTGCTCCAACCCCAGGAGTCACCTTCTGTGCCAGATCCTGCTTCAGGTCTGTTCTTCAGATGGGATTCTCCCTCAGGGCTCCTGGCTGCCCTCCCTGGTACTGCTACGGGCACTGGCTGACAACAGTACTGGGGTCTGGGTGGCCCACAAGTCCCCAGGAGCTGGAGGCTGAGACTCAGAGGTTCTGAGTTCCTCCATCAGATGCTGGCCTGGACTCACTCCAAGAGGCCATGGGCGGGACTCTGAACTGAGGCCCCAAAGAATCCAACAGGGTGACAGGTGCAAGCTCTCATCCCTTTGCTCTACCAAATTGCAGCCAGATGATAGTAGCCACAGTTGGCATGCGTTGGGCAGTTACTGTGTGCCAGGCACCGTGCTAAGCCCCTCACAGGCATTTCTCATTTCTGCTCCCCACAACCTTGAGAAGTCAGTACTGTGACCATCCCCATTGCACAGGGGAGGATGCTTCATGCATTTATTCCACCGTCAGGTCACCCACCAAGTCTACAAATATTTACTGAACACCTACTACACACCAGGCATGGAGCCCAGAGCCGGGATACAAAAATGTGCAAGATACACACGATCCCCGCTCTGTAAAGCATACTGCCTGAGGGCACCTGGCTTTGGGTCGCAGGTACGAACCCTCCTGCGGGCAGGAGATGCAAAGGCTTCACTAATTGCTAATGGTGGGGAAGGGAAAAATAACGTAGCATGTCCACAACAGAGCATGGGGAATTGCAGTGAGCCTGAAATCTTGCATCCTGTCAGGTTGCACTGGGCACCCACCCAGAGGGAACGCCCTGGGAGTTGCTCTCACAGAGGGACGGCTGAGCCTTGCTGAGTGTCCCCATCTCCTGCACCCTGCCAAGGGCGGGGGAAAGGAGGTGACAGTCGGAGCAGCCGGAGGGGAACCAGGAACCTGCCACGTTACCCAACCCAGGGAGGGTGCAGGTCATGAAATCAAAGCTGCCGTGCTGTCAAGGACTGACATTTGGCTTTGGCAGTGAGGGCTTC
The DNA here is from genome assembly GCF_028021215.1 of Eschrichtius robustus. Classification (NCBI taxonomy): domain Eukaryota; kingdom Metazoa; phylum Chordata; class Mammalia; order Artiodactyla; family Eschrichtiidae; genus Eschrichtius; species Eschrichtius robustus. The sequence continues at coordinate 13,191,593 of NC_090826.1, read as the reverse complement.
CTTAGAAGGGGCTCTTTTGGGGGCACTGGGGGCTGAGAAGGAGTGAGGAATGGAGCAGGCCAGGACAGGAATCAGGGGTGGCGGGGGCTTCAGGACCACGTTTCCCAGACTGAGGGCTCCTGTGGGTCTGTGGCCTGAAGGGACTGAGCCATGGAGGGACAAAGACTGTCCAGGGCTATTCCCCCTATTGGCAGATGGAGAAACTGAGGCCCAGAGAGGACAAGGAGTGGTCCGGGCCACACAGCAAGCAGGAGAGGGGAGCGGCCCGGGCAGACGGTAGAGCAGGCCATGCACAGCCCTGCAGGGTAGCTCCTGAGTCACCAGGTCCTCCACGCCGGTCTATGTGGCTTCCTCATGAGGCCCCATCATGTCCTCATGACTGGTTTCCTAACCCGGGGGCAGTTACTCACAGGCTTGTTACAGAAGCCCCAGCAGACAGCGGGAGGGGCGAGGCAGGAGAGACTGGCCTTGGCCTTGGCCGCTGGCCAACTCCCTGTTCCAGCTTCTCCCCTTCCTCAGGCCCTTCTCACCGCTGTTTCTTCCTTCCTGGGGCCTCTGTTGGTATCCAAGCTCCCCAGTGGTGGGAGCAAAGGCCGGGGCTAAGCCTCCCTCATTAGATTGGGGTCTCCTGCAAGGCAGGGCCTGTGTCTCTCCAGCCACACCAGGGGCTCCCCCAGGACTTCCCTCCTCAGACTAGTGGCTCTGCCTGGACAGAAGCTTCTCCAGAGTGGACCTGTGTCTCCCCCACGCCCTGGAAACTGCCGGAACCCCCTGCTCTGGGAGACCGGCCAGCCCTGGTAAACTACTCCCTTTTCTATTTGGGGTCAGTAACTAGAGTCCAAGAAGTGGCTGTTTGGGCAGCCGCTTCAGGACCTCATCCGGCTAACGGCCTTGGGGTGAGGGTTAACCTCCAGACTCAGCAGGACCTGGTTTGCATCCCGCACGGCCATCTCCTCACCCTGGGACCTAAGGCAATTTACTAAACCTCCCCGAGCCTCCTTGCCTCATCTGTAAAACACAGACAGTAACAGCCACCTGCCTCGTGGGGTTGGTGAGAATCAATGACATAATGCTTGCCAAGTGTTTCAAGTGGGGCCGGCACACCACAAATGGGTGTTATTATCATCGTTATAAAGTGAATCACGAGAGATGACCACACCTCAGAGGTGCCCGGTGCACGACTGTTTACAAAGCACTTCCATCTGTGGTCGCGCGGGAGCCTCAAAGGAGTCAGTGTGGTGACTTGGATGGAGGTTCTCAGCAGAGGCTCCAAAGGTCACTTTCCTGGAGTCACGGAGTCCATCCTCCTGGCTCTGGGCTCGTAATCCTGACTCACCAGTTGCTAGGTATCTGTACTGCATCTGAATATTTACAAGCTGGGTGCCTGGAGCACATTACTTCACCTCGCTAAGCCTCGGTTTCCTCATCTGTAAAATGGGGACAAGAGTAGTACTTCTCTCACAGGCTTGTTGTGAAGAGTAAACAACATCATGCATCATCAAAGAGCACAGAACAGGGTGTTGCAGAGTCAGTGATACCTACTTTTTTTTTTTGGCCATGCCTCGCAGCTTGTGGGATCTTAGTTCCCTGACCAGGGGTCGAACCAGTGTCCCCTGCAGTGGAAGTGTGGAGTTCTAACCACAGGACCACCAGGGAATTCCCAGTGCTATCTACTTAAGTGTTCATTAATATCATTATTTACCGAGCACCTGCTAGGTGCTTGGTGTTTCACTTAAAATATCACATTTAATCCTCATAACCATATTGTTTCATTTTTACAGATGGAGGCAACTGGCTTAGAGTGCATTTGAGGTTGGGTTCCCTGGGAAGCAAATTCTGAGATGGAGATTTGCATGCAGATGGGTAACTGAGAAGTGCTCCCAGGATCAACACCTGTAGTGGGGAGGCGGGTGGGAAGCCGGCTTGGGTGAAGGGAGAAGCTGGGCTGTGATGCACTCACAACAGGGGCCTCAAGTGACCCTACCGTAGGCTCTGGAGATGCAATGTCCCTGAGAGGTGACCTACCTCGAGGCGAGGGGTGGGGCTTTGTACCCCACGTTGATGAATCACTAGGTATGGGCTGCCCAAGAAAAGGGGCATGACCTTGGGCGAGGCAGCTCCCTTTGGTTAAGGGCAATTCCTGGAGAGGGACTCATCCGAGAGCAGTCAGCCACCGATATTCCCCAGAGCTGGGGCACATGTTCTTCAAGGATCTTCTGTTTTGGTGGGAGCAGTGAGGGAAGCATGTAGGCAACACACAGCAACACCAACCACACAGAATTTAAATGACTTGCCCTACATTTCCCAGCTAGAAAATGGCAAATCCAGAATTTAAACCCAGGTCAGAGCCTCATTCTTCCTTCTACAGCACACTGCCTCCCATCAAACAGGGAAGGAAAAAACGCAGAAAAATGAAATCAATAATACAGGGCAGGATGATGTTGCTAAGTATGGAAATATAAAGAGGAATACTGAAAACCATCCATGTGGCAGACTGCTAGATGCCCCTCCCCAGATCCACTCTCCCCTTCTTTAACAGTAAAAGCTTTAGCTGAGCACACGGCCACCCAGCTAAAGACTCCATTTCCCAGCATCCCTTGCAGCTGGTGTGACCATGTGACCAAGATAGGTCCAAGTCATGTGATAGGAAGTGATAAGTGCAACTTTCGGATTGTGCTCTTAAAAAACAAAAGAAAGAAAGAAACCTGCCCCCGCTTTCCCCTTTCTCCCTTCTCAATAGGTAGAATATAGATGTAATGCAGGGACCAGGGGCAGCCAGATTAGATCATGAGGTAGAAGCCAAGTATTCAGGAAGACAGAGCAACAAAATAGAAGGAGTCCAGGACCCAACATGTCAGTCAGCTCCCATATCACTCCTAGACTGTGTATGTTCTTCCCGTTCCTCTCCTCTCTTGTGAAAGCCACTGCTTTTCTGGCCTTTGTTACAACTACAAAACCTAAATGCCAGATGATACAAAGCAGGGTAGCCCCATCAAAAGGGAACCTATGTTAACATTTGATGTCTCTCCTTTGATTCTTTTTTCCTCGTATATCAACATATACATGAATACTCCTTTATGTATGTGGGCACATGTATCTGATATGCAATGGGTGTGGATTTCCCAGCCTACAAACTCAGGTATGAAAGAAATGCAACTTTATTTTCCTGCAATTGAACATAGTTTATGTCTCAAGCTCCTTGTTTCCTGCTGGTGGAAACCTGAACAGGCCAATGGATAACCTCGGTCATTTCAGATTAATTTCAGTTAAGGATTCGTTTCCCTTGAGCAAATCAGGGTGAGTTCCATCAATTTAGGGTTCTTCCTCCTCATCCCTCACCCCTTCCTCTTTCCTCAATAGCATTTAAGTTCCAGTTAATAACTGAAATAGAGCATCACAATGTCATTGACCAGAGCCAGGCCATCTGGCATTTGGGTAGAATCAGAGGTGGACATCATGCCATGTGGCTAGTGACCGTTCTGAGGAATCTACATCCCTTTCTGGTTTCCAGCTGTGGAGTCTCAGCTGCCTTGGCCCCATGTCACCTTGTCATGATCCCACAGTGCCACTGCACAACTTGCTTGGAAGTTTCATATGCTCTACACCCCACTTGAGGTTGGAGAACTCAGGCTGCTGCTGGGCAACCCTCCCACATCACTGTTTCCTGGGTTCCAGGCTTATGTTCTCTCTCTTCTCGGATTCCCAAACTTCTGTGGCTTCATCCCCTGCCCTCTGAGCTCCTCTCAAGGGAATGGGGGGAAGGGTGCAGTCTGTCTGTTTTCTTCTGAATCTCTTTGCTGTATACAGTGCGGCAGTTTTGCTGCTTTTGCCCTGATCCCCAGGGCCAGCTCCCCTGCCCTGGGCCAGGGAGGTCTCATGTCTAGGCTCGAATGCAGGAGGGTTGGGCGGTTGAAAGGAAGTACACTGCAGGACAAGCTCCCTTTTAAGAGATGCTGCTCACCCCTCCCTCCACACTCCTGCCGGCACAGAGGACACAATCTGGGAAAACAGTCCCCAGCGAGTCTGAGTTGAAAAATGATTCAGAAAAGTCAGATTCTGAATGGGAAGATGTTTGAGGAACACCTTAACTAATACATTTCACTTATATTTTCCTCTTAATGTGTGTATAAGACTGACAAATATAAAGAACATTGCCTGAAAGAGCTCTTTTGATAATAATAAAATAAAACCTGAGAGATAAGGAAGCATCCTGTCCTAGTTTAATTGGTGGGCTCTTTTCTTTATTTATGGTCCATAAAATATTGGTGTTGGACAATTGGTGGGAGTCTTAGATTTGATGAACTTTGGTTGCTTCTAATACTCTCCCCATATTGCAGATGAGCAAACTGAGGCCCAGAGAGGTGAAGTCAAGGTCATGTGTCTAGTAAGCAGGGGAGCTGGGACTTGAACAGAGGCAGTCTCACCCTAGCCATGAGGCCATTCTGCCTCCTTGAGGCATCCTTCCCTTTCCCCTGTCCAGTTTTGTCCTCATGGTCTCATTTGCTGTTCACAAACATCTCATAAGGAAGACAAGGACTAAGGTGGGGATGACCCCTGCTTTTACAGTTAGGGAAACTAAGGCCCACTGAGAAAACATGACTTGGCCTTAGTGACCCAGCTGAGGGAGAGTGGAACCAGGTCTAGACCCAGGTCTCCTCCGGAGAGGACCCTGCAGTTCCCGAACACTTGCAGACCCTCCTCTGCCACACATGCGCAACACACATGCCCAAATGCACGTATGCACCCAGACATACACACATACAGAACAGGGCTGGCTTGACCTCCTCCCGGTGGCTTCATCCCAGGACACAAAAATCATAACCCGGCACTTGTGCTCTGCCTCCTGCTCAGGGCAGCCATGGCGGGCTGCCGGCAGGGAAAGTGGAACCACTAAGCTGTGATTGAGTCTCCATCCCAGTTACCAGCAATAGTTTGGGAAGGGCCTCTTGGCTCCTGGAACCAAGAAGAGCAACATCAAACACTGCTCCTAAGTGCACCAGAAGGAAGTCTGGTTCATTAGCCAGGAGGTGGCTACTGCGTGGGGAGGGGAGAGGCCATGAGTCTCAGCAGAGAGAACTGGAGGCTCGGGGTTCAAGTCCCAGCTCCACCAACGTGTGGCATTGGGAATGTCACTCCCCACCCATGACTGGCTGGGGAGGCCCCTCTGGAATTAGAATCTTTTAATAATAATAACAACAACTTCTATACTTAGGAAACTCTGGGCCCCTTGTGTCAGGGATCACGTCTGTCTTGCTCATCATTAGAGCCCCAGAACAGGTCCTGGCACATGGTAGGTGCTTAATAAATGGTTGTTGAATGATTGGATGGCCACCTCTTTCTATTCACACAAACTTTTACAAACCTCGTCTCATTTGATTTCATGCTGGGGTTAGTATTCCCATTTTATAGATGAGGAAACTAAGGCTCAGAGAGATTGAGACAAAGTACAAGCTGTGACATTAATTTCTGTGTGCTACTTCTCCCCAGCTTTATACTATTTAACCTTCATTTCCTCTTCCCCCTAACTTCTTTGTCATTTGAACACCCCTACACATACACACACATCATGGTGTCCATAGGTAGAAATATGCCCATTGCTCAGATTGTCACACATTACAAAGCTGTATGTCTTTACAAGGGGGACATGATGATGACGAGGAGGGTGATGCCATAGACTCCCCGGGATCCATTCTCCCTTCCTAATGGGACCCTGAATTTGCCAACCTGATGCTTTGGGAGGAATTAACCCCACCCTCAGCTTCAGAGGCAAGTGTCAATTAGCTTAAGCCACTTAGCATGTCCCATTCTTCTGGCCACAGTTATTGATAGGGAGGTGGACAGATGACCCAAGGCAGATCAATCAAGACCAACAAGACCCCCTTCCAGAACTTTTTTGAGCCACCAGGCAACTTTTTCTTTTCTACTGCATTTGAATCTAGAAACACAGAGTCACAGAAACTTCTTGAGCCATCTTAGGAACACAAGGGGAGAGTCTGACTGAGCATGGAGCTAATGTTGAGGCAGTATTGAGCATGTACGAGCTGCCGGATCAAGCTGTACCTGAAGGTCAACCTACCTCTGGCTTTTCAGTACCATGAACCAATAAATTCCCTTTATTGTTTGAGTTGGGTTTTCTACAACTTGTAGCTGCAGAAGAGTATCCTAACAACTATAAACAGTTTCAGTAATATCCCCACAATAAACACAGTGACAGTTTTTATAGGTTCTCATAACCCCACTCGTTATTAAGGTAGATTGTAGGAGAACAGGAAGGGGGGCACAGCTCCTCCAGCTCCATCCATACTGCCACTTCTGTCCCAACTTTTGTTAAATAATGACCTCAAGATTATACCCCCAAATGCAAATCTAGGGTGAAGCCCCAGAAGCTGCTGGATAAGCACGGAGGCAGAGCTTAAGAGCCCACAGCAGAGGACACTGGCCAGAGCCAGGCCAGTCTCCCCAGCTCCATCTGAAAGGAGCCGCAGCTCTCACAAACAAGTTCCTGTCTCTCAGGCAACCTTGGTAGAAAGATCAACTTTCCATGGGCAGCGGTGACACTTAGGCAGTCCCACTCCTCCATCCCATCTTTCCATTTCTGTCCTCCACTAATCTTATCTACTGAGCAATTACCTACTGAGACATCTTAGTTTCTCAAATGATTTGTTAATTTAGAAGTTCCCTGAAACCTTCAAACAAACCTCACCCAGTCAATAGAAGTTAGAACCAGAATGGCAGAAGAACACGTTGAGAGAGGTCACTGGGATTTGGGACTTGGGGTTTGGGTTCAAGTCCTGGCCCTGCTGCTTCCAGGATGTGTGACTTTGGGTAGCTCACGTCACCCCTTGGTGAGAGGCAAAATAATGTCCCTTCAAACATGTCCACATCCTAATCCCCAGAACCTGTGAAGATGGCGAAAGCTACTTTGCAGACGTGATTAAAGGGAAGGATTCTGAGATTAGGATAATCAGGAGGTTATCCTGGATTATCTAGGTGGGCCCGATCTAACTACACGAGTCCTTAAAAGTGGAGAACTTTTCCTGGCTGTGATCAGAGGGAGACGTGACTACAGAAGGGTCAGAAAAACACAGCACCGTTGACTCTGAAGCTGGAGGAAGGAGGCTGTGAGCCAGTGCAAGTGGGTGGCCTCGAGATGCTGGACAAGGCAAGTAAAGACTCTCCCCTAGGGCCTCCAGAAAGGAATGCAGCTCTGTCGGCACTTTGAATTTAGCCCAGCTAGACTCATGTTGGAATTCTGACCTCCAGAACTCCATGATGATAAATTTGTATTGTTCAGCCACTGAGTTTGTGGTAATTTGTTACAGCAGCCATAGGAAACTAATACAGACATTGAGCCTCAGTTTGCTCATTTGGGAAATAGGTAACAGCACCGACCTCCATGGAATCCTGGGAGAACTGGAGGTTGAGAGCTCAGCCCTGAAATCCTAAAGTCCAGAGTTCAAATCCAGACCTACGCAGGGGTCTCACCTCTCCAGCCAAGTGGCCCAGCCCTGGGAAATCTGTCCCCCACATCAGCGAGGCACCGCCCCTACACTTTTGGACCTTGGATCTTGAGCTGCCTCACCTGGCAAGGCCAGAGCAGTACAGATTAAGGGAGAATCTTGGGAGGGGCCAGAAGAAACAGGGGCAGGGCCCAGGTCCTGGCCCAGATGCCAGGTGCATCCTGAATGTTGGGGGAGGGAAACGGCTCCCAGAGTCTCAGTCCCTCCCTCTTTCTATCCAGCCCACGGCTGACACATTCTCCAGGGAGCAAGCAAAGGAGAACCTCTAACGCCCCACCTCAACCCAGATCCAGGTGGGACTCCCTTCTCCCCAGTTCTCTCCATTGTCCCCAGAGACTTAATAAAGAAGAAACGGGGCCACACAGTGGGGCAGAAAGATAAAACCAAATCCCAGGTCGGCCACCTACCAGCTGTGAGAACTCAAACCAATGACTTTGTCTCTGAGCTCCCTCATTTTCCTCATCATAAGAATGGGGACAATAAGAGTGCCTAGCTCACTCATAGAGCTGTTTATTGAGTGTTACATGAATAATCACGTAGCAAGGATTAGAAACATAGTAAGTGTTTAATAAAGGTTATCATTAAATTCCCTTTAAGTACCTCCCCCGCACATACACACACACACAGAGAGAGAAAGAAATAATAGCAGGGTCAGCCCAGTCAGACCTGACAAGCGCTTATTAATGACCTACTGTGGGTAAGGCCCAAGCAAACCCTGGTAGAAAACTGGAGGACGTACGTCCTTTCCCTGCTGGGGGGGCTTGGCCTTAGGGAAAGAGGGAGACCAGGATTCCCAGCCCAGAGGGGTGGGGCGAGAGCCAGAGCTGCTTTCTGGGAAAGGAGAGCAGACAGCAGCCTGCAGTTGGAGAGGCAGCAAAGGTGGGATGTGGGAACCCCTCGTGCTTGGCTGTCGTTTATGGAGTCTTTAGTCTGTCCCAGGCGCTTTTCAGTTTTTGAATGTTTAGGTTGTTTAATCCTCACAACAGCTCTGGAAAGCACGCTATTATTATCCCCATTTTATAGACAAGGAAACTGCGCCCCAGAGTAACCTTCCCAGCTGGTAAGGGGCAGACGGGGTCTGCGGGCAGGTCCTGGCACTCCAGCGCTCCCCAGACTTCAGCCTGCGCGGGAGTCTCATGGGGATCTTGTTAAAACGGGGTCTGGCTCAGCAGGTCTGGCCGGAGGTCCAGCCGCCGTATTTCTAACAAGCTCCACAGACCATACCTGGAGCTTCCACACTCCATATTGCCGAGATTAGGATAAGTGTTCACTATTGTTGTTATTATTAATAATGAGTTTTGCTACGGTCCTTTAAGGAAAGTGGGGGCTTAGAGAGCTTAATTTGTCAAAGCCATAGAGCCGGCAAACAGCAAAGGTGGAATTTGAACCCAGGGCCCTTGATCACACCAACGCACCAGGTCGACGTGAAACAGAAGGATGCCTGGGACGAAGGATGCCTGAAACCACCGACGAAGAGGGACTCCTTTTGGGGCCGCAAGAGCTCGCTTTGGGAAGCGCAGATTTCCGTGGAGCAAGGCTTGGCCCCGGGGGCTTTGTGGAGGGCCCGCCACAAGCCCCGAGCCAGCCCCAGCGAGTCCTGGTGAGGTAGGGGTGCCCAGTTTGCCAAAGGGATTTGCGGCTGTCACCAGCCAATAGGCTCCGGCGTTTCTTCAGCATCCGGATGGCGGTGAGACGAGCCCTGTGATTGGAGGAGCGGGCCCCACCCCCAACCCCCACCCCCGACTCTTGTCCTCTGGAGTTGGGAAGCCCGGGGCACTGGCTCCAGCTGCGAACCCGGGCTTAGTCACTAATGAGCTCGCCGCCCGCCCTAATGCCGGGCGGAACGGCACTAAACCCTTGCTGCGGGCTCACTCCCGGGCAGGGTCGGGCCGTCATGGGTCGGGGCTTGGCCGGGCGCGCCTCCCTCGCCCCGCTCACGCCACGCGGTTCACCCCTCCCCAGCCCGGGGACCCCAGCATCACCACGGAGGGCCAGAGGAAGGGCTCCGGCAGCTCTTCTGGTCCAGGCCGACATCCCCGTGTCACAGATGGGAAAACTGAGACCCAACAGGAAGGAACTTACCCAGGGTCAGCAGAGCTGGACTCTCTGTGGAATTCTGGTCACCCGACTGTCATCGCCTGTTCCCGTCTAGACTAAACTAGTGGCTTAGTGCTTAGGTCAGACCCTGGCACATAGTAAGTGTTGAGTGAACCTGGGCCTTTGGGGTCATTCCAGAATTCCACAATGAACAGGGGAAAAAGACAAGACTGTGGCTGAAGACTTAGTGGGAGAAGTGAGGGGGTGGAATATTCTGGAATGTGCAGAATAGAGCAGTAAAATGTGCCTATTTTATACGAATATTTGCTAGAAATACCAACACTACTGTCTTTGGAACCAGAATTTGCCCATTTTTCTTTTCTTTTGCTTTCACTTTGTAAAATGTAAACTCATATTTCCAGTATCAAGCCCTGGGCTGGCAATTTGCTTGCATATTTCATTTAATCCTTTTAGCTGGAGATTATATTATCCTTGCTTTACAGATGAGGAAACTAGTTGGAATCAGAGATATTAGGTCACTTGCCCAAGATCACGTAGCTGGAAAGAGAACTGAAAAAAAAATTTTTTTTATGCAGCAGGTTCTTATTAGTTATCTGTTTTATACATATTAGTGTATATATGTCAATCCCAATCTCCCAGTTCATCCCACCACCACCACCTCCCCCCAACCCCGCGTTCCCCCCTTGGTGTCCATACATTTGTTATCTATATCTGCGTCTCTATTTCTGCCTTGCAAACCGGTTCATCTGCACCATTTTTCTAGATTCCACGTATATGCGTTAATATACGATATTTGGGGGCGTCCCTGGTGGCACAGTAGTTAAGAACCTGCCATGCCTGCCAATGCAGGGAACACAGGTTCAAGCCCTGGTCCTGGAAGATCCCACATGCCGCGGGACAGCTAAGCCCGTGTGCAAAAACTACTGAGCCTACACGCCTGGAGCCCGTGCTCTGAAACAAGACAAGAAACCACAATGAGAAGCCTGCGCACCGCAATGAAGAGTAGCCCCCGCTTGCTGCGACTAAAGAAAGCCCGCACGCAGCAACGAAGACCCAATGCAGCCAAAAATAAAAATAAATTAAAAATAAATAAATTTATTAAAATATATATATATATACATTTGTTTTTCTCTTTCTGATTTGCTTCACTGTGTATGACAGTCTCTAGGTCCATCCACGTCCCTACAAATGACCCAATTTCGTTCCTTTTTATGGCTGAGTAACATTCCATTGTATATATGTACCACATCTTCTTTATCCATTCGTCTGTCGATGGGCATTCAGGTTGCTTTCATGACCTGGCTATTGTAAATAGTGCTGCAATGAACATTGGGGTGAATGTGTCTTTTTTTTTTTTTTTTTTTTTTTTTTTGGCTGTGTTGGGTCTTCGTTTCTGCGCGAGGGCTTTCTCTAGTTGTGGCGAGCGGGGGCCACTCTTCATCGCGGTGCGTGGGTCTCACTATCGCAGCCTCTCTTGTTGCGGAGCACAGGCTCCAGACGCGCAGGCTCAGTAGTTGTGGCTCATGGGCCTAGTTGCTCCACGGCTTGTGGGATCTTCCCAGACCAGGGCTCGAACCCGTGTCCCCTGCATTGGCAGGCAGATTCTCAACCACTGCACCACCAGGGAAGCCCGAATGTGTCTTTTTGAATTATGGTTTTCTCTGGGTATATGCCCAGTAGTGGGATTGCTGGGTCATATGGTAATTTTATTTTTAGTTTTTTAAGGAACCTCCATACTGTAGAACTGAGATTTAAACCCAAGTCTGTGCTTTTTTTCCAACTGAATTGAATTAAAAGTCTGTTGAGAGCTTTCAGACTTGAAGTTCTGCGGCTCTGCTGGGTTATTTAAGATTTTTGAATTGATCTTTTTGAAAAGGGCAAAGTCAGCTCTTCTGCAGCCTGGTACCTGAGCCTGTTCCCAGCCTCTCTGCCCTGGTCAGCCCACAGCTGCCAAGGGGAAGCACCACTCTGATTCCCCAGCCTCCTCTGGAGGCTGGTCCTTGATGGAAAATATCCCAGGAAACATGCAAGAGTTTGTACAGCAAACAGCCACTTGTCCAGTTATATCAGAGAGAATATGAAACTGGAACTCAGGAGAACTGGACTATTAGTCTCATACAAGTCAATTCCACAGATCTTTCCTAATGTTGTGTGACAGATACTGTCCTGGGATTGGAGATAGAACAACAAATAAGACACTTCCACTCTCTGCTCCTCAGTCTCCCCATGTGTAAAATGAGAGCATATGACTGGGTCAGAGATGGCAACATACATAGCACACAGGCCACTTCTCTCCCTTCCAGCTCTCATGGCAGACATTGCTAATTGATCCCAGTGTGCTTTCCTGCTGAAACACATCTCAGCCTCAGCTACGTAACTCCCAACAGCCACCAAACACCAAGGATAGAAGTGCCAGAGAAGATGAAATATTTTGCCTTCCCACGACTAAGGCAGCTCAGGTTCTGCCCAGCTCTGCCAGTTCAGCCAATATCTTCCAATTCTCCCAGAGCCCCCAGCCCTGTGATTTGTCTGCTCCTGGAAAGGATCCTCCATCATGATGGGTAAGACCGCTGGGCCAAGCCAGAGAGCCACAGGGCAGCCTCCTTCTGCCTCTTTCCTGGTGGTGAGAGGAAGGAGACTTAGCAAGCCCCCTAAAGACCTGATCCCCAACGCAGCACCTCCTAGCAGGGCTGCTTCCCAACCCTCCCCAGGGAGGCTTAGCACTCCTGCAATCATACATCGTCCACCTGCCCCCCAAGACCACATTGGCTCAGACCAAAGTTGCGAAAGGAAAGAAGTAGGAAGTAGGAGCCAGGGAGGAATCCCACAGAATTGTAGCTTTTCCATATCCATCATGTTGTTGCATACCTCCAAGCCTTGACACATGCAGTTCCCTCTACTCTGACTGCTCTGCCCCCTTGTCTGCCTGAGGAACTCTTATTCATTCCTTGAAACTCTGTTCACATATCCTCTCCTTTGGGAAGCCTTCCTTGCCCTCCCTCTAAGCAGTCACCCACTTCTTCTTGGGTATGATGTCTGTGCCCTGTGCACACACTTATCATTTCTGCTGGCCCTTGTAGTGATTTGCACACTTGTCTATCTCTCCCTCTGAACTGCAAACTCCTTGAAGGCAGAACTATGTCTTCTTCCACCAGGGCCTTGGCACAGAGTGCGAACTCACTAAATATTTGTGGACCTGTTGATCCAACCCCAAACCCTACCACCTGAAAAGTTTAAAATACCCCAAGCTGATGAGCCAGGGTCAAGTATCATTATCCCCAGTTTGCAAGTGACTCAGCTCAGGTAGAGAGGCATGTCAAAAAGTCACCTGCTCATGCCACTAGCTAAATCAGGGCAAGGATCTGGGTGTCCAAGTTCCCCAACATTCCAAGGAGGGGAAGTGTTCCCTCCCTTTAATGCTGCATAAGAGTTGACCAACCCTGAGTGTTCATTCATGTCTTTTCACTGTTTATATTCTGAGGCTGGAGCAGTTAATCCAAGTGGTAAGAGCTACATACACATGCTACCATAGTCAAAAGTTTGCACCATTTGTTCCAGCAAATGCCTTTCAAGAAATCAAAAAACAAAGTGCTAATATCCTTAATAAGCAAAAAGCTGTTACAGATAGATAAAAATAATAACTCAGTAGAAAAATAGGTAAAAGTCACAAACAGGCAAGCCTCACGATTTCAAATCAATTCAACAATTACTCATTGAGCAACTACTGCATGCCAAGCACTGTTCAAGACATTGGAGGTGCATAGTGAACAAGACAAGGTCCCTGCTCTCATGGAATAACCTAGTGAGAAGGAGACAGGCAATAAGGTACAAATAAACATATGTATCTCATACAGCAGGCAGTGATAAGTACTATGTAGCAAAGTAAAATATGGTGTTAGGGGGACTTCCCTGGAGGTCCAGTGGTTAAGACTCTGCTCTTCCACTGCAGGAGGCACGGGTTTGATCTCTGGTCGGGAACTAAGATCCTACATGCTGCGCGGCGCGGCCAAAAAAAAAATTTTTTTTTAAGCTTTGGTTAAAAAACAAAATACGGTGATATGATGAAGGCGACGGAGCTACTCTAGTTGGGATGGTCAGGAAAGATCTCTCAAGAAGGTGCTGAATACTTGGAACACAGACAATTGTCTGACAAAGTTTGTGTACTATACTATATTTTTCTTGGTTTTCTATCTGATCACTTTTTATAGTAGTTCAGAACTGTTAATAGTTTGAATGTGTTCAGTATTACATGGTTAATATTTTATCAGAAAGCTATTGCCTTTGCCTTGAAATTGTTTTATTATTTGAGAGTTGTTGTCTTTTTATATTACTTTGGAAAATTTGCTATGCTGAAAGTGTACTTCATCTAGGAAACACTTTTTAATAATAAACTAGCCTCTGGCTTTTAGAGTAACAGCCGGTGGAAAATAATTGCTTATACGAAGTTTGTTAAACCTGACTTTGCTAGACTAGAACTATTCCTTTATTGATAGATGACTTGACCTTAATAATACAAACCCAAGAACATAGTGTTTTTCATCATTTTCTACTTTTATAAAGAAAGAAATATTTTTGGAAAGAAATGTTATATGTAGTAAAAGATAATAACAATTTAAGTGATGCCTTTATATTTTAAAAAATAAAAGTAGTCTAAGTTTAAAAAAAAAAAAAAAAAAAGGTGCTGAACTATTTACAATAGCCAAGACATGGAAGCAACAAAAGTTTGCTTCCATCAACAAATGAATGGATAAAGAAGATGTGGTACATATACACAATGGACTACTACTCAGCCATAAAAAAGAATGAAATAATGCCATCTGCAGCAACATGGTTGGACCTAGAGATTATCATATTAAGTGAAGTCAGACAGAGAAAGACATATCATATGATATCATTTGTATGTGGAATCTTAAACAATGATATAAATGAACTTATTTACAAAACAGAAATAGACTGGGAATTCCCTGGCTGTCCAGTGGTTAGGACTTCATGCTTCCACTGCAGAGGGCACGGATCTGATCCCTGGTCGGGGGACTAAGATCCCACATGCTGTGCAGCATGGCCAAAAAAAAAAACAGAAATAGACTTACAGACATAGAAAACAAACTACTTATGGTTACCAAAGAGGACAGCAGGGTGGGGGGGGAGATAAATTAGGAGTTTGGGATCAACATATACACATTACTATATATAAAACAGATAAATAACAAGGACCTACTGTATAGCACAGGGAACCATGTTCAATATCTTGTAATAAACTATAATGGATAATAATCTGAAAAAGAATATATATGTGTACATATATACATATATATGTATGTATATACGTATGTATAACTGAATCACCTTGCTGTATACCTGACACTAACACAACATTGTAAATTAACTATACTTCAATTTTTTTTAATGGTTTAAAAAAAAAGAAAGTGCTGAGATCTGAATGACAAAAACACTCCAGAGGAGAGACCAGTGAGGTAGTACAAGGTCTCTAAGTAAGAATGAGTTCAATGTTCAGGACGCCAAAAGAAGGCCCGTGTGGCCAGAGAGAAGTGGGCAAAGAGGGAAATGTAGAGTACAGGAGGGGTCACGTGTGCAGGGCTCAGGAAGCTGGAGGGAGAGTTCAGATATGACGGAGGTGGGAAACCATCAGAAGCAGGAGAAGGACATGATCTGGTTGCATTTTTTTTTTTTTAATCACTTTGGCTGCTGTGTGGGAAGTTGACAAAAGTGGGGCCCGAGGGGAAGCAGGGAGCACCGTTAGGAGGCACCCATGTCAGTCCAGGGGAGAAGTGATGAGGACTTGGAATCGGGTGAATGTCTGGAGGTGAGGGTGGTAAGGATTCAGGATGTTTTGGGGAGAAATTGACAGGATTTGCTGATAGCTGGCTGGATTTGGGGATGAGGGGGAAAGAGGAATCAAGGATACTGTATATACTTTGCCTGGGGTAGGTGGTGGTATTTTTCTTGGATGGGAAAAATGGCGGAAGGCGGGGCAGGGGGCGGGTGGCAGGAGCTGGTTTGGACAGAAGTTTGGATCTTAGTTCCCTGACCAGGGATCAAACACGTGCCCCCTGCAGTGGAAGCGCACTGTCTTAACCACTGGATGGTCAGGGAAGTCCCCAGAGGTTTTAAAATAATAGTATTAGCTAACATTTGTTGAGCTTTTCCTCTGTGCCTGGCACGCTGTACATCAGGGGTTTGAGGCCAGATAATTCTTTGTCGTGGGGCTGTCTTGAACACCGTAGGATGTTTAGCAACATCCCTGGCCTGTGCCCACTAAATGCCAGTAGCGCACATGCACACACACACACACAGGCACACACTCAGTTAGACAACCAAAAATGTCTCCAGACATTGCCTAATGATCCCCTGGGGTAAAATCACTCCTGGTTGGGAACGTTGCTCTACATAGATTCTCTCATATAATCCTCCCAAACACCCTATGAATTTGGTTATCATCCCCAATTTACAGATGAGGAAAACTGAGGCCCAGAATGGTTAAGTTCTTTTTTGGCCAGGGTAGGCTGGAGTGCCCATTGACCATCCATGGAGAGACACTGATCAGGCAGGTATATGGATGCAGCTGGGGTTCGGAGGGGCAGTTAGGGTGAAAAGAGAGAGCCTGCAATTGGTAGTCACTGGGGTCTAGATGGAATTGACACCAGGGGCTGGGGGAGGTCACCTGAGAAGGTAATGTCCACTCTCTTTTTTTTTTTTGGCCGTGCCACGCAGCTTGCATAATCAGTTCCCTGACCAGGGATTGAACCCAGGCCACGGCAGTGAAAGCCCGGAATCCTAACCACTAGGCCACCAGGGAAGTCCCCCCTCTCTTCTTCTGAAACACTTCATTCCTCCTGTTATCTCTCCTGTCTCCTGCATCACCAGTTTCTCTTTCTTTTCTGAATCATCCCCATAAGCAAACACAGAAAGTGTCACCCTCCCTTGATCTCACCTTCCCCTCCAGCTCCCACCCCATTTCTCTGCTCCCCTTCATAGCAACATTCTTGAAATAGTTGGTACATTCTGTCTCTTCAAAACATCATCTCCCATTCTCCCCTCCACCCACTATAATTGGGCGTCCATCCAACACACCACTAAGATTGCCCCCATGCCACCAAACCCACTGGTCACCCCTCTGTCCTCATCTTACTGGCCCTCTCAGCAGCCTCGGACAAGGTTGGCCTCCCTCCCTCTTGAAGCACCTTCTTTCCTTGGCATCCGCAATAATCCCACACTGTCTCAGCTCTCCTCAACTCCTCTGTTCCTCCTCCAAATTTTAAAAGGGCCCAGGGTCCCAGGCCCCCTTCGCTTCCTAGTTACACAAAAGAAAAAAATATAGATGGCCAGTACACAAAGAAAAATGTGCTCAGCCCCAACTATAACAAAAGAAATGACCAATAAAACAAATGAGATGTATTTGTAATTTATCACAATGTCAAAGATTCAAAAGGTTAGGTATTAGTATAGATACGGGGGAAAGAGGTGCTTTCATTCACTGTTGGTGAGAAAGATAAATGGTATCTCTTTTGGAAGGAGTTTCTCAATAGCTATCTGTAGATACATAAAATAGAAGAGAATGCTCAATCCTCTGCTTTGTCCTAAAAATTTTTTTGACATAATTTCAGATTTACAGAAAAGTTGCAAGCATAAAACAAAGAATTTGCAGATGCCCTGCATCTAGATCAACCAGAGTCCCCAAATAGTAACATCTTACTACATTAGTGTTCTCTCTCTCCTATTTATTTATAGTTTATATATATTTATACACTACATATTTGTTTATAGTTTATATATTAATATTTGTTTATTTTCCCAAACCATTTAGTAGTAAGTTGCAGGCGTGATGTCCTTTTACCATAAATACTTAAGTATCTATTGCCTGTAAGTATGGAATTCTCTTCCATAACCACAATAGCTATCAAAATCAGGAAATTAGCATTGATACAACACTCTAACCCATGGGTCTCATTGGGATTTCACCAATGTCAAAATAACATCCATTTCAGCTAAAGAAAACTCAAGGTCATGTATCACATCTAGTCACCATATGCTTTTGGTGTCCCTTAATCTGGAGCAGTTTCTCAGACTTTCTTTGTGCTTCAAGACACTGACGTTTTTGAAGAATCCAGGCAACTTTTTTCATAGAATGTTCCTTAGTTCGGGTGTGTCTGATGTTCCCAGGGCTTGGCAAGCTACAGCTCACAGGCCAAATCTGGCCCACTGATCATTCCTCTACAACCCCTGAGCTAAGAATGGTTTTAACATTTTTAACTGGTTGCAGGGGCAGGGGATCAAAAGAAGAATACTCCATGACGCGCGAAATTTAAATAAACTCAACTTCCCTGGTGGCGCAGTGGTTAAGAATCCACCGGCCAATGCAGGGGACACGGGTTCGAGCCCTGGTCCGGGAAGATCCCACGTGCCGCGGAGCAACTAAGCCCGTGTGCCACAGCTACTGAGCCTGTGCCCTAGAGCCTGCGAGCCACAACTATTGAGCCCGAGTGCCGCAACTACTGAAGCCCGTGCGCCTAGAGCCCCTGCTCTGCAACGAGAGAAGCCACTGCAATGAGAAGGCCGCGCACCGCAAGGAAGAGTAGCCCCCGCTTGCCGCAACTAGAGAAAGCCTGTGAGCAGCAGTGAAGACCCAACGCGGCCAAAAAAATAAATAAATAATAAATAAATAAAACCTGAATTTAAAAAAAAAATTTAAATGAAACTCAGTTTCCATGTCCATAAATAAAGTTTCACTGGAACACAACCACACCCGTTCGTTACATTCTGTCCACGGCGCTTTCACCCTGCAGTACGGAGTTGAGTAGTTACGACACAGAGTCATCCTCTCATCACTTTGCCTGGCTGCCCAGAGCTCGACAAATTAGTGGCACAGCTGACAGCATGCATATCACCGTAGTGCAGCCTTTTATGTTTTTATTACCAGCGCACATCCATCATGTCAAAACAAGAAAAGTGGACATTGAATGTTGCACTTTTTTATGGTGGTAAAATACACAAAACATAAAATTTACCATCGTAACCATCGTTAAGTGTACAGTTCAGTGGCATTAACTAAGTTCACACTGCTGTGCAGCCATCACCCCCATCCATCTCCAGAGCTCTTCATCTTGCAGAACTGAAACTCTGCACCCATTAAACAATAACTCCCCACCCCCAACCCCCCAGCCCCCAGCAACCACCATTCTACTTTCTGTCTCTATGAATTTGTCTAAGTACTTTTTGTGACTGGCTTCTTTCATTTAGTTTAATGTGTCAAAGACCCATCCACTATGTCAACATAATAAAGGCCATATATGACAAACCCACAGCAAACATCATAATCAATGGTGAAAACCTGAAAGCATTTCCTCTAAGATCAGGAACAAGACAGGATGTCCACCCTCGCCACTCTTATTCAACATAGTTTTGGAAGTCCTAGCCACAGCAGTCAGAGAAGAAAAAGAAGTAAAAGGAATACAAATTGGAAAAGAAGAAGTAAAACTGTCACTGTTTGTGGATGACATGATACTATACATAGAAAATCCTAAAGATGCCACCTGAAAACTACTAGAACTAAGCAATGATTTTGGTTAAGGTTGCAGGATACAAAATTAATGAACAGAAATCTCTGGCATTCCTATACACTGACAACAAAAAATCAGAAAGAGAAATTAAGGAAACAATCCTATTTACCATCGCAACAAAAAGAATAAAATACCTAGGAATAAACCTACCTAAGGAGGCAAAAGACTTGTACTCAGAAAACTATAAAACACTGATGAAAGAAATCAAAGATGACATAAACAGATGGAGAAATATACCATGTTCTTGGATTGGAAGAATCAATATTGTGAAAATGACTATACTACGCAAAGCAATCTACAGAGTCAATGCAATCCCTGTCAAATTACCAATGACATTCTTCACAGAATTAGAACAAAAAATTTTACAATTCGTATGGAAACACAAAAGACCCCGAATAGCCAAAGCAATCTTGAGAAAGAAAAACGAAGCAGGAGGAATCAGGCTCCCCGACTTCAAATTATACTACAAAGCTACACCAATCAAGACAGTATGAAACTGAGACACAGATGTAGAGAACAAACGTATGGACACCAAGGGGGGAAAGCGGCAGGGGGGGTGGCGGTGGGGGTGGGACGAATTGGGCGATTGGGATTGACATGTATACACTGATGTGTATAAAATTGATGACTAATAAGAACCTGCTGTATAAAAAAATAAATTAAATAAAATTCAAAAATTCAAAGAAACCCAAAAAAACAAAAAAAAAGCATTTAATCCACAGTTTAATTTTTGAAAAGAATCACACATTGTCTTCCAGAAGTAGCTTATCCTTAATATTTTATTATTTTCTGGCATCTGCTGAGAAGACAGTGGTTAAAAAAAAAAAAAAAAAAAAAGACAGTATGGTACTGGCACAAAAACAGAAATATAGATCAATGGTACAGGATAGAAAGCCCAGAGATAAACCCACGTACATATGGTCAACTAATCTATGACAAAGGAGGCAAGAACATACAATGGAGAAAAGACAGCCTCTTCAATAAGTGGTGCTGGGAAAACTGGACAGCTACATGTAAAAGAATGAAATTAGAACACTATGTAACACCATACACAAAAATAAACTCCAAATGGATTAAAGACCTAAATGTAAGACAAGACACTATAAAACTCTTAGAGGAAAACATAGGAAAAACACTCTTTGACATAAACCACAGCAAGATCTTTTTTGACCCACCTCCTAGAGTAATGGAAATAAAAACAAAAATAAACAAATGGGACCTAATTAAACTTCAAAGCTTTTGCACAGCAAAGGAAACCATAAACAAGATCAAACGACAACCCTCAGAATGGGAGAAAATATTTGCAAATGAAACAACGGACAAAGAATTAATCTCCAAAATATACAAACAGCTCATGGAGCTCAACATCAAAAAACAAACAATTCAATTAAAAAATGGGCGGAAGACCTAAATAGACATTTCACCAAAGAAGACATACAGATGGCCAAGAGGCACATGAAAAGCTGCTCAGCATCACTAATTATTAGAGAAATGCAAATCAAAACTACAATGAGGTATCAGCTCACACCGGTCAGAATGGCCATTATCAAACAATCTAGAAACAATAAATGCTGGAAAGGGTGTGGTGAAAAGGGAACCCTCTTGCACTGTTGGTGGGAATGTAAATTGATATAGCCACTATGGAGAACAGTATGGAGGTTCCTTAAAAAACTAAAAATAGAACTACCATATGACCCAGCAATCCCACTACTGGGCATATACCCTGAGAAAACCATAATTCAAAAAGAGTCATGTACCACAATGTTCACTGCAGCCCTATTTACAATAGCCTGGACATGGAAGCGACCTAAGTGTCCATCGACAGATGAATGGATAAAGAAGATGTGGCACATATATACAATGGAATATTACTCAGCAATAAAAAGAAATGAAATTGAGTCATTTGTAGTGAGGTGGATGGACCTAGAGTCTGTCATACAGAGTGAAGTAAGTCAGAAAGAGAAAAACAAATACCATATGCTAACACATATATGTGGAATCTAAAAATAAAAAATAAAAATAAAAGGTACTGATGAACCTAGTTGCAGGGCAGGAATAAAGACATAGACATAGAGAATGGACTTGAGGACACGGAGCGGGGAGCGGGAAGCTGGGGCGAAGTGAGAGAGTGGCATGGACATATATACACTACCGAATGGAAAATAGATAGCTAGTGGGAAGCAGCGGCATAGCACAGGGAGATCAGCTCGGTGCTTTGCAATGACCTAGAGGGGTGGGATAGGGAGGATGGGAGGGAGGCTCAAGAGAGAGGGGATATGGGGACATATGTATGCATATGGCTGATTCACTTTGGTGTACAACAGAAACTAACACAATATTGTGAAGCAATTATACTCCAATAAAGATCTATTTAAAAATTAATAATAATAAAAAAGATCCATCCCTGTTGTAGCAAGTCAGAATCCCCTTCCTTTTTTTTTTTTTTAATTTTATTTATTTATTTATTTATTTATTTATTTATGGCTGTGTTGGGTCTTCGTTTCTGTGCGAGGGCTTTCTCTAGTTGCGGCAAGTGGGGGCCACTCTTCATCGCGGTGCGCGGGCCTCTCACTGTCGTGGCCTCTCCCGTTGCAGAGCACAGGCTCCAGACGCGCAGGCTCAGCAATTGTGGCTCACAGGCCTAATCGCTCCGCGGCATGTGGGATCTTCCCGGACCAGGGCTCGAACCCGTGTCCCCTGCACTGACAGGCAGATTCTCAACCACTGCGCCACCAGGGAAGCCCTCCCCTTCCTTTTAAGGCTGAATAATATTCCATTGTATGTATGTGTCACATTTTTTAATCCCTTCATCCATTGATGGGCAAATGGTGCACTTTTAAGGTGCAGTGGAGTGTGTATTACTTTTTTATCCAATTAGATGGCAAAGCATTGTGCTTATTACACAGTGACAGTATATCTGTGCTAAAAGAATACAAAGTGTCTTGGTCCACAGCGCCTAAAATATTTACTATCTGGCCATCTATACAAAAGAGATTGGCCGACCCCCATTTTGGTTTATCCTGGCTTCACAGCAGCCTTGGGGCTGGACTGCAAGTCTGACTCCATTGCATGCCAATGTTGGCATGGTTCCCATTTCAAATACAGGCTCAGATGCTCACCCTTTTATCTACAGCTTTACGTGGGCTTCCAACAAATACACTTGACCCTTTCCTCTTAACTGTTCCAACACGAGCCCTGTACCTGGCCAAGAACCATCCCCGGCCCCCATCCACACCCCCAAGCCAGCCCTGTCCTTTCTTGCCCAAACATCAATCATTCTGTAAGTATTTCCTGATTCCTCTTCTGTACCCAGCCCTGGGGATGTTGACACTTGAGGAAGGCGGGGTCAGGAGGTGGGGGGAGTGATGCTTATGAACCAGATTTGTCCCTGCCTTCCCCACCCACATGCTCAGCATCTTCCTGAAATTAATCATAGAATCTGCAGATTACAGGATCTGAGACACAGAGGCTCATCAGCATGTGTGAATTATAGCAGCGGTCCCCAACTTTTTGGCACCAGGGACCGGTTTCGTGGAAGACAATTTTTCCACGGACAGGAGCAGGGGAGGGGAGGATGGTTCAGACAGTAATGCAAGTGATTGGGAGCCATAGGGAGTGGCAGATGAAGCTTCACTCGCTCACCTGCCGCTCACCTCCTGCTGTGTGGCCCAGTTCCTAACAGGCTGTGGACCAGTAGCTGTCTGCGGCCCAGGGCTTGGGGACCCCTGAATTATAGAACCTCCAAGTTTCTAAACTCTTGGGTTAATAAAAGCTTAGAATGGAAGACATATATGACCTTAGACCAGTAAAATGTTAGCATTAGGGAATCTGAGGGTGCTAAATTGTTAAAAATAAAAAACATTAAAACGTCCAAGCCTTGATCACGTGGTATCCTCGGCCCAGCTTGCCCTTCCCCTCTTTTCTCACCTCCCTACCTCTCCCTGTTGACAGTCTAGCCACTCAAGGGTCTCTCTAAACGTCACCTCCACCAGGATGTGCCCCTTCATTCCCCTGGGCAGAGGTCACAGCCCTCCTCTATCCTCAGGTTCATCTCAAAACTACAAGTCACTTTAATTCTCAGAGCCTCAGTCTCCCATCTGCGAGATGGGAAAAATAAAAGTACCCCCCCAACCAAAGGGTTGTTGTAGGAGTGAAATTAGAGAACGCGGGAGACACGGATCCGGTGCTGGACACGTAACATTATCTGAGGAGCTCAGGGGGCTGCTCTGGCTCCAGGGCCCTTGCTGAGTGCTCCAGACACATGGCCTCCGTGGGCGCTTGCAGAACTAATTGAACATGGTGTTGAACCTGAGCCCAGGAAGAAGCGGGGTGTGCACCTGGCAGGGAGGTGCCCTTCCAGGAAGACTCCCTGCAAGAGGGCGGATTGCCTTTGCCAGGACCCATTCAGATGATGGTGGAAGATGAGGGTCAAGTGTGGGGTGAGGCCAGCGTGTGATTTCACCCCAGCATTGGAATGGATGACAGGTCAGAGGGAGGGGCTGGGGGAAAAATGGGGGAGTCAGTCATTTAGCCTCGTAGGGGGTTAAGGTTTTAGCTCTGAGAGGACTCACCCTAGGTAGCAGGGAAAGGAAGAGTGCATTTATTGAGCACGCACTGTGTGCCTGGTACTGTGCTGAACACTTGACGTGGTTTGGTTTGGTCCTCACCAAGGCCCAGCATTGAGATTGAAAGTGTGGCAGGAGAGCCAGGGGGACCTGGGTCCAAATCCTTGCTCTGCTACTTCATGGCTGTGTGACGTTGAGCAGGTCACAGCCTCTCTGAGTCTGTTTCCTCATCTGTCACACAGGGATAATGATAAGAGGCTAAACTAAATAATTTGTCAACACTTGACTATTTTTGACCTATGAAAATGGCAATTTCACGTGATTCAAACTAAAATCTACACTGGCAGGTTGCTGGGAGGATTAAATTAATTAATCCATTTCACGTCGTTGGCCCAATGTCTGGCACATAGCACGTGCTCAATAAACAGTAGCTTGTCTTTTTAATGGTCCTCATGCAACAGATGAAAACACTGAGGCTCAGAGAGGTTAAATAACTAGTCCAAGGCCACCCAGCTGGCAGGCAGCAGAGCGAAAATTCAAACCCTACTCCTCTCTGGAGGGGGTGGGATAGGGAGCAATGCCTGAGTCTATGCGGCTCTAGCCAGGCCTTCTTTCCACACTGCCGGCTGGATCCTGGGGTCTGGAGCCCACATGCCATTAACCACCCACTCCGGCTCCCTCCCCCCAAGGGCCTGAATCACAACCCAATGAGGGACAAGTGACCACTGCAGCCTGTCTGACACCCTGGGAGAGCACGGGGGTGGGGGGATCAGGAGATCCCGGCAGGCAGAGGAGGGATGAAGGGAGAGTGGGGTCATGGTCAGAGCCGGCCACAAGCTTTTCTTCAGACTCAGCTTCCTTTCCAGGCACCAAGAAGGAGAGCCTGCTGTGCCTGGCAGGCTGGGAGAGCGAGTGAGGGTGTGCGCATGTGCACGTGGGTTGTGGGGGGGAGGGGTGGGACGTGCACACCTGTGTGAGGGTGAGCCTTGCCTTGAGGATGGGGGCACTGGTGGTGGAGGCATGAGAACAGGTGCGAGCCTGCGTTTCTGGAGATGCGCCTTCCTTACGCATGTTGCACCTGTGTTTGCGTGCAGTCGTGGAGGTGTGTAGGGTGTAGAGGGCCGCAACAGGCATGTTAGCAGAGCTTCTGGAACAGAAGGCCTGGGTCTGAGCCCCGACTGTGCCACTTGCTAGCTGTGTGACCTTGGATAAGTTATGTCCAATAAAACCCAAGAAATCCAGACTGAGCAAGGAGAGAATTTATTCAAGAGGATGATCGCAGGGAAGGCACTATTGCGATAGGGGTGGCAGGGAGCTATGGCACCAGGGAGAATGCTCTGAGTGTAAATTCTGCAAGCATCTCAAGAACTGGGCAGAAAGACGTTTTCTTTTACAGAGAGGAGTAAACAAGGCTAGAAGGATCAGGAGTGGGAAAGTGGGATGAAAGGGTGGGTGATGGGAAGGTAGATCAGAGGACATTCTACCCTGTTCTGGGGGTTGGAGTGGGGCTGTCGGCTGCCTCCAGGGGGCTACAGTTCAGGGGCCTGGATGAAGGAAAGAAGCTTAAGTTCGGTTAACAAGCATTTTGCTCTGATTGATCAGTGAGAGCGAGAGGTTCATTTATTGGGCAAAGAATAGGAGTTTGGAGGGTCTGTGTCTGGCCTTGTCACGGGGAAGCTGGGGGAGCGTCCGTGCTGGGGGAGCGTCCGTGCGTCTTACTAAGTCATACAGGCGAGGCGGGGCCCTGCACAGTAAACCATTTCCTGAAACACAAGGGTGGCGGCATTTCTCAACCTTCACCGTTTGGCAGGCTCACAGGGCTCAGGTAAATTCACCACGGACATCACTTAAGCTCTCTGTGCCTCAGTTTCCCCCTCAGGGATGTGAGGGTAAGAGAAGCATCCACCGCAGTGAGAACACTCGGTGAGTTCATACCTGTCAAGAGCTTAACGTGGTGCCTGGCGTGAAGCGGGTGCTCAGTAATTAATCTGGCTGCTACGTGGGGACAAGGTCTCTGATCTCACCCTCATTAACTGGTTCCTGAGTGTTTCCAAGCCCTGTGCCAGGCACTGGGGACAGAGAGGATTTAGAGGTCCCTGAACGCCAGGAGCTCACTGCCAGGGAGGGGGCAGGCTCCCCACCCCTCCTTGCTGCTCAGGATGAGACATGCCCTCCAAGAGGGGTGCTGGTCCCAGGGAGGGGCACGGGGAGTAGCACAGGGAGGGGCATAGGAGGCTTCTGGGAGCTATTATTTACAGGGTTCATGGGACTGAAGCAGGATCAGCTCGTGTGTGAGACCTCGGTGTGGGAGTGAAGAGAGAGCGTGTGTGTGTGTGTGCGTGTGTGTGTGTGTGTATGCACACACGTGTGCGTCTGGGCTGGCCTGTGAGCATCAGCTTATCTGTGCACGTGGAGCCTGGTTAATGGGGGCAGAGGCCGAGGCTTCGACCCCTCACAGGCCCCTCTTAATCCAGGCCCGACCACCCCGGCCCGGAGCCATGTGTCTCAGCCCCACAGGGACCTCAGGGCTCCACCTTAGAGCCCATGGCTTGTGAGGGCAGGAGGGTCACCCACCTGGCCCCAGGAGAGAGGACACTCCTGCAGGCCACATGTGTGACCCCTGTCTTCTCTCTCGGGCACACAGAGGCCACACCCAGAGTGGGACTAGACGGTGACTGAGCTCCTCCTCAGGGTACGGGATGCACTCGGCCCTGCTCTAGGTACCATCTCCCAGCCTCGCGATGGTGGAGCAGATGGACTGTCAGGGCCCCTCAGTCACACCCTGAGGTGTGGAACTCCTGTTGGGAAAAGTCAAGCCTGCCCCCCTGCAGCACTCGCCCCCCACTTGGTCCTGGCTCGCCCCACCCGGCCAGCCTGAACTGATACTGTTACCAAACCAAACTTGGGTTCCCTCGCCCATTCGCAGTAAAGCCAATCTACTGACACTGGTTGCAGTGAAGGGAAGGGCAGTGTTTATTGCAGGTGCCAAGCAAGGAGTACAGGCAGCTAATGCTCAAAAGACCCGAACTCTCCAGTGGATTTCAGGGAAGGGGTTTTAAAGACAGGGTGAGGGAGAGAGTTGCAGGGTCACAATCAGCTCATGGACATTTTTCTGATTGGTTGGTGGTCACATAATCGGGAGTCAGCGTCATCAACCTTCTAGTTCCAGCCAGTCTGGGGTCTAAGTGGTCAGCATACAGTTAACCTCTTCCACCTGGTGGGGGTTTCAGTATCTGCAAAACAGCTCAGAGGACGTGGCTTAGAATATTATCTATAGCCCATAAGGAGGAACTAAAGATCCTTGCTTTGTTTTATGGTTAAACTATTATTTTGCCTTGCTTGACCGTTTTCCTTTGCTTCTGCGTTTTTTCATTTCTCTGATTAAATTTGCTCTTTGGACTCAGGGAAGGCCTAGGAGGCTAAAGCTTTTCTACGAAAAAGAGGCAGGGGACATGGTAGGGTTCTGCTCAGTTATGATACCTCTCTCAGCTCCTGCATTCATTCACTCATTCATTCATTCATTCATTCAGCACCTACCATGAGTTGGATCCTGTTCTGGGACCAGCAGCACAGCAGTGAACAAGACAGAGGGAATGACCCCTCCAGGCTCACAGGGAGAGGGTTCAGGACAGGCAATTATCAACACAAATAAGTAGGGCTGCCAGATAAACTGCAGGATACCCAGTTAAATTTGAATTTTGGATAAACAACAAATAATTTTCCATGTCCCAAACAATACTTGGAACCTGGGATAATTATCCATTGTTTATCTGAAATTCAGATTTAACTTGGTGTCCTGTGTTTTTTTGCCTACATAAGGTATTTTCAGCTGGTAACAAACAATCTGAGGAAACTAAGCTAGGGTGATTTTTGTGATAGAGAGTGATGGGGGCGGGGTCTACTTTAGCCAGGATGATGTGGGGGGGGAATGGACCTGAATAAGGAGGAAGACCCCACCCACTTCCAATTTCTTCAGCTGCATCCTGGCTTCTAAGATTAGACTCATTATCACTATAAAAACCTTAGAATTGTCCTGAGGAGCCAGGCAAAAGCAGAGAGATTCAGTTGGGTGTCATTTAGACACCTGTAACAGGGTGGCCCCAAAAGGAAGCCTTTGAAGAGAGTTCAGAATAGAATCAAGCAGTAAATCCATCAGTTAAACCCAAGCCCAAACCCAGACACTGAGCCTCAAATCTGACTTGAGAAATGGGGAATATGTAAACTGAACTCACAAGAGCCAGGCTACATAACCACTCCCTTTTTAGATGATGGGAAATCCTGTTCAAGTGATGGTAAGTGGAACTCAAGTCCCATCAAGGTCATGGGCAAAAACCTAAGTCTAAGCCTGAGGTTTCTGTGAACATTAGGGAATCTTAGAGGAGATGATTACCCCAAAATGGCTTGGGAAGTCAACCCCAAAATTTGCTTGAGGTGCTAAAATCCTTGACTTAGTGGGCCCACAACTCTTAAGCATGAAAACAATTGAGTAAAAAAAAAATTTAAGAGAATCAAACATATAGTAGTTACATGTTTGTGTTAAAAAAAATAATGGGTGCATGTTTGGAATTTTAAGTATTTGTAATATTTAAAAGAATGTGCTCTACGGGAATAACAGATCAGCCTTAAGTTTCTAATTTAAAATGCATAAACAAATCATTGATTGATTTAGACTTGTGATTTTTAAGTCAAAATCTTACTAAATTTGCCAACAGTATTAAAATAGTTATAAGAATTAAATTCACCATATTTATAAACGTAATTATTAGATTTCTAAGATCTATTTAAGTGCTTGAGAGAGTTTTGTCATTAAAGCAAGTGAAGTATTTTAAAAAGAAACTGAATATATTAAATTTATAAATGTAGTTTAAGATGTTTAAGCCTGTTTAATTAACCAAGATTATAAAATAAAATTCATCCAATGTCCCCTTAAAATTATTTTAGAAGTTGCTACATTCATAAAAGAAGATTTTTAAGCTAACTCAAAGACTAAAGTGAGATTGTTGAATTTATAAATATAATAAATTGAACATCATAAATTAACAATTTTTGAAAACCAAAGGAGAGTCTGAATACTTTTTTCTACTCAGAAAAGCCACCCTCAAGGACACCAAAAACTCACGTTGACGCTCACGTAACAATAGCTGTGGAAATTAAAATCAGGTCACCTGCTCCCACTTTCCCAGTGATTTGAGGTCCTCGCAGGGGTCGCCAGACTGTCCAGACGGACTGGGCACTCTCTGGCGAGGCCGAGGGTCTCTGGACTGCTCATGTCACCTTCTACAGACAGCCAGCCTCTTGGCTTCAGCCCTCATAGGTAATGCTGTATCCAGACCCTGCCCACCAGTAACAGCAGCACCTACTATGTACCAGGGCCTTTATGTGCTTTATCTCATTTCATCGTTTTAACAATCATCCGCATTTTACAGGTGGCAACATGGAAAGGTGAAGACACAGAAAGGTAAAGCAGCACTAGGATTCAAATCCACGCTGCCCAGCTCCAGGGTTCTCCTGGCTGTGTCATCGCAAACTTCCCCCTAAAGAATGGAATCCGTCTAATTAACTAACAGAACGAGCCCCTTCTTCCTTCTTTGAGCGCTGAGGCTGAGGGTCCCTTGTGTCATTGGTGCCCCCTGCTGGAAGCTGGGCATATGGCACAGCCATTGACAGCCACTCAGAAAGGAGCTCACCTGAGGTTTCTACCCAGCAGAGGGACAGAAAGGGCTCCAAGTTCCAAGATTTCTAGGACCCACCCCGGAAAGTTTTTCAACCTCCAGTTTGCCCCTAAGGTCAGTTCCACTGTCCCATCTGGGCCCTCATCACTTGTCACTTGGAGTACAGCCTCCCACCTGCTCTCAGAAGTCCCTCCCACCTACCCTCACCTGCAGCAGAGAGAGATCCTACTTTCCATGGCTCCCTACTGCCCAAAGAATCCAGCCAGAATGCTCTCTGGCCTGGCACTTGAGGCCTCCATGGCTTATCCCGGGACTGTTTTCCTGGCTTTGCCCCCAAAATATCCCCCCACAATTTACCCTGCCCCTCCACATTTCCTTTCCTTGGCTGTGCTCTGCCTCCTGCCAGGAATACCCTTCCCCCATCTCTGCTTGTCAAACTCCTACCCAACCTTCAAAGGTGAGTTCAAAGGCCACCTCTTCCATGAAGCCTTCCCTTCTTTCCTCAACTTGAATTAACTTCTCCCTTCTCTCTTGAAGCAGAGGCTGTGCATACCAGCCAGACTTCCAACAGCACCTGTATCTCTGCCTGAAGGCTTTCTCTTTGAGCAGACAACAAACCAGGAGTGCTGGGGAATTACCCCAGCCCCAACCCAGGCGCAGCCCTCCACCCATGATACAGTTGGAGGATGGAGGATGAACACCCCAGCTCTCTCGCCCCTCCCTGGGATAACTAAGTTAGTGGTCCACAAGCAGCAGTTGCCCACCAAGGCAAATCGCTTTATCCCCTAACCTTTACTGCCGTAATTCCTTGCTCCCTTACTGGTGTTTCCTGGCACTGCCTCTCAAACAAACAACTTTCACTGAATTCCTGCCACGGGATCTTCTTCCCGGGGAACACTCACTGAGCTGTCAGTGCATTCCCTTCATGGTACTTAGCTAATGCCTTTGCTGTAGCACTGGTCAGCAGAGGCCTTGACTGATGACCATTAAAACCACAGGCAAGGGCTTCCCTGGTGGCGCAGTGGTTGAGAATCTGCCTGCTAATGCGGGGGACGCGGGTTCGGGCCCTGGTCTGGGAAGATCCTGCATGCCGCGGAGCGGCTGGGCCCGTGAGCCACGGGTACTGAGCCTGCGCGTCTGGAGCCTGTGCTCCGCAACAAGAGAGGCCGCGATGGTGAGAGGCCCGCGCGCCGCGATGAAGAGTGGCCCCCGCTTGCCACAACTGGGGAAAGCCCTCGCACAGAAGCGAGGATCTAGCACAGCCATAAATAAATAAATTAATTAATTAATTAAATTAAAAAAAAAAAAAAAAACCACAGGCAAGATGAATCAAGCACTTTCTACGTGCCTGGCCCTTTATATGTATTATCTCATTTAATCTTATGACAACCTGGGAAGTAGGGGTCATGGTTACCCCATTACACAGATGAGAAAACCAAGACTCAAGTAAAATGACTTGTCCAAGGTCTCAAAAGCCAGCAAGTGTCAGAGCTGGGGTTTAAACCTGAGAGGACTTCTTCTAGAGATGGAGAATTTAACCATCTCATGGGGTGTAACAAGAATAATTATAGCACCTACGTACAGACAGTTATAAATGCCGAAGAAGCATTCTTATAAAAGAGTATGTGTGTGTGTGTGTACACGCATGTCTTATAGATCACACACCTTCTCCTGCCCAGCCCAATGCCTGGCACATACTCAGTGATTATTTATTAAGCTTATTAGAGTGAATCAACAACCCAGGCTCAAGGGACCAAGGCATTAAGGCAACAGGAGAGCCATAAAGGATGAGGCTCAAAGGTCCTGGCTCTGCTACCAATAGGCTTGGGCAGGTCACTGCCCCTCTTCAGGCCTCACTCTCCCTTCTCTGGGCCTCAGTTGCCCCTCTGTCCAGGGAGGGGGCCCTACTTTAAGGGACTGGACCTCACACAGAGTCCCTGAACCCTGACCCCAAATGCCTGTGGGGGAGAGGGTCCCAAAAGCTAAAGGAAGGAGCTGAGTGAGGCTGGACAGAGACAGGAGGCATCCTTGATCTCTCAGATTCACGCTGGCTGGTACCTTTTCTCAGGTGAGAAAAACCTCCCTCCTCCCTGCTTCTAAAATGGGGATCTGGCGCCACCTTGTGGTCACCACCTCTTCCATCCTCCACCACATTTTCTCTTCTGTATCTTCTTGTCACAGACCTCACTGATGCCCTCTGGGAACTCCAGAGCAATTCCACTCTCTCCACCAAATATGTATGTACTATGCCCAGGCACCAAGGCTCAACCCAGGAGGGATGATCCCAAACAAGGTGGCCACAGTTCCTGCCTAACAGTTTAGAAGAGTCTGGACCAGCACTGCCAATAGAAATATAATACAATCCACAAGTGCACATTTCACACGTAGTTTTCAATTTTCTAGTAGTCACATCTTTTTAATTAAAAGAAATAGGTGAAATTAATTTGAATAATATTTTTATGTAACCCAATACATCCAGAATATTATCATTTCAATATGTAGTCAATATATTTTTAATTACCTTTTTTATTTTTTATTTTTTTGCACACTAAGTCTTCGAAATCTGTGTATTTTACACTTCCAGTGCATCTAAATTTGGACTAGCCACATTTCAAGCGCTCAGTAGCCCCAGGTGGCAACAACTACCTACCATGTTGGACAGCACAGGTCTACACAGACCGGTCAGCTTACTCTGGCCCCATGGCAGCTCTTCAGAGGTTTGACCCATCACATCTTCTTCGGGGTCCACATTCGTAGCTCTGCTTTAGGGGCGTGGAGGGATTAAGAATCCAAGTTCTGCCCTCCCACTGAGCTGGGTTTGAATCTCAGTGACTACATAGGACGATGGGCAAGTCAATTTACCCTTTGAAATGTAAAGTGAGGGTGCCTCTGGGGTTGCAGCAAGAATGTCTGGCAAGCATAGGCACATGAAAAAGATGCTCGAGTCAGAACGGCCATCATTAAAAAGTCTACAAGTAACAAATGCTGGAGAGGGTGTGGAGAAAAGGGAACCCTCCTACACTGTTAGTGGGAATGTAAGTTGGTGTAGCCACTGTGGAAAACAGTATGGAGGGTCCTCAGAAAACTAAAAATAGAATTACCATATGATCCAGCAATCCCACTCCTGGGCATATACTCAGACAAAACCATAATTCAAAAAGATACATGCACACCTATGTTCATAGCAGCACTGTTCACAATAGCCAGGACATGGAAACAACCTAAATGTCCACTGACAGATGAATGGATAAAGAAGATGTGGTACCTATATACAATGGAATATTACTCAGCCATGAAAATGGACGAAATAATGCCATTTGTGGCAACGTGGATGCAACTAGAGATTATCATACGAAGTGAAGTAAGTCAGAAAGAGAAAGACAAATACCATATGATATCACTTGTATGTGGAATCTAAAATATAACACAAATGAACCTATCTATGAAACAGAAACAAACTCACAGACATAGGGAACAGACTGGTGGTTGCCAAGGGGGAGGGGTTGGGGGATGGAGTGGGAGGCTGGGGTTAGCAGATGTAAACAATTATATATGGAATGGGTAAACAACAAGGTCCTACTGTATAGCACAGGGAACTATATTCAGTATCCTGTGATAAACCGTAATGGAAAAGAACATTTTAAAAAGAATGTATATATATGTATAACTGAATCACTTTGCTGTACAGCAGAAATTAGCACAACATTGTAAATCAAATATACTTCAGTAAGAAAAAAAAGAATGCTTGGTAAGAAGTCAGTGCTCCATAAATAGTGACCTCGTGCATCAGAGCATTAGCCCACTTTTTGGCACCATGAAGGCTACTTTTAAGTGTCAACTTGGCTTGGCTCTGGCTCTCCAGTTGTTTTAGTCAGACACCAGACTAGGTGTTGCTATGAAGGTATTTTTTACTTAGATGTTATTAACATTTAAATTAATAGACTTTGGGAATTCCCTGGTGGTCCAGGGGTTAGGACACAGAGCTTTCACTGCTGAGGGCCTGGGTTCAATCCCTGGTTGGGGAACTAAGATCCCACAGGCCGCCTGGCATGGCCAAAAAAATAAAATAAAATAACTCAATAGACTTTGTGTAAAGCAAGTCACTCCCCCCCTCCCCCATAGTGTGGATGGGTCTCAAGAGCAAAGACTGAGGTTTCCAGAAGAAGAAGAAATTCTGCCTCAAGAATACATCATACAAACCCTGCCTGAGTTTCCGGCCTGCAAATTTCAGACTCAAGACTGCAGCATCAACTCTTCCCAAATTCCAGCCAGCCTGCTGGCCTACTCTGCAAACTTCAGAATTGCCAACCCGAACAATGGCATGAAGCAGTTCCTTAAAATAAATTTCTGTAGGTGACAGTAGCCCCGGAAGGATTTGAAGGGTGAGTATAGAGCAGGACAAACGTCCCTCATTCTGAATACCTATGGTATTAGCGGCTGAATAACCGCCTGGCTCCAGTCACTGCATAAATATAACAATGTAACACCCCAGCTCTGCCCTCCTCCTAAGTGGAATATCTGGCAGGACCAAGGGCAGGAACAGGAGCAGAATTAATGCCCCATACCAGAACCCATCCTTCACTGGCTGGCCAGGGAACCCTTCCAGAGGAGTGGGATGAGAGAGTGGGCTTTGCTGGGGGAAAGGGGATGTGAGGGACCAAGGAAAGGCCCAGGGTATGGGGAGCTGCCCTTGAGGGCAGAGCTGGGGGGAGAGGAGGTCCCTAGGCACAGAGTAGCTGCCTTGGGGATGATGACCCAGGCCCCATCACCTTACCACTCTGGCCTCCTGTCAAAACTCCTGTCGAATTCAGCTCCACATGGCAGCCAGAGTGATTTGCCTAAAGCACGCATTGTGTCATTGCCATGTTTCAAGGTCCTTCCTAGGCTTTCCTGTGATGGTCCAGGCCCCCATCACCTCACCACTCTGACCTCCCACCAGAACGTGTTGAATTCGGCTCCCTATGGCAGCCTGAGTCATTTTCCTAAAGCACGCATCATGTCATTGCCATGTTTCAAGGTCCTTCCTAGGCTTTCCTGTGACCTTAAGATAAAGCCAAAAGTCCTCTTCATGACTTATATAATAAGGCATTGTGTGACATGGCCATGGCCAGGCCAGACTCTCCCCATCCCCGGCCCTGGCCAGATGGAACTCACCAGGTGTACTTCCCTCTGTCAGGAACACTCTTTCATCTTCCCCTCCCTACGTCCAGCCCACCCTCCTGGTCTCACCTGGTGTCCAACACCCAGTTCCATCCCCTTATTCTGCATGGCAGCCCTGCTTCCCCTCCTCTGGGCCCCCAGGGCCCTGGCTCAGTGGCCCCTCCAGAGCTTCTGTATTTGAGGATCTTAGACACAGCCATCTGCTTGGGTGGCTTCGGGGGGGCCTAAAGGTGATCACAGGGCACCCCCCTGCTCCTGCCCTCCCACTCCCTCGAGGCCACAGCTGTACTGTGGTTGCCTGTTTTCACATCTCAGACCACCTGGTACCCGGTACAGCCTGGCACACAGTGGTTCACTGAATAATGTCCACTCCGTGCCCTGGGTTCCTTCATTTGCTATCTGGCTGGAGGACCTTCCACCATCCCTGTCCCTCTCTGAGTCTCCTCGGCTAATTAGAACCTTGCTTTGATTTGCAGACTCTGAAGTTCTGGACAACATGAAGGGGTATGAATGTATGCTTGTGACACATTGCAGAGGCTTTTAAAGTGTGATATCAAATAGCATGTACAGTCAGAAGCCTATTTTTACAAAAAGTCAACTATATACAGGCATAGAAAATAATTACCATCTACTAGGACTTGAGTCTGTAGTCCTAATGCACTAAGCATTTTGCTGTGTATCAGCTGGTTATTCCTTACAACCCTGTGGGCTGGGTATTGCTAGTATCTCCTGTACAGAGGTAGAAACCGAGGCCCAGAGAGGTCCCCAAGCTACTGAGGGGCTGAGCTGGACTTGACCTCAGGTTTGCCAAGTCCAAAGGTCATGCATGCTCTTCACCGCCAGGCTGGTCGATGCCTCTGTGCAAATTGGGGATAATAATAGCTCCCAGCTCTTAGGGTTATTGGGAGGATTAAATGAGCTAAGAGGTGTGAAGCCCTTGGAGCAGCTCTTGGCCCAGCCTAAGGGCTCAGTAAGCGCAGTCACCCACAGCAGCATCAGACTGCCTCTGCGTGGGCCCTGTGAGATCATATGCCAAAGTGTTCACAATGTTCCTCTCTAGCCCTGGGGCCATGGGTGACCTTTTCTAAAATTATTTTCCAAAATGATCAGGTAGGGGAAATCTCTGGTAGTCCAGTGGTTAAGACTTTGCCTTTCCACTGCAGGGGGCACAGGTTCGATCCCTGGTCGGGGAACTAAGATCTCACAAGCCGAGCAGAGAGGCCAAAAAAAAAAAAAAAAAAAATGATCAGGTATTACTTGTGTATTTCTTTCTTTTTAAATTCTTGCATGTATGATGCCATCAGTGAACTTAAGGACAAGGCAGGCCCATGAATTACCTGGGTCATCTCCCCGGTCCCCCCAAGGCCTGGCACAGCGAGAGACAGCTCAGACGAGCTTCTCCCAGCCCAGCTTCTCCAGCCACTTGCTTGGCAGGAGCCAGACTGAGTTGGGGCTGTGAGGTGCAGGTCGGTGTCAGAACTGGCCCAAGCTAAGCCTGCCCTTTGCTGGCCTTCCCCAAAAGGCACAATGAGATGCCTCGTGGCTCTTCCAGGCCCCAGGGGAGCAGCCGTGATGGCTGAGACCTCCGGCCCTGAATCCACCAACAGCTGTGACCACTTCAGCTATTTTAAACCCTTGGGCACCCGGAGGCTCCCATCCCACCAACCAGGCGCTGTGACCCAACACTGCAGTCCCCGAGCCGGGGACAGGAGCCCTGAGCATGTGTCAGCCGGGCCTGGGTGGGATTTTTTTTTTTAAGAAGAGGGAGTTTCATTTCTTGAGCGCTTGCCTGTGCCAGAGACTGTGCTAGTGTTTTCCGTACATTGTCTCATGTTATGTCATCCTTACATCCTGGGCAGAGAGATCACTTCATTCACAGATGAGGAAAATGAGGCTCCTAATGGCAGGCTGGGTGAATTGTCCAAGGTTCCACAAAGGCGGGGCTGGGATTAGAATTTGGGATTCCTCTTCTGCCAATTAAGAGACAACATTCCTTCCCTGCTCTTACCTGCTTTGCCCCTGCCGTCCACCCCCAACCCTCTCACCACACCCCTGCAAGTTCCTATCCTGGCTCTGTCGCTCTTAGGCGCTATGAGACCAGACCGAGGACCAATTCTTGAACCTTTTTGCGGCTCGCTTTCTTCATCTGTAAAGCGGTGGGGTTATTGGGAGGGTATAATGATCTAATTCCAGTGCATGAAAAGTGCCGCTGGAACAGCACCTGGCATGCAGAAAGAACGCATTAAGGGCCCACTGTTATTCGCTCTCTCCTGGCAATCACCACCTCTGCCTGATGTTATCACTCCCCTGCTCCTGGGATGACCTGCCCAGGCCCGGGGTGCTTCTCCCCCAACCCTGGGCCCCAGTGGGTAAAATGAGGGTGCTGTGTTCTATGATGTCCAGGAAGGTGGGGACCCTGGCATACACCCCGTATCTGCCGCATAGTAGGGGCTCAAAAGTAATTCTGGTAGAGGGATGCTGGGACAAGAGCCCACCTCGGGGGCCTCAAAGTCAGCTCTGAGCTGCACACGTTTTTTATCTCTTTGGCAGGTGGTCACCCTGCCTCCTGATTGGACGGTGCACTCAGCCGCCGCGGGAGCCTATCAAAAGCTACCAGCGTCTCCCTGGGTCTGTGCACCTTGAGGACAGATGCCCCCCCCCAGCCTGATTCAGGCCTTACTCCTTCCCTACCCACATTCCTCCTAGGTCCCGGCTACCCAGGAACAGCTGGGGTCTTGGCCATCTCCTAATTTGGGCCGCCTCGAGGAGGCCGCTGCGGTCAGGAGTCTGGGCGTGTCTCAGCCCTGAGCCCTTGTGAGCCCCAACCCTCTTATTCAGATGCACCCCATCCCAGGGTTCCCATCCCCCTAGCAGACCTACCCCCTTCCCAAAAACGCATCCCCTCCAGCCCGCCACGTCCTTCTTAGAACCTCTGCCCTCTCAGCAACACCTCAGTTCCTGCCCCTTCTACCAAGGACCACTCAGTCTTATGTGAATTACCTAAACAGGCCCTGGCTTGGCTTCAGAGCTGGAAGGGTCTGGGATTCGGTGGGGGCTGCTTCAGGCCCCCACTGGGTGTCATCCTGAACCTCAGCCTCCACAAGACACAAACTGACCTCTGCAGGGGCACCCTCCTTTGCCCAGTGGCCCAGGCCAGAACGGTGCCCCTCACTATCCCTCCACTGGAACATCAATATTTCAGTCCACCAACAGTGGTCAGATCAATCCCCTTCTCTCCAGCGCTCTCAGCAGCCCCAGCAGGGGTCTTCATGGACCCTGGCCAGGGGCACCTCCATCCAGGGCAGCCAGATGGCCTCCTTCACTTCCACCGGCAACCATTCCTCGCTGAGGAAGCCATGCCAAGGCTCCCATCGCCCACCCACCAGTGCCTTGGCTTGGCATTCTGGCCCTGCAGGCTGTTGAGTTCCCCACTCCCACCCCTCTCCCCACTTTCCCTCTGTAATACTGATCTGATTGTTGGGGGGCTAAGGGGGAGAGGGGGCAGGCTGCATCTGGCTTCCCAGTTTGGTCAGGAAGCTCCCTCTCCTCCGTTCCCCTTAGTTTGCAAACCCCTCCTTTAAGAAGGCTCAGGTCCGGGACCCTGGGCTGGTTTAGCGCATCCACTCACTCTGGGCCACCGCCTCCTGTCCCCGCCCCTATGACAGCTCCACATTTGCATTATCTGCCCCGCAGGGCCGGGGGGGCGCCCGGAGGGGTGGCTGGCCCTGTGTCCTGGCGCCGGCCAGCTGGGGGCCCACTGAAAGTATGTTGAATGAAAGAATGAGCAAATCAACCAGTGAAAGGAGGAAATTGGCAACTGCTGACATCACCCAGACCATGGGGGAGGGGGCTGGGGGGGGCCTGGGGTGGGGGGAGGGGGAGGGCTGGGGGGCCTGGGGGTGGGGTCCCCACAGGAAGAATTGTGGAGGGCGTGGCCACGCTTGACGGACGGGCCCACAGCCCACTGTGAGAGGAGGCCGACGGGCCGCTCCGCCCACCGGCGGCAGGATAAAGGCGGAGCGCGGAGGCCGCAGCGCTTGCGGATTGCTGGAGGGGTCACCTGCGGCGGGTGCTCCAGGCGGACCCAGACGAGAGAGGACGGGCACGGGGCCGGGCACTACGGGGAAGATGCTACGCGAGCGGACGGTGCGGCTGCAGTACGGGAGCCGCGTGGAGGCAGTGTACGTGCTGGGCACGCACCTCTGGACCGATGTCTACAGGTGAGCCGGGCCACCGCGCCGGCCCAAGACCCCCTCCGACTCCGGGCTCGGCCCGAAATCTGGGCCCAAGAAATCCTGAGACCCTCGCCAGACTCGGGGACACGGACAGCCTGCCTCCAGCCCGAGTCGTCCCTCATCCGACGCCCCCGCGCCCAAAAATCCTAAGAACCTTGCCCAGAAACCTGACAGCCCCTAAACTTTTTGTCAGCCTCCCCGGAATCCGGAATCCGGAGACCCTCCCAGACACCCTGACACAGCCCCAGCACCCTCACTACTCCTTTCCAGGCGCCAGCCCCTTCACCCCAGTCTTCGCACCGCCTGCCCCTCTCCAGCCCCTCTCCCAGGACGACCTCAGCACCCGCTCAGCTTCCCCACCATCCTCTCCTCTTCCCCTTCCCCGCTCTCCCCTCAGCACCTCCCTTACGCCCTCAGACCCTCCTGGCTCACCACCCGCCTCAGCCCAGCCCCTCCCTCCTCTCCCAGATCAGCTGAGCTTCCTCCAGGATTTGCCAGGGGCTGGGGCAGGGCCAGAGGGGAGCTGCCCAGGGGCGGCATCTGGCCCTAGGGGTTGCCTAGTCTCCAGTTTCGCCCTGTGGGGGTTGCTGGTGATTGCCTGTCGCCAGGCACTGGCCATGAGCTCCCTGTCCCCAGATGCCTTCCCCTGACTTCACCCTGGGGTCGGGGAGGGACCTTGTTCCCCCAGACTGAGGGTGTGGAGGTGGAGTCTTTGTCAGAAGCGCTCTCCTGTTCCAGGATGCTGTTCCCCCTGGCCCTGTTCTCCCATCCACGAACTCTGGTGGGGCGCAGGATTTCTGAGACAGCAGGACCTGGGGTGGGGGAATTGAAGTCAGGGCCCCCCCTGCTACCCCCAGCCCCCAGGAAGCAGCCAAGTGCAATGACCCGTCTCCCCACCATGCATGGGGCAGGCCTTGCGAAGGTGTGGCTGGTGTGAATGCAGGGGTGGAGAGTCCAGGGTGGGATCCTGCAGCCCTCTGTTCCAAGCATTTGAAATGTTCCCCATTGCTAGCGTGGGAGGGGTCAGTGCTGAGAGGAGGGAGCATGCAGGACCCAGGGGTGGGGACCGCATGCTGATACCCTTGGGGCAAGTCCCCTGAACCTCTCTGTGCCTTGAGCTAAGTTGGAAGCGCCAAAGTGGCTTACTGCTCCCAAATCATTCTGTCATCTGGAGCGCCCTGCCTCGCTCAGGCCGCCCCCACCCCAAACCCCATCCCTGTGTCTTCCCACACATCCTCCCCAGCCCATTCTCTCTGTCACCTCCAGTGGCCCTGGCGGCCCTGCTGGCCAGTCTCTAGCTTCTTCCTCATCAGGCGCTGGTCTTCCCTGAGAGCAAAGGGCCCGGTCACCATGCAGACCAGGGACCCTCTCCACTCATTGGCCCCTGGCTTCAGTTGTCCACATGTAAACCTCAGGGGTGGTTTCTGAAGGTCGTAACACAAAAGTGGAGTGTGGTCCAGGCCTCAGTGGCCTGGGAGCGCTCCCCTCCCTTCTCCACCCCCCCAGTCCTAACTAGGCACTGCCAGGGAGTGGGACGGGAGCCAGGACACTCAGGTCTCTAAGCCTCAGCTGTCACCATACCCGCCTGTTTGTTCACTGGGGCACTTTTAGTGCGGCCTGAAAGGCTGGCATGGTGCCTCCATTGAGGGGTGGGGAGTAAAGAAGGGGTTCAGGCTCAGGCGCCCTGCCCGCCCTCTGTCCTGGCAGAGAGAGGCCCAGCCCGCGTAGGGGCAGGGAGCAGGGGAGATGTGGACTCATCCTTCCTCTGGCAGGGGGCAGACGTGTGACGATCCCCTTTGTCCTTTCTCAAGAAACCAGCCGCAGCCCCAGCGACCCTCACCTCCCACCTGCACTTCACCTAAGACTCTCCGCCACCCCCAAGAGAAGCAGTACAGTCCAGACCAGCGCTGTCCAGCAGAAATAGAATGCAAGCCACAAATAGAGCCACATGTGTAATTTTTAATTTTCTAGTAGCCACATTTTTAAGGTTAAAATAAGCAGGTAAAATTAGGTATAGTAATATATATTTTATTTAACCTAGTATATCCCAAATATTAGCATTTCAATATGTAATCAATATAAAAATTATTAATGAGCTAGTTGACATCCTCTTTTTCTTGCTAAGTGTTTGAAATTCAATGTGTGTTTTATATTTACAGCACATCTCTACGCGGGTTAACTGCATTTCAGGCGCTCGATAGCCACAGGTAGCTGGCGGCCACTGTATGTGCTGAACAGCGCAGGTCTAGAGCAGAGCTTCTTAACCTAGGCACTACCTCATTGGGGGCTGGATAACTCTTTGTCGCCAGGGGCTGTCCTGTGCCTTGTAGGATGTTTAGCAGCGTCCCTGGCTTCTAACCCCTGGATGCCAGTAGCAACTCCCCAGTTGTGACAATGCCAGCAGTCTGTGGCGGACCAAGTCACCTCCAGTTGAGAACCACTGGTCTAGTGGACAGAAGCCCCTTCTGAAACTAAGGAGACTGGGCCATTGTTACTCCTGATAGCTGTAGTGGTAAGAGCGACTGTCAGTATTAATAGCAGGAGATATTAGTGAGCACTCACAGACCGAATGCATTATCTCCTCTCTTCCTCTCCACAGACCTTGGAGGCTGTGCTAGGATCATCCCATTTTGTAGATGAGGAAAGTGAGGCTCAGAGAGGTGAAGCCATTTGCCTGATGTCACACAGGACTCAGGTCTAGT
This sequence comes from Eschrichtius robustus, assembly GCF_028021215.1. Classification (NCBI taxonomy): domain Eukaryota; kingdom Metazoa; phylum Chordata; class Mammalia; order Artiodactyla; family Eschrichtiidae; genus Eschrichtius; species Eschrichtius robustus. The sequence continues at coordinate 13,150,103 of NC_090826.1, read as the reverse complement.
TCCGTGTGGGTCAGAACTCAGGCTCTGAATCTCCACTCCAGCCTGTGTGACCCTAAAACTAGCAGGTTGAACTGGGTGCACCTCTCAGCATGTGTCCCTCCCACCCTCCACCCGGGCCGTGAGCCCACTGCCCCCGGAGACTTCACCCACTTCCAACTGACCCTCCACTTCCCACTGAGCCCTTCCCCACCCAGACACAGGTCCTGACCCAAGACCCCACGTGATGCCCCCAGGGGCTCCAGTCTCCAAGTAGACGCCAAGGGACAAGGTCTGGTGGACCCTGGGCCCAGTTAGTGAGGGAGTGGTGTCTTGACCCCTCACTCCTGAGTCACAAAGGCGAGTGAAGAGACCTCAACACCCACCCCTTTTCCCAAGGGCTCTGGGCCGCCTTTCCAGAGATGTACACACGCCCTCCTTCCCCTCCGGACACACAGCAGGGGCCTCGCCTGCCCCTTCCTCAGCAGGCCCTAAGGGTCACCCTCCCTCTCCCATCAAAACTGGTCCTTTGGGGATGATGACCTGACCCAGCCACATTCTGAGTGCTGCTAAGCTATAAATAGATGCGCAGAAAAAAGGAAGTAGGATTTTTTTTTTTTCTAGAGATTTACTTGGCGATCATTGTTAAAGATACTTGCTGTTTCCTTCTACCACCCAGAAGTGTACTTATCTTAGGTCTGGCACACGTACGCCTTGTCCGCACAATCTCCCCTGATGGTCCCTTTAGCTGGCAGCCGTTTCTCCACTGGGGCTGGCCTGGCTCCCCATCTGATTCTGGCTTGGAGTTGGAGAGAGGGCACTGAGTGAGCGGCACCCCCATGTCGGTTTCACCCTCCCCGCTCACCTCGGCCGGACACCCCCAGAGCCTGGAGGGACTGGAGGAGGGGCAGCCTCGGAGTAAATTAATGGGGTGATCGCACTCTGCCCGACTCTCCCGCAGACTAGGCTGTGCAGACAGCTTCTCCTATCCCTCCCTGGTTCATGCATCTGTCCAGGGGCGTGAGAGTTCTCAACTGGGCAGGTGTCCCCTTCTCCCTGGTGGAGAGAGGTCAGGACCCATACCCTGAGGTCTGCAGGAGCTTCAGAGCAGAGATGATGGTATCAACTATCTCTTGCCTCTCCAGGGCTTTCTCCTGGCTACATCTGACCTCATGATGAGCCCATGAGGTAGGAAGCAGGGGTGATCCTGTGCCCCTTTCCCTGAGATACCCTACGGCAGAGGCTAACCAGCCATTTCTCCCGGCAGGGTCTTGCCCATCACTCTCTGGCAGAAGATAGGAAAGGGGGTACCAGGGCAGGAGTTTCTAGACGTCAGCATAGCAAAATGCTGGAAAAACAGGGCATGGGGCAGTTACATATCCTGCCTTGGAGGAGAGCCTGCCGAATCTAAATTCATCCCCATCTCACTCCCTCAACCCACTCAGACCCCGTCTCTCTGTCTCTTGGTTGGTCTGAGTGTTTTAGAAGGTATCCTTAGGACAAAGGCCAGGGAGGGTCAGCAGTCCAGTCTGAAGCGACGAGGACTTGGTGCCTTCCCGTAGGGTGCCGGGCCCCGCCTCACTGACCCCATCTCCTGCTGACTCCCCTGCACGCATTCCACTCCGGCCACGTTGGTTTTGCGGATGCTCTTGGCCCTTGAATGCAGCCCCCTCATCCCCACCTCAGGGCCTCTGCAGGCGCTGTTCCCTCTGCCTGGAGCACTGTCCACCAGACCTCTGCGAGCCTGGCAAGTCTCAGCTCACGTGACCTCCTCCAAGCAGCTTTCTTGACTCCCTCCCATTTCGTAGTGCCCGACCCAAAGCCCCAGTCACTCCCTACCTCGTGACTATTGCTTTTATCTTTGCAGATCTTATTATTTACTTAATATTACTAGCTGACTTACTCTGTACCAGGCAGCCTTCTGGGCACCTTGCACACGCATCTCACGTGTACTTAATAATGTACACGTGTTTAAACCTCACAACAACTTTATGAGTTAGGACCTATTTGGGGGGAGACTGAGGTAAGGGATGTTTGTCCAAGATGGCACAGCTGGTAAATGGTGGTGGTATGGAGACCAGGCCCTTGACCGCTCTTCTGGGCCGCCTTCCAGGACTCGTGTTTTAGGCACGTCCTCTTCCTGCTCGCTGTCTTCCTTGTTCCTGTGAACTTCCTGCCCTCAAGTCACTGAAGGGCTCCTTGGCTGGGTGAATGGATGGATGGCTGTGGCCCGGGATGCATGTGGACTGGCCTATCGTTGGCCTGTCACTGGGCTCTCCACCCCCAGCCTCAAGGGATGGATACCATTGGACGGGCCGGTGGAAGGTCAAGGGCATGTGGCCGAGTTTGGCCAGAGCAGCACTTGCTCCTGAGGGAATGACAGTAGGTGGCAGTCAGGCCAGGTCAGGTGGCCCCATAAATTAGAACAACACCCAGAGCCTTCGACTCTAAAAAGGAGGCCCTGCCAGGAGCTGCTTCAGGGCCTGGCTGTCAGGCTGGCTCCCGGGGAGTGGCAGGGTCCTAAGGAGCACCTGGCACCCTGCGGTTCGAGCCCACAGCCCACTGCACGGCTGGGGTCCCTGAGAGCCTTCCCTCCCTACCCACAGGGCCTGAGCACAGCGGCAGGGGCTCACCCCAGTGCCCACCCCCAGCTGGACAGGCACACCTGTTCAACTTTGGGGGAGGCCAGTTTTCGGAGACAGCTCTGTCCTGCCCAGCCGGGCCCGACCCCATGCCTGGGGCTTTGACTGGCCCAAGCCTGCTTATCCTGGTCACTCACCCAAGAGCCCAGGGCAGGAAGCCAGCCTTTGGTCTCCCTTCTCTGGACCTCTGACCGCCACGTGCAAAATAAGTAGGGGGCTTCTCATTTGATCCTCTCCTGAGCCAGGCCTGACAGTCCCCCTCCCCCGCCAGGTGTCCCTACCTGGAGGACCTTTAAGGAGGACTGTAACCTCTGGATCTTCTCCCAGGAAGGGAGCAGCCAGGCCCGGAGCTCAGAGCACTTGAGTTTACCCCACACCCTGCCCATCTCAGTCCGTCCCTGAGACTCAGAGCAAGTGCTTGCCCTCTGTGGGCCTCAACATGCTCATCTGTAAAATGGGATGACATTAATACAGGCCTCGGGGGGTTATCGAAAGGATGGACTGAGGTCACATGAGCCAAGAGCTTGAAACAGTGCCTGGTACATAATACTCAGTAAGTGGTTATCAGGAATTAGTATTGGGTTTATTATAATATTATTAAAACAAATAATAATGAACTATGGCCTCAGAAAGTTTATAACGTTCATGGGAGAGAAGTGTTGTTCCAAGTGTTAAGTGTTGTTTGAAGCACCAGCAAAGGGAGGGAGAGATGAGTCCTGGCTGATAGGATCAGGGAAGACTTCCTGGAGGAGGTGGCAACCTAGCTGAAGGGTGGACAGGGGTTCACAGTGTGACCAGGACAGACCATGCAGGAGCAAGTGTACCTGGCAAGAAAGTTGGGACACATGGGGGCAGACAGGGCATAGTTTCTGTAGCCTGGAGTATAAGACTAGAGGGCGGATACATTTAAACTGAGGCTTTGAATGCCAGGCTCGGGTGTTAAACTTTGTTCTGCAGGCAGTAGGGTGTCATTGAAGGTGTCTGCGGAGGGAGTGACCATAGATTAGATTGTTTCTTCCCTCAGGAGAGGGACCTTGGGCAGCTGGAGGCACCAGTGCCTAGTGAGAGAGGCTGCCGAGCTTACCAGGCACAGGAGAAGGCTGGCTGAAGACAAAAGTCATGTTTCGTCTTCACCCATCCCTGTCCAGACCAGCTACCCACCCCAGGCGGCTCCTGGAGGGTGCTCACCATGGGGTTGCACGCCAGGTTGGCACCCACAAACCCCCTCAGATTCCTGCAAAGACCCAAGGACAGGGTGTTACACCCAGGCTGCCAGGAGCTGGGCTCACTGTGGAGTAAACCCCGCTGGTGTTAACAAGGCCCAGGGCAGGCGGACAAGCTGGGAGAGCCAGGTGCCAGCGAGCAGCAGGCACGTCCTGCCCTCGAGTCCCAGGCTGAGTGAGCATCCCAGCCCTGCGAGGCCAAGCTGGTGACCCTCCCCACTGACTGAGCGAAGACCAGAGAGGCTGACTGGCTCCCTAGAGGCCACACAGCATTTGTGGGGCTGAGCAGATATTAGGTCACAACACCCAGAATTCTCCTGGGCCAGGCACAGTGAACATCCCTCTTCTATCAATACATCTGACACTACTTTCCAGTCTTGCTCAGTGTTCCTTTGGTTGACTCCTGAATCCATTGCCCACCCTGCACCCTGGTGGATCTGTCTGCAGTGCAAAAATGATCACGTCTCCCCTGCTCAGAAGCCTCGGTGCCCGCAGGAGAATGGCCAGCTCCTGGCCGTGATCTGGGTCCTCTCCCCCCACCACTCTCCCTCCCCTTTGCTCCCAAACTGCAGCCACATTTACCTCCTTCCAGTTTGTTGACCATGCTGGGCTAACTTCCACCTCAGGCCATCACCCAAGCTGTCCTTGCTGCTTGGAAGTCCCTGCCCCTCTTCCTCTCTTCACTTTGTCCAAACTCAGCGGTTCTCACACTGGTCCCCGGACCGGCAGCAGCAGCATCCCCTGGGAGCTTGTTAGCAACGCACTTTCCTCCCACTGTATATGTGTATCAGATCATCCTGTCATACACTTTAAATACGTACACTTCTATTTGTCAGTTTTTCCTCAGTAAAGTTGGGGGGGGGGGGGAAGAGAAATGCAGCTTCTCAGGCCCCACCCACCCCTCCCCCCCATCTGCTGAATCAGAAACTCTGGGGGTAGCCCGACAACCTGTATTTTAACAGGCTCTTCAGGTGTTGCCAATGCAACTCGAATTTAAGAACCACTGATTTAACTAATTCTTATCTATCGTTTAGAGAGTAAAATTTAAACCTCAACTCAAACGTGCCACTTCCTCCAGGAATCCTTTCTCGACCTCCAGGCCAGGGCTTCATGGAACCCCATACTTCTCCTTTAGAGCAATTTTCATAGCTGTAATCACATAATTGTGTAATCCATCAAAAGTCTTTCTCTTCCACTGGAACATTTGCTCCATGGACCCCGGGAACATATTATCTTTTTTGCTCTACCCCCAGGACCTAGTATACGCCTGGCACATAGTAAGTGCTCAATAAATACGTGTTGAGTGAATGAATGACCACATAAGCAAGTCCCCTCTTCCAACCCTTCCTGCAGCAAACATTTACTTACCATGTGTCTGTGCTAAGCCAGGTGTTGAAACAAAAAGAAAATCCAGTCTCTACCTTCAAGGAGATAAACTGCCACAAGGGGAAATAAACATGGATGGAGACAAATCAATTGAGTCGTCAGAGAGGGATGGGCAGTTGCCAGGCAGAGAAGTCAGGGGAAAGTACTAAAGGTAGAAGGAACAGCATATGCAAAATGCATGGTGAGATGAAACCATGCAGGGAGTTGAGAGGGTGGGAGGAGTTGCAGGAAGTGAGGCTGAGGAGTCCAGTTGAGATGCGGTGGCTAAATGCCCCTGGGTGAATACCAGGCTACAGAGTTTGCATTTATTGTTTGGTAGACACTGAAGAGCCATTGAGTATTTTCAAGCAGGCGAGTAACCTGATTTCTTTTTTTTTTTAATCACTCTGGTAATACAGTTTGGGAAACCAAAAAGGGTGGGTCCATTCATTCATTTATTCCCAAAATATATATTGAGCATGGTCACGTCCTGGGTACTGGGCTATGGGGGACAGGGCAGATGTGGTCCTAGCCTGTCCTTCCATCTACATATCTTTAGCCTCTTTCCCATAAGCAGGAGGTCATGGACACCACCATCCCTGCTCTACTTCCCTCCGTAACTTCCTAGGCCCCTCCCTGCAGCCTCCAGGGACAATCAAGGTGGCGCAGCCCCTGGCTCCTGGGTTTCTGCAGGGAATTCTGAGAGATTCTTCCTGGGGAGGGAGGGAGGCAGCCAGCAGGAGCCACGGGGGACAATAGATGCCTTTGTTGCTTCTGCCAGGGCCGCGGGAAGAATAGCTGTTTGCTCAGCTCAGGGCAGGACTGGTGCTGGGGTGGGAGGGTGTGAGGCCCCAGAGCTCCAGTGTGGGTGAGGCGTTAACCCCCGAGCCTCTGCGGCCTCCTCTAGTTTCTAACTGGCTCAGAGGAATGAGGGTGGCAGGAAGCATCACTTATATCTCACTACTGTCAGAATCGGGGCCCTAAAGATTATCCTGCCCTGTGAGTTTATAAAGCATTTTTTTCTAAATCGAGTTGTTTGCAGAAACCCATTATGTAAGACAAGATGAAATAATGTGGCTCTGCTTAAAGGGAGGGTGGGGATCTGGCAGAGAGCTCCCCAGCTTTTCAGCACCTCCTTCCCACCCCTTTGTCCAGGCCTGCCCCCTCTGTGCTCCCCAGACTCCAGCCACCTCTGACCTGGTCCCATTCTCTCATTTTACACTTGATGAAACTGAGAGAGGACAAACGCCTTGCCCAAGGCCACCCAGCAGGTTGATGGTCAAACCCAGGACTTGCATTAGGGGAATGTTTCCTAGATCTGAGCCTACAACTGCCCAGACTCCCATAATTTTTACCGAAAGCATATTCTACCTCTAGTACCATTAACTTAAAAATTTTCTTTAAACCAACTCTTATTTTTGTTATAACTTTAAGTGGAGATCTGATATGATTACCATAAATACCCAACCTTTATCAATTGCCATAAAAGATAATACATTTAATAAATACATAAGTCTTCTTTTAAATTGTGCATCCATGTGCCACCTAAAAGCAGCTCACATGGGTACCCACACCTCCGTTTGGGATTTGCTGCCTGGAGCTTCTAAAAGGTTCACCTCTGTCCTGCTCAGCTCCACCCTCTTTGCTGAGTATGTGTGATGTGCCAGCCCTGTGCTAGGCCCTGGAGGAGACCAGACCCTGCCCTTGGGGGCTTACAATCCAGAGGAGGACAGACACCCGGTGGTAACACCATGAGGCAAAATGCAGGCACCCCCCCCCACCCCCCCGCCGAAGAATGAGAGACAGGAGGGATGGGCGGTCGTCCTGCATCTTATGGGTCGGCAAGTGGACGCTCAGAAGGTGCGAGGAACACACTCAAGACCCCCTCAGCAAGTCAGCGGCAAAATTGGGCTTGAACCCATATTTTTTGCACATGTGCTCCCAATCCAGGGTTTCTACCCAGACTCTGTGCCTCTCCTAATGATGGATGTGAATGGAGGGCAGCAGACCACAGCCAACCAGTGTCCCCATGATGGGCTGAGGAGTTTAGAAGGGGACAGACAAGAAACAGAGTGGTTCTGGAGCTTCTTTTACAAGCTTCTTTCCCAGCCCTGGACACAGGCTGCCCGACCATTGCCCAGTGGTCTCTCCTGCCAATGCCCGAGACCAGTGGTCTTTGCCAGTAACTCCCACAGTCTATGGCCTGGATCGAAGAGACCCTGCCTGGGGGCCTCTGCAAACTCAAACTCAGGGCCTTGGCCGTCTCATCCCAGGGCTCTAAGCACCAGCGTGCGTTGCTGCACATCGAGACCAGTGGTTCTCAAGGTGTGGCCCCTGGACCAGCGGCACCAGCAGTTCCTGGACACGTGGTAGAAATGCAAACTCTCAGGCCCCACTCCAGACCTACTGAGTTTCCGAAATGCTGAGAAGGGGCCAGGCAATCCATGTTTTGACAAGCCCTCCAGGTAATGCTTTTGCTGCCACCGCTGCTGCTGCTGAACTTTGAGAACCACTGGCCTAAAGCTCTCATTCAACCCTGGTCACTGTTTACAGCTTCAGCTGCCCCTCAGCCCTGCAGCCAAACTCTCTGGGAATGGGATCCACACATCTGTAGCCTTCAAAAAAGTGAAGATTTAAACAGCACCCCCTGATGATTCTGATGCCCGATCACAGTGGAGAACTCTTCGGGAGCCCAGGAGCACCAGACCTTCAAAATAGCAGATGTGCCTTTGAGGCAGACACTTGTGCCTGTATCTTAGTCCCAAATCCCATGAGAATCCACCTAAATCCCTCTGAGCCCTTTTCAGCCTTTAGGAACCTTCAGACCGGGGGCTGGAGATTTAGCAAAACTGTCAGCCCTGGGTACCTTCCTCCTCTATCTCCCTGTCCTTCCTGTTATCTCCCCTTAAGCCAGTGTCTTAATCTGCTTGAGCTGCCAAAACAAAATGCCACAGGCTCGGTGGCTTAAGAACAAAAATTTATTTCTCAGAGTTCTGGAGGCTGGAAGTCTGAGATCAGGGTACCAGCACGGTTGGGCTCTGGGGAGGACTCTCTTCCTGGCTTGCAGCCAGCCGCCTTCTGGCTGTGGGCTCACATGGCCCTTCTGCTGTCTCTCCCTCTCTCTCTCTCTCCCTCCCCTCTCTCTGCCTCTTCTTACAAGGTGACCAATCCTATCAGATTAGGACCTTACTCTCATGACTTCATTTAACGTTAATTATCTTCTAAAGCCCTATCTTCAACTACAATCAGATTGAGAGTTAGGGCTTCAACATCTGAATTTGGGAAGACTCAAACATTCAGTCCATAGCAAGCAGCTCAGACCAGTTAGTTTTCTGCCCTGAAATCTTGATGGCTTTTCAAGAATTCCGAAGTTATTTCCCTTTCAATAGAAAACCACTCCAGAACCCCAAGGAATGACTCTCAGAGAGAATTCCAAGCTGTGAAAGCTGTGACAGAAAGTAGGGGTCTTTGTGAAAGAGCCAGCCCACCCTTGCCCCTTTAAGACCCGAGTTCCAGGCTTCTTCTCTGTGCAAACGCAGTGCTTTGACACCTGCCTCCTCACTATCAGCCGAGGTCTCCTGGCCTTCAGCTCAGACGCTGGACAGGGGTTGGGAGACAGGGTTGGCACTGTCTTTGGAGCAAACTCATTCCTCTGTCTGAGCCTCAGACCCCCACCCATACAGTATCAGGTGGCTTCCCAAGCTGGTTGCCTGTCAGAAACACGAGGAAGCGTGTTAAATATTCAGATCCCCAGGCCCCACCCTGGAACATTCTGACTCAGTGGGTACAAGATTGGCCCAAGGAATCGGTAATTTTTTTTTTAGGCCAAAAGATGTTTTAATTAGAATACAGTGATTTTTTTTTTAAAGTACCATCAACTTACTATGTTTCAGGTGTACAGCAAAGTGATTCAGTTATATCAGTTATATATACACATATATGTGTATATATAGTCTTTTTCAGATTCTTTTCCATTATAGCTTATTACAAGATATTGAATATAGTTCCCTGTGCTAATACAGTAAGTCCTTGTTGTTTATTTATTTTACATATAGTACTGTGTAGCGGTTAATCCCAAATTCCTAATTTATCCCTGCCCCCACTTAAGGAATCTGTATTTTTAACAAGTGCCCTCTTCACTCCCAGGTGATTACAGTACAGCTGGGTCCCTAGGGAGACCAGGCAGCCTGGGAGTGTCCTTGCAGCCTCATCCCCCCAGGAGTCTTCTCCTGAAGACCCTTGTCCCACCTGCCCAGGGATCCCCGTGACCGCCCTCCTCTCTCCCTACAGCGCGGCCCCAGCCGGGGCCCAGACCTTCAGCCTGAAGCACTCGGAGCGCGTGCAGGTGGAGGTGGTGCGCGACAGGCAGCCTGAGGAGGTGGCCGCCAACGGCAAGCAGCGCTGGCCTCTGTCGCCCAGCACCACGCTGCGGCTCACCATGAGCCAAGCGAGCACCGAGGCCAGCAGTGACAAGGTACCGTGGCCGGGGAGGCGCCCCTGCGAGGGCCACAGGAACTGGGGACCGACGGTGCTGGCATCGAGACAGGCTGGACCAGCGCTATTGATTGAAGCAGCACGTGGGCCACACGCGTCATTTTATGTTTTCTAACAACCACATTAAAAGAGCAAAAAGAAACAGGGGGACTTAATTTTGATAATATTTTTTCCTTAACTCCATCATCAAGATATTATCATTTCAACATGATATCAATGTAAAAAAATTAAAAAGCTAGCTTACATTCTTTTTTCACATCAAGTCTAAATCTGCTGTGCATTTCACACCTGTAGCACATCTCAATTCGGACTTGCTACATTTCAAGTGCTCAATAAACATCCGCAGCCAGTGGCTATGGTATTAGACAGCCTGTTGTTAGATCATAGAATGATGACTTCATGGCAGGTTAAAATCGTGTGCTGCTGAATGACGAACTATTAGAATCATTGGAAGTTACAGCCACAGACATCCTTGGTCTCATCGTGTATCAAACGGAATGCTGAGCGCCCACGCAGCAAAATGATTTGCCCAAGTGCTAGAGCCCAGACCAGACTCTCTCTTCCCTAAGTTCTCTAATTATAAACTTCACTGTGTGCCCCATGTCAGTGATGGCACTGAGCGTTATCCAGTAAGAGCAACCTAAGCCCCCTCGTTGCTTGGCGGTAGCTAGACACACACCAAGGCAGATGTGGGGCCCCCACAAGCAGCAGAATGCACCAGGGGGCAGGTCGGCACCCTGGATGCACTCTGAGAAAGGGGAGTCCCCTATCTAGTTGGATAATCTGAGAGAAACAGCCCACCAACCCAGGAGTGCTTCCTGGAGGAGAGGGTTCAGATGTTTAGAGAGGGTCAGCTTGACAGGCTGTGAGGTGTGAGGGAGGGAGGTGGTCATTGCAGATTTTCCTGCCTGTGATCTGTGATCTCTGCTCTTCTCTCCCTCCCAATGTGCCCCCTCCCTGTCAAGGTCACCGTCAACTACTATGAAGAGGAGGGGATCACCCCCATCGACCAGGCTGGGCTCTTCCTCACGGCCATTGGTGAGTTGACGTGGCTACGGCCTGGGTGCCTTTGTTTCCCAGGGGCTAGCATTGCTGCTCTTCTCAGCGGCACTTGGGCTGTTTTCAGTGCTGCCGACCTGGCACTCAGAGCTTCCTCTGAATAATGCAGGCCTGAAAAGTGATGCCACACGTGCCCAGGCCCTTCTGTCCTGGGGTGGGGATGCTGCAGGAGGAGGCATGCCTTGGTCTGCCAGCGACTCACCCCAATGTCAGGGTCCCCATCGCAGGCTCTGGGGGCCATGGAGGAGAAAGAGCAAAGTCTGTTCCTCTCCCGCCTCTCCCCTGCAGCCTGGAGAAGAGCTTGCCTCTCATAGTGAGGGGAATGGCCTGTCTACAAAACCTGTGCTGTCCTCAACAATCCAAGCTACACACTTGCCTTCCCCAGACCCAGCCCAGGGACACAAAGATGCAGCCTGGGTCCTTAACTCACCTAGTCCAAGCCCTTCATTTGATTCACAAGGACACTGAGGCCCAGAGAGGTTAGGGAACTTGTTCAAAGTCACACAGCAACTCAGTGGCGGGTTGGGTCCAGAACTCAGGATCATTCTCCTCCTGGGTTCTTTCCATTTGCAATGCACTCCCCTGCCCTGGATGCCAGGGCACATAGGATGCAGTCTTCTGAAGCTTCATTCACTCGACTCCTCTGCAGTGGAGGTATTACTTTTTTTAATTTTAAATCAAATAATGTTTAAGCCAGGGGGACATTTCAGTGGGTCATTTTGTCCATCCAGCCTCAGTTTCACATTGATAGAGTGGCCACATGTCAGGGGGAGGGAACTACCAGTTACTGAGAGTCAACTATGTGCTGAGTGCTTTAAAAATAACAATGTCTGTTTTCTGAAAGCCTGCTCTGTGTCCAGGACTTTGGTGAGGAGGTGGCATTTACTGAGCACCTACAGTGTGCCAGGCTCCAGTACAAAGTGGTTTACTGTCATGATCTCAATCTATTCTTACATCTATTATGAGAATACATACTAGTATTGTCCCCATTTTACAGATGAGAAAAATCAAGGCTCCTAAAAAAAGTAAAACAAACAAAAAGTTGCCTGAGGCCACAAACCCTGAAAGTGGTTTGTGGGACACCCCGCCATTTCAATTATCTCACATCCTCCAGGGGTCTCAGAACTGCCCCCACAAAACAACTAGTTCCCAAGCCAGCCCCTCCTGCTCCAACCCTGTGTCTTTAGCCACTGAAATAGGCTCAACAGCAGTGCTCTCCTGCTTCTGAGCTTATTCCCAAACGGGCTTGACTGCTGGCCACCTGCCCTTCTTTCCACACCGAGGGAGTGAGTACCCGGCCTTGGGGGTGAGGGGGTCCTCAGGACAACCTCGGGGGGCCTTGGGAGATGAAACCCAAGCCTCCCGAGTCGCAGCTGAGGGCTGGCACATGCGTCCACCTCACGGGCACACAGTGCCCCCAGATTGTCTCAGGTGACCGTCCCTGAGGAAACCTAACCCCACAGAGACAAGGACACCTGAGGACATTAGCAGGAAGGGCAGTGGCCAGAGGCCTGGCAGAGAAGGGAGATGCCCAGGGGCTGACAGCACCACTAACGAGACTTCCACCCTAAATCATGGCGGACTCAGGATGGACGGCAAAATAGTGCCCTGTAAGGAGGCAGGGCTCTGCTGGAAGACTCTAAGCTTGTGCTTGGAGCAAGCCTCTCACGGTGCTGCAGACATGAGACTCCAGAAGATACCAGATACGCACGTGATGAATGACCAGGCTCATCCTTCTGGGGTTCCAAGGCTGTGCTGTCACTGAACAATTATTTCTTTAACTGCCACAAGTTCCAGATATTTAGGTTCCATGGGTCAATAAAATGTCCCCTCTTCCCCCCAACCAAAAAATAGTAAACCTGACCATTTTGACACTTGGCCAGAAAGAAAAGACAGGAATAAAACAATTACCATCAGTCATCACCATCATTTTAACACCTAAAAAGTAGGCAGGGCATAATCTCAGAACAAAAGACAGTCGTTTACATTGCAGAAATAAAGCTTTATGAAAAACTCACCCCATTGAACTTGTGTTCCCCGTTCCACCAGCAATCCTAGTGAAAATTGGGTTTCTTTTGAGACCCACTGGTCTATCTGACCCCTCCGGGTCCCGTATTCCCTCAGGCATCTACCCCAGGAGCCCTTGAGCCCCATGCCCTGAGTAATCATGCAGGGGCAACACCTCAGAGGCAGGAACGCTCTGAATATCCCAGGATAGTGGGGCTGCCCCCCAAGGATGTATCTGAGTCTGTCTCACCCTAGTTCTGTGCTGAGTCCACGCTGAGCCAAAAAAATCCCTGACTTCAGAGTGGACAATGTTCTGGCTCTGCCCCGTCCAGCCACATTGTGACCACCGCCCTGAGCCTGTTTCCTCATCTGCAAAGTGCGATTCACGGTGCATTCTTGCACAGTGTTTACAAGGGTTCAGTGGGATGGTGCGTCCTGAGGGCCTGGCCCCTAGCTGGGGCTAGGTGCTCAGTCGATGCTCTTTGCTTTTCTCCCTTCCTCTCGGGGCAGCCCATTTTCTCTCTGCCTGGGTGAAGCTGAAGAACCTTCCTGTGCCTCAGTCTTCCTCCTGGGATTCGAGAACAAAACTATGATGCCCTTGGCCAAATCAGACTGTGGGTCTCGGTCCCATCCCCCTCCAGACCTCTTTTTTTTTTTTTTTTTTTTTTTTGGCTGCACCACACGGCTTGCAGGATCTTAGCTCCACGACGAGAGATCGAACCCGGGCCCACGGCAGTGGAAGTGCAAAGTCCTAACCACTGGACCCCCAGGGAATTCCCTAGACCTCACTTTTTCCCAGCTATAAAATGAGAGTTTTGAACTCATTGATCCCTGAGGGCCTCCGAGCCCCCAGTTAGGGCTGATTTGCCAAGCCCTCCGGGTTAAGGGGGAAAGTGGGAGGGGAGGGATCGCGGAGGGAGGAATAATCTCACCCTCTTTGCCGTGGTCCTGGCAATGAGAGCAGTACACGTACAGGAGCCTTGAGAATGTTTAGCATCAGCCTAAGGCCCTCACTCCTTGCATCCCCTCCGGAGAGCTGAGGATAGCTGCCCTAGTTGGCTGTTGGGGAAGAGAATCCTTCCTCCCCAAGCTGCCCTGTTAGGCAAGAAGGCCCGGCACCCTGCCACTGCCCATGGGGGCCGGCAGCCCGCCAAAACACTTGTGCCTCTGCGTCGAAGCCGAGGCAGTGTTTTGATTCTCAGGGCAGACTGCCTTGAACCCAGTCCCAGTGACATTTCCAGTTGATCTGCCCCACACCACAGGTGCCACCTGACACCTTGGGGCTATTCTGGGGGGCTGAGGTAGGATTCAGAGCCTCTGGGAAATGTCTGGACCCCAGAGGCCCTGAAAGATATGTCCTCTCCCTCCTCCCCCGGGGAAGACAGAGCCATCCCGGGAGGCCAGAACCCTGCGCAGGCCATGCCAGCCCTGCTCCCGTCCCCACAAAGATCATCCCTTGGAATCCAGTTAAATTGGACATTGGGGGAAGGTTTGAAGGGGAGAAGTCCTTGAGGGATGGCTTATAGCTTGAGAGGGTTTCTGAGGGAGGGTGGAGGGGAGAGGAAGCCATTCCAGTTGACTGTGAAGTTGGGTCATGGGTCATAAGAGAGAACGTGTCAAGCACCGTGGGAGGTCGGGAGGTGGGCGATAAGGGAGCCCCATTATGCAATGCCTGAATTTCATAATGGGAAGTCAGTGAAACTTGTCTGAGTTTAATAAACCAAGAAAGAGCAATAAACATGTTATTTGGTATTATAGAGATTGCCTCAGGCAGGTGAGGGGACGGGCTGGACAAGGAACTTCTGGGGTTTTTTAGAAGCTATTTGGTACTCTTTGATTTTTTTTTTGCACTGTGCAAATATTACATTGATTTAAAAAATTTAATTTAAGAAATTCATAGTGGGGAATTCCCTGGCAGTCCAGTGGCTGGGGCTTGGCGCTTTCACTGCCATGGCCAGGGTTTAATCCCTGGTCAGGGAACTAAGATGCCACAACCCGCGCTGCACGGCCGAAAAAAAAGTAAGTAATGAAGTAAAGCACAATGAAGTGCTCCGTAATTTCTCTCCTGTGCCCCACTGCTTTCACGGACCACAGGATTCGTGATGTGGAACCACCTTGCAGCCTAGAGACCAAAGCCACACGGCTGCCAGGGTGGGGAGGTGGCCAACTTCCCTGAACTTCAGGGGAGCAAGTCCTTGTCTTGAAAGGCAGGCTTGGGTTTTGGAAACAGCCCAGGGTAGAGGTCAGCCTCAGGCAGTGGAGGGAACGGCCAAAGGCAGGAGTCTGGAGTCAGAGACCCGAGTGGGACCCCTGGCTCTGCACTCTCTGGGGACTTCATGGTCAATGCCCTGCTGGGTGCCTCTGTTTCCTCATCTGTATGGTACGGGTGGCTGGGTGGAGAGGGGGGCAATTGAAGGGAAAACACGCATGGGAAGTGCTGTACCGTCCACAAAGAACTATACGTGCAGGAGAGATTGTTGTCTTGAAAAGAAAAGCGTGATTCCTGGAGGAGACTGGGTCTGCAGCTGGTCCCCAGGCAGGAGCTTCAGGAAGCGAGCCTCCCCGAAAGGCAGCGTTCCCTAGGGAGTGTCCCGCTGGAAAGTTCATGAAGGTCTGGGAGCCAAAATCAATATTGTTCCTCCATCTGAGCCTTCAGCCTCTTTAACAGTAGCTGGTGGTGCCACCTTCTTGGCTTTCTCCCTAGAATTCTTATCCTGCACCAGCCTCCCAGCTCATCAGCCCAATTTGCTGACAGGTGACGTCTCCAAGTCTGGGTTTGCTCACCTGTAAAATGGGAACAATAATATTTATCTCATAGGACTGGGGGCTTCTTGGGAGCAGGCAGGGGCCCTGATTGCCCACCACTGGTCCCCATGACTTGTGCGGTGCCTGGAACACAGTAGATGCTCAACAGTGATTTGCTGCGTGAATGGGGTCAATGGGAGGAGTTTATATAACTATTTCCTATAGCATCTGACAGTGGGGCTGCAGAGGTGGGGAGCGCTGCCTCTCCAAGGACCAGGTGCCCTTAAAGCGCCCCCGCTCCTACCTCCTTCAAGACCCAGAAGAGCCACAATCAGGGTTAAGAGGGAATCAGGCTGTGGGCAAAGGGAGGCCCCGAATATAATCCCCCGACTTAGGAGAGAGAGAGGAGATGTTTCTGCCTCTTCAGGGAGAGAGCACGCCAGCCAAGGGGACTGCCCAGGAATCCATTCATTCCCACCCAACTCCTACCTCCGTCCAAGTCATGCTCAGCATGAGGCCGAGCCCTCTGGGCAGTTCGGGGGCCTGAACCCAGCTTATCTCATTCTGCCCATCACCTTCCCAACAACTCCCCTGCCCCGCCCTGTCGGTCTGTAACTCAGGGGGCCATATTGCCTTCCAAAGGACACTTGGCAATATCTGGAGACATTTTGGTTGTCATAGCTGGGGGGTGTTACTGGCATCCAGGGGGCAGAGGCCAGGGCTGCTGCTGAACACCCCACAGTGCAAGTCAAGGCATATCGTCCCCAGGACGGCTCCCACAGCAACAACAAGAAAAATCCGGCTCAAAATGGCAGTAGTGCCCACCATTGCAATTAGGGCAACTCATCTCACTGGAAAGGGCCCCGTTTTTCAGATAAAGAAACTGGGGCTCAGAGAAGCTGTCTAACCTGCCCAAAGCCACACAGCTTATAAGCAGAGAACCAAGGTTGAAGCCCAGCACCGTCTGGTACTAAACCTTGGGCTCATTTCACTGCCCCACACGGTCTCCACAGCAGGCCGAGGGATAGAGAAGGTCCCTCCCCCAAGAGAAAGGATAAACAGGGACCCTGCTCTGGATCCTCTATCTGGCGGCCTGGCCTCTTGGGCACCCTCAGATCAAGAGGGGTTGAAGACCCAGTTTCCCACCCAAGGTAAAACCCTCAGTCCTTAGAGGTGGGCCCTAGACCACCAGGAGTTCTGGGAGAGAAGCGCACACACACATGCACGTGTGCACACACGCCTAGGGCAGAGTAGGAAAGGCAGGTAGGGAATCTTATGAAAGTTTTCAAAATATGAGCTTCGATTCAGACCAGACGCAGTGTGTGCTTCAGTTCTGCTAATGCGACCTGTGTGCCCCTGGGCATGTGACTTGGCCTCTCTGAACCGAGGCTCCCAAATCTGTCCAATGAGGCTCATCCTGTCCACCACCCAGAATTGACTGAGGAACAGTAAAGGGGTGAGAGATCCCTGACCCACCTGGCAGCCCCTCCAAGAGCTGCACAGTCTGCACAGTATCTGCTCGTGTTTCCATCCGGCAGTGGGGTGTTGAGGTAGGGGGTTGGCTAAGATGCCCTCAGCAAGGCACTCCCCTTCTGGGAACCAAGCAAATGGGTGAGCTGCACCCTAATCCCGCCCTAATCTTCCTCCTGTCCCAGCCCCACCCAGTCTGGCAGGCTCAGCAACTCACCCATGTGTCTGTCCCCAGAGATCTCCCTGGATGTGGATGCAGACCGGGACGGCGTGGTGGAAAAGAACAACCCAAGAAAGGTACCTCACTACAAGGGCGGACTGAACGGGGGGATTCCGGGGCCAGAGCCCCAGGCTGGGTCCTGCAGGCAGCCGTGATCCCCCCAGCAAGCTTCAACAACTGTCATTTTGCAGATGAGGAGACAGGTTCCCAGACACACACTCCAATGACAGAGCCCACCAAGGAGCAAGCTCCTTAGAGGGACAGCTATGCAACAGGTTCCCGAGTCTCAGTGACCCCCATCCACAGGATGGGGACACCCAGTTCATAGAGTTGGTGGAAAGGATGAATGTCCTGCCACAGAGGAAGTACTGCCAAAGCATTTGCTCTTATTATTTTGCCTTTTTTTTTTGACCATCAGGAGCAGAAGATTGCATTAATCGTTCCCAAGTCAAGGCATATCATCTTTAATGGTGCATGCACAACCCCTCTCCTGTTTTTAGTTTTTCATTTATTCGTTCATTCATCATTCATTTATTCTCTTTGATCCTGCATTCCCCACTCCCATTCTGCTCCCCCCACAAAGGACCACTTTAATGGTTTTAACACGTCACTTTCTGTTCCTGTGATTCTTGCGAAACATGCGGTGTGGTTTGCGTGTGTATATTTTTAACTTGTGCAGACAGATAGCATTGTGTTCTCCAAGTCGCTGATTCCTACTTTTTCCTCAACCCCGTTTTTAAGCTCTGCTGGTTTCGCTCTATGCACATCCAGGCTTCTGTTTTCCATTTTCTGCCCTTGTATAGCATTTAAATTTTTGCCGTGGCCATACATTACTTTTATAATAACAACCTAAAGCCTGGTTTAAATTATATGGAGATGGATACTTTAAAAAGCTAAATAAATACAGCCCAGTGAGAAACCTGGGGCCTAGCAGCCAGCTCCAGACTCTCTGCATGTCCTCAGGCCTATAGGGGAGCCCCTTCCCCCAGGCTTCTCTGGGGGCTCTGCCCTAGCCCTGCCTTCCTGAGGCCAAGGCAGCCCCACACATATGTCCTCTGTGTCCATGGCCAAGCTACGTGCCGGTAGGCACCACAGAGGCCTCTGAGGTATCTGACCTCCGCTGAGGAGCTGGGGAGTCACCCGGTCCCTGTGGGCCTGAACTTGCCCAGGCTTCCTCCATCTCGGCCAGTGAAGTTTCATACGTTCTTTACTCATCCCATAAATATTTTTTTTAATTTTATTGAAGTATAGCTGATTTACAATATTGTGTTTAATTTCTGCTGTACAGCAAAGTGACTCAGTTATACATGTATATATTCTTTTTCATATTCCTTTCCATCATAGTTTATCCCAGGATATTGAATATAGTTCCCTGTGCTATACAGTAGGACCTTGTTGTTTATCCATCCTATATATTACAAGTTTACATCTGCTAATCCCAAACTCCCACTCCTTCCTTCCCCCACCCCACCTCCCCCTTGGCAACCACAAGTCTATTCTCTATATTTGTGAATCTGTTTTTTGTTTCATAAATATGTTCATTTGCATCATATTTTAGATTCCACATAGAAGTGATATCATATGGTATTTGTCTTTCTCTTTCTGACTTACTTAGTATGATAATCTCTAGGTCCATCCATGTTGCTGCAAATGGCATTATTTCATTCTTTTTAATGGCTGAGTAATATTCCATTGTGTGTGTGTGTGTGTGTGTGTGTGTGTGTGTGTATGTATGTATGTATTATGTTTGTTTATTTATTTACTTATTTATACCACATCTTCCTTATCCATTCATCTGTCAATGGACATTTAGGTTGTCTTCATGTCTTGGCTATTGTGCTGCTGTGAACATAGAGGTACATGTATCTTTTCGAATTACAGTTTTATCTGGGTATATGCCCAGGAGTGGGATTGCTGGATCATATGGCAGCTCTATTTTTAGTTTTTTGAGGACCCTCCATACTGTTTTCCATAGTGGCTGCACCAATTTACATTCCTGGGTAGTGGCTGCAAGAGTCTCACCCTGGGGCTGTCTCTCCAGTGTCCTATGGGGTCTGCGCTGGGGTTGAGAATATCTGTCAGAAGATAGAGAAGACAGCACTGACCTCTCTCCTCGCCAATGCAGGCATCCTGGACCTGGGGCCCTGAGGGGCAGGGAGCCATCCTGCTGGTGAACTGTGACAGAGACACACCCTGGTTGCCCAAAGAGGACTGCAGCGATGAGAAGGTCTACAGCAAGGAAGGTACCACAGGATCCACACTTGAGCTTGGGGTGGGGAGCAGGGAGGAACAATGAAAGCACTTATGATAAGTCTTGGGCTGGGCCAAGGGTGAGGCAGGTGTGACCTTGGGTCTCCTGAGGATGGTGGACTCAAGTATCCACTCCTGCTAAAAACAGACGATAAAACTATCGATATAGTTCAATTGGAACCATGTTTCTTTTCTTTTAAAGTTTTTTTGTTTGTTTTGTTTTGTTTTATAAATTCTTTTATTTATTTATTTTTGGCTGCATTGGGTCTTTGTTGCTCTGCACGGGCTTTTTCTAGTTGTGGTGAGCAGGGGCTACTCTTCGTTGAGGTGTGCGGGCTTCTCATTGCAGTGGCTTCTCTTGTTGCGGAGCACGGGCTCTAGGAGTGTGGGCTTCAGTAGTTGTGGCATGCGGGCTCAGTAGTTGTGGCTCACAGGCTCTAGAGCACAGACTCAGTAGTTGTGGCACACGGGCTTAGTTGCTCTGCAGTATGTGGTATCTTCCCGGACCAGGGCTCTAACCCGTGTCCCCTGCATTGGCAGGCGGATTCTTAACCACTGTGCCACCAGGGAAGTCCCTGGAACCACGTTTTTTAAGAAGTTGTACATGTGTAGAAAAAGGAGCAGAAGGGAGTTCCCAAAAGGTTATAGGAAGTCATCTGTAGTGTTGGAGATGACAACTACTTCTTATGCTTTTTCACAATACACAGGTTTGGGGTTTGCTTTGTCCTGATTATAAAAGTAACAGGCCAACATTCTAGCCACAATTCTCCTTTGTTTTTTTAATTAAGATATAATTGACATACAACACTGTCTAAGTTTAAGGTATACAGCATAATGATGATTTGATTTCCATACATCATGAAGTAAGTATTACAATAAGTTTAGTAAACATCCATCATCTCATATACGTACAAAATTAAAGAAATAGAAAAACAAAATTGTGGTGAGAACTCTTAGGATTTACTGTCAACAACTTTCATATGTAACATACAGCCGTGTTAATTACATTAATCATGTTGTACATTACATCCCGGTAACTTATTTATCTTACAACTGGAAGTGTGTACCTTTTGACCACCTTCATCCAGTTCCCCCACGCCCCCACCCCGCCCCAATGCAATTCTCTTAATTCTAACCTCCTCATGCATCCACCCCTCAGACCTCAAGGACATGTCCCAGATGATCCTGCGGACCAAAGGCCCCGACCACCTCCCCGCCGGATACGAGATCGTTCTCTACATTTCCATGTCGGACTCGGACAAAGTGGGCGTGTTCTATGTGGAGAGTGAGTGTCCCCAGCCTGGCCCTCCTGCAGTTCCCATCCAGTCAATGCCCTCTGAGATACCCCTCGGGGGCCCAGCTCCTCCCTCTAAGGCTCCCCAGACCCCTCCCTTAATAGTCACAGGTGCAGGTGACTGGAGAGGGCCAGCACTGGGTTCTTGGTAATGGTAACCAGGACCACCGTTGTCCTGTGAAGTCAGGAGGACCCGTGGG
The DNA here is from genome assembly GCF_028021215.1 of Eschrichtius robustus. Taxonomy (NCBI): domain Eukaryota; kingdom Metazoa; phylum Chordata; class Mammalia; order Artiodactyla; family Eschrichtiidae; genus Eschrichtius; species Eschrichtius robustus. The sequence continues at coordinate 13,129,158 of NC_090826.1, read as the reverse complement.
ATAGATCTGTCCTCCCTCAAAGGAGTTGGCAGTGACAGATTTATGTGGAACCCAGAGGAGTTCCACGTGAACCAGGGGAGGAAGGGCTTTTGAGGTCCATCTTTCCCAGAATCACGTCACCTTCATGATACCTGAGGCAGGTACCCACTCCCTCCCACCCCCACCAGGTGTTTTCTGCTCATCTCAGACTTTCTGAACATGAGAACTGCCCCTGACTTTTAAAGAGCCCGTGATGATGCTGTGGGCACCCCCAAGGAGAGGACCCCTTGCTCCTCTTGCCAAGGACAGGGCCTCCTGGGTCCCCAATGAGTAAGGAACGTGCTTCCGCCATGGAGCTAATCCTCGCAGCTGCCTGCTCTGTCTCGTTCCTTCTGTGAATCGGTGTTGAGCCCCCTCAGTGCCAGGTGCTGGTCTCAGCGCCGGGATCCCTGGGTGAACTCTGCCGTCACACCCTGCCCTCGGGAAGGAGACGGTCTAATGAGGGAGACATAACAGAGAGCACAATTGGAGGAAATGACACAGACCAAGTAGTAGAGAATGGCAGGGGCAGAGGCGAGGCACCACTAGCCTAGATGGTCCGGCAAGGCCTCTCCGAGCAGGCGACATTTGAGTTGAGAACCAAAGCAACAATGAGGAAGAACCAGCCGTTCATGAGCTGAGGGGAGAGTGTTGTAAGCAGAGGGAACAGCGCGTATAAAGCCCGCAGGAAGCAACCAGTATTGGAGGAATAGACAGAAGACCGGAAGAGGGGCATGTGTTGGAGTCAAGGTCAGCGAACTGGGCAGAGGCCAGGGCATGCGGAGAGGGCTTGATTTTATTCCAAGTGCACTGGAAAGCCGTTAGAAGGTTTTAAGCAAGCGACTGTCAAGGTCTGATTTATGTATTAAAAAGCTGTCTCTGCAAAATCGTTTGCTGTGGTGCAGGGTGAGGCTTCCCCCACATGCCCAGCTCTCTGGGGGGCCCAGGGTCTCCAGCCTAGCTCTGGGCCCCTCCTCTGACCAGGCCCACTAAGAGCAGTTGCCATGAGGACTTGGTCCCAGTGACCCTGGACCCTCACCTCAGGGAGGGATTTAGCCAGGACAGCAGTGGACCCAGCTGCCACCTGAAGCCAGCCCTCCTCCTGATCCACGCTGGGCTTGGGCAGTGACCTCACGCAGGTTGGAATGTCCCCAGGGTCAGGCCGGCTCCGCCGCCTAAGTGGGCCGGAGATGTTGATGTTTACCATGTCCAGGCCAGGGTTGCCACGGGGGATGGGGCTGCCGGCCGGAGAGGAAGGGTACAAGCAGGATCTCGGCTTCTCGACCACATTGTGTCGTATTGTGACACTCAATCTCTTGCTACGAGTGACACCTGGACGTTATCTACAGCGTCTTTTTGTTGATGGCAGTGGATTGAGATCTGGCCCTTAATCGCGTCCCTCTCCCTCACTGCCATCGAGATGGGTCCTGAGCAGACAAGAAAAGGAGGAACCACTGCTGTGAGTGCTTTGAGATGCTGTTTCCCAGTCTGTCTTATCTGGGCTGCCATCTTGCAATGTGGGGGGAGGGGCGGTGTTACTGATGCAGCGATGATCCCAGAATAGTCAGTTTCCCACAAAATTGGAATCCTGGGTGAATACTCAGTGCCACACTAAAGAACAGGATGAAAAATAATTCATCTGTGGTACAGTTTCCTCTTCTTCCTTTTCTTCCATGCAGGCATTTTGGGATTTTGTCAAAATCCATGTACACCTGTGGATAAGAATATGTTGTGTTACATGAATGTCATGTGTCACCTGTGTCCCCCAAGGGCAGGGGGCTGGGCTGGAGGCGGAGGGACCCTGAGAGGGAGCTCTAGAGCCCAGGAGGTTCAAATCCTGGATCTGGGCAAGTCTACTTACCAGCCCAGGCCTTGGGTTCCTCTTTTGTGATGTGATGTGGGGCTAAGGAGAGGCCTGACAGTTCCTGCTGGTGATAGAGATTAGATAAGGAACATGTGTCAGCACTCAGTAGCCGGCCCGTGGAACACTCTCTATAGATGGCACTTGTTGCTTTTGGGGGGTTATTATTATGATTATTAATTACAGTAAGTCCCCTGCATACGGACAAGTTCCATTCCAAGAGAGCATTCGTAGGGCCAATTTGTTCATAAGTCCAACAAAGTTAACCTAGGTACCCAACTAACACAATCAGAGGGCAAGCTGCAGTTTCACTTATGCCTGATATTGATGGAACGCACATTCGCATCTTTGAAATTTCGCAACTTGAAGGTTCGTATGTAGGGGACTTACTGTATAATGATTGCAGTGGACAGGTGTCTCCAGTGCTGTTAGGAAGACCCAGGTGCCTGTGCTCCAGCCTCAGATTCTGCCTCAGGATCCCAAAGTTGGGACCTGACCTCTTCCTACAAGGGTGCTGTGACCAGCTTGTCCTAGTTTGCTCAGGATTTTCCTGTTTTAGCACTAAAAATCCCTCATTCCGGGAAAACCCTCAATCCCAGGCAAACCAGGACAGATGGTCACCTATCAAAGAGTCTCCTTGGGAGGTGGAATGGCTCCAAAGTGACCAGAAGGGTTATGCCACGTGCCAGCCTGCGGGGCCGATGCCTGGGGCTAAGGAGAAGTCAGGGTGGCTGGCAGGGCCCAGCCCGAGGCACGTGGGCTGCTCAATAGAGGGTCATTGTTGGTTCCTGCAGGGAGAGCTGGTCACACTCAGGCAGGACTGCACCCAGCTGGGACAGGGGGTGGGGGAAGGAGGCTCCTCAGGACAGTGGCTGGATTGTTCCCACCAAGTCATCAATCTGCCTAGAGCTGGCCCAAGACACCAGAAAGAGAGGCACATGTAAATTGCAGGCCATAGAGGGAAAAAAACTGCATGCAGATGGGCAAGAACGCATCCTTCCATCTGGCCCAGCTCCCCTGCCAGACCACCACCCTCCCAGGCCCAGGTGGAGCGCACACACACACACACACACACACACACACCACCTAGCTGCCCAGAGCCCTGGGAAAGTTTTGGAGTTTTCTGCAAAGACAAGTCAGCTTCTAGGCCTGAGGATCTCTTTCCTAGCACCAGTTCAAGTGCAGCCTGGGACAGGTGGACATGGGAGGGCCTGGGTGCCTGGGGGAGAATTTTTTTAATTATGCAGAGCCGTCTGGATCTACTTAGTGATTGGGACACAAGGCATATGTTGTCTTTTCTGAGTGAGAAGGACTTCACCTTCTGTCTTGAGCTGTTCCTTGGGACACCCAGTGTCTGAGTCTATATGCCTCATTTCTTGGGCCCACCTAAGGGAAGGTGAGCTGAGGTGTTTTTCTTTGCCTTCTGTTCCTAAGCCGTTCAATGAAAAGGTCATGAATTTTGCAGTAAGGGGTGTGCTGACACATTCATGGGCTCTCATAGTAGTAATACCAGCCAAGTCCCAGCTGTGTTACCGATGGTTACCCTTGGTTACCCAGCTTACCTCAATCCCTGATGCTGCCATTTCATCTTGCAAGGACCCTGTGGCATAAGTGTTATTATCCCCCATTTAACAGATGAGTAAACTGAGGCTCAGGGAGGTTAAGTGAATTCCCTGAGGTTTTGCAGCTTGTAAGCCAGAGAGGTACATGAACCCGCATCTCTCTGACTCTGGAAGTCATAACCACTAAGGTAACCCACCCTTAATGAGATGTATAACCAGGGTCTAGTTGAGCACATTGTCCTACGTGAGGAACCATCCTGAGCCTGGGCTTTGCTGGTTCCTCCATTCATTTTGCAAGTTTTAATCAAGCACCCTATTCATGCCAGGACTGTTCTAGTTACACGCTCTAGCCCTCAGGTGACTGGTCAATAATCATACCCATTGTTGTTGACAACAGTACTAAGCTGAGCCTGATTCTGCCCTTCCAGCTCTGCAGGGCATAAAGAAACTCCTTCTGGAACTGCATAGGGTCCTACCTCCATGCCTTGGGCAATGCAAGTATCTCCTCTCCTCACTGCACCCCACCTCTGCCGCCCCCAGGGGCATCTCAAAGGCTGCCTTTCTCTGCTCAAACGCCTCCCACCCCGCCTCCCTTCCCCTGCCCTCCTCACCCCAGTAACCCCACGGGCTCTCTCACCCCGTAGCTCTACTATGACGCTTCCCACATCTGCGCCATCTTATCATAAGCTGAGCACTGCTCCTAGACAGAGGGGCTGCTTCTTGCCCGTCTCTGTGTCCCCCAGAGGTCCTTGCCCATGTGGTCACAGAGTAGTAATTCAATACATGTGCTCCAAATTGGCCTGAAAATTCTCCCTTGGGGAGTGGTGTGGGAGCCATTGGTTCATTCAGTAGATATTTATTAAATACAACCTGCCCTGGACTGGGCCTGTCTCAGCCCCCATGCAGGTGACAGTCTCTCAGAGCCAACAACTAAACACTGAGATCATGTCCATTTAAAGGCTGTGATGGGGAAGGACGGGGGCTGCGGAAACTCCAGACAGAGCCCCTGGCTTGGTCTCTGGGGGATCTGGCTACGATTCCCAGAAGTGACACAAATCAAGGCCTGAAAGAAGGAGGGAGATGACTCTTCCAAGCAGAGGGAACAGCGCTGTGAAGAGCTGGGTGGTTTCAGTGGGGCAGGAGCGCGGGAGAAACCAGCCACAAAAACGTGCAGCCGGAGACCCACACGCCAATGTGGCTCGCATTATATGGAGGAGAATTTGGGGCACAAATGGGCACTTTGGTGTTTTATTTATATAAAGGAGAGGAGAGGTCGGGGTTCACAACTAGACAGGGATTTGAGTCCCGGCTCAGCCACTTACTGGCTATGTGACTCCGGACAAGCCATTTCTTATTTCTGGGACTGTTTCCTCCTCTGTAAAATGGGAACAATAATTCCCTTCCCTGACACCACTGGCTTCCCGGTCCTCAGCTGCTATCGTCTCATGTCCCCTTCCTGGGAGAGTTAGCTCACTTTATAGGCAAGGAAGCCAGAAGCCAGGAAGGGTGTCTGCTTGAGCGCCACATGGCTAGGGCCCTACAGTGCTGGGAAGATGACCAGGCCACGGCCCTTCTGGTGGCATTTTCTGCTTGTGCTTTTCTCTCTGTGTCTAGAGGACAGGTTACTCTGCCATCGCGTCCCCCCATCAGTGACCCCGCCCCACGGACGGTTGTGGGTGGGGCCTGACCTTGGTCCTTCTCCCTCCAGACCCGTTTTTCGGCCAGCGTTATATCCACATCCTGGGCCGCCAGAAGCTCTACCACGTGGTCAAGTACACGGGTGGCTCTGCCGAGCTGCTGTTCTTCGTGGAAGGCCTACGTTTTCCCGACGAGGGCTTCTCGGGCCTGGTCTCCGTCCACGTCAGCCTGCTGGAGTATATGGCCGAGGTGAGGGCTCCAGGCCTCTACCAGGAGGGGCTGTGCTGCGGGCCAGGTGGGGCTCCTTCTAGAGGGCCACTCCCAGGGGGGTCCCCAGTATGCTCTACTCCCCTCAAAGCTCCAAGGGGAGGGGGTCCAGGCTTGGAGACCTGGATGCCCCACCATCCACATGTGTCTGCCAGCGTCCTCTGAGCTATGCTCTGGGGATCCTCCTTACTGTACCTACTCCCCCGGATTCCCTCCAGGTGATTTTTTCTTACCTCATGCCTGTCCCTGGTCTGTCCTCCTCCCTGCAGAGGGCGGGCCCAGTTCTGAGGCACAGAGTGCCAATGGTTAGCACAAGAAGCAAAGTAGGCCACACACATGTGCCCTGTTCTTCCCTCCCTGCCTGGTCCCACACCCTAGCTGTGGGTTCTACCAACTCTGACCACAGGCCAAACCCCAAATCCCAGTCGCAGGCCATGTCCCCTCCCTGTGGCCAGACATCTCACCCACCTTTGCACTTGGTTTTGGGAAACTGGACGAGGAGAGCACCTTCCCCTCCCAAGGAGAAGCCCCCCGCCCCCCAGCCTAGGATGTGTCCTGCCCACAAGGACCTCTCATCAAAAACTGCAGCCCCAGACCCCTGCCCTCAGGCCCACCCCGCTTTGTTCAGATATAAGGAGGGACCTGGCTGCCCTCTCAGACACAAGGTTTGCTCCCCAGTTCCATCCCCGGACCGCTTTGAGGCAGGAGGCCGTGGGCTCTGCCGAGGGTGAAGCTAGGTCTCGCTTAGATTTATGAGAAGGGGCTCTGGAGTCAGACGGCCCAGGTTTGAGCCCGTGAGACATTGGGCAAGTGAATTTACTCCCTGTGCCTTAGTTGCCCCATCTGGAAAACAGAAATGACAAATACTGCTGCTTCCCAGAGTGGCTGTGAGCATACAAGCTTGTGAGATCTCATTCACAAAGCAGCCTCAAGTCGCTGGGAAAAGGGAAAGGCAGGAAAAGCAGAGCTAACAGGAGCGGGTGGGGAGAGGGCTTCGCCTGCTCCCCCAGTGCCTGGAGCAACCTGGCCATCAGGGTCTCTCAGATTGGCCCCCTCCAGCGGACACTCAAAAGGCAGACCCCGGGGGACTTCCCTGGAGGTCCAGTGGTTAAGACTCTGCGCTTCCACTGCAGGGGGCACAGGTTCAATCCCTGGTCAGGGAACTGAGATCCTGCATGCAGTGAAGAGTGGCCAAAAATAAATAAATTAAATAAATAAATAATTTTTTTAAAAAGGCAGACCCAGGCAGGAAAGGCCACCTCCATCCTCCCCACCAAGGGCAGGGGCCGGTTTCCTGTGGCTTTCCAAAGCCAGCCATGCAAAGGAATCATATCTCATCTTCCTTCAAGTTGCAGGCAAGCTGCCCGAACCTTTCCTTAAAGAACAATGTGGACATATCAAAATTTTCCCCAATAACTTTATAACACTCACACATAGAAAAGGGCAAGGTGCCCAGAGCAAAAATAGAGGAAGGCCGGGGCTGGCTCAGCCATCGTGTGAGCCGATTTCAGGAAGAGAACTTTGATGCAGCGAGATCAGACAGTGGTTGAGAGTATGGGCTCGGCAGCCAGACTGCCTGGGCTTATATACAGGCTCTACCACTTACTAACCATGTGACCTTGAGCAGCTATGTGGCTTGGTTTCCCCATCTGTAAAACAAGGATTATAATACTATCTACCCTCTGGGGTTATTGTAAGGCAGAAATGAAATCTCACATGTAAAAATAGGACCTGGCACACCGTAAGTGCTCCCAAAGGTACTACTGTTATCGGTTTCACCCACTTTGTTAGGCAGGAGTGAAAAGCACCCTGACAAGACTTTTTGATCCCCTCCTCTTCTCTCCCACGCCCAGGAGATCCCCCTGACACCCATCTTCACGGACACCGTGACATTCCGGATTGCTCCGTGGATCATGACCCCCAACATCCTGCCTCCTTTGTCGGTGTTTGTGTGCTGGTAAGCAGTAGGCACAGCGCAGAGAGTGGCTAAAGCTGGGGCTTCAGGGGCAGACAGACCTGAGTTCAGATCATGTTCTGTTACTTACCAGCTGTGTGACCTTGAGCAACTCACTTGGCCTCTCTGAGCCTCTGTTTCTCTGAGATGCTCACATCACAGAGTCACTGTGATGATTAAGTGAGATGAAGCAGGTGAAGTATTCATCCAAGGTCCTGGCACAGAGTTTTTGTGCTCTAAAAATAATAGCTAGCATTTCTTTCCCACGTCTTCTTGGCCCATACCATGCAGTCAGGACCCTTTCTCTACAATGGATATTCAACTCATCTTATTCATCCAGCAATTCTTTAACTGAGCATCTATTATGTGCTAGACAGCTACAGCAAAATGAGAAGCAGGGGAAAGAAGTGCCCGCAGGTGATACTGGCCACACCACCTGGCCACACACCCCTGCTGTCCTGGACCCATCCCCTGCCTCCATGCTAGGCATAGCTCTTCCTTGGAAATCTGGGGAGTCAGAGATGTAAGGCTTTGGGGCAGGTGAGGGTGAGAATTCCCCTCCTCGTTTTGTTTGTTCATGACTTTGGTAAACACTGCATGAGGGGATGAGTGTGCTTGGCCCTTGACTCCAGTGGCCTTTGCAAAGGTGCCTTTGAACACAGATGTGGCCTCATCTGCCCAGCGCAGCCCAGAGATGCCAACTGCTGTTGCCACCTCAGTGGGCTGGCCCTCATCCCTCCTCACCCTCCCTCTTGGCCTCCCCCTCTTCCTACACTTCTCAGCATGAAGGACAACTACCTGTTTCTGAAAGAGGTGAAGAACCTGGTTGAGAAAACCAACTGTGAACTGAAGGTCTGCTTCCAGTACATGAACCGGGGAGATCGCTGGATCCAGGTAAGGAACCCCAAGCTGGGAAGGACATGGTCCAGGGCTCAGGCAAGAAGAGGCAGCTTAATGTCAATGCCCTGGCGCCCAGCTGCTCCACGTATGTGAGTTCTGTCCTCAGATCACACGTGCACGTGTGCACAGGGACAGAAATGTACAAGGTAATTCACTGCAGCTTCTTAGGGTAGCAGAAGACTGCAAAACAACCTAAATGTCCATCCACGGGGCAAGGGGGTGACCATATGATTGGACAGCCTTTCTGTGGAGTACCATACATCAGCTAAAAAGAAGCCAATCTATAAATAAAGAATGCACTTCCAGTTAAGGTGTTACTTGCAGGAAAATGTATACAGATGTTACCAGTTATGTTATTTAAAATGGGGTCAGTATGAGTACAAATGTGCTGGGGATGTGCAGAGACTATCTAAGGAGGGATATATAAGAAACCACTGCCATCATGTGCTTGAGAGGAGAATTGGGGAGGCTGGCTAGTATTCACTGGTGGCCCCCTGGGCTCGTCTGATGGCTCTTCCCTGTGTCCCCACAGGATGAAATCGAGTTTGGCTACATCGAGGCCCCCCACAAAGGCTTCCCTGTGGTTCTGGACTCCCCCAGAGACGGAAGCCTGAAGGATTTCCCAGTGAAGCAGCTCCTGGTGAGATGCTGAGGACCACCTTGGGGGATGGGGGAGGGCACAATCCTGGGGACTCTTACAGGACAGAGTGGTCGGGAGGCCTTGGGCACCCCTGGCAAATCAGTTTACTGCAAATTAGTCTGTTGCCTCCATCTTCTCATCTGCAAAATGGGTCAGTTGGGAGAGTAATCTCTAACATCCTTTCCTGCTCTGATAACTGATGCTTTTCCAAAACATGGAGAGTTCTCTCATGGGAAATGAGAGCTATGGGAGATAGAGGCCTGACTCCTGCCACTGCCCCACCTCCAACTTACAGCAAAGTAAGTTTCAAAGAGGAAAATTATAGTTAAGCAATTGTCAAAAAGCATGGTTCCAACTGCAAAGCTCATTAAAGCTGTGATTTTTTTCAGTTCATGAGTTTTTTTAAAAGCAATCTGACCCCCACCCCCGATTCTAGAGGTCATTACCACTCTCCTTTTATGCCATCAACAACCAAGTGAATGAGGACAGAACCAAAATCAGTCGTCTTTGTCCTCACCTTCCACCCTGAACAGGCAGGGGGAGGCTTGAACAGAACACAAAACAGAGACTGGGTAGATCAGGTGGCTTTGCCAAGGTCACACACAGGGCAGCCTCCCGTGAGACATCAGGGCTGCTCAGAGGGAACCCTCTGCCGGGTCCGCACCTGCTTCTTGAGAACAGTCACTAACCTAGTCCCTTCATCACAGGGAGATGGCAGAGCCAGTGGTGTGAGCACAAAGCCCTGGAATGCCAGACAGATCTGGCCTTGAGTCCCAGTTCCACCCCTTAGCAGCAATGTGACCTTGGGCAAGCACCTTAACCTCCTCAAGCCTCAGTTTGCTCATCTGTAAAATGGGGATAGGAACAGTATCTATCTCACAGGCTTATTGCGAAGATTGAAAGCATTATATAAGGCATCCGTGCTGCTCCTGATACAATGACTATTATTAGCTGCTGTTCTGTTTCTCATTCCACAGCCCTGGACACTGTCCTCGGTGAGGACTGTCCACTTTCTCCAACATGAGGGGTAGTCAAACCAGCCAGCAGGCAGGAGAACCAAGGCCTCTCAGATCCTACTCTTACTCTTTCTTCCCGGGTCACCACCTGCCTTCAATGTTCCAGGCTGGCCTGGTACCAAGGCCCCCGGACTGCGTTGTTCCTGGAGGCCTGGGCCAAGCCCAGCTTTGTGCTGCATGCCTGCCTGCCCATGTGAGGCTGTAAAGCCCCAGCTGCCCCAGCCTCTGGCGAGTCTCACCTTGCCATCTGGGGCTCGCAGGCGAGAAAGCACTAAGCTGCAGCCATTCACCCTACTGGGCACAGCTGTCCCTTGAGCCTCTAAGCTGGGCCAGGATAAGCCACATCTTCTCACTCTTTGGTTTTTATTAGCAAGGATTTTTGTCAGACAAGCTTAGTTCCAGCCCCAGTGCAAGCTCCCAAGCAAGATCCCTACTTTTTTACCAAAAAATCATGAAAGGAAACTTAAAATTCAGGGGGCATCACTGGGGTTATATCATGTAACTGTAGTCTGTTGGGACTCTGTGCTAAGAAGGATTCTGAGGCTATATCTGGACTCCGTGAATAAATATGGTTAGTTGGGAATGGGTTGGGATGGTATATATGTTACATATCTGCTATTCCTGCATGTATTGGTCAGCTTTCACTTGGTAAGACTGCAGTAACAAACAGCCCCCATATCTCAATAGCTGACAACAGCAAAGGTCCATTTCTTGCTCACATTAAGAGATGAGTGGGGATGTCAATAGCACAAAATGAGGACCAATCCAGAAATCACCAATATGTCTCCGTGTTTAAGAAATAGAGGCACACCCAGAGACCCAGATGTACACACACACACAGACACTCATATATTCACATTCATTCTCACGCTCATACTGACATGCTCACAAACTCAGCCTCCACATGCCAGGGTCCTGTTCATCAGTGGGAATCAGAAGAGCATGGGTGACCCCCCCTAGAAGCTAAGTGCCCACAAGGCCAGACCAGAGGTAGTGAAAAGTGGTCATCAGAGGGTGGCTGGGTTGGGGCTAAGTGCTCCTGGCTGCAAGAGACTAATGATGGGTGTCTCTTGCCCAGGGCCCAGATTTTGGCTATGTGACCCGGGAGCCCCTCTTTGAGCCTGTCACCAGCCTTGATTCCTTTGGGAACCTAGAGGTCAGTCCACCAGTGACCGTGAATGGCAAGACATACCCCCTGGGCCGGATCCTCATCGGGAGCAGCTTTCCTCTGTAAGAGAAGCCAGGGTGGGCCTGCGGGCAGTGGCGGTGGGGAAGGGGGGGACAGTTATTGTTTCCCTTTAGGAGCAGACTGGGTTGCTCACACATGGAGTGATTGGCTGGGAGAATTAACCTCTCCCATGACTCTCTGACAAGATACAGACACTCTTGGAAAGAAAACCAAATTAGCCTTTGCATCTTAGTATGAATTAGGATCTAATACAAAACTAAATAAATAACCCTCTTCCCAAAATGGGAGGGAATATAACGAGATTATAAAGAAAGTGGGGAAGGGATGAAGGAGTTCAGAGAAGGAGTACCGAAAGAGGATCAGTGGGAGCACACCAACAAATCCTCGGGGGTGCCCATTCACAAAAGACACATGAGAAGACATGGCTCTGCCCCAAAGCCTGAGTCCCTGGCTCCCTGTCCTATCAACAACACCTTCACTCCCTCCCCAGGTCACCCACCAGTCGATGAGAAGACAGATTCTTCCTTAGAGCAGTTGCTAGGGAGAGAGTGAGTACTGTGGGTCCTCACTTCACAAAAGGGCTGCCAGGAACCTGCACATATGGGACCAGCCAGGATTTGGGCACCAAGTCCCTATAACCACATGGGATTCTCTACCTTCTGTGGGAGGCCACTGACACAGACAGTGACCATTTGCTCACCCTGCCCTCCTTCTCCCTCCACTCAACAGTCACTCATCCATTCAACAGGTATTTCCCAGGCACCAGCCAAGCACCAAGCCCTATGTCAGACATGGGGTTCCAAACATGAAGCCCAGCCCCCACCTTCCAGGAGATGGTGGAGATCACAGACATGAAACAGAGGGTGTGTACAGTGATAGAATGATACAGAGCCAGGGAAACCCAAGGAGGGGTCCCTAACCCCCTTAGGGGAGTTCACGGGGGTCTTCTTCGAGACAAATATCTATTGAGAGTCTTTCCCCTTGGGCCAGGTATTGTTCTGGGCTGCGGGGAGACAGCAGTGAGCAAAACAAAGTCCCAGCTCTCAGGAAGTTTTCCATTAGGGGTGGAGGCAGTATAGACAATAAACATGTAAGCAACCAAATAAATAAGATACTTCTGTGTGCTAATAGGTGCAATGAAGAAGATAAAATAGGGTACGTGATAAAGAGTGATGGGGCAGGGGCACTTTGGCTTTTGTGGTTTTGAGGAAGTGACTTTGGAATTGAGGCTCAGATGATGAGAAGGAAGCAGCCATGGGAAGATCAAAGGGAGGGAGCATTCCAGATAGAAGGAATAGAAAGGACAAAACCTTGGTAACAAGTTTAGCATGTGGCTAGAGCAAACAGAACAAGGAGGAAGGGAGGAAGATGAGGTAGGAGGGACAGGCAGGGGCCAGATCAGAGAGGCATTTGTTGGCCACTGTGAGGTTTTTGGGTTATATTATAAGGGTAATGGGGAGATTGAAGACCTCAGGTAGTGGGGAAGTCAGGAAGGGCTTCCTGGAAGAGGTGTCACTTGAAATGATTGAAGTTGAGAAGTTAACAGCGAAGAGGTACATAGGCTAGGGAAGATTTTGGAATCATGCCTGTGTCCTAGCCCCCTCCAGCAGTCCATGAGGGATCCCTGAGCACAGAAGCTTCTTACACCTACTGACACCCTCAGCGGCCAAAGGCTGGGCTCTATGCTCTTCACACAGACCATGGCTACAGCTAACTCCTCCTTTTTCCCCTTGGGCTCAAACACCTTTCTGCCTGTGCCAGGGTCTCTGCAACTCAGGCTCCTTCCCATGACTTTTCCGCCAATGCTATTCTGGGTCCAGGCTAGATTCTAAACGCTGAACTCCTCCTGCAGACCCTCTGGTGAGACAGGCACAGTGGGCAACCTTCTGAAGAACTGTCTCCTCCCCAACCCCACCCTAGATCTGGTGGTCGGAGGATGACCAAGGTGGTGAGGGACTTCCTGCAGGCCCAGCAGGTGCAGGCACCCGTGGAGCTCTACTCGGACTGGCTGACCGTGGGCCATGTAGATGAGTTCATGACATTCGTCCCCATCCCAGGCACAAAGGTGAGCTGGCCCCTGAGGCTGGAGTGAATAGGATAGTGCAGAACCCCTGTACTACCAGCTCTTGTCAACAGAGAGGGGTATCTAGAGGAAGCAGACCGCAGAGAGGAAGAAGGAAGTAGGCTGAAGCTGGTTTGTACGTTGTTGCTGTGGCAGGTAAATGTTTAACCCAATAAATCCAAAATATTAGCACCTCAACATGTAGTCATTATAAAAATTATTCATGAGAGATTTTACATTCTTTTTTTATACTAAGTGTTCAGAATCTGGTGTGTATTTTACTCTTAGCACATCTCAACTCAGACCAGCCACAAGTCAAGTGTCCAATAATCCCACAGGGCTAGTGGCTACTGTACTGGCCATAATGCTCTAGAGAGCAATGGTGTATGGGCTTGGGGCTTTGGAAAGAGGTTCTTTCATTTCCCAAGAAGTGAAAAGAAACGGCTGCAACTTCAAACCCTGGAAATTTGGTGCAAATGGCCTGGCCTCTTGGCCACTTGGAGAAGCTCTTCCTCTCTGTCCAAGGTCACCTTTGACTCTGAGCTTTGACTCGATGGCGTTGCTGAGGTGGAGGAATTTCTATAGCAGGAAGGGTGAGAAATATTCCTCTGAAATAGAGAAAACCCTGCCAGGTGGCCTTTGCTCGGCAGGGAGTGGCTTGAGACAATATGCAGGTGGGACCCCGGGTCCTGAGAGCGGGGGCTTCTTCACGTTTCTTGGCCACCTCCTCTCTGCTGACACTGGCCCTCTGGATGGTCTCTCACAGAATTTCCGGATGCTCATGGCCAGCACCTCGGCCTGCTACAAGCTCTTCCGAGAGAAACAGAAGGAGGGCCATGGGGAGGCCATCATGTTCAAAGGTGAGTGCCCGCAGGGCCTTGGCAGGGAGCAGGGAGCTGAGCCCCCAGAGGGACCCTTGGGAGGACAGGGCAGATGAGTGCCTTGTCCTTGAACACCCAGCTCCACTTCCTGGACATCCGGCCCGCTCCAGGGCTGTGAGGTCACCGTGGTGGGAAGCAGCCCTGGCCTCTGTGACCCTCGCTGTGGCCCACGGGACCATCGAGCTGCCCGCTGCCCCTTATGATCATCAACAGTGCGGAGTGCTTCTTCGGGACCTAGTGTATACTTCAAATGGCACCAGACCCCAAGGAGAGTTAACTGGTTCAAAACTGACACACAATCTGTGTTCAAGGAAGCTTCTGTTTTCGGAAGGGAGATACAGAAGAATATATATAATGCACTTGAGGGGTAGGAAGAAAAGTGGGAGTCGACAGACGTGACATACAGTCAGACATCATCACCGTCAGTCCCGGAGTGAGAAATCATCTGCTTAATTTAGACATCCACATAACTGGGATAGACAGACTGGGATGAGCTTTGCTCTTAAATTAATCATGGAAAGAGACAAAGCTGATCAGGTGCAGACAGTGAGCCAGGTTAGAGAGGCCATGACAATTTCTTATGTGTTCTTCCTACATTCCCTTTTGACACTTTTCAGGTTGGCATCTCTAATCCACCTGCTCCCAGAAGTCTGCATCCCTAAGGCTGGTTGATACTTACATACATTACCACCCTCCATGTCTAAAGGCAGTATTCCTGATAGTGACTGGTGTCTGGGATGGACAAGACCAACTTAAGACCACTGTCATTTTTTAATTCCTACTGATAGGAAATTTTTTTTAGATTGGCAGGCATGAGTCTTGACTTTCTGGAGGCTTCTTTCTATATTAACCCCTCAAAGCTACCCATAAGGATATAGGAACTATTATCTTTGTACAAATAGGTCCAAGGGGTGGTGTGGAGACAGCTCAGGTACAGGGTGCAACAGCACCGATCTCTGTGCCACTAACAAGCTACAAGACTAGGAAACACAGTGGACCAGCATCAGGCAGGGAAAAAAAGAGTTAATAGCTTAGGCTCTGGAATCAGACTGCCTGGTCTGCTTACGGGCTCTGCCACTAGCTGTAAGACCTTGGACGAGTCATGTAACTTCTCTGTGCCTCCATTTCTTCATCTTTAATGCTGGAAGCTACCTTATAGAAATGTGGGGAGGATTATTGAGTTAATCCATGTAAATATCTAGAAGACTACCTGCCACATAGCAGGCGCTCCATGAGCATTAGGTATCACTAATCAAGCCAGAAGCCACGTGGGCCATCATGATGGAATAGGAGGCAGATGCAGGCATAGACCAGGACAAGGGCCAAGCATGAGGCAGGTATGGAAAACAGGAAGGGTGACACCCCTTGGCATCCTGCTTCTGCCACACTCCCTCTGGTCTGCTGCTCATCCTTAGAAGCAGGCTTCTTGTGCCACCCTACCCTCTGGCCAGAGAGAGAGCAAGACAGCTGCCACCCCATCCCTGGCCCAGGTGACATGGCCAACCCTGGGGAAAGGAGTTACCCCTGGGGTTGCCCTCCTGTGCCCCAGCCTGTCCCAGCCCCTCTCCCTCATCCTAAGAGTTAGCCCAGAAGCTGGGGGCCTTGGCTAAGGGGAGCGCCCAGGCTGGACACCTAAAGCTAGACTGTCTCCTGTCCTCTGACCCCCGCAGGCTTGGGCGGGATGAGCAGCAAGCGAATCACCATCAACAAGATTCTGTCCAATGACAGCCTCGTGCAGGAGAACCAGTACTTCCAGGTGAGGGCGGGGCAGGGGCCCGTGGGAGGGACACGGCTATGACCAATGGCACCTGTCACATCCTCGGGGCTTCCATAGGAAATGGCCAAGGGTTCAGGACACATGACAGAGGGAAGGGCCTCAACAAGCATTCGGTCCAGCCCTCCTGGTTTACGCCTCTAAACTGGAGGCTGAATGGGGTGACAAAGCTGGGATGTGCAGGTCAGTGGAGGCTAGAAGCAGACAGGAGACCTGGGAAGGAAGGTTTATCAGGCAGTACTAAAGAACCAAGGGCTCTGTAAGGCTAGAGCCCACAGCATTTGGGGGAGACCCACACTCATTAAAATATGATGAAAACTACAGACCTGCTCTCCAGAAAATTTCATATGTAAACACATGCCATGAATTTTTATTTGTTTTAGGGGATCAGAGATCCCTGAAGTTTTCTATCTATGGATGAATCCCACCTTTTGAGTCCCTAAATCTCAAAGATTGTATCCAGAAGTAGATACCAGTCAAAAGGGTCATATTTAGTTGAATTAGATCTCTCTTTATTTGCATGGGCATATTTATTTATTTATTTATTTATTTATTTAGCTGCTTTGGATCTTTGTTGCAGCATGCGGGGTTTCTCTAGCTGCGGCGAGCGGGGGCTACTCTTTGTCGTGGTGCGTGGGCTTCTCACTGTGGTGGCTTCTCTTGTTGCAGAGCACGGGCTCTAGGTGCACAGGCTTCAGTAGTTGTGGCACTCAGGCTCAGTAGTTGTGGCGCACGGGCTTAGTTGCTCCATGGCATGGGGGATCTTCCTGGACCAGGGCTCGAACCCATGTCCCCTGAATTGGCAGGCAGATTCTCAACCACTGTGCCACCGAGGAAGCCCTGCATGGGCACATTTAGAGTATCAAGTTTAAATTTAAAAGCTCAAACTGATTTTTTTAAATGGCTTAATTGACTCATATGAGTAGAAAGTCCAGCAGTGGTATGGATTTCAGGCACAGGTTGATCAGGGCTCCAGCTCCATTTCTCTGCACTTCTTGGGCTCTACAGGTGCCCTCATGGCAGGAGTATAGCTGCAACAGTTCAAGGTCTCACATCCATCCAGCACACCATCCACAAAGAGGGAGGTCTGTGCCCCCAACAATTAAACAAAAGCTTTGCATTTCACTCTGATTGTGCCAACCTGAACCAATTATTGTAGCCAGGGGAATTCCATATACTGATTCCCTTAATTCTGGTTTATTGCCCATCCTTGAACCAATCACTGGAGCAAAGAGGCAGGGGCAAGGGTCCACTAATTAGCTGTCACCAGGAGGGCAGGGTGTAGTCAACCCAACCCAATAACTGGCTGCTACATTTCAGGGGGAGGGGTGGAGTGGATGCTGTAGAAGCAACTGCAGAGTTTCCCAAAGTTCACGTAATGCCTCACTGGCTATTTGAAAGTTGACTTTTTTGTAACTCCCCTCGGTGGACATTTTTTGGCATCGGGTAGATCTCAGGTCAAATCATGGCCCCTCGTTTTGGCAGTTGGACCTTGGGCAACTCACTAAGGACTCTACATTTTGGGTAGAGTCTCTAATAAGGGGCTAATAATAGTGTCTACCTCATGAGGTTGAGGCTTGAATAAGTAATGTATGTAAAGCACTTAGAACAGTACACTTAGGGTTCTTGTACATATTAGTTTTAATTATTATTAATCAAAATCATTGTCACTGTTATTCTCACCACACGGGACAGCCTAAAGATTCAATGAGATACTGCATAGCAAGCACTTAGCACAGGGTCTGGCTTGTAGTAGGTGGTGCTCAGTAAATGAGCCCTCACTAGTGTTATTTCTGTGGTTTTCTAGTATTATTTCTGTAATCTTCTCTCTCGTTCTCTTTATTACTACCATTACTGGTGGGAGGGGCGCCAGAGAGGTCGGCGCGTGCTGGAGTGCCGGGGTGAGGTTGACACTCTCCCTGGAGTGCCGGGTCCCCTGCAGGCAGGGGTGAGGTTGACAAAGGTGGCAGGGGTGTCCCCTCACTCGCCTGCCCTCCCTTCTTCCCCGTCGCCCAGCGCTGCTTGGACTGGAACCGCGACATCCTCAAGAAGGAGCTGGGGCTGACGGAGCAGGACATCATCGACCTGCCTGCCCTCTTCAAGATGGACGAGAGCCGCCAGGCCAGAGCCTTCTTCCCAAACATGGTGAGGCGCTCTGGACCCCAAACCTCATCCAAGCCAGTCAGGGGCAGCCAGATCCAGAGGGACCCCTCGGCTGAGGCTGTCCAATCAGGAGGCCCGGGTCCCAGTCCTGGCTGATTTGCTGTGTGGCCTCCCACCCACCCCAGGCACTCGCCCTTTCTGGGCCTCATTCCCTTCTGGGGTGATATCCTTATTCTAGCTGCCCTCTGGGGTCCTGGGGGATCCTTTAACAGATTGGAGAGTGTTTTGTAAATTAAAAAGGCCTTTATAGACAGGAGGGATTCTTGTTATCATAGAGGAGAGTCTTCTATGTGACAGAAGGAGGTTAGAACACACATACACACACACATAGATACATATATACACACATGTACACACATGAAAACACACATACACGCATGCATGCAATGCACACGCTGATGCATACATATATAGCCGCATGCACATGCATGGACATACACATTATACAGGGGTGGGTTGCCTGGTTTTCCACTCAGCTCTTCCACGTATGAGTTGCTTAGCCCCCCCGAGCCTCAGTTCCTCATCTGTAAAATGGGGATAATCACAATCCCCACTTCATGGGGTTGTTGGGAAGGTTCAGTGAGCTTAGAACAGGGCGGGGCGTAGTAGGTGCTCACTAAACGGGGCTGTGGCCCCCCGCCTCCCTGTTGCAGGTGAACATGATTGTGCTCAACAAGGACCTGGGCATCCCCAAGCCATTCGGGCCCCAGGTTGAGGAGGTGTGCTGCCTGGAGACACGTGTGCGCTCCCTGCTGGAGCCCCTGGGCCTCTGCTGCACCTTCGTGGATGACATCTCCGCCTACCACAAATTTCTGGGGGAGGTGCACTGCGGCACCAACGTGCGCAGGAAGCCCTTCACCTTCAAGTGGTGGCACATGGTGCCCTGACCTGCAGGGGGCTGTTGTGTGCCTGTCACAGCCCATCGGCAACCAGTGTTGAGGCTGGACCAACGCTTGTGGTTTTTATTATGATTGCAAAATGCCCTTCAGCAATAGCTATCAGGAAACTTGGGGGGAAACGTTTATTACTTTTCGTTTGATTTTTACTTACAGGACCTGGCACACCTGGGGCCACACAGTGAGGTCATGGGGAGAGAGAGAGAGAACCCACGGAACTGGGGTTCTGCTTTTATGGGAGTTGAGGGTGAGGGCCTAGGATTTCGAGGGCTCACTCTTTATTGGTGAATTTAAAGCATAAGAGTGGGAATTTAAAGCGAGGAAAGAGGAAAAAAGGCAGGTGGCCCAAATGGTCAGTTATCAAAAGCAATCAAGATCTCTAAAAGAAAGGAGCCTCGGTGGGGGGAGGCGGCCTGGCTCTTCACCCAGTTGTGTGGCTGGCAACGTGTTTACTCAAGATCGCCGTGTTTGAAGTGGCTGCTCAGCAAGCAAAGCTGAGTCAGGCACTCGTATTAGAAGAAGGAGAAAATCTGACTGTCAGGGTTCACACTACAGGGGCCTGGGCACCTCCCTCCTTCCCTGAGTTCTCCAGACTCTTCGCACCCCCAGAGGATCCCCCTTCCTGACGTGCACTGGAGGCCGCCATTCAGGGGCCTTCAGGCAGTGGGAGGGGATTTGAGATATCTGCGCCTTGCCTTCCCTCCGAAGGGCCTCAGGGTCCACGAAGTCACCCCCTGAGCCTCCATGCTGTCCTTCCTGAAAAAAGCTGGACATTTGGCCAGTGTCTGTACAGCCCTGACGTGAAAAACAAAGCAAAACAAAAACCGCTTTACCCAAACCCTTCCCCAAAGAATCTTTAGTCTCTTGTCCAAAATTGAATGAGGGGAGAAGGGAAGGAGGTTCTGGGATGACCTGTTGTCCCTGTAGCCATGCCTTGTGGGTCAAGGTAGATGGCATGGAAAGGGATTCTGGAACCCCAGGTGTACCTTGAACTGTCATCATCCTTTGAAATTCACCTCCCTTGGCCACCTGGACACCCCCAATTATTCATTGCTTAACAGCCTCCGTCAGATCCCCTTGGCTTTCCCTCTGCAGTGTAGACACCGTTGGCCAGCCTCCTTAGACTTAGATTCCCTGAGGGGCCAGTAATTGAGCTTAGAACCTTCCCTGGAAGTGGATTTTATCAGAGCAGCCTTCTCTGTTTACAAGATTCTTATGCTTCTTCTTTCTCATGGACCCAGGCTCTCCCAGATGCTTGGGGGTTTCTCCCCACACCAGCATCCTTGTGGCCTGAGAGTTCACTGTATAAAGATGCCCCAGGGTGAGCCATATCCATCTTCTCTTGCTGGGTTCTTGATTCTCTGGCCAGTCCCTGAGCTCCCTCCTCTCACAGCCTCCACTTCCTGTTCCAATGCCGTCTCTCCAGACAGCTAGACAAGGACTTCCTCCCCACCAGCCAGGCTCAGACCTTCCCCCAGAACACAAAGACCTGCCCCTCCTCTCCAGACCTCAGATCCAACACATAAAGACCCTGTCCTAACCTCCAGCCTGAACAGCCAGTTCTGGGCCAGCTGCTGGCCTTAGAGATGGATTGATTATCCCATTGAAGTTTCTCAGTGCATTTGCTGAAGACCCTCTAATTTGGACATAATCAGATTCATTCTCTGGCTCCAACTGAAAAGACTCAGTTTCAGCTAAAAAAAATTCCTTTAAGGCCAGCTGATTCAGGAGAATAAGTGAATTATAATTCCACTTTGAGGGTTAGAGAGGAACTGATATATAACCAATGAAAAGGTTGTAAATTTGTATTCTTGGAGAATGGGATTTTCTTCTTGGATTATTCACTCATTCAGCAAACATATATTGTATGCCTTCTAAGTGCCAGGCACAGTGGTAGGCCCCGAGGACACAGTGCTTAGTAGCAAACTGCATCTGGCCCCTGCCTCATGGAGCCGGTCAGTTCCCAACCTGAGATGCCCACACTTAAATGGCCAGCATTTGCCCTTTCAGTGGTGTGCTCTTTAGAAATACCAGTTTGCTATATTCAGGAAATGCACAGGACACAGAGCTTCCAGGAGGTCACTATCTCAGTGAAATGAGGGGGTTGGGTCTTCTTTAAACAGGCCTCCTTCCCATCCAGCTGGGCCAGTACCACCTAACAGATCAGACCCCAGGGCCTTCAGAAGCTGTTGTCCCCCCCCTTTGGGGACAGTGGCTCCTGCCTTTGGGGGCCAAAGCCCCAGATCTCTCCAACCCCAGAGCTGAAGACACCAAGTGCCTATTTGTGGATGTTTATCTGGAGACTTAGACTTTGGGGTGTGTGTGTGTGTGTTTGGTTAATGTGGGTTTTGGGGCTTTCTTTCATTTTTTTCTAGTCTGCCTTAAAGGGAAGTGAGTGCTTCCCAGGTGGAAACAGTGTGTGTTTCTAGATTTTTCTAGGGCTCTCCCCATCAATAAGTCAGTAACTTCTGATGATTCTGGAGCCCCCAGGACTCACTCATTCCCATCTTGCTTGCCCACTCGTGTGACTACCCTTGGCGTGGACATCTCCCCCAGCCCCCTGGACTCATCACTCTTCCCCACCCACCACTTTCTATAAATGTAGACCTAGAATACACTTCTGTGTTGCAAAACTCAGCTAAGTTCCTGTTTCAATCTTTATTTTGAAATATTTTGTATAAGAGAGCAGGGGGTATCATGAAGATGGCAAGAAGCGGGGCACAGTTTCAGCTTTCTGGACGAGACGCCATGCTGGAGATCAAAAGATGTTTGGGGAAGAACCTGAGTAAACAGCAAGAAAATAAATGGTCAGAGGGGAAGTCATGTGGCTGTTGGTGTGATGTTCATGGTTGCTTCACGGCCACGGCCTGGAAGGAGGCAGGCCATACGCGGGCCCTCTCCTGGTCCTCCAGCCCCTGCCCTTCTGCATACAGGGTCAGGGCTCTCAGCAAGGGTATCTCAAGGGTTTGGAATCCCACACGCATTCAGTAGGTGTGTATTAAATGGCCGCCACCCAAGGTCAAGACCAACACCCACAATAAAGTCTGACAGTGTTTCTGGTGGGGCTCCCCAGAAGCAGACCCCGAGGTGAGCATTTGGGAACAAGTGACTTATTAAGGAAGAGCCTCCAGGAGAAACCAGGGAGTGGAGGGAACAGGACCAGGAACGGGAAGAAGCCAAGAGTGTGATTTCAGATGTAGCCTCAGCCTGGTCACAGGAGAGCTCTAGAGCATAAGTGGCAGCTCAGTTGTTCCATCTGGAGGCCGAGTTTCGTGTACCTACACGAGTCGGTCATTAGCTTTGGGGACTTTGGCTCTCCGAACAGGCAGGGGGGCACCCGTAGCCCACGGGCAATCATCCACCTGTAGTTTTGGGTTTTGTTTTGGTTTTTGCCACACCATATGGCTTGCAGGATCTTAGTTCCCTGATCAAAGATTGAACCCGTGCCCTTGGCGGCAGTGATAGTGCAGAGTCCTAACCACTGGACCACCAGGGAATTCCCCACAGCTGTAGTTTTTAGCAGCAGAGTCACAAGAGCTGGGGAATGGGCCAGAAAAGGATCTGGGCAGAGCACCGACTGTGTCCACTGCTCTGAGTAATATCATGTTCTCGTAATATGGAATTGTTGCATGTGGGTATTTATGATTTGACCCATGGTATAAAATCCATACAACATAGCCACGATCTAACAGGGTCTTTGTGAACAAACCCCAGAGGCTCTAAAATAGAACCACCTAGTTTGTTGCTACACCTAGAAGCCACTTCCAAGCACTTTGGAATGCACCTGGGGGGTTCTTACCCCTCAGCCCCATCTTCGGTTTCTGGACAGATGTTCTGACGCAGCCATTTTCAAAGGCCACTGCAAAATGAAAATCACTAGTTCTCTTATGCCTGGACTTAGCCCGTGGGTCCAGCCCTCTGAGGTCATTCTTCCCTTTTATACCCAACTAATGTGGCCCAAGCCAATCTTCTATGGGGTTTTCCTGATGCACCTATTTCTGAGACTCCCCAAGGGATGCTGGTGTGTTAAACCCAACCTGCTGGTGTTTTCACATCTTGGCCACTCACTCACCTCAGGATTGCTGAAAGTCACCCTGAGACGTCTAGAATAGCACCTTCCAATAGAAATACAATGCAAGGGGCTTCCCTGGCGGCACAGTGGTTAAGAACCCACCTGCCAGTGCAGGGGACACAGGTTCAAGCCCTGGTCCAGGAAGATCCCACATGCCGTGGAGCAACAAACCCCGTGCGCCACAACTACTGAGCCTGCGCTCTAGAGCCCGCGTGCCACAACTACTGAAGCCCACACGCCTAGAACCCATGCTCCGCAATAAGAGAAGCCACCACAATGAGAAGCCAGCGCACCACAATGAAGAGTAGTCCCTGCTCGCCACAACTAGAGAAAGCCCGTGCGCAGCAATGAAGACCCAACACAGCCATAAATAAATAAATAAATAAATAAATAAATTTATAAAACAAGAGTTCCCAGAGAGTTCCCCATCCCCTTAAAAAAAAAGAAAAGAAAAGAAATAAAATGCAAGCCCCAGATGTAATTTAAATTTCCTGGTAGCCACATTTTAAAAAGAGAAAAACAGGTGAAGTTAATTTAATAATGTCTTCTTTATTGCAGTATATCCAAATTATCATTTCAACAGGTAACCAAAATTTTTAAATATTAATGAAATATTTCACGTTCTCTTTTTTGGTAGTAAGTCTTTGAAAGCTGATATGTTTTATACTTATATCACATCTCTCTTAAGACTAGCCACATTTTAAGTGTTCGATAGCCACAAGCGGCTACCATATTGGAAGGCGCAGTTGTAGAATCCTCTCTACCAGGCTAAGTCCCAGTTATAGAAATAGGTACATTCCTTAAATCCCCAGAATCCAGCTAGGCCAACTGCAATGCTAACAAAAGTTGATTGTGGGTTTTTTTGTTTTTGTTTTTGGCTGCACCAAATAGCTTGCGGGATCTTAGTTCCCCGACCAGCGATCGAACCCGCGCCCTCAGCAGTGAAAGTGCAGAGTCCTATCCACTGGACTGCCAGGGAATTCCTAAAAGTTGATTGTTATAATACCAGAGAGAGAGACAGAAGATAGACATCGGCCCTCCCTGGCCCTGGTGTACAGAGCCTTGTCCCTTCAGAAGGTCCTCTTGCCTGAACCGTGGCTGCTGCCACGTTACCAGTACTGAGCTCTCTCTTGGCAAGGGGAGTGCCTTTGGCCAAGTCCCCTCTGCCCACTTTAGGAAGCGAACCCCCACCAGCCCCTTGGAAAGGGAAAACATAACTCCCACACCTCTAGCCTCTTTTCCCTCATCATTCCCTGGGATACAACTTGATTCTGCATTTTAATGTAAGATGTCTTTGGTTCCCAGGTGAGGGGAGTTGGGGGTCCCCATTATCTCAGCCCCTTCATTCCAGATAGGATCTGATCCAGACCCTGACACAGCCAAAAGCCTGTGGGCATGGGATCCCTCCCCCCTAAACAAAAGAGCAGCCAGGGATGAACTCTGCCTGCCCAATGGGACTTATCCAGAATCCTTGCCCAAGTGGCATCAGCTCCAGGGGACTGACGACAATGTTATTGGTAACTCAATATAGTGCGGTGACACCAAATGGCAGCATGTGGAATCTTTCCTCTAGCTGGACTACCACAAAAAGACATGTCCAGGCAGAAAGCTCAGCTCTGCAGCCTTGTCTCAAGCCTGGCTGATGTGGCAATCTGGTTTTTTACCTATGCCTCACCCCCCAGCCACCTGGGCTCCGGTTCAGCCCTGATTTCTGAGAAAGCAAAGGCCTGGTCTCCAGCTAGTCTCTAAGCAAACTACCCCGTTCAGTTTGCTTTTGCCTCAGCCCCTCACGGTCTGCAAGCTAAGGCCCACTTTATCACAGTCATGGGTAAACCCCATGATGACCCTTTAAGGACAGTCTCTGACCGGCATTCTAGGGCCCTACTCACACACTTCTCTGCCACTGAAGTGTTAAAAGATACCTTTAAAAGGACTGCTTTGTTTTCCTCCGATGGCAATTCCTGGCACATAGTCAGTGCTCAGTAAATATGTTTTGAATAAAACAATGAAACGCCTGTTCAGCTAGGCAATGGAAGCAGAAATAGCCCAATCAGATGAGGTAATAATAGCCACCATTTCTCAAACACTGACTACCTGCCAGGCACCTGCCAGGTTGAACTATATGAAATGCCATTTTTAAAGGTCACAAGGGTCAAATAGAGATGATTTCATATGGTTCAGCCTAATAGTTTACATTCATCATCTCATCTAATTCTCACAACAAAGCTATGAGAATTATCCCCATTTTATAGATGAGGAAACTGAGGCTCAGAGAGGAAGTGACTTGCTCCAGTTTACACAGCAGGAAGCAGCAGAACCTGGATTTGTACCCAAGTGGTCTGATTCCAGAACTCACCCGCTGAACCCCTGCTCTTGACTACCTCATCTTAGGAACAACTTTCTAACCCAAGTTCAATGAGTCATCATTCTTTTCTTCATAAATGTTGCCTCTGCACTTGTCATTTTTTAGCATACTAGATGAACTATTTCGAATCTTATAACGAGAACACCTGCTACCTGCAAGCAAGTGTCTGGAGATTATAGGATTCCTATAAACCCTTCAAAGGCAATAGAGCCCAAAGTGAAATAACTTCTACATAATACAGAATATGCTCTCAAGTCTTCCGCTCGGAGTCAGATGACATCTCAAAATCATGAAATGTAAATCATATTCATTCATCCACCCATTCATTCTTTTTTGTTAATATTACTGTAAGCATCTATTGTGTGTAAAACTAGAGTGATCATATAATTTTTCATCTAAACCAGAATAAAAGGGGGCACTACTAATAATTCTACCAGTTTAACAGATGAAAACTGGAACCATGCTGAGCAAACCAGGATGTCTCTTCTCCCTGAAAACCCTGTGTCTGAGACATGATCTCATCCCTCAAGGAACTGAGAGAGTCAGGGAGACAGGAGAACAAAGAGGCAAACAGATGGAATAGACACTTGATAAATATTTGCTGAATGGAGGAATGAATAAGGCACAAAAGCTGTGGAATCATACATACACACGTGCACACACGTGCACGCACATACACACAATTATTTCCAACTAGGGGAGTGACCAAGGGTGGCCTTGGTGTTCATCTGGGCTAGACTGTTGAATGAACGCAGGAACGCATGACTGGGCAGAGAAGGGAGGAAAGGCTGCCAAGCTGAGCAAGGATACAAAGGGGTGTATGTATATGACAAGCTTGAGAAATGATGATCATAGAGAATGGCAAAGATATGGACTGAAGTCATACTGGAAATACTAGGTTTTGAGCAATGGGAACCCCCTGAAAGTTTGGGCTGCTGCAGTCACATGACCAATCCTGTATTTTAGAAAGAGGACAGTAACATATATTTCTTTGTTGCTATTAAGAAACTACCTGAGGAGGGATTTCCCTGGTGGTGCAGTGGTTAAGATTCTGTGTTCCCAATATAGAGGGCGCAGGTTTGATCCCTGGCCAGGGAACTAGATCCCACATGCATGTGCAACTAAGAGTTCGCATGCCACAACTAAGGAGCCCGCCTGCCGCAACTAAATAAATAAGTAAATAAATAAAATATTTTTTAAAAATACACATAACATAAAATTAAAAAAAAAAAGAAACTACCTGAGGAATGATCAAACCATGGTACATCCCATTTATATATTTTGCAGCATGTAAGATGAAATAGATCTATGTGTACTGACATGGAAAGAGCTCCAAGACAGAGCACTTGATGTTGGTATAAAAAAAAAAAAAGTCAAGCAAAGCCATGGATTTCTGTAGAAACATATATGTGTATACACATGCAAAGAAAAAGGTATGGGAGAAATCCCATGAAACTGACAATAGTAATCACCTCTGGGGAAAGAAGCGTGACCGAGGGGATTTAAAATTTATCTGTGTTGCTTGAAATTTTTACACAGTGAGAATTTAATTACATATGTACTTTTAAATAAGTTTTTAAAGCTGCCTGAAACCCTTGACATCTTATTTATGCTGAAGTCGTTCCATCCTGACTAGCATAATCTCTTCCTCCTAATAATTCACAGTTCTCTTGTACCTTTTTTCTCCCCCCAGCTGGGCTTCCCACCACCAGTTGAAAATTGATAGCTCCTTACAGATACTAATTCATTTTCTCCTCCTCCCTGTAAGGTGACTATGATTTTTTTCCCCCGTTTTACACAATAGGAAACTAAGGCACAGAGAGGTTAAGTAACTTGCTGAAGGTCACGTAATAAATGGCTGTCCTCTCTCAGCCCCGGGTCGCCGCAGCCTCAGCCGCTTTCGGGCCTAGCAGCCTGAAGAAAAAAAAGATAAAAGGATTTAAAAAAAAAAACAAACAAACCCAGAAACGCTTTAAAATCTTAAAAAAAAAAAACTTCCCTTGTGGCACAGTGGTTAAGAATACGCCTTTCAATGCAGGGGACACGGGTTCGAGCCCTGGTCCGGGAAGATCCCACATGCCGCGGAGCAACTAAGCCCGTGCGCCACAACTACTGAGCCCATGTGCCACAACTACTGAAGCCCGTGCACCTACAGCCCGTGCTCCACAACAAGAGAAGCCACCGCAATGAGAAGCCCACGCATCGCAACCAGAGAAGCCCGCGCGCAGCTACGAAGACCCACCACAGCCAAAAATAAATAAATAAAAAATGTGTTTTAATCTTAAAAGAAAAGAAAGGGAAAAAAAGAGCGAATCCTCCTCGGAGGACCCGCGGGGCAGTCACTTTTGCACGCTTCCGGCCTGCCCGCCGCCGCCGCTGCCGCCACACCTAGGCGTCCGTCGGTCCCCGTCCGTCGGTGCAGTGGTGAGCCGCTCGCGTGCCCGTGTTCCCGCGCCTCCGCCCGCCGCCCCGCCGCGCAGCGTGGCAGCCCCGCGCCTGCCGCCCTCACCCCCAGCGCGCCGGCCTCCGCGCTCCACGTGTCAGCGCAGCCATTCTCCCGCCCGGCGTGGCAGGCGGCTGCGCGCTCCAGCCGCCCCGCGCTTGCCCAGTGGGCACCGACAAGTATTTGGTTTCCCTCTAACCCGCGCTGCTGTAATCTTAAACCGCGGGGAGCCCGAGGCCTATATTTATAGAGAAACGCACGTTCCGGAGGCCACCGTGGGCACCACGGGGTTACCTCTGGAAGAATTTTTGTAATTTGGAGGACAGTCCCCGTTTTAATTTTTTTCATTTTTTGAAATTGGGAGCTTCCAGACCAAGGCAGCTGAAAATTACAAACTCCCAGGGAGGGCCTTATTGTTTTTGAGAGCCTTTTGAATTGTATTTATTTATTTATTTTTGGCTGTGTTGGGTCTTCGTTTCTGCGCGAGGGGTTTCTCTAGTTGCAGAGAGCGGGGGCCACTCTTCATCGCGGTGCGCGGGCCTCTCACTATCAGGGCCTCTCTTGCTGCGGAGCACAGGTTCTAGACGCGCAGGATCAGTAGTTGTGCCTCACAGGCCCAGCTGCTCCGCGGCATGTGGGACCCTCCCAGACCAGGGCTCGAACCCGTGTGCCCTGCATTGACAGGCAGATTCTCAACCACTGCGCCACCAGGGAAGCCCTGTTTTTGAGAGCCTTTTGTCTGCGGTTTGGCAGTCTCGTCCGAGCCGTCCCCGGACTCCTCTCCGGCCTTCCCCTCGGAGCCGACTCCAGCTTCTCTGAGCATCACTGCCACCTGTGAGCCGCGGTACCGGCCACGGCTCGGAGGGGAGCCCCCTTTGTCCTGTGTGGTCCCTCTAAGAAGTCCTCCTGGGCTTCCCTGGTGGCGCAGTGGTTGAGAATCTGCCTGCCAATGCAGGGGACACGAGTCGTGCCCTGGTCTGGGAAGATCCCACATGCCGCAGAGTAACTGGGCCCGTGAGCTGCAATTACTGAGCCTGCGCGTCTGGAGCCTGTGCTCCGCAACAAGAGAGGCCGCGATAGTGAGAGGCCCGCGCACCGCGATGAAGAGTGGCCTCCGCTTGCCACAACTAGAGAAAGCCCTCGCACAGAAACGAAGACCCAACACAGCCATAAATAAATTTAAAAAATTTAAAAAAAATTAAAAAAAAAAAAGAAGTCCTCCTGGCGGGGCTCGGGGTGGTGGGGAGATGAACGCTGCGGCCAGCAGCTACTCCCATGGCCTCCCTGTACGTGGGTGACCTGTACTCGGACGTCACCAAGGCCATGCTGAACGAAAAGTTCTGTCCTGCAGGGCCTGTGCTGTCCATCTGGGTCTGCCGCGATATGCTCACCTGCCACTCCCTGGGTTATGCCTACATCAACTTCCAGCAGACAGCTTTCGCGGAGCGGGCCTTGGATACCATGAACTTTGATGTGATTAAGGGAAAGCCAATCCATATCATGTGGGCTCAGAGGGATCCCTCTTTGAGAAAAGTTGGTGTGGGAGATACCTTCGTCAAGGACCTGGACAAATCTATAGATAACAAGGCACTGTATGATACTTTTTCTGCTTTTGGAAACATTGTCCTGCAAGGCGGTGTGTGATGAGAACGGCTCTAAGAGTTATGCCTTTGTCCACTTTGAGACCCAGGAGGCTGCCGACAAGGTCATCGAGAGGATGAACGGCATGCTCCTCAATGACCGCAGAGTGTTTGTGGGCAGATTCAAGTATCGAAAAGAGTCGGAAGCTGAGCTTGGAGCCAAAGCCAAGGAATTCACCAATGTTTATATCAAAAACTTTGGGGAAGAGGTGGATGATGAGAGTCTGAAAGAGCTATTCAGCCCGTTTGGTAAGACTCTAAGTGTCAAGGTGATGAGAGATCCTAGTGGGAAATCCAAAGGCTTTGGCTTTATGAGTTACAAAAAACACAAGGATGCCAATAAGGCCGTGGAAGAGATGAATGGAAAAGAAATCAGTGGGAAAGTCATTTTCGTCGACCATGCACAGAACAAAGTGGAACGGCAGGCCGAGTTAAAGAGAAAATTTGAACAGCTGAAACAGGAGAGAATTAGTCACTATCAGGGGGTGAATCTCTACATTAAGAACTTGGATGACACCATTGATGATGAGAAGTTAAGGAAAAAGTTCTCTCCTTTTGGATCAATCAGCAGTGCTAAGGTGATGCTGGAGGATGGGAGAAGCAAAGGGTTTGCCTTTGTCTGCTTCTCATCCCCTGAAGAGGCAACCAAAGCAGTCACGGAGATGAACGGACGCATCATGGGCTTCAAGCCACTGTAGGTCGCCCTGGCCCAGAGAAAGGAAGAGAGAAAGGCTCAGCTGACCAACCAGTATATGCAGCGGGTGGCCAGGATGAGAGCAGTCCCCGCCAATGCCATCTTAAATCATTCCCAGCAGCTGGGGGCTACTTTGTGCCAGCAGTTGCACAGGCCCAGGGAAGACCTCCGTATTACCTAACCAGTTAGCACAGATGAGGCCTAATCCACGCTGCAGCAAGGGGGGAGACCTCAAGGCTTCCAAGGAATGCCAAGTGCTATACGCCAGTCTGGGCCTCGTCCAGCTCTTCGCCATCTGGCTCCAACTGGTAATGCTCTGGCCTCTCGCGGCCTCCCTACTACCGCTCAGAGAGTCGGATCTGAGTGCCCAGACCGCTTGGCTATGGACTTTGGTGGGGCTGGTGCCGCCCAGCAAGGGCCGACTGACAGCTGCCAGTCTGGAGGTGTTTCCGCAGCTGTGCAGAACCTAGCGCTTCGTGCTGCTGTTGCTGTCACTGCTCCTCGGGCTGTTGCACCTTACAAATACGCCTCCGGTGTCCGCAGCCCTCACCCTGCCATCCGGCCCCTGCAGGCACCCCAGCCTGCGGTCCATGTGCAGGGGCAGGAGCCGCTGACCGCCTCCATGCTGGCCGCAGCACCCCCCCCCAGGGACAGAAGCAGATGCTGGGTGAACGTTTGTTCCTGCTCATCCAGACGATGCACTCAAACCTGGCCGGGAAGATTACGGGGATGCTGCTGGAGACTGACAGCTCGGAGCTGCTGCACATGCTGGAGTCCCCAAGTCTCTCCGCTCCCACGTGGAGGAAGCTGTGGCGGTCCTACAGGCTCATCATGCCAAGAAAGAAGGTGCCCAGAAGGTGGGTGCTGTCGCTGCTGCTACCTCTTAGAGAAGGACAAAACGATTCACAAGCCAAATAAGCCCTCATGGAATTCAGCTCAAGGTTTGAAGACTTCCTAGCTTGTCCTATGGACCTCAACACCAAGAACCACAAATTGCAAATTTAATAGGTCATTTTGTATCAAAAGGTCAATTATGACGTGCCTAGAATTTTTCAATTAAAAGAATATATTCTCTGGGTTCTGATATGGCCCAGACAATGTTAACTTTTTTTTTTCTATTGTGAGTTTTGATTTTTTTCCCCCCAGAAATTGGTTTTATTTGACGTACCCAAGTCTTAAGTTTCTCAATAAAGAAAAAAAATCTCCATAATAAATAAATAAATAAATAAAAATAAATGGCTGATATAACAGGATCTGAACCTCCCAAAGGACTGCATACTTAACCATTCCATCTCCCTGCCTCTCTGGAAAGTCAACTTGCTTTTAATATTCTGCATCCCTCTGACTTCTTTTGCTTTCACTGAGTCGATATCTAGCCATTACAAATGAAATTTAACCACCATTCCCTTTTTGCATTTCATTTACATTGTTCTGTCTCTGATACAAAGGGGTGTTCAAAATTCAGATTCAGCTGGAAAGGGAGTTTTATCACATACTGTGTTTAAAAAGCACACACCCACACACATGAGAGGACCAAATTAACTGCTAATTTGAGAGTATGCTGGTGATGTGGCAGGCAGATGAGAGCGAGACAGAGGTTAGCAGTGTGGGTGAGCTCTAATTTGTTTGTGTGTGTGTGGTGCTATAGGGTCCACCAACGTGGCAGTCCCCAGAAGGCCTCAGGTCACTTGCTAAGTCCCAGCAGCTGAGCTGACTTCAGCTGTGTGAAACGCAGCCCCGTCTGGAATGGGGGTGGTTTGTGACTTTTTTGCTCCGGGAGTTCATAGAGACTGCTCATGAAATTGGAGAAGTTTGTAGCATATGATTGTCCCCATCCCACTCAGACAGAATATTTTGAGAAGTCTAATTATATAGTGAGGGTGGAAGGGAGAAGGTTTAGATAAGCCCTTTCTAAGGGCAGGTTGGAAAGGGCTGGTAGGGAGCCCTGGGCAGTTCTGCGTGGCAGGGGCGCCCTCTTCAGGTAAACCAGAGGGGCTGCAACCACTGTGTTCCCATGGGCCTTGGGGGCATGTCCATAGCCCAGCCATCCCCCTAACAGAAGATGCTCACCTCCTAGCTGTGTGGCTTAGGGTGAGTTGTTGACCCTCTCTGAGGCTCAGTTGCTTCAACTGTAAAGGACAAAAACCCCTACCTCGTGAAGTTGCTGTAATGATCAGAGAGAGAAAATGCACCCAAACTGCTCTGCAGAGGGCCTGGTACGCAGTAAGTCTTCCAAATGTGGCAGCTACTACCAGCAGAGGCAGTAGCAGCAACAGCCCCATTATCACTGTCACTGGCATCTTGAACAATAGTAAAGATGACGACGGAGTGATCTAGCAGAGGGAGAAGGGCTTCTCTGAGAGCAAGCACAGGCAAGGCTGGGGCAGGGGCTGGAGGAAATCGGGGCCAGGCAGCCCAAAAGCATTTTGATTTACCAACTATGTCTATTCCAATTCTGGGAGACAGTTTTCACCTCCTCTTCTCCCTAGAGCCCCACGGTGCCGAATTACACTGCTCCCTGGAAGCAAAATACCCCAGGCAGAGAGCTGGGATATACTTGGAGGAGCCCAGATGTTTGCAAATCTCACAGTGGTGGTGGACCTGCTCACACTGATCCACAGAAGGGACTCTTTCCACAGCTGAAGGGAAGGAAGGAGCCCCTTCTGTCTAACTTTGTCTCCTACCATGACTCAGCCCCCAGCCTCTCTGTAAGGGTGTCCTGCTTTCCCCCTCCCTCCACCTCCCCACCTTCCCCCACCCCCCATAGATCAGAGGGCTGGACCAGGTGGAGGCCTGGGCTGTGATCACCACCATCCCTTTCCTCCACCATTCCTGCCCACCCAGGCTCACTCCTTCCTTCACTCTGGTCCCTGCAAAAGCACCCAACCCTCTTGACGTATCCTAAAAGGTCTCTAATGCTAACTACAGGGAAACAAACGGGTTAGCAAGACGAAGACAAGATGGAGAAGTTACTGAAAATAAGTAAAGGAAGAGTAGTCTCTGGTCTTCACCAGGACAAAAAGGAACCAGGGTGATTGCTCCCAGTTCCCCTGACTGACTCAGTTCTCTGGTTTTTCTTGGAGAATACTTCCTTTACTTAAAATTTTGATGTTTTGCTCATCATGAATTTTTTTGCATTTTTTAATAGTGCACTAAAATATTACTTATCTTAACGAACCGAGTTTTTTGACCACCTTAAATTCCATGCACTCACCTTGCTCTAGTCCTGGCCCAGAGATTAAAGCTGCCTGGGTCTCCACTGGGCTCCCTTCTCCCCACACAACCCACCCTTAACCCCATCTCTCTTTTCACCTTCTACAAGGAACAGGGACAGCTTATTCTTTGTTTTTATTGACTCCTTCCTTCAACCAATATTGACTACATACCTACTATGTGCTAGGTCCCAAGCCAGGCACTTTGGAGACAAAGACGAATTTGTTCATTCATTAAATGTTTTTTGGCCACCTTCTGGGTGCCCGGTCACTGTGCCAGGCTCTGGGGACACAACAGTGAACAAGATAGACATAGTTCTTGACCACTGGTGTGAGAAGTTCAGATGATAAATATATTCGTAAAGAATTAAAAACAAACTTGCAGATAGCAATAAGTTCTACAAGGAAAATAAAGCGAATAGGCCATGCCCTCAAAATGCCCACAGTCTGGGGAGACACACATATAAATGGGTAATTGTTAAACCAGGTGTTATGTACATGGATGGCAGATGCAGAGGATGTTTCGATGGAGGTGGTCAAGAGGTGATTTCCTAGGGAGGAGAAAGTTGGAGCTGAATCTTAAATGGTGAGGAATTGGCCACGTGGAAAAGGAGGAAATGGCACCCCAGATCCCAATATGGAAGTGAGCAAAGGCTTGGAGGTGAGGAACAAGGAGGGGAACAGAGCTGGTTTTATCACAGGGAGAGATGAGACAGGAGGGGCCAGTCTTGGAGGCCACTGGGACCCCAGGTGGAAATGCTCAGAAGATGGCTGGAAACGAGAGAGGGTCAGCCAGAGAGATGGAAGACAATGGTCCATTAGTCGAAGGCAAATAAATTCTGAATTTTGGATGAGAAGGCCCCTGAGTCCCAGCACAGGGATCTATTGGGGTGGAGTGAGTTTTTCTCAGAGACAAAAATCTCCCAGGCTATAAAATCATCAGGTATTTCTCCCCTAAATTCAACCTTCCTTAGCCCTCTGCCTGGAGGGAATCCAGTCTGGTTGCCCTAAATCACAAGACACTCAAAACATAGTTGAGTGTACAAATGACAATTGATTCTATGCTTTTTGGTTTTAATTTTTAATTTCCAGCCCTTGGAGAAGAAAGAGTTCCTGAAGCAAGATCCCCACCCATAATTGTTCAGCTTTCTCATTATCCAAAGACTGAAGTCTGTAAAATGGAGTTAGTTATGCCAACCCCAAAAAAAGTTGTTATGAGGGCTAAAGGAGACTGCTTATGTAAACACATTTGTGAGTGATGAAGCTCAGAATAAACATAAAGCCTCTAGCTAACCGGCGAAAAGCAGTACTCCACTAGCTAGACAAGTGGAAACAAACCAAATAACTTTGGGTCTTATCACAGACACCTTGGGAAGATACGTCAGGAGCAGGCCGTGAAAATCTCTAAGTCCTCCTGTAGCTGTGCCTTTCTGGAATCCCAAAGTTCAGGGCGGAGGTACAGCTGCCCAGGAATTTATTTCTCCATAAATTTGAGCTCCCCAAATCCCCATGAAGCCCAGGAATGATGTGACTGCAGGGCGCGTGGGCCCACTGGCACCAAGAGCACCTCCATAAATCAAGGTCTCACTCCCGCTGGCCTCAGACTGCTTTTTCCAAGGTGACTGGACAAAGTAAAAGGGTAGTCACTAACCTAGGAGTGGCATCTGCCTTTGAGAAGAAAGAACCCTGCAAATGCCTACAGGACCAATTCTCTAGAAACACATCCCTCAGAAGGAGAGGTCACTCTTCCTTCACCTCAGAAGGTACTGCAACCAGGAGGACTTCAAGGGAGAGTGATAATCTTCCCATGAGTTCATCCAATTTGGGTAGCCCCTTGAGGCAGACTTGGAGGAGCCCTATTCCAGTGCAGGGTCAGCCCCAGTGAAAAGTCAAGGTGACCACAGCCCTGTCACCAGTTACCCCTAGGGCAGCCGCCCAAGGCAGCCCCCCAAGGCAGCCATGTGAATCACAGAATCTTAAATCAGCTGGCACAACACCCTGATGATACAGGCAAGGGAACCATAGGCCAGAGATGGGGAGGGACTAGTCCAAGGTCACACAGTCTCCAGGGGAAGATTCAAGGTTAGACCCAGGGGTCCTGGCTGTTTCTTGTGGCCTCACTACACACCTCCTCTAATGAGACCACATGGAAGTTCTAGCCCAGGACTCCAGAAACTAAGGCTCATCCACCAATTCATTCGGCCACCTTAATTTCTCCAGTAGCATCTAAATTATGTGAGTGTGGAAGCCAAAGAATATAAAAAGGTGCCTTTCACAAGTGTAGGGGATTAAGAAGTACAAACTACTAAGAAAAATAAACAAGCTACAAGGATATATAGTACAATACAGGGAATATACCCAGTATTTTATAATAACTATAAATGAAGCATAACCTTTAAATTTTGTGAATCACGTCATACACCTGAAACTTATATAATATTATACATAAACTATAACCTCAATTGTTTTTTTCTTTTGGCCATGCCACGCAGCTTGCAGGATCTCAGTTCCCTGATCAGGGACTGAACCCTGGCCTCCACAGTGAAAGTGCCAAATCCTAACCACTAGGCCACCAGGGAACTCCCTCAATGTTTTAAAAAGGTGCCTTTCAGGGACTTCCCTGGTGGTACAGTGGTTAAGACTTCACGCTCCCAATGCAGGGGGCCCAGGTTTGATCCCTGGTCAGGGAACTAGATCCTGCATGCCGCAACTAAATATCTCCCGTGCGGCAAAGAAGATCCTGCATGCGGCAATGAAGATCCCATGTGCCGCAACTAAGACCCGGCGCAGCCAAATAAATCAAAATAAATATTTTAAAAATATATATAAAAAAATAAAAAGGTACCTTTCTTGGACTTCCCTGATGGCGCAGTGGTTAAGACTCCACCTGCCAATACAGGGGACACGGGTTCGAGCGCTGGTCCGGGAAGATCCCACATGCCGTGGAGCAACTAAGCCCGTATGCCACAACTACTGAGCCTGTGCTCTAGAGCCCGCGAGCCGCAACTACCGAAGCCTGCGCGCCTAGAACTCATACTCCGCAACAAGAGAAGCCACCG
Source organism: Eschrichtius robustus (assembly GCF_028021215.1). Taxonomy (NCBI): domain Eukaryota; kingdom Metazoa; phylum Chordata; class Mammalia; order Artiodactyla; family Eschrichtiidae; genus Eschrichtius; species Eschrichtius robustus. The sequence continues at coordinate 13,092,852 of NC_090826.1, read as the reverse complement.
CAATGAGAAGCCTGCGCACCGCAACGAAACGTAGCCCCCGCTCGCCGCAACTAGAGAAAGCCTGCACGCAGCAACGAGGACCCAACGCAGCCAAAAATAAAATATAAATAAATAAACTTATTAAATAAATAAATAAAATAAAAACCTGCCTTTCATATGTCAAAAACAAGTGGGCAGAGAAGGAAAAACATCATCCTGGGAAACACAGGTACCTGCAAAGTTAGCTAACTACATAAACTGCGGGAGGTGACTGAAGAGACCATGTGACTTAGAAGACAGAGGCCACACCTGCCCAAAGTAATCAAGCCCCCAGAGTTGTTACCGACCAGTGTTCTTGGCCTCCTTAATCAATAGAAATTGATAAAAGGCCAGACAAGAAATTCAGGCAAGGCTTTATTGGGGTTCCTGCTGCAGCATGGGGGAGCGAGAACAAGTAACAGTTTCCCTTGGTGGCTCCCTGAGGAGGGGTGAGCTGGGTAGGGGTGTGTCCAGGGGTCAGGCCGGAGGGGTGGCTTAGGGGGTCTGCCCTCCACTTTGGTGGTGTTGTGTGCAGGGGGCATGCGCGGTACCCTGCTTTTGCTCCCGGCTCTTCAGAAGTGGCAGTTGGGTTTTTGGTCTTTTTGTATCTTGTTGTCCATAATTTGCCCAAACTGCACATGAATGCAGTTATTTTTAGTCCCTTATAGTTTCTTTATATTTTGTTGCTCCAGGAGCCGTTTGTCCAGGTGCAAGCACTGCAGAAAAGGGTCTCAGGTCCCAGGTCCCAGGTCTGAGATGACCTAAGCAGGGGTCTGGAAAAAGCAGCTGAGATGACTGAAATGGAGCCGTAAAACACACTCACGCAACCTACTGTATAGCACAGGGAACTCTACTCAGTGCTCTGCGGTGATCTAAATGGGAAGGAAATCTAAAAAAAGAGTGGATATATATATACACGTATAACTGATTCGCTTTGCTGCACAGCAGAAACTAACACAACATTGTAAACCAACTATACTCCAATAAAAAGTAATTTTAAAAAAACACGCTCTCACACACAACACTTTCATAGGACTGTTGTGGGGATTATGTAAGATAATGGATCATAACGTCTGGTACATAGCAGGTGTTCAAGAAATGGTTTCTGACACTAAATGGCTAAGCCATGAAGGGCCTGGTTCCCTTCTCGCCCCTCTTTTACAGAACAGAGTTTACTGTATTGCAATTTTCCAGTTGCTTGCCTATTTGAGAGTAAATTCAGTGAGGGCGGCAACCATGCCTGGCTTGTTCACTCATTGTAGCACCCCAGCTCCTGGCACATAATAGATGCTCCAGGCAGATTTTTGAACAAACGAAAGAACGAACAAACAAATGAATTGAGGCAGGAGATAGATGGGCCCCAGGCTGAACAGTTTCTCCCCTGTGGACAGAAACGCCATAATAGCAGAAACTCCATAAAAACAGGATGATGGAGGAGTTGGGCCCTGCCCAGATAAGAGATAAAAGACCACCTATTCCTCATTCTTGGAATCAGGGAGACCTCCTTGACTACACATGTGCAGAAAGGCTCCTTGGAGGTCAAAAAGGGAGGAGGGGGGCGCCACCTGATAGTAAGTGATGTCAAGTACCCATAGGCCTCTTCATTAGAATCCATCTTGGCTAAGAGATGTGCACGCACACAGGGGAGGACCCTGAGATACACCAAATACCGACTCAGAACCAGGCAAAGCAAGATGACTGGTCAAAGGAAACCCGGAAGAAATGCCCCATAAAAGTGATTCAAACCAAAATGGTGTGACTCTCTCTATGGGTCCGCCCATGTGTCTATCCACAGGTACTGTACTCTTTTTTTTCTCCTAATAAACACTTTACTTGTTTCACTACTTTCCGTCTTTGTGGGAATTCTTTTTCTACAAAGCTGAAGAACCAAGGCCTTTCCACTGACCAGTGGTCTAGTGGCTAGTTTTCGTGCTCTCACTGCTGCGACCTAACCTCAATCACTGGCCAGGAACAGAAACTCTCTTTCAAGCCGCTGCAAGGCGGAGGCCACCCGAGATCAGAATGAATGAATGAATGAATGACACTTCTGCCAGTCATCTTTGAAGTCCCCTCGGTTCATTCACCAACCCTCCTGATTTGCCCGCGACTGAGGGGTTTCTCAGGATGTGGGAGTGCTGAAACCTGGACCGTCTCAGGCAAACCGCACTGTGTCTGACAGAACTCAGCGACAGAGTTGAGTGACGTGATTGAGTGATAAATTTTCAGGAAGAAAGGGGTTAAAATTGGGATAAGACTTGGATCAGATGGCTCCGCCCCATCATGTTCTTTGCCCCACCCCTTTCCACTGCCCTCCCTCTCAGACTCCGCCCTCTTCCTTGGGGAAGGTCACCTTCCAACGCGGGAAGCCAAGTGGGCATGCGCTGAACCCACCACAACTGCGCACGCTCTTGTTGACTGTCTCCGCCTTCCCTCCTCCCACTCGGAAAACCGGAAGCCGCCTCCCCCTCGGTGGCTCTTGCGCGGCTAGCGGGTCCTCGGTGGATCCTGGCTCGGTGCCGCGGTGCTCGGCGGGACGCCGGCGGAGAGTGACATCGGGGTTAAGGGGTGGGGCTCGACGTCAGGATCCAAGATGGCGGCGGTGGTCGCAGTCTCCTTGAGGCGACGGTTCCCGGCCACAACCCTTGGCAGAGCCTGCTTGCAGGTGAGCTTCGGCTCTGGGGTGGGAAGGGCAGGGATGAAAGTCACGGAGATGGCTTGCAGTTGAGGGGGCGGCGGAGGAGATTGAGGGGAGCACAGGGCCAGGCCTCAGGGAGGAGGATACCAGCTCCCGCTTGCTCAGGGCTCTTGATTTTGGACGGGAGCATACCTGCTGGTTATCTTTCTGCACCTCTCTGCAGCCTGTGAGTTGGTCTGGGCGGAGAGGATTTTTTTAGACATAAGAATAAAAAAGAAGTTCAGAGAGGGGACTTGAATTGCCCAAGGTCACATGGCGAGCGAGTGACGACTGACTTGGAAGCAGAATTCGAATCCAAACATTTGAACGCCAAGCCCTTTTTCTGCCACCAAACCATCACCTCTGAGAAAGACAGAACCGCCGGAGCGTGAAGGATGGGACTGGGAGGCGAGGCACTCCTCCGGGGTGCAAGGTTGAGGGCTCAGTAAAGAGGGGAAGGGAGAAACGGAGGAAAATCCACTCAGCCCCCTGAGGATCTGGGTTCCTTAAAGCAGCGTCATCCTCTCAGTATCCCTGTCTGTAAAGGACGTATCATAATACCGACGGAGTTTGGGCTTGGATCACAGGTACAGAGCTTGGCGCTGCTCTTATTTATATTATTCCGGGTGCATTGATATGTTTCCTCCACGCCCCTTGTATTGTCAGGAAACTACACACTTCTGATCTGCATTCTAAATGGGAACAGGTAGACGGGGAAGGGAAACTGCCATTGCAATCTGTGTATATCAGGGACTGAGGTATTACAAATCCCTTTAAAATCTTTTTTCCTCCTCTGGGCTCCTGAAAAAACCCTGTAAGGTGGGTGAGCAGGAATTCTAACCTCCTTTTTAGAGATTTGAAAACTGAGGCCCCAGAAAGAAGATTTTTTTTACTTGCTCAAAAATATCACAGCCAAGAACCAGTTGATCCAGGACCTAAACTCAGTGTTTTGAACATAATGTGTGAAAAACTCCTAGCACAGATCTGGGCACATGGTAGGTGTACAAGAAATATTCGGTCCTCTCCTCTTCTTGCACTCGCATGAGAATACGTCTCATTTTAAGTAACTGCTCTGGCTACACAGCACAGTGTATATGGCCCATCTTCTAATGCTAGCTCTTTCCAATATGCTATACGTGAACTTAGACAAGTCATTTTACAGTCTTTCTGAGAAAGAGGGATGAGAAAGAGGACTGCCTACCAGAGCCTCAAGCTGGTGCCCTCTGAACGTTAAATTGGTGATTGATAGCGACATTGTTTACCAGTTCCTTTTATAGCTGCTGAGCAAGCAATTAAGTTGTGAGAGCCCCACCAATGAGAGTGAGTTCTAAAGCTCAGGTCCCTCTTCCAAGCACGAATTATAGAAAAGGCTGGTTTCATAGGTCAGTGTTGTAATTCCAGGTGAGGCCATTGTAGGGTCTCCTGAGGGCAGAGAAAATAGAAGATTCCCACACACATGCACCCCCTTGTAGGAATATGCATTCATACCCACAAAAGCCACCTAAAAAGTAATGAGCTTGATGTATTAGCTCTGGGTACATTCAGGTTCCTAGGAGTCCAGGACACAGTAGGATTTCTCTTCTGAATTCCTTTTATTTAGTTTGCACCACTGAACCACAGTTCTGCCTGTAAGTATTTAACTGTAACGTATTAACTGTTGTTTGTGTTGTTGCCTCATTTCGTCGTCTAGACTCTGTATTCCTTGAAGGCAATTACCACCTACTTTCAGTTGTGTATATCATTGCTCCTAGCACTGGCAGGGCTTAGGATACCTATCTGCCAATCAGAATAATACAAGAACTGATACGGTTGCCAGTACTGAAAAGCAGAACTTATTTTCTGAGCCATGCTAGAAACTTGGCCCTCTAGTTAATCCTATGAGGTAGGTTTTAATACTCCCAACCTTCTTACAAAAGAGGAAATAAAATCAGAAAGGTTAAGTAATTTGCCAAAGAACATCCAGCTACTAAGTGGTAGAGCTTGGATTTGGACCCATGCCACTCACACATCTAGCTCCAAGCCTGCTCCTTAAGGAAGCTTTCCTAGGGACATAACAAGCTGCCTTCAGCATGATGCAGAATTCACCCTTCTCATCCTCCATCCAGATTCAGTCCAGTTGTTGATGATCTTGCTTCTTCCCTTAAATTATAAACTGTGGGTTTCATCTTATCCAAGATTTCCTACAAAGGTGCGCTAAGCCTTGAATACTCACTAGTTTTGTAGATTGAGGTAGAAATGCTTTTGAAGGACCCCACCCCCCACCCCCCGCCGCCACCTTGGTCATGGGTTTGTGGTATAAATTTCTGGACAGGCTACAAAGAAAAAAAACCCTCAAATTTTTGCCCACCTCCCCACTTCCTCCTGTATATTCTCCTTTTCTGCCTGTTACTGTGGGACAATCGGCAGCACTCCAGTGGCTGCCCTTCACTCATGTTCTCTGTCCCACTGCTTATTCAAAGATAGCTCTCCAGGGCTTCCCTGGTGGCTCAGTGGTTAAGAATCTCCTGCCAATGCAAGGGACATGGGTTCGAGCCCTGGCCCAGGAAGATCCCATATGCCGCGGAGCAACTAAGCCCGTGCGCCACAACTACTGAGCCCACGTGCCACAACTGCTGAAGCCTGCGCGCCTAGAGCCCATGCTCTGCAGCAAGAGAAGCCACGACAGTGAGAAGCCCGTGCACTGCAATGAAGAGTAGCCCCAGGGCTTCCCTGGTGGCGCAGTGGTTGAGAATCTGCCTGCCAATGCAGGGGACATGGGTTCGAGCACTGGTCTGGGAGGATCCCACATGCCGCGGAGTGACTAGGCCCGTGAGCCACAATTGCTGAGCCTGCGCATCTGGAGCCTGTGCTCCACAACAAGAGAGGCCGCGATAGTGAGAGGCCCACGCACCGCGATGAAGAGTGGCCCCCACCTGCCGCAACTAGAGAAAGCCCTCGCACAGAAACGAAGACCCAACACAGCCATAGATAAATTAATTAATTAATTTATTTATTTATTTAAAAAAAAAAAGAGAGTAGCCCCAGCTCACCGCAACTGGAGAAAGCCTACGCACAGCAACAAAGACCCAACACAGCCAAAAATAAAAAATAAAATAAAATAAATAAATAAATTTATTTTTAAAAAAAAGCTCTCCATGAGAATTCCCTGGCAGTCCAGTGGTTGAGACTCCATGCTTCCATTGCAGGGGGCATGGGTTCAATCCCTGCTCAGGGAACTAAGACCCTGCAAGATGCGTATGGGGAAGAAAAAAAAGGCAAAGATAGCTCTCCAGAAAGTCTCCCCTCTCCCCTGCCTTATCAGGTTTTCCTTCTCTGTTGGATCAGCAGCAGCAGCACACAAGCATGGTGTAATTTCTTCCGTCTTCAAAAAAAAAAAAAAAAAGCTGGATCTGGCCACCACCCCAGTTCTCCACTCATCTTTATAGAAAAATGTCTCAAGAGGTGTCTAAACTCGCTAACCACAGTTCATCTCCCCACGTCTTCCCATGAAGCTATTCCAGTCAGACTTTTCACGCTTACCACTTCACGGAAAGTACTTGGGTCAGGGTCACCAGTGACCTTGGCTTTGTTAAATCCAACGTCAGTCCTCAGTTCTCATGGTACTTTGCTCTCTGAAGCATATTGTTCACTCCCTCCTCAAAACACTTTTTTTGGCCTGACTCCCAGGACATCCCAGGCTTCAGGTTTTCCCCCTTGCACGTTGGCAGTTCTTTCTGTCTCCCTTTGCTGATTTCTCCTTTTTGCCCCAAACTCTAAATGCTGTGGCTCAGTCCTTAGGCCTCGTCTTTATAGACACTCCTTTGGGCTTTAGATACCTCCTAAATTTATGTCTCCAGCCCAGACTTCACCCCAAATCTTCAGATTCAGATGGCCACCCAACTATATTCTCAAAATTTCCTCATGGATATTTAATAAACTTTGCTTGCCTAAAACCAAAATCCTGCCACTCCCCTGCCACACACACACCAACTTTCCCTCCCATCGCAGTTGATGGCAACTTCATCCTTCATGTGGCGTGGGCCAAAAACTTTCGAGTCATCCTTGCTCTTTGCCTCACTCCCAATCTGTAAGCAAATCTGTCAGTTCCTTCTTAAAGTGTATTTAAAAACTAACGGCTTTTCACCATTTCCACAGCCACCAGCCTCGTTCAAGCCATCATCATCTCTTAGCTGATTATCGCAGTTACTTCCTGGTTTTCTTGCTTTCATCTTTGCACCTCTACAGTTGGTTCTCAAAACGGAGACAACGTGATCCTTTCAAAACTTGTCTTTGTCACTCCTCAAAACCTTCCAGTAGTTTCCCATCTTACTCGGGGTAGAAGCAAAAGTCCTTCCAAGGCCCTGCGTGGTCTGGTTCTTCCATTAACGTCCTGATTTCCTCTCCTGTTCCTGTCCCTCTCACTCACTCCATTCTCAGCTACCACCAGCGCCTCGTTTCTCCTCACACACATTCCCACCTGAAGATCTTTGTGCTCCGTGCTCCCTCTGCCTTCTGTGCTCTTCCCCTAGATTTATGTGTGGCTTGCTTACTCACCTGCTTCGGGTCTTTGCTCAAGTGTCAGCTTTTCAGTGAAGTCTTCCCTGGCCGCCCCATTCAGAGTTGTCTCCAGGATCCCTATTCCCCTTCTACCCCTCCCTCCACCCCCATCATAGCATTTATCACCACCTAACAAACTGTAGGTTTTATTTGTGTGCATCTCTTCCAATCACTGTGTAAGCTGCACAGGACTGGAATGTATGTCTGTTTGGTCCTTGATTCCCCCAAAGCCCAGAACAGTCCCTGGAGCATAGTAGTTGAACAAATAAGTGAATGACTATATCTGGACCAACTACCGCCTAAAATCTTGCTGATTGTATAAGTAGAGTAAAAACTTTTGCTCTATGCATCTTTTGGGGAAGAGGAATTATCTTTTTGTGCTGTTCTGTTTTGGATTTGCATTTTCACCACTATATAGCGGCTAAAAGGTTGGACTTTGGAGTCAGATGACCTATGTTTGAATCCTGGCTCTTTTGTTATATGACCTTTTTCTCATTTTTTAATTAAGAATAAAAAACTTTCCTCGTAGAGATGTTGTGAAGATTAGACATAATTTAGTACGACATCTGGCACATGGTAAGGGCTGAGTGATGAAAGCTATTATTATTACTTCTACTGCATACACCTACAGAACAAATTTTTAGATTTCTTTGGGGAATGTTTTTTTAATCACAGCTCCCAAAATCCTGTGGATTAACTCTTAGTTCAGCCCTCAAGATGAACAAAGTTCCATCACTTTTAGAACCACAACCTGCCCTGGCCATTTTGATTTCAGTATCTTCTCTCTTCATTCCTGTTAGCCCCCCCTTACCCCACCAAATGTTGTATAAAATACGTTGTATAAAAAACTCAAAATGAATTTAAATTAGTTGTTTTGGAAAAAAATTAGTGACACTTTGGGGTACCCCAAAACTTATGTTGGGCTTTATCGCCTTCAGATACTCTGTTGTGTGGTTTTTTTGTTTGTTTGTTTTAATTTTTTTTTTTTTTGGCTGCATTGGGTCTTCGTTGCTGAACGCAGGCTTTCTCTAGTTGTGGCAAGCGGGGGCTACTCTTTGTAGCGGTGCGCGGGCTTCTCAGGGCTTCTCATTGCAGTGGCTTCTCTTGTTGCGGAGCATGGGCTCTAGGCGCACAGGCTTGTTGTGGCTCACGGGCTCAGTAGTTGTGGCTCGCGGGCTGTAGAGCGCAGGCTCAGTAGTTGTGGCTCGTGGGCTTAGTTGTTCTGCGGCATGTGGGATCTTCCCAGACCAGGGTTCGAACCTGTGTCCCCTGCATTGGCAGGCAGATTCTTAACCGCTGCACCACCAGGGAAGTCCCTGTATATTTTTTAAAGGCATTTTATCCCTCTCCCCCTACTACTGCCTCAGGCATAGCAGCCACCCACTCTGGGAAACAGTTTAGCAGTTTCTTAAAAAGTTAAACATATAACTACCATACAACCCAGCAGTTACTCTCCTGGGCATTTATCCCAGAGAAATGGAGACTTATGTTCACACAGAAACTTGTCCACAAATGTTCATTAAACTTTATTCATAATAGCCCCAAACCTGGAAACAACCTGCATATCCTTCAGTGGGTGAATGGCTTAACAAACTGAGGTGCATCAGACCATGGAACACTACTTGGTAATAAAAAGAAATGACTGTTGAGGCACACAACTTGGCTGAGTCTCTAGAGAGTTATGCTGAATGGGAAAAAAGCCAGTCTCCCAAAATTACATATGAGATGATTACATTATATAACATTCTTAAAATGATAGAATTACAGAAATGTAACAGATTAGTGATTGCTAGGGGTGAAGGAGTAGGAATGGGAGGCCTGAGGGGCATGGCTATCTATGGCTGTAAAAGAGTGGATCTTTGCGGGGATGGAAATAATATTCTGTACCTGGACTATATCAGTGGTAATATTCTGGTTATGATATTGTGCTGTAGTTTTGTACAGTGTTACCACTGGGGGAAATTGAGTGAAGAGTACATGGGATCTCAGTATTATTTCTTATAAATGCATGTGATTCTACAATTACTTCCAAATGAAAAGTGTAATTTAAAAAACTAACAATCTATGGATATATGCAACAACATGAATGAATCTCAGAGCATCATGTTGAGCGAAAGAAGCTAGACTCAAGATGTATTATCTCATGGCATGTATATGAAATTCTATAAGAGGCAAAATCTGTAGTGATAGAAAGCCGATCAGTTGCCAGTGGTAGGGAGAGGGTGCTGACTGCAAAGAAACACTAGAGAACTTTCTGAATGGAAATATTCTGTCATAATTGTGGTAGAAGTTATACAACTTTATCAAAACTCATCAAATTATACACTTAAAATTAGTGAATTTTATTGTAATGAATATACCTCATTAAATCTAACAAAAACAAAAAAGGGGGTGTGTTAAGCAAGCAAAAGGCCTCTGGAGCTAGTATCTTCAAGAGGGAATTCCCTGGTGGTCCAGTGGTTAGGACTCCGCGCTTTCACTGCTGAGGTTGCAGGTTCCGGGCAACTAAGATCCCGAAAGCCATGCGGCACAGCCAAAAAATAATAATAATAATATCTTCAGGAATCTTTTCACTTCTTCCACTTCCTCTTAAACACCACAAGGTGGCATTAGCCAAACGTTCCTGTCATTTCACAATGGAGTCCCTAGTGAAAAGTGTTCATTTGTAGAAATGACTTTCCTTTTATTAATGATCTTAGCCAGCTTGGTGATAAGATAAAATACAGCTTTCATCCTCACCTTCACTTTCATTTTCTTCATACATTTTCTTCTTTTATACTGAGAGCTGATATTTTCAGCTTCATTTAATTTGGGGCAGTTTTTGCGAGCAAGTAATAAACTCCATTGCATTTCTTGTAATTACTCAATTAACCTTAAGAGTTTTTACTTTCTTTAACAGTGTATAAGAGAATTAGCTGGCCCGGAATACCATCTGAATATTTCTATCTTCAACTTATAAGTGCTCTTTGGACTGGCAGGATCCCTCATCACCACAGTAGAAGCTCAGCAGGACTTGTTGAGACCTTGTTTCATCTGCCTAAATGCAAAAGGGCTTCAAGGACTATGGGATGGGGGCAGCTTAGCATTACAGTTAAGTCCCCTACGTACGAACAAGTTCCGTTCCGAGAGCGCGTTCGTAAGTCCAGTTTGTTCGTAAGTCCAACAAAGTTAGCCTAGGTACCCAACTAACACAATCGGCTATATAGTACTGTACTGTAATAGGTTTGTAATACTTTTCACACAAATAATACATAAAAAACCAACACGAAAGATAAAGAAAACATTTTTAATCTTACAGTACAGTACCTTAAAAGTACAGTAGTACAGTATAACAGCTGGCATACAGGGGCTGGCATCGAGTGAACAGGCAAGAAGAATTACTGACGGGAGGAGGGAGAGGAGGTGGGAGATGGTTCCTTGCTGGAACCAGATGCACGTTCGCACCTTTGAAAGTTCACAACTTGAAGGTTCTCATGTAGGGGATTTACTGTATACAGTAAGTGGTTAGGACTCCGCGCTTTCACTGCTGAGGACCAGCATTCAATCCCTAGTCGGGGAACTAAGATCCCACAAGCCACACAGCGCAGCCAGAAAATAAAATAAAAAAATAAAATTGTATTAAAATTTTTTAATTAAATTAAAAAAAATTGATAGACTGAGTAATGCATATTGCCCTCCCTAACATGGATGAGCCTTATCTAATCAACTGAAGGCCTCAGTAGAACAAAAGGCTGACCCTCCTTCGAATAAGAGGAAGTTCCTCCTGCCTGACTGCTTTCAAACTAAGACATTGATTTTTTTGCTTGCCTTTGGACTTGAAATAACGACTCTTCCTGGGTCTTGAGCCTGCTGGCCTTTGGACTAGAATTATACCATTGGCTCTCCAGCTTGCCAACTGCAGATCTTGAGACTTGTTATCCCCTGTAATCACGTGCGCCAATTCCTTATAATAAGTCTCTTTTCATATATGTGTATATATATGTACACACCATTGGTTCTGTTTCTCTGGCGAACCCTAACTAATACACCTGCCCTTAAGGAGTTAAGACGTAAAGAGAAGAAAACAGCACCAAGAAGAGACCTGAGAATATTCATAAATGAATAGTACAGTGTTTAGGAACATGGGTTCTGGAGCCAGACAGACAGACCTGGGTTCCAATCCTGGCTCCACTCAACAGCTCTGTAATCATGGGCCCATCACTTGGTCTCTGAGCCTCATTTTTCTCGTCTTTAAAATGAAGATTCAGTGGAGTAATTAATATAAAGCATTTAATTCAGTGCCAGGCAATAATAAATAGTGTTTTTTTTAATGAGTATAAACTTAAATATAAAACTTTTTTTTGAGCAACAGCACCCTTTTTGCAAATATGTTTTTACGGGGCGGCTGTTGTGGTTGAAGGCGTGAGGGAAGTCAGGCCCACCCTCTTAACCTTATCCTATCCCAGCAGCCCCTGGGTGGCACTCTAGGATTCCTTGGCTCGCTGTGTGAAACCCACTGGCAGAGACTGTAAGTGCCCAGGAGATGGAACAGAATCATCAGGGAGAGCAGGTCTCAGCTGTTTGTTAGTTCCCTAAATTTATTTTAAGATACAATATTCTTTATCTTGTTTCCTGCTATAATGCTATGGACAGAATGTTTGTGTTCCCCCAAGATTCATATGTGGAAGCCCTAATCCCCACTGTGGTGGTATTTGAAAATGGGGCCTTTGAGAGGGAATTAGGGTTAAATTAGGTCATGAGGGTAGGACCTGTATGATGGGATTAATGCCTTTATAAAAAGAGGAAAAGACATGAGATCTCTTTCCAACATGTGAAGATAGAGCAGGAATGTAGCTCTCTGCAAACCAAGAAGGTCCTCACTAGACATCAAATCTGCTGACACCTTGATCTTGGGCTTCCCAGCCTCCAGAACTGTGAGAAGTAAATGATTGTTGTTTAAGCCACCCAGCCTTCAGTATTTTCTTACAATGGCCCAGACTAAGACACCTAATCGAAAAGCACCAGCATCTCATTTTGACAACTGCAGTGGCTTTCTAACTGGTTTCCCCAGATGTCATGTGACAGTTCTTCCCTTGTAAGCCAGTGATGTTCTTCTCAAAAATAAAAATGATTGTGTCACCCACCTGATAAATTTTTATTAGCTTCTTATTGCTCTTAGGATAAAATCAAAACTTAACAAGTCTTTCTTAAGTTCCTCGAGTCTGCTACTCTTCCATCCCTTGTCAAGTCACCCTGCTTTACAGTGGACTTCTCTCGGTCCTCACAGGTGCCCGTGCTCTCCCCCACCCGGGCCTCTACATGTGTTGTTGTTCCTAGGTTTATAACACCCTGTTCTCCTTCCCCTTCATCCCTATACATCAAGCCTCAGCTTAAATATCATTTATAGAGCCTTCCCCGACCACTTAGACTAGTGCAAGTCTCTGCTGCATTCTTCCCTCTCTACACTTTATTGTGAATATTTCATTTATCTTCTTGCTCACTACAAAGTAGATTCTATAAGGGCGAAGGCTATGTCTCTTTTGTTAAGCACCATTTCACCAGCCCCCAGCACCATGTCTGGCATATTACAGGTACTTAGTATTGTGTGTTGGATATTGGATGACTGCCTATCCCAAGAAGACTGTGTCAGTAATGTGTGGGTTTGTATCCAGTATTGCAGTTTATAGTGGCAACTAAACAGAAGGATTTATCTTGCATTTTTAATGGTTTTTTTTTTCCTTCTTATGAACTTTTTAAATTTCAGGCCTGCCGTGGGGCCCAGACAGCTGCAGCCACAGCTCCCCGAATCAAGAAATTTGCCGTCTATCGATGGGACCCAGACAAGACTGGAGATAAACCTCATATGCAAACTTACGAAATTGATTTGAATAAGTGAGTATCTCTGTGAAAGCTAGGTATTTGATAAATGAAGGTGAGCTCTTGATCTATTTCAGGGACATGCTTTTCCCATCCTTGGAAGGTTTAAAAACAGATTATCCAGTGGCTCTGGAATTTATCATCTATTTTTAAAACAACAAGGTAGATACCTGATTCAAAAACATAATACCAAGAAGAACAACTTTTACAAAATTCGTTTCCTTCCCGCAAATCAAAGTATAACAGTTTGTAAGAATACTGACAGAGATGGCATTATGCATAATATCTGAAGTCATTAGCACATTAACAATTTAAAAATACTCAATGTTTTTATGTTAATTTATGTATATGGACCTATGTATTCTATAATAATGATAAGCACTGTAAACTTGGCTGGAATGGTGATAGGCCAAGATAGGGGTGTAGTTTAAATATTAAAAATGATCCATACCTATGTATTAGCTTTCTGTTTCTGTCGTAATAATTGCCGCAAACTTAGTGGCTTAAAACAACATAGATTTATTATCTTATAGTTCTGTAGGTTAGAAGTCTGGTAAAGGTTTCGTGACTAAAATCAAGGTGTCAGCAGGCTGTGTTCCTTTCTGGAGACTAGAGAATCCGTTTTCTGCTCCTTCAAGCTGTTGGCAGAATTCAGTTCCTTATGGTTGTAAGACCGAGGTCCCTGTTTTCTTGTTGGCTAAAAGCTGAGAGCCATTCCCAGTTTTTAGAGAAAACTGCATTCCCTTGGCTCATAGTCCACATCTTCAAAGCCAACAACAGCACGTTGAGTCCTTCACATTACCACTCCTGAACCACTCCTCTTCCATCTTGTTTTTTTTTTAATTTTATTTATTTATTTTTGGCTGCATTGGGTCTTCGTTGTGGTGCATGGGCTTCTCATTGCGGTGGCTTGTCTTATTGCGGGGCACGGGCTCTAGGTGCGCAGGCTTCAGTAGTTGTGGCACATGGGCTCAGTAGTTGTGGCACGTGGGCTCTAGAGCACAGGCTCAGTAGTTGTGGCACACGGGCTTAGTTGCTCCGCGGCATGTGGGATCTTCCCGGGCCAGGGCTCGAACCCGTGTCCCCTGCATTGGCCGGAGGATTCTTAACCACTGAGCCACCAGGGAAGCCCCCTCTTCCATCTTTAAAGAATCTCCACAGGTAGCCAAAAGGAAAGAAGAATCTAGTGGGCTGGGCTCTAGCTTCCCACCACTCCACACCTCCACCTCCCAAGTAGAACCAGAGCTGCTCTGTTTTATGATCTGTTTTATTTGTAAATGAATAAGTATTTCTTTTGAACAAAAGCTTCCATGGCACCAAAAAAATTATTTGAAAACCACAGGTACTTTAAATGCTTTTTTTAAACTCTATCAACACACAAACTCTTTTAATAAGATAGAGTTAATTGATATATAATCTTCTTCTCAGACAAAATTATCAAATATTCAGCAACCAAAAATTATTAATAAAATTCAAAGAAAGGGAAATTGTACAGGCCACATTTTCTGACCATAATACAATAAAACTAAAAATTCATATTAAGAACAAAAAAACCCTAATTACTTGGAAATTTAAAGCACTCTTTTAAATAACTACTTGATTGAGGAATAATAAAAATATTATTATCAGATACTTAGGAAATAAAAACATTGCGAATTAAAACTACAGAATGTGATTAAAACTGGAAGAGTTAAATTCATAATTCTATTTTTAATGATAAAATTTAAAGTGATTGCGTTTACTTCCAGTAATGGCAGAATAGTTTCCCGCATACTAACCCTTCAACAAATAATAACTGTACACTCTGGTTTATAAGATAAATATAAGAAGCAATGACCTGAAGGCACAGGAGAGTGACCAAAGCAGGCAGACACTGGAAGGAAGTTGACACTTGTAAGTATAGAGTGTTGCTTGGATAAATAAACTGTTTTTGCATGTTTTTTTTTTACCTGAGGGCAAGCCCCGGTTGATGTGGGAGTGCAAAGGCTAAAACTCCATTAAAAAAAAAATCACAGTCTAGGGACTTCCCTGGTGGTGCAGTGGTTAAGAATGTGCCTGCCAATGCGGGGGACACGAGTTTGAGCCCTGGTCCGGGAAGATCCCACATGCCGCGGAGCAACTAAGCCCGTGTGCCACAACTACTGAGCCTGCGAGCCACAACTAGTGAGCCCGCGTGCCACAACTACTGAAGCCCACGCGCCTAGAGCCCGTGCTCCACAACAAGAGAAGCCACCACAGTGAGAAGCCTGTGCACCGCAACAAAGAGTAGCCCCCGCTCGCCGCAACTAGAGAAAGCCCGTGCAGCAATGAAGACCCAACGCAGCCAAAATTAATAAATAAATAAATTTATTGAAAACAAAAACGAAAAAACCCTACAGTCTTAGTGTGGTCACTAGCTTGAATGACCAGATGATATATTTGGAAGCTACCATAGCACCAGAAAATGAGGGGGAAATCCTGGAAAGAAGTACAGAGGGGGAGCCCCAAATTCTGTTTATGAACTGTGCCCAGATCTTGAGTTCAGCCATACTAATTGTTGCTTTAAAAAAAAATCAGGCCATGCTGAGGGCACCAGCAAGAGCAGGTGCGAGTGGGTGGCTGGTGGGGCTGGTGTGTCGGGTGGGCGGGCCGGGAGCTGGGTCACCTGAGCCCACGGCTTCTGGCACCCTGACCCACGCTCAGCTGGTCACTCTGGAGGGACACGGGGTGGGGGGGGGGCTCCGAGCGGCCACACAGTGTGGAGCGGCGGCGGTGGCCTCAGGTTCTGAGTCTCTATAGAAGCTGAAATCCATCAATCTCCGTTCTTCAAAATGCAATGAAATGTACCAAAGACTGTATTCCGACTGGCACGTAGGACACGCATGGAACCAGATAAAGCTGGTCTTTGGGGGCACTGTCAAAACAGAAAGGAACCATTACTTTTATATATGTCGGAATCCAGAGTGGTTTGGGTACCGGGCCCTCGGAAACGATGGCTGCACTTACCTGCTGCCCAGTGTGTTGCAAACGAAAGGAAGCCATTCATTGCTCATCCACCCCAACCGGGGGTCCTTCACCCTAAACAGTGGGAGCAGGATATCTTATCCAAGAGGGTTCTGTCATCCAGTGCTACATCCCCAGGAACTCCCTCCAAAAAAAGGAAGAACCTGATCCTTTACAAAACAGATCAGTTAGTCCTTATCAACGATTTAAGAAAACATTCAGGGCTTCCCTGGTAGCGCAGTGGTTAAGAATCCGCCTGCCAATGCAGGGGACACAGGTTCAAGCCCTGGTCTGGGAAGATCCCACATGCTGCGGAGCAACTAAGCCCGCAAGCCACAACTACTGAGCCTGCGCACCGCAACTACTGAGCCTGCGCTCTAGAGCCTGCGAGCCACAACTACTGAGCCTGCGAGCCACAACAACTGAAGCCTGCACGCCTAGAGCCCGTGCTCTGAAACAAAGAGAAGACACCGCAATGAGAAGCAGGCGCACCGCAACAAAGAGTAGCCCCCTCTCGCTGCAACTAGAGAAAGCCCACGTGCAGCAACAAAGACCCAACACAGCCAAAAATAAAATAAATAAATAAAAATAAATAAACTTATTTAAAAAAAAGAAAACATTTAGATAATATGGGAAAGTTTTGATTCCAGTGCATCTAATAACTTCCGGTGTTTGGTTTGGAATGTTTTATTATGCAGCCATAAAAGGAGTGAATGTCGTTCCTTTTCTAGAACTTACTGGGTAAGCATAGTAAACATTCTGAAAAATTCCCAGAGTGGAAATGCACTAACAGCATATGCCCTGTTGAAGATCGCACTGCCTACGTGGTACACTGTGACCCTGGGGGGGACTGCTTTCACTGTGAAGTATCTGCGCAGCCGCGGCTGCATGTCAACGCCACCTCCTGTGAAGGAGTATCTGCAGGACAGGATGGAGGAGACAAAGGAGCACCTCACAGAGAAGATGGAGGAGACAAAGGACAGGCTCACTGAAAAACTGCAAGAAACCAAAGGAAAGGTTTCTTTTAAGAAAAAAGTGGAATAAGGTGCCTTATATACCAGGTTATAGACAGTTCCTGCACTTTAACCCTTGGAGACTATGGACAAAGGTACATGCTCTTGATTATTTTTTTGGTTAGCAGCCTAAATATAGCAGTCCTCTGAGGGTTAAAGAACTGAGATAACTTTTTAAAGTTAAACATCACTAGAAAATCAGTGTTTTTTGAAAAGAAAAAATGAATCCAGTATAAGAATTTCATGTCGGTAGCAGCGTTAAGCAGTGGTCCATGTCTTCAGTCATCCTTGCTTTGTGTTCAGATGCAGCTGTTGACTCCTTGAATAGCTGGTGCGGCCCTCCACAGATTTAACACTAGGTCTTCATCTTTGTTATTCATTGAGGTTTTAACTATATTCAGTTCTCAATGTGGAGACAAACTGTTACCATAAGAACTGCTTGTGAATAAGAGGATATTTAGTCTTTCTATAAAGACAGTATATAACGGTTACATACCAGTTAAAAGGTAGACTTCATATGAAGAAAGCTGAATGAAAATTGGGTCATGTGTATGTAAATTAGATGTATTGGTTATATGTAAATGAAAAATTGACCCTTTAAAGATTATTTTTACGTGAAGCTTGCCATAATCAAATTTTTTAAGCAAATCTGTGCGGCATAGCACTTTCTCACCCAGAACGTAAAACTGTTATTCCTGCATCGTGTCCTCTCCAACTGATCTCTCAGAGGGAAAGGGAAAATCATTACACCTTAAGTTTATGGTGGAGATCAAATATCCTTACCAGTGCCTGGAGCTTGTGGTTCTCAGCAGTGCAGGTTTGGGAGGATGGGACCTGCCTGTCCCTGCCTCCTGGTCTCCACCAGCCAGAGTCGGTCTTGATTCCATTTTGGAGTAAAATTTTAAGATTGTAGCTGCTGTTTCCTCTTGCATTGAAACATCCTTACTTGAGCATTTTACTTGAATTTTTTAAATAGCAAAGCTATCATTAAAACCTGCTTGGAATGAAATTCAGTCATGTCAGATGTGAAAGTTGCCCCAATTTGTGTGGGTGTGTTTGAGGATGTGTTTGTGTGTTTCCTTTTGCTCTGCCTTTACTTCAGTTCTAACCTTTGAATTGAAAGAGGGAATGGGCCTCTTTCTAGACTGTCTTTGTTATGGGTGATCTGATAAGGCAAGAGAATGCCAGAAGTAGTCCTGCAGGCATCACTGCTGTGAGGCGGGGTTTTCGTATTAAATACTGAGTTTGGCCAAATTTAGAGAATACTTTAAAGGGAAAATAATGTTTACATTTGATACGTCTAATCATTATATTGGCTGTGCTGTGGTTGGACTCTTCTTTGTGGGGGTGGGTGGAGTGGTCAGGGGGCAGGGCTCACTCTGCCACATGCAGGCCTGATAAGGCAGGATGGTTTGTCTCCTGATACAGGTCGAACGTGTGATTTCAAATTGACAGCACATTTTCAAATCCAAAAAACAGTAAACATGTTTTAGCTTGTTTATTAAATAATACACATTTTTGCGTATATTAAATGCTAAGATAGATATTAACAAATTTGTTTATTTTTAACCACTGAGACTGCCTGGTGTAAAATCATGTGTCATATGAAACTTTCTTTTTACTTTTCATGCTGCCTAGGGCGTGTTTTCCAATGAGGATAAATTGTGGGTCTTAGAAGCACTAATAATCCTGAGTTTCCACCTTTGGTTCAGCCCATTTGAGATTTGTTGCCATCCAGTTTCATAATTGTGTTGTGTTTGTCCAGTTACAGAAAGTGAGGCGCTGGGGAGTGCTTTGATAATCTCTAGTGAAACATTCTCTGAAGGTGTAAAAAAAAAAATCACTCTTCTGAGAAGCATGATACAGTCCAGGGTTACTACAGCATGTTATTCACAAGGTCCAGCATACAACCCAGAATTACTACTCATACAAAGAAACAGTGAAAAGTGAAAAGACAATCAGTGGAGACCAGCCTTGAAGCAACCCAGTTGTGGGAACTAGCAGAAAGGACTTTAAGCAATTATAATTGTGTTCATAGATAAAGGAAGATACGCTCATGATGGGATAGGAAATCTCAGCAGAGAGAAACTATTGATATTTAAAAAGAACCAATGGAAAATCTGGAACTGAAAAATACAATATCTGAAATAGAAAATTCACTGGATAGGCTTAACAGCAGATTGGAATTGACAGTAGGAAGATTTGGTGAACCTGAAAGTAAATTACTAGGAAGTGTCTATTCTTAAGACAAAAAGGAAAAAAGATTTTTAAAAAAGAACCTCATTGATCCATGAAACAGTATCAGAAGGTCTAACACATGTGGAATTGGAGTCCCAGAAGGAGTGGAGTGGGGGAATGGGCAAAAAATATATTTGAAAAGGTAATGGCCAAGAATTCCTCAAGCTTGTGAAAAACATAATTTACATATTCAAGAATCTTAGTGAGGGCTTCCCTGGTGGCACAGTGGTTAGGAATCCACCTGCCAATGCAGGGGACATGGGTTTGAGCCCAGGTCCAGGAAGATCCCACATGCTGCGGAGCAACTAAGCCCATGTGCCACAACTACTGAAGCCTGCACGCCTAGAGCCTGTGCTCTGCTACAAGAGAAGCCACCACAGTGAGAAGCCCATGCACCGCAACGAAGAGTAGCCCCCACTCGCTGCAACTAGAGAAAGCCCTCACAGAGCAACGAAGACCCAATGCAGCCATAAATAAGTAAATAGATAGATAGATAGATAGATAGATAGATAAATTTTAAAAAAAGAATCTTAGTGAACTCCAAGCCCAACATAAATAAATAAATAAATAATAAATAAATAGGATCTTAGTGAATTCCAAGCAGGGTAGATACACAGAAAACCACCCAAGCACATCATAATCAAGTTACTGAAGATAAACAAAATCTTGAAAGCTATGAGAAAAAAACACATTGCATGCAGGGATATGAATGATTGTTTACTACTCATCAGAAATTACGGAAGCCAAAAGACAGTGGAATGTCTTCTCTAAGTTACTAAAAGGAAAGCTCTGTCAACTGAAATTCCGTATTCAGCAAAAAGATCTTCAAGATGAAGATGAAATTAAGACATTTTCAGATAACGAAAAGTAAAAGAAGTCATAGCTTCCTGTACTGCGTGAAAGAGGAAGTTTTTCAGGCTGAAGAAAAATAATACCAGGTGGGCCAGAGACCTGTGCCACATGAAAAAGGAAGTTTTTCAGGCTGAAGAAAAATAATGCCAGGTGGAAACTCAACTCTTAGAAAAGTAATGAAAAGCACCATATATGATAAATACAAAACCATTTTTTCATCTTAACTTTATTAAAATAGATATGACTGTTTAAAACAAAATCATAGGGACTTCCCTGATGGTCCATTGGGTAAGACTCCACACTCCCAGTCCGGAGGGCCCGAGTTTGATCCCTGGTCGGGGAACTAGGTCCCGCATGCATGCCGCAACTAAGAGTTGGCGTGCCGCAACTAAGAGTTCACCTGCCACAAGTAAGAGGTCCACATGCCACAACTAAAAGACCCAGCGCAGCCTAAATAAATAAATAAATAATAGCATTTTTAAAAAACAAAACAAAATTATAACATTGTCTTACATAAAATATAACTTATATAGAGGTTGGAATGTTGTTGCGTGAAGTGGTACAATATTAACTCTAAATAGACTGAAAAGTTAAGGACATATAATTCTAGAGTAACCTTTTTTTTTTAATGCAGAGAGATATATAGCTAAAATGGAATTGGAATATATAAATTAAATATATCAAAATGGAATTCTGAAAATATTTACTTAATCTAAAAATACTACTTAAAAGAAGGCAGAAAAGAGAGAACAGGGAAAACGTGTTGGGACAGATAGTAAAATGATAGACCCAAATCCAACCATATCAATAAGTACATCAAATGAAAAGAGACTAAACACTCCAATTAAATGGCAAAGATTGTCAGGGTAAGTAAAGAAGCGAAGCCCAACCACATGCTATTTACAAAAAATGCACTTTAAAAAATTTTTGGCCACTCTGTGGGGCATGCAGGATCTTAGTTCCCCGACCAGGGATCGAACTCTCACCCCCAGCAGTGAAAGTGTGGAGCCTTAACCACTGGACTGCCAGGGAGGTCCCCCAAAGTGCACTTTAAATATAAAGACACAGGTTGAAAGTGAAAGAGTGGAAAACAATATCCATGCAATCTGCATTAAACATAAAAAAGAGTGGCTATGGTAATATCAGATAAAGTAGACTACAAGGCAGAGAACACTACTGGAAATAAGAGGGGACATTTCATAATGATAAGGGGATCATTTTATCAGGAAGACATAACAATCATAAATGTGATTATGAAATACACATTCTTTTTAAGTGCACATGCTACATTCACTAAGATACTGGGCCATAAAACAAATTTCAATAAATTTCAGAAAGTTGGAATCTTACAGGTATAATCTCTGACCACAGTGGAATTAAAATTTAAAGCAGTAACAGCAAGATAATTTAGGTATCAAAGCAGAAATCACAAGGGAAATTAGAAAAGATATTGAACTAAATGATAATGAAAATATAGCATTTCAAAATATGCAAGATGCATCTAAAGCAGTGCTTAGACGGAAATTTATAGCTTCAAATACATACATTAAAAGAAGAAAGGTTTAGAATCAGTGATCTAAGATTCTACCCTAAGAAGGTAGAAAAATAAGAGCAAGGTAAACCAAAAGCAAGTAGAAAAAGGAAATAATATACTTACCTGGCAGGGGAGATACCATGATCATGAAAAAGGAAATAATAAAAATAAGAGCAAATAGGATGGGGGCTGGGGGGAAGACAGCTGGTAGAAAAAAATAAAACCAAAAGTTGGTTTTTTTGGAAACAACAAATTTGATCATCTCCTAGCCAGACTGGAGAAAAATAAGAGAAAACAAAATCCCAATATCAAGATAGAAAGAGAGCCTATGGATATTAAAATGATACCAACAGAGTATTATGAATAACTTTATGACAAATTCAATAATTGATGAAATGGACAAATTCCTTGAAAAAAATACAACTTACCAGATTGACATAAGATGAAATAGAAAATATGAATAGTTCTGTGTTACAGAAATTAAATGTGTTATCAAAAACATTTTCACATGGAAAAATCCAGGCCCAGGTGGCTTCACTGGTGAATCATATCACACATTTAAGAAAAATCTAACACCAATATTCTTTCAGAAAATAAACAAGGAATATTCATTTCCTAGTTCATTTTATGAGGCCATCATAACCTGATACCAAAATCTAACAAAGACATTACAAAAACGAAAATTACAAATTGGTATCATTCGTGAACATAGACACAAAAATCCTTAAGAAATTTTAGCAGTTCAAATCTAGCAATCTATAAAAAGGGATAATGCCTTAATGACCAAGTTTCAGTTTATCTCAGGAATATGAAGTTGGCTTAACACTGGAAAATCAATCATTGTAATTCATCATACAAAGGATAAAGGGGAAAAGCCATAACTCTGCAAATTTGAAAAAGAAGGAAACTTCCTCAATCAGATAAAGAGTATCTAGGGACTTCCCTGGTGGTCCAGTGGGTAAGACTCCACGCTCCCAATGCAGGGGGCCCGGGTTCAATCCCTGGTCAAGGAACTAGATCCTGCACGCATGCCGCAACTAAGAGTTTGCATGCCGCAGCTAAGACCCGGCACAGCCAAGATAGATAGATAGACAGGTAAATAAATAAATAAAAATAAATCTTTTTTTTTTTAAAAAGAGTATGTATGGAAAAAGCTACAGCTAACAACATGCTTAATTGTGAAATATTGAATGCTTTATCCATAAGACCTGGAACAAAACAAAGATGTCCACTCTCCACTTCTATTCATCATTTTACTGTACATTCTAACTAGTGCATTAAAGGCAAATGAAAGAAATAAAAGACATGAGGATCGAAAATGAGGGAATTAAATTGTCTCTAGTTACAAATAACTTGATTGTTTACATACAAAATTCCAAGGAATCTACAAAACTACAAGAACATACTAAGTAAATTTAGCAAGGTTGCAGGATACAAGGTCAATATGCAAAAATAATTTTTTTATACTAGCATCAACCATTCCGAATTTTAAGGTTTTAACCAGGGAAATTAGGCAAGAAAAAGAAAGAAAAGGAAATTGGAAAGTAAGAAGGAAACTCTCGGGCCCTTCCACCCGACCGCCATGAGCACCAAGCAGGTCACTTGCAGGTATTTTATGCATGGTATGTGTCGGGAAGGAAACCAGTGCCTGTTCTCACATGACTTGGCAAACAGCAAGCCATCTACCATCTGCAAATACTACCAGAAGGGCTGTTGCAGATATGCAGATACGGAACTCATTGCAGATATGATCACACGAGGCCCTCTGCTGCAGCTGGTGGGGCCATGGGCACTGTTCCCCACGGGGTGCCCTCCCTCGGTTTCCACAGTCCTCACCCTCCTTCTTACCTCACTGCATCAATCGTGAAAACTAACTTACACGAGCCTGGGAAACGTGAAAAGAGGACATTGGTACTTAGAGACCGAAATCTCTCTGGCATGGCTGAAGAAAAGACTTGCCCAAGTGTGGTGAGTAATCCCGGAGGCTGCAGCGACCTGCAGAACAGCCCGGAGCTGAAGCCGCATTCCTACCTAGAAGCAATCAGCAGTGGTCTCGACAACTTAGAAGCCAGCATCTCCTACAGCAGCGAGCAGCAGCTGTGCCCCTACGCAGCTGCCGGGGAGTGCCGATTTGGGGATGCTTGTGTCTACCTGCATGGGGAAGTTTGTGAAATCTGTAGGTTACAAGTCCTGCACCCCTTCGACCCAGAGCACAGGAAAGCTCACGAGAAGATCTGCATGTCAACATTCGAACACGAGATGGAGAAGGCCTTTGCCTTCCAGGCGAGTCAGGACAAAGTGTGCAGCATCTGCATGGAGGTTATCCTCGAGAAGGCGTCAGCCTCGGAGCGGAGGTTCGGGATCCTTTCCAACTGCAACCACACGTATTGCCTGTCCTGCATCCGG
The DNA here is from genome assembly GCF_028021215.1 of Eschrichtius robustus. Taxonomy (NCBI): domain Eukaryota; kingdom Metazoa; phylum Chordata; class Mammalia; order Artiodactyla; family Eschrichtiidae; genus Eschrichtius; species Eschrichtius robustus. The sequence continues at coordinate 13,068,743 of NC_090826.1, read as the reverse complement.
CAGTGGAGGTATGCCAAGCAGTTTGAGAACCCAATCATCAAGTCTTGTCCAGAGTGCCATGTGATATCAGAGTTTGTAATTCCAAGTGTGTATTGGGTAGAAGATCAGAATAAAAAGAACGAGTTGATTGAAGCTTTCAAACAGGGAATGGGAAAAAAAGTTTGTAAATACTTTGAGCAAGGCAAAGGGACCTGCCCGTTTGGAAGCAAATGCCTTTACCGCCATGCTTACCCTGATGGGCGGCTAGCGGAACCAGAGAAGCCTCGGAAACAGCTCAGTTCTGAAGGCACCGTGAGGTTCTTTAATTCAGTGCGGCTCTGGGATTTCATTGAGAACCGAGAGAGCCAGCATGTCCACAACACTGAAGACGTCGACATGACAGAGCTTGGGGACCTCTTCATGCACCTCTCCGGAGTGGAGTCATCAGAACCCTGAAGAGTAGGTGGTCGCCCTGCGTCTTCGGCTCCACCAGCCGAGCCTTCCCCAAGCCAGGGTGTGCAGAGCTTCTTTCACGGCAGCCTGGGGTGGCGTGTCACTTGGATTTGAGTGGGGTTGTATTTAACCTTGGTCTCATCCACTCCATTATTACAGCCATGGGAAGAGTGAGGATATAAAATAACCTTAACACATATATGGAATCGCTGCTTCTCTAGTTGCTATTTATCTTAGTTGCACCTCAAACTCCTCAGGGGGGGCAGCTGACCAGCCAGAGTTTTCATTGATTGATTCAGACCAGCCTGGCTCCTGTCCTCGAGGACCGTGCAGGTGCCCCTAAAAGCAGCAGATTCATTTATCTTACCAAAGGATTCTTGTGTGGTGAACCTCCCTAGTACACTGAAATAGTGTGGTCAACACTGGATTTGTATATTGCTTTTCAAAACCACGCTGCACACCTTAGCACAAAACTTGACTTAGGGCTCCGCAGTGTCCCAAATCAGGGGAGAAGTCTTGCTGCGGGACGTTCAGCAGACAGGTATAAACCTTCTTACCTGGGGGTGGGGTGGGGGTGGGGGCTCTTGAAGTAGCAGGAAGCAGAGATACGGCCCCTCTTTTACGGTTTGTGTTAGGGTCACAATCGGAGTAATCTTGCACACATGCCTCCAGGGAAACTCTCACCTGCTGGCTTGTGCCCCGAGGGCTCATGTGTGTTTTTATCTGTAAAACCTGGCTTTGATTTGAAATTTTATAATAACTTAACAGCACCCAACAACAGTTTCTGGTTCTGATCTAGCGGTGGTCCTGAAGAGAACTGAGTTCTGTCATCAGTAGTGATTTTAATTGAACGAACATAACCTTGTGAATCAGAACTCAGTCCAAGCCTAAATTATTTTTATAGACAGCTGTAGACACCAAATGTTTTATTAAAGAAGAAAGTCTACTCTTTACCTGATTTGGAATAAGAAGGGTGACAAAGGTTGAGTTCAATTCCCAGCAGAGGCTCTGGGCCCATTTCCTGTTTCTTGAGTTCTGCTCCCAAAGGCATGAACAAATGGAGTTCAAGCTGTGAGCTCAGGATTTAAAAGGAGGAAACAGCCATTAAACCTACATTTAATTTATTTTATTAAAATAACAAATTGAATAACTGTATTTTGTCAGGCGCAATAAAAACAAAATTAAACCCAAATTATCAAGAAAAAAAAAAAAAGGAAACTCTTTTCACAGATCACATGACCTTGTATATAGAAAATCCTAACAAATTCACACCAAAAAATTATTAGAATCAATAAATTAGTTCAGCAAAGTTGTAGGATACAAGTTAAGTATATAAAAATCAGTTGTATTTCTGTACACCAGCAATGAACAATCCTAAAATAAGAAAATGATTCCATTTACAGTAACATCAAAAAGAATAAAATACTTAGGAACAAACTTGGCAAAAGAAATGCAAGACTGATAACTATAGGACATTGTTGAAAGAAACTAACAAAGACCTAAATAAATGGAAAGATATTTCATGTTTCTGGGTTGGAAGACTTAATATTTTTAAGGTGGCAGTGCACCCCCAAGTTTATATACAGATTCATTGTAATCACTCTCAAACCCCAGTAGCCTTTTTTTGCAGAAATTGACAAGCTGATCCTAAAATTCATATGGAAGTGCAAGGGACAAAGAATAGCCAAAACAATCGATTTCTATGTACCAAAATGTCATTTGCAGCATTGTGTGTAATAGGGAAGGATTTTAAGCAAGCTAAGTGTTCTTCCATAGGAAAATGGTTACGTAATTACAGTCCCTTGGCAGAGTTGTTTTTAATGAAAAAAGCAAGATACTATTATATATATATTGCATTTTTTTAAGTCTGAGAAAATTTATACCAAACTCTTAATATTGCCTACCTATTATGAAATTTAGCATGAGACAGTTTAAAGGAAGAGCTTTAGCTTTTTAGCTATTTATATTTAATTTTTATAAAATGCAAATACTAGCTTTTGTAATACGTAATTTAAAACATGCCAGGACAAGAATAGACAGATCATTAGAATAAAAAAAGTTCTAGGGAATTCCCTGCCAGTCCAGTGGTTAGGACTCCATGATTTCACTGCCAAGGGCCCACGTTCAATCCCTGGTCAGGGAACTAAGATCCCACAAGCCACGCGGCATGGCCAAAAAAAAAGGAGTTCCAAAATAGACTACATTATATATAAAATTCTAGTATAGAATGGGGTGGTTGGAGGGGGAGTATCACAAATCAGAAGCAAAAGAGGGTTTTTAGTCAGTCAGTGATTTGGGGCAGTTGATTAGCAATTTTTGCAATTTGGGGGAAATAATTTTAAAATGGAAGAAATGGAAGAAAATTCAAAATATTCATCAAACCTCAGGAAGGAGTGTGGTCTTTTAGACTTAAAAGAGGATAGTATCATAAGGGGAAAAGTGGTCAGCTTTTAACAATGTAAACATTTAAATTTTATGTGTGTTTTAAAATTCTGATTACTGGGGGTTTCCCTGGGGGGCCAGTGGTTAAGACTGCGCTGTCAGTGCAGGCGGCGCGGGTTTGATCCCTGGTCGGGGAACTAGGATCCCACATGCTGCGTGGAGCGACCTTTAAAAAAAATAAAAGTGAAAAAAAAAACTTGATTACCAAAATCAGAAGTCAGATAGCCAATTGCTGGTTGAGGGCAGGAGCAAGATTAGCAACAGATGTATTAGATGTGTGATACTGTGATATATATTTGGTCTTACGTTTCTGTCTTCTAAAACCCTTGTAATCCTAAAGAATAAGAACTATAGGGTCATCTTTTGTTATATTTTGTTTTCGTTCCCAGTTCCTGAAATAGCTTCAGAAAATAATAAAGGTGAAATGGGTATCTTTTGTTACTCATAACAAGCCCCTTTCAACCACACCTGAGTTTATATTAATGCGGTGATTCCTTAAAAGCCCCTAGATAACCACTGGATGGGGGCTGGTTGCTAGGGAATCCAACCATGTGATTAGAGGGCTGGAAATTTCAGCCCCATCCCCTGACCTCCCAGGAGGGGAGAGGGGGTAGAGGTTGAATCAGTTACCAGAGACCAATGGTATAGTCAATCATCCCTACGTAATTAAGCCTTCATAAAAATCCTTGAAGTACACGGTTCAGAGAACTTGGGTTGGTAAACTCCAGGAGGTGCTGGGAGAGTGGCCTGCAGGAGAGGGTATGGAAGCTCTCCTCCCCTTCCCACATACCTTGCCTTGTGCGTCTCTTCCATTTGGCTGTTGCAGTGTTGATCCTTTTATAATAAACCAGTAATATAGTCAGTAAACTTTTTTTTTTTAATTCTGTGAGCCACGCCGATTGATAGTGGCAGAATTGAGTTATACTGTGGGACACCCACTTGGTGTTGCAGAATTGCTTGGCATGGGAAAGACACCCACACATTTGGTGACTAGAAGTGAAGTACTGGGAGTTAGTAGTACAGAAAAACAGAAGAGTTTTTGTTTTAGAAGATGGTAGGCTCAGATCTTTAAAAGAAAAAAAAAAAAAATCCCTGGACTTCAGTAAACAAAAGGCAAAGAACATGGACAGACTGAGTCTATAGAATTAGTCCACTAGAATGAACGCTCTGTGCGGGCAGGAATTTGCATCTGTTTTGTCCTCTGGTGTATCTCTAGCACCTAGAACAGAACCTGGTACAGAGCAGGCTTTCAGTAAATAACTGGTAAGTGAGGAAAGCTCAGTGAATTTATGACAAATATTCAACCACTGTAGTATTCAGAGATCTCAAATTAAAACACTGACAGTAATAACACTTCTCCATTCTCAGAATAGCAGAGGTTTTTAAAGGTTACAATTCCCAGTGTTAGCAGAGGTACAGTGAAAAGGGTATAGTATATTGTTGGTAGAAATACGTACAGATAATGCAGGTATGTTAACCAACCTTATTATGGTAACCATTTCACTATATATCAAATTACCATGTTATACACCTTAAATTTACACACTATTATTTGTCAATCATCTCAAAGCTGAGGGGAAAAAAGAAATAGAGACAAAGAAAGGAAATTGGGGGGGGGGGCGCATATTTTTTTAAATCCCATTCATAGAAAATTACTGAGAGGACCACGGGTAGGGGTGGCAACCAGGAAATAGATTTGCTGAGCGCTTCTCTGTGCCAGGTGCTATGACAATTGCATGTTTTGTTTTGTTTTTTAATTTTATTGAAGTATAGTTGATTTACAGTGTTGTGTTAATTTCTGCTGTACAGCAAAGTGACTCAGTTATACATACATATATTCTGTTATACATATATTCTTTTTCATATTCTTTTTCATTATAGTTTATCACAGGATATTGAATATAGTTCACTGTGCTATACAGTAGGACCTTGTTGTTGCATGTTTTTATTTAATCTTCATAATAATCCTGTGATACAAATAATAATTCCATTTTACAGATAAAGAGACTGAGGCTCAGAGAGAATAAGCCATTTCCATAGAGTCACAGTCTCTGCATGATAATAATCATAGTGAGACCGAATGTATGTGGCAGACACTGCTCTGAGTGTTTCATTTTCCTGTATGTTAATTCACCTGCAGCAGTCCTGTGAGATGTGGGCGTTGCTCTCTGTGCTTTGTAGATGGGAAGCTGTTAACTAACCATATAAAGCTACTTACTATTTTTGTCCAAAAAAATAAAACTAAAATTTGAAATAAATTATTTGGGAAAACTTTTCAGGGAGCTTTAGAAGAAAAACTAAAAACTGCCAGTATATGGAAGTTGTCTCCTAACCTAAATATTTCTCTTCATCTTTAACTTTCCATTTCCTAGAAATGTACATGCAGTGTGGCACTTAAAATGTGTAAGAACTCTGCTGTACTTAAAATGTGTAAGAATGTGCAAAAATAAAACTATGGAAAAAATTCTGAATGTGACCTGAGAAGGCCATGGATAAGAAGAGCAGCTAATATATGCAGCTGTCTCAGATCATATTATGATAAAGTTTTGGGAGATTGAACTTCACATAAATACAACTGGGTCTGTTTGTTATTTTTGTGAGTTTTTTCTTTTCTTTTTTTTTTTTTTTTTTTGTCAGCTGTGGTCCTATGGTGTTGGATGCTTTAATCAAGATTAAGAATGAAATTGATTCTACCTTGACCTTCCGAAGATCCTGCAGAGAAGGTAAGCATTTCCTTCCCTGTTGTTAGGCTTGGACACTTTTGTTCTGTTTCCCAAAAGAGGCCTGGGCTGGCCAGAACTGATACCAGGCGATACCTGGAGGATGGCTGCAGCGGTCTGCCAGGTGACCTTGCCACAAGTCACACTTCCTTTTCTTGGGCAGAAGTGTTGGAAATTTGAACTGTGGTATAAGTTCTGGTTTCTAAGTTTGCTTCCCTTCAGGAGCTTTCACTTGCATGGTTACTGCTGCTGGCGGTCCCTGTGAGCTGCTGCACCCTTCAAGGACCAGCTCAGATATGCTAGCTGGTCACCGCGGAGCTCGTTCTTTAGGGGGGTAGTGGGGAATTTCTCGCTGGTGCTCGTGCACACTTAACACTTGTCCAACAAGGGGGACATGCGTCCCCTTCCAGCTCCCAGCATTACACGTGCACAGGGCAGGTGGTCAGTAGGAATGTTCTGGATGGAAACAGCGATTCCTACAGTGTGCTGCTGATTCCAGGCAGTGTGCATACCGACGTTCCTTAATAGCTATGTATTGATTTTATGTACTAGAAAAATATAATTACTAATGACAGTGTAACAGTGATAGAAATGATTTTTAAATATGAATTTAAGGTAAAATGAGTTGATTGAAAGTAAACTCCCAAGTAATCATTCAGATGGTTCTCAGGTGTGGGAAAAATCACACGGGGTGCTATGACGGCTAACTGATCCTGATGGCTGTGGAACACAGACTGTGCAGGCTCCATTCTGTGCACTTTACGTGAGATAGACAGGTGCTGTTACCATTTACACTCAGCGTACGTGTGAAGAAACTGAGGCCCAGGGAGGTTAAGGGACTTCTGAAAGGACACAGAGATGGTGAGTCGGGAGCCAGGACTCAGCCAAAGTTGTCAGATTCCAGAATTGCACTCTCAGGTGATACACTCCCTGGCCGGGCTCGGAAAACCTGGGATAAAACCAAAACAGCTGGGGCCAAGACCAAAGGCTGTGATCGAACTTTCTCCCTAAAATAACCTTCCATAAAAGAAAAAGTCGTTATAGCTATTGGCCCATCGCTCTTTATCTGTGTTCTGCTGTACATCTCAAGCATTTAAAGTCCTACTTCTAAGACATCTGTTTTGATTCAGCTAATCTTACAGGATTGGATTCAATGTAGCAGATGCTAACGGGTATGGTAGTTTGGCTAAATCCTGCTGTTTAGGGAACATTCTGCTGTAATTAAGTACCAGCCTTCCCACATAAGTCCTGACAACACAGGAAATAGACGCTTTTCAGTAAGTTTCCCCAGAAAACTCTTTCAGAGCCAAGAGCACAAGGTGTGGCCCATGTGGGCAAAAATTTAAGAATGAGGCAGAATGATATTAATTGCGGCTACTTTTGTTTCCCTTGTAGTTTGTGAAGAGAATTTCCAGGGGAACCTTTTTAAGAGAAGTTTCGTTGGATTTTTTTTATTATTATTATTGTATACCATTTCTTATAAAAGCATACTGCTCTGTTGTATGCCAGGCACACATAAGTGTGCTGATAATGTTCGATCTCTTGGGGAACTGTAGGAGTATTTGCTTAAGATGGATATTTGTGTCCTGTTATACCTTTATTAAGATTAACAGGAGAGGGAGAGAAAGTGGTAACCCAGTCCAAGTTTCACAAGTAACCACATTTCTCCGGCCTAACTACCTTCAAAAAACAGCTTCAGAAGAAGTGGTAGCAGGGGCTTAGAGTGCGTAGTCATTTGTAACTCTGAAATACCTAGGACAGTCCATACACAGGAAATGAGTCCAGGCTAAGAAGATTCTCGTTTCAGGGTCCTTGGTCAGCACCTTATTTTGCTGACTTTGGTTTGGTTTCACATTAGCTCATTCTCCTTGAAAAGTCAGTGCTAAGGCAGCTTTTGTGGGTTTCACGTCCCCAGTGTAGGCTTTGTGGAGACAATAGAATGAAAGCTGTCTCTGGACAATCTGTATCCAGGCCTCAACTTGAAGATGACCAAGACAGTGTTGATTTATTTTGGGGTGTTATATCTGTTAAGAGTTTGAGTCCAGGGAATTCCCTGGCGGTCCAGTGGTTAGGACTCTGCGCTTTCACTGCCGCAGGCCTGGATTCAATCCCTGGTCAGGGAACTAAGATCCCACTAGCCTTGTGGTGTGGCCAAATAAAAAAAAAAAAGTTTAAAAAAAATAGAGTTTGAGTTCAAATAACAGTGACTTAAAAAAAGAAAACAAAGGCTGGTTTTTCTCTCAAAATATGTGAAGCAAAGAGCTAGGACTGGCGTGGGCCCTCCGTGATGCCAGCAGCACCCCAGGCTCCTCTGTGCTCCAGTGCCATCCTGAGCAGATAGCTTCCAACCTCGGGGTCACCTCCTGGTTTCACAACATGGTTTTTGGAACTACAGCCGTTAGATCTACGTTCTGAGAAGCATGGGAAGGAGAAAAGGCAGCGGGCACCTCTGCACAGGTGTAGTCCATGTCAGTGCTGCTCCTGCTGGTAGAGCAAGGACAGTCCGGAAGGGAGGATTGCAGCTGGACTGCCCGCAGCTGGGTAGGGGAGTGTTAACTGTGCTGTGTCTCAGGCATCTGCGGCTCCTGTGCCATGAACATCAATGGAGGCAACACTCTCGCTTGTACCCAAAGGATTGACACCAACCTCAACAAAGTTTCAAAAATCTACCCTCTTCCACATATGTATGTGATAAAGGATCTTGTTCCTGTGAGTTCCTGCCCGTGTGTGTGTGTCTCTCTCCCCACCTCCCCAGCACCTCCCGCCTGCTTTTTTTTTTTTTTTAAGGGGGGCAGGAGGTGTGTGTGTTGTGCTATAGTTCTTCAGGGCAGGCTTTTTTTCCTGTCTTGAGTTTAGTTAAGGAATTTGAATGGCAGAAGGTAAATGGCCTAGATCATCCAGCAGCTCATTTGGTGAGGATTGTTTGGGAATAACAGGGCACAGAATTTTAGACTTGGAACAGTTTCAGAAATGAAGAATTTGGCCATAACAACAAAGAACTCATGTGGCAAATATCGGTTGGGAATGCAGCCGTTCTTATGTGTTTTAATTTCTACCTCCCTATATTTGGCCACCTTCCCTTTCCCTGACTGGGTGTTTTCAAGGGCATCTGGGGAGAAAGGACTGTGGGATTGGAAAGTTTCCCAAGTGGGTGAAGGAGAAATTCCCTAACCACGCTGACATGTGACCATTTCTCCTTTGGTGATCTTTGCACGTATCCGTGCCGAAGGAAGAGAGTCTGACTACTGCCTGTCACAGGGCAGAAAAGAGGGCAGGGTCCCAAAAGTGGGATCAGGAGGAAAGCTAAGGAGTGGTGGTGGAATCTGACCCATTTCTGCTTCTTCCTCTTAACCTCAGGATTTGAGCAACTTCTACGCCCAGTACAAGTCCATTGAGCCTTATTTAAAGACGAAGGATGAATCCCAGGAAGGCAAGGAGCAGTATCTGCAGTCCATAGAAGATCGTGAGAAACTGGTCATTAGTCCCTGTTCATTGTCTTGACTTGAGGAATTTTGTTGCAAAGATGTTTGCCAGGAAGTGGGGCTTAGGGGCAGAGGGGATGGGGGGGGGGGGGGGCGGGGCACAGCATGAGATGATGCAGACCATTCAGCGTCTTCTGGAAAGGAACTTCAGAACCATCTGTCCAAGGGTTGGACACCCATCCTGTCGGGGCCAGGTGGGTAGTGAGAACCTATGAAGGGCCCAGAGAGGACCAAGGCCCTGGAGTGCTCTGCCTAGAGGGGCTCACTGCTGCCATGTTGCCGGATATTTGTCTTTTTCAAAAGAAACCAGTATGTAGATCGCCAGGTCTTGAAAAGTTGACAGCTAAATCAGAGCTACTCTTTAACCCTGTGGGCAAATAAAACACATGCCGGCTGTTTGCAGTCCTGCTGCCACCACCCTGTTTGCAGATGGGAGTGAGAGAAGCGATAGCAAAACTGGAACTGGAACTTTGTGCTTTCCTGACACCACACGTCTAGTGACGCGGCGTGGGCTTGTGACAGGCCCACCCACTCCTGGAGTCGCTACCCTGGGTACAGGCTCTGACGTCTCTGAAAGTGAAGGGGTTATTAGCAAGCTTGTAGTCTCTTTCTCGTGTACACTTCTACCTCCTCTAAGAAGGAGGCACGCACACTCACTCCCTGCACACTTGGTGTCCTTTGGAGAGGAAGAAGTGGGAAGGGGACCAGACGGAGATCGGTCCCAGCATCATGCCTGCGCGAGGGAAGGACTCGTGCTGTCTCGATCACCACTTCATTCGTTTACATGACAGTCCGTGAGCAGACTGAGCGCACCTCAAGGGCAGGGGCTGTGTCTTATACCCCTTGCTGGATCCCAGGATCCTGGCATGTGCTATCTTATCCACAAATATGAGTTGTGTGAATGAATAAATGAATTCTGCCTTTCAGGTCTGGGGGAACATTTAGCCCCTCTCCTCTTCCCCATAAAACATTAAGAAAGGAAGGTCCTGGTAAGAATGCCCAGCTCTGTCGTCATCGAGATGTTGAGGGTCAGCATGGTGATGTTGTAATTCAGAGCAAGCAGAGCTGCCTTCTCTTCCAAGAGTTTCTTGTTCTCAGGACATAGCTCTGCCCCAGTTTCTAACTCCAGGGAGTCTGACGCATCCCAGGGTCCAGGTTGGAACTGGCCACCCTGGCCCAGCTTTCCTCAGGTAGGAGAGCTTGTAGCTTATAAACATCTCCTTGATGTACTATTTTTAGGGATTGGAGGGTTCCCCTGAGCATGTTTTCTAGGTAGTCAAAATTCACCCATTTAAATACCAAACATTTGCTTATTTAGCATTTTTCACTTCTTCCAATTAATATTGCTGAACCTAACTTTTTTTCGTGATTTTAAAAGCCATAATGCTCACTATAGGTAATTGGAAAAGAGAACTAATTTTCAAATAATCTATAATTCCACCACCCAAAGGTAATCTCTATCGACAACTACCCTTTTATAAGTAAAGAATAGGACTATCGTGAAGGCCCTTAATCCTGTGACCTTACGCTTTCTAGACAGTGGGGCCAGTTTACACTCTCACCAGCTGCCTGAACAGAACATAATTTTTGTTGAAGACTCGTGGTTACAATCATGACCATCAACTCTGTGTCATCTGTTTTCAGCTGTCACTTCAGATGTCAGCGTGCCCTCCTGTTTTGCCACTTTTAATCAGTTTCTGTTGTTCCCCAAATCAGAAAGTCCAGTTAGGACTGGTTGGGCATGTTGAGTCAGTGTGGCAGTGTTAGAGGAGGGATTCCAGAGTCAGGCCGCCTGGGGGCCCATCCCAGCTCTGCTGTTTGCAGCTGTGTGACCCTCAGCAAGTGACCTAACTTGTCTGAGCCTCAGTTCCTTACCTGTAAAATGGGAATCTAATAGCACTCACCCCAGGATTATTGTGACAATCAAATGAGGTAGTCAGTAAGGCACATGGTACTCAGTGCTGGTTGGCTGTTTAGGATGATGTTGATCTTCCTATCGAAAACTTGAGGTGTCTGCTGAGCCAGGGCAGAGACTGGTGTAGACGCTAGATGCCTCAGCACTCAGGGCCTTTTCAGTTGCTGCTAGACTGCATGCAAGGTGGTAAGTTCTTCCCATGTTTTTGTTTTTGGTTTTTTTTAAGATAAGTGAGGGGTTATTTATTAAAGGATGAGTACACTGTACTTGGACTTAAGAACTCTGGGCTCTAATCCAGCAAATGTCTAAATTTCAATTCCAGGATCTTTTTTATGAATCTGATAAATCTCTGCAAACCACTCCTAGGATTTTGCCAAGAAAACTCACGTGCGAATAGGCACTTTGTTCGTGCACTGACCCCAGACCTCACATTTAATCAGCTCAGGACACGACCATCTCTTCCATGGTGGACTCCTGATTGCCCTTTCTCCCCACACAGGACGGGCTCTATGAGTGCATTCTCTGCGCCTGCTGCAGCACCAGCTGCCCGAGCTACTGGTGGAATGGAGACAAGTACTTGGGACCTGCGGTTCTTATGCAGGTAAGGTGCTCCTTCATTACTGTAAGAGAAATGGAAACCAGATGTTCTGAGGGGCGATGGCTTCCTTCTTTGGCATCCATTACAAATGGTATTTGGTTGCATCACCTTCACTTGGCTTTCAGTAAATCTGGGGCTCCATCTGCAAAACGCCTTCATTTAGTGTGGTGAGGGTCACGCCAAGGGACGGTGGCTGCGGGTTGGCACACCATGCCTTGCAGATGTTTCAGATGTTTCCCTGTGCTGCTGGCTCTTCCCTGCCCACTTGCCCGCTTTCCCCGGACTGCGTCCGTCAGAAGGCTCCCCATCTCCCTCTCACGGGATTTTTAACATGGAAGCAGGGGAGAGAGAAATTTCGTTGAGGAGCAGTTACCCAGCTGCAGGGTTGGAAATTGTTTCCAGGCTAGTGAAGGCCTGCAGTACTGGGCTTAGGGGTTGCTTGGAAAAAAAGTAGTATTGTTTTTCATTGTCTTTCACTATATGTGTAGTTCACTGCAGACAGAGTCACTGTCATTGTTCCCAGAAAGCTCATACTTTTTAGATTTGTGGTCAGTGCTTTTCATAGACTCTGAAGCAACTCAAAAAAAAACAACTTCTTGTTTCTCAGTTCCCCACAAAAAGAGAAGTTCTGTGGTTGTGTGACCAGTTAGCAGCTGTACTGATTGATTCCTGGCCAAATTAAAGATTGAGTAATGAGGTACATTTGTAGCTGGCGCTTGTACCAGTGATCTGAGTTGTTGGGAAATGTAAAAGTGGTGTCGGTAACACTGCTGGAGCCAGCCCGGTGATCAGGAGCTTAATCAGCTTTCAGCTGGCTGATCTCAGGCTTCTGCGACGGATACGCTAATCAAAAGAATCAATAAGTAGAACAGATATTCTCTCTGTGCAGGTCTGTTATCAGTTCACTCAAAGGCAGTGGGTAGGTGCTCTGAAGGCAGTGAAAGAGAGTCAAGGATACCGCCCCTGCCTTCACTCATTCATGATCTAGGGAGGAAGCTAATGAGCAACATGAAATCAGTAGAAGACCATGCCTGATGGTATATAATTAAGCGACCAGGTGCATGTGGTTCAAAAGTTGGGTGGGGCTCATTAGTCAAGGTGATCAAGAGATGTTACAAAAGAGTTGGGAGCCTTTCCTTGAAAGATGGCAAGAAGTAAAGTGTGGAGATGGCCTCCAAGCTGAGAATTCCTGTTCCTCTGCGCGCCTGGAGCTTTGAGTTGACCCAGAGCGCTGCTCTGGCCAGTTAAGGTGACAGCTCAGCCCACCAGTCCCCGGTTCCCCCAGGCCTATCGCTGGATGATCGACTCCAGAGACGACTTCACAGAGGAGCGCCTGGCCAAGCTGCAGGACCCGTTCTCTCTGTACCGCTGCCACACCATCATGAACTGCACGAATACCTGTCCCAAGGTACGCGGGCTGCGGCGCCCCGCGCGGCCCAGCGCTGCCGTGTGCTCGTGAGGAGGCAGCGGGCGGGGAGCAGAGAGCTCTCTCCCCTCCGTGTGAGCCTGCGGGTGTTGGCGCTTCGTTGCGGGGCACAGGCTCACTCAGGCCCCCTTGAGAAGGGTTTCCAAGTCGGGTTCACACGGGCCTAGTGGGAGTCAAGGATGCCACGAGGACCCATGAACAGGAACCTGGGTTTGCCCTAACTTTGTGGGAAGCACGGGGGGAAAGCCGTCCGGGCACAGGCAGCTGTGAGGGCTACATTCCCTCTCGGGCCCCAAGGTCTCTGTGTGGCAACGTGGCTGCCGGTCCGCTCGGCTCCCTGGCAGCCAGCCTGTGCTTTCTCCTCTGCGTGTCTTTCCTCGGTCTCGGAGCTCCTGCTTGCTTAGCTTTCACTCCCTCTTCCTGTTCATACTTCCTGCTTCCTGTTCATACTCGCCCTGCCTGCGGCTTCAGCATCTGCCTGGCTTCTCTCCGCATTTCTCAGCTCACATTCCTCGGAGGGAGTCTCCTTGGCCCAGCTTAGCTTTCCACGGCGCAGCCCACGTCAGAGCTGGCCGGCCAGCTACCGTCAGGTGCCAGCCCTGGTCCCGTCAGCGGGCGGGGAGCAGCCAGGGCTGCCCTTCGAGCAGAGACCGTGGGCAGAGCAATTTCATTTTAAAGGTGCAGTGAGTAAGCAGGCAGCGAGATGGAAAACTCTAGCACGACCAGTTAGCAGCTTAAAAAAGAAAGAAAGAAAGAAAAGGCAGCACATCTTAACAAACATGAAATCCAGACTGGGTAATTCCACAGTGTTTCAAGGGCCCCCCCTTCCCCTGCCAGAGTGCTTCTCATGTGACATCGGCATTGGGGTGGGCCACGGGGCCTGGTGGGGTCCCGAACAGTGCGGGAGAGCTCAGGCTCCGCATCCTGCTGCCTGCATTTCTACCCAGCTCTGCTCAGCGAGCCTTGTGGCTTCTGAGGCCAGTCATGCCACTGAAGTGCTTAGGACAGTGCCTGGCGCATAGTAAGCACTTAATGGGACCTTCTGTTATTTAGCAAAACAAACGGGTTCTGGGCCCGTTTGAGCTTGAGCCGGTCAGTCAGAAGACAGCCTCTCCAAGGCTGGGGCCTGGCTTGTGTATTTCTTCAAAAGCTCCGCAGAGGATCCTGCGGTGCACTCCTAGGCGTGAATGTTTGCATCGCAGAGGACAGCAGACAGACCAGACAACCAAGGACAGACTTCTCTGTCCTGCCCTCCCCTGCAGTAAAGCAGGGATGGACACTGGGGCTGTGAAGCTAGACATAGGCCCAGACAGATTGTTTGAACTAGAAGGGACCTCAAAAATCGTCAAGTGCAGCCCCTTTTACAGGTGGGGAAGCTGAGCCCATGAGCGGGAGTTGGGGGTGGGGGCATCTTGCCAAGGTCACTCTCAGGTTGGGGGCAGGGCAGGCCTAGAAGCAGGCCACCCGCCTCCCGGTGCCTCCTTCCCGCGCTGGGACTGGGTACAGTCTGGTTGCTGACTCTAAATTCCTTTTGATGGGGCAGGTACGTACACGGCTCAGCGTTCAAAAGGAAATACTGTGGAGGGCCTTCCTCCTGCCCCAGCCCCAGCCCCCTCCCTGGTGGTGTTATCAGCTTCCTGTGTGTCCTTCCAGGAGTAGTTTGTGCTACACGCAAATGTTCCACGTGTCCTTTGTCACAGTGTCTGCCTTTTCTCACTTAACACATTTCGGGGTTCCTTCCATATCAGTGTTTTAAAGAGTGTCTTCTCTTTCCCTTTCTGTCTCTCTGAAGATCTTTTTTCTTTTTCTTTCTTTCCACACTTTAATTTCAGAGTTAAAGTTGTCCTTCTAAAATGAGGGGACCCAGGACTTCGCTGGCAGTCCAGTGGTTAAGACTCCACGCTTCCACTGCAGGGGGGCATGGGAACTAAGATTCCGCATGCCGCTCAGCGCAGAGCCACATAAAATAAATAATTAAATTGAACGAGGGGACCCTTCACTAGCCTCAGATGAGTACTTGTCTAATTTTACCAAATATTTGGTGATCTCACTTCCTGCTTCTACGAGACTGGCCCCCACTGGGTTTAATTGCCATACCTCGTGCAGGACAGATGTACAGCTGTGAGGCCAGCTGCAGCTAATCCAGTGTTGTGGGCCACGTAACCAGTGGTGCTTAGGAAGGTTAACAGAGGCTTCTTTCTCCCACATACCTTTGAGGGCTTGCAGATGCAGATTTCTGGTGATGATGATTGAATGATAACGGTAATGATGTGAAACCTTCAGAGATAACTGGCTGATTTTGACACTGTAGTCGTAGAAGAGATGACTCTTCCCTGGGCTCGTTGACCTGCCGCAGTGAGCCTCAGCAGCAGGAATTCAGTGAGACAGGGCTCCTGCCAGAGAGAGCTGGCCGTTTTCAAACGTCTAAGAGTGGAAACAGAAGAGAGCTCTTAGCCCAAACCCCTGGGTATTAAAGGACTTGATTTGTAATCACCGTGCTTTGACCAGCTAGGTCAGGAGGTCCTGGGTCGCCCAAGGTCGTGGGGTTCTTCCATTCAGTTTCACTTACCATTTGGTATTGATTCTCTTCTCTTTTTTCAAGGGGCTGAATCCAGGGAAAGCTATTGCTGAAATCAAGAAAATGATGGCAACCTATAAGGAAAAGAAAGTTTCAGCTTAAGTGTTCCCATGCTAAACATGACTGTAACCAGCTCAGCTGAATGTAATTTGTATCTAGTCTGAGTTCCTTCAAAGGTCTCGATTTCCCACAAATACAGCATGTATAATAAAAATTTTAATAAATAAATAAATGTTATTCTACTTTTATTAACAAAAAAGCAAGCCTGTTCCTTGTACTTGCTGCAGTGGGATGTGAAGGTGCCAGAAGGAGGAGTCCTTGTCCTTGAAGAGGGGGCCAGGGCTCCAGAACTGAGCCACCATTGGGGGTGGCTACGATGGGGACAAGCATAGAATTGGTGTCACGCAGGACCTGGGGCTTGTTCCCAGCTTTGCCATTCACCAGCTGGACGACACTGGGCAAGTCCCTTCTCTTTGCTACTCCATTTGCCCATCTGTAAAATGGGATTCCTAGCTGTGCCACCCTCAGCCACCTGGCGTGAGGACGCCTGCACTTCTGGGTACTCGGTAAACAGCGGCTCGTCATTATACGGCATCCCAGTTTCTACAGCTTTCACTATTAGAATTACTTCAAACCAAATCTTGGTAAGTCTTTTTCTGTCTCATTGAGGCCAGGTTACAGATAACTTCCAGCACAGCTATAAACTCCAGTTAGTTCCACAAATGACCTCCAGAGACCTCGCACGGGAAGCATGAATTCCCACCACTGCTGCCTTGGCTCTGACGCTTACTACAAAAGCGGTAACACTGAAAAGGCAAACAGTGTAAAAGTTTGTCAAGTTAAAAATGGAAACCCCTCAAACTCCCCAAGTTTCACATCCCCTGTTGACAGTTCACACATTTCCTCCAGACCTTTATGTCATTACAATGCGCAGCATATGTAAAGTTTTTTTTTCCCTTCAAAAATAAGGTACAAAATATTGATATTAGCAACTTTCTATTTTGTCTTTTTTTTTCCACTGTGGTAAAATACACACAAAATTTACCACCGCAGCCATTTTTCAATGGAGAATTCAGTGGTATTAAGTACATTCACGTTATCATACAACCCTCACTCCAGTCTATCTCCAGAGCTTTTTTCATCTTGGCAAAACTCAAATTCTGCCCAGTAAACACTAACTCCCCATTTCTTCTCCTCTGGCCTCTAGCCACCATACTTCTACTTTCTATTTCTGTGACTTCGACTACTCTATCTCATATAAGTGGAATTATATGGTATTTGTCTTTTTTGTAACACCTTTCGCTTAGCATAAAGTTCTCAAGGTTCATCCCTGTTGCAGCACGTGTCAGAATTCCCTTCCTTTTTAAGGCTGAATAATATTCCATTGTATGTACGTGTCATATTTTGTTTATCCATTGATCCATTAATGGACATTTCGGTTGCTTCCATGTTTTAGCTGTTGTGAATAACAGCAGCTTTCTACTTTTACCCCACGATATACAAGGGCCTCTGGTGCTACTAAAGATCTACCTGTGTGTGTGTGTGAAATTTATTTTCAACCTTAGCTTTTTTAACCACTGGTTTCTTGCTCTGTGGCGTAGATGCACCATTACTTATTTACGCATTTCCCCTGTTAACGCACATTCGGGTGGACCCTATTTTCACTCTTAGGAATACTCCAAGGCTGTTTTTAAGTTGTAGCATTGAGATCATCCTGGAAACAGGCTTCTTGTATCAGGAGGCTAAGAAAAACATCTGACTCACCAAGAATGAATCTTAATGAGCATTTCTGGCTTGAAAAGGGGATGGTTCAAAAGCACTAGTGTCTGGCATTGTGAGAGGTGAGGTGCTGGGGGTAAAGATGAACAAGATTTGTCCCCTCCCACCTAGGAGCCAAGTTCACCAAAAAAAAAAGGAACCAACATTAAATTATTAGAAATTTAGAGAACACAGTCTTTGCTCTTATGTTAGTATCTCAAAATTCTCGGCCACCTCAGTAAGACCACACAGTACACGGTCCTCAGATGTTAAAGCTCCAGATTCGGAAGTGAGAACTGAAAAACCCTCAGGGAGCCCTCCATACCCGGGCTGGGAGGGCAGTAGGGCGAAATCTGCCTTCCAGGTCTGTTCACACCTAATTGGTTTCAGACAGCCCCGCGGAAGGTCGCATTCCTTGGATTCATGGGTAATTTGACTTTGCTTCTAATCACTAGACCTGTAGGGAGAAAGATGGGTTTTTTTTCTCATGACTAATTTAATGGCTTGTAAAGATGAGTTCTGCACCAGCCAGCTTCTGAGGAGAGGCTGGGGAGTTGCCACTTCAAATCAGCTTCATCAGACGTCAAGTTTGCAACTGTAGGTCACTCACCCCATTTAAACTCGAGCTAAATTAGAATATGTTATCAACTGATAGTTTAGCTTACTGCTTATTTAATCTCTCATTGGATTGCAGGCAAATGTTCTATTTCAAGTCACAAAGACTTTCCTAATGAAACTGCAGGCTTGAGCAGAGAAAGACAGTGTTTTGTCCTTTATGCTACTTCTGTTCTCTGATATTGTCCAGACAATGTGCTTTCACTCACAAAAATCATCCTGTGGAATGCTTCAAGTTCCTCTAGGCCTGAAGCCAGCCATCCCTTCTTACCCGGTGTTTGTGCAAGTTGTTGAACCTCTGAGCCTCTATTTTCGCATCTGTAAAATGGGAATTAAGAGCATTTACCTCTCAGAATTGTGGGTAAAGTCTACATAAGAATAAATGTGAGTTCTCACCAAAAAGAAAAAAGAAAAAGTAAATATGTGAGGTGTGGATGTCTTAATTGATGAGGAAAAATCCCTTCACAATGTATATAGATATATCAAATCATCACATCACACACTTTTTTTTTTTTTTTTTTGGCTGCATTGGGTCTTCATAGCTGTGTGCGGGCTTTCTTTAGTTGCAGCGAGTGGGGGCTTCTCATTGCGGTGGCTTCTCTTGTTGTGGAGCATGGGCTGTAGGCGTGCGGGCTTCAGTAGTTGTGGCTCGCCGGCTCTAGAGCGCAGGCTCAGTAGTTGTGGCGCACGGGCTTAGTTGCTCCTCGGTATGTGGGATCTTCCCGGACCAGGGCTCGAACCCGTGTCCCCTGTATTGGCAGGTGGATTCTTAACCACTTCGCCACCAGGGAAGTCCACATCATACCCTTTAAATATCTTACGATGTTGTCAATTATACTTAAGCTGAAAAAAAAAAAAAACTTTAAAAATAAATTCTTAACATATATGAGTTTAAAAAATAATAATAATAAATGTGAGAAGCATCTAGCTTGCAGTTGAGCAAATGCTCCATAAACTCAATTTAACTGATTTGTCTCAAATACCTACTGTGTGGAAGGCTGAATCCTACTACAAAGGTGATTAATTCCCTGGGAATTCACTGGCGGTCCAGTGGTTAAGACTCCATGCTTTCACTGCTGAGGGCCTGGGTTCACTCCCTGGTCAGGGAACTAAGATACCACAAGCCACGCAGCACAGCCAGGAAAAAAGAAAAAAGGTGATTAATTCCCAGCTCTCTGGACTTGAAAACTGGTGTATTTCCAACACAGCTGGCCAGAGTTAGAGACCTCCTGTTCAGAGGATGGATTATCTGTGCAAGACTAAAAATGCTCATTTCTCGTCTCCCACATCACACTGACTGCTGGGTGCCAGAGGGTGTGCCGCTGACTCCCAACACTCAAATTCTCTTCCAGCCTCCTCCTTGCCCGGGAAGCTATATACAACACAGACTGCTGAAACTGCACCTTATGTGTCTAGACAGCCGTAATCTTGTCATGGGGTTTGTCACTAGGTGAGAAAATCCCTTTTGTTGCAAAAATCTAGTGAAACTAGAGAAACTGAGAAGTTTGGCAATGCTCTAGAATAAACCAGTACAAATTAGTGAATTCTCCAGCTTTTTGCCACTCGGACTGTTACCCGAAAACTGGGTTTACCTCTTGGTAGGTGTCGAGGCAAAAGACAAAACCAAGCCAAAGATCAGGAGAGGGAAGGATTTATTCTTTGCAGCAAGTAAGGAGAACACTGGGATCTCTCCCAAAGCAGTGTCTCCCCAACAGCAAAATTGGGGAAGTTTTAAGCTAAGGGTACATACCTATTCATGAAGGGGCTTGGGCGGTCGACAGAGTCCAAGCTTTAGTTGATTGAAGTCACGAGGGTCAGAAAAGGTCAACATCATCATCCCTCAGGTTCCAGTTGATCTGGTGGTTGAGCATTTCAGGCTAATCTTCACCACTGAAACAGAACTGGGAGTCTTTACAACTGATATCTTTGCTATTGTTACTTCTCTTGCCTGATGACCGTCGTCTATTCTTTTGTTCCCTTAAGATCATTAACTACTGAGACCTGTTCTAGGGCAAGCATTGTGGCCAGGCTTAGATCACAAAAGACGGCTTCTCGTATGTCAAGAAAGCCGTGCCTGGTTTTCTTTCTCCGGGTTCTCCCTACCCTACCTGGTTGCAGGACCAGGCATATTATGTCCTTCCTGTGGGCCCCCAAGGGAGCAACAGCCCCAGAAGGGAATCTCCTCCATGGGTCCTAGCCCACAGATGACTGCAGCCCAGCCCGCAGACCGCCCAGATGACCACAGTGAGAGCCGCTTCCCCAGAGGTAACCCTGGGCAGAGGCGAGGCCTCCCACATCCTCTGTGGTTGGGAAGGAAGCTTCCTCTGGTCTCCTGCCCCATGAAGACCACGGACCAAGCGGCAGGTGCGGCTCCTTCCCAGATGGCTCAGAGGATGGAGTCTCTTAAATGCCAAGTAGCAATATGAAGAATGAGGGACCAATCTTGCGACGCAGTCCCCAAGCCCCCTGCTTTTATGAAGCTTCTAGCCCAGCACCAGGATCTCAAGAAAGCAACCGGCCTCTGCCAAGTTCCTGCTACCCCATTTCATCTTTCCAGCAGCTTTCATTTCACAGATGAAGAGAGAGGCTCAGAGAGGGAAAGTGACTTTTTAAAGCTCACACAGCTAGACAGCAACTGATGCACATCCAAACCCAGGTCTCTCTGGTGCCAGAGCCCAGCCCCTTGCCACTGTACCACACTGCCTCTTGGCAAGGCCATCTGAGCAAGTCATTTATACAAACCTAGCCATCCTGCCTGCCATGGAAATCAGGGTTCCCCTGGTTAAGCGGTCCGCCAGACATCCAGCTAAGCCCTGGGGGAGGAAACAGGGGCTCTGAGAAGTTCAGTAGGCTGCCCTCACTGAGGCATCAGCAGAAGAAACAGGTCTTCTCAGCTGAACTGAGTGAAGCCAGCCCCATCCCCCAGGTGGTCAACCTGCTCCACCAGCAGCCTGCCCCAGCTGAGCGAATGGCTCCACCACCCGCTACCTTCTCAGACCAAAACCCAGGGAGGACAGGCATCTTCGATTCCGTTCCTATACCTCCACCTCCCATGCATCAGCACGTCCTGCCGATATGCACCCCTTTATCAAGTGTTGGTATTGAGTTCTTGGTATGGATCAGATGCTGTCAAGGCCTTCCCTGCTTCCCCTCTGGAGTCCCTCCCCCACCATTACTCTCCATCACAGCTCTGTCTCCTTCCAGCCCTTTCCACCACAGGTTACTTTGGAGTTTTCCTCTGCTGGCCTTTGGCTGCTCCCCATGTCTGTTTGTTCACCCTCCCGTTCCTAGCTCCTAGAACAGTGCCCGGCACTGCAGAAATTCATACTGGATACATGATGATGTCTCAAGCCCAGTCCTAGCCTTGGCCCTAATGTGATCCTTCCCTGGTTTGCCCCAGAGCCTGGGGTCTCTGATCCTTTGGAGATCCTTAGTCCAGAAGCCATCAACCCCAGGGTCAGGGGACACCTTGTCTGTGCCTGTCGCTATGAGGTAATGTGATAACACTGCATACAAACACGAGGTCTTGGTGCCCTTCAGGGGCTTCCTTGTTCCCACCTGTGCAGGCTTGTCTGTGGTCATGTTGTGAGGCTTCTGAGAAGGGGGTTATGCCTCGGCTGTTTCTGTGGCATTTTAGAGGCCTTCCGTGCATCACTGCAGTGCCTCCCTGTGTCCACACATATCCCTGTGACACGTATCTGAGCCTGTGAGTCTCTGGGCAGGTGTTATCTTCTTTCTTTGACCTTTATGCAGCAGAGCCAGGCACTGTCCCAAGTGCTTTACCTGCTTTTTCTCTTGTGGGACTCACAACAATCTATCAAGCAGGTATTGCTAATGTCATCGTCCTCCTATAGGTTAAGAAATGAAGCCCAGAGAGGTTAAGTGGCTTGCCCAAGTTCACAGAGCCTACAAGAGACGGACCAGCTTGAACCAGCCATGCATTGTACTTAACGGCGGGGGTGGGGGCTTGTCTTACCTGTTTCTAAGTGTCACACTACTGGGTATGTGTGCATTGTCTCTAAGTATCACCTCTGTGTGTGAATCTGTGTGTCGTGTCTGTGTCCTGGGAGTCTAGCCTCTGTGTGTGTGTATCTATGTGTGTGTCCGAGGTTGTTGTGTACCTGTGTGTTTGTGTACCAAAGCTGTCCTGTTTCCCTGAGTGTCCTGCTTTTGTGTGCGTGTCTGAGAATTGTGTATCTCTGGGTCACAACTCTCTCTTTATGCGAATCTGTGAGGAGTGGGAGGGGCGTTGTGTACTTGTGTTTGTGCATCTAAGGGCTAATTCCTCTGAGTGTGTCTATGTGTTCATGTGTCTGAGGGCTGTCCTGTCGGATTCCCTGAGTGTCCTCCTCTCTATGTGTCGGTCTGGCCCAGGGCTGTCGCGTCTGTCTCTCGGCGCCCCGCCCCTGCGTGCGCGTTGGGAGAGACCTCGGACTACAAATCCCGGCAGACCCCGCGGCGCGCGGGCGGACGCGGGGCCGCAGAGGGCGGGGCGGGGCTTGGCGGTGCGCAGAGCCTGACTGCGGCACCTTCGCTGACGCTGCAGCCGTTGAGTCCTGCAGGTGTCCCGGGCCGCCCAGCCCCGCCGCGTCCCGCGCCCCCGGCCTTCCGCCTCGGCCCCGACCGCGGGGCATCGCGACGCCCGGGCCCGGCGATGAGCGCGAGGAGCCGCCATGAGCGCAGGTGAGCGCGCAGCCCCAGCCGACAGGAACCGGGCGCGGTCCCCGGACCGCCCGTCGTCGCACTTGTCGTGGGGGGACATCCCCACCGCGGGGGCGCGGGCCGAGGGAGCGACCCCTGGGACATCCCCTCGCCCGTGCCCTCCCCCATCCCAGAGGGGCCAGGAGCCCGGGGATGGCACCGTGCAGAGTCGTCCACTCTGCGCCTTCCTAAAGCCCTGGGAGAGGAGGCGCCTGGCGCCGCCGTGCAAAAGGATAATCCGGGGGCCGCGGTGGCGGGGCGCGGGGAAATGTCCCCGCGCAGTGACGGATGTCCAGGTGGGGGAAGAGACGTGGAGGCCGCTGCATCCAGGGCCTCTGAGTGGTTGTTCCTCTTGGCTGAATGAATGAATGGGGTTGGAGAAGCCAGGGCTCCTGAGTCCCTGGATCGGAGTGCCCTGGGGCACAAGTGCCACTCCTGATCCCCTGAGTCAGGCCCCCAGAGCAAGCCTGTTAGCACCCCGGTCCAGGGACCACACCCTCCATGTTACCTGTCCCAGGCCCTGTGTCTGGAGGCCACCCTTTCCAGAGTCTAATTCTACCTGCTGCAAATGGTGCCAGTAGACCTCTCGTGTTTAGAAGGGTCTCATTTCCACGTGGGTCACTCAGAGCCTAGACCTCAGCCAAGGGCCACCAACGCTTGAGCATCCTCTCTGCAGCTGCAGACCCTTCAGTTCAGGTCTCTCCCTCCGGTCTCCCAGCTTACTCCCCACCCTCCCCCCCCCCCAACTCTAGGGTGCACCCAGGGTGAGGAAGGGGAAAGAGGCTGAGGAAATATGGCCCCTGGACTTCAGATCCAAAGATCAGGGAGCTCCTGGCAGATTATCCCTCACACTCAGCCTGGCCCAGGAGAGGAGCTTCTGGCCACAGGAGAAGCACAGCAAGGGAGGAGGCAGCAGTGCTGCCCTGGGCCTCTGCCAGGTCATCAGCAGGAAACCGGTGCTTCCGCAGGAAACAAGAGGTTCCTAAATGGCTTTGACGCCAGCCCCTCCGCTCTGCAGTACTCGTGGCACTGCCCCAGGGCCGGGGAGTCAGACTAGGTTCAAGTCTAATCTTGACCACTCAGAGCTGTGTGACTTTGGACATGTTAATCAACCTCTGTGCCTCATTTTAAATGGGAATCCTAATCCATACTTTTGGAGAGGTGGCTGTGAGGATGAAGTGAGAGGAATGTGTTCATTTAGACCCACTCATTTTCAGCTTCTCCCCTTGCAAGCTGTATGACCCCGGGCAAGGGATTTTGAAGCTGTGTTCCTCAGTTTCCCCAGCTGTAAAATGAGATGATAATAGTCCCTCCCTCAGAGGGTTACGCGTGAAGATCAGTCGCTGTTATTCAGAAGAGCAATGCAGTCAGTCATTTGTCAAAGTATTCTCATCCCAAGCAACTGGCCTGAGCTGGTGGTACCGGAAGAGATCAGACAGTGCTCTGACCCTCCTGTGCCATCCCTGGGGAGACTGCGATGCGAATAGAGATAAACAAGCCCTTCTGAGTGTTTTGACAGATGTTCTGCAAGAGCATGCCCTGGGCTTGACCTTGCTGGGAGACTAGAGTGTTCCACAGATGTGACTTCCTCCTTCAAGTTCCCTTCCTCCTTCCCCAGGTTGACGGGGAGAGCATCCTTGTGAAATGATGGGTGTGAGATAGACACAAGGAAGAACTTCCAGAGGGAACATTGTTTAGGTCCCAGGGGAAGTGATCCAGTGAGGGCAGCTCCACATGGTCTCTGGCAGGGCCCTTCAAGAAGAGGCTTGTTCCTCTGCACCTCCCAGCTGACCCAGAGGCAGGAGATGGACACAGTGACTCTTGCACCATCGCTTCCATGCTCTGTTATGTCAGTGAGGTGTACAACCTTCACTCATTGGTTCATTCATTCAGTAAATGGTTCCTGGGTCCCAGCCACATGCCAGGCACTGTGAGCAGGAGGGCGATGACACCTGTGCAAGCCTGAGGTGTTGGTGTCAGTGGGTGGGGGTGAGGTGGGCAGAGAGGATTTTGGAGTAAGGCCCCTTCCAGCTGCGAGACAAATTGGTGGGCACACTGCCTCTCTCAAGGCT
Organism: Eschrichtius robustus; assembly: GCF_028021215.1. Classification (NCBI taxonomy): domain Eukaryota; kingdom Metazoa; phylum Chordata; class Mammalia; order Artiodactyla; family Eschrichtiidae; genus Eschrichtius; species Eschrichtius robustus. Next base: position 13,044,004 of record NC_090826.1, on the reverse strand, counting down.
CAGTTTTCTCATCCGTAAAATGGGATAAGTTGCTTGATTGTTGCAGGAGGAAAGCAGATCGGCAGGAGCAAAGTGGCCCACCTGGGGTCAGCGCAGCATGCTGCAGTCCCATCCCCAGCACAGCTGCTGGCCTGAGGGTTTGAAGGCCCGGGGAAGAGCTGTTGAGTGCACACAGGGGAGCAATGGCACAGCTGTGGGTTTGCAGACAGGGCAATGGGAATGTAGAGGGGAGCCTGAGAAATGGGTCAGAGCGGAAGCCACACCTCCTTGGCAGGGGAGCCAGTAATGCCCGCCTGTACAGGTCATGCTTCAGGAACTTCAAACACCCCATGTGCCAGCTACTTTGGGGTTATGATCCTAGAGATGGGAAACGGAAGCCTGGAGAGGCTGAGGCACTTGTGAGAGAGCCAGGAGCACAGTTACTGATGGGGACGACAGCGACGGCGCTGGTAGTGCCGTCGTTTAAGAGCGTGGACCCTACAGCCGCACTGCCTGGATCCACGTCCCGCCGCGCGCTGGCTGTGTGGCCTTTGGACAGCTTACTTCACCTCTCTGGGCCTCAGTTTCCTAATCTGTAAAATAGGGATAAAAGTAGTCCCCACTTCACAGTGGTGAGGAATGAATGAATCGATGTGTGTAAAGCCCTTGAACAGTGCCTGGCCTGTGTCAGCCCCTGATAGCCCTGAGGTACTCTTTTTGTTGTTGTTGTTTTTGTTTTTTGGCCGCACCGAGGGCTCGTGGGGGATCTTAGTTCCCCAACCAGGGATCGAACCCATGCTCCCTGCAGTGGAAGCACGAAGTCCTAACCACTGGACCACCAGGGAAGTCCCCCCTAAGGTGCTCTTTTTCCTTACACCTCAGAAACCACCCGAGAAGAGCCCTAAAGGGGGTGAAACTACCCGCCCTGACCCACTCAAGGAGCAGGTCTCCAGGGCTGGTGAGGGGCTTTGGCAAGAAGGACAGCTGGGACTGTGGCCTTTTGAGGAGGGGACAAGAAAAGGGTTGTGGCTTGTTGGTGGCCAAGGACCTGAGAACCCAGGTTGCCAGACCGGGTCAGTTGCCCTTGAATGCCTGTTGTTCTGCCCCCCAAGACAGGATCCAGGGCGAGCCTCCCCCCGCCCCTGCACAACACACACACGCACCAGAGAGCAGAAGGGCCTCGGCTGTTTCTTGTCTGCGGGCTGTTGTCAGGAAGGGAAGGAAATCATGCCCTGACAAGCCTCACACGCAAGCTGGATTGGGCCGGGACCAGAGAGCAAAAGGGACCACCCCAGGGGACCCAGGCTGGGGTCTCTGAGCCCCAGGGCAGAAGGCTGACCAGGCCTCCTGCCCTCTGGCTTTGAGACTTTACTGTTGGCCAGACACCCGGATGGTTGAGAGCTACAGGCTTCGTGTGTATGTGTGGGAGTTCCCCAGAGACCAGGCCCTTTCTGGAGCTGGTGGCAGCTCCATATGTTTTCTGAGTCACCCAGTGGACAGGGGAGGGATTGACCGTGGGTGGGGCTTGGGTTAATTTGGGTTTTGAGTCATCCTGTTTGAAAGAGGCCTCAGGCGGCACAGGGCATATGCCCTGTTCTCTGGAAGTGCCCACATTGGCCCCCAAAACACAAGATCTGGGCTCTGACTTCCTGGCTCCACCATTTACCAGGGGGCCTTTGTGACTCTGAGCCTCGGTTCCCTCATTTGTACAAATGGGAAAAATAAGAGTCCCCTCATCGTGTTGCCAGAGGGTTAAATGAGCTAATTCGCGTGGAGGGTTAGAGCAGCTCTTGTCACCTGGGAAGTGCTTAATGGATATTGGCTGTTCTTATTATGGTAATTACCATAGTAATTATTATCACAGTCCTTATGTGGAGATATGGGGGGCTGCGATAGGACAGAACAGACTCTGCGTGGTCTGATGGGAATTAAAACCCACCCTGGGACTTCCCTTGTGGTGCAGTGGTTGAGAATCCGCCTGCCAATGCAGGGGACACGGGTTCGAGCCCTGGTCTGGGAGGATCCCACATGCCGCGGAGCAACTGGGCCCGTGAGCCACGATTACTGAGCCTGCGCGTCTGGAGCCTGTGCTCCGCAACAAGAGAGGCCGCGATAGTGAGAGGCCCGCGCACCGCGATGAAGAGTGGCCCTCACTCCCCGCAACTGGAGAAAGCCCTCGCACAGAAACGAAGACTCAACACAGCCAAAAATAAATAAATAAATAAATAAATAAATAAATAAATAAATTTATTTAAAAAAAAAAAAATGATGTCTAAAAAAAAAAAGATGAGCAGCCCTGTCCCTGCCCTCAGAGTGGAGAGCAGACGGAAAGTGGGACACACAGCTCCCAGGACGCTAATAGCTGGATGTGCGGGTGCTCTTGAAGCTCAAAGTGCTCAGCAGGCCCCGTCCCCCGGCTCTGGGCCCACACGGAGCCAGAACTCGCCAGACGCACAAGGAAACGAGGTACAACGAGTGAGGACCAACAGGACAGCCCGGTAACAGACCCGTGAAGACTCGAGTTACTGGATTTATCAGACCAGATTTATAAAATGACTGTGCGTAAGTCGTGGTTAAAGAAGGAGGGAGGAGCCCCCCCACCCCCCACCAAATGCCGTTTCTCCTTCTGTCCACAGACAGCAGCCCGCTCGTGGGCAGCACGCCCGCCGGTTACGGGACCCTGACGGTAGAGACATCTATAGATCCCCTCAGCTCCTCAGTTTCATCCGTGGTACGTGGGCAGGGGAGGGGCAGGGGCAACTCCAGCTGGGGGTGATACCCCGGCCCACCCGGATACCCCGGCCTCCTCCTCCAGCCCCCGCCCGCCCCACGACCTTGGCCTGCTCTCGCCCGTGTCCACAGAGGCTCAGCGGCTACTGTGGCAGTCCATGGAGGGTCATCGGCTATCACGTCGTGGTCTGGGCGACGGCGGGGATCCCTCTGCTGCTCTTCCGATGGAAGCCCCTGTGGCGGGTGCGGCTGCGCCTCCAGCCGTGCAGCCTGGCCCGCGCCGAAACCCTCGTTATCGAAATAAGAGACAAAGAGGTGAGAGGCGGGGGAGCAGGGGCGAGCCTGGAGCTGGAGAGGGGCGGTGGTGGCTCAGGGTTGCGGGGCGGAGGATGCTCGGGTTCTCAGCCCAACCTGGCCGCTGACGTTCTGTGGGACCTTACACAGGTGCTTCTCCTCCCTGGACCTCAGCTTTCCCATCCGAGCAGTGGGCGGACGGGACGGGGTGGGTGATTCCCGAGGAGGTCACCTCTATCCTTGATCCCTGCCTCCTCCAGCAGGGGCCACCTGGCTGTCGGGTGGGGCCGGGGAGGGGAGGGGTCTCTTCCAGGACTGAGTCCACACCTCCGTGTTCCAGGATAGTTCGTGGCAGCTCTATACTGTCCAGGTGCAGACTGAGGCCATCAGCAAAGACAGGTGAGGCAGCCCCATCGCCCCTTCCCAGGAGCCCCTGCTCCCCCTGCCCTCCCCCCACGAAGGCTCTGATCCCGGGGCCTCCCATCCGAGAGAGGGAAGGTGGTTCCGTGGGGATGGGAAGGTGCTGGGGCAGCTCCCAGGGCTCCACAGTAACTCCACCGCCGTCCCCAGCCTGGAGCTGCCCCCACAGACCCAGGCGGAGGACGGCCGGAGCCAGGCAGCTGTGGGGACACTACCAGAGGGGACATGGAAGGACACCGCCCAGCTCCACAGAACCGAGGAGGCAGTAAGTGGACAGCTGGGTTCTGGGCAAGTCCTTGCCTGTCTCTGGGCCTCAGATTCACACCCTGTACAATGGGGGCTGGACTCCAGCTGTTCTCCGGGCACCTCTGGTTCTCTTGTCCCAATCGTCCAGGCTGCTGGCCGATCACCTTTTACCCTTCCGTGCCTCTCCCGCCTCTTTCCTGTGCCATCCCCCTGCCGCCCCCGACACACTCCTCCTGGGGCCGCCTCCAGCCCACCTCTCCTCTCTCCCACCCAGCAGCGGATGCTGCGCTACTACCTCTTCCGGGGCCAGCGCTATGTCTGGATCGAGACCCAGCAGGCCTTCTGCCGAGTCAGGTAGGGGTCAGGGCCGGCGCTGCTACACCACGCCCACAGCGCGTGCTGCATTGGGCAGAGGAGGTGGCATGAGGTGGCCCAGCCTGGACTCTCCTCTCAGCTCTGTGCCTTGACCCCCTCAAATCGCTGAGCCTGTCTGTCAATAGCTCATGAAGGGAATCCCGGCCTCCTAGGGTTGTTTCGAGGGTAAAGTATATTACTGTCATGTGAGGCTTGGCACGGCACCTGGCCTGAGGTGGCAACACTGCTGTGAATCAGACCGTAAGCTCTGGACTTGGACCTTCTGTTTGGCGTCTTGTACCTGCTCTGCCACCTACTAAGTGCTTGATAAATATGAGCTCAGTTTATGTCTTAGTTTGAGCCCCGAGAAGCAGACCTCAAGACGAGGATTCAAGTGCAGGGAATCTGTTTGCAAGGTGATGCCAGGAGACGCAGGGGAAGTGAGGCCGGGAAGAGAAGGCAGCCGGTGGAGGGGGCTTGATGTGGGCACCTGGAGCACAGTCCCTTGGGGATCCCTTTGAGCCAGTGTAGGGCACGCACCTCAGGGTGCCCTCACCCAAGGAGTGAGGAAACCAGGGGGTACGTACCCATCACCTTCCTACCGTTACCAGTTGTGGAATACATGAACTCTTGCACAACTTTGGCCTTCCTGGCTCATGGGCAGACCGTGCTTATGCAGCCAGGAGAAGCCCTCAAGCCGGGACAGGTGTTTCCAGTAAGAGGCTGCACCGCGCAGATGTGAATTCCAAGGGGGTGTGGGGAGGGCACCAACAGCCTCTGCTACGTGAGAGGAATAGCAAAACTCGCTGACGTGGGACTTCCCTGGTGGCGCAGTGGTTAAGAATCCGTCTGCCAACGGAGGGGACACAGGTTCGATCCCTGGTCCGGGAAGATCCCACATGCTGCAGAGCAGCTAAGCCCGTGCGCCACCTACTGAGCCTGTGCTCTAGAGCCCACGAGCCACAACTACTGAGCCCGCGTGCCACAACTACTGAAGCCCCGCATGCCTAGAGCCCGTGCTCCACAACAAGAGAAGCCACTGCAATGAGAAGCCCGTGCACTGCAACGAAGAGTAGCCCCCGCTCACTGCAACTATAGAAAAGCCCGCACACAGCATCGAAGACCCAACGCAGCCAAAAAAAAAAAAAAAATCGCTGACCTTTGTCACCTAGTAAGTGCCAGGAACCGTCCAAGCACTTTGCAAAACTTATCTCATTTAATCCACCCGTAGCCCTGTGAGGGAGATGCTGTCACCGTCTCCATCTTGCAGATGAGAAGTCTGAGGCCCAGAGAGGTTAAGTGACTTACTTAAGAAGACATCATTGTAAAGAAAGCTCTAAATGTCACTAAATAATAGCGGCTGTTGTCACTGTTAAGTATTATCATCTCTCATTGTTTTTCCTGGGTGAGATGGTTTGGGGCCCGATCAGAGGAACAAAAGGAGAAAGTTAGGCCCAGAGTTCGTGAGGGACCAGCCTTCTCCCGGGAGCTCGGTGTGGCGGAGGTGGGCCAGGAGGGGTGGGGGGGTGCAGAGCTCAAACCCCGCCACCCACACGAGTGCCCCCTCCCCGTCCTCCCAGCCTGCTGGACCATGGCCGCACCTGTGACGACCTCCACTGCTCCAGCACCGGCCTCAGCCTCCAGGACCAAACCGTGAGGTGGGTGCTCCCTGAGAGCTGGGGCCCCCCTCTCTTGCCCCCCTGGGTGTGGCCTTCTTCCAGTCACCTGCCTTCTCTGGGCCTCAGTTTCCCCAGCTGGAAAGTAGGGAGCTCCGTCGCCGCTAGAGGGTCCAGCTGCCACAGCCCCTCTATCTGATAGCCCTGCCGCTTTTCCTCTTACAGGAAGACCATCTACGGCCCCAACGTGATCAGTGTACCAGTCAAGTCCTATCTGCAGCTGCTGGTGGACGAGGTAGGGCTGTCCCTGGGCCTCGCCCCAGCTCTGGCCTGAGCTGGCTGTGTGACCTGGGCCAGGGGCTTGCCCTCTCTGGGCCACCCGTACAGAGGCAGATTGTACCAGCTGTCCTCTTCTCCATGGTGGAGAGCTGTCTCAGAACCAGCCCCAGTCAGCTCAGGGAGAGGAATTGGAAGTTCTGGTCCAGGCTGGGGCTGGGGATTAGAGGCCAAGAGACAAACCCACACAGCCTGGGCTCCTGCTGTGTGCCAAGTGCCAGGCTCCAGAGTCTGGGTCCTTTCCGTGCATTACCCACTTTCACGCTCCAACAGCCTCGTGGTAGGTACATTCCGTTCACACATGAGGAACCGGAGCTACAGAGTGGGGGACATGGCATGGCCAGGGTCACGTGTGGACAAAGGGAAGCCAGTGGCCTGGACACACCTAGAGTACACTGCTAACATCCCAGCCCTCTGAGCCAGGGGCAGACACCTGTGAGACAGAGAGGAGGCCTTGGAGTCTGGCCTGATGTAAACCCTAGTCAGCCACCTGGGAGCTGTGTGGTTTTAGGCAAGTGACTTCACCCTTCTGTGCCTCAGTTTCCTCAGCTGTAAAATGAAGCTGATGGTAGCATCTGCCTTGTGGAATTGTCCTCACCATCCTATGACATTTAGATGATGTGCTTAGCAGGGGCCTGGCGTGTAAACACCCGTGTGTCCTCTTTAGAGCGAAGAAGCTGGTGGCTCAAGGGACATCTGGACAGGACTGACCAGGAGACAGGCCTGGCTTTAGTCCTTTGGCAACTGCCGGGCCCTCTGCTTCCGTGGGCACAGGAGGCCCAGCCTGTGGCTGGGCCGCCCTGGGGGACCTGGGCCCTGACGCTGCCTCCCCGCCCCTCCCCCAGGCACTGAACCCCTACTATGGGTTCCAGGCCTTCAGCATCGGGCTGTGGCTGGCTGACTACTACTACTGGTATGCCCTGTGCATCTTCCTCATCTCCATCGTCTCCATCTGCGTGTCCATGTACAAGACCAGAAAGGTGTGCGGTGTGAGGTGGAAGGGACAGGGCAGGCGGTGTCCGAGGGGACCTCCACCCACCCACTCCCTGCTTGTCCCCCTGCCCACAGCAAAGCCAGACTCTGAGGGACATGGTCCAGCTGTCTGTACAGGTGTGCGTGTGCCGGCCTGGGGGAGGTGAGAGGCTGGGGGAAGTGAGAGGTGGGGGAGGGAGGGAAGCTGGGGGAGGTGAGAAGCTGGGGGAGGGAGAGAGGCTGGGAGAGGGAGGGAGGCTGGGGGAGGGAGGGAAGCTGGGGGAGGGAGAGAGGCTGGGGGAGGTGAGAGGCTGGGGGAGGGAGAGGCTGGGAGAGGGAGGGAGAGGCTGGGAGAGGGAGGGAGGCTGGGGGAGGGAGAGAGGCTGGGAGAGGGAGGGAGGCTGGGGGAGGGAGAGAGGCTGGGGGAAGGAGAGAGGCTGGGAGAGGGAGGGAGGCTGGGGGAGGGAGGGAGGCTGGGGAGGTGAGAGGCTGGGGGAGAGACGAAGGCTGGGGGAGGCAGTGGGGGAGTCCCCTCCAGGCTATACTGAGGCCCCTGCTTGCCCGCAGAGGAGGAATGGGTCGACTCCAGTGAGCTCGTGCCGGGAGACTGCCTGGTGCTGCCCCAGGAGGGTGGGCTGATGCCCTGCGATGCTGCCCTGGTGGCTGGCGAGTGCATGGTCAATGAGAGCTCTCTGACAGGTCGGTGCCTGCCCCTGGCCAGCAGCCTCCTGTGCCCCCTCCCGGGCCACCAAGCCTCTCTGCCTTGTGTCAGAACTCCTAGATGGAGTTCTCTTTTCCCTTTGCTCAGGTAACAGTCCCGGCCTCAGCCAGTCCTACCCCTGCAGATGCTGGGTGAGGCACTGCTACTCTTTGCCAGGCAGCGAGCTCAGGGCTTTACAGAGATTAAGCCCTCTCGTGTCAATATCTTATTTGAACTATAAAAGTAACACAGCTTGTTACAAAATAATTCCAACAGAAGGAGAACAACGCCTGCCCCCCACCCTGGCCCCCCCACTCTGCCCATGCTGTATGCTCACAACTCTTTCTGGCTCCCCTGAGAGACGGTTCCTGGAAACTGGCTGCACACATCCCAGGACTGTCTCACTGTGTCTGTGTCTTTTGCCCTCTCTGAGCTTCAGTGTACCTCTCTGTAAAATGGGGGCAGTGATTTCTTCACACATAGTTACAAGCGTTAAATGAGACCTGGGGCTTCCATAACCGTTCTGGGCATAAGGCTTGGTCTTGCTGGTGGGAGGGAGCAGCATGGGCCTCACACCACATCCCTCCCAGGGGAGAGCGTTCCAGTGCTGAAGACCGTCCTGCCGGAGGGACCGGTGCCCTACTTCCCAGAGACCCACCAGCGGCACACGCTCTTCTGTGGGACCCTCATCTTGCAGGCCCGGGCCTCTGTAGGACCCCATGTCCTGGCAGTGGTGACCCAGACAGGTAACGAGTCTGGGAAGTGGGGAGGGATGCTGGGCCCAGCACCTAGAGGAGAGGTGACACAGAGCCAGGCAGGACCCATCTCTGCCACTGCCCTGCTGTGCGACTCAGGCACGTCCCACCCCTACTTGGGATTGGCTGGAGTGGGCAGGGACGTGGCAAGAAGGAAGGAGCCCACCCCTTAGGAAGAGAGCAGTGCTGTACGTCTCCAGCAGGCCCCTGCCACGTGTGAAAGGGACCCAGTGTGTCACCAGATTTGACATTTTTCAGCGAAAGCCACACATCTGAATTTTAAGTGAAACCACCCAGTTTGTAGATGGTACTACTAACTCCTTACTTACTAAGCTTATGAAGGCTGGGCAAGGCCTGTGGCCATCCCGTGTGACCGCCAAACTGGGTGATTGCTGACCCCCGGAGCATCATGCCTTACAACCCCAGAGGTGTGGATGGTGTGGGGGAGGGGTGGAGTCATCCTGACCCTCAGTTTCCCCTGCCTCGGTCTCCCCATCTCCTCCCAGGGTTCTGCACGGCTAAAGGGGCCCTGGTGAGCTCCATCCTGCATCCCCGGCCCATCAGCTTCAAGTTCTATAAACACAGCGTGAAGTTTGTGGCCGCCCTGTCTGTCCTGGGTGAGTGGCCCCCCGCACCCCACTTTGCCAGTGGCCCCCGGAGCCCCGTTCCCAGTCCCGCTGAGTCCCTTGCTGTCTCCTCAGCTCTCCTTGGCACCATCTACAGCATCTTCATCCTCCACCGCAACCAGGTAAGCCTCGGGGGCCGGGCGGGGGCTGCCACTGGAGGCCCAGGGCCCACCCGGCCTGGCCCTTGGCCTTCACAGTGCCCCCTGCCAGGTGCCTGTGGACGAGATCGTGATCCGGGCTCTGGACCTGGTGACGGTGGCAGTGCCGCCCGCCCTGCCTGCCGCCATGACTGTGTGCACGCTGTACGCCCAGAGCCGGCTGCGGAGCCAGGGCATCTTCTGCGTCCACCCGATGCGCATCAACCTGGGGGGCAAGCTCCGGCTGGTGTGTTTCGACAAGGTGGGGGCCGTGGCGGGGGACACACGGCCAGGCCCCCCACACCCACATCCCTCATTCAGCAACGTTGACTGAGGGCTTGCTGAGCCCAGAGCCCCGCCGCCTGCCCGTGCGCCCCTGCTGTGAACACTGCCCACCGCCAGGTCCTGTCCTGGGATGGAAACACTCAGAGGCACCCTCCACCCCCAGCTCCCACCTGCATCAAGCTCACAGTCTGGAGCATGAAATGTCTAAAATCATTTAATTTGTTTGTTTGAGAACCACTGAGGGCCAACTGGGTACCCAGGGCTGCTGTCAACACTGGGGATCCAGCAGTGACCCACACGGACATGTCCCCACCACCATAATGAGTGAACCAGGGACCACAGAGAGCTGCCGATGGTGATGGGTTCTAGGGAGGCAGCAAGTGGGGCACGTGGTGGGTGGTACATGGGGGTCACTCCCTTGGAGGGCAGTCAAGGAAGGCTCCTCTGGTGCCTTGGTGACCTCTGAGGGGTGGGCCACACTGAGAGGAGAGCAGGGCTGGCAAGGTGGAGGGGAAGAAGTAGAGTGGCTCATGGCTCCTTGGAGGAGCAGACCCGTGTGCCTGGGGCTCGGGGAACAGTAGGGAGGGGGGCAAGAAGAAACGGGCAGAGCCCTGACCCATCAGAGGCTGGCGGGCCCTGGTGAGGAGTTTGGACGTTATTTAAACTGAAAGGGTGGAGCTTGGTCATCTTCGCAGAGCTCCCAGGCTAGCGAGGGGGCCAGATGTGTAACTGAGCCACTGGAATGTGGTATGGGAGAGGCAGGCATCCGTTCACGCATTCATTCACTTATTCACTCATTCATTACACTGAGAGCTGTACATGGCCAGGCCCTCTTCCTGGTACCTCAGTGAACAAATGATGGAGTAGTGAAGAGGCCATGGGTGGGAGCCCCGAGCAAGCACTACCTGACCCAACTGTAGGGTTAAAGAAGAAGACTTCCTGGGGGAAATGATGCCAGACCAAGAAACACTGCGGGTTGGGGAGGACAGCCTGGCAGAGGGACCTGCTTGAGCAAAGTCCAGCTCTGGCTCCTGGGGTTCCCATGGGCCCCGCCTGGCCAGGGATGTGGGCGCCCACCGCAGCGGGGCACAGCTCACCCCAGGACTCATCGCTGGCCCGCCCGCTTGCCCCCTGCAGACAGGCACACTCACAGAGGACGGCTTGGACGTGATGGGTGTGGTGCCCCTGAAGGGGCAGGAGTTCCTGCCGCTGGTCCCAGAGCCCCGCCGCCTTCCCATGGGGCCCCTGCTCCGGGCACTGGCCACCTGCCACACCCTCAGCCGGCTCCGGGACACCCCAGTGGGTGACCCCATGGACCTCAAGATGGTGGAATCTACCGGCTGGGTGAGGAGGCCGAGCAGGTCCGCCCCCTGCCTCTGGGCAGCCGAGCCCTAACTAAGCCCACCCAGTCTTCCTTCTAGGACTTCCAGGGGGCGTCTCTATCATGCCCACCACCGAGAATAACAATGGCCAAGGCCTAGTGCTGAGCACCTACCCTGTGCCAGCGCTCTGTTGCACGGGCCTCATCTCACGTACTGCTCCCCATAGCCCCAGGGAGGTAGCTTAAAACCTGCCTCACGAAGGAAACTGAGGCTGAGAGAGATTTGGAATAACTTGTGCAAGGTCACCCAACGGCTTGTAAATGGCAAAGCCAGAGTTTGAACTCGGGTCCTCCCAACTCCAAAGCCCACATTCTTGACTTCTGTTCTATCCAGTCTCCCATGAAGGAAGTCCTCCATGAGTTTAACTTGGGTCTCTCCCACTGCCTCTCTCCATGGGCCAAGGATTGGCTGCCCCAGGCCAAGCCAGCACCCGGCCTCTCGATGCCAATGTTCTCTGCCTGCCTCCCAGGTCCTGGAGGAGGGACCAGCTGCAGACTCGACATTTGGGACCCAGGTCCTGGCAGTGATGAGACCCCCGCTTCAGGAGCTCCACCTGCAGGGCATGGTGAGCTGAGGGGGGTGCCTGTGGGGCGTGGGCTGGGAGGGGTGGGCTCCACAGGCCAGCCCCTCAGCTGCCCCTCCAACCCTACAGGAGGAGCCCCGGGTGCCGGTCAGCATCCTCAGCCATTTCCCCTTCTCATCGGCCCTGCAGCGCATGAGCGTGGTGGTGGCGTGGCCGGGGGCGGCTCGGCCCGAGGCCTGCGTCAAGGGCTCCCCTGAGCTGGTGGCAGGCCTCTGCGACCCCAAGACAGGTGAAGGGGGAGGGCCCCAGAGTCTGCAGGTCGGCATTGGCACGGAATGGGGTGGGCGCCCAGCCCCTGTCGCTGCCCCCACCTCCCCGTCCCAGTGACACCTGCCTCTCCCTGGCAGTGCCCACGGACTTCGCCCAGATGCTGCAGAGCTACACAGCTGCTGGCTACCGCGTGGTGGCCCTCGCCAGCAAGCCGCTGCCCATCGCACCCAGCATGGAAGCAGCTCAGCAACTGACGAGGTGGGCCCTGGGGACTGAGCCTCCGGCCTCGCGTGGGCAGAGGGGGGCAGAGCCCAGGGCCGATGCCCCTGCCCAGTGGCTGGGGGAGGGGTCGTGGCCACTGCGTGACCTCTGACCCGGGTCTGCCCACCCTCCAGGGACACTGTGGAGTGGAAGCTGAGCCTCCTGGGGCTGCTGGTCATGCAGAATCTGCTAAAGCCACAGACGACACCTGTCATCCAGGCTCTGCGAAGGACCTGCATCCGCACCGTCATGGTGACAGGTACCAGCAGGGCCTGGGTTAGGAGGGCAGAATCTACCCCATTCCGGGCAGAGATGAGGGTACCTGGCGTCCCTTCCCGGGGCATCTCTTTGGGCCCCTGCCTCAGGCCTGGTCCTTTTCAGACATTTCAGGTATCTTCACAGTCTCCCTCCTGAGTGATAATTGTCACCCCAGTTGACAGATGAGGAAAGTGAGGCTCGGAGGAGTAGAGTGACTTCCAAAGAGTCTGGGGCTGGTGTTGGACAACCTGGGTTCGAGCCCAGCTGCTCACCTGCTAGGTGACCTCTCCCCAAGTTCCAGTTTCCAACTCCGAGAAATGGGGGAAGTTAGGTCAGCCTCAAAGGTTGTGACAATTTCATGGAGCAAGAAAAGAAAGATTCAGGGGACTTTCCTGGCGGTCCAGTGGTTAAGACTCCTCCCTTCCAGTGCAGGGGGCACGGGTTCAATCCCTGGTCAGGGAACTAAGATTCCACATGTCGCGTGGCACGGCCAAAAAAAAAAAAAAAAAAAAAATGGTATATGTAGAGCTCAAACCCAGGCTCCCAGTTTCTCCTAAGACCTTTGATCCCTAGTTTTATAGACAAGGAAACCCAGGTTCAGAGACACTGATACCCTGCCTGAGCTCACTCAGCCAGTCATGGCAGACAGATTCTGTCCGGCCTCAATTTTCCCATCTATACGTGTCAGGGTGAGGATGGCCCCCCTCAGTAGCAGCTGGACCCTGACCGTGCCCCATACCCCCAGGGGACAACCTGCAGACAGCGGTCACCGTGGCCCAGGGCTGCGGCATGGTGGGCCCCCAGGAGCGCCTGGCCATCATCCACGCCAACCCCCCTGAGCGGGGCCAGCCCGCCTCCCTCGAGCTTCTGCCAGTGGAGTCCTCTGCAGCCGTGACCGGGGCTCAGGTGAGGCTGACCCCGAGTTCCGCCACAGACCCCACCCATGACTCCGCCCCTGTGTCAGCTGTCCCGGGCCCCAGCTCTCAGGGTGGGCAGGGGGAGCTCAGCTGAGCTTCCCGGGCCCCCAGGATCCTGACCAGGCCGCAAGCTACACCATGGAGCCAGACCCCCGATCCAGCCACCTGGCCCTCAGCGGGTCCACCTTTGGTGTCCTTATGAAGCACTTCCCCAAGCTGCTGCCCAAGGTAGGGCTGCCCCCGGGCCTCCCTGGTCGCCCCACACCTCGCCATGCTCTGCTCCCTCCTCTTGGCTGCCTCAGCCCCTCCCCTGTCTCCCTGTGCTCCCAGGTCCTGGTCCAGGGCACCGTCTTTGCCCGCATGGCTCCCGAGCAGAAGACAGAGCTGGTGTGTGAATTGCAGAAGCTTCAGTGAGTGCCTACGGGGGAGGGGCCTGCGGGCGCCCAGCTGGCCCATAGGTCCCTGCTTCCCACCCCAGGCATTAAGGAGCCATCGGCCTCAGAGAGCCCGGCAGGCACCCCCGGGTCTGTCACGCTGACAGTAGTACACCGCCCTCAGTATCTGCGGGGGATCGGTTCTGAGAGTCCCTGCAGATACCAACGTCCACAGATGCCCGAGTCCCTTATGTAAAATGGCGTAGTACAGTCGGCTCTCCGTATCCATGGATACAGACCCCGTGGATACAGACCCTGTGGCTACTGTAATTGCACCTATTTACTGAGCACCTACTGCGTACCATTTACTGAGCATTTCCCAGGCACCCAGCGGGCAGTCGGGATGCAGCCATCCCCGTGTTCTGCCAGCCAGCCCGGGCGGTGGGTGGGCCATTTCGCAGCTGAGGAGGGCCCTCCCGGGCTCAGAGCCAGCACGTGAGTCCGGGCCACGCCTGCCCTCCCCTCTCCGACAGGTACTGTGTGGGCATGTGTGGGGATGGCGCCAATGACTGCGGGGCCCTGAAGGCGGCTGACGTGGGCATCTCGCTGTCCCAGGCCGAGGCCTCAGTGGTCTCGCCCTTCACCTCAAGCATGGCCAACATTGAGTGTGTGCCCATGGTCATCAGGTGAGGCGGGCAGGGGCCTGGTGGGGGGCGGGGTCTCAGCAGGGCCTGTCAGCCGGTCTGGGCCCCCTCATGCCCATACCCGCTCCCCAGGGAAGGTCGTTGTTCCCTGGACACGTCGTTCAGCGTCTTCAAGTACATGGCCCTGTACAGCCTGACCCAGTTTATCTCTGTCCTGATCCTCTACACGGTGAGTATCTGCAGGCCCCGTGCCGGGCCCGGGGCGAGGACCTCAGCAGTGTGGTGGGAGCCCGGCAGGTTCTGGAGTAGACAGCGTGGCCTCAAATCCTGCTCCAGCCGCGTGGCTTAGGCGCTCCGGAGCCTCGGCGGTGAGGCTTGTCTGAGATTATGAAAGCACTGAGCACCTGGTGCACAGTAGGTCCTCAGAAACGGGAGCGGCTGTCCTGTGCTAGCGTTTCATCCCTGTCCTCTGGGAGCTCCCCATCTGCAGGGGGGACTGAGGCAGAGCCCAGGCGGGGGTGAAGGAGGGAGAGGCAGGAGTGGGACACCCGAGGCCTCTGCCCCTTTCCCATGAATCTGCCCGTTCCCCGCTCGCCCTAACTCAGACCTCAACTGTGCCTCCGGTCTCCTGTCCAAAGGGTATCACCGCCTCCTCTGCTCAGAGCACGCGTTGCTCGCCCCCGCTGGAAACAGGTGACGCCATGGGGCAGTGCAGGCCTCGCGCCAGCTTTTGTCCCTGTGTCCACCTTAAACCTGAGGGCGGGAACTGTGTGTCCTCCAGAAACCTTGGGGCTCCGCAAGGCAGAGCCTCAGCCTCCGTCTCAGGCTGGTAGTTCCCATGAGATTTAGGCCTCCGCAGGTCAGCAGGGATGCCTTCTCCCTCAGACGGGGAGAGGGGCCTCCTGAAGGCAGGGCCGTGTCTCCTTCATCAGATTGGGAGTTCCCAGAGGCAGGAGGGTGCTGTCTGCCCATCAAGTTGCAGGGCAAGAAAACACCTTCCCCATCAGACTCCTTAAGGGCAGGGCTGGTGCCTGCCCCATCAGGCTAGGGGCTATCCTCCTCTCCGCCCTCCCTCCCTGCCGGTAGGTCAACACCAACCTGGGCGATGTGCAGTTCCTGGTCATCGACCTGGTCATCACCACCACGGTGGCGGTGCTCATGAGCCGCACGCGGCCGGCGCTGGCACTGGGTCAGGCGCGGCCACCAGGGGCCCTGCTCAGCGTGCCCGTGCTCAGCAGCCTGCTGCTACAGGTGGCCCTGGTGGCCAGCGTGCAGCTGGGGGGCTACTTCCTGACCGTGGCCCAGCCCTGGTGAGTAGCGGGGAGCTCGCCCCAGATCCCACCCATGCCCCGTCCTCCTCACCCTCGCTCCCTGACTCCCGGTCCCTGTGCCCCCAGGTTCGTGCCTCTGAACAGGACGGTACCCGCGCCAGACAACCTGCCCAACTATGAGAACACGGTGGTCTTCTGTCTGTCCAGCTTCCAGTACCTCATCCTGGCCATGGCTGTGTCCAAGGGGGCGCCCTTCCGCCGGCCGCTCTACACCAATGGTGCTGCTGTGCTGGGGGTGGGATGTGCTGGGGGCGGTAATGGAGGGGGAGGGGGGATGAGAGGGAGGGAGGGGGATGTGATGGAGGGAGGGGGGATGAGATGGAGGGAGGGGATGAGATGGAGGGAGGGGGGATGAGATGGAGGGGAGGGGGGATGAGATGGGGAGGGGGGAGGAGATGGAGGAGAGATGAGAGGGAGGGAGGGGGGAGGAGATGGAGAGAGGGGGAAGAGATGGAGGGAGGGGGGAGGAGATGGAGGGGAGGGGGGATGAGAGGGAGGGAGGAGGGATGAGATGGAGGGAGGGGGGATGAGATGGAGGGAGGGGGGATGTGATGATGGAGGGAGGGGGGATGTGATGATGGAGGGAGGGGGGATGTGATGATGGAGGGGGGAGGAGATGGAGGGGGGAGGAGATGGAGGGAGGGGGGAGGAGATGGAGGGAGGGGGGATGTGATGATGGAGGGAGGGGGATGAGATGGAGGGGGGATGAGATGGAGGGGGGATGAGATGGAGGGAGGGGGATGAGATGGAGGGGGGATGAGATGGAGGGAGGGGGATGAGATGGAGGGAGGGGGGATGAGATGGAGGGAGGGGGGATGTGATGATGGAGGGAGGGGGATGAGATGGAGGGGGGATGAGATGGAGGGAGGGGGATGAGATGGAGGGAGGGGGGATGTGATGGAGGGGGGATGAGGTGGAGGGAGGGGGGATGAGGTGGAGGGAAGGGCTGTGGGGCTGGTGCCTGTGGGGTCCCGTCGGGCATGGGTGTGAGTGTGTGGGGCTCCCTGGCCTGACGGACTCCCCCACCCCCAGTGCCCTTCCTGGTGGCCCTGGTGCTCCTGGGCTCCGTCCTGGGGGGCCTCCTCCTGTTCCCCGGCCTCCCGCAGGGGCTGCTGACACTGAGGAGCATCGCCGACACCTACTTCAAGCTGCTGCTGCTGGGCCTGGTCGCCTTCAACTTCGTGGGGGCCTTCATGCTGGAGGTGGGGCCCACCCCGCGTTGGGGTGGGAGGGGGCTCCGGGGGTGGGACTCAGCCACAGCTGCCCCCCTGCGACCTCCCTGTCCCCGGCAGAGTGTGCTGGACCAGTGTCTCCCAGGCTGCCTGCGGTGGCTCCGGCCCAAACGGGCCTCCAAGAAACGCTTCAAGCAGCTGGAGCGGGAGCTGGCCGAGCAGCCCTGGCCACCGCCCACCGGGCCCATGAGGTAGTGCAGGCCCGGCCGGCCGGCACCCTAAACACTGGATCTCCCTGCTTCTGAGCCACCCATCAGGACCCATCTCCAGAGACACCACTGCCATCGCTCCTGCAGCCCTGAGGTTGGCGGTTGTCACACTCAACGTCCCACATCTGCCCGGCCCAGCCTTCCCTGCCCCCGCCTGGGGAGATGCTAAGTACCCTTGTCCCCCACTTCGGACGCCCCACGTAGGGACAGCGGCCACCACCCGCACTCAGAGCCGCTGTCAGTGTAGCAAATAAAGTCACAATATTTTCCTGCCTCGGCCTGCCTGATACCACTGACCTGGGTGCCCCTGGCACGTGTCTGCTCCCGGCATCCCCTGATTTTTCAGATCATGTTGGACAACTCCCCTCTGAGCCTCCGTTTCCTCATCTGACGTCACGTCTCCAGGTTGAGCACGTGCCCGGTGCTCCGTTCAGCATTTTATAGGCATCATCATTTAATCCTTACAACTGTGGAGTACTGTCCCCCCCACCTTTTTATTTTTATTTTTGGCCGCACTGCATGGCTTGCAGGACCTTAGTTCCCTGACCAGGGATCAAACCCGGGCCCATGGCAGTGAAAGCACTGAGTCTTAACCACTGGACGGCCAGGGAATTCCCAGTCCTCCTTTTACAGATAACGGAAACTGAGGCTTAGAGGTCACGCAGGTAGTCAGAGCTGGGACCAGGTTGCTTTGACTCCGGAGTCCACACTCTTGACCGTCCTACCCTCCTGCAGGGGCAGGAGAGAATGGGCTTGACTCAAACAAGTGCCAGCACCTACAAGGCATTTAACTGGGGCAGTTCCCTGCTTTCCCCACCTCCCGCATCCTGGGATGCGTTTATGGTCCAGTTCTTCCCTCAGATGCAGTCCAGGCTCTGAGCCCACGTTTCCCAGCCAGAACCACGTGCACCATCTCCCGGGAAAGGGTGGGTGCTTCTGACCTCATCCCACCAGTGGGACCCTCGCCAAGCCCTGCTCTGGAGATGCAGCTCTGTCATCTGGTCCATCTGTGCTGGGCAGGGGACAACAGGAAAGAAAAGCCCCCGCCAACCTCATTACCGGAAGCTCCGGCACCACCCCCAGCCCACCCTAGTAGGAGCTCAGCGAATGTTGAATCAAACTGAGGACAAGGATGGGGGGCATGAAGAGGTAACCTGTGACACCAGGCACATCCACAGACCCTCTGCACTGGGCACTGAGTCATCAGACAGCAACGGTTCAGGGTGGCAGATGCTGTTCAAAGGGAGGCTGGAGGACACAGCGAGGCCTGGGTTTGAACCCCGCCTCTACCCCTAGCTGATTATTCATGCATTTGTTGGGCAGTCATGTGCCAGGCACAGGGGTTACAGCGGTGAACAAAAAACATGACCTCTGCCTGGGTGCAGCTTATAACGTGGTGTGAGAGGCGAGCGGGGAAGGAGCAAATCTCCAAGAACACTGGGAGAAGAGTCCCCACACCTGCTACTCCCTCCCCGGATAGCTGCCACCTGTGCTTGGGTCCTTAGAGCCAGAGAAGTGGGTAGAAGCAGCAGAGGATCTGGGAGCCAGGACGCTAGAGGTGGCAGCTTTGGGGCTTCAGTTTCCCCTTTTGGTCAAGCGTAGGGGACAGCAGTTCTGCCAGGCAGTTTCCTCTCCTACGCTAGTGCGATTGCATCTGGCAGCAGTGAAGGGCTGAGGAAGGGCAGAGAGGGCCAGGCTGGGCCCCGGGGCCCATAGTGCTCCAAGTGACAAAAATCCCTGCTATTCTGCCATAGACACTGGAGCAGGGAGGGGAGCGGGGTGGCAGATAGTTATTCATTCATCCATTCACTTGACAGACCAGCACTGGGGAACAGACGATGCACGGGACATAGTCAGTCCCTGCCTAACAGGATTCAGTATCTAAGGGACACGCAGCCTGAGGGGAGCCCAGGAGACCTGAAGGTGAGGGCCTGAATCAAGGGGCATCTTGATCCCCCTCCCAGCCTGAGCCCCCTGCCCCAGGCCTAGATTCCCGAGACCAGGCAGGACTGCCCCAGAGGCAGGAGACCTGCAACCCCACACCCGGCCAGCCTCCCAGGAGAATCCACTGTACATTCATTTATTCATTCCACAAATGTTTACTGAACAGCTGCTCTGAGCCTGGCACCGTGCCTAGTGAGCAAAAACTGAGGATGAGCAAAAGCAGACCTTGTCCCTGTCTTCACGTGGCTGACAGGCTCATGGGGGAGAGGGGCAGGATTCACATGGTCACATAGGGCAACAGCTGTGACCGGTAAAGCAGAAGATGCTTAAGAGCTCTAACAGGGAGAAAGGGAAGCCGCCTCTGAGGAAGGGAGGGTTTGATCTATAACCAGAAGGAGGAAAACCTCACCAGTGTTCCAGAAGGAAGAAACATCTTGAGCAAAGGCCGGGTGGCAGGTGGAGGAAGGGAGGGGTTTAATGAGAATCAGCCAAAAAGCCATTGAGGCTTTTGGGAGACCAGGCAGAGGGAATGAGGAGGCAGAGCCAGACTGTGATGAAAGGTAGGGTCTTTGGGGACCCCAAGGGAGTTTAGCCTTGTTCCCGGGTACCTTGGGAAACCAGTGACAGGCTTTAGGTAGAAGCCTCCCTGCCCCCCACCCTGTCTGAGGTGAGTGGGTGAGGGCAGGGCCCGTTTGGGAAGGCCTAGATTGGAGGTATTACAGAGTCAGAATTAGTGGTGGGAGCTGGATTGGCTGCAGGGGTTGAGCGCAGGGGAGTTACAGTTAGCCGGGTAAGGGTAAGGGAAGGATGGTGGGCTCATTCCCTGCATGGGAACACCTTCAAGGGCCAGGTCTGGGGAAGGTCGGGATGTTGTGAATTTGGACTTGGATCCTGTTGAATTGGATGTGCCTTGGGGACATTCGTGTGGCCAGGCCCCGTAGCCTGTGGACTGTGGTTTCAAAGAAATGCTGGTTATGGAAGGCAGCTGTGGCCGGGAGCTGGCTAGGGAGATCCGGAAGGCACCGAAGAGGCAGAAGGAAAACCAGGCCAGGAAGGGTGTCCTGGAAGCTGGGAGAAGCGAAAAGGGAGGGCGAGGCTTATTTCCCGCTGAGCAGCGGTGGGCGAATCATCTTTATGAGCCTCCTCTGTAAAATGGGGGCAGCAGGCTCACCTCACCCATCTCACCACTTTGCGCTCCGGCTGTGATGAGGCCGTGAGGAGAAAGCATTTTGCACAGCGACAAGTGCTGAACAGACGTAAGGCTGGCTCCGCGGGCGCCTCCTCCCCGCGGGGCTGCTTCCAGAAGAGGGTTGAAGACCCGAGG
Source organism: Eschrichtius robustus (assembly GCF_028021215.1). NCBI lineage: Eukaryota > Metazoa > Chordata > Mammalia > Artiodactyla > Eschrichtiidae > Eschrichtius > Eschrichtius robustus. The sequence goes on along the minus strand of NC_090826.1, from coordinate 13,023,885 downwards.
TCGCGGCGTGGCGGCCCGGGCGGCGGCGGCGGCGGCGGCGGCGCTCGCGTTAGGACCCAGCGGATCCAGGCTGGAGGGCGGGCGCCGGCCCCGTCGGGGGCCCGGAGGGGGGTTCGGAGCGGGCAAAGGGGCGGCTCCGGCGGGCGGACTCGGAGCGGGCCGCGGAGTGACCCGGCCAGGTAGGCACGGGCCTGGCGGCCTGACCGGGCCGGGGGCGCGAGGGGGGACTGGGTCGTGGGCCGCGACGTCGGAGGGCCCCCAGGTACTGAGGGCGTGGGGCTCTGCGGGTCCCCGATCCTGGGGGCGGCTTTCCTTTCGGGATCCCTGAACCCGGGGCCGTCTGAGCAGATGCTAAGAGGGCACTTGGAAAGTTTGGGGTCGTTTGGAGGGGAAGACGCGAGTTGGGAAGGGAGGGGAGCCTGATTTGGGGGGCGTCGGGGATGGGGAGGCTTTTGTTCTCCCTGGGAGGTTGGAATGCGGCGGCTGGGGTGTGGGTGTCCGGCGGGAGCGGCGGGGACAGAGACGCGGAGAGACAAAGAGAGATCAGAGACTGAGAGAGCGCGAGGGAGCGCGCCAGAGCAAGTTTCCGCGGTTGATTGTTCCCAGCTGTGCGGCGCTGCAACATCTGGTTTCCTCCAGCCGGACCCCAGCCCGGCCTCTGGAGCAGACAGAGCCTCCAGCAGAGTGAGTCAGTGAGCGTGGGGGCAGGGGGCCCAGAGGAGGCCCCGCTAGTGCCCCTCCTCGCCAGGCACAGAGGGTAGGGGGCATCCCAGCAGTGGAAGGGGCCAGGGTCGGGGAACAGGCCTCCTAGGCAGGTCCTGGCCTCCTGTCGTCTAGATGTGCTTGGAGGTGTGGTCCCCTGGAGGGACCCGCTTCTGCCACAGGGACGCTCCTCTTTACAGCCCAGCCCTCCTTCCCCCAATAAGCCTGGGCCTGGGTGCTCAACCTCTGAGGGGAGGAAAGACTCCTTGCAGGGGGCTGAGAGGCCTAGGAGGGGCTTTGGGGACCGACAGAACCCCTTGCCCCCCAACCAACCTCCCCAGCTCGGGGTCTTCTCCTGAGTGGTGACAGCTCCAGCTAGCCTGCCTGCCACCAGCCTGGGGGCAAGTAGGGGACAGTGAGGCCTTGTGGGGAGCTCCAGGCCTTTTAGTCCCCCACCAAGAGGAGGCCAAGCGTGCTCAGAATGGGGATGTGGGAGCCAGTTGTCCCCGGCCAGTGGGGCAGCTTGAGTCATAGGTCTCTCCTCCGCCACCCCACCTCATCCCCACCCACCCCATCGACTGCAGTAAGGGTTGAGGAGGGAGTGAGAGATTGGATGTATGAGACAGGCAGCAGGTCACGAAAGCGTCAGGACTGGGCAGAAGCAGGGAAAGATGCCCATGTTTCTGCCCCTTCCCTCCCCCTCTCCCTCGACTCCCTGGGCGAGGCACGGTGGGGCAAAGTTAGGTTTCCATTCAGCTGTCGGGAAGAACTCCTTTTGTTGTGGCAGGGCGGGGGTCCTCCGGATGGGTGAGCCCGGGGACTCTCTCCCAGCCCTTCTAGTAGAAGGCTGACAGCCTTGGGGCTGCCCCGCACTGAGCTGGGACTGGACAAGAGTAGCTGTAGATTCTGCCAAGTCCACTGTGGGGTCAAAGACTGGAGGCTGGACTCAACCAGGAGTTCTTGAACTTCAAGAGCCCGGTGAAAGCTAAGGACCACAGCCCTCTCCCCAAAAACTACACACATAACACTTGTCATACAATGTCAGGTTGGGGGACATCACAGTCCGCTTCAGCGCTACCCTCTAAGATCCAGAGAGGTGCTTTTCAGACTCCACCCTAAGTGCTTCCTGCTCCAGCAGACAAGTAGACCTCAGTCTGTCTCAGTCTCGTGAGTGTGCGATGAAGTCAGCCAGGTCTTGGGAGGCCTGGAGGCCTGGCAGGAGAGGAATCTTCTAGGGGTGGGAGCCCTGCCCAGGCCTGGCTGTCCCAGGGGGCCCCCGAGGCCCAGGCACACATGTGGTTTCCTGCTGAGTCTGGACTGCGATGTTGGCTGGGCAGGGTTGGGGTCCCGAGGATGGGCCTGGGGTCAGGATCAGTGCATTAGACACCTGGGGAAGTGCTGAACCAGAGGGTGGGCATGGGTGTGGCAAGGAGAGCAGGGGCAGGGCTGATAGAGGATTAGAAATGTCCATTTAGTGAGCAGGGCAGGGTAGAGTCTGTTTGTCAAGATCAGCTCTGGAGCCAGGTTGGAGGCCGAGTCCCTCGGGACCTGAACACCCAGTGGGCCTTCAGGGACAGAGGATGTCCCTCCAAAGTAGTCCCCTCCCCCTGGGCCCAGACTCCATGACCCTCCACCTGCCTGGCTTCTGTCCCGAATCCCTCCTTCTCCAGGCTGAATTCGGGGGAGAGAAGTGGGCTCTGCAGCCCTGGGGTAGTGGCCCGGGATGCAGCTTGCCCCCTCCTCTTCCTCCAGCTGTCCCCTGACTCCAGCCCAGCCCGCCTCATTGTGTAACCATGAGAGCTGCCTACCTCTTCCTGCTGTTCCTGCCTGGTAAGTGGCACCTAGGCGGGTGGGGTTTGCAGGGGGAGGGAGCTGGCAGTAAGCTCTTGTCGTGTCCTATGGCCAGAACTCAGCTCCATCGCTCCCAGGGCTGTCTACCTCTTGGGCCACAGACTGGGCTGGCACCCCCTCCCAAAGACTAGAGGCGTCTCCTGGGCCCCTCCTCAACCCTCCACAGCAGCGGACTGGCAGGATTCTGGAGAGTGGGCCCGGACACCAGGATCCACATTTTTCTTCTTACTTACTGACCCTCCCAGGAGCTGAGGTGCAGGAATGGAGGCCTCTAAGGCAGGGAGTCTGAAGGCCTGCGTTCTAGACCCCTTTGGGGCCCAACTAACCTACACAATCTTGACCTTGGAGAAGTCCCTGTTAGTCAAAATGAGGAGTTATCAGTGGGGACCCCAAAGGCCCTGCCAGGTCTAACATTCATTCATTTAACAGATATTTGTGGCGCTCCCGCTTTGTGCCAGGCACTGGGCTAGGCCCCGGGAACACAGTGATGAACCAGGCAGACAGACCCCTGCCCTCATGGTGTTGCCTGCCCGTCTAGGGAAGGGAGAGGTGATAAGTGTCAGATTACGTTGAGTGCTATGATGGAAATAAACAGGAGAATGAGATGGAGAGTGTGGGTGGGCCAGCGAGGGCCTCTTAGCAGAGCTGAAATTTCAGTTGAGACTTGAAGGAGGAGAAGCTAATCAGGATCACAGGCCCAGGGAGAGTCAAGTGCAAAGGCCTTGGGGCAGGCAGGAGCATGCTGAGTTCCAGGAACAGCCAAGAGGCCAGCATGGGGGAGAGGGGCAGGATATGATCAGTGAGGTGACACAGGACCAGGGAGTATAAGGGCCTTTATGGTCAAGGAAGGCGTTTGCATCCTATGGCTCTAAGAGTCTGTTGAGGATCTTAGGGTCTTACAGGCCTGCCCTAGGGACCTCTACCTACCCTCCCCAGAAGTGCTTTGGGGCCTCTGCTGCCCTTCCCTGCTGGACGTCCCCTCAGCTTTGCCTCCCCACAGCAGGCCTGCTGGCTCAGGGCCAGTACGACCTGGATCCGCTGCCTCCGTTCCCAGACCACGTCCAGTACACCCACTATAGCGACCAGATCGGTAAGCGCCTTGTCCGCCCCCAGGCCTCCCCCAGCCCTGCTCCCTAGATCTGCATGGCTCAGCCAGGGATCAGGTGGGGTGGTAGGGCGATGGAAATCTCGGGGTACGGTCCCTGGCTCAGTTGTGACCTGGGGCTGGGGGCTAGCCCACCAATTCCACGTTCATCTTTATTTTCAGACAACCCGGACTACTATGATTATCAAGGTAAAGAAAGGGCTGAGGGCAGGATAGGATGGGCAGGCAGCTGGGTGGGGGGTCCACAGAGACCTGCGGGCGATGGGAGTAGGGAGCAGACCCTTTTGTCATCTCTCATTGCAGAGGTGACTCCTCGGCCCCCGCAGGAGCAGTTTCAGTTCCAGTCCCAGCAGCAAGTCCAACAGGAGGTCATCCCAGCTCCCACCTTAGGTAGGCCACCAGCTCCAGCCAGCCCCGGGAGTGGGGAGGTCTGTCCAGGGCTGGGAGAGGTGACCTCACCCTGCCCTGAATAGACCCGTCCCAGTGATCTCTGCCTGCCTCTCCCCCAACACCAGAACCAGGAACTGTAGAGACGGAGCCCACGGAGCCTGGGCCTCTGGGTAAGAACCTTCCTGACAACTGGAGGGACAGAGGCATGGCCCCGGAAGTTAGGGTGCAGTGGGGTGCGGCACTGGGAGGACAGAGACAGCCAGGCCTCTTGCTCTTGCTGGGGTAGGTGGTGGGGTGAGGGGCTTGCAGAGGTGCCCCTGCTTTAGGCTGGCAACTCCAGGGCCCCCCGAGGCAGCTCTGGGAGATCCCCCTGCCCCCTGGGCCCAGCTGGAGGCCGAGTTGGCTGCAGCCTCAGGAGGGGCCTCTACTCCCAGACACTGGGGCGGGGCGGGAGCATGCCGGCGGCAGGACGGGGTGGTGCTCGTGGCAGGCGAGGCGAGGATGGGGCAGGAAGCCCAGGCCGGCTCAGCGGGCCTCCCCTGGCCAAGAGCCCGAGAGCCAGCCTGTGTGTGAGGGACCCTGTCTCACAGCTCAGCGTGTGAGTGTGCGGACCTCCTGTGAGGCTGCTGTGGACTTTTGTGACTGTGTGTGGGTATAGATCTGTGTTTGAATGTATGCTTCCAAGCGTGGTTGTGAATTTGTATATGTATAAATATACTGGATAAAATTGGGCAGCCTCGCAAGGTCCAACGCTGCTCGTGTGTGCGTGTGTTGGTGTGTGCACGCGTGTCTAGGCTGGGCCTGAGGGTGCAGGGGTACCTAGGCCCTGAGAGCCAGTCTCCCATGGGTGCAGTTGGGGGCTGCCACCCAGCTCTAAGCCCCCAGCTGCAGCCCCCCCAAGTCTGATCCCACCTGTCACTCAGACTGCCGCGAGGAGCAGTACCCATGTACCCGCCTCTACTCCATACACAAGCCTTGCAAACAGTGTCTCAACGAGGTCTGCTTCTACAGGTGAGCGCAGGCAGGGACTGTGGGGACGGGGGTGGCAGGGGGGTGAGGGGGACCACAGCTCCAGCCAGCAACGTGGGAGTGGGGAAAGCTAGTGAATCCCAAGGTGGAGCTCAACTCTGGTTAAGCCCAGGCCTAGGGGCTGGGTCTCAGGCTCTCCGGTGGGGCAGGATGAGGATGGGGCTGACATTTCCCCTGGCCCCGTCCCCCTCAGCCTCCGCCGTGTGTATGTCATCAACAAGGAAATCTGTGTCCGCACGGTCTGTGCCCACGAGGAGCTCCTGCGAGGTAGGAAGGCCTCCACCCTCCTCTTCCCCCTGCCCCCATGCCCGCTCATCGTCCATCCACATGTCCACCCAGCTGATGTTTATTAAACATGTGTTCAATCCAGGGCCACTTCTGGGGAACCCTGAGCTCCCCTCCCGGCTGCTTTTTATCCTCAGAACATCCCCCATCACCACGGTTGGGGAGGGGGTAGCAGTTCCCATCACCTAGCCGCACCCTGACCCCCACTCCTTCCTGCCACCAACAGCTGACCTGTGTCGTGACAAGTTCTCCAAATGTGGCGTGATGGCCAGCAGCGGCCTGTGCCAATCTGTGGCAGCCTCCTGTGCCAGGAGCTGCGGGGGCTGCTAGGGTGGAACTGGCACCCCGAGCCCCGGACCCTCCTCGGATCTGGGGCCCTCAGGCTCTGCCTGACCTGGTGCTTTTCTCCCCAGCCAGACATACCTTTTATCCCGTAAAAAGTTAGTGGCTGCAGCGCCGGGGGTTGCCTCAGGCCCTTCCCCCAGCCTGTGGCCACCCTTGGGGCACAAAGGGGGCTCCCCAGTGTCCAGTCTCCGCCCCCAGGTGGGAGACATCCCAGGCCTCTCTATGGGACCTGGGCCCCTGATGTGCCTTCTCCATCCCTCTGAGGACAGACCCCCCCCCCCAACTCCAGCCCCACCCCCAAGGTAGGCTATGACCCTCACCCCAGCTGGTCTGCTTGGATTTCCTACAGCCCCTGGGCATAGACCACCTTTGTTTTATACAAAATTAAAAACAGGTTTTTACAAAAGATTCAGAGTCACTTTTTTGGTCGAGAGCACAGAGGAGATGGCCAGGTGCCTCAACACTGCACGTCCTCACTGAGAGGCTACCCGGCGCCTTCGGGAGAAGGGTAGGTTCAGGTGACCTGTGGCCTTGCCTCTGCCGCTTCAGAGCGTCAGCTCTGACCTGCCCAGAGAGATGGGCCAGGACAACTGCCCCCTGCCGCGTGTGCGTGTGTGTGTGTGTGTGTGTGTGTGTGTGTGTGTGTGTGTGTGTGTGTGTGTGTGTGTGTGTGTGTGTGTGTGTGTGTGTGTGTGTGTGTGTGTGTGTGTGTGTGTGTTGCAGGGGGTTGTATCACAAATAGAAGGTTCAGGAATATAGCTTCCTCATTGTCAGGGCTGTGCAAGGCAAGATGAGAGGCCGCCCATGTGGAAGCGTATAGGGTGGAAGGCAGGAGGTCAAGGTTGGTGCACTCTTGATATCAAGGGCTTTGGCAGGAGGGAAGGCTGGTGCAGTTCAGAGGGCGGAAACAGGTCAAGCTGTTACAACATCTCCCTCTGACCAGTGTATGGAGACCAGGCTCTGTCTGAAGGCTCAGCACACAGCCCTATTTAACCCTCCAACCAGGCCTATGTGGTGGGTAGAGTTAATATTCGCATCTTACAGACAGGGAAACTAAGCCTAGATTACGTAAGCCACCCAAGGGTCCACAGTGGTAAGTGGCAGGGCTGGGGCAGAACCTGACTCCACTGGACTCCATGAGATGAATGGAAGTTCTCCTTGGAAACACTGACTGAGCATCTTCTGTGTGTACTTCCTCATAACCACCCTCGGAGGCAGGTTCCCATTTTACAGAGGAGCAAACTGAGGCTCTGACAGGTTAAGCAGCTTTGCCCAGGATCACCCAGCGGAGCCAAGGCAAGACCCCACGTCCACTCCCAGGCCTGCACTTGTTTACCACACCGCCTGGAATGCCTATTACTGTCCAGAGGGCAGGCCCTGTCCTGAGGAGGAGCCAGAGGAAAGGGCAGAAAGCTTCATCTGGAAAGAGTCGAGCTGCACAGGTCGGGTCCCATCCCAAACCTCAACAGCTCCGTCTGTTAAACTGGGTGGGTAGCCCAGGACCCTGGAGGCCTCCCCATCCCGACATCCTGTGAGGTTGGTAAGTTCCTTACCTTTCGTCACAGGCCTTTCAAAAGCTGCCGCCATCTCCCTGAGCACCCACTAGGGGACCCCATCCCTCTGGCCCCAGGGCCCTCCTGTCCCCCCTCCTGTCTCCCAGGTGGAGAAGGCACATTAATAGTAAAGGGACACATCTGTACAAACCATTTTTTTTTAAATGGGGTCATCTTGTTACAAAAAACACAACAGTTCTGAACAGTTAACAGTGTAAAAAGGTATAAAAATACAGGGACTCTGAACTCTGAGGAATTTCCTGACAAATACTCTGAACTAAGGCAAAGAGGTCTCTGGGAAGCCAGAGAAGGTCCCCTGCCCCAGGCCTGGACATCCCTTCTCTTTCCCGTGAACCTGTGCTCCAGGGTCGGCCAGAGACAAGGGGGTCTCTCCAACCCCTGGCTTTGGCTCAGCCACTCAGGGAGGACCTCAAACTGGTCCTGGGGGACCTCATACGGGCTCATCCTGGGGGAGAGGGGCTGGACTGACGGGGGAGCCCACAGAGGATGGTTGGCTCTGACGAGGCTGGGAGGGCGCGGCCGGGTCTGGCCTGGTGCCGGAGTCCCCCCTCCCCTGGCACTGCCACCCCTGCTCCTCCTCACCCCCAGCTGAACTCTGGGGGTGGACTGTGCTGAGAGTCCCCCCTCCCCTGTGCCGCCCCCGCCACGGGGCTGCTCTCCAGGATGCCAGCCAGCAAGGAGCTCACTTCTCTGGGGGGCCGGAGGAGGGGGAGAAAGAAGCTGAGCCCCTTCGAAGCTCCTGCTGCAACTGTCCCTTCAGTGTGGACACCTGGAGAAGAAAGAGGAGGTAGGGCCAGCCCAGGACCCCAGCCTGGTTTCAGAGAAAGCGGGGCGGCGGGGGTGGGGTGTGACTGATGGAAGGACACCAGAAGGGACCCGGTGCTGCCTGTTTCAGAAAAACCAGGTGTCATTAAGAGCCAGGGTATTTCCTCCCCTTCTCATTTTGCTCCATGGAGCAGTGGGGTGTCTCCGGACTGCTCGGCCTCTCTTTGGGGGCCACCCATCTCCACTCTCACCACTAGGCCAGGCCTGGCGCTAGCTGGACTCCAGGGGTGGACCTGTGACCCAGGCCTGGCCTACCAAAGCAGCCTTGCCCTGCAGACATGATCAGGGCAGAGATGGTCACGAGGGGGCCTGCGATCTCAGCTGGCCAATGAGGATCATCTTTGGGACTTTTGCTGTTGCTCTCGGGGAAGAGGACCCCTCTCTCCTCTGGGATCATGGGTTGTTAGGATAACCCGAGGCTGGAGCTGCTGAGGCCACCTGTGCCACCCAGGGAGGCGGCCTGCCCGCGCTTGGAGCCGTGGCAAGGGGACTGAGTTCCAGTGACATCACTTGAGCCCCTGTGTCCAGCCATGGCTGATACCAGCATAGATCCACCCGGACCATTTCAGTTATGGGTGCCATTGACCGCTTATACCCAAGAGGTTACTACCAGCCCTCTCCCTGCCGCCACTTCTTCCTCTCCCTCGCCCCCTCCTCCTCCTCCTCCTCCTACCACTTCCCCCAGCTCCACACTTCCATCCCGGCGCAGCCTCCCGAAGGGGGAGTCCTGCTGATGCTGCCACCCCCTGGGGAAGGGCCAGAGCCCACCAGGCCTGAGTACCTGCTCCTCCAGGCCACGCACCCGCTGCCGGTGGGCCCGCTCCCGCGCCTCCAGGGTGCGCTCCGTCTGCACCTGGGCGCTGCGCAGGCGCGCCACTTCCTGCTGCAGCTCCAGCTGCTGCTCATCCGCCTCCAGCTGCGCTGGGCTGTGGTTCTGCTCCAGCGCTGCCACCTGGGCCTGCAGGAGGGACCACGGGTCAGGCCTCTGTCCGTGTGTGTGTGTGTGTGCGCGCGCACATGTGTGTGAAAGGGTGTCAGGCACCTCCCTGGGGTGGGAGCCTGAGGGCCCCTTGGGGCAAAGCAGGGGATGTAGGAGAGACCCTTGTTTTTCTCCCACCCCCCAGCCCTCCTGGCCTGCAAATCCTGGGTCAGGGTACTTAGTGACCCGCCCTCAGGCACACAAACACACACACAGACATATTCAAACACAGAGACAAGCCCATATGTGTATACAGATATAGATAGATAAGATAGATAAAAGCAAGCATGTAAAAACCTGTGTTCACACGGATGCATACATATGTGCAAAAGCCCAATACTCTTACATACATCTACATACAAGAAGAGACCTGTACACAAAGATACAGATATAATATATCCCTAATACTTAGATATGCCACATCCACGCACAAGATTCGTGCTACATGCGCAAGAATACTCTCACATACACTCATAGCTCTTCGTGTCCACAACCAATGTGAGCACACAGGCGCGTGTGCTGACAGGTCTCTTTCCTCTCCACTCTGGGGAGGACCCCTCCCTCTGGGACCTGGCTCTGGGCCGCCCCTCCAAGGCTCTGGGCTCGTGGACTGTGGGGGTGGAGTTGGGTCCAGGGCTGGGGAGAGAAAGCGTGTCCAGGGCTGGGTGGGCAGGGGCTAGACCTCCAGCAGCTGGATCTGCCTCTGGGCCTCAGCCAGCTCCAGCTCAGCCGCCGTGAGTGTGCGGTCCAGGCGGCCCTTCTCTGCGCTCAGCCGCACCGTGTCCTCGTGACTGCGAAGCTTCTCCCGTTCCACCTAGGTGGGGAGAGCGGGAGGGGATCAGGGTGCCTGGGGAAGGAGGGAGGTCCCAGGAAGTGGGAGCAGCTCAGAAAGGGGTGTTGGGTTACAGGTAGCAGGGCCGGGGGGACTTGCGGCCCCCACACCCTGGGGACACGCAGCTGGGACCAACCAGGGCTGGGACCCAGAGGAAGTGAAGGGAGGGCCCTAGGGATACAGCCCACCTTGTCCAGCATCCTCTTGAGGGCCACCCGGTCCTTCTCCAGCCGCAGGGCTGAGCGCTCCACCTCCCGCTTCTCGGCCTCCAGCTGAGCCACGGCACGCTGCAGGCTCCCCAGGCGCTCCTGCAGCAGCCGCCGCTCATCCTGCAGCTTCTGGACCGTCTGCAGGGCCGCAGCCTCACCTTCTTGCCGTTGCCGCAGCGCCTGCAGCAGAAGCCAGCGAGTCCCTAATCCCTCTGGGCCTCAGGGTGTGCATCGGAAGCTTGGAGATGATGATGCCAGCCTGCCAGGCCCACTTGCTAGGCAAGGCTATTATGAGGCCCACATCAGGGAATGGTCACCTGAGGCCAGACAGTTCTCTCTGGGCCTCAGTTTCTCCATCTGTATAATGGGGATATGGACTGAGTGAACCATGCTTCCTCACAGCAGGCTGGGCCTAGGTTTGGGATAAGGTGGAGATAGGTGAGAAGGTCCCGACACCGAGGGCCTCACGGTCCTGGGGACACAAGGGCCCGCCCGGCCCTCACCTCCTGCAGCTGTTTCAGCTGGCCCTCGGCCTCCGCCCGCTGCAGCTCCAGGTCCGCTAGGTCGCCCCGCATGGTCTGCACCTGCTCGCCCAGGGAGCTGCTCTGCTTCCTTGCCTCGGATAACGCCTGCCGCGTGGCCTCCAGCCGTTCCTGCAGGACAAGGGCTGATGGTGCCAGGCCGTCCTGGGAGCCCTGAGGCAAAGGGCTCCTCTCTACTCGGTACCTCTGGGCCAGGTTCACAGCCCCTTAAACAGGTAGTCCTCTCACCTGGAGAGTAAGCCAGACAGTAGGCCTGGCCCACAGCCTAGCCACTGACCTGCACAAGGTGGGAAAGCCCTCAGACCCCAGCTCTTCCCTTAGCCTGCCCCTGGGTCCTGCAGCCTGTCCTAGTAGGCTTGATCCCACCTCCCCCCAGAGCCTCCCCTCACTGGCTGATGCTCTTACTGGGCCCACCCCTCCCCCAAAGGCAGCTCTTATTGACCGTCCCAGGGGTCAGCTCTCCACCAGGGCCCCCAAGCCTGCCTTTGTAGGCTAACTCTCACTGGGCCCGCCCGAAGCCAGACCCTGGAACTCCCATACTTGGAGCACTTGGCGGTCATGTTCACAGGCAGTCAGGGCCTTCTGCATGTGCAGGTTCTTGTCCTGGGTGCTGGTGAGGCTGGTGCTGCTTTGGGTCAGAGCCTCCATCAGGCCCTGCACCTTGTCCCGCAGGACCCCCTCGCTCTCTTCCACCTTGGCCAGGGCCCCACTCAGCCGCTCGACCGTCAGCTGCAGAGTCCCTGCCTTCACCTCACTGTCTGCCACCTGGTGGGAAGACAGACAGGATGGTCCAGGTGTGCCTAACCCAAGCCCCTGCCACCTCTCTCTAGGCCTTTCTCACTGATACTCACTGTTCCCGTGCATTCCCACTGGCTCAGGTGACTACAACCTGGGCCCGGTCGCACTGCCAGTTAACTACCCTCACACAGAGTGCCATCAACCTGGCTGTCCCAGACCCCATGGTCTTCCGCCTGTTCTCATTCCCCTTTCCTCCCTGTTATGGAGAAGAAAGGGTAACCACCACAACCCTGACATTTTCTGTGTCCTTGACTTAGGCGGGTGACAGTGTAGGGCTAGCAGAGCTACTGAACCTTCCAGTTAGAGCTGAGCTTCCCAGCGGCCAAGGCAAAAAAAGAAAATGAGTGAAATCTATGTCTCTAACTGGTCCCACATGCCTCCTTTGAGTGCAGACTCCGTCAACAAACAGTCCCGAATTCTCATTTTGGCCCTGCCTCTTATTAGCTATGTGATCTTGGGCAATGACGTCACCTCCGTGAGCTTCCATCCACCCATCCGTGAAATAGGGTGATGATAATACCTGCCTCGCAGGGTAGTTGGGAGGATCAAACAGAGTCCCCATAACGCACTTGGCACAGGGCAGGCAGAAGAGGGGCCTGAGGTCGGGGGAGGGGACCCACCTGCCTCTGCAGGGAGTCTACCCGCTCCTGGAGGGCCTGGGCCTGGGCCTCCCGGTCGCTCAGGCCCAGGCGGCTGCGCTGCAGCTCCCCCTCGAGCGAGCGCCGCTGCAGCTCCAGCTTGACGCTGCGGCTCTCGGAGGCATCCAGCACCTCCTTCAGACGCCGCTTGTCGCCCTCCAGCTTCACCTCGTTGGCCTTCATCTTGCTGATCTTCTCCTGTGGGTGGGGCAGGGCTCAGGCCCCAGCTGTGCAGCCCACCCCACGCCTCCCACATCCCTCAGGACCCTTAGGAGAAAGTGGGGAGCAGCCTGGAAGTGGTCACAGACACCACTTGCTGGGTGACCCAGGGCCAGCCCCTGACCCTCTTGGGGCCTCAGTCTCCCCACATGTTCACAGGGTGACTTGAGGATCCCAGAGCACTTTCCAGTTTTGCCTAAGTCTCACAGGCTGTGTGATCCAGGCTCATCCCTCCGTCCCTGCTCTCTGGCCCTATTTCACCTCTGTGTGGTCAGGGGACCGGATTGGTCCAGGGACGCCACAACCTGGGTGTTTACAGAGCCCCAGGGCGGTGAGGGTGGAAGGTGTAAAAATGCAGATTCCAGGGCTTCCCTGCTCTGCTGCATCGCTCTCCAGAGGCGGGCCCAGAGCTGCACGTGGGACCTGAGCTGAGTCGGGCAGGAGCCCTGGGCCCTGCCAGATTTTAGGGGATGATACTCCTCCCTTCCCTATGCAGGGTCAGCTGGTGAAGACCTGGGGAGTGGGGATAGGGCAGGAAGACAGACAGGGGTCCTTCTCTTCCTGTCACCATCCTAGAGACAGGGAGGGGCAAGGAGGTGTTATTACAACAGCGCCCAGGCCTGCCCCGCTTCCACCCTGCTCAGAGCCCCAACCCTGCCATGTCTGGGCCCAGCAGCCCCACTCTGGCTCCTGCCCAGCTTTGTTCCTGGCCTCCTCCCGCGGCCCCTGCGGCTGGGCCCAAGGCCAGAGCCGGAGCCGCAGACACAACAATCCAGCTCAAGCTCGGCCTGGAGCCAGAGGCCTGGGGTGGGCTGTGGGGACAGGCATGGAGGGCCAGAGGAGGAAAGCGGAGGGGGGGGAATCTGTGGCTGCAAGAAGGGTTCAAGGCTTCGGCGGCCTAGACCGTCACCACCAGGGCCTGTGCTTCCTGACCCAGACACACACACACACACACACACGTATATACAGATGTCTCCCAAACACACATAAAACCCCCAGAACACCACTGGCGTGGCTATACAGAGATGAAGGAAACAGGTCCCCTGAGCACTGTCTATGTGTTAAGAGTGCACGTGCATCGTCTCTGGGAGAGAGTTACTGTTCTCCCCCTTTTATAGATGAGGAAAGCGAGAATCACGCAGCAGGGCAAGAACCTGAACCCAGGTCCTGTGAGCTTCAAAAGCCCAGGCTCTTTCTTCTGCAGCCTAATGACCTCATATGGAACAAGATGATGAAATCTGAATGTGCTTTTGGAGAAAGTCGCAGGCTGGTCACGTCAGTGGGTGCTGACAGACCCAGGCAGACAGAACAGAGATGCGCACAGGAGGACTTACAGACGTCCATTCGGGCGCACACAGATCCCCGCACCCCGCCGCCCTCTCCCACGGGCCCTCAGCTCCTGCCTACCTGGCTGGCCCGGAGCTCGCTCTCGGTGGCCTGCAGGCCCCTCTCCAGGGCAGCCACCTGGTCCAGCACAGCCCGGCGCTCCCGCTCGCTGTGCCGCGCGCTCTCCTCCTGCAGCGCCAGCTCGGCCTGGGCCCCGCTCAGCCGCCCGTCCACGCTGCGCCGGGCTGCGGCCCCCGCCCAGCCCCGTCAGGCCCGTCAGGCACACAGCCTGAGACCTGAATCAGGCTCGCCCTCCACCCACTGCAGGGCTTGCCTCTCTGAGCCCTTGGGGGGTCCGTGGGTCTGGACACGGGGTGAGGCTGACCAGGGAGGGGCCCCCAGAGGAGACAGCCCGCTCAGGCCACGGTGGCCAGGGCAGGGATGCAGGAGTGGCTCAGGCCAAGCCCACAGCCTCCCACCTCAGCTGCTAAGAGCACGAGAGAGCAAAGCAAGGACCCCGAGGGCTAGACTCACCCTCCTCACTCTCAGCCACCGCCTTCTGCAGCTGCCTTGCCCGTGAGGTCGCACCATCCCTCTCGGCCTCCACCTCAGCCAGCTGGCGACTCAGGGTACTTGTCTGGGCCCGAAGCTCATCCTGCAACCCCAATGTCGGGGGGAAGGGAAGACCTGCTCTGACGACCTGCAGCCCCTCACAGGGCCCTGGGCCAGGGGCTCCCCCTGCAGCCACTCACGCCCCACCTCACCCGTTCTCTCTGGGCGCTCCGCAGCTCCTGCAGGAACTCCCGGAGGGCCCCCCGCACTGCTTCCGGGTCCAGGTCTGGAGATGCCGGGGAGGTGGCAGGTCCTGGGGATGGTGGCTGGGACCCAGGGCTGCGTTCCAAGGGCTTGGGGCTGCTGAGCCCTTCCCCACTTCCTAGAGAAGGAGACATGCTCGGGGATGCAGGAGCCACTGGCCTCTCCTGCCTGGTTGGTGCCTGCAGGCTCCCAGTGCATCTCGCCCATCCCTGCTGAGCCCGGCAGCCCAGTGAGCTCCCCACAGCACAAACTGGGTCCCCTCAGCCTCTTGCTTAACCCTTGACCAGCCCTCCCAACCCTCAGAACCAAGCCCAGCTTCCTTGCCATCGCCTGTCGCTCACCCCCGCCAGCATCACCCTCTCCCTTGACAAGCTGGCCACTTCACATCACCCACAGCTCCCATGTTGTAGAACATTCCCTCTTACAAAGGCACCAGGGCCTTTGTACCTGCTGTTGCCTTCTCTCTCAGTGGCTTCTCTTTGCCTGGCCCATTCCTTTAGGCCTACGTGTAAAGAACACCCCTCAGGGGCTTCCCTGGTGGTGCAGTGGTTAAGAACCCGCCTGCCAATGCAGGGGACACGGGTTCGGGCCCTGGTCTGGGAAGATCCCACATGCCGTGGAGCAACTAAGCCCATGCGCCACAACTACTGCGCCTGCGCTCTAGAGCCCGCGAGCCACAACTACTGAAGCCCGTGTGCCACAACTACTGAAGCCCACGAGCCTAGAGCCCACGCTCCACAACGAGAAGCCACCGCAATGAGAAGCCCGTGCACCGCAACAAAGAGTAGCCCCCGCTCGCCGCAACTAGAGAAAACCCACGTGCAGCAGCGAAGACCCGATGAAGCCAAAAATTAAATAAATGAATAAATAAATAAATTTATTAAAAAAAAAAAAAAAAGAACACTTCTCAGAGGCCTCCCTGACCCCAGGCTGGGTTGGGGTGAGCTCATCCCACCCTCAAGGGGGTCCAATGTCTGCCTCTCCCACCCAGACCACAAGTGCATGAGGGCTGCATCCCCTGGGCCCAGTCCAAGGGTGGACACTCCATCCCCTCAACACCTCCCTGTAACGAGCGCTTACTATGTGCCAGGCACTGGGCCAATGCTTTCCCTACATCATCTCCTTTCATCCTCACAGTAATTCTCTGAGAGGTAAGGACCAACTTCCCCCCTTCACAGGCTGGGCAGGCTCAGAGCAGTTAAGTGATTTGCTTGGTCTCAAAGCTTGGAAGATCCAGAGCCGGGATTTGAACCCAGACGCCCCTATTTCCCAGCAGAAAAACTTGAACTGTGCTTGGGAGATCACGGGCAATGACGAGGTGGGAGGGGACAGGGCGGACAGAGATGGGACAGCACCTGGAGGTCAATAATGAGAACTGCAGGACGGGGGTCGGCCTTAGCAGTGACACCCAACCTGCCCCACGGCTCCATCAGCACCCAAAGGACCCAGAGCAGGATGTCTACCCACTGCCTCCCTCCCCTCAGAGTGAAGCTGGTACCCTCATGGCGGCCTGCAAGGACCGCTTGAGCAGGTCTGGTGTCCCACGGCCTCACGTGCCACACCTCTCCACCTTGTTCGCTACACTCCGGAAGCGCTGCGGCCCTTGCTGTTCACAGGACAGGGGTACTACCACTCAGGACTTCTCCACTTGCCTTCAGTCTCTTCTCCCACCCTTCCCTTCCCCACCTCCTCCTCAGCAGGGCTCTCCCTGCCTCCCACAGGGACACCTTAGCCCCCGTCCTGGCCTTAGCTTCAAAAACAATTTTACTGGGGCTTCCCTGGTGGCGCAGTGGTTGAGAATCCGCCTGCCAATGCAGGGGACACGGGTTCGAGCCCTGGTCTGGGAAGATCCCACATGCTGCGGAGCAACGAAGCCTGTGCGCCACAACTACTGAGCCTGCGTTCTAGAGTCCGTGCGCCACAACTACTGAGCCCACGCGCCACAACAACTGGAGCCTGTGCTCCGCAGCAAGAGAAGCCACCGCAATGAGAAGCCGGCGCACTGCAACAAAGAGTAGCCCCCGCTCGCCACAACTAGAGAAAGCCCGCACGCTGCAACGAAGACCCAACGCAGCCAAAAATAAATAATTTATTAAAAAAAAAAAATTTTACTGTGATAAGATATATATAACAAAATATGCCTTTCTCACCACCTTTAAGTGGCATTAATTATACTCATGCTGTTGTGTGAACATCACCACTGTTTCTAAGTCTTTTCCATCACCCCTATTATCGGTTGAATTGCATCTCCTCAAAATCCATATGTTGAAGTCCTAACTGCCATACCCAGAATGTGACCTTATTTGGAAATAGGGTTGTTATGGATGTCATGAGTTAAGACGAGGTCATACTGGAGTAGGATGGACCCTAATCCAGTATGATCGGTGTCCTTATAAAAAGGGGGAATTGAGACACACACTCAAGGAGAACTCCGTGTGAAGACTGGGGTTATGCTGCCATAAGTCAAGGAACTACCAGAAGCTAGGAAACCTGGAACAAATTCTCCCCTAATGCCTTTAGGGGAAGCATGGCCCTGTCGACACCCTGACCTTGGGCTTCTGGCTCCAGAACCATGAGACATAAATTTCTGTTGTTTAAGCCACTCAGGTTTGTGGTACTTTGTTACAGCAGCCTTGGCAGACTAATACAACCCCAAACTCTATAACCAGTAAGCAATAACTCTTAATTCTCCCCTCCTCACACCCCCTGGTAACCTCTAAACTTTCTGTCTCCATGAATGTCTATTCTAAATATTTCATATAAGTAAAATCATACTATATTTGTCCTTTTGTGAGTAGCTTATTTCGCTTAGCATAATGTTGTCAAAGTTTACCCATGTTGTAACACGTATCAAAATGTCACTCCTTTTCAAGGTTGAATAATAATGGTATCACATTATCAATGCACCTGCCGACTCACACTTTGGTTGTTTCCACATTTTGGCTACTGTGAATAATGCTACAGTGAACACTGGTGGACAATATCTATTCAAGTGCCTATTCTTTTGGGTATATACCTAGGAGTGGAATTGTTGGGTCATACGGTAATTCTAAGTTTTAGTTTTTTGAGGAACTGCTAAACTATTTTCCAAAGTGGTTGCACCATTTTACATTCTCACCAGCAATATCCCTTGACTTATTTTTCCTTACCTATTTTCCAGCTCATACCACCACCCAATACATTCTATATTTAATTTATATATAGCACTTTTATTGTCTGCTACTCCCATACCTAGACCATAAGCTCCATAAAAGCAGAAATGCTTGTCAGTTTTGTTTACCACTCCATCCCCAGTGCTTCAACTGTATTTGGCACATAGTATGTGCTTAATAAATAGCGGAACTGAATGAATGAATGCAATCCTGGGGCTAAATCTGTGGATTTGAAGAGGCAACAACTCAATATCTCATAGTGAATTTCCCACCATTCTAAGATTCCACAGGTTCTATTCTAGGCCCTAGGAATCAAGGTGAGATTGGGGTCAGGCTGAGACAAGATGAATGCTCCCTAAAAGGCTGCTTGCACCCGCTGAAACACAGTGCTGATTTTCCCAGAGTCATCCCCTGGGCCTTGGGAGCAGGTGCGGGTGGGAGGATCTCTTCTGAAGAAGTTCCTGGAAGGGGGGTTGGGCTGAGTGTGTATGTTTCTGCGGTAGATATGGGGGTCATAGGTCTGGTATGGAGGGGTGTGGAGCCAGCGACAGGAGAATGAAGAGGATGAGGTGCTGATGGAGAGAGGGCAGGGGTCAATTAGAAAGGGTGGAGACTCAAAGACTCAGAGAAGTTACAGGCATTAAGAAGCAGCACCGGGCTTCCCTGGTGGCGCAGTGGCTGTGAGACACGGGTTCGAGCCCTGGTTTGGGAAGATCCCACATGCTGCGGAGCAACTGGGCCCGTGAGCCACAATTACTGAGCCTGCGCGCCTGGAGCCTGTGCTCCGCAAAGGGAGAGCCCGCGATAGTGAGAGGCCCGCGCACCGCAATGAAGAGTGGCCCCCACTAGCCACAATTAGAGAAAGCCCTTGCACAGACACGAAGACCCAACACAGCCATAAATAAATAAATAAATAAATAAATAAATAAATAAATAAATAAAAACTTTAAAAAAAAAAAAAAAGCAGCAGCACCCTCAGCCACTATGGAAAACAGTATGGAGGGTCCTCAAAAAACTAAAAATAGAGTTGCCATATGATCCAGCAATCCCACTCCTGGGCATATATCCAGACAAAAATATAATTCAAAAAGATACATGCACCCCTATGTTCATAGCAGCACATATTCACAATAGCCAAGACATGGAAACAACCTAAATGTCCATCGACAGATGAATGGATAAAGAAGATGTGGTACAGCGACTTCCCTGGTGGCACAGTAGATGAGACTCCATGCTACCCATGCAGGGGGCCCGGGTTCAATCCCTTGTGACGGAACTAGATCCCACATGCATCCCACAACTAAGAGTTCATATGCCACAACTAAGGAGCCAGCGAGCCACAACTAAGGAGCCCTGGAGCCACAACTAAGGAGCCCACCTGCCGCAACTAAGGAGCTGGCAAGCCACAACTAAGGAGCCTGCCTGCCGCAACTAAGACCCAGTGCAACCAAATAAATAAATAAATATTAAAAAAAAAAAAAAAGATGGTGTGGTACACACATACAATGGAATACTACTCAGTCATAAAAAAGAACAAAATAACGCCATTTGCAGCAACATGGATGGACCTAGAGATTATCATACTAAGTGAAGTAAGTCAGAAAGAGAAAGACAAATACCATATGATAATCACTTAAATGTGGAATCTAAAATATGACACAAATGAACTTTTATGAAACAGAAACAGACTCACAGACACAGAGAACAGACTTGTGGTTGACAAGGGGAAAGGGGGTGGGAGAGGAATTGAGTGGGAGTTTGGGATTAGCAGATGCAAACTATTATGTATAGAATGGATAAACAACAAGGTCCTACTGTAGCACAGGGAACTATATTCAATATTCTGTGATAAACCATAATGGAACAGGATATTTTAAAAATGTATATACATGTATAAATGAATCACTTTGCAATACAGCAGAAATTACCACATTGTAAATCAACTATAATTCAATGGAAAAAAAAAAAGCGGCACCCTCTACTCCCTTTAAAAAGAAGCAAGCTACGGTATGTGCAGATCAGCCTGGGTGAGTGGCAGGACTGAGACTGGGCTCAAGAGGGGCGTGGCCCAGCGAAGGGCCAGAAAGTGATGTAAGGGGGGTGGGGGGCGCAGGTAGGTGGGTCTCAGCAAGGAACTAGCTGAAGGGGCGGGGTTCGAGACTGGTCATCAAAAGAGGGGCGGGGCGGTCCAGGCCAAGGGCGGCCTCGTAGGCGGGACAGAACTGGACATGGGGGCGGAGGCTCTGCGAGGCCCGCCCACTGACCCTCCCCTTCTCCACGGAGCTCTCTCACCTCCAACAGGCGCGCTCCGGTTAGGAGAGACGGGCGCGGGCCGCGG
Source organism: Eschrichtius robustus (assembly GCF_028021215.1). Lineage (NCBI taxonomy): Eukaryota > Metazoa > Chordata > Mammalia > Artiodactyla > Eschrichtiidae > Eschrichtius > Eschrichtius robustus. The sequence continues at coordinate 13,003,930 of NC_090826.1, read as the reverse complement.
GGCAGGGCTGGACACACCACCGAGGCCCAGGCCCCGGCGCAGGGCTGAGCGCAGGCCCCCCAGCTGGGCCTCCGCTGCGCGCCGTTGCGTCTCCACGCGGGCCAGCTCGGCCTCCAGGCCTTGAGCCCGGCCCTCGGCCGCGCTCAGTCGCAGCCCCAGCTCCGCAGCCTCGGCCCGGGCGGCCTCCAGCTTCAGTTCCAGGCTGCGGGCATGGTCCAACTGCTGTTTCTGGGCGCTGCGCGCCTCCTCCAGGGAGCCCAGCAGGCCTCGCTCGCGGGTCCGGAACTCGCCCTCTTGCTCCTGCAGCTTCCGCTGGGCTCCCTGGAGCTGGGGCGAGGGGGCAAGGCCGAGAGGTGGGGGTCAGCAAGGCCGCCCCTCAACCCAACACCCACCCTCCCAGGCTCAGCCTGGAGCCCACGGGCCCAAAAGTGGCGTGCAGAACTCCTGTTTCGTTAATGGTCTCCACCCAGGCAGGAGATGCAGGAACATCACGAGAGTATGGAAAGGAACTATTAGAATTTGTTTACCTCTTCCTTCTGTGTATATGCCTTGCAGTGTACACAGTTTATTAGTAATATGCTAACAGCTAATGTTTACATAGATAGGAATTATTAGTGCCAGGCACTAAGTACCTTCCCCTCAAAAAAATCAACTCTAATTACCACTATAAATCATCTCCATTTTACAGATAAGGAAACTGAGCACAGGGCAGTTATGTAACTTGCTGGAGGCCACACAGCTAGTAAACTGAGAGCTAGGATTCAAAGCCAGGCACCCTGGCTCCAGAGCCTTTTCTCTTAACCACTAGGCCACACTGCCTCTCAGTACACATAATTTATCAATAAATCACACAATGAGGGGAGGTACTAAAAAATTATTTACCAGTGAAGTGCATGGTCACACACACTCACACATACCCCTCTGGTTCAGAGAATGAGTCAACCTCTCACGGTCATCAGTTTCACTGGAAACCATCTATGGAACACCTCCTGGATGACAAGACCTACACAAGGACCTGGTATACATCCCCTGCTGTACTAGCCCCTATCCCATGAATGCTCTAAAGCACAGAGAGGTTGAGTGATTTAGTCAAGGTCACACAGTAGATTCACTGCCAGAAAACACAGAGTGAAAAGAGTGTAGGCTTTGGAGTCTGACAGACCTGGGTGGCTGTGTGACCTTGAGTAGATCCCTTGAGCTCTCTGAGCCCCAGTGTCTGGTTCTCTCTGTAACCCGGGGCTAATTATGCCTACATCATGAGGCTGCTGGGAGAATCAAACAAGATTCTGTCTACAAAGCTCCCCCCACCCCCACTACACAGTTCTTGCAGTTGTTATTATTGTTATTATTATACCTGGGGAAGAATCTCAAGGAGTGGGGAACAGGGACCAGTCCTAGGCAGTGATCTCGCAGAATGACTCCAGCATTGGAGTCCCCACCTGCTTCTCACTGGAGAAGGCCCAGGGCAGCCTGACTGCCTCGGAGGATCCTCCTCCTCCAGGCAGTCTGCCCACCATCTAGTTACCTCCTGCCGCACAGCCTCCAGGTTGGCTTCGCCCTTCAGCAGCTTCTGTCGGAGGCCCAGGGCCTCCCATCTGCCCTCCTTTTCTGCTCTCTCGCCCAGTGCCACGCGGCCCTGCAGCTCCACCAGCTCCCGACCCAGCCTGGCGTTCTCACTGTCCAGCATCTTCATCTGTGAGAAAGAGTGGACACAGGCAGGACCTAGGACCCATTCTCAGCACCCACAGCCCCTTCTAGCCCAGGGTATTGGAGAGTGCCCGCAGGCTCCAATGGCAGCCTTTTCAGCTCTGCCCCTATAACCCTGCCCAGTCCAAACCGGGCACAGAAGGTATTTGGGACCCACTCTCTAGGGACACATACATTGAACACCACCCCAATCCACTGGGAGCCTGCCCCTGATAACTCCACCCTGGTTGAGCCACGCCAGGCACCTGGGCACCAATGACCTCAATGTACCACCTAATCATAACTACCTATCATGGAGAGTAGGGGTAAGGAGTGCTGAACTCCTAGGAGTTCTGCAGGGCAGGGACTCTGGGTCACTTTTCACCTCTACGATGATGCCTAACTTTTATGGAGTGTTTACCATGTGTCCAGCTCTGCTCTAAGCACTTCGCTCATATTAACTCATTAATACGGGGTAGGTACTAACATTATCCCTCTTTAACAGACATGAAGACGAAAGCTTAGAGAGGTGAAGAGACTTGCCCAAAGTCACACAGCTCATAAGCAGCAGACTGGGATTTGATCTCAGACAAGCAGAATCAAAGGTATGTTTCTAGGCCCCTATTTCCCCAGAGGAGCAGGTGGGGGGGGGGGTGAGGCCTACTTACCCCACAGTGCTACAGCGAAGGGAATATGAAAACGTGCTATAGCACGCAAAACACCCAGCAAGAGCCTGGCACACAGTTCCTTTCAGGGATTCTTGATGTTTCCCAGGACTTCAGCCCAACGGGAGGGGGCCCAGGTAGAGGGGTACATTGGTGGGAGGTGGAGGGGATTTGTTATTCAGGCTGCAATATCTCTGGGGAGGCAGGGCCTGGGTGCCAAAGGGGGCTGTTTCCTGTTCTGCCGGTCTTCTAGAGCGGGAAAGCCTGAGCCCTCAGTGTCCAGGGCAGTGCCCAGTATACAGCAAGCACTTGTTAAATGCTTGCTGTTATTGATGGGCTTGGAAATCATCTAGTTCAGGGCTCTGCAAACTGCAGGCCAAAATCCCGCAGGCCAAATTCCACCGGTCATCTGCTTCTGTAAGGGCTTGAGCTAAGGATGGTTTGTACATTTTTAAATAGTTGAAAATGGCTCATTTTTACATGGTTGAAAGAAAAGTAAAAGAAGAATATTTTTGACACATGAAAAGTATATAAAATTCAGGGGACTTCCCTGGTAGCACAGTGGTTAAGAATCCGCCTGCCAATGCAGGGGACACAGGTTCGAGCCCTGGTCCAAGAAGACCCCACATGCCATGGAGCAACTAAGCCCGTGCGCCACAACTACTGAGCCTGCGCTCTAGAGCCCGCGAGCCACAGCTACTGAGCCCACGTGCCACAACTGCTGAAGCCCACGCGCCTAGAGCCCGTGCTCCGCAACAAGAGAAGCCACCGCAATGAGAAGCCCACGCACCGCAACGAAGAGTAGCCCCCGCTCGCCGCAACTAGAGAAAGCCCGCACGCAGCAGCGAAGACCCAATGCAGCCTAAATAATTTTTTTAAAATCATTTAAAAAAGTATATAAAATTCAAATTTCAATGTCCATAAGCAAAGTTTTAATGGAACACACTCCACTCATGTAGGTACCGTCCAGACCTGCTTCCTCCCTATGATGGCAGAGTTGAGTGGCTGCAACAGAGACCATAAGGCCCATAAAGCTGGAAATATTTACTACTGGGCACTTTACAAAAAAAGGTTGCCAGCTCCTGACCCAGTTCACGGGATCTGCACCTCTTGTTGTTCACAGATTCCTTTGAGAATTGGATAAGAGCCCCAGACCCAGTCTTCGGAGAAATGTGAGCGAGTGTGAACACAAATGTATCCACACACGCACACACAGACACACGGTTTCAGGGTTTGAGGATTCCTCAAAGCCCATCCATTAATACCAAGGTTAGGTAACAAGCCTTGTTATAGTTCAAGGCCCTGGTTTTACCTATGAGAGACCTCGGCTCCCCGAAAGGGGGTGCTGTGGCCCAGCGGGGTACCTGCCGCCGGAGCTCCTGCAGCTCCCTCCGAGCCTCCAGCCGTGAGCGCTCCACCTCCTGCAGTCCGGCCCGCAGCTCGCCAGCCTCCTTGCCCACAGCCACCCGAGCCTCCTCCAGGAGCACCAGCTTCTGCTCCTTGTCGTCGTTGGCAAGCTTCAGGCTGGAGGGGGCAGAGGGCAGAGGGCAGAGGTAGCCCCAGGTCCTGGAAGAGTAGGTGAGTGGCCCTACACAAAGGTCCCTTCCCCTGATTCCCGGAGTGGGTCTGGCAGGCTCTTGGCCTAGAGGTGCCCCAAGTGCTGCCTGCAAAGTGGCCCTCTCCTGAGCTGAGCCCTCCAGGGCTGGGGCCCTCAGCTGAGAGAGGTGGACCAGCGACACACGCTAGTCTCCAGGGTGATGCCAGTGGGTGAGGTCAGAGTCTGGACCCAACGCTGCCTGCAACCACCATTCCCCTTCCTTCAGGTAGGACAGTCACCTAAAACAAACCAAGTCCGGGCTTGGTTCGAGGGCAGAGACTCCCCATCTGTGCGACTTCCCCAGAACCTTGGGGGGGTGAAGTTAGTTCCTGGGATGAGATTCAGTGCGAATGAAGGATGAGGCTCGGTGAAGGGCTGGGGGCTGGGCCCCCCATGTCACCCCACCTGATCCGCTCGCTCTCCGCCTTCTTCACGGCCACCCGCAGCTCCTCGTTGGACCGCCTCAGGGCCTCGAGCTCCTTGGCCCCCTCGCTCAGGCTGCGCCGCAGCTCGCCCGCCTCCTGGCGCTGGGCCTCACAGCCGTCCTGGCTCTCACGCACCTTGCGCTGGGCCTCCAGCAGCTCCCGCCGCAGCCCGTCGCGGGCATCCTCCAGCAGGCGCAGCTGGGTCCGAAGCTCTTCTGCCTGTGAGGACAGCGGGGGTCCACATACGGGGGTCGGGCCCCACTCAAGCTGGGTGGAAAGGAGCCCATCCCCGTCTCCCTGGCCACAGGGCACCTGCCCCATCCCTCTGCAGCGGCTCGGACTGCAGGTGTGAGTTATGATTTGGGGCAAAGCATATTGGAGTCAGCGGTGCTCTGGCCTGAAATAAACATCAATCAAGATCATCCTGGGGGACTTCCCTGGTGGCACAGTGGTTAAGAATCCGCCTGCCAATTCAGGGGACACGGGTTCAAGCCCTGGGCCGGGAAGATCCCACACGCCGCGGAGCAACTGAGCCGGTGCGCCACAACTACTGAGCCTGCGCTCTTAGAGCCCACAAGCCACAACTACTGAGCCTGCATGCTGCAACTACTGAAGCCCGCCTGCCTAGAGCCCGTGCTCCTCGACAAGAGAAGCCACCGCAGTGAGAAGCCCGCGCACCGCAACAAAGAGCAGCCCCCGCTCCCCGCAACTAGAGAAAGCCTGTGCACAGCAATGAAGACCCAATACAGCCAAAAAATAAATAAATAAAATAAAATAAAATAAATAAAAAGATCATCCTGTGGATCAACCTCAAGAGGGCAGGGACGCCCAGCCCAGCCTCTCTGTGAGAGCCCAAGTCCCACACGTACCCAGCAGGTACTTAATAAACGCCTGCCGCCTGCTTCCTTTCATGCATTCCTTTGTCCTCGAATGCACGCTTCTGGGTCCCCAGCGGCGTCTAGGCTGCACTGCCTAGGAGGAAGCGGGTGGGTGGACGGGCAGGCGGCTCACCTCACGCAGGCAGGAATCCCGCTGCCGGCCCAGGTCTCGGGCCTGTTCCTGCAGCCTCTTCACCTCCTGCGCATGGGCCGCGGCAGCCTCCTCAAGCTGGGCCCGCAGGTCCCGCAGCTCGGACGTCAGGGCATTCACGGTGCTCTAGGACACACGGGCTCCTGAGACTTGGCACTGCCGTGTCCTCCTCCCCCGCACTCCCAACCCCCACCGCCACTGATCCCAGCTGCACCAACTGAACTGTCCATTTGTGGCTCTAGACTCGGCCCCTCACGCTGGCCTGCCGGGCCCTCTACTGATCCCTTGACGCCTGGCAAGTGCTATGCACGGAGCCGGTCTCTGCCTCAGACTAGGGGATTCACAGGGCAGAGCTGTGCCACCTCCCTCCAATGGGGACTCCCAAGGAAGGGTGAAGCTCCGCCGACAGCCTGGACGCTGCCCCCAGGGCAGAGCCACGTCTCCCCCTCGGGCAGGGCTGTGTCCCCCCATCCCCCGACCCCGGCTCAGATGGAGGCCCGCCCGCCCCGCCTGGCCTACCCGGTCCTGCTCCTGCCGGCTCTGAGCGTCGCGCTTCTGTCGCTCCATCTCCAGGGAGATGGCGGCCAGGCTGTGCCGCGTCCCCATCAACTTCTCCGACAGCGCCGTCTTCTCGGACTCCTTCAGGGACAGGGCCTGGGCAGAGGCAGGGAGCAAAGGGCTCGGGGTGTTGGGTGGTCTTGGGGGGCATGCTTGGGCCTTTCCCCCCACGCTGGCCTCGGAAATGTGCCCACTGAGGGCTCGGGGACCTGACTGGGCCACCACAGGTGGAGCCAGGGAAGAGGTGCAGGCTCACCCCCTCAGCAGCCCCAGGAAAGGGTACAACAGCAGTAACAATAACCTGGACACAGACACAACTTAGACATCTCACATCCTGAAGCAGGGCCTTTCATTATTCCCATTTTACAGATGAGGCTATTGAGGCTCAAAGAGGTAAAGTGACTTGCCCAGGGTGACGCAGCAGGTGAGGAGAGGAGATGGACGCAGTCTGCCCTGTCTCCATTACATTATGGGAAAGTCAGGAGTTAGTTCTTTCTGAGGAGGGTCAGCTGCTGCATGTGGGCTTCGCGGGGACTGCTCAGAGGCGGTCATGGGGACGCCATGCCCAGCCTGGGGTGGGAGGAGGGATGGGAGAATGTGGGTCAGCTTTTCTGGAACAACGCTCACGGTGTCATGACTGTGGCTGCCACTCAGTAAGCTCCCACCACGTGCTGGGCCCGCTCGCTGGGCAGGGGTCTCAGCGACGCTTCACAAACACCCCTTGAACTCCCCCATCCTGAAGGCGAGGAAACCGAGGCCCAGAAAAGGACTCCTAGCTCCTAGCTGCTGGGTGGCTGAGCGGGGACCAGCCCCAGAACAGGGGCCCCTCAGGCAGCAGTGGAGGCCGCACCAGGGCTCACGAACCTGCTGCTTCTCGCTCTCGGCCAGGAGGAGGCCCTCGTCACGCTCCTGCTGCAGGGTGGCGATCTCCTCGCTCAGCTCTTCCTTCTCGGCCTCCAGCCGGGCCAGCAGCTCCTCCCGCTCCCGCTGCAGCTGACTCTGCAGCTGGGCCCGCTCTGCCTCCAGCTCCCGCCATGCCGCCTCCTGGGGGCCAGGCCCAGGTGCATGTGACCCACGAGGCTGGGCCCAGACAGCCCCTCACCAACCTCGGGGCAGCAAGGACCGTGGGGCAGGTGATCAGGGAACTACAAGGTGGGGTGGGTGATAATGAGGGCCGTGATGGGGACATGCCAGGAGCAGCAACGGCCTGGCCTTTGGGTGGGCGGGGGGAGGAGGGTAAGGGGTCAGAGAATGTTTCCTGGAGGAAACAAGCAGCCGTCAGTCAGGCAGAGAGAAAAGAAAAAGAACCCCAGGCCAGAGTACAGCCCCGGAGACGACTCGGAGGAAAGAGGAAACATGACGAACAGGGAAACTGTGATATTTAAGGTCACTGGAGCTTGGACTACGAGGGGGACATGGTGAAGGACGGGGCCAGAGCCACAGGCAGCAGCCAGGCCAGACCAGACCAGCGGGCTTTAGGGAGGGGTGACCTGATTTTCAGGACAGTTGGGACGGCAGAGCCTCAAGCCAGAGTGACAAGGAGCAATCTGAATTTTAGAATAGCGGGTTGTTCAGAGCTTGCGGAAGAGGGACCAGGATTGGGGGTTGTGGTAGAGGGGAGTTGGGTCAGCTGTGAGCAATAAGAGGGCATGGGTCTGGGGGTGGCGGAATAGCTGGAGAGAAGAGTACAGATATGGTGACATTAAGAGGCTGAGTCTGCTGGTGCAGGGAGACTGAGGGAAGGCACAGGAGTTTGGCTCCCTGGGTACTGGGTGGGTACAACCCACAGGCAGAGCCCACTTGGGGTCTGAGGGAGGTGCCTGGCCCCAGCACTAGTCCCTAACAGCTGTGTGAAAATACTCTCTGCTTCAAATGCTCTGTCGCCACCTGCTGGAGAAGTGTGATTCTATCCACAAATCCAAGAAGACTACGTACAAGGTGAATGGCGCCCCCTGGTGTCAGGAGCCACAGCCTGAACCTCTGTCAGAGGCAGCCCAGTCCAAGATGAGTGACTCAGGTCCCCTGAGAGGCCCACTCTGGAGAGTATCTCAGTACAATAATAATAATGACAACCAGCAATTATGGAGCATTTACAAAGTGCCAGTCTCTATGTTAAGCTCTTTGTAAGGATCATCTCACCTCATCCTCATAAATTATACCATCATTATCCCCATCGTTAAGATGGGGAAATGGGGGACTTCCCTGGTGGTCCAGTGGCTAAGACCCCGCCGCTCCCAATGCAGGGGGCCTGGGTTCGATCCCTGGTCAGGGAACTAGATCCCACATGCCACAACTAAAGATTCCGCATGCTGCAAATCAAAAAAAAAAAAAAAAAAAAGATCCCGCATGCGGCAACGAAGATCCCGCATGCCGCAGCTAAAACCCGGTGCAGCCAAATAAATAAATAAAAATTTTTTTTTTTTAAATAGGGAAATGAAGGCACAGAGACCTTAGGTAACATAACCAGCATTTGGCCAAGATCAGGTTGAAACTCAGGAAATGTAACTCCAGAGCCAGTGTTCTTAGGTACTTCTGTTCTGTCTTTTGGTGACCTGGCCCCTCGCCTTTCTATGTGCTCTGGTCCCCCGAGTGATCTTTCATATGCAAGCTGCACTTCTTAGCAAATTAAAGTGCTTTCCGACTCTACATTAGATCAGCATTTTCCAAATATGGTTGTGGACTCCCTGCACCAGGATCACCAGGGCTGGACTAGATTGGGGCCTGGGAATCTGCATGTTTGATAAGGAGTGGTCCCCGATGGATCCTCCCAGCTGCCCCCAGAGCCTCTGAAACAGAGATGAAGTTCCATTTCACTGATGCAGAGTGAGAAGGATGACTCGCCTGAGGTCACAGAGGAGACAGAGACAGTGGTTCAGAGCCCTCCCCCACCCCACCGCCTGCCCCAACCCAGCTGCCTGAACCTTCTCTCGCTGGAGTCGCTGTAAGTCCTCCTCGTGGGCTGCCCGCTGCTCCCGCAGAGAGGCCTGGGCCTCCCGCTCAGCCTGCACCAACTTCTGGGCCATCAGTTCCTTGTCCAGAGCGACCTTCTCCTCTGTAGTTGTTATCTGCTGCCGCAAGCCCGCCAACTCCCCTGCACAGAAGGGATGGAAAGGAGAAACAAGCTTGGGTCGGACCCTCCCAGTGGGCCAACAGACTCAGGCCAGGTGAGCTAAGTGGGCAAAATCCCAGAGGGGAGAGGGCCCACCGGTATCTAGCTGATACCTAGAGAACGTTCTTGCCCTCTCTGGGCCTCCGTTTCCCCATCAACTGCATGGGCCCAGTGGCCCTGTCCCCCTCCCTACCTACCTGGAATGGCATCTAAAGGATGAAGTGACTGATGAGGAGGGCCCCCCAAATGGAGAGGACAGCAAAAACACGAGAACCCCCATCACTGATTGAGTGCTTACCACGGGCAGGCACCTGGCTGAGCACAACACAGCTTCACATCACACACCTACGTAGCTTATCCCCAATTTACAGATGAGGAAACGGAGGCTCAGAGGAGACAGGCAACCTCCCAAGGCTGCACAGCTTTCCATAAGGCATCACCTTTAATGACTGACTGCCATAAGCATACTTGCTGGACTGTCAGCACTAATGTGACCGGGGGAGGGTGCACCCCACAGGGGACAATCTAAAAACTATCCTCGGGGTTGGAAGTCCACCAGAGACTGTCAGCATTTCCCTTCCTGGTTCTGTCTGGCTCACGTGGACATGGACGAAAAACTTAACTTTCGCGGCCCAAGCAGGTGCTTAGTAAATGTTTGTTCAGCAAGAAAAACCTCTGAGTTCAGAGACTGGGCGGGAATGAGAGTCGTCAGAAAAGCAGCTGATGATGGCTCCGCGGAGACGCAGAACTCTCTAAGCGCCCTGATGACGGTAGACAGCAGCCACCGTTGGCTGCGGAGCCAGGCACTGTGCCAAGGCCATGCTTCTCTCACCTCATCCTGGCAAAGCCTCAGAAGGTGGGCCTCATCACCTCTAACTGTCAGATGAGGAACCCGTGGCCCAGAGAGGGAAGGGGCTGGCTTGGGAAAGTGGCTGGATTGGAAGCCAGGTCAGCCGCACCCCAAAGCCAGTGATCCCAACTTCGGTGAGACCCCAGAACTAGAAAGGTTACAGCTCCAGCTCCGGGCTGGAGCCCGGGGTTCCCCACCCCTCACCCCTGGCCCCCCTACCGGTCAGGGTCTCCTTGGCCAGCAGTAGGGCCTGCCCATCCGCTTCCAGCTGCTCCCGCCGGGCCTCAAGCTGCGCCAGCTGCCGCTGCACCTCAAACAGGCTGCTCTCCAGGGCTTCCTTCTCCAAGCTGCAGCACGCACGATCCCTGAGGCCCAGGGACCCAGCATCCCGGGCCCCAGGACACTGTGAATCCCAGGGCGTGGCCAGCCATGGGCCAGGTGCCAGCCTACCTGCCCAGCCGTGCCCACGCTCCCCGGGGAAGCCTGAGCCCCGGCTAAGATGAGCTGGTGACCTGGCTCCTAAGCAACTGCCCCTGAGGGCCAGTGCTGGGACGTGGCTGGTCACGGGGTGGCTCCGCCAGACCCCCCAGGGTGGGCTGGGCAGAGCTCAAGGCCTTACCGCAGGCGTGTGGCCTCCTCCGACAGGGTCCGGCCCTCGCGCTCGGCTGCTGCCAGCTGCACCGCCAGGCCGGCCCGCTCCTTGGCCAGCGCCTCCTTCTCCCGGGCCGTCCGCTCCAACGCCTCCGTCTGCCGCTGCATCTCCCGCTGGGCCTGCTCCAGCTCCTGCTCCCGCCCGCTCAGCTGCCGGGAGAGCTGGCCCCCACCAGGCACCGTGAGCACCACCCCCAGAATCCCCCAACCCTGGGCCCGACCCGGCCCTGGCAGGCAGGAGACCAGGTTCAAGCCCAGGTTGTACCCTGACGTGCTGTGTGAACCTGGACAAATCACAGCCTTCTCTGGACCTGCAGTGCACGCACATGCAAACATAAGGGTCATCACTTAGTTTGCGTAGCAACCAAACACTTCCTGCACCCCAAAATGTCCAGAGAAGCTGAATGTATAAAACAAACCAAAGGAGAGCGGCTCTGCAGGCCTCAGAAAGGGAACCTAGAGCCTGGTTCCCTGCGCCGCGTGGTCTGTTCCCTAGAGGCCCCTCCCAGGAAGCCAGGCCCTCCAGGACAGACACCTAAGGTCCCTTCCAGCTATGATTTCCCAACAAGTCTAAGATTCCAATTCTAAAATTCGCTACCAATTATCATATCATTACTCTTTACTGAGTGGTGATTCATTTCTGTAAGTGCTTACGCCGTATACTCTTCAGAACAACGCTTTGTGATACGAACTATTAGCCCCACGTTACAGGTGGGGCCACTGAGGCATGCGGAGGTCGGGTAGCTTGCTCAAGGCCCCCAGCTGGCAGAGGTGGGGCTGGATTTCAGCCGGGAAGCGGGCTCCTGAGCCTGTGACGTCCCCCAGGACAGAATGCAAAAGGCCGGGAGCCTAGAACCCCTTCCCCACCTGCTCCCCAGAGCCCACACACACCCACCTGGGCCAGGCGCTCCTGCAGCCGGCAGCGCTCCTGGTGCAAGTCAGGGAGCTGGCGCTCCAGGACCTCGCGGGCCTGCTCTGCCGCCCGCAGGGAGCCCTCCAGGCCCTGCCGCTCCGCCTCCTGCTCCAGCCGCAGCTGCACCAGCTGTTCCTGCCCCTCCCGCGCGGAGGCGGCCGCCTGCTCCACCTGCCGCTGCCGGCCCAGCAGGGCTGCCTTTTCCTCTTCTAGCTGGGGGGCCAGGTGGGAGTGAGTGACCGGATGAGCCCAGGCCCTCATGGGCCGAAGAGGTCCCACCTAGGACCAAGGATGCCTTCTCCACCCACCTATCACAGCCAGCCCGTGGGAGGCTCCCTGGGGGTAAGGGGCAGTGCCCTAGGGCATGCGGACCCTGGGGAGGAGGGGAAGGAAGGGCCCATGGAGCTTCTTTTCTCTCAGACCATGAGAGAGAAGACACACAGACAGAAGGAACAACAAGACAGAGGGACAGAGGTGTACAGGGAGCTGTCGGGGTGTAGGCCTAGGCTGGGCCTGGGGGTGCATCCGCGGGGTCTCTGAGCGGGCAGGACAGATGGGCGAGGCAGGAGGGCCTGCTGGCACACAACGTACCTGGGCGACAAGGCAGTTCAGACCCAGCTTGTCCTGGGCAAGACTCTCGTTCAGGGCGCTCAGCTTGGATAAGGAGTCCCGCAGAGAGGCCTCCTCGGCCCTCAGCTTGGTCATGGAGAGCTCAAGCTCCACGCGGCCAGCCTCAGCCTGCAGGGTCGGGACCAGGGCGGCCAGAGACGGTCAGGCGGGGAGAGATGGAGAGAGATGGGAAAAGATGTGCAGAGACATGGAAAGATAAGGAGAGATGGGGAGAAAGGCAGAGAGATGAGAGAGGCAGGAGGTGGGGAGGTGGCGAGAAGAGGCACGGAGAGACAGGGCCCCCAGAGACAGGGCAGGGGACACGAGGAGGGAGATAGAACATGAGACAGAAAAACAATCCCTGCAGACGCCCTGCTGCCCACGCTGCTGCGCACCCAGAGCCGTGCAAGGCCCAGTGAAGCGGCTCCCACTGTGGGGCGCGGCCAGAGGCCAGAGGGCGCCCCAGAGTGGGGTCTAGGGTGGCCTCGCTCAGGGCCCAGACCACAGACAGCAGGGCAGGCACCGACCAAGAACTGTGCCCCCAACCCTCACAGACCCCAGGACCTGTGTCCAGAGATGGGACTGGATGACCTGAGCTGCAGGTCCTGCCCCAGAAGCATCTGGAAAAGCAGGGATATGACCAGTCCTAAAGGTCAGTTCACTTATGGCTGGGATCAGAGGTCAGTGTGTGGCCAGGGTCAGAGGTGAGCCTGAAATAGGGGTCAGTCTGTGGCCAGAGTGAGAAGGCCTGGGGCCTAGGGTAGAGGTGGGTTTGTGGCGGTGTGGCAAACGGGGACCCACCTTGGTCAGCGCCTCGGCCACCTCGGCCTTCTCAGCCTGCAGCATGTCCCGCTGCAGCGTGGTACAGCTCAGCGCCTCCCTCACCTCCACCAGCTCCTTCGCCAGCCCTGAGCGCTTCACTTCCAGCTGCTCTAGTTGTCTATGACTGTGGGACAGAGGGTGGGGGGTGCCCCATGTCACTCCCCTGCCCTGAGTCTCCCACAGCCAGACATGCTGGAGCAGCCAGGGGCCAGGCCCAAGGCAGGAGCCTCACCCACAAGGACAGCCAAGCCCACTGTTGGACCTCAGTTTTCACATCTGCAAAATGGGGTAACGCTCGCCTCGTGACGTTGTGAAAAGGATATGTGTCCTGGGACTTCCCTGGTGGCACAGTGGTTAAGAATCCGCCTGCCAATGCAGGGGACACAAGTTCGACCCCTGGTCCGGGAAGATCCCTCATGTCACAGAGCAACTAAGCCCGCGAGCCACAACTACTGAGCCCATGCATCGCAACTACTGAGCCTGCGTGCTCCAACTACTGAAGCCCGTGTGCCTAGAGCCCGTGCTCCGCAACAAGAGAAGCCACCACAATGAGAAGCCCAGGCACCGCAATGAACAGTAGCCCCCGCTCGCCGCAACTAGAGAAAGCCCACGCACAGCAACGAAGACCGAACGCAGCCAAAAATAAATAAAACTTAAAAAAAAAAAAAAAAAAAGGATATGTGTCCTTATTGTACCTGACATACCTCTCCAAGGGCCTTTGGAAACAAGGATAATGTCCACTGCCACAATGTACTAAACATCACTGTTACTAATGCCTCAGAGAAATAAATAGTGAAGTGGTTAAGAGGTTAACTCTGAAGCTCCAATGACTGGGTTCAAATCCTGGCTCTTCCACTAACTAGCTGTGTGACCTTGGGCAAGTTACATAACCTCTCTGTGCCTCAGTTTCACCATCCATCTCATCCAAATGGAGATAATAATAGCTCCTACAGCACAGAGTTATCATGAAGGTTAAATAAGAGAATCTAAGTGCTTAAAATGGTGCCTGGTACTTAGTAATATAAGTACTGATGTTATTGTTATAACTTTAAATTTAAAAAATATTAATGTTATATTAATATTATTGTTAATTAACTTAATGAACAATAATACTAATGCTATATAGTTAATATAACTACTGTAATATTAGTGTTTTTTGTTTTGTTTCGTTTTTTGGCTGCGCTGCGAGGCATGTGGGATCTTAGTTCCCCAACCAGGGATTGAACCCACGCCCCCTGCAGTGGAAGCGCGGAGCCTTAACTACTGGACCGCCAGGCAAGTCCAGTTGTTGTTATCCTCATCCACACTCTACCTCCTACCAGTTCTCTGATCTCAGGTAAATGACTAAACCTCCCTGAATCTCAGTTTCCTGAAATGGGTCTGGTTAGAAGACCCTATAGCAGAGGGGTGCCATGAGGATCCTCGAGACGGTAGAAGGCCCAAGACACAGTCAGTACTCCCTAGCCCCCAGGGACAGTCGGGAGCCCCATGGCCCATCAAGCGGCCCTGGCAGGGAGCCAGAAGCTACTCACCTGCGCTCGAGCTCCCTGCGTGTCCATGCGCTGTCCTGGGCTGTGTCCTCCCGCTCTTCCTCCAGCTGGTCCCGCTGGCGCCGCAGCTCCTCCTGGGCCGCATGCAGCTTCTCCCGCTCCTGCCGTAGCTCCTCAGCCTGCTGCTGGGCCACCTGCAGGCTGTGGGCTAGGCTGTCCTTCTCCCTGCAGGACAAGGGGAGGGGGAACTGAAGGGGATGCAGAGGCCACTCCCACCGGGGAAGACGGCCGTGCTGCTGTCCTAGCCAGGAGCCACATCCTCCCATCCTCCGAGGCCCCGGCCTCTAGAAAGCCTTCCTGCCCCTAAGCATGGCCCACTCATTTCATCCACGTCTTCCTGGAGCTGACTCTTCCCGGCATAGGGCACTCAGCTTTCCTTCTCCCCCAGCCAGCCCACTTGGAGGCCCAGTGGAATGGATGGAGGCACTGGCATTATCTCCAACTACCCCACCAGGTGAAGATGCCAGGCTAGGTTCCTGAGACATGTGGGCAATTTTGCTGCTAGCTCTGCTAGCCCACATGGCCAGGAAATGCCCCCTACAGCACCCTACGCCCCTCAATTCTGGGAGGCCCAGTAGAGCTGGGTCTGTCCCGATCCCACAACTGCCTGCTGTCCAGGCCAGCAGCACATGGTAGCCAGGGCAGGGGAGGGAGGAGGCTCCTTCCAAGGCAGGGGTTTCTAGCTCAGGCTTAGGGCTGATCGCTATCATATCCTCCACTGCCGCCACCCTTCGCTCAAAGTGGCAACCTGTAAATATTGATATATTAGATACGAAGGCTGGTGGTAGGTGGGAAAAAATATTCGACATGGGCTTCCCTGGTGGTGCAGTGGTTAAGAATCCACCTGCCAATGCAGGGGACACAGGTTCGAGCCCTGGTCCAGGAAGATCCCACGTGCCTCGGAGCAACTAAGCCCGTGCGCCACAACTACTGAGCCCGCGTGCCACAACTACTGAAGCCTGCGCACCTAGAGCCCATGCTCCGCAACAAGCCACCACAATGAGAAGCCCACGCACCACAACAAAGACCCAACACAGCCAAAAATAAATAACTAAAATTTTCAAAAAAAATAAAAGGGTGGGGGTCAAACTCTATCCAAGTTTAAAAAAAAAAAAAGCATTCGACATGAAATTAAGAAAAATAGTAGAATGCAAAATGAGGTGTTCGCTGGGAATGCAACTACATAAAAAGCCCCTTTCCTTCCAAGGCATGGGAAGCAGTGGTTTTGCTGTCAGATGGACCTGAATCCCAATTCCTACCCCAGCCACGTCGCTGTGTGACCTTGGACAAGTCTCTCAACCTCGGGGCAGTAACAGTTGTGAACTGCATGAGTTTGATGGGAAGACTAATTGAGATAATACACAGGAAGCACTTGGCAATAAGCCTAGCACATAGTAGGTATACTGGAAAGGTTTGCAAACCGACTGTCAGGAAACACAACTGGAAGCAAAGCCAGTGCATTAAGAGGGGTTAGGATGAGCAGGGGAAGCTGTGAGGAGGTCCCATCTTTTTATTTCCCCTCCATTTTTCAAACTTTTTATTACGTGGTTACATTTACAAAGAGAAAAAACAAAAAACAAGCACCAAAAAAATCAAAAACAACCAGGCAGCTAAGAGTGGATAATTTCTTGTCTCCAAAATCTCCAAGAGACAGAGTCGAGAATAACAGTGTCAATATAGCTCTTGGAGATGATGGAAATGTTTTATAGTCATATATCCTACTTATTAGCTCTTGAAATGTGGCTAATGCAACTGAGGGACCGAATTTTTACTTTTGTAAATGTTTACTTAATTTACATTTGAACAGACACATGCGGCTAGTTATGACCATATTAGTGCAAATCCGCATGTTCACAGGCTCTGGCTGGCGTTAGGCCCAGACGTTGACTTATTCTCTGGGCTCCCCACCTCTGACCTCCCGGCACCTGTTCAGGAGGTCGACGGCACTGCGCAGGCGCTGGGCCTCGCGCTGCCCATCCTCCTGGGCCTGGGCAGCCCGGTCGGTCTTATCCCGAAGACGCTGCAGCTGCTCCTCAAGGGCACGGCGCTCACCCTCGCTGTCACTAAGCTGCTTCCGCAGGGTGCCCAGGAGGTCCTGACTGGCCTCATAGCGCCCCCGAATGTCCTGTGGCATGGGAATCACTGAGTGTAGGGGAGCCCTGCGAAGCTCCCTCCCCGCTCTCCGCACACCAGCCTATGCTGCGGCCTAGGCCTGGGTCCAGGCCTGGGGCAGGAGAGTGGAGCTAAGCCCCCAGACTCAGTTTCCACTCCCCTGCATCGTGCCCTCACCACCCTTCTGAGACCTCTGCAAGGGCTCTGAGCCTCCATCTCCCTGGGGTCCCAGGCAACCTAAGTCCCCAGGACACCAGACAAACCGCCAAGCACACTCCTTCCCCTCCCCCACTTCTGACCACTCCCCCCACCCCAAACACACACCAAGGCTCTCTGGCTCTGTGTGGGAACCCCATCTCCCTTCCTATACCAGGACTCTTACTCCATCCCGGGCTCCGCCCCCAGCAGCTCAAGCCCCTCCCACTCTAGACTCAGATTCCTCCAGTGGTCTCAGCCACCTCCATGGGTCCTGACTCAGTTGCCGTTTCTCAAGGCTCTGACTCTACCCTGAATGCTCAGGCTCCTCCCCTAAGACCCTGGCTCCGACCAAGGTTGCCCAAGCCCCTCCCCGCTGGACTCGAGCTCCACCCCAGGACACTCAGGCCCCTTCCTACCTGGACCTGCAGCTGACGCTTGTGCAGAGCGGAGTGAATCAGGGCTAGTGTGGAGGAGTCCGAGCAGGCAGGGGATGGGCCTCGGCGGGGGGAACGGCCACGGCCGGGCGAGGAGCGCCTCGGTGGGGACGGGGTCCGGGCCCCCGAGAGCCCCCGCAGGCTGCCGTCCGATGCGGCCGCTGTACGCTCAGAGCCACTTAACTGGACGCCGCTCTCCATGTCTGACAGGACGGCCTGAGGGTGGGTTAGGGAGGCAGAAGGAGGAGGGGAGCTGCGGTGTTAGTTGGGCCAAGAAGCTTCGGGAGGCAGTGGGGCCACCAGGGTCCTCATGTCTAGCTTCATGCCTAACTCTGCAGCACTTTCTCACCTCCGCTAGCTCACAGCCCTCAGCCCACCAGGTAAGGCCTCCCATTTACTGGGGAGACATGATTCAGCGTTTCTCACAGATGGGCAGGGAACATGCAGTGCCTCCTCTCCAACGGGGAACTCCCCCGGGGTGGGGGGCAGGGGGTGGCAGAGTTTGGGCGGAGCTAGCAGGGGTGTTAAACAGCAGCCTAGGTTTCCAGGGCCCCCAACCACTTGCAGTTCAGCTCAAGGCCACCAGGGGACGTGGTGGCCCAGGACTGCCTTGCCTTGCCCTGCCCAGGGCTCCCACCCCTTCTGGCCTCTCCCGGCTCCCGGACCTGTGCCAGGTCCCTCAGGGTCTGCTGCAGCCCCTCTCCATCCTCCGTCTCCAGGGCCGCCTGCTCCTGGAGCCGCAGGGATTCCTACAGTGGTGTTGGGGAGACAGGCAAAGAGCAGTCAGGGTCTCTACCCTAGTCAGAAACCCCACCTTCGTCTCCCTCCCCGGACTATCACCAATCAGCTGGCCTCGAAGGCCATGCCCAGGGGCCAGCAGCTCAGTAGACCCCACAGCGGCCCCAGTGCCCTCACTGAACAGACCAGGCCCAGAGAGGGGTGGTGTCCTGCCCCAGGTCACACAGCCTATTGGAGGAGAGCTGGACATAGAACCCAGGCCAGACCCCACACAGAAGGATGACCAACCCAGGCAGTACCCTTGAGAGGGGTCCCTCTGGTGGGGAGGCAGCTGAGTTCCAAAAGAAAGAGCCCTGGGCTAGCAGGGCACAGGCATGAGTTCAAGTCCTGACTCCCCAGCTTAATGGCTCTGAGACTCTGGACAAGTATTTCTCCTCGGGCCTCAGGTTCCTCATCTGTATAATGGGGATCATGCTACAGAACTGCTGAGAGGATGAAATGGGATAAAGGAGGTGAATGTGCTTACCACTAAAGCTGGCACCCACTAGGTGCTCACACTAAACTGGCACACACTAGGTGCTCAATTAATGAGGGGGTGAAACTGAGTCTGAGTGGGATGCTTGGGGTTGGCCCAAGCAACCCAGCCCTCAGCCTGTGTCCATGGATCTGGTCGGTGCCCCAGCCCCGCCCTGCATCTCACCAGGGCCTCAAGCTTCTCAGTGAGGGCCTTGTTGAGCCGCTCCTTTTCCAGATTCTGGTTCTGAAGGCGCTCGACTGTCAGGGCCAGCTCAGTCACTCTGGAGATAGGGGAGCAACACAGGTGAATGGGAGACCCACCCAGCTTCTGCTCAAACCCACCAGCTCTGTGTCCTTCATGTTTCCCCAAACCTGAGGCAGGGACCCTAGGATTCGCCTCCCTTGCCATGTGACCCGAAGTCACTCTCCTTTCTCATCTCTAAATGAGAATGAGGTGGCCACCCGCTTTATCTCACGGGAAAACACTGTGGGACTTGTCTAGGTCTCAGGAGCAGAGGCTGAACTGCTCGTGATGTGCCCTGGGCAAGAGCCCTCTGAACCTCCGTCTACCCCCTCTGCCAAACGGGGTGCCTGGGGAGACTAGCTGAACTCACACAGGGGAAGGGCTCGTCCCTGTTAAACAGACGCCCTCTCCTCCCCGTATCTCCGGGCATACACTCTGTGGGGAGGTCTGCCTCGCGTGGTGCCTCCGGGCGCCCACCTGGCACTGAGGTCAGCCTTGTCCAGGTTGCTTTGCACCTGCAGCTGGGCCAGGTCCTTCTCCTGGAGCACCTTGTTCCGCAGCTGCTCCTCCAGCTGGGCCTGCAGCAGGGCCTGCTTCTCCAGGGCCGCCTCGGCCCGGCTCTCGGCCAGCCGCAGGCCTGTGCTCAGCCCCAGGCCCACCTCCTGGACAGCCCGTGAGGTCCGGGCCAGCTCCCCTCCCAGCTGCAGCAGGTCCCTGGTGGAGAGAACACAGGATGGGGAAGGGATGGGGGGGTGGGCTCCCAAGTGTAAATTAAAACTACAGCGGGATGCCATTTGTCGCTATCAGACTGGGGACAAAAAGTCACATAATGCACAGTGTAGGTGAGGCTGCGGGAAAACAGGCTCTCCCTACACTCCTGGTGTGAGGGTGAGTGTAACCACACAGAGGGCAATTAGAAGAACTCTGAAAATTATAAATGGATAGGTTCTATGACCCACTGACTCCATCACTCAGAACTTATCCTACAGATATGCCCCAACGCAAGGAAAATGACCTGTGTATAAGGGGATCCACTGCAGCCTTGCTCATGTAAGAAATACTGGTGGCAACCTAAATATCTATCGAAAGGGAGCTGCTATCGCCTTTTCTTTTTTCTTTTGGCCACCGCGTGGCTTGCAGGATCTCAGTTCCCAGACCAGGAATTGAACACGGGCCATGGCAGTGAAAGCCTGGAATCCTAACCACTAGGCCACCAGGTAACTCGGCAGGGAGCTGCTATTAAAAAAATCATGATACATCCCTTCAATGGAATACTTTGGAGCCAAGAAAAACTAATGGGGAAGCTCTTTAGAGCCTGATGTGGAACCACTTCCCAGCTATAACTATTGGGTGAACAAAGCATCTTCGAGAACTGCAAAAAGGGAATTCCCTGGTGGTCCAGTGGGTAGGACTCTGCGTTTCCAATGCAAGGAGCATGGGTTCAGTCCCTGGTTGGGGAACTCCCACAAGCTGCGTGGTGTGCACCCCCAAAAAAAAAAGAACTGCAAAGATGAAATTCTCCCAAGAGTGTATAAAAGAAAAGTGGGGGCTGGGGGGGAAATGTACAATCTGCTGTATTTGCTTGTATCAAATGAGCCTGAGTGTCTGGGTCAGAAGCGGCAGGAAGAGTTTTCACCATACACCCTTTTGAAATTTGAACCTTGTGCATGTGTGAGTTATTCAAAAGCAAGATGTTAACATTTTAAATGCTAATTAAAAATTACGTATTTTAAATATATCAAATAGGTTAAATCCTCCCCTTTCCTGAATGAACTGTACCACTGGGTACCTAACAGTAAGAAGAGGAAGTGCCTTATTATAGAAGAATTCCAGTTAATACATGAAGAAGTGACAGAATGAGACAATCACGATTTTGCAACCTCTGACCAATGTCTGGACCTTGGCATTGAGCGTCAAGGGCTGCTAACGCACAGACAGAGGCTCCTGATGGCAGAGTACACATGGCGCTTATGAAGAAGTCTTGTCAAAACAAAACAAAGCAAAACACAACAATCCGAACCTGAATCTGATCAAGCCTTAAATCCAACATCCAATTTACAGGGGACAAAGGTGTAAAGGACACCACAGAATCCAGACTGTGGGAATCTCTAACGACAACTGTCCCGGTTTCCTGAACAAATAAAAGAGACTTAGAAGACAAATCAACCAATCACACTTTGTGAACATCTATGGATCCTGATTCAAACAATTTTAAAGACAAAAAGTGAAGAAACACCATCTGTGACACTGATGAGTCAACTGGAAATTTGGATACTGAGAGAATAGTAGATGATCTCAATAAAAGATCATCGCTCAAACAAATGTTTAAGGCACAAAAGGAAACAAATTGGTCTGCCTGCCTCTAGGCTCGCCCCTCTGCAGCCTCACCTGCCCAAAGATCAAGCAGGACCAAGTCCCCTGCGGCAGGAGGCCTTTGAGGCTCTTTTCCAACCTGACCTCCTTTCGCTTGCCTTTTGCTTCAACCCCACTGGCTGCCATTTTCTCGCACCTCCAAGCCTTTGCTCCTGCTGTTCCCTCTGCCTGGGGTGCCCTCAGCTCTGCCAGTTAAAACCCCACCCATCCCTTGGGGTCAGAGCAAATTCCACCTCCTCAATGAAGCATTTTTCTGACCTCCCCACCCCTCCCAGTTCTCTGAGCATCCAGGACATCCTTTCTGTTCCACTTTCACGTCACTGACCACTCACTTCCTCAGTCTAGAAGTTGCAAGTTCCTTTTTTAAAAAATTAAATTTAATTTAATTTAATTTTTTGCCATGCCACACGGCTTGTGGGATCTTAGTTCCCCCACCAGGGATTGAACCCTGGCCCTTGGCAGTGAAAGTGTGGAGTCCTAACCACTGGACTGCCAGGGAATTCCCTACAGGTTGCGAGGTCCTTGGTAGCAGAAGCTGAATATCATAGTAGATTAAAAGCAGGAACTGCAAATCCTGATTCAGCCACTTACTTACTGCTGTGTGACCTTGGGAAGGTCACTCTACCTCTCTGAGCCTCAGTGTCCTCATCTGTAAAATGGGGATCATTCCAGTTCCTACCTCACAGGGACACTGTGGATATGAGATGAAATAAAATGTACAAAGAGCCTAGCTCAGAGCAAACACCTAGTAAACGTTTACTATTTACTGGTAATGACTAGGAAACGGTAAATTTAGTAAATACCAAATAGTATTTAGTATTTAACCTTAGTCATTTGGTCATAAATAGCCAATTTAGCAAGTACATTAAGTAAATACTAAGTGACTGCCATGATCTTGGTAAGAGTTAATTATTACTAGTTGCCTCTGCATCTCCGTAGGGCCCTGCACACAGTAGGTGTTTTGGGTCGGACTGAAGTTCAACTGAGTTGCGTTGAATTCAGTGTGAAAAGCAGGGTTGTCTCCCGGCTGCTGCAGCGTCTCCCCGAGCCGCCCCTCCGCCGGCCAGGCCTCCTCACCTCTCGGTGGACATCTTCACCTCGCTGATCAGCCGTCGGGCCCCCACAGCCTGCCTCCACAGGAGAAGCAGGCGGCTGTGCTCGTGGCTGAAGTAGGCGTTGAAAGACTGGAGGGCAGAGGGGCTGAGTGAGGGGCTGGAGAGGGGGCCGGCCCACTTCCTGCCCCAGCTCTGACCACCCCAGAGGCACCGTCGCCCGGGGGCGGGGGGGGGTGGGTCTCCCAGTGGGCCGGCTCTGGGCCCGCATACAGGGCTGTGTCGGAGCTGTACGGTCACCAGCTCAAGCCTCCCACTGGCTAAGGGAGCTGGATTTCAAAGCCTCCACGGACTGCAAGCAGCAGCGAGGAAGGGCAGAAAGCGCCGGGCATCTAGGTTTGCATCCCAGCTGCCAGCCAGCTGCATGATTGGGCAGCTATTCAACCTCTCTTTAGAAGGAGGATGATGGCACTTTCCACATATGGTCACTATGAGGAACAGAGGAGAAATCGCCCGCCTGGCACTGGCACGTGGTATGTGCTAATCAAGGCTATTATTATGACAACCATTTACCTCTACTAAAGGGCTCACCTGACCAGCAGGGCCCTCCCTCCCCCTCCCCTCCCTCCCCCTCCCCCTCCCCTCCCCCACAGGCCATTCCCCTCGGGTCAGGGTGGAGCCTCGGCCCTGCTGGCCTCCCCGGTGCCCACCTCTCCCTCGCGCCTCCACGCTGCCTCCCGCTGCTCCAGCTCCTGGCGGCTGCGTGTCCAGTCGCTGGTCACCTTGCGAATGTCCTCACTCAGAGCCTGGTTGGCCGAGTTCGCCTGGTCCAGCTGCTCTCGGAGCATAGCGTTCACCTGGGCCAGGCTGGCGCTTCTGGGTGGGGGAAAAGGGACCAGTGGGTGCGTGGCCGGAGAGGACAGCCCTGCCAGCTATCCCCCAGCCCTGCCAGCTATCCCCACTGTGTCCCACCTCTGCTGCTCCTCCTCCAGGCGGATGAGGGCGCTCTCTAGGTCATGGCTGTGCTCTGTGTCCTGGGTGGGAGAAGCGGGGGCATCAGGCTGGGCACGTGGAGGGAAGCGTCTGCCCTGCCCCAGCCCGGCACCAACCCTCAGCCGCCGCTGCTCCAGCTCCGTGGCTCTCTCCAGCAGCTGCTCCTCCATCTCCGAGGTCTTCTTCTTGTACTGGAGAATCTGGGGATGGGTGGGGAGTGGCCGGTTAGCCCCAGGGGCATGGGGGCCGGGCCAAGTGAGCGCAAGGGTGGGCAGGAGCAGGAATGGGTGGCCCTGACCTTGGCCTGCAGCCGCTGCACGAGCTGGGCCTGCCGCTGCTGGCCCTCCTGGTAGGCCTGCAGCTTGCGCCGGTAGGAGGCCTGCTCCTCCTGCAGCTGCCTCCGCAGCTCCACGCTCTGCCGTGCCAGCCCCCTGGGCTCCTGTGTTTCCAGCTCCCCAGACTCCAGCCGCACAGCCTGCTCCAGCTGCAGGGAAGGGCCCTGGGTGAGAGTCCTGGGCCCACCCCCGGGAAGGCAGTCACAGGCCTCTGCAGGGGGCGCCAGGTTGGACCTGGACCCACAATGCCTTGCAGGCACGTGTGGGCAATCCCAGGATGCAATGCACGTGTGCACGGGTAATGCAGCTGTGCATGGACACACAGACTGGGCAAGCACGGACACACAGACTGGGTGTGCATGGACACATGCATGTGGGCCCACAAACGTATGCATGCAAAACACAAAGATGCACCTGGGGTAAACCTTAAAGGCCCTGGGTACACCGTGAGCCTCTCCTCCAAGACACCCAACCCCCTGTGGTGGATAATTATTGGATTCATGCCCTTGTCTCCCCACCCCCACCCTAAGTGAGCTCGGGAAAGCCTCGATTTTGTTCCCCATTGTATTTTAGAACAGTGGCAGTAGCAATGTTAATGAATTAACAGCATGAGCACACGTGAATACATTCACAGGCATCAATACACATATGCATATCTGAGCTTAGAGACATGCACGCACATAACACACACAGGCCACCTAAAACACCCCCAGGGTGACACAGATGAACTCACCCCGCCCCCACTCCCCACATACACAGCACTCAGGTTTGTAAGAGGTGCGCACATGTGTTCTAACATAAGGTGTGGTTTATTAACGCCCTCTCGCCCCAGCCTAGCCTTGGGCTCCCTCCTCTCCCTCGCCTCATGGGAAGCCTCTGCGGTCACCGCCCTTCCCCTACCCACAGGCAGCTTGCAGCCCCTTCATCATCAGACCCTGGGGGCAGAGGCAGGATGCCTGCCGGCTCTGACTGCCTCGCTAGCCTGGAACCCCCTTACACCCTTAGGTACCCGCTGGTCCCAGGGGGCCCCTGAGCCTCCTCCAGCTGTTTGGAAAGGGAGGAGGGAGGAGGCCACTGAGGACAAGCAGGACCAACAGAGGAGCGACAGTGCCCAGGGAGAACCAACAGCACGAGAGCCCAGCCCAGTGCCTGGCCTGCAAAAGCCCGGGCAGGGTATTCACACGCCCACCCACGTTGGGTCCCAGGGAAGCCAACGGCAAGGGCAACTACTCTCCCCCACGCTAGTAACGGGGCCAGGCCAGGTCAGCCCCCCAGGCCTGTGTTAAGCAGTATGGCAGGAGAGGCCCAGTGAGTCACCAAACTGAGTCATCTCCAGCCCTACTCCCACCCTGTTGCAGCAAATATAGAAATGAAATTTTCCCTCCCCTGAGAACAAGGAGAATAAAGGGAACAGTGAACAGGCTAGAGAAGAAACATAACCTGGCCTGAAAGAGTCAATCACTCCTTGTTTTACTTTAACTGTCACTAATTTGTAGTAATTTGACAAAGCTAACCTCACTCCCTGACACTATGTAATTTACATTCAGCACCTATCACACCTAGTTCTGCGAGTTACATCCCCTGCCTCTCAATCCCTAACCTTACTTTGTCCCGGCACTTAACATTCGATAACAAATCACCCCCTATAGTTTTTGCATTTCAGAAACAAGGTCGCCGGCTGATAAACCAGAGGCAAACGGACGAGGCAAACGGACGCAATTACCAGACCGCCGGACCCCAATTACTGGGCGACCTGAGGCCAGCTATGACTGTTTTGAAATAATGCAAAGGAAAGGAAGAATGCAAGACCTTCACTACTCTGATCCTTATCACATACCCCGGACTGCGAGCCCCACATATAAAATCTTCCCTGATTCCCAAGGAGCGGGGGCACAGTTCTTGAGGCGCTAGCCTGCTGTGTCTTGCCTTCGGCCTGGCAGAAAAATAAAGCCATCTCTCTCCTCCTCCAAAATCCCTGTCTCCGTATTTCTGTTCGGCCTCGGTGCACAGGGAAGCCGATATTCGGCAAAACCACGCCCACCCCCGGGGACAGCGCCGGGCAGGGTGACTGTGCCCACGGAGGCTGCTTGGGGGCTTCAGCTTACGTTGGGGGGGATCCGGTCTGAGAGTAGAGGAGAAGGCAATGTGCAGGGGGTCTCCGCCTGGAGGGTGTGCTGCAGGCCCGTGGCCAGTATCTGCGCAAAGTCCACCTAAGTCAGGTGATGGGCAGAGCATCCACATCTGCATGTGGTGACGGTGGCACCGAGATGCTGTGAGTGTGTTGTGCATGGATGCGGGCGCTTCCTTAGGTGTGGGTGGGGTGCATCTTGTCATCTGTCTCCATGTGGGACCCTGTGTGTCTCTGGGTCTGGGCCTTCACAGGGACCGGGTGAGGTGGCGGCTGCAGTCCAAGGTCTACGTTGTGCTGCGGGCGATGGGTACATCTTCGTGTGCACCTATGTGTCCATGTGTCTGTATGACTGTGTGCACAGTCACAAGTGGGCGGACCTGGGGAGCGAAGCTGGGCTCTGCACGCGTCTGTGCACTTGTGTGTACCTTTGTCTGGCTGCAGGTGTCCAGAAGCTGTGAGACAATGTTGTGTTGTCTGCGGTGCGGGTGTGCCGGATATACCACGGTGTGTGACTGTGCCTGTGGGTCGGATTGTGCGCTGTCTGGGCAGCTTCTGTGAATCTGAGTGTCTCCCCGAGGTGGGTTTGTGTTGGTGTGTGGGGAGGGTCTGATTGTGGCTTGTGTTGTGTGCATTTTGCACATCTGTGTGAACCAGCTGCTGTCTGCTTCTCGGCTTTAGAGGGCTTCCTGCGGCCGCCAGGTGCTCCACCGCTTCTCCAGCGCTCACCACCAGACCCAAGCCACTCCTGGCCACACCCCACCCCTTTCCACAAACTTTGCTGCTCACCAAGCAGCCTTTCAATTTTACTTGTAATTCAAGAGGGAAGGAGGCTGCTACCAAGCCAGGGATGAAAGACGTTTACTGTCTCCCCTAGCAACCTCTGCCCCAGTCCCCGCCATTCCATTCACTCGGTCCAGGTTGCCATGGTCACTGTGAGGGGGAGGCGCAGGGGGCCTGGCCTGTGGAGCCGACTCCCTCCTTCCCATCCCAGCTGCCTCGCCCAACGCCTGCTCGTCAGGGACAGGAAGAAGCGGGGGCCTCCACTGGGACCCTGAGGTTCTCCCTCTGACCTGGGAGGTGGCCACTGGGAGCCCCTGCCTCAGTTTCCCTACATGTAGCCAACAAGACAGAGATCCTGACCTCACCTCCACTCCCCCTTCCCAGGGACGCTTTGGGGTTTAAGGAGTCAGAACAACCTCACTGACTGGCCCCCTAAGCCAGTGCACGTGCAGCAGTTATGGCCACAAGGGCAGGCCCTGTCACCTGCAGCCCGGGGACAAGTGGGCAGCAGGGAGTGACTGTGCCGCAGGAGCACAGAGCCCCGGACCAGGGGTCTCGGCCCAGCTCCACCAACGACCTTGGGCCTGTCACGTCCCCTCCCTGGGCCTGTTTCCCCATCTCTAATGAGGTGATCTCCAGGCTCTGAGGTTCCCTGTGGACCCACCCCCAGGAAAGGCCTCAAGGTCACTGTCATGCAGCCCCTGCCTCCAGGGGGCGCCACACTCACACCATCTCAGACAGAGGACAGTCTCCTGCCAGGCTCGCTCTACATGCTATTCAGGGGTCTCCCCAGCCACACAAGGAAACTTTCTAGACTAAAGCAGCTCCCCCAACCGGCCCAGCCCCACAGCTATGTCCTAGCAGAAAAGGGACCCGCTACCTCCACCTCTTCTTCCTTCCCCATGACAGACTGAGGGGCGGTGCTAGCCTCACTGTCAGTCAGAAGTTGGTATTTAAAAGAGGCAGTCAAAAATAAATAAATAAATAAATAAAAGTAAAAGAGGCAGCCCCCAGGGGCCTGACACTGTGCAAGGGGCCAAAAGATGACCAGCCTAAACTGGGAGGGGGCTGGCTCAGGGCCCACCACCAACAATACAGACTCCGCCCAGCCCGCCTGCCACACCCCCTGCAAACCTTTGGAAAACTAGCTCTGCATGGTCCTCAGTGCCGGGGACCATCCTGCTCTTCTGCAAGTCCCAACACGTCAGGGGCTTGTCCAGGCAGGCGGATGCCAGGACACGGGCACATCCCACAACCACACAGAGGAACACAGATCCCTCTTCCCATCACGGGTATACAAGCCCCTGCGTGGACAGGCCCGGCTCAGGGGTCCTCAGCCATCCCTAGCCCTGCCAGTCCCACACAGGGGACCCTGGGCCAGCTTCAATCTTCCGTCTGTAACATCTGAGGTCACGTCTGAGGCCCTTCCAGCTTTCCCAGGGCCAGGTGCCCCCTGGAACTCCCAGGCCAGGTGCCTCTTCCCATACCCAGGAAACAAAACTGTAACACAGAGCCCTCGTCTGTGTGACCCCCAAGCAGGGTGCTTTCCCTCTCTGAGCCTCGGCTATCTCCCCTGTTAAATGAGCATCATAATGGTCCCGACCTTGGTGCATTAAATGTAAAGCACCCAGCACATGCTTGGCACACAGTAGGCACTCAGTAACCAGCAGCTACTATAATGAGTGTTATTACCACCCACACATCTCCCATCCGCACACACACTCCCTCCCTCATGCAACTCTCTCACCAACTTTCAGCCACCATCAACTCCCCAGGGTCGTCTCCCAGGAGCCTGGAGGCCTAAAGGAGAAAATGCACTAAGAACCACCGTACTCCACTCACACCGTACTCCACTCACACCGACCTCCTGCCCAGGCCCTGCAGCACAGGTCCCGGGGGAACGTGAATCCTGCCTGGACTTGCAGGCAGGCCTGGCTTTTCCTTCCTTCCTTCCTTTGCTGGGCCTCACCCCTACAGGGAGCAGGGCAGGTCTGTGGCTACCCCGGCCTGTTGGGTGGACCCCAAGGCCCAGGTAACTGGGGGCACAGGAAGATGCCCAGAGACTCAAGGGGTGGCAGGGGTCTCTAGGGGTCTTGTTCTCCATGCCCCACCCCCCAAGCAGGCTCGGGACAGCCAGGAATGAAATACCCCAGGTTCCAGGCACTTCATCCCCTCGTCTCATTGATTCCTCACAGCTCCATGTCACATTACTGTCCCCGCTACGGAAAGCAGGCTCGCAGAGCGGGGTGATTTGCTCAAGGCCACTCAAGTGGGCAGAGCCACAATCTGAATGGAGGCAGCCTGACTCCAGGGCCCACATTTTGCCCAGGAAGTGGGCCTGCCCTGGCTGTCTCCCCACCCCTGCAGCAGGGGAGCCCCTAGCCCAGCTCTCAGCCCCCCGCAGCACCCACCCTCTCGCTGACCGCGTTGTACTTGATGGCCAGCTCATCGCGCTCAGCCCGGCTCTGGGCCAGCAGGTCCTCCACGCGGGACAGCTCCTGCTGCAGAAGCTGATTCTCCTCCTGCAGTGGCAGCATGGATGCCATCTCGGTGGCTGGCAGCAGGGCTGGAGAGGGACAGCGGGCACACAATTAGCTTCCACCTGCATCCTGAGGGACCGCCTCCCCCTACAGGTGCCCTACCCATCCCTGGAGGCAGGAAGATGGACCAGGTGCCCACGAGGAGCTGTAGCTGAGGGGGCCCTTCCCAGACTCTCTCAACCCACATATGAGGTGTGGGTGCCGCCCTCCAGGGGGAACAGGGGCCCATCAGCCTTCCTGCCCGGGTGGGGAATGGACACTGCCACCCCTTATACTTCTACAAAGCCCTGAGCTAAGCTGAGCTGCCCTCCCCCTCTAATCTTGGGTTCATCCAGCTCACACCTTCCCTGGGAGAGAATGTGGTGTTTGGGGTTTAAGTCTTTGCAGCAGGCTGCCCGCAAGCAAGGAGGGGATGCTCAGCCCTGCCTTCCAGCAGCATCACATGGAGAACAAGTCTGGGAAAATTATACTTCTGAGCCTCCATTTCCTCATCTGTAAAATGGGACCCTCCATCACAGGCTTGTGCCTGCCTCACAGTGATTATTCAAGAAATGGAAGCTGCACTCATTATCGTCATTATGACTGTTGAGGAGGGGAATGTGAGAAGAGGTGAGATGCAGGCAGTGTCTGTGAAGGGGAGTGGTACCTGGGCTCTCAGGCTGGGAGAAGTTGCGGGTGACAATCTCCCTGATGCGGGCAGGCAGGCAGGTGGGCTGGGTATCCTGGGCCCGGTCCTGCACGTTCAGGCCCTTCTCCTGGCCCGACCCCAGGATGCTGCTCTCCGGTGTCTGCAGGGAAAGAGGGAGAGTCTGCGGGGGGACCTGGGACCTTGGGCTCCCTGGCATGGGTGGGAGAGAAACAAAGTCCTGCCGCACCAAACAAAGATGTGGGTGCCCAGGAGACCCTCAGGAAATCCCCAAAGGGAAGGAAGCCTGGGAGATAGAATCGCAAAAAGCCCAATGGGAGGATACTCTGTGTGCCCCCTGCCCCGGGAAGGAGGCCCCCTCGGGGGCCAGAGAAGCAAACCAAAGTCCACGGCCCACTCACAAACCTCCCAGGGCAGCACAGAGCGCTGGGGGCTCCAATCCAGCTCCCGCCCTAGATGGGTGATGACCCCACTGCTCCAGCAGAGGTCACCTCAACCCTAAAATCTGGAAGTAGGGACTCCCCTGCACTCGAGGGGCACTGGATAAGGGAGCCACGGAGTTGAGCCCTGAGCACCCCTCTACCCCCAGTCTGGCCGGGAGCTGCAAGCTGGGGTCCCTGCGCACCCTGCCACCACACCTCTCCCACCCCTGGACCCCTAAGATGTGCCCACGCCTCCCACTCCTGCTAGGCCCACACTCCCCTGCCCTGCACAGGGTGGGCACAGCCCCCAGGACCCACCTGGATAACCGCCTCCAGTGCCAGCTGGGCCTCCAACGACCCC
This sequence comes from Eschrichtius robustus, assembly GCF_028021215.1. Classification (NCBI taxonomy): domain Eukaryota; kingdom Metazoa; phylum Chordata; class Mammalia; order Artiodactyla; family Eschrichtiidae; genus Eschrichtius; species Eschrichtius robustus. The sequence continues at coordinate 12,973,591 of NC_090826.1, read as the reverse complement.
TCCAGCCCCAAGTTCATGGGGTGGAGGCCATGCGCACCCCTCTCCAGGCCCTGCGCCAGGGCCCTGGAGAACAACACATCCCGCCCACCCTACAGCCAGACTGCTCTGCTGAGCGCTGGTCAGATTAGGCTTAAATCCGGCGGCGCCCCCACGTGATCAGGGAGGTGGGCGGGGCTGAGGGGGAGGGGAGAGGAAAGGAGAGGGTGGGCGGGAAGCTGGGCAGAGGGGAACAGGAGGAGGAAGGGCGAATAGGGGGAGGAGAGGAGAGCGGGGAGGAGGTTGGGGAGAAAGGGAAGGAGTGGAAAGAAGAGGGAAAGGATGGAGAGGAGGAGGGAGGGAAAGGGGGAAGGGACCTGGAGGTGAAGACCGCCCCGCACTACACAAACACACACACACACACACACACACACACGCACACACACTCTACCCTCTCCAAGCGCAGGGGGTGGGGTCAACGTGCAGGAGGCAGGAAAGGCCAGTCTTCAAGACCATCTTTACTGACCCAGAAAAGGGGTCACAGGGTTTGCTAAGAATGTCTTTACAGGGTGCTGGGATGACGTTTGCCCACATCAGGTGCAGGCTGTGGAATTGCCCAGTCCAGGCAAGGAACTGAATCCCCCTTCTCCGACTCCTAACCCCACCCCCCCACTGGCTGTGTGCCCCAGGGAAAGCAACTTTGCTTATCTGAGCCTCCAGCGTCTTCGTGTAAGATGCGAATATTGGCACCCATCCCATGGGAGTCACCTGGGCGCATAGAGAGCTTAAGACTGGGCACCGGGCTCAGAGTGAGCATGTGATCAATACTGATTTCATTCATCTGAAAATCCGAAATGTACAGTCCCTGTACCCCGGACCCTGGGGCTCAGAGGTCCACCCACTGCCTGCCATTGTTCCTTCCCTAAGGCAAGGAGGCTGTGTGGTGTAGTGGTTAGGCTGTCAGCTCTGAAATCAGGGTCAGATATGGGGTCGCATCGGAGCCCCAGCTCTGCCACTTGTTGGCAGTATGACCTTGGACAAGTTACCTCCCTGAGCCTCAGTTTCCTCATCTCTAAAATGAAACTGATAGCACCTACCACATAGAGTCACTGTGAAGATTAAATGGGTTGAACAGTGTAAGGAGTTTGCACCACAGCTGGCACGTGTTGAGCAGTGAGTAAATGGCGGCTGCTCTTCCTATTGTCATTAGCACCATGTGTCTGGGCTCCTGCTACCTCTTGGCCCACGGCCTCAGGGTGCCCTCTGCTCTAATGCCATGTCCCATAGGAGGCACATTCACGTTATCTCATTAAATCCTCACCTCAACCCCTTTCCAGATGAGAAAACCGGGACACAGAGAGGTTGGGGCTCTTACCTATTCAAAGTGGCACACTGCTGCAGGGAAGTGGGAAGCCCTAAGTCCTTTCCACTTAAGCCAGGCAGCCTCCCAATAGGTGCCTCAAGGCAAGACCGGGGCATTTGCACTTCAACGCTCTACCAACCGTGTCTAAGTCAGACCCAGGAATGCAGCAGGTGCTGCATAAATGTACATCAGTCCAAGCGGAGCCTGGAACCCTCACCCCCAACTAGGGAATCTGCTCTGGAAATGGAAAACCAGGAAACAGGGCACACTGAGCCAAAAAAATAAGTGCCTCCACATTGCCATGGCAACCAAGGCCAGATTTAGGCAAAACTAAACTCAGCCAGAGGCAGGAAGCTGTCACTACAAAACCCTGGGACTCCATTTTCCCACCTCCAGACAGCCTCCAGAAATCTCCTCTACAGGCTGCACACCCATAACCAGAGCAGGGGGTGGCCACAAACACCCGCAGGCCAGGCTCTCCAGACCTGCTTGCCCAGCTTGGCAGAGAGAGGGCCCCAGATGTGCTTGGTGAACTGAACTGAATTATTCTGTGCCTTTCCCCAGCCAGTGCCCAGTGCCCTAGGGAATGGGGGAAGGGAGCAGGATGTCAGAACCCTTTGCACTGAGTGATTCCAACCCTTGGCTCTGTCCACAAAGTTCTCCCCCTCCGGTCCTTCTGGGTTCTATTATAAAGCCCAAGAAACCATATCTAAACCCTGTGTGTATGTGCATTTTCTAATGTCTGCAGTTTCCGTCCAATTCTCAGAACAACAATTGAATTCCTCATAGGAAATATCTGGATGTTATAGCTTCAGCGTCTGACTGCCAGGAATCCAATCTGGCTGTACCTCCCCACAAGCTGTGTGACCCTGGGCCAATGGCCAATGACTTTGCCTCTCTGAGCCTCAGTTTCCTTTTCTGTAAAATGGGATAATAACAGTGCCTGCTTCTATTATGAGGATTAAATAAGATGATCTATGCTTAGCTATGTGCCTGGATATGGTGTGACAGAAACTGCTCTGTGTTCACCAAAAAACATTTCTGATTCTTCTTAGGAATATGGCTCGAAGTCATTTCCCAGACTCCACTGCAGTCAGATATGGCCATGTGATCAAGTTCTTACCAGCAGAATTAAGACAGAAAGAAGGTGTGCCACTTCGGACCTGGCCCATAAAAACCTCCCACAAGGACTTCTGTCCTTCCCCCAGCTGGAAGGAAATAACACTGAGTTCCTAGGGGATGCCAGAGCCACAAGCTGGAAGGGGTCTGGGTCCATGGGTCACCATGTAGAAAGCCACCAAACAGGACTTTTCACAAATGAGAAATAAACTTCTGTTAAGCCACTGAGATTTCAGGATTTCACTATCGTATCAGCTAGAATTACCTTAATGATTACCCACTGTTACATAGTGCATACGTGTTGTCTATTATTAGTGTTATCATCACTAGTATTATTGGCTCCTCCCAGTACCCAATGTGCTTGGTGAACTGAACTGAATTATTCTGTGCCTTTCCTCAGCCAGCACCCTACCCAATCTAGAACCCTGCCTGGTACACAGTAGACCCTCAGCCCTCAGGTTGGGCGAATAAACACAGAGGAGACACCCGTTGCACTCACTCCCTCCCCAGTCCTGCTTAGTCCTTTGACCACCCTGCAAAGCTGCCATTTACCAGGTCCAGCTGCAGGCCCTAGCCAAAAAGTCCCTCAAAGGCCACTCATGAGCCAAACATACCAGCTGCTCTCACCCCCTTATCCTTTCTTTATTCTCCAGTTGCTGACTAGAAATTATAATAAACATATTGAGCCAACCATGAGCCAGGCTCTGTGCCCCAATTTCTGCATCTGTACCGTATCTGTTTTAACCTTCTTGACAGTCCCATGATGCTGGTACTGTTCTACCCACTTTACAGATGACAACACTAAGGCTGGGTGAAGTTAAATGGTTTGCTCAAAGTCATCCAGCCATGAAGAACTGAAGCCACAGGTGAGAAGTATGCCTGGTTCCAGAGTTTTAAACTATCACACAATGGCTACCAACATGTAGTGCTTACTGTATGCCAGGCGCCACCCTAGGTCTCTGATGTATATTATATAAGCCACTGCCACTGCTTGCCTGGCCTGCTGAGATGGCTCCTCATGGGTCTCCCTACTTCCTCTCTTGTCCCCCAGCCCAGTCTATTCTCACACATCCCTCTTCTATTCAACCCCCATGCTGGCTACTATCACACTCAAAATAAAATTCAAAGTCCTACCACAGTGAACAAGGCCTGCTCAATCTAGCCCAGGTCTACCTCTCCACCTCATCTCCCCTCTCCCCCAGCTAGTCCACTCTAGCCATGCTGGCCTTCTTGATTCTCAAACACACCAAGCATGCTCCGGCCTCAAGGCCTTTGCATCTGTCATTTTCTCTGCCTGGAATGCTCTTCTCCCTTCTCTTCATGGCTGACTCCAGACCCTGGCCAAAAACGTCACCTTCTGAGATTGTGAACCCTGACCTCCCAGCCAAAGTGGTTCCTGCCAGTAACTGTTCACTGTTTTCTCCTACATGTATGTTGTCTGTCTGCTCCAAGGTCAGGGACCAAGTCATCCTTGTTTACTGCTGTCTCCACAGGGCCTAAGGCCCAAAGCGCCATGAACAGCTGTTGAGTGAGTGAATGAATGCTAGGAGACAAGTAGTAATATAGGAAATTAAATGAAAAAAAAAAAGAAACGGTTTAGCAGGGGGTCACACACGGCAAGCCTTGGCCATGTTCGACGTGACCCGCAGACTGAGTTCCCAGAAGGACCCCAGCGAACACATACCCAACACCTGAACACCTCGCAGGAGTTCAAGGTAAAAACCGGGCAGTGTCCCCCACAGGGGACTCCTGGGTGGGAGAGGTACCTAGTCTCTGAGGGCTGACCCCCATCCCCAGGGCTTGAGAGAAAGACCAGAGAGGAGGAGCTAAGTCAAGGAAACCTCCAAGATCCAGGGGTTCTAACTCCTGAGGTCTTTCCTGACTGAGGAGCCTGGCCTTAGCCTCTGGTCTGATCCGGCCACAGGATTTGTTTGTTAAGCACCTACTGTGAGTTTAGCTAAGGAAAACAGGAAATCTCAGATGAAAACAGACTGACGGTACCCTCGTGGCCCCCTCCCCCAGTGTCCCAATCCCCCAGACAAGTCAAGGTCCCAGAGGGAGCCGGGGAGACTGGCCACCAAGGGGGCAGACATTGCCTCAGAGCACTGTCCTTTCGGGTTGGCATAAAGATCACAAGGGAGCCTGCTCGTAACGGCAACCCCAGAGACTGGCAGGAGGGTGGGGTCTCAGGCCCTACTTTGAGTAACCCAAGGAGGCCCCAAATCCCTGCACAGGCTGTGCCATCTTGGGCAGTTCAATTGACTGCCCTGGGCCTCAGTTTCCTCATCGGTAAAGCGGAGCTACTTTCGACTCCGTATGTTGCACTGAAACACTATCCCAAGCGAGGAGGGCAGGGACGGTGCCTGGCCCACAGGAAGCCGCAGTAAGCGATCGCTGCTGGTGGTGACAATTGGGAAAAGCCTCCTACCGCAGCTCAGCATGGAAAGAGGGGACCCCCGGGGCGGAGAGGCGCTTGTCTGCAGGCCGCTGCGCCCGGGCAGGCCCCCGTCCCCTGCCGCCTACCCCAGCCCGCGGGAATCCGGGCAGGATTTGGAGCAGGACGGCTGGCAGGATGTCCGCAGAGGCCCCGGGCGCGCTCTCCAGGAGGCCGAGCCGGGCAGCGCCGGGGCGTGCGGCGCGTACGCCCTGAGCGCCCCCAGGGCCGGGACGGCGGCTCCAGCCCGCCCCCTGGCGCGCGCCCGCCTTCCCGCCCTCCGCGCGCGCCGCAATCTCGGCCCCGCGGCCTTCTCCCGCCGCAGCCCGCCCCGCGCGCCCGAGCCCCTGACCCACGGGAGCGCGCGCCGCGGGCCTCCTACCTTCGCGCGACACCACCGCTGCCGCCGAGGCCGAGCGGGCCGGGCCAGGCGAAGCCAGAGGGCGGAGCCCGCGCCCGACCCGCCCGCGTCCCCGCGTCGCCTGGGGTGGAGGGCGCGCCCTGGGCCCGGGGCGGGGCCGGCCGCTGGGAGCGTGCGGCGGCCTCAGTCTACGAGCGCTTACCTGGGAGCCGCACTAGGTGGAGGGCTTTTCATACACGATTGCATTTACTGCTCCGGACAACCCAGCAAACAGGGATTATTAGCTCCTTATGCATAAACGGGAAAGTGAAGATTAAGCTAATTGCTCAGGGTCTCGACGCTGAAGGGTGGCGGAGCCGACTGGGAACCAAGACCCAGCTGCAGTCTCGGCTTTGTGTTCCCTGGCCCAGCCTTGAAGGCCTTAAACTCTTAACACCCCACTTTCACCAATGGACAGATCATCCAAAATGAAAATAAATAAGAAACACAAGCTCTAAATGACACATTAGACAAGATGGACTTAATTGACATTTACAGGACATTCCATCCTAAAAAAAACCAGAATATACTTTCTTCTCAAGTGCTCATGGAACATTCTCCAGGATAGATCATATCTTGGGTCACAAATCAAGCCTCAGTAAATTTAAGAAAATTGAAATCGTGTCAAGTTATCTTTTCCGACCACAATGCTGTGAGACTAGATATCAGTTACAGGAAAAAAAACTGTAAAAAATACAGACACACACGCTGCAAAGCATTTAAGCCCTTGCGCCACAGCTACGAAGGCTGTGCTCTAGAGCCCATGAGCCACAACTACTGAGCCCAAATGCCACAACCACTGAAGCCCGTGCGCCTAGAGCCTGTTCTCTGCAACAAGAGAAGCCACTGCAATGAGAAAGCCCGTGCACCACAACGAAGCGTAGCCACTGCTCGCCGCAATTAGAGAAAGCCTGTGCACAGCAACAAAGACCCAACACAGCAAAAAAACCCAAAAAAAACAAAAAAAAACTAGAGACAAATGACAATGAAAACACAATGACCCAAAACCTATGGGATGCCACAAAAGCAGCTCTAAGAGGGAAGGTTATAGCAATACAATCCTACCTCAAGAAACAAGAAAAATCTCAAAAAAAGACCTAACCTTATACCTAAAACAATTAGAGAAAGAAGAACCAAAAAACCCCAAAGTTAGCAGAATGAAAGAAATCATAAAGATCAGAGCAGAAATAAATGAAAAAGAAATGAAGGAAACAATAGCAAAGGTCAATAAAACTAAAAGCTGGTTCTTTGCGAAGATAAACACAATTGATAAACCATTAGCCAGACTCATTAAGAAGAAAAGGGAGAAGACTCAAATCAACAGAATTAGAAATGAAAAAGGAGAACAACTGACACGGCAGAAATACAAAGGATCATGAGAGATTACTACAAGCAACTATATGGCAATAAAATGGACGACCTGGAAGAAATGGACAAATTCTTAGGAAAGTACAACTTTCTGAGACTGAACCAAGAAGAAATAGAAAATATGAACAGACCAATCACAGGCACTGAAATTGAAACTGTGATTAAAAATCTTCCAACAAACAAAAGCCCAGGACCAGATGGCTTCACAGGTGAATTCTATCAAACATTTAGAGAAGAGCTAACACCTATCCTTCTGAAACTCTTCCAAAATATAGCAGAGGGAGGAACACTCCCAAACTCATTCTAAGAGGCCACCATCACCCTGATACCAAAACCAGACAAAGATGTCACAGAAAAAGAAAACTATAGGCCAATATCACTGATGAACATAGATGCAAAAATCCTCAACAAAATACTAGCAAACAGAATCCAACAGCACATTAAAAGGATCATACACCATGATCAAGTGGGGTTTATCCCAGGAATGCAAGGATTCTTTAATATCCGCAAATCAATCAATGTGATACACCATATTAACAAACTGAAGGATAAAAACTATGTGATAATCTCAATAGATGCAGAAAAAGCTTTTGACAAAATTAAACACCAATTTATGATAAAAACTCTCCAGAAAGTAGGCATAGAGGGAACTTACCTCAACATAATAAAGGCCATATATGACAAACCCACAGCCAACATCTTTCTCAATGGTGAAAAACTGAAACCATTTCTTCTAAGACCAGGAACAAGACAAGGGTGCCCACTCTCACCACTATTATTCAACATAGTTTTGGAAGTTTTAGCCACAGCAATCAGAGAAGAAAAAGAAATAAAAGGAATCCAAATCAGAAAAGAAGAGGTAAAACTGTCACTGTTTGCAGATGACATGATACTATACATAGAGAATCCTAAAGATGCTACCAGAAAACTGCTAGAGCTAATCAATGAATTTGGTAAAGTAGCAGGATACAAAATTAATGCACAGAAATCTCTTGCATTCCTGTACACTAACAATGAAAAATATGAAAGAGAAATTAAGGAAACACTCCCATTTACCATTGCAAAAAAAGAATAAAATACCTAGGAATAAACCTACCTAAGGAGACAAAAGACCTGTATGCAGAAAACTATGACACTGATGAAAGAAATTAAAGATGATGCAAACAGATGGAGAGATATACCATGTTCTTGGATTGGAAGAATCAACATTGTGAAAATGACTCTACTACCCAAAGCAATCTACAGATTCAAGGCAATCCCTATCAAACTACCACAGGCATTTTTCACAGAACTAGAACAAAAAATTTCACAATTTGTATGGAAACAAAAAAGACCCTGAATAGCCAAAGCAATGTTGAGAAAGAAAAACGGAGCTGGAGGAATCAGGCTCCTGGACTTCAGACTACACTACAAAGCTACAGTAATCAAGACAGTATGGTACTGGCACCAAAATAGAAATATAGATCAATGGAACAGGATAGAAAGCCCAGAGATAAACCCATGCATATATGGTCACCTCATTTTTGATAAAGGAGGCGAGAATATACAATACAATGGAGAAAAGACAGCCTCTTCAATAAGTGGTGCTGGGAAAACTGGACAGCTACATGTAAAAGAATGAAATCAGAGCACTTCCTAACACCATACACAAAAATAAACTCAAAATGGATTAAAGACCTAAATGTAAGGCCAGACACTATCAAACTCTTAGAGGAAAACATAGGCAGAACAGTCTATGACAGAAATCACAGCAAGATTCTTTTTGACCCACCTCCTAGAGAAATGGAAATAAAAACAAAAATAAACAAATGGGACCTAATGAAACTTAAAAGCTTTTGCACAGCAAAGGAAACCATAAACAAGACGAAAAGACAACCCTCAGAATGGGAGAAAATATTTGCAAATGAAGCAACTGACAAAGGATTAATCTCTAAAATATACAAGCAACTCATGCAGCTCAATGTCAAAGAAACAAACAACCCAATCCAAAAATGGGTGGAAGACCTTAATAGACATTTCTCCAAAGAAGATATATGGATTGCCAACAAACACATGAAAGGATGCTCAACATCACTAATCATGAGAGAAATGCACATCAAAACCACAATGAGGTATCACCTCATATTGGTCAGAGTGGCCATCATCAAAAAATCTACAAACAATAAACACTGGAGAGGGTGTGGAGAAAAGGGAACCTTCTTGCACTGTTGGTGGGAATGTAAATTAATACAGCCACTATGGAGAACAGTATGGAGGTTCCTTAAAAAACTAAAAATAGAATTACCATATGACCCAGAAATCCCACTACTGGGCATATACCCTGAGAAAACCATAATTCAAAAAGAGACATGTACCACAATGTTCATTGCAGCACTATTTACAATAGCCAGGACATGGAAGCAACCTAAGTGTCCATCGACAGATGAATGGATAAAGAAGATGTGGCACATACATACAATGGAATATTACTCAGCCATAAAAAGAAACAAAATTGAGTTATCTGTAGTGAGGTGGATGGACCTAGAGTCTGTCATACAGAGTGAAGCAAGTCAGAAAGAGAAAAACAAATACTGTATGCTAACACATATATATAGACTCAAAAAAAAATGGTTCTGATGAACCTAGGGGCAAGACAGGAATAAAGACATAGATGTAGAGAATGGACTTGAGGACACGGGGAGGGGAAGGGTAACCTGGGATAAAGTGAGAGTAGCAATGACATATATACACTACCAAATGTAAAATAGATAGCTAGTGGGAAGCAGCCGCACAGCATAGGGAGATCAGCTGGGTGCTTTGTGACTACCTAGAGGGGTAGGATATGGAGGATGGGAGGGAGACGCAAGAGGGAGGGCGTAAGGGGATATATGTATACATACAGCTGATTCACTTTGTTGTACAGCAGAAACTAATACAACATTGTAAAGCAATTATACTCCAATAAAAATGTTAAAAAAAAAAAAAAAGGCCTTAAACTCCTAAGCTCTGGCCTTGACCCGTCGCCCAACCAGACTGAGGGGGCATGCCTGCCCTGTTTCAGAGCCCAAGCCATGTGAGACCTCAATGACTTGACCTGTAGGAAGAATGTCTTTATTTTCCTGATTGTCCTGCAACCTTGGTTGAGGCACTCTGGCCTCAGTTTGTTCATCGGTAAAATGGTGGAGCTGCCCATTCCTTCTCACAAGCTCAGGTGCCTTCTCCACATGGGATGGGGATGAGACCATAGAGAAAACCATGCTTTTGAAACTAAACAGATGTGTCCTGTCTATTCTAACAATAGGTTAGATGTCCATCCTCTCACCTGGCCTCAACTTCCCTGCATTCTTTTTTTTCTTATAAATTTATTTATTTATTTATTGGCTGCATTGGGTCTTAGTTGCTGCGCGTGGGCTTTCTCTAGTTGCAGTGAGCGGGGGCCACTCTTTGTTGCAGTGCACGGGCTTCTCATTGCAGTGGCCTCTCTTGTTGTGGAGCACAGGCTCTAGGCGTGCGGGCGTCAATAGTTGTGTCTTGCGGGCTCTAGAGCGCAGGCTCAGCAGTTGTGGCACACTGGCTTAGTTGCTCCGCGGCCTGTGGGATCTTCCTGGACCAGGGCTCGAACCTGTGTCCCCTGCATTGGCAGGCGATTCTTAACCACTGCGCCACCAGGGAAGTCCATTCCCTGCATTCTTGAAGGCATTGGATCCATCTCAAAAGGGGGATGCAGGTCTGAATCTCTAGGGCTTAGGGAGGGGGGTTTTGTCTATAAAAGCATATTTAATTTTATGATTTTACATTTGAAAAAAAGTAAATATCCAGAAAGAAAAGCAGCAGGCCTACAGCCAATGGTTTCCCCATCAGTCAGAGGGGATAAGTGGGAGTTTTATCTTTGTCAAAGAGGAGCCTGGGCTTTTTGGGGGTTTTTTAAAAAACTTTTTTTTAAAAATTTATTTATTTTATTTATTTATTTTTGGCTATTGTTGCTGCGCACGGGCTTTCTCTAGTTGTGGCGAGCGGGGACTACTCTTCGTTGCGGTGCACGGGCTTCTCGTTGTGGTGGCTTCTCTTGTTGCAGAGCACGGGCTCTAGGCACACGGGCTTCAGTAGTTGTGGCTCATGGGCTAAGTAGTTGTGGCTCGCAAGCTCAGTAGTTGTGGCTCACGGGCTCTAGAGCACAGGCTCAGTAGTTGTGGTGCACGGCCTTAGCTGCTCCGTGGCATGTGGGATCTTCCCGGACCAGGGCTCGAAACCCGTGTCCCCTGCACTGGCAGGCAGATTCTTAACCACTGCACCACCAGGGAAGTCCCCAAACCCATGCTCTTTCCTCTACACCATGCTGCTTAATGTGAGATTTTGGGAGGGACAGCAAACACAGTTCCTCTCTCCTTGACCCTACCCCCGGGGGCCCCAGGATCCTGCTGCAGGGAGGCACATACTTACACCAACCCTCCTCCAGAGGCCTTGAGCTCCCCTGCTGTGCTGACTCAGTGACTCTGCTCAGCTCAGCCTGGCCTATAGGCATTTGAATCCCCAGGGCTGCTGCCCACTAGTCACTGCTCCATAACCAGGTGGTGCCCAGCCCAGGGCCCCAAGGTCCAGCCACCAGAAGGGAGTTGTGTTGGGTGCTCACCTGCTCACTGTGGAGGGTCCTAAATCTGCAACTCAGGTAACTGGGAAACAAGTGACTGGGACTTAACAACCCCAGGTTGCTGGGGCCAAGTGCCTGCCGAACCCGGGTGCTAGGCTGGGTTGGACTCTGCCCACCATCAGCAAAACCACATTACCCGGGAGGCTTAGAGGACAGATGTTCTGGTTAACTGGATTTGCCAGATATCTTAAGGCTAATTTGCAATGCCTTTTAATGCCTGGCTTTAATAGCAAAAAATTAGAAAGACCAAAATGTCCCGCAATGTAAATTGTTCATTTAATGGAATACTATGAAGTCATTCCAAATGTTACAAAAAACGTTCAGCAACTGGAGAAATTGTTATATACATATATATTTAATTTTATGTATGTATGTATGTATGTATTTATTTATTTGGCTGTGTTGGGTCTTCATGGCTGCTTGCTGGCTTTCTCTAGTTGCGGCGAGCGGGGGCTACTCTTTGTTGCGGTGCTCAGGCTTCTCACTGCAGTGGCTTCTCTTGTTGTGGAGCATGGGCTCTAGGTGCACGGGCTTCAGTAGTTGTGGCACACGGGCTCAGTAGTTGTGGCTTGTGGGCTCCAGAGCGCAGGCTCAGTATTTGTGGCGCACGGGCTTAGTTGCTCCCTGGCATGTGGGATCTTCCCGGACCAGGGCTTGAACCCGTGTCCCCTGCATTGGCAGGCAGATTCTTAACCACTGCGCCACCAGGGAAGTCCAGAAATTGTTATATTAAGTGAAAAGTTTCAGAACAGTAGGACAGAATTAGCCTGTGTTTGTAAAATAATTTTTTTTTTTTTTTGGCGGGATCTTAGTTCCCTGACCAGGGATTGATCCTGGGCCACAGCAGTGAAAGTGCCGAGTCCTAACCACTGGACCACCAGGGCATTCCCGAAAAATATTTCTTGTATATAGATATAATAGGAAAAACATGAGAAGACACTAAAACGTTAACCGTGCTATCTTTGGGTGTTAGGATGACAGACGACCTCTTCAACATAGATTTTCTTTTGTCGAAAAGATGGTACATTTACATGGTTCAAATTCAAATAGTACAGAACGTTATAAAGTAAAAGTAAGTATCCCTCCCATCCCTGTCTCCTAGTCACCCAGTCTCTCCCTGCAGGCAACCTGTGGGGTGCTGTTTCCTATATATCTTTCCAGATATTTTATGCACATAAAGTGTATTTCCCCCTTCCCATTTTATGCAAAAGAGAGCACGTCTACACCTTACCCCCAATACTTAGCATCTTAACACATTTATTGTCTCAGTTTCTGTGGGTGGGAAATCCAGGTGCAGCTTAGCTGGGTACTCTGTCTCCACACCCCTCACAGGCTGCAGTCCAGGTGTCAGACAAGAAATGTGTTCAGCTAAGTTTTGGGGTGATTGTTACCCAGCAATAGATAACTAATATAGACATGTAGGCTATTTCCAGTCTTTTGCTATGATAATATTACATTTGCTTCTTAATATTGTGTTTTTCTGTTTTCTTATTGCATTACACACCCATAATCAGGTCTACTCTGCCCACAGAGGATGGTATCTTCCTGTCATTCCTTGCTCAGAGAAATCAACAGATATTGAGCACCTACTGTGTGTCTATGATGCATTTCAGTGGTTTCCAATTACCTATGGAATAAAGCCCCACCGCTTGGCCTGTCATTGAATACCTGCCATATTAGGGCTTTCTTAATCCACATGGAGGGAATGGCAACTTCCATGTATTAGGCAGCCCTGTCAGCAGCACTACTCAAGATCAACCTGATTAAAAGCATGGATGCTAGAGCCAGGCTGCCTGGGTTCCAACCCCAGCTCTGCCACTTAGCAGCTATGTGACTTTGGGCAAATTACATAATTTCACTGTGCTTCAGTCTCATCACTTGTAAAACAGGGATGAGTACCTATCTCATAGGGCTGTTGTGACAATGAAATGAATCTTTAAAAATTTATTTATTTATTTATTTTGGCCGCACGGCATGCAGGATCTTAGTTCTCTGACCAGGGATCGAACCCGTGCCACCTGTGGTGGGGACGAGGAGTCTTAACCACTGGACCGCCTGAAATGAATTTTATGTTAAGTGCATAGAACAGTGCCTTGCGCAGAGTAAGCAGTACATAAGCAATAGCTGCCGTCCACATACAGGGAAAGTGAGGCCCCCAAGGAGCAGGTTAAGTGACCTCCCAAGGCCATACAGCCATTAAATCTGTCCACTTTTTTTTTTTTTTAATTTTTGGCTGCATTGTGTCTTCGTTGCTGTTCCCGGGCTTTCTCTAGTTGCGGCGAGTGGGGGCTACTCTTCGTTGCGGTGCGCGGGCTTCTCATTGCAGTGGCTTCTCTTGTTGCGGAGCACGGGCTCTAGGCGCTCGGGCTTCAGTAGCTGTGGTGCTCGGGCTCAGTAGCTGTGGTGCAGGGGCTTAGTTGCTCCATCGCATGTTGGATCTTCCCGGACCAGGGCTCGAACCCGTGTCCCCTGCACTGGCAGGCGGATTCTTAACCACTGCGCAACCAGGGAGGTCCCTGTCCAGACTCTTCTCTCACACTGATTCCCATCTCCAATGCCCTTCACTCACCTCTTGTATTAGTTATCTATTGCTGCCTAATGATATTACCACCATCTTGGCAGCTTGAAACACATTTACTTACTCAGTTTCCAGGGGTTAGGAGTCTGGGCCCAGCTTGGCTGGGTCCTCTGTAAGGCTGCACTCACAGTGTTGACAGGCGGGGCTCACCTGAGGATCAACTGAGGAAGGCTCTGCTTCCCAGCTCAGGTGGTTTTGGCAGCATCCGGTTCCGTGCAGAGCTTCAGCTTTTTGTTGGCTGTCGGCAGAGGCTACTTTTGCCACCTTGACACTGTGACCCTCGGATTAGGGCAACTCATACATGGCAGCTGGTTTCTTTAAAGCCAGCAAGACAGATGTTGCAATGTTATGTCATTTAATCATGGAAACATCTTGTAGTCTGCCTGCCACCTCAGTATGTCCAAGTCCTCCTCTCCTGCTATAGAGAGAGCAGCTCAGGTCTCAAAATCCCCAAACCCAACACCCATCTCTTACCCACACCCCACCAATTTGGAAGCTCCAGTCAAGGGTGTTAAGTGAAGAGATGCCTGGTTTGGTACTGGGAGTTTTCCTGGGGACCCAGGTCCCATAGCTGGGATTCCAGTTGGTGATGGAGAGCACCAGACTATTCCCTGCCCCCCAGAGACCCCTCAAAGTGCTTTTCAGGTTAGTTTTTTTTTAAAATTTTTATTTATTTATTATTTTTGGCTGTGTTGGGTCTTCATTTCTGTGCGAGGGCTTTCTCTAGTTGCGGCAAGCGGGGGCCACTCTTCATCGCGATGCGCGGGCCTCTCACTATCGTGGCCTCTCTTGTTGCGGAGCACAGGCTCCAGATGCGCAGGCTCAGTAGTTGTGGCTCATGGGCCTAGTTGTGGCTCATGGGTCTAGTTGCTCCGCGGCATGTGGGATCTTCCCAGACCAGGGCTCGAACCCGTGTCCCCTGCATTGGCAGGCAGATTCTCAACCACTGCGCCACCAGGGAAGCCCCAGGTTAGATCTTTTGACGGCTGTTTCTTCATCAGCTGCCTTATCAGCACCATTATGAGTAATGGTTCTGGATGTGTTACCTGATTCTACATCAAGGTGATTAAGGTCAAATTATAGGATGGGCACCTGCTAGTGCTTTATATGCCTCATCTGAGTGACATTTGGCTTAAGGAGCCCGTGGTCACACATTTACCAGTAGACAACCTAGATCAAAGCCCAGGTCTGTCTGCAGGACCCAAGGGCTTACCTTCAATGGTATATGCTTCTGGTTAAGGGTCTCCTCTAACTCTAAGCTTCCTCTTTTCTAGCCTCTAAGCACTTATAAAGAAGATGGGGAGTAACGGGAAGCAGACACAAAGAAGTTTACTACTCCTGAGAATCCCCTGTTGCAATTTCCTTTTCCTTATTCAAAGGACATGAGGATCCTCAATTCCAATTTTCTTTGTCCTCCCTTACACAGTTTATTAGCCAGAGCGGCCATTTCTATAACCAACAGCAAAAATGCATCTTTCTTACAGAACCCACAGACATGACAAGCACCGAGGCCTTTATCTTATTTTTTGGCCTCTGTGTGCCCGGACACCCTTACTATTTAGGAAGATGCTTCTATGGGGAAGTCTTGGTGGGAGGCAGGACTCTCCTCCCACATTAGAAGGCAAGGAGCCCAGAATGTCCCAGAATGGCAGAAAGACTGTCTCTTCTATGCAGAAGGGAAATTGCTGGTTGCCTTAGGGCAACAGGGCCAAATTCCCCTACTGTGGCCAATCTGTCGCCGTGGCCCCAGACTTTTAAGTCTGGACAAACGCTCAGTGGCGAGAGGTGGCTGAGGCATCCTGGAGGGTTTGGCAGCCATGCCGCCAAAAACACTTCCATCTTTGACGTACACTGACAGAGTAGAAATATTTATTTTTTATCTTAGAAATCTGGTCCCACAAAGAGGCCAACGCTTTTTTTCAGTTCATCATCTTGACCCTTCAAAAAGGAAATCTTTCAATTAAGAGGTAACGTATGTCGATAAAAGCAATTTTAGAGGTGTGCTCAGATAAAATTATTTCTTATAAAATTATTTCTTATAAACCAGGCAACCCTAGACTTCCAGTTGCTTCAGAACTCCTTCTGTCTGTCATGTACAGTCCCTGAAGGAGAAAACAAAGTAAGAGGTTGTCTGCAGACAAGGCACTTCAGAAACCACCCAGGAGAAAACCCAAGTCCGCCAGGAACTGCACTGTGAGCCCAGAGAGCTGCCAGCGAACGGGAAGGCCAAAGCCCCACCTACGTGAGAACAGCTGCCACTTTCCAGCCCAAACACCGTCACACCTGGTTTCCAGCGCCTGCCCGGCCTGGCAAACACGGAAACCAGGCCCCATAGCCGAGATGAACACTGCTTCCTGGGGCTCGGAGCAGCTCCTGCGACTGACAGTGAGGAATGCTTTCAGAGGCCCCTGCGGGCGCAGACTACAGGAGCAAGCCTTTTGCAAAGACAATGAGTTAGTGCAGATCAGCATGTCAGCAAAGCAAGTATCAAAAAAATCTTAAAGTCTGGTTAATACTCTTGATTTCCCTCCTGATTATCTGTTCAAGCTGCAGCCTATAACCTGCTAGAAATCAGGAAGAAATCCCTCCTCTTAAGGCACCTGACTGGAATGGCTACAGCCAATGGGAGTGAGGAAAGCCCCCCTCCAGACAGTGATCACGTGACACCTGTAACCCCCCGAGAAGGGCTGATCTGAATCCAGGCAGCACACTCGACCCCTTCTTTTGCTTCAGGGGCTTGTGTTTAATACGAGTCTTCGTGATGGAAGAAGTCTCAGAGTCTCTCTCATGTCAAGAGGACAGACAGGGATAGAGATCCTGGAACTCTTCTCCTGTGTTCTGGCTGCACACTCGAATCCCAGGAAACAGTGTGACATGGTGCCAATTTACTGCCTAACACGCCCAGTCTGTCAGGAGAGTCCAGGCAAGGAAGAGGAGAGGAGAGAGTCACGCTCCAAACAGAGGCTGGCCAGGGAGTGCTTCATCCTCCTTCCTTCCGCCCAGACGAGGCAGCTCCTTTCCAGAAGTTGTATGAGGAAAAAGAGTTGCGCTCAGGTCAGAACTGGACCCAGCCTGTGCCTGGCTGAGTCTGGCTGGAGGTCGACCTGGAAAGGTTAGATGGGGAGGGGTGGGAGATTTCAGATATCTGAAAATACAAAGCAGATAAAATGTGACTTCTTTCTGGGCAGAAGGAGCTCCAAAAGGCCAGTCCCCGAATATTCTAGAACAGGGGTCAGCAAACCACAGCCCAGGACTAGACCAAATCTAGTCCTCTGCCTGTTTTAGTAGGTAAAGTTTCATTGGTACAGAGCCATGCTCATTCATTTACATACTGTCGGTGGCTGCTTTTGAGCTACAAGAACAGTGCTGAGTAGCTGGAACAGAGACCACGTGGTCTGCATAGTCTAAACTATTTGCGTCCTGGTCCTTTATAGAAAATGCGTGCTGACTCCTGTCCTAGAGCTTGTCCACATAAACAACTGTGTGACTAGTATTTAGCATCTCTTCACCCTGACGCCAAGTAAAGGCTTGAAATTTTAAGGAAGCAGAAAAGGCAAGAGACCCTGCCTCAGAGGTCCCATGACAATGGGCCAAGGCCAGAACCCAGGTTAACTCTCAGCCCAGTATCCTAGGGTAGCTGCAGGGGAGGAGGGGAAGAGGGAGGTACTGGTGACAAGCCAAAGCACTTGGTGAGGTGGTTTAAAGACCAGAAAGAGTTGCAGAAGGTGGCTCCAGGCCACCCAGCAGTGGACACCAGCAAAAAGCCTTCCCGGAGAGAAATAAGCCTCCCAAAGTGGGCACTCTGGGGCTCTGTCCTCTGGCTGGCCAGAAAATGTCTGAATCAGAGCTGTTGCTCCCAGGTTTTTGAGAGAAACAGCCTTGGCCCCAGTCCCCCACAGAGAACGTGACCCTCCTCACCCTGTGGATTTGGTAAAGTCTCCCCAGATGTCGGCGGTGGGAGTAGCGGCAGGCTTGGGCTGCGGCCAGGACACAGTGGCACCTCCTATTGATGTCCCCAAGTCCGAAGGGAAGGGAGAGAAGAGAAGGAGACAGAGGAGTCAGAGACCTCCCCGCCTGGTTGTCTCAGTGACCCCGAAATCAGACTCAAGATTCCAGGTGGCTGAGAAAGACACACACAGAGAGACGTGCTTTGGGGCAACAAAACACCTACAAGCAGCCACATTTCCACTGTCTTCTTACAAGCCCTTGAGGGGCTCCTGGAGACAGAGCAGAAGGCCACATACCCGGTGGAGGGGAGGGGTACCAGCAAGGGCGAGTCACACGCCATCACCCGTACCTGAGGCTGACCTCGTTTCAACCGTTTACGTTGGAAATCTGTTTAAAATTTACTGTCTCCTGCCCTGACCTCTTGGATGGAGAATGCCCACCAAAACCACAAGGTCGTCTTCATATAAAGTCCTCAGTCCAGAGTCTGCATCAACAAGCTGAGACAATTCTGTGCCAGACAAGTACCAAGTCCTGGGAGCCAAACTGGTTAGGGGCTGGGGAGAGCCTTCCAGAAGTAACAAAGAAGTGGGCATCTGTGTGTATCTCTTTTTTTTTTTTAAACAAGTGTGTGTGTGTGCAGTATTTTGGGGAGCTGAGGGCTGCACTGTAGGCTTTTGGCCTTTGGACCTCTCCCACTATTATACTTGATCCCTCAATTTCTCTTGTTATATTGCCAGTTTATACTTTTTACTGAATATGTGAACTAGTTTCTACCATTTTACTTTGTATTTTCTGTTTACCTCGCTTAATTTCTTTTCTAATTTACCTACTTTTCATAAGAATGATAAAGTTTAATTTATTCCTTTCAGCTTTTTTTTTTTTAATCCCTGGGCTGTTCTGGAAGCTATAGATAGCATTATCAGTCTTTCCATATCTACTGCTTAGAATGCCTAGAGTTCTACCATTTTTAGTTATACAGCTGTGTGTATCTCTTCACTGGGGTGGGTGGCATGATGGGGCAGCAGTGCCTGCTTTTCTGTCTTTCTGGCACCTCCCCCAGTGCTGCCAGCTGTCTTTTCTGAAGGCCCTGTGCCTGCCACCCTCCGCCTTCCCACCAATTTGCTATGTCTAGGGACTTCCCTGGCGGTCCAGTGGTTAAGACTCCACGCTTCCACTGCAGGGCGCGCAGGTTCGATCCTCGTCAGGGAACTAAGATCCTGCATGCCGCGTGGTGTGGCAAAAAAAAAAAAAAAAAATTTTTTTTTTTTTTTTTTTGCTATGTCTAATGTGCTCTGGGCTGGGAAACCAGATAAAACTAGGGCCCCCTCCACAGTTTAGTTCTGCAGTTCACCAAGTGCTCAACGGACATTATCTCATTTGAACCTCATCACAGTCACTGGAGGAAGACAGGCCAGGACCAGCTGTTTGACTTTATGCAGGTTACTTAAGTCTCAGTTTCCTTATCTCTAAAATAGACAGTAACAGTGACTACTTCATAAGACTGACTGGTCTGAGGATTAAATAAGTTAATATACGTGGAAGGCTGAGAACAGGCCCAGCAAGCAGTGATGATAATGATGACAACATCACTAAAATGAGAGCTAACATTCAGTGAGTGCTTACAACGTTCCAGGCATTGTTCTGAGTGCTGTACGTGGATTGGCTCATCTGATCCGCACAAGAAACCTGTACCGTAGGGATCATTACTACCCCCATCCTACAGATAAGAAAACTGAGGAACAAAGTAGTAGGCAATTTTCTGAATTTGAACTCAGCCAGTCTGATTTTGGAACATAGAGTAAGTGCTCAAAAAATGTTAGCTATTCACAACTCTCATTACCTGACACCATTTTGTTTGTAAACATGCCAACTGCCTGTCTCACACGTTAAAACATAAGGCCTTGAGAGCAGGGACTTGGGCTGTACCTGTAGTATCAAAAGGGCCTCAAACACTACCTGGCACATAGCAGGAACTCCATACTGGCCATTAAAAATGCACCAGCAACGGAGGGATGGCCTAAGACAGTGGCTCTCAGACCTTAGTGAGCACACAAATAATGTTAAGTATGCAGAGTCCTGCCCCTGTCCCTGGTGATGCCAAGGCAAGTGGTCCTCTGACCTCACTCTGAGAATAACTCCTAGGGTCCAGGCAGGGGTGCTCCCTGACTGCTACTCCTGCCACTCTCCTAGATTAAGATATTCCCCACAGGGCTGAGGTTTGAATCCTGACCTCCAGATAGGGGAGCCAATGTCCATGACCCTTAAAAGGGAAAGAAGGCAGGCTTCTTGTCTGGATCCTGGCCCCCATTCCCCCAAGATGCTGGTGAGAGCTGTGTGGAGAAAGTGGGCTGGTGACAGTCACCCAGCCTGGGGAAGGCCAGGAGCATCAAGCCGGGCTGGGCAGGCAGGGTGGGGACGTTGAAGGACTGGGCTGGCATCCCAGCACTGCCAGAGGCTGGCACTAGGCACTAACTTCTGGAATCCCAGTGTCTCCAAAAGGCACTCCCTACACCCTGGAACAAGCACCAGTGCAGCCTGCTGGGGGAGCTGCCTCTCAGCTTTCCAGCACCCAACAGCCTCACTGAGGAGCTTGCTTCAAACTAAATCTCCAATTTTATTTCCCAGCACTCACTTTGGAATACTTATGCTGCCTTCATCTCCCTAAACACACCCAGTGTTTAAAAATTAAAAGTCTAAGCCTTATTCATGCTCTTCTTCTGTCTGGAATGGCAAGTGTCCCCTGCCCCAATCTTCTTCCTTCAAGGTCCAGTTCAATGCCACCTCTTCCATGAAGCCTCCCCAGATCATGCTGGCTGGTAGTTAGTCTGGTCCCCATACGTCTGGTCTCTGTGCCCATGACTCCTCTCTCCTATTATACTGAGCTCCCTGTGAGCAGAGACCATGTCTCCATCACTTACTCACTCACTCAATGAGCAGCCTCTGAGAACCAGGAACCCACATGTTGATGATTTCACAGCAACAAATGAGTTGTAGCCCCTGCCCATCAGGGGGGACAGACGCCCTGAAGGGGTAAGTGGTGGGAAGAGAGGAAGCCCTTACCCAGTGTGGACAGGACCAGCTTTGTGGCACCCACCTTCCAGTTTGTCACACACGGGTACTAAGTGTGACAACTGTGAGCGAAGGAGGGAAAGCCATGGGGCCCCAACTGCCAGAGAGGAAGAAGAACCCAAGGGTGCAGGTTTAGCACCAAGAATAGTCACCCTCGAGCACTGACCTGAACTGGCAGCAACTGCTGGCTGGACGATGGACGCCCCCACAGACAACTGCTCCCCAGGGGGAGGGATCAGGGTGGAGGTTTTCCCCCCTGGGGGAGGGGGAAGCAGGCTCAGTCCTCCTGTGCTGGCGGGCCGGGCTCGGGGAGTCCCAGCTGCTCCTTCCTTCTTCTTCATGTTCTAAAGAGAGGGGAGGAATGCGAATCAGTCAGTTCTGCTGGAGTGCCTCTGCGATCAGAAAATTTCAAGAGGAGGCCCAAGGTGACCCCTGGGCCCCAAACGTCTGTATCACCAAAAGATGGTCAAGAGCCATCCATCCAGCACTTCCATTGTTATGGGGTGTATTCAATGCATCACAATTCTAAAGCTATCACAAATGCTTTTAATTTAAAAACTCAGCACCCGACTTCATTAATCATCAGGGAAATGCAAATCAAACTACAATGATATACCATCACACACCCACCAGGACGGCTAAGACGTAGCATATCAAGCACTGACAAGGGTATGGAGCAACCAGAACACTCATATTCTGCTGGTGGAAGTGTAAACAGAGAAAAACACGTTGAAAAACTGAAAGGATCTTTAAAGCTGAACGTATGAACTGATGCCCCTGCCATTCCACTCCTACATGGACCCAACAGAAATGCATACATATGTGCACCAAGAGACACACATTTGAACATTCACAGCAGCACTACTTGCAATAGCCCCAAACTGGAAACTACCTAAATGTCCACCATCAGTTAAATGGGTAGATACTGGGATACATTCTCATAACGGAGCATGCCACAACGAGAATAAAGCAACTACACAAAACAATATGGATGCTCTCACAAATACTACACTGAGTAAAGGAAAGGAGTCATACACAAAAGGGTATGAAGTGTATGAGTCAATTAAGAAAACACTGAAAACAAAACCTAGGGTGTTCAAAGTCAGCACAGTGGCCACTCCATCCTGTGGGAGAGAGCAGGAGAGGGGCTTCCAGAGTGCTGATAATCGTCCACTTCTTGGTCTGGGGGCTAGTTTGTAGGAGTAAACCTGGTTTTTAAAAATTCACTGAGTTCTACATTTATAATGTGTGCACTTTTCTGTACGCATATTATACTTCGACAAAACATTTAAAAAAGAAAAACAAAAACCTGAACACCCAGGTGAACCAGAAACCAGAGCAGCTCAAAGGTGA
Source organism: Eschrichtius robustus (assembly GCF_028021215.1). Taxonomy (NCBI): domain Eukaryota; kingdom Metazoa; phylum Chordata; class Mammalia; order Artiodactyla; family Eschrichtiidae; genus Eschrichtius; species Eschrichtius robustus. Next base: position 12,951,356 of record NC_090826.1, on the reverse strand, counting down.
AGACGACGTGGTTCCCACCTGTCAGGAGAGCAGCAGCTTAATCATGTGCTGAGACCACAGCCTGAAGGCAAAAGCCCTCAAAGACCTGGGCCTGAGGCCAGCTGTGCCAGTTATTTCTAGCTCTACGACCCTGGGCAAGACCCTCAAGCTCTCTAAACCTCAATTTCCCCACCTATAAAAGGGGAGGATGTTTAATTCGCATGAGAAGTACCTAAAAACACTACCTGGCACACAGCTGATGCTCATTAAATGTTAGTTTCCTCCCAGCAAGATAGAGATTCACATCCCCAACAGTTCACTGGACATGACCTGGATTTTCTCTTAAGGGCCAGCTGGCCAACTTCAAGGGTCCCAAACCATGACCAGCATGAAGCAGAAAAGAGGAGAAAGAGATAGTAAGTAAAGAGGAAGAGCGTTATTTTAGGGTTACAGACTTTCTTCAGAAAACAAATCCAGGGGGTCCTTGGTTCCCCCGAATCACTCATCTCCACCCCCATAGCCAGGTAAAGGCCAAGTCTTGGCTGTCCAGCCCAGCTTGACCTTTCCCTCTTCTCAACAGGAGCTAACGGGGGAAAGTCAGATGTAGGGCAGCTCAGGACAAGACACAGGGAGCCAGGACACCACCACCAACAGAAGCTGCCCATGACTCCCAGTGCCCACCCTTGAGGCTTTCCCGCCCAGAGTGCTGCCAAATCTTCTATTCCTCAAGGCTCAGACCAAGACACAGCTTGGGATGAGCACACTGACCCCACACCCCACCCCGGCCCCCAAAAGCCAGGACAGAAACACCAGCTCTGGCAGCAAGTGACTGATGTTCCTCAAAGCAGAGGCGTGGCACATGCCGTTCCCTCTGCTTGAACCACCCTTTGACCCCTCTTCCCTTGCTTACAGGTCGCTTCTGCCAGGAAGCCTTCCTTGGTTCCCCCTAACTCTGGACTGCACGCTCCTCCTCTAGGAGCTCATGGCACTGAAGACATCCATCCCTAGGTCGTAGAACCATCCCGCCATGTTGTAATCACACCCAGACTCCCCCCATCTCAGCTCAACTCTGAGCTCTATGACAGCAGAGCCCTTCCGTTTGCCCCCAGCACAGTACCTGGCACCGGGCAGCTGCTCAATAAACATGTGCTGAACTGTGAGAAAAGAGTGATGGGCTCTGTACTGGGCTTGGTGTGGTGGCCGTGACAGCCAAGTGAGGGTGGGACTCACTGCAATGTTGAGCTTGATGGTCTGGCCCTCCTTGAAGCTTAGGTCCAATTTGGGACCTTGATCTGGGTTCTCGGCTTGTTTTGCAAATTCACACTGCTGTTTCACCCACCTGGGGAGAGAACAGGAAGGAAAAGGTGAGGAAGAGGCGAGCTGCCCTGCATTCATGCACTCACTTCATTCATACCTGCCACCAGTCCAGGACGAGGCTTTTACTGCAGCAGCGGGGTAGAAACTGAGAGCAGCTTGGGAGTTAGGTGTGAATTTAAATCCTAGTTCTGACGCATAAGCAGCTGCATGCACGTCAGTTTCCTCATCAGCAAAATGGGATGACAACTCTCTGTGCCTTAAAGACTGCTATGAAAATCATGAGGTCACTTACGTAGAGAGTCCTAACACTGGTCTTTAGTCCTCAGCATGTGGTATGAAGACTAAGACAAGTTCTCCACACACCTCCCAGGGGCTTAAAAAGTAGATGGTTGAGACAGGACAAGTGCCCAGAAAGTACTGAAAGCAACAAAAAAGGTCTCCTACCCTCCATACAGCACCCCTCTTAGCAGCCACCCGGAGCAGAGGAGCTAGAGGGGCCCACGAGAGCAGCTGCACACTCCCTGCAGCCAGAGGTGGAGGCCTGCAGATGGCAGGGGAGAAGTCTTTCCTGCCCATTTAGCTTCAGACAGGACCACGAGGGTGTGTGCTGAGTGGCCTGGGAATCCGAGCATCGCTTATCACAGCATGGAGGGACAGGCCCAGAAAGGCCAAAGGAGCCTGACAAGGACTCTGGCCGCTCAGGGGCCTGATGAGGGAAGAGATGTGACACCTCAAAGGCTGGGCCAGCTGACTGGGGTGGCAGAGATGCGCCTCGGGTAAAGGAAATGACTTCAAAGCAGAGATGAGGACTGGCAGGGCGCAGAGAAGGTGACCTGCCCCGAAGGAGAAGTGAGTTTTCCTGAGGCTCTGCTGGCAGACATACCACACACAACCACCTGGGTATCCTAACCTGGGAGACCATTCTGTCGGGGGAAAGAGGGAGGAGGCATGAGTATGTGTCTCCTGGAACCACTCACTTGAAATGGTCCTGCAAGGCAACATTGAAGTCAAAGGCATCACCTCGGTCCCCGAAGCCAATTCCAATAAACGCCCGTCGCCCTGGGGGACAACAAACGATCAATCCCACTTCCCAGAGGCAGAGAAAACCCTTCTCAGAGGAGGAAGCTCCAAGTCCCATGCGTACCGTTTCCATCTTCGATGCGGATAACGAAGTACCTGCTGGAATCCATCACGCTCTCCACAGCTGTGCCTGGAAACTGATCCACCGGGGCCTGAGCAAAGAGCTCCCCTGAAAGCATAAGGGAGGGTGAGCCTTGAACACCCCCCAGACTATTTCTATCACATGACTGGGGCCTTTTCCTGAGAGGCAGATGGGCAAACCTGACTCTGGGTTTCAAGTCAAATCCACTTTGGCCGAAGGGAAAACAGAGGAATATAACCAAGGAGAGGTTTAAGTCAGAGGTGGCTTACAGGTCAGATCCAGCTCACAGTTTCAGCATTTTCAATTTAACTGCCAAACACTTCAAAATCAGATTACTTGTAAAATAATCCACATGTCTGGCTTCTCTTAAAATCAAAAGCTCTAGCAACGCTGGGCCTCCATTTCTACATGAGAACGATGGGCTGGAGCTGCTGGCCACTCATTCCACCTGCCTCCGCCATTCACATCCATGGCCCGCACCCCCAGGGCCCTGGCTCAGGTAGATCACACCTTCAAAAAAAACCCTGATGCCTGAGGCAGGCCTTTAGAGGAGCAGGTGAACCCGGTGGAAAGGGGGGAGGGTTTTTGCACTCACAGAAGAATCTGAAGCCAGTGGATTTAAACTAATCTCAGGCCAAAAGAGCAATTGCTTTTAAAAGGAGCTCTTGTGAAATGCATCCCCTTATTAACTACGGCTCTCCAGGGTGCAGTGCAGCACACACCTTCTGTGAACATTTACGACTGGCATCATTTTTTGCGTGTGCTGATCTCAGTTGATGTTTTAAGTATTTAACCAATAGTTTCTACTGAATCCTATGGTTCAGAGGTGACTGTGCAATTAAGGCTGAACTGAATCCAAATTGGTGGGCTGAGTTTGTAGCTTCTTGTTAGTTTCTCTGCCCTCTCTAGTTTGGTACCTGGGGACTGGGATTCACCTGGATGCCTTCAGCCTAGAGCAGTGGTTCTCCACCATGGCTGATTTGTCCCTCCCTTCCACCAAGGGACATCTGGCAATATGTGGTGACATTTTTGTTTGCCACAACTTAGGGGGTGCTACTGGCATCTAGTAGGTAGAGGCCAGGGATGGTGCTAAATATCTTAAATGTGACTTAGACCACAACACTCAGCTGGCCCCAAATGTCACTAGTGCTGAGGCTGAGACACTCCGGCCTGGAGTGATTGGAAAGTGAGAGACGAACACGACCCAGTGGGCATGACCTCGAGCTAAGAGCATCCTGGGGTGGGTCCTGCAGGTGAGGCTCAGCTTTGAGCAGTGGCTGGTACACCAGGTGTGTACCTTAAAGTCAGTTCCCAAGGCCCCTAGAGAACAGGTGTTGCCATTCCCTTGTGACACCACCTGGGACATCCCAGCAACTCTGACAGCCAGAGTTCTCTGGCCTAGCCACAGCAGCTGTCCCTTCAAACTCCTCTGCCACCAATGCTCAGTCATGCTCAAAACAAATCAATGCTTTGGGTCACCTTGCAGTTCACAAAGCATTCGGATAAATATGTGCTCACTTCGTATTTCCAACAACCTTGTGAAGTAGGAGCTAATGTGATCCCCATTTCACCAAAAAGGAGGCCAAGGTGCCAAAGGTCACGTGGCTTGCCCAAGGTCCCATAGTTCAGACAAAAGCGATGCAGATCTGAGAAGAGGCAGCCAGTTTTGCCTATGAATCTTTGCATTTTATTTGCCCCACAAGGAAAATCTCTACATGTTAGAAAAAATAAATGACCGAATGCCGGGGCATCTGACTGAGCCCGATTCCGGCTCTGGGTGCGGGGGCTGGCACTATTCCAGGCCACGCTGCCCTCCACAGCTCACCCAGAGGCCCCGGTGGTGTAGGACTTCCAGAGAGATTTCACCAAAGGTGACAACTGCCAGCTGACCCCAGCACAGCCCAGCTTGGCTTGTACTCTCACCACAGAAAGAGCTGAAAAGGACAGTTTCCAGTTCTTTCAGTTAATGGGTGTGGTCAGTCTGGGAGGTTACCATTTGGTCGATAAGCAGAATTCCTGATTAAGAACCTGAGCTCAGCAGCAGAGGGCTATGCGTCTTCACTTGGCTTATCTTCCAGGCAAGCTCCGAAGCTTCCTACTTGGGACCAACCTGCAGGTCTTCTCTCCCTGGGCTCCAAAATTAGTATTTTCTTAAGGACGCCCAAAAGAACAGGTGCTTGACAGGAAATACTTCCTTTTAAAATAAAGGCTGGGGGAATGGAAGCGGCTTGTAAGTATACCCGGGCCTTTGATTTCCAGGACAGGGTCCCACGATCCCTGAGTGGCTTGGCCAGGCCCGGGCCGCCCGTCCCTTCACAAAGTGGGAGGTATGGTACCACGCAGACCTCCCTTGCCTTTACCTGAGGTCCTGTCCTCCAGCTTGATGTAGGCCACCTGCCCTTTTGCAGTGATCCGCAGCCGGCCACTCCATGATGGCTGGTCCAGCTGCCATTCCGCAGCCCTAAAGGGACAAAAACCATTGCGCCTCTGCCAGAGGTTCCTGCTCCACTACTCCAATGCTGGGGGTGGGAATGGGAAGGGCATGTGGGCTGCCTGCTCCAGACCAAGGGTTGGCAAACCTTTTGAGAGAAGAGCCATACGATCTCTGTCCCAACTACTCACTCTGCTGCTGCAGAGGGAAAGTAGTCATGGTGCATGAGCATGTGGGTGCTTTAATTATTTTAACCAAATATTTTCTACTGAGCATGGCTGTATTTCAGTGAAACTTTATGGACAATCTGAATTTCATATAATTTTCACATTACGGAATATTCTTTCAAATTTTCCCCAATCACTTAAAAATGTAAAAACCATTCTTAGCTTATGAGCCAAACAAAAACACAGTGGGTCGTAGTTGGCCAACCCCAGTTCCAGATTATAGAGACTGTCTCTGAAGTAGGATTCCAGTTTTCTTTCTGTAGAGAAAGCAGCTACCAGGGCCCATGGTTTGTTTATGACACTGCTAGGCTGCAGTGGTCAGAGCAATCATTTGGGACCGCTGAGACCACCTTGAAGGAAAAGGAGAGAGGGGAGCAATCATCAGTAGAAGAGAAAAGGAGAGCAACAGGACATGTGGGATAAGTGAATGTGCATTCAAGAAATATATTCTCAAAGGTATCCTAAGAAGAAATAAACCCAGGAAACCACAGACCTATCACAATGGCCTCTTTTGGCTCTTTTAAAGTATTAACTTCATATTTTAGTTCTAAGAAGCAGCTCAGTAAAACCCCCCAAAAGCAAAAACCTTGGGTGTTTCCAAGAGGCTTTTCTTGGAAGTCCCTTAGCATATGCCAGGACTTGGAGAGACACCATTAACTGTGGACGCAGATTGTTTTGAAGGCCACACAAATGCAGACTCTCGATTCACAAGTCAGCTGACTCAGTTTCAGTTCCTCTTATCCCGGGAGGAGGCCTTAGACTCAAGATAAGCAGAGTTCTGAGGCTGAAGTGCAGGGGTTGGCAGTTTCCTCTATGCCAACCTAGCAAGCCCTAACACTTGGTAACCTCGATCTCTTGGGACCAAGAGGGACCAAACTCATCCTACTGAAGGGGATGGGGGCAGATGATCACCTCTGGTTTGATGGCCCATCTCCAGTTTGACGATAGAAAGCAGAATGTTTTTTGTTATTATTACTATTGTTGCTTTCATATTATTTTAAAATTATGTCATGGATGTAGTAGGTGTTCAATAAAATATTTTTTCACTAGAGAATCAGCTATAAGGGCTTCCCTGGTGGCACAGTGGTTGAGAACCCGCCTGCCAAGGCAAGGGACACGGGTTCGAGCCCTGGTCCGGGAAGATCCCACATGCCGCAGAGCAACTAAGCCCGTGCGCCACAACTACTGAGCCTGTGCTCTAGAGCCTGTGAGCCACAACTACTGAGCCTGCAAGTGACAACTACCAAGCCCACGTGCCACAACTACTGAAGCCCGCATGCCTAGAGCCTGTGCTCCGCAACAAGAGAAGTCACTGCAATCAGAGGTCCGCTCGCCACAACTAGAGAAAGCCCGCGTGCAGCAACGAAGACCCAACGCAGCCAAAAATTAACTAATGAATTTAAAAAAAAGAAAAGAAAAGAAAATCAGCTATAAGCCCACATTAACACAATTGGAAAGTAACAAGAGGCCCGGTATGTGGACACTCCACCATTCTTGTGGCGCAGGCCAATCCTGTATTTCCAACTAACTTGGATAAACATGGCTTTCAAGAGCCCCCCCACCCCACCCCCGGTGGCACAAATAGCCATAGGCCAGGTTGTCTGTGTCAGGTACATCTTATTTTCTTTTAATATTTTTCTTCTTTGATACATGATGACAAAATGCAAACAGTACAAGGAGATATCAAGTCAAAGGAAGTCTCCTTCCAACCCCCATTTTCCTCTGGTGGGGTAGTTTCCTGTGTTCCCTTCTACACACTCTACGTTTACAAACACGGGTATTTATTCCTCTCAGGTGAACATTTCACCAGCGAAGTACGGATGGATGCTTCCCAACTGCCACAGGCTGTGATAAGGACTGCAGTTCGTGCCAAGGAAGCTGGGCAGGGAGGCGTCCCTGGCCTTTCAACATCAGCTTAAAACTCCCCGGGGCGGGTTCTTTTGACCGATTCTGGGCTCCCTTTCTGCACCTCGGGGATTTCTGCCAGTGACAGAGTGCCTTTCCCGAAGGCTTTTCAAGGATCCCTTCAAGGCCATCGGTTCGCTCTGAAAAATACAGGTCTGTGACACCACCACTCCTGACCACGTTTAGGGTCCCTGGCAGCCCACCTGGGTCCCCGGCAGCCCGCTCGGCGCTAGATTCGGCTTTCACGCCTTCCCCGCTGCCGGGAGCCCCATGCGTCAGACTGAGAAAGGCGAAAAGTCTGGGTCCCCCTCCCTGCTCTGGCCTCGAACTGGAAGAAACCGCAGCATTACCTCCCCCCGCTCCCTGCCCCTCGCCCGTCAACTGGCGGGGCCGTCCTCAGCTCCCACAGTGGGCGTGTCGGGGGCGACAGGAAAGGGGTTAGGTGGTGGCTAGCCTGGCCCGGCGGCGGGTGGTCACCTGTAACCACGGTTGGTGGCCCGCGGCGGGATGCGGTAGACGTGGACCTCTGGCTTGACACACAGAACAGACTCGTACTCGCCTTCCTCCATCTCGACGTCCGGAGCCCGCCAGACTTCCGGCTCCTTCCCCGACGCGGGGCGGAAGCCGCGCGACTCTATGACCCATGTCAGGCTAGAGCGGCATCTCGCGGGCCTCAGCCGCTCATCGCCCACGCGCCCTCTGCTGGAGGCTCTGGCTCAAGACATGCGGCGGACGGACCCAGGAGCCAATTTGATGCGGACTGGGGTTGTCTGGGGGCTTTCTCTTCCACAAGGTCTCGCGGGCCGCAAAGAAAACTTTATTTAATACAGATCCCACTGCAATCCATTGTCTGGTTGTGGGTCATCCCCATCGCCTCAACACTTACACCTGGTGTCCAGTTGGCTGAGATTCAAAGCTGTAGCTACTTAGCTCAGCCTGACGCCTCTCTCTCCTCCAGCCTCCGCTTCCCTCCGCTTTTCCTGAATGTCCTGCCATCTCCTGACTCGTAAGACGCGACTGAGGCTTTTCCTCCTAGAGAAATCCTTACCTGTCCCACTAGCTAAATGCGATGTCCTTACCCTGCCACCCTTATCCTTACCCATTGTGGGTCCAGGGCCCCTGTTGCCTAGACTCAGCAAAAGGTTGTATTCAAAGAAGCAAAGTTTAGTAATAACATAAATAATTTTAAAAGTATCCCAGTCTTAACTTGGATTTCTCACAGAATCTTATAGGAGTTAAAAATGTCTAACCAGAGTCAAATTCTCAAAATCTCTTCTCCTCCTCTACCATTCTCTCATTCATTATACAAATATTTAATTAAGTGCTTACAATGTGCCAGGTCCTCTGTGGGGCACAGCTGATCCCAAATTCACTAATTCACTGAATGCTCCCAAACTTTCTCCACCTCCTTCTTCCCTCTCCTCTCTCTCTCTCCTTTCACTCACTCTTCATAAGCTCTTTATTATAGGATTGATCTACCCTCTTAAAAAAAAATTATTGTGGTAAAATATACATCACATAAACTTTACCATTTTAACCATTTTAAGTGTACAATTCAGTGACATGAACTACATTCACCACTATCTATTTCTAGAACTTTTCATCATCCCAGACCCTATACCCATTAAGCAATAACACCCCATTTCCTGCTACCCACCCCCCACCCCTGGTAATCCCTATTCTACTTTCTGTATATGAATTTACCTATTCCAGATACCTCATGTAAGTGGAATCATACAGAATTTGTCTCTGTGTCTGCTTATTTCACTTAGTATAATGTTTTCAAGGTTCATCCATGTCATAGCCTGTATCAGAATTTCATTCCTTTTAATGGCTAAATGATATTCCATTGTATGGTGTAAAAAAATTAATAAACAGAAACCGCAATTAAATAAGAGACCAGAATGGGGAGCTCTTACACCTTGGGATGATAACAGAGCCCAACAGGAAGAAGAAAGACTCCTCTTCTTTCCTGGCAAGAATTCAGCCAATGAAAAGCCATGAACTCTTTGTTTACTGTATCCTTCTTTTTCCCAACTTCCTTTCCCCCTCTATAAAAGAGTTCTGCTTCCCTTGCCCTGAGAGAACTTGAATATGGTGGGCCATTGTTGCAGACTCTGAGTTGCAATTCTCTGCTGATCTCATGTAAACCCATCTTTGCTGGAGAAATTCTGGCGGTCTATTTATTTCAGGTCAACAATGGATACACCACATTTTGTTTATCCATTCATCTGCTGATGGACATTTGGGTTGTTTCCACCTTTTGGCTATTGTGAATAACGCTGCTGTGAATTATTGGTGAATGATACCGGTTAAGTCCTTGTTTTCAATTCTCTTGAGTATATATCTAGAAGTGGACTTGCTGGCCCATATGGTAATTCTCTGTGTAGCTTTTTGACGAACTACCAAACTGTTTTCCACAGCAGCTGCATTTTCCATTTCCACCATCAAGAGTCCCAGTTTTCCACATCCTTGCCAATACTTATATGCCATTTCCTTTGATAATAGCCATCCCAGTGGATATGAAGTTAACCTCTCTTTACGTGAATTGATTTAACTTCTAATTTCAACTTTGCTCATTACCCTGATTCTGCACAGCAAAGAAGAAATTGAGAAGTGAGCTTTCTTCCTCCTAGTTCTTTGTTCCTATCTCATTTTCCTAAAGTCCTGGAGTGGCAGAGACAGAAGTCCCCTTAGAAGCTGGAGGGGAGAGATGTTGAGATGGGAGGGGAGGGCACACTCTCACACTGACAATCTTGTCCCCTCACATTCTCATCATTCTGTTTACATGTCTGCTCTCCCACTAGACTGCAAGCTTCTTCTTTTTTTTTTAAAGGTTTTTTAAAAATTTTATGTGGACCATTTTAAAAGTCTTTATTGAACTTGTTACAACATTGCTTCTGTTTTATGTCTTGGTCTTTTGGCCACGAGGCATGTGGGATCCTAGCTCCCCGACCAGGGATCGAACCTACACCCCCTGCATTGAAAGGCGAAGTCTCAACCACTGGACCGCCAGGGAAGTGCCTAGACTGCAGGCTTCTTGGATGCAGGACCCTGTCCCTGCCTTTGTGAACCCCTGTATTCAGCAGCACAGGGTCTGGTACAGAGTAAGTGCTCAGTGAATGAATGGGTAAATGAGTGTGTGTGTGTGTGTGTGTGTGTGTTCATTTGCTTACATCCCAAAGCCAAGGGGCAATTTGGGGATGAGGCACCGTGTTTCCTCTTTCACACTGTCTTTGCATCAGTATGTGCTGCACAACAGCAGGGGAAAATAGGGTATCCCAGGAGTAAAGCACCTGGACCCTTTGAGTTGGAGAAACTTTCAGCTGGGAGAGCATCTAGGACCAGCTCTTAAGAGCTAAACTTTGGGATAGCATCCACCATCAGCACCAAGTTCCATCACTTCCTCTCTGGAAGCCAAGCAGTGTGAAAGTGGCCCACGGTGACTGTTTTTTTTTAAATTAATTAATTAATTAATTTATTTATTTATTTATTTATGGCAGCATTGGGTCTTCGTTGCTGCGCACGGGCTTTCTCTAGTTGTGGCGAGCGGGGGCTGCTCTTCGTTGCAGAAGCCCGGTGTGCGGGCTTCTCATTGCCATGGCTTCTCTTGTTGCGGAGCACCGGCTCTAGGTGCGTGGGCTTCAGTAGTTGTGGCATGTGGGCTCAGTAGTTGTGGCTCGCGGGCTCCAGGGCGCAGGCTCAGTAGTTGTGATGCACGGGCTTAGTTGCTCCATGGCATGTGGGATCTTCCCAGACCAGGGCTCAAATCTGTGTCCCCTGTCTTGGCAGGCGGATTCTCAACCACTGTGTCACCAGGGAAGCCCACGGTGACTGTTTTGGGCCTCCCCATGAAGCTGCCCCTGGTAGGACACCTTCCTGTCATGAATCTGGAAGGGAATGCTCACTCTGTGCCAGGGGGCAGCCAGGTTTTACAGTGTGTTCAGAGCACTTCCCGTTCAGTTCAGTCTAACAAAGATGGGCATTGAACATCGACTATAGGCCAGGTGCTGGGTGATGGGACCACAGAGATGAGGCTCACCCAGCTCCTGCCTTCATGGAGCTACAGAGAGGAGGAGACAGAGAGAAATGTGGAGTGAAAAGTGCTATGATAGAAGAAACTCATAGGGGGGTGTGGGAGCGAAGAGAAGAGAGACCCCACTCAGCCTGGGGGCAGTCAGGGAAGGCTCTCTGGAAGAGGTTACCTTGACACAATAATCCCTGTGAGGTAGGCGGAGCAAGGATTGTTATCCTCATTGTGTAGTGGAGCCACTGAAACAGTGACCAGCCCAGGGAGACCACACTGTCCTCTAGCTTCAGGAGGTCAGACGGTCCCTTGCCTTATCCTCAAATCCCAGCCACGTGGCTAAACATGCCTGAAATGCATTTCTAAGGCTCTGCTGCCGAGAATAATTGGGCCTACTGGCTACTCGCAGGTTAAAGACATTGTTTGCCGAACGAATTCAATTCAACCCAACAGGCAGAGTATAGGCTCAGACAGAGCCCATCTCACGTGGCAGGAGGCGACAGCGGTGCAAAATCTCGCTGTGATTCATCCCGGTGCTTTCTGGTAGGTCCAGGGCCAAGGTGGGGGTTTGAGATGAGCAGTTTCCTGGGTGGCTTCGTGAAATATATATGATAGGTCACTTATCATCTTTCCCTGCTGTATTTTCCTGCCATCATAGATATTTCTAAGCAAAATTCCCCCATTTCTCAGATGGGGAAACCACTTATAAAAGGGCACTCGATAACAAAACAATCTTGAAAAAGAAAAAAGTTGGGAGATTCACACGTCCCAATTTCAATACTTACTACAAAGGGACAGTAATCAAGACAGTATAGTACTGGTACAAGGATAGACCATAGATCAATGGACTAGAATTGAGAATAAACCCTTACATTTACAGCCACTTGACTTTCCATAAGTGTGCCAAGACAATTTGATTGAGAAAGAATTGTCTTTTCAACAAATGGTGCTGGAATGAGATATCCACATTCCACATGCAAAAGAATGAAGTTGGACCCCTATCTCACACCATGTACAAAAATTCATTCAAAATGGCTATAGACCTAAATGTATGAGCTAAAACTATACAACTCTTAGAAGAAAACATAGAGAAAAATCTTTATGACCTTGGATTTATGTTATAATAAAAAGAATCTAATAGATTCTTAGATATGACACTAAAAGCGCAAGCAACAAAAGAGAAAAATAGATAAATGGGACTTTAACAAAATTAAAAGCTTTGTGCTTCAAAGGACAAAAAAGTGAAAGTACAATTCACATAATGTGAGAAAAATTTTGCAAATTACATATCTGAAAAGAGACTTGCATCTAGAATATACAAAGAGTTCTTACCATTCAATAATAAAAAGACAAATGACACAATTTATAAATGGACAATGAACCTGAATAGACATTTTTCCAAAGAATATACACAAATAGCCAATAAGCACATGAAAAGATGCCCAGCATCATTAGCCATCAGGGAAATGTAAATCAAAACCACAATGAGATACCACTTTATACCCACACCCACTAGAATGACTAGAATAATAAAAAAAAAAAAAGACATAGTAAGTGTTGGTGAGGATGTGGAAAAATTGGAACCCTCATACATTGCTGGTGGGAATGTAAAATGATGCAGCCACTTCAGAAAACAGTATGGCAATTACTCAGGGGACTAAACACAGGGTTACCATATAACCCAGCAATTCCATTCCTACACCCAAGAGAAATGAAAATATATCTTCACACAAAAATTTGTACACAAACGTTCATAACAGCATTATTCATAATCCAAAAAAGTGGAAACAACCCAAATGTTTATCAACTGACGAATGGATGTACAAAATGGGGAATTCCCTGGTGGCCTAGTGGTTAGGATTCTGAGCTTTCACTGCCATGGCTCAGGTTTAATCCCTGGTTGGGGAACCGAGACCCCGCCAGGTGCACGGTGCGGCCAAAAAAAAAAAAAAAAAAAAATGTAGTATATTGGCCATAAAAAGAATGAAGGGCTGATACAAGCTACAACACAGATGAACCTTGAAAACATCTGCTAAGTGAAAGCCAGTCACCAAGGACCACATATTGTATGATTCCATTTAAATGAAATGTCCAGAATAGGCAAGTCTATAGGGACAGAAAGATTAGTGGTTGCCTACAGCTAGGGTGGGAGGACTGAGGTGATGGCTAAGGGGTATGGGGCTTCTTTTGGGGGTGATGAAAATATTCTAAAATTGGAGTGAGGATTGTCCAATTCTGTGAATATAATAAAAGCCATTGAATTGTACACTTTAAGTGGATGAGTGGTACAATACGTGAATTAAATCTCAATGAAGTTGTGAGGAAGAAAGTGCCCTGAAAGGGGGACAGAGTCTCTATTGGCCACCCACCCACCTCAATTCTATCCTCAGATCCCATGCCTTTCTGCTAGGGTTGGGGCTTCCTCTTCTCATCTAGATTCTCACAGAGGTTGTAAGCTCCAGATGGGGATGGAGAGGGGGCTGGATCCCCTCTGGAGCCTCTGCCCCCTTAAAACTCCAGCTTGTGGAATACTGGGGTCTGAGAATTCTGAGGTTGAGACTGCGCTTTCTGAGGCGGAGACAATGGGGGGCGTGTTTGAGGGGTCTGGGAGGGGGGCAGATTTCCCCCAGATGGGTCATCTACCCCTGGGGCAGGAAGGCTCAGAGGAAAGGAGAAGGTTTAGGGAGCCCTAATGGGAGAGAAGGGAGGAACTCCAAGGAAAGAGAGAGGGGCTCGGTCACAGCGCTGACCTCTCTGTGCCAGGTGAGAGCCTAGGTCCTTTGGGAGCCTGGAGCTGCACCTGGAGTGGGGGTCACCTGGGAGCGGAGGCTTGTTTGCATTGTGGGGATACAGGCCCAGGGGGTAGGACTGGAGGGTAGGCAAGGTTGGGAGGAAAGGAGAAGGGAGAGGGGATTCGGGTCAGCAGCTGTTAAGGGCACCTCCCCTGTGCCCCTGGTAAACTGTGAGAGCCACCAGACCCCCAGTGTATCCCCAAGGCCTGATGTCACGTGTCTGTTAAACAATTGGTGATTGCATGGGTGAGTGAGGGAATGAATTAAGCTTCTTTGGAGGCAAGATAATATGGTGAGATAAGCAATCTTGGGAGTCACACAGGCCTGGGTTTGAAGCCGGTTCCTCTGCAGATTTGCTGTGTGGTATTGGACAAGACTCTGGGCTACCCTGAGCCTCAGTTTCTGTATCTTTAAAACAGGGCTGAACCCACTGACCTCAAGGACAGAGTGGTTAGAATACCGTTGGCAAACGTGCCCAGCAAATAGAAGGTTCCTCCGTGGATGGTGGCCGGCCTGTCATGATTTAAAGTGGAAGAGCAACATCAAGATCCTCAAGGTCTCACTGAGGGGGTAGGATTTACCCTTAGAAACCAGTTAACAGTGAAGAGAGGTCCATGGCGTCTCCGTAGAAAGGGTGTTGGTGTTGCCTTAAAGGAATTCAGAGGCCAGAGAGAGGGCTAAGGTGGTTGGAAGCTTGGAGAAGAGGTGGGAGCTTGAAGGATGGGGTGGGAGGTGCTGGAGAAAGAGAGAGAAGTGGGAAACGAGCAGAGAGGCTGGGGAATCTGCAGGGTTAGGATCGCAGGAGTCTGCCCAGATTAAAACAGAATGTTTGTGTAGGGTATGGCAGTACAGCCAAATAGGAGGTTGGATAGGAGAAGCAAAAGCAGAGACCCTAGGGCTTCCCTGGTGGCTCAGTGGTTGAGAATCCGCCTGCCAATGCAGGGGACACGGGTTCGATCCCTGGTCCGGGAAGATCCCACATGCCGCAGAGCAACTAAGCCCGTGCACCACAACTACTGAGCCTGTGCTCTAGAGCCCGTGAGCCACAACTACTGAGCCCGCGTGCTGCAACTACTGAAGCCCGCGCGCCTAGAGCCCCTGCTCTGCAAAAAGACAAGCAACCACAATGAGAAGCCCGCGCACCGCAACGAAGAGTAGCCCCCGCTCACCGCAACTAGACAAAGCCTGCGCGCAGCAGCGAAGACCCAACACGGCCAAAAATAAATAAATAAAATAAATAAATTTATATATATGAAAAAAAAAGTAGAGACCCTAAGAAAGGCTTTAGAAAGGGATGTGTCCAGGGCGGGGGTTGGGGTGCTTTGGTGAACTACCTATTGCCATTGGCGACTTTAGGGCCCCCAAGACAGACGTTCCCCACTCCTACTCCTTAGCTCCAAGAAGAACGGGATTTTCCTCTATAGCAGCAGCAGCCGTGACACTCTTGGGCTCTCTTTATTTTTGTTTTGTTTTGTTTTTGGCTGCGCTGTGCAGCATGCAGGATCTTACTTCCCCGACCAGGGATTGAACCCGTGCCCCCTGCAGTGGAATCGCAGAGTCCTAACCACTGGACCGCCAGGGAATTCCCTCTTGAGCTCTCTTTAAAATTCACCTTAGGATATTAAGGGCTCTGAGAAATCTTGCAGGAAAGAGCCTATTTCATTTTTTTTTTTAATTAATTAATTTATTTTTTATTTTTTTTATGGCTGTGTTGGGTCCTCGTTTCTGTGCGAGGGCCCTCTCCAGCTGTGGCAAGCGGGGGCCACTCTTCATCACGGTGCGCGGGCCTCTCACCATCGCGGCCTCTCCCGCTGCGGAGCACAGGCTCCAGACGCGCAGGCCCAGCAATTGTGGCTCACGGGCCCAGCCGCTCCGCGGCACGCGGGATCCTCCCAGACCAGGGCTCGAACCCGTGTCCCCTGCATCGACAGGCAGACTCTCAACCACTGCGCCACCAGGGAAGCCCGAGCCTATTTCATTTTAACTCAGCACTTTCCAGACACATTTGGCCTCAGAACCCTTTTTTTTGTGGTGTACCTCATGGGACCAATATCCCCAAGAACACCTGTTAGGAAATGCTGCTGTAGGGAAAAGTGCCTGGGTTTTGGGACCCAGTAGGCCATGGTTTGATTCCTGCTCTGTGACCTATTTGGTGTTGGACCTCGGGCAAGTCACTTTGTCTCCCAGAGCCTCCTTTTCCCCAGAGTCATTGTGAGAATTGGGGAAAATATGTGGGTAAAGCATGTGGCTAGCTCTCTGGTCTTGCTGCATGCCTCTCCTGTGCCAGGCCTGGCCCTGCCTCTTCCCCTGAGCCAGGCTCTCTGCATGACAGACTCCACGTGGGCTGCTGAACAGGCAGTTAGGTAATGGGCTTGGTGGAACTTTGATTGGATTTCTTTTCTGGGAACACAGCATTTGATGCTCCTCACTTGGTACCCTCGTTGGCCCTGGCACAATGGACAACAGAAACACCCAGATGTACGTGGAGTGTAGGATCAAGGCTCCAGAGGCCCAGCCAAGTCCTGGCCTGAGGACTGCCAGCAAGAGGGCTGGTGTTGAGCCCACCATATCAGAAGTCAGACAGGTAGGGACGTGCATCTCTACTCCCAGCAGCCACCTTTCCTTTCCCCTGCCCAGGTTTCCTTCCCTCCCCAACTGCTTTAATTAAGCCTCTATTACAAGTGGCACAAAACTCAGTTCAAACTGGATTAGGCAGGAATGAGAACACATCAGCCTGCATAACTGACAAATCTACCTGTAGACTTCAGGTATGGCTGGATCAAGGTGCTAAATGAGTGTCTCTTGGCTCTGCCTTCCTCTGTGGCATTCCCAGGCAGGCTCTCTCTGCAAAACGGCAAGAATTGCCCTGGCCACTCCAGGCTTAAATCTTCCCATCTTACATCCTCTGGCTTAGCATTCCCAACAGGAGGAGAGCCTCTTTGCAATAGTTGAAGAAAGTCTCTGGTATCAGTGTCATTGGCCCAGGTTGTAGCCATATGTTTATCCCTGAACCAGTCACCATGGCAGGGCAGAGTGGCCTGGATCTCTTGGTATAATGGAACCAGAGGTGGTACTCAGCTGGCTCCGCTGAGCCGCATGGGCCGAATGGAGACAGGAATTTTCCCATAAAAGAATGTTGGCTTTGTTACCAAAAGAGATGCTGGCTGGGTGAGCAAAACAAGAGTTGCCTACTTACTTCCATGGCCTTTAGCCTCCCTGTCCCTTATATCCTTTATTCCCCTGACAGCTGCTCAAAGCTTCCATCCATGACCCTCCTCATCCCCTAGCCTGCAACCTAAGCTCTCATTGCTCTTCTTGGCCTATTTCCATCAAAAAAAAAAAAAAAATTTTTTTTTAAGTGCCAAGTGGCATGAATTGAAGAGCACAGAGAAGATCTTCCTTTCTGTGTCCCCAGAGCCAAAAATGTCACCATAAAAAAAGTCAACATTCCCTTGGATTAAGTATCACCCTCTCAGTGTAGCCTCTGTTATAAATCATGGCTTCTCCTAGGCCCCCGGAGAGGGCCTGAAATGGGGGTCTTGGAAGGAGGCTGGGGTAAACATTCAGGGCTTCCTTTACCTGCCCATTTATTTTTTCAATGCACATAGTCATGGGGTCTCAGTGCCACCACTTAACCAGCTGTATGACCTTGGGCATGTCACTGCAGCCCTTTGAGCCTCATGGGCTCATGTGTGTCATGTCGAGGATTAACTGGGTTAAGTCCCTGGAGGCACCTGACACTGGCCCTGCCCCGTGGTAGATGCCCTTAGTGTTGGCTCACAGTGCAATCTTGTTTTATCAACCGATTGAGCCAGGTTGCCTGGGGTTTGCTGACTCAGGCGAGGCTTGGAGCTGCCTCTAAGTCACTGACTAAAGGTCACCCAACTAGGGAGTGATGGGCATCAAAACCCAGCTCCAGAGCCTGAGCTCTGAAGCAGCGGAAATTGTGGAAGCCTCTCTCGGAACTTGTGAGGGTCTTGAAGTCCCCCAGGGCACTCTGTCTAGTTGTCCTCAGTGGCATCTCCTCGGCCCAGGTACTGCTCTGGACTCCAGGTTCGCGCTGTTGCCATCGGTGCTGACCGAGCCTCTCTCCCCCTGCCCTTTGTCTCCTCCTTGCCTCTCTCCAATGTCTTCCCCAGTTAGGCACGGGATCTCCCCGTCCCTGAGGCCAGGATGATGCCAGAGAGTGGGAGAATCCCTCCAGAATGGGCCAACGCTTGAGCCAGTGCCATGGGCATCTTTGTTCTAGGTTGTGTTTCCAGATGCTGAAGGGATAGACAGTGGGAAGCAGCCCTCATCAGCACCAGGAGGGCCAGAGGACGGGCCCAGACACAGAGAGGCAGCAGAGGAGGGGTCTCTGGAGCTCAGCACCCAGGAGCAGATGCCTCCGGCGGGGCCAAGGTGAGCCGGGGGCTTCCCAGAGAGCAGCTCCAGGAGAGAATCCCCTGTGACTCACCTGGTGGGGGGGGGGGAGGGGCAGCTTCCAGGCTAAGGTGGATCCACCAAGTCACAGCCCCTGTACTTCTCTTTCATAGCGCGAATCACACTAAATAATTACTCATGTTGACCTTTTGTCTGAGCTCCCCCACTAGACCACAAACTTCTGTGATGTGTCTTGTTCAAGAGGCATTTATGTCTTGTTTAACCTCACATCCCTCATGCCGGGGACTCTGCCTGTAGTAGATGCGCAATGAATACGTATTCACTGAATTCATAGAAGAATGAACAAAAGAGAGGCTGAGAGACACAGAAACACACATTTATGTGGAATTATTGTTATTACTTTCTAAATATTGTATATATCTTTAAGCTTGTCTACAGTGAGAATATATTCTTTTTAAAAAGAGAAAATGGAGAGAGAGCCAGAGAGAGGCAAAGTGAAAGACTTGGGAGACTGGTCAGCTTATCATTTAAATTTGATTATAACCAAAAACCTCTAAATAATCTCTTCTACACGATAAGTTAGGGGAATCAATCAAAGCCAGGTGTCAGCACCCCTGAGACAGGCGCTGCGCACCGTGCTGGCGGAAATAGAAACTATTTCCACACATCTGCTTACACAACTTGGCAATTTGTTTAAACTGCTTTAAAACTGTCTTTACCCTCATCTATTTCTAGAAATATCTAGGAAATAAGTGCATATTCAGGCAAAGTTTTATGCACAAAGATTTCCACATTATTTTAAATGCTAAGAAATTGGAAATGCCAGTGTGCACTAAATGCTCACAATAGGGGGATGGTTAAGTAAATTACGATTATCTATAAAATAGAGAATTTTAGGGGACTTCCCTGGCGGTCCAGCGGTTAAGACTCCACGCTTCCACTGCAGGGGGTGCAGGTTCAATCCCTGGTCAGGGAACTAAGATCCCACATGCCACACAGTGCGGCCAAAAAGTAAAAAAAAAAGAGAGAGAGAGAATTTTATACTTTCATTAAAAAGCATGGTTATGAAAGATTTTTGGCATGGGAAAAATTTAGATTATACTGTTAATTGAAAAAAGATTGCAAAATTGTATTCACAATATAACTAGGTAAAATTATGTAATTATTGAAGATGGTATTTAAATTAATCCCCATTAAAAATATGTATGTATATCCTTAGGAAGAAGCCTGCAGGAAATACTCCAGAATATTAAAGTGAGATCAGATAGGTGCAGATTCAAATCCGGACCTGTCAACTTCAGTTTAATGACCCGAGGCTCAAGTCTTCCGACCTCTCTGAATCTCAGTTCTCCCTGATTTTTCTTTTTTTTTTTCTAAAAAGCAATAAGTAATAATAAAAATATTAAATCCTAACTCTCTTAAACATTGACATCAAAGTGTCTGTGATTGGGGGAATTCACGTCAGTCCTTTATTCTTTCTCCTAGGCATTAAGTATGCACCTATGGTGTGCCGAGCCCTGTGCAGGTGCTCTGGGAACTATGAAGAAATATAAGAATGTAAAACTCTGCCCCAGTTTGGGAGCTGAGGTGTCCCTTTGTCTGTTCTCCCCAGGATGAAGCAGTCATCTTTGGCCCCCCAGGAAGGACCAGGGGAGCTGCAAGCAGGCCAGGATCAGGCCACGCCAGGAAGTGAGCTGGAGGTGCTGCCCTCCAGGGTCCCTGCAGCACAGGAAAGGCTGCAGCAGCAGAGCTCATGGAAGGAGACCGAGGACCAACAGGGGAGCCAGCAGAACCTAGGGACCATGGAGGGTCAGTTCCCCAAGAGCTGCCAGGTAATGTCCATGGAGACCTGGGCAGGAGGGTATGGAATGACTGACCCACAGGGGAGGTGAGGGAGCAGGGAATTGTTGGAGGAGATGGGGGCGTTCTGTGTAAAATTAAAATCGGGACATGCTGGGTTTAACAAAGCTCAGACAGCTTTTCACGAAGATGGCGCCGAAGGCAAAGAAGGAAGCCCCTGCCCCTCCCGAAGCCAAAGCCAAAGCAAAGGCTTTGAAGGCCAAGAAAGCAGTGTGGAAAGGCGTCCATAGCCACACACACACACAAAAGAAGATCCGGACGTCACTCACCTTCCGATGACCCAAAACACTGCGGCTCAGGAGGCAGCCCAAATATCCTCAGAAGAGCCCCCTAGGAGAAACAAGCTTGACCACTGTGCCGCCATCAAGTTCCCCTCACCACCGAGGCAGACATGAAGAAAATAGAAGACGACAAGGGACTTGCTTTCCTTGTCGGAGTGGCGGAGTGGTTAAGAATCCGCCTGCCAGTGCAGAGGACACGGGTTCGAGCCCTGGTCCCACATGCCTTGGAGCTACTAAGCCTGTGCGCCACAACTACTGAAGCCCACGTGCCTAGAGCCTGAGCTCTGCTACAAGAGAAGCCACTGCAATGAAAAGCCCGCACACCGCAACGAAGAGTAGCCCCTGCTCACCACAAGTAGAGAAAGCCTGCGCACAGCAACGAAGACCCAACGCAGCCAAAAATAAATAAATAAAAAGAAAACAAAAGAAAAGAAAATAGAAGACGACAACACACTGGTGTTCATTGCAGATGTCAAGGCCAACAAGAACCGGTTTAAACAGGCTGTGAAAAAGCTCCATGACATTGACGTGGCTAAGGTCCACACCCTGATCAGGCCTGATGGAGAGAGGAAGGCATATGTTTGACTGGCTCCTGACTATGATGCTTTAGATGTTGCCAACAAAATTGGGATCATCTATACTGAGTCCAGCTGGCCAATTCTCAATATAAAAGTTTTCACTATAAAACAACAAAAACAAAGCTCAATTTTTTTTTTTTTTTTTAATGCTAGGATATTCTAGCATCTGTTTCTTAGCTGCTGAGCACTATGGGACCCTGCAAGATGTCGTTAGAGTATGGTGCCTTTTCCAAACTTATTTGACTGTAAAATATCTTTTAATTTATTTTTATTTTAAGATTTAAGTTTTTTTTTTTTAAAAAAAAACAGCTTCAGTGAGGTATAATTGACATACACTTGCGCATACTTCAAGTGTACAATTTGATGTTTTGGACACATGTGTATACCCACGAAACCGTCACCACAATCAAGAAAACAAACACATCTGTCACCCCCCCAAATTTTCTGTGCCCCTTTGTCATCTCTCTTCCCATTCACCCCCAGCCTCAGGCAACCAGTGATCTGCATTCTGTCGCTATAAATTTGTTTGTATTTCCCAAAATTTTCCATAAATAGAAGCATACAGTATCCACTCTTTTAGTCTGGCTCCTTTAAATTATCATGATTATTTTGAGAGCCAGCTATGCTATTGTGTGGATGAATGCTTTATTCTTTTTATTGCTGAGTAATATTCCATTGTATGGATATGTCACAATTTCTTGTCCTACTGTATAGCACAGGGAACTATATTCAGTATCTTGTGATAAACCATATAGGAAAAGAATATGAAAAGGAATGTTTATATATGTATAACTGAATCACTTTGCTGTACAGTGGAAATAAACAAAAACCAGTTTCTTCATTCTTTCATCTATTGATGGACGTTTGGTTTGTTTCAACTTTTTTTTTTTTTTTAATAAATTTATTTATTTATTTTTATTTTTTGGCTGTGTCGGGTCTTCGTTGCTGCACGCGGGCTTTCTCTAGTTGCGGTGAACGGGGGCTACTCTTCGTTGTGGTACGCGGGCTTCTCATTGCGGTGGCTTCTCTTGTTGCAGAGCACGGGCTCTAGGTACGCAGGCTTCAGTAGTTGTGGCACGTGGGCTCAGTAGTTGTGACTCACAGGCTCTAGAGCGCAGGCTCCGTAGTTGTGGCGCATGGGCTTAGTTGCTCCGTGGCATGTGGGGTCCTCCCAGACCAGGGCTCGAACCCGTGTCCCCTGCATTGGCAGGCGGATTCTTAACCACTGCGCCACCAGGGAAGCCCTGTTTCAACTTTTTGACTACTACAAATAAGACTTGTAGAAACATTCATGTCTATATGTACATGTACTTTCATTTCTCTTGGGCAAATAAATACCTAGGAGTAGAATGGACCGTATGGTATTTGTATGTTTAACTTATTAAGAAACTGCCAAACTTTTCTCTAAGATGGTTGTACCATTTTACATTCCCGTCAGCAATGTATGAGAATTCCACTTGTTCCACATCCTCCCGGAAACTTGGTATGGTCAGTTTTTAATTCTAAGCATTCTAATAGGTGTATAGTTGAATCTCACTGTGGTCTTTATTTTCATTTTCCTAATGACTAATCATGTCAAGCATCTTTTCATGCGCTTATGGGCCATTTGTATATCTTTGGAGAAATGTCTATTCAAATACTTTGCCCATCATTTTAATTGAATTAGTCAATTTATTGTTGAGTTGTAAGAGCGCTTTATATATTCTGGATACGAGACCGTTATCAGATCTACGATTTACAAATTTTTTCTTCCATTCTATGGATTGTCATTTCACTTTCTGACCTTTTTTTACAAAACTGGGTTGTTTTTTTATTCTTGAGTTTTGAGAGTTCTTATATATTCTGAATACAAGTCCTTTATAATATATGTTAATTTGTAAATGTTTTCTCCCAGTCTGGGAGCTGTCTTTTCCATTCTCTTAACAGTGACTTTCTTTTTTTAAATAAATGTATTTATTTATTTATTTATTTTTGGCTGCCTTGGGTCTTCGTTGCTGCGCACGGGCTTTCTCTAGTTGCAGTGAGCGGGGGCTACTCTTCGTTGCGGTGCATGGGCTTCTTAGTGCAGCGGCTTCTCTTGTTGTGGAGCACAGGCTCTAGGTGCGCGGGCTTCAGTAGTTGTGGCACACGGGCTTCAGTTGTTGTGGCTCGTGGGCTCTAGAGCGCAGGCTCAGTAGTTGCGGCGCACGGGCTTAGTTGCTCTGCGGCATGTGGGATCTTCCCAGGCCGGGGCTAGAACCCGTGTGCCCTGCATTGGCAGGCGGATTCTTAAACACTGCGCCACCAGGGAAGTCCTTAACAGTGACTTTCAAAGAACAGAAGTTCTTAATTTTGATGAAGTCTAATTGATCAGCTTTTTCTTTATGGCTGTGCTTTTGGTATTATTTCTTAGAAATCTTTACTCAACCTGAAGTCACATAGGATTTTCTCCTATGTTTTCTTTGAGAAGTTTTATTGTTTTAGGTTTAACATTTAGGTTTATGATCCACCTTGAGTTAATTTTTTGCATATGGTCTGAGTGGTGGGTTGAGGTTCATTTTTTTGCATATGGCTGTCCAACCATCCCGGCACCATTTGTTGAAGACTATCCTTTCTCTGCTGAGTGTGCACCTTTGTCGAAAATCACTTGACCACATATGTGTGAGTCTATCTCTCTACTTTTTTTCATTCATCTATTTGTCTATCCTTATTCCAACACCACACTGTCTTGATTATAGCAACTTACTAAGGTCTTGAAATCAGTTAGTGTAAAAGTCCCCTTTGTAGGGAGTGCCGTGAAGGACTCTTGTTCTTTGAAACATCCCTTGGGAAATCCCATTTAAAGAGGATCATCTCACTTTCTCCAGGTTCCCATTCTACCTGCACAGAGAAGCCTGGATTATGACTTTGGGCAGGCTCTGCCTCCTCTGGGCCTCAGTGTCCTCATCCCTCAAAATGAGGGAAAGTGGGCAACCTTCTAGGGGTGCTGGGAGAACTCAGTAAGATAATGCTTGCAGTGCTTGCTTGAGTAAGGGTTTGACAGCTGGTCTCTGGGTGAGTGTTGAGGGTCACCTGAGAGCCAGGATGGGGCTCCCCATCTTGATGTCCTTGTCCTTGGCAGGACCCAGAGTGTCAGCCCCTCCCAGGTCACCTGGCCGCCAATGAGTCAGACATAGTGCAGCCAACAGAGCCTTGTTGCGCCTTGGACAGCCGTGGACAGCAACTGGGGGACAAGCCCCCCAAGGAAGTGGACACCCCACCCATCAGGCCACAGGGGGCTCTGCCAGAGCCTGGCTCAGGGGGACATGAGGACAGTTCCCAGGAAGCAATGTCCCTAATGCCCACGGCAACTCTGGAGGAAAAGACGGCCCACTCTTCCCCACCATCTATGCCAAGACCTAACACACCCAAAGAAAGGTAAGGCATCCTCTGATGGCCCCCCACCCCGCTCCCTGACCCCAACAAGACTGCTCTTCTGCTAAGCTACAGGGGAGGTGAATTCTAGTCCTGACAGCTCCTGACATGATGTAGAACTTGGTCAAGTCATGCCCTGCTGGGCCTCCATTTCCCCATCTGTATAGTAGCTCTAATACCAGAATTCTTTGTTCCATGGGCCTATTCTTCAAGAGCCACGTCCCCACAGGGGATGTGAGGGTATGAGGAGCCCGCCTGGGATTAGAAGGCCAGGGGAACTAAGCTGGGGTGGTGGACCTGAGTGTCCTGGGGGCTGAGAGAAGGAGTGTGCAAGGGGCAAGCCTTGAGCCGAGCCCCTCCCTCACCTGGGAGTTCCTCCCTTGTTTAGGGACAAGGCTGTGGAGATCCAGGCAGCACTGGGGCCTATTCCTCCACCTGTAAGTAGACCCACAGCGGGGACGGGGACAGGGTGGGGTGGGGGTCAGGAGGATGAAGGGGGCAGAGGCAGAAATGGGACAGTATTTGGAGTCAAACTGGGGAAGGTGTGAGCGTGTGCCTGTGTGTTTGCATGAGTGTGCACATGTATGTGCATGCGTGTATGTGTGTGTTTGCACATGTGCATGTGTGTACCCATGTGTGTGCATCTTGGGTGGGTGTCAAGGATGCTCTTACACTCTGGAGTCCTTGGATTCACCCCAGGTCATGGCTTTTTCCACATCAGCACGGATTTCTTCCACCCATTTGCTCTCAGTCACAGCACACAACCCAAAGCTTCCCTGAACACCTGGGAGGCTCCCATCCCCCTCCCAGCCACTTCCTGGTTCTTTGATTTGACTGGGCAACCTGTGAATATACAGTCATCGTCTGCCTGGTGGAAAGGTAGGTTGGAAAAAGAGGAATCAAAAGAGCCTTTAGGGAGTATAATCTACAAAAATATTGAACCACTATGTTGTACACTTGAAACTAATATAATATTGTAAATCAACTATACTTCAATTTAAAAAAAGAGGCTTTAGGTTTGGGGCCTGAGCAACAAGTGGTGTCATTAACCAAGGTGGTGACACTGGGGAAGGAGCAGACAGGAAGAACCTAAGGTTCTGCTTTAGTCATGTTCTAGACACCCAAAAAGAAATGCCAGGAGGACGTCTGGAGTTAGGAAGGACAGAGAAGTCAGGATGGGAGATGTAAACGTGAAAAAAATGGGGTAACATCTAGGAGAGTGAATATAGAGCAGGAAGGCATCTGAGGACAAATCACTGGGTCTCTACCACATTTAGAAATGGAGGGACTTCCCTGGTGGCGCAGTGGTTAAGAATCTGCCTGCCAATGCAGGGGACACGGGTTCAAGCCCTGGTCCGGGAAGATCCCACATGCTGCAGAGCAACTAAGCCCACGAGCCACAACTACTGAAGCCCCTGTGCCACAACTACTGAAGCCTGTGCGCCTAGAGCCTGTGCTCCGCAATAAGAGAAGCCACTGCAATGAGAAGGCTGTGCATGGCAACGAAGAGTAGCCCCCGCTCGCCGCAACTAGACAAAGCCCACGTGCAGCAACAAAGACCCAACGCGGCCAAAAATAAATAAATAAATAAATACATTTAAAAAAAAAAAAAAAGAAATGGAGCAAGAGCAAGGAATAGCCAGCAAAGGAGGCTGACGAATACTCAGGGAGGGAGCCAGCCGGTGATTGAGTGGGAGTCTGGAGAAGAAGGCATTTCCAGAGGGATGGAGTGGTCATCTGGGTCTATCACCGCTCAGTGGTAGGCTCTGAGGAGGGCAGAGATCTGACCACCGCCTTGCAAGAGTCTGGTTGGGGCGTGGTGGCAGAAGCCGGACTGGAGATAGGAGGAAAGTGGAGATGGAGTACAGCCAAATCTTTCAAGGAATTTTGCTCTAAAGGAAGAGCAGAGACCTGGGATGGTAGTTGGAAGGCTTTGTACTGTCGGGAGAGTTTTTTCTTTTAAAGAAGGAAGATAATACAGCATGTTTCCATGCTGACGGGAGTTATCTGGTGGAGAGGGTAGTGCTGATACTTTAGGAAGAGCGGGTGTGTGGTGAGAGCTACATCTTTGAACGAGAGAAAGGGCTGGGCTGGACCCTGCGTGGTGTGTGGCCTGGTTGGAGGTGGGCAGGGGACAGCTCATCCCTCTAAAGGGACGGATGCAGGAGGTGCTGCATTTGCTGAATGAACGAGTGGGAATTTATCGAGTGCCTACCACAAGCTGGCTGCTGGGTCAATATGGATAAAAGAGGCAGACGAGGTCCTGCCCTCCGGAAACTTACTTCTGGTCAGACAGGCAAACAACAGGCACGGACAGGGCCATTGCAAATTGTGTTGATTGCAGTGAAGCAAATAAACAAGTGGTGAGACGGGGAGTAACTCACTCAAGACCACAGCTCAGACAGCCAGGAGGGGGCAGAGCCCAGGTCAGGGGTGGGGGAGGACATGGGGTGGGAGCCTAGTAGGTTGCAGGAGAGAGGTGGGCATCCCCAGGGGCCCAGAGAGGGAGGGGCAGGGTGAGGATCCGCTGCAGAGTGGGTGGCTGGGAGAAGTTTTGTGGGACAATCTGGCTGGCCGGAGGCCTCCCAAATCCCCTCCCCGGTCCTGTTCCCAGGAGGCGAGGGACATCGGAGAGAGGAGGGAGATGGACCATACTCAGAAGCAGCCTCAGGAGCCTGCGGGGGCCACGGGGGCCCAGAACCTTGGCAGCCCCCGGCCGGGCTTCATGAAGTGCTTGTTGGAGGTGGAAGAGGAGGAGGCCACACGTTGGAGGGTCACCAAGGCCCGCGCGCTGCCAAACCGGAAGTCCCCCAGGACCCTGGCCCCCGTGCTCGTCTCTGCCCCGGTTGGCAACTCAGCCCCAATCCTGCCTCTGACCCTGCCTCAGACCCCTGCCTCGGCTCCTGCCATGGCCCCATGCTGGGCCCGACCGCCAGCCCCTGGGCCACTTCCTGCCCCCATGGGAGCCCCAGCTTCAGTGCCCGTCACGGTCCTGCCGGTCCCTGCATCAGACCTGGGCTGGAGAAGGACAGAACTTTTGCACCACAGCGGGGAGAGGAGCCTGAATTACCCCAAGGCACGGTAGGAGCCATCCCAGAAAGGGTGTCTGGGATCAGGGCCTGGTCCCAGGGCCCCTGGCTACTCTCTTCCAGATTCTTGTCCCTGTCACTGCACCTGTCTGTTCCCTCCCATGTGTCCCCCCTCCATTTCCCCTCACTTCTGTCTCCTCTCTGTCTTTCCCAGCTCTTGATCTTTCATATCTAGGCCCCTTTTTCTTTTTTTAAAAAAAAATTTATTTATTTATTTATTTATTTATGGCCGTGTTGGGTCTTCGTTTCTGTGCGAGGGCTCTCTCCAGTTGCGGCAAGCGGGGGCCACTCTTCATCGCGGTGCGCGGGCCTCTCACTATCGCGGCCTCTCTTGTTGCGGAGCACAGGCTCCAGACGCGCAGGCTCAGTAATTGTGGCTCACAGGCCTAGTTGCTCCGCGGCATGTGGGATCTTCCCAGACCAGGGCTCGAACCCGTGTCCCCTGCGTTGGCAGGCAGATTCTCAACCACTGTGCCACCGGGGAAGCCCCTAGGCCCCTTTTTCATTGCCAACCCCCTTTTTCTTTCTAACCCCCTTTAGACTCCCCATACCTCTGCCTTGCTCCTCCTCTGGGTCACTCGTAGACTCTCCTGACCTCTTAAAGCCTCCCCCAGGGTTCCTCCCATGACCCCCTCTGCCCCGGCTCCCCCTCACCCGTCCCTAGCTTTTGGTGCAGGGCCGGGGTGGGTGGCCAGATGTGTGCCCTTTGCCCGGGCTCTGTCCTCTGCAGGCAGGAGCTGGAAGAACACTGCCTCCTGAAGGTGCGTCAGACCTGGGAGGAGAGGTCGGAAGAGCACCTCACACTGAAGCAAGAGGAAGGTGAGGGCGGGCCTGGCCAGGGGAGCCCCTTGCGGGGCAGGCAGAACGCTCAGTCCTTGGGTTTATAAGCCCGGGGTGGGAGATGGGGTTGCTGATCATGCTGCTGCCCTGGTACCCACCCCAGCCCTGCACTTGGCTAGTGGGGTAGGAGGCTGACCCAAACTCTCACACACCACTGGGTCGGGGAGCCAGAATCCTGCTGGGTCCTCTCACTTGGGGTCCAGTTCTCTTCCCTGTTCCAGAGCCACCTGTCTGAATGAATGGAGCAAGCCCTGCAAAGCTCTTTCGTTTTTGGAGACGTTTGTGCCTACCCCAACCCAAGCCCACGCTATTGGTCCTCTGCAGAGGCCACCTGGATGGGACGCAGGGCTCCAGAGCCTCCACCTGTCCTAGACCATCCCTCACCATTTAACAAGACCACCCGCCCTGGACATGTTACTGAACCAAACTGGGGTCTGCTTGCCCACGCGCAGTAAAGTCAGTCTACTGACACCGGGTTGTGGTGAAGGAAAGGGCAGCATTTATTGCAGGCTCCAAGCAAGGAGTCCAGGCAGCCAGCGCTTAAAAGGCCCAAACTCCCTGATGGCTTTCAGGGAAAAGTGTTTAAAGAGAGGGTGAGAGAGAGGGTTGTGGGGTGCCTGATCAGCTCACGGACATTCTTCTGATTGGTTGGTGGTGAGGTAATTGAGAGTTGACATTATCAACCTGGTTCCAACCAGCCTGGGGTCTACGTGCTCTTGGTCAGCATACAGTTAACTTCTTCCACTTGGTAGGGGTTTCAGTATCTGCAAAACAGCTCAAAGGACATGGCTCAGAATATTATCTATAGCCCTTGAGGAGGAACTAAATGTCCTTGACTTTGTTTAATGTCTGAACTATTATTATTTTGTTTAACTTTGTTTAATGTCTGAACTATTATTATTTTGTCATGTTTGACTGTTTTCCTTTCTTTCTGCATTTTCTCACTTCCCTGATTAAATCCATTCTTTGGAACTCGGGGAAGGCCTAGGAGGCTAAAGTTTTTCTACAAACAAGAAGAGGCAGGCAGAGGACATGGGAGGTGGCGGGGGGTCTGTCCCAGGAAGACCCCATAGGGTCCTGCTCAGTTACACACAGGTCCCCATTTTCCACCACATGCCACCTCCACCAAAAAATTTAAAAGTTCTGAACATCCACCCTGGGCGAGGCACTGTGCCCTTTGCTCCCCATCGTCCTTGGGGTTGGGCCCTGTGATTCCACTTACCTGCGCTTTGAGGAGGAGTGATTGCCACTTCCTCTGGGCTCTGGAGGTGGCCTAATCAGCCATCCACATCCACTGTCAACCCAGCCACACCTGGCTCTGGCCCTGGATGAGGAGGTGTGTGCCCTCCTTCCACCCTCCGCTCTTCCCCAAAGTCTGGGCCCCAGGAAGGGCCAGAGCGGCCCCTTCTTCTGCCTTCCCTGAATGCGCTCTCTGGCTCCCTAGGACCCCATCCTTGAAGTTCACTCCTTTTAGCATTAAAAGTCTCTAGTCATTTTTGGAGGGGCTTTTCTAGGTCCCGCGCCCACTGCCCCATCTTCTTGAGCTGAGTTCATGGACAATGTGCCACTTTGGCTTAGAGACTCAGCATTGTCCCCAAGACTCAGCCCTGTCTGGTGAGGAAAGAGCTGGCTACCTGCTCTGATGGTCCAAACCACCCTGCATTTGGGATGATCTTACCACCTTTGAGAGCTGTTCAGTTTTCCTTTTTCAGTGTGCCTGCCTGTGGCAGCTCACCACTTAGTCCAACCCTAATCCCAGCCCTACCTCTTCCCTGCATTTCAGTTCTGTTCATCAGAGACTTACTGAGTCTACGATGTGCCAAGCAATGAATTAATACAACCTCTCTGGGAGGGTGTACTGTTGTTCTGTCCATCTTACAGATAAGAAAATTGAGGCTCAGAGAAGTACAGTGATTTGCCCATGGCAACTATATTAGCTTGCTCAGGCTGCCATAATGAAGTACCACAAAATGAGTGGCTTAAAATTTATTTTCTCATAGTTCTGGAGGCTAGAAGTCCAAGATCAGGGTGTTGGTATGTTTGGTTTCTTCTGAGGCCTCTCTCCTTGGCTTGCAGACGTCTGCCTTCTCCTTGTATCCTCACATGGTCTTTCCTCTGTGCACACACATCCCTGGTGTCTCTTGTGTGCCCAAGTTTCCTCTTCTCTTAAGGACACCAGTTAGGTTGGACTAGGGGCCACCCCAATGGCCTCATTTTAACTTAATCACCTCTTTAAAGGTCCTATCTCCAAACATCATCACATTCTAAGATATGGGGGTGGGGTGGTATTAGGGTTTCAACATATGAGTTTAGGCAGCGGGCACAATTTAGCTCGTAACAGCAACCCAGCTTCTTAGTAAATGGCAGAGCCCGTCTTATCACTAGGTCTGTTGATTCTAACCTGGATTTTGCTGTGGGCTGTGAAACCAGACACCACACATGTTATGACCAGGACACGACTTTTCTATCAATTGGTGCTGTTCTGGGACTTTCTCAGCATTGTTCCTGGTCCTCTGCTCTGGTCCAGACAAATGAAGCTGTCTTAGAGGCTATGTGTATCCAGATAAGTAACTGCAGAGCCCCAAAGCCAAGGCACAGACTCAGAGTCAGAAAGATCTATCTGGTCCTCTAACCTCTGAGCCTCAGTTTCCCCATCTTTACAAGGGAATAAGCATTCTACTCATACCAGGCTGTTGTAAGAATTAAATGAGAACATGGCTATAAAGAGCTTAGCACAGTGCCTGGCACACAGCAAGGGTGCCCTAAAGTGGGCATGTTCTGATGCAAGGTGAAGGCGGCTAACTAGCTTAGCTTTTGCCACACCAGCTGAGCCCTTGGTCTGACCTTGTACTAGAGAGTGAGGTGAGTCAATGGGCCCACACCCCTCCGCTTTCACTCTTAGTTAAGTTTGTCCCTCCACCCAGCCATGGTGATAGAGAAGGCTGGACAGGGGCTGGTTGGAGCGGATGGGATGGATGGTAGAAACATAACCCCACTGCCCACCCCAGCCTTCCGCAGCTACTTTGAGATCTTCAGTGGTCATGGCGAGGTGGATGCACAGAGCCTGGAGAACATCCTGCTCCTCGTGGGCATCTCCCTGACGCCGGCCCAGGTGGAGGATGCCCTGAGCAGTGCTGACATCGATGGTGAGTTGGGGGGAGGTTTCATCCTGAACCCCAGGCAGGGTCAGGTTCATGGGCAGCATGAGACCTGTGCAGTCACACAGGGCTCTGCGCTTACAAGGTCCTGACTTTGGTTTAATGCTCTGCTGCTGTTACAGTCTAGAAATTCTTGATAATTTTTGAAAGAGGGGCCCTATTCTGCATTTTCATTTTGAACTGGGCCCCACAAATGATGTAGCTGGTCCTGGCCCCAAAGTTAGGGCTCCCTGAGTACCTACTCAGTGTCAGGTTCTGGGGACCCAGAGATGACCAAGACTTATTTCCTGACCTAAGATGTAGGTGATCTCTGAGATCACTCCTTCCGGAGCTTTACATGTGCTTCATCGGACATTCCTCCATGGCTTGGTCACTCATTTTACCAGCTGTATGACCTTGGACAAATCACTGAAGTTCACCAAGTCTCAGTTTCCCCACCTGTAAAACGGGGCTTACAGCAATACCCATCTCACTGGGCTGCTAAAATAATTAAATGAGATAATCTAGGCAAAGCATGGAGCACAACGCTTGGTGCACAGCATGCATCCGGGAGACATTAACTGCTGGTATTATTCATTCACTAAATATTTATTAACTGCCTACTGTGTGTCCATTCCTGTGCTGGGCACTGGGAATAAAGACATGTGTAAGACCTATGAGACCTGCCCTCGAGGTGCTCACACAGTCAATGACACAGAAGGAAGAGTTGCCAAAGGAAGCAGCGCTTAAGGTGGCTTGGAGGAAGGGATCAGGAAGGAAGGCTTCCTGGAGGAGGTGATGCCTGAGCCAAATTGTGAAAGATGAAGCAGGAGTTAGGCAGGGAGAGAGGAAGGAAGAAGGGCATTGCTGGTGGCAGAAATAACCTGGACAAAGGGAATAGGGCACAGGGTGAGAAGCATCACATGTGGTTTGGTTGGCTAGATGCAGGGAACACAGCGGAGCTGTAGGGGGCCTGGGTTCCTGACCTCTGAGTGTCAGCTCTGCTTCCTCCGTCACTGCCTGAGCTCGAATCCTCAGGCACAAGCTAAGAATTCACCTCAGCTCGGCCCCTACATGACCCCAGGCAACAGCCTACTTTTGTCTATGCCTCAGGCCTCATCTGTGACATGGGGATAAGAGTATTAGGTGCCCCCCCACCCCCCGCAAGGGTGGCTTTAAGAATTAGAGACCACTCATTAATTTGTCAAGTAGTTCAGAGAACATTTGCCAAGCACCTCTCTGTCTTAAGCCCTGAAGACACAGTGCAGAACAAAACAGCCAGTTCCTGTCTCTCAGAGCTTCAGTTAAATCCCAGATCTTATGAGTGTGTGGTTCAAGTACTAGGGTTCTATGAGAGTGTCCAACAGGGGGTCTGACCTGCACTGGTCTGACTTCCCTAAGGAAGTGATGGTCAAGGGGGAGCATTAAGTGAATGAATTGGAGGGAATTCCTTGGCAGTCCAGTGGTTAGGACTCCGCGTTTTCGACTCTGCGTTTTCACTGCCGGGGCCCGGGTTCAATCCCTGGTTGGGGAACTAAGATCCTGCACGGCCACAACAAACAAACAAAAAACAAACAAACAAAAAGAGTTGGAGGGTGGTGGAGAGAATTCTAGGAAGAGGAAGCAGCACGCGCAAAGGCCCGCAACAGGGAAGAATGTGGCCCCTGGTGGGAGAGCAGGTTAGCGTTAAGGAGTTTGGTACCAGGTGAGGCTGGAGACAGGTAACAGGCAGGTCTAGCAGGGCTTTGAAGGCCGAAGTGGGAAAATTGTAGGTACAAATATGTTCTCATGCAGAGACTAGCACACTGTAATAAGAGTTGCTGACATTTAATGAGCGTATATTATATGCATGGCCCTATTCTGAGCACGTTGCCTCAATTTCTCTCCCATGAGAAAGGTGTTATGGTCATCCTCACCCTATAGATGAGAAAACTAGGGCTTAGTGGGGTTAAGAGACTTTGCCAAGGTCACAAAGATAGTAAGTGGTACACCTATGACATGAACCCAGTCTGCTGCTTCCAGGAACTTCTGGGAGCTTCTAACCCAGGAGATTTTAATTTTCACCTTCTACTTTCCTGGGTGCACCACGCTCTCTGCATTGAATATGCGTTACTTTTATAATCAAACCCAATGAGTAAATGCTAATAACCGTGCCTGGGTCGCAATGCCCGAGCCTGCTCTGAAAGGCCCCTGGCCACCCTGTATTCTTCTGGCCTCCACAGGAGACGGCCACGTGAACTTCAAAGACTTCTTGGCTGTGATGACAGACACCAAGCGCTTCTTCTGCTCTGTGGGTGAGCAGGGGTGAGCCCAGGGCACTCAGAGCTGGGGGGAGGGGCCAGGTGGCTGCTGGGGCCGTTAGGCATCCAGGGCTGTTAAGTGGTAACGGCAGCCACCATCCCACGTCCCCAGAAGAGAAGGCCCTGACGGACACGGCTCCCCCAAACCCCCGCACTCTGCTCTTTGAGATCCTGTCCCTGCTGGTGGAGATGCTGGCCTTACCTGAGGCAGCCTTAGAGGAGATCACCAGGTGAGTAGGACTGGCTGTTGGGAGTGGAGGGTTGCGGACACAGAAATGGCACCTAGCGTTTTGGCAGCTGAGGACTTTCGATAATTAGGACTCTCAGTTGCCAGTGAAACCCACATAAAACTGGCTTACACAACAGGGGAATGTACTGGCTCGCATCACTTCTCAGGGCCTCAGGAATGGCTGGATCTAGGAGACCAGATGATACCATTCAGGCTTTATCTCTCCTGCTCATCTCTGTATTAGCTTCAAGCTCAGCGAGGCTCTTCCCACAGTGGGAAGGATGGCAACCGGCAGCCTCTACTCTACTCATACCCTCCTTGTTTTGCAACCTCAGCAGCAAGAGGAATACCTTCTTGCAGTACTCATACAGCAGTCCCAGAAAGGGAATGTGATAGGGCCTGTCTAGGGCTAGAGAACACGAGGTGGAAGCCTCCCCGTGTTGCCAGAGTGGGCTAGTGGGTGGTTAGTGGTTCACCTAAGGAAGAGACGGCTGTGTACAAAAACAACATGAACATTCGAGGGCTAGAAGCAGAGGGTCAAGGCAGAATGGCCCACCTGGTCTCGCTTGCAGCACACAGAAGCTTGTCCCTATCGCTCAGAAAGTTGGATCATTTTTTCCTGCAACAGACCAGGCTTTTTCGGCAGGGGCTGGAGGAGGGAGAATGACTGCAGGCTGTTCCACTAATACCAACTTAGCAAACCCCAAAGACAAGAGATCTTTCTTCCTCCCGGCATCTATAAATCACTAAACATATATAACTCTGAAGACGACAAATGTATAATTTTAAAAGCAATAAAACAAATTCCCAGCTATCAATTTCTCCAGTTTAAAAATAGATAATTCCAGTAATCTTGAAGCCCTTGTGTGCCCTACCCCAATCACAAAGTACTTTCTCCCTAACAAGAACCAACCCTTATTCCTTTGCTTTTTGTTTTAAAATTTCACTGCTTATTTCTTCCCTTATCGTTTATTGAAAATTTCATACATATGGCAAAGTTAAAAGAACTTTACAGTGAACATTTATATACCCACCACCTAGATTCTACTGTTGCCATTTTACCATACTTCTTTTGCCATGCTTCTATCCCTCTATCTGTTCATCGATCTGTATTATTTTTTTATTCATTTCAAAGTAAATGATAGTTATTTCCCTCTAAATACTTCAGCATACCTGGCATTAGCTAATGATCAATATTTGTATAGAGTTCCCCCCCCCCCGCATATTGTGAGGTATAATGTACATTCAGTGAAATGCACAGATCTTAAGTGTATCATTGAATGGGTCTCAACACATGCCCACACCCCAGCAACCTGAACCCCTCTCAAGATATACAGAACTTTACCATCATTCCAGAAAGTGCCCTCATGACCCTTCCCAGTTGGTCCCTGAACCGCCCCCCCGCCCAGAGGCAATCACTCTTCTAATTTTTTTTTTCCATTACAGATTGGTTTTGCCTGTCTGACAACTTCATATAAATGGAAACAAACCGTATATGTCATTAGTGTCTAGCTTCTTTCACTCAGCATAATGCTTTTGAGATTCATCCATGTTGCTGTGGGCAGCAACGGTTCACTCCTTCTTATTATTGTATCCCATTGGATGAATATACCACAGTTCATTCATCCATCCTTTCATGGGTAGATTTCTGAGCTGTTTTCAGTTTTGGGTTATAATGAGTAAAGCTGCCATTAACATTTTTGTACAAGTCTTTGTGTGGACATATATTTTGTTACTTGGGTAAATACCCAGAAATGGAATTGCTGGGTCATAGGATAGGTGTATTTTACTTACAAGAAACCGCCAGACTTTTTTATCTAAGTGATTCTACCATTTTACACTCACATCAACAATGTACCAGAGTTCCAGTTGCTCCACATCTTGTGCAAATCCATACTGTCAGTCTTGCTAGTTTCAGTCAGTCTGGTGGATATGCAGTGGCACTTTTTTTTTTAAAATAAATTTTATTTACATATTTATTTATTTATTTATTTTGGCTGCGTTGGGTCTTTGTTGCTGCGCGCGGGCTTTCTCTAGTTGTGGTGAACGGGAGCTACTCTTCGTTGCGGTGTGCGGGCTACTCATTGCAGTGGCTTCTCTTGTTGCGGAGCACGGGCTCTAGGCACATGGGCTTCAGTAGCTGTGGCACGTGGCCTCAGTAGTTGTGGCACACGGGCCCTAGAGCACAGGCTCAGTAGTTGTGGCACATGGGCTTAGTTGCTCCGCGGCACGTGGGATCTTCCCGGACCAGGGCTCGAACCCGTGTCCCCTGCATTGGCAGGCGGATTCTTAACCACTGTGCCACCAGGAAAGCCCTGCAGTGGCACTTTTAAATTTTGACTCACACTTGTTTGTATTCCTGAATACTTTATTGTTTAGCTTTCCATATTTTTTACCTCTATCGGAGTGGACTCATAAGTCCTCTGTTACTTGCTTTTTCTTCTCAGTGTTATGTATTTGTGACTCATCCATGTTCTTATGCATAGCTGTAGATCACTTATCATTTTCACTGCTACATACTATTATCCGGTATGACTACATCACAATATATGTATTTGTTCTGCAGATGGACATTAGGTCTATGTTCAGTTTCCAGCCATGGTAGAAACAGTGTTAATATTTTGTATATGTCTCCAGGATACCTGGGCAAGAGTTTCTCCAGAGCAGCAGTTTTAAAACTTTTTGGTCTAGGAAACAGTCAATATTTTCTATATATGAACTTAAAACTGAGAGATCTAAAAAATATCTATTAATTTATTTAACAAAGATAATCCCATTACATGTTAATGTTAATTTTAAATGAAAAAATAACAATATTTTCCAAAACAAACAAACAAGAAAGTTAATGAGAAGAATGGCATTGCTTTACAATATTGAGAATATCTTCAGTGTCTGGAACAAAAGAAGTTGGCTGGATTTTCCTATATGCTTCTGCATTCAATCTGTTGCAATCTGTCGTTTTGGTTGAAGTATATGAAGAAATCCGGCCTCACACAAATATGTAATTGGAAAAAGTATTTTAATAGCCTTTTCACTTAATATCCCACATATCATGGAGGTATTTTTCTTTGATAGTACACCAAACTTGACGAGCAGTAGTGTCTTAAAAGTTGGTTGCAATATGGAATCTGAAGCCATATCTGTGAACTGTTCGTTGTACTCTTTTTTTAAAAAAATATTTATTTATTTATTTGGTTGCGTGGGGTCTTAGTTGCGGCCAGCAGGCTCCTCAGTTGCAGCTCCAGGGCTCCTTAGTTGTGGCAGGAGAACTCTTAGTTGCAGCATGCATGTGGGATCTAGTTCCCTGACCAGGGATCGAACCCAGGTCCCCTACATTGGGAGCAGAGTCCTATCCACTGCACTGCCAGGGAAGTACCCTCGTACTCTTTTAAATAAAAATCTATTGGTCTGTTTTGTAGTTTAAATGGATCTTTTCCCATGAATGGCTTTTGTAACATGCATTGTTCATTTAGAACATATTGCGTATCTTCTAAATGTTGACACATTTCATTGTAGTTATTCTATATATTATACGTATAAGTATTAATATCACCCCTAATGTCAGAAAAGTCTTTATGGAATTCCCTGATGGTCCAGTGGTTAGGACTTGGCACTCTCACAGCTGGGGCCCAAGTTGGATCCTTGGTTGAGGAACTAAGATTCCACAAGCCACGTGGCACGGCCAAAAATAAATAAATAAATAAAATAAAGTCATCCTTGCTTTAAAAAAATTTTTTTTTAAATATTAGAAGTGTTGTGTGAGGCTACAGTTCACTCATTTGACTGTTATAAACTATTCTGTGTATGAACATGCATATGATGCATGCTTATTATAATGGATTTTTTTAAATTTTATTTTTATTTATTATTTATATTATTTTGGCTGCACTGGGTCTTCATTGTGGCACGTGGGCACTCAGGCTCTTCGTGGCGGTGCACGGGCTCTCTAGTTGCAGTGTGTGGGCTCTAGAGCACTTGGGCTTAGTTGCAGTATGTGGGGATCTGAGTTC
The DNA here is from genome assembly GCF_028021215.1 of Eschrichtius robustus. Taxonomy (NCBI): domain Eukaryota; kingdom Metazoa; phylum Chordata; class Mammalia; order Artiodactyla; family Eschrichtiidae; genus Eschrichtius; species Eschrichtius robustus. Next base: position 12,913,416 of record NC_090826.1, on the reverse strand, counting down.
CCTGACCAGGTATCAAACCCGGGACCCCTACATGCGGAGCTCGGAGTCTTAACCACTGGACCACCAGGGAAGTCCCATGATAATGGATTTGTTTTCCCAAATTCTAATTTTTTACTTGAAAGCTTTAATTTTGTCATAGGTAACAAATGCTGTCAGTTGTTTTCCTTGAAAGGATGGGCTAAATTCATCCATTTTCAAGAAAATATCCGCCAAAATACACAAGGCTGCATAACCATAGTTTGTCCTTTTTTCAAGTAAAAAATGACATTTAGTGTGTAGGGGAGGTAAAATTTTCCTTTACCCTCTTAGAGCTTCCAGCTGGGACTTATGTAAGACAGACTAACAGGAGAAAAGCATACAAGTTTAACTTACACGCACATGGGAGCCCTGACAAGAATAATGAAGACCCAAAGAACTGACAAGGCCAAGGGGCTTGCATACAAGGTTAAAAAAAGAGCAGCAACTGTAGAAAAGTAACTAAAATATATGGGCAGGGGCTTCCCTGGTGACGCAGTGGTTAAGATTCCGCCTGCCAATGCAGGGGACATGGTTTCGAGCCCTGGTCCAGGAAGATCCCACATGCCGCGTAGCAAGTAAGCCCGTGTGGCACAACTACTGAACCTGTGCTCTAGAGCCCACGAGCCACAACTACTGAGCCTGTGTGCCACAACTACTGAAGCCCGCGCACCCAGGGCCTGTGCTATGCAACAAGAGAAGCCACCGCAATAAGAAGCCCGCGCACCGCAACGAGGCATAGCCCCCGCTCACTGCAACTAGAGAAAGCCCGCACGCAGCAACGAAGACCCAGCGCAGCCAAAAAAAAAAAAAAAAAAAAAAATATATATATATATATATATGCAGAATGAGGAAGATAAGAGTTATTTTAACCATGTCTGTTTGTAGAGTTCTCTTGGCCTGGACTCTTCTTTTGTTTTTTTCTTTGGCCACACCACACGTATACACTGGCCCGCAGCAGTGAAAGCGCGGAGTCCTAACCACTGGACCACCGCGAAATTCCCTCTTCCTCCCTTGTGATAAGAATGTTTCTTCCTCCTGGTTCAGGGAGGGCAGCTTTCACCTGGGAATTTTGTCTCCTGCTTTTAGAAAGAAAAAGTCAGTGGACCCTTCTTGCATCTACTGTTTTTCAAGTGCCTTTAACTCAAAATAACCAACATGCCGAAGTGGCACATATTGGGGTGGCATGTCCTAAACGCCTTCATTTCCTCCATCTGGCACTTCCCTAGAAGTTTCATCTATTAAAAGCTGAGTTGGTGGCCGTGGAGAAAAAGTCGGGTTAGAAGTTGCAAAGAGATCTGTGAAAGGGGGAGGAAAACATAGATCGGAACAAGCAGAAAAGAACAAATCTAAGCACATGATCCTGTATTTGCCTGGATCCATCGCTTAGTCCTGAGAACAGGTCAGTTCAGTGACAGTCGGAGCTCATTTTAGGAGGCGATGGTATAGGCGGGAGTAGGGCACCCACCTAACTTAGGCCTTTATATGGTGAGCTGCTAGCAAGCATTTAATGAGGGGCATTTCTTTGGAAACAAAAGAGAAACAGAGGTTAATGGTTAGAATAAATTGTAAACTCAGTTTTTGAGGCCAGAGGGCAGTTAATTGTGAGATTCTTACATGTCAGGTTCAAAGCATCTTTAGATGGTGGATTGAGGGACTTCCCTGGCGGTCCAGTGGTTGAAACTCTGCGCTTCCACTGCAGGGGGCACGTGTTCGATCCCTGGTTGGGGAACTCGGATCCTGCATGCCGCACAGTGGCCAAAAAAAGATGGTGGAGTGAGGCTATCTGGTGGCTCTCTGATGAATTTTCTAGCTTGCTCTTTGAATGTCTTTGGTGATGGCATTGGGTGTTCCAGTGAACTAACAGCAGCAGCAGGCATACAGGGTTGTTATACATGATCTGTTGCAGTGATTTTTTCTTTTTGAAGTTTACATTAAGTCGCTTTAGCTTGCAGGGCATTGAGAAAAGGGCGGTTCTAGTTTTCAGTGATGCCAGGTCAGGAGGGTGGGGGGAAACTAGAAATGTTGATTACTAGAAATGTTGATTACTAGAAACGTTGATTCACTTTGTGAATACACAAAGTGGCAGGAGCCAGTTTATAAAGAGGACAAAAAGCTCAAAGTAAGTGAACTGTTCAACAACCTACAAAGGTGTGTTATAGTTTTTATTGAAACATAGAATTTTTCTCTCCACAATCAGTTCCATTTTTATCGGATAATCAGAGGAAGACTAATTTGCTTGTAAAACTGTTTTTGTTATTGAAGTGTAGTTGATTTACAATGTTGTGTTAGTTTCAGGTGTACAGCAAAGTGATTCAGATCTATACACATACTAATATATATAATAGTGTGTGTATATATATATATTAGTGTGTGTGTGTATGTATATATGTATGTGTATGTGTATATATATATATATATATATATATATATATATATATATATATTAGTTTCTTTGTGGACAAATCAGTAAAGTATCAGAAATCACAAAGAGTTCCCTGGTGGCCTAGCGGTTAGGATTTGGCGCTTTCACTGTGGAGGCTTGGGTTCGATTCCTGGTCCAGGAACCATCCCACAAGCTGCACAGCGCGGACAAAATACAAAAAGAAATAAAAATTAAAAAAGAAAAAAAGAAATCACAGAGACAAAGAACCTAGAAAGTTAAACATATGGCTCTCTCCATTCTTTTTTACTTTTAATTTACTGTCATGGTTGACATACATCAAACAATGCACTTTAATTGTACATTTTGTTCTTAGGTTGAATTCATAGCATTATAATGTTAAACATCTGGTAGAGATAACATATGCTTGTTTAACTAGTCTTAATTTATATAAGCTTTTTTTCCCTTTCTTTAAGCCAATTAAATACAGCTCTCTTACAAGTTAATTTTTATCAATACCATCTGGAGTAGAAAAACATTACATACATATTTTATATATATATATATATGCATACGTAAACATGCAAGACCCAACGCAGCAAAAATAAATAAATAAATAAAATCTATTTAAAAAAAGGAACTCGTTTCATTTCTGGTGGGAATGCAAAATGGTACAGCCACTTTGGAAGACAGTTTGGTGGGTTTTTTTTTTTAATTAATTAATTAATTAATTAATTTTTGTCTGCATTGGGTCTTCGTCGTTGGGACTTCGTTGCTGCACATGGGCTTTCTCTAGTTGCGGTGTGCGGGCTTCTCATTGTGGTGGCTTCTCTTGTTGTGGAGCTTGGGCTCTAGGTGCGTGGGTTTCAGTAGCTGTGGCATGCGGGCTCTAGAGCATAGGCTCAGTAGTTGTGGGGCACAGGCTTAGCTGCTCTGCGGCATGTGGGATCTTCCCGGACCAGGGATCGAACCCGTGTCCCCTGCACTGGCAGGCGGATTCTTAACCACTGTACCATCAGGGAAGTTCCAGTTTGGTGGTTTCTTACAAAACTAAACAAACTCTTACAATATGATCCAGCAATTGTGCTCCTTGGTATTTACCCAAATGAATTGAAAACTTAGTCCAAACAAAATTAACTGTGCTACACCTATATAGTGGAATATTCAGCACTAATAAGGGCCATCAAACCATGAAAAGACAGAGGAAACTTAAATGCATATTGCTACGTGAAAAAAACTGATCTCAAAAGGCTACATACTTTACAGTTCCAACTATGTGACATTCTGGAAAAGACAAAACAATGGAGACAGTAAAAAGATCAGTGCTTACTGGAGTGAGGGGAGAGGGAGGGAAGTGGAGCACAGATTTTTAGAGCAATGGAACTATTCTGTATTACCATAATGGTAGATACATGTCGTTTCACATTTGTCACAACTCATACAATGTACAACACTATGAGCGAACCCTAAGGTAAACTATGGCCTTATGGTAATAATGATATGTCAGTGTAAGTTCATCAGTTGTAACAAATGTACCACTCTGGTGGGAGATGTTGATCATGGGGGAGTCTGTGGGTGTGTGGGGGGGAAGGGCAGCGGGTATATGGGAACTCTCTGTACCTTCTACTCAATTGTCTGTGAATCTAAAAAAGTCTATCAAAAAAAAACTTAGTTAAGAAAAAAAAATACACTATAAATAGAAGGTACCCCCCCCAAATTAATTGACCATATACACTTGGGTTTACCTCTGGATTCTTTATTCTCTTCCTGTGTCTATATTTCTGCAAATACCACATAGGTCTTGATTACTGCAGCTTTATAGTAAGTATTCAAATCAGGTAGAGTAAGTCCTCCAAGTTGTTCTTTTTCAAAGAGTTCTAGATCCTGTTCTATTCTAGGTCCTTTGCATTTCTATATAAATTTTAGAATCAGTTTGTCAATCTCTATAAAAGAGCCTGCTGGTATTTTGCTGGGATTGCATTGAATCTACATGTTCATTTTGGGAGAAATGACATCTTAATAATAACAAGTCTTTCAGTCCATGAACATGGTATAACTCTTCACTTATTTAAGTCTCTAATTTCAGCAGGATTTTGTAGTTTTCAAGATGTAGATCTTTTACATGTTTTGTTGAATATATCCATGAGTAGTGATAAGGTGCTGAGAGTTAAGACCTCTGCAAAGCATGAGAGTTCATGGTTAAGAAGCTTTAAAATATATATATATAAATATCCATAAGTATTTCATATTTTATACTGTTGTAGATGTTTCCATTTTCCAATTGCTCATTGCTGGTATTATAGAAGTATAGCTTATTGTTGTATATTGATCTTGTATCCTATGACCTTGCTAAACTCACTTATTAGTGCTGGTAGCTTTCTATAATAGATTTCTTAAGATTTTTACACACACAATGATGTCATCTGTGAAAAAAGCTTTACTTCTTCCTTTCCAATCCATTAGCATTTATTCCTTTTTCTTTTTTATTTTTTTTACAGCCAAAGCTGCTGAAACCCCTTCTTTAACCAAATTCTCATTATAAAGGCTATTTTTAAAAAATTTTTATTTATTTATTTATTTATGGCTGTGTTTGGTCTTCGTTTCTGTGTGAGGGCTTTCTCTAGTTGCGGCAAGTGGGGGCTACTGTTCATCGCGGTACGCGGGCCTCTCACTATCTCGGCCTCTCTTGTTGTGGAGCACAGGCTCCAGACGCGCAGGCTCAGTAATTGTGGCTCACAGGCCTAGTTGCTCCGCGGCATGTGGGATCTTCCCAGACCAGGGCTCGAACCCGTGTCCCCTGCATTGGCAGGCAGATTCTCAACCACTGCGCCACCAGGGAAGCCCCCTTTTTCTTGTTTTATTACACCAGCTAAGACCTTAAGTAAAACAAAAGTGATGACAGCAAACATTTTTGCCTTGTTCCTGATCATAGGGGAAGCAATCAATCTTTCGCCATTAAGCTTGATTTTAGCTATAGGATTTTTGTAGATACTTTTATCATGTTGAGGAAGTTCCTTTCTATTTCTAGTTTGCTGTGAGTTTTTATTATGAATGGGAGTTGAATTTTGTCAAATGCTTTTTCTGCATCTTGAGACGATTACAAGGTTTTTCTCTTACATTCTGTTAATATAGTAGATAAAACTGATTTTTCAATGTAAAATGTATTCTTTGGAAAAACTCCACTTAGTTGTAATGTATTACCCGTTTAATATATTATTGGATTCAACCTGCTATTTTGTTAAGAATTTTGGCACCTATGTTCAAAGGAGATATTGGTCGTTAACGTACCTTTTGGGTGATATCTAGCGTTCCTGTTAGTATAATGCTGGCATCATAAAATGAGTTACGTGTTCTCATATCCTGAAAGAGTTCATGAAATCTTGGTATTCAGTCTCCTCTAAAGGTTTGATAGAACTTACAGTGAAGCCGCTTGGACCTTGTTTTCTTTGTGGGGAGGTTTTTTTGTTTGTTTTGTTTTAATTGAAGTATAGTTGATTTACAATGTTTCAGGTGTATAGCAAAGTGATTCAGTTACATATATACATATATTCTTTTTCAGATTCTTTTCCACTATAGGTTATTACAAGATATTGAATATATTTCCCTGTGCTATACAGTAGGTCCTTGTTCTTTATCTGTTTTCTATATAGTAGTGTGTATATTTTAACCCAAACTCCTAATTTATCACCCCCCCTTACCCCTTTGGTACCAATTAGTTTGTGTTCTATGTGAGTTTATTTCTGTTTTGTAAATAAGTTCATTTATATCATTTTTTAATATTCTACATATAGGTGATATCATATGATATTTGTCTTTTCTCTGACTTACTTCACTTGGTATGATTATCTCTAGGTCCACCCATGTTGCTGCAAAAGGCATTATTTCATTCTTTTTTAATTCCATTTTATATTTTATCATCTTTATCCAGTCCTCTGTTGATGGACATTTGGGTTGCTTCCATGTCTTGGCTATTGTAAATAGTTCTGCTATGAACATTGGAGTGCATGTATCTTTTTAAATTAGAACTTTCATCTTTTCCAGATATATGCCCAGGAGTGGGATTGCTAGTTCATATGGTAACTCTATTTTTAGTTTTTAAAAGAACCTCCATACTGTCTTTCATAGTGGCTGCACCAATTTACGTTCCCACCAATAACGTAGGAGGGTTCCCTTTTCTCCACACCCTCTCCAGGCTTTCTCTTTCTTCTTGGGTATTTTTGGCAGTTACTTCTACATAATATGGATGTACTACAATATTTTGGTTAATGATTTTTAGACTTGTATCTACTGACTTCTTGTTATGGTTAAGAATTTAGCTGTCTGATACAACTATCCCCTCAGCTCCTCCTTCCCCATTCAAATATATTATCAATTTTACTAAATGTTTGGGGTTTCTAATATTATGGCTACACAATAATTCATAGCTGAGCATTTTTTATATAATGATTTCATTTCTTGTTTTTTTTTATTTCCTAAAAGTTGACAATTGCCTTGATTTTTTTTTTTCTTTGTATTCATTGACAATTCTTGTACCTTCCTAGAGCTTTGTTTTCCTTGGAGACATTTTCTAAGTAATTCCATTCTTCTCATTTTTGGATTAATTTCTTCTTAGGCATGCTACAGGGCCGTCACCTTGGGAGTTTGTTGTCATCCTAGGAATTCTTTCTTCCTTTCCTCTGGAATTCTGTCTACTGGATCACATGTCTTACTTTTTCTTGGTTTGCTTACTCTTTCTTGGTTTGATTTGCTTTTAAAAAAAAAAAAAAAAATGGGAGCATGTTTCACCAGTAGCTTTTTGGGGTTAGAAAGGCAGTAATTCAGCGACAGGTATGGGAATGCCAGCCCTTGAAATTTCTGTCTTTTAAGCTATAGTGATCCAATCTAAACTGGTTGTCCTCTATGGCAGTTGCACTGCCATTGTGGGATCTCCCTTCACCATCTTTCTTTAACTTTTGTCTTTCTCCTGTGTTAGATCTCTTATTTTCTGTATGTATATCTTCCTTTTCTTTTTTGGTTTATGCCCTCATTTTGGAAGAACATGCCCTCCAGTACCTTCTTGAGAAAGGATGCATGGAAGGCAAGAGTTTTGAGATTTTGTATGTCTACAAAAGTGTTTGATTCTACCATCACACTTACTGAATAGTTTAGCTAGGTATAGAATTCTAGATTAGTGTATTCATTAAGGAATAGACCCCAATGTACTATAGTTAAAACAATATAGTTTATTTCTCTCATATTGATGGCTTGGAGGAAGCAGGCAGGAAGGCAAGGTTGCTCAAGCACCCAGTTTCTTTCCCACTTATTCTTCCACCATTCCCTAGGTCAATCCTAAGCCAATTTACCAGCAACACATCTAAATTCAAGCCCACAAGAAGGGGAAGGAGAGGAAGTAGAGAGCAAGCAATTTCCTTTAAAATTGTGACCGAGAAAGTTACACACACTCTGCTCATGTCCTGTTGGCACCTGTGGGGTGAAGTTATTTTCTAATCCATCTTTTTACTTAGGATGTTGCCTTTTCAGGTTCTAATTTTACACAGGGGTCTAGAGCCAATCTCCATTTGAGGGCTCTGGTATTCATTTTCTATTTTCTCTGTGTGAAGCTCATTAAAACCCAAAATTCCAGGCTTCAGGGATAGGCAGAGGCCCTAGCAGAGCCCTCCACTTAAGCCCTAAGGGCTTCCTGACACTCTGAGTAGCATGCCTACCCTTCATCACTGCCTACAAAGTCCCAGGTAGTCTGGCCCTCCCATCTTGCTGCCCATTTCTACCCCCTTCTCCCTCACACACAAGCTCTAGCCCCTCTGTTCCTAGAGCTCACCAAGCTCTTTCGCACCTCCTGGCCTTTTCGCAAGCCATTCCCTCTGCCTGAAAGAGGCTTCTTCCCAATATCCACTTAGCTTGCTTCCTCCCCTCATTTTGCTCAAATGCCACCACCTCGAGACTTTCACTGACTACTGTGGACAAAATAGCTCATCACTACCTCCTACTCAGCTTTTACTTTCTCTCAGAACACCCATCACTCCTCACATGGTACCATAATTTATTTACTTGTTCATGGTCTGACTCTCCTACTAGATATGTGCCTAGGTAGTTGATTTAGAAAGTGATACCAGGGAGCAGAAGTGAGGGAAGGGACATGAACACAGAAGGAGGATAAGCCAGTACAATGATGTACTACTGAGTCAACCATCCCCAGGCTCTTCTGAGGAGACTATGAATGGTGGCTCAGAACCGTCAGGGGAAGAGAGAGGAGCCTGTATACCTCAGCTGCTGGTTCCTTTGTCAAGGGTGCCCCACACAGGTGTTTAACTCCCCTGCACTTCTGGGGCGCATATGTGTCAGAGAGGCTCTGGAGCAAGCAGCAGGAGGTAAGACCTGAGGTGAGACTGTGCCAGGTTGTCCCTGTGCAGAGCTGGTTGAGGCCCACGTAGAAGTGGTTGCTGTGACAGTGGCTGGAGTAAGAGGTGGGGCTGAGAGATGACACAAGGACCTTATATGAATATCTCCTGCACTGCTCTTTCCCAAGCATTTAGGTGAGTGGCCAGCATACAGTAAACACTCAATAAATATTTGAATGAATGAATGAATGGTGCTGCAGTCTAGTGGGGAAAAGGCAAGTAGTGATGAGTTAAGAATATTAAGTGGGCTGTGATAGGGTTAAGTACAAGTTGTCAGGGGGCCTATAGTGGGAGCCTAACTCGTCTATTGGAGGAGAGAGGACTTTCTGGAAGAGATGGCCCTTAAGCTGCAATCTGGAAGATGAGGAGAAGTTAACTGCACAGCTGGCTTACAAAGCACTTGCACATCTAAGTAAAAATACCAGTGACAGAAATCATGGGCAACATTTACCATGCTCTTTCCTTGAGTCAATTTGCTGAATGCTTAATGGGTCTTGTTATTTAATCTTTGTTTTTAACCTTATAAAAACGTTGACTGATCTGCTTAGAGAAGTCAAGTGACTTCCAGTGACCGGCAGAGATAACCATTTCCCCCCACTTCACATAGGGGTGACTGAGGCCCAGAGCAGGGCAGTGACTCGCCCACAGTCACAGGAAGTTAATGGTTTAGCCAAGACTAAAACCCAGATCTCTTGTGGCCCTGCTCTTGAGCTGGCCAGACAGAACAGGGGCTCAGGAAGAGTAAGGGAGGAGGAGGGTGAATTAAACACGGCCAGGCTGAGCTGGGTGGCACTGCCTCCCCAGCTATTACCAGAAGAAGCTGAAGGAAGGCACCTGTAAGGCCCAAGAGATGGAACCGGCCATTGGCCGGCTGCGGTCCCGGAAGAAGCTTCCCTACAACCCGCAGCAGGCAGACACCTTGGAAGTCCCAGAACGAAGAGCCCTCAGGATCCTGAGCCAGCTGAAGCAGCAGAACTATGGTGAGGGCCCTGGGTGCCCACACAGCCAGGCCCAGGAGCTGAGACATGGTTTCCCACTTTGGGCTTAACTGTGTGCCATCAGCCAGCTGGCTGATAATCACCACCCATCTCCAGCCTTTCGCACACTCTTTCCCCTGAGCCTTAGCCCTGAGCACAGGTTGGTCCCAAGAGCCTGGACTGAGAAGGAAGAGTGCTTAGCAATCCCACCTCATCATTTATTGAGCACCCTCTGGGGTCACTCACTGTGCTAAGCCCTTTGCAGACGTGCTAGAATTTAATCCTCATAATCACGTATTTACCCCACGTATTCACGATGAGAAAGCTGAAGTTTAAGCAACTTGCCCAAGGCCCCACAGCTAGCATGTGTCAGAAAGGGGAGTTTATACCCAGGTCTGACTCCAAAACCTGTGCCCTTTTCTCTGGGCAAGGTTGCCTCCCCATAATAGTAGACTTCTACTGTGTGCCAAGTGATGGGCTAGAAGCTTTCCAGAGTCTTTAGAGTGTGCCTATCAGACTCTGCCAGGACTCATCCCAAAGACATGTGCTCCTTTTTAAGCAGGTATTAACCCTTACACTGTTCTCAGCATTTAGCTGAGTGCTTTGCCTATATTATCCCTTTAATCCTCATCATCAACTCTGAGGTGGATACCACCATCAGCTCTAGCTTATGCAGAAGCTCAGAGAGGTTAAGTGACTTGCCCAAACCCACTCAGGTCGTTATGTGGCAAAGCTGGGATTTCACATGGGTCTGCGTGCCTCCCAGGGCTGGACGTGCTCTGAAACATTCCCCTCTCCTGCCTCTTCCACCTTTGCCAGCTGCCAACCTGCAAAGCCCCTATGCCCAGGTGCCTTGCATCCCGCTCTGCCCACGGCTGGACAAGAATACGGTCCGCCGGAAGCAAGGCAGCCACTATGTGCTGGAGCTGTGTACCCCCACCAGCCTGGGCCCTGACACCCGTAGCCTCTTCTTCCAGACTGGATCTCAAAGAAGCAGGTGGGTACCCAGAGGGCAGGGACCCCAGCCCAGGCCCATCCACCTCCTTCCTTATGAAGTCCCTGGCCTAACCCAAGGGGAATCCATCCTTCCAAGAGATGCCTCAGAGACTGTTGTTCCAGGGAGGAAAAAGGGAAAGGATGGAAGGGGGAAGAAACTAACCTTTGAGAGTCTGTGTACCAGGTAGACTGTTCCTAAGTCAGGGTACTTACGCCTTTCTGTGCCCGGGACTCGGTAGCACTACCTGCCTTTCTCATGCAGGGGGTTTAAGTCCTTTGCCCGAGTCTGATTCCATGTTAGGAGTAGTAGGAAACAGGCTTAGCAGCTGGGTGGAGGGAAGCTTCCCCTGCAGCAGTCCTCTTCCAGGCATCCTGGGATAAAAGAACACTGGACTTGGAATCAGGCCTCTGAGCCCGACTGCTGGCCCCATCACCTCCCTGGGAAGGACTCCTCTCCCCTTGGGCACATGGGGTGGCTCACTTCCTCCCACCCTTCTCTTCCACCTCTCTCCCTAGGGAACCCAGCTCTGACAGCCGAAAGTGGCTCAGTTCTGTGCCGGCTCGAACCCACTGACCCTGCGGAATCCTGACTCTGGGCAGCTGTTCAGGGCCTGCAGACGGACGGGTCATCAGGCAGGGACTGCTGCTGGATTTTGCTTTTGTGGCCTGGTAAGCCAATAAACAACAAGAACCTCAGCCCCTGTGCCTGGTGCCAGGGAAGGCCCCAGGCTTTCTCCCTTCCACTCGGCTCTCAGAGCGGAGGGCCTCAGCCTCCCTCAGGCTTCAGCGCCTCTGAAGCAAGACTCGCCTCAAAACCCTGCCGAGGGTCAGGAGTCCTGCTAGAGGTGGCCCTGGGTTCAAAGTCTTGACCTCCTGTGCACTCTCAAAGCACAGAACTGGGACTGTCCTCAGATGGGTGTCTCCACGCCTTGGACTAGGAGCCCCATAAGGGCAGGAATTCTTTCCCACTTGCTTGAAGGGAATGGTGAACATAAGGGAAGTACCTGGGAAAGACCCTGGCCCCTAAAACAGACAGACCCTGTGGAAGGGCGGGAGGGGCCTCAGCCATACTCTCACCAACAGAGTGCCAGGACCCAGGGGTGCCCTTCCCTTGGAGCCTAAGCATGTGGGTCTGTGGCCCCAATCCATACACCACCCCAGTCCTATTACTCAAAGAGAGAGCCCCTCCCTAGGACTGAGCAGAGATAGCTTCCCAGTGGTTAAACAAGCAGCCAGAGCAAGAGGTTAGGAGGCCAGAAACTGAAATGAGGACAAGGTTCTGACAAGTTTAAAACATGTATTTAAAATACAATTTATAAAATGCTTAATCTGCCGACTCAGGAGCCCGCGGTGCGGGGTGGGGTAGGGTGGGCAGCTACCCGCTAGACCAGCAGAGCAGGACTGCAGGGGTGCGGCCCTCCCTCCCATGCCCTTCTGTTCAGATACCCAAGGGGCCCATATGCACCCCTGGGATCACATGGCCGAAAACAGGACCCCAGAGGTTTCCAGAGTCTCTGCCTACCAGGGAGGCTGGGGCAGCCCTGCCGGCCCATCCCTGAGCAGAGCATCCCCAGATGGGGCAGAGCAGGGTATGGCTGGGCTAGACAGGGCGGGGTGAGGCAGTGGGCTCTGGAAGGGGCTGATGGTAGCAGATAGGGTGTTGCCTCCTGCCTGCAGGTGGGGAGCACCCTGATTGAGTGGGCGGAGAAGGGTTGGTCACCAGGCCCAGACCCCCAGCTCCTTTGGTTATAGGCTGACATCAGAGTAGTGGCTCATGGGAAGCGGTTAGCTGGAAGGTCTGAGGCCTGGCTCACAGAGTCAGGGAGGAGCTGGGGGAAGGGGACAGTACCATGAAGGCAGATAAAGGGGCAGCAGCCTCAGGTTTCTGCCCCCCACTCCCCTGGGGTTTTCCAAGCCAAAGCCTGCAGCTTACTTTTAAAAACTTAAAAAAAAAAAAAAAAAAAAAAAAAAAGCACTTAAGGAAAGTTACAGACAACTACCCCCCCCACAAAAAAAACCCAAAACACCCACAAACACACACACAAAATCCAAACCGTTCTCTCATCTCCCCTCCCACCTCCCCCCAACACAATAGTTTCCTGTTTTCATTTCTTTCTCTTTAAAATTTTGCCTGTCACATCTCCATCTGGGAAGCCAGGACATGACCGCTGATGGGTGGTGGCAGGCACACAGCGGGCAGAGCCCCATCTTTGGCCGGAGGGAGGTGGGAGCATCAGTCCCCACTACATCCTCGATCCACAGACACCCATCAGCCAGCCTCCCCTTGGATCCCACTAGAGGAGGGGAGCAAGAACAGGTGGTCCCGACGGCTGAGCAATCAGCACTCTGGCCTTCCCACCTGGCCCACCTCTGTACCTTCTCCAGCTGAAAAGGAGAGTCTCATCTTGGGCCAGAAACCACTATTACATGAGGGACGGACACTATCCGTTTAGAATGCGGAAACTTGGTCAGGGCAGTGGAACTGTAAAGACAGCAGCAACCTTCTCCCTTGCCCACTCCTGGAGGTCATTTCCCCTCAGAACAGCATGTGGGCACCATTCAACGTTCTGCGGGTTCTTACTGACTGAAGCTTTGTTCCAGCTCTGCTCACGGACAATATCCTGGCTTCACACAGTTATAAGCCTGTGCTATGGACTAATTACTGACTTAACCGACAGCTGACCTTTCCTCCTGATGGGAAGATGTAGTGGGCCAAGGCTTGCTGGGCCCGGCTGACATCCCCACAGGGCAAGGCTGAGAGCCAGCAAACCAAAGGCGGAGTGAGCCTGCAAGACCTAGCTTGCCACCTTGGCCACCGCGAGCTGCCCTAATCACAAATGTCACACCAACCACTCCAAAACTCATCTGCTGAGCAAGGAGGCCGTCTGGCTGGCTGAGGGACATAAGGCGAAGTGCAACGGAAGAGATCGGAAAGCCTGAGAGGGGCCAGAGTGTACACACACAGCTGCTCTGGGCTGGGCCCCCTAAGCCTCTTCCACCTCAAAGAGCCAACGCAAATCTCCAGGCTCCAAAGGCAGAGGGGAAACTGCCTTCATTCCAGGCCCTTGCTCTGGAAAAAGGGGTCGAGGGTAACCTAGGCCTATGGGGAACCAGTCTGTCATTACCAATCTTTACAACACACAGCTTGTCTTTCCCCAAATGTTATTCAGAATGGTCTGCTCCCAAGGCAGTGATTTCACAAGGGAAATGTACCGGGTAGAGTTACTGAGCTGATGCCATCAACAGAGATGGCACTCCACAGACCCTTGAGAGTTCTAAGCCTTGCTGGAGTGGGAAGACCCACCTACCTTCTGACCACACTCTGCAGGAGGCTCAGAGTCCTGGAGTCAGACTCTCTCCTGGCTTTCCTTGTGCTGACAGCAAAATACTGAGCAAGGCTCGCAGCCTCACTCCTAAAGCCCGGGAGTGCAGCCTCACTCCCTGCCCTCTTCTAGAAGTAGTAAGCCCAGCTGGTAGGGAACCACCCTGAGGGGTTTTGGAAGGGAAAGTCTGTTCACTTTCCCTATCTCCCAAAATACTAAAGGTGAGGGGTTGGCACCCTCCCCAGGCTCTCTGAGCCTACAGAGCTAGCCCAGTCTCCAGGTAGGGCCCAGATGCTCTGGGACTTAGCTGGGGGGAGGGAGGTATAGGCATGGGGTGCTCATCTGTCCTGGGCTGCAGAGCCCTGCCCCTTTTCTCGGCGGCAGTAGGAATACAGAAGCTAAGCTCACCAAAATCCTATTGGTTAATGTTTCTAGTGGATTGCCCAGAAACATTTTTAAGTAGACTACCAAACTACCCTTTCTCAATTAAAAATTCATTAAACTGCTAAAACCCCTCCCATGTACTTTTTTTTGCAAATCAAATATTTGTATAAACAAACAAAAATAGGAAGGAAAGAGAAAAAAAAAAAAAAAAAGAAAGGATATTTTCAAAATGGAACTTGCTTTTAAGTGATGAAGACATGCACTTGAGGGTGGGTGGATGGGAGTTCTCATTTGTGGTTTGAAATCCCAAATTAATGAGCATGATAAACTGTTATTGCTGGCACTGGCTTCACCCCAAGCGGCCAAGCGGCACTGTCTGACTCTACTCTGAGTCCTTGGTGGGTCCCCCCAACCCTCCTCTAACCCCCACCCTTTCCCTTTCCCTTGACTTGGGACAGCCCTTGTAGACGTGCCAATCACAGTGGGAAGGGGGGGGAAGGGAGGTCACAGTGCATGGGGTTCAAGGTCACAGTGGGCGGAGCAAAGGGGATCACAGTGCAAGTAAGTCAGGTCGTTCCCTCTGCTCAAGTCCAGCTGTCTGCCACGGCAGTGCGACCCGCAGCGGACGACCCAGGAGGTGGTGACGGCGGTGGCGGCGGCATCCTTCCCTGCCCACGTTTATCTGCGCTGTTTGAAGCCTTGTGACCCATCAGGACCCAAAGGCTGTCTGATCACATTGTTAGGCTGCCTGCTGTCTTCGGGTTGGGAGATCCTGGTTGGCCTGAAGGGAAGAAGATCAGAGTGAGGCCTGAAAAAGGGTATAAAGGAGGCCCGCAAATCTTAAAATCAACCAATTCTGCACCTGCGGCAGAAGTCACAGTGGCTATTAGCCAACTCTGGCTCTCTGAGCCTGCTTCTTTGGCAAGCAGACTCAGTGCAGCTCCAAGCTGGGAAGCCCCTGAGAGCAGGTGGGGTGGACGGTCCATGTTCACCTCTAGTGCCTGCAGCACTCTTCCCCACAGGCTGGTTCGCCATCATTCACCCGGAGGCAGAGGAAGTGCTCAAGGGCCCATCCTGTACAGAGGCAGTGACCGTGGATAGCACATCTTCCACAGAACTCCATGGCACAGACTCCCCAGAGGTCGGGCCAAGGTAAAGACCTCTAACCAAGAGCTCATCAGAGTGACCTGGCACCCGCCACTGCTGCTCTCCTGCTTCTCTCCAAATCATGGGATTAATGGTTGACTCATATTACTATGGAAAACTAAAAGAAAATGGACTTTTTCTACTTTGCCAAACGAAGGCTTACAGGAGAGATAACAGAAGTCCATCAAAATAATGAAGGCGTAGAAATAAGGTACAGATTAGCACTTCAAGTCCCAGAATATACCGAGGCTGAGAATCCTCCAAGGAGGATTCTCAAAGTTAGAAAGAGGCTGTTTCAACAAATACTGCTTTACCAGGAGATGACAAACTTACATAATACAACCTCTAGGACTGCAAAGATAAAAAATGCCAGGAATAAAAAAGAATTTAGAAAATTCACAGAAACATCACAGTGGGCCACTGTAAGACCCAAAAGATAACATTCAGAACCCACTTATTTAATTGCACAACAAATGGACGAGGCAGGTACGATCATTATCCCATTTTTCAGACTAGGCTACAAGGGCACAGAGGGGTTAAGTAGGTCTAAGTTAAGCAGAAGTTAAGTGGCAGAGAGGGACTTTCCCTCTGTGGCGCAGTGGTTAAGAATCCACCTGTCAATGCAGGGGACACAGGTTCGAGCCCTGGTCTGGGAAGATCCCACATGCCGCGGAGCAACTAAGCCTGTGCACCACAACTACTGAGCCTGCGCTCTAGAGCCCTCGAGCCACAACTACTGAGCCCGCGTGCCACAACTACTGAAGCCCACATGCCTAGAGTCCGTGCTCCGCAACAAAGAGAAGCCGCTGAAATGAGAAGCCCGCACACTGCAATTAAGAGTGGCCCCCACTCACCACAACTAGAGAAAGCCCGCACGCGGCAACGAAGACCCAACGCAGCCAATAAATGAATAAATAAATAAATAAATTTATATTAAAGAAAAAAAAAAGAAGTTAAGTGGCAGAGATGGGCTCAAACTGGCTGATTTTGACTCAAAGTCCATGCCTTTACCCTGTATGCCACACTGCCCCCTGGTGCCTGTAGAGGCAGCATGCCAGCAAAGCTTTCAGAGCAGTCCCCGAGCCAGTGCAGACAACAAACCACCCCTACCAGCCGGGGTGGGCAGCTGCAGCCACGATGGTTCCAGCCCTGATTCTGCCTGCTTCTCACTACTCTGCAGGCAGCCAGGCCACTCTCCTCCTCCTCCTCAAGGTGGCCTGATGGAGTGGTCAGGTCTGGCTGGCAGGTCACCCCTGCCAGCTACACTCACCGGTCGAGGATGGGTTTCTCTTGCTCCTCCTCGGGGCTGGCGCTGCCCAGGATCCGCTTCCGGGCCTCCGCGTACTCTGCCTCCCGCTGCGCTAGGGACTTGACGGGAAGGGCTGGCCTGCTGGTGGAGTTGGGGCTGCTGACCACACCGTTGCTGGTGGGCCTCTTGAGGATGCGAATCTGTGGAGGGGGCCCCGTGGGAAGGCTATCGTCCTGAATCACAATGGGCACTTTGGGAGGAGATTTGGATTTCCTGCTGACAAAGAGCAAACACAGCTTCACAAGTCCTACCCTTGACTACAGAGGCCCCATCCATGTCCCACACCCACCCCTCACCACTTTTCTCTCCCTCCCCCTCCGAATTCTATTCGTTATTCTCTGGCCTCTGACCAGACATCAAAATTCTCACTCTTCAAGAAGGGTTTCTCAAAAGAGCAACCTTGCCTATTAAGCTCACGCAGCCCACAGGTCTGCTCCTCAGACCGAACCCCAGGCAAGGGGGGCAGGAACACCACCTCATTCTGGGACTTCTATCCCCGTGTTCGTCAAAGTCACATCAACCACTGTCGGGCCCCTGTGGCAAAACACTTCTTGTCCAGAATCCAATGGCCTCAGTTAAAACCCCAGCTTCCCTACACAGACCCGCGTGTAACAGGCCGGTGCGGTGGGAGCCCCTTAGCTTGGGGATCAGCAAAGTGTTCACTCCCAGTCAAGGTCCCACAACATGCGCTCAGACCGAACACTCAAAGGAGCCAGCTCCGCTGTCCCTGCCTGGCATCAAGACAGGATTTACCAAACTGCCTCAGCCTCTGGTGAGTGTCCTGTGCCTCCCAGAGACAAGCTACTCCAGACACTGGATGGTCTCTTCAGAAGAGCTTCTGAGCAGAGACCCCTCCCTCACCAGGGCTCTCCGGTCTGCTGGACGCGGCGGGGCTGGGGTCAAGGACGACCCTGGAAACAGTGCTTGGCAGTGCTCAAAGGAAAAGCACCGTCCAAGGCTGGTAGATGTGCACATCGGGCAATGTGTCCACAAGGGGAGGAGGAAAACGACACAGGAAGGGAAAGAAACAAAAGCCACAGGAGAACAAGGGATCCAGGCAGGAACGGCCACCCCTCAACAGCCACAAAGACCCTCCCCAGAGCAGTCAACTAGCTTCTCTTCAAAACCAAACAGCGCTCAGGGGCCTGTTTTCAGAGCCGTGGTTGTCAGGAGGAGTAGGTACTGGAGGGCTGCTGCCACGGGAGCTGGAACAGGTCTTGGGTGGGACAGGACAGCATGGCCAGGGGGCTGCAACCAGGCGCTAGTGTAGTTGCTGAGATAAGCAGACACATAAGGAGCCAGCACTCGGATCACAGAGGCAGGGAGCCAGGAAAGTCAGCGGACGGGCAGGGCACCCCCAGTTCCCTGGGGACGGCTGTGCAGCCCATCAGGCAAGTCCAGAGAGGCCCTCCCCTCCTCCTCCTCCCTGCCGCCTGTC
Source organism: Eschrichtius robustus (assembly GCF_028021215.1). Lineage (NCBI taxonomy): Eukaryota > Metazoa > Chordata > Mammalia > Artiodactyla > Eschrichtiidae > Eschrichtius > Eschrichtius robustus. Next base: position 12,895,047 of record NC_090826.1, on the reverse strand, counting down.
CCTGCGGGAAGCTGACAGGTTACCAGGGCAAAGACAGACTGCTGAAGTCAACTTTCACCTGCTTCGGAAACCCACTTCCTCTGCTGCCTGGGTGGGGGAAAAAAGCTATCCTTAAAGGTCTTGAAGAATTCCCAAGAATCTTTTCTTCCAGGATACCCTCGTAATGCCCCAAGCCACCAAGTCACGGAGGGCCCAGGGAAATCTTCTGTCCAACCTCCTCGTGTCACAGAGAGAGAAAGTGATGTCCAAAAAGGGAAACAACTTGCTCCAAACCTCAGAGTCAGGCCTCAAGCCCAAGCCTTCTGACTTGTCACCCCCCACCTCACACAGGGTGCCCACTAAGGCAAGAGGCAGGTTCAACACTCCAGCCTCACTGCCAAAGCCGCAGCCACCGTGTCCCTAAGGGAAGAGTTCGCTGCCCAGGAGCCTGACCTGCCGGTATCTAACGGCCAGCTGGAGAACACCACTGACTGCCCAGCTCTCACGGCAGAGAGCATGAGCCCTCAGACCAGACAGCAGCCTTACCTCTCCTTTTGTGTGATCTTCAGTTTTTTTTCCAACCGTCTGTCTATTTCCTAGAGGAAAAAAATGTATATAAAAAGTGGAAAAAAATCTCTCTCAAATAAAAACTTACGTCTTTATTTTCAGAGCTAAGGGCAGTGTCCTTTCTGACCAGGGACATTACTGTGTCCTTTGAAGTAAGGGATGCAGCCCTCCCTTTATGAGACTCTGGGATTTGGGGCCCTGACTCCCTGCAGGTTCATCTCCCTCCATCCCCGTGGCTGCGGTGAGAGTTCTAGACCTCATCATTCAGCTGGGTTCTTTGCATGGCCTCCAACTAGTCTCCTGGTCACCAATCAGTCCTTCACAGAGCCACCTGTATCAACTTTCCAAACATTAAGTCTGACTGTGTCACTTCCCCACTTAAAACACTTCAACTGCTTGCCGGATCCAGTCCAAGCTCCTAAGCATGCCTCGCCCACACATTCCCTGTTCCTGTGCTACACCACAGCAAAACCGAACTGTGGCAACCCCCAGAACCCAGCGTGCTGATCCGCCTGCCTGCAATCTCCGCCCCCTTGCAAACTCCCATTTATCCTGCAAAACCCAGCTTGAATGTCCACCTCTTCTTTCTGAAGTCTTCTTTGATCCCATACAGTTAATCACCTGCTCCTCAGACATAAGCTCTCCCTTTTACATTCCTTCATGATCATATGTGTCACATATTTTATGATCTATTTTTCTTACTCGTATGGACTTGAACTCTGTGAGTAGCACACCTAGCAAAAGGCCTAAAACAAAACAGAAGGCTAACATCTGTGGAAGTGAATGGAAGTCAGAGTCCTCAGGCCCTCAGCACCAGGAACTCCTCCACAGCCTAGTGTACGAGCCTCCATGCACGGGACAGGGAAGCTGTGCGCAGAGCACAGCCCAAACCTCCAGGCTCCTTGGCTGTCCCACTGCTTTTTCTTAAAAAACGTTCCACCAACCAGCAAGGGCAAGACCACCCAGCTACTGGATTATGCAAAATTATGTATTTCTCTGGAGAGTAGATCTATTAACAGTGGTTCTCAACCAGGGGTGACTTTGCCCAGCAGTACGTGTGGCAACGTCTGGAGACATTTTTAGTTGTCATTACTGGAGGGGAGCTGCTACTGGCAGCTAGTGGGTTGAGTCCAGGGATGCCACTAAAATCCTACAATGCACAGAATAGCCCCACAGCAAAGAATTATCTAGCCCCAAATGTCAACAGTGACAAGGCTGAGAAACCCGGATGGGATTTTCAAAGGAGTCTGTTACTTGCAAAATGTTAAGAATGACTACCTTAGTAAAAAGTTTTTGAAATTTGCTGAGTTCCATCTCAGAGCCCAGCGTGTAGCTAGTTTTCACAAATGCTCTGTATTTCCTGTGCAGTTCAAGCTGGTTAACCATATTATTCAAATCTTCTACATTCTTACTGATTGGTTTGACCTATGGACTACAGAAAGAATCAAGAATTATTCCTTCTAATACATTAAAGTTTATCATTGTGAAGTCATTTTCTTTGCCTTAAACTCTATTATTTCACATTAATAAAGCTATGCCAGTTTTCTTTTTTTTTTTGGTTAGTATCCCCTGGAATATGTTTTCCTCTCTTACTTCTTGTCTCTCCATGTCCTTATTTTTGTTTCCTGTAAGCAAGATGAAGCTAGCCTAACCATATGAAGCTGAATTTAAATCGAGTCTGACACTGACACTCATTATGATTGATGCTGAGTTGTGTTTAAAATTTTTTGTTTTTATGAAAGACCCAAAGTATATTTAGGCAAGCACAACAAACTGTATTCTGAGGGCACCATCAACTCTAGGGAGGGGGTAGGAAGCCACAAGAACAAAAACCTCTCACTCAAGCATGGAACACAAGTTGGCACCCAATGGCTGTTTAATGACTGAATAGAAATGGTGCACGGAGGGTAAGAGAATGACTTAGATGTTTTCTGTGAACAGACAGACATGCACTCAAAGAGAATCTACGCCCACAGCACAGTCAGTAATGTAATTCTTCTAAATTTTTGTATTAATAACAGTGTTACTGCCTGAGGAAATACTATGTTTCACATTAGTCTAATGCCCACTACCTTTTACGGGCTTTTCACAAATAACTTGCAGTTTTAAAATTCCACACTATCATTTTGCTCCAATCTGAAGATGAGACTTCCTATTCAAGTTTCTCCATCATAAGTGCAAGGTTTCACATCTGTGGGATTTAGGTGTCTTCAAACAGGGTCAAAATCAAATGCTTCCACAGGCGGGCAAGGAACCAAACTCCATATGCAGGGAGCACAGTGAGGAGGTGAGGGGGCTATGAGGTACCAAAGAACACTCGTTCCCCCTACAGACAGGCAGCCAAGCCCTGGATGACAGGGCCAGAGCTGCTATTTTAGGAGATTTTTATAGGAAAACTCTAAATTTTTAAACGTCATTACATGAGCTCTGGCTTTCATACCTCCGTAAGGGCCAAATAAGACATAAGAGGCAAATGGGCCTAATACGTTAGCTGATTTTTTAAAACACTGTGGAAAAATACACATTACAGTGGCTGAATTTGAGAGGTCCCATCCGGGTTTCCTCTCAGGAAGGCAAACCGCTTCCTTCTTTCTCTAGGGTCTTAGGGAAGACGGGGAATCTGCCCAAGCCTAGCAAATACAGCTTGGGTGGAAGGAAGCCCTTCAAGAGGGCATATGGACTATAATGCTTAATGGCTGTCAATACACTCCCAAACACTCATTTTCTGGCATACCAACCGTGTTTGATAAACAAAGTAGCTTGTATCCCTCTCTGTCAGATGAGGGCAAGTTGCTCAGGGAGGTTAAGGAACTTAGCCAAGGTCACAAGGTAGCACATCATGGAGGCAGCCCTAGAACTACGGCCTCTGGAGGCCCTGTCCCGTGCTGCCACACCCCCACGAGTGCTCAAACCCTTGGAAATGCTGCTAAAGCCATTAGATATTGATCCCCTCTTCCATATAGCCCCTGAATCCTACACTGCTCCCTGGCACTCCAATAACTAATACTCCCATGAATCTCCATCGCGTCAGACAGGATGGTGTATCAGAGTTGAGGAATTCTTCCATCAGATGAGAGGACAAGATATAAACCCAACAGCTCTCTGGCGGAGCGCGGATCCTGGCCATCTCCAGATGGCCAGCTGTACACCAGCACGCTCAGAGCCGTCCAAGCAGGAGAGGGGTGCTCTGCCAGCAGCTGGAGAGGGCACTGCATCTCACTATGGAGTCTGTCCAGGTATCATGAGTCAGTCCATTCTCTCCTTGGACAAGGCTTTGCAATCAATCTGCTCTCAGACTCATGCTCTGAAGAGCTGGACCAAGTGGAAACTTTCCTACAGGGTGCACTACAAGGAGAATGCTTGTCTCCTCCAGAGATGCAATAGCCCAAAGGAATTAAACAGGCCTCAGAATGTGTGAGGAAGCATCTAGGTGTGGGCCCCAACGAAGAGTCTAGTTATCTAAGGGCACCTTCTGTTTTTAAAAGGATGCACAGAGGCCCGGCCCAAGGTCAAGGCTCCTGTGTTAGAGGACCAAGGACTTCTGTGTTAGTGAAAGAAACCCATAAGCTCATCACTTCATAACTCAGCTCTGAGTGAGGAAGTGTCACCGGGGCACAAGGCAAGTTTTAGGGCATAAGCAATCAGAGGGGAGGTGCTAAGAAAGTTTGATTTCCTATGGCTTCTCCTTCCAGAAAAGCTCTTTATTTTTTGTCAAGTAGCAGTGAAGAGACTCCAGAAGATGATGTTCTCTGCTAAGTGGGGTGGCCTCCTCTCTTTGGGTCAAAATCCTAAACAAAAGATCTCTTGTGACCAAGCACAGGTATCACTTCTCCTGTGGAACTACCCTCTACAAAAATGAGGTACATGCTTCTTGGTCTGAGAGAACAAGCGAAACCATAAAGAAAGCAAGCATGGGGGCAGGAGGTCATGAAGAGCCACAGTGGGGAGCAAGGTGGTTCTGGATTGGGCTGGTCCTCATGGGAGGCAGAGGGGAGGCCACAGCCACAGCCACAGCCACCGGGTGAGCGACACTAGACATCAACATCTGCAAATTCAGCTCACCCAGGGAAGCAGCACAGCTTCACTGGCTGCCGAGGCCCTTAGTCTTGTAATGGTTATGCTCACGTGAACCTCCAGCAGAGAGCTGGGAATGGAAGCATGGGAGGGGAGGAGACGCCTCAAACAGCCTAAGCCGTGACCCAGCCACAACCTTCAAAAGGAGCAGAGGCAACAAAGAGGACCAGGATGTATGTGCAAGGGCAGGCAGACTACAGCGAGAGCCTCACTCCTGTAACACTAAGAGGCGGATGAGAAAGGAAAAAAGAAAAGTGAGAAGGTAAGAGGTGAGGAAAAAAAGGCAGAAGAGAGAAACAGGTTATTCTGGGCCTTGGTGCAAAGTACAGCAAGTACAGCACCATTACAGCTTACTGTCTCAAAAGACAGACTTTATCAGCTCACCTAGGGATGGTGACGCTGATTCATACTAGCCACACTCGCAGGAGAGAGTGAACAAACCCAAATCCTGATCTGTTACACTGGGGGGCGGGGGGAGGTGTCTTGTCCTTTCCGGAGCCTGACCTCCTGCCACCAGCTCCCCAGGGCCCCCACCGCACCGTGTCCTGCTCCACCACACCATCCCTCTCTCTGATAACCCAGATCCTCTGGTCACCAATGCAGCCAACACAACTCCAAAGAATCCAAGTAATCTTGTACTGAATGGAGGTCTAAGACATCTTGGCTCTGAGTTAGGAAATAACATCTTTTTATCAGCAACAGTTACTATTTAAGTGACTTTTCCGGGACAGTTTGTCTCTCTTTGTCAGTTTCCATTTCAGAAGAGGATCTTTTCTGATTTTCCTCTCAGATTCAAGGAATAATGACTGGTCTTGGGCTCCCTGTGAACCACTATGTCCCACAGGCTCATCTGGTCTCGTCCAGCTGTCCCAAATTGGGGAGCACGTATCTACAAGCAGACCACTGGGGGGATCTGAAGAGATAGGAGTCCTGAAAGTACAAGTGTTTCTCTCAGAACCAGAGCCTGACAGGTCCTGATGAACAGCAAAGAGAAGACGCTGTCAAGGAGTAGATGGTGAGACCACCTTCCAAGTACGTTCTGGCTCCCGAACTCCAACCATAGCAGGAAGTGCCCAAGCGGGGCCTAATCTCTTTTAAGTTTGGGGCAGGATATCAGCGCCCATTCCCCTGGCTAAAAGACTGCCTGTGTCAGGGCCTCCTGGAGAGCAGTCTCCCCAGAATGGCACCGGTGTCTCCATACCACACACAAGGATGGAATTCTGGCTCCTTCCATGAGGACCTCAATTTCATTCAGGAATAAAGCAAAAAGAATTCATGGGGACAACCAGCAAAATCTGGTCTAAAACAGGATAAAAAGGTCTCTGTAACTTTTAAAGTGCACCACTGGTCATTTCAAGTCCAGACGTGCAATCCATAGAGACTTTTCCAAACAACCTTCATGTCGACTTGTGTAACTCTGTGCTTCATCCCTGCCTTGTTTCTCTACATCAGTGGCATGGCAGTGACACTGTCCTGCCCCAGTGGGGCTGGCCATCTCCAATGCTTCTGCTTATTCTACCTCCCCCGACTAACAACAGGGAGGAAAGCACCCAAAGTCATACCACCCCAGGTTTGATTTTACAGTGATGCTTCAGGATCACTGTCAAGTTCAAAAAATCAACTCAACTCCTGAGCAAACATGATCGGGTAATTCAGAAAAAGCAAAAGGCAGAAATCAGAAGTTGAGAGACAAAGAAGACCTGTGGGGGTACAGCTAGGCCATCAGCTGCCTTTTTAATACAGATGCAGGTTAGTCTGTTTGAAGGTTCCATTTCCCACAAAACATTCCTCCTTCCTCTGTTACTCCCAAAGCAAGGAAAACATTCCACTTTAATTACGTGGGCCACTGTAGGGCACAGGATATAGTTCTAAAGCTCCCTCCCTACCTAAGGAAGTCTACGCTTTGTTAATGTATCTCAAGGCCATTTTCCTTTTGCTTTACTGTGATAAAAAAAGCTGGAGACGAGCATTTATGGAAAACCTACTATAAAGTAGGAGATGTGCTAGAAGCTGGAAACCCAGAGATGAGTAAGGCAATCCCCGCTGATGAGGAGAGCCTAGCCAGGTGGGAGAAGACAGATAAACCACAGTTGCCATGTTGGTTGTATCAGCAGTGTTTTGAAAAGAGAAATGAAGGGGGGACGAGCCTGCCATGAGAAGTGAGGGAAAGCTGCAGAAACTTAAAGGACTAGAGTTTTAAGGAGAAGAGAAGGGGCATAAAAAAGTTGGGGAGAAAGAATGAAAACATGAATAGAGGGAAAGAAAAAAGGAACCCCAAATAAGATACTTCTTAAATGGAGATATTCAAATCTAGAAAGGTATTTGATAATGGATCCATCTCTCTTTTAAAAAATCTAGGTTTGGAAAACCATCTGAGATTACTTTAGCTGCAGTCAGCAATGGTTCTTATTATTTGGGGACTTCCCTGGTGGCACAGTGGTTAAGAACCCACCTGCCAATGTAGGGTACATGGGTTCAAGCCCTGGTCCAGGAAGATCCCACATGCTGCGGAGCAACTAAGTCCATGAGCCACAACTACTGAGCCTGTGCTGTAGAGCCCTCAAGCCACAACTACTGAGCCCACGTGCCACAACTACTGAAGCCCGTGTGCCTAGAGCCTGTGCTCCGCAACAAGAGAAGCCACTGCAATGAGAAGCCCGCGCACCGCAACGAAGAATAGCCCCCGCTCGCCACAACTAGAGAAAGCCCACGTGCAGCAACGAAGACCCAAAGCAGCCAAAAAAAAAAAACCCAGAAAAACAAAAAAACAAAACATATTTGGTATCAACACTACTCAAAAAGCTACTGCATAAAATTAGTTGTAACTCCTAGGGCCAGCAAGATATGAACTGGAAGAACTTAGGCACACCAGAAAACCACAAAGGGCTTTGGGGTGGTACACTGTAAAGACCAAACAATTCATATTTGCTCATAAGGAACAACCAGTTCCTGCTTTCTTTTCCAAGTTCGCTACAGCTTTCTGGACCTCTCTGCGCCTGCCCAGGAAGAGGGAATCCTTTGGGCACACTCTCTTCTGCACTAGATCCAGCTATACCACTCAGTGCAGTGGTGACCGCCACGTGTGGCTGGTAAGCACTTGACATGTGGCCAATCCAAACTGAGACGTGCTTTAAGTGCCAAATACACAGCAGACTTCCCAGACTTAGTACAAAAAAAAGAGTGTAAAATAGCTCATTAATATATTTTCAATATTTATCTGTTGACATGATACTACTTTGTATATTGGATTAAATTAAAAATATTAAAATTAACCTCACTTCTTTCTTTATACTTTTCAAATGTGGCTTCTAGAAAATTTTACATTACCTATGTGGCTTGCATGATACTTCTGTTGGACAACACTGCTTTAGATCTAACCTTAGAATAAGATGTGCCTCTGTTGTACATTTCATCTGTTGGCAACTACTGACTAAGTGCCTTAAGGACCCAAGAGGCATGGTGTGTATTGATGTGCAAGACCTACTTTGGTGGATCCTATTTGTCATGTTGGCATAACAGCAACTAGCACTCATCCAGCGCCCAATGTTTGGCTCAGGCCCTGCTCTGGGTAACATTCACCACCTCACTTCAATCCAGCTCTCTAAGCCCCACTGTCCCACTGAAACTGTTCTTGTCGAAGTTGCCAAAGACATGCAGTCATTGGCCAAAATCACTGGTAAATTCCAAATCTTCACCCAACCTCTCAGCAGCATTCAGCACTGCTCAATGCTCCTTCCTTAAAGCATTTTTTTTTTTAAATTGAAGTAAGCTTGCTTGCTTATTTATTTATTTATTTATTTATGGCTGCGTTGGGTCTTCGTTGCTGCACGCGGGTTTTCTCTGGTTGCGGCGAGAGGGGGCTACTCTTCGTTGCAGTGCGCGGGCTTCTCATTGCAGTGGCTTCTCTTGTTGTGGAGCACGGGCTCTAGTCACACGGGCTTCAGTAGTTGCAGCACGTGGACTCACTAGTTGTGGCTCACGGGCTCTAGAGCCAATCGTTGTGGCACACGGGCTTAGTTGCTCCGCGGCATGTGGGATCTTCCCGGACCAGGGCTCGAACCCGTTTCCCCTGCATTGGCAGGCGGATTCTTAACCACTGTGCCACCAGGGAAGTCCATTAATTGAAGTAAGCTTTTATATTTAGAATGCATAAAGCATTTTCTTTATTCAGCCTCCAGACACTACTCTCCTGGTAGTTCCCTCTCACATTCCATATTTGATTTCTCCTATAACAAGATAGGTTCCTTTTCCTCTCCTGATCCCTTGAGGTTGGAGAGTTTGCCCTTCTGTATCCAAGCTGGCTTATTAACTGATCTCATCTAGTTCCACAGCTTTAAAACCATTGATACACAACTGTCAACTTGACATTCCCACTTGGATTTCAAAAGGTACCTCAACCTTTTGTGTCCAAAACCCAACTCTTGATTTTACCCAATCACCCAAACCTGCTCCTCCCACAGTCCCTTTACCCACCCCGTTTCAGCAATTCCAGTCTTCTAGGGATCAGGCCAAAGACTCTGCACTCATCTCGATGCCTCCTTCACACCCACATCAGCAAATCTCGTTGGTTCTACTTTCAAAATGTACCCTGAATTTTCTCAACACTTCTGCTTCTGTGACCACCCTGGTCCAAATTACCAACAGCCCCTGAATGGTCATTTGTAATAGTATCCTAATTAGTCTCTGTGCTTCCATTCTTGCCCCTGCAGTTTACTTTACACACAGCAGCCAAAACTACCTTTTTAAAAACCAAGTTAACTTCTGTTTTAAACAGAAGTTAACTTGGTTTTTAAATAACACCCTCACATGGCTTCCTATTTCAAGGCGATCTCCACCATGGCCTCCTAGTCTCTACTGGATCTGGCTCCCTGCTACCTCTGACCTCATCTCTTGCCACTTTCTCTTTCACCCATTCCTACTAGATAAAACAGGCACAATTTAGCCTTAGAGCCTTTGCACTTGCGTTCCCTCTGCCTGCAATGTACTTCTGCAGCTTCTACATGGCTTGCTCTCTCAGCCTATCTTTATTTGAGAGGCCTTCTCTGACCGTTTTTAAGAAAAGGTACTCCTGGGGAATTCCCTGGTGGTCCAGTGGTTAGGACTCCACGCTTTCACTGCCGAGGGTCCGGTTTCAATCCCTGGTTTGGGAACTAAGATCCCGCAAGCCGCACAGCGCAGCCAAATTAAAAAAAATTAAAAAAATAAATAAATAATAAAAAACAAAAAAGGTACTCCTACCAGTCACTTTCTATGCTCCTTTATTTGTTTTATTTTTCTTCATTGTGTGTGTGTATAAAATATTATTTACTATTTACTGTCATCTTTCTGCACTAGAAAGTAAGCTTTATGAGAGTAGAAACTTCATTCACTGCAGTTGTCCGGGGTGCCTAAAACAGTACCCAACACATAAATCAAGGAACAATCCTATGAAACAAGATTTTAGCGATATATCCCCATTTTACAAATGATTTACAAACCAATTCAGAGGCGGTTATGTAACCTGACCATGGTTCCACAGCTACTATGGGGTGGAGCCAGAATATGAAGTGGGTCTATCTGGATCCAAAGGCAGTGACACTCTCCATGTTTCAAATAAAATCTAAGGCTGCCTTAAGCACTTCACAGTAGTGGTGGTGGGAGCGCACTCTCCAAACACTTGCCACAGGTATGTGTAAGGAAGGCACCAGGTCCTTCCTTCACCACCCTAATCCTCACCACAACTCAAGCGATGTACAGCACCCCTGCTGCATGCTCAGAGGTTAACTGACTTGCCTAAGGTTACTCAACTAGTAAGTGAGCGAACTGAACCCTAAACCTCAAGAGGAGGAAGCAAAAAGGTTCAGGAGTGTGGCTGGTGTGTGGCCGCAGGAACTAAGAAGCAGAATAAAGACTGACAGGGATCACCAACCTGCCTGCCTGCGCACCCCAAGCCAGGTGAGTGCAAGCCCACAGTGCCTGAGGAAGGACTACAGCAGAGCTCAATTCCAAAGTCCAGATCTTAAATCTAAGAAGTGCCCCAAAGGAACAAATTTCCAGAACAGGCCTAGCAATTTATACTTATTTATTTATTTATTTATTTATGGCTGTGCTGGGTCTTCGTTTCTGTGCGAGGCCTCTCTCCAGTTGCAGCAAGTGGGGGCCACTTTTCATCGCAGTGCGCGGGCCTCTCACTGTCGCGGCCTCTCTTGTTGCGGGGCACAGGCTCCAGACGCGCAGGCTCAGTAACTGTGGCTCACGGGCCCAGCTGCTCCGCGGCATGTGGGATCCTCCCAGACCAGGGCTCGAACCCGTGTCCCCTGCACTGGCAGGCAGATTCTCAACCACTGCGCCACCAGGGAAGCCCCAGGCCTAGCAATTTAGATGTATCCCTCAGAAACTCTGTAACTTGCCATCTTGAGACAATGTATTATTCTGCTTCCAGTGCCTCTTCAGAGGGTCTCCATGGGGGAGGGAATCCACACAGTCCCTTACCTTAAAGGAGTGGAACAGGCAGGGGTGGGAGTAGCGGTGGTGAGCCCAACCCCTGGAATAAAACAGGAAGCAGAGTCTAATGGGGGTCCCCTTTCTCCATGTTTATTATTGCTTTCTCCTTTCCCTTTTCATACAACATTAAGCAATACACCTCTTAGAGTAAACAATATACATATTAGTCCTCTGGGGCACCAAGAAAGGGACCCCTCAGCCAGTCCTGTTGCACCCTAATGGGACAGAGGCCACACTGTCAATGGCTGGAGAGCAGCCCTCACACTCAGAGCAACAACACGCTCTGCTCCAGCATTGTCTTTGAATGATGCTTTATTTACTCAATGCTTTATTTAACTCTCATCACCAGGCAAGGCAGATTTTATTAATCTAATTTTACAAATGAGAAAAACGAAGCTGAAAGGTAGTGATGAAATAAAAATTATTTTAAGACAAAACAGGAAAAATTTAAACACAAAAGATTCCTCTGCCCATTTGGGCCTCCTCCCTCCCCTTCTAGTGTGCATTGTGCACCTGTATTATGCATTAACCACACATTCCCAACTGCAGAAATACCTGCTCAACCGTAAAGATCCACTTTTCTTCTGGTGTGGGCTACACCCCTCCTTAGTAGATAACATTCCTTTCTCAATCCTGTAAGGAGTCAGAATGACCTACCACTTGCCTTGTACATGCAGACATCTTCGGTGAACTTTATGTACAATGCCAATATATCAGTTTCCTTAAACACAGTGATTGGTGCAGAACAGACTGGTCGAACAACCTGGGGAGATACTGGGCTGCACCTAATGCAAGTTCTCAGCTTAAATACTTACTTATGACCTTATTAACATTACTAGCTCTATTACTTGTATTCTACCTGTTTTACAAGATTATAATTTTTTGCACTACCAAATGTATGACTGAGCCTCCAACAAAATTAATGATGACTAGGTCACTTGAAACAACTGACCAGATATACAGTTCTGTAAGATCAATGACTGTAATAGTCTAACCCTAGATATAGGAAGAAGCAACAAGAGGGAACCATTTCCTGGACCATAACAGGCTAGTAAGTCAGGTGGTCGAGGAGCTTTTGGTTACTGTTAACAGGGCCTACTCGAATAATAGCACATTAAGTGGCCTATCAACAAAATCCTCACCTGACCTGGGAATGAGCATTCCTAGCGCCATGGGGCAAATTGGTCAGGAAATGCCTCCCAAACCTTGGTTGAAATGAAGACCGAAAGGGAAGGGATTATACAATAAAGAATGTTACCTACCATCCAGTTCTGCAAGAATCAAGCCATTAGCCACTGCAGTCACTGACCTACAATACACCTGAAAAGAATTCAGGGTGAAGATCAGGATGAGGTATTTTGTGCTCTGGGAAAACTGGCAGAAATGGCCCTCAGATATTTTCAGGAGAAAATTTTATGGACCCAGTTTCTCACATCTTCCCATACTTAGAAAGCACTAAAACCATTAACTAAGATTACCTGTTTCTCGTGAACAGCAGTAACCTTCTACCAAGATGTGTGGTTGAAACACACGCACCCCTTCGCCAAAATCACACATCTACTGGCCTCTCCCTTTACCTCTTCAGAACTGTTCTCAGAGCTCTCTGAGAGACTGTCTCCGGGTTATAATCATCAGGTTGGCTAGAGTAAAATTTTCCATTTCTTTCTTAGACTGACTATTGATTAATTTTTTCGTTGACAGTAGGTAGTGACTTGCCCAAAACTCAGACATGGCACTTGAACCCTTAGCCTAGACTTCTGACTTCTCCTGCCATGGAGAGTGGAAGTGCATCATTGACTGGCAGAGGCAACCTATTCTTTCTTGCTGCCTTTTAGAATGAAGACAGCAAGTCTCCTCTCCCAAAGGAAACATTAGGCATACAGACTGGGGGACAGAGCAAAGTCACTATTACCACCCCCCAACACCAGGTTTTATTCAAACACCCAAGGGCGCCTTCACCAAAGGCTAGTTAGAATCACACACCCAGGAGGGGCAGCAAACAATGCCTCCAGGGCCAAGTCAATCAATAAAGCAGGCAGGACAAAACACAACAGGTAACACAATATGTAGGTAAGTAATATGCGGTGGGGACTATGGAAGAGAGGAGACTGAGAGGAATCAAGACCCAGGTAAAGGCATTCAGATTCAATATTTAAAAAACAATGTGCACCCCAAAAAGTGTATATAGGTCGAATACCCGAGGGCTGGCAGTGTGAAGTACAGATAAAGGGATCCTAAGATAGCAGAGCTGTTCAATCTTCTCAAGAGATCTGAGCAAAAATTAAGCAGAGGGCTTCCCTGGTGGCGCAGTGGTTGAGAGTCTGCCTGCTAATTCAGGGGACACGGGTTCGAGCCCTGGTCTGGGAGGATCCCACGTGCCGCGGAGCAACTGGGCCCGTGAGCCACAACTGCTGAGCCTGCGCGTCTGGAGCCTGTGCCCTGCAGCGGGAGGGGCCGTGATAGTGAGAGGCCCGCGCACCGCGATGAAGAGTGGCCCCCGCACCACGATGAAGGGTGGCCCCCGCTTGCCGCAACTAGAGAAAGCCCTCGCACGAAACGAAGACCCAACACAGCTAAAAATAAATAAATAAATAAATAAATAAATAGAGTAGCTAAAAAAAAAAAAAAAAAAATTAAGCAGAGATGTTCAATCTTCTCAAGAGATCTGAGCAAAAATTATTTACGTTCTCTCTCTCCGCTTGGCTAGATGTTAAAAAGTTATTTCCCATTTATAATCAAGATTTCAGGGAATTCCCTGGCGGTCCAGTGGTTAGGACATTGCACTTTCACTGCCAAGGGCCCGGGTTCAATCCGTGGTTCAGGAACTAAGATCCTGCAAGCTGCGTAGTAGGCCAGAAAAAAAAAAAAAAGATTACATAAAGATTTCAACCAGCATATCACTTGCAGTCACTGTTCTTAGTATTAACAGCTAACAGCAGCATTGTCCTTCTGGCTCTTGAGCACGGAGTTCAAGTTTCTCAGATACACAAAATTTATTAGCTCGTCATCCAGGTTACAGAAGCAGGAGGTCAATCCCAGGCAAAACAAATACAATACTTCAAAGGAACTAGCAACTAAGCACCCTAAAGCACTTAACTAGTTAAATATCTGCCAAGAAGCAAAGGTAAACAAACTGTCCAAAAAGATCCCTAAGTGTAGGCTCAGGATGCCAAAAGCCTCGGCTGAGACCGACCATGTGATTTCCTCTCCTGGACACTAGGAATAATAGTACCTACACTTCACTAGGTCACTGAAACAGAATGGGATAATGAACGTAAAAAGGCACTCCACTTGCCCAGTAACAAGCCCTCAAGATGCTGTCTAAGAAGCCCTTTCAGATAGGCCAGTGGGATCTGGGAGTTCACAGGTTTATAGGCAGTATTTATTCACCACCGAGATGTGCAACTAGGTAGCAGAAACAGAACTGACAGCTGAAGGGTTGCAAATGCTTTTAATAAGCCAAGAAGGCCAGAGCATGAGGGCTGGTAATTTGGCTCTCAACGTCTATGAAGAGTAACGACAGTCCTGATCTTTCCAGACACGAGTCATAACTGTCCTGTACAATCTCATCTAAGGATCACACCCCTGAAGAATGCAACTTTTTTTTTTAATCTTTTTTTTGGCCACGCCACACGGCACGCAGGATCATAGTTCCTCGACCAGGGATCAAACCCACATCCTCTGTGTTGGAAGCATGGAGTCAACCACTGGACCGCCAGGGAAGTTCCAAAGAATGCAATTTTATCTGTACATATTTATTATTCCTTTTAGAAAGGAATGACTATTTCCTGTGTTCATTTTATAAGGAAAAGAGTTTTGCGTGTGGGGAGTGGATAACTTACTGTGAGGGACATTTTAAAATCTCTTACCCTCAGGGATAAGACTCTTTATGTACACACAGACCGATGTTAGGATTTGTTGCTAATTTCTGTGGTGGCTGGTTTTAACCTTTATCTTGCATAGAGCTGAGCTGGATATTAAGGAGAAGGATGCTTGGCGGAGGCTAGCATAGTTTAAAAAACCCTTGGGAAGAGAAATCTCTATAACTACCACTTAAAAAAAAAACCCATTTCATTCTGCATTTTGGCCACAGATAAAAGTAGCTAAACTCAATCTTCTCCTAGGAAACCAACAAGTCAGTAGTTGTCGTGACAGGAAAAAATTTCTATTTCCGTGGAAAGTGTGCAGGAAAGAACCCACTCCACCTTGTGAAGGCTAGCTAACTGATACAGCCAGAAACTGACATTAACTGTGGGAGGCCCACTACAGTGTAAAGGGGGAAACTGGAAAGAAAGGGCTGGCCCCAAGAATACTTTTGAGTCACCAGATCTAGACAACAGTGCCTTTTCTCTTGGAGGATTTTACCAAAAGCTTTAGAAAGACACACAATTCTGTCCTGTTGTAGAAGGAAAAGCAACTTTCCGAATTCCAACCCACAGCACCATGGCAGTTCTCTTGTATACCCAGAGCATGCTGGGAACAAGACCCCCATGCAGCCTCAAAGAAAAGAGCTGAGCAGTTACAAGTGAAAAGCTTTCTCCAGAGTCCCAGGGACAGACTGCTCAGCACAATCATGTCTAAACTAACTGCTTTATAGAAAGTCCCTTCTGAAGACATCAGTGCCTAGAACTCAATCTTTCCAAAAGGACCAGAAATAGCTTAGAAATGGTTCCTTTGGGCATGGTACACCTAGATTTGTGCTGATACCACAAATCTTAAATGCCTTCTTTACTGTAAGGACAGACATAAGGAAATCAGCACCAGGTAGCCCCAAAATAGCTAGTATTTGCCCACTATCCACAGCCACTGTACACCTTCTGTGATGACAGCAATTACAGGTAGCACTGAAGACCCCAAAGTGAGGTGGCAGCCACACTTCAGGGAGAATGGCCTCTTCTCTAAAGAAAGATAAGCAAATCAAAGCTCTTAATTCTTAAATTAAAAACTATGTCACTACTCTGCTAAAAAAAAAAAAAAAAAAAAAGCCTCCAAAGCTCTTTTCTGCTTTCAGGACAAAGTCCAAGCTCCCCAGAAGCAAGTACAAGGAGGCTCTTCCTGATCTGGCCCCTGCATACCTCTCCGCATACCTCTCAGGCCTCATCTCTTTCCACTCAGTCCTGCCAACACCCTACCCCCTCCAGCCAGAAGGAAATACTTGTAGCTCTCCCAAAGCTACATTCTCTTCTCTCACTGCCTCCTTGCCTATGTGTGCATTTGTCCTACATTCTACCTGCCCCTCCCAAACCTACTACTGCTTAATTCAACTGGTCCTTCAAATCTTATCACCTTCTCTACAAGACTGTCTCTGATCCCAGCCACGGTACCCTGTCTGTGCCAAAGAAAGTGCTGCCTCACTTGTCTCCTCCACTGGACTGTGCTGTGCCTAGTACCTGGAATACAGCAGGTATTCCATGTTTACTGACACCTTACTAGAGACTTATATACCATGCAGTACTGCTGAAGGGCTAACGTTTAGATGACTAGCTCAATGAGGGTAGAAAGTAAACATAATTTAAATTCTTAATCCAGAAGACCAGTATCCTTTAACTTACGCAAGATGCATTTCTTTCCAATTACCTACATGACTTGCCCTTGCGAAAAAGAATAAAACGCAACTTTTGAAATGCAAGGAAATTAGAAAGGTTGCCAACGCTTTATAATAAATACCAGTCCAATTCCATTTATGTACCATCTGTCTTCCCCTAGGACTGGGTTAGCTCATTACCGACAAGATGGACTAGGTCATATCTTTTTTGTGTGTCTAAACAACAAGTGAATATAAAGCTTCAAACTATCAGAAATTTGAACCTGAGTCCATTAACCAGCTTTTAAGAAAGCTTTGATTTTAAACTTTTTCCCTTCTCCCTTTTCTTTTTCCTCCTCTAAATTCTACCCCATGCTTGCACAGTAATAATTAACCAGTACCAGATATCTGAAGACTGTAACCTCTGATAACATCACTGATGCACAAGTCTAAGTTGTTTTCAGAACAAGATGACCTTTGCAGGCTCCACATCCAGACCACCAGGTCACAGACCACCGGGCAGGAGGCACATAGACCACAGACAGCCTGGCTCCTGGAACTATGATTAAGAAATGTCACAAGGGCTTCCCTGGTGGCGCAGTGGTTGAGAATCTGCCTGCTAATGCAGGGGACACGGGTTCGAACCCTGGTCTGGGAAGATCACACATGCCGCGGAGCAACTGGGCCCGTGAGCTACAACTGCTGAGCCTGCGCGTCTGGAGCCTGTGCCCCGCAACGGGAGGGGCTGCGATAGTGAGAGGCCCGAGCACCGAGATGAAGAGTGGCCCAAGCTTGCCGCAACTAGAGAAAGCCCTCGCACAAAACGAAGACCCAACACAGCTATAAATAAATAAATAAATAAATAAATAAATAAATAAATAAATAAAGTAGCTATAAAGTAGTTCTTGTGTAACTGATTGGAAAATAATCTTAAAAAAAAAGAAAAAGTCACAAGAGCATGATTAACCACCAGCTTCCCCTCTCTTTCCCCTTTAAAAACTCCTAACTAGGGAATTCCCTGGCGGTCCAGTGGTTAGGGTGGTTAGGGCTCCATGCTCTCAAGCTGAGAGCCCGGGTTCAATCCCTGGTCAGGGAACTAAGATCCCACAAGCCGTGCGGCTCAGCCAAAAACCCCCCAAAAACAAAAAACCAACAAAAACAGAAACAAAACAAAACAAAAAACCAACTCTTAACTAAAAGACCAAGTTGGAGTGGATCTGAGACTTATCTCCCACTTCCTTGCTTGGCACCTTGCAATAAGATCCTTACTCTGCTGCAAACACCTTACTTTGCTGTGCCCTGGGCACCTGAGCCCTTTTCGCCTTTTCAACTTGAGCAAACTGCTGATCTGATTTCGGGGGGAGTGAGGATTACAAAATACTGTACGCTATTTGTCCCTTGAGATGTGCTTAAGACAAGGACACAATTTAGAGTTTGAATCAACATTAACTCAATTCTACATTTTCATTTCTCCCAAAGGCAGCATATTTTTAAAGAAGCATTTCCTCAATGGAATGTAAGTTACATTTTTTGAATTGTCCTTTTTTTGAGGATGTAACTCCTTGGCAGAACAGGTAAAGGGACAATTTTATATCAGATAAGTGTTCACCATATTAACTAAAAGCAAAAAGCAGTGTATTTACAGAATATCTGAGGTGTTTCTCAAAGTCAGTCTTCCCCTGAAGGACACAATAGAACTTGATATTGAGTGTTCTGAAAATACAAAGGAAACAATGACCTCACATGTACTGACAAATAAGAAAAAAATTCTAGCATGATGGCAAAATTCTTTTGTGGTGTTGGAGGACAGGGATCACCAAAAGCCTCTACTTTCAAGGATTAGAACTGCCTCTAAATTATATAAAGTTTAAATGCTCACTTTTAGAATTAGTCAACCCCATTTGCTAGTCTTGCCATCCCGGTGTTTCATTTTTTTGCAAGGGGTTGTGTATGTGTAATTTAACACTCATTACCATATATCAGCTGAAAGACAGGGTAACCTGAAGCTAAGACTTTTACATATGCAACCGGGTACGTCTGAAAGACGCTGTATAGTTAGTTGGTTTCCCAGCGATACAGACACTATGCTTCATCCCCTCCTTCTAAAGTGCACATTTACAAGACCCTTTGTGAAATTTGCAAAGGGAATCAAATTCAAGAGAACCTTCAAATATAAGCCCAAAACAAACATGAAAAATGAAAGTTAATGCCCAACTCCCAGATTTTCCATAGGTCCCCAGGTGGGAGACAGCAAAATGCTAGAGAAAGAATCCAGCTTTGGAGTCAGGTCAAATCCCAGCTTCCCAATTACTATCTGTGTGCCCCTGAGCAAGAGAGGTTACTCCCTAAGCCTCAGTTTCCTTATTTACTAAAGGAAGGTAATACCTCTACGGGTTATTTCAATTAAATAAAAGCTATATAAGGGAACTTGCATTTTGGCAGTACTGCTCATGATGTCAATGAAACAAGGTTTGGGTTCTATTTCTGTACCTGGCACTTATAAAGGGTTTTAGTAAAGTACAGTACAAAGAATACTGGACGAGCACCAGAATGATCTAAGTTAAATCTTACATCTCTGGTGTTTATTCAGCTATAAAATGCAGGAGTGGGCTAGCTGATCTCTAAGCAGCTTAACAGTTCTGAAAAACTAAAGCAATCCTCAATTTCTGAACCCTACCTTCATTTTTGTTTATTTTCTTATTCCTTAACATGAGAAACTCATGTCCCTTTGAAACATGTGAAGAAAAAAAAAGAAAGGACAAGATTCTCAAGAAACTTATCATTTGAGTCATATTCAAACTGTAGGCCAAGCTTTTTTGCAGGAAGCAGCATGAGGGGTTCTGAATGATTCACTCACATTCGTGGTAGGCAATAAACGCCCCTACCGGAGATTGTAAATTCTCTGGCACAAAGTCACTGCTAAGCACGCTGTCTAGCACAGAGCAGACACTCCAAAATGTCTGTTGAATAAATAAATACCTAGCTGACACCTGTTGCTCCCTATAAAATCTTCCGATTGCTCTCCTTACTCAAGTCAAAATCCAAGAAAGATGGTCGGCACATAAGAGCTGTACCGAATACCTTCTGAACGAATTAATTCTTCAAATCCTCAATTATGCTAAGTGGGAAACAAAGACCTTGAGAGAGGCGCGGAACCACCACCGGGAAAAACTTCAACGCCAAAGTTTCAACATCAAGGAAATATTAAGGGAGAGGATCCGTTTCTCGGCCTCTTCAAGCGTTGACAAGCACCCTTAAAGGCGCTTGGGGGAAAAAAAACCCAGGTCCTGTTGTTCTACCCCGGTACACTCGGCTCTCCACGCCCTACTTCCGACACAAACCTTCACGGTGGATGTCACTCGAGCCAGCACTGAACAGACACGAACACGGGGGAGGACAAAAAGACATCTCCCCACCTTCACAAGGGTCATCATAGAACCACATACTCTGAAAAGACCAAATTAAACACGAACCTAATAGAACTGGCTACTCGGTTTAGGAAAAACTAATTTCCTATATATAGCTTGTGGAGGTAAACAAAACTCCAAAAAGCAAAGTCGAACGGTCCATTTTCCCCCTCCTCCTCCAGGAATGCGGCTACTTTACATATCGCACCCCTCCCCCCTCGACCCCGGCGATCACACTTCAAGACCCTTCCCCGGTGCTCAGATCGTTGGGTGGGCCTCGGGGAGAAAGGCTGCCCGCTGGGCTTTCGGTCGTTACGGCGGTGTCCCCGGGAGACGAGCCTGCCGCGGGCTCTCAGAGTAAAATTGAAAGAGGAAAAAAACCCCAGACTCGCCCATCGTGGCGTATGGCGCAAAGCAGTGGGGGATTTTAGCAGAGTTGAGGGGTCCAGAAATGACTCAATTTCCTCCTCCTGCTCTTCTGCGGAGCCGGGCTTGCCGCCCCAGGTCCGCGCACCCCCTCCCCACATGGTGTGTCGCTCCTCTTCAAAGCACATGAACTTTAAAATGGTGCTTTGGGCGGGGGGAGGACCGACTGGGAAAGGATCAAAGGAGCCTGGGGAGGGTTAGCGGGCGCCTGGAAAACAGGCCCTGGGGGGCGGGTGTGGCGCCCCGGGCGACGCGCACGTCGCTAAGGGGGTGGTGAGTGGAAGGAGGCGCACCGGGCAAAGCTTGAGGGAGAAATGGAACGCGGCCCCTTTAAGAGGCCTTCACGGCGCTCAGGGGCCGGGGGCCTCTCCTTCGCCCCCGGCCCGGCGTGCGGGGCCCTTCCTCGGGGAGAACCATCCCCAGACCCGCTCCCCGGAGGCTTCCCTCACGCCAGGTCCCGCCCGGCCCAGCCCCGGGGCGGCGGCTCCTCCTTACCCCGCTGTCTGCCGCCTCCTCCCAGCTCTCAGCGACCTCCTCATCTTCCATCTTACTCGCCGCTTTCCCTCCTCCCCCCACCCCCTCTCCGCGCCTGCGCCCTGAGGCGCGTCTCCGTCGCGGGCGCCAGCACGCAAGGCTTTGCTCAATGAACCCCGCCCCCTGCCAAGCCCGGAAGAGGCTCCAGTCCAAGGCCCAAGAGCATCCAGGAAGCCATCTTGGGAGAGGGCAGAGAAATCAGAAAGTTGCCATTTTTCTTAAGGGCAACGTGATTTTTCTCTCTCCCCCTCCCCCGCCCTCTTTCTCTCTCTCTCTCTCTCTCTCAGTGGGAGTCCCTGGAACCATCTTTTCTAAGGGCAAACAATTACTTTTTTTTAAGTCGTAGTTTTCATAAACTGCAGATTATGCTTTTTCAAAACTCTGAAAACATTTTTATACCTCAACAAAGTGGAACAGGAGATAAGACATTGACCAGCTTAAACTGGTTTTGACTCCTTAAATAGGTTATTGGTTAATCAAATCTTGAGGGTTTTTTATAGAGACATTACTGCGCATGTGCAAGGTCGGAACCCACGTTTCCAGGATGACCCCGGAACCAAGAATCTTCAGTCTGGGGAACTCAAACAATAGAAATGTTGCCATCGGACCCCTTAACCAGCTGAAGCAATAAGTCCTTCAGTAAGGAAAATCCGGCTTCCATCTGCCATAGTACCTTGTTTACCATATATGGACTGCTTTGAAAACAAGCCAATCAGCTTGTGCCAAGTTTGAAATTTCCCTAACCCCTTAAATTTTGCCCCAAACCCTGGCTGGGGGAGACAGATTTGAGCCCTGCCTCCTGTCTCCTTGCCGGTCGACCTTGCAATAAAGCTTTTTCTTTTCTGAAAAGCTGGTGCCATAGTATTGGCTTCTATGCGCGCCAGGCAGTGAGCCCTTGCTCGGTGAGAATTCCTGGCGATCGCAAACGAACTAAGGTCCTGTGATCGCCTGGCTGAGGCATTGTAGCCCCCGGCTGGGTGTAGGCCCTCGTCACCGACCCTGAGTGGCCACCTAGACCCGATTTGTCTAGAGGCTCGGCTGTTGGGTTCCTGCTTCCCGCCGCAGCTGCGCACCAAGCTCCTCCGCGCTACTTTCACTTTTGGGGAAAGAAACAGCTCCTGGATCTTTTGGGTGAGTAACCTCATTAAAACGCGCTTGTGCCTAAATTGTCTAATAACAATTATTAGACAATAATTGTCTAATCAGGATTGTGGTTTAGAGTCCCACTCTAAGGGAGACAGTATGAAAAGTTCAATCCGTGGTCGGGGAATTAAGATCCCACAAGCCGCACAGCGTGGCCAAAAAAAACGTTATAGCCACCGAGGTACTCAAAAGATCCTGTTAGAATCCCAGGCCTTTGGATTTCTTTGTCTATGTCTGACTGTTTTATTTGTTAGGAATTGGCTAATAGGGTTAACTATTGGATGACCACAGAAAAACTTTATTGAATCTGTTTTATGTCATTTTGCTGTGGTCATCCTGAGGAAAAAACCCTTCCAAAATGGGGAATGATAACAGCGTACCAGATAGCACTCCCTTGAAAAGTGTTCTTTGAGGTTGGTCAATGTTTACCTCTAAGCCTATGAAAAAGAAGAAAATGATTTTCTTTTGTAACACTGCCTGGCCCAAATAGCTACTGGAGTCAGGGGAAAAATGGCCCCCAAATGGGTCTTTGAACTATAATGCTATTATACAATTAGACTCGTTTTGTAAGAGAGAGAAAAAAATGGGACGAAATCCCATATGTAGACTCATTTATGTCTTTATATAAGAGGAGGAATATGCATAAGGCATTTATTGATAAAATGATGGGTCAGAGGGAAGAACCTCACAAAAAGCCTGTTTTACCTGAGTCAAAGTCTAATGACGATCTAGTCCCTCCGTCTGCACCTTTTGCAGTAGCCCGACAGTCGGCACTTCCTTCGATAGCCCCTCGCTCAGCCCCTCTTGTGGTTCCCGCGAATCCTGAAGGGGATCTTCCTGCAGGCAGTACCAAGGCTTTTACCAATCCTCCTAGGGCTGCTGGTCCGGCTCTGTACTCGCCCTTAGCAGATGGTCACAAAGGAATGGTCTCCCCTGCCTGTACCCTCCAGGGTATTCAGTTTGGCCCAGGGAACACTCTACCGTAGGCGGGACAATTTCCATTAAGGCAGGTCCCAGCAGGCTTGGATGACCAAGGCCAATCCAGAGCACTTGGAATCACGCATCATCGTTTATCAGTCATAGATTTACTTAATTATAAAGCTAAAATGCCATCTTATCAAGATGATCCTAGGAATATGGAGAATCTCTTTACATATATTTTTGCTGTTTTTCATCCTAACTGGGCTGACATAGAGACCCTCATGAGTATCCTACTCAGTCCGGAGGAATGCAGCATGATATTAGAGAAGGTGTTCCAGGAAGCCAAAAGGCTTCTTGAATTAAAACCAAATAATCCAATCAGAACTCCAGCGAAGCAGGCCATCCCTGGAACTGAACCAGAATGGGATCCCAGTGACCCAGGGGATCAAGCAAGGCTGAATCATTATAAAGATTGTTTAATAACTGGACTGCAAAAAGGGGCAAACAGCTTCAAGAGGGTCCAGAATGTACAGCAAGGGCCCGAGGAGGGCCCATTCACCTTCCTTGAAAGGCTTTATGAGGCTTTCCGAAAATATACTGATATTGATCCAGAACACCCAGATAACATGGGACTGGTCAATTTAAACTGTATCAGTCAGAGTGCCCCAGATATAAGAAAAAAACTACAACGACTGGAAGGGGGATCATGAACACCAACGTCTCAGTTGGTCCAGATTGCTTTTGAAGTGTTCAAAGGCCGATACGAAACTTGGGGAAAGCAGGAGCAATGCATCGTGAGGCAGGTTGCTCTGCTCAGCTGTAACCAGTCAAGACCCAGCAGGACGTCTGCAGGAGAGAACAAACGACCACGGGTAAGACCTCCAAAACCCAGCCGGAAAGGCCATCCATCTGTTGGGCCACAACAGTGTGCCTTTTGTAAACAGGAAGGGCACTGGAAAAGGGAGTGTCCCAAAAACAGACAGGGCCCCCTCTCCCCCAAGATAACATCCATTACTGGTGTATCTGGGGAAGTCTCTCAGAAACCTTTTCTACAACGGCTTAAATGTCATGTAGAGAAAACACATGTAAAGTACAGCTTTGTGTATGTGCCTGGATGTCATAGTCCCTCATCAGGGCAAGAGGTACTAACAAATTTAAATGACCAAGTGGGTTTCTCAGCAGAAAAAGTAGACACCAAAGTACTCCCAGGTCAAGACTGTGCCCTCCAAGCTGCGCCATTACAATTGGGAGACAAGCTTCAACCAGATGTCCCTGAAGAAATTCTTCAAAAGGTAAGAGCAGAAGTTTGGGCTGATGGGACACCAGGAAGAGCCAAGACGGCTGACCCAGTTGTAGTAAAACTCCATCCAGGTGCCCAGGCTCCAAAGTTAAAGCAGTCCCTTTAAAGAGGCATGCAAAGGAAGGTATAAAGCCTCTGATAAACACTTTTCTTAAATGCCAATTAATCTGACCTTGTCAATCCCCATATAACACTCCCATCCTGCCAGTACAAAAACCTGGGACTATGGGCTTCCCTGGTGGCGCAGTGGTTGAGAATCTGCCTGCCAATGCAGGGGAAACGGGTTCGAGCCCTGGTCTGGGAAGATCCCACATGCCGCGGAGCAACTAGGCCCGTGAGCCACAATTACTGAGCCTGCGCGTCTGGAGCCTGTGCTCCGCAACAAGAGAGGCCGCGATAATGAAAGGCCCGCGCACCGTGATGAAGAGTGGCCCCCGCTTGCCGCAACTAGAGAAAGCCCCCGCACAGAAACGAAGACCCAACACAGCCATAAATAAATAAATAAACCCAAAGTTAAAAAAAAAAAAAAAAAGCTAATGTTTAAAAAAAAAAAAAAACAAAAACCTGGGACTGGAGATTATCTTTTTATTTTTTTTTTTAAAGATTGATTGATTGATTGATTGCTATGTTGGGTCTTCGTTTCTGTGCTAGGGCTTTCTCTAGTTGCGGCAAGCAGGGGCCACTCTTCATCGCGGTGAGCGGGCCTCTCACTATTGTGGCCTCTTTTGTTGTGGAGCACAGGCTCCAGACGTGCAGGCTCAGTAGTTGTGGCTCACGGGCCTAGTTGCTCCACGGCATGTGGGATCTTCCCAGACCAGGGCTCGAACCCGTGTCCCCTGCATTAGCAGGCAGATTCTCAACCACTGCGCCACCAGGAAAGACCCGAGATTATCGTTTTGTACAGGATTTGAGAGCTATCCACCAAATTGTAGAGGATGTACATTCAGTGATGCCAGATCCTTATACTTTGCTTACAACTTTATCTGGAGACTTTTGCTGGTTTACAGTTCTGAACTTAAAAGATGCCTTTTATTGCATACCCCTAAGTCCTGAGTCCCAGGAACTGTTTGCCTTTGAGTGGAATGATCCAGAGACTAATATAAAACAGCAGTATTGCTGGACTGTACTTCCACAAGGATTTAAAAATGCCCCCACCATCTTTGTGGAGGCCTTAGCCAAGGACTTAAAGGATCTCCAATTAAATGAAGGAATCTTACTCCAGTATGTGGGTGATATACTAATCGCTAGTATAACTAAGGAAGCTTCAGACCAAAATACAATCCTCAGTTTAAACTTTTTGGCAGACCGGGGATATAAAATCTCCAAGGGAAAGGCACAAATTTCTCAACCAGCTGTAAAATATCTAGGAATTGAATTATCAAAAGGAGAAAGAAACTTGCTGCCAGTTCGAAGGGAAGCATTAGCTGGAGTGGATGTACCCACCACCAGAAAGCAATTGAGAAGATTCTTAGGAATGGCTGGGTTTTGTCGTATTTGGATTCCTAACTTCGGACTTATAGTCAAACCTCTATATGAGGCTCTCAAAAGAAATGCCAATGAGCCATTAAGCTGGACTGCGAAATGCCATGAGTCATTCCGTACCATCAAGGAGAAAATTTCAATAGCCCCAGCACTTGGTCTCCCAGACATTAGAAAGTTATTTGATCTTTTTGTGCATGAAAGACAGAGCATGAGTCTTGGAGTGCTAACTCAAAATTTAAATACTGCCAGAAGGCCAGTGGCTTACTTTTCCAAACAATTGGATGTTGTAACTCGAGGATGGCCAGTTTGCCTCCGGGCTATGGCTGCAACCTGTGACCTTTTACAAGAAGCTGAAAAATTTACCCTGGGTTGGCCTACCACTGTGCACACCCCACATCGTGTGCAACTTTTACTTGAACAAAAGGGCCGATATTGGCTTACTTTGGGGAGGCTGGGCAAATACCAGGCCATACTATTTGACAACCCAAAAGTAACATTAAAAGAAGTATCTGCTTTAAACCCAGCCACTCTGCTCCCCAGAAGACCCTGTTCATGATTGTACACGAAAACAGAAGAACCTGTTCATGATTGTATACGAAAAATTGAAGAAGAGTATTCTAGAAGACCTGACCTGACTGATCAGCCTTTAGAGAATCCAGATATGGAAATGTTTGCAGTTGGGAACAGCTTCATGGATTGTGGACTCCGAAAAGCTGGATATGCAATAGCAACTCATCAGGAGGTCCTAGAAGCAGAAGCCCTCCCTCCAGGTATGTCTGTCCAGAAGGCAGAGCTCGTAGCCCTCAGGAGAGCCCTGCATCTTGGAGCTAAGAAAAAGGTAACCATTTATACTGCTTCTAAGTATGCCTTCTCTGTCATGCATGCACATGGGGCCATGTGGAAAAAGAGAGGTCAACTAACATCAGGCAAGAAAAAAATTAAACATGCAGAGGAGATACTGGCCTTATTAAACTCTGTTTTAATGCTGGAAGAAGTAGCCATAGTACATTGCCCGCACCAAAAGACTGATAGCTGTATAGCTAAAGGAAATAATTTGGCTGAACACGCAGCAAAACAGGCGACCAGAGCCAAACACCCTAGCACTCATTCAAAGTGTGGACCTGTCCCTGTTTAAGCCTCAGTATTCAGAAATGGATCTAGAGAGAGATGATGAATGGGGATTTCACGCTGACTCTTGAGACGTAGATGGTGATCAGTACCAAACAAACAAGGAAGGCTGGATGTATAATGAACAGGGATTAGTGCTTATGCCCCAACATTTAATGGAAAGAATTATTACTCATCTACATCAAGGGAGGGATGCAACCTATCATTGGCTACAAAAGTTTATTGTTAGTCCATAAATGCAAAGGACCATCCAAAAGGTAATACAAAATTGCCTGATTTGCACCAGAAACAATCCTAAAGCCGGGCCACCTCCAATATTCAAAGAGGTGCAAACCCGAGGGACAGAACCAAGAGATGCCTGGCAAATAGACTTTACTGTTATGCCAAGAGCCATGGGACATTATAGATATTTGCTGGTATTTGTGGACACCTTCACAGGATGGGTCAAAGCTTTTCTGTGCTGGAGAGAGAAAGCTTCCTAGGTAAAAAGGCCTTACTAAAAGAAATTAGCCCTCATTTTGGGTTGCCTCTTTCAATTCAAAGTGACAGTGGAGGAGCTTTCATAGCCAAGGTAACTCAAGGGGTATCTGGGGCCCTCAAACTACAATAGAAGTTACATGCTTCATGGAGCCCTCATGACTGAAATGATGAATCACACCTTGAAAGAGACAATCACCGAAGTATGTCAAGAAACCAGCTTCACTTGAGATGATGTCTTAACAGTTGTCCTGCTGAGGGTAAGAGTAGCCCCTAGAAGCAAGTGCCACTTGAGCCCTTATGAAACGTTAATGGGAGACCCTTCCTTAAGACTAAGTATTATTGCTGTCTTGAAAGTGATCTCATTGTAAAAGAATTAAATACTATAAAATGTGTACAGTCTCTTGGTGCTATCTTATTTTCTGTATATAAATATGCCTCCAGCCAATTAACATTTCCCGCAGACATTCCTGTGCACTGCATAAGCCCAGGGAATTGGGTCCTCCTCAAACTTGTAAAAATTACTGCCCTGAGGATCAACTGCAACCCAAGTGGATTGGAGCCTATGAAGTCCTTCTGGTTACACATTCTTCAGTAGAGCTAAAAGGAGTTAAACCTTGGATACACCCCTCCAGAGTAAAAATAGTACCCATTTCTAACCAGCACCCCCCTTGTCCCCTTTACAATTCCCAAACAGGGCACGCTCTCCATGGACAGGAGGAAGTAGGAGGACCCAACCTTCCTAACACCAAGGGGGCCTGGAAACCCACTGCTGATTTCTCAGCTCCTAATTACACTTGTGAACCCTTAACTGAACTTAAGTTACTTTTCAAATAGAAACAGGACAGCTAAGTCTCTACCTGGTCAGGAAAAGAAGATGAGGACATCTCGAAAGTAGACAGCTCCGCCCAGAAGTCTGGACCAGGCCGATATAAATCCAAATTCAATCACTAAGAATGTTAAAAATAACATGTTTTCACTGGTTCCCAAAGAATAAGGTCTGTTTTTGGAGGACTGTTAAAATTAGGAATCATAGTTCTGTGTATCATGGGGTTAATCTTTTTACTCACCAAATTTTTTACTTATTGTCTATCTCATATATTTAAAAAGGCCTCCCCCACTCACATGTTGATTGCCAAAGACTTAAGCGTTCAAAGTGGGACTCATGAATATTTACAATCAAGTGCAAAAACAATTTTATTCCTCTTATAAAAATCTATGCCCCTTCTCAGCAGGAAGCAGCTAGAGCGGTCGTCGCCCTATTTCCCTTAAGATTGAGGAATGTACAAAGTAAAAGGGGGGGACTAAAACAGCACATAAAACATTGACCTGCTTACCCTGGTTTTGTCTCCTTAAATAGGTTGTTGACTAATCAAACCTTGAGTTATTTTACAGAGACAGCACTCCCATGTGCAAGACAAGAACCCATGTCTCCAGGATGACCCCAGAACCAAGAATCTTCAGTCTACAGAACTCAAACAATAGACATGTTGCCACTGGAGCCCTTTACCAAGCAAGAAGTTCTTCAATAAGAAAAATCCAGCTTCCAGCTGCCCAAATAGCTTGATTCCAATCAGCTTCTGACCGTCAACACTAGCCAATAAGCTTGTGCCAAGTTTGAAATTCCCCTAACTTCTTACATTTTGCCCTGAACACTGGACAGGGAGACAGATTTGAGCCCTGCCTCCTGTCGGTTAACTCACAATAAAATGCTTTCTTTTCTCAAAAGTTGGTGCCATAGTATTCGCTTCTATGTGTGTTAGACAGTGAGCCCTTGCTTGGTAACAAAAGGATGAAAAAATATCCGCTGGTGCATAAAACATTTTATTATTTCTATCTGGTAGAGTGAAAATGATTACAGTATTTCCTACTCATAGAGCAGTATTCCAAGCATCTATTAACACTAGTTTATATCCTCTAGCTTGAGGTGAAAACATTAGTTGTTTTATCAAGATTAGTTGATGAAATTGCACCTGAGCTGGATGACCAGAACTGCTGAAGTTCTCCTGAGTCTTTAATGACAGATACGTACATTAACATTACCTTCGAAACTTACTTTATGTGTCTTCCTAAACAGTGTTCTTTTTTTTTTTTTTTTTCTACAGTATAGAATTGGAGACCCTGGACTTTAAAGTTAACTTTGGACACTTCCAAATTTAACATGCTGTGTGATCTTATGGAAGTTGCTTAGGATTTCTGTGCCTCAGTTTCAGTTTCCCCAAGTGTAAAAAAAGATAATAATAATAGCTTCTTCAAAGGTAGATTGTAAGGGGGCTTCCCTGGTGGCACAGTGGTTGAGAATCTGCCTGCCAATGCAGGGGACACGGGTTCGAGCCCTGGTCTGGGAAGATCCCACGTGCCGCAGAGCAGCTGGGCCCGTGAGCCACAATTACTGAGCCTGCGCTTCTAGAGCCTGTGCTCCACAACAAGAGAGGCCGCGACAGTGAGAGGCCCGCTCACCGCGATGAAGAGTGGCCCCTGCTTGCCACAACTAGAGAAAGCCCTCGCACAGAAACGAAGACCCAACACAGCCATAAATAAATAAATAAACAAATACTTTAAAAAAGGTAGATTGTAAGGATGAAATGAGTTACTATGCTAAAAAGCTTAGGAAAATGCTTAACCCATAGTAAGAGTTCTAAAGATGACCTATTATCATTATGGAGGTGTCTTGCCTGCCTTAAGAAGACATAATTCTCACTTCTCTAGTTATCCTTTTTTCCCCAAACACAAAAGCAGGAGGAAAACCAAACACCTTGTGTTTTTATTCTCACTGACATGTTCCTGTAGGCCTCTCAGTATTAAAACCATATCATTCAGTAGTGTTGCATTTGGCTGCTATAATCAAGTTATCTGACTTAGAATGGGTTTTTTGAATGGGTTTCTTCTTGTGTTTTTAGCATGCCATTAATCTTTCTTTTTTTTAAATAAATTTATTTATTTATTTTTGGCTGCGTTAGGTCTTCATTGCTGCATGTAGGCTCTCTCTGGTTGCGACGAGCAGGGGCTACTCTTCATTGTGGTGCGCGGGCTTCTCATTGCAGTGGCTTCTCATGTTGCGGAGCATGGGTTCTAGGCATGTGGGCTTCAATAGTTGTGGTGCATGTGCTCTAGAGTGCAGGCTCAGTAGTTGTGGCGCAGGGGCTTAGTTGCTCCGCGGCACGTGGGATCTTCCCGGACCAGGGCTCGAACCTGTGTCCCCTGCATTGGTAGGCAGATTCTTAAGCACTGCGCCACCAGGGAAGTCCACCATTAATCTTTTTTTTTTTTTTTTTTTTTTTTTTGTTTGTTTGGTTATTTATTTATTTATTTATTTATTTATTTTTATGGCTGTGTTGGGTCTTTGTTTCTGTGCGAGGGCCTTCTCCAGTTGCGGCAAGTGGGGGCCACTCTTCATCGCGGTGTGCGGGCCCCTCACTATCGCAGCCTCTCCTGTTGCGGAGCACAGGCTCCAGACGCGCAGGCTCAGTAGTTGTGTCTCACGGGCCCAGCCGCTCCGCGGCATGTGGGATCCTCCCAGACCAGGGCCCGAACCCGTGTCCCCCGCATTGGCAGGCAGACTCTCAACCACTGTGCCACCATGGAAGCCCCACCATTAATCTTTCTAAAGTGACAATTTCCTGTTGAGAAATGTTGCCATTTGTATTCCTAATGATTATTATAAATTGCAGTCATGTATTAACTCTTACTAGTCTTTATTTAAAGTAACATGCTTACTAATTTTCTGGTTTCATGACTTCCTGTCTCTGGAATATCGGTCATCTCTGGGTCTGTCCTCAGTCCACTGTTTTTACCTAGATGCTCATGGTGTAAGCCACCCACTGTTGGTAACTCTCAAAGTTGATTTACAGCCCTGAATTGACCTGGTATTTCCGATTCATATAGCTAGGCTTCTTATTGGCACTTCACATGGCTATTCCACTAGCAGCTCAAATACTCTCTTCTAAAATATCACTAATACCGTTAACAGCCTGACCAACTTCAAAGATGAAAGATTTTGTCTTGGGCTTCCCTGGTGGCACAGCGGTTAAGAATCCGCCTGCCAGTGCAGGGGACACAGGTTCGAGCCCTGGTCTGGGAAGATCCCACATGCCACAGACCAACTAAGCCCATGCGCCACAACTATTGAGCCAGTGCTCCAGAGCCCATGAGCCACAACTACTGAGGCTGCATGCTACAACTACTAAAGCCCGCGTGCCTAGAGCCCGTGCTCTGCAACAAGAGAAGCCACTGCAATGAGAAGCCCGTTGCACTGCCCCCTCTTGCCACAACTAGAGAAAGCCCGCACGCAGCAACAAAGACCCAATGCAGCCAAAAATAAATAGACTAAATAAATTAATTTTAAAAAAAGATTATGTCTTGTTCACTCTCTGGAACTATATTTACTTTGAATACATACTCCTGTGAACTCATTCTTTTAAGTAAATTATCCTAACTGAGCCTTGGCAGCAGCAAGGTGGATGAGACCATCAATCAGTCATCACCTACGTCTAGTTTTTCCTAATTGCAAGTCATGAAGTCGTTTTAGGCTTTGTATTTGCAGTATGTTACCAGCAGAGGGAGACAGTTTCTTACAATTGTGTTGCATTTGGCAATGAGCCTTACTTAACAAAGGAATTTGTTGGGCATTTTTTAAAATTGTTTCTAATATTCTCCAATTATCTTTTTTAAATTAATTAATTAATTTATTTTTGGCTGCGTTGGGTCTTCGTTGCTGCTTGCGGGCTTTCTCTAGCTATGGCAAGCGGGGTCTACTCTTCGTTGTGATGAGCGGGCTTCTCACCATAGTGGCTTCTCTTGGTGTGGAGCACGGGTTCTAGGCACGTGGGCTTCAGTAGCTGTGGCACGCGGGCTCAGTAGTTGTGGCTCGCGGGCTCAGTAGTTGTGGCTCGTGGGCTCTAGAGCACAGGCTCAGTAGTCGTGGCACACGGGCTTAGGTGCTCCATGGCATGTGGGATCTTCCTGGACCAGGGGTTGAACCTGTGTCCCCTGCATTGGCAGGTGGATTCTTAACCACTTCACCACCAGGGAAGTCCCAAGTTGGGCATTCTTAAGACTGAATCTAGGGCTTCCCTGGTGGCGCAGTGGTTGCGAATCTGCCTGCCAACGTAGGGGACACGGGTTCAAGCTGTGGTCTGGGAAGATCCCACATGCCGCGGAACAACTAAGCCCGTGCGCCACAACTACTGAGCCTGCGCTCTAGAGCCGGGAGCCACAACTACTGAGCCCGTGTGCCACAACTTATGAAGCCCACGCGCCTAGAGCCTGTGCTCCGCAACAAGAGAAGCCACCGCAGTGAGAAGCCCGCACGCCGCAACAAAGAGTAGCCCCTGCTTGCCGCAACTAGAGAAAAGCCCGCGCGCAGCAGCGAAGACCCAACACAGCCAAAAATAAATAAATAAAATAAATAAATTTATTAAAAAAAAAAAAAAAAGACTGAATCTACTAAGAGACCAGAAAGATAGAGATCTTGGAGCTCGTTTGAGGTTGCTGCAAAGGAAATAGCTTTTCTTCCACCAAATGGATAATCAAGACGCCAGCCCTAGTTAATCACATAGGCCTCCTGGGCAAGTCCCTTCCTCATCTGTAAAATGAGGGGATGGAACCAAGTAAGGTCTAAAATTGAGGAAGTGGTGGAAGTTTCTTCCTCCAGCGGGAGAGCCCCAAAAGTTGAGGCAGTGGCATAAACAGGCACTGACAGAGACCCTAAAGCATGAGCTTCTCTTTCTTGAGAAATATGTTTGTTATACCATTCATGTTTGGGGCTTAGTGATTTGCACTCAGAACTGCAGGTACCTTTGATCTATCATGTGAAACACTCTGGTATGTGATAGGAATATAAGAGCAAAGCCCATAGTGAGAAAACTTTCCATCTGATTTCCAAGCTGGGGCTATGTAGACAGTTAAGAAATAAATGGCAACCTACCAATATTTAAAATGTACATGCCTGTTGAGCCAGCAATTGCATTTCTAGGAAATTTCCCTGTAGATACATTGGCTCATATGCAAATAAAATTATGAGGATATTAATTGCTGCTTTGTTTATAATCACAAAAGACTGGAAACAAATGTCCATCACTAGAGGATTCATTTTAAAAATACATGGTCCAGCCATGCAAAGGAATAGAATGAATTGTTAACTTAGATGGTTCTAAATAAACTGACATTAAATGATCTTGAAGAACTACAGTTAAGTTTTAAAAAAAGCAAGATACAGAGCAGTGTGTATAGTTTGCTGCTATTTGTAGGCTTATTTATTTATATGTGTATTTATTTATATGTGTATTTGTATATGCATCTCTGGAAAGATATAAGGGACTTGTAACAGTGGTCACTTTGGTGGAGAGGCAAGGTTTACCAGGTAGCTGGGGGAGTGGTAGGATGGACTTAAAATTTATTATATATCCTTTTGTACCTTTTGAATTTTGTTTTATGTACATATATTATTTATTCTAAATAAGTAAGAACATAAGAAATGAATTTCAGTAATTGATTGTTGCGATGGACTCTGGACGATACTTATGAGAGAGATCATAGCCACTCCTCTCATCCTAGCCTCATATCTTGTCCCCTTACCTCCAGTCATGTCCCAATGTGTGTTCACACTGCAGAGAGATTGTTCTAAAACACCATTTCATCGCATATCCTCCTTGCCCCCAAATCTCCATGACCTAGGAGGTAATACCCAGTTTTCTTCCTGATATTCCAGGCCATATATAAACTGACCTCAATCTTATGTCCTCTTGTTTGTCAGAAGCAACATTGTGTAGAGTTCAATAGCAAAGGCTTTGAGGTGAGACCACCTGGGTTCAAACCCTACCCATGACCATGAGTTGAGTCACTTAATCCCTGGGTGCTTCAGGTTCATCATCTGTAAAATAAGCTCAACAATGGCACTTACTTAGCAGTATTTGGTACTTAATAAGAGTATACAATATACATCAACTGTGATTATTATTAAAGTCTTTGCTTTAATAATAATACTTTTGTGCTTATCACAATTGATAATTTTATATTGGCTTATTTACTTGTTTATTGTCTGTCTCTCCCAGTAAACTGTTGGGCTCTCCATGAGGGCAGGGACTTTGTTGTTTTATTTAAAAGTATATTGCTGTACATATCACATGGCTTGGCACATATTAGGTGCTTACTAAATATTTGACTGAATGCCCTCTTAGTTTTCAAATTCCCAGTTCATTCATTCTTTTATTCATTTAACAAATATTTAGCGAGTCCCTACAGGGTGCCAGTCTCTATAATTATGTGATAAAGCATTGAACAAAACGGACAAAAATCCCTGCTGTCTTTGAGCTAGGAGATTCAGGGTGGAGTGGTTTCTGTATTTGAACCTGTTCTAACATAATCTAGCAGTTCCAAACCTAACTGGACATCAGAATCCCTGGGGAGCTTTAGAAGAAGTCTGAGTCAGTGTCTAAAGTGAGTCCTGCAACCTGCATTTTTTTTTTTTAACCTGCATTTTTTTATACAAGTAAGATTTTTTTTTTGTCACTGTTAAGAGTCTGAATTTTAAACAGATTCTTGGACTCATGACTCATATCAGTTGGCTCATTCAACTTTAGTACCTATCTCACCGTCAGTAGCTTTTCCAGAACTACTACCTTCATCATGAAACTCCATGAGTTTTCCCAATTCAAACTTGAACTTCTTCAGCATTTTTACTTTATTGTTTATTTATTTTTATTAAAAAATTTTTAATTGAAATATAGTTGATTTACAATGTTGTGTTAGTTTCAGGTGTACAGCAAAGTGATTCTGTTATACATATATATATATCTGCATTTTTACTTTTCTAACAAAGACATCATGGAGTGGATAATTAGACTGGTGAGCCTCATGTCTTTTCCAATGCTGTCTGGAATCAACTTATTGACCATTTCTATCTAGTCATTTGTCTGCACCATCTTCCGGATTTGTCAGACCCGTTGGTGTTGCGCGTAAGAGGTCTTCTGAATCTGATTGTTGCATTTTTTTAGTAAAGCCAAGAGAGAATAGACAAGCAAATAACCATTGGTAGTCTTGACATCAACATGAGTTTCAATCACGGTCTGCTGTTTTTTTGACCATGGAGCTCATTTCGTCACAGGTGTGATCCATGCCATGGAAATTAAGCAGTTTTTGCCCTGAACATCTTCAGTAATCAGCTTGAATTTTTTTAATGCCACTTCATCATTCTGCAGATCAGGAAGGCTCACTTCAAAAACAACAACCCCTGAGGCCATCAGATGGGATTTGGTTCCCAGAGGTTTTTTGTTTTTTGTTTTTTGGGTTTTTTTTAAGATTTTTTTGATGCAGACTATTTTTAAATTCTTTATTGAATTTGTTACAATATTGCTTCTGTTTTATGTTTTGTTTTTTTGGCCATGAGGCATGTGGGATCTTAGCTCCCCAACCAGGGATCAAACCCACACCCCCTGCATTGGAAGGCAAAGTCTTAACCACTGGACTGCCAGGGAAGTCCCCCCAGAGTTCTTATGACTGGTGTTTTTCCAATATTTCTTATATTGAACATAGCTGGTGCTTTCACATCATACCAATCTTTCTTAGAAAACAGATCAACCACTTTCTTCTTGGTTCCCTTTTTGCTGCCTTTCATAAGGTGCTTGTTCTTGCTGACATCCATGGTACTGCTCAGACAGCCAAAAGGTGGAACCTGCATTTTTAAAAGGAAGTGCTCAAAAGCTGGTCCAGTGTTTCTAACATTGAGTCTACAGGGTACTTGGGGGTCGGGGTGGGGGGGTTCACAAGTTCTATGACAATTTTTAAGCTTGGGATTTTTAATGATACAATTTTAATATTTATTTATATTTATAATTGCCAAGTTTCTCTTTTGCAGTGATATTTCCTAACTGAAAGACTTGAGTTTCTTAAATCAGTGTTTCTCATACTGGGATTCCATGAGTGTTTACCCAGGGGTCTTTGCATTATTCAAGTTTGTGAAACACAGATCTAGTGCTTTCTAGTGTGAGGTTGACCCAAGTTTGTTCGATAGCATCTTGCCTTCCCAACTTGAGAGCAGACCTGGGTTCTGATCCAGCCCTATGTCCTAAGAGATGTCCCAGAAGGTCCACTTTATCCCAGGGTGGTGGGCTGGCAGCTCAAGGTTGCTTCATTTTTAGGTGCAAGGGATGAAGACTGAAGCCCTTGGGCTCCGTATCTCTGGCATTTCCTTAGACCACATGCTGTGCAGGTAATTCATGAAGGTTCTCACCTACACACCAGGTTGCTCCCTTGGAAGGGGGATTTTGCTGGAACCAGAGATAGTTACGCTGGAAAGTACAAGAGCTTGGGAACCAGATGCGCCTGAGTTCAAATCCTACCTTCCCACCCCAACTCCCCAGAAATGTGGCTTTGGGAAGATAACCGATATATCCCGTGACTCAGTTTCCTCATCTGAAACATGGAGCTAGTAACAAGTCACACAATGGTTGGTACACAATTATGGGAGGCTTCGGTTGCATAACTAAGGCACTGAGTTTCTCTCCTTCAGTTGACATCAAGAGCGCTTGTGCTCATCGGGCCCTCGGGGTACAAATGAATTAATTACTGGTCTAACATCTATCATAGACTCAAGCCGTTGGGAAAACTGCTCAGTTGTCCCTAGCAGTGCAGAGAAGGGTGAGTGCAGTTCTAATGCCGTTTGTAGGCACCCGAAGAAAGCGGGCGCGGAAGCGCGATGTTTCCTCACTCCAGCTTGGCTCCCCCAGGCGGCGTTCCAACCTCGGAGAATCTCCCGGGGACCAGAGGGGTGGGGGTTGGGGGCGGCGGGCCGCGGCTTGTACCTTCCCAACATGGCGCCCCCCATAGGCCGCCTGCCGCGGGCCCGCCGCACTGACGTGTGCGCGCGCGCGTGTGTCCTGTGTGCCGGTCCCCGGCGCATGCGCGCTCCGTGCGGTCTTCTCCCGGCCAGAGCAGCAGGAGCGGCGGCGGCGGCGGCGGCGGCGGCGGCGGTGACGGCGGCGGAGGTGGCTGCAGCGTTAGAGTGGAGGAAGATGGCGGCTCGGAGCGGCTCGGTGTCCCGCCAGCTGTGAGGAATCCCGAGTGCGGCAAGCGCGGCCTGGGGCGGAGCGCCTCTGTTCAGGTCCTATCCCCGGCTCCCTCACCTTCTTCGCCAGCGGAGCGTACCCGAGAGCGTGGCGCTGGCTGGACCAGGTGAGGCCTCTTCCTCTCCCGGGGCCGCGGCGGGGAGCTGGCGGCTTATGCCCTTTATGCCACGGGTCCGGCGCAGGCCCTGCACCCCGCGCGGGGGTCGGTGCCGGCTGGCCTGGGGGCCTTGCTGTAGTCATTCTCGGCCTCCCCGGGTTAGGCAGGGAGGAGGAGAATCCCTTTCCAGGCAGCTCTTGGGATGGGGGCGAACCCGGCCTCTCCCCTCTAGCACGGAGGTTTTCGTCCCCTCACCGGAGCCACGAAAAGGTATGTGACCAGGGTAAGGATGGCTCTGGGGTGTCAAATTATTTTCCACCCCACCCCCAAATCTTTAACGCCTTTTGAGAGGAGCCGGAGTTCGGTGCCCTCCAAAATTGGGGCTGCGGCGAGGGGCCAGCATCTCTGAAGCTGCAAAAAGAAGATTTTGGAATTGGCTTAAAAAATGAAACACAAGCAGCCTTTCCTACCCCTTAGTTTTTTGAGTGTTCCCCCAGAGAAGTAGGAACTGCGGATCTCCTTGATTGAGACAGCAGCCCACGTTGTGACCGTGGAAGGCTTCTGGTGAGAATTGGTGCAAAGGGAACCGTGGAGGGTGGGAACCAATTTGTAAACGAAGAAAAAAACAGTCGTAAGATCTTGATAGTGTCTGGAAAGTAACTTCGGGGCTAATGAAGTCCTCTAGATCCTTTGAAACCTTTGGATTGTTAAGATTCGGAATACCCAATTGCTTTTGTCTTAATCTCCCGAATTTTATTAGGAAAATAAAAGCTTCATTTCTAAATTG
Source organism: Eschrichtius robustus (assembly GCF_028021215.1). NCBI lineage: Eukaryota > Metazoa > Chordata > Mammalia > Artiodactyla > Eschrichtiidae > Eschrichtius > Eschrichtius robustus. The sequence continues at coordinate 12,856,654 of NC_090826.1, read as the reverse complement.
CCAAAGTCTTTGGACTTTTCTGTGGTGGGATTCCTATTTGCTCAGCGTGAAGATTCAGACACATTACCAGTTCTCGCTTGCTGGCAGGGACATTGTACTATACTTACCCTTTTTGAGAACAACTTTTGTTGTTGTTCAAATGCTAATTTGGAGACTTTGATTTTGTTTGTTTCAAGTGGGGAAGCCGGTTTGAAGCCTTGTGGTCTCTTCCTTGAGGAATGAAGGCTTCAGTTGCAGTTGTGCTACGGGGAATTGTTGAGGAGATAACATTGGCTTGGACACACCAAGTACCTTTTATAACTTAAATTTTTGTTTCGCTTGTGCTTAAGAATGATGACGTCATGGATTTAAAGGGACAAGGAAAATTTGAGAGGAAATAGCATCATTTAGAATTGAACATTTAAGATTCAGTCTATAGCTTTTACAGTGAATAGTGGTGCTCTGTTTCAGATCCCTAATTTTGAGCGTATTCATGTGTATAATCTGACTGGTTTCCTTTCTGTTGTATGTTGTCATTTTATATCCTGTAACTGTTTGCTTTTGACAAGCCTAGTATGAATATATTACTTTATCTACATTGACCCATGGGTGTTTTGTCTACTTCAAAAAGCTTTTAATTGTTAAAATGACAACTGTTTAGTTTAATAGTAGCTAATTTTTTGACCATTTTTTTCTTTTCTTAAAGCCTTTTCCATGGAGATTTGTACATTTTCTTAGTGCCTTTGCTAAGGCCATAAACCTAAACCAACAACTTCTCCATTTTAGACAATTGGAGAGCCACTCTGCATTTCAATTTGCTAATAAAGAGTCATGAAATTAATGCAGTAAAACATCCTGGTGGTTTGACATTATACTTCTTGGCATAATGTGTTGCATTGTTGTGCTAAATCATCATCAGCTGTTGATGCAACTTCATGACATCCATGACATCATTCACTCTCCAGTACTTTGCCTTTTGCAATTTCTTGCCTTCTCAGAGTCACAAAAAAAGAGGATCAGGAAAAATAGCTTAGGATGCTTCTTAAATGTCTCATTTCTAGAAGAGCCTTCTGTAACACTGCTTTATATAGTTAAAACCCTTCTGTAGGACTCAGAGCTGTGTAATTGCTACCCATTGTGAAAATGCTAGCAAAACCTCTAGGTTTTCAAGAATATTGAGGTCCCAAGGAGAAGTTATCTCAAAGATGAACAAATATGTGATTATCTTTGTGATTTCAGGGTTGTTTTAGTCAGTCTATAGAAAACTAGAAGCCATTTGTTTAAATAATGCCCTTCCCACTTCACAAGATTGTTAATGTGAAGCAAAAGAGTAATGTTTGTGAAAGTGCTTTGTAAAATAGAAGGTGAATGTAAGATTGATTATTCAATAACCAGTTTTATGAAAATACCTATTGAGAGCCCTCTGTGTGCTGGACATTTTGGGAAGCGGGTACTGATGATTCTAAGATAAGACAGCTTTTGGTCTCAAGTTGCCTGCAGTCTGGTCGGGGAGCCAGACTGAGAAACTAGATAAATATATTGTAGCGTAAGAAATGCACTGAATCCAACCAAGGGAGTCAAGGAAGGCTTCTCAGAGCCAGGATGGCTTTCCCCAACCTTTCCTATTATTCTGAAGAAAAATATGCCTTTTGTGAGCAACCTGCTTTTTATAAAAACTTAAAAATTTTCTGTCACGAGTTCTTTTCCTCTTTTATTCATTCATTGTCATGACACTTCCCACACAGTATGCCCCAGTTATGGTTTCTGCATTCTCAAAAATCCACCAGAGTCTTGGGAGAACCTTTTTGAGAGTGAGTCATAGGCACAGGCAATAAACACAAACATTGCAGCTGCAATTTAAAATATCTCCGATTACTAAGTGGTGACAGCTCTAGAGTGGTGATGCTTTTATTTTTGTTTTGTAAACTGCCACAAAAAGTACTGTATGATTTGAATTTGATCACATTCAGTTAATAAATGTTTAGTTGTCAGTCCCTTAGAATGACAGCTGTAAGTGATTAGTACTGTCTCCTGTCTCCCAGTAATAAGTAAAACAAGAAGGTCCTTCTCCTTTTGAGGTGAAGCTGACAGTTTAAGCCAGAAGTATACTAAACTATTTTATAGAATCTATTTATGTAGATTGAGGCTGCTTAGCATCTCTGATATTAAACTTCTGTTCAATGCAAGTTCCTCACCTTAGTGTTTTGGTATTTTATAATTAATTTAGCATGTTGTCACCTACATTGCAGAAATTTTACGGATTTTTGGATTGAGTAGAATCTGTAAGTGGTGCAGTATTGAACACATACCATCTGTATCTTAACTGAATATGAGTGCTTTAAGGTAGTGGTTGACAAGAAAGTGAAGGTGATGTGTTTGTTCATTCTTCTATATTGTTGTCACATGTAGAAAGATATGACCTACAGACAAGTCATTTTAAAATTGCCCAGTATGAAGCTCATAACACTACCGCTTATTTTTAAAATTGTTTCTTGTGACATTCTTCTAAATGTCTTGTAAAATTAGTGGTACTCCTATACAGCTTAATTTTGTGCTTACTTACTCAGGCATGTATTGGAAAGCAAATTTGCTTTGAATTCTGATTCTTCCTGTATTAAGTTTCTACTTTTTAATTTCTAAAGTTTTCTCCTAGGCTTTTTATTTAATTTTTTCTAGTGTTGCTGTTCTGTTTTGCTTCAAAGGTGGAAGTATCCTGTGGTACTTTGATGCTTGTTTATATATATAAATCTGATAAATGTACAGATATTATATAAAGCAATAGTTACTTGTAAAATTTTACTACTCTGGACAGTAACTTAGCTTAGATAGTAACATATTTTCTCTTGTCTCCTAGTAATACATAGATTTCAGGTAGTTCATTTAATTTCTTTCTTTTTTTTTTTTTTCCTGGCTGCGTTGGGTCTTCGTTGCTGCGCCCTGGCTTTCTCTAGTTGCGGTGAGCAGGGGCTACTCTTCGTTGTGGTGTGCGGGCTTCTTATTGCAGTGGCTTCTCTTTGTTGCGGAGCACAGGCTCTAGGCGCGCGGGCTTCAGTAGTTGTGGCACGGGGGCTCAGTAGTTGTGGCTCGTGGGCTCTAGAGGGCAGGCTCAGTAGTTGTGGCACTCGGGCTTAGTTGCTCCACGGCATGTGGGATCTTCCCGGACCAGGGCTTGAACCCGTGTCCCCTGCATTGTCAGACGGATTCTTAACCCCTGCACCACCAGGGAAGTCCCAGTTCATTTAATTTCTATAAAGGCAAACAAGTTCCAGTTTTAGCTACTAATACTCCCTTATAATATTTAACATTTAGGATACTTTTATTTCAGCTATTTTAAGGAATCCACTGGTATGGCATACTCTTCCAAATTTGTGTTTCCTTTATTATTCTCATCTTAAATGTTTGATTCATGTTACTATCTAGAGAACAAGAAATTTTTTTCCAGAATGAACCTCTTGGTGCATTGTTTGGAGAAAGATTGATGTTAATTATAAATTGATCAATACAGTTTTACTAAATGTTGCCTCTCCCATCTGCTGGTTTTTCAGATGCAAATCAAGGGAAAATGGAATTTATCCTTCTGTTTCAGTATTTATTTTTAAAACTTTTTTGCTAGTTGTCTTGCTGTGTTTTGCCAAAAAGCGACAGTGTCTTGTCTTTTCTTGGTTGATCCAGCAGTGTTATGTTTGCAGTCTGTTCTGCAGGACTGCTTTCTTAGCTTTTGTTTTGAGATACTTAGATAGATCCTTCAGTCTAGTCAAAATCAAGCAAGCTGCTGTCTTCCTTATTACTGAATCTGAAGTTTTACTTTCCTGTGGGTCCTTCAAATTTTGATTTGTCTGTCTTCCTTACCTCCCCCCACCTTTTTTTTTTTTTTTTCCAGTAAATGCAGTTCTCTCTTCCAAGTGTGTTTCATAAATCATAATGGAATTTTGGAATATAATTCCCCATAGAGCTGCATAATGATGTGTGCGTTAGAATTTCACATTTTATTTAACTTATAAGTAACTTAATGGTAATGAATCTTGAACACATTATGGTAGGTGAAATAAGCCACAAAAGAACAAATATTGTATGATTACACTTGTATGAGGTACCTAGAATAGTCTAATTCATAGAGAAAGTAGAATGGTAGTTGCCAGGGGCTGAGGAGAGGAGGGAAAGGGGAGTTACCTTTTAATGGATATGGAGGTTTAGTTTGGGATCAAAGTTCTGAAGATGGATGGTGGTGATGGTTGCACAACAATGTGAATGTACTTGATGCCACTGAACTGCATATTTGAAAATGGTTAAAATGGCAATTTTTATATCAAGGTATAAACACACACACAGAGGAAGCTTAATGGTTTACATATACTCTGTGGGCTGGCTTGATAATTATTTATTTCAATGTAGTAATTAAGATCATAGGCTTTGACCCCAGGTAGACCCAGGCCCCTACCCTAGTTCTGCTACTTTCCTTGGGTATGGACCTTAGGTTCTCTAAGCCTCAGTTTTTTCATCTATAAAATGAGGATGATGCCCACGTTTTGGGACAATTAAATGTGGGAATACGTGTGAACCTCTCAGCACATTGCCTAGCATATAGTAAACACTTAAATCTTAAACATTATTATTACATTGTTTCATGGAACATTGAAACAAGGACAAGGGGAACTTGTCTCCTAGCTTCCTCATAGCATAGTCCAGTGGCATACTTGTCCTGTATGCAGACATACCTGTAGCAGGAATACATGTTTTCTGGTTTCCTCTGTGCTTCCCTTTCTGTCTTTGATTGGAGAACTGGGCTTATTCATGTCTTCATTTGATACCACTGCCCTTATGTCTCTTAAATCCATCTAGATGTGATCTTTCTTTTATGCCTCTTGGTTTTCCAGGGACTTTATAGAGCATATCCTCTAACTCAGCTGTCCACGTGTTCACAACTGAGTCCATTGTTTCACCTCTTACCTCACTTAACATAAAAACCTTTACTAACCAAGTTCCCTTCTCAGTATTCCCATTTCTGTAGATAGAATACTTTTATTCTGGTCTGAGAGACCATGAAACTGGGAGTCATTTGTTAATACTCTTTTTTTTAAAAAAAATCTTTTGTATCCTGCCATGTAGATCTGTATTATCTTCCTCAGTATCCCTTAGATTTCCCTGCTCCTTGTTACACTTGCTGACATGACTCTAGACCAGGCTTTTATGAGCTGAGGGCAGACTGAAGTACTGCTATAGTTCTTAACTAGTCTTGTTGCCAGGGCTCTGCTACTTACTAGTTGTATGATCTCAGCCTCCCTCATCTTCAAAATGGGAGTTACAATTCCTACTGCATGACATACATGTGCAGTATTTAGCTAAATGTCTAACACATGGTAAACACTGCATAGGAAGTATTTGCTGTTATTTGAGTTTTTCTTCTTGGTAATTTTTGGAAATGATTAAGATTGAAGTGACAGTATTATAACAGACCAATCTTAAGGGACTACGATCTGAATGTTTCCCCTCTGATCGGGAAACTGTGGTAACTCATTATTGCCTACTGCCTTACTTATCTTTGAAGCTCTCCATTTGGCCCTCATTGTACCTTTCCAGCCTTATTTTACATGACACCCATCATGCAGTCTGTTCAAGCCAGACTAGTCTCACTGCCTCTCATGTATATCATGTTCATTTTTATAACTGGAATATTCATTTTCCTAGGTAGGAGACATTTTTTTTCATTAACTACTCTATCCAGCTCTGTAGAGTATCTCCTGTATGCTCCACCACTTAACCACTGTTGCCCTTGCACAATTAGGTTAAAGTTAATATCCAAAAAGAAAATTACTGTGCTAATTAATTCCTGCCAAATACTTAAAAGGGATATATCATGCAGTATAATTCATATGTAATATTTTTAGTGTCTTATATGCACATTTAGTACTTACATATTAGGCACTCAAATATTCATTCAGTGTATGCATTTCATTCTTATGGGCTGATGTTCTTCATGAGCTTTCTGAGGTATTGCATGATCCTAAGTGTCTGTTGAGTCTTTCTTGTCTTTTTGTTCATTGGTCCATTCATTCAAAAAACATTTATTGAATGCTGTGTGCTAGGCATGGTTCAAGATATTAGGGTTACAGTGGACAGAATAGGCAAGGGCTCTGATTTCCAGGATCTTACATTCGAGAATGAAGAAAGCAGTTAATGAATGAACAAAACTTCAGACAGTAATAAATACTTCAAAGAAAATAAAAGAGAGTTAGCTAAAAGGGAAGACTAATTGAGATTGGTTTAGAGAAGGCCTCAGTGAGAAGGTGATATTCAGGCTGAAAGACACAAGGCAGAATGTTTAATGCTAAGTTTTGGGGACATAAGGAACAGCTAGCGCAAAGGTCTAAAGTACGAACCAGGATCCAGTTGGGATTCTCAAATTGCATTTGGCTGTTGTTTAGTTTTTGCTTCATAATCTAAAATAGCCTCCTCCCCTTCCCCCCATTTGTTTTTGTTTTTTTCTTTTTTCTTTCGCTCAGTGACACTGACTTTTTGAAGAGACCAGTCTGGTTCTCTGGTAGACTCTTCCACATTCATGATTTGTCTTACTATTTCCTTGTGTCAATTAATTCCTTCCTTTATCACCTTTTAAGACAGTTGACAATTTACAATCCTTTGTGATACTGTGTATTCAAATTGTATCACACTTGATGTCAGCTTTTGCCATTATAATGATGCTGAATTTGATCACTTGGTTAATGTGCAAGTCCTAGATCTTTCCATTGTAAAGGTTTCCCTTTACATGGATCAAGTAATCTGTGGGTAGCAATTTAATACAACACAATTACTCTATTCCATCTTTCACCTGTTGGTTTTAAAGTCCATCAGAGATCCTTGCCTGAATCAGTTGTTTCACTGGAGGTTGCAAAAGGATGATTGTTATTGTTGTATTCCTTCCACATTTATTAGCTGGCTAATAAATGAGAATCAACTGAGAATCAACTACTAAAAGTCTCTCCTAATAAGGCAGGGTGTTTTGTTTAATTCTTTGCTTTTCATTGTAAATTTTCTTGGTGAAGAATTGGTCGCATCAGTGGTAGCAAATGAGTTTCTTTGCTATTTTCTGTATCATTGTAGGCACATGAATTTTTATTTATTCATTATTTTACAGTTAGTTACAGCCATTAGTCTCTTTAACGCAGAACTTTCACCAGTATGACTGTCTTCAGGCTAGTATTGTGTGTCCTTTTGACGTGCCCCGTGTGCCCTTTGGTGTTTGGGTTGTTTTCTCTCTCAAGATTTTCCAGGTGCACCTTGTACTCTCTGTTCTTGACCCGAAATCAGTCATTTTTCTAGGAAGACCTAGTTACTTTTACAGAGAATGCCATTAGAAACCAAGATCTGAGTGCTAGGAATGCTCATTGCTTACTGGGTCTTCATTATTTCTAGGTCCTTCCAATGGGCAGAGAGAGAAAATATGTTTTTTAGAAATCAAAACTTCATATTGATATTTCCAATTTAATTTGAATCTTTACAGGGTTCTTTTCTTTAGATTTTATATTTGTCTCTCTTTCCTTAAACTGAAAATCTTATTTTTTAGTACTGTTCACGTTTATTTGTTCTATACTACAGTATACATAATTTTTATTTTTATTTTTAAAAAATATTTATTTATTTATTTATTTGGCTGTGTCGGGTCTTTGTTGCAGCACGCGGGATCTTAGTTGCTGCGCACGGGATCTTAGTTGCAACATGCGGGATCTAGTTCCCTGACGAGGCACTGAACCTCGGCCCCCGTGCGTTGGGAGCGTGGAGTCTTAATCACTGGACTACCAGGGAAGTCCCGTACGTAACTTTTAAAAATATAGTATTCATGTTGTTACTAACAAAATTACTGAGGTAAATTTAAAATTTATTTGTGATTCTTTTTACCCTTAGAACATTCTGTCAACATCCAGTCAAGAAAATGGAAAACATACTAGATATTTCAAATAGAGGAGACTTAATATAGGTTGCAAGACTGAGAGAGCAAAAAAGAGTAGGGCAGGGTGACTTAGAGATTAATAACTAGGGTGAAACTGGGACTTCCCTGGTGGTCCAGTGGCTAAGATTCCGCGCTCCCAATGCAGGGGGCCCAGGTTCGATCCCTGGTCAGGGAACTAGATCCCACAAGCATGCCACAACTAAGAGTTTGCATGCTGCAACTAAAGATTCCACTCACTGCAACAAAGATCCTGCATGCCACAACTAAGACCCGACACAACCAAGTAAATAAATAAATATTTAAAAATAAATAAAGTAACTAGGGCGAAACTATTACCTCAAGAGTTGGGAACAAAAGGGATAGATGGTATTACCAAACCTTTTAAAGAAAATGGAGAGAGGGGTCACCCACGACCTCAAGCACTGCTGCCACTTTCAGATCTGGGACCAAGAGGGGGAATTGCCAAGATATGCCACATGACTGGTGCTTGGATCATCCTCTTCCTAATTTTTATTAGCTTCTGGTTTATCCTTACAGTGTTTCTTTTTGCAAAAATACACAAATATCTACATATATTCTTTTTTATCCTTTCTTACACAAAAGATTGCCATATTATGTACACTGTTCAGCATTTCTTTTCACTTAATATATCCTAGAGATTATGCCTTATTGGAACAGAGGTAATCCCTAATCATATTTGCAGCTTCATTGTGTGGATGTGCCAGATTTGTTCAACTAGTCAACTTTTTGATGGTAATCAGTAAGTAATGCTTTACTGCTGCTCTTTTAAAAATAGATTTTGGTGGAAATTCCCTTGCGGTGCAGTAGTTAGGACTCGGCACTTTCACTGCCGGGGGCCTGGGTTCAATCCCTGGTTTGGGAACTAAGATCTCACAAGCCATGTGGCGTGGCCAAAAAAAAAAAACAAACCCTACTTTAAAATAGATTTTGGTATGTGTGTTAGAAAGAGCATTGAGCTGATACAGGTTCTGTTTTGCCACTAAATGCATGACCTTAAGGAAGTTACCTAAATTTTCGGACTTCAGTTTCCTCATTTGTAGAATAAGGGTTAAATTGCTCCATAATCTCTAAGATCTCCTGCTATAATATTTTATATTTTTCTGAGAGTTTTATTAGCCATATTTTAAACCTATTGCTCAGTAAAGTATGTAAGGCATAGGAAAACTATAAACGAGAACATAAGGTTAAGTTTTAGAAGTACTACTGAGGGTTTTCTAAACTTGAATCTGCTCAGGTGCTTGTTAAAAAAATTAAGGTTCCTGGACCCATCCCTGTTTTCTGAAACAGTCTCTAGGAAGTGTACCTACTAGGTGATTTTTTTTTTTTTTTTTTTTAATGATCAAGCAAGCTTGTGAAACAAGATTTACTTCATGTGCATATACCATTGTCCTTTAGGTTTCCTGAGGATAGGGAGTAGTCAGGACATTATTTACCCTTCATGAATTCCTTTGCTCTGACCACCACCAGAAAAAAATGTAAGTAGAAATGAAAATTTCCATTCTCTTACAGCATCTTGTCAAAATGTATTATGTTCTTTGCAGAATATTTTTGTGTCAGTGAGGATGCTGGTTCTATATGCAAGCTGAGAGATTTGATAGGAATACCGTGCAATTGTAGAATGCTTTGAATTCTGCTTCCTGAAACACTGTTTTCACCATGCTTCTCATTTGCTCACATTTAGTGAATTCCTTCCTAGAGACTTCAGAACATATTGGGTTCCAGTTCTGGTTCCTTTTCTTTTTACAAAGCTGGCTAATTGTGGGCAAATGAATTTATCTGGGCCTCATAATCTTCATCTGTAAAACATAACTGATAATATGTCCCTGATAGAATTGAGGTAGGGTTAAACGAGATAAGGCACTTGGCACGAACTTTTAAAACCTGTTGATTCCCTTTGCTCTCAGCTAGTCTTGACACCAGCTGCACTTTAATTATTTCTTAAGAAGATGGTACTCAGAGTCCATGGACTGGCAACATTGGCATCACCAGGGCTAGAGTGCGGAATGTCAGGTCCCCCTCCAGGCCTACTGAATCTGAATCGGTAGTTTGAGATCCACATTAAAATTTGAGACGCATTGGCACCTTAAGAGATTTTCTTTTTGTCTGAGTTCCTAATGATTTCGTTGTTCTTTTTACCTTCGGCAGGTTGGTTTTGCTGTGCACTATTAGCTAAAGCTATTTTAGGTCAAATATGTGAGCACATGTTCAGAATAAAAGTTTACCTGCAGAAGTATTTACGTATTATTATTAAGTACTGTTAAAAGTTAGGTTTAGGTAGATTTTTTTATATTGTGAGAAATTCAGAAGAGTGCATAAAATATGTGCAGTGTAAAGAATAATTATAAGCAAACATCTGTGTAACCGCCATCCAGGTCAAGTGATAGAATATTGCCAGTGCCTCAGAGGTACTTCCAGTGTACCCCTCTTTGATTACAACCATTTCCTGTCTTAGAAGTAACTACTGTTTTGTCTCATGATAATTCCCTTGCTTTTCTTGATAGTTTTATCAACTATGTGTGTATCTAAACAGTAGTTCAGTTTTGCCTGTTTGTCAACTTCACATAAATGGAATCATACTTCGTGTATTCTTTTGTTGTCTTCTTCTGGTCAGTATTAGAGATGTATCCATTTATTGTATAGATTTTCTTTTTAAAGTAGTAGAGCGCAAAAAAATTCTGGCAAGTTTTGAATAATTTTAGCTGTAGTATTAAACCTTGATTTTTTTTTAAAGAAAACAGAAACATTAATTCAAAAAGATATATGCACCTCAATGTTCATAGCAGCATTATTTATGACAGCCAAGATATGAAAGCAACCTAAGTGTTCATCAGTGGATGAATGGGTAAAGAAGACATGGTACACACACACACACACACACACACTGTAATACTGCTCAGCCATAAAAACGAATGAAATTTTGCCATTTGTGACAACATGGATGGACTTGGAGGGTATTATGCTTAGTGAAATAAGTCAGAGAAAGACAAATACTGTATTATATCACTTATATGTGGAATCTAAAAAATACAGCAAACTAGTGAATATAACAAAAAAGAAACAGACTCAGATATAGAGAACAAACTAGTGGTTACCAGTGGGAGAGGGGAGGGGCGAGGGTCAAGATAGGGGTAGAGGATTAAGAAGTACATACTACTGTGTATAAAATATATAAGCTACAAAGGTATATTGTACAACACAGAGAATATAGCCAGTATTTTATAATAACCTTTAAAAATTGTGAATCACTATGTTGTATACCTGAAACTTATATAAAACTTATATGCTATTGTACATCAACTATACCTCAGTTAAAAACAAAAAACCTTGATGCTTAGTTTTCTTTGGAAAACACCCATTTATACAGAGTTTGTTTTTTTCTCCTCTACTTAAAGATACATAGCTGTAATATCTAAACCACTGTGCACTTTGTTTCTAAATATTACAAAATTGCTAGTTTTGTTATATTTATTTTTGGCAGGAATATTATACACTCTCCTGGGTGTCTTTTGTTTTAAAATTAGACTGTAGAGGGGACTTCCCTGGTGGTCCAGTGGCTAAGACTCTGGGCTCCCAATGCAGGGAGCCCGGGTTTGATCCCTGGTCAGGGAACTAGATCCTGCATGCTGCAACTAAAGATCTGGCATGTGGCAATGAAGATCCCACGTGCTGCAGCTAAGACCTGGCGCAGCCAAATAGATAGATAGGTAAGTAAATATTTTAATAAAATAAAATTACACTGTAGAATAGTCTACTTTTATTTATATTTATTTATTTATTTATTTTTGGCTGCTTTGGGTCTGAGTTGCGGCATGTGGGCTGTTTGTTGCAGCACGCGGGCTTCTCTCTAGTTGTGGTGCGTGGGCTCAGTAGTTGTGGCACGCAGGCTTAGTTGCCCTGCAGCATGTGGGATCTTAGTTCCCTGACCAGGGATCAAACTCGCGTCCCCTGCATTGGAAGGCGGATTCTTAACCACCGGACCACCAGGGAAGTCCCTATTCTACTTTTAAATATGTATTTTTACATTTAAAAATCAGAACCAAGTTGAATTTACTGAAAATTTGGGAGACATTTTTATAAATTACAGAATAGATGCTTGTTGTAATCAATTCACATAAGTGAATCCTTTTTTACAAACTACCACAGATAACTACTTTTGACAGTTTGAAATGAAATTTTCTCTGTGGATACAAAAAAAATTCACTTCTGCATTTTTAGGCAGAAATAGCTTTTTAAATTTGTAATATGTTGTAGAGTATTGTCCATCTCCTTTTAACAGCTACTTAAGATTATGGCTGTGTCATAATATGTTTGTCTACTCCCCTGTGAATGGACATTTGGCTTGTTTCTATTTATTTTTTAAATTTGCTGTTAAAACAGTGCTGCATAGAACACCTTCTTTGCAATTGTGCCAAGGTTTACTTCAGACATATTTCTAGAACTAGAATGTCCGAGTCATCTGGCCTGTGCATTTAAAATGTTGATAGATAACACTTTAAAAAAGATTTTAACAGGTATGATTTAGTTTTCCTTGACAGTCCTCAACTTGATCGGAAATTTTGAATTATTTTTATCTTAAAATTTATCTTTATTCCTTTGTCATTGATCCATTCTATTCATTTACCCATTGTCTACTACTTGCTAGTTGCTGAAGGCAGTATATACATGAATTAGACATACTTGCTGAGAAAGATGTGTACCTGATTATTATATATGGTAGAAAGTGAGAGGGAAATATAAAGGGAATTCAGAAAAAGAGATTCCTTCTAGTTGGAGAAATCAGGGAATGTTTTCCACAGTAGGTGGTGCTTGAGCTAGCCTCGAAGGATGGGTAGATTTGCACATAGGAAATTGTTCCCCAAACAGAGAGCAGCAAGGACAAAGGATTTTAGAGGTAGGAAAGAAGAGGCTCTGCTGAGATTCAGTTTGGCTGAATGATAGAGGACTAGACTGCAGTAGGGAGAGATACACAGAAAGAGAGGTTAGACCCAGATTGTGTTGACTTTAAAATGATATACCAGCTGTGGAAGACAGTTCTTCAAAAAATTAAACAAGGGACTTCCCTGGTGGCACAGTGGTTAAGAATCCACCTGCCAATGCAGGGGACACGGGTTCGAACGCTGGTCTGGGAAGATCCCACGTGCCTCGGAGCAGCTGGGCCTGTGCGCCACAACTACTGAGCCTGCGCTCTAGAGCCCGCGAGCCAGAACTACTGAAGCCTGCGCGCCTAGAGCCCATGCTCCGCAACAAGAGAAGCCACTGGAATGAGAAGCCCACGCACTGCAACAAAGAGTAGCCCCCGCTCGCCACAACTAGAGAAAGCCTGCGCGCAGCAACGAAGACCCAACGCAGCCAAAAATTAAAAAAAAAAAAAAGAGTTACCGTATGATCTAGCAGTTCCATTTCTAGGTGTCTATCCAAAAGAATTGAGAGCAAGAACTGAAACATATTTGTATATCAGTGTTCATAGTAACATATTTACAGTAGCCAAAAGGTGAAAACAGCAAATGTCCATCAATTGATGAAGGGATGGAATGGAATAAAATGTGGTATATACATACAATGAAATATTATTCAGCCTTCAAAAGGAATGAAATTCTGACACATACTACAATATGGGTGAAGTTAGAAGATGTTCTGTTAATAAGTAAACCAGACACAGAAGGACAAATGTTTTGTGATTCCACTTAAATGAGATACCTAGAGAGTAGTCCAATTCATAGAGACAGAAAGTAGAATAGTAGTTACCGGGAGCTGAGGGGAATTAGTATTTTTTTTTTAATGTGACTTTATTTGGAAATAAGGTCTTTTTTTTTTTTTTTGATTTTACTTATTTTTGGCTGCATTGGGTCCTCGTTGCTGCGCGTGGGCTTTCTCCAGTTGCCTCGAGCGGGGGCTACTCTTCCTTGCGGTGCGCGGGCTTCTCATTGTGGTGGCTTCTCTTGTGGAGCACAGGCTTTAGGCGCGTGGGCTTCAGTAGTTGTGGCATGGGGGCTCTAGAGCTCAGGCTCAGTAGTTGTGGCGCACGGGCTTAGTTGCTCCACAGCATGTGGGATCTTCCCGGACCAGGGCTCGAACCCGTGTCCCCTGCATTAGCAGGTGGATTCTTAACCACTGTGCCACCAGGGAAGCCTGGGAGTTAGTATTTAATGGGTATGGAGTTTCCATTTGGGATGATGAAAAAGTTCTGGAGATGGATAATGCCATTGAACTGTATACTTTAAAATGATTAAAATGTTAAGTTTTATGTGTATTTTACTACAATAAAAAATAAACACAAAAAATTGCAACGTTCAAGACCTTGAATATTAAAGAATTGGCACTGAGGACTCAATGATCTAGATTTGCACCATGAAGATTAATCCTGAATCGAAATAAAGGATAGATTGGGGAAGGAAGGAGTAAGCAATGGGAAAACCAGCTAGTTCTCTTCATTGCAGTAGTTTAGTTAAGAGATGATTTTGGCCTTTAAAGAAGCAGTGAGGTAATTGGAAGGAAGGGATAATATGAGAGAAATCTGTCAACTAATTAGATATGAGAGGAAAGAGAAAAGGAAAAATGAAAGGAGACTTCTAGGTTTTGAGTCAGGTAAATGGAAGGAAGGAAGATAAGCAGGTAGCCGGGAAAATGTTCAACAGGAGTTTGGTGTCAGCTGTCTAGAAGGCAATTGAAAATAAGAAGATGCAGATAGGTAGTTCAGGAATATCAGGCCTAGAATTTTGGAGTGATTAATTTGTCCATCTGTCTGTCCATCCATCCATCTTTCTGAACAAATGTTTCATTGAATTTGCCTTATACCAGGCATAGAACATGGACACATCAGTCTGTAACCTCAAGGATCTCACAGTCTAGCAAGTCACTCTCTTAGTAGTCATATTTGAAACCATGTGATTCTCTAAGGAGAAAATGTAGCAAGGGCAAAGAAGGCAAAAATGGAATTTTGGGGTCCACCTCAACATTTGGGGTATCAAAGGAGAAATGAACCTCAAAATGAGGGGACAGAGAGATAGTAGACATCAAGGGGAACATATATAGTCATCAAGAAGTAAACTGAATTTGAGGAACCAAAGTAGCGCTAAGATGAAGTTGGAAAATTTCAGAAATTTCTTTAAAATGAATTTGAAGTTTTGCTATTTTTATTTTGTCCATGGGAGTGATGACAATGTAATCTTGTTTCCTTTTTCTCTTTGCCATTTTTTATATTTTTTGATCCATAACTGATTGAGATAGAATTACATTAGTGTGCCAGTCAGCTGTGCTTTCAGCTTTGGATTTCTGCTGTTATCAGCAGAAATTCCCACTTGGAACTTTTGTCCTTAGTTTTTACCTATAAATAAAATATTGTCGGGACTTCCCTGGTGGCGCAGTGGTTAAGAATCCGCCTGCCATTGTAGGGGACACGGGTTCGATCCCTGGTCGGGGAAGAGCCCACATGCCGCGAAGCAACAAAGCCTGTGCGCCACAACTACTGAGCCTGTGCTCTAGAGCCCACGAGCCACAACTACTGAAGTGTGCACACCTAGAGCCCGTGCTCAGCAACAAGAGAAGCCACCGCAATGAGAAGCCCGCACGCTGCAACTAAGAGTAGCCCCGGCTCACCACAACTGGAGAAAGCCTGCGTGCAGCAACGAAGACCCAATGCAGCCAAAAATAAATAATTAATTTTAAAAAAATAAAAAAATAAAATAAAATATGGTCTTCCTTCAATCTAAATTGGCCTAGCTCATAATATACTTCTTTTTTATTGTGGTAAAATATACATAACATAAAATTAACCATTTTAACCGTTTTTAAGTGTACAGCGGCATTAAGTGTATTCACATTTAAAAAAATTTTTTTTTTATTTTATTTATTTATTTTTGGCTGCGTTGGGTCTTTGTTGCTGCATGTGGGCTTTCTCTAGTTGCGGCGAGCGGGGGCTACTCTTTGTTGCGGTGCGCGGGCTTCTCATCGTGGTGGTTTCTCTTGTCGCGGAGCACGGGTTCTATGCGCGCGGGCTTCAGTAGTCGTGGCTCGCGGGCTCCAGAGCGCAGGCTCAGTAGTTGTGGCGCACGGGCTTAGTTGCTCCGCAGCATGTGAGATCTTCCCAGATCAGGGCTCGAACCAGTGTCCCCTGCATTGGCAGACGGATTTTTAACCACTGCGCCACCAGGAAAGCGCCTATTTATCTCTTTAATTTTATACTTGTATCTCTTTTATGTTGGGTTTTTGTTTTTGTTTTGTTTTTGATTTTTAATGGAGTAAACATAATTATTTATTTGATTTACACTGCACCTGTAGTAGTTTAAAAAAAAATAATGACTATTGTTACTACAAGTAAGACTACTGAATACAGCTTTATTTTTTTTGTGATTTTTTTTGGTACTTAAAATATAACGCACAAAAGATATGCAGTAAGAAACACTGCTTTTTTTTTGTTTGTTTGTTTTGTATACTCTTTTTTTGTTTTTAACATCTTTATTGAAGTATAATTGCTTTACAATGGTGTGTTAGTTTCTGCTTTAAAACAAAGTGAATCAGTTATACATATACATATGTTCCCATATCTCTTCCCTCTTGCATCTCCCTCCCTCCCACCCTCCCTATCCCACCTCTCTAGGTGGTCACAAAGCACCGAGCTGATCTCCCTGTGCTATGCGGCTGCTTCCCACTAGCTATCTATTTTACATTTGGTAGGAAACACTGCTTTTTAAAGCTACTTGAACTAATTTCTCTCTCAGTGGTGTTATGGCACCAACTTGTTATACAATTAGGTAATTTTATTTTTTCAAATATTTTCTTCTTGTTAATTTCTCAAGATCACTGTTTTCCTTTCTGAAACTCCATTTCATGGGTGTTTACTTTCGTCCAGAGAATTTCGTTGTACAAGAATAAAAGAAGTTGAATGTTTCTGCATGCCTGTTTGTCTGGTTCATCTTCATGTACTCTCCATTTAACATTTCTCCTGTCTGAAGTTTTGATTATAGTTTGCAGCTTAAAAGAAGTAACAGGGAAGTACATAACTCCTCACAAACCAGGTGTTATCTTTCTTTTGTATGGTAATGTTATTGTGTGGGTGGGAATTCTATAAATGTGTCAGTTTGATTTTAGAATTTGTAAACTGATCTGGCATAGTAAATGTGAAGCAGTGAAATTAGGGGCATTTAGTTTTATAGTATGTTCTTATTTATGGGCTTCTTTTAAAGAATATTTAGAAACTAACAGAACATTGTAAATCAACTATATTTCTATGAAATTTTTTAAAGAAGAATATTTAAAGGCAGCTGTTTAGGATAGACCATTCAGTTTGACCTTTGGCTCCAAGGACAAAATCTCACCATCACATATTTCTTTCTACCTGGAATTTAATATTATAAGCTTTCTTTGAATACATTTGTATTTTGCACAGTCTTCACTTATTTTTATAAAAATGGTACAAAATACTGCATTTTGACATTTCCTGTTTTTTTTTAAACTAGACAATTGATACAGTATGCAGAATCAGCTTCCCTGAGATTATAGCAAATTTAAAGAAAGTCAAAGATAGAAATTAGTTTCCCTGACTCCACCCTTTTAAATGTGGACTCTTAAATTTGAATTAGGGTATTAAAGATTTTCAGCCATCACAGTATCCATCTGAATACAATATGATACAACACATATAAAAGGGCAGTTGGCATTGGCAATTTTCACTTGTTCCTGGACGCTGTATCTTACATCTTACAGCATATTGTCTGCCTAAAAGCAAAATTCTGGCTGTGCATGTTGCATGTTGATTGCCTTTTGTGCTCTTGCCTTTGTCTGGTCTTTATTGGAAACTGCAACAGCAATACGTGAAATATGGGTTTTAATTAGGCAAGTTATTAATGAGCAGAGTTGTAACTTGTGAAGTGGTGAAAAGTAGAAACTATCTGTATTATTTATCTAATGTTGCTTAGGTCTTATAGGCCACCTAACTCAACAAATATTTATACAACTCTAAGATAATGAAGATACTGTACAAAATGAATAGAAGGCCAGAAGCATACTTAACTGGTTGGAGGGGACGGGAGAATCCCCTCCAAAAGAAAGAACTCAAATAATGAATAGGAATTTGCCATACTGGCAAGTAGGAGAAGGGATTTGAGGAAGAGGGGTGGCCAGCAAGAGCAAAGACCAGAGATGGGAAAAGAGTTTAGGTTATTTCAGGAACAAGTAGCTCAAAATGACTGGTATATTTATTTTATATTACCTGGTAATTTCATTCATTTTATTAAAATGTTCATATTTCTGATAGGAAGAATTAAACCAAATAAGATATATTTTCCAGGGTTCAGGAGGACGACTATTTACTTTCTGTCCAGGTGACATTATATCAGAGTTTCTTCCATGAAATCTTTTCATCTATTCCATAAATGTTCTTTTTTTGGAGAGAAATACATATATTTGATCTTCCTTCATTCAGTAGTAATAATAGTAATAATAGCAATCTGCTTTCCTGCTATGTTGGAGAAATTTTAAAGTTTTAATCTATAAATGCAATATCATTTTTAAGTATAAGCAGAGCTCTCGGTATGTGAGGTTAAATTTACTGAAGATGGCAGTGACATTTTGATATCATTTGTTTCCCTCCCCCTCCCTATATCTGCTTATTATCCTAGAATCAATCAACTTATCAGTAACTTTTGGGGGGAAGCAAAGGCATTCCCAAATCAGTGGATCTTTTCTAAGGGAAAAATATGCTGCATCAGAAGTGACTAAATATTAAAAATGAGGAGATATAACCAGTAACTGATACTATGTATTTCCCCTAAGTCCTTTATTTATTTATTTTTTTATGGGTTTGCCTGATTTCTTTTTTTTTTTTTTTTTTTTTTGGCTGCGGGGAGGTGTGTGGGATCTTAGGTCCCCCACCAGGGATCGAACCCACGCCCCCTGCAGTGGAAGCACATAGTCTTAAATCACTGGACTGCCAGGGCAGTCCCCCCTCGAAGTCCTTGAAAATGTTAGTTTATTACTTCCTACATACTTCTGTTGACATTTTCATTATGGGGTGTTTTAGAGGGAAGGTGTCTTAGCTGAGGCTGCCATAACAAAATACCATAGGATAGTTGGCTTAAACAACAGAAATTTATTTCTCACAGTTCTGAAGACTGGCAAGTCGAAGATCAAGGTGCTGGCAAAGCAGTTGTCATTCTGAGGCTTCTTCTTTTCGTTTGTAGGTAGCTGCCATCTTCTTGTACTCTCACATGACCACTTTGGGGAAAGAGTGAGCAAGCTCTCTGGTGTCTCTTCTTATAAGGGCACTAATCCCATTATAATGGCCCTACCCTCATGACTTCACCTAACCCTAATTATCTCCCAAATGCTCCATCTCCAAATAACCATTACATTGAGGGTTAGGACTTTAGCATATGAATTTGAGGGGGGACACAAACATTCAGTCCTAACAGACGGTAATAAGAGTTCCTCATCAGTATTTTGTTTTTATCATTTCAGGACTATTCCCGAAGGAAATGAATAGAAGATCTTAAGAGTTTGCTTAATAATGTGATCAAAATTGAGCTTTGGAAAATCCTCTCAAAGGGGTCAATTGAGGCCTTGCCTCCTTAATATTGATATGCTTTTGTCATACAGCTCTTTTACTATCTATATTTTGAGTTTTTATTTGCACAGAAACTGAATATATATTAATAAATGTTGATAGCTCACTTCAGCAAAGGGAAGAATAGTTTGTAAGCAAGGGTTTTGTGATTTACTTATTTAATTCTGAAGTCAGCTACTTAAACTAGCAGTCTAGTTCTGGGTGTGCAAATGTAAAGGAACGCTTTGGGGGGTAAACAAATTGTCAATCATATGACGGTTGGAAGTGAGGTCTTGGGTGCTATCTTGATGCCTTGTAATGGAAAGTACTGGTTGGTTTTCATTTCTTTATTTTTAACCTTCATTTCCCCATTGTGAATTTCCTGGCATAGATATACATGAAAGTTTTATTTGCCCAAGGTATAAAGAATGAATTTATGCAGCACTCTTCTGGTTGAAATTATTTTCTAGCTCTCTCGGCCTTAGTGCCATCTTCTTAGAAACTTGAGTGCTCTGAGAGTCAAGTGGAGGAAGAAGTGAATAGGCACAAAAGAAGAAAGATGAGGCAGAGGTCCAGATAAACCACTAGCTTGTGCAGCATGGAAGCCACAGGAGCAGAAACAAGGAAAACCAGAGGCCAGGGACACTGGTGCAAATTGTTGGATTTCATGCCTAACATCTAGAACTTGTCTCAGTGGATCTAGAGCATCCATTGCCATCTGATTGCTTCCACCACATTTGAGAGACCCTTCGTGCTCATACCAAATCAGTCCCCTTTGGTCCTTTGTCCTGGACCTGTGACATTCTGGACTAGTTCTGTTCTCAGTGTGGTTAAATATAACACATGTACAGTAAATCATCTCTTTTGTTGTCTTAGCTGAAGAAAGAAAAAAGAAAAATTATTTTCTATCCACTGTAAAACTAGCTTAGTATCAAGCTACATCGTATGCTAATAAGAATTTTACCTAGGTGGAGACAAATTAGGAAGATGAGGGAAATTAAGCCACACCTACTGGAAGGGGGAGAATCTACATGAATCATTTGGAAATTTGCAAGGGAGATTTCTCTCCCCTCTTCTTTATTTTTTTCCACCCCTTTTTCAATCATTTATATTAGTATGAACTCATGGATATTTATTTTGTGCTCAAATTGTTTCAACTTTGGCCATCAGGAGTTCTTTCATTTGTCTCTTATGTTCTTTTGATATAATCCCATAAATGTTTTGTTTTTGAATCACATCCTTGCTTTCTGGCACTACAGAATTATTCAGGCTCATCATGTATAGTTCTTGTCCTAGTCCTAGTTCTGCCATTTCACCAAGAAGCCATTGTTCCTTTTATTGGAAAATGGTATTAGAAATCAAGATCAGAGGACTTCCCTGGTGGTGCAGTAGGTAAGAACCCACCTGCCAATGCAGGGGACCCGGGTTCAAGCCCTGGTCCAGGAAGATCCCACACACCTTGGAGCAACTAAGCCCGTGTGCCACAACTACTGAGCCTGCGCTCTAGAGCCCGTGAGCCACAACTGCTGAGCCCATGTGCCACAACTACTGAAGCCCACACGCCTAGAGCCCCTGCTCTGCAACAAGATAAGCAACCACAATAAGAAGCCCACGCACCGCAATGAAGAGTAGCCCCTGCTCGCCGCAACTAGAGAAAACCTGCGCGCAGCAATGAAGACCCAGTGCAGCACCCCCCCAAAAAAAAAAAAAATCAGGATCTGGGTGCTAGATATACTTATTGCTACTGGGGGTGTTGTTGCTTCTAGGCCCTCTCAGCTGACAGTGCAAGGATATATATGTATATATACTAACCCCTGTGTATATATAAATCTATAAATATTTCTTTTTTTATTTTTATTTTTTATTTTTTTAAAACTTTGGGTTTATTTATTTATTTATTTATTTATGGCTGTGTTGGGTCTTCGTTTCGTGTGAGGGCTTTCTCTAGTTGCGGCAAGCGGGGGCCACTCTTCATCGCGGTGCGCAGGCCTCTCTCTATCGCGGCCCCTCCCGTTGCGGGGCACAGGCTCCAGACGCGCAGGCTCAGCAGTTGTGGCTCACGGGCCCAGTTGCTCCGCGGCATGTGGGATCTTCCCAGACCAGGGCTCGAACCCGTGTCCCCTGCATTGGCAGGCAGATTCTCAACCACTGCGCCACCAGGGAAGCCCTATAAATATTTCTATATGTAATCATCTATACTATATTGTATCTGTACTCTGATCTATTATCGTATGATCATTCTACACTCCTTCCCTCACTTGTCTGTAAATTCCCACTCCAACAGTGAGAAGCTTGGCTCCTGCCATCCACCATTCATCTACTAATTGTTCAGCTTCATTATACATATATAGCTATATTAGAATTAACTGTGTTTCTGTGGGAAACGAGTTCAAGCAGAGTCTAGTGCTTACGTGCAGTTCCTTTTGCATTTAGTGTTACAGATGCCACTCATGTAGTCAGCGACTTTTCATCCACTCATGACTGTTTTATATATTTGTAATACAGTTAGATTCTTTAGTCATAGTCTCACTCCTTCCTAATAAGTCTTTTAGAAATTTGCATACATTAAGACTCTGTGCTGTAAAGTTCTGTGGGTTTTGACAAATGTGGATCGGGATAGTAAGTTTTACTTGAATTTTAAAATGCTTTTAAAAATGGTTTGGCCAAAATGACTTTTAAGTCCCACTTCTAAAGTGCTATGATTCTTTTGTTTTTTTTTTGGCTCCACTGTGCGGCATGCGGGATCTTAGTTCCCTGACCAGGGATCGAACCTGCGTCCCCTGCAGTAGAAGCGAGGAGTCTTAACTATTGGACCACCAGGGTAGTCCCAGTGCTATGATTCTAATGCTTATCATTCTTTGTGGCCTCCCTTTAATGTTTTCCTTCTGGGACTTAGCACTATTAAAAATTGGCAGTTTGGGGTAAGGGAGTGGGGGCTTGCTTATTTGTTTGTTTTTTGTTTTTTCAGCTAGGCCCTTGGCAACATGCAGATTTCCATAAGGATTAGTATGTCTTCAAAAATTCCAGGCATCTTAGAATCTATGATTGAATGATGGCAGTTATTTGTAATCTGTCATAGAATAATATCCTGGCATTTTCCCCCTGATCATTTTAAAGTGTCATCCCTATTGTTCATTTTACAGTTTTATACTTAGTTGACTCATTTGGTTAGCAAGGAGTTCAGGTGCAGCAAGTAGTTCAAGATTTATTTTTATTTCAGTTAGCTTCATCAGTGAAGAAAAACCTATTTTATATCGTACTACCAACTAAGGCAAACTGTCTTAGTAGATGTGCTTTTGGTCACAAGGAGGGCCATGTGAAAGAATGGTCTGATATGAGTTCTTCAACACTAAACGCTTCAGGAGTACACTTGGCAACCCAGAAGTGAGTCACTAACATTAAGCTCTTCAGTAAGGGACCTTGTGATCTTCATTCATTAAAAAAGTATTTATATTGATAAGGTAACTACTAATGTGCTAGATGTACAAAGATGAATATGACTTAGTCTCTAATCTCAAGGAGTGTACAATGTAGTGGGGAAGAAAGGAATCTAGTGGAGTAGAAGCAGGTCATAGACGTGGGGGCTGTGTAAGTGAACAGACTTTTTGGTGACGTCTGTTGGAGATTAGAAGAGGTTAGTTGGCTCATCATAAATTGAAAGTTTTCAGAACAGATAAAACTTGTTCAAGGGCATTTACCCATTGCTTAGATGGCATCCGTGTAGCTCACATCTATGTTTTGTCACTAGTTTAAGTTTAAATTGTATGGTAATAAAAGCTATAGTTGATTCTGGCTAGTGAAACTAACTCAAGTAGTCCTATTACAAAAGAAATGGAATCAGTGGACGGAAAAGTCTCACAAAGAAAACTCCAGGGACTTCCTTGGTGGCGCAGTGGTTAAGAATCCGCCTGCCAATGCAGAGGACATGGGTTCGAGCCCTGGTCCGGGAAGATCCCACATGCCACGGAGCAACTAAGCCTGTGGGCCACAACTACTGAGCCTGCGCTCTAGAGCCTGTGAGCCACAACCACAACAGGAGAAACCACCACAATGAGAAGCCCGCGCACGGCAACGAAGAGTAGCCCCTGCTCGCCACAACTAGAGAAAGCCCACGCACAGCAACAAAGACCCAATGCAGCCAAAAATTAAAAAAAGAAAAAAAAAAAAGAATCCACCTGCCAATGCAGGGAACACGGGTTTGAGCCCTGGTCCGGGAAGATCCCACATGCTGCGGAGCAACTAAGTCCCTGCGCCACAACTACTGAGCCTGCGCTCTAGAGCCTACAAGTCACAACTACTGAGCCCGCGTGCCACAACTACTGAAGCCTGCGCGCCTAGAGCCGGTGCTCCGCAATAAGAGAAGCCACCGCAATGAGAAACCTGCGCACTGCAACGAAGAGAAAGCCCCACTTGCCACAACTAGAGAAAGCCCGCGTGCAGCAACGAAGACCCAACGCAGCCAAATAAATAAATAAATAAATAAATAAACTTTCTTTAAAAGAAAGAAAACTCCAGGCCTATATAGATTTGCAAGCAATTTCTGCCAAATATTCTAGGAACAGATAATTCCAGTTTTATGTAAACTCTTCCAGAGAATGGGGGGAAAGGAACTGTCCCCAAATCAGTTTATGAAACTAGCATGATTTTGATTCCAAAACCAGGAATAGACAGTACAAGAAAGAAATTATATGTTGTGTCTCTCATGAACATAGATGCAAAAATCCTAAACTAAACATTAGCAGAATGAATCTAGCATTGTAAAACATATAATAAACTGTGGCCTAATTCAGTTTATCTGAGGAATGCAAGCTTGTTTTAACATTAGAAAATCAATTAGTAGGGTGGTCCAGTGATGGTCCTATGGTTAAGACTCTGCGCTCCCAATGCAGGGGGCCCGGGTTCCAATCCCTGATCAGGGAACTAGATCCTGCATGCTGCAGCTAATCCCACATGTTGCAACTAAGGCCCCGCGTGCCGCAACTAAGATCCAACACAGCCAAATAAATAAATATTTTTTAAAAATCAATTAATATAACATTTCACCAATAGACTAACAGGAAACATGATACTTTAATAATTGAGCAAAAGCATTTGATAGACTTTTTAAAAGTATTTATTTATTTATTTATTTATGGCTGTGTTGGGTCTTTGTTTCTGTGCCAGGGCTTTCTCTAGTTGTGGCAAGCGGGGGCCACTCTTCATCCCGGTGCGTGGGCCTCTCACTATCGCGGCCACTCTTGTCGTGGAGCACAGGCTCCAGACGCGCAGGCTCAGTAATTGTGGCTCACGGGCCCAGCTGCTCCGCGGCACGTGGGATCTTCCCAGACCAGGGCTCGAACCCGTGTCCCCTGTATTCGCAGGCAGGGTCTCAACCACTGCGCCACCAGGGAAGCCCAGCATTTGCTAGACTTTTAAAGCCCCTTTATGATTTTAAAATCAAGTCAAATTAAAATCACTTGCTGCATACACTGCAGGTGGGAGTGTAAATTGGAACAGTCACTTTGAAAGACAGTTTGACATTATCTAGTAAAGATGTATAACCTACACCCAGCAATTTCACTCCTAAATATGTACTCTAGAGCGTTGTTTTTCAGCCTGTGGCTTGCAGCCCATTAGAATGAAGACAATTTAGTGGCATTTGACCAACGATTTTCTTAACTGGTAAATACAATAGAAAATATCAGTGTACTTTACTGTAAGGGTATTATTTTGTGAAACTTATTCCTAGCTATGTATCTGTGTATGTGTGGGTAGACTGATTTGCGAGGTGAAATGTATTTTCTTATTGTGGTTGCTGTCAAAATTTGAAAGCCACTATTCTAGAGAAGCTAAAAAATGCTCATTATTTCATAAGAGCAAAACATTGGAAACAACTGATTTCATTCAACAAGGATAAATTATGACTGATACAACAAGGTTTTGCACTGCAGTGAAAATGAACTGCAGCTACGTTTAACAACTAAGCAGTGTATTGCTTAGGAATATATATGTATATTTGTTTGTTAAAAATTCTTTTTTTTAAATTTTTTAAAAATTTATTTTATTTATTTATTTTTGGCTATATTGGGTCTTCGTTGCTGCGTGCGGGCTTTCTCTAGTTGCGGTGAGTGGGGGCTACTCTTCGTGGCGGTGCGTGGGCTTCTCATTGCAGGGGCTTCTCATTGCAGTGGCTTCTCTTGTTGCAGAGCGCGGGATCTAGGTGTGCGGGCTTCAGTAGTTGTGGCGCACAGGCTTAGTTGCTCCACAGCATGTGGAATCTTCCTTGACTAGGGCTCGAACCCGTGTCCCCTGCATTGGCAGGAGGATTCTTAACCACTGCACCACCAGGGAAGTCCTATGCAGTTTTTAAAAATTGTGGTAAATTTATATAACATGAAGTTTACCATTTTAATCATTTTTAACTGTACAGTTAAGTGGCATTGAGTACATTCACATTATTGTGCAACCATCACCGTTATTCATCCCAGAATGTTTTTATCTTCCCTGACTGAAACTCCATACACATTGAACAATAATTCCCTGTTCTCCCCACCCTCTAGCTCCCCTGGCAACCACCATTCTACTTTGCTGTATAACTTGAGTACTCTAGGTACCTCACATAATCGGAATCATGTAGTACTTATCCTTTCATGTCTGGCTTGTTTCACTTAGCATAATGTCTTCAGGCTTCTCCTTGTAGCATGTGTCAGAATTTCCTTCCTGTTTAAGGCTAAATAATATTCTGTTACGTGTGTATACTGCATTTTGTTTATCTGTTATCCACTGATAGACATTTGAGTTGTTTCTACCTTTTTGCTGTTGTGAACAGCGCTGCTATGAACATGGGTATACATATACCTGTTTGAGTCCCAGCTTTCAGTTCTTTTGGGTATATATCCAGGAGTGAAGTTGCTGGATCATATGGTAATTCTGACTGATTTTTTTGAGAAATTGTCATACTGTTTCCCACTGTGGCTGTACCTCTCTATGGTTTTGTCTGTACGATATATCAGTATTTGGCTGTTAAAAGTTAATTTTAAAAAGGCAAAGCCTCCTTCTTTCCCTCTTCAGAGGTGCTGCTCCTAACTTTGACGTGTGTCTTTCTAGATCATTTTTCTATGCATATATATATAGATATAGATACCTATGTGGATATACAATTTTGATTTGTTCCTTTGTTGTTGTTGTTGAACTGGCTGTGAAAGAGTTGTTCAGGTGCTCCCTTAAAAATAAAAATGCCTGGGATCCAGCCCCCCAGAGATTTTGATTAGATTGGCTTGAATGGGCTTAAGAATCTGAATTTTAATAGTTCTCAGACGATTCTGATGGGCAGCCATTGATTTATTATTTAACATAAGTGGTATTAATCATATTATTTTGCAGTTTTTGGAGATCTCTTCATGCCAATATATTCTGGCATACCCACATTTTAAAAAACTAGTGCTTTAAATTCCGTAGCTTAGATATAGCATAATTTACATAGCCATTCTTCCATTCATGGACTTTCATTTTCCTCTTTGGCCGCACTGCGCAGCATGCAGAACTTCCCCGACCAGAGGTTGAACCCGTGCCGCCTGCAGTGGAAGAGCTACATCTTAACCACTGGACCACCAGGGAAGTCCTATTAATGGACTTTTAGGTAGTTGCAAGTTTTTGTCATTACAGAGAAGATGCAACAAACCTCCACTTGTGCACAGGTATAGATGTTTGTGTTGGAAAGATACCTGAAAATTAACTTGCTGGGTCAAACGGCAAGTCAATACCACCAAATCCAATACATTACTGAAATTTTCCTTCTTCTGTATGAACTTTTTCTTCTTCTGAAGAAGGAAATACTTATATAGTTGACCCTTGAGCAACAGGTGTGAACTGCACGGGACCACTTATACAGGGATTTTCTTTTTCCAGTAGTAAATGCTACAGTAATACACCATCTGGGGGTGGATATGGAGGAACCGCATATAAGGAGGGCTGTTACTGGGTTGGCCAAAAAGTTCATTGGGCGTTTCCGTAAGATGGCTCCAGTAGCACTTAGTTGTCTTTAACTTGATTCAAAACAATTTTGTTAGATTGTAGCGTGGCAGCTGTCATATCAGCGTGCACTTAAAAAAACACCATCAAAATTGGTGAATTTTTGTGTAGCCATTTGAATATTGACGACGGAAGAAAAAAAGCAACATTTTCGGCACATATTATGCTTTATTGTCTCAAGAAACGTAAAAACGCAACTGAAACTCACAAAAAGATTTGTGCAGTGTATGGAGAAGGTGCTGTGACTGATCAGATGCGTCAAAGGTGGTTTGTGAGGTTTCGTGCTGGAGATTTCTCGCTGGACGATGCTCCACGGTCGGGTAGACCAGTTGACGCTGATGGCGATCGAATCGAGACGTTAGTTGAAAACAATCAACGTTATAGCACGCAGGAGATAACTGACATGCTCAAAATATCCAAACCAAGTGTTGAAAATCATTTGCACTAGCTTGGTTATGTTGATCGCTTTGACGTTTGGGTTCCGTATAAGTTAGGTGAAGAAAACCTTCTTGACCATATTTCCGCATGCGATTCTCTACTTAAACGTAACGAAAATGTTCTGTTTATAAAACAAATTGTGACGGGCGATGAAAAGTGGATACTGTACAATAATGTAGAACAGAAGAGATCATGGGGCAAGTGAAATGAACTTCCATCAACCACACCAAAGGCTGGTCTTCATCCAAAGAAGGTGATGTTGGGACTTCCCTGGTGGCATAGTGGTTAAGAATCCACCTGCCAATGCAGGGGACACAGTTCGAGCCCTGGTCTGGGAAGATCCCATATGCTGCGGAGCAACTGGGCCCGTGCACCACAACTACTGAGCCTGCACTCTAGAGCCCACGAGCCACAACTATTGAAGCCCATGCACCTAGAGCCCATGCTCCGCAACAAAGGGAAGCCCCCGCTTGCTGCAACTAGAGAAAGCCTGCGCGCAGCAACGAAGACCCAATGCAGCCAAAAATAAATAAATAAATTTATTTAAAAAAACCCAAAAAACAAAGAAGGTGATGCTGTGTATATGGTGGGATTGGAAGGAAGTCCTCTATTATGAGCTCTTTCCTGAAAACAAATGATTAATTCCAACAAGTACTGCTCCCAGTTAGACCAACCAAAAGCAGCAGTTGTCGAAAAGCGTCTGGAATTAGTCAACAGAAAATGCATTATCTTCCATCAGGATAATGCAAGACTGCATGTTTCTTTGATGACCAGGCAAAAACTGTTACAGCTTGTCTGGGAAGTTCTGATTCATCCACTGTATTCACCAGACATTGCACCTTTAGATTTCCATTTATTTCAATCTTTACAAAATTCTCTTAATGGGAAAAATTTCAATTCCCCGGAAGACTGTAAAAGACACCTGGAACAGTTCTTTGCTCAAAAAGATAAAAAGTTTTGGGAAGATGGAATTATGAAGTTGCCTGAAAAATGGCAGAAGGTAGTGGAACAAAATGGTGAATACATTGTTCAGTAAAGTTCTTGGTGAAAATGAAAAATGTGTCTTTTATTTTTACTTGAAAACTGAAGGAACTTTTTGGCCAACCCAGTAGTTATACGCAGATTTCAACTGAGTGGAGGAGGGTAGACACCCCTAATTCCCGCCTTGTTCAAGGATCAGCTATACAAGAAGTTCTGTGCAATAGCAGAAATACTTGTATAAGATACGTTGATATATTTAAAAGAAACTTAAAATCAATTGCTGTTATTTTTTTTTAATTTTGGGGAAAATATTAATGATACAGAGCTGATTATGCAAAGTAAAATGAATTTGATTTTTAAAAAGCTATTCCTTCTGGGAATTCCCTGGCGGTCCAGTGGTTAGGACTCTGCACTTCCACTGCAGGGGCCACGGATTTGATCCCTGGTCAGGGAACAAAGATCCTTCAAGTTGCACGGCATGGCCAAAAACAATAATAATAATAAAATAAAACTTAAAAAAAAATTTCTTCCTTCCATTGAAATAGATCTGCAGTGGATGACTGAACTAGAAAGTTGTTAGCCCTTCTTAAAACTGAAACCATGAAGTGATGATTGCTTTAAACATCCTTAACCCAGGGAAGACTTTTATTTTCCTTATTATTTCATAGACTTTCCTCTGGATTTTGAAGAGTTTTCTAACTTAGATCATTTTGGAATGAGGTTTGGACTTGTTCCTTTTTTTCCTTTCTCTTTTTTCTTTTTTTTTTTTAATGTGTCATAAAATAGCATCTTATGTTTTAAACTTTAGCTTCTATGGGAAGTTTTGAAGCTCTATGGTTTGACTGTAATATCCCTAATAACAGTAATAAAATTTGATATATTCCATTGCAGTTTAAAAGAAAAAAAGGTGCTACAGTTAAGTCTTGTTAAAAATACAGACCTTAAGAACTTAGTGGGGAAAACACATGAGTAAAAAAGCATTATAAATTCACCAGCCAATGAGACAAAAGAGCAGCTAAGCTATTTCTAAAAGAAATCAGGTTACATTCATCTTTCATGCATTCTTGCCAGTAGCCACCATTGTCTCTCTTTTTCTAGCATTTGGAAATGGTTTCCCAGCATGCTGGGAGTTTTAATTTAAATTAGCCTTTAAAAAATTTCAGACTGTATAACTTGTTTAAATTATGGGATTTTTTTTCACAAAGTAAATAACTAGTAAAATGAAATAGCCTGACATAGTAGTGAAATAGTAGTCCCAAAAATATTGGTTCAGGTTCATATTGTCTTGAGGGTTTGTGCATGCGTGTGTTTATAAGGTTTCCTTTCTTGGAAGGAAAAGCCTTTATTCAGAGATTATGATCTTCCAACTTGTTCACGTTTTTAAACGTCCTTTTATGAAACTATGACGATATTAGATGGTAGGATTTGTGGGTGTGGGTAGGTAGTTTTTTTTTGTTTTTTTCCTGCCTTATTTGGGAAAATAAAAAGTTGTCGGCCCTATCTCAGTTCAAAAACACTTGCTGGTCTGTGAAATTCAGAGGTCTGGGAACCATTGTGATAGAACCTTTCCCCAAAAGGCTAAGAGAATCCTGGTATGCAGTGGTTTTGCATACTCCTCCCTTGTTTTCAGAATGAGGGTACATAATGGCAGAAAAATCAGAACATCTTAAAAATAGTAATGACTTGGGACTTCCCTGGTGGCGCAGTGGTTAAGACTCTGCGCTCCCAATGCAGGGGGCCCGGGTTCCATTCCTGGTCAGGGAACTAGATCCCACATGCGTGCTACAACTAAGAGTTCGCATGCTGCAACTGAGAAGCCCATGTGCCGCAACTAAGACCCAGTGCAACCAAATAAATAAATAAATATTTTTAAAAAATAGTAATGATTTGCTTAAGTACTATACATTTTATTTATTTTTAATTTTTAAAATTTAAAAAAATTTTTTGGTTGCACCACGCAGCTTACAGGATCTTAGTTCCCTGACCAGGGATCAAACCCGTGCCCCCTGCAGTGGAAGCATGGAGTCTTAACCACTGGGCTGCCAGGGAAGTCCCTTATGCCCCATTGTTACCTTCTAGTTTTATTTGTCTTTAACCATCTGAAATCTGTGATTTTATTATTTTTCATTTAAATTTTTGATACGAAGTTTCTGGTTTTTTCAATCAGAATATCTAGAAATGAACATTTAGGTTTTGTTGTTGACTCTGAAATGAATTCATAAAGCTTTGTTTGCTTATTTATTCAGCAGCCTTTTGCTGAGTGTGTATATGGATGCAAGAAATAGAATTATTTTCTTTTGTGCCCTAAGGGGAGAGGAGGAGGCAGACAGACAACAGTATAGTAATTGCTAGTATGAAGGCAGGTACTTAGTATTGTGGAAGCACAGAGGGAGAGGTAGGTGTGCTTTGAGCGTTTCTGCAGCCTGGTGCAGTCAGTTTTGAGTTAACACAGTTTACTACTGTTACAGTATGGTTATTTGCCTCTTTTGCATTTTCTTACTTTCCTAAATAATTATTTTCAAGAGGAAAATAATTTCCAAGCCTAGAAAATTGCACCTTTTAATGCACCTTTTCTCTAACTCTCCTCTGATTTGTACTACACTTCAAATGAAAGCCTTTTGTTTAAAATCACTGTTACAGTTAAATTATTATCATTATTATTTTTTCTGGGCTCTGTATTCTGTTTATCATTATTTTTTATAAATCTATTTATTTATTTTTGGCTGCGTTGGGTCTTCGTTGCTGTGCGCGGGCTTTCTCTAGTTGCAGCAAGCGGGGGCTACTCTTCATTGTGGTGCGCGG
Organism: Eschrichtius robustus; assembly: GCF_028021215.1. Lineage (NCBI taxonomy): Eukaryota > Metazoa > Chordata > Mammalia > Artiodactyla > Eschrichtiidae > Eschrichtius > Eschrichtius robustus. The sequence goes on along the minus strand of NC_090826.1, from coordinate 12,824,939 downwards.
GCTTCTCATTGAGGTGGCTTTCCTTGTTGCAGAGCATGGGCTCTAAGCGCTCGGGCTTCAGTAGTTGTGGCACGCCGGCTCAGTAGTTGTGGCTCTCGGACTCCAGAGCATAGGCTCAGTAGTTGTGGCACACGGGCTTGGTTGCTCCGTGGCATACGGGATCTTCCCGGACCAGGGCTCGAACCCGTGTCCCCTGCATTAGCAGGCGGATTCTTAACCACTGCGCCACCAGGGAAGTCCTACAGTTAAATTATTACAATTAGAATTACTCTATACTTTGTATATTATTATTGTCTTCTCTTAAAATCTAAAAATTCAAGCTCTTACGAAATATAAATTTTAGTGTTAAAGTTTTGTTACACTTTTTTCATTTTATACCACATGAAACATTTTGCTGAACCTAGAGTATATGGTTCTCCATATGGAATTTTCAGAACCTAGAATATCTTCATTGATGATTGAAACCAGTACATTTTTCTCAACCATTTATACTTAGTAAAATCCTTTGCTGCTATATATGAATATGGGGAATGGCCCTGAGAACTGTACATTTCTGCTACTATTCTGTAACAGTCGTAAAATGCTTTCATTTAACATCAGCCATTGCAAAGAATAAGAAAGTATACTGATGGGTAGTTTGGGGAAATATTTTATTTTCTGTTTCATTAAAGGGACTCTTACTTGGATAACACAGAGATGAGTTAACCGTTTAAAAAGAAGAAACCTCACTGCAGCTGATATCTGTTATTAAATTTGGAATGCTTTCTAGAAACAGCTCTCTGAATTTACTTGTCAAAATAGCTCACAGTTTGCTAATAGCAACAGTAGTTATGCCAAATTATTCTATTTCTAGACTTTTTTTTTTTTTTTAACTTATTTATTTATTTATTTTTGGCTGTGTTGGGTCTTCGTTTCTGTGTGAGGGCTTTCTCTAGTTGTGGCAAGCGGGGGCCACTCTTCATCGCGGTGCGCGGGCCTCTCACTATCGCGGCCTCTCTTGTTGTGGAGCACAGGCTCCAGACGCGCAGGCTCAGTAGTTGTGGCTCACGGGCCCAGTTGCTCCGCGGCATGTGGGATCTTCCCAGACCAGGGCTCGAACCCGTGTCCCCTGCATTGGCAGGCGGACTCTCAACCACTGCACCGCCAGGGAAGCCCTCTAGACTTTTTTTTTATCAAAACATTGACTGTCAGGAGCTAAGGAGTCTCCAGATTATGAGCTTCTGTTAATGTAGATAAAATATTAAGTAGTTTGTACATGTGGTAAAATACCCATCGAGTAAAAAACAGTTTTTGCCCTTTTTAAAAAAATTTTCTTTTTTTATCATTCTTTTTAAATTTATTTTATTTTTGGCTGCATCGGATCTTCGTTGCTGCACGGGCTTTCTCTAGTTGCAGTGAGCAGAGGCTACTCTTTGTTGCAGTGCACAGGCTTCTCATTGCGGTGGCTTCTCTTGTTGCGGAGCACGGGCTCTAGGCGCACAGGCTTCAGTAGTTGTGGCTCGCGGGCTCTAGAGCGCAGGCTCAGTAGTTGTGGCGCATGGGCTTAGTTGCTCCGTGGCATATGGGATCTTCCCAGATCAGGACTCGAACCCGTGACCCTGAGTTGGCAGGCGGATTCTTAACCACTGCGCCACCAGGGAAGCCCAGTTTTTGCCCTTTTGTCCTAAAAGTAATTCTGTAAGTGGCAAAGAATATCATACAGGAGACAGTAACTTGAAAATCTTTCATCTTTCCACCTTCCCCCATTTCATTCTCTGGGATGCTACCTATTCTTCAAAGCCAAAATGCTTGCTTCTGTGTTACTTCCTTCTCATACTAGTTGGAAGCCGTCTCTTCCTTCCCTGAACTGCTAGAGCTTCTTGTTTGGTACCACAGTCTGTCCTGTGCTGGCATTCTTTATGTGTCTTTGGCTCTTACTGGGTTAATCTCTTTGAGAGGAAATAGTGGCATATCTTGTTTTTATAACTCCCATGAGATCTAAGCACAGTATTTTCACATATAGCAAATGTTCCATTGGTGTTTATTGAGTACATGAAGTAAGGTAGAAATTTATATTTTACCATTTTTTCACTTGTTGTAACTTTTTCATTTGACCTAGTACAATGATGATAATAATGGTGGTATATTAATAATAAGAAGACTTACTATCATATTCGATTGGATCATATTGTGGTCTGTAAATCTTCATTCAACAGTATTTTATATTTTCAAGGATAGTATTTAATACTTAGCTCACGGGACTTCCCTGGTGGCGCAGTGGATAAGACTCCATGCTCCTAATGCAGGGGGCCCGGGTTCGATCCCTGGTCAGAGAACTAGATCCCATGTGCATGCCATAACTAAGAGCTTGCATGCCACAGCTAAGGAGCTCATGTGCTCACGGGCCACAACTAAGGAGCCCGCGAGCCGCAACTAAGGAGCCCATGTGCTGCAACTAAGGAGCCCGCCTGCCACAACTAAGACCCAGCGCAACCAAATAAATAAATAAATATTTTTTAAAAAAATGCTTAGCTCCCATTAGCGTGGCTGGGGTGGGTAACTTCATGAGTTCATAATGATGTCTGTGCAGGGTTGCTACTTTGCCCCTGAAGCTTGAGAGGCCCTCATGCTGATGGATGACTGTGGGTGCTTTCCATTCAATCCAGCTACGCATTCTTTAGTTAAGTCTCAGTGCTTTATTTTACCATCATCATTAAGGTTCTTCCTTAATTGTATTTTTTAACCTTTTGAAATTGTGAAGAATAAGCTTGATTGTATTTTAAATGTTCAATTTCCTTTCAGGTAAGTGAAGTGTATTCTGATTTTCTTAAGAAAAGAAAATGTGTTTACTCCAAGAGGATTGTCAGATGTCTAGTTGTGTAGAAATCAAAGGTACAATTGGTCAGATATTGTACTAGGCAGTGATTGTTACATGGATAACAAAGTAGTTTCATTCCCATCTTGAATTTCTTTGAATCGATTTTAACCCTTCACAAGTTAATCTGTTTCCTCCAATAAGTTCAGAGGAGTTTGTTGCCATCTGCTGTCTTTACAGAATCTTTATGAAGTAGGTGGGGAACTTTCATTACTTAGGGATACAGAGATTTTCCTGTCTTAACTGTGTGACTTAGCCTGGGTAACAGATCATTATTCCTAGAAACAGTAGCCAGATCTCCCAGTCTCAAAGTCGTAACTTTAATTTAAACTCCAGAAGGGCAAAATATTTGGGTTTTAAAAACTGGTTTGTATTTAGTTGGATATAGTGTAGTAGTTTTTCAAAGGAAAAGATACAGCTGGGCCAAATAAATGGTTTCTCTTCAGTACCATCTCTCTTGACCCAGCAACGGGTCATTGGGTATGGCTCAGGAGTCTGGCAGCAGACTCTCAGGCCAGTGTACACCTTTTGACATGAAAAAATGAAAAACTGTTTCAAAGTGTCTCTATATCCTCTGGGAGTATGAGTGATGATTTCATTACCTAATCATGGACATGAAAATGAAGGGCTGTGCAAATTGGTTCAGGGCACGTAATTACAGAGGATTTGCATCTGAGCCCATACCTGTGTGTTCTCATTGGCATCTGTGCTCAAAGCCAAGTTAGCAAACATGCCCTCGGGGGCATGAGGTTTGCTGCTTTTATGGACAGTGAAATGGTTGAACAATGAGAATTGCTTAAAACTTGGAATTACAAAAGTGTGAGTCCCTTTATTTAGGCTTGCTAATTGTACTTTGAGAAGGTTTGGAAAGAGAGTAAGAAGTTGTTTTATTGAGCCAAACCGATGTATTTTGCTTGGGAAAAAATAGTAATATAAATAACCTTTTGCAGCCTTCATTGGTTCAGTTTGTTCAGAAGCAGACCCTCAGCTCACAGTCTGTCAAGATGTGTAAGGGAGCAGTTGTATTTCACATGCTATATTTAATTCAAATGTGAAAGATGCAGCCGAACTCAAGGAATCTGTCTCTTTGGACTCTTTTCCTTGGTGAATTTCAGAGCTGAGTGAGGGTTAAATATATGAGAAAGTCAATAAATAAAGGAATATAGTCAATGGGAGATGAAAAATGATAACTTGCAGGGGAAAGAGTAAGAAGGATTGTGGGAAGTGATATTTTTTCCAGTGGAAAAAGACACTTTTGTGGGAGAGGGGCAAGAAAAATTCTAATTATTGTTTTCTGTTTTACGTAACTGTACTCTTTTTTAAAAGACTTTTAGAAATTTTATATTGGAGTATATTTGATTAACAATGTTGTGTTAGTTTCAGGTGTACAGCATAGTGATTCAGTTATACATATAAATGTGTCTATTCTTTTTCAAATTCTTTTCCCGTTTAGGTTATTACAGAATATTGAGCAGAGTTCCCTGACAGTAGGTCCTTGTTGGTTATCTGTTTTAAATATAGCAGTGTGTACATGTCAATCCCAAACTCCCAATCTATCCCTCCTCCCCCCCTCCCCCCGATAACCATAAATTCATTCTCTAAGTCTGTGAGTCTGTTTCTGTTTTGTAAATAAGTTCATTTGTATCATTATTTTTAAGATTCCGCATACAAGTGATATCATATGATATTTGTCTTTCTCTGTCTGACTTACTTCACTTAGTATGATAATCTCCAAGTCCATCCATGTTGCTGCAAATGGCATAATTTCATTCTTTTTAATGGCTGAGTAATATTCCATTGTATATGTCTACCACATCTTCTTTATCCATTCATCTGTCGATGGACATTTAGGTTGTTTTCATGTCTTGGCTATTGTAAACAGCGCTGCAGTGAACACTGGGGGTGCGTGTATCCTTTTGAACCATGTTTTTCTCTGGATATATGCCCAGGAGTGGGGTTGCTGGATCATATGGTAGCTCTATTTTTAGTTTTTTAAGGAACCTGCATACTGTTCTCCATAGGCTGTACCAATTTACATTCCCACCAGCAGTGTAGGAGGGTTCACTTTTCTCCACACCCTCTTCAGCATTTATTATTTGTAGATTTGTTTGTTTGGCTGTGCCGTGCAGCTTGCAGGAACTTAGTTCCCTGACCAGAGATTGAACCCGGGCCCTGGACAGCGAAAGCATGGAGTTTTAACCACTGGACCACCAGGGAATTCCCTATAAATTTTTTTCTTAATGATGGCCATTCTGACTGGTGTGAAGTGATATCTCATTGTAGTTTTGATTTGCATTTCTCTGATAATTAGAGATGTTGAGCATCTTTTCATGTGCCTCTTGGCCATCTGTATGTCTTCTTTGAAGAAATGTCTATTTAGGTCTTTTGCCCTTATTTTGATTGGGTTGTTTGTTTTTTTGATATTGAGCCTCATAAGCTGTTTGTAAATTTTAGAGAGAGACTAATCTCTTGTCAGTTGCATAGTTTGTGAATATTTTCTCCCATTCTGTGGGTTGTCTTTTCGTTTTGTTTATGGTTTCCTTTGCTGTGCAAAAGCTTTTGAGTTTAATTAGGTCCCATTTGTTTATTTTTGTTTTTATTTCCATTACTCTAGGAGATGGCTCAAAAAAGATATTGCTGCGATTTATGTCAAAGAGTGTTCTGCCTGTGTTTTCCTCTAAGAGTTTTATAGTATTCCCTCTTATATTTAGGTCTTTAATCCATTTTGAGTTTATTTTTGTGTATGGTGTTAAAGAATGTTCTAATTTCACTTTTTTACATATAGCTGTCCAGTTTTCCCAGCACCATTTATTGAAGAGACTGTCTTTCCTCCATTGTATAGTCTTGCCTCTTTTGTTGTTGATTAATTGACCATAGGTATGTGGGTTTATTTCTGGGCTTTCTATCCTGTTCCATTGATCTATATTTCTGTTTTTGTGCCAGCACCATACTGTTTTGATGACTGTAGCTTTGTGGTATAGTCTGAAGTCAGGGAGCCTGATTCCTCCAGCTCCATTTTTCTTTCTCAGGATTGCTTTGGTTATTCAGGGTCTTTTGTTTCTCTAATTTTTGTTTCTCTAATTTTTGTTTCAAAAAATTTAAGATTTTTTGTTCTAGTTCTGTGAAAAATGCCATTGGTAATTTGATAGGGATTGCATTGAATCTGTAGATTGCCTTGGGTAGTATAGTCATTTTGATATGTAACTGTTCTCTTTAGGGTAGGAGTTAGGGCTAGAAATGGAAAGGCCTTCCTCTAGCAAGTTAAGCATGTGGAAAAACAGTTCACTGAAAGTAGGGCAGATGTGGCTAACTATCTAGGATTTTTTATTTAACACAATTTATAGTGAACCTATCACAATACTTCTCTACTTTTGAGGAATGGAGGAAATTGCTGCTGCCCTCCCTCTGCCACCACCACTCTCCCCCAAGTAGGAGGATTTAGGCTACTCCCCTACCTTTTTTTTTTTGGCTGCATTGGGTCTTCGTTGCTGCACGTGGGCTTTCTTTAGTTGCAGCGAGTGGAGGCTACTCTTCGTTGTGGTGCACGGGCTTCTCATTGCGATGGCTTCTCTTGTTGCAGAGCATGGGCTCTAGGCACACAGGCTTCAGTAGTTGCAGCACGCAGCCTCAGTAGTTGCGGCACACAGGCCCTAGAGCGTGTGAGCTTCAGTAGTTGTGGCACGTGGGCTCAGTAGTTGTGGCTCACAGGGTCTAGAGCACAAGCTCAGTAGTTGTGGCACACAGGCTTAGTTGCTCCGTGGCATGTCGGATCTTCCCGGACCAGGGCTCGAACCTGTGTCCCCAGCATTGGCAGGTGGGTTCTTAACCACTGTGCCACCAGGGACGTCCCTCCCCTACTTCTAATTAGGCACCAGTTCATCATCATCAAGATTCTAGCAGCCACTTTGCTAGGACACATTGCAGTATCATGAGCTAATTTTGTAGATGAATTATGTTGGGAGCAATTTCATGAGTTTTGACTCATGTTTTTATTAATGTGATCATTCTTCCAGTTTTTAAGATGTTGTACATAATTAGTATGTGAATTACAGGAGTGGTAGAGATGAGGTTGGAGGTTTCTTTGCTCTCCTCGCACCACCCCCCCCCTCACCTTTTGGAACATTTCAGATCTTTCTCAAGGCCCCAAAGTATATTTCAGGGTCACTCTTCTCTTCCTGTTATTTCTTATCCTTCTCGTTAGTGCTGGAGGGAATGCTGGAAATTTGTAAGGTGGATGGCATAGTGAATGGTCAGGGTAGGTGTGTATGGTCAAGGGAATAGATGTATTAAAAAATTATAAAATGAACTCAGCTGCCCCTTCAAGAAATGACTTGCTGCCCGTTTGTAAGGAGTGTAGCAAAAGAAAGCTGTTAGTCCTTTCAGGGTCTGCCACAGCGTTGGAAACAAGATCATGCTCTTCTCAGGGCAGGCAGTGGTGGTGAGCAGAGCAGTGATCTAAGAGCCTCACCTTCTTGCCCAACACTGGAGTCCTCTACCTGGCCGTCCTTGCTCCCGAACTCTCTGTTGTACAGGTTTTGTCAGATCTGCCTCATGATCTGATGGCTCCTCGTGCTAAATCCTATTCTTTTCTTCTCATAAGAGTTCTCCCCATTAAACCTTTTTCGTTCCTAATTTTATTTTAGCATCTGCTTCCTCTAGAATCTAACCTGTGACACACTTCTTACATAAATCACCCTATTTCCTTCATTTTACTGTTTTTACCTCAGGCTTTGCATGAAACATCAGTGGTGCAGTATAAATGAATTGCCTGCCTCTGTGTATGTTTTATTTATTTATTTTTAATTTATTTTAAATTAATTAATTTATTTTTGGCTGTGCTGGGTCTTTGTTGCTGCGTGTGGCTTTCTCTAGTTGCAGTGAGCAGGGGCTACTCTTCATTGTGGTGCGCGGGCTTCTCATTGTGGTGGCTTCTCTTGTTGCAGAGCATGGGCTCTAGGCGCGGGCTCAGTAGTTGTGGCTCACGGGCTCTAGAGCGCAGGCTCAGTAGCTGTGGTGCACGGGCTTAGTTGCTCCGCGGCATGTGGGATCTTCCCAGACCAGGGCTCGAACCCATGTCCCCTGCATTGGCAGGCGGATTCCTAACCACTGCGCCACCAGGGAAGTCCCTCTGTGTGTGTTTTAACTTGTGCTCTTCCTAGAAAATTCAAGGAATACAGGTAGCACAAAGACATTTAAAAATACCCATAATATTTTTTAAAAAATTAATTAACCTCCACTAGAGGTAACTGTTAATGGTGGTTTTTTTTTTTTAAATTTATTTATTTATTATTTTTGGCTGTGTTGGGTCTTCGTTTCTGTGCGAGGGCTTTCTCCAGTTTTGGCGAGCAGGGGCCACTCCTCATCGCGGTGGGCGGGCCTCTCGCTGTTGCGGCCTCCCTTGTTGCGGAGCACGGACTCCAGACGCGCAGGCTCAGTAGCTGTGGCTCACGGGCCCAGCTACTCCGCGGCATGTGGGATCCTCCCAGACCAGGGCCCGAACCCGCGTCCCCCGCATTGGCAGGCAGATTCTCAACCACTACGCCACCAGGGAAGCCCTATGGTGGCTTATTTTGGTAAACTTTAGAGAAGTGCATTAAGTGTTCACCTGGGTGAATTTTTCACAAACTGAACACATCTGTGTAACCATCACCCAATCAGGAAGCTTTACCACTACCCCAGGAGCCTCCCAGTCATTACCTTTGGTAACCACTATCCTCACTTGCAACAACATAAATTAATTTTGCCTAGTTTTGAACTTGATATAAGCATGGTCATGTAGTATGTACTATTTTGTCTTCTTTGCTCAGTATTATGTTTAAGAGATTTATCCATGTATGTATCTGTGGTTCCTTGCTGTATAGTATTCTGTTGTATGAATGTACCACAATCTACCTGTTCTTTTGGTGGTGGGCATTTGTATTATTTCCAGTTTTTCACTCCTTGGATCTGTTATGATGTTTTCTAGTATAAATATTGCCTTGTGTTTGGTATTATAGCTAGTTAAGCCTGTTATTGAAATATTTATTATCCTCTTAAGTGAATTACCTTGTATAAAAGCTAAAAAAACCTGTCATTTCTTATTCCAATATCCTCAGAATGTTCTTTTTACTCTTTTAGGACCCACAGTTAGTGTTTTCTTCTAAATCTGAGGTCTTGAATCATATTACTGGCCAAGGGAAGCTAGTTGCTGTTCCCTTTGCTGTCTGCCAATCAGATCCTTGAGTTAGAGGAGTTGTTGAGAACAAGTTTTTTGGTTTTATGGTTATACCAGAACTCGGCTGTCACTCTGGTTTTCAGTGGAGAGAAAAAATACCATCAGAAGCCTTTAGGGATTTATTAGATATTTGGGATGGCCTTGGTATTTGAGCTGTACTTGATAAATTAAGGTGGCTCACTGGTGTGGGAAAGTGCTAAAGGACAGATTTCAGACTGAGCATCTAAAAGAAATCATGAACAGCTTGGATGCCTTGCCTGAGTTATTTCAGAACTTCAGACAGTGTATACTGATGTTTGTTTCTTTCCCGCTGTAGCTGTCAAGTGGAATGTCATGGCCAGCTCCTCGGACAGTGAAGATGATAGTTTCATGGCTGTGGACCAAGAAGAAGCTGTGCTGGAAGGGACAATGGAGCAAGATGAGGAGCCCCACCCAGTATTGGAGGTTGAGGAGACTAGACATAATAGGTCCATGTCTGAACTGCCAGAAGAGGTTTTGGAGTATATCCTGTCCTTTCTTTCACCATACCAAGAACACAAAACTGCAGCCCTTGTCTGCAAACAGTGGTACCGACTTATTAAAGGTACTGTGGAAAGTGGAAAGTTTTATTTATTTATTTAAAATTTGTTTGAATGATTTATTTTTACCTCCCAATTTCATTTTCTCTTTTCTTCCTTAAATTTATTGTGGTTCTAAAATTTAGTGTTAGATGATTAGCACTGTACATTTTTCTTTTCTCTTTATCCTACCTAATTTTATGAACAGCTTGAATACCATAGTATTTAATCCAATTTCCAGTTTTAAAATGAGAATTCTTTTTCTGCATATTCTTGGAGTTGATCTGGTAAGTTGTATTGTTCTTGAATAGGTAGAGTAGGGATGGATATGGATTGACAGTAATAGCTAACCTTCATATAACTCTTACCATTGTCAGGACTATTATAACTGCTTTTTACAGTCTTCATAGCGAACTATGAATAGCTTAAAGTAGCTAATTGTGGCAGATGTGGGATTATGAAAGCATTTACTGCTTGATTTTATCTCTAAACAGCACAGGCCCTATGTATGTCTTTTACTTTTTACATGAGTTTCTCCTTTTTTTCCTCCCTCCATTTTCTAATCAAGATTTCAACTTTGGCTAAATGTTGAGGTTACTAGTTGTACTGTAGTTTTAATTAATAGCAGTTATTTGGTTTCATTCCATTTTAGGTGGAAAGGGCCCATTTTTTGAATGAAGATGACCGAGCCAGTTGAATAATCTTTGATCAAAGCAAGGGTCGTATCAATTTTTTCTTTCCTGTTGGGAACAAGGCAGCCAGAGATACGAGAGAGAAAAACTTTTAGATCAGAATCAGTCTTAAGATCTTTTCCTCAAATCAGAGTGATTCTCTGAGGATTAGGGTCCCTGTCATTTGTCCAAAGTCCAACCTAGAAGGCTAATAAGGACCAGCTGTGTTGAAACTGCTTGCTGGGCCCTGTGCTCATCTGCTCACAACTGGTAATACTGGTATGCACAGCCTGCTTCTGTTTGCAGAGTTAATAGACTCTTCAGGAGAGATTGGCTCCCTACACTGTGGAAATAGATGGTTTCACCTCTAAAATAGAGGTGGAGAATCACAGACGAGGGGTGGTGATCTAATCAAATATATGAATTTATTCTTAGGTTTTATTTGGCATTCTTACCATTTTGATCTTTCTTTAAGAGAGAAGAACCTTAACCTAGTACTTGCAGTCTTAGATCTTCTGGGGGAAGTCACTGCCAAGACAGCTTTTTTTCCCCTCAATCATTATGTATCTGTCGTTTATTCATTACTGCCTTACCTCATGTCAACATTTGCAAATCTGCATTACTTCACCAGTGCGTAGTTGGCATGATGGTCACACATTAAAAATGGGCATGTCTTTTTTTTTTCTTTTTTTAAACATCTTTATTGGGGTATAATTGCTTTACAATGGTGTGTTAGTTTCTGCTTTATAAGAAAGTGAATCAGCTCTACATATACATGTATCCCCATACACGTATGTATTTTTCATGTGTCTCCCTCCCACCCTCCCTGTCCCACCCCTCTAGGTGGTCACAAAGCACTGAGCTGATCTCCGTTTGCTATGCGGCTGCTTCCCACTAGCTAGCTATTTTACATTTGGTAGGGTATATATGTCCATGCCACTCTCTCACTTCGTCCCAGCTTACCCTTTCCATTCCCTGTGTCCTCAAGTCCATTCTCTACATATGCGTCTTTATTCCTCTCCTGCCCCCAGGTTCTTCAGAACGAAAAAATGGCCGTGTCTTTTTAATATTCCATTTCTTAACTGTGAGTTCAACCAAGGGATAATGATCATCATTAGAAAACATGTTCTGTGATCCTGCTTAAGGATCCACTAAGGTGGCATAAATTCAAGAATGATACACTCTTTCAAAATACAAATAATTGGGGCTTCCCTGGTGGTGCAGTGGTTAAGAATCCGCCTGCCAATGGCAGGGGACACGGGTTCGAGCCCTGGTCCGGGAAGATCCCACATGGCGCGGAGCAACTAAGTCCGTGCACCACAAGTACTGAGCCTGCGCTCTAGAGCCCATGAGCCACAACTACTGAGCCCACGTACCACAACTACTGAAGCCCACGTGCCTAGAGCCTGTGCTCCGCAACAAGAGAAGCCACCACAATGAGAAGCCCTTGCACCGCAACGAAGAGTAGCCCCCGCTCACCGCAACTAGAGAAAGCCCGCACGTAACAATGAAGACCTAACACAGCCAAAAATAAATAAATAAATTTATTTTTTAAATTACATATATATATATATATATATATATATATATATATAAAATTGGTTGTACTCTTCATTCAAAATATTTCTCTTTGAAATAAGAAAGTAATTTCATGTGTTGGGAAAGCAGATTGTTCCAGAAGTATAAAGCTCTCACTTTTTTTAAAAATAGACTTTCCTTTTTTAGAGTGGTTTTAAGTTCACAGCAAAATTGAGCAGGTTCGTAGATTTCCCGTATACCCCTGCCCCCAGACATGCACAGCCTCCCCTACTTTCAACATCCCTCACCAGAGGGGTACATTTCTTACAATTGATGATCATACATTGATACATCATTGTCACCCAAAGTCTGTAGTTTACATAGGGTGTACATTCTGTGAGTTTGGACATATATATAATGACATGTATCCAGCATTATAGTAAAAACTCTGATTTTTTTTTAAAAAAACAGCTTTCCATAGTTATAAATTCATCGTTTCATAATCCACTGTCAGCTAATTATTACTCCTTGTTTAAGATGGAGAATACTTGGTTGCCATGGTCTAACCATAGATATTTACTGAACAGCTGTTATATTCCGGAGAGTGTTTTACCACACTTTTTCTCATAGAACTAAATTATCTCCCAGCCCCTTTGCTTTGGAGTAAATAGCACCAATTATTTTGATGTGTTGCCTCATGATATGATGTAAAGGGGAGCAGATTTTAAGTGTGAGCTGATTTTGTAACCTTGAGGGAGTCACTTAACCTTGGTAAAATGAAAGGATTCGATCTTCCAGTTTTGAAATTCTGATTGTTTTCTGTCTTTGAATGAAAAAATCAAAGAAATTTGGAGTTCCTCAAAGAAACGTATGTCTCATAAAAGTGATAAGACAATTAATAGATGCAGTTTTAATAATTTGATTTACAAGTGAAGAGTCCAGGCTGAAGCATTTGTTATTTTTGTCTTTAGGTGTAGCGCACCAGTGTTATCATGGTTTCATAAAGGCTGTCCAGGAAGGAAACATTCAGTGGGAGAGTCGGACTTACCCTTATCCGGGAACCCCAATCACTCAGCGGTTCTCACACAGTAAGTATTTACTGTGAAAGCAGATCCCATCCTGCCTGTGGTCGTGTTTCCAAAAGCTACTTTGGAGGCTTATATTTTGTCTGACTTTTTAATGAAGAAAATGTTAAATAAGGGTTTATATTAATTTTACAATCAGACTTAGGGAAGAGCATGAGCCTAAATATATTGTAGGCACTGTGATATAATTTTATATTCTGCTTTTTCATTGGATTTTTGTAGTATCTCTACTCCAAAGAGGTCAAGGTGTTATGCTTAGGTTTTTAAACATTTGACATCATGTAAGAGGAGAACAAAGGAAAGGCATACATGAGGGTTTTTCTGGGATCCTGCTTAGGGAGTAGCCAGAGCTTAGCACTAATTTTTGCAATAACTCTTTATCTTAACATAGTGTATGTTCAGCAAGCACTGAATTTGACTAGGGTCACACAAAAATTTTGAACATGAAGGATATTGATTATAAAATACAAATTTAAGTAGTAAAATTATAAATAAAATGTTTTGGCAAATAGACAATTTAGAGTTTTTGACTTCTAGAATTTTTTTTTTTTAGGATTTTTTTAAAAAATTATTTTATTTATTTAGTTTTGGCTACATTGGGTCTTCGTTGCTGTGTGCGGGCTTTCTCTAGTTGTGGTGAGCGGGGGCTACTCTTCGTTGTGGTGCGCGGGCTTCTCTTGTTGCGGAGCACGGGCTCTAGGCACAGAGGCTTCAGTAGCTGTGGCACGTCGGCTCAGTAGTTGTGGCTCGAGGGCTCTAGAGTACAGGCTCAGTAGTTGTGGTGCACGGGCTTAGTTGCTCCGCGGCATGTGGGATCTTCTGGACCAGGGCTTGAACCCATGTCCCCTGCATTGGCAGGCGGATTCTTAACCACTGTGCCACCAGGGAAACCCCAACTTTTTCTAGAATTAACTCTCCATTTTAATTGATTTTTGTAGGTGCCATTTTATTCTTTTTTTTTTTTTTTTTTTTTTGGCTGCACCCCATGCCTTGCAGGATCTTAGCTCCCCGACCAGGGGTTCAACCCAGGCCCTGGCAGTGAGAGCACCGAGTCCTAACCACAGGGCCGCCAGGGAATTCCCGATACTATTTTATTCTATTAGTGATTTATATCCCTCCATCAAAGTGAGACTGAGATGTGATCTATCTTAGGCCACAAAAGCTGTATTTATTAATGGTTTTACATAAAGAAAGTTCATTGAGAGGAGAGGGAAGTTGCTTAGAAAGTTCTCAGAATTGCTGCTTTAGTTATATTACTTCTGTATTCAGAAACCTTCAGGACTTCCCTGGTGGTGCAGTGGTTAAGAATCCGCCTGGCAATGCAGGGAACACAGGTTTGATCCCTGGTCCGGGAACATCCCACATGCCGTGGAGCAACTAAGCCTGTGCGCCAGAGATACTGAGCCTGTGCTGTAGAGCCTGCGAGCCACAGCTACTGAGCCCGTGTGCCACAACTACTGAAGCCCGCGCGCCCACAGCCCATGCTCCGCAACAGGAGGAGCCACTGCAATGAGAAGCCCGCGCACTGTAACGAAGAGTAGCCCCCGCTCACCGCAACTAGAGAAAGGCTGCGCGCAGCAACGAAGACCCAACGCAGCTAAAAATAATTTAAAAAAAAGAAAAAAAGAAACCTTCAGTGTCTATCCAGTGCCTACAAGATAAAAACTTAGTCTTATATTTAAAACCCTCTTTAAGTTGACTTATTTCTAAATTACCACTTCATCTCCCAACTTTTCCCAAGAGCTCTCCTCTTTCAAGTTGTCACTTTGCTGTACTTGATTCTTCCTCTCTAGAGTATTCCCATCCACTTAGCTGAAGCCTGCTTCTCCTTGAAAACTCAGTCGACGTTCTAGCTCCTTTGGGAAACCTTTTCTCAACTCTCTAGCCCACAGAAAAATTTTTCCTGTTCTGAGCTTATGTCTGGAATACTGATTTGGGACTTAACTCACATTGTCTTTCATTGTTAACTTGTATGTTTGTGTCTTTTTTTTTTTTTTTAAGCCATATTTTGAACTCTTGAGGGGAAGGAGAGTTATTGGTTATCCATGTTGCGTAAAAATTACCTGCAGACTTAGCAGCTTAAAATAACATTTATTATCTCACAGTGTTCCTGAGGGTCAAGAATTTGGGAGTGGCTTAGCTGGGAGGTTGGGGCTCAGGGTCTCTCATGAGGTTGTCCTCAATCTGTCAGCTGGGGCTACAGTCACCTGAGGGCCTGACTGGGGCCCGGTGAATCTGCTTCCAAGCTCACTCAGTAACTGTTGATAGGAGACTCAGTTCCTTACTACATGGACCTCTCCATAGAGCTGCTCACAACTTGCCAGCTGACTTCCCACAAAATGAGTGATCTGAGAGAGAAACAGAGACAGACACTAAGACAGCAGCCATGGTATCTTTTACACCCTAAATCTCTGAAGTGAATACCATCTTTTCTGTTCTATCCTATAAGTCACACAGGGATTGACCAAGGGTGTAACACCAGGAAGTGAGGATCCTTCGAGGCCTCTTGGTGGTTGACTACCCCAGACCATATGCTGTACTCTCATATCCAGAGGAGAGTTCAGTAAATAATAACTCATCATTGTCTTTGAATTGGATCTGAATAGATCAGAGGAATGGGTCAAACTAGTTGCTGTGATTTCAGTTCTCTCAGGGAGCTATTTTTGTGCTGTTGTAAATCCCCTGGAGCAGTAGATCTCAAAGTGTGATTCCTGGACTTTGGGGGAGGAAGGCATCTATGAGACTCTTTGGGGGATCTGTGAAGTCAGAACTGGCTTCACTTGTTTTAATCTGTGAGTGTGTGGTAGTGAAGAACACAGTGGTCACTAGAGTAGTTGAGTTCCCTTACCTTGAGTCATACACAGGCTGCAGCAGTTTTCCCCAGCATTGCTTTGGCACCGTTAGTGCACATGTCGACACAGTGAAAAAAACAGTAAATTACTACTTCTACAACTACTACTACTACTAGTACTCATTATTATTATTATAAAAGTAGTTTTGAAAGAATCTCAAATGTTTTCAGGAGTCCACAGACCTCACTTTGATCTTCACTGCAATAAACTATACATGAGTCCTTGCTGAGAACATTTAATGAAATTACAGGAGGATCCATATTAGGTCCAGTATTTATTGTTGAGGGAGGGGTAACTTCAGTTACCTACAGATGATTGGAATGAGAAGCAGAGACGAGGTTTCTAAAGACAGGACTTTTTTTTTTTTTTTTTTTTTAATATATTTATTTATTTATTTATTTTTGGCTGTGTTGGGTCTTTGTTTCTGCGCGTGGGCTTTCTCTAGTTGCGGCGAGCAGGGGCTACTCTTCGTTGAGGTGTGCAGGCTTCTCATTGCGGTGGCTTCTCTTGTTGCGGAGCACGGGCTCTAGGCGTGCGGGCTTCAGTAGTTGTGGCACGTGGGCTCAGTAGTTGTGGCTCGCGGGCTCTAGAGTACAGGCTCAGTTGTCGTGGCACACGGGCTTAGTTGCTCCGCGGCATGTGGGATCTTCCCGGACCAGGGCTTGAACCCGCGTCCCCTGCATTGGCAGGAGGATTCTTAACCACTGCACCACCAGGGAAGTCCCAAGACAGGACTTTTTTTAGGATGGTGTTTGGAAACAAGTAGTTTTAGAACCCTAAATGAGGGAAATCAAATGAAATCAGGGTAAAATTGAAACTAGAATAGGAAATAGGGGTGAATAATTATCATAGCAACAATGTGGCTTTCTGATGAGAGGGAAAAAAATATTTTTCAGTTAACTAGCTTTCGAAAAAGTATTACCACAAAATAGAGGCAGTTTTTTGAAGGGGAAATAGAAAGGAATAGTTCTATGAGTAAGCTCACAGAAGCGCAGAGGCTGGTGGGTTTTGATACTTGTTTTGGCTTAAATTTTTTTTTCATTTCCTTACTTGGTATTTTCATTTCCTTACTTGATATCCAAGAAGAGGTGTCTCACTGTCTTTCGTTGTCTCTGTCGGTCTGTCTCTTTATTGTTTTCTTCCATCAGTCTCTACATGCTATCTAACTGGCAAACTGAAGAGGATTATTACAGGGAATGGGCAGTTTTCAAAATAGTTTGAAAACAAGGCATTCCTTTAATCTTTTTCCTTAGCTCCTTCAACTTCCATCTCTGTATTTCTCCCTTTAGCTCTATTTTATTCCATGTGCCTAACTCATGTTGAGCTTGAGATCCACATTTCCAGTTCTTTGCTCATACTGCCACAGATTCATAGATGTTTCATATTTAGTGAGCCAAAAGTAGAATTCAGTAGTTTCCCCCCAATTTTCTCCTCTCTCTAATTTAGTTAATGGCATTATCATTCTCTCAATTATACAAGCTTGAAATCTTGGATTAATCCTCAATTCTTCTCTTTCCCTCAACAACAAAAGTCAAATCTTGTTGATTCTGTTCTATCTCTGCAATCTCTCTCATATCTTTCCTTTTACCAGCCCCCCACCATTACTCACACTTATGACTTAAATCATTCCATCTTTCCTAAATCTTTTCTTTCTTTCTTTCTTTCTTTTTTTGGCTGTGGCATGCGGGATCTTAGTTCCCCAACCAGGGATCGAACCCGCGCCCCCTGCAGTGGAAGCGTGGAGTTTTAACCACTGGACCACCAGGGAAGTCCTCCTAAGTCTTTTCTAAACAATCTTTTTGCCTTTCTTCTCTCTTCATCTGAACCTGGTCTAGACACTTTGCAGCCATCTCCAAAACTGGGGACAATGCCACCTCCTAGGGCATCTGGAAATGTGTAAGGCCATTGTTTATTGTCTTGACTGGAAAGTACTACAGGCAGTTAGTAGGCAAGGACCTACTTGGGTTGCTAAATGTGCGGTGAATGGGATGATCCTGCACGCAAAGAATTGACTTTCTCAAAATGACAGGAGCTCCTGTTGGGAAACACTGCAAATCTGAACCATAAAACCAGCCTTGTCACTCCTCTGCCAAAAAGCCTGAGCCTTTTTGCACCGCATGTAGAAGTTTCCACCCCACCTGGCATTCACCAAGCCTACCTTTTCAGCCTGACTCACTGCTGCATCCTTACACAGCCAGGCTCTACCCACACGAGATTCCTTGTTTGTCTTAAACTTCCCTACCTCATGGCTTTGCTTGGATGCCCTGATTTCATTTTCCCTTCCCCTCCCATTCCTCTTTCGCCCCTAGACTTGTTCGCCCCATGTTAATTGATTGAAAATGTCCTGACCTCTAAAACCCATCTTGGAGACAAAGCCAAAAGCCACCTTCTTTCACGCTACTCTCAAATTCCCCACCATGGAGATTAAGCTCTTCTCTTTTTCTGCTTATACTCCTTTAATACACTCTTCATACCTTCTTCTTAATGTTTATTACCATCTGTCTTTTACCATAATTATCTGTGTAAGAGAGGCTGCATGCAAAGGAAGAACATTAGACTAGGGAAGCAAATTCCTTGGCTCCTCTAATCCACAATTTCCTCATCTGTAAAATGCGTATGATAAATTCTCTTTATGCCACAGAGTTGCTAGGAAATTTAATTGAGGAAACACTTGTAAAAATACATTTTAACCTGCCAAATTATAGGACGATGATGATGTCTCCTCCACAAGATTGTTGTCTACTTGAGGACAGTCAGGCTCCATGTCTTAGACATCTGTGCACCTTTCACAACACCAGGTTCATAGTTGACATCTATTCTGTGGAATTGTGTAACAAAGATACGAGCGATAGAGCTTCTTTCTTATGTAAAAGTCTGGGACAAAAAAATGCAGGGAAAGTAAAATGAAGCCAGTTCTCCTGGTTATTTGATGAGTGTGTGCATGGCCAATCATGCAATCCTTGATTAAGGTAGAATGTCCCTTTCAGATCGACATAGGGGTCTGTTGAATCCCCAGCATTATGTTTTGAAAAACCTTTTAGTGTTTAGGCTCCAAATATGGTCAGGTCATTCCATACACTTGCTAATCTTGCTCCTGCAATAGCCAGCAGGCCCAGACTGGATAACCAACCTTTCTTATTCCATAGTTACGTAATTACAGGCCTTATCAAGTATGTCCTGGCTTGTAGATGTGAGACACATGACAGCATAGTCTCTAAGCATGGGATAAATGCCTCAGGACCTTTCCCTGGAGACAAGTGAGGGAACAAGAGAATTTAACCTCTGAAAGTGCAAAAATTAGAGTTCAGTGAACATTAACCTAGTGACTACCAGGCACCATGGAAAATATGAAACAACCGGAAGACCTTGAACTTCAGAGGATTATAATATAGTAGGAAAATATTCAGAACACTGAGGAACTCTTTGCTTGTTGTGGGTGTAATTGTCCATATTTGACTTACCTTCGAGTAGGGATGATTAGATTTTTTTTTTTTAATTTATTTTATTTGTGGCTGTGTTGGGTCTTCGTTTCTGTGCGAGGGCTTTCTCTAGTTGCAGCGAGCAGGGGCCACTCTTCATCACGGTGTGTGGGCCTCTGACTATCGTGGCCTCTGTTGTTGCGGAGCACAGGCTCCAGACGCGCAAGCTCAGTAGTTGTGGCTCATGCGCCCAGTTGCTCCGCGGCATGTGGGATCTTCCCAGACCAGGGCTCGAACCCGTGTCCCCTGCATTGGCAGGCAGATTCTCAACCACTGCGCCACCAGGGAAGCCCAGGATTATTAGATTTTAACTTGAGGTATGTGACTTGCAATAGTTGTTCGTGGAGCAGTCAAGCACATTTCAGAGAGCTTGAAGAGATCTAGCGGTTGGAATAATCACATTCTCAATGTTATTTCTTAGCAGAGTAGTCATACCGTACTACGAACGGTAACTTGTATAGCACATTCCAGTGGTCTAGATGTTCTGAAAGGAGAATGTTCTGTTTGGGTGGAGAACTTTGGTAAAAGGAAGTATTTACTTGAGCAGTGGTGTTTGCTTAAATTCTTAATTTTTTCTGAAAGGCTCATTGAACTTGGGTCCCCAACCCCCACCCAGACCAACATGTACGCATCTTAAATAAAAATAGGCAAACAGAGTTCAGTAGGATGCTTAAAATATTTGAGTGTATTATTGATGGCTGTTTCTCATTCCCATTATATCTGAGTTCTAAACATAGCTGCCTAAATTGACTCCCTTCCTCTCCAAGCTTTGTTGATAATGACTGCTGGATATTGAAACTACAGTGTGTGAAACTTGTCGTTTCAGTCCCATTAGCTTTGCATAGGGTTTGGGCTGTACCTTCCTCTTCCAGAAACCTTTGTTTGCTCAAAGAGAAGCAGGAAAATGCCAATTGCCTTATTTTAGTATAGGATTAAAATACACGTGGTAAGGACCTCATGGGGCCCAGCTGCTGGCTAGGTTTTCAGTCCAAATAGAGAAGAAGAATGTTTGCTACCTCTTTGAAAAATAAAGGCGCTGTGCTTTTTTGCTACACGAAGGAAGCAGCTGCCAAGAGTTGATCTTTGAGGAATAGTGGGACATAAATGAGCTACTGACTCTTTTAGTTATGAAATCATGGATTTGTCTTATTAAACATTGTTGTAATGAACATCAGTTAAGGTTTCAGAAGCCAGCGGACATTGCTAATTTCTGTTCTGGGGTTATGGATTATCAGGTGGAAGAGAATGTTTTTTTATGCCAGGCACCAGTCAGTTCAATTCAAAATTGCCCCAGTTTGTTGGAGTAGCTAGTTCAAAAAGGTATGTATGAGAAGACCAAGATTCCTGAAGCTCACCTCCTTTAGTGGAGATTAAAGTGTGGCTTCAGTAATTATCCTTTTTGTTTGTTTAATGTCATCTAACTTGATCCTTTGTTATTTGCAGTTCTCAACAAACCTGAAACATGAGCAGTGGACTTACATAGGGTTTTACTTCTTTTTTTTTTTCTTCTTCTTTTTCCTTTGGGCCACGCTGCTTGCGTGATTGAACTTGGGCCATGGCAGTGAAAGCACAGAGTCCTAACCACTGGACTGCCAGGGAATTCCCAGGATTTTACTTCTTAATAGACTTTCTTATTGGGATGTTAACTTAAAAACTGATTTAGATATGGATTAGAAGTTATTTTCAAAGGCAAAGAAAGTCAGTAGGAAAAAAAAGGGGGGTGGGGGAATTACCTGGCAGTCCAGTGGTGAGGACTTGGTGCTTTCACTGCGGGGGCCCGGGTTCGATCCCTGGTCAGGGAACTAAGATCCCGCAAGCCTCAGGGCACAGCCAAAAAAAAAAAAAAAAAGGAAGAAAGTCAGTGGAAAGTGTAAGATCATTTAAACCTTCATATACCATTGTAGCATGTTTGAGTTCTGGGAGTAATTAAGTATTTTGCAGATGTGAGCCTGTTGATGATTAAATGGTATATCATTTCTTCACATCTCTAGTTTCTTTAATTTCTTTGTTAATTTGAAAAGTCTGTACCTCTGTTATTGCGCAGCGTCAGAGATCAGATTTTTTTTTTTTTTAAATAAACTTTATTTATTTATTTATTTTTGGCTGCTTTGGGTCTTCGTTGCTGTGCGCCGGCTTTCTCTAGTTGCGGCGAGCAGTGACTACTCTTCATTGCGGTGTGCAGGCTTCTCATTACGGTGGCGGTGGCTTCTCTTGTTGCAGAGCACGGGCTCTAGGCGCGCGATTTAAGTAGTTGTGGCTCAGGGGCTCTAGAACGCAGGCTCAGTAGTTGTGGCGCACGGGCTTAGTTGCTCCGCCGCATGTGGGAACTTCCTGGACCGGGGATCAAACCCGTGTCCCCTGCATTGGCAGGCGGATTCTTAACCACTGTGCCCCCAGGGAAGTCCCAGATGTTTTGGATTTACTCCTTCCACTGGCTGAGATTACTGGGTGTAAGTGACTGAACACATTGCTTTTATTATCTCTTAACAAATCCAATTTTTGGACTTGGCTTTCCTAGTGTAGAGAGTCCTTAAAGGCCTATCAAGTGGGCTGAGTTAAGAAAAAATAAAAAAGGAGGGTTATTCCCAGAGCTAGTATATATCACAGAGGTAATTATAGCAGTGGTGTTTCCCTTTTTCTGAACTTGAATAAGTGGTGCCAGAGTTCAGAAGCGATCTTAGAAACGGTGGTGTGCTAAACTGAACAAGACCTACAGATAAACTGGATGATCACTGAAGCCATGCACTAGTGGGTTGAATCTCTGAATTTCTTTTCCCTTTCCCCTTTCTTTTATGTGACGCTTAACTGTTTTCGCCTAGTTTCACATTGAGAGGTCTGTTTTTCCCAGTGGTATGCATGAAATGAATGAAGTTTGGCTCAGCCCTTTTCCTGAAATACAAGATGGTAAATGCAGGACTGGAAGGAGCATGGTCATCTTTTGCAAAGGACAGAGGCTGAATGAACGTTCCAATGAGAAGCAAGGTGGCAGAGCTTAGCTTCCATGTTTCTTGTCTAGACTCTGGCTCTGGTCTTTCTGGTTTTAGGGGAACAGCCCCTCTCACAGTCATTGACTCTTTTCTTCGGAATAGTGCCCATTGGTGAGGTGTATATAATCACCTAATTAAAAAGGCTTTTCTTAGAGACCTTGGTGCTTTTTAACTGTTACTTACTGCATTGGTTTTCTATTCAGCACCAACCAGTCGGCCTTGGTGGCTTTTGGATACACACCTAGGAGCTTAATGACCTTCATGTTTTTTCTCTCAGTTGTTTGGGGACCATACTACTTCTGAGATCGCCGAGCTACATTGGTTCTGTATGTGTGGTTACTTTATGGCATTGATTAAAATTGTTTTCTTTTCTTTTGAAATTTTAAATTTTATTTATTTATACATACAGCAGGTTCTTAAAATTGTTTTCTGTCATTCTCTTTCATATAAAGTCTTGTTATTGTTTTGTGCCTCATGTTTCATTTGAAAGCAAAAGCAATAAGAGGAGGACGGGTGGAGAGAAATGGGAGGACAGAGTACTTCTGTTAGCGCTGACTATCTTCGCCTAGCCCTAGATGATAATGGTGCAGATTTAGATTAATTATGCAGCTGTGCTGAAATTTCACTCATTGAACACCCTTAATCTGAATTCTTGTGTTCTCTTGCTAGAATTATACTGTCTTATTTAATGATATCATTGTCAGTTTGCTTAGTGTGCTCAGAAATAACATAACGTTTCCGTAGCTTTTCTCTGGTCCTTATTTTAAAGGTTAATGTGATATTGATCAACCTGAAGACAGGAGGCTGGTTACAGAAAGGTTGATACCTGGGAACAACTGCGGAATGTGTGAAATAATTGATCTTTGAAAGATATGGGCTATAGTTAAGGTTTAGAGTGGCTTCAGAATTAGACATCAGTTATTCATTTATTGTTTTCTTTCTAGGTGCGTGCTATTATGATGCTAATCAGTCTATGTATGTGTTTGGAGGCTGTACCCAGAGCAGCTGCAATGCTGCCTTCAATGACCTCTGGAGACTTGACCTAAATAGCAAAGAGTGGATCCGACCTTTGGCTTCAGGTAAGAGAGAAAATGCTGATCTTTGCTTCCTTATCAGGTAACTCCCTTTGTGTGGAAACTCTACCTGATCCTTTAGGTGTTGGTCTCAAGAACAGATTACTGGGGCCCCAGATCCTTTGTCAAATCTGCTTGTAAATGCTAAGAGTAATACGCTTGTGTAAGGTCTTTGAATTTTTTTTTAATTATACTTTATCATTAGTATTGGTACCCTGCCAAAATTGCTGTACTACTGTGTGAATTCATTTGTGTGGTTTTCTGAAGTAATTGTACAGGTGTGATATGTTCTTTGGTATGAAGTTGAAGTAAGAGCAGAAGCACAGTCGTGAGAACTGTAGTTGACTGACAGAAGCTATTGTCCCAGGGCTAAGATCTCTGAATATCTTGTTGTTGCCAGCTCAGGTATTTGGGGTGTGTATGGAACATGCCTCTGCTGGTTACTTTTAACAACTCAGGAGTGTGGGAAGATTCCACAGTAGGTACATTCCTGCACAGTCCCACTATGCCAAAATTCTGGCAGAAAGAAACTAGATTATTTTCTCTTTTGACCTAAACTTTCTTGGGGAAGAAACACACACACACACACAAATTGTTTTTGCACTCACGAGGCGGGACAGTTTGAAAAGGCACAGTTATAAGATTGGAGGGGCTGGTGTGATGGAGAAATAAAGTCCACTGAGTATAAAGTATTCTGCTAGATTTGTTGGCAAGCTCTTCCCAAACATTCTTCATTGGCTTTTCAAGGTTGGAATTCACTCTGGGACTAAGGAGGCTTGGGTATCCCTTGGGCAGATTGCATACTTATTTAGGTCTTGATTTACTTTGATTACTAAACGGAAGACAACATGGTGTATTAGAAAGGTCACTGGACTAAGAGTGAGGAGACATGAGTTTCATTTCCTGGCAAAATCACCAGTTCTCCATGTAACTATGAACAAGTTACCATATCTTTCTGGGAGAAATATGGAGGAGGAGCAGAAGATTCTGTTTTTAAATGGGTCGGGAAAGCTGGTTTATGTTTCATTTATTTCTGTAATGACAACTGTGAATGTCTAGGCCAGGGGCTTAAAATCATTTCATGAGAAGAAGCTACATTTTGCTTCCCCAAAGCTGTAAGTTCCTGTTTCTTTTCTCTGCAATAGGCAAATATAGGAGGGAGGAGCATACTGACAGTGGATAGTCACAAGTGGGGCTGGGTTTTGTACAGATGAAATTCTTTTAAACTATTGGAAAGATAAAGAGATGTTAATCATTAAAATTTTTTGAAGATTAGTAGTATTTTAGAGCCTTCAGAATTTTGTACTTCGGAGCATTTCCTTTTCTAGCACTTTGTCCTTTATTGTACTTAATGCAATATTGGTTAAAATTTAGAATCACAGATTCTAAAATGCAGAGGGTCTTTTTGGCTTAAACATCCTACTGCCATTGCACTTGTTGTCCAGGCCCCATTTCAGAGTAGCTTTGATGTTCCAGTCACAAAATACAAATACTGCCTTCCTCTGTTTTGTAACCAAGCTTTATGCCTTTGATAATTTGGCATGGGTGTTGCTCTTTCTCGTAGACGTGGAGCTCTGGACCTTCATAGCCTGTTGGCATCTACTTTGCTTATTTTTCCTTATTTCTCCCTATAAGATAGACATTGGGATGTCTTCTTGTTGTTGTTAACTACTAAGTTTAAAGGCAATGCTTTGAAATCCCCAAGGTAGAAGTATCAGAGAAGTAACTGACTTTTTGTAATTCAGATTCTCCAACGGATCTGAATTTTTTTTATTATTATTATTATTATTATTTTTAGCTGGGTCGGGTCTTAGTTGCAGCACGTGGGATCTTCTCATTGTATCTTCGTTGTGGCGCACAGGCTTCTCTCTAGTTGTGGCGTGCAGGCTTCTCTCTAGTTGTGGGACGCAGGCTCCAGAGTGCACGGTCTCTCTAGTTGCGGCACGGGCTTAGTAGGCCTGCCGCATGTGGGATCTTAGTTCCCCAACCAGGGATCGAAACAGCATCCCCTGCGCTGCAAGATGGATTCTTAACCACCGCACCACCAGGGAAGTCCCCGGGATCTGATTTTTAAAACATACAATGTTACCCAAGTCTTAAGTTTCTCAGTAAAGAAAAAAATCGCCATTAAAAAAAAAAAAATGTTAGACTGTTCCCTTTTATAAAACATATTAGCTCCTGAATGTTTAAAAGTAATTTTCTAACAAAATGTCTCAAAGAATCTAGTTTCTGCTTCACTCTAATCTACAATTAGAGCCTAGTTTTAGAGGGGGGGGAAACTGAGCTTCTTGAAAGTCTACTTTAAAAAAAAAAAAACACACAGTAATTTAATAAAGAGTCCTATGAGATTCTCATTTAGGCAGAAATCCCATGGGAAGATTGCCTGGGGAAATGTTTCTATATGCTGTCATGAGTCGCAACCAAAATTACTTCCTAACTGGAAACATCAGTGAGTCTTTCTGAATAAAACACAGTTGTTGGTATGTCTTGGTGTGCCTGACTCACCCATTTTAGTGCATGGTGGTGGGTAAGTTAGATGGTAGCTGAGGGGAGGGTGCTACCCCCACCCTTTGGTACCAGATGTGACGTCTTCTAGCATTTGAGTATTTGCAAGTGATGGGTATCTGGGGTGATAGTTTTTAACAGTGGTCAGTCTTCAAAAGTGTAGCTCTTTGGAAAAGAGCATCAAAAAACAGTGGAACAGTTTGGGTTAGGAGCAGAATCGTGATAAAGAATGCTACTGTATCAGGTATCTTTTTACATGTGTATTTGGTTTTATTGCAGATGAGACTGGAGCATCTCATTTTGGTTGGTGTCTTAGCACAGGCTGCATTAACAAAATACCAAAGTCTGGGAGGCTTTAACAACAGAAACTTATTTCTCACAATTCTGGAGGCTAGGAGTCTGAGATCAGGGTGCTGGTGAAGGCTCTATTCCTGGCTTTCAGAGAGCTAGTGAGCTTGCTGTGTCCTTACATGGCAGAGAGTGAGTTCTGGTATCTCTTCCTCTTTTTTTTTTTTTTTTTTAATTTTAATTCTTTTCTTTTTATTTATTTATTTATTTATGGCTGTGTTGGGTCTTAGTTTCTGTGCGAGGGCTTTCTTCAGTTGTGGCAAGCGAGGGCCACTCTTCATCGCGGTGCGCGGGCCTCTCACTATCGCGGCCTCTCTTGCTGCGGAGCACAGGCTCCAGACGCGCAGGCTCAGCAATTGTGGCTCACGGGCCCAGCTGCTCCGCGGCATGTGGGATCTTCCCAGACCAGGGCTCAAACCCATGTCCCCTGCATTGGCAGGCAGATTCTCAACCACTGCGCCACCAGGGAAGCCCTCTTCCTCTTTTTGTAAGAGTATCTAAGCCTAATTATCTCCCAAAGCTCCCGTCTCCATATGCCATCACACTGAGATTAGGACTTCAACATATGAATTTTGGGAGGACAGAATTCAGTCCATAGCAGTTGGAATTAATGTGATTTGCCAATGAAACCTTGTCTTGCATTCCTTTTGAAATGATAGAAGGAGGGAACATCTGGAGGGAGTATGGTGGTGATGAGTGCTGGAATGACAGCTCTTACAGTTGAGAGAGACCTACAGTACTTCTCCGACATTTTGGAGTTATGTGAGTTACCGCCTCCTCCCTTTTACATGAGGGTAGGTGACCCCTACCCTCATGGAGCTTATACTGTAATGGGGAAGAAAAAAAAACAGTTATGAAGGAAGTGAGGAATGAGATACAGAATAAGAGGGGGAGAGCTACTTTAAACAGAAGACGACCTTTTTTGCTGAGATATGAAAGATGCAGAGTGGAAGGAAGTGATAATGGCATATACAAAGAAGAGGACATATTGGAGGAGCTGAAAACAGAGCTTTGTGGATGTAGCATAATGAGCAAGGGGTAGAGTGGCACAGATGGAGTTGAGGTATAGACGGGAGCTCATTCACAGACCACAGTCTGTGAGATTTTGAGATTTTAAGCAAAGGAATATTATGATCCTATTTACATTTTAAGGAACACTTTTGCTGCTATTTAGGAAATGGATTAAAGAAGGCAAGAAAATAAAGCAGAGCGAACAGGTAGGAAGCTATCAGAATAGTACAGGTGAGAGACTGTGATGGCTTGGACTAGAGTCCTAACAGTGGAGATAAAGAGAAGTGAATGAATTTGAGCTGAATTTTTGTGTTGAAAATGATGGGACTTCTTGATGGATTGGATATGGGAGGGTGAGAGGGTCAGTCAAGGCTAACTTATGTTTCAGGTTTGTTCACTTAGGTAGGTAGTGGGGCCATTTGCTGAAATGGAGAAGAAACATTTGGAAGAGGTTTTTTTTTTTTTTTTACCTCTTCAAATATTTAAGTGGTGGTATCAAGTAATTAGTTGTTATGGGGAGTTTGGCATTTAAAATAGAGGGCTTGACTTTCCTTAAATGACAGTACAGTCCTTTTGCTTAGTTAATTCTTCTCTCATCCTTCATTTGTTCATTCAGCAAATATTTATGGATTGCCTACTCTGTGCCTGGTATTGTTTTAGATGCTGGGGATACATGACTGAATAAAACAGACAAAAAATCCTACTGGAGATTAAATTCAAATGAGGGAAGACATATTTAAAATGACAAGTACAGGGCTTCCCTGGTGGCGCAGTGGTTAAGAATCCGCCTGCCAATGCAGGGGACACGGGTTCGTGCCCTGGTCCAGGAGGATCCCACATGCCGCAGAGCAGCTAAGCCCGTGCGCCACAACTACTGAGCCCGTGTGCCACAACTACTGGAGCCCGTGTGCCCCAACTACTGAAGCCCGCACGCCTAGAGCCCGTGCTCCACAACAAGAGAAGCCACTGCAACGAGAAGCCCTTGCACCACAAAGAAGAGTAGCCCCCGCTTGCCGAAACTAGAGGAAGCCCGCGTGCAGCAACAAAGACCCAACGCAGCCAAAAATAAATAAAAATAAAAATAAATAGATTTTAAAAATAAAATAAAATGACAAGTACCTAATATAATATATTAGAAGATGATTAATGCTATTGAAGCAAAACTATAGCATAGTAAAGGGGATGAGGAATAGGGGAGATTATAACTAGGGGGATCACGGTAGACCTCATGGAGAAGGTGACATCAGAACAAAGACCTGATGGGTACAAGAAGTGAACCATGTGGATATCTAAGCAAAGAACATTCCAAAGAATAATACATTCCAAAGAATAATAACATTCCAAAGAATAACCAGGGTTCAGAGGTGGGAGTGTGCTTGGGACAGTCAAGGGATAATGAGAATCTTGTGTGGCTGGAACAGAGTGAACAAAGGAGACTGTAATAGGAGAGGTTGGACAAATAATGGAGGAGAGGGTGTCCTACATATAAGGCTTTCTGGCTGTTATAAGGACTTCGTGGACTTTGTCATATTCTTTGAGTGAAATGGCTGATGATTTAGGTTGCTGAGAAGACTGTCAGATGGCAAGTGTAGAAGCGAGGAGATCAGTTAAGAAATGGTAGCAATAGTCTAGGCAAGAAATGATGGTGATTTGGACTAGGGTGTTAGCAGAAAGATAAAAATTGGATGCATTGGATAGAGCCCACGGTTTGGATATGGAGTGTGAAAGAGAAGGAGGAGTCAAGGATGGCTGTAAAGATTTTTAGCCTGGGCACTTGAAGGAATAGAGTTGCCATTCACTGAGATGAGTAAGACTGTGGGTAGCCAGGGTTGGCAAAGTGCAGGAGAGATGAGAGATTCAGTTTGAAGCATGTTAAGTTTGAAATGCACATTAGGACATCCAGGTAGAAAAAGGTGTGTGTCTGGAGTTCAGGGGAGAAATGCAGGCTAGAGATTTTTGTCTAGATAGCCAAATGGGAGTCATGTAGATGGATTTAAAGCCGTAAGACTGGATGAGATTACCAAGGGAGTAAGTGAAGATAGAGAGGCTAAGTCTGGGAGACTCCACCATTTGGAAATCAGGGAGGAGGGGGAAATGGCAAAACACTAGAAAAAGAGCAAGGTTGGCGGGGGGGGGGGGGGGCGGTGGTATGAGAAAACCAGGGGAATGTGGCATCTTGGAAGCTACCATACTTGCACGTGTTTCCAGAAGAGGAGGAAGTAGTCAACCATGTCATATGCAGCTAAGAGGTCAAGTCATATAATGACTGAGAACTGACTTTGAATTTAATAAAGAGTATTTTCAATGAGAGGTAAGAATGAAGCCTACTTGGAATGGTTTTAAGAGAATGGAAAGAGAGGAGTCGAAGATAGTAAGTATGAACAATACATTAATTTTTTTAAAAGAGTGTTACTATAAAGGAGAGCAGGGAAGTGAGGTGCTAAGTAGAGATGAATGTAGAATTGAGAGTTGTTGTTGTTTTTTTTTAAGATGGCAGATAGAGCATGTTTATTTGCTGATGGGAATGATCTTCTAGAGGGAGGAATTGATTTGGATCAAGAGGAAGAATTAGTTGCTAGGACAGTGTCTTCAAATAGTGACAAAGGCAGGATCTACTATACAGGTGGAGGGCTTGACTGTGGATAGGAACATTGACCCTTTATCCAAAGGAAGAAGAAGGAATATCAGGTTACGGATGCTGGTGGATGGGTAGATGTGGGAGCTGGTGGAAGTTCTCTACTGATTGCTTCATCACTCAGATAAAATAATTAAGACTGGAACAGAACAGAAGCCCTTGGGAATCCTGGCTGGTGATTATGAATGTACAGTTATATTCATTGTAGTCTTTGCCAGGCAGTTCTAGGAAGTTGAATGTTTCGACTTCCGGTATTGTACTAAGGTAACACCTTCACTCTTAGTCAGTTTTGTTTGACTCAGCCTGTGTTCACTTCCCAAAACAAATGAGCAGTTCTTAGGACAGGTACTTCAAAAGACTAATGTTTGAACCACTCTTTCTAAAATACCCTTTATTCAAACCGAGGCTAATTTTGGCATCTGTTTAATATATAATGTCATAAGTCACAGCCTTTTTTGGTTACTTTAAATCAAGGTAGAAATTTTCAAGTAGAAATTTTTACATTTAATATTGGACTGTTGTTCTGATTTTTAAAACTTATTAAACATTAGCTCACACCCATTTACAAAAGGGGAACAAATTTCAGTTTTACAACTCTCCAAAGTTACGAGAGTCTATAAATTTTGGGAGAGCCTATAAATGTTAGGTAAAGATTTAAAGCTTAGCCTGTCAACTCTAGTCCTGGAGCACAGTTGATTTTCCTACCACATTCTCCCCATAGAATCTTCTTTCCCAAGGATTTTTTTTTTTCCCCTTTCCAGTTTCTTCCCTTTTAGTCACGTGTGGAGTTCCAAGTGATGGGTTGTGGTTCAGGCCCTTTGTTTTAGAAAAACATATCAAGGTCCGAGATACACGTACTAGATGCCTGTTCTAATCTTGGCCTTGCTACTTCTGAGCTACTTGCTTTTGAAGTTAATCACGTCTGCATTTTCTGGGCCTCGATTTCCTTCACTGTATAAAGAGGAAAAGATAAGACCACTGTTCCTAAAACTACACAGCAAATCACCTGGGAAACTTACTAAAAATATAGATTCCTCAGCCTCATAACAGTCACTCACCTGTTCTCAAGGGATTGGGGATAGAGTGGCGGATCTGCATTTTAAAAAAGAAAATGTCCCGGTTGATTCTAAACCTAGCTAAATTTGGAAACCCTGGATCGCTGCGAAATCTTCTTGCTTTCTTATTGTGCAAACTGTGACCTCACTTTGTTGTCACAGTCTATTAGGTGGGTGTGTGCCAAACTGGACTCCCTAACTGTTGTTAAGAATGGCCGCTCTATGCTCTCTTAGCTGCTTCTTTATAGAACTAGCTACCTGTTACCCTAGTTAGGAATAGCCTACTTTCTGAGGGAATGATTATGGAGAAAGGTTTTGGGTGTTGGTTGCCCCAGACTCTTCATACATACTACCTAACTTTCAAACCAACCCAACTAGGTTGGCACTACTATTATCCCCATTTTGCAGGTGAGGAAACTGAAGCTCAGAGAATCACCTAATAATTTACCTAAGATCACACACCAATAAGTGACGGAGCAGTGATTGAAACGCAAGATTTTGTCTCTAAAGTCTGTGTTTTTTTCTACTATGACATGCTGTGAGTAGTTTTATTTTATTCTATAGTTTGCTAGTTTCACATGATCAATTTTACTTTTTAAATGGACTTTTAAATTTTAGAATAGAACAGAGTTCCCACAACCAGTTTTCCGTGTTGTTAACATCTAGTCATAATAGTACATTTATGACAATTAATGAACCAATATCGATACATTATTATTAACTAAAGTCCATACTTTATTCACGTTTCCTTATTTTTTTATTCTGATGTCCTTTTTCTGTTCCAAGATCTCATCCAGGACACATTACATTTAGTCTTCATGTCTCCTTAGGTTCCTCTTGGCTATGACAGTTTCCCAGACTTCCTTGTTTGTTGATCTTAACAGTTTTAGGGGTATTTTGTGGACTGTCATTCAGTTGTGGTTTGTCTGATGTTTTTCGTATGGTTAGACTAGAGTTATGGATTTGGGGGAAGAAGACCATAGTGGTATAGTGCCCTTTTCATCACATCCCATCAAGGGTACATACTGTCAACATGATTTATCACTGTTGATGTCAACCTTATCACCTGGCTGAGATAGTGTTTATTAGATTTCTCCACTATAATAATTATTCTTTTTTTTCCCCTCCTTTTAAAATTCTTTTTTAAAGTTTGTTTATTTTCCTGTGATTCTCTTTTCCTTATTTATAGTTGCCCCTTGGTCCTTGGCATTCAATTTGAGGGGGAATAACTAAGCTATCTGGCCATTACGTCTATCATCAGAGTCAGGAAAGAATGATGAGCAAAGGGTATGTCAGCAAAGAAACCTTTTCGCAGCTTAGAGAATTTTAAAATATCAACATGATTTGCCTTTTTAAATTTTTTGGTGGGAAGCAGGAGGATGCTGAAGACAGAATCTCTGTTTTATTATGACTTAACCCAATCAAGATCCTTCCAGCTATCCAGAGTCAGAAGCTCTGTTGGAAATAATTTTGTTTCCTTAGGACCATTCCCGAAGAGAAAAATCACATCTTACAAAATCACTGAGTAATCCTGCAGAAAGTCTACTTTTGGAGTCAGGGGCAGGAAAAAGAAAGAGTATTGGTCATATCAGATGTTTATAGGAAGGCCAGAATATCCTCAGAAGCTGAAAAGTGCTGGAACTATCCAGAAATAACTGCCCAGAGTGTCACTGTTTCTCTTCTGTGTAAATGATACCTTAAAAATGCTACTCATAGGGTTCTTGGATCCATTGATGAAGCTTTCTGTTCTGTGTCTAGTGGAAAAGCTTACTCTTAGGTTTTCTACTGCCCTTTCCTGAGCCTGTGGTAATATCGCCCGGAAAGAAGGGAGTCTGGGACTGATACCTGGCACCAGGTATAACCAAAACAGCTGACAGAAAAATCTGTCCTGGAGAAGATCACCCAGTCCTTCCCTTGCCTTAGGTCCCAAATGTCAATGCTGACATTGAAATATCTGGATGTGGAATTTTTTTAGAATAAAATGTATTAGTGTACTTATAGGCATTAGATTCTGCTTTTTAACGTTGTTTTGCATCTAAACACTTCATACATTTTTAAAAAAAAATCACCACTATATGTAAATGTGTTCTGAGAATACCTGTCTATGGAGAAGGGGGAGAAATGGATGCTTATCAACTGGTAAATATTAGACTGTGTAGCAAGAGGACACTGTCGCATGCCTTTCAAATACACTTCAAGCTTCTCTTCTCTGTCTTAAAAACAAATCATTGATCTCAGTGTTTTAACATTTTCTTTGTGAAGGAGAAGTCCCAATTCGTTCTTACTTACAGATCTTTTCTTGATTACCAGATGTATTGATTACCAAAATGTGTTAAAATCTGTCCTTAGTTTATCTCTTCCATGTTGGAAATTCTATATCCTTTAACTTTATTCATTTGGTCCAACTCATGAGCCTTTCCTGTCCTTTCTTAAAACCTTCTAATTTTTTTTTCTTACTTTAGATAGAAGTTCTGAGTGTCATTGAGAATAAGCAGTGACTTTCCTTAGAATTCTGAGCTTTCATATCTACACATGTGTTCATGTCTGCCTACTATCTTGACAAGCAATTTTTGGTTGCTCTTGGATTCCTTGTGCAGTAAAAGTCTCAGACCATCTAGTGTTTCTGTTTATTGTCAGGTATCCACATAATTCCCTACCCCACACCCCACCCCGGGCAAGAGCACGTCATGTTTTATGACCACAATAAACTTCATTTTGTATGATTTATTAATGTTGTGTCCTGAATGAAATTTTAGAAAGCTAGTCGTGTATGGGGGAACACAAAAGGTATTGTCCTTGTGTTATTTCTAACTTCTCCTTCCCCATGAATGACCCTGTTGGTTTCTAGTACACTCAGCAGTACAGTGTACCAACTCGTGCCCAGTGCACATTGTTTGGCTGTTTACAGTCCAGGATCAGGCCAGTTTCTCAAGTTTTCCAACTCTCTTAACCTTGAGGAGATTTTGTAAAGAATCTACAGGGTGCTCTTCCCAGGTGGGTGAGAGTTGTGTTTGGTCATTTATTAACTTAAAAATATCAGCCTGAATTCTGGAAAACTACTTTATCCTTTCAAAGCTCAGAAGCTACCTCTCATCTCTTCTTTGGGAGATGAACACTTGAACTATACTTTAATTGACTCTACTTATCAAACAAGTAGTACCCCTGATTATTTTCTCTTTTCCATAGTTCTCTTGAAAGTGATTATGGGCTATGGATTTTATATGTGGTTTGTTGGCTTTTACACTCTGTTCCTTTCTTGCTTTCTCTTCCCATTTTAGTAAGCTTTCTGAAATCTCATTGCCCAGTCTTGAAATGTTTGTTGCTCTTTGATTTATATGTATATATGAGTTATAGAGTGGTTAGATATTAAATGAGGGATGTGTTCTTAAAGACCTCACGTAATGAATTTTAAT
Source organism: Eschrichtius robustus (assembly GCF_028021215.1). Taxonomy (NCBI): domain Eukaryota; kingdom Metazoa; phylum Chordata; class Mammalia; order Artiodactyla; family Eschrichtiidae; genus Eschrichtius; species Eschrichtius robustus. Next base: position 12,790,682 of record NC_090826.1, on the reverse strand, counting down.
TCTGACGATGGATTGCTGGTATTTCTGTTTACTGGTGAGAGTAGTGGGTGATGCCATGTGACAACAGTGTAACATGCTTTAACATTAGCTTTGGCATTAGCCATTTTTTCTTTCTTAACAATAAATTTATTAAGACAGTTTACATATAGGAAAATGAACAAATCTTAAGTGTGTAACTCAAAGACTTTTTTACATATGTATACAGCCATGTGATGATCACCTAGATCAAGATACAAAATACTGCTATCACTTCAGAAAGATCCCTTGTGCCCCTTTCCTGTCAGTACCACTCCCCACAGAGGTAACCACTGTTCTGACTTCCAAGAGATTTTTTTGAGATTCATCTTGGTTTTTTTTTAAGATTCATCCATGTGGTTGCATCTATCAGTGGTTTATTCCTCTTCATTGCTGTGAGTATTCCATAACATGAATATACCACTTTTTTTTTAACCTATTCTCCTGTTGATGGATACTTGGGTTATTTCCACTTTGAATATAGCTGCAGTCAACATTCTTACATAAATTTGTTTGTGGACATATGCACTCATTTCTTACTTAAGACCTACTTGTCAACTTTAAAGAATATTCTAGGGGGCTTCCCTGGCGGCGCAGTGGTTAAGAACCCGCTTGCCAATGCAGGGGACACGGGTTCGAGCCCTGGTCCGGGAGGATCCCACATGCCACGGAGCAACTAAGCCTGAGTGCCACAACAACTGAACCTGAGCTCTAGAGCCCACGAGCCACAACTGCTGAGCCCGTGCACCACAACTACTGAAGCCCATGCGCCTAAAGCCCGTGCTCCGCAACAAGAGAAGCCACCGCAATGAGAAGCCTGCGCACCACAACGAAGAGTAGCCCCCGCCCGCCTCAACTAGAGAAAGCCTGCGCGCAGCAACAAAGACCCAATGCAGCCAAAAATAAATAAATAAATAAAAGAATATTCTAGACACACTAAGCACCCAGAGAGTTCTCTCCTCACTTAGTCTTGCTCTAAGTAGGAGGATATGATAATATAACTAAGTATTTTAGAGGTTTGAAGAGAAAAGACCACTCAGCTAGTAATTAAAGGTACACTCATTATTAGGGCCTCATGACCTAAAGTGATGGGAGGAAGGCTAGTTGGTGGTAGTACCATTAAGAGCATGGTTTTTGTGCCGAGCACACACAGGTTTGCATCTGATCTCTTCAGGCTAAGGTTGCTTAGTAACTGGATGACCTTAGACAGGTTGTTTAACATTTCATTTGCCTCACCTATAAGGTAGACACGGTAATACCTACATTTCATAGTTTTTGTTCAGATTATATACAATACATCTTTATACATATACTGAAGTCCTAGCTAAGGAGTTTAGAGAATAATCATAAGTTATCCTCAAGTTCCCAAAGCTTGAAAAGTGCATTCATTCCTTTGTTTGTTCATTTTCATGCCTTTATTTATTGAGTATTTATGCCCAGTGCTGTTCTAAGTACTGCAGAATAGATGTGAACAAGCAGCAAGATCTATAAGACAATAAATCAATACGAAGAAAATATAAAGAACTAAGAAGAAAATAACTGGTGGTGCAAGAAAGTAGATGGAGGTGTTTAAATAAGTTATAAAATGTATATAGAGCCAGGACTTATATGGATGAATAGGTTTTTAAAGGAAATATGATTTATGAGGAGAAGAGTAGTAAACTAATGAAATAGGATTCTGTTCACAATTTACCTTTTTTTTCTTTTTGGCCCCGCGGTGTGGCTTGCGGGATCCTAGTTCCCCAGCCAGGGATCTAACCCGGGCCCTGGCAGTGAAAGCGCCAAGTCCTAACCACTGGACTGCCACAGAATTCCTTGTTACAATTTATTTTTAAGACTAGTTGTTTTTATTAAGATTATGTGATTTTGCTTAAAATAACTGACATATTTGAATCTCCATCTCCATTTTTTTGTTTTCATAGTAGGAAGGCACCCAGGGCCCAGATACCATAGCACTAATCGCTATGAGGAAGGCATAGGATGTTACTTAAGTGACTACTTTTAATTCTTTGTTGAGTTAGCTCCTTCCTGCTTCATGGACCCGTTCCTGGTTAATCTTCTTTATGAGTTGGTGATTTCTCCTTGTCTCCTCTAGCCCTATGCAATCCTGGAACAGCCTGGATCTGTGGTGGTCTCGGGAGATGTGAATGAGAGCAGAGCCAGTGGGTTCCCCTAGGAAAGGAAGGAATCCTTTCTGTTTATTTATAAAGTTCAGATCCTGGGATTTTTCCAGAATACATGCTTTTCTAAGGTGGGTACACATTCCCTCCTGGTGGAGAGAAGAGTGGGGAAATTTGCATAGCACAAATCTGGGTAAACTTTAGTCCTCGAAGGAAGAGAATAAATAAGGTTATACCATATTTCAGTTTAGTTCTCTCCTGCCTGACTAGGATTTTCCTGTTTTGTTACCAGGCCAGAAACTTTATGACTAGCAACATTGTTTTCACTTCTAAACAGAGCCACTTAAAAGGGCACCCGGGGGGGGGGGGGGGTGTGTGGGGGGGTGTGGGGTGGGGTGGGGGTGGTCCTCCCACCCTGAGAACTGCAATTAACAAATAACCAGATTAAACTCAGACTCTGGACCTCATCTCCTTCCCCAGAAATTGAATCAAAAGACTACTTAAAATGGTAACAAGGAACTGTTACTGGTTTTCATGTTAGTTTTTAACTGATAAGTGCTGCCCTATTTATCAAGTGGTCTTTCATGTGGGTTTGTTTAGAAGTGAAAACAGTGCCAACGGGGAATTTCTTTTTGTTCATGCCTATGGCCTATATAGTTATACAGGATCTAAAAGTTTCTCATGCCCATTACAAAAGTTCCTCTTGTTTTGGATGTTCTGTAAATGACCCAGGGAGTGATGTTTTTAAAGATATGGGTATAATTGTAATAATGAAAATGTGTGCCCTGAAGCCTGAGATCCAGACAAGCTTTGTCTAATATTAGTGAGTTGTTTTGATATCAATCAGTAACTTTCTGACCATGTTGCAACTGAGGAAAAAAATAGGAAAAGGAAAAAAAAAAAAATTGGACTGTGAGGGGAACACCTAAAGAAGTGTTTGGCCTTTCCCCTGCTGAAAGGCACACTGATACCTCCAGGGTAGGTTGTGATTAACTGGAGCCAGGTCTCATCCCAGCCCACAAGGGATCCATAACCATTCGGCTTCCTTGGATGGGTTCAGTTCTGCAAACATTTTCATGAGAAATAGTTCCTGTTCTCTAGGATAATATAATAATATAATCTTATTGGGAGATTCTAAATGGATAATTTCAGCAGTGTACTAAATGCTCAGATTGAGGTTAGATAAAGGATGTCCCTCTCCATTCACCCCTCCCTCCCCTAGGAAGGTCTTTAGCCCAGCATGGGAAGGAATGTGCTGGTCCTGAAGAAAGCCATGTCTAGAAGAACTTAGTTCTTTTGCATCCAGTACCATGTCCTTGGTGACTAACTTAAGTCCCTATTTTAGAATTAAAGAGCACAGCTGGCTAGAATCAAGTCTTGGAAAGCAGGAGTTTAGGGGTTCTGTAGTGACTTTGCCAAAGAGTAACTTTATATTTATCTCCTACCTTTGTTCTTTAAAATAGGCATTATCGTTTTGTATCTTCCCTGGGCATGTAAATAATTGAGGAGACTCAACATAATTATTATTGGCCACATTGAAGTTAAATTGGAAACATTTTCATTAGCTGAAGAGAAAGTGATATCTGTTCCAGATAGAACCTCTGTGGTCCTGGCTGCATACTGTGGAGACCATTCTGGATAGTTATTAGTCTTCAAGGTGTTTACAGTGCCCAAGACAGACTTTATACTCATGAATTGTGTTCTTCTCAGTTTTCCTTTTGTCTCCCCCTTCCTCAAATTATAAAACCATGAAACATGCTTTTCTTGTTCTGATTACAAAGTATTACCTATAAAATCAAACCAGTTTAGAGATGTAAGCAGTTAAATTATAACTCCAGTAGCTTTTCTTTAAAGGGTCTCTTCCCTCCTAAGTTATAAGTGCCAGCCTATCTTCTTGTGCCCTGTAGGTTTTCTGATTTCAGATGCTAATGTGGTGTTCTGGGAAATACCTCTCCAAATTATTCCTTTTGACCTCCGACTCTTGCTATCAAGGTCAGTCACTTCACACACTACCATAATGACAGCTCTGTCACACCAAGGGCTTGGTCCACTTCCCAAGACCCGGCTTGGGTCCTATCAGCAAAATTCATCTCCCCCTACTCCCTCCCCCCCACACGCACACCAACTCAGGCTCCTCACTACCACAGAAAAGTACCCACAGAAGAGAAACTGTGAGGTAGGGTTGTTGGTTAATCTGGTCTATCTGGTCTTATTTTGCCCTCAAGGCCAGTTTTGTGTGGGATGGACAAGTGTACCTCATTTGGAGCTGCGAGTGAATGCTTTTCATTGGACCTACCCTGAGAAAGTGAGTGCGTGTGAAGAGTTGTTCATATGAGATGGAGAGTATGACCTGAAACCTCAATCCCATTATTCATTCTTTAATGTCCCCTTTGGCATCATTACTACAAAATAAAATTATTTGAAAGCATCCAGGGAAAAGTTTTTGACTTCCAGTTAAGAAGCAATTTAGACCCCCTTTTTAAAAAAGCAAATCACACACCAAAGCATTCTGTAATTCCATGAGCGAAGTGGAGATTTTTTTGTCCAGTGCTTTTCTTCTGGATTAATTGGCATGCTAGTGAGTCTCCCATGGTAAAATTTTTCATGCTCATAGTTTTCTTGTTTTCAAACTTTACCTCTTATAAGTACCTAATTCCTAGTATTAGATCTTTCTGTTTTCAGAGTCATGGAGAACTATTAGCAAGTCACTTGTGTTGCTGTAAATAAGGTTTTTTTTTTTTTTTTTTTTAGTTTATTTATTTATTTATTTATTTTTGGCTGTGTTGGGTCTTCGTTTCTGTGCGAGGGCTTTCTCCAGTTGCGGCAAGCGGGGGTCATTCTTCATCGCGGTGCGCGGGCCTCTCACTATCGCGGCCTCTCTTGTTGCGGAGCACGGGCTCAAGACGCGCAGGCTCAGTAGTTGTGGCTCACGGGCCTAGTTGCTCCGCGGCATGTGGGATCTTCCCAGACCAGGGCTCGAACCCGTGTCCCCTGCATCGGCAGGCAGATTCTCAACCACTGCGCCACCAGGGAAGCCCCCTGTAAATAAGTCTTAAAGTGACTTGTCTGAAAGCAGTAGGTGGAACAATTTTTTTCCATTTATTTATTTTGCAGAGTGTAGGTTCAGTAACATGTAGATGAGGATGACCAAGGAAATATTTGTGTATTGAAAATGTTAAGGTAGTTCCTTTCAGCACCCCTTTAATCAAAGCACTTGGCAGGGAAAACCCACTTTGGACCCATGTTCATATAGTCATAAAGAGAGTGTATGCACAGAAAAAGTCTGGATAGATTCAGTGTTAAGGAAAATCATATAAACTGGGGAAAAAGTCAAAAGGCTGACCACATGCCCTTTTAATGTCATCTTCGAGCATTTTCTAACAGGTTCACCCAAGGATTATTTAACTCTCTGCAACATGGTTCTCAAAGTCTAGTCCCCAAACATCAGCATCACCTGGAAACTTGTTAGAAATGCAACTTCATGGACCCTACCCCATACCTACTAAATAGGAAACTCAGAAATGGGTCCCAGGAATCTGTGTTGTAACAAGTCCTTCAGCTACTTCTGATACAACTGAAGTTTGAGAACTACAGCCCTAGGGGAATGGTAACTATGACATCTGAATAGTAAACCAATAATATTAATAAATAATGCTCACAGTATGGAAAAGTAAAAGTAACTTTTTAGTCATGCATAAAATACAGGCACCCCCAATTAGAATGGGTGCTTGTTTTATCTTGTATCAAACAATCACGCTTCTCTTGTAGTGCTAGGGTCTACGTGAGTAGACACTACAGTTGTGGGAAAGTGGCATAGAGACCAAACCAGAATTTGGCATCGCTTCACTGTTTTACCATCGTCTTTGCAAAAGTAAACGAGAATGCCTTGTAATTCTACCACTGTCTTTCATATGTGAAAATTTCTTCTGATTTCATAGGAATCTTGGGAAACATGTGAGCCAGTTAGCGATTTTAGGGAATGTTAGTTCTGTGTATAGGGTGCCTATCTGATTATCCAGTTTCCCACAGATGCCTTTTTGGCTTGTGTCTTGTTTTGAAACTTGCTCCATCGATCATATCTGCTGTGTGATTAGAGGCCTTTGGTGTTTGGGGAAAGAAGCCTGTGAGGATAACCATCAGCTCTGGGAGGAACGGGCTTAAGTAACATGTCTGTCCAAGTTTGACGTGGGCATATTTGGTCCTGTGGTGCTTGATGGGAACCGACTTGGGAGTGACACCCTTTCTAACTCCACTTCTGTGATACAATGATATTTAGACTGTCTAGAGCCCCAGTGACCTCATATTTTGAAGGCAGGCTGAGAAAGGTCCTAATGAGTAGAAAACCTTCATTTATAAGTTTTCTTGAGGGAAAGGTATTTATTTCATCATTTGTCACCATGATGATGATGGGCCTTTTAACTGTGGAAGGTCTTCTGTTGTCAGACTGCCCTATACTGTACAAGATTTCCAGTGACTCATTCCCTCTCTAATGTCATAGGTGGGTGTGTTAAACAACTATGTGATATCATTCTAGCTACTGTATGGAATGAATTGCTAGCACATAGGTGCAGTTCTTCAAAGTTTAGGACCTGATATTTTATCTAGGGATAGTCCATATAAAAGTTACTTTCCTTGCCCAATAATGTATGGTCATTTTGTTTGTTTGTTTTTTAATAAAGTTTGTAAATACTACTCTTTAAATAGCTTGCTTTTCTTGGAACTTTAAAACAGCAAATAAAGGTATGTAATTTGAAAATGAGTTTTCTTGTTTTTCTAAGAATTCTGGTAAAGATATTGTTTGCTTTCCAGAACTTGGATAAATAGACTGTTTATTCTTTAAGATATAGAAATTGCCAAAATTCATTGACCTCTGCAGTCTCTGATCTCACCATAAATTTAATTCATTTCATTATTTCATTTGTGGACCTTGCATTAAGATAATTGGGAGGGGAATTGAAGACCTTTTGCTTTAAACAACTTCAAAATAGGAAATATGTAAATTTTAAAAATGGTAAAATTAGGGGCTCTTGGCAAAGGCTTTACAATATTGATTTCTTCAAGTAACAAGAATTTTAAAGTATCCAATTTGCAACAAATAATGTAAGCATTACGTGCATGATTGGGTCACAGAAAATTTGACACACCAGTATCTTTGACCTCTTATCGCTGAACCAACTGTACAGAGGTTGTATGTTGAATTCTGTGCCCTCCCTCCCCCCTGCTTCATTGTTCTTGTAGGGTAATTTTCCCCCCACTTTCCTTATAAATTGAGGTGGAGAAGCACAATTTAACTTTTCACTATGACTCTATATAGCTGTCAAGATAGTATGATGCTGAAATTGAAGCTTCCATATGTGACATAAAACAGACCTTGGAAATTTTGAATGAGGGGATTCTCCTACTTCTTTGGATAAGAAGTAGAGGGAAATTTTTTGGCTTTCTTAAAGGTCAAGATATTTGAGAAGTCATTTCGGAAAGCCCTTATTTAAGATAATCCTTAAGGATTGATTTATCGTTGTCACTGGTCCCAGTTTATCTTTCTTTGGAGAGCCTGGAGAACAAATACAGGGTCCTGTCTATATTAGAGGTAGAGTGTGACCCAGAGCCTTGTGGAGAAAAAGAGATCCTAAGAATGGCCTTCTGTTCAATTTACTTATCTCTCTGTCTGTTCTAGGTCTGTGGCTTTAATTAATTAAGATTTAGGTTGTAAATCAACTATATTTCAATTAAAAAAAATTTTTTTAGTACAAAGGAACTTAAAAAAAAAAGATTTAGGAAAGAACTTTTTCAGCTTTGAAACACTCAGACCTTTTGAGGTGCCTGACTTGTTTGTGGTAACTACTCAGAAGGAATGTATCTGTGTGCATGAAGAACAATCTAGAGAATGAGTATAAGCTATGCCTCGGTATTCTCATCTGTAAAATGGAAATAAAGGAACTTCCCTGGTGGTCCAGTGGTTAAGACTCCACACTTCCACTGCAGGGGGCACGGGTTTGATCCCTGGTCTGGGAACTAAGATCCCACATGTTGTGTGGTATGGCCAAAAAAAAAGAAAAACCAAACATAAAATGGAGGTAAAACTAGAGTTTTGGAAGGATTAAATTACTTAATACACGCAAAGTACTTAGAAATGTGCTTAGCATATAATAAATGCTCAGTAAATATTAGTCATTATCATTAGTAGCAGTAGTAATAGGTCTTTTTTTTAAGTCTTTTAACTTTATTTTTTATTAATCAATTAATTTTATTTTTGTCTGCATTGGGTCTTCGTTGCTGCACGCAGGCTTTCTCTAGCTGCAGCGAGTGGGGGCTACTCTTCATTGTGGTGCATGGGCTTCTCATTGCAGTGGCTTCTCTTGTTGCAGAGCACGGGCTCTAGGCGCACGGGCTTCAGTAGTTGTGGCACGCGGGCTTCAGTAGTTGTGGCACATGGGCTCAGTAGTTGTGGCGCACGGGCTTAGTTGCTCTGCGGCATGTGGCAGCTCCCGGACCAGGGCTCGAACCCGTGTCCCCTGCATTGGCAGGCGAATTCTTAACCACTGCGCCACCAGGGAAGTCCCAGTAATAGTTTTAAGAAGCAGTCATTGTAATTTCTCTTAAAAGTCAGTCAGGTCACCCATCCATCCCTACCACCTTCCCCATACCCTGTAAACATAGGCATAGAATTTATAAAGTTAAAATCCTTTGTCTAAAGTAGTACTGTCTCTGTAATGATGGAAATGTTGTGTATCTGTACTTTGCAGTTCAGTAGTCACTAGCACGTGTGGCTAAATGGTGACTGTGTTGGGCACGCAGGTCTAAAGTATAGTCTTTACTTGGGTTTGATTTTACATATTGTTATGTTTTACAAACACTCTTTTTGATTCTATGACTAGTTTTTCCCCTTAAGAGGTATGTATTCTTATACTACATTTGTAATCTCTTTACACCCAGCAGTGGTAAACATTGGTTTGCCTTGCCTCATAAAGTATTGGTAATTTATTTCAAAAGATATTATAGGAAATATATAGTACACATGAAAGAGCAAACCCTAACTAGTCTTATCATGTTAACCATTGGTTTTTGTTTCCAAATCATAATTCAGTGTATTTGAGTTACCTTTCTGGGACTTGGGATGACCTCCCTTTCATATCATGTAGCATCAGTTACAGTTTCATTTCTATTGTACTTTCTTGAGCTAAATAGTTACTCTGCCAGGAATACTCTAATCATATTGTAGTAGTTAAATATGTCCACCAGTTCAGTTCTGTTCTCATAAACTTTGTGCCATGTAGAAAACAGTACTATCAGATGTCTGTGGCCAATTGACCTGGTATTAACGTCGTATTAATTTGCTTTAGCAATGATAATAACAGTACCAGGCACTGTCCTAAATGCATTATGTGATTTAAGTCATTTAATTTTCACAACCACTCTTTTATATGATCTATTTAAACACTGCAAATAAGCATCCTTGTATCTTTTCTTCTTTCATTTGCCCAGCTATCTTGTTAGATTAATCCCTAGAAATGCAATTTCTGATTGAAAGCGTATGCACTTAAACTTTTTTGATACAAACTGCTCATTTTAAGTTAAAAATCCTATTTTTGTTTGTTTCCATGTTTTGCTTATTGGGGGAACCTTGGTATGCTGCTTCACTTTTTTGTGGGGGGAGGGTGTGCCTCGCAGCTTGCGGGATCTTAGTTCTCAGACCAGGGATAGAACCTGGGCCCTCGGCAGTGAAAGCACGGAATCCTAACCACTGGACCACCAGGGAATTCTCTGCTTCTTCACTTTATACACTCAATTTAAAAGCTGGGATTTCCAGTATCTCAAATTCAAATCCAAATTTTAGTCTGGAAAGTTTTTAAGCTACTACTCTGCTGAAGTCTGTTACATATTTTATTAGCTTTTTCCAGCTTTTTCACAGTACTTAGGAGTTCCAGAGTAGGGGCAAGAACTTGAAGCTTTGTTTGGTATTTCACAAATTAAATCATTTTGGGGTAACACTAGCATTTTAACTAGACTGTTGTATTAGTTAGGCTTTCTAGTTGGACTAGGAGGCTTCCTCCTAGGAGGGCAAAAGTTTTTAACCAGAAATCATGAGATTGTATGAAAGACAACATATCATGAGTAGCCCCCTTAGTCGTGATTCCTGTGAGATATGAGGATAGCAAGAACTGACTCATGGAATACTTCACCTAGTGTCTCAGCAAGAACCATTCCTAGAGAAGACTTGTTTCTGTGGTCAGATCCTGGTCTGGATTGATGTGTGTTCTATTAGAAAAGTATTCAAAATATCTGATGCTCACTGCATATTCTGAGTGCTGGTACCTTCCTAGTAAATCATGTTGTTACTCTTTTTTTTTTTTTTTTTTTTTTTTTTTACCACACCACGTGGCTTGTGGGATCTTAGTTCCCTGACCAGGAGTTAAACCCAGGCCCTCAGCAATGAGAGCACAAGAGTCCTAACCACTAGACTGCCAGGGAATTTCCTCATGTTGTTACTCTTAAGTTGCATCCCAGGGAAGACAGTCCTCTTCTCCACCTTCTCAACCTCAGGACTGTGTAATCGACACCATTAAAGCAGTCTGAGCAGGGCTTTTCAAACTGTGTTCCCATACCCCTTGCAGAAGGGGGAGGCCAAGTTATCCACTTAAATTGGAGCACCTCAACAGCTATCATGTTAATCTACTGCTGGGATTCTTTCTGCTTAAGATTTCCTTTGAAAAATAGATCCTATAGCTTTAACAACAACAAAAATTATTTTTAATATACCAGTATTAGTAAATACTGGATGAGACAAATTACTTTGGTCTTGAGCAAACTAAAGGTGGCAGGTAGAGTAAGGGATTGGGAGAAAATAGCTATTGTTTCAAAGACAAGAAGCTCTGAAAAATGATGCTCCTGTGGGACATTTGTTAGCCGTAAAGTTTTCCAGCATAAGCCAGATTTCTATTGTTTTGAAATTTGGTCATCATAGCTCAGAGGTCCAGCCTGGAGGGCCTTAGTAGCCACTCTTGGCTGCAGTTTCATTGGAATGCTTTCATATCAAGCCTTGAAAGTCTGCTTCCATTGTGCTAGTGAGTCCCATAGCTAGGGTCCCAAAGGTCACTATGTTAACATTTGACTTATAGGACAAATGAGAACTGCATTCTGCCTCCTTTTTTTTTTTTTTACCTATGTTTGTTAGCAGTTATTTTTAAGTTGTATCTAGCCTCTATATATACTCCTCCCCGGATCCTTTACATGCTTTCCTTTGTGATCTCTGTTAAGCTTATTGAAGGGACGGACAGGAGAGTCAACATTTATTGAGTACCTGCTATGTGCCCGGCACTGTGCTAGGTGCTTTGAATATACTGTTTAATACTCAAAACAACCTTATGAGATATATAGTCTCATCCCTAATTTCAGGTGAGCAAACTAAGCCTGAGAGAGACTAAGTAACTTTCCTCTAATTCAGGTTTCTTTACTTCAGTTATAAAAGACGTATAAATTGGTGATGGTTTTCTCTCAGACCTGCAAACCCAGTTTTGTCTCCTCCTCTCCTTTATGCTTTGTAGTATTGGTTCCTGTTTTGCCACTCTTCCAGGAAAAGGTGATCTATAGACAGCCTACTTATGGCTTTTTGTGAGGCCCTGAATCCTAACCATGCTGTTATTGACTTCTCCCAGGGTCCTATCCTTCCCCCAAAGCTGGCGCGACTCTGGTTGTATACAAGGACCTGCTGGTGCTGTTTGGTGGTTGGACACGGCCAAGCCCTTACCCCCTACACCAACCAGAGAGGTTCTTTGATGAAATACATACTTACTCACCCTCTAAAAACTGGTAAGCCACAAAGATAAGATCCATCCTTTCAATCTGGAGTAGAAGATTTAAAATGTTTGGATTCCTTATCTTTTTTTGTGTGTCCAGGAATCTCTTTGAGAATTTGATGAAAGCTTTGGACTCTTTTCCCAGAAATACAAAATTTTTACATATGCACAGATTAAAACTTGAAGTTAAGAACACTTATTCCAAAGAGAAAATGTAGAAGACATTTATTCCTCTTCCAAGAAAAATGAATGAGACAGTTGAAGAATAGAGAGCTCTTCAGCTTTGGCTACTGATTCCCCAGGAGTGCTGTGGATCCAGATGATTCTTTACTCCCTGCTTTGTCCCCAAGACTGACTCCCAGTTGTTTTACAAACTTGTCTTTTTTAAATGACAGTAACCTCTGTTCCTTGTAATGGACTACTTAGTACAGGGCTCTTGGCAGCCTCTACTGATCAGATCAGGCCTCTAGGAAGAAATAGCAGGTGGTGTTCCTTCAGCAAACTAGGCCGAAGCAGCTAAGGAACCATAGTGGAATCCCTTGTCATTGTTTTCTCATCACTCTACCTCCAAGCCATACACATTGAGAAGTTGAAAGCGTACATAACGTTAGCAGATTCGTAGAAAAGGCACAAATACCTTGTGCCATCCTCCATTTATTATCCTGACAGTTTCTCTACTGAAGGTGATAGGATTGTCATTTTAAATGGATGCCTGCTTACTGTTTTCCACCTTAAACACATAAGACCAGAAGCAGAGGGGCTGACTTCTTGGCTTCCTCCTGTCTTTTTATATTAGGTGGAACTGCATTGTGACAACCCATGGCCCACCTCCCATGGCTGGCCATTCTTCTTGTGTGATAGACGATAAAATGATTGTCTTTGGTGGCTCCCTAGGATCCCGGCAAATGTAAGTATATTTGGTTTGCTCGCTATCAACCTGAACGTAAATACTCCTGGAAAAGTAAACTAGGTCAGAAAAGTAAACTAGTCAGGGTCAGTATTCCTGAACATGGTTCTAATTAATCCAAATAATTATCTCACGCCCTAGTATTCCATTTTCTGATTCTAGTCATAGACCAATAAGTTGAAAAACTCGCTCCATAGAATCAGGGCTATGTAGAATCTCTGTTTTGTTTGGTATGTGGTTCAATTCAGTGATCCAGTTCTGAAGGGGCCTCCACCTTGTCTGTTTCTACCTGTGCCTACAGAAGGCCACCCTCCAGGAAGCAGAGTACTTTTCCTTTTCTCCTTTATGGCCCAGCTCGTAACCCTTGGGGCTTTAGAGAAGGAGAGAGGTAGATTGACAGGACAGGTGGAAATGGTTCACTCTCCAAATAGGATGGATTGAGGGAATGGGTAGGAGCAAGAAAACTGTGTCAAGCCTGACATCCTCTGTGAGGTGGTTCTCCCTGCCCACTGTCCTCCACCTCTGGCCACAACTGGCCAGCTCAGGCCAGACCCAGAGCAGTCTGTCTGAATCACTAGGTATCTGCTTTGGCATTAGGAGCAGTAGTGGTCATTTCCCCTGTGCTTTGAAATGGAAGTTGATGAGCCGTCAGCAATAAAACCATTCCAGATCCAACCCTGTTCCCCCTTAGGGTACCTTCCATCTTCTTATTTTAAAACAGTGTGGAGTAGACAATGTGAGCTCTACCCTCCAGATGAGAGGGTTTAGGGCTTTAGGTATTGGAGCTCTTACTCCTGTGTTCCTATGTGTGAATAACTGACCATAGAGAGGGGACTGTAAAATAGAGACTGCCACTTAGGAGTCTGTCCTTGCCATACTGGTCCCTTGAGGGTTGGAGATGCCAATTTGTCCTTGATAAAACTGCAGCTTTCATTAGCCATGGTGAAATTACCTTTTGTAGCCAAAGTCAATAAATCTTTATCTCCTGGACAATGATGGAACTGCCTTTTGAATACTTTTTTTCTCTTCCTTGTGGGTTTTGCCTTTGAAAGACTATATCATGACTAGTATCTATTTCCTGCTATCACCAATTAATTAACTCTTACTTTAGGTATTATTGTTTGGCTACAGACATGACTCAAATGAGGCCTTATGGGTCAATGGAAAGAGCAAAGGTTTGAAGGTCTCCTTTCCAGGGAAAGGAGGGGAAGAAAAATATAGTTGAGTGCTAACTATGAGCATGGCACTTTTGGGGGGCATCCTTATGAATGTAACTTCATTTATATCAGTTCTTGTGGTCCCTGAGAGCTCCCAACTGCTTCATTCTTTTGTCCTTGTCTTATAGGAGCAACGATGTCTGGGTCCTTGACCTCGAGCAGTGGGCGTGGTCCAAGCCGAACATCTCCGGCCCTAGTCCTCATCCTCGAGGTGGCCAATCTCAGGTGCTCAGAAATTAAAATAACTATTCAGCAAACACTGTAGCATCTTTCAGTTAGAACAGGAGAGGGAGGAGGGAGTCAGGTAAGATGCCAACATACATAAGCCAAAGAGAATTTATCATTCTTTTTTGCTGGTATTTATTTTTCAACTTCTAATGGGTTATAATTATTTTTGTTGGCTTTATATTATGCCTCTCCTGAAAGCGTTTACTTTGCTTTTATATTTTTCAAGAGAACGCTGCACTTTATGTGGTTGGCACTCTCGTGTTAATAATATTTGATCAACAAAGAATCCATTCAGGTGAATCATCAGTAATTTGTTTACAAGGATCAGAATTGACATGGTTTGGGTAATGGAGATCTTATGGTAAATAGAATACTCTCATTTGGGAGCTGAGTAGACTATTTTCATTTACCACTGAAGTATAGGAGGTCAGATGCCTGTGTCTTTGTAGGTTTATTTTAAATTTCTTCCTCTCCCCAGATTGTCATAGATGATGCAACTATTTTAATCCTTGGAGGGTGTGGCGGTCCCAATGCTGTGAGTATTGCTGGTATGGCGTTCCCATGCACATGCTGCTAAGTATTCAAAACTTGCTTCCCCTGTCTCGTCTTGTAAAAGTGTACAAGGCCATTTCTGTAGCATTTTTATTTAGAAAATACCTTTTCCACTTTGGATATGTAGCCTTTGTATTTTCTGGCCTTTTTCTTCACTCTCTTTTTGCAGGGGGAAGCTTTTCATCAGAGACATTCGTCTATTGAATATTCATATCTAAAGTCTTCCTAACTCCCACTTAGTCTTTGGGCTATAAGGTTTGCTGCTGTCATTTTTTCAAGGAGGGGTGGGACAGAAAAGCAGGTGGATAATGGCCAGAGTTCACATGGAATTTATTTAAGAATGCAGATTCAGACATTCTGGATATGTATTATCTACCCTTTCCATCAGTGTACACACACACAGATACACACACACACATAAAACCACAGGCAAAATTCAAAACCACTTAAAATTGATTCATGGGGTCACAAGTACAATTTCATGTGCCAGGCCAGTGGTAATATATGAATGAAGGAATGGCTAGAGATTTTGCTATTCTTTCTGAAGAATTCACGCACTCTATGACAGACAGCACAACTTTGAGATTCCAGCTCTGTGTGTGTATGTGTTTTGTAACATGTACCACACCTGAGTCCTGTTGTTGGTGCTTCTCTTACAGCTGTTCAAGGATGCTTGGTTGTTGCACATGCACTCAGGTCCCTGGGCCTGGCAACCACTCAAGGTAGAAAATGAAGACCATGGGGCCCCAGAACTGTGGTGCCATCCAGCTTGCCGAGTAAGTAGGGAACTGACAGGCCAGCAGAAGGAGAGGTCCTAAATTCTAAAGCCAGATTAACTCATCAGATTTCCAAGCAACTTTGTATGGAAATTGAAAACCCCTTGATGTCACAAAAGAGGTGGACATTGACCATAGCTTTTTGGGTATTTCTCACATACATGAGCCACTAGATGGAAAAACTTAACACGGGCCCCACTTATCCTTTAAGCCCCAGCTTTAAGCATCTCTTTGTCTCTAAAACTTGCCCCAGGGTCCCCCAAACAAATACTTGATTCCTTCCTCCACTCTACCCCTATTCTGTAGAGATAATTCAAATGGTAGCACATGTCTCCCTGTAGCAACAAATTGTTCCCATTGTCTATCCCCACATCTAGCCTAGAGGGCAGACTGCATTCTTTTCATCTCTACATCTCAGGTACCTACAAAACACGTGGCACATCCCAGATGCTCATGATAAAATGTTTGGTGGTTAAATGAATGATCAGAACTGAGCACAGGTTTTTTGTCTTCCAGGTAGGGCAGTGCGTGGTGGTCTTCAGCCAGGCTCCTAGTGGGCGAGCCCCACTCAGCCCCAGTTTGAACTCTCGCCCATCACCTATCAGTGCCACTCCTCCAGCCCTAGTTCCCGAACCTCGAGAATACCGCTCTCAGTCTCCGGTAAGGAGTATGGATGAAGCTCCCTGTGTTAACGGCCGCTGGGGAACACTGAGGCCCAGAGCGCAAAGACAGACCCCCTCAAGTTCCCGAGAAGGAAGCCTTTCCCCAGCCAGAGGAGATGGCTCTCCCATCCTCAATGGTGGGAATTTATCTCCAGGACCAGCAGCTGTAGGCGGCTCTTCCTTGGACAGCCCTGTACAGGCTGTATCTCCTAGCACTCCATCTACCACTGAAGGATATGACCTAAAAATGGGACTTTCTTTGGCCCCCCGACGAGGGTCACTACCAGATCAGAAAGATCTAAGATTAGGATCAATGGATCTGAACTGGGATCCAAAACCTGCTTCCAGTAGCAGTCATATGGATGGTGTGGACAACAGAACAGTTGGGGGAAGTTTGAGACACCCTCCTGAACAGACAAATGGTGTGCATACCCCGCCGCACGTGGCCAGTGCCCTTGCAGGAGCCGTTTCCCCAGGTGCCCTGCGTCGGAGCCTAGAAGCCATCAAAGCAATGTCGTCCAAAGGCGCCCCAGCCTCCGCAGCACTAAGTCCTCCACTGGGGTCTTCTCCAGGCTCCCCTGGGAGCCAGAACCTGAGCAGTGGAGAAACGGTGCCCGTTCTCCGCCCAGGGCCTGCCCAAGGAGATGGACATTCCTTACCTCCCATTGCCCGGCGCCTGGGCCACCACCCTCCACAGTCCCTAAACGTTGGCAAACCCTTGTACCAGAGTATGAACTGCAAGCCCATGCAGATGTACGTGCTGGACATTAAAGACACCAAGGAGAAGGGGCGAGTCAAGTGGAAAGTATTTAACAGCAGTTCTGTGGTTGGGCCTCCCGAAACCAGCCTGCATACAGTGGTGCAAGGCCGGGGTGAGCTCATCATCTTTGGGGGACTCATGGACAAGAAGCAGAATGTGAAGTACTATCCAAAAACAAACGCCTTGTACTTCGTGCGGGCGAAGAGATAATCTGTTCTGGAGCCCTTTCCCTGCCGGTGGCTTTTAATGTGGAATTTTCCAGCGTGCAAGCCTTTGGACTGAGAATTGAGAAAACAAAGGACAAAATTACTCTCATAAACCAAACCCCAATTCCCAACCTCACTCACTCCGGGCTGGGATCAAATCTCCATTAAGAAAAGAATTATATAAATATATATTATATAGCCAACTCTGTTTACAAAGAGGGAGAGATCTCCGTCCTGGTTCCGATAAAATTGTTGCTGTGTTTTAGCAGAGGCTGTGCTGCCTTTTTCTACTTTGCTGATAACTAGACCAAGAATTTAGGGAATAGATTAATACCAGAACCTTCCTAAAGAAACTGAAGAGCCACCTGTAAATCTTATTTGGCCTTCTTAGAGTTAGGAAAAGAAAGGGCATATGTAAGACGCACGACTAGAGGTTTCAGATTCCCATGCCTCAGGGGCTGGCAGGGTAAAAGTAACCTGTAGAAAACAGTTCTTCTCCCCGCCCTGCCCCGCCCGCAGAGGACCTGTGAAAACTTCTTTTTGCAGTAATGCCCTATGCCTGGCCCTATTCTGCTCTTTGTGACTGAGGAAAGTTACCCAACAAGGGATTTTTTCCCACGTTTGTGTGCCGGGATCATCGTGAAACAAAGTTTATGCAGAAACACCTAGTGTCCATTGGTCTTTGCTCTCTCCATGTTTCAGAAAACATTCTGGTGTCTGATTGTGGAATTTTCTGACAATCATATTTCGTTGCAGTTGCCAAAAACCACATTTGTTCTCTTTTTCTTTCCCTTAAAACCTGATCCTCAGAGGCTGCCTTTTCTATTTATAGGCTGCTTTTCTTCCCTCCTTCCTCCCTTCCTCCTTCCCTCCCCACCCCTCCCTCCCTCTTTTTCTTTAATATGTGGGTTTTTTTAAGCCCTAAAACCTTTCGCACTTTCCTTTATTAAGCTTGGGTGCCCAGAGAAATCTCTTAGAAATATTTCTGGAATCCTTTTTCTGGTGTCACTAGGGGACCAGTAGGGAATTCTGAGATGCCAGTATCATGAGAAATCCTTGAAGCATCAAAAGATACTGTTTTACCTTATGGGCTTCTTTTCATTTCCAAAGCACATTGGACACACCCATCCATGTTTATAGAATGTGGAAATTGATCTTGGGAGAGAATCCCAATAGCAGTTCCTTCTAGAAATGATTTTTGCCCTTGTTCGTGACATGCATTTTTCTGCCTGGCTGTTGACTGGTGATTGGGTTGAATATCATGTGCTTGGCCTCTTTGATGCGTGGCTGACCTGGGGAGCAGCTCCTTCTTTGTCATTGTCTTGTTTACCTGTCACCCAGACAAGGCTTGGGTTTTTACTTTCATGTCATTTCTGAGATAAGGTATAACCAGCCAGAGCATTTTTTTTGGTTGACACAGGAAATTACAAGTTACCAGTCTCTAAACCATGGCCTGGACATAGGAGACATTGGCACCACTTAAGTGTGGATTTTTCTGGTGATTTCTCATCAGTAGAAAGAGGATTTTTATTTTGCCTTTAGGGTTTAAATTTCAAAACACTGCATTTCTCATCCCCACACTCCCCTTTTTCTTGTTAGCATTTCCCAAGCGCAAGCCTGCTACAGCTGGCCCTGGGTCCTGGCTCTCAGCCAGCTCTTAGCAGTCTGATAAGTCTGTTTTCTCCTGTTAACGTCATGTTAAATCCTTTCCCCTAGCCATTAGCTCTACAATGTGGTCTTGGTGGGAAAGCGCCCCTGGTGCCAAGCCCAGGAAAGGGCCAGCTCATGGGGAGGGGTATGTGTTCCAGAAACTGCTCTATGTGCTCCCTTAGATGAGGAAACTACCATGTGCCTACTTACTGTGGTGTCCAACTGCTCGGAGCTCAGCACTTAGCTTTCCAGACTCTCTGCTCTGGGCCTGTTGCCAGTCCTTCTTTGGCAAAGACTGTTTGATCATGTGGGGGTCCTTATTCACAAGAGAGAGCTAGCCTAGAAGATCAGCAATTTTGGCATTATTGCTATTGCTGAACCTTGTTTATGACATTGCATTTGTGCATGGACAGTGCCTCCAAACTCAGTTCCTACTTAAGTATAAAGTATTTGGAAGCCTGAAAGTTCAGAATCTCAACTTTGTAATCTTTCCTTTTGTCCTGTGGCCTTCCTAAGCCCGCTGTTAACTTGTTGATTCCTTCTACTTTCCCCAAGTAGGCAGGCAACAGAGATGATGATTCTCTTAGAAAGTAACCTGGCTCCTCGGGACTCCGTGGCATCCCAGTATTACCCGCGCCACTTGGAACCAGACGGTCTGTTTACAGCTCTTTAAGAAAAATCTGCCTCTTCCGCACCTGGTGGTGTTGGCCCTGGCGGCTCCTGGGCATTGTGGTCGTGTATCTTGGGAGAGTGACTCAACATAGTCAAGGTGATTGTCTCCTCGGGCCCTTGTGAAGCCGCCCCATGCAGTGGAACTTCAGGCGTCTCAGCTGAGGTGACCATTTGCACAGCGCCATGGATGCTTCAGTCAGATCAGATTTAACCACAACTCTGGTTTTGACATGATGCCAATTTTGTCTTAAAATTCACTGAGGAAGATGAGACAAAATATTTTTTTAAACCCTCGGGAGCACGTAAAGTAAATATTTATCAATATTTAAGTATTTAAAATACATTTTTGTTTCTACTTGAAGCTTTAACCCCCTTCCGTTCCTGCAAGTGTGCCTTTGAGAGCCCCCATGTCACATTGACTCCACTGGCCACCTCATTGACGTCGTGAGAATTTTAGTCTCTTCCCGTCCTCTTGAACAGAGCTTCCTGTTTTCTCATTTTGCAGGCTCTGCAGCAGAGAGGGTTCTGTATTTTTGCTCATGTTTCTGCCCTGCTGCTACACTTCGGTGGTGGGTTCCACAAACCACCACCCACCCACCGTACATTTGGAAGCACACGTTTGGTATCAAAACAAGCTTAAATTTTAGTTGTAAGGCGATACTGGGCTTACTCTCTTCCCAGCCCTCTAGAGATTGATTTCATTTTAACGTTTGAGTTTTCTATCAAGAGCTGAAACCACGAACTATCCTAGGAACTGTGTCCAAACTCTTTAAAACAGAAGAAGAGGAAGAAGAAAGAAAAGCAACTGAAGTCTTGACTTTGGAGGACAGAAAGCCACCAGCTGATGGAGAACAAAGGGATGCTTCCTTTTCCTTTCACTTTATTTTTCTGGATTTCCTTCTGCTTTGCTTCTTCAGAGTGACATTCCTGGTTGGTTTGTCTGTCTGTCCTTGTCCTTGTAGTGATCCTGGTATGGTGATGTGCTCTGCTTTGCATTATCTGTGGTCTCTTAACAGCACACAAGTCAGTGGGGAGGATCTGAACACACGCAGGGGCAAGGAAGCCGAACTTCAAAGCCTGTACCCCATGCAGCCTCCCCATGAACTGCAGAAGGCATGTTCTGCATGGTCACCAGTAAGTGGCTCCCTCCACCATGTTCACTGTCAAATGAAAGCAACCCTTAGGCATTGGCTCCACTGTACTCTCTCTCCTCGCTCTGCTCCCTTCCCACCAACCAGGGTTCATGTCAGTGCACACCTGTTGTGCCCTGATGAAGCTGGTGCTGTGAGTGATGTTTCCCATACAGCTCGGGGGTCCTGGGTGGCTTACCCTGAGATGATCATTTTAGGCACATAACAGTGTAGGAATGAAAAGTGGATTTGATTTCATTGATATTTAAATCTCTGTCGATTTCATTTTTTGTTTATGTTTTCCCCAATGACTTTTTAGCAGTTTAACAAATAAAACAAAATGGATAGAATTGTCTTAACTGTTTTATTAGTATGAAGGAAAGAAAGCAAGCTGTGACAAAAAGCAATTGGAGATTGAAGTTGGAAGCAAGGTAGTTGGAAAGATACTCCTCCTCTAGGAGGGTTGACCGTCCCTGAGGACGTCATTTAATAAAGCAGCTCTCTCCATCATGCTTGAAGGACTCAGTGTTTCAGAGCCTCAGTACCACCCTGCATTGGAGACCCAAGAGAGGTGATGAGCTTGGAGCAGCGGCCCAGGGACCAGGATGACATCTACGCCATCACTGGGCTCCTAAGCAAAGATGAGGACACAGGGCCTCCGGGTCTTGAAACAGCATAGCAAATGGGGGTTCAGAACACAGGCCTGAGCCCTATAGGCCTGTGGCTAATTCTGCCTTCCGCTATTTACTACTTAATCTTGGATACAAGTTTCCTATCTATAAATATAGTTTCTATTTTATAGGATCATGAGGATTAATTAAAGTTGTATATGAAGAGCACCAGCACAGTGCCTGGCACATAATAAATGCTTAATAAATAGTGGCTGTTATTTATAATTAGCCCTTGAAGAATATACGTGATCTTGAATGAAGTGCTGGGCAATGTGTGTATATTGTTAGGAGCATGGCCATACTAAAGATTATGCATGTCTACAGTTGTCTGAGTCGTCTTTTACATGTCACCATGAGAACCTCTGAGGCTTTTGCCTCGAGAACAGTACATAGCAGCTGCTGCCATCAATCAGGTCAGAATGGTCTCAGTAGTTTCGTCTCCCTTTGGACTTTATTCTTCGGTTTGCCAGTTGAATTCAGCCTCTAGCTCGTGAAGGATTCTGCCTGGATTCAAAGGCACACTTAGGAGTCCCTCCCATCAAGCCTCTTAGATAGCCTCATCCACCAGAGGGCAGAGAGCAGAAGCAAGAAGAACTACAGTCCTGCAGCCTGTGGAACAAAAACCACATTCACAGAAAGATAGACAAGATGAGAAGGCAGAGGGCTATGTACCAGATGAAGGAACAAGATAAAACCCCAGAAAGACAACTAAATGAAGTGGAGATAGGCAACCTTCCAGAAAAAGAATTCAGAATAATGATAAGATGATCCAGGACCTCGGAAAAACAATGGAGGCAAAGAGCGAGAAGATGCAAGAAATGTTTAACAAAGACCTAGAAGAATTAAAGAACAAACAAACAGAGATGAACAATACAATAACTGAAATGAAAACTACACTGGAAGGAATCAATAGCAGAATAACTGAGGCAGAAGAAAGGATAAGTGACCTGGAAGACAGAATGGTGGAATTCACTGCTGTGGAACAGAATAAAGAAAAACGAATGAAAAAAAATTAAGACAGCCTAAGAGACCTCTGGGACAACATTAAACGCAACGACGGCTTCCCTGGTGGCACAGTGGTTAAGAATCCGCCTGCCAATGCAGGAGACACGGGTTCGATCCCTGGTCCGGGAAGATCCCACATGCCGCGGAGCAACTAAGCCCGTGCGCCACAACTACTGAGCCTGTGCCCTAGAGCCTTCGGGCCACAGCTACTGAAGCCCGCGTGCCTAGAGCCCGTGCTCCGCAACAACAGAAGCCACCACAATGAGAACCTGCGCACAACAATGAAGACCCAACGCAGCCATAAATAAATAAACAAACAAACAAATGCAATGACATTCACATTATAGGGATCCCAGAAGGAGAAGAGAGAGAAAATATTTGAAGAGATTATATATAGTCGAAAACTTCCCTAACATGGGAAAGGAAATAGCCACCCAAGTCCAGGAAACGCAGCAAGTCCCATACAGGATAAACCCAAGGAGAAACATGCCAAGACACATAGTAATCAAATTGACAAAAATTAAAGACAAAGAAAAAGTATTGAAAGCAGCAAGGGAAAAACAAAAAATAACATACAAGGGAACTCCCATAAGGTTAACAGCTGATTTCTCAGCAGAAACTCTACAAGCCAGAAGGGAGTGGCATGATATACTAGTGATGAAAGGGAAGAACCTACAACCAAGATTACTCTACCCGGCAAGGATCTCATTCAGATTTGATGGAGAAATCAAAAGCTTTACAGACAAGCAAAGGCTAAGAGAATTCAGCACCACCAAACCAGCTCTACAACAAATGCTAAAGGAACTTCTCTAAGTGGGAAACACAAGAGAAGAAAAGGACCTACAAAAACAAACCCAAAACAATTAAGAAAATGGTCATAGGAACATACATATCGATAATTACCTTAAACGTGAATGGATTAAATGCTCCAACCAAAAGACACAGGATTGCTGAATGGATACAAAAACAAGACCCATATATATGCTGTCTGCAAGAGACCCACTTCAGACTTATTTCTAAGTGGTAGAATTATAGCTAATTTTAGTATTTGTTTTGCTTATGTATATTCTGTGGTAACCACAGGTGTTTCTTGTGCAATAGATATCTAAATTAATTAATATTTTTTAAAAAACATTCAAAAGAAGTCAGATTCCATCAGATTTAGGTCAATTTCCTGTGTCTCCTACATTTAAAGGATAAAGGAAGAGAAGGACACAGGTTTTCATGTAGGTAAAAAAAAAAAAAAAGGCACACTTAGTATCATTTGGGGGCTGATGACATGAGTCTGCCCACCCGTGTGGGAGCCTAGGAGGAGTGTGGGGGGGGCTACAGCCCTGAAGCCACTTACTGAGTATGTGCCAGTTTCTTATACCCCTGGGTGTTTGTGCCAAGCACTGTTATGTTCTTTTCATTCAGTGCATACTGAATGTTAACCTTATCCCAGGCTCAGGTGCTGTAAGCCTGCGGGTCTCATCCTGTCTGCACAGTTGTGTTTCCCAAGCTGCAAGATGAAACTTTTCCATTTCTAACAACATGTGGTCTGATGCTTTCTGTTCTGTTTACTGTACTTTGAGGCATATAGCAAACTAGACCATGGTGTGAGGAAGGGTCTTGGGTACGGAGGGCCCATGTGCTGGCAGCTACTGATTTGGTGGTGGTAGGGATAGAAGGATTGTTTTGGATGCTTCCACAGTTGCCCTTGCAGAAGGGTTGGGCTTGCTCCTTATGGCTCTATTGGGCTAAACGAGGTCCAGTAGGTAGAAGCTCTAGAGAAGGCTCATTGGGAAGAACTTTGTACCATCAGAGCTCTATGTAAATGAGTGGAACCAGTGTGGCATCACTGGAGGAATTCAAGCATTGCCTGGATAGTCAAACTATGGGATGTTGTAGAGGAGGTGATGTTCGGTGGGTAGGGTGCCAGTGGTGATCGGTGGTCTGGGAAGACCCCACATGCCCAGCCTTCGGGATGGGTCAGTCCCGTAAGGCTCCCTGACAGCTTCCTAACTCAGTCCGTCTGTGCCAGGGGCCATGCTCCTAACTACTGATGAGCAGCCTCCCGCTCTGGAAGGGTCAGAGCATGAAGACAGCAGTGTGATTGACCCCACGTCAGAGGATGTGTGGAGCAGAGAGGAGGGAACTTGCCAATCTGAGGAGAAACCTTAATGTCAAGGAGAACACAGCGCAGAGAAGAGCCGTGACTCAACCCCAGGCCTCGCAGGAGTTGGCAGCCACTGCCCTCCCGTGCAGTCCCAGCACAGTACTCCCTGGCCACTTGCCTGGGTACTAAAGGGCCAGAGGCCTGTGTACATTTGGGTCTGAATCACAGCACCCAGCCAGCGAAAGGGCAATGCCACACTGTCCTGTCTGCTTCCCGCATCTCTACAGCTCTTCTCCAGCTGGCCCCTGTGGGGAAGCAGTGCAGGAATCACTGACTCCAACAAGGAGACAAAGGCCTTGCCCGTGCTATTACTACCCTGAGCTAGCTCCTCAGCCCAAGACTTTGCCTCACATCACCCTCATCCGGGGAACCTGGGAAAGACCAGGCTGTGAGCATCCTCAGGTCCGGGTAGTACAGGAGGCATCAGCTCGAAACCCTGCAGGCTGGTCTGCTTGTAGTGTCACCACAGGTGACTGGGGTTTACCCTTCTCACCTCTTCCAGAAAGAGCCAAGAGAGACTGAGGGAGACTTCCAAGAGAGACTGAGTGTTTAAGCTCTTCCTCTTCTTCTCACCTCTCCAGCTAAAGTCTGCCTTTTGCTCTCAATGGCCGTTAACTATCCCCTTCTCCCCACAATATACCATTGACAAAAGCAGTCCAGCATTCTTGTGGATTCTTTATGAGGTAATGATTTCACTATTGATGGAAGTATTCAGGCAGAGACGGGTAAATTGCATGGGAGGAGATGACAGAGATGATTTATGCATCAGATCAAGAATGAGACCAAGGGACCTCTATATGCCCTTTTAATTCTTGAGACGTGGTTCTGTGGACTTAGAACTTCCCAGAGAGGCTGCAGGACAGGGACATAGGCACAGACTTTGGACCAGGAAAGACCTTGGTTCAAAAGCTGTTGCTGTCTCATTGAGCTGGGGCAAGTCATCCCACTTCTCTGAGCCTCAGCTAAAACGGTTATGATGCTGCTGGCTTCACAGGTTAGCAGTTTAGCTGGAACCAGCAATAATTGCTAGTCTATGGCATGGGTGTGATTCCTCAAAAGGCCACCTGGGGGCACCCTGTGAAAGGCTTCAAGTCCTCCTTGACACTATCAGAAGCAGTCTTGAGAAGGAAACTAAATGGGCTAGAGGAGAAAATTGCCCATTTCTCCTCCACCTCTCTTGGTAAAACCTGGGGAGGACCCCTTCTCTGGCCTCTGCCACGCTTCTGAGCACCATCCCGAAGCTGGCCGGCCTGCCCTCTCTGCTCCAGCCCCCAGCTGTGGGAAAGCCAGCGTTTTCCCCATGGGGTTGGGCTCTGGGCCTGGACCCTGTCAGTATGCACAAAGCTGAGCTGAAGTTTTAAATGCCTAAGAGGCCTGGCGGAGTGTGCCATGCCCCCACCAGGGAGCCTGTCTGCCTGCCCACTGCAGGGAAGAGAAGGAGGGCTGAGGGCCAGGCCTTGTCAGACAGAAGCCTGGGAGGAAGAAGAAAGCTCCTGCTCTGGGGCCCTGGGACCTGGGCTGCTGCCCACTCATCGGCAAGGCCGGGAGGGCCCAGGACTGCCCTGGGGATCACTCATTCTCAGCACACGTTCCCTGAACGTCGACTGACCCCTGAGGCACTGGGCACAGATAAATCAAAAAGAGGCCTGCCCCCGGAGGAGTTCACAACCTCATCACACGCCAGGGAGTGTCACCTTGGCTGAACAAAGACTACAAATCCTGAGCTTCCGAGGCCAAAAGACAGTCCAGTTATGTCATACTAAAAGATGAGAAGGTGAAGTCAGTAGAACAACCAACACAGCCAGCAGGGGGCAGGACAGTTGAGAAGAAGCCAGAGAACTAGGAAATTGTTCTCCTTGTCCTGGCCTCACCCTGCTAAACTGAGGCAGAGGGCAGATGAGGACCGAGCCTTTCTGGGAGATCCCAGGTCGGGGGGGCCCAGGCCTGGCCTCTGGCAGTCAGTAATGCAGAATATGCAGGCCTACAGGCCTCAGACTGGGAAGACAGACTCCCTGTGCTCCAGGAAGGGTGAGAGAAGCTGTGGGGAGTCTGGCATGTCCAGAGGAGCCAGTATTCAGGGCTGAGGACAATGCAGAGTGACCAGAGGTCATCCCCTCAGATGTAGCAGGGACAGAAGCTCATGACCAGGAAGGATCTACGGTGGGAGGAGAGAACACCTCTGACAGACGCCAGCATGGATGAGGCCATGGCAAATGTACAGAGGAGAGTTCTCTCTGGAGCAGGAGGCCCAGAAAGGCCCAGGAGGGATGACGTCTGAGGGCTGTGTACCCCACCCGCACTCCACCATGCTTCCCTGGCACTTGGATAAGTGCCTCCCCGCCACCCCACTGAACACGAGCCCCAGGGCCAGAGGAGGGGGGCATGAAAAGGAACAGCCTTGTGAAGACTGAGTGTTTAAGCTGTATGAGGAATGAGGAATCACTGAACTTAAGTTTGCCAGGAGATTGCTGGATTAAAATGTCTACATAGCAGAGACAGATTAAATTGAGTCCGAGGAAACAAAGCTCTATTTCTCAAATGTCTGAATCGGTGGAGGTAAAAACTTGTACTTGCTCCAAATAGAAGGAGAGGAGTCAGATGAAGTGCTTGGGATCCACAAGGGCTAAGGATGAGAGGGAT
Organism: Eschrichtius robustus; assembly: GCF_028021215.1. Lineage (NCBI taxonomy): Eukaryota > Metazoa > Chordata > Mammalia > Artiodactyla > Eschrichtiidae > Eschrichtius > Eschrichtius robustus. The sequence goes on along the minus strand of NC_090826.1, from coordinate 12,763,519 downwards.
TCTGGCAAGTGCTGGAGGAAGGAAAGAAAAGGGTCTTCCAGTAGAGGGAACAGCCTGTGCGAAGGCACAGAGACCCGGGTGTGACTGGCCCCTCCAGAGCCTCGAGGTCAGTGTGACTGGAGTGGAGAGAACCGGAGAATGAATTGGAGATGGGGGACGAGAGGCAGAGCCCAGGAATGGGTGCCCGAACCCAGACAGTGGCAGCGATGAGAGATTAGAAACAGAGAGGGAGAAACATCAGCCTCTGGTGGCCAGCAGGATCTGGAGGTGGAGGAGGAGGTGTCTGGCCAGTGTGGATTCCTGCATTAAGCAGATATATGGTACCCACTGTAAGGGGCACTTCCAGGCCCTGCCCCTGCCCTGTGGAATTTACATTTCAGTGGCGGGTCAGGAGAAGGGACAGACAAATGTGTAAACAACTAAGCAAGATTATTCCAGATGAATACTATGAAGAAAATAAAAATGGGATGTGACAGAATGTGATGGGGTTGGGCTCATCAGAGCGTCCTTTCTGAGGTGACATTTCAGCTGAGACGGGAATGTAAGAAACAGCAGCCATGTGAAGATGGGGGGAAGAGAATTCCATGCAGAGAGAACAACGGGAAGAAAGGCCCTGAGGCTGGTGTGAACTTGACAAGTTCAAGGAGGAGAAGCAAGGCCAGTGTGGCTGGAGTGTCGAGTAGGGGCAGAGTGCACAGGTGGGCCTTGGAGGCCATGGTGAGGGAGGGGTGTGGACAGCAGGTGCAGTGGGAGGCTGTTAGAGGGTTTTAAGCAGGCGATTGACCCAAGGCTGTCCAGGTCAAGGACACCAGCCTTGCCACCAAGCACAAGCCTGTCACATCCCAGCCTAAAAAGAACTCCCTGGGGATGATTTGGCAGCTCCAGCCCCAAATCCTGTATTTAAAGGTAATCTGGACATTTTCAATCTGCCGACTAGAATCCTCTCTACCCTACTGCCCTGCTTACCAGTCTCCGCCAGAATGTGGAATACACAAGGGCAAGGCTTGTATCTCTTTCACTGTTGTCTTCCCAGTGTCTGGCCTGGCACCCAGAGTGCTCATAAATATTTGACAAATACATGTCCTCCTCCACTCGTGCCTGGAATGTTTGCCCTGCTTCCTAACTGGTCCTTCAAGCCATTCTTCATGTTGTAGCCATAGCCAGGCAATCAGTCAACACATTTTTATTAAGTTTTTACTATATTTCAGACATATTCTAAGTAATAGGGATTATTATGGGCTGAATTATGTCTCCCCCACCCTAGAAAAAGTCCATATGTTGAAATTCTAACCACCAGTACCTCAGAATGTGATATTTAGAAATAAGTTCTTTTTCTTTTGGCCACACGGCATGCAGGATCTTAGTCCCCCAACCAGGGATCAAACCCCCACCCCCTGCAGTAAAACGGCAGAGTCTTAACCACTGGGCTGCCAGAGAAGTCCTGGAGATAAGGTCTTTACTGAGGTGATGAAAGTAAAATGAGATCATTAAGGGTGGGCCCTAAACCAGTAGGACTGGTGTCATTATAAGAAGAGGAAATTGGACAGGGACTTAACACGAGGGAGGGCGATGTGAAGACACTGGGAGAAGATGGTCACCGACAAGCCAAAGAGAGAGGCCTGGAATGGATCCTTCCCTCTCAGCCCTCCAAGGCAGGGGTCCCCAACCCCCAGGCCACGGACCGGGACCGGTCCGTGGCCTGTTAGGAACCGGGCTGCACAGCAGGAGGTGAGCGGCGGGCGAGCGAGCGAAGCTTCATCTGTATTTACAGCCGCTCCCCATCGCTCGCATTTCCGCCTGAGCTCCACCTTCTGTCAGCATTATGGTGAGTTGTATAATTACTTCATTATATATTACAACATAATAGAAATAAAGTGCACAATAAATGTAATGCGCTTGAATCATCCTGAAACCATCCCCTCCTCCCACCGTCCGTGGAAAAATTGTCTTCCATGAAACTGGTCCCTGGTGCCAGAATGGTTGGGGACCACTGCGCCAAGGAACTGACCCTGCCAACACCTTGATCACAGATATTTAACCTCCAGAACTGAGAAAATACATTTCTTTTATTTAAGCCACCCAGTCTGTGGTACTTTGTTACTGCAGCTCTAGGAAATTAATACAGGGATATAACAGAACAAAAAGACAAGGCACCTATCCTAGCTTATGTCCTAGGTGAGGGAGACAGACAATACGTTTTAAAATTTCAGGATCAAGAAAGGACGATGTGAAAGTGAGCCAGGGGTCTGGGGGCATATCCTTGAGTGTAGAGGAGGAAGGCTTCTGTGCAGGAGACCTGAGCGAGGGAGCAGTCATCCATGTGAGGCACTGGGGTGGTGCAGAGGGCTCCCGGGGGTGGGATGCAACGCAGAGGCCCTAAGTGGGAACAGGAAAAGGCCAGAGTCTCTGGAGTGCAGTAGGCCAGGGGAAGAGGTTGGCAGTTGAAATGAAAGCGAGAGGTGGTCAGGGGCCAGTCACGGAAGGCCTGGAAGGCATGGAGTCTGGATTTTATTCTGAGCGCAGTGAAAACTACTGGAAGACTTACTCATGGGTGTGATAGTAGTGGATTTATGTTGCAAAAAGATCACTCTGCTGCCTGTGTGGTGTCCCCGAGGGCAATCAGGGAAGCCCTGAAGGAAGCAGCTATAGCATCCGAGCAAGAGATGGAAACATGAAGCCGATGGTGTCCCTTCTCCACTTAACACTCCCTGGGCGTCCCACCCGCCCCCACCCCTGCCCTCCAGGTCCTCAGGTTTCTGTGTGTGTTTGCCCGCCTGGGCCACCTGCATCCCTGCCTTGACAGATCTTCCTCTCGAGGTCTTGTGGAGCCTTGTCCAGGAGGTGCTCAATCTGGGGAGAAGGCCAAACCATGAAAAAACGAGTGGATTGGACTTCCTTGGTGGCGCAGTGGTTAAGAATCCACCTGTCAATGCAAGGGACACGGGTTCAACCCTGGTCCGGGAAGATCCCACATGCCGCGGAGCAACTAAGCCCGTGCGCCACAACTACTGAGTCTGTGCTCTAGAGCCCGCGAGCCACAGCTACTGAGGCCCGCGCACCTAGAGCCTGTGCTCAGCAACAAGAGAAGCCACCACAATGAGAAGCCCGCGCACCGCAACGAAGAGTAGCCCCCGCTCACTGCAACTAGAGAAAGCCCACGTGCAGCAACAAAGACCCAGCACAGCCAAAAATAAATAAATAAAATAAATATTTATTAAAAAAAAAACAAAAAAGAGTGGATTAATCAGAAGGTTCTACACTAGAAGGGCCTTTAGATAGATGGCCCACCCGTTTCACTTGAGACCCAAAGAGGAGATCCTTATGGGGACACACAACTTAGTGGTCAAAGAGGCACAGGAGACAGGAACTCACTAGACCATGTTCACAGCATCCTTCTGAAACACAATTCCAACCACCCCACTCCCAGGCTGCAACCCCCGACTGGCTTCCTGTCCCGAGCAGTGGTGACCGTGTTCAGTGAGGTCTTTGGGCCTTGTTTCAGACTGAACTGCGTCACCCCCACCGCGTGTTAAAGCCTTAACCCCCAAGGCGACTTATTTGGAAGTGGGGCCTTTAAGGAGGTAATTAAGGTTAAATGAGGTCGTAAGTGTGGGGCCTTAACCCAATATTACTGGTGTCCTTATGAAAAGAGGAGGAGACACCAAGGGTGTGTATGAACAGAGAAAAGGCCTTGTGAGGCCGCAGCTGCCTGCAAACCAGGAAGAAATTCTTCACCAGAAACCAACCCTGCTGACACCTTGATTTTGGACTTCCAGCTGCCAGAACTGTGAGAAGACACTTTCTGTTGTTTACACCACCCCGTCTGTGGTGCCCAAGCTGACTGTTGCAGAGCCCAGCTTCTGAACTGCCCAGTGCTCTTGTTAAATGTTCAGACTCACAGACCCATCCGACCCCCTGAAGCAGAATCTCTGGGGGTCGGGGCCCGAGAATCCATGTTTTGAACAGGCTCCTGATGTTCACTGAAGTGTCTTCTCCATGAGCTCCTGAGGGCAGTGAAGACTGATTCCCCCAACCCTCTGGCCACTAGCTCCTCAGACCACCAGCCTCCTTCTCTGTGCCCAAGAGGACTTCACATCTTACCTGGCCTCCGGGTTAACTAGTAAGCTCACTCTGTCGAGTTGCTCCCTTTCCTCACACTCTACCTAAGCCCTCCACAAGCCAAGCCCGGACAGGGCTGGATGTGAAGTCTGGAAACCCAGAGATAAATCAGATCTGAGGCCTGTGACTGAGGCACTCGGGGTCCACGGTGAGAACTCCACACAGCTGTGATTAACCCCAACTCTGGCAGATGCGCTAGGAACTGCAGGAAGGGGAACGGAGTGACCTGGGAGTACAGGCAATGGTTTCAAGCTGCAGAATCCTGTAGGAATGGTTATTAATTTGTTGTATTTCTGCCTAGCTGCAGTGCAAGCAAGTTGCGGGCAAGTGCCCTGTCCCCTCTATCCCCTTGGGGCCTCATAATGGACCTCAATGATTTGTGGGTTCATGGCCCTCTGGCTGCTTTCAGCTTTACTAGGAATGGCCCTCCTAGTGGCTGGGGTCAAAGTTTTAAAAACACAAGACCCAATCTGGCAGAACAGAGACATCCTTCAGAGTCCAGGAACCCTAGGTTCTGAGCCTAGTTTTCCCACTGACCACCTGTATGGCGTGACTTCAGACAATCCCGTTGTCTCTGAGTTTCCTCATCTGTAAAAGAAAAGAAGGATGATAATATTTACTCCACAAATTTGTTTATAGAAGTAAACAAGCTAACCTCTGTAAAGCCCCCACTGTCTGGCACTTAGTTGGCCTTCAATAAAAAACTTATAGAGGGCTTCCCTGGTGGCGCAGTGGTTGAGAATCCGCCTGCTAATGCAGGGGACACGGGTTCGAGCCCTGGTCTGGGAGGATCCCACATGCCGCGGAGCAACTGGGCCCGTGAGCCACAACTACTGAGCCTGCATGTCTGGAGCCTATGCTCCGCAACGGGAGAGGCCGCGACAGTAGGAGGCCCGCGCACCACGATGAAGAGGGGCCCCCACTCGCCGCAACTAGAGAAAGCCCTCGCACAGAAACGAAAACCCAACACAGCCAAAAATAAATTAATAAATAAAGTAATTAATTAAAACAAAACAAAACAAAACAAAACTTACAGAGGACTTCCCTGGTGGCAGAGTGGTTAAGAATCCGCCTGCCAATGCAGGGGACATGGGTTTGAGCCCTGGTCCAGGAAGATCCCACATGCCGCAGAGCAACTGACACCGTGCACCACAACTACAGAGCCTGCGCTCTAGAGCCCACGAGCCACAACTACTGAGCGCGCGTGCCTAGAGCCGCAACAAGAGAAGCCACCGCACTGAGAAGCCTGCACACTGCAACGAAGAGTAGCTCTTGCTTGCCGCAACTAGAGAAACCCTGCGTGCAGCAACGAAGACCCAACACAGCCAAAAAAAAAAAGACAGTGTAATAGACAACCTGTCAGTAATGACCCACTTTGCGTCCTATCCAACTAATGGGCATTTACTGAGCACCCGTCTTCTGGGTAACAGGCCTGATGCCCAGTGTTGGAAATCTTCAGGGTAACAGGCCTGGTGCCCAGTGTTGGAACGGTGGAGAAGGGCTCATGGCCTCAGTGCTGAAATGTCAGCTCCAGGAGGGCAGGGACTTCTTGTTGCCATTGTATTCCCAGCAGCTGGAACAGTCCAGGCATACAGTAGGCGCTCAGTTATTATTTGTTGAATGAGTGACATCAATCAATCAATCAATCAATGAGTGACTGGAGAGCCTCTGACTCATTTTTAAGACCTTGAGCAAGTTCGTTGACATCTCTCAGCAGCTTTTTCCCCATCTGTGAAGCCAGTGGTGTTTAATTCATATCGAGTTCCTGCCGAGCAGGAATAAGTAACAACAATAATAAGAAAACTTATTGAGCACTGCTATGGACCAGGCAGTGTCGTAAAGAACCCTAGGAGGTAATAGTATTTTACCTCCACTTTATGGAAGAGGAAACTGAGGAGCAAAGAGGCAGGGAAGGCTCCTGGAGAAGGGGGATTTGATCAAGTTTTGGAGGAAAGACTGGGGCTGGGACTGAGCAATGTGAAGAGGATCCATGGCCCAGAGGGCAAGTCCCTGTCCAGGGTGTCTCTGAGCCGGACTGGCTGCACACATAGGAGAGACCAAACCTACGTGGAACCCGGCAGCCCAACCCCGCCCCCCGCGTCTCCATGACAACAGCCTCCGCACATGCGCCTCAAGCACCGGCGCCTGGGCTGGCGGCTTGAGCCGAAGCCGGACGCAAGCAGGGCGGAAGCTGACCCCGCGTGCTGGGGGGCGGGAGCGCTGGGCGGGCTTTTAAAGGGGCGGTCTCCACCCGGGCCCATTCGCCCGCGGGGACTGCTGATGGTGAGGGCTGGGTGGGCCTGGGAGTCAGGATCCAGGAGGCAGAGGAGAAGCAGGTCTGTGTGACTCCCCGCCCCCCGGAGGAGACAAGGGAGCTAGGGACTGTGTAAATGCCCTCTGGGGCAATAATGGGCTGTCCCCCAGGGAGCAATACGGAGGAGAAAGGACTATGGAATTGCACCTTCTGGGTGATAAGAGGGGGACGGGGGTGTGTAACCCCTCAGGATGTTGAAAGGGAGCTTGGATTCCAAAAATGTTAGTCGTAATAATGAGAAGGGTGGGGCTCCATAATTGCTCCATCCTCCAAGGAGGGAGCTGGGGCTCCAGGGGAGAGTCCGAAGGCAGGTTAAGAGGCCTCACAGGTACAGCTTGGAACAGTTACCCTCTCCCATCCCCTACTCTCAGCATTCTACCATCTCCCCTCCCCGTCAGGTGGCCCAGCCATGGCCAGACTACCCGCCCCAGGCTCAGTGATTGTCCCAGACTGGCACGAGAGCGCCGAGGGCAAGGAGTACCTGGCCTGCATCCTGCGCAAGAACCGACGGCGGGTGTTTGGTAAGTGCCCCCCTCCCCCAGCCTGTCACCTGCCACTCCCTGGGGAGAATAGTGTCCCCTGTGGTGGGGGGCCTGGAGCAGAGAAGCAGGGCAGTGAGGGCCTGCTCCACTGCACTCCTCAACCTTGGGGACCCCAGAAGCCCTATCCTGGGGTCCCCACCCCCAAACCTCCTTAGAGTTAATTCTGTCATCAGAGCCATGGAAACAGCCAGAACCCTGCCAGGAACCACTATCACCAGAGAGGCTGTTGATTGAGGCCTCACCTGGTGGCAGGCCCTCTGCTGGGCACTTTATACAATGGACTCCAATTTAACCTTCTCAACAGCACGTTGCAGACTTGTCCAAGATCCCATAGTGAGTAGAGACAAGCCTCTTCCATATCCTGCTGTCTCCAGGATAAGACACTCATGTTCCCCAGGATGAAGCTAACTCACCCAGGCAAGGTCAGCTGACAGGCCAGCAGAGGGGCCTGGCATCGGCTGCAGGAGTCCAGCTCTGGCCAGGAGAGACAAAACACCAGAAAGCTTAAGACCAGAGAGTGACAGGCAACCCACAATTTAGGACTTTGAGGTCCTACGCCTATAGATGGATCATAGTTTAGACTTTATTTTTTGCAAGTTTTAAATTAAAAACATTCAGGGCGATCCAGTGGTTAGGACTCGGCGCTTTCACTTCTGTGGGCCTGGGTTCAGTCTCTGGTCAGGGAACTAAGATCCCACACGCTGCACGGTGGGACCGAAAAAAAAAAAAAAAGAATAAATAAATAAATAAGTAAACATTCATAAATATCTCACTGTATTTATTCTAAGGAGTTTATATTAATTAAGAATACTTCTGCTGATATTTCTCCACTGAGGAGAGAATTAGGAAAAACCTTTCTTTTACCTGTGGGAAATCTAGGATATGTGATAGTATTAATAAAAACCATATCAGGGAATTCCCTGGTGGTCCAGTGGTTAGGACTCAGTGCTTTCACCGCCAGGTCCTGGGTGTGATCCGTGGTCGGGGGGGTGGATCTAAGATCCCGCAAGCCGCGTGGTGCGGCAAAAAATAAAATAAAATAATAAAAATCATCTCATGCATCAAACTTTTTTTGAAAAATGGTGTTATTTGGAGTAGGCACTGGCCCAGTTCACAGAGCAAAGGTGTTCCCAGCAGAGCTTCTCCTCCGGGGATGCTGCTTGTATCCCAGGCCTCTGTCATGAGTGCTGTATAGGGGATGGTTGGTTGGCACTGAAAAAGCTCTGAGAGATGAGGTTGTACACCCAAGGTATGATGGGGCAAGTGCATGTTGACTCCCTGACCCCATCTGGATCCCTCCTTGCCCCAGGGCTGCTCGAGCGACCAGTGCTGCCCCCGCCTGTGGCCATTGACACCGCCAGCTACAAGATCTTTGTGTCTGGGAAGAGTGGTGTGGGCAAGACAGCGCTGGTGGCCAAGCTGGCTGGCCTGGAGGTGCCCGTCGTGCACCACGAGACCACTGGTGAGTCCCTCCTAGGAGGCCTTCCCTGGGGTGGAGAAAAGACTTGCCCTGGACCACATAAGCTAGGATTTGTAACCAGCCTTACCGTTTACTCTGCAACCTTGGAAAGTCACTTCACCTCTCTGAACCTACATTGGCTCCTTTGTCCAAAAGGGATGATAGTACCAACCCCTTGGGGTCGTGGTGGGGTTGGTACTAGCGATAGTGGTGGTAACATGCCTAGCATTGAGCTGGCACAAGGTAGGTGCTCAGAAAACACTGATCTTCCTTTCTTGTTTCCTTCCACTGGATGCTGATTGACCATCATGTTGCAATATCTGAGAGTATTCTGGGACCTTTGGCTTCCCCAGTGCACAAGAAGGAAACTACTTTGTCATGGCTAGGGCTAGGGCTGCCTCTCCCTGGTAGACTGGAGGCTCCTCTGGAGCAGGGCAGTTTCCCCCATAGGACTGAGAGTTCTCCCATGTCAGGGACTATGCCTTCCCCATCAGACTGAGGACCCATTAAGGTAGGGACATATCTCTTCTTCCTGTTCCTTCTGGGCCCCCTACTCCTCTCCACCTCCACCTCTCCCATGCTGAGTGACTGACCCCGGCCTCCCCAGGCATCCAGACCACCGTGGTATTTTGGCCGGCCAAGCTGCAGGCCAGCGACCGTGTTGTCATGTTCCGCTTTGAGTTCTGGGACTGCGGGGAGTCTGCGCTCAAAAAGTTTGATCACATGCTGCCGGTGAGCAGGAAGGTGGGCCTGGGTGGGTCCAGGAGGGGCTGGTTGCCTGAGGTGGGCTTCTGAGCACAGGCGTCTGAGCCTGGCCTGCCTGGTCTGCATGAGCCAGAAGTGGGCATGAATGGACTGAGGATGCTGCCCGGGCTGGGAGAGCTCTGCCCTGGGACCAGCCACTCCCTGCCCTGGGCCGCAGTTTCCCAGTCTGTGAAAGGAGGGATGGTGCTGAGACTTCTCAGGGCCCTGCAGCCGACAGGTTCTGGTTACAAGCCTCGCATCAGCCTCTCATCAGCCTCTCTATCCCCAGGCTTGCCAGGAGAAAACAGATGCTTTCCTCTTCCTCTTCTCCTTCACTGACCGTGCCTCCTTTGAAGACCTCCCTGGACAGCTGGCCCGAGTAGCAGGCGAGGCCCCTGGTGTGGTCAGGCTGGTCATCGGCTCCAAGTATCCTTTGGGTGGCCCCTAGGACTGTCAGAGGCCACACTTGGCAAGGCACGGAGCAAGGGTGTCAGGCAGCCTGCCTCTGCCCAGCTATGGGGTCCAGCCCCATGGGCTTTATCTTAAAGGCTGCAACAGGGCCTCCCCCAGACCCTGGGTGTGGGGGGCAAGGGAGGAGGGAGAAGGCTGGGTTTGATGGGGTGGTAAGCAGAGGCGACCGGACAGGCTCCTTGACCCTCCTCCAGATTTGACCAGTATATGCACACGGACGTGCCTGAGCGTGACCTCACAGCCTTCCGGCAGGCCTGGGAGCTGCCCCTCCTGCGGGTGAAGAGTGTGCCAGGGCGACGGCTGGCAGATGGACGCACGCTGGATGGGCGGGCTGGGCTGGCCGACATTGCCCACGTGCTCAACGGCCTGGCAGAGCAGTTGTGGCACCAGGACCAGGTGGCAGCTGGCCTGCTCCCCAACCCCCCAGAGGACCCCCCCAGCTGAGGGGTGGTGGCATGATGAGTGGGCACTCCCGACCCTCAGGTGACCCAGAGCAGGACCCAGGGCCCAAGGCTGGGACAGGAATATTGATCTCATCCCGAGGACTGGCCAGAGGGTCCTAGTCAGGGAGAATGGTGGCCTGAGAAGGCTCCCGCCCCCAGAGCACTTTCCTTGTGGAATTCTTGGCAGTGAGGTGGGGCACAAGGCTCGGTAGGGCAGCCGTCTGAGGGCGTCTGGCTGTCCTCTGGCCTCCTCCCTCTGCCCTAGGAGTCTGGGTTTCTGGAAACTGAGGAACTGTATGCGCAAGGCCTGAGGGCTCAAGCATCTCCCCAGTCTCCCCCTGCCCTTCCCCCTTCTGCAGCAACCGTGGAGTGTGATTGGGGAGAGGGGGTGCCTCAGCTGGGCCCTGGACCTCAAGTGACTTCAGTCAGAGCCTGTACGTGTTAGCTGAGGTAACACCATCTGCTGTACCAGGTAAACCCTGAACTCTCAGTGGCTTAACTTAAGAAAAGTTTCTTTCTTTCTGTGTCTCACCTCAGGTGGAGGTGAAGGTGGGTGTGGAGGCTTTGCTCTATACACTGATTCAGAGACCCAGGCTCTGACATCTTCAATGAGTTTCTTCCCAGTTTGTCCTGGGGCATCAACATCCAGTCAGCAGACGGGATGAGTGCGGGTGGAAGGTCCCCCAGCAGGTTTCTACGGACCTGGCCTAGGACGGTGTGCCTCATTTCTGCCCACATTCCATTGGCCAGCACTTGGTCACATGGTCACACAGAGCAGCGGGGGAAGTTGGGAAATGTAGTCCACCTGTGTGTCCAGGAGGCATGCACCTCACTCTGGAATTCCTTTTTTTGACCAGGAAACTGTCAAGCTATGCTTAGGACAGGGGCCCTGCCAGCCTGGGGGAACCAGAAAGTATCACTGGGCAGGGACTGGGCCAGGTGGGGGGTCAGGGCGTGAGCTGGCAGGAGGCCAGCAAGGACAGGAGCAGGAAGGTTAGTGACCTTGTGCCCTTGCCCCATCAGCCAGACACTAGTGAATGCGGGACACATTTATACTTTGTATAATAAATGTATAATAAATTATACATTTATTTATAAAGCCGGCCTTTATACTTTCTTTCCCTCCCCGGTGACACCCTCTCCAGCCCCATAGATGGACCCCTGGGCAGAGAGCCAGCCTGAGTCTGACCCAGCTGGAAGGGCCCTGGATGCCCAGGTCAGCCAGCTGACCCTTAGAGCCCCCTCTCGAGAAAGCAGCTCTGAACACTTCACACTCACGCGCATGATCATGTGCCCACACACACCAGTACTTGCCCTAAAATGCTGCCCCGCTTCTCCGTCCTGGCACACACAGGAGACTCCTGCGTGCTCTCCCTGGCTTACGCTCCTTCGCTTACTGATGGCCTGCATGGCACTGTTTGTCAGTCTGTCCACCCTGTGCACTCATTGCCTGTAGGTTTGTCAACCTTTCCAGGGCCTAAAGCATTGATTTTAGCACCTTCTTACCCCCAACTCAGGTTCAGAGCTGAGACCTGAGCTTAGCCCATGTCCCAGAGGAGGAATGTTGCTGGGCAGGACCCAAGCCTCTCAGCCTGCACAGCCCACTGGCCGACTCCTGCTCCCGGGCCACAGAGTGTCCCACTGCTGCCTTCAGCTCTGCTTTGGCCCATTTCCCTCTGTTCTTAGCTCCAGTAGACCTTACCCACCAGGCAGAGCAAGGCAGGACCCAGCAAAGGTGGCCTCTGGGCTGGAATGTGACCTTCCAGCTATGGATACCTGTGTGTGTTGTGGGCACCAGCTACCCCACATCCCAGCCAGTTATCTCAGGCCTTAAAGCTTCAGCATCCTTCTTGGGCACCAGCTCAGCCAAGAGCCAGAGGTTGCTCTGGAGAAATAACCTAGATCTTCCCTACAGCAGAGCAGGACACTGGTTGGCACTGGTTAGCACTGCTCCAGTCAGAGAATCGACCCCTCACCCACTTTCACCCCAAACCAAGAGGTAAACAATTCCCTTCTCCCTAAGAACAAAGTGGGGACCACAACGGTGCTAAGACTTGGAGCCGGCCACCTGCCATCCCAGCGCTGCTTTCTCAGCCCCTCAGAGCCCAGGCCCAGTGCCACTTTAGTATTTCGTAGGCTACCCCCTTAGAGGCCTCCACTGAAGTGCAGAGAACTGGAAGCCCGAGGGAGGAGGGAGCTGCAGAGCCATAATTCTCCTAATAGCTGGTGGCTGTCCCCTCAGAGTGGACTCTGGGCAGGGTCGCGGAGCGTGAATGAGAAGAGAATGTGTGTGCACACACACACACACACACACGGACTCAGGCCGGCTTTGTCGGCCTGGCACCTGAGCAGTCCACAGGGCTCTGCACTGGGGGGCCCACACCTGGCTTAATGCTCTGCTGTTGCCATCTTGAAATCCTTAATAATTTTTCAATAGTTTTCCACTGGACACCACCAATCACGTGGTAGGTCCTGCACAGGAGAGGGTCCAGACTCCAGATAAAGTTCCTCTCTCAGGGCCTGGGAGACAGAGGCCATTCTGTGGCGTGTCCGGAGGCCACTGGAAGTCGGGGAGTTGGCTTCTCCCCATTTTGGTGCCAGAAATTCCACCATTAGGTTAAGCCTCACAACAGCTCAAAGGCAAATACCCTGCTGCTCCCTCTGTGGGCCCTGGGGCTACCTGGAGGGAAGGGGTAGTGACTATGCCCCCAGGCTGGTTCAGGGGTGAGCCCTGACTTAGAGGGGATCCTTGGGAAGAGGGTAGCCATGTTTGCTCCTCCGGGCCCTGGAGCCCACAGACTTCAGGGCTCTAGAGGGAAGCTGGTGGGAGGAGGGACTAGCTTCTCCAGGGGTGGGGGTGTGTATGTGCTGCAGCCCAGCCCTGGTGCTGTTTGTCAGGACATCCCAGACCCCTCTTCTTCCCTCCCCAAGCCCCTTTCCTACAGAGGGAGAGTGCTAATGGACCGAATGGTTGTGTCCCCCCCAGATGGGTACACTGAAATCCTAGCCTGCAGTGTGATGGTATTAGGGGCCTTTGGGAGCGGATTCGGTCATGGGGACAGAGCCCTCATGAATGGGATTAGTGCTCTAATAAGAGAGACCCCACAGAGCTCCCTAGCCCCTTCCACCATCTGAGGATACAGAGAAAAAGTGCTGGCTGTGAACAAGGAAGAGGGCCCTCTCCAGAACTGGACAGTGGTGACGACTTGATCTTGGACTCCCAGCCTCCAGAGCCATGCGAAATAAATTTCTGTTGTTCATAAGCTACCCGGTTTGTGGATTTTTGTTGTAGCAGTCCAATGGACTAAGATAGGGAGGCTGAGGCCAGAGAGGGTCAGGCATTTCTCCAAGGTTGCAGAGCCATGGAGCAGCCCTGATGCTCTTAGCCTTCCGTGCCCCTCTCCCCTGGACTGTCCCTTCCCCTCATCCCCCAATGGTGTCTTCTGGGTCCAGCCCCTCACACGATCCCACCTGGTCTTGCTTTTCCAACCAGAAGCCTGGGGCTGCCTGTAGGAGGGGAAATACGGTACTGGTGCCTCGCTCCCTCCTCCCTCTCCTCTTCCTCTCCTTCCTCCATCCTTCCCAGGCCACAGTGAGCTGGTAAGTGAAGCTCCTGCCTGCTGCCAGCCACCAGCCAAGCCTGGCCTCGTGGACAACAAGGAGAACCCCAGGCAAGTTGCCTGCTCCCAGGATGAGGAAGGGGATGCAGGAGCCAGATCTGCAAAGGCTGCTGCGCAGGCCTCCAGAGCCCTGGGTGAGTCCAGAATGGGGGTGGGACTCCCTGGTGCTGCCCTGGATCTCCTTACTCCCAGGGCAGCCTGGTGCCAGACATGACACCACCCCCAGCCTCCACCCCGTGCCATGAAACAGACTTGGGGGAGCAGTGCCCAGAGGGTGGCATGGGGCTCAGGGCCCAAGACAAGTCAGAGCTGTGTGGAGGCAAATCCCCAGAGGCCCAAGCTGGGCGTAAGGGGGTGGGGGGCCCCTCCCTCCCTGTGACCTCAGACCTAGAGGCTGGGCCAGTGGGGGCGAGGTGAAGTGGGGAGAGTTGGTATTCAATTCTATTCTAGAAAGAAGGGGTGTTTCCTGGGAGCAAAGGGGACCGACTGAGGCTTGGGACCATGGCCCAGAAGGAAGGTGAAGAACTGTGACCTTGGATTGTTCACTTTAATTCCTTTGTGTCATCTGTAAAATGGAGATAACAAGAGCACCCACTCATTTCTTTTGAGTTGTAACAAGTAAATGCGTGTAAAATATTTAGTACTGGGCCAGGCATTGAATTAAGGGCCCAGCAAATGTTGGCTACTGTCTTTGTCGCTGTTGTTATTTATGGTAGTGGTGGTGTTTCTGGGGCTGAGAGCGAGTGGAGAAGAGGGAGAAGGGTCGCAGATCGCGCCGACAGCGCCTCCATTGTTGCACTTTATACTTAGCCAGAGGTGGGCGGGCGGGCGAGTGGGCGGAAGGAGGGGGCGGCCCAGCTGGGCGGGTGGAGAAGTTCCTGGCACCTGTACCTTCGCCGGGGTCCTCTCACCGGCACTCCGGTCCTGTTGCGCCCAGGACGGCGATGGCGCCGAGGACAAGGACCAGAGGACGACCGTCTCTGCGCGTCCCGCGGCAGCATTTGTGTCCCAGACTCCGGAGGCAACTTTTTCCGCGACTGGAAAACCGAAATCGGTGAGACTGGGGCCAGACAGGACTCTTTAACCCCACTTCACCGCTTCACTCAGGCAGCCAGAGTAGCCAACCCACAGTCCCTCTCTTACAGGGAGGAAAGAGAGGTCTTACCTCCGCGAGGAATCCCGTGGCATGTCTGGTCCTTTTTTTGCAATGGGCAGTTCCTCCTTTGAGCTAAGCCCAGTCGCTCTTGCTGTGGCGCGAACTATTTCCTTTATTTTTAATTTTTATTTATTTGGCTGTGCCGGGTCTTAGTTGTGACACGCGGACCTTCGTTGCCTCCTGCGGGATCTTTATTTGCGGCATGCGGTATCGAACCCGGGTCCCCTGCATTGGGAGCGCGGAGTCTTAACCACTGACCGCTAGGGAAGTCCCACGAACTATTTCCTTTAATTTGGGCTTTAGTGGGACTGATAAACCCAGCCCCCAACTCCCCACCCAGGGTGGAAGTGGGGTAGGGTGGGGCAGACCGTTCCCAACTGCCCTTCTGCCTCCGCGATGGGACAGACTTCCTGCTCGTGAGGGAGGAGAAGCTGCGACCCCCGCGGCGGGCGTGGTGGCAGCGACTCCTGCAGCGGAGCTGGCGCGATAAGTTCCAGAGGAACCTGCGCGCGGCCGGGGTGCTCCTGGAGGAGGTGAGCGCGGCGGGGACGGGCTGCGCGGGCTCAATCCCCGAGGCCGAGCGCGGGCTCCCCTAACGAGCCCTGTGACCTGCGCAAGCGACGTCAGCACCTCATCTGTAAAATGGGCTTTACCGTAGCGTCAGCCCCATAGAGGGGCTGTGATGATTAAACTGGCCAGTGTGCAAAGCGCTCAGCCCAGGGCCTGCACATTGGAGGTGCTCAATAAATGGGAACCAGCAGCCACTACTGTATGACGCCGGCCTACTCAGCGTCTATCTCCACGTTTGTAAAATGAGGGTGCTAGTTCCCCCCTCGTTTGAATTTCAAACGAGGAAACGCAAATCAAAGAGCTTTTGAAGGCGGCCAAGGGCCCGCGCGCGCGGAACGGGATCTTTCACTCCCAGGCGGGATCATGAGAGGAGGGGCTCCGGGGTCTGGTCCATCCGGAGACCCCGGCCCCCCAAGGAGTGCAGTCTCGCCAAGCGCCGCGCCCTCGCCGTGTACTTCGCCAAGCTGTGCGCCCTGGGAGCTGCTGGCGGAGGAACTGAGCCTGCGCGTGCCGCTGTAGGTGGGAGGGATGGGCAGGGGCGAGGTCAGCCCGGGGGCGGAGTCTTCCCAGGTACCGGTGACCCTGCCCTGGTCCCGCAGGCCCGATGTAACCCGGACTCGGACGGAGGGGGGAGCTACTGCGGCGCCTTCGCCTGCTGCAATCTCTGCAGCAACACGTGCCCAATAAGCAGCTGGACTTTCCGCCGCTCCAAGCTGGACTTGTGAGCGGGCGAGTGGTCTCGGGTGGGCGGGGCCTCCCGCAGAGGGGAGGGGCGCCAGCCGCAGGCTTAGCCAAATCGAGGCTCCGTTGCTCCTCCTTGGTTTGCCAAGGAGACAACTCCTGCTTAACTCACTTTAGGTCTCAGGCTTGTCCTTTCCGCAGCCTGGGGTTCAGGCCGTGCCCGAGCGGCTCCCCGTCCCTGGCTCCTCTCCCCGGCTTCTCACCCGTTCAATGCCCCTCAGATGCTCACCTGGCTGCAAAACACCCAGCCCAGGCTGAGCTTTGTGGGGAGAAGGGCCTTCCGGTTTTAGCAGCTGGCACTTTTTTTAAAAAAAATAAATTTATTTATTTTACTTATTTATTTTTGACTACGTTGGGTCTTCGTTGCTGCAGGCGGGCTTTCTCTAGCTGCCGCCAGCGGGGGCTACTCTTCGTTGCGGTGCGCGGGCTTCTCATTGCGGTGGCTTCTCTTGTTGCCGAGCAGGGGCTCTAGGCACGCGGGCTTCAGTAGTTGTGGCTCGTGGGCTCAGTAGATGTGGCTTGTGGGCTCTAGAGCGCAGGCTCAGTAGTTGTGGCGCACGGGCTTAGTTGCTCCGTGGCGTGTGGGATCTTCCCCGGCCAGGGATCCAACCCGTGTCCTGTGCATTTGGCAGGTGGATTCTTAAGCACTGTGCCACTGGGAAGTCCAGCAGGCACGTTTTATCATTGTGTCCCCAGCCTAGAGACTGCGCTCTTATCGTGTTAGGTCTCGCATTCGGCAGAGGGTTCAGCTTCTGACCCCTGCTCTGCTCACAGATTCCTGGGCAGGGCTTCCCATGACTCCTACTTCTCCAGCACCCAGAGGCACCAAGTGATGAGACAACTGCCTGGGGAGGGTCCAGCTGGGACCTTACAGGGGCGGAGTTGATGCCAGAATTCTTTCTGGCAGGTGGCAGAGATCCTGGCCCGAACAATCTATGGGAAACAGAAACGTGCAGAGATGGGCATGGCCCGTCTGCTGACCGAGGGAGTCTACACTGCAGCCTTCCCACTGCGTGAGGTAGAGATGACACAAACCCAGCTTTCTTCCACTGCAGGGGCATTAGGAGAAAATTCTGGGACTTCTCTGCAGCCCTCCCGCCTTTCCTCTCCCTGGGGCCCCTGTGATCTGCCCGGGTACCAGGTGCCTGGTGCAGACCTCAACCCTCGACAATTGCTCTATTCATACTGGGCCTGCTGAGGGTGCTGGCACAAGTACCAGCCCCTGCACCACATACAGGAGGACTTTGGGGACAAGGTAGCTATCTACTTTGCCTGGTTGGTGCATCTGGTGTTGGGGGTGAGGGCTGGGAGCTGGGGTTGAGTACGGAGATGGGGGCTCATGAGCATTCTGTCCCCCCGCATTCTGTCACCTATACAGCCTGGCTGCTGACTGCTGCTCTTATGGGTACCCTGGTCTTTACCTCTGGCCTAGTTACCATGGGCACAAATGTACCAGCGTGAGTGACTGGGAGTGCTGGGGGGATGAGCTGCATGGGCTGGGTCAGCTGGCTGGTTGAGGATAGACCCTCCCAGGATGGGGTACTCTTTGCTCATAGGGAGGAGATCTGTGCGAGCAGGAGTTCCTTCCTCATGTGCTCACTCTGTGCCACATGGAATATTTGTGCCACATGGAATAGATACTTGTGCCACATGGAATATTTCCGAGATCTGCCCCATGGCCAAAGTGAGCCAGGGAAGAGAGCAAGGGAATGGGTAGGTGTTTGGGACCCAGCACCTTGGGCCTAGCTGCTGGGAAGGCAGTGTGCCCTCTGCAGTGTGTCCTCTCTCCCTCCTTTGCAGCTGGGCTATCTCTTTGACCATCTGGGAACTGTGTTCTTTAGCATCTTCTTGTCCTTCTGGGCCATGGCCTTCCTGGAGCACTGGGAGCACAAGAGTACCACCTTGGCCCACCACTGGGACTGCAGTGACTTCCAGGAAGAGGAGTTGACGCCCAGCTCAGCCCTCCAGGCCCAGAACTCTGCTTCCCGCAGTTCTCAGAGGCCATAAGGCATGCTGGGAACAGCTCAGACTCTGGAGTCCAGCATCCCAGGATCCATATCTGGCTCTTCCCTACAATTTTCCTGGGTCACTTTTCCACCCTCCCCTGACATCAGGATGATATAAGGTTTGGTGAGGTTAAATACTAGAGGCATTTAGAGGCTCAAAGAGAAACTCTTCCTGAAACAGGGAAGAAGGAGAGAAGCGTTCCACTCATCTACCCATCTAGCCATCCACCTGTCCATCCAAACATCTAATCATTGATCCTGAATCTGTTTGCTTTTCTCCATCTCCACTGCCACCCTCACTTTCCCCACCCCCTAGCCCCAGTCCAAACCACAATTCTCTCTTACCTGAACCCCCACAGTAGCCTCCCAATATATCTCTCTGCTCTTATGTTTGCCCCCATTCAACCCATTCCCAGCTGCCAGGGCAATCTTTTGAAGATACAAATCACATCCTGAATTATCCTACTCAAAGCGTTCTAGTGGGTTCTCATATGCACTTGGAAAACTATCCAAGCCCCTCACAGCAGCCCACAACCCTGTGTGATCTGGCTTCTGCCTAGTTCTCCTCCACTAGCTCCACTGGTTCCTTGCTGTTCCTTGAATAGGACAGGGTTATTTCCACCCCAGAGCCTTGGCACTGGCTGTTCTCTGCTAGAATCTTCTTCTTCCAGACTTTATATGGCCTACTTTTTGTCATTGATATCTTGACTTAAATGTCACCCTTTTAAAGAGGACTTTCTTGGGAATTCCCTGATGGCCAGTGGTTAGGACTCCGCTCTCTCACTGCCAAGGGCCTGGGTTCAATCCCTGGTCGGGGAACTAAAATCCTACAAGCTGAGAGGGGGTGGCCAAAATAAATAAATAAATAAAAATAAAGAGGCCTTCCTTGATCACCCAATCTAAAGAAGCTCCCTATCACTGTTTTAATCTCATCACAGCATTTATCACTACATTTTCTTGTTTATTGTTTTTTGTCTGTCCTCTGCCGCTAGAACGTGAGCTCCAGAGACCTTGTGTGTGATGTTGCTGTCTCCCTAGGGCCCAGAACAGCCCCTAGCATATAGAAAGTGCTCATTAAACATTTGATGGGTGAATCTATGAATCACAAATCTATCTCTCCACCTATCCATCTGTCCAAATATCCATAATGTAATCCATCCAACAGTTAGGGTTGACAAGAAGATAGAAACCAGACTAGTTATTTCAACAGAGAGGATTTATTATAAGGTATTGATTGGTTAAACAGGTTCTGGAGGACTGAAAAAGCAGGAAGGAAAAACTGAAGTAACAACGTCATTGTGAATGGCATCTCTTAGAGCAGTGAATTATACAACTCATGTGACTCAAAGAGTGGCCCTGCCTCTGCAGACAGTCTCCTCCCCAACCCCTGCAATGCTTCCCCTTCATTTTCCCCTTACTTAGCACCTGTTTATCTTTTAGGTCCCAGCTAAAATGTCATTTCCTCTGAGTGACCATCCCTGAAGACCAGTTTTCCTTCATAGGAGTTATTCACCAGTACATATTTGTGTTCATTTATCTAATGTCCATCTCCCCAACTAGACTGTAAACTCTGTTAGGACTTAGATTTTGTCCAGTTTGTTCATCATGTCATATCCAGTATCTACTGCAGAGTGTATGTGGTCAGTTAGTAGTTATTGAATAACTAATACATTATCTACTCATCCACCCATCCATCCATCTACCCATCCATCCTCATGTCCATCATCCATCCAACCACACCCTCATGTCCTCCTCCACCTAGCCATCCATCCATCCATACATCCATCTGCCCATCTACCCACACATCTGTGCACTCACTTACAGAGATTTGCCTGTCTAGTTTGCCCACCCACCTGTCCACCTACTGCCACCTGTCCTTCAGACTATCTAGCCCTCTCCCACATGTGCATCCATTTGTTGTTTACTTCTCTGTCTACTCACCCGCCAATCCATCCATCCATCCACAGGCTCTTAGCCAGGCCCTAGGGAAAAAAGGCCCTGCAGAAACAAAAATGAATCAGACCTCATTCCTGCATTTCCAGAGCTCCCTGTGCAAACAGGAAAAGGCAGGAGGCTTCCCCCACCCCAGGGTCATGACACCCAGACCCTTGGGACCTGGGATGCACATTTCTGTTGCCCCCTCTGATAGGAGTGCCCACATCCAGAGTTTGCTGCCCTGGCCCCACACATGGCCCAGAACCCAGTGACAGGCCTGAAGGAGCCCTACTTCCCACCCCGCACCCGTCTTCCCTGCCTACTCACCAGCTCTGCAGCCATCCTCATCATGGTGAGGGGGCGTTGGGCCCTTGCTCTGGAAGGACTGTGCCCTGCAGGGTGGGCTGGTGCCCTGGTGGACCTGCCTTCCAGCTCTGACAGCTCTCCCTGCTGGCCCCCAGCTCTGTGTGGTGATGATTTTCCTGGTGTCTGTCATCATTTACCGTGGCATCATCAGCATTGCAATGTTCCACACGGCCAACTCTGTGCTCATGACCCAAGTGAGTGCCCCTTGGAGCAATGGAGGGTAGGACCACTGTTCCAGACTCTGGGCACAACGGGGGCATCGTCAAGTTCCTTCTGCCTCTCCACGTGGCTGGGCTCAAGGTGATGGCCATCACTCTGCCTAGGCTGGTAACATTGCCAACATCAGCAGCACTGTGCTCTACCTGGTACTGATCCTCCTCCTGGGCCAGGTCTATACTTCACTGGCTGAGCAGCTCACCAGGTGGGATGAGTAAGAGCAGGGGATCGCAGGGGTGTCCTGGCATCACTTGGGAACTGTGAGCCCTGAGGCAGGGCTCCCTGCATCTCAGAGCCTGCAGCTCCCACCTTGGTGTCCCCAGCCTGCTCAGCCATCCTCAGATGAAGGTGGCCAGTGGGGCATGGTCGGCCTTAGGGGAAGGTGGATTGGGGACAGAAGCATATGAGTTGACCCAATGGGCTGGGCCTGCCCCCTTACACTCAATAAAACTCTGACCAGCTCTGCCTTTTGCCCAGAGATGCACAGAGCCCAGACCCTCCATGAAGATGCCTTCACTTTTAAAGTCTTCATCCTCCAGTTTGTCAATTTCTACTCCTCTCCTTTCTTTTTTTGTTGTTTTTGGCCATGCC
Source organism: Eschrichtius robustus (assembly GCF_028021215.1). Classification (NCBI taxonomy): domain Eukaryota; kingdom Metazoa; phylum Chordata; class Mammalia; order Artiodactyla; family Eschrichtiidae; genus Eschrichtius; species Eschrichtius robustus. The sequence goes on along the minus strand of NC_090826.1, from coordinate 12,742,226 downwards.
ACACAGCATGCGGGATCTTCCCCAACCAGGGATAGAACCCATGCCCCCTGCACTGGGAGTGCAGAGTCTTAACCACTGGACCGCCAGGGAAGTCCATCTACTCCTCTCCCTTCTTTGTGGCATTCTTCAAAGGCAGGTGAGGACTCCCCCCCCCCCCAACCCCCACCAAGGCTGTCGACTCTCAAATGATTTGCCAGCAGAGTGGCAGCATCCTTGAGCCTCTAGATTTGTCTCTACCAAGGTCTTGACCTTGAAGTTGGTCCTTGATTTCCCTGGACTTCAATTTATTTTTTAATACTTATTTATTTATTTATTTATTTATTTAGGTTGTGCTGGGTCTTAGTTGTGGCAAGCAGGCTCCCTAGTTGTGGCTCGCGGGCTCCTTAGCTGTAGCATGTGAACTCTTAGTTGCGGCATGCATGTGGGATCTAGTTCCCTGACCAGGGATTGAACCTGGGCCCTCTGCATTGGGAGCATGGAGTCTTAACTGCTGCCCCACCAAGGAAATCCCTGGGCTTCAATTTTCTCAACTGTAATATACCAATGCATCATTGGGTAAATGTGAAACTCTAACACCTGCATTCATTCATTCACTCAACCTCCCATTGCTGACATTTGGCTTCAACACCATCTTTGTGGTAGCCTTTCCACTGAGCAGTCTGGACTGGATGCTAGGGACACAGAAATGAACCAGAGCTGGGCCTTCCCTCTAGGAGCTTCCAGTTTTTAACAAGGATGGGTCAGGAGTCCTCAAGGGCTAGACTCCCAGGAGGTGGTGTTAATGTGTAATTGCCATTGTCATTTGGCAGGAATGGGAGGGAGAATCACCAAAAGAAGCACCCCTCCCCCCACCAGCAGCATGACTCCCTCTTCCTGGGCCAGAAATACCCAATTGACTGAACAGGAAAGAGGAGGGCTTTCTATTAGCATTTTAGATCAGGGAAGGGCTTTCAGAGACTGAGAATGGCCATGTAGGAAGCCCAGAGTTTAAGAGCCCTGGACTCTGGAGTCTAACAAACAGGACTTGAGCTCTGGTTGCACCATTTACAACTTGGGGAGCCTTGGGCCAGGTCTCTGAGTCTCCATTTCCTCATCTGTAAAGTGTGAATAATCATGGTGTCTATCTTTAAGGGAGTGGGAGGATAGACATGGCGTTGTCTGGTCCCAGGAAGCTGAAGACCTGGCGGCAGAAGAGACACCTGGCCGGGCGGCAGGACACCCAGATCAGGCAGGAGCAGCGGCGCTGGGAGCAGGACTATGAGCTCATTGAGTTCAAGGGCCAGTTTGATGAATTCCTGGAGATGGGTGAGCAGTGGCCCAGCAGGGTTCCTGGGGGCCTGGCCCAGCAGGGGAGGTGACCCCAGGCCCGACACTCCCCAACTCCAGTGCTGTGGTCTAGGTTCATCACCATCTTCGTGGCAGCCTTCCCACCGGCACCCCTGTTTGCTCTGCTCAGCAACTGGGTGGAGATCCGACCAGACACCCAGAAGTTCTGTGAGAGTACTGGCGGCTGGTGGCTGAGCGGACCCAGGGCATTGGGATCTGGCTGGTCCTGCTTGAAGCCATTGCCTACCTTTCTGTCATCGTGAATGTGAGGAGAGGGGGGTAAGGAGGGAAATACAGGGTCAGAGGGGGAAATGAAGATCAGAGACTGGGAGGAGGCTCGGGAATAGGGAAATGGGGGCTGAGGCTGGAAATCAGGGTGAGAGATTGGGAAATAGGGGCAGAAGGCTAGAATCCTCGGGCACAGGCTCCTGCCTGCGGGAGTGGGACTGGACCTGGGCGGCATGAGTTAGGAGACTGGGCCCTGAAAGGCGGGACGGCCTTCCTGTGAAGCCCCCTTGCAGGCTTTCCTCATCGCCTTCACCTCGGACTTCCTCCCACGTCTCCTGTACCAGTAAGAACACCACAGCCAGCTGCGTGGCTATGTCAACTTCATGCTGGCGCCCGCACCCCCTGCTTACCTTGACTAGGGCAACCACACGCCCTGCAGGTGGGAGAACCACCGGCCGGGGCTGAGCGCGGTGGGGCGGGGCCTGCTTGGGAGGGGCGGGGCCTGCTTGGGAGGGGCGGGGCCTTGAGCCTGCGGACCCTCTGGGCCTGGCTGGGGGCGGGGTGCTGAATCTGGAGGCGGGGCAGTGAGCTTGTGGGAGGGGTGGGGCGGGGCCTAACTGGGAGGGCTGGAAGCTGAGTCTAGGGGGCGGGCTAGAGGGCAGAGCTGGATGAGGGTACTGCTAACCTGTCAGGGCCAGGCTCTAGGGTGGGGAGGGGTGGGAGTGCCGGTCGCGGAGTCGAGAACCTCGCGGGACTCCGTGCCCTCCTCAACCCAGGGACAGGGCTTTCGCGACGCTCAGAGGAATCTCACCCTCTTCTACTGGAAGCTGCTGGCTGTGCGTCTGGGCTTCATCATCGCCTTCGAGGTAGGCTCAGCCATCTGTGCGTCGGACAGACCCGGGTCCAAGTACAGGCTGTGCGGCTGACTGGCTGTAATGGGGTATATTACAGAATAGGATCTACTTCATAGGGTCGCTATGAAGATTCAGTGGCAAGTACTTGCACAGCATAGTGGGTGCTCAGTGAATTAATGTCACGACTACTAATATTATTATCTCTTGGCAAAAGCCCTGGAGCTCCTTCCAGCTTTGCTCAAGATCCTTTTTCTCTAGCTCTGATTCTAACAGGGTCCCTAGTGTTAAGGGGTTCGAATTATACCTCTGTGTCTTTGGGCAAATGACAACCTCTTTATCCTTCGGTTTCTTTACAGGTAAAACAGGAGAAGTAATTTACTCACCTCCTAGAGTTGTTGTGAGGATTAACTGAATGAATACCCAGAAACCCTCAGAATAGTGCCTTGCACTTAGTAAACGCTCGGCAGATTAAGATTGCTAAAGCAGTCCTTCTCTTTGGCCCCTCCTTCTCCCCAGCACGTGGTGTTCTTCCTGGGCCTCATCGCCTGGCTCGTGCCCGACGTGCCAGCCGCCCTGGCTACCAAGATAAAGCGCGAGCGCTACCTGGCCAAGCAGGCGCTGGAGGACAACAGGGAGGCGCTACTTTCGGTTAGCGCTGCCCACGGACCCTGGCCCCACCCCTCTGACCACGCCTCTCTGCCTGCCCCCAGGCCTATGCTCAGCTTTCTTGCCCCGCCCTCTTGTTTGGCCTCGCCCAGGGGGAGGATTGTCCGCTTGCCCTCAAATTTTCGCCTGGCTCCCTCTTCATCCAGCTTCGCGCACGCCACGCCCCTTCTTTTACACTGTTTCCACCACTGTCGCTTCTGCTCTGGAGGGCCCTCCTGCTCAGCCTGACCTAGCCTTGCTTTCCGTCCACTGCAGCAAGGGCGCTGTCCCCAGAGCCCAGGACGCAGGGTCGAGTGAGGAGAGACTGCCCTTCCAAGACCCTAGTTCCCCCAGGATCCTCCCTCCTTTGGGGTCCTCGGCTTCCAGCTAGGGGTCTGGGCAGTACCTTGGCCAGCGGCCTCAAGGTCGGCCCTGGAGTTGGGATGAGTGGGCTAGGGTTCTGTGAAGACCCCTAGTCCTGCATTGCCACCCTCTTCATGTTTCCAGTGTCCCGCTCTATGTGCAACGCCGACAATAAACCTCTCTGCGCCCCAGCGTGCCACCTCTCCACGGACACCTGGTCCCCAACCACTCTGTGCAGTGTCTCCTCATTATGTGACTGTGCTCTGGGGGGCGAAGTGGATATGAAGGAGTGAAGGGACCTAACCTCCCTGAACTGAATGGTCAGCGGTTGGTAAGGGAGAGCTCATTAGGGTCTGGGCGTGGACCTCCTGCCCTTTAAGCTCATCAAGGCCTGTAGTGTGTCAATAATAATAAAAGTGTTTACAGTTAGGTCAGCTGAGACAACTCCCAATGGACTTTCACACACTTTTCACCAGATCCTCCCCAAAGCCTGGGGAGGCAGTACTGGGCAGTAGTTAAGGGCACAGATGATTGGTGGTGGAGTCACAGACCTTGGTCTGAATATTAGTTCTGACTTATTTGCTGTGTGACCTTGGGCAAGTTCAATTTCATCATTTGTAAGATAGGGACTTCATAGAGCTGATGAGAGATTTAAATGGGATAATGTACTTAACATGTACAAGTCTCATGTCCTCATCTGGTAAGTAGGAGCAGTAACAGTATCTATCTTGTAGGCTTGTGGTGGATATTAAATGATTATTTATGTGAAGTGCTCAGAACTGTGCCTGGCACACAGTGAGTGTACAATAAGAATTATTAGCAACGTGAGTATTAGTATTTGTATACATCTTCATATTAAGTGTCTGACAATTACCAATTGCTCAAATAAATGGCATGCGAAGGGGATTCCCTGTGGTCCATTAGGACTCGGGTGCTTTCACTGCCATGGCCGGGGTTCAATCGCTGGTCGGGGAACTAAGATTCCACAAGCCTCACTGCGTGGCCAAAAAAAAAAAAAAAAAGGCATGCGAAGATTGCATAACACTGGGCTATCTGAATTTTTTTTTTTTTAACATCTTTATTGGAGTATAATTGCTTTACAATGGTGTGTTAGTTTCTGCTGTATCACAAAGTGAATCATCTATATGTATACATCTATACATATATATACATATACATATATACATATATATACATATATACATATACATCTATATGTATATATTCCCCTATCCCCTCCCTCTTGCGTCTCTCTCCCACCCTCCCTATCCCACCCCTCTAGGTGGTCACAAAGCACAGAGCTGATCTCCCTGTGCTATGCGGCTGCTTCCCACTAGCTTTTTTTTTTTTTTTAATTAATTTATTTATTTATTTTTGGCTGTGTTGGGTCTTCGTTTCTGTGCGAGGGCTTTCTCTAGTTGCGGCAAGCGGGGGCCACTCTTCTTCGCGGTGCGCGGGCCTCTCACTATCGCGGCCTCTCTTGTTGCGGAGCACAGGCTCCAGACGCGCAGGATCAGTAGTTGTGGCTCACGGGCCTAGTTGCTCCGCGGCATGTGGGATCTTCCCAGACCAGGGCTCGAACCCGTGTCCCCTGCATTAGCAGGCAGATTCTCAACCACTGCGCCACCAGGGAAGCCCCCCACTAGCTATTTTACATTTGGTAGTGTATATATGTCCATGCCACTCTCTCACTTCGTCCCAGCTTACCCTTCCCCCTCCCCGTGTCCTCAAGTCCGTTCTCTACATCTGCGTCTTTATTCCTGACCTGCCCCTAGGTTTTTCAGAACCTCTTTTTTATTTTTAGATTCCATATATATGCGTTAGCATACGGTATTTATTTTTCTCTTTCTGACTTACTTCACTCTGTATGACAGACTCTAAGTCCATCTACCTCACTACAAATAACTCAATTTCGTTTCTTTTTATGGCTGAGTAATATTCCATTGTATATATGTGCCACATCTTCTTTATCCATTCGGAACATTGAATTGGTTTTTTGAGGGCTCATTCAGTGTGGACTAGAGTCCGGGAAGCCTGGTGGACGAGGCTGTTGGAGATGGGGAGGGTGGGTCATTACAGGTAGCAGGGGAGGATAGATCATTCGTGAGGAGCTGTGATGCTGGGAGGATGGCCAGGATGGTTCCAGGTGTGTCACATCCCTGGCTTTCACGATTTCCGTCTCCCAACCATAGAGATGAGTGATCCCTTTATAGATGCTGTAGCAGGCTCAGAGAGGATCAGCACACTGCAGAGTTCTCAGGATCCCTGAGGAGACCAAGGCTTGGGAGTTTCTCTGCAAAACTCCCAGGATGCTCCCCAGCCCCCAAGAAGCCCCCTGAGCACATCTCACATTTGGGAAGCTCCAGAAGAGGGGTGACCTGTCTGTCCCCTGGGAGGAAAAGCAGTGCCTCCCCCATCTTTAGGATGTCAGTCTGGGGTCCTTCAGAGCCTCTCCTGGGCATAGGACTCCCATTGTTCCAGCCCCCCTCTTGTACCTCAGACTGGCCAAACCGGTTCTGGGAAAGGGGGTTGGGGAGCAGGCACGTTGAGACAGCCGCCTGCCCGCCCGCGAGGTTCCCTCCGCCCTTGCCTCCCCTTCTCCCTGCCCCACACAATACCCAGGAGCTTGCATTGCCTGGCTCAGGGGCCATGCTGACATCGCCCCCTGAGGACGCGGCTGCAACCCCAGAGCTCCCAGGGTGTCCTGGAGCCCTGGACCGTGCTGGAGGCTGGACGGAGCTCCCTGGCTGAGGTAGGGCCCCACCTGGCTGCCAGCAACCCCATCCTCCTCCCGCCAGTCTTCCCAAGTGAGTCCTTTGTGCAGCCTGCCTGGCCTCTGATCCTGGCTCCCACACACTTATGGCCTCTTGGGGCTCCACAGCCCGCTTGGCCTGGATTCCCTTTCCAGTCATGACCTCCCACTTGGCCTTGTCCCTTAAGGAGAAGAGGGGCCCTGGCAGGGCCCTACTCCTCGGGCAGCAGGGCAGGGGGCACCAGGGAGGGGGAAGGGAAAAGCTGGGCACAGGAGGTCAGAGGTGCTTTCTCCGGACCATAGTAGTGTCCAGGGGCCTTCCCTGCCAGCCTTGCCAAGTGGGCCCATTGTCCATGTGATTAGCAGTGCCCACTGGATGGGACCCTTTCTGGCCCTGCCCATCCTTCTCAGCCTGCAGAGATACTCATGATGACCAAAGTTTCCTAGATGGGGTGGCTGAGAGGGGCCCCTGGGGGCTACTCTACAGATGGGCACACTCAGGCCCAGGCACAGGCTATGATTTGCCTAAGGCCAGTGTCAACGCAGGGCCTTGAATGTTGGCAGGGGTTTTCCCCTGTGGGTTCCAGAATGACCCTTGCTTAGTGGGCACTAGAGTATCCTGTGACAATGTCTTGGGCAGGTAATGTCCCTCTGTTACCTGGGGCCAGTCTCTTCCTGAGGTGTTTTTTTTTTTTCTTTTTTTTCTAGCAGAGATAAGCTATAAACACTGTGAATATAGTTCTGCCCCTCCTTGGTCCCCAGCATTGAGGCTGAGTGGACCACATCCATGGAAGGCCACAGGGCTGGCATCCTGGCTAGATGGGTCATTCTCATTGTCCCTTGGCCCGGACGGAGGTGGAGGCTGACCCACTCCTGACTTCCTCCCTAGGGACCTGCCTCCAGCCTTGTGTCCCCTGAGGAAGCCTTACACGCCCCCTCCATTTACCCAGCCTTCTCCTCGGAGGCTTTAATAGGGGGTGCTCCTTGGAATTCCCTGGTGGTCCAGTGGTTAGGACTCTGCGCTTCCATGGCAGAGGGCACAGGTTCGATCCCTGGTCAGGGAACTAAGATCTCGCATGTCGCGTAGCATGGCCAAAAAAAAAAAAATTTTTTTTTTAAATTGAGGGTGCTCCTGCCCCAAGGGTTCCACGTTTTGTTCATTTATCCCTGCAACTGACAAGGGCAGGGGGTTCCTCCCTGCCCTCTAGGGGCTTCCAGAACCCAAGTGGAGAGAATCTCCCAGATTACAAAGGAGCAGAGGCATGTGTGTATTCTTGCACATGTGTACCCACAAAAGCAAGTGGGACTTCTGTGTTAAGGACTTCTGATTCCAGCAGAGAAAGAGACCTGTCTGGTGGGCCGTGGTCCCCTGTGTCTCCTGCCACATGCTCCTACAAAATAGGGTGTGTCTCACCCTCACTGCCTCAGTTTCCCTAACTCTGTGATGGCCAAAGCCATCCCTCTGACTGGAGAAAGACTAATAACACTCAGAAGAATGACTATCAACTGCAAAGCTCCCACTATGTGATAGGTGCTTGATATGCATTATTCTTTTTTTTTTTGCTGCGCCGTGAGGCATGCAGGATCTTAGTTCCCCGACCAGGGATTGAACCTGTGGCCCCTGCATTGGGAGCAAGGAGTCTTAACCACTGGACTGCCAGGGAAGTCCCCCTGCATTATTCTTAATTCTCCTATTAGCGTTTTGAAGCATGACTGTCCCATTTACCAGATAAGGAGAGACTTGCTCCCTGTGGGGAGGGTCTGGAGGAGTAACTGTTCCTCAGGAGCGGCCACCCTACCTGCACTCCAGGCAGGGGATGAGAAAGCAGGGGGAAGCAGGTTGAGGGACTGCGGAGAGTGGGAGCCAGTCACAGATCCAGCTGTCCTCCACTGGGTCCTCCCCTCTTTCCCTCGCTCCCAGGGTCACTGACACTGTCACTGTTTCTCTCATGCCGAGGCTTTCTCCCTATCTCTGTGGACTGGGTCCTTGGGTATTTCAGCCAGAACAGTTCACTCTTACTTCCTCCAGGATGCCTTCCTGGAATGCCCGGGTTGAGCGGAGCCCAGCACCCTAATCTGACGGTTTCTCTGGGTTGGCTCTTGCCAACCTGGATTGTAACTGTTTTCATTTTTGGCTTCCCCATGAGACTGGCAATCCTGCGGGGCATGAAACATTTTGCCCATCTGTCTCCCCGAGTTTTTCCGGGCTTCACATCTGTCTCTGAATATCTGGTCTGTCTGAAATTTTCAGTGTCTCTGTCTCTGTGTCTCCATCTCTGGGTCCCTGAATGTCTCAGCGTCTGTGGTTTTCTGGTTTTGAGTGCTTTGGGGTCTTGGTTTCTGGGTTGCTGTCTAAAGGGTCTCAGTTTTCCAGGTCTCAGTCCCTCGGTCTCTCAGTCTCTGTCTCCTGAGTCTCCTGGCCCTGCGAGGCTGGGCACTGCCCCTTTGGCCTGAAGGGGCCTCTGGGGGGGTCCTCGCTGCCCAGCCTGCCCACAGCGAGGCCAGGCTAGGGTAGGCCCCCGCCCAGCCCGCTGCCTGTTCCCTCCCTCCCTCCCCGCTTGCCTTACCACAGGGTTTGATGAATCAAACTCTTTGTCTGGGTGGGATCTCCCCCAGCCAGCTGGGCAGAGAGAGGGCTTCCCCTGCCGGAGCAGCCGAACAACATCAGCAGTGGGCCTTGGCTGGAGAGGTGAGGGGCTGCAGGAGGGCAGCCAGCAAAGGGCCACGGGGCAAGGGCTGGGGGGCTCAGACCCCTTGATCAGAAGACCTGTCCTGAGGCTCCGGCAGCCTCCCTCGGGACGACGTCCTGCCCAGAGAGGACCCATTCAGCCTGGCCCGATCCTGGGGCTGGGAGCTGGGGTAGGGAAGAGCCCCTCCCTCACCCCAAGCTGAGGGGCTGGGGCACTTCCCTGCCCGTCTCTTGGGAGGGCCCAGTCTGATCTGTGTGGTGGGCCGCCTGCCAGTGTGTGACCCTCCCAGCCAGCTTGGCATGGGTGTGGGCACCACTCAGCGCTAAAGGCTACAATCTGGACACGGGAGGGGAGGTTGGGTAACACCAAAGCAAGGATTTCTGGGCCTGTGTGTTTGTATCTGCATCATGGTGTGTGACTGTGAATGGAACAGGACTGTGAGAAAACCTGAGTGGATATGCAAATATCTGATGGGTCATCATGTGTTTGTGAAAGTCTGAGTGAATATATGTACTTGTATAAAAAAGTGTGTGTGAATGTGTGAGCCTGCGAATTAGAAATGTCTGAGTATATCTGTGAAAGTATGTATGTCAATGTGTACACTTGGAAGAAAATGTGTGTGGATATGCATGGAGCAGACATGGGTTTGTGTGACAATGTGTGCCTGTATGTCTGATTGCATGTCAGTGAGAGTTAGGAAATGTGCAAGGTGCTTAAAAGCGCAGACTCAGAAGCTAGACTGCCTGGGTTTGAATCCTGGCTCCATTATTTACCAAATAACAACTTCTGTGCCTCACTTTCGTCACCTATAAAAAGGGGCTAATAATAGCATCAACTCGGGGTTGTTGTGAGGATTAAATGAAATAAGATGTGTAAAGTACTTGGCCTGTCATTCAGTAAGTGCCAAGTAAGCATTAGCTATTTCTGTATAATAAGGTGTGTGTGTGCTTGTACAGATGCGTGTACACAAGGCTTTGTCCCGGTCTCCAGGACATGGTGCTTACTGGCCAGCCCTGCTGTCCTGTGTCTCGCTCTGGTGCCTTCTCCCCTGCAGGCCCAGGTGGGTGGCAGAGCAAAGGAGGAATGGACTGTGGGCCACCTCCCACCCTCCAGTCCCATCTGGCTGGGCCACCTGGCACTGCCCACCGCCCAGTAGCTGTGTGCCAGCAGGAGAGTCTGTCCTTTGTGGAGTTGCCCACCCTGCAGCCCCCAAGCCCTGTGTGTCTGGATCTCTTCCCCGTCGCTCCAGAGGAGCTGCAGGCACCTGGCAGCCGCTGGTCTCTGGGGACCCCTGCTCCTCTCCAAGGGCTGCTATGGCCACCATCCCCAGGAGGCCCAGACACCGAGATCTCTACCAGTGGGGGAATGCGGCCCAGCAGGGCTGGCAGCTGGCCACACTGTCCTAGTGCCCAGTCCCCAGCTCTGGAGGGACCCTGGAGTCCCCAGCACCTACAGCCACAGCGCCGGGCCAGCCACGGCTCGGAGAAGAAGTCAGCCTGTGAGTCACTCAGGGTGAGGGGGGTGGTGGCCTGGTGGGGAGGACGGGGAAGAGGTTGGGTGGCTCTTTTAGGACCCGTAAGCCCCCAAATTCCCCAAATAGGTGGGACAAGTGATAGATTTTAGTGATAAGGGAACTGGGGCTCAGGGGAGGCAAGTGACTTGTCTGAGGTTACACAGTGAGTGGCTGGCCTGGGCTCCCCGGTCCTTTGCCCACCCTTTGCCGACTGCAGTCAGGCACTTTGCTTTCTCTCTGCCCCTCTTGTTGATCCCATTACTCTGGGGAAAGATCCTGGCAAAAACATTGGCCTTTCTCATAGGCACGTCCCCCTGATACTCATGGCCACAGAGCAGTGGCAGGGAGGAGAGGAGAGACCCCAGTGGATGCCAGCCTATGCTCTCTCACCCCACCCCCCCTGCAGGGCGCAAGATGCGGGTGTACCAGCAAGAAGAGGCCCTTGGCAGCCCTGAGGCCCATGCTGTCTTCCTGGAGCCAAGCCAGGCGACAGAACAGGCCCCGAGCACAGGGGAGCCTAGGCCGCTGGAGCTGCCTGGGCCCACCCGAGTGGGCCTCGAGGGGCCTGAGCGGAGGCGCTTCTCAGCCTCTGAGCTGATGACCCGGTTGCACTCTTCCCTGCGCCTGGGACGGAATTCAGCAGCCAGGGCACTGACCCCAGGGTCAGGCCCTGGAGCTGCCCGGGAAGGTACAGCCTCCTCCCGTGGGCCCTAAGAACAGCCCAAGAGCCAGACGCGGGGTGGGGCACAGCTCATGCTCACTGGATACCTGAGACTGGGGCCTGGTCAGCTGGAGTGTGGTGGTGCCCCGGTGCCCAGCGCCACTCTTGGGGCCACCCTCCCTCAGCTCTTGCCCCCTCCAGGGAAAGCGTCTGGAAGAGAGTCGCGCAGTGTAGAGATGCGGGTGGACGCCATGGCGATGCCGGCTCTTGTTGACCTGAGCGGGGGCCATGGCAGCTGGCCCGAGCCCAGGTACCACTTCCCACCGCGGCCTTGGGTCCGAGGCGGGGTACAGGTGAAGAAGGGCCCTGACACTCCCTTTCCTAGGCTAGATGCGCAGGAAGAGCCGGCTCCGGGTTCCAGGAGCGCCAGCGAGCGTCGCCGGTCACGGTTCCTCCTTAACTGTACGTGGGAGAGGGTCACCGAGGAAGGGTCTGGGGGCTTTGGTGTACTGGGAAACTGGGGTTTGGAGAGTTGAGAGGTAGGGCTCTTGTGAGAGGGAGAGAATTGAACTCTCAGTATCCAGCACAGGGGCTAGCACGGAGTTGGTGCTCAAGTAGTGTCTGCGGAATGAGTGAGTGAATTAATGAATTCACTGAGTCCCGCTATCCGAACCATCGGAAAGGCTGGTTAAGTGAGGCGGGCCCTCGGGGGAGCCTGGGAAGAGCCGGGCAGGGCTGGCGGGCGCCCCACGGCCCTCCCCCGCCCCTCTCCCCGCCCAGCGGTCCTCTACCAGGAATATAGCGACGTGGCCAGCGCCCGCGAACTGCGGCGGCAGCAGCGCGAGGAGGAGGGCCCGGGGGACGAGGCCGAGGGCGCGGAGGAGGGGCCCGGGCCGCCGCGCGCCAACCTCTCCCCGAGCAGCTCCTTCCGGGCGCAGCGCTCGGCGCGAGGCTCCACCTTCTCGCTGTGGCAAGACATCCCCGACGTGCGCGGCAGCGGCGTCCTGGCTACGCTGAGCCTGCGCGACTGTAAACTGCAGGAGGTGGGCGCCGGGACCCGGCGGGCGGGGCCGGCGGGACTGCCAGCCGTGGGAGGCGGTCCTGGGGCCCAAAGAGGCCGGGGAAACATAAGGGGCGGGGTCAGGAGTAGGTGGTCCGCGGACTCTGCGGCGACCCGGGCCGCAGGGGTACCCGGCCAGCGGGACTATAAACTGCAGTAGGTGGGCATGGGATCCAGCGGGGAAAGAGGGGCCACAAAAGAGGGGCTGTCAATGGAGAAGATGAGTCTAGAACACAACAAGGTGAGGCTGAATGCAAGCGAGGACGCAGGACCCCTGGAGCCAAAGGCGAGTGTGGAAGCTCGATGGAGGGGCGGTGTCAACGGGGCGAGGCCTAGGATAGGGCAGGGCCAGAGGAAGGGCGGAATCAGGCTGGGCCTTATGACAGAGATCACTGAAAGCGGGGACTGGGAGCGGGGAGCCATGCAGAGAGCAAAACGCAAGGTGCGCGCAGGACCAGGCGAGAAGAAGAGCAGGGGCGGGGTCGGCGGGAGGGCGGAGCTAATGGGAGGGCGCACCAGGGAGGGGCAGGGCCACCAGAAGACTAGGGCCCGGCTGGATGGGCGGAGCTAGGGGCACAAACCAGGGCTGCAGTAGGGTTTGGACAATCGCACGAAGCAGGAGGCGTATCTCCGAACCCCATCTGGCGCCAGATCCGGGGTGAGGCTAGAGAAGGGGAGGAGACAGGGGAGTGCAGCTACGTCCAAGGAGGTGGTGTCCAGGGCTTGGGGTGTGCGTGGTGGGCGAAGCGAGAGCATTCAGCGTGGGCTGGTTCCGCCTTTTCAACCGTGCGTCCGCCCTCACTCAGGCCAAATTTGAGCTGATTACGTCCGAGGCCTCATACATCCACAGCCTGTCGGTGGCCGTGGGCCACTTCTTAGGCTCGGCCGAGCTGAGTGAGTGTCTGGGGGTGCAGGACAAGCAGTGGCTGTTCTCCAAACTGCCCGAGGTCAAGAGCACCAGCGAGAGGTGAGGGAGTGGTGGTCTGGCCTCGCCGGGAGTCAGGGACCGAGCCTGGGCTCCCATATCTGGGGTCTCATCCTGGTGCTGGCCCTGACCCCTCTCTGACCTTTCAGGTTCCTACAGGACCTGGAGCAGCGGTTGGAGGCCGATGTCCTGCGCTTCAGCGTGTGCGATGTTGTGTTGCATCACTGTCCGGCCTTCCGCCGCGTCTACCTGCCCTATGTCACCAACCAGGCCTATCAGGAGCGCACCTACCAGCGCCTGCTGTAGGGCTGGGGGCTCTGAAAGGGGAGGTGGGGGAGGATAGGGGAGTCTCAGGCAGCAGTAGGTTCAGAGGACTGGGTGAGGAAGGGTGACCTGGGAGGGGAGGGGTACCTGAAAAGGGCTCTGTGGCCAGGAGAAGACTAGACCTGAGAAGGCACCTCAAGGACAAATGGGGTGGCTGGAGTCGTGGATCCAGGAGTTCAGGGTCACCTGTGATCGCAGACCCTCCCCTCTCCCCATTTTCCAGCCTGGAGAACCCCAAGTTCCCCAGCATCCTGGCTCGCCTGGAGGAGTCTCCCGTGTGCCAGCGTCTGCCCCTCACCTCCTTCCTCATCCTGCCGTTTCAGAGGATCACCCGCCTCAAGATGCTGGTGGAGGTACCTAGAGGGCACCGGGCTGTGGGGAGGGCTGGGTGGGGGAGATGCTGCTGTGCCCTCCACAGCCCCTTCCCGGCACCCACGGCTGGGCAGGGTCACTGGGAGAGGTCACAGCCTGCCTCATGGAGCTGACTCCACCCTCCAGAACATCCTGAAGCGGACAGCACAGGGTTCAGAAGACGAAGACATGGCCACCAAGGCCTTCAATGCACTCAAGGAGGTGAGCTCGGCAGGGCAGGGGATGTCTGGCTTCCAGGGGCCTCCCCGGAATCCCTGTGTGCCTCTAAAGGAGCCCCAGCCTTCAGAGTCTCTGGTCCCCAGGTGGCAGCCTGAGGCTGGGCTCTGGGAGCCGGGGTAGGGGGCGCTGCAGGTGACCCACCTCTGGTCTCCCCAGCTGGTGCAAGAGTGCAATGCCAGTGTGCAGTCCATGAAGAGGACAGAGGAGCTCATCCACCTGAGCAAGAAGATCCACTTTGAGGGCAAGGTGCATGACCTCAGCTGATAGGATGGGGCACGCGAAGGGGCAGCCCTGTCTCCTCCTTCCCTGGGGGCTGCAAGCCAGTTCATCACTGTCCAGCCCTCCCATCCCCTGCCCTGTGCTCTCTGCCCTGCTGCCCCCGGCCTGACCTGTGCTCCCCCTTGCCTCCTCTATCCTCCCAGATCTTCCCGCTGATCTCTCAGGCCCGCTGGCTGGTTCGGCACGGGGAGCTGGTGGAGCTGGCACCACTGCCCGCAGCACCCCCTGCCAAGCTGAAGCTGTCCAGCAAGGCGGTCTACCTGCACCTCTTCAATGACTGCCTGCTGCTCTCCCGGAGGAAGGAGTGAGTCGGGGCGGGGGTGGGTGTAGATGAGAGTGGAGCTCTCTTCTTCCCCACCAATGGGCTCACAATCAGTCCATCTGACAGGCTGTGCTGCCAGGGCACCCTGAGCCTTGGAGGTTCCCCTAGGAAAGGCAGAGCTAGGGCAAGTCCATCTTCTGGACCTGAGAATCAAGGGCTGAACTGTGTGCCAAGAACTTTGAAGCTGCTCTGAGCTTAAGCTAATTGGAGCAGAGATTAAAAGCACAACCCTAGAGTCCCAATCTCCCCTAAGTCATAATGATAATAATCAACATTTACTGACAGTGTATTCTGTTCCAGGCATGCTATGTGGATTGTTCCCTTTAATCCTCTAATCATCTTCCTGAGAAGTAGTCTCCCTTGTTTTTCTCAAGATCATGGAGCTAGTAAGTGCAGGAGCCAGGAGGAGGCCAGGTCTGTCTGATGCCAGATCCCAGGCTCTTAACTATTGTACTATCCTGTCTTCCATATGTAAGATAGAAGGGAGATTCAATGTGATAATAATATGTGAAGAGTTTAGCAGAGTGCCTGGTACACAATGAACATTCACTCAGTATTAGCCTTGATTATTATAAGTTTGGGATGAGGGAGAGACTTCTGGAATGAAGTAAGCCTTAAGGCTGGATGGGACATCTTATGCCATGAAAAGGATGGACATCTTATGCCATGAAAAGAGTTCATTGCTGATTTACTTATTCACTCAATGAAGCGTCACTGAATCCCTGTTCTGTACTGGGCCCTCCAAAGTGTGTAGGAGTTCTCAGACCAGTGAAAATACATCCTGATAACCACCTGTTCAGGGTTTTGATGGAAGGGAGTAGTATACTGTAGTATCCCCTGGTGTGGGGTGAGAATCAGTAAAGTTTCACAGAGGAAGGAACATCTGAGTTGGATTTTGAAGGATAAGTAGGAGTTTTTCAGGTAGAGGAATTTGGGGGGATATAGCCAAGTCACAGAAGGGTATAAGAGCAGAGTATGTTTAGAGACAATGAAGCCTAGTATGGCTGGATTTGTAGAGGGGAAGGGCAGGAGAAGGAAGTTGGGATGTTGAAAGTCATGGCAGAGAGGCTAGACTTTCTGAAGGCAGTAGGGAACATGGGGAGTTAAGCAGAGGAGTGATATTTACTCCTGGCCAATTTGGAGAATGGGCTGGAAGGGCAGAGACCAGAAGCTCTTGTAACTGCCCAAATGAGAGTAGATGCTCCAGAAGTGGTAATGAGCTTGGGGATAACTGGATTCTGGGGACAATATGGAGATAGACAGATAGAACACAGCTGCCGGTTGGGTGTCGGGAGAGAGGGAGGAAAGAGGTGAGAATGAGGACTGAGTCTCCTTTTGGGCAACTTGGTGGCATCTTTCACTGGAATGGGGAACAGTGAAGGGACCTGGTTTGGGGTAGGAGATACTGGTTTTGTTTAGGTGGGTTGAGATGAAGGAATTTATGGACCATCCTTGACCCACCCACCCACCCATCCTTCCCACAAGGGTTTATCAGACCCAAACAGTGGGCCTGGCAGTGTTGGGCGCTGGGATACAGCGGCAAATGAAACAAAGTTCAGCTTCTCTACCGGTTAGAGAGTCAGACACGAAACAGTCCATAGATCTCATCAGGGGAGCTGCCCAGTTGGTTCTTTGGAACAGAGCCTCCAGGAAGAGGTTCAGAGAGAAGTGGAAAGTGTGCCTGGCGGCCGGGGGACTGGTCTCCATCACCTTCCACCTCTGTCAGTGAGCCAGCACGAATGGAGCCCCCGTTCCTTTTAGGGACTTTGCTGGCTCCCAGGGAAGCGGTGCCCTGTGCAGCCAAGTTTCCTTGAGGAGGGTCCTAGAGGGACAGGTGACCCCCTTCTCCTCTCTTCCAATCAGAACTTGCCTCGTCCTGAGGGTGGGGGCCAGGCTGACCTCGCCTCCTCTGGTCCTGCAGGCTGGGGAAGTTCGCCGTCTTTGTCCACGCCAAGATGGCTGAGCTGCAGGTGAAGGACCTGAGCCTGAAGCTCCAGGGCATCCCTGGCCATGTGTTCCTCCTTCAACTCCTCCATGGGCAGCACACGAAGCACCAGTTCCTACTGAGGGCCCGGACAGAGTGAGTGGGCTTGGGTATGGGGAGAGGACCCCCTGGCAGGCACAAGGCCTTTATCTCTGGCTTCAGGATGGTGGCATAAGGCTGGACATGGGCAGAGCTGGCATCCAGGGTGTCCTGCACCTGTTCTGTTCTTACGCTCAGAGCTGGGTGGGGCACCGGCTTGGGAACAGGGCCGTGGGTGGGCTCTGGGGTAGAGAAGACCTGATCCTGGGTCCCAGGTCTGGACATCGTACCCAGTTCTCCCAGCTCCGGTTTCACCACCCTGGCCCTGGGAGACTGCATTTTGCATGTTGTGACAACTCAGCCCCCCTCTCCCTAGAAGTGAGAAGCAGCGGTGGATCTCAGCCATGTGCCCCTCTAGCCCCCAGGAGGACAAGGAGGTCATCAGCGAGGGGGAAGGTAACAGCCTGCCCCCTACCCCCACTAGAGCCACATTCCCTGGGCTGGGTACCTCATTGCTCTCCCCTTTCCTCCAATCCTGGGTGTCCTGTTGCCAGTGGGGCTAGTGCGAAGAGAGATCAACTGGCCTGGGGCAGGCAGGGGCAGCTCTGTGAAAGCTTGAAGGATGGGTAGGCTTGACATAGGACAGACCAACCTCCACGTGCACAGGTAGCACCCTGGAGATGACATAGCCTTTTACATCCTCCCATTTCGTCCCCATTTTACAAGTTAGAAAACAGATTCAGAAAGGTAAAGTGACTTGTCCAAGTTCAGCTATTAAGTGGCAGAGCTGAGACTGGAACCCAGGTCTGTCTCTAGCTTTGCATCAGTTGCAAAGAGGACGGAAACCAGAGTGGCTGGGGCACGGGGGTGGGGGTGGTAGGATGAGGGACCTGCTCTGTTGATCCAGAGGCTTCTCTGGGTATGAAATGAGGCTGGTAAGCTAGGGTGCAGCCCAATCAGAGAGCATCTTGGTATAGTGGGTACCAGGTAGCTTTGGAAGGTTTCTGAGAGAGGGTGTTGAGGCTAAGCTAATGAAGGGGAAGGTAGAGAACTCATTTCCACCCAGTACCTTCCATGTGCCAGGGAGCTAGGGCTTTGTATATGCCTTTATTTTATTTAATCCTCATGACGATCCTATTAGGTAGATTCATTTTTCCTATGTGAGAAAACTGAGGCCCAGTAATGTTAGGTAACCTGCAAGGTCATACAGCCAATAAGCTGGTCTGGCCCCAAGGCCTGTGGTTTTCCCGATACTCCCAGCCCACCTAGTGTGGTAGAAGGGGCTGAGGGCCTGGACTGGAGCTGATTCTCTGACTTGAGCTAGAGGTCCTGTTTGGGTTGGAAGGTAAACTTCCCACTCCAAAAAGGTGGTCAGGGAAGGCCCCTGAAGGATGGGGAGGGGCAGCCATGAAAAGATCTGGGGAAAATCATTCCTGGAAGGGGGAACAGCCAGTGCAAAGGCCCTGAGGCAGGAGGGAGCCTAGAGTGTTTGAGGGACAGCAGGGTGACAAGTATGGCTGAGCTTCATGAGCGAAGGAGAGAGGGGAAGATGAGGGAGGTGAGGAGGTTAGCAAGGGGGGCAACACCAGACTGTGTAGAGCTTTGTAGGCTGTGGGGAGGACTTTGGATTTTATTCCAAGAGGAGCGGGAAGCCCTGGAGGATTATAAATGGGGGAGTGATGTGGCTTGAATCTCAGTTGAGAAGGAGAGACTGGAGAGGGCACCAGAGTAGCATGAGGGGGCATACAAAGGGACCATTACTGTTTTGTGGGGGCTTTCTGGGGGCAGTTAGACCAGGAAGTCAGGAACAAAGTATGGAATTGAGCTGGGGAGATAAGAGCCCAGGCACAGAAGCAGTATTGAAGCCGGGAGAGACTGGATTCACCTAGAACTTGTGTTTAGGGTCAGAGAAAAGAGTGGCCAGGGTGGACAGAGGAAAAGCAGCAGCAGAGGCTACCCTCCCACCCCTTATTTGCTCCTGCTGCCTCTCCCTGCCTCCCCCTGCCCCATCCTACCCTGGGGACTCCCTCACTCTCCCTTGGGCTCTCAGACCGCCCCCAGGTTCAGTGTGTGAGGACATACAAGGCACTGCAGCCAGACGAGCTGACCTTGGAGAAGACTGACATCCTGGCAGTGAGGACCCAGACCAGTGATGGTGAGAAGGGCCTCCTGGGAAGGTTGCCCTGATGGGGCTTCGGTGGGCAGGAAGTAGCTAGATAGCTAAGACTGCACAGGATAAAGGTTATGCAAGTGTTGATCAACCACAGCATGCAAGAATCAAGTTAGACAAGAGGAGGAACTTCCTGCTTGCAAAGACTAGGATTGAGAAGAGTAACTGGTGAGGGAGAGTGGGAAATCCCTTCTCAGAGGATGTCAGGAAAAACAGGTCAGAAGTTCATCTACAAGTCTGCTAGAGGCATGCTCCTTCCTGGATCTGGGGGATGCTGAGATCATGTAACCTCGGCCCCAGGGCTGCAGACGAGGCTTGTATCAGGGCCTAGGTGTTTCCTCGCAGACCTAGCCCAGGTGTTCCTTTGATGCCACTGATGCAACTCCTGGCCTATGTGCCCTTAGGCTGGCTGGAGGGAGTCCGCCTGGCAGATGGTGAGAAAGGGTGGGTGCCCCAGGCCTACGTGGAAGAGATCAGCAGCCTCAGTGCCCGCCTCCGAAACCTCCGGGAAAATAAGCGGATCACAAGTGCCACCAGCAAACTGGGGGAGCCCCCCGTGTGATGGGCAGCCATGGCCTGGGACACCTGCTCCACGCCCGGCTCCTGGACAGGTCTGAAGGGGGCCTGCAGTGTCTCCATGCCCCAAGCTGCTGTCGCTGGGACTTCTGTTCCGAGGCCTGGCATTGAGAGTACAGGCTGGACACAGGAGGGGGTCTCCCCTGTCCTCATGTTCCTCAGTGTCCACAATTCAGGGACGAGGGTAGTTTCTTCCTCTGGCTTGGGGGCCACAACTTGTGACCTCTGATATCTGGCAAGGACTGGGGCCCTCTCCCTTTCCTGCCCTTGACACTGCCTGACTCTTGGTCCCTCTGGCAGGGACCTGGCTGGCAATGGCTCTGGTGCTGATGGGTGCTGGGACCTGTACATGTATATGTATCTGGAGTCTTCTGGCCTGAGCCTGTGTGGGCCCTGGTTGCTGTGACCTGTCTGTAAATAAAGTCCCATAATGCCTTTGCTTGGAGTCTGTGAGCCTTTTGGTGCTGCCTCCACCCCAGCCCTATTTCCCCAGCTAAAGATCAGGAGGGTCTCTGGCTACCTCCCACTGGGGATTGGCCCTTCTGTAGAGTTCACCTCTTAACCAGAGGAGGGTGAGAGAAGGGCTGTATATCAGTTAGACTGCTTTTGGCCACAATTAACAAAATATCAGATTCAAATAGTCTTAAATATTAAAGAGAATATATTAGTTCTTGGATTTTTTTCTTACAGCTTCTTTAACAAATTATCACAAACTAGATGACTTAAAACAACAGAAATTTATTCTATCGCAATTCTGACCAGAAGTCTGAAATCAGTATCATTGAGCCAAAATCCAGGTGTTGGCGGGGCTGTGCTCTGTCTTGTAGAGGAGATGTGCTCTAGGGGAGAATTGTTCCTGGCCTCTTCCAGCTTCTGGTGGCTGCCAGCATTCTGTGGCTTGTGGCCGCATCACTCTAATCTCTGCCTCCGTGGTCACATTGCCTTCTTTGTGTGTCTGTCTAATCTCCCTCTGCCTCCCGCCTATAAGAATACATGTGGTTGGGGCTTCCCTGGTGGCGCAGTGGTTAAGAATCCGCCTGCCAATTCAGGGGACATGGGTTCGAGCCCTGGTCCGGGAAGATCCCACGTGCCGTGGAGCAGCTAAGCCCGTGCGCCCCAACTACTGAGCCTGCACTCTAGAGCCCGCGAGCCACAACTACTGAAGCCCGTGAGCCTAGAGCCCATGCTCTGCAACAAGAGAAGCCACTGCAATGAGAAGCCTGGTCACTGCAACGAAGAGTAGCCCCCGCTCTCCGCAACTGGAGAAAACCCGTGTGCAGCGGCAAAGACCCAACGCAGCCAAAAATAAAATAAATAAATTAAAAAAAAAAGAATACATGTGGTTGCATTTGGGGCCCACCCAGATAATCTCCCCATCCTATAATCCTTAATTGAAATCCCATCTGCGAAGAACCCCCCCTCCTCTGCCTTTGTACTATAAGATAACATTCACAGGTTCCAGGGATTAGAATGTGGATATCTTTTAGGGGGGACATTTCTCAGCCAACTGAGCAGTGTAGTGGCAGGATGGGCTTCAGGCAAGGCTTGATCCAGTGGCTCATTGATGTCACTGACAACCCAGCTTTTTCCATTTCTCTACTCTGTTATCCCTATAATTGTCTTCATCCTAAGGCTTCCAGGGGCTTCTTCGTTTACATCCAACATGGAAGAAGAGAATCGTCTTTGTCCTAGCATTCCCTGTCAAAGTCCTGGGATGTTTTAGACCTGCTTGGGTCACATTGCTACCTCTGGGCTGATCACAGTGGCCAAGGGATGGTGTGTGCTAATAGACCTAGCCTAAGTCATGTGCTTTATCTCTGGAACCAGGTTATATTCTCTGGAACCCCATGGATCCCGAGTGGAATCTGATGGCTGCTGCAAAGGAGGAGTAGGTGCTAGGGAGGCCAATATTCACTGAAACCCAAGTCACCCAAGAGAGTGGAAGGACCTGGGAATAATGAGCTTGGAGATGTGTACACACCTGAGGGGATAGGAGCATCCTTCATGTCTCAAGAGGAGGTCATGGGGCAAAGGAGACAAATGAGTTAGGGTGGTCCGAGAGGGCAAACGTGGGCAGAGTGGAAGAAGCTCAGACCCATGAAGAAGGCTTTGGGAATGACCTTCTAACATGAGATGGTGCGGGGAAGGTGGAGTGTATGGGCTAAGGGGACAGACATATTTGAATTTGAATGCTGGTTCATACATTTATATCCTGTATGATTTTTTTTTGGCCACATTGGGAGTGCAGAGTCTTAACCACTGGACTGCCAGGGAAGTCCCCCGTATGATTTTTTAAAATTAATTAATTTATTTATTTTTGGCTGCGTTGGGTCTTCGTTGCTGCACGTGGGCTTTCTCTAGTTGTGGTGAGCAGGGGCTACTCTTTGTTGCGGTGCGCGGGCTTCTCATTGTGGTGGCTTCTCTTGTTGCAGGGCACAGGCTCTAGGCACACGGGCTTCAGTAGTTGTGGCACGTGGGCTCAGTAGTTGTGGCGCACGGACTTAGTTGCTCCGCGGCATGTGGGATCTTCCTGGACCAGGGCTTGAACCCACCTCCCCTGCATTGGCAGGCGGATTCTTAACCACTGCGCCACCAGGGAAGCCCCCCCGTATGAGTTTTAAAAATATAGCTTTTACTTTGGAATAATTTTAGGTTTACAGAAAAGTTGCAGGATTATACAGAGAGTTCTGTATACCCCTTATGCAGTTTCCCCTAATGGTAACATCTTACATGACCATGGAACAGTTGTCAAAACTAAGAAACCAACGCTGGTACATGAGTATTAACTGAACTCTAGATTTTCTTCCGATTTCACCAGTTTTTCCACTAATGTCCTTTTTTTGTTCCACGAGCCAGTCCATGTTCCCACATTGCATGCAGTTGTCATGTCTCCTTAGACACGTCTAGTCTGTGACGGTTTCTTAGTCTTTCCTTGTTTTTCATGACCTTGACAATTTTGAGGAGTTCTGGTCAGTATTTTGTTAGACTGTCCCTCTGTTTGGGTTTGTATGATGCTCGTGACTGAGCAGGAGTTGTGGGTTTGGGGGAAGAAGACCACGGAGGTGAAGTGCCCTTCTTGTCACATCATCCCGGGAGGCACATGGTGTCCCCGTGACTTATTACTGGTTGTGTTAACCTTGATTACATGGTTGAGTTGGTGTCTGCCAGCCTTTTCCACTGTAAAGTTACTATTTTCTCCTTTTCACAGTCTGTTATTTGAAGCAAGTGGAGCCCACACTCAAGTTGGGGGGAAGCCATACTCCACCTCCTGGAAGCTATATCTACATATATTATTTTGAATTCTTCTGTTAGGAAGATTTTTCCTCCTCCCACCTCCCCCCCCACCACCACATTTATTTCTATCAGCATGGACCCATGCCTTTATCTATCTTATTCTTTGGGTTATAATTCAATACTAAGTTATTTATTTTATTGTTCCGATTGTTCCAGCTTTGGCCATTGGGAACTCTGTCAGATTAGCTCCTGTGTCTGTGACATCCCCCATCCTTTTTTTTTTCTTTTTGAGCATTTCCTTACTTTCTGGCACAAGATGCTCCAGGTTCATGTTGTATTTTCCCTTTCTCAGCACCAGAATCACCCATTTCTCTAAGGAGCATGGTTCCTTTTACTGAAGAGTGGTGTTTAGAAACTAAGATCTGGGCACTGGATGTGCTCATTGCTACTGAGGTGTCACTGTTTCTAGGCCCTTTCATCAGACAGAGGTAGGAAAAAAAAAAAACATATATATATACACACACACACACAATGTGATTTTAGGCAAGATGCATAATGGCTGTAAACCTCAGTTTCCACCTCTGCAAAATGGGGATGGTGATAATAGTACCTACTTCACAGAGCCACTGTGAAATACAGTATGTAAGGTTGACACAGTGCCTGGTCCATAAGAAACTGCAAAAGATGGTGGCTTTTATTGTCAGAGCTGCATAAAGACATGGGAACCCTTGTGAGGTGGTGTGGCCTCTGTTTCTTTTCTTTTTTTTTTTTAAAGATTGATTGATTGATTGATTGATTGATTGCTATGTTGGGTCTTCATTTCTGTGCTAGGGCTTTCTCTAGTTGCGGCAAGCGGGGGTCACTCTTCATCGCGGTGCGCAGGCCTCTCGCTATCGTGGCCTCTCTTGTTGCGGAGCACAGGCTCCAGACGCGCAGGCTCAGCAGTTGTGGCTCATGGGCCTAGTTGCTCCGCGGCATGTGGGATCTTCCCAGACCAGGGCTCGAACCCGTGTCCCCTGCATTAGCAGGCAGATTCTCAACCACTGCGCCACCAGGGAAGCCCGAGGCCTCTGTTTCTTGAGGATTTAAGGAACTCGGAGAGTCCAGGAACGGGACTTCCCTGCACTGAGTAAAGACCAAACGGCCTCTCTGCTTCTTCCAGTGCTGAATCTGCAGGGCGATAGCCAAGGTTGGCACCAGGTTGGCAAAGCAGAGGAAACAAGCTCTTCTCATTCAACCTGCCCTGGCACATCTGGCTGACACCGGAGTCTGGGCTAGGCTGCTGGGGGCTGGCGGGGGCGGGGGGTGCCTCTCTTTGGGGCCGTGCTGCCGGGCAGAGAGGCAGGCTGCACAGGGTCCCATGGGGTCTACTTCAGGAGGTATATCCAGGCAAGTCATCTTGAGGGAGCCCCTCTCTCAGTGGAACCTCTGCCCAGTAGGCTCTGCCCTGGCATCTGGCCTTGGCCAAGGACCCAGGGCCCTGCCCCTGCTTGCTGCAGGAGACGGAGGGAGGTGGGGGTGGTATTGGGCAGGACAGGAGATGGGTGGGCATGTCTGGGGCAGGGGTTTTGGCCCCTGAGGCTGTCTGCTCAGCCAGTGTCCAAGCCATGGGCTTCCAGGAGCTCATCTCACAGGCTTCCCGCCCAGTGCCAAGCCCCTTCTGCAGTGACTGAGGGGATCCTGCTGTTCTCCGCCCCTCCCAATAGTTCCCAAACTCTGAACCTATTGTTTAGAAGACTTTATCCTGAAATGAATTGAGAAAGAAACTTATTCAATTGTTCATTTTTAGGGCACAGTGAGGTTTCAGGGTGAACCAGGAGCCAAAGCTTCAGCCCCAGCAGGCACTTACCTCCGGGGCAGCCAGCATAGAGCCCACAGCACAGAGATATTCACCTTTCTTTGTTCATTCTCTCCCTCCTCCTCTCTCTCCCTCTCTCTCTCTTTGTGCTTTTTTTTTTTTTTTTTTAAATGTAGTTTAACTTATTGCAGTCTGTTTATTTATTTTTAAAAATTTTATTTATTTATTTTTGGCTGCATTGGGTCTTCGTTGCTGTGCGCGGGCTTTCTCCAGTTGTGAGGAGCGGGGGCTAGTCTTCGTTGAGGTGTGCGGGCTTCTCATTGCGGTGGCTTCTCTTGTTGCGGGGCAGGGGCTCTAGGCACTCGGGCTTCAGTAGGTGTGGCTCGCGGGCTCTAGAGTGCAGGCTCAGTAGTTGTGGCGCACGGGCTTAGTTGCTCCGCGGCATGTGGGATCTTCCCGGATCAGGGTTTGAACCCGTGTCCCCTGCATTGGCAGGCAGATTCTTAACCACTGCGCCACCAGGGAAGCCCTATTGCAGTCTGTTTAATTTTGTTACAGTTTATTTTTTGGCCACACCATGTGGCTTGCGGGATCTTAGTTCCCCAACCAGGGATCGAACCCGGGCCCCCAGTAGTGGAAGTGCAGACTCCTAACCACTGGACTGCCAGGGAAGTCCCCTTCTGTGCTTCTTTCTAATCCCCTTCATTCTCCTCTCTCTCATTTGTGTCTCCTGTGGGCCAGGTGGGCTCGGACAGCCTCCTCTTACCCTAATCGGTGAGACAGACAAGTGAACAGATGCAGTGCGGGGGCTACCAGACAGTTTTGAGAGTAGGCCAGGATGTGGGGCAGCAGGGACTCTCTTACTCTGCTGGCAGGGTGTAAACTGGCACAACTACTTTGGAAAACAGTTTGGCTGCATCTGCTAAAGCCGAGTACATGCCCACCCTATGACCCAGTAATTTCACTTCTTTCTTTGTTGTTGTTGGTTTTATATATATATATATGTTCGTTTGTTTATTTATTTATTTTGGCTGCACCAGGTCTTAGTTGCGGCATGTGGGATCTTCGTTACGGCGTGCGGGATCTTTTTTCTTTAAGTTGCAGCATGCGGGATCTTTTTTAGTTGTGGCATGCGGTATCTAGTTCCCTGACCAGGGATCAAACCTGGGCCTCCTGCATTGGGAACACAGAATCTTACCCACTGGACCACCAGGGAGGTCCCTTGCTTCTTTCTTTGCATATACACCCAACAGAAATTTGTACACATGTGCCCCCCAAAACACGAACTATTTAAAATGTTCTTAGCAGTACTATTCATTAACTGACAAAAATACTGGAAATTACCTAAATGCTCATCAATGGTAAAATGGATAAATTCTGGTCTAGTCACACACGGGAATGCTATGAGTATTACCGTTCACATTGGAACGGTAATGAGAATAAACCATCTGCAACTATGCGTAAAGAGAGAGAGAAGCCAGACACAAAAGGGGACTTCTTAGATAATTATTTTTGTATAAAGTACAGAAACAGGCAAAACTAATTGAGGGGTAGAGGTCAGGGTGGGGATGCCCTGGGGCAGGACTAGTAACTTGTGGGGGAGGAGTCTGATGATGCTGTTTATACAGGCTGTTCATCTGGGGACAATCCACTCAGCTAACCACTCAAGATCTGTGTACTTTATACCAGTGAGTTAAACTTCAACAGAAACTTTACCCTGGTAGGAGGAACCCTGGGGCTGTGGGTGGGCAAATAAGGGAGCAGCCAGCTCTTACAAGGGATCAGGGCAGGCTTCCTGGAGGTGGTGTCACCCAAGCTACAACTTGAAAAGCTGAAATGGAGGTGGCAGGACAAGGACACAGCAGAGCAGAGAGACCCAGGATTTGCCCTCCTCTGGGAACCAGCGGCTTGAGGAGAAGCTGTTTCCTGTCAGGAAGAGAGAAGGAGTCAGTGGCTCGAGTCCTTGACCTGACCTTGACTTTGGCCTGCTCCTGATTTGCTTCCATGTGAGAGGGTCCAAGGATCATTCTTGCTCCAGTATTTTTTCTGGGTTTACATGGAGGCTCAGCTTCTGATTCCAACAGAGCTTAGCTGTGATTCAGAACCTCCCAGGATTAGGAATCTATGTGGCTCGAAAATGATCCTTTCTGCAGATGAAGGAAGTTTGGTAAGAAAGGCCTTTGGAATTTGAAAGTTCATCATGGAGGCAGGAGTGGCAGGACCTGGACCTGAAATCCTTTGAGCACCTGCTGTGGGCCAGGGACAGACAGACACTCTGCCATCCAGTGACTCCAAAGATTTCCACAGCCACCTAACTCTGCAGGGCAATGGAAGGATGGGAGGAAATGCTTTATAAACTGTGAAGTGCAGTA
Organism: Eschrichtius robustus; assembly: GCF_028021215.1. Lineage (NCBI taxonomy): Eukaryota > Metazoa > Chordata > Mammalia > Artiodactyla > Eschrichtiidae > Eschrichtius > Eschrichtius robustus. The sequence goes on along the minus strand of NC_090826.1, from coordinate 12,715,520 downwards.
CACTTGGACAAGACCAAAAACACTTCAACACCTCACTGAATGGTTGAGCAGCCCGTGTGCATGGTGTGGATAGTTTTGGGCTGGGGCATGGTGTTGAAATTAAACCCTGAAGGATGCCACCCATGAACCTGTTATTAGAGCAATGATGAAATACCAGGTACCGGGCTTCCCTGGTGGCACAGTGGTTAAGAATCCGCCTGCCAATGCAGGGGACACGGGTTCAAGCCCTGGTCTGGGAAGATCCCACATGACGCGGAGCAACTAAGCCTGTGCACCACAACTACTGAGCCTGCGCTCTAGAGCCCACGAGCCACAGCTACTGAGCCTGTGTGCCACAACTACTGAAGCCCGCGCGCCTAGAGCCCGAGTTCCGCAACAAGAGAGGCCATGCAATGGGAAGCCTGCGCACCGCAACGGAACAGTAGCCCCTGCTTGCCGCAACTGGAGAAAGCCCTCGCACAGCAACGAAGATCCAACGCAGCCAAAAAAAAAAAAAAAAAAATATATATATATATATATATATATATATATATATATATATATATATATATATACCAGGTACCATTTACTGACCACTTACCAAGCCCTGGGATAAGGCCTGTATGTCCATCTTCATGTTAAGTGGGTATTGTTGATCCCATTTTACAGAGAAGACTGACACTCAAAGAGAAAGGCACGTGGGACTCCCCAGTGGCTAAGATTCCGCACTTCCACTGCAGGGGGCGTGGGTTTGATCCCTGGTCAGGGAACTAAAATCCCACATGCTGTGAGGTGCGGCCAAAAAAAAAAAAAAAAGTTCTTTAAAAAAAAAAGAGAGAGAAAGGCACCATGTGAGTCCAGAGACGAGAACCCCATGCAGGCTCGCTGCCCTGTCCATCTTTCTAGTTGGTCTTTACACTACAAGCTCATTCTAACCTCGGGGCTTTTGCCCTGGCTGCTCACTCCTTCTGGCATGTTCTCCCTTCAGATATTCAGGTCTGGCCCCTTCTTGTTATTCAGGACTTGGCTCAAATGCCACCTCCTCAGGAGACCTTCCGTGATCACCGTGGCATACGTGGTCTCCCTACCTCCCCTCTTGCCACTCTGGGATTCCTTGTTTATTTATCTATTGACTTGTTGACTGTCACTCCCCCATTGGACTGTGAGCTCCACGAGGGCAGGGACCCTGGCTGTGGCCTCAGTGCCGCATGCAGCGCCTGGCACAGAGGAGACACTCAGCAAGTGTTTGTTGAGGGGCTTGAGGGGATTCGAACCCAGCTCCACGTGACTCCTGAGCCTGAGCTCTTTGTGTCCCCTCGCACCCGCTCTGCCCCTCGGTTCCCACACCACCCCCCTGCTAGGAGCCACATGGTGGCAGTGGGGCAGGGGGTGAGCACAGGTGTCCTCAGGCTGTGGGTGAGGCTGCCCTGGGCACCAGGAGACCAGTTCAGCCACTGTTGCTGCCCTGACCTGGATTTGAACCTGGGCTCAGCTCTCACTTCCTGTCCCTGAGTGATCCTTCCCCATTCCAGGGTCCTTCTCTCTGGGTCTCAAGTGTCCTCCCAAGATTATATTTCTGACACTCCTCAGAGGAAGAAGAAAAGGAAATGGGCTGAAACTGCAGCAGGAAGGACTCTGGTTAGACATAAAGTAGAACTTCCCAGCTGTGGGAACTGTAACAAACACCTGGGCGGGTGGAGGAAGTGGAGTTATGGAATCTCCTCCCCTGAGTGGCGTGAAGAACAGGATGAACAGTCATCTGCTTGGGTGAGGTGCAGGAGTATGGACACGATGAATTTTGGAAGCCACTCTCAAGCTCTTGGCTCATGAGCTGCCTTGAGGGCCAGGGACCTGGTCAGGAAGGAGAGAAAGGGTCAGCTGTTAGGCCCACCTGGCATTGGTGTGGGTGTGGGAGAAGGTGGAGAAAGAGGCTGAAGGGGGCAGAGGCTGTGCCTGTTTATTTAAATCAGGCAATAAGGACTCGGGAAACTTTAAGGTGCTTTAGAGTTTCCAAAGCAGGGTGTGGGGAAGTGAGCACAGGAGCTGGAGTCAGGCAGACCTGGCTTTGAGTCCTGTTTTACCACTTATAAGCCATGATGCTCTAGGCAGGTTACTTCCTGTTTTTGATCAATTCCCTCCCCTGTTAAATTGGAATGATAATGCAGATTAAAGGAGGTGACAGTTTGAAAAAGGACTTTACAAAAAGCATTATGATATATGCAGGATATATGGCAGACTGGGCAAGTGTTATTATGATAACAATTATGGTGGTTTTGTTTTCAGTTCAAATTATGCGCCAGGCATAAGGTCATTTCATCCTAACAACAACCCTAATTTTTTTTTTTTTTTTTTTTGGTCATGTCCCGTGAACCCGGCTCCTTGGCAGTGAGAGCGCGGAGTCCTAACCACTGGACTGCCAGGGAATTCCCACAATAACCCTATTTTTGTCACCCATTCTACAGAGTGAATGAGGCTCAGAGTGGTGACATGACTTGTCCAAGGTCACATAACCAGTTGGAACCTGACTCAGGACTTAAATCCCATATGATTTCAGTCCAGTATCCTGAACCCTCCCCCTGCTGCCTATGATTGACCGAGAAGTTACTTTCCAAATTGTAAAGTGATGAATATCATCATCATCATTTTTTTAAAAAAGTGATTGCTGGGGCTTCCCTGGTGGCGCAGTGGTTGAGAGTCTGCCTGCCAATGCAGGGGACACGGGTTCGAGCCCTGGTCTGGGAAGATCCCACGTGCCGCGGAGCAACTAGGCCCGTGAGCCACAATAACTGAGCCTGCGCGTCTGGAGCTTGTGCTCCGCAACGAGACAGGCCGCGATAGTGAGAGGCCTGCTCACCGTGATGAAGAGTGGCCCCCACTTGCCGCAACTAGAGAAAGCCCTCGCACAGAAACGAAGACCCAACACAGCCAAAAATAAATAAATAAATAAATTAAAAAAAAAAAAAAAGTGATTGCTGTTCATTAACTAGTTTCCTCTAGAGCAGGAGTCCCCAACCCCTGGGCCATGGACCAGTACCGGTCTGTGGCCTATTAGAAACTGGGCCACACAGCAGGAGGTGAGTGGCAGGCCAGTGAGCGAAGCTTCATCTGTATTTACAGCCCTCCGCATCGCCTGAGCTCCACCTCCTGTCAGATCAGCGGTGGCATTAGATTCTCATAGGAGCGTGAACCCTACTATGAACTGCGCAGGCAAGGGATCTAGGTTGTGCGCTTCTTATGAGAATCTAATGCCTGATGATCTGAGGTGGAGCTGAGGTGGTGATGGTAGAGCTGGGGAGTGGCTGCAAATACAGATTATCATTAGCAGAGAGGTTTGACTGCACAGAGACCATAATAAATCAATTGCTTGCAGACTCATATCAAAACCCTATCATTGAGTGGCAAGTGACGATTAAGCTGCATCTTACCTAGTAGACTGGACATAAGCAACACACTTCGGATGTCCCAGATGGGACCATCTAGTTGCAGGAAAATAAGCTCAGGGGTCCCACTGATCTTGCATTATGGTGAGTTGTATAATTATTTCATTATATATTACAATGTAATAATAATAGAAATAAAGTGAACAATAAATATAATGCACTTGAATCATCCAGAAACCATCTCCCGCCACCCGCCATCCCCACCGTCCGTGGAAAAATTGTCTTCCACATAACCGGTCCCCGGTACCAAAAAGGTTAGGACCGCTGCTCTAGAGGGAGCAAATTACTTCTCAGTCCTGCCACTAGAGGGCAGCAGAGCCCTGGACTGGGACCCAGAGGTCCTGAGGGTGGTGCCCTGCCCACTTCTCACATCCCTGGGTCTTGGGCCCTCCTGATGCTTAGCTGTGTGCTGGAAGGTAGGCGCACAGAGCAGCGGGCTGGGCAGGGGGCAAGAGATGGCACAGCCTTTGGGAAATAGGAGCACATGCCCAGTCCTGACCTCAGCTCTGAGAGGAAAACGTCTGACAAGCAAGATGGTGGTTGGTCGTGACACCCTCCTCCAGGAAGCTCCCCACTGACTCCAGGGCTGGGTCAGGAGCCCTCTTCTTGCCCCCATAGCCTTGGAATCCACGGCATCAGCATCACAGGGTACGTCACCTTCTCCATGCTCCCTTTGGACGGTCGGCACCTTGAGGGCCGTGCACTCTGACTCCTTCAGCGGTCCCAGCATGGGCCAAGCACTCAGGGGTGCTTAAGGCTTATTGAATACATGTATGTGAGCAGCGGGTGTCTGAGCTGGGTTCAGAGCCCGTTCCTTCTGAGACTGCCCCGAAGGTGGAGTAAAGGGGAAGGGAGAATTCCTAAGACTGAAAGATGCTTATCTCCAGAGGCTCTGGAGACCACCCACTTGGCCCTGGGATGTCTGAATCTTTATGCCAAGTTCTTGGCTGCATAATGCGACAATAAAATTACCACCACCAGGCACTAAATGTTGTTTGTCATTTCATCTACGTTGTTTACCTCCTTAACCCCTGTAACAACCTTCCAAACAGGTTCTATGTATACCTTCCAGATTTTTCAAAGGAGGAAACAGAGGCTCAGAGAGAGGAAGTGAGGTCACACAGCAAATAAGAAAGCAGAGCCTCTTTGAACCCAGACCCACCTGACCCAGGGCCTACTCCCTGAAGCCCTTTGCTATAACAACCACCTTCTCCCAGCTCTGCAGCAATTCCCAACTCGGGAAGCCCATGCATGTCCACCAGTCACCAGGGTTCTCACAGCAGCTCTGCAAGGTGGGCAGATGGGGATGGGGAGCGTGAGGCAGTGTCGTACCACGGTTCACTCAGACGGGCACTCAGGAGCAGCTCTTCCCAGCTCTGCGTTCAGTGATGTCAAGCTGGTGCTGGAAATTAGCCATGCTGGACGTATTTACACTACTGAAACCAGCTGCCCCCCATCCCTGTCACCACCCTACGTCAGAGCTGGTTGTTAATCCTTCACCAGCACACCCCTGTGTGAATAGGAGCCCACCGAGCCTCAGAGAGAAGTGAAGATACTGAGATGCCCACAGGCCCTCTCTGCTTCCCAGCCAGACTTCAGCCCCTCTGCCTGGCTCTCCCGGAGCCTCTGCCCTCCCTCTCTTTGCTCACATCCTGCCTCGGTGTGGGAATGATGCAGTTTCAGCAGCTGGGCCCCTGATCCTATTATCCCCTCCAGGTCGTGACAAGTGCCTGTGACTGGCCCTGCTGGGCCCCCTGCCCCTCCCTCCTCCTGCCTGTGGACTGGGGGTGCTCCTGACCCCCCAGGTAAAGTCTTGTGCCCAGCGGGCAGTGGGATGCCTCGAACCCGACTTTGATGCCCCTCAAGCTGTGACCCACGGCAGAGTGGCACTGATATCCGCCAAAGAAGAGCGGCACCAAATGGTGTCACATCCACCTTGCCTCAATGCCTGTCTACACCTGCCCCCCGCAGGGTGGGGTGAAGCAAGGCTTTGCGAAGGCAGGGGTGGACATGTGCTGGAAGGCTGTATTTCTCGGCTGTGGTAGTGGCCAGTGGCACTGGTCACTCAGGGCCCCAGTGGCACCCTGGATTCAGCCCTGCAGCCACTCGGGCTGGTGGGGGTGGGTTTGGGGTCCAAGCGTGCAGTTAGAGCACCTGGAGGTGAGGATATGTGGACGGGCTCGGGGAGGAGCACAGGGAAGGACGGGGGGCCCACACACCCCCTTTCCCAAACAGGTGCCTCCCTCCTGGACACCCCCGCCGAGTCTGCTGGTTTCCAGGAAAAGGCCGATGCAATCGCTGAGTCAGCGGACTGAGGCTGGTATCACCCTGGCAGCTCTACGGGATGAACCTGTTGCTTCCAGGGCCCAGCAGGGCCTGCCCAGGAGCCCTGGACCTGGCCAGGTTCCCGCTACCCACCCTGTGCCATTGTTCCTACCTGGCAACCAGCCCTGCCTCTCTCGCTCTCCTTCTCTCCTGCCCCAACCTCTAGCCCAAACATCACCTCATGCCCCAAACCAGCCTCTCTCCAACTTTCCAGATGCCAGACTTGCTCGCTCTGGAGTAGGAAGGGGTGTCAGGGGACCTGGGTTTGAATTCTGGGACCACACCTACCGGCTCTGTAATCTTGGGCAAGTCCCTTTACCTCTCTGAGCCTCAGTTTCCTCACTGATGAGTTGCAGGTTGTCACCCCACTGGGCCTTACTGTTCAAAGGATAGAAGGGGCCCAGAGGGTGCCGGCAGGCAAGAGGTGTTCAGGGAAAGAATGGTTTTCACAGACTCTCCTCCAGCATGACCTGTTCTCCCAGGGCCTGTGGGGGAGAAGGAAGCTGTGGAATCTTCTGCTCGCCCACCTCACTCCATCAGCATCAATCATCATGCTCGTCATACAGCTCCATGGTTCACTGGTGAAATGGGTTCGAGCTTCCGTCTCCCACCTGAGCCAGCTCTGGGTTCCTGGCATTAGCAGAGCCTGAGGTGTGGGCAGGGAATGGGCACGGCCAGAGGCCACCATCTGGGCGAGGTCAGGACTTGGAAGAATCCAGCCTGTCCAAGAGGAGAGCGGACAAGACTGCCTTGTGTGGGGAATCGGGGGGGGAGGCTTGGTCCTCTCCGGGGCAGCTCCAGGTGATGGCCCCCGGCCAAGGAACCCATGCTGTAGGCTTAGTGCCCACACCCTGGTTCTGGTTGTAGCACGGCACCCCTGCTCCAGACAGCGTCTTCTTGTTTGTTTCGGGTTTGGGAGGAATTAGTGAAGTTGTTATGTAATTAGAAGTGTGGTGGGCACCATCCAGGACTGGCAAGGGGGGCTGGGAAGGAAGGGGAGAGAGCCTGGGAACCGGGATTGCTCAACAAATGACCAGTGAAGAGGGAGGAGTGGGAAGGGAGTGGTGGATTGAATAGAGTGAATCAGTGAATGAATAAGTGAGTGAATTAATGAATAAGCTAATGCCTAAATAATATTAGCAAACACTTACGTAGCTCTCGCTACATGCCTGGCGTTGTTCTAACCCTTTCCTTGTCTGTACTCACTCAGTCTTCACAAAAGTAAGCTGTCTTACTACCTCCATTTCATGGAGGCACAGAGAAGTTAAGTAACTTACCCCAAGTCATACAGCTGGTAAGTGACCGAGTTGGGATTGAACCCATACAGGCTGGCTCCAGAGTCTCCGGATACCAAATGGGAGCACAGCCCCAAGACTAGGAGGAGAGTTCATAGCTGAGTGTTGGGAAGCTGGATTTTGCAGTCCGGACCTTGAGACTTCAGACTTCACATTATTTGGTGGGTTGTCCATTCATTCATTCATTCATTCATTCCACATATCTGCTGGCCACTCACTCATCCATTCACTGAGTGCTAGCTCTGGGAAAGGGAGGGGTGAGAATAATGATTCTGTTCTGCCCTGGCAAAATGTGTCCTTCAGGGTTCAGCTCAGGTGCCACCTCCTCCAGGAAGCCTTCTCTGATCTGCTCTGTAGAGGGCCCACAGGCTCCTGGGCTTCCCTCAGTATTATCTTCCCCCTGTGCCTGCTTCCCTCTCTAGTAGGGCAGTGCTTTAGTCTCTGAATTCTTGGTATACCATGGGTGCTCAATAAAAGCTTGATGAGGCAACTTGTTGCTGCTGGGCCTCCTCCTGGGTACTGCCAGCACCCTGCTCTCTGCTGCTTCCTCTCCTCACTCCAGCCAGGATGCTCTGGTGTCTGGGCACACCCCCCAAAAGACCTTCCCATCCTGCTGGTGAGTGGAAACTCCCCAGGCACTGGTTCCAGCCAGGGGCCATGGTCAGCAGGGATGGGATTCACCCCTGCCTCGGGAGGGAGGGAACTGGGCCCGCCCTAGCTCAGCAACCAACAGCAGCCTCTTCCTTTGCTGGCTAAATGTTTGTTTTCAAATTCCTGAGGCCCGCATCACCTCCCACCCCTGTCCCCACTGGCCCCTGGCCTGGCTTTGCTTCCTTCCTCCCCTTACTTGACCAGGCTGGTTTGCCCTGGGGAGCTGGGCCAAGCCTGTCTCTGCTGCTGCCCACCAGCTAGGGCCCGAGCCTTGAGCTGGCTGACTGGGGAACCCAGAGATTGGGGCATGAGATAGGGAGCTCAGGAGCCCTCCCCAGCTCCTCCGCAGAGAGTATGGAAAGGCCAAATCTTTTCGCTCTTCAGGGAATCACAGGCTGGTAGCCAGAACAAGTTACTGGGTTAGCCGGGTTGGGCAGGCCCAGGCCTGGCTGAGGAGGCCCAGCACAGGTCAGACCTAATTCAAACCCTCCCCAGCTGGGAGTCTTAAACAAGTAGTGTGGTGGGTCTCAAACTTAAACTCTTGTGCCTCAGAATCACCCAGGAACCTCGAAAAAAATACAGACTCCTGGGCCCCATCCTCTGACTTTCTGATTCAGTGGATCTGAGGGAGAACCCGGGGATCTGAATTCGGGGCATGCTTCCCTGGTGATTCGGATGCAGGAGGCCCACGCTGCTGACACACAGTGGTGAAAAGCTTGAAGAAGACAAAGCCAGGCTAGACAAACATGGGTTCTAACCCCAGCTCTACCGTTTACCTGTCCTATGACTGACCTTTGAGAACTGTCCCTTCCAGTTCAGTCGGCACTAGCCACAGGTGGCTATTTACATTTAAATTAATTGAGATGAAATAAAATTAAAGCCAGTTCCTAAGGGGCATTGGCCACAATTCCAGTGCTCAGTAGCCCCATGTGGCTTAGTGGCCATCACATGGCACAGAGCAGATATAGAACACTGCCATCCAACCATCACTCCATCCACAGAAAGTTCTCTTGGACGGCACTGTTATAGAATGTCAGCTCCACGAAGGCAGAGGTAATCATTTGCTTTGTTCCCTGGTGTCCAAGATATACAGCATAGTGCCTGGAACATAGTTGGAGATCCATAAATACTTTTTTAGTTGAGTTTTTATTGTGGTAAAATATACCACATATAATGAAAAATTGACCATCTTACCCATCTTTAAGTATTCAGCTCTGTGGCATTAAGTGTATTCACATCGTTGTGCAACCATCACCACTATTCATCTGCAGAACTTCGTCATCATCCCAAACTGAAAACTCTGTCCCTATGAGACAATAAATCGCTATCAATAAATACTTTTTTAATAAATGGGTGATCTTGGTCACCTCCCCGCTCTGGGCTTTACCTTCCTTACCTGCAGAATGGGTGTCATACGAGTTCCCACCTTGCGAGTCTGTAAAGGTTAAATGAGATCTAGAGCGCGTGTTTAGCACAGACCCTGATGCAGACTAAGTGCTCATCAAATGTTCGCTGTTACTGTGTTATTGCCCCATCGGGCAGTATTGCCTGAGTATCCCACAACTCCTTGCTCTCTGAACTCTCCACTCAAGTAGACAGAAACAGGGACCACTGTTGGTGTAAATGACATGGGTGTGTTGTCTCCAGGGCTTGAGCCGCTGTTGCCTTTATGTCCTCAGCCAGGCTAGCTACCCTGATGACCATGGCTTCCAGCTGCTTCACCAACAGCCTATCCTGGGACCCTGCAACACCCCCTGAAATGGTGGGGGGGAGTTGGAAGAAACCCTTACAGACGATGTCAAAGTACAGATGGGAAGGCTGAGGCCCAAGGTCACACAGGATGGCAGAGGCAGAGCCACGGCTCAGAGCAGGAATGCTGATCCCAATCTTTTCAAGACACTACCTGACTGGCACATGGGAGCCACTAACTGAATGAATGGATGGATGAATGAATGAATGCTGTCAGGTGGATGAACCTCATTCTGCAGCTGAAGAAACAGGCTCAGGGAGGTTAAGTGAGGTGCTTGGTAAATGTTTATGGAATTGATCGCATGGTGTCAGAGGGCAGGGCATACTGGCCAAGTACCTTGAACCCTGCAGTACCTTTAATCGCTGCCCCCAAGGGACAGCCAGGACAGTCTCTTGCTCATGGTGGAGTAGAAAGAGAAGCTATCTCTTGCCATCATGAAGGAAGGAAGGAAGGAATTTCTTTGGTTTTGGAGTCAGACAAGCTCAGATCTGTCACAGATCTTTTTTTTTTTATTATTTATGGCTGTGTTGGGTCTTCGTTTCTGTGCGAGGGCTTTCTCTAGTTGTGGCAAGCGGGGGCCACTCTTCATCGCGGTGCGCGGGCCTCTCACTATCACGACCTCTCTTGTTGCGGAGCACAGGCTCCAGACGCGCAGGCTCAGTAATTGTGGCTCACGGGCCCAGCCGCTCCGCGGCACGCGGGATCCTCCCAGACCAGGGCCCGAACCCGCGTCCCCTGCATTGTCAGGCAGACTCTCAACCACTGCGCCACCAGGGAAGCCCTGTCACAGATCTTGAGACAGGAGAGCAGTCTTGCTGAGCTCTCAAACTTTCTAAGCTTGGGACCCTCCTGAGACATTATAAAAGCTGTGGCCTCCAGCCAGTGGTGAGCTGGTAAATGTTTACCAACTGGCTCTCTCAAAGGAGGAAAAAAATGCTCTGGTTTGCATCATTTGCTGATTGCTGTGGTGTAGATACTTCCACTCACAGTTATTTCAAGGTACCCATGAAACCTGGCTCACAAAATTCATGAAATTTTAACAACCCACTCTCCCTGAGCCAGAAGGAGCCAGCTCTAGCACGTCAGGCCAGCCTCTTCCCCTTCATGTGCCTCATCTTCCTCGTCTGTAAAGTGGAGGTGCTGATGGTTCCTACCTGCAGGGCTGTTGTGAGGATGAAATGGGTTGTTTCTACGCTCCAACCCAGAGGCCAGGAGATCAACAAGACTAGGGGGGACTGTGGAAGGTCCCACCTTCCAGCCCTGGGTGGGGCATGTTGAGGGGGCCCAGAGGGCAGCCAGGAACCTCAGCTGTGGGAGACTGGCACCTCATCCCCTTCCCACCCCTGGCCTCCTGGGCAGCCTATCCTTCCTTTCTGATTCCCGGCCCAAGGATTCCTGGGTTGCCCAGTGGAGGTGACCATGAAGCCCCCCGCCCTTCTGTTTGGGCCACTTCCAGAAGCAGGTGGCGCAAGGGGGTGGGCAGAGCAGCTCAGTGGCGACAAAAGAGTTTGCCCAAAGCTGGAAAGACAGGCTCACCTGCCCGAGTCTGGCTAATCCCCTCCTTTTACCCTGGCTTAATTCCTGTACCATGGGAGGGGGGAGGAATTCCCCTCTGCCACCCATGCAGCCCCTCCTATCCCTACCTGAGTGCTGGCAGGACCCTGGGCACCCAAGGGAGCCCTCCTTTGACAATGGGGTACCAGACCACGGTGCCATGCCCCACTCTGCATCTCTCCTTTTGGTTTTGGCATCTAAGGTGCCTGCATCCGGGGCAGTGAGCCTGGCAGTTAAGGGGAGCTGATCATGTTGAGAAGGGTCCTTCTCACTTTGGGAGGGAAGACTGCATTCCTGGCCAGGTGTTCTAAAAGATTCTTTGTAAAGAACAGGAGAACACAACAAAATATTAGGGCAGAAAGGGACCTATGGCAAAGACAAGCCTTCTGCTGCAAAGATGGGGAAACTGAGGCCAGGGAGGGGAAAGGTCATATTCATAGTCGCACAAGGACTCAGAGGCTGAGCTAGGACCTGGACCCAGTCCCTGGATGGCCAGTCTCTTTTTTGCTACCTGGTGAGTGGCGGAAGCGGCTGGAAGGTAGTGGCCCAAGAACATGGCTGTCCTGGGGGGAAAGGGTGACCAGCCAAGGCCTGCAATCTCCCTCTTGCTGGTGACCACCCTCCTGCAAGCCCCAGGCCCTGAGAAGTGGAGTGAAGGTGAGTCTGGGGGTGGAACACTCCCCTTCCTGAGGTGTAGGGGATGCTGCCTGCGGGCGGGGACCTGGGTCTGCTCAGCTTTGCCCTTAATTCCCTGTGTGGCCTTGGGCAATTCATGGTCCCTCCCACCCCCGCCCCTGCCCCTTGACACCATTCTCTCTGGCAGCAAAATGGGTGGTTTGGACCAGACCAGTGGCTGAAAACTTGTTTTAAGCTGCAGAATGATTGTCTAGATGCCTGGTATAGAAAACAGACACAAGAGGGACAGAGCTGGGGGAAGCTGGGGTTTGAGGAGGGGCCGACAGCAGGAGAGTGGAGGATTTGGGTCCTGGAGCCTCAGCTACTCAGACACCAGGGGAGGGGACTCAGCCCTCCATGGCACCCCCTGGGGATTGCACCTGTAGGGAGGGGTGGGATGCTGGGTCTTGGGCCACACCCCAAGGGAGGGAGTCTGGTACCACCCCTGACCCCTGAAAGAGATGGAGAAAGACAGAGAAGTCAAGAGATAGAAAGACAGAGATAGACAGAGACAGAGACAGAGGCAGGGAGGCAGAGTGAAATAGAGCAAGAGAGAGAAAAACAGAGAAAGGGAGGCCCCCAAAAGAGAAATATTCGAGAATGAAATGGAGAGAGAAGGAGAGGGAGAGAGGGGGAGGGGGAGAAGAAGAGACACATGTTTCCACTCAAAGTTCTTTTTTGTTTAAAATAAAACCGACCCAACAATCTCTGCTGCTGACGGTTGGCCGGAGCCCAGGCCCCAGGCAGAGTGTGCCCACGGGCCTCCTGGCCCCCTGCCTGGGAAACTCAAGTCATAGCTGCCTGGGGCTCTGCTCTCAGCCACCTCTGACACAGAGCCTCGTCCCCTGGCACGGCTCAGGCCTGAGGGGCCCAGGAGGGACCCCCGAGCAGGCAGGGCCCCTGAGGCTTCTCCCGGATATCCCCCCAAGGGGGCTGCCCTTGCCAGAGCTTCCCGGTCATTCTGGGCTGGGAGCAACCAACCACCATGAGGCCCGAGTCCGAGGGCCAGGCGGGGCACTGCGGCCAGGAGGAAGGCCGGAGAAGGGACAGGTTCAGGCTCAGCATTAACTTGGGGCCTGGTCAGCAGGGGTGCCGCATCCCCAGATGTTCAGTGGCCCTCCCCCACTCCTCTCTAGGGACACGTCGCAGGTCCCTGCAGCCCTGGGTCGAGGGCACCTGGCTGGGAGTGAGCCGTGTGCCATGGGGACCATGGAGGTTATTATGCGAGGAAGAGCAGGTGGGGTCGGTCGGGGGCCTTGTCTCCCAGCACACTTGGCCAGGTTTGCTCAGAGCCCCTCCATCTCACTTGCACATATTTTGCACTCAGACCCCAAATTTTGATCTGTCCTAAGCCCCAGGGACCCAGGCAGGAGTGAAGCTAGTCTGATAGCAGCTAGCGTTTGTAGGGTACCTAAAGGGCCCCAGAAACTGCCAAGCGCTGAATGCAGCATCTCATTTAATCCTCACATCCCATGAGGTTGGAGCCATTATAACATCCGTCCACCTTACAGATCACGAAACCGAGGCTCAGAGGAGTTAACACGCTTACCCAAATCTCTTAATGAGTAAAATGTGGGATTTGAACCTGGATTTGCTCACCCACCGCAGCCCCACACCCTGGGACAGTGGGGAGCTTCTGGGGTGTGGAGCCACCCCCTGGCATCCCAGGGCCCGTGGAGGGGGCACCCTCCACCCTCAGGCCCAGGCTCCTGTCCCTTCCGGAGCTGAGAGAGGCAGGTCTGAGAACAACTGATCCCTGGGGTTTTGTTCTTGGCACAAAGGCATCCGGATCCAGGCTTAGTGGTGAATGGCGAGGGGCCCGCAGCCCCTCCCGTGGGCAGGCCTGGCAGGCTCTGCCCCTGCCTGCTTCCCCGCAGCCTGGGAGCCCTCAGCTTCCTATTCAGAACCCTGGCTCAGCCACCGACAGGAGCATCAAAGGCAGGCAGATCTGGGGGGATTAAAGGAGGCAGTGAGAGGCTGGGGGCGCTGGGGAGGAGCTGGGGGCACCCACATGGGACTCCGTACTATGTGCTGGGCACCCCCTGATCTCACGTAGTCCTCATGGCCACCGGCAGTGTAGGTAACGATGGGAATTGGAAGGCCAGAGAGGGAAGGGACTTGCCCAAGTTCACACAGCAAGTTGGAGGCAGAACCAGGCTTCAAATCCAGGTGACCCAGCTCCCACTCAGGGCTTTTTTCATGAAACAAGTTTCCTCTGTGCTTAAGACACACCTGTCCTGTGGCCTCTTCCAGAGACAGAGAAAAGGACAAAGGCAGGCAGAGAGAGGAGGACACACCAGCTGGCAGAAGGGAGGAGAGAGGGGGTCTCCTAGGGGAAGCTTCCCCCCCGGAGCGCCTGAGGGGGGCGCTGGGGAACGGGGGCTGCAGTGCCGCCTGGACTTTGCCCAGCCTGGTAGAAGAGCCGAGGAGGGACAGGGGACCACACGAGGATGGAGTGCCAGGACGAGGGGAGATGAAAGCCCAGGGCTTCCCCACCCAGAGCCTCCTGTACCAGGTCTGCCCCCGGCCAGTGTGAGGAGTGGGGCCTGGGGGTCCTCGCTGACCTGGGACTCAGACTCACCTGGGAGAGAATGGAGTGTGGGTCTCAATAGTGAGGGCTCTGGGTGGGTGTAGAGGATTAGGGGAGCATCACGATGGGCAGCTGGGCCCTGAGGTTCTGCCCTGCTGTGTGACCTCAGGGAGGTAAAAATCCCCCTCTGGGCCTCATTCTCCTTCTAGGGCCCCAGAGTCAGAAGACCTCCTCATTCTGCCATGGCGATGTGGGCTTGATGACTGAGGGCCGCCTTCACTGAATCCTTCGGTGAGGCAGGATTGTGCTAGGGCCTGGACCTGCATTCTTTCATCCAATCCTCACAGCAATTGCACCAGAATCATTTCCCCCCCACTTGACAGATGAGGAAACTGAGGCTCAGAGAGGCCTTGTTCAAGGTCACACAGTTCGTAAAGATTTCAAAGCCTCATGACCTCACTTTGGTCCCTGGTCTCAGATGCCAAGCTGTGGGCTGGGATCCCAGCAGGCTGGCCCCAGGGCCTGAGCGGTTGTAAGGCCCTGTGCCTCTGTCTGAGGCCCCCTCCTCCCTCCCGGTGCCAAGGTGGCAGAGCAAGGTGCCGACCTGCCCCCCAGTTGCAGGCATCCCCAGGAATGCCACTGCATTCCTGTGGTGCGGGTGTGGCGGCCCGCGGCTCTGTTTGCCCGAGGCCTGTGCTGGTTGTTAAGCAAGTCCCAGCTCCAGGCGCTGAGTCAGCAGGCCGCGCAGCCCTGTCACTCCCAGCAAACCCCCGTCACCAGGAAGGTGGTGGCAGGAGGGGAGGAGGAAGCGCTGCTTCCCTTGCAGGGGGAGGGGGGTGGGGGGAGATGCCTGAGTCGGGGAAGTCGGGCTGAGTCCTGCGTGGGGAGCTAAGAGGCTCCCTGCAAAGGAGTTGGGTCAGTGGAGCTCAGGGCCCAGAGTGAGGACTTCAGACCCGAGCGGGGGCATCTGTGCTTTCCGTATCGCCTTCCATATGCCGGGCGCCGTGCTGGCTGCTTTGCTAGGTCTCGTATCTCCTCTAATAAAATTGACTCACTATCCTTATCCTCCATTTTTCACATGGGGAAACTGAGGGGCAGCCAGGTCCTTAGTGAGCAAAGGGCAGGGCCAGGCCTGTGACTCAGAGCCTTGCTTACTGTGCAGGGCAGTCGGGAGGGATCCGTTGTTCCCCCAGGCCTGGCCTCGTGCGCCTGGACCAGCCCCTCCCGCTCTGGGGCCTCAGTTTCCCGTCTCTGCTGGGATCAGCGAGGGTCTCTCCAAGCCCTGAGGGGGAAGGGAAAGGGGGGGCCCGCCACGTCCTCCTCAGTGCTATTTGCTCTTGATTAGGGACAAGTCACTTCCCCTGGCTGGCCTCACCCTCCAGGCCAGCCTTTGATCTCCTGGTGTTGCCTGCCTTCAGATTCCCTTTATCTTTATGGGCAATGCCCCTGGGCACCACCCTCACCCCCACCCCCACCCCACACTGGCACCCGGAGGGCAGAGGGGGGTGCACCCAGGAGAAACAAGAGTGGTGGTGGGAAGAGCCTGGGCCAAGAAGGGCCGGGACTTAGCGGCGTCTCGGACGTTGGCCTCACGGTGCCAGCTCTGCTCCCCGCGGGGTCTCCCTTGGAACGGAATTGGCGGGTTGTGGGCAATGGGAGACAGGATGGGACAGATGGGTGGGGCACGTGGGGGACGGGGTCAGGAGGCCAGGAGTTTCAATGGCTGGTTTTGGTGGTGTTTGATAAGAGAAGGAAGGGGTGGTCAAAGTCCGTGGGAGCCGGGGCGGGGGCAGGAGACAGGGTGGGGTGGGAGAGGGGCAGTGGGTCTGATTCCCAGCTTGCCCGCCAGTTTATGCCCCACTGCCCGAGGCCTCAGCCCGGGTCTGAGGACCTGCTGCCCCCTGCCCTGCCTCCCCTCTCAGGCTTGGGGGGAGGGGACTCGAACAGATGACAATGGTTTGGGGGGCCAGGGCTGAAAGAGGCCGTGTCTGTGGGGCGTCCTCTGAGATGTGCACCCTGAGCTGATGGGCTGGGCTGGGGGGTCCCTGTCTGATGGGGGAAGGCTTGGCCCCTGCCCTGGGAATATCACTCCTCCGATGAAAGAGACACAGCGCCTGCCCTCAGGGAGCTCCTCGTCTCAGGAGAGGGCACACAGGCCATTCCTGGAAAAGCACCCCGCCAACTGCTGGAGGACCTACTGTGCCCTTCCCTTGGGGGATTCACAGTCTGAGGGCAGAGGAAGGCAGGCGGGCACGGCTGCGAACTAGCAGGCCTGCTTGGAGTCCAACCCCTTCACCTGCTGGGCCTGGTCAGGCCAATTTGGAGGCGAGGAAGGCAGGGCAGGGCCCAGAGACACCCCTACCCTCACCAGGGATCAGCCTGAGATCAGGCCCAGGCTGGGGAGGGGGGGTCTCTGCCAGACTGGCCCCGAGGCACAGGTTCGGGCTGTGACATGAGGTGGATCCGCTGTGCAAAATAGTTACTACCGCTGCTCCTCTAGGCCCCGGCGAGACAGGGAGGCTCTATTACAGGGTTGGAGCTGCAGGCAGCCCTCCCTCCTCATCCCACCCCACCCTGCCCACCGCGCGCACACACGCACACACACACACCCGGGCACAGACACGCACATCTGTGCGCACACGCAGACAGACATGCTAGTTGTATGATTTTGAGCAAGTCCCTTCACCTCCCTGAGCCTCAGTTTCTTCAATTGTGAAATGAGGATCGTAACAGCTCGCATGCCTGGCACCTCCCTCCCCCACCCGCTCCCTTACTCTGGGACACGCAGACGTGGGCACCTATGCATCCTTACACACTCACGTGGGCACCCACATGAGCCCACACGGCCCTGCTTAGAACCCCCCCAACTCACATGCAATGTGCCCACACACTCTTGCTTGTGAACCTTCACACAAGTGCACGCACAAGTACATGCAGTTGGGGGACTGCAGCAGGGTCTCCAGGACCGCAGAGGGAACCCTCACCCCCCACCAGCAGCATTCTGTCTCTGGGGTGGACCCCTAAGTCAGCCATGCCCCAGGCAGGGTGCCCAGGCTCAGTGCCCCCTGCCCTCTCTCCTGGGTTAATGCCCATTTGGCCAGGGGGAGGTTGTGTGTGAGAGACACATAGATCTGGCTTCAAATGTCAACTGCCCCGAACCTTGGCTTCCTCATCTGTAAAGTGGGGAAGTGCAAATAGTCATTGAGAGGCCACGGGGCAGGGGGTGGATGCCATGAGATGATCTATACCAAGTGTGACATGTGTAAAGTGCCCAGGATACAGCAGATGCTCAATAAGCGCTGGTTGGGTTGACTTGGGGCAGCAGCACCTACGTGGCATGTGGAAGAGAACAGATACGATCAGCTGTGATCCACAAACCTGCTTTGTTCCAGGCTTTGAGCTGGGCACTGGGGCCTCAGATTTAAAACAAAGCAAAACCAAACCAAACCTTGTTCCCTCCCTTCCCTCAAGGTGCTCACCCAATACTGCGGATGACGGATGACGGACGACGTGTCAACGGTCAGTTCCAAGTCAGTATGAGGTGTGCTGGGAGACAAACAGAGAGGCAGCAGGGTGTGAGGGGAAAGAGTAGGGGTGCCACTTTTTAGGGGGGGATCTTAGTCAAGTGATTGTCCCTCTTTGAACTCAGTTTCCCCACTCATAAAATGGGCGTGAAAATAACCAGCTCACTGTTGGTTATGTGCTGGGCACGAAGCTCACTAAGCAGAAGGGATGATAATTCTGGTGTGATTACTACCTGGGAGGTGGCCCCTGGGCCCCTTTCTCCCCTTCCAAGCCTGTGCTGGGGAAGGGTCTGGAGGTCTCGGACGAGGCTGTTTCCATGGTGGAGCCTGCAGTTTCCTCACCAGGAACACAGTCCTGTGGAGCCCAGATCTCAGGGGCAGGGGGAGGCGCTGGGGCAGACCCCTGGGATGTGCTCGGCCATGGACAGACATAGTCAACCACCTCAACCACTGGGGTCTGCACATTTCTGGTGACCACAGACCTGGGGAAGTGGCAGAGGTGTACTGGCCCTTAGGAGCACTTGGTCTAATGGGAGAGGCAGGAACCCCCCTCTACCCTCCCTCCCCCCAACCCAGTCAGAGGGGGGAGGCAGTATACCAAGTCACCCTCGTGATGACCTAAGTCTCTTCGGAATGTCGAAGCTGGGGGGTCCCTTCGAACCTCTCTCTCGAGTCTCCAGGGGCTTGGCCTGGAGAGACCCACTCGGGATCACAGGGGCGGGACTCACGTGGGGCACGTGGGGAGAGTGGGTGTGCTCGCAGGCACTGGGACAAACCGGAGCCTGCATGCCCTCTGAAGACCTTCGAAGCCAGGATTTTACAGGCAGCCCTCCAGACCCACCACCCCCAGACACGTCTGTGATCTAGTTCCTGCCCTTGGCTGGTCAGCTGGTGAACCCCGTCCCACCTTCCCTTTTTACAGATGGGGAAACTGAGACCAGGACCAGGAGGTAGTTTTCCAGCTGTGAGACCTGGCGCAGACCTCTGCCAGCCTTAGCTTTCTCCTTTGCCTCCGGCACAGGGCTGGTGCGAGGACAAAAGGAAATGGATGTGCCGCACTAACCTAGTGCCTGGCACACAGATAAAACTCAGCGAATCTCGCTATGATTTATTACTAATTATTATCGCTGTGAAGCACCAGTGAGGCCCCAGGCCACATTTAAAGGCGGGGGTGATGAGGCTTGGGGAGGAGGAGCGGCTGGGACTCGAAGGCAAGAACGAGCAAAGCTCGCACCGCACCGGAGCGCCTGGGCCCGGATGCCCCGTCCCCTGTCGCCGTCCCCAGGGCCGCCCTTGTTTCCATGGCGACGGGGGCCGCCCCTCCCGGGCCCCCGACCCCTTTACGAGGCGCAGAGGCGGTTCCTCGCAGCGGGGAATGGGCTCGGGCCGGCTGTAAACCGCACGCGGCAACCCTCAAAGGCTGCACCTGCGGGGCTGGCAGCCCGGGCGGGCGGGGTGCGAGACGGGCGCGGGGGCGGGGGATGCTGGGCCGCGCCGCCCCCCACCTCACCCCAACTCCCCGCCCCGGGCCCCTTAATTCACTGCCCCGCTCCCGGGCAGGTGGGCGCCGGCCCCTCAGGGAACCGGAGTCCGACACCCGCCCCCCTCGGCCCCCGGCTATTGTCTCGCTCCGCCCTCCCCTCTCTCCGGCCTCCTCTCCGGCTCTCTCCTCTCCACGTGGCCCGGGCTCCTTCCGGGCTTTTCCGGGCTCTCCCGCAGCTTCCATCTCTGTCTCAGGGCGTCTCTGTCTCTCGGAAGCTGGAGAGGAGGGGGAGTGCCCTTGGATGGAGATGGATGGGTGGCCCCAGTCTGGGACTCCAGGGATGGCGGGTGCCTGGGCCCCCAATCTTGGGGGCACTGGTCAAGTACCTCTTAAGGAATCAGGAGATAAGAATAGAGGTTGGATTTTTTTTCATATTATGTACTTATTTTTGAATAGGTCACTGATGCATATGGTGAAATTGTCAACTGCAACAGGAAGAATACACAGTAAAATAGCCCACCACCCCCCAGGTCCCCACCAAGGTTCCCAGTTTCCACACACAATCACACACACTCAACATACACACACACACACACACATGCTTCTCAAGGCAGGGCTGTGTCCAAGTCTCTGGTCCCCTCATGCTCAGCACAGGATTCAACACAATACGTGTCAGAGGTCACAGAGCTATCTACCGATGTGAGCATGTGTGTGTCCGTACACACATACACACACACACACACACCCTACCTAGGGCTTGCTGGGGGCACCTCAGGGGGTCCAACCAGGGAAGATGTGAATGGTGGCAAGTTTGGACAAGTGGCTGGGGCATGATGGATGGGATGGCAGACAGATGGATGGATGGATGGGATGGCAGACAGATGGATGGATGGATGGGCTGGTGGAAAGATAGACAGACAGGAGCTGCCAGGAGGTGACTACCTGGCTGGGAAGGACTGTCTGGGAAGTGATGGATGGGACACAGAGAGGGCTGTGAGGGGCTGGGCCCATTGGGGAAGGAAGGAAGTAAGGATGGATAGAGGGACAGACAGACTGACAGATGAGGGAGACAGATGAGGAGTGGGGGAGGGGTGGGTGGGGGGTGGACGAGTGATGAGAGACCCTGCTGGGAGAGGGGACAGGGTCTTGCTGGGGAGGTTGTGGCACAGATGATGCAGAGGACTGGGTGAGGATGGTTGCTCATTGCTGGCTGGCTACAGACAGGTGGACAGACAGATGGACTCGTGGATGGATGGGTAGATGGATGGGGAGGATAGCTGAGGAGTGACCAAGGCCCTGCTGGGACTGGTTGATGGAGACGGCTAGACAGATGGAGGGAGACAGGACAGGAAGCAGGGGCAAGGGTGGGGTGGGTTAGGAGCTCCTGTCTTGCCCCAAGGTTGTCCCTACCGAGTCCCCTAGACCTGCATGCCTGGACACGTGTGTGTGTGTGTGTGTGTGTGTGTGTGTGTGTGTGTGTTCAGACATATGCAGTATTGGGGCCATGGCTGTGTTCACAGTACTTCTCAGTGTGTGTGTAGACATGTGAGCGCACAGGCCTGGTGATGGGCATGAGAATAGAGGCCTGGAGTGTGGGGTCCCTGCCCTTCCCTCAGGGGCTAGTAGGGTCCTGCTGGGTTTATCCAGGGCATGGTGGGAAGGGGACCTAGGGCAGGGTTCCCGGTGAATGAAGCCTTGTGTGCTTGTCAGTGGTGTCAGGGCGGAAAGGGGCTTGGGGTCAGACTTGGAGGTTTTCAGAAAGCAAACAAAGCAGCTTTCCTACCCTTCCTCCCTTCCTCCTCTGAGTCTCCACCAGGCCTGAGGCCAAACAGACAGGACTCAGGCAGGGGGGTGGTGCCTGGCAGGTACTGTGCACCTGGGCCCCCAAATACAGTGTCAGCAGTAAAAATGATCACTGCTGACATTTGCGGAGGACTTGCCATGTGCCAGGCACTGTGCCGAGAGAGTTGTTTACACTTTCACGGCTCCCCCACAAGGTGGGTATTGTATTATTTTTATCCCCAGTTGACCAAGGAGAAAACAGAGGCTCGAGAGGTGATGCTTCTCACAGGAGATGGTGGCCGTGGGAAGCCAGAAGTGTACCCTCAGCCCCTTGCCAGCCACGGCCAGATCCTCCTCACCACATCGGCACAGGGGACTCCGGCTGGCAGGGGGACCCTCAGAACACAGAGCAGGGAGCAGACCAGGGTGGAGAAAGGACAGGAGTGACCTCCAGACCCTTGGTTAGCACTGGGGGCCACGGAGCCCGACGGGCTTGGATTCGGATCCTGCCTTTGTGACTTGAGCAGGTCACTTCATCTGTCTAAGCCTCAATTTCCTTGTCTGTGAAATGGGGAACATGCCGCTCACAGGAGCTGTTGTGAGGATGAAATAAGATAATGTAGGAACAGCACCTGGCAGGTCTGAGCACCCCAGGGCCACAGCAGAGGATCCTGGAACTCAGGTAAATCCACTGGGGCCCCTGGTCACCCACCCCACCTTCTGCAGTAGCAGGAGCCCCCCATTAGTCCCATTTGTCCTCGTCTCTGGAATGCGTCCTGGGCCTCTGGGTGTGTCTGAGCACCAGATGGTAGCCTGGGCCATCTTCATACCTCTCTAAGTGGGGGAGCCACTGTTTCCCCCCAAGGTACCCACGAGGAAAGTGAGGGAAAGAGAACAGAAATAGCTAGCCCAGATCACACTGTGCTGTGAAGCTACCGCACTGTGGGCTCCTTCATTCCACAAAGCTCCAGGCCAGACTGCTGGGGCAGGTACACCATGAAGAAGGCAGGCAGCAGCCCGGCCCTCTGGGAGCTGACACACTAATGGAGGTGGGGTGGGGGAGGGAGACAGACAATAGTCAAATAAACAATAATATGTAGAGCATGGCAGTGGGTGGTGAGTGAGATGGAGAAAAACAGCAAGTAAGGGAAGTAAGTAGGGAGTCCAGGGGTGGGGCCGGTGTTGCTCTTTTATTTTAAATAGAGTGGTCAGCTAAAGGAGGTGAGGGAGCCAGCCCTGAAAACTGAGTGGGGAGAGAGAGTGGTCCAGGCAGAGGGAGAAGTAGGTGCAAAAGCCCTGAGGCAGGGCTGCCCTATTCCTGTATCCAAATTCACTTATGCCAAAGGTCTTGATGAGGCACCTTCCCTGCAGCTGATAGCCTTTGAAGGTCAAGAGGAGTGATTAGTGGGACTTCCCTGGTGGTCCAGTGGTTAGGACTCCGCGCTTCCACTGCAGGGGACACGGATTCCATCCCTGGTTGGGGAACTAAGATCCCACATGCCTCATGCCCCGTCCCCTCCCCAAAAAAGAGAGAGAAGTGATTAGTGAGAAGGTGTTTACACTGAGCTATGAGTCAGAAGACCAGGGCTGTAGTCTTCACGCAGTCTCTGTGACCTCCAGCAAGTTCTTTCCCCCCTGTGGCCTCAGTTTCCTCCTTTGTAAAATACAGAGATTGGACTTGATCTCCTAAGACTCCATTTCAGTGGCCATGCTATGACTCGGTCAGGGGAGGGCGGGTGGTCCCAGCAAGGGCTTTGGAGATACTTTTGCCCCCTCAGGCTCCTGACCTTGAGCAAGTGACTCTGACTTCTCTGAAACTCAGTGTTCTCTGTAGAATGAATGGGGGTAGAATCCCTGCTTCTCAGAGTGCTTTTGTGTATATATGAGGTGGTGCTGCAAAGCTCTTAGATCAGGGCCTGGCACATAATCGGGGCTCAACAAATGGGCTCTGCTTTTACTTAGATTTTTTAATAGTTTATTTTTCTTAATATTTATTTATTTATTTGGCTGCACCGGGTCTTAGTTGCAGCACGCGGGATCTAGTTGCCTGACCAGGGATCGAACCCTGGGCCCCCGGGCCCCCTGCATTGGGAGTGTGGAGTCTTAACCCAAGTCCCTACTTTGATTTTTTAAAACACCTGGTTAAGGACTGGCACTCAGAGAAGGGAGAAAGACCAGTGGTCCGGGGATCAGAGAAGGCTTCTGGGGTGGGGGGGGTGCCTAAGCTGAGTTTGGAAGGGAAAGAGGATGTGGCCAGATGGGGAAAAGGAGGCCAAGAGGAATGAGGGGTGTCGTCCGGGAGCCAAGAGCAGGAGGAAGGGGGCTCTGAATCCAGGTGCGAAGCAGGCAGAAGATGGGCGCCCAAGCGACACTGATCAGGGACACACCTCACTCCCGCCACTCCTCCCAACTGAGGCCCCACCCCACCCGGAGGCTCTGCCCCTTATCCAGGCCCCACAGGCAGGATTTGCAGGGAACCCACTTCAAAGGATCTCAGGAAGCTTGAGCAAGTCCCAAAGGAAGCGGCACAGCCTCTGACCCAACTCTGGGGATGGGGGAAGCCCCACAATTATGGGAGGGCTTCCTCCCACACTGCCCCCGTCCAAATGAGGGAGCCCACATTTAAGTTCCCCTTCCCTGACCATCTCACTGGCGAAGGGGAGCTCAGTAACACTTCTGCTCAGGCAAGTTCACCCCAAAAACCTCGCCTGAAAAGCTGAACTTCAAGTCCCGCTTTGCGGTTGCAACTGGGGAGTGGGTTCCTTTGAAAAAGATGGAGTCCTAGTACCTGCGTGGTACTAGGTACATTTACTGAGCACCTACTGTATGCCAGTCTCCATGGGGCATGGCAGGATGGAATAAAACTGGGCTTCTATCCCTCAAGGAGCCCCCTGCTTAAAGGGGAGGGAAGGTGAGGAAGTAATTATAACCCAGTGTGAGAGCTGAGGTCTGTTCCAGGGTGAGACGATTTATTTGCCTGGGAGTGCCCAGCTGGCTTTTCCAAGTGACTTTTGATTATAAAGGTAACAGTAGCTAAAATGTAACGCTCACTCACCCTATGCCAGACACTACCCTAAGGGTTTAACGTATAATCTCGTTTAATCCCAGCAGCAGTCCTGGAGGGTGGAAACCATTATTATCATGCCCATTTTACAGATGTGGCAGTTGAGATTATAAAGCTTGCCCAAAGCCACACAGTTGGTTAAATGGCAGAGTCCAGGTCTGCTGGACCCATCACTCATTCATTCATTCATTCATTCACCCACCAGATCTGTCTTGGCACACGCTGTAGGCCAGGCGCTCGCCTCCATTTGGGGGCTCCAGTGTCTCTTCTGTGTTGCTCCAAGGTAAGCCTTGAAGAAGGAATAGGAGTTGCCAAGGTGGAAAGGGCATCCAGGGAGAGGGTATAGCTTGGACAATGGGATGCAGGCATGAAAACACATGGTGTGTTCAAAGAAACACAGCTAGACTGGGCTCTGGACTGAAACACACTTAACTTTTTAGTTTTACCTCTGCCATGTCCTGGCTGTATGACTCTAGGCAAGCAAGTTCTCTCTGAGTCTCACTTTCTTCACCTGCAAAAATGGGGACAATATTAATCCTTCTGGGGCTTCTGGGAGGATTAGATGAGTTTGCATAGGTAAAAGTGGCTTGGCACATAGTAGGCCTTCAAGAAAATGAATTGAAAGAATGGAGAGAACTGATTTAGAGGGTCACCATCAAATGTGAGCACCTCTTGAGTGACTCCTTGTACGGGGCACTGTTCTAGCTGATGCCAGGATTGCAAAGGGGTGTTGGATTCGTTCCTTGCCTTGGGGAGCTTACAGTCTAGTTGAGAGACAGTTCAGAGGCTCCGAAGACAAGAAAGAGTTGAGCTGGCTGAGGCCAGGGTCCTGGAGGGCATGTGGTACAGGGGGTCCAGAAGCTCAAGGGAGGGCCTGATCCCTGGGGCCTTCACTGCAGAGGTACTCATTGGACTGGCCTTGAAGACTCCAGCATTATGATTCCAGGCATCTGGGCTGGGGCGGCTCTTTGGGTTCTGTGGAATTCAGTGTTTTGAGAGGCAGTGGAAAGAGGTACCTGTGAGGGGGTGTGCTGCATTCAGGCTGCCTGGGCTAGAACGCTAGTTGTTTTCCAGCTTTTACAAGCAAGTCTGATCCTCTGCAAAAGGGCACAGTAACAGCGCTCACCTCATGGGTGAAACTATTATTTCAATGTTTATCTTTGTCGTCTGGTTGCCACCAGCCCCTAGCCAAGTCCTAGCAAAGGGTGGGCACCTGAGCAGGCTGGTGGGCTGGAGGTGGGGATTAGGAGGCGAGGCCCGTGCAACCACACACACACACACACACACACACACACTCAGGCTCCACCTGCCTGTATGGGAAGGCTTACTTGCTGCAGTGGCTCTCAGGCCCCGAGGGCTCTTTGGGGCCTTTATGGGGTAATTCCATCTCCATTAGGGTTTATTATATCACTATAAATACCACTTTTCCATGCGCTTTATAAGACTCACCGACTCACCGAAGAACTTTCCTCCTCAGCATCCAGTCACCCAGAGTGGGAAGGACTCAGGGTGAGACAGGAAGAGAGGGAAGGGCGTTGTCACCAGGTGAGTGACTAAAGACCAAGGAGCTGCCCCCACTCCACGCCCTGCTGCCATCTCACATACCACCCTTCCCACACGCCTCTGCTCATGTCCCGTGTCATAGATGAGCCACACTTAGCTCTGGGCTCTCAGCACACAGGTAGGCACATCCTCCAGGCACTCAGCCCACAGCCAACAGGGCCTGCCTGCACCCCAGCATGTGGGTTCGACTTTGTGGGACCACACATGGAAACCCACACATGCAAACCCACACATGCCACACAACGACTTTCACACGATGTCGAACTTGCCAACACCTTCATTCACTCATCAGTTCATACATTCAGCAAAGGTTTGCTGAATACCCACTATGTTATCGGACGCTGTCTCTTTTCCACAAACATCCCTGCCCTCTTGGACCACATCTTCTAGTGACGCGTCCAACATTCAGAGCCTGCAGTGGTATGTAACACACATGTACAGAGTCTTACATACAACATACAGGAAATATTACGCTCACCACACAATGTCCATAGCCCAGAGGGTCCAATACAAAATGCAAAACACTTATC
Source organism: Eschrichtius robustus (assembly GCF_028021215.1). Taxonomy (NCBI): domain Eukaryota; kingdom Metazoa; phylum Chordata; class Mammalia; order Artiodactyla; family Eschrichtiidae; genus Eschrichtius; species Eschrichtius robustus. The sequence continues at coordinate 12,689,375 of NC_090826.1, read as the reverse complement.
CATACCATGTTACACACACACACACACACACACACACACACACACACACACACCCCTCACCGGCCATGCGCAGCGCCCTGTGCACACCGCCCGCCCCACCCGCTACAGATGCTGCTTCCTCTGGCTGCACCACGTGTGACCATAATAACAGCTGAGATTTAACAAGCACGTTCCGTCATCCTGGCTTCTGCAGTTAACATGCATGATCGTATTTGATCTTCACAGTAACCCTCTGAAGTAGGTTTACACATCTTCCAGATGAGCAAACTGAGCCTCCAAGAAGTGAAATGTCCAAAAACTCATAGGCTGACTCCACAGCCTACAGTCTTGACCACTGCCAAGTATGGCACACTCACAGTCACACGCAAATCCTCTCATGTCCACACATGCTCACACACACACATGTCCACGCACTCAATCTCATGGACACTCGCACACTCACACACTCTCAGAAGACCAAGGCTCTCCTCCCATCATCTTGGTCAAAGGCTTTAATTATACTACCCCAACACCTGTAATTAACCCTCCCACCCCCTTCCAAGGGAGATGTCTGGACCCAAGGGAGAGGGCTGGCGCCAAGGCCGAGGGGCCAAGATGTCCACATCTGGCAGGGAGGACCTGGGTACCAGAGTAACTCAGTGTGGCTGTCTGGTGAGCAGGTCCAGGAGAGTCAAGAAGAGGATGGGGTGAAAGAGAACGAGGTGGGCAGAGGGGGTTGTAGCCTCCCAGGAAGCCAGGCTTGCTACAGCTGCTCCTCCTGGACTGGACTGGCCAAATGGCGATTGGGCAACAGGCAACCGTGGGTGGCCAGGCAGGCAGGAGAGAGGACATTTCCTGTTTGTTTCACTAGCACCAGCCACTTCTGTCAGGAGGGGAGATGAGCTCATGTCTGAGGAACTGTTGGGGAGAGGCCCCTTGAAGGGGCAGGTGGGAAGCAGGTGTCCTGTCCTCCAAAGTGTCAAAGCAGACACCAACTGATTCTACCATGCCAGGGTTGGGGCATAGGGGTGCTCTACCCAGCAGGCTCTTGCCCACCCTTTCCCAATATGGGCAGTGGTTAAAGCAGAGACTACCCAGATTCAAATCCTGGCTCTACTACCTTGAGCTGTGCAAACTTTGGGCATATTGTTTAAGCTGTTGGAGCCTCAGTTTACTCGTCTGTAAAATGGGGATAATGACATCTACCTCCCAGATGAGCATTAAAGGAGATCATGCATGTCTGACTCGTTTTTAGACGAGGTTGCTCTCAGATTACTGTATTCTTAGAGGCCCCTGAGCAGAGAAGCTCTCCCTGACCTCCAATGGTTTGGTGCACAGTTTAGAAATCCCAGGAAGAGGGGCATCTGGGTCTATTTTGGAGCTCTCTTTCCAGGCAAGCTGCTAAGCAGGCAACTGCTTCTTGACCCTCCAGGCCATTTCAGTTCAAGCCTTCGGGCCAACGTTGAGCTCGGTCCCAGAGTGCAAAGGGTGAGAGTGGGGGATGGCTCAGCGCAAAACCATCCCCACGTCTGGGCCGAGGATTCCCGGCTCAGAGATCCTCGAGGACTAGCCCTGGTTGCACTGGCGCTTGGAGGCGCTCAAACTTGGAAGGACCTGGGGGGCGCCAGCGAGTCCAGCGGGCCCAAAGAGCCCCTCCAAACCCCTCGGGACTTCCCTTACCTTCTCGCCGGGTGCCAGCCCGGCCCCTTTAAAGACATTCCTGAGGGCGTGGCTTCGTTGACGTCAGCGCGGGGCATGAATGAACAGGAGCCGGTTCTCACTCAACTTCCATTAAGCACTCGGGGCAGAAGTTACGCGCAGGCGGCAGCAGGGAGACGGACATCGAGGCCTGCGCGCGGGCGTGCGGGAGCCGGGCACGGAGAATCGGGCTGAGAGCGAGGAGCGCGGCATGGAGCGTCTGGCACCCCGCGCCTGCCTCGCCCTCCTGTGGGGCTGCCTGCTGGCCGCGGCTGCCGCAGCGCAGGGCAAGGAAGGTGAGTGTGCGCGCCGGCGGCCACCCGGCCCGACCCAGCCGCGGCGGCCGGACCCCCGGACCCCCGCTCCTCCCGGAGCCAGGCGCTCCTGGACGCGCGCAACTTTGGAAACTGACCTGGCGCCGCCCAGTCCCGGAGTGCTGAGGTCGGGAGGACTTGCTGGCTGCGATCGGGACGAATCTGGGAACCCCCCCCCCCACCGGAGGTTATAGGGGCTCCGGGGACTAAGAGGTTGGGGCCCGGGCGCGCGGGGTTCAGAGGCCGCAGAGAAGGGGACCCGGAACTCTACTCAATGCTCTGTGGTGACCTAAATGGAAGGAAATGTAAAAAAGAGGGGATATATGAACCTATAACCGATTCACTTTGCTGTACAGCAGAAACTAACACAACATTGTAAAGCAAATATACTCCAATAAAAATTTTAAAAAAGAAAGAAAGAAAGAAAAGGGGGTCTCAGGGCGGCCACACGGTTGCAGCCAGGGTGGCGGTTTCAGGAACGCGTCCCGGTGGGGGCTCGGGGTCCCTGGGAGAATGGGCTACCTGGGGGCCTTTCCACCGGCTCAGCTTCACGGTGAATTCGCTAACCTGCTTGCCCCGATTTTGTGGAGAAGACGTTTCTGTGGAGGCCCCTCATTTTGGGGAGGGGTCTCTTCGACAGGCGAGGAGACAGACCCCTGCAGAAGCCCCAGCTCCCTGAGATTTTCTCCACGCCCCCTTATGCCTCCAGTCGGGGAGGAGAGCTTGCGGGGAGTTTCGGGCCAATCTGTCCACGCACAGCCTTCCCTCCTTCCCTCCCCGCACTCCCAGGCTCGGGGGGCAGGCTCGGGGCCGCGAGCGCGGACAGGAAGTCCCAAAGTCAAGCGTTCTGAGCAAGGGGTGACTAAGAACGAGGAAATGCGGCAGGTGGGGGCGCGGCCTCCCAAGGTGTGGAGCCGTCACCCCAGGGCCACCAGGGAGTCCGGGCACCCGGGGGTGGGGGACTGCATCACCCACCCCCGCCCCGGCGCTCCCGCTGCCGCGCTGGGCGAGGGGCCGCGGACTTTGCCCTGGGCGGGGCGGGTGGTGGGCGGGGCGGGTGGTGGGTGGGGACGTTGCCCCTCAGCTGGGGTCGCGGAGAGGATGGGGGCTCTTGCCCTTGGCCGAGGACCTTCCTGTCCACCCAGCCGAGGCCGGTTTCAGTTTCCGACTGAGAACGAGTTTTGCCCGCTCTCCGGTGCCGAGGGAGGTTTCCGCAGGCTCCACCAGGGGGAAGTGCGGAGGAAGCCCTGGCCCGGTGAGAAGTTTCCTTGAGCCTTGCCTTCCTTTTCCGCCTCCCAAACTGGGGTTGGAGGTTTTGCTGTTCCAAGTTGGGAGGAAAAGAGGCCAGAGCTGGAACTCTTGGAGGGTGGAGGTGGGGGTGGCATCTTGTCGCCGTCCCTGAATCACTCAGGGTTTCTAGTCCCAATGTGCTGGAGGAGTGGGCGGCAGGGATTTCTGTGATCCTCAATACCCGCCCCCCTCCCCAGCTTTTCGTCCTCCCCCTTCCTGGGGGATTGCGGTTGGAGAGAAGGGGAGAGACAGCTGGATTCACTACAGGCCTTTCTTGAAGGCTGCCCGTGGCGGGCGGGGGGATTAGGCAGGAGGGATGCTACTGGGCGATTGTTGTGCTGCAGGCTTGTCCTTGTGCCCCTCTGCCGAGCCCTCCCCAGCCTAGATGACTAGTGCCCCCCCATGGAACGGGGGAGGAAAAGGACAGGGGAACATTCTTCCTTAGGCTTCAAGAGTCCCTGTGAAGGACTCCCTAAGGAGGTGTGCCTGTAGTGGGGGGGGGGGGGGAATGATGGCCCAGCTGCCGGGATTCTGGCTGGATGTGCTGGATCTGCCTGGGGCTGGGTTGTGGGGTGCAGAGACGCAAGTCCCTTCAACCCTTCACCCAGGCTGCTCTTCGCTTCCCTTCTCCTTCCCCGTGAGTGGAGGAGCCAGGCTGCCTTGGGAGACCCAGATGGAGCCTGTTAAATTCTCAACAGCCACTGAATCTGTCCTCCTTTTACAAATGGGGAAACAGGGAGGCCCAAGCCCTCCCTCAGTGGGGCCCTCTGTATAGGGAGGGTTAGGTCTGAGCGTCTGGCTTCTTGGGCTGCCAGAGCCCAGGGCCGCCGCACCCGGTTGTGTGGTGTGTTTTTCTGAGAAGTGAGAATAGCTGGGCAGGGGTGCAGGGCTTGCTGACTTGAGGTGCAGCTGGGAGGTGGGCTGGAGAGTACTCAGGAGGCCTGGAAAGTCCTTGGTTTCTTGATTCCGTAAGAGCCCAATGTGCCCTCTGTCCCCTTCCCTTTTTCTTCTTCATTCTTCCCCCTCCCCGCCCCCCAGCCCCCTGCCTCCCTGCTTCTTTAGGAATTAGCTGGTCTTGGTTCAGTAGGGATGGGGGGAGCAGGGAGGTGACACTAGGGGAGTGGGTGGTCGCACTGCCTTTGAGTAAAGAGCCCTAAAATAATATGGACCCAGAAGGATGACATTTATGATGGAACTTCAGACTGAGAAGGAGGTTTTCCTGGGGGTGGGAGGAGGGACGGGGGGCTCCTGGATGAGCCCTGCTTAGCCCAGGCTTCTCAGTGAAGCCTTTGGGGCCAGCCGAGGGGCTGTTGGCCCCCGCCCCTTCCAGGGGAGCAGGAGCCTCAGACCCTGGAAGCCGCACCCGTGCGTCAGGGTGGAGGGACCCGGGCTGGGCGCCTGTTCCTGGTGATCGGTTCTAGGGAATTTCCCTGGGAGGGGGCTCCTTCCTGTGTGAAGGCTTCTTTTCTTCTCCGATGAGCCCTGTGATATTTCTAGAGCCAGGCCTGGGTCTGGAAGGGCAACGAGCTCTGGCAGGGGTGGTGGGGGTCCCTCCGTGCCAGGTTAACCCTTCAGAGCCTAGGAGCCATGAGCCCCCTTCCCCAGGGGCGCAGACTGCAGCTTCCCACCCCCCTAAGGAAGGGGGATGTGCAGGACCTTGAGGAACACTCACCTTTGTCCGCCTACATACCCAGCTGGAGCCAGGAGCCCCCAGATTCCTTCCTGTGTAGCCAGAACATTCCATTTGCTAGTGGGGTTAGTGAGTTTTCCAAGCCTGAGCCTTGGGCATGTCCGAACAAATCCCTGCCCCTACCCACCCCCCAGCCACCCTCCCCTGTCCCCTCAGCCTTGGGGCCGGTGCCACATCGGATTTCCTCTCCCTGTCTGGGCTGTGAGGCCCTTCCTAGAGAGACTTGGCCCGGGTCAGCAGCGGTCAGGTGGCAGTGCTTCATCCCCAGGCCTGGGGGCCTTCAGCCCAGGGGAGCAGGGCAGTCTGTCCTCAGGAAAGGGTTTCTCAGACTCTACTCAGGCCCCTCTCCCCCTCCCCTCCCCATCTCTCTAAATCGGGCCCATCTCTGCCTGCCCGGGATTCCACCCTTAGAGTCATTCTTCCAGGCCTAGGCCTTGAGGGATGCACCTTCTTGAGGCCGTATTCCTCATGCTCCAGAGTCCAAAGGAAGTAAGCGCTTGGTCCCTTCCCCCCTCCACCTTAGGGCTTTACTCTCGGAATCCAGGGACCTTGTGTAGGGTCCATGCCTCAGCTTCTCCAATCTCGTTATCCTCCAGGGAGGGTAGCTTCTATTGGCAGCTACCTGGACCTTACTTGGAAATGGAGGAGGGGGCCATAATGGGGTCTTGGGTCTTGGGTCTTGGCTGTAGCCCCTGAGCCTGGCAGAACCCGGGGTGGACCAGTGGGAGGTGTCCAAGGGGAGGGCTGGATCCAGGGAAGCCCCTGGTAATGTGTCCTTCCCTCAGGCTCCAGATGCCTCTCTGGGGATAGTGTGGTCCTGGCCCCTGGTTCCTCTGGGCCTGGAAGTCCCCTTTAAGGGTTTCCATCCCCGGTCCCCTAGCACCCCTGGCAGGGCAGTGGCCAGGGTGTGAGGGACGGGGGCAGCGGGAGCGATTTTCCCGGGGAGGGGACCTCGCCAGCTGTGTGTATCTTTGGGTCCCTCCTAAAGGCCCCTGTGGGTTCAGGGCTTTATCCTGCCAGCTCTGTGGCTTCTGTGGTGGGAAGATGGGTTTCCAGACACCCCCCACCAATCCTGCTCCCCTCCCTGGAGCTGTTCCCACCTGTGAACAGCTCTCTCCTCTTGGAGGGCCGTGAGACATGTGTGTACATACGTGTGCTGCATAGGCATGTGCTACGTGGCCTGGGTGGGGCTGAGGGTGTTTTGTGCTGTGTGTGTGTGGAGGGGACGTGGCAGGAGCGGACCAGAGTGCCTCCAAGGCCCACGTGCATGTGAAGTGCTGCGGAGAGGCCCCATTTCAGGAAGCAGATGGGGCAGCGTGGTGTCACTTAATAGCCCTGCTCACCCCAGCTCTCTACCCAGCTGTTGTTCCCCTGCTGGGCCGAGCTCTGTTCTGCTCTGCCCAGCTGGGGGCTGCTGAGGGGGCGGCGTGGGCTGGGAGACGTGAGGCCTCACCCAACCTGCTCTGTGACTTTGACTAGGTCCCATCCCTTGCCTGGAGCTCTGCTTCCCTGTTTCTGGAGAGACGGGTCTCTTGGACGTGGTGACCCTGTGTGGTGGGGTCTCTCTCTGAGGGCTGAGGAAGCCTTCAAGGCTTCTTGGGATTCCTGGGGGACTCTCACCTTTTCCACCATGACCTGACCCCTGAAGATACCCCCAAGCTCACCCAGTGCCCTCTCTCATCTCTTCCAGTCGTCCTGTTGGACTTTGCTGCAGCTAAAGGGGAACTCGGCTGGCTCACGCACCCATATGGCAAAGGGGTAAGCCTTCAGGGTGCGGGTGTGGGCATGAGGAAGCTGAGACCCAGGGAGGATGGGGCCTGGCCCAGATCAAACAGCTCAGCCAGGGTTCAAACTCAGGTTCCTGCTTCTCACACCAACTGGGCAGGCTGGGGTTGGAAGGTGGGGAAGGGGCCCGAGAGGTGGAAAGAGCTGGGGAGACAGCTGAAGGCCCTAGCAGAGCAGGACCCTTGGATGCCCCAGATGGCTGATGGTCAAGAGGGATCCCCTCTCGCTCCCTTCATTCCCCTCTAGGGTGGGAAGGGGTTAAAGGCTCCCCCTGCCTTTGAGGTCCCAGCCCAGGAAGTGAGGGGTGAGGAAGAGACAGGGAATGTGGGCTCCCAGGTCCCCACAGCCCCGGGAAACCAGATCAGGTTCCTTCCTGCTGGGCCCTCTCCCTGCTCCTCCAGCTGTTGTTTCCCTTTCCTGCTCGGGGTTGAGTTTGTTTTGCCTCCTTCCCACCCAAGTTCATTCCCTCCCCCTCCCTCTGCCCTGCCCTGCTGTGACCTGGACTGGTGGGCAAGACCCCAGGGTCCTCCCCCTGGCTTTGCCTGTGCCTACTGTGTGGCCTTGGGGAGGATACTGCTGCTCTCTGGGCCTCAGTTTTCCCCTTGTTGAATTTGTTCTGGGGCCTTAGCTGGGGAGAGCGGTGTCTCCAGGGGGATAGCTGGGGACAGTTTCTATTGCTGGCCAGATCTGCGGAGTCAGGCACTAGTCCCTGGTCACCTTAGCTCCGAGGAGGCCTGGAGTTTAACTCTAGTGGATTTCCAGGATCCTGGAATGTTCAGCTGGGAGAGAACACAGATCACCTAATGCAACCCAGTCATTATATAGAGTGGGAAACTGAGGCCCAAGGGCATCTGAGGCCCGTGTGACACAATGCAGCCCAGGTCTTTTTCCTTGGCCCCTTCTGGTTTTTTCATTCATTTGCTCATTCATTCAACAAATACTTTCCTGAGTACCTACTCCATTTCAGGTAGGCCCTGGGGATACAGAAATGAACTAGATGCAGTCTCTGCCCTAAGGAGCTCAGAATCTCGTGTGGGAGCCAGGTGTAGTTGTCACCACTTAGGTGCTAAGATAACAGAGACTGTGGGAGCCAGGGGGAAGCACTTGCCCCAATCTTGGCCCAACCTGGGAAGTCTTCCTGGAGGAGGCTGAGCAATGTTCTGAGGAGTGATGGGGGATCATCCATTGTTTCTGACTTAACCTCTTCCCCGCCACTCACACACATCTACACAGTGAATTATAATGATAATAATAATAGGGATAATAATGATAATGATACCCGCTGCCTTGTATGACTGTCACCCACGCCAGGCAATGTGCTCAGCATTCGATAGACATTCTGTCATTTATCTTCACAGCAGTTCTGTGAGGTAGTTCTTGCCCCCATTGTACAATGGGGACTTCGAGGCTCAGAGCATTTAAGTGATCTGCCTGAGGTCACATGGGACCCCCAGCCTCCACCCTCAGCTCACTGTCTAATATACGGGTTCATCACTGCAACACTGGGGTCAGGGACACCAGGGGGTCAGATCCAGCTCAGCCACTTGTAGTGTGTGATGGTGACTTGAAGCCCCTCCCTGGGCCTCAGTTTCCTTCCCTGTAGAATGAGGACAGCAGGAGCCATAGAGCAGCCTCCTGATGCCCAGCTCTGCCACCTGGGCAATGCCTTTGGGCCTCAGTTTCCCCCAGGCACCTGCCCACACTAACCTGTCGGCCCTGTGCAGTGGGACCTCATGCAGAACATCATGGACGACATGCCCATCTACATGTACTCCGTGTGCAACGTGGTGGCCGGCGACCAGGACAACTGGCTCCGCACCAACTGGGTATACCGCGGTGAGGCCGAGCGCATCTTCATCGAGCTCAAGTTCACCGTGCGTGACTGCAATAGCTTCCCTGGGGGCGCCAGCTCCTGCAAGGAAACCTTCAACCTCTACTACGCCGAGTCTGACGTGGACTATGGCACCAACTTCCAGAAGCGCCAGTTCACCAAGATTGACACTATCGCGCCCGACGAGATCACGGTCAGCAGCGACTTTGAAGCACGCCACGTGAAGCTGAACGTGGAGGAACGCTCCGTGGGGCCGCTCAGCCGCAAGGGCTTCTACCTGGCCTTTCAGGACATTGGTGCCTGCGTGGCGCTGCTCTCTGTCCGCGTCTACTACAAGAAGTGTCCCGAGAAGCTGCAAGGCCTGGCCCACTTCCCCGAGACCATCGCGGGCTCCGACGCGCCCTCCCTGGCCACCGTGGCTGGCACCTGCGTGGACCATGCTGTAGTGCCGCCCGGGGGTGAAGAGCCCCGCATGCACTGTGCAGTGGATGGCGAATGGCTGGTGCCCATCGGCGAGTGCCTGTGCCAAGCAGGCTACGAGAAGGTGGAGGACGCCTGCCAGGGTGAGTGATGGTGCTGGGGTGGCAGAGAAAGGGGGTACTGGGGTGGAGGCTGTGGTCCGGGATCTGGTCTCAGCTCTGGGATGTGGGGATCTTGGTAAGGTTGTCCCTGCTCAGACATGGAGTGGTTCTGTTAGTGAAAATCTCGGAGGCTTCCTGGCCTTATGATTGGATTCACTCATTCACCGAGAAGGAATACATTGAGAAACAGTATGGAGGTTACGAGTGAAGACTCTCGGAAAGAATACCTGGGTTCAAATCCCAGGTCTACATTTAGCTGTGTGACTTTAAGCCAGTTCCTTAACCTCTCTGTGCCCGGGTTTCCTCATCTGTAAAATGGAGATGAACATAGTGCCCATCTTGTAGGGTTGTTATGATAATCAAATGACTTAATACTTGTAAAGTTCTTAGGTCAGTGTCTGACACATAAGCGTTTTTTTTTGTTATTTTTGATTCATCCCACAAGTATATCTTGAGTATCTATTATATACCAGCACTGTGGGCACATAGCACAGTCCCAGGAGCTAGTACCATCTCTGTTAACTCCCTGTGTGACTTTAAGCAAGTCACTTAACCTCTCTGGGTCTCAGGCTCCTCTTTTGTACATGGAGGTGAGTGAATTGAACCCAGAATTCGCATCCCCTGGCTGCACATGACAGTCACCTGGGGAGCTTTTTGAAAAATGCCTTCGTGGAGGGGATACTCAGGATCTGCCCTCCCTACCTGACCCTCCCCAGGGCCATAGCCTCAGATCCTCCCATTGGGGCTTCTACTGATGACAGACTGAGCCCAGAGAGGGGGCCAATTAAATCAGACTCTCTCTGGGAACAGGGCCTGGGCATTAGTGAGCTCACACTGGGAGCCTGTGGCTTGGCCCGGCCAGGACCTGTGACAGCGGAAAGCTCTAGAGCAACGTGGAGTTTTTCAATGGGTGACTTTTTCTGGAAATGGCTGTGGGGCAGGGCATTTGTGAAATGTAGGCTGACCTTTGGAAAGCCAGCTCATCCCCTCTCTCTGGGAGCTTCTTTGCTGCGATAAGCAGGGTGTTGAGAAATTGGGGGGTTAGGCCCTATAGCTATACATACCGACTGAGTGACCTTCAGTAAATCTCTCTTCATCTCTGGCCTCAGGCTTCTTGTCCGTAAGACAAGAAGTTCAACTATACTAGCAGACTGTATACTTGGTTTTTAGCCATGGATCCTGCAACCCATGAAAGGGTTTCAGGTGTTGGAGGAGCCTGAAGCCCTTTCTCACGGGCTCCACTTGCCTCTTAAAACAAATCCTCAGAACCCTGCTTAACACAGTCTGCAAACCCCTGAATGAGACGTCCCCTCAGAGCCTTTCTGTGCCTGTGGTGCAGTCTCTGTTCTGGCCCTTCCCACCACCCTGTTGTCCTCCCAGCTCTCCTCTGCTCTTCGGGCGGCCCCTGCTTTAGGGGACCTCAAGTGCACACTCCCAGTTTCAGACAATGACTGGGGGGGTTGCGAGGGAGCCCAGTGGGTTGAGCAGACTCCTCCCACATGACATCCTCACACAAGAATGCAGGGATGGGGGGTGAGGGGCAGCTGAAAACTTTCCACAGGCTGGTGATTCAGGCCCTGCAGAGATAAGTGGACAGTTGAGGTTGGGGAGGGGTGTCTCTCTCCAGGAAGGGGGGCAGGCTTCCCTCCCCAGGAAGTGGGGGGTCAGGGCCTCGCAGGCTTTGTTTGTGAAGAGTTGAGCCACCCCAGGGTAGGGAGGACGGTTTCCAGGAGCGAAATCTTTGACTTTGCTTGTGAGACCCTCTCCACTGCCGGCCACCTGTTGCCTTGGTTTTTCCTCCTTAGGATCCCTCTCCCAAAATTCCCTTCAGCGTGGTTTAGGGACCCTCTGTGTGGTTGGGAACCCCCAGCCTGGCTACTCTTTATCTCTCCAGACCTTCCCCAGCACACCTGACTGGGATGCCAGTGGAGATAATAACAGTAATTCCCGTAGAAAAGTGCTCTTCAAAAAAAAAAAAAAAGAAAGAAAAGAAAAGAAAAGTGCTCTTCCAGGGCAGGCACGAGCTCGGCAAGCGCTTTATCTGGCTGTTCCTGCTGAATCTGCACCACCTTTCGTGAGAGGCAGGGACTGTTATCAGTCCCACTTAACAGACAGGAAACTGAGGCTCAGAGAGGTGAAGAGACTTGCCTGGAGTCACACAGCTAAGATTTAGTTGCATCAGGATTGAATCTAGGCGATGCAGCAGCGTCCAAGCTGGAGGATGGGTCAGGAAACGGGGCGGGAAATGACCAGTTCCTTTGGAATCCCTGACTCAGCTCCTGGCCCTGGGACAGACTCTCAGGGCAGGCCCGGGATGGTGGGTCCTGGCGCAGGGTGTGAGGTGGTTGAGGGGCTCTTACTCAGCATGTTAAGGGAGAAATGGAGAGAGATTCAGGGTCTGCCCCCCCCCCCCCCCGCCTCACCCTCCACGGGGCCATGGACCCAGATTCTCCCATTGTGGCTTTTATTGATGACAAACCAAGCCCAGAGAGCGCGCTGGTCAGGCCAAGGTCACCCAGCACCTGGTCCAGGTTATTCCCAGTGTTTGTTTCTCCTGAGAGTTCTTTCCCCAGGAAGCTCGCAGCTCAAGAAAGGGTTAAATGGACAACGGAAGAGAGGCACCTCCCAGGTGCTGTGCAGACAGGTGGGCACGCTGCCCAGAGAGCTCTTGTGAGCTATGTCAGGAATGAGCCAGCTTCCCTCCAGCTCCGCCCCCCCCACCCCGCCCTCCCTCCCCAGGCCTGCCTAGGGGACAGTGGAGTCACTCAGGCTGACCGTCATCTCTCCCCCGGGGCGGCTTTGTCTCCCTGTTTGTCTCTGCTTCCTGTGCTGGCATCGGCAGCTGAGCTGGTGGGGCCCCGGCTAGCGCCTCAGCCGTGGGGACTGCCGGCCAGGTGAGCAGGTGGCCAGCGGCTTTGGCCAGAGGCTCAGCCCAGCAGCTGGGAGGCCAGAGCTGGAGGTGGGGCTGCAGGGTCAGGAATTCCCTCCTTGGAGGCTCCTGCTCCCTCCAGGGGCTCAGCCCCTCGCTCCTGCAGCTTCTCTGTCTCCCCCAGTTCATGGACACCTCATCCCACGCTGAGCATTTCCCAAGCAAGGTTTCCTTCTGTCTTCACAAACAACCCAGAGAACCTGAGGACTTTATCCTCATTTTACAGATGAGGAAACTGAGGCCCAGAAAGAGGAAACAGTGACCAAAAGAGCTGGGGCCTGGCATGGGGAGAGCTGTCCCCAAGTGCCCCTGGCATATATCTTTCTACCCACAAGCTGTGTGACCTTGGTGAGTCCCCTCTGGGCCTCATTCTCCCCACCTGTAGAATGGGTAGGTTGGAGCCTTGCTGACTTAGCGATCAGAGCCTACCTCCTGTGACTTTCTGCCGTGGTTCCTTTTGAGAATCTGGGTTGCTCTGGCAAGCTGCAGACTGGGTGACCTCACTGTGTGTGCAAGGAGCCGGGTCCTAGTGCTGGCATCCTGAGTGGCCCAGGCCTCTCCCAGGGTCCAGAGTTGAAGGGGAGGAGCTGGTTGAGGTGGTCCTTAGGCAGGGTGTCCCTGAGCCATGGCAGGGGCTGTTGGCAGTCGGGACAGGGCTGATCCCCAGGCAGGGAACTCTGTGAGCTGTGACTCTTGGGCTTGTCCCCTCCCTGGGGAGTGCCACCGGGCCTTATTTCTGTGGAGTTTCCTCTGGCCTGAATGGGGGGTTGGGGGTGGCAGCTCCCACCTCTGTGCCCTGCTCACCCTGCCCTCAGCTCACACTGGGGGCAAATTCAGACGCTGGCAGCTCCATGGGGCGACCCCTCCCTCCCTCACTGAGGTGAGTGAGTCCCCAGAACGGAAGGAAGGAGGCAGGGAAAGCAAACAGAAGATAAAAGGCTGGTGGTAGGGAGACAGCGGGGAAGCAGAGGCTGTGCTTATCACAGCTTGGTTGAGGAATGCGCACAAAGATAATTCCCCAGGGTGTGTGGGAAAAGGGCAAGGTGCTAGCAGCAACTGGGCCACTGGGACAACTGCTTCCGTGGGGGCAACAGGGCCTGCTGGGGACTGAGAAGCTGCCGGGGTCTGGAGTTATCAGTTCCCCTCATTTGCAGGGTCAGTAACTTACGGGGTCACCTTTTGCTGCCCGTCAGGGCACCAGACAAAGTCCAGGCTTCGCATCCTTGGGCTGAGGGGGTGCACGTGGTCGTCAGCTGGGTATGGCTTGGGGAGGTGACTGGCTGCAGGGAATTGTCACTGCGACCTCTTGACCCTGTGACCTCTCCACCACCAGCCCGGGAGGTTGTTGGGCCTTGGGGGAGGGGCTCTGCCAGGGGCTGGATTTGCGTCATGCCAGAGGGTGTATGTCCCTGAGTCACACCCCATGCTGCCACCTGAGGGGCGGGCATCGGGAACTGGAAAAGCTGGGGTGCAGCCCTGGGTGCAGCCACCATGCCCCAGTTCCCCTGCTCGGAGTGGCCCGGCCCTGCCAGGCGACCGGGGTCAGAGGAGTTCTCCACAAGTGTGTCAGAGTCAGCCTCCGGTGCCAGGCAGGTGGTGTCCCGGTGCACCGTCCCCGCAGGGTCTCCCTGGGGACTGAAACGCCGCTCATTTCTGTGGCCCTAGAGCTCGTGTTTAATGAGCACGTGGGTTTTGTCTTTACTCACATATTCATTCATCCATCCAGTCAGCAAACACTAGCTGAGCACCTACTGCATGCCAGACCCTGTGCTGGGGCACGGGACACAGATAATTCTTGCTCCCCACGAGCTGCCAGTCTCATAGAGGATCCTAATATGTGCAGAAATCATTTCCAATGAAGCATGAAAGCCAGGCTGTGAATTCCCCTGGAGCAGAAACAGTGTTTATCTTGCCATGGTCTCCCAGCACCCAGCACTGTGCCAGACACGTAGGAAACGCTCAATTTCTATTTGGTAAACATAAGATTGAGTAATAGATGCCTTAATGGTTAGAAGGGGACCAGAAATTGGGCAGTCTGGGAGGGCTGCGTAGAAGAGCTCAAGCTGGGTATTGAAGGATGCATAGGAGTTTGCTGGTTGGCGAAGGGACCATGGGTATTTTGTGTATGTGAGTATGTTTGAGAATGTGTGAACACCAAAAGTGTGACCCCTGGCCCTACTTGCCTGCCCAGCATGCCAGGAAATCCAACCAGGCTAAGTCAGGAAGACACAGGGGCCTGCTGGTGTCAGACACATGATCTCTGGGGCCCCTGAGCACGGGCACACTCTGGCAGGGCCCTGGGAAGGCCCCTTGAAATTCTGTGGTTGGAGGAGGGGGCACCACATTCTCGTCAGGCAAGTACATGCCTTGTTGGTGCTGCCTCTCCACTGTAATATCTGGCACATCCGCAGCGGAAATCTCTCCAAATTCCCTCTTTCCTGCCGGCAGCAGGCGGGCCACCCCCGGGCTCTGGGACCAAAGAATGGAACCCGCCTCTTCCCCCACTTCCGCCTCTTGGCATAGGGCTGGAGGCTGGGGAGCAACCACGTGGTGGGGAGTGGGGACATTGTGGGTTTTGCAGGTGGCTAAAACCTTGTGGGGGCTCGTGGTCCCTCCTGAGCCTGAGAGCCTGAGCGGGGAAGATGTGATCGTGTTCTAGGGGCCCCTGAGCACCCCTACTCAGTGGGGCCTGGACCACCTGGAGCCAGCACTTACCCAGAGTGTAAGCCCCTTGGGCGGACAAGTCAGGGCATTTGGGGGAATTGAGATCCCAGGATAAACATAGCCCAGCTTTCTGAAGTCTCATTTTTACTGGAAGATTTGGGGGAGGAGAGAGCTATTTTTGTATTGTAACAGGTAAGTTATGAGGAGGAATGCAAAATACACATGGATTTCTTAAATACAATAGGAGACTTGAAAGACCTTTGGGCCTTGAAGGAGGCCACGTTGGCGGCCCCAACAAACCTCCACCCACCCCCCGGGCTTGATTCTAGTCTTTTCTCCCCATAGGACATAAATGTGCCCAGTATGAGAAGACGTATGTTAAGAGGTGGCACAGCCCCTCGCCCCGCCCCCCAGCTGCTCTGAAATTAGTCTTGGGATTTTCTGGCTGTTGAAGCGGGTCAGACCTCCTCTCCTCTCTCTTCGGGCTTGTTTCAGAACATTGATTTCTCTTTGCTCCAAACTGAAATGTTTGTGAGAAAGGGGGGAGGTTCGAGGTCAGGCATCCTGGGTTTAGGTTTTGGGTTCGTGTCTTAGGAGCTTGTTGACCTTGGCCAAGTTCTTCTGCCTCTCTGAGCATCCGTTTCCTCACCTCCAAAGTGGAATGAATGATAACAGTGCCTAGTATAACAGACTTATTGTGAGGACTAAATGAATGTCAAGTGCGTGGCCCAGGAACTGCACACAGCAGCTGCTGAATCAGTGGTCGCTGTTTGTAACTGGGGCTCCAGGCTCTGCACAGAGCAGGAGTCGGGTCCCAGGTCCCTTCTGTCCTGGACAAGCCCCCTTCCCTGCAGCATGTGCCTGAGCTCTTTCAGGGCCTGTGCTGACATTCTGAAGTGGCAGGACAGGCAGAGGAGGTGAGAGAGACTTCTGGGATGGTCCCCCTGGGGCCTCCAGCAAGCAGTCATTAACGGGAAGTCACTATCCAAGACCTTAGGAACTGGGTGTCCTTTGAGTCCTGTCCCTTGACTCCCCACCTCTTCTCGCATAGAGGACTAAAGGAGGGAGACTGTCCACAAGTTTTTCGTGATAGCGTAGATCTGACTGTGCCATTATTCTCTACATCAAACCTTCAGTGGCTCTCACTGCCCCCAGGCTAAAGTCCTTGACCTGGCATTAAAGGCCTTCCTCAATCTGGTCCCTGGAGATGGCTCAGCTTTATTGCCTGCCGCTCTCCTGATTTCCGATCACAAAGGCACTCATACTTCCTGTGTTAGTCTTGCTCTTTCTCACCCCAACTCCTCCTCCCAGTATTTCTGCCCTGCTGAACTCCTACTCGGCCTCTAAACCCCAGCTGAAATAGCTCCTCTATGACTCCACAAACCTCTAGCCAAGGTTGTCTCTACCCCCTGAGCCCTTTGCCCACCCCTTTATTTATTTATTTATTTTACCTTTTTATTTTCTATTGGAGTATAGCCGATTAACAGTGTTGTGATAGTTTCAGGTGCACAGCAAAGCGACTCAGCCATACGTATACATGTATCCATTCTCCCCCAAACTCCCCTCCCATCCAGGCTGCCACATAACATTGAGCAGAGTTCCCTGTGCTATACAGTAGGTCCTTGTTGCGCACCCCTCTATGGTGGACATTGTCACGTGCTCCTGCTCCCAGAGGTCAGGGGCTTTGTCTCATCTCGAGGTCCATGCACTGGGCTGGACGCAGAGTTGAGGATCAGTGTTTGATGAACGTGACACTGAGGCTGGAGGTATCTCAGGACCCTCTCCAGAGTAAGCTGAGGGCGGGAACGATAATTGTAGGGTTGGGTAAGGGGTCCCTGGGTGACCCCACCCCATCTTGGCCACTTCAGCAGCTGCCCAGTCCCCGGACAGCCCTGCACAGTGTCTGGGTAGCTTCCTGTCTGTGGGACCAGGAAAGGGCTTGGGGCAGGGGCAGGATAGGGTGGTGGGAGGAAGGAGCCTCTGGAATCAGGTGTCTGAGCCCCGCCCGGCCTGGCCAGGACAGGACCTGCCACCGGGGGAGGGAGAGCTGCTTCCTGGCCGCCCTTGTGAGTGGCGGAAATGACTGGGTCCCTGAAAGCAGGTCCAGAGAAAATGCTGGGGGCCTGGCCTTTCCTGCTTCCTGGTCAGCCAGCCCCGGAACAGGAAAGCGGTCAGGTCCCAGGGTGGGGGGAACACCTGCAGAGGTGGCATCCTGATGCCCCTGTCTGATCTGTTAGTCAGCAAACACAAATGGCGAAGAAGAAGCAGACACTGCCCTGGGCAGCTCGCAGTTCAGGTGGGGACCTGCCAGGCTGGTCCGCACAGATTAAAGGAGATAAGGCAGGTGGGCAGCATGCTCTGTCCAATGCTGAGCCGGCTGTGAGATAGGATTCTTAGGAAGCTGGAAGGTGAGATGTGGGCCTTGAATGCCAGGCTCAGGGGCATGGAGCTTCTTGCAAGAGCCACTGGGGAAGGCTGCAAAGGTTTGGAGCAGGAGGGCAAGGCACTTCCTGGGTGCCTGGCCTGAGCTATGTGCTTAGCACGCATTTTCTCATCCCAAGACATTTTACCAATGACAAAACAGGCCCATAGAGGTTTAGTGACTTGCCAGGGGTCCCAGGGCCAGGGAGTGAAAAGTCGCTGGGGGTGAGAACAGGCTGAGCTGACGTCTGTCCCTGTGCCTGCCAGCCTGCTCGCCGGGGTTCTTCAAGTCCGAGGCATCCGAGAGCCCCTGTCTGGAGTGCCCCACACACACCCTGCCATCCTCCGAGGGGGCCACCGCCTGCGAGTGTGAGGAAGGCTACTTCCGGGCCCCGCAGGACCCACTGTCACTGCCCTGCACACGTGAGTCTCACAGCGGGTCAAGGAGGGGTGACAGAGCTGGGCGTGGTGATGTTGACATGTCCAGGCCTACCTGGATCCGAGCTCTGACCTCTGCCCTCTGCACAGGCCCGCCCTCCGCCCCGCACTACCTCACGGCTGTGGGCATGGGCGCCAAAGTGGAGCTGCGCTGGACGCCCCCCCAGGACAACGGGGGCCGCGAGGACATCACCTACAGTGTCACCTGCGAGCAGTGCTGGCCTGAGTCAGGCGAGTGCGGGCCCTGCGAGGCCAGCGTGAGCTACTCGGAGCCGCCGCACGGGCTGACCCGCACCAGCGTGACAGTCAGTGACCTGGAGCCCCACATGAACTACACCTTTGCCGTAGAGGCCCGCAACGGCGTCTCGGACCTGGTGACCAGCCGTAGCTTCCTCACTGCCAGCGTCAGCATCAACCAGACAGGTGAGGGCCCAGGGGTGGCAGCTGTACCCTTGGGGCCCGCCCAGGTGGGCCTTCATGAGGATGGCCACTCAGGGTTTGGCTAGGTTCAGAGAGAGACAGCAGCAAGTGGTTAAAGGCACAGTCCCTGTAATCACTTCCAAGCTCTGTGACTGTGGGCAGGTTACTTAACCTCTCTGAGCCCCAGTTACCTCACCTGTAAAATGGGCGTTCTAGGGCTTTTGAGAGGATTTAATAAACTCTTGTATATAAGGCTCTTAGAACAGTGCCTGGTCCATAGAGAGGTTATAGCAAGAGTCAGATATTGTTTTGTTTTTATTATTTATGCACTCATAAGTACGCACAGGGTACCCCCGATGTGCCAGCCTGTGGTGGGGCCCAGCCTGGGGCTTTGTGCTCTGGAGCTGGAAGTTGAGAATCCCAGGTCGGGATCTAAGGAGCCTGGGCTGTGGATGGGAATGCGTCTGGGTGCATCCCCACTACTCCGCTTCCCCCGCGGGGCTTTTCACACCCCTCCCCTCCCCCCACCGTCCTGCCCAGAGCCCCCCAAGGTGAAGCTGGAGGACCGCAGCACCACCTCGCTGAGTGTCTCTTGGAGCATCCCTCCACCACAGCAGAGCCGCGTGTGGAAGTACGAGGTCACCTACCGCAAGAAGGTAACTCTCAAAGGGTTGGGGCTGTCCCCCCTGGGCTTCGAGCAGAGGACCAGCTGGTCACATAGACGCTCACTGCACAACACAGCCATCTGAAGAAGCGCTGTTCTGCAGATGAGGAAACTGGGGTCTGGGGTCTTCCTGAGAGTTGCCTTTCCCAGGCCAGCCCAGCAGAGATTTGTGGGAAAGAAGACATAGTGTTCTGGAATCCCCAGAAGAGATAGTCTTGGGTGGTGGGGAGCCAGGTCTTGGGGATCAGACAGACCCGGGTTTGAGTCCTGGGTCACGCATTTGCTGGTTATGACCTGGAGTGAGTCGCTTCACTTCTCTGAGCCTCAGCTTCCTCCTCTGTAAGGAGAGCATCGAGGTTGCTAACGTAGCTTGTCACCTTGCTAAGCTGGGGTTGCTCTCTGGTGGGCTAAGCTGATGGCCCTGCCCTCACTGTCTGTCCCTCCACCCGCCAAACACCCACAGGGGGACTCCAACAGCTACAACGTGCGCCGCACTGAAGGCTTCTCCGTGACCCTGGATGACCTGGCTCCGGACACCATCTACCTGGTCCAGGTGCAGGCGCTGACGCAGGAGGGCCAGGGTGCTGGCAGCAAGGTGCACGAGTTCCAGACGCTGTGTGAGTCGGGGACCAGGGTGTGGGCCAGGCCAGAGTCCTGAAACAACCGGGACATCGTGGGCAGAGGGAATGGCTCAAAGAACTTAGAAGTGTCCCCTTCCTGGTCGGCCAGGGCCTAGGACAGCCCAGTGTGGGTCGGCCCCAAGTCTGGGGAGGGGGCAGAATTGAGGGCTGGGGGTGTGGGAACCAGCTGTGTATCCAGGGCAGTGTTGTGAGAAGGAAGGATGTGGGCTCTGGTATCGGTGGGCCCAGTTCAAATTCTGCATCGTGGAGAGAGTCCCACACACCTGAGACTACCTGCTGTATTCCCTGGGGAAGCCCTCTCATTTGCCATCTATGAAATGGGAATAAATATCCTCATGGACCATCACTAGTAAAGGCACCCGGCAGGTGTCTTGGGGCCCTAATGTACAACCGGGGGTATTACCATGATTTGAAGTGTGGGGGGCTCCCTTGTCATCTGCTGGTCTCTCCCTGGCAGCCACGGAAGGATCTAGCAACGTGGCAGTGATTGGTGGTGTGGCCGTTGGTGTGGTCTTGCTTCTGGTGCTGGCAGGAATTGGCTTCTTCATCCACCGCAGGTTCGTTGGAGCCTACGCCCTGGCTCCCCAAGGGCTTAGGTGGGACACAGGGGCGGGAACCTCAGTTTCCTGTGTGGAAGATGAGGCTGATAGGAATCTAGTCCCTGCCTCCCGGGGGGCTGTAAAGATGTAATGATCTGTAAAGGGCTCAGCACGGCACCTGCGAGGCTCAGGGCATGGTGGTCATTATGACAGTGCGTCCACACTTCCTCGGGACACGCGGGCAGGAAGCTCTGGGGAGCTCTAATGAGGAGAGCCTTCATTACAGCCACTTAAGGGGCCATTACGGGGTGTAGATCCCAAGGAGTGAGCCCGGCTTGCTCATTTCCTCTCCCCCTGGCCTTCCCCATGCCCTCTGCCTGACTCAGCAGAGGGCTGAGCACACCAGGCCCGCACGCTGGACCAGAGTCGGGTCAGGAAGCTCCCCGGCTGGGGCGGGTCACTGACCTCCCTGCGTGTTTGGTTTCCCATGGGGTCTCTCAGGAGGAAGAGCCTGCGGACGCGCCAGTCCTCGGAAGACGTTTACTTTTCCAAGTCAGGTGAGATGCAGCACCGCCTCCATGCCTGGCCTGCTGTCCCCACGGGCCTCCCCAGCTCTGTGGTAGAGATGGGGGCAGCCAGGGCACTCCCTGGGCGTCCTCGGGCAGCTCAGAGGGCTGAGCCAGAAGCTCCTGAGGTGTCCGGACTGTTGCCTACTCCCCCTCCCCCTCCTCCAAGGCAGCCCCTCGTAGGGACCCCTCCCCTCCCCAAACTGTCTATGACCCTGCCCTTCCTTCCCCTCCCAGAACAACTGAAGCCCCTGAAGACATACGTGGACCCACACACATACGAGGACCCCAACCAGGCTGTGCTCAAGTTCACCACCGAGATCCATCCGTCCTGTGTCACACGGCAGAAGGTGATCGGAGCAGGTGAGGTTAAGCGCTGGCCGAGGGGCCTGGTACGGGTTGGGAGCACCCGACGCCCGGGCTGACTGCGGTGTGTCTCCCACGTCGCCCGCCTGCAGGAGAGTTTGGGGAGGTGTACAAGGGCACGCTGAAGGTGTCGGGCAAGAAGGAGGTACCCGTGGCCATCAAGACGCTGAAAGCCGGCTACACAGAGAAGCAGCGGGTGGACTTTCTCAGCGAGGCCAGCATCATGGGCCAGTTCAGCCACCACAACATCATCCGCCTGGAGGGCGTTGTCTCCAAGTGTGAGGCCCGGCTCCAGAGTGGGGTGTGGGGGACCCACGCGGGGAATGGGGGGGACTGCCCCCCGGGGCCTCTGATAGAGCCTCTGTTCATAGATGTGCCCACCCCAGCCCCGCCTGTGCCTCTTCCCTCCACCCGTGGCCATCCCCTCACACCTGTGCTCACCCCTGCAGACAAGCCCATGATGATCATCACCGAATACATGGAGAATGGGGCTCTGGACAAGTTCCTTCGGGTGAGGACGTGGGCCGGGGTGGGCCGGGATCTGTGGCCGGCGCTTAGGGGCCCTGGTGGGCACGGGGCTGGCTGGCAGCTGAGGGCCTGTGCTCTGGCAGGAGAAGGATGGCGAGTTCAGCGTGCTGCAGCTGGTGGGCATGCTGCGGGGCATCGCGGCCGGCATGAAGTACCTGGCCAACATGAATTACGTCCACCGCGACCTGGCTGCCCGCAACATCCTCGTCAACTGCAACCTGGTCTGCAAGGTGTCTGACTTCGGCCTGTCCCGTGTGCTGGAGGACGACCCCGAGGCCACCTACACCACCAGTGTAAGGGCTGGGGCGGCTGTCACCTGGGATGGGGGCCTCAAGGTGAGGCAGCCTTCGCTCTGCTCCGGGGTCCTCTCCCCTACACACCTGGGGCGTGGGCCTCAGGAGGCAAGAATGCCTCTGGGGAGCATGGAGGAAGGGCCCTGACTGCGATCGTCCTGGGGGTGGCCTAAGGGACAGTAGTGATTGGCCAGGTCCCCGCAGGGTGGCAAGATCCCGATCCGCTGGACGGCTCCGGAGGCCATCTCCTACCGCAAGTTCACCTCCGCTAGCGACGTGTGGAGCTATGGCATCGTCATGTGGGAGGTGATGACGTACGGCGAGCGGCCCTACTGGGAGCTGTCGAACCACGAGGTAGGCCCCCTCGCCCTGCCCAGCCCCATCCGGATTTGAACTGAAACCCTTTACTCATTCTCGAACCCCAGGGGCTGGGCAGAGAAGAGTTTTGGGGGCTAATCTTCATCTGGTACAGCCCTTCATTGGTTCGTTCAGTGAATGTTTATTGAGGGCCTACCATGTGTCAGGCCTTGTGCTAAGCTTCAGACCCAGTCCCTGCTTACACTCAGCGGAAGGACGAGGAAAGAAGTAGTGGGTGTGGGGGAAGTGTGTGCGTGCATGCATGTGTGTATCTGTGTGTGTGTGTGTGTGTGTGTGCGCACAAGTGCCTGGTGCCTCATGCAGCCTGGAGGCCTGGAAGGCTTCCCAGAGGAGGCCACGTCTCAGCTAGGACTAAGGCACGATAAAGCAGCAGCCAGGTGAAGCCATGGAGGGGGAAGAGTGCTCTGGCTGAAGGGAGCAGAGCGTATAGGCGCCCAGAGACCTCAGGGAGGCTGGTTGCAGGGCACAGAGCATGGCTGCTGCCCGGGGTACCCTGTGAGGGAACGAAGTCAGGAGACCCTTCCTCCTCTGGAGACACCCTCTTAGCACTCGTCCTTTGTGTAGCGCTAAAGTTTGTGTGTCGTGCTCAAGGAAGGGGGCCCAACCCCTCTGTTTCGGGGGCTCCCCTTCTCTCCTCTGCCAACCCCTGTGTATGCGGGAGTTTGAGGGCTGTGAAGGCACCCCTGACCATCCTGCTCGCCCCCTCCCCCAGGTGATGAAGGCCATTAATGATGGCTTCCGGCTTCCCACACCCATGGACTGCCCCTCCGCCATCTACCAGCTCATGATGCAGTGCTGGCAGCAGGAGCGTGCCCGCCGCCCCAAGTTCGCTGACATTGTCAGCATCCTGGACAAGCTCATCCGAGCCCCCGAATCCCTCAAGACCCTGGCTGACTTTGACCCCCGGTGGGTTCCATACCCTCTGTCCAGGGTGGCCCCCAGTTTTACTCCTGAGCCACTTCAGCGTAATGGACAGCCAGGGGTGGTGGGCAAGGGGCTCAGAAGTTACACGTGGGCTTTACTTAGACTGGACCGGCTTGGCTCAGGTGGCACTAACGGAACCAATCAGCATATACGGTAAACGTGCCAGCGCGGCACTCAGCGCTTAACGTGTTTTAACTCATTTAAACAACTTAGGAGTTGGGTCCTGTAATCATCCCCCGTTTGTAGATGAGGAAACAGACGTAGGGCAATTAAGTGTCTTATGTGCCGGCAAGTGGCCAGGCTGGGTCTGTGACTCTGAAAACCTGACTCTCTTAACATTTGGTTATTTTGTAGTAACTGGTGGTGGTATCGTCAGTAGAAGCAGAGGGGCAGCAGGAGCTATAAACACTGAGTGCTCCCGACACATCAGGCAGACTCCCGGAAGCCTACCTGACTTGGCTGCCCCGTTGCCCAGATGAGGAAACCGAGGCACAGGGCAGCTGAGTGAATTGCCGGGGTTAGGGAGCAGCCTCATGGGCTAGGTGCTGCAGCCCCTCACTCGCGGGCCGGTATCTCCTGTTTCAGGGTGTCCATCCGGCTGCCCAGCACCAGCGGCTCAGAGGGTGTGCCCTTCCGCACGGTGTCCGAGTGGCTGGAATCCATCAAGATGCAGCAGTACACTGAGCACTTCCTGGCGGCCGGCTACACGGCCATCGAGAAGGTGGTGCAGATGACCAACGAGTGAGTCTGCGCTCAGGTCCCACCCGCGCCTGCCCTCTCCCGCCTCCTGCCTCCCCAGGCTGCCTCTGGCTCCACCACCCATCTGCTCTTCTCTCTACCTTCCCAATGCTCCCCTCTCTTCTCTTTCTCTCTCCTTCTCTTTTGGGGAGAGTGGCTTTGCAGGAAGGGCAGAACCAGGCTGGCAGCCAGCAATTCTGGTCACTTACTCGTGGCTCCGTCCTCTTCCTACATCTTTTTTCCACAGCGAGAAAATAATAGTAATTGTGATCATAACCGTAGCATTTATCGTGGGGCTGTGCCAGCTCTGTGCCTGAGCACTTTGAACCAGCCCTCGTGATAACTTG
This sequence comes from Eschrichtius robustus, assembly GCF_028021215.1. Classification (NCBI taxonomy): domain Eukaryota; kingdom Metazoa; phylum Chordata; class Mammalia; order Artiodactyla; family Eschrichtiidae; genus Eschrichtius; species Eschrichtius robustus. Next base: position 12,665,351 of record NC_090826.1, on the reverse strand, counting down.
GCAGGTGGTTCCCGTCAGTAGTCCCACTGGGCGGGTCAGAAACAGTACAGCCCAGGGTCCGTGGCCATTTGGGGGATTCCAGCCCTGGTCAGTCAGGGTCCAGAGCTCAGGGACCATGGAGGTCATTAGTGGAGAAACGGAGGCTCAGAGAGGTTACATGGCTTACTCCAGGTCACACAGTTTGTAGCTGAGAAAAGAAAGGCTTCACTTCACAGCCATCACCTGGTTGAATTCCCTATTTGCCTTGTGAATAGGTGCTATTATTACTTCCCTATTTAAGTAGGGAAACTGAGGCTGAAAGGTTACATAGGTTGCCCGAGGTCACGCAGCCAGTTAGGGGCAGTGTTCCTCTCCAGGATGCTGAGAAGAAATGGGCAGAGCCCTTGGACTTTCCTGGCTGATGCCGAGGAGAGAGGGCACCAGGCCAGCCCATCCCAGGCACCTCTCCCCGTGTGGTTGACTCAGCCCTGCGGTCCAGCTTGGCACGAAGTGCCAGTTACCCCTTGCCCTGGCCCTGGGTTCTGCCTTTTGTCAGGCTGCCCCATGGGAGCTCTTCTCTCCTCCCAGCTCCAGCATTAGGGACCCTTCCCGGCATGGCCTTGGCATGGACACCTCCTCCCACCCGAGGAGGGAGAAGACATTAGCCTCTTAGCCTTTTGTGCTCCTAAAAATACTGTTAGTTCCCAATAGCCCAGCTTGTGTAAGGTCCAAGGTCATGGTGGGAATGAGCCTTGGGGCTGAGAGGTTTTGGGAATCACATGGGAAGGGATGACCCAGGCGTCCCACAGTTCTGGGTCACAGTTCTGGGATTTGGGCCTGTGTCTGAACGTTCTCCAAGGCCTCTGAAAACTGCTCAACTGGGCTTCTGACCTGCTGCTCAAGGCCCCTCAGACCAGGCCCCGGCCTGTCCCAGGGGAAGGCCAGGATGAAAGTCAGGCAGGGACAGAGCTGACCAGAGGGCGGCCTGGAAATGTGGAGAGAAGAGACGGGCCCCAGGGTATCTTTTGTTTCCAGCCAACTGCAGGGTCCAAAGCTTGGGCTCTGCAGTCACACCTGGGTTCGAGTCCCACACTGGCCACTCCCTAGCCGGTGGTTTTGGTCAAATTAGCTTCCATCTTTGAGCCTTGGTTTCTGTTTCCCCGTTGTGGGGATTGCATGGGTGTAATACAGATGATATGCCTGGTACACAGTAAGGGCTTAACCCACGTCGCTGTTCCCTTTTCCTCCATGCCCTTGCTTTCCACCCATAGCCCGTGGGCAAATACCAGGGTTCCTCGGCTCCCTCCTCTAACCTGGGAACCTGGGACAGCCCCCTTTGCCCCTCCAGGAGCTCCCACCGAGGACAGTACAGTTTCTCTTCTGGGTGAGCAGAGCTGAGGGCACGGAGAAGTGCATACAGGAAACACATGTTCGTAGAAGCTTCCCGAAATAGCCCGGGGTGCTCCTCGGCCAATTCCTTTCCCACGAGCAGGAGCAGGGACAGGGCTGTCTTGGATCGGTGGAGGGTGTGTGTGCTGTGTTTTGAAAAGGCCTGCATAAAGGCAGGAAGTCATTCCACGCTGCCTCTCCTCCCATCAGCTCCACTGGTGCTCAGATCTGGGGCCTGTGTGACTCACGCCACTGCCTCCTTCATTATTTCAATTAAATGAAAGAAAGGGGGGTCTCAAAGTGCTTTTTCACCCCGAGAGTTGTGTCTACACATGCTGTGGATCCCAGCGCGAGGCTCTGAGCCGCTCTCAGAATTCAGCCCTTCTGGGATGGGGTCTGGGTTTCGGCTTCAATGCCCTTACCCCCGCCTTTGCCTCCCTGCTTCCTTTGCCCCCTCCCAGGGGGCTGGCTGCTCGGTTCCCTGTGGTCCCACAGTGGCCACCTTTTCTCGTCTTGAGCATTCACCGTGTTATTTTGGAGTCACTTGAGTTTCTAGCTAGAGTAGTGAGTGGTTCTAAATGTGTTTCGAGGAGCTAATGAAAGCAGTGGATGTTACACCCCAGAAAAATACCCAGTCCAACAAAAGGCCCGTCCAGAGTGCGAGGCTGTGGCGTACAGCGTCCTGAGAGGGCGTAGGGACACTGGCTGATAGGTCTTCTGGTCTCCGAGTGCCCTCAGCACAGGCTTGGCTCGGATGGGATGTTTGCTGAGAGGATGAATGATCAGGCCACCTCTCCCTCCACTCTCCTTGCGCCAAGGGCCAGCGCACTGTCCGTGCTCACCGGGGAGGTTGTGGCCTTTGAATTCCCTCAGGCCGGGGCTGGCCTTGCGCGTGCTCAGGAAGAAGGTGGCCTCAGTCGTGTGCTTCCCCACCCCTATGATGGGAGTTGATCCAAGGAAGTGACTGCCCTGGATCTCCGAGTGAGGAACTGAGGCTGGGGCAGGAACAGACTTGCAAGAGGCTGCAGGCATTGGCCGGTCTGGGAGCCTCATCCTGTGTGTGTCTCTGCTTATAGTTAGGAAATGAGGCCAGGGAAGGTTTGGGGGGCTTTGTGTTGGAAGAGAATGGGGCTGGGGCAAGTGGCTTAGAAGCATCTAATCAGAGCCTCCTATTTTACGTATAAAGAAACTGTGGCCCAAAGACAGGACAGGACCCACCCGAGGCTCTGGTGGAATCCTGGACTAGAATTCGGCCTCCTGCCTCCCAGCCCAGGACTTCTCCTCCTAGATGGACCTCAGAAGCACCCTCAGTTCCCGCCCTGTCAAGTTAACTTCACCAACCTGGGAGAGGGGCCCCAGGCAGCCTGGGCAATGGCTCAGTCGCCACTAAAGTATTCATTCATTCATTCATTCATTCATTCAGCAGACACTCCTTGAGGGCCTACTGTTTACCAGGCCTATCCTGGACCTTGGGAGGGGCTGGGGGTGAGGGGATGAGCCTGGGGCACTAGGCCCGGCCGTTGCTCTGCTATAGCTAACATAACCCACTGGTCCTTAAACCATACATCAGGGTCTTTGGGATCTGATCAAATGCAGACTCCCTGCCCCACCTTCAGAACTTCAAAGTCAGTGAGTCTGGAGTTGGGCCCAGGATCCTGCCTTTTCAGTAAGTGCCTCCTTCCCTTCTGGTCCGAATACTTATCTGGGAGCCACACTTAGAGACCTACAGGTATGGGGAAAACAGTGCTTCTTTTCCAACACCCTCAACTGTATAGGTTAGAAATGGCACTGTAGTGTTAGATTAGGAAGTTCTCCCAGATGTCTGACTTCTGGCCTTCCTGCTTCAACCCCTGAGCCACCCTCCCACACACCTGCTCTTCTGTGCTCAGCACTTCTCCAGGGGCTCCCAGAGCCTGTGGGAAAGGCATGTCCCCGGAATTGCAAATAGGATCTTGCACCATGTAATTAGCTCCCTTTACAGCCAGGAGACGTCCCGTAAAAACCTGGGTGTTTTCAAGGGTTTGGGCTGGTGGACGAGGATGGTGAAAGAGGACACTCCCAGAGTGAGCAGTAAGGTCCGCTCCAGGGCTCCTGGAGTGTTAGTGCTTTTACAAGGGGATGGAGGGGCATGGAAAGGAGGGGCAGGGAAGGGCTATGGGCTCCCGGGTGTGTCTTTCTATCTGGTACTAATGCCGCCTCACCCCTCTGCCACCAGTATCCGGGATCTCCCACTTTCCAGTTAGGCACTGTTATCCCATTTTACAGGTGAGGAAATTGAGGTCCCTAAAGGGAAATCCCCTACCTCAGGGTAACCTAGTCACTGGATCTGGTCACCTGAAAGCCCCTCCCATTAGAGACCAGCAGAACTTTAACCTCTGATGGCCCCTCAGCAAGGATTTCCTGAGTCCTTCCTCCGTTATGAGAACTTGGAGGGAGTGGAGGTGAAATAAGGCGATGGCTGTGAAGAGACCTTGGGCAGAGAGCTTTGAGCGACACCCCCAGAGGGTCCCTGGCATCTGGTGATGGCATCAGTGCTGCCTGGGGAGGAGCCTTACCTGGGGACAGACCCCAGGGTGGGGGAGGGAAGCCTTTGTTCACAGCTGGCTTGATTCAGCTCCTCCACCTCTTAGCCTGGGTCACTTTGGGCAAGTCACTTCACCTCTTTGAGCCTCAGTTTTCTAGTCTGCAAAATGGGGGCAAAAACAGCACCTACCATAGAGATTTTGTGCAGATTTGATTTTAAAAAAAACAAAAGCTGCTCGCATTCAGCACTTCAATCATTTTCCAAATTTTGTCGGTGTCGGCAGGCTTTCAGGATAAAGATCCTCTCATCAGACCTCTGCCTTACGAGCTCTCTGCCCCCCAGGTGCCCAAGGCCCCCTCCCCGGTCCCTCTTCTCCCCCCTCACCTCCCTCCCATGGCTGCCCACCTCTCCAGAGCAGGCCCCTCACTCTCCCTCTCTCCCTCCCCCACACAGCGACATCAAGAGGATCGGGGTGCGGCTGCCCGGCCACCAGAAGCGCATTGCCTACAGCCTGCTGGGCCTCAAGGACCAGGTGAACGCAGTGGGGATCCCCATCTGAGCCCTGACAGACCTCGTGACCCCCTCAGCTAAGAATACTTGAAGAAACAGACTGGCTTCCCTGCCAGCTCCATGCTGGGCCACTAGGGACCTTATTTATTTCTAGTCGTTCTTTATTGATGCCACCCTGAGGGCTCTGCTGGGGGGTCTTGGACGATACCTTGGCCTGAGCTGAGGAGATGCTCAGGGACCTTGGGCAGGGGGGCCTCTTCACCTACAAAGGACAGACAGCCAAGCACTTAGCAGTCACCATCGTGTTCCCAGCATCCCCTGGGGCAGGAGCCCCGCCAAGGCCTTTGGACACACACGTGGGACATTGCTAAACTGACCTCCCCTTCGCCGTCTCAGGAGGTGGGGCGGTCAGCCTGCAGCGGTCACAGGAGCAGGGTACCTCACGAGAAGAGGACAAACAGCAAAGTCCGCTGGGCAAGACCCACAGTGGTTCTCCCGTCCCTCTAGTGCCTTCCTCAGCCCCCCAGGCCCCATCCTCAGCCCCCACGGGCCAAACTCTTGCTTCCTCGGGGCCCTCACAGGATGCTTGGTTGTGTGGAGGGTTTTTTTTTTTTTTTTAAATATATATTTTGTACTTTGTGGAGAGAATGTGTGTGTGACGGAGGCCCGGCTAGGACTGGGGGCAGACAACGGCCTGTGTCAGACATTCCCAGGCTGGGGGCTGGCCCATCCGGCCTCTCACCCCTTTAGACAACATTTTCTACTCTGTCAGTATTAATGATTTTGTTCTGTTGGGTATTTTTTTTCGAACCTTAATTTATTATTATTTTTTTTATATTTATTGTTAGGAAATGACTTATTTCTGCTCTGAAATAAAGTTGCAGATTGTTCAAACAGTGGGGTTGGAGAGGCTTTGTGTCAGCAGTGGGTGGGGGAGGGCTCACCCCACCCAGAGTGTTTAAACAGAGCTTCTTACGCAAGGCACACATGTCATGGAACCCTGGGAATGGGGTGGGTGGGAGGTGGGCGGCGGGCCAGGGAGCGGGCCCTGCCGAGTCCGGCTTCCATGCCAACAGGCCTCTGTCACCTTTGATCTCAAGGCTTCTGGAGGGCTTGGTGGGGGGGCAGGGGGAGAACGGTGAGAACAGCCATCAGCCTCCCTCCCACACATCTCCATGGAGTTGCTGAAATAGATTCATCATCCATGTAGGGCTCTGAGGTTTACAAAACTTTTCACAAGTTTGGGCTTGTTGGAGCCTTAGCACTCCGAGTTTTGTGGGTAGCCCCATTTTACAGAAGAAGAAAACTGAGGCCGGGCCCAGTGACAGGGCTTGCCCAAGGCTACACAGTGAGTTAGAGGCAGAGGCCAGACTTGAAAGCAGGGCCTTGAATCCCAGTTAGATGCTTTTCTCACAGAGGGGTGACTGAGACTCAGAGATGTGCAGTGACTTGCCCGAAGTCACACAGCAGGAAGGAGCAGAGGCTTTGAGGGAAGCCAAAGCCCGGATATTACACCCTAAACCTTCTCCACTGTACCAGGTTGCTGCCCGGTATGCCAGAGGTTGTTCACAGTGGGCCTTAGAAAGGTGTCATACACGGGTGACCAGAGACAGGACCAGATGAGCAGAAGTGGTCTGGGGCACAGGAGGAAGCCTTCCTGGAGGAGGTGATCCAGAGCTAAGAGCTCAGGGACAAGTAGGAATTAACCAGTGAAGCACTGGGAGAGGGTGATGCAGGCAGAGTAAACTGTGGAGGTATGAAACCGAGTGATGTTGTAAGGAGGAACCACAAGCAATCTGGTGTTATTAGGGCGTGACGTAGGGTGCTGAAGAGGTCTACAGGGCCTTGTAAGGCAGTTCCAGGAGTGGGGATTTTAAGTTGAGGGCAATGGGGTGACACTCAAGATTTTAAATAAGAAGAGACGTGATTACAGTGCCCCAAACAGGAGTCACTGGTAGAGGCAGGCCCAGAACTCGGGCCTCTTGACTCCCAGCCTAGAGCTATGGGGAGACAGGAGACATTCTGGCAAAGTTGGGAGGGCGCTCAGCTTGCCTTGGGGCCTCAAGATGCCTACTCTGCCCTGACTCCCTACAGCTGCAGGAGAGCTGTCTCCATGGGGAGCTCTGGGTCCTGGCCCACTGAGCATCAGTGTTTCCTGAAGTGTTGGGCAGGGCTGGGGCTGGGAAAGGTAAGGGAGGACAGGGACCAGCTCACCGGACCTTTCTCCCATTAGCACTGGGCCACCTGGGTGTGCTGGGCATGGCGGCTGAGTCAGGCCTTCCTGGGACCTGACCCTTGCCTGTCGTGCCCCAGGTGGCCACCGTGGCTCTGTTGCTGGGCTGTGGCAACTGCCACCACTGTTGACAAAGCTGTTGGTCCAGCAAGGAACAAGCCTATAATCCCCCAGCGGTCTGGGCTGTGAGGGCACCTGAGACCAGGCTCAGTCCCATTCCCAAAGCGACTCAGCCACCCAGTGGCCCCAGTGGTGAGCAGGAGTGGACACAAGAGGTGGCTCAGCATGGTGGGGAGGTGACAGCCTGTGTTCCCTCACTCACTCTCTCACAGCCCCAGTGGACATAAGGCCTACTAAGGGCATATGACATTGCACAGGCCTGTGGCCTACAGACTGGGTCAAAGGCCAGTGGGCAGCCATCTGGAGCCTCCAACAGACCCCACGATTGGCAAGAGGGGAAACTTAATTTTTTAAATGAGGGCAAACCCAGTTCTCCCCTCCAAAGGGCCTAGAAGCTGTGACATCCTGGTAGCAATAAGCACATCCAGCCCCCAGATCTTGGTTCCTAAACACCACTCTCTAATAAAAGGAATCAGAGCTCCTTAGAGAAATGACTGATTCCAGGGCTGAGGCAGGGAAAAATGCAAGATGAGTCTGGAGCATCTTGCAGTGCTAGAGAGTAGGGAGATGCTCAAAAAATAAACAGATGGTGGGATATCAGAACAGGAGCCAACCTGAAAGAGATCCCAATGGCCAAACCTAAACCAGGATGAGCAACAGAGCAAATAACAGAATTAGATTATCATCCAAAGTATAAAATAAATATCCATGAGTCCATACTGATACAATGATTGAAGAAATAAATAAATGGGGGAGACTAGACAAATCTCCCTTACAGAAGAATTTCAAATAATTCATGTAGGTTTTCCCCCTCCAGGAGGCGGAGCTTAATCCCCCACTTCTCTGAGTGTGGGCTGGACCTAGTGAAACCCTCCAAAGAAAGGAAGTATAAAAAGGGTTTAAAAAAGAAAAAGAAAAAATTTTTACAGTAGAGAAACCTGGCAAACACCACCATAACCAAGTTAACACCATCAGTGAAAAAACAAACAAACCCAGGAATATGTTGCTTGAATTTGATTGGATGTCAGCAAACACACAGGAGTTACCAGGTGCCACCCACTGCTCCAAGTGCTTTGCCCATATTTACTCATTTAATCTTTCCAACAACCCTTCGAGGTAGGTACCATCATTATCCCATTTTATAGATTTGAACAGTGAGGCACAGGGAGGTTAAGTAACTCGCCAGAGCCACTGGCTCAAGCACAGAAGGAGCAGGAGTTGAGCCCAGGCAGTCTGGGGCCTTGATAAAGTGGTTTTCCCTTTGCCACCTTCAACTGCCAAGACAGGACATTCTCCTCTCTCTGCTATAATGGGCACCTCCGGAAACTGAGGCCACATAACCTGCCCAAGATCTCCAAATACCACAGGGCCGCAATGCCCCAGGCACCCAGATTGGAGTGGGGAGGGGAGAGGATGGAGACTGCTTGCTGCTTCCTCCTGCTCTGGGCCATGCTGGGCATTGGGCCGGTAGGGATGAATAAGGTCCTTCTCTGCCCTCAAGGAGCTCTTAGCCAGGCAGGGGCAGCAGTGGCAACACAGCAGGACTCAGGCCAAGCAGGAGAGGAGCTGGGTATCATAGGAGCCAGAGGGGGGCACCTGACTCAGCCTGGAAGGTTCAGGCAGGCTTTCTGGAAGAAGAGAAACCATCCAAGTTGAGGCCAAGGTCAAGAGGGAGTCCATCAGGTGAGGGGGAGAGGAGGGTCCCCAGAAGAGCTTGTCCCTGCCCTCCATACTCCAGACCTTTGTGAGTGGGGCCTGAGTCTCCCTCATTTGACCAGGACAAGCCCTGCTCTGGTTCCAACGCCACCCTGGCCCCTGGCTGTTGCGCGATGAGCAGCCCTATGACGCCAGCCCTGCTCTCATTCCCACCCCACGCAGAACCTTCATCTCTGGCCTCAGTCATCTCAGCTGGGAAGTGGGCCTGCAGCCCACTGCCCTCCCTGGGCTCTGAGCTGCAGGGGCCTTGGCAGCCCTCTGATGCACCCAACAAAGCCCTAAAGGAGGCAAAGGCAGCAATTACAAGGATGCTGGGTGGGGAGTTGCCCTCTTTCTCTTCTGCTCCCGGTCTGGGTGGCAAGTCAAAACAGTATCACCAGGCGCCGGCCTTGGGTCTTCTAGCTAACTAGTAAATCATAAAGTAGTGGGCGAGCTCTCTGCCCCTCCTCCTCACCCCATTCCCCACCTCTAGCTGTGGCCCAGGGCTGAGGGTAGGGCCTGGTACACAACAGATGCCACTAGAACAGGGGTTGGATGCTTGCGATGTGTAAAGTGCTTGCATTCTCAGCTCTGGTCTTCTGAGCCTTTGCGCATGATCGCCATGCCTCCATGGCCCCCTCCCCAGAACAGTGTTTGGCACCCACTAGGCCCTCAATAAATATTTGCTCAATAAACAAAGAATGAAGGAGAGAGGGGCCACGCTTTTGGGATCTGGGGGCTCAGTGGAGCCATATGGAGCCAGATTATTCAATATCCCCACATGTGGGTTGTGTCCGGGAGGCATGCTATGCAGACGGCTTCAGCTCTCCCTGGCTGGCCAGGACCACGCACGCAAGCAGTAAAGGAGAAGGGATTGAGCATTTCTGAGCACTCACTATGTGCCAGTCAGTGTGCTAAGCCCGAGACCCACATTGTCTTATTGAAAGATCACAATGACTCTGCAAGGCATGGATTATCCCCATTATACAGATGGGGACACTGAGGCTCAGCAAGGTTATGGTATCAGACCAAGATCCCACAGCCAGGAGGTGACACAGCAGAATATGAGACAAGGGCTATCTCATCCCATTGCCTGCTGCTGAGTGACATCTGGGAGTTGTGGGGTTCTTAGGAAGCAGGGCAGAAGGAAGACCCTTGACTGGAAGAAGAAGGGGGCTCTGTCACCTCCTGACGACCTTGCTGTGGGACCCTGGTCGTGTCCCTTGGGGCGCTGCATCTCGGTTTGTCCATTTGTCATATGGAGGGTGTGAGGAAGTCCATCCAGGCTGGGCTGAGGGGCTCCTGCCCCCCAACCACAGATTGCCACCCCCCCACTCCTGGCACCCTCTCCCCAGGCAGCTCCAGGCAGCAGGCCCCACTCCAGCCCCTCGGGGTCTGGCTTTCTAATGCAAACCTTATCAGCTATTCTCTGTTGGCAGAACCAGACCGGGGTTTCTGGGAAGCTGCGGCTGCATCCCCCCTGCCAGGGGCCCCATTTCAGCAGCCTCATCACATTCCCCAGCAGCCTCGGCAGCCTGGATGGACGGATGCAGTTTCCACTCTGGTCTGGCAGCCAGGCAGCTGCATGACCAGGTCTCCTGCTGGGCAGAGGGGTCCTTCCCCCAGGGACCAAGCCTCGGGGCCAGGCAAACCAATCCCAGCATCTGGGCCCAGACAGTTACACTCCAAAGCCCCAGGACGTCTCCACATGCCTCTTCCCCCAAACTCCACACCTCTCCCATTGCTCCTTCCAGACACCCCAACCTGCTCTCAATTCCCCATCTGAGCCCTCCCCCATCTCCGCACAGACTCCCCCCCTTTAGTTATGCTTGAGGAAACTGCACTCACTCTTCCAGGCCCAACTCAAGTTCTCCATCCTCCAGGAGACCTCCAGAACCATTCCTGCTACCAACTGATTTGGGAAAAACCAGCCCCATTCTCCCATGCGGCTTCAGCACATGGACCACAACGGGGCTGGAAAGACGTTCAAGGTGGGTCCTTCTGTCCCTCACTCGCTCCTCTGAGCAAGTGAGGGACAGAAGTTCCCTCCATATCCCTTTCTTCAAGAACTCCATGAACTGGAACTGTTATCATCTACCCCATGGGCAGGGGGACTGTGTACCCCATTTGCCCATGATAACTTACTTGGTCACCCTACCGTGGGGTATACAGAAGGGAAAGGCTTGCCCAAAGCCCCGCAGCTGGCAAGTGGCAGAGTCAGGATCAGAACTTGGCACGTTGGCCCAGAGCCCTGCTCCCCACTGATGGGTTTCTGAGTGAACGAGACTAGGCTTTCTCCAGGGCCTACTCTGTGCCACCCACTGCCTGGACCTCTTTCCCACACACCCTTGGCATGGCCCACCATCTTCCTCTGACCTTTCAGCGCATGCATCACAACCTCAGAGAGGATCCCCCATCACCCAACTTAAAGGTACCCCTGACCCCCACCATATCTCCTTCATGCACTTTTGACTCTTTGCAGCTACAGGCTCACATGATATGATAATCGTCTGTCATAGACGCCACCTCCTGCCTGCCAGCCAGTTCCATGAGGGCAAGGGCAGGCCTGTTTCGTGGCTCCTGGATCCCCAGACCTGACTCCTGTGGGCTGCCCTCACATATTTAATGTCGGAATCGGTGAATGGTTCTTGGTACTAGGGAAAGGGTGGGGAGTGGGAGAATCCAAGTGGTCCCCTCACAGAACCCCCCACCCCCCAGTCTGCCTGGGGAGAGACATTCATGGAAACTAGAATACTCAAAAGTTCAGTGCTGTGTGCTATGACCCAGAGAAAGAGCAACTTGGTCATTCTGGGGTGGGTCAGGGAAAGCTTCCTGGAAGAGGCAGCCTCTAAGCTGACTTGAAAGATGAGGTGGTAGGTTCATCTCAGAAGCCAAAGGACAGCCAGTGTGTCTGGCCTTCCGAGATGGTCTCGTTGCCCTGCTAGGGATTTAATTTTGATCCCGAGGGTGGCACCAAGGAGCAGATTCTTAACATGGGGGGAGGGGGATGGGCAATAAAAATCTCAACTTTTTTTTTTTTCAGGATTGTGTTGTCCCCTTGTAAAATTTTTTGCCTGCCGTTTGTAAGACCAGAGCCACTGCCTGCCTGGCCCTGCAGGGCCTGCTCTCCAGAACAGGACTGAGCCCCGGAGGATGCAGGTGTCCCGGTCCCACACCCTTCCCACCACATCCCCAGCCATCTGTGTGGGAAGGTCCATTGTGGTGGCCTCTGACATCACGGCGGGGGGCAGCATGATGTCACAGGGCCTCATTGTGGCCATGGAGGGGGAGGTGCCCCCCACCAGAGGCCCGCTCCCCACCCCCTGCCCAATCCTATTAAGCACGGGCTGGGGACAAAGGAAGGCGCTTTGTGCTTTAACCCTGTCTGAAGTGAGTCACTGGCTGCAGAAGGAGGGGACAGCAAGAGGTTGTGCATTCCAGAGCCTGCCACCTCCCCCGGTTGGGCCTCCAGGTCGGGCTGGAGGCCCTGCTGCCACCACCCGTCACTGCCCCCATGTCCCCAGGGCTCCTCGCTGGGCTCCCAGCAAGTAGGACAGCAGAGATAGAGTCCAGGCCCTGCACCTCCTGCCCCAGGTCGCCCTCAGATCTGGGGCCAGAACCTGTGATGAGGAGGCTAGAGGCAGAAACCCCTTTTGGACCCCTGACATGACAATCAGCCTTGAGATGAGGACGGGAGGCCCTGGGGGCTCCAAGGGGCCCTGGGCGGGGAGAAGGAGCAGAGTCAGCTGGAGTCAGAAGGCAAAAGTCCCCGAAAGACAGACCTGGGGGAAGCAGCCTCTGTGCACAGATGCGGGACTGAGACCTAGAGGGACAGAACTTGTCACCCAGCAGCATCCGTGAACATTTATTAAATACCTACTGAGAGCCATACTAGTCTGTGCTGTGGGTTGGTCGTCTAATCCTTGAAACCCTGGACGGTGGTGGCCAGCACCAACCCCAGGCCTGGCCACTTTGGACAGGGACTCAGGGGTCCCTGAGGGAGGAGGGGCAGGACTCCTAAGGCTCAAGCTCTGGGGTCAGAGGACCAGGTTTGCAGTTTCTCCTCGGCCTATGCACTAACTTGCATACTCTCCCTCACTGAGCCTCCGTTTACACATCCATAGAATGGAACTAACTGTACCCCTCTCAGGGGTTGTCCTGAGGGCTGGACGAGATAGTGTGAGCACCCAGAACGCTCCTCCAAATCATTAGCCCAACCTCACCGCCCCCTCAGCTGGAGGTGGGGGCAGGGAGTCTCCTAGTCCTGGCACCCCAGCCCCACCTCCATCTCTCCTTGGGTTTCAACCCTCCGCCAGGCTCTTCCAGGCTGGCATCTGGAACCTGTCTGGGGCCTCCACTGCCGGCTGGGGACACCTAGGTGGGGGGAGGTACAGCTGCAGGAGAGGCCTCAGCACCACCCCTACCGCCTCCCAAGTAGGCTTCTCCATCCTTGGCAGAGTGCCTGGGCACGCAAAGAGGCCAGGGGTAGCTTGGTTTCGGACAACAAAGTCCTGTTTCTCCCCAGCCTGAAGAATGCCTGGCACCCCCTCCTGCCCCTGCCCCATCAATATCTATTACCTAGGCCTAGCGTTCACTCCATGGGGCCCAGGCTGGGCACTGGCTCTGCCCTGAGCCTCTGGGCAGCGCTGGCCCTTTACAGTGTGAGTGCCACTCCTGCCCCTCAGCAGCCTCCCCTGCCCACCATCACACACACACACTCGCACGTGCACACACACACACATACACGCGCCCGCGCACCAAACAGCCCAGCCCTTGGGTCGGAGCCCTGAGCCCAGCCCAGAATCCGAGGCAGTCTGGGGCAAAGATGTCTGCAGCAGGCTACGAAGGAAGAAAGGCCCCCAGAGTGTGAGCGCCCTGCCTCACCTTGCTGTTCCTGTGTCTTTGCACTTGATGATGTTGTTAAAAATATCCAAACTTGGCAAAGCAAAAAGTCACAGCCCCACCCACGCCTGCCCCTATTTTTTGAATTGGTATTGACATGTGAAATCCCAGGGTCTGAGCCCCTGATTCTGTTCAAGCCCCTTATTTTTACCAAGGAGGATGCAGAGGACCAGGATGGGCAAGAGGTTTGCCCAGGGCCACAGAGCCTTGTAGGGCTGGGCCTAGAGGGAGCGTAGGGACCGGTGAAGGCCACACACACTCTGGTGGGATCTCATTCTGAGCCTAGCCGGGGGCAGGGGGGAGAACTGGCCTCCCTGGTAATGGCTGCACCCTTTGTACAGGTGAGAACACTGAGGCTTGGAGGGGAGTGGCCCAAGGTTACCCAGCGAGGGGCAGAGTGAGGATTTGAGCTCCAGCCCTGGGGCCCCACGGTTGGGAAGGATTGTCAGAGATGCTGGGCCCCCAGGTCCCCTCCCTGGCCACCGCAGACCCCAGTACAGCCCCAGGCCTCAGCTAGGGCAGGTCTAACTGGGAGGGGCGAGGCGGGTGTTCAGGCCCAGGCTGCTGCCCTGGTCTTGACCCCTGGGCGGGCTCTGCCCTCCTGCCACAGCCCTGGTCAGATTCTGCCCAGACACCTCAGGAATGTGGGGGGAGGGGGACTCAGGGAAGATGGGGCCTGGGGTCCAGGGGTGGACAGAACAAAGAAGCCACGTGTCTGGACTCTCCCTGCACCCTGGGCTGGACCATAGCTGGCAGAGGGGGACCCCCGAGGGTGGCTCAAGCATGTGTCCCTGAGTGCTGTGTGACCCTTGGAATGCAGCTACCCGTCTCTGGTTTCCCGGGCTGCAAAATGGAGTGCAGGAGCAGGGGACTGCAGGCCGAGGAGCCTGCTGAAGGTCTGAGGCTGGGGCTTCTGGCAGAGGGGTAGAGAGAAGAGGGGGCCAGCCCTGCGGTGGGCTCCTCTCCTTGCCTCCTGCCGCAGCCTCAGGAATTGCCTTAATTACAGCGTCAGCCTCACTGTGCTTCCTGCCATAAACCCAGGAATCTAAATTAGAAGGCAGGAGGCTGGCTCCCCCTTCCCTCCGACCCCTCAAGTCTGCCGGGAAGTTCTCCTGGAGACAGACCGCTGGTGGGGGGCTAACTACAGAGGTGCCCAGGGCTTAGACTGGGGTGGGGGCCAGGCAGGCGGGCGGCTGCCCCCAGAATCCTCGTGTCTGTGTCTGCGAGTGCCTGCTGTGTGCCAGGCAGGGGGCTGAATTAGCTAGCACATTTGATCCTTCCATCAGTACTGCAAGACGGACGTCAAGGTCCATTTTATAGAGGAAGAAACTGAGGCACGAGCTCACGGTCACCCAGGGTGTTGGAGGCTAAGCCAGCTGGACCCAGGTTTCCAGCTCCCAGTCCAGGGCTGGTCCCTTTGTAGAAAGCAGAGGGGAGGGTGGGGGACAGTGGAGATGGCTAGTCCTTCCTGGGGAGTGGAGGGGGTACCCTGAACCGTGAGCCTGCCCCCGCAGCCCCAGGGGGAGATGGGAGGGAGGTGGCTGGGCGGGGGTTGAGGGACTGCTGTGCAGGGACCAGGCAGGGTGCAGGCCAGGCGCAGGGCATGTGAATGGTTCTCCACCACCCTCGGACCTGGCCAGGTAGACCAGCGCTGGGGCTGGGGCCCTTCCGATTCTGACGGAAACCCAGCCAGGGACCAGGGTGCGTGCATGTGTGTGTGTAGCTTGTATTTGTGTGTGACAGTGAGTGTGTGTGTGCCTGCGTGTGGTGGGGTAGTGAGGTCATCTGGGCAGAAGGGAGCTGAGCTTGTCCAAACCACTGGAGCCACTGGGGGAGAGAGAGACAGACTCGGGGTAGGGGGAGGCAGGGAGTAGGGGGTGCTGAGGGAGGGAAAGAGACCAAGGCAGAGAGGAGAGAAACAGGGAAGGACAGAGCCAGAGCCAGAGGGATGAGATGGGGTGGGAGGCAGACAGACAGACAGGATGATGGCGGGTGTCCGGTTGGTGGAGGGGAGACAAGAGATGCCCAGAAAGAGGGCGAATTGGAGAAAGAGGGAGCCAGAACGCAGAGATGGGGGAGGGGTGGGACTCCCCTGGAGGGAAGGGGGCCGTAGTCTAGGCAGCTTCCCACCCATGCCTCCCCTGAGTGGGGGACCAAGGGAGGACCCCTTATGTCTGCTTTTGTTCTGGTCAGTGGGTCTAAGATCACCCGTCCATAAGGCAATATTTTTTTGGGGGGGGATATAACAACCATGATTTTTATTTTATTTTATTTTGAATCTTATTTTATTTATTTTTTATACAGCAGGTTCTTATTAGTTATCTATTTTATACATATTGGTGTATACGTGTCAATCCCAATCTCCCAATTCATCCCACCACCACCCCCCGCCCACCTTCCCTCCTTGGTGTCCATACGTTTGTTCTCTACATCTGTGTCTCTATTTCTGCCTAAGGCAATATTTTGAGGACCTGTTATCTGTGCATGCCAGGGTGTGGTCTACCTAAAGGAGCAAAAGCTCAGAGGCTGAGGAGGCCAGGGAGTGGTCCCAGAGTGTGCCCCGAGAGCATGGGGGGACAAAGAGGGGAGGCTGGCAGAGACAGGAGGGGCAATTCAGACGGAGGAGCAGCATGGGGGTCGTCCAGGAGGCTGTGCAAAGCTGGGTCCGGGCCACACCCTGGCAGGGCTAGGGCAGGGACCAGGCGTCCGCTTCTCACCAGCCACATCCCACACTGGGAGGGGCCTCCCAGTTTTTGGCTCTCCCACCATCCTCCCAGTTTTTGGCTCTCCCACCATCCAACACCCCCTAAGTGGCTTATGAGGCGCCATGGGCCCGGCAACCTGGCTGACTTCTCACTGTGCTCACCCTAACCCAGTGGTTCTCAAGCGTGGTGATTTTGCCCCAACGGGACATCTGACAATGTCTGAAGACATTTTTTTTTGTCACAATTGAGGTGTGTGTGTGTGTGTGTGTGTGTGTGTGCTACTGGTGTCTAGTGGTAGAGGCCAGGCATGCTGCTAAACATCCTATAGGACAGCCTGTACAACCAAGAATTGTCCAGCATACCCACCACCCTTCTGTTCCCAGGCGTGCCACAGTTCCTGCCTCGGGGCCTTTGCACGTGCTGTTGGCCCTGCTTGGAATTCACTGTCCCCAGATCATCACGTAGCTGCTTCCCTTCTCATGCTTCCAGAATCTGCTTAAATATTCCTTCCTTAGAGTGGTTTTCCCTGACACCCCCATTCCCTCCTGCACTCTCCGTCATAAATCTCTGAGTATTTCCCTCCCGGCACTTATCCCCAAATCCTGAAGGTCTTGTTTATTTATTCAAATCCTTATTTATAGTTTGTCTACCCTCCACTTGGCTGTGTGCTCCACGAAGTCTGGGGACTTTGGCTCCCAGCGGGACCCAGATGCTGAGCACTGGGTGAAAGCAGGGGCTGTTTTAAGAACTTTGCTTAGCTCAGTCCTATGAGGTAGGCACCATTGTGATGCCCATTTCACAGAAGGGGAAACCAAGGCTCAGGGATATCAAGTGACTTGCCCAAAGTGACACAGCTAGCCAAAGCCCAAGCTGGGATTTGAACCCCCAGGCAGTCTGGCTTTAGAGTTCATGCCCTGAATGGCACCAGGCTACAGCCTCTCTGCAAATGTGAGCTGAGTGGCTGTGTGAACTGGTCACCAGGATGCATGCCCCAGCAATCCAGGTCCCCTTCTCTCTCTCTCCCTGAGGAAGCCTCCCCCACCATCCCCTCGCTCCCCACCCCAGGTCTAGGGTGCTGCTGTCAGCGGAGCTGAGGTTTCTGAAAAGGAGGAGGTCAGGGCGCTTTCTCTCCACTCCTAGTCAGCAGGGAGATAAGGCTCATCTTTGCAGATTCCTACAGTGAGGAGACTTGGGGACCCAGACAGGAGGGCTCCACACCGTGGGGATCCCCCCCCATAGTCACCACATGGGGGCCACATCCACTACCCTGAGTCACTGTGGACTCTGCCAGGCACTCCTGGGCGCTGGAGAGGAGGTGTCCCCCTTCCTCATGCCTCCCTGGCAGGGCAGGTTGGGCTGAGCCTGGGCTGAGTCTGAGGGCTGTGCTGAGCTCCACACTGGGGCCCTCCCTGCCCCAGCTGGCAGCCCCTAATGAAGAACTACAACCACGAGGGGCCATCACGGCAGGGAGAGGAAGAAGCCCTCACCAGCAAGCTGTGGGTGCCCTGGTCTGCCGGGGACGGGGAGAGGAACTTGGAAGGCTGCCCAGAGCTGTTTGCTGCCCAGATTCCTAGCAGGAGGCCCTTCCCAGTCCAGAGCCCACTGACCGCCCCTCTTCTCATATTGCTGGGCCCTCTCTGCCAGGCACTGGTAACTCTTGACTCAACCAGCAGCTGCATTGTCCTGTCCCATCTCCCCAAAACTTCTTTCCCTGGTCCTGTCCCCTCCCCCAACGTCTGTGATGACAATCGAGTGACACTCTGGGCCTCGGATCTGCCAGGGAACTCCTTAATTCTCATTCATTCATTCGTTCATTCATGCATTCTTTCATCGTGTGGTAATTAGAGCATGGACGCTAATCCCAAGGGCTGAGTTGATATTTTGCTTCACCACTTACTAGCTGTGTGATCTTGGGAAAGTCCCATCATCTCTCTGAGCCCCCAGTTTGCAACAGTAAAAAGGGGGAAGAGGGACTTCCCTGGTGGCGCAGTAGTTAAGAATCTCCTGCCAATGCAGGGGACACGGGTGCAAGCCCTGGTCCGGGAAGATCCCACATGCTGCAGAGCAACTAAGCCCGTGTGCCACAACTACTGAAGCCCGTGCACCTAGAGCCTGTGCTCCGCAACAAGAGAAGCCACCACAATGAGAAGCCCACGCACTGCAACGAAGAGTAGCCCCTGCTCACCGCAACTAGAGAAAGCCCGCGCGCAGCAACAAAGACCCAACACAGCCAAAAAAAAAAAAGTGGGGGAAGATAAACAGGGGTTTTGGAGGTTTCACTGGGATGAGGCATAGAGCGTTAAGCATAGTGCCTGGCTTATGGTAAGTGTTCCAGCCTCAGGAGCTGTTCTTTTCTTTAATCCTTTGCAAAAACTTTCCTGGGGCATCTAGGGGCACACAGACCCCTAATGGCAACCCCCAGCCCAAACAAGACCTGATTCTGAAGGCCTCCTGAAGGAAACCAGGCAGGAGCCCTGGGTTCTGGTCCTGAGTTTGCCATTACGTTGCTGTGTGACCTGGGTGAGTCATCGCCCCTCTCTGGGCCTCAGGTTCCCTGTTTGAACAATGACCGGTTGACTTGGATGACCTTAGGCAAGTGACCTCTCTCCATCTGAGGTTTTGTCTGTAAAATGGAGCAGTAACTGTACCCACCTACAGGAACGCTGAGGGGAATAAGTGAATTAATACGTGTAAAGTGCTTAGAACAGGTCTGATACATAGTGCTTCACAGATGTTAACCCTTATTATTAGCTAACATTATCTCTGAGGATCTTTTTAAAAATTGAGATATAAGTTACATACTATAAAATTCACCCTTTTAAAGTATACAATTTAGTCACTTTTACTATAGTCACAAGACTGTGCAATCATCAACACTGTCTAATTCCGGGACATGTTCATCACCCCAAAATGAAACCCTGTACCTGTCAGTTTTTCCCCATTCTCTCCCGTCCCCCACCCCTGGCAACCACTAATATACCTTCTTTTTTTTATTTAAAAAAATTTTTTATTGAAGTATAGTTTATATACAACATTATATGTTATATGTGTACAATATAGTGATTCACGATTTTTAAATGTTATACTCCATTTACAGTTATTATACAATATTGGCTATATTCCCTATGTTGTACAATATATCCTTGTAGTTTATTTTACACATAATAGTTTGTACCTCTTAATCTCCTACCCCATCTGGCCCCTCCCCCCTTCTCTCTCCCCACTAGTAACCACTAGTTTGTTCTCTACACCTGTGAGTCTGTTTCTTTTTTGTTATATTCACTAGTTTGTTGTATTTTTTAGATTCCACATATAAGTGATATCATACAGTATTTGTCTTTCTTGTCTGACTTATTTATTTTTTTTTTCCACACACACACACTGTTGACTTATTTCACTTAGCATAATACCCTCCAAGTCCATCTATGTTGTTGCAAATGGCAAAATTTCATTCTTTTTTATGGCTGAGTAGTATTCCATTGTATATATGTGCCACATCTTCTTTATCCATTCATCTGTTGATGGACATTTAGGTTGCTTCCATATCTTGGCAATTATAAATAATGCTGCTATGAACATTGGGGTGCATGTATCTTTTCAAATTAGTGGTTTAGGTTTTTTTCAGATATATACCTACGATTGGAATCACTGGATCATCTGATAGTTCTGTTTTTAGTTTTTTGAGAAACCTCCATACCATTTTCCACGGTGGCTGCACCAATCTACATTCCAACCAACAGTGTACAAGGGTTCCCTTTTCTCCACATCCTGGCCAACATTTGTTATTTGTGCTCTTTTTGATGATTGCCATTCTGACAGGTGTGAGGTGATATCTCACTGTGGTTTCGATTTGCATTTCCCTGATGATTAGCAATGTTGAGCATCTTTTCATGTGCCTATCGGCCATCTGCATTTCCTCTTTGGAAAAATGTCTATTTAGGTCTTCTGCCCATTTGTTAAATCAGGCTTTTCTTTTTTTGATGTTGAGTTGTATGAGCTGTTTATATATTTTGGATATTAACCCCTTATCAGTCATATCATTTGCAAATATTTTCTCCCATTCAGTAGGTTGAATTTTTCATTTTGTCAATGGTTTCCTTTGCTGTGCAAAAGCTGTTATGTTTAATTAGGTCCCATTTGTTTATTTTTGCTTTTATTTCCTTTGCTTTAGGAAACAGATCCAAAGAAATATTGCTATGGTTTATGTACCACTAATCTACTTTCTATCTCTATGACTTTGCCTATTCTGGACATTTCATATAAATGGAATACACAGTTTTGTACCTGGCTTCTTTCACTTAACACAATGTTTTCAAGGTTCATTTACAATGTATCAGTACTACATTCCTTTTCATGGCTGAAAAATATTCCATTGTATAAATATACCATATCTCTTGATGGACCTTTGGGTTGTTTCCACTTTTTGGCTATTATGAATAATGCTGTTATAAACATTCAGGTAGAAGTTTTATGTAAACGTATGTTTTTCATTCTCTTGGGTATCTCTGTTGGAATGGAATTACTGGATCACATTTAGCTTTCTGAGGAATTGCCAAACTCTTTTCCAAAGTGGTTGCACCAGTTTATATTCCTACCAGCAATGTGTGAGGATTCCAATTTCTCTGTACGCTTGCCAACACTTGTTAATGTCTTTTTTATTGTAACCATCTTAGTGGGTGTGAATGGTGTCTCCTTGTGGTTTTGATTTACATTTTCCTGTGACTAATGATGTTGAACACCTTTTCATGTACTTACTGGTCATTCATATATCTTCTTTAGAGAAATATCCGTTCAAATCCTTTGCTCATTTTTAAATTGGGTTGTTTGTCATTTTTACTGTTGCGTTGTAAGAAATCTTTTTTTTGGGGGGGGTCTGGCTTCAGAGCACTTGGTCTTTTTTTTTTTTTAGCTTTGGCTGTGTTGGGTCTTCGTTGCTGCACACGAGCTTTCTCTAGTTGCGGTGAGCAGGGGCTCCTCTTCGTTGCGGTGCACGGGCTTCTCGCTGCGGTGGCTTCTCTTGTTGCGGAATACGGGCTCTAGGCGCGCAGGCTCAGTAGTTGTGGCCCGCGTGCTCTAGAACACAGGCTCAGTAGTTGTGGCTCACGGGCTTAGTTGCTCTGCAGCACGTGGGGTCTTCCCGCACCAGGGCTCGAACCTGTGTCCCCTGCATTGGCAGGTGGATTCTTAACCACTGTGCCACCAGAGAAGTCCCTGAACCTGTGATTCTAAGGCCATCATTTTTGATAATTCCAATATATGAAGTCATTGTGGTCTATTTCTGTCATATTTTTTCAAACTTATTGAAATATATTTGACATATAACATTGTATAAGTTTAAGGTGGACAAGATGTTGGTTTGATACATTTATATATTGCAATACGATTACCACCATAGTATTAGTTAACACCTCTGTCATGATACATAATTATCATTTCTGTTGTCTTCTGTTTGTGCTGATTCTTGCTCATGGTGTCTTGTTCCTTATGTACCTAATTATCTTTGATGGTGTTCAGCTCACTGTATTTGAAAATTATTTGTGAAAATAACATGAGGCCTAAGATGATGACACATCCCTCCAGACAAGTGTTTTGTTTGCTTCTAACAAGCACCTGGAGACACTGCTAATCTAAGGCCACTGTAATTCAAGTTCAAGTCTTGAGTTTCATGAGTCACCCAGGTGACTGGGCTCAAGGCTTGGTTTTCTTCTGGTTCACCCTTATTCTGAGGATGTCTCTGGTTAAAGAAGATGTGGGATATCAGGCTCCCCATCTTGGACAAAGGGCTAGGCTTACCTTTTATTCTTCCTCCTTCCCTGCCCCCCTTGTGGCCATCAAAACCACAGCTCAGTTTCAAAGCTTTTTCTTCCAGATTGGCAAATGCCCTCAGGGCAAATGTGATCTCCACACTGGGCTTTCCTCTCTGGATTTTTGCCTTCTCCTAGAGTCTTACTAGGGAATTCTTGTTAATTGTTCGATGGTCTTAAGAACAGGATCTTTGGGTTGGATCTAGGGACTCGTATCTTCAGCAGGAGGGTTGGTCCAAATTACATATCCCACCATTACTGGAGGCAGAAGTCTCTGCAAATCCATAATTTCCCACTGGCATTTCCTTACCTTTGCCCAGGCTGTGCCCAGGATATACCCCCTCCCTGCTCATCTCAGGCACTCCTACTCTCAAAGCCCTACTCAGAATTTTGCCACCAGAGGCTCTCCCAACTCAAGGTACCTTGCTCTCAGCCCTGGTGCCCAGAGTCCACATCTCCATCACTGTATTTATTTACCATCAAACATTTATGTGGTACCCCCAGTTTGCCAGGCCCATCCCAGTCCCTGGGGATTCAACTGGGAACAACACAGAGGCTGCCCCTTACCCTCGAGGAGGGTAATAAACATTTGTTCGCAACCCAGTGGGATCAAGGTTGGGAGGAAGAAGCAGAGGGAGCCACGGAGTACATTGCAAGGAGACTCAACCAGGAGAGGCTTCCAAGAGGAAGTAATATTTAAGCTGAGGCTTGAGGAATGTGTAGCAATTACCCAGCAAATACAAGTGGAGCAGAGAAGGGCATTGCAGGCAGAATGATCATCTGTGAATGGGCAGAGTGGAGTTGGTGAATCAGAATGGGGTGCGAGGGAGGAGGAGACAGGGTAAAGCTGGGAGGTGGGTCCAGCACCCCTGCCTGCTTTATGGATTCTCCTTTTCCCTCTTCCCCTCCCAAAGACAGGGCTGCAAAGATTAGAGGACCCCACACTTGTGGGAAGGCAAACTCCCTTGACCTTCTGCACCAAACGATCCCTTTCAGGAAAGGTCACCCATCCTTGGCTCGCCCCAATCCCTCAGCTTTGGCCTCCTTCCTCTCCTCCTGCCTGGGGCAGAATGGGGAATGGCCACATCCCCTTGTCGCAAGAGAAGCAGGATATAGAGCTGAATGAAGCTACACAGACTGTCTTCCTCCACTGCCTCTGCCAGAGAGTCCTCCGTACAGGCCCCGAGGCCCTTCCTGCGGCACCTCCGGCTCCATCCTCCCGTCCTGTTTGGCTTGGATGTGGTCCCTGATCTAGGGAACTTGGAGGGATGGGGGTGACAGGGTGCAGAGGCCAAACCCTGAGCCCTCAGAAACGGTCACGAGTAATGCTCTTCTCTATCCAGCCAGAATTCTAGTGACTGGGGACATATAGGACCCCCAGTCCCTCACCTGCCCCCAGGTCACCCAAACATCAAGCCTGGAAGGGAAATTTGGTTAACCCTCAGGGAACCAGGAGTCTAGAGGGGAGACTAGGAGATCTCTGTCCTGACCACTGAAGGGTTATAGCAGGGAGTTGTGTAATTGATCATACCTGGAGAGGGGTTCCTTTGTCCCACTCAGACCCACCCCCACCCTATTGTCCAGATGGATAAACGGAGGCTCAGGTCACATGGCCAATGAGAGGCAGAGGCAAGAGCTGAACCCAGGTCTCCTGCCCCTGGCCCAGTGCTCATTCCCTTCTCTGGTCCCCCCCAGCACAAATGTCTGACACCTCACCTGCCAGGGTGGGGCGTGGGGAGGGGAGGTTTCAAGGCTCACATTTGGGCTGTGGTGGATGGGATGGCAGGAATTAACCAAGGAGTTAACTGTTCTCCAGCCCCAGAGCCTGAAACTCGGCCTCCTGGGAACAGATGGTGATTACGGGCTCCTCTCCCACCCCGTCATGCTTCATCGGAGGCTGACACACTCCTGGCCTACGGCTCTAGGGCCATCAGCAAAATGGGCTGAACAAAACATGTCTTGTGCAGTTTTTCTAAGACTTTGTCAATGCCTTCCAGCCAGAGACCACCAGAAACACACCTGAACAAAGTTGGCTTTACTGCTCATTGCAACAAGGGAAGAAACCGAGGGACAGCTCCACGAGAGGGAGTTAGGCAGGACTTGGGAAGGGATCTGGGCTGGTGTTAGGAGCTTTGGGGAGGGCTTGAGGGAGTGGAGCTTTGCTCTGGGTTGGATGCGTCAGGAAGTGGGGGTGATTCTGTGATTGGGTATCTTAATGGTTTTAATCTGGAAGGGAAGAGGGATGAATTGAAGCTCAAGCTGTGACTGGCAAAGAAGCAGTCGTCACTCATTCAACTGGGATGTTTGGTCTTTTTTGTGGTTTGGACCACATTCACTTTTTGTCTGTGTTCAGACATGATTACGGAGTGGTCTTGTTTTTTGTCTTGATCCATCGTGGTCCTTGAGGGGCCTTGTCTGATGCTGGTGACCTATGAAATTGCTTATGCTTAACAGGAGTGCACGGTGGCCTAGCCAGGAGCACCGGGCCAGCTCCTGGCTGTCAGGGGCTGCTTTTCTTTTTCTCAGTGTGAAAGGAAACAGCGTGGAGCCTTGGAAAGCTGGCCACGTCACACAGGAGACCCATAATGGGTAAATGACAGCTATGCCTTGTGTGTGGGTCCCAAGGCTGCCGAGGAAGCTCAGTTGAGACAGGGAAGCCAAGAGCCTTTGGAGTCAGACCTGGGTTCAAATTCTGCCTCTGTTCATGCTCTTAGACAAGCTGCCTCCCCCTCCCTTGCAACTGCATCCACTCAACAAATACGTAGCAAACGCCTACTGTATGCCAGGGATGGGGGAACTTGGGCAAGATCCTTAACACTCTGGGACTCAGTTTACCCCTCTAGAAAATGGGAATGAGACTGGTCCCTGTCTATCTCCCAGGGTTGCTGTGAAGTTCAGTGAAAACTCGTGGGGAGCATCTCTAGCACAGTGTGGCAAGTGCCATCTGTTCTTCCCAGGGGTCCCTGACTCTCCCTGACCACCCCTGCCTTGTGGGCCCTGTATTAGTGGGGAAGAAGGACAAGGGGCCCATTCCAGGTTCAGCCTGCTTTGGAGAGTGAGTCCCAGGGACCCGAGATGCCAGCTGGTCACCAAGCGGGTCTGGGGCTGCACAAAGCAGGAGAAGGTCCTGGCCCCTCCGGTCTGCATGTTCAGCTGCTTCCTGGGGCTGAACCATGTGACACCGCGGGGAGGTGGCCCCAAATCTTGGAATTGCCCTGAAGGAAGCCAAGCCCCCAGCTCTGCCCAGGTACCAGCTCTGGATGTTGCCCATTCTTTGGCCCAAGTCTGACCATCTGTACACTATGGGGTGCCCTCCCAGCACCGATGTTCTGTGGTGCTGATGTGGTTACTGGGACCTGGAGAGGCAGAGAGTGTGCCAGGACTGCGGAGGTAGAAGAGGGCATGCACCATCCTGCCTTCTCCAGGCGTGGAGGAGTGGGTGGTGACAGAGGAGGGTGTGAGGCCCGCACAGAAGGAATTTTACCTACCTGCCGGAGATGGCATGGGGAGGGCCCCTCACATGGGCTTAAGTGATATGGCAGGTGGGGTCTCTTAGCTGAGGGTTGTGTGTGTAGGTGTGTGGATGTGTGTGGGCAGGACTCTGACAGCAGGGGAGGTGCACCTGCATGTGTGCCTGTGTGATGCCCCCACCGTGGTAGGTGGGTCTCAGAAACAGCCTGGGTTTAGGGCTCAAACTAGCCGGGGTCAATTCTCAGTTGAACGACCTTCTGGCTGTGTGACCTTGGCCAGATCACTTGCCTTCTCTGAACCTCATTCATTCATTCACTCCACAAGTATAACTTGCTCTCTTGCTGTGTGGCTGCCATTGGGGAGACAGGGACAAACAAGGCAGAGAGAGTCCAATCCCTCATGCAGTTGCTGGTCTCACCTGAGCTTCCCCATCTTTAAAGTGGGGGTGACAATACCCACCTTCCAGATAGGGTCTGTAAAGCACAGGGCATCGGGTCTTAGTGCTCTGTGGAGATTTGTTTTCTTCCTTGTTCTGGAAACCTTGGAGCTGCACCCCTCCTTCCAAGGGACACAGCTCTCAGCTGGTGGGAACGGGAGCCAAGGGACCCCCTTCAGGGCACGATCCAGCTCCCAGATGGCACTTGTTCTGCCCTGCTGGCATGGGCCATGGGAGTGAGTGGCAAAGGCATCTGGGCTGGGGTGGATGAGATGGGGGGGCCTCAGCATTCCAAGAACCCTGGAGCCTTCCCAGCACCAGCTGAGAGAAGATGTGGGGTTGGGACAGGTTAGGGGGAAAAAGATTCTCTGTGGGCCCCCCTTCAGTCACCCCACACACCCAGCCAGTATGGGCACAGGTGTGGGATGGGAACTCCTCCAACAAGTTAGGACACCCTCTTTTCCCTGGGCAGGGCTCCCGGGGAGGGGGCTGGGGAAAGGGCAGAGGAGGTGGTTGCCAACTTCCCGCTGGGCTGCTGTTTACACCCAAGCAATGAGCTGGCTCTTGGCTTCACTGTCTGCTCACCTGCAGGTATGCCATGAGAAACTGGCTGGCTTCTGCCCAGCTCCAATCGGCATTCAATGCTCTGGCCCTGCTGGATTTGGGCACCAGAATGGACAGCCGGAGGAGGATGACTCCAGACTCTTGCTTAGAACTAGATGTCTGATTTTTCTCTCTGCCTGATTTCTGTCCTGGGCCCACAGCAACTCCTCTGAGCCTGAGGAACTGCAGATCCTCCTCCTGGGGGAGGCTGGTAGTGCTTCAGGGCACGCCTGGGCCAGAAAGGACCATGCCCCCGGGAAGGGGTTGATGACTTCTCTTCCACACCAGTAGACTGGGGGTGCATCTCAATAAGGGTGGCTGCAATTGCCAGCCCAGAGGCAGGTGAGGAGGAAACAGGCTGTAGCTAAAGTGGGAAAGATTCAACTTAGACCCAAGAGTCAGTGTAGCCCAAGGAGGCATGCTGGACTCAGCAAGGGAGGCTTATGGAGCTGCTGACCTGACCCCTCTAGGGTCTGCCTTTGGCAGGATTGGGAAGATGGGCCAGGAGAGATGTAGGTTGCGACTGGGGAGCCAGGTCTCCTCTCCTGATACCAGGTGAAGGGCATGTGGATCCCGTCCCAAACCTACCCACCCACCCATTCCTTTCCACGTTGCCTGCCATCACCATGGAGAGAACCAGGGTTGGGAGTTGCTTGGTTAGAACTGCAGGGCAAATCGCTTTAACCTCTCCGAGCCTCAGTTTTCCTCTTCTGTATGATGGGCAGAGTGTATCTGCCTCTCAGGGTCTATGTGAGGCCACACCATGTCACACCAGCAGCCAGATGTGCCAGGCAATTTGTATCTGCCACGCATGGGTTAATTTATTCCCCCCATCGGCACCCTGAGGCAAGCATCACTGTAGCCCCATTTTACAGATGAGGAAACTGGGGCTTAGAGAGTCCAAGGCTGGTAAGCTGGGAGATATGCGTCCTGTGGCGGCCCCTGTTCTCTCTCAGAGAGCAGACGAGTGAGGCAGGGTCTCGGATTGTGGCCTGGATGTGTGGCAGTTTGCAGAAGGAGAAGAGACCAGCAGCTCCGTTCAGGGTTGCAGCGGGCCCCATCACAATGGGCTTCTCGTCATCCAGACAGGGTGTTCCCTTCCAGTCGCCTCCCTGAGTTTCATATCCTTCAGCAATGGGTCCCAGCTGCACAGCTGGCTCCCCTAATGACACTGGCGTCCAGACCCCACCAGCTGAGGTTCTACCCAACGCCCACCACCCCAGCTCACGAGGCCGCCCTTGGCTTCTTGGACCTGCCCCAAGGGACATTAGTTTCCTCGCCAGCCCCTCTGCTGTCCAGGCCAGAGCTCTGCCTCCCATCCTGTGCCGGTTCCCACTTCTTTATGCCCCCTTGTCCTGCTCTAGGCATCCTCTGGTCGGGGCGTTTGTGCTGGGGCGTCCAGAGAACGAGGCAGGGGGGTTTTCTGTTCTGACGTAGTTCCAAACTCACTTTTGTTTTACGTGCAAAGAACAAGGTGCAGGGGACTTAATACACCATCAATATGCCGCCATGTGTTACACAGCAGGAGGAGGAGCTGGGAGTGGACCCCAGGCAGCCCACTCCGGCACCCACACTTCCAACCTCATCCACTCGGCCTCTATGAAACCTTGTTTCCCTCCATCCTTTTCCAGATCCCTGCTGCTGCCCACACTGTGGCCTCGCCTCTGGCCTCCCATCCTCCAGTCTGGCCCTTCCAGCAGCCTCATCTGACCACCACCCACCTCTGTGCTGCATCCTTCAGTGGCTCCACTGTGCTTCCTGGTAGCGTGCTGGCTGCTGGGTCTGGCCTCCAGGGCGCTCCCTGTGGTGACCAGCCCGGCCATGAACCAGCTGGGCCCACAGGGCCTTCTCCTCAAGCTGGGTTCCTGGTCCCGAGTCAGCCCTGCATCCAGAGTGAAGGATGCAACTGTCCCCTCATGAGTCGCCAGGAGAACTGAGGCCCAAAGAGACACTCCACCATTCTCTGAACCCCACCCGGGCCGCCCATCAGAGGCCCAGCCCAGGGCCGAGCCCTCCCCCTCTTGCCCCCCAAATCCCTGTAAACCAGAGCTGATGAGCAGGTGGGCAGCCTGTGCAAATCACCCCCAGGTGCCGCAGGTGCCCACTGGCCCTGCTGCCCGCCTGCGCGCCCTCTCCTCCCCCAAGCAGCTGCTCTTCTGGGGAGCAATGAACAGACCAGCTGCCCTCCTGCAGGCAGGTTTGGGGCCCAGGGTAAGGCTGCAGCTCAGCCCGCATCTCCATTTCCAGGCAGGGAGGTCTCCGCCCTGGTGCCCACCCCTCTTGCCCTGCCCAGGCTGCCCCCAGCAGGTTGTTTTCTGGTGCTGGGCCTGGTTCAGCCTCCGGGGCCTGCAGGTCACGTAGCCAAACTCGTTCCTCCTTTCCGCTGCCCAGGCTGCTGAGCACAGCGGTTTCCTGCTGGAGAGAGCACAATGGAGCCTGCCACACGGGAAGGCGCAGGCCTATTCAACTCTGAGTGCTGTGTGACCCGGGACAGGGCCCACACCCTCTCTGAGCCGTGGTTTCGGTTTCCCCAGTGAGAAGTGAGGGGGTGAGACAAGGTCATGTGAGGCCATTCTCCAATGAGGATAACAGCAAACTTTCCTTGAAGACTAAGTGCACGCCAAGTGCAGTATCCCCTAATCCTCACAGCCACCCCGGAAGCTTGGGGCAGAGCAAGGTTAAGTCACTTGGCCACAGTTGAATCTCCCTTTGCAGTCCAGCATCCCAGAGCTTCTTCCCATCTCCTGCTTGGAGATCTGCTCCGCATTCCCATCTCCACCCTGCAGCCCCCTTGTCTTCCCCCTCCTCCTCTCAGGAGGCGCCAAGCCCAGACGCTGGGGTTAAGAATGAGAGGAAGTGTTGGTCCAAATTAGATCAGAGGGCACTTGACCCGAGGTGGTCCAGGCCTGTGGGCCCCAGCTAGCCTTGGGGGAGAGGGCTAGGGAGACATGGGAAGAGGAACTGAAAATGGGGGTAAAGTGTGGTAGAAGGGAGAGAGACTGAAAGCTGAAGATGGCCTGCAGGCTGGCCAGGGAGGGAGCCGGCCAGTTTGGGACTGAGAATCCCTTGACAAGTCCCCAGCCAGGGGGTTTCCGAGGCTGGGAGCCTGAAGTCCTGCAGAATTAGCTCCTGCCTCCCCGCCTGTCTTCCCCTCTACCACAGGAGCACCCCCAGCCTGGACAACCTCTTATTCACCTCCAAATTTGAACCAGGCTCTCCGACCCAAAGCCTGGGACCCAGGCCCTGACCGTGAACTAGATCCTCTCAGTGGTGGGGAGAGGGGAAGTGGTTACACTCCCACAGTGATACTTACCCAGGATAGAGCCCAGAGCCCCGCTGCCTGACTCTGCCGTGGATCAGGGTCTGCACAGGTGTGTTCCTGGGAAAGCAGGGCCCCCAGGGAGGGTCTTCCTCAGAGCAGTGCAGAGTTTTCTGGATGAGAATCAGGCAGCGGAGACAGCTTTCAGCCAGGACGCTGCGGCTTCCCTGGGGGCAGGGGAAGTAGCTACCGTCTCCGCAGCCATGTCTCCCCCTCTTCAGGTTGTGTCCAGAGCCCGGCAACTCCCTTGATGCCTGCCTCTTCCCTAGCTCTCCAGGATTAGAAGGCTCTGGACCTTGCTGCTGGTCAGCCATGACCTTCATCCTGCCCCCTACCAGGGCTGGAAATGTCACAACTACTCTACTCTGAAGCTCAGGGTCCCCAAAGGGACCAGCCTTAGACAAAGCCCCAGTGACCCATCCTCACCTCCTGCACCTCATCTTCACATCCTGACATAGAGAGCACTGCCTCCTGTGCTCTCCTAGGCAGATAGGATATGGAATCCTCGCACTTGTCTCTCAGAGCCTCAGTTTCCTCATCTGTACAATGGTCCTGAAAAACCTCCACTTCCTAGGCTGGTGATGAGGACCGAAAGGACAATGTGTAAAAAACCTTCACCCAGGGGACTTCCCTGTCGATCCAGTGGTTAAGACTCTGCTTCCAATGCAGGGGGTGCTGGTTCTACCCCTGGTCAGGGAGTTAAGTAAGACCCTACATGCCAGCGCTGCCAAAAAAAAAAAAAACCTTCACACAGTGAGGTGCAGAATCCTAAGAATTTTTATGTTTAATTGAATTTACTTGCCATCCCTCTGTGTGTCTTTTTCCCACCCTGTCTTCTCCTGCACTTCTGACTTCCTTATTTCCATGGTTGCCATGTCCTCGGCCTCCAAGCCTGCTGGAAGAGTCCCCCGTCCTCAGACAAACCCCACCCCAGGCCCTTCCCCAAATTGGCTTCTGCCTTTCCCAGCAGGCCCAGCTGGGCCTCCTCCATCTAATCCCCCAGGGCTTGGGGTCATCCCAAGGTTAGGGAATCAGGACCTGGGTGGCAGGGTTGGGGGGCAGGGGGCAGCAGGGCTCTGAAAGCTGCATGTTTAACCAGCTTCCCAGTGGATTCTTATCCTCACTGTCCCACCTGCTGGAACATCTCACCCCTCAGGAGAGTCCTGGGGGCCCTTCCGTCAACTCCACCCTGACCTGGTTACTGCCCCCCCTGCACTGGGAAAAACACTTTCCCAGAGTGTCAGTTTCTCCCCCCACTCACCCCACCCACTTCTTGGGCTGGGAAGGCAGGAGTGGGCAGGGTAGGGCTGGGCAGGGCTGCAGAGACCAGCTGGGCTGTGTTTGTTTTGGGGGTTTTCCTCTTTGGCTGCTTTTCTAAACAAAAGGCCTGGGAGTCTGTGGGGCCAGAGCCAGACCCACCCCTCATGGGACCGGGGGTTACAGTAGAAGATGACAGGGGACATTTCCACTCCTCTCAGAGCCAAGCCATCTTAAGGAAGCCTTGAAGCCCTGTGATGCAGGAGATATTACCCCATTTTACAGAGGAGGAGACTGAGGCTCAGAGAGGCCCAAGGGCATGCCTGAGAGCACACAGCTGGGGGGTGGCTGGGAGGGGGTGACTCAGCAGGGAGTTTAGTTTGGGGCTGCACTGGGTGCTTAGCTACTCTTTCCTCCTCCGAACCCCCTCCTCCCCAATTTTGTGCTCCCCTCCCCCTCTCCGGCAATGCCTCTCTCTCCTTTTCCTCTTTCTTCTCCAGGTGGCTCCATCCTCAGCCCTGTCCTCATCAGTGGAGGCGAACCCCTCGTGGCTTTAGCTGCCAATGCCCAAACTGTCCAGTTCAGGTCACAATAGCAACATTTAAGGAACTTGCACGAGTCAGGCCCTGTTCTAAGGTGTTACCCAGGAGTAGCTAACTTAGTCCTTACAACAGCTCTGTGAGGTGGGTGCAATTATTATTCCCATTTTACAGGTGAGGAACATGAGGCCCAGAGAGGTGAAGTAACTTCCCTATAGGTGACAGAGCCAGGATTCAAGCCCAGGCAGCCCGTATGCCTCACTTCTCTGGCTGTCCAGCTCAGACCTCTGACCTCTGATTTCCCATGAGCCTCCAGCAAGGGGGTCACCATCCCTGCCTGGCCCCGCCATAGTGCCCATCTCAGTATTAAGGCCTGTTTGCTTCAAGTCCCCACCCCAACCCCACCCCTAGATTGGGAGCATCTCGGGTCCCATTCGTTCACAGCCGTGTCCCCACATCCAGCACGGCAGGTTAGGCACACCGAGGGGCCTCTATCTGTGTTCCAGGAGGGACAATGATTCCAGCTCAGGAGCTGGCCATAGCTTCCCCACAGTGCCCTCTGCTGGTCAGATCAAACACTGCCCTGGGGCCTTGGGACCATCAGCTCAGGCCCCATCCCCATCACCCTAATAACCCCCTGGGTTTATACAGCTCCTTTCTTCCCCTGAGCTCAAAGGACTTTCCCACCTGTGATCTGCCTAGCCTGGGCCCAGCCCCAGGAGTGTGCGAGGGCCCAGCATTTCTCTCCCCACTTTACAGAGACGAACCAAGGCCTGGAGAGGGATGGGGCGAGTCCCAGCGTGCTGCTGGCAGATCCAGAAAAGAGCTCCTTTCCCTAACCTTCTCTGTTACAGATGAACAAACTGAGGCCCAGAGGGGAACAGACTTGCCCAGATGATTCCTGGGCTAGAACCCTGTTGTCCTAAATACTGTCCAGGGCTTTCCCACAACATCAAGATCTCTGCCTGCAGCTCAGCAAGACTTGGCCAAGTCATTAAACATAACGAGCCTCTGTTGTCCCATTTGTAAAAGGAACAGTACTTCCCGCTCTGCCTGCCTCCCAGGGGACGAGGAGATGGAGGACGTGAGAGCGCTCATGACTGACTCTGAGGTCTGGTGATGTGAGAATGAGGGCAGTGGCCCAAACTGCAGATTTCAGCAGGGCCCTCACCTCTGTCATAAACACAACCCAGGAGGAGACTCCAGTCTAAGGCCTGACCTTCAGACGGGCCAGCACATTGTATATGCTGTCCACATCCTGCCTCCAGTGACCTGATCAGGGTATCAAGGGTGGGAGGTAAGAAGAAATGGTGACCAGTCTAACCCTATGTCTGAATTCCTGCCCCTGTTATGCCCCTCCTGGCACTTCTCACAATTTGTCAATTTATTATTTATTCCAGTGGCTTGTTTGTTTATTTATTTATTTATTGGCTGCGTTGGGTCTTCGTTGCTGCATGCAGGCTTTCTCTAGTTGCAGCGAGCGGGGGCTACTCTTCTTTGTGGTGGCTTCTCTTGTTGCGGAGCATAGGCTCTAGGTGCACGGGCTTCAGTAGTTGTGACTTGTGGGCTCTAGAGCACAGGCTCAGTAGTTGTGGTGCACGAGCTTAGCTGCTCTGCAGCATGAGGGATCTTCCCAGACCAGGGCTCAAACCCGTGTCTCCTGCATTGGCAGGCGGATTCTTAACCACTGCACCACCCAGGAAGTCCCTCCAGTGGCTTGTTAATGTTTGCCTTCTCTGCAAGACTCTAAGCCAGGCATTGGCAAACTTTTTCTGCAAAGGGCCAGATAGCAAATATTTTCGGCTTTGAGGGCCATAAGATTTCTGTTGCAAGTATGCAATTCTGCCATTGCAAGGCAAAGAGCCATTGAAAATAGGTAAACAAATGAGCATGGATATGTTTCAATAAAACTTTATTTACAAAAATAGGCTGAGGGCCAGATTTGGCCCACGGATCATAGTTTGCTGACACCTACTCTAATCTCCAAGACAGCTGGGACTTGTCTGATTACTCTCAACTCTATCCCCTTATTTGAGCAGCCAGCACATTGCAGGTGCTGATTTGATCAATATTTGGTGAATGTAGACGGGAATGAGGAGGGAACTTGAGGGATACATGTGACATGGACTAATCGGGGGGAAGCACACAGTCTGTGCAAACGTCCAGAGGCAGGAATGGAGGCGATGCTGCCAGGTCCCAGGAGCTACCAGGCTCGTAAGCGCCCCCAAGGTCAAGACAGAGGAGGAATGCTGGGGGTCTCAGGGCTGCCCCAGCATGGCCACGGCTCGGACACACCTCCTAAGGTTACTGGGAGGATTAAACAGGACAGGACCAGAAAGGGTCTCAGCACAGCAGCTGGCACACGGGAAGGTCTCAGCTGCCATGATTATTATTGTTGCTATTATTAATCCAAACACCCGAAACTGCGCCCCAAACCCCTACCAATGGCCCCACCAAGGTCAGCAGGGGGTGCGCCTGTAATGGCCATGAGAATGCCTGTCTCTCAAGGAGCTGGGGGACATCGGTCCTAATGCTGGAGACACCTCACCACCTGTTTACTCACCAGGCTGGAAGCTTCCCGAGGGCAGGGGCTGGTGTCTCCCCAGTGCCCAGCACAGTAGCTGTGCCTCCTCCATCAGAACGGGGGCTTATTCTCTGTCCCTCCCCATCTAGTCCAGCTGGTTGCCTGGGAGAGACTCTGACCTGTCATCCCGCTCCAGCTGGAAGCCCCCAGTCTTGAGCCTGGAGCTGAGAGTGGGCACATTCTGAGGTCAGCCTGTGGCCTTTTTTCTCAGGCTTCCTGAAAGGTCTCAATCCCTGGTTCCCGGGACCCCTAGGCAGGGCCAGGCCTCCAAGAGGTAGCACCTGGCACCTGAAGACTCCAGGGGGAGCAGGCAGTCCTGCTGGCTGTGGGGTTTCAGTCCCAGCTCTGCCACTAACTGGCCTTGGTTCCCTTGGTCTGTCTCCACATCTGTACAGTGGGGGTTAGGACCAGGTGATGTCTGAGCTCAGGAGTGTTGCTGGCCTAGATGGAGACTCTGTGCGAATGTGGGTGGTTGCAACCTTGCAGTACAGAGCATGGAAAGCAGATGACAATTTTGCGCTAAGGAAAAGGCAGGGCAGACCCAGCCCGTGCCAGAGCTCAGGGCTTGGTGACCAGAGCACAGTGTCATCCCCCTCGGCTGGGCACCTTTGTGCAGGGCACATGATGCACAGCCTTGAACCGTGGCTGGGTCTGAGTTGCCAAACATGGTACTTTCTGGGTCAATTGGTGAAGAGAGGAAGGAAAATGAAAGCAGTAAAGAATGATGCTGTCTCAGGCTGCCCCCTGGTGGCCATATGACACACATGGCTCAGGAAAAGCATCTCAGGTGAGCCTTACCCAGGGTCTCTACCCTGGTCCTAGCAGGGGGGGGCCTCCTCCCTGCCTGCAGAGATCCTGAGGTCCAGGAGTCAGGGTACCAGCCTCTGAACCCTGAGAAAGGGATTCTGTCATGAAGCAGCCACTGTAGACCAGGCCTGGGTCAGGCATTTTAGAGATGAACTCAGTGTACATGTTCACTCACCGGGCTGGAAGCCTCCCCAGGGCCGGGGCTGGTTTCGCCCCAGTGCCACCAGTGCCTATCACAGCGTCTCCTCCAGCAGACTTGGAGGTCCCTGAGGACTCTGTCTTCCCCCGCCCCCCATCAGACTGTGGGCTCACCCTTCTCCCTCTCCCTATCCCACCCAATCCAGCTTGTTTCCTGGGGGAAGACGGGGCACTCTGACCAGTCACCCCACTCTGGCTAGAAGCCCCCAGGCCCAAGGCTGGAGCTAAGAGTGGACACATTCTGAGGTCAGCCTGTGGCCTTCCTTCTCAGGCTTCCCAGAAAGGCCCCAAGCCCTGGTCCTTGGGCCCCCCAGGCCAGGCTGGGCCTCCAGAGAAACAGGGAACTGTATTGGGACCCTCATCTGGGCCTCGACAAACCCCCACCCCAAGAATAGTTATTCTTGGAAGGAAGGAAGGTCGGTTTGCAGATGAAGAAACAGAGGATGGGGCTTCCCAGTGCTCTCTGGATAAAGACCAGATCCCAGCGTGAGGCCCTGCAGCAGCCGGCTCCTGCCACCCCCTGCCCCCGGCTCATCCTCTGTGCTCCAGCCACCCTGGCCCTCTCTCCTTCCCGGGAATCGGACACTTCCTCCCTCCCCCACACCATTGCCTGTGCTGTTCTCTCTGCCAAGCCAGGTCCCACTCGTCTTTCAGCTGTGGACTCAATCACTGTCACCTCCCCTGGATGCTCCCTCCACCTGCGAGACCAGATCAAGTCCTTCTCTTCTACCCTCTCAAGAGCTCTTCCCTAGAACTTTCCAGGGCTGTGAGTCTCAATTTGCCTGGGTCATTATTGGGTTAATGCCAACCTCCCCAACCAGTCTGTTGTCCCTCCCCCAGTGAAGGGGGACCTGTCTCAATCATGCCGAAGTTTCAGCACCACTCGGAGCGGGGCATATAGTAGGTGATCAATAAGTATTTGCTGGGTGAATGGGAGGTTGAATCAGTCCTGGTTGTAACCACTTTCAAGATGTGTGGCCTTGGACAAGTCTCACTTTCTTGCCTTCAGTTAACAAATATTTATTGAGCATCTACTATGTATTATTCTGGGCACAGGAGTTAAACCTAGATCTGTCTGGTTTCCAGTTCTGTTCTCTTTCTGCTTATCCAGCTCTGCCTGCCTTTCCTGAAAAAACAAATATTGAGGAGATGTTTGAGGCTGGGAGGTGGGCAACTCCAGTCTGAAGTCTCGTCCTCTTCCACTGGACCCCCGGATGTTATAGATGCCAGTCCCCCATGGGCTCCTCAGCGTCCCTGCCTCCAAGTCTTTGTGTACACGGAGCCCTCCTCCATCTCCATCTGCCAGCATCCCACTTAACCTTCAAAATTCCATTGCAGGGTCACCGTCGCCTTGAAACCATCCTCATGACCCTTGGCAGAAGCAACCCTCCTCTCACCACACTTGGCTGGCATGGGGAGGCACTGCTGTCCACCCTGACCCGAGTTACTTATGCACGTGGCTCCCCGTGCACCGCACCGTCCCCCCTCCCGGGGCTGCCTGGGCAGGGACTGAGTCTGATTCATCACTGTAATGGCTCCCGTTGATTAATCTCCCTCCGATCAAACCCTGCAGCATCTGCTCTCCACACTCCAGCGCCCAGCCCGGGGCCAGGCACTCAGGACTAGTGGATGTCCATTGTTGAATAGGAGTGAGTGGGGCAGGCCACAGGACAGGGGGCTCTGGCTGGGTCCCCCAAATCATGATGGGAGAGTGAGGTTCACAGTGTGAAGGGCATGGCCTGGGCACTCTCCCCTGGTCCCCTCACCCACCAGGAGCCCCCCTCTTCCCTCCCCCCGTGGATGGCTGGTGCGAGTGTAGTGGAAGGTCGCTGGGCAGATGGGCTGTGGGCTGAGCTGGGAAAGGACGGCCTGCCCCCAGGGAAGGATAACCACACATCTTGGAGCTGTCTGGGAATCGTCCACTTCAGCAGAATTCCAAGGACTGGGAAGGTGAATGTGGGTGTGCAAGGGGAGTTGCCCACCCCACATGGCCCAGTCTCAGGCTGGTGCCAGGGCTGGGCTGACAGGCAGGAGGCCTGGGTTCTAGTCTTCACTCTGCCGCCAGTTTACTGTGTGACCTTGGGCAAGCCCCTGCCCCTCTCTGAGTGCCCATCTGTACAATGAAAGGATTGAGTCAGGGTGGAACTGACCAGCACGAATGCTAGAGGCTAAGATAGCCAGACCCCCACCCCAGACATGTCTCTGAGTTGGTGAGCAAGGGACCCTGGGAGGGGCCACTGCCCAGACTCATCCACCTGTCTCTGTCTTGGGCTGAAGGGGGCACAGTGGGCTCCCCAGGCATTCTCTCCCCTGTGAGCTGCACATCCTCTCTGCCGGGGTCCCCCTCCCCGTCCCCTCTGTCCCCAGAGCTGCCAGGCTGCCAGCTGGGAGCATGTGCAGCTGTGACCAAGCGTCCTGCGTCATGGTGAGTCAGAGCCCTCCCTCCAAGCCAGATCCAGTCACTCCATGACAGGAAAAAGAGAAAGGACACCTCTGCCTCCCCAACCCTGGGCCACATAGCACAGGACCCCAGAGCCTGGCTGCAGGCAGGCCAGTCTTTCCTTCTCCACACAAGGGCAGGCACACAGCTGGCACTGAGCAAGGCATTCGTCCCTTCAGAGCTATCCTCCCCCAAACCAGACTTGGGGGGTGGGGGAAGCTCGTCTGATGGGGGCAGAGCATGGAGGGCTCTGAGCACCCATTTCTGAGTACAGCACTGGACTCTAGGACCGGCACATCTGTCTTATTCACACCAGCACATCCACTGAATGGAGTTTCTTCAGGATTCCTGTGGGGGTAGGGACACTTGGTGAAGTAATAGTGTGTCACACCTGTGTTCACCATCACCGTTAATTATTTTTAGCTCTAAGAACCTACTATGTGTCAGTCATTTTGCACAATTATCTCATTGATTCTTACAGCAATCCCATGAGGTAAAATTTTTACCCCCAGTTAACAGACAAAGAAAATATCTGAGGCTCAGAGAAGTGAAGCAACTTGCCCAAGGTCACACAGCGTGTGTGAGGTGAAGCCGCATTCACACCAGTTCTGCTGACACCCGTGGCCAGGGTCACTCCCCATCAGGACTTTACTCTGAAGAGGGCACCAGGCCTGGGGAAAGAGAAAAACGTCAGCACCCACCCCACTGCTCACCCCACCACCACCCAACAGTCCCACAGGACCCAGATCCTGCCCTGCTAGAGGCCTCCGGCTCCACCCGCACCCCTGCCTCAAACCTCGTTCATCCTTCAGAGTCCTGCTGGGCCACCACCAGGTTTTGGAAGAGAACCAGTGAACCTGGCTTCTTCCCTTGTAAAAGGGAAACAGTGACACCTGCCCTGCCTGGTGCACAGGTAGGTGTAAAGATGGAGTGAGACAGAAGGATGTGAAAGTGAGCACTCAGATGCTGAAGAGCTGCGTGCAGGGGAAGGTTTGCTGTGGAGCTGGGGGGCGGGGGGGTGTCTGTGTGTAAATATGAGTGTGTGTGGCTGTTAGTGTGTGGGTGTGCACGTGCAAGTGCGTACACGTGTGTGTTCGTGGGTAGGTATGTGAGAGATCAGAGGGGCCACTGTGGCCCCATCGGACGGCAGGTGCAGGGCTGAGGCAGCCCAGGCGGGCCCTCTCACCCGCCTGACCCCGTGGAGTGAAGCTTAACTCTCATCCGTCAGTGAGGCCACTGGCACACCATCCCCGCCCTCTGTATCCCCAGCCTGGGCCGCCGTCCCCCCAGTGAGAAGCTGATGGTCAAAAGTCGCTGTCCCTCACAGCTAAGGGACCTCAGGCAAGGCATCCGACCTCCGTGAGCCTGCTTCTTCCCCTGCAAAATGGATACAATGGAATTGTTGTTACTGCGCTCAGCCAGGTTGTGCCCCAAATGCCGGAATCTCACCGCCCTCTTCCCTGACCTTCAGCCCCTGTCGGCTAGTGGAGCGGGAGGCGGGAGGGCCAGAAGTTCCCCCTCTGGCTCCCCTTCCCCTCCCCACCCCCACCCGCCGGGCTCCTGCTTACCCCGCCGCCACCCCGCGGCCGGGCTGCTGCAACAGGTCTGCAGGCGGCGGGCGCGCTGGGGGCGGAGCGGCCTCGCGGGCTCCGCGCTCGGGGCTCGGGGCTCGGGGCTCGGGGCGAGCGCTCCCCGGGGCCGCCCCGCCCGCCGTGCTGCCCGCGTCTGGCAGGGGCGGGCGCGGCTCGCGAGGCGGCGGCGCGAGGCGAGCCGGGCGCTGCGGCGGCGGCGTTGGCGGGGACGACCCGGCGGGAGCGGCGGCTGAGCCGAGCGGAGCCCCGGCCCCTTCTCCGCTCGTCCGCGCTTCCGCTGCGCCAGCGCCGCGCGTGAGCCCCGAGCCCGAGGAGACATGAGCGCCCGGCGGCCCGGCGCACCCAAGGCGCAGCGGCCCGGCCCCGCGGCCCCGTGATGGGCTCCTGCGTGTCGCGAGGTGAGGGGGCCGCGGACCATAAGGGAAGGAGATCGGGCGCCCGGGGCCCCGCGCCGGGGACGCGCGCACGTCCCCTCGGCCGCTCCGAAGAACCTCGGTGGGGGTCGGGGGGGCGACCCGCCCTTCCCGGCCGGCCTCACCCCACCCCCGCCGAGCCCCAGGGGACACGGTGCCCCGAGGGGGACAGGGCGTGAGGGGGGAGCAGCGCGGAGAGGGAGCGTGGGGAGGTCACCGCATCCCCATCCCCGCTTGGAACCACACCCCACCAGGCGGCAGAAGCAGGGTCGCTTCCTCTCCAGCAGCCAGCCACACACCCCCTGCCGTGTGCCTCGGAAGGGACGGAGGCTTCTACTTGCTCCTGGCTTCTCTGGGGGCACGGCGGGGCACCATGAGAGCAAGCAGACCCTCCTTCCCACACCCTCCAAGACACAGGCTTTAGTAGTTCAGTGTCCCCACTCTGTCCCCTTACCCCATGCCCCTGTCTTCAGAGTCCCTGAACCCCATTGGCAGCAAGGGGTTAATGGAGATGAACAGGTTATAAAGGAGGTTCCCCTTCCCCCACCCTCATCCCTAACTCCTCAGCCCCACCCCCATCCTCGGTCAGGGGACAGGAAGGGACAGAGACAGCTGATGTTCCCAGTAACCCCTGGGCCTTTGACTGGGCACTCTCCCGCTCTCCTTCTGTGCCTGAGCTCCATGGCTCTCCCCAAGGTGGTCCCCAGGGAGCCGGAGTGAGCTGCCCTGGGGGGAAGGTTTGGGGGTGGCAGGGACTTCTACACAGAGCAGAGGGGATGGGCAGATGGGTCTTTGGAACCCTCCCCACCATCAGTTTTCCGTCAGGCTGCTGAGCAACATTGTAGAAGAGGCTGGCTGGGTCATTCTCCCACCCTGGTAACTTCACCCCACAGTGGGACCAGTTGGGGGGCAGTGAGGTGAGGGGGTGGCTGAGGCCTTGGCTCCAGCCCTGCAAGCTGAAGCCAAATCCACTGACCCCAACCATGGCCTTGGGGGGCTGCCACCTCACCCATCACCCCCAGTAGCTTACTCAGGTGTGGAGGGATGACCAGGCCTTGGGGAGGGGCTGGGCAGGCTCTGGAGGGGACCTTGTCCTGGGAGACGTTGGGGAAGGAGCGCAAACCCTCCCCCCATCCTCTGGCCTCTATGGGGCTCTGCCCACAAGTCCTTGTGGGACATTCAGGTAAGTGGCTCAGGATGTCTCAGGAGGGTGTCAGGGCTGGGATCATGGGTGGGGCTTAGGCTGTGTGAGGTTCATTCACTTATTTATTCATTAAGCTGATGTTGGCATGACACCTACTGTGTGCGAGGCGCTGTGTACACGCTGGGCACCCAGAGGCGGTGAGCCCAGCACAGCATGTGCTCTGAGGCCTACAGCCTGGCCAGAGGGGAAGGTAGTGTTAAGAGTGAAGAGTATTTAGTGTTCTTTAGAACCCACAGGCTCTCAGTGTGTCTACAGAAACCTCGAAGGCTCTGGGCAGGCTCCAGGTGTTGGGGATCTGGTGTTTCCTTGTTGACTGTGTCCCTCCCCCTTCACTTGGCCATCCTGTGCCAGGTGCTGGAGGCCCAGCCCCAGGTGGACTTGCCTGTGACCTGCAGACCAAGGTCAGGCTGCCAGGTGGTGCCAGGATTGGGGCTGGGGCCCAGGTCCTCTGGCTGCTACCCCATACCTGGTGCTGGAACCCTCTGCCCTGCCTGTCTGAGGTCACACTGGCCTGAGATGGGTCTTCTCCACCCTTCCTTCAGTGGCTTGGGCTCCTCGTTGTGTATTCTGACCTTGTCCCCATCCTGAGGGGTCGGCCTACTTCCAGTCTCAACATGCACGCAGGTGGGTTGGATGCTCGTAAAGGTGTGAGACCACTTCAGCAGAGGACAACCATCGTCCCAGTACTCTGGGTTCTGGGTGGCCAAACCACTAAGTGGAGGCCACCCACCCCTCTAGTCATCACTAATGCTCCCAGAGTGCTTACGGCTTACCAAGTACCGGTGGGAACATTCAAGGCGCAACTAGCTAATTTGGGGTCTATACTATCACAGTCCCCATTTTTACAAACAGGGAAACTGAGCAGAGCCTGAGGCTGCATAGCTAAGAAAGAGCAGGGCTTCCCTGGTGGTCCAGTGGTTAAGAATCCGCCTTCCAATGCAGGGGACACGGGTTCGATCCTTGGTCGGGGAACTAAGATCCCACATGCGGTGGGGCAACTAAGCCCTCGCGCCACAACTAGAGAGAAGCCCGCGTGCCGCAGTGAAAGATCCCGCATCCCGCATGCCGCAACTAAGACCCGATGCAGCCAAAAATAAATACATAAATATTTTGAAAGAAAAAAGGAAGGGAGGGAGGGAGAGAGAAAGAGAGAGAGAAAGAAAGAAAGGAAAGAAAGAAAGAGCAGAAGTAGGACTTGAACCCAGTCACGCTGACTCTGGAGCCTGGGCCCTTGTCCTCTGCACCACACAGCCAGCCCTTGGACCCAGGGCCGGGCCATTCTACTCCTCTCCAGCTGCCAGCTGGAGCCCCCACGAGCCTCTGAGTCTCCACACCTGCACCAGTTGCTAACAACAGCCCTGTTACTCGAAGCACTTCCCTGTGTCAAGTGCTCAACCTGCAGCCAGGCCAGGAATTGCTGACCTCCTGCTGATGCCCATACCAAGTCCAGAGCCCGCACGCAACTGGGGCCACGCCAGCCAAACCCCATGTGCAAGCCACACCTGGGAGAGCCACCCCATCCCAGCACTGGGCAGCAGTTAGCTTCTGCGAGCCAGGCCTGGGAGGGTAAGAGTGCGGACTCTGGGAATTCCCTGGTGGCGCAGTGGTTAAGAATCCGCCTGCCAATGCAGGGGACACGGGTTCGAGCCCTGGTCTGGGAAGATCCCACATGCCGCGGAGCAACTAAGCCCGTGCACCACAACTACTGAATCCTGCACACCTAGAGCCCAGGCACCGCA
Source organism: Eschrichtius robustus (assembly GCF_028021215.1). NCBI lineage: Eukaryota > Metazoa > Chordata > Mammalia > Artiodactyla > Eschrichtiidae > Eschrichtius > Eschrichtius robustus. The sequence goes on along the minus strand of NC_090826.1, from coordinate 12,622,888 downwards.
ACGAAGAGTAGCCCCCGCTCGCCGCAACTGGAGAAAGCCCGCATGCAGCAACAAAGACCCAACGCAGCCAAAAGTAGATTAATTAATTAAAAAAAAAAAGAGTGCGGACTCTGGAGCCGGCCAGCCTGGGTTCGCATCCCTGCTCCGCCGTTCACTGGCTTTGTGACCTCAGCAAGTTACTTAACCTTGTATATGTATCTCAGTGTTCTCGTCTGTAAAATGGGAATAATACCGGTATTGACATCTTAGGGTTACTGGGAGGGGATTAAATGACTTAGTTCACGTAAAGCACTCAGACCAGTACCTGGCATGTAGTAAATACTGTTAAGTGTTAGCTGTCACTTTAATTTTTATTATTACCCTTCTGTGTAGACAGCTAATCCAGACCCTCTTGGCTGGGAAAGGGCAAGCTACAGAGGCTTTGAGCACCGTCCTGCCTCATGGGAAAAGAAACAAGCATTTGAGGTGCTGAGAACATGGGGGAAAGTGATTGGGACCAGATTAAGACAACAAACGCTGTTTCTAGAGGCTATTTTGTGTTCATTATCTATTTTTAAGCTACCATTTGTTGGGTGCTTATCCTGAGCTGCCTGAGGCATCACTCACCTGACCTCGTTAGTTCTCATTCAACCCTGGAGGGGGGATGTAAGGCTCAGAGATGGGAAGGGTCTTACCTGAGGTCACACAGCCAGAACACAGAGAGGCAGGATTTGAATCCAGGACTGTGTGATCCCAGAGCCTGAGCACGGAACACCTGCCCTTTGCTTTCTCATGTCCCCACATGGAGGGAGGTACCGAGCGTGTGGCCAATGCTCAAGAAATTCAGCCCTCTGGAATAACTCCAGTGTTAGCATTCGGTTTGGGCTTTGCTACCACCGTTGGTGACAATCTGTACAGAGCAATCTCTGTCTATCCGCCTCTGTCCAGCTCCGGGTCTCTCAGTGCCCATCCCATGCCCCTGGCTCCAGAACCTCTCTGCCTGCCCCTTTCCGCCCCAGCCCAATCCTCCAGACCAACCCATCAGCCTCTTGCCCCCCACCCTGGGGTCTAGCGCACCGGGCACTGGCGGGTGGTGAGAGCAGAAGTTGGAGACCGAGGAGTTCCTTCTGGAAGGCCAAGCATCTGATTATGTCTGGGAGAAGGCACAAGCTCTAAAGGAGCCGACCAGAACCACCCCCAGTACTCAGGCCCACTGACTGTGACCCCTCCATTCCCAGCCTCCCAAGGCCCGTCTCGCCTTGGCCCTAGCAGAGTCCGTGAGCAGAGTCCCCCTGGGCACGGTGGAGAGACTGAGGAAGGGGTAGATGGGGCCTTGCCCCCCCTTTTTAAAAAAATTTTTATTGGAGTATAGTTGCTTTACACTGTTGTGTTAGTTTCTGCTGTACAGCAAAGTGAATCAGGTACACATATACATATAGCCCCTCTTTTTTGGATTTCCTTCCCATTTAGGTCACCACAGAGCATTGAGTAGAGTTCCCTGTCTATACCGTAGGTTCTCATTAGTCATCTATTTTATACATGGCATCAATAGTGTATATATGTCAATCCCAATCTCCCAATTCATCCCTCGCCCCCACCGGCCTTGCCGTTTAGAAGCTCACAGTCTGAGGAGGGAGACACAGCCTTGCCCTTGGAGTTGTCTAGTGGGGGAGGCAGGACACACAGGTGGAAAAACAGCCTGACGTCCCTCTCAGGAGATCAGCGCTGGTCAGTGGTTGGAGCACAAGCTTTGGCGTTTCAGACTGGCCTAGGTTTGAACCTCATTTCTGCCACTTACTAGTGGGTGACCTTGCAGAGGTGACTTAACCTCTCTGAGCCTCAGTTTCCCCATATGTAAAATGGGCATAACAGTACCTACTTTGCTGGGTTGTTGTTAAGATTGAATCAGAGATAATGGATTGAAAGGCCTAGGATAGTACCTGACACATAGTAGGTGTTCAATAAACAGTGCAAGCAAATCACTGTATGCCAGACTTTGCCCATTAGGGCTGCTGGTAACGTAATAGCCTAATACGTCTGAGGACAATCTAGGCAGGCTGCCTGGAGGAGGTGAGGCTAGATCAGGGTGTTCAGAGAAGTTGGGCCACAGGATGGCAGAGGAAGTAAAAAGGAGCTAGGATGTGTGGAAAGTCCTGAAGAGGACATGGAAAGGGACCCCTTTGGGCAGCTCTGAGTTGTACCAACTCACTTATGGAGCTACTGCCGTGGACCTGGTGACCTGTAAATCAGTGTCGTGGGGGGCGGGGGGCACTTTGTCTCCTAAAGGCCAGGCCACTGCCAAGTTCAGAGGGACGGACTGTGGCCGTGGCAGTGACTCACAAGGACTCACCCTTGGTGACCTCCCTCTGCAGAGTCCCCCAGGGCAAGCTCCAGCCCTGGGGAAGGACCAGAGGAGTGCTGCCTGAGATCTGTCCCAGGGTGGTCCAGAAAGAGGATGTGAGGTCTGGGAGGAGAGGGGGACAGAGCCGCTGTCGTTTATGGAGTGCTTGCTGTGGTAGGTGCTTCATCCTCACGGCCACCCGCCAGTATTCTCATTTCACAGATGAGAACCCTGAGGCTCCCAGGGGCCGCGTCACAGGCCCACAGCCCTGGAACTGACAGTGAAAAGGCGGGATTTAAACCCAGGACAGGGACTGTGCAAGGAAGACCTTGCCCGCTGTGCTCTCTTCGGTGCAAGGCAGGAACCTGGCATGTCACAGCTGAGCGGCACACACCTAAGGCGCGGATGGCTGGAGGACTGCATCGTGCACTCGGCCGCAGGGGTCCCAAGAAGCTTAGGGGGGAGGCCCGTGACTGTCCAGGGAGGGTCATCACGAGGGGCTTCAGCTGCTGCTCCGTTTACTGTGTGCTTTCAAGAGGAGGTCTACCCTCTCTGGGCTGCTGAGAAGGAGCAGGGTTAAGCCTGGAACCACTATGTCCTCCTGGGGTGTGGAGCCCTGGGAGACACTTTGGGGGAGGTGGCAGCCACGATGACAAATGGGCTGGGACATAGGCACCAAGGAACAGCTCAAGGGGCTGGACGACTGGGAAGGAGGTGAGAAGAGTCTGGGTGGTAATGTTGCAGACGCACCCAGGGAACGAGCAGAGAAAACCAGTGTGGGAGCGTTGCAGCCAGAGGGGTTTAGGTGAAACATCAGGAGGAGCTGCTTGGGTGGCTGGACTCCAGCAGATTGAGGAGCTGGCATGGGAAGGCAGGAAGCATCCTTGGTACGCAGAGGAGCTCCGGCTGAAGGCAGAGGGATGGAGGGGACATCTAGATGACACCCCTCTCCTTGAAGGATCAGGGTGGCCCCGTCCAGGCTGCCGTGGCAACCAGAGGCCCGTCACTTCTGTGGCCAGGGCAGGTGGGGGAGGGGGGGGCAGTCTGAGAAGGAGCCTCAGACCTTGAGTTCGGGGCAGTAGGGTGTGGACTGGGAAAGGGGGTGGTATCCCCACAGCTCCCTTGGGAGAGGAAGGTGCCCACAGAAGCAGAGGCTAGGGGTCTCCTCAGGCTATCCCCCAGCCCCCGCCCCACATGAAATGCTGTGTTTTTCCAGTTGCCGGTGGTGACGTGGCTGCCGGTCCCAGCTGGGCGAAAAGCAGCCTGTGATTTCACCCTGGGCTGGTTCATTACCTGACGTCTCCATAGCAACCAGCCTGTGACATCACGGGGCCAAAGTCCTCAGGGTAGAAGGCAGCTTTGGCAGAGGCGCCTGCACCCCAACTGAGGTGGGGGGCAGGAAAGCTGGGGAGGGGGCTGGGAGCCAGGAGCCCACGTCCGCCATCGCGTCGCGTCGAACGATAACTTTGTTCAAGTCACGTCCCTCCAGGCCGTCGACATCACCTGCCAGCTCCCCTTGCTCCCTGGCCTGTGGTTGCAGAGTTGTAAAACAGCTTCGGGCGATGGGCAGGGGCCTGGAGATATTCCCTCACCCTTCAGCGTTCCCAGGGGTAGTCTGTAGCCCGCATCACCCTGTCTGCACCTTGGAGGCCCCAGCTTGTGCATGCTGGCACCTTAAGAGTGCGACTTTCAAACTTTTTTGACTGGACCCATAAGAATAAATTATTTTGCATCGTAATCCAGTACACACACATGTGCACACATGTGTGTCTGTGCAATTGAAACAGAGGCTTCGTGAAATAAGACTTAGCCTGTCTCTGCAGTGGGTTCTGATATTTTCTATTCTACTCAATTCTACTTCATTCTTTTAAAATATGACCTAGTAAATTGCTTGCTTGACCCACTAAAGGATGCGCCCCTGGTTTGAACACCACCTTTGAGGGACCTGGAACGTTGCCTTTGTACACATGGAAACTCTGATGCCCAGAGAGGGGCAGGACTCTGTCAGGGTCACACAGCCAGGACTGGGCATGAAGAGCAAGATGTATTGCACACCATGGGGTGCACGGCTTAGCCCCCATGATCCCACGCTGCCCTTGCTGCTCTTAGCGCCCGGGTCACTGAGCTGTGGATTCAGGGGGTGGGGGCTTAACCTGGCTCCACTTCCCTTTTCTCCGGTCCCCGCTCCAGACAGTCTCACTTGAACCTCCCTGACCTGCCCGCCCGTAACAGCCTTCAGGCAGATTCCAGAACTCTCTAGCCTCTTCTGGACACTAACTGGACACCCAGTTTGGATGACAACTTTCATCTCGCATCCCATCTGACCCTCTCCTTCTCCCCTTCGGCCATGGCTGGCTGCTCTTTACTCTGCTGGCCTCCCTCTCCTCTCTGTGCCCCTTTCTTCTCTGACATGGTGGGGTCTGGCATGAGGAACTTGAGAAAAAATGGCCAAGACATTTGTATTTATCTGGAGCTCTAGTGGTCTCCCTTGGCTACCACTGGCTCAGTGATGAAGCCTCTGTGTTGTAGGCATGCAAATATTCATTCCTTCGTTCTTACAACAAATGTTTAATGAGCACCTACTATGTGCCAGGCCCTGGGCAGGTGCTGGGACTAACGTAGCAAATAACACAAGGTCCCAGCCCTCACAGAGCTCATGTTCCAGTGAGAAACCATGAACAAGGAAACAGGCACACACATTGTGGAGTGATGGGTGTAAAACAGGGTGAGGGGATAGAAAGAGTCGGGTGTCGTATTAAATAAGATGGTTGGGGAGGCCTCGCTGAGGTTGTAACATTTGAGCAGAGACCTGAACGGAGGGAGGGAGTGAACCTGTAGGTGGCAGGAGAGTCCCAGATGGAGAAAAGGAACGAACGGCCAGTGCAAAGGCCCTGAGGCAGGAGTGTGTTGGAGTGAGAGAGGAGGAGAGGAGGGACATGAGGTGGGAGGGGGGCCAGGGTCTCTCGGGTTAGCACGTGTGAATTCTCCGGGGAGCCATGGCGGGCGGCGGGGAGGGGCTCCCCACTATAGAGCCCATGTCGTGGGAGATCTGACCTGGTTTGACCTCTTCCATTCCCTGCCCAATCCCCTTTTCCCCCTAAAGTGATCCACCCTGCAGCCTCTTGGGGCTGGGGTCCTCTTGCCTGCAAGCAGCCCTCTTAGGCGACTGCTCAAAAATGGAGCAAAAATGGAACCTTGGGTGGAACAAGGCTCAAACCTGGCCCCTTCCTCAGTGTCTACTTGACCCTTGACAACACAATGTTCCCCTTTGCAGGCTTCCCAAATTTCTGCAGGTGAGTCTCTGGGAGCCCCTCATTTAGCCCGTGGGGAGAAATAGGTAGAGTCAGAAGGGGGTTGACGGCTGGGGTAGCAGAGCCGGTTTCAGCCACTTTGAAGAGAGCGTCTGCTCCCCCCCATCCCGCCTCCACCCCCTGACAGCGGCTTTCTTCAAAAGCGGGGCCCTCAAAGCGTCTTGGTTCTCAGCTTGGATCCTGGTAGACAATTCTTGAGGAACAGGAGCAGTCTCCCTCAGCTGCCCATTTTACAGATGTGGAAATAGAGGCTTGGAGAGGCGAAGTCACTTGTTCAAGGTCCCACAGTAATAAAGGGCAGACCCAGGATTTGAACTGGGCAACCTGGAACCAAAGCTTCACCCAGCTGTCTTAGGAGCAGTTCCTCAGGAGCAGACCCTGAAACGGGGATGTGGGTACAGCTGGAATGTGAAGGAAATCTTACGGAGGAAAGCAGTACAGGAGTGGAGAGAGCGAGGCAGAGGAGATGCAGCCAGGAAAGTGTGTCTGTCGCCCTGTGGGGGGTGGTTTCTGCCTAATCCCACAGGGAACTCTGGGATGAAAGTGAAGCTCAGCGTTTCCCACCCAAAACAGAGGAGCTGGGGTCCTGCCCCTCCAGTCACGGGCTAAGGGCCGCTCCGGTGGGACCAGCGTCACTTCTCAGTTTCAGCCCAGTTGCCCGCGGGCAGCCCGCCTAGAAGGAGCCTCAGGTGCTGCCTGTTGGAAGCAAAGTACGTGGGGAGGGGCCTGTGGGTGCACAAATACAGGAGAAAGAGATCCACCGGGATCTGGGGGATTGGGTGCAGCAGCCACACCCTCCCCTGCCACCTGGTTCTTCCCTCCCTGTTAACCTCCAAAGTCCCCGAGTCTCCAGTTCAGCCCGCTCTCCTCCATCCACCAGTGGCGCCCCCAGCCCCACCTCTGGGGTTGCCTGACGTCTCTCATCTCCAGCCTCAGACCCTCCCTGGCCTCAGCTTCCTCCAGGAAGCCCTGTCGGCTTCCATGCCATCAGCTGCTCCGCCTCTGCCCACGCTGGCCCAAGCCAGAAAGGGGAGGTGGGAGCCAGCGCCCAGGGCTGGATAGGCTGCAGGCTGGGACCAGGGTCCTGCAGAGGGCCCCCCTCCCTGTGGCAGCCCAGACGCTGCTGCTCCTTGCAGACTCCTTCCAGACCCCATGGCTTCGTGCAAGCCCCGCCCACCCCACGCCGTCCCCACCGTCTTCCCCCACCACCATCCCCACGCCCGCCTAGACCGCCTACCTCCTGTCCAGCTCCCTGCCATCAGCTCTCCTGCGCAGCCCCCAATCCCCACCCCGAACTCATCAAAACTCTTTTTGTGCTTTGGAAGAGGGTGAACCTCGGCATCAGACCCACAGGACTCAGGTCCTGACTGCCGGCGACTGGCTGTGTGCCTGGGACTAGTGGCTTCCCCATCTGTGCCTCCGTTTCCTCACCTGCCAGGTTGAGCCACAGATTCCTTCCTCTCTAGGTCAAGGTGAGGACTCTGCCCTCACACTGAGGGAGGAGAATGTAGGAAGCAGAGCAGTCCTCTGGCGCTGCTGTTGCCCTGGCTCAGCCTTGTGTTTGAATGAGGGGCTCTGCGGGGGAGGTGTTCCTGCATCAAACTGTGAGCTCCCCGAGGGCAGGGATGGAGTTAATCCTACCTCGTCCCCACGTGCTTGCACAGTGTAGACGTCCAGTAGATGGATGCTGAGAGAGTGAAGGAATGAATGGCTGCAGGGATGGATGGACGGATGGACGGATGGATGAATGCATGAATGAATGAACGAACGATCATTCCCCCAGATCTTCACATAACTGGGCTTTTCCTGATACTCAGGCCTCAGCTCTGAGAAGCCCTCTCCAGCCCCTCCTACTTACGCTGTCATTTTTTTCTTCATAGCTATTATTGTTTCCTAATGGGTCTTACTCATTTGTGAGTTTTTGGTTAATAGTCTCTCTCCCTCACTAGAACGTCAGCTCCATGAGGGCAGAAACCATCTCTGTCTTCTTCACCATTGTGTCCCCAGTACTCAGAACAGCGCGAGGCGCGTAGTAGGTGCTCAGCTAATACTTTTCAGTGAATGCAAGAGTAATTAAATGTATTAATCAAATGAATGATAAGGGTGTTCTCTGTCATCCTGGGGGGCGGTGGCGGAGTCCTCTTCAATTTGGCCCAAGGATTCAGTCCAGCAATTCCGGTTGCTCAAGTCAAGGTGTTCATTCCCTCAGCGACGACTGTGAACCTACAGTGTGGTAGGCCCTGGGGATGCATCAGGGGCAGGCCGATCCCTGACCACCCCCCGCAACATAAATAATTTTACCAGACATCCTGTGCTAAATGCTGTAATAAAGGTGGAAATCATCCCCACAGATGTTTACAGAGCACCTACTAAGTGCAGGCGGGGTTCTACGCTCTGGACGCAGAGCACTGAGCAGGGCTGCCATGGTCTCCATGCTCAAGGTGCTCACATTCGTTGTGGGGAGAGGGGTTGGACTCTTAAGTAAACAGAAATATCAGAGGGTGATGACTGTGAGGGGAGCGACTGGTGGCCGGCGTGGGGACAGGGAGGGCCACATTGAACAGCGTGGCCAGGGAAGGTCTCTCTTGAGCTGAGTCCTGGATGATGAGGTTCGGGAAGATCTGGGGAAAGAGTGTTCCAGGTGCAGGGGAGGGGACAGCAAGGACAAAGAAAAAGCTTGGCCATTTGAGGAGCAGCAAGGAGGCCAGAGTGGCTGAAACAGTGAGCGAGGGGGCGGGCAGAGGACTGAGGCCAGGAGTGGGCGAGCTGACGTGTGGGGCCCTGAAGGCCGAGGTGAGGGGCTGGCTCTTCTCTTAAAGTGCGATGGAAGGAAGCCAGGACACGTGAAGACAGTCTGACCTGGAATGCGATGTCCCTGTGCTGCTGGGTGGAGAGTGGATGGCAGGGCCAGGAGGGGAAACAGGTGACTGTTGGTGAGAGAAGGTGATGGGTCCCACCAGGGGAACAGCGGTGGGTATGGAGAGGGATAAATCTGGAACGGAGCTCCGAGAGAGAGCCAGTGGGGCTTGCTGGTTGATTGGATGGGGTTGGTGGGGAGAGGTGGGGAAAGCAGGACTCCGAGAAAGCTCCTGGATTTTTTGTTGGTACAGCTGGGCGGACCATTGCATCATTTTCTAAAATTGGGGAAGTAAAGGAAGATGGACTCAGGTTTGCAAGTTCCGTTTTGCCCGGGGTTTGCTTGAGATGCCTATTGGGCATCCACGTAGGGAGCTGGAAACTCATTCAAGAGCTCAAGCAAAGAGTCGGGGCTGGAGGTGTAAATGTGGGTGTCAGCCACATACGGGTGAGATCTCTTGGGAGAGAGAGAAGGGAGGCAAGGGGCCCGGGATGGAGCGGTGGGGCAGGCTCAGGGGATGAGCAGTGAAGGAGGATGAAGAAGAGTGCCATGGAGGTGGGAGGGAAGCCAGGAGAAGGGTGTGGCTGGAGAGGGAGGGAGGGATGGGCGACACCCTCGTGCCTCCTGGGTGGCCACCGAAGATGGGGCTGAAGAAGTCACCGCTGAGCTTGGCCCCGTGCAGGTTACTGGCCACTTGCCTAGGGCTGTCTCATGAAAGGCTGGTTGGAACAGGCGGAGGAGAAAATGGGAGAAGATGGGAAGTAGAGGTTGAACACAAGTCTGGCCACGAAGGGGGCAGAGGAGTGAGCAAGGAGTAGAGGGAAGCAGGGGCCGGGAGAAGGTCTTTAAAGGGGGGAAGAGGGGGGCTGGGGGCTGACCCAGAGGTGAGGGGCCTCCATGAGGCAGGAGAGAGGAGAGGGGATGCTGGCAAGAGTCCCTGAGCCTAGAGGCATTGCAGCCCGTGCCACGCTGATGGGCTGACTTGGTGGGGAGGGAACACAGGCAACACGAGAAAGAGCGCAGAAGCCCGCCCTGGAGGGAGGGCAGAGACGGAGCCCAGACCCCGGGTGGAGGGACTGGTCTTGGACCGAGGGCGGACAGTTATTCCTTTGTCACAAGAGGGAAAGCAGACGATGTGGCATGCCGGCAGGGCAATGATTTGAGGTGGAGAGAGTGGGGTGATGCCTTCTGAAGCCTCCTGGGTTGCATTGAGGGCTGGAGAGAAGCCAGCAGCAAGGTGCGGGGAGCAGCAGGCGTGTCAGTGTTGGGAGTTCAAGAAGGAAAGAGGATGAGGTAGTGAACCTCGCAGGACGCAAACCAGCAGGAATCAGAGAAACATAGAAGGATCCTTGGGTTGCGTCCTGTGTGAGGCCGGCGGGCACCGATTTAACATGACGCCCGTGACTTTCCCCAGCGACGTGCAGATCGAAGGGTCCAGGCACGAAGCAGGCAGAGGGTTAGACTATACAGGGTTAAGAGAGTCAAGGGTATCTGCAAAGGAGAGCTCGTAGGATACGCCAGGAAGTCTTAGCTGGGCCAGGAGGGAAGTGAGGACATGAGGAGTTAGAGGAAGGTAGAATAAATGGATTGGAGGTCTCTGTGAGGTCAAAAAATTGCTGGAGTGTGGGTACTAGAATTAGTGCAGATGGAGTAACAAGCAGATGGGCAAGTAAACCCCACTGAGGGGATCTGGCTGGACTCCTCACCTGCTGTGAGCTGGAACCTGTTTTCTACGAAATGATGTGATAATAAAGTAACGCCCATCTCTCAGGACTGGCTTGAACAAGCTTCGTGAGCAAGAGAGCTCTGGGCTTTTCTAAGTTCCTTCTGTCTTTCTTTTTTCCAGATTTGCTCACAAGTACCCACAAGGACTGCCCCATGCCCCAGGGCACGGCCCCCCTGAACCCAGACTTGCCCTCCAGCCGCCCACCCATTGTGGCTCCAGACCATGTCACTGGCAAGGTAACTGGTCACACTTCATCCCCACCTTCACCCCCACGTATGCCCTGGTTCCTGGGCTGTGCCCTACAGCTCCCCACGGGGAGCAGAAACCATTTCAGCCTCCTCTGTCCCTGCCGAACTTGGCTGCTTCCTGTGGGATCAGGACCCCTCAGGGTTGGTATTCAGCTGGATGAAGGTCTGAATTGGGCTGGGCATCCAGGGACTGAACCAGACCTATTTAGAAAAGAGAGTCCCACGCTGAAGGGCTTCCCACCCAAATTAACTCAGCCTTGCAGATTAGATGTTCTGTTACCAGCCCATGGACTCCTTAGCAGCCTGCACTGCCAGCTGGAGAGTAAAGGAATGGGATTCTCAGTCCAGATAGATCAGGACGATCTTGCTAGGGCCTCAAATCCTGTGCATAATTTCCATCTTTGCCCCAGAGGTTGTGGCTTGAACCTACCAGTTGATATAATTAATTTTTTTTTTTTTTTGAGCACATACCACATGCTAAGCGTCGTGCTAGGCACTTTGCCTATGTTATGTCATTTACGCTTCAGCACAACCTGTGAGATGAATGGCATTGTTACCATTTTACAGAGGACGAAGCTGATGTTCTGGGATGTTAAGTCACTAGTCCAAGGATACCCAGGTAGAAATGGCAGAGTCAAAGGCCAGCCCAGGTCTGACCTATCCCCTAACCCACTGCCTCTCCTGGCAGAGCCATCATTGCACCCCCCGCTCCTCTCTCTGCATGCCAGGGGACGCCAGGGCATGACCCATGAATAGGCAGACCCCCGACCTCAGGGACGACCAGAAGGCTGACCCACACCACCAGCCAGGGCTCCAGGATTCGCGCCATCTGCTGGCACAGTGGGCCAGACCCTGCCTGTTCCTCTTTCTCCTCTTGTTTTAGGACAAACAGATGGATTTCTGTTGGGATCCTTGGCAGGTCAGTGCACTTGCCCATCCCCCAGTCTAGCCAGCCTCAGCTGACACCATTGCCCCCCCCCCCCCCCCGCCTCTGCTGGGCCCAGCCTGGACACACAGGGCTGCCAGCCCTGGGGGAGGGGGGCCTGATGGAAACAGGGCTGGGGATGGTCCTGTGGGGGGTGGCAAGAGGGCCAGATGACGTGGGGAGGGTGCGTAATGGGGATGGGAGGGGTGGGGGGAAATCATCTTGCAGGTCTGCCTCACCCTGCTCACCACCACCCCCACCCCGTTTCTCCAGAGGTGCTTCCAGACCACCAACGGCTACCCGTCCGACTCCAGATCCCGCTCCAACAACTACAACGTGGCAGCCCTGGCCACCTCGTCCCTTGTGGGTAAGCTCCAGCTGCCCTCTCCTGTCCTGGAAGTTCGCACAGCAACCCCCAGGCACTGGCGGTGGGAAGGTCAAAGCTGAATTGTAGCTGGAAGGACTGCGGCCCCGCTGGATTCAGCATTTTCTAAATGCCAGGCTCCGTGCTGGGCTCTGCAGGACTTAGGGCTCCTGCCCTCCCCCAACCCTGCCATGGGTTAAATTGTTGGGCTCTCCACAAGTTCTGAGGGGATGGCCCCAGTTTTCCAGGTGTCTGCCAGGTATGGTCTCCCTGCTTCTCTGCAGCACATGAAACCTGCCCTTGTGCCGGCTTGGGTCAGATTCCCTAGAAGCAGAGCCCGAGAGGGGAATTGTCTTGTCGTGCTAGTGATTTCCTGAGAGGTTATTCTCCAAGGAAACCTGTAGGGAGCAAGGGCAGCAGGACAGGGCAGGGGAGGGAGCTCAGCAGAGGTGTAGTTGCAGAACTCTTGTCTTTCTCAGCCTGATCCCATGGGGAGCACAGGAGCATGACTTGCACCACAGAATTCATGGCACTTTGAGGCGAGGTGGCTGGGGTTTTTTTTTTATAAATTTATTTATTTGTTTGTTTGTTTTGGCTGCGTTGGGTCTTCATTGCCGTGCACGGGCTTTCTCTAGTTGCGTGAGTGGGGGCTACTCTTCTTTGTGGAGCACGGGCTCCAGGCGCATGGGCTTCAGTAGTTGCGGCATGCGGGCTCAGTAGTTGTGGCTCGCGGGCTCTAGAGCGCAGGCTCAGTAGTTGTGGCGCACGGGCTTAGTTGCTCCACGGCATGCGGGATCTTCCCGGCCCAGGGCTTAAACCCGTGTCCCCTGCATCGGCAGGCGGATTCTTTTTTTTTTTTATTTTTTAAACATCTTTATTGAAGTATAATTGCCTTACTAGGCGGATTCTTAACACTGCACCACCAGGGAAGTCCCAAGGTGGCTGGTTTTATATTACTCCTCCATCGTTCCATCACTGGCTGCCACTTGCCGAGCACCTCTGGGTGAGGCAGCTCCCATCAGCTAAGGGCAAGGCTCCCAAGAAGGGCACAGGTGTGGGCCGGCAGCAGCACCTGCAGCGGCAGCGGGTGGGCACGCCGGACCAGCACGGCATCTGCCCCACGTTGACCACAGCACCGGCTCTTCTCAGCCAGCCAGCCTCTGCTCGCAGCTTCGCTCCTTGATCCTCAGGCTCCCATCTCTTTACATCCCTCACAGCTCCCCAGAAGGCCCTTGCTGCCCCCGCACATTTGCCCCTGTCGTTTCCTCCACCTGAAACCCCTTCCCTCCACCTCACCTGCCCTTCGGGGGCCACTGAACCTCCGCCTCTAGAAACCTTCTCTGGTTGCCAGCACTCCCCAACCTGGGGTGGGGGGGTCTCCCCCTTCTTTCCACCTCCATCTTTCCCATTTTCCCAGAGTTTTATGTCTCAGTTGCCTTCATGGATGCCTTTCTTTCTTAAATATTGCTGCTCCTCACGTCATGGCTTCTGGGACCAGTGACTCCCAGATCTGTGTTCTCAGCCTGGGTTAAAGGAGATGCCAAATCATTCTTGATGACCTTCTATCTATCATCTTCCACATCCGACCGGTCTACTCACAAGAAGCCCTCCAGGCCCTCCTCCCCATCTGCCCAGCCCCGTCCTGTCTCTTGCTGGATCCCTTCAATGGCCCCTAATGTCCCCCTGTCTCCACCCTTGGCCCCCAATCCTCTAATGAGGATGTTCTTCCTAAACGACAGATCTGGCTTGTCACTCTCTTGCTCATTACCGTGCTGTGGCTCCCCATTGCTCTAAGGAGAACAGTGGCGCCCTCAGTCTGGCTCGCTTAGCCCCCAGTCTGGCCCCTGTTGGGCTTCCCAGCCTCTCCTGCCTCCCTACTCCTGGTGTTGCCCCACGTCTTGTCCCCAGTAGTCCTGGAACCACGCCAGATTCTTCTATGCCTTCATCCTCTTCTCATCTCTGGAATAGCCTCCAGTCTTGCCTCTGTTTATCCAACTCAAGCTGCCTTCAAAGCTGGACTCCAGTCTACCTCTTCCAGGAAGCCTTCCCTGCCTGCTACAGGTCTCACCCTCAGCAGAGCGGGCAGTGTCCTAGGCACAGGGGCTGCTCTCTCGGAACTTGTTAACTAGTGGATACAGGGAGGGTTGGGTGGATCTTGAATGGATCCTTGAGTGAATCTCCTTGAGCAGAAGGGTCTAAACTTGGTCACAAAGGGAATGAAGGGTGTGACAGGTCTGGAGGAGAAGCACCAGGTGAGCAGGAGCATTGATTGGGAGCAGGACACAGGGGGGATGGGACATGGGGCCTGCAGATGGGTGGGGAGCATCTACGTGAGAGGGCCTCAGGCTGTGGGAGGGCGTGGGGCAGGCGGGCCGCGGACACGAGGCATTGTCCTGGCGGGAGGAACTGGACAGGTACAGGCACTGTGCCTGTGGGTGCGGGGCTTTGCGGACGCAGGGCACTGGGAGAGGACGGGGCGCTGAATGGATGTGCGGTACAGGCCATTGGATTGCCCTGAGGACCTGGGGGGCCTGGGGTATTGGGGGGGGGCCCTGAGCTGGGCCTTGGGTCAGAGCCATCACTCAGCTGCCCTCAATTGCCCCAGGAGTGGTGCAGAGCATCAAGGACCACATCACAAAGCCCACGGCCATGGCACGTGGTCGCGTGGCCCACCTCATCGAGTGGAAGGGCTGGAGTGCCCAGCGCTCAGGCTGGGAGCTGTCCGCAGCCGAGGACGAGCATTACTGCTGCCTCCCAGATGAGCTGCGTGAGGCCCGCTTTGCCGCAGGTCAGAGCGGGGAGGGGGAGCTTGGGGACGGGGACTGGCCGGGGCTGTAGTCCTTAGGGGACCCAGGGTCACCACCTGGGCATTGTCTGGGCAGGCAAGAATAATGCCATGGGGTGGACGGGGCATTGGTGGGCACATGCTGATCAGCATGCCCGGGCATGGATGGGCAGCCCCAAGAGGCAGTGTCTGGTGCCAGCCTGACCTGGCACCGGATGCCCCCCACACCCTCTGCCCGTGCCCCTGCTGAGCCGGGTCCGTCCCCCACAGGGGTTGCCGAGCAGTTTGCCATCACGGAGGCCACACTGAGTGCCTGGTCCTCGCTGGACGACGAGGAGCTGCACCCAGAGAACAGCCCCCAGGACATCATCCAGCTACAGGGTACAGCCCGGCGGGCGCCAGGGCGGGCTGGGTGCGGCAGAGCTGGGGCTGTGTGCCTGCTCTGCCCTGTGACCTCAGACACAGCCCCTCTGTCCCTCAGCCTTAGTTTTTCTTCATCTGAAAAATGGGGCTGGTGATCCTTGCCCTGCCCATTGCCCAAGGAGCGCCCCGAGCATAAAGGAGAGAAAGACAGATGATAGACAGACAGATAACAGGAATTAAGTGCTCACTGTGCCAAGTGCTTTACGTGTGTTATTTCACTTTATTCTTTTTTTTTTTTTTTTTTAGAAATTCACGTTCTTTTATTTATTTATTTATTTATTTATGACTGTGTTGAGTCTTCGTTTCTGTGCGAGGGCTTTCTCTAGTTGCGGCAAGTGGGGACCACTCTTCATCGCGGTGCGCGGGCCTCTCACCATCGCGGCCTCTCTTGTTGCGGAGCACAGGCTCCAGACGCGCAGGCTCAGTAATTGTGGCTCACGGGCCCAGTTGCTCCGTGGCATGTGGGATCTTCCCAGACCAGGGCTCGAACCCGTGTCCCCTGCATTGGCAGGCAGATTCTCAACCACTGCGCCACCAGGGAAGCCCCACTTTATTCTTATGACAGCTCTAGGAAGTAGATGCTGTTATCTCCATTTTACAAATGAGGGAAACCGAGGCATCCAGAAACTCACCTCAGATTACACAGCTACAGGCATCAGAGCCAGGATCTGAGCCTTAACACCGAGCACAGTCAACCACCTTTCTAGGACCCCAGGTTACTACCGAGGGCTTCAGGGAGCCTGGGTCCTGGGTGGCGCCCGCCTACCCACTATCTCATTTGCTCCTCCCTGTGATGGTGAGGGGCGGGAAGGGAGTGGAGGCCTGGGAGGAACACTGGCTGCCCCACTTCTCCGAGCAAGCCTGCTCTTCACTATTCTGCTCCTGCCACCACCACCCTGTCACTCCCCCAGGGAGAAATGGGCTCAGAGAGGTTCAGTGACATGACCAAGGTCACACAGCTTGGCAGTGACAGAGCCAGGTTTGGAGGCCGGTCTTCTGCCCCTCTCCCTGCCTCACACTCCCGGAGAGGGTGAGGAGCCGGGTCTTCTGAACTTCATTCCTCACCTCCCCCCGCCCCACCCCGCCTGCTGCTTTTCCAGACCTGGAGAGCATCTACCTTCAGGACAGTCTTCTGAGTGTCCCCTCGCAGGATGACAGTCTTCTGGCCTTCTCCTCCCCCGATGGATGGCCCTCACCTGACGAGCCCCCCACCATAGCCTCTGGCCCGCAGCCCCCCAGCCCCGAACAGCAGCACCGGCAGCGGCTGCTGGGGGCCCCGGGGCCCGAGCGGGGGGCCCGCCTGCAGGGCTCCCTCCCGTCGGTGGACAGCGGCTCCCTCTCAGAGGAGGAGGACGAGGTGTTCTATAACTGAGGCGGGCGCCGGAGCCTGCTCACACCGTGACCTGGCCCGGTGGGCAGCCCAGGTGCATCAGGACGCCAGGGTCTGGCTGGGCATCTCTTGACCCCTCAGGGCAGGCACAGGGTGGGTGTGGCAGGGCTGGGGGCCAGCATTCCTTGGGGACCATTCCGTGCCTCTGTGGACCTGCCCCCCGCAGCGGGAGCCGTAATCCCCTTCTCCCTCTTTACTTGGCTCAGGCGGGCACCTTCCCCTGCAGTTTCTGCCATCAGCGAGCTCAAGGACTCTCAGCAGACACCAGGCAGGCCGCCCGGAGGGGCCAACAGCCAGCTTCCCAGGCAGACAACCAGGGAAGGGCCTGGGAGACCCGCCTCGACCCCAGGGCTCGGTTCCTCGCCCCTCGCCTCTGTGCTTCTGCCCCCCATCAGAGGCGGGGTAGCCTCTTGGGGTACCTAACGTCTGCTCCTTAGTGCTCTTCACGAGGATTCTGTCTCTGGAGTGTCTGTCTGTCCCTCACTCTCTGGATCTGCTCCCTGGTGCCCTGCTCCCCCCTCCCATCTCCCTGAAGGTTCTCTGAAGACATTAAAGTGGTGGATTCACCCTGGAGGAACTTGGCCTGGTCTCTGCTGGGGACGGCATGTCCTCAGGCCCTGGCGGGGGGAGCTCTAGAAGGACTTTGGAGAGGGCCCCTACCCCCAAAATACACAGACAGCTGGTCAACCTGCTGCCAGCAGCCAGGAGGGTCCTCGTGGAGGATGCTTAGGGATGTGGGCTCTCCAAGGAACCACACGTGGGGACCCCGCTTTGTCAACCCTGGCTCAGCCAAGGAGGAGGCTGAGGCTGCTGGAGTGAGGGAAACTGGGCCACAGGGTCGTGCTTACACATGAGGACAAGCATCGTAAGACCTGGTGGGAACCTGCTTTCATAACTCCCTGCCAGGAAGGGAGACGTGAGGAGGCGTGGGAAACCAGGGCCCAGGCCTGCAATGCCCACATGACCACCAGGGGGCCCCCAAGAGCTCACTCAGGGCCGGCGAATGTGGCCTTGCTAAGGAGGCAAGATAACGCCCTGGTTGCTGAGATGAGGGACAGATGGCTCTGGCACTCAGCTTTATTCTTTCTTAGGAGCCTCTGGTTGGGAGTCATACAACCCTCAGAGGGCATCTCTGCGTGCCCTTGGCGATAGAATATACCAGTGTCTTCATTCGTGAATTTGATTCTTTCATGGAGCACCCACCATATGCTGGTTTTCTGCTGTCTTGCATTCTGAGTTCTGTCCAGAGGGGGATTTGTCCTTCAAGGCAGGTAGCACTTGTTTCATAGAGAATGGGACGTGGTGACTATGGGGTCTCTTCAGTGCTAGCTTAGCTGCCTACTTCGCCAAGGAGTTGAGCTGCGCTGGAGGGGAGGGGTGTGTTATGATGCGGAGGGGGGAGAGGCAGGGTCTCTGCCCCATCTCCTTCACCAGGGCAGCTGGGGGGCCCTGTTTCATCTTGCCAGGCTGGCTCACTTTGGGGCCGGAGGGTTTGTCAGGTTGGAAATTGCTTTCTTCAACTAGAACAGAGAACAGAGTGGGGAGGATGTAGAGGAGATTGCAAGTGGGGGGCGCCAGTATAGTTTGACTCCCCTAAGGGTTGATTATGGAGTGAACTTTAGAGCCAGTGCCTCCCTCTTGCATAGATCAGATCATTGAGGCCCAGAGAATGGCAGGGCTGGCCACAAAATAAGGTAGAGGTAGCTGGACCAAGTGTCTGGCTACTCTGGGCCAGGAAGTGAGGCTCATCAGAATCCCATGAGGCCCCTCCAAATTTTTTTTTTTTTTTTTTGGCCATGCTGTGCGGCATGTGGGATCTTAGTTCCCCGACCAGGGATCAAACCCACGCCCCCTGTAGTGGAAGAGCAGAATCTTAACCACGGGACCACCAGGGAAGCCCCAAGGCCCCTCCAAATTTGATGGCAGAATTTTGGTGCCCTCCACCTCCCCAGCCTGTTCAAGCATGGCTCCTCCCCTTTGCTCCACCCTCGGGACCGTGGTACCTCCACCCAAGACACGAAGCCCACAGCTCTGCCATGAGACGTCACGAAGAGGGACTGAAGTTTCAACAGCTCGAAGAGGTTGTGTGCCTGCAGGGGGGGCGGTTAGGAAACACTGGAGGATAGGCGACACCCACCCCAACCCTCTGGCTTCAGTTTCTTCCTAGCTTGGCAGCTTTGAGCAGAGGTGAAGGCCCGGGCCAGGCTCTGTCCCAGTGGTGCCCACCTGACCTTGTTTCTGAGCCTGGGAGGGCTGGACAGCTGTGATGGTGGGTGGGAGACCAAGACCTGGGCCTGCAATGTCCAATGTGACCACCAGGGGTCCCCAGAGTCCACACAAGGGACTAGGGGAAAGGACCCGTTTTTCAGCATCATCTGGCATCATCCACTGGCACAGAGGGATTGGGGACACCCTTAGGTCCCCAACCTGCTTCTGTCCCTCCATGACCCATGTGCCAGGCTCTGCGCTTGCAGGGGGGAGAGGATCAGCATTCAGAGTGATTAAGTACTTTGCCCAAGATCACACAGGCAGAATGTGGTGGACCTGAAGTTGAAACCCATGTGTGCCTTGATGAAAAGACATATTTTTAACCACTGTTTCTCTCCATCCAGAATCTTCTGTTTCCCAAGCTCTCCCTCTTCCCTAGTCTCTGCATCATCCCAACAGCCCTGGAACTGAGAGATAGAGAGGGCGGGAACTGCATGCCCATTCCACAGGTGAGGAAGCAGGCACAGGAGGAACAGAGAGCCACAGAGCATGTCCAGGAAGCTGGAGCCAAGTTTCCCTCTCAGGCTCTTCCCCTCTATCCCAGGGCCCCTGTCTGCCCACAGCCCAAATATTCCCCATTACCTGGTGCAGGGAGGTCTCCGGGGACAGCTTCAGGGTCACTGGCTCCACGGGGCAGCCCCCAGCCAAGATGTCCTGCAGACACTGCTGGGGATGGGGGAAGGGTTATGGGGGCCTGGGACAGCTCCCCCTTCCCCAGGCAGCCCCTCTCAAACCACAGGCTATCAGCTAGCCACTCCCCTCACAACCCTGCTGACTCCCCATCTTCTACTGACACCTCATATGAGCACTCACCTGGTGTCCTGGAACCCAGGAGGATGGCTCAGCCTGGAGGGCCTGCACCAGGTGTGCCCTTTGCACGGTGCCCACCAGTATCTGAGACTCTGGACAAGTGGAGAGGGAGAGGAAAAAAGCCACATTATGAAAAAGGAACTTACGTTTACTGGACAGCTACGATGTGCCAAGAACTGTGCTGGGTGTTCTCATGACTCTTGGGAACGTACAGCACCTATGGGTCAGGAACTATTATCACCCATTTTACGGAAGAGGAAACCGAGGCTCAGAGGCACAGAGAGGTTAGTTATCTTGCCCAAGGTCACTCAGCTTCTGACGTGGAGGAGTGGTAGCTGAGGGTGGCCAGGTAAGGCTGCCAGGGGGCCGGGAGGTAACCTGCCCACCCCAAGATGCCCCACCTGGCAGGGCCTCAAGGCAGGAGCAGGTCTGGGACACCTGCATGAAAATGTCTGTGCGTCAGGGCTGGGCTTTGTCCCTCATTTCCCATGGGAAGTTTCACTGGCTCAGCCCAGTGAAGGCATGAACCCGGAAGGCCACCGTGTTCCGAGGTCCTCCTGTGTGCTGGAGGCTTGGCAGGCCTCACTCCAGGGTATCACTGGAGTCTGCAGGTATTTAGTTTTGAGGGACAGCCTGATATTTTTGCTTTTTGTCCAGTAAAATAAAAACTTTACAACTGGACATACAAATGCTCCCTGTTTAAAAACAAAAACAATTAAAGCTATTTCTTGGATGAGCAGCAGGGTCCCACAGGCTGGGCCTGTGCTGGTTGGGAACTCTTTGCTTCCTGTGGCTCTAAGGGTAGAAGTGGGGTTTGTCTTGTTCTAGCGGGGCCGGGGTGGGGGGGGGGGGTGAAGCTTCTTGAGGGGTCATCCATGTGCAGATATTTTCAAATGTGATATTTGGCGTGTTCTATGGGATAATGTTATAAGTGTCCCAATTTGGGTGCGGAGAAGGGCCTGGCCTTTGGGATGAGAACCTCTGACAACTCTGTCCTCCCTATTTTCCAGATGTGGCAACTGCAGTTCATAGAGCTTAAGGGATTTATCTACAGTTCTGCTGCTCATAAATCGCTTTATGCCTCTTGGGGTAGGTATGGGGATGACCCATACTGTTGTACGGGTTGCTCACTGCACAAGATACCTGCCCAAAGGACAAGTGGGGATCAAAATCCAGCCGTGCTATGCTTGCCAAGTGTGCATTTTGTTTCATTTGCACAAAGGGGACATATGGGCTGACAGTGGCCCTGAGTGGGGCATGGCTGTCCCCTCCCTACCCCCCAGCTTATCTTTCCCACTCATACTGTACTTGTCCTAGAGGGAAATGATGCTCTAGCTAGGTCCTCTCCAAAGATTCAGCTTATGTGTCTTTTAACAAGGGCCCCCACTCATTTTTCTCTAAAAGGATGTCTTTCTCATGGCAACAGGGTTGAGGGAGGTGACTCAGTTGGGGAATGCCTGAAGGGGAGACTGAGGGATGGAGCCTTCTGGGAGGCCCTAGTAGTGTTCCCATCATCCTACCCCTGCTCCCCAAGTAGGATGGCTATTACCTCCATTTTACCAATGAGGAAACTGAGGCTCAGAGAGGTGAAGTGACTTGCCCAAGGTCACACAGTTGCAGAGCCTGGTTTTGGATCCAGGTGCCTGATAGGTACAATGCCCTGCTTACCCATTTCTGGGCCTGACCCTCCCAGGTCCAAGAGGAAGGTAGAGGGAATGCCCCCTCCCCATTCATGCTCCCCCTTCCTGTCGGGCACCTGTGCTCTCCACCAGGGGGTACTCGGCAGTGTCTGTGGCGGTCACGACCTTGACCACCTCCTCCTGCGGTGTGTCCTTGGCCAGCGTGGTGATGGTACGATTCATGAAGTGCTCCACAATTACATGGTGAGAGCTGGGGCAGAGGGATGCTCCCATCAGGTCCTGGGGTGGGGGGTTATCCAGACCCCTGGACAAGTTGGGGGGACCCGGGAGGAGTTTTGCTGGTTCTCCAGCATGGGCAGGGTCTAAGAGATTCCTGGGATGAACAGCTCCTAGCACCACAAGGTGGGGAGGGAGGAACCTGGGGACCAGCTGGCCTATGGCCTGGCTCTGGATTCTCAGCCCTCTGGACCCCTATCTTCCCCAAGACCAGCTCTACTTTGATCTGTTTCATTCAGAAGCCATCCCTGGAGAATTTCATTTGAAGAAAAGTTTTATGGCATAAAGGGAAAAAAGAGCTTTAAAGTTTGAAAATCACTGGAGTAACCACCCCCATTTAACAGATGGGGAAACTGAGTCTGGAGAAGGGGGCAACTTGCACATGTTTGGAGCTGGGCCTTGGACCCAGGACTCTCAGAGCCTCTTAGTCCTCCTTCTCTGGGGACAGAGGCTGCTCGGCCCTGTCTAGTTGAGTAAGGACCTCAAAGCTCACTTCCACTGCAGTATTCCAGTCCCACCTCCAGCTCCCAACGCCCCAGTGAGGACAGCAGAGCAGGAGCAGGGGGAGGGGTGGGACCTCCCAGAGCTGGTGCTGACTCTCTGTGTGACCTGGAACAAGACATGGCACCTCTCTGAGCCCCACTTTCTGACAAATGGGCGATATCTGTCCTCCTGTTGTGGAGACCAACTGATGACCAGTAAGACACTGAGGCCAAGGACTCCCCCAAGGTCACACAGGGAGCTGGAGAGAATGGAGACTAGGGAGCAGCCATGTGTCGGCCCCTCCCACACTCACCCATGTCCAAGGTCAGCCCACCCTGACACCATCACCTCAGTCAGCCAGCCTGAGCAGACACCGCTCACCTAATTTTTCGGCACCGGATCCACGGAAGGTATGGCAGTTTCTTGACAATGATGGTGCCGTCATAGAAGGAGGGCTGGAAACTCTGGGCGATGGCGTTGGCCGCCAGCACCGCCATCAGCACAGGTAGTGCGTGCACGATCTGGCCAGTCAGCTCGAAGGCCAGCAATGCTGTGGAGATGGTGTGGGTCACAGCCCCTGAGAAAGCCGCAGCCCCTGCAGGGGGCAGAGCCAGGGAGCGGGGCTCAGGCCAGGGGACAGCTTCATGCAAAGGGCAAGGCTGCTGTGACTATGGCCATGGGCTGGGGTGGGAATTGTCCAGAGGCCACACACTGGCCACTGTTGGAAGTGCCCTATGCCTGGGCTTGGTGAGGGAAGGAGCAGTAGGGAAGAGGGGGCATCAGAGACAAGACAGGAGCTAGAAAAAGTAATGGAGGCTAAGGGGAGGGGCTCAGGGAAGGGTGGGGCTCATTGGGAGGCTAATGACCTCCCCATGCCCTGCAGAACTACTGGCTGATTCTCCGGGTCCAGCCCAGACCCACGATGTTTGCCCATCCAGTGGGAACCCGGTTTACTCACCTGCCAGGGCATACCCCCCAGGCATGATGGGGTTGGTGACCCCTCCAGCCACGATGCCCTCTGGGAAGGCAACAGAGAGGGCCTCCCCTATGAGGCGCCCGATGGCAGCTCCTGGTCACAGATTTAGGGTGAGGACAGGGAGCCAGGCTGACTCGGTCCCCACAGCCCTCCATCCCTGGGGATCAACCTCAGTACCATCCTGGGGAGGTGGGTGGACCAGGAGCCATGACCCTGTCCCGATAACCCTGAGTCTCTCAGGCCCTCAACACCCCAGACTTACCGAAGATAAATATGGGCATGAAGTACCCAGAGGGCATGGGGATTGTGGTGGCCAGAATTATCATCCAGAACTGTGGGTGGTGGGAACCGAGGGGGCAGAGGTTAGAGGCAGCTGGACAAGAGTAGGCAAGGGAAGGACAAGACAGGGGACAGGGGACAGGGGGGCTTCCCAGAGAGAAGGAGGGTGCCCAGGCACACGCCCATCGCTAGTATCTGGTGTGAGGGAAGGTGTGCCCAGGGGAAGGATCCCTACCCTGGCAAAGTGCCTACTGTGTGCCTGGCACTGTGCCAGAGACTCTCCTTTCTTCCCTCTCAACCTTCCTTGATGTGAGCACAGTAACTAGCCCATTTTAAAGATGAGGAAACTGAGGCTCAGAGAGCTGAAGCAACTTGCCCAGGACCACACAGCGGGCAGAGGTCAGGTCAGGGAGTCTGCGTGAAGACCTTGGCCCTGCGCTACGTACATGCTACGGGGAGGTACCCCATCCCACCCAAGGCTGGCCTCAGCTCTGTGCACATCCCTGGGGGCCCCGGGAGCCCACCTTCATAACCAGGAAGAAGGCGAGGGTCCCAAAGATGGTGAACCGCGGGTGGTACCATTCGAACCATAGGTTCTGTGGGTCGGGCTCCGAGGGCCAGGGTGGGGACGAGTTCCGGGTCATCAGCGCCCACGAGTTATTGTCGAACAGCGAGTCCAGATGCTCCCTCATGGACAGCTGGAGAGGGGGGCAGCTCGGAGTTCTGCGTGAGGGCCGGGCGGCAGTCCCTGCCACCACCACCACCCCCCCCACCAACTGCCTGACCCTGCCTCGAATCCTCCTCTGCCACTTCCTGTTGGGGGGAGACCTTGGGAAGGGCTCTGGCCCTCCTGGAGCTGCACAGCCATCCCCTTATAGGCGTTGTGGGGATTAAGGGAGATGATGGGCACCAGTCGGACAACGACTGGGCATTCCCCCCTCTGGCCACCCCGGCTCAGCACCCCTTACCCGAGAAGCCATGAAGCGGCCCACGCCAGGGGGATAGGTGATGGAGGCGAGAACCAAGGCCGCCAGAGCCGAATACAGAGGCTTGCTGTGGGGCAGGGGGGTGGGGCGGTACAGCGCCAGCTCCAGTGCCAGCCGTCCTCTTCCCCTCCCCCCACCCCACGGAGCGGCCCCGCCACCCTGGGGGCTGACGCTGAGGCAGGAACGGGAGGAAGAGGCACAGGAGCAGGGGACCTGTGGGGGTCAGCCCCACACCGCTTGGGTAAGCAGGGGTTGGGGCTCATAGGAGAGCTTGGGACAGAGGCAGGCTGCCTGCCAGGCAGGTGGGACCAGGGCAGGACCGGCCAAGGTGGAGGAGGGCTGATTCTGAAATGCCAATGCCAGGGGCAGACAAGGTTGGGAAGGAGAGGGGGCTCAGTAAGGGGCCTGGGGCTCCACGGGGAAGTAGGGGTTCAGTGAGGGGGAGGGGGGTTAGTGAGGGAGGGAGGGCTCAAATATTGGGGTATCGGGGTTGGTAACCTAGTAAGTGGGGGAGCAGTTACTATGCGGACCTGGACAGGGGTGTTAGTGAGGGGGTGGGGATCTCTATATAAGGCTCAGGAGAGTCTAGGGGCATCACCCTGAGGGGTCCCTGGCCCCCATTCAGAGCCCACCTGGTGGCCAGCAGTTTGGAGAGGACCCGATTGGTCTTGACAAAGCCGAGGAACGTTCGCTGACAGAAGAGGTAAGCACAGCTCAGGATGCCACAGATGGCCCTGCAGGGAGAGGAGGGGAGGGGAGTCCAGAGCCCCTCGCCAGAACCAAGGGCAGCAGTTCAGGCTGGGGGAGGCCCCCAGCTGGGCTCTTGAGGGGCCAGAGGCATCCACTCACCCCAGCGCCACAAAAAAGAAGATCTCTGGCAGGTCAAAGGGGACATCTACCCGGAAACTGGTCTTGTAGAGGGAGGTGATGGTCTCTGGGGAAGGAGGGGAGTGGGGATCAGGGACCACACTCCTACCCCAGCCAAACCGAAGGCTCAGAATGAACAGGCAGGAGCGGAGGTGCTGCCACGTCCTGCCCCCAAATACCCTTTCCCTGGCCCTGCCTCCCCGGCCAGCTTCATCCTCTTCTACCCTCGGGGCTCCCATCCTTCATGCTCAGTACAGGTCAATTCGTTTCCACACTTCTAGAAGGAGGGGAGTGGAGAGGAAGAAGAGAAGAGAGAGGAGAAAAGAGAGAGGAGGGAGAGGAAAGGGAGGAGGAGGAAAAGGGAAGAGAGAGGGGAGAAGGGAGGGGAGGAGGGAGGAGGGAGGGAAGGCGGGGCAGGGGGCAGGGTCTAGGGCGGGGCTCACCCTGCTCGCTGTTGAAGACAGCCAGGAGGCGGAACATGAAGGCCCCACAGGTGGCAGCGAAGAAGCCCCTCCAGTAATCCCAGACCGAGAAGTGGGAGGACATGACCTCGATGCTGAACAGGACGCCTGGGGGCGCCACTGAGCTTAGACAGACACCACCACGCCCATCCCAGCTCCCTGACCACTCCCGTCCTGCTCTCCCACAGCCCGGACAGGGCCACCCCTTCTCTTTGGTCCTGAGCTGAGGGGAGGGGAGGGCAGGGCGAGAGCCCCCTGCCCAGGGAACAGGCTTGTAGGCGCTCCTCTCGGCCATCTCAAACCTTACAACAGCCTTTGGGGTGGGGACGATTACAATCCCCATTTTACAGATGAGGAAATGAGGCTGAGAGCTGAACTCACCGGCCCAGGGTCACGCAAGGGGAGCTGAGTTTCCAACCCAAGTCTGTCTAATGTGACCGTGAAGCATCTCGACGCCCACCCCCACCTCCACCCTGGGGCGGCTCTGCCCTCCCGGTAAGACTGAAGTAACAACCAAGACCGGATTAGCCGTCATCCTCCCTGCAGGTTCCTCCGCTGGGCGGGGGAGCGAGCTGGTCAGTCTGCCAGGGGAGGGACGGGGGATGGGGGGGTGGAAGCCCGGGGTGCAGGGGGAGGGCCGTGAGGGAGGGCCTCACCGCTGAAGGGCGCTGCGAACACTGTGGCCACGCCCACCGCCGCTGCCGCCACCAGCATTTCGTTCTGCTTTCTCTTGTTCTGGGGGGATCCGGAGTCCCGGGCTGAGAGTCAGCCCCCGCCCTCCCCTCCGTCTCATTCCTCCAAGCGGGGGGGCCCATGAGCCCCTTACCTCAGACTCCCCAATGGCCTTGGTGCGCATGCGGCCCAGGTAGGCAGCGATCATCACAGACAGGTGCACGAAGGGGCCCTGCCAGGGGAGGTGTGCGCACAGGGCACAGGGTCCGCCCCTTGGGGGGAGCCGGGCCCTTGCTCCTCCCCTTCCTCCCCCTCCGGGCCCAGGGTTGAGGGGTAGAGGGAGCCTCATCCAGAGACAGCTCGGCTGCCCCACCCACTCCCTATGCCTCCATCTCCCCAGTTCCTTTGTCACACTCTGGGGACCTGGCCTGTCTCCTCCCCAAGACTGAGCCCCGCGAAGGCAGGCCCTGGCCTGAGTTCCCCCTGACCTAGCTTCGGTGGGGATGGAGAAAAGGCAGAGGGGGCAGGAGGGCAGGGTGGGACGGGGTGGGGTGCTCTCATGCCCTTCCATACCACTTTGCCCAGGAAGATGGTGCTGCCCGTGGCCAGGGTGCAGGTGAGGCCCACCACCTTGGCCCCGAAGTTCTTGATATCCAGGTAGTCCTCCAAGACCACGCCCGACAGAATGGTCTTCAGCTCCGGAATTCCAGAACCTTGGCAGGGGATGGATGGACGGGGTGGGGGTGGGAAGTAAGAGGAGGGACAATCTCTAGATAAACCCTTATCACTTTACCCTGCACAGGGTTTCACATCATGATCTTGTCAGGTCTCCTAAACCCTGTGAGTTAGGACTCCTAAATTCATTTTGCAGATGAGGAAGCGGAGGGTCAGAGAGGGGATGTGAATTGCCTACGTTCTTCCAGCTGGTCCTGCCAGTCAGCTATTGCAGGATGGGGGGGAACCTAGGAGAGAATCTCAGGCCACCCAGATGCATCCCTGCAGCTCCCCTGTGCTGCTGGCCTGGAGCTGAAAGCAGAGCTGAGAGGCCTAGAAGAGATGCGCCCCTCCGTGAGCCCCTCGCTGGGGAACCATGGTGCCGGCCCAGAGGAGCCCTCAGAAAGGGAGCAGAGCCAGCAGTGACCCGAGTCAAGCAAGATCTGTCCTTCTGGGGCTTCCCTGGTGGCGCAGTGGTTAAGAATCCGCCTGCCAACACAAGGGACACGGGTTCGAGCCCTGGCCTGGGAAGATCCCACATGCCACAGAGCAACTAAGCCCGTGCGCCACAACTACTGAGCCTGCGCTCTAGAACCCGCGAGCCACAACTACTGAGCCCACATGACACAACTACTGAAGCCTCCGTGCCTAGAGCCCGTGCTCCGCAACAAGAGAAGCCACGACAATGAGAAGACTGCGCACCGCAACGAAGAGTAGCCCCCGCTCACTGCAACTAGAGAAAGCCCGCGCGCAGCAACGAAGACCCAACACAGCCATAAATAAATAAATAAATAAATAAATAAATAAATAAATTTATATTAAAAAAAAAGATCTGTCCTTCTCACTGTGTGACTTCAGGCAACTTACACAACTCTTCGGAGCCTGGCTTCTCTGGCTGTGAAGTGGGGTTACTGTTTCCTGCCTCCCCCCATCAGGAGCCCCGAGGGACAGGAAAAGGCTTTGGGCAGTGGGCACTGCGGGGCAAGGCAAACAGGTGAATGGCGTGGTGATGGGCTTACCTCCCGAGAAGGGCGTGATGCTCTGGGAAAAGCCTGAGGAGAAGGAGACCAGGGCCACAGGGTACACAGTCCAGGAGAGATACCGGAGTAGGTGGCTGTCCCCAATCTCCCGGTACAGCCACTTGTGTGCTGGGGACAGCAGGGAGTCAGGGAGCCATCCACAGGCTCTGCAGCCCTCAGGCGCCCACTTGCTGGCCAGGAAATGGAGGCTCAGAGAGGGGTGGCCCAGGGCCACCCAGTAAGTGGCAGACCCCCAAGAGGAGGCAAGAGTAGGACCCTGGATCATATCCCAGTGTTGCCACTCCCTAGCTGAGTGACCTTTTGCAAGCCATTCAACATCTCTGAGCCTCTGTTTCCCCATCTGTCAAATGGGCTCTCAGATGAGGTCTGGTGCATGGCAGGTCCTTGTAATGCCACCTGAGCAAGTCTCCCAGAGAAGGTGTGTTAGACACTTCCTGCCCCGTGCCCCCTCTTCCAGGGAGACCTCAGGGTGGAGAGAGCCTGCCGAAGCATGGGGAGAGAATGTTCTATGCCTGGTGGTCTAGACAAATGTTCTCCCCCACAGTTACTGAGCTGAGAGCAAGGAAGGAGAAGAAGGAGCAGGGGCGGCAGGAAGCGGTGGGCATAGAGCTCAGAGGAAGAAGGAATATTTGGTCTTTCACTCATTGTGCAGATGAGGAGACTGAGGCCCAGAGAGGGGCAGGAGCCTGCCCAGGGTCACCCAGCAAGTCAAGAGCAAAGCCAGGACCAGACCCAGGCCTCCTCCCCACCCCCGCTGCACCTGGCGGCCCATCTGGCATCCCGAAAGCGTGCTCGAAAGCCCCGGGTCCAGAGCAGGCGTGCATGCCGGGGAGGGGTTACCTCGGACCACACGCCCGACAGTGAAGCTCATGGTGTAGCTGATCAGGGCCATGAGCACCCCAAGGGTCATCAGGAAGTACCAGTCCTCACCCATGCGGAACAGCTTCTGCTTCAACCACTCGAGGCCACCTGGGGCAGGGGCATCGGGTCGTAGCCCAGGGCCCAGTGAGGGCACGGGGCGGGGGCGGGGGGCAGGGGCTGTGTGGGGCTGGGGCCAGGTGGTCGAATCCAGGGAAGCTGGGAGGGGGCTCTCCCTCACGTGAGAGACAGCAGGATTTGTGCAAGTGAAGGTGGCAGCACGGTGGGCGCCAGGCCTATTGGCCCCGCCAGGAGGGGGCCTTTGACCCATCCGCCCTCCCCACCCCTGCCCCTTCCTGAGGTACTTATGGAAGAATGACAGAGGGGGTAGGGTGTGGAGGGAGGGCTGGGAGCTACACTTTCTCCAGCATCTCCGCAGGGGCCATAGCTTAGAGGACACGAGAGTCTAGAGAGACTGCTCTGCTGTCCCAGGACCGGTGGGGCTGTCCTGGTGTCAGGCCAGAGAGCACCCACTGGGCCCCTAGCAAGGTCCCCGGCAGAGTGGTCAGGCCTGGGGGCTGCGTTCCCAAAAGGCAGAGAGCAGACATCTAGCACGTCTGACCCACAGACTGGCAGACAGATCTCTTCCCTCCCTGCCGCCCAGGATGGGGGCAGCTCTTGGGCTCCAAGGTGGGTGGGGAGGCGGACCCGGGGAGGCTGATGTCCCGAGGGGTTTTCAACAGGGAGCGGAAGGGAACCTAGCTGTCACCTCGGATGCCTCGGCGGATGCGGGGACACGGGCCCCATAGCTCCTGAAGTGTCACAGGATTCCCCGAGGAGCCCTCACGAAGCCCTACCAGCTCCTCCATCAGGTCCCTGAGGGAGTGGACAGGCAGACGGACCCTTGGTGAGCTGCTGTAACGCCCTTAGCCAGCCACTGGGCCCTTCCAATACCTACTTCCCAGATAGAAGGGAAAGGTGGCATTTTCAGGAGGGGACATGGGTCTGGTGTGCCTTCATTCCTGAAGGGGTGGCCCCGAGGGTGCGAGTGTGTGTGTTAATGTTTGGGATGAGGGCGGTGGTTCCTAGCTGTCCCCTCCATGTCCAGCAGCAGGTTGATCAAGGCAGGACCCCAGGCTCAGAGCCCCCTTCCCCATCCTGTGGCCACCACTCCTACCCTCCCTGGACGCTTGTCTGCCTCCACTGCTCAGAGCAGTCTCCTTGCCCAGGGGAGTCACTGTCTCACTGTGGGCTCCCCATGGACCACTCTGACTCCCCATGCCCATCCCTGAGCCTCCTCCCCCTCGGCTCAGGCCAGTCAGGAAAACCCCAGGCCCAGAAGGAGAAGCCGTGAGGGTCAAAAGGAGGTGCTGGCTCCCTGCCCCCCAGCCTCCTGCTCCTGCCCTGCCTGCCCTGCCTTACCCTGGTCCTGGCAGGTTCCATCCAAGTCCCTGCCCCAGCTCTGCACCCGGCGGCCCCTCACCTCTGTCAGTCCGCTCTGCTGTGGCCCCAGGCAGCCCTCCTCTGACAGAGACTCCTTTGCTTGCAGCTCAGGTGCACCTGGACAGGTGTGTGTTCCACCAATCAACATCCTGGCCCCCCTTCCTCCCCGCCCCACCCCGCCGGGGTTTACCCTGGCCATTAAGAATGTCCTTGACAAACCAACTGGAACTGCCCCGGCCAGCTGTGTGGTGCAGGCCAGAGCAGCCAGGAGGGACGAGGGGCAGGGGCTCCCCAACCTACCAGAGCCACACAGAGGCGGGTGGCACCCAACCCAGATACCAGCTGGGGTACACAGGGCCTGGGTGGGGGAAGCTCATGACACAGCAGGATGGTGAGGGGTCATCTGCAGGGGCTGAAGGTCAGGGCTCTGGGTTCTCAGAGCTGGGCATGGGAGGGGTTTGAAAGAGCAGAGAAGGAAGAGGAGAAGGACCCATAGGGAAGGGGTGCTATTATTACTGCATCTTTGCTGTATGCCAGGCACTGTGCTCAACCTTCCTCCAAATCAGTGAGTGCTCAGAGAAACCCAGCGAGGTGGGCAGTATTAGGCCATTTTAAAGAAATGGAGTTTCAGAACTTCCCTGGTGGTCCAGTGGGTAAGACTCCACACTCCCAGTGCAAGGGGCCAGTGTTCGATCCCTGGAACTAGATCCCGCATGCATGCCACAACTAAGAAGTCCGCATGTTGCAACTAAAGATCCCGCATGCCACAACAAAGATTCTGAGTGCCACAACTAAGACACGGCGCAGCCAAAATAAATGAATAAGTAATAAATAAATAAATATTTAAATAAAGAAACGGAGTTTCGGAGAATTGAGGCTGCTTGCTTGCCCAGGGTCACAGAGGCTGAGGGACAAAGTCAAAAGTTCCATCCAGGTTTGCCTGACTCCAAAGGCTTCAAACCTCTCCGAGGTCCTGTCTTGAAGACCTGCCTTGCTCAGAGCTGGGGAGGGGGCCGACAAGCTGGAGCGGGGGAAGGGAATTGGGCAGAGGGGAGGAACTTGGGCTGGATCCTCATGTCCAGACCCTCCAGTCTGAGAAGACTGCCTCAAACCACAGCACCCAAGGGGCAGTGGCTCTGCTTGGGGCTTCTACGTAAATGCCACAGACCCTGTCCCACCCCAACGGAATGTAGGAACATGCACATTAGGTCTGGAACCCAGTTCATCCTCCCAGCACCCTTGTGGGTCAGGGACAGCATCACCATTTTGCAGATAATAAATGGAGGATCAGAGAGGTGCAGTCATTCATCTAAGGTCACAAAGCAGAGGCTGAACCCAGACTTAGATTCTGTGGCTCTCCCTCTTCCCAGAGCTCCTCCAGCTCCTGTGGCTTAATCCTTCAGGGCAAGGGTTTTGGGCACAAAGCAGAGGATTTGTGCCTGATACCACTTTTAGAAGATTTGGGCAAGAGATCTGGGACAACTCCCCCCCCCTCTTCCAGACAAAGCCCCCTTTCTGAAAATCACGATGGCCCTTCAATGACTTGTTAAAATCCTGAGGCCCTGAGCCACCCTCTGCCCCTAGATGTCAGCCAAGTTAATCCCAAATAGGAGCATGTGTGTGTTGTGAGCGGTGGGGTGGAGGCTTGCTGCTCTGCATGGACCTGGGCCCACCGTTGCCTCGGCGGCCCCAACCTGTGTATAGTAACAGGATAATTGGCCGCCCTGTTGACATCCCAAACCCGTCTCTGGTCTCGGGTAGCTGCTGGCTCCAACTCATAGCCGGCATCGGCCAGCCAGCCAGCACCGCACGTCCACACCCTCACCTCTGGCCCTGTGAGCATCAGGAAACTGGGAAGAGGGAAGCAAAGGGACATGGTGCTGGTGGCAAGTCTCTCCCAAAGCCATTTCCCCCTCATGCCAGCCCCCAACTTCTCCCTCTCCTGCATCAAGCAGTGAAGGGTGAGAGCTTGATGCCAGAGCAGCTCTCCCATCCCTAATGGGTCCTTCACCACTCGGAGCCTCAGTTTCCTCTTCTGTCCAATGAGGGGAGCCTGAGAGCCATGGCGGCAGGGCCCTATCTCTGCCTCGTTCATCACGAGTCCCCCAGAGCCTCAACGGTGCCCGGCACATAGCAGGTGTTCAGTAGATACCTGCTGAGTGATGAGTGGTTTCCGAACACTGGCCTGTGGGCTGGCTGAGTGGGGACCTGATGGGAGCCTATTCCTGGTCCCTTCCCAAGACCCCAGATCAGAATCTTGGGGTACATGAGAAGAGTCTGTGTTTGTTGAAAGTCCCTCCAAGTGATTGGGATGTCCTGGCAGGTATGGGATTCAAGGCATTGGATCATCTCTGAAGCTCCTTCTGATCCCAAGATCTGAAAGGAGAGACATGCACAGAGACAGGGGAATGGCCTTGATGACATTTCAGGGTCCCTCCTGGCCATTGAAGTCAGTGGATCCAGTGCATGTGTGGGTGATGCCTCAGGGATGGGGGGAAGAGGGGGGAGGAATGGCGGGCGGGGGTGGGTAATGAGATCTGACGTCCAGGAGCAGTGACTCAGGCCCTCAGTGCCATGACCTTGTGTCTGCATTTAGCCACTGGCTCCTGTTTCCCTGGCTGGCGGCAGGCTTCTGGGTCCCACCCCCCCACCCCCACCCCCACTCTCTTTCCATCTCACCTCAGTGCTGGTAACTTCCTGGCAGCCCTACTGGAACCCCGTCGGCCAGGATGGGTGACACAAGCCAGGCAGGAATCTCCACTAGACAGACAGACCCCTTTGGCTCCAGCCACCACCCTGACCCCACTTCACAGACTACCGGCATCAGTGGTTTACCCGTATTGATGGACCCCCCCCCCAGCCAACCGCCGCAGGGAGGAAGTGTTGTGGGAGCCAGAGAAAAGAGAAACAGCCCCTACCTTCAGGGCCCCCAATCTAACGGGGAGACAGGCGAACCCCTAACCCAGGGAACTGCCAGTCTGATAGGGGAGAGAGGACCCAGGAAGACCGTGTCACACTCAGGTGCTGGGGTGGGCAAAGCCAGTTGGTACAGCGGGCATCTGGGCAGGCCCCCCTGTGTGGGCTGCAGCAATCAGAGAGGGCTCCATGGAGGAGGAGGAACCGGAGCTGATCTGGGAAGGAAGGGCAGGATTTGGAGTGGGGAGCAGAGGCCCCACACTGCAACCTGGGCAGCAGAGGACCCCCGGCCTCCCAGAACGGCCTTCCCTGCTTCACCCCCTGATCCCGCATGATCTGTGCATGGGCAGAGGGGCTTCTCAGGGGTGTTCGGGACCAGAGTGTCTCCATACACGAATGTTCAGGTCACCCCGGCCTCCTGGAGGGTTTGGATCAGATAAGACAGGGTTCAAATCCCAGCTCTGCCACCTGCTCGTGTGCAAGCCCCAGGCTCTCTGTGAGGCTCTGTTTCTCTATCTATAAAATGGGAATACCATCTCCTTCCTGAGCCGTGCGGGGATCAAATGAGGCCATGCTGGAGAGCTCACAGCCAGGAGCCGGTGCCCAGCAGGCACCTCAGAAGTCAGAGCTAGAACGATTGTCTCGTGGAGCTCTCCTTTACCTCTGACTGAGACCCTGCCTGCTGCCACCCCCGGCATCTCCTCTGAGCTGGAGGTCAAGCAGGCGTTTCCTGGGAACATAACCTTCTATATTGTTAAGGACCATTACTAAATTATCTGCTCTCCTCCCCTGAGTCCAGGCCCAAGCCCCAGCCTGGCCTCAGCTTTCTCCTCTTGGGTCCCAAAATGTTCCAGAGTTGGGATGTGGAGGGGGGAGGGAGGTAAGTATGAAATCTGGGTCCCCGTGGGAGCTGGCAGGGGAACAGCTGCACATTCTATACCCCGCTCCGGGGCTGTCTCAGTCCTTCCTAAGACATGGTTGTGAACATTATCTGCCCTGAGGGAGGGAACCCCTCGCCTCACACAGGGGTCCAGCAGGTGGGGGTCCTCCACGCACCCCTGACCTCCTGACCTTGCATCTCCCACTCTCCCCAGAGCCAGGGGATTGGGCCTTTCTGCCCTGATCACCCACACCTAGATCCCTCTCCCCAAGGGCTGGAACTCTGGGGGAGAGGGGATGGAGAGAGAGAAAACCCTGTCCTCAAGGAGCTTGCAATCTGATGGGGGAGACACAGAAACACCGAACACACACAAGGTCCTGAGGCTGGCCCAGGGGCCTGAGTGGCGAGGGGACAGCATGGGTCCCCACCTCGTTGCCATGGGAGGCTCCGGGGCTGGAGTTATCGGCCTGGAATGCCGGGCAGTGAGCTCAGCCTCATGGGCCTGCCTGTGTTGGACTGTCAGCAGTGCCGTCTCACTGGAGAAGATTTCCAGCCCCTCTGGGCCACCGAGAGGACTAAATTTAGCTGGTAGACAAGGGGCTGGCCCCGCGCCCAGGGGCGGTCGGGCCTTATAAAGGGGCGGCAGTCGGGGCCCGGCACGCTCCCTCCGAGCCTGCTGCCCACGCGCCCTCCTGTCTGCCCTGCCCACCGGCCAGGGCCCGGCCGCCCGCCCGTGGATGAGCCACAGGACCTCCTCCACCTTCAGAGCGGAGAGAAGCTTCCATTCTTCCTCCTCCTCCTCCTCCTCGGCCTCCCACACCCTTCCAGCCCAGGAGCCACCCATGGAGAAGGCGTTGAGCATGTTCTCCGAGGATTTCGGCAGCTTCATGCGGCCCCACTCGGAGCCCCTGGCCTTCCCAGGCAAGTCCTCCGTGGGGAGGGGAGGTGCACAGGGAGGGGACACCTGCTCCAGGGCACCACCCGACGTGGCTGCAGCTGCCGAGCTGCCGGGAACAGGTGCCGTACAGCTGCAGCCGCGTGTGACCACCGGGACAGATGTGGCCAGAGAGACAGATGTGGCCGTGAGAACAGGCAGGCCTTCAAGAAACAGCTCTGGCCTGGGGGTCAGCTACACGCACCCCCACTCCAGGCCTGGGGTGGGTCACTACAGACATGTACACACACCCACCCCACCTGTGCTGGTTAAGGCCCCATCCCCCCAGCGGAAAAGGTAGGCTGCCAGAGGGCGGGTGGCAGGGCGGTTGAGGAGGAACGGCCGAGGGGGAGGTCAGGCCCGGGGCCAGCCCCTTCCCTCCGGAGAGGGAGCCGGAAACCTGGGTTCTGAGTGCCAGCCTGCCCTCTGCTCTGCTCACGGAAGCCCTCCCCACAGCCCATCCCGGGGGGCAGGGCAACATCAAGACCCTGGGAGATGCCTATGAGTTTGCCGTGGACGTGAGCGACTTCTCACCTGAAGACATCATCGTCACCACCTCCAACAACAACATCGAGGTGCGAGCTGAGAAGGTGAGCCCACTCCCCGCCCCCAGACCCTGGGCCCCACGCCTGTACCCTCTGCCCCGTGTCCCCACTCTCGTGTCCCATCGCGGGACCCCGCACCCTGCCCAGTACCCCCCAACCCCCAGGACAAACTAGAGGCCTCGCTCCTGTAGCTGGTGGGCCACGGGACCCCCGTCACTGCCTCTCTCTGCCCCAGGCTCCCAGATCCTTTCTTCCGGAGTCCAGGGCAGCTGAGGAAGCCACAGGGGATGGGGGGGGGGGCGGGGGAAGGGATGTTGTGGGGAGGTGAGAAGGGAGATGAGAGGAGGGAGATCGTGGCTGAGGCAGGATAGCCCTTCCTGTGGGCATCTGGATAGGTGGGGGGCTCACTGGTCCCTCACCTCCGGACCCCTGAATTAGGCCCAAGGTTGTGCAGAAGCCCTGCAGTTCAGGGTCACACACACCCCAAACCCCACACTCCCTCCACCCACAGGTCTCAGGGTCACTTGGTCACTAGGGTCTCTGAGTCCCAGCTCCCAGGAGGCCTGCACCCTGGAGAAGGGTGTGGCCCTGGCTGAACAGGGATGCTGACCCCAGCGGGCCAGAGCCACTGCTGCTCCTTAGGGAAGAGGGTCGGCCCAAGGCTGCCTCTGGATCCCCCTTGGCCTGGCTTTCTCCCCTGAGCACAGGAGGCTGGATGCCCGAGGGGCGCCTCTCAGGGCAGCCAAGGACTGTGGGCACCAGGACCAGTGGGCAGCACGTGCCAGCCCTGCCATCCTCACCAGTGACTCAGCCGCCCCAGGCTCCTCTGGACACTATGTGCTGGCTGAGTCACGCAGGAGGGGCCGCCGGCCGAGCCCTGACGGTGGACACCGTGTATCCGTGTATCCAAGAGGGCTCAGCTGTGCTCTGTGCCATCTCCTTGCTGCTCAGGAGCCCCAGATTCTGCCACTGAGTCTCCTCCCCGTCTGAGCTCCCCCACCAAGCCCTTGCCTCTCCCCCGGGACCACTGGAGCTCCTCTAAGCACCTCGGCACCTGTCCCTGCTCAGCCCTGGCCAGCCCCTAGGCCGGGCCTCTGCACCTGAGAGCAGAACCCCTCGGCACATGGGGGTCCAGCTGGGGTTAGACTGGGGAGCAGGGGCTGTGGCTTGACGTGAGCAGGACAAGGGCTGGGGGCAGCCTGCCCTGACCCATTACTCCTTCCCCAGCTGGCAGCTGACGGCACGGTCATGAACACCTTTGCTCACAAGTGCCAACTGCCGGAGGACGTGGACCCCACAACGGTGACCTCGGCCCTGAGGGAGGACGGCAGCCTCATCATCCGGGCTCGGCGCCAACCACACACGGAGCACGTCCAGCAGATCTTCCGGACCGAGATAAAAATCTGAGGGCCTCCCCCTCCCTTCCCCCAACTCCCCCATCTTCTCCCCCACTGGCTGGCCAGAGTGGCTCTCCTGACCCCCTCATGACAGCTTCCGGGACATCTCAGCCCAGGTTCAGGCCCTGACACCTCCACCCCAGGCCCCAGGTGGGTCATCCCCTCCAAATGTGGCCTTCTGCTCTACCCAGGGCAGGCCAGGGCCCCCAGATTCCAGATGTGGCCTTGTTCATTTAATCCAGAATAAAGGGATTGGAATGGG
Source organism: Eschrichtius robustus (assembly GCF_028021215.1). Taxonomy (NCBI): domain Eukaryota; kingdom Metazoa; phylum Chordata; class Mammalia; order Artiodactyla; family Eschrichtiidae; genus Eschrichtius; species Eschrichtius robustus. The sequence continues at coordinate 12,585,832 of NC_090826.1, read as the reverse complement.
GAACAGGAGATCCCGAAGAACCCAGTTTGGGGAAGGGGGATTGGGACAGGCAGGATCTCTGGGCAAATAATCTGCAGGACAGACAGACAAATTCTGATCTATGGAGTCTCTGCAGGGCAGGGGCAGGGGGACTGGGGACCTGGGGACCTGGGACCCCCTTGGCCAGGGGGAGCGGGAGAGGCAGAGGGCGATCACAGGCAGAGGTGCCCAGCTAAACTGAACTGCCCGGGTACAGGGAGGCCAGAGGAGACAGCCATGATGGTCCGCTTCCCCTCTGCTGCTCTCCAAGCCCCGAACCAGCTGCCAGGCTGTCTGCCCACAAGGTGCCCCAGCCAGCCAGCTGTGCCAGCGCAGGGCCACATTGTGTCTGTATATAGATGGGGTTTTTCCAATACAGCTGGTTCGTGATAAACTGTGTGAACCGTCTGTTACCTGCTCATGCCCCCAGGTAAGCCTGGGCCAAGGGGTGGGGCTGATCCTTTTCCCTCCCACCCAGAGACCTGGGCTCCCGGGGCTGCCTCCACTGCAGACAGGTTACCCAACAGAGGAAGCACGGATGGGGCTTTGGGTCCTCAAGGTAGGACCCCAGCTTCCTGCCAATCTTCCCTTGTGGCCATTCGCCTCCCCCATCCTGCCCTCTATAATCCGTGAAGCTATAGGCTTGGTGTATGTATACACACACACACACACACAAACACACACACAGACAAACAGGCATACACACATGCACGTGCACACGTGCACACTTATCTTTGTCCTTCAAATACTATACATTACCACTGGTTAAAGCCAAATTCGGAACGTTCTAAAATCAGATTTACAATCTCCATTCTTCTCAATGGGGACACAGTCTGAACAGTTGAGCGCCCAGCTTAACCACTGATGGTTGGATTTGAACCCATGATGTCAGAAGCTGCTCTCAAACCACCCTCCCAGCCCTCTGTGCAATGGGGGGTAGCTCCCCTCATTCTGCCTCTCAGCCTGTGCACCCTGCGCCCACAGTTTCCTGCTAGAGAATGTCCTAATCACAGGAAGAGTCCCCACCCCAGTTCCCTCCTAGTCCCCAGTCCAGGGCAAGGACCTCCCGTCTGCCTTCATTCTGGGGAGCCCCAACTGCCTCCCGTGACCCTGGCTCAGTCTCCCACATACAGAAGCAGGGGTGATGGGTAAGGGTGGTTGGTTCCCAGTTAGTCGGGGCCCCTGGAGCAAGTGGCAAGGCCAGCCTTGGCCCTCTGCACCTCTTTGGTCAGTGTTCTGTAAGGTGCCCTCTCACCCCTGCCATTCTGGGGCCCTTAGGAAATGACTGGGGGTGGGGGCAGAGGAGGGTCCTGGCACTGTACCCTGCACACACAATAAACAACAGAATCATGGACTTCTGGAGATCACCCGCCTGAAGTTCTCAAACTTGGGATGGGGCTGGAGGTAGCAGAGTGCGAAGGCTGGGGATGAACAGACATACCTTTCTTGAGATTTGGGGGCAGGGGTGGTAGCTCAAGCAAAGTTCAAGACCTCACAGAAATGTGGGTGTCCTTCGGCCTCCTCCTTTGGCTCCCAGGTCCACCAGGGCAATAATCTGGGAATTATTTCTCTGAAAAACCTTGCATCGCCTTCTCTTCCAACTGCCAGCCCCTGCTACTACCTGCCAGGCACTGTCCCAGGCACAGGGACACCAAAGTTGGGCCAGCTGCACTGGGTTGCTCTTGAAGCCTATTTCGTACCAGATGGGTTCTGAGGACCAGAGAGGCCGAGTGACTAGCCTAGAGTCACACAGCCACAGGGGCATAGCCCGGCTGAAACCTGGCTGGGAAGCTGACTGGTTCAGGGAGTCTGAGTACCCTTTGGAGGGACTCACACACACCCCCAGGCGCTACTGAAATCGGAGATCCAGGCGCTCCTCAGCGCAGCTCGGTGCAGACGGGAGGAGGGGAGGGAAGGGGGGGGGCGCAGTATTTCCAGCCTCTGTGACTCACTGATTCCACTGGGCTATTTGCAGCCCGACACTCATCGGCGAGGAGTTGGGGGGAGGAGTCAGACCAGCTTTCCCCTTCCCTCGACCCCCACTTGAGGTCAGGCTCACCTTGGCGTCCCGACCCCAGCGGCGTCCCTCCCTGGGCCGGGCTGGCAGGAAGCTGGGCTGGGAAAGGGGGCATTTCCCTAGTGGAACCGAATACTCCCCACCCCGCAGGCCCCAGCAGCCCCCTCCCCAGATCCCGGTTTTAGAGGATGAGGGCTGCTCCGCGGACAGAGCGGCCGCTGGGGACGGGGCACGTCTAGAGTGAAGGTGCCCTCCTGCCAAGGTGACCCTGCGGAAGAGGAGGGCGGGGACGTGGGGACCGCAGGCTTTCTTTCGCTGGCTCCGCCCCCTGGCGCCTGGGCTGGCCGCCACGCTTTGTCTCCACTGGCCCCCCACACTTTCTAGGCTAAATATAGGCCTGGCTGCGGGCCCTGGGCCCCGCCCCCGCCCCGTGAAGAATAATTATAGCAGCCCCATCCATTGAGCACCTAGTGTGTGCCAAACACATGCTCATCCCCACAACAATCGCAAACGCAAGGTAGGTACCAAGGAGGACAGGAGGTTCAGAGAGGTCAAGCAACTGGCCCAAGGTCACCCAGCTTGGAAGTGGTATGGTTGGAATTTGAATCATTGTCTGTGACTCTAGAAGGTCCTCTGCTGGGTCACCCCAGATCAGTCCCCCACCACCAAAGGACCGAGGCAGCTCCCCTGCTCCCTTCCTGTAGAGGGAAGGGGAACTCCTACATCTTAGAGCTTTTAGAGTGGGGGTGGACAGGAGGCCGAGGCGGTTGAAAAGATGCAGCCTTCTAGGGCTAGAGACCTGGAAGAAGGTCCAGGTCAGGTGGTGCCAGAGGGGTGTGGAGGACTTAGGAAGTTCCATCACTTTCAAAGTCCTAGCCCAGGCCAAAAGCCTCCTCCTCCAGAAAGCTCTCCAGAGCTACCAGCTCGGAGTCACAGACAGAGCCCAAAGAACCCTAGGTCCAAAACTTGTCTTTAAAAGAAGCTCAAATTCAGATGAAAGGAGGACATGCCTGGGGGTGAGGGCAGACCCTGAGGCTTAGTTGGCCAGCCCTGTGTCCTCTGGGAGTCACTCCAAATTCCTCATGCTTTGATGGTAGGACCTAGGCCCAGGGAGGGGTAGGATCTTGCCCAGCGTCACACAGCAAGTCAGTGGCAGAGATGAGGTGAAGGCCCAGGACTCTAGAACTTCAGGCCAGAGCTTCTCTACCAGACCAAGCCCCCATCCCCAGGCCACCCTTCCCTGACCCACCTCCAACGTTGTACCCCTCCATCTTCCCCCTGCCCCCATCCTCTTCCCAGTCTGCCTTGGATCCCAGTTCTGCAATGGCAGAAGATGCCTTATTCTGCCCTCTTGCTCCCAAGCCTGGCATGGGAAAGGAGCCAAGTAAGCTTTGTAGAATTTTTTAAAAAGCTAAGAAGCCTCAGTAAAGGGTGGAGGGTCAATTGCGGACTCTGGAGTCACACCGCCTGGCTTCAAATCTTGGCTCTGCTGCTTCTGAGCTTTGTGATCTTGAGTAAGTAACTTAACCTCTCTGTGCCTCCGTTGCACCCTAAAATGGTGCTTAATAGGATCTACCTGCTGTGGTTGTTCTGTAATTCACTTAAGGGGCTTGGCACATGGTGGTTGACTCTAGCTCACATATGCCATGCATTGAAAATGCCCAGAAGGGCTCATTCAGAGGCCTGTTATTTCATTTAGATTTGGATCCTGACACCCCCAGTTCACCCACACTGTCTCTGGCTCCATCAAGACCAAGACTTGGGGGACTTCCCTGGCGGCACAGTGGTTAAGACTCTGTGCTCCCACTGCAGGGAGCCCAGGTTCAATCCCTGGTCAGGGAACTGGATCCCACATGCATGCCGCAACTAAGAGTTCTCGTGCTGCAACTAAGTAGCCCGTGAGCCACAACTTAGGAGCCCTCCTACTGCAACTAAGGAAGACCTGCTGCCGCAACTAAGGAGCCTGCCTGCTGCAACTAAGACCTGGTGCAACCAAATATTAAATAAATAAATAAATAAATAAATAAATAAATAAGACCAAGACTTGGGCTGGTAGGGCAGAGGAGCTGCCCTGTACCTGGGGTCTTCTTTCCAGGAAAAGCAGGTGAGGTGGAGCTAGAAGGTAGGTTCCCCAGGGTCCTCTCAGAAGACCTGTCTGGGACCTGGGGGTAGAGGTGGGGGAGAAAAGCACCTGGAAGCCTTAATTTCTCAGCATAAACAAAGATCAGGTAACCCCCTCCCAGGGCTGCTGTGAGCAACCAGAGAGAGATGGTGTTTTAGTATAAGCTTAATAAATGCTAAGCTCCTGTTAAAATCTCTGTGCTTGTTTTCTGAACAGGGAAAACCAAGCTTCCACCCTCTGGCTCTGCCCTCAAACAAGAGAGGGTCCTGAGGGGCATGGTGACTTGAGTCTGCTAGGTTGGTGCCTGAAGCAGGAGCCTCTGGGCGGGGGAGGAAGTGTTGTTTACAGTCAGCACAGCTGGCCTGGGGCTCACCCTGGGCAGCCAGCCAGGCCAGTCCTGAGCTCTGAGGCCCTCCAGGGCCTGGACCCAGGGTCAACCTTCCATGGGAGCCTGAGGGCTGCTAGACTGGGTGGGGGCCCTCTGAGGTGCCTCCCTGAAGGGCACAAAGCGAGGCTGCTGGCCCCAGGGAGCCAGAGAGGAGAGAGCGGGACAGCAAATCTGCCCCTTCAGCCCTGCCTTCCTTCCTCCCTCCCTTCCTTCCTTCTTTCCTTCCCACACAATTCTTGACCACCTATTATGTACCAGGCACTTTTAGGGCACTGGGGACACAGTCCTGATTAGGCATGACTGCCAACCTGGAAACACATTCACTGATTCACACATTCCACTCACTGGTTCACTAAAGTCTTTCATCTCTTTGTTGATTCATTCTCTCAACAGCTTTTCAGTAAGTTCCTGCAGTATTGTGGGTAGGTAAAGCTCGGAGGGCAAACTACCTCCATTTCAACCCTGGCTCTGCCACTTACTATCTGTGTGACCTTGGGCCAGTTGCTTAACCTACCTGAGCCTCAGTTTCCACATCTGTAAAATGGGACAGCACCTCACAGGACTGTGGTGAAGAGACTGAGCTGTTCTCTTCCACCTGTGTGCCCCCAGCTCAGTGAGGGCCTCACTCACGTGTTCGACCCCCAAACACTCCCTACACACTGCCAGGCCCTAGGCTGGTTCCTTGGAGAATGTTCATTCTTCCTTCCTTCACTCATTCAACACACATGAACAGAGCACCTACAGCATAGTACAGGGTTATGATGCTATGACTACATAGTCACACTGCCTGGGATTGGGATTTGGGCTCTGCCTCTTTCTAGTTGGTGACCTTGGGCAAATCATTTCATCTCTCTGTGCCTCAGTTTCTTCACCTGTAAAATGGCAGCAAAAATTATACCCACCTCATGGGTCTAGTGTGAGAGGAACTGAGTTGGCATGTGGTGCATATAAAAATATCAGTAGCTTTTTTTTTTTTTTTTTTTTAAAGCTTGGGTTTTTTTAATTTTTATTTATTTATTTATGGCTGTGTTGGGTCTTCGTTTCTGTGCGAGGGCTTTCTCTAGTTGCGGCAAGTGGGGGCCACTCTTCATCGTGGCGCGCGGGCCTCTCATTATCGCGGCCTCTCTTGTTGCGGAGCACAGGCTCCAGACGCGCAGGCTCAGCAGTTGTGGCTCATGGGCCTAGTTGCTCCGCGGCATGTGGGATCTTCCCAGACCAGGGCTCGAACCCGTGTCCCCTGCATTGGCAGGCGGATTCTCAACCACTGCGCCACCAGGGAAGCCCCTATTATCAGTAGGTATTTTTCTAGATGAGAGGGACGCTGGTTAGAATGAAAGTCTGGCTTCTGAAAACTTGACCCCACCGGGTGGCTGGCCCCATGGCGCCGGCCCCTCGGCGCGCAGCTTCCCGCCCTCCCCACCCAGACCAGGAGGTGGTGCCTCCATTCTGATGATAGGGCGACACTTTCTGGCGAAAAGCTAGACCTGCAGCCCCACACTTTTCCTTGTGGGTCTAACTCCCTTTGCAGCGACGTCTTTGGGCTCTTCTAGTCCAGTGATTCTCAGCAGGGGGAGGAAAGAGGAGGGGGTATATGTGGTCCAGACTATTCTCTCACCACCTCCCTAATCCTATCACCCCCCTTTGCCTGGATTAAGTTGCAGCCTCCTCAGCTTCCTCCCCTGCCTTCCTATCCCAGCGCAAGAGCTAAGGAATTTTTTTAAAGGTAGGTCATGTTGCTGTCTGCTCACAATTTCCAATGATCCTCATCTCAGAATAAAATAAAAAGATCTTGGGAATTCCTGGTAGTCCAGTGGTTAGGACTCCGTGCTCTCACTGCCGGGGTCCCCGGTTCAGTCCCTGATCGGGGAACTAAGATCCCACAAGCCAAGCCAAGCCATGCAGCACTGCCCAAAAAACAACAAACAAACAAACAAAAAACAAAGACCTCATCATGGCCTGCAAGGCCTCACATGATATGGCCCCTGTCACTTCTCCAGCCTCTCTGTTTCGAGTGTGTACATGCATTGTCTCCCCCAGCTGGAGGATAAGCTCCTTCATGGCAGGGCCTCGTCTGTCTATCACTGCTCCATCCCAGGGTCGAGCCCAGAGATTAGCACACAGTGGGTGCCCAACAAATACTTGGTGAATGAATGAATACTCCAGCCAGACTGAATAACTTTGGTCCTTCTCCTTGGAACACTCCCCATCCCGGCCCCCTTGCCTTTGTATGACTCACCCACTGGTCAGATTTTAGTTTAGATGCCACTTCCTGCAGGAAGCCCTCCTTGATCTCCTCTCCCTAATGGGCTGGGCATCCTCCTCCAGCCCCAACATCATTCTCTGTGCCCTTACTGTTGCACTTACCAGAAGCTATTGCAATAGTCACCTTCTTCTTGCCTCCCCCACCAGGCTGTGAGCTCGTTGAGGACAGGGTCTGCTCTCTCTAGATCCTCTCTGTTTAGAAGAGACCCTGCCAGGACTAGAGGCCATCTGCTCTACTGTTAAGAGCAAGAACTTGAGCACCAGGCTGGCTTGGGTTCTAATCCCAACTGTACCAGTCTATGGGACCTTGAGTGCATTCCTCAACCTCCCTGTGCCTCGATTCTCTAATCTGTGAAATGGGTACAAAACAGTGCTTCCCGGTACTGACACTTGGAGGATGTCACTTCCCTGGCACAGACCAAATGGTCAGTACATGTTAGCCACTAGTGTTTGTAAGAACCTAGTAAAACAGTCATTGAATAAATGAACATTCAGCAATTTTAATCCAAGAGCCTTGAGACACTCTTCCTCAGATGAATCTCACACAGCTCTGTGCATCTCTTAGACCTACACCTCCACTCACAGCAACCCCCACTTCCTGCTGAGGACAGGACTGCCCTGCGGGGTAGGGACAAAGCCCCCAGCCCCCTTTTCTGTATCCCTAGAGGCCAGTATAAGCCTGGTATGCAGCTCAATAAATAATATCTCTTATTTTCATTCATTCAAACATGATACTCCATTCCCTTTCTGAGCACTTCTGCCCCCTCTTGAGAAGCCAGTTCCCCTTACTTCCCATCCCACCTGGGCCTTTGATTCTCCCATCCTGAGTCCTGTGCCCTCCGGGTGATCCCTACAAGTGTGACCTACACACTTGCACGTGAGCTGACAGCAGGCAATGTGCTACCCCTGCCCATTGTGCTGGGAGGTTCTGACTCCTGCTCTGGGATGAGATGCCCACCAGGTGACCCTAGGGAGGATGGTTTGCAGTGCTGGCTCCTTCTCATCTTTTAGATCATACTTTGTTACCCACTCAGAGAGGCCTTTCCCAATCACTGTATCAGAAAAGCTCTTTGCCCCATCATTTTCCATCCCAGCACCCTGTTTCAGTTTCTACACAGCACTCATTACACTGTTCAAAATTATCTTTATTAGGTTGTTTAACCTTTCTTCCCCACCCCCAAGAGTACAAGCTCCAAGAATGCTGTAGTATCTTCTTTAGCACTTTGCAGGGCCTGGCATGTGGGAGATGCTCCTTCAGAATTTGCTGTGTTAGTGAATTAGTCTCTTTCTATGTGGCGTTGCCTTATCCTGCTTCCGCTGAAAGGTGAACAAAGATGGAAAGGATGGAGAAGTAGGATACTCGTGGCTGTTTCAGATGTCCTTTAGGGATCTAATGCTCCTTCCTTGGCTCAGGCACAAAAGACTTCTGCTTGGCTGGGGAAGAGGGAGTGAACCCTGGGAACTGCATCCGCTGAACTCTGGAGCTTGGGTTGCCAGCCCTTTCCTCCCTTGGCCAGGCTCTTCCAGTTAATCAGCCTGCCCACAGACACAGGAGGAGAGGGCTTTGAGCGAGACTATGACCGTTCCCCAAGCTGAAGACCTCGAGGACACAGTCTTCACAGGGCCCCCCTTGGCTTCAGGAGCACCCTGGAGGCAGAGTGGGCTGGCTGGGGAGGAAGCTGGGGCCGTAGTCTCTCTGCAGGGTGGCAGGGGGCCCCTGGCCTGGGCAAGGCCTCCCCCACCTAGGGGAGCCTCCTGAGTTACATGGCGGGGCCGGTTTTCCCCACATAACAAGATGTAAGTCTTCATTGGAGGGATGACAGGTCCTAGGTTGGGACTAGGGACGCGGGGTGGCCCTGGGAGTGCTGCCAGGGAGATCTGTTTCCCACGAGTACAGTCGATAACAAAAGTTAAGTGAGCTTTGGGGATGGCCTTCTGATGGCGGGCCGGCTTTCCACCTAGAAGGAAGGAAAAGACCAAAGATTTGTGTTAGCACTGAAAGGGATATGGTTCTATTAATTCATGTGTTCATTCACTTGTTCATTCATTCAACAGGGATTTTTTTAAATTTAATTTTTATTTTATATTGGAGTGTAGTTGATTTACCATGTTGTGTTATTTTCAGGCGTACAGCACAGTGATTCAGTTATACATATACATCCATCCATTCTTTTTCAGATTCTTTTCCCATATAGGTTATTACAGAATACTGAGTAGAGTTCCCTTAACAGGGATTTAACTGCATGTTAGTTGACACACAAAGATGGGAAGACAGTGGGGCCTGAGAACGTGGATTTCAGCACTGGGGAGACCTGAGTTTAAACCTGGCTTCCCCCCATATCAACTCTCTGCCTTCCAGGAACATGGAGGCCACTGCCTCAGAGCCTCTCAACCCCACTGTGCCCACGAGCTGCCTGAGCATCTTGTTGACATGCAGATTCTGGTACGGCGAGTGGGTCTGGGGTGGAGCCTGAGGGTCTGCATTTCTAACAAGCTCCCAGGGAATGCTGGCGCAGCTGGTCCACGGGCCACACCGTAGTGAGTAGTAAGGGGAAAGCCCCGGCCACCTCCTACAGGTGAGGAAACTGAGGCTCAGCTTGTACAGATGTTGGTGGTCCTCAGGGAACATCATGCTGCTCTTTTTCCTTCCCCACCCATGATCTTGTCTATCGGTCCCCTCTGCCCTGGGGATCCCTGCTCTGTCCACCCCACCAAACGGGCAGAAGCCAAGAACCAGTCAATCGATTTATCAATGAAGCAAGTGCCAGAGCACGTCTCTCTGAATCCAAAGCCTGTGCTCTTAGAAAAGTAACGTTTCAAGTTACCCAAATAATAAATAAATCCATCCTCTTAACTACGTGCTCTTCACTACGACACAGGCTTCAGAAGGAAGCTTCTGTGCTGGTAGGTTAGTAAACACAGGAAATACAGTCGATCCTTGAACAACATGGGTTTGAACTGCGGGTCCACTTATATGCGGATTTTTTTCAATAAATACCAATTACTACACAATCCGTAGTAGGTTGGATCTGTGGATGTGGAAACTCAATTACGAAGGGCTGATTGTAGTTACAGGCGGATTTTCTACTGCGTGGAGGGTCAGCGCCCTTAACCCCCAAGTTGTTCAAGGGTCAACTGTAAATGAAGCCCACCATGGCTTGAGAATCCTGGCTGCCCCGGAGGGGAGGGTGTCTGCCCTCTGCTGCCAGCACCACCCCCCACCAGCCTGCCCAGCCTCCCTCAGCTGCAGGGCTGAGGCACCCTCTGCCACCCCTCACCTGAGCTAGTCTCCAGGTCCGTCTCCAGGCCCCTGACTTGGGGGCAGGCTCTCAGGTCTCTGGGGTCTTCTGTTGGGACTCTTACTGATTCCATAGCGCCTGGCTCGGCACTGGCAGAGGCAGCAGTTGTCAGCAGCCTTTTCCAGGATGCAGCTCCCACCCGAGGACCAGACGTTTTATATTTACCAGCTCCGGATCCGCTGAGCGAATTCCACCACAAGCCACAGGAACTGGCTTGGAGCAGTTGGGGGACTGCTTTGATCAACGGGGTTATGTCAACAGGATTGCTGTCGGGTCACTGGGAGGTAGGCCTTCTACCAAACAGATACTGTTTCCTCCAATTCCAGCTGCTTCCTCACTTGAGACAAGCCTTGGAACCTTCTCATCCAGGCCTCAGTTTCCCAAACCTCACTCATTCTCTGGCTGCATTCCCAGTTTTTATTTGTTTTTAATTTTGTTTCTTTCCTACCTAAGAACTATATGGAATACTGCTGACAATATGTCCATGTCTTAGTCGGTTCGAGCAGCAATAGACTAGGGGAGTTAAACCACAAACATTTGTTTCTCACGGTTCTCGATGCTGGGAAGTCTGAGATCAAGACACCTATAGATTTTAGTGTTTGGTAAGGACCTGCCTACTGGTTCATAGATGACTGTCTTTCCACTGTGTCTTCACCTCACAGAAAGTGCAAGAAAGCTCTCTGGGGTCTCTTTTACAAGGGCACTAACCCCATCATGAGGGCTCCACCTTACCTAGGGCCAGTATGCTGTTTTTCTCCATCCTGAATCCCTTCAGGTTGCACTGTTGGGGTGGCTGCATTGGCTGGTGGCTTGATGGCTGCAACATCCTTTGTTTACTGTTATGGCAGGTGACATTCTTTGTCCACAAGAGGAAACTTGGTATGGCTTCATTAAACAGAAACAGTAGTACTACTATAAATAAGTAACTATGTATGGTAGAAGATGGTACCCCAAAGATGTCCATGCCTTAATCCCCAGAACCTGTGAAAAATGTTACCTTACACAGCAAAAGCATCTTTGCAGGTGTGATTAAGGGTATTCCAATTCTGACACCAGTTCTGACGTGTTTTGTTTTCTTTTGTTCCACATTACCAATCAATTAATTCATTTCTGACATTACCTACCTGGAGATAGCTTCATATCTCACAGGCTAAGAGTTCAGTCCTACAAGACTGCCCCTGCCACAGACATCAATCACAAGTCCTGGTTGTCACCTGTGCTTCTGACCTACAGAAGGGAAGGTCCCACAATGCACTCCTTGGATTTGATTAGTTTGCTAGAGCAGATCACAGAACTCAGAGAAACATTTTACTTACTAGATTACTAGTTTGTTATAAAAGAATATAACTCAGGAACAGCCAGATGGAAGAGATGCACAGGCGAGGTATGCGTGGAGGGCTAGGAGCTTCCACACTGTCTGAGAGCGCCACTTTTCCCCAATCTCCACGTGTTCACCAACCCAGAAGCTCTCCAAACCCTGTTCTTTTGGGTTTTAATGGAGGTTCGTTACATAGGCACGACTGATTAAATCACTGGCCTTTGGTGGCCGTCAATCTCCAGCCCCACTCACATCCCGGAGGTCAGTGGGTCGGTGGGACTGACAGTTCCAACCCTGTAATCACGTGGTTGGTTCTCCTGCCCCCATTCTTAGGTGACACAGGGGCTTTCCAAAAGTCACCTCATTTACATAACAAAAGACACGCTTTTCACTCTTCTGACTTGGGAAATTTCAAGGCTGTTAGGAGCTCTGTGCCAGGAGCCAGAAGACCAAATATATATTTGGTCAGAGGTGTGGACTTTGAGATAGGGATATCGTCCTGGATTATCTGAGTGAGTTCAATCTGATCACACTAGTCCTTATAATTGGAGACCTTCTCCTGGCTGGGTTAGAAAGAGATGTGACAGGGACTTCCCTGGTGGCGCAGTGGTTAAGAATCCGCCTGCCAATGCAGGGGACACGGGTTCGAGCCCTGGTCTGGGAAGATCCCATATGCCACAGAGCAACTAAGTCCGTACACCACAACAACTGAGCCTGCCTGCTAGAGCCCACGAGCCACAACTACTGAGCCCGCACACCACAACTGCTGAAGCCTGTGCGCCTAGAACCCATGCTCCGCAACAAGAGAAGCCACCGCAATGAGAAGCCCGTGCACCACAACGAAGAGTAGCCCCTGCTCGCCGCAACTAGAGAAAGCCCACACGTAGCAACGAAGACCCAACACAGCCAAAATTAATTAATTAATTAATTAATTAATTTAAAAAAAGAAAAAAATGTGACAATGGAACGAGGCCAGAGACCTATGAAGTGAGGGAGACTCAATCTGCCATTGCTGGTGTTAAAAGACAAACTGGTGGTCCAGTGGTTAAGAATCTGCCCAATGCAGGGGACGCGGGTTCAATCCCTGGTCCGGGAACTAAGATCCCCCATGCCGTGGGGCAACTAAGCCCATGCGCCGCGACTACTGAGCCTGCGCTCTCTGGAGCCCGCGCACCACAGCTAGAGAGAGGCCAATGCAGCCAAATAAATAATTTAATTAATTTTAAAAAAAAAGACAAACTGGGACATAGTAAACATCTTAAGAGTTTATTTGAAGAAAAATGGACTTGAATCAGATAGCATCCAATCTAGAAGATAGAAAGGAACTCTGAGGAGCTGTACAAAATGAGAGACTTATAGGCAGAAAGGAGCAGGAATAGGAAGTTATACTAGGCAAAAAAGCGGGTTGGTTATCACAAGGTTACTTTCCTTTTTGGGAGGGCAGGGGTCTATCAGGCACCTAGCTAGTGTCAATCAGGTGTTTCCTGATTGAATGGTTTAAGATTCCATTTCTGGGAGAGCCAAAACTGTAATTAAGTTAAATCTTCGTTTGGTGATGTGAGGCTTAGCATAAGCAACTCCATTTCAGGCTTGTTGTCTTGCTTTGTTTTGTTTTTGTTTGCTTTTATTGAAATATAGTTGATTTACAATGTTGTGTTAGTTTCAGGTGTACAGCAAAGTGATTCAGTTATACACACATAATATATATATTTCCTGATTCTTTTCCATTATAGGTTAATATAAGATATTGAATATAGTTCCCTGTGCTATACAGTAAATCCTTGATATTTATATATATATATGTATATATATATAGTTTATATATAGTGGTGTGTCTCTGTTAATCCCATACTCCTAATTTATCCCTTCCTCTCTCTCTTTCCCCTTTGGTAACCATAAGTTTGTTTTCTATGTCTGTGAGTCTTTTTCTGTTTTTTAAATAAGTTCATTTGTATTATTTTATTTTATTTTGTATTATTATTTATAAACCAATTTTTTACTGAAGTATAGTTAATTTACAATGTTGTTGCTTTATGGCTATTGTTGTCTTGTTTTTAACACTAGCTTCGAAGAGGTGGAGGGAGGCCATGAGCCAAGGAATGTAGGCAGCTTCTATAACCTGGCAAAGGCAAGGAAAGGGATTTTCCCCTAAAACCTCTGTAAAGGAACCATCCTGCCAACATCTTGATTTTAGCTCACGTTGGACTTCTGATCAACTGATGATAAATTTGTGTTGCTTTAAGCCACAAGACTGGTAATTTGTTACAGCGGCAGTAGAAAACCAATATGCTATATAAATATCAAAGAAAATTTAAAATTACATGCACCCCAATGTTCATAGCAGCATTATTTACAATAGCCAAGACACTGAAGCAACCTAAATGTCCATCAAGAGATGAATGGATAAAGAAGATTTAGTATATATATATATATATATATATATATATATATATATATATATATACAATGGAATACTACTCAGCCATAAAAAAAGGATGAAATAATGCCATTTGCAGCAACATCGATGGACCTAGAGATTATCATACTAGGTGAAGTAAGTCAGAAAGAGAAGAAAAAAAGAGATAAAGAGATATGATATCACTTATATGTGGAATCTAAAATATGATACAAATGAACTTATTTACAAAACAGAAACAGACTCACAGACAGAAAACAAACTTATGGTTACCAAAGGGGAAAAGAAGTGGGGGAGGGATATATTAGGTGTTTGGGATTAGCAGATACAAACTACTATATATAAAATAGATAAATGACAAGGTCCTACTGGTTAGCACAGTGAACTATATTCAATACCCTGTAATAAACCATAATGGAAAAGAATATGAATGTATCTATATCTATATAACTGAATCACTTTGCTGGACACCAGAAACTAACACAACATTGTAAATCAACTATACCTCAATAAAAAAATTTAAAAAACAAAGAAAATCAAACAAAATTAAATTCTAGCTAGATATTGTTGCCTGTGTTGGATGATTTAAAAAGTGACTGGGCAGTGTATATTTTACCACAATTTAAACCAAAGTGACTGGGTACGTGTGAAGAGTATGCACTCCTGATATCGTGTGATGAGAAGGGCACTTCTCATCTGTGTTCTCCTTCCTCAAAACCCATAACCCTGGTCTAATCATGAGAAAAACACTGGAAATATCCAAACTGAAGGGCATTCTGAAAAATACCCACCCAGTACTCTTCACAGTGTCAAGATCATGAAAAACAAGGAAAGACTGAGAAACCGTCACAGACCAGAGGAGGCTAAGGAGACCTGATGACTACATGCCATGTGGGATCCTGGACCGGATCCTGGAACAGAAAAAGAACATTAACGGAAAAACTGGTGAAATCCAAATAAAGTCTGGAATTTAGTTAATAGTCATGTACCAATGTTGTTTCCTCACTTTTGACAAATGTTTCATGGTCAAGTAAGATGTTAACAATGGGAAAACCGGGTGTGGAGTGCACAGGAACTCTCTGTACTATCTTTGCGACTTTTAAATAAATCTAAAATTATTTATTTTTTTTTTTTAAACATCTTTATTGAAGTATAATTGCCTTACAATGGTGTGTTAGCTTCTGCTTTATAACAAAGTGAATCAGTTATACATATACAATATGTTCCCATTTCTCTTCCCTCTTGCATCTCCCTCCCTCCCACCCTCCCCATCCCACCCCTCTAGGTGGTCACAAAGCACCAAGCTGATCTCCCTGTGCTATGCGGCTGCTTCCCACTAGTTATCTATTTTACATTTGGTAGTGTATATATGTCCATGACACTCTCTTACCCTGTCACATCTCACCCCACCCCCTCCCCATATCCTCAAGTCCATTCTCTAGTAGGTCTGTGTCTTTATTCCCGTCTTGCCACTAGGTTCTTCATGGCCGTTTTTGTTTTTTTTTTTTCCTTAGATTCCGTATATATGTGTTAGCATACTGTATTTGTTTTTCTCTTTCTGACTTACTTCACTCTGTATGACAGACTCTAACTCCATCCACCTCATTACAAATACCTCCATTTCATTTCTTTTTATGGCTGAGTAATATTCCATTGTATATATGTGCCACATCTTCTTTATCCATTCATCTGTCGATGGACATTTAGGTTGCTTCCATGTCCTGGCTATTGTAAATAGAGCTGCAATGAACATTTTGGTACATGACTCTTTTTGACCTATGGTTTTCTCAGGGTATATGCCCAGTATTGGGATTGCTGGGTCGTATGGTAGTTCTATTTGTAGTTTTTTAAGGAACCTCCATACTGTTCTCCATAGTGGCTGTATCAATTTACATTCCCACCAACAGTGCAAGAGTGTTCCCTTTCCTCCACACCCTCTCCAGCATTTATTGTTTCTAGATTTTTTGATGATGGCCATTCTGACCGGTGTGAGATGATATCTCATTGTAGTTTTGATTTGCATTTCTCTAATGATTAATGATGTTGAGCATTCTTTCATGTGTCTGTAGGCCATCTGTATATCTTCTTTGGAGAAATGTCTATTTAGGTCTTCTGCCCATTTTTGGATTGGGTTGTTGGTTTTTTTGTTATTGAGCTGCATGAGCTGCTTGTAAATCTTGGAGATTAATCCTTTGTCAGTTGCTTCATTTGCAAATATTTTCTCCCATTCTGATGGTTGTCTTTTGGTCTTGTTTATGGTTTCCTTTGCTGTGCAAAAGCTTTTAAGTTTCATTAGGTCCCATTTGTTTATTTGTGTTCTTATTTCCATTTCTCTGGGAGCTGGGTCAAAAAGAATCTTGCTGTGATGTATGTCATAGAGTGTTCTGCCTATGTTTTCCTCTAAGAGTTTGATAGTGTCTGCCCTTACACTTAGGTCTTTAATCCATTTTGAGTTTATTTTTGTGCATGGTGTCAGGGAGTGTTCTAATTTCATACTTTTACATGTACCTGTCCAATTTTCCCAGCACCACTTATTGAAGAGGCTGTCTTTTCTCCACTGTATATGCTTGCCTCCTTTATCAAAGATAAGGTGACCATATGTGTGTGGGTTTATCTCTGGGCTTTCTATCCTGTTCCATTGATCTATATTTCTGTTTTTGTGCCAGTACCAAACTGTCTTGATTACTGAAGCTTTGTAATATAGTCTGAAGTCAGGGAGCCTGATTCCCCCAGCTCCATTTTTCGTTCTCAAGATTGCTTTGGCTATTCGGGGTCTTTTGTGTTTCCATACAAACTGTGAAATTTTTTGTTCTAGTTCTGTGAAAAATGCCAGTGGTAGTTTGATAGGGATTGCATTGAATCTGTAGATTGCTTTGGGTAGTAGAGTCATTTTCACAATGTTGATTCTTCCAATCCAGGAACATGGTATATCTCTCCATCTATTTGTATCATCTTTAATTTCTTTCATCAGTGTCTTATAATTTTCTGCATACAGGTCTTTTGTCTCCTTAGGTAGGTTTATTCCTAGATATTTTATTCTTTTTGTTGCAGTGGTAAATGGGAGTGTTTTCTTAATTTCACTTTCAGATTTTTCGTCATTAGTGTATAGAAATGCAAGAGATTTCTGTGCATTTATTTTGTATCCTGCTACTTTACCAAATTCATTGATTAGCTCTAGTAGTTTTCTGGTAGCATCTTTAGGATTCCCTATGTATAGTATCATGTCATCTGCAAATAGTGACAGCTTTACTTCTTCTTTTCCGATTTGGATTCCTTTTATTTCTTTGTCTTCTCTGATTGCTGTGGCTAACACTTCCAAAACTATGTTGAATAATAGTGGTGAGAGTGGGCAACCTTGTCTTGTTCCTGATCTTAGTGGAAATGGTTTCAGTTTTTCACCATTGAGGACAATGTTGGCTGTGGGTTTGTCATATATGGCCTTTATTATGTTGAGGAAAGTTCCCTCTATGCCTACTTTCTGCAGGACTTTTATCATAAATGGGTGTTGAATTTTGTCGAAAGCTTTCTCTGCATCTATTGAGATGATCATATGGTTTTTCTCCTTCAATTTGTTAATATGGTGTATCACATTGATTGATTTGCGGATATTAAAGAATCCTTGCATTCCTGGGATAAACCCCACTTGATCATGGTGTATGATCCTTTTAATGTGCTGTTGGATTCTGTTTGCTAGTATTTTGTTGAGGATTTTTGCATCTATGTTCATCAGTGATATTGGCCTGTAGTTTTCTTTCTTTGTGACATCTTTGTCTGGTTTTGGTATCAGGGTGATGGTGGCCTCGTAGAATGAGTTTGGGAGTGTTCCTCCCTCTGCAATATTTTGGAAGAGTTTGAGAAGGATAGGTGTTAGCTCGTCTCTAAATGTTTGATAGAATTCACCTGTGAAGCCATCTGGTCCTGGGCTTTTGTTTGTTGGAAGGTTTTTAATCACAGTTTCAATTTCAGTGCTTGTGATTGGTCTGTTCATATTTTCTATTTCTTCCTGGCTCAGTCTCGGCAGTTTGTGCATTTCTAAGAATCTGTCCATTTCTTCCAGGTTGTCCATTTTATTGGCATAGAGTTGCTTGTAGTAATCGCTCATGATCTTTTGTATTTCTGCAGTGTCAGTGGTTACTTCTCCTTTTTCATTTCTAATTCTATTGATCTGAGTCTTCTCCCTTTTTCTCTTGATGAGTCTGGCTAATGGTTTATCAATTTTGTTTATCTTCTCAAAGAACCAGCTTTTAGTTTCATTGATTTTTGCTATTGTTTCCTTCATTTCTTTTTCATTTATTTCTGACCTGATCTTTATAATTTCTTTCCTTCTGCTGGCTTTGGGGTTTTTTTGTTCTTCTTTCTCTAATTGCTTCAGGTGCAAGGTTAGGTTGTTTATTCGAGATGTTTCCTGTTTCTTGAGGTAGGCTTGTATTGCTATAAACTTCCCTCTTAGCACTGCTTTTGCTGCGTCCCATAGGTTTTGGGTCGTCGTATCTCCATTGTCATTTGTTTCTAGGTATTTTTTGATTTCCCCTTTGATTTCTTCAGTAATCACTTCGTTATTAAGTAGCGTATTGTGTAGCCTCCATGTGTTTGTATTTTTTACAGATCTTTTCCTGTAATTGATATCTAGTCTCATAGCGTTGTGGTCGGAAAAGATACTTGATACGATTTCAATTTTCTTAAATTTACCAAGGCTTGATTTATGACCCAAGATATGATCTATCCTGGAGAATGTTCCATGAGCACTTGAGAAAAATGTGTATTCTGTTGTTTTTGGGTAGAATGTCCTATAAATATCAATTAAGTCCATCTTGTTTAATGTATCATTTAAAGCTTGTGTTTCCTTATTTATTTTCATTTTGGATGATCTGTCCATTGGTGAAAGTGGGGTGTTAAAGTCCCCTACTATGATTGTGTTGCTGTCGATTTCCCCTTTTATGGCTGTTAGTATTTGCCTTATGTATTGAGGTGCTCCTATGTTGGGTGCATAAATATTTACAATTGTTATAGCTTCCTCTTGGATCGATCCCTTGATCATTATATAGTGTCCTTCTTTGTCTCTTGTAATAGTCTTTATTTTAAAGTCTATTTTGTCTGATATGAGAATTGCTACTCCAGCTTTCTTTTGATTTCCATTTGCATGGAATATCTTTTTCCATCCCCTCACTTTCAGTCTGTATGTGTCTCTAGGTCTGAAGTGGGTCTCTTGTAGACAGCATATATATGGGTCTTGTTTTTGTATCCATTCAGCCAGCCTGTGTCTTTTGGTGGGAGCATTTAATCCATTTACATTCAAGGTAATTATCGATATGTATGTTCCTATTCCCATTTTCTTAAATGTGTTGGGTTTGTTATTGTAGGTGTTTTCCTTCTCTTGTGTTTCTTGCCTAGAGATGTTCCTTTAGCATTTGTTGTAAAGCTGGTTTGGTGGTGCTGAACTCTCTCAGCTTTTGCTTGTCTGTAAAGGATTTAATTTCTCCATTGAATCTGATAAAATTATTTTAAAATTTAAAAAGCATTTTTAAAAAGTGAGTGGGTCAACGTTCATTGCAGCTCTATTTACAATAGCCAGGACATGGAAGCAACCTAAGTGTCCATCGACAGATGAATGGATAAAGAAGTTGTGGCACATGTATACAAAGAAATATTACTCAGCCATAAAGAGAAATGAAGTTGAGTTATTTGTAGTGAGGTGGATGGACCTAGAGTCTGTCATACAGAGTGAAGTAAGTCAGAAAGAGAAAAACAAATACCGTATGCTAACACATATATGTGGAATCTAAAAAAAAAAAAAAAAGGTTCTGAAGAACCTAGGGGCAGGACAGGAATAAAGACACAGACGTAGAGAATGGACTTGAGGACATGGGGAGGGGAAAGGGTAAGCTGGGACGAAGTGAGAGAGTGGCATGGACATATATACACTACCAAATGTAAAATAGATAGCTAGTGGGAAGCAGCTGCATAGCACAGGGAGATCAGCTCGGTGCTTTGTGACCACCTAGAGGGGTGGGATAGGGAGGGTGGGAGGCAGATGCAAGAGGGAGGAGATATGGGGATATACGTATATGTATAGCTGATTCACTTTCTTATAAAGCAGAAACTAATACACAATTGTAAAGCAATTATACTACAATAAAGGTGTTAAAAAAAAAAAGTGAGTGGGTACACACTGCTATATTCAAAATGGATAACCAACAAGGACCTACTATATAGCACAGGGAACCCTGCTCAATATGATGTAACAACCTAAATGGGAAAAGAATTTGAAAAAGAAGAGATACATGTATATGTATAACTGAATCACTTTGCTGTACACCTGAAACTAACACAACATTGTTAATCAACTCTACTCCAATATAAAATAAAAAGTTTAAAAAAAAAGTGAGTGGGGAGGACTCTCATTTGATCTTAGTGGACACCTTCTCTTTTCTCTGAAAATTGAAAATTCAAAGGAAATGAACATCAGGAAGACAGACAATCACAAGTGTTAGTGAGGATCTGGAGAAACTGGAACCCTCTTAGATTACTAGTGGGATTGTTAAATGTTGCAGTCACTTTGAATGGGGGGGATAAATTAGGAATTTGGGATTAACAGATACACACTACTATATGTAGAATATATAAACAAGGACCTACTATACAGCACAGAGAACTATATTCAGTATCTTGTAACAACCTATAATGGAAAAGAATCTGAAAAATAATATATATATATGTATAACTAAATCGGTTTGCTGTACACTTGAAACACTGTAAATAGACTATACTTCAATTTAAAAAAATGGTGCAGTCACCTTGGAAAACAATTTGGCAGTTCCTCAAAATGTTAAAGATAGAGTTATCCTAAGCCCCAGCAATTTCACTCTTACGTATACACCCAAGAGTGAAAACATATGTCCACCCAAAACTTGTACACAAATGTTCATAGCATCGTCATTCACAATAGCAAAAGTGAAAATCATGCAAATGTCCATCAACTGATGAATGGACAAACCAAATGTGGTATATTTATACAGTGGAGTATTATTTGACCATAAAAAAAGAGTGAAGTACTGATACATGTTACAATGTGGATGAAGCTTAAAATCTAAGTGAAAGAAGCCAGTCGTTAAAGACCACATGTTGTATGATTCCATTTTATAAAATGTCCAGAATAGGCAAAGCTGTAAAAACCAAAAGTAGATAAGTGGTTGTCAGGCGTTGGGGGAAGGGAGGAATGCGGAGTGACTGCAAGTAAGTATGGGGTTTCTTTGGGGAGTGATGAAAATATTCTGAAATTAGATAGCAGTGTTGGTTGCACGACTGTGAATATACTAATAACCACTGAATTGTATACTTTAAAAGGGGGAACTGTATGGTATGTGAATTATATCTCAAGAAAGCTATTATTTTTTGAAAATGAGCTCTATCCAGTCTTCCCTGAATGAACTATTTTTTTCTAGGTAACCATATGGCCCTAGTTGATGAGGGAAAGTTCTTGTTTATAGAAGAATTCCAGCTAATAAACGCGGAAAGAATGATAGGATCAGAAATGCATCATTTTACAACCTCTAATGAAATTATTGACTCAGACAAGCATCTTCAAAGGAAGAAACTATTACATGGAAGGTTGATGAGGAACTTTCCGAAGAGGGAATCAGGCTGCTGCCACCCAAACCCACCAGCCATCTTAGCAATTTTTTTGAAAAGAAAGGAAGGATAGGGACTTCCTTGGCGGTCCAGTCGTTAAGACTCCGCACTTCCATTGCAGGGTGCACGGGTTCCATCCCTGGTCGGTGGGGAGAACTAAGATCCACATGCTTCACAGTGCAGCCAAAAAAAAAAAAAAAAAAAAGAAAGGAAGGATATCCTAAGTACATTTAGCAAAAGTTAACTGTTGAATCTGGGTAAGAGAGGTATAGAAAATATTTCGTTATTTTCACTACTCTTGTGTACTTTACAAAGTTTTCAAAATGAATTTAAAAGTGTCAAGGATGTGCGCCGAGGATGTCTGTGAAGAGTAAAGGAAACCATTACATGAAAAGTGAGCAGAGAAAAAAAAAGTAGCATTTATAAATAAATACACCGTTACATAATTCATGATTTTTAAGATGTTTATAATCAAGTTGATAAACTAAATTGTATAAATAGACATTTGTCAGTTTATCTACAGCGCTTCCAGTTTATATCCACAAGTTGGCCAACCAGTTAAAAAAATCTCCTTATTGGGAAAATGCAAGGTAGCCCATGTGTAAATAGTGACTGAGCTTTGGGAAGACTTTAGGGTAGGGGGTGGATGAGGTTTAGGCCGGAGACTTCGGAGATGGTGACGGGCCCTGTGTGTCACTCTGAGGGCTAAGGGGAAGAGGGGGTTAGAGGGTGAGAACCTCGGGGTGAGGGAGCCAGTTAGTAATACACTGGAGGAATGGCCCCTAGTGAGAAACCAGGCAAGTCAGTCCTTCACTCATTCAATTAACACATGTATACTTACTCCTGCCCTGTCCCAACCACCCTGCCCAAATTTTTGCATTTCTTCCTCTCTATTACTCTAAAGAGTTTCTGTCATCTCACCGTTATTTAATGAAGACCACTATGGGGTCCAGATTTTATTCAACCAACTGTGCTGTTAGAACCATTCTCAGCTGGAACATTAAAACACCGATATCTCTGTAATGTGCATTTGTATCGAGACATTCTGCCAAGTCTAATGTAATCTCCCTTCCTCCTGGACCTAGCACCTTTAGAATCCCTACACCTATATTCCCCAGGTTTCAGCTCATTTATTAGTTAAGGTACTCTCGCTCTCTCTTTCTCTTCCTCCTTCCCTCCCTCCTTCCTTCCTTTCCTTTCTTCCTTCCTTTCCTTCTATCCCCCTTCCCTTCCCGTTCTTTTCTTCTTTCTTTCTTGTCTGTAAGCCATCTCCATAGTCAGACTCTGTGCTTGTTCCCTGGGGCATTTTGGAATTAGACTCTCTTTATAGATCAGAGACAAATGAAGGATGGTGGAGTGGTCTCTGAAAGGAACCAGCATCTCCTTGCAAAATAACTTCCTACTATGAGGTTATTACATGCTCTCCAGGGAAAGCAGGATCAGCCCATTCGATGGGAGGAGGGGCTGCTTCTGTGGCACGGGAGTTTCACTGAATTCTGGATTTGGGGAGTCAGGGAACTCAGTCATCTGCATCCACTCAAACATCCCCATTTCGGGTTTCCTTCCCAGGACTCCTCCCTTCCCAGGATATTTATATTGACATAGTCAAGGTACAGAACATTTCCATCACTGCAAAGATCCCTCATGTTGTTTCTAAGCTTATTTTAACTAGAAATGGATTTAATACAGAGAATTAAATGTTTATAAACTTATTGGAGGGGCTGAAAGAATGGTCTCTACACTGGGCTTTTATTAATGGCTCCCAGAATACCATAGTACTCACCAATTAGGAGCTATTACTTCTGCCACAATCAGGAAGATGGGGAATTGAGAGGCCACCACTGAGATTATTGCACTCAAGAACATATCACCACAGCAAGGGTCCATCGATCTAAATTTGGGACTAGAAGCTGGTTCCCAGGCACTAGAATGCTGAGTTCGGCTGGCAACATCTCACAGATGCTTCTGAACACTCAGGAAGCTGGAGACTGGCCACAATGCACTGCCGCAACCCCCCACATTTGCATGACCTTTCTTGTCAGCAAAAATCAGCTAACATCAGCAGGCCAATGGCTACTCCCTCTCCTCCACCCTCCTAATGTTACCTACTGGCAGAACCATCTGCATCTGGGATTCTAACTGCTACTGAGTCTGGGAAATAAAATTTTAACTTTTTAAATTCTGGAAGGAATGGATGCCGAGTCTCAATTGACTACATCCAACACAGATGACTCAGAAGTAGATTTGCATGCTTAGTATTGGGAAGACAGGAGAGTTCCTATCAGATTTGCTATCATTTTCCTGTAAATGAAAGGGTGAAGTCAACTGCTGCTGAGTTTTTTAGTTTCTCTAGTTATTGTGAAGAGGGGAGCAGTCAATTGGCCAGACTGACAGTTGTTGAAGTCCCTCTTAAGGCTGGCAGTCATGGATTTGTAGGGAACAGTCTGTCCCACTGGGTACTTTCTCCAATTGTGTTTGGCTGTTTAGGTGTCAGCAAAGGGAAAAGGAGCAGTTGGATTCACCCAGGGTTGAAATTTTTACCAAATCCATGTGACAAAAAGACAAAGAGCAAAGGAGTTTTGGATTGTGGCAAGAGTGTTTTTTTAAATTATGGATCATGAAAAATAAACAGGGTCGGAAGTGAAGAACGGAGAAAGCCGAGGAACTGTTTGGAAGTAGAAAAGTCAATGGCCTGAAGGTGCTGAAAAGTTGGAAAGAGGCCACAGAATGGCTGGTCACGTCTGCAGGCAGACTTTTGTTTCCAGGCACCCTCATTCACATCCAGGCTAATCCTGGATCTCCTCTAAACAGGGAAGCGGGTAGTGGTTGGCTCAGAAAGTAGAAAAACATAATCGTGATTCTGCAGCTTTGATGCCACAACTAAGTTCACATCTCTGCTTCATCACTTGTAAGGTGCGTGACAGCTGGCAATTCATTTACCCTGAGACTCCGTTTTCCCTTCTTCAAAAGGGGGACAAAAATATTATCGTATGTTGGTGAGAGGACTTGAGATAATGCACGTAAAGCGCTTAACACAGTGCCTGGCACACAGTAAGCGCTGAACACGTAGGAGCTGTTATTGTTATATTTGGAATAGAAAACCAAGAAAGGGTTACAATGCGAACAATTCTAAGTGCAGAAGTACTGTATTACAGTAGGCGCATGCGCCTGTCCACGAGCTACGGCTAGGGCGACCGCTGCGCATGCGCCGGAAGTTGCAGACGGGAAGCCAGCGAGGTCGGTTCCGCCCGACTCCAACATGGCGGCGCCCTTTGTCTGCTCTGAAGTGCTGTCCCCGGCCTCCTCGCGGCCGTGATGCACCTCCCTCTGCGGTGGGGTCCAGGACATGGCAGGTGAGGGTCAGCAAGCACCCGGGGCTGGAGGAGTCTCAGGAGTTGGGCAGAGGCGGCGCAGGATGGGGCGCGGCGGGACGCCGGGGACGGTTGTGTGGGGGAGGGGAGGGAAGTGGACTGGGAAGGAAACCCGGACTGAGGGGACCCCACAGGACAAGAGGGTGTGGGGCAAATGGGTGGGAGGCGCCGCCCGGCGAGCGGGCGGGGAGTGGGCGGGCGGACCGGACCCGCCGTCCCGGCGATGGAGCGCGAGTCGCCTCCGGGCTGGGTGACACCCCAGCTGGTAGCATCTCCGCCCCCGCCGCCCGGCTGTCACCGCCCCTTGACCCCGCGCGCCGCTGCTGGTGGGCGTCCTGAGGCCGCGAGGTGGCGGGGTGCAGGCGCAGCTCACTTTGGCCGTCGGGGCCCGATGGCACAAGCCTGTCAGGGCCTAGGAAGGAGCTTGCCGTGTAGGAGGCCGACACTGCCCCCGTATAAGATTATTTCATTCATTCGTTGGTTCCACAGACGGTGGTTCAGCTCCTGATAGGTTCTGAGGATAGAGAGAGCGATCCAGACTGGCATAGTGGTTACAAAGTTTAAACTGTGGAGCCGGGCAGCCAGGTTTGAATCCCGACTCTGTGCTTGCCAACTGTGTCCTTCGTTAGTTTCTCGCTCCCTGTCTCGGTTTCCTCATCCTTAAAGCAGAGTTAAGAATAAAATCTGCTTCCTAAGATGGTTATAAAGATTAAATGAGGTAGTAGGTGTAAAGTACTGAGAACGCTTCCTGGCACAAAGTAAACGCTGTATGTGTTCGTTGCTGTTATCTTTCGTATCAGCATCATCACCCAGAGCTCAGAGATTCATGTGGGAGACATACAGATACATAGGCAATTCTGATATGATGGAAGAAAAGCAGAAAAGTTCTTGCTCTGGAAACACTGAGTAGAGGCACCTCACTCAGTCTAGGCGAATCCAGGGAGGCTTCTGTTCCCCAGGAAACTGAGACCTGAAGGATGCTTGGAGAGCGCGGGCAGGAAAGGGGAAGAGTATTCTCAGTTGAAGATAGACTTTGCGAGAAAGCTGGGAAGCCAGTGTAATAATTAAATGAAGTTCTCTGCCTAGAGACAGAGATTAAAGGTAAGACTAAAGAGGCAGTCTGGTCTGGTCCTAGGGGGTCCTCCCCACTTTTTTTTTTGGCCACCACGTGGCATGCGGGATTCTTAGTTCCCTGACCAGGGATCGAACCCGTGCCCCCTGCAGTGGAAGCGTGGAGCCCTAACCACTGGACCACCGGGGAAGTCCCCTAGAGCGCCTTTTAAACTTAGCTGTGGACTTGAAATTTTAGGTTAATGGGACTCCCTTTAAAAGTCAGATTTGTGGATTAGAAAGATCACTCTAGTTAAAGAACGTATTAAAGGGAGTGGGCCCGGAGGCCAATTAAGAGGCTGCTAGAACTATCAGGTGAGAAACGAGGGTGGACTTGAGTTAGATTAGAGGCAGAAGGTGGGGAGAGATGGTTTGGAGGTAGACCTGACCAAAGTTGGTGGTTACTTAGCTGAGGGGTTTAGAGGCAGGGAGGAGTCAGGTTGACTCCACGTTTTTGGCTGCTGGCTGGTGGTGCTGCTCTGTGGGATAGGGAGCAGGATGGGGAGCCGGTTTGAGGAGGGAAGATAAATTTCGTTTTGAACATGTTGAAAGTAGGTGCCTGTAAAACGTTCAAGTGGAGCTGTCCAGTGGTGATCTAGCATCCAGCGAAGGTCACTAAAGTTGTGGGCAGGGGTGTGTCACCTGGGTGAGGGTCTGGAATGAGAAGCACGGTGTCTGGGACATCCCAGAGGAATGCTAACTAACACTGTAATAATACTTGGGCACAGCCTCATTGCTTTTGCTTATCGACCTTGTGTTATGTCTTTCGGTCAGCAGGCGTTCCTGAGTGTAGGGAATGGGACTGGGTTTATTGATCTTTGTGTCTCAGGTGTCCAGCACAGGGTCTGGCATGCAGCAGGCCAGTAACAATCCAATTTAACACTTACTGAACACTTTGTGCCAGGCTCTGTGCTCAGTGCTCTGCATTTGCCTGTGTTTGGTGGATGAAAGGGTAGCTCTTAGGGAGCAGGTACCCTACAGTTTCTCATCAGATTTTCCACTTGGTCTTCGATTCAGGTAATGAGCTGGAGGAGGAGCGCCAAGCTGGAGTTGCCCCAGACAAACTGTCAGAACAGAGTAGCCTGGGCTACTTGGAAATCTGAGGTATGTCAGTAATACTCAAAGATGAAACAAACCAGGTCAGTTTGTTTGTCCTTCTTCTCTAGGCTCAATGTGATTCAAATCACCCTTTCAAGATAGCTTTTTCTCTAAAATTATACAGTAATGACAAAATCCTAGTTAGTTTGGTTGGGAGAATGTTGATAATATTATTGTCGTTTTACTAAGAAAGATCATGCTAGGTTAATCCCTGGGCAATGTTCACACCTTGTTTTAAGTAAGTACAAACCAAAATGCTCCAAAATACAGTGGCTGAAAGGAAATAGAAATTTATTCCTCGCTCCTTCACAGAATGGAAGTAGGCAGTCCAGAGCCGGTCAGGGCAGCTCACTCTGTTCCGGTCAGGGCAGCTCACTCTGTTCCACT
Organism: Eschrichtius robustus; assembly: GCF_028021215.1. Taxonomy (NCBI): domain Eukaryota; kingdom Metazoa; phylum Chordata; class Mammalia; order Artiodactyla; family Eschrichtiidae; genus Eschrichtius; species Eschrichtius robustus. The sequence goes on along the minus strand of NC_090826.1, from coordinate 12,558,397 downwards.
CTGTTCTGGAAGTTATCCAGACACAGGGTTTCATTGATCATGTGGCTCTCCTTGCTCAAACCCAGGCTTCCATCTCATGGACTAAGCTGGCTGCTCTAGCTTCTGCCATCATGGATGCACTCTGTCTGGCAGAGAGGGAAAGACAGAGTGGGGAGCACACGCTCATTCCTTTTAAGGTTCTGATGTTTAGAGATACATATTTTTGTACAACGTGTCCCCAAACACAAGCATCTGGTGTACAACCAAAGGAGGAATCATGACTATTCCAATGCTAGAGAGAAAGCTGGCTGACAGAACCTGCTCTGTCCCCAGTGTGACTGGATTGCTGGCTTTGGGGGTTGGGCCCAGCCCAAGGGAAGTCCACTGCACTGGTGAAAGAGGTCGGGGTGTGTTCCCCAGGCCTCTGGGTCCCCAAGGCAGGCTCCCCTGGCTTTGGGTAGTTTGTGCTGCTTGGGCCCAGGGAGTCCAGGCTTGTTTACCCATTCAGTGTTTTCTGTGCCTGACGTGTCAGACACTGCGCCGGGGGCTCGGGATGTGAAGATAAGTGAGACTGCATCCTGGGAGCAAGGAGCTCTTAGCCACATGGGTGATCACAGTACAACACAAGAAACGCCACAGATACCTGTTCAAAAGTGTGTGGTGTACAGAAGGAGGATGACTGATGTTGGAAGGCTGTACTGAGGTGGTGAAGATTCAGAGTACATGACATGTTTTGGATTGATAACTATAAAGGTCCCCTCAGATAGAGACGGCAAGGACGCTGGAGTTGGGTGTGAATCCCTGCTTCCCTGGTTAGTGGCTCTCTGTTCTGAGGGTCAGTTACTTCATTCCTGTTCCTCAGTTTCCTCATCTGTAAAATAGGGATAACAATGTGTACTTCAGAGAATTGTTTTGAGAATTATGTGAGGTCAAGCATGTAATTCACGGGATCTGCTGTGAACATGTCAGTTGCCTCCTGCTGCAAGGTGTGGGGTGGTTCGAAGCCAGAGAGACCAGTTAGGATTGCAGTTGAAGAACGCCCAGACCGATAGGGAAGCCAGGTTGCGTTCTGTCCCTGTTGAGGCAGGAATTATCCAGGTTGTACTCAGAGGATCAAGGACTGCTCTGTGCACTCCCTGTTTTTCTCAGGAGTTCCACCAACGTTCTAATTAAAGTTGTCAACCTGGATTCTCAGAGACCATACTCTGAAGGCTCTGGTGAGGGGTCCTTTGGGAAGGAAAGGATTCCCTCTGCCTGGTTAACTCCTTCAAGCTCAAATGCTTCTGGGAAACCTTCTCCCAGCCCTGCCCACCCCTGCGCCCCCGCCCCAGCTGAGTTTGGACCCCCTCCTCTGTGATTTCTTAGCATCCTGCAATGACCTTGCAGTACTTTTTTTTTTTTTTTTGGCTGCGTTGGGTCTTTGTTGCTGTGTGTGGCCTCTCTCTAGTTGCCGCAAGCGGGGACTACTCTTTGTTGTGGTGCGCGGGCTTCTCATTGCAGTGGTTTCTCTTGTTGCGGAGCACGGGCTCTAGACGCGCGGCTTCAGTAGTTTTGGCGTGTGGGCTCAGTAGCTGTGGCTCGCGGGCTCTAGAGCGCAGGCTCAGTAGTTGTGGCGCACGGGCTTAGTTGCTTCGCAGCATGTGGGATCTTCCTGGACCAGGGCTCGAACCCATCTCCCCTGCATTGGCAGGCGGATTCTTAACCACTGCGCCACCAGGGAAGCCCCTCGGAGTACATTCTTACCTCCTATGATGATCATAGGTTTTCTTGCCTGTCTCCCTGTGAGACCACCAGCAGCTCGTGGGCGGGGACAGGGTCTTATTTCTCCTGGTATTCCCACTGTGTAGGTCATTTCCTGGCACGCAGTTGGTGCTCAGTAAACATTGTTGGGTGAATGGGTGATCGGCTAGTGGGGCTGGAGAGACCTCCAGTGTGATGAGGGTTTGGCATGCTATTAATGAAGAGAGGACAACCCAATGGTTTATTTGGTGTCTGGGTGTAATATGGGATGTGGACATGGTGACCTATGACCTAAACTATGAGAGTTTAGTTCAGAGACAGTTTCTCTGTCTTTCTTTTTCCAGTAGAGCAGGGTTCCTCAACGTTGACATTATTGCCATTTGGGGCTTAGTGAGTCTTTGTCTTGGGGGCCGTCCTGTGCACTTCAGGATGCGAGTAGCACCCCTGGCCTCTGCCCACAGATGCCAGTAGCCCCCACCTACCTCCAACTATGACAGCTGAAATGTCTCCAGAGGAGGCTGTACGTCTCCTCGGGCAAAATTGCCCCCAGCTAAGAACCCCTGAGGTACAGGGTGCTGGTTAGAAGCATGCACTTCTAAGCCAAACGTACCTGAGCTGGTCCTTATACTTACTAGCTGTGTGCCTTTGGGCAAAGTACTTGACCTCTCTAAGCCTCCACTTCCTCGGGTGTGAAGTGGAGATAATGATGACCTCACACTAACTTTATTGGGTGGAATTATTAATGAGGTAATGCATGTAAAATGCTTAGTCAAGTCCTTGACTCCATAATTGGTAACTAGCATTATTATGTGTTAGGAGAGGATGACCCTGTGAGGGTCAAGAAAGAAAGTGTGCAGAGTTGAGGAAGAAAAAAATGTTTAGGACAGGAATACATGCATGAGGTCCAAAAATCAGAAGGTTCTAACAAAAGTACTGGGGAAAGTAAGTCACCCTCCCACGCCTGACCCGGTTCCCCTCCCAGATAACTATTAACAGCGTTTGTGTGTCGTGCCCGGGCTCTTCTGTGCATATATATGTCTGTATGTATATATAGGGAAGACCATTTTTAAGTGCCAAATGGCTTAATTTTGTTGCACATATACTGAACCTTCCATTTAGAACACTGAAAGGGCAGCCTCTGTGGGCAGAGCTTCAGTTTTAACAGTTTGCCACAGGAGAGAGCAGGTGGCCCACTCTCTACCGTCCTGGAATTCCCCCAAGATGGTGCCGCGTGGGTGGCACGGAGGTACTCAGACATGGTGTCTGGCAGGGTAACAGACACCACAAAAGGGAGGGACCCCAACCTTAGAGGAAACGAAAAACTCCCAGTACATTTTGTGCACAAAGCATATTGTCCTGGAGACCATAATCTACCTCTTTTGCTGGCCACATTTTTAAATGATTGAAATCATAGAGGTCACAAAGAGTAGGCATTTTAGCACCGAGTGCTTTCAGCATTTGCTGCAGATGTGTGTGTTGAGTGTCAGCATAGGTGCCTGGCACTCTCGGAGGTCCTCATGGGTGTCAGTAGCTCAACAGTCCAAGGACCAATTAAGGTTGACCTCAATAATACAGTCACAGATACGTACAGAAAACCAGAGCATGGGCTCTTCCATTCAAACCTGCTTGTTATGAATTGGAGAGATCAGCCTTGAGCTTCAAAGGAAGGAAGCAAAGGGCATGGTTAGAATTGAGAGTTGTTCACTCATGTCTCAACCGCAGAATGCAGAGGCTCAGAGGTGGCAATTCCAGCTGAGAGTGGGGACCTAGCCCGAAGGGAGGCTTGGTGGGTTCATTGTAACATCAAAAAAATACTCAGCTTCTGGTCTTAAAAGGTCTGGCAGCAGAACCTGTTCTCCCCACCCCACCCGCACTACTTCCTGTACTGGCCGATTAATCTAAGCAGTAATTTTCCTGTCCTGAATGGAAGGCTCCAGGGCTCAGTGGGAAGTTATATCTCTCCGGATTCGGAGCCAGCCAGGGTGGTGAAGCACTTCTCATTACTATAGTCTCAGGGCCGGGTGGGCCCCTGTCAGGGACTTTCCTGGCTTAGTGTAACTCAGTCAGCTGCCCAAGTTAATGCTTCAAATCATTGCTTAAAGTCAGAAGGAACATTGTTTAATTTTGTAAATTGTCTTTTTAAATAGTAGATACAAAAGAATACTGTATCATATAAAGGAAAAGGATACAAGGAATACCCACGTGCCCATGTATCCAATTTACAAAAAAGAATGTTACCATTACCTTTGGAGTGCCCCTCCCTGATCCTGTCCCATTCCCACCCCCACCTAATCACTGAATTTGGCTTTTATCATTCTCTTGCTTTTCTTTTTTTTACTTTTTTTTTTTGGCCACGCTGCGCCTGCTTGTGGGATTTTAGTTCCCTGACCAGGGATTGAACCTGGGCCACAGGAGTGAAAGTGCTGAGTCCTAAGCACTGGACTGCCAGGGAATTCCCACCTCTAGCTTTTCTTTATAGTTTTACCACATGTGTTTGTATTGCTAAGCAATGTATTGTTTAATTTTGCATGTTTTTGAACTAAATAAATCATTTTGTTATTTTTCAGTGATCTAAATTTTTTCCTTAACATATGTTCTTGAGATTAATCCATGTTACATATAGGTGTATTTCATTTTTACTGATGAATTATGTTCCATTGTATGAGAACATATCCGTTCTATTGTTGATGGACATTTGATTTGTTTCCAGTATTTTGCTGAGACAGACAGTGGTGCTGTGACCATTCCTGGGACACACATGTACAGCCTCTCAGGGTACATCCCTGGGAGGAGGACTGGATCACAGGGTGCGTGCATCTTCAATTTGACCAAATAATACCAAATAGTTTCCAAAGTGGTTTCCCCAATTTACACTTCAACTGACAATTCTGTTTGCTTCACATCCTCCAAACAATGGTATTATCACATTTAAAAATTTTTACTAACCTGTTGGAAGGTCAGTGATACCTTATGTGGTTTTTTCTTTTTTAATAAATTTATTTTATTTATTTTTGGCTGCATTGGGTCTTCGTTGCTGCACGCGGGCTTTCTCTAGTTGCGGTGAGCGGGGGCTACTCTTCGTTGCGGTGCATGGGCTTCTCATTGTGGCGGCTTCTGTTGTTGCGGAGCACAGGCTCTAGGCGTGCGGGCTTCAGTAGTTGTGGCACGCAGGCTCAGTAGTTGTGGCTCGCGGGCTCTAGAGCACAGGCTCAGTAGTTGTGGTGCACGGGCTTAGTTGCTCCGCGGCATGTGGGATCTTCCCGGACCAGGGCTTGAACCCGTGTCCCCTGCATTGGCAGGCAGATTCTTAACCACTGCACCACCAGGGAAGCCCCCCCTCGTGGTTTTGATTTGCATTTTCATGATTATTAGTGTGTTGAGCATCTTTTCATGCACTAATGGATCATTCAGGTTTCAGCTTCTCTGAAACAACTGCTTAAATCTTTTGCTCATTTTTTTTTATTGAATTGTTTGTCTTTTTATTTATATGTAGACTTTTTTTCTTGTTTTTTGTTTTGATACTAATCCTTTGTCAGTTAGATGTGTTGTAATTATCCACTTCCAGTTTGTGGCTTGTCTTGTCACTCTAGTTTTTTTTTTTTTTTTAATGAAAATAAATGCTTTTTTTTTAAATTAATTATTTATTTGGCTGCGTTGGGTCTTTGTTGTGGTGCGTGGGCTTCTCATTGCAGTGGCTTCTCGTTGTGGAGCACAGGCTCTAGGTGCACGGGCTTCAGTAGTTGTGGCATGCAGGCTCAGTAGTTGTGGCTCATGGGCTTAGTTGCTCCGCAGCATGTGGGATCCTCCTGGACCAGGGCACGAACCTGTGTCCCCTGTATTGGCAAGCAGATTCTTAACCACTGCACCACCAGAGAAGTCCCCAGTGAACAGAAATTCTTAATTTTAATGTCATTTATCAATTTTTTAATAGTTAGCACTTTTTGTTTCTTTTTAAGAAGTTCCTACTTCAAGTTTATAAAGGTATTCCCCCATATATTGTCTTCCAAACATTTTATGATTTTGCCTTTTACATTGAGTTCTTTAGTCTGTTTATAATTATTTTTGTGTATGGTGTGAGATAAGGAGCTAATTTCTTTTTCCTTTTTTTTTTTTTTTTAATTAATTATTTATTTATTTATTTTTGGCTGTGTTGGGTCTTCGTTTCTGTGCGAGGGCTTTCTCCAGTTGCGGCAAGCGGGGGCCACTCTTCATCGCGGTGCGCGGGCCTCTCACTATCGTGGCCTCTCTTGTTGCGGAGCACAGGCTCCAGACGCGCAGGCTCAGTAGCTGTGGCTCACGGGCCTAGTTGCTCCGCGGCATGTGGGATCTTCCCAGACCAGGGCTCGAACCCGTGTCCCCTGCATTAGCAGGCAGATTCTCAACCACTGCGCCACCAGGGAAACCCTTCCTTTTTTTTAAATAAGCACATCAGATTGTCCCAGTACTATTTATTGAAAAAATATATCCCTTTCTTGTGGGTCTTTAATGTCACCAGTAACCATTATCATACATCAGGTGTCCACAAATGTATGGGTCTATTTCTGGCTTCTTTACCATCTATTCTCTATCTGTGTGCCAGTATCACACTGACTTAATTTCTAAGTTTTCATATAATAATTCTTGGTATCTGGTAAGGCTTTGGCCCTTTGCTTTTCCATCTTCATTTTAGAGTGTGCTTATCAACTTCATAAAAATTGTTGGGGTCTTTTATTAGCATTGCTTTGAATTTTATTAGAATTGAATTTATTACATATCAATTTGGATAGAGTTGACATTTTTATGATATTGATCTTCTGATCCACGAATATGGTATATCTCTCAATTTACATAACTTAGCAAATTCTAACATTAGTTAATGTCTTTACACTTTACTCTCAAGCAGTTAGGACCTTAACGCACTTTAATTCCTAACACTCCCTTCTCAACTTTTATTCTATAGGTGTGTATGTTCTTTTTCAATTTTAGAAGACGTCATTTGTTCAGTATTTGTTTAGATTTACTTATTTCTTACTTACTACTTTAGTTGGTCCTCACTCCTTCTTGCATTTAATACTTTCATTCTGGGATCACTTTTTATCTACCTGAAGTGTACCTTTTATAATGTGTGAATTTGGGCTGTAGTCCATTTGGGGGCCATCTAACGGTTACAGATTCTCCCAGGGAGAATTTTATACCCCTCCATTTGGTGCCAAGATTTCATATAGGCTTTTTCTGTGCCATCTTCTTTCCACTAAGATATAACCCTTTGGGGCCAGCGTTATTCTGGAGGGCCCTCCCGAGAGACCTCCCTTCTTGGCGGCAGGGGGAGAACTCGAGCTTGCTCAGTTCTGCAGATGCCTTCGCTGCCCACCCTCATAGCTCCGCTTGCTCTCTGGGTTCCAGCCTTTGCTTAAGTTTGTTTCATCTGTCAGTAGTCCTTACTGACTTGCCGGTTCTTCGATGTATTTTAAAAGATGTCAAACAATTTTTCTTCAGTATTTGTAGCCGTTCGTAATGAGAGCCAGCCAGGGTACCTGGTGTGCCGTGCTTCCAGAAATTAAGATGCTTCAGAGTTTCAATTTTGTGTTTCATTTAGCAGCAACAAACTCTGCAGGTTAGAACTAAGACTTAGTAATGTTCACTTCTGGCTTTTTTTTATAACATGTTTTGTGACACTGATTAGTATAAGGAAAGGGAGTTGGTAAGTGCCAATTAATGACAGAGAATTTGCCCTTTTGGGACAGACTAAGGACCTGGTGAACCCAGAATTCCGTGTCTGTCCACGGAAGTTTCGTCCTTGTTTAAAGTGAAAAGAGGACACCTTATAGAGTGTGGTGGACTTTGGCCTTGAATCTGGGCATGTCGTTGAGACCTGGGTCGAATGACAACCCCTCTAAGCCTCATTTTGCTCATCTGCGCAATGGGGGTGATCATATTAATACCCTCCCAGAGGACTATTGTGGGTATGGATGAGGTAGCATGTATACATGAAACACTTTGCAGGCAGGTTGCCACGGCAGCTACTCCAGTTACTCCCTTGGTGGCCCCTGTTAGACGTGTGCTCTCCACAGGTCGCTGCCCTTGGGAAACAGCGAGCCTACTCTTTCTCTTGGCAGTGACCTCCCCTCAAGCGTTTAGCACGGTGGGACTTACTATTAGCAAGACTGTGTTTTCTCTAGTTGCCGTCCCACAGTCCCACCCACAGTCCTGTACCAGGACTCACGATTTCCTTACAGCTGGGTAATACCCCGTCAGGCTGGGAAACTGTAGCCTCTGCATGGTGGACTGTCTGATCAGTTACTTACATCCAAGCATTAATTTGCACCTAAGCAATGAATGTATTTGGAGTTTACATCGGTATTGACAGGTCTGACCCAGTGTACCACCCTCTGCTCCTGCTCGCTGGGGACGTGCACTGACCTACAGTGGAAACTCAGTCTTTGCCAGTTTGAAACTGGAAGTGGTAACTTGTACTTATTCATATTTCTTTGATTATTAGTGAGGTAGAACATCTTTTTTCTGTATCGAGTATATTGACCACTCGTATTTCTTCTTTTGTGAATTGCCTGTTCATTTCTCTGACTCATTTTTCTGTTGGGAGATATTCTCTTGTTGTTTAATTTTAATAACAGCTTTATTGAGACAGTCACATACCATACAATTCACCTATTTTAAGTGTACAATTCAATGGCTTTTAGTTTATTCACAGGGTTGTGCAACCGTCACCACCAGAACATTTTCATCATCCCCCAAAAGGGACCCACCGCCCATTAGCAGTCACTCCCCATTTACCTCTATCTCCCCCAGACCTAGGCAACCACTTTCTATCATTATGGATTTGCCTGTTCTGGGCATTTCATATAAATGGAATCACGCAACTTGTAGCCTTTTGTGGCTGGCTTCTTTCATGTAGCACAGTATTTTCAAGGTTCATTCAGGTTGTAGCACATATCAGTACTTTTCTTATTGTCAAATAATACTCTATTGTATGGATATACCATGTTTTATTTATCCGTTCATTAGTTGATAGACATTTGGGCTGTTTTGACCTTTTGACTGTTATGAATAACGCTGCTGTGAACACTTGTCTACAAGTTTTGTGTGGATGTACGTTTTCATTGTTGATTAATTTTAAGAGCCTTTTATATATCAGGACTATTAACCCTTATTTTCCATATAGGCCGTAAACATTTTCCCCCAGTTTATATTTGCATTTGGGAAGTTGAGAAGATAAGGGTAGAAATGTGAATGAAACAGAACATTTAGGTTTCTGACCAGTCTTTCATACCCCTAAGAATTAAGTTTGTGTACCCTCACTTCCCCACCCTAGTCCCCATAAGCAGCCCCTTGGGGCTGGCCTGCTTCCTTACATGGCCTTGCAGGTGCTCTCTCTGTCTCTCTTTCTCTGTGTCTCTGTCTCTCAGCCTGCCTGCCCTACAACCAGGCAGCACTTAGGGCGCTTTCCAAGTTTCTCTCAGAAGCTCGCACTTCAAAGTAGCTGGCTGAAAACCCGCCAGGGTTGCAAGTCATCCATTAAAAGGCCTCAGGCTGCTGCAGGTGGTGGCTGGGAGGGGCAGGAGGTCCGCAGTGCTATTTCTTCAAGGGCCAGCGCTGGGGCCTGAGCTGCTTCTAATCCTCCCAGGGCTGCCGTCCAAACACTCTCTTCTGGAGCGACACTCAGCAGCTGGATTTGAGTAGCCTCACAGTTTGAAGAAATCCTTGGAAATTGAGACATTGAATTCTTGACCACTTTGTGTCCAGGCCTATCTTAAGTTTTTGAGGTCTCCTAGAATATTCCTCTAAAATATCCTCTTACACATTTAGTTTTGCCCAGTCAAGTTTTACAGAATATTAACTTTAGTTTAATCCTATTCGGAATAGTAAATGTACAACTTGATGTTGGCTTATGTAGTTCATAGATGTTCATATACAGTTTGTAGTTGATGTTCATGTCCTATATATAGTTCATGTTCATAGTTGGAAATCTTAAGATTTCCAATATAGGGAAAGTTTTAGATGAAAAAAAAAAACTCTGCTAAGTGCTAGATAAATATCTCATTTTTATTGTCATTCACATGGTGTCTGTTATACTTCAAATGCATGCATTTGTAATCTGTAATCTTATTAATGAAATCATTTACTCAACGTTTATTAAATCTTAACAGTAGAAGGGACCTTCACAGTTACTAATCGTAATGAGGAAACAAACCCAGAAAAAGTCAGTCACATGAAAAGCATGTGCTACATTGAAGTCCATATACATCTACCTCCTAATAATTAGTATTCAACCTACTTTTTTCTTTTGCTTTGTATTCTTGATCTTAACTAATACCATGGGACAACTAATCCTTCCTTTGGAATTGTCATATTCTATCCTCTTCCTCAATGAAAGCCTCATTGCTCCTCCAAAATCATCGTGTTCTTTGTAGAAAGAAGGTAGCGGGACTTCCCTGGTGGCGCAGTGGTTAAGAACCCGCCTGCCAAGGCAGGGGACACGGGCTCGAGCCCTGGTCCAGGAAGATCCCACATGCCGCAGAGCAACTAAGCCCGTGCGCCACAACTACTGAGCCTCTGCTCTAGAGCCCACGAGCCACAACTACTGAAGCCCGCGCGCCTAGAGCCCGTGCTCCGCAACACGAGAAGCCACCACAGTGAGAAGCCCGCTCACCACAACGAAGAGTAGCCCCTGCCCGCCGCAACTAAAGCCCACACACAACAATGAAGACCCAACGCAGCCAAAAATAAATTAATTAATTAATTAATTAAATTTTTTTAAAAATTAAAAAAAAAAAGGTAGCTTTTGCCTTCAAGTACAAAGCACCTCTGCCTTGCCTTCTGGTTACGGTTGAGTGGAATAAGCATTGCAGTTTGCAGGGCCTTTTCCTGATCTTTTTTCAGGTTGAAGCTTTATCTGTCGTGGGTGCCTGGGTTACTGATGAGATTTTACGTCCATTTTTGGAAGATAGGGCCGGGAGGAGAGCATTGGGTTCCCCCTTTTCCTGTGATAGATCGATGTTGCTGGCATGGGTTTATATGTAGTCGTATAAGAATAATGATGGCCAGCGGCACCTCTGTGAAGTGGAAGCAGTTATTATCATCTGCATTTTACAGAAAGGAAATTGAGGTGCAGAGATTTAAGTACTCTTGCCCGAGGGACTTAACCAGCTTTGGCTGGATTCCAAGGCAGGAGTTTTATCCGGGTGTGGGGAGTCAGTCAGCCCCCTGAGTGTGTGTGACTCTCCCAGGAGAGGCCTTCAGTGCCTTCGAAGTGTCGGAGGGGTTCATCTGGGTCTGGAAAAGGCTACCAGCTGCTCTTCTAGGGGATTTTCCATTTTGTCCCCTTAAGGAATTTTTGCTCATCAAGTTTTCCCGAGTGACACATTCTTTGTGCAAATTATCATAATTTTCCATTTCCCTTATGAGAAATTTTTGCTGTTGAGAAGTTTTCAGTCACCAAATCTTGTAGAAAATGTCTGAAAGGTTTTACGGTGAATAGAAACAAAGAAACTCTGACTTTGTGGACATTTTCTTTCTTTCTCTCTTTTTTCTTTCTTCCCTCCTTCCCTCCTTGTTTTATTTTCTCAGTTTTAATATTTTAATATTAAAATATTAACATTTACAAATGGTAAAACAAAACAAACAAACAAAAAACCCAGAAAGGATACAGAGTGAAAAGTGTAAGTCCTTTCCACCCTTCCCCTGCTGCTCTGAGGGGATCCCTGTTACCACTTTCTTGTATGTCCCTCCAGAGATGTGGGCGTTTTCTTTGAAACGTGAGTAAGAGGTAGGAATTCTCAGCCTGGGATGTGGTTTTGGACAAGCAGCATGGCCCAGCTTCTCCCACGAAGGGTCGGGTACTAAATATTAAGGGACGTTGAGGCACTCGAGGAAGAGGTACTTAAAACCTTCAAAGGATGTTATAATATTCAGCAGGAGGGCCGCTTGCACAGGCTGCTCAGAAAGATCCACAGTAATTGTGTTGGATTCTGGGCACCAGCCAGATCCTCCTGGTGCCAGCGGGGGGTGACGTTGTCCCATTCTTCACGTCCTGAGGGTCCAGCGCTACGGGACGTCCTGAGTTGTTTTTCTGCTTCTGCTCTTGCCCTCTCAGCCTGTTCTCCATACTCATGCAGCCAGAGTGACCTTTCAGAAATGTGAGTCTAACCGTGGCTCTCTCTTGCTTAAACCCCTGGCGTGACTCCCATCAGCTGGGGATGAAGCTAAGTCCTGGTGTGATAGGTGTGGCCTCCAGCCTGTCCCTCCAGCTGCATTTCTCACCACTTTTTCCACTCACTTGTTACTCTCATGATGTGAAGCGTGCTGTTCGCCGCCGGCCCAGTCCCCAAGCGTGCACACCACTCTTTGTCATGCATCCACACTATTGCTTGTGCTGATCTTTACCTGGACGCCCTTCCTGCCTTTGTTTGTGTGTTTTTAGATGTACTAGGCACCACTGCCTTCCAGGTTGGCACTCAGTGGCACCTTTCAGCTCTTATCAGTGGGGAGTGACAGTCTGGGTCTTTCTCTCCGGGGGAAGGTCCTCGAGAGTGGGTGCCCAGACAGCCTTGGCCTTACTCCCCTTGGAGCCGCCAGCAGGGCACCCTCACTAGGTAGTGCTCTGCAGTTGACTTTAAAGTACTGTCCACTACCCTGTCCCCTCAGCCCACCACATGCAAAGATTGGACCCCGAATCCATCTGTATTTAACCTGAGTGGGTGATTCTTCCCAGGCGTTCTGCCCTAAGTCACACAATCACAAAGACCTGACAGCAGAAGTTTGAAGCCAGGTGGGAACAAAGTCCATGTGCTTTTTTGTCACATTGGACCAGAGTGTGGCTACTTTGGTCTCCAACTGCCTTCCCGAGGCCTTGACCGGCTGCCTTGTCCAAAAGGAGCCATGCGATTCACTGGTAAAGGGACTTCACTGGGATAACCTGGTTTGTTTTGTTTTAATTAATTCATTTTTTCCTTGTTTGTTTCACTGTGTATCAGTCACAGACTTTGTTAGAGAAAAAATATCTAATTCTACTTTTGCCAGTATTTGTGCACTACTCCCTGTTGTTTATCTTCTTTAATCCTCACAGTCATTGTGTATATGGTGGTTCTCCAGTTTAATGGGTGAGCAATCTAGAACTCAGGGAAGCTTGCTTGAGCCCCCCTTGGTAATACTGGAGCCAGGATTCAAATGCATGTGCTTGGAGTCTGAGTCCATAGGTCTTGTCTCTTCTTTATACAGTAATCTCTCCCAGGGTGGTCCCATTCCATCTTGTGGCAAAGACCAGAATGAAGTGAAGAGATCTGTTCAACCACCTCTGCTGTTGACATCTCAACTGTAATTGGCCAAAACAGAACTCTTGCTTTCCTCCCGCTAAACCTTTGCTCCCACAGTCATTCCTCACCTCAGTGAGTGGCACTGCCACTTGGCCAGGCTAAAACCTTGGCCAGGTTTCTCAGGCTAAAAATTTTGGTGTCATCCTTGACTCCTTTCTTTTCTCACAACCCACATCTACTTGATTAGCCATTATGTTGGCTCCACCAAAACATACCCCTAATCTGACTACTTCTTTCCACCTCCGCCTTGGTGGAGGCCACCTCCCTCTCTTGCTTCTTTCCTGGTGTTCCTGTGTCCACGCCTGCCCGCTTGCAGTCACCCTTCTGCTCTCAACCCTCCTAGGGCGCCCCACTGGCCTCTAAAACCCTGAGGGATCTCAGCCTCTCCTGCTGCCCACCTCAGCGCTTCTCATCCTCCCACTCGCTTCCTCCTTTTCAGGCACGCCGGCCCCTTTTGCCAAGGTCACACCCGTCTTAGGACCTTTGCATTTGCTCTACCTTGTACCTACTGTAATGATCCCTGGGCTTATGGTAGCATGGCTCAGTCTTCATTCTGGTCTTTGCTTAAATGTCACCTCCTCAAGAGAGGTCCTCCTTGACCCTCCTCTTAGATAGTTAACAGCCTCTGCCGCGGCTTGCTTTGGTTTTCTTCACAGCACTTAGTATGTGACATTATGTATTATATTGATTTATTACCTGTCTTCCCCGCTAGGCTCAAAGTGAGAACACTGTCCCTAAGGTGAGCACAGAGTAGGCACTCACTGAATGTTTGAGAAATTCTTTGGTCTTTGTTTATATCTGTTTCTTAATTTATGGACTGAGGACCCCTAGGGGGAATGCAGTAAGTATGAGTAGTTGTGCAGCTGTATCACACCACAGATCTTCTGTATATTAGGGGAGATTTATCACTCACTTACATAGAACTGTTTCTCAAATACATATTAATGCTGTTGTGATTAATAGACTGGAGATTCATTTTTCATAGTGGTTTTTGTCTATAGTTTTTCAGTTAACAAGCACCAAAAGTACAATGATCATTTCATGAGGGTCCACAGAATATTTTGACCTTGAGTTGGTCATATTCAACAAGGCCAGGAATTCGTTCTATACCAGGCCTGTTCCCCAACTTGATTTGAGGGCGAAGTCCTAGGGTAGGTGCTATAAACAGCTGTAAGGAAGAAGCAAGAAGTCGGCGTACCCGGCAATGAGTTTATTGAACTTGGTAGGGGAGTCCACCTACCAGTATAATTTCAGGCTGTGTCCATGTACCACCACCACTCAGGGAGTGCTGGGCAGAGGGGAGCAGGGGGGACGTTGGAGAATGATCAGACCCCATGCCAGTCCCACATGTTCTGATTTTGTCTTTTTGGTAGCAAGGCCCTTGATTTATCCCGTGTCAAGCTTCAAGAGTCCCCAGAGCAAGTACTAGCATGATGGGTTCTAAACTGGCACAGGGGGGCTTCCCTGGTGGCGCAGTGGTTGAGAATCCGCCTGCCAATGCAGGGGACACGGGTTCGAGCCCTGGTCTGGGAGGATCCCACATGCCGCGGAGCGACTGGGCCCGTGAGCCACAACTACTGAGCCTGCGCGTCTGGAGCCTGTGCTCCGCAACAAGAGAGGCCGCGATAGTGAAGAGGCCCGCGCACCGCGATGAAGAGTGGCCCCCGCTCGTTGCAACTAGAGAAAGCCCTCGCACAGAAACGAAGACCCAACACAGCCAAAAATAAAAATAAATAAACTGGCACAGGTGCTGGGATACAGGACACACTTTCTTCAGGGCCAGCCAGCCTTCCCGCTCAGCCACGTTCCTAGAGCAGTGGGGTCCATCGGGGGTCAGGGAAAGGGATGTCCACTCCCTCTTCAGAAGTGTGGTTAAATTTAGAGATAGTACAAGTTGTATAGTTTGAAAAGCAAAGTCAGTAGCACAGTTTAATTTTATATTCAGACATTACTTTTAGATTTAGAAAAAAGTCAGTGTTTTTTATAACACAAACTTCAGCAAAGCAAACGGTACTGAATCTTGGCAGGGTGCATTCTGTAGAAGGAAGCAGTGCTTTTCAGGGTGGGGGCCACTATTCAGGAGAAGATGAAGCGTTTGGGGCTGTTGGGAAGGGCTGAGTCAGGTTTGTGTGTCTCTACAAAGTGGAAATGGACTTTAAAAGTTTGAGAAACACAAGCTTAATAGAAGAGCTGTGTTTGTTGGGCGAGGAGGAAAGTTCCAGTACGGTTGGTTTTGTTGATATTTGCTTCTCTGCCACGTTGCGCTGAAAAGGGACGGGTTGTCACAGCAGGTGGGTTGGTGGAGTTGAGCAGGCAGCTGTCATGTTTGCAGGGCTGGCCTGCGGGGAACTCCGTTCCCTTGGCCTGAGTTGGTGTATGCCAGGCTGTGTACACGAGCCACCAGTATTTCTGGAAAATCAGGAACGCTGATCCCTGTCACCCGCTCTCAGGTGCCTCGAGGCCCTTGGGTGGCTGTCTCCTGTCCAGGCCTGCAGCTGGCACAGCCTGTCCCGGGAGCTGGGGACTGTTGTTCGTCAAGATTGGCGGGAGTCTCCTGGTGGTAGGCCAGTTGTTTCCTGGCTAATGGTTTCCCTCTGTGCAGCAGTTTGGAAATGCATGCAGTTCAGCGCTTGCTAATAACCTGGGCAATATTTCATGTTTTTTTTGTTTTTTTTGTTTTTTTTAAAATTCCAGAGGAGTTTCTGGACTTGTTTCTTTTTTTTTTTTAATTTATTTATTTTTGGCTGTGTTGGGTCTTCGTTTCTGTGCAAGGGCTTTCTCTAGTTGCGGCAAGCGGGGGCCACTCTTCATCGCGGTGCGCGGGCCTCTTCGCTATCGCGGCCTCTCCTGTTGCGGAGCACAGGCTCCAGACGCACAGGCTCAGTCGTTGTGGCTCACAGGCCCAGCTGCTCCGCGGCATGTGGGATCTTCCCAGACCAGGGCTCGAACCCGTGTCCCCTGCATTGGCAGGCAGATTCTCAACCACTGCGCCACCAGGGAAGCCCCAATATTTCATGTTTGACAGGTGCCCATTTGACTCTGAGATGGAGCGTTGCTGTGCGGACCCACTTAGAGCTCTGGGCAGGCGCTCCAGCCTTCAGCCAGGAGCACCCTTGGGGTTTATGGAATAGTTGTTCAATATGAAGTGCTTCCCTGACAGAGAAAATCGCTCTGAGTGGTTCTTGCCCAGTGACCCCTGTCTCTTCATGTTAATTGGGCTCCGGGATTTTTCCAGACTGCATTTAGAAGGAATAATGGCTTGTGATTACAACATCTAAACAAGGTTCAAGTCACCAAGTAGTTTTTGAGTATACCCGAGGTGCCCAGCATAAAAGGATACGTAGAAACCATCTGATGTGGTCTTTGGCCTAAAAAAATAGAGAGAGTCAGCATCTCTGCTTCCTGGTAACAGTCGTTTGCTGAGTGCTTACCACATGCCAGGCACTGGGCAGGCCCTCTGCTTATGTTACCTAGCTTAATCCTGTAAAGAACGTGGGAAGTAGTCCCACTGGCTCCACTATGCCAGAGGAGAGCTTTGCTGTAGGTCACCTGCGGGTGTGGTAGGTGGCAGGACCTGGAGGTGAGCCTACTTGGCTTTGGCCCCAGAGGCTCTGCTGCCTCCGCGGTGCCGTGCTTGCTGCCTCTCAAGTCCTAACTGTTGGAGGCAGCAGGGCGGAGCTTGGGGCCTGGTGTAGCCATGCTCTTAGTTTTTAGGTGATTGGACTGTGCCACACGTGGTGCCATGCCGCTTGGTGTGTTGAAGACCCGCCATAAATGCCATTTTGTTGTTACTGTGTGGATCTGGGATTCAGGTTTTGTTGAATTGAGCAGAGTGGATTTCACGACCCAGGGAGAAACTTTTCTCATGGCAGCAGTCTGTGTGTGGATGTTTTGGATCCGAAAGGCAAATGAGAGGGATCGTGTTTTCTCCGGCGCTACCCCCCACCCCCCGCACCCCGCACTCCTGTCCACCTTTGTGGCTCTTTCCCCTCCTCAGGGCAGCCCTGGCCAGAGCGTCTGGGAACATGGTTGGAAACACCCCATCTCTGCACGGATTGAGTGTGGCACTTTTACCTCACTTTTTTCTTATTACAAATTTTGTTAAATTTTGAAAAATGTTCCCGTATAAAAGTATATGAAATGCACATATTTAGTTTAAATAATAAATTTAGGTGTATCCAAATAAAGAAATAGAGCACTCCCAGTATCTCAGAAGACCCTAATTGCTCCTCCTCCCATCCAGAGAGAATTGTTACCTGAAATTTTTTGTTAATCATCCCCTTTTCTTTACAGTTTTACCATCTGTATCAGTTATCTCTTGCTGTAAGCAAACCACCTCGAAACTTAGTGTCTTTAACCATCAGCAGTTTATTATTTCTCCCCATCTCGTGGGTCGACTGGGCAGTTGTTTTTGTTCTACAAGGTGTTGAGGTCACTCGTGTGCCAGCATTCAGCCGGTGGCTGGGCTGGAGCCCTGGTGCTGTCAGCTGGGGCATCTCAGCTCTTCTTCAGGGGCCCGTGCACATTGGTGTCTCCTCCAGGGCCCCTCCATGTGTCCTCTCCCCTCAACAGGAGCGCCCGGGCATCCCTGCAGTGGGGTGGCTGGGTTCCAAGAAAGCAAAGCAGAATCTTCCAGACCTCTTAAGGGCCAGGCCTGGAACTGGCACAGAGTCACTGCATCCTGTTGGTCAGAGTCATCCCAGGGCCACCCCGGTTCAGCTGGAGTCTCACGGCAGGTGTGGTCGGATGGGAGGGATTATTGGCGGCCGTCCTCAGAGACTGTGCCCACGGTGCCCACACATACACATCCATGTCCGTGTTGCCTGTTTGTATCCACACTGCGGGGCTTCCCCAGGTCCCGCACGTTTTTGTTCCCAAATGAATTCCTTGTGAGGCTGGCCAGGGCTTGTGTCCAGCTAGGCTGCTTGTCCTCAGGGGAGCATCCCACCTCTGACACCGAGGTCTGCCCCGTCAATCAGGGATATGGATCGAGCAGACAGCAGTGTCATGGAAGGTGCCCGCTCGGAGGCCGGAGTTGGTCGGAAACATGAGGGCTTTGGGCTCGATGGGCTCTGCGGTCTAGTTCTGTGTGAGTTTTCTGTTGTGCTAAGTTTAGGGGGTCTTTCTTAGAAGCAGCTTTAACTAAGGCCCACACGTAGCACCCTTGAAGCAAGATGAAACGAGCAGGAAGGGACCCCACTCTCGTGCTTAGCAGAGGGCACCGCACACCACGGGTGGGCCGGCAGAACCGCACTCGATCCCCGCCGTGGGTAATGAGCAGCGGGCTGGCTGCTGATCTTGTTACTGTGTTCAAGTCCCCTCAGACAATGCCCCCTCCTTGCGTGCGCTCGGGACCGGCTCCCACTTCGCCGCCCGCCCCTGGGGCCCCCACGTCCCTCTGTGTGGCCCAGGCAGGTGCATCCTGCCCCACGCGCTCACCTCTTTTCCTGGTCCCCTCTAAGCTTGGCCAGATCCTGGTGGGTTCCTTTCACTGTAGAGTATAAAAGAGGAGACAGGAGACAGTCAGAGGACTGCATGCTCATTCTAGAACAACAGTTCACCTAGGTTTGGAGGTGGGGCACGGCCTGCTTCTAGCTCAGCCCCTCTGAGGGGAGGACCGAGCCGGCTGGCCCCTCACCGGCTCACCGCACCGTCTTGGGGAGAAGAGAGGGGCTGCTGGAGCTTTGTAGCAGGCAGGCAGCTGGGGGAGGTGAGTGGATGAGCACTGGACGACAGCCTGGAGGCTCTGAGCTCCACTGCCCCTGGGGGCTGTGCGGTTATAAAATCCACGGTGCTGCTGACACGTGACACCATTTAGCACTCGGCAAGCCCCACAAGGGCCCTCCACCCCCTGGGGGGGGCCGATCACAAGATGGGGCTTGTGAGTGCATGTTTAAGCGCTGTTTATCTGTTTGTGGGATGGCCCTTTTTTTCCTTTTTCCTTCCTTCTAGTTCCTCTCCCTACTTCCCCCATCCTTCCCTGCTTCCTCCTTCCCTTTTATCCTTGTGTGTTTTCTCTCTCGTCCATTTCTTTCTTTGATTTTGTCAGAACAGATGCTCTTTTAGGACTGTTTCTCTTGTTGGAACAGCTTTGGAGGCTTCAGAGGGATTCCAGAAGCCTCTGGTGTTCTCCCGACACCCACATTTGGGGAGGAGCCCACTTCTGGGCGGGGTTCTCGCATCAGAACACTGCAGTTAGCTTTGGGTGGAAAACATTACTCGTGGCGCGCAGCTGCTCCCCCGTGTGGGGCGGGGAGGGGCTGGGGTGCTGGGCCACCGCCCACCCTCTTGCAGGGACCTGTACCAGCCTTCTCCCAAGGCCTCTGGAAGTGAGTGCACCCCGCCCCGACGTGTCCCCACCGAGGGCTCATCTCGGCCTTGGTCCCAGGCAAGGCCAGTAACCACCTGACCTTGGAGCTGGCAGGTCCCTTCCACCCTGTTGGCCAGGAGTCTTTTCTCATGTTTATCTTCCCAGCAAGTCAGATTGCTTTCTGGCTGGAGGGTTCTGCTCTCAGCAGGCTCCAGCCCAGGGGCCTGGGAACAACTCTGTACCTCTGGGGGGAGCAGGGGGGGGAGGGGGCGCAGGGCATGGGTGTTCAGCCAGTGCTCCCCAGTTGTTTCTGAGCCTGGGAGGTACTTCCTCCCAGTTCACTTCTTGGGTTGGCTCCTGGTGAAGGTGAGGGAGCCAGGCCCACTGCCAGGAGGGAAGAGTTTGGATCTGATTGGAAAGTTCTGAAGGGGATTATTCTGCAGCTGATTGAGAAGGCACCTGTGGGCCCTGGTGGTCCCTCCCTTTTTGCACTTGGCGGGTATTTCACCTGAGGACAAAGAGGGTGAACTGGTGCTTGGAATTCAGGGGCTGCCCATGCACATGTGCACACATTTGTCTGCTCACGTGGCTTTTTCCACAGCAGAGAGAAGACAGCTCAGGTCGGTTTGGCCCAGGCCTCTCCTTGCCACCTGCCTTTGGTTCCATTTACACCTTGCCTGTGTGTACCCCCTTTAGGTCCTAGGCCTAAGTGCCCGGCCCGCCTGTTTAACCCTACAGGCTGGACACTGGTTCTTTTCCATGTCCTCCAAAACTTCTCTGTTTTAGCTTTGACCTGCTCAGGAACAGAACAGCCGAACTTCTCCCTTGCATCCCTTGAGGTCACAAATGAGAACTTGCTTTTTCTAGGGACTGAAGACCTAGAGAAGGATGCCTTTATGGGGTGTCCTGGTCAGTAGTAGCCTTTGCTCCGGCGGCTCCGTGCTGTGCCGGCTGGTTTGTCACCGAGCAGGTTGTTCAGCAGACGCAGAGGGCCCAGCCACCTTGCGCCTGACCTCTTGACTCCAGGGCTGGCTTCCGGCTCTCCCCTGCTTATACCTACGAGCTTGAGCCTCAGCCACTTATGATCTGAGTGGTCCAAGAAGCTGTGCCTCTGGCTGGGAGCTTGTGTGTGGAGGCTGGGACCAAAGGACAGTCCTGGGGATGCTGGAGGGAGACAAAGGGTATTTTCAAGTCTCCAGCAGCAGCAACTCTGAACTCATGACTCAGGGGCTGGCACCCCATGGCACACGGCCTGTTGCCACTGCCTGTCCCCCCTTACTTGATGGAGCCCTACCCACCTACTCGGTGACTTCTCCCAGTTCAGCAAATACACCCTTCCACTTGTGAAAAGTTTCCAGACACCATGGGTGGGCGGGCTTTGCATCCTTCAAAGCCGATCTGTGCTGGCCAAGCCACGTGCGCGGGGGCGTGGCTTTCGTTATGTCTCATCACAGCCAGACAGCCATACATGGTCACCGCAGCTCCAGAGCTGCAGCGCGGTGACTCAGCCCCGAGAGGCTGATGTAACGGGAACAGCCGGAGCCAGTGAGTGGCTGCTGAAACCTGGAGGCCGAGAGCCTCCCAGGGTCATGCTCACCTGCCCAGAAACCACCTGGGGCAGCTCTGAGCAGACCCAGGCCTCAGAAGAAAGGTTCTAGAAGAACTGGAAGAGAAACCCCTGCCACTTATCAGATTCCAGGCCAGGGTGTGACAGCCCAGCCCGGTTGGATCTATGTAATGTGGTCCCAGGAGTGGGCACTGACGTTTACTTAGAAATGGGTCTTTCTTGAAAGGAGAGTCTGCTTCTTTTCCCTAGAAAATGCCGATCCTGAGACTGACTCTGGTGTGGTGTTGAGGGGGAGGGGAGAGCTGTTTTAGATACTTACTTAGTCCTGGCTTGTGCAGTTCAGGACGATTTGGCACCAGGCCTTGGAGTTTTTGTGAGCATTTTTACTTGAGACAGGTGTGGAATTTCCAGGCAGCACGTGAGGCCTTTGACAGAGAAACTGCAGCAGGCCAGCAGCTCCTGGGCTCAGGATCAGAGTTCATTCTTTCTCCAGGGACAGCCTAGAGGGGTTTCTGGAGGCAGAAGACTCACCAGCTCTTGTGTAGTTCCCTGAGCCCATGAATCAGACGTGGGGGAAGTGGGGGAGAGATGGGTCCTCACCCCCGAGGGCCAGGCTTTGCCGAGGACAAGGCAACCTGCACAGACCCCTGTGGGTGCAGCGGGAGAGGGGCTGATTCCTGAAATGCTGGGTGATGAGACGTCTGCCTTCCCAAGCGCACATTTCACCTGTACGTGACAAACCGAGAAAAATAGAAACAAAATAGAAAGGTTTTCATGAAGCCACATGTATCCAATCGAAAGATCTTTTAGTCTAAGATTATGTCATGCATTCTTTTTGTAAAACAAAAAGTTAAGCGACCATGTCTTTTTCTTTTTTTTTTTGAAATGCTGACAGTAATCAGTGTTTTGTGTGTGCTTGGTTTTTGATTTTTTAATGTCATTACCTGGCAAGGCACAAAGGTGGCTGTTTTGTGTTGGTCCCTCCATGCTTTTTGGGTTTTGGAACTTTCCTGACCAGTTAGCCCAGGAATCTAGAAGCCAGCCCCTGGTCGGTCTGGGCCTGCAGAGGCACCTGCCCTTTGTGGATTTGGTTCCACCCTCCCACCCATCCCCCTGCTTCTCACCTGGGGGTGCTGGGATTGCTGCTGGGGCTGGTTGGTGTCCTCCCTCGTGCTAACTCGAGGGCTCTGTGGCTTTCCCCAGCCATGGATTTTCCCCAGCACAGCCAGCATGTCTTGGAGCAGCTGAACCAGCAGCGGCAACTGGGGCTTTTGTGTGACTGCACTTTTGTGGTGGATGGTGTTGACTTTAAGGCTCACAAAGCAGTGCTGGCGGCCTGCAGCGAGTACTTCAAGATGCTCTTCGTGGACCAGAAGGATGTGGTGCACCTGGACATCAGTAACGCGGCAGGTACCCCACTGGGTCCAGGGCCGAGCTTGTGGCGGGCCCCGTGCCACGCGAGGCCCTCCTTTGAGCAGCACCTTCCAGCTGTGGGGTGCGCCAGACCTCCCACACAAGACTCGGCCATGAGTGCGTGGGTACCAAGTTCTTACCACGTTTGCGGGGCCTCTTTTGACTGGGAGCGGGGTGGAAGGGGAGAGCTGGCAGGAAGGGCTCGTGATAAGCTCCGGAGTGAACACAGGACAAGCTCATCAGGAGGGACAGAGAGCGGGAAGGCTCTGAGCCCTGGTCCCTTTCCGTTGCTGAGTCAGTCCTCAACCCCCTACCCCAGTGCTCACCTTGATGGGAATGGCAAGGGTTGGGATCGGGAGGGGTGTCAGGAAGGTCTTGGGATTGAGGAAGGAGCTAACTGGTCCTAGATTCAGGTTCCCAACCCAGAATGGCGTGCCACGCCACCAGAAGTTCGGGCAAGGTGTCGTTCCCCCATTTTACACATGCGGAAACTGAGGCCCAGAGAGGTCAGGTGACTGGCCTGGAGGTCAGGTAGAGAGTTTGTGGCAGAGCCCTGATGAAAGCCAGTGGTGGGAGACTCTGTCCTCTGGTGCTGAAGTGCAGTGGATGGGCAGAGAGTGTTCAGGGTGGGCAGGATGGGCAGAGAGTGTTCAGGGTGGGCAGGATGGGCAGAGAGTGTTCAGGGTGGGCAGGATGGGCAGAGAGTGTTCAGGGTGGGCACTCACACCCTCCACCCTCTATGGGTGTGCTTCTTTTTGGAGGCTGTTGTCTGGGTTGAGAATCCCCAGGTTGCCCGCCTCTCCACCGGCGCAGGAGATGGGGAGACATTGGGCTGCCACCGCCACTCTGCTTTTCACAAATCCCTGGATCCTGCCACGGAGTGGAGCAGCTGGACAGGCTGCTGGTGCCAGGCCTCGAGGTGGGTCCGTGATGGCTGTCTGTGTCCTTGGCAGGCCTGGGGCAGGTGCTGGAGTTTATGTACACGGCCAAGCTGAGCCTGAGCTCTGAGAACGTGGACGATGTGCTGGCTGTGGCCAGCTTCCTGCAGATGCAGGACATCATCACGGCCTGCCATGCCCTCAAGTCACTGGCTGAGCCGGCTGCCAGCCCTGGGGAGACTATGGAGGCCTCGGCCTCGGAAGGTAAGATTCTTGGCAGGCTGTTCCTGAGCAGGTGGCTTTTGATGGGAGCTCTGCCCCCGCCTCTCTCTGTCACCTCTTTGGCCTCGCCTGTGTTGTGGGGAGCTCGTGGGGAGGAGCCGCAGTAAAGTCTGAGAACGCCTCTCAGAGGGGCCCCGTCTGCCCTCCCTGCCTGAGGGCACCGGCAGCCACGCCTGGCTCAAGGCCTTTGCACAGGACTTCCCTCTTCCGGCAGGTCTCCTCTCCCACACCCTTCCTCCTGCTCCTCTTAGTGCCTCAGGAAAGCCCCCTGAGGCCCAGTGTGGGCCAGATTCCTCGTGGCACACTTTCAGAGAACCACGCTCCTCTCCTTGTAAGCACCGATCTCTGACGAGCGTCATTTCACGTGTGACGACTGTCTCCCCGACCAGTCTGCGAGCCCCATGGGAGCAGCAACCATGACTGTTGTACCCCAGGCGCAGCGGCAGCCTGGTGTGATGTCGGTGCCTATGAATAATCTGTTGAATGAGCAAACCAACAAACCGCTACTTAGATGTATCCCCAGGGAGGTCTGAAAGAGCTGGCAAGCTCTGGGCTACCTCACCCCGCCAAGTGGTGGACACTTGATGGGAAATGGCAGGTCTGTCCTGTTCCATCTCCAGTGGGGGACAAGAGAGCCAAAGAAGAGAAGGCTGCTGCCACTACACTGAGCGAGCTGGACGTGGCCAGAAGCAGTCCACCCACGGGCCTGGGCAGGGAGCCCAAAGAGGAGCGGGGTGGCCAGGCCGAGAGCACGGCCAGCGGTGAGTTGTGCTGCTGAGGACCTGGCTGACTGTCCATCACCTGAGCAGCTTTCTCAGGAGGCTCCTGGGGGAGGGAGGGAGGGAGGCACAGGCAACTGCATCCCTTGAGCTCAGGTTACCCAAAACCACCGGTTATTTTTTTTGGGGCATCTGTTAAAGCCAGAGCAGAGGCTCAAGCAGCCCGAGCTTGGATGTGCTCCCCCCACCCCCGGGGCCATAGCCGCTTCCAGGGGTCTGGTCCAGGAGAGCCGACCGGCCCCTGGACAGAGGGTGCCAGTCCAGCCCCGGATGCCCCCACACCTCTACCCCAGGTGCAGAGCAGACGGAGAAGGCCGATGCCCCCCGGGAGCCTGTGGAGCTCAAGCCGGACCCCACAAGTGGCATGGCTGCTGCTGAGGCCGAGGCTGCCTTGTCAGAGAGCTCAGAGCAAGGTACCCTCCGCCAGCCGGGGCGCCCGCCCTCACGCAGGCATCCCCCACTCACAAGTCACCCCCCCCTCCCCCCCTTCCCCCCACCAGGGGCCCTCTCTTCCTCCCTTAGCTGATCTCACTGTGAGTCACTCACATCAGCTTTTGGGCCGACATCTTTCCTCATTCTTGAACTTTGACATCAGTTTCTTGGTTGTACACCCTGGCCATGCTTCCCTTTAGCACAGAAGTGTCCTTGTCGTAGTACTGGCCCTGCTGTTTTTCCCTGGGCTGAGCACCGTGGCGGAACTTGGCCGCCCATGGCACCCACCCCAGCCCCTGCCCCCAGTGCTTGTTGGCTGACGGCACCCTTCCCACCTGTGTCGCCAAATACGGGGCCCCCGTTGGACTGAGGCCCATCTGCATCCTCCAAGCGGCAGCTGTCCCGGTCATTGGTCTCCCCTGGGCTTGCCCTGGCGGTGCTGGGGGTCATTTATCTGCGGCTCCCAGACATTGCCCTGCCCCTGCGAGGCGCCCACGCGGAGAGAGGGTGTGTGCAGAGATGAGCCGTGCCCAGGCCTCACTTGGCCAGTTGCCCGGTCAGCTTCCTCAGTACTTGCCCTTCTTGTGGCAGAAATGGAGGTGGAGCCAGCCAGGAAGGGAGAAGAACGAGAGGAGGAGGGCGCCGTGCCCGCGGCGGTCAAGGAAGAGGGGCCGCCGCTGGAGAAGGGCGAGGCCCCCGAGGAGAGCGAGGAGTCGGCCAGCACGGACTCGGGCCAGGAGCTCGGCGCGGAGGCGCGGGGCCTGCGCTCGGGCACCTACGGCGACCGCACGGAGTCCAAGGCCTACGGCTCCGTCATCCACAAGTGCGAGGTGCGCCGCGGGCGGTGGCGGCCCCGCCCCGGCCCCCCGCCCGGCGCCGCCCCTGACACCCAGCCCCCTGCGCCCGCAGGACTGTGGGAAGGAGTTCACGCACACGGGCAACTTCAAGCGGCACATCCGCATCCACACGGGCGAGAAGCCCTTCTCGTGCCGGGAGTGCAGCAAGGCCTTCTCTGACCCGGCGGCCTGCAAGGCCCACGAGAAGACCCACAGGTAGGCCCCGCGGCCGCCCCCCATGCCCGCCCGCCCCGGCCCCGCGAGCCCCGCGAGCCTCCTGTCCCCGCGTTCTGCCGCCAGCCCGCTGAAGCCATACGGCTGCGAGGAGTGCGGCAAGAGCTACCGGCTCATCAGCCTGCTGAACCTGCACAAGAAGCGGCACTCGGGCGAGGCGCGCTACCGCTGCGAGGACTGCGGCAAGCTCTTCACCACGTCCGGCAACCTCAAGCGGCACCAGCTGGTGCACAGCGGCGAGAAGCCCTACCAGTGCGACTACTGCGGCCGCTCATTCTCCGACCCCACGTCCAAGATGCGCCACCTGGAGACGCACGACACCGACAAGGAGCACAAGTGCCCTCACTGCGACAAGAAGTTCAACCAGGTGGGGGGAGCCGGCCCTGGGCCCCTGTGCTCCGGCGGCTTCCGTCTCGGGGGCCCGGGGGGCCTAGCGGGGAAGTAGGTGGTGTTGGCTGAGCAGAAAATGACCCTGCCGGGTGGAGCTCTTGACTGCTCTGCCGAGCAAACTGGGAAGGCAGGCTGGGGGGACGGGCGCGGGCCAGGAAGAACTGAGGGGGGTGGTTTTCCCATTTCCCCCGGCCTTGAGGAAAGGGGGAGCCCCGCACAGGCCCCCGGGAGGACCGAGGATCGGTGGTTCCCTGCCGTCTGACCCCCTGCCTGGGCGCAGGTGGGGAACCTGAAGGCCCACCTGAAGATCCACATCGCCGACGGGCCCCTCAAGTGCCGGGAGTGTGGGAAGCAGTTCACCACCTCAGGTAGGGCCCGGCTGGCCCCGCCCCCGGCCCCGCCCCCGGCCCCGGGCGCCCGTGCCAGGCCCACCCTCGGTCTCGCCACAGGGAACCTGAAGCGGCACCTTCGGATTCACAGCGGTGAGAAGCCCTACGTGTGCGTCCACTGCCAGCGGCAGTTCGCTGACCCCGGCGCCCTGCAGCGGCACGTCCGCATCCACACGGGTGGGTGAGCGGCCCGGCGGCGCCCGGGTGCGGGCACAAGGGAGGAGAGCAGGCGCCGACACCTTCCCGTCCCCTGCCTCCATCCCCAGGTGAGAAGCCATGCCAGTGCGTGATGTGCGGCAAAGCCTTCACCCAGGCCAGCTCCCTCATCGCCCACGTGCGCCAGCACACCGGGGAGAAGCCCTACGTCTGCGAGCGCTGCGGAAAGAGGTCCTGCCCTTCCGGCCCCCAGCCGGCGCCCTGTGGGGTCCCAGCACTCGGCGGGTGGAGGGGGTCAGAGAAGAAGCCCGGGGCTCGGTTGGTAGCCGGGCAGACTGCTCCAGCGCAGGTCCCGGGGTCCTCTCGGGTCTAGACCCTGAGGTGGGAGGCCCCAGCCCAGCACCCCGGCCCAGGCCTGGGCGGTTCTGTGCAAGCCTTTCCTTCTGGCCCTGCAGATTCGTCCAATCCAGCCAGTTGGCCAATCACATCCGCCACCATGACAACATCCGCCCTCACAAGTGCAGCGTGTGCAGCAAGGCCTTCGTGAACGTGGGGGACCTGTCCAAGCATATCATCATCCACACTGGTGAGTGCGTGCCACCCGCCTCTCTGTCCCAAGCCCTGACTCTGGGGCACATGGTGGGGTGGGAGGTGCCCCGGACCCCAGCCTTCGGTGCCGGCACTTGCTTGAAGGCGGCCTTGAAAGCAGTTTAACTCCAAGGAGGGCCCCATTTTCTCAGAGCTTCTGGAAGGTGCAGGGGCCACTGGAAGCTTCCCTGTGCCTCAGGTGGCCGCCCCAGAGCTCTTCCTGCTGGAAAAGACAGGGCTGCGGGGGAAGCTGGAGGCCACTGAGGTCCTCCCCCCCTGCACCCCCCCCCCCAATGGCAGGAGAGAACCTTGCCTCCCCCCCCAGGAGAGAAGCCTTACCTGTGTGACAAGTGCGGTCGCGGCTTCAACCGGGTGGACAACCTTCGTTCCCATGTGAAGACTGTGCACCAGGGCAAGGCAGGCATCAAAATCCTGGAGCCAGAGGAGGGCGGTGAGGTCAGCGTGGTCACTGTCGATGACATGGTCACGCTGGCCACTGAGGCACTGGCGGCAACGGCCGTCACTCAGCTCACAGGTGCGGACCATCACTCAGCTCCCAGGGCAGCAGGGGGTGGTCACAGCAGGGGTTGCCTCTGGGGTGGCAGCAAAGGGGCAGGTGAGTCTGGTCTCAGGCCATGCCGATGCCCCCACAGTGGTGCCAGTGGGGGCGGCGGTGACCGCTGATGAGACAGAAGTACTTAAAGCCGAGATCAGCAAAGCTGTGAAGCAAGTGCAGGAAGAAGGTGAGAGGGGCCGCCTGGGGGAAAGCTGCCGGACCCAGGGGCCCTCCCTGTCCTAAACTGCAGCCCCACTCCCACAGATCCCAACACTCACATCCTCTATGCCTGTGACTCCTGTGGAGATAAGTTCCTGGATGCCAACAGCCTGGCCCAGCACGTGCGGATCCACACGGCCCAGGCACTGGTCATGTTCCAGACGGATGCGGACTTCTACCAGCAGTACGGGCCAGGCAGCACGTGGCCGGCCGGGCAGGTGCTGCAGGCTGGGGAGCTGGTCTTCCGCCCTCGGGATGGGGCTGATGGGCAGCCGGCCCTGGCAGAGACACCTCCCACAGCCCCTGAATGTCCACCATCTGCTGAGTGAGCAGGCACCCCCTCCTCCTGTTTATTTAAGGTTGGACGGCACCCTGGAACTGAGAGGGGTGAGCCCATTCCCTAGAGAGAATAAATCTGATTATTTTCTAACGCTGCCTATAGCTCCCTGTGGGGCTGGGGCGGGGAGCTGGCAGCTGTGGCTGATGCCGGGGAAGGGTTGCTCCACCCAGCGACCAGTCGGCAGAGACTTGCTTGTGGGGAAAGCCAGGCTGTCCCTTTGCAGAATGGGACTGGAGCCGCGGGACCCGTCTAGAAGCAAGCTGGTTGCTTTGCCCGAGTTGGGGTGTGGGCAGCACACTCAGGCCAGAGCAACTGCGGCTCCACGAGCCCCATCTGGCCTCCTCTTTGGAGGCTTCTCCTCGGCTCGGCGTGAGGATCGGACCTCCCCTCTCCACCTCTCTCCGCTGTGGAGCCACGGCTGTGACCCTGCGCCCTTGTGTTGGGAACTGGGCCCACAGGGCTTGGCCACAACTGCTTACCAGGATCCAGGCCACCCGTACAGAGCCCAGCTCGGGGGCCCATTCGGCCAGAGCAGCAAGGTAGGCAGAGCACCAGACCCAACAGGCCGCAGGCCCGCTTCTGTTGGGCCTAGGGAAGAGGGAGAGCGCCACACTCGCTTCACGGTAACCCTGGCCGCAAGATCAGGGCCAAGCCAGTGTCATCTTTTGAGAACATTTACTTGCCCTGAATCAGCGGCGTCTCTACAAGGCTGAGAGCCTGGAGGGACAGGAATGAGCGGCCAGGAGCTGTGATGATGGGGAGGTGGGAGATGGCAGCACTGCTTAAACTAGGAGCAGCAGTGCGGACGGTGAAGCAGCTCATTCTTACCTCCGTCAGCAGGGAGGCATGAGATGCCTTCTCTGCCGCTTTTCCATACAGCTTGTCCCCAGCAGCTGTTAATTCCTCACCCAGAGATGGTACCATCTCGCACCGAAAGCATAGCTCTATTTGGAAGAGCCCCGGGGAACTACAAGTGAGACCAGCAACTTTGTGGTCCTTGTGTTCCCGTCCCCCACACCCGACTCCCCAGCTTGTGGTGGGTCCAGCTGTTGGGGAAGCTTGGCCCACCAGTGCCATCCTCCTACTGGGAGGCAGCTGCTGCAGGGCCAGCCTGCACCATGCCCGGAGGAGGAAGGGAGAAGAGGCAAGACCCCAAAGCTTCCTTAAGATGTTTCTGAGTTTGAGTGGGAGGTGGCTTTATTCTTTAATCAATCAATCAATCAATCAAATTTGAAGTGCCTTCGACATTATGCAGGAGCCAACTGGGACCTTGAAGTGTCAGATAAACACCACAGCACTGAAAAACAAACAGTTCAAGTTCAGTCTGTGATGAAAATCTTCTTTTGTACAAGATGATAAAATGATCCTTGGGGAGGATCAGTGGCAGAAAGGAAATAATAGGTTCCATATACAGACTTGGTGGGGGGTTGAAAGCAAAAGTGGGACGAAGGCTAGCTGTTCCCATAAGCCAAGGACCCCTGGTCCTCCCATCCAAGTGACAATCACATCCACACTTGACATGTTCTGTATTTTTTAATAAAGTTTGTAATCCAATGGACACATAAAACAAAACTGCGCTGAGAAAAACAGTTTTCATAAATTAATAAGTGTTAGGAAGTTGGGGGAGAGGTCAAGGTCACAGGAAGAAGGGAAGCCAGTCTTTTGTACAGTCTTTCTTTTTGTGTGTGTGACACTTCCAAAGTTGCGGGAGCAGGGCCCGTGCTGTAACGAAGCGCACTTATACAAATGAGTGACAATACAAAGTCTGAGTATGAAAATAAGATTTTCTCTGAAAACACATTTTTGGCACAGATTAAAAAAAATGTATGTCGGGGAATTTGATTTTTAAGTCAGTATTATATATATTTATATATATTATATATTTATATATACACACATCCCAAGTTCTGCATATTCCACCAAGAGAGAAAATCCTTCCGTTTGCTCTTTTCTGATTGTAAACTGTACATCCTGGGTGAATCAAAGACGGTGGCGCAGGAGAATTAAAGAGAGGTGACATCCAAATGAGCAACGGGGAAGGGACGGGTGGGGACAACACAGCCCAATGAAATGTTCCTTGACCCCAAGGTTTCAGCAGAAGTTTGAAGTCCTGCGTGAGAGTCTGCGATGTGTGTGCCATGTGTGTTCACGTACACCAAGACATCCAGAGTGTCACAGCCTGTCTTCACTGTGCAAAAGTCCAAGTCACTAATTTAGTGCAAAGGCAGTTCTGTTTTGTTTCTTAAAAACAAAACCAAAAAAATTCCACTGCCCTGTTCCTTTTCTCCAAAAAGAGGAGAGAGAAACCCAGCCTCAAGGTGTCTGCAAGTCCATTGGTTGGTGGTCTGTCCTTGGGCTAAATGTCATGTAAACATACGAGTAGCAGCACCACTGCCCGGGGGGGGGGGGGGGGGGGGGGGGTCTGTCTGACGACTGAGCCGGGCGGGCGGGTAGGAGAGCGAGGCTGGCCGTCTGGCAGTGGAGTCTGTCCCCCTCGGCAGCTTCTTCCTCCCCTTGGCTGGGTTGTCCTGTGTTTTATTTTTTGCTGCAGAGCCTCAGGAAGATATGCCGAGTGGTGACCATTCAGTGGCTCACACAGAGGCAATGACGATCATGAGGTGGGGAGAAATGTTGGAGATGCTGGCCAGGAGGTCGGGGGCCAGACGGGACAGGTGACTCTCAGAGAACTCGCAGGGCGGGAAGATCTGCAGCACATAGGCGGGCTGGAGAAAGGGACAAGAGAGAAAAATGGGACCTCCTGTCTTCACATCACCCACCCCACTACCACTCTTCCCTAAAACATTTCCAACTGGGGGCGCAAAGGCCCAACAGAGAGCCAGGCTGAGTCAATTTCCCAACCAGCTACGGTCTCCAAGACTCCGTCCACCAGAAGAAAACTAGGTTATCAGAAAACTAACATGAAACTAACCCCTGAGAACTTCTTCTCTATTAAGCTAAAGAAAACCCTCTGGTGCCTCAGCCGTCCATTGACTGTCTCCAGGATGGGCAGCAGTAGTCCGGCCCATGCACTCCGCTGGTTTCCTCTATCCAGAATGCCCCTTTGCCCAGCTCCTCTGGGAAACTGTCCTGACTACTCTTAGCTGGCACGGGCAGCCCATGCCACCAGATCAGTCAGACCGCCTGACCAGCCGAGACCAGCCCCACGTATGTGTGCACCGAGGCGGGACACTGGGCTGACCTGATTGGAGCCGGGGTTGGGAACGTTGATGATGCCTGCCGCCTGCTTGGCCTGCAGATACGTGATGAAGGCAGCCTTGAGGGACTCGGTCTGGCTCACGACGTCCTCTTGGTCACGGCCACAGGGCAGAGCCAGCAGCAGACAGTAATCTGTCTCCACCTGGGGAAGAGGAAGCTGTCAGTGATCGTGGTGGTGGTGGGGGGGGGGGGCACCTCACAAAACAGCCCAAGAAGAGGCCTGTCCAACCCAGGTGATTCGGCTCCTAAATCCCCACCTCTACGATGACCCTGAGGGCCATCCATGTATTTGCTGAATGAAAAAAAGCCTCATCTCTGGATCTAGAGGCACCTTACACTCCTAGTGGAGACAGAACATGCCCTTCATCATCCACTCCAAGAAAGCCATTGTTGCACCCCGTGACAAGCCACGGAGACAGGCAGTGGGGGCCGCCCGTGCCTTCCCTTGCTGTGGGCGGGGCACTTGCTCACCTGGGCCCTGAGTCTTACCGTCATCCTTCGGGCAACCCCCTCCAGCTGTGAGGCCTCCAGCCGCATCCTCTGGGCGATCCTCAGGGGGGGCCCTCCTTCAGAGAGCGGCAGGGACCGATGGGCCAGGACATTGTTGCCAGAGACGAAGTGGAGCTGCACAGCAGCTGTGTCGTTCTTGAGGGCCAGTAGGCCCTGCCACACGATGGGGTACTTCTGCTCACAGGGAAACAAACAGAAGTGAGCTCACGGCTGGAGACCACAGCTGTGCTGGCCATGGCCCCAGGCAGCAGCTTGCTGATCTAAGTCAAGTGGGGCTCTCGGGACACTGACAATAGCACAAAGCTCGGAGGGTGGTAGGGAAGGCCCTGCCCAGGCTTACCTTCAGAAGCTGGACCATATCCACAGGTCTCTGGGAAGTCAAATGTGGAGAGGAATCTTGTTTGGGGGCGGGCTGGGCTTCAGTATGCGGCAGAGCCAGTCCTGGAGGGGGGCTGGGGCCTGAGGGTGTAGGGACAAACAACGG
Source organism: Eschrichtius robustus (assembly GCF_028021215.1). Taxonomy (NCBI): domain Eukaryota; kingdom Metazoa; phylum Chordata; class Mammalia; order Artiodactyla; family Eschrichtiidae; genus Eschrichtius; species Eschrichtius robustus. Next base: position 12,525,790 of record NC_090826.1, on the reverse strand, counting down.
CTGCTTTGGGGCAGCCTGAGCAGGAAGAGGGGCCGGGAGGTCAGGCTTCATCGAGACAGACACAGGGGAGGGATACGAGGTCTGGCTTGTTTCCGCCTGCGCCCTGTGGACCTGGGCATGAGGCTCAGCCGGCCTGTTTCCAGGTACGTTTGGGAGGCGCGGCTGCTCTACTCCTGTCTGGGTGCCCTTTGCCTCCTGGGAGACTGGAGGCATCTTGCTGCTTGGTGGCTGGCCTGGCTGGCTGAGCTGGGAGGGCTGCGTGGACTGGGCCGGCTGTGCGGACTGCGCAGGCTGCAGAGGCTGCGAGGGCTCGCCTTCAGGAGGGAGGCCCTGGAGTTGGGCGGGAAGAGAAAGGAACAGCGTCAGAGTCTGTTACGCACCAACAACATCCCGCCCCAACCAAGCAGCCGTGAGCCCCTGGGCAGGTCAGCTGCAGGGCATCTCCCGTAGGCCAGGCCCCCCGGAAGGGGCTTTAACCAGACGGCCATGCTCTCGGGCGTTCAGGATTGAGGGTTCCGGTAAAAGGTCACCCCGTTCCCTACCTCCTCACCCCCCGCAGGCAAGAGCCGCCACGCCACCCGCTCCCACAATGAGCTCCCACCACGTCCCTGGGCTCTCCGTGCTGTGATTCACTCTTCCATCCTGAAATTTAGGAAGCGCCTCTTTACATCCACAAAAAGGACAACATATTTTAGGGACCTTACTGGCACCTCCACCACTGTTCGGACCAGAAGGCAGATTTCTGGTGCTCTCACCTGAGCAGGAGCCTTGGTCCGGGAAGGCAGGCCAATGGAGGCAGCAGCAGGAAACTGCGTGTGCGCGAGCTGAGCTGGGCCGTGGTAGGTGCGGACGTCCCCGTACCTGTACTCCTGAAAGAGCTCCCCGCTGGAGTGCACGATCTGCACGCCGTGGGTCACCACCACAGGCGGGGTCAGAGGCAGCCCCTGCAGCTGGTTGCTGGGGGTGACTGTGAGGATGCGGGCCTCACCGTGGGGGGCGGGGGCGGGGGCGGCTTTGGCATCTGCCATCTTGGTGGCTTCTTTCCCTGGCTGCTGAGGGGCCTTGCTGGCCGGTGGCACTTTCACCACCCCGTCCGCTGCCCGGGGCTGCTCGCTGACGGCCGTCACGTGGGGATGCACCATGATCCTCACATCCCGGGGCACGGTGTACGGGTGTAGTCGGTACTCAGACTGCATGACCAGCACCTCCGACTGCACAGGGGCTGCGGCTCGAGCAACGGGGAGGTGATAATGCACTTCTTCCTCTGGAGGGTGCTGGGAGGCCAGGGCGGGCACACCAGCTGCGGCTGGCTGCGGGGTGCCCGCACGCTGCGGGGCCCGGACCTCTATTTGCTGGGGCTGCAGGGGGGCCCGAGGAGAGTGAAGTGTCTCTGGCCGGATGCTGTAGGTGATGCTGGGCAACGTGGGCGTGTTCATCCTCACCTCGCCCTGGGACAGGTGGCTGAGCGACACGGTCTGGGTGATGCTGTGGGGTGGCATGATGACGGACTGCTCTGGGTGGATGCTAGAGATGAACTGCGGCACAGGGATGCCCGCAGCCAGCATGACCGTGGCATTAGTGGAGAGCGCGGCGGACGTGGTGCTGCTGGGGTGGCATGCCCTCGGGAACGGGGACGGAGCCGGCCCGCTAGGTCGAGGGGAATGCACGTCGGGCTTGGTGGCTGCCAAATGGGAGACAGTCCGATCTGTCGGGGTGCTGGGCCCCGAGGTGACGTGGTTCACTTCTGCAGGCAGTTTGCCGGGCAGAGCAGGAGGGTGGTGGGGTGTAAGAGTGGACCCCAGGTTTGCTGGCTGAAGGACCTTGGTCTCTATTTTGAGGGTGACGGGGTCAGCAAGCTTTTTGTTAGTGGTGACTATGCTTGGGGTGAGGACCAGCTGGTTGTGAACCAGCACCGGGGGTGTGTTTATGCCCTGGGTGAGGACCTTTACTGTGCCACCCTGGGTGACGGGTGTGGACACAGAGAGGTGAATGGGCTCAGGCTTCTCCAAAGACGGACGGTCGGCCTTAACCGATGAAATCACAGGAGATGCGTTATATGTCTGGGCAGTTAGTACCAGAGTAGAATGGGTGGCCACGTTTGCATAGCCTGAAGGAGCTTGAGGGCCTTTGGGCGGAGGCTGAGATGGCGCGACAGAATCGGGTTTGACCTGGGACTTGGACACCGACTGTTGAAACTCAATGTCCATCGCACTTGCTGGGGGGATCTGGCTGATCTTGGCACTGATCCGCTGTGGGCCTTCAGTCTTCTGCCCCGAATAGCTCAGCAGCACAACCCCTTCTGAAGTGTTCACACGCAGCCCAGCGCCAGAGCCCGTGTCTGCCGGACGGTCGTCAATCACAGACATGGACCCTGGGTGGAACCGACTGTTGTCATTAGTGCCGGATCTCTGTCGGCACTTTGCGGATGGTGCAATCACCGCACCTGCCACAGTCACTGCACCTGTTGTCGTGGCAGTCACAACCCCAGATGCAGCAGTCACCGCACCCGCGGAAACTGTCACCGCACCCGTGGCAGTGTTCACTGTGCCTGTGGCGGCATTCACTGGAGCCGTCAGAACATTCACGGGCCCCGTCAGAACATTCACTGGCCCCTTTAAGACGTTCACGGGGCCAGCGGGAGTGTTCACCAAGCCTTTCAGCGTGGCCACTGAGCCCTTCACAGGGCCTTTCAGGGCATTCACTGGGCCGGCCAGCGCATTCACTGGAACCAAGGAGACATTCACCAGGCCGGTCAGGGCGCTCACCAGGCCAGTCAGGGTCTGGGGAGCTGGTTTTGCCAGAGTTATCTTTTGCGAATTCTCCAAGTCAATGCTGACAGGCATCCGGCTAATAACAGAAGTAATTTTTGGAGCAATGACTGGAGTCACCTTTTCTTTGTCAGTGGCCACTGGAACCTCTGAGGCCTGTGTGTCGGAGGTGTTAGTTACTGGAGCTGCTGCTTTTTCTTCTAAAAGAGGCTTTTTAGATTCCACTGGAGGGGGCAGTGCCTCATGCAGGCAAGGGGCAGCACTGACAGGCTCTGCAATGGCAGTTGTGACACTTGTGGAAGTGACGCCCGTGGCAGATACGTATTTAGGGTCCATGAGGATCTTCCTCAGCGTACTGGAGCTGGTGTCTATGTCAGAGGCCTTCGTGTCTGGGGGAAGGGCCGGAGATGGGGTGGATTGCGCCCGTGGCTCCTCCTGCCTCGTGATCCACTCTGTCACCTTCGTCGGGGGACTCTGGTGTGGGATCCCCCCAGCAGCGACAGGGGGTGGGAGCTTTGCTATCGTTACAGAAGGAATTGGGGGGGTGGGCATGCTTGAGTCACTGGGCGGGGTCACCGGGTCACTTTCAATGATGGAATGCACCTTGAATCTGGCTCGAGGCTCGTCATCCGCGGGGGCTGGCTGCGAGGCCGGGGGAAGGTCTGGGAGCGCAGATGCTTTGGTTGGAGTCTTTTCTTCAACACTGCTTTCTTGGGACAAATTTCCCTGGGATGTAGTCTTGCTTGGGTCAGAAGCACATGACTCAGGGGGAGTGGACTGGGGCTTGTCACTCTGCTTTTCTTCCTGTGGAGTTTCTGGGGGCTGTACCGTGGCCCCCTCACTCGTAGCAGGGCTCTTGCTTTGAACTTGGTCAGGTTCAGAGACATGGGTCTCTGTAGCGCCCCCAGTTTTCTTGTTTGTATTCCGTTTGCGGCGTGATCGAGTGGTCTTCTGGCGCCCTTTGTCTTTCCGAGCAAGAGTAACTTCTGCTTCTTTTGATCCTTTGACTTCCGGCACTGGGTGGGAGGTTTCGCTGCTGTTCTCTCTGGCTTCCTTGGTATCTGCTGGGCCTGCTGAGGGGTCAGGTGCACTGCCTGGTGGCCTAGAAGATTCTGTAGCAGCCTCAGTCTCCAAGATGCCAGACACAGCCTCATCGGTCTCAGGCTCCATTCCTTCCTCAGGAGACTGCAGATCTGTCTGAGACTCTGCAGGGTAAGGTGGAGGTGCTGGGAAGTTTTCTGGCTCCCCAGAAATGTCATTGATGATGGAACCGATGGCCGCAGCCAGCTCTGTTTCGCTGGCTTGGTGTGCGGGCTTGTCCCGGTCCTCTGTGGAGAGGCCCTCTGGGGCATCTGCAGCTGCCGCCTTGAAAGCCGTGGGGGTGGAGGTTTCCGCGAGCTTCTCGATGTTCTCCACGGCCTGCTCCAGCTCCATCTGCTTGGCTAACTGATTTGCTTCTGGGGACGGCTTAGAGGCAGACCCATCTTCCTTCTCTGGTTCCTTGTCCAGATCAGCTGGCTCACTGTTCAAACGCAACGATAAACTACCCTCCTCTTGGGGACTCTCGCTCTTCTCAGGGGAAACTGCCACGACCGCAGCCGCCTCCTCCGCTGGCAGTGCCGCAGGGCCTGCAGCCACGCTGGGACTTACAGCGGCTTCCACATTTCTCAGATTTGCAGATTTGTCCACCGCTGACCTAGAGTTTCGAGATCTTCCTCTCTTGGACTTGGAGTTTTTCTCAGGGGCTGTTTTTTTCTCCACCACTTCAACTGGGGGGGTTTCGGGTGGATTTCTGTCTGCGCTAATTTCTTTTCTATCACGTTTTTGTTCACTTCCTGCTTCTTCTTTATCAGCCTTGGATTTTGTGCTGTTTTCTTTCACGTTTAATTGGGGACTCACCTCAGTGGTGGCCTCAGGACGTTCAGCATCAACTTTTGGTTCATTTTTCCCCTTTTTCCCTTGCTGGACACCAGCAGCTACTTTTTGGGATCGTGGGGATCTCCATCCCTCAGCTGGTCTGACTGTCTCCACTGGCTCTTTTGCCTCGGTCTCATCATCTTCGTCAGCTCGACGGCGTGTTTTTGGAGGCCTCCCCCTCCTAGGGGTTGTAGGAACCACTGCGGCCTCCTGAAGCTCCCGCTCCAGTCTCTTCCTGGTCACTCGTGGTTGCTCAACGGGCTCCTTGACTGGAGAGCGGCTCTCATGGTCACCCATGGTTGCGTAGACACTCCTTACATTCCGGCGCCTGGTTCGGCTGAGGGGCAAGCTTGGCTCAGGGTGTTCAGGGTCCGCGGATGAGTTTTTAGAGGCAGCCCTTGTAATCTTCTCTGCCTCCATCTTCAATTCTAAAAGCTTCTGTGCTTCTCCCCGAGGAGAACTGGACCGCTTGAGCTTTTCCCGGTCTATCCTCTCACTCTTCCTTGTGACAGGCTTCTCCACGATACTTGCTGCAGCTGCCTGAATGGGGGTCTTGGAACGTTTACTTTTGTTCGGCTTTTTATCTTTTGCAGCAACTGGAGGATCAACCTCTACCCCTTCAGTAGCTGGAGGCGGGACCTCGTGAACATCTTCAGCTTTTTGACTTGCATTAGGTTCCACGTTAGCAGCTGAGTCTGGCTTCTCCACTTTTGGCTCGTCGGCTTCCTCAGGCTTCTGAGTCGGTTTTGAAAGTGTCTGGGTACTGGCAGGCTCTGGATCTACACTGATCTCTACCTGGGAAAATGAGGCCCCAGGAGTTGGCGGCTTGGCATCCAAATAAGGCAGCTGATCGACTGATGAACTGTCCTCAACAACTGAAGGAGTCTCAGCAACGTCTTTCCTGGTGTCCACTCCTGGGGGCAAGTCTACTTGTTCAGGTTGTTCCACAGCGATGGGAGTCAGACCAGGTACAGGTTTTGCTTCTTCGGAGACAGAGGCTGGCTCAGTGGTCTTCTCTTCTGTCACCAGAGGCACCTCTCCTGTGTTTTCACCAGCTGTCTTCTCCAGTGATGCTACTGCAGGCTCTGGAGCTACAACTGTGACACAAGGAGGCCCAACCGGAGGTGGAGTTTTCAGTTCTGACTCTTTATTTTCAGAAGCAGATTCTGGGGTCTTGGGGTGATCCTCTGTATCCTCCTGTTTCTCGACCTCTTTGGGTTTTTGGTCTTTTTCTTTTTCTTTCTGTTGCATTCGTGTGAGTTCCATAAATCTGCTATGGAAAAGAACTACTGGCTCTTGAATCAAATCAGTTGTGCTATTCACTCCATCAGATGTCTGCCTCCCATATAACCTGCCAGAAACGAAGTCAGATTCCTCATCTTTTCTCTCTAGATGCTGCAATCGCTTGGAATCCTGTTCAAAGATTGAGCTGTGTAAAAAACGAGAAGCAAATAATTCTTGCCTTTCCTGTTCTTCTTCTTTATGGTCATCTTTCTTATCATCCATTTTTCCTTCTGAATCAGTCCGAATCTTCTTCTTTTTCATGTACCAGGATGGAATAGGTCTTGGAGCAGAGTCAACCTTTTCTTTATCTTTGTTGTTTCGAAAATTAGCAAATCGGGAGTCCCAATCAAGAAAAGACCAATTTTCTTCTCGAGATGAAGACAGGGATTTAGCTCTTTCAAGCAAAGCCTTAGTGTCTGGTGTGATTGTCTTATCCAATGCAAAAGAATAAAATTTGTTCCTTTCTAAAGAACTGGAGAGTCTTTCATCTCTCTCACGTAGTTTGTCTTCTCTGTCCCTCAATAAAAAAGACAACCGAGAACTTTCAAATAATGCAGAGGCTCTGGGTGAGTGAGATTTGTGTTCACCATCTTCATCAGAATCAGAAGGCACCTCACCAGGTTCCAAGTCACGTACAGACCTCTTTCGAAGGCTGTCTCTCTTAATTATGCTGTTTGGGAAACTCACATCAAATCTGCTGGCATCTTGTTTCATTTGAGAGTCCCACCGACTTAGTTCATCTTCAGGATTCAAGACAGATAGCTTTATTTTGGCCATGTCTGCCATCTGTTCTCTCCTGCTAGAATCATAAGGATTAAATTTTAAGGACTCTTCTCTGACTGTTATATTAGAATAGGGGAGACCTTTTTCATCTACTTTAGGAGACCCTTTTATTGACATTACCCTAGGGGAACCAACAGGGTCATCTTCCTCATGGAAGGAACCACGTCGGATACTGGGGGAGCCACCGGTCCTTTCAGAATCTTCACTGATTTGGCGTGAACTTCTGTAGTTCCGTTCTCTCTTGGTGCAGATGTCAAAATCAACGTGGTCCGTCCTTTTCTTTTTGCTGGGAGGAGAGTCGTCAGTGACATCCTGAGGGGGTTTGCCGACCTCGTGAACAAGACTACGTCTTTCATATTCATCCACATCTTTTTTAGGACTGCCAAACCTTTCGGACTTGGCTATTTCCATCTCCATCTGCTGTTTTCTACGACTCTGCTCCATTTGTTTTCGGTAACTCTGCGTGTGATCAATATCAATGCCAATTTTTTCTTCAGTACTTACTGAATGTGGTTTCTCTTGGCCTGATTTACATTCAAGTGGTTCATCACGAAGACTGCAATAGTTTTTCCTATTATCTTCTCTCTCTGGTCCTTGATCATCTAATAGCTCCAGCTGTTTGAGTGGTGGTTTTGAAGGAGTGGGTTTTTTTGACTGGATTTCTTGATTTTCCACAGATTCACCTACTGGTTCTCTCAGCCTTGCTTGCAGATCTGAGTTGGGCCTTGATACAGGCCCAACAGAAATACTGGCAAGCTCCTGACAGTCTTTGGGGCTGGGAACAGCATTAAGTCTGTCTAGTTTGGTTTTTTTAGATTCTCTTTTAAGAATTTCTTTCCTCACCGTCTTTTTTTCAGACTCTCCTTCCCTCAGTAGAATGACATCTCTAGATGATATGTCAGGCTGTTTCTTTAAAAGCACCCGAGCATCTTCCATCTCTGGGCTACTTTTCTTAACGTCTGATTTTTGCCTTTCTGCTTTCAAATTGGAATCTGCAAAACGCCTTTTCCTCGCTTCCAGCTTCTCCAGATCCACAGCACTTACCCCATCAACAGTTTGCTCTGGTTTTAGGTGCTTCCTGGGTTTAGGCCTGCCTTCCTTATCTACCGCTTCTACGTGGCTTGAAAGCCCCCTTTCCTTTGGCGCTTTCATTCTAACAGATTCTAGTTTAGACAACTCAGATTTTGCAGGCTCTGTCTGAGAGACCTGAAGTTTCTGATCTAAGGCAGAAGACTTGACAGTGTCATTATCAAGCTTGGCTTTCAGCTTTTCCAAAGGAGTGTGGTCAATAACCTTCCCCTCTTTTTCTTTCACTCGAGTCAAAACCACGCAAGGCATGAGTTCCAAGCGGTTTTTTGCTGCTCCTTCTTTGTCAGCTTTCTCTCTGCTCAGTTTATTAGAACTCCTGGATTTTTCAGGGCTTTGTTCTCTCTCATTTTCTTGGTCTGTTTCTGAAGACTGAGAACTAGGGGAATGAACTTTTCCTTTCCGTTTCTGCCTGTCAGTTTTGTCCTTCTCCACCTTTTCCTTCCTTATTAAACGTCTCTCTCTTTCCACTCTCTCAGGATCAAAAGTTCGTTCTTTATCTGTCTTTTCATTTTTTGTATAGCGTTCCAAACGAGGTTTGTCAAGTTTATCGTATCTTGGAGGGGAAAGTGAGCTACAGCTTCCACTCCGGTCTGAGGACCGGCTGTAAATCCTCCTCTCGGAGTCACTGGGCAGCCTCTCGGACTGTGAGGGTGACGCTCCGGGACTCTGCGGGCGTCGCAAGTGAACTGGACTCTGACTGCGTTCAATCGGCCTCCTCTCGTGGTCTCTGTCCCGCTCAGACTCAAACCTTTCACGTTCTCTTTCTCGTTCCCTTTGCCTGTAACTGTATTCCCGAATATCTTGTTCATAAGGATCATTTCTGTAATCCCTATATTCCCGGGGATCATCGTAATATCGTGATTCATAGTAGTCTCCTTGGTAAGTTTCCCATTCTGAATAAAATTCTCTCCCTCGAGCTGGATAGTCCCGTCTGGAGTCCTCAGCGTATGTGCCTGGAGTACGAACACTCTCATAATATGTACGATCTTGGCTATAGTCATACGATCCCCTTCGTTCTTCTCTGCCAGAGACAAAAAAGAATGTATTAGTTTTCTGTTTCCTCGTCACTTACACATTAATCATACATATGAGATTACAAAGCCCTGCTTCCAAAAATCTTTTCCATTTTTTAATCATTAGAACTGCACTGTCCAATACCATAACCACAAGCCACATGTGGCTACTGAGAACGTGAAATTTGGCTAGTCTCAGTTGAGGTGTGAGTGTAAAATATAGACTGGATTTGGTAGACTTAGTTTCAAAAAAAAAACAAAAAAAACACTTCAATAATTTATTCAGATTGAGTATATGTTGAAACAGTATTTCAGACATATTGGGTTAAATAAAATTAATTTTACCTTTAGTTTTACTAGAAAATGTAAAACCACATATACAGCTTGCATTACATTTCTATTGGACTTGGACAGCAGTGCTTCAGCCCCTTTTTATTCTCTTGGTATCAGTTGTTGTGACTTATGATGAGCACTAGTATTAAACAGTATCACATCCCACATTTCTAAGTTTTTCATAATTACTTTCCTGCTGAAAGATATTCTTACCACAACTTGGGAAACAAATGTACTGTTTGAAAAGACAGATAACAATTTAACTAAAATCTTCCCACCTATGCAACCTGTGTATCGGTAACACCTCTACCTCAATTCACAATTTAAAAAAACACACTGGGGACTTCCCTGGTGGTCAAGTGGCTAAGAGTCCATGCTCACAATACAGGGGGCCCGGGTTCAATCCCTGGTCAGGGAACTAGATCCCATGTGCCGCAACTAAGACCCGGCGCAGCCAAATAAATATTAAAAAAACAAAACAGAAAAAATCCCCACACACACTGGGGGCCAGTCTCCCTGGGCTCAGTCTCCTCACTTAACAAAATGATAACTCTTCTTCACAAAGCTCTTAAGAAGATTAAATAAGATAACATTTGTAAAAACTTTCCTAACGTAATACAAGGCACATACTTGGCCTTCAGTAAATGTTACTTTTCCCCAACCTGCCAACTAACAAATTAGGTGATTACAAACTGTGTGAGATAATTCCTTAATTGTAAAAGAATTCACCTCAGATTCTCTCCCACAGTGACACGTCCCAGTGCATTCAAAATAGGATTAAATTTACATGCAAGAACATGTATGGTGTATAAAATGAAATTCACCTGTAAGAGAGGCCAATTCCTTTACTCTTGTTCACTTTCCATTTTTGTCTTTCAAGCAGGTATGGCTTACTCAGTCTACATAGTACTGTCAATGACGGCTCAATGAAACATAACGAACCTAGAACTTACACCTCTGAAGGCATGAGCTTTTGTCTTCTTGGCTCACAGCAGGTACTCATTTGTTGAAAAAATGAACCTTAGAAAAATATGTCAAAGTTGCTATTGGGCAATGTTCTAACCCATTTTCAATAGCAAATGAAGCATCTAGACTTACCATTCAAACACTGGAAGCATCAATAACACATTATTATATGCATTTATACTGAGCTTTCTCATTTCAAAGAGAATAGTTTATGACATATCTATGATATCTGACTTAATTGGATTCAAGATGATCCTTCTACAGTTCCACAGGAATCAGATTCTTTGCCTCAATACTGGCCAGCCATCTTGCAAATAGATGTTACTAGGAGTGAAATTAGGCTAATTTAACTCATTACCATCATAAATACAAACTCCAAGGAAGCATCACTTTCATATGTAAAGGTGAACACACTACAAGCTTTCTTTTCTCCTTTCGCCACAGCATTGCTTGTGGGATCTTAGTTCCCTGACCAGGGGTTGAACCTGGGCCCCTGGCAATAAAAGTGCTGAGTCCTAACCACCGGACCGCCAGGGAATTCCCTAACTTTCTAATATAAAGTGGTTAAGACACCTAGAATGGCCACTAGTTTGCTGCCTGCATTAAAAGTACATTTAAAAATGGTTTCCAAATATTTTCTAAAATAAGCAAACTAAAACTGTATCCAAAATATGAAAAAAAAAAAGTTACAGAAGTCAAAAGGTATACGTTGTAAACATTAGTGCTGCACTGTTCAGTTTAATAGATGATGATTTTGTACATATTTTTCTGGGCTGTACCAAAAGAAATGAGCATTCCTGCCACCAAGGAACTCAACTTATGCAAGAGACAATACAACTGCACACTGGTACTATGTACAAAAGGCTCTGGCAGGACCCTGAGGAACTCTGAAATGTCAGGTTTTCAGAGAACTCTGTTCCCATGACTGCACAATATCCAAACTACCGTAAGTAGGTGGGAAATTCATCTAAAGCATAATGTGACCCTATAAATGTCTTGAGAATCACTTTGGTAAACTGTAAGGCTCAATGCATTAGCAGGTAGGAGCCCTGGGTTTACCCCCAGCCCAACCACTTACTAGCCTGTGACCTTATCAGCAAAGTCATCTGATCTTCAATTCCCACCATAAGTAATATATGACAAGAGCCACGGCCCTATTTCCCTGACACTGTATTTAAAGGAATAAAAGAAACATTACTTTTAAACTGCAGGGCCCTATGTAAATGGGTCATCATTTGCATTCCTGAGCTGAACTGTCATTAGGGGTAAAGCTTTTTTTTCCCCCGCTTATTCATCAACTATTCAGTGGGATGACTTCCTTCCACTCTATGGAAAGGGCAAAGATTCTCAAGTTCTACTGCAAGGAATGCATTCCAGAAGCACTGACATCTGAAACCAAATGGGGCAAAACTGGGTCACAGTGAAGTCCCACACCCTCCTGCTTCCCACTTTAGTAGGAGATAAACTCCATTCAACAGAGATAAATAACCGCAGGTAAGAACCAAAGAACAAAGCCAGAGCCAGATCATCAGTAAAGTGAGTGAATTTAAGTGATAATATACAAAAATTAACACCCACACAATATTATCCAACCCTCACAAGATACCGTTCTTTGAAAAATATTTAATGTGCACACAGAGAATTTTAATGGAATTTTTATGTCTTAAGTGCCACTAGACCATCAACACACTTTTCACTCACTTATAGGTAAGAATTCCTATAAGCACTTAAAGTATTAACAATGACTTCAGACTGCTGGGGTGGGGGATGAGGGCCGCCAAGATGGAGAACCCTCCCTACAGACACATATGTTCTCTTACATATGTTCATTCTCTCTGTCTCACACACACACACACAAACACACACACAGAGAGAGAGAGAGAAATTTAGAATGTGGATTCCAATCCACTAGTGAAAAACCATCGAAACCTTAGAAGTTCAACCTTTTGGAAATTTGGCTGTAGGGGACATTTTTCATTAAAAAACCTCTCAAGTATTCAATGACCATTACACTATACTCCATGAGGAAATGAAAAAGAAATATATACCTTCTATGATTTAAACAAAAATGAAGTGGCAAGAAGAGGCAGCAAAAAGGGAATGCATTCAACAGGTTTCTGGTAGCACGATCAGGATTTGCCTCATCCTTGTCATAAAGCCCTTTTATACTTGAACTTGAGTGTCTAAAGGCATTTGTCAAACGGTCTTTTGTCTAACACACATCTACAGGGGTGGAGAACTAGTAGTAACATTCCAGGAGACTTAATCAGAGGCATGTTTGGACAAACAGGTTCTTCATATGGATGATAGTTTCCATTTTCAAACGTGATCAGCTACTGAAGAACCTGGTGACACTGTTAGGAGTTTTAATATATTTAGTCTAAAAAAGAATCAATCATCAGTTCTGGGGCAATTTTTAAGCTAACGGAGACAGCCTGATTCAGACTGTGAGACCTTAAATGATTGTGAAATGTTCCCACAAGCTGCAGAAAAAAATACTACAGTCCCATGACTGAAAACATTAACAAGGAGAAGTAAGGTTTACTCTTCTTTTCTTTTTTTTTGGTCGCGCCTCATGGCTTGCGGGATCTTAGTTCCCTGACCAGGGATTGAACCCAGGCCCACGGCAGTGAAATCACCCAGTCCTAACCACTGGACCACCAAGAAATTCCCAAGGTTTACTTTTTACACAGCTAAACTTACCAATTTATATCAGCTTTGGCTTACTGATTCAAATATTTGTACTGATACAAATTTAAGAGATCTGAATTTAAAACAAAGCTCTTGACAGTCTTTTGAAAGTTTGTTTTTGTTTTTTTTAAATTAATTCCATGAGCTCATGCATGGTGACAACCTGGATGTTGTCACTACTAAATTCACAGGGCATTTAATAGTTTACAACGTGGGGCTTCCCTGGTGGCGCAATGGTTAAGAATCCGCCTGCCAATGCAGGGGACACGAGTTCGAGCCCTGGTCCGGGAAGATCCCACATGCCGCGGAGCAACTAAGCCTGTGTGCCACAACTACTGAGCCTGCGCTCTAGAGCCCACGTGCCACAACTACTGAAGCCCACGTGCCACAACTACTGAAGCCCACGCGCCTAGAGCCCGTGCTCTGGAACAAGAGAAGTCACCGCAATGAGACGCCTGTGCACCGCAACGAAGAGTAGCCCCTACTCGCCGCAACTAGAGAAAGCCCGCGCAGCAATGAAGACCCAACAAAGCCAAAAATAAATTAAAAAAAAAAAGTTTGCAATGCATTTCAACATATTATATTTAATTTAAAACTGTAAGGCAAAATGATTTGTACATAGTTATAATCTGGAAAACAGTAACTCTTTTAATGAGTATTCTCAGGGAGAAAATACCCCAACTCCCATGAGCTGGAGCCATAAAAATCAGTTTTTATGTGTGTTTGTTTTTGTTTTGTTTTTTTAAAATATTTATTTATTCAGCTGCGTCAGGTCTTAGTTGCGGCATGCGGGATCTTTCATTGTGGCACGCGGGCTCCAGAGGATGCAGGCTCAGTAGTTGCGGCACGCAGGCTTAGCTGTCCCACGGCATGTGGGATCTTAGTTCCCAGACCAGGGATCGAACCGGTGTCCCCTGCGTTGGAAGGCGGATTCTTACCCACTGGACCACCAGGGAAGTCCCTTTATGTGTTTTTTATGTGTTTCTTTCTGTATGTGGGGATAAAAGGGATAAGTTTGGGGGGAATGAGAGTAGCAATAAGGGGTAAAAAATAGAATTTAATCCCATCTAAATTTTATGTATTAGAAATTTTAAAATTCAAGCTACGTTGATAGGTTTAAAATACATACCTTCTTTCTGCTAACATTTCATAAAAGTCTCTGATATCTTGACCAGATTTTTCCATACAGTGATAAAATGCCAGCTGACTTTCCCGATTTGCAAAATCCACCTTAAAAAAAAAAAAAAATACTGCGTGCTTAATGCAAGTTTCAGATTTTAATGATGGAAAGTGTTACCAAATTTGAAAAATTCTTCCCAACATAGCCTTCTGGATAAATTTCAAGAAAAAGTAACTTATCTCATTTAAGTGAAACAGTCCTCATAACTAAAACTATATTTTGTTAACCTGAAATCTCTCTCAAATTCTACACAAATCTTGATAAAGAATTACAATTTAAAGTTCTAGAACCCAATCCTGAGGAGTGGAAAAAGCAATATGGAAAACTGAAACATACCTATCATGATTCTAGGTTGTCAATTAAATAATCAGACCAACTAAATCCAGTAATCTATTGTGCATAATTTGCTGGAACCACAGTTAGAACATAAAATAAAATATGGAAGAACATTTGAACTTTACTCACAGCCAGGCCTCAGAGTCACTAAAGCATGATACCCACCATCTATCAATATCTTATTTCAAAAAAACTGATTTCAATCTAACTGTCAAAGTTATTAATTAAGTGCATAAATTCCTTCAAATTATCATAAACAAAAGTTTCTGAACAAAAACACCAGACAAATATCGTGCTTTCAGTGGTTACCCACTCTTTAGGAGAGGAGGAAAGAAGATGAAGAGAGGATCATTCAAGAAGCTGGACTGACACTTGGAGCTCCTGGGTGTGCAGATACCCACAGGTGACTGTGGGCCAGCCTGCACTAAGAGCACACAAGTGAGCAGCAGGTACCTGGGGCGTAGAGAAGCACACGTCCTTGAATGAGAGGATTTTTAGGGAAGGTTCTATGGCTAATGGTTTAAAAGACACTGTGCCCTTAAGTAGCTAGCCAAATATAAAAAATGTAATATCGCCCTTAGAAACTGAGGCCATATATACTGCATGTCCGGTAAACCAACAAAATGCCAATTATTAAGAGGTTGGGATCTGAACACGATTTTGTTTTGCTTCTGTTTGAAGTTATTCTGCACACCTTAATTTTATTCCCACCGATTTTCCTCCCCTTGGTCTCTTTTACAGCTGCTTGTGCATATTCAATTTCATTGTAGAGAACCAGGGCCATGCCTTTTAAGCGGTCAAACACCACCTGTAAAAAAAATACAACAAAAAAAAAACAAGAGGCTCATCCACTAGACTTAGTGTCAGTCCCAACAAAATCCTAAATCACAAAGACACTGCTAAGAAAAAATATATATATATTTTTATTCTAGAAAAAATTTCAGGCTTTTCCGATGATGCATGTTATACTGAAAACACAACAAAATGTCGTAGGGACCATTTAGAACCATGGAAATTGTGGCTTGAGGTATATTATGCCTTTACTTTGTTTTTCTGTATTTACTTTATTTTACTGTATTTCTTTATTTTATGTTGACTGACTCATTTTGGCTCAAAAACACAACACCCCTGAAAAAGGGGGAAAAAAGTAAAGAGTACTGAACCAACATAAATTTCATACTGTACATCCACTGTACTTCAGCAAAAAAAAGAAAAAGAAGAAAAAACTACACTATAGCAAAGGAAAAATAAGAAAAAAATAGTAAGTTGCAATGAATTTTGGTCATAAGCAGCACTACTGTCTTAAAGCTTCTAGATTTTTTATTTATACTAATAGTCTTTAAGATGTGCTTCTCCAAACAACAAAAGCTACATTTAAAGAAATGTCAAAGTTATGCAACATACCTACCACAGTGTAAATCTGCTTTCAAGAAGTTAAAATCTTTACCTTCACATAATGGAATGGGGTCCACAGACCCTTTTCCTGTTATGTTTGTGAATGTGTTACATAACAAACATTGGTTAGATGAGTATTCTGTTGTTGTGTCCCTTTAAAGTCATCATGGTTTTAAAAAAAATCAAGTCTAATTACATATTAGTGTGAATGTAATTATATAATTAGACTGTCTAATTTTAATGTGAGATAAAGTTACAGAAATCCCTGAGAAACATTCTATTTAACAGTATTATGCAGATTAGTTCCAAAATTAATCATTTTGGCGGGTTCTAGATAGCTTCTCAAAATACTCATATCATAAGCTAATAGATGCAAATGCTCTTCCTAAACCCAATTTTGGAAAAGAGAATTTTAATGTATGAGTTACTAAAGAAAAGAAAAAGTCAGTACTAGAAACTGGGACTGAAAGGACAGAATACCAAAAAAAGGGAGTCAGAAGTAACTTTAAACCACACAACCAAACCTCCCACCTACCTTCACCACAGGCCCATATCGGCAGAAATGTCGTGTTAAATATTGATCCGATACGTTTGAAGAAAGCCCATCTAACCACACACAGTTTGTAGGCATGCTCTTTCCAAAACCCAGCTGAATACAAAAGGCAAAATTTCTGTTAGTTAAGTCACCAATTATTCAACAACAAAATTCTGAGAAAACTTGTCTTCTATAGGAATCTTATCAAACCAACACCTCAAGTGGGAACCATCAGGTTAAAATCAAACAGAAACTGACACAAAAATTATCCTGCCTGGCTAAGCAAGGATTAACTCAGATTACAGTATAACAGGATAAGGATGCAAAGAAGTTTATCACCTTTATGGTTATCTAACTGTACTACTACAATTTTAAATAATCAGACATATGAACAAAAAACTCCAAATCTTAAAAAAACGCAGCAGCTATTAACAGCACAATAACTTATGTAAATTCCTTTACCTTGAGACGATTATTTCCAAGGTATTCCCCATCCATCTTCTTAATAGCCTTACAAACGCTGGCAATATCACAGTATTGCAAGAACGCATACTGAGGAACTCCATTTACTTTCTTAATATCAATATCCTGAAAAAGCCAATGGATGGATACCACTTAGTGATATGCCAATAAAAAAATAAATCAGAATAAACCAAGTCCATATGAGCTACGTATTTCTCAAAATAGTCATATTCCCCAAAATCAATTAGTTACAATTTAGTTACAATTATACATCTTAATGCAACTGTAAATTAACAGCCTAAAAAACTACTCAAACACAGCATTTGTAGTCACAAACCATGAAATCCTTCTCACGTGGAGCTCTTTGCAGAAGAGCAACTGCAGTGCAACTCAAAACTCAAAATTTTAAATCCACAACACCTGTGTTAAGAGAAATTTATGATAAGAAAAAAAGGCAGCCTATTTAATGAAAATCTAAGAAATAATTCCCTTCTGCAGTATCTAAAATCCTTATTAGGGGTAAGCCATTTAAAATATAGTATCTGGGAAGAGTAAGAATGATAAAGAAATCAAGTTTTCAAAAAGTGATTTATAATACGCAATCCTAAATTAGAAGACTCATTCTATCAGTATATCTAACTGAATCAAACCTGGTGATGATAAATGTGGTAATAATCTCTCATAACCAGAATGAATGGATTATATAAATACCTGAACTACTCCGTGAAGATGCATTAGAACACCATCCCTGGATTAAAGAAACACTCTATAAAGGAATACCCCCCAACTCTTTGGAATGCTCAAAACCTGTAGTCACATCTGACACTCTGGTCCTGCCTACTAAAAGGAGGTAGTGAAAACACCTGGCTTACACAGGAAAATGGTCCAGAGAAACCAGACACTTGGATGGCAAAACTTGTACTTAAACAATAATGAGCTGGGCCATATAGTGCAGATCATGTATTGTGATTATCTAAGCCTCCTTAAGGGTCACAAGCCAATAATCAAAACCCGAAACAGAGCAAAATGAGTAATGCATTTAAAGAGCTGTTTGATGGGTCTTTAAAAAAAAAAAAAGCAATAATTTACACTCAAAATTTTTCTAAGTAATGGTAAACAGAAGCTGTTTTCATCATTATGTAGAATGTAATAACCCAGGATAGGTCTACTTAAGAGAAATGTTTCAAAGGAATATTGGTGGGTAGACTCACTAAACAGGTGCTTCCGGCTATAGCATAATCCGTTATCGATAAGCAGAAGACCATGTTCTCAAAGTTCGTATGTCATTAAAACAGTGACAATCATGAGCAATTGCAAACATGGTAAGATAACAGTTTTCAAACAGAGTACTGACATGTCTACCTTATTGAGAAGCATAGCTCTTAAAACACAATAATCATCCCATTTTTAGCAACCCTGGTGATGAAAATGTATCCATGTGACCAAATACAACTTTTATACTCCTCCAAAATTTATAGTAGCAGCTGCATTCAATAAAAGTATGTTTGAAAGTTTTATCAATTCAAAGCCTCATGAATGCCAAACAGCAAATTAAATAACAGATCGTGGTCTAAAGACAGAAGCAGCTGGAGCCCAGATAGGTAACTGAGCATCTAGTCACTCATCCAGGTAGGCAGTAGAGCTGGAATTAAGAGTATACACTACCCTCTGGGCTTCCCTAGTGGTGCAGTGGCTAAGAATCTGCCTGCCAATGCAGGGGACACGGGTTCGAGCCCTGGTCCGCAAAGATCCTACATGTCGTGGAACAACTAAGCCCGTGCGCCACAACTACTAAGCCTGCGCTCTAGAGCCCGCAAGCCACAACTACTGAAGCCTGCGCGCCTAGAGCCTGTATTCCACAAGAGAAGCCACCGCAATGAGAAGCCCGCGCACCACAACGAAGAGCAGCC
This sequence comes from Eschrichtius robustus, assembly GCF_028021215.1. NCBI lineage: Eukaryota > Metazoa > Chordata > Mammalia > Artiodactyla > Eschrichtiidae > Eschrichtius > Eschrichtius robustus. Next base: position 12,507,128 of record NC_090826.1, on the reverse strand, counting down.
CCCACTCGCCGCAACTAGAGAAAGCCCACGTGCAGCAACAAAGACCCAATGCAGCCAAAAATAAAATAAATTACTTTAAATTAAAAAAAGAGTATACACTACCTTCACAAAAATAAGAAACTGAGAAAAGTCGAAATAATTGAAAAAGAAAGATGAATGTTTTGCTGGTATATCTAAATATACAGCTTCTCTGTTTTTTCTTCACTTCTACCAACCACTTCAATCTCTTGCCTCAAGCCCCTAAAGATGAGGTTTAGCTCAGCCACAAGCACAAGTAATGTTTTATTCACAGGACTAGATTATGTCATTAAAAAAATTAAGAATCTTTTGTTTAGAGCATTAGTGTATAAATACAGATGGACAAATGGACATCACACACACCCCTAAAAGATTAACAATAGCTGTTTCTATCCAAAACATTTTTTTACTCTCCAAAGTCCAAATATACTAGAGTACTTTCTTCACTGTTATTAATATAGAGAAAATCTAGGAAAACAGAAGTATTTCCCTGTTTTTTCAAACACAAAACAAAATAGTATATCCTAAGGGTACAAAGCTGCAACCAAACTATTTTCACTATAATTTGACTCAAGTTTTAAGTCATGGGGAATAGAAAAATCCTTCTAACCCTAAATCTAACAATGACTTGCATAATTTAAAAAATGATTCTAATTAGAATTTCAAAATAGAACTGAGTTTCCAGCATGCTATCCACATTCTAGTAATCCCCAAGGTACTTCTGATGTGCATTGTGATAAAAATAATCATACACTAATCTGCTGCTTCTTTCTTCCAAACACGTTTTCTCTTCCAGATTTTCCTTTCAACCCACAGGACTAGAGATGGCATTAAAACAGCACCAGATGGACAAAGATAAGAAAAGTGGAAAGGAAAATATATATGTAAACAAAATACAGACAATTATATATTATATATTTTTACATACACACATAAAGCAGTCCCTGCTGGGTTTTGCCGGATCATCTTTTAGCAGCAGTTAAAAACACATAGGGTGGGAGATGCAAGAGGGAAGAGATATGGGGATATATGTATATGTATAACTGATTCACTTTGTTATAAAGCAGAAACTAACACACCACTGTAAAGCAATTATACTCCAATAAAAAAAAAGTTAAAAAAAAAAACACATAGGGCAAATGGGAAAAACATTCATTACACGATCTAAGTATCGTTTTTCCAAATATAGTCTCTGCTATGCTTTATGTTTATGACAAAGATCTAACACTGTTTTTACTGTAAAAAAACAAAACAAAACAAAACATACCACAATTTCTCCAAAGCGCTGGAAGATGTTGCGAAGATCATGATAAGTAGTGGTTTTTTCAAGGTTACCAATAAAGAGGGTTCTTGTTGCTTTGGGGTGAAATTCATCTATCCTTTCATCCAAAGGGCGAAATTCATTTTCACTTTCTGTTTCTGTAAGTGGGATGGGGACAGAGAGTGTTTTAATGTATTCATATATCATGGGAAAATCTACTTTAAAAAATTAAATCTCTGAAATACTGGGATTAATTCTCATATAATCTGAAAAATTATACACACCATCAGAAATAGCTCCAAATCAAAAGAGAAATACAGAGGCTAGAGAAACTTGTCCAAAAAATTAAGAGAAAGTTAACACCCTGATCTTTAAAATAGAAAAGAAGACTGAATTTCAATCTAAGTTGATTTGTTTTAAAAAATAATCACTAATACAGAAATAGGTTTTAATCCCCAGCAAAAAATAGTAATTATTTGAGCCTAATCTTAGGTTCCAAAATTATGTGGCAGGCTCTGAATCTGGAGTATAAAACTACAATCTGAAATAAACATAAAATTCAGCTAAAAATCGTCCAGCTTCATTATTTAATTTCCATTTCAATATTTTATAAAATAGTTAGCATTTTATGTTTGTCATACCCAATTGTCTAAATGCAGCAATTTTTAAATACAAGAATAATACTTGTATGAAAACTGACTGAAGTAACGCTTATGAAATACCTTCTTTTGGTGTTGCATGGTACCCAATGACAAACAGAAAGAGACTAAATGACTCTTAAGGTTTCTATTTCTTATGATCAAAAGCCCTGGTTCAACGTCTAATTCAATCACAGGCTTTCTCTGAAGCTCCATTTATTAACTTCGTCTAGGGCAGGGACATTCAACGTTTTCTGGATAGTAATTATAACAGCCTGTATGTTCTCGCTCTCTTTTTTAATGTAAAACAAACCCATCCCAAAAAGTTAATATTTGATCAACCTGACTAAAACAAAGTGTTTAGTGCCAGCCACTGAAACATTACTGATGATGTCAATGACAACACCGGTATTAAAAAGACTCAACTTCTGAGATGTTGGGTGAACTCAGCCAGAATACATCTCACTCCTGATTCCAGTTTGATAGTTCTAATGGCAGCTCAGCTTAATCTTACCTGTGTCATCAGAGAGTACATACTTTTTCAGTCAGGTGGACCCAGAAACTGCCCAGCGCTCATACACCTATCTCTACATTTTCATCTTATTTCACAGGGGTGTATCTCATTTTAAGCTCAACTAGGTCTTCCTAAAATTATGTAACTAATAGAGGGCACATACTTAGGAATATTTCATTTAAAAGGAGAAAAAGAAAAAAATAATTCAGGCACATCTTGAGGTTTGTACTTCAAAAGGCAGAATCAGGGGAGTTCCCTGGTGGCCTAGTGGTTAGGATTCTGGGCTTTCACTGCCATGGCCCACGTTCAATCCCTGCTTGGGAAACTGACATCCTGCAAGCCACGTGGCGTAGAATTAAAAAAAAAAAAGGCAGAATCAGAAGGATAAAGCATGATTTGCAGCCATTAAAATCTGTAATGACTTTATTTCTATCAAATAGCTCACTTAAAATTTCAAAATCAGAAATTCAGTTGGGGGCAGGGAGGGAGTGTCTTTTCCACATGTAATCTATTCAACCTTCATGACCAGTTTTAAGTCTTACTGTCTACACATCATTGAAAAGACTGTTTTATCCTGCAATTTCATGTTTAGGGGATTGTAATGCTGTGCCATAGGAGTAGAAAAGCACAATCTTAGAAGCCACCAGAGGTCTGTCTACAGAGTTAGGTTTCTTGGATTTGCATCTTTTTAATTCCAAGACGTCCTTGACCTAAGGAAGCAATCAGCTCCATACATTTCAATATAAAACATTTATGACAACCATCCAACAGCATAATTCCAACCAAGTGTCCCTACTCAGCTTTCAAATATCCCATTTAAACTGGTGTTTCAATGCTGTCCCATCTGGAAAAAGTACCTTCAGCTTTCCGGTGCTTGAACCAATCAAACTTCTCAACATCTTCAGTGGCAGGTGGTTAAAAAGCCCAATTAACATCCTGGGTGCTAACTAATTAGGTAACATGATTTTTTTTTTTACAATAAATATCTCAAGCTAAGCCCACTACTTGGAGATTAGAAAGTCACCTATTGATAATGCCCCTGAGTTAGATCCTCACTAGTTAATAATTATATATGGCTCTAAAAACTTATATAGATGATATGACATTCTAAATATTATTCCACAAAGTCAGTTCTGACCTGTTCCAATTGTGTTAAATAAGAACTCCTGAGTTGCTCTTAGCCCAGTACAAGTTAGGGCAGTACATCTCAAACTTTGTAGAGGAGGGAATGTGAAGGCATAACTTATAATTCCTTTGAAAAGATAGTATGTCTTTGAATTCCTGTGTTTTATCATAAAATTATGCACACTTTATAGTCTTCACTCTAAAAACCCTGACTGTACCTGTTTTAATATACAAATGACACATTCTTATCAGGGAAATTCTATTTTTTTCCTCTTAATTGTCACATAAAATGAATATTCCAAGAAAATGGGCTATGTTTACCCTATAAATTCCACTCAAAGTTTTAGTCTTAAAGTTCAACTGTCCCACACACATAATGTGAATGCATAATTTTAACACTTCTATCCATCCTTCTACAGATTTACTCTCAAGTAAATCAGGGGTTTTTTAAACTTGAGTATGCAAATTCTGAACTAGTAAGCTGGGGTATGATCAAAGAGTCTGTATTCTAAACAAGCACTGCAGGTGGTTCTGAAACAGGAAAAACACTGACCCAAGTCATGCCTGACAAGACTTCCTGCCTTAGAATAGATAGGTCTTACAGGTAGGTTCAAGCAATAAAACGTCCCCTTGAAATTTTCAACGGGTTGCACTCAAAAGACTTAGTCCTGCCACTCTGTCACTATCTTTCCAGGTCATGGAAGCTAGAATAACAGATCCAATTTGTGCTGGGCATAATGGAAAGAAAACTGGTCTAACTAGTTCCTCAAATTGATATAGTCTGTTTTCTAATTCAGAATAATTCTGTTGTCATTCTCCTCGGAACTATCACCTTATCTCAATCAACTCAATCCTTTTGGGAAAGCAGGATTCAACAAGGGACTATACTTTGCCTTTCACAACTCTTAAAAGTTAGCACGCTCTCTAACAGAAACAGAACAATCTTTAACCCTTCCTAGCCAAAACAACCTATTTTATTAAGTTGAATGACAAAATGTAACCACTCTTTAAAACAGAAGACACTGAAAGTATGTTTTAATAAACAGAGCTGGAATAGTGTCCACATTCAGGATAACATGTGGCCCTTTCATATAATGGAATAAAAATTACACTAAAACTCAGCTTCTTTGTCTCTTACCTGGCCCTATCCATGCTGTTACTTCAATCTGCATGCCAAAGAAAAGTTTTCCTTTTGATGCAGTTAATGCTTTTTCTTGGTCCTCCTGCTGCCGAAAGAATACCAGACCATACCTCTCTTCTGAAGTTCCATGTATCTGCACTGAAGTCACCTTTCCAAATTTCTTAAATTCATGGAAAAGGCCATCTTTAAGGCTTGTATCTAAATCCCCAAACAAAAACAAGTTGCTTATTTTTCTAATTTAGTTACAACTCAAAGTGTAAGCTACTAAATCTTTAGCCTGATTTTTGACCTAATTAGCATTAAAACTTTACTTTTTCAAATAAAATAACTCTAAAAATGCATTTTAGAGACAACCGTACAATTCTGAAAATAAACTGGGGGTTAGAAGATATTACTAGTTATTTGTTAGGTAAGAATGATATCATGCTTATGCAGGAAAATACCCTTATATTTTACAAATAAATACAAAAGTATAGATCTTTTAAGTCAAGTGTGAAATGATGTAACATCAGGGATTTACTTTAGGATAAAAAGGTAACAAAGAACAGGAAAGAAGGAAGATGGAGACGGACAAAGCAAATGTGGCAAAATATTGATGATTTTTTTAATCTGCGGTATGGTGTAAGGGGAGTTCATTTTGCTACTCCTTCTACTGTGGGTATGTTTAAAATTTTCATGATAAAAACTATACAAACACACATATATATGCATATATAAAACTTTAAAGACTTAGAAAGAAAGCCATATTTCTAGTTTTCCAAGCATCATGTTGATGATAAAATTGTGTGGGAAATGGCATGTAACATGCTAAACAATGTTAAGGCCTTTTACAGATGAATTATACTATCTGGAGGTCTTGTGTTAATTTGCTTCCTTATAAAAATTAAATGGTAGAGAAAGACAAGCCAATTATAACCCCTGTCTATTCCTAAATTACAAAGTAATCTAAATCAAAAGTTCACCAACATTTGTGTCTCAATATCTCTATTCATAAACCTGGTATGTAGGTTTTATAGGCTGTTTTAATAAATAATTTAAGTAATCATTAAAATGCACTTAGCTAAGAAATGCTTAGTTTGGTCTTTGTTGGTTTGACCATCTACTAACTGTTGTTTAGACCATCTACTAACAGTTGTTTACATACTCAATATGCCTGACATAGAAATAAAAATATATTATGGCCAAATGTCAATCAAAAATATTAGGAATAGGACTTCCCTGGTGGCGCAGTGGTTAAGAATCCGCCTGCCAATGCAGGGGACATGGGTTCTAGCCCTGGTCCGGGAAGATCCCACATGCCGTGGAGCAACTAAGCTCATGCGCCACAACTACTGAGCCCGTGTGCCTAGAGCCCGTGCTCTGCAATAAGAGAAGCCACTGCAATGAGAAGCCCATGCACCACAACGAAGAGTAGCCCCCACTTGCCGGAACTAGCGAAAGCCCTCGCACAGCAACAAAGACCCAATGCAGCCAAAAGATAAATAAAGAAATAAATTTATAAAAAAAAAAAAAAAAAAAAAATATTAGGAATAAAAGACAACGGTATAGCTTTTAACTATATAAAGTCATTATTCATGACTTTCCTCATTTAAAATGTTAATATTTTGAAATGGATTTCCTATCATAATTTTTTTATATCCAAGTTATTTCACACAGGACTCCAGACCAATATAAATCTAACTGAAAATAGTATTTCTACAATTTCATCGTACCAAATTTTCCCTAATATCAAAATATTTAATCCAGAAAGCATTTTTATTCAAAAATGAACCATGCTTTGGGACTTTCCTGGTAGCGCAGTGGTTAAGAATCCTCCTGCCAATGCAGGGGACACGGGTTCAGGAAGATCCCACATGCCACGGAGCAACTAAGCCCATGCACCACAACTACTGAGCCTGCACTCTACAGCCTGCGAGCCACAACTACTGAAGCCCACATGCCTAGAGCCCGTGCTCCACAACAAGAGAAGCCACCGCAATGAGAAGCCCGCGCACTGAAACGAAGAGTAGGTCCCACTCGCTTCAACTAGAGAAAGCCCACGTGCAGCAATGAAGACCCAACGCAGCCAAAAAGAATTAAAAAAAAAAAAGGTACATTCATAATAAAAAATGAACCATGCTTTCTTTACATAACATGCACCATAAAGTCTTTATGTGTGTATATGTATATGCATATAATATGCGTAATGTGTATATATGTATGTGTATATAATTAAGTACAAGTAACATGAAATCTTTACATATATAACAATCTAGAAACTACATACAGTTATAATCACTTGCTTTTTATTACATGGCATTAAATATCAATGAACCACAAAAAGAAAAAGCGGGAGAGAGTCAAATTGAAAGACAAATAGAAAATATTACCAACACAGTCAGATAAGAAAGAGAGCTATTTAAACAAATTCTATACAAAGTATAGAATTTAAGTTGCTCAAATCTCTCATTCCCCAGTAGTAGAAGAGAGGAAAGGAGAGTAACACAAAATTTTACCTGTAGAGCGTACTGGAAGATTCTGGACCTTGATCCCAAAACTTTTACGGGGCTCATCTTTTTCCAGGGATGAAAGCAACTGGGACGTGGGGGCTGGGACTGCTGCAGATTGAACTGATCGGGCTGGGGAGTCATCACTGGAACTACTGCTGGAATCAGTGCTACAGAAGGGGGGGGGAAAACTTACGTGAAAAATCAAACAGAAAATGAGTCGCATATAAAACTTCTTAAAATTAACGAATGGCAATAACTAAAAGGTCTAAATTTCAGGTCTGGGATTTCTAGACACCCTACCTTCTCCACATCTATTTCATACTCTACCTTCAGAGATGGCAGAAGACAGCAAATACCAGCCTGGGAATGTGGAAGTAAAAGTAACAATCTTTTACCACCACATGCCACCGAAAGACAAATGTTTCGTTCTGTGCAAAATGTGAACAATTTTTTCCAAACGAAATATGACTAGTAAACACAATTGACTTAAGGGTAGTGTCAACGGAATAGTGGATATACGGGTTTTGGATTCAGAGATCTCGATTCAAATCTTGGCTCAGACATACAGCATGTATCCTTGGACAAGTCACTTAACCTCTTGCTAAGCCTCAGTTTCTACATCTGTAAAATGGAAATAATAACAGCACCTATCTCACAAGGTTAAGAGTTTAATAAAATAACACACAGGCTAACAGAGTTTGGAATATGACAGTAATCCATAAATGAAGTGGCAATGCTCTGTTACTATTACTGTTACTACTACTACCACCACCGCCTCATGGGTAAATTAATCTTTAGGAAAAAACAGACATCCAAAATAATTACCCAGGTAATTTTAATTTTTAAATTTTTGAAGGACTAATAAAGAAATATTATATAAGTTACTTGAGTCTTGTTAGTTTAGGCTCTTTTCTCTGCGAATAATGTGGGAAATGAGAGGCAATGAAATTTAATTTCTCTCTTCAGTTTAATACAAACCTCAAAGGGAGAGACAGTCACAGTTGAAAGACAAGGAGAAAATATTACCAACATGGTCAGAACAAGTTTATTATGCCCAAGAACCATGTGAGAAATATTAAATTATTTCAGTACTGCATGTGCAAGACTGCTATGGTTTTAAGTTCTTTTATAGCATTCTCAAATACATTAATAAAAAGCTATTTACAGGTTTCTGAAATTTTGCTTCATACTCTCCCCTCCTTGCTGCAGAAGACTTAATTCTAAAAGCAAATAACTCGGGGTGGGGGGCGGGGAGTGCAGGCAGTTAATCCACTTTAGGCACACTCCATAGAGGACAGGTTCAACAGTTTTTGTCATTTGCGTCCAGACTACAGCTCTCACATCCAACACAAACTCTAAACCAGCCAGATGAATAAGTCTAACTCCAGGATCTGAGACAAATTTGCTATTGCTTTTTAAAAAAAGAAATACCATAAGAAAATAGAATTTACATAGCATTTTTATTTAGCTCTCACATGATAAGGCAAAAGATAAAAACTTTATGAAGTTACCAGAACTTTCTGCAGTTTGAAACATAAAGAAATAAACCTATGCCAGTAAGAGCCAAAAGGAGATACCTGAGTTACAAAATACAAACTACTATGGATAAAAGCCTCAAGGTACAACCACAAGTCATCATTGCCAGGTCTCCTAGAAATGACTGGGTTTCAATTTTCCCAACAATAAAAATAAATTTTTTTCCGTATCATTAAGCAAAAGTAGTATTACTAGTACTAAGTGAACAGGACATTGTACTTTCTGAAATTAAGGGTTAACAAAATTAATTTATCTTCCGTTTTTAGCACAGAAAGAAAAAAATGTTCTACATGTGTAACGTACTCCAAGCAATACAAGATTATTCATAAGGCCACCAGATGACTACAGTATAGAATATGTATGTGACTTATCAACTTAATTCCAAGGAATCATAAAATAACCATTAAGGAAAACACTGTAATTACAATACCACCAATAATATATACACCAAAATTCCTTAGCAGTAGTGGGTAAAGAAGTAAACAAATACGGGCAAGAGCAGAATTTCTGGGTACTAAAATAATGAGCCAACAAAGTTCTGTTTAAGTCCATATTATAAAAATGTAGAGGAATCAATGGCAGTAGTGGGTAAAGAAGTAAACAAATAGGGGCTGCCCTGGTGGCACTATGGTTAAGAATCTGCCTGCCAATGCAGGAGACACGGGTTCGATCCCTGGTCCGGGAAGATCCCACATGCCACGGAGCAACTAAGCCCGTGCGCCACAACTACTGAGCCTGCGCTCTAGAGCCCAAGAGCCACAACTACTGACGCCCGCGCGCCTAGAGCCCATGCTCCGCAACAAGAGAAGCCACTGCAATGAGAAGCCTGCGCACCACAACGAAACGTAGCCCTCCACTCGCCACAACTAGAGAAAGCCCGCGCGCAGTAATGAAGACCCAATGCAGCCAAATTAATTAATTAATTAATTAATTAAATTTTTTAAAAAAGAAGTAAACAAATATGGGCAAGAGCAGAATTTCTGGGTACTAAAATAGTGAGCCAACAAAGTACTGTTTAAGTCCATATTATAAAAATGCAAAGGAATCAATGGGAGCAATGATTTTAAAGTATAAAATAGTGACAGAAATTAGTTTTGTTATAAATGTCATCACACTTTTGGTGAATTCCCTGCTACCACACCAATTTTGAAACAAGATGTAAAATTTAACTGGCAGAAACATCTGTTGACCAATTTGAAGTTATAACTAAAAAGAAGGAAAGGTTTTTAAATAAATTATGAAATGATAAAACGATACAACTTTTGAGTTCACATTTTAATATGCTAACCCAAAACTGCAATGTATATTTCCAGTGTAGTCTATTAAATGTACTATGGATTTTAAGGTCCTGAATCAAAACAGGGGCACAAATTTAGACCCCCAAATACCTTTTAGTCCTATAAACTGAAAGAAAATCCAAATGCCCAGAATATCTGTGTCAATTTTAACTTGAAAAAATTCTTATTTTCAGAATCCTGTTAAAACTGAAGAATCACAAGAATTCACCAAAACTTATGATATATAGTATTTTAGTTGTTTCTTAAAAGCCAGAAGTAGTTAATAAGAAGCTTTTCAATCTAAATTGTCTAAAGTAGTGGCAATGATGGTGCATCAACTAATAGTTTTAAGAAAGTGAACTTTAAATTTACCTGGCCACAAGAGGCACATGAAGATATCTCCAACATCGCTAATTATCAGAGAAATGCAAATCAAAACTACAATGAGGTATCACCTCACACTGATCAGAATGGCCAACATCAAAAAGTCAACAAATAATAAATGCTGAAGAGGGTGTGGAGAAAAAGGAACCCTTCTACACTGTTGGTGGGAATGTTGATTGGTGCAGCCACTATGGAGAACAGTGTGGAGGTTCCTTAAAAAACTAAAAAGAGAGCTACCATATGATTCTACAATCCCACTCCTGGGCATATATGTGGAGAAAACCATAATTTGAAAAAATACATGCACCCCAATATTCACTGAAGCACTATTTACAATAGCCAAGATATGAAAGCAACCTAAATGTCCATTGACAGATGAATGGATAAAGAAGATGTGGTATATTTATACAATGGGATACTACTCAGCCATAAAAAAGAATGAAATAATGCCATTTGCAGCAACATGGATGGACCTAGAGATTATCATACTAACTGAAGTAAGCCAGACAGAGAAAAACAAATATATGACATCACTTATATGTGGAATCTAAAAAAAATATGATACAAATTAATTTATATACAAAACAGAAATAGACCCACAGACACAGAAAACAAACTTATGGTTACCAAAGGGGAAAGGGAATGGAGGGTTAATTAGCAGTTTGGGATTAACATATACACACTACTATATATAAAACAGACAACCAAAAGGACCTACTGTATAACACAGTGATCTATATTCAATATTTTGTAATAACCTATAAGAGAAAAGAATTTGAAAAAAAAGATATATATGTATGCATAACTCAATCACTTTGCTGTACACCTGAAACTAACACAACATTGTAAATCAGCTTCACTTCAATAAAAAATTTATAGGGACTTCCCTGGCGGCGCAGTGGTTAAGAATCCGCCTGCCAATACAGGGGACATGGGTTCGAGCCCTGGTCCGGGAAGATTCCACATGCTGTGGAGCAACTAAGCCCGTGCGCCACAACTACTGAGCCCACGTGCCTAGAGCCCGTGCTCTGCAAAGAGAGAAGCCACCACAATGAGAAGCCCGTGCAACACAACGAAGAGTAGCCCCCACTCGCCACAACTAGAGAAAGCCTGCGTGCGGCAATGAAGACCCAGTGCCGCCCAAAATAAAAATAAATAAATTTTAAAAATAAATAAAATAAAATAAAATAAAATAGACTTTGGAGCTTCCTCTCCAGAAGCAGACAACATCTTGAGGTATTTGGCTCTCCCAATATCATGGATGAAGATCTTTGTCTCCAATATGAAACCTTTATTCCGTTTGCTTTTTTGCCTCTTGCTTTTGCTCTCTGTAAATGCACAGAAAGACAATGTTCCTTAACTCTGGCAACTGCCTCTAAATCTACCACTAAGGCCATAGCTCCACAACAAAAGTCCCTAGAATTTCTTGCTAAGGTGGTTTTGGATAATAGCATTGCTTTCGATTACTTACTGGCAAAACAAGCCATAAGTCTGTGCCATAGCAAATATCTCCTGCTATAACTGGATCACACCCTCCGATACTATAGCAAATACAGGAAATTAACAAAGAAGCCTCTTGACTTAAAACAGGTTGATGGCCCTTCGGGTACATTCTTTGCTTTATTTGATAAGAACTTGTTTGGTTCATAGGGAGCCGTAAGGAGCATACTTAGTCTCTTGGTATTATCCGACTGACCGTCATCATTATAATCTCCCTGGTAGGCTATGTTCTCTCAAGGGTCTTAAATTCATGTCTGTAGCCTTCACCAATACATCAGATGGTCTCACTGCACTTGCAGAGAAATAAGATAAACAATGAGATGAACAGCAAAAACAATTCTTCCACAGACCAGACTCATAACCTATGAGTTTCACGACGAGACAAAAACAACAACCTGATGGTGACCAAGAGTGGCACTATCACCAAATTTTTGGTTAAACTCTCTGATATGAGAAGAGGGCCAAAAGGACGGGTTAATGTGTTAAATTAATTAAACAAGGAGACCATTAAGACTGAGGTGGTTCTAATACCTTAGCAACCCTACACAAGCAAACAAAAACCTAAGCCTGTAACTGCCTCAAGGCTAAGAAATCACACCTAAGGACAACCAATAACAAACAGCCAATTAGGCTTTTCCAAATAAGGCAAACGCTAAAGCTATAACTGATCAACTAATTTTTCTGCTTTGCTTTTCTCTCTAAAAGCTTTTCCCCCAGCTCCTGTTGATGGAACACTCCTAACCATTTCCAGTTTGGCGCTGCCCAATTCAAATAGATATTTGCTCAAATAAACTATTATAATTTAAAAGGAAAGAAAAAAGTTATGGAGAATTAATAAAATTTTCAAATTAAAGTTTAAATTTCTAATATGGTAAATGTCAATAGATATTACAAAGTAAACAAAAGCTCAATAATTTAAGAATGTAAAAGGGTCCTGAGCCCAGAAAGTTTAAACTAAAAACAAAAACCCCACTAGCTTAGTAGGCATTCTGATGTTATCTTAATTCCATTTTCAACTCTACCACTTCTGATACAACCTGAATTAAGTCTCTGTCTTTTTTGTTTTATAAGAAAATCAGGAAGGAAATACTCAACTGTTCAGTCTGGTAAGGTACCACATTTTGCCTCTCTAAACTTTAATTTCCCTAGTGGGTTATACCAGACCTCATGACCTTCAAAGGTCCTGCTAACTCTAGGGTTCTATGACTCTCCACCTACCTCCAAACCTTCCAGCTCTGACAGCTCCACATTGTTCAACAAGGGAGAGAGGGGACCCTTTACAACTTGGCCCCAAACTAATTTTCTAGTCGCTTATTCTCATTCCCTTGTCACTCTTTATCCTACCCACTAATGATCTATCCACATAAGAGTATACCAGTTTTGGGAATTCCTTGGTGGCCCAGGAATGGCCACCAAGTGGTTAGGGCTCTGCGCTTCCACAGCAGGGGGCACGGGTTCGATCCCTGGTCGGGGAACTAAGATCCTGCATGCCGCACAGCGTGGCCAAAACAAACAAAAAAAGAGTATACCAGTTTCTAATCATGGGCACCCCCCTTTTTTTCTTATTAGACATAAGTCCTTGGTTAAATTACTTCCTCTCTAATACTTCACTTTCTTGTATGTAAATGGTGATAATACCTATCACTTGCGAGGGGCTATGGTGAAAATTTAATGAGTTTGTGATTGTAAGGTACTTAGCACTCTGCCTAGCATACAGCAAGAACATGAGAGCTCTTGTCCATACCTATTCCTATTGAAGACACCTTTCTGTCCCTCCCTGCTTGCCCTGCCTTCAAGGATTAGCTAGCTCCAATGTTAACCTCCTGCTCTGCAGCTGTTCTTGACATCCCCACCCCACCCCATAGCATTCACTGATTTCTTAGTTGTGTATTTCTAAGCCTCTTTTACTACAATGTCTATCTCAAACCCTTTCACTCTGTATTATAACTACTCATTTACCAGCCTCTTAAAAGTCCAAGACTAGATTCATCTTTGTAAACAGAGCCTAGCATGGTGCCCAATATGTAATGGATGTGTGACTCCAGAAAATTACTGATTTGAATTATCCAAGCAACTGAAATTAATGCCTAGGAAAGTACACCAAGCTCGATAAAATGAAGGTATTAACTACATTCAGTATCTAAGAGTGAAATGAAAATTTCTGAGAAAATATTACTTTGTTGGAAACTGCAAAGTATGTCTTTCTTCTTTAATGTTTGATTAATTATTCAAGAAAAGTAATGGCTGTTCTAGCCAAGACTCTAGGACTTTGACATATATTAATAACCTGACTGAAAAATCACTGGTAACTGTAAAAACAAAAACACTTCATGGACCCTGTCACCTAGAACTTTGTAGAAGATGATTTTTTTAAATAGACATTTTTCTGGGATGAAAGCAAAAGCACAATTATAACACATAAAACAGTGCTTTAAATATCTGACAAAGTCCAGAGTGTGGATTTTGCACTATTCTATTTCATTCATAAATCCTATAATTGTGAATACCTGCATCAGTGGCTCTCAACTGGGGCCATTTTGCGCCCCAAGGGACATTTCTGGTTGTCCAACCGTGGGTGGGTGGGGAAGCTTACTGCCATTTAGTGAGTAGAAGCCAGGGATGCTGCTAAACATCCTACGGAGCACAGGACAGCCCCTCAACAAGGAATTATCTGGCCTCAAAAGTGAATAGTGGGGGCTCCCCTGGTGGCACAGAGGTTGAGAATCCGCCTGCCAATGCAGGGGACACGGGTTCGATCCCTGGTCCGGGAAGATCCCACATGCCGCGGAACAACTAAGCCCGTGCGCCACAACTACTGAGCCCGCGTGCCTAGAGCCTGTGCTCCGCGACAAGCGAAGCCACGGCAATGAGAAGCCGGCGCACCGCAACGAAGAGTAGCCTCCCCCTGCCGCAACTAGAGAAAGCCTGCACGTAGTAACTAAGACCCAACACAGCCAAAAATAAATAAATTTATTTTTTTTTAAAAAGTGAATAGTACCAAGGTTGAGAAACCCCAGCCTACATTACCTTCTTTGACCGCTTTCCCTTCTTTTGAAAATCCAACATGCTAATTTTAAGCTGCAATTCAAATGCAGGATCCTTACAGTCACTGTTCTTCCTTATTACTAATACATCACTTCATAAAAATCTTTGAATAAGTCCAAAACTTACAGGGGGAAAAAAAAAAAGGTCAACTTCTAAAGATTAGACTGAGAAGAAGCTGGGATCCAAAATGTTCTGATGTCACTCGATTCTGGCAAACATGACAAAAAGAGAAACTGCAAATAGCTTTTTACAGTATGTGTTTTGCCACGTCAATAGCAGGGTCAAAGTATTTGTAGACAAAACTATTTTATAATTTTGAACAAATAACGGGTGAAATATATAGTACTGCTACCCCTACTCTAGTAAGGCTTACATCAATGATAACTACTCCAATTCATGTTAAAATTGTTTCTCAGCTCAATAGCTTTGTTTACCCTCAAACTAGGGACTTAAGATGGTAGTTTAGTATCACAACTAGATTTTTTCTCATCAAGTACCATGGTCAGAGAATGAATAAAACTTCTATTCTGCATAAAGAGCTTAAGGGGGTATTTTGTCTTATAACTTTAAGACATTTTAAAATTTGCCTTTAAGAATGACAACATAACTCAACAGCAAAAAAAAAAAAAAAAAAAAAAAACCAATCAACCAACCAGGTGCAAAAATGGGCATCTTTGAACCTGAACAGACATTTCTCCAAAGAAGACATAAATGGCCAAGGCACACATGAAAAGATGCTCAACATGACTGTTAGGGAAATTCAAATCAAAACAACAGCAAGATACCATTTCACACTCATTAGGATGGCTATTATCAAAAAACAGAATATAACAATGTTGACTAGGATGTAAAGAAATTGGAACCCCTGTGCACTGCTGGTGGAAAAGTAAAATGGTGTAGACACTATAGAAAACAGTATGGTAGTTCCTTAAAAACTTACAGTTGCCACAATCATTCAGCAATTCCACTTCTGGATATATAACAAAAAGAATTGAAAGCAGGTACTTGAATAGATATTTGTTTACCCACATTCATAGCATGTTTAGCAGCCAAAAGGTAGAAGCAACCCAAGTATATAGCGACAGATGACTGGATAAACAAAATGTGGTATCTATATACAATGCAATATTATTCAGCCTTTTTTAAAAGGGAAAGAAAATTCGGCCATATGCTAAAACTTGTATGAACCCTGAGGACATTATGCTAAGTGAAATAAGCCAGTCACAAAAGGACAAATGCTGTATGATTCAGTTTTTTTGAGGCAACTAGAGCAGTCAAATTCATAAAGACAGAAGGAATGGTGGCATAGCCTGGGGCTGGGGAAGAGGAGAATGGGAGTTGTTTAACGGAAAGATGAAAGGGTTCTAGAGATGAATAGTGGTGACTGCTGCACCACAAGGTGAATGTACTTAATACCACTGAATGGTACACTTAAAAATGGTTAAAATGGTAAATTTTATGTTATTTTAACACACACAAACACACACACATACAAACATGACCTAAGAAGTAAAGTACAAAATGAACTGTTCTTCTTGGGACTTCCCTAGTGGCGCAGTGGATAAGACTCCGCACTCCCAATGCAGGGGGCCCGGGTTCAATCCCTGGTGGGGGTGCTAGATCCCGCATGCATGCCACGACTGACAGTTCACGTGCTGCGACGAACGAGCCCATGTGCCACAACTAAGACCCGGCTCAACCAAGTAACAAATAAATGAATAAATAAATTAATTAATTAAATATTTAAAAAAACAAAAACAAAAATGAACTGTTCTTCTCTTTGCGCCTTAGAAAAAAATGAGATTCCAAACCAGTCAATGTAACAGGCTACCTGCTGGGTTTTGTCAATAAGGCTCTGCTGAATCAAGAGGTCTCACAACCTGGCTTATCAAGGTTAAAAGTTCCTCAGAAATGATTTCAGAGAAATGAGTCAGCTCTAACTGGTGATTCTGCAACTACTGCAAAAGAAACGGGGAAAGCACTTTAGGACTTGACTGTATAAATGATAAATTAAACTCTTTAGAGCCAAAGTTAATGAAAAGTTGTCTAAATTCTTGGTATTTAGGATACCTATTGAGAAAAACTGTATTAATATATTAAACAGTGAAAATGCATTTTTAAATTATGGAACCAATATTTTAACTTCAATTTTGTTTTGGTCCACATATTTCTTCTTCTATCATTAGAAACCACAAAGGCTTCTAATGGGAAAAGATTTGATTTAAAAAATTATGACTAAATAAATTAATAGAGTAAAACTGACAACAGAGGAAGTTTTTTCCTCCTTGTTTTTTTCATCATTTGTTTTTTTCTAATTGAAGTATAATTGATTTACAATGTTGTGTTAGATTCAGGTGTACAGCAAAGTGACTCAGTTATTTATATTCTCTTTATCAGATTCTCTTCCACTATAGGTTACTACAAGATATTGAATATAGTTCCCTGTGCTATACAGTAGGTCCTATTGTTTATCTATTTTATATATAGTAGTGTGTATCTGTTAATCCCAAACTCCTAATTTATCCCTCCCCCCTTCTTTACCCTTTGGTAGCCATAAGCTTGTTTCTATGTCTGTGAGTCTATTTCTGTTTTGTAAGTAAGTTCACTTGTATCATCTTTTTAGATGCTACACATAAGTGATATCATAAGATATTTGTCTTTCTCTCTCCGACTTACTTCGCTTAGTATAGTAATCTCTAGGTCCATCCACGTTGCTGCAAGTGGCATTATTTCATTCTTTTTTATGGCTGAGTAATATCCCTAAGTGTGTGTGTGTGTGTGTGTGTGTGTGTGTGTGTGTGTGTGTAAGTCTTCTCTTAATAGAAACAGGTAGAAGCAGAAAGAGAGCCATAATCCACCAGCAGTACTTTTTCCTTTCACTGCAATCAGTTTTTATTGCTGATATAAAAAAATAATTTATTTCCTAAGGATTTCTAAGTATAACAGAAAATCTAAGACGTCAAAAATTAACTTTTCTTGAGTTCTAGTTTCCACCTAGCCTTCCCCTGTGAGCATTTATAAATATCAAGCATGCCTAAACCTTAGACAGGTACTGGCTCCATTTTATAGGTAGATAAGATTAAACATGTTTCGTGTTCATGGTCACTAAAGTGGTGGTAAATTCAACCACAGTAATTAAAATAAATGGTTTTATTTATCTTCCTATTCTAAAGTCCAATAGTTTACATAAATGAAGGAAAAAACAAAATCATTAAAGACAGATTTTTAAAGAGCACCTTATTTTGGTGGAAAATACTGTTTAAAATTGAGCTTAAATATGCTATGTGTGGTTATGCACAAGTAACTCTTTGGGATGCAATTACAGCTACAAGTTAATGTTTTTAAGCTTACTACTATTTTTAGTAGAATTAAACAAAAGGAATATGGAAATAGTTAATCTATAGGATGACTGCTGCATAATTAAAGGTTACCCCAAAAAAAGCCTGAAGGAATATTTTTCAGTCTTAAAAAGGAAGACAGGACTTCCCTGGTGGTGAAGTGGTTAAGAATCCGCCTGCCAGTGCAGGGCACACGGGTTCGAGCCCTGGTCCGGGAGGATCCCACATGCCGTAGAGCAACTAAGCCTGTGCACCACAACTACTGAGCCCACATGCCTATAGCCCGTGCTCCACAACAAGAGAAGCCACTGCAATGAGAAGCCCATGCACCGCAATGAAGAGTAGCCCCCGCTCGCCGCAACTAGAGAAAGCCCACACGCAGCAACGAAGACCCAATGCAGCCAAAAATAAATAAATAAATAAAATAAATTATAAAAAAAAAAAACCAAAAACAACTTAGATCTAATTTCAAAGAAAAAAAAAGTTAAAATGGTAATTTCACATTATGTATATTTTTACCACAAGTTTTTAAAAATTGAAGGCTTACAAGTTTTGGCATTAAAACCATAATTTCGTGGTTTCAAAACTAAGTGTTCTAATAACAATAGCAAAAATGGAAAGCGGCTATGCTCTTATAAATCTATTACTAAGAATCGCGTGGCGTATTTGCTGATGGGCTTTATGGGACCCTAAAAAATTCCCTAGTTAACTTTAAGAATTATAAGATGATGGGTTAGCAGAGATCTGGTCACAAAGTGCAGCTTACCATTTTTTTTTTAAAACAGATTTTTGGGGGGCAGATATGTGATCAGATTCTGCTTCAGACAGATTCTGCTAAGTACAAAATTCACAGAGGATAAAGTGAAAAAATTATTTTTCTACATATTCTGTGTCCAAAACACAGCCCTTACTCTAGGGCCAAGAGTACTTCTGTCTTAAATTCCAAAGAGCCTAGGCCTGCAGTGTCATTACATTCTTGGCAATCCCTTAAGACTCACAAAACCTGCTACTCAGGTAACTGGAAGCAAAAACCATCAAACATGCAGGCGCCCTAGAAGTTAATAAGCAGATATAACACACCTGCCTAAGGAACAAGAAATCTTTCTGTACGGCAGCAAAGCCCTTAGAACATCCATGGGATGGATGCCTCACTCAAGGGACAAACTCAGGAGAGATCTAAACTGTTAATTGTAACAGTGGGATTTCTTACTTCCTTAACCACATGCAGTATAAAAACTAGATATATTTCTTATATGAACAACTAAATGGTTTAAAAGGCATAAACCAAGAAAGCATACAGATCACGTGAAACCGTTTTGTTGTTGTTGTTGTTGTTGTTGTTTTTAAGTTCCAAATGGTTATGTACAAATGCCGTAGCCTTTACCACACCTGCAAGTAAATTTGAACTTCGGGTTTTGCCTTTTTCCAATTTAACTTTGGTGCTAATTACATCTCCTTACTATCCAGAATAAAAAAGTTTGCTATTTCCCACTTCTGAACTCTTTATTAAGGCAGCTCCATACTCAAGAGGTTAGAAGGGCACCTAACTCCCCACCAGGAAGCCTAAAGCCACCCACTGTTTGATGCACTTGTTTAATTATTTACAAATGACTTCAAATTACTCACTAAGAAACTCCAGCCTAAAGTCCTTCTACTTAAACAACTCCTCTGCAGTTTCTTCCAGTGGAAACAAACACAAAGCTACACTCCAAATGGCTCCAACCACCATGACATAGCACATTCAGGAAGCTACTGTGCCCCTCCCCACACAATCAAAAATAACATTCAAAGAACCATGGAACTCCCCAGGTGTGGTTACATAAATCATATCTAGAAGCAAGACGAGCATCTATAAAATGTGTGTCTTATTCTAATTCCAACACCGGAACTCCATGCCTGTTAATAGACACATTTTAAACCTCTATCAAAAGTATTAGCCATCGCTTCAAAATTACCTTCAGGTTAAGGGTTTGTGTGTGTGTGTGTTTCTTTTTTAATTAAAAAAAATTATTCTGGTTAAGATGACTTAATTTTCTTCTTGGGGGATTAAACTAATTTATTTGGGGACTTACATATTAAAGTTTTTCAACAGCTGAGACATTCCCTTGGCCACCCTGGAAATCAACATGCATTTTAATACTTAGCCTGACCAATCCTAAATTTGTTAAAGACAGAATCTGCAAAACAGTTCAATATATATTTTAAGCTTATAAGTCCCAAGAGCCTTTTCCATTAATCCATAATTTCAAAAGAACAGAAGGGTCTTGAGAATAAAAATAGTGGACTCTATTCTTTAAACAAAATAAAAAGCAGTAAATCAACGCATAAATTACTCCATGACATTCTATCTTGATAGAGCTCATTTCTATTCTGTGCTGTCCAACAGAAATTTAATAGAAGTCAAAAATGTAATTTAAAATGTTTAAATAGCCACACTTTAAAAAGTAAGGGACTTTTACCCACTGGTGGTCCAGTGGGTAAGACTCTGCACTCCCAATGCAGGGGCCAGGGTTCAATCCCTGGTCGGGGAACTAGATCCCATATACATGCTGCAACTAAACATGCCGCAACGAAGATCCTAAGTGCTGCACTAAGATCCGGCACAGCCAAAATAAATAAATAAATAAATAAAATTTAAAAAGTAAGAACAGGTGAAATTTAATGTGTTTTATTTAATGTAATATACTTGAAATATTATCTCAACATGCGGTCAACATAAAAACCAGTAATACTTTTTTTTGTGCTATATCATCAAAATTCTGTATTTTTAAAAATAGTTCTACTGGGGCTTCCCTGGAGGCGCAGTGGTTATTAAGAATCCTGCCAATGTAGGGCAGACAGGTTCAATCCCTGGTCCAGGAAGATCCCACACACCACGGAGCAACTAAGCCCAAGTGCCACAACTACTGAAGCCCACACGCTCTAGAGCCCGCGAGCCACAACTACTGAGCCTGCGTGCCACAACTACTGAAGCCCATGCGCCTAGAGCCCATGCTCCACAACAAGAAAAGCTACCGCAATGAGAAGCCCATGCACCACAATGAAGAGTAGCCCCTGCTCGCTGCAACTAGAGAAAGCCCGCACACAGCAACAAAGACCTGACGCAGCCAAAAATAAATAAAATTTTAAAAAATAAAAATATAAAAAATAAATAAAGGTATACAATAGTTTTTAGTATATTTATGGAATTATGCAATCATCACCATAATGTAACTCTGGTACATTTCACTGCCCCAGAAAGAAACCTCATACCTATTAGCAGCATTCTCCATTCTCTTCCATCCTCAGCCCTAGGTAACCACTAATCTACTTTCTGTCTCTGTAATTACCTATTCTGGACATTTTACATAAAGAGAATCATATGATTCGTACCATCTTCTTTCACTAAGCATTTTTTTGAGGTTCATCCATGTTATAGTGTGAATCAGTATTGGTGCACAGACTAGCCAAATTTCAAGTGCTCAATAGCCACATGTGGCTAGTGGATACAGTACTGGACAACCTAGTTCTAGAACCAGAAAGCTGCCCAATAAACAAGCATATCAGCCTTAAATAAGAGACCATGTTAGGAACTTCCCTGGTGGTCCAGTGGTTAGGACTCCAAGCTCCCAACGCAGGGGGCCCAGGTTCGATCCCTGGTTGGGGAAATAAGATCCCACATACCGCAACTAAGCTCAGGTGCCACAACTACTGAGCCCATGTGCCACAACTAGAGAGCCCTCATGCCACAACTACTGAGTCCATGCACTCTGGAGCCCATGCATCACAACTAGAGAGAAGCCCACAAGCCACAACGAAAGATCCCATGTGCCGCAACTAAGACCCAACGCAGCCAAATAAATATTAATAAATAAATTAATTAAATTAAATTAAAAAGAGTGTAACTCAGATTCTTAGGAAAAACCAACTCTGTTTTTGCAAAGTTAATTTTAAAATATATTTCACTATCTTGTCTACCTGGAAAGAGGAAGTTCATTCATCCTACAAAGTAGACTTTTAGGAAGATGTTCCACAGAAGTGACTTTATACAATTTGTAGCAGCAGGAAACCCTAACGGCATTTAGATTAAGTAATGACTAATAATTTAAGTAAATAAATTATCAGAGGGTGCTCTTTCCATTTTCTCATAGGAGAAACAATCACAAAACTACCCTTTATAGATAAAGGCAAGCACTTAGTTTGTAGTCTAAGACACAGATTTTTTTAAAAAAATTAAGGAGAGGGTGTGGGTAATGAAATCTTGGCTTATTCTGAGCTTCAGAAAATGCTAATGTTTATTTTAAAATGAGAACACCACATTTTCCTTTAGTTCTGTGCATGGATGATCCCTTTGTTCAGGGCAGGGTAAAATTATACCATGACTTCTGAGAATGACCATAGAAGGCCTCCAAGTGAAAACAACCCAAAAAGGATAAAAGAGAATAACAAGGTCTCTGAAACTGCTCTGAGTAAACTTTCACCGTAAGTAAAAAAGACTAACAGAGATTTCGATGTCATTCCAAAAGTTTAAAACATAAGCAAGGTTATAGGAACTTACATTTTCTATATAGCCCTGGTGCCGATAAAGACAAAAATAAATGTACCCCTTTATTTGTGGCTTTAATATTTCTTAGTGACTTCCGAGTGTTCTCTGATCAGGAATTAGGCCATGTTTAACTCCCTTGTCAAAGAGGAAAGCTGACATAGAGGCTATGCACAAAGCAGTCATGACACTAAAAATATGCAATTTAAGCATTTTTTTGTAAGAGTTTGCTTCTAAATCAAACAAATACAATCTAGCATAGCATTTTTAATTTTAAAGTCTGTTGTTTAGGACTTTAATGTGAATTACTTTTTGTTAATTTTTAAGGCAACATTTAAAAAATTTACTTCAAGGTTAAATTAAAACTCACAAGATACCAAGTCACAAGTTTACCCCAGAAACCTATTTTCATTCCTTCCACCTAACAATCAATCAAACCAAAATAAACTCCAGCACAACCCCAGTGGAAAGAATGAAAAGGGGCATGGGAGAGAGTTCTTTACTGCAAACAGACTAACAACTAAAAGCAAGTTCCTGGGGAACTTTGGTAATTAATTAATTTTTTGGTAATAAATTCTTTAATACTAAACGCAGACCATGCTGTGATGTACCCAAGCAGCAGCATGGCAGAAGCTGTTTTTCAAGCCTTAGTTTCAAAGGGGCATAAGACAGAAAGTTACAGTTAAAGCAAGGGAGTAATAACGGAAAGATGCACTGAAAATAGTAGCATTCACACCAGCTTCCAGTCTTCGGCTCCTCAATCCTTTACTTGAAGTGCCTCCTTCGCATGAACAAACCTGGGTTAACTGGCACCCACTTCACAGCCTCTCCTCCCCTAAGCGGCAGGTCACAGTGCGCAAGCCCCGCCCCCTGGGCTGAGGGCCAGGCAAAAACTCTGGCAAAATAAGGAAGCCTCTGGGAGGTGGCAAGCAGCCAACTCAAACTGGATGATTCCAGTTTAGTCTGGTTTGAGTCACAAACAAGCAGTTCCTAGCTTTCCCCACCATATTCAGAGGCACTGGCTGCTCAGGCTGCGCACAATGAACTCTCCTCGTTTATTCTCAGATCTAAGCCTACCTCATTCTCATTTCCCCAGCAGCAGAGGCTCGAAATGAAAGCAAGGTTCCCAATACAGCAAATATGGGTCAGTCCCGCACTTGTTTCCGAAGCCAACTGCCCATTCCGCACAGAACGCTAAAACTGGCAACAACTACACCTCTCAAAAGACTTACTGAAATGCGGTACTTGACAAAAAAGGAAAAACAGAAAGGAACTAGTCTGATTTATAAATCTCCATAATGAAAGTTAAGCCCACCAGAGCAATTAGAAAGCAAACACGTCCATTTTCCATATTTAGCACAAAAAAAGGCTTGGCTGGCTAACATGACCCCAAAAGACAGAAGTGTATAGCTTACTGCCCAGTAACAAACTACACAATAGCCTACAAAGGAATGTTGTTTCCAAAATATGGGCTCTTCACTTTGCCTGCCACTGATGAGAATGGAAAAAAATACTACCAATAAAATAAAAATAAAAATAAAAATAGGGACTTCCCTGGAGGTCCAGTGGTTAAGACTCGTGCTTCCAATGCAGGGGGCATGGGTTCGATCCCCAGTCCGGGAGCTAAGATCCCATATGCCGTGCGGTGCAGCCAAATAAATAAATAAAAATCAAAATTTATGTATACATTAATATATATGGGGGGTGTATTTCTCTTCAAAGCACACACGGCTAAACAGAAATTATCTACTATTCATTATTATAGATAAGATCACCTTTGATGATAAAACTTCAGACAAATGTGTTTTTATAAGCATTGCAACGATCACCAAAAAACCCACTAATTATTAATTCCTTTAACAACTTTAAGAAACTGACTCTTACTTCATATATGTACTTGTTAAAACTGGTGCCGTATCTGACAGGTTCTAGCACGTAATATATATCATAACAAATTATATAGCCAGGTAATAAAATGAGCATTCCTTCCCCCAATCAACATTCTAAATAAGCATACTTTAAGAGAAATGGAAAGTACACTGTCACTATCACTCTGATACATGCATTGCCACCATATCCAATAACCACTGGGAACTACATTTTCAGCTTCATCCATGTTCTTCCACAAAGCTTCAGAATGACAGCAATTTTGAAAATTTTTCTACATGAATTTGAAAGGAAGTTCTCTCTCATAAACTAAATGAACTGCAAAACTTCCTCATGAAATCAGACAAAAGGATATTTGAATACCAATTCCCCCTCTAAGAAACTGTAATTTAAAACATCTAGATCAGGACTTCCCTGGTGGCGCAGTGGTTAAGAATCCGCCTGCCAATGCAGGGGACACGGGTTCGATCCCTGGTAGGGGAGCTAAGATGCCACATGACTCACAGCAGGGGCCCCCCGCCAAAAAAAGTTAACTTTAGCCTGAAAGAAGATTTAGGGAAGTAATCTACTGAGGGGGAAGGGATAAAATAAGAAAAGGTTTTGGATTATCCAAATCTCAACTCCCTCCCATTACTTTTTCATCCATTTCCCCTCATTCATTCTGTGAACCTTTATAGGATATAGAATCAAGGGCTAACTGCAGCTCCAAAGGAGCCAGGACCCCTTTTCAGCAATCTGGTGAAGTCTATGGACTCCTTTTCAGAATAATGTTTCTAAATGCATAAAATAAAATAGGAATTAAATGGAAACAAATTATACTGACATAGTTATTAAAATGTTTTAAATTTTTGTGATATAGTAATGTCTTTATTAACATTAAATAACAATACCTAACACTTGAGTTTAATAACTATTTCCCAGTAATGATTAATATAAGCCCAATTTTGAGATCTCTGCAACTATAATAATCATAAATTACCTGTGTATTTATACTGAGAACAAAGTCAGTCATATACTGTTAATCTACTGTTTTTTTGTTGGCTACTTTCATATAATGGGAGGCAATGCTTAATTCACTTTCAGGTTAGTGAAAAGATGTAATTTTTTCCCCTGCATCTAAATTCAGGGACCAAAAAAATAATAATAATAAAATTTAAAACGGGAATTCCTTGGCAGTCCAGTGGTTAGGACTCCGCACTCTCACTGCTGAGGGTCTGCGTTCAATACCTGGTCAGGGAACTAAGATCCCACCACAAGCTGCGCAGCACAGCCGGAAAAAAAAAAGGTTCAGGGACCCTGAGCCAGCCTAATCATCTTTGGTTGTGATCAAAGTAAACAATGGAGAAACAAATCTCAGTTAAAATTACTTTAAGATAGTACAAAAGGATATTATGAACTAATTTAATTTCAATAAATTCTTCAACTCCTTTAGCCTGAATTAAAGCAAATTCTTACAAGATGATAGGAAAAAAAAAACTGATAGGGAACTACAGAAATAAAATACGTTCAACTTCAATCAAGGACTTTTAAAATAAATGCTTTTGTGGAATTTATGTATTTAAATTTTTATGTTGAAAAGCAAAGGGACTCCCTAAATGACCAAGGCAGAGAACGAAATAGACATACAGCAGCACAGGGCTGCACACAGGAAAGTGTGTAACATTAAGCCCCCCTCCTCCCCCAAACTTCTCACCAGCTAAATACTGTGAATAGTTTGGCAGAAACATTAAGTGTATCACTTATAAGGACTTCACAACTAGACTGTCATCAATCCCACGTTTAGTCATTTGAAATGCACTGCTAGGAATCTGTTCACCAAAGCTGTAACAATTAAGGGGGATGGAGGATGATTAATTTCCCAGTCAGTCATACAGAAAGAATAGCAACTTGTTTTTATAGATAAAACAAGCTATATTTTGTCTACTATAACATGTTGCTTTTAAACATTTTTAAAGGACTTGGAATGTCACCATTTCACAATCATGTTTTAAAGATTACAAAAAAGATCTTAGTTCTTCCAAAAGGGCATTAAACATTCTGAGTTGACATAACACCTCAAAATATTACATTCTGAAATCAATATAATTATAGAGGAAAAGAGGACATCTGATAAAAGGGGGGATGAACCCAGGGATAATGGATATACTCTGAACCCTAAAGGATTTTATTTCTCTGTACTTGCATCAATCACAATATAATGACCAAATCTTTTAACTATTTACATCAATTTTGCTTTTACCTTCCTATTAGCTAAGAATTATATCTAAGTATTTCAACTATTTGAACATGTACTCAGAGAAGGGCAATAAAAACACTTGGTTGGCTCTGCAGTGTGCACAAAGGAAGACCTGGCCCTTTTCTTACAGGATGACACCAAAAGGCTCATCATTTGGTCATATCTTCAAAAAAAGTTGATGCTGTTCTTCATAAATCAACATAATCTGATTCTTAATACAATGTCCCTTCCGCTTTTCCCAAGTTAGGCACTCTCATAGTCCAAGTTTGCCTTCTCCGAAATACTGAAAGAGTCTCCTAACTGGAATCTCTGTCTTTCCTATTCTCAGTCCCCAGATGCCTTTCTAAAGCAGATCTCAACAAGATATTTCCCTTCTCAATCCTTCAACGGCTCAACTCTGCATAAAGAAAAAAACCCAAAAACATGAGCATGGTTAAGTCATACTAAATTATTTGCTGTTCTCAAAACATTCTTCCACCCACTCGTGTCTCTTCAAGTTGTTCCTTCTGCTCACAATGTTCCCTGTCTAGCCTAAAATTCGTCTCTTCTTGTTGAAGAGAAGAATACATATCCTTCACAGCCCTAAATCATAAAAACTGCCAGCCCTAAGTATGGATCAGGCAGCTGACAGAAGAGAAAATATCCTCTACGGTTGTAATTTAGTCCCCATGTAGATTTTCCAAGCTCATCCTGCCTTTGTGGCAGTTATCTTTCTAAATGTAAATATTCAGAAGCATATAACTGTTTCTTTTGATTATGTAAATAGGGAATTAGCTCCATCAAATTCATCAGATCACCTCTGGGTTCAAGCTTCTGAGCCCACAATGCCAAGGGCCAGATCTCAAACCACTGTAACTCCCACCCAAAGTACAATGCCATCCTGAAAGCTGTGAATTATGTTTCACCTCTAACTTCCACACTTCCACAATTGGTTGGCTTCTCAAAAAGGTTTGATCCAGGGCTTCCCTGGTGGCGCAGTGGTTGGGAATCTGCCTGCCAATGCAGGGGACACAGGTTCGAGCCCTTGTCTGGGAAGATCCCACATGCCGCGGAGCAACTGGGCCCGTGAGCCACAACTGCTGAGCCTGCGCGTCTGGAGCCTGTGCTCCGCAACAAGAGAGCCCACGACAGTGAGAGGCCCGCGCACCGCAATGAAGAGTGGCCCCCACTCGCCGCAACTAGAGAGAGCCAAAAATAAATAAATAAATAAATAAATTTATTTTTTTAAAAAAAGGTTTGATCCAGTGGAATGTAGTGCCATCCCTTTAATGAGGTAGGTCTGGGGAAAATGACTAAAAACTTGAGTATCTTAGACAATTCTACGTAGAAGAAAGTGAATCATGACAAGATTTTATAATCAGTTTATAAAATTAAAATGAATACTGTCAATCACTTAACTCAATAATATACCAAATGAAATCAAAAGAAGTTATGGGTTTTACCCATGTCACAGAGCTGCAAAGCTGGAGCCAGAAACTAACTGTCCTGACTTCCTAACTCTCCTGACTTCCTAAACTAAGTGCTTGTTTCATTATAATATGCTACATCTTCTAGAATGTTTGAATTATATCTAGATAGACAGACAGATATATAAAATGTTTCCATTTATTATTTTGAATTTGAAAATTTAGGAGGCCTAAAAGGAGCCATTTATCAATTCCATGATCATTTACTTTTCTTAAATTAATTCTAAACAGGCAATACTAAAGGAAAAATAATCTGGGCATTTTTAATCAGGCTGAAGAATCTGTATCTTGTAAATTTAAAACACACACCACCTGGGACTTCCCTGGTGGTCCAGTGGTTAAGAATCGGCCTTGCAATGCAGGGGATGCCAGTTGGATCCCTGGTCAGGGAACTAGGATCCCACATGCCTTGGGGCAACTAAGTCCTCACACGCCCCAACTACTGAGCCTGCTCACTCTGGAGTCTTCGCAACACAACTAGAGAGAAGCCGGCACGCCGCAACGAAAGAAAGATCCCGCGTGCCGAAACTACAACCCGACGCAGACAAAAAAATAAAAAATAAATAAATAATATACACACCACCTAAATTTAAAACTAGAATATCTGAGATTAACAGATTGAATAACAATCACTAGAAATGGGAAATACTCAAAAGACTATCAACATGTGAAGTACTGAATAGTAGTAATTATAGCTAGCAGTTATTAAAGGTTGTATTTATTGAACATATATGGGTATCAAGCTAAGCACTTTACGTATTTTTTTCATTTTAATATTCAAAATAACTTTATGAAGCATAGTTCTTATAAAAGATGAGAAAGCTGAGTCCTAGAGAGCTTAAGTAACTTGTCCAAAGATTATAAAAGTAGTATACTGTCTACCTCGATCTATTATTTCAAAACCCATATACCTAACTTCTAAGCTGTTTCTTGTTAAGATTATTTTCAATTTATTATTTTCATCTTTGGAATAAAACTCCTTTGTAAAAAAATTCCCAACTAATGAAATGAGCTTACTCAGCCTTAGTGAACAGCAAAGTTACAACCTGAATTTAAAGAAAGCTTTCCTACTTGAGCTTATAAATTGACTACTAGCTTGATGTTAAAATTAGTTAAAATGTACATAAGTTAATTTATACATTGATAATAAACGTGTCAACAATATATTTCACCAATACATCTTTACCCAAATAGCGCTTTTACAAATTTTCAACCAAATAATAGAAATAGTATTATGTACCTAAGAAATTAAGAACTTTTAAAAGTTCATTATGTGGCACAAGATTTGCTTCATACAACTAACGTTACCACTTTTCTTCCTTTTTGGCAATTTTAATATTGAGCAACTGGAGGATGAAACAGTATTTGCAAATCATCATTTAGCTTTAAGTACTTGGGAGAATGGTTAATTCAATGGCCACAATGCTAATCAAAGTTTCTTCATTCATTATATACATGATCCAAGATTACTTTCTTTTAAAAATATTACTATACTAAAAATCAGTACCACTGACAGTAGCAAATTTGTAACAATTTATTCAACAGCTCATCTGTTACAACAAAAGGCTGTTAACCTACCTGTCACTGCTGGTACTACTGCTGCTGCTGATTGAATCACTACTGGAGGATCTACTCCTAGAGCCGCTGCCGCTAGGGGACCTTGTGGGTCTAGACGCTTGGCTAGCCAGCCTCTGAGGAGACTGATTTCTAGACTGGGATGAATGTGGTGAGCGACTTCTGCTGTGCTGGTAATTCCGCTCTGGCCTTCTGCCTCGTACCTCCCGGGTAATATCATCCCTGTAGATATCCCTGTGTACCACACTGGGCAGTGTAAACTGCTCCCGAGCCCTAGGTTCGTATCGGGGGTCATGAGCATCAAAACGGTTTGGACTTCGACTCCGAGAAGTATAATAGAGCCCATGTTGTAAAGTCCGCTCGCGAGGATCTCTATAGTAATCCTGATCGTAATGTCTTGTCCGATCAAATCCTCCCGTCCCCCGTTCATGGTGTCCATAGGCACTATGTTCATAAGCACGCTCCCTGTTATCTGAAGCCCTGCATTTAGGAGGGGGGAAAAATATTTAATCAATCAGAAAGGGGAAAGCAAAACTAAAAGCAAGTCATGCAAACATTCACTTGAGCATTGTCTTTGTCTTTGCAACTGGTCATTTTCTAAACAGCATTAACCTACTTAGTAAGCAAACACTAATAAGCTTAACATTTTACTTGACTCCAAAACTTATTTTCACAGCTGAGAAATCACTGTTGTAATTGTACATTGGACTTTCATGACTAGTGTTCTGCAAGTCAGTTGTTCTTTTTATTAGGGATTTTCTGGCTTATATACAGAAATATACATATGCCATCTCCTTTTTATTTTAAATTTAATGGAACAAGAAGAGACTTTCATTTTAATATGAAAGTTTTCTATACTTTCATCTGATTAAAATATATACCAAACTTTATTTACTTTGCAAGTGTATTTCATGCAAAATTTCCACGATAGATTTTTCACACAGACATGAAAGCCCCACTGCAATGCATGCCCATGTCCCAGCAATAGGAGGGCATTTTCAAAGAAGTACAGAAAAAAATGTTAAGTGTAACTTTTTCTCATTAACTTTCAACTTCTTGGGTAATTATAAAAATTACTAAATTATGTAAATTGTTGTGCCCAAACAATCACATTTAATAATAAAAATGGAATCTTAAAAAGAAAATCAAACCAAAAAACCACTTGGGATATAAAAATATTGGGCTGCCACATGCTATTCTATGATAAACTTAACTAATTAAAGAATGGTTATTTTATCTTCTTGTGCTATCAAATTCCACATAATTTTTAAAATGCCTATTCCATGATTCAATGTGTTAATGTATTACTTAATGGTTACAGGAAATATATTCTCTTAGGGTTCAGCTATATTCAAATTGCCTCTGATGAAATAAGTCAACTTGGGAAACCGTAAGATACGCTAAAGACTGCTATTAGCAATGGTTTAACTTTAAAAAATCTTCCTGTAGGGCATGAATACTTGTCAATCTAAGAGTACAAAACTGTTGCATGTACAATTACACACATGCAATTATGTGTTAATATTAAAAACCGATTCCAATCCTACAAAGAAATCTTAAGTTCTCTACTTAAGAGAGTTCCTAAAAGACAATTTCACTTGAATCTCAAACATGAGGTTGAGTCTCTTCTCAACCTTACCTTTGGGTCTATCTTCTATCAAAAGTGATTAAGGAATCATGAAAGACATAGAAGAATTAGAATCTCTCCAATGAAGAATATGTGGCAAAATCTTACAACTAATACTATGTCCCCAGTACGTGCTTAGACTCCAAATCTCTCCACTAACCTTCATTTTCACCCACCATTTCACTTAGCAACCATACCTTCTCCTAGGCTGTTTTTTTTTACTGCTATTATTAAAAGCAACTGGCATGGCAAAAATTCAGTATTATCTTTCCTACTTAAATATATTAAATGACTTTCTCCTTTTTTATTCACTATTTCTGGAATTTTAATAGATATTTCAACGTCTAACAAACAAGAGGTGTTCCTTTGAGACAAGAGAAAATTTCATAAATAATTCCATTAGTACCCTATCAAATGTTAATCAGTAAGAGTTGTTATTAATGATATAACAGAAGCAACAGGCAATAGTTCTAGGAGAATTACTGCTACAGCTGATATTTTATAAATATGCAAAGTTCTTATCCATTAGGAAGATATAGAAGGCAGGCACAAGAGCTAGCAGAGCTGAAATCTAATAGCTATTCTTTGATTCATCTATTAGTACTAAATGATTCTAGAGTTAGTGGGAAAAAAAGAAAGTTTGACTTGGGTTAGGAGAGGGGCTAATATACACAGGTCAGGACATACCAACCTTTTCCAAGTGTGGAAACACGACCTATAATCCCAATTAAATCTAGGGAGAGAATTGTGAACATAACTTCCCCAATTTTGGCCCCTCTTATGGGGGTAATCCACCTTCTTAATGGGTAAGGGTGTCAAATGATATTTAGATGAACCACAAGGAAAAAAAAAATCTTAATGACCAGATAAAATAATTCCACTGGAAGCAAGCAGTCCCAGACAAACTGTAACTCTCAAACCCCCAGACTTCTTTCTTGAGATAGCAGAAAATTATAAATTGATCCACATTCACAAAAATGTCCAGCCCTAAGTATGAATCAGGCAGCTGACAGAAGAGGAAATATCCTCTACGATTCCACCAAATGAGGAAGGCACAGTTGCTGGCCAACAGTTCACCTTTGTAGCCATCCAGCACAGTCAATTTTGATTGCTGTATCCACAACTGATCGTCACCATGTGTTCAAAGCTAAAGTACCTTCAACTGGACAGCAATTTGCTTAAGAAACAAGATAGTAATCCTCTTCTCCTGGGCTAATGGGATCTTGACGGCACGACATCCCATACATTCCAGCAAATAGAAAAGAATGGCTATATTCCAGAATTTAGGAACGTCCATCATCTCAATTTTTCCCCATTCCATCAAGGAGTATAATTCCAACATGGAAACTGTGTAGATCCAAAATGGGAAAATGAAGCACTGCCTTCACTCTTCTTCATCCAAGTACACATTTCCAGGTTAAAGTATTGTTTGTAGAATCCAAGAGGTTGAATCATATGGTCTGCTAGGTTTTTTGGTGACAATCCAATTCGTTTGCACACTTTGTGTAGTGAAAATTGAGAGCAGATATCAAATTCTAAAAGAATCTGTAGGCTCTAATATTCCAGAAATATTCCATATAGTACAACCACAAAATCTGTAGCCAAGTAGCTCCATCAGGTAGAAGGGATATATCCAAGGAAAGACTTAACATTATCCAAGAGAAGGAATAATTAATTCTAGAAGACAGGTAACTCCAAAAATGATGCTGCCATACAAAATCTTCCACCACTTTATATCTCAGGAGTAGATATCCAACCAGCTGCAGGAAATATCCTCTACGATTCCATAAGATACCAGCCACTGGGATAGAAATCACTTCTGTTTCCAACCCAAATTAGGAAACATTGAGAATGCCCAAAACTTTAAATCCATCTGGGGCCCCTAAATATGAGTTTCTGTTTCACCATATCAAATACAAAATACCTGCCTACAGAAACCTTGGAACTTACCCATCAAGTCTCCGCTCATAACGTCCTTCTCGTGCATGAAGTGATGGTGGGGGGCCATAAGCAGGCCCTCCACCACCTCCTCTGAACCCAGAAACCTCTCTACTACGAGATGCTATGGAAACTGTATCATCCAATCCCCGAGCAGCGCTCGGAATGGTGCCTGGTTCATTATAATCCGTGCGTAGGTCTCTATCTCCCATTTTGTTGACTGAGTTGTGAGCCTTCTGTGCACTTTTGATGTCCACAAAATCCACAAAGGCAGCCACTCCTCCTTCAGAACCCCTCTTGGGGAGAATTTTGACACTTTCCACGCGGCCATATCTGAAAAAAAATAAAGTCAATGTTATTGTTGCATAGTAATAATTTTCCAAAAATAGTTTTATAAACTGTTTGTTATTTTTAAACAATTTACATTATGCATGTACGGGGGAGGGGTTGCGAGTTAACTTAAAATGGCTTTTAGGGCTTCCCTGGTGGCGCAGTGGTTGAGAATCCGCCTGCCAATGCAGGGGACACGGGTTCGAGCCCTGGTCTGGGAAGATCCCACATGCCACGGAGCAAGTGGGCCCATGAGCCACAATTACTGAGCCTGCGCGTCTGGAGCCTGTGCTCTGCAACAAGAGAGGCCGCGATAGTGAGAGGCCCGCGCACCGCGATTAAGAGTGGCCCCCGCTTGCCGCAACTGGAGAAAGCCCTCGCACAGAAACGAAGACAAAACACAGCCATAAATTAATTAATTAATTAATTAATTTTTTTTAAAAAATGGCTTTTAAACTCACATTTTTCTTTTTTGAGGCAAATATTTACAAACATTTTTACCACATTATTTTATTGCTCTCATTTTTTAAATATAGTATTTACTATAAACTGCCTTTTACCTTTCTGGAACACTTAGCTGAAATGACTCTCAGAAGTTTTTAGGAATTTTTACATTCTAAAAAAGGATATTATACCTAAGATAATCAAAGTAACTTACCAATCTTAAGAGATTTTCATTAAAGTAAAAACTGTAGCTAAAAATAGCTATTTTATAGATCTCATTTTAATTTAATTCATTAAGTGAAAATGATCTTAGTGAAAAAATGAGATGACTTCAAACACTCCTTACTGGAAGGCAAAATAAATTCAAATATTTTGTGCATTTGCAAGTGTCAGTCTAGTTTTTAACATAATCTTTTACCATTTAATTCTCTTTTCCAGGGGATTAAAAGAAAAAGTGTAAAAATTTATAATTTATGTATAATTGTTATTTATATAAATTAATAAATCAGAAAATCTTTTGACAGACTCTTATGTATACTTATAATTTGGCATTTTAGAAAGAAGGGCACAGCACTTTTAAATATAGCACTCTTATATGCTGGCAATCCAAGATCATAAATTTTTTTTTTTTTTTTAAATTTATGGCTGCATTGGGTCTTCGTTGCTGTGCACAGGCTTTCTCTAGTTGTGGTGAATGGGGGCTACTCTTTGCTGCAGTGCATGGGCTTCTCATTGCGGTGGCTTCTCTTGCTGTGGAGCACAGGCTCTGGGCACACAGGCTTCAGTAGTTGTGGCACACAGGCTCAGTAGTTGTGGCACACGGGCTTAGCTGCTCCGTGGCATGTGGGATCTTCCCGGACCAGGGCTCGAACCCGTGTCCCCTGCATTGGCAGGCAGATTCTTAACCACTGTGCCACCAGGGAAATCCCCAAGATCATAATTTTACACTTCCCCTGAAGAAGCTGACAACATTATCAGAAAGCCGAACTTTCCTTTTATATCCTCCAGTATGATTTAAGTTATTACCTCTCACAAGGGAAACATAATCTTAAAATCCAGTTTCATCAGGCAACTGAACTAGATGTAACGAAATTACTTGGGGTAAATTAACTGATGAAAGGATCTCTTAAATTTGGGGGGAAAATGATAGAAACTGAAATAGTTCTTTCCAAACAAACATTAAAAAAAATTACCTTCCAATGTATCTGACAAAGGACTTGTATCTAGAATATAAGAAATCTTACAACTGAACCCATTTTTAAAAAATAGGGAAGATGGGCTTCCCTGGTGGCACAGTGGTTAATAATCCGCCGGCCAATGCAGGGGGCATGGGTTCAAGCCCTGATCTGGGAAGATCCCACATGCCTCGGAGCAGCAGCTGCTGAGTCTGCGCTCTGGAATCTGCGAGCCACAACTACTGAGACCCGCATGCCTAGAGCCCATGCTCCGCGACAGGAGAAGCAACCGCAATAAGAAGCCCGCGCACCGCAGCGAAGAGTGGCCCGCGCTCGCCACAGCTGGAGAAAGCCCACGCGCAGCAGCGAGGACCCAAGATAGATAGATAGATAGATAGATAGATAGATAGATAGATAGACAGACAGACAGACAGACAGACAGACAGACAGACAGACAGGCAGACAGACAGATTCGTAAAAAAAAATAAAAATAAAAAATAGGGAAAACACTTCACCAAAGAAGAAATACAGATGGCAGATAAGCACAGAAAAAGATGCTCAAAATCAGTAGTCACAGGGAAATACAAATCAAAACCACAATAAAATACCACTTCACACCCACTAGGATTGCTATTAGAAAAGAGAACAGAACAGAACAAAACAAGTATTGGCAAGGATATGGAGAAATTTGAAACCTCCTGCATAGCTGGTGGAACTGTAAAATGGTGCAGCCACTATGGAAAGTGGCATTTTTCTCCAAAAGTTAGGCATAGAATTACCATATGACCCAGCAATTCCATTCCTAGGTATATACCCAAGAGAACTGAAAACTGGGGCTCAAAAAGATACATTGCACAAATGTTCACTGCATCATTATTCACAAAAACCAAA
The DNA here is from genome assembly GCF_028021215.1 of Eschrichtius robustus. Lineage (NCBI taxonomy): Eukaryota > Metazoa > Chordata > Mammalia > Artiodactyla > Eschrichtiidae > Eschrichtius > Eschrichtius robustus. The sequence continues at coordinate 12,470,771 of NC_090826.1, read as the reverse complement.
AGATGGAAACAACCCGACTGTCCATCAATGGATGAATGGATAAACAAAATGTGGTATATACAAACAATGGAATATTATATTAAAACATAAAAAGAAATGAAGTTTCGATACACACTACAACATGGATAAACCTTGAAAACATCATACTAAATGAAATAAGCCAGACACAAAAGGACAATTAGTTTATGATTCCACTTACATGAAGTATCTGGAATAGACAAATTCATGGAGACAGAAAGTAGAACAGAGGTTAACAGGGGCTGGGGAGACATTGCTTAATGACACAGAGTTTTTGTGTGGGATGAAAAAAATTCTAGAAATAGATAGTGCTGATGGTTACATAACATTGTGAACGCACTTTTTTTGGCCGCGCCAAGCAGCTTGTAGGATCTTAGTTCCCCGACCAGGGATCAAACCTGGGCCCTGGCAGTGAAAGCGCTGAGTCCTAACCGCTGGACCGCCAGAGAATTCCCTGTGAATGCACTTAATGCCACTGAATTGAACACTTAAAAATAGTTAAGATAATAAATTTTGTATATTTTAACACACACACACAACTTATCACTAAGCCCAAGACCACATAGGTTTCTCTATTAGAAAGGAGAAAAAAGAAAAAAGAGGGAAGCATCAGCCAATTCCCCGTCAAAAAAGTCAGTCAGCCAAAGCATAATACAGGGAAAACAAATATTTAAACTTAAATTCTTAATAACAAAGAGCTAAATGCAATACTGAAAAGAAGGACCAAATACTTAATGCATAGATTATGCGTGTAGAACAAAGTCAAATGGCCCTCCGTCCTCAAAAGGGTGGGCTCACGGTTCCCATAATTTTTACATAAGGAGAGTACACTCTGGAAACAAAATATGAATTTATCTCCAAATTTAACATAATAGAACTTTATCAGGTATTACATTACTCTTCTATACTGAGAAGACTGGAAACTCCCAAATTAAAAAAAAAAAAAAACCTGCTTAACTCCTCACAGCCATGAGAACTCAGCTGGTAAATGTAAATGTGATGTCCTGATTTTATCTACTCTTTCCAAAACAACACAGTTCCTATAGTATTTAAGTATTCAAATGAAACATTTACTGACATCTATTAATTAAAAAAGAAAAAAGAGCAAAAGTAATAAAACCACAGTTAAATAGTATTTCTTTTTTTTAAACATCAAGCCTTAGTTACAGGTTTTCAGAGAACCTATGGAACAGTCTCCAGTAATATGCACAAAATATTTTCTTAAATTACATAGTCAAAGGTTGTAGTAATAAGTTAACTCATTTGTAATTTTTAAAGAATCAAGAAAACCTAATTTTTTTTTAAATGAGAACATAAAATTAAGAAAGTGTGCTTGATTGCTACAAGCTGCAGTATATAGCAATCTAATGGGTTTGTCTTCAAAAACACAATCAAAAAACAACATTAAATTGGCTTCCGTTTGGTCAAAAATATTCACCATCAAAAAATATTAAATTGATCAACATACACTATAATTCTTCTACGTTTTTAAGAGAGAATTTTAAAATAACCCAAAACAATGCCAGATTTGCTGAGATGTCTGGTCTTTCAACATGTGACTATTTATATAGTCAAATTTATATAGTCCTTAGCATTTCCTTGAAGAATATAATTGCAGTGTATTAATGGCCTCACATTTTACATTTGAGAGCATCATGATATACTCTAATGTTTTTCCTCCACTATGAGAAAAGAGTAGGGTTCTAATCCTGAATCAATTATTTTTAATTTTATGGTTCTTAGCAGGCACTGTTGTAGGCACTTGATGCATATCAGGGAATAAAACAAAGATCCCTAGTCTCATGGAATTGATTTATTTACAATTTTCAGCTCCTTGATATGTGAAAAGAAGATTCCTCCTATTCTAAACTTTTCCTCAACTCTACAAGAAACTTACTTTGTTAATTTCCAAAGCAACACCAAATACATAAAGCTAAAGATCATTAGTATGCTAAAACCCAATGAATTCTCTCAATACCCTTTCTTTCTAAAAGTTACTACATTCATCCATTATTAGCTGGTTTATCAATAAGAATGCAATTATTAATTTTAATCCTACCTTTTTTTGCAAGAGACCCTACTAATAATAAGCAATAGCAAAGAATAGCCACTATTCGTTTTCACACAAGTCCTCCTACTACAGAAAACAATCCTCCCCAAGTCATTTTTGAAACATCTACCTGTTATTCAGGATAGACTTACAGAATTGTAACGAGGAGAATATCAGCCTCTTTGAAGACGCATGCAATTAACCTAAAACACCCATTCATCTAAAACCCAACACATCACTTTCCAAAGATTACATATTTTATCAAACTATCAATTCGTTGTGTATTGCCCACTTTTCCACCCTTCCACCCCATCATGGCTAAGCTGTTCCTTATTCAAAAGAAAATGATCAATAAGTATGAATAGACAGAAAGCGAAAAGCAAATGAGCATGCTGTAAGCGATAAAAAGGCCTAAGAAGGGCTTCCCTGGTGGCGCAGTGGTTGGGAGTCCACCTGCCAATGCAGGGGACATGGGTTCAAGCCCTGGTCCGGGAAGATCCCACATGCCGCGGAGCAACTGAGCCCGCGTGCCACAACTACTGCAGCCTGCGCGCCTAGAGCCCATGCTCTGCAGCAAGAGAAGCCACCGCAATGAGAAGCCCGCTCGCCGCCACTAGAGAAAGTCTGCGTGCAGCAACGAAGACCCAACACAGCCTAAAAAAAAAAAAAAAAAGGGCCTAAGAGATGAGTATTACAGTCTGGTTGGGTGACCTTTAATAGTAGAAACAACAAATATTTGTGTTTTCTTATTTTTATATTATGAAAATATTCAAAATCATTCCTCTTCCAAACTCAGACAGTTGGGTCATAAATATATCTGTTACAACCACCAAATTATCTCCAATAATGCAGGAACATCAACACTTACTTATATAACCCTTTTATAGTAAAAAATTTTTATGAAGGAATTACTAATTTATAAATCAACCACTTGATCCTATATTTAGATCAAAAGACTGGTTTCCCCTATGTGTTAGACCTTTATTTTATTTCCTATACCAGTGACTACAAATACTTCAAGAATGCCAAAAGGCAGAATCCCCTAGAAACTTAAATAATGCATCATAACAGCATTTAAATTGGATCTGGCCACATTTTTCCTACATAATCACAGGTCATATTTTTTATTGTGATAAAATATAACATAAAATTAGCTATTTTAACCATTTTTAAGTGTACAATCCCAATCTTTTCAAATTAATCACAGCTATTTCTTGTCATCAACATAGTAGAGGTAGACATTAAAGCTACCTCATTCACAATTACTGATACCCCCCATACTTCAAACCATTAAAAGTAGTAAGTAGCTCAGAATCATATACTTAGATGGCAAAACTCCTGCAGTTTGGACATACCCAAATAAGATGGTAATATTTTTAATATGTCATATGTCTCATTAAATCAGTTAAAATAAGTTAAAATCCAAAAGAAGAACTTGTTTTAACAATTATCTAGAATGACAAAGATAAATTTAAATTGTTAGCATGACAATGATAAACTACAAGTTAACAGTTTTACTCTATCCAAAGACAATGATCAAAAATTGATATAAACCCAGAAAATAGAAAATATTTGCAAATTATTTATCTGACAGGAGCTCTTACAACTCAACAATGAAAAAGACATAATGCAATTTAAAAATAGGCAAAGGATATAAATAGACAATTTCTCTAAAAATATATACAAACAGCCAATAAACACACAAAAATTTGCTTAACAACATTAGACTTTAGGAAAATAAAAACCAAAACCACAATGAGATACCACTTCACACGCAACAGGATGGCTAGAATATTGATAAAAGCGACAGACAATAACAAGTATAAGGAGAAATCTAAACCCTAATAAATTGCTGGTGAGATTGTAAAATGGTACAGCCACTTTGGAATTCAATTTGGCAGTTCCTCAAAATGTTAAACTTAGAATTACCGTATAATCCAGCAATTCTACTCCTAGGTATGAACTGAAAAGAGAAGTCCACATAAAAACACATACAGGGGCTTCGCTGGTGGCGCAGTGGTTGAGAATCTGCCTGCCAATGCAGGGGACACGGGTTCGAGCCCTGGTCTGGGAAGATCCCACATGCCGCGGAGCAACTAGGCCCGTGAGCCACAACTACTGAGCCTGCGCGTCTGGAGCCTGTGCTCCACAACAAGAGAGGCCGCGATAGTGAGAGGCCCGCGCACCGTGATGAAGAGTGGCCCCCACTTGCCACAACTAGAGAAAGCCCTCACACGAAACGAAGACCCAACACAGCCATAAATAAATAAATAAATAAATAAATAAATAAATAAATAAATAAATAAATAAAATTTTAAAAAAAAACAACAACACATACAGAGGGAGGGCTTCCCTGGTGGCTCAGTGGTTGAGAATCTGCCTGCCAATGCAGGGGACACGGGTTCGAGCCCTGGTCTGGGAAGATCCCACATGCCACAGAGCAGCTAGGCCCGTGAGCCACAATTACTGAGCCTGCGCGTCTGGAGCCTGTGCTCCGCAACAAGAGAAGCCGTGATAGTGAGAGGCCCGCGCATCACGATGAAGAGTGGCCCCCACTTGCCGCAACTGGAGAAAGCCCTCGCACAGAAACGAAGACCCAGCACAGCCATAAATAAATAAATAAATAAAAATAATTTAAAAAAAAAAACACATACAGAAATGTTCACAGTATCATTATTCATAATAGCCAAAAAAATGGAAACAAACCAAATGTTCAACTGCTGAGTGGATTTTTTAAAATGTGGTATTATGTCCATACAATGGAATGTCATTTGGCAATAAAAAGGAATGAAGTTCTTATACATGCTACAACATGGATGAACCTCGAGAACACTATAAGGGAAAGAAGCCAATCACATATTTTATGATTCCATATATATGTGAAAGGTCCAAAACAGGCAAATACACAGAAATAGAAAATAGATTAGTGGATTCCAGGAGATGGGGAGAAGGAAGAATGGGGAATGACTGCTAATGGGTATGGGGGTTTCATACTGGAGTGATGAAAATGTTCTGAAATTAGTGGTGATAGCTGCGTAACTCTTCAAATATACTAAAAACAACTGTACACTTTTCAAAGGAAAAATTTTATGCCATGTGAATTATATCTCGTTAAAACTGTTATTAAAAGAAAAAAGACAAAAAATAGTACCTGTCACTGTCTTTTATATTTATTTATTTGGCTGCACCGGGTCTTAGTTGTGGCATGCGGGATCTTTAGTTGCGGCATGTGGATCTAGTTCCCTGACCAGGGACTGAACCTGGGCCCCCTGCACTGGGAGCACAGAGCCTTAGCCACTGGACCACCAGGGAAGTCCCTGTCACCATCTTTTAATACAACAGATTTTACATCTCCTTTAGTCACAAGTGTCTGCGTTATCTCAATACAAATCAACTGTCTGCCATGTTTCCTGTAAATGGGCACATTTAAGGAAGACATTTTCTATTTCAAGCATGCCTGCCTGGGAAGATAAGTAACCCATTAGATGACAGCCAAAACCTATCTTCATTTCATGGAGATATAGAATTCTTTCAGGAAATCTACTGTGAAATAAATTTATGTATAAAAGATTTAAAAACTATTCTTAAATAATTAATATATTCCCCTTTAATCACTTTATCTTTGGAGTAAGTACAAATGATTACTAAAGATGAAAAAAACAGACTCAGAATCCCTAAAGCCAGCAAAGGGCAGTCAAACACAGGCCCCTAGCCTCATTTTAGAAAAAGCTAATATCCTAAAATGTTTCTCTACTTGGAGGAATGGGGGAGAGGTGGAAAAAGAAGGGGGGGGGGGGGAGAATGATTTGTAATATTTTGCTGATTTGTGTTCTCTCTCTGCCAAAATATATATATATATATATATATATATATATATATATATATATATATATATATTAGTTTGTTGTAGTCTTCGGTCTGGAAAAGACACTCAGCCTGAGATAAAAGCCCTATGTCATAAAGGAAAAGACCATATAAATTAAACCATATAAAAATTACAGCTCCTAAATAGCAAAATACAGTCAAAAGACAAATGGGGAAAAATACTTGCACATGAGAAATAAGTGATTTCCTAAATATACAAACTTCTTCCAAATCAAGGGAGACAGAGGTCCAAACAAAACAGAGGCAAAATTCCCAAATAGGAAATTTTTTTTTTAATATTTATTTTATTTATTTATTTGGTTGCATCGGGTCTTAGTTGCAGCAGGCGGGCTCCTTAGTTGTGGCATGCGAACTCTTAGTTGAGGCATGCATGTGGGATCTAGTTCCTGGACCAAGGATCGAACCCAGGCCCCCTGCATTGGGAGCACGGAGTCTTAACCACTGTGCTACCAGGGAAGTTCCAGGAAATTCTTTAAAAATACACCCATACACACAAAATGGTAAACAGAACAAACACATTCAAAAAAGCTGCTCAATTTCCACTCAAAATTTCAAAAATCCAAATTTAAAAAAAAAAGTGCCATGCAACACAAAGACCTAAATTTTAATAATACCTAGATATTAGCTAGAGTCTAAGAAAATAGATACTTTCATAACACTGTCTGCAGGAGTATAAATTAGAGAAACCTCTTAGGAAGACAATTTGATAGACTGCTAAGTAAGCAACACTGTTTATAACAGTTAAAAAAAAAAAAAAGAAAGAGAAAAAAAAAGAAGAAAAAAAAAGCAACGCACCATTCCACTTTCTCTATGAATTTGACTGCTCCGGGAAACTAATGTAAGTAGACTCATACAATATTTGTCCTTTTGTGACAGCCTTATTTCACTTAGCATAAAGTCTTCAAGGTTCATCCATGTTGAAGCATGTGTCAGAATTTCCTTTCCTAACATAATATTGTAAATCAACAATACTTCAATTTAAAAAAGAAGAATTTCCTTCCTTTCTAAGGCTGAATACTCCTCCATGATACATATTTTGTTGTCACACATTCTGTTTATCCTTTCATGGGTCATGAACACTTAGATTGCTTCTACCTTTTGGCTATTGTAAATGCTTCTATGAACATAATACATTACTTTTTAAAAATGAAAAACGATTTATTGATTCTAATTAGAAAAGGTTTAAGAAAACTTGAAGACTGAAGATAAGCTTAATTCAACCAACAAAACTATAGTCAGCTGTTTATCAAATCCATGGTTAGTGCCTAGGTTCCTGTACATGAAAACTTGATGACTACAACCCTTGGGAAAAGGCAATGTTTTCAGTAAAGTTTTGAATGACAAAATTCTTCAGAACTATTACCGGCACCGTTACTTCAGTGAAAAAATACGTATATGCATTATTTTGCACCAATCTAATGGTGCAAAATAACTATTTACTAAGTAAAATTAATTGTTAACAAAAAGATAGTGCGCAACTGATATGTAAACCTCTGAAAGATTATCCAATTATAAGGAGAAAAAAATCCCAAAGATTCTATGATCTTTAGATGTTACTGGTTACATAAAATAGGAAGACTGAATCTTTTAGACAATCTTAGAAAGAATTCATAAGGTACTTCTTCAGAGACTAGGAGGGAAGAGTTTACACTCTAAAAGTCAAAATATATAGTGCAGGGGACTTCTCTGGCAGTCCAGCAGTTAAGACTCTATGTTCCCAATGCAGAGGGCCTGAGTTCGATCCCTGGTCAGGGAACTAGATCCCGCATGCCGCAACTAAAAGATCCCACATGCCGCAACTAAAGATCCCACACGCCGCAAAATCCCACGTGCCACAACTAAAACCCGGTGTAGCCAAATAAATAAATATATATATATATACACACACACACACACACACACACACACACACACACAGACATACAGTACAGGGATACAGACAACGATGGTGGCCACTAAGTTAACATTTGGACATTTCTTCTCACAATAATTCATGAACAACTTCATAAATGTGTCTGATTTACATAGTACTGAGAAAAGCTCAAGTATAATTGTAAAGAGAATGCAAATGACCATGATTAACCATTTCTTAAAGTAATGGCAGTAAATAAAATAGTTAGATGAAGAAAAAAAGGAGCAAGGTAAGTTGATCAAAAGGGGAAGGCTGGAGAAAACAAAGTTGAAGTAGCAGAAGCCAAGAAACTAACAAAAATCCACATCAAGAGTCCGGGGTGTAAATGCAAAGGACTCTTTGAAAATGTGCTTCCTACCTGGCTTAATAGGACTATTACAGTACAACTGCTGAGACGGAAATTAACTTCTAACCTATGGCTTACTTCTTAGTTAAACAACAGTTTAAAAAAAGACTTTGAGAAATTTATAAATTCCCTCTAATATTTCACTTGATTAGACTTCTATCCTTATTTCACAATATATGGTTACTTAGAATAGAATCAGAACAAATGTGATCTTTTTGTAATATACATAAATTCCATATTCTTTTCATCCACCACTCTATTTCTGTAAATCTTTAAAGACTACCTATATTTCCAGATTAAGGAAATGGGTCTTCTTTATCACTCTTTAATCTTAAAAGGCCTTTGGGTTTTTCTACTCAATTCCAATGGTTTATAAACTTTTAAATAATCATGCTTCCCAATAAAAACTCTACATGAAATTAAGCCTATTAAATTAAGAAATAAGTCACCAGTCTCTATGCCAATCATTCCTGAAACTTATTAAATATGCAAACTTCTCCAGTCAACACTTTATTCATTAATTATAATCTCTAGAACTAAAAAGCTTTTCTTTACAAGCAAAAACTTTATACAAATTTCCAATAAGATCAACACAAAGGAAATCAAATGTCATAACCCTGTGAAACCCCAAGCTGTGATCAAAGTTCCTTTCATACATCTACTTTTAGACTGGCACAGCAAACTTATGCTGAAAAGGAATAATCTGTGTCAAAAACCACCGTGGAAAGGGCTATTTCATAAAAAAAAAAATAACAGAGAGGTATAAGTGACAAGAAAAACTAGAGTATATCCTTATACACCTTAGATTAGTATAACAAAGCACAGACACCATTTTTTTAAATTAACTGCAATATAATTTAAAACTATTTGAAACTTTACAAATGCCACTTAAGTCTGAACCCAAGAAAGACTATTTTTGATTGATGAGCATAGCTGGTTAGGAGAATGATTCATCTGAAAGGAACTGGCACACCAATGTTTTGTATGATGGCTACACAGTATTTCTAGATATTAAGCTCTTTTATAATCCAACTAATCATCAAAATATACTTTTTTTAAATCTTCACAGCATTCCAGTGACCTTTATGCACTATGAAGAATGGGTAGAATGAGATTTTCTTTTTTTTTTTTGCATGAGAGAGCTTTTAATATTATACTTATTCATCTCTCACTTTAGATTTTCAGTTATCAATGGAAACACCATTTGTATCAAAAGCTGACACAGTGAGCATATACAAAGGAGAGTCACGTATAGATTTTCACTGATCCCATAGAGATGTTACATGTCCTATTTTACACCTTGTTTTGTCATTTAGTATTTTTCCATGCCAATAAAGACCCTTTACCAGTTCTAACACGGTGTGCCCTAGAACAAGATTTTCTAAACCAAAAAGACCTTAGAAATCTTTTTTTTTTTTTTTAATTTATTTTTTGGCTGCATTGGGTCTTCGTTGCTGTGCGCGGGTTTTCTCTAGTTGCAGCGAGCGGAAGCTACTCTTCATTGTGGTGCTCGGGCTTCTTGTTGCGGTGGCTCCTCTTGTTGCGGAGCTCTAGGCGCATGGGTTTCAGCAGTTGCAGCACGCGGGCCCTAGAGTACAGGCTCAGTAGTTGTGGTGCACGGGCTTAGTTGCTCCGCGGCATGTGGGATCTTCCCAGACCAGGGATCGAACCCGTGTCCCCTGCATTGGCAGGCGGATTCTTAACCACTGCACCACCAGGGAAGTCCCCTTATAAATCTTATAATCCGACCCATTCAATTTATGGGAGAAAATAAATGTACCTACTTTAGATAATAAATGTGTTACTGGGAACTTCCCTGGTAGTCCAGTGGGTAAAACTCCACGCTCCCAATGCAGGGACCCCGTGTTCAATCCCTGATCAGGGAACTAGATTCCACATGCATGCCGCAACTAAAGAGTTCGCATGCCGCAACTAAGAGTCCACATGCTGCAACAAAGATCCCACGTGCCACAACGAAGATCCCGAGTGCAACAACGAAGATCCAGCACAGCCAAAATAAATATTTAAATAAATAAACAAATAAATGTGTTACTGAAGAGTTAAGGTGTCTTATTTTGTTTTTGTTTTTTTGGCCGCACCGCACAGCTTGCAGGATCTTATAGCTCCCGGACCAGGGATTGAACCTGGGCCTTAGGCAGTGAGAGCACAGAGTCCCAACCACTGGACTGCTAGGGAATTCCCTGTCTTTTTTATATACAGCATCACATACTAACTGAATTTTAGATACTCTCTATAAATTGAGATTTTTGCAAATCTTGTTTTCTTTGACTAAGGCTGAACCCACCCATAGAATAGAAATTAATATCTATTATGGCATTTAATTCTAACATTGGATGTGCTTGAAATTCATTTCATTGAAAGAATTCAAGCTGACTAAAAGGAACAACCTTTAAAAATCTAAGGATTCCATGATTTATATGATAAAACTGGGGGAGGGGGGTGGTGGATGAAAAAACAGAAAAAAATTCCCACAAGAAAAACAGCAATTCTAATCCTATAAGTTTACAAAGAGGAAAAAGAGGAGGGGAAAAATAAAGCTATTCACAGGACACTAACTTTGTTTTGTTTACTAGTCTTAAAGTTTTTCAGTGATTCTTAACTTTATAACCTCAACCTTTTTATGTCAAAGCTAAAGTAAGTACTTAAATATACTGCTAGCATTCTATTCTTAACATAATGGTTTGCCTAAACCAATATTTCTTACACTTTTTTCCACGGACTGCTTTGACAGCCAGTGAAACCTATAAACCCTTTCTCAGACTATTATTAAATTAATCAAGTAAAATGCACAAATTACAAAGAAACCAATTATATTGAAATACGATTATCAACTTTTGAACATACAGGAAATACAGAGGACAAAAGGTGATGTTAATGTATACCACAGGACAGGCATGTAATCAGCAAAACACACACTGAGAAACTCTACAACTTGGTTTCCAACAAATTAGTTGTAAGCAGAGAGATTAAAACCTATGGATTAAAAAAGGTTTAAATAGTCCCATGTCCATCAGTAAGTAAATAAACTGTGGTATCCTGACTGTGGTGGTGGTGATTACAAGGATGCCTACATTTCTCAAAATTCAACAAATTCAACACTTGAAATAGGTACATTTTACTGTATGCAAATTATACCTCAATAAAATTTTTAAAATATATCTTATGTACCTTATTTAGAGCCTGAGTGGAAAAAAAAAAAGATTCTTAAAACAATTACAAACTCGAGTACTGGCTGGATATTTGAAAATACTGACTGGGTATTTGAAATAAGGATATACCACAGTATTGCTGAATATCTTTAAAAAGTTCTTATCTTCTAGAGATAAACACTGAAATACTTGTGGATTAAATAAGATGTCTGGGATCTACTTCAAAATAATACCAACTATACACATTGTAGGGCTTGTGCAAAGGAATAAGATTCTTAATTCATTAAGGAACTCTTTGGACGGGTGAAGAGTAGTGTAGAGGGAGCAGAAAAAAAAAGTTGATGCAGCCACTATGGAAAGCAGTATGGAGGTGCCTGAAAAAGTTAAAAACAGAATTACCATATGACACAGCAATTCCACTTCTGGGTATATAACCAAGGAAACGGAAAACACCAATTTGAAAAGATATGCATCTCCATGTTCACTGCAGCATTTTATTTACCAAAGCCAAGATACAGAAACAACCTGTGTCCAGGGATTGATGGATGGATAAAGAACATGTGGCATATGTGGTGTGCGCATATGCGCGCGCGCGCACACACACACGCACGCACACACACACGCACGCACACACACAATGGAATACTATTCAGCCGTAAAAAAGGAAATCTTGCCATTTGCAACAACATGGATAAACCTTGAGGGCATTATGCTAAGTGAAATAAGTCAGAGAAAGACAAATACCATATGAACTCACTTATATGTGCAATCTTAAAAAAAAAAAGTCATTGATACAGAAAACAGATTGGTGGTTGGGGGTTGGGGTGATGGGTGGAATGAAAGGGCTCAAAAGATATAAACTTCCAATTATAAAATGAGTAAGTCATGGGGATATAATGTACAGCACAGTGACTACAGTTAATATTGTATTGCATATGTGAAAGTTCCTAAGAGAGTAAATCTTGAAAGTACTTATCACAAGGAAAAAAAACGTTTTTTGTAACTATGTATGGTGAGGAATGTTAACTAGACTTATTGTGGTGATCATTTTGCAATATATACAAATATCAGATCATTATGTTGTACACCTGAAACCAATATAATGTTATATGTCAGTTATACTTCAGTTAAGAATTAAATTAATTTAAAATTAGTATTAAAATTTTTAAGTTAAAACAAACAAAAAAAGAAATAAGGTTGAGGTCAATAAGCTTGGGGGGAAGTAGGGCGAGGGCAAGATTTTGCTGAGATACCACACAAAGTGAGTGACTGACGCCCAAATAAATGGAGCAATGATGATACCTAAAAAACAAACTCCCTTCTTACTAGCCCCTCTTCTGAATGACTCAGCATATAATACAGATCATACTGATCCTGTGATTAACCTCATGTCATAAAGTCAGTGGTGGAAGTAAAACCAAAAGTAAAATTTTAAAAGTGGGGTAGCTCTAAATCTGCTTACAAATGGCACCAGAGGCAGGTAATTCATTCATCCACAAGTTGTCTCCTATGAGAGAAAAAACTGAAGATAAAAACATGCAAGTCATTTCCAGCCCCACCTTCCTTTTCTTGCCTTGCCTTCCACCTCCCCCACAATGTTGGTTTCCAAAGAGAAAAGGCAAGAGGGAGGTGATTTGACGCAGAGGCAGCAGGGGCGAGGTGCCCAGAGGTGGCAGGCAGAGGTGGGGGAGGCAGAGTGGTTGGCCTATTAGTTACACTGAGAACATACTGGGCAAGTAAGTAAATATATTGAGAATAATGAGAGGTTTCTCACTGTCTGAGAAGGGATTTATAAACATGGAAATGGGGAGGTTAGAAAGAATCCTCAGGTACTGAAACATGTGTGAACACAGTTTCAAAATATATTATATAGAAATACATGTATTATATATACATGTAAACATATATACATGTGTACACACACAACACATATCCTCTTAGCTCTGCAGCAGTGGGTAAACTGTGCACCCAGATCTTGCGTTTCTAAATACCATCCCTCCCTAAAAGGAACCAGAATCTCTTGGAGAATGGCTGATTACAGGACTGGGAAAGGGAAAATACACGATGAGCCTTTGTTGTTGCCAGAAATAAAGAAATGCTTAAAAGAGTAGTGGGGCGATATCAAAAGGACACGGTAGCCAGTTTGAAGGAGCTCCCACTGGTCAAATCTAGAATGATTTCGGTATCAAAATAAGCAAGCCCTGAATTAAAACCCATTGAAAAAACTGGAAATCATATATATGAGTGTGTGTATATATATTTCCAAATATAATTATGGAAAATTCTTACCTACAGCAGAATAAATGTGTAAGAAATCACAGTAATAGATTCTCATTTGGCAACAATCACAGCAGTATATAATACAGTCAAGAGTTATCAATGGGGGACTACCCTGGGGGTCCAGTGGTTAAGAGTCTGCCTTCCAATGCAGGGGATGTGGGTTTGATCCCTGGTCGGGGAACTAAGATCCCACATGCCACGGGGCAACTAAGCCCGTGCGCCACAACTACTGAGCCCGTGCACCAAAACTAGAGAGAGAAGCCCGCATGCTGCAACGAAAGATTCCGCATGCCACAACTAAGACACAATGCAGTCAAAAATAAATAAATGAATAAATAAATATTAAAACAAAAGTTATCAATAGATGCTAAGGCTACTGGGTTTAGGGTTGATGATGGAAGAGACTAACAGTGTAATACTGGAATATCTCCCCATAAAATGCTAATCAAATAAAGGGGGGAAAATGGTGAAGACACTAACTTTACTAGGTAATCAAAGTTAACATCACCAGTGGTGGGATGGATCCAGTACTGTCTCCATATTCTGAAAAAGCACAGAATCACTTCTCTGGTATTCCTGCCAAGATTGCAAGACCTGATCTGGTCATGAGGTAATACTGGACAGACCTGGGTAGAGGGTCAGCCTGCAGAATGAAAGAATTATGCTCTTGGGCTTCCCTGATGGCTCAGTGGTTAAGAATCCGCCTGCCAATGCAGGGGACACGGGTTCGAGCCCTGGTCTGGGAAGATCCCACATGCCGCGAAGCAACTAAGCCCGTGTGCCACAACTACTGAGCCCGCGTGCCACAACTACTGAAGCCCGCGTGCCTAGAGTCCGTGCTCCACAACAAGAGACGCCACTGCAGTGAGAAGCCCGCACACCGCAAAGAAGAGTAGCCCCCACTCGCCACAACTAGAGAAAGCCCGCACGCAGCAACGAAGACCCAACGCAGTCAAAAATAAATTAATTAATTAAAAATAAAAAAAGAATTGTGCTCTTTAAGACTATCAGGCACATGAGAATTAGGGTAAGAAACTGTTCCAGACAGACGACACATGACAACCAAAGGCAATACATGGTACTGGCTAGGATCCTGGACCAAAAAGGAAAGAGGGACATTGTTGGGATGGCTGGCATCATTTGAATGAGGTCTATGGATTGAGTAATAGTGCTATACCAATGTTGATTTCCTTGCCGAAAATACTGTATAGTGCAATGCAGTTTTGGGGAGATACACACTGGAGAATTTAAGGATGTCATGCCAGGAAAAGACAAGAGAAGGTAATGGAGCAAATGCGGCAAAATGCTAACAACTGAGGAATTTGTGTGAAGGGAATGTGGGAATTCTTTGCACTTTTCCTGAACTATTTCAAAATAAATTTTAAATGAAAAACAACAACAACAACAAACAAACACACAGGAAGGCGAGAAGTGGATCTAGGTGTATGGATAGGCCTTCATTCCTGTGTATCAAATGCCATATTTTCAGAGGCCTTCCTTGTCTCTCCCACCCACATTACTCTCCATCCCCTCCTCTGCTTTATTTTTCCTCATAAGGCAGAATACGTCATGGTTGATGGTCACTGGGGCTGAACGATGGGTACATGAGATTTATTTACTGTTTTTCTACTTTTGTGTATGTTCAAAATTCTCCAAGGTAAAGTTTTAAAAGTATATCCACAACACAGATTGATCATACAGTAATATATATATGCATCTTTACTGATGCATTAAGTATTTAGCAGCAGGTCTAATAGCTACTGTCATTTCCAAGTTGTGATGAGCATAAATGAAATATCTGCAACAACTGTAATGTAAAATATGAAAATACATCTGACTGGTGTTGGTGGTGAAATCATCACAGGTACTACTAATACTATCATGTTGGTACTACACCACAATATAGTTATAATTGATGGAAATGCTGAATTCTGATTAAGAAGTTAGTGAAAATAAAGATATACTATTTTCCTATCCAAATTTAAGTACCTCCTCCTAAGTTCTGGTGTAAATAGTAATAGTTTTCATTCTAACATCCTTTTGATATAATAAAGTGATAAACTTTTAAAATCTTTTTTCTTTTCATCTGAGGTTACTTAAATAATCTTAAGTGGGGAATTCCCTGGCAATCCAGTAGTTAGGGTTCCTTGCTTCCACTGCAGGGGGCATGGGTTCGATCTCTGGTCGGGGAACTAAGATCCTGCATGCTGTGCCACGTGGCCAAAAAATTAAAATTAAAAAATTAAAAAAATAAAGAATAAAAAAATCTTGAGTGAAAAAGAGCCTTTACTGCAGACAGCATAAATTTTAAAAATTAATGGTTGAAACAAAAATCCACCACCTACTAATTTATTGACTTACAAAAGATGCAAATCACTATACATCAAATGTAGTTTGTAAAATACAAAGTGTTTTTAAGTAGAGTAAAAATATCCTAGTTTTTTAATCAAAGGAATAAAATGGGGTATTTTTTTAAAAATCACTGAGTCAACTTTAAGAATCAAAGAAACTATAAATGTATTACATGTAAAAGTACATATACTGTGTGTAAACATAAGAATGTTACAAAGTCAATACAAGACATAAACAGAAAAATCATTTCATTTGTCAATGTAACCCAAACTCAGCACCTAATACAAAGATACAAAGACATACACATACCCCCAGAGTTTAATGCTGGACTAAAAATCTAGCACCAAGTACATAACACAAGCAATAATAGGTGTCTTCCATTTGAATTTTCCCAGAAATATTCCTTAGCTGTAAGAGGTGGATCAGTTCTTATATAATAAAAATCTTTAAACATGCTAGATTTCAATTCATCCCTATACTCAAAATGAAATCCTAAGTAATTAAATCCAGAAATTCACTAAATTTAAGTTAGGGTTTTATAGAGATATCCCGTTGTGGGTTTTTTGGGGGGTTTTTTTTGTGGGTTTTTTTTTAGATGTTTATAATTTTCAACTTGGCAGACAGTGACACATGTAGGGGGAAAAATCGGAATACTGCAATACTTTAACATTATACCAAGAACATCTTTTCACTGCAAAGCGTATTTCCACACACTAAAAACCAGCTAGACAGCACACAAAATTATATGATTTCTAATAAATTGATTAAACATCCTAATTGGTTTCCAAAATACAGTATGCTATTTTCATTCAAAATATGAGTAGCGGGCTTCCCTGGTGGAACAGTGGTTAGGAATCCGCCTGCCAATACAGGGGACACGGGTTCGAGCCCTTGTCCGGAAAGATCCCACATGCCGCGGACCAACTAAGCCCGTGCGCCACAACTACTGAGCCTGGGCTCTAGAGCCCGCGAACCACAACTACTGAGCCCGCGCGCCTAGAGCCCATGCTCCACAACAAGAGAAACCACTACGATGAGAAGCCCACGCACCGCAACAAAGAGTAGCCCCTGCCTGCCGCAACTAGAGAAAGCCCGGGCGCAGCAACGAAGACCCAACGCAGCCAAAATATAAAATAAAAGAAAGAAAGAAAGAAAATTTAAAAAAAAAATTTGAGTAGCTGTAAGACATATAATAATAAAGAAAACATTAAACAAAACAAACAGTAAAGGTTAGAAATTGAACTACAGAAAAGTGTTCCTTTGGGCTTCCCTGGTGGCGCAGTGGTTGAGAATCTGCCTGCTAATGCAGGGGACACGGGTTCGAGCCCTGGTCTGGGAAGATCCCACATGCCGCGGAGCAACTAGGCCCGTGAGCCACAACTACTGAGCCTGCGTGTCTGGAGCCTGTGCTCCGCAACAAGAGAGGCCGCGATAGTGAGAGGCCCGCGCACCGCGATGAAGAGTGGCCCCCGCTTGCCGCAACTAGAGAAAGCCCTCGCACAGAAACGAAGACCCAACGCAGCCAAAAAAAAAAAAAAAGAAGAAAAAAGAAAAGTGTTACTTTATTTAGTCTCCTTGTTCAGCAGACTAATATGTCAGTTTAAAGTTGACGAACAACTGTTTATTTCAAATCATCCAATATCAACATTCAGGGGCACAATCTGAATGAATATACATACTCAAGGTATTTTTCAGCCTGCAGTGTTTACTCTAAATACTGTGACTAGTTAAATACAGCTCAAACACTAGGGAGTCTTAAAAGTAAAAGCAAAAAAATATATAGTCCCCAACTGGAATATGCTAGTTTTCATAAAATATTTCAATTTTTTTTTTAATTTAGGCAAAATTTCAAACTAAGAGAAAAATGAGACCTGGAAGACTATTTGGAAAAACTTCCACATTACCACTATCTCTATAACTTCTATACAAATCTTTCCAAACCATTAGTGTTTACAGGATTAAAAATGTCTCCTAAATCAAGCCCGAAATCTCTTCATAAGCATACCAAACAATACAACGCCTGAGCAATCAAGAGTCCACAAGAAAGGTAGTTGGGAAAAGGTGCCCTCTACACAAGTCAAACACCATCATTCTTCTTGGCACTGAGCCGTATGTTTCCCTCCAATCTGCCAGAAGCATTCTAACTCAGGAAATAAAATACAACATCGCAAGCATTCTGTATTAGTTTCTAATGCTATTTCTCAAGATAAGTATAAAATTATTTTACTTTACTTTTTTTTAATGTTCAAAAAGCCTGTCATGAAAATAGGTATTCAAAATTATAACATTCAAAAACAGAGGTGTTTCTTCAAAGAAACTGGCTCAGCTCAGAAGAATAAACCATGTAGCAGTGATGCAGGCTAGGGAGTCAAATTTGTTTAAGTCTAAAAGTATCTCTAGTTATAGGAGTATGTAAGGACAAGGAAACTTTACCACAATACTTTATATTGTGCCCCAGAAGTAAACCAAATTCATGTTAACATAACATATATTCCAGCTATTTAAACGCAGGAAAACCATTATGATTGGACATGTAAAGTTAGCAAAATGAGGGAGAAGATATGTGGATATATGTATATGTACAGCTGATTCACTTTGTTATAAAGCAGAAACTAACACACCATTGTAAAGCAATTATACTCCAATAAAGATGTTAAAAAAATAAAGTGACTGCAGCAAGATAAAATAAAGTTAACAAAACAAAACACTTTTAAATGAGTTTCATTCTTTGACAAAATTGTTACATGAGCTGCTACCTTGCTCAACCTCTGCATGATCTTTAACTTATTCTCTAGAACTGGAGAATGGATGGTAAGAACCTGAATATGTGATTTACTTCAAACCTGAAAATAAGATACAGAGACTTTTATGTCCTTTAAAGGGTTCTATTCATTTGCTCATTCTAATTCAGGGAGTCGCCTTTGCACACACCTCTCTCCCTCTAACAACTAAGACAGCGACCAATTGTTGTATAACTCCTCCCTTCCCCCTTCAATCCAGCTAACATACCATACAAAGGAAAGGACTTTCTCTATTGTGCAAATTCAGCCCCTGCAATGGATCTTTGTTAACTAAATCTGATTCAGAAATACTCATTTAATTCTTTTCAATCAGCATATTGAATGCTGTTAAAATCATGAGCACAATAGATTACTCTTATCGCAAGAAGGTAAAGCCAAATTTTGAAAATGTTCTGATTACATTTTAAAGGTTTGCTCTTTCTTTGGCAGAGGGAAAAAAAGCCAAATCAGCAACCTTCCCTCAACCTATTTTCTACCAAAAACACTGATCAAAATATAAATAAAAGAACTGGCTCTGACCCTCCCCCATCCCAAAATGCCTCTTAAACTGCCCTGCTCCCAAAGCTGGCTCATTTAATCATTTTTTAATCCAAATACTTACTACAAAAGCCTAATCACCGTTACGAGAACATTCATTTTGAAAACATTTTATATGATGTATTCCCAGTGTACACCTCTTAATCCTGTAAAACAGTTATTAGTTAATGTTGAAATCAGCTAGGGAAAACGGTAAAAGTAGGCACTTTAACCTTAGTTTTAGTATAGGTATTGCATGGTTTTTCTCATTATGATTTCTAGAAGACATCAGAATTGAATGTTCTTAAATTTTCTTGCAGAACTCTCATTCCGGTACAAGCACCGTTTTATCCCTTTTACTTAAATTATTCACATTTAGTTTTCCTCCCGGTAACAACCACACACTTTACAAAACATTTTCTACAATAAGGATAAAAGACCTTGAATTTCTCCAAACAAAGTCCATTTAGCTTCACAGCTGGATCAGCAAGAACACTTCTTGTACCCGTTTTAAGGATACACAAGAAGCCAGAAATAGAGATTACCTGTTAGCGGGTGGAGATGGGAAGGGGAGAGTGGGAACTGGAATTCCCAGGGTCGGGGTAAAGAGGAGATTTTTCTCTGTAAACCTTTTTACACTCTTTAAACCCACTAAGAATGCACTATCTACCCAAAGAACTAAGCAAACTTGTTTAAAATTTTCAAAAGTCGCTTTTAAAATAAAGGAATTTCAGGGACACTAGGTCTACTTAGTTTTAAGATAATCTTATCAATAGCATCTGCTTTTGCTCTGCAATAGGTAACACACTCCTTTAAATGCAGTCGTGAGCAATGTGCCAGCTAAGCCCTCTTTAATACAGCAACGTTCCTCCAGACCGCCGCTTTCCAAGGCAGCTCGCATCCTCTGCCCGCTCCTCCCTCTGTGCATTCTGAGATCTGCTCTGCTGATTCCCACTTAAAGTGGGTCCTGGCCGCCATTTTAGAAAGTCATTCACACAAGCCGGCCGGCAGCACCATCCACTTAAAAAACCTTCCAAAACTCCCTCGGACGATTTCCTCTTTCCTCTCGAACCCCTCATCTTGCAGAGGGGTCAAACTCCCCGCGATAGGCATACAGTGTCTCTAGAATCTGCATAATGCGAAATGACACGTCTAACCACATGATACGGAGGGGGCAAAGCAAATGCTGCAATGCACGTGTTTGCACGTCGGTGCATACGAATTTCCCAGGCAGACACCTACAGAGAAGGTCCACAAGGAGATAAAAGTGAGCACATCTAAGTGGCTTTTCCAGTCCAGTAATCTGCATCTAAATGATTTTTCCACCAAAACACTGAAGATATGGGGCCTCCATATGGGGTAAGGGGTGGAGCAGCGCCACGGAGAGTTCCCATCTGTTTCCCCACTGAGCCCGAGATCTCCCCTTTGTCACAGGCGACAGAGGCGAGTTTTTACTCCTGCCTTCCCGCTGCCTGATTTCTCAGCACAACGTAGTAAACACCGGGAGTCCCTGGAAGCGCGCCTCCCCCAGTCCTGCCGAGGACAGCTTTAGTGGGTTATGAATGGCCTCACTATTCCAGGCTCCTTTTCACACGCGGACACGCGCAGACGCGCGCTCCAGCGGTGAAGATTTAATACCCCAGTAACAGCAACCACCAACAGAATCAATGATCCTCCATTTGAAAGAGCGGAGCTCCGCTGCCTCTGCTTCCATTTCCTTATGCAAGCTGCTCAAGAGCAAGCGACGCAATCTATTTTTCCCATGGTGACTCACTAATAAGGGCGCTCCATAATTTCCCCTTCACTCACTAGATAGTAAGAGGAATTTAGAGTATACCAAACTTAAAACCTTCCGAAGTCTTTAATATCGCAAGAAACAGTAATTTTCGAGGACAACCACATATCTGCTACAGTCCTTCTCAATTTACACCAGTGTAAGTAAACCGTCATTTTCAGTATTTCACATGGAGGGCTCTATCAGCTATGACCCACATAGATTTCACAAAACAAAAACAAACGGTAAAAGCTACTAAATAAGTAAAATGTATCAAGAACATTCATTCCTACTACGCCATGAACAAAAAAAAAAATATTCTGGGAAGAACCTTTTTAAAAGCTACATCTTTTTTTAAAAGAGCTACATCTTCTAATCTGAAAAGGCATGCATTTTTTAACCACTGATTTAGGAATTCTGGGTGGGAGGGAAACACCATCCTTTTAAAAAAGGCTCTGCAGTGTTAACGCCGGCGCGGCCGCAGCAGCGGAGATTCCCGAGGCTGGGAGCACAGCGCGGTGGGGACTCTGCTACATGAGGTGGCTCCTCCTCTGCGAGCACTCGGTCCCCACCATCCTCCTCACCCAGGGACCCCAGAGCGCTGAAGGGAGGAAGGCGAAAAGAGCCGAAACAGACGCACCAACTTATTTTCAGACACCACCCTCCACCCAACCCCACATAAACAAGAAGAAACCAAAACATTTGCGTTTGCCATTTCCATTTAGTTTCTAGGTCCGTGAACCCTCCGTGAGAGGTCCCTAGAATCCAGCAGGGTCTTCCCAGTTCCGAGACATCCCTATGATACCTACCAAGACTTTTGTTTTTGTATAACCTTTCCTTTCCCACAAAACCCTCTCTAGGTCAGACACGTCCACGCGTCCTCAGGGCGAGGAGCGCGAGTTGCTGCGGGACTCTGGAGTTGGCCGGGCCGGGGGCTGTCGGGGCGGGGTAGGGGTTCGGGTCCCGGCCCGGCGGCGGCTCGGTTCCGCCGCATCTGCCGGGCCGGCGGGGGCGGCTGCTCGGAGCCGGGGCAGCGGCGCGCTAGGACGCGACCCCACCGCCGGCTGGCCAGCCTGAGGGCACCCTCCCGGCGCCGGCTTCGCGGAGGCCGAGCGACAGCCGCCTCCTTATTGGGAACGGAGAGGGCGGCAGCCGGGCCCGCTCCGCCGAGGCCCGAGGCCCAACGCTGCGACACGGGCCGAGCAGCGGCCAGGCAGCCGCGCGCCCCCCGCACCCGTCCGTGGGTCTGGCCCGGGTCTCCTCACCAGTTCCGCGCACGGGGAGGGGCCGGCAACGGGCCGGACGGGGCAGCGGCGCCCGAGAACAGAGCGCGGCCCCGGGCCTCGTGTCACTCACCGTTTGAAATGCTCGATGATCTTCTCTTCCCGCACATTCTCCGGTAAGTTGCCCACCCAGAGGTGCCTGGTTTCCCGGACCATGCTGGGCGGTGTGCCGGCGACCGCTGGTGCGGGTTCCCCCTCGCCGGCTTCGTACGAGCCCGTCAGCGCTGGGAGGCGGGCGCCGAGGCGGCGGCGGCGGCGGCTGCGGCGGTGGCGTCGGCAGCGGCGGCGGCTCCTCCGGCTCCCCCCCGTGCAGAGACCATCCCTCTCCCCCAGGTTCTGACTCTCGGGCCTCGCAGCTCCGCTCTGCCGCCACCACACACCCGAAGCCGACCCCCGCGCTCCGGCGGCGCATGCGCCCGGGCGGCGGCGGGAGGGGGAGCGGGTAGGAGGGGCGAGCGAGACCCGGGCGGCAGCGACTACGACGGAGCTGGCGCTGTGGCAGCCGGACGCTTCCCACCGGCGCGCGCGACCCGCCTCCCTCACCGCGGGCGCGCGCGCAGCCACCCGACAGCCCGCCGAGGCTGAGACGCCGAGTTCCTCCCAGCCGATGCGCAGGCGCGCGGGGGAGGGAGGAACGCAGGGCCTGGAAGGAACGCTCGCGCGCTCGGTCCCGGTGCGCAGGCGCGCAGCACTCTGTTAGGGCGGGCGCTCTGTCAGGCCTGCGGTTCAGCGCTTGCAGAGGCAGGCATAGCCTCCAGCCCCTCGAGTAGGGGTCCCAGGCACTGGCCTGGGGGAATAAAAGAGAGAAAGGGGGTTGGTATTCACAGGGCTGCGTGTCAAAGCGGCTGCCAAGGCTTCTCTCCTAGAAGCCAGGACCTCTTCCCCTGCTCACCTTTGGCCAGCTTCTGGCGTTTCCGGGCACTTAGAGCCGCGCCTGCTTGGGAAAGTGTCAGAACAAGGCCGCCCTTCTCACGGCCCAGCTAAGCTGTGACGGCTTCAGAAACACATCCCTCCCAAGAATCATTAGCTTGTAACATTAAGCAACTTTATTTTATATAGAATCTTGTGAAACCGTTTGCACGTTCTCTTTGCTGATCGTTATGGCATACCAGGAATAGAACTGAATGAAGTGAGACGGTTACATGTCTGATGGTGTTCCCCTCAGAGGATTTGCTATAATTTAATATCTAAGCCGAGGAGGGGATTAGAACTCCAGCCTTTCCAGGCCTAAAAGCTTTTAAATTTTAAAGGCTACTGTTGAACTTTTCAGTTTACAGAACCCCGGGGAAAACCCACAAAATTAAGGCAACAGTACTGAGTCCAGAAAAATGGACTTTTTTAGAACAGTCAGCAACTCAGCTTTCTTTTACATTTTCTATCTACAGAAATAAAATATCACAGGTGTAGTGCTTTAGGTACAGACCAGATTTTAAATATTCGATCTCATTCACTTTCTCCATAAATATTGATACAAGCCAACTTATTATCAAACTGTGCTATTTTGAATTGGAAAATATGGTCACCATAATGAATGGCACTAATATATGGGGTCACCTGTGCATAAATTGTTTCTTTATTTCCACAGATGGTAAAGCTCCAAGTAGTTTTTTTGTTTGCCATATAGTTTAACATAAGCTTCTTAATGATGTGTCAGAGAGTCACATCAGCTTTTCTTGTATTTGGTTTAATAGTCTATACTATACTTAAACTTGATCTCAGCAGGTCTGCTCAACTGAAATCATCTCTCTTCCTTCCTCTCTCAGGATGTTAGAAGGCTAAGCAAGCCCCTGTCTTACACAGTTGCAACAATTACAGAACAAGATGTGCTAGCTCAGGTAATAACCTTACCATCCATTGAAATAATTTTTGGAATTTTGACAAGTTACTTCTAAAAATTCTAGATTCTGAGCCAGGTAATTTAATTTTTTTCTATGCTATTTTTCTGGCTTATGTTTACATTTTCTATTTCAACACACTTTTTTTGAGGGGGGGGCAGCCAGTAACAGGCAGAAACGAAAAGAGGTGGTTTAGAAAAGTTAGAAAAAGCACCACCACAATAGTGGCACTCATTCATAATTCAGTTAAGGCCTTTAATGCCACCACAGAGGTTGACCTTGTCTTCATGCAAATCAGAGTCATTAAATTATATGGAAATTTTTGTTCTTGAAAATATTATGGAATTGATTCCTCAGTAAAAGTGAAAGCAAATCAACCTACATTCAGATGTAGGATTAGCCATTTACATTTGCCACAACTATCACATAAGGAGTGTCAGGCCAGCACACTGTTAACTAAACTCATGAACTTCATAGTTCTGTATATGTGGCTGCAGTTAGTGTTGAACCAATGGGCATTTTTCCAGGAAGCATAAATTTCAATATTAGCAACCACAATTTGAAACACATTTTAAAATATTATGTAAATTACTCATTTAAAACCTGATAGGCGGGGCTTCCCTGGGGGCGCAGTGGTTAAGAATCCGCCTGCCAAAGCAGGGGACACGGGTTCGAGCCCTCATCCGGGAAGATCCCACGTGCCGCGGACCAACTAAGCCCTTGCACCACAACTACTGAGCCTGTGCTCTAGAGCCCTCGAGCCACAACTACTGAGCCCATGAGTCACAACTACTGAAGCCCACACACCTAGAGCCCGTGCTCAACAAGAGAAGCCACCGCAATGAGAAGCCCGCACACCGCAACAAAGAGTAGCCCCCGCTCGCCACAACTAGAGAAAGCCCGCGTGCAGCAACGGAGACCCAACGCAGCCAAAAATAAATAAATAAATAAAATAAATTTTAAAAAATAAAAATAAAATAAATAAAACCAGATAGGCCCTGAATTAGCTGCATCTTCTTGGTGTCACCAGGAAGAAGAGAAAAGGCTGAGCTCAATCACATTAAAAGGGGCAACAGACAAAGAAGAGGATTCAGAAAACACTACCTTGCAATTAGAGAAATAAAGGGCATATCTCACCTTGAATGCAGCCTTCAGTTAAAATCATGCTGAAGAAAATTCAAGGGCTGAAAAAAGGGGGTGGTGGGGCTTTTAGAGCAAAATCATTAGAAGAGAGCCTAGTTAGAGTCATTATTAAACGTGGTATTTTGTATCCATCTATGACTCCCACAGAACAGTAAAAGGATACGCTAAAACAAAGAACCAATTAAGAGGTATTTATACTTTCTCCATGGCACAAGAATAAGGAGACATTAAATGAAAATTAAAAGCAACATGTTTGCCAGCTAAATTTTTTTTTAATGTAGTTCTCTTAGATTATCCTAAAGGTCTTGTTACAGCAGTGCTGTTTCCCCATGTAAAAAGCAGAGTAGATACATAATTTTTATATAAAATTTAATTTGAAATGGACAAAGTTGTTTGCAAATACTTTCAAGCTCCCCACCTTTGGGAGGTAACAGAAGAGAAATTGTGGTAGAAAATTACTAACATACAAATTGTTAAACAAAGTTGAGTTAAAGTTCTCCCAAAGACCTTTAGAGATCACAGGATATCAAAAAGACGATTAGCAAATGCCAAATTAAGTTAATTATCATTTCTCATTTTACCAGAGATTTATCAAACAACTGAGAAACCGTCTCTGTTTAACAATATAAAGGCTAGGGAATTCCCTGGCAGTCCAGTGGTTAGGACTCCACACTTTCACTGCCCAGGGCCCAGATTCAATCCCTGGTGAGGGAACTAAGATCCCACAAGCAGCGAGGCACGCGCCTGCACGCGCACACACACAAACACACACCACACACTATATATATATATATATATATATATATATATGCTAGCAGAATTCCATTAAACATCATTTGATAGCACCTCATACTCAGATTCTCTTGAAGTGTTACTTTCATCAAAATACTTGTTTTCAGAATTACAGGCACCAAAAATAGCATGCAAGGTGTTCATTTTAGTTTCTTGGGTTTTAAAAAATCTGATACACACTTCTCAAAAGAGAATTCTCAGTTTATAAAATGTCGATACATCAGCTTAAATAGACATGCAGATTATTTAATGTGTAAAACAAATTTCATTTCTGTTCAAATTTTTAATGTGTTCCTATGATGCCCCCAAAAATATTATTCTAATTTCAATAAGGCAGTTCATTTGAAGGAAAAATAGTTCACATTATAGATGCTAAGTTCAAATGAGCAATTCAGGTGGGAATTCTATCCATCTCTATAAAAGTTAATATTTGCAGGTTAAAAGTAATGTCCATGCTCCTTACAGATTCTTTCAGCATAATGCTACTTGACCTTGAACTTTGGGGGATACTGAAAAACACTGATGGTATGAATGAGAGACATTATAGTATAATGGAAGTACTTCTGGGTTAAGAGTCAAAAATTCCAGGGGCTTCCCTGGTGGCGCAGTGGTTAAGAATCGGCCTGCCAATGCAGGGGACATGGGTTCGAGCCCTGGTCCAGGAAGATCCCACATGCCGCGGAGCAACTAAGCCTGTGCGCCACAACTACTGAGCCTGCGCTCTAGACCCCATGCTCCACAACAAGAGAAGCCACCGCAATGAGAAGCCTGCGCACCGCAACGAAGAGTAGCCCCCCGCTCTGAGAAAGCCCGTGCACAGCAACAAAGACCCAATGCAGCCAAAAATGAATAAATAAATTTTTTAAATAAATAAATAAAGAGTCAAAAATTCCAGTTCCAATTTTGTCACTGGCTATATGGCCTAGGTAAAATCAATTAAATCCTCAAAGTCTCAATACCCTTATCTGCAAAATGAGGATAAAAATATCTGTTTTCTCTACCTGGTAAGGTTGCTAGAAGTATCAAATGAGATAATATATGTAAAAGTATTTGGAAGTAACACAGCATAAAAGTATCATGAATACTATTAAGTTGACTGCTAATTTCATATGAATATCAAAAGTAAGCATCAAAAAAAAAAAAAGTAAGCATCAGTTGAAGTTAAAAACATACCATGATCAATTTATAACATTTTCAGGATTATAGCCAGGTCTTATAATCAAATCAACATGCAGTGATTGCATATCAAGTACGAAGTTCCTTGCACTCTTTTGCTGACTTTTTCTATTGCAAAACTCTTAATAACAACAAAACTGATAACTACATGCCCATTGCACAGCCCCAAATCAAGTGTTGGGTTTTCTCAGTGCTTTCATGTTTATTGGCAACGTAACAGGAGACACTGGGAAAGCTTTTTTCTGTTTCTGTCCTTGTTACAAATATTTACAAATTTTTTTCATAAGCATTTATTTTTGTATGTTTTCAATAGAAATACAACCCACTCTTATTCTGATTTTTTTAATTTAGTTTAACAATTAATAATTGACGCTCACTGAAAACGATCAAAAAGTAGGGTGTGATCTCTTCTCTCATCTATGATAAATGGATGGTGAAGTGAATTTCCCCATTTGAGTGTGAAAGATAATTCAGAAAGGTGACATTAAAGCAGAGGCATTTGCAAAGTGGAATTAAAACAGATGTGTTTTTAATCAGGTCTTACTTTCACACTGTGAAGAGCACCTGTATTTAGCATGCTAGATGTGCTCAAAGAGTTCAGTCATGCATAATGGAAGCCCAGTTGGGGAAAGCATTTGAGCCTCAAACTCAGGCTCTGAATGCTAACCTAGCCAATAGAGCAGATAAATTACTATCACCATTTAAACAGGAGAACAGAATAGTTACCAGATATTTAACAAAAATTTTGTTACCAATCGAGTTCCACACTATTAAAATTGAACTGTTTCATGAGAAAACATATATTTAAAATATAAACACTGTTCCTAAAGGCATCATATAAAAATATATTAACTAGCTCTAAAATGATCAAAGACCCAACCATATGAGAACTTGTCAATACTAACAAGCTCCTATTATTAGAATCAGGGTTTGTTTTTTGTTTTTTGCTTTTTGCTTTTTCCTAAACAGTAGAAAATAAAACAGACAACACTAATATATTATTGTCAAAGAGTGTTTGACATCTTGCTAGTTCTGAGGGTCAACTAGTGAAAAAGACAGACCAGTCTATTGATGGATTTATTTTGATACAGCAGGCTCACTGTAGTGAAATTATGCATACATAAATGATCAAAACTTCAACCAGTTGAATAGTATTAGCTAGCTAGTCCTTCTCGAAATCATTCTTTCAGCATAACACTTCATAATCTACTTTACCGTTCAATTCTCTAAGAAAGCTAAATAATTTATTCCACATTGTTTTTGGTTTTCCAGAAATGAATATAATGGCTGATATTTTCTTTTTTAAAAAATCAATTTTTATATTTCCACCATTTCCTTGGAAATTTGCTAAAGGTAACTTTCTTCCTTCTATGAGGAAATACTGCTAATATACCTAACATTTATTTTTTATTTTTTTTTAACTTTCTATTTTATATTGGAGTATAGCCGATTAACAATGTTGTGATAGGGACTTCCCTGGTGGAGCAGTGGTTAAGAATCCACCCGCCAGTGCAGGGGACACGGGTTCGAGCCCTGGTCCGGGAAGATCCCACATGCTGCAGAACAACTAAGCCTGTGCGCCACAACTACGGAGCCTGTGCTCTAGAGCCCGCAAGCCACAACTACTGAAGCCCGCGTGCCTAGAGCCTGTGCTCCGCAACAAGAGAAGCCACTGCAATGAGAAGCCCGCGCACCGCAACGAAGAGTAGCCCCTGCTCGCCAGGACTAGAGAAAGCCTGCGTTCAGCAACGAAGACCCAACACAGCCAAATAAATAAATAAATAAAATTTTTTAAATAAATAAATTATAACAATGTTGTGATAGTTTCAGGTACATAGCAAAGGGACTCAGCCATACATATACATGTATCCATTCTCCCTCAAACTCCCCTCCCATCCAGGCTGCCACATAACTTTGAGCAGAGTTCCCTGTGCTATACAGTAGATTATACCTAATAGAATTCTGAATACAATTTACTAACGTTTATGGCACTGAATAAAAGATAGACTGGAAGGATACTTGCAAATATTAATGATTGTTGTGCCTATGTGGTAGAATTCAATTTTTTTTAAGTTCTTATTCATCTATATTTTCTAAACTTTTCTTTGGTTAACATATATTGCTCTTATAATTAGAAAAAGTTACAGTAAAATGAGCTGGAAGTAAGCATCTGGGTTACTTTAGTTTAGGGCTCCTCTGAAATGCTGATACTTCACTACATTAAATCAACATATTTATGTTAACAGATCCCACATGAACAAAACGTTATTATTCTCTATGTTAATTCAGAGAGTTCATTCAACCTTTTAAAATTCTACTACTAATCCTCATGTGAGAAAAAACTTAACCTCTTCATTATAAGTGATATACAATAGCAAAAACACCCCAGGTCTAAGAGATTGTCACTTAAACATCAGGAAGTCAGCAGAATACACATAATGCAAATCAAGGCTACTATTTAATTCAGAGAAGACTATCAAAGTGTACTTGATGGAATCTCAAAAACAATAATACCAAATAAAATATATTTAGTAACTTATTACATGTGTCTTGACATTTTCAGACTTAGGGTGTTAAGCGCCGCTACTGCTCCTCTGAAAGCCTTGCTCTAGTTTGAAGTAGAGCATTCAAAACATCATGAACTTGTTCCAAATATGTTTTAAAACTGTTTCTGGGCTTCCCTGGTGGCGCAGTGGTTAAGAATCTGCCTGCCATGCAGGGGACACAGGTTCGAGCCCTGGTCCGGGAAGATCCTACATGCCACAGAGCAACTAAGCCTGTGCACCACAACTACTGAGCCTGCTCTCTAGAGCCCGCGAGCCACAACTACTGAGCCTGAGTGCCACGTCTACTGAAGCCCATGCGCCTAGAGCCCATGCTCTGCAACAAGAGAAGCCACCCAATGAGAAGACCGGGCACAGCAATGAAGAGTAGCCGCCAGTCGCCACAACTAAAGAAAGCCCGCGTGCAGCAACGAAGACCCAACGCAGCCAAAAATAAAAATAAATAAATTTAAAAAAAAAAAAGCTGTTTCCATTTTAATTAAATTATTGCTATTTAATAGTAATGCCCTTTATTTATTTTTGGCTGTGTTGGGTCTTCCTTGCTGCATGCGGGCTTTCTCTAGTTGTGGCGAGCAGGGGCTACTCTTCATTGCAGTGAATGAGCGGCTTCTCTTATTGCAGAGCACGGACTCTAGGCACACGGGCTTCAGTAGTTGTGGCACGTGGGCTCAGTAGTTGTGGCTCACAGGCTCTAGAGCGCAGGTTCAGTAGTTGTGACGCACGGGCTTAGTTGCTCTACGGCATGTGGGATCTTCCCGGACCAGGGCTCGAACCTGTGTCCCCTGCATTGGTAGGCAGATTCTTAACCACTGTGCCACCAGGCAAGTCCCAGTAATGCTTCTTTAAATCACGTAACTGCTTCAATATTTTGCTATTAATCTTCAGGATGGTAATGATTGCTAATTTTACATAATATTCCATAATTAGACACTTGAAACCTTTGGCTTAAAATAAAACCACATTCTGTTTAAAGGCTAGGTAGGACATGATGCATTTCTGAGTTAAATGCTGGAATTATTGTTAAATGTATATTTAAAAGTTAAATTTCAGTATTTTGATAAAGGAAGTAATAGAATTTTTTCAGGCTATATACTACAAAAGTCCTAGGAACCATCCCTTACAGTTTTATTTGGAAAATTCTTGGGTTGAAAAGCATTCGCCTCAAGATAATTCTCTCTTATTTATTTATTTATTTTTGGCTGCGTTGGCTCTTCGTTGTTGCGCCCGGGCTTTCTCTAGTTGCGTTGAGTGGGGGCCACTCCTCGTTGCAGTGCACGGGCTTCTCATTGCAGTGACTTTCTTGTGAAGCACGGGCTCCAGGCGCGTGGGCTTCAGTTAGTTGTGGCACGCGGGCTCAGTAGTTGTGGCTCGCAGGCTCTAGAGCGCAGGCTCAGCAGTTGTGGCTCAAGGGCTTAGCTTCTCCGCGGCATGTGGTATCTTCCCAGACAGGGCTCGAACCCGTGTCCCCTGCTTTGGCAGGAGGATTCTTAACCACTGAGCCACCAAGGAAGTCCCAAGATAACTCTCTTTGAAGATAGGAGATTAACTTAAAATGTTTTTTTCTAAGAAAACAGAACCAGCAAGAGTCACAACTAAAGATTTCACTGTATACTGTTAGCTGGTGGGAGGGGCGCGGTGAGACGAACTAATAAAAGGGGTTTGTGTTTTGCCCACCCCCACAAGATAATTTAAACACACACCCAAGCCTAAACCCTTTACTTAAAAAACATTCACCCGAAAAAGTGGCTTTAAACCAGGTTACTTTTGTTCTCCATAGTTTTCAACTTAAATACATTGTTTCCCTCGAGATCAGTTTCCCAAGATTCTAATTATTAGACAGCACATAAGAACTTTGATTTTATGCCTATCTAAAATTGCAAAACGTACATACTCAAATTTTTCTCCCCCTTTTTTTGTAGCATTATCCTTATTGTAGGAACTTTGTCTTTAAATACTCTCATTAACCGTAATTTGTTAAGGCAGAATCTCTAACAGAAGTTCTGCAAATTCAAGGGACTCTTGATCTGGTCATTTCCAAGCCTCAAATGACAGTATAGCCTTGTTAGCAAGAATAGAATTCTATTGCTTGCTAGCTAGAACTTCAACAGCCTCGAGATAGCTAAGAGTTCCTGTTAGTAATCTGGCACCAACTCAAAATTCCCACCAGGAAGAAAGATCTCCCTGAGGTAGGACCCACTGAGTGGCTCCGCCCATAGTGATGACCTGGACTGACCTCGGACTCGGCGTGGCGAGTTAGCAGGTGCTCGCGACGATAAAATGCCACGTCAGTCTTTAGGAGCCCCGAGAGGTGCCTTTTTCGCAAACAAGCTCCCTCTTTTAAACCTTACATCTCTGAGGCTTTGAAGGTACGTTACACGGCTAACGAATATAGGAAGACAATTACTCCACTGGGGAAACGAAGGTACTTCAAAAGGAAGAGTGGCAAGGAAACAAAAAGCTCAGACTGGAAAATTGGCAAGCCTCCATGCTCTGCCAAGACGGCCTTACTTAACCTTCTGGATTTCAAAAACGGGGTTGGGTGGAAGTGGATTACATGGCAAGGTAAAGAGCTTGGGGCGGGAGGGGGGGGGCGGGTTAAGAACCTACAACTCTGGCAGTAATTTCCATCACACTCCTAAAGGAAGAGGAAAGGAGAACAAAACAATAGGCACCTTAAGAGAGTAAATGCGGTTACTATGGTTACCACCCTCCAAGCTCAATTCTGCAAATGGAGACAGAGCAGTATGCCAAGGCCCTTTCTTTGTCTGCATCCACACACGGAGAACCAACCCAGCAGCCAGCCCCGCCAGCCCGAGTAGAGGCTGGTGTCGAGGACCAAGGGCAGCGTAACAAATAAAGAACACCTTTATTTTGGCTTAGTAAGCAAGAACTGCAGGCAGTTCCTGATGGAAGCCAGCGCGGCCATCACCCAGTCCTTCGGCCAGGGCTGTTTCCCCCACTTGGGAGAAGGCTCCAACACACTCCAGTCACCGATTCCAGTCTGGGGTCCTGGCACAGGCAGGAGTGGAAGGGGGCCAACGAGACACGGTGCAACCTTAGCCCTGAGACACAAAGGGAAGGCCAATCTCCAGGAAACCCGCGGGACGTAATTAATAACCCCTCAAGAGGCTACAGTTTCCGCGAGGGGGAATAGAGGACACAGTGAGTAGGGCACAACCGAGGTGTTCAGACACACCTCACATCAAAGACACTACCACAAGCTGCGCGGAAAAAAATCGCGGCCAAGACCACCCAGTGCGCAGGCGCGCGGAGCAGCGCCTCGAGAGCTTTGGGCCTGCCCCTCCCCCACTACTCTCAAAAGGCCAGGGGAGTTGGCTCAACGCGCTTGCGCAACGACGGAACGTTGGGGGAGGGGAGGAAAACCTATTCCCTTCATTGTGAGAGAACCGCCCCGCCCCGCAAGGCGAGCGCGCGCGCGCACACCTACGACTCTCACACTCGTACACTCGGGCGTTGAGCTTGCCGCCCAGTGCGTCGCGCATGCTCCGGGAGGAAGGTGGTGTCGGAGCCTACGGCTTTTTGCTGAGTGTCCCTGAGAAGTTTCTGGAAAGACGGGGCTCAGGAGAAACTGGGGGATGGGGAGCGCAGGGAACCGAGCGTTTGAGAGAAGGAAAAGCGAAAAATCCAAAGCACACCGCCTCCACCCTGCCTCCATCAAGCCACGACCAAAGCAAACCCCATAGTCCACCGAGACCCTCACGCCAGGGGAAAAAGCATGGGGACCACAGCAGCCGCTCCTTCCTGTACCTGTGCCCAGCCCCGGAGGCCCCTCACCACAGGGAGAAGGGAGAGGGCAGCGGGGAACGATGAAAAACCTAAAACGCTCACTGGATGTTTGCGTGGTGGAGGGAAAGCCGACATCCGCGCTCTGGAGCTGCCCGCGCACGGTGGGCCACCAGCGGCTCTTCGCTGCGCTCTCGGGTGTGGGCTCAGTGCGTTGGGGTTCGACGTGGATGCTGAAGGAGTGGTCTGGGGCTTTGGCCCCTGGTTCCTTAGTTCCCCCTCATTTGGGGGCCTTTTTGATCACCCCTTTGCTCTCTTTACTTTGGTGACCTGGAGCTAAAGTTGCGAGTGTGGAGACCCTAGGAAAGGTTGCTCCCTCCCCGCGCCCGGCCCGAGGGGCGTCCTGGGCGGGCAAGGGTCGCCCGGCAGGTGTGCCACGGTCAGTTCTTTCCAGTTTGTACCCCCTTAAGTAAGAGCCTCCTGAAGAGGGGCCCGTTTGGAAGAGCAGAGGCAGTCCAGGCATAAAGCCGCTGCGTCGTTTGGACTCGAGGGGGGGTGGCGGACGGTGCTGCCTGGCGGGGCGCCGTGGGAAGGCCGTGGTGTCTCCGTGCGGCCACGGAGGCGCGCCGAGGCCCCCGACTACCATCAGGAGAAAGCTCGGCCTGGCATTGCTGCGCTGTGGGGGAGGGGTCCGCGGCGCCTTTCATTTCTCCGCCTGGGCCCGCTCGGGCTGCCATTTTGTGGTGTGGCCGCCATTTCGCGCAGCCGCAGGGGCGGGGAGGAGGGGCGGGGCCGGCGACCGCGCGCGGGTTGCCTCCGGCAGCGAAGGCGGGCGAGTTCCCTTTGTTCTTCGCCTCTGGGCTCGGGGCTCGGCTCGGGCTGTGCCGCGACCCGCCCCGGACACGCGCCGGCTGCGCGCGGCGTGTGAACCTCTGGAAAGCTCCGAGAGGCGTGCACGGAGTCCCGAATTCTTCCTGCTCTCTAAGCCTTTGAAAAGTGGGATTGCTCACCCCCACCCTTGCAGTGTGAAAGGGATCGATTTTACAAGGCAGTGCTCAGAACTGGAGCGTGGGAAGCTGTAATTTCACCCTGAGAGTGAAGGCGCTTTCTGCAGCCCTGTGCTGCCGGGGGTACTAAGCCCGCTGGAATGCCATGCCTTGAATCACAGTGGCGTTCCGCAAATAGAAGTTAAAACTGCAGAGCTGGGAGACCCAACAAAGGTGCTAAACGCCAGTGTAACCGAGAGGTTGGTCTCTTTAAAAAAAAAAAAAAAAAATAGTGTCTTTGGAGGGCTGTCAGCTGTAGGAGAAGCGAGACGTTGCTTTTCATTGGCTGGCCTTGAAGCACGCACTGCGCAACTATTTTCAGATCAGGTTTTATAGCCCATTTATATCTGAACTATAAACTGGAACAATAGATTGGAATGTCTTATTTCTGTCCGTTGAGAATATCTTCCATTTAATTTCTTTTTAAAATCCTTTGTATGTGAATAACAAATTGACAATAAAATCTCCGTTGTGCCTTACAGTATCATTTGAAATCCTGAAAGAGTTATTTTCCTGATTTCAAGGGACATATTTAAATATGAATCTTGGCATTGTTAATCTTAACTTTGCGACTCGAATCAACAAAGCCAGGAAATTCAACAGTAATGCTGCTGAATTTGTCTTCTAGACTTGCTTTGTGTACAAGGTATTTTTGTTTAACTTTTTTTTTTTTTCCACAGTAGCCTGAGTTCATAATTTAGCCAGGCTTTTCTGGCTCAAGTTTTTTGGTGTCACAGCTACAGTAGTTTTTTTTTTCTTCTTCTTTTTCTTACTAAGTTTAATTATAGGCGGTTATCTGTTTCAGTAATAGGGGGCTAAGCTATAATGATAGGATGGAAATGTAAAAAATATATTTGTTGTTGAGGGAACAGATCAGGATTTGATGGCTTCCAGATGAAAGAAGTGTCTGAGGAGTGGATGTTAGATTCCAAATTTTATTTCAGTTCCGGTATGACTGAAAGCACTGCATAGAGTTTTGATTTTTTATACCCAAGATTTCTGTAAAGCAGAATACTGTACATTCTTTTGGTTGTGAGAGTTTATGAAACATTTTTTTCTTTTTTAAATTTAATTTTTATTTTATATTGGGGTATAGTTGATTTACTGAAATGCATATTTTTTAATTTATTTATTTTTGGTTGTGCTGGGTCTTCGTTGCTGCACACGGGCTTTCTCTAGTTGCAGCGAGTGGG
Organism: Eschrichtius robustus; assembly: GCF_028021215.1. Classification (NCBI taxonomy): domain Eukaryota; kingdom Metazoa; phylum Chordata; class Mammalia; order Artiodactyla; family Eschrichtiidae; genus Eschrichtius; species Eschrichtius robustus. Next base: position 12,434,891 of record NC_090826.1, on the reverse strand, counting down.
GGCTAGTCTTCGTTGTGGTGCGCAGGCTTCTCATTGCGGTGGCTTCTCTTATTGCGGTGCACGGGCTCTAGGCACGCAGGCTTCAGTAGTTGCGGCACGTGGGCTCAGTAGTTGTGGCTCCTGGGCTCTAGAGCGCAGGCTCAATAGTTGTGGCGCACAGGCTTACTTGCTCCGGGGCATGTGGGATCTTCCCAGACCAGGGCTTGCACAAGGGCTTGAACCCGTGTCCCCTACATTGGCAGGTGGATTCTTAACCACTGTGCCACCAGGGAGGTCCCTGAAATGTGTTATTTTTAAATGCTGTTACTTTTTGCCTACACAACCAAAATTAAATAGTATGAAACTATTAGTTTTATTGGGAAATTAGAATATGGTATCCTAATAATGCAAACAAAATATCATGCCCCTAATTAGCCAAGCAGTTGAAATTCAGAGAATGATTGCACTTCTTTCACTTTGTACAGACATAGAAGTATCTGTTTAAACAATTCTAATTCGAATTTTTTTAATTTATAAAACGAGTACTTATTTCACATCTTTAGCTATTACATTTAACACAAAAGCACATCCTTTTTTACACAAAAATGTTTGCAATTCGTATTTTTTTTTTTTTTTGCACTAATCCGATTCATTTTATTTTATTTATTTATTTTTGGCTGCATTGCGTCTTCGTTGTTGAGTCTTAGTTGCTACACGTGGGCTTTCTCTAGTTGCGGCGAGCGGGGGCTACTCTTCGTTGTGGTGCGCGGGCTTCTCATTGTCGTGGCTTCTCTTGTTGCAGAGCTTGGGCTCTAGGCACGCAGGCTCAGTAGTTGTGGCTCGTGGGCTCTAGAGCACAGGCTCAATAGTTGTGGCGCACGGGCTTAGTTGCTCTGCGGCATGTGGGATCTTCCCGGACCAGGGCTCAAACCCGTGTCGCCTGCATTTGCAGGCGGATTCTCAACCACTGTGCCACCAGGGAAGTCCTGCAATTTGTATATTCTTAAGAGTAGGTAGTATCTATGTATGTACTATATGATTCCAACTGTGTCCTAGAAAAGGCAAAACTACGAAGACAGTAAAAAGATTAGTGGTTGCCAAGGGTTAGTGGGGAGGGATGAATGAATAGGCAGAGCACAGGGGCTTTTTAGGGCAGTGATACAATAATGGATATGTGTCATTATATGTTTATCAAAACCCATAGACTTACAATACCAAGAATGAACCCTAATGTAAACTGTGGACTTTGGGTGATGATGTGTCAATGTACGCTCATCAAATGTAACAAATTTACTGCTCTGATGTGGGATGTTGGTAGTTGGAGAGGCTGTGTGTGTTCAGGGCACGGGGTATATAGGAACTCTGTACTTTTCGCTCTATTTTGCTGTGAACCTAAAACTGCTCTAAAAAATAGTTAACTTAAAAAGTGATATCACTTTAAAAAAAAAAAAGTAGGTAGTGTCTTGCACTGTTCACTTCTCCCTTATGACCAATGCCATACATTTGCAAAACAGTCGAACAGAAATTCAGGAATAACTCTCCTCCCCATTCTCCCCTTCTCCTATTGTTGGCCTCAAAACATTTTCCAGCTTTTCATAGTCTCATGATCTGCCTCAGGAGTGAAAATACTTTTGTATATGTAGTCCTGGGTCTCTTCACTTTGTCAAAGCAGGCAGGACTAGTGAATTCCGGGATTACCAATCCATTGTTCCTTTAGTTTTTCTTTCCTATTCTAAAACAGGTTTTGAATTAATTTGTAGCAGCTTGTGTTCCCTGAAAGAAATTAGGTGTTAACCAAAACCTTTAATTATACCCAGATCCTTAAAACAGCGGTGTAGAATTGAAGTGGTATGCGCTAGGCCCCTTTGGCTCATGCCTTTGATTTTATTTTTTGGCATTTGGTGAAGCTTGTGTGCAACCTTTCTAAACAACATATAGAAATATTGAATATCTCTATTCATTGTTCCAGGAAAGGATAGCTTTTCATGTCAAACTCTGGCATGGAAGCAGATTTAAGACAATAATAACCTTTTCCTAGAAAAGATAAATGATCTTCTTTAAAGACTTTAGTAATATGAGAAGTTTTTCAAAATATTTTTGGCCGTAGTTAAGCACTCCCACATGCTGTAATAGTCTCTTCCCTTCTGAGAAGTTCAGCACTTCAGAAGTACTGGAGTTCAAAGAACAAATCCTTGCAGCCCACAGTATATTTTTTAGAAAAATAGAAATATATCTCTACAAATTAAAAATACTCCTGAACAACCCAACATTTGTTTGTCCTGCCAGAGTATATATGGTCATCCCTAAAACAAGACAATTGTGCAGATTATATGAAACCTGTAGGCTTATCATTTTGGCATCCCAGTTTAAATGGCCTAGTTAGACAATACATCAAAAAGACTTCTAAAATCAGGGTCTTCACTCAACAAATAATTTTTGAGCATCACCCTTGTGCCAGATCCTATTCTAAATACTTAAGATACATTGCTGAATCAAACAAATACCTGTTCTCATGAAGTTTATTGTGGGGGAGAGGGGAAGAAGAGGCAATAAATATAATAAAAAGGAAATTAAATAATAGCAGTAAGGTGGTGAAATATAAAGATAAGGGAGAGGAAGCATGTGTTGTCATTTCAAATGGGGCAACCAGGTAGGCCTCAAGAAAATACTGAGACTTGAAGGAGCTAAGGGAGCAAACTATGGATATCTAGGGAAGAGGTTCCAGGGAGAGGGAACAGCAAGTCCAAAGACCCTGAGGTAGAAGCATGACTGGCACATGAAAAACAGCAAGGTAAACCAGTGTGGCTGAAACAGAATGAGCAAGGGAGAGAGTATAAGATATGATGGATGTCAAAGAGGTAAAGGGAGTGAGAGGCAGATCTATACTACTTGATAGGCCATAGCAGGAACGCTTTGGCTTTTAATTGGTGAGGTGTTGCATGATATGACTTAGGTTTTGAGAAGTATTGAGAATAAGAGATCAAGGATAGGGGCTTCCCTGGTGGCGCAGTGGTTAAGAGTCCGCCTGCCAATGAAGGGGACACTTGTTCGAGCCCTGGTCCGGGAAGATCCCACGTGCCGCGGAGCAACTAAGGCCGTGCGCCACAACTACTGAGCCCACACACCTAGAGCCCCTGCTCCGCAACAAGAGAAGCCACCGCAATGAGAATCCCTCGCACCGCAACGAAGAGTAGCCCCCGCTCACCGCAACTAGAGGAAGCCCATGCACAGGAACGAAGACCCAGTGCAGCCAAAGATAAAATAAATAAATTTAAAAAAATAAAAAAGATCAAGGATAGAAGCAGGAACCTAGAAAGGAGGCTCTTTCAGTAACCCAAATGAAAAATAAGAGCGCTTTAATGACTAAGGGATCCTGGATATATTTTGAAGGTAAATCCAAGAGGACTTTTTGATGGATTGAATACAGAGTTCATAAAAGGAGGAGTCAAGGATGAGCCTGAGGTTTTTCACCTGGGCAACTAGAAAGATCAAGTTGCAATCATCTGAAATAGGAAACACTAGACAGAACAATTATCCAGGGGAATATTAAGAGTTCAGTTTTGGACATGTTCAATTTGAGATATTTATTAAATATTCAAATGGAGACATTAGGTAGGCTGTTGGATATGAGTCTAGTTCAGGATGAAGTTCTGAAGATATGTTTTACATATATATATATAGAATGCATAATCGTGTGTGCGTGTGTATTTGGGAGTTGTCAGCATATAAATGGCATTTATAGTCTGAAACTGAATGACATCACCAAGAGAGTAAGTGTAGATACAGAAGAGAACCAGGAAAGCCCTGAGGCATTTCTCACTTAAGAGGTCTCAGAAGAAAGGAACTTGCAGAGCAACTGAGTAGGAACAAACCAGTTAGGCAGGAGGAAAACCAAGAGATGAGTAGTGTCGTGGAATTCAGGTGAAGAAAATACCTGAAGGAGGAGGAAGTGATCAACTGTGGAATGCTGCCGAGAGGTTAAGGTGAGGCCTGAGAATTGACTCTTGGAGCAACGTGGAGGTCACTGGTGATCTTGGCAAGAGCAGTTCTAATGGAGCAGAGGGGACAAAAGCTTGATTGGACTGGGTTGAAGAAAAAAAAATGACTATATGAAGTCTGACCTTTGGAAAAGTACTACAGTGGACTTGGAGAGAAAGATGTCAGGGACTATGATGATATAAAGTACTGTCAAGTTTCAAAAACTTCCTGGATCCGTGCAAGAATCAGAAACTCAAAACCTTTAGGCTTTTGGAAGAATTATTACACTCTCAATATATGGCCTGCTGCTAGCCTTGTATCTGTTCCATAATGATCTGAATAATACACGATTTCTTTGGGAAAGAATACGATCTTATAAAATCTGAAAATTCTGAACTTGGAATTTGGTCAGTACTTAGAAGAATTTGGTTAGCAGGACGAAGAATCTAGCAGAGAGATTTTCCTGGAATTTATACAAGTATTGGTGCTCACCAGTGGTCTGATTCAGCCAGCCAGTCATGCAGTGCTTAGGGATGCAACAAGGCAGACTTCACCCTGCTTTCTCAAGCGTATACTTCAATAATTGTTGATGACCTTGCAACTTCTGTTGGACTTCCTGTAAAAGTATTAGAACAATGACGACAAACTGACTCCATCACAAGAATGGTGATGCCCTAGAAGTTAAGTGCCCAGAAGTTTCCTTTTAACAGGTTTTCTCCACCTGTCATATTGGAGCCTGCTGTAGTTCCCCAATGAACAACAGTTAACTAGTTTTGCTACGTGCTTTATTTGAAAATGTGTTTATCATCCTGGGCTCAAGCTCCACCTTCAGAATCTTGTGTTCTGATAAATACAGACATTAAAATTTTTACCTTCAACTGTATTACTTTATCATTCCTTATTGGAGCTTGTGATAAAATATAAAGTATTATGTATATTTTATCCTGAAACATTTATGCTTAATAATTGTTGAAACAGTTTCTACTTATGAAGCCTAGCTCATTATGTAGTGTATATTTTCTAATTACTCTCTTGTACTAGCACAGACTATATACTTCCATCAATTCATACTGATTTGTACTGGTAAGTGATTCATTCAGGGGTTAAAGGGACACTGTCTCCCCAGAATGGAATATCAGAATTCCAGGGATTCTGATATGTCTGCTTTGTAGGACTTTTCTCATACCTCCTGAGAATCCCTGATGTGGAACTTAAAATATAACTGAGGAACAAAAGATCACTTCCTTAACAAACCAGTTAGTTGACTTGAGATGTATTTCTGATGGTATGAGTGCATCAGTTGCTGGTGTGGAGGATATGTCATGAAAAATCGACTTCCTTGGAATGTCCAAGAATACTATTTTTTTAAAAAAAGATATCTGATTACTTACCTTGAAAAAGTGTAGCATCCATTGTATTGGAGAAATTGAAACTGTATCTGCAAATATTATGCTGGATGTTTCTAACCAATGGTTACAGCTCTCCCTTTTGGAGAAATATAAAACCAGTTTTGGTTTTTTTTTGTTACAAGTTCTCTGAATATTCAAACTTACTTATCTTCATGTGAAGCATTCCTAGTTCATTTATTCTGCATATGTTCCATAAATACTTATTTGACTTATAAATTAAAAGAATGGGAGCAGTTTGCCGTGAGAGAAGAAAAATGGAGTGGTCACTGGTAAGGGGAAAGTGGCTGGGGGAAATAGGATTGAGAGAAGTTTGTTTTTATTTTATTTATTCTTTTTCTTTTTGGCCTCACTGCACGGCTTGCAGATCTTAGTTCCCCAACCAGGGATTGAACCCATGCCCTCGGCAGTGAAAGTGTGGAGTCCTAACCACTGGACTGCCAGGGAATTCCCGAGAAGTTTGTTTTCAAGGGGGAAGAAATTACAATACTTTTTTTTTTAAGACTTATTTCATTTATTTATTTTATTTATTTTTGGCTGTGTCGAGTCTTAGTTGCAGCATGCGGGATCTTCCGTTGTGGCGCGCGGGCTTCTCTCTAGTTGTGGCATGCAGGTTTTTTTCTCTGTCTAGTTGTGGCGCACGGGTTCCAGAGCACGTGGGCTCTGTAGTTTGTGACACTCGGGCTCTCTAGTTGAGGCACATGAGCTCAGTAGTTGTGGCACTCGGGCTTAGTTGCCCAGCGGTATGTGGGATCTTCGTTCCCTGACTAGGGATCGAACCCACTTTTCTCCTTTGGAAGGCGGATTCTCAACCACTGGACCACCAGGGAAGTCCCAAGGAATTGACTTTAGCTGGGAGTATAAAATAGTTGATCTAGTGGAAGACCAGAAGCTGGAATGTATGGGAGCAAATGCTGGTGAGCAAGTCTATACAAGAAATGCCACTACTGTACTAAGAGACAGAGTCGAGATAAGTAAGTTTTCTTTTTTTTTTTTAAATAAATTTATTTATTTTATTTATTTATTTTTGGCTGTGTTGGGTCTTTGTTGCTGGGCGCGGGCATTCTCTAGTTGCGGCGAGCGGGGGCTACTCTCCATTGCGGTGCACGGGCTTCTCATTGCGGTGGCTTCTCTCGTTGCAGAGCACAGGCTCTAGGTGCACAGGTGTCAGTAGTTGCGGCACGTGGGCTCAGTAGTTGCGGCTTATGGGCTCTAGAGCGCAGGTTCAGTAGTTGTGACGCACGGGCTTAGTTGCTCCGCGGCATGTGGGATCTTCCCAGACCAGGGCTCGAACCCGTGTCCCCTGCATTGGCAGGCGGATTCTTAACCACTGCGCCACCAGGGAAGCCCAGGTAAGTTTTCCATGCTCCATTTTTCCAACTGAGGATGGGAACATTCAAAAGGTTTTGGATTTACTTTCTATGGTCTTGGGCAAATCACAAACATTTTTTGCAGGCTCTTGGTGTGTTTTATTTTCCACTGAATGGTCATTATCTAAAAGAGTGTACCCAATAATTTTATACTGAATGTACACATTGCCTTCCTTAAAATAATCTCAACATTCAAAATATCCTGGGCAAGCATGTGGGTAGTGAGAAAAGGCATAAAAAAGATTCAAAAGAGCAACAAAGAAAGGAGGACAATAGCAGCTGTTTATGTTAAAATTTGAATTCAAAGTGATATTCCTAAAAGGAAGCCAGTAAAAATTCACTCCAAGTAAACCTTATTAGCAGCTGTGTCTACATTCTGCATGTCAGCTGCTTTCTAATCTATTATCAATGGAGAATCTTCCTAAAAAAAAATAAAAATAAATAAAAAAAATAAAAGAGTGTCTGGCAAACAGTAGCCATTCAATAAATATTCATTGAATTAATTTTTGGAAATTAATCTATTAAAGAACTGTACTATGTATGCCATACCTACCCCACAGGGTTGTTCTGAAGACCCAATGAAATGAGAGAGTGGATGTAAAAGTACTTTATAATCTGAGAAATGCTATTGAAATCCAAGGTATTATGTTAGAAAGAGTTGGAGTAAAGTCCACTGAGTCTTTGACTCCTTAAATGAGAAATACAATATAAATATGGAAACAGAGTCATTGTTAAGTTGGATTTTTTTTTCCTTTGAGGGATATACCAAGACCTAAAGATTCTGTCAACTGGTTTGAAATTCAAAGGTGGAATACAACCTTTGTATTTGAATTTGTAAAATAGGATTTGATCCTATAAACCATGTAACATTACAGAACTGACAAAAATATACAAAGGCCAGAAAACCAAAACCATCTAAGTCAATTAGCTTTATGCAATGTCGTAAATTAAGTTCCAAGTTATATTTACAATACTGGGCACATGAGTGGTATAATACCTCTCTTTTTCTTTTCTTTCTTCCTGTCTTTGTTTTATTTTCTGGTAATTTATAATTTCCAAAGTAAATACAGTATTGGAGTTGTGGATTTACTTTTCTAGGTAAAAGAAAAAAGGTTTAAACATAATGATATTTCTGCTGAGGATTTCTTAACATACTCCAAGTACACCAGACTATTTTCATGATATTTCTGTATGGTCTTCCCACGTTATAGGACTGATTTGGAACAGAGTTGTGACTGAAAAAAAAAAAATCCCGTTCAGTTCATTTCCATTTTCTTATCATTCCAGGGACTAAAGTAAGTAATACACTTAATTGCTAGAGTTTGAAAGCAATTTCCTATATGCTGAAGTTTTATTCCTAGGTGAAGCCCTAATCTTTGGTCCTGATGGAATACCTGCAAGAAGAGTGAATCAGCTCATGCCATCATTTTCAATTTTTCATCATTATCTCTGGTGATTAGATATTACATAATTAACCAAGGTCATACAAGAGGATTCAGTGGAGCACTTTAGGATTAAATTTAGGAATTAGACATTAGGAACTCATTGGGATTCCCATAAGTGTTTTTAAGTATTGCAGTATTGGGATGCTTAATTAGGCTACCAGCCTAGTTCCTGCTGTTACCCAGCACCAGGCCTTTTAGGATTACTTAGAAAAAATGCTCAGTTCTCAGAAAATCTCAGAAGTCAAGCTCAGGCTGAGGAAAATATTTGCTGAGTAATACAATTCAGTCCCCTTCCTTGTAAAGTTGGAAGTGCCATATGTGTTTTTCTAATTAGCCCCACCAGATTTCTTCCAGGCATGATTATGTGTCATGAAACTAACCATTCTGCCTCTGAGAATTTGTGCATTCTTGGGGAAATTTCTCTACACCATCTGATGTGATAGTCTGCCTATACAGGTTCCTGTGGCCCAGGTCTGGGTCACGTTGAAAGACCGTGCCACCTGGTCTTAACCTACTTTTTTTTCCCCTGACACCTCAGTAAACAACAACAGTGGTGACATCCACAAAATATATCTGCCCTCACAGTAACACCAGTCCATCTTGCATCTTGCACAGGGCACCTTTTAATCTGAAGGATCTTACAGCCCACTGCAAGTATTAATGATACTTCATAAATACCTCATAGATACTAGGCTGTAAGCCTCACTAGACACATTTTATGATTAGACATCCCCCAAATGAGGAGATGGAACCCCTTCTTCAGCCCACTCAGAACAAGGACAAATCTGGGTCACGAGCACAGCTCCACTCGCCTACTTAAAACTGTCCCTAGGGCTCGAGGAGAACTAATTTCCTCTCCATGTTCCCCCAATACTCAGAAAATAGATTTTTTTTTAATGTGTGGGTGCTTTTCTCTGAAATGCCTACCTTTGTATCACTGCCGATTTGGCTTTTGTTCTTTCAATTCCAGCAAGATGTGGGGATTTTCTGAGCTTGAACTCACCTTTGCCAATTTGTCCAAAAATAAAATAAAATAAAATAAAGGGCTTCCCTGGTGGCGCAGTGGTTGAGAATCTGCCTGCCAATGCAGGGGACACGGGTTCGAGCCCTGGTCTGGGAGGATCCCGCATGCCGCGGAGCAACTGGGCCCGTGAGCCACAACTACTGAGCCTGCGCGTCTGGAGCCTGTGCTCCGCAGCAGGAGAGGCTGCGATAGTGAGGGGCCCGCGCACCGCGATGAGGAGTGGCTCCCACTTGCCGCAACGAGAGAAAGCCCTTGCACAGAAACGAAGACCTAACACAGCCATAAATAAATAAATTAATTAATTAATTTAAAAAAAAATTGAAAATGTCTTACATTTGCACTAGTATGTATGCATGTCATCATCAAAAGCAACTCAGGCCCTTTTTGACCTGCTTTCTTTTTTCCTTTTTTTTTTTTTAAAGTCGGGACAATGTACTCTATTTTGGTTATTTCTTGGATAAGAGGTTGCACTCTGGAGTCACCTTAACCAGTGCTGCCCTCTCGAGGTTACAGATGCAGCCGCCCCTACTGAAACCTAGGCTAGGCCTGCGGGTGAGAAGGAGCAGATATGCAAGTAAAAGGACCAAGCAGACATTGTCATGATAAACTGAGAAGCTTTTGCTTTTATGTGATGGTGTAGTGAAAAGAACACTAACAGGGCACCGCTGAGTTCTCATTTAAGCCACTGGCGGACTGTGTGATCTCAGGCCTGTCATTTCTTTGTGCCTCAGTTCCCTACCAATAGAATGGGAACGACTGGTCAGTGCAGGAGTCAGCCAACATTTCCTGTAAAAGAGCTTGGTGGGTCATTTTGTCATTGTGGCAACTCTGTCGTTGTAGCTTAAAAGCAGCCATAGACAAAATGTACGCAAATGAGGGTGGAGGTGTTCTGAAAAAACTATTTTATGGACACTGAATTTTGAATTTCATATAATATTCACGTCATGAAGCATTATTCTTCTTTTAGTTTTTGTTAACCATTTTAAAATGTAGAAACCATTTTTTAGCTCTCAGGCCGCAGAAAAAAAACAGGCAGGGACTTCCCTGGTGGCGCAGTGGTTAAGAATCCGCCTGCCAATGCAGGGGACACGGGTTCGAGCCCTGCTCCGGGAAGATCCCACATGCCGTAGAGCAACTAAGCCCGTGCGTCACAACTACTGAACCTGCGCTCTAGAGCCCATAAGCCGCAACTACTGAGCCCACGTGCCGCAACTACTGACACCTGTGCACCTAGAGCCTGTGCTCTGCAACAAGAGAAGCCACCGCAATGAGAAGCCCGCACACGACAACGAAGAGTAGCTCCGCTCGCCACAACTAGAGAAAGCCCACGCACAGCAATGAAGAACCAACGCAGCCTAATTAATTAATTAATTAATTAAATTTAAAAAACAAAACAGGCAGTGAGCCAGATATGGCCCAGGGCTGAAGTTTGCCAACTTCTGGACTAGGTCATCTCAGAGAGCCCTTCCAATACAATCTTTTACGGTTTAAAAAGTTGACTTAGCTATAGTTCCTTTTCATTTCCTTTTCTTGAAGGATGGCCTAGTACATGCTTATTTCTTGTGACATGAGGGATGTTAGAAGACATCTTGTCCCCAAAACGATGTCTGCCAACTTCACACTGGTCAGCCTCAAATACTAGCAGTTCTACTTCTAGAACTGCACTGACCAAGACTGTCCAAGCTACAAGTTGAATTGAGTACTTGAAATATGGCTAGTCCAAACTGAGATGTCCTTAAGTGTAATACGCACACCAGATTCTGAAGACTTAGAATTTAAACTGTCTCATTAATATTTTATATTGATCGTTTTAAAAATATTTTTGATATATTGAATTAAATTAAATATATTAATTTAATCTGTCCCTTTTTATTTATAAAATGTAGCTACTAGAAAATTTAACATACGTGGCTGACATATTTCTACTGAACAGCGCTGCTCCAGAAGGTTACCTGTTTCATTGATTTAAGATTTGTTTCACATTCAAATGCAATATTCTTGCATTTGCAGTAATACATTTAACTATCATCATCATTGTGTGGGTCTGGAAATGGAAGGTGGGGAGTCAAGATACAACTGAAAACATAAAGTTGGGGTGAGACAGAAGTAAGCTTCTCCCCACACATCCGCTTTTTAAAGTCCTGACCCTAATATCTTGGAGTTCACATGACAGTCTTCTTTAAGGAACAAGCACTCATCTGGAGGTCAGGATAAATGGGTCTCAGCCTAACCTGTAGCTCACTAGGTAAAGGGTAAGGCATTTCACTAAGTTTCCTCATCTACAATATGAGAATAAAAACGATCCTCTGTACCCCACAGAACTAGGAACACGTGTGAGAGTTTGTGAGCTCTACGATATCCCGACAGTGTCCAGAAAGCAAGTAGCAATGACAGGTAGCTGCCTCTAGCCTCCCACTGACTAGCAGGCTGTACTCTTCCTTCAACTGCAGTGCTGCTGCTGCGGCTGCCCTAAAATCTCCACAACCTGATTGGCAGTTACAGACCAAGGATCCACCCTTCCTTGAGTGACAGCTAATCCAAGCCTGCCAACTTTAGTTGTCCCAAGTCACATTCGCTGACTTATTAAACCATACCTGTCAGTTCCAAGGAGTGCCTCAAGGGGTTAAACCCTCACGCCTCACCCAGCTGAAAAATTGCCACCATTCCTTGCAGTGGTAATTCAAATACGCAGTGCTTATTCCCGCCTCAGGACGTTCTCTTTGCTGTCTCTTCATCTAGATTTGCACACACAAGTCTCCTTGACATCAATCAGATCTCAGCTAGCACTTCCTTAGGCCCTTTGTGACCATCAAGAACACTCCCACACCATTGCCCTATATCTTTCCCTTATGTTATTGTTCTTTGTGCTTATTTCTATTTGCGATCTCTTGTTTACTTGTTTTTGTCTACCTCTCCCACTGAAATGTAAGCTCCAGTGCCTAGAAGAAAGTCTGGCAATAAGCACTCAGTAAAGTGAATCTCCCCAGCCTTCTCCTTCTCGACTTAGCCACCTCCCAGAGTATCCCTGCCCCAGCCAGACCAATCTCAGTGCTATCCCAATGAGCGTTTGTGCCTTACGTGGGTCCAGGGCCTCTTCTGGGTGCCCAGTGACTACTTCTATCACCATACAATGCGTTTTTTAATTTATTTTTTATTTTTTAATTTTTTGGCCACACCACGCGGCTTGCGGGATCCTAGTTCCCCGACCAGGGACCTAAACAGGGCCCTCAGCAATGAGAGCTTGGAGTCCTAACCACTGGACTGCCAGGGAATTCCCATATTGTGTTTTTTTTAATTATCAATTTGTCAAATGCTATATCAGAACAGTTAGGAAAAACAAAAAATAGTCTAAGTAGTTCAAATAGAAGTGAATTTTATGTAGGCAACTGATAGCAAAAGGGTTGAGAGGCCTGGAGGAGCAAATGGAGGAAGGAGCCCAGAAGCCCACTCTTGTCATGATGCTGATGGACCATCCTTGGGTCAGGTTTCCACATACTCCAGTGGATTACTGCCCTGGATCAAAGAACAGCCTACCCTGTTGTCCACAGAACCAACCAGTTTGAAGAGGAAGTCACTCACCTGACACCAAGATGATATTTCAGAATTTCTTCAGGACTAAAAGACTGATTTATGTTTGTATCTGCCCCACAGATGCACTCAGTAAATGGCTGTTGAATTGAATTCCAACCTTGGATAATATCATCCATTGCCACTTGCTACAAATGTATTTTTCTCTTCCCTTTTCCCTTCCCAATCCAACAAACCCCTCCAGCTTCACCTCAAGATTCACCTCCAAGAATGCACCCCTGGCTTCCCTGGTGGTGCAGTGGTTGAGAATCCGCCTGCCAATGCCGGGGACATGGGTTCGATCCCTGGTCCCGGAAGACCCCACATGCCATGGAGCAACTAAGCCCGTGTGCCACAACTACTGAGCCTGTGCTCTAGAGCCAGCGAGCCACAACTACTGAGCCTGCGAGCCACAACTACTGAGCCCGCATGACACAACTACTGAAGCCCATGCGCCCAGAGCCCGCACTCTGCAGCAAGAGAAGCTACCACAATGAGAAGCCTGCTCACCACAACGAAGACCCAATGCAGCCAAAAATAAATTAATTAATTAAATAAATTAAAAAAAAAAAAAAAGAATGCACCCCTCTCCAGCTCCCACTGGTCTCTGAGGTCGTATAGCATTTTCTTCATTGTCACTCATTTTGGCCTTTTTTCTACAACACGTTCATGTTCTTCACGTCTTATCTCCCTAATTAGATTGTATGCTTCTAGAGGCAGGAACTCTTCCATGTAGACCTTTACAGTGGGAAGAGATCTTAGTGTTTATCTGGTCCAACCTCTCACCTAATGTCTGAATCCCCGACATCTCTGGCAACTTCTGATTCGGTTTCTTGAAGACCTCCAGTTCCCGGGCTCTTCTTACCTAAAGAAGTCTGGCTCAGTGTAAGAATATAAGAAGATGCTAAATACAAAGTTGCTGCTGAATTCATGCTACTTCTGCCTTACGACTGAGTCAGTCCTTGGATGGGTGTGGGATGCAAAAGAGGGAGAACACTGAGGAATGAACAACTTTTTAGCTAAAAATGTTGGCGAATGTTTCTAGCAAGCGTTCGTCCAGGCTGTAATTCACGTGTTGTGATTCAGCTCTTGCCCAGTGGTATTAGGGTAAGTGAATTACAAAACTTACTCTCAAAAATCTCTTTTTTTTCTTGCTTAGGAAAGACTATGGAGAGTAATCTTTTGGGATGACGTTCATCCAGAGGTTAGACGGACATCTTACCCATGTGGCTAACATTTGGTAGGAGCTTTAAAGTTTACAAAGCCCTTTCCAATACTTCGGCTCATTAGAACTGTTTGACGGAGGCAGCATTATCCTAACTTTATAAAGGAGGAAACTGGGACTCAAATTAAGCCCTTAGGCTGGCAGAGCCAGTGTGCAAACTCAGGTCTGCGTGGTTCAAACAGTCTGGTGTTGGAGGGAGCTAGCGGCGGGGGCGAGGTGAAGTGCTGGCAGCAGAAAGGGGTTCGGAAAAAAAAGTGTATAAAAAGGGGTTCGGGGGCGGGGGGCGGGGAACGCGGGGCGATGGCCGGATAAGAAGCGGTCTGGCCGCGGGTGTGGGAGGGGGAGGAGAGGACGCCCGGGCGCCACGAGAGTATGACGGGGCTACAGGCTCTGCTCGGCCTGCACCGCACGCTCACCTACCGGCTCCGCTTGCGGTTCGGCACCTGGAACTGGACCTGGCGGAGCTACTGCTGCGCCGCCTCCGCCGCGGTCCTAGCGCCGCTCGGCTTCGCGCTCCGCCAGCCCCCGGCTGTCGGCGGGAACAGCCTTGACCACAGGCATCCGCGCAGGGGGCCCGCCCCGGTCGCCGCCCACCCGCGGCTGCAATGGCATGAGGACGCCCGTTCCTTGAAGAAGCTGCCTGTGCACGTAGACTTGGTGATCACCGAGGAGCAGGAGCCCAGCTTCTCCGACATCGCAAGCCTCGTGGTGTGATGTATGGCAGTGGGCACCTCTTACATTAGCGTCTACGACCACAAAGGAATTTTCAAAAGAAATAACTCCGGATTGATGGATGAAATTTTAAAACAACAGCAGGAACTTCTGGACGTAGATGGTTCCAAATACTCACCAGAATTTGCAAATCGTAATGACGAAGATTGCCATTCGGCAGTGAAGGTGCTGTCCCCAGAAGATGAAAAAGCAGATATTGTGAGAGCTGCTCAAGACTTTTGCCAGTTAGTAGCCCAGCAGCAAAAGAAATCCACAGATTTGGATGTAGATATATCAGACCATTTACTTAGTTCGAATGGTGCCCGTGGTCCTGATTTAGTACTGAAGTTTGGTCCTGAGGACAGCACACTAGGCTTTCTGCCCTGGCACATCAGCCTGACAGAGAATGTCTCTTTGCCTTCCCACCTAAACTTCAGTTATGAGGACTTTTTCTCTGCCCTTCGTCAATATGCAGCCTGTGAACAGCATCTGGGAAAGTAGTGATCCTTGGTTGTGATAGGGACAGAATAAAGGGACAAATTTAGGTAATTAAACAGTCAATCCCACTAGGGGATTGTAAGTAAAGAAAAAAGTATGGGAGACCCCCCTAAGTTAATGATCACTCAAGAAAGCAGGTTTACTTATCCACGAAACCAAGCAGGCTTGCTTAGCAACAAAACCATGCAACAGAAGCACGAGACATGCCCCAAAACAATAAAACAATGGTGGCAGGAGACCCACATCCTGCCCAGTGAGCTCAGTAAGTTAATGACCCCTAGGACACGCTCTCTGCACACATAAAAAACAATAATTTATGGAAAGGTGACATTTCAAAGTGAAAGACCCTCATTATACTAAGACCTAAAATAATTTTTCCGTAGTGCCATGACAGCCCTAGCTTGACCATGTAGGGACAAGAAAACTCCCTTGCCCAACCTGGAGAAGGAGCTAATGATGGAAGCATGACATCTACCCAAGAATGAGGCAGAAGGTGGTCTTTTCCTCCTCCCCACTTTTCCTTTGATTATAAAAGTGTAGCCCACTAAGTTCTCCCGGGCACCACCCTCTCGCTTGCCCACTTGTAAGCCTCATAGCATCCTATTCTAATAAATCACTTCTTATCTATCACTTTGTCTCTCACTGAATTCTTTCTGTGCTGAGACATAAAGGACCAGAGCTCTTCAGAGCCCCCCAAAAGGACACCTAACAGTTTCAGCTGTGTAATTTGATTTCAGGCTTTTGGAGAAAAGGACTCAAGTGACTCATGTTGACAAAGCACCTCTGAAACCCTGTACACACCTAGTTCATAATCCTCATAATTTATCAACAGACACAAAAAAAGTGTCTCACTTGAGACTAAGAGCACGTGTGAGTGAGTATGTGTGGGTGTGTGCATGCATGCATGTATGGAAATAAACTTATAAATGGGGGAAGTATTGGAGAAGAAAATATGTGGACTTGCACTTTTGAGCAAAGAGCAGCAATGTTTTAGGAGCTGAAATTTCAGATTTAAAGGCTTCAACCCCAACTACCTCCCTGTTTTTGTGGGGAGAGAAGGAGGTGATTAAAGCTGTTTTGTTGTTGTTTGGGGGGGAAGGGGAATAATTTTTGTTCAGTCTTTCCTAGTGATCCAACTTTAATTTTTAAGAATAATATATCAGGGACTTCCCTGGTGGCGCAGTGGTTAAGAATCTGCCTGCCAGTGCAGGGGACACGGGTTCGAGCCCTGTTCCGGGAAGATCCCACATGCTGCGGAGCAACTAAGCACGTGAGCCACAACTTCTGAGCCTGCGCTCTAGAGCCCGCAAGCCACAACTACTGAAGCCCGTGCGCCTAGAGCCCGTGCTCCACAACAAGAGAAGCCACCACAATGAGAAGCCCGCGCACTGCAATGAAGAGTAGCCCCCACTCGCCACAACTAGAGAAAGCCCGCACGCAACGAAGACCCAACCAAAAATAAATAAATAAATAAATAAATTTTTTAAAAAGAATAATATATCGACTTATTAAATGGAAGCATTCTGAGTTTGAGGGATCGCCAGAGGAATGGAGTTCTGTGTTGCTCACATGTTAAAAGTTTGCTCACCTTTGGAGCGGAGGGAATACCTCTTTTCAGACATCCGTCCATTTTCATCTCTTCACTGCTGTCAAACAATATGACTCGAAAGTGTTGCTCTGTTGTCTGTGTTCTGAGGATAATTTGAAAAAGAACTCTTACAACATCGAAATGCAGTATTTTAAAAAATTTAAAAATTGCATGAAGCAGTCAAAAAAAGGTGAAAAGCTTGTAATCTTAAAAGTAAAGGTGGAAAGTTTCCTGAATAAGGAAAGAAAGTTTTGATTTCCTTTTGTCTGGTGGGCCTTGTGCTCTGTAATACCCAAAGTTGGTTTACAAAATATTTCCATTAACTATGTTTATTTAAAATAAGTATTTGAGGGAGGTTACCAAGGCAGTTCTTTTCCTCAAAAGTCACCTGTTCCTCTTTGGAATAGAACATTTAGGGCCATGTGGATACCCACGATTTTTACTCAGTAAATCCTGATGGTGACTTTGCATAAAAAGATCTTTAAGTAAGATTGAGGTCTGTGTAGGCAATAAAATATTACCAAAGTCTACAAAAGTAATTTAATTTTGCATGTTCACGGATTCTGTTGTTTTTTAAATGAATAAATGATTTTTTGATAGGTGTTTAATATTTCTTCCCTCATTGCCGCTTGCAGGATCTTAGTTCCCTGACCAGGGAGCGAACCTAGGCCCACTGCAGTGAAAGTGCCAAGTCCTAACCACTGGATCACCAGGGAACTCCCCCCAAAAGTGTACATTTAGAATGGAGTAGTTTAGGGAATTCCCTGGCGGTTAGGAACTAAGATCCCGAAAGCTGGGCGACGCAGCCAAAAAAAAAAAAAAAAAAAAATAGAATGGAGTAGTTTAAATATTAGATCTCAGAGTATGAAAAATAACAAAGAAGCAAGGTCTGGAATAGCTTGTCAAATTCTGAAGATATGAAGAATAAATGTTTTGACTTTGGATTACCAAGCCCCATTTATGATTTTAAAAATACACTTGGGGGCTTCCCTGGTGGTGCAGTGGTTGAGAGTCCGCCTGCCAATGCAGGGGACACGGGTTCGAGTCCTGGTCTGGGAGGACCCCACATGCCACGGAGCAACTGGGCCGTGAGCCACAACTACTGAGCCTGCGCATCTGGAGCCTGTGCTCCGCAACAAGAGAGGCCGCGATAGTGAGAGGCCCGCGCACCGCGATGAAGGGTGGCCCCCGCTTGCCGCAACCCGAAAGCCCTCGCACAGAAAGCCGAAAGCCCTCGCACAGAAACGAGGCCCCAACGCAGCCATAAATAAATAAATTAATTAATTAATTTAAACAAAAAGAAAAGATGACTACTATCTTTAAAAAAAAAAAAAAAAAAAAAGCACTTGGGCTTCCCTGGTGGCACAGTGGTTAAGAATCTGCCTGCCAGTGCAGGGGACATGGGTTCCAGCCCTGGTCAGAGAAGATCCCACATGCCGCGGAGCAACTAAGCCTGTGAGCCACAACTACTGAGCCCGTGTGCCACACACTGAAGCCCGTGCACCTAGAGCCCGTGCTCCGCAACAAGAGAAGCCACCACAATGAGAAGCCCTCGGACCGCAACGAAGAGTAGCCCCTGCTCACCGCAACTAGAGAAAGTCCGCACGCAGCAAGACCCAACACAGCCAAAAATAAATAAACAAAATAAATAAATTTATTTTAAAAAAGTACACTTGAAATAAAATGATTACACTAAAAGTCTAGTGTTCTGTCTGTTTTCAATAAAGTAGACAATTGTTCATCTAAAAACACCTGCCACTCTAAGTAGAGTTCATTTTTGTGCAAAGGCTGAATTTGGCCCTAGAGAAAGGATCAGGGGACTTCTCTGCTGGCGCAGTGGTTAAGAATCCGCCTGCCAATGCAGGGGACACAGGTTTGATTCCTGGTCCAGGAAGATCCCACATGCCGCAGAGCAACTAAGCCCGTGCGCCACAACTACTGAGCCTGCGCTCTAGAGCCCACGAGCCACAACTACTGAGCCCGCGTGCCACAACTACTGAAGCCCGCGTACCTAGAGCCCATGCTCCGCAACAAGAGAAACCACCGCGATGAGAGGCCGCACACCGCAACAAAGAGTAGCCCCCGCTCACAGCAACTAGAGAAAGCCTGCGCACAGCAACAAAGACCCAACGCAGCCAAAAATAAATAAAATTTTTTAAAAAAACTAATCAAAAGATATCTTAAAACAGACGTTCTCAACTCTGGCTGCACATGAGAATCACCTGAGGAGCTTTTTAAAAATCCTCGGGCCACATGCCCTCTGGGAGTGGTTCCCGGGCACGGCCTCATCCCTAACGTTTGCAGGACCTGGAACTAGAGTACCACTGGAGATTCATATACCTGAGTCTAAATACTTAAAATTCAAGCAAACAAACTGTTAAGTCAAATATTTTTCTATTCTCCCATCTTGACAAATACAACGTCATAACAGCTTGGAAGTCCAGGTTCAAATGTACAGTTCTTAGACTCTTTGGAGTTCCAAACTAGAGGTGACAGCTGGAGGAGAGTCGGCTCTTGGCCTGCAGCCTTTCCCCCTTTCTCCTCTTCCCACCTCTACTGCTCTTCCGCACCTAGAGCCTCATGCACACAGGTGTGGGCACCCCAGCCTCCGCGTCTAGGAGCCAGTCATGCTTCCTACAAAAAGAGCCCTGGACTTCCCTGGTGGGCGCAGTGGTTAAGAATCAGCTTGCCAACGCGCCACAACTACTGAAGCCTGCACGCCTAGAGCCCGTGCTCCACAACAAGAGAAGCCACCGCAATGAGAAGCCCGCGCACCGCAATGAAGAATAGCCCCCGCTCCACACAACTAGAGAAGCCTGTGCGCAGCAACGAAGACCCAACGCAGCCAAAAAATAAATTAAAAATATTTTAAAAAGAAAAGAAAAGGAAGAACCCTCTGGAGAGATCATCTGTGACATTCTTTAAAAGAAAAAACATAAAAAAGAGCCCTTGACCGCTCCTCTGGCTTAGGGGCCCAC
Source organism: Eschrichtius robustus (assembly GCF_028021215.1). Classification (NCBI taxonomy): domain Eukaryota; kingdom Metazoa; phylum Chordata; class Mammalia; order Artiodactyla; family Eschrichtiidae; genus Eschrichtius; species Eschrichtius robustus. The sequence goes on along the minus strand of NC_090826.1, from coordinate 12,415,122 downwards.
ACACCAGCAAGACAGTCAATATTCAGAAGAATGGACTCAGGAAGAGTCCGGGGAAGGCCTGGGGAGTTGACTCAGAGTATAGGGGCCAGAAATTCCAGAGTCCCCAGTCCCTGGAACAAGGTGGAGAGGTTGGGCCACGGGCTTTGGGTGGGCTCATCCCCTGGGCTCTGGGGACTTGCCACTAAGCAGGGTCTTCTAAAGCAGAGCCCAGGGCAGGGGTTCCTCCTACACTGGTCTTAGGGCAGAACTATTTGAGCACCTGTCCTCTTTTTGTTGTTAACTTTTGATGGATGTTCATACATACAGATAAGAAAGTACACAAGTTGTAGGTATACAGCTTGATGAATTTTCACAAATATATTGATCAAGGATGTATGCATTTATCATAAAAATTATGTTTTATTTTATATTAAAAAATTTTTTTTTAGGTAAGAAGTGGATTTATTTAGAGAGATACACATCCCATAGACAGAATTCGGTCCATCTCAAAAGGCGAGAACAGCCTTGGGAAAAACACACTCCACAGACAGAGTTTGGGCCATCTCAGAAGGCGAGAGGCCAAAAATTATTTTTTAAAAGGGAGTAACAATAAAAAGAAAAGAATATTGAACACAAAATTTATTTATTTATTTATTGGCCACGCTGCAGCTTGTGGGAATTAGTTCCCTGATCAGGGATTGGACCCAGGGCCCCAGCAGCGGAAAGGCACAGTCCTAACCACTGGACTGCCAGAGAATTCCCTGAACACAAAATTTAGAATAGTGGTTTCCTCTGGTGGGGACTCAGGGGATGGGACAGAGAAAGACACATTATCAGTAATGTTCTAATTCCTAAATTGAGCAGCAAGTTCACAGTTTATTATGCTTCTTGATACATGTTTTCTTTTGTACATCCTAAAATCAACTCAAAGTCCTGCAGTCTGGGGGCATTCTGCTTAAAGACAAATTAACGCTGCATATTTCAAATGCTCCTGGGAGCATTCCTGTAATTGATCATCTTGACTCATCCGGAAACAAAACAACTCTCTATGAAGAAAGGAAAAAGGAAAGCATGGGAAACATTGTAAGACAATTCAATGTAAGGTTATTTTTTATCTTTTTTTAACTGATTACAAATATGCATGACATAATACATAAAATTTAAGCACTATATAAACCCAAAGCAAGAGAAGTAAAATCTCCCTAAAATGCTCTTTTCTGCAGAGTCAAGACCATCAACAACACGGTGTGTATTCCTCAACCTTTTCTATAAGTAGTAACATTATTGATTTTTGCAAAAATGGGATCATTTTAGAGAAACTCTTCTGAACCTTGCTTTTTCACTTAGCGATAGTCTCTTGAACAGCCTATTCCCTCATAATGTCCTTCAGAGAGAAGGGCAGATGGATTTCCCCACAAATCCCCACCCCACTCATCTCCCTAAATCCAGCTCAAATATCACCTCCCTGAATTCATAGGGGGCCAGGGGCCAGGGACACCATTGATCTACTAATCTGTCCTGGGAAATATCATGCCCTAGGGAATTTAGTCTCTTATCACTAAATCCAACTGTGTGTGTGTATGCGGGGGTAGCCTCATTTATGTGAACATAAATGAGTTCTTATAAATGAGGATATCATATACCCATTCATTTAACCAAAATTTACGGAGTGCCTACCATGTGCCAGTCAGGGGTGAAGTGGACAGAGATCTCTGTCTTGTGGCACTCTTATTCTAAATTCTAAAGGGGGCATTCAGCAAATCAGGAAACAAATGAGACTTTTTTTTTTGGCCATCCCGGGGACTTGCGGGATCTTAGTTCCCCGACCAGGGATCGAACCTGAGTCCCCTGCATTGGGAGCGCAGAGTCTTAACCGCTGGACCACCAGGAAAGTCCCTCATGTTTTTTTGTTTGTTTGCTTGTTTGTTTTGCCAATAAGACTATCTCTGATGGAGGTAAGTGTGGAGATGAAAACCAGGTGTGTGATGTGACAGAGAACGGCCATTCAGCGGGAGGCACCAAACATTCTCTACTGTGGCTGATATTCCCAGGCAGGAGTGAAAGAAGATATCCATCAGACAACTATGAACTTGTGTCCCATTACCTGGCCATGCAGCCTGTGGCGTCTTGTGCGTGAATATTTTTATAATTCCCATCATCTTGTGACTAGCATAATTGCATTGTGATATATGTGTGTTGTAAAAGAGTTTGTTTAGGACTTCCCTGGTGGCACAGTGGTTAAGAATCCACCTGCCAACGCAGGGGACACGGTTTGATCCCTGGTCCAGGAGGATCCCACATGCCGCGGAGCAATTAAGCCCATGCGCCACAACTACTGAAGCCCGAGCACTCTAGGGCCTGCATGCCGCAACTACTGAGCCTGTGCTCTAGAGCCTGCGAGCCACAACTACTGAGCCCGTGTGCCACAACTACTGAAGCCCATGCACCTAGAGCCCGTGCTCCGCAACAAGAGAAGCCACCACAATGAGAAGCCTGTGCACCGCAACAAAGAGTAGCCCCCGCTCACCACAACTACAGAAAGTCTGCACGCAGCAATGAAGACCCAAGGCAGCCAAAAATGAAATAAAAATTTTTTAAAAAAGTTTGTTTAATGTAAACATTTAGCACGTACTATAATTTTTGTAAACCTATTTCAGCATCCCTTCATTGGGTAATGAACTGGGAGCCACCCACAATGGAAGCATTCTAGGGCCCTCTTGGTCTCTACAGAACCCTAAATTGCAGGTACTTATCTCTTTTGAACTTGTAATTATACATTGTCAGGTCCTTGAAGGCAAGAAGTATTCCTAACATTCTATCCACGGCTGAGTTAATATTTGTCTGGGAGATCATTATCAAAGAGAGGTTGGGAATTTGCTAGTGGTCCAGTGGTTAGGACTCCACTCCACTCCACTGCAGGGGGTCCGGGTCAGTGAAAAATGGAATATTTAAACAAAGGATTCACAGTCATCAATGATTGCAGCCCTCCAATGTGAGCCGGTGAGCCCTGAGGAAGCTCAGGGCTGAAAAGAATACATGTGGGACTTCCCTGGCGGTGCAGTGGTTAAGAATCTGCCTGCCAGTGCAGGGGACACGGTTCGATCTCTGGTCCGGGAAGACCCCACATGCTGTGGAGCAACTAAGCCTGTGCGCCACAACACCTAAGCCTGCGCTCTAGAGCCCGCGAGCCACAACTGCTGAGCCCATGCACCACAACTACTGAAGCCCTTGCACCTGAAGCCTGTACTCTGCAACAAGAGAAGCCACAGCAATGAGAAGCCACCCGTGCAATGCAACAAAGAGTAGCCCCCGCTCGCCCCAACTAGAAAAACCCTGCAAACAGCAACAAGACCCAACGCAGCCAAAAATAAATAAACAAACAAATAAATAAGTAAAATAAAAAATAAAAACCCTTCCCCCAAAAGCCATCGGGGAGCTTGGGTCTTTAAAAAATTTAAAAAAAAATTTTTGTTTTTAAAGGTAATACAAGTTTATTGTATAAAATTTGAAAAATATAGAAAACTCTCAAGAACATAAAAATCACCTGAAACTCTTCTACCCAGAGTTAACTCTGATAACCTTTCCTTTAAGTCACAGACCTGGGTATGAAGCCCATCCTTCCACGCTGGAGTGGTGTGACCTTTAATGGGCTACCTGTTCTTTTCTTTTTTTTTTTTTTCACACACACACACTGTATTTTATTTTTACAAGAGATAAATAGACTGACACCAAGCATTGTACATGGATGACCACAACAAAAGCAACAATGATTGCAATTACCAAACATGAAACACACTCATACTATGTCATAATATTGACATTCAGTCCAGTAATCCTCCACTGTAACAGCTCCTTTACTTTGCAGTGAAAATTGATTTGTATATTCTTTGCCTCTGAGTCCTTGTGGGATTTTTTTTTTTTAATTCAGACAGAAAGTCACAAAAATTATACTCATCCTCATCAGTTCACTCAGTCCCATGTAATTAATTTTTTTTTTCCATCTTGATCTTTTGTTAAAAAAAAGAATACCTGCCATCTAGCAGCCATCAGACTGCAGCCCTGTGGAAACTCAGGATGTGAAAACATGGGATACGGGCCCCGAATAGCTGAGGTGCATATCAAAGGAATGATTTCAGTGAGCCCAGACTCTTGCACGTCCCCATACATAGAAAACCGCTAAATTTCTTAACTTGAGATATCTGGTTTTCTTTAATTAACAATAATCTTTTGATATTCAGACTACCTGCTTTTTGTTATAAAACTTCTTTATAACCTGGCTCTCCCCATCGCCTCCTTGGAGCAGTTTCTCAGAGCTATCTGAAATGCTGTCTCCCGGGGTAGAGTTCTCATTTTGCCTCAAATAAAACAACTTGGAACTCTCACATTGTGCTTTTTTTTTTTTTTTTTTTGTCAACAGCTACGGCGACCACGAAGGGACCCAGAGTGGACTTCTCTCCTTCACCTGAACTCTACGAGGAACTGGAGCCTTGGTACCAGCAGAGGCCCCTTGCACTCGTCTGCCTCCTTGGAGAGAGCAGATGAATTTGGGTAAGTCTCTCCTGGTTCTCGGATCTCCTGTGTTGGTTGATGATCCTGAGTTTTATTTGGTGGTGTATAGAAGGTAACTGCTCCCGATCAGTTGAAAGATACTGTGTGGGGGGAGGGGGGCGGGGCTTGGTTGAAAGATACCAGGCAAATACCCACCCAGGTGAAAGATACTGGGGGGGGCCTGGTTGAAAGATACCAGGGTTTGCTCAGTTGTAGGAGACTGAGTGGTCTTGGCTGAGTGGTTAGGTAAGAGGTTGATCTGACGCTTTTCCTCAATTCAGCTGCCTTAATAGAATTTGTCGGGATAAAAGTGAAGATATTACATGAGAGTGTTACTCCAAAGAAAAGGGACAAGACTCCTCCCGGCCAGTTATGGCTTTCTCAGGAGACTGATAAATTTACAGGAGTGGTGGAGGCAAAGGCCTCATACCATGCAGTGGTCCCACAGGGAAACCCACTCATTAATCAAAACACTTACTCGTCCAGGGGTCACAGATAAAAATTGGCCATTCAGTGATCTGAGCACCCACGGTAGTCTTAGACCACCGAAGGGAAAAACTGAGACGCATAAGGGGGCTGAAACGACTCTAGGGTTACGCCTAGAGGAGTTAAGCTCACAAGCAGCACACTGGCCGCCACACAATTTCACTAGTAAATTTTATCCCTGACAAATTCAACTTAAAAAGGGAACTAGAACCTCTCAAACACAAAAACAAGGGGTGTCAGAAAAGCAACCTCCAACTAACACCCCAGCCAGATTCATGTACAACACTGTACGGAGCTCATACGTGCAAGTACCTAGTTAATTGCGGAAATTATGCTACAGGAGATCTCAACCTAAAATAGCCAAATTGGGGTTCTTCTGATAGTCCCAAATTGCTATAGTTGCGCACACAGTTAAAAAAAAGCCGGCCGTAAGATCAAACAGACTGAATGAATGCTTACGTTGATTGGTACCTAGAAGCTTCTAAAAGAGAAAATGATAGAGTAACGTTTTGAAACTATGTCGGAACTAAAAAAGGCTGCTAGCACCCTGTCTCTGACTCTATCTATCCCTCTGCTCCTCCCACATGTCCTCTTCTATCAGAATTGCCTGGCCCAGACGCTATCTCTTTTTCTCTTCCAACTCTTCTGCCTCCTGCTGTTCCCTCTTCCCCAGCAAAGGAGGATAAAAAATCAGAAGTGATTATAGCTCCGTTTAAGGAGAAGCCTATTACAGGGAGAAGTGAACCATCCTCTGTGCTTACGTACACACCCTGGACCCAAGCAGAACTTAGAGCCTTGGCTAAGGAATTTCCCCATCCGATTCAGAATCCATTGGGATTTGCTAAGGAATTTGAGTTAACCATCTGGACCTGCAAGCCTGGGTTTTCAGATCTATATCAATTAGTATTTACTTAACTGGAAATTAAAGGAAATCTCGCCCTAAAAATGAGGAGGCTCTTTTATTGCATACACAGTTAAATTAAGGTTAAAAAGGCTGGCTTGATAGAGAAATATTTTTTCAGAATTCTGACTTTAAACAAAGGCCTTCTGGGGGAAACTTGCATTTCTCTTTCTGTGCCTTTGAGATGTAAGTGTCCTACCTGATCTTCCTAAGATGTTCCATGTATGTCTACGTGTGTATGTACGTGTTTTGAAAACTTGACTTCTGCCATACTATTTTTGAGAGTAAACTCTCCAGATTTTACTTAGGTTACATCCTCCCCTGCTCTCTTATGGGGAAGCCTCTTGCATCTTAATGGTTTGAATCACTATAAATATATATACTTTATTAATGGCCAAATGATGGATCCTTTTAAAGTTGGAGAAACTAACAAATTGGTGAATCTAGCACTCTCATTATAAACAGTCGTTTTATTGGTACCTATAAAAACAAACAAAAAAATCAAATTAAAGGTGGAAGAAAGAAATATATCAAATTATTAACCTAAGAACTTCTTTAATTTAAAACAAGTAAGAAAAACTGGTTTGGGAAACTTCATTTGTGGTCTTTACTTTCCCTCAGTGGGTCTCACAGACGCTAATAAAAGCATTAGAATAATTAATGTTAACATGAAAAATCCTGTAAGGAAAGTCTAGATACTATTTCCAATAAGGTAGAAATTTTAAAGGAATTATGTCAAATGAATAAAGAAGTCTTTAGATGGTTATTTAAAATTGGATAAATAAAATGGACATTTATCTGATTAAAACACAAAGTTTTGATATTACTACACTACTTAAGGTTAAATGGGCCAAAAGGGACCCCCTACTGGTCCCCAGCATTAAAAGCCAAACAAGTCTGTTCTATTTACCCCAATTTTAAAAGATATTTAAGGGGCTAGAAAAATTTGTTATAAAACTTCTATATAACCTGGCTCCCGCCTCACCTCCTCCGAGCAGTTTCTCAAGAGCTATCTGAAACGACGTCTCCCAGGCTACCGTCCTCATTTTGCCCCAAATAAAACTTAACTCGCAACTCTCACATTGTACATTTTTTTCTTTAGGTCAACATCAGGGAACTAGATCCCGCATGCCACAACTAAGACCCAGCACAGCCAGATAAATAAATAAATATTAAAAAAAAAAAAAAGAGAGGTTCACTACCATGTCTTTGTGGGATAATGAGGCAAGTAAATCTTCCAACAGAGCCAGACATTGGACTTGAGTTTTATTTCCCCAGATTGCTCTGAGAACACAGCCCAGCTCTCTCCCATCCAAGGGTTTTGTTTATGCTGTCCTGAGTGTGTGGTCATTATGGGTTGGTAGCCCATGAAGGCTGAGCCAGAGAGAGAAAACCTAGCTTCCAGAGACAAGCCTGGATGTTGGGAGGTAATGGACCGATTTGAGGGACAAGCCCCTGGCATCAGCAGGGCTTTTGACCTTTGCCCCTAAGGAGACAGCAGTAGAGAGCTGGGCATTTGGTCTCTAAAGCAGATCACCTATTCCCCACTTGTGGTCACAGTTGCTAGATACTATTTCTACTGCTCACATGACACGTGGGAGAAGAAAGAACAACATAGGCTTGGCAGGTGCAGTGGCCCCTGCACTGTGGCCTGGCAGGGAGCCTCTGGCTGGCTGCTCTCTGGGTTATAAGCCAACCAGCCTATACATCACCCTCTTGTTAATTTTTGTTTCAACTGTGCAAGTCCATGTTGGTCTTAGTCCATAGGGGTTGTTGTGACAAAACACCATAGACTGGGTGGCTTATAAACAACAGAAATTTATTTTGTCACAGTTTTGGAGACTGAGAAGTTCAAGGTCAAGGCACTGGCAAATTTGGTATCTTGTGAGTTCCTGCTTCCTCTTTCATAGATGGCCATCTTTTTGTTGTATCCTCACATGGTGGAAGGGGTGAGGGATATCTCTGGGGTCTCTTTTATAAGGACACTAATCTCATTCATGAGGGCTCTTAAAGGCCCCACCTCCTAATATCATCACCTTGGGGATTAGGATTTCAACACATGAATTTTGAGGGAACACAAACATTCAGTCCATTACAAAATTCATTGTAAAAAATTAAAACAATATATATCTTAAAGTGGGCAAATGATAATTTCCTTTTTTTTTGCCAGTATAAATAGTGCTGGAATAAACATCCTCATACATCCATGCTTGCATACATAGAAAGAAGTCTGGATGATTATTCTTTTAAAAACATTTATTTTTATTATTACTAAAGAAATTCATGTTCATAGTAAAAAAAAGTCAGAATGAAACAATGGAAAATGAGGATCGCCCACACCTAATCCCCAGTCCCAATCCCCAAGATAATTAATATATTGTCTTAGAGATTTTTCTCTGCCTGCATTCAAACATTTTTTAAAAAAAAACAAAAAGAATCATCTTGTGCATAACATTCTGCAATGGCTTCTTTACTTGCTATTGCAAAATGCTTAGGTTCATTCATTCCACATTTATTGAACCCCTGCTCAAAAGTTAGGGACCCAACAATGTTCTTGTTTTCAAAGAATTTACATTCTAGTGGATGAGACAGACATAGACAAGAAACAAACAAGAAGTAGTAATGAAAGCCAAGAAGGAGATGACAAGTGATACAAGCTAACAGGCAGTTTCTATAGTTTTAAGTCATCTTTTAGCAATTCCACTGTGTGCAATGGAATTTCTAGTTCTTCTCTGTTATAAATGCTGCTGCAGGGAACATCTTTGTCACATAAATTTTCATGTTTGTGGGAGCAGCTCCTAGAGCTTAGGTGTCTTTAACCCCTTTTCTATCTAGGGCTAGCAAGTATTTCCAAATCCAAGGCTGAATGGCGGCTCCAGAGATGCAGGAGAGAGAGGGAAGTGGGAACCGAGCAGTGTCGGGGAGCGGGCACTACATTTGGAGTCAGACCGAAAAACAAGCTGTAACTCTGCTTTGCTCGCTCTCTCTGAACACGCCCCCACCCCCCATTTGCAAAATGGGGACAACCTTCTAATCTCACAGTGTTATTGCAAGGACGAAATGACATTGTTTCCCTTCACGCTCTTCCCGGGACAGACATAAGCATTTCGTTCTTTCATTCACCTACTCATCCAACAACTCCAAGAGATCCATTAAAATACATCCAATAGGGGACTTCCCTGGCGATCTAGTGGTTAAGACTCCGCGCTTCCACTGCAGGGGGCGCGGGTTCGATTGGAGCTAAGATGCCGCGGGGCGCGGTCAAAAAGTAAAAATGAAAAAAAAAAAATGAAGTGGAGGCGATCGATTAAGAAAAAATACATCCAATATGGATAGATTTCCTAATGGATAATGATAAAATTGCAAAGGGAGAGAGCCTTGCTACTTATTTCGGCCGCGCTGACCGCCGGGGAAGTCCCTAGACCCTTGCTATTTAAACTGTGGTCTGGGTACCAGCTGCATTGACGTCACCTGGGAGCTCATTAGAATTGCAGAATCTCTGACCTATCAATTCAGTATTTGCATATTAAGGTCCCCAGGATTTCTTTTGCACATTTTATTTTGCGAAGCATTGGTTTAGAGTGGAAGATAAATAGCAGGTAGAGTTAAATATGTCTTCATCTCAATGAGGAATTTTAGAGGAAGTGACCTAAAACATTCTTCTGGGTTGTATTTGGCCTTGTTGCCTGGACCACTAGTATCATGTTATTTATTCTTTCAGGAAGAGAACTCAAAAGACCAGATCATTTCCTTCATCTGTTTCTCTAACCAGGTGTGGAAACCCAGCCCGCCTCAAGACCTTGAGCTGTCAGGGTTGGGTGGGCCCTGAAAAGTCTTCATTCCAGCTCAGTCCTCTGTTGCTGCCCCGCCCACCCTGCCCCACCCCCATTTCACAGGCCAGGCCCCGAGAAGGGCGGTGATTTGCTCAAAGTCACACACCAACCAGATGGTGGCCTCAGTCTTGGCTCCCAACCCGTCCTCACCTCTCCCCTATCACAAATTTTGGTGCACTGTTTTTTTCTATGGATTCAGATCATCTTTTTTGAAAAATGATTTTTTTTTTTTTTTGTCTGCACCGTGTGGCATTCAGGATCTTAGTTCCCTGACCAGGGATCAAACCAGTGCCCCCTGCAGTGGAAGCACAGAGTATTAACCACTGGACTGCCAGAGAAGTCCCCAGAAAAATGATTTATTTTTAAATTGCTTTTTTGTAAAAGAATTATATGCTCATTTTAAAGAACTCAAACAATGTAAGAATTGTCCCAACAATTCCATTCTTAGGTATATACCCAAGAGAAATGAAAACATATATCCACATAAAAACCTGTACATGAATGTTTATAGCAGCATTATTCATAACAGCCAAAAAAATGGAAACAACCCAAGTGTCCATGAGCTGACGAATGGATAAACAAAATGTGGTATAGTCACACAATGGAATATTATTTGACAATAAAAAGGAATGAAGTATTGACACAAGCTACAACATGGATGAACCTTGAAAACACGCTAAGTGAAAGAAGCCAGATGCAAAACACCATGTAGTGTATGATTCCCCTGACAGAAATGTCCAAAATATGGGACTTCCCTGGTGTTCCAGTAGTTAAGAATCCACCTTCCAATGCAGGGGACGTGGGTTCGATCCCTGGTTGGGGAACTAAGATCTGCGTGTGCCTCAACTAAGACCCAACGAAGCCAAATAAATAAATAGATATTAAAAAAAATAAATAAATAAGAAATGTCCAAAATAGGCAAACCCATGGGAAGTAGATTAGTGACTGCCAGGGGCTGAGGGGATGGGAAAAGGGGGTATGGGGTTTCTTTTGGGGGTGATCAAATGTTCTGAAATTAGATAGTGGCAATGGCTGTACAATTCTGTGACTATACCAAAAACTACTGCTAAAAAAAAACCCAACTTCAAAAGGCTGAATTTTGTGGTATGTAAATTATAGCTCAATGAAGCTGTTATTAAAAAACCACAGTAGAAAGAGGAAAGTCACCCCACCCCAGACTCCCCCAAGTAGCCACTTATTCACTCCATAAATATTCACGGAGTGCCTGTTCCCTGCAGCCTGTGGGATGAGGACACAAAGGGAAGCAAACAAGTCACATCCTGTGAGCAAAGGCTGCCCCGATGTTCAGAGCCCCAGAACCAGGGCCTGCACCGCCTCCATGATTTCCACTGACTGCCCTCTGCCCCTCACCTCCTCCCTTCCCTCTGGTACCCCAACCCCAGCGGTCACGGAGCCCACCCCCTGCTCACTGTTCCTCAGCCCCTCCTTCCTCCCTGCCCTTCCTACCCAGTCACTTGACGCTTCCACCAGCTTCCCCGCTCCTGACCCCAACGCTAGTCAAACCCAGCTCTCCGCCCACTCTGCGCCTCCCCTGGGCAGCTGGATGCGCCTGGAGCAAAACACGCCACCTTGCCAGACGCCTCACTTTACTTTTTATTTTTTTGGCGGTGCCAGGCGGCTTGTGGGATCTTAGTTCCCCCACCAGGGGTTGAACCCGGGCCCTCGGCAGTGAAAGTGCGGAGTCCTAACCACTGGACCACCAGGGAATTCCCCCAGCCGCCCCCACTTAAAAAAAATCCGTGCCCTGAGTCCCGAGTGGGCCCTCGGGGCTGCCCGGATGTCACAATCCTTCACTCCCCATGACCGTGGCCCACCTTCTCTTCTCCCTGTAAAATGGGGACACTAGTATTTCTGCCTCTTGGGGCTGTTGGCTGCGTTAGCACCTGACGCATAGTAGGCCCTCAATCGGTGACAGCCACGGGGGATCATTATCTCTGGTCCTCTGTCCAGGGGCTTCCGGGTGACCTGGTCTCCGAAGAGCCCTACCCTGCAGTCGGTGTTTTGTTCCGCGGGCTGGGCAGCCACGGGTTCTTCGCCGGAGCGGCTCCTCCTCCGGAGAAAAAGGAAGGGGCGTGGCCCAGGGCAGAGGAAGCGTGGCTGAGCTCAGGGTGGGAGCGGGGAGGAGGCACCTTCCTGCGGCCAATGTCCACGTGACGGGCTGAGTCTGAGTCAGACCAGGGGCCAAAAGGGAAACTTACCAGGGCCTCAGAAAGGGAGTGTGCAGGAGTTGGGGATGCAGATGGCAAGGCACCCCAGTCTGGACCTGCCCGGAAGGGGGCCGCCCCCAGGAATCCAGGCTGTGCCTCCTTCCAGGGAACTGAGACCAAAGCCCAAAGGAAGGAGGAAGTGCGAGCCTTGCTCCCCAGTGACTCACTACATCCTTTGGGGCAAGTCAACTCTCACCGGGGCAGGAAGCCTGCCCTCCTTCCCCCAGGGGATCCTCTGCCCTGGGTCAGCCTATTCAAAACACCGGCCCAATTCGCCCACCCACACCCTTCGTTCTTCTACCTCGAGATGTTTGCAGATACCTGCTTGGGTCCACAAGTAAGTCTTGGAAGATAATAGAGACAGTGGGAGGGGCGGGAAAAACCCTGTTGTGGAAATCAGGACACCTGGGCATGGTGCTACCGTGCGTGCGGTGTGAGCCTGGCAGGTCTCACACCCTCTCTGGGCTCCAGTCTTCACTTCTGTGAGAATGGGCAGCTGGATTCCACGTCCTCTGGTTCCCTGGCTCTGGATTTCTACCAGGGCTTGGGGTTTCTCCATCCGGCCATTGCCCTCAGGGATAAAGTCCCATCCTCTCCACACAGCCCAAGGGGCCCTTGCTGACTTGGTCCTGACCTTGGCTGGACCTCATTCCCGCCCCTTGCCACGCCCCCAGCAACATGCAGCTGCCCAGCTCAGAGAGCAAGCACCTGGGATACTCTGGAATAGCAGCTCGCTGGCTGGCCCCCACTCATCCTACAGTGGACGTCACGCTCTCTCCAGCTTTCCTCTCCTGACCTGCCAGTTATGTCTCTGTGTCCCCCAGCAGAGGCTGTTCTGTTTTCTCTCTCCCTCATTAAACTGAGTTCTGTGCCAAGGGCAATGACGGCATACAGAAGGGGTCAAGGAATATTTGAATGAATGAATGAAAAAATGAATGAAGTGGAAGCTCCAGGCAAGCTGCTGTGGCCATCCCAGAGCTGTGCCCTGCCCAGGAGGTGGGGGTGGGGTGCTGAGAGGGGTGTAGATTTTCAAGGGAGGTTCCAGCTGGGCTCGGCCAGGCCACAGCCCCAAGCTGACTGGCCCATGACTCACAGGCCCCAAACAGAGCTTTCATAACCCTCCCTGGCCTTTCTGCATCTGCCTTCTGATCAGGCCCTCAGGCTAATACCTCTCAGGTTTCTCTCTTGCTCCAGCCAGTCTCTCCCTGTGAACTTGAACTTTGCAAGAGCCCCGCTGGCTTTAAAGGACCAGCTCAAGATTCTTGGGCTGTATTGTATTTTCTTTCCCAAGGAATTCTTGCTCTGTTTACAGAAAGGAAAAAAATTGCCACCCACGCTGGTTAAAGCTCACCCTGATTTTCTGAAACGGCCTCTCCACCCACCCCTCATTTGGCATCTGTCTCCTCGTTGCTGGCGTGGTCCCCCACCACACCCCAGGACTCCCAGGCCATACTGAGACCCCCTGGGTTGGGGAATGACAGCCCCAAAGCTTTGTTTACACTGCCTGCCTGGCCACAGCCATATGGAGCCACCAGGGACTTGCTCTGATCCTGGGAACTATTGAGAACAGAAATCCACATAAATTGGGTTGGGTGCCCCACCTCTCCTTCCCTGCCCTCTCTTCCATCAGTAGATTCCCTCCCCCTTTTGCAGACGTTTCCCCTCCTCCCAGCCAAACAGATTCATTTGCAGAATGGCCTCCTCTTGTCCTCGTGTCTTCCTGTCAGCGATGGGCAGTGCCTCCTGGAGCTCACAGCCTTCTCCTTTGTCCAGTTACTTTTAAAATAATAAACTTTTAATTTTAGAATAAATTTTAGGTTTCCAGAAATGTTACAAAGATCACAAAGAGAGTTATCTTACACATTTCACCAGTTTCCTTTTTGATAACATCTTATGTAACTACGGCACATTTGTCCAAACGAGGAAAACAACAGTGGTACAAAACTATTCACTGAACTCCACACTTTATCCAATTCACTAGTTTTTCCACCAATGTCCTTTTTCCGTTCCAGGATCCAATCCAGAGAACCACATTGCGTTTAGTCATACGCTATTTGTGATGAGGAAATTATAAGTATCTCTGTTTTACAGACAAAGGGAGAAGAGATCGGAGGAGTAAGTGACTTGCTAGGCAGCAAAAGCAGTGGAGGAAAGGGATTTAGAGCTGGAAGCCACTCGTGATGTGACCTGAGCCTTAGTTTCCTTGTCTGAAGGGTGGGATCACAGGTAATTACTTCATGGCAGGAGCAAGGACTAAAAGAGACCATGTCTATGTGAACCCATGCAACTCAGATTGGGACTTGAACCCACGTGCTGGTGTAACAGGGAAGAGCCAAATCTGACTTCATGTTGGATCTGTTTCTTTCACTTTAACCTTTGCTTCCCATTGCTTTTGTTCACTAAGAGGATACTGTCTATACACAATGGCCTGCCTCAGGGAACCCTGCCCCTCTGCCTGAATGTTAAACCAAAGTGCCTTTGTTCAGGGAAACATCCTGACCCTGTCCACCTGTGGATGGCTGCAAGAAAGAAGAAATTGGGACTTGCCTGGTGGTCCAGTGGTAAAGAATCCGCCTTCCGATGCAGGGGACGTGGGTTCGATCCCTGGTTGGGGAACTAAGATCCCACATGCCGTGGGACAAATAAGCCCGCATGCCACAACTACTGAGCCCGTGTGCCTCAACTAGAGAGAAAAAAACCCACACGCCACAACTAGAGAGAAGCCCGCGCTACAATGAAAGATCCCAAGTGCCTCAACTAAGACCTGACGCAGCCAAATATAAAAATAAAATAAATAAATATTTTTTAAAAAGAAAGAAAGAAGAAATGAACACATCCCCTCCCTGAGGCTGGCCATTCCAGGGGACATTTGCAAATCTTATGGCCTTTTTACTTGACTTCCTCATCTCCTCCCCTTCTCTGTTCTGTAAAAGAAACTGGCATCCAAACCCCGCGAAGAACCATCTTCGGAGACATTAGTTTGCCATCTTCTCGTTCTGCCGGCTTTCCGAATAAAGTTGCTAATCCTTGCCTCAACGCCTCATCTCCGATTTATTGGGGGTGAGCAGAGCAAGCTTGGACTCGGTAATACTGGGACTCGAACCCAACCAAAACCCAGGTTGGGACTTGAACCCACGTTCTTTTAACTGAGATCACACACCTGGTCTCAGGACTTAATGAAGCTCAGGTTCTTGATGTCTCATCGCAGAAAGAATTCAGTGAGAGCCAAAGTGATGGGTAAGAAGTGGAGTTATTTAGAGAGAAGCACACTCCACAGACAGAGCGTGGGCCATCTCAGAAGGTGAGAAAGGCACCAGGGTGCAGGGTTGTCAGGTTTTATAGGGGTGGGTATCATCCCCCAATGAGTGGGAGGAGTATTCCAGCTATTTTGGGGA
The DNA here is from genome assembly GCF_028021215.1 of Eschrichtius robustus. Lineage (NCBI taxonomy): Eukaryota > Metazoa > Chordata > Mammalia > Artiodactyla > Eschrichtiidae > Eschrichtius > Eschrichtius robustus. Next base: position 12,399,752 of record NC_090826.1, on the reverse strand, counting down.
AGGGGTGGGGATTTCCAGAAATTGGGCCACTGCCCACTTTTTGACCTTTATAGTGGGCCTTGGAACTGTCCTGGCGCCTGTGGGTGTGTTATTCAGCTTGCTGATGTGTTACAGTGAGCGTATACTGAGGCTCAAGGTCTAGTGGAAGTCGACTCATCCACTCATCCGACATCTTGGACCTACTTGGTTCTAATCAGTTTATGTCGTGTCCTCGGGCTATGTTATTCCTTTAAAGGTTGTGCCCTGCCCCCTTCCCTCCTGTTTCATACGGGCATTTCCTGCCCACGAGATGGTAGCTGCTGTTATTACTGTCAGCGTCATCATTACTGAGAAGCCCAGATCTCTTCAACTCCAAGTTCTTGTCAAGGGTTATGTCTAGAGGAGGCCCTGCCCCTCACCCTCTGGGCCCCTTTACTGGGGAAGAGGACAGGCCCTACCGACCTTGCTTTGAGCAGGCCCTAAAGATTGAGTTAGAAATCCCAGGGTATGGTCCCACTGTGGCTGCTGGCTGTGCATGGCATCTCCCTGGACCTCAGCTTCCTCAGCTGTAAGGAGGGGATGTGAGGCGATGTGGGGAGGACTCTGTGGGGCAGGGGCCGGCCCCCCAGCATCAGTTAGTGTGGGCCATCCCTGGCCCCCCCGAGTGGCAGGTGGTCACAGCCTGGGCCTCCCAGTCAGGCAGGCCTGGTGCCCATCCCAGGTCCACCTCTGTCTGCTTTGTACCCTTGCTGAAACCCTGTCAGGGATCATCAATCATCCCCAGCTCTCCAGCCTCGCCCCAAACTAGAACTCAGAAAGGCAGCTCCCTCTGCCCTTCCTTACCCTCAGGCCTAAAGAGGTTGTGTTTTCGGATCAAGTAGCTGGTTAGAGGCTTAACCAGAGGGAGAGCCAGGTCTCGCTAAGACCGTGTCCCCGTGTCCCATCCACCCGAGCACGGCCCCCCACCCTGGCGCCACTCATTCAGCTACTGCTCTGGGGAACAGCTACCACCTGCCTGCTGCTTCTTAACTACTTAATGAGGATATGCCCGCAAGCCACCCACCACCTCCCCCGGCCGAAAGGAGCGTCCAAAACACCTGATGAAGGAAGTGTTAAAAGATCGTTTTCAAGAAAAAGTAAAATCATGACTCCCATACGGATAAAAAGAAAATGAATACGTGTTAAACATTTTGTTTAACTCAGAAGGCAACCAGGTGGATGTTACAACCGGCAGCAGAAGGACATTCACGTGTATAAGTCAGGAATATTGAAATGAATGGGCAGATGCAGGTGAAACTGATTTTTCCACAAGGGGATGGGGGGGAACCTCTAAGGACGGGATTTATCAGTTACTACAATTTACAGAGTTGTAAAATAGCTGAAAGACAATGAAAGGCTAGAATCCAATAACCAGGAAGATGGTGCTGCATGCAGACAGTCTGTAGTTTTCCACTGAAGTGAACATTTTTTTTCTGCAGAAGGAAGGTCATGGTAGGGCACAGTCCAAGGTCTCTAAGCTGATGATCATTCACGAGATTAGTGTGATTCACACACTATAAATGCAAGAGCCTTTCTGAATGCATCCGGGAAAGTACATCTCACTTGCAAAAGGCCTGCAGCCTAAAATCAGCAGCTCTTAAGATGAAGGGCTCAAAACATTTAAGAATATTTTCAGATGGATTTTGGCATCTGTGTTACATGATGGGTTCTGGAACATTCTAGAATGTGGGTGTTTCTGATCTGCGTCTGTAGCACTGGCCTGTAGTTTTTACTGGACCTGGTTTGATCCTGATTCTGATGTGCAGCCCTAGGCAGTTACACCATTTCTCTGATTCTCTGATGTGCAGCTTGTCTTTGAATCGGGATACTAACAGTAGCTACTTTGTAGACTACTATTTTTTAGGAGGAGCTATTCGCCTTATGAGAACTGTATTGTAAACTGATAAAACCATTTCTTTGCAAATGTCCTGTGGCCACTAGGATTCTTCCTTATCAGCCCAGTCTTCTCTTCTCTCCCCAAACTTGATCCCCTTCTGCTCTCCTTTAATCCCTCATTTCCACCATTTGTGTCCCTAGCAGAGTAGAGAGCAGCATTTGGTTGCCCTGGAGGGGTTGGCACGTGCCGGGTGTGGCCTCGGGTTAAGGGGGACTCTCGGGACAGGGTGACAAACTGGAAAGCTCAGGGTTTCCTAGCAACTTCACGGCGTCCCGTGTCCCAATTCTATGCTTACCGAGCCCAGGTTCCCAGATATAGACTTGCAGGGGTGGCAGCATGGGAACTCCCAGGGGACCCTCCTAACAGGTAGGGGTTTGGGCAGATGAGAAATTCAGTCTCTTGACGTGGGTCTCCCTCCAAGACCCATGTTCCGCTTGCAGCAATTCCACAGCCACATCGCTCACTTTCTAGTTTTCCAAGTCGTTTTGTTCTCTCAGCCTCACTGCAACCATGTGCAGTGGGCAGGCAGGAATTATTCCCATTTTGCATCTGGAGAAGCTGAGGACCCCGTGAGGGGCATGAGAACGTTGGCTCCCCAGGGCTCAATGTCTGGTTCGCTGGCCCATGCTGCCCTCTAGTGGCCGTGCACAGCACCTGCCTTCAGGAAGCCCAGGTCAGCCTGCAGCATCTCACTCACTGGGTTTGCACACAGTAATGGACAGCCTTCCTAGGACCCCAGTGTGGGGCGTGGCACGTCCCCACCTCGGGACTCTTACACCACTTTATCAGCTCCTCACCCTGTCTCCAAGCATCCAATTATGTATACTATTTAACTGTGGTAAAATGTACATAATATAAAATTACCACCATAACCATTTTTTAAAAAATATTAACTTATTTATTTGGTTGCACTGGGCCTTAGTCGCGGCAGGCAGGCTCCTTAGTTGCAGCACGTGGGCTTCCTTAGTTGCAGCAGGCAGGCTCCTTAGATAACCACTTTTTTTTTTTTTTAAACAGACGTAACTTTATTTATTTATTTATTTATTTATTTATTTATTTATTTATTTATTTATGGCTGTGTTGGGTCTTTGTTTCTGCGCGAGGGCTTTCTCTAGTTGTGGCAAGTGGGGGCCACTCTTCATTGCGGTGCGCGGGCCTCTCACTGTCGTGGCCTCTCGTTGCGGAGCACAGGCTCCAGACGCGCAGGCTTAGTAGTTGTGGCTCACGGGCCCATTTGCTCCGTGGCATGTGGGATCTTCCCAGACCAGGGCTCGAACCCGTGTCCCCTGCATTGGCAGGCAGATTCTCAACCACTGCACCACCAGGGAAGCCCTAGATAACCACTTTTAAGTGTTCAGTGGCATTAAGTACATTCACACTGTTGTGCAACCACCTCCCCCCATCCATCTCCAGACCACTTTTCATTGTGCAAACTCACATTTTGTACTCACTCAACAACTCCCTAACCCCCCTCCCTGTAGCCCCTAACCCACCACCCTTCTATGAATTTAACTACTCAAGACCTCACATATGTGGAATCATACAGCACCTTGTCTTTTCCTGACTGGCTTATTTTACGTTGCATAAATCTCCCTAGAAGTGTCCCCTTATGGAGTGATTTATGAATGTGCGGCCCAGAAGACAAAGGCACCCCTCAGAATTTCATCCAGACACCACCCTTCCAAACACAAGCAACCAGAAATAGGCTGGGACACGAGGAACCACAGCACAAGATGACAATTTTATGACAAGAAAAACCACACCAAACCAAACTTGGCGACTAAGAGAGAAAAGTGGCCCGACAGCTGGGAGCTGCTAGCCTGGCCCTCACCTCTGGGCCTTGGTGAGCTCCAACCTCACAGAGCACTGTAGGCGTGTCCTGGAGCCCAGCACCTCTGGGCTAGATACAAAAATGGCCAATATCCCTCATCCTATGAGCCACTGCTGCTCCCCTACCAACCACAGCTACAGCGCCACATCCTAGATAGAAAAGAATCAAGCTTCTCAACCATAGAATGCCCCTGCTTCCTGACAGCACACATCATCCGGAGCAAACCCCTGCTTCCTTAAATCCTCCCCAAACCCCTCAATACCTACCCAATTTCTAGGAGCCCCCCAACTCTCGCTTACTGAGATGCCCTGCCGTTCCCCATGCAGTGCGCCCCGCCCCCTGCAGCCAGCATGATAAACCCAACTTTGCGAACTGCGGGCATGTCCCCAGTGGTCTCTGGTTGATGGGCTTCAAAAGGACCGTGGAGGAACGCTGACAGGAGTGATGGCTAAGAACTGCCAGCCAGCACCAGACGGTACAAGGGACTCACGAGCTTGTCAGAAACCTCACCAGCCCAACACTTCTATCCCAGCAATCTTCTATGATAGATACTAGTGTTGCTTCCATTTTAGAGATGAGAAAAGCAAGGCTCAGATGATTAATAACTTGTCCACACTGTAGAGAAGCAGAGCCAGGTCTGAGACCGGGGTCACCTGCCCCCAGGTCCAGTGCCCTTTCTGTCCCCGAATCCTTCTCTCCGGAGCTGCGCTCACCAAGCCCAGCTGGTGGTGTCTGAGCTGCAGCGGGCGAGCAAGCTCACGGGCAGCATGGCCCACGTGCAGAGAGCACATCCTGAGGGCGGTGTTGACTCTGCTAAAGGATTTGGTGGCCTTAGAGGACCTCCTGCAGGGACCACCCTGGTCACCCAGCAGCCACCTCATTGCTGGTGGGTGTGTCCAGGAACAGTGCACCTGTGAGCTGGCCAGTGTAAGTCTTCATTGCTGGGGATGAGGAGGGACAAGAGTTTCTTGACCTGCTGAGAAGAGCCCCAGTTTGGGGGCAGGGGATACAGGCACTTGCTGGACATTCATGCCACACTGAGCAGATGCTCAGACATTTTCCTGGTGCTACTATCAAAGGCCAGCATTTACCTAGGTGAGGTCTTAGTTGGAACACAGACAAACTTCGAATAGTTATGCATTTATTTTCATGTATAACTAGCACATCGACATGTGACTGCATGGATATATTGCTTAGTTAACCTAAGACTAAATCGGTGAGTAAAAAAAAAAAAAAAAGGACGTTAAGTTAAAGAAAATATTAAGGAGATAATAGAATAGGAGGTCCTTGTATGATAGAAATTGTGGAGGTATGGGAAGGCCTGGAGTTTGCAACTTGCCGCTCTAAGCTTCGGGCAAGAAGCTGTGCTCTGGTCTGAAGCCCTTAAGGGGCCCTACAGAGAAACTCTCCTGGTACTTGGAGCCCAGGGCACCCTCCTAGGAGCACATGGTACATCGAGACAACCCCAGGGAGGAAAGCACATCTTGTTTAATGTGTTCATGTTCTACAAAATGTCTTAGAAGTTACAAAGCAACAAAAATGATTTTCCTTAAAAGAGAAAAAGAATCTTCTAGGTGTGGCCTTAAGAAGGCAGTGGTCACAGGGCAGCCTGGGCTGGAGGGCCCGAGTAGGGGTTGGGGGACACCCGTGTTGCTGTCCTGGAGGAATGTGTGTGTGTGTGTGTGTGTGTGTGCGCATGCGTGTGCACGGCCGTAGTCGAGGCTGCTGCAGGAGGCACACTCAGAGCTCCTGTACTCTGCTCCCCAGCAGACAACAGGCACTCAATCCATGTCTGCTGAATCACTGTTGCACACAGAAGGAGGCACCGGAAGCCAGGGTGCAGGGGTTGCTGACTTCCTTGGGTGTCAGCGTGTCATCCTTCGCTCCTGCCTCTGCTGTTCAGGTTCATTCCTGGGCCCCATGTCAGCATGACATGTCCCCAGTGTGGGAGGTCCATGGCCACGCCACCAGTAGGTCACAATCTTGTACATTTATGAACAACAGAAGGCATTTTCTTTTAAGATTCCCACCTCCCCTCCAAAAAATCTGAAGAATGTTTCTCATCACTTAAACTCCAAATTTTAAAAATAGTGCTTTTTAAGGGACTTTGCAGTTTTCCTGAAATAGTTCAGTCCTGCAAGGCAGAGCTGGTCTCAGCACCCCCAGAGCTAATGTGTCATTGCTAGGGACACAAGGTGCCATCTAGAGACTCACCCCAACTCACCCCTGGAAATGGAGGTCAAGGCCAGTGCTCACGAGGGGCCAGAGTCGTGGAGATGGGACCCCCAGGCATGATACTCATGGTACGAAAGCCTCCTGGTGCCCAGAGGAGAGAAGGAACAGCTGAGAGTCTAAAGGGCGCTCTGAGCTGGGAGGAGGCCTGGGTCCTGGACATGAGGGGCAGGCCTGCAGGCTGGTCCCTGTGTGGCTCGGAAGGAAAGTGTGCAACAGCAGGTCAGGAAGGGAGACAGGTTGGGGAGGGACCCCGAGCGGGGCTAGTGTGCGACCACGGCCCCCAGCCCACGGGTGCCCTCAGCAGCACCCCGCAGCACTCCGCTTCACGTGGCACGGCTTGCAGAAGAGACGGTTGTTCAGAGGGTAGCAGCCTTGGTCCGTGGGCTCCACAGACAGGAGGATCCTGCAGTCCTGCGGGAACAAGGCACACGCGGATGGACCCCAGGCCCGAGCACTGCGGCGTGGAGTGTGCGCAGGTGGGACTCGCCAGCGTCCACTGAGGAAATTAACGCGATCAGCTGAGGGGAGAACCGAGGACACTGGGAGAAGAGGGGGCCCTCTGGTGGAGAAGCCCCCTGAGGGGCCGTGGAAAGGGCTAGAAGGGCCTTAACACCCTCCCTGAGGTCCGGGGAGGGGTGCGGCCTGCCCCAGGTCACACAGCTGGTTCCAGAGCTGGGAGGGGACGGGGTCTCCAGGCTCAGAGTTCAGGATTCTTTTTGTTGTTCCACTGCCTGAACAGCTTCAACACTAGCACAAACCTTAATATTTCCAATTTTCTAAATCACCAAAAGATTTTACAATGAGGAGGATGGGGACTTGGGGCCCAAACTTTGCCAAATTCACCATTCTGCCACAAGCCCGCACCTCATCTGGGCCTCACTCGGGCACACGCGGGAAATAACAGGAACAATTAATGTCCAGAGACCCGGCTCAGGGCACGGCTGGCGTCCCCTGGAAGCTCCATTGATCAGAACAGAGGGGTTGGTCTCCATAGAGACAACTTCGGGGTCACGGGTGCCATCCTGACCCAGCTCGGCCAGCTGGGGAGGACACCCTTGTGTGTCTCTTCCCTGGAACTGCACCTCGAGTGTCTCAAGGGGACTCTGGGCTATTCCTAACAGCCACTTGTTCGGCATTCTGAGAGCACCAAGTGCCAAACCTAAAGTCCCACCGGGGCACATGTGACCTCTTCTAAACGAGAATCAGCCATGACCGAGTTGCACAGTTTGCGAAGGAGCTGTCAGGTGGCAGAAAGCTGGCCAAACCCAGCCCAGAAGAACACGAGGCAGAACCACTTTTCTCACCCTCAGTTTCCTCATCTTAAATGGAGACGGGAACTCCCATATCGAAAGATCATCATTAGGATTAAATAAGGTGATGTGCATGAAAGCATTTTATATATTAAAAACTACTAGCCGAGGGCTCCTCTGGTGGCGCAGTGGTTAAGAATTTGCCTGCCAATGCAGCGGACACAGGTTCGAGCCCTGGTCCGGGAAGATCCCACATGCCGAGGAGCAACTAAGCCCGTGTGCCACAACTACTGAAGCCCGCACACCTAGAGCCTGTGCTCCGCAACAAGAGAAGCCACCACGGTGAGAAGCCCGTGCACCGCAATGGAGAGTAGCCCCCGCTCACCGCAACTAGAGAAAGCTCGTGCGCAGCAACGAAGACTCAACGCAGCCATAAATAAATAAATAAATAAATAAATTAATTAATTAAATAAAATAAATAAGATACTAGCCAAGTATGAAGGTATTGTTACCCTTCCAGCAATAGTAAGAAATAACATGGACCACAAAGTAGGCAGGAATGGGGAATTCCCTGGCAGTCCAGTGATTAAGCCTCGGAGCTTCCACTGCAGAGGACACGGGTTCGATCCCTGGTCAGGGAACTAAGATCCCATATGCAGGGCAGTGCAGCCAAAAAAAAAAAAAAGGTAGGGAGGAATGGTGAAAGGAGCATGGATGGCATCTTGAAACCCATTTCCCTTCCTAGAGAAACAGCACCCACATCTGCTTAGGCCGCTGTAGTTGGAGCCTTACAGCCTGATATACAGCTGGTGGAGTCCAAACTCTGACTCATGGCAGAGCCTGGGCAATGTTCCCGGTAGCCTCAGCCAAGCTGAGCAAGGAGGAGCAGGGAGGGCTTATTTGCTCACCAGCCAGGCCCGGGCAAATGCCAGTCACCACTGGATCTAACGTGGGCTATAGCAATAACAGCACCTGAATTTCACCATTGTTCTTTCAAGATGCATTATCAGCCGGACTTTGAACTAGAACAAATCAACATAATCATGAAGCAATGTGTCAACTTCTCGACTAAACTCCCTGGTCACCCTCAGCGAAAATGCTTCTTGGTTCTACATATCTGTTTTTATTATTATTATTATTGTTTTAATTTTGGCTGCATCACGAGACTTGTGGGATCTCAGTTCCCTGACCAGGGATTGAACCCGGGCCATGGCAGTGAAAGCGCCAAATCCTAACTACTAGACTACCAGAGAACTCCCTACATATCTGTTTAAATGTGCGTAAATAAATGTTTGGAATCACTCACTGGCTGATTAAGAGATTTACTCTGTTACAAACTATTACAGATAGGATAGATAAACAACAAGGTCCTATTGTATAGCACAGGGAACTATATTCAGTATCTTGTAATAAGCCATACTGGAAAAGAATATGAAAAAGAATATATATATGTATAACTGAATCACTTTGCTGTACACCAGAAACTAACACAGCATTGTAAATCAACTATACTTCAATTAAAAAAAAGAAAGAAAGAAAGAAAAAAAGAGAGACTTGCTCTGGAGTCCCCACTTAGGTGACACCTTTGTCACCATTACCAGAGAAGACAGAAACATCGGTGACATGGAGGCGACAGGAAGAGGTAGGGGAGGACTCTTACAGCCTCCCCAGCAGGACTGACTATATAATTTGCAGGGTTCAGGGCAAAATGAAAATGCAGAATCCCTTAGTCAAAAATGACGAATTAAAAGAAAATGACAGCAGAGCTTCAAAGCAAGCACGGGACCCTTCTGAGTGTGGGGCCTGTGCGACTCCCCAGGCATTTCTTGCTGCACCGGCTTCTAACCAGCCTCCCCACCTCAGCCTCACCACTCCCTGCAGCCTGAAGTCCAGACTCCTTCGTTTGGCAGAGGGGGCCCTTTCCTTCTCTCTGGCCTCACTGTTACCACCACCATCCAGCACTCTACACTCCAGACACTCCTCGAAACTTCTACTTCCTCCGATTCTTCAGGCTGTTTGTGCCACAGTAGGATTTCACAGGCCCATACCTCTTTTTGGACTTCATTTCCCCTCTCTGAATACGTGGCAAACTCCTACTCATCCTGCAAAACCCAGGTTAAGCACTGCCTCCTCTAAAAGAGTGCCTTTGATTGCACCAGCCTTGATCACTTGACTTGATCACTGCCTTCTTTGTCCCAAAGCTGATTTATACATGCTCTTTCTTAGCACCTGAAAAGGACATCTGTGGTGTGGGCCTGCCCAGCATCCCCCAGTCTGTTTCATACAGTCCTACCTGCCTGGCCCCAGAGGTTATCAATCATAGCTCCTGGCCACTGATTGGTCCAGAATGGGCATGTGACCCATGCTGGGTGAATCAGAGGCCTTCTTGGGACTGTACGGGATCCCTAGATGGGGTTTCTAAGTTGGAAGGATATAAACCTGAGCCAACCATGGTCACGCACTGTACCCCCTGCCCCACAGAGGATGCCAGCCCACAGGAAGAGAAAATGAAGCAAACACACAAGAAAGGCAGAACCGAGAGATGGAGAGAGAGCCTTATGATATCATTTGATGTCATCAATGATATCACCATCAAGAGCCTTCCCGTAAGATCCCCTTTCTTGCAGAAAGCAGGTTGAGTTTGGTTTCTATCATTAACTCAAAGAGTTCGGATTAATAGAGCATATTTGTAATTATTTTCATTTTCATTTGTCTCTGCTATTGGATGGTGAGCAATCTGAGAGCAGAGCCCCAGCCTGGACTTGTCCCGGCCCAGGGCCTGGCACACAGCAGGCTTTCAACAGGGCTTGTGTGGTGATTGAACAGGATCAACTGCATCTTACTAAATCAGCACTGCTCCACTCACCTCACACCTGTAGCAATTCTCATGGAAGTTTCTTCCCATGCACTCGATTTTGAAGGCATCCTTCCCGTCTCGGGGGATGATGGGATTCTCACAGATGCTGCACACAGGGGCGAATTTCCTAGAGGGAAAGAAACTTATGCTCAGGAGGCGTTCACGCCAACAACCACAGAAATTAGCTGTCAGAACGCAGGCCAGCTCTGGTTCACCTCCCAGAGCTATTTCAGACCCGTTGCTATCTAACTACACCTGGAGCTACAACCACACACGCCTATTTCTTCCTGGCAGGAGCGGATGGAGAGACCTGTGTAATCAGACCCTGCTTCCCAGGGTATAATTAGCTCAAGGCAAGTTAAGTGATGGGAACATTAGAATTTAAGGAAGCAGAGGGGCACCCATTTCATTTGTCTTGTATTATAGGTCACTGCTTTTCCTTCTTCTTTCCTTTTTTACTAGGCACACCTGTCTCTCCCCTTGGGCAGCGAGCAACTCGAGGGCAGGGACGGGGCCCTGCAGATGTGTGTCGCTACCACTCCATACGGCTCCAGCTCTGAGGGGAGGCACTGCGGTCTGGGGTTTGAGAGCAAGGCCTGGACATCAGGTCAGTGGGGGTTTGAATCGCAGCTTCCATACTTACGATCGGGGAGACTTTAGGTACTTATGTACCGCATGCCTCAGTTTCCACATCTGCTAAAACAGAACCTTTAATAGTGTCTGCCTGTAAGACAGTTTTGAGATTAAATGGCCTAAACCCAAGGGGAATTGCTCAAAAAGTGTCAGCTGCAAGCAGGTGCTAAGTCCAACACAGGGTATGTGGAACAGGCAGTCCTGGATTCTGCAGGCCAGCTCTGACCCAGCCCCCAGCACTCAGGCTCGGTTCCTCCATCCCGCCTGAGCCCCACCCTGTCCTCCGTGCCCCATGCAGTGCACGGACCCCTCTTGTACCTGTAGAAATCGTCCAGGCAGTACACCTCATTTTGACTGTCCAGGGCAAAGCTCTCATCCCCGATGCACCGGGCGCAGGTCACACACGTGAAGCAGGTGGGGTGGAAGGCCTGGCCCAAGGCCCTGATGATGTGCTCCCGGACCACCTCGCCACACCTGCCACACTTCTCCAGGGTGTCCTGGGACAGAGGGCCACTGCCTCAGAGCCATCCCATGGGTGCGCCCACTCCAAGCCACAAGGGGCATCAGACTGGCTACCCACAGGGGCCCAGAAGGCAGAGATACGGAAGAGGTGCTCACATTCATGCAATTGGCCTGGAACTACTACCCCCAAACCTCCACATTGCTTAGAGGGGATCGAGTTTGGCACTATATCCCTGGTGTACAGTCAGGAATCCTGCCATGAAGCTATGACTGCATTTTTTTTGTTACTAGGAAATGCTTGAGGCCAGGGTCCATGAGGGCCCATAGGAGAAATTTCTCTAAAACTTCAGAGTCAGTAAAAGGCATTCCCAGAGGAATTGCTGTGCTTTTTATTTTATGGACGATAAACCTTGAAACTTATTACCTTTTTCCATTTGGCCACTTGGAAGCTCTCAGTCCAATTCCATGCTCCACTTTTAGGATGAGTACAGGGGTCTTTCATTCACGTATTTTTGGGGTACTAACTGTCTACCTTGATTTTCCTCTGTTTTATCTATTTATTTTATATCTCATGGTATTATATGTATCCTCTAAAAATTTTTTTTTATGTTACTGTGGTAAGAATACCTAATATGAGATCTATCCTCTTAACAATGAAGTTTTAAGTGTACAACATTATTATTATTTTTTGGCTGCACCGTGCAGCATGTGGAACTTCCCCGACTAGGGATTGAACCCATGCCCCCTGCAGTGGAAGCACGGAGTTTTAACCAGTGGACTACCAGGGAAGTCCTACAACATTATTATTGACTACAGGTATATGTGCGTTCTTATAAGCTGCCTCAAATCCTTTCTGGAATGAGGAGGGATGAGAGAGAGAGAGACAGAGAGAGAGAGGGAGAGAAAGAGAGAGAAGGAGAAAGAAAGGGGTAGGTATCACTGAGGCAGAACAGAGGGCCTCTTGCTAACCCATCCACCTTTTCCCCTGCATGTCTCTTCCCCTTCCTGTTCATCTTAACCTGATTTCCTCTGGACAGATACGTTTGGTGGGGGAAGCATTTCCCCCTGCTTCCCCCCTCCACCGTCCTGGGGGCAGCCCTTGTCTCACCAGCACACTGCTGAAGCCCCTCCTGGCTGCTCCCAGCTGTAAGCCCACCCTCACCCCTTCTTCGCCTCAGTGCCTCACCCCTGCCTGGCTCCAAGCTGGGGAAGAGCGTAAGGACACCCCCCACTGTCATGTTGATGGGGTCAGAGGGTCAGGGTGGGATGGGCTGGCTCCCTTCTCCTTCCACAGCACCTTACTGCCTGGGATCAGATCATTTTGAGCTTTCTAAATAGTCCCAATTCCAAATATTCTAACACCTCAAATCAGTAGTTTTCAGACTTCAATGTGTATCAGAATCACCTGAGAGACTTGTTAAAAATGCAGATTGCCAGGTGCTACCAATCTATAAGGACAAGGTGAGATCCACTGTACCCCCAGGTGATGCATACGTGGGAGTTCTGTATACAACCTGGAAAAACGCCACCACATGCCACTAGAGAGTTAGCAATTCTAACACCTTGGCATCCAAACTAGCTCTCTCAGACTGTCTTTGGTACCCAGAGATGCCCCGTCACACCGTGTACTGGAACCTTGTGGCTCTAGGTGAGGGAGCAGCAAGACCACGGGCAGGATGGGACTTCCCTGGTGGTCCAGTGGTTTGGACACGGTGCTTTCACTGCCGAGGGCCCAGGTTCAGTCCCTGGTTGGGGAACTAAGATACGGCAAGCCGCGTGGCATGGACAAAAACAAAACAAAACAAAACCACGGGCAGGGTTGAGAACCAGAGAGCCCTGGGGTGACAGTGTAAAAGGCTGAATGATGCCCCCAAAGATATCTGGATCTTAAGCCCTGGAGTCTGCGACTATCTTACATGGCAAAAGAGACTTTGCAGATGTGACTGAGTTAAGGATCTTGGGATGGGGAGATTATCCCGGGTTATCCAGGTGGGCCCCAAATGTCATCGCAAGTATCTTTACAAGAGGGAGGCAGAGGGAGATTTGACACAGAAGGAAAAGAGGTACTGATGCAAGATGCCACACTGCTGAGTTGGAAGATGGACCAAGGAACCAAGAAATATGGCTTTAGAAGCTGCAAAAGGCAAGGAAATGGATTCTCCCCTAGAGCCTCTGGAGGGAGCAAAACACTTTGATTTTGACTCAGTGAAACTGATTTTGGACTTCGGACCTCCAGAACCATAAGAGGATAAATGTGTACTGTTTGAAGGCACCAAGTTTGTGGTCATTCGTTATGGCAGTCACAGGAAATGAACATACCCTGGCTGAGTTCCTTCCCCTCCCTGAGCCTCAATTTCCTCATCTGTAAAATGGGTCACCAGTGCCTACCTCCCCAGATTGTTGTGGAGAAAGAGATCATACCACGTCTTCCAGGTGCCCAGCTCAGTGCCAGGCACTTGGGGAACTGCCCTGGGGCTTACCTGGTAGCAGGGTTCACAGAGGGGCCGCCCATCCTTCTGGTAGAAGCTCTGCCCGGCCAGCTGGCGGCGGCAGATACGGCACGTGAAGCACTGGGCATGGTATTGCCTCTTCATGGCCTCCACAGCCAGCTCTCGAGGGGACACGGTCTTGTGGCAGAAGGCACAGACGTCTGGGGTAGAGGAGATACAGGCCATGACCCGCCCAGCCTGGAAGAACTGTACCCAGTCGCCACCCAGAACTGGCCAGGAGTGCCAGGTCTCTGTCTCAAAGCCCCGGGCGTTGTAAATGCAGCCTCAGCTCATGGGCAGGGTCATGAGGGACATTAAAAGGAAGGTGGGGGGACTTCCCTGGTGGCGTAGTGGTTAAGAATCTGCCTGCCAGTGCAGGGGACACGGGTTCGAGCCCTGGTCCGGGAAGATCCCACATGCGGTGGAGCAGCTAAGCCTGTGTGCCACAACTACTGAGCCTGCGCTCTAGAGCCCGCGAGCCACAACTACTGAAGCCCAAGAGCCTAGAGCCCATGCTCCGCAACAACAGAAGCCACCGCAATGAGAAGCCTGCGCACCACAATGAAACGTAGCCCCCGCTCGCCGCAACTAGAGAAAGCCCACGCTCAGCAACAAAGACCCAACACAGCCAAAAATAAATTAATTAATTAAAAAAAAAAAAAGAAGAAGGAAGGTGGGGGACTTCCCTGGTGGCACAGTGGTTAAGACTCCGCCTGCCAATGCAGGGGACAGGGACTCGAGCCCTGGTCCAGGAAGATCCCACATGCCACGGAGCAACTAAGCCCGTGCGCCACAACTACTGAGCCTGCGCTCTAGAGCCCGCAAGCCACAACTACTGAGCCTGCGTGCCACAACTACTGAAGCCCATGCACCTAGAGCCCGAGCTCCGCAACAAGAGAAGCCACCGAAATGAGAAGCCCGCTCACAGCAACGAGCTGTGAACTTGTTAATAAAAATTAATAAATAAATAAAACCTTACTTTAAAAAAAAAAGATAAAGAAGGAAGGTGGGGAATTCCCTTGCAGGCCAGTGGTTAGGACGTCATGCTTTCACTGCCAAGGGCCTGAGTTCAATCCCTGGTTCCCCGGTTGGGGAACTAGGATCCCACAAGCAGCGTGGCCAAAAAAAAAACAAAAAACAAAAAACAAAAAAAAGGCAAAGGGTCTTTAAAAAGCTAAAATCAAGACACATAGTGTGGGACTTCCCTGGTGGTCAGTGGTAAAGAATCCGCCTTCCAATGCAGGGGACGCGGGTTCAATCCCTGGTCAGGGAACTAAGATCCCACATGCTGCGGGGGAACTAAGCCACAGCCACAACTACTGAGCTCGCGCGCCTCAACAAGAGAGCCTGCGTGCCACAAACGACAGAGCCCACGCACTCTGGAACCCGCATGCCACAATTACAGAGCCCGTGTGCCCTGGAGCCTGCACGCTACAACTAGAAAGAAGAAGAAAAAAAAAGACACATAGCGTTAGGACAACTGGGTTGCCATCTGCAGAAAAGTCAAAAGAAGGAACTCTGTCGTGACACCTTACACCCAGATAATTCCAAATGTATCAAAGATCTAAATGTGAAAAGGGAAACCATAAGAACGCTGGAAGAAACCAGAGGAGAATTATTTTACAACCCTGGACTAGAGAAGGCCTTGGTACATGGTAGGCACTTAATAGCCATTTATTAAATAAGTAACACACAGTGCTGGAGAGTCTGTGGGCAGACGGGCACTCCGAAACTGTTGGTGGGAATGTAGATCTGGATGACCAAGAAAGACAACTTGGCAAAAATATCACAGTGCTTCCTCTTCTAGGAATTTATCTCACAAACTTGCACCCAAGCAAAATGATCAGGTGCAAGGCGGTTCACTCAGCATTACCACCTGAGCACCTGTCCACAGGCAACTAGTTAAATGCATGTGGCTGGGCCCTGCTAAGGAATACTACACAGCTGTGAAAAAGAACAAGGAGCCTCTTTATGTTCTGATGTGGAGCGAGCTCTAAGACTGCAAAGGAATGAAAGCAAAGTGCAGAACAGCACAGAGCTTGCTATTATTTGTGGGGAAATGGGGGAAGGGTGTATTTGTATCTGCTTGCATACGCGTAAGATATCTCTGAAAGGATATGCACAAGGTATTAACAGGTTGTCTATCTGGAAGGAAACTAGGTGATACAGGGATGGGGCAGAGGAAAGACTTTTCACAGTGTGTGCCCTTTTGTGCTTTTTCTTTTGTACTATGTAAGGGTGTTATGTATTCAAAAAATTACATAGTGAAACAATTTAGGGCATTTTTGCTATCATGGCAAAGTTTGCTGATCAATATTTAAATGGATTTTAGTTATAAAGGAAAAAAGGTTAATGCAATAAAAATAAAATTGATGCACAACTATAAGGCCCATCACCGTACTGTGAGCTGGGACAGACACGGTGGCCCCTCCCTCCTGCTTCCCCCTGGAAGCTCATGCTGGGCCCCTGGGGGTCACACACAGTCCTGCCGCCCCTGTGCCCATACCTGTGGAGGCCTCTCTCTCGGGGAAGCCCACAGTCTCCTCTGGGGGAGGTGGCAGCTCCTCTTCTGTGGGTCTGAGATGACTGGGCCGAGGCTGCAGTGGAGGCCCCTCCACGAGGGGCTGCGGGGATAGAAGGGGAGAAGAGTCACCCAGTGGGGACCGCACACGGCCCTCTCAGCTCTGCTCCTCATCTGGTGGCACCAGGCGCAATTAGCCCCTTTGTACAGAGGCAGAAACTGAGGCCAGATCTCCCAGCTCCTTGCCCTGGGTTCCTTCAACCAGGGAAGTAGCTTCCTTCAAAGCTACCTCCCTCTGCTTCTAAGGAATCTCCTGGAATCAGGGTTTCCCTTGGCCTGGAACCTCTCCCATTTCTACAACGCCTCTGTTAAGCGCAGAGGATTAAATATGGGTTTTCTATGCAGCATAAGGGATTTAGGTTAGACACAGGGGAATGCCGTCCTCAGAGATGAAGGAGGCACTTAGCGGGGGGAAGGGTGTGGCACCCCTTCTCCAGGGCCCTTG
Organism: Eschrichtius robustus; assembly: GCF_028021215.1. NCBI lineage: Eukaryota > Metazoa > Chordata > Mammalia > Artiodactyla > Eschrichtiidae > Eschrichtius > Eschrichtius robustus. Next base: position 12,383,054 of record NC_090826.1, on the reverse strand, counting down.
AAAACCACGCCTAATTTATACCAGCCTGAAAGAGTTTTGAAGAGGGACTGCCCTGAAGTAGGAGAAGGGACCAAACAACCTCCAGGCCTAGAACCCCGAAAGGCCCCGACCCTCCCTCCCCAACCCACGGGGCTCCGTCAGGGACCAAGGGATGGCGGTACCTGCGGCGGGGGTGGGGGCAGCTGCTCTAAGTCTGAAATGAGTGACGTCCCCATCGGGGCAGGGGGCTCCTCATCGGGAGGCAGGTACACTGGAGGGGGCGGCGGCGGAGGTGGGAGGAGGTCCAGGTCGGGGAGTGCGTCCTCGCCATCCAGGGGAGGGGGAGGAAGCGAACATCCTGCAACCAGAAGGGGAGGGTGGGTTGGCCAGAGTCTCTGCAGGTGCACAGAGGAGGGGACACTTGCCCAGAAGGCCGTGCAGCATGGTGGCTAAAGGCTCAGGTCCAGGGTCACCCGGACCTGGGTTCCATCTCTGACTGCCACTGACTTGCTGTGTGTCCTTCGGCAAGAAACAATCTCTCTGAGCCTCAGTTTACTCAATTGGAACATGGGTCTCAATGGCTTAGGGCTGTTAATGAGGATTAAGTGAAATGATGCAGGTGAGGGCTTGGCACAGTGGCTGGCACGTGGCACAGGCTCAGAAAACAGTAGCCGCCAAAGCCCTTCCTAGCAAGCCTCCCCTACCCGGGCGCTAGAGCGCCTGAAATCCCCGCTGGATGGGCCTTGTGCAGACGTAAGCAAAACTAACCCCTGAGACTGTGGTTCCCAAGGTGTGGCTCCTGGACCAGCAGCATGGCACCACCTGGGACTTTGTTAGAAACACAACTTCTCGGCCTGCCATGCAGCTGCACCATCAGAAGCTTTGGGCTGGCGCCCAGTCATGGGGTGTTTAAAAAGCCCTCCAGGTGATGCTGATGTCACTCAAGGGTGGGAACCACCAGCTAGTTAAATAATAGAGTCAGGTAATGACTATTAGGTGTTGAAAGTATCAAGCGGACAGTTGGTGGCGAACTTTCCAAAGGAAAGGTCTAGCTATCATCACCTGAACCCACTGATTAACCTCAGCAGACATCAGGGGTCTTCTGACTCGTGTTATGTATAGGAAGGGATGGGCACCATTGATGAAATGTCCTTATTAAAAAAAAAAAACCCAAAACATAAAAAAAAACCAACTCAAACTAATCAGGTTTCTAGAGTTAACTCCATTTATAATAAATTTGGAAAACAGAGGGGCAAGTTGGATGAGACCACAGGGAGGCAAAGGGACAAATCAGGGTATGGGACATTCTACAGAAATGGACCCTGTTTCTTCAAGAAGTTAATGGCCTGGGAGAGACCAAGAGAGGAGATGTCCCTAGAATTAAGAGACCTAAGAAAAATGACCATATATAATGTATACATCTGTGCTGTCCAGTACAGAAGCCACCAGCCACATGTGGCTATTGAGATGTGCCGGAAAACTTAGTACTAAAAAACAATGTGAAATAGCTCATTAATAATTTTGATAATCATTACGTGCTGAAAAGATAATTTTATATATTATTTTATATATTGGGTTGCATAATATATATCATTAAAAGTAATATCATATATTTCTTTTCATTTTTTTCAGTGTGGATACTAGAAGATTTTTAATTACACAGGAGGCTTGCATTTGTGACTTGCATGATGTTTTTATTGGCCAGCACTGCTATGGACCTTATCTGGATTCTGATTCAAAGGATTAATCATCTCATTTAATTCTCCTCATTTTGTAGACAAGGAAAAGCTAAATATTCCACTGAATGATACAGCTCAAAAGAAATACAAGACACAGTGTAAACCATCCTTTCCTCTACAATCCAACAGTTAAAAGGCATTTTTATGACAATTCAGGGAAAATTAATTATGGATAGACTATTAGATAATCATAAGGCATTCCTGTTGATTTTGTTACGCATTGTTTGGCCTTGGGGTTATGTAAGAAAAAGGCCATATTTAGAGATGCACCCTGAAGAATGTGGGGCTGAAGTGACTTGATTACTGGCATTTCCTTTTAAATACTTCACGAAGGAAAAGAAAAAAAGGAACAGATGAAACAAAGGTAGCCAAATCTTGGTAACTGTTGAAACTGGATGTGGGGTATACAGGGTTCCTTGTACTGTTTTCCCTACTCCTGTGTATGTTTAAAAGTTTCATTAAACAGCAACAACCCAACAGCGAACACACACACACACACACACACACACAGACACACAGAGGACAGGAGTGGCATGGCGTGGGGCGATGGCGGGTGGGGAGGTGGCCTCCACCCTATCTGCCAGCCAGCGGGTGCTCCCGGCAGGGAGGGAGGAGGAGGGGTGGAGGATCGCCTCCATCCAGGAACACTTACTATAGTGTCACCCCCACCTCTGCAGGCTGCCCAGACAAGGGGCTGTCCAGCTCCCTGGGGAGAGGCAACTGGGCAACTCGGGGGAGAAGCCGCAGCGCAGGGCTGTGCCCACTGCCACACTCAAGGGGAGCGCTATTAATAGCGCCCCGGGATAGAGGGCATGGAGGCACTCTGCCCACCTCCTGTCATGGGGGCACAAGGCAGGCCAGGCTCCAGCGAGGTCAGACCGCCCTAGACACCCAGGGAGAGCAGACAAGAGAATGCTCAAGGCCCTGCCGCCTAAATGCCTGGGCTCTGGTCCCATTCCCTGCACGTTCGCTGGGGCACCTCTCTGGGTTCAGGTTTCCCACCCATTTGACAAAGATAAGAACCCCTCTGCCCAAGGGCTATACAGATGCGAAGCTTGTTCTAGACCTGTGAGTCTGCCCCAGAATCGCCTGGGGGCTTGTCCAAACGCAGATGGCTGGGCCCACCCCAGCGCTTCTGCTTCAGCAGGTTTGGGCTAAGCTCTGGGAATTCACCTCTTTGAAATTGCGTTTTGAATATACACTAGAATTTACATTTCCTGGGTGATGCTGACGCTTCGGGTTCCAAGGCCACACTTTGAGAACGACTCTTCTCCTCCCCAAGTCTCACCTATTAACGCCTTTGGACTGGAACAGTCGTTCTCAAAGTGTGGTCCCCAGACCAGAGCATCATCAGCATTGGCTGGAAACATGTAAGGAATGCAAATTCTCGAGCGAGCCCCACCGCAGACCTGCTGAATCAGGAAGGCCCAGGGTAGGGCCCAGCCGGCTGTGTTAGGACAAGCCCCCAGGGGATGCTGATGCGGCTAAAGTGTGACAATCTGCTCTACGTGAGCTGACTGAGTCAGGGACCAGGTCACGAAGAGACAGCAGGAGAGCTGAGGCCTCTCCCAGGACCTGCCTGAGGTTCTAGACATTCAGCTGTGAAGGGTGGGCAGGTCCCAGCTAGGGCAGGAATTCAAGAGAGAGATGGAGGGGATCTCTGCCAGGATGAAGGACACCTGACGAGACACCTGAGGACTCCAGGGGGTTCACCTGCCATCCTGGGCTGGCCTCTCGCACTAAGCGTCTCAGTGCCTCCTTGTTTGAGCTGGTGCCCTATCAGACGAGGAGCCACCTCGGGCCCCTAGGTTGTCATCCTTCCTTGCTTCTACCCAACAGTTGAGATTTCACATCACATACATGACCAAATTTCCATCTTCCAGAGGAAGAAACCGAGGCCCAGAGTGAGGAAACAGCTTGCCTAAGACCACACAGCAAGTGAATGGCAGAGCGCAACAGAAGACAAAACTATCTTTCAGGTCCTTCAACTTGCCAAATTCATTCCTGCCTCAGGGCCTTTGCACTTACTGTTCCCATTTCCCTTCTAGCTCCACTCTGTCATTTAGGTCTTAACTGCGCTGAGATGTTACCTTCTTTGAGAAGCCATCCTGACCACCCCATAAAAAGTTGCACCTCCCCAGCTCTTCACTGTGTTCTATTCTAGTAGAGTGTTTGTGTCTTCCTGATGTTATATTTTATGTTTTTATTATCTCTGTTTCCCCCACTAGGAGGTAATTTTCATGCAGGCTGAAAACCTTCTCTCTTTTCACATTCCCAGTGCCTGGCCCAGAATAATAACAGTGGGTATTTAGCACTTTCTACACGGCAGGCACTGGGCTCAACACTTCACATATGTATTAAATCATCTAATCCTCACAAGGACCCTTTGAGGTGGGTACTATCATTATCTCTATTTTACAGATTAGGAAGCTGAGGAACAGAGAGGTTAAGTGGCCTGCCAATGTCACACAGTCAAGAAGTGGGGGAGCCAGGATTCGAACCCAGGCAGGTGGGTTCCAGAGGCTGCCTGGGACACAGTAGGTGCTCAACGAGTGACCTCAGAGCCTGCCATTTCCTCCCCGCCTTGGTGATGCCTCTCACCCGGTCTCCCACCCACCGCCCTCACCCTCTTACCTCCACTGGAGAGCTGAGGTGGAACAGCTGGCACTGGAGCTGCAGCCCTGCTGGGGGGTGTCCAGGAACGGAGCCTCCCCGCAGAGCCAGCCCCGGGTGCCTTCGTGGGGGCAGGAGACGCCCGGGGGCAGCCAGGCCGGGCCTCACAACCTGCCCGCCTCACCTCCTCAACCACAGCCTCATCTCGACGTGGAGGTGCCAAGGTGATAAAGACAGACGAGGCGACCCTCTTCTCAGGCTTTGAGGCCATTGCTTCAGCTTCTGGTGGGGCTGGGGACAGAGTGAGGCGCAGGCTTGGGCAGGGTTCGGGGCATGGCAGGGGCGGGGGCAGAGGTGCTCCACCTGGGCACGCAGACACCCCCAGGGCAGGGAGCCTCTCCCCTCCCAACAAGACAGGAGCAGCCACTCCACAGTGCCAGCGCCCCACCCAGCCACGGAAGGAGCTGCGGATGTCCCACAGGGAAGGGCAGGTGCCCACCACGTGACTTGGCCACAGGGTGGGACCCAGCAGTCCTGAATACCCCTCCCCCGGACCTACACACCTGGAGGAGCAGAGGGCAGACCTGCCCTGCTCACCTCACAAATGATTAATTTCCTTCCTCTAAGGAGCGTGAGGGAGGGGCCGCTCCTCCAGCTCCCCACTCCCAGGGCAGCTGACTGCCCGTCCCAGCCCAGGGCCGCACCCCAAGTTAACTCCCTCATCTGGGATCTGGATTTTCCTGGGAAAGCTGACGTCCCCAACGTTCAGGCCAGCTCCACGGTGGGCGGGAAACAGTGTGACTCTCGTCAGAACATCAGGGCTGGATTCCAGGAGGGAAAGGGGACAGAAGAACAATCAGAGCTACCATTTACCAAGACCTATTCTGTGCCAGCGGGGCCCTAAGCACTTTCTGTTCATTAACTCACAGAGCCTCCCACTGCTGCGGCGGAGAGGCACTATTACCGCACAATTACCGTGCCCATCTTACAGATGAGGAAACCCAGGTGAAGAGGTGGAAGTCATTTGTTCAGGGTCATGCAGCAGCAGACCTGGGATCTGAACACAGAGCCCATGCTCTTGGCCACTTGGCTCTTCTGCCCTCTCCCGGCCCAGCTCACAAACCAGCATCCTTTTCTCCGCCATCAGAGTCCACATCCAATCAAGTCTTGATTCTATGGCCAGAACGTCTCACTCAAGTCTCATCTCCAGAATCACAGCCCTGGTTCAGGCACAGGGGTGAGGGTGCCTCAATGATCTCCAAACCTGCCTCCTACCCTGTCTCTGGAGTGATCTTTCTGGAGCATAAATCTATTTCTCCTCTAGTCAAAAGCCTTCCATGGCTCCCTACTACCTTCAAGATAAAGTCTAAATTTCCCTGGCCTCAACCTATTTTTGACCACCCTGGACCACGCACGGTTCCTGGACCATCTTTCTCCCTTACTTGCCCTGGCATGTTTCCACCACCTGTTTTTCCTCTCCTCCCTGCTGCAGGGTGAATTTCAGTTTTTCCTTAGAAGCCTAGCTCAAACATCACCTCCTCCATGAAGCCTGCCCTGATTCCCGACTCCAGGGCGGTTGTCTGTTCCACAGGGCAATGACAGCTGACTCACCATCACCATGTCTGCCCGCCCCCCCAACTGACAAGTGACCTCATCTACCTTCAGTTGTGTCTGTGATGTTTGTGTGACCCAAGTCCGGCTCACAGTGGACATCAAAGCATGGATCTGGGAGCGGGGCGGCATCCCCACCAGGGAGAGCCCATTTTCCTTCTCTCAGGTGGTTCCTGCAGAGAGTAGGCTCCGGGGCTAGGGATGAGGTGGGGTCATGGGCTGGGTGAGTCGACCACACTCAGCTCAGGACTGTGCCCTTTTTCTATCTTACTCTCCATATGGGCCACGCCGACATGGCCCCAGAGCCCGGCGCATAGATTCATGGGGAGGAGAGTAAATAGGGACCCAAAGAGTGAACCTGGAGAGGTGGGGCTGGGTGGGTCGGGGGTGAGGCCCCAAGGGACCCTAATGTGGACTTGGAGCCCGAGTGGCCACTCAAAGTCTTCCCTCCACTGGCCACCGTGGGCTCTCTTGGAGACTGATGGAGAATAATAATAACAAAAACAACAACATATGCTCCTAAATTCCTTTTAAATTGGTTTATGTTTGGTTAAAACCTGCAGCTCCTTCTGATAAGAAACCTGAATAAGAAACCAATATATGAATAAAGCTTTAAAGTACTTCTCTTTTGTTTCTTGTTTTGTAAGTGATGTTTGGAAGTACATCTGCTTCTGTTGGTTGTCCTCGACTTCAATTTCATACTTTGTTACAAGTTTAAGAATCTATTTTTGCAAACAATTTTCAGAGTGCATTTAACCTTTAAATGCAAGAAACAAGGGCACTCACTGATGAAGTGCTCGCCCTGTGCCAGGCACTATGGAGAGTGCTTTCCCAGCCTCAAAAGTCACCTAATTCTCAACACAGCCTGCGTTATGCCCCCACTTTATAGATGAGGCCAGGTGAGGCCCCAAGCAAGAGGTTGCAGACTTGGAATTCTAACAGAGCACCATGCAACCTGGAAGTCCAGGGGGTATCCTTGAGCCTGAGAGGACACACTTTTTCTTCCCTGGATGGCTCAGGGGTGGGGGGGAGGGGTGGGGCAAAATTCCCAGGCCTGTTCTTACCCCAGGGTGGCCCAATCCAGACCAGTTATCTGATGGTCAGCATATCCTGGGCTCATCCCCAGAGACAGTTGAGGATGCCTCCTCTGCCTCCCTCCCCTCCTGCCCTGAACCCCACTCCACCCCAGCCCACCCCCGCCGGGAAATCAGATCTGCTGGTTTCTCAGAAAACGTCCAAGGCGAACGTCCCAGCACTGAGACCAGATGTTCACAGCTGGGCAGCACTCCCCCACCCCCATCCCTCTCCCCTGCGGTTCCGGCAGGGACTTCAGGCCCCAGGGGAAGGGGCCGGGCTAGGGATTTTCAAAGCCCCGTCAGTCAGCCCCGGGGAAGGAAAGGGAGCCCCGGCTTCCCCCTGGTCCCACTGCACCCCAGGTCACCCTAGTGTGGGGTGTGGGTGAGAGAGCTCCCTGTGGGGCAGCCTCCCAGCCAGCCCAGCCCAGGGGACCCTCGGCGGCCACCCTTCCTCCCCGAGGGCGAATCTGAGATCCAGCTGGGTAAGCGGAGAAAGTGGAAACAAAGGGAAGGAAAGTCATTTCCTGTCAAGAGGAAGGAAGGAGGCTGAGATCCAGTCACCCACCCAGCCGGGCTTTCGGCTGCGGCCCAGGGCAGGGCCCAGGCTGGCTGAGCCGGAGGGCCTCCAGGGGTGGGGAGTGTACCCCACCTCACCCCCGCCGCCATACTGTCCCCTGTCATACTCCTTCTAACCCCCTCCAGAACCCTCTGGAACTACCTTTAAGCTGTAGACTAGGCTTGGTTGGGAGTTAAACTTTGCTGGAGGTGGGAGTGAGACTGAGCCCCACACCCCCTGCAGGGGACCTTGCAGCCTGGCACAGGAGGTCCCTCTTCCTTTCTCCCACCCCAGGGAAGCAGAGGCACAAAGGGCTGAGTTCACCCTGGGCCCCTTCTCTCCTGCTGGGCGACCCTGAGCAGGTCACTGAACCTCTCTGGGCCTCAGTTTTTTCATAAAGTGAGAATAATGAGGTCTTTCTGGAAGGGTGGCTGAGAGGATAAAAGGAGAGGGGGTACTCAAAATCTTGATACTTGGTAGATGCCAAGAAAAAGCTAACTGGTTATTCAGCCCCAGAGGGGGAGGAGGAGCCCCTGGGGGGCCTGCAAGGACCAGGACTTAGCTTCCATCATTATGAAGAGCAGGAATCTGGGCACTGCCCACCCCACCCTCTTTCCGGGGTCCTCAGATCCGGGCTGCAGGAGGACCCAGGCCAGGATGCCCCAGGCACACACCTTGGGAATCGCCCAGTCCCACCCCTTCCCAGCCCCCGAGAGGATCTGAGGCCCAGAGAGGGGCAGCCCTGCGGCCACTCCTTCCCCTCGCCTGACCCTGGCTGGGTAAAGGGGCCCGGAGCTCCCCGGAGCTCCGGAAACCCAGCGCCCTCCAGCAAGCAGCCCGGCGGGGCGGCCGGCCGGGTCACTGTGGGGCGCTGCCGGGGACTTTAATTCGATCCATGTGCGGGACGCTGTCCTCTTTGTGCGGGAGCTTCCGCCCTGCCCATCCCTTCTCTCCGCGTGCCGCTCCCGGGCAGGGACCCCAGCCCTCCCCCCAGAACTGCCCTCCCTCCACTCGGAGGACGGAGACCGAGGGACTGAGACAGAAGGACAGCGCCCGCGGCCCCTCGTCCCGCGGGGCCCCACCGGGAGCGACGGGGCTGGGGTCCCGGCTGGGGAGCAGGGTGGGCGCCGGCCGAGGGCTGCCCGTGCTGTCACCTGTCTGTCGCCGGGGCGGGGACGGAAGGACAGGACCCCCACCCCACCCCCGCCCCGCTTACCTGGGCCGCCCGCGCCCCCGGCGGCTCCGGTCGGTCACCCGATCGAGCAGAACCAGGAGCGGCGCGGCGCCTCCCGCCCCTCCGCCCTCTCCGCCCCCTCGGCTCCCTCCGCCCCGCCGCCCCGGCCTCGTTACCATAAAAGGTGAAGCTTGGGGGAGGGGGCCCGGGATTCCCGCCGGGCGGAAGCGGCCCCTACCTGCCCCCCCCACCTGCCCGGCCGCGCCCCGCGCCGCCCCCTCCCCGATCCCTTTGTTCCCTCGACCACTCCTCCCTTCCCCTCGACCCAGGCCTGGAGGGTGGGAGGCCTCCTCCGCTGCCCACCCTCCTCGTCCTTTGTGAACCCACAGTGGTCCTTCCCCTCCCCCTCCCCTAGGTCACCGGGGTTGGTGGCTCCACCAGTTTGGCCTGGGATCTCCCAAGGTCTTAAGAGTCAGGTGGATCTGGATTGAATCATGTGACCCTAGGCAGTCACTCCACCTTCCTGAGCCTCAGTTTCTTCGCCTCTAAAATGGGGGCAATGACCTGTCTGGGCCCTTAAGCCCTCTGCAGGCGGGTCCTAGAGTCTTGGGGGGGACAGGCTCCTCCAGGAGGCCTGGTAGACAGGGCCCAGCTGGCAATCAGGTCACCCGGTTTGCCACCCTGGGCCCTGTATCTGACCCCCTCCCGCCTCCTGCACCCCCATCCCCCAAACGTGGAATGGGTAGGGAGGAGCCGAGGCTGGGCTCTGGGGCAGGAGATGGAGCCTGGATGGGCCGCCTGAGTCCCTGGAGGCCCAGGGAACATTGCTGGGAAAAGGAATCTGGGTCTGATTCAGAGGCAAACAGATTGTTCTTTTGATTAAAGCCACAGTGGCTGAGGCCAGAGGAGCGCGGGACCCGGCGCCATCTGTGGGGAGGCCAGGCAGGGTCTGGCTCTTCTCTGTGGGCCCAAAGCTGCAGTCATGCTGGCGGGGAGGGCTCCGGGGCTGCTCTGTGGGGCTCACGCTCTTGGGGGTTGGGGGGGGGACCTGGACACCATGTCCCGTGCTCCTCCTCCTCATCCCGCCTCCTTAAATCCCTCACCTACGTTTTGTCACCGCTTCCGTCCCCCTTGTCATCCCTTTTTTCATTCCATCCTCTCAGCCACTCTACAATAACAACAGTAATAACAGTAGCTGCCGTTTATAGGGGCTCTCTATCTGATGCTCGGCCTACAGACCTTTCCATTTAATCCCCGGGAGAGCCCTATGGGAAAGGGCTGATTATCCCCGCTTCACAGACGAGAAACTGAGGCCCAGAGAGGCTCAAGGTCACACAAGAGGCAAGTGGCAGAGCTGGATTCAAACCCAGACCAGCGGGTGCCCCCGGGCACACACGTTGCCCTGCCGTCCCAGGGGCTGGTGCAACTGCCACCCTTCAAGACGGGAAGAGAGGTGACTCCTTTGCTTTTTGGCAGAGGGAGACTCACACTCAAGGCTGCCTGAGCCCCAGCTCAGGCTCATTCTCCAGCTTGGCAAGGTCACTTCCCTTTGCAGCACTGCTCAGAGCAAGATCCCTATGCCTTCCCCCAGGAGGAAGGAGGGAACCACTGGACGCCAGCCATAGGAAGGACCCTAAGGAGGAAGTGCGATCCAGGGGTTTTCAGACACTTTCAGCCATAGAACCCCCTTTTTAAGTGCTTTGTGACCCAGAAGCTTATTTAAAACAAATAAAAATGGAGCTGCCCTCCCTCTCCTCCATGATACACCCCAGCGCCACCTACTGCATCTCCAGGTGGGACAATGAGGCACCGAAGGGTTGAGCTGGAGCCTTGTCTAAGGTCACAGCGATTCCGCCTAGGACCCAGGCCTCCCCACACCTGCTCTGGGCTAAGACTGGCTTGGGAGGGGGGAAGGTCCAAGGGGTATGTGAGGTCCAGCTGCCACCACTTACCGGCTGTCCAACACCCCTGGTCGCTTGTCCCACCTCTGCCGCTGCTCCAGGGTGGAGAGGAGCGCCCCGGACAAGGGACTCCCGCACCAGCCCTGGTGTCGGTGTCACCTTAGCAGGTGCCCGGCTTCCTGCAATGGAAACCCAGGAAGTGCGCTGGATGAGAACACACGCCCTTTGTCTGCCAGCTCAGAGGCCCTGCTCCCCTCCTCCTGTCCTGCCAGGCTCGAGCAGCTTTCTGCCAAGCCCCTGAGCAAGGGGGCTCAATCGTCTATTAGGGTCGTGGCAGCTGAGACCCTGGGTGGCAGGGAAGGGGTGGGAGAGAGGGGCAAGATCCAGGGCAGTGGGGACATTTGCTGCTGTCCAGTGTGCTGGGGAACACGGCACCTACTGCCCACAGAGCAGTCGGGCACCTACTGTGTCCTCGGCTGCCTTGCGGGCTCTTAGTTCCCCGACCAGGGATTGAACCCCAGGCCCTGGCAGTGAAAGCGCTGAGTCCTAACCACTGGACCGCCAGGGAACTCCCAACAATAATGAATATAATTACCAGCGGTGAAGTGTGCTATAAAGGAACGAGCAAGGGGCTGAGACAGAATAAGGGGTGTGGGTGGGGCTAGGGCAGGCCTCTCCGGGAGGAGATGAGGAGGAACCAGCCACGAGAGCAATAGGGGAGGGCATTCCAGGGAGAGGAAGGCAGTAGGGAAAACATGGGCTTTGAGGTCAGACTTAGGCTTAACTCCTAGCGCTCTGGTGCTGGCTGTGACCTTGGACAAGTTCCTTCCCTCTCGGAGGCTCTGTTTCCTCACCTGTAACATGGGGCAGCTGGACTGATTGACCTCAAATGAAGACACGAATGCTCCCCTTTGCAGAGCTGCTGGGGACAGAGGCAGGGAAAGGGCGCACCAGGGCCCGGTCCAGAGTTGGTGCCTCACCAGTGGTGGCGCTGGCTGTTCCCACATCACTCTCACCTGGTTTCTAGAGCTCTCTGCTCACAGGGTCCCTTTGCTCTGCAGCTAGATCCAAGAAAAGTGACAGGCCTGGGGAGAGTGGCACGGAGGTGTCCTCCCCTCTGTGATTTTCCTCTGAGGCTCCCTGAGCTGCAGCCCCCAGGGAGCCGGTGACCCCAAGGTGGGGAAGCACCCATTGGTCCAATTGCCTTTCCCCTGGACAGGCTCCGCCTGGGCCAGGTCAGAGCAGAGCTGTCAGCCCTAGCCTAGGGGTGCCCACGTGTGAAGCTGCATGAAATGATACACCCGGGTTGGGGTCGGGGGTCTACTGCTTGGCAAACAGCCTCAGAAACCCCCCTGGACCTCCCTGTCCTGGTTCTGCTCCTACCCCTCCCTCCATCGTCCACTCTGCTTGCTTGAAGTCAGGTCAGTTCAACACTTGTTTCCTGAGCACCTACTGTGCTAGGGGCTGGGCAGGGGTGCAGCAGTGCAGGGAAGTGGGGGCTCCCACAAACTGTAGCAGGGGCAGGCTGCAGGGGGAGGGGGGCAAGCACAGATATGAGTAACATCAGTATCTGTGAGCGACTGCAGCTCTGTCACATGCCAGCCTGTCACCTTGGGCAAGTCACTTCTCTCTGAGCCTCAGTTTCCCCTTGTGAACCTGGGATAGCAGTACCTCCCTGTGGCTTTGTGAGGATTTGTTGGCATGAATGTGGATAAATATTCCTGGTGCTTAGTAGGTGTTCAGGTGAGTTGCTTTCCTCTTCCCATCATATAGAGGACAGAGGTTTGGGGATATTATAGTGAGATGGACAAAAGTGCGGAAGGTAAGGAAGACTTGGTTCTGCTGGAGAATCCAAGGGACACCATGGTCCCCGTCAGTTAGCATCACTTTCTCGGGTTCTGGTAACAGCACCCAATTCCTCTTTGGGAAAGCTCACTCCCACTCTCGATGCCTGGCTGGAGCTATGCAGAAAGAGGCAGTATTTTTCCAGCGTGACAGGATGCAAGCTTGGCACCATTTATGCCAACACTTGGACCAAGACAGAGGACAGCAGGGCAAAGATGATAGAGAAGGAGACCCAAATCTATAATGGGCTTCCCTGGTGGCGCAGTGGTTAAGAATCCGCCTGCCAATGCAGGGGACACGGATTCGAGCCCTGGTTCGGGAAGATCCCACATGCTGCGGAGCAACTAAGCCTGTGCGCCACAACAACTGAGCCTGCGCTGTAGAGCCCGCGAGCCACAACTACTGAGCCCGCGAGCCACAACTACTGAAGCCCGCCCGCCTAGAGCCCGTGCTCTGCAACGAGAGAGGCCACTGCAATGAGAAGTCCACATGCCGCAACTAGAGAAAGCCTGCGTGCAGCAATGAAGACCCAATGCAGCCAAAAATAAATAAATAAAATAAATAAATTTATTTTTTTAAAAAAGGAGAGATAACTGATTACATCACTTAGGCTGCTGGATCCAGCCATGCTTGAAGTCCTACCTCTGGATCTCTGGAGCCAATGCATTCTCCTTTTTCTTGATTTTTCTTCAACCAGTTGAAACTATTTCTGTTGCTTAAAGCATAGTCATGAGGAATATTGGTGAGACTCCATGGGTCTGGATCACCTCTTCCTCCAAACTCTGCACCACTGTCACCACTTTTGAGAAGCCTGCCCTGATTCCTCCAGGTGTCAGGACTCACGTCAATCCTATGGATTCATTTCAAGGCTGCTGGGTTGAACCAATATGCTTTACCCACCAAAATGGGAGCAGGGCTGTGCCTTATTATTCTCCATGTCTCCAGCACCCAGCACAGTGCTTGCCACATAGTAGGGTCTCAGTAATTCTGATGAAATGCAGGAGTAAGAGTAGGGGGTCTTAAGTAGTAGCTTCATATGCAAATCACATGAGAAGTAGTAAAGGGTAGTGAGCCGTTAAGAAGCCTGGGTTTTGGAGTCAGACCCACTTGAATTTGGATGTTGGCTCCCCCACTTATTAGCTCTGTGACCTTGAGCAAGTCACTTAATTTCTCTGAACCTTGAGTGTTCTCCGGGAAGATAGAGAAAAGAACAATCAACTCCTTACAAGGTCGTCCTGAAGCCTGGGGGAAAATAATGCAAGAAAAATACGTAGCTCAAGCTTATAATTCCTCATGCAGCTCTTTGCAAATAAAATGCAAATGTGCTTCTTCTTCCTCTACCTGGGGAGCAGTCTGGTGGACAAAATGGGGAAGGGGGAGACCTCTTCATTCTCTTCCTTTGCTGAGATCCATTCCTGCTTCTGCCGCCTGAGCCAGTGCCTCCTTCCCAGTCCCTCTTACTCAGCTGTGTTCATTGACCCTTCACATCAGAAGGGCTTGGCCGAGACTGAGGTGCAGTCCTTTGTGGGGAGGGGGCGATGGGGAGGGCACTAGAGGCCACAGTCAGGCTCCGGTCTAAGTGCCCTACCTCCATCATCCTGTTCAGTCCTCTCAACAAGTGGGGAAACTGAGGCACAGAGAGAGTAACTTGCTCAGGGTCATCTCCGTTAGGAAGCTTCTTTCAAGCCCATGTAGTCTAGCTCCAAGCCCTTTTACTAAACAGGCCAAGCGCGTAGGGAAATGTTCAAAAACCAAGCAGGGAGTAACCAAGCCACAGATATAGCCACATGGAGTTCCCCACTCTCAGGCCCCAAGCCTGTGTCCACTTGGGCCAGGCAGGGCCCAGCCTCTAGACCTGGCCATGACAACAACGTCTGGCTCTTAATCCCCTCCTGGTCCAGTGTCCTGAGCTGGCTCTGGCCGGATCCCCTGGTTCCCACGGCCCCCCCTCAACTAAGCACACTCGCACAGGCTTCACGGTGAGGGGCGGGACGTGTGGGTTGGCCATGGGGGGGGGGGGCGTGAGTCTCAGTGGGCTGGAAAGGCCCCTCCTTGACCCAGGCCTTGAAGGTCAGAGCCCCTTCTGTGGACAGAGGAAAGGAAGTCCTGGCATCACTCACTTGGGAGGGTCCCTGAGCCTGCCCCAAGCCCTGGGCTGCTTGCCAGAGGCAGGGCCCCATTCCCCCACCGAGCCCAGGCCCCTCCTTGAGCTCCCGCTTCACTGCGAGCCTCCACCCCTGGCAGCCTCTATCCAACACCTCACTGCTCTCTGGCAGTGAGGACCCCCATCCCTGATGAGACCCCTCCTTACTGAAGTGTAATGTGGCCTAGACCCTGCCAGGGCCCCTCGCCGGCCTCCCCACTTCTCTCTTCCGCAGAGGTGGGCTTACTGTGAAGTTAATGAAACTTAAATGCTCAGGCCTCTCACTTGCACGGCCCCTGTGAGGACTGGGGGGTCTCTGGAAGTTATGAAGTGTTCTAGGAGGGAGGGGCAGCTAGGTTACCCTCAGGAAACATTTCTCTTTAAGTGTTCCTGGCAAACTGCCCACAGAGGTGTCAGAAGAAGGACCCAAATCTCCAGGGTTCCAGCAGCTCGTCCTGCTTTTCTTTCTCATTCTCAATCAATGTTCACTTTCATATGAATTTTGTATTCTTTTTTCTAAAGGGGACCCTTTCTTTTTTTTTTTTTGGCCGCACCACGCGACATGTGGGATCTTAGTTCCCCGACCAGTGATCAAACCTGCGCCCCCTGCCTTGGAAGTGCGGAGCCCTAACCATTGGACCGCCAGGGAAGTCCCTGAAGGAGACCCTTAAAATTGGATTCGCCCTGCTCTTACTCCTTACAATCCATTCTCCAAGCCGGCCAGGCCATCTCGCTAAAGCAGCATGTGGTCATCACAGGCCCCGACACCCCTTCTGTGGCTCCCAATGCGCTTGGGGAAAATGCGAAACCCCTCCCCTGTCCTGGCGATCCGGCCCCAGCCCACTTCTGTGGCGGCGTCTCCCGCCACTGTCCCCGTTGCCTCCTCGGCTCCAGCCACGCTGACCCGACCCCTCCTCCATCCCTCAGGCCACTCAGGAGCCTTGAGACCTGCCTGGGCTTCACCACCACCCCATGTCCTGGGAACTCCCCCTCAACCTTCAGGACTGGTTTCTGCAGCTCTTTCTCAGCGAGGTCTCTCTGAACTCCAGACCACATCACACACCTCACAACACCTGGACCCTCCACTGATGCTGACCACACCTGCTTGAGGTAACCCTGCTCTGTCCCTGGAGGCCCTCATCTCATTCACCCAGTTGCTCAGGCCCCAAATCAAAGAGTTCCCAGGATTCCTCTCTTCCTCTCAAGCCCACATCTAATTGACCAGGAAATCTTATCAATCTTTCAAAACATGTTCAGAATCCAACTACCCTGGCCACCTCCACGGCCACCAGCCTGGTCCAAGCCCCCGTGCTCTCATCTGGGTTGTTTCAAATGCTTTCAAACTGGTTTACTGTTTCTACACTGTCTAGTCTAAAAACAGCAAGGAGAGGAATCCTTTAAAAACGTAAAAGTCAGATTATGTCACCTCCATGTGCAAACCCTCCACTGGCTGCTCATCACAGGGGAATAAATTCCTAATGCTGGCTGTGGCCCTGAGCGATCTGGTCCCTGCCCACCTCTGTGACCTCATTCCTGCCACTCCATCCTCTCTGTGGTGCCCCAGCCATGCTAAACTTCCTGCTGTTCCTGGATTCTCCCAGCTTGTTCCCACCTCAGGGCCTTTACCTGTGCTGTTCTCTCAGCCTGGGGTGTTCTTCCCTCAGCTTTCCGCTTGGCCTGCTCCTGCAGTCCATTCAGGTCTCCTCAAAGAAGCCTTCTGTGGAAAGCAGCTTCTAGAACGGCCCCCTGAGGACCCCCACCCTCTGCCATGCCCTTGTGTAATCCCTTTCTCTAAAGGGTGGGCTAGACCCAGCGACTTGCTTCTAACCAATAGAACACAGCAGAAGAGTGGGATGTCGCTTTTAACACGGGGTTACAAAGATGGTGACTTCTATGGTGACGGTGACTTCCACAGTCAGGAAGCTGGCTGCCGTGTTGTGGGCTGCCCTATGGAGAGGCCCACGTGGCAAGGAACTGAGGGAGACCCTGGCCAGTAGCCAGAGAGGAACTGAGCCCCTCGGCCCCCTAGCCCACGAGAAACTGAATCCTGCCGACAGCAACCGAGCTGCACCGAGATTCCCAACCCCCAGAAAAAGTGAGACAGTAAGTGTCTGTTGTTTCACGCTGCTGTTTCAGGGTCATTTGCCACATAGCTGTAGATAACAAATACACCCTCCTTCACCCTTGTCACTCTATCCCCATACCCAACTTTTTTTTTTTTTTTCCAGCACCAGTTGCTACTTGTGCATCTTGCTCATCCTCAGTATTTGGCCCAGAGCCTCGCCCCCTGCAGATGTTCAGCAATAGGGGAAGGAATGCAGGACATCAAGAGGGACGATGCCATAGCTCAGAAAACCCACAGGTTGGGGGGGGGGGCTCAGGAGGGAGGAGGAAGGCTCACCCCAATCCCAGGTGCTCCAGAGGTACCATTCCCTCTTAGCAGGGACTGGGGCTCGGGTTTCCCGCCTCTTCAGAAGGATGCTGTTTCGGGCCCAGGATTTGGCATCTCGTGGTCTGTGGCAGAACAAGTTCAGCTTCATGCCCCTGTTGCAGACCATACCTTTTCGATTTCCTCTGCCCTCTGGACTTCAGGCCTAGTTCTCTTTGTTTGGTAGGGCTCACTAGAGTGATTGAATTTTTATACCCTTGTCAAGATTTTTCACAAAAATAATTTAACAGATAAGAAAAGAATACTATTCCAGCCCACGTGGCCCAATTTTTGTTTGGAAAACAGTCCCTGTGCCCACAAAAAGCAAAGGACTGCCAAGTCCAATCTCCTCCCAGCCCCGTCCCCACTGGGTCCCGGGCTGTGTGGGGGGCTGGGAGGCCAGGGAACCTTCCAGCAAAAACATCAGGCCCGAGTTGGAACCCGGCGTCCAGTCTGGCTCTGGCAAGGGGCTGGCCCTGTGCTCACCTAACTGAGCCATTTCCTCCCAGACTGGGGCAAGTTTCCTGCCCAGAGGGAACCCAGCACACTCCCAGGCAGAGGTGGGCTGGGTTCTGTATTGGGGGAGGGGCATCCACAGGCACTTACTTCCCCCACCTCAGCTACTCTGGGGCTGAAAGGCCCTTCCTGGGGCTGGGATGGAGAGCAGGGGATCAGAAGTTGGACTCGAACTGTCTGTTGGTGGCCATGAGCTGAAACCGCCCTGTCCGGCCTTGGGACCAGCCTGTCCCCGTATCTCAGGTGCACCCAGGGTGGGGAGCGGAATCCTAGGCCAGACTCTGTCTGCTCCAAAGCAGTAGACTTTGGGTGACCACGGTGGGCTTTGCTGAGGAGTGGGACCCATTAGAGCCCGGAATCCTCGAAGAACCTTCTCCAGGTCCCACCTCCTCCCTGGTGCCTCCCCTGCCTCTCCCAGACAACCTGACCCTCACAACCCCTTTGGAAGCCCCCTGGCTGGGAGTCTCCTTTGCTCTGTGGGGTCCCTCCTGGGAAAGGGCCCCTGAGTTGGGGTCCTCAATCCCCATGGACACAAACTGCCTTGTGGGCTGGGTGCCTGGGCCAGGAGAACATGGGTGTGGGTAGAGCCTCAGGCTAACCTGGACAAAAGGTGGTGGGAACAACATTCCAGAACCTACCAGGAATGGACCTGCCGTATTTTTTATGCTCACCTCTGTTAGTTTCCCTGGCCCCAATTCTTCAACAAGAAGTGGGTAGCAGGGAACATGCACAGCACTTGAACTCTGCGGGTCAGGCTGCCTGATTCAAATCCTGCCTTGCCACCAACTAGCTGTGTGTCCTTGAGCCAGTCACTTAGTCTCTCTGAGCCTCGGTTTCTGAATCTAAAAAGGGATAAGAGTTACCTGCCTCTTGGGGCTGATGTTGAAATGAGATAATAAAAATGCTCAGCGCAGCGCCCAACACATGGTAGTTGTTCTTCTGACAGGCTCAGAGAGGGGCAGTGGCCTACCCAAGGCCACACAGCAGGTAAGCAGAGGAGCTGGTACCCAACCTTTTTCCATATACTCTGTGGCCTTCATGAGCTGGGCCCTGCAGGGGATACAAGGCTGAACAGGGCTGAGACGGGAAGGATCCTCGTGTCAGGGTCAGAGGCTGGGGACCAAGGGCACCGACAGAGGCCTAAGCATCGTACTCCCTCCAGTTGTTTCTTGGCCTTGGATGGGACAGGATGCGGGCATCATCCACCCAAGAAGCAGGTGAGTCCTAGACCATGTGCCCATCCACGCCACTGCATCCCCGTCACCTCCTCAGCCACCTCAGTATTAAATTCCCGAACCCCAGGGACCCAGCTGGCCCATATCCCAGGAGCCTGCCTCAGTCGGAGAGCTTTGTGGCCTTAGAAAAGCCCCTTCACCTCTCTGTGTGTTCATGATTCTGAGACAAATCTGAGAGAGCCACCTTTATTGTTTGTGGAAAGGGCAAGGGAGGTTGGTAAAGGGGGAAGCCATTCTGAGGATACAATCTCTCCCCACCCCCCAACGCTCCGGGAAGGCAGGGCTGAGGGGCTGTATCCATTGCCCACCCTGAGAAAAAGAGGGTTAACCCAGCAGCCTCCATGTGTCCCCACCCTCTGAGGGGCCCAGCCCCAAATCCTCCCCTCCCTCCCGGGGGGCCCCCAGTGCTCCAGGTGGGGGGCAGCCCTGCCATTCTGCTTCCAGGTGAGCCCGGGCGGCTCTGAGAGACTCCAAGTCCCTGCAGAGGTAAGTCAGGAGGGGGCCGTCCCCTGCGGCTGGGCAGGTGCCGAGGGCTGGGGCTGGCTTGGAGCTGACGCGGAAGGCCTCTGGGGTGGAAAATCCTGAGGGCAGGCAGGGAAGAAAGGATGGAGGGCGCCACTCAATTCCCCCATCCCGCAGGGGGGCCTCAGCCTTCCGATTTTCAGGGCCTTCCTCCCGTTCAGGGGCCTCTGGGGCACTGGATAGGGTGGGGGGCGCCCGCCCCGTTCCTAGTGACCCTGGCTACCGAGGGGTCAAAAGTTAACCCCAGGTGGGAGAGGGGATTCCAGCTGCCTCCGACCCCCACCCCAAGGGAGGTCACGCCGGCTCTTCTGAAAACTTGTCGAGGCTCCCAGGGCTGTGTGGAGCGGGGCTTCAGTGTCTGGGGCACGTTCGGGGGAGGGGGGGGGGGTGCCCACCTGTATCTGGCAAAGATCGAACAGGGTGCGGGTGCCCAGCAGACACCAGAGCTCGCCCAGCAGGGAGATGAGGATGCCCAGGAGGTCCAGCCAGCGGCCCACGGTCAGCAGCAGCAGCAAGAGGCCGCACATGCGTACCAGCACCGTCTGGACCTGGCTCTGCAGGCCGGGATGCCGCTGCTGCTCCTCTACAGAGACACGGTCCCCGTCACCGTCACCGTCACCGTCTGCCTGTCTGCCTGCCCTGCGGTCCAGCTGAGTCGGTTGCCTGGATCCCCCAGCTCCCCCTCCCGCTTTCGCTTTCCTCAGCGCGTGCCTTCCCCTCCCCAGGCAGCCCCGCTCCCTTCCTCCTCACCCACCCCCACTCCGAGCAACTACAGGGGCGCTTCTTCCTCCCAGGCCTCACTGCCCACCCACAGCCTCCCCCTGCAGTCAGGACAGGAGTTGTCCTGACTCCTCTTTCCTGCACTCCCTCGTGCAATCCATCAGTAAGCCCTATGAGCTCTTTCTGCCAAGTACATCTGGGTCCCAGCCCCCTTCATCTCTCACAGCAGGCTTCTCATTGGGCTCCCGTCTTCTTCTGATCTTGACCCTACAACTCAGTGTGTACCCAGCAGCCGGTAGCCTTCTCAACACACTAACGAGATGAAACCATTCCTCTGCTTATAATCCTCCCAGGATTTCCCACTGCATTTGGAGTAAACTCCAAACTCCTCACCTTGTGAGGCCCTGCCCCATGTGACTGGAGTCCCCTCTCCGACCTCATCTCATCTCTGACTTGGTCCCCCTTGCTCTCTAGCCCCAGCGATCCAAGTTTTCACCAAGCATGCTAGGTTCATTCGCACCTCAGGGCCTTTGCACCTGCTGCTCTGCCTGCCTGACTGCCCTTCCTTGTCCTGACTCTTCCACCCCATCGCTACCCTGCAGCCAGGTGGCTCCTCCTAGAGCCCAGATCTGATCAGGCCACTTTCCCCTGCTTAAAACCCTGCAATGGCTTCTCATCAGACTGCCTTGCCTGGATGATGACAGCTCTCCATCAGGCCCCTGTGAACCCAGCCAGCCTCATCTGCACCACTTGCCTCCATGACAACACTCCAACTGTTTTCACGCCTTGTCTCACTTCTGGGCTTTGGCATTTATGGTTCCCTCTGCCAGGATCTCCTTTGCTCCCTCATCTCTCCCAGGGGCTCCTGCTTATCCTTCAAGGCCCAATTCAAGTACTGTGTCTCCAGGCTCCCCCTGCACGCTGCACCCTTATCTGAGCTGCCCCACTGTGTGGCCCCTGCTAGCAGGCTGGGTGCTCTGGGGTGGCAGGGGCAGGGTCTGAGTGTCGTCGGTCTCCCCAGGGCCTAGCACAGCGCTGGGCCTGGGTCAGACGGTGGGATGTGAGTGCCGAGTGAATGAACTGCCGCCCGCAACCCTCACCCTGCATGTAGATGAGCAGCAGGGTGTAGCAGATGGTGAGCGGCATCCAGAAGCGCACAGCCTCCAAGGTGGTCAGGAAGTCCCGGTTGAGGAGGGCCACGGCTGCCAGGTTGCCCACTGCAAAGGTCACGGCCAGGGCGCGGCCCAGCAGCCGGGGGAGGCGGCGAGCGCCAGCCAGCAGGCCCAGGCAGACCCCACAGTAGTGCTGGCTGCTGTGCAGCTCGTAGAGCTGGCAGACGTGGCGGCGGAGGCGCCGGGTGCCCGAGCTGAGCAGCGCGGCCAGCCCCAGGCCCAGCAGCAGGTTCAGCGTGCGCTGCGGGGCGCCCTCCTGCAGGAAGCTCAGGCTGCAGGTCAGCCCACAGCCCAGTGAGTACTGGCACAGTAGGTACAGCTGCAGCCTCTCGGTGCCCCGGGCGCCCTGGGCGGGGGAGGTGGCAGAGAGGAGCCACGATTGTGAGGGCTCAGGCCACTCCTCACCGCGCGGGGACCCAGAGGGTGTCAAGGTACAGATGGTCCACTCTGTGGGAGGCCGGGGCCCGAAGGAACCTCAGGGGCTGTTCCCAAAGAGGGAATATTGCCTTCAGGTCAAGGCCTACTGGGATCATTTCTTTCAGCTTAATTTCAATCATGATGATTACTTGGGACCTATCTGCCTGCTGAAGGGTGGTGGCTCAAAGCCTTCGAGACCTGGGTTCAAAGCCCGACTCTACTTCTTGCTGGTTGTTGGCCACGGATAAGCCACGTAGCATCTCTGAGCCTTAGTTTCCCATGTGTGACATCGGGATCACAGCAGACTTTTACCCCCTGTGGTTCTGAGGATGAGATGATGCACTCAAAGCATCTAGCACAGGGCCTGGCTCACGGGAAGCTCTCGACATCTGGGAGCTGCTGTGTTATCTTCTTGGACTGGGGTGGTGTCCACTCTGAGTGGAGACTCGGCTTTGGCGGTGACAACTGGGCCCAGTTTCCTGTATTTGGGGGTGAAAACTAGGGCCCAGGGCCGGGCCATCCTCACCCACCACCTGCCTGTGGTCTTACCTTGTCCAGGGAAAGCAGCATGGAGACAGCCCGGAGGGAGAACTCGAGCACCACGAGGGCGGCCACCCGGACCCCCACGACGGTCAGGATCAGGGCCAGCCCTGCCAGGTGCACGGTCTCCAGCGAGGCCCACTGGGCCCGCAGCCGCTCCTTTTCAAGCCGCCGCTCCGGGTCACTGTGGAGGCAGAGGGGGCGCGGGCAGAGGGGCAGAACCACCAGCCTCGTCCCTGGAGGGGGTCCCAGTGCCCCCAGCCACACCCTGGGGGTTAGGGACGGGTGGTCTCTTCCTCCCAGTCCTCCCCTCGGAGGAGGCCGGAGTCGCATGCAGTGTGGGCTCCAGGGGGCTGGGAGGGGGCCGGGGAGGCGGGCACTCACTTGGTACAGCCCACGAAGAAGTAGACCTTCAGGAGGTTGTTCAGGACGGAGACTCCGCAGGCCCCGACGAGGCCTGACGGGGTTAGTAGGGAGGGTAGGTAGCTTGGTAGGGTTAGAGGAGGGAGCGGTGGGAGACGCACGTGGGTGGCGTTCGTCTTGCGCTGGGCTGGTGTCCCGGAGGGGGCGGGGCTGAGGGGGATGGGGGAGGCGCTCACCTTGCAGGAGGGCGTCGAGGAGGCTGGAGCCCCACTCAAGGGAGGGGAGGCTGGGGAGCCAGGAGGGGAGGGACAGCAGGAAGAGCATGGCCGCCAGGATCCAGCCCCAGCCTCCGGCCTGGTCTGCGCCAGCGAGACCGCAACGTCACCACCACCGGGCAAAGGTGGTGGAGGCGAGGGGAGGGGCTGGGAGGGGTCAAAAGCCCAGGCGAGGGGAAGGGAGGGGAGGGGAGGGGAGGGGAGGGGAGGAGAGCCAGGGCCTTAAACCTTTGGGCTGCTGGGTTAAGACCGCTGCCCAGGGGCTCCCCATTTGGGCAGCATGGGGTGGGGGGGCATCTCTGGGTGGGCTGGTTCTGTCCTGCTTTTCTCAGGACAGAGACCAACCCACCCCTGGGCCTTGCCACCCATCTCTTCCTGAAGCCCCAGGCCTCGCCTCTTCTGCCCTCCCCCAGCCTCCGGTCTGGGTCCCCCCCTCAGCCCAAGGTCTGGAAGGGGGGGCTTCGATCTCCCCACAGCCTGAGGTCAGGCTCTTCCCTCTCAGCCCAAGGTCTGGAGGGGGGCGTCTCTCCCGCCACAGCCCGGTGCTGGGATCCAGCCCTGGGCCCTCCCCTCCTGCGCCGTAGGGCAGCCCGCCTTGACGATCCTCCCCGCGTCCACTAGGTGGCAGGCCTCACTTGGCCTGAGGGGCGGGGCTGGCTCGCCCCCGTTCTTTTGGATCCTCCTTTCTCAGACCGAGGAGAGAGAGCCACGGGTGTGAGTTCAGGGGCCGGGAGACTGAGGCTGCCAGCTGAGGGGAGTCGTTGAAGTAGACAAAATAGAAAACTTTATTGGTTTGGAGTGTGCAGTAGGGCTGCCCCTGGGGAGCAGCTCTTTGCAGACATGGGGGGTGGCAGGGAAGGTAGTTCAGGCTGCTTGACCTCTCGGCCAGTCCTGCCCCTTCAGTGGCTCAGCATCCACTTCCCTAGAACAAAGGTCGGTGCAGGCCTTAGGAACACGCCCATGGTGGGAGGGTGGCTGCAGCGTGGGGAAAGAGCCTGGGATGAGGACGCCCAGCTCTACTACCTTGGGCAAGTCACTTCCTTTCCCGGGACCTGAGTCTGCTCACCTGAACAATGGGCACCATCAAGCGCTACCTTTCAGGACTGTCTTGAGAATCTGTGCAAATGTCCACAGTGCTGGGCACCTAGGAGACCCTCAGTAAAAGCCCTCAGTTGATGCGCTGAATTGTGTCCCCTCCCCCTCCCCCAGATTCGTATATTGAAGTTCTAACCTCAGAATGTGATTCTTTGGAGGCAGGGTCCTAAAGAAAGCAATTCTCAAAGGAAGTATCGATGAGTAAGTTAACATGAGGTCATTAAGGGTGGATCCTAAGCCAATATGACTGGTGTCCTTATAAGAAGGGACTAGGACGCAGACACACAGAGGGAAGACCATGTGGGGACACGGAGAAGACAGCCATCTACAAGCCAAGAAGAGAGGCCTCAGAGGAAACCAACCCTGCCGACACCTTGATCAGACATCTGGCCTCCAGAATTACGAGAAAATAACGTTGTGTTGTTTAAGCCTCCTAGTCTGAGGTCCTCTATGATGGCGGCCCTGCCAGTCTAACACAGACGATGACATTACAGCCTCACGATGCTCCCCAGGGCGTCCCCACGTGTACAGTGATCCCTCAGGGGCACCCCAGCACCCACGGTCCTGGCTCTTGCCAAGGGCACAGGTCTGGGCTGGGCAGAGCTGGGTTCTCTGCCCCTTCAAAGCTGTGTGGCTTTGGTCAAAGCACTTCACCTTTCTGAGCCTCCGCTTCCGAATCAGTAACAGCATTTTACTGTCTCGTACTGTGTGAGGACTAAGCGAGCTGGTGCACGTAAGCGGCCCAGCTCACGGTGATGTTCACGCCCTGGAGCGGTTATTAGAACAATGAGATAAGGTTACCCGGGGCAGAGAGGGAAGAGAAGCTTTCTGGAGAACAGAGTGGGTGGTGATTCAAGGCGGATCCGTTGGCCCTAGGTGGGCCACGGGGCTGGGTTGACCACAGCTGTCTACACCCTCCCCGAACCTGCAGCAGGGCCTGGGCCCAGGCGGGCTCCGGGACGGCCATTCCCAGCTGGAGCGGGCCGTCGCTTCCTGCCAAGGGCCTGGCTGTGTCAGGGTGAAGGACGCCGCCTAGCTGCCCTGGTGCTGGGCCCGCCGGCCAGTTTCCGGAGCTCATCCCAGAAGAGCATGCTGAGGATGGTGTGGGGACCCAGGCGCAGGTAGGTGGGGCCCAGACCCTTGTAGAGCGCCAGGGGGCCCTCCTGCCGCCAGATCTTCACCAGGCAGTCGGCGAGGCCGCCATACAGCCGGCCCTGGGGACAGACACAGGGCAGACATCACTACAGGCGTCGTGGGGCCCTGGCTGGCACAACGGGGTGTGTCTGTGTGTAAGGGCTTCTGTGGCACATCAGAAAGGGCACTCCCCCAAGCTCGGCAAATCACGTAATAGTAACCCTTCGGGCTGTGAAAGTTAAAAAGGGGCCTCTTCCTCCAGGCAGCCACAGCCCCAGGCCAGGGGCTCAGCTTGGTTAGTGGCATGCAGGTGGATTTCACCGCTAACTCAGCCCGTGGAGGGCACCTTTGTGTTGGGCACACCTTGCACCAGTGTACGTGATGGCCCCTGTGCGTCTGTGAGGCTGCGGGGTCAGGACTCGATTCCAGTTCAGGCTCCTCCACCTACCGGCTGTGTGACCTCAGGCAAGTCACTTGATCTCTCTGAGCCTCAGTCTCCTCATCAGGAGAATGAAAGTTGTTGTGAGGACACAATAGAATCCAGGTGTGAAAATGCTTAGTACACGCTTGGGACATAGGTGTTCAGCAAACAAGCCGAATTAATGTGTGTGCATGTATGTCACACTTCTCCGTGTCTCTGGCTCTGTGTGTGTGTGTGTGTGTGTGTGTGTGTGTGTGTTGGGGGATGCTGTCCAGCTCCCACGCCCTCCCCCACTCTGTCCCCTGCTCACCCTGCCCGCTCCGTCCACAGGCTGATTGCACAGCCGCGTGCTGACCACGTCGAAGGGGGTCATGACTGTGACCACAGCTACGCTGCTAATCATGCCCCCGGCCAGGGCCACCAGCCAGCTGTCCTCTGGGAGCCACTGTGGGGACGTACAGGCTGCTGAGCCCTGTAGTGCCCTCCACCCCACCACGTGGTGCCCACCCCATCCTCTCAGCGCCCGGGGGCTGCAAGGGCTAGGGAAAGGGGGGCAGATGAGGCCCCTCCGGCCACTCCCCCACCGCCCACTGCCCTGAGCTCCTTTGCAGCTGGAGGGTTCACTGCTGACTCTCCACTCTTGCTGGACCCGAGGGCCAGAATCACGGCCCTGAGGGCAGAGTCAGGGCCCTCGGCTTTCTTAAGGGGCCTGTCACCAGCCCCTGGGCTTCCCTGCGTGGGGTCCAGCTGGAGATGTGGAGGCGCGATAAGGGCCCGGACAGAGAGGGAGAAAGGAGGCCGGAGGCCCTTGTGCTCCTGGGTGTGGGTGGGAGCTCCTCACCTGTTGCTCCTGCACCCAGGCCTTGGCGGAGGCGAACGTGGCCAGCTGAGCAGCCGAGCCGACCATGACCCGGGGCACGGCCCCACCCACACCCTGCCACAGCCCCGCCAGGCCCCGCTGCCGCCAGATGGTCCCCAAGGCATCCAGGACGTTCTGCAGGGAGAGGGCACAGGGTCACCGGGCGGCCCCTGCCCGCCCAGGGGCCCATCCAGCCCACCCAGCCGGGGAAGCTCCGGGGAGTGACGGTCCCCACCTGGTGAGGGTGCTGGTGTCCCACAGCCATCGCGGCCACCGTCTGGGCCTGCAGCTGCGTTTTGACCTGTGAGAGCAGAGGTGACACAGGGCCTGGGGATGGAACCTTAGAAGAGCCTGGACAAGCTGTGCGTGTTGAGGGCACCCCTCCCCGGGCCCTGACACCCACACCTCCCTGAGCCCACACCTGCAGCTTTGTTGGGGGGGGGTGTGGAATAGGGTTGGGGGTGAGGCTCTGGCGTCGGCTTGGGTCTGCATCTGGGTGTGACCTGGGACAAGTTACTTAACCTTCTCTCGGCCTGCCTGCTCACCCTGGGAAGACTGCTCTGGGGACCAAGAGAGATGATGACTGTAGCATCCAGGCTAGGATGTGGGGCCCTCTCTCGATGGAAGCTTTATGCTTAACTTGCACAGGGCACGCAGCAAGACAAGCGACCACGTGGGTCTGAGCCAGCACACCTCCTGCCACCCTCTGCCCCCTCCCCCGGCTCAGGACCAGTGGGGCGGGGGCCCCAGGGGAGCAAGGTTCAGGGCGAGGCCCTGGTGCCCTGGACCAAGGGGCAGATTCCAGGCCTGGGCAGGGACGTCCCGGGGAGCAGCCCCACCCCATCTGCTCCACGGAGCCCAGCCCAGGAGGCTGCAGAGCCCCCATGGGAGCTGGGTCACAGGGTGGGAGCAGATGGAGACAAGGCACTCACCAGGTAAGCAGGGCTCCCCACGAAGGCTCCCAGTGCCCCTGCCACCGCGCCCGCGACCACGGTGCCACCTGGCTGCTGGGCGAGCCCGGCCTGGCATGCCAGGCTGTAACAGTAGAAGCGGACGCCGTTCATGAGGCCCTGGTACAGGAGGCCGGCAGCCAGCCCCTTCTGCAGGCCGCACAGCCCATCTGCACGGGCCACAGCGACCACAGAGGCCACAAAGCCCCGGTAGTGCCGAGGATAGGTGCCCCGGGCCTGCAGCTCCCCCTGCAGCTGCAGCCGCGTCTTCACCACCTCCAAGGGGTTTGTGAAGACACAGGCCAGGCAACAGGCCGAGGCGCCCAGCACCAGGTCCACAGCTGGAGCCACCGTCTCCATGGCCTCCGGGCCAGGGGCCGGCTGTGCCCGTGACAGGGGCATGGGCACGGGCCCTGGGGTGGCGGTGCTTAGGCTGTCTTCTCCCCCACAGGACCACAGGGCTGGGGATCGAGGGAGCCTGGGGCCATGTCTGGAGGGCAGAGGTCCGGGTCAGAGAAGCCGGCTGCTGCCAGGCGGCCCTGCTCTATCTCTGGAGTCCACCTGCTCTGCTCCTTCCTGGGAGCCTGGGACACGCCCCCGCCGGCTCTGGACCAATCCCAGCTGCCTACGTCCCCCACACCTCCCCGCTGGGGAGGGCCTGGACCCTGGGATCTGGGGGAAAGGTCACCGGGGCCCCAAGGGAGACGCGGGGTGGGGGGGGGTGGGGTGGTGGGGTGGTGGTGGGGGTGGGGGTGGGGTGAGGTGGGGCAGAAAGTGCCAATCTGCCAAGACGCCTCCTCCTGCCCCTCTGGTCCTCCAGCCTTCCCTCTGTCCCTGGGGCAAAGGGCTGGTGCTGCTGCCCTCCCTCTGGCTTGGCCAGTCCTGCTGCAGCTCAGGGCCCTGGGCAAGAGGCAGCTGCTTGGGAGGCTCGTCTCAGCAACTCAGCAACTGCCCCCCCACCCCCACCCCTGCCACTGTGTGCCGTCCCCTTTCCCGGC
Source organism: Eschrichtius robustus (assembly GCF_028021215.1). Lineage (NCBI taxonomy): Eukaryota > Metazoa > Chordata > Mammalia > Artiodactyla > Eschrichtiidae > Eschrichtius > Eschrichtius robustus. The sequence goes on along the minus strand of NC_090826.1, from coordinate 12,354,772 downwards.
CTCAGTCTTCCAGTCTGGCTCCCACGGTCTGTGGTCCCACCGCCAGTGAGGGCAGAGGGCTCCAGAGTCCTGGGGAACTGATCTGGAATCCCAGGAGCTGCTATTATGTGTGCCCTGGGCAAGTCAGTTCCTTTCTTTGCGCTTCAGTCTCTCCATCTGTAAGATGGGGATATGGATACCCACTGCAGAGGTTCTTTGGAGGATTACAGATGTGTGAAGAACGCCTAGCACAGTGCTTCACTCAGTAATAGGCGGCCCACATCCCCCCCCCTGCCTGGGGGCCCTGGGTGGGTAGGAGATGGAAAAATAAGGGCCACTGTGTCTCAAGGAGTGACCTTGTAGCTTTGGTCGCTCACCTGGTAAGGACTTGCCCCCTAGTCCTGCCCCTCCTCTTGGTGGGAGCCCCTCCTGGGCTGTGGTTCTCTGGAGCAGAGGCCCAGGCGTGGGAATGGACCTTTGTGCCTGGTGAGAAGGGACCTCCCAGCCCTGGGCACTACTGCCAGGTGCCAGGCTGCTCAGGTGGGGGGGCCAGCACCACCTTGCCCACCACGGCCTCTGCCCCATGGTACCTCTCTCCTGCCAGGGCCACCCTGCATCACCCAAGTCCCAGTCAGAACCAGAGGCAGGGCCGCCCTGCCCAGAACCCCACCTCTGTGGCCTCCACACCTGCTTCTCCCAGGTGTCCACCCCTTTCCTCCCAGCTGTGAGGCCCTGGAGGCCGCAGTGCCGAGGGGCTTGAGGGCTGCAGAGCTCCTCCTAGGCCTGGCAGGCTGGGCACCCTCCGGCCAGCCCCGGGGTAGCAGCTCAACAAGAGGTCTTGGGGACGGCTTGGATTCTCCCGGGTTGATCCCGAGTGGCCGGCACTCAGCCCCCAGCGCTGGGGAGGCAGGGCGGGCAGGAGCGCCCTGCCCTGGCAGTGTAGACACGGCCTGGGACTCGAGCTGGTGGCTGCCCGGCCCTGGCCACTGCAGGAAACAGGAAGGAGGGCGAAGGTCCGGCCAAGAAGCCCCCAGGGCCCGAACCCCTCCACACAGTGCGTGCTGGGGGCAGCCGCCAGTGATCTGGACCCCGGTGTGGGCACAGAGCCTCTGATGGAACAGCATTTGTGGAATGAATGAGGAACGAAGGGCCGAGCGGCCTGAGAGGAGGCGCCGGAGATCCCTCACCTCCACCCTGGTCAAAAAGGGCCAGTGACAGACAAGCCTTGGCAATATAACATGTCTATTTTATTTTAAAAAACAAAACCCAGGCCACCTGACCCCTTCCCCCAGAGGGCCGTCTTGGGAAGGACCTGGCTCCAGCCAGGCAGGGGACGCAGGCTGGTGGGCTTTGCTCCTCTCCAAGCCCTCCTCCCTCCCCTTTGCTCCTGGCAAAAGGAGATGGCCTGATCCCTGGGTCCTACAGGCACTGCCGGGTTTGGAGGAGGGGAGGTAGGGGGCCGTGGACATGCAGGGCCTCCTGGTAGCCAGGGAGGGCCATCCCGGCCCCCTGCAACCCCCCCGGGCCCTGGAAGGCAGGGAGCAGTGTGCTTGGGGATGGAGCTAGTGAGGAGAAGACATGCACTGAGACCGCGGTGTTCCAGCTTCCCTCCCAGCCGGGTGAATGTTCAAACATGAACAGGGATGGCCGGGCACTCAGAGCCCCCAGGGCAGCCTAAGCCTCCGCCCGGGCCCCTGACCCAGGGGAGGAAGAGGGGCTCCTGCCCTCCCGGTCCTTCTGCCGCCCTCGTGGAGTGAGGCGGTGGCCCCGGGGAAGGGGGCCGTGCATCTGCAGAGCCCACAGGGCTCGGACCCTCTGCCCCCAGCACTTCCCAGTTGCCACCTGCCGGGCAGGAGGCCCAGGGTGTTGAGCACCCGTTCTGGATCCCTGGGAGGGAGACCTTGTCTCAAGCCCCACTCGGTGGTTCTGCTGCCCGGGAACGAGGGTGGGAGCCTGGCCCCGAGCAGCCGCTCGCCTGCCTCCCTCTCCTGCCCCTCCAGGACGCCAGCCAGCTCCGCCTCAGCACCAGGGGTCCCGGGAGGCTCTGCCCCGGCACAGGCTGTCGCTCCGCTGCCAGGCGCTGTGGATGAGGCTCAGGGCGTCCTCGAACTTCTTCTTGTTGGAGGCTTCCTGGATGGCCTTACGGGGGAGGTCCACCTGTGTGGGGCGTGCAGGGAACCTGAGGGCTGTACCAAGAGCCCTCAGGGAGCCGAGGGGCCGTGGGGTCCCCCCGCACCAGGTGTAACCTTGCCCTGGAACTATATCCACGCTGCTGAGATCTCCTGCTCCTCAAGGAGGGGCTCAGGCCGACGGGGTGAGGCTCCCTGAGCCGCCTCCTTCCAGGGAAGGCCCCCGGTTCTCGGAGGAGGGGGCTGGGGGTGGGGCCGGGAGGCGGGCCGTGGAACTCTGCCCAGGGCTGGTCCGGAGCTTCCGCGGGGCCGCCCAGCACGTGCTCAAACTGCCATCTGTCCAGGCATTCGATGAGGCCCTCTCAGCCTGGTGCTGAGCTCCGTGCCCCCATCATCCGGGCACAGCTCTAGCCCCACCGGAAGCACTTAATGCCGGCTTTTTCATGGGAACCGAGAAGGTCAGGAATGGCGTTTCCTGGGCTCTATGCTTAGCTTTAGCCTCACACTCACTGGGAGGCAGGGTCTTGCCCCTTTGGTTTTACACGTCCATGTCCATCCCAGAGCTCCTAGTATGGTGCTGCCCTAGGCCCCCAACTCCTGCCTCGGTCTGTGCCGTGCAGGGCTCCTTTCCCTAGGGAATGGCTCCGCTCTGCAGGGGCCTGGGCAGCCGGGTACCTGGTAGATGGTTTTCCACCCGGAGTTCAGTGCAGACAGGAATCGGTCCAGTTCAGATGTGCAGCTCAGGTAGATGACCCAGGGTGGGAGGGGCTGCTGGCTGTCCTGGGAAAAGTCCTGGGGAGAGCGGGGGCCCCAGGTGAGCAGACACAGCGCTCCTTCGGCAGGGCCTGCCTCCATTGCCCATCCCCCCCCCCCCCCACCGGCTCACCAACACACAGTACTCCTTGCCCGGCTCAGTGGAGACGGCGCTGATGTCGGCCAGCTGGGCGGCGCCCAGGGAGCGGAAGAAGCTGGTCTGGCAGTCCTCGTGGCACGTGAAGAGGCGGTCATCCGTGATCACCAGGCAGCAGGGGATGCAGGGGCTGGGAGTTACCCCCTGGGGGATGACCTGAAGGGCACCGGCAGAGCGGAGGGGAGAGGCAAGCTGGAGCTCTCCAGGGCTGGTCTGCACCAGGACTCCCCGCGTCAGGGGCCAGACAGCCCCTCTGCCCCTCCCTGCAGAGGCCAGGCAGGCTCCGCCCACCTCAGGAGTACAGGGGCCGACAGGGGTGATGGTGGGAATGTCAGGCCACAGGCGGCCCTAACCTCAGGGTTCACTCCTGGGCTGGCCCCTGGAAGTCCCATCTTGGTCCTCAGAGGCTGCTGCATGACTCGCGTGGGCTTGGGGAAGGGACCCCCGGGACCCGGGGTCGGGTTGGGAGGCAGTGAGTGGTGGGGCAGGAGGCCCTCACCCCTTTGGACACGGCCTGGCAGAGGTGCTGCATCCAGTCGGCCATCTCGGCCTCGCTGCCGGCGCTCAGCTCCAGGCAGGGCCGGTCGGCGAGGATGACCTGGAAGGCGTGGGGCCGGTCCGTGGTGCTGGATCTCCGACAGCCACCGCACTGCTCCCCCCTGGGCCAGAGGCGGAGGGTGAAACGGGAGCAAGGGGGCAGGGGGGCAGGGGGCACGGGCGGAGCCCCTGGGGTTGGCCTGCCCCGGAGTCCCGAGGGCTGGAGGACACCAGAAGGTGGGCCAGACCCCTCCGGGTCAAAGGAGAGGCGCAAAGCTGCTGGGCAGCCCTGCCCCTTTTCTGTGTAACACCACTTATCTCCACAATCGCCAAGGTTCGTCTAGATACCTGACCAGGGCCAGGTGAGGGGTTGAGAACTCAGCTCTTGGCTCCCGCCCTCTCAGAATCAGTGCACATTCATTCCTGCTCCCCTTACGGGCCTGACGTTTCCTCCAAGCGTGTGTGTGTCCATCCTCCCCATCAGGTCAAGTGCTTCCCAGGGAAAGGACCGCCTCCCCTATCAGATCGGGGGACTGCCTCCCCTACCTGACGGGATCCTTTCCGGGCAGGGGGCTCCTCTTGCTTCCCCACCCCCTCCCCGTGCACCCAGAGCTCAGCAGACCCCAGGGCACTAAATGGGGGTGGGGCCGAGGCGGGGGGAGGCTGAACTGACAGGAGGGAGAGCCAGTTCAAGCCAGGGAGGATGGGAGCCCTGAGGCTCAGGCCCAGCCGGAGCCTTGACCTTCAGGCAGCGACACAGGCCCCGACACCTGCCCGGCACCTCCCATCGCCCAGGACACTCACCCCATGTTCACCGAGAGCAGGGGGGTGACATCGGTGCGGTCGGGATACTGGTAGAGGATCCCGTTGCTGCAGGGGCACAACGTGGCAGGGGTGAGGCCTGTCCAAGGAACTGGGGGCCGGGTGGAACCCAGATCCCAGGGACCCCCACAGGCTGGGGCCTGAACCCCAGAGGCCAAGGAGCCCGGGGCCTGCCTTCTACGGCAGGGACGGTGGAGGAAGAACTGCAGAGGCACAGCAGGAGCGCGTGCCCCCAGCCCGGGGGACAGCCCGAGTCTTCACCTGGGGCATTCTGGGCTTCCTTGGGCCCCAGATGGCTGGCTCTACAGAGAAGATCTGGGATCCCAGGGGATGTCTACTCCAAAGCCCTTGACGGGGAGGGCGCTGTCCCCCATCCCAACCTCCGGGCCAGAGCTGCGGGGGCTCCCACCTGAGCACCACAAAGCACGTCTTCCAGTGCTCCTTGCCCAGGTAGGAGGTGCCCGCCTTGTAATGCAGCATGCCTTCTTTGGTGATGGCACCCTCAGGGGGTGAGCAGTGGCAGGGGATGCGGCCCAGGGACTCATCCTGGGGGTCCTCCCAGTGCACAAGCCCGTAGAAGCGCACAGTAACGGTGGTCGCCTGGGGAGGGGGCAGGGGACAGAGCGGTGAGGTCTGGGCCAGAAGCAGGAGTGGCCGCTGGCGGGGTAAGGACACAACCCGAGTGGGGAGGCGGACAGGCCGGGAGGGAGAGCCCCTCCCAGGTGGGTGACGGAGAAACGCTGAAGACAGCTATCTGCACCTCTTGACCCTAATACCAGGGCTGTCATCTCGGGGACAACACCCCCTCCTCCCCAGGTGCTCACCTCACACTTAGATTCCTGGGCCACAAATTTGGCCAGTGCCAGCTTCTCCATGGTGGCGTCAGTCAGGACGCTGGGGTAGGGTGGTTCCCGACAGCCCTTGATCATGGCTGACTTCAAAGAAGCCAAGAAGAACCTGTACGCGGAGCGGGGTTTGCTGTCAGAGGCCCGAGGCCCCCACCCCTCAAAGGGACATGGCATAGTCCTGGGGACTTCCGGCCTGAAGGGGGTCACAGGATCTTGGGGGGAGGACCTGGCTGGAACCAGAGCTCCGGGTGGCGGGTGGGGCAATGATGCGGCAGCAGTCCATGGTCATCAAACCGTGGCCGGGAAAGGCCTAACCCTTCCCAGTGGCCGAGGGGTCTTGGGTTGTGACCTCAAGGGAAGCAGCAGGACTTGTACGAAGACCTGATCTCAGGACAGACAGTTTCCGTATGGAAGCACAGGGGGCACGTGTGGCCCCAAGGCCCCGCAGCCGGGCTTGTGCTTTCTCTCCTGTGGGGATGACTCCCGCCAGCCCCCTTCCTCTCTGTGGGCCACTGAGGGTCTGAGGGCACCAGTCGGTCAGTGTGCCTGTCACCTCCCTGCTTCTCTGCCCGGCCTGCGGGCTCCAGAAGGAACTTATCTCTGCTCTCCACTCCTTCGTACCCCACTTCCCACCCTCCAGCCCCAAGGGTGTGGCCAGGCCAGTGGCGGATGCTGATTCTCCAGGCCTGCAGAAGGGGGCGTGTCACTCACTCGGCCAGGGCCACGTCTGCCGTGTCCAGCAGAAACTGCTTCCTGCGGTTGGTGCACACCAGCTTCACTGTCTGCTGGTCGAGGCCCACCTGCCAGAAACCACACCCTCACACGCACACGGGGCTTGGCCGCAGCCGCCAGAAGGGGCAGCCGTGGCCAGGTTGAGGGCGGGCTGGGGAGGGAGGCAGCGCGCTCTGAGGTCACCACAAGGTGGGGAGGGATGGTCAGATGTACAGCGGAGGAAGAGGTACCCTCAAGCCTGCTCCTTACCCCCGGCATCAGGTACAGAAGCTGCTCGGAGATAAGAGCTGGCACCCACCCCCGGGGCTGAGGCAGGGGTCAGCCTTGCTCTGCAGGGCTGAAGGCGGGGCGGCCCGAGGAGCCCTGCCCTACAGCACACACCAGTCGCGGAGCCTGAACTCACCGACACATAGTCAAGTTCACTGTAAGGAACAGCCTCTTCCACCAGGTATGGCTTCTCCGTGGCCCCTGAGAGAGGAGACCCCAATGTCTATTACCCGCAGTGGCCTCTCTGTCCTCCCGCTGCCCCTTTTTCCAAGACCTTTTCTCCACGAGGACCCGTCCTTGCCCTGCGATCTGAAATGATGAGGTAGGAGAACGACATGGGGTGCTCATGGAGGGGGGCCCCAGGCTCGTGTCCCGGGGCAGCTGGGACTGCTGACAACCCGTCTCATCACCACGTGCCAGGCGGCAGGGAGACACTCGGGGCGGGGGGAAGGGGATGAGGGCGGCGGCCGGTCTCCTCCCCCACGTGCCCTCGGCAGCTGCCCTGGCCTAGCCCGGGGGCGGCGGGCACCTTTCCGGAGCAGGTAGACATAGCAGTCTGTGAGCAGCACGTACAGCGGCTGCAGGTTGCCCTCCGTGTGCCCTGTGCTCATCCGGATCATCTGAGGGGCCGAAGCAGAGAGGTCAGGCGCTGCGGCGCCCGCCCTGCCCCAGACCGCCCGCTTCCCCTTCGGAGCGGAGGCGGTGGCCCATCCGGCCTCGCCCTTGCTGTGCTGGCTCTTGCTCAGTCCTGAGATCCTGGGACTTACTTTGAAGAGCTGCTCTTCGTTTTCTCGAAACACGTGGATCATCAGCAGGAGTAAGTGATTGTTGTCTACCCTGTGAGGGGGGCAAGTGCGGGCAGGGCGAGGTGTCAGGCTAGGGCAGGGGCGCGAGAGGCCACACGGGTGCGCAGAGCCGACACGCCCGCACGGGGGCGATGCAGGCACCCCGAGGTCTCATGTTCGCAGTGGCTCTGCCCCGCACCGGGAGCCAAAGCGAGGGAGGGGAGGACCTCACCCCTTCCTACCTCCCAGCCCAGGCTAGGTCTTCCGGGAGTTGTGCTTGGTGTATCCGGAGGGCAGAGGCCCAACGTGCCCTGATCAACGACAGGGGCATCTCAGGCAAGCGGCACAGACAGACTGGCTCACCTGAACTCGGCCGAGTGGCTCATCTCAGAAGGGCTCCCCTGCCCCTCATCCACCCCGGAGTCCCCGGCGCTGCTCAGACAAGGGCTGGGCTGGTCTCGCTCGAGTCGGCAAAGAGTTTCCTGGGCCCCAGGCTCCCGCTCAGGCACAGGTCCCTCACCGACCAGGGGCAGCCGGGTCTCCAGCTCCTGGGCCTCTGGCTCCCGCGCCTCCCCCGGCGTGTCCTCTAGGGGCCGAGGCGCCGGTCCCGGTCCTCGTCCTCCTCCCTCTTCTTCTTGGCCAGCAGCCGCAGGGCTACCAGGAACATGCAGCGGTTGGCCAGGCCCTGCAGGGTCATGGTGGCCGCCACCTGATGCAACAGTGCTTGGACTCTCGACGGTAAAGCGGTAGAAGTCCATTGGGGCTGGAAGCCCCTCACTAAAGTCGCAAAATGGCGGCCTCTCCGGGGCGTCCCCGGGAGAGCCAGTCCGAAAGGACTGGTTGGGGGGCTCGACGTGGGAGCACCAGGCGCTAGGGTCCAGCTGCCCGTTGAGCTGATCAATGACCTTACTCAGGGGCTGCCCCAAGCGCTCCATGGAGGTGTCCTTCATCTCGGGGATGAGCAGGCCCACCTGGCCGGGCTCTGCGCGCTCGCTGCCCTCGGCTGTGCCGCCGGGCCCCTCCGTCTCCTCCCGGGCGGAGGCGAGGGTCTTGTCTGGGGAGACCCGCCCGGGGCCTGGGCTGCTGACGAGGGTGTCACCACTGCCCCGCCTGGCGCATGTCTGCTGGGTAGAGGCCGGGTGGAGTGGACTTGCTTCCTCATCCGATCTGGGCTTCTTCTTCTTGCCAATTTTCTTCTTCTTGGTGACCCTGGATGGTAGTGATGGGGAGAGGTTTGAATCTGAGCACCCCAGTACTGAGGGCAACGAGACGGGCTGGGTCCAAAGAGGTGATCTGGGACTTCCCTGGTGGCTCAGTGGTTAAGAATCCGCCTGCCAATGCAGGGGACACGGGTTCGAGCCCTGGTCTGGGAAGATCCCACCTGCTGCGGAGCAACTAAGCCCACGAGCCACAACTACTGAGCCCGTGTGCTGCAACTACTGAAGCCCATGTGCCTAGAGCCCGTGCTCCACAACAAGAGAAGCCACCGTAATGAGAAGCCTGTGCACCGCAACGAAGAGCAGCCCCCGCTCGCCGCAACTGGAGAAAGCCCGCGCGCAGCAACGAAGACCCAACGCAGCCAAAAAATAAATAAAAATTTAAAAAAAAAATCATTTAAAAACAACGTCTTTCAAAAGAGGTGATCCTGGGCGAGGGACCTCTGAGAGCGCAGCCAGAGCTTCAGTGGTCCCGGGCAGCACTAGGTGGGAGGCCCTGGGCCGGGGGCCGACAGCGGCTCAGGCCCCAAGTACTTCCCACTGCCGGCAGAAGCAGGGCCAGCACGAGGGAGGCACAGACGGCAGCGGCCAGAGGAAGCCCTGAGCGGGTCCTGTGAGTTCTAGCTGATGGCACCACTGGGCTAGCTGTGCTCTAGGGAACGAAAACAGGCCATGGCTGGTCAGACCAGTGTCCCCCCTCTACTCAGCCTCCCCCTAGGATGTGGGCAGCCGACCCTGAGCTGACCCTTCTTTCCGTTCGGGGTCATTATGGATAATTCAGAAGAATCGAAGCCTTTTGAGCTCAAACTCCTGGCTCCTTGGTTCCGAGTTGGCTGGAGTGGGCCTGGCTAAGCAACCCCGGGTCTGAAACCACTCAAGCTGCTCTGGACTCCAACCAGCCTGTGGGAGCTGGACTCCTGGCTCCAGTCACTGGGGAGCAATTCCCCCACCTTGGGCCGGCAAGCCTCTGGGAGGGCTGACGTGCACATCTTCTTATTCAGGGCGGAGAGACTCAAGAGCCGGAGCCGGGGAGGTCAGGGAGCCGAGGAGGCTCGGGGCCGAGTTTCCCAACCTGTCATTCACCTCCTCCTTCCCTGTTACGTCCCCAGCAGTATGATGAAGATGCTCTTTTTTTTTTTTTTTTTTAATTTTATTTATTTAGTTAGTTAGTTATTTATGGCTGTGTTGGGTCTTCGTTTCTGTGCGAGGGTTTTCTCTAGTTGCGGCAAGCGGGGGCCACTCTTCATCGCGGTGCGCGGGCCTCTCACTGTCGCGGCCTCTCTTGCTGCGGAGCACAGGCTCCAGTCGCGCAGGCTCAGTAGTTGTGGCTCACGGGCCTAGTTGCTCCACAGCACGTGGGATCTTCCCAGACCAGGGCTCGAACCCGTGTCCCCTGCATCGGCAGGCCGATTCTCAACCACTGCGCCACCAGGGAAGCCCCAAGATGCTCTTCTTTCAGCAAGCCATGCTGAACTAGAATTAGTACGAATCTCAGAAATTGTGCTCTAATGGCCAAGAACTCCCTTGGAACGAAGTCCAGGCTGAAGGTGCTTTCTGGATGGACCGGACAAATGCCCCAGCAGTCTGGGCGTGGCCCCAGAAGCCGGCCATGTTGATGCCTGTGTCACCCATCTTCCAGGCTCGGGCCCTCTGTTTCCTCTTGATCAAAGAACTACTGAGCAGGGGAGAGGTACCTAGTCTCCGGGAAGATGCCCAAATGCCCTCGGGGGGAGGAAGGTCCTAGTCTGCGTGGACTAAAAAGTGATGCTAGGAGTGGACAGGACGGACACCAGGACACTCACCCAGCTTCTCGAGGCCCCTCCCCACTGACCTGATGACCTCGAGCTCTGTGCAGGTGTCTGGCAAGTCCGGGGTGTGGGGCTCCCCCTTCTCCTGAGAGGCGGTGTGCACAGGGGTGGTGTCGGAGGAGGACACGGTCTCTGCCTGGTCCTCATTGAAGGGGTTGTGGCGCTGGGTGGGACTCTTGGTGGAAGCCTTGCTGCTGGTCGGGTCCGAGGCAGTAGAGCGGGGGCCACTGACAGTGTCTGTGAGGTCTCCATCTGGGAGAACAGGAAACACGAGACAGCCCGTCAGACACCAGCTGGGGAAAGCAGGCCCCCAAAGCATGCCTTATCTCAAGAGGGAGGCAGGTGAGTTCTTTTCAGGGAAATCTGATCGGGGTGGCCTTGTTTTAGGAGTAGAAGCCCCAGGCCAACAGGACACGGGATTTGTGCTTTAAGAGCAACTTGGAGGGATGCCATCACCACCACCACCACTGGGGGCCCCCCGAGAGCTCACAACAACGTGGCCAAGTTTGAGTTAAGAGCTCCAAGGTTAAGCAGCCTCCAGGCTTAAGCCCCTTGGGGATGGTGACCTTGATGCCTCAAAAGATGGGCTGCACACCTCTCAGGCTAACCTTAGAGGCTCCTTTAGCGCCAGACACCCCTGACCAGACTGAGATACCCAAAGTCCCCTGAAGGGTCCCCCACAGTGGCAGATACAAAGGAACCAAGGAAGAGAGAAGAGAACCAGGATCAGAGAAAATGAGGGGTACAGAGGCTGCGAGGCCAGGCTAGGTAGTCCAAGGGTGAGGAGCGGGGGGGAGGGCAGGAAGGAGGGCCCAGAGCGCGGTGGAGAGGGCAGAGGAAGTAAGAAAGGTGCGCAGAGTGACTGCCCCCTCGCCGCCACAGATGCCTTGTGGGCCCTTCTCCCTCGACATCCCAGCAGGCACCCCTTTAAGGCGGGTGCTGCCAACTCCATTTCATCCAAACCTCAGCTTGCCTACTGGTCCTCTCTGGGCACACTCTCTCCCAGGGCTCTACCCTGGGAGATGACGCAGCCCCTCTAGAGAGAAGCTGGTTTAACGGCTGCCCTCACCTCCAACCGTCCATCCCACGTCACTGGAACGGGACACAGAGGGGAGGGAGTGTCAGCACGAAAGCACATAGGGTGTTCATCCAGGGGCAGATGGGAGGCCGCCCATGCTGGCAGAATAGCCTGGGTGACAGTTAATGGCAAAGCACACAGGATGTTCACGCTCCATCTGCAGCTCGCACACATCTTGCTGGCCTGTATCTGCCAAAGGAGACGTGGCAAACATGCTTCCCACCCTCAGCCTCATCTGGAAGGGCCAACCTGCTTAGTGGATCTTGGAAACCACTGGGCAGCTGTCTGCTGACGCAGCACATCATCAAAAGTACACTGTCTTTTAATATAAGGACAAAGGAGGGGGCAAAAAGCAACTCCCAGCTCTGCCAGAAAAAACACTAGTGAAATATGAGACTTTCTTCAGATGTCCAGGGACCCGAGCCAGAGCCCTAGTTCTCAGATGCGGAAAAGCCTGCCCTTCAGTCTGAAAGAAGCCTCCTGCCAAGCCCACGCGTTCCTGGTCCAGCCCGAGATGTGCAGTTACATCCCCCTTGGGGAGGGGGTCCCAAGAGGTGGGCAAGCAGATCATCGGACGTGGTGGGGGTCAAGGCTGGGATACCCACCAGTTCTTTATTTTTTTGGCTGTGCTGCGCAGCAGCACACGGGATCTTAGTTCCCCGACCAGGGATCAAACCTGTGCCCCCTGCAGTGGGAGCGCGGAGTCTTAACCACTGGACCACCGGGGAAGTCCCTACCCACCAGTTACGTAAATGAGCCAAGGACCATGGAAAGGCCTCCCCAGTCCCCACCCCAGGGCCCAGAGCTGCCCTCCAAATCCTGCTCTCCTCCAGGTCTGAGGAGAAGACAAAGCCTCCCCAAGTAAGCTTCCAGAACCGGCTCAGGGATTCTTCAGTGCTCTAGGAACTCAGGAAAGCAGGAGATCGCTGCTGGGACAATCTCAGCCCGCCCTGGAGCCTGGCCCGGCCCGAGCAAGCAGTGTGAGTGGGCTGTTAGTTCTCAGGCCACAGGGAGCTCTGGAGGGCTGCAGACGAGGGTCAGGCCCTGCTTGTCAAGTGACTGCAACAGGCAGCAGGTAGCTGGGTCAGGAGGGGGTTAGTTGTTAGATCGGGGGGGCGGGCGGGGGTCGCGGGGAATCAATGCCCAGCATGTGCGCTGCGAGAAGAGAGGCTGAAAGGATGAATGATGTTGTTATGATGGAATTCTGGATTTCAAGCTAATCTTAACTTAAAACAGGGGACTCTTCCATGGTACTCTGTTGGCCAGATGACATAATTTATTTTTCCCAATGCGGTATCTTATTTCCCTCAAACTTAAGCTATTGCACACTTGCATTACTTGGGAAAAGATCATCTATCACCCATGACTCAGATGACGGCTCTGACAACACGGGGCTCAGCTCCGAGCAGCAGGGAGAACCGCCGTCCCGCGGCTCCGGGTGACCAGTCGGCACCTCCTCCTCCAGAGGCTGCCCCCCTGCCCCCACCCTGGGTGGAAGCGGCCCACAGGGCAAGAGGCTGTTTAGTAAGGGGGGTCTGGTTATGGCCTCAGCTTTAAGGAGGACGGATTAACCTTCTCAGAATCATGTCCCCTGCTTGGAGTGATCCCGGGAATCCTGGGAATAGCTCATGACTGTTCTCAAGCCCAGAAGTGGCGTCACCAGCAGAAAAATGCCCAAGCATTGCTGCCACCTAGCGGACAGGGTGGGAGGGCTGACAGATTTTATTTTAGTCGGCCTTAAAACTTGAAAGAGAATCTCCCTAGAGGGAGTTTCAGTCATGCCAGGGCAATTTCCCTCGTTTGGACCTCAGTCTCTTTCAAAAACACCCGAGAGGAAGCCATTAAGAACAGAATCAAGCCCTCTGCCTTTGCTTCCTGATGCTTCTGATACAGAAGCGCATCGGACCTAAATAGGAGCTTACAACCCACATGTTCCAAGGCAGTGTTTCCCTGCGCACATCTGGTGCGTCGAGTGGCACTGGAATCAGGAAGGGTGATCCGTGTGTCCCCGAAACGCAGACACTTAGCGACTCCACAAGGCCACTGCATAAAGGCAGGAGTCCTGTACTGGGAGAAGGGGTTGGCCTAGGACTCAAGGTCAAGTTCTCCTACTGCAGAATTCCATCTATCAGAACACCAAACTTGGCTTTATTATGATCATTGACAGTATTATAAATAATGAGCTGATTTTGAATCATGCAGCAAGCTTGGTATGGAAACATTGCAAAACAGGAAAAGAGGGTAACAGCGGACTCTGTCCCACCTTCCCAGTCTGTGCTGGGTACAGACGGCACTGCTGGAAACACATCTCCAAAATCATAATCTATAAAAATGAGGGACAAAACTGAAGATTAGAAACACAGGCAGTGGAAGGACAGGGAGGGTGGGGGCAACAGGGTGGGAGACATTGGGAGAAAACAAGAGAGGAAAAATTAAACTTTCTACATTTTATCTGACAACCTCAGGGGAACTTATGAGGACCCCAGCTCCTTCTCTGCTCCGGTACTGGCCCAGTAGCCTCTGACCAGCTAGAAAGACCTGGGGGCAATCGGTTCCAACCCCAGAAGAACATGGCTCCCCTGTACCTAACCTCCTTTCCTGTCCCTGCTTTCCTTCCCTCCACACCCAGCAGCTGAGATGCGGTGGGCTCAAGGGGACACTTCTTTCCCTGGGCAATCTGGCCGCTCTCTGGAGGCCCGTCCCTCCGGCTTCTCGGCGGCAGCCCCTGAGCCCAACCCAAGGAGACTGAGCTGCCGTCTCCTGCTTCTACAACGAGCAACACAAGCCTTGCTGACAGTGAGTCTATGTCCCTCCCTGGGACACAGCGCCACAGCACAGGCAGAAATAAAGAAAGAAGGTCAAGGTCTCAATGTTAATGCAATTCTAGGGAGTCCCTGGGGCTGAACTTGTGCTTGGAGCCCCTTCCCTGGAGGTGGGGTGGGGTGCCATAAATGAAGAGTTCTGGTTTCCCACAGGGGACGAAGGTGGGAAAACAACCAGTTTTATTAGATGAACACGGAGGCCGAAGGTTTGGAAGAAATCAGGCTGTCCCAACCAGTTGTTGGACCAAGATAACAAATGACCTACAGGCGTGAGGATGTTCTTTTTCAGCCTTTGATGGCAGGAGTGTGATCACCTCCAACATGCTGGCAGGTATGGGAGGGACTCAGAAGTCGATGGACCCATGGGAAAGGGGGGGCGAGTCTTCCTCCAAACTTTAGACCCATCGGGTCCTCCCTCCTCCTTCTAGGGGTTGCGTATAGCCTCTTTCCACCTAGAATCGAGGGTAGGATGAACTCCCCCGAAGTGGGTGGCGCTCACCCCTGGAATGTCAGGAAGAGTTTCCAGGCTGCCCTGCTAATCCCCCCGACCACAGAGAACTGCCCTGGGCACATGGCTACAGGTTTCTGGAAAAGGGTCTAACATTCATAAGATCTCATTTTGGCTTTTTATCCCCAATATCAGTTTTTGAGCCACCACAGGGACTCTGAGGAAGTGAAGATCTGGGAAACGACTGGCCCTGTTTCACTCCGAATTTCCACCACTGGACCAGAACCAGCCAAGGAAGACTCCCCTCAGCCAGGCTTACGCGGCTCAGAATCCGTTTCGCCACAGAGGCCAGACCCCTCTCTGCCCCGGGCACTCACCCTCACTAGATGGGGCGATGGCACTGTCGTCCCACTCTAGGGTGGTGGAGGTGACAGAGTTGAAGGAGTTGAGGGAGAGGCTGTCCGAACCATGGACCGAGCTGGGGAGGCGGTCTTCAAAGTCCAGCAGGTACTGGGGTTTGTAGTAGTCGGGCATGTAGGGGGCCAAGTCTAAGTAGGGGGCGTCCTGGGGAGAGAGGGGGAGAGGCAGGTTTGGGTGACGGGAGGCCTCGGTGGGCCCGAAGGCACGGCCTTCCGAGGATCTGCCTTCACACCCTCCCAGGCCGGTGTTTCTTTGGCAATCTATGTCCTTAAGGTACTAAATCCAGAAACAAGCTGTTAAAAGGAGGACTGTGAACGGCTGTGGTTCATAAGGCTGTGGACTTGGGGCCCAGAGATGACAGTGCCCACTGGGCCTTCTGACCCTCCTTGACCTCTTGTATATTAGAGTCGCTCATTTGCTCCGGTTTCTACTACTTTTCAGTAGCCAAGTTCCTCTTCTGGTCTGTGCTGCTGGGGTTGGGACCTAGGCTGGTGACCCGATTAGGACGGGGCGGCTGCGTGCATCTTGACAAGACTGCAGAGGAGCCTCTGCAGCTCCTGGGCCGCCCTGCACCTCTCCAGTGCGTGACCGTGACCGTGACCGTGGCCGTGAGGGAGGCCGGGAAGCAGGGAGCTGAGCGGCTTGCAGGATCCCGGGAGGCACAGGGGTGAACCTGCCTCGTCTCTCGACGACTCACGTCCTGATCACGAAGGAGAATACTCCAGTGCTAAAATACTCCAGGCAATGCGGCTTTTCTCCAATTTGGGACAGAGAGACAGGAAGGAGTGCCCCAAACCAGGGATTCTGGCCAAGAGAGAATCACCTCAACCCCACACCGTTCCACTGGTCGGACCCTGAGCTGTTCCCTCACCTGAACGAAAAGGACGGCGCTCAGACTCAGCCACACCCGTCAGGCCCCCTGAGCGGGACCACGTGCCCACCGCACTCACTGCGCCCACCCCTCTGCCCCCACGAGCGGCGAGAGCCGTGGCGCCTCACCAGGTCCAGGTCGAACCGAATGAACTCCAGCCCAGACACCAAGGTCAGGAAGAGGGTCAGGTGGTCATGGCTGCAGACCAGGGCATTCCTGCGAGACACGGGAAGGGGCGAGGGTAGTTCTGGGTCTGGTTACCAGCGCAGCTCCCCCTCCCCCGCAAGCCAGCTGCGCTGAGGTTCGGGCGTGTGACATCCCTCCACCCCAAGCTTGATGCGGCCTCCACCCACCCCCTTCCAGCACTCTCCGGCTGGCTTTGGAGCCATATGACACTTTACTGCCCGTGTCTTCAGATACGGGGCCCGCAGCAGCTCTCGGCAGCTGCTCTAAATCCTCTGTTCCCGCGGCAACCCCAGCAGCGGCTGAGCGCTCCAGTCAGGACTGAGGCCTGGGTGGGATCAGGCAGGGGCTGAGTAGGCACCAAACGGCTCACAGGAGCCCGGCCGGAACCAGCACACCTGGCCAGAGCCGTCACGGGCAAGCTCCGCTGGCCCTCTGGCCATCACTGACGTGTCCTCAGCACGCACCGCCAGGCTAGGCCTCGGGGTGCCACAGTGTGGTGTCTGCGTGTGACAGGAGACTTTGGGACGGGGCTCGGGCGCTCTGCAGCGGCGTGAGACAGCGCTCCGGACACTCACTTGACGTAGTACTTGTGCAGGAGCCCCAGGTTCTCCTGGAACAGCCGCAGGTAGCTCTCCAGGGAGTTCTCGTTGAGGGCCAGGTACAGCCAGGCCCGGCCTGCAGACAAAGGGCAGGAGTAAGGAGAAGGAAGGTCTGGCAGGGTGCTGGCTTCCCTTGGCCCAGCAAGGGCAGGAGGGGCAGGAAGAATGGCCGAGGGGAGCGGGCACCCCAGCAGCCTTCTCTCCTGACGGAGCGCTGCACCCTGAGATCTTGATTTTCCCCGTCAGACCCTAGCCTGTAACTGGCCAGGAAACTTGGATGAACAGGGCAGATCGCAGACTCCAGACGGGCTGAGAAATGCAAGGACTTTTCACTGATCCTGTAGCTGACACTGACCCTGGCTCAGGGAGAGAGGCGAGACCCCTCACTAGGTGCTCGGGCTGGGATCTGGTAGGAGGCCAGCTTTCTTCAGCGTCTCACTTTCCCTCCTCACAGCCACGATGCTCCGGCCAAATGTCACGTGCGGGAAGAAGAGAGGCCTCGTGGAGGGCGCTGGCGTTTTAACAAGCCTCTGCCACTGGACACCACAAGGCACTCGGCCTCCCAGGCTGGCCCTGAGGTCACACCTGAGCCCCAAGCTGCCCACAGGGAGGGCGGGACCGGTCCCTTCGCCGAGTCCACCTGGTGCTACTCACTGCGTCCCAGGTTGGTGGCCACGTGCTGCAGCACCTCGATCTGCCTGATGGCCTCTCTCCGGGTGAAATGCACCACGAGCACCCAGTAGCCAGATGAGAGGTCTTGCAGTCTGAGAAAATAGGACAGGAGCTGCTATGACCTAAACGGGGCCACCCTGGGAAGCTGCAAGTCGGTTGGTCCACCAGCCTTCGTGTCAGGAGGAAGCTCAAGGCTGAAAGCAAGGGATTCCCAGCGGGACCCACAGGCAACCGCCAGGCCTTCACACCATCATTTCATCTGTCGCTAATCCTTTCCCCAGTCACTCATGCCCGCTCAGAGACGGATTACTGGGATAACCCCAGACAGTCTGCAGCCCACCCGAGTGAGACAAATCGTTTTCTGCTAAGGGAAAGAAGAAATAAAAGGCAGACAAGGCTAGGGACTTCCCTCTGGAGGCTACTCACGGCCTCAGGGGTCCTGCCCTGCTGCTCCGTACAGCCCTCGCCAGAAACCACCTCCTTCTTACCCATAGAGCAGGGCGTGGTCCAAGTGCTCACACAGACGCTGCAGGACCTTATCGTGGTTCCGGATGGCAGGGGTCTCGTCTTCACATGCAGCAAAGTAGCTCTGCAACTGAAAGGAAAAAAAAAAAAGTTCCCCCAGATTAGACATGGATAATAAAGAGGAGGGCCATGGAAGTTCTGGAATCAAGAAGGTAGCTGAGAAAACCAGTCAAAGGATGTATCTGTGTTGACCAACAGAGAGTCGACCTCAAACTGCCTACACCAACTGCTTATCCTGTACTGCATGTTCCAGAGGGCGCAGGAGGACACTTAGAGCCCAGGCCCCACGAGGCACTCAGTAAGTGCTTGGCACCATGACAGCTTGACGCTGGCGAGGAATTCATGGTCTATGATGTGGGTCTCCGGTGGTACCAGGCTTCAAGCCAGGGCCACCGAGCTACACAACTCCAGGGGCACGACCTACAGTGCTATGTACATAAATGAACACTCAGTGCCCAGTGTAAATCCCCCTGCCCCGCCCCTGGAGTTGGCCACACAGTGGCCCTGCCTGGAGCTGTCCCTCTGCACAAACTAAGGGCCGATGGACGTGGGCACCTGCTCCGACGGCCTTCTTGCCAGAGGCTGACATGGGACGCTGGACTTACCTGAGGAAGCCGGCCAGGCTGGATATGGATCCAGGTACCTGGCAGGCTCAGGTCAAGTCCCTCACCAAGAAGGACACTGTTCCCAGGCTGGACTAAAAAGAGGAGATTTGGCCAGTAGGCGAGATGAGCTGCAGCGCTGAGGAAACCCCAGCAGGCCGATGGAGGCGAGGGCAGCTCGCTCAGCTCTGTTAAGGCCAAGAAAGCCCAGGTCAGGACTGAGTTCTCTGCAGCCACAGTGAGGAGGGGGCCCTGTCAGGCAAAGCACCAGGAGAAAAGTCTTTCCCACCTCATTGCGGCCACACTCTGGTCTGCTGCTGCCCTTCTAATGGCCAGAAGGGGGAAGAACACACGAAAAAGAGCACTCATCCCTGTACACCCGTCTCAGGTTTAAGCTCCTGGCTCTGGGGAAACGCGCTCTCAAGTTTTTTCTGGAAGCAGTGGTAGAGACAGCAGCAGCAGAAAGGACACATCGACCACACCAGCAAGCACGCGCTCTTGGCGAGAAGCCAACAATGCAGCTCCCACAACACAAATAGCTTCTCTTACTCCGTGGCCCGGAGTAAGCCCAGCAGCTCTGCTGGCCCTGGACAGGCCTCGGTCCTGCAGGGTCTGCCCCTCCTCCCAAGAGGCAGGCAAAACAGAGCCCCAGGAGGAGAGGTTTCTAGAACTGAAAGAAAGAGCAAAGAGCCTACGAAAACTGCAGTGGCCGAAGGTATGCCTGCACGGGTTAGTACTGAGAACCATGACATCGGGGGCCAGCTTTTGTTATGTTTTTTTTTAATTTCAAAATCCAAGGAAATCTGAGATCAGAGATTCTTAGATGTTAGAACTGGAAGGATCTTTAGAGAACTAGTGCAACTCCCTTATTAAAGGAGGAAAACAGAGGCTTATTTATTTTCTTGATTATAAAAGTAGCCACACCCACCATGCTTGAAAAACATGGAAAAGTTTAAAATTTTACTGATTTATTTTTAAACAGAGAAGGTGACTAAGGCCAACAAAGGTTAAGTCCTTCACTATGATTTTCAGCTAAGTGAGGGAGCCACAGCTGGAACTCGGACTCCTTTTTCAGGTCAAGATACCTTAAAATATAAATATTCTGAAAGCAGTATTTGCTCATTGTAAAAGTTTAAGCAACATGGAAGTGTGTATAAATGTAAAGACCTCCTCTCCCTTGTCCCCCACCGTGAACAGCCTGTGTGTGTGCCCTCCCAACTCTTTTCCTGCATACATAGACTTAAAAAAAAAAAGTGAAATGGGATCACGCTGTACTCATTGTTCTGAAACCTTCTTTTTCTTAACAATACGTCAAACGTATACTTCCGTATCATTACATACAGATCCACTCCATTCTTTTTTACAGCCACAAGTGTATTCTAAAATACGCTGTACCATGCCTTAACTGTTGTTAGATATAGCTGTTGTCTCTACTTCTTTGATATCACACATAATATTGCAATGTACATCCGGGGATGCCTGGGTGGGTATTTCTGTATGGTGGAACAGTATACAGAGTGGAAACACAGAGCTGAAGAACACGCATATTTACAGTTTGGCTGGGTCTTGCCACTTGCCCTTTTCAAATGTTGGATTGATTTACACTCCATCATGCTGGCCAACGCTGGATATAATTAGTCTAATTTCTGCCAGTCCAGTTGGTGACAAATAGTATCTAATTGTTTCAAATTGTACTTCTCTGATCACTAATGCAGTGGAACATCCTTATTAGCCATTTGTATTTCTTTTTCTGTGAATTGCCTATTTAGACCTCTGCCCAACCTTCTCCTGGTTGCTTTTTTTTTTAAAGGGTACAGCCACTCTGGAAAACAGTTTGGCAGTTTCTTTCTTTATTTTTTAATTAGTTAATTCATCAATTAATTAATTAATGGCTGTGTTGGGTCTTCGTGGCTGCGCGCGGGCTTCCTCTAGTTGCGGCGAGTGGGGGGGCTACTCTTCATTACAGTGCGCGGGCCTCTCATTGAGGTGGCTTTTCTTGCTGTGGAAAACGGGTTCTTGGCATGCGGGCGTCAGTAGTCGTGGCTCGAGGGCTCTAGAGCGCAGGCTCAGTAGTTGTGGTGCACAGGCCCAGCTGCTGCTTGGCATGTGGGATCCTCCCGCACCAGGGTTTGAACCCGTGTGCCCTGAGCTGGCAGGTGGATTCTTAAACACTGCACCACCAGGGAAGCCCTGCTTGTCTTTTTCTTATTGCTCTGTTGAAGCTCTTTGTTTGTTAAAGTTTTAATCTTGTGTGTTGCTATGTGGGATGTTTTTGTTTTCATTTGTTTTTGCCCAGTGTCAACTGACCTTTCTTTTTTTCTTTTATTTTTCAACTGGCCTTTAAACCTTGCTTATGGTGCTTTTTTTTTTTTCCTATTGAGAAATTCTTACTTTTTTTTGTAGAGTCAAATCTGTCAATCTTTTCCTTTATAGTTTCCCATTTTTCCCAGGCTAATATTACAAAAGAACCTTTATTCTTCTATAGTTTTAGGACTTTCTTGGTTTCTTTTTTAATGTTTAGATCTTTATGTGTGGCACGAAGTGAGGATCAGCTTTATTAATTTCTGGATGGATAACCCATTTCCCACATTTATTAGTAGTCCCTCACTGATTTGTGATTTAATAAGCCATTTTTCTAGACTATTTTGTTTAATTGATCGATTGTTTCTTCCACTGCCGGTCCCCTACTTCCAAGTATTTTCACTTTATTCAACATTTTGATATGGACAGAATGAGGCCACCCCATTCCCCAAGCATTCTTTTTCAAAACTGTTTTGACTATTCTGGCACATTCTTTTAGAATAACATTTCATTACAATTACTTTCTGGATGTGGAGGCGAATTATACTGAATCCAGAGATTATTTGGAGGAGAAATGGTATTTTTGCAAAACTGAGTCTTTCCATCCAGGAACATGGAATTTTTTTTTCCATTTATGCATGTCTTCTTTTACATCCTTTGGTAAGTTTTCCAGCTTTCTCTGGCTAGGTCTTGCACATTTGAAGGGGAGAGGCTGCATACATACACATGGTACTAAGAGTTAGGAAACAGTCTGTAACCAGGAGACAATTAACCAGGAGACAATTTCTGTAAAAAGTATAATAGAAAGAGTGTATAACATGGTGGTGAAGAGCAGGGGCTCTGGACAGGAAACATGGGTCCAAAGACTGGCTCTGCTTCTACAGAGCTGAGTACCTTTGGCAAATTACTTAACCCTCTGACCCTCACTTTTTTCTCATTTGTAAAATGGATTCAAAAGATTGTTTAGAGCTGAGCTGTCCAATACAGTAGCCACTAGCTACATGTGACTATTTGGATTTAATTAAATTTAAAATTAAACAAAAGTAAAAATCCAGTTCTTTAGTTGCACTAGCCCCATTTCAAATGTTCAGTGGCTAGTGGCTGCTGTACTGGACAGTGTAGATATAGATAACAGTCCATTATTGCAGAAAGGTCTATTGGTTTAGGGGATCAAATGATATAAAGCATGCAAAAGGCTTAGCATAGATCCTGGTAAGCAGCGAGTGCTCAGTAAACATTAGCCAAGATTCTTTTATCTATCTATCTATCTATCTATCTATCTATCTATCTATCTATCTACCTACCTATCTATCAGCTGCATTGGGTCTTCGTTGCTGCGTGCGGGCTTTCTCTAGTTGCGGTGTGTGCGGGCTACTCTTTGTTGTGGTGCGCTGGCTTCTCATTGCGGTGGCTTCTGCTGCGGAGCACAGGCTCTAGGCAAGTGGGCTGCAGTAGTTGTGGCTCGCGGGCTCTAGAATGCAGGCTCAGTAGTTTTGGCGCATGGGCTTAGCTGCTCCACGGCATGTGGAATCTTCCCGGACCAGGGCTCGAACCTGTGTCCCCTGCATTGGCAGGCAGATTCTTAACCACTGCGCCGCCAGGGAAGCCCCTAGCCGAGATTCTTAAGAATAATGAAGCCGCGGTGACGGTTCATGCAGCATTATTTACAATAGCCAAGCTATGGAAGAAACCTCAGTGTCCATCGACAGATGAATGGATAAAGAAGTGGTATATATACAATGGAATATTACTCAGCCATAAAACAAAACAAACAAACAAACGTAACAAAACAGAAACAGACTCATAGCTACAGAGAACAAACTGGTGGTTTGCTAGAGGGGAGAGGGGTGGAGGGATGGGCAAAATAGGTGAAGGGGACTAAGAGGTACAAACTTTCATTCATAAAATAAATAATTCACGGGGATGTAATGTACAGAAGCAGTCCCCAACCTTTTGGCACCAGGGACCTGTTTTTTGGAAGACAATTCTTCCACGGATGGGGGCAGGAGGATGGTTTCGGGATGATTCAAGCGCATTACATTTAGTGTGCACTTTTTTTCTATTATTAGTATGTTGTAATATATAATGAAATAATTATACAACTCACCATAATGCTGACAGGAGGCGGAGCTCAGGCGGAAATGCGAGCGATGGGGAGCGGCTGTAAATACAGATGAAGCTTTGCTCGCTCGCCCGCCGCTCACCTCCTGCTGTGCAGCCCGGTTCCTAACAGGCCATGGACCGGTACCGGTCTGTGGCCCAGGGGTTGGGGACCCCTGATGTACAGCATAGGGAATATAGTCAATAATACTGTAATAACTTTGTATGGTGACTTATCATGGTGATCATTTTATAATGAATAGAAATGTCGAATCACTATGTTGTACACCTGAAACTAATATAATATTGTAAGTTAATTACACTTC
Organism: Eschrichtius robustus; assembly: GCF_028021215.1. NCBI lineage: Eukaryota > Metazoa > Chordata > Mammalia > Artiodactyla > Eschrichtiidae > Eschrichtius > Eschrichtius robustus. The sequence continues at coordinate 12,331,788 of NC_090826.1, read as the reverse complement.
AAATAAATAAATAAATAGAAGGAACAGTGAACCCATATTCTTAGCCACACCAATAACACACCACTTAGCTAAACATAAGTTCAGGGGCAAAGAAGACTCAGTGATGTTCTCTGCTCTCAAGAACCAGTATTCTGTTCACCAGCTCATTAGCAGGTGGTTCCAAAGCCTATTCTTTAACCACTCGTTTACAGCAGGTTGATAAAAATTTTCCATTATCTCAGGGAACAAGGAGACCTTCAATCAATGTGACAACCCAGCACAGTTCTTGAGAGGAGCAGGAAGGCGAAAGGGACTGTCTCTGAGTCAGTGACGGAAGAATTTCAGGAGCTCTGTCAACAGCCTGAGCTCACACTCTGGGAGCTGGACAGAAAGCACCACAGAAAGATGCACAGCTGAAGTCTTCTTCCCCCGCCATGGAGAGGCAGCTGCGAGGAGCCACTCACGGCACCAGGAAGGTCACAGGCTCTGAAAGTGGGAGGAGAGCAAACATCGAGGCCTCATTTGAGGGCCCCTGAGCAAGCGAATCAATGAAATGAGGATAATGGACACAATGCTGCCTGGAAGCACAATTGCCAAATTTTATTCCAAGTTACTCTTCAGTTACACACAATACTTGCCGGTGGAGCTACCACTGGCTGTAATTAGAGCCGTCATTTATTGAGTGCTTGTTACGTGCACTAGGAAGGCGGCAGACAACTTGGATTTGAATGTGGGCTCTGCTACTCACTCACTGTGTGGCCTTGGGCAAGTTACTTAACCTCTCTAAACTCAGTTTCCTGCTCTACAGCCCTATAGGTTGTGTGAGGGTTCAGATAATACCTTAGCTGTTTATCAAACAGCACGATGCCTTGGAAACACTTCATAAATGTTAGCAGCTGTGATGACGTACTTCCCAAACACTTCTTCACTTAATCATCACAGCAACCCCATAAAGTAGGTCACAGAGCTAGTAAGTGGCAGAGGCAGATTTTAAAGCCAGGTCTTTTCATCCAACCTGGCTTCAAGATCCCCGAGTGAATGACGTATATAAAGTGTTGTTCTAATATGCTGTTCTAATATGTTGTAGGAGAACCCAAGAAAGTGAACCACAGTCCCCTCTTTTTTAAGTCACAGGAACTAAAAAGCCCATGGTGCACATGAGACCAGTGTCTTCTGCAGCTCTGCTTCTTGGAAGATGGATGGAGGAGAAAGGCTGGTGCGGCTCCTTTAAGAAGAAAGCTTGCCTGCTCTCTCCATCCTTTTGCCCCACGTTGGCCTCTTCCCAGCAGTGACGAAGTGTACTGTTTGGTTAAGTCAGCCACAGTTGCTCCAGGAGGAGCTTTCCTCACTTCTGGGAAGAAATTCATCCTCCTGATCAGGCTGCCAAGTGGTTTTGAGTGTTTCCTTTATGCCCATGAAAATTTGGGGAAAAGGCTGAAAATTTCAGAATTAGTAGGGATCTAGAGCAGGGGTCAGCAAACTATGGCCAGTGGGTCCGCCTCCTATTTTTGTAAATAAAGTTTTATTAAAACACAGCCACACCCATTCGTTTTTATTATCTACAGCTGCTTTTGCACTGTGATGGCAGAACTGAGTAGACGAGACAGAGGCTGTAATGGCCTGCAGAGCCTAAAATATTTACTATCCGGCCCTTTACAGAAAGTTTGCCGACCTCTGGTCTAGAGCCTTAAGCAGAGGTGACAAGGAATGCACACCTGTCACAGGCTGGGCCAGGAGATGTCTCTTGCCCAATGCTCAGTTCAGCAGTGGCCAGAAGAGGAGGCTTGAGCCTTGAAGATTCATATATTTCCACAAAGATTTACTGAGCACCCACTATGTATACACCAGCTGCTATTCTTATACAGAAGTCCCTGCCCTTGTAAAATGTAAATCGTATGCAAACATATAATATAGTGCCAGGGATTAATAATGCTATAAAAAAACAAAGCAGGGATCAAGGGTCTGTTATAAATATGGGGTCAGAGAAGATCTCACTGAGGAAATGACTACTGAGGTAACTAGGGGAAGAGTATTCTAGTTAGGACAGCATGTGCAAAGGTCCTGGGGCAGGGGGCAACCGTAAGGAGACTGGTGCGGCAAGGATGTGAGTGATACGAGCTCACAGAACAGCCAAGGGCCACATCATGTGCAGCTGTACAGGCTGTGGTAAAAGACTTGGCATTTCATTACTAGTTTGATGGGAAGTTATTGGAAGTTACTGAAAACAGGGATGTAATATGATCCAGTATGTATGTTATGAGGCCACTCTAGCATCTGTGTGGTGTATATACGGACTCTGGAAGGCCAAGGTGGAGGCCGAGAGACTGGCTGGGAGGCTATCACCAGTGCGGATGGATAATGGAGGCTTGGAGCTGGCTGTAGCTGTGGAAGCGAAAAAGGGTTAGATTTAAGAGCTACTCTGCAGGTGGTGCCCCAGGGACTTGCTGATGGATTAGATGTGGGGAAGGAGAGGAAGGAAGCTGCCAAGGATGATTCTAAGGTTTTTGGTCTGAGCAACTGATGGCAGTGCCATTTCCAGATCAGGTGGAGTTCTGCGCCGGCCATGGTTAAGTTTGAAACATCTATCAGGTATCTAAGTGGAGATGTCAAGGAGACAGTTGTATAAATGGGTCTGGAGTTCAGAGAGAGGTCAGCGCCATCAGCCTCTGGATGGTATTTGAAGTTGTGGAATTGGATGAGATCATCTTAGGAATGCAGAGAGAGGAGCATCTGAGCACCCAGCCAGGGCGCTGCAGTGTCAGACCAGGGGTCCTCCCCCAGTCTGCACAACAGGGCCACTTGGGGGACTGGAGGAAAAGAACAATGGCCCAGGCGCCTCTCCAGATCAACCAGAGCAGAAACTCCGGCGGTGGGGCCCAGGAACCAGCATTTCTTAGTAACACTCCCCAGATCATTCTAATGCCCAGCCAGGGCTGAGGATCACTGCTTTAGACTGAGAAGGCACAGGCAGCAAGGCAGGTGGACAGTCCGGACAGTGTGTGCTCCAGAAGCTACATGAAGACAGTCTGCAGAGGGAGGGAATGATCAGTCCATCGGGTCACGCACCCACATAAAGGGAGGGGCCGGGAACCTTGGTGAAAAGCAATCGGGGTGAAGAGGTAGGGAAGAAAGCCTGGGAGGAGTCCACCAGGGAGAGTCCGAGCTTTTTTGGATCCTGTTTCAAGCAAATGAGGTATTTGTAAACTGACATCGATGAGGCAATTGGAACTTGAAAACGGGAGATGTTTGATGACATGGGGTAAAAATTATTATTCAATTTGGTTAGAAGAGAGAAAAGAAGAGGAGAAGGAAGGAAGGAAAAAAGAGAAGACAGCAATACAGAAAACCCCTTTTACCAGCTTTGCCAAAAAGGTGGCAGGAAAATGGGGGTGGAGTAAAGGAGCCAAGTCCTTGAACAGGAAAGACGGGGTGGGATCCACTGCCCAGGGGAGGGGTGGCCACAGATGGGAGCCCAGGTGGGCTGGTGAGCTTGATGGTGGGAGGATGAAAAAATTCTCATGCGAGGAAAATTTTAAAATAAGCAAGGCAGGGCTTCCCTGGTGGTGCAGTGGTTAAGAATCTGCCTGCCAATGCAGGGGACACGGGTTCGATCCCTGGTCTGGGAAGATCCCACATGCCGTGGAGCAACTAAGCCCACGAGCCACAACTACCGAGCCTGCGCTCTAGAGCCCGCGAGCCACAACTACTGAGCCTGCGCTCTAGAGCCCACGAGCCACAAGTACTGAGCCTGCGCTCTAGAGCCTGTGAGCCACAACTACTGAGCCTGAGCTCTAGAGCACATAAGCCACAACTACTGAAGGCCACCGCAATGAGACGCCCACGCACCTCAACGAAGAGTAGCCCCCGCTCGCCGCAACTAGAGAAAGCCTGCGCGCAGTAACGAAGACCTAACACAGCCAAAAATAAAGAAATAAATTTATAAAAAAAAAATTGTTTTTAAAGCCATGGTTTCCTGAGAGTCCTTGAACTCAGGCCTCGTCTCCAAGTCATGCTCCCAGGCCACACCCGGACCGGCTAAGCTGCTCTTCTCTCCCTGTTCCCAGTTCTCTGGGTGCACTTGGGCACCCAGGCCAGGAAGAGCTGGGTTCCGATCACCCCAGACTCTCACGGCCAGGAGGCCGGTGCTCCCTGCTGAGCCCTCTGGGAAGACTGGCCATCACGAGACTGTGCCAGACCCCGTGGCTGCAGGGACATGGGGGTGGCGCGCTTCCGCAAGCCAAGAAATGCCTGACTCAGGGCATTTTAATTAGGGTTAGTCCCACTCTCCGCTCGGAGCTGCCACAGCCGGGCCCTCTCGGTCTTGTCTCTCTCATGGATGCATAACCATGAAACAATTTCTAGTTCTGTGGTCGGTACCAAGAAATCCTTCCAGAATTGGTCCCTAATAGGTAACTCCACGGCAGCTGTGAAAGATTAAAAATGGCCAAGGGAAAAGGAGCTGGTTCCAGGTGCCCTCCTTTCCTTCTCCCTGGTCAGCTGAGACCAAAGAGGCCGCGATGCTGCTCAGCAAACAGCCGGGGACCTGAAGTCTCGCTCTGCTCACAGCCTGCACTGGGGGGGGAGGGGGGCGGGGGCGGCGGCGGGGTGGGGGGAGGGGGGCGGGGGGGGGGGTGTCCGCACGCCTAGGTTTACAGAGCAGGAGAAAAATCCCTGCCCCAACAAAGGCAGGAGAGTCTGTGAGGCTGGACAGACCCAGGCTGTCGACATGCCCGTGTGAGCCGCCCAACCACCGTGGGGCTCACTGCTGGGCCCGCTCCATCCCTGCTCAGCACGCAGAGGACACCGACCTTGAACACGGGAGACTCTCCCGCTGCTCAGGGAGGAGGTCGCCAGGTAACAGCAGCCGCTCTACTGGCTCCACGGAGACCAGATGTATTTAGACGACAGAGTATTTAGAACAGCCTCCCCAGTGCAGGCCTAGGAAGTAGAAATCCAAAAGCAGAAAAGACCCCAGCTGGAGAGAGGTGGACCGCCAGCCGACCTCAGAGCGCCTCTTTTACAAATTAAACCAATGATGGCCCCGGTTACACGAGCTCAACTCAAACTCGGAGCCACCCTGAGCTGCAGGACCCACTCGGACACCTCGTCCCCGGGCTGCCTCTCACCGGCCGCAGCTGGGGTGCGGCACGGGCGAGGGACAAGGCCTGCGGGAAGTGGGAGGCCTCTGCCCGCCTTGCCTTCGGAATTCTAGCCACCGGGGGGGCCCCTGCTGGGTCAAGCTGCACCTGCGGGCCTCGCGGACACTTGCTCTTCTTGCCAAGGCAGACCCTCCGAGGACAGGCAGGGGTCAAGCTGTGTGATACCATTTATTACTTTTGGGGTTAGGATGGCTCCAAACCTTGATGCCTGGACGCCCCCAGGGAGAGGGACCCCATGAGGGCTCGTCCATGGCAGACACGGCTAAAGAAGGGCTGGTGTGGCCACCGAATCAACGTCCCCACCCTGATCCCGCACCAGTAGTTTGCACTGGCTTCAGACACAGACTCTCATGGATCTGAAGAGAAGGCCAGTGCTCATCAGCCGTCCTCTCAGAAATAAATGTAAACAAACAAATAAATACTAAGGCAGGCAGGCTGGACTCTTTTAAATCTTAGCAAAGCTTCTTAAAAACAATAATGCCGGGACTTCCCTGGTGGTGCAGTGGTTAAGAATCCGCCTGCCAGTGCAGGCGACGCGGGTTCCAGCCCTGGTCCGGGAAGATCCCACGTGCCGCGGAGCAACTAAGCCCGTGCGCCGCAACTACGGAGCCTGCGCTCTAGAGTCTGCGCGCCACAACTACTGAAGTCCGCACGCCTAGAGCCCATGCTGCGCAACAAGAGAAGCCACCGCAACGAGAAGCCCACACACCGCAACCAAGAGTAGCCCCCGCTCGCCGCAACTAGGGAAAGCCTGCACGTAGCGATGAAGACCCAATGCAGCCAAAGATGAATAAATAAATAAATAAATTTTAAACAAAGAGCAATAATGCCTGCTTTACATGATCCAAGGAAAGGAAGGCTACTGTCGACAGCATTTCTGGAAAGACTCTCCGTCGGAATCGAAGACAAGGCTGGGCGCTGGCCAGGATGAAGAGTTTCAGAATCTAAGGGCATAAGAGCCCTTAGAAATCAGCAGCGGTACGAGGATGGAGTAGGATTCTGCGTGTGGCGTGTTTTTTCGGGCTGTTGCTTGGCTTCCAGGTCTCTGGTGTTTGCGCAGCGACCTCTCGGGAGGGCCTCTTACCGTCTTCCTCTCCTGGAGCCTCTCATTCAGGAGGGTGCGGGGGGCAGTTAGAGTGAGCAAGGGAGAGGCTCTCAGTGAATGGAGCTTTAACTACTGAATGCACTGAAAATCAGAAACGTAATCACTTAGCCAGAACCCTCATCTCGTGGGTCTGGGAGGCTGGGGCCCAGGGAAATGAAGACACTTCCTGCACCTCCTGGCTTTGTCCAGTGGTCCTTGTGCTTTACTGCAGCGTCTTGGCCCGGTGTGCTCAGATACCACAGAGGTAGCTATTCCCGGAGCCCCTTCTGTCTGCTTCCATCCTCCCTGGGGATAAAGTGAATGTCAGGGGCACCTGCTGTGACCATCTGAAAAGTGCTCATCCCAGCGTCTTACTGAGGAGGACAGAGCAGTAGGGGTCTTGGGCCACTCCCAGGGCTCTATCGAATGGGAGCTGGGAGTTTAGGGGGGCGATGTTGGGAAGGTTCCAGCCACTTCCTTCCTAGACAACATGAGAACGTCCACAGAAGCTAAGGCCCACTGGGTGTCCAATGCTCCACCAACCCCAGGCAACCGCAGTGTTTCTGACTCATTCTCCTCATTTTAAAATCCCTCACCTGAGATCCCACCCTACCTTAGCCTGGAAAATAGCTCATTCCCAACGACAATCAACTATAGTAGATTATAGAACTAGAGAACCCAGGCATCACCTCTGCACAAGAACCAGTCAGAGATCCTGCCATTCAGAAACGACGGGCCTGGTTTCTCGGTGGGCATGAAAAACACAGTCCTGCAGCCAATGCCCCTGCCCGGGAAAGGCTTGTGCCCAGGCTGGTGGCATCCTGGGACTGACTGGCACCACCACATGTAGGGTTGCCCTAAAGGGTGTGCTGTTTGTTTACCATGGGCCTGCACCGTTCCTGAAGCAAGTTGGGTGAAATTAATGCTTCTTAACCATTCGTTTGCCACTAAATACACCCAATTATACAGCTTCCTTTCCCACCTCCCAAATCACTGCTCATTAGCCCCTTTGCTGGAGTTGGCAGGCTCTCTGCTTTACTGGCAGCTCTGTTGAAAGATATACAGGGGAAAAGCTGAAAAGAGCAGGTACTTGGGAATTCCCTGGCGGTCCAGTGGTTGGGACTCCGTGCTTCCATTGCAGGGGACCCGGGTTCAAACCCCGGTCAGGGAACTAGGATCCCACAAGGCGCGCGTGGCACGGCCAAAAGAAAAAAAAAAAAAAAAAGCAGGTACTTGGATTATCCATGGATTTCATTTTTTGCGCTTTCTTTGGAGTGTTGGAACGATGACAGCAGGAGGGGACTAGCCTAGTTGGGCACAGATCTCTTGGTAACTGGGTAATCTGACCGAACATGGTTTCCAAAAGCAGTTAAATGCTCCTCCTTCCTGGCAGGGGAGTGTCCCAGCCCCGAGGTACTACAATTGTTCTGCCTCTGAACTCAGCACAGGGTTGACCTCTGATGGAGGGACCAAGGGGTCCTTTCAGAGTGGAGAGGAAAAATGTAAGAGGCCCTCCCGAGAGGTCCCTGGGCAAACACCAGAGACCTAGAAGCCAACCAATGGCCTGAAAGAACACGCCGCAGGCAGGATTCTACTCCATCCTTGTACCGCTGCGAAGGAAGCAGAAGCTGGCGGGAACGCTGCTCTGTTTTCTGAGCGCTCACATTCAGTGCTGTGTGCAGCACCAGCGGGCAGGAGGGAGGGAGTTTTTCAAAGCCTCATTTTACTCAGTCTTCCAAAGCCTGGGAGCCTCCACTGGCTCTGTGTTCATCTTTCACTTCCCTCTTCCTCCGCCATTACCTGCAACGTGACCTCATGAGTACCTCCCCCACCCAGACAACCATACCGTTGCTGAGGAAAATGGCCATCCAGTCACTGTCTAAATCACGACTTAGGTTGAAAGGACACCCTTGCCTCCTCCCAGGCCTGTGTGAGACAGTCAGAGACTTTAGAAGCTGAAGGTGTAAATACAGGGTCAGGGAGTGTGCCGAGAGCACCATGGATAGGTTCCTGAAGGGCATGTGGGAGGGCCTGGGGCAGGGCACACGCCCCATCCGCTGTGATTTGTTTAGCGCTGGTCTCGCCTTCTAGAGTGTCAGCCCCGAGGGGGCAGGGGCTTGGTGGGCTCTGTTCACTGCTGATTCCTAGTGACTGGAAGGGTGCCCGGCACAACACAGGCACCCACTTGTTAAATGAACGGGTGGTTTTATAGCGGACTGGCCCACAAGACTGACCTGCGGGGATGGATTATCTGTTATAATTTCCAGACAGACATGATGGAGATGGAAAAGGCTCAGAGAAATGGAAAGAGCAAGAGCGAGAAACATGGCTCAAATCCAGATCTGCCCCTTATGAGGGTTAGAATCTTGGGCGAGTTACTTTTCTAAACCTCACTTCCCTCATGTATTAAACTGGGGTCATGACCCATCCTGCAAGTCTGTTGTGAGCCTGACTGCGGAAGTGCGTGTGAACAGCAGGTGCGGAGTGCATTAAGTGTAAGGATTCTTCTGCTATGATCACTCCCCTTCCTGTCAGCGTGTCTGGACGTTTCACGCCTCAGTAGTCTGTAACACCAAAAATAAAGAACTTAGGGTGAAGTGTGAACAGAAGTTGACTACTTTGAATTAAGTGTGGATTTCAAGTCTACATTAGTCCTTCCCTTGCTCTGGGTTTCTTAGACTCTTTTAGTTCTAACTCTTAAGTACAGATAGCCGGGGACGAGGGGCGATTATAGGAAAGGACCACTTTCTTCCTTATACATTTCTATAATGTTTGTGACTACTTAGGAGCAAAAGGAATAAAGATGAATTACAAATACGTAAGATCGGAGAATGTCTTGTGGCAGAACCAGTTGTTTTGCTAGAAAGACAGAGGAGGTGCTCTTGGCACCCTAGGTGGTCATAACAACCAACAGATCAATGACCTAAACTCTCAGCTCCAGCCAAATGGACTCTCCCAGAAACTGTCCTTATTCTCCTGCCTCAAATGGAAGTTCTAGGACATCCAGACATCAAGCAAGCAGCAGTGAGGAGGAGGACAGGGCTGGAAAGAAACGGTCACCCAAACCAGCCCCAGGGAGGAGAGCTCTGGGCCCAGGGTCGCTCACTTCACCTTGTACTGGGGTGGGGGGGGGGGGTCCCGGCTCCATCAGCATTGAGGTCACCCGGGAGAGCTTTTTATCCAAGGGGGAAAAGCCCCGTTGCTTTCCTTGGACATAAGGGCACCGCCAGCCTCAGTGGCACCACACTCTCCTTGCCATGGTGGCAAATCCTGATGCCAGAGATGAGCACTGAAGACTCGAGGCGGGGAGAATGAGCCACCCAGAGCCCCTCCCGGCACCTACAAACGCCAGCTTTCTCCTCCCACAATGCTCGCACCCAGAATACCAGCTCCTTTCTTTCCACGTGGAAACATCTTGACCACTCCACCCTCATTCAGCATTAGTTTTTAGGCCTGACGTTTCTGTCAGCCATCAGCAGCCTTTCAGTTTTGCAGGGAAATTTCTTTTCCCAATGGGCTCCAGCCGGATGAGTTTTGAGGGGGACCCGCAGGAATCGCCGCTGCTCCCTCTGACACTCCGTGTGTCCACTGTGATTACACAGACGGCTGGAGCCCACCCCGACTGAACGGAGCTGCCGCTGCCTGATGCAGACCTGTTTCTGCCTGGCCTCCAGTCATCAAACGGGGCCTTTCAAGGTGGCTGAGCCTAATGCTAGAGCCAAGGCACGGAGAAAGAGAGGGCCCGGGGTGTCCTCTGATGGGGTGGAAAGGACCACAATGTCACCAGCCTTCCAACAGAGCCCTAACATCAGAGAAGCATCTTGCAAAAGGAGAACCACAGGAAACCTCAGGCAGGGCTCAGAAAAACCAGTGACCAGTTCTCCACCAGCGTCTCATGCTGGGCCTGGGTGGGGTCACTCGGGGGGTCAGGGGCACACCTAAGTGGTTCCCGCTTGGGGGCCCTCAGGCCCCTCACATCCCTCTCTAGGTAGCCTCCGTGATGTGAGAGAGGAGAGGAGCAGAGAGACAGCTCCTGCCAACCTCAGGACTCGGGCAGGGGAAGGGGAGCCCTTAGCACTTCTGTTTATAACATGTGTGTGTGGATATTTATTATTTTATCGAGCTCTTTGCCCGGGTGACTCAGGTCATCAGGGGTTTTCAGAACGCTTAAGATTTTAAAACTCTGAAGAGTTTTTCCATGAAGCCAAGAGAACAAAACTATTGACTGAAATCAAATGATGAGTGTAATTCCCACACAGATCTAACTACCAGGCCCTCTCTGGGAAAGAGCTGCCTTAGCTCATTTTTAATGTACTGGCAGATCTAACCTCTCTGGTGGAGTGGAAAAATGGGGGCAAAAAGCCCACCACCGGACCCAGCCGTTTCAGCTGCACTTCCAGGCGAGGTTGAACAGCTCTTAGACCAGCGTCAGCAGACCCCGATCGGGAGACCCCCGCTCAACGCAGGGTATGCCTGGCCAGAAATAGAAGGCCCCTCAGAGCCCACCCCGGTGGGGCAACCCGCCCAGACTGAGGGCGCTGGGGACCTGGGTTGTCCTCGGTGAGAGAAGGTGGTCCCGACCTAGGAACATTCTCTCAAGGAGGGTTACCTTACCAATATACATCTATTCACCCTGTTTAAGGGGATCCAAATTGGGGCTGAGGAGACAGAGAAGTGGGGTCGCTTACTTTTCCTTTTATACACTTCTGAGCTATTTGCGTATTTTTTAAAACAACTCCTCGTCTTCCTAGACTAATGTCTCACTCTCTCATCCTAGCCAGTGTCCCTTGCTGGAAGCAATGTCACCTCTTTGGCAAGTCTTCTCTGGCCACCCCCCTCTGCAGCAGATCCTCTGCCAGCTCACCACCTTTTCCTTACTGAGGCCTTCAGGACACATCACAATCTGAAGGTCTTTGTATCGGTTTGTCTGCTAACTTATCACTTTCTCCTCCTGAAACAGGAGGGAAGGAGGCAGGGCACAACCTTTGAAAGAATAACATAGCCCGAGGACATGACATAAACTGATTAGAACCAAATGGGTCCAAGATGGCCCACTAGACCCAGAACCTCAGTATACGCTTTACATCAGCACGCTAAATGACACACCCACAGGGGCCATGACAGTTCCAAGACCAACAGTAAGGATCAAAAAGTGGGCGGTAGCCCAATTCCTGGAAATCCCCGCCCCTTCTTAAAATAGCTGGAATACTCCCTCCACTCATTAGCCTATGAAATGACCCACTCCTATAAAAACCGACAACCCCCATACCCTGGTGCCTTTCTCACCTTCTGAGATGGCCCACGCTCTGTCTGTGGAGTGTGTGTCTCTCTAAATAAATCCACTTCTTACCATCACTTTATCTCTCACTGAATTCTTTCTGTGATGAGGCATCGAGAACCTGAGCTTCATTAAGTCCTGAAACCAGGTGTGTGATCTCACTTGGAAGACTGTGGGTTTTGGCCAGGTTCAAGTCCCAGCCTCGTAGGTTCAAGTCCCAGCCTCGTGGGTTCAAGTCCCAATGTGAGGTGCACAGTTTCACTCCTACTGGAAATATCCACTCCAGAGATCTTATCTGCCTTGCTCACTTCTACCCTTTTAGGGCCTAGGACAGTGAGGACAGAAGGAAGGTGATCAGTAAATGTTTTTGAAAGACAGGATACATGGACACACATCCAGTGGTATTTACGAGTGTCCATATTCATTCCACAAGCCTGACATAGTGCAAAAACCCAGTGACAATAGAGATTTCGTTAACTATGGGACTGGCCATCACACCAGCTTCTCTGAAAGCGATCCCTAGCCTACCCTGGGGAGGACATTTTTGTGCACAAATACAAAGTAGCTCCGGGCCAAATCCAGCTACATGTATGGATTGTCTGTGGTTGCTTTTGAGCTACAAGGGCAGGACTGAATAGTTTCAACGAAGACCACATGGGCTGAAAATATTCACCATCTGGTCTTTGAAGAAAAAGTCTTGACAAACCATGAGCTTGAAGAAACAGAGAAGTGTAGTGTAAGACTTTGAAAACTGCACAAGAGAAAATGGCAGGGTTCACACAGACACTTGCAAGTGCTAATGGTAGCTAATACCTTATTCAGGCCTTGTTATGTGTGAGATCTTGTACTCTGTGCTCTGAGTGTGTCATCTCCTGTAATTTCATTCTCATTACAACTATGAGTAGGTTCTGACTGCTGAGGCTAATTGAGGTCCAATGATTTGCCAGGGTCAACATGGTCAGTGACAAACCCAAAATTCAAACCCAAATTGAGATCTGTGTACTTGTATTTGTATCCTGCGTTTGTAACCTGCATTTGTATCCACTGTGCTGGGCAGCTTCCATGGAAAGTACTTTCCAGCCATATCGAGGAGAACCCTCCACACTGCTGAGACTGGTCTGTCTCCTCACTGTCCTCAGAAGGCCACCTGGACGTCCCCACTGCCTTGGGGATGTTGAATGCCCACTACCTTCTATCTTAAATGCCCACTTCTTCTCTGTCTCTGAATTCTACCAATTTGTCAAGACTCAGTTAAGCTTGCCTTCTCTGAGGCTTCTCCTTGCCTTGGTGACTTTTTAAATCCTCCCTCCAACCAATATATGAACTGTTGGAGGGCAGAGGCTGCCTTCCACTGCACAGAGCCTTTGCTCAGACTGCAAGCATATGCAACAGACACGCTCCTCAGAAACAAAACAAAACAAAACTGTCATGAAAACCACTGCCTCCCCTCCCCTGGAGAAGATGCTATTTAGTAGAACCACATGCCAATTCAAAATGCCAACACTCTTTGACTTGGACGTCTCTCTTTAGCTATTAACAAATCGGCAACCACAAGCTTTATTGTCTGCATCTGGGATGTTTCATATGGCACTTGCCTTTCATTGTTTTCATTGTCATTTAACTGTGCTAACTATTAAACTCTCCAATTCCCTCTAACCCCCAGGAATCCTGCCTTCATATCAGAACACGGGTTCCCTGGATCAGCTACTGCACTGGTGTTACAGGACATGTTCAGCATCACAAAATCTAGGTGTGAAAATAGCTGAACTCAACAACGCTGCTTAGGAACAGTGGTTGCACTTGGGGGTGTAGTTTCTGGGATGATGGCTGTGTCCGCTTCTTGCTCTAGGTGCTGGATATGTGGATGTGCTCACTTTGTGAGAACTCACTCAGCTCTACATTTAGGAGTGTACGTATATGCTATTTTCTGTAGATATATTCTATTTCAATAAAAAGTTCTCAAATACCCTTTGCAAACATTAGCTAATACACATGGATCTTTTTTTTTTGCAGAAATTACACCTCATTTTCTTCATGCAACGTCCTCATAAAAGGATCGGTTAGACCATTTTACTAGCGGTAGGATGGACGAAAAAGGCGAAGCAACTCTCAAGGTGCCATATAACAAATTTAGGAGGGATTGGTGTTCAAGGTCAAATCCAACCCCAAGACGGCTAGCCCTCAAAGCCTACTGCTGTAGCTGAGCCAATTCCTATTAGAAGCAGATACTCTTACTCAGAAAACCAAATGCCCTTCATACGCCAGAATCATAAAATAGTTCTCTGAAACGCAACATACAAAGGAAGTGGGTAACAAGGCCAAATGGTATTTAGCAATGTCTAGGTGGTAAGGTTGTTAGCCATCTTCAGACCTTGTGAAAGGGAGGAACTGGCTCTACCACAAACAAACAGAAAAAGTGACCACTTATGCTATAGCCTGAATGGTTGTGTCCCCCCACAAGTTCATATGTTGAAATCCTAACCCCCAGTGCGATGGTGTTAGGAGGTGGGGCCTTTGGGAGGTGATTAAGTCATGAGGGTGGAGCCCTAATGAATGGGATTAATTCTCTTATAAAAGAGACCCAGGAGAGCTCCCTCCCCCCACCGCCCCATGTGAGGACACGGGGAGAAGTCAGCAGTCTGCAACTCAGCCCGAGACACAGCCCTCACCAGAACCCGACCATGCTGGGACTCAGTGTTTTCAGGCTTCCAGCCTCCAGAACTGTGACAAATAAATGTATGTTGTTTACAAGCCACCCAGTCTATCGTGGTCTGTTACAGCAGCCCAGAGAGACTAAGACAGCTTATTAAGACTGGGCTAAACACTGTGCATACATACTCTCATCAAATCTTCACAACATCCCTGCTTTACAGATGAGAAAACTGAGGCATGGAGAGGGTAAGGAACCTACCCAAGGTTACAGGGTTATTCATTGGCAGGGCAGGGATTCTGCCCAGGCCACCAGACTCCAGAACCCATGTTCTTATCCACGACGCTAGTCATGCCTCTTGTTGCGATTCACCCGCGGATGGGTTTCCAGTTTCTAGGGTGCGACATACCTTCTGACGCACCCTTCCTTGTCCAAACGCATCCAATGATAAGCATCTTGTCAAGCACACCCAACTCCTTCATCAACGGCAGGCTGGTTCACAGAGTGGATCGCTACCCTCAAAAGATTCGTGCTTACACACATGTCCACCCCCTTTCTACCCGGACTTTCCCCATTTATTTATAAGTTGGAAATCTATAGATAAAACACGAGGCCTACGTGAAGCCATAACCAGCCCAGATTAGATTAGAAAGGTCAGCAGTCTTCCTTTGTCTTCCATTACCAAAGATGGATTGCTTATGTATTTATTTATTTAAAAAATTTATTTATTTATCTATTTTTTTTGGCTGCGTTCAGTCTTTGTTGCTGTGCACGGGCTTTCTCTAGTTGTGGCGAGCGGGGGCTACTCTTCGTTGCGGTGCGTGGGCTTCTTGTTGCAGTGGCTTCTCTTGTTGAGGCGCACAGGCCTCTAGATCTCAGGCTCAGTAGTTATGGCACACGGGCTTGGTTGCTCCCTGGCATGTGGGATCTTCCCAGACCAGGGCTCGAACCCACGTCCCCTGCATTGGCAGGCAGATTCTTAACCACTGCACCACCAGGGAAATCCCTGGATTGCTTTTAAACAAAGTATTTGCTCATCCTACACTCCTTGAGTAAGCAATTATAATACCCCATTGCATTAGCAAAGCTCAGGAAAACTAAATAAAACTTTCGTTGGATGTTTGCAATGTTGCTTTTAGTTGTACTTTTAGAGGAACCTTTTAGTAAGAGCACATTTTGAATCTACTTTTCTTTTTATGCCACACTGATCTTTATGAAAGGTAAGATTGCTTGCCTATGTTGCTTTTGAGGAATTTAAGTGGGGGGAAAACACGGTTATTTAAATACAAGGGTTGATTTGGGACTTCCCTGGTGGTCCGGTGGGTAGAACTCCACGCTTCCAATGCAGGGGGGGCTCGGGTTCGATCCCTGGTTGGGTACTAGATCCCGCATGCATGCCGCAACTAAGAGGTCATCCCGCAACTAAGGAGTCCACATGCTGCAAGGAAGATCCTGCGTGCCGCAACTGGGACCCGGCGCAGCCAAAATAAATAATTATAAAAATAAATAAATAAATAAATATTTAAAAAAAGCAAATATAAGGGTTGATTTAATGAATTCTCTTCATTTTGGTCTGTTGAAGTAATTAAACCAATCTGATAAGCCTCCTCCTACCCATCAAGTCATCCCTGCCTCCACCACCATCTCATAGTTTCTGAGACTATCGGGTGAACTAGGAATTCAAATTAGGAAAACATTCCAACAATATTCCTCAAATGATTATCAATTCTGGTTTGGTTTTAAGTGAATATGAATTCTACCTTTTGCCCCTTACCTGGGACCCTTCCTCAGATAAGCTGACTCCTTCACACATATAGTTACATGCCCTTAATAGGTCATATTTTTTCTCTACCTGGAATTGGGACATTGATCTCTACTGCAGGGAGCCCCATACACCGTAGTGTCACCAAGTTCCACAGGTCACTGTCCAAAATGCAAGGTACTTTAGGTTCTCAATCAAAGCTCTGAAATAAGCCTCTTCAAAACTGCCATCCTTAGGCAAGATTTTTCAAGGAACTTCCCAAGACCAGAGGCAGAGTCACCCAGAACTGGGAAGACTGGAAGCTGCTTATCACGGGCCTTCACCCAGACTGCCACTCCCGAGATGCAAACACAGGGGAGATCGAGGATGCAGCGATGCCGCCCAGGGATGCGCTGCAGGTGGGGCCCTCCCAGAGCTTTTCTGCTGCTACCCCCGGAGTGGGGGGTCCTGGCGGGTGGCGGCCCCTCTAAGTGACTCAGGGCCCCTGGGCCTGGCTTGTAGAAGCTCCCAGGATGCTGACCTCAACTTTGTTTTTTAAAAATAGCTCGGAGGCAGCGGCGCTCACGTGAGCCGCCGGGCTTCCCCTCCAAAATCCCGGGGCTCCCGGCGGCTCCTCGTCCTCGGGGTCGCGGAGGGTAAGGGCGGTGTCCCGAGCCCCGGTGACAGGAGGGACCCCGGCCCGCGCGAGCGACCCGGGGGAAGAAGGGGGCGCTGGATGGGGTCGGGGGCCTGGACAGGGCGGGCCGGGTTGGCCTCGGGGCCCGGGCCGGGGAGGGCAGGCCGCGCTCACCTTCTTCACCGACAGAGAGATGTTCTCCAGGATCCGGTCCTTCACCTCCCGCGGCTCCATGGCGCCGCCGCCGCCACCGCCCCGCCGCCGCCGCTTCCCGCGCCGGAGCCCCGGGGCCGCCAGCAACCGCTGCCGCCGGCCGTACGGGGGCTCCGTCGTGTCGGCCGCGGGGCCCGGCGCCTGCCGCCCGGCCCTCGCCTCGCCCGGCCCCTCGCTCCGCCGCGGCCCGGCGGCTCCGGAGCGCGGCCGGCGGGGAAGGAGGCTGCGGGCTGTGCGCGGCGGCGGCGGCGGCAGGAACTGATGTCAGGCGGGGCGGCGCCAAGGCCGGCGGTCTGGCTGGGACGCCGGCGCCGCGCCCTCGCCCGCGCCCGTAGAGCCGGGACCCCGAGACGCCGTCGGCCCTCAGACCCAGGTGCCCCGGCCTTTCTTAGAGACCCTGGAGGCCCTCCTCCGCTCCGCTCGGGGCCCCCGGAGGCCCCCTCGGACCCCAGGGATCTGGACACCTCGCCTCTCGGAGACCCCCACGGCCCAGACTCCATCGGTAGCGCCCCCTTCCTTAGCCCCGAGGTCCCCGAGACCCCTCAATGCTCAGACTCCGGCTCTCAGGCCCCTTGGCTTTTGGCAGCGCAGAGACCCCCTCCCGGACCTGCCCATAGACCCCAGCCGACTGGTCCCCACCGGCCAGCCTGGCCCTCACCAGCCCAGAGGACCTGGCCACTCCACTCCTCGGTTCCCCACCCTCACCTCCCCGTCCCAAACTTTCAGGCCACGCCGGGTCCTCGGTACCCCTCCCCACCTCCAAAACACACCCTCTTCGTCTCACCTTCATCTTCAGTCCTGATGCCCCTGCCAATTCTCACCCTGATACCACTTCTTCTTCAGCTGGTCCACATATCCTGAGGGCCCCCCACTGCCTCAGCCCTGAAACCCACCGTAACAATTCCCCTTCTCCCCACACAGCACTCTCCCCAAATTTCACCATGTTTTGAAGCCACTTAAAGTTCTCAGTCTCCTGCCTGGCTCACTTACTCATTTGGTTCCCAAATAAGTATATACCTGATACATCCATTAGTCCCTCCTTTCTATTCCTTTTTTTTTTTTTTTTGTCAATATATATCATTGTATTTATTTTTTTCCGCTTTTTAAAAGTTGAGATAGAGTCATATAACATATTAGTTTCAGGTGCATGACATGATTCAGTATATGTATATATTGTAAAATGATCGTCGTCCTTTTTATTCTTAAGATACCCCAATTCTGGGCTTCCCTGGTGGTGCAGTGGTTAAGAATCCGCCTGCCAATGCAAGGGACACGGGTTTGAGCCCTGGCCGGGGAAGATCCCACATGCTGCGGAGCAACTAAGCCCTTGCACCACAACTACTGAGCCCACGTGCCTAGAGCCCGTGCTCTGCAACAAGAAAAAACACTGCAGTGAGAAGCCCACGCACTGCAACTACTGAAGCCCGCACGCCTAGAGCCTGTGGTCCACAACGAAGAGGTGCCCCCACTCTTCGCAACTAGAGAAAGCACATGCACAGCAACAAAGACCCAATGCAGCCATAAATAAATAAGTAAATAAATAGAATTTATTTAAAAAAAAAGATACCCCAATTCTCAGCTATAGCTCCCCAGTGTCTCCTATTCTCTGCTCAGACTACCCTTCCCTCAGCCTCCCAGACCCAGTCACCCCAGCACTGATCTGAAACACCGATTGTACAGCTTATCCTAGATGGACCCCACCCTATACACACCAGAAAGATACCTCCCCATCCCTCAGTTTCCCAGGGAAGACCCAAGATGGTAGTAGTTATTTTTTGTTTTTATGTGACTGGATAAGGGAACAAAAGTATGTGTCAGGAAAAGGAAGGAGAAACAGATTGCTGCATTCTATTACCACCCAGGATCATGATCAAGGGCAAGAGTTCTTAGTACCAATGATGATGATAATGATGTGTTGAGTATTGACTATGTGCCATGAACTGAACTAAGTGCTTTCCATACATTTGTCTCATGTATCCTCAAATAACAATTCTTGGGACTTCCCTGCTGGTCCATTGGTTAAGACTCCATGCTCCCAATTCAGGGGCCCTGGGTTCGATCCCTGGTCAGGGAACTAGATCCCACATGCATGCCGCAACTAAGAGTCCGCATGCCGCAACTAAGAAGCCTGCATGCCACGACTAAGAAGCCCACATGCCACAACTAAGACCCGGCGCAGCCAAAATAAATAATTTAAAAAATAATAATATTACTGAGTTCAGGAAAATAGGAGATAACCGCCTCTGTGGAGCCAGGCAGAGGGCAGAAGGACAGGTGGGGATTGAGGCTGCAGTCACTGGACAGGTAGAGAAAAGGCTGAAGGCAAAGGACACATTACTTTGAATTCAGAAGAAATAGCCTGGTGTCCAAAGGTGTTTGTGGCAAGCAGGAGGAAAGCCGGCTTGAATGACCGGTTGGTCTAACAGCTTTGGTGCACTCCCTTCCCACTCCACCCAGACAGGGTGTCTACAGGCCCCAACTTACCTGATGCAATTCCAGCTTCTGAGAATCCATTCAACCCAAAGTGGAACAAACTAGCTTTGCGATTCCTCCCTGCTGTTAATAGCAAGCCATCTTCTGGGCAGCGTCTTCTGCTGGTCACCACCTTCCTATAAATGGCTTGGGCACAAGACAGCTTCAACAGGTGTTATTATCACTTGTGATTAACAGGTGTGATGCAAGATGGTGGCATTTCTGCCATGTTGTTTCTATCTTCACGCATTGGGGGATGGTCAGATTCAACTTTTTACAACATTCAGGAGGAACTTATGGTCTCACTACCTAGCAAATTCCTAAGGTTTGCATAGGTATGTGAGTGGGTGGGAGAAGTGAGGTATATTTTAGTCTCACAAGACTTCTTGCAGGGAAGGGGAGGGGGCCCAGTGTGTGTGTTCATGTGCAGATAATTTTCCCAGGCCCGGAGCTCAAATATGGAATCCATCCCCTCCTATCAAAAACAAGAAAAAGACGGGACTTCCCTGGTGGCGCAGTGGTTAAGAATCCGCCTGCCAATGCAGGGGACACAGGTTCGAGCCCTGGTCTGGGAAAGTCCCACATGCCGTGGAGCAATTAAGCCCATGCGCCGCAACTACTGAGCCTGCACTCTAGAGCCCGCGAGCCACAACTACTGAGCCTGCGTGCTGCAACTACTGAGGCCTGCGAGCCTAGAGCCCGTGCTCTGCAACAAGAGAAGCCACCGCAGTGAGAAGCCCGTGCACTGCAATGAAGAATAGCCCCCGCTCACCGCAACTAGAGAAAGCCTGTGCACAGCACCAAAGAACCAACACAGACAAAAATTAAATAAATAAATAAATAAACAAGAAAAAGAAAGAGAAAAAAACAGAGTGCCCATCAATCTGGGTATTGGGAGTCATTAAGTTCAAAATTGAAACCTATTCATTTATTGCACAAGACTTTGCTGATCATGTGGAAAGTGCACGAGACTCTGAGGCATCAAGATCCTTGACTGAGTCACTCTAGGGCCTCGGACAAATCTGTCTTAGTTTCCAAACCAGTGACACAGGAAAAATGATCTTTTTTTTTTTTTTTTTAAATATTGTCCGCACCTAAGTCTCCTACGGCTGAACACCATCAGATGAAGGAAGAAGTAGGGAAGGCAGGTAAGGTCATAAAACTACCATAGACCTGGCCCACCAGGTCTCCTCTACTCTTCTTTCCAAAGGTGTGTACTGCCACAGAGAGGAAAAAAATAAGAACAAATTCCGGCAACTTCATCTTAAAAGATAATTGGAGGACTTCCCTGGTGGCACGGTGGTTAAGAATCCGCCTGCCAATGCAGGGGACACAGGTTCGATCCCTGGTCCGGGAAGATCCCACATGCCACGGAACAACTAAACCTGTGCGCCCTAACTACTGAGCTTGTGCTCTAGAGCCTGTGAGCCACAACTACTGAGCCCTAATGCTGCCACTACTGAAGCCCACGTGCCTAGAGCCCGTGCTCTGCAACAAAGACAAGCCACCGCAATGAGAAGCCCGCGCACCGCAATGAAGACTAGCCCCCGCTAGCCACAACTAGAAAAAGCCCACACGCAGCAACAAAGACTCAACGCAGCCAAAGAAAAAGAAAAAAAGAAAAAGATAAGTGGAAGTGGAGGATGGTTTAAGGGACTAATTCCTCCCCTCCCCCCAACTCAAGGCAAATATATTTATAGTTCCAGAGGAGGGAGTAAATATTTCCTTGGCCATCAGCCTTGTGAAGCTGCTCTGCATCTGAGAAGGGGAGGGAGGAGGGGCTGATTGTACAAAACAGCAATGGTCCAGGTTCCCACACCTTAACTCCGGCACCTGCAAATGCCGACAATCTGTAACTCCAGGACTGGGGAAACCAAAACAAGGCAGCTTTAATCTAGGGGATTTTATTTTAAAATGTTGAACGTCCAGTTCCTTCCTCCTTATTGTCCAGCCAGCAAGATGGGTTGGTCAAAATTGGGATATCATTCAACCTCCCTGCTTCAAAGGCTCCAACAGCTTCCTGTCAGAGCATCTGGAATGACATCCATACTCTTCTCTGGCCTCTGAGGCCAGAGCTGATCTGGTTCAGCCTCTCCGCCTGACTCATCTCCTAATCTGTCCGCTGATGTGTGCCAGCTCCCACCAACCTTCTGTTCCTTAAACAAGCTTGTGTGTTCACATCTGAGGACCTCTGCTGGGAAAGCTCTTCCCCAGGGCGGCAGAAGCCTCTAGCCGTTCACCAAAATCTGCTCGCTCCACAGTGACAGCTCTGTAGCCAGGCAGTGCTAGACTGTATTTCCCAGCCTTCTTTGCAGCAGGCCTGGCTACATTATCACGTTCTCGCCAATGGCATGTGAACAGAAATAAAGTGATCCACTTCCAGGCTGGACTGTTAAGCCAGTGGGTATTCCTCCTCCATGCTGGCTCTTCTTCCACCAGGCAGGATGAAGCAAAGGGGATGTTAGACTTACAAAATGAGAAGAGGCTGGTTCCCTGAATACTGCCTGGAGGAGACCTATCAACGAGGAACACTTGTCTTGGACTATATAGCATAGGCAAGATAAAAACTTTGTAATAAATTATTGAAATTTTTGGCCTCTTTGTTCCCTCAGCCTAGCCTAATACAGTGCACCCCAAATCCTTACCTGGTAGGAGCCTAGCCAGCCAGGTCTCAGTTTAAATGTTAGCTTCTCAGAAGACCTTTCTCCTTCATTACTCCACATTTAAATAGCCTCTAATCCCTTATACCACGCCGACCTACTAAATTTTCCTTGTAGAATGTATTACTTTCTGCATTTTCTTGTCTGTTGTCAGTCTTCAGAGAGACTGCTAGAACATAAGCTTCACAGGAATATGCACCTTTGTTTAGTTCATGCAATGCTGCATTCACAGCACCAACGCAGTGTCTGGCACATGATACTCAATGTTTATTGAGTTAGTATCTTCTGATTAATTTTTTTTTTATAAATTTATTTATTTTTTGGCTGCGTTGGGTCTTTGTTGCTGCGGCGGGCTTTCTCTAGTTGCGGCGAGCGGGGGCTACTTTGCGGTGCGTGGGCTTCTCATTGCGGTGGCTTCTCTTGTTGCGGAGTACGGGCTCTAGGTGCGCGGGCTTCAGTAGTTGCGGCGTGTGGGCTCAGTAGTTGTGGCTCACGGGCTCCAGAGCACATGCTTAGTAGTTGTGGCACACAGGCTTAGTTGCTCCACCGCATGTGGGATCTTCCTGGACCAGGGCTCGAAACCGTGTCCCCTGCATTGGCAGGCGGATTCTTAACCACTGCGCCACCAGGGAAGTCCCTGATTAATTTTTAATTCAATAGGGATGCAGAAAAATTTTTAGCTGGCCTTAGAAGTAAAAGAACAGAAAGAGAACTAGAGCCAAATATAAGGCTGCTTCTCTTTACATCTGATTTGGGCCTTTTCTATTCTAGGAAGACAATGGATGAGGAATTATGGCCCAAGTCTGTATAACCATTAGCAGAGAGGTGCTGTTTGCCAACGTCCCGAATTAGTCTTAGATGTGGGTCTGATAAAAAGTACTAGCTCACATGGAAGCCTGCAAACTTACTAACCTCAGAATGTCATCCGCCTTTTTAAAATTTTTTTTTTTTTTTAATTATGCTTTGGCCGCACCACACAGCTTGCAGGATCTTAATTCTCCGACCAGCGATTGAACCCAGGCCCACGGCAGTGAAGTGCCGAGTCTTAACCACTGGACAGCCAGGGAATTCTTTGTCATCTGTCTTTTAAAATCCACGTTAAACTCAAGGTCAACAGTCATCCTGGGCTAGAATCCCTAAACCTGAAAACTGACCTCAGTGACCTGGCTGGGTTTCAGGCCCTTTGTCACTCTACTTATGGGCCTTTGAGATGATAAACTGTGGAAGCATAACGCTGCTCACAGATTTATTACTTCAATACATATCTGAGGGCCTAGTATGCACAAGGCAAAGTTCTAAGCACTGGGAGATAGCAGTGAAAAGGAGACATAAATCCCTACTCTCATGGAGCTTACATTTTAATGGGGGAGAAAGATAATAATTAAGAGACAGAAGTGAAATGCAGAGTATGGTAGGTAGTGTAGGTGTTAAGCAGAAAAATGAAGGGAAGTGACAAAGATAAAGCAGACAGAGAAGGCCTTACTGAGGTGGTATTTGAATAAAGACCTAAAGGAAGTGAAAGAAAAACCCATGAAGCTGTTCGGGGGGGGAAAAGAACACTGCAGACCAAGGAAATAGCAAATACAAAGGCCCTGAAGAGAGAGAGCATGGTGAACTCAAGGAATATGGAGTTCAGGGTGGCTTAGCGAGTGAGGGGGAGGCAGGCAGGAGGTGAAGGCAGAGAGGTACAAAGGGGCCTTGGAGGCATTATAAGGGCTTTGGCTTTCACCCTGAGTGAGATGGGGGCCCATTGAGGGGTTTTAAGGAGAGGTGTGATCGGATTTAACAGAATCATGCTGGCTGTTGTGCTTAGAACATTATGTAGACAAGGGCAGGAGCAGGAAGACTTAATGCGATAACCCAGGTGAGAGGTGATGGTGCCTTGACCACGGTTCTAGAAAGGATCAGATTTCGAATATATTTTGAAGTGGAGCCAACAGGATTTAGGATGGGTTGACGTAGTCATGAAAGAAAGGAGTCAAGATTTGACTGAACAACTGGAAGGGTGAAGTTGCCATTTACTTCTCAGGGAAAGGCACAGAGGAGCAGGTTGGGGCAGTGAAGTATTTCTGGCTCAGGGAACTTCAACTTCAGGTATCTGGAGTCGAAAAGGGAAAATGTTGGCTTTCAGTAACTTTCTAGGAGGAACCAAGCCACCCTAGCTCTAATTTTTTTTTTTTTTTTTAGGACAAAAATCCATAGATAAGGACTGGTATAGTTAGTTGGTTAATCCCATTAGGACACTAATAGTTCTGAACAGGGAAGCAGTATCTGGTGACAGTTTAGCGCTTTTATGTAAGATGGCAATATGTTCTGCTTAATTCACATTCTGAAATTTAGAACTATGTTCTTTTTTGAACTCTTTTTTCCCATTTCTCTGTATTTCTATTTTTAAATGTATATCCTACCCTTTTCTTAAATTTTCCTCCTCCAAGCTGTAGATACATAGATTCCTGCCATAAACCCCCCAATGCATTTATTTCCCTGATACTTTTTAAACCTTTTTTTTTTTTTTTTAAATAAAGATGCAGTGAATTCCCCTTTCTCTGTGCCAAGGACCCGGAATTCTTTCCACCAATAACTAACGTCTCACAATTTCCTACCACTCTAACAAGTACTAGAAATCTCATTTCAAGTGAACTGATTACCAAAAGATTGAGATCTGAACAATGGCAAAATAACTGGTACTTCTTACCTCCAACTAGAAGTAGGCTTTGCTCTCAGCATTCTTTTTATATAGGCAAGGAAAGATAACAGAACACGGGGGGATTTGTTCAAACAACTCCCTGTATATACAAGCTGATCCATGTACATTGGAAATCCTTTCAAATAAAGGCCCCACAGCACAAACTTATGCACAAAGCAGTAACTCCACACTAGTTAACATCCCAGGGTGTTTCCAACTTACTCACAAACCCCTACGACCACCCCAATAGTCCCCCATTTTATAGACAGGGAAACTGAGGCACAGAAAGTTTAGGGAAGTTACCCAAAGTCACACAGCTAGCAAGTGGCAAAGCTGGAATTCAAACCCGAGCAGCCTAGCTCTAGAGACTAGTCTGAACCACAGTACCCTGTCACCAGTGTTGTTTCTATTGCTGTGCATCCACTGCTTGTGCAGTCACCAAATGCACACATTTCACATCAGCAGATGGCCATGTCCTCCTGCAGTGTTTATCTGGAGGTGACTAATGGCTTGGAGATGCCCACTTCTTCTGGAGTTTAGGTTCATGGCCACAAGTCACAGTGCCTGGGTATAAGTTATTTAAAGGGCAGGGAGACAGAGACAAGGACAAAAGTAACCAACCATCTCAATTTAAAAGAAACTGATCAAACAAGAGTTTATGATAAAAACTTTATTGTCTTAAATATCAAATGTTTTACACATCACTTTTTCTTCAGAAAGTTCCTATTAAAAAAAAGAAAAATAAAATAAAGTGTTTTGATTACTTAGGGCTGATACATTTCAGTATCTGACAAAAACTCAAACCCAAATGCATCTAGTTCACTCAGCTGCAGAGAGGTCCTATGTCTAGCCCCTAAACCAATGGCACAATGCAACCAACTGTGGGATTCCTGAGTTTGGTTCCCTTAAGTTCTCAGAGTTTCCCCAACTCTCAAAACCAAAGCGTTATGGGAGTAAAAGAGCTACTGATTGGCAAGCCTATTTTGCCAACCTGCCTAGTTGTTCTTGTAAGATGCAGTGGTCTCAAAGCTTAAAGAAAAATCAGGAAAGCAATAAAAGTACAATTGCAAGAACAAAGGGGAAAAGAGGGGTTTCTATTTGCTAAAATTTGCCAAATATGGCTACAAAACTGGTAAACAAACCTTACTTGAGTGCAAAGCCCATTAGCCCAACTTGCCATGGAAATAAAATTTTGAATAAAAATGGGCAAGTCAATGTTCACTGTAAGCGCATAGTAAAAAAAAGCAAATACACTGATCTGAGTATATCACCAGAACTATTTCGAAAGGATGATCAGGAGAATAGAGAATGGAAATATTATCATTCAGAGGGAAAGGTCTCAGATGGGAAGCATAAACTCAAAGCTGTGGGGCCTTCAGGGAAAGAAAAAGAAGTCTAATTAGCATCAGGTAATCTCAGACCAAAGTAATCTAGAAACAAACTGATGTGACTGCCTCTGATAGGAAATTACAGAGGTCTTCCTTTCTTCAAGTCACTGATGCATCATTCAAAGTTGTATGTAAAACAAACTCATGGTAAACAAAATAATTTATTAGTCATGCATCTTCCCAGGAAAAAAATATACCAGCATGCCCCTTCCCCAAGTCAGCTAATGAAAACCTTCCTATGGTACGTATTCAAAGAAATATAATTCTGTAAAAATTATTCTAATTCTGTATTCCACACCCCCACCCCAAGTCTTCTGTAGTTTGCTTAACTTTTTTTAGGTAAAAGAAATATCCTCTAACTCCTATGCCCTTGCACCATTTTCTCTGTAGCTTTCATTCCCTAAGATTGTGCTCTGAAACTTATCTGCTGTATCTTCTCACCTTTCACAGCCCCCAGAGGGTCTAGATTACCAATCACCAATACATAACAGATAAACCTGTGAGAGTTTTCTAACTGTAAACCTCAGAAGTCACTAGCAGTTAAGGTCCAGAAATTCTACCTGTATCCTTCAGGATTACTACATACGTGGTGATGTTTTAAATAATGGGTTAAAGAATGTCCTTTTGATGGAGCTGTCCTGTAGAAACACTTGGTAGAGCCTTGAATCTTCTTGTAAATAAATTTTGCCCACCATCCAGTCCCAGAACCACTGCTTGCTACATCTTCTGCTCTTGATTCCTATTTTCACATCTTGCGCTCAGCTGCTTTAAAACAGCAAATCTTCCAGAATCCTCTGCTAAGTCCTGTTGGCCCAGATGGTTAGTATTCCAGAGCAGCCGTGCTCAGAGGGGGAGTGGGAAGGATGCCGTAGCACACTCCGTATTTCTACCCTGCATGGAAGGAGGTCCTGATGGAAGGAAAAGTTGACTGTCACTGGTGCATATTAGGTCATCTTCCATTTACTTGCACTTGCACTTCTATCCTGCCCAATTCCCCCTCCACCAACAGTATACATTGATTTCTGAATCCTTGATCTCTTCAAGTGTTTCTACCAAATGTTAGAACATTTTTTGTTGGTTTCTCCGAGTCCATTTTTTTAAAAATATTTTTTTTAGAGCAGTTTTAGGTTCACAGCATCTAATTCCATTTTGAGCCTGATTTTCCCAGTTTTCTCTGAATTTGAACCAAATCATCCTAGTATGACTTTTAAAATAAATGATGCTAATAGGCAAAAATAGATCTTGCACTTGAAGCTAAAATTTGTTTCATGTCTCTTTACTAGACTGAAAGCTTCACAAGAGCAGCTTCCAGTCTGTTTTAGTCACTCCTGTATCCCCAGTGCTCACCAGTACCTGGCACACAGGCACTTAATGTTTGAATGAATAATGAACTCTTATTCAAAGATTCAAACTGCATAGCCTTCAAGAGAGTAAACGTTTCCTGTAATATAAGATTTTCTTGAACTTTTGCTCTGCCTTCACCACAATACTGACAGTGTAACAAAGAACATAATAAACACTTAGAAACCATTTTTTGGGGTATACCTGATACAAAAAAGCCATGTCATAATCCTTCTACCTGGGGAAATCTAATGATTTGGTGCAGGACAATTCTCAACCAACAATGAACGTGAGCCTTAGGACCACTCCATGCATGCCTATCTCCAGGAGAGCCGTTTTCAGACTTCCCCGCTGCCCCCCTCCTTCCACTTTTATTCCCCATCCAAATTTGATGCCTCTGCTATTTGGAGAAACTAAGGCACAAGAGAAAATCAAGCATATCAAAGCTTCCTCCCCTAAGTTCTTTGATTTACTCAGTGAACTCCTAGTAACATCTACCGAGGGACCACAAAGGTAGAGAATTTGAGCCATGATTTTACATCTCTGGTTCTCAAGGACATGCTTTGCACTTACTTTGTTGTTAACAGGAATTGGCGTTTTTAAATCTTTCAAAAAGAAAGCTATTTTTATTTCACAGAACTAAGTTAACATTCATCTTCTCGGAAGGGAACTCTTGAGAACTCTGTCTCTTTCTAGTTCAGCCGCGGACTACACTAAGTCACCAAATTCAAAGGAGATATTTGGCTTTTTGGTATCTGTGCTAGAGAATGCATAATCCAGTTAGCTTCTCTTATGACATGTTACCACTGATAACAAGTTTGAAATACGCAGCAGTTCAATTATCCTGCTTATACTCTCTGCAGGTGGCAAAGAGATAGGAAAAGGAAATCAGAATGTACTGCAACTCTTCTGGCCAGTTACTTGCAAGGCTGTATTTTATATACATAAAAACCACCATAACTGAAGACTACACCTGTAGATATAAAAATTGTTTGCTTTTTAATCTACGTAAAATTAACTGTAGGATATCTGTCTATCACACATGTATATATACACATGAACTGATGGTTAAACCAACTAAATTTTTATGGCTTTTACTAGGGATAGTAAGCTGTGCTAGGGGAAAAACAGGCAGATTCCACCTTAGCTGGTTATCATAGAATCAGTGACACAAAGTCTCATATATCTTTCCATGTAACTCTCTTACTGGAGAAATGCTCTGGGAAAAAAATACAAGGTGTGTGTCTCCCTTCAGTATATATGGAGACAAGGAGCTCTGGAAAGTTCTGTAGGCTGCAAGGCAGAACAGTTTTCATACACACTCATCATCTATGTAGTTCCCATTGTAACTGGTAATCTTTATATGTTAATGGCTAAAGCCCAAACTGTGGGACGAAGGCTACTGGCTGATGTCTGGATGCCTAAAGAGGTACGAGTGGAAGTAATTCTTACCAGCTGCAACGGCAAAATCTATAGCCTAGGTATAGCTGTCTGGTTACCAAGCACATTCTTATACACAGGAACCAACCAAAGGGAAACTGAAGAAGTCATATAGGTAAATCTTCTCCTCTCTTTGGTGAATAAACAGATACCACCCTTGGAGGCACCTGCTGACCACAAGGCTGTCCATTACCGGTTATGGCAAAGGAGCTATCCGGTAAAGCAGCCCATTACTGGTTATGGCTGGCCATTATCAGTTCTGTTGGCAACCAGAGGAGTTCACAATGATTTTATCTTATCCTTGGAGAAGTTAATCTCTAATTTCTGCACTCTGAATAAAAATTGAAAACGAAGGTTCACTAGTGTCATGTTCCTGAATTCCTTTTGTGTTTTACAACTGCTAAATTTAAAAATGATTCAAAATCTTGACAATGTCAACAACTTGACTTTCATACAAACGATGGACAGGAAGATTTAAAAAATCAAAAGCAATTATAAGTTGAAAGATAAATGATGAAAAAGGACAAGGATATTTGGCAAGTGGGTTAAGCTCAAAGTATTCCTAATAAGAATACATGTACAACGATAGGCCTATCCAATTTTCTCCTAGAAATAAATATACATATACATACAATAAAAGCTATCGTAATGAAAACTTTCCCAGATTGATATTCTATATCCCACCTGGGACTGACTCCCAAATCTCCACATTGTGAAAATTCAGTGGCCAAGCCTCTGAACAGTAGTCAGAGGAACTGCTAGTACAGAAAACTCTGAGGCCCATCTTCATACAGAAGGCCTTTTTGGAGGAGTCTACTGTCATAGACTCACCCCACTTTGTAACCCTACACTCATCCCACTTTGTGACCCTAAAGATTTATAAGCTTAGAATAAATTCCCAAGCATACCCATAACGCAAATCAGGGGCCCATTGCATTGCTACTAAATTTTGCTTCAATCATAGCACCACTACTTAATTACAGTCACAGCTCTAAGAGTCAGTTGACAGAAATCCTATCAGCAGGTTCCTAGTGCATCTTACATCTTTGGTGTAGGGCAGGCAAAAGGATCTACAGCACATGATTGTCTAAAAGAACACTTTAAAGACAATCTGGCTAACTTGTTCTGAGCGCCCTTCTGAACACAGTAAACTACAACTCTTTCTGTCAACCATTCCCTAACTTCAGAGGGTCATGCGGAATCTATGCAACTTTCCATCATATCACTCAGGCTCCTAACACACATACAAACCTCACAGCTAAAAGAAAGAACATGGAATAGGGTAAAAGAAATGTCTAAGTGCCCCCAAATCAAAAATTTTAGAACTCCTGAGATATGAGCCTCCATTTTGATTGTGCTCAATGACGTGCATTTTGACAGAAAGAATAAGCTTTTAAAGAGAGTAAGACTTTAGACAAAAATCACTTAAAGTTAAAAGTTCACAAATCACCCTTTTGAAGCTTCTGTTTCAAACACATTGCAAATTATAACCTGGAATAGGGAATTATCATTCTCAAAATTCTCTTCAATAAAACCAAGATTTCAGATTCCTGCTAGGTACATAAGAGGGTTTATTTTCCACGATAAAAAGTATCTAAAATCTACCCAGTAGAATTATTGCACAGTGGGGCCCACAGGACAATGATTTCCAAGGGCTAGTCCTCATATAAAAAAAGGCCACAATAAATACATCTATATACTATGCCCCACTCTAACTTGACATGTGTAAACAAAAATATGACGAACCTTGCTTAAAAAAAGAAACTCCTGAGGAAAGAAAGGGATGGAAAACTCTACCAAGGCCACTTGAGTCAGAAACTCCAATTACTATTTCCACTGCCATGAAAGACACTCACCAAATACACTGACCATTCCAAGCACCAAGATAAACCAGTGACAGGGTTATTTATCACACTTGAATATTTCACTCAGATCACAGCTCAAACTGAGCTTTAGAAGAACTTCCTAGAAGAAGATGAGTTTGGAAAGGAAATAAACTGCTGGCAATCAACCCACTAGCCGAACATAAGTTCATCATTAGTCATGAAGGGTTGAGCTGTGATCAGTGAGACGCTACCAAACCCAGTCACTAGTTAATTCCAGTGTTTAGGCCATTATTTTTCACTCACAGTTCTTGAAACATCACCATGACATTTGCAAATGGAATTACAGTTTTTTCTCTCTTTTTTTAAATCTGGGTAGCACCATGGTTCGCTCTAATGTTAATTCCCTCACAGTATCCCACCCAAGATATCTGGCAATCCACGCAGCAGCCTGTGATGTACAAAGCAGCCCAAGTTTTAGACCCTCCCAACTCATCCCATTAAAATGTCAAATCCTAACCACACGAATAAAAACATAGCACTCTAGGAGATATTCTTCAATTTCCTGTTACAACCGATGAATCATAATACATAATAAAGCACTAAGTATGATTCCAAACACCAAACCATGTAATCAAGTTTGTAAACCAAAAATTGAGTCAACAAGCCATACCTTGCCTACAGCACAGACACAGCCAGATTATGAAGTTGATCTGTTTTTAGCTGCATGGGTGGTGGGATTTCTCACGGCTTCTGCTTTTTAAAGCATTCACTCTCATTCTAAAATGGTATGCTATACACAAAACCACCAATTTTATTCCAGAATACATCATCTTAATGTTAATAAAAAGCTTCTGTATGCACATACTGCCAATACATTTAAAAAGGCCCAAATTTTAACAAATAGACAAATTCATCAGACAAGAGATCATAAATTACTTTGGCCGAAAAAAATCTTTAAAAAAAATCTGGCTCAACATTCTGCTTGCAGGTTTCTACATATACGTGTATGTGGTGAGTGTGTAGGTGTAGATATATAGCTTTTTTTTAAGGGAATGGAGTATGGTCTAGCCCACTTTTCCATGGTTATGTAGGAACTACAATGTTCTTTGCTAGCAAAACAAGAAGTGCAAGGTCTGCATTTCCACCAACTCGATGCAAAGCCCCAAGAGCTTCCTGCAAAGTAAAGCCGGCACGGAGAATCCGGTTAATGTCCGCAGCAGGAAAAGTTAATGGTGCAAGAAAGGAGGGACTTGAGGATGGATGGCTGGTAGGTGGTACAAATTCTAGAAGTGGCCCTGCAGCTTCAGAACAGACATTTTCTCTAGTCTCAGGCCTGTCTGTCACTGGATTCTGTGTGCCCTGACCCAAATCTTTAACCAATATGAAACTGGATGACAAGGACTCAGTTTGCTCAGAAGTCTGACTGAGTGCATCCTCCTCACCTGCTAAAAGTCCGGGTGAAATTTCTACACCAAAGGTGCAATGTAGTTGATTGGACGTTTCAGCTGAGGCTACAGTGACAGAACTGCTCTCATTTATTGACTCCTTAGGCTTGGGGACACCTTCCTTATCAGTTAATACGCCATCCCCTGGACCCCTGAAGTTAATATTTTCTACATCTTCTACTCCAGCGTCAGTTGAAGTGTATGTTAATTCTTCTGTCTTCACTGTTACAGATACGGCCTGATGAAAGGAGACCTGTGAACACTGTTCACTCTGGGTAGCTGTAAGATGCTCATTTTGGGTCCATCTCTCAGAAAGGTCCTTAATACCTGTTTGGCCCTCAGTTACTGTCTCTGATTGACAGATAACTTCTTCCGATGTGTTTTCTGAAGCTGGTTTACTACTAATGACCAAAAGTTCATGAAGTTCCTTCAAGGCTGCTGTTACAGATGAGCAAGATTCCTCTGTGGACTCTACAGATGGCTGACAACTGCCACAGAGACTTATTAAAGAGGAGGGGCAATTCCCGTATTCTTTACTTGTTCCAGACATTTCAACATTACTTTCTGGAAGCTGTAAATCCTGAGTGGAAATGGAATTACTCAAAATTTCAGAGGAAGGGTTACATTTTGATGTTTCTACTTCCATCAAGGGATTATCTAAGGTGAGATCAGATGCACCGATGTTCCTGACGCTGGTATTCTGACCACCTGCTGAATTAAGCCCAGCAGCTAGGGACTCTTCAACTATATCTACTTCCATAAGTGTTTCTGAACTTGAGCAGCCAAAGCATCCTGAAGGTAGAATATTTTTCTCTGTACCCGAAAGGTCCACAGTCTGCTGTAGCCTGTCTCCTTTCATTGTAGCTTCCGAACCAATACTTCTTTGTTGATCCTGTTGCCTTTCTCCAAGAAGTTCAAGGTCCCCTGTGTTACAAAGATGTTCTCGGCCATGTAGAGCATTCTGTTGTACAACCTCATGCTGTTCATTCCTTGGTTCTTCATGCTGCTGAAGGCCACTCGCTTGACTCAGGTCCTGATATTCTGGATGCCAACCCTTTTCATCTTTTAGCCTCTGTGGTTCTTGCATCCTAGTGACAGATAAACTAACTTCCTGTCTTGTGTGGAGATGAGATGTGAGGCCCTGGGTGCTTCTTTCAGCAGATTTCTCTAGATTATCTGCAACAATGGCTTCTTCGAGTGAATTCTGCAAAGGCATAGCTGGACTCTGGTCTGCTGGAGCACTGTCTGCTGAAGAAGCACAATCAGAAAGATCCTGCAGAGGAAGATGCTCTTTCTTTTCAGAGGTTACCTGGAATTCAGCTGAAGCCTTCAAAGCCTTCAGAGCTTTAGGTTCAGTGCTGTCTGGGTCGCTGGGCTCAACAGGGCAGACTGAAGCAGAGACAGAGTGAGCAAGACTTGAAGGATTACCGATCTCAGGACTCTGTCCTGAAGGATGGGCTTGATGGTTAAATCCATCTGAAGTTGGTAATGATGACATTCCCAGTGAGGTAGTTTCTTTACCGCTTTTCTCTATATAGAACAACAGTGAAAGGAAAAAAGATTAATTAGCAGGTTACAAAGGCCACTAAACTATCAGAGAACACAAATCTAAACGGGACACAACAAAATCAGGTCCTTAAACTTGGGTTTGTCTTATATTTATAGACTTTATACAAGAACCATTCTCATCATGGTGGACTAATTTAACATCATAGCATCAGGATAAGAGGTAGGCATGTTCTTAACAAAATATGTGTACTGTCATTCAACATTTTTATTTAAGTACCACATAAGGGCTGAGTTAGTGCTCAAGACTGAAGGACATTTATGTATCTTTATTCTCAGTGGGTTCAGAACTCTAGAATAGTTTCTCCAAGTGTGTTCTCTCTATCACTTGCCCTAAAATCACCTGGGATGTTTCCTAAGCATGCAGATTCTGGATACCATCCTTGGGATAAACCCAGGAATTTGTATTTTCAGTAAGTTCCTCAGGTGATTCTTAAAAGCACAATACAATCTTGAGGATTTCAGTACTAGAATGATTCTCGTGTCAATTCACTTTCAGAGTGTCAAATGTGAACACTGAGAAGTCCAAACCAGGTATATCTGGGACAGAGCAGGAATTATAAAGAGAAATAAGAATGTGATACTACTCAGGGACCTTCAGAAGACAGAGAAGCAAACATTCTATTTACTTCTATCCAAACATTCCAAAAACTATGTGAGCTTGACTCAGAACCAAAAAAAGCACTAAAGATCAAACAGATTAAATCCCAATTATTATCTTACCAAATAATGCAATTTTAAAAAGGATTATCAGTTACTTTATCACATTAGCAACTAAGTAAGAATATTTAAGTACTTTAAGGGCAGGGAAATGTGGGCAGGGGAGGGCAGTGGAGGGATATAGTTCATAAATTTTCCAATAAGCAATAACAATTTAGATCCACTGCAACTTACTGACCACTCATAAAAAAATGGAAGGATTAAATACCACACCTCAATGTAAACATCATGATGTCTTTAAACATCAGTTCCAACTCTCCTTTTGCCACTAATCCAATTAAAAATTGACCTCTATGCAATTATTACAAGATCTTTAATTAAAAGTCAAAGGCTGGTAACAAAAATGACATCACAATACA
This sequence comes from Eschrichtius robustus, assembly GCF_028021215.1. Classification (NCBI taxonomy): domain Eukaryota; kingdom Metazoa; phylum Chordata; class Mammalia; order Artiodactyla; family Eschrichtiidae; genus Eschrichtius; species Eschrichtius robustus. The sequence goes on along the minus strand of NC_090826.1, from coordinate 12,297,144 downwards.
AACTATTAGGACAGATGCAACTCAAATGCTTCATGTTGACTGTATCTTAAGAAGTCATGAAGCAATGCAGTTATGATTCAAAAGGCTCTAAATCATTCTAATCCAACATAGGTTAACAGCTTGAAAAGATAAAGCACTATGTCAGGAAGTTACTGACTTCTTGTGAAATAATCTTAATAGTTTAGGGATAAACAGGAAAACAGCGTGTATCTCAGTGCAAACTATATTCATTAGAGTCTAGAAACACAGTTATTAGTTTTATTTATCAATCTCTAAGGCTGACTCTGAAAGAGGTTCAATTTTGAGTTAATGAGAACACAAAGATGCACTGTAGTGAAATATCCATGTTATTAGCAGCACAGAGGTGGGCAAAGGTAATGGCCTTCTGGCAACGGTACGTCAGTTATAACAGCTGGGGGAGGTGAAGGTGAACATGACCTCAATGTACTCCGTACTCACTATGAAAGCGGCATATAGTCCTCCCGTAGCTGAGATGGTCAGTTTCACTGGCCTAAGTCCTAAATGTAGGGGAGGACTGGGTCAGTACTATAGGACAGGAGAAGAGGATGAGGACAACGGACATTAATAATTAAAGATGGCTGCTTTTAACCCATCCTTACAAGGAAAATGAAAGAAAGAAGTAATTAAATGCTATATATCTAATTACAACCAGCCTGCAAACCCCTATAAAGTCCTAGGTTGATCGTCTAAAAAGACCACTTTTCCTTCTTTTAATAGATCAGTCAGTGCACTCAGGCTGACATTTATCATATCTGCACTACAGGGATATGGAAGCAGAGAGCCTCCTGTGGAAAACTGTCAGGCTAGGGAGAGAGGGAAAAGCAAAGTTTCAGCTCTTGTTGGAAGATTAAACTTCAGTCCTGCCTATGTTATTGACTCTGTGACCCTGGCCAAGTCACCTGGCCTGTTTCCATTTCTTCTTCAACAGAATGAAAATTTCAGCCCCTCTATAATGCTGGTAGTTGTGTGCAGTAATGTGAAAAATACACTTTCAGTTTTTCAGAAGAAAGGGACTTATAAAATCCCTAATAACACAGTCATCTCCAACAACAAAGTGCTGTGATGCTAATATTCTTGATCTGATATTCACAATGGTCATTTGTTATCGCTGGGATTTTTTCCCCCTTGAACTGTTCTAATGACTGATACAATTTTAAATAGGAAACCATGCTTAGATATGTATGTATGCCAACATACAAATACACATACAGGCTAGTTGTAACCAGATTAAACAAGGTGAAATGGTGAATAATGACAAGCTAAATTCTAGAACTGCTGCGGATACGAAGTCTTTCAGACCACAGACGATGACTGGGTGGAAGGCTTAACGTGGTGTCTATAAATACCTGGTCTGGGGCCCACTCCAGCTGCAGTACACACACACTACATGCATCATGGCTTCTGACGCTCTGTTTGAATTAGGAAACAGACAAGCAAACTCGGGTTAACAATGCAAACCACACAGCATGCAGGGTTATAGTCTCCATTCCTTTGCCATCTTTAAGATCAGGAACTGGCAGAGTCAAAGTGGGGGAATGTTCCTGTAGTTTGGACATCAAAAAGATTTGCTGGTTGCTTTAATTCTCTCACAATACATAAAGCAATGTGTCAACTTCAACAGATTTTCAACAGAACTTGGAAAGAAATTAATTTTACACACCTACACAGAGAATTCATGGGCAAACGTGAAATAGGTGAAAAAAAGTAGATCCATAGACGGAATTACATGATATGGAAATCCTATGGAGTAAAGGTGAGCGAACACATATTATAGAAACTTTCAAATTTTCTTTTTCAGTTGAGATTTATTTTTAGAAGAAAAACAAACCAAACCTGATTACTTATCCTGGCTTACCTTCTTTATTTTTTAAAATACTCTGAATTATTACTTTTTTGAATTATTTTTTAATCAATAGAAAAGATAAAGATATTCTGCTGTAGAGTATCCACCAAAGAGACAGTTTTTAGCAAAAATACGTTCACCTACTATGTCTAGAGGTAGGTGATTTTGATGATAGTGGGAAGCTGATGTTCCAAACAAACAGAATCTGATGTTGAAGAATTATCTCACTATTTAAACATTACAAAAATTAGCGCAAGCCATATATTGTCAGTAACAAAAGGTCACATGGGTAAAGAGCCACTTCCTTTTAATCCTTTAAAACTGGTACGCCCCCTTCACTATGGCTGAAAACATCTGTGGTTTCTATTTTAATCTCTTCAACTTTTTATTAAAAGAAAGTAATTACTCAAAGAGGGTAACCGTTAGTAGGTTATAAAGCACTGCTACCGTCAGCTAGTGTTTCTCCAGTAAAAGCACCAGAACTGTGGTGGGAACAATAGAGGTTTCACAAAATGATAACATATCCTCATTTTACTAATGTATAGTATTATGACTAAGCTAACAAGTTACTAAACAAAACAAAACAAAAAGTAAAACCTTCTAAGTAGATATGTAAAACTCATTCAAGCTTGCCTTGTGGGTAAGGTTAAAACTATTAATTTATTAGTCTTTCTCTGTCTGGTTGTTCAAAATTCTCCCCTTCCTACCAAATACTTAAATCACAACCCAAACTGTACTTCATATGTAAAACTGAGCCAAAAGGGTGGTGGTGGAGCAGATTCTGAACAAAGCCAGCTTGGAAACTCCATCTGCTACTCACGCTCATTCTAAAAAGTCTCAAGGCTAGACCACTGGATGTTCTCTGGTGATACACACTGGCAAAATCTGGCTGCTTATTGTTAAAGCTCTTATCTTTTTTGTCCTTAGGAGAAAGCTACTCCCTGAACTTGTAGCTCTAATACATTTTACTATATCAGCAAATGCAATGTGTGATATTAGTCACTAATGAAGAATTACAGCTCAAGACTTTAAAATAACTCAAACTTAAAAGTTAATTCTCTTTAGCTTCTAGAAAATATATTCCAGAGTCACTGTTCTGTAACAGATGGGGAAAATTTATCCACAGAAGTGGGATTTCGGCATAACTGTGTCCCTCCATTTTACCCAGAAAACTTGGTTTGATCTTTAGAATTAAAGAAGCTACAACAACTGAGACTTAGGAAAAAAAAGTATTAGGTAGCTTCATTTCGGTGGCAGCACTTTCAGTAGGTATTAAAAAGCTTAGTGCTGCTAAGTCACAGACACAATGTCATCCTCCAAAATAAATGGGCCTAAGAAAAGAACAAGAAAATTTCCAGGAAATGTTGAACTCAAAAGGAAGTTTCTGCTTACTGTTATAATTTTCTTCAAGAAAAAAAAACACAAGATTCTTTAGGAATCCTACCAAAATGTGCCTAAGCAAAGAACTCCCCACTCTATCTTGGACACAGCAATGGATTGCTATTTCTGGATCTATTGAAACACGGGAGTTTTTCTGTACTGTATTTAGAGATGGGAGGAGGCAGTAAGAAGACAAGGAACATACCTACAACAGGACGATGAGACTGATTACGACTGGAAAGGTCCCTATTCCCCTCTGAAGCTCCAACTTCCCTGGCTCACCCACCAATAACGAGTATTATTTAAGAGCTTCGCCACTCCAAATACCTGCATCCTCTACAGATTTTTGAAGGGCTTCTGCTAATTCTTGGTCTGCAATCTCCTCTGGCCGTACTTCCTCTCGCCCGGCCCCATATGCCAACCGGGCACACTCTGGTAACTCCCCCTCAGGAAGGAAGGTGGTCTTTGAGCCTGTGGTGCCGATCACGAGTACATTTTTCTTGAGGTCAATGGAACACTTAGAAAAAGAAACCAAACACTGATGATAGCAGATAGAACACGATGCAGGAAAATTATGATCTTGAATTTAAAACTCCATTCACAAAGAGCAACACTGACAGAGATGCCTCAGAAAACCAATTTTATCTAAAAGTATTTAAACTTTAAGCTGTGTGACATTGTTAATTTAGAATCTATATCTATATATATATATTTAATTTAATTTATTTATTTGTTTTTGGCTGCACTGGGTCTTCGTTGCTGCGCACTGACTTTTCTCTAGTTGCGGCAAGCAGGGGCTGCTCTTCGTTGCGGTGCATGGGCTTCTTTCTCATTGCGGTGGCTTCTCTTGTTGCGGAGCATGGGCTCCAGTAGTTGTGGCACGTGGGCTCAGTAGTTGTGGCGCGAGGGCTCTAGAGCGCAGGCTCAGTAGCTGTGGCGCACAGGCTTAGTTGCTCCGCGGCATGTGAGATCTTCCTGGACCAGGGCTTGAACCTGTGTCCCCTGAATTGGCAGGTGGATTCTTAACCATTGTGCCACCAGGGAAGCCCTAGAATCATTTTTTTTTTTAAATAAATTTATTTACTTATTTTTGGCTGCATTGGGTCTTCGTTGCTGTGCGCGTCTTTCTCTAGTTGTGGTGAGTGGAGGCTACTGTTCGTTGCGGTGCATGGGCTTCTCATTGCGGTGGCTTCTCTTGTTGTGGAGCTCAGGCTCTAGCCTCGTGAGCTTCAGTAGTTGTGGCACATGGGTTCAGTAGTTGTGGTGCACGGGCTCAGTAGTTGTGGCTCATGGGCTTAGCTGCTACGCAGCATGTGGGATCTTCCCGGACCAGGGCTCGAACCCAGGTCACCTGCATTGGCAGGTGGATTCTTAACCACTGTGCCACTAGGGAAGCCCCCTAGAATCTTTTTAAATATTTAAATTGTATAGCAGAATGATCTTTATGGGATACAGTTTACACTTCTTTGTCAAACACAGCAATTGTTCATGTCTGAATTCAAATGCAATACATATTCATTGTACAAAATTTGGAAAACTGCACGCCATAATCAGCAGCCACACCTTTTAGAAACATATCAGTGACTTTTTAAAAACTAAAACTGAGACATACCATTTATATAGGTCTACATTTTTGCTTTTTGCTTAGTGTATAAAGTACAGCTTATATTTAAAGTCTATGCCAATGGTCTCAAAAGTGATATATGGACAAGACGAGCTCTACAAAAGTATTCTGTATTTCATACTTATGCTATCCTCTTTTTCAGTATATTTTTATAATTACTTAATATAGGACAGTTACACACATATATTTTGAATCCGTAAAGCTGGAGACTGCTAGTCTATACCATGACTTAAAAATAGCGATAAATAAATAAATAAATAGGAAGAGATTAGCAACAAGTTAATAAATCAGGTTTTATTTATATGTGCATTCGCTCATTCCTTCTACTTAAAACTATGCACCTGGATTTGAATATCAATGCAATATATTTCAATGGGAATTTAACATTAAACATTTAAAAAAGAGTATTAGTGTGCTTGCTTAGGAAGCACATATACTAAAACTGAAACGATGCAGAGATTAGCATGGCCCCTGCGCAAGGATGACACGCAAATTCGTGAAGTGTTCCATATTTTTATATTACTCAGCCATAAAAAAGAACGAAATACTGCCATTTTCAGTGATGTGGATGGACCTAGGGATTGTCATACTGAGTGAAGTAAGTCAGACGGAGAAAAACAAATATATGAATATTGCGTATATGTGGAATCTAAAAAAAATGGTACAAATGAACCTATTTACAAAACAGAAACTGAGTCACAGATGTAGAAAACAAACTCATGGTTTCCAAGGGTGGGAGGGATAAATTGGGAGATTGGGATTGACATATACACACTACTATATATATATCGATAAGATAGATAACTAATAAGAACCTACTGTATAGCACAGGGAATTCTATTCAATAGTCTGTAATGACCCATATGGGAAGAGAATCTAAAAAAGAGTAGACAGCTGAAACTAACACAACATTGTAGTAAATCAACTATACTCCAATTTAAAAAAAAGAAAAAAAAGAATATTAGTGACATAAAAATGTTGACTAGATATGAAACCGTGTTGGGAAAATTTTTACTACCCAAGAGCACAATAATTGCTTCTTCAATGAGTGAAGTTTATCTTTAAACAAATTATTAGGCTTCAGAATGGAAATATAAAAATCACTGCAAATGAAAATATTTATAAATCATTCTCCCTGTACTAAATAAACATTTCCATTCCCAACATCTTATGTACACCTTTTTCCTTAATCTCGAAGCTCTTCTCCCCAAGTATTGTTTGACCAGCTACTAAGGATTTACTAAACTTAGGCTCGCAGTAAAATCATCATTGTGTATTATGTACATCTCCCTACAAACCCATCAAAAAATTACTTGAGGCACTTCCCTGGTGGTCCAGTGGTTAAGACTCTGCACTCCCAATGCAGGGGGCCTGGGTTCAATCCCTGATCTGGGAACCAGATCCCGCATGCCACAACTAAGAGCCCGCATGCCACAATCAAAAGATCCCGCACTTGGCAGCGAAGATCCCACATGCCACAACGAAGACCCAGAGCAGCCAAATAAATAAATATTTTTTAAAAATTGTTTTAAAAAAATTACTTGAGTTCTAATCAGAAACTAAAAATTACACAAGGGAACCAAATTGTCCATTATAGTCTCAAAACAGATGGCAAGATTCAACAGATTCAGAACGATTTCACAAAAAGGTTCTATTTCTACTGATACAGAATTTCAAACCTTGTATATGACAACATCACCAATTAAGGACCTTTCCAGGTTTGAAGTCATGCTTCTTAGTTTTGCAGTATATACAGCCATGATGGAATAACCATTTAACACACAAAAAGCCAACACAAAAAGAAAGTGAAGCTCTTAATTACCTGATGCCGTTTCAGCATGTCCAGTCCCAAAAGCATGTCCATGGGCTGTTCCTCAAGTATAGAGAAGGAACACGCCAGGAAATCTCCTTCAATTTGAACCTGAGCTAAAGCACATGAAGAAAGGAAGAGGTTACTGATTTTTCCAGGGAAGGTCTGGAAATGTATCTATCATTCTGTGTCTTTCTTCCTGCAATCAGTCAAAGTCAAGCCAAAGCATGCAAACAAGTGAGTGAAGTATGAAAATCCAATAAGACCAATAATCAGGTTAAAAGCCAATGAAGGCACCAGCTCATAAAGTGGATTGGGTAGAACTACTGCCCACAAGACCTGGCTTGATATATGATACATGCTCAGCTGGTGAGGAAAGCTGGCATTAAGAATTTAAAAAAAAAAAAAAGAAGAAAAAAAGACCAAGACCAATTCCTCCAATATTAACCACCTGCTTCCTGTACACTTACAAAAGGCTTTCTAAAAGGAAAATAAAATCAGTACACTTTAAACCTTTTAAATTAAGCTCCAAGAAGTAAACTGTTTATTACTGCCTGTTATAACCAAGTTTCTTTGCTTGAAGTCTCCTGCCTTGCCGCTTTCCTCAATTACTCCTCTTATTTCATATGTAAGATGTTTTTTAAAAAAAAGACTTTGTCATTAACTATGTCTTATGAGCAGAAAAGTATATGAAATATATATATATATATATATATATATATATATACTGTACATATATAGTATAAAGCATAATAAAACAAATACCCATGCATCTATTTCCCAGGTTAAGAAACAGAAAACTAAGAAGTTTCCTGTATGTCCTACTGATCATAGCTTATTCTTTGCCTCCTCCAACCCTCCCAACTATCTTGGTTTTTATGTTAATCATTCCCATCTTTTCTTAGAGTTCTTACCATTTTTCTATGATTTCTAAGCAACATTTTGGTTAGTTTTGTGGTTTTGAACTATGACTTGCTTCTTTTACCCAAAAGATATTTTGAGATATTTTATTCCTGTGGGTGCACGTGACTATATTTCTTTCATTTATACCACCCCTAAGAGTAAGTACTATAATGTCTAGGACACCACCACTGATTTATTTATCCATTCTGCTGCTATGGGACTTTTGGGTTGCTTCCAGTTTCTGCCGTTGTAAGCAATGCTAACGTGAGCATTCTTGCACTTGTCTCCTGGTGTGCCGTGAGTTTCTCTAAGGTATACTCTAAAAACACACAGGGTTCTAGGGGATATTAGCTCAGCTCTACTTGATGCTGAATTATTTTCCAAAATGTTTCCAGGGTTTTTGTTTTTTTTTTTTCCAGGGGTTTTTGGAAAGTTCCCATTGTTCCACATTCTCCCAACACTCAATATTACTAGATTTAAAATCTGGCAAGTAATTCTCTATTTCCCTGATTAATGAGATAAAGCAATTTTTCACACACTTATTAACCATTTGAGTTTCCTCTTAAAGTGCTTGTTCAAATGTTTCTGCAATTTTTTTATATACCAGTTTTGCTTACTGAGTTGGAGGATACACAAACACACAGAATACATATATATTCTAAATATGAATCCTTTATTAGTTATACATGTTACTAAGTTCTTTCTTAGTTTGTGTTTGTTCACTTTCTTTAAGATGTGTTTGATGAAAAGTTCTTAATCTTAATCGGCTGTATTTATCAAATAATTTCCTTCGTATCTTTTAAAGAACCCCTTCCCTACACAAGACATTCTCCTATATTTTCTTCTAAAAGCTCTGACTTTGCCTTGCACATCCAGGCCTTTAATCAACCTTGAATTGACTTTTGTGTGTGATGTGAGACAGGGTCCAATTTCCAATTTATTTTTTCCACATGGATACCCAATTGTCCTAGCACATTTCCTGAAACTTTCCCACTGCTCCATAAGATTTCCCCTCTCATTTATCAAGGTTCATGTTAAGCATGGGTCTGCTTCTGTTCTAGTCCTTTGGTCTTGATATTATCTAGAAGGGGAAGTTATTCCAGAGTATCTTGACTACTCCTGCCATAAAGGGCCTACATAAAATTTAAAATTAACACATCAAGTCTCACAAACAAAACAAAACAAAACAATTTATTGGGGTTTTAAATGTATTACAACGACTCTGTTGACGAATGTGGGAGAACTACCACCTCCAACATACTGAAACTTCCTATCCATGGTGTAGCTCTCCTTTACTTAGACTACCCTTATTGTTATAAGGTTTTCTTGATACCTATCATAGCCAAAGTTGCAAAATGGTACAACTTGTGCAACCAAAAGAAGGACACAAGGGATTGGTATTTTTTGTCTCCTATTATCTTCTCACTAAAAACCATGAGAAATCTAAGAACTCAGACTCTGAAGCAACTGGTTTGTGGTATTCTTACCCAATTTCAGTCCTACTGTGTGTAAGAAAGTACATAAGAGGTAAGGTATTTAAACTATCCTTATTCTATAGAAATCAATAATAGAAAACACGGAGACTTCTAATAATAGACAAATGTATTAAAACAGGAAAAATGAAACAGATATGAAGAGGAAAACAGGTAGAAAAACTACCACTTGCAATGAAAGAAAAGTAATTTACAGTAAAAAAACCACTTTTTTATCTGCAAATTAAAGGGATAAAACTAAAAATACTTGATTGTATAAGGAAATTAAGGTGAATGTTCAATCAGTGCTGGAGAAACTAGATTGGTACCAGTTAACAATATCAAGAGCCTTGAAGAGTATTCATAATCTTGGATTTAGTAGGTTCACTTATGGGAATTTTAACTAAGGAAAAAAAAAATCAGTTTGCACAAAACTACACAAAAATGCACTTCCATGTTACAATGACAAAATATTGACAGAAAAATATATCCCAAAGGTTGACCATTAAACCCATACAACAGAATGCTATGCATTTATTTAAGTGATGCTTATGAAATTTATAATGGCAATTGGAAAATGCTCTTACTTTTTCTTAAAGCAAAGTATAAAAATTCTATATAGTATTATATGATCACCTTTTATAAGAAAACAATGCCAGAAAGAGATATGTCCAAATGCTACTACTGATTGATTCTCACCTAAAAGAATCATTTTTGCTTCTTTTCACATTTCTATACTTTCAAAAGTCTCTACAATGAGCAACTAATTAAATGGATAATGAAAGAAAAAAACAAAGAAAAGAACAATTCTGATTAAAGACGAAGGACTGAACACATGTATTTAACCTAACTTACTCCTAAAAAAAGCACAATAAAAAGTCGTTTTTCTTCTAAAATGTACAGATTACTAAGGCCAAAAATAATGGAAGAGATAACTGAAACACAGTTTTGGAACTAGAAAGCAGATGACAATAAGGAAAACTAAGCAGCAACCCTTTTTAACATCACAGAACTCCCAAGAGGCTGATGAGCTCGCTGAAACAAGTACCTCTGCACGCAGGGGTGGAGTGAGCCCAAAGCAGGAGCACTGGTTAAAGGTCTACGGAGGCACAATTGGACCTCGGGGCTCCTCTCCTGCACTCTGCTCAGCCAGGTGACTAGCGCCTCACCCCAACAGTAGACAAGAGGTTTATTTTCTCAAGAGGCTGAAACAGAGGCTCTAGTAAGAGAGGTGGGCATGAAGGAAGACAGAGATACAACAACAAGCACCAAACTGAAAACTAGAGGGGTTAAATGGAAGCTTACTGAGACTCTAGCTTTTTTCTCTGTCCCAACTTCCAGATCACCCACAATCAGCATGGCTGCCCACCCAACTAATCTTCCAAATAGCCTTTTGGTGTCCCACTCTTCAAATATGAGCAGACGCCAAGGATCACCAGACACTTGAGAAAAACCATCTAACATGAAAGAAAACTGTACCAAACAGAAAAGAAAGGTTAGAAGACAAAGTTGAGGAAATCTCGTTAAGAACCTCCCAAAACACAATGAAAGAAAGAGAAAGAAAATAAAACTAGAGGACAAGTCCATGATAGTAGATTATCCTACCTGAATAACAGACATCGCAGAGGGGAGGAAATCATTATCAGAACCATTTTTCCAGACTGAAAGGTATCTAGCACAGTAGATGAAAAGAGATCTACTACACCCAAGTACATCATTGTGAAATTTTAAAACACTGAGGTCAAAGAGAAGATCTATAAGCTTCAGAAAGGGAAAAGAAATCTGACACATAGAAGATCAAGAGTCAGAATAGCGGCCAGCTTCTCCAAAGCCACGCTGACAAAAATCATGACGGAAAGTGATTTCCAACATAGTCAGATGGGTAGAATGTTGGAAAAAAAGACGTGTTCTGATATTTAAGGACTCAATTTACTCCTGTGCACTTCTTCTCAGAAAGTTACTGGAAGATGTACTCTAATAAACCAAGGAGTGCAAAAAAAAGAAAAAAGTATGGGATCCGTATCATCCAACGTAAGATGGAAGTGAAAGGCACCCTTCAGGACCCAGATTCCAAAACAGCAGCTATGAAGCAGCCTTGAACCCCTAGTCCCGGCTGGAAGAAGCATCTTCAATAGGATGACGTGTATAAGGGAGATTTACACACTAGGTAAGTGTTTAGGGATGAGTAACAACCAAAACACCGAATGACACACACATACAAAAGACAAAAATTTCGAGAAAAAATACTAGACATGAAAGGAAAAATAATCTTTTTCAATTAGATGGCTCAGCTCTCAACAGTATTTACATAGTCCTGTCAGTAAATAGCACTATAAATGTGTTACTTAGAAATATGGAGGTAAGAGAAGCAAGAAAAACTACAATCCTGCAGCCTGTGGACCAAAAACCACAGTTACAGAAAGATAGACAAGATGAAAAGGCAGAGGGCTATGTACCAGATGAAGGAACAAGAAAAAACCCCAGAAAAACAACCAAATGAAGTGGAGATAGGCAACCTTCCAGAAAAAGAATTCAGAATAATGATAGTGAAGATGATCCAGGACCTCGGAATAAGAATGGAGGCAAAGATTGAGAAGATGCAAGAAATGATTAACAAAGACCTAGAAGAATTAAAGAACAAACAAACAGAGATGACCAATACAATAACTGAAATGAAAACTACACTAGAAGGAATCAATAGCAGAATAACTGAGGCAGAAGAACGGATAAGTGACCTGGAAGACAGAATGGTGGAATTCACTGCTGCGGAACAGACTAAAGAAAAAAGAATGAAAAGAAATGAAGACAGCCTAAGAGACCTCTGGGACAACATTAAACGCAACAACATTCGCATGATAGGGGTCCCAGAAGGAGAAGAGAGAGAGAAAGGACCAGAGAAAATATTTGAAGAGATTATAGTCGAAAACTTCCCTAACATGGGAAAGGAAATAGCCACCCAAGTCCAGGAAGCGCAGAGTCCCATACAGAATAAACCCAAGGAGAAACACGCCGAGACACATAGTAATCAAAGTGGCAAAAATTAAAGACAAAGAAAAATTATTGAAAGCAGCAAGGGAAAAACGACAAATAACATACAAGGGAACTCCCATAAGGTTAACAGCTGATTTCTCAGCAGAAGCTCTGCAAGCCAGAAGGGAGTGACATGATATACTTAAAGTGATGAAAGGGAAGAACCTACAACCAAGATTACTCTACCCGGCAAGGATCTCATTTAGATTTGATGGAGAAATCAAAAGCTTTACAGACAAGCAAAAGCTAAGAGAATTCAGCACCACCAAACCAGCTCTACAACAAATGCTAAAGGAACTTCTCTAAGTGGGAAACACAAGAGAAGAAAAGGACCTACAAAAACAAACCCAAAACAATTAAGAAAATGGTCACAGGAACATACATATCGATAATTACCTTAAACGTGAATGGATTAAATGCCCCAACCAAAAGACATAGACTGGCTGAATGGATACAAAAACAAGACCCATATATATGCTGTCTACAAGAGACTCACTTTAGACCTAGGGACACATACAGACTGAAAGTGAGGGGATGGAAAAAGATATTCCATGCAAATGGAAATCAAAAGAAAGCTGGAGTAGCTATACTCATATCAGATAAAATAGACTTTAAAATAAAGAATGTTACAAGAGACAAGGAAGGACACTACATAATGATCCAGGGATCAATCCAAGAAGAAGATATAACAATTATAAATATATATGCACCCAACATAGGAGCACCTCAATACATAAGGCAACTGCTAACAGCTATAAAAGAGGAAATCGACAGTAACACAATAATAGTGGGGGACTTTAACACTTCACTTACACCAATGGACAGATCATCCAAAATGAAAATGAATAAGGAAACAGAAGCTTTAAATGACACAACAGACCAGATAGATTTAATTGATATATATAGGACATTCCATCCAAAAACAGCAGATTACACGTTCTTCTCAAGTGCGCACGGAACATTCTCCAGGATAGATCACATCTTGGGTCACAAATCAAGCCTCAGTAAATTTAAGAAAATTGAAATCATATCAAGCATCTTTTCTGACCACAACGCTATGAGATTAGAAATGAATTACAGGGAAAAAAACGTAAAAAAGACAAACACATGGAGGCTAAACAATACGTTACTAAATAACCAAGAGATCACTGAAGAAATCAAAGAGGAAATCAAAAAATACCTAGAGACAAATGACAATGAAAACACGACGACCCAAAACCTATGGGATGCAGCAAAAGCGGCTCTAAGAGGGAAGTTTATAGCTATACAAGCCTACCTAAAGAAACAAGAAAAATCTCAAGTAAACAATCTAACCTTACACCTAAAGAAACTAGAGAAAGAAGAACAAACAAAACCCAAAGTTAGCAGAAGGAAAGAAATCATAAAGATCAGAGCAGAAATAAATGAAATAGAAACAAAGAAAACAATTGCAAAGATCAATAAAACTAAAAGTTGGTTCTTTGAGAAGATAAACAAAATTGATAAGCCATTAGCCAGACTCATCAAGAAAAAGAGGGAGAGGACTCAAATCAATAAAATCAGAAATGAAAAAGGAGAAGTTACAACAGACGCCGCAGAAATACAAAGCATCCTAAGAGACTACTACAAGCAACTTTATGCCAATAAAATGGACAACCTGGAAGAAATGGACAAATTCTTAGAAAGGTATAACCTTCCAAGACTGAATCAGGAAGAAATAGAAAATATGAACAGACCAATCACAAGTAATGAAATTGAAACTGTGATTAAAAATCTTCCAACAAACAAAAGTCCAGGACCAGATGGCTTCACAGGTGAATTCTATCAAACATTTAGAGAAGAGCTAACACCCATCCTTCTCAAACTCTTCCAAAAGATTGCAGAGGAAGGAACACTCCCAAACTCATTCTATGAGGCCACCGTCACCCTGATACCAAAACCAGACAAAGACACTACAAAAAAAGAAAATTACAGACCAATATCACTGATGAATATAGATGCAAAAATCCTCAACAAAATACTAGCAAACAGAATCCAACAACACATTAAAAGGATCATACACCACGATCAAGTGGGATTTATCCCAGGGATGCAAGGATTCTTCAATATACGCAAATCAGTCAATGTGATACACCATATTAACAAATTGAAGAAGAAAAACCATATGATCATCTCAATAGATGCAGAAAAAGCTTTTGACAAAATTCAACACCCATTTCTGATAAAAACTCTCCAGAAAGTGGGCATAGAGGGAACCTACCTCAACATAATAAAGGCCATATATGACAAACCCACAGCAAACATCATTCTCAATGGTGAAAAACTGAAAGCATTTCCTCTAAGATCAGGAACGAGACAAGGATGTCCACTCTCACCACTATTATTCAACATAGTTCTGGAAGTCCTAGCCACGGCAATCAGAGAAGAAAAAGAAATAAAAGGAATACAAATTGGAAAAGAAGAAGGAAAACTGTCACTGTTTGCAGATGACATGATACTATACATAGAGAATCCTAAAACTGCCACCAGAAAACTGCTAGAGCTAATTAATGAATATGGTAAAGTTGCAGGATACAAAATTAATGCACAGAAATCTCTTGCATTCCTATACACTAATGATGAAAAATCTGAAAGAGAAATTATGGAAACACTCCCATTTACCATTGCAACAAAAAGAATAAAATACTTAGGAATAAACCTACCTAGGGAGACAAAAGACCTGTATGCAGAAAACTATAAGACACTGATGAAAGAAATTAAAGATGATACCAACAGATGGAGAGATATACCATGTTCTTGGATTGGAAGAATCAACATTGTGAAAATGAGTATACTACCCAAAGCAATCTACAGGTTCAATGCAATCCCTATCAAATTACCAATGGCATTTTTTACGGAGCTAGAACAAATCATCTTAAAATTTGTATGGAGACACAAAAGACCCCGAATAGCCAAAGCAGTCTTGAGGCAAAAAAATGGAGCTGGAGGAATCAGACTCCCTGACTTCAGACTCTACTACAAAGCTACAGTAATCAAGACAATATGGTACTGGCACAAAAACAGAAACATAGATCAATGGAACAAGATAGAAAGCCCAGAGATTAACCCACGCACCTATGGTCAACTAATCTATGACAAAGGAGGCAAAGATATACAATGGAGAAAAGACAGTCTCTTCAATAAGTGGTGCTGGGAAAACTGGACAGCTACATGTAAAAGAATGAAATTAGAATACTCCCTAACACCATACACAAAAATAAACTCAAAATGGATTAGAGACCTAAATATAAGACTGGACACTATAAAACTCTTAGAGGAAAACATAGGAAGAACACTCTTTGACATAAATCACAGCAAGATCTTTTTTGATCCACCTCCTAGAGTAATGGAAATAAAAACAAAAATAAACAAGTGGGACCTAATGAAACTTCAAAGCTTTTGCACAGCAAAGGAAACCATAAACAAGACCAAAAGACAACCCTCAGAATGGGAGAAAATATTTGCAAATGAATCAACGGACAAAGGATTAATCTCCAAAATATATAAACAGCTCATTCAGCTCAATATCAAAGAAACAAACACCCCAATCCAAAAATGGGCAGAAGACCTAAACAGACATTTCTCCAAAGAAGACATACAGATGGCCACGAAGCACATGAAAAGATGCTCAACATCACTAATTATTAGAGAAATGCAAATCAAAACTACAATGAGGTATCACCTCACTCCTGTTAGAATGGGCATCATCAGAAAATCTACGAACAACAAATGCTGGAGAGGGTGTGGAGAAAAGGGAACCCTCTTGCACTGTTGGTGGGAATGTAAATTGATACAGCCACTATGGAGAACAATATGGAGGCTCCTTAAAAAACAAAAAATAGAATTACCATATGACCCAGCAATCCCACTACTGGGCATATACCCAGAGAAAACCGTAATTCAAAAAGACACATGCACCCGAATGTTCATTGCAGCACTATTTACAATAGCCAGGTCATGGAAGCAACCTAAATGCCCATCAGCAGACGAATGGATAAAGAAGTTGTGGTACATATATACAATGGAATATTACTCAGCCATAAAAAGGAACGAAACTGAGTCATTTGTTGAGACGTGGATGGATCTAGAGACAGTCATACAGAGTGAAGTAAGTCAGAAAGAGAAAAACAAATATCGTATATTAATGCATGTATGTGGAACCTAGAAAAATGGTACAGATGAGCCAGTTTGCAGGGCAGAAGTTGAGACACAGACGTAGAGAATGGACATATGGACACCAAGGGGGGAAAACTGCGGTGAGGTGGGGATGGTGGTGTGCTGAATTGGGCGATTGGGATTGACATGTATACACTGATGTGTATAAAATTGATGCCTAATAAGAACCTGCAGTATAAAAAAACAAACAAAACAACTAATACTAAACTTTTATTGGGTTATTTGTATGGAAATATGTTAATATAAATGTTTCAGACATTACATGAAATTTCTAAAAATCTTATATTTGTATTTGTATGGAAATATGTATGGAAATATGTTAATATAAATGTTTCAGACATTACATGAAATTTCTAAAAATCTTATATTTGTATGGAAATATGTATGGAAATATGTTAATATAAATGTTTCAGACATTACATGAAATTTCTAAAAATCTTATATGTTCTGGTATAATGTTATATGTAATAATCCTAGTTATTACTTTAAAATGTATATCTCAGAAATAACTAATTTTCTTGTCAACTGCATTATTATGAACTTTCATCAAATCTTTAACCGTGGTCATTTTTAAGTCTTTTGTCATTTACAGACAGTTCTGGGTGTACTCTGATGATTTTGCAAATATGTTCCTATAAAAGGGTTTCATCTTCAAAAAAAAAAAAAAAAAAAAAAAAAAAGAAATATGGAGGTAAGCACCACAAGAAATCAGCTAAAATAGTGGAAAGGGATCATCTCTAAAGAGCAGGAAACAGAGGTACATAGGGGACTGGTGTTCTTTTGTAACCAGCTAAACGATGTTACATTATAACTCTGATAGACTATAGGGTTTAAAATTGCTAGGGACTGAGCGTGCTGGATCAGACGCCCCTATCCAAAAGGAATTTTTAAAGTCCACTACCCTACAAAGACTCCCAGTGCCCTGCACTCACCTAGATGTACCCTTCCAATAATCTTCTGGGTGCCCACTCCTTTGGCGATCCCTGCCCACCGACGGTCCACCAGCCTCATTATATTACACCTTTCTGCACAAGCTTGGCTCATAATAGTCATCTGGGCACCTGGAGGTGGAGGGAAACATCAGGTAACAAAGACAAAATCCACATGTGTGGGAAGATAAAAAAATGCAGCACTAAGAACAGGGCAGAAAGCAAGTATACTCTCAAGCTTCTGTCTGTGTACAATTATTCCTACCTAGCGGGCTTCCTGCTACACTTAGTTCAACTTTCAGTTTTACATTGCAATCTGAAACACAGTGTAGAAACTTCACATTGAGGGAAATAACATTGTTTAAATGTAATAATTAAATGATATTTTAAAACTTTAAAAAAACAGCAAAACTACGTGGAAAGGATTTCCAAAAAGTCAAACTATGTCTACAGATGGAAACACTCAATTAAGCACTACTGCACCCTCAGATCAGTTTTCACTGAGTATCTCTAAACATCTTACCAAGTTATTTTTATTTCAAACTCTGGGACACTCTAATTTACCAGTTAAAAAATACATCATGCAGTCTCTCAAAAAAACTAGAACTGAACTCTCCATTCTCTGCTCCAACAATTAGACCCTCTTTCCTATCAGGAAGAGGGCACTAAGGTCTTTTCTCTCCTGGTTACATACACTCACCCACAGAGCTGGAGTCAGCCTGTGCAGAAGACAGATGCTTCTCTCATCTTTATCGAGGGTCCTAATCTCTCCCACAGAATCTAGTTCCACATTCCTGTGTGTCTGGACATGTCTATCTGAAAGCCAATAGGTATAAATACTCTTTCTCCCCAAATAATTCTCACTTTGGATTTCTCTCCTTGCCAATGGAATTCTTTTTCTTACAACCATAAAACATAGGCAACTGTTCACTTTCCACCCCCCTTCTTATAGCCTTCTCCCAACTCTCAAACTCAGTTCCAATCCTGTTAATAAGTTCTGGGCAATTTCTGACCTTTCTTCTTCTAACCATAGCAATTAACCTGGCTCACACTCTATCCCTCTAGCTAGTGGACAACTTCTCTGGTTTCCAATCCTCTCTGTGGATATACAGTTTAAAGCAAGGAAATAGTTCTGATCCTTAGGGGTACAGAATACTCCAGAACTGCCACTGCCTTCAATCTTCTTAAAATACCACCTTCTTCAGATCCCTTATTCATCTGCTCAGTTCCTACTGTTTACAAGATCTTCAAACCCACATCACCACAGCCTCAGATCCCACCTCACCCTGGTCCAACTATTTCCAGCTGCTATAGACTGAATGTTTGTGTCCCTCCAAAATTCAGGTTGAAACCTAATTCCCAATGTGATATTAGGAAGTGGGGCCTTTGGAAGGTGATTAATTAGGTCATGAGTGTGGAACCCTCATGAATGGGATTTAGTGCCTTTATAAAGGAGACCCCAGAGAGCTCCCTCTCCCCTTCCACCGTGTGAGGACACAGGGAGATGTTCATCTATGAACTAGGAATCAGGTACCCAATTTGCCAGCATCTTTTTTTTTGGGCCACGCTGCAGGGAGCCCCCCACCAGGGATCAAACCCGCACCTGCATTGGAAGTGTGGAGTCTTAACCGCTGGACCGCCAGGGAAGTCCCTCTGCCAGCATCTTGATCTTGGACTTCTCAGCCTCCAGAACCGAGAAATAAATCTGTGTTGTTTATAAGCCACCTGGTCTACGGTGTTGTGGCAGCCCAAACAGCCTTAGATACCAGCCTTACAGCCTGACTGCTCTAAACCTTCCACTTTACCCAGAGGAATGTGTCTCCTTTGTCTCTTACTCACTCTGACCCTCCTGTAGAGTGCCCCTTCCTCTACTTTCACTTTCTTTGAATTCTACTTATGCTTTTAAGGCCCAGCTCAAGACCCATCTCCTCCCCAGCTGACTGTCCTCTCCCACTGATCTCTCCTCTCATTCAATTCCAACACTTCCTGTTCATATTACCCACAGATAACTTATACTTTATGGGCACTTAAAGCTCTTGGCATTTGAGGAAGGTTAAGAGTCAAGAAGGCCCAGAAATAATGAAGGAAAAGGGAATTTGGGAAGGCAATTCTTTTTTTTCCCCCTTCCTCACTCCACTCCTCATAAGCTAGTTATTGGTGTAAAGTCTGCAAACGCAGGATGAGAAGGGTCCCTTTCACTGCTCTCCTGCCTCTTCTTAAGACTCAGGTCAAAGCCCCGATCCTCTGCCCATGGAGACAGCTCAGTTCAAACGCCGTCTCTTTGGAGAAGCCACGCCTGAGCAACCCAGTCAGAGTGAGAATGTGGTCTTCATGTTCATCCAACACGCATCTGGTTTTTGCACAGTGGTTAAGAGTTCTGGCTTCAGGCAGATCTGGGGCTGAATCCAAAGTCTACTGTTCATGAACTCTGTATACCTGGAAGAGTGATTTCCCCCCTCTATATCTAAGTTTCCTCATCTGTAAAACAGGGATAATAGAACATAGCTCATAGGGATAGTCTGAGGATTAAATAAAATTGAAGATGATATACTAAGCACCTAGCATGGTGCTTGGCACATAGTAAGGGCTCAATAAATGCTGAGTGTTATATCAGGGTCTCTTATGAATTTCTCTCTCACTCATAGGAGCCCTATGAAGCTCCAGTCTTACCCCCAAGCACTCAGCACAAGGTCCTGCACATAGCACTCAACAGCAAATAATCAGCAGATTTACTCCTCCCAGGAATATAGGCATCTCAGGACACAAACTCCTTTTTTTTTTTAGTTTATTTTATTTATTTATTTTTGGCTGCGTTGGGTCTTCATTGCCGTGCGTGGGCTTTCTCTAGTTGTAGCGAGCGGGGGCAACTCTTTGTTGTGGTGCGTGGGCTTCTCATTGCGGTGGCTTCTCTTGTTGCGGAGCACGGGCTCTAGGCGCGGGGGCTTCAGTAGTTGTGGCTCACGGGCTCTAGGGCACAGGCTCAGTAGTTGTGGCGTATGGGCTTAGTTGCTCCGCGACTTGTGGGATCTTCCCGGACCAGGGCTCGAACCCGTGTCCCCTGCATTGGCAGGTGGATTCTTAACCACTGCGCCACCAGGGAAGCCCAGGACACAAACTCTTTTAACAGTTGAAACCTAGCATGTGCTCAGGTATTTGTGGATGAACGAGTGGAAGAAAACCTACTTGAGCAGGGGTTTTTACTTCTCTAGGAACACACTCTATCTCATGGCCTCAAGAGAGATACCTAGAATGAAGGCACAAGACCACTCGATTACACTCACATGGTGCTGCTCTGTGTGGTCTTACTCAAGAGCAAAGTGTTGTTACTGAGAGCAAAGGTGCCAGTGAGTACAGGCATTATCTGAATGCTCAAGTGGGGAACTCTGGTCTCCTGACCTGGCTGTTAAGTTCTTTAAGGGCAAGAACCATGCCCCATACACCCTTATACTCCTCACAGCTCCCGGTAAAGTGCTGGCACGCAGACCAAGCTGAAATATGTTTGACCTCTACTCTACACACCTCCTTCTTATAGCTCCTTATTCTAAACCCATTTACTCCTGTTTCTTATAGAGGTATCCTAGAAATTAGGATGCCAATTAAGGGGAGGTAGGAAGATAAAGGAGACACTGCAAAATACAAAACTGGTTAAGAAATAATTAAAGAAAAACCTATTACAAAGAAAAGATTGGCAAGTGAAACAATAACCCCTGGGCTTGTTAGTCAGCTGTCCAAAGGACTACTGCCATCTTTAACAGACACCAGTCTCCCCTTCTCCCTGTGTCAGGTCAGAATGTTGGATGTAGAGACAAAGACACAAAAGATGGAGACATCACCTGAGTCAACAAAGGCTTTCACAGGATGTCCATTCACTTTGCAGTTAATATAAAGCATCACTACTTGGCCAAAACTTTCCGGAGCCTCTTCCATAGCTATTGTCATGTTTTCCTCAATGTTCTGTTGCCTGTAACAAACCAAAACCAGGCACACTAAAAGCATTATTTCCATGAAGAGCAATCTGTTTCAAAGTCACAATATTAAAAACAGACCTGTACATATCTTTTGCTCCAACTATAGCGGCTGAGTCATGGAAATGGAAATTGGTGCTCTATCCTGAAATATGTGATTTAGTAGGAGGAAGTGAGATACATAATTGGCAGAAAATCTAAAGGCATACAAATCACCTTCATGTAAAAACAATTATGTTCCCTTTACAAGCTCAGAAACAGGAAAACAAACTTCTGGAGAGTAAGGGTCACAACCCTTTTTATCCTGTAGAATATCAGAATTTCATCAATGCTCCAATTTAAACTGAGGATTTACTGGGTATCTGGGTACATTTCCTATGTCCACTGCATTAAAAATAGTTTGCAAATATAATATGCAGATGTTTCAACTGCTTGTGTTACATCTGCTGCTTAATTTCCAAATCTGTAAAAAATTAGATTAGTTTCTAATCTGTAAAATGGGAACAATAATTTCTATCATAGGGTCGCTGAGAGGTATAAAGCATCTAGTACACAATGCTAAGGTAAGAGCAGATGCTCAAAAATATCTAACTATCTGGCTGTCACTTAGAAAGCTATACACACACATATGTGTCATAGTTCACCTGGTTCATCAAAACATTTCTTCAAAATTGAATGGATTCTAATTCTTACATGAGAAAAGCACATAAAACGGAGTTCCAGCTTACTCCAGCATCTCATGTCTTCCTCCCCAACTCTTCTAAAAACATTATCAAACACTACAAACATTAATTTAAACTAGGGTTGGGGTCAGGCAACTTTGCTGAAGACTGAGACAATTACAGAACAGGGTCCAAGGTGGGATCAGTTACAGCTGTAAGCCAGAGGCTGGCAAACCACAGCCCACTGTTTGTTTATGGGAACACATCCACACCATTCACATAGCTGCTTTCACACCGCACTGGCAGAACTGAGTGCTACTGACAGAGACTGCACGACCGGCAAAGCCTGAAATATTCACTACCTGGCTCCTTATGGAAAAAGTCTGCTGACCTCTATTGTAAACTGTAGCGCCGGTCCCTTCTGAAATAATACTCTAGCTCAATTGTACTGATGGCTTTATCAGCCAGTCTATAATAAAATATTAAATTTCTCAGAAAGTCAAAGGTAAACTTGTTTAATTTAGCCCGGCAAATATGCAAGCTACTATATACCTCAGTGTACATGTACCCTGTGTAATCACTGGTGTAGCATACCAAATAAAACTGCTATAGGCATTCTATACAATTACACAGCTTTTCTCCTAGGTCACATTATTAAATTTAAAAATAACCTAAAATTAGTTGTGCACTCCTGGCCTTACATTGACTCCAACCAAGATACATTTCAGCAAAAAAGCACCTGAAATAATACCAGTTACTTTGGCTACCCTGGGCTCTATGTCACTTTACAGGCACAAGGTTTTCTCCTTTTAAAGAACACATGCATTGTCCCAGTTCCCCTACCTCACCCCTGGGAAGAAACATGAGCCCTGTGGATGTGCCTCGTTTCACCTCTCTTGCAATAGCTTGGTGTCATGGTTTGGTTATGACGCCTCCCCACTGCCCCGCCCACCCCTCCTGCTTCCTGGCTTGAATGCAACTGTTCTTGAGAGTTATGTCAGGCTCACTTATAGCTGCGATGCGGTCTAGTTCAGAAAACGCAAATATCTTCCCATTTCTCTGCGTACATTTATTTAACTAGCGAGATGTTTCTCAAAGATAGTTATTAGTATCCAATACAATTAATGGGAACACTATACAGACAAGAACACAAGTGAACGGCTTAGGGCTATCAGTTGATTCTGGTGTATTTACATTTCTCTGATTTCAAATGTACTCAGAGAAATAAGAAACCCTTTATTTGACTTCCAAGTTAACAGTGTAATAAAATGACCAAGTTAGGTTTCATTTAAGTAACCAAAGATGATGATCAGGCCCCTGAAAGGAGCAGCCTCACAGTTACTGTGCTTAGTTATACTAAGGCCTTCACAATTAGCCATAAACCGAATCTGGGATGGGGGAAAGCAACTGTTCTTTTATTCAAAGGGACTGACCGAACAGCTTCTTGCTTGTGACTAGTAAGGGGACCAAGGCTGGCACTAGCATCCTTGTACCTGCTTAGGCCCCACCCCTTAAGATTTTATCTATCTATCTATCTATCTATCTATTTATGGTTGTGTTGGGTCTTCGTTGCTGTGTGCGGGCTTTCTCTAGTGGCGGCGAGCGGGGGCTACTCTTCGCTGCGGTGCGAGGGCGTCTCATCGCGGGGGCTTCCCTTGTTGTGGAGCACAGGTTCTAGGTGTGCGGGCTTCAGTAGTTGTGGCGTACGGGCTTATTTGCGCTGCGGCATGTGGGATCTTCCCAGACCAGGACTTGAACCCGTGTCCCTTGCGTTGGCAGGCAGATTTTTAACCACTGCGCCACCAGGGCAGTCCCACCCCTTAAGATTCTGATTCGTCAGATTTGGGAGTAAAGCCTGAGCACCCGCATTTTTAAAAGCTTCTCATATGACTTTAATGCTGCCCCAGGTGAGAACCACAGCATTAGAGAATCTGGAGCTGGAAACCAGTCCTGCAGTCAGTTTATCTGCTGAGGCCAGTACAAGAACTGTGGAAGGAAAACGGACTTAGGACTATAAGGCTCCTCTTTGTACAGTTCTCTCTAATTCAGTCATGTCCCAGCCCTGGATTTAATCGGGGCTCATGCATTATGTCTAAGGAAAGAGAGTCCAATCAGTGTGAGTAGCCAGCCTAGTAGTCTCACCAAACTGGGGGCTTCTGCTCAGTCCTGGGGTCATCTACCTGGAGTTGCCTTAATAATGTGCTGTGGGCTAGTCAGGGAGTCTTTATCAAAATTTTAGAAAGTCATTAAGTTAGGTAGCTGTATTTTTGTAACGTTGAATCAAAACGCAAGGAAAATGGAAGAGGAGAGAATAAACTAGAAGACCGAAGCTACTACCTCAGATGCAAAATAAGGAATCTACCTCAAAGCAGATGCCCAACAAATACAAGATGACCTGGAGTTTGGGAACTCCAGATTCTCTAAATCTTGCTCTTTGGGCAAAGGAGTCATTACCTTATATCTTCTTCTATCTTCGCCTGAGCTTCGAGATCAAAAGGGTCCGCGGAAAAGAGACGAATCCTCTCTTGCTCTCTCCGGGCTCGGTCCTGCTGCTGCTCCACCAGGACCCTGGAAAATTTCTCTGCAACAACAGCGGGCAAAATCTTAAAAACCATTATATTTTCATTCTTTATTAGTATTTTTCCACACTGAACAATTTCTCAAAATACAACTGTAAGAGATGCAGAAAGGATGGCTAAAGATCATTTAAAACGAGCAATTACGTTTACTTTCTATTCTCTGAAGAAAAGATTACTTCTTCACCTAAATTTAGTGTAAAGAAATACTGTATTTGCTGGGGCTTCCCTGGTGGCGCAGTGGTTAAGAATCCGCCTGCCCATGCAAGGGACACGGGTTCGAGCCCCGGTCCGGGAAGATCCCACATGCCGTGGAGCAGCTAAGCCCGTGCACCACAACTACTGAGCCTGCGCTCTAGAGCCCGCGAGCCACAACTACTGAGTCCACGTGCCACAACTAATGACGCCCGCGCACCTAGAGCCCGTTCTCCGCAACAAGAGAAGCCACCACAGTGAGAAGCCCGTGCACCACAACGAAAAGCAGCCCCTGCTCGCCGCAACTAGAGAAAGCCCGCGCACAGCAACAAAGGCTCAACATAGCCAAAAATAGAAACAAACAAATAAATAAATAAATTTATATATATATAAAAAAGAAATAATGTATTTGCAGACATCATCTCAGAGATGATGCCTTTTCAATTTAAATCAGTGTGGCAGATAAATGATGCTACCCCTCCCCTCCCCACTGCCCTTATTATCCTATTACCTAGAAATAAAATAGAGCGCTACTACCCCTCTTTTCCTCTTCTACTTTTGTTTCCTTTACAACACACTCTGCCTTAAAGCAGATAAATTATAAGCAAACTACTGTTAGTCTGTCTATATTACCCGATGGATACTAAGCAGGAAAATTAGCAAAGAGAAAACATTGCTTGCTGTAAGATGGATGTATGTTACAAGAACCTCCTTTATTTGCTATTTTGTAAATGTGAGTACATTCAAATGTATAAATGTAAAAGTGCCATCATCATGGTCTTTGGCAATTAGATACGCTGCATAAGACATTAAAGAAACCAAAATAATGGTCATATGAACTAATACACACAACATGGATGAATCTAAAAAACACCGAGTGAAAGACGCCTGACACAAGGGAGGACATACTATATGATTCCATTTACATGAAGATGAAAACTAGGCAAAACTAACCTATAAGTATCAGAATACTGGAGCCTATAAGGGGAGGAAACTGACTAGAAGAGAACCTAATGGAGCCTTCTGGAGTGAAAGAAATGTTCTATATTGTGATTGGGGTGCTGGTTACATTAGTTTGTCAAAATTCAACGAACTGTATACCTAAAATCTAAGTATTTCTCTGTAGGTAAATATTACCTAAATTTTAAAAATGGTTATTGAGGAATAAGTTATTAAGTATCTGTTATGTTTTAAAATTTAATCAGTAGGGTTTCATAACCCAGGAGTAAAACTGGAGAAATGTACAGAGAAAACTTAATTCATAAAGATGACTAAAAACAAATGTTCTGTTAAATACAAGAATGGCTAAAATATAGCCCCAAATAAACTGCTGGTGACAACCGCACTACTGTTAAATTTAGGGTGAATGAGAATAAAGGGGTTGCACTTTGCCAAACAGGCTGATGGCACTGGACCTGTTTTCCTGGAACTAAATCATTTTAACTGGCATCAGCTGGTTAACTGGTACTCTCTTTAACTGAGGTTCTAACTAAACAGGTTAAAATATCAGTACCTGGTCATTACAAGATATTATCTGCAAAAAAAGAAAAACCACACACACACACAAAAAAAACAAAAAACCCCCTGAATCACTATGCTGTACACCTGAAACTAACACAATATTGTAAATCAATTATACTTCAATTAAAAAAAAATCTGTACCTGGGTTATACACTGCTAAAATAATTAGGGAAAAAAAAAAAAAAAAGGAAGGAAAGGAAAACGAAGGGGCTGGTTGAGCTGTTTCAGAACTCTACATAGTCCTAAAATTCTGTCACTATTGCCAACTAACTCAGCCTCTGGCATCAGCACTAATTTACCTCTCACAGACCAACT
Source organism: Eschrichtius robustus (assembly GCF_028021215.1). NCBI lineage: Eukaryota > Metazoa > Chordata > Mammalia > Artiodactyla > Eschrichtiidae > Eschrichtius > Eschrichtius robustus. The sequence goes on along the minus strand of NC_090826.1, from coordinate 12,270,704 downwards.
GATATGTTCAATACAACATGTGACACAGTGGGCTGAACACACCAGTTGCTTGAGTTTCTCCACATTTGCTGTGATACAACTATTCACCTCAGGTTAGCTTGACAGCCTTCCAATTTCAGAAGCTTACCAAGATCTCCACTGAGCAGAGCATCTGCCAAGGGTGGATTGCGTTCCTTCAACAAGGACAGCTCATGGGGGTTGGCCAGCAACATGTCTCGGAGCAAGGCTGGATTGTCCAGGCCCTGAGGAGATGAAGCTACCTCTCCAGGAGACGAGTGGGACTGCTGAGCTCCTGCTGGCTGGCGCTGCCGGGTGTTGGACGTGCCAGGCACAGCTATGCTACGGAAGTCTATTCGGGGTAAGTCTGTTGGGGAAAATCGATTCGAAGTTTACTTCAAATGACTCCATAAAAACAAGTATTTGAAGGAAACAGCAGATTTGCACATATGTGGTATGCAATAGTAGTAGATGGTAATCACAGACATTCCGAATGCCCTTTCCCTGGTTCTTTCTCACGCTGACCTTGAGTACAAAGACTGCAGTCCGAGAGTGAATAGGTAGGAAAGAACAGAAAAACAGGGGGTTGGGGAGTAGAGGTAGGGATAGGAAGACAATGGTAATAATCCCAAATTCTTGGCTTATAAAATATCCCAGGATAATAAGTTTTTACTTACTTATGTCTTTAAAAAAGCAAAGCCAATCTCAAACATAACCATGCAAAGCTGGATGTGGTTCTTAAGAAAAATCCTAGTCTGCTTTCACATATGCTCCAAAGAGCCCTGACACCTTGGGTAAAGAATACCATACATATCAAGTGAACAGCATAATGTTAGATGTTAACTTCTACAAGTATGTGCCACACTTATTAGTTCTTTGAATTCACACTTTCATCTGTGCATCACTGCTAACTCTTCTCATACCCTGGGAAGCTAGTAGGTGTAATCATTTCACGGGAGAGAAAAAAAGAAAAGAAACCTGCACAGGTTCTCAGTGCTGAGTACACCAAAAGATTTAACAGGTTCACAGGCCACACTCCCAGGTTCCATACTCCAGGGTGAGCTGACCTTATTAAAATGAAAGGAAAATAAAAGGGAACCTTACCCAAAGGACCCACATATTGTATGATTCCATTTATGAAATGTCCAGAATAGGAAAATACAGAGACTGAAAGTAGACTGATGGTTGCCTAGGGCTAGGAGGCATGAGGGAAGATGGGGAATGACTGCTAATGAGTACAGAGTTTCTTGTAAAGATGATGAAAATGTGCTAAAATTGATCATAGTGATGGTTAGGCAATTCTGAATATACTAAAAATCACTGAATTGTACCCTTTAAATGAGTGAATTGTATGGTAGTGAATGATATCTCAATAAAGCTGTTATTGAAAAAAACAGTTGTATTTTTAAATAGGAAAAAGAAAACGAAAAACATAAAGCCCTAGGTATAACCAGAATGACGGGCTAAGACTGAGTGAATCCACATTTCTTCAACCCCAAAATGTATCTGATGATTGCACCTGCTCCAAGTCTGGGGCTGTCCTGAAGCCTTTTGGACTTCAAAGAGAAAAAGAAAATGCTTAAACTCAGGAGTAAGGTTTGTGCCTCCTAGCATGGGTTCAACTAGGCACTTTTCTTCAAACAGACCTCAGCTGGCAGTGTGTGTGTGTGTGTGTGTGTGTGTGTGTGTACGTGTACATGGACATGAACTTCGAACCAATGAAAAAGTGAAGTGAATAAGATGATCTTTGTGAGGTAGTTAATCTAGGTCAACCAGCAAAACATATATGGGTGGGTCTTCCTTACGGGTTGAGAAATTTTTATCTCAACCCTGTTATACTTATCTTGAGAGTCCACTCACTTCAGAATAATTTTGAAAAACTTGTTTGTTTACCTTATAGACCAGAATTGCCTCCCCTCCCCCACCTACTGGCTCTCTTGTCCCTGTGGCACAGCACAGGAAAAGCAAGATACAGTGAATCTCAGAACTAACAATTTCACCAAATTAACCACAGGAAGATTTGGGCTTTACTGATCGGTTTATTTGAACCCCTTCCCTTTCTAAAGTTTAACAGTAGCCCCAAGGGAACAATGTAATCTGGATCTGAAAGTAACAGGGCTTGATGGTCTCTTATAGCTCCAATTGCAGGCTGAATGGAAGCACTGTGTTCTAAACTGGAGTCGGTCATCACCCAGACACCTAAACTCCTTTGAGTATCAGAAGCAAGCTATGGACCCTCTCCCCATCAAATGCACAGACGCCCACACAATTCTGCACACTATTTCAAGGACACAGAAACTTCCTATCTCCCAATGCACAGATTCTAGATGTAGCATCTAAGATAAATAAGTTTCTTTTTACATGATTAACAAAGATGGTGGGGAAGAACCAGAATTTGGTGGTCAGCTGCTTAAGGTTCATAAGGCTCAGTGTAACGGGAAAAGCATCAAGTTTTAAATCCTGTGCCTTCACTTACTAGCTATGAAGATATTATTTAAAAATTGTCAAGAGGTATCTCTTCCCTACAACAGTTATGAGATGACTTGAAATGTGGGTGCAAGTGCCTGGCTGACTGCCAAATGTTCAGCAAAGGCCTATCACTGAATGCCAGACACAAAGCAGCAAAAGTCAGCCAGGAAGCACAGGCATATGCAGCCTCTCAAGTCCTTCTCAAGGATAAAATGATCACTGATAACAACAGAATCTAATATTTACTGACGGCTTGCTATGTGCTGAAGGTTTTACATGCATTATTCTCCCATCAACCCTAGGAGTTGTGGTTAATTATAGCACACATCTTACAGATGAGGAAATGGACTTAAGAGTGTTAACTTGTCCGAAGTTACCCAGCAAGCAAGTGGCAGAGTCAGGATCTGTACCCTGGCAGTCTGAATCCAAGGCAAATCCAAAACTCTGAACTATGCTATCTACTAATGCTTGCCAGGGCTGTGAAACCATTATGAGATGCCTTACTTGGGAACTGCACCGAAGGGCGAGGGTCTGCATTCTCTTTCTGTCGTAAAATCACAACGTCGCCATCTTTTAAGCCATAAGAAGCCAGTGATCTGTGGTTGTCTGTGAGAGGTCTTTCAGCGTAGACAATCTGCAACCAGAAAAGATTTAATAGTATAAAGCACCGAGAAGTAACATGGCACAAAACAGAAAGACTACAGTTTTCCTCTTCATTAGAGAATGTCACTCCCTGCTCAAAACCCTCCAGTGATTTCCCATCATACCTAGAATACAAGCCAAAATCCTTCTCGTCAACTACGAGGCCCAAACAATTCGGCTCCCTGGCTCCCCCATGACCTCATCTCATACCATGATTGCTATTCCTCAAATAATACCAGCAACTTCCCCCTCAAGGCTGTTTCACTTGTTGTTCTCTCTACCTGAGGAATGTTCTTTCCCGGGTCATTTTTTTAAGGTCTCTGATCACACACTACCTCTTCAGAGTCCTTCCCTAATATTAAAATGCACCCTCACCTCCCATATTATATATTTTTTCTTCATGGTCTCTCTGTCCCACTAAAATGTAAGCTACGCTGAGGACAAGGACTTTACTTTTTTCACCATATCCCAAATGCCTAGAACAGGGGCCTGGTAGATAAATAATGCCCAAGTATTTGCTGAATTAAAGGACAAATAAATCTATGGGAAGTAGACAATTTTAGATTTAATATTGAGCAGGGAGGGAAATGGGAGTGATTTATTCTGGGGATGATAACTGCAGTACTATTAAATGATATGTTCACTCCCCACCCACAAGTTTTAGTGACATATAACTGACATACAACACTGTATTAGTTTTAGTTGTACAACATGATGATTTGATATATGTATATATTGTAAAATGATTACCATATGTTTTGTTAACATCCATCACCCCATATAGTTATAAATTTTTCTTCTTGTGATGAGAACTTTTAAGATCTACTCTTAGCAACCTTCAAATATATGATACAGTGTTAACTCCAGTCACCCTGCAGTACATGACTGTACTGTGTCCACTTTTTTAAAAAAAAATTAATTAATTTATTTATTTTTGGCTGTGTTGGGTCTTTGTTTCTGTGCGAGGGCTTTCTCTAGTTGCAGCAAGCGGGGGCCACTCTTCATCGTGGAGCGCGGGCCTTTCACTGTTGCGGCCCCTCTTGTTGCCGAGCACAGGCTCCAGATGCGCAGGCTCAGTAGTTGTGGCTCACGGGCCTAGTTGCTCCGCGGCATGTGGGATCTTCCCAGACCAGGGCTCGAACCCGTGTCCCCTGCATTGGCAGGCAGACTCTCAACCACTGCACCACCAGGGAAGCCCTGTGTCCACTTTTAAATGATCTCGCACACTGGAAAGTCTGAAACGTTCCCAAATACCAAGCTTCCTGAGTTCTTCCTTCTCTTCGACCTTCCCCAAACTTTTATCACTCTTATGTTTATGAGTGGAAGATAAAAGTGGAAGAAATTTAAAAAAGAACAATTAAACACAGATGGAAAAAAGGATCAGGGATGTATTACTAAGGAAAATATTTTTATGATGTGCAATCAAACACTGAAGAAAGCCTGAGAGCATAAAAATAGATGAAACAACGGGCTGTGGAAAGAAAAGGGACAAAGGGCATACTATGATTTCACCATGAAGGAACACAAAACCTAACCTGCATTATGACCTACTCTGTAGAGAGGCATTCAGAATAAACTCTGGCTTTGAAAGGTTTTCTTCCTAACAATTCACTTTCCACGAGGCCACTGGCAAACTGAGGAACCTGAGTTCTGTCCTGGCTCTGACAGGGCCCCCGTCACTCAGCTGGTCCAGGCTTCATAGTTCACATTTGTCAAGCAAGCAGCTGGGGCTAGATAATCATTACACCTATCCTTTCCAAGTCTTTCTGCTACACTACCATTTTACAATGTTTCCTCAAGTGTCCTCATAACTCTCATAGTAAAATTGCCTGACACAGAACCTGAAAAATACAGGATTTAAACTGGAAAAAAAAAAGATCTGTCATATCTGCTCTCAGAATTTGCAATGACATGAGAAATAGAACAGGAAAATCAATTTAGTTCCTTCCAAAATCAAATACTTCTGGGGTTGAACAAAAAGATGATCTGCAGAATTTGTAGGCTGAATTATATTTTTTAAGTTCTATACAGGACTAGAAAAAGTATTGTTAGTTCTTACCCTCACCTGCAAAGTCGAAATATGTTACAATAGATTGCAACTGTCATTCTATCAACCCACTCACTCTCCCTTATTTAAGCATATATCTCATAGTAAAAGTATACCAGAATCAACATAGATGGTTTGCAATACAACCTGAGAGTCATATTATAGCTTCTGGGATTGCTTTAAAAACCACCACAAATCTGAAGTGACAAGTGTCATGGGTTGAGGTGTGCAGCAAGAAAGAGGCATGCAAGAGAAATGCCATGCAGGCAGCTCCTACAAGGGGGCTTCAACTTTGTGAAGCAACCATAATGAAAGTACCAGTGGCCTAAGGCCTACTCCTTAATTTTCCAGGGTCAGGAATTCAACTATCAGTATATTTAGAGACACATGATCAGTCAACGTATTCTAACTGTACTTATAAGAGAACATGTACTTATCTACAACGAGGAATCAAACTCAAGAGAATCAGAATGCTCCTATCCACAAGATCACTGAATTTTCTTCAGGCTGGAAATGCTACCTGGAAAGCCATATTAAAATAGCAGACAGCTACCACTGAGTGAGCTCCTACTAGGAGCCAGCATCTTACTAGGTTCTTACGGTCTTCCACTTAATCCTCATATCCTCTCGTTTAAGTCTCATAATCAATTTATGAAGTAGATATTAACTGTCCCATTTTATGTACAGGGAAACAAATTACAGTTAGGTGACCTGAGGCTCCATAGCTATTGAGAAGAGAACTGGGATTGGAACCACATCTGCCTGACTTCACAGCCCATACTCTTTCCTAGTACCACATACAACTTTCCCAAATATGAGTCCAAAGTGGCATGGTGAATTAGCTGGGTGACCTTTGCAAGAGCTACTAAGCCACCTATCACTACTAAGGGCCTCTACTCACCAGCGGGATCAAACACTGTCCACTGCTCAATGTATCCCCTGCCCTGAACATGAAGAAAGAAGCACTACCAACCCCTCACTCTTTGGATTCCCATTTTACAGATGCCACACATCATTCCATCACTGTTCAGCTGAACAGTTTTTCCTCAGCAGACAACATAATTTTTTAAAAAGAAGGCAGCCTGATCTAACAACAAAAATGTAAGATCCAGGCAGTCAGTACCATCAAACATGTAACATGAAGTATGGAAGGTTGCTATCTGCCCCAATCTCCTAAAAAGACTAGACTGGAGAATGTGGGTAAGGATCAAACATTCTTCATTGCTGACAAAGCAGCAGGTATATACCATTCTAGTCCAAGGACATAGGTGAGATAAACACTAGCTTAGTTGAAATTATAACTGCCAAAAAGAACTGTTTTTTTTGTTGTTGTTGTTAAAATAGGCTTAAGAATCTAAGACAATTATTCTGCAGCTTAAGTTCCAGAATAAATCTGAATGATTTTCCAACTTAATATGAGTATCTAGTAGACCAATGGTTTCAAATTTCTACCAGTCAAAACAAAATGAGTTTTGTTTATGGCATTGGTGATACTTTCTACCATTCATAATACCCAGCTCAAAGGTTATAAGGCTCAAAATTCAAGTTTTGCCAGTTATAAGAACTTACAACAGGAAAACTTATACAGCTACAAGTCTTAATCTCCAAAACTGGCACAACTGCTAGTACTTCTCCAGAGGAGGCACCCTAGAGACTGAATTCTCATCTTAACCAATATTTAACAATACACTAATTAATACAACTCCAAAGCCTTTAGGCATGATGTCAAATGTTTTCTGGTCTCTGAATGAGAGATTTCAATCAATCAACAGATATCGTAACAGTACATTTCTAGCATTAAGGATCATAAACTGATCACGAAACCCTTGGAATCACATTTGAATGGCTTCATAATAGTATCTACCATTAGCTGAAAGCCCACTATATGACAAGTGATCTACACATACCATCCCATGTAATAGTCAGCTTGACTTTTACAACCCTTCTGGAAGATAACTTGACAATAGTTACTAAAAGCCTCCCAAAAGACCTGGCAATTCCATATCTAAGCCTTTATCCTGAGGAAATAATCAGAAATGGAGACAAAGCCTTAAGTATATAGGTATCCACGGACATGTTACTTGTAACTGCTTCCAAATGTCCCCAATTCAAATGCCCAACAAGGGACTTCCCTGGAGGCAAAGTGGTTAAGAATCCACCTGCCAATGCAGGGCACATGGGTTCAAGCCCTGGTCCGGGAAGATCCCACATGCTGTGGAGCAACTAAGCCCGTGCGCCGCAACTACTGAGCCTGCACTCTAGAGCCCGCGAGCCACAACTACTGAGCCTGCGTGCCACAACTACTGAAGCCCGCGCACCTAGAGCCCGTGCTCCGCAACAACAGAAGCCACCACAATGAGAAGCCCGTGCACCGCAAGGAAGAGTAGCCCCCGCTCGCCCCAACTAGAGAACGCCCACGTGTAGCAACGAAGACCCAATGTAGCCAAAAATAAATTTTAAATAAATAAATAGTATACCATCACAAACTCTCTTGTCTCCCTCCCTCCCTCCTTTCCTTCTTTTTTTTAAAGGTATTTTTAAAAAATTTATTTATTTATTTTTGGCTGTGTTGGGTCTTTGTTGCTGCGTGCGGGCTTTCTCTAGTTGCTGTGAGCGGGCGCTACTCTTCGTTGTGGTGCACAGGCTTCTCACTGCGGTGGCTTCTCTTGTTGCAGAGCATGGGCTCTAGGCGCCTGGGCTTCAGGAGTTGTGGCTTGCGGGCTCTACAGAGTACAGGCTTAGTAGTTGTGGCGCATGGGCTTAGTTGCTCCGCAGCATGTGGGATCTTTCTGGACCAGGGCTCGAACCCGTGTCCCCTGCATTGGCAGGAGGATTCTTAACCACTGCGCCACCAGGGAAGCCCTCCTTTCCTTCTTTAAAAAAAAAAAAAAAAAAAAGCCCAGCAAAAGGAAAACAAATAAATTGCAGTACATCTGTATGATGGTATATTATGTGGCCATTAAAACGATAAATTGCAAGAATTTGAAATGTTATGGGAAAACGCTGACAATGCAGTGTTGACTGAAGAAAGGTGTGAAATTGTTTATTACAGTTCAGGCCATATGTTTTAAAGATATATTTTAACTATATAAGAAGAAAAAAGCTTAGAAAAAAATACATTAAAAAGTAAACTGCAGTTATCTCTGAGTTATAAGGTAATAAGTAATGGTGTTATTTTCTCCTTTTCTATATGTTACAAGTTTTCTATAATGAATATGTGGTATTTATCAGAAAAGAAATACAAGAAAATTACCCGTGAAAATAAACATGGCAAAACCAGCTACAACAGAAATTCTCAGTTTCTACTGGCTTAAAATAGTGTTTTGGGCTTCCCTGGTGGCACAGTGACTAAGAATCTGCCTGTCAATGCAGGGGACACGGGTTCGAGCCCTGGTCTGGGAAGATCCCACATGCCACAGAGCAAATAAGCCCGTGAGCCACAACTACTGAGCCCATGTGCCACAACTACTGAAGCCCACACGCCTAGAGCCCATGCTCCACAACAAGAAGACGCCACCGCAATGAGAAGCCCACACACCGCAACGAAGACCCAACACAGTCAAAAATAAATAAATAAATTTACTTAAAAATAATAACAATAAATAAAATAGTGTTTTACAGGGACTTCCCTGGTGGCGCAGTGGTTAAGAATCTGCCTGCCAATGCAGAGGACACGGGTTTGAGCCCTGGTCCGGGAAGATCCCACATGCCGCAGAGCAACTAAGCCCGTGCGCCACAACTACTGAGCCCCCGTGCCACAACTACTGAAGCCTGAGTGCCTAGAGCCCATGCTCCTCAACATGAGAAGCCACTGCAATGAGAAGCCTGAGCACAGCAACAAAGAGTAGTCCCCGTTCGCTGCCAACTAGAGAAGGCCTGTGTGCAGCAACAAAGACCCAATGCAGCCAAAAATAAAATAAATAAATATACAAATAAATAAATAAAAATAAACAAACAAAATAGTGTTTTACAAACCATAGATCATGCTGTGTGCAGAGCTGCATTTCCAGGATCATACAGTTCCTGCTATTATTTGGTATTTAAATATTCCTTCATTTGAGAGTTCTTATACATTCTGCACACTTTTTTTTTTTTAAAACCACATGCCACCTACAGGGGTAAATTACAACAATCTTTCAAAAATGCAAAGATATTAATTTCAAGTGAAGCTAAGTTCTTAATAATTGTTTGAAGTTCCTCTAGCCAAGTCTGCATCAAAGCATCAAACAGGGCCATGCCTGGCTTCCAAACCCACACTTGTGTTAAGAGATGGAACATGCCCAGCTTCAATCACATGTGCAAGTAGAGATTGTTCCTATTCTAAATTTGTTACCACTGCATTATAACTACTATAATCAGACTAGAGCTGTTAAAAATTAACACCCTTTCCAAGCATATCCTTATGCACAGTCGATGCTGATGTTGAAAGACTGAATTATAAACCAGTGATCCTTAATGAGGGGCAGACGTACGACACAGTTCTTTAAGGATGTAGGAAGAAAACAGAAAATAATTAGAATTTGCATTTCCATTTTAGTTCATCCTTCCTTAAATTCTATCCTGTGCCTGTTTATAATGACCTAAGGTATTACTTCATGTATATAATTGATGTTTACAGCTATTACATACATGTAATATACATGCATTTATATTATGCATATGCCATTAGTTCATATATATTATTTATTATATACATCACAAAGATGCATGTTCCAAAACATTTTACTCAGAGGGATACTTGACCAAAAAAGTTTGCAGACCAGTGGTCTGGACACACAGTAACAGGAAAGAGTAGCCAGGAACAAGGAAAAAAAAATCCCCGTTAGAAATGGAGTCAGAAATGGAGGTGAAGGAACGAGAACAGAGAAGGGAAGTAAGAGGAGTAAAGGTAAAGAGACCAGGAGAACTTTGAGAGGAAGGAGGGGAAGATGAGTAATATGGGAGAACCCTGGGAGGTAAAGGAGGGGTGGGGGGAGGCCCCAAGTAAGTGAAAATGATATATTTGTGCATAAAAACTACAATGATGTTTACTATTATGATTTGGTGAAAGGAAATGACTCAAGTGTCTAGGGTGGATCCTGTTCCTGCTTGATGGGCAAGCAACTGAAAGACAACGGACCACCAGACATCCTAAAATAGACACTGTGTTAGGTTACAATGGAGCCAACAGAACAAACTTGAAAAACAGGAGCTGTTTACCGGCTATGTAATACAGGCTTAACACTAGTTGGAGCCCAGGTTTCCATATGCTAATTTGGCTTGGGAAGGAAGTAAATGCCAAAACATTGACCTAATGAATAAGAAAGAATTTGGAGTTAGCCTAACCGTTCAATTAGGAAGGTACTGCTAACCTTCCGCACTGGCAGGACAGTGCCTACCTTACCATACAATTAATCGTCTTTCAATCTGACACCCTCTTTTGGCTACAGCCATCTCAAAAAGTGCAGGAATACAGAAATCACAATCTTTGTCTTCTCCCAAGCCCAACAAAGTCAATTTACATTTTAATTTTTTTATTTCCCTTACCAGCTGGTGATTATAACTAGGGTAAAAGAACAGCCAGAGGGAAGAGAAACAATTGAAAAAGCCACCTTCAAAAATCTGAGTTGATTTTCCCTCCCTACTTAAACTTCTTTTCTAGCTCTCTACCTGAGGGATTCATTGACAGAAACTGGTTCCTGAGTTTTTGTGGATTCTTTTTTTTTACAGACGTTCCAAGAAATCCCTTTTGCCAGAATGCCTATTTGAGTGACACCTTGTGCCCCCAAATAAATTCTTTCTTGATATTCAGCTTATGCCAAGGTTCTAAAGTTCAAAGTGTAAAGGAATCATACTCACTTCTGAACAAAATATTGACACACTTGTTTACCATAGCACAGGGCAGAACAAGCTGTAGTGAGGCAATAGTTTTTGGAACTATTTCATAACTGCAGTAGGAAATCAAGATTTACCTTCTGGGGCCTTGGACGACTTCTATAATCTTCTTAATGTTTAGACTATGCCCTCCGAGGCCCACTTATCAAGTCAGGATTTACATGTTTCAGTGTGAAGGCCACAGAGTTATTGCCACCAAATCTGTTTGGTGGCAGCATCAGAGCATTTTGAGAATAAATTACTTTGCTCACTTAAAATGTAAGAGCAGCTTAATTTCTTTCCAGCAGGATAAGGGAAATGAAACAACCAAATCACACTGAGGCCATTTTTAAGCAAATATCCTCATCAAGCACTGAGCTCTGAACTCACCCAAACTCTGAATTGTGACCTGAAAGAAAGAGGGATCTTGGCCTACTACCAGGGAAGAAACCAGAGAAATAGTTTCGGTTGAACTAATAATTACTTAAAAAAAAAAAAAAGATTTAACCAGAAACGCATGTGGTAGGGAAAAGAGCATTTCCAAAGGCTTCAAAACAAGGTGGTGCAAGTCTCAAACTTTTCCCTTCACTTCGAGCGCAAATCTCTACACTTAAAGGTAAATTACGTTTACTTAGGCAGGAGCCCTCTCCAAAAAAGCAGATGAACATCCATCTCCCACAGTGATCCAAACTGGTATTTCTGGTTGGGGAAGCAGAATGTATGAACTCTTGCAGACCTATGGCTTCTTCTTAGGTCTACGCCGACACCCCAAACTCGAGAAATTAGAGAAGGGGTCAAAGAGCCACAAGGTGGGGCGGGCCGCCCGACAGTCCACGCGCTCCTCAGGCTGCAGTGGGTGCGTCTGCGGTCAGGTTCTCCGCTCTCTCCCCCAGCACCCCACCCCACGCTTGGGGCGTATGGGGGCAGCCACCGATTCCAGCTCCCTCCCGGATGCGGGGGTGGGCTGGGAATGGCCATCCTGCTTCCCCTCCACCCCCCAATTCCTCACCAGCAGCAAAAGGAGTGCGTGAGGCCCCGAGGCGGGAGGGCTAGCTCCGGAGGGAGGCCCCACTCGCCGCTCAGCGTACCTGGCTCTCGGCTGCGGGGATGCCGGACTCGAGCTCACACAGCGCGCGGAAGTTGTGCAGCTCGAAGTCGGCGTCGACCTGGAGGGAAAAGGTCACCTCGGAGAGGTCCCTCCGCACACAGTACACGGTGAGCAGCATGGCCCGGGCCCGACCCAGCTCGGCTCGGCCCGGCCTCGGCGCGGGGCGGCGGCGGCGGCGGGGCCTGGCTGGTGCTGCAGGCGGACGGCGCGGGCTGCTCGCTCGCCCGCCCGTTCGCTCCTTCCCTCCCTCACACACGCTCAGTGACTCACTCCCTCCCGCCCTCACCAGCAAGTACAGCCACCACCACCCGCCTGCAACTTCGTCTGCCTGCCTGCCTGCCGGCCTGCCTCCCACCGCTGCCGCCAAGCGCGCCAGCCACCCGGCGCCCCGCCCCGCCGCAACGCCGATGCCGTAAAGCCCGCCTGACCCGCTCCGCCTTCGCGGCGCAGCGGAGGGGCGGAGCTGGGAAGGGGAGGCGGGAAGCAGGAGAGGATTGCAGGGCTCTTGGGACGGGAGAGGGAGGAAGGGCGAGGAAAGGGGAGCGAACAAAGAGAAAGAAATAAGTATTAATTGCTTGATTTAGTAAGTGACGTCGGTGGAGGACTCCAAAATCTCATTTATTCATCCGACAGGCATTTATTGAGCGCGTGTTGGCAGATAGCCACGTGGGTAAAAAAATGCGTAAAAATACAGGTCTTTGCCCTTAACGAACTCTCAGGCTGATACGGGAGACTGAGAACCTAGCAAATCGTTCTCAGACATATTTTCCAAAGTAGAAATTGAGGCTCAGACAGCTTACTTTTCTTCTTGTTCTGATGATTTAGGGTTAAAATCAAAATCACGACCCTGCCTGGATTATAGAACCCCTGCTCACTGACCCCTGCCTTGCTCTTCAGCCCTGCCTCCTGAGCCCTGTCTGCACTCTGCCCTCCCTGCCACATTGTGACTTTAAGTTCTTCCTAAGCTCCATTTCCCTGCCTCGTAAATAGTGTTCCCTCTACTTGGACTGCTTCTTTCCTAGTCCTGGCAAACCCCAGCACCTATTGCAGTGTTTTTTATTGGGCACAGCTTAGAATCCTCTCGATAAAATATGTGCTACTTTACTGGCCTGTTTAAGGCCACATAGCTGATGAGAAATAGAAGCCCAAAACATGAGGATGAGTCAGAAAACCAAAAGGGAAAGAGGAAGATACAATGGATACAAGATTGGCATCTCCCCATTTACCCCCCACTCCCCCATCCACGGAGTAGGGACACCCTCTTCTATTATAACAGGAGGGAAGGAGGGGTCAGGATGGCTATGGATGCAGGTAAGTGTAGGTAGGTTTGGTGGCAAGAAAGTAAGCGAAACACCAGCTGAAGATGTATCTCTGTAAAGGAAGAGGGAAGGTTTTCTGGGGAGCATAAAGACAGAAGGTGGAGGAAGGGGGCGGGGTGGAGAAGAATGGTTGTTATCAGCTACAGAAAGCCTATCAATGGCTTATGCAAGTGAGGGTTTATTTTTCTTACAGGATAGGAAGCCTGGAGGTAGACAGCAGCATTGATTCAGTGACTCAATGATACAAGGGACAGAATTCTGGCAAATCTTTTGGCCTTTCCCTGAGGGTCATGATATAGCTGGTTGCCTGCATCATTTTTTTGTTCAAGCAAGAGGTTGCCCAGGAGTCCCCCAGTAGGTTTCTGCTTACATCTGGCCAGAACTGTGTCACACAGATGCAAGAAAAGGCCAGGAGAAGTGAGTGTTTAGCTTTTCTCACCTCTTTAAAGGGTACGGATGGGGTGCGGGGGTGGGGGGGAGGCGGGGGAGGGGTTGTAACAGGTTTTAGGTGAGACATACCTACCACCTACTACAGCAGAGAAGGTTTGAAATAACCATTGTAAGTTGAAGCAAATTGAGTAGAGAAATGATGTAGAATTGCCAGATGGTATCAAGGATTCAGCTGAAGTTGGAATCATGAACGGACTGATTTTTGTGTTACATTTTTTTCTATTGGTGCCCAGATGTGACAGATTTTATTTTCCAAAGATGGCCATGGCAATATCTTCCATCTTATATGTTCATCCTATAATGTAATCATGACATTCCTCCCATTAAGAGATGGGGTATATGTCCCTCCATTTGAATTATGGCAGATGGACTTTGGCATAAGTGTCACTGTGTGACTTCTGAGGCTAGTTCATAAAAGGCAATATAGCTTCTGCCTGATTCTCTTGGAACACTTGCTCTTGGAACCCAGCAGCCATGCTGTGAGGAAGCCCAAACTACCCCTGGCAGTGAGACTACATGGAGATAACATGTATAGACGGTTCAGGCAACAACCTAGCTGAGATCAAAGCCAATTACCAGGAAAACCCTCCTAGAACATGAATGAAGACACTTCCAGTTGATTTCAAATCAAATCAACCCTAGCTGTTGAATCACCTCCAGCCTTTGAGTCTTCCCAGCTGAGGCCCCAGACATCATGGAGCTGCCTCCAGTGTATTCTTTTTGAATTCCTGACCCACAGAATCTGTGAGCATAATGAAATGGTTATTTTACATGACTAAATTTGGGGTGGTTTGTTACAAAGAACAATAATTGGTACACTGAATATAGGCACAGCCAATAAACTCCTAAAAAAAAAAGAGAGAACTTTTTATTGCAGCATAATGCACAAAAAGTGCATGCATTTTAAGTGTATATGGTGAGATTTCACAAACTGAACATCTCTGTTCAGAACATTATCAGTACCTCAAAAGCCCCCCTTATCCTTCTTTCTATAATTAATAGTAATCTTTTAAAAAAAATATTTATTTGGCCGTGCTGGGTCTTAGTTGCAGCACGTGGGATCTTCACTGCCGTGTACGAGATCTTTAGTTGCAGCATGTGAGATCTAGTTCCCTGACCAGGGATCGAACTCGGGCCCCCTGCATTGGGAGCTCAAAGTCTTAACCACTGGACCACGAGGGACGTCCCATAGCCTTCCTTCTAATCACTAACTCTCCCTCCCCAAACCCCTCCAAGTGTAACCAGTATCCTGACATTTAACAGCATAGTTTCATTTTTTTTTTATAATTTATTTATTTATTTTATTTATGGCTGTGTTGGGTCTTCGTTTCTCTGCGAGGGCTTTCTCTAGTTGTGGCAAGCGGGGGCCACTCTTCATCGCGGTGCGCGGGCCTCTCACTGTCGCGGCCTCTCTTATTGCGGAGCACAGGCTCCAGACACGCAGGCTCAGTAATTGTGGCTCACGGGCCCAGTTGCTCCGCGGCATGTGGGATCTTCCCAGACCAGGGCTCGAACCCCTGTCCCCTGCATTGGCAGGCAGATTCTCAACCACTGCGCCACCAGGGGAGCCCAACATAGATTCATTTTGATTGTTTTCCTATCACATATAAGTGGACTCACACAGCATGTAGTCTTGTGTCTGCCTTCTTTCACTCGACATTAAGTGGGTTTTGTCCATATCATTGTATGTAATTATAACTTGTACATTCTCCTTGTATTTTGTTTGGGAAATACACCATAATTCATCCATTCTGGGGCTGATGGGCATTTGAGTGGATACATTTTTCTTTGAACCATTTTGACTTACGGTTTTCAAAATTCGCAACCAAAAGAATCCTAACTAATATAAGCCCACAGCTTTTTACCAATCAGACCCTTTCCTCTTGGGCCTCACCCCTTTTGCACTCTGATCAGTTGCCTCCTGTGATCTGGCTCACAGTAGCTCCTCCCACTTCTCTCGCACCGCTCTATGAGATGTATGAGATGGACTTTGCATCTCTATTACTTGTGACCACAAATAGCTTCAGACATCTCTGGTCCTTAATTCTAAGTCAGGATGGGGTGGGTTGGACAAGGCCTAGACAAGCAGGGCTACCAAGAAGTTCCATGATCATTGCTGTTTGTCAAGAACCTTGCAAATGTTTGCTAACATTTGCAATGCTCACTTCTTGCCAGGCACTCCTCCATGCGTGTTATGCGTGTTGAGTCGTTTAATCCTCACAACAATCCTGTGAGGTATTATCTCCATTTTACAGATGAAGAAACTGAGGCATAGAGAGGGGTCAGTCACTTGCCCAAGGACACACAAATGGCAGCTCGAATTCCAGTCAGGCAATCTGACTTGAGTCTAGGGATTTCCCTGGCAGTCCAGTGGTTAGGACTCCATGCTTCTGCTGCTGGGGGGTGGGGGGGGCGGGTTTGACCCCTGGTCGGGGAACTAAGATCTCGCAAGCAGCAGGGCATGGCCAGTAAATAAATAAATAAATAAATAAATAAATAAATAAATAAATAAGACTCAAGTCCACAGTCTTAGCCATTATTTTAAACTGTTGAATGTGAGACCTCATTTTATCCTTCTAAAAGCCCTCAGAGATAGGAACTATTAGTATTCATTCCCATTTCATGGATAAGGAAACAGGTGTGGGGATTTTAATTAACTTACCCAAGTTCACTCAGCTAGTGAGTGGCAGATTCTCCAAACTGGAAGAAACTTGAAGAGTGAAAACATCAGTTTGACTAGAACACAAATGCTCTGCCTGCACTTTAAATGTGGGGAAACCTTGCTGTCCAAAACCCTGACTTTCCTCACCATTTGGTCACCACCAGCAAAGTTGCTGTCTACTTCGAGATTCTTGCCTAATTCTTCTCTATTAAAAAGAGCAAATCAGTAAAGATATCTACCCTAGTTGATTTTAAAAATTCCACACAATAGGAGTTAAATCTCCCAAATACTGTAAGTACTTGTTCGATATTTGTGCCTGCTTTTTTTTTGCAGAGGGTGGGGGCAGCGCTTAACAGTAAACCATTTAATTCTCATAGCTCTGGAGGTTGGGAAGTCCAAGATCAAGGTGCTGACAAATTTGGTGTCTGGTGAGGTTGCCTTTTTTTTTTTTTTTTAAAGCAGGTATTGATATATATTGCTCTTTAAAACTTTACTTCCTCATCAGCTCCTGGTTGCTCAAAGAGGCCTATCTGTCCTTATTTTTCCTGGCATGTCAACTGATAGCAGATGATGGTCCATTTGTCTCATTTTACCTTAACACAAAAACTCTTTCGGTTTCCTGTTTCTTAGGCTGGGATCATGTGCATATGTATAATGCAAAGCCTCCTTCCTTTCCTGCTTATCTTTCCTAAAATCTGATAGCGTTTCAGTCCCACTACATTCTAGGTCAATTCTTCCTCATTGCAGATGCACCTTGTACTCATTGGGCTATCAGAACATTTCAGGTAAATATGGCTGTAATTTCAAGCAACATAATTTGCCTACTCAGAAGTTTGGAGCTAGAGATCAATATATACTTTGATTACTAGAGTCAGCCCTGGGCAAAACTACAAAATAAGCCAAAGTTTGTCCTTGGCAAGCTCAACTTTATGCTCCTTCCTTGGCTTCTGAACTTTCTCTCCACCTGTTCCTCTTACTTCTCATGTGCTCCTACTTTCTTCACTTGCCTTTTCAAAACTTGCTCCCAAGAAAGGATTTGGACTAATTCACACTAAGGTACTAGTGACAGCAGAAACTCAGTATGATCTTTCTTAGGGTATTTGCATTTTAACAGGGTATAAATCATCAGCTGAAGATTTCTCAGCTTCAGGGAATTTGTTGGGGAAGGTCAGTTTTCTCAAGAACCTTCTGGATTGACACAAACCTACTTCACCTACTCTGCTGACAGCTGAGCTGGGCTTTGCTGATCCATCCTTGACGTATCTAGTTCAACATTCACCTTGGCAGTTAAACTGCTCTTTTCTATTCTTCTTCCTCTTCAAGAAACTCCTGGTTTTACATGAAAAACTTGAGTGTCTTTCTTCTTGGGATACCACATCACCATTGTGGAGGAATCTCAGGTGTCACGGCTAAAAGTACAGAACCAGCTTTTAAGATACAAAGTGGATACAAAGCATTCTGAGAGTGGGCACTGCCAATGTCAGAATCATTACAATACTGTGGATATGTTCAAAGTCCTTTAGCCACATGGAGCAACTTTGGTCCACTCACCATAATCAGCAGTAGAACCATATGGGGCATAGACCATTTATTTATTTCTTCAACAAACAATTATTAACACCTACTGCATGCCAGACATTGTTCTAGGTACTAATGGTACAGCAGGAAACAAGGCAAAGTGCCTATCCCCATGGAGTTTATGTTCTAGTAGGGGGTGGCAGACAAAGAACATATAAAAATGTGTTAGGTGGTGATAAGTGCTATATAGAAAAAAAAAAAAAAACAAGCAGCAAGCAAGTGTTCGGGAGGGGTGGGGAATTAGGGCACACAGTGGTTGCTACTTTACACATGGTGGTCAGAGAAAGCCTATATTACAAGGTGACACCTGAGCAAATGAATGAAGTGAAGGCATGAATCATGTGGCTATCTGGGGAGAATACTCAGCACAGGGAACAGCAAGTGCAAAGAACTAAATATGGAAGGATACTGGCCCTGTTGAAGAAACAGCATGAAGAATAGCACTTCTGGAGATAAATGAATGAGGAGAAGTGGATAGGAGCCCATCGGACCAGATTATGTGATAAGTAATTGCAAGGACCTTGGCTTTTACTGACTGAAATAAGAAGCCACTGGAGCGTGTTGTGCAGAGAAGTGACATGAAAAAAATCACTTTGACTGACTTGTGGAGGAAGGCAAAAGTGGACTAGTTAGAAGGCTATTACAGTAACTCAGGTGAAAGATCATGGGGGAATCCAACCAGTGTGGTAGCTGTGCAGGTAGAGAAAAGTGGAGATAGTCAGATTGTGAACTCATTTTGAAGGTAGAGCCAATAGGACTCATTGATACATCGGATATGGGGTGTGAAAGAAGACCCAAGGACAGCTGCAAGGCATATGCCAGTAGTACTTTATTTTTTTGGCATGCATAACTTCCCCGACTAGGGATCGAAACTCTCCCCTGCAGTGGAAGCACGGAGTCTTAACCATTGGACCACCAAGAAGTCCTGTCAATAGTACTTCAAACCCCTCTGCTTGCTAGAGGGACATTTGTTAGAATGAAAGGATTGCCAACAACCTCCTGGGCAGTTTTTAAAAAGAAGAGCTGGGCCATCCCAAGTTCTCTCTTCAAATCCCTTTAAAATTAGGGTTTTTTTTTTTTTTTCTTTTTGGCCAGGCCTCACAGGCCTGTGGCAGGGTGCCCACACATCCTGGTCTGCACGCTGGGACCTAGACTTCATGAACTGACGTGTGGATAACTAGGCTCCGCCCCTCACTCACGAGAAGCTTTATTAGTTCTCTAAATTCACAATGTAAGTTCTACCTTTCAACAACTACTTCAGCAAGACAGTTTCTCTACCCGCCCCCCCCCCAAAAAACTCCTCTTGCCCCAGATGCAGTATCTCTCTTTTAGCCAGCGCTGAATATACTGCCCAATTCAGTATCCTTTATATCCCTAATTTTCACCCCTTATTTGTCACGAAACTTCTTGGCATCCTAACATTCGCTCGTGTTAAACCGGTTGGTCAGAACTGTCTCTGTGTCGGAAGGCAAATTTCAGCATCTGACGAGTCTTATTCTCAGGAAATGCTCCTGCACGACCAAACTAGACCCTTGAGCCCAATTCAGCACCGTTTCATCGCTTCGCTATAGCCGGCGCAGAAATGCCTCAACTGCCGGTTGCGTTTCTCTTCAGTCACGGGAGCCAAAGCCAGGACTTCTTACGACGCCAGGGCGGAAACCCCAAGAAACGACCCTCCAGGCCCATCACCACGCCCGCCGTCCCAGAGCCTTGCGGAAACGCGCCTGCGCCGCATCACGTGCCTGCTTTGTGACCTCCCAGTGGGCAGTGGCGTCTGATCACGTGACGCGCGTGACCAATGTCTGGCGTCCGCGCTCTGGGCTGCTGGTTGCTAAGTGACCCCAGCTCTCGCTAGTTTGCGCTGCTTGGCTTTACCCCGGGAGGCAGTGGTGGAAGCTTCAGACCTGGCCCAGGCTCTTGGACGCGCCAGTGGAGGGTCTTTTGCGGCTGCTGCCTTCTCTCTGGCGGGATCCCAGATGGTGGCCCCGACACCCTTGCGCCTTCAAGGCTTGAACCTGGGCTTCCGGGCATCCGCGATCAGGCGGGCTCCGGTTCCTCTGGGACTAACCCGGCGGCTGGGGTGTCGCAGGGCCGCACTGGGTGGACCCGGTCCACACTGCCTTGGCCACCTCAGCCTAGAGAACCGGCTCAGACTCTAGTTCCGGCAAGGGTGTGACTGAGGCAGTGGCTGGCTGAGAGACTAATGCCTGTTAGTCCCTGGTGTGGCTTCCTGTAGTTTCCTTCCTTGCGGCTTATGTGAAGACTTAGGCCTGTTGCTTTGTCCAGAAAAGAGAAATAGGAGCTCTGTGTGCTGTGCTTTCCTGAAACGACTGTGTCTTGAGTACTTGTAGACTGAAGGATAACAGATTTCGATTAAAAAAAAAAAAAAAATTTACTCCCAGAAGTCAAAAGAGTCAAATACTTTTTTAAAAGTTTATATATTTAACATTTTTTAAAAAAAGCCTTGTCTCTGGGATATCTAGTAACATTGGCAGTCTTTTTGCTGTTCAGCATTTTTAATCCAGAAATACTGTGGTGTGCCTGGGAGTTGTGTGTACTGCTTGTTAGAAAGTTTGATATTTCATGTGTTCCTAACTTATATTTGGATTGGGTTTCACTTATTTCATTCTAATCATCAACTTGTGAAATAAGGTGGGCAGGTTTTGCTTTTTTTTTTTTTTTTCATGCATAAGGAAACATGATCAGAGAAACTATTTGCCAGACACCAGTGCTTCTCAAAGTTGAATGTGTATAGCAACCACTTGGGGATCTTGTTAAAATGCATATTATGAGTCTTCAGGTCTGGAGCAGGGCCTGAGAGTTTCTGCATGTCCAGGAAGCTCCCAAGTACAGAAGAAGCTGTTGGCCTGATGCATTGTTCGAATAGCAGTAGTCCTAGGTAATTGCTATTCCTAGTTAATGGCACAACTGCCTCCTTTCTGTATCTGATTTTATGCCAAAACAACAACTTCTTAACATCTGTGAACTTTCAGTACATATGAAGGGAAAATCATAGGATGGACATGACAAACAGCAGATAGTCTACATAGAACTTCTATTCAGTACGCATTTTAGTTATTTTGTTAGTTTGATCTTCTGAGGATTTAAAATATTTGAGAGAAAGGGCTTAAAACTATCAACCTTTTTGTTATTAAAAAGGCTTTTAAAAAGAGAAGGTGAAATTTCTCCTGGCATTGAAGGACATATTTAACTAGGAGGACCCATATCCAGAGTTGACTCCCACTGACTCACCACGCATTCCCAGTCCTTTGTTTCTTTTAAAAGCTTCAACAAATTAGAACACACGTGCAGTTCTGAACACAGAGCCTAAGCAGTGAAGACTAGCCAATTTATCCTCTGGTTAAAAGAGAAGAAATTTTAAATGGAATAAGAAAAATTAGATATCCAGGAACCTAGCACAATGATTTTTAAAATTAATTAATTAATTAATCTATTTATTTATGGCTGTGTTGGGTCTTTGCTGCGTGCGGACTTTCTCTAGTTGTGGCGAGTGGGGGCTACTCTTCGTTACCGTGCGCGGGGGGTCTCACTGCAGTGGCTTCTCTTGTTGCGGAGCACGGGCTCTAGGCTCGCAGGCTTCAGTAGTTGTGGCACGCGGGCTTAATTGCTCCGTGGCATGTGGGATCTTCCCGGACCAGGGCTCGAACCCATGTCCCCTGCATTGGCAGGCAGATTCTTAACCACTGTGCCACCAGGGAAGTCCCCACAATGATTTATAGAATTGATGGTGCTTCATATATGTAAAAATTAATGAAAATCATTATGTTGTCATTAATGAAAGATTTGAATGTCCCAACTAGGCTCTTTGACTCAGGTATGGTGCTGTGGTTTTCTTAATGTTTCTTGTGCTTGGGGTTTATTGAGCTGCTTAGATCTACGGTTTTCATTAAATTTGGAAAATTTAAAAAATATTTATTTATCTATTTGGCTGCACTGGGTCTTAGTTGTGGCATGAGGGATCTAGTTCCCTGACTGGGGATCGAACCCCGGCCCCCTGCATTGGGAACTCAGAGTCCTAACCACTGGACCGCCAGGGAATTCCCAGTGCTGTATATGTTTGTATTCCTATAAAACTTGAGCTTTGTTCTGGGGTGTAGTTAAGTTACTTTGGAATTAGTTTGATTTTTTTGCATCTTGCTTTTTTAAAGATTTGTTAGATAGGATGAGAGCAGGGCTGACTCTAGGACTGATTATTCCCCCTGAGGCAAGACCTCTATGAGTACTCTTCCCAATGCTCCGTAAATTATGAATTTTTCTTTTCTTTTTTTTTTTGGCCTCGCCACGCAGCTTGTGGGATCTTAGTTCCCCGACCAGGGATTTAACCCGGGACCCTGCAGTGAAAGCGCCAAGTCCTAACCACTGGACTGCCGGGGAATTCCCAAACTATGAATTTTTCTAATCTGGCTAGTGGGAATAGGCACTATTCCCAGCCGGCTATAAGAGTCAAGCACCTTTCCCTCCAGTCCTTTCAAGTGGTTCTTTCCCCAGCCTTGGGAAGTTTTCTTGTGCACAGGTGCTAAGCAGTACCTTGGTGAATACTAGAAGAAATCTCTGGGGTTTTTTCTTTCTCTGAACTGCTCCCCCATCTCTGTCACTCTGTCCTATGAACTCTAGCTGCTTTGGTCTTCCTGGACTCAGCTCTGTATGCCGGACTCAGGGACTCCACGGAGCTCTGCCTCCGTTTTCCATCCTTGCACTGTAGCCTGGAAACTCAGGCAGTTCTGGGGCAGTCCCGGGGCTCATCTCATTTGCTCCTTTCTCAAGGATTACTGTCCTTTGTGGTATGATGTCCAGTGTATTAAAGACCATTGTTTCATAATTTTTTGTTCCTCCTTTGGTTGTTTTAGGTGGAACAGTAAGTCTGGTCCCTGTTTCTCTATCGTGACTTCTGGAAATGGAAGTCCAAATATCACACCAATTTTACCACTTTTATCACTCAAACCCATTGACTATTGAAACTCTTAGGTTGCATACTGTTGAACTCACATCCAGTTGATTCCAGGAGAAGACAGCTATTCTTGTTTTTATATTCCTACAGACTTAACCAACCAATAGCCTGGCACTTGGCTGACACTCAGTAAAAGCTGGAGTGGATGAATAAAAACTATTTTGAGCAAACAGCTGTTGATCAGCTTGTGGTGTTTTCTTCCAACATGTGTTGATGGGCTTTTGCAATTTTCTTCTTGCCTGCCAGCAGCAAATGAAAGCTAGGCAAAGTGGAAATTTCTGGGACTTGTTATTCATGATTGTAATTATCCACAAAAATGCACCCTTTAAAAAAGCTTACTAACAGGCATGAGGGAAGTTTTTGGGGGTGATGGACGTGTTCTAGAACTGGGTTGTGGTGGAATGGCTGCACAAGTTTATAAAAGAAATCATTGAATTGTACACTTAAAAAGAGGTGATTTTTGTGGCATATAAGTTACACCTAAATAAAGCAGTTTTTTTAAAAAAACGCTTATCTTGAAGATTCCCAAGGCATTTTAAGGTGAAGAAAGGAAGTTGCCAACCAATTTATATAGGCTAAACCCAGTTTTGATATCATCTTTTTAAAAAATATTTATTTATTTATTTGGCTGTACCGGGTCTTAATTGTGGCACTCGGGATCTTCATTGCGGCGCGTGGGATCTTTAGTTGTGGCATGCGGGATCTAGTTCCCTGACCAAGGATGGAACCCACGCCCCCTGCATTGGGAGCTCAGAGTCTTAACTGCTGGACTACCAGGGAACTCCCAGTTTTGATATCTTCAAAAGCCACATATGCCTTGAAATGTAACCTTGAGCAGGTAGGGATAGACTATGGTGGACTTTCACTTTGTACCATACACATGTATTAGTTTTGTAATCAGAAAAAAATAAAGATTTTAAAAGGAAGATTGTAGTTTTTCATTAAAGGAGAGAGAAAATCAAGTAAAAGGCAAGAAAAAAAAATGTGTATTTGACCCATCCACAAGGTAGTAGGCTGTTAATTAGAAATCAGAAAGCCTGATAATAATTCTTGTTCTGTTTTTGAACTCCAAGCTAGGACAGATTATTTAGCTGCTGGCTATTGTTCCAGAAACCAGGTTTAAGTAATGAAGTGCATATTTGGAGTCTGGATCTTAAGTGTCAAAAGTGGAGCTCTGAAATGAGTTTGAAAGTAGCTGTGGGAATAATGTCAATGCAGGGGAATCCTTTTATCCTCTTAGCTATCCAATAAATGATGAGATTCCCTCCCTCCCAACCACTCTGACCAGAGCCTTTGACAGGTAAGATAATCTCTAATTTGGGATTCTAGGAAGGAAGTTGCTTTGTAATATGCAGTAACGTCACTGGCTTAGCACTTCAGTTTCCTTGTTAAATATAAATAATATGTCATATTTATTTTATAGGATAATTGGAAGGACAAATGAGATAAAATATAGCAAGTGTTGAATTCAGAAGGAAATTGGAATGTAAAAACAAGTCATCATGAAACAGAACAAATACTTTATCATACCACTGATTTTATTATGCTACAGGAAATATCGTATCACACATGCTTTATTTGTATGAGATCTCTATCTGTACTTCAAGCATTGATCTTTATCCTCCAAACATGTATACGAAGATGTTCTGGGACTTCCCTGGTGGTCCAGTGGGTAAGACTCCGCGCTCCCAATGCAGGGGGCCTGGGTTCCATCCCGGGTCGGAGAACTAGATCCCACACGCATGCCGCAACTAAGAGTTCGCATGCTGCAACTAAGAGTCTGGGTGCCACAACGAAGATCCCATGTGCTGCAACGAAGACCCCGCACAGCCTAAATAAATAAATATTAAAAAAAAGAAAAGAAAAGAAATGCATCGGAGACTGGGCTTTGAAAAATCTAAACAGGTTCCTCAAGAAAAAAATCAAATGGTGCAAAGATTACATTAAGATAGCCTATTGTATTATCAAATTGTTGAGGTGTCAGGATGAAATCTGATTGACTAAACCATCTAAACTGTATGTCACCTGATTGAGTGATTGAATGAGAGCTCTGTCCATTTTCTGAATTCTCCTCCTTTCTTTGTTAGATGATCAAACAGAAGTTTTCTGTGCCCTCTCCTGGTTTGACTTTGAAACTGCATAACGGTGATCTTTAAACTTCATTGGGTGGGGCTTTCCTTCAGTAAATTCATGCTCTCCCTCCCCTTCCTCTTGCCTTCGAAGGCTCATTTTGAACTACAGAGAGACAGAGGGGCCAGAAGAACTGTTCAATCATTCACTCACCTACTAAACATTGATTATATTCATCTTTTTTTAACAAAGCACTGCCCTTGGAGGTCAGCCAAAAGGAAGAAGCAGATATTGGAACTTAAAATTTACTAGAACAGAGCTTCGGAACCTTTTTCCTGTCACAGCACACATAGAAAATTACACAATTTTCAGAACCTAAATGGGAAAAGAATTTGAAAAAGGATAGATACATGTATATATATAACTGAATCACTTTGCTGTACACCTGAAACTAACACATTGTTAATCAACTATGTTCCAATATAAAATAAAAATTTAAAAAAATTACACAATTTGTATTTCCCACTGAGGTAAAGGGGAAGGAGGGGGAGGAGGGATTTAGGGGCATCTATATGGGATTTGGTAAAAAAAAAAAATTCCATTTTCTACATATTGTATAATTATGATTTGAAAAATAAAATGAAAGTATTAGAGACAGCATTAAATATTGAGCTTATATAAAGTTTCCAAATAAAATATTTTCCAAATTTTCACTTTCTTCTGTGAATGTAACTATTTTTTCTTTTTTAATTTTGTTTTTAAATTTTCTTTTGAATGTAACTTTTAAATATCAGGTTTTATGCTTAAAATGGTTACATGCAATAATGACCAGAACTTTTTAAGAAGGATCTCTTCAAGTTCTTTTTTTTGTTTTTGTTTTTTATTTAATTAATTTATTTATTTGGCTGCGTCAGGTCTTAGTTGTGGAACTCAGGATCTTCGTTGAGGCGTGGGGTCTCTTTGTTGTGGTGCTTGGACTTCTCTCTAGTTGTGGCATGCGGGTTTTCTCTCTCTAGTTGTGGCACGTGGGCTCCTGGGCACATGGGCTCTGTAGTTTTGTGGCACGCGGGTTCTCTCATTGAGGCGCACGAGCTCAGTAGTTGTGGCCCGTGGGCTTAGTTGCCCCGCAGCATGTGGGGTCTTAGTTCCCTGACCAGGGATCGAACCCACGTCCCCTGCGTTGGCAGGTGGATTCTCTACCACTGGACCACCAGGGAAGTCCCTCTCTTCAAGTTCTTGATAGCCATGAACAATTAGAAATGCAAATAGATAATAGAAATTTAAAAATTTAACATTAAAAAACTTATAAAAGTTAAAATATTTAAAGAAATGTCTTATTTTCTTTCATTAACAACTGTACAATTGAAATTTCTTGTAATAACATTAATGGATCTTGAATCCAGTCAAACTCTTTTGTGTCAAGCATTTAAAAATAATGACACGGGACTTCCCTGGTGGCGCAGTGGTTAAGAGTCCGCCTGCCAATGCAGGGGACGTGGGTTCAAGCCCTGGTCCAGGAAGATCCCACATGCCGCGGAGCAACTAAGCCCGCGCGCCACAACTACTGAGCCTGTGCTCTAGAGCCCACAAGCCACAACTACTGAGCCCTCGCGCCTAGAGCCCCTGCTCCGCAACAAGAGAGGCCACCGCAATGAGAAGCCCACACGCCACAATGAAGAGTAGCCCCCGCTCGCCACAACTAGAGGAAGCCCACGCACAGCAACGAAGACCCAACACAGCCAAAAATAAATAAATAAATAACAACAACAACAACAAAAATAATGACAGCTCTGACTTAAAGCACATTCCTTCAGGGGTGATAGCCACCTGGTATGTACTGGTATTCACTGTTAATGGCTACCTGGCACACGTTCTTTATTTTTTTTTTTTTGGCTGCGTTGGGTCTTCGTTGATGCACACAGTCTTCTTCTAGTTGCGGTGAGTAGAGGCTACTCTTTGTTGCGGTGCGCGGGCTTCTCATTGCGGTGGCTTCTCTTGTTGCAGAGCACGGGCTCTAGGTGCGCGGGCTTCAGTAGTTGTGGCACGCGGGCTCAGTAGTTGTGGTGCCCGGGCTTTGTTGCTCTGCAGCATGTGGCATCTTCCCGGACCAGGGCTCGAACCTGTGTCCCCTGCGCTGGCAGGCAGATTCTTAACCACTGTGCCACCAGGGAAGCCCCTGGCATCTGTTCTGATTGGTCAATATCTGTTCCATCTCAGATGTTAAATATTTTTAATGTCACCCTGCCCATAAGCATTGTTAAAGCAGTCACCCTGAAGTTAGCTTGGACACTGCTTGGACACCAGCCAAAAATGGACAGAAATATCTGATACTATGTGAAGACAGATTTGGGTCAGCCATCTGGGGCTGCTCTGGCCAGAGCCCTCCAACCAGTCTCCTCGCCCCACCAGCCCTGACCAGCTGCATCTTGGGTTGCTGCTGCTCCTCCTCGGCCCCTGGAACTCACTTCCTCTAGCAGGGCCCTGGGCGCTTGTCTGTAACGTGCAGCGGCGCACTCTGCAGCTGGCCTCTGAAGTTGATGGCCAGGTGGTAACACATGGCAAGCAGCAAATGCTCCTGATCCTTCTGCCTCCTTGTAGAGATTGAAAGGCAGGATGTCAGACTCTGTTCTACTTGGATCATATCCGCAGGAGCTCCCCATGGGCTGCATGCACCCAGAGGTGTTTGGTCTAGCTGGCAGCCCCAAGGGTCATGGGATCTTTATGTTGTATCCAACCTGTAACCCAATTGCAATATACCAGTGTGCTATGACCATGGTGAGGAAACTCTGCAGGAGAGGAAATAAAACATGCAATGATAACACTACCTATTATTTATCAATGTGTGGTTTACAATGCTTTCACAGTGGACCTCATTTAACCTTCATAAGAACCACCAGTAAAGATTATCATCCCATTTTACAGAGTAGGAAATAGGTTCAAAAGGGTGAGTTGCTCAGATTGACATGTTAAGTCCACCCTTCCCTGACTGGGGTGCCTTAAGGATGTACACATTGGTGGGCTAGGTTAAATGATGAGTTATTGGAGTGACAGATTTACTTGAAAGTTTTTGGGGAAGTTTTTTTTTTTTTTTTTTGGCTGTGCCACACAGCTTACAGGATCTCAGTTCCCTGACTACTAAGCCACCAGGGAACTCCCTAGGG
Organism: Eschrichtius robustus; assembly: GCF_028021215.1. Classification (NCBI taxonomy): domain Eukaryota; kingdom Metazoa; phylum Chordata; class Mammalia; order Artiodactyla; family Eschrichtiidae; genus Eschrichtius; species Eschrichtius robustus. The sequence continues at coordinate 12,242,379 of NC_090826.1, read as the reverse complement.
AAATTTTAACTGGTAAATTATATAGGTGTTTCTTTGTTTGTTTTTGTCTTGTTTTGTTTTGGCCGGCGCTGCCCGGGATGCGGGATCTCAGTTCCCCGACCAGGGATTGAACCCATGCCCCCTGTAGCGGAAGCTCGGAGTCCTAACCACTGGACCGCCAGGGAATCCTTTAACTGGTAAATAATATAAAATATTTGGAAATTCTGCCAACAATGACTGAGATTCACTGATAGTGGACCCAAGATTTAAGTTCTTTCTTTTTAAAAAAAAAAAAAATTATTTATTTATTATTTATTTATTTTGGCTGCGCCCTGTCTTAGTTGCCACACACGGGATCTTTGTTGCAGCATGCAGACTTCTTAGTTGCATCATGCATGCGGGATCTAGTTCCCCGACCAGGGATCGAGCCCGGGCCTCCTGCACTGGGAGCACGGAGTCTCACCCACTGGACCACCAGGGAAGTCCCAAGATTTAAGTTGTTTCTGATTCCAGATCCCAACTTATCCCAGGTAGAAAAGTGTTAAGGTTTTATGAGAGTTATGGAGAGAGTCGTGTAAGCATGGGTTTCAGCTGAACATTGGGCATGTGGAGATGGGAGCTAGAGAGAGAGCATTCCAGCAAAGGAAAGGAGGCAAGAAAGTGGGGCTGTGTAAGGTGAACAATGGCTGGAGAGATAAGGGCGTGAAGATGCATAATAGGAAATACGATTAGAAAGGTGGATAGGCTTCAGGAAGCTTTATCTGGAAGGAAAGTCTATGTGATACTAGCAGTGGTGAGACCAACTGGAAAGCTAGAGGTGGGAAGGCCTGAACCAGAGTAGCCGTGGAGAGCTTTCACATGGGAAACCATCACGACTTATCAAAGGATGGTGGGGGAGAGGGGCAGGATCAAAGCGAGGGACGTGGGAAGTTGCTGGCTGAACTTGTAGCCCACCTGAGGTGTTGTCAAAACATCCAGGTAGGGAGTTAGCAAATGGGTGACTGGAGCCCAGGGCTGGGATTTGGGTTATGAATTATCTGCCTCTAGGTGAAAATGGTTACCTTGATATTGGAAGAGACTGCCATCAGAGAAGGAGCCATCGGAGAGCAGGGGCACACCTGGTCAAAGAAGCCACCTGCGGAAAATTTAAAGGAAGGGCGTGTTCGGCAGTAGCGAATGATGAAGAGGGAGGTTGGAGTTGCTGTCACATAGTGCCTGGCACATAATAGGCACGCAAATATTTGTGAGAAAGAAATAGTGGTAGAATCTAGGCATAAGGGTGTTAAACTAGTAAGGACCTACTGTATAACACAGAAAACTCTACTCACTAGTCTGTAAGGATCTATATGGGAAAAGAATCTAAAAAAGAGTGGATATATGTATATGTATAACTGATTCACTTTGCTGTACACCTGAAACTAACACAACGTTGTAAATTAACTATACTCCAATAAAAATAAATTAAAAAATAAAAAGGTGTTAAGGGAATAACCAAGAGATTGTTGCATTTGCTCCAGAAAATGGCAGGGACCTGCTCGGCAGCCTACTGCCACACCGAATACCTGTTATTGATCTTTAGGAGACTTTGCCTCACCCTGCAGGGTGGTGTGATTTAATGCGTGATTTTATATAAAGGGACAAATTTAATGCAAACTCGGGCCTTTTCCATTCAATCTCAGGTTCTAGAGATTAAAAAATATGTAATACCACAAAATGGCTCCCATAACTGCATTACAGATCACTTCTTTTTTTTCCCCCTTAGGGATAAAGAGGACTGCACATTAGTGGGCTCGTCTCTAAGTCCTTTTTAAAAAAGGTTAATTTAGAAAGACTCTGCTTCCTGAGACTCCCACCCAGACATTTCTTGGTACATTATTTTTTAAAAAATGCTCCAATTTCTCTCGCTTAGAGAAAGGTCTTAACTCTTCAAATCTTTCAGGTTTTTGTGGGATCTTAGTTCCCCAACCAGGGATCGAACACGTGCCCCCTACAGTGGAAGCCTAAAGTCTTAACCACTGGACTGCCAGGGAAGTTGCATTAGGTGTTACTCTGGGAGAAGAAGCTGCCAAGGGCCTGATTTTGGTGGGGAGGGACCCACGTGGGGCAGTGCGGTGGACGTCAGTAGGGAGCCGCGGGCCTGGCTCTATTTACGAAAGGGGCTAGAGGCCGAAGTCCAGAAAGGTGTGCAGGAGAGAGCGGCCCGGTCCCTGGGCCCCTCCCCCCGCAACCCCCGTGATCTCCAGGCGCCCCTGCCCTTTGAGCCCGGGGCGTCTCGGGCGCTGGCACACTCGCCCCGGCCGCTGCGGGGACCAGCGGGGCGGGCGGGATGCTGCGGCTGCTGGCGTCCGGCTGCGCCCGGGGCCTGGGGGGCGGCGGGGGCGCGCGGGGCCTGGCTCCCGGGGGCCGCGCGCGTCCTGCCGCGGGGCTCTGCGACCCCGGCGGCAGCCAGAGCCGCCAGGCCTCCGACGCCCCCCGGAACCAACCTCCCAGCTCCGAGTTCGTGGCCCGGTCGGTGGGCATCTGCTCCATGATGCGGCTGCCCGTGCAGGCCTCCCCCGAGGGGCTGGATGCCGCCTTCATCGGGGTGCCGCTGGACATTGGGACCTCCAACCGGCCCGGGGCGAGGTAAGCCCCGAAGGACTCGGGGACACGTGTTGGGACAGCCTGGCGGCCACTGCGCACACAAAACTCATGGAGAGGCGCTTTCCCTCACCCAGGGTCGAGTTGGAAGCCAGTGCCTGGCTCCAAAGTGCCCCTAATCCTTTGAGAGACAGCTGGTTTCCCTCAAGCAACCCTGAGGGCTCAGCCGTGTCATCCATTGGTAAAGAAAGGGGGTTCAAGGACTGAGCCTTCTCCCTGCCCCATCCCCTGGCCTAGCTGGGATGGTGGCTGTGGGTACCCCCGGTTTACAGAAGCAGGGGACATTAGGTTTGAGAACAGAAGCTGGTTGCCCCTTCCCCAAACCTCTAGATGTCACCTGACTCAAGAATTTGCTCCAAATAAGGCAATTTTTTTTCCTTTTTTTGGTCACGCAGCCTGCGGGATCTTAGTTCCCCCACCAGGGATCACCGCATGCCCCCTGCAGTGGAAATGCGGAGTCTTAACCACTATACCGCCAGGGAAGTCCCCCAAATAAGGCAGTTTTCCTAAGATCAAGGTAGAGGAAGTAAAATCGATTTTTCTAATTATTGAACATCAGCTATTTAGATTCCGCAGCAACAGTTTAGGAAATTGAGGCTCAGGGAGATTAAGAAATTATCTAATGCCATTTAGTAAATTGGTGATTGGTGGGCTTCTAAGTCTGTACCTTTAATCTCTTCACTATATAGCCTAGATCAGTGGTCCTCACCGTGTGTGTGACTTTTTCCCCCAGGGGACATTTGGCAGAGTTTGGAGGCATTTTTGGTTATCACAACGTGGGGGAAGGGGTGCTACTGGCATCTAGTGGGTAAAGACCAGGGTTGCTGCTAAACATCCTGCAATGTATAGGATGACCCCTACCCCCTGCAACAAAGAGTCAGCCAGCCCCAGCACAGAGCCTGGGAAGCCCCGGCCTAGGCAGAGCCTCTAAACCTTTAGGGATGGCTCACAGGCTGATTCTTTCTCCTCCAGATTTGGACCCCGACGGATCCGCGAAGAATCAGTGCTGCTTCGGCCAGCCAACCCTAGCACAGGAGCCCTCCCCTTCCAGTCCCTCATGGTTGCAGACCTAGGCGATGTGAATGTCAATCTTTACAACCTTCAGGACAGCTGCCGCCTAATTCGAGAGGCCTATCAGAAAATTGTAGCAGCTGGCTGTATTCCTCTGACCTTGGGTAATGGCATCTGCAAGGGAGAGGGTAGTTCTCTGAGCTCAGGGTCTATTTATCATGAGCTGGAGTACAGTTACTTCTCCAGGGTGAGCCACTGTCAATATGGAGACAGTAGGAAAGGGAACATTTTTAGTTCATTTATTTTAACCCCTGGGGAGAGGATATTTACATTTTTGGACTAATGTGACTGACAGGGATGGACCAGGGTGAAGCAAGTGAGGCATTCACCTTGGTGCAAAATTTAAGGGGTGCCAAAAAGTCAGCAATACATATTACTGATTTCCCTTTTTGCCTCAGGTTCCAATGTGGCTCAGAACAGCACAGTTGCTGATCCTATCTTTCTTTAAAGTTTATCACGGGGGACTTCCCTAGTGGCGCAGTGGTTAAGAATCCGCCTGCCAATGCAGGGGACGTGGGTTCGAGCCCTGGTCCAGGAAGATCCCACATGCTGCGGAGCAACAAAGCCCATGTGCCACAACTACTGAGCCCGCGTGCCTAGAGCCCATGCTCTGCAACAAGAGAAGCCATCGCAGTGAGAAGCCTGCGCACCACAAGGAAGAGGAGCCCCCGCTCACCGCAACTAGAGAAAGCCCACGCATAGCAACGAAGACCCAACACAGCCAAAAAAAAAAAAAAAGGGACTTCCCTGGTGGCGCAGTGGTTAAGAATCCGCCTGCCAATGCAGGGGACACGGGTTCGAGCCCTTGTCCGGGAAGATCCCACATGCCGCGAAGCAACTAAGCCCGTGCGCCATAACTACTGAGCCTGCGCTCTAGAGCCCGCGTGCCACGTCTACTGAGCCCACATGCTGCAACTACTGAAGCCCATGCGCCTAGAGCCCGTGCTCCGCAACGAGAAGCCACTGCAATGAGAAGCCCGTGCACTGCAACGAAGAGTAGCTCCCGCTCACTGCAACTAGAGAAAGCCCGCGTGCAGCAACAAAGACCCAATGCAGTCAAAAATAATATAAAATAAATAAATTTATAAAAAAGAAAAATAAATAAATAAAGTAGCACGGGCTTTTCATTGCGGTGGCTTCTCTTGTTGTGGAGCACGGGCTCTAGGCACGCGGGCTCAGTAGTTGCAGCATGCAGGCTCTGAGGCGCACGGGCTTCAGTAGTTGTGGCTCTCAGGCTTAGTTGCTCTGCGGCATGTGGGGTCTTCCCAGACCAGGGCTCGAACCCGTGTCCCCTGCATTGGCAGGCGGATTCGTAACCACTGCGCCACCAGGGAAGTCCCTATCATGGATTCTTTTTTTGCATTGATTTTGATTTTTAAAAATATTACATTAAAATAGTATTTATCTTGATTACTGAGTAGTTTTTTTTTTTTTGGCCACACAGCTTGCAGGATCTTCGTTCGTCCCCTGGCCAGGGTTGGGACCCAGGCCCCCTGCAGTGTAAGCGCAGCGTCCTAATCACTGGACTGCCAGGGAATTCCCCAGTTACTGAGTTTTTTTGGTGTCCCTTCAATTTTGCATCCGGCAAGCGCCTCTATCCACCTCACCTTGTCTCAGCCCTTGATGCCAGGCCTGAGGAGGCTGCCAGCAGGGACTTAGTTGTGACTTTTTAACTATTCCAAGGACGTTGTTTCAATGACTTTATTTGAGAGAACTGCAAGGGAGTCTTTTCCTCTTGTCAGGGTCTATGTCAATCTATAGAGCAGCTTTCCTCTTACCCTCCCCCACCCTGCCCCACTCTCACGGTAGCAGTTCTTTCTCTTCCCGTTCACCAATAGTCAAAATAGTACCTTTTTCTAAATATCCAAATTTATTTTTGCCAAATGAGAGGGCCTAGCCTGCAGAGCATAGTGGTAAGGAGTGGGGTTTCTGGCTGACGTGGTTTGAAATCTCAGCTCCACCTCTCACTAGCTATTCATGCTTCATTTCCTTATCTGTAATATGGGAATAAAAATACCACCACCTACCTTCTTATATTGTGTCAGGGGCATATAACAAAAGTGCATATAAAGTGCCCAGCTTTGTGACTGGCATGTTTTAAGCTTCCATAAATATTAGCTATTGTTGTTATTAATAATTATCAATGGTAATACTTTTCTGGGTCTGTGCTGTCCATTATGGTAGCCCCCAGCCACATGTGGCTATTTAAATGAATTACAATTAAATAAAATAAAAAATTCAATTCTTCAGTTGCATGAGCCACATTTCAGTAGCCAATGGCTAGTGAGCACCATGTTGGCCAGTGCAGATACAGAACGTGCGTGTCACTGCAGGAAGTTCAACTGGACAGAGCTGGTCCGAGCATTTTCCCTATAAGCCTTAATTTAATTTCCTCTTTTAAATGACAATGTAATGTCAAACGTTTAGTGGCCATTTCCCCACCACTGAACAAGACCATATTTTAGCTGGGGTTATAGTTCTTCCAGTCTAATCGAAAGGGTGGCAGAATTGGGCAAATTAAAGATCGTTTTAGGTGATACATGGTCCTCGAATCTTATCCACGTTCCAGATGTTTTCTTCTTTTTTTTCTCCTTGAAGGTGGAGATCACACAATCACCTATCCTATATTGCAAGCGATGGCAGAAAAGTAAGTCCGAAAAGGCAGGAGCTGGGGAATGAGTTGTTTTCTGCTAGATGGCGTCAGGCGACCTCTGCTGGCTCAGGTTATTGGGGATGATAGGAAATTCCCCATTGAGTTGCTTCTATGGATCAAAATTAAGGTCGAGCTCCAGGTGTGTCTGTCAGTCACCAGATGGGAGCCAAGACAACTTATTATTAACACCCTGGCCACCCGCCCTTGCCCTAGATCTGCTCTGGTATACGCGCTCAGCATCTGCCTCTGTTTTTGGAAGATGAGCCCCTAGTGAAATACACAACCCCAGTTAACTTCAGTTTCTGTTTTGCTGCAAAGGCCAAATATGAATACTGACAGGCACAATGGTGTTGCTTGCTGAGGAGAGGCCCTGTTTTTTCCTGAAAGGGCCCCTTTCCCGGAGGATGAGAAGATGGATTTTTCCAGTAGTGAAAATCTACCAGGGATTGACTAATTTTGGTTAGTTAGTTTGAGAAATAGACAGATGGGCCAAGGTGGTGCAGCTCCAGAATTCATATAGAGGAAAGCTATGTGGGTGGCATTCTGGTTGGAGGTGGGTGGGTGGGTACAAGGCTTTTCTGGAAGCTGTGTTTGCCTGGCACTGATTTGGATTGTCTGTTTTTTTTTGGGCGGCTGGCAGGGTTGATGGGGATTATAGAGAGAGAGCTGAGTGGAAGCTGCTTCTTGGTACCGCAGTTGGAGAAAGGGTGGTGCTGGTTAGTTGAGCCTTCAGACGAGCTCACCTGAGCCGCCACCCTTTATTTTCATCCTCCCAGCCCTCTCCATCTGTCAGTGAAGAAAATTCTGGGTGAGAGGTAGGAAGTGTCAGCTAAAGCACATGACTATTTTCTGCCTGACTTCTCTGAGCTTATTGTTCTTCTGAGAAGCTAAGCGGTTTGAAGACAGAAACCAGTTGCAAGGCTGGTAACTGATGCCAGGTCCCCCCTCCACGGCTATGAATTGTCATCAAGTTTTGGTGGCCTGGGGGGTGGTGGTGTTCAGGTCCCACTGGGAGGCCTGGCCTCTGAGCCGCCCTGTTGTCATCAGGCATGGGCCTGTAGGGCTGGTGCACGTGGACGCACACATGGACACGGCGGACACGGCCCTGGGTGAGAAGCTCTATCACGGGACGCCCTTCCGCCGGTGCGTGGACGAGGGACTCCTGGACTGTAAGCGCGTGGTACAGATCGGCATCCGGGGCTCTTCCATGACCTTGGATACCTACAGATACAGCCGGAGCCAGGTGACAGGCCGAAAGCCCCTCCCTCTGTCCCCGGCCCCAAAGTGCCTTCCTCTCCATTGCCCACTCAATGGACGCTAGGGATTCAAAGGGACTTTGCTAATCAAGCTCAAAGTGGGGACAGAAGGGTGAGTTTGCATCATGTGGAGCAGATAGGAGCGGGGATGGTAGTTCATGAGGCAGAGGAGGCCTCTTATCGCTGGGGAGGGGAGACAAGCAGAAACAAACCAAGCCCTTGGATGCTGCTGGCTTGGAAAAGAGTGGAGGAGGTCCAGACCCAAGGCGATGGGTCTGATATGGGGATGATAGTTCACTCCTCATGCAGATCGAGGGTCAACTTTGAGGTGCACATAAGCTGAGCACGGGGTAGGCCTATAGGAAATGCCCAGTAAATGCTGCCAGGCCCAAGTGTCAACTTTCTGCTCTTCAATTCTTTCTCAGGGCTTCCGGGTGGTCCTGGCCGAAGACTGCTGGATGAAGTCACTGGTTCCGCTGATGGGAAAAGTGAGGCAGCAGATGGGAGTCAGACCCATTTATATCAGCTTTGATATTGACGGCTTGGACCCTGCCTATGCCCCAGGGACAGGGACACCCGAAATTGCTGGTCTCACCCCTAGTCAGGTAAGGAGGCTCCACCAGTGACACTTCCTGTGGGTGAGGATACTTAGCTCCCCACTTTCCTGGGACTTGAACTGAGTCTTTAGAAATCAGGATGGGCTTTTAAAATCAGAGCACCTGGACCTTTATTGCGCTCGGGGCTGATCACAGGTTTGGATTCTCCCTTATTGATGAGTGACTGATTTTGGCAAGGGCCCTCGTTTCTTTTTTTTTTTTTTTAATTTATTTATTTTATTTATTTATTTTTGGCTGCGTTGGGTCTTCGTTGCTGCACCCCGGCTTTCTCTAGTTGCAGCGAGCGGGGGCTACTCTTCGTTGCAGTGCACAGGCTTCTCATTGTGGTGGCTTCTCTTGTTGCGGAGCACGGGCTCTAGGTGCGCAGGCTTCCGTAGTTGTGGCACGCGGGCTCAGTAGTTGTGGTTCACGGGGCCTAGAGCGCAGGCTCAGTAGTTGTGGCCCACGGGCTTAGTTGCTCCACAGCATGTGGGATCTTCCCGGACCAGGGTTTGAACCCGTATCCCCTGCGTTGGCAGGTGGATTCTTAACCATTGTGCCACCAGAGAAGCCCCCTCGTTTCTTATCTGGGATATAATAGTCCGTTATTTGGTCTTTCTGCCTCTGGTCTACCTGTTCATGGGGACAATATTGTAGTGCCCCCTGTTCAGACACCAAACTTACCTTTTTGGGGTTAAATTTTAAAGGTATGCACAGTGGGATTAACACCTCCCAGGGTAGTTCAAGAGTTTTAGAAACCCCCGAAGAGAGCTCCCATGGTATGCTCAGTGTGAGCACAGGGAGGCAGAGCTGGAGCGTGGCTGTACCGAGAAGGAAAGCCCCAGGGGTGGACCTGTGCTCTGTTCACTACTCTCCGAGCCGAGGAGAGTGTCTGACGTATAAGCAGGAGGTCCTCACAGATACTGGAGTAAATGAATGAAGACTGCTTGAGCTAATCAACTATCTTCTATCCTCTCGGAAAGGAGGATGGTCATAACTGGCTCTCTGAAGCCTTTCCCAGTTCCCATCGGCTTTCTAGAACACACTTCTCATTCCTCGGCTTCGCATCCTTCCCGCTTTCCACCTGCAGAACGGAAGCAAAGTGACGCTCTTCCTGCCACCCCCCTCACTCATCCTATCTCTGGCCACGTCTGACTACTAGTACTTCTTCCGTCTTGGCGCCTTTGCATGCGTCTTTCCCTCTCCCTGGGCTGCCCTCCCGCTACTCCTCTGGTTGGTCAGTTCCTTGAGCTAAGTGTTTCCACCTTGGGGGAGCCGTCCCCAGCCCCTTCAGGCTGCGACATGTGCTCATACTATTCCTGAAGCCCTTCATGCTGGCATTGAAGCGATTGGTTTGTTTGCCTCTGTGATACCACCAGGGTGCCTGGTGGTCAATGAATGTTTATTGAGGGAAAGCGACAGTTCCAAGTCGAAGGGCAGGCCCGTGTTGGGAGAAAGCCATGGAGGCCTCTACTGGTTGCTTTCTGTTGTCAATGATTACCTCTCTGGACAACTCAAGCTTCATCTTGGACAGGCTCTGGAGATCATCCGGGGTTGTCAAGGCCTGAACGTGGTGGGTTGTGATCTTGTGGAGGTTTCACCGCCGTACGATCCTTCTGGTGAGTAAGGGAGACAAATGTGATCCGTAGGCAGTGGCTAGTTTAAATTGTATTAATCTAGTTAATAAGTAGATGGATGGGTCCCTTTATATCACTCGGGAACCGGCTGAGTATGTCCTACAGTGAAGAAAATAAACCTATTACTGTACACCGTACAGATGTGAGCTAATGAACCCTAACAAAACCCCTGGGAGGCGGCTAAGGGTTGTTAGCTGGCCCACCTGTCAGCAGAAGAGAGAGAAACCAGCGTGCAGTTCAGCGATAGGGCTGCCCAGTGCCAGCTGCCTTGGATATTTCATTGAAAAGTGAGTTCTCAAGACATAAATGATATTTATTAATATTGATAAAGTGGGGGAGTTAGCTGGTTTAGGAGAGAGATTCAAAGCCGATGCCATCCCAATAATTTTAATCTAGAAAAGCTTACAGGGTTAGACCTGTTAGCCTTAGAGGATAGATAGTAAATACGCTACACACCAACATGATAGTTTTTCCTTTGGGGGAAATCTGTTCTCAGAATAAACAGAGAGCCTTCTGAATTTTAAAATACCATTTCTGAATGATGCTTGATGGAGAGAACGCTGGGGAAAGCATGTCCACGGGGCGGTGGGGAACCGCAGAGGAGCGCGCAAGGCAGGACTCTGGAATAGGAAGCACAGAGGGACAAAGGCTGAGGAGCCCGAGAGGCTCGGCCTCGGGAGGCGGTCTGGGCGGTGTTCACGTCTGGGTTTTTCACTGCTTTGTAGGAAACACAGCCCTCATGGCGGCTAACCTGCTGTTTGAGATGCTGTGTGTTCTCCCCAAAGTGACAGTCGTCTGAGTCTTGTGCTACAACGTTCAAGATAAACAAGAGCTTGCCTGGATGACAGGTTCTCCACAAGAGCTTATGTGCAAGCAATCCGAGCACTAAAGAGTTTATGCCAATAAAATGTTCTGCTAAAAGTGTCATTGGTGGCTCTACAATCGGGGCTTACGGTAGAGCTCTAATCCAAACAGCTAATATTCCTAAGGTGTTTGAATTAACTTAAAAAAAAAAATGCACTTGTCCTGCTTTGATTTTTTTTTTTTCCTTTGATGAATGGTGATGGAGGATAAAGGGGAAAGGGATGGAGAATTTAGTTTAAGATTATCTAAAATCTGGAGGAGGGGCTTCCCTGGTGGTGCGGTGGTTAAGAATCCGCCTGCCAATGCAGGGGACACGGGTTCGAGCCCTGGTCCGGGAAGATCCCACATGCCGCGAAGCAACTAAGCCCGTGGGCCACAACTACTGAGCCTGCACTCTAGAGCCCACGAGCCACGACTACTGAAGCCCACGCGCCTAGAGCCCGTGCTCCGCAACAAGAGAAGCCACCGCAATGAGAAGCCCATGCACCGCAACGAAGAGTAGCCCCCGCTCGCCCCAACTAGAGAAAGCCCAGGCGCAGCAACAAAGACCCAACGCAGCCAAAAATAAATAAATTAATTAAAAAAAAAAATCTGGAGGAATGAAATGAAAAAACCCTATGAAATAATACTGTAGAAGAACATTCCATATTTCTATAGTATCTTCCTTTAAAATACAGCCCCTACTCTGAGGAGCATCTTGGTTTTAGGACCATCGTGAACATAAAAAAAGTTTGAAAGAAAAAATAACATGCAGATCCTAATAAAGAAACTTCCCACTCAAAAGCCCAGGAAGATGCACGAATGTCTTCTAGACCAGGTGACATCAGCTGGCTCTTAGTGAGCCTTCCTTAACCCACTCCCTCTGAGCCTCAGTTTTGCATTATCTTCTCTTCAAGCTGACCCAGCCTCTACGACAGCAATTCCCGAAATCTGCAGTGGAGGCGTGATGACCTTGAGCATGTGTTGAGTTACATGCGAATTCAATTTCGTTGATAATGTGTCCACGGTCAAATCATCATCTCGTGACATAAGAGCTACCCATAATCATCACACATTAAAATAGTTTATTTCTGTTTCCAGTCTGTAATATTCTTAAAACAAAATAACATCAGCTTCAGTGCCTGTTCACAATACAAAACAAAAACAACATAAAAAAGACACCATTTGCCAAATAAGTTATTTGTTCCTAAGAGTATCAAAAGTGCAAAATATTCACCTTCTTTTCAGGTCTGTCTCGAAAGTATAATCATCCTCCTTGACAAACTGAACAGATTCGGCAGCAGACACGCTGCATTTGTTTCAAGGGACAATGTCAGGTATTTGGACGTGACCAGCGTTTCAGCTGTAAAGAATGTTTTGCATCAGCTTTTCAAGAATTTTACTTAGAAAAAAATGTTTGAGTGTTTGCTCCTAATCCCTTTCCCCAAACAATGCAAATCACTTAAAACACATTCAGATCCCACTTCTTTTTATAGCAGGAAAACATTTATGTACTGAATAAGGAGGGAATCAACCTATTATTTGAAATCACAACCAAGTTTTCATGGTCAATAAGCGATGGCAGCGAGACTGTGGTGCCTAATGGGAGTTAGGGCAGGCTTGCTCGCTGAAATGTTGCCTAGTTGGAGGTGATGAACTCTGTGTTAGATTGTGCCACCGACACCTGGGCTAATAAAACAAATTTTTTTTAAATGGGTGCGTATATCTACAAAGGCTTGTTTTAGGCCAGTTGTCCCCATCTGCTCAACATGATGCATAGTCTGTATCAATCAGAAAAACCCACCTCTGAAAACATCAACGTTGTCAGTTTCAAGATACTCGAAGACTAGGAAGTTAACTTAAAGCCAAAATTGGGTCTGTGTGATTACGTATGTGAGTAACAGAAATGGTGGCATTGGCTGACCAGGACAGTGGCTCATACATTTGACACAAAAGTAAACAAATTCATGGAGATGACATTCAGGAGGAAAGGCTTGGGTGGTCAAGGGTAAAGGTCAGTTTAAAAGCTTCCCAGTTTCCTCTTGGGGGACATAGCTACCAGCCCCCAAACGGATCTGTAGATGATTTTTTTGGATTGAAATATTTCCTAGGAACGTTTTCACCATTATCACTTTCCTTTCTTTATACAAATGAAAGATGCAGCTGTCTGAAGGTGCTTTTTATTTTAATGATACAATTTTTTAAAGTGAATGAATCTGGGGTGTTTTTGGTTTTCAGAAATTAAGGTCAGGAATCCCATTAGTACCAGAAATTAAAAAAATAAAAACCTACCACTGAACCAAAACACTACTCATATAAGCAACTTGGCCATAAGAGACGCAGAAAATAATTTTGAGGACTTGGTGCATCACAGAGCCAAAAATGAATTCCTTGATCAGTTCTACCTAGGCCAGGTGCCATGAGATACGGCAATCAGAATAAACATCCACTTTTAGAGGATCATGTGGAAAAATAAAGCCTGGCAGTGATTTATTTTTTTAAATAAAGCTATAGATTCCATGAAAACTAGGAATTTCTGGGCTCAAATAATTTGTTACTTGCCACTGTAGCTCAATCCAAATGGCTTAGTTTAAAGCAATTACGATTAAAGAAAATATTAACCTATTTTGTCCCATCACTGATTTTGACCCTTCACTTTACAAAAAGGCAAGTTGTTTTGACATTTGAACTCTCTGAGGTTGTCCAAACTCCACTGGTGCTGTGCTCTAAAAAGAAAAGGTAAGCTCTCTAACTGGCTGGTAGGGCCCCGCCTGGGGTCCATCGTTCACTGGAGCTCAGCGAGCTGGGGTGCTGATGACAGGTCTGACCCTGTTACTGGTGAAGCAGTTGTAACTTAAGAGTGAAAACAATTAAGATGAGACATCAAAATATAGGCCAGAAGCTCAAAGTGAGCAAAACAGGAGTCTAGAACGTGTCTTGGCTCACTTGTCACCAAAGAGGACTTGAAGATACAGCACTTTTGGGGTAACAGTATTCAAAATACAATTGCTGAGAAATTTTAAGTTCCTTGATACAAAGATATGTCTGATATTTTACTAAAGAGACATCACTGTAGGGAAGAGGTTCCTTGAGCCTGACTCACGGCAGGAATAACGTGTCTTCAGTTTAACATCTACTGGCTTATAGCAGCTTATCTCTACGTTCAGAGAGCAAGATTACAAGTTATGGCTCCTAATATCCATACCCTACAACTGACAGAGGCAGAAAGGCATCTGAAAACATACAGATAAATGGCTCAAGGTCATTACAGTACTTCTTGCCACGCGGATCCCTCCCCGGCTACCTTTAGTGTTCGGGAGGGGGCTGATGGGATGCTCACGAAGGCATCGCTCAGGCACTGCCCAGCCCTCCCTTCTCTTGTCTTGGGAAGAAAACCAAACATACGTGCAGAAACCCCACTCATTCCTAACCTTTTAAAACCGTGGCTGACAAGCTGTTGCAGGAGGATACCCCCCAAATATACTTTTAGCCATTTACTACCAAAAAAACCATTAATGTAAGATCGCTTGGAACTAGGCCTCTTTCGAGACACAGGGCCCAGAAGCTGCGGTGGGTTGTCCCACCGTTACAGCATGCACCGCGGCAGAAGCACGGCCGAGGCTGGGTGGGGGAGAGATGGCCCGACCAGCACACCAGGCTCGCGAGGTCCCCCCAGGCTCTGCTGCAGGGTCCAGCCCTGTGCTTCTCCCACAGCACAGAGACAGGACAGGGGAGGGGGGGCGGCGAGCACGGGGTGGGGCGACAAAGGAAGAGGGAATGAGCAGTCTATTTTAAATAGTGTGGCATTCAAATGAGGAAAAAAGACCCAAAGGAAAGTATTCTGATCTGGGGAATTCAGCGTGTGGTGTTTTTCACTCCTAGGTTAGAACAGGACAAAGGAAAGATTCTTCTAGCCACTGTTCTGGAAGAATAATCTAAAATCTATACTCTGTCCATTGTGATAGTCTGAGTCCTGAAAATACCTGTTCACAGGGGCCTGTTAAAAAGTCTGAAGAGTTCGAGCCTCTTTTTGAAATTCTCAGTCTAGTTCAGGCCATGACGGGATATAAAACCTCTGTAAGGAGCCTTCCAGCAGCCGTTCCATCCATAAGGACAGCTTGCTCAATTTTCCTTTGATGGGCCTGGATCCAAGGCCAGAAGATTTCCCTCGAGATTCACCCAGATGGAGGGAAGAGTCAAGGTCACTGCACGACCCCATGGCTTCCTCCTCTTCGACTGTTTTTTGGGGCTTGAAGAGGCAGAAGTATTTCTTGTGGCCGTTCAGAGCCAGTACGTAGCCCGTGTAGTCACGCTCCATGAAATGCTTGTCGTACTGGTTTGGGATCGGGGCCACATCTTGAGCAAATTCTAGTAAGTATTCTAGCCATTCTCTGTGTTTATCTAGACTCAGGAAGGAAAAGTGCAGGCAGCTGCTCCTGTAGGAAGGACAGAAGGAGGATTTAGGGTATTTCCCGACACATTTAGTCGCAGGGAACACAAGTACCTCAGTCAGATTTTAAATAATAGGAAAAGGCTTTGTGTTGGGTGGGGCCTGAATACGGAAGAAACGAAGGATTTCTGCGGGACCTGGAGGGCTTCTACAATGGCGGCAAGAGCCCCTCATCCATTTCCTGTCCCTTGCTGGGTGTCACTCACATCACTCTCAGTGTCTGGCTTCAGGAAAAGACACAAGAGCTAGAGAAGAGAGTTTCCTGAAAGGGCTCAGGGAAGACTGAGTTCAAGCTCTTCTGTTCAGAACCAACAGTCAAGGGGAAGAAAGGTCCCCACATGATGGCTTAGAGGTCTGGGTTGGAAAGGTCACAGCCAACATCATGCTGCATGGATAAAGCCCCTCCAGCTCCCTCCTTACCCAAGAATGCAGGCTCTCCCCGTCCTCCTTCCACACCCCCCGCCCGCCCCCTCTCATGTGCACACAGGCGCTCACCCAGTGAACGTGTAGACCTCCAAAGCGAATTTCTGCAGCAGGCTGGTCTTGGTGGAATTTGACAGGATGAGGACCACGTTGATGTGGCCTGGCCTCAGGCGTACCAAGTTACTGGTGTACGTTACATCTGTGAGTTCGGTCACCTCCACAAAGCCTTTTTTAGGAATCTTGCTGTGGAGAAAAACTGAGGAATTAAGATCTTGTAGGATAAGGGAATGCCATGACTTTTAAAAGGAACAAGTGGAAGAAAATGATATGTTCTAACCAGACTAGATATGTTATTTAATAGTCTCGAGCCTGACACATGGGCAGGGCGGGACTGACCCCGATTTGGTTATCCCGGGCCTATAAAGAGCCTTGCCAGCGCTGCCGTTCAGTTGGTGTAGAAGCGGCTTTAGGACAGGATGAAGGCCGTCAACACAGTTATGGTGACGCACCGTTCTCTGCTTCTGGCTCATCTAGCATCTCCCTGACATGCTTCTTTGCTTCCTTCCCGCCTTCATTATTAAATCTGGGATTGAGAAACTCAGGGTACTGAGGAGAAGATAACTAGTCCTGTGTCTGAACGCCTAGGCAGTCTCAGTCAACACTCCTCAGCTGCGACTCTTGCCTAAATCCACATCTCACACAAGGAGGGGAGCCAGAGTGCTTATTAGCTCTACTAGACCCTCAGACGCTGCTTATCAGACCCTGCGGTCTGCGGGGCTGCTACTGAGGGCGAGGTGCCGGTGTTTGGTTAGGGCAACCTGCTGGGCTCCTTGGTGAAGCTCGGCTCTGTCTTCCCGGTCTTCTCGTGGGCTTCCTCTTTGTCTGGAGGGCTTGACTCTCGCTCCTCATTTGAGTCACTGAAGTAAGGAAAAGGAGTTTTACAGAAGGTTTGTAAGGTTTGGGGCGCACCCTTCAGACACGGCGCTGAGCAGACACGGAGGCGCTTACCTGAAAGCCTGAATGATGACGGTGCCGAAGAGGATGAAGAGGGCAGAGAAGACCAGGGACAGAAGGGGCATCATTTCCCGCCTAAAAGGAAGTTCACAGGCTCTGGTCAGCTCTATGTGGGCTGCTGTGACGTGCCAATTAACGGTTTTAGGTTTCTTCTCTCTGGCTCAAAGACCCCCCTAAACGACCCCAAACCAAAAAGCTTTCACATCAACAAACACCTTTTTTTTTTTTGGCTGCGCCGTGCAGCTTGTGGGATCTTAGTTACCCAACCAGGGATCGAACCCGTAACCCCTCCGTTGGAGGTGCAGAGTCTTAACCACTGGACCGCCAGGGAAGTCTGACACTTTCTAATCTCATACAAATAGAGGTTTGTTTGGGTGGTGGTGGTGGTGGTGAAAGCAGAGATTTCCCCCTCACTGTTCTAATGCACAGATCACTTATTCAAAAAGTTTTTGTGTCTCAGGCTGTGCTGAATAAATTCTGCAGAAGGAAACAATAAGAGGGGTAACAAACGATTTAAGTTGTGAACATGGAGGAACATTCTAATGTCAAGGGTAGTATCAGGTGACTAAAAGGTCTGTGGAATTATTTCCTTTATTTTGATTTTTTTTTTTTTTTTTCTGGCCAGAATAATTCAGATGTGGCCCAGAGGGGAGGAGAAGGGAGAAAAAAGTTGACTTCTCAAGATCTCCACTAGGTGTTCTGAAATTTTATTCACCCACAATCACCCATCAAAGGCCTGCTGTTTTTCAGGAGCTGGGTTGGGGGCCAGGAAGCACGAACATGAGTGGGACATGGTCTGTCCTCAGGAGCTCATGGTCTCATTGGGGTGGCAGTGGTATAGCCCTCCCTTCTCCGATTAATTCACTGATTCATTTGTGCATCTATTCACTGGACTCCATGTGTGTCAGGCCCTGTGCTGGACACCAGAGGTGCTCTGATGAAGAGGATGGTCCCAGGCTCTGCTAGCTGGAGGGGCAGCCAGGGGTGATCGTTTCTTTCCCCACCAGTGGGAAAGGGTCAATCAGCAAATATAAAAAAAGGGAAGTCACTGAAACAAAGAAAAAGGGGAACAGTTGTTGAAAATATGTAAACACTCTTCCACCTGCCTATGGAGTCCACACTGAAATCAAAGAAGAGTGGACTCTTTTCAAAAGAAAAACAGCAGTCCTGGTAGTAACAGAAAGAAATTCAAACTTGGCAATACTCCTACCAGTTGCTGTGAAATATGCTGTCCCAAGAGTCTGAGATGTAGTCAGAAGCAGAATAGAGCCACCGAAAGAGAAAAATCTGTTGAAGGAGAAAATGGGTGACGGTCAGGCCTGGACCCCTGAGCCCCGGAGGCAGAAGTCCCCCGCCTCCAACATGGCACTGTTGCTCTGGGGGCTCAGGAGCCCTGCCCGGTGCCCACTCTCCCGGGCTACGTGCTTACAGGGGCAAGTTCATCGGTCAAGTCGGGGAGCACAGCTTCCGAGGACAGAAGAGCTGGGTCTTTCCGCAGTTGGTCAAGATAACCCAAAAGGATGAATTTATCGCTCTCACTCCCGGTCCAGGGATCCTCCAGGGTTTTATACACCACCCTCCCTGCTGTGTTGCGCCTTTCTAAGATAGACACCTGGGAGAAAAAGAGAGGAAAAACCATGAGAATTCCCAAAAGAATGTGAAGTTACTGTTGCTTGGGTTTTTTTCAGGGAGGATGGAAAAAATGGGTCTAGTGAAGCTCAAACACAGGTATGGATGAGTATACAATATTTGCAAGAGATTTACATTTTTCTAACAAAAGAAATTAGTTTTATGGTGACTTTCCAGAGCTTTTGCTAAAGTTAAAGCTCTTTCTTCTCAATAGACTTTGTTCTATAACTTCTGACTTAATGTCATAAAGAAGGAAACCTTTGTTTTTTCGAGAGATTTTTCCATAATTACCAAGATGATGAAAAAGACAGAGAAGAATTTCATGCTTCTGCAGAGAGTGATGATGAAGGAGGGGAAAGGAAGATGAGATCAATAAGGATGAAGTAAAAGAGGCAGAAGCACAGAAGGGAGACATTTGGCAAGCCTATTACTGGTAGCCTAAGGAAGAGTCTACAAACTAGGTACTGTAAGCCTAGACCTGCCAAGGGGAAAGGCTGGTGAAAAGGGCTGACGCTCTTTAATCTTTACCCAGGGGGAAGATGCTTTCTGTGAAGGTCCAAGGCTGAAAATCTAGGAGGTGAAATCAGCACGGTAAAAGACTAGTTTAGGAGTGCTTTGAAAACAGGCTTCGGACAGCACGGGGAACTACACTCAATATCCTGTGATAAACCATAATGGAAAAGAATATAAAAAAGAATGTATATATAACTGAATCAATCTGCTGTACAGCAGAAATTAACACAACATTGTAAATCAACTATACTTTAATTAAAAAAAAAAAAAAAGTCAAATGGCTTCCAAGCACTCGGAAAACATAAGGCAAAACAAAACAGAACAAACAGGCTTCAGAGATTCCTGGACTTCCTGGAATCTATACTGAAAACTCCTGAGGAAGGAGGACACAGAATTAAGTGCCACGTGCTTGTGAAGAGCTCGAGACCAGGACAGCATCCACGACTCACCGCTGATTTTCCGTGAAACGTGTCGCTGTCTGGCAGTAAGGTGCTGGCAAACTCCTGCTGCCGGTCGCTGTAGACGTGCACGAACCTCACTGTGTCCTGTGTGTTTGCCAGAGCAAAGGACAGGAAAGCCTCGAAGGGTTTACTCAACTTGGTAGCCTCAGCGGTCAGTAAAACCACACAGTACCTGCATGTCAACAAAAGAGAAGACGTTAATCCCTGAGGCCATGGCTAGAACCTGAATGGCAAGTGAAGGTGAAAGAGAGGAGACGTTCATTTACAAAGTGAATGAGCATGTTTTAGGAATGAAAGCTTCATGGGGGAGCCTCTAATGAGAGAAAATGTCCAAGGCATTAAGGGCCTGCTTCTTTCTAGACTGGTGATGCTCTCCCCAAACCAAACGTCACGACATTCAGAGATGCCTTTGAAGGCAATGGTCACTGAACCCTTGATGCAGAAGGGCCTCGCAGAAGGCACCTGTTCCAGTTCTCCCACGGCAGGCAGGACTGGTGGAGCCTATCTGAGGCCAGGGCCACTGGGCCTCATTCTGAAGGGCTTCCTTTGTAGTGGTGCCAAGGGAAAGTTCATCTAATCATTCATTCATTCTCTCAAATACTACTGAGCACTCAATAGATGCCAGGTAAGACAGACAACGTTCTTGCCCTCATGGAGCTGATATTCCAGCGTGGAAGGCAGATAACAAATAGATAGATGGATAGATCATGACAAGTAGTGACAAGCGTTATGAAAAAAGAAAAGAAGTGAAGGGGAGAGAGTCAAGGGTGGGCTGGGAGTCACGCTCCATCAGACTGGCTGAGCAGAGACGTGAAGGAGGTGCCATAAGAGGAAGTGGGGTCTGAGCACTCCAGGCAGAGAGCACCGCAAGTGCAAAGACGCTGAGACGGGGGGACTCGATCCAATTCACAGTGTTAGGAGGATCGCTGGCTGACATGAAGTGACTGAGGGTGGGAGAGCGGAGTGGAGGCAGAGGAGGTTAGGAGGCTAACACGGTGGCCTCGACGAGAGGTGACAGTGACCTGGCTAGGCTGGCGGTGCTAACAAAGGGGAGGAGTGCGTGGATTGGGGACATTTTCTGAAGGCGGTATAAACAACAATCCTTAAAGTCCAGGATCACCTGCCTTACATTTAATTAAAGTCTTTCTCCTCTTAGTCTATAAACGAAACTGAAAAGTCTGGAAACATAGGGAATTTTTCCTATTTTAAACAATATTTTAGTTGTATTTTCACATAACGTGATCAAAATGTTTTCCTTTCATATCCAGACAGCTTTCACAGATGAAACAGCCCTAAATTTAAAGGCACTGATTCATTAATCTGCAAGAGGTATAGTAAGTATTTTCCCTGTATCTCCAGACTTTAGACACTCTGTATGAATAAGTATGCCTCAGCCTTGCTATTCCCATTTAATTATTTTACCATTTCCTCAGTACCCTCACTTCTCTACTGTTTAGTCATTAACCTGGCTCCTCTCCAAGACCTTCTCCAAGACCCCCAGAGGCTCACCCTGTGTGGAATACTCTGGTAGGAAGAGTAACTCTCTCCTACTCCATGCTGCTACAGTGACCCAGGCTCTCCTTGACACCCGGCAAAATCTACTCATCCTTTAGGGCTCAGCTAAAGTGTTACCTCTTAGGGGGATCTTCTCTGGCACACCCAATAATTTGGTCCTAAGGTGCCCTGGGCTGTTATACCCCTCACTGTCATAGTTGTTCATCAATATTTGTTCCATGAAGAATAAATTCTGACTGTCTCAGGGTCGACGTTTAATTGCCTTGTAGTAAAATGCAACATGCCCCTCTGCTGCACTGATGAGCAGGGGCAAAGCCTTCAGTCCTTACTTCCTCTGTCGGAGAGACCGTTTCACGGGGCAGAGTTCATGGAACAACTTCTGGCTGGTAAGCCTGGCTGCCAACAGATACTTGTTTTGGGTGATAAAGTCATCAATGACCTGTTTCTTCATACCTCGGGCCTGGAGAAAAACCAAGAGACAGTGGATTCTGATTCAGTTTTCTCACTGAAAATGGGCCTTACTTACAGCTTAATAAACATGTAGCTGAGGGACTTCCCTGGCGGTCCAGTGGTTAAGACTCCGTGTTCCCAACGCGGGGGGCACAGGTTCGATCTCTGGTCAGGGAACTGAGATCCCGCGTGCTGTGCAGCGCGGCCAAAAAAAAAAAACAAAAAAAAGAAGTGCCTGATCCTGGCTAAAGTAATAAAACCACGTAAGTCAGACTCATTTGAGCAGATAAACATGTGGTGATCTTTTTAAAAAATGCAGGGCTGGGACTTCCCTGGTGGCGCAGTGGTTAAGAATCCACCTGCCAATGCAGGGAACCAGGCTCTAGCCCTGGTCCGGGAAGATCCCACATGCCGCAGAGCAACTAAGCTCGTGAGCCACAACGACTGAGCCTGCACTCTAGAGCCCACGAGCCACAACTACTGAAGCCCACGTGCTTAGAGCCCATGCTCTGCAACAAGAGAAGCCACTGCAATAAGAAGCCTGCTCACCGCAACGAAGAGTAGCCCCCTCTCGCCACAACTACAGAAAGCCTGCGGGCGGCAACAAAGATCCAACACAGACAAAAAAGAAAAAAAAAATGCAGGGCTGAGAGCAATGACGTAGCTAGTTCAGGTCAAAGGAAAAATCAAGTGCTCTTTTCACTGGACAACTTTTGTATACTGTTTTACGCTAGCTGATTTAATTCTTTTTTTTTTTTTAATTTTTATTTATTTATTTATTTATTTATGGCTGTGTTGGGTCTTAGTTTCTGTGCGAGGGCTTTCTCTAGTTGCAGCAAGCGGGGGCCACTCTTCATCGCGGTGTGCGGGCCTCTCACTATCGCGGCCTCTCTTGTTGCGGAGCACAGGCTCCAGACGTGCAGGCTCAGTAACTGTGGCACACGGGCCTAGTCGCTCCGCGGCATGTGGGATCTTCCCAGACCAGGGCTCGAACCCGTGTCCCCTGCATTGGCAGGCAGATTCTCAACCACTGCGCCACCAGGGAAGCCCTACGCTAGCTGATTTAAAAAGCCAATAATTTGGAATTTTTAGGCAAATTTACTGCAAGATTGATAGGAAACTGAACAATTGAAAATAAACTCCCTGGGACCTCCTGGCATTCTCATGGTTAAGACTCTGTGCTTCCACTGCAGGGGGCACGGGTTCAATCCCTGGGGAACTAAGGTCCCGCATGCCTCGCTGTGTGTGGCCAAAAAAACAAAAACGAACAAACAAAAACCCCCACAAAACTCCAAAGTAACAATGTTACTGAGTATAAAAGGCGGACAACAAAACTGTAATATGACCACTTTGTTATTACTAACTTTCATATATTTCAAAGGACTGAAATTATATATATAGTAGCTTCTCTGACCACAATTAAACAAGAAATCAATGTTAAGATAGAAACCAGAAAATCCCTTTTTGTTTAGAAATTAAGAAACTGAATAACTTATTGATATAAGAAGAAAGCATATCAGATATAAGAAAATATTTTGAATTTGAAGTGATTAATGAAAATACTATTTATCAAAACTTTGGGACTCAGATAAAGTATCAGTAATACTTGGAGAGTAATGTTAAAATGAATATAATAGAAAAGAAATTAATGAACTAGACATCCATATCAAGAAGTTACAGCAAAAATACAACCGTAGAAAAAAGGAAATAGTAAAGATGAAAATAGAGATCAATAAAACAAAATAAATACATAAGAAGAAGAATTAACAAAACCAAAATTGGTTCTTTGGAAGAGCTAATAAAATTGACAAACCTCTGGTAAAACCAATCATGAAAATAAGAGAGAAGGCACAAATAACCATTATCAAGGATGACGAGGGACTTCTCTTGTGGTCCAGTGGCTAAGGCTCTGCGCTCCCAACGCAGGGGGCCCCAGTTTGATCCCTGGTCAGGGAACTAGATCCCACATGCCGCAACTAAGAGTTTGCATGCCGCTACTAAAGATCCTGCATGCCACAATGAAGATTCTGCACGTGGCAACGAAGATCCCAAGTGCCGCAACTAAGACCCGGCGCAGCCAAATAAATAAATATTAAAAAAAGAAAAAAAGGGATCTACTTGCTGGCACAGTAGATAAGTCTCCATGCTCCCAATGAGGGTTCGATCCCTGGTCAGGGAACTAGATCCCACGTGCGTGCCAAAACTAAGAGTTCGCATGTCACAACTAAGGAGCCTGAGTGCTGCAACTAAGGAGCTGGGGAGCCACAACTAAGGAGCTCTGGAGCTGCAACTAAGGAGCCTGCTGCAACTAAGACCTGGAACAATAAAAAAAAATAAATAAATATTAAAAAAAAAAAGGATGACGAGGAGGAATCACTCCCTATGTTGTAGAAACTAAAAATATATACATATACATATATATACACATATACATTTAAATTTGAAAATTTAGATGAAACAGAAAAATTTCTAGAAAAATAAAACAATATCTGAAAAAGAGAAGAGTTAAATAGTTCTATAACCATTAAAGAAGATGAGTCAGTAGTCAAAAATCTTTCCTTAAATACAAACTCAGGCTGAGATGGCTTTACATAGGTGGTTTTGACCAAACTTTCAAGGAGGACAATCTAATCTTATACAAAGTCTTCCCGAGAAGAGAAAAAGGGAGAACACACCCCATCTCGTTTCATGATTCAAATCCTCACATGGGCATCTTGAGAAAGAGAAGTTAAAAGTCAATCTCATTTCTGAACATAAATATTAAAGTCCTAAACAAAATGTTAGCAAACTGAATACAGCAATATACTGAAAGCATAATATAAATAATGATCCTGTTGGATTTATCTCATGAATGCACGTTAGGTTTAACACTAGAAAGTGATTAATATGATTTAGCGCATTACAGAACATGAAAGAAGAAAACTCTGGATAATCATAATGGATGTGTAAAAAGTATTTGATAAAAATCAACACCATTCATGTCAGAAAAATTAAATTGGTCTAGTGTTGGCAAGGATATGGAGCAATGGAACATTCACACATGATTGGTGGAAATGTACTTAGGAAAACACATTAGCTAGTAAAGTTAAAGATACATATATATATTTAATCATTGAAAAAAATAAAGCCATATATGTTAACATAAATAACTTTTTTTAAACATTAAAAAAACCCAAAAAACACATAATTTCCAAAACCAAAAAATGTTTAGTGAGAAGATTAACACTGCTTTACATTTTTACAAATCTTTTTAATGTCTGGTTTCATAGAAGAGATAGGTGGATTCTCATATCTGCTTCTATACACAATCGGGGGTCATATATTGTTCTGGTTGAAAATCCAGCCTCACACAGATACATAGTTAGAAAAGGGAGGTTTATTTTAATAGCTTTTCAGATAACTATGGATATTTTTCTTTGCCACTACACCGAAACTGGACAAATGGTAGTTTCTTAAAGGTTAGTTGCTATATGGAGTCAATGAACTTTTTTTTTTTTGGCTGCGCTGCATGGGGGATCTTAGTTCCCCAACCAGGGATCGAACCTGTGCCCCTGCAGTGGAAGTGCAGAGTCCTAACCACTGGACTGTGAGGGAATTCCCATCAATGAACTTTTAGTACTGTTAAATTAAAATTCACGGATCAAAAATAAAGGAAGTAAAATTCACTGATCGCCTTGCACTTAGAATGGATCTTTTACTCATGCATGGTCATTCGAAAAATATTGGTTCACTGATCTCCCAGACGCTGACAAATTTTCTTATTCATATGAAAAAATGCAGCACATCGATGAACCAATCTCATAAGAAAGTCTGAGAAGCTATCAAGGTCATGATGGCTGATACAAATTTTTCAAAATTATAATTTCCTTGGAAGCCTGGATTCTATCATCGGCAACAGATACTGTGAGTTGTTTCCCTTAAAATGCCAGGCTCACTTCATTCATTTTCAAGAAAATGTCTGCCTAACTCTGAGTAACCATAGTTTTCCGTCAATTATTCTTTCAAGTAAAAAATGATGTTCCATCAAAAAAAAAAAAAAGAAAAGTGGCTAGTTCAAGACTCCTGAGTTAGGCAACCACACAAATATTTGTCCTCAGGACACCCTCTGCACCTTGGCCTGCAGCAGAGCTTTCTGCATGCTTCCTATTTTGTCACAGAGAACATTAAAGATACCAGAAAGACGTGGACTTGAGTGTCAATTTACCTATTAATAAAATTCATACTTCTTACTGCTTCATCAAGGCTATTCAGTGAAATGACTGTTGATCCTCTGTGTTGTTATGGTGAGTGCTTAGGAGTGAAGAACACAGGGCCACCGGCAGCCTGGTGCCCGGGCCTTGGTGTGTGCACTTGGTGGTTATGCACTGGAAAGTTTACCCACCATTGCTTTTGCACCATCGGTGCAAGAGTCAACACAGAGAAAAGACAAATTATGTCTTAGTGGTTCCTGTGAAGACAGCTTTGATCTCACAGACTCTCTTAAAGGGTCTTTTGGACCCTCCCGCCCCCAGGGGTCTGTGAGCCACATTTTCAAAACTGCCATCCTGTAGAAACTTGTGATTGGGTACACTGGGATACACGTGATGTCCACGGCATCACTGGTCCTAAAGCCCCGAAATGTCCATCCACAGAAGAATGAATAACCCCATTATCATGTGGCCGTAACCACTGTACAGCAGATGAAAACAAATTAACTAGAGCTAAGAGAAACCACTAGTGCTACTAGTGTTATACTAAGCCCCTTGCCATTGGGAGGACTCAGTTTATGTTAAGAATGCAGTTTTATATTCATAAAGAGCAAACTGGTAAAGCATCCATTGTACCAGTAATTTTGTTAACGTATTTGATTAACGATTTTCCCCAGGGAATAAATAAATAACAATTCCCAAGAGTACAAGCTATCACTAAAAAGCAATTTAGGAAATCTTACAGATTAATCTTGGATTGAGATGACCTTCTTTCCTCTCTTCCACAACTGGCATTCGTTTGCTTCCTGACTCTCTCTTGGTTCCTTCTTAGTCGCCATCAGGCATCCCCTCTTTTTATTTGCTGGTGATTGTCCAGAGTTTTGTCCTTGGCTGCCTTCTCTCCTTACTTTACATACGATGCCTGGGAGATCTCCCCACACTAAAGACTTCAACCTCTAACCAGTCACTGATGATTGACAAATCTCTATTCCAGCCCCTCTGCCTTTCCTTGGATCTAGATCCCCGCCTGATGGACATCTCCCCTTAGATTTCCTAAAGGCAGTTCTAATTCTTATGTCCACAACTGAACTCATTACCTTCTTCTTAAACCTGCTCTCCCTTCCTTACCATCCACTTTCCCCATCTGGTTCTGTCACACACAACACCCTTACCCTAGTCCCATAGTCTCAGGACCCCTTCTACGTCCACATGGCACCCGGAGGAACCCCACATCTTAGTGAGACACCTACTACAGTGGACGGTCTTTCTCCTCCCCTGACTGTGAGTCAAGGGAAGACAAAGACTAACACTGGATGTCAGAGCTGTTCTGTATTTAGTGCTCAGCAGGCAGGCAACGAATATATTGAACGAATGAAATAAAGGATTTTATAGAATTTCTCTTTCTTCTCATTCTAGCCTCCTACAAGAGAAAGTATCAAAGGGTTCTTGACGACTTAAAAAAAAAAAAAATTAAAAATATTAAAAAATACATGTTCATTATAGGGATTTTTGAAAACCTAAATATTGAAATAATATATAATTCTGCCATCAAGAGATAACCATTAATGTTTTGATGTATTTATTTCTAGTTTTTTTCCTATGCGTACACATGCACACATGCACTCACTTTACAAAACTGAGGTCAGTGAATAAACTGCATATACAATTCTGCATCCTGCTTGCTCTGTAACATTATGTTAGGAAAATTATCCCCATCATTAAGTATTCTCGAATTGCCATTTTAAATGGCTATATAATAGTCTCTGGGATGTACCAGTAATTATCCTGCCGTTGGATGTTTATATTTCCCCCTCATTTTTCGTATTATGAATGATATTTAACATCTCTGTATGAAATTCTTTGCCCGAGTTCCTATTCCTTTAGGATAGAGTCCTAAAAGGTAATCTCACCTCCCTCAGGTCTTTACTCGTGTCACCTTAATGAGGCCCTTCTTGGCTGCTCCACCTTAAAAATGTGAGCCCTCTCCCCTAATACCCTACATTCCTCTTCCCTGTTTTATTTTTCTCCTTGGCACGTATCACTACATAACATACCACGATAGAGTATGTTATGCTGATTGTCTGTCGTCCCCACTAGAACACAGGACGGGGAATTCTGTTGATCTTGTCCAGGGCTGCACCCCCAGCACAGAAAGCAGTGTTTGGCACACAGTAGGTACTCAGGGGTGCTCTTCTGCTAGGCAGTTGATGTTTTATCACCCGATCGATTTTCTGAAAACTTTTGAGGCTTCTTCCAGCAAGGCAAGAAAGAGAAGTGCCTGTTTCTCTGTAGTCTCAACTCTACTGAGTATTTTTCCTTCCAAAATCTTTAACAATTTGATGAGAGAAGAAAATGTTTATTTTGCTTTTCTCTGATTATTAGTGAGATTTATTTTTTTAAAGGTGTTTATTAGTCACTTGAATCTCTTCTCAGGATTTTGTTCATTTTGTTTTGGGGGGAAGTTTTAAAAAATTTTTTAAAAATTGAGGTAAAATTCACATAACATGAAATTAACCATTTCAGTGTACAATTCAGTGGCATTTAGTACATTCAGTGTCGTGCAGCCCTCATCTCTATCTAGTTCCAAAACATTTTCATCACCCTAAAACTCTGTACTCGTTAAGTGGTCATTCTGTACTCATTAAGTGGTCATTCTCAACAAGTTTTGGGTTGATCGCCTTGATTAGAAGAAGCTCATTAGAAATTAAAGATAATGATCCCTTTTATATCGGTTGTAATTACTTCCCTTATTGTTTAATCAAAAATTCTTAAGTATTTATATAAAAATTTAAAACTTATAATCAAGTTATTAAGATTTTCCAACAAGATTTTCCCCAATGTTTTTAGCCCTTCCCTATCTTAAGATCAGATAAATATTCAGTGTGTGTTCTTTAACTTAGTTTATGGGTTTTTTTCTTTTTTTCCAGTGATGTTATTTAGTTAGTTAGTTAGTTAATTAATTAATTTTTTGGCTGCGCTGCGAGGCATGTGGGATCTTAGTTCCTGACCAGGGATCAAATCCGCACCCCCTGCAGTGGAAGCACGGAGTCTTAACCACTGGACCGCCAGGGAAGTCCCTAAAGGAAGAGATTAAAACTAGTTTCTTCTCCTCTCCTGCTTTGCTCGATTTTGCTGTTTATTTATATGACACCCTGAGATAAAATGGGAGGGCCATCTTGAAACCAGGTGACACTCACATACCTGGATAACATCTGCAGGCTTGTGTATGTGTTCTTTAAAGATCAGGATGGTGGGGGCATAGACATTGACGTTGTATTGCCTCGTCATCTCTTCCGCCCCTCTCAAACCGACATACACGTATCCAAATGACAAATAATCTTTATAAGCAAAAGCAGTCAACTGTTAGGGCATAACAGAGAGGAAGAAATGAAATTGATAGCACAGCATCTAAATTAAGTGTGACTTGTTCTCATCAGTGGGTGGAGATGAACGCTAGCTTATACAGCCCCACTCAGGCTGCTACACCCTCGTACCCTTGTAGGAATTCTATGGTGCTCCATGAACAAAAACCGTACCAACAAAGCTAAACAACAACTAATTCTTTTTTTCAGACAGACCAAGATATTCATCTTACTGAGATCTGTACTGGGTGGGAGGTTTGAGGAATTACCTGTACCCTAATTATGTAAGATGGCAGTGACCATGCCAACGGTTTAGCACTTTCCTCTCCCATCTCATGTCACGGTGATAACCAGAGGTGTGCTAGATAGAAGTATAGTATATATTCAGAGGGCAGGTTTGGAATCAGACAGGCTACAAGGGAATCGATATTCAACATGGGAGACCTTGGGCAGGTTATACAACCACTCTAAGCTTCAGTAAAAGTAGGGATAATAATCTGTATCACTGGGTTCTTCTGAAGGTTAAATGCTATTATGTGTGTGGAAAGTACTAGCACAGTAATAGCATCAGTAGGTCCTCAGTGTATGGTGGTTAAAGCAAATTTCTGGTCTTCAAGCATTTCTCTTGGGATGAGCTATTACTCACAAAAAAGAAAATCACCAAAATAAGAGAAAACATTACCCCAGCACCTAAAGTACCTTGTAGAGCAGTGGTACAACGGGCATTTGGTCAAACAGAAGGACACGCGGTTTATTCTCTTGCTGCCAGCCAGAGAGGAATCTGACATAATTTTTATCTGTAACCTTAAATTGAATAAAGGATGTTAGTTTCAACATTTAATTCTTAACAACTGCATTATAATCCAGTCAGGAGATAATTAAACAAAAATCAAATATGTGTAAAAGATTGTTTTGTAAAAAATAAAAAATGCAGACAACTAATTTTTTGCCTTTATTTGACTAAAATTAATTAAAAGAACAGAGATATTGATTTCATATTTTCATGTGATCCAACGCTTACAGACTGAAATCATAACCTTTTCTGAAACAATTACTGACCATATTATAAAAAAAAAAAGAGCTTTCAAAGTTGGTTCTTGCTCAATTATAGACTGCACTTTTTAATCTATTAGAAGATAATGCAACAACTGCTCTTTTAAAATGGCTTAAATAAAAATAAGTGGGCCCACCCCACCTATACATTACATAAGTTCATTCACTGCCATCTGAATTGCTACTTCTCTGTTTCCCTGTTTATGCCTTAAAATAATCCCAAGAAAACAAATTAAAAACTTGAATAAATTAAATTTCTATCTAGAAAATGTTCATAGTAGTTCAAAAAAGTTTATCTTTCCACTTTGCTTCCAGAATGATCTATATAAAACCTCAATCTCATCATTTCACCCCACTGCTCAGCCCCTTTCAATGGCTCCATCACCTGCAGGCCAAGTCCAAGTTCCTTCAAGGAGACCCTCGCAGTGAGATTCCCGTTAACCCCTTTAATCTTGTCTTCTCCCACTCACTAATGACTACTTCATACAAAGCAGGACTACCTCTGTATGCCTGGAACTCATTCCCTACTTCTCTCTCACCTGGCAAACTCAGTACAGGGGTCATTTCTGCCAGGAAGCCTTTCTCAAATCTCTAGGATGGGCACTCTACATATCGGATGGGAACAATCACCTACTAGACTGCGAGCTCCTTGGAAAGTGTCCTCAGCACTTATCATAATGTCTGACATACAACAGGCATTTTAAAAAGGTTTGAGGACCTGTCAGGACAACCTATCATCATTTTAGGACGCTACAATGCTCTCTGACAATTTCAAGTTAACTCCAACAAATATTTCTTCTGTGGAAAATGATCCTGGTGGGACAGGCTGTGTAGAAATAGGATGGAAGTATCTGTACGTTCACTCTCCTTGGTATTATTAAAGGAATGAATCATTTTCATTTAAAGCAACATCAGAATCTTCTTCTAGTTCCTGTGACCTCTAACCTCAGATACTGAGGGAAAAATGCTTCTTAAATATAAAAATCATAGTTTATAGTTTGTGTGAATTTCTGTGCCTGGTTTCTCTAGCTCAATCTTTTGTGAAATTTATTCACACTGTTGTATCGCTGTATGTTTTGAAAGTTCCAAAAATAATATCTGATTTCATGGAATCTGGTGTTTTCAACAGATATAATCGTTATATATATAACCAAATATAACTTAACTTGAATACTCTCATAAGAAAAGTATCTTTAAACGAACAAATGCATGAGTTGGAAACACCTCCTTCATCCCATGTTGTGATCTAATTTTTTGTTGAGAAAATAAGAGGCACTCTCATTTTAGGCTCAGATTCCTATGACAGTGTAAATCTTCCCAGCGGTTTTGACAAGGATGATTCTTTCAGTCTCTCTACTTCGTCTGTTTCAATTTTCAGTCTCTGGCAGACTTCATTTAAATGATTTAGTTAGAGTAATTAATTAATTAATATGTGCCTTGCCCTGCCCCAAATCAAAAGACCACAGGCAGAGTTCAGGGCAGCCAGCAGTCCCAGGAGCCTCTTAAACTACTTCTCAGCCAGGTACTTACTTTCTCCACCAAGTTCCCTGGAAGAAGACTCTCTACAAACTGTCGCAGGTTCTCACGGACAACTGCATTATGGAAGAAGGAGATTTTCCCATTTATGATTCCTAGGATAGCTGGTGTGCTGTGTGCTCCCAGGTGATGGGCTAGGCGTCTCTCGTAGCCAGCGTGGACCACGCCGATTCCTACGCCTGAAAAATATGGAAGACCTCCATGAAGACTTTTTATGCCCCCACGGCAGGTGAAAAAATGCTGCTAAGTAATTTTTTGGTGTGAAACTGAAATCCCGACTTAGTAGGAGGGGATATCTTTCCTGATAGACTGTCTGGCATTCTATCACTGCTGGAATGCTAAATCGGTTCAGTTTTTCTGCAAAGCCATCTAGCAATGTTTAAGAAGGGCTATAAATCTTTTTATCTTTCAGTCCGTTGTTTCTAATTTTGGGAGTAGATCATGAAGAAATACTTCAAAAGAAAAGAACAATCTGGCCACAGTGTTCCTATTCATAAAGAACGCCACCTGTAAACAATTCAAGGGTTCATCAACTCTGCAATGGTTGAAAAAACCTAGAAGCTAACGATGGGCTAGAATCATAGTCTTCTCACCTTTCAGAGCACATCTCCCTTTTACATAAACTATTTTATAGAGATGTTGTACAGATTCTCAAAAAGAGAAAGAGATTAGGTTAAAATCACTTGGTCATATCCCACATAACTATTGTTAGTATTTTGGTATCTGTGCCTTTTCTTACACAAATATGTGTGTGTGTATGTACACACAGGTATAAATAAAATAAAATGGGATCATCTGACACTTATTTCACTTAGTATTCGAATAACTTTTCTTGTCTTTCATTCAACCAATGTATTTGGAGGGCTAGTTCCTCTGCTAAACATTGGAGATACAGTAAATGTTAATAGCCAGTAAATATGCTTTTTCTCTTGGGTGTCTAACAGACCTCTAAGTATAAAGTTTTCAAAAACAAACTCCTGATCTCCTCCCTCAAACCTGTTCTACCCTGGCTTTCACCATTTCCGTTGATGGTGGCTCCCTCCTTCCCGTTACTCAGGACGAAAGTCTTAAGAGTCATCTTTGACCCCTCTCGTCTCTCACTCCCCCCATCCGATCCGTCAGCAAGTCCTGTTGGTCCTGTCTTCAAAATACAGCAGGAATCCAGCTGTTTTTCTCCACTTCCATTGTACCCCGTCTCTTATGCATCTTCATCTCTCTCCCCTGAGTTGCTGCAATAATCTCAATGGTGTCGTGTTTCTCCTTGTCTCCCTACTGTCTGTCCTCAACACGGTAGCCAGACTGTTCCTTCTAAAACATAAACAACGGATCATGTCGCTCCTCTGCCCCAATCCGGCAAAGCCTCCCCATTTCAACTCCGAATAAAACCACAATCTTCACAAAGGCCGACAAGACCCTCTGTGACTTGGCCCCTGGCCCCCCGGCCCCCTTCCTCTCCCACTCCTCATGCTCTCTTGCTCTAGCCCCCAGCATCCCTGTTCTTCTTTAAATACACTGGCACGTTCGTTCCTGCCTTCGGGCCTCGGTGCTGGCTGGTGCATCTCCTGACATCTGTGTAGCTGGCTCCTTCACCAACTGCAGGTCCTTCTCAATGAGGACGACCCGACTCCTATATTTAAAACTGCCCTTCCCACACTCAGGATCCCCTTCAAGCCTCTCACTTTCCCTTTTCCACAGCACTTACCATCTTCTAACACACCGCCCAAGTTCCTCATTCTGTGGATTTTTTATTGTCTGTCTTCCCCTGTTAGAATGTAAGCCGTTTGAAGGCAGGGATCTCTGTTTAGTTCTCTGATGTACCCCAAGCACCAGAACAGAGCTTGGCACACAGTAGGAGCTCATCACTGAAACTGGACTGTCAATCTATTTAACCCATTCTTTATTGCTGCACATTGAAATGGCTTCTGGCTTTCACTATTATAAGGCATGTTTCGATAGGCATCCTTGTACATCTCTGTATACACATCTTTGTGTACTTGTGTGATAACTTCTTAATTGATAGATAAATCCCCCAAATGGAATTGCTGAGTAAATGGCAGCGACTGCAAACTTAATACTTTAAAATTGCTGAGTAGGC
This sequence comes from Eschrichtius robustus, assembly GCF_028021215.1. Lineage (NCBI taxonomy): Eukaryota > Metazoa > Chordata > Mammalia > Artiodactyla > Eschrichtiidae > Eschrichtius > Eschrichtius robustus. Next base: position 12,209,016 of record NC_090826.1, on the reverse strand, counting down.
TAAACAAATCTATCTGCTGGCCACCTGACCGTGAGTATCTCAAGGGCAGGAAAGGAGGCACCTCAGACATCACATAGTCCACTCCCCTCATTTTACAGATAAAGAGACTCAGAGAGGTGAACTGACTTATCCCAGTTTGCAGAGGTGATAAAATTGCAGAAAAAGAATCCCAACTTGATGTTCTAGAGTCAAGTCTAGTACACTATTCTATCACACTAGACACATTAAAAATAACCACAGAACAATGTTAGTAAATGAAAGTGCACCTAAGATTGTGTGAGCAGGAGAAAGAACAAGAACATAGCAGGCACATACCTGAGAGACCCAGTCTCATGTAAAGCGAGAAGAGACGTCACCTAGCAAGGTGAAGTGGCCACACAGCAAAGGTCCAAGGTGGGAATCAATGTGTCTTGAGCCCTTTCTAAGATAGGCAGCATGCCTACAGCTTTATATCCGTTATCACTCTTCACACCCACAACCCTCCTGAGTGGTTAAGTATTGTCATCTTCATGGATGAGGAAGCCGGTGCTTGGAGAGGCTGAGCCAACCTAGCTGGCATCACAGCTAGTGTGCAGTAGGACCAAGATTTGAACCCAGGCCCAGCCGACTGCAAAGCCTGGCTCCTTCTGTCTCCAGTACCCTCTTCCACCCTAGGTTCTGAATTGAGGGATCAATTTCTTAGAGACGGACCCACCATCAATGGCCTTACCAGGGATTGCTACATAGGCCAGAAGCCACTGTATTTAACTGATCCTGGGGAATATGCCTTTCCAGTAACTGCATCATTCAGCGGTGCCCTCTACCAGACTTTGGGACTAGAATCAGTAATTAGAATGGTGGCTGGTGGGCCCAGAATCAGGACAAGGGATGCAGGAGTCTTGGGAGAGCAAAGGAAACTGAAGAGATCTTTTGCGCTTGCTGTTCCCCCCCCACTCTTCCCTCAGATATTCCAGAAGCTCATTCTCTTGCCCGCTACGGGCCACCTGCTCAGTGAGCCCTTCCTCATCTGCCTGATTTAAAACTGAAGCCTCGGGCTTCCCTGGTGGCGCAGTGGTTAAGAATCTGCCTGCCAATGCAGGGGACATGGGTTCGAGCCCTGGTCTGGGAAGATCCCACATGCCGCGGAGCAACTAAGCCCGTGAGCCACAACTACTGAGCTTGCGCGTCTGGAACCTGTGCTCCGCAACGGGAGAGGCCGCGACAGTGAGAGGCCCGCGCACCGCGATGAAGAGTGGCCCCTACTCTCCGCAACTGGAGAAAGCTCTCGCACAGAAACGAAGACCCAACACCGCCAAAAATAAATAAATAAATAAATAAATAAATTTATAAAAAAAAAACTGAAGCCTCTCACCCCGGCATTCCCTAGCACCCAGCCTTTTTTATCACACTCTACCACCATCTGGCAGGCTGTTTATTTTATTTGTTTGCCTCTCTTCACTAGAATATAGAAGCTCTATGAATGTAGGGGTTTTGGGCTATTTTGTTTACTGCTGTATCCTTAATATCTAGAATAGTTCCTGGCACTCAGTTTTTTAAAAACAAGTAAATGAATAAAGTTTTTAAAGTCAGATCCAGATTCAAATTCCAGCTCTGCTACCCATTAGCTGTGCAACCTTAGGCAAGTCATTTAACCTCTCTGAGCCTCAGTTTCCTTATTTGTAAAATGGAGATAAATTGTTGTGAGGACTAAATGACATAATATAAAAATAAGCCTAGCCCAGAGCCTGCAATATAGTGGGCACCTAATTAATTACAACTCTTATTATTAAGTATTATTTCATCCAGACCATGTGAAGTCTGATCTAGAGACTTGTCTCTTACGTGAGTGGAATTTTAACCTCCATGAGACTCTCTCCCTTCCTTGTGTGGAGTGGGATAAACAACGTTACACTCTCACTCTTTATGTCATCCTCCCCCCACCTCTCCTATGCTCCCATTAATATAGCTTTTTTCTAGTTAAAACAGAATACAAGTGATTGGTTTCATTTATTTTACTTAAAATTACCATTGAGTCCTTGGAATTACCTACATCACCTTCATCAAACGTAAGCATTTCTCAGTCTATAAAAGGCTGTTCCTTGGGTCATTTCTACAAAGGACTTCGATTCTTAATATTATAATCCGATTTCTAAACTCTGAAGGAATGTTACTTCTTTCCTATAGATTGACTATCACACGAATTAGAATAGCATAAAGAATGATACATATTTGGTGTTTAAATTTGTGGTATTTTTCCTCTTGAAAAGATACTTAAGATTATAATAAGAATACCGAAATTCCTTAAAGTCCAGACCTAACTAATCCCTTCCTCTCCCTCTACCCAAGCTGGGAAGGAAGAGTCAGAAAAGTCGATAGCACTGTTTTCTCCCTAAGACTCAGGCTGGGAAATGACCACTATGACTGGTGGTGACTTAGGGTCTCTGAGTCACAGTGAACAACACAATTTCTATCATCTCCTCCTCTGCCTTCAAACTCTCTACACTCCAAAGTTCCGGGTTCATAAAGCGAGCTCAGCAAGTACAGTTCTCCTATTCTTATCTTGATTCAGCATAATCTGGCTGGATAACAAGGACACACCAGAATCCACACGAACTTGAGTAGCAAATTTAAAAGAAAGGCAAAGCGTTTGTTACCTTTTTCAGAAACATTTGATTTTTCTACAGATCAATGTTTCGGGCTAATTTGCAGATCCCGGGGAATTAAAAATACAAACATCTTCTCCTCTTTTTGAGTTTGTAAGAGGGTGTTCTTTCTATAAAGTACTAAAGATCTCTCTTTTGAGGTGTCAAATTATATTTGCTTTCTTTATGCAATCCTAAATGTGTATCACGTCTTTTAGGGAAATTCTTTCATTTTCCCCTCTGTTGCATACACATATTCATCTTTCTTTCAACTTTTCCATATGCCTTAAGGGATGGTACAGAGCCAACTGAAAGAACATGGCACTGTCAAATCTGGCTAAATACAAACCTGTTAATAAACAAACTACTAAGATGCAAAATGATGTGAAACAATACAAAATCAAGAACATGGAGCTTCAGGAGGAAAAAAAAATACTTTAACCAGTATCTAGGCAGATCGTTTTCCTACACAGTATGAAGCTGTTATACACTTAGCTATTTTTAGGAATAATTCCTTGAAAGAGAGGAATTATTCTTTCTTTTAAAATAAGAAGTCATGGTGGATAAACACTACATGATTATCCAAATTGGGTTTCCCTAAAATGATATCTGATTTCAAGACACGCAACCTCCTTGACGCCCTGGTAACTGTCTGCACCTCCTGGCGAGCACTGAGTGTGCTGTGATGATTCAGGTGTGTCTCTTAGTTGAGTTTCCTGGGTGCGAAGACCAGGTTTTACTTATTTCTGAGCAGTGCAGCACAGTGGTTAAGACTGAACCCTAGAGTTAGACTTCTGGGTCCATACCCCAACACTGCTGCTTATGAACAGTGTGACCTCAGTTGTTCCTTAACCTTCCTGGGCCTCAGTTTCCTCATCTGTAAAATAGGGATAATAATAGTCTCTCCCTCGTTGGGTTACTTTGGGGATAAAGACAATCCATACAAAGCATTTAGCACAATGAAAAATAAGTAAAATGCTAAAAAAAAAAAGTTATAATATTTACTTTAGTGTTTAATATAGTACTTGGTCCACTAAGAAAAAAGTTTTTTATTTTTTATTTTTTTGGCCATGCCATGCAGCTTGCGGGATCTTAGTTCCCGGACCAGAGATTGAACCCAGGCCATGGGAGTGAAAGCACTGAGTCCTAACCACTGGACCGCCAGGGAACTCCCAAGAAAAAAGTTTTAAATGAGAACATGCAATGAATTCCTTATCATCTTCTACTTATTCCTGTAGTACTATATTATTCTGTACTTGCAAATGTGTGAGGTTGGTGTGAATTTTCCGGGTACCTATTTTCTCTTCAATTAACAGTAAGCTCCTCAAGGTCAGGGGCAGTGCTGACTATTTCTGGACCCTCCTCCACAGCGTGGTTGTCTATAAATGTTGGATGCTTTTGCACACTAGTTATTACCAAACTGCATGACCGTAGATTCCATCTAAATAGCTACAACATTTCTTCTCTGGGTGGAACTGTTCCATTTCCTTCATTTACTGCAATTCAGCATTTCATGTTATTCTGAGATAATGTCCAGGCTTCCCCAGACAACCCAGCTAATCTTTAAGATTGTCCGCTCTTTCTCTCAACTCAGAATAGAAACATTTTCTGCAGTAACTGTCTTAAAGGATAATGCTGCCTTGCTCGGACAGGGAGCGGCCATGGATACTGGCCATGGATACACGGATACAGGGATATCTCATCTCAATGTCACCTAACATTCCAAGTGGAACTTGACTGTCAGGAATCTTCAACAAATCCGAATGTTCCAAAGAGGAAAACCAAACTAATTTAATACATTTAGTCAAAACCTGCTTTCTAGGATACCTGGGGGGTGAGGTGGGGGAACAGACTAAATTCCTATAAACATTGCTTCTATGGATCTAAATCCATCTTCTTCCATCCTTGTCATTTTGAGTCCTGACTTATTAGGATTATACAGCACAACAACCCCAAAGGATGGCAAGACCTTCAATCATCACAGATTTAAGGACCCTGAAAGGCGACAGGGCATCGTGTTCAGCACGTGGATTACAGAGCCAGACTCCCTGGGTTTGAATCCCAGCTCTGCCAAATACCAACTGTGGGACCTTGGACAAGGTACCAATATGAGCCAAGTCTCTATAAAAGCGGGATGACAACAGCACCTGCCTCAAAGAGTTGTTTATGAGTTGATACTCACATTAGTGCTTGGCATACGGTAAACTGTCAATAAATATAAGCTATTATTATTATGCTTCTATTATTATTGTCATGTCATTGCACTTGGTATGTCCAAACCACAGTCCTTATTTAGAATCACTTCTCCCCAGTTCTACTCTTCTCTTTATTTCCTGCCCATCCAGTTGCTCAAGTCAGAATGCAGAGTCAATCTTGACTCCCTCTCTTTTCCTCATTTCTCACATTTAAATGGTCCTCAGGTGCCAGGTCCCTTCATGATCCTACCCCTGAAATATCCGACACTTGTCCCCTCTCTGTTCCTACTGCCCAAGCTCAGGCCAATGGTTGCTGTCTTGCCAGGACTGGTAACCTCCCTGCCTCTATTCTTACCTTCTTTAATTTGTCCTTCACGCAGCTTGAACAGTTAGCTTTCTAACGCACAGATCTGATTAGATCACTCCTGGCTTTACTACATACTATACAATAAAGTCCAGCTTCCTTAGCCTGGACTTTAAGGCTCCTTACCACCTGGCTCCCAGCACGCTCTTCCTGCTTCCTCCACTCTCACCTGCACTCAAGTCACACCTTGCTGCTGGCTCTTCTGAGGATGCCCTTTGTTGCCCTGCCTGCACTGTTCCCTCTTGCCTGAATGTTACTCCTCCATTTCCCATCCAGCCAGCTTCTAATCATCTAATCATCTTTAGCTAAAAATAAGGCAAAAGTCAGTGCTTGACAGTCTATGAGCTGAAGAAAACTAACATTTAAGGAAGATTTTTAAAAGGAATTTACAAAATAGGTGCTTTCAAAAATTTTAGTTTGGTAAACCAGAAAACCCCGTTAACCAGAAATTCTCTAAGGTTCATTTATTAAGTACTTCATATATATCAGGCACTTAAAACACATTTTTTCTCACTTAATATTCATAACAATCCTGTTGGTTTGACATTATAACCCCATTTTAGAGCTGAAGAAACTTAGGCTAAGTAATTTGTCCAAGGACACAAAGTAGTAAATGATACAGCTGAGATCTGAAAACTGGTCTATCTGACTCCAAGGCATGTATTCCTAATAGCTGACCACTGTGCTATGTTGCCTCACGTCATGTATGTTTGCCTGTTGGCTCTGATCTGACCTTGGTGTAAATGCATTACCATTCTAAATTATGCACTGGGTCAATGTTTACGTTCTGCTATGGGGTTGTAATGTCAGCTCCTAGACTGAAGAGGTTAAGTGATTTTCAGCACACCACCTGGCATGGCACAAAGTGCAGCTGTGCTGTGTGATGAAGAAGCTGTCCAATCCGGTGGCTTCCGCCTGACCTCGGCCTCTCATTCGTTCATCAGGCGCCACAGAAAGCATCTGCTGACCACCTGCCACACGTGAGACGATGTGCTAAACTTACTCCCTTGTCTTCCAAGAACTTGATTCCATCTTAGGAAAGCATTCTGGCAAATCTGAGTACCTGAGTGCCTCTGGACAACAGGTTGAAATTTCTGTTTTAGAATAAATGAACTGATGGCTTTCAGTGGTGCACGCTCTCCAGAGAAATCCAGGCCCCTCAGCCCCTATGGTTGAGTTTGTCCCTTTTTAGTTACTCAATAGGTCTGCGAATGCCTATAAAACACATACATACACACGCACACACATTTAATTCAGTAATTCCAACTTTTAGAAGTTATTAAAATAAATATCCTTCCTGGATCACTAAAATTTTCCTGGCGCTAAGTGGTACCTATGAACAAAGGAAAGGCTAATCTGTGATTTGAGAGTGGTAACCGATGACCATTAGAATACTATGGGTTATAGGCTGAATTGTATGTCCTCAAAATGCATAGGTTGAAGCTCTAACCCTCAGTACTTCAGACTGTGATTATATTTGGAGATAGGGCCTTTAAAGAGGTAATTAAGTTAAAATGGGGTTGTTAGGGTCACAGAAAGAGTGTGATACACCAGACCCAGACACATACATAGAGACGACCATGTGAACACACAGGGAGAAGGCGGCCGTCTGCAAGCCAAGGAGAGAAGCTTCACAAGAAACCAAACCTGTCAACACCTTGATCTTGGACTTCTAACCTTGAGAACTATGAGAAAATAAATTTCTGCTGTTTAAGCCACCCTGTCTGTGGTATTTTGTTATGGCCGCCCTAGCAAATTAATACACAGAGTGAAATCACAAACACCATAAGGATAACCTGCAGATCCTACCAGCATTAAAACTGGTGCTCGAGGGCTGCTTTGTTCAACCAATAATTTTTATGTTTTTCCTCTATATTAGGCCCTCAACTAGATGTTAGGAGACTATATAGATAAAGCTTCAAGTTAGTAACGCAGGATGAAAGTGGCTTACACATTTCCCCTCTCTGAAAATGTGTCCCCGGAAAACACCAGTCACCATGAATTTGTGAAGAGAAGTCACATTAACTGTTCCTTCTCCCAAATATCCCATAAAATTCAAGAGATGTAAAAGTCACCTTCTCCTATACCAACATCTTCCAAGGAATAAAATGATCTTACCCAACCCTTCCAGTTCTTGAACTACTTCCTTCCAAACAGGCTCAATATGGATACAGCTAAAGCACCAATCTGAGGTGATCTTAATGAGGTAGGGTTTCTTGAAGCTATCTGGAACCACTTCGTTCACATAATGTGAAAAGTGCAACAAATACTTTTCATCAATTGAGTCTCGCCGTTCAGAATTAAAAGGGAAGTGAAAAAATGGTTCATCAAAATAAAAATTCTCATGGAAATGGCGGAAGCGATACTCTCGTTGCTGCTTCTGGTGGCCCTGGTTCTCCCCGGCATCTCCATAGTGATCAAAATGTGATCTCTTTTCTTCATTGGAAAGAACCTATAAAGAAAGAGGGAAAAAAAATAAGAAATCCGGGAAATGAAGAAAAAAAAAAGAGATCATCTAAAGGCCTTTCCTGTAAGCAGCTTGGAAGACATAGGAAAAAAATAAATGTAAAGATACAACACAATTAGATGTTTTAAATGCTATCACTGAATATGCCATGAAACACTTCTCTTCATAGAAAAATTAAGTATTTCAAGACCAAAATACTTCAGTTGTGTAGCTACTCATGATCATCTCGGCTTTAAAGATTCTGAGCTATCACACTACTAAACACCTCAATAAAGCAAAGAAAACTTAACATAACTTTGATCGCTAGGGCTCAACCTCGAGAACGTTGACTCAGTCATACCATCTAGGTTGGAGTAATTCAAACGAAGGTATGGAAAGCTGTGAACACCAAAAAGTAGTCACAGGACTGAATTCTGTGACTGTATGTTAGCTGACTTTGTCTTACTTAGAAGTAACTTTGAAGTCTAAAATTCAAGAACCTGTTTTAGGATGAAGCATCATTCTATAAGCTGAGCACTGTCTGTGGAAGAACACTACCCTACACAAATCAGGAAGCCATGGACTTATCTTTCTTGCATATGCCAGACCAACTTACTTAAGCTGATATGTTGGAAAACTGTTAAAAACCTTGTGTTTAAATGTATTTGTAACCTTAACTCACTTTCATAAATATAGGCAAATTGTTCTGTGATTCTTTCATATAAGTTTCTAGTAAATGTGCTGCCTAAGTGAGCATGTAATATAAGGAAATAGAGACATACGTTCAGGGTGACTTCTAAAATTCCAATTAAAGCCTTTAAAATAGGCCAGTTTTTCTAAGAGCTGAGTGTGCAGGTACTAGTTTCAACATATTGGATGTGGCCAAATATGTTGTCTCTACCATCACCTAGAAACGGGGTCAAGGGCATGGGGAACATGCCCTCTCTGAGAGGGCCTTACAAAACTGATCACCTAAGATATATTTTATAAGAGCTAAAAGATACATCACAAAGTTTGACACGATACCTCGTAAGCCTTGCTAATTTGAATGAACTTGTCTTCTGCTCCAGGATCTTTGTTTTTGTCAGGATGCCTGAAACACAAACGGGCAGGCAGTGAGGATGGATTTAATGTTCTATACATGGTCAATTAACATCTTCGTATACACAGAGGCAAACGGAAGGGCATTTTGTTAGGACAGTTTCTTAAAAATGGGAGAAGCAATTAGTTGCTTCACGTGACTATAGTAAATGAAACTGCGAAACAGGCCATTTCTTCCCAAAGCGCTTCAGCTGGGCACATTTTCAAAGCACCAGATAGCGCTCCAGGCTCTCACTGAGGAAGGGTGGGATATGTATCTGTCTTTACACTGCTCCCCAACACTGCTGGAGCTCAAGGTCAAAGTCACTTATCCGTAAGAACCAACTTCTTTCCCCAGGATGGCAGCATTTCATCCCAATGTTAGAATGATATCAATGTAGGTATTTCTTCTGACAACTCAGGTAGACAAAGCAAACAGTTTTTAGGATACTCCATGAATTTGTTTAGTAACAACCATGTTCCAAATGGTATCTTGCTGCTGCTGTTCAAATTAGAACATTTTAGTTTTCACTCTTCCCCTGGTTATCCCATCTGCCTGACTGACTACTTACAAATGCATAATAATTACAAGGCCACATGTTTTAAAATGTGAGAAAAATTTAGTTTACACAGTGATTTCAACTAATATTGGAACTAATATTTGCTATTATACACAGCTGGCAATTAACCATATCCATCTTGCTGCCATATATTATTCTGTAATCTTCTTGTATTTGTACCAATTTCAGCTTTGGGGATTCTAAAGTTTTGGAAAGTAGGGGCTGGGTTTTATTTCCTTAGAACCGCCTAAGATCTAAATCAGTGTTTTATACCAACTGATTTTTCAATGTTCATTTTATTAAGAGATTCTATTACAGAGCTTATTTTTTTGTAATAACTTCTGCTAACTTCTAGTACATTTCCTCTAGCAAAGGTTCTGGAAATAAACAATCCACTGGGAAGCAAATGACAACTAAAAACAGCACCAAGTACATCGGAATAAAAAAAATTTATAACTTGACCAACTTATTCTAGCAGGAACATGTCTGAATGAATTATACCAATATTCTGACTTCTCTAAAAATAAAAAAGCTTCAAATTATTGGCTGTTGAATTTAGACATCATTCTCCCTTAAATATTTAATCCTGTTATGAATATTAGTAGGGAAAAAATCTCAGCTAGATGTCAATGAAAATAATGACTTAAGGAAACAAGATGGTGGTTCCAAAGTATGTTTCTGGATGAATGGAAAAAAAAGAAAGTGCTTTCAATATTCAAACTTAGGCCAAAGGCTGAGAAGATAAAAATTATGCAATTGCACAAATGAAGATTTAACATACAGAGCTCTGTAAGGTGAGAAGGGAAGGGTAGGAAGGAGCTTTTAAGGAGACCGAACCAAAGACAGACTATTGAGAGCTGGGTTAAAACCACAGATCCTGAAACAGAGGAAACTAAGGCCCAAGAACAAGGAGGATACCATAAGACGGTTTTAGCTTATAAGGCATATTTTCCTTATTATAGGAAGATACCACGAAGTTGAAAACATTTAGAAAAGGATAAATTCAGCTCTAGGAAAGTACCATCCAATGCTATTTTCAGTGTATATGAAACATTTCACAGACTACAATATTATACACACCCTTTAAATTTCAAAGTGAAGAAAATACTGTACTTGGTATCTACTGCTGTCTAGCGCTACCTTTAAGGGAATAAAAACGAAGGTAGAAAAAGTAATATAGGAAAGTATCAGACAAATCAATTACTGTTGAGCTGACTGACTACATTACACCCATTTGCTTCAAATCAAATTTTCTGATGCCTTTTTCTTGGGGTGGGAGGAGTTATTCTGCCAGTGTAGATGACAAAACAAAAGTACCTATAATAAAACTTAATTATTGGGAGAGAAACAGTTTTTCTGAGATAAAAAGGAATTTAATACGGTTTCTGGACTACCTGCCCTTTGTTGCAAAACCTCTATATATCCTACCTCCCCCCATCGCCTCCTCCGAGCAGTTCTCTCACTATTACTTGAGATGCTGCCTCTCGGGCCTGAAGTCCTAAAAATTCTTGCCAAATAAAACTCTCAAAAAAAAAAAAAGAGAAAGGTTTCACCAAGCAAAGGGAAAGCTCTTGAGCAATGTAAGAAATACTATTAAGTGGTAAAACAGCAGAGGAAAGTTACAAATCCAATTCAATAATTAACCATTCCCCACTGTGATAGCTCATTCTGAAAAGTCAAACTGGGAAACTGCTGTTTTCCGTGTACAGCTGACCCTTGAACAACATGGGGCTCAACTGAACTGCACGGTTCAAACCCATGTTGTTCAAGGGCCAACTGTATATGAAACCATTATGAAATGAAACCAACTGTTTCATTGATAAAATGCTGCCAGAGCCAAAACAGCAGAAAATAATAGTACAGTGAAAATACAAAGGTAAAGTAAAATTTTAGACTTTCATTGGATGATACTTTATTTATTTCTATGGTGACATATTATGCCTAGAGAGACTCTAATTAAGGAGGAGAAGCATATGATTTATTTAATTAATATCATAACACCCTTTTTTAGCTCTGGAAGATAGAAAAGTCAAAGCTGTACATTTTAATAGATCCCACATAACCAAGCTATCATTTCTGCTTTCAAATTTTGTCAAAGGCCATATCCTGTCCAAAAGAATATTGCTACCTTGTGAATTAATTCAAAGGCCATACTGTGTCTAAAAGAATGTTGTTACCTTATGAATTGCAGATTTATGTATTTTGCTTTAAATACAAAGAGGCAAGAGTCTGAAATGATGTAGAAAAGAAAGCAACTTGGCTGTAGAGTCCCTGGAAAGAGGCCATGCATAATCAGAGATTGTGTTTTTAGTATCCAATTCTGGATTCCTCATGATATGAATATGGTCTAAGATAGTTACATATTCAAAACATTCAAAAGTATATTTTATACTATCTTTCACCTTTACTGCAACCAACTGAATACTAAGACGCATCTCTCACTGAAGAAAAATGGTGTCAGGCACGAGTCATACACAGCCTGCGGTGTCATCTGCACGTGGCAGCTTTGCTCCTGCATAACTTCCTACCCACCCAGACACTAACCCACTCACTCTCACTTCTGCCCAGATGCGTAAGTGATTAAAAAAGAAAACAGCAATAAACTACTTGCTGGTGCAGAAGGTCAACCTATGGAACCCACAGGTAATACAGACTTAACCAACTGTGAGCCTAGTTCCTCACCCGAAAAACAGGGACAGCAATATCCGCCCTCAAAGGGTAATTATAAGGTTTAAGTGAGATAAACAGCATAGAACCTGGAGCGTAGCATGCAGTAGGTACTTGATGATGGCTCCCATCCCAAACTGTCTTTCCTTACTTCTGGTTGGTTCACCCAGCTTTAGTCGCCTGTGTCCTCACCATCCTTTCCTCCTCCGGCTGCTCCCCTCCAGCTATATAACCTAGCGCTTCTACTTTGTCATGTCCAAGGCATTGGTGGAAGAAACCGATGATGTTTGTCCAAAATAAGTTTTAAATTTATTGCTATCCTGCTAAATCACAAACACTTGCTTATTCCCTAGCATATACAATATCTACAGGTAAAATTAAGATTTTTCTATGTGATAATTTTTTAAAGTAATGTACTCAGTTCCTGGATATTCTAAGTTGAGGGCAAAAAGCTCTTACTATAAAATTTTTTTGAAAGCTTAAAAATTAATAACCTAGACAATAGGACTGGATAGTGTTCCCTTTAGCAATGACACTCATAAAGAGTTACTTTATGAATCACGGGAAGGGCAGCTTATCCACTCTTGACTATATATATTATATATATATATATAATTTATATAATATATATTAAAAATATATGTTTATTAAAGTTTCCTCCTACTTACTTTAACATTAAATAAGTGAACAGTATCAAGGCAATTCTTTAAGCCACAGAATTCCTAACAGGGGGTTTCATAGTAACAGAGGCTTTGGATCTCATCACTAAAAATTCTAGAATCATACGAATATAAGTCCTCCCACATAAAATACGTTAGACAAATATATATTTAATGAACACAGAAACAGAGACAAATAAAAGCTAACCATAATTTAGGCTTCATCCTCCTGCTAAAACTGCTTAGCTTATTTTAAACTGCTATTTCTTTGTTTCACCTACCATTCCCGGGCGAGCTTCTTATAAGCCTTTTTAATATCAGCCTGACTGGCTGTTCGGCTGACCCCTAGGACTCTGTATGGGTCAAAATCCAACGCAGACAGAATTTGCAGGATCAGAACCAGAACTATCAAGAACTGCCAGGAAATGCTCAACTTTTTCACTTCCATTTCTCTTCCTTTCCAGAGCTGAAATGATTGAAGAAGCAGTAAGTTTTAGTGGTAGAAATCTGGAGAGTCTTGCTTTCTAGGTAAAGGTATAAGATATACAGATGAAAAACAAAACAAAAGATATTTTGCAGGAAAAGTGCCAAGCTGTTTGACCACATCTTCTTAAATGAACAATCTTGCTACTGTTTTTGAATATCACAAATAAGAACTATTATAGATGAAGAGATGAGCAATAAGAATAGCAACTCTCCAAAATCCTTGTATTAGAAAAGCTTCAGAAATGACTGAAAATGAATGAGAAGAAGAAATAATAAGCAAACGTGGGAAAACATACACAGGGAAATCAAGGCAACTACATCTCAAATACACTATTTCACTTATTCTGACAATAAAAGTTTAAACTTAAAATATGTGGTTAGAGAATACCTCACTGAGCACATGCTACACAAATTCATGAAATCTTAAGATTTACCATGTGCAAAACTACAAAATGAGATAGTTGTGATGTTCTTGGGAGTTAAATAAGTATAAGAATGAAAGTGAAATACTCTAAAAAAACTGCAGTTACAACTTTGTGTGCCCCAATTCTATTCTTTCTCACCATGCCCATTCAAACAAGAAAATAAGAAGCTGTTCTTTAATCACTAGCAATACTGTCATTATAAATGGAGGCCTCAGATGAAAAAAAGTGGTGAGAAAAATTTTAGTTTGCCACGTGAAGGGGGATTAATGGCAAAGATCGTAGACCAGGCATGGTCTTCAAATGTTAAAGCTCCAATTCTGGTGAGTGTAGTGACTGAATTCACTGTGGATTTTGGAAATAATCCTGACTGGTTAATGAACAAGGTAGTGCTGTACTGCAGGGACATTTACACACCAGGAGTATGATCTTTGTGATATCACACAATGATTTTTCAAGGGCCATATTTATCTTGGTTTCTCACAAATCACTAAAATATTAAGGATCAAGTATCTAATGTGACATCTTACTTAAGGGAGGCAAAGCTGTAACATTGTGGATTTTGACAAGTGGGAGTCTAAATCCTCAAGAAATTGACTAATCTGATGCCACTGTTTAGGACTGCAAGCATGCTGAATAAAATCCTAAAACAAACCAGTTTCTTCTTTGTAAAGGCAATCTATAATCTATTCTCTTACAAAACACATACAGCACGCTAAATTGAGGTGATGTAGCTACTAATTAAGCACATGGACTCCGTAATCAGACTAACATTGGGATCTGTCCTCTACCACTTTATGACCTTGGACAGATTACTTAAAACTTGCTAAGCCTCATGTTCTCCTTCATAAAATGGGGGTAAATAATACCACCTTGAAAGGATCAAAATGGGAGTTAAACGTATGTAAAGGAGTTACTGAGCACGGGGTCAGCAGCCAATAAGCGGTATTTACTGCCATTATTTCTTCTACCATGCAGTGCAACCAGTGCCTTATTCAACTGTGTCAGTCGCCTCCACTTAGAGGGCCCAAGTGCCGGGGCGCTGTGTTCTTTTGCTGACAGCTCGACGGTGCCGGCCTCAAGGCAGGAAACAACCTGCCCAACAGGTAGGCTATCGCCCTCGGGCAGTATCCCCCGGACCAGGCAGCCGGTCCCAGAGCTTCGGCCCCGCCTCAAGCTCCCCCCGGAGGTCGCAACCCTCCAGGAGACAGCCGCATCCGTCGCCGCCCCAGAGAACCCTGGGCCAGGCCCTATCGGCTCCGAGTTCCCCCCGGGCCCAGAGGGGACCGGGAACGAGAAGGAACTGACGGGAGATCCCTGAGCCCGCCCGGTCCCGCCGCATCTGCGGCTCCGCGCGTCACGCCGGGAAGTAGTTACCTGGAAAGGGCACCGTCCTAACCGGCTGCAGCGTCCGTGCTCCAGTTACTCCGCGGGGCCGACAGCCTCCGCTCCACACCAGCGCTCGCCGGGTCCTGGGGAGGGGAAAGAGGAGGGACAAGGCGGAGGGCAGTCACGTGATACTTAAAGGCCCGGCGCACCAAAGGCGCGGACTGAACAGTTCGAGGGCTTCAACTTTGAGAATCTGTTTTGACCCTTGCCACCCGCCGTCTGCGCGTGGACCTGGCGCGGTTGTCATAGGAACGAGGCTCGCGCTCCGGCTGGATCCAAAAGGATGGTGGCGACCAAAGAGGCTAAAACGTGCCTCCTAGCGAGGCGAAGTCGCGATGCATGATGGGATGCCAAAACACCTCCCCTATCCAGGGAGGAGTTTCCACTTCTACCAGGAGATGGCCCTTGTCTAGCAACAGTTGCTGGGGTGGGGAAGCAGTCGCTGGTCCCTATTCTCTTTAACCCTATTCATAGAATCCTAGAGCGTCAGAGCTGGAAGGGACCTTAGGGATCGTTTCTAGTCCAACTCCACCGTATCCTGATGGGGGAGATTGAGACCCAGAGACGGGCAGGGACTTGCCCAAGGCTTAGAATCCAGGACTCCTAATCCTATATATCAAAAAGCAATCTGCACTCTAGAATGTACAAGGTCCTGTCCTAAGCACGGGAAAGGGATATGTGTATGGTGATGCTGGTGGGGGCGGTGGAGGAGAGGCACAAGTGAGTGAGGTAAACTTTCATTGAGCCAATGACATAAGTTCCTTGGGGATATAAAGAAAGAGATTTCATGTCCTCCTGCTCTGCTTATTTAGTCTTATCTCCTTTGCATTTATCACTATCTAACGTACTGTATCTTTTATTTATTTATATTGTTTATAATCTGTCTCCCCCCACTGGAATGTAAGCACCTAAAAGCAGGGCTTTTTGGACTTCCCTGGTGGCGCAGTGGTTAAGAATCCACCTGCCAATGCAGGGGACACAGGTTTGATCCCTGGTGTGGGAAGATCCCACACGATGCGGAAGAACTAAGTCCATGCGCCACAACTACTGCGCTTGCGCGCCACAACTGCTGAAGCCCATGAGCCCTAGAGCCCACACGCCTAGAGCCTGTGCTCCGCAACAAGAGAAGCCACCGAAATGAGAAGCCCGCGCACCGCAACAAAGAGTAGCCCCTGCTCGCTGCAACTAGAGAAAGCCCGCGCGCAGCAACGAAGACCCGACACAGCCTAAAATAAATAAAAGCAGGTCTTTTAAAGTCTGTTTTGTTTGTCTCTATATTCTTGGTGCCTCTACAGACCTTGGCACAGATAGGATCTCAATAAATATTCGTGGAATAAATGAATGAATGGGGCTGAGGTTTCGCTGCTCAAGAGAATACGTTCTAAATTGGATTCCCGGTTGTGTGTGGACTTTGAGTTGGGCTCGGGTTTAAATCCTACCCGCCTCTGCCACTTACTACCTCTGTGATCTTGAACAGTGACTTCACTTCCTACAGCCCCAGCGTCCACATCTGGAAAATGGAGGAAAAGACTATCACCCTGGTAGGATTGTGGTCAGGGAGAAATGAGGCAATACAGTGTAAAGTGACTAGCACAATGTTTTTTTTAATTGAAATATTGTTGACATAGGAGCAATTTTTGAAACGAGGAAATAGGCCGTACAAACTGATTGTTCAGAGGACAAGATTTCTGCCGGTTATTTTCTTTGTGGGAGGTGCCTGGGTGGGAGGGAGGGAAGAGGGGAATGGGAGACCTATAAGGTGGGCTTGGTTGTATGAGACACGTTTGGCAAAGTAAACCAGGATATCTGGGCACGGGGCGGAGACTTATGGTTTCACTGGGGGCAGGGCAGGGGGCTAGAGGGGAATCATGCCCGGGAGGGTGTCGAATGGGGCGGGACAGACCATGGCTCCAGGCATGACAGTCTCTCTTACTGGAAGAGTAAACCACTCCGAGTCTCTGCGAAAGCGAAGTAGTAATCAATTCCGGCAGGGGCCCGTGACGGAGATTCGCGGGTGTGTCCTGGGAGCGGGTCGCGCCCTGCGGGCGCGGCGGGGCGCGGGGACGGAGCCGAATGGGCTAGAGATAGTGAGGTGGCGGGGCCTGGGGGCGGTGCAGTAACGCGGGGATGGGTTTCGAGGGCGGTGCCTGGGGGCGGGACCCAGGGGCGTGGGGAGATGGGGGCGGGGCGAAACGCGGTGGCAGGTCCCGGGGCAGGTCCTGGGGAGGGGGCGGGGCTAGGCGGCCGAAACCCGGAAGCGGTCAGAGGCTGCTGGGGCCTCTGCCGTCTGCCCGACATGGACGAGGCGGACCGGCGGCTCCTGCGGCGGTGCCGGGTGCGGCTGGTCGGCGAGCTGCAGGTGGCCGCGCTCTGGGACGCTCTGCTGAATCGCGAGCTCTTCACCCCCGACATGATCGAGGACATCCAGGTGCGGCCCCCACCCCACCCCCAGCCGGCGCCCCCAGCTTCCCGCGCCGCGCACACTTCAGGTCACCGATGGGGACAGCGAGGCCGCGCGGAGAGGGTTGCTGAAGCCACACCGTGACTTAATGGCCGAGCTCCCGCCCTCTCCTCTCGCGACTGTGCCACGCAGTACCCACTCCCTTTGGGGAACCATTGTCAGGGAACCCCGTTTTCCCGCAGGGCGTCGAGCTCACTAAATTGCCCAGAGGAACCGAGCAACCCCTTTTCGAGGGCTTGCTAAAGCGATTCCACGCCCTGCACCATCAGAGTACACCGTTAGCTGCTGCAGCGGTGTACTGTTTTTCCTCCTCTAACGTGGAGGTTCAGGAAACCCACTTGGGAGGTCAGACTGCCTGACATTGTATCCTCTTCGATCCGCAGTGTCCTGGGCTGTGAAGTGGGGACAACAGCAGTATTGCCCTGAGGGCTAAAAGAGACAACGGATGTGAAACAGTAAAGTCTCAGGCACAGAGTGAGGGCACATCATATGGTAGCTGGCTGTGCCGTGTCCTCCTTGGCCAGCCCCTCATGAGTTACGATTATGTTTTGTAAGGGGTTTGGAGATGAGGGGCCTACTGCAGGTAATGAAGAGAATAATAAAGTCAAACATTTGAGGTTCTCTTTAAAAGCACTGTCATGTCTGTCTTATTTGACTCTCACCACAGGCCTGTGAGGTCAGGAGGGAACAGGAGGTATTTTTTACCACAAGATACAGTGGGAGTGTGTGGCTTCCTAGAGGCCCTTGCACAGTGCCCTGTGGGCTGCTTGCAGGCCAGTTTCTGCATCATCCAGGAACTTGGCCTGATCCAGTGAGGAAGTCTTTAATAGGATAAATATCATATGGAAAATTGCCAATGAATAATAATATTAAAAGAAGTCTTATGAGCATCTGCTGTGTACTGAGGAGTGGAAATGATTTGAGGCCATACCCGTGCCATCAGGTACATTCATAGGAGTCATAAACTCGAATGTCCTTGGAGGCCCAATGGGTGGGCACTAGAGCGGGCAGCCTCTGCCCTGCCCCCCAGCTCCAGATGAGTATGGTCATACCAGAATGCTGGCCCAGTGTTGCCAGGTTAGGGTTTTGTTTTGTTTTGTTTTTTTGGCTGCGCTGTGTGGCTTGTGGAATCTTAGTTCCCTGATCAGGGATCAAACCCAGGCCCTTGGCAGTGAAAGCGCGGAATCTTAACCACTGGACCACGAGGGAATTCCCGAGAAGCTGGAAATCTTGATTTTGATGTCGAGTTCCCTGATTTTAAATGTTAGCAAAAATAGCACAGGGAACTCTTCTCAATATTCTGTAATAACCTAAAGGGGAAAAGAATTTGAAAAAGAATAGATACTTGTATATGTACAGCAGAATCACCTTGCTGTACACCTGAAACTAACACAACATTGTTAATCAACTATACTCCAATATAAAAAAAAAAATGTTAGCAACAAATTCGGAATTTTTAAAGAATGTCTTATGAACAATGGGCCACCATTTTGCCACCCCTAGTGTGGCGGAACCACATGGATCTGGGCTGTCATCCTGGCTTTGTTACATATTAGCAAGTTGCAGCACCTTTCTTTGAGACTCAGTTTCTCTCATCCATAAGGTGGGGATAATTGTAATTTAACCCCTTAAGGTTGTTGAGGAGGACTAAATGAAATGATGCATTTAGCACAGTGTCTGTGAGTGTTCAGTAAATGTTGAGAGAAACCAAAACACCACGATTTACTTGCAGAGAAGTAGGCATGCAGCTAATTTTGCTAATGAGAATTACCTTCTCAATGATAGTATAGGTCTGTGCTATTCAATATAGGAGCCATTAACCACATGTGGCTATTTAAATGTAAATATGAAGTAATTAAAACTGAACAAAAAATGCAGCTCCTCAGTCATATGACCCAAGTTCTCAGTAGCCACGTGTGGCTGATGGCTGCCATATTGGACAGCACAGATAAAGAACCTTTCCATTATCATGGAAAGTTCTCTTGGACCACGCTGCTGTAGGATATTTGAGGACAGGGTGGTGTCTTATCCCTGTGGAACTTGCCCAGAGCTGGGCCTCAAAGGACAACCAGCAGATAACCAGATCCCCGCCTCTTTGTCTGGTACCACCATCCTGACACCTGTCAACCTGGACCATTCCTGCAACTTCACAGTCCACCCAATCAATGCCCAAGTCTTGTCAATTTCCACTCCTTCTTTCTCTGGTATGTCCTCTCGCTTTTCTCCATTCCAGCTGCAAAGTCTCTGCCACCACCTGAGTTGGCTATGGCCCACTCCCTGCCATGGTCCACCCTGCCCCCAGAACGATTTTTAA
Organism: Eschrichtius robustus; assembly: GCF_028021215.1. Lineage (NCBI taxonomy): Eukaryota > Metazoa > Chordata > Mammalia > Artiodactyla > Eschrichtiidae > Eschrichtius > Eschrichtius robustus. Next base: position 12,189,352 of record NC_090826.1, on the reverse strand, counting down.
ATTTTTATTATTTATTTATTTTTAATTTTTTAATAAATTTATTTATTTATTTTTGTCTGTGACAGGTCTTTGTTGCTGCGCGCGGGCTTTCTCTAGTTGCGGCGAGCGGGGGCTACTCTTCATTGCAGTGCACGGGTTTCTCATTGCGGTGGCTTCTCTCGTTGCGGAGCACGGGCTCTAGGCACGCGGGCTTCAGTAGTTGTGGCACGCGGGCTCAGTAGTTGTTGCTCGTGGGCTCTAGAGCGCAGGCTCAGTAGTTGTGGCACTTGGGCTTAGTTGCTCCGCAACATGTGGAATCTTCCTGGACCAGGGATTGAACCTGTGTCCCCTGCATGGGCAGGCGGATTCTTAACCACTGCGCCACCAGGGAAGTCCCAGGATGATTTTTAAAAAGGCATCTGACTCTGTCACTCCCTTCTTTTTATTTGTTTATTTATTTGGCTGCGCCGGGTCTTAGTTTTGTCACTTCGGATCTTCATTGCGGCTTGCGGGAACTTTTAGTTGCAACATGCGAACTCCTAGTTGTGGCATGTGGGATCTAGTTCCCTGACCAGAGATCGAACCTGGGCCCCCTGCGTCGGGAGCACGGAGCCTTAGCCACTGGCGCACCAGGAAAGTCCCCGTCACTCCCTTCTTAAAACTCTTCAGTGGCTTCCACAGCTTTCTTGACACAATGGTGCAGAGGTCTCCTCTCTCTGTCTCCCCCCTTATGTGTCTCATTTCTCTGAATTCACTACCCACTTCCTAATGTTCCCTGGGGTCTCAGCTAAGATAGCCCCTCCTGGAGGCTTCCCTGATGCCCCAAGGCTGAGTTGAGTGCCCCTGTACCCTTCCAGCCCCATGTCCTTTCCCTTCTGGCACTTCTCTCTTTGCTGTGTCGTTGATGTGTCTGTTCACATCCCCCGCTAGACGTTTGGTCCCTGAAGACTGCGACGCTTTGTTGCTGCGTTTTCAGCACTTGGCACAGTGCTGGGCACACCGCAGACACCTCCAACGTACTGATTGAAGAGATAAAGACTGGCAGGTGGCACACGCTCAGTGCAACTACAGGCTCAATGTTTGCGGAGGTGCCTGATTGTTTAGACTTAGGTAGATGGGGAATGGGGGGACAGGGTGAAATTCACAGGAAGGCACGTGGATAATAGTGCCATGTCTTTCTTTCCGAACAGCGGGCAGGCTCTGGGTCTCGGCGAGATCAGGCCAGGCAGCTGATCCTAGATCTAGAGACCCGAGGGAGTCAGGCCCTTCCTTTGTTCATCTCCTGCTTAGAGGACACAGGCCAGGACACGCTGGCTTCGTTACTGAGAACCAGTAGACAAGCAGCAAAGCAGGATCCAGAGGCCATCAGACCCCTGGACCTCAAGCCTGTGGTGCTCGGACCAGTGAGCCTCAGACCAGAGGAGCTGAGAGTGGCGAAGCAGGATCCATCGCAGCCGAGCCAAGGAAAACTCGCTCCAGTGGTGCTGGGGCCTGAGGAGCTCTGGCCAGCCAAGCTCAGGCCCGAGGTTCTCAGACCAGAGGCACCCAGGCCAGTGGACGTTGGTTCTGGAGGATTCAGTGAAATCCGTGAGTACCAAGAGTGGGTGGTGGGTGGGTGTACTGAGCGGTCATTGAGGAGTGACCAGTGGTACAGCTGGGTAGGGTGAGGTTTAATTTAATTTTGGTGTTGTCTTTCTGAGTACTCGTAGGGGATGGGTGGACTGTTCTGGTAGGTCTTCAGGAGAGCCCCTGCTCTGAAAAGCCCGTGTTGAAGTCTGTTTTGGATGTTGCAGGTTTTGATCAGTATTTCCAGATCAAGCTGTTGTTTAGGATTTGCCTTTGGGTCCAGGTGGGTGGTGTGGACTAGCCCAGGCCTGGGGCAGGAGGGAGGCAGCTGCCTGTTAAGAGTCTGCCCCAAGCAGGCACTGTACATACCCTTACCTCCTTCCCTCACAACAACCGTGCAAGGCACAGGAAACTGAGGCTCAGGGAGGTTAAATCATCACCCAAGGTCACAAAGCTGCATCCGGTAAAATGCAGAAATCCAAAGAGTGCAGCTGGATGATTTTTACCTATGTGTACACACAGATAACCAAACCCCAGATCATGAAGACATAGAACATTCTATGGGGGTGGTGGGGGGTTGTGGTGGTGAGATGAATTGGGAGATTGGGATTGACATATATACACTAATATGTGTAAAATAGATAACTAATAAGAACCTGCTGTATTAAAGAAATAAAATAAAATTAAAAAAATTGTATTTTCTACTTAAGGAATTTAAACAAAACAAAACAAAAAACAGACATAGAACATTCTGGTGTCCTATAACACTCTCTTGTACCTCTTTCCAGTCTATTCCCACTCTTACCCCATCCAAGGGAATCACTATTCTGAGCTCCGTTGTCATAGATCCCTTTTGCTTGTCCTTAAACTTCAATATAAATGAAATCCTATGTACTCTTTGAGTCTGGCTTCTCTTGCCATCATTATGTTTGTGAAATTCATTCATGTGGTTGTGCATATCAGTAGTTAGTTCTTTTTCATTACAAGGTAGTTCTGATTCTGAATCATCCACAATTTATTTAACCATCTCTTGTTGATGGACATGTGGTTTTTTGTTAGGGCTTCGTTTCCATGGCAGCACATGGAGATCCAGCACATCCTTTTTCATGGATGCCTAGTGGGCCATTGCATGGATGCTAATAATAATAATAGTAGTAATGGTTAACCTTACTGAGTGCTTACTTTTTGCCAGGCACTGTTTGGAGTGCTCAATAAATGATTTATTATATTTATTTATTTATTTATTTTTGGCTGTGTTGGGTCGTCGTTGCTGCACGTGGGCTTTCTCTAGTTGTGGCGGGCGGGGACTACTCTTCGTTGCGGTGCTCGGGCTTCTCATTGTGGTGGCTTCTCTGTGTTGGGGAGCACGGGCTCTAGGCGTGCGGGCTTCAGTAGTTGTGGCACTTGGGCTCAGTAGTTGTGGTTCACGGGCTCTAGAGTGCAGGCTGAGTAGTTGTGGAACACTGGCTTAGTTGCTCCGCAGCATGTGGGATCTTCCCGGACCAGGGCTTAATCCCGTGTCGCCTGCATTGGCAGGCGGATTCTTAACCACTGCGCCACCAGGGAAGACCCCTCAATAAATGATTTAATTTAATCTTACCAACTCTCTTGTAAGGTAGGTGCTACAGTTTTCCCAATTTACTGTTTGTTTTGTTTTGTTTTGTTTTGTTTATGTTTTTTGGCCGCGTCGCTCGGCTTGCAGGATCTTAGTTCCCCCACCAGGGACTGAACCCAGGCCATGGCAGTGAAAGTGCAGAGTCCTAGCACTGGACCGCCAGGGAACTCCCCAGTTTACTGTTGAGCAAAGTGGGTGACAGGTTGAGAAATGACTTGCCCCAAATCACATAGTTAGTGAGATGTGGAAACAGGACTGCAGTCCAGGCTTCCCCACTGTCTGCTCCGCTGTATGGTCTCACATGTACTTTGTGCTGTATTTCATTTATCCACCCTCTGTTAATGGACATTTGTGTTGTTTCTGCAGTGGCCTTGCATGTTCATCTATCTCCGACTGGGGATACGTTTCTAGAAATGGAATTGCTGGGTTAAAGTGTACATGTTCCCATCTGATAGATGCTGCCAACTGGGACTTCAAAAACATGCCATTTTATAATCACACCAACCGTGAATGAAGGAGACCATTTTCACACACTCTTGCCAACAATGAGTATTAACATTTTTTCCTATGTGGTGGGCAAAAAGTGGTATCTGTTTTCTGTGCTGAATAACTGCATGATTTTGGATGACTCATTAACGCAGAGAAACAACATACATACTGAGGGTCTGGGGAAGAAGACCAGTTCTGGAATTGTTCATGTGCATTATTATTCCACCATTAGGGAGGGAGGCAAAATACAAAGTCCAACTGTTGCTATCTTGTTCGGGGAAATGTCAGTTTGAGTCATTTAGGGCCAACAGTCTTGACTTAAAGCTTCCTGGTCTTGTGTGCGTTATTTTATTTCCTGTTTGTTGTGAATATTTTTTCCCAGTGGGAGCTTAAATCTGAAGGGTAAATGATAATAACAATAATAAGATCACTTTAAAATGTATATATTGATACACAGTGCTTTTTCAGGTCATCAGAACAACTCTGTGCAGTGGTAGACAGGGCAAGCTCCTCTGTTATCACGCCCCATTTACAGGCGAGGAAGCTGGGCTCTGAGAACAACTCAGTCACAAAGCAAGTTCAAGGTCAGAGCTAGGAGTTGGGCCTTGGTCTCCTGGCTTAATAGAGCGACTGCCCCATCTACGCATGATCTGCTGAAGGATGTCCCTTTTAGGTGCTGGGCTGGAGGCTCCTAAGTACTGCACAGGAAGGTTTCCCAAGGTAGGTTTCATGGTGACCCACAAAGGAAGAGTTCTGTAGTCATACCAGTGGATGAGTAGGATTAAGGCCACCAGCTGGACTTCTCAGAGCCTTTAATAAGTTAATATGGGAAAGTGTGCCCTAGGTCAAGGTTTCTCAAGGCGGGGGTGCGATCTCCCCTCCCCCCAAGAGACATTTGGCAATGTCTAGAGACATACTTGGTTGTTACGACTGAGGGTGGGTGAGTGCTGTTGGCATCTAGGGTAGAGGCCAGCGATGATGCTAAACATCCTACAATGCACAGGACGGCCCCTCAACACGGCATAATCTGGCTTAAAATGTCAAGAGTGCGGGGGTTGTATATACGTACTGCTCTGGAGCATGAGTGTTAATAATAATCATAGCTAAGCTCACTTTTATTAAGTTGTCAAATGTGTCGGGTTTTATGTACCTCACATGTACTAATGAACTGAGGCATCACCGCAGCCCTGTGAGGTTGGTAGTTGCTCCTCTTATCCCATAATACAGATGGGAACCGTAGAGCCCCCGAGACTGAATAACTTGTCCAATGTCACGCAGCTGGTAAGTGGTAGAGTAGGGATTTGAACCTAGGGACTCTGGCTCCAAAGTCCAGATCCACTCCGTCTACTGCCCCATAAAGAACTAATTCTCTCATTCTCTTTCTTGTCCCTGTTTTTGTGCCATTTACTCATTAGTTCACTCAAATATTTACTGAGTACTTGCTGAGACCTAGGCGTCAGCTTGGTGTTGCGGCCGCAGCATTAAACAAAGCTGCAGAGTCCATGCCTTCACATGGGAGGGTCAGACATTCAATCCATGCCTGCATAGCTGGGTCTTTAATCACCGCTGTGGTTAGTGCCTCAGAGAAGTTGAATACAGTGCTCTGGGGGACTTACCAGAGTGGGTGGCTTTGTCTTTTGATGTTCGGTGGGAAATGCCTTTTCCTTCAGAATGGAATTAACTTTCTTAGTTTTGGACATGATGCCTTGTTTGTCACTGCTTGTCTCAGCCAGGACCGCTTGCAGGGGGTGGGCTGGGAGAGCTGTTGGTGGCTGCATGAGTCAGGGTTCTCCAGAGAAACAGAATATAGATATAGGGATGTATAAAGAGATTTATTATAAGGACTTGGCTCACGTGATCGTGGAGGCTGAAAGGTCCACAATCTGCTCTCCTAGAGACCCAGGAAAGCCCACGGTGTATTTCTGGTCCAAGTCCAGAAGCCTGAGAACCAGGAGCTGATGCTGTACATTTCAGTCTGGGGGCAGAAGACCCATGACCAGCTCAAAGTCAGGCAGAGAGTGAGTGACTTCTCCCTTCCTCCACCTTTTTGTTCCATTCAGGCCCTCAACGGATTGGATGGTGCCCACCCACCGTGGGGAGGGTGATCTGTTTACTCATTCTGGAGATTGAAATGCTCATCTCATCCAGAAACATCCTCCCAGACACACCCAGAAATAATGTTTAAGCAAATATCTGGGCATCCTGTAGTCCAGTCAAGCTGACACATAAACATAAAATTGGCCATCATGTTGGCCTTCTCTACCTACTTACCTGGGCTAAAACTTTCTTGAAAGTTGGCTTTTTAGCCCTACCTGGTCGCCTGGCCCCTTCACCATGGAGCTGGTGACTGTGTTCACCTTCTATTTTTTTTTTTTTTTAAATAAGTTTATTATTTTTGGCTGTGTTGGGTCTTTGTTGCTGTGTGCGGGCTTTCTGTAGTTGCAGCGAGTGGGGGGGCGCTACTCTTCGTTGCAGTGCGCGGGCTTCTCATTGCGGTGGCTTTTCTTGTTGTGGAGCACGGGCTGTAGAGCACATGGGCTTCAGTAGATGCGGCTCACGGGCTTAGATGCTCCGCAGTATGTGGGATCTTCCCGGACCAGGGCTTGAGCCCGTGTCCCCTGCATTGGCAGGCGGATTCTTAACCATTGCGCCACCAGGGAAGCCCTCACCTTCTATTAACAGTCAAGCTCTCTGAGTCTCCGGTTCCCCTCTGGCAGCTGGGGATAAATGACAGTCCTTCGCAGCTGCAAGGCCTGCTCCGAGGAGTCAGTGAAGCCATTCTTGGAAAGGACTTCACACGGGGCCTTGTCTCGGGTGAGCACTCAGGCTGGTTGGCTTCCTTCTGTGATTTCTGAGTTGCCAAGGGCCAGCGCTAGGACATCTACCCCTCCCTCCTTCCCTTGGGCAGCAGAGAGGATGTGCTTCCCCCCTTCTCTTTGTGCTGGAGACATGGGCATGTGCCCAGTGACGCTCAGGCTATGACTGATTCTTTTGCACACACACTTGTCCATGTGTGCCTCTTGTCGCCACGGGAGCTGTCATTTCAGGAAAAACGGCTTTCACACATGGTACATCTGACCATGTCATCCTCTGTGAGGGTCCCCAAACATGCCATGCTCTCGTACCCCTCCCTGCCTTTGTTAGTGCTGTGACCGCTGCCTGGAGCCTTCCCTACCTCTTTCTTTTGGTACCTTTGTCCGTTTACTCCTTCTACATGCCCCTGTAGCCTATGGACCTCTCAAGAGCAACCATTTTGCTTTGTGTACCTTTTAAAAATTTTTATTTATTTCTATTTTATTTTTTATTTATTTTTATTTTTTTTTACTTTTTACTTTTTTTTTTTTTTTGGCCACGCCATGCAGCACGCGGGATCTTAGTTCCCCGACCAGGGATTGAACCCCTGCCCCCTGCAGTGGAAGCGTGGAGTCTTAACCACTGGACTGCCAGGGAAGTCCCCCTCTTTTTTCAAGTAAAAAGTAAAAAAATTTTTTCAAGCTTTATTTAGATATAATTGACGTATAACATTGTGTAAGCTTAAGGTGATGATTTGATACATGGATATATTATGGAACGATTACCACGATAAGGCTACTTAACACACCCATTAACTCACATAATTAACACTTTTTGTGTATGTGTCATGAGAACATTTAAGATTTACTTGCTTAGCAACTTCCAACTATGTAATACAGTACTGTTAAATATAGTCATTATGCTCTACATTAGATCTTCAGAATGTATTCATCTTAAAATTGGAAGTTGCTACCTTTGGCCAACATCTCCCCATTTCCCCAGCCCCTAGCCACCACCATTCTACTCTCTGTTTCTATGAGTTTGGCTTTTTTAGATTCCACATGTAAGTGAGATCATATAGTATTTGTCTTTCTCTGTTTGACTTATTTCATTTAGCATAATGCCCTCAGGGTCCATCCATGTTATCACAAGAGGCAGAATTTCCTTCTTTTTTGTGGCCTAGTAATATTCCATTGTATATATACCACATTTTTTATCCATTCATCCTTCCATGGACACTTGGGTTGTTTCCATGTCTTGCCTATTGTGAATAATGCTGCAGTGAACATGAGGGTGCAGATAGCTCTTCAAGATCCTGGTTTCATTTATTTTGGATATATACCCAGAAGTGGAATTGCTGGATCATATAGTATTACTATTTTTGATTTTCTGAGGAACCTCCATACTGTTTTCCATAGTGGCTGTACCAATATACATTTCCACTAACAGTGCACAAGGGTTCCCTTTTCTCCACATCTTTGCCAACATTTGTTATCTCTTGTCTTTTTAATAATAGCCATTCTAATAGGTATGAGGTATATCTCATTGTGGTTTTTTTTTTTAAAGTTGCTTTCCTAATTATTATTTATTTATTTATTTATTTTTGGCTGTGTTGGGTCTTCGTTTCTGTGCGAGGGCTTTCTCCAGTTGCGGCAAGCGGGGGCCACTCTTCATCGTGGTGCGCGGGCCTCTCACTATCGTGGCCTCTCTTGTTGCGGAGCACAGGCTCCAGATGCGCAGGCTCAGTAGTTGTGGCTCACGGGCCTAGTTGCTCCACGGCATGTGGGATCTTCCCAGACCAGGGCTCGAACCCGTGTCCCCTGCATTGGCAGGCAGATTCTCAACCACTGCGCCACCAGGGAAGCCCTCATTGTGGTTTTGATGTGCATTTCTCTGATTAGTGATGTTGAGCAACTTTCAGGTACCTGTTGGCCATTTATTCAGTTCCTCTGCCTATTTTTAAACTGGATTATTTGGGTTTTTTGCTATTGAGTTATATGAGTTTTAAATATATTTTGGATATCTATCCTTATCAGATATACGGTTTGCAAATATTTTCTCCCCTTTTGTAGGTTGCCTTTTCATTTTGTTGATTTTTTCTTCTGCTGTGTAGAAGCTTTGTAGTTTGAGGTAGTTCCACTTGTTGATTTTTGCTTTTGTTGCTTGTACTTTTGGTGTCATATCCCAAAAAGTCGTTGCCAAGACCAGTGTTAAGGTCTTGTGTTTTCTTCAAGGAGTTTTATGGTTTCAGGTCTCACATTTAAGTCTTTAATCCATTTTGAGTGATTTTTGTGAATGGTGTAAGGTAGGGGTCCAATTTTATTCTTTTGCATGTGAATATCCGGTTTTCCCAACACTATTTATTGAGGAGACTCTCCTTTCTCAATTGTATGTTCTTTGCTCCTTTGTCATAAATTAATTGTCCATATATATGTGGGTTTATTTCTGGGCTCTCAGTTCTGGTCCATTGATCTGTGTGTTTTTCTGTCAATACCATGCTGTTTTTTTTTTTTTTTCATGCTGTTTTGATTACTGTAGCTTTGTAGTATAATTTTAAATCAGGGAATGTGATACCTCCAGCTTTGCTCTTTTTTCTCAAGATTGCTTTAGCTATTTGGGGTCTTTTGTGGTTCCATATAAATTTTAGGATTTTTTTCTATTTCTGTGAAAAATGTTGTTGGGATTTTGATAGGGGTTGCATTGAATCTGTCGATTCCAATTTTATGTTTTTGATGTCACAATTTATATCTTTTATATTGTGTATCCATTAACAAATTATTATAGCAATAGTTATATATAATATTTTTGTCCTTTAACATTTATACTAGAGTTAAGTGATTAACACTCCACCACCACAGTATTAGAGTATCTGATTTTGACTATGTACCAGTGTGTTCTATATTTTCATGTGTTTCCATGTTACTAATTAGCATGTTTCATTTCAGCCTGAAGGGTTTCTTTCTGCATTTCTTGTAAGGCAGGTCTAGCAGTGATGAACTCCCTCAGCTTTTGTTTGCCTGGAAAAGTCTCTTTCCATTTCTGAAGGACAGCTTGGCTGGGTAAAGTATTCTTGGCTGGCAATTTTTTTTCTTTGAGCACATTGCATATGTCATCCCATTCTCTTCTTGCCGGCAAGGTTTCTGCTGAGAAGTCTGCTGATAGCTGTTAGGTGGTTCCCTCGTATGTGAGGAATTTTTTTCTTTTGCTGCTTTAAAAATTCTCTCTTTGTCTTTGATTTTAGACAGTTTCATTGTAATGTGTCTTGGAGAAGATCTTTTTGGGTTGAAATTGTTTGGGGATCTGTGAGCTTCTTGAACTTGGATTTCCAAATCCCTCCCCATATTTGGGAAGTTCTAAGCCATTATTTCTTTAAATAAGCTTTCTGCCCCTTTGTCCCTCTCTTCTTCTGAGACTCCAATAATGCATAGATTGTTTCTTTGAATGATATCCCACAGGCTTTACATACATAGGCTTACTTCGTTCTTTTTCATTGTTTTTTCTATGTCCTCTTCTGAATGGGTAATTTCAAATGACTTGTCTTCTACACAGGTTCTTTCTTCTGCTTGGTCACGTCTGATGTTGATGCTTTCTATTGCATAGTTCATTTCATTCATTGTATTTTTCTGCGCCACAGTTTCTGTGTGTGAGTGTGTTTAAGATTTCCATCTCTCTGTTAAACTCCTCATTTTGTTTGTGTATAGGTTTCCTGATTTTGTTGAATTGTCTTTCTGTCTTTTCTTATAGCTCACTGAGCTTCCTTAAAACAACAATTTTGAATTCTTTATTGGGCAAATCATAGATTTCCATTTCTTTGGGGTCAGTTACTGTGGAAAACTACTGTATTCTTTTGGTGGTATCTTATTTCCTTGATTTTTCATGTTCCTCAAAGTCTTATGTCGCTGTCTTTGCATTTGAAGAAGGCGTAACCTCCTCCAGTCTTTACTCTTCAATGTGTCCTATATAATTGGATTTTTGCACCAATGGTGTACTGGAACTTCTCTGCTGGACTCCTGGACTTCCACAAAGGCACTCTTGTCCATGGGTGATTGTGAAAATTGGTGTTCTTTGGGAGGGGGAAGGTGGTAGAAAACTCTTATTCTGCCATTTTGATGATGTTACTCTCTCACTTTAGGGATCATTACTGCTAATTCAGGAAATGAATACATTTTTCAGTTGTAGATAATGGTATATTTTTGGGGTGCAGTGGAATTTTGGAAATGAGCAGTTGTTAAAGAATTAAGTCTGTGGTCTAATAGGAGTCTTCAGGCTAGGTAAAACCATTTCTAATTTAAAAGATGGAATGTAAATGCATTTCTGGCATGACTTTTTCTGGCAGTGGCTTCTCTTGTTGCGGAGCACAGGCTCTAGGCACACAGGCTTCAGTAGCTGTGGCACACGGGCTCAGCAGTCATGGCAAAAGAATAGTTCCCAACAAGGTCCAGGCCCGCTCTGAGCAATGAATGGCACCATAGTTGGATCATGAGAATAGTCTCCAGAGTGACTTGGAGATGGTCAATGTGTTCTATTTGTTTAAAAAAGAAAAAGTCCCGTAACCTTGTAGGCTGGTGACCAGTTGACTTCTTGCTAGTTGAAATGAAAACTCTTTTGATACTGAAGGAAAAATGACCATCTTTACTTATTTATTCATTCTTCAACTATTTCCTGAGGACCTACTGTGTGCTGGCTCCATGGATTCCACAGAGAAGGAGCAGACCTGGAGCTTCCTTATGTCTTTCTGTTCTAGAATTTCACATAAATGGAATCACACCATATATACTCTGCTGGCTTTTTTTTACTTGGCCTGGTGTTTTTGCGGTTATCCATGGTGTTGCATGTAACTCATTCCTTTTTAGGCTCTGTGGTATCCCTTTGTATGGCTGTATCACAGTCTGCTTACCCATCAACTTGTTTTTTTATTTTTTAGTCTTTTAACAACTTTTATTTGTGACATACAGCAGCATTAATCATCTTTTTTTTTTTTTTTTAAAACGGTGGTGGTTTTTTTTTTTTTTTTTTTTATGTAAGGGCTTGGGTGCTCTTATAGCTACTTTATTTATTTATTTATTTATTTATTTATTTATTTATTTATTTATTTATTTATTTATTTTTGACTGTGTTGGGTCTTCGGTTCGTGCGAGGGCTTTCTCTAGTTGCGGCAAGCGGGGGCCACTCCTCATCGCGCTGCGGGGACCGCTCTTCATCGCGGTGCGCGGGCCTTTCACTATCGCGGCCCCTCCCGTTGCGGGGCACAGGCTCCAGACGCGCAGGCTCAGTAGTTGTGGCTCACGGGCCCAGCTGCTCCGTGGCATGTGGGATCTTCCCAGACCAGGGCTCGAACCCGTGTCCCCTGCATTAGCAGGCAGATTCTCAACCACTGCGCCACCAGGGAAGCCCAGCATTAATCATCTTTATCATGTTGTACATTACATCCCTAGTACTTACTTATCATTTTTAATTAATTAATTAATTAATTAATTAATTAATTTTGGCTGTGCCAGGTCTTAGTTGCGGCACACAGGATCTTCGTTGTGGCATGCGGAATCTTTAGTTGTGGCATGCAGGCTTCTCAGTTGCGGCATGTGGACTTCTTAGTTGTGGCATGCATGCAGTATCTACTTCCCCGAACAGGGATTGAACCCGGGCCCCCTGCATTGGTAGTATGGAGTCTTACTCACTGGACCACCAGGGAAGTCTCCCCATCAACTTGTTGATGGACGTTTGGGTTGTTTCTGGTTTGGGGATTATGAATAAGTCTTCGGTGATCATTCACAGGCAAGTCTTTTTGTGCCCATTGTGCTCATTTCTCTTGGGTATGTACCTGGGAGTGGAGTTGCTGGTCAGAGAGTAGGTGTGTGTTTAACTTTACTGGAAACTTCTAAACAGTTCTCCAAGGTGGCTGTGCCACTTGGCTCCCACCAGCAGTTCCTGAGGGTTCCTGAGTTCCTGCTCCTCTGTGTTTCTGTGGGAGCTGTCCTCACAGTGTCCCTTGCCCTTCCCCTGTTGGACCCCGACATTCAAGTTTTCCTTTCTCTCTCTCCAGGTGCTCAGGACAGAGCCAAGGGAAATGCCGACTTGGTGAGTCTTCATGTTATTTGGGGCCAGTTGTGTTGGCTTTGGGTTCTTCTGCTCTCCACTTCCCAGATCCTTCCTGCAGCCGTGTCAGGAGCCCAGGGAACTCAGCCCAGCTGGAGAGAGGGTCCCAGTCCCAGGCACCCTACAGCACCCTGGCCCTGGTACAGCTCTTCCTGCAGCAGATTGTCTAGCCCTGCTCTTTCCTCGTCTGAGAAGTTTAGATCTAACGAGGGGTGGGCATCAGAATCGGCTGCAGCAGCCACCCCAGACCAAGTCACTCTCTGTCTTAGTCACAGCATTTATCGTGTGACTCCTGTGTGTCAGCCCTGGGCTTCGTGCTAGGACACCTGGGAACAGACCACTCGAGTTTCTAGCCCTCATGGAGCCATCAGCCTAGCAGAGGCTAGTCACACAAAGAAATATATAAGCATAAATACTGTTAAGTACCATAAACGAAAAGAACAGGCTGCTGTGAGAGAGAATTACTAGGGAAACGTTGAACCTCTGGAGGAAGTGGCCTCAGACTCTCCGAGGGTGGCCCGGGCGAGAGTCTGCTGGTAGAGCTGACCACACGGTTCTCAGGTGCTCCCCTGGACTGGGCGACCTCCAGGTCCTTTTGGGATGAATGTCTAGGGGAGTTGGATTTCTAAGCTAGCAGCTCCCATCCCTGAATACTGCGATGGGAGCTAATCTTTGGTCCCAAGTTTAGCTGTTCGTCTGTCACACAGCTCGTGCGCACCCTAGTCTGCTTCGCAGTCTGGAATGCTGGGTGTAGATCCCAGGCCCCTCCTTCAGAGGGAGGCAGACTGCATGCTCTGTCCCATCTCTCCAGACTGTCTACCCCATGAGTGAAACCCAGGGGGTCGCCTTCTCTCCCGAGGAGTGCACCGAGACCCCGGTTTACATTGGTCCCTGTGCTTGGGCAGGCATACGTCCTGAACGCAGACCCCTGTGGACACTGCCTTATCATCAACAATGTGAACTTCTGCCACGAGTCGGGGCTCAACACCCGCACGGGCTCCAGTATTGACTGTGAGAGGATGCAGCAACGCTTCCACTTGCTGCATTTCGTGGTGGAGGTGAAGTGTAACCTGACTGCCAAGGTATGGTCCCTGTGCACAGAGAGAGATTGGGGGCGGGCGGGGTAGTGTCCTGCGAGGGACCCTGGAAACATATGACTCCCCAAGACGAGCCCTTCGGTCTGTAGGACCATGAGAGGCAGTATGGTTCAGCGGTTACCGGTGCAAGCTTCAGACTCAGAGACCCGGGTTGAGGACTGGCTCTCCCACTACCTGTGTGACTCCCAAGCCTTAGCTTCTTTGTCTAGACAGCGAGAACCATGCTCACCTCCTAGGGTCATTGTAGGAGTAAATAAAGAGTGCCTAGCCCAGCATGTCTTCCCCAAGGATGGTGGCTATTGTGATTGCTGTGACTGTCATTACTTCACTATTGGCCCTGGGAGCAGGGGGCAGGCCCAGGACAAGGAGCTGATCCGTCAGCGGTCTGGCTCACCTTCAGCCCTCTCTTGTAGCAAATGGTCCAGGCTTTGGGGGAGCTGGCACGGCGGGACCACAGTGCTCTGGACTGCTGCGTGGTGGTCATCCTCTCTCATGGCTGTCAGGTAGGCGGCCTCACCTCCTTGGGCAGGTGCCTGGGAAGGCTGCCCTGAGAGGCTGTGCCGAGCCCCGTCCTTTCCTGTGTCCAAGACACCCTGGCCCTGTGGGAAGAGCCGCGGGACCCTGTCCACCTCCCGTTGTTTTCTCGGGAGCCATTTGCCCTCTGAGGAGTTGATGCGCCTCCTGGGTGGCACGGTGTCCCTGGGAGAAGCTGTCTGGGAGAGGCAGGAAAAGACAAGCTGGATTTTGTTCAGAGCTGGGCTCAGCTCATAAGAGCTCCCAGTTCCTGCCTCGGTCCTGCTTGGTGTTTTTCCAGGCCGTTTGCTGCTGGCTGGGAGTTGGGACACTGGGACCCACTCTGGGCTTGGCCACTAATGTGCTGGGTCATTGTGGCCACGCCCCTCCCCCTTCCTGGGCCTCAGTTTCCCCATCTTTTGAGTTGAGGGGCTGGACAGAACAGAGGTAACAACCCCTATGGGTTGCACAGTGTTTTCAAAACTGGCAACTTTAGCACAAAAAATCAGGATTTCCGGCTTCTCTTGAAAAGCCACAAAGGTCTGACCTTATCAGGCCAGCATCCTCATGGAGCAAAACTCTGGCCTTTGGCAGGGCAGGGGCTGCCCATTTGGTTCTTTCATTCACAGTGTGGCCCCTAGACCGGCATCCTGGGCATCACCTGGCAGCTCTTGAGAATGCAGACTCTCATTCAGAGCCTGCACCTTAACGAGATCCCCGTGCACATAAAGTTTGAGAAGAATTCGTCTAGAATAGTAGTTCTCAACGTTTCGCTGCAAGAGAGGTGCCTGAAGGACCAGATTGCTGGTCCCACTACAAGGGATTCTGATTTAGGAAGTCTGGGTGGGGCCCAGGAATTTGTGTGTCTTGCAAGTTCCCAGGTGATGTTGATGTTGCTGCTTCAGGGACCACACTTTGAGAGCAGCCGATCCGGAGGTAGCTGCCCAGTGTCCTCGAGTTAGGCTCTCTGGTGCTTAGAGGCATGTGAGTTTCAGACCCCTGGGGTAGAGGTGGACCGGGGGCCGCCCGGAACCAACCTGCCGTAACTCAGCCTTGTGCCCCTGGGTGGGACCTTCTAAATGCTTGGCCCCCACAAAGCCTCTGAACAGGCTGTTGGATCCCTACCCTGACTTCTTGGGTTTGTCACCAGGATTCATGGTTTTCTAGGCTAGCCACCTCCAGTTCCCGGGCGCTGTTTGTGGCATGGATGGAGATCCCGTGTCTGTCGAGAAAATTGTGAACATCTTCAACGGAACTGGCTGCCCCAGCTTGGGAGGGAAGCCCAAGCTCTTCTTCATCCAGGCCTGTGGTGGAGGTAGGCCGGTCCTCAGCCTCCCTGCCCCTGTGAGTCTAGTGGGGAAGCAGCCGCCGCCTACTCCCTTCTCCGTTGCTCCTCTCGATGTCCCGGGGGTTGATCCAGGCAGCCGGGGGCGTCCCAGACACGGTCACTGCTGTCCGAATGTGGCACCTCCGTCTAGCTGGAGTGGCTTCAGCTCTGTGCAGCCTTTAGAGGTTTGCGTCTTCCGTCTCACAGTGCCACAGCATCAGGGCATCATTCAGCTGTGGCCTCTTCAACCCCAGAGACTTGGCAAAAGCAAACAACGCAGAGGAGAGAGAAAACCTCTTTCATTTTCCTTATCATCATTCCCCTGACCCCCATCAACCAGACTCCCTTCCCCCTTTCGCAGAGAAAGGGAGGCCATTGCCGAACTAACTACTGCAATTCCCAAAGGCTGAGGTCCTGGGGATTCAGTAACGTTTAAGGAGTAGTTAGATTGTTTGTAGTTTTGCTGTATGTCCTGATTTTAAACCTGAGCCCTACTTCAACGTTACCTGGTTTTCTTATAAAATAAAGAAAGAGGGAAGAGAGAACACCATCATGTGTCCTGGATTATGGGACATGATGGCATCTCCAGGGGCAGGGATGTCTGAAAGGCATATCACTTCCTTGTCCCTTGGCCTGATCTGCCAGAGAAGCGGGCATTGTTATACCGTAGAGCTGTCGGCTTGCATGCCAAGTGTGCACGCCAGTGACCTGTAACGTGGGCACCTGAGGCGTATTCTTCTGCACACGGTGATTTGTCCCATACTATTCCACATTGGCGGGGGAGTCATGGGAGAGATTGTCTAGGAGGGCAGGCTCTGGTCGTATGATTCATCCAGTAAGTTTATTGACCGCCTGCTGTATGCACCAGGCTGTAGAGATGCAGAGGTGGGGTCTCTGTCCCCCGGAACTTATAATTTGACTGGAACTGTGTTAAGTCACTATCATGACCCAGGCCTATAGCTTGGCCATGAGTGATGGAGAACACTGGGTCAAATCCTGGGTTAGCTGCTCCCTGCACAGCCACGGGCCAGTTAATCTCTAGAAGTCTTGGCAAATAGGGGTAGTAACAGAGCCTAGCTCTTACTGTTACTATCTCTCACATACTAAGCAGTGTGGCTCTTTTTTAAAAAAAATTACTTTATTATTTATTTATTTGTTCATTTATTTTTGGCTGCGTTGGGTCTTTGTTGTTGCTGTGCGTGGGGTTTCTCTAGTTGCGGCGAGAGGGGGCTACTCTTCGTTGCGGTGCGCAGGCTTCTCATTGCTGTGGCTTCTCTTGTTGCAGAGCACGGGCTCTAGGCACGCGGGCTTCAGTAGTTGTGGCGCGCGGGCTCAGTAGCTGTGGCTCACAGGCTCAGTAGTTGGGGTGCACGGGCTTTAGTTGCTCCGCGGCACGTGGGATCTTCCTGGACCAGGGCACGAACCTGTATCCCCTGCATTGGCAGGCGGATTCTTAACCACTGCGCCACCAGGGAAGTCCCTAGTGTGTCTCTTAACACACTTAACACATTGCCTGGTTCATTTTCCTAACTGGAAACCTGGCCTCCCTCCTCCTGCTGACCCCAGAGGACTCAGTGTCACATAAGAGCCCCACCCCTGTCACCAGTGCAGTTATCTCAGAGTGATGATGACAGGTGGATGGAGAGGCTGCTGTTCTTGGGTTGAAATCCTTTGTAACTTGTCTTTCTTCTTACGATCCAGAATGTGTGGTCAAGTGATGTTCTTACTCAGAAGTGCGTGGTCCCTCTTTCTCCTGTGAATCAAAGGAAAAACAGACTGAAGGGTGAGCTGGGGTGCCAGCTTTCTGGGGAAGATAGTTAGCCGGTCTTCTGGGCCAGGGCCCACCCCACTGTCCATTCTCAGCAGCGAAGGAGGATCTTTGTGGTTTTACTCTTTGGACTCCTTAGCGGGGCTGCTGGGCCCTTGATCTGGACCCGAACTCTTCGCCTCCCCCGACTGGCATGCTGTGCCCACCCCAGCGCTGCTCAGCCTTCCCAGGACACCAGGGTCTGGCTTACTCCTCAGGCTTTCTATGTGCCATTCCTCTGCCTTGTCTCCTGGCCAACTCTTAATCATCCGTCCTTCTGGTTACAGCTTATCGTCACCGCTTCCAGGAAGCCTTCCCTGAACACCTCGTTCCTTGCACAAAGTCAGGGTTCGCGCCGGCTGTTGTGCTCCTGCAGCCCCCGTTCTTCCCTTGTCTTAGCACTTTCACCTTGCATTCAGATGGCCTCGTCCCCTGGTCAGCTCTCTGAGGGCAGAGCCAATCCCATCTGCCCTGCAGCTGGGTCCCCAGCCTGGCACAAAGCCCACAGTATGCTTGCATCTTAGGTGCATTCTAATTGTTTGAATTTGAAATAGAACCATATGAGAATATGGTTTGAAGTAATGTGGACTCCTGCCATTAAAAACAAAACCAAACAATTCACTGACAACAGCAGGATTCCAAAGCTGGAACGCAGTGGTTAAGGTGCCACTTTTGGAGTGGCGGTCTCTGCTTAGCTCCCTGCTGCGGGATCTTGTGTCTAACGCTGTTGCCACATGGTGGCGCCACCATCAGCTGAGGACAGAAATACCCAAATGTCAGTGTCTGGTGGGGTGTCGTGTTGTTTACAGGTCTCTGAATGTCTGCCCTGGATTTTGGTGACTCTTGTGTTGCTATTTTAAGATTCACTGTTGTTACAATTTAAAAATCTTCTAAACGTCATCCGCCCCTTTGTTGAGAGGTAGTGCGGGCCCCAAGGTGGAAGAACGTGCTTCAAAGTCAGTAACTTTGGTGTGAAACTTCAGTGTTAGCGTGATGAACTCAGCCAGAGCTGAGTGGCCTAAATTTTGGGGTGACCCCTCCAGAACTTTCGAGATCATGCTGAGAAGCTGGAAAGGAAGAATGATGTACGACAGGGGTTGTGGCTTTTATGTGCTGAGGGAATGGCTCGTCTTCCCACTGTGTATTTATTCTTATGGGATGTTATTCTTCCTGGCAGGGAGTTTTGAATCAATGAGCCTCCTTAAGAAGAAAGCAGTGGCTTAAATGCATAACCCGTAGGCGAGGCCTTCCCAGCAGATTTGTAGGAGGATGACACATGGATGGAGACACAGGCAGCATCCCCTGTCTGACCCCTTCTTCCTCTGAGCCCCATCCTCCCCTCTCAGATCCCATCGTCCCATTTTCACAGGCAGCCCCTCTGGTCCCCCCCCCCCCTCCCCCCCGCCCGTCTCCTTAGGCCCTTCCTACGGCATCCCCCACTGAAGCGCTCCCTCCCCCGCTGCACCCTGCTTCCCCGGGCAGACCCAGCGACAGCCCCAGGTTCCCATCTCAGGTCCCCTCCCCTGTCCGACTTCACCTAGGGCAGATTCCAGAATCTCGACCAAGCAAACAACCGGGAGCAGTGACCTGAGACAGCTATGCCATAGTCCAGCTTTCACAGATCTAAGAGGCCCCCTTGGCAGGCTTGGGAAGCAGCAGGGTAGTTGAGAGGCACAGAGCCCTGGTCCCCTGCGCATTAGGTGTGAGACCACAGACAAATTACCGAGTTTTCTGAGCTTTAGTTGTATGGGGTGAGAGGTCAATAGATTTTTTTTTTTTTTTTTAAGGTTTTACTTATTTATTTATTTTTTGGCCACACTGCGCGGCACATGGGATCTTAGTTCCCCGACCAAGGATCAAACCCGTGCCCCCTGCAGTGGAAGCACAGAGTCTTAACCGCTGGACCACCAGGGAAGTCCGGTCAGTAGATGCTGGGGTTATTATTATGGGGTTGCCAGAACCGTCTTTGTCCTGTCTCTGTCCCCTGTGGATGGGCCCCCAGCTTCCCTGGGTGAACTGTGACCTCCCTCCCTCCTTGCTATTACCCACCGTGGATCTAGCCACACAAACCCTCCAGCTCTCCTGCCCAGAGACCTGCCCGACAGGTGCTGCTTCTCCCACCAGGATTGCTCTCCCTTCTCCCATGGGAGCCTGGCTCACAACCGCCTGCTCCAGAAACCCTCCCCTGCGGAACCCCGGGCCCCCCAGCCCTCTGCCTGTCTTTGCTGAAGCTCTTTTCAGCTGCTTCCTTTCTGAAGTAACACTTTGTACTCTGCAGTGAGCTCTGCTTTGGAGGAACTCATCCCAGGACATGTCCTGCAGCGTCACCACCCCAGTGGCTCTGTGGTTGAGCTGTGTGTGGCCCGAGTCCTGCCCTGAGTCCTAACCCTCTGTTTTCCAGGCCTGCCATTGCTCTGGGGGAGTTTGGGTTTTAAAACAGAAAAGACAGAAAATATGGCAACTTTAAAAATAGAAACATCCAGAATCCTACGAGCCCGACATGGCAGTCTCATTTTGCCTCTTACCTTTGGATCTTGGCCGAGGGGCACAGTCTGCATTTCTCATTGAACCTTATCCCTGAAGCATCACCCCACGTCTCCATTGTCACTGTTCAAATGGCTTATAATCTTGCATTGTAGTGATACGCACTCACTTCCTAAACCGTTGCCTAGTGTTGGCCATTTTGGTGGTATCCAATTTTTGGCTCACATGACCACCAATGTCTTTGTACTGAGGGCTTTTGGCTTCACTTGAATTATTTCCTTAGGAAATTACTGAGTCAGGGGTGTAAACATCTCCATGGATCCCATTACCTATGACTTGATGCCTTCTTTGGTTTCCATAAAAGGGTTTTTGAGGTAACTTAAGGAAGTACAAGTGATGTAGTAGAACAAAATACAGAGAAAAAAAAATAAGGAGGAAATAGAAATGCAAGGAAAGAAGAGTAAGTTTGGCATCTAGAAGTGCATCTTGTGAAGTTCTGCGTGCTTGCTAGAGGTGGCCCGAAAATTGGCTTTGTGCTTTCCAGCCGCCGAGGCACGATAGGGTGAGGTAGAATCGCTCATAAGATCCACCTTATTTGGTATTCATAAGACAGAATTGCCAAGAATGGCAATTTTTCTCCCCTCGGTTGTCTTAATAGGGGACACTGTAAGGTAGTGGACAGTTGCCTCAACTGTATACCTACCAAAAAAATAAAAGAGATCAATTTTATATCTTTTTTTTTTTTTTTTTTAATTTTATCTATTTGGCCGCTCTGCACAGCATGCAGGATCTTAGTTCCCCAGCCAGGGATCGAACCCGTGTTCCCTGCATTGGGAGCATGGAGTCTTAACCACTGGACTGCCAGGGAAGTCCTTTTTTTTTTGTTTTTGTTTTTTAAAGTCCAAGTCTCAATGTAAATTGAGGGCAGTTTTTTCAGTTTGGGTGTTTAGCTCCCCAGACAGGATCCCATCTTCTGTTTTTTGGCTGCGCCGCTCGGCTTGCAAGATCTTAGTTCCCCAACCAGGGATTGAACCCGGGCCCTCGCCAGTGGAAGTGCGGAGTCCTAACCACTGGTCCACCAGGGAATTCCCCCATCTTCTTCTTATTTTCTGTCTTCCTCAGTGCCCGTGTTGGTGCTCTGTACCCCAGGGGTACTCCGTATGTACGTGTCTCTGCCGTCTGTGTCATAAACCATGATTTTAAAGAAGCTTTTATCGTAACCTGAGGAAAATCCTCGTGATGCCCTGATAAGGGAATAAAGCATGATTAGTTGAACCTGCAAATAAGCAGGTGAAAACAAAACACAAAAGATTGGAAGGAGGTGCAGCAAACCATTAGCCATGGTTGTCTTTGGTTGCTGCCAACACGGCCAGGCTTTGTTTTGTTTTGAATCATAATGTTGAGATTTAATGTGTGTTTGGGGAAGAAGCCACAAATGTGGTTAAAAAAAAAATCAAGAAGGACAAAATGATCAAAGTACATAATAATTGGTCGGTAAACTCATGAGATCAAAAGTAGTTCATGCTGGGCTTCCCCGGTGGTGCAGTGGTTAAGAATCCGCCTGCCAGTGCAGGGGACACGGGTGCGAGCCCTGGTCTGGGAAGACCCCGCATGCCACGGAGCAACTAAGCCCGTGTGCCACAACTACTGAGCCTGCGCTCTACAGCCCGCAAGCCACAACTACTGAGCCCCTGTGCCACAACTACTGAAGCCCGCGCGCCTAGAGCCCATGCTCCGCAACAAGAGAAGCCACCGCAATGAGAAGCCCGTGCACCGCAACGAAGAGTAGCCCCCGCTCGCCGCAACTAGAGAAAGCCCGTGCGCAGCAACAAAGACCCAACGCAGCCAAAAAATAAATAAATAAATAAATTTATTAAAAAAAAAAAAAAAGTAGTTCATGCTCATTAAAAAACAAACAAAATCAAAGTCCTCAGAGGTACATAAAGGTGAAAAGTCGAAGTCCTGGGCCCATCCCTACTCCCATTCTTGTTCTTCAGAAGAGCCACTGTTAACAATTGGTGTTTCCTTCCAGACTTTTCTCTTTCTCTCCTGTCCGTTTATCCATCATATCTATGCCAAACAGGTCATACGTTATATACTGTTCTGTGACCTTTTTGGGGGTAATTTTTTCTAATTTAAAAACTTTGTGATAAAATACACATAAAAGTTACCATGGTAAGCAGTTTTAAGCGTATAGCTCTGGAGTGGTATTAAGTACGTTCACGTTGTTGTGCAGCCATCACCACCATCCATGTCCAAAACTCTTTTCATTTTGCAAAACTGAAACTCTGTACCCATTAAGCACTAATCCCCATTCCCCATTCCTCCAGCCCCTAGTAACCAGTATTCTGTTTTCTGTTTCTATGAATTGGGTTACTCGAGGCACCTCATGTAAGCAGAATCATGCACTATTTGTCTTTCTGTGACCGGCCAGTTTCACTCAGCATAATGTCCTCAGGGTTCATCCATGTTGTAACATGTGTCAGAATTTCCTTCCTTTTTAAGGCTGTATAACGTGACTTTTTTTTTTTTAACCTATATGCTGTTTTAATTAATTAATTAATTAATTTATGGCTGCGTTGGGTCTTTGTTGCTGCGCGTGGGCTTTCTCTGGTTGCGGCGAGCGGGGGCTACTCTCCGTTGCGGTGCGCGGGCTTCTCATTGTGGTGGCTTCTCGTTGCGGAGCACGGGCTCTAGGCACGTGGGCTTCAGTAGTTGTGGCCCGTGGGCTCAGTAGTTGTGGCGCATGGGCTCAGTTGCTCCACAGCATGTGGGATCTTCCCGGACCAGGGATTGAACCCATGTCCCCTGCATTGGCAGGCGGATTCCCAACCACTGCACTGCTAGGGAAGTCCCAGTGTGACTTTTTAATGACATATAATTTAGCATTTTTAACTATTTTAAATTGCACAACTCAGTGACATTAAGTACATTCACAATGTGTGTGACCATCATCACCATCTAATCCTAGAACATTTCATCTTTCCCCAAAGAAACTCCATACCCGTTAGCAGTCACTCCATTCCCAGCCCCTGGCAACTAATCTGCTTTCTTCTCTCTGGATTCGCCTCTTCTGGATATTTCATATAAATGGGATCATACTCTATGGCCTTTGGTGTCTGGCTTCTTTCACTTAGCATGTTTTCAAGGCCCATCCACATTGTTTTCTGTATCAGTACTTCATTCCTTTTTAAGCCTGAACAATATTCCATTGGATGTTTATACGACATTTTGTTTATCCATTCATCTGTCCCTGGACACGTGGGTGGTTTCTAGCTTTTGCCTGTTGTGAATAATGTAATGAACATTGCTGCACAAGTTCTTGCTTGAACACCTGGTTCCCATTCTTTTGGGTGTATACCTCGTGACTTATTTTTATAGCTGTTTTAAAAATTTCCGCATTCTTGCCCTCACCCCCAGCTTTACTTAATGAATGTGGAAAACTCTTGTTATAGTAAAAGTAAAGCTCCTGTTTTGGTTTCCTGCTCATGTTTGTCCAGCACTAGGCCCCTGGCTCCAGAGGAAATCAGGCCTCTCAGGCTGGTGGCACCAAGAAGTGGGAGCTCTGGTCTGGGTGTTTTCACTGGCAAGTGTTGTCTGTTTCTGTTTCCTGCAGAGCAGAAAGACCAGGGGTTTGAGGTGCCCTCCACTTCCCCTGAAGACAGGACCCCTGACAGCGACCCTGAGCCAGATGCTACCCCGTTCCAGGAAGGCCCAGTCACCGTCGACCAGCCGGATGCCGTGTCTAGTTTGCCCACACCTAGCGACATCTTGGTGTCCTACTCCACCTTCCCAGGTGAGTGGGTCGTGAGAGCTTGTCCTTCCAACCAGCAGGTCCCCCCATCTGCCCTAGAAGCAGCTGTGTTGTGAAGAAAAGACCTGTGTGTGAGACTTGGTGCTGCCTCTTGTGACCCTGAGTAAGTTACTTCACCTCTCTGAGCCTCAGCTCAGGGCGAGGCAGTCACGGTGCCTAGAATGCAAAATGTAAGGAGGCATGCATTCTTGCGTTGGTGCGCCTCACTCGCTTCACCCTCGTCCTGGCCCTGCCTCAGTCTTCTCATCTTTAAAATGGGTATATTCATTGTACCTTAGGGATCGTCATGGTGATTTTAACAAGGTGGCTGCTCCCCCACTGAGCACAGTGCCTGGCACATAGCAGGTGTGACAAGTGTTAGTTTCTTTCCTTTCTTATCCCTCGGGAGAGTCACTTGACTTCTCCGAGCCTTGGTTGCCTTGTTAGGAAAATGGGAACCATGACCAAAGTCACAGGCTAGTGGTGAGGATGAAATAAGGTCACGATGGGACAGAGCACAGAGATGTGGGCTGCTGCTGGCTGTGTACATCAGTCAAAGTGTGGAGGTGGGCCCGTCTGCATGCGTGGGGAGGGGCAGCTTCCCAATGAAGTTCAGCCTTTCTCCTTCGGCAGGTTTTGTCTCCTGGAGGGATACCAAGAGTGGCTCCTGGTACATCGAGACCCTGGACAGCATTTTTGAGCAGTGGGCTCACTGCGAGGACCTTCAGACCCTCTTGCTCAGGGTGAGGCTGGTGGGAGGGCCAGTGTGTCCTCCCCAGGGCAGGTGGTGGGGCTGAGCAGGGCCCCGAGCCCAAGCCAGAGGTTTCTTCTGCACCCGGGCTTGCCCTGAGAGTTGGTGCTTTTGCTTCTCCTAATGCGAGAAGTTACTGCCTGCAGTGACATTTGCCCATCATGCAAAAGACTGCTTTCCCCAGCCTCTGAGGTCCCAGGCTGACACCTCAGTCCGCCCACTGATGGAGCCAGTCCTCAGTGCCAGGGTGGGATGGCCCAGTGCCTGAGTGTGGCCCTGAAGGCAGGTCGCGGGGCCTGCACCCTTTCCCCACTGCACGGCCTTCTACTCTTGACCCTCGAGAATCATGAATCCTTTTAGTGTCTCCCCTTCTGGAAGGCCGTGGTGAGAACAGGGAAGGACAGCCGGATAGGGCCCCACTCAGAGCAGTTACTTCCTCCAAGCATCTCGGAGCACGCGTGGGCCCCTCCTGCTCTGCTCAGGTATTTTGTGCCGTGAGAAGCAGCTATAAGGGCTGGGACCTCCTCCTCGGGAGGCTCCGGCTCTGAGCTTTGCTGAGCAGAGGAGAGAAGAAAAGCAGGTGCAGGGCCACCACGCAGCGCGACTCCAGGGGGCGCCATGAGCCATGGCCACGGATGAGCAGGTCTCCGAGGCAGCTGGGGGCCCATCAGGGCTAAGCAGTGCACTCGGCTCCTGGGCCCAGTCTCTTCTCTCAACTTTTCTTCATGCAAACCTTTCAGTCTGATTTGAACTTTGTGAATTTCTGAGTTTTCAAATTCTGAATTTTGAGTTTTCTAAACTTATGAGTTTTTGAGTTTTCTAAACTTATGCTTGAGATGCTTGTTCTCTAACCCCTCCCCCACCCCCACCCCCGCCCAGCGCGTGCGTGCGCGCGCGCGCGCGCGCGCACGCGCACACACACACTCAAGGAGGCTGCAGCTAGAGTTTTTTTTTTTTTTTAAATTAATTAATTAATTAATTAACTCATGGCTGCATTGGGTCTTTGTTGCTGTGCGCGGGCTTTCTCTAGTTGCGGCGAGCGGGGGCTACTCTTCGTTGCGGTGGGCGGGCTTCTCATTGCGCTGGCTTCTCTTGTCACGGAGCACGGGCTCTAGGTGCGTGGGCTTCAGTAGTTGTGGCACGTGGGCTCAGTAGTTGTGGTGCACGGGCTCTAGAGCACAGGCTCAGTAGCTGTGGCGCACGGGCTTAGTTGCTCTGCGGCATGTGGGATCTTCCCGGACGAGGGATCGAACTCATGTCCCCTGCGTTGGCAGGTGGATTCTTAACCACTGCCCCACCAGGGAGGTCCCTAGAGTTGTTTTTAAAGTTCTGACTCGGTGGGGACTTCCCTGGTGGTCCAATGGTTAAGACTCCGTGCTCCCAATGCAGTGGGCCCAGGTTCGATCACTGGTCAGGGACCTAGATCCCGCATTCCGCAGTTAAGACCTGTGCAGCCAAATAAATAAATTAAAAATAAATAAAATAAGATTCTGACTTGGTGGACGCTCCCCCAGCCCTTCTTTGGAATTCTTACTTCAGTCAAGAGAACTCACAGGCCTCCCTGTGGTCGTGTTTTCACAGGTTGCTAATGCTGTTTCAGTGAAAGGAATTTACAAACAGATTCCTGGCTGTTTTAATTTCCTCCGGAAAAAACTTTTCTTTAAAACGTAACGAGGCTGGGGCCTCTCACCCTGCCTTACCTTTCACCCCAAAAACCTTCCTGCTCCAGCCCTGGTGGCGGCTGAGGCCTGGACTTTCCGACAACTGCGGCTGACACCCGTTGAAGGATTCTGTAGCCTGTAGAGGTCTGCTCTTTCCCCCCCGGGCTGCAGACGGGCTCCTAGCAGCTTTCCAATTGGAGCCAAATGACCGGCAACGGAGGAAGAGGAGCAGAACACCATGGACGCCACAGGGTTCTTTGCCAGTGGCCCGTGCCTGGCTAGCGGCTGTGGCCTGTGACCCCTGTGTTTTCTCTACATCAGGGCTTCTCAACCTCAGCACAGCTGACATTCGGGGCCAGAGAATCCTCAGTTGTAGGGCCGTCCTGTGCACTGTGGGATTTTTAACAGCATCCCTGGCCTCTCCCCACGAGATGCGAGCAGCACCCCTTCCCCGAGTCGTGACAACCAAAACTGTCTTCAGACATTGCCAGATGTGCCTGCTGGGCCCCCGCTGGAGAACCCCTGAGCTACAGGAAATTTTGGTGACAAACAGACCAGCATCTCTTTTAGATCAGCAGTTTGGGGCTACTAGAGTCTGAAGAGTTAGAATCTGTGAATCCTAAATGAAGTTTTAAAAATTATCAATTTTTGTCTATATTGCAGTGTTCTTACAAACAAAACAAAACAAAACCTTAGGTGAGTATGGACTCTCTTTCACCTATTTCCCCCCCCGCCCCCTCATTTTGCTCTAACTCTTTATTCTTCCTTATATAAAGGGGACTTTGGATTTTTGGGAAACATTTCCCCAGCTCTTATTTCTTTTGACCTTCCCCCCTACCCCATCACAGGAAGGTGACTGGGGTGGGAACCGTGTGTTCGGGGAGGTTAAGTCACCTGTCCAGGGAACACAATTAACGAGTGGAGAGACCTGGCCAGACCCAGGTCTTCTTGAGTCCAGCCCGTCCCTCCAGGTGCCTTCCTGGCTGCAGGACCCGCACCCTTTCCCCCCGCCACCAAGGCCTTTAAGCTGCCTCGACCCCAGGCTGTTTCTTGCTTTCAGGCCTCTAGATATGAGGACGATTTGCTAATAAGACTCTCACCAAGATGTGATTCGTGTAGTTGTCACTTTATTATTATTTTCCTCCTGTGACCTTTCCAAGTCCGAAACAGTCCCGGGGACTTCTGGTGGTTAGTTATTTTCAGTCACCTGCAGGACACACACAAGAAAATAACCAGGTTAAC
Source organism: Eschrichtius robustus (assembly GCF_028021215.1). Lineage (NCBI taxonomy): Eukaryota > Metazoa > Chordata > Mammalia > Artiodactyla > Eschrichtiidae > Eschrichtius > Eschrichtius robustus. The sequence continues at coordinate 12,162,142 of NC_090826.1, read as the reverse complement.
CCAGCAGAGCAGAGCCTTGCTTGCAGTTTCCTGGCTTTCTCCCTCCCCGCTCCGCGCTGCCCGTGTGAATCAGGCGGCCCGCGTTGAAGCAGCTCTCCCTAGGGGCTCTAAGGATGCTTCAGAGAAAAGATGTCATCACAGCTTTACACTGACCTGTTGGGGCTTCCTGTAAAAAGGAGTCTTAGCCTGGAGTTCAGTCTGGGCTTCAGGGCGGGGGGCCTGGGAACTCTTAAAAAATTATACGCCGAACGTATGGACGGGCATGTTTGTAGATTTCATTTGTTTCTCGAAAGGTTTAAGAGCCCCGAAATTGTTAACAATCCTTCCTGTTGTCAAGGCACCGTCACGTGCTGAGAGTGGGGCTGTAACCCGTTTTCAGAGGCGGTTTGGCATCTACTAAACATCCTAATGTGCCGACTCCGTGATCCAGTGACGCTGCTGGATCTCTGTAGCATAGATGCTCTCATCAGTGTGCAAGGATATACGTCCAAGGATGTTCACTGCAGCCATGTGAGAGTGGAAAATAGGAAACAGATGAAAGCTTCATTCGTTATATTCATACTATGGAATTTTATTTAGCTGTTCAAAAGAATGACATAGATATATGGGCTCACATGTATAATATGATATGGTGTTAAGTGAAACGACTAAGCTGCAGAATAGTAATGGAGAGTAAAATCCTGTTTTTGGTTAGAGGACAGTATGTTTATATGTATGTATATAGATATTTTATAGATGCACCGAAATAAATCCAGAAGACCACACACCAAGCCATTGGCTATGATTATCTCTGGGGGGGATAGAACTGCAGATGTCATACAAGGGGGATGTCTACTTTTTTACTTGATACACTTTTAATACACTTGATATGCTTTTAATATTTTTACCAAGAGTATGTATTACCTTCTAAAATAAAAATAAAAATAAAGCTGGTGAATGCTGAAGATTCATGTGTTGCTGTCATTCAGCGAACATCTGTTGAAAGGATGAATGCCCTTGGCCACCTGTCTCCTATCGCTTCCCAGTCCCTGACCTTGGCTTGTCACTTGTCTGGGTTTGGAACTCCAAGCTGCACACGGTGTGCCCCTGGGCTGGGACCACTGCAAGGCTCCACTGGCCCCTCTGCAGTTGCCGGGGCGGCCTCTACCAGAGGACAGCTGGCAGCTTGGCTCTGCTGCTCCTGGAACCTGTCACGGGCACATGTGCCTGCCCTGGCTTCTGTCCCGGGAACCTAGGGCCTCTGCCCGGCTGCCTCGCAAGGCTAGCTTTCCCCACTGATCCCCTCTGACGTCTGGCCAGGCTTTTGGCTGAGACCTGCCCTGTTGTGCTTGTGTCTGTGGCTGGGAACAGCTGCTGCTGGGACCAAAAAGACAGGACAATTGCTCCTGGCCCTGCTCGGGCCCCCCAACGTGCTGCCAGGGCCAGCCGCATGGTGACTCACGCGGCAGCTGGGGCTGGAAAGGATCCTCGGATTTGGCTGGGAAAAGGCCCTAAGCATCCTCCCACCTAATCCGTCTCAGGCCAGGCTCTTTTTAAATGCTGGTGGCACCTCCAAAGCTGGACTCAGGTTTTCCTCTGCCAAAAGGGGACCAGAGCTTTCCCCCGATGGACTGAAAAAACCTTGTAAGTTAATGTCCACTCTCTTCTTGATTTTACCTTTTTCTCCAACAAACTTTTCTGGAACTTCTGGTGCCTGTAGCCACTTGTTGGCAGAGAAATGCCAGCAGGCAGACAAATGAACAAGGAGCCCTCAGGTATTAATGGGAAAACTCGGAGGCAGCCAACTGCTTATTTTGACAGTGCCCATTTGACAATGTCCTTTTCCCCCTGGGACTGCAAGCTCACGGCTGTGACATCACATTTGATTTTATAATGGAGTGTCGGTTTGATTTAATTAAACGGCTCTCTGTAAATTCAGCTTGAAATAATGAAACCAGATGCCAGCTTTCCCTTCTTTGGGGGCTCTGTCACAAACACCACAACCCCGACTTGTTCTGCCTCCTAAAAAAGTGGATGAGTCCTGGTCTAGTTCAAGTCCCATTTTACAGAAGAGCAAACCGAGGTGGTGGCACTGCTGGGAGGTGGGTAAAAAAGTGCCCCGATCGGCACGGTGTCCTCCTCTTCTCCTCCAGCGTCCATCACCAGGCACGATGCCTCCTCCACCCTCCCCCAGGTTCCCCCCCCCCCCCCCCCCGCCCCGGAAGGCCTGCCCTTCCTGTGACAACTCTCCCTGTTCTGGCTGCTGCCACCTACCTCTGATTGTATCCATGGCTTCTCCCAAGATTGGTGCCAGTTTTGGGTTTTTTTTTTTTAATAAAATTTTTTTCTAGTTTTCATTATAGATGAATGTTTATTCATTGTTTTTAAAAAATAGGAATTGAGCTGGTGCAGAAGTTTGTGAGGCACTGGTTTTGAGCTAAAGGCTAAAGCTCTCTGGGGACACATTCACAGTCATAGTGGGATCAGCTCAGCCCCATTTACCTGGACTGCCTTGGTCTAAAACAGAAAGTCCTGCATCCCAGGAAACTTCCCAGTCCAGCGCAAACTGAGATGATTGGTCACCCTACAGAACAGCTGGGGGACCCTTTAGAATGACTAATTTCCAATAATTAAGGCTGTGGGGATCTCAAACGACCGGGTTTTGGGCTTTGCAGATAAATATAGCATTGGACAGTGGGGTCTGGGCCTACACGTAGATAAGCAAAAACAAAACACCCCATGAATCCTAGGGAACCTGCTATTAATGCTGGAGGAGTAACCTTTATTTTCAACCTCTTTGGACAAGACCACCCTCTATGTGCCTTTTCACTCAACTCACACAGAAATTTTGGGGCCTATGGGGGATCCTGCAGGGGTTGCCCAGGTCTGCAGCCTCCTAGCTCTCAAGAGGAGGGAGGGGGTCCTCAGAACTCAGGTGGGCATGGCCCTCATGCGGCCAGGGCCAGGGCAGGGCCTGGGGGGCACAGGGCTGGTCCGGTTCTTACTGAATTGATCCAGTCAATGTAGTTGGAGAACCGTGTGAAGACGGAGGGCTTGTGGTAGTAGTTGCAACTGAGGGAGGACCCGAAGCTGACCACGCCGTGCACTTGCCACTGGCCATTAGCCGCCTGGCAGTTCAGTGGTCCGCCGGAGTCCCCCCGGAGAAGGCCAGAGTTCTGTCAGGAGGGGCCTTTGAGCTTGGGTGGGGCGATGGGAGGGGAAGGGGCTACCCTTCAGAGCCCCGTGTTTTACATGTTGGCAGTGCATTTATATTGTTCCACGGTGGGTTGCCATGTTCTCGGAGGCCAGCCCTTGCGGTCATAGCTCAAGATGGCACCATAATACCAACAGGAACTAGCATTTATTCTTTCTGTGTGCCTGGAATGGTGCTAAGCACTTTATAGGCCTTATCTCATTTAATCTTTACCAAAACCTGTGAGGTAAGTGTTGCAGTATCCCCATTTCATCAAAAAGGAAAACAGAAGCCCTCAGACTGAGGCTGTGCAAGCAGTAAGTGAAGGAGCTGAGACGTGTCCCAGAGTTAGAATGCCACACGCTCAATCACCACCGGCCATTTCCTCCCGTTGACGGAGTTTCCTGGGGGCCCGTCTGCCTGGGCAGAGAGTGTAGGGGCCCAGTGTGATCTGAAGGACACGTGAAGCTCCTTCCCACTCTGTCCCCACTCTGCTTCAAAGTCCACCACATAGCAAGTCTTTTTGGTTAAGACACTGTATCAGAAAGGCTCTGTGGCAGCTACCATGAAGGGATAAGTTGGGTCATGAATGGGATTAGATAAACTTGAAATCACCTTAGAAAGGTCCTAACCCAGCAAATATGTCCCCTTGGCTCCCTTACTACACAGAGGAAAGAATAAGAGAGATGACAGTAATGAGAGACCTCAATGAGACCCAAGGAAGGACTTCCCAGCAGTGAGAGGGTGGACACTACTACAAGGAGAATCTCAAAACATCTTTTCTGGAGACTGCAAGGACAAAGGTCAGGGTTCAAATGTATGAAGCTGTTTCCCAGTGCTTTTGCCCGCAGGTGGGAGGATGGAGTCTAGGACCCTGAGAGACTCTCCCCATCCTCAGCCTCATTTTGTCGGTGTGTATGTGGGGGTCACCTGACTTCCTGCACTCACGTTGCAGCTGGAGATCACACCATCACCCCCAGCACAGATCATACTGGTCTTCACAGTGCTGCCCCACCAACCAGGTTGGGAGCACGTGGCAGAGTCCACAGCCAGCAGCTCGCCCTGCTGCAGGACGTCAGGAAGAGCTCCGCTGGCTGCATGAGACAAGAGAGAAGGTGTTACAGGGACAAAGGGACTCCTGAGAAAAAGCAAGTAGTGGATGCCCAGCCCCTTTCTTTCTGGTCCCTCTTACTTCCCTCCATCCATAGGGTTGCCATGGGAGCAGCCATGTTTGCCCATACCGTATCCTCACAGTTGATTGGGTAGTGTTCTGGCCACTGCTGATTGGTTCAGGGGTGAACACCTGACCCCAGCTAAGCCAATAAGCTCCTTCTCCTGGGAATTTGGGGGTGGGACTAAGAAATCCCAGCCAGAGAGGATATAAACCTGGGAGCTGTTGGTAGTGGCTGCCATTTTCTTCTAGGGAGAGAAGGATGAAGTAGATCCACGAAGAAAAGAAATTCTGAGAGAGGGTTTCCTGAGTTCCTCATAGTCTTTCAGCCCCTGATTCTCTCCTGTTCCTGAAGCCTGGCTGTCTCGGGCCTTGGCTGAGTCTCTTAAATCCTTATAACAAACTCTCCATTTTGCTGTGCTGGCTCCATGGTTTCTACCACTTACCTTAAATATGACAGTGAGCCTGCTGGCATTTGGAGACCCAGCTTGGGAAAAATACTTGAATGCGTTGAAGGTAGAGCTTTCCTAATGGCTCCCAATGACACTGCCACCATCACTTTCATTACTATCATCACTGCTACTCATGTCAAAGACTAATAATATTCTTCACTTGCATTTTATTAGGCCGTTCAAGATACTAAGCTAATCCTCACAGTAAGTATTTATTCCTATTTTGGACATTGGGACAGATGGGACATTGAAGCCAAGAGAAGTTAAGCAGCTTTCCCAAGACCATTCTAATTAACTCTAGTCTAACCTGTATTATATTTTGCACGTGTATAAGCATTTTCACATCTCTTTTGTCATCTCTTTTAATCTTTGCCAACTGTATTTCCATTTTACAGATGAGAAAACTGAAGCTAAGTTTAAACAGCTAGTGACCAACAGAGCTGGGAATAAAGCCAAGCATTTGGACCCTTCCCTGGCTCTTGCTGCCTCCAGTGAAATACTTTCTGCCTGGGTGTTTTCTGATATATGAACCAGTGGTTGTGCTTGTATCTCAATAAGCACGAGATACATTTCCCACTTCTTACTTCTGCTGAGTTTCCACGTATCCATGTTTTTGCAGATAAGCCAGGCAAGAGGGTGATACTAATTGGAGTGTATGTGTGTTGATGTACCTCTGTAAAAAACGTGTCACTTACAGATATATGTCATTATGAAAAAAAAAACCCACTTATCTGCATGAGCCTTCCTAGAGTTTTCCAAACCTCTGGTGATTTTACAAGGGGAGGGCAGGTCCTCTGTTCCTTCTTGGTGGCCTACTGTCATTGGATTTCAGACCCTTAGGGCTTATGTCAAAAGGAGACCCACATGTAGCCAGGGTCTGAGCAGCAAGGTCAGGTGGCACGTGGGACAGATGAGTTTTGAGATGGGGAGCAGAGAGTCTGATGAGGGCCCCAGGGACCTTTGTGGAGCTCTGGAATCCTGAGGTCACAGAGTGAATGCTATTTTGGACTCTGGCTTTGGGCCATAAAAAGGGACTTCTGGGGACTTCCCTGGTGGTCCAGTGGTTAGGACTCTGCACTTCCACTGCAGGGAGCATGGGTTCGATCCCTGGCTGGGGAAGTAAGATCCCACATCCCACATGCCACGTGGCATGGCCAAAAAAGGGGGAGAAAAAAAAAAGGGACTTCTGTGCCAGAAGTCATGTAGTCAATATAACCCTCATTCTGTCATAGCGACAGTGACAACAATTAACACACAACACCTACTATGTGCCAGGCGCTGGGCTAAGTGCTTCCCATGGATTATTGACAACTCTGTGATACAGGTGCTGTTATTATCTCCATTTTACAGATGAGGAAACTTCAGCGTGGAAAAGCTAATTAAGTAATGTGCCAAAGGTCACATAGCAAGTAAATGGAGGAGCTGGATTTGAACCCAGGCAGTCTGAATTCTTATCCATCTACGCTATCCTGTTTCTCCAAGGCAGCAGCCATTTTTTCCAGACTCCCTGGATGATGAGTGGGGAGAGAGCCCCTGACTGGACAGGGGTGACATCGCCTCCCTTCCCTCCCTTGGGATCCTTGGGGTTCCCGGCACCCACTTACTCTGCAGCCTTCCCCAGCCCGTGACATAGCAGATGCAGTTGTTGGGTAGAATGGCGCCAGCGGGCGGTAGGCAGCCTAGCTGGATCTTGTCAGTCAGGGCGATGGGGTTGACCAGTCTGAGCAGGGCAATGTCGTTCCTGGGTTGGTAAAGAGGCAGAGCATAAAGAGAGGGTTGGGGGCTTCCCTGGTGGCGCAGTGGTTGAGAATCTGCCTGCCAATGCAGGGGACACGTGTTCAAGCCCTGGTCTGGGAAGATCCCACATGCCGCGGAGCAGCTGGGCCCATGAGCCACAATTACTGAGCCTGCGCATCTGGAGCCTGTGCTCCGCAACAAGAGAGGCCGCGATAGTGAGAGGCCCGCGCACCGCGATGAAGAGTGGCCCCCGCTTGCCGCAACTAGAGAAAGCCCTCGCACAGAAACGAAGACCCAACACAGCCAAAAATAAATAAATAAATAAAATTAAAAAAAAAAAAAAAAAAAAGAGAGGGTTGACTGGTCCTGCCCCAATTATATTTCTGATTCTAGCCCCAGCGGGGACCATTGAACCCCCTCCTCGGCCAGCCTGATGATGAATCGTCTTTCTGTTGGGGCTACGAGGGATTGGGGAGCAGCTGTGGTTAAACCCCAGGATTGCATTTTGTCCCTGGTGGAGCTTGGAGCCCTAAATTCCCCTAAGGCCTTTGAGGGGACTGTAGAGAACAGGGAGGGCAAATAGGTTTGTCTTGCAATGTCCACTGTGATGGATTAGTTGTGGCTGCCTGGCACGCTGTGTTGACAAGGATTCTGAGGCTCTGTCCAGGGTCAGCAAGGAAATAAACCCATGACTGCTTGGTAATGTCTGTCCCAGCCGTATGCTTCCTGTGTTTGGTTTAGGAAACGGTAGATGTTCAGGCTGAAAGGCCTTTTTGCCTTTATTCTTTACTCTCCCTTCCACCTTGAGTTCTGCTGCCAGATTTATCCATCAGTCTCATGTCCTTGTCTAGGAAACCTTTAGTGATTGGCAGATTACATTTTCCACGATGGCTACAATGAGATCTGCCATCCCACTGGTGCTTGTTGCAATGTGATGTTGACACTCTGTCCTTTGAGAGGAGGGGTCTGGGTTTCTTCCCTCTGGTTGAGGGGTGGGGGCCTGTGATATAGAGGAAGTGACACCATGTGACTTCTGAGACTAGGGCATGAGGAAATGCAGCTTCTGTCTGGTCCTTCAGGATTCCTGTTCTTGGATCCTAACCTCCGTGCCGTGAAGAAGCCCAGGCCACGTAGAGAGTCCACGTGTATGTGAAAAGGCCCTTCTCCACTCTCTGCCCACCCATCTCCTCCCCATCTCTTAAGGCTTCCCTGGACCCATTCTGTGTCATTTTACGGCTTTCCAGCGTCTTGTCTGTGTGTATTTCATCTAGTTGACAAGTCCCTTTGGGGGCAGAGACTGACTCATGACTCACGGACACCCCGCGTCCTTTGTGCACCATCATTGGTGCTGGACCACAGCAGGCTGCCTGGATGAAGGATCACAGGGTGTTTGGCCACAGGGTGTCCTCCTCCTCTCCCCAGGGCTATGATGCGGAGTCTTCTGGAAGATTTGGCAGAGTGAACTTTCTGGGCAGCCATTCAAGAGTGGCATCTTGGGCTGCAGAAGAGGCCTTGCATGTGGATAAATTATGCAGATTTGAAGAGATGGCTGGGGTTCTTCTTTCTAAAGTCCCTTCTGGAACTGCAGATCTGCTCTTGGGGATTGGGAGAGGATGATGGATACCTCTGGGCTTCGGGATGATGATGGGGAAGCAGGAAAAGGGAAGATAACTTTCTGTCCCCAGAAAGTGGGGCCAATGACGACAATCATGGTGACAATGATGATGAGAGTGTGTTGAAGATGTGCTCAGATCAGGCCTCTGCTGGGCACATCACACCTGATTTAATGCTACTTTCTGGATCTGTAACTTCAGGCAAGTTCCTTCACTTCCTAGGTCATGGTTTCCTCACCTGTGAGTTGGGGATAATAACAGTACCTCCCGCCTGGGGCTGTTGTGAGGAATAAATATGATAACACTCAGGAAACACCTAGCACAGTGCCTGGCACAAGGAAAGCACTAAGTGTTCGTTGGTGTGATTGACTGTGCAAACTAACTCCTGGGGGTGGAAGAGAGCTCACTGGGAAGGCAGCCCGGACTGTGAGGTTCTGGAGGGTTGGCCACCCCCACCACTCCTGCCCGTCCTAGTGGAAGACCTGGCTGGCTGGGCACAGTCTCTGCTGGTCACTGGAGTGCCTATGCTTGCTTGTGTGATCAGAAAGGGGGAGTCCCCTGAGCTGCAATGAGATGCTCGGGTTTAGGCGGTCCCCTAAACCCCTCAGGACTGGGAGCCTTGTGTGTTTCACTCACTGTTGTTTCCTGGTGCCTAGAACAGGGCCTGGCATGTAGTAGGTGCTCAACAGATACCTGTGGAATGAAGGCGTGAGTGAACCCATGGCTCTGAATTTTGTTTAACACCACCTGGATCTCAGGATTAGTGATGATGAAAGAAGTCTGATGTTCCAGCAAATATTCCCTGCCCCTACATGTGCTCGCTCCCTGGGATAGGGGGTGGAGATTCAGGGGTGAATCAGGCATCGCCCAGCCCTTGCAAACTTCTGGCTAGAAGGGGAATTAGACGTGAATTAATCTCTAATGCACCTTGAGAGTGGACCGGGCGGGAGGGAGGGGTTGATTCCGCCAGTTTTCTGACGGGCAGAGAACCTTCCCGTCCTCTTCTTCCTCTCCCTCCTTTTTTCCACTTGCTGGGACCACTCCCCTCTACTTTGATGGCTCAGACGTAGATCCCAGCGCTTACACCTCTTTATTGCACCATTATTGTACTACTACTGCTAATAGCCCACACATATGGTTTCTATCATGTGCCAGGTCTTTTTCTAAGTGCTTTACATACATTATCTCATTTAATCCTCACAACAACCCTAGAGGTAGACACTATTACTGTCCTTATTTTACCAAAGAGGAAACTGAGGCACAGAAAGGCTAAGGGACTCGTGCTGGGCCACGCGGTCAGTATTCGTATCTAAGCCTCTAGGCTCCAGAAGCTCGACCCCTAACCACCACCCCGCACTGCCTCCCAGCCACACTTCTGGCCATGGGCTCCTTGAGAGCTGGCGTGGTGACCTGCGCATCTCTGTGCGTCCAGCACCCAGCACGGCGTGTGGGACATGGCGGGTGAACATAGGATGGTATGTGCTTGTCTACGAGGAGGTGGGGGAAGCGGAGTTGCCATCTCCCTGCAGGTGGGGGAACAATCACTGGGGGGCTTTGCAGAGCTCTGCACCCCTTGCCAGCTTCCTGTGTGTGTTACCCCAGGCTGTCCCAGCAGAGTGTCAGGGAATCCTTGAAAAATGTCAAAGGCCTGTTGGGAGGGGGCACAGAGTAGGGGACAGCGGAGGGACTGTGTCCTACTCTACTCATAGACTCCACTCATAGTGGGGCCTGCAGACCTATCCCTGTGTCCCCAGGACTTGGCACAGAATAAATACAGGGTCAGTGAGTGCCTGCGGTGGACGGGGGAGCTGCAGGCTTAACTGGCAGGAGAGCCAGGTCGCTCTGGCAGTCTTTGCCTCTCCCTCCCCTAGTCACACCCCAGCCCAGGCATCTTTGGGGCCGAGAGCTCCTCCACCGTCCCTACAGAAGGAGCAAAGGATGGGGCAGGGTTGCACCCACTGCCTTCTGGGAGACGCCCCACCCCCGCTCTGCACCCCTGCCAACCCACCCCCCAGCGCACCCAGACAGAACACACCCTTTGGAGAGCTGGTTGGAGTTCCATTCCTCTTGCACCACAAGCTTGGAGACCTTGACGACCAGCGAGCCGGGCTCATGGGTGGCGAGGCAGTGCCGGCACAGCACCACGCGGTAGGTCCTGGAGGAACTGGGAGAGAGGGGGCCGAGCGGGGAAGGTAAGCTCTGGGCTGTCCTTTGCTCTCTCTGGGCCCCTATGGGCAGGGACACCCCAATCAATGCACTGTCTGGAGGCCTGGCTCTGGGCAGTGCTGGGATGGGCCCAAGTCAGTGCCTGCTCCAAGAGCTCTTAGTTGGCGCTGGGACTTTTTCTTCCCTTTGGGCAATCGGTTAGTTATAATAACTATAACCAAACAGTAATTACAACTATATTATACCAACTATAAACTATGATATAAAATAAAACTTATAATAATATAAACTCTGTGTTACTATGGGGGAAGTGAGATGGATACAGAGATAACAGCAGTCATTTACCCTCAAGGGCATCTTTTAGTTTAACTCCTCACCTCCCGTTTTTAGATGGGGAACCTGAGACTCAAGGAGGAGTAAATGGTCCAGAGTCTTGCAGCTCGTTAGTGACAATTCAGAGCTAGAACCAGGACTCCTGATGCCCAGGCCTCTATTATTTCCCCTCGCCCGCCTCATAGAACTTGTAAATCAGGTGAGGAGAAGGGACCTCTCTTGGCTATGAGAGCATCACATTGGCCCAGCGGCAACTCCAGTGAGCACCAGCCGGTGTGAGATAAGCAGAGGATGTAGGGAGGGAAGAGGACAGGTGAACAACGAATGTCACAGAGCCTTTCCTGTCCCTTGTGGGCCTTTATAATGGTGCTAGTTCACTTTTATTGAGCACTTACTAAGAGCCAGCCCCTTTAATGCGTCATCACATTTAATCCACACTAAATTCCGTTACCTGATTGTTAGCAGGTGATGGTATTGAGGCTTGGAGTAGTTGTTCAAGTTGCTCAAGGGAACCCAGTTCCAGATGTGGAGGCCACACCTAGTTCCCCCAAGAGGACAGGAAATGGGCCTCCTCCCTTTCCATAGTCCCCCTCAGCGCCCCGCAAGGGATACTTAATCCACGTCATGTAGGGGCCCATCAACTGACCAACAGACTGAACTACAGATTGATGAGAACTTGTTTCTCGGCTGAGGAAGTGGTTATGTGCAAGGCTCCTTTGTACAGGGTGGTTCAGGCCATCTGGGCTCCAACTCTGAGAGATGAGCACTGCCCAGTGGGATGAGTGGGCTGGGAGACTGGGGAAGAGCATTTACCTGATGTAGTGGGCAGCTGTCAGGACCCAGTTTTGGTCTATCAGAGACCCTCCGCAGGTGTGGCGCCACTGGCCATTGGAGCTGTACTGCAGGGAGACCTGGGAAGAAGTGCAGGTGCTCTGGTCACTGAAAGGACCAGGCTCCTCTGCTCTGCAGCTTCCCAGCCCTGAGAGCAGGGCCAGGGTAAGTTGAGCAAGGCACTCACCTCAGGTGCAAAATCTAAGGGGGCACCAAGAAACTCAGTAATCAGGATAAATAACATTTTAATAATCTGTAGAAAATTAGCACAAAAAATCTCTGATGAACAAAATGTCAAAAATTTAAATAAAGACACTATTAAGAAGTAATTGTTGGGCTTCCCTGGTGGCGCAGTGGTTAAGAATCCGCCTGCCAACGCAGGCGGCATGGGTTCGAACCCTGGTCCGGGAAGATCCCACATGCCGCGGAGCAACTAAGCCCGTGAGCCACAACTACTGAGCCTGTGTGCCACAACTACTGAAGCCCGCGCGCCTAGAGCCCGTGCTCCGCAACAAGAGAAGCCACGACAATGAGAAGCCCGCGCACCGCGAGGGAGAGTAGCCCCCCGCTCGCCGCAACTAGAGAAAGCCCGCGTGCAGCAAAGACCCAACGTAGCCAAAAATAAAATAAATAAAAAGTAATTGTTTTGAACATCTTTCGGCAACATGACTTGTTGGGGTTTCTCCCTTCTTGGGAGCTATTTCTTTAGGACATATTCCTCCACTTTAATATGTGTAAACCAAAATTTTGATTTCCACCCCCCCAAGTCTGTGCTTTCCCATCTTGGTAAATGGCAACCCCACTGTACCTGCTGCTCAGGCCAAAACACTTGGCAGTGAATTTGATGCTTCTCTTTCTCTCAGATGCCTCATTCTAATCTACCAGCAAATCCCGCCAGCTCTACTTCCAGAATATGTGGACAGAACGCATCCCTCTTGCCGCCTCAACTGCTGGTCCCAACCATCTTTAACTCTCACCTGGATTATTATTGTAGCTTCCTATGTATTCTCCCTGCTCTCACCTTGGCCCCTCCCTCACCCCATTTCTCAGCACAGCAGCCAGAATGATCCTTTTAAAATGTAAGCATGATTATATCTCTTCTCTGCTCGAACAGCCAGTGGCTCCCCCTATTACACAGTGTAAAACCCCAAACTGAACAAGGCTCTACAAGTCTCTACATGACCTCCCTGACCTTATAGGCTCCCACTCCCTTCTGCTCCAGCCACACTGACCTCCACGAGGTTCTGGAAATACATCAAGCCCACTTCTGCCTCAGGGCCTTTGCACTTGCTGTTCCTTCTGCCTGGGCTATTCTTCTCTTATGTATTAGCATAGCTTTCTCCTTCACTTCCTACAGGTCTGTGCTCAAGGTTTTCTTCTCTGTGAGGCCTTCTGTGACCTTATCTAAAACAGAGTATGCACACTCATGTGCACACGTACATCCTTACACACGTATGCACACATATGAACACACACGTCTCTTTTCCTCTGGTCCTGCTTTATTCGTCATCATAGTATCTATCATCACCTGACGTTATGAATTTACCCATTCAATTGTTTATTGTCTCACTCTCCCACTTTAATATAAGCTCTGTGAATTTTTTTCCCACTGCCGTATTCCAGATGCCTAGAACAGTACATGTCTCATGGTGGGTCTTTAATAAATTGAACAAGTGAGTGAATCAGCAAATGAATGAATGAATGGATGAGTGAGTGAATGAATGAAAGTAGACTCACCAGGCAAGGGTCTGGTCTTTCCTGCAGAACTTGTCACCTGTTGCTCTAGTTTTTCCCTAAGACTAAACCCACTCATAGGAATATGAAAACACATAAGTGTACCTTACCCTACAGCTCAACTTTTAAAAAATATTTTTGTATTTTTAAAAAATGTATTTTATTTAATTTATTTTTAGCTGCATTGGGTCTTAGTTGCTGCGCCCGGGCTTTCTCTAGTTTCGGCAAGTGGGGGCTACTCTTCATTGCGGTGCATGGGCTTCTCATTGCAGTGGCTTCTCTTGTTGCGGACCATGGGCTCTAGGTGCGCAGGCTTCAGTAGTTGCAGCATGTGGGCTCAGTAGTTGTGGCACGTAGGCTTAGTTGCTCTGCAACATATGGGATCTTCCCGGACCAGGGATCGAACCCGTGTCCCCTGCATTGGCAGGTGGATTCTTAGCCACTGCACCACCAGGGTAGTCCCTCATTTTTTTTTAAACAAAAACGTGTTTCTATTTAGATTTGATAGTTTAAGAGGTGTGGGTTGAAACTTTAAGGCGGTTGCATTTGGCACTTCTTGGTTCTCTGCCAAAGCTGTCCCATCTCCTTCCCCTTCCTTTCAAGTCCTTGCCAAGGCCAAGCAGAGAGGAGGGAGGTGACAGCAGAGCATTGTGTGCTCTGACCAGGGTTCCCATGGAGGAAAAGCAGGAACGATGCCTGCTTTTCTCCAAACATCCTCATTTCTGATTATCTACGTGGTATTTTCTTGTTTGCTTGACATTAAGAGGCCTTAGATGAACTGGCTTTTTAAACAATGCTTAAAATTAGATAAAATTAAAAAAGATACCTAAAAGGATGTCCCCACCCCAAAAATCTGAAAATAGGCTGAAACCATCCTACAGATGTGAAAATTCGAAATAATATGGAAACATATAATTTGTGGGTAGCTAAGTGTGGGCAAAAGAGCAAAGGTTGAACCAAATTTGAATCTCCACTTTCCCCCAGGCTAACGGGGTTGACTTTGGGCAATTATGTAACTTTTCTGAGCCCCAGTTACCTTGTCTAGAAAATGGGGATCATAATGCCATAATGCCTGTCCGGGGCTCTTGGGATGATTAACAATTACAATAGCTAACACTTTAAATGTCTAATAATTTGAACACTTACTGTATACTAGACACTGTTCTGAGCTCAGAGTGTGAATCAGCTCACATCATAATCACAGCAATCCCATGAGGCACTATTATTATTCCCGTTTTACAGATGAGTAAACTAAGGCAACCGATAGAAATTTGTACAATGTGGTCCACGCCATAAGGGCTGTTATACATTTTTAATATTACCCACCGAGAAAGGTAAATTGAGTTGCTCCACTCATACAGCTACTATGTGGTAGAGCAGGGATCGTCTGGCTCCACAATCTGTCTGGAAACTTTACACATCCTACTTTAATTTTGAATCACCTAGCACTTTATTTTCGAGTGTCTGGTGGGTTATGATCTAGGATCATAATCTTGGGGTGAGTGTGGAACAAAAGAGACCTCTCAGGCAACTCAGAGCAAATTATATTTGTTTAAAATTTATTTTGTTCGTTATGAAAAAGTTTGATTTTTTAAAAATATTGCATTATAATATTCATTTTGGTTACTACTGAGTTTTGTGGTGCCCCCCTTAGATTTTGCCCCCAAAGTGAGTGCCTTGCTTGCCTCACCCTTGTCCCCACCCTGCTTGACCTGCCCACCAACCCCAATAAAAAAATCTCCCAGGGAAGCAGAAGCAGGAAGTGTAGAGAGACACTTCCAAGACCAACATTAATCGGTTCCCAAGGCAAGGATGCGTTTTCACCAGCAGTGTCAATGGGTCCAGAGGATGAGGAAATATTTTGGTAGGCAGCACTGATTGGTTCTCAGCACAAGGGTGACTGACCTCTGCTTAAGGGCGAGGTATAGGATCCCTCTTCCAACTTCCCAGAAAAAATATATTATGGGAGTGTGAGAGAAGTGCCAAAAGAATTGGCAAAATACACAGAGCCAAGTGTATAAATTGCGAACTATCAGTCACCATCTATGATTGAAGCTCTCTTAATTGAGGGGAAGATGAACGGATGTTGCCATTCCCTCCATGAAACATACTGATGGCTGTATGGGGCGCCCTGAACACTCACCGCTCGCACTCACCCCAATTCAACCTTTTTGTTCCCAAACCTGTGTATGCCAGTTGTGCTTGTATTGTAATTATGTAAATTGATTAAACATGTAACCGATGAAACATGAGTTCAAAAAGTGAGTTGTGATTTATTTGGAAACTAAGTTAAATGCTTGGAAGAGACCAGATAACCCTGACTTTAAAAAAATTGCTGTGAAATTAGGCATCGACGAGAAAACTGAAAAACTGAGAAAATAGGTCATAAAAATCTGGGAGAGCTCATTCCGATGGCTTCTTGAATGTCTCACAGTCATTGCTCTACTCTAAAGAAATGGAATTATAGATGATGTGTTGTGGGGGGTGGTTTACACAAGACGGACTGGTGAACAAATATATATTTACAAGTTTTAAATTAAAATAAAATGTTTAAAAAATGTATGTGTGGTTTCTAATAATTTCGCTATAACCAACCTTTCAATTACTCAGTCCCAATCATGTCAGATTAGAGAGATTTTACCATATTTATTTATGTCAGTGTAAGCCTCACGTATTTTCTTCGGGAGTCCTACCACTAACAGGTCCTGGTCATTTGTGCCCGTGCCCCAACCAGAATTTTTAGTCTCCATATCACTAGGATTATTTTAAGGTCAGGAAGCATTTACTTTCATTGGTAACATCTACTTGCCTGTAGTTAAGAATTAATTTGCGGGACTTCCCTGGTGGCGCACTGGTTAAGAATCTGCCTGCCAGTGCAGGGCACACGGGTTCAAGCCCTGGTCCGGAAAGATCCCACCTGCTGTGGAGCAACCAAGCCTGTGCACCACAACTACTGAGCCTGCACTCTAGAGCCTGCGAGCCACAACTACTGAGCCCGTGAGCTGCAACTACTGAGCCCACGAGCCTAGAGCCCATGCTCCGCCACTGCAAGGAGAAGCCTGTGCACCGCAATGAAGAGTAGTCCCTGCTCGCCACTAGAGAAAGCCCGTGCACAGCAATGAGACCCAACGCAGCCAAAAATAAAAAAAATAAAAAATAAAAAAGAATTAATTTGCACTGGTTGGTTCCTTAAAGCAAGGAATGTTTGCATAGGGGGTGATGAATGGTTCATAGGATAACAGTACATGTGTAAGCAAGCATCTGATTGGTTAACAGAGCAAGACTGTATTTGTGAATTTGTGTGTATGGGTTGTGGGGTAGGGCAGGTCTTTATCGAGGCTGGAGAAGGCACCTCTCCCTCCACCCCCCAAGGTTGACCAAGGGCACAGAAATGTACCTTTTATTGGCGAATTTTCCCATCCTGCCCTCTGAGTCCCCACCAATCCTCATCTTTGCCAGTGCAGTAGACCCCGTGGTGGAGGGCAAAGGGGTGATGTGAGGTAGGTAAGGGCAGGGGGGCAGAAGTGGAGGGGTGGGGGGACTCCCCTGCCAGGGACAGCTGTTGGCTCTCACATCTTCACCTCCAACCACGCTGGGCAGGTTGGGCAGGTAAGTGGGGAGCCCACAGCTGAGAGCTGTAAAAAGAGAAAGGGTTGTGAGCCCAGGAAGCAATGACCCAAACGATGTAACCTACACTTGCTGAATTCCCAAATCCCAAATAGAGAATCCCTGTTCTGGAAGGATCCCCACAGGTTGTAGAGTCCTGCCCTTTGCTCCACTTATTTGGAACTTCACTCCAGCTTTCTTACAACCACAGGACTGAGTCCAGTGGGTACAGGGAGGTCCCATCCCCAGTCCCACCAGGAGGCTGAAAAAGTGCCTCTGGATGACAGGACTTACCTCCAGCCACCAACGTAGACAGCGGTAGGGCCCTGATCATGGTGTGTCTGTAGAAGCCCGGTATGTGTGGCCCTGGCTAAGGCCCTGGTTTTATGAGTGAGCTTATCGGCCAGAGATACACTAGGAATATGCAAGATGGGGATTTTCTCAAAGCCCAATGGAAAAATGGCCTGTGTCCACATATTTTTTTCCATTTCCCCCACCTGTCACCCTGGCACTAGTTTGAAAAAATGCCAAAGGTGGATATTGAAATATGGGTTCTATCTGCTTTTAAGAGATTATGTTATGTGTTAGGGGAAGAAGAAAAATATTGTTGTTGGTCCTTGGAGTTGTGTTTTCATAGAAAAGATTAGGTTGGCGTGCTGAGCAAACAGCATTCTAGGCCAGTGGTTCTCAATGGAGCTGGTATTGCCTACCAAGGGGACATTTGGCAATGTCCAGAGACATTTTTGGCTGGGGATGGGGTATTACTGGTATGTAGTGGGGAGAGTCTAGAGATGCTGTTAAACATCCTATGAGGCCCCGGGCAGCCCGTCACAGCAAGGAATTATCCCACCCTGAACATCAGTGGTGCCGAGGTTGAGGAAGCCTGTTCTAGGCCATGTTATGGCTTGCTGTGTGACCTTGGACAAGCCGTGGAAGTCTCTAGGCCTGTGGCCTGCCCTTCTGTGAACCAGGTGGAGAAACATGTGCCCGGTCTGTTTTGCAACAATGTGGTGAGGATTTGAAAAACATGAACATGCTTACCCAGGAGAAGCACAAAACAGACCCACACAGGTAGGGTTTGGCAGTCCCAGCAACGGGGAGGAGGGAGTGCTGGCCGAGGAGGGCTTTGTTGGGATGGATCAAGATGTATCTATCATCTCCTCCTAAGACGACAACAGTTTGTACTTCTCCAGTAACTTCATCTGCCAAGTGGGCTCAGAGCAGGAACTTCTTAGAAAGGGAGGCTGACACTCACCAAACATATACATCAGATGCACTCACATGTCTTACCTAATCTAAGCCTTACAAAACCTTGCAAAAGGGTCCCATATTTCAAGCAAGGAAGCTGAGGTTCAGAGAGGTAAAGTGACTTGCCCAAGATCACATAGCTTCTAAGCAGCAGAATGGGGATTCCAACATAGGTTGGTCTGATTTCCAAGCCCCTTTACTTGATGCCGCTGAAGATGGCCTTCCAAATGTCCTCCTAGCACTGCAATAAACCCCTTGTTTTTGGAGGGGGTGGGGGAAGGGTGGAGAAAATGAGCAAGGGTTCCTGATGGATGTTCTTGCTCTGCCTTAAACCTTCACTCTTATTGCTTGTGGTTTGAGCATGGTGCCAGGCAGGCCAGGCTCTGGTGAGACAGTCCTGCTCTGTGACCACAGATTCTACCTTTTGCCCAGCTAGGAAAGCAGAGCAGAAAGTGGACTCCATCTGTTAAGATCTGAGTTCAAGCCCTCACTGAATCAGATCTGAGCATTATAGCTTGGAGGGACAAGTCACTTCTCTCCTGGGCCCGGGTTTCTTAGATAACAATCCAGGCCTGATTGCAGGATCATTGTATGGGTGAGAAAATGGGCGTGAGAAAATTTTGTAATCTCCCACGGATCATGAGGAAGGTGAAGGAGGCTGGGGTACAGAACCCCGTTGCCCTAGACGTCAGAATATCTGGGTTCTAGTCCCAACTGCATTCCCTAACTCCTTTAACAGTTTGGGCTCTTGTTTATAATCTGTAGCAGTCACTACAACAACAAACTATTTCTAAAGTTTCCTATTTTATCTTGAATTAATGTGACCATGCCATTCTGTTCCATGTATCTGTGTTTGTTTTACTATAAAATAAGGTTTTCCCTGTATGAGGTCACTGGACAAATACCAGTTTTGTGCATGCCATGGGCTTGCCATGTGATCCTGGGCAAGTCACACAGGTCCTCTGGCCTGGGGCTGCCCATGAATGAAACAGTGAGAGGGACATATGCCTGGCCTATTTCACCACGTTGCTGGGAGGGTTTGAAAGTGACAGAAAACTTCATCAAACAGGCTTAAGCCAAAGAGTCATTCACTGGGACACAAGATGGAAAAGTCCAGGAGCAGGGCTTACTTCAGGCACAGCTGGATCCAGGGCTCTGGTGATGTCCCTAGGACTCGGCTTCTCTCCAGCTTTTGGCTCTGCTTTCCACTGTGAGAGTCCACTCTCAGGCTCCATCAAGTGGCCTGTAGAAGTTCCAGGTTGTCCTATGGGGACAAGAGGGCTACAGAATCTCTGACCCAGGGTTTCTCAACCATGGCACTATTGACCTCTTGGGTGATGGTTCTTTGTTATGAGAGCCGTCCTGTGCACTGTAGGATATTTAGCAGCAATCCTGGCCCCCACCCACTAGATGCCAGCAGTCCCTTCCCTCCATTTCTGGTTGTGACAACCAGAAATGTCCCTACACGTTGCCGAATGTACCCTGGAGCGCAAAACCACCCCCTCTTCCTCTTTCCCCCATTTTGCTGTTCTAGCCTCGCATCCCTCATCCTCAAACACATCAGGGAATGAGCGAGAGCTTCCTGGTAGTTCCCGCAGAAGTCCTGCAACTCTCTCTGATTGGATCTGCCTCAGGTCACATGCCCACCCCTGAACCGATTGTTGTGGTGGAGGAGGGACTGCTAGGGTGGATTGGCCAGGCCTGGAGCACAAGTCCCACCTCTGGATCTGGGCTCCAGGCTCCTGATGGAGGTGCGGGGGAGGGACAGCACCAATTAACAATGGAGGCTTCTGGAGGGGGAATGGAGGCTGGGAGAGAGAGTGGGTTTTACAGCCCACTTCCCCCATGGGGCTCAGTCCCCCATTGATCTGTTGTGGGACAACAAGGCAATCTGTTAAGTTCTAGCCTCGGCTGGGTCTTTGAGGTCTCAGCGGGAACAGGGAGATGCAGATGCGAATTTCTCACGGGACGTATGACCCATTCACAAGGGTTCCTCTGAGAAGCCATATGCTCAGTGGTTAGAGGCTTGGGTTTGCACCCCTGTGCCTCCCGGTAGTGACTCTGGTCTGGATTGTCGCTACTCACAGAGTGGTCTGGACCAGCATAGCTTAGGATCTGGTTAGAAATGGAGACTCGGGGGGACTTCCCTGGAGGTCCAGTGGCTAAGACTTCGCCTTCCAATGCAGGGGCTGTGGGTTTGATCCCTGGTTGGGGAGCTAAGATCCCACATGACTTGCGACCAAAAAACATAAAACAGAAGCAATACTGTAACAAATTCAATAAAGACTTTAAAAACGGTTCACTTCAAAAAAATCTTAAAAAAAAAAAAAGAAATGCCGACTCAGGACTTCCCTGGTGGTCCAGTTGTTGAGACTCCGCGCTCCCAATGCAGGGGCCCCGGGTTTCATCCCTGGTCAGGGAACTAGATCCCACATGCCACAACTAAGAGCCCGCATGCCTCAACGAAGATCCCGTATGCTGCAACTAAGACCCGGGGCAGCCAAATATATATATGTGTGTGTATATATAAATATAAAAGAAATGCAGACTCTCCCACCCAGGCCTACTGATTCAGCATCTGCAGTTTAACAAGATACCTAGGTGATTCTTCTGCACATTAAAATTTGAGATGACCTGGGCTAGAACAAGTTTCATCTCTTTAACTCAATTTCTTCACCTACCAAATGCAACAATAACAATCCCATCTATCTCTTAGGATTGTTGTTAGAATTAAGCAACGTTTTATTCACTTAAAACACTGAGAATCATAAATGTGCAATAAAATGTTCACTCTTCAAGCCTTAGACCTGTAGGCCTCAGCTATCAGAATAGCACAGAATTCTTCAAACTTTTCCATCAAAGAATCCTAGGAGATTCCCAGGGGTTGGCAAACTGTTTCTGTAAAGGACCAGATAATAAATATTTTAGGATTGTGGGCCATACGGTCTCTGTTGCAACTACTCAACCCTGCTGTTACAGTGCAAAAGTAGCCCGATAGGCATAGCTGTTTTCCAATAAAGCTTTATTTACAAAATGGATTTGGTTTGCAGCCTCCGGTTTTCAGTAGATTAATGATGTGGGGTCTAGCATGCAACAGTCACCACGAGAGCAAAATGTCTCCGGAGTCTCATTCTTCATCTTGAAAGCTTGATCTGAATCTTGCAGCTTATTTCATAGCACAGCTGGGTTTATTTTAATGTGCATTTTTTTCTTCCCACACAATCTTCATAGGAAATCAGTGCTTTGGGAAGATGCTCTGTGTTTATTCTCTGCCATTACCTGCTCCCCAGCCCATCACCTTGTGAAGCTTTGCAGATAGGTGCCCCCCACCTGATGAGAGTGAGCTTCAGAGGACTGACCCCCACGGCCTGCTGGGAATGGAGCTCCCTCTCCCAAGGAATAAAAGGGAGAGGGAGGATTTCCTAACAGGGGTCCAGGTGTGAGGTCAGTAGTAGTAATGATGCCTCCGATCGCAAGCCTCTCTTATTTTGTTGGCTCCCAAAGGGAGGGAGGGAGGGATGGAGGGGAGGTGCCCATTTTACCGATGAGAAAACTGAGGCTCTGAGAGGTTAAGTGACTCAGCTGCTGTCATTGCCTATCACTGGCAGAGTTCAGAGCTCCAGCATAGTGACCGCCTTCCCTTCTGCCCTGCCATAGTTTATGCTATTAATTTGTGTCCAAGATAACGGAGGGTGTGGGAGATTGCCAGGATGGCTCTGATCCTTCACCCCTCCCTGTATCCACGCCTTTTGTTATGTAACTTTGCGGTGGCCTCCTGGGAGGAGGATGAGAGCCCTGTGGAGCTGAGCTGCCCCAGCCAGACCCAGACTTGACCCCTAGACATATGAGTGATTCCAGCCAAAATCAGCAGGGCCACCTAACTGACCCCAACTGACTCCAGGCGTGTGAGCAATAAATACTTGTCGTTGGATGCCGCTGAGCATTTGTGGTTGGTTTTTACTCAACATAATTTTTTTTTTTTTTTTTTTTTAGGTCTTGAATCCATTTTGAGTTTATTTTTGTGTATGGTGTTAGGGAGTATTCTAATTTCATTCTTTTACATGTAGCTGTCCAGTTTTCCCAGCACCACTTATTGAAGAGACTGTCTTTTCTCCATTGTATATCTTTGCCTCCTTTGTCATAGATTAGTTGACCATAGGTGCGTGGGTTTATCGCTGGGCTTTCTATCTTGTTCCATTGATCTATGTTTCTGTTTTTGTGCCAGTACCATATTGTCTTGATTACTGTAGCTTTGTAGTAGAGTCTGAAGTCAGGGAGTCTGATTCCTCCAGCTCCATTTTTTCCCCTCAAGACTGCTTTGGCTATTCGGGGTCTTTTGTGTCTCCATACAAATTTTAAGATGATTTGGTCTAGTTCTGTAAAAAATGCCATTGGTAATTTGATAGGGATTGCATTGAATCTGTAGATTGCTTTGGGTAGTATACTCATTTTCACAATGTTGATTCTTCCAATCCAAGAACATGGTATATCTCTCCATCTGTTGGTATCATCTTTAATTTCTTTCATCAGTGTCTTACAGTTTTCTGCATACAGGCCTTTTGTCTCCCTAGGTAGGTTTATTCCTAGGTATTTTATTCTTTTTGTTGCAATGGTAAATGGGAGTGTTTCCATAATTTCTCTTTCAGATTTTTCATCATTAGTGTATAGGAATGCAAGAGATTTCTGTGCATTAATTTTGTATCCTGCAACTTTACCATATTCATTAATTAGCTCTAGCAGTTTTCTGGTGGCAGTTTTAGGATTCTCTATGTATAATATCATGTCATCCGCAAACAGTGACAGTTTTACTTCTTCTTTTCCAATTTGTATTCCTTTTATTTCTTTTTCTTCTCTGATTGCCGTGGCTAGGACTTCCAGAACTATGTTGAATAATAGTGGTGAGAGTGGACATCCTTGTGTTGTTCCTGATCTTAGAGGAAATGCTTTCAGTTTTTCACCATTGAGAATGATGTTTGCTGTGGGTTTGTCATATATGGCCTTTATTATGTTGAGGTAGGTTCCCTCTATGCCCACTTTCTGGAGAGTTTTTATCAGAAATGGGTGTTGAATTTTGTCAAAAGCTTTTTCTGCATCTATTGAGATGATCATATGGTTTTTCTTCTTCAATTTGTTAATATGGTGTATCACATTGATTTGCGTATATTGAAGAATCCTTGCATCCCTGGGATAAATCCCACTTGATCGTGGTGTATGATCCTTTTAATGTGTTGTTGGATTCTGTTTGCTAGTATTTTGTTGAGGATTTTTGCATCTATATTCATCAGTGATATCGGTCTGTAATTTTCTTTCTTTGTAGTGTCTTTGTCTGGTTTTGGTATCAGGGTGATGGTGGCCTCATAGAAGGAGTTTGGGAGTGTTCCTTCCTCTGCAATTTTTTGGAAGAGTTTGAGAAGGATGGGTGTTAGCTCTTCTCTAAATGTTTGATAGAATTCACCTGTGAAGCCATCTGGTCCTGGACTTTTGTTTGTTGGAAGATTTTTAATCACAGTTTCAATTTCATTGCTTGTGATTGGCCTGTTCGTATTTTCTGTTTCTTCCTGGTTCAGTCTTGGAAGGTTATACCTTTCTAAGAATTTGTCCATTTCTTCCAGGTTGTCCATTTTATTGGCATAGAGTTGCTTGTAGTAGTCTCTTAGGATGCTTTGTATTTCTGCAGCGTCTGTTGTAACTTCTCCTTTTTCATTTCTGATTTTATTGATTTGAGTCCTCTCCCTCTTTTTCTTGATGAGTCTGGCTAATGGCTTATCAATTTTGTTTATCTTCTCAAAGAACCAGCTTTTAGTTTTATTGATCTTTGCTATTGTTTTCTTTGTTTCTATTTCATTTATTTCTGCTCTGATCTTTATGATTTCTTTCCTTCTGCTAACTTTGGGTTTTGTTTGTTCTTCTTTCTCTAGTTTCTTTAGGTGTAAGGTTAGATTGTTTACTTGAGATTTTTCTTGTTTCTTTAGGTAGGCTTGTATAGCTATAAACTTCCCTCTTAGAACTGCTTTTGCTGCATCCCATAGGTTTTGGGTTGTCGTGTTTTCATTGTCATTTGTCTCTAGGTATTTTTTGATTTCTTCTTTGATTTCTTCAGTGATCTCTTGGTCATTTAGTAACGTATTGTTTAGCCTCCATGTGTTTGTCTTTTTTACGTTTTTTTCCCTGTAATTCATTTCTAATCCCATAGCATTGTGGTCAGAAAAGATGCTTGATATGATTTCAGTTTTCTTAGATTTACTGAGGCTTGATTTGTGACCCAAGATGTGATCTATCCTGAAGAATGTTCCGTGCGCACTTGAGAAGAACGTGTAATCTGCTGTTTTTGGATGGAATGTCCTATAAATATCAATTAAATCTATCTGGTCTATTGTGTCATTTAAAGCTTCTGTTTCCTTATTTATTTTCATTTTGGATGATCTGTCCATTGGTGTAAGTGAGGTGTTAAAGTCCCCCACTATTATTGTGTTACTGTCAATTTCCTCTTTTATGGCTGTTAGCAGTTGCCTTATGTATTGAGGTGCTCCTATGTTGGGTGCATATATATTTATAATTGTTATATCTTCTTCTTGGATTGATCCCTTGATCATTATGTAGTGTCCTTCTTTGTCTCTTGTAACATTCTTTACTTTAAAGTCTATTTTATCTGATATGAGTATAGCTACTCCAGCTTTCTTTTGATTTCCATTTGCATGGAATATCTTTTTCCATCCCCTCACTTTCAGTCTGTATGTGTCCCTAGGTCTAAAGTGGGTCTCTTGTAGACAGCATATATATGGGTCTTGTTTTTGTATCCATTCAGCAAGCCTGTGTCTTTTGGTTGGAGCATTTAATCCATTCACGTTTAAGGTAATTATCGATATGTATGTTCCTATGACCATTTTCTTAATTGTTTTGGGTTTGCTTTTGTAGGTCCTTTTCTTCTCTTGTGTTTCCCACTTAGAGAAGTTCCTTTAGCATTTGTTGTAGAGCTGGTTTGGTGGTGCTGAATTCTCTTAGCTTTTGCTTGTCTGTAAAGCTTTTGATTTCTCCATCAAATCTAAATGAGATCCTTGCCGGGTAGAGTAATCTTGGTTGTAGGTTCTTCCCTTTCATCACTTTAAGTATATCATGCCACTCCCTTCTGGCTTGTAGAGTTTCTGCTGAGAAATCAGCTGTTAACCTTATGGGAGTTCCCTTGTATGTTATTTGTCGTTTTTGCCTTGCTGCTTTCAATAATTTTTCTTTGTCTTTAATTTTTTCCATTTTGATTACTATGTGTCTCGGCGTGTTTCTCCTTGGGTTTATCCTGTATGGGACTCTCTGCGCTTCCTGGATTTGGGTGGCTATTTCCTTTCCCATGTTAGGGAAGTTTTCGACTATAATCTCTTCAAATATTTTCTCTGGCCCTTTCTCTCTCTCTTCTCCTCCTGGGACCCCTATAATGCGAATGTTGTTGCGTTTAATGTTGTCCCAGAGGTCTCTTAGGCTGTCTTCATTTCTTTTCATTCTTTTTTCTTTAATGTGTTCCGCAGCAGTGAATTCCACCATTCTGTCTTCCAGGTCACTTATCCGTTCTTCTGCCTCAGTTATTCTGCTATTGATTCCTTCTAGTGTAGTTTTCATTTCAGTTATTGTATTGGTCATCTCTGTTTGTTTGTTCTTTAATTCTTCTAGGTCTTTGTTAATCATTTCTTGCATCTTCTCAATCTTTGCCTCCATTCTTATTCCGAGGTCCTGGATCATCTTCACTATCATTATTCTGAATTCTTTTTCTGGAAGGTTGCCTATCTCCACTTCATTTGGTTGTTTTTCTGGGGTTTTTTCTTGTTCCTTCATCTGGTACATAGCCCTCTGCCTTTTCATCTTCTCTATCTTTCTGTAACTGTGGTTTTTGGTCCACAGGCTGCAGGATTGTATTTTTTCTTGCTTCTGCTGTCTGCCCTCTGGTGGTTGAGGCTATCTAAGAGGCTTGATGGGAGGCTCTGGTGGTGGGTAGAGCTGACTGTTTCTACTCAACATTATTAATTACGCTGGAAGTAGCTGATACAGTGGGTAAAAGCCTTTGTGAACGTCTTTGAGCAACAATTCTCCTCTTAGGTTTCTGTCTACGTGGGCTCATTGCCAGCTCCGCTCAAGCTTGTCAGCACACGTGCAGCCTCCACCCTTTCCTGGCAGGGCCACTCGAGGAATCAGTGTGTGAGGCGGGCCTTGAGATTTCGGGATTAATGGCAGAATAACATGGTTGTTAGTCACACAGGCTCTGGAGTCAGACTACCTGGGTTTAAGCCCTGGTGCCCCATTACTAGCTGTGCAATCTTGGGTGAGGGTTTCTTTTTGTTTTGTTTTGTTTTTGAGCAGAGAAAGGTTTATTGCAGGGCCAAGCAAGGAGAATGGGCAGCTCATGCTCAAAAAGCCTGAACTCTCCAAAGATTTTTGGGAAGAGTTTTTATAGGCAAAATTTGCGGGGAGGGCTCTAAGGTGTGTAACCTTCCTCTGATTGGTTGGTGGTCAGGTGACAGGGTGGTGTTCCAGGAATCTCCAACATAAGCCTTCTGGCTCTGACCAGTGTGCGGTCCACGTGCTTGGGCTCAGCCTGAAGTTACCATCCTCTACCTGGGTGGGGGCCTTAGTTCCTCTAAAAGAACTCAGAGATAGGTATCAGATTGTTATTGGGTGAGTTTTTAAACCCCTCTGAGTCTCAGGTTCCTCATCTGCAAAGGGGGATAATAATCAGGGTTGCCAGGATTATTAAATGAGATTGAGTATATAAAGCCCTTGGATGGTACCTGGCACACAGATTACCAAGTGCTCAGTACACACTAGCCACGGCGCCTGCATTAGACACACAATGGCACTCTAGTGGGTCACTGGCATGAGGGCTCTCAGGCCCCCAGGCCAGGGGAACTCCTGCCGAGGCAAAAGGTGGAGGTGGAGGGTCACTGCCTAAGTGCCCACTCTCCCTGGCTCCCAACCACTGGTTTGTGACCTCTTGGACAAAGTCTACAGATCCTTGCTCTCATCCCAGCCAGATCCCAGGGAGTCCTTCCTGACCCCTCCTTTGCCTCCCTCTTACACTCCCCACCTCGTACTTTAGATTTTGCCAGAAGGGAGGAGTGATGGTGTATTTATCTCCTATTGCTGCTTTAACAAATTACCACAAATACAGTGCTGAAAACATAAAAGTGTACTTTTTTACAGCTCTGGAGGTCAGAAGTCCACAATCGGTGTCACTGGGCTAAAGCAGGGCTGGTTCCTTCTGGAGACTCTAGGGGAGAATCCTTTCCCTTGCCTTTTCCAGCGTCTAGAGGCTGCCTGCATTCCTTGGCTTGTGGCCCCTCCCTCCATCTACAAAGTCAGCAGCATCGCATCTTCAGATCTCCCTCTGACTCTGACCCCCTGCTTCTGTCCTCATATCTCCTTGTGACTAATCCCTCTTATAAGGACTCTTGTGATTCCACAGAGCCCGCCTGGATAATCCAGGCTAATCACCCCATCCCAGGATCCTTAAATTAATCACATCTGCGAAATCCCTTTTGCCACATAAGGTAATGCATTCATATGTTCTGGGATCTATGGCATGGACATCTTTGGAGGGCTATTATTTTGTCTACCACAGATAGGCATTGACCCTTGTATATGACAGTGGATCTTGTCCCTGAATCTGAGAATTTTACACTATTGCTGAACAGACAGAACTGTGGCTTATGTTTTACCATTTATTAGCTAATAAAAAGTAGCTTTGATAATCCAATCACATTCCCAAAAGTTATATAGATTTGGCACCGGGGGTGGGGGGGGATGCTGCTGTCCAACACTATACATATGTCTCTTAAATAATTACTGAATTTTTACTGAATTACTGAACCTACCTCTCCTTTCCATCTGCAGCTTGATGGTTGGGGCCCCATTAATTCTGGCCTAGAACATTGCAGCAGCCTCCTAACTGGCCTCCCTGCCTCCATTCTTGCCTGCTCCAAATCACCCTCCATATAGCTGTCAGATGAATGCTTTAGTGTGTACATCTGACCACAGAGGTCACTTCTCTATCTAAAACCACTCTACGGTTCCCTATTGCCCTCAGAATAAAGTCCCAACAGCCCTCTACCATGGCTACAAGTCCTTCCAGGAAGGGCCTTTCTCACTCTCTAGCCACATCTCTTGCCCCTCCCTGTTAGGGTGACTGACCATCCCAGTTTGCCTGGGACAGCGCTGAAAGTACCACTTCCTGGAAAACTACTCAGTGCCGGGACCACTGGTCTCCCAGTCCCTGCCCTGTGCCTTATGCTCTAGCAACACCTGCTTGGAGATTCTTCCAAGCAGTTACCATGACTTTGCTTATGGCCTTCCCTCAGTCAGGAAAGTGACCCCTTATGTTATCCCCCAGGGTATCAGTTAGGACTGTGCTGAGCTGCAAGTAACTGAAAACTGGACTACAGTGGTTAAAACAAATGCAGGTTTATTTATTTTTTACATAACTAGACATTCAGAGAACGGTTGCTGACATCAGATCTGCAGCTCGATGATGTCTGAGCTCATGTCTCTGTAATTCTCTTCACCACAAGAAGGTTGCCTTAGTTCCAGGCATCATATCCATATTCATATTCATCACAGGGCGGTAGAGCATGGTGGTCAAGAGCATGGGCTCTGGGACCAGATGAACAAAGTCTGGATCCCAGCTCCATCACCTCCCAGGTAAATCACCTTGGGAAGTCACTAACCATCTCTAGCCTCAGTTTTCTCATTTGTGAAATGGAGATGATGTTAATAACCTATGTCTTAGGATTGTTTTGGGGATTAAGTGAGGTAATACATGTAAAACCTGTAGAACGGTACCTGGCACAGAGTAAGTGTTCAGTAAGTGTTAGCTATTACTTTGAGATTATAACTGCAAGGGACCTGGGGACAGCAAGAATTTAGCATTTTTAGCCTCCAGTATAGAGACAACTACAAAAGGAGGAGGCTGGGAATGAAGTTTGGGTCAAGCAACCAGCAGCATCTTCTGTATTTTGGTACCTTCTATTCAGATGTAAAGAATACATTACACTGGGCATCACCACCTCTAGGAAGCCATCCTGGACTCTTCCTGCCAGCTCTCACTGGTTTAAGTGTCCCTTTGCTATGCTCCTGGACTGTATTCCTACCTTCACACTTACACCAGGGAACTCAATGATCTGTTTATGGGTCTGTCTCCTGCAGAGCAGGGATCTTGTCTGGACCATCCCTGGATTCCTATGGCTGAGCTGGTGCTGGGCTCCTTGTAGGCCCCATTGCTGGTTGAGAAAATAAAGTAGTTTTTGAGAATGAGCTTGACATCGTGGGAGGCCATGGTCCCCATCTCCAGGAACCAAAGTCTGATGGGGAAACTGGATAACTCATGGACCAACCAGAGGCAGCCGTAGTTGATGGCTTTCCTAAGAGGACTTCAGAGGCCGGGTTGGGGGTACCACCCTCCATAGATCAGCACATCCTCAGGAGCGCCCTGGACTAGAGACCCTATGGTCAGGGGTCGGAGGTCCCGCTTGGATGTACCTCACTGGACACTGGGTCCCTCTCTTTTCTGGACCCCCTTGCCCTCCAGTCGGCCTCAGGACCAGAGGGCCCTGCCCTGAGCCTCTTGCCTGTGCATCACTGGCCGTCTGTTCCAGTGATCTGGCCCAGCTCTTTCCTTTTCTGGGCCTGAGCTTCCCTGCCTGTCTAGTGCAGTGCAAGCTTTCCCACCTCTGACCTGCTGTGACTATGTGTGGAAGCCATTGCAGTTTGATCAGGGCCTGGTGGTTCACGGCTTATGAGATGTGCGGGGATGGGGCAGGTGTCTTGTGTGTCCTTAACTCATATTCCCTCAGGCACCAGGTGGCTTCCTGGGGGTGCCCCCTCCACCAGCATCCCCAGCAGCTCCCTCCAAGGCCTAACCAGCCTGGCTGAGGGGGGTCTCTCATTGCACCCCTGGTATGGAAACGGGCAGCCCCTAGAGAGCCCGGGAACCCGCAGGGGAAGCGCAAATCAAGAACGCAGGTCGCTTGAGGGGGAAGGAGGTTTATTGTGGTTGCCGGGATTTGCAGCCTTGGCTCCCAGGGATGAATCACAGCTGTAAGTGCTGGAGAAGCAGAGAACAGAGTGAGGGACTCTGGGTGTGGGGGTGGGGGTGAGGCTCTGCCGGGAGGGTAGGAACATGGCCGGCAGCCCCGGGCCTTGACAAGCCAGGCTTGCCTCTGCCCAAGGGGTCTGGCCCTCTCGGCAATTCCAACCACTGTGCAGGTGAGCTCAGGACACCTCCTGCTCCCAGGGTGGAAGCCCCCAGCCCAGGGTGACTCTCTGTCCCCCCACCCTCAAAATATAGATGGCCATCCATGCCGCCCCTTCTACTGTGCTGGGGCCACGTTTCACATTTGGGAGCCCTGGTGGGGAGCCTGGGCTTGGGACAGAAGCATTTGCTGAAGCCAATGGATGAAAGAGTGGGGAAGTGAATGACCTTTTCCTTCACTGCCCCTGACTCAAGGCTGCATGCAATAAGCGCTCGATCAAAACATCTTGAAGGAGTGAGTGAGTGAATGGAGTGAGAGAGAGTGAGTAGGGGAGTGAGTGAAGGAAGGGCGAGGGAGGGTGAGGGGTGGGTGGTGAGAAGGGGGGCGGGGAGGCGCACCCACCTGGTTGATCCAGTTGATGTAGGCGGACACGCGGGTGAACACCGTGGGCTTCTTGAGGGTGTTGCAGCTCAGCCCGGAGCCAAAGCTGACAATGCCCCGCAACTCCCAAGAGCCGTTCTGGGCCTGGCAGTTTAGCGGGCCGCCCGAGTCCCCCTGCACCAGATGGGGCGGGTGTCAGAGGGAGGCTCGGGAAGCAGGTGAGGGTCAGGGCGGGGCATGTGGGTTGGCCTCTAACCCCTGTTTGGGCCTCAGCGTGTCCATAGTGAGGGAGGCAGAGAAAATGTGGTTTGTGGGTAACTTGGCCTTATTCTGGGGGGCCTTGGGGTGTCAGACTAGGTCTTGGTTTGCTGTGTGATCTTGGGATGTTGGGAACCCACTCTGTGCCTTGGTTTCCCTAGCTGTTCAGGTCACCATGCCTAAGACTCTGAGCTGCCCAGAGGGATGAGGATGCTGGGAGCCGTGTAGGAGACCCGGGAAAGTGAAAAAAATGGAAGTGGGGAGAGGCTCGTGTGCTTGAAAACGGGACAGTCCCTGATTGTCCTAGATGTTTCTTCGTTCTGTGCCAGACTCCCTGAGTCTTCCGTCTCCCTGGACCTTTGGAGCTGATGGTATGAAGGAACGTGTGCCCGGACTTCACCGAGGTCTCTCCTACCTGTGTTAGACTCAATTAGTCCTCACAGCAGCCCTGTGCTTACTATCGCTCCATTTTATGCATGGGAAAACTGAGGTTCAGATAGATCAAACAGCCTGCCCAAGGTCACACAGCTATGAAGTGGGGGGACTGGGACTCGGACTCAGATTCACTTTCAGCTTTCATGCTCTGGCCACAGTGTTGGTGGGGGAGGGGAAGAGGGACGGTGACAAGTTTCTCCTGAGCCTCTTAGGCCCAGCCGGGGCTCAGTCTCCCCCCAGGGAGAGGGTGTGGCGTCTCCCCACTTCTCACTCCTTTGCCCTCCTCACTGCCCCCTTCCATCTGGCCACCTGCGGTAGGGACGTGGGGCAGCGCCTCGACACTCACGTTGCAGGCTGAGATGACGCCATCACCCCCGGCGCAGACCATGGTGTCCTTCACCATGGTGTTCCACCAGTCTTTCTGGGAGCATGTGGCGTGATCCACCACAGGCTGCAGGCCCTGCTGCAGCTCATCAGCGATGGGCCGTTGGCTGGAGAGAGAACGGGTGGTGACCGGGCGGTCAGCCCAAACAGCCTCAGCCCCAGCCCAGGCCCAGGCCTTCAGGGAACAGAGGGCTGGATGGGGCTGGGACAGGACCGGGCGAGTTCTGGATAGACTTTGAGGGACGCACACACAGGCCCTTAATTGAGAGGCGAGACTCTGAGCCAATGGTCCTGAACTGTTTGGGTTAGAGACCCCTCTAAGGGCAGGGAAGGCAGAACCAACCCATAGAAAACCCTTAAGAAATAACCACTGAGTTATCTTAAATTTGGGTTCTGGGGTTTTAATTGCCAATGGTTTCCCTGTAGTTCTCTGCCTTTGGTGTCACACATTGAAAGGTCTTTCTCAACCCCAAATTTCCCAAATTTTAGAGGATCTGCATTTTCATCTAAGTATTCTGTAGTTTCACTTATTTGCATTTAACCTTTTAATTCATTTGGAATTTACTTGGGCATGTGGTATAACATAAGATCTAATCCCCCACCCCAAAATGGTTAGTTTCATTTATTTAATAGTCACTTACATGGCACTTAGTATGTGCCTAGCCCTGTTCTAAGCCCTTGACAAATTCTAGTCCATTTAATCCTTATAACACCCTTTATATGCACTTGTTAGAGCGTCTGCCACATGGTATATGCTTAATAAATATTAACCATTATTACAAAGTTTAAAAAGATGTGACGATGTTAAGGCAAAAAGGAAAGTGGTGGGCAAATGTGGGTGGTGTGCTTATCATGGGAGCTGCTTCCTCCAATAAGACACTTGTGTTTGGCCAGGGGCCATACTCACTCCAGAGACGGCCCCAGCCAGTGACATAGCAGGGGTAGTCCTGAGGCAGCAAGGAACCCTCCTCTGGCAGGCAGGCTAGCTGGATGGTGTCACTCAGTTCCACGGGCTCCGCCAGTTTGATAAGGGCAATGTCATTGCTGGAATCCAAAGTGGAGGTGGTGAATGGCAGGAGGGCCTGGTCCCCCAAGCCAATGCTAAGAGACCCAGGCTGTGAGTTGGGAGTCGGGCCAAGGGTGAGCAGGGATCCTCTGTAAACATCCTGGACCTCCAGCTTCTTACTGGCAGATAGAGATGCCGGAGGAGCAATGATCTGCCTTCTAAACCCATCACCCGCTCCTGTAGGTGTAGCTTCTTCCCCTCCATCCCACGCCACCTTATGTCTTCACAACATGAAAGGCTTAACAGAGGGGAGACAAGAGCAGAAGCATTCTGAACCACTGCAAGGTTATGTATCAACTGAAATTCAGCTAAGCAAATTGGAAATTACAATGATAAAAACACTTGCGGATGCAATTTTTAATGTTTTCGTGTTGCCAGAATGAAAATGGACAACCTTAGAGAGAGCCTGGTTTGATTTCTAGTTCTGCCATGTACTGGGCTGTGTGACCTGGGACACATTCCTTAACCTCTCTGATCCTCGGTTCCTTGTCTAGGGCTGTTGTGAGGATTAAATAAGAGATGGCATGTAAGCTGCTTATTACAATGTGGGCATGCAGTAGACATCAATAAAGGTGAGTGCTGGCTCATCCTCTGGCTGAGAGACTTCAGGTAATATACTGTGGGACCCTCAGGGTCCTTATTCCCTGTGTACTTTCCAGAGACCCTTGGCCAGTGATGGGTATTGGAGGGGTGTCCATCTCCACTTAGCGTTTTGCCATTTTGTGTAAAGCCATCACCTGTTGGCTGTTCAGGATAAGGATGGGGTCCAGGGACAGGCTCCGGCTGCATCTCAGGGACCGCTCCTTCTTCTGAGCTGCTCCCAGGGGGCTGTAAGACAGCCAGCTGGGCACTCACCGAATGAGGAAGGAGTTCCACTTCTGGTGGACAAAGATGGTGTCCACGCCCACGAACAGGGAGCCTTCCTCATTCTCCACCTCCAGGTTGTTCTTCCCCAGGGCCACGCGGTAAGTCAGGGTATTGCTGGACAGAGCAAGGGGACAGGGTCAGGGTGGCCTCCTGCCCCCACTGGCCGGTGGGGTAGAGGGGGAAGTTGGGTCTTTAGTGACCCAGCTTTGGGGCCACCGTGGGACTTGTTTGGGGGAAGGGAGTGTTCATCCCATTGACCCTTCCCAGGGCACGGGGTAAGGACCCTGGTCTTGGAGTCAAGTCCACTTTGACTGCTAGGTGGGTAGGCTCGGCCTCAGTTCTCTCACCTGTAAGGTGGAGATAATCTTGGAACTCACCTGCCAGGGCTGCTGTGAAGATGAACTAGTCCACACTGCTGCTGGCCTGCATTCTCTCTCCTGCATGCCTCTCTAACCGCCTCTTCCTCTCCCCTCACACAAACTGCCCCTGCCACACCGGCTTCCACTTTATTTCTCAAACGTACCAAGTGGGCTCCCTCCTCTGGGCCTTTGCATTAGCTGTTCCCTCCACCTGGAACACCCTACCCCCAGACCAATGACGTCTTCCCTTATTTCCTTCAGGTCTTTGCTCAAACATCCCCTTTCAAGAGAGATCTTCCCCCGGCCACGTCATTTAAAATAGAACTCCTCATACTTTTTATTCTCTTCCTGCTTTCTTTTTCTTCCTTGCCACTTGCTTTGTTATATATTTACTTGTTGAGTGGTCTGTCACTCTGTCTTCCACTAGAATATAAGCTCCCTGAGAGCACAGACTGTGTCCTCACTGCTGTGTTCCCTGGCGTATAGTAGGCGCACAGTAAATACTTGTGGAATGAACCGAGTTACTGGATGGGAGTAGCTTATTTAGCCCAGTGTCTGGAGTGTGTGCTTGAGAAAAGCAGCTTATCAGGCTCCTGCCCCCGGGCGAGGGCGGGGTGTCTGGCAGCTGTGAAGACTGTGACGCCCAACATGTTGTGAGTGCTCAGGATCGAGTGGCCGTCGAGGTGACCAGGCCCGCACTTATAGGCAGGAGGAGGGCGGGCCCACCTCGTCAAGGCTGAGCCACCCCTTGGGAGAAACCTGTTCTGTCAAGGCCCTTTCCCTGACCTTGGCTGGTTACTGTTTAATTTGTGCAGGAGCTGGAGCTGGCTTGGAGGCATGGGTTTCCCAAATACCCTGAGACAGAGCAAATCTGACATTTGCAGGTTTTGGGGGCCCTGCCACGCTGCTTGGCCTGACCTTTTTTTTAGTTGTCATTTACTGTGCCGGGTGCCATGCTCAATACCTCTTGCAGTCACTTAATTCTCCCAACAACATGCGGTAGACACTCTTGTCCGCTAATTAAACTTCACGAAGCTGAGACTCAGAGGGTCAGGGGCAATCCGGGGTCACACAGCTGGGCAACAACAGACCCAGGATTTGAAGTCAGTGCTTCTAACTTCAGTCTGGGGCTGCAAACTCCTGTGATGCACCGCTTCCTTCTCTGTCTTTATAGCTCTTTGTTTGCTTCCTGTCCTTTTCTTTCTCCCTTATTCAACTAATACTGTCTGGTCTTGGGGTACCCCCTGCTCTCCAGCACCTCCTCCCCAGGCTGTGGATGAAGGCTGAGGCGCTGGCACATCCTGGGAGGTGCTTGGTGGGCTAAGTTCCTACTTGGAGCCAGCTCAGTTGTCTCCCAGCAAGGTCTTCAGTCTCCCCGTCTCTAAAATGGGCAGGTAGGACCAGATGGACTCTCAGGCTCCTTTCAGTCCTAAAATTCCATGACTTGGATGTCAAGGTCGAGTGCAGATCTGGATTTGTGATGTGTGCCCAGAAGTTCCAGCTAGAGCCCCAGCAGTTTGGGCTCAGCCTGGCTCTCGGAGCATCTGGTTTAACCCACTTGTCCTGAGGCCCGACTTCTCCTCTTTGTCCCCTTTTGACTCATTCTCGTGCTCCTAGGAAGTTGTTTTCTGAGCTGGGCCCACTGGTCCCATTAGGAATTATTTCCTAATAAAGAAATTCAGAACGCTACACACCCTGCCGGTCATGGTGGTGAGCTGGGGGTAGAGGAGGACTCTTAACTCACACGTTTTTACAGCTTAAATCCTTTTTAAAAACAAGTGTGTGTTACTTTGGTCATATTAAAAATCAATAAAGTTTTGACTGAAAAAGCAACAGCAGAGAGGGAGTGTGAGGGAGTGTGTGTAGGGGTGATGGCCTCAGGCCTCAGAACTGGGGTGTCTGGGGGATCACAGGCTGCGAGAACTTTCTGTTGCCTTCTAGAGGATGGTCAGTGGCTACTGCCCACCACACCTCAGACCCAGAGCTGTTGGTCACCAAACTCTGCAAAGGGTCACCCTGGGCTGGGGACTGACATCGTAAAGAGATACAGGCTGAGCTAGGGACATATTGGGGGTCGCCAGGGTTCAGGGGGCAGGAGACAAGACGCCTGGTTGCTGTCGCAGTCAGTGACTTGCTGGACCCCGGACCTTGGGCAACTTCTGTGGCCTCAGTTTCTCTTGAACAACTTGGGAAAATGATTAGCTGGGCTTCTGTGAACGGGAGTTTGCTGATTTACACACACAGAGAGACAGCAAGGTCTAGGCGCCCATCTCAGTCACGTGTACAAACCCATGGATATACAAGCATACAGGGACAGGCAGACAGACAGACACACACACACCAGTGTCATACATAGAAAGCATTCCGTTATAAACACAGTCACCCTCAGAGCCATGAGCCACATGTTCAAAATGTACCCCGACATAGAAGTAGCCACAAGTGCACAGGCACATAGGTAGTGAGGTACCAGATAAAAAGTCATTCATTTTTTTTTCTTTTGGAATGTTCACAGAGAAACTGACCTTTTTGGAGAGGGAGGTTGCTGGCTGCTTTGGAAGGTGCAGACAGCATCAGCTTTAGGGGAACTTCATTGTTTTGAGACATTTACTAGTTGAGGTCCTTTATGTAAGACAGCACCAACAATTGTACTTGGAGAAAACTGAGGTCACTTTAGTCTTTTTCAGATGCTGAAGATGGGATGTTGAGTGCTTTGCCTAGTGTTGGACCATATTCCCAAAGGACGGAAAACCTAGAGCCGGTACTTCCTAGCTGTGTGACCTTGCGCTAGTGACTCAACCTCTCTGTGCTTCCACATCCTCATCTATAGAATGGAGATTAAAAAATGGTACCAGCCTCATAGGGTTTTTGTGAGGAGTGCCTGGCATAGGGCAAGCACTATATAAATGTTGGTTGTTATTATTATTGTTGTTGGTCATCTGGTTCTCATGAGAAAGCTTGAATCTGGACTGTCACTGAGCCCTTTTGCCTTTGTGGGCCCCTTCCTCCACCAAAAAATATTAAGAATTTTACGTTTTATGATTGTGCGGGTATAAAGACTAGTATAATCCAGTTTGGATTCTATTCATTTTTTTTCCTGCCAATTTTAAGAGAAACTAAAACATTTTTGTGGGCCTTAAAGTTATTGTGGGCTCCAGGCACTGGGCCCACCGTACTGATGGACGATTTGGCCCTGGCTGTGGCCCCTCCGCATGTCAGGTTCTGTACAACTGAATGGCTGAGAGAGACGTTGGGGAATGTTCTTTGGATCATCATGAGTGCCTGCTCTGGACCCTGGAGATGCCTTTAGCTGTGCCCTGGGGCAGCCAGGGAGAAAACTGTGCTCTCACTGGGAGCAACTGGGCAGAGGTGGGAGCTGCCTCTGCGCGTGCGCACGGCTAGTGCCAGCCCCTCCTGACCTGGCCCTGGTGCAGGGAGCCATCGGCCAGAGGACGCCATCACTCCAGGGGCTCGAAATGCCTAAAGTTATGGTGGTGACACTCAGTTGGCTGACCTGATTTTCTGGCCACCAAGATTGAAGAAGCAGCCCCAG
The DNA here is from genome assembly GCF_028021215.1 of Eschrichtius robustus. Lineage (NCBI taxonomy): Eukaryota > Metazoa > Chordata > Mammalia > Artiodactyla > Eschrichtiidae > Eschrichtius > Eschrichtius robustus. Next base: position 12,124,552 of record NC_090826.1, on the reverse strand, counting down.
GAGGACTTGGGAATAACTGCAGAAGGGCGCCCTGGGGGAGTGGATTGCTGTGATCGGAGGGCAGGGGGCTTGGTGTTGGATTAACTTAAAGCTGTGACTCTTGCCTGCCCAGACTGTGAGGCACTGACTTACCAGGTACACAGAAGCCCTTCATTTCCTTCATTCTTCCCAGACTCGCTGGGCAGCTCCGGTGCGTAGGCGCTGTGCTAGGGCTGGGGCCACAGAGAGGATTCCCAGACTCGCTGGGCAGCTCCGGTGCGTAGGCGCTGTGCTAGGGCTGGGGCCACAGAGAGGATAAGACCCTGTTCAGCACCGCTGGACCTCCCTGCCTGGCAGGGTGATAAGTATTCCTTGGAGTGTTCTGGGCCAAGAGCTGGGAGCCCCAAACGAGAAGAGGTTAGTTCTGGGTGGGAGCTTGACAGGGGGCAGGTGGGAAAGGGTGGCTTCTCTGCAGATTCCATGTCCAAAACGAACGTGAGGACTTGAGACTGTGAGGATGCCGGACACCCCCATCCTTATCCCACTGAAGCTCGTGTATTCCAAGGCCTGGAGCAGGGCCTCCCAGGATCTGGGCACTTAATGTCCCCCAGCCATTCAGGGCCAGACTGTGCTGGAAAAATAACCATGGGTGACTTGGCAGAGGCTGGGCTCAGGGGAGGGGAACGCCAGGAGAAGCAATGCCAAGGTTGGGAGTCAAGCAGGGAGGCTGTTGGTGAGAGCCTGAGAAACAGGGCAGGTGCCACTGCCCGGGGCCCATAATTTTTAGTTGCTGGGACAGGACTTTCGGGTGGCAAGTGTTACATCTTGGGTGGGACCCACTAAGGAGGCAGGCCTGGGGGCTGGCAGGGTTTCTCCTCAAAGCCAGATGAAAGTACTGGGTGTTCAGAGAGGGTTTGGGGGCTGAGTGAGGGGTTCAGTGTTTGGTGATGGGGGCCGGGACTCGGCGGGGGGAAGGCTCACTGAGAGCACGGGACCTGGGCAGGGTTTGAGGAGCCGTCTCCCTTTCCCACTCCTGGTCCCTGAATCACTTCAGGCCTCCTTATTCCTCCCGTGCCCTCTGCCCGGGCTGGGAGTGGGAGGTCTTGTGCGGGCTGAGGCTGGGGCCCCTCTCAGCTGGATCTGATGGTGGAGGGCCTGGCGTGGGACCGCTGGCCTGTGTCCCTCACATTCCGAGGGCTGGAGGCCCACATCCACCGCCGGGCCAGCTGGGCGGGGGCTCTGGGGCTTGAATTTTAGCCCTTCCCTGTCAGTATCCTCTGTCCCTCAGTTCTGAGACCCTTTTGCTAGCATGTCAGGGGTTCTGATGCTCTGCCCTTGGGAAGGCAATTGAAGGGCGACGCTTAACCCAACATGCGATGTTAATGATGGTGGCATCTCAGGCCCCAGGTGGCATGTGGGAGTGGCCTTTCTCAGGAAATACACTTCAAGGACGCAGCCTTCTCCAAGCAGGGCCTGTGAGGAAGCCAGAGGTGGAAGGCATTCTGGCTGCTGTCATACCACCCATGTCCACCCGGGGGCAGCGATGCCCAGCCTAATCTCAAACTCCTGCACCCCCAACTCAGGTTGCACTTGACAGACGGGGGACATCCTACCTGGAAACCAAAGGGCTGGGAAGACTTTGAGACCCTCTCATTGAACAGATGGGGTGACTGAGACCCAGCGGGAGCCTGACCTGTCCAAAACTACACAGGGATCACCTGGCTCTTTGCCTTTCATCCAACCACCCGTCTGCGGGGGAGGCTTGGGGTGTCTCTGAGTGCGGCAGAGAGTCTTGGGGGGCTCTAGGGTGCCTCAATCCAGAATCCCTGTGGCCTCGGTGTCACCCCTGGTGCACGACCTCCTCTGAATGAACTTGCCAGGCAGGGCGGCTGCATGGGTAGGGGCACGAGCTGTGGACCGAGCAGCCTGGAGCTGCCCCGCTTGCCTGTGTGCCTCTGGGAGACTTTCTGGGTCTCTCTGTTCTTATCTGGGAATAACACAGCACCCCCAGCCCCCTCCTGGGCTGGCTGTGCAGATGAAATGAGTTGTTATATGTAAAGAGCTTAGACTAGCCCCTGGTGACAGCAGGCGAACATCAAACTCAACCTCCCATTAGGAAGAGCCCCTCTTCTCCCTGGCTTCTGAAATGACATGGGAGCCACCTGAGCCAGTGCTGTCCCAGCACCCATGTGACCTCATCCTGTCTGCTCCTTTCCCAGCCCCTCCCCTCTCTCACCCCAACAAGAACCACACACACATAAGAATATAGAATTTTATCTTATTTTAGTTAAAAAAAATAATCGTACCACCGAATGAAGAAGTAGCCTTTTTTTCTTTTTTTTTCCTTTTTCTTTTTTGGTGAGAAGGGAAGAGAGAAAAAAAAAAAGCAATAAGCCAAAAGAAAAAGAACTTTTTATATTCATCTGTATAAACATATCCGCTAAGGCAAACGCAATCTAGGGCCAAGGCTGCTGCACTGGGGTCAGTACCTCCTAATTCCTGCAGATTCTAAGGCCAAAAAAATAAAACCTCTGCAAGTCCAACTCTGCAAGTCCAACAGGAGTTTTGTGGACTCTTGGGGCATTTTACTAAAATAAAGAGTTACCGAGTTTAAAAAGCAGTGACGCTGTCACAACACACACTGAAAGTTGCATAACTGTGGCCTCAGTGGCCATTCACTTGTTTGGACTGGGGGACGGGCACAGCTTCACGACACAGCAATGGACACAGACGCACGTACACACAGACACGCACACACGTGAGCGAGCACATCGGGAGCCGCGTAGGGCCGGGCCGGTGGCCCAGGCTTGGCCACGGCCCATCTGGGGATGGGCACGGGGAGGGCTGGGTTCCCCATGCTCCCTCAGGGGGTGGGTGTGACAGGACAGGTCCCGTTGCTGGTGACAAGGCGGTGAATGTCACTTGGGGAAGGATGGCATGAAAGAGCCGAGCCAGGCCCCCTGCTCCCCACCACCTGGTCCGTGCAAACCACTTAAAGCACTTCTTGGACGCCTCCTGGAGAATGGAGACGTGCTGGTTTCCTTCCCTATGAAGGGGCCAATCCCTCCTCCCCACCCTCCTCTCTCCAGAGACCCTCAGGCTGTTCTGGGCCAGGGAAAGGGGCGGGGGGAACCAGGGACTGGTGTTTCTGCCCCCAGAGCCTTCCCTGCCCACAATCCATGGCATGGCCGGCAGAGTGTGGGCCCGTGAGGTAGATTGGCACAGCTGCCCCCTCACCCTGCCTGGCTGGGCCCCAGAGAGCTGGGGTCTCCCTGCCAGCATGGGGTGCCAGGGGCCTGGGTCCCTTCGCCAAGATAGATTCCAGCAGAGAGAGGAGGCAGGGCCAGAGGAACAGGTGCTGGTGATGGGGAGCCCGGGTGCCACCAATCAGCTCTATGGGGCCGGCCACGATTCTTGCCATCTGTTGCTCCCCCAATCAAGGGGGGGCGCTCGAGGGCCCCAGGGGCAAGTGCAGCCTGTGGGTTAAGGGCAGGTGGTCTCTGCGGGGGTAGGAGGAGGTGGAAAGCGAGAGGCACAGGGAGGAGAGGAGTGTGTGTGCAGCAGCCCACCGGCAGGGGCGCCCTAGAGCCGGGAGCAGAGCGGCTGGAGCAGGCAGTGGGCGGCCAGGAGGCGAGAGGTGCAGGACTGGCCAGGGAGGGCTGGGCCAGGCAGGGAGGCGGCTGGTGTCAGGGCCTCAGGAACAGCGGAAGGGAGCGGGGAGAGGCCGGGCCGCTCTGGGAGACCCCTCAGCCGGCTCGTTCACAGACATGTGTAGCTTTTTCGCACGGTCCCTTCAGACAGAGCCGAGGACCAGGCTTGGCCTTCGGTCTGCCGGCCCTCGCCACCCTCGCCAGCGGGACCGGGCGCCGGGGCCGGGGCCAGGCGGTGGGGCGCAGCCTCGCTACTTGAAGGTCGACTGCAGCTCCTTGAAGGCCGCCTTCCGCTGCTTCATCTCCTCTGCCTGCTTCTTCCTCTCCTCCTGCTCCGCCTTGATCTCCTCCTCGAAGCGGCTGGACACGTTCATGGCCTGGACCTGGGGTGGGGTCGGGGGAAGAGGCGGCTCAGGGCCGGAGGGGGCTCTCTCCGGGGTCTCTTCTGGTTCCGCTGTCCCCCTCCCCTACGCACACACAGCTCTGCCTCCCACTAGCCTGGTCCTGGGCCAGGCACTTCAGTCCCCTCTCTGAGCCTCAGTTTTTCCACTTAGAGCCTGGCGCTCAATAACTGCGACCTCATGGATACGTTGGGAGGATTGAAAGAGAGAAGACATATTCAGTAGCTGCTGCAGAGCACGGGTCCTGTAAATGCGAGCTTCTGAAGCTGCTATTCTTATCCTGTCCCCTGTCCTGGGAAGCCCAGACGCACACCTGGTCCCACTGATGAACCCGGAAACGTCCCATCAACCCTAGAAGCCCAGAGGGAGGTGGGAGGAGGCCTCTAGAAGGAATGTTCTTAGCTAACATGGGGAGGGGGAGAAGCAAGAACAGGCAGGGGCCCTGGGGCCCGGGGAGGGCAGGATCCAGGAACCATACTTGTCCCCTCCATCTGAGCGTGTGCTGAAAGGGGAGGGTACTGTGCACGGCGGTGGCCTCTGGGGCCCATCATACTTCCTCCCGGCTGGGGCTGGCGGGGCTAGTGTCTCCGAGAGGCCCCGGATCCAGTGCTGTGTTTCTGGGCCTGCTTCCTGTCTCCCGGGCCCCCTCTTTAAAGCCCAGTCCTTTGCGGGTAGCGGCTCCGGGTACAGGGCTGGGGCAGCTCAAAGTGGCCCCTGTCACCTCTTCAAGAGTACACACCCCTCCCTCACCCACCTCTGGGGCAGGGAGAGAAAGAGAAGCTGGAAAGGATCACAGGCTGGATGGGAGGGGACGGAAGCCAGGAGCGCCGTGAGCCCTGACCGACCCAGGAGGGGCGTCAGCTCCCCACCTCCTGTCTGCGGTCTTGGCAGGGACAGGAAGGGGACGTGCTGAGCTAACTCAGGGTCCCGGTGTACCCCGGCCACACCTGTCCTCAAGCGGCGGTCAGGGCAACCCCACCCTGGGCTCCACACCTCCTCCCATTCCTTACCTTAGCCTCAAAGAAGCTCTTGGCCCCCTTGACGCCCTCGGTGGACACATCGATCTCGGAGAGGCGGGCCAGCACATGCAGCCCGCTGTCCTCCTGCAGCTCCCCAGCCGCTGCCTTGCGGAAAATCAGGAGGAACTGCAGCAGGGAGAACAGAACACTGATGTTGTCAGGGAGAGAGGGAAAGTGGCCAGAGCCTGGCCACACCCGGGGCCAGCTGCAGGCCTCCCCGGAAAGGCGGTACTCACAGGCCTGGGAGCTGGAGGTCTGGGCTCTCCGTCCTCCATGCTCTGTGTCCTGCACAGGCTGTCGCTTCCCTCCCTCTCTGGGCCTTGGTTTGCCCATCTGTACGATGGGAGGCTAGGTGACCTGTCTCCTGCCCCCCCCCCCCCCAGGACTGGGGCTACTGCAGGCTGCTCTGCCCACGCTCAGCTCCCGTTAAAAGCCTCAACCTACCTCTTACCTTTTGTTTCCACTGTTCCCCAAACCAATCCGCTCTAAATTCCATTTACTGAGTCCTAAAGGTACATGACTCTGCCCGTTTTACAGAGCGAGGAAGGCTCAGAGGCAAGAAAAAACCTGCCCCAATCTCAGCACCAGAAAGCGATGGAGGAAGGATTTGAACCCAGGTCCGGACTCCAAACCATCATCGTGTGCTGCTCGCACCTTCCTCCCTGGGACTTGGCTCCCCCAGGCGCCTCCCTCACCCCTTCTCTCGCCCTGCCTCTTCTGTGCTTCCTGCTAGTTCTCCAAGGCCCAGCCTGAGCCTTGACTCTCCAGAGGCCACCTCTGGCATTTAACCCTATGCTGCCCGGGGACCAGTGCCCTTGCTCTCTGGCCTTGAGCCTCTGCTTCCTCCTCCAGCAAACAGGCTGGTTCGTGGCTCCTGTCTCAGAGTGAGGCCTGAGTGAGATTCGGAGTGTGAAGTCACCCGGCTCAGCGCCCGGCTCCTCTCGGACCCGCAGTGCATGTCCCTCCTTCATCTGTCCCCTCTTCTCCTGAATCACAGCATCCTGTTATTTCACTCTCTGAGCATCTCCCCCTCTACACGCCAGGACCCCCGGAGCACAGGGCCTTTCTCTGTACTCTTACAGCCCACACAGGGTCAGGTATACAGAAGTCACTCCATAAGTGCTCACTGCATGAAGGAATGGATGTGCCTCCTTCTCACTTAGGTATCTCAGAACCTCCCCAGGTACCTGTTCTAGGATCCGCTGAAACCTCACTCAGCCAACTCTCAGCCACTCAACAGTGGCTGTTCACAGACAAAGTCGCTCAGTGACAAAGAGGGGTTAGTTTCTCCCCACCCCCCGGTGTTGCCCCCCACGGGGAGTGGGGCTCACCTCTCGGAAGCTGAGCTTGCTGTCAAAGTCCTCATCCACCTCCTTGATCATGTTTTTCAGGCCCAGGTGGGTCTGGGGGGCTCCAAGTTTCTCCATCATGAGCTTTAGCTCCATCAGGTCAATGAAGCCATCACGGCCGGCATCGTACCTGTGAGCGCAAAGGGAGAGGCCTAAGGACATCCTGCCACCTCATACCTGACCAGGGTGGTCATAAGCCAGAGTAAAAGAAGCCTGGGGGCTCAAAAGTTACCTCCCACCAACACATCATCTTATCACAGCTGGAGAGGACCTCGGCCCAGATGGAATCCCGATTCGAGGCCCAGCTACTGCTTGGTTACCTCTGATGATGGGGAGCTCACCACGTGACCTGGCAGCCTCCTACATGTTGAACAGTGCTAACTTTTGGCCAAATTTACCTGCTACACAAGGAAGCGGAAACCACAGCCCCTCTCTACTGAATGAGATGTGAACAAGCAGGGAGGGAGAATTTACAATACCATGGGGGTGAGGATTGGGACGGTAGGCCCTGATGTTAGAACTCACTGAATATCTCCAGGTACCTCCACAGGCACTCGAGGGACATCTTGGCTCCATCTCTCCCCCTCTCCCTGTTCCCACCCAGGAGGGAAGCAGAAGGTACCACATGTCTCAGGGTAGGGCCAGAGGTCACAGGAGGGAGGGGCCACTTCTAGTTTTCTGGAAGGTGGCCTGGGGTGTGTTCTGGGAACAAGTTGTGCAGGGTGCCTGCAGTGAGCGGCGGGGATCCAGCTGGGTGGCTGGAAAGACCTGGAACAGTGATTACGTGATGACCGTGCCTCTGCCCTGCACATTTCAGGTCTCTCTTCCTACCACCAACAGCCTGGCAGAGAGAGGGACAGGGTGAGGGGCAGAGTCTAAACGGCTCACTCGACTGGCTTCCTTGTGGTAAGAGCTTGGGTCAGAGCTGGGCTCCAGGCCCGTCCCCTGGCTGGGGAGGTGCTGCTCGTGCCGGGAGCACACAGCATGGCAGATGTGGGTGCTGTTCCCACGGCCCAGCCAGGCCTCTTATCAGGCGAACCAAGCAACCGCCCTGACTGTCTCCTGGTGGGCTGGGGAGAGTCATCTCAGCGCTGGCCAAATGGGCCTTCTGAGCCTAAAGAAACTTGTGCAGTCCCCGAGGCCTCAAGATGGCTGGGTGGCAGCGCTGGTGACAGCAGTATGACATACAGGGGCTGAGTTCCAGAAACTTCCTGGAGACTTGGAGTTCCTACATAAACACACATCTCATTCCTGTGGCCTCTACAGGGCTTCCCAATTCCCTTCCCCCATCTCTAATTACACATAAGCTTCACACGACTATGGACATCTGACAGCAACCACTTTTTGAAATCTCTCTTTGTGCTGGGAAATTTCCATACTTTATTTTACTTAATCTTCATAATAACCTTCTTTTGTAATGGAAGCTCAGAGAGGTTAAGTGGCCTGCCCAAGGTCACACAGCAGTAAAGGAAGGGGCTGGGCTTCTACCCCACATCAGTAGGGCTCATAAACCTGCACATTTGCTGGGCGCCCCCCCCCCCCATGTCCTGGGGTTGCCAGCAGGACAGAGACATCTGCCTGGAGCGCTGAGCAGAGCATTTGTGCAAGGGGTAAAAATAGTTCACGAGCAAGTGAGTCAGTGATTGGAAGTGATGCAGCACAGGGAAGATAGGTCTCTGGGAACCCTGCAGGGAACACAGGGTCCTGAGACCTTTTCCCCCACCACAGGGTGAAAGGGGCCGGGGTGGGAGCAGTGGCCACAGCCGAGGCGGAAGCAGATGCGAGAGGATGTGGTGGAGGGTTGTGGGACTCGGGAGGGTCAGGGAGGCCAACGATCCCGTGGTCCAGGCTCCGCTTAGAGCTGGAGGGGCCCTGTGGGGGGCACAGTGGAGCGCCCCCCTTCCATCTTTGGAGCCTGTTTGCCAGTGGTTAGGGGCTGGGTGGCTGCTGCATGAGCCTTAGTGACCGGTACTGGAGCAGCCCTAGAGCGTGGCCAGGTGAGGGAGTCAGTCTTTCCCGGGGCAAGTCACACGGATGCCCCTCCTCAGCGTCCCTGAGGAAGACAAAGCCCCCGCCTCTTTCTGAACTCGGGCTCCAATGATGACATGTCAGGGCTGGAGCAGACTGCCTGGGTTCCAGGAGACTGTGTCATCGAGCCTCCAGCCAAGGCCGAGAACCCCTGGTATGATGGTGACTCTTTCGTAAGGTCACTGCGAGGACTGAGTACGTTCACACGTGACAAGCACTTAGCACAGCGCTGGCTCCAGAAACTGCAGCTACCAGCACTATCATGAGACTTCGTTACTTTTATAAAGCTCCTACTATGTGCCAGGCATTTTCTCTTTACAATCTCTGCGCTCAGCAATCCTGGGGGTGTCAGAGTTATGTCCCCATGTGACTGATTAGGGGACAGGGGCTGGAGAGGTTTGGTCACTGGCCAAGGGTTCAGACGCCCATCCCTGTGATTCCCACACTCTACTCTCTCTACCGCCCCACCTGCCTCTCCTGAGCCTCAGCTTTATTTACTGCTCATGGGTTACTCCTGCAGCCAGGGGTGGCTCAGTTTCAGAGGAAGTGCAGATAAAGTGTCCAAACTTGGACAGAAACTTGGGCTCTGGATCTCGGTCTCTGGCAGCTCCCAGGCCTGGCTGGGCTGCAGCTCAAACCGCGGCGTGAACCGCTGCCTGTGTCAATCAAGCATCAATCAATTACTGGTTCCGGGCTCCTGCCCCCAGGGGGACAATGCAGGGGCTGGCCACACTGGAGGGGCTTGTTCCCGCAAGACCCCCGGGGGAGTGGACACCTACCATGTGCCCTGGGCTGTGACGTGGGTGGGCTCTGGGTCATTGGACCAGCCAGGTTCCTGGGTAAACCCTGGAGGTTTGTGCTCACAGCAGCTCTGCTGAGACTAACCTGAGTCCAAACCCCAGCTCTGCCACCTGCTGGCTAGGTGACTCTGCTCAAGTCCCAAGACCCTATGAACCTCAATTCCCCCATTTACATCATGGAGATCAGACCCATCCCCGGCTTGCGGCAAGAGTTGAGATGACCCACGTCGATTCTTGGCACAGAGGCTGGCCCACAATAAGTACTTAATCATTACACGCTAACTACAGTACTACTACTACTAAATTATTATTATCGGTAACGTCTACCTTTAGGATTTGAGATAAAGGAGATTGTGGATGTAAAATGCCTAGTACATAGTACGTGCTTGAAACCTGCAGTTTCTTTAGAATAGTGGCTATTGAGAACTTTTTATGTGCCAGATACTAGTTAAGTACTTTGCACATATAATATAAAAATGGTGTTGATAATGAGAATAATAATGGTAAAAAATACAATTTCTCCCTCAGGCACCAGTCCTGATGGTGCATGGCGGGGAGGAAATGCTTGTTGTAGACTGGCCTGGAGGCGGGGAGTGGACACGATGACCCAGAGGTCCCTCCAGCATCTTCTCTGAAGGTCCCCCTACTTCCCTCCCCCACCCCCATTAGGCCTGATTCAAGGACCCCGCCACTCGGGGAGGTGAAGAGGCAGCAGGACAGAATCTTTTGCTCTCTCGCTGGGCAGAGAGAGAGAGAAGCCTTGGTCCTGGATTACTCTCTTGTTCCTCCTCTGACAGGGAGGGAAGTGACAAAGGGGGAGACTGTCACTGTGCCACCAGGAGGAGGACGACTGGCAACCCAGGAGAGAAGGGTGTTCTAAGATGCTTGGAAACAGGCATATATCCCTGACTGGGGACAGCCTCTCTTCCCTCAGCCCTCTCCCTGAGCTGGAGCTGAGGTTGCAGGTAGCTCAGAGGATCCAGGAAAAGAGTCCGTACCCAAGATCCGCCTGGATGCCTGGTCTACCCCCTTCATGTCATGTAGGGAAATTGGGGCCCAGAGTGGGTAGCAAGCAGCCCAGGGTCACACAGCTGGAGAAAAGCAAGAGTCCCAAAGTTGTAAGCTCTCCTCCCTGCCTGCCTGCTTTCTTCTTGGGAAGGAGGTCCCATGGAGGGTCCCAGATTCTCAAGCCTGCAGGGCTGGGGGAGACTGGGCTGAGAGGAGAGGCTTGGGGCCTGCCTGGGAGGGCCAGTTCCATCTGGCAGGACTGACAACAAAGCTCCTGGGCTGGGAGCTCAGCACTTTTCTCCAGCATTGGAGGGAGGCTGCTGCACCTGGTGCTGTGCCCACATTCCTACCCGCCTCCCCCTGAGCCTCCCCCTGAATAGTTCTCAACGGAGAGGGCTCAGCAGCTGCCGTCCCGGATGCTGGTGACGAAATCCCCTCCCATCTGCCCTTGAAAGTGGAGCAGCGGCCACCACCCAGGCAGACTTTGCCCCTTTGGGCTGCAGGTCCCATCCGGCTGACGGCTCCTCCTCCCCCGGTTATGATAACCCGGAGATATGGGGGTGAGCAGCGGCCGGCTCCTACAGTGTGCAGGGCTTGCCCTCATTTCGTAACAATATTATCATTAGTGGCTGCTCTTGGCTGGGCACTTACTATGTGCCAGGCACCGTGCCAAGTGTTTTGTATCAGATCCTCACAGGAACTCAGTGAAGCAGGCATAAATATCCCCATACTACAGACGAGGAGACTGAGGCTCAGGGAGAAAGTGACTTGGCCAAGACTATAGCCGACAAGGGCACACCTGGGATCAGAACCCTGACCTGATGAAAAACATGTGCTTTTAACTACTATGCTATGTCCTGATGCCTACAGACCCTGCACCAAAGAAACTCAGGTTGGGAAGGATACTGGAGGCCACCTCATTTAGCCATTCATGAGGGTCAGATACACAATGCAGTTTTCCTGCTTGGCATCTTGAATACCTCTAAGGATGGGAAGCTCACTGCTTACCCAAAGCAGCACATTTTGGCTTTGGAACTATTAGAAAGTTGCTCCTCACGCACGACCCTCCCCACCCGCCAGCTGTGCTGTACAGTCTGATAGCAGAGTGAGGAGGAGTTATCACAGCTGCTGCACAAGGGGAGGGTGGGAACAGTTGATTTGGGAGCATAGGGGACCCCAATTCTCTCCCTTCTAGTTCCCATCCCAGGCCTTTGCTGATGGCCCCTCTGCCCACGGGGGGCCCCAGGAGGACAGACAGCTGGAGAGAGTGGTGTTTATGGACCACTGAGCCCCCAGGCCCACCTGGCTTTGTTCTCAGCATTCACAGACCTGGTCTTCCCCCATCCTATCTGGGGAGGCCCCAGAGGCTCCTAGGCCTCTACTCTTTGTCCTGCAAAATGGGAAGGCAGGTCACTTGGGGCAGGAAAGTTCTGGACAACAGGGAAATTCTGGCCTTGCTAGCTGTTACAGGCAGGTGCAGGTGGACGCCCACAGGCTCGGTGATGACGGCCGGCAGTGCCCGTCCGTTCCTGCACTGTCCCACCCCCAGACTGCCTGACTCATGAGGGGAAAGCCCAGCCTCGCACCACTTCCTCCAGTCCTATCTGCGGAGTCTGACACTTGAGCTGTTGCCCTGTGTCAGCCAAGGAGAGGGTGTGTGAGTGCATACGGGTGAGTGTGTGGCTGGGGGGGTTGCTCACGCCTCCTCCACAGCTTTCCAGCAAGTCCAAGGATCAAGTGGGGGCCCCCCAGGCTGATGGCAATTGCTGGGCGCTGTCAGGACTTGGGGACGTCCTATAACCTCAAGTTCAAGCACCTCATGCTGAGCCCATCCTAGGAGGGCAGCTCCGTCCACATGTAGTTTCAGCAGTGGGTCTCCCCCCGGTTCTCCCCTGTGCCGCCTCCTTCCCTGCCTGCACTTAACAATAATAATTATTATAATAGTGATTGCAAAGAACATTCACTGAATGTCTACTATAACTCAGTGTTTACTATTTAACTTGATCTTCCCTCTTGTTTTCCCCTCACTGCCCAGACTAAGTAACGTGGCAGGGAGACGGCTATGGGGTGGCCCAATGCTTCTTACCCCTTAATGCGCACACCTGGTGAGCCTTGTTAAAATGCAGATTCCGATCCAGTAGGCCTGGGGTGGAGCCTGAGCATCTGAGCTTTCTAACAAGCTCCCGGGTGACGCCGGTGCTGCTCTCCTCGGGTCCCATGGGAGCAAGGGACTTGGGAGTCAGAAGGACCCTAGTTCAAATCCTGTCGTCTCCACTCCTCAAGTCACGGAAACCTCTCTGAGACCCAGTCTTCTTGTCTATGAAAGGGGGGATGACCATCTTCCAGGATGTTGAGACAGGATTAAACAAGGGGCAAAGTGCCTGGGATGGAGAGGCCACAGTGGCCCTCTGTCTCCGCACAGCTCAGGAGTCCCTGGGCCCGGCTCCGTCTGGCTGCACCTTTCTGGACCGGAACCCTCGTTTCTCTAGAGACCTTGAAAAGCAGAAGTCTGCCGAGGGGCAGGCTGCTGGGCAGTCAGAGGGAACTCGGCTGCTGGAGGCTGTGGGGACTGTCCCTGCTGAGGCCACAGGGCGACTCTGCCCCTGGCCGCGCTGGCCCTGCAGAAAGGGCCCCAGGCAGCAGGGCTGGGTGTCGTACAGCTGGAGCCAGGCCCTGAACCCAGAGGCACAGAGGAGAGAAGGCCGGAAGGTGCAAACCAAAAGGGAACCAAAAGTCCCTGGGGGGAGGGAAAGGAGAGGTGACTCAGAATCAGAAGGGAAGTAGGAGAGCAGAGGACAGGCCCGAGGCTCGGGAAATCCTCCCTCCCCAGGGGTGGGGCTTCTCCCCAGAAAGGCAGGCTCCTGGCTGCTGTAGGGGGAAGGGCCCAACCTCTGAACCCCCAGAGGACTCCCCCGACCACTGCCAAGGCTCTGGGACTCCTCCTGTCCCCCAGCCATAAACGCAGCCCTCACTTGGCCTTGGGAGCTCCCAGTAGGCAGACCTGGTTCTAATCCTGGCCCTGCCACTTATTATAACCTCGAGCCTTGCTTTCCTCATCTGGCAAATGGGGATAATGACAGCACCCACCTCACTGGGCTGGTGTGAGGATGAAGTTCAGTTCCTGAAATAACACACCAGGCTCAACTGGGCCTGGTGGCTCCATTTAACTAGGAGAGGGCGTGGCAGCAGGGGGCTGGCTGTGGAGGGCCGTCGGCATGGCATCCCTCAGGAGAACTTCCACTCCTCGTCATAGAAATAAAGAAATGGAGCCTGCCGTTTCCAGCCCGGCGGGCCCATCCTCTCTATCCCCCCAAAGACCCCTCTATGCCACTGCTCTCCGTGAGACTTTAAGCTTCTCGAGGGCAGGAACTCTATTTTTCCCTTAATTCTCTGGACCTTGCACACAGAAACTTAATAAAATGTGATCAAAGGAGTGGACTTGAAGCTTTTCAAAATCATCGTCTATGTTTTTAATAGCCCACAGACCAGACACAATGGTGGGCTCTTTACAAAGGCTCAGGACTTTTTTTTTTTTTTTTTTTTGGCTGCACCCTCAGGCTTGTTAGTTCCCCGACCGGGGATTGAACGTGGGCCCTCGGCAGTGAAAGGGCGGTGTCCTAACCACTGGACCTCCAGGGAATTCCCCAGGACCTTTTTAAGCTTAATCCTCAGGACTTTACCAGGCTGGTTCTTCAGCCCCAGGGGAAACAGGCTCTGAGAAGCGGAGCACCCTGTCCAGAGTCACCCAGCTGGGCGGTGGCAGACGGGCGCTGGAGTCCTAGTTTTGTGTCATCCCAGGGCTGCTGTTTGCGCTGCCCTTTTTTCTGCCACCTGCCTTCCACGTAATTAAGTGATAATGAAGTCGGTTTCCCATTTTTGTGATTTATCAAAGCCATATGTAGCTGTCAATCAAAGTGTCGGTTCAGCAGGAGGGAAAGAAGGTTCTCATGCTGGGTCCCCGTCACTCCGGCCCAAAGCAAGAGGGTTCTAGCCAGCCTGGCAGGCCGGGCACCTCCGTGGGGGGTAAGTGGAGTCAGCCAGTGGCTTCTGTGGAGCAATCTCCGTGCTAGGCACCACCACCAGGGCTGGGGATGGTGGTGACAGGGACTCGGAAAGTACTTATTTTGTGCCAGGCACTTCATAACAACCTTGTGAGGTGGGTTCTATTATTCTCCCTGTTCCAGGGTGAGGAACCGGGGCTCAGAAGGGTTTACGTGCCTTGCCCCAGGGCCCAAGGCTGGGATTCCAACCCAGGGCGGCTGACTCCAAAGGCCCTGCCCTTAACCATTGCACCAGACAGTCTTCCAGGAAGGACGAGGGGGTGGTGCTGCTGAGCTGCAACAGCCTGAGGCGACACCAGGGAGGCGGCGCGGGTGGAGAGGAGGGGAGGGCAAGGTGGCAAGAAGAGAGGGAAGCCCCCCTCTTCTCTGACGCAAGGGGTCATGAGATGAAGTGGCTGGGGACGAGGCTGGGCAGGGCAGGGAACTAGGACATCTTCCTCGGATTCCACGGCAGGTTCAGAATTACATGGCTGCCTTCCTCTCTGGCAGGTCTCGGCTTACACCACCCCGCAGGGCCCCACGCAGGCTGTTGCCAGGCCAGAGGTGGCTGCCCTCTGGGTCCACACCACTGCCCCTTGCCTGGAGGGTTCCAGAGCAGCCCTGGATGGATGGGCAGACAGAGGAGGGGAGAGGGTCGGATTAGAGGCGATGGGTGCAGCCTGAGGCTGCAAGAGGAGGAAGGACTGAGAGTCCAGGCGCCTCCAGGCGCCTGGCACCGTGCCAGAGCTCTGCGTGCATCACCTCCCCCCTGTCCCACCTCGAGAAGCAGGGACCACTTTTCCCATTGTATAGACAAGGATGCTCCGGTTCAGCCACTGAAAACCTCCCCATGAATGTCACTCCACCTTCCTGGGCCTCAGTTTCCTCTTCTGTAAAATGGGGGAGAAGCGTTGGTGACAACCCCAGAGGTCTCTCCCAGATGGAAACTACCAGCAGCGTGAGGTCAGCGATGACGGAGAGCCCGTCTGTCTTCCCGCTGCCCCCTCTCTTCTCCCTCCATCTCCATCCTTAGGAAGTATCTGCTGATGATCACTGAATGGATGAACTGGAAGACCCCGGAAGGCAGTTCTGCCATCCGGGAGGGTTCAGGACCACTCAGAAATAAGGAAGTCATTGGTGAATCGCCTTTGGGAATCATCAGATACATCAGGCTCCTTTTACAGATGGGAAGCCTGAGGCCCAGAGAGGGCAGGCAGACTAGGTAATTTAGTGGCAGAGCCACGACAAAGCCCCACTTCCCAGCTCCTGGCCTCTAAGACAAGTCCAGCTCTCAGCTCCCTCTGCCCTCTCCCAACTCCTGCACTCTGCTCTGGTGGATGGCTTCCCGGGGGGTCAGGCTCCCCTCCCCTCTGCCATGGGAGCTGCAGATCAGGGTGGAAGTGTCCCAGCAGAGCCCCGGCTGTGATCCTTGGGCCCTGCTTGGACCCAGGAGGCTGCAGCACCTCTTGGACAGCAGAAGCAGAACGCGGGTTTTGTCCTCCATGAGAGCCTGTCTGTTGGCTGTTCACAGCCGGGACGCGGCTGGGCTGGGCTCGGCTGGCACAGTGAAGCCTTGTTTCCTTGAATACAAAATCTGCAGCCTTCCATCCACGCCAGGGCCCCCCGGCCGGTGGCACTTCCTTCCCTAGAAGCTCCCTGACCCCTTCCTGCCCCCCTCACCCCTGCCAATACCCCATCGAGCAGTAGTGGTGCCAAGAGGGGGCTTCCAGGGGTTCAGCTCCCCGCAATTTTCAACAGAGTACCCCTCGTCAAACTAACAGCCAAAACAGCCTCTGTAAAAAGTGAGCTTGCTCTGCAGATGCAGCTTCACGACCATTCCCCTAGCTACGCGCCCCTTCCAACCAAGCTGCAGCCTCCCAAGTCTCTGCTCATTTGGTGTGTCTGGGTTCTCCAAACAGCTCCTTCTTTTTTTTTGGCGGGCGTAGAGGGGATGAAGCCTAAGAGAAGGAGGACTCTGGTGGTGGGTCCAAGTGGTAGAAAATCAGCCATGCACACGGAAGCGGGTGTTGGCGGGGCGTGTTTCCCCGCGTGGAGGCAGACGTCTGCGACGGGAAACCCAGCAGGGAAGAACATGGGTTTTGGAGTCACAGACCTGGGTTTAGATTATGACTCCATCGTTTTTGAGCTGTGTATTCTTGGCAAGTTACCTAACTGCTCTGTGCCCAGACTGCCCAACTGCGCCACGGTGGTGACAGTTCTATGTCATGGGGCTGCTGGGAGGAATGGAGGAGCTCCTTAGTCCTGCGGCACTGAGAATGCAGGGATCCTGGCCGCATTTGAATAATCTCCCTCGTACTTCCCCGGGGGGCAGAATCTATAAGGAAGTTCCGACTGCCCTCTATTGAGGCTGCGCTCCTGGAACTCCTGCTCTCCTGATAGGGCCAGTCTTTTATCAGGAAGAAACTTGAGAAGAACTCCCAGACAAGACCCTGGAGCCAAAGAAGCAGGCTTCTCAAGGCCCAGGGGTCTCCATGCAGAGGCCTGGAGTGGGGTTAAGGACTCAGTTCCACCCCAGGCTGACCCTCGGAAAAACATGGGGCTCCCAGCCATCCAGGTCTGAGAACCAAAAGCCTCTTCCCCTGCACTGGGGCCAAATGCAGAAGCAGCGGTCACAGCAAGCAGTGAGGAGTGGGAAAGAGCCTTTCTCAAGCTGGGGGGTTGCAAAACCCTCCGCCCGGCCCCGGGCTTCCTGCTTGCGGCCCGGGCACACTGTCCCAGCCAAGGTGGGGTCAGCACCCCTCTCTCTCGACCTTGGGCTGCCAGACCTCCTGACTCCCTCACCTGAGACTTGGCCTCAGGACGGTTCTACCTTTTGGATCCACTTTCAGATCTACTCCAGATCACACCCCTGGGCTGTTTTCCCCTCCAGGGGCCAGGGGCAGGGGGGACGGGCAACAGGAGGTGGGCAGGGAAGAATACCAAAGGGAGGCGGGCTGAGTATCTTCACCCCCGCCCCAGGCTCCCGCAGCTGCTCGGGGTGGGGCAGCGTGGCTGACCATCTCAATTCCAACTGGGTGAACGCAGGGTTGGACCAGAAGGGGACCTGGAAGCCTTTCTCTCTAGTCATTTCACAGAGATTGAAAGTTTTTTTGTTGGGGGAGGGGGAAGCCCAGAGGCCAGGAAGGACCTGTCCAACCTG
Organism: Eschrichtius robustus; assembly: GCF_028021215.1. Classification (NCBI taxonomy): domain Eukaryota; kingdom Metazoa; phylum Chordata; class Mammalia; order Artiodactyla; family Eschrichtiidae; genus Eschrichtius; species Eschrichtius robustus. The sequence goes on along the minus strand of NC_090826.1, from coordinate 12,107,118 downwards.
CTGAGGGCATGGGGTGTGGAATTTAAGGATGGAGTAAAGGCAGAGGTGAGAGCTACCAGCCAAGTCAGAGAGGAAGGTGTGGGGTGTCAGGGACCCTGCGTGGGGAGGCAAGGGGGCACGCAGTGGGGGAAGGGAGGCAAGGAGAGATGGGGCCTTCTGACAGAAAGCAGGGAGGCAGTGACTGCAAAGCTGCTGGGTGTAGCGGGGTGGCGAGGGCAAGAGGAGGGAGGGACGGTCTGGGGAGGGAGGCGGGGACTCGGCCCTGCAGGGACGTGGCTGCGGGGCGGGGGGTGTACATACCTGCCGAGTTGGGGGGCAGGGAGGAAGGGGTCCCTCCCTGGGGAGATCACCTGAGGGTCAAGGGTTGGGGTCCTGGTTAACGGAGTGGATGAGGGTAGAGGTGGGAGGGGCCGAAGGGTCTTTGACACAGTTTGCTGGCAGATGCTGAATAAGTGGAGGGGACGCGGGGGAGGGGTCTCGGCCCAGAACCCACGTTGAGAGGGATCTGAGATAAGCAGAGTAAATGAAAGGACCCCAGTGAAAGGAATGGTCACCTTTGTTGAGGCGCTGGAGGGTGGGGTGGGTGTTTTAGACCCGCGTTTGTGGGGGGTGGGTTGGGAATTCAAGTAGCTGAGGAGGGGGAAAGGGGGCCACGGGGTCCTCAATCTCGGTGTGCGCGCGTGTGGAGAAGCATCACTAACAAGGCCAGAGAACCGGACCCTCCAGACCCCTGTTCTTATCTAGAAGGAGCCGCGGGGTCCCCCACTCCGCGTGCGCGCGTGCGGTGTATCGGGGGCAGCGTCACCGTGAGGAGGGGTCGCGTGCCAGGGGCCGCGGGTCCCCAGACCCATATGCGTGGTAGGGAGGAGGTCCCGAAGCCTCGTGATTATCTGGAAGGGGCCCGGAGTCCCCGCCCCTGGTGTGTCAGGGATCGGGGAGCTCGGCTGGCCGCACGGGTCCCGGGACGGCGCGGGGTCCAGGGTTCGGCGGCTCGGGAGCCGAGGCCGGCTCTCGGGGCGGGTGGGGAACCGTGTCGGGCGGGCACTCACTGCTTGAACATCTTCTCCATGTCCTTGATCTGCTTCCTGGAGAACTCCTTGAACTCGGTGTAGGGGTTGAAGACGCGGCGGCTGGGCGACTGGGGCTCGCCGATGCCCTGGTTGAGGTCGGCGCGCCGCAGCAGCTTGGCGCTCAGCTCTTCGTCCGCGCTGCCCAGCGCCTCGGCCGCCTCGTCGGGCGCCCCCGCCGCCGCCGCCGCCCCGTTCAGCCCGGGCTGCTCCGGGGCCTCGACGCCGCCCTCGCCCTCCATCTGCAGCCGCCGGCTCAGCTTGCTGGCCAGCTCGTCCGTGGCCATGGTGGCCCGCGCGGCGCTCGCCCCCGGGCCCTGCTAGTCGCGCGCCCGCGCCGCCTCTGGCCGCGCTCTTCCTCTTCCTGACACTCCCCGGCGCCAGGCACCGCCCCCGAAGGTGGGACTTACGCCCCTCGCTGGGCCCGCCCGCTCCCGCCCCGGCTCCCGGCCCTGCGCAGCGCGCCCCGCGCGGTCTCGGGCTCCGGCTCGAGCTCCGCGACTAGGGTGGGCCGGGGCCGCCGGGCCCGCCACCATCCTCCCCCGTAAGGTTGGGGGGGCTCCCGTAGAACCCATCCCCCCTCTCCTCCTCACTGTGCCGGCTGAACGGGAGAGGTCGGGCTGGGGGCCGGGGACCGAGGCGGGAAGGACGAGGGGGTCCTTCCCTGCAGTTTGGGTGTGGGTCTGGGGCGCAGGGGGGGCGCCGCCCGCAACCCCTTCTCTGGAATCCCCACGCCGTGGAGTCGTAATCCCATGTCGGTGTGACACCCTGTCGGTTGCCATGGAGACGACTCAATGTTACACACTGTCGCTTTCGATGAGGGTTGCGGGGGTAATGAAGAAGGTGCACCCGGTGAGCAGGAACCCCCGTTTAGATGTAACCGCAGGTGGAGCTGCTGCATCTTTTGGAGAGGGATGCATCAGCAGCTGCGAGGGAGATGGCGCTGGGCCTCAGCCCTGAGAGGTCCTCGGAGATAGCGGGAGAGCGAGAGGGAGAAGAGCCTTGCCCTCTCCCTCTGGGCCAGCACATCACATGAATGACTTGGCAGAATAGCTGCTGGGCCACGCGGTCGCCTGAGACTTAATTTTAGGGGAACTGACAGGGAGATCTTGATATTGCCATTTCAGTGGGGACCCCAGAGAAGAGATGTCCTCTCCAAAGGCTCAAGGGATGGGGTGCCAGGAAGAGACCAGAGAGAATTTCTCTCTGTGGTCTGGTCTGTCACCTTAAAACTGCAAAGCTGTGGACCTCCAGCAGCAGAACCACTGCGGGGGTGGAGTGGGGCTGGTTAATAATTCAGGTTTCCAGGCTCCAATCCAGACCGACAAAACTGATCTCTGGAATGGGGCCCAGAAATCTGCATTTTTAGCAGGCACCCAGGGGAGTTTGAGAATCACTACTGTGCTTTGTGCTTATTCTCTAAAACAGGGGTCCCCAACCCCCCGGGATCTAATGCCTGATGATCTGAGGTGGAGCTGATGTAATAATGATAGAAATAAAGTGCACAATAAATGTAATGCGCTTGAATCATCCCGAAACCTTCCCCCCCCACCCCGCCCCCGTCCTTGGAAAAATTGTCTTCCATGAAAACGGACCCTGGTGCCAAAAAGGTTGGGGACCGCTGCTCTAGAATGTTAGGATGATGCTCAAGACCCCTTTGCAGAAGCATCTCCTACCAGTCAATGTGCAGAGAAGAGATGGGCTTAGGGCTTAAGAAACCAGTGCTCTGGAGGCAGAGAGCACTTGAGAATGTAAAACCAGCAAGCTGTTACAGACTGATTTGCACAGAACAAACCCTCAATTGATATTTTTTGATTTTCCACAGTTTAAGAATATTGCTGAATTAATTTAAAAGGCATTTTAAAAATAAAAAAATTGAGAAAAAAACCCTTCAGGGTTCAAGAAAATATGAAATTTACATTAACTTATTTTTGAGATTGTTTCTGAATCCAATAAAGATGTTCAGCTTAAATGACACGATTTTGTTTTTTTTAAAGCTTGGAATTAAGTTTCTGTTGGTCTTGGGCAACTTGGTACAGCTACTTGTAAAAGGTAAGTTTCTATATCTTCCATATGTGTCCTTCAAGGACCCAACAGAAGCAAAATAGTTGTTTTTTTATTGAATGTAAAAGACTAGGGACAGGGTGTAGATCAAAACTTTAAAAATTATGCCTGCAAATGCTTGGGTTTGCAAATTCTGAGCTTTCTTTTTAAAGCAGCTAATTACGTAAAAAAATCTGATGAACCTCAACTTGCCCCAACCTATGGTTTATAGAGGGTCTGCATGAAATAGGGCTACCTTTTTTTTTTTTTTTTCTGGAAACACCGTGAGGCATGCAGGATCTCTGTTCCTCCACCAGGGATTGAACCCGTGCCCCCTGCAGTGGAAGCACGGATCCCTAACACTGGACTGCCAGGGAATTCCCAGGGCTACCTTCATTATGAAATGTTTTGCATCTGGGAGCAAACTTTTTAACAGTGAAGAGATTAGGTGAGGGTTTGCCTTCTTGCAAAACAATTTACATGTATGTGAAAAACCTGGGGTTTTGGTTTGAATTAATCACACAGGCTGTATGTATTAAATGCTCTGGTCAGTTACCCATTTGGCTCCTGTGGACACAACCCTCTGGAGGGAGGGCAGGCTCTGTGATGCACAGTTGGGGGAATTCCAGTTCATTACCTACTGCATCTTGTAAAAGGGGAGCAGAAGGCCCAGACCTTGCTGCTGTTATGCTCAGGCAGAGCTCAGGAAATGCTGCCGGATGGGTGAGCCCTTTTAACACCTCTTGGGCTGATTTCCTCACAGGTGCTCAGGGGTTGAGAGGCCTGAGACTCTGTGACCATGGAGTGGGAGCTCATGCTCTCCAGAGCTCTGCCTCATTTCAGAGGCCTTGTTGATCCGCTCCAAAGACAGAGATGCATGCTAGGGGCTGCATTTTATTTGAATTTTCTTTCTAAGGTCATTGGACTTCAGGAAAAGCACTTATTCAGAAACCAGAGAAGTAGTAGGGGAAGAACAGGCCGGGATAACTGATGATCCCTGATTGCTGGTGAAACTTCCGGGAACCATCAGTTGCCTGTTCATTAGGGGAAATCACTTCTGAGTGACCCTGAGCGCTGTGTCCCAAGCATGGATTTGGGCAGAAAGAAACGATCTGGACTGGTTATGCATTACGGCATTTGGTCATGCGGAAAGAATGATCTTCAGGAAAAATCACACCCTTGGCAAAGGATCTTTACAGAGGCAGGGGTGAGAGAGAGCCAATTCTGACAAAACTCCAGCGACAAGGGAGCTAGGCAGACTTAGTCATCGTTGACTTATATTTCTTTGCTTCCTCCCACATCTACTTGTGTAACTGTCTTTTGAGGAGGGGTAAGGTAATATTAAGAAAAACAACAGCACTTTGAAAAAGAGGAGGGAGACGCAGGAAGGGTTGGGAAGAGCTCTTGGGTGATGGGGGCAGATGGAGAGAGCTCTGAGGGGCATTCCAGAGCCGGACGGAACTGGGTGGTCCCTCCAGCTTGAGGTGCTGGGAAAACAAGAAGGGATTAGGGAGGCCAGCAGAGATAAAAGTCAGCTCATAAACTACATCATTCACTTGGCACTTTATAAATACCAATTTACTAATTAATCATCACAAACCCTCTGTGTTCACCAGCAAACCCGTGATGGATAGAGAAAGGTGCACAGAGGTCAAAGTTCAGGGACAACCCAGATACTCATTTGGAGCGATTGGAGGAGTGAGAGCAGGGAATGGGGTCACAGCCTGGTTGATCTCAGAGGCTTTCTCTCCTCCTGCAAAGTCTGGAAGCTGCGCAAAGGGGAGTGGGGTGGGGGAGCTTTGTCAGGCAGGCGCTCATGGGACTGCTGAGCAGGGCAGGTGCAAAAGGGCACGATGGGGCCAAGACCTGCAGGTGGTTGCAGGTCATTAGAAGCCAACCTATCTCTCTAGTGAGCTCTCTTTTTGGGGTTATCTTGGATGCGTTGAATCTACTTGAAAACGAAAATTGTCTTGCAAATTATTTGCATATGCCCGACTGGACAGACTGGAAGAAAAAAATCTGAGCGTGATTTCTGCTTCTGTTAAACCCCAGGTGGTTCTGTGTCCAACTTTAACAACTGATAGGCCTGAGTCTTAGCCCTGTTTTAAACTCTCAAAGACTCTGTGTGTGTGTGTGTGTGTGTGTGTGTGTGTGTGTGTGTGTGTGTACCATGTGGCTTAAAACTCAGCAATGTTGCATCTGCAGTGCCCTCCTGGACCCTTTCCAAAGATGGCAATAATATGGGCAGCTGATTTCGATTTTTATACTATTCTGTGAAAGCAGTGTGCGTCTACGTCCCGGCAATCAAGACCTATTTATTAAGTGTGTTTGGCACCAGGCTCTGGTCCTGGAATTCTTCTGGTCATGGGCAAGAGTGGGGATGGGGGCGGGGAGAGCGGGACTAGCCAGTTTGAAGAGTGAGATCTGTTGGACCCCACGCTGGGGGACTGACAGAGGCTCTGACTGTTCCAGCTAAACCCGTCTCTGGCTGGGACTCAGCACTTATTACAACCCACAATGAAGCTGTTAATAAAATATCTGACACCTCCTACCCCACCCCATCCCAGCACAACTTCCTGGGGGAAGGGACCTGTCTGTCTGGTTCAGCTTTGGCTCCTCAGTGCCCTGCATGGTGCCTGGCCCAAGGTCCTTGTTGGAGAAATCGGGGTTGACTGGACGCATGATGGCCTGCTCTGCCTGAGGGCTCAGGATGGGCTGGATGTTTTCTCAGTGTCCCCTCCAGAGCATCCGGTGGCCCGATTTCAGGTCTCAAGGTCACTGCCAAGAAAGAGAAGCTGCTAAAGTGACACCTCTGTGCACGCACATGACTCAACACAAAAGTTAACAGGATCTCTTGAACAACAAGCCTCTCAAGTGTCTGTCCCCTGCTCCTCTGAGGACAGCGTCAGCCGCATCAGATAGGGATTGGGGCCGGGTGACCTGCTGGTCCTTGGGCATCGATGTGGCCCAGAGGTCATTTAGAGCTCTCTGCTCAGCACACAGGGTGGAAGGAATAAAAGGAAGTTACAGGTAAACACTGCTTGTGGCCACTGCAGGGGCACTTGAGGATTTGGGAAACTGAAAGGAAGGTTGTAAAATGAACACAAGGCGGAGACAGGCAAAGTCGGTTGAAAGAGAGAGCATGGTGCCTAGGCTGGGAACACCTGAACTTAGATAGTAACTAAAGAAAGCAGGGGACTCTAAGAAGGGCTAGTAAACTAGGATGCCGAGAGGAAGGGATGTGTTGTGAAGTCTTGGTTCTTTCAGGCTTGGTCCAGTGGAAGGCAGGTGTCCAGACTCACCAGCAAAGCTTCCTGTTGTCCAGATGCAGCACGGTGATGGTGAAAGGCAGTGTGGTGTCATGGTTAGGAGTTGGGTTTGAAAATCCCTTTGGGGTGACCTTGGGCAGCCTGTTTTACCTTTCGAGAGGCCTTTCGAATGGCTCTCTCCTCCTGGAGTACTTGAGAGGATTAAATGAGAACATTTATGTAAAGTGTTTCGTTTAGTGCGTGGCACGTGGCACGCAGTAAAAGCTCACGATGCTCTCAGTGATGGAGACGATGATCAGCTGGCTTCCTGGTAGTTGTGCAGCAGACAATAGCCATGCAGATATTAACAATCTAGTCTGGGTGAGAGTTTAACACGGGTTGGCATATCTGGCCCTCTGCCTCTCTTTATAAATAAAGTTTTATTGGGACACAGCCAAGCTCATTTGCTTAGGCATAATGCCGCAATGGCAGAGTTGAGTAGTGATGACAGCGACCCCATGGTTCACAAAGGGAAATGGCCCTTTACAGAAAACGTTTGCTGACCTGATCCTCGTCAACCAGTAGATACCAAGCTGGTTCCTGGACTTCACTGAGGAAAACGATGTATTGGAGCAGTTGAGCACGAAGTCTGGGCTCTGATGCGCCTGCTCTGCGGCAAGCAACTTACTTCTCATCATCTTCACACGTGAAACAGGAGTGATACAGACAGTGAGGACTGAGCGGGATAACGTCTGGACCGTGCTTAGTGCAGGGTCTGATGGCTGGCAAGGATGCTCTAAAAAGTTGGCTATTATTAGCTATTAAACTTCAACTGTTGAAAGGCACAAAGAAACTCCCAGAAGAGGGTCACTGCTGCATGCAGCTCTCTCTAGAGAAGGTCCAGCAGTAATCTCATCGAAAGCCAAAAAAGAGGATGGGAATGTTACAGGTGAGCTCTCCCAGGCAACACACCCACTAAATTAATGATTCCAACTCCTTTGCAGGAGGGCAGCAGATTAGACCGTGAAAAGAAAGGGGAGCAAAGGTTAAGGCCCCAAGGTCTAGCACAGTATCATTAGTACCTGGCGCGTAGTAGGTACCTGGTGTTTGCTGGAATGAATGAAGGCTGGTTGTTTAACCATAAAAGTGATTTATCAGTCAAAGGGCACCTCTAGTCTGTGACGATAAGACCACGTCGAGCCAGAGGTAAAATTTCTGCCTCCGATATCTTTTTTTTTTTAATTAATTAATTAATATATATATATATATATATATATATATATATATATATTTTTTTTTTTTTTTTTGGCTGTGTTGGGTCTTCGTTTCTGTGCGAGGGCTTTCTCTAGTTGCGGCAAGCGGGGGCCACTCTTCATTGCGGTGCGCAGGCCTCTCACTATCGCGGCCTCTCTTGTTGCGGAGCACAGGCTCCAGACGCGCAGGCTCAGGAGTTGTGGCTCACGGGCCCAGTTGCTCCGCGGCATGTGGGATCTTCCCAGATCAGGGCTCGAACCCATGTCCCCTGCATTGGCAGACGGACTCTCAACCACTTGCGCCACCAAGGAAGCCCTGCCTCCGATATCTTAGGGTCTTAGGAATGAAAGCAATATGATGAGAGGAAACTCAAAACAAGGAGCGTGCTTATGTTTCCCACTGCAGGACGGAGGCATTGCAATGGATTCCCGGGGAACAGATGGACAAAGAAAAATGTTTAAAAACAAAAGCAGGCACATAAGATCATGAATGGGCCCAGAATAACTCGGGACACTGAGCAGACGGATGCAAGCGGCGCATCTTGATGGAAATGAGGCCAAGCTGATAAGCCGAAAGAGTTTACCCTCACCTGGCTCCCTAACTCCTGCTTTAGGAAACTCAGTACGAAAAAGAGGAGCACATGGGCTTCCCTGGTGGCTAAGAATCCGCCTGCCAATGCAGGGGACATGGGTTTGATCCCTGGTCCGGGAAGATCCCACATGCCGCGGAGCAACTAAGCCCATGCGCCACAACTACTGAGCCCGCGTTCTAGAGCCCGCGAGCCACAACTACTGAGCCCGCCTGCCACAACTACTGAAGCCCCCATGCCTAGAGCCCGTGCTCCGCAACAAGAGAAGCCAACGGAATGAGAAGCCTGCGCACGGCAACAAAGAGTAGCACCTGCGCACCGCAACAAAGAGTAGCACCTGCTTGCGGCAACTAGAGAAAGCCTGTGCGTGCAGCAACAAAGACCCAACACGGCCAAAAATAAATAAATAAATAAATAAATAAATAAATAAATAAATAAATAAATTTATGGGGGTGGGGGGAAAAGAGGAGCACATTAGCATTAGCAGGTTTTGGGTTTCTTCTCATTGTCAGTGTATTGCTTTCATCCCTAAGACCCTAAAAAATTGGAGACCACTTCACTTACCAGGAACACACTTCGGAACGCGGATCCGGAGGAAGCTGTTTTTTTCCGCAGACACTTCATGACTCCGGTTTCCACGACAGCAGGCACTGCTGGCTCTGCCAAGTTGCTGGAGAAGGGCACCTTATCTGCAAAGTCACGAATCCAAATGGGCCCCCATTGGCAAGAGTGGAAGGAAGTTTTTGGGCTTAGCTTCTTGGGAGATCAGAAGATTGGGAGTTCTGGTGGGGGGACGGCAGGTACCTAGTTGTCCCCTGGTACGACGTCAGGGGAAAGAAAGGTCGCTGGTAGCTTCTCAGAGCTACCAGTTGGGGCTGTGCAGAGTGTCTTAGTAAATGCCATTTTGGTTGCAAATAACAGAAACTCAAACCGGCTGAAGCAAAAAGGGGACATCTATGGGGAAGAAAAGACGCCTCCTGCCTGTCCAGACTCCTCAGCTTTGCTTGCCCTTTGATTCTCTAACCTTCCTCATTTCCTTTCAGTAAACTCCTTTTCTGTTTCAGTTAGCCACAGGAGATTTCTGTTGTTTGCAACCAGAGAATCTTGAGTGATACAAAAAGTCCTAGTGGAACGCAAGGGCAGGCATTGTACACGAGGCCATCCTACACTAGCCCCAGCCAAGCCAACCAGACCAGTACAAGTGGCCAGCTTGACGCATGGAATCATGAGAAATAATAGTTGCCATTTTAAGTCACTAAGTTTTGAGTGGTTTGCTCCACAGCACAAACAGGTACATCTGACCACAGTGGCTTAAACTGATAGGGATTTATTTATTTATACAACAGGATGTACAGAGGTAGGCAGTTCAGGTACAGTGCAGAGCACAGTGATGCCACTAGGCTCCCACCCAGGCTTTTCATGTCTTTCCACTCCATTGTCTTTTGAGGTGGGCTTTGGTCTCTTGCTTGTTACCTGGTGATCCCCAACATGGCTGCTCCAGCTCCAAGTCTGAGCTCCAGGAGAGAAAAAGGAGACAAGGCAAAGGGACAAAGAGAAAAAGCTTTCTCCTAGCAAAGCCTTGCCTTTAATTCCAGAAGGGAAACCCTGCCCAGGGCCTTCACCTGCATGTCATTGGCCAGAATTGAACAACACAGCCAGGTCTAGCTTCAAGGGATGCTGGGAAATGAGGGCATTTAGTGTGCTGCTTATACAGTAGAGGGAGGCAATGACTAAGGGGCTTGTAGTGTCTGCTGCACTGTCTCTCTGGGGGTTGTCTTGGTTTCTTCTTCTTTTTTTTTTTTTTTTTTTTGCCACGCTGTGTGGCTTATGGGATCCTAGTTCCCTGACCAGGGATTGAGTCCGGGCCCTTGGCAGTGAAAGCTCAGAGTGGACCGCCAGGGAATTCCCTGGGTCTTGGTTTCTTGTCTCTACTTGTTGCTTATCTATCCTGGCCATCTCTTTCTAAGACTGGCTTTGTTTCTCCAAACACAGTGGGAGAAATGGTCACCCCAGCTGGGAACTGCATCAAGACCTTCAGCTCTGGACCGTTAATGACCTGTGTGGTGACTCCGTGTCCCACTTCCAAATATCAAGAGCACAGGTGCTGATTGGCCCAGCTTGGGTTAGAAGAGAAACCTGATTCGTCTGACTTGGGTAGAATATCTACCGATCAGCCAATCACGTGTGGCCAAGAGAGCAGCAGTAGGTAGGGTAAACCTGGCTGGGGAATGTGCATTCTCAGAGAAAGGGGTGTGTGGCTGAGGAGACACCTAAAGAACCATGTAGTTCAAGGAGTGAAGAAAGGAAATTGCCATTGTGGGTTGCAATGTTAATATGATAAAAATTAACATGTCCTTTGAAAGACCTCAAATACACTGGAGTCACATAGGCATTACATTTAACTTATGCAAATTCAAATATTTGTATTCAACCAAAGTATTTTTTTTCCCCGCACAATTTGGCTTCCAAACATGAGCCAGCTACTTAACTACTGCCTGACCAAGTGATCTTTTCTGGTGCTGGAGATTGCTGTTTTGGATTTTGGGGATATGGTACAGTATAAGTAATATCATGTTCTTTATGGAAAACTGCTGGGATTTTCAAGATCATTTTTAAGGTCAGGTGATGCTCACTCTTCTCACTGTGTAAGAGGTACCTTTAGTGGAAGATCATGCAAATAACTTGTCCCATTTCCTTCTAGTTTTAATCAGTATAAAGAATGCATTTGGTTTTAAAATATCAAAATATTTTTATGGTGGCTTTTTAAAAATAAAAAATAAATGATATTCATGACTTCTGGCTCTTCCTCCTGTTTTGTTTGGTGGTCTTTGGCCGTACAAGAAAGGCAGGGAGAGAACAGATGGCTGGAGAGAAGGCAAAAATGAGGGTCTCTTCAAACACCATGGGAAAGGGGTGTGTCCACCTGGGCAGTGTGTGCTCTTTGATGACTGGGTACTTGGTCTGTCCTGATGGCCTGGGACTTGACCTACTGGGCTGTCTTGGTGCGGCAGAATGGGCAGCGTGAGATGGAGTTAGAAACCTGGGTTCCAGACCCAACTCTTGAATTTACTAGCTGTGTGACTTTAGATGGGCCATTTAACCTCTCTGGGCCTCAGCTTCCTCATTTGTAAAATGGGGAACATAATGCTATTTACCTCCCTGGGCTTGGGAGAGGATTAGATGAGAAGTGTTTTGAAAACCGTAGAGCGCCCTATAAACATGACTCACTGTTATGGAAGCGATAAAACAGGTTGGTGTTCGAATTTATTACAATAAATTCAGATATAAATGCACTATACCATGGCCCCAACAGCCCTGAGGTTACCATTCTGTCCTGTGGCCCCAGTACACGCCCTGGGTTTTCTCAACTGCGGGTTTCTCGGAGCTCCTTGGAGGTGTGACATGTGGGTTTGTCACTACCCAAACACATAATTGTATCTACCGGGCCTAGGAGTCTGAATTTCAAACTTATTCTTCATACGCCTGAGTATGTTTACGTTCGTAATATCTGTGAAAAGAACCCCTCTCCTCACACACTCCAAAATACAGTGTTGTGCAAAATACCAGTCTAGGAAGCAACACACTCGGGTAGCAACCTTTAAAGTCCTAAAAAAGCATCTTAGTAGTTTGACGCAGAAGAGTTACACTGACTCACGGAGGATCACGCGAGGCCCAGCGGGACGACGTTTCTAGTTCCTTCCACCAGGTTTAGAAAACAAAAGGCTCTGGCTGGATCTGCTGGAAACTTCTCTCTTCAGCATCTCCCTTTCTTGGTCCATCTTTGGGGTGCCTTTTCTGGCTCCAACCTTCAACAAGCAAGAGCAACAAATGCCCAAACTCTATAATTGTAGGGAGATCCCCAAATATTTCTCAAATGGCATTTTTTTTTTTACTCAAAATAAAATGTTTGTTGTAAAAAATATTTATATATACACATAGATGTGAGCAAAACAAAGGTAAAATGATCCACCATTATCACGCTACCCACAGGTAACCTTAGTCACATTTTGGTGTACACTCTTCCAGATACACAGATAACGTTTTCGTCTTCCATTTGCATCTTTTTTTGAACCAGGAGTTTCTGATTATAGGCACATTCACTGGGATGGACTTTCTCTTGAAAAGCTGTTACTGAACTGAATGCCTTATGTCTCTGATGTCTTAGGAGGAGAAAATGCAGGATACTCGAGGGGGTCTGTCTAACCCTTTTCTGAGCACTACTCCTGGCTCCAGGCAGCCATGTGTGTGACTCTGTCCCTGGTCATAGCTGATCGGGCACTTGGCACAGGCTGGGCTTTTAAGATGGTCACTCCCAGGATTTGGGGTTATGGGCTCTAAGATGCTACTTGCTCCTTGGGCTGGTCCTTTGAACTGGGGGACCGTGAGGTCATTCCTTCCTGTCACATGACTGGAGAGAGCAGAGATCAGGGGAGCCATGCAGAGACACAGAGAGGAGATACGGCCTGTGTGTGTGCGTGCGCATGCTTGTGTGTGTGTAAAAGAGATGATGCCTGAGATCTGATGGCTTACCAGTTCTATTTTGAGGCCAGGCTCTCTTTCAGCTCTCAGTTTTTATGAGGCACTCACCCTTTATCCTTATAAAAGCCCCCTCCCTCTTTCTGAATAGGTTTCCATTAATTGCAACCCAAGAATCTCTCGCTCACACAGTTCTGTATGTACTGTAGATGCCACTGTACCTTACAAGTTTCTTTCCAGCAGGTTTCACACTGCCTTCCTGCAAGTTTTTGACTCCAACACATGCCCCTGGGGGAAGAGGGCTGGTGGGTAGTCAGCTGGTTTCAGCTAGGTGGTTTCAGCTCTGCCACTGACTGCGTGACCCTCGGTTTCCTCATCTGTCAAATAGGGACCAGAAAGTCCTGTCTTTCTCAGGGGTTGAGAGGAGGTTCTGGGTGGATTTCAATGGGAGGGGCTGTTAGGACCATCTCTGTAGCTCTTTTCTCTTTAAGACAGGTTTGAAAATCACCTCCTGTGCCGGACCTCTGCCAGTGGCTGACAGGAGCCTTGAATGTGTTTTCAGACTGCATTCAAAATCATTTCAAGGAAAAAAAAAATCATTTCAGGGTAAGAAAGGCTAACATCTCTACACTAGCCCACAAAGTAAACCTTGGCGGGAATGCCCAGATAAAAGGAAAACAGACAGGAAATGTTGAAAATCTTTCGCCGCTAAACCACTTTTCCTTTGTATCCTTTTTTATTTGATTTTCAATAAAATTGCTGGCTCTGGGTGGTTCCCAGATGCCAGTGCCCTGACCTGGTGTGGGGCTGGCTGTCGGAGTTGGAGTCTGGGTGTTTGTTAAAAAATAAAGATTCCTTGGTCCCAGGGTCCCCCGAGCCCCAGGTCTGCCACGAGCTTGGGGTGGGAAGCACCACAGAGCAAGATTTGGTCCACTTTTTTGAGTGGGGGGTCGGGGGCAGCAGAAGGCAGACGGGATGGCTGAACTGGGAAAAGGAAGAGATGGGGAATGGGAAACGTGAAAATGCAAGTGTGGGCCCGAGGGTTGGGGGAACCTGGCAGGGTCCGTCTTGAACCCGTGACCACAGGCAGCGACACGCATTCAGCCTGAGTGTTTGGAACCACATGCCCCGTCCTTAGAAGGACAAGGCAGGGGTAGAAGCCCCTCGTTTAAAGAACAACATCCAGATTGGAAATTTGGAAATTAACTGGAAATTAACTCAGGGCATACTGGAGTGGCTGCTTTGGGCATCTGCAAGCATCGGTTCTAGAAAGATCCCAGTTCATTCCCACATCACCTCAGGTCTTGGTTTTAAACATCCCCCTTTCAGGGAGACCTCTCTTGGCCCTTGACCTGGGAGGTGGGTGAGGGAGGTCCCTGTGAAATATGCTCCTGAGCTCAGTGCACTGGCCTTTGTCCTCAAAAAGTAGTTATTTAATCATTATATTTATTTATTTATCCCAGAATAAAACCCAGAAAGACAGGGAGTTTTGTGTGTTTCTTCATTGATCTAACCCAGTGTTTCTCACCCTTTTTTTCAGTATCGTTCTTCCCCTAAGGAGCCTTCTCAGGCATTTTTTACTAATTGCTCTCACCTCCATAAAATTTGAATATTACAGAGAGCGCTATGTGTACGTCTGCACTTTATACATTAAAAAAGTAGAGTTTTGGCCTCGCAGGGGTGATATGGCTCCCACTGAGAACGGGATTGAACCTTAACACCTGGACAGTACCCGCCATATCGTAGGCTCTCAACAAACGTTCGTTGAATGAATGAGGGCTGGAATCGTATCGTCTTGTTCATTCTTCTATCCCCGGTTCCTACCACAATATGTGGCCTAGACTAGGTATTCAATAAATATTTGTCAACTAGAAGATTTTCCCCTTTAGCATATGACTGACAAACAGTTATAGAAGACTGTTAGCTGCAATGGAAAAAATATATAAAATCGATGAATGGCATTTGGAGGACAGAAAACAAAAAACCAGAGGGTCTTAAAAAGGTAGGAGGTGTTAGTTCTGAAGCTTGTTAGAGATGGAGACTCTCTTATGAGTGGGCGAGACAGAGCAGATTTTACACGTCCCATCCTTTTCAAGGTGGTCCTGGTGACTCCATCCCCCGAAGGACTCCAGGCCCACTCTTGAGGAAGGAGTCGCCCAAGTTACACTTGGCAAGGAACCTGGAGGAAACCTTTCTGTACCGAGGAGATCCTAGACACCAAACTTCTAAGCTCAGGCTGGAGGGCAGGGAGAATAGGAAGCTGGCTCTTTGCTCTTAGCCGAAGCACCATCTGCCCCGCTTCTGTTAAAGCCAGAGGCAGCGTGAAGTTCCAGGGGGTCTCACATCTCAGAGAAGCACAGTGTTCCCACAACATCCGGGACCCATCCCAATATCTCCTCTGCCATTTTACATCCCCAGGTGGTCCTCAGACAAAACCTAGATGTAGGGCAGTTTCTGCCTCCTCCCAGCTCAATCATATATGTGAATGAATAAGTAACAAACTTCCAGTCATTTCCACTTTGCAGGGTGGCAAACGTCTCAGATCAAGTGGGGCCCTCAGGATGCTCTCTATCCTCTTAACATCCTGCTCTGGGTAGTAACCACCTTCTGGTCTCAGCACAAGGATGCTGGATGAGAAGCTTCTATTTTCCAAATATATCCCTCACCTAGAATATCTTCGTTTCTTCCCATGATAATTTGGTTGCCTCAGCATGACTGTGGCCTTTTATCAAACTTGAATGTCTCCTCTCTCATATTCAACCAAAATGTGTTTGGCTTTCAAGCTTCCTGAGAGCTCGCTTCTACTGTCTGCAAAGTGGGAACGTGGATTGGCTTAATTCCAGTTCCAGGGCTGATTTGTCAATGGCAATGTTTCAACATGTTCAAGATTTCATAGTCTTAATTCTCAACTTTTAAGAGAATTCTAGAGGATGCTTCCTTGAAATTTAAGAGAAATGCCACTGGAAATGTATCAGGTTTATTACCTGGAGGTTTATAACCTAAAGGAGGAAAAGCTAGCACTCACCTGGGTATCAGATCTGCACTGATTCCCAGCTCTCCTACTGAGCTGTGTGGCTCTGGACAAATAAAGTCTCTGAGCCTCAGACACCTCATCTGTAAATTGGGTATAATAACAACACCCACCCCATAGGGTTGTTGTGAAGCTTAAATGAGATACTGCATGTCGAGTGTTTGGCTCTGTGCCTGGCACATGCCAAATGCTCAATACATAATAGATGTGGGATAACTGTCAACTGGGCTTCCTGCTGACGTTCTGTGGTTTTCTCTTTTCTCTCTTCTGGCTCACCTGGAAATCTGAGTTCTGCATCTTTGAGTTCTTCACCATCTCTACAAACATTCGTCTCTTTAATACAGAAAGAATATTGACAAAATTTAGCTTATGTTCTTCTTTGCCTTTTGCATCAGAGAAAAATGGATTTTTCTCAACTTTCAGATGCTACCCATTTGGATGGAATGTTGAGCCTTCCTAGGTGAGGAGGTGAGGATGGAGGTCTGCAGAAGGGGGTGTGGCTTTTGGGCAATGCTACACTGTCCTGCTGAACCTCTTAGGGAATCTCTGTTCCAGATTCCAGCAGAGAAGGAGGTGGTCAACCAAGAAGGCTATGAAGGATACTGTATTCTTCTTGGAGGACAGATGTGCTTTAGCTGGAAGCAGAGCCTCCTAGATCAGTGAAAGAGGCTGTAGATGTCCAGTGGGTTTCCACCCAGTGGAAATGTTGAAAGCCCCAGTGGCTAACCTCCCTGGCAGGGACTACAGGGGCCTGTTGGGAAGCCAGCATCACTGAAAATCTGGAGCTTGCCACTCCCCTGGGGTTTGATGACTGTTGCTGACCCTGATCCGCTCAAGACCCCGCACCTCAGGGAAAGCTCATCAAAGAAAGAGCATCCCCTAAGCACTGGAGACACAAAAGTGAGAGGGAACTGGGGTCTCCCTTGCAGACTGACACTCCGCAGGTGAACGTGCAGTGGTGTCAGGAAGGAGACTTTCTCCGAGAGCCCTGAGCATCCACTGGGGTCACCAACCTGGTTCCTACAGGGGCCAGGAAAGTAAAAGAAGTGGGTGAAGTGAGCTGGGGTGGTGGTGGACAGCAGCAAACACATGAGCCCAGCGCCCTTCTAAGAGGCCTGGAGGATGGAGGCTTGTGATGGTGGCTTGTGGGTCTGTGGGCCTAGGGTTGCCAGATCTGCCGAGTTTCCCAGAGAAGCTGGAAATCCAGAGTATTCCAGGAAACTGCCCTATTTTGAAATGTAACTTAAAAAAAAGTCCCATGAGCCAAATGGAATATGTCTGTGGGCTGCCCTCTTGAGACACCTGCTTCAGAACCTCCCTGCTTGGTGTCTAGTTGGTGCTCAGTAAATGTTGGAGGCGTTGCTGGATAAAATACAGGATGCCCAGTTAAATCTGAATTTCAGAATGAAGCCAACAAATTTTTTAGTGTGAATATGCCCCGTGTAATATTTAGGACATTTACACTGAATAGCTTTTGTTGTTCATCTGAAACTAAAATTTAACTGGGCATCGTGTTTTTTGTTTGTTTGTTTTCCCCTAAATCTGGCAACCCTACTGGGTAGTCACAAAACTCATGGAGGAAATAAAGCTGTCTTTTGGGACAGGGCATAGGTGCTTACAAGACTCTTCCATTCTCCCAGAAGGATGCTAAGTCTACCCTCAGAGGACTGTCCGTGAAGGCCGATGGGCCCGTGTTGAACCGACAGGTGCCCTCCAGGCATTTTCCGTGGAGAAGGCCTCGAGCCTGCAGCCACTCAGTATTTATCACGAACTCAGTTGAGACAGTCACTATCCAAATTCCCAGATATTATAAAGCAGGGGTTAGTTTTAAACCAACAGCCTTCTTCTCCCCCACCCCATCCCACCCACCCCCCACCTTTTTTTTTTGCAGAACCATTTATCCAAGCAAAATCCCATGAGGAACTTGGGGTATAAGATAATGGAGAGCTTCTCTGGTGGGAGAAACGTGTGTGTGCTTTGAGAGTCACACCCTTCCATGGTACCCAAAGGCTCCAGGGAACCCCAGTTTGAACATTGCTGCAAAATTCCTTCCTGGATTAAGTTCAATCAGTGGGCAGCTGGGCACTGAAGGGCAGAGCCTGGCCCCTGTGCACCTGCTTTTCCTGAACTTTACTGAACTCACTGGGATGTGATGACATCAGTCTGTCTCAAGAGCTGTGCACAGATGTGGCCCAGCCAACACCGCGTTGCCGTTCTCAGGGGTGCTGTCCCTTATATCACACAATGTCCTCTCCGGGGGAAAATCCAGTATTGCCTTTGTTCTGTGAACACTTCTGAGCATCACATCCATCATATCTCATGGATGCTGTGAACTCTGGACCACACTGGGTTTTCCATTTCCCATGAGCTGCCAGAAAGCCCACCATCAAACGGGGCTCCCCTTTGGCAGGTGAAGGTATCGTTATAATAGGCACTTTCATCCTTATTTCTGGCTCCATTTTGTATCACTTTCCCCCCTTCTTTCACCCACATACTTCCTTCTTAGGGCAGGGGTTCCTGGGATGCCCCACTCCCCCCTTCTTCTTTTCTTATGATTTTGTCTCTATGTCCCCAAATCATTTAGCACCTAGGATGGTTGCACTGCCCTTCTGCCTTCTCTCACCTCCAGATACTGGGTCCCTTACGTCATTTGTTCAGGAGAAGGGACAGGGGCAAGGGCTGGGGGAGGGGAAGGAACTGGAGGTGTGTGGGTGTCTCTTGGGCCGCCCACGCTGGCATTTACACTCCATAAGCTCTAACCCTTTGAAAGTAAGGCACCTACTTTGTGTCTGGCTGCAAGATCAGAAAACCTCTCCATACCTGCCTCTCTTTCTCTTTGAAGGAACAGTTGCAAGGTGCTGATTCTTTGGCATTTCTCTGTACGAGATCCTCTAAACGTTCCTGAGTGAAAATATCAGGTGAGCACGACAGCGTTTAATGCATCCCCACCTGTTCCATTCGGGGACGCACCTCTGAGGTTTCTAGGAGACGCTGGGATTCACTGGGATTGGTGGGCAGAAGAAGGGGGTGGGTGAGGGTCTTTTTCTTTAGCCTTCTTCTACCTGTATGCTGCATAGGCCTGGCCACATGGTTCTACTTCATCATTGTGGGCGGAAGAGTACCACCCCAAGCCCCTCCCATCCACGCTCCTCCTACACAACATCTACCAATTTCTACTTCCTGGTCAAAAACACACAAGTGGCACGGAGGAAACCAGAATCTTGAGAATACCTGGGCCCAAGGATATCTTGCAAGATAGTGAGTTAAATAGAATAGTGAGGATAATGACGATGGTAGGAGAGCATGTTAGCTTTGTGGTCTTATGTGCTAAGGGCTTTGTATACAAGCTCCCATTGAATGGAAGGCTACGAGCTAGGTGCCATTTTAATTCTCATCTTAAAGAAGAGGGATCTGAGCGAATTAAGCAGAGGGAAGGTTAGGGGGTTTTCCTGGCTGAGACCACAAGGCAAAGCGGTGGTCACGCCCCCTAGCCAGGACTTGACTGGCTGGAGATTTGATTGGCAGGAGAGCTGAGCGGCTTCTCCTGCCAGAAACAGCCAGTACCCTTCAGCCTTTCTTACACTTCAAGCCCCAAGAAAGGGCTTGCGTGCTTCTCAAGTGGCAACTTCTGTGCATTTAAAAATTTCCTATTGAAAATCCCAGCCTTAGCCCATTCACAGAAGGTATCTGGGTCCTTTCTTGGCCGTGGCCCTAGTCGTATTCACCAAAGAGAAGAGCGCGTCCCACAAGAGCTGCCGGCTTTGGGAGGACCGGGGAAAGCGTCAGCTGGCAGGAAGCTCCCTGAAAGAAATAGAGGAATCCCCACCCATCCATGAGCTGCCTATTCTTCCCCCTTAGAAACTGGGCTTGCGATGTGCCAGGCACTGTAGGCATTTTGCCATTTAACCCTCCCGCTGCCCCACGGAGTAGGCCCCTTGTTGACAGTTTTGGTTGCTTTTGTTGAGGAACCTGCGATACAGAGGTCAAGCCACTTACTCAGGGTCATTCGGGGCAGCGGTGGGGCTTGACCTCTATTTGTTTGACTCCAAATCTGGCCTCTGAACTCTGAGAGACACTGCCGGCTTCTCCAGTGATGTGGGATGTGGCTTAGAGTGAGTACGGCCTGGGCCACGGTTCCCGTCCCTCTGCCACATGGACAGAGCCACAGACCCAGTTCTCTGTGAATGCCCAGCATTTTATGCCAAGTCTCATTTTCACAGCCAAAGGTATTAGTGTGGAAGTATGACTTTTGATTTTTGAAAGTTCTGCTTGGTGAAGAGATGGTCAAACATTAAAACTACAAACTACATTTTTTTTGGGGGGGTGCAATTCTGAAGCTTAAGATGTGTAATTTCATCTCAGTACTTCAACCCTGCCACCTCTGTGAACGGGTGAAGAGTTTCAAAGTTTTATACAGGAGACTAAAAAAACTAAGGCTCCTTGTGAAAATACTAAGTGTAAAACTTAGAAAAGAGGAATTCTATTTTCTGTTAATTTCTGCTTAAAAACAACGAAGATATACTCCCTGGAAGGAACTGATGCCAAGACAGATGTATACAAGTGCCCTTTAGAATCCAGCAAAACCTTAAAATTTATTATTGTTTTCTTCCTGATAAACAGGGATTTCTGACGACATATTAATAACAAGCCTGAAATGCAAACCTGAGTCCTGGAGTGAAAACCCCAGGAACAACGCTGAGAGGTATACAAGGGGGCCACCCTGGTAAGGGAGACACAGAAGGAAGGGGTGTGGAAAAGTGAACACGGGCTGGGGAGGGCAGCTGGTGGGGAGGGAATCCTGTTTCTGCCGCTGAGTAGCCAGGGAACGGTACCCTCTGTCAACTCAGCTTTCCCCTCTCTCTAAGGGGCCGACACCTGCCAGCATCCCTTGCGGGTTGATGGGAGAGATGAAGCGTGTGCGGTGTGGAGCAGGTGCCTGCCCCTCGGTAAGTGCTCAGTACATGACACCATCGGCGATGCCATGATCGCGGCTGTAGTTCATATACGTCTTTCCCCCAGTTGTGAATTCCACGAATTTGAAAGCTACTAGCTGTAGCTCTTCTGGGGACCCTGACACAGGTTCAACTTGGCCATTTCAGACCCTTCTCAGCTGAAGGATGTCTAGCGCCAAACAGGCTGGCACGTCCCCTGCATTGTGTATGAATGAGGCAGTCCATGAATAATGCATGTGAAGCCTGATTATGTAAATCCTCAGGTTTTCAGTACATGACAATGGCTTTTTTTGGGCCCTTTGCTGTCCCATTCTGTGGTCTGGTGTCTCTGCTTTGGGGCCTAGCCTGCCAAACCCTGGGGGCCGGGGTGGGGGGCCACTTCGGGGAGGGGTGAGCTCTCCAGAGGGCACATCAAAGGGAAAGTCACAACTCTGTCACTGGCCCAGCTCTCCCTGGCATTGCTTGGTGTGAAAGGAAACTGTCCTCTGCCTGAGGCAGCCCCATGACACACGCAGACTAAGGCCTGTGATGTTTAATTCAGAGCAGTGAACACTGGAAACACGGCGTCCAGGCTCCCTCAGAGCAGGACAGCCACTTCTCATTTCTGGGGCTCTAAGCCAGAGAGCCTGCTGTATAGCACAGGGAACTCTACTCAATATTCTGTAATAACTTATATGGGAAAAGAATCTGAAAAAGAATAGATATATGTATATGTATAACTGAATCACTTTGCTGTACACCTGAAACTAACACAACACTGCAAATCAACTATACTCCAATATAAAGTACAAATTAAATTAAAAAAAAAAGAAAGTTTAAAAAAATAGAGACAAGCTAGACTATGGGTCTCAGAGAGGTTAAGCTAACACATATATATGGAATCTAAGAGAAAAAAAAAAGGTTCTGATGAACCTAGGGGCAGGCCAGGAATAAAGACACAGATGTAGAGAATGGACTTGAGGACATGGGGAGGGGGAAGGGTAAGCTGGGACGAAGTAAGAGAGTCGCATGGACATATATACACTACCAAATGTAAAATAGATAGCTAGTGGGAAGCAGCCGCATGGCGCAGGGAGATCAGCTGATCAGCTCGGTGCTTTGCGACCACCTAGAGGGGTGGGATAGGGAGGGTGGGAGGGAGACGCAAGAGGGAGGAGATGTGGGGATATACGTATGCATATAGCTGATTCACTTTGTTGTACAGCAGAAACTAACACAACACTGTAAAGCAATTATACTCCAATAAAGATGTTAAAAAAAAAAAACAACAAAAAAAGAAAGCTGCCTGAAGTCACACAGTAAATGGTAGAGCAAGAGTCTAAACCTAGGTCTGCCTAATGCTAAAGCTGTTCTGCCACCTTCCTTTGCATCAGTGAATGCATTCTGTGCCGCCTGGATCCCACGGGGACCTCAGCTGGCTGTTTCTCAAGGGAGCTGAGGGGCAGCCTCAGAGGCTCTGCTCCGGGCAGGGACCTCTCACCTTCTGCTGCCTGATCGCCCTGTTGACCCTCTTCTCGTGGTGCAGCCGCTGCTCCGTGCGTTCCAGGGCCTCCTTCAGCAGCGCCTTTTCTTCGGCCTCTTTGTAGATGTCGTCCTCCAGCTTTGCCACCTGTGACTGGTACATCTGAACCGACACTTTGCTCTGCCTGAGCACACAGGAGAGACAAAGTCTCTTTTCCCCTCATCTTTCTCATTCACCACCAACGCTCCCGACCTGGGAGATTCTCAAAACGTTTCCATGTATGCCTAACTTAGCGGTTTCATTACAAGTTGGGGAGAAGGATGAAGATTTGGGGAATAGAGGGCAGAATAAATAGCCCATTGGCTGTGGAAGTGTAGCATGAAGGTGGCAAAGGTTATGCTACCAGCCCCTCCCAGCTTCCCAGAGAGGGTGGGGGAACGGATACCACTGAAAATAGGATGGAATTATGAAAAGCACACACATGGTGAAACATCAGACACATTCATAAAAGGTGCACCTTATTCCTTAAGAGAGAGTAGGGCACTTTAACTGCTGCTTTCTTGCCCAGAGACTTGGGTCCATCAGGCCCTGAGTCACCATCCCGCCTCCCCCCTCCTCACCCAGGCCTCTGTCCTCTTGTCCTGGTCCCTACGGGTCTGCAGCTGCCCCGAGGTTTAGCCTGGAGAATGGAGGCCTGGGCCTTTTGCCGGGGACACGGGCCATACCTGAGCTGTTCAATGTCTTTCTCGTATCCTCTCAAAAGCTCTTCTTTTCTCTCCAGCTGGTTCTTGAGTAGGGTGATCTTATCAAACACCAGGTCGAGGTCTCTTTGTCGAAGCTGGTTGACTCTCTCCCTCTCTTTTGGGGAGAGGTGTTTCATGGACACGTGACCTGACATATCTTTGATGTTCATCAGACTCCCGAGGGTTTTGCTCATATCCATGTACTACGACGAGAAAGCGTTTCGCAGGTAAGAGGCCTGGCCCAAGACCGCTGGTGGCCACTTTGAGGAGGCAAACGTCTAATTCTGTTTCATTCATTTTCTGCAGTTGCAGAGAAGAAACACATGCTTTGCAAATGAGTGCATTTGGGGCTTTTAGTACGACTTTCATTTTCCCCGCATCCATTTACACTATGCCTTTTTGAGAACTGGGTGGAGGCGGGGGGAAGGGAGGGGGAATGACAACAGACATAAACATTCATTCTTACTACCCAGTCCTCCAAGGAATTTGGCTATGCAATTTCCAGCCCATGCTGGGATAGTAGATGGGTCTCGTGGAGCTACTGTAACAACTAAATATGTATGTGGGGTTCATGTTTAAACTATCTGCAGGGCACGCAGGTTCGGACAGGAGGGGACTGATGCTGGGTGTACCTACCAGCTTTTCACTAAGATCTAAAGCCTCAGCCACATCCGTTTCCTCTAACTTCTCAGTGGCCGTGACGACGGGCCCTGGGCTGGAAAGGCCATTTTGAGGCTGAAATAAAAAAAAAGAAAAAAAACTCTCTTGGCATTCCATTATGATTTTCTACATCCAGAAGAATAACCCAAAGAATAATGGAAGAACTGGAAAGTTACTAAAGAATAATTTGAGAGAGCTGATTTTTTTTTTAACATCTTTATTGGAGTATAATTGCTTTACAATGGTGTGTTAGTTTCTGCTGTATCACAAAGTGAATCAGCTATACGTATCCATATATCCCCATATCCCCTGCCTCTTGCGTCTCCCTCCCACCCTCCCTATCCCACCCCTCTAGGTGGTCACAGAGCACCGAGCTGATCTCCCTGTGTGATGTGGCTGCTTCCCACCAGCCATCCATTTTACCTTTGGTAGCGTGTGTGTGTATATATGTCCATGACAAGAGAGCTGGTTTTGAATCCAGTCTGACTCTGTGAACTGCTTTCTTTATAACTGTGTTCCTACCCCTTCAGAGCACGACTGCCTTTGAAATGACACATCACTCGTGCCATTCTTTGGCCACCGTCTCGTCTGTCTTCCCTTTAGGCCAGCGGTTCTCAACCGGGGGTGACTGTGTCCACCCTACCCCCGCCAGGACATTTAGCAATGCCTGGCCACATTTGTGGTTGTCATAATTGCTGCTGGCATCTAGTGGGTAGAGGACAAGGATGCTGCTGAACACCCCACGATACACAGGGCAGTCTCCCAAACAAAGAGTTAACCTGGCTCAAAAAATCGGTACCGCTGATGTTGAGAAGACAGGCTCCAGAAAAATGGGGACCATGTTGCTTTTGCTCACTACCCCCCTCCTTGCGCCCAGCATGGCACCTGGCACTGAGTGGTGCATAGTGGGCATGTTTGTTGAATGAACGAATGAAGGTTAAGTAGAAAATAGCCTCCCTCCTCTTTATTAAAGGAACCTCATTTCTATGCAGCAGAAACCATACCCTCACAAAATTTGGCCAAACCTTCTCCTAGCTCTGGAACCTGGTGGGTGGGTATCACTTCAGACCCTTTCCAGAGACAATGCAGAGAGTGTCTGCAGCTGCATCTCCCTAAGACCCCAACCAGCCAGCTGGCTGCTGGAAGCCCAACTGACTGCATGGAAAGGCCACCAGACTGAATAGGGGACCTGATCTGAACGACTACAAATAACCATAATAAGCCTCCTTAAAAAATAAATTGGCTTTTAATGCTTGCCATGAGCATCTCTTAGCCCTAGCATTTGTTGGCACTACCCTGAAAACCTCTGAGATTAAAAAAAAAAACAACTACAAAAATATAAAGGCCCCCAAAGTGACTGTGATAGATAAGAGTGGACACGTTTGTCTATGTGTCTATGGAGATGAGAATAAAAGAGGGTATCTGAAGATGACAATAAACCGGGCAGATCTGCTGCAAAAAGAACCTGAGATGCTGCTCAGTGTCTTCAGCGCCCCTGAGCTGCATCCTCTGTACCTCTCCAGATTACCCCTCTTCTCCTGAGGGAGGGTCACTAAGGAAGAGGCTGGGCTACAGGATCCAATCACACAGTCCCCACCCGGTCTCTGCAGGCTAGCAGACAGACCACCAGGGACACACCCCTGGCTTCTTCAATCATTATTCCGTGACCTTGGATGAGGTACTTGACCTCCTGAGGCCTTAATTTTTCTTATCTGTTAAATGGGGACAATAATAGTAACTATGACACAAGACTGCAACGATGGTTAAATGAGATAAGGCATGTAGCCGGCTGAGCTCAAGGCCTGGCACACAGTAAGCAGTTAACAGATGTCAGCTATTCTTCCTCCTGCTCCTTCTCTTCTTTTAACTACTGCCAACCTTGGAGGATTGAGAGTTGGGAGGTTTCCTGCTCTGTGGTGTCAGTGGTGGGATGAGGGGTTGTTGCCAGGGAGAAGGTAAATCTTGGAAGCAGGATCATCAGGATATGAGATCCAGCTGAGCTCCCCACCTGGAGATGGTCCCTCTACTCCCAACCTCAGAGAAGGAAGGTTCGATTTTATCAGGAAAACCAACACGTTTCTGAAGTCACATCTCTAAACATGTGAGCAAATGTCTAGAAAAATTGTAGGAGAGAATGCTGGTACAGATAGGATGACTTTATTATTTTTTCCAAAAGCTGGTTTAGACCAGCTGCCGCAGCAAGCCACACCCAGCAGATCCTGTGATTAATGCTGACCTGAGCTGTCCATTGTCATGTGTCAATCAAACACCCGATCAAACATCCATTTAGGATACAGGGCACCTTCAACCTAACAATCAAATTACTTCTGAAAATCCTGGCAGATGGAACTATGCTCCCTAAGAAAGGAAGGTTTTCTTGGATAATACTATTTAAATACTGTTTAATAATAATAACTATCATCTATTAAAGTGTTCACTATGAGCTAGGCACTGGGATAAGCACTTTACATAATTATCCCCTTTAATTTTTCCATCATCATTTTACAGCTGGGAAATGAAGTCCCAGAAAGGTTAGGAGCCTGCCCAAGGTCACAGAGCTTGCAGAGCTGGGATTAGGACACAGGTCTCTGATTCTAGAACGTGTGTCTTCTTAATCATCGTGGCTCCCTTCTGCTGCCCTTTATGTGTTCATGTTTTTCAGTTTATAGCAAAAAGCAAATGTTAGGCAAGCTCATGACAGAATGTTGTACATTAGCTTGTTGAGTATTTTCTGCAGAATATAACATGTGATGTGAAAAGGAGGGCCCAGAGATTGACCTGGCCAACATCAGTGCAATGCTATATCATGCTGTACATGATGGGAAGCCGCCTTTCTATTCAAACATTGGACCGCTGGTACGGCCAGGCACCGACCAGTCCATACAGGTGCTAGCCCATCAGGGAGGACCTGGCCTTAAACCAATGATGTATACAGTGGTGCCAGGGCACACGGCTAGTGTCTGTCCTCATGCCCACCCTCTCCACGTGTCAGTCAGTGCACAGACAAATTTTCTTTGGTTACCGCTCGGATCTCTACTCTTGAAAAAGTTGGCAAGTCAGGTTTTACATCCAATATTTTCTGAACATTTTTTTCCATCCCGAGGGTCTTTAGGTCTAGAAATGATCCATCCATGTGGCCCTTATGATCTATAAAAGAAATAATTTACACTCAAAAGAAAGGCTCAGGAAGAAGTTACGGCATGTAAAAATCACAGCTGCTATTTACTGGACACTTACCACAGGCCAGTACTAATCCTCACCATCCTCCCTTGGCAGGTGAGGAATCAAGGCCCAGAGAGGTGAAATGACTTGTCCAAGGCCACACAGCTAATATGAGGCTGCAGCCTCACAGGGCTGAGGCACTGAGGGTGAACCTTTGGCCACAGGTATGAGGATGGACTTGAACCCAGGCTTCTGTGTCCTAGCCCAGTGCTCTACCCAGCAGCAAGCTTGGTTTCTTGAAAGCCCTATTCCCTCTAAACAGGGTATTTATCCTGGGAAGTTCCCCAACGTTGGTCCTTGCACAGCATCAGTCTATGAAAAAGTTTCCACTGGGCCACAGTGAAATAAGAAAAAGAAGGACAAGGTTGTGAGTTTTTCATGAAATCCTGTTTATTTAATATCAAGGCCTACTCTTGACTCTCAGATCATGTCTGCCCATCTTTTTTTTTATAACTATGTCCTTTTAGTTATGAAATGATGGGGAGAGAAGATGGTGGTCCTGGCAAATTGGTCAGTCCCCAAAGTGAACCCTCAAGTCTGGGGCCCACGGCTCTCAGCACAGAGGGGGTGACTAGGAAGGAGGAAACTTACTTGACGAGCTGGCCCTCTCAAGTTCTTTAATTCGCGCGCGAAGCTCAGATAAGGCCTTTTTCTGACGCTGAATGACTTCCTCATGTCGGGACCCTTTGCACTTGGCCCCTAGGTCACTGAAGGACTGCTCCTGTGGCCAGAATGGTGGAGACAGCAGCTTTATTAGGGATCAGAATCTCCCTCTCTTGTATTTGAAGAAACATGAACAAGTCATTGGTTAGCAGAAACCCTGTCACTTACTTAGTACCTTGGAAAATATCATTAAGGGGCTTCAGCAGAGAAGGAATTTAAAAATTTCATTTCAAATACGAAGTCACATGTAGGAAGATTTCCAGCTTTTCTACCTACTTAGCATCACTATAAATAAGAGATCCCCTCTATGTTCCCTCCCTATGTTTTATTTCTTATTTTCTTCTAATATTTTTCTAAGCTTGGGTTTCCACTTGTTGTCATTCTGGTCTCATCTCTGAACAATCACATCAAATTCGCTCCTGGAGGGGCATTTTTTTTTTTTTTTTTTTTTGCCCGCACCGTGCGGCATGCGGGATCTCAGTTCCCTGACCGGGGATCGAAACCGCGCCCCCTGCAGCGGAAGCGCAGAGTCTTAACCACTGGACCGCCGGGGAAGTCCCTGGAGGGGCATTTTTTTAGGTAAGAACATGTGATACTTTCTTCTTAGCTGGTAATAAGGATGGTGGTTTAATATTTGCTAGGGGGAATTTGATGGGCGGACTCCTGGCTGGTCTGGAGAAAGGAAAACACTCCTCTGAGACTTCTGGACCCTCTGGAACAGTGTGGTCCAACAGAACTTTCTGCAACAAAGAAAATATTCTATATCTGCACCATCCAATATGGTACTCACTAGCCATGTCGCTAGAGTTGGGTTTACAAAGGGCACAGACAAGGAAAGGTCTTCTTCCTCTCTTAAGGGTCATGCACATATCCTCCCCTTTGAGAATAGGAAGAATGCAGGTTTCTTCCTCCAGAAAAATTCACATACAAAAATTTGCAGACAACTTCTGGAGCTTCAGGGACCCCCTGAAGCCCTGTCATAGACTCCAAATTAAACAATGCTTCCCTAGGGTAAGTGATTCATTCATTCACTCATTCATTCATACCACAAAGGTTTATTGAGCACGTCTATGTGCCATGCCTTGTTCTAGGCTCTGGGGATTTAGCAGTGACTAAAACTGGCAAAATCCCTGTTATCATAGATTCTGCATCCTAGTGTGAGCAGACAGACAACAAATAAGATAATCACAGAAAATATATGGTGGACAGTGATAGATATTAAAGAAAAAAAACTGGAAATGGGATGGGATGTTGGGAATGGTTTTCAGATGTAAATACTGTGGCTAGGGAAGGTCCCAGTCAAAATGGCGAGAAAGGGAAGAAACTGACAATTTGTTTGTTTTATAACAATCTTATAACAATTTTGGTTCAGAGAGATAGCGCTCACCAGACACTGTTTGAGGCACTAGGGAGAGATGGGGGAACCAGGCAGAAAGCTCTGCTGCTGGGGGCTCATTTCTATGGGGCAGACACATCAAACAAGCAGAAAGACATGTTAATATTCCAGGAAGTGATAAATGCTACCAGGAAAACAAAGCAGAGAAGAGGGAAAGGGACATTTATTTGCTCTTCCTTCCTTGCTTCATCAAATGCTTATTGAAGGCCCATGTGACATGTGCCAGGCCCCATGCTGGCCACGATGGGCACAAGGCTCATGGCCTCCCTCGGGGAGCCCAGCAGGGCCGTCTGAGGTCCTCCTGGGGGCCACTTCTCACCCCATGTCCCCACCACTCATTCCTTCATTTCATTCAGGCTCTGCTCCTGGTCTCCTCCTGGAGAGGCCTCCCCACACCCCACCATCACCCTGTCCTAAAGAGCCCCGTCCCACACGCTACTCTGCCCCGAGTCCTGCTGTATCTTTCCTCGGAGCGTTCACTCCCGCTGGACATTTTGTTCGACGTTGACTTGTTTATTGCCTGTGTCTCTCCTTTTCCAGAATGTGGGCTCTGCGAGAGCAGAGTTTGTCTCCGTTGTAGACTGTGCTATTCCCGGGGCCCAGCCTTATGCCCAGGCGTAGTAGGGGCTCAATAAATATGGAGCCGGAAGAGGTCTGCCCCAGTGTTCCTGCTGGGACCAGGGCTCAGTCCCTGAGAGAAGGGGGCACTCTACCCCCGGCTGCACTTAGTAGGACCTCAGTGGAGCCCGACCCTGGCTACAGCCGGCTTACTTCCCAGGGTCTTTCTACACTGGCCTCCCTCTCTTTGAGGGTGTATGTTTGCCTTGGGAGTAAACACCAGGAATGTCGTGTGTGTGTGTGTGTGTGTGTGTGTGTGTGTGTGTGAGCACATGCTGGAGGGTGGAGAGGAGGGGGTGGGCAGGGGTGACCGGCCTTGGGGGTGGGGCAGCCGCAGCAGCCGGGCTTGGTGACAGCCCTTCCTCTGCCTGCAGAGCTCGCCTGAGCCCGATGTGACCCTTACTCATGGCTCTTCTGGGAATTTGTTTATTTAGAGAAGATGGAGATTCTTTCTCATACAATGCTTAAGCCCTCTGACCCACTCTGGTTTAGAAAGCAGGAAGTAGCCTGAGTGTGGAAAGCCGTTCTGAGAAAGAAAAAATCCTTTTTTACTTTTACCTTGCAGCCCCCCTCCCCCATCCTCCTCAACTAACCCCGCCTCATCATAGAAACTAAAAATCACAGGCGTCTGGTCAACAGTCCTTTCCAGCAAACACGTGCAGAGTCGCAGGGGGTCTGGTGTGGGCAGGGACCCGGAGCATCCTGCCCTGAGCCCAGCACAGGGCCTGGCATACAGCAGGTGCTCAACAGTTGTTGAACGTGTGAATGAACATGGGCCGGGTCCTGCACGAACAGCTTGGATTCCGACAGGAGTGAGACCTGCTTCCGGCCCCATGGAGCTCACAGCTGCGGGACCCGCTGCAGCCCCATCGCCAGGTGGCCCTGGTAACGAGGAGACGCCTCTGCTAAAGTTCTCTGGATGGTGATCGTTGCCAGGGCCGGAGGGCTGGGCCGCCGAGCCCTTTCCTTCACGCTGCGGGCGGCCCCGGCTCTCTGCTGTTTGGCAGGGGAAAGGCATCTTTGAGAAAGCAGGAAGGCACGCTGACACATTTGGCCCCGTCTCCAAGTGAAAGTCCAAAGCCCATTACTGAAACGCTCTGCTCTCTAGTTTCATAAAGCAAAGGGTGAAAGGAGATCCCCGGACTCCAGGAAACTTGGGGCCTCGGGGAAGCGCCATACCCACAGTCAGCCGCCCACAGACAATGGGGAGCATCACAATCACAGCCCCTGCCACGGGCACAGACGTGAGCGCCGCCATTCAGGACCGCGTGGTGAAGGCTGTTCTTGCTCAAAGACACGATCCCTGCGTGCTGCGCGGCTGGGACTTCCAGGCACGCAAAGGCCTCTGGGCAGAGGTTGCCAAGAGTCAGCCATGGAGCGTAAATGGCATGGCTCTTTGGGAAGGCAGTTTGGCCATACCAAGCACAATTTAGGCTGTCCTCTGGACATCTCGGAATCACGTCTAGGAATTTGTTCTACATACTTACAAGGATATTAACTACAGCAGCGTGTGGAAGAAGAAACAAATGTCCATCAATACGGGACTGGTTGGATAAAAGGGACGTGATGGAATTCATTGCTGCCGTTTAAAAGAGTGAGGTAGATCTTTACATGCTTACTTGACAATATGCCCATTAAATAGTCTTATGTGAGAAAAAAATAGTTGCAGAATATATGCGGCTTGATACCATGTTTTGAAAAAAACCCTATTAAATAAATATATGTATATGTAAGTTTGCAGGTGTTTGTGTGTATAAATTCATTTCTCAACAAGCCCATGCGGGGGGGTGGGCGGTGACTGGTATTACTCCAACTTCCCAGATGAGGGAATTGGTACCCAGGTGCATCCTTGAGGTCACAGGGTTTCTGAGTGGAGGAGTCAAGACTGGAATCGAATCCAAGCCTGACCTTCAACCACTGCACAATCCTGACTGTATGAGCATGTGGTGGTTTCTGTGAGGAAAAGGTCTGATGGCAGACATGCCAAGCTGTTGATAACATACATTTCACATAAGCAAGTAATATTTTTGGAACTTAAAATGAAGATGTTTACAAAAGCAAAGAAAGGGGCTTCCCTGGTGGCACAGTGGTTAAGAATCCGCCTGCCAATGCAGGGGACACAGGTTTGATCCCTGGTCCGGGAAGATCCCACATGCCGCAGAGCAACTAAGCCCGTGCGCCACAACTACTGGGCCTGCGCTCTAGAGTCTGCGAGCCACAACTACTGAGCCTGTGTGCCGCAACTACTGAAACCCGTGCGCCTAGAGCCCGTGCTCTGCAACAAGAGAAGCCACCGCAATGAGAAGCCTGTGCACCACAACGAAGAGTAGCCCCCATTCGCCGCAACTAGAGAAAGCCCGCGCACAGCAGCGAAGACCCAACACAGCCAAAAAAATAAAAAAATAAAAATAAAAGTTCTCCCAGATCCCAAACTGCCCTCCTTCCCACATATATTCCTCCTGAAACATATTTCTGCCTCAGGGCCTTTGCAGTGGCCATTACCCTGCCTGGACCGCCCTTCCCCAGCTGTGCCTTCTCATTCAAACTGGAACCTCACATCACCCTGTTAAAAAAAAAGCAAAGAAAGCCACCACTGGACTCTTTCTTAGCTTGTCTTTCTAGCTGCCCAGGGACAGGGCAGGCACTCACCTCCTGGCTGCTCAAGAAAATATCGGTGTGGATTGGTTCTATCTGCACCGAGATGTCACACATCTGGGTTGTGTTCCTGGGCTTCTGTTCCTTCTCCTTGTGCAGCTGGAGTCTGTGTTTCTCTTGGGAGGCCCTAGGGCAGAGAAGATGAGACACTGGGCAGCAGAGTGGCTGGCAGCATGAATTCCGGCAACCGTGAATTACCTTTGTACCCACGAGCAGAATTGGAAAAGGGACTCCATTTTTACCGGGTACCAAAATCTTTGAGCCTTCAAGTCTACTGCCCGAAGATTTCTAGAGAATTGAGCTTCGGGGGACTTAAGGCTATAGTGACCAGAGAGGCAGGCCCCTACCCATCCTTGCTTCCTGCATTGGGTCTGCGGGACACCTGCTGTGACATTCATGGTGGGTATTTACTGTGTGTCTGCTGTTTCTAACACTTATTATGTGTCAACCCTTCTATTTCTCATAGAAGCCCCATGAGGTGGGGACTCTGCTTGCCCTGTTTTACAGACAAGGAGAGAGACATACAGCAATTTGCCTGTGGTCGTGGAGCTTGTATGTGAAGGCGCCTGGCCTCGAATCCATGCAGCCTGGGTCTGGAGCCTGTTCTTTTAACCACTATGTGAATCTGCCTTGGCCATGAACCACGGAGCACATGAAGCTACAGGGTATACATGAGATATCAATTCTATGCAAACTTTCTTGGGAAAAACATTAATCTTATGTCAAAATGTGGATACACTATAGATGAAAACGCAAACTCACATGTATTTTTGAGACGAATCCGTGGGACAACAATATATTTAGTTTAAGCTGCCCTCTGACACCTCCAGTCTATACCTTTATACGGTCAATATTTACTATGTTCCTTTATATGGCAGGCACCGTGTGAATGCTGGGGAGTCAATAGAGTCTACACAGGGGTTCTCATGGGGAAGGCAGACAATCAGCAGGTGGGAGCAGCCTGGCTGTGTGAGAAGGGTTCGCTCAAGTGGCATGCAGGAGCTGACGGAGCCCAGGCAGAGCAGGAGCCCTTGGCTATGTTTGGTGAGGGCGAATGATGGAGGGCTTCCTGGAGGAAGTGGCATTTAAGCTGAGACTCATCTGGAATATTGGGCAGGAATGTCTAGATGCACAGAACTGAGCAAAGCTTTGTTTTAAATGATGAGGTTGTAAAGCAATGAAATGTATGTCATTCATTCATCTACTCATTCATTCAACTCTTCAACCAGCATTGACTGAGCACCGCACCCCCCCCCACCCCCCCCCCCGCCCTGCCTCTCTGTGCTAGGCTCCCTGGGCACTTGGGTGTGCCTGGGCTCCTCACACCCGCCATGCAGACCTTCCTACCCACCTGAGTGCCTGCTTGAGGACCTCTAGCTCCTTGTCCTTCTTCTCCACCAGGCTGGTCATCTGTGCCATCTTTTCCTTGAGCACACTCAGCTCGCTGCTTTGTTGCTGGACCAGCGCCACATTCCGCTCCAGTTCCACCTTCTGCTTCTCGTTAAGCTCCCCTGGGAGTGACGTGGAAGCTGGTGAGGGGGTCTCCCGCCCCGGGTCTCTGCGAGGGCCACAGCAGCTCTGCCAGGCCTCTAAGAACCACGAGGCGGTCCATCCTCCAGGAATGCTCAGGGGGCTTCAGTAACGGCCAGGAGGTCTGCGTGCATCTTCCCCCCAAAAACAGCAAAATAGCCCACCGGCAATACCTTTCAGTGAGTGCTGGCGCCATGAGGCAGCCCGTGAGGCGCCTGCCCGGCCCCAGCTGTCAGGACCTGTGAGCCTGTGGCATTCTAGGTCACCTTCGGCTGCCTGCTCTGCATGTTTGCCTACGGCGTTCTAAGGCCTCTGGAGACTGCTCTGCTCGTGAGCCTGCCAGAGGCAACAGCCTCCAACCACGGACCGGTGGAGACAGGCTGGGGTACACAGCCCAGCTCCCTCCCACCCCAGGTGGCACCCTTGCGACCACACTGACCACACTGCAGTAGTAAGCTCGGTCCCCCACTGTGCCCGCTGACTGACAGCACAGCCGTTATCTGCTTTCTTCCCCCTCCTGTCTTACTTCACTTCCACTGCTGTTTTCCCTGGGATCATCTCTCAAGTAAACCACCTGCAGTGGAATTCTGGTCTTGGGGGTCTGCTTGTGGGAAAACCCAAAGTAAGACACCTACACTGGGACTTCCCTGGCGGTCCAGCCGCTAAGACTCCGCGCTTCCAGCGCAGGGGGCGAGGGTCTGATCCCCGGTCGGGGAACTAAGATCCCACATGCCACAGGGCCAGAAAAAAGACACCTACATTGCCTTGAATCTTCAAAGCAACCCTGCAAGGCAGTTCCTAGTAACACCCCCATGTCACAGGTGCAGAAACTGAGGTTCACAGAGGTCAAGGGACTTGCCTAAAGTCACCCAACTAATAAGCAGCAGACCCAGAACTGGGTCCAGCGCCTCCCCATTCTAGAACTGGACACTGTAGCCTCTCTCCCATGTGTTCTCATAACTTAGTATGGAAAAATCACTCTTTGAGAAATCCTGCCATAAAAGCCTTGGGGGTATCAGCTGGTCCAGACACAGGGAGCAAACACCACTGAAGGTCTGGGGTGCACACGGTTTGAGATGGGGACAAGAGGAGTGTTTCCTCCCTCCACCTCCCCAAACCTAGTTATACCCCCCGACTCCTGCCCTTTGGCTGGATGGAAGCTAGGGATGGGAAAAGAAGGCAGCTCTAAGAAGCAAGAAGAAGAGAGGCAAAAATAAAAGTTTGGGGAGAAGAAGGGTCAAGTAGGAATATTCAGCCAGACTTGTGTCCGTCCAGAAGAGAGCAGACCTCGGAGCTATTTCGCCCCTACTCTAGTGGTCTCTGACGTCCAAATCAACCCCGGGAGGCAGACGTGCTGCAGGTGTTTTTGCATCAGAGGAAGGAGAGGCCTGGTGGACACCTTACTTGAGGTCCCTAAGCTGTTGGGTGCTAGGACTTGTGCCGGCTGGCCTGCCCAGGGGCGCCCACGATTGACCCCCAAGCCTTTGCCCCCAGAGACAAATCCTCTGTGGTCATCAGAGATTCTCTCCGAAAAAGAAAGTTGCGTTTCCACACACAGGTCCAGAGTCATCTGAGAATGTTCCCTGTAGCCCCATATCAAATGGAATCAGTTCAACAGCCAGGATACAGCTCTTGCTGACCCTGAGCTAAGAGTACTGTGACAGCCCAGGAAATCAGGTTGAGTGGGATTTTTAATGCCCAGCTTTCCAACCCTTCAGACACGTTTCTTTCCTTTCTTGAGGTGGGTCAGGAAATCAAGTGACATGGGCAACTGTACCAACCTCTCAAATCTGACATTCGGCTATGGGCTTCAGTGAGGTTCTTCCTTAATCTCATGATGATCTCCTGCTGAGACAGGATTTCCTTCTGAGCGGTCAATAAATCCTCTCTGAAATTCACAGAAACAGACCAGGTCAGTTCAACTCAATCTCCGTGGTGTCTTGGGTGCCTGGAAGGGGCCAAGTACAAAGGCAAAGTGATGCCCAATCAGCGATGGTCCGTGCAATGCCAGTACCAGCAAGGGCAATAAGCACACTCTTTAAAAATTCTCAAAACAAAAATCCATTTTGATCCACCTTCATTACAAAGAAATACATGGAGACAGAACAAAGGATCCTGGCTGGGTTTGCTCTGAGGTTGAGATACAACTAATATGAAGATGAAAACTCTCGCTGCTCAAGCGTCTGTCAGCGTGAACCAATGCTCTTGTGGACTTTTGATCTTTGGTGCAAAGAGGAAGGAAGACTATTTTTGTGTGGGTTCAGGGATTCTTTGAGGACGAGGAAGAGGAGAGAGAAGAGGACGGTATGGCTTCCGTTCTCTCACCAGCTTCTTTTAATTCCTGATGGAGAGACGTGGTGCCACGTGAGTGACTGGTGCTCATGGGACCCTTTGCAGAAGTGTGGGCCCCGGGGCCCAGAAAATCAAGGAGGACACAGGGAGGGTGGGATGAGGGCAGCTCTTTGGCCCCATGCCCCAGAGGGCAGGACGTCTTTGGCACCATGACGATCAGGGTGGCTGACAGGGAAGCAGTGTTCCCTGGGAAGGGGCCCAGCGTGACAGCGGGAGAGGTGCCTTGAGGGGGGTTATGAGCAGGGGTGAGACACCCCAGCCCTGAGAGACGCATGCTGTGTGTGTGTGTCTGTCTGTCTATCTGTCTATCTACTCCTTGGCTATAACTCTTCCAACTTGAGGATGAAACTCTGCCTCAAGGGTGTCCACAGCTAAGGAAGTGGACCAGAGAAGAGTAACGTGATGCTGATTCCAGGTCGTGGCTACTGCTGTCTTTAGAGAGAGTTCTTTCTACCAGGAGGAGTCAGTTAGGAACTTTTCAGAACAGGGAGGCTGAGTATCTGAGTATCTTTGCCTTCTTGGGGTAAAACCCCTGTGACATTAGACTTTGGTAACTGGTATGTGGTGCAGGGCTCAGGCTGGTGGCTTGTCTTTTTCGAGAAACTTTCTGAATCCTTTCTCTGCATCACATTCCTGCCTACTGGTTTGTACACTGCTTGTCGGTGGCTTTCAGGATCTTTCCCATCCATGGATTTTGTTTCTCTGGAAACTGTCAGCTCTTTGCGGCTCCAGGTATGGACTTTTGGGTTGGGAGGGAGTTTCAAGGTCGTTTAGTCCAACCTCTTAACTTTTAACCATCTCCAGGACCCACTCCACCAAGTGGTCTCCACTGTTTGAAACCTGCTTATAATACCCAGGAAGGCACTTGCCTCGAGCAGGTACTTGGGAAAAGTAGCCAATCATAGCGTTA
Source organism: Eschrichtius robustus (assembly GCF_028021215.1). NCBI lineage: Eukaryota > Metazoa > Chordata > Mammalia > Artiodactyla > Eschrichtiidae > Eschrichtius > Eschrichtius robustus. The sequence continues at coordinate 12,070,247 of NC_090826.1, read as the reverse complement.
GCTGGCATTCATGTACCTCATCTCACAAGCAGGGAAGCCGAGGCACAGGAGGTGACGTGACCTGCCCGGGGCCACACACCTGGAGAGTGTTGAGTTGGAATTTGAACATGCTTGAGAAACTAAACTAAAGGGATCGAAAAACTCAAATAGCAGCAAGAACAGCCCAGACTCAACTCCTTTTTGCAGACTCTGACAACGTGGCCAGAAGCAGGGGTCCGGTCGGGTACTCACATCAGGTGTTCACACACTGCGTCTTTGGCGGTGCTCTCCACCGGAGGTGCTGCCACAGTGTCTTGCTGTGTTCCCCTCTCCTGGGCTGAATCAGAGGGACAGGCCAGTGTCATCACAGTCCTACAAGATGGATGTCTTCCTTCCCCTTTGCTTGTCAACACACCTATGTCTTTCTCAACTTACAAAGCTTCCCTATGCCCCCAGCCCTCTCCACCTAATGGGGACCAACGTGTGTTCTGTGTCACAGGCTGCCGCCTCCCGCCGCACCACGTATGAGCTCATGAAATCTTCCCAGCTGCTCTCTAAGGCAGGGATCGCTGACTCCATTGAAAGACGAGGAGATGGGCGCAGGAGGGGCGGGACCTGCCGGTGACCACTCAGCTAAGCGGTGAGAGGTGGAGCCTTAACCCCTGGGTCGCACCTCCTGCCCTATTTCCTGCTCTCCGCTCAGACAGGAGTCTCGTCCTGTCCTCACCTCCCGCTTACTCCTCAGCCCACTGCCTTCCAGTTTCCGCCCTCACCCTCAGTTCACCCACTCATTCATTCGTTTGACAGATGCTTAGGGAGCATCTGCTTGATGGCACGCATGGATCTAAGAGCGGGGTGACAAAGATGTAGTCGCTCTCGGGCCCCAGCTGAAACATCCCCCCTCCGACCTGGACTTGGGCTGGGAGACTGAGTCCCCCCGCCGTGCCCGTGCCGGGGTGCCCTGTCCATCCTGGGGCCCCTGTCAGGGCAGTGATTTGGCTAGCTGCCTGGCCTGTCCATTGCTGAACCCCCATTGCCTAGAATGAGCTTGGGACATAATAGATGATCAGTTATGCATGTTGAGTGAATGAATCCGTGAGGTGAGCCCTGACAGCTTGTCAACTGGCTTGAGACTAGGACCAGGGTTCTCAACCAGTGGGGAGTTTATCCTGAAGGGGACATTTGGCCATGTCTGGAGATATTTTTGGTTGTCGCACTGGGGTGGGGTCGGGTGCTACTGGCCTCCAGTGGGCAGAGGCCGGGGACACTGCTCAGCACCCTAAGTGCACAGGACGGCCCCCAACCAAGAGCTCTCCAGCCCAAATGGCAATACCAGTGCCGAGGATGAGAAAGCCTGGCCCGAGGCCTCTACTTCCAGAACTCTCTTCCAAGAGCTCACTGTCTTTAGTTTTACGCATCACCTTGGTCATTCAGGGCGAAGAAGTGCTCACAACTCTTGAGTTCTTTCTTTAGCCTCTTTTTTTTTTTTTTTTTTTTAAAGAGATAAACCCCAGCTGGTTATGAAAGTGCATTAGACAAAGTCGCAAATTGCTGATGGCAGAGAGATGCCTTTGAAAGGCCCCTGCACGGGACGATTCCATGTGGAAAAGATGATTCCCGTTGTGCTGCTCTGACACCCCTAACAGCCCTGGCAGCCTGTGCCCCTCGCTGGCTGACTGGCTCAGCACAAAGGCTGTCCCTGCTCATTGCTGTTACTTCTGTTGAACCTGGGCCTTGAGGGCGCCTAACCTTGCTGTGTAACAAGAAGAAAAGGCCTCCAGACAATAGAGGAGCTTTTAAATGAGGCGCAGACTTTTCTTGTGCATCGGCCTAGGGGGACCCACAGGGTCATCAGAACCTGCCCTGAACACTAAGATTTCCTCGGCGTCTCTTTGGACCAACCTGGGTCATTGTCCTTCAACGTTGCAATCTCTCCTTCTATTTTTTTATGGTGTTCGGTCACTTTCTGGAGTCTTTCTTCAAGACTCACAATCGTCTGGGAGTGCTGTTTGATTTGCTCCTTGTATTCCATGATCTGTTTTTCAAATCCGTGCTTCTGTGATTCCTGTTCTTCTTGGAGGGCCCTTACTGTGTGCTGTTGCAGCTGCATCTGCTCCTCCATCGTGATCTGGGAAAATGGACATGGTTAACATGATCTTGGGAGCTGGATAAGAGGACGATAACAACAATAACAACATGGGCCCCCTGCACCCACCAGCACCAAGCTCCGCCCCACCCCAGGACCTTTGCACATGCCGTTCCCTCTGCACGGTACAATCCTCCCCCAGCTCCTCGCATGGCTGACTCCTCATGTGACAGGCCTCAGGTCCAATGTCACCTCCTCAGAGAGGCCCTCCCTGACTGCCTATCTGAAGGAGACATCATCCTGTTTTATTTCCCCTGAGGCACTTGTCACCATCTGAATGATCTCATGTCTTTATTTCTCGCTCCCACTGGAATGTAAGCTCCATGAGAGCAGAAACTTACCCTTTCTTATTTACCAATATCCCACAGCATCAGTGTCTAGATCCCTGCCACAGCATCTAGACCCAGATGCTCAGTAAGTATTGGTTGAATTAATGAGTGAACAATTTTATAAGAGAAAAGTGAATGAATTTGTAGTTCTTAAAAACAAAAATGATCAGTGGTCCCCTGATGGTGAGTCAGAACCTTACCTGTGACCGCCCCCCCCTTCCTCCCCTCTCGGGATGACGTCATTCTCCTGCTACCTGGATGACGTCATCCTCCTCCTCCTGATTCCCTTAACACATTGAGCCTCTGATCTTCTCCAGATGCGTAAAGTCTCTGCCTGAGACGCTCACACGCTTCCGCTCTCTCAACAATCACTCCACCAAGGCTATCTTCCAAATTTTGTTCCCATGTCTTGCTTCCTGCCCCAAATCTATTTTTTTGCCCCACCAAAAGTTTGGGCAACTTTTGAACTTGGTACTCCACCCTCGTCTCAGTCTGAATTCTTCACCTTCTCCAGAAGACAGCCCCTCTCCCACAAGAGACCCCCCCCCCCCACCACCACAAACCCCGACCCCCATCTTTCCAGCATCTCCACCGTGTGCCGTCAGCTCGCCCGGTGCCCTGGCTCCAAGCTCGCCCGCCTCCTTTGGCTTCTCCCTCTCCTCAGTACTCCTGTCCTGTCAATCAGTTGTCAAGTCCTGCCATTTCTCTGGTCACTCTCGCCAGAGCGGTTCCTTCCTTCCCCTCCTCTGCTGCCCCGAGTGTCCAGGTCCTATGATTCAGTACTAGAGCAACGACGTGCCACGCCCTGAGCTGGTGTCTCCAAGTCCAGTCCCACTCAGGTTCACTCTGTGCACTTCTGCCAGGTCAGTCCTCATCACCTCCTTGTCAACAGACCTATCTGGTCAATGTATGAAGGACAGGCGAGTGCAATATTGAGCCCTGCTGGTGGAGGGCCTTGAATGCTGAGATAAAATGGAAAAACATTACCTTAACGTCTGAGGAATAGTCACTGATCCCTAAATTCTGGCGCTGCTCAGGGCTTCAGCCTGATCCTGTGAGGACCCCGAGTTACAACATCTTAGAAGACCCTGGACAGAGGGCGTCATCATAGCTTCTGTTTACCTTTTGTACTAAACTAATGCTTCTCAGCAGAGGGTGATTTTACCCTGCCAAAGACATTTGGCAAAGTTGGAAGACATTTTTGGTTGTCACAACTGGGGAGGAGGGTGCCACTGGCATCTTGTGGGTACAGAACAGGGATGCTATTACACATCCTATAAGGCACAGGACAGGAGAAAGAATTACCCCACCCGGAACATCAACAGTGCAGAGGCTGAGAACCCCTGGTCTAAACCACGCATCCTCATGGCATCGTGATCTTGCATTGAAGGGAAAATTCTCCCGTCCCCAGAAGGCACCGACTTACCATTTTCGTCTTGGCAGTTTCCAGTTCAGCCAATGTTTCACTTAATTTCATGGTGAGGCTCTCTGCTTTTAGACTTTCAGCCGTCTTTGTTTTCTGAGTCTTTTCTACCATGGCCAGTGCATCATTTAATTTATTATTTAAAATGTCTTCTTTTTGCATTTTTAAATCTATTTCCTAGACAAACAGCAAACATCAAATTAACAGAAATTCAGGTATAAATATTTACCCTAGCCTCCCCCTCCCCTGTTTTCAGAGAGGAAGTGACCTCTGTTCTGGTATTGTTCTGTTGATCCTTTTAAAGTCCAAAGTCCATGCTTCCTCTGGAAGGTTCCAATGATTACAGAACTCTTTTTTTTATATGCAGCTGAGATCTGTCTACTTGAGATTTCTGGTCTCTGAGCTCAGTTCTGTCACCTGGAGCTCATTGAACAAGTTTTATTTCTCTTTTATGAGACAGCCCTTTAAATATTTGAGGAGGGCTGTCATGTCTCTCCCTAAATCTATTTTCCAGGATAAATGTGCCAAGTTCCTTCACCCCTTCGTCACAGGACCTGCCTTCAGGACACTCCTCCATCTTCCTCTGTGGCTTCGGCCCTGGGATGACCTCCCCTCGTCCCGTGGGGCCCCGGCAAGATTGGACTCTGGTCGCCGTGTCCTCAACACCTTCTCCCTCCTCCCGGGACCCATTCTTTCGATCTTTGTCAAAATTCTACTCTCCTCCTTGGGTCCATGCTCCAACACTGTGGAATGTGGGCTTCGTGACAGGCACTGTGCTGGGGCTGGACGGACTTTATTTATTTATTTGACTTCATTTTTTAGAGCAGTTTTAGGTTCACAGTAAAACTGAGCAGAAAGTACAGAGTTTCCATGGAACTCCTGCCCCCATCACATGCACAGACCCCTCCACTGTCAACATCCGCACCGGACTGGTACATTTCTTACACTGATGAACTTGCCTCCACACATCACGATCACCCAAAATCCATAGTTTACGTTAGGGTTCACTCTTGGTATTGCACATTCTGTGGGTTTGGACAAATGTACAGTGACATGTGTCCACCATTATAGTATCATCCAGAATAGTTTTACTGCCCTAAAAACCCTACGTATTCCATCTGTTCACCACCCCCCACAACCAATCCCTGATCTTTTTACTGTCGCCATAGTTCTGCCTTTTCCAGAATGTCATATAGTCGGAATCATACTGCATGTAGCCTTTACATGAACATTATTTAATCCAATCTAAAATATATTCTTGAGGTGCAGTGCTGGGCATTCCCAGACTCTGTTGGGGGTAGTGAAAACTGGTATGACCTTTCTGGAGGGTCATTTGGGAACGTGTATCATGAGCCTGAAAATGCTCATATCCTGTGACCCAGTGATTCCACTTTTGGAGATGTATCTTAAGGATATAACTACACACGCGCACAAAGCCCGGTGCGAAGGGCTGTTCAGCTAAGCATTTTTTACTTCAGTGAAAGTGAGATACAGCCCAGTGCCCGAGGGGAAACGAATCGGGGTTCACCCAACACAGTGCAAACCCAGGTCATCCTTTACTGGCAGGTTGTAGAAGAAAGTTCAATGACATGTGGACATACTTGTAATATGTTAAGTCGATACACAGCGTGCACAGTATAACAGTGTAAATCACTTTGTAACAAATCGATATTTGTCGATCAACATATAGCTGGTCCGGAAGGAATCACATCAAAATGTCACTAGTGGTAACTGCTCAGTGGAATCATGAGTGAGTTTCCATATTTTTCAGAATTTCTAGAGCAAACAGGTGCTCCTCTTACACTTGGGAAAGGAAACTGATTTTTTTTTTTTTTTCCGGAAACAAAACAAAACATGATTCTCATCATGTGATGCCTGCGACCCTCATCTGGGAGAAGCTTCATTCTCTCGGTACCGTCACTGAACTCTCTCTGTTCTTATTTGGGATCTTGACGTGGTCGTTACTGTTGAGAAATCCCATTGCAGACAGTGTGCAGACCTGCCTGAAGGAGGCGCTCCCTGGGGTCCGTGGCAGGCACACCACAGAGCAGTGACGCTCCAGCTGTCCCAGGGAATCCACAACAAACTGAGATGGCTTCGTAGCTGGGCCAGAACACGCTGCCTGGCATCTTTGCTCCTTGCCAGCTACTCAGCAGCTTACTCAAGATCAGTGTTCCGGCGGGTCTGAATTAGTTTCTCTTCTCCCCTCTCTCCTCTTTTTCTCACATAAATCCTGTTTTCACCGGTGTAGATGAAATCAGTCTTTTGAATGCTCTTCCCTGTGTACAAGTAAAACAGCATGCAAATAAGCAACTCTACGTCTGAGTGGGTCTTTGACCTTGTACTTCCTTGGTCTTTCCTGGTAAATGGCGAGTCCCCGGGGACAGAGTCCCGTTTCTCCTCGTCTGGTGTGATGCCACCAGCCTGCCTTGAAGGTTGTTGCGAGACCTTGCCCTCTGGTGTCACCGTTGTTTTCTCTAAGGTGGTCGTTGACATGCTGTTGGTTGCATTATAGAGCCTCCTCTGTGATGACCCTGAGGATACGTGCTCTCTGGGTCCAGCACCCAGAATGGTCTCATTTCCAGGAGCACTTGGTCCAGTTTTGCTTGTGAACTACACAACCTTTCACTGTAACTGCTGGAATAAAAACTGTGACCCATTCATTGATTTCATAATACACACTTTTTTTTTTTCTTTTTTCTTTTGCATTAGTCTCATTCCTAATCCATTTTCTGCCCTGAATAATCTACTTTAAAACTCTAATTTCTCCTTTTCTCCTACCCCTAATTGAAGTACTGTGTGGAAGAGCCATGGTGAATCACTGGGGAAACAAGGCTGTGTGTAGAGATGGCCCCTCTTGGGCTCTCTCTCGGCCTGCAGCGTCCGCCTGCCCACGGGGAGTCCTGCACAGGTGCATCAGCCCAGAGCTGACAAGTCTTGCATCACTTCACCCAGCTCTGCTCTGCTTCCTCTGGAGATGCTCCAATTGGTCAAGGCCCCTCTTAAAGTGGTGCCCGGGACTGATATGTAATCCAGATGTGCTTTACTGGCACTAGTCTTCCTGGAGTAGCCTTGTTCCAAGAGCACCAGCTCCACTTGGGCTGCTTGTTAAAAATGCAGATTCCTGAGTCCACCCTACAGACAGTGAATCAAAATTTCTGGGGGCGAAGCCCCGGGATCGGGCGTTTAAAACAAACCCCCCCAGGGGACTTCGCTGGCGGTCTGGTGGTTAAGACTCCACGCTTCCACTGCAAGGAGCATGGGTTTGATCCCTGGTTGGGGAACTAAGATCCCGCATGCTGCGTGGCGCAGCCAAATAAAGAAAAATAAAAAAGAAAGAAAAAGAAGAAGAAGAAAAAAATAACCCCCCAGTGATTCTACGTATGCTAATGTTTGGGAACCTTTCTTTGAAGAAAACGACCTAAGATCGATGTGAATAGACCTAAAGATCTGTTTAGTCCCATCTGGTCTACTTATTTATTTATTTGGCTGCATCGGATCTTTGTTGCGGTATGTGGGATCTTTCGTTGCAGTGAGAGGGCTCTTCGTGATGGCGTGCGAGCTCCTCTCTAGTTGTGGCGTGTGGGCTCTAGCGCGTGCGGGCCTAGTTGCCCTGCGGCATGTGGGATCTTAGTTCCCCGACCAGGGATTAAACCCGTGTTCCCTGCATTGGAAGGCAGATTCTTAACCATTGGACCACCGGGGAAGTCCCAGCCCCATCTGGTCTTGAAAATCCTTTGAAATTGTATTTACCTGTATTTAAATTTAACCCACTATTGTCAGGTTGTGTGTTTATCATGTGCCTTGACTTCTGAGATATCGGCTTGCGTGTGTGTGTGTGTGTGTGTGTGTGTGTGTGTATGTGTGTCTTGTACTGTTGGGACCCAGGAGGGGTGAATTCAGTCCTCCAGCTTAGAGGTGCCTAAGACAGGGTCCTGTGCAACAACTTCTGCTTCTACTGCATCTCCTACTCCCAGTAATAATCGTAAACGTGGTTTGATTATGAAGGTGATGATAGCGATGATGACAGATTCTGGTGGAGAAATAGCACCAAGGCGATCAGACATTCAGACATCTATATCCTGCCGCCCCCTCTGTGACCCCGGGCAGCTGAGCCCACACCAAGCTCAAGGATATAGAGAGGAGGGGTGATGATGAGAAGTCCTGGAGTCAGGTAGTCCTGGGTTCAGATTCTGCCCCTCCCCTTCCTGGCTGTGAGATAATAATAATAATAATAATAACAACAACAACAACAACAATAATAAAACATGCAGCATTCACTGAGTGCCAGGTGCTTGTCCCTGTGTATGTTAGCAATCAAGCCTCACAGCTCCATGAGGCTGATCTATTGGATCATCTGTATTTCATAAGTGGGGACACCAAGGCACAGAGGTGGCAACTCCTGCCTAATGTCCCACAGCCAGGGGGTGGCAGAGGTAGGATCTGAGCCCAGACCGCCTGCCCCCAGAGCCTGGTGCTCAGCCATGCCGGCTACTCCGTGTCTCTTCCTCTTTGAGACTCATACCTCCTTCTGCTTGGTTATGCGGTTCTCCAGATCTTGCACCTTTTTCTTTTCCTTCTCTATGGCCTCCTTCGCTTTGTGTTTCTCGTAGGCGATGCTGTTCTCTGAAATCTGGAAGTCAACAACAAGCGGCTTGAGGGTGTGTGCACGAGAAAGGAAGGGAAGTGACACGGCAAGGGGAAGCCAGGATGAGTCATCGTTGACACCAGTGAGTCAGGGTTTGGGAGCGAGAGCTCAAGGGACAGGATGCTCGCTGGAGAGAGAGGTGAGGAGGGTGGCGTGCCCAGCACGGTGAGAACCCGCAAGTCACGTCTTGGTTAGCTGTGTCCTTAAAAGAGAGAGTTATTCATCTTTCAGGATTTCTGGGCTGGTGTTCAGGAAGTGACAGGCTGGTGAGTGTTCAGGTCAAGGCATTTGGCGCTGAGCCGCGAACTAAGCTACTAAACGGACAGGTGATGGCACCAGTGTGGTCCCTTGTTGGGAAGTACCTGGCCTCTTGGGAGGTGGGGCAGGAGAGGCAAAGCGCAGGGGTGGGGGGGCGGGAGGGGTTGGGGGGAGACACCTCCTGTGCCAGCAGGCCTGACGCCTGTGGCTTCAAAGGACACTGGCGGTCTCTCTCCAGCCTACAAAGGCTGGCATCCAGAAATTGAGGCCCAGGACAGTTTGGGACTGAGAACATGTACCCCACAGACACGGTGATGGGGAGGGGATTGGAGCCCAGCCTCACCTACACAAGCCCCAGGAGGGAAACAGCCAGAGTAGGGTCGAGAAACTCTATTTGCAGTTGTTGAAACTCTTGTAGTTATGCCTCCCGTACAAATATAAAGTTCACAAGAATAACATTTTAATGAAATAAATAATTTATATATGCATAAACAAAAGACTGGAAAGCTATGTACCAAAATATAAATAATGGCTATTTGGGGGGAGTTGAGATTATGGTAATTTATATTTTCTTCTTTTCACTGGTGTGTATCTTCTAAATTTTCTTTAGTGAACGTGCATTATTGGGTAAAAAGAAAAACTACTGACATTGCTATACTTTGCGGGTGGGTGGCCCTGGAGAAAAGACGATCTTCCCGACAGCCTTGCTGTTCTAGCATTGCGTCCTGGGCCTCCATCCCCCCTGCCCTGCTCTGCACACGGGCCTCCCCGCCCCACCTGGGCTCTGACTCTCTTCCCTGCATGGGCTTGGCATTTTCCCACTGCCAAGTCTGCCTAAGACTGTCCAGACCCCACCCTGCCAGTCTGCGTCCTGCCTGATGTAAGAGGCCACATGCCCCGTGGGAGGGCTCCCTCCCTTCTCTTATTCTGCGCCGCTTGGCAAATTACAAATGAAAATGATGATGATGATGATATTGCCCACTCTCTAAATTCTGCAACACGAGCGCCTGCACCGTGCGCTGAACGCGAGCCCCCAGGTGGCATCTGCCCCCCATTTAGCAGGTAAGGACACGGAGGCTGTAAGTGAGGTGATGAGAGGATGAGTAACGTGCATCAAGGTCACACTGTCAGGAAGTGGTGGTGCCAGATCAGATGCCAGTGCCCTGCCCTAGCCATCCTGCTGGACCTTGCCTGAGCTGTCCTCCTGATTCAAACCCCACCCTACCTGGAGGCAGGAGACACGCTTGTGTATTCAAACGTAGACTGGCACAGAGTCTGCCACCCTGCTCAGCAGGAGCCCACACTCTAAAACCCCACCCCTGGCCCACCTGTATAAGGGATGATCTGGGGACAGCTGTGACCACAGTTTGGGTTCTACCCCTTAACAAGGCTCGCTCTGTGTCGGAGCTCCCTCGCCCTGTGTGGACTCTGACCTCACTTCCCTTTAGGGGCTGGCACAGTCTCACTCCCAAGGTCTTTGCTTGACTGTCCAGCCCCCATATCCCGCCATGCACTCCATCCTCCCCACCCGACTGGGACTCTGACCTCACCTGGGGAGGTGCTTCACAATGAATGCACAGACTCCTCGAAACAAACCTCTGTCACTACACCCACATTAGAGATGAGGGCACAGAGAGGGCAAGGGGCTTGCCCAGAGTCACACAGCATGTTAGGGCAGAGCTGGAATTGGGACCAGAATCGACACTTTTAGCCTACCCAGCTCTGCTGCTATGCCTCGCTTCGCCTCCTCTGTGTCTCCCTCCGGCTTTCTTCCTCTGACCCCTCATTTGGCTTCCATCTTGTTCCAGCTTGATTTCATTCTTCCCGTCCTGCCTCCGTCCCTCTGGCTAACTCAGGTCCCCCTCCTTTGCACTTGGGACCCCTGACCTAGTGGCATTCTCTTCCCACAGATGTTCCCGCGGTGTTCCCTCTGCCCTCCAGTTCTTACTCAAGGTCACCTCCTTGGAGAGGCCCTCCCCGCCGGCGGGCCCACGGGCTCTCTAACCCACCCTGGTTTTGTCTACCCCACAGCCTGTGGCTCTGGAGTCACCTGTGTTTGTTTACATGGTTGTCTGTCCTCCGCCCTAGAGTGGGGGGCATGGCCGTGGTCCGTCTAATGCTCTGCAGTATCCCTGACACCCAATAAGGTCTGGCACGTGGTAGGTACTCAGTAAATATTTGCAGATGGATGAATAAAACTGAATTAAACAATTCATTGAGTCACCAGCTTTGTTTTTGGAAGTTCCACGAGGGCCGGCACATGTCTGTGTGTGTGCCCCCTCTGTCCCTAGAGTCCGGCTCCTGGAGATGCCATCACAGGTCACTGAGGGCACGGCCACCTGTCCTCCTGGCTCCGGAGAGCCCTTCTTTGACTTTCAGGGCATGACTCGGGCGTTCATCCCTCCTCTAAGCCTTGGGGCCTGCCTTTCATGGCAGCTCCAGGCAGGTGAGGCTGGTAAGCCCAGTCCCCAGGCTGGTGGCAGTGGATGTCACTGGCTTGGCCTGGGCCTGGCACTTGGACGCCCCTTCCCCCTCCCACATCCCCCTGCCCTTGAGGGTGTACTTCTCATCTGTTCCAGAAGGCACTGACCCCTGGCGCTTATTTGATGTGACCACCGTGTGAGCTGGGTGTGTACCGTCTACTCCATCTTACTCTGCAATGTTTGGGTCTCTGTCTGTCCATCGGCCCAGGGAGGGTCTACTTTGGAGTCTATGAAACTAGGAGGCTGGAGCCAGGAGGGTGTTTTCCTACTGTGCCCACGCTGGGTGCATCATAAATACCTTTCGACGACGAGGAGGAGGATGCTGGCTGAGGGACTGACCCAGACTCCAACCCAGGGGGTCTCCCCTGGAGTGCATCTCCCTTCCCTAGGTAGTTGGCCAGCAGTGCTTTTGGAGACGGCCCTCCGTGTGCGAGTGAGGTTCTAAGTACTTAATGTACACTAACTCATTTAATCCCGCGAGGCAGGGGCTGTATCCCTCCCCATGTTACAGATGAGGAAACTGACGCACAGGAGGTTAGGTGATCTGCCCTAGGGTCATACAGCTGGTGAGTCCTATGATGTGATATCGGTCACTCTGAATGGAGGCACTGCTCCCCACCTGCCCGCTTTACCACCTGCTCTACATCAGGGCACCGAAACACAGCCTCACATCTGGTTCTGGAGCTCCTTCCAAAGGGCTTTTGGCTGCCACCGCCCAATTTCTCTCTCTCTGCTCCTCATACCTCCTTCTGCTGGGTTAAGTGGTTCTCCAGATCTCGCACTTTTCTCTTTTCTGTCTCTAAGGCTTCCTTCGCTTTTCTTTTCTCATGGGCAATGCTGCTCTCCAAAATCTGAAAATCAATGACCAGCCTTTTTGGTTGCCTGCACATTTAGGGGAAAATTGCTAATAACGATGATACTAATTATAATGACAGTAGCTCAAACGTTGGGGGTTGGTCTTCCGTGCCAGGGCCCAAAGCTTCCGTGCCAGGGCCCAAGGCCAGCGCTTCTCACCCACGTCACTCTAACGGCAACCTCATCAGAGAAGTTAGTGTCTGCATTTAACAGATGAGGAAACTAAAGAATGGAAAGTTGGTGAGGGTGCGGGGACCATGAAGTTTGTTAGTGGTGAGGCCAGGATTGAACCCCTCACGTTGCCTGTGGGTGGAGGCCCTGGCAGGGAGCAAGCGAGCAGAGGAGACCAAGCCTGTCTTATTTCAGAGTCTGAGCTCTTATCACTGTGCCAGGCAGCCTCTGTGATAAGAAGAAGAAGAATCTCATTAATAATGGAATTTCCCATTGTTGAAATAAATCTCTGAAAGACAATCAGGTTTCTGGAGGAGGGCAGTGTATTGAATTAATGAGCCATACGTAACAGTCTCTAGGAGGGGTGGGGGCAAAGCTCACAGGGGAAGCTCTGAGAGGATGTGGGCTGTGATTGGTATTTAGTGCCCGCAGTCAGGGAATTTCATCTGGGAAGCAGCTTGCTGATAAGCCGTTCAGTTAAATGGTTTATGCAAATTGCAGAAGGCTAGAAGTTGCCGGTAAGGCCCCTGTTTCTAGTCACTGCAAGAAAGAAGGGGCACCTCATATTCATCATCATTATGTTAAAAAAAAAAAAAAAAAAAAAGAAAGAAAGGGCACCTCAACTCTCAAATGGGTTGTGTTTTAAACACCAGCTTGGCAGATGTCTGGAATTTGGAACACGGTTTCCATTATAGCTGGTGGTTAGGGTCCGAGATTAGCCTGCAAAAATATCTAATCCATAATATGGAGGAAGTACTACACATTTTTATATATTTTGCAGTGAAAAGCAGTTTAAAAAACGCCAGCACTCAGCTGTTCCAATACCAGCCCTCAACGAAGCAGAAGAGCAGTAACATCACGGGAGCCTGGCGTCTCCCATGAGACGTGAGGCAGCCGAACTTCTGAGGAGGGTTTCGGGTTAAGACATTTTCCTGCTCCAGTGCGCCTGATCTCACGTCTACACGCGGGACTTTGCTCCCGGCAGCTCCTCTGCAGCCGAGACGGGCGCTACGCACTACAGGGAAGGCTGTCCTCGTACGACTCACGCCCAGGTCCCGTCCCCCTCAGCCACTTTGCTCCCACGCTCCTGGGCAGGTCATGGGAATTAACCTTTAACGTTACCTCCGAACCCGCATTATGACCTAGTGATTCTGTCGTCCTTAAAGATTCATCTGACAGGGGCTTCCTTGGTGGCGCAGTGGTTAAGAATCCGCCTGCCAATGCAGGGGACACGGGTTCGACCCCTGGTCTGGGAAGATCCCACATGCCACGGAGCAACTAAGCTCATGCGCCGCAACTACTGAGTCTGTGCTCTAGAGCCCGCGAGCCACAGCTACTGAGCCCGTGTACTGCAACTACTGAAGCCCACGTGCCTAGAGCCAGTGCTCTGCAACAAGAGAAGCCACCGCAATGAGAAGCCCGTGCACCGCAACAGAGAGTAGCCCCCGCTCGCCGCAACTAGAGAGAAAAGCCGGTGTGGAACAACGAAGACCCAATGCAGCCAAAAATAAAATAAATTAAAAAAAAAAAAAAAAAGATTCGTTTGACAGTGTGGAGGAAGGTCTAATAGAAAGAAAAATCAAATGACTGTTTGAAGTTGATCAAAGTCTGTGTCTGGGATTTTACTCTCAGGTTCCCTGACAAGAAGCCACGGAGAGGTCCTGCCGGGAGAAGTGGGCTGGCGCTCTCCTGGGCCTGGGTGACCCGGCCACAGCTCCTGCCTGCCACGGGGCTGTCCACCACCAGGCTTTCCTTAAATCTCCCTCCTGAAGTGCCCCGTGACCTCGAGATCTCTAAAATCGAGGGGCTTCCCCATCTTTGTTGGCCGCTGTGAACCCTCATGGCACCCTCCTCCTCCTCGCCACCCCTGGAGAAATAACTCAGGACCAGGTACTGACACTGTTTACACAGGCCTGTAGAGCACAGCTGCGCCGGAGACCCGAGCGAGACCCAACGCATAAACACTTTCCCTCTCTGGATCGGATCAAATGGCATGGGCTCTGCCCACCAGGCTCCTTATTTCTCCCTCACTGGTGGGTGGGCCAGGGTTTCACTCTGAGGAGTAGGGATGCGGTGGGGGATTGGTAGGAGGCAAGTGCCTAAACAGAAGCGGAAGTACAGTGATTGATAGTATTAATAGCTACCATTCTTTGAGTGATGATTCTGGGTCAAACACTTTAGTGTACATTATCTCTAATCTTCACAGCCATCCTTTAAAGAAGGTAGGTATTGAGCCGTAAGTAGCCCAGCCAGGCTGCAAAGCCTGCACTCCTCACTCCTCTGTGCTGCCCCAGGACTGAAGTGCTAATGAAAACATTTTGTAAAAAAGAGTCAGGGATCTGAGGGTGACCACGAGGTAAGTATGAGTGAACACTGTAATAGGGCTTTTCCAAAAGCCATTTTGGACACATCAATAGAAGTACAACATCTTCAACGCGGGAGAGAAGAGTCCTGCTCTAGGCCACTAAATGCTGGAGAACTGTGTCCAGTTTTGGCTACAAAGACTTTAGGAAGTAAATAGATGATGGGTTGCAAACTCAGATGCCTACAGCGGCTCGACAGTTACCCAAAGTGAAGTGGGTTGTGTGTAATGCAATAGGGAATGGCGAGGACTGTGGCAAACTTCTGCTACTTGGTTCCACTCCGGCCCGTTTTTGCCAAGTGGAAAGGAGGGCCAGATTTCCCAACTTTTCAAGGAGAGGATGGAAATCTGGATTTTTCAGTATATTTTATGAATTCAAGATAAAACACTCTAGGACCAAACATAACATGTCTGCAGGCCCTTTTCAGCCAGTGAGCTGACTTCTGGAGCACAGAGCAGCTCAGAGGAGCGGAACAAGGCCATGCTCCAGGACTGTGAATGGCATTTGGGTCTGGAGAGGAGCAGGTGCCTCTGTTTTCAAGCATCTATAAAAGGTTATTCTGTGGAAGAGAAAGTATTCAATAGACGGGTCTTGCAGGAGCCCGGGGGGCGGGTGGAGGACTGAAACCCTTCTGGGAGAAAGTCTGAGTCAGTTCAACCTAGGAAGGAAGGAAGAATGTTCTGCCAGCCCAAGGCATCAACACTGGGACGGGCTGCCCTGGGCTGCAGAAAATTCCTTGGTGGTGGAGCTGAAGGCTGGATGATTTTAGGATGTTGTTGGAGGATACACGCAGCCCTGAAGTCCCACAATTCTGTAATTCCTCCATTTTTGTGATTTGGGATACAGTCTCTGCGCAGAAAATGCTCATGTCACCAATCCCACCTTGTCCCCTATCTAAGGCTGTATTTTACGCTGTTTACAATTTTTCCAACTAATTGTGAAGACTACAGCTCTAGGGTTCTCTCCTAGAGTGCCCCTTGCTTCTTCCCAGACTAGCTGAGCCCTCCCAAGGACAAATCACTCTAGGAAACTCCGCCACGCGCTTCTCCCCATCATCTATGGTTCTAAACTTCTTCCATTTGGCCCTCAAGCCGGATTTGGGCTGGAGCCAACTATCTCCCCGAGCTGCGTACCTCCTTCTGGCGGGTTAAGCGATTCTCCAGCTCTTGGACTTTGCTCTGTTCTTCTTCTAATGCTTCCTTCGCTCTGCTTTTCTCCCGAGAAATGGTTTCCTCCAAAGCCTGAAAGTCATGACTGTTGTTTAATAGACATGGTTACCATAGTAGGAATCTGGACTCTGTGCCAGACACTGCACGGATTAACTCTTTCACTTCTCACAACAACCCCACAGAAAACTGTGGGCAGTATGCCTAGGGGCTAAGAGTACGGGGTCTGGAGTCGGCAGGCCCAAATTAGAGCCTCCTGTTGATCCTTCCTAGATATATAGTCTTGGGCAAGTGAGAAGCTTTAGAAGCCTCAGTTTCCCTATCTGTACAATGGGGACAGTAATAGCGCTTCCTGCATTGGGTTGATGTGAGGAGCAGATGAGATGATGAACATGAAATACTTGTCACATGATAACTATTCACGAGTAAAGATCAATCATTTCTTCTGTCATTTCGACTTTGCAAAGGAGGAAACAGGCTTAGAGAGATTAAGGAATCTGTTCAGTTTACTAGGAAATCACATCAACAGGAGTTTGAACCCTGGTCCCTTTGACCCTAGAGCCAGGAGTTGGCAAGCTATGGCATCTGGGCCAAATCTGGCCCGCTGCCTGCTTTTTTGTAAATAAAGTTTTATTGGCATCCCTCCATGCTCATAGTGGGTTGCCTATGACTGCCTCTGCACTGCAACAACAGAGCTGAGAAGCCACAACAGAGACCATACGACCCGCAAAACTGAAAATAGATACTATCTGGCTCTTCATGGAAAATGTTTGCTGATCCCTGATTTAAACCATTAGTGTGTGCACAAATCAGAGGACGGCTGCTAACAGATCATAATAAAAAAAAGAACGTTAGCTCCGTAAGGGAACCTAGAATTTCTTACCATTGAAACAGAGTCCTCAGACAAGCTAGGACTCGTGACGAGTTTAATTAATGAATTCTGACAAACGTATTTTTAGAAAGGGTGGGGGTGATGGTGTCATGTGGTATGAGGGAGGTTCATTTAAAATCGGGGCACCTGGCACTCGAGTCTGGAACAGTACTTTCAGATGAGTCCCTGGGGTCAAGCTGATCAATGTGCGTGTCTGGGGAAGGATGACCCTAGACGGGACAACAGTGGACATGAACAGCGGCACTCTGTCTTGGTGGGTCCCTGGCATTGCGTCCCCCTCTGGATGGGCTGGTGTGAGCTCTGAGGTTTGTTGTGATTAAAGGGGGATTGATGTCAGCCCTTGAAACCCTGTATCTGTTGGAATCAATGTTACAAATGGGCGTCTGGGAGGCCCAGGCCGGTGCCCAAGGTGATGTTGAACATGCTGGGGCTGCAATACCGTACATCCACAGTGGGAACAAGTCAAACCAAAGTTAAAACTAAAATAAGACATTTGGCAAGGGAGAAGTTAATCAGAGAGGAGGGAGGAAACAGGTGGAGAGTCTGGTGAAGATTTTGAAGATTCCTACGTTCTTTCTGGTTTTATTTCCCTCTCTGTGGAAATGCACTGGCTTTTTCTATGTCTAATTGCCCTTCTGGAGGGAGCTGCCTTGATTTAAGGCTGTTGTTAATAGTACCTTTATGTGGCTCACAGGTGATTTTGGTCAGGTGGTTCTTCCTTTTTAATCTTTTATTTCACAAAAGGCAGAAAGGCAGAGAAAGAGGCAAACAGGAGAAGAGGTAGTGGGGCACGAGCTAGAGGATGAAAGGAAACAGGCAGAGGTCTTTGGCTCTTGGACAGTTCTGGAGAGTGAGGGTGTGTGACAGAGAAGGACGGTCCAAGCAGGAAGTCACCAAGCTTCCCCTGGTGAAGGTGGAGGAAACGGCAGGTCCAGTCCTTCTCAGGGGAAGAAGGGAGGTGCTGGGGGAGAGTTGGGGTCCAGCGGATCTGGTGCTGCTGTCCTGAGGTGGGTGGACGAGGGGCAGCACGCAGTGGCTCTCCACCGTGGCGGCACATTGGAACCACCAGGGAGAGCTTACCAATCCCAGTGCCTGAGCCACACCCTCACCCCAGTTAGTTTAGAACCTGGGGGTGGGGTGGGGGGAGGGGTACAGGGCATTAGTATTTTTTAATCTCTTAGGTGACAAAAGTGCAGCCAAAGTCATGAGCCACTGATCTAGGATGATGGCGACCGAGGTAGTTAAATTCATGGCGGGTCCCTGAATATCAGAAAGGGCCAACTCAAGGACAAGGATGAGAATCAGCCCATTATCTGCAGTTTCCCAGCTTTCTCCTGAGATTCTGATTCAGTGGGTCTGGGGTGGGGCCCAAGAACCTGTATTTTTCACCAGCGTCCAGGTGGTTCTTATCGGCCAACTTGGGGAAAACCTTCCTTTGAGACTTTGTGGCTGAAAATGTTGTCTGCAGAGCTGTGCCATCAGTACCCGCTGGGAGCTGGTCAGAAATGCAGAATCCCAGCCCCACTCCAGACCTGCTGAGGCAGAATCTGCATTTTAACAACATCCCCATGTGATCTGTGGACACCTTTGAGTTGAGAGGCGCTGCTGTAAAGTGTCCGCTAATTGGCTGGTTTCTGGAAAAGTACGTAGCAGTTTTGCCCATGTGTTTCCCCTGATATGTAGGAAGAGAAAGCAGAAGACTGAAATACTATTGGTTGGTCTTGCACACACTTAGACACAAACCAGGGCCTGCAGTAACGGCTGGGATTTGTATCAATAAAATCAGCTGCAGTATATAAACAAAGTACCATTTCTAGACATTTCAATAACCTTGCCTCTTTAAGTTGATCTTCAATTTGATCTCTGAGTTTTAGGACTCAAGCTTCATGTTAATTCCTCCTACCTCATTCACCCTCTTCAATTAATTTAGTTCCCAACAAGGAGTTGCTGAGATATCTCCATCTAAGTACGCGCCCTCTGTTTCTCATAGGAAAGCCCATTTCATCAGTCTCCAGTAGTAAAGAGAAGGACGGGGACCACCTTACCGATTTCTCTTCCATTAGCCGCTTGACTCTGGCTTTCAGCTTCTCCTCTTGCTGTAGCCTTTCCTCGGTCAGCTTCTCCTTCTCTGCCAGATGCTGCCGTAACTTTTCTTGCAGCAGATACTGCTGAGTTTCCTGAGAACTGTTGATCTTGATCTGAAATGAGGGGAAGGGAAACTGCAGCTGATGGGGGACAGGACTAACGCAGGGGTAATTTCCACTACCTTTGGGGGCGGGACAAAGGTTCACGAAACTTTCTTCAAAACACAGAAAAATGATGCTTAGCTTAGTAGCTAGTAGGGAAGTAGTAGAGCATCATGGTTAAGAGCTCAGACTCTAGATCTAGACAGAATCTCAGCTCTAGTTCTTTCTAGACACTTCTTCGTATAGAAAATGAGGTTAATACTAGTATCTACCTCTTAGAGTTGTAAGAATGAGATAATGATGGAAAGCTTTTAGCACAGTGTTTAGCACATAGTAGGTGCTCAGTAAATGGTAGTTAGACTTATTTGTTATTATTTGCTGAGTGTAAGAGTAAAAACAGTAAGCTAGGGCCAGAAGGCCTGAGCTTTTGTCTTGATTCTTCCACCAAGTAGCTGTGTGACATTGAAACAGTCACCTAGCCTCTGAATGACATTGTCCATCTCTGTAAAATAAGGAGAATGGACTAGATCAGGGGTTGGCAAACTACTGTCTGCAGGCCAAATATGGACCACTGCCCATTTTTATAAATAAAATTTTATTGGAGCAGAGCATGCCCGTCACGCCCATTCATTTACGTATGTCCATGGCTGCCTTTGCTCTACAACAGCTGGTCAGATAAGTGTGGCAGAGGCTGTATGTCCTGCAAAGCCTAAAATATTTACCATCTGGCCCTTTACAGAAGAAGTTTGCTGACCCCTGGACTAGATGGTCTTTGTGGTTGATCGTGATGGTGGTCCCAATATTTCACCCTTCCTCTATTCATATCTTTGGCTCTGTAACTTGCAGTGCCCACCCATATCCTGCCCCCTGACTCTGAACTCAGTCATGTGACTTGCTCTGGCCAATGGGATGTTGGCAGACATAACACAAGCAGAGGATTGAAAAGCACTCCATGATTGGGCCTGCATTCTCTTCCCGATTTCTGCTTCCTCTTCCCGATTTCTGCTTCCTCTTCCCGATTTCTGCTTCCTCTGCTAGCGCCATGAGAACGTGCCCAGGCCAGCCTGCTGGAGCATCAGAGACACGTGGAACAGAGCACAGCTGCTCCAGCTGAGGCCAGCCTGTATCAACCAAGGTCCAGCCAACACCCAGACACGTGAGCAAGCCCATCCAAGACCAGCGGACCCACCTAGCGGCTGGCCCCAGATGTGTGATCAGTAGACAATAACTGTGGACCACTGCTAAAAGTGTTATGGTTGTTTATTACACAGTATTAATACAGCAATAGCTACCAGAGAGATACAATCCCTAAGGATAATTTTGCCTCTAAAATGTTGACATTATGTAACTTTTGGTAATTCTGCTGCCTGTACTGTGGCTAGCTGTACTTCTTCCACTGCATTTAATAAACAATTTTAAAGATCTGATGGCATTTACATTTTTCTGGTTTCTGACAGAGGAAAACAAGCCTCCTTGCCCTCCTGGGAGATCTCAGCCACCCTGTCTGAAGCATTTCGTGTGCAAATGGAGGTGTCATCTCACCTTTTGGAGGATGTGTGCTGACTAGCTAACAGAGGAGAAACAGAGTTCAAATGCTCAGGGCTAGGTGAATTCTAAGCAGGAGCTGAAATGAACTTCTGAAGTTCAAAGATTACCTGAAGTTCCTGGGTCCGGCTTGTAATTTTTTTATAATGCTCCAGAAGGCATTTCAGATACAAAGACAATCCTTAAAGAGAGAAGCAAGAAGAAGGTAAGTATCAATTCAATTCACTTCCTTTGCTTTCTGAATAATGTCTTCAGAGAGCTTGCCGACAGGTGGGTGAGGGCAACGCCGCCCTCCCATCGAGGAAACGTGAGTTGCCATCCACCTTGTGTGTGTGTGTTTTAAAAAAATTTATTTATTTATTTATTTATGGCTGTGTTGGGTCTTCGTTTCTGTGCGAGGGCTTTCTCTAGTTGCAGCAAGCAGGGGCCACTCTTCATCGCGGTGCGCGGGCCTCTCACTATCGCGGCCTCTCTTGTTGCGGGGCACAGGCTCCAGACGCGCAGGCTCAGTAATTGTGGCTCACGGGCCCAGTTGCTCCGCGGCATGTGGGATCTTCCCAGACCAGGGCTCGAACCCGTGTCCCCTGCATCGGCAGGCAGATTCTCAACCACTGCGCCACCAGGGAAGCCCCACCTTGTGTTTTTAAAATTGTTGATCAGCTTCGGTTGGGCTCGAATCCAAGCTTCTTTTTGTGGGTGGAAAATAAGAACCATCTGCAGAGCTCCTACCGACTAAGTGTCTGCTGTGTGCAGCACGGTGAGCTGAGCAGGGGGATGATATGAAGCCATTCAGCGTGAGAGACAAGCTCTTAAGTGCCTGGTAGGAAACAGGCAGGGACTCCAGGTGGCGTGGAAATGATGGCTGAAGGAGTGCGGAAGCGTGAGGGTCCCAGAGGAGGCGCCATCATTCCCCTGGAGTGATCATTGCTTGGCTGAGGACCCACTGGGCGTGGGCACTGGCGGGTATGCAGAGTTGGAGGGGATGGCGTTTCAGAATGGAAGATGCGGTTGGGTGAATGATGCTTCCCCCCCAGAGATGTCCGGGTCCTAATCCTTAGAGCCGAGGAGCATTACCTAACAGGGCAGAAGGACCTTTGCAGATGTGACGAAGTTAAGGATCTTGAGATGGGGGGCTTATCCTGGATTAGCTGGGGGGACCCAGTACAGTCGCATGGGTTCTTACAAGAAGCAGACACAGGGAGTCTGCCTACGACAGACAGAGACGGTGATGTGACAGAAGCAGAAGGTTGAAGATGCTTCTCTGCCATGAGCCCAGGAAAGCGGGGAAGAAAAGCTCCAGAGGCTGGAAAAGGCGAGCAAACGGATTCTTTCCTAGAGCCTCCAGAAGGAACCAGCCCCTTGCCTTTACCTTAGCGAAACTGATTTTGGACCTTTGGCCTCCAGAACTGTGAAAGAATAAATGTGAGTTGTGTTAAGCCCCTAAGTTTGTGGTAATTTGTTAGAACAGCCATAGGAAACTAAATAGGGGGGGGGAGGGTGAAGGCAGGAGGCAGGATGAGAGGTGGGGAAATGCAGTGCATGTTCTGGAAGAGGGTGGAGCTTAATTGGGGTAGAGCAGATGATGGGGGAGGGGAGGAGTAGAGGGAAGAGTTGGGATGGAAAGCTGAGTTCAATTTGTGGCCAGCCTACAACAGTAGCCTAAAGAGTATAAACTTGATTTAAACATCACTGAAATGTCATGAGTGTGACCTGTGTGCCCGGCCCTCTGCTAAGCAATCAGCGCATCACCCCACTGTATTGTCCCGCCATCGCCTCCTTTTACACGTGAGGCCGTCGGGCTCTGAGACATGTGGCTGCTGGACGCCACACAGCTGGCAAATGGCTGAGCCAGGGCTTGGGCTCACAGTGGTGTGACGCCAGGGTCTGAGTCACTGCTATTTCAGCTTCTGATGGAGCAGCGAGTTGGCTTAATCAAGGGTGTTTTTTTTCAGAAAAATAACCAGGATGTATTAGAGACGAAGGAGCCAGCAGCATTTCTCAACTGCAGCATTCTCGACGTGTTGGGCTGGACAGTCCTTGTGGTGGGAGCCGTCCTGGACACTGTAGGACGTTCAGCGGCATCCCTGGCCTCTACCTACTGGCCGCCAGAAGCATCCCCCACCCAAGCTGTAATTATCAAAGATGAGAGGGTTTCAAGAAAGCAAACCGAGAGGGCTGGGTAGGCCAGAGAGAACACGGCGGGGGGAGGAAGGTGGGGCTCCCGTGCAGGGGGGCCACGTCAGTCGCCAAAGAGGCAGAGACAAAGTAGGAAGTTGGTGGCCAGCACACAGGGTGTAACGCACTTCAGGGTCTTAGTGGGACAGGAGTACGAGCAGTAGAAAAGGAGCTAAAGAAGCAGTGGTCCCAGGGAAGATGCACCAGCTTGAAGCGCATGTTTGATGACACAGGAGAAAGATGGAGTGAGAGGCTGGATACGCTGAAGAAGGAGGTCGTGACTCAGGAGCTTGTGCACAAAGTGGTCTGGGAGGGAGAGAGAGGGGGAGACTCAGGGAGGGAAGAGCTGCATGTGGAAAGAGAACGTAGTGAGGGAAGATAGAGGGAAAGGAGAAAAGATCGGTGCGGAGGGAGACAGTAGGGGAGCTCAACAGGCTCGAGCCTGGGCCCTTGACCTCTGACAATGCCACTTGCTGAGAATTTCCAGCTTGGAAGAGTGAGAAAAATAATATTATAATAATAGCTATTCAGTATTAAGCACTTGCTGTGCGCCAGGCGCCATGCCAGGAGTTTAACACGTGATATTTTCTGATCATTACAAACAGCCCAGCAAGGAAATGTGTTTGCATTTATAGGTGAGACACAGACGCTCAGCAAGTTTAAGCTACGGAGCTGGTAAGCAGTAGGAGCAGAATTCAGACCTAGGTCTGTCATTCTCTTTTCAGAGAGACTAGAGGCTGGAGAGTGAAGGGCTGGGCTGGCTGATGTGAAGGGTGCGTGAGGAGAGGGGCGCTGGGAGGATCCCAAGATGGCAGAGATGGGTGATGCTGACTTGGGCTATAGGAAAGAGGGATTTTCTTCTTTGGGAGAAGAAGCAATTCTTGATTATATTTCTGGTTACAAAAGTTACACATGCCTATTACACAAATCCAAACAGGGCAGAAACCCATAAAGTGGAAAGTGTCCCCCTGCTGTATTCTCAGTGGCCGGCACACAGTAGGCCTGCAATAAATAGTTGTTGAACGACTGAAAGTCAAGGCTCACGCAGTCTCATCATGCTGGGATAATACTCTCTTTTATGTCTTTTTCTCCAGATTTCTCCTGTGGTCGGATATTGGCATTTAAAAAAAAAAAAAAAAGGGGGAGAACACTGTGCATATTGTATTACAACTTGCTTTTCTTTTTTTTTCACATAAAAATACTGCGTATCTTGGATATCTGAGAAAGAGCGATTTTCTATGTATGCAGGGAAGCCTTTTATTTGCAACAAAGTCTTGCAGAAATAGACACAATCAACTGAGCTTGCAAAGAAAAATGTAAAAAGTCCTTTCTTTCCCTTATCAAAAGAAGCTGAGAAACCAGGCAGGAGGAGAGGGGAGCTAACTTTTAAGGTCCTCCTTAGATGTTTCCTATCTTCCAGTGGGACCACACAGTAATCCTTCACCAATCAGATTTCTTTTCTTTTTAGGTCACAGCTTTTTTATTTTTTAATTGAGATATAGTCGATGTACAATATTATATGTTTCAGGTGTACAACATAGTGATTCACAATTTTTAAAGGTTATATTCCATTTATAGTTATTATAAAATATTGGCTATATTCCCTGTGCTGTAAAATATATCGTTGTAGGTTATTTATTTTATACATGGTAGTTTGTACCTTTTTTTTTTAATTGGAGTATAGTTGCTTTACGATGTTGTGTTAGTTTCTACTGTACAGCAAAGTGAATAAGCTGTATGTATACACATATCCCCTCTTTTTTGAATTTCCTTCCCATTCAGGTCACAAAAATATGGAACGCTTCATGAATTTGCGTGTCATCCTTGCACGGGGGCCACGTTAATCTTCTCTGTATTGTTCCAATTTTAGTATATGTGCTGCCGAAGTGAGCACAGTAGTTTGTTCCTCTTATTTCCCTACCTCTAACTTGTCCCTCCCCCTTTCCCGCTCCCCACTGGTAACCACTAGTTTGTTCTCTATATCTGTGAGTCTATTTCTTTTTTGTTATATTCACTAGTGTTATTTTTTAGAATCCACATAAAAGTGATATCATACAGTATTTGTCTTTCTCTGTCTGACTTATTTCACTAAGCATAGTACCCTCCAAGTCCATCCATGTTGTTGCAAATGGCAAAATTTCATTCTTTTTTATGGCTGAGTAGTATTCCATTGCATAGAGATATATATAGATATGTCTATATCACATCTATTTTTTGGGGGGGCCACGCTGTGCAGCTTGTGGGTTCTTAGTTCCCCAACCAGGGACTGAACCTGGGCCATAGCAGTGAAAGTGTCGACTCCTATCCACTGGACCGCCAGGGAATTCCCTACTGCATCTTCCTTATCCACTCATCTGTTGATGGGCACTTAGGTTGCTTTCATATCTTGGCTATCATAAATAATGCTGCTATGAACATTGGGGTGCATGTATCTTTTTGAATTAGTGTTTTTCATTTTGGGGGAATAAATACCCAGGAGTGGAATTGCTGGATCATACGGTAGTTCTATTTTTAGTGTTTTGAGAAAGCTTCAAACTGTTTTCCATAGTGGCCACACCAATTTACATTCCCACCAACAGTGTAAAAGGGTTCCTTTTTCTCCATATCCTCGCCAACACTTGTTATTTGTGTTCTTTTTGGTGATGGCCATTCTGACAGGTGTTAGGTGATATCTTAACCAATCAGATCTTTAGTAGTGACTCCAATCTCCTGGGCTGCTCATGACATGATCCAACAATACTTACTCAACCTGGATTTCCCTGAGGGATTTATTCTAGGATTTTACAGACCTAGCTCGTTAGGTGCGTTTTATCCCTTAGGACAATATTTTAAAAGGCAGGTAGTATGGTGGTTCAGAGCAGGGGCTTTGAGGTCAGAGGGACCTGGATGGAGTCCCAGCTTTGAAATGCAGCCCATTTTCAAGAGCCGAGGAAGAAGGCCTGGGAAGAGAACTGAGTGCTCACGGCTAAGAAAATCTGACTAGCTGTCAAATAGAGATGCAGCAGGGGTCACAGGTAAAGGCACCTCGGCGTGAGTAAATCGAGCTGCCCTGCCTGTGCGCATACCCATCTGCCTGCCATCCACATTTAGTTCACATTAAATCAACAAGTATTCAAGGCTAATGCGGATGGCAGCTACCGTTTACTAAGGCTTATGTGTGACCCCATGATTTGGGTACCACATCGTTTAATCCTCACAACTAGCTGGTGAGATCTTAACCCCATTTTAAAACCAAGTAAACAGAGGCACACAGAAGTCGAGACTTGCTCACACAATGAGTAAGCGCACACTTGAGAGTCAAACCTTAGCAGCTGGTCTCCAAAGCCTGAACTCAGAATTATTCGCTCTAATGCAAATGGGGCTTTGCTGGGGCAAGGCCCGCGGTGTGCATCAGGCGCCCTTCACTCCAGGGAATGAAACTCTCAGGTTTGTCTCTGTTCAAGTTAATGACAGAAGCTGTCCTCTAGGAATTGGGCATGTACCTGGTACCTCTCTGGATCTTCGGAGGGCCTGTGGGGTCACAGAAAAGAACACAAGTGCTAGGATCACAACGACCTCAGTTTGAGTCCTGACCCTTCCATGTACCAGCTGTGTGACTTGGAGCAAGTTTCTTAATGTTATTGATACTCAGTTTCCTTACCTGCAAAATAAAGACAACAATAGTACCTGGCTCATTGGGTTGTTGGAAGATGAAAGTACACAGTACATGTAAAACAACTAACACAGTGACAAGTACCCAGGAGGAGTTAAATAAACCGTGGTTCCTACCCTCCTCCTAGGAGCTGTGAACACAGAAGGCTCTTAGGACTGTTTGTGGATGGTGATGAATGACTGGGGATCCCCTGCTGGCCTCCGTAATGGGAAGTACCTTGAATCACTTATCATGGTGGACTAACTCATAAAAAGTTTTTGAGCCAGTTTCTTCATTTCTAAAATGAGGATAATGTTACCTGCCTTATAGAGGTGTTGTGATGATGAACCGAGGTTATGTATGGAAAATACTTAGAACACCATCTAGAATATAAGTGCTCAATGATGAATGATGGCCACCATTGTCACCATCACCATCCTCGTCACCATCACCATCTAATCATTATTCTCACCACCATGACCATCACAATCATCATCACCATCATCCTCACCACCATCATCATCACCATCCTCACAATCATCATCATCATACCATCACCATCACCATCCTTGTGTAGATGCCTCTAGGAAGTAGGTACAGCAGGACCTCATACAGAGAATATAGGGAATACTCTAGCTCATCCCACTCTTTTAGTCTTCTGGGGCTTTGCCATAACATTGCTAGTTCTGGAAGATAAAATGCCTTTTACCATCAACTTCCTCTCCTAATGAATGAATAAAGAACGGGCCGTACTCACTAACTTCTCTATTGCCCTCCATCCTTCTTCTTGACTTCTTAGAACCAAGTAGTTGTAATCACAGAACACAGTCTGTGTTTCCCCAACAGGTGTTCTGTAGAACATTCTCCAAGAGTTGTTAGCTGGGGGTAAGGGCAGCAAGAAAGGAGAAACGTATTTTGGGAACATCGCATTCTTTATCCCATCCTTGTGGATCCATAGTGCGTATCAGTGCAGGAGGGATTCTGCAGAGACCTGTTTGATGTTACTTCAGTCTCCTGACTCTGTGAAGTCTGGAGAAAAAGACGGTGGGCCTGAGAAATGCTGCCTGAAAAGAGTCTTTCTCAGGCTTTCTGGTCTGGCTGGCCTGATGGCTTAACTTGGCAACCCATGTTTCTTTACGGTAACATATGACTAGATTTAGAGACAGAGGCTTCAGTGACTCCTGGGACTGGGGAGGGTACAGTGCACACATTGTTTGGCCCCGCTATTACTAGGATAGAGATAATGGTCTTTCCTTGTTTTAGTTCTGATTTCGAAGAACAGCTAGAACTGTGGGCCACATCTCTGCTGGTTTCATGCACACTCAGACTCTGCCATGATTACAACAACAGTACTACTGGGGTTGGGGAGGCGCTGGGTTGCTGGGAGAAATCCAGCCCCCCTCTTCTCTATGCTATCTGTGAGGGGCAGGCACTTACAGAAAAGTTAATCTTGATTTTGCCTTTCTTTTTAAAAACGTTTAAAAGAAATTCACACCACCTTCTAGATTGCCTTAGAGATATCCTGGCTGGGGTTGTTTAATCACCGGAGTTGAAAATCACTCCTCTATTCTCATTCATTATTGTAAGAATGTCAAATGCGTGCAGCCTCTCTGGAGGGCGATTTGGCAAGAAGGATCAACAATAAATGTTGGAGTTTCCCAGGTGTGGCCCTGGGCTCTCCCGTCTCATCCAACACTTTCTTCCTCGTGATACCGTTCACATGTATGGCTTTAATCATCATCCATCCATCCACCCGTCCATCCATCCCATCTGACTAAGCGCCCGCCATGTGGCACCTGTTCTTCTGCGTTCCGGGGCCACATGACTGATATAGTTGGATATCCAGGTGACAGCTGCGTCCTTGGCACCCCACTTTGGATGTCTACAGGCACCTCACACTCATCTTCCCCCTCAAACCTGGTCCTCCTGCGGCATTCCTTACTCTGGATTTTAGTGAAGGAACCACATCTGTACTTTTAACACAAGCCAGAAACCTGGAGATCTGTAGGCCCCTTTCTCTCCGTCACTTCCCTTCTAGCCATATCTAACTCCGTCACTGAGGCCTGTTGATTCACCTCTTAAATGCCCCTGGAATCTTCTCTCTTGCTCCGTCCCCTCCATTGCCACAGTGAGGGCCACCATCGTGTCTTGTGACAGCCTCCTAACTGCTCTCCCGGGGTTCTGTGCTGGCCACCTTCCTGTATGTTTTCCACTCGTGGCCAAGATGACTGTCTCCAAACGCAAACCTGTTCCATCAGTTCCTTACTTAAAACCTTTCACGGGCTTCTCTCTGCTCTCAGGTTAAAGCAGAGCTTCTTACCAGGGCCCTGCAAGCCCCTGGCCCCACCATGATACAGCCCCTGCGGACCTCCTTCACCAGTCCCCGACCTCCGCCTCCACTTCTTTTAGCCCCTTGAGTTCTCCATGCTTCCTGCGATCCCATCACGCTGCTCCCTCCACCCAGAATGCCCTCCCCTCCCCTCTTTGGCAAATAACTCCTATGCATCCTGCAGGTGCCCTGCCGTCCCTGACCGGGTCAGAGCCCTGCACTTCTCCTTCAAAGCAACTGTCACGATTAAAGTTTTACATGTGAGTGACTTTTCAGTTAATGCCGCACCCTATTCCTCCCTGAGACTGTAAGATCTACAAGCGCAGGGATAGTGCCTGTTATCTCCCCAATCTTTTATTATGAAAGATTTCAAATGTACAGTGAAGAGGGAGGAATTTTACAGCCAACATCCATATACCCCATGACCTGGATTCTACCTGTTTCTGACCCCATTATATCTCCACCCTGCACTGTGCCTGGTATCTAGGAGGCCTGCGATAAGTCTTTGTTGAATGACAGTGGTTCATATCCTTCCACATCTAGGACGATAAAGATAAGATGAACAGGTATGTGTGAGTAATATTTATGTCAGCATCATCTATTAAGTGTGAAAAACTGGAAACAACTTAAATGCCCGTGATAGAGGACTGGCTAAATAAATTATGGTACATCCTACGGAATGGGATTCCTTGCCATCAGTGACAGCGATGATGTAGATCTGCGTGTATTGACATGGAAGGGTGTTCCTGATGTACTGTTAGGAACGAAACTAAAGGAAATTGGGTATAATATGACATTATTCTTTTGTAAAGTTAAAAAATCAATAAATGTATATAGGTAGTGCCTATTTTATGCCAGGTACTATTCTAAGTACTTTACATACATCAATGCATTTTAATCCTCACAACAAGCCTAAGGGGTGGGTATTCCCTATT
This sequence comes from Eschrichtius robustus, assembly GCF_028021215.1. Classification (NCBI taxonomy): domain Eukaryota; kingdom Metazoa; phylum Chordata; class Mammalia; order Artiodactyla; family Eschrichtiidae; genus Eschrichtius; species Eschrichtius robustus. Next base: position 12,040,733 of record NC_090826.1, on the reverse strand, counting down.
ATCCCCATTTTACAGGTAAAGAAACAGGCACAGAGAGGGGAAGTAACTTGCCTAGAATCACACAGCTCTTTCCACGGGAAAATGCCTTGGAAGTTACACACAAAATATGATAGTAGTGACAATACCAAATGCTAGCGAGGATGTGAAGCCACAGGAACTCTCATCCATTGTTGGTGGGAACGCAAAACAGCCACTTTGGAAAAGAGTTTTGTGGTTTTCTTAAAAACCAAACGTACTCTAGGGGCTTCCCTGGTGGCGCAATGGTTAAGAATCCGCCTGCCAATGCAAGGGACACGGGTTCAAGCCCTGGTCCGGGAAGCTGCCACATGCCAAGGAGCAGCTGGGCCCCTGAGCCACAACGACTGAGCCCGTGTGCTACAACTACTGAAGCCTGCACGCCTAGAGCCCATGCAATGCAACAAGAGAAGCCACTGCAATGAGAAGCCCGTGCACTGCAAGGAAGAGTAGCCCCCGCTCGCGGCAACTAGAGAAAGCAATGAAGACCCAACGCAGCCAAGAATAAATAAAATAAAATAAAATAAATAAATTAAAAAAAAAAACGAAATGTACTCTAACCACACGATTCAGCAACCGCGCCCTTGGTATTCACTCAAAGGAGTTGAAAACATGTCCACACAAAACCCTGCACATGGACGTTTATGGCAGCTTTATTCATAACTGCCGAAACTTGGAAGCCACCAGGATGTCCTTCAGTAGGTGAATGGACAATGGAACATTATTTGGCACTTAAAAAAAAAAGAGCTATCAGGCCATGAAAAGACTTGGAGGAAACGAAAATGCATATTACTAAATAAAAGAGACTAATCTGAAAAGTTGTATGATTCCAACTATATGATATCCTGGAAAAGGCAAAAACTATGGCGATGGTAAAAAGATCTGTGGTTGCCAGGGGCTGTGGGGGGGCCGGGAGGGAGCACACAGGATTTTCAGGGCAGTGAAACTATTCTTTTATTTTTTTTTTGGATAAGGTTCTTTTATTTGGAATAAAAATGTCCAGTTTTGAAAAGAAAAGAAGTTTTCTAAAAAACATAAGTCCTCAAACCACAAGTTTCCCCATGACGAGTTGAATTCCTGAACACCGCAGAGGGGATTACTGGAGATGTTGATTACTTAAGACACTAATAGGAAGGCACTGAAGAACAGCAGGGCCAGGCTTCAATCACACAAACGTGTGCTGCCATGGAGGAATTGCATAGGCTGGCTCTGAAGTTGGCTTCTCCTTTGCTTCTTTCATTTTGTTAAACTTGTAGCTTTACTTTCCTCAATTTCTAGAGTATCAGTTTCTAGATATTCTGGTTTACGGACTATCATCATTTTGCTTTATTACCACGTCCCTGATCTGTAGCCTCACCCACCCCATTTCCCCTCTATGGACTCCACCGTGGCTTTCAATGAATTCTCTGTACTTTCTGTTACTATGTAGTTATAGAGTGATCTGAGAAGTGAAACTCATAAACCGAGTTGACCTAATACCAGGGCTTTGTGCACAGAATCACACCAATCTGCTCAGAGATGGCCTGATCTGAACCGCATCACCCACCGTGCTCCCTGGCTTCTGCTTATGGCAGTAGATTTGGAATCAAAGGCACCTTCAGGACTGGACCATCTTCCCGGCGGAGCATCGTGATTTACAGGGCCTCTGGGTCCTCTCCGGGGTTGGCCTCATTATTGGTGGACCTGCTGATTCCAGGACTTAATGAAGCTCAGGTTCTTGATGTCTCATCGCAGAAAGAATCCAGCGAGAGACAAAGTGATGGGTAAGAAGTGGATTTATTTAGAGAGACACACACTCCACAGACAGAGTGTGGGCCATCTTAGAAGGCGAGAAAGGCCAGGGCAGTGAAATGATTCTGTAGGATATTATAATGGTGGATACATGTCATCACACATTTGTCCAAGCCCAAACCCATAGAATGTACAACACCAAGAGTGAACCCTGCACAGCATTGTAAATCAACTACACTCCAGTAAAATTAAAATTAAAAAAAAAAGAGTGAACCCTAATGTAAACCATGGACTTTGGGTGGTTATGATGCGTCAATGTAGGTTCATCAGTTCTAACAACTGTACCTCTCTGGTGCTGATGTTGATAATGGGGGAGGCTGTGTATGAGTGGGGATAGGGGGTACCTGGGAAATCTCTGTATCATCCTCTCAATTTTGCCATGAACATAAAACTGCTCTAAAAAAAGTCTCTACTATATATATGTACATATATGGTTACTTCTGAGAGAGAAGATTTAGCATAATTTTGATTTTTCCTTTTGCCTCTGTCACGTCTCATTTTTCTCCAGTAATCACGTCTCACTTGTGTACTTTTTTCCAGGAACATTGCTTCTCAAGTGGTGAAGCAAAGTGAAGTCTGGAGAAGGGAACACTTGGCCACATACCTAAGAAGGCTCCCTCAACAGATGTCCCATCGTGATCAGATTCAATGCAATATTTCAGTCATGCAACTATGTGAGAAAAGAGTTGCAGTCACCTTTGTCGGAGCTGGAGAACTGGATCCCCACCTCGTGGAGGAGTTGCTCCGTTTCCTCCAGCCAGGACAGTGACAGGTGCAAGATGTCCAGCGCCACCTTCTGGAGCCCTGAGACAGGTGGGCTCACCTGCAGGTGCTGCAGGAGGTCGACCTCCTTCTTCAGGTCATTGCTACAGCAAGACATTTTCATGCAAGCCTGGAAAGAGATGAGGTCGTGAGGAGCCTGGGCACCATCGCCAGAAATAGCACCTGACGGTTGTGACCCGCCAAGAGCAGTGTTCCTGACGTGGCCGTGAAGCAGGCAGCGCCGTATGTTGGCCGCCCTGTGACGGCCCAGTTCTACTTGCCTTTTTTTGGGGGGGGGGGCGGAAGGAAGGAGGCAGCTTTTATTTCATGTGGACTCTGGATTTTATTTAATTTGGACTCTGGATGGTCAAAGAGACCCTGTGTTTAGGTATAGGCAATTCCAAAGTCAAATTGCCAAGGACGATTTGGCTGAAACGAGAACCAAATTTGGCTACAGAATTCCTGCTGAGATCAACACACAAGCTGGTCAGAAAGTGCGGTTTCCTGATTTGAAAGAGTGCTGACAAGCCAACATTTGCACAGACTCCCCAAATAGTAGCTGCGTATTTCCAGAGAAAGCAGAAGCAGCTGCCTGATGTGATAAGCTGGATCCCTGCGTGGGGGCCATGAAGGGGGGGTGCTCTGCCAGACCCTGTGGTCCCGTCTCCTCCAAAGTCAAAGGCAACAAGGGTAAGAGCAGCCTTCCACTGCTGGGACAGAAAAGAAAAATGCAAATAAAGAGAAGATTGTTTCTTTGGTTTCTCTGGAAATAACACGGGGCTGGTTTTCCCCCCGGGGTCTGGGGCCTCCCGAAGGCAGTACTCGGGTTGTGTCGGGCAGCTTCTCCTTGGCCACACCAAGTTCACCTGGGAGGCATTTCTGGAGGTCCTTTGTTTTCTGATCTCAAACAGATTTCTCCAACAAGAGAAAAGGTGGACTAAAGCAGAGCTGGACAATTTCCTGAACCAGGAGCACAAAAATGAGACACAGGGGACATTTGAGAAATGGAGAAGGGGGCACCTGGCAACTGTCTAAGGACGTCTTCAGCTTCTTGATGTTCTCTGTGACTTCCTCCTGTTTGGAGCTGCTGAGCTGGGGCTCCTTCTGCAGGGTCCACTTTTTCTGCTGAAAGTTGATGTTGTCCTCTGTGACCTTGGTGATCTTCTCTATTAACTGGTGAGAAAAAGAAAAAAAAATATTTAAAATGCAGGGTGGCTCTGGGGGGAGGGGACCTGCGGGGCTTCAGCTTAAGCTCAGAGGAGGGAGGTCCTGGCGTGTTTTGGTGATGGCTCTGGAGGGCGGATGTCGGCTCTGACACCAGGGCATGTTTCCCAGGATCAGAGATGGTTTTTAAGAGCCAAAGGCCTGTCATGTGGCCACGAGTGTGTTCTAGGTTCTTCTGCATTCTGGGAGTGATTCATCACGCTGAGCCTGATGCTGTGGGCCCCTAAAAAGCAGGTTCTCCAAGAGAAGCCCGTGCTGTGATTTTTTGACCCGCGCGCTGACACCCAGGGTTGGAGAGGATAAACGGAAGAATAATAAGGCAATCGTTACAGCCAGAGGCCCATCCTCACTGCCATCTGCCTCTTCAGAAGAACGAGCGAGCGAGAATGCACCATCTATGCTGAGGCCGCCCCTTTCCTCGCGGGGCTGACGGAGGTTAACTGTGCGGGTCTGGCGACCAGACACAGTCCTGGGTGGTTTAATTTGATTTTCACAGAAACACTGCAAGGGAGTTTAACTGGGTTTTACTTTAAAAGCCAGGAAATCCCAGAAAATCAAAACAAATCTTTATGGTGTAGCAACAGTGTGAAAAATATGTGCCACCAACAAAAAACAGAAACATATGCTCCCAGTGTCTGGAGTGCCGGGTCCCTGAAGGAGAAAGCGGGGAAGAGAGACGAACCTGCTGGTCGGAGACGGGTTTGTCCTGGAACAGCTTCGCGCGTCCGTAGGTGGCCTTGATGACCTGACTTCTGAAAAGCTCCAGCTGCAGCACAAAGAAAGGGAAGGGGATGAGGTGAGTGGTGCAGCTGCAGCCGCAAGGCTGGGGGAGGCGCCTCCATCGCTGGGTCTGGGCGAAATCGGTGAGAAGGCTCTGCACGCCTTTAGTGGTCATAATGGGTAATTAACACCTTCACCTCTCACCGGAAGGGGCAGTGCCCACACAAGAGAGGGGGACAGCAGGTTTTAACGACTTTTCAGGTGTGCCCGCCTAACCTAGCCGACGCACGTGGTCAGCACACACACGTCTCGGGCTCTCGGAAGAGCCACTTGCTGCCAATTATCCAGTGGGAAGTCCAGGGCCAGGAGCGCTCTTCCGTAATTGCTACGTTGGCACCAGGCTGTGAGATAAATATTGAGGCTGTCAGCCCGAGTAACTCGTGTAATCAGCAAGGGCGCCTGGGGAGAGAAGAAGGAGCTGCCTGCTGCCATTTTGTGCCTTAGACCTTGTGTCCTGAAGACGACGTCTCCTGTATTCCTCTCCAGGTCCCCGGAGCCTGGTGCAGTGCCTGGCACACAGCAGGCACTCAATAAATGCTCATCGAATGCTTATAACAGAAACATCTCTCAAGTCAGATGTTCAAAGTCCTCTACTTCAGTTCAGCCAGTTTTTACTGAGTGCCTCCCTGGTGCTGGTGTCTTCGTATTACGGATGATGAAACAACGCAGTTAAATTAAATCAGGGCTTCTAGAATGACGAGTTCAAGATGCCCCAGGCTCATGAGACCTGAACGGCAAAGAAGCCCAAGTTTCTCTGGAAATTTACCAACATGATGGCCCCTGGCCTGGGTTTTTGGCTCACTGGCAAAATGTGGTCATGAAAGGCTCTAAAACAGAGCCCTGAAGGACCATAAGGGCCACTGAATCAATGAGAACGTCAACAGGTCCCAAGACACAGGAGTCTGCTGCATACCAGGGAGCTCTGGGAAGCCAAGCAGAGGAATTGTGACTCTCCTAAGGACACCTCTGCGGTCATCCTGCCGGAAGCCAACCGGGTGATTGGAGAGACACTGGGTCGTCTGCTGGTTTCATGGCCAAGGGAGGGTCCTAGCTCGCCCAAGGAAAAGGTTATGTAGAGAGGGCCCTGTGGGCGATGGCCCGCATTACCACCAGAGGCGCCCTACGGGACTGCTTGGCGGGGGGTGGGGGTAGGGAGGGACAGGTCCTGCTGGACGATGGGCTGAGTCCTGTGGTCACTGGCCTGGGGAAGGGCAGGACCTCAGGCCGGGAGCGGGCTGTGGAGACAAGGGGGTGAAGCAGGAAGGCCCAGGCAGCGCAGAGAAGCCTCATTCGTCCTTTCTCTCTCGAGTCTAGACCTGGAGGAATCTCAGTGTCTCTGAGGGTCTTCCTGGATGACCCCTGGCCAGAGCCATGACCAGGCCCTCGGCAAGTGGCCCAGATCATGCCCTCAAAGCGGGTGTGTGCTGTGGGTGCAGAGTGCCAGCAAGGTGAGGGGTAGCCCAGGTGCACAGAGGGGAGCCCAGGCTGGCGGGCTCTCTGCCTTGCTAAGGGGTCGGCACCCTGCAGGAGAAAGGACGCCGGGGGTGATGGTGTGGAAGTTGGTTGAAGAGGCTTTAAAACCTGCCTGAGAGTAGGCATTGTCATTTAACTTGTGGGCGCCTCTGAGGTTCAGCGTGTGGGACAAATTCCGGTCACACTGATGGTTCAGGCTTGGATGCTACCGAATGGAAGGGCTCTGGGAGCTGGGCTGGGTGGGATGGAGGGCTCCTTTAAGGATTGTGGTTCTTAACCTTTTTTGGTGGTTTACAGATCCTTCTGAGAATCCAATGAGTGACGAGGTGGACTCACTCTCCCAGAAAAAGAAAAGCACAAACACGTACACGCAAAACGTTCTTGGTCCCCCTGGAGCCGTGGCTGCCAGGAGAGGATGCCTTGTGGAGGGGTCCAAGATGGGCTGCCCTCGGTGGGCCATATTCCGGAGGGCCGGCGCCCCATCTTGGGTTCTCGTTTGCTCTCCCTTAGCCTTTGGTGAAGGCTCGTTTGCATGTTCTGGCCCTCATGTCTGTGCCATGTGTAAGAGGAAGGGCCACTGGGCCATCTTGGGTCAGAGCCCTGGGAAATGGCCCTCCCCAGACCTGCCAGGTCACAGCCTGCTCCCCACCCTGCCCATCTCCATCTGGCATAAGCTGTGGTATTCTGGGTTTTACTTTATTAAGAAAAGCGGCAGGACTTCCCTGGCGCTCCAGTGGTTAAGACTCCGCGCTTCCACTGCAGGGGGCACGGGTTCCATCCAAAACAAAACAAAACAAAACAAACAAACAAACAAAAAGAAATGTGGCATTTCCCTGTGGACACTGAGTGTAGCATCTGTTTGGGGGCCCAGAGGAAGAAAGATCGCTGTAAATGTCAGGACAAAAAATGTGATGGAGAAAGTGCTAGAAACACCCCCGGGGTCCAGAGCTCAAACCCTTCCCAAGAGGGAACCGCACAGCTGGTTCACTGGGCCGGGCCTTGAGCTGGGACTGGCTGCTTGGTCAGGGTCTCAGGCAACAGCAAACACTGGAGGGGGCAGCTTCCCAGAAGGAAAAGCCTCTTCAGTGATGCCCGCTGGGACGCGGAAGCCACACAAGCCCTGCCCCTGAGATAAGCGGGTGAACTAAACCAGGCCGTCTTCTTCCTCACTCATCCCTGCCGGCCGCTTGGGTGCGGGATTCCGTGGAGAGCACGGGCCGGTGAAGGGGCCCTGCAGCACGCCTACCTGACCTACTGCCCTTTCCAAATTGGCTTTAATTAGCTTTTCTCTGTTTCCCATTTCTTGCAGCTGAAGCAATTTCCTTCTGGAATCCTCCTGAAGCTTCTCTTCAACCTGAAAGGATGATGAAAGCGTGGGCTTGCTGCTAATGTGATCATCATGCCCTCTGGGGAAACTCTTCTGGGGGGGCTAATGGCAGTGGGGGAGTCCCTGAGGGGTAGGGACAGCTGCAGCCCAGTGGCAGGGGTCACAGGCATGCACGGGGTGGAGGCAAACTCACAGGGAGTTGCCCCCTACGGGAAAGGGCCGAGCTCTGCACCCTGGGCTCAACTATGTTCTACCGCAGACTCCAATCCCAGCTCGGTCCCTAACAAGCCGTACGACCCTGGGAAAGTTATTTCACTGCTCCGTGACTCAGTGTCCTCATCTGTCAAATGGGGATGATGATACTAGTACCACTGCATAGAGTTATTGTGGGGATTCAATGTTTGGAATAGTGCTTAAGGGCTCTGTGAGTGTGTTAAATACTGTTGTAACCTATGAAAGGTGGACGGGAATGTCCGCCGTACAGTCTCATTTTAATAAGTCATGATGGGTACTTGGAAATGTTATTATTGGGTTTATTATCATAATTATTTGTCGTTACCACTTTGAGCACACTCACTGGTGGAAACCTCTCTGGAGGCTTGCTAAAGCAATGCCTATTAAGAATAAACAAAGGAAGAGAATAGACAAAGAATAGACAAACGCCTTCCTGCAAAGGAAGGCGTTTAAAGTGGAGAAGCTTGCCTATTTTTCCCCCCTTGCTTGGGTAACAGTCAACGCACGGTAAGCTTGGGAGTGCCCCATGCTACCCTTTGCTGGCCAGTATAGGCCTTGCAGCTGCTCAATTCTTGGATGCACCTGCTGAGCCCTGGGCTCTGGCACCAACAGGAAATGAGGCAAACTCTCGTAAATAAATGGAAAGATTTTGTGCTGAAACAAATCCACAGGCTGTTTATTAGGGATCTGAAGAGGGGGATCACAGGGATGTAATTAAAGACCCAGAAAAGCCCTTAAGAGCTTTCTTCTGAGTAGTGTGGTACAGTGGAAGAGCCTCTACCCAGCTCTGTTACCTTGGAAAAGTCATCTAACCCCTCTGGGCCTTAGTTTTCTCCCAGGTCTAAACATGCTCTGACTTCTATTTCAGCAGCCTTTTTCATATGCTGCAAAAGCCAAGTCCAACCTTGGACTCTGCCCTTATCTGTGTTCTCCATGAACAGCCCCCATTCCCATCCCCAAGCCTCAGAGTCACCTTCAGCGGCCGCCCTGCCCCCTCTCTCACACTCGGTAGTCTCCACGCCCTCTCACATGCAAGTTGGCCTGTGACAACTGGCCTCCTCGCCTCTAGTTTAGTTTCTTCCAGTGCAATCTTAACGGTACTGTGAGAGTTACCCAGCTGTAAGGCAGCTCTGTCCAACAGAACTTTCTGCAACGACACAGGTACTCTGAGCGAGCCTGTGTTGTCTAATACGACAGCCACCAGCCACATCGGGGCATCGAGCACTCGAAATGTGGCTGGTGTGACGGAGGAACTGAATTTAAAATTTTATTTAATTCTGATTAATTTCAGTGTAAACAGTAGCATGTGGCTGTTTGCTACGCCAGGGTAACTGAAGTCAGATGAACCTGGAGTCAGACAAAACCGACTGTGCAATTGGGCTAGTTAACTTACTAGTAACTAGTAGCCTTGACTTTCTCATCTGTAAAATGGAGAGGATGATTTCTAGATCACAGCGCTGTTGTGAAGATGAAGAGATGAAATGTTCGGGGTAATGCCTAGTACATGAGAAATTGTAACTATCATTTTCACCCTTATTACTGGCCACGAATGTCATTGCATCAGTCCCCTGTTCAGAAGGCTTAGTAGCTCCCCACTGCCTATGTGGTACAGAGCCCAGGCGCCTGAACTAAGGCAGAACACCAAGCCAGGGATTCAAGAAGCCCCTACGAACTCTGAACGAGGTAAACAAAAATGGATCCACACCTAGGTAAACCATAATAAAACTGCTGGAAATCAAGGGAAAAGACAATCTTAAAAGCAACCAGGGAAAAAGACAGATTATGCAAAGGTACAACAGTTAGGCTTACAGATGACTTCTAAATAGAAATAATAGGAGCCACAAGACAATACTGACATATCTAATGCTATCTCTAATGTGCTGAAAGAAAAGAATTGCCATTGTAGAATTCAATACGCAGTCAAATGTGTTTTAAGAATGAAGGTTAAATATACATCTCCAGACAGACACACAGGCACATCTGAGAATTTGTCATCAGCAGAGCCACAATGAGGGAAAACACTAACGGGTATTCTTCAGACACAAGAAAAATGAACCCAGATGGATGATCAGAGATGCAGAAAAGACAAGCAACAGTAAGGGTAACGCGTGGATATGATACTGACTATATAAAAACACTAAGAATGTCTTTTGGGGTTTTAACTATCAAGAGGAATTTAGAAAATGACAGCAATGGCTTATAAATCTGGAGGGGGTAAGTGAAGTTAAGGTGTTCGAAACTCATTGCACTGTCAAGGAGAAGGGCATAATTATCAACTACTATTGCCTCTTGGTAAGTTAAGAATGCATATTGTAGTCTTTAGGATGACTACTAAGAGAATAGCAGAAGAGTGAAAAACTTAATTAATGTGTGATTTTGGTGAGTCAAGGATGAATGCTGCTGTCTTACTATTACTAAAAGAATAGTAAAAAAAGTGAAATATTTCCAAGCTAACAGAGGGGGAAAGCGGAATGAGAGAAAACCATCAACTCAGAAGGAGGCAAGAAAGGAGAGAAAAAGGAATATAGCACAGATGGTACAACTGGTACTGAGCAAGAAGGTAGATTTAAACCCCAGTACATGAGTAATTACATAATATAAATGGACTAAAAGTCAAAGATTGTCAAACTGGATTTTGTAAAAACGATACGCTATTTGGAAGGCATATGTCTAAAACGTAAGACCAAAAATTGACAGAGAAAGTATGAAAAAGATATGCTATGAAAACTCTAACCAACAGAAAGCCAGTGATGAAGCTAAATGACAAAGAAGACGTTAAGGGAGAAACACTACTAGAGATGAAAAGGGACATTTCATGATGATCAAAAGTTTTGTTCTACAGGAAGTATTAGGATTCTAAATTTCTATGCACCTAGTAACACAGCCTCAAAATATATAAAGCAAAAATCGTTAATATTAAAAGAAGAAACACACAAATTACAAACATGATGAGATTTTTAAAAACATTCTCAATGACTGATGGAACAAAAAGACAAAAAAAAAATCAATATGAGAATTTAAGTTGGAACAACATCATTGGCAAACTTGATTTAATGGATCACTTCTTTCCTAGATAATTTCACAATTAAGATTTGAAGGCAGTCTAGGGTAGTGGTTACACACAGGAGCTTTGGAGTCAGTCAGACCTGGATTCAAGTTCTGCCACAGCTACTTTATCCAAGTGAACTTGGGTAACTTCCTTCACCTCTGTGAGCCTCAGTTTTCCCGACTGTAAAGTGGGGTCAATACCAGTATAGACCGCATGGGGTCACTGTGAGGATCCACAGAGATGATGCAGGCGGAGTGCTTGCCCCAGAGTGGTTGCCAGGCTGACCTGTCCCTGCCATACCTTGCTCTTTTCCCGCAGCGTCTTAGAGATCAGGCTCTGCTCGGTACTGCTCCTTTTCAGCTCCTCCCTGAGTTTCCTCATTTCTTTCTCCATGTCATGGATTTGCTGAAAGAGTTCCAACAACAGGGAAGTCAACTTCATAACTCATTTCATCCGCTTCATTAAGGCAGAAACCTAGTCTGGGATTCGCTTAATTCCTTCCCTTGGGGGACAATTCTACGTCTTTAAGGCAAAGTAGACTTTCTTTCAACGGATGCAATGAAAGTGCTGGGTGAGGGAAAATCTGAGTTTCTTTTGAAGATCAGCATGGATCCTGGATTAAACAGTACAAGATACCTGTCCACTCATTAGAATCTCTTTCCTTGGGGTATATTTTTGAGTTCAATCTAAATAAGGGCTGTTTGGAAGACACAATGGGCACAGTTTGGAAGAAAAGAACAATGACATTTTTCTTCTTTCTCATTTGAGGCAGAGAAGTGTGCTCCTGGCATAGAGAAGAGCACACGTCTCCTCCCCCGTCCCAGGCACCGTCCTTCCCAATGGATGGAAAACGTATGCCTGGTGATGTGCACGAGGATTCGGCTGGTACGGGGGTGAACATTTACACTTAGGGGTCATCTTTTCATTGTATTAATTTTTATGTTCACCTTCCATACAAGGCCAGTGATACATTTGCTTTTTATTTTGTTTTTATGAATTGGTGTAAAATTGAATGTATTTAAGTAAATATACTTAAAGAAGAGTGGTGTTAATAACAGTGCCCGGGGCTGTGATAAAACTTGTGACAGTGGATCATGAGAGTTTGGGCATCACAAGTCCAGGGGTAGGGCCACGGTGAATTTCTAGCAGCATATGGTGGCCACCTCCCGTCCCTTTCCCCAGGGGAAACCTGATGAGGGGCCTCGAGCCCACTGCCCAGAAAATCTGGGGAGAGTGTGTTTTCCATGGTCTTTTCACCCATCTCTTTGAGGCTAGCAAATCAAAGAATTATGAGACTACATTAACAGACAAACACCCATAAAGCCCCAGAGCTTGTGCTAGCTAATGGGCCAAGGAACCCCTCCAAAACCTGAAGGTCAAAATCTAGGCTTTCTGTGGACACCTAGGGGTGAAGAGGTTCAACGCACGGTTTTGCAGAGCTTTAACTCTTTCTCTTGGGCTTCCCAGTGCTCCTTCTGGGCCTCTTCCTTCTGTAACTCTTCTTTCAGCACTGAGCACTGTGGAGAAAAAGGACAAGGCCACGGGGGCTTGGCTGGGGCGCCCAAGTCCCTGTGTTCACGCCCAGGAGTGTTTCCTGCTGTATAACCCAATCACACCTCTGAATTCCGAGAGGCGAGACCATTTGTGTGATGGGAGCACGGGATACTGCAGTCGTTCCCAGTTCACCCCTCTCATGAGTTCTGAGGAATAGAGCATCTAAATTCCTCTTCAAAAGCCAGCAAACTTCACCGCAGGGGAAATCCAGCTTTGTAGAGTCTGCGTACTTAGGGTGCAGGAATTGGGATGTTTTCACGCTGTGACCCGTGAGGGTGGAGGGGAGCGGAACCAGTGAGCTCGGGTCCATCTTAGGGCTTTTGTGCAGGTTGCATCTCAAAGACACAACTGCCCCGGCTGGTGTGGAGGGGTAAACGGAACTGTCTTTCCCGAGGACGGCTCGGCAACAGGCATTAAGGGCATAAGGATGGACGTGCCTTCTTTTGACCCAGCAATTCCCACTTTAGGAATGTACCTGAAGGGCAATGACTGGAGAAATAAGTAAATCTGTAGTTTCAAGGATGCTCTTCACAGAATTGTCAGTAACAGTGGGGGAAAAAAAAAAAAAAAAGAGGCAACAACCCAAGTGTTGTTTATAACAGCAGACCACTTCATAACACCGGGTACATCCAGGAGAAAGTATGTAGCTTTTAAGACCAATGATAAGAGTGTTGATTTATTAGCACGGGAAATAGTAAGTATTTAAAAGTTTAAAAAATGTGCATAGTATAAATTCACTATAAAATGATTGATTGATTGATTTCTAGGTAATATATAGAAACAAGACTGGAAGAACGTACATGAAAATATTAACATTGATTTCTCAAGGTAGCATTTCCTCTCCTCTCTTTTTATTTTTTCTTTTCAATGTCATCTACTTATTTTTCTAAAATTAACACACATGATGTATGTCATTAAAAAAAAAAGGCATCTCAAATGTTCACAAGGGCAGTACCCTTGGTGGTGAAGAGCCCTTGGTGGTGAAGAGCCCTTGTGCTGTTGGCCGGCACAGGCTAGAGGAGGAGGGACCTCATTCCAAGGTCAATGAGGAAGGGGAAACGGGGACATAAATCATCCAAATGCACTTCAGGAGGTAGAAGAGCCAAGCAGGTGCTGTCTTTGCATATTCCTTCTACTTAGCACCAGCTCTGCACCCCCTTCCCGTCCCCAACACACACACACACACACACACACACACACACACACCACATAAAACAGCTATAGCACATGCCTAGGAAGACACTCCGCTTGGGAGAAACGAATGCAGAGGGCTTGGCCAGGCAGCTGACCCGGGGCAGAGGCAGAGGAGCACAACGAAAACCAGATTCCCACTTCTCGGAAAACGATTTTGTCATCCCCATTTCACAGATGGGGAAATGGAGGCCAAATAAGTTACAATAAAAGAAAGCTCTGGGATTGGACCCTGGTCTGTCTGACCTCAAAGCTCATGCAGTGCCTTTCACCAGCTCCAAATTGGGTATGGTACTACGTACCAGGAATTACTTATTATGCCTTTTCCTTGGAACCTCAAGATCTGTTCTCACCCCACCCCCATGCAGACCTAGCTAACCCATTGGGTAGCTGCTGGGAACCTCTGAGTTGCCACCTGAGATGAAAGCTTTGAGGTTTTACCTTGACTCACAGAAATAGACACATCATACAAATACTGAGAAATCTTATCCTATAGAGTCAGGATTCTGAAGTTAGCATTGAAGGCAAGATTTGCAAATAGTCAAAGTTACATGTAAAAAGCTCTTTGCTTGCCTACCATGTTCATTTTCCATAGAGAAATTCTACACACTAAAGTCTAAGGAAGAAATGAGAGTCTGCGTGTTTGCATCTGGATCTTCAAACATTCTGCTTTGAAGGCAGTTATGAGAACCAGTGGCGCTGGGACCACGATGCAGCCGTGTGGTCGTCCTTGCTCACAGAGAGATCCTATTCTGTTTAACATTAAACTTTGCAATGGCAATATATGCTAATAGGTGTGTTTGTCGCTGGGATTAAACAACCTAACTTATAATGCGGTTAGAAAATGTTTGCTGGATTTGAATATATATTATGCTTATGCTGAGCCACATACACGCTGTACTTTGAAAAGCTGCAGAGAAGTTGGCCACCTGCCCAGCAGCTACCTCCCTGTGCCCTTGGGCACTGGCCTCATCTCACCACCGTGTGTCATGTGACTCCACCGTGTCTGCTTTTCGCAGCTACAATTTGGTGATGACCCGACACTCACTCTGGAGTTGAGGGCTTCGAGCTGGAGATCCTTTTCTTTGTTCTCACTTTTTAGTTGATTCACCTCCTGTTTTAGTTGTTGAACTTGATCATCCTTTACTAACACATCTCTTTGCAAAGATGACACCATCTCTGTAAAAAAAACCAAACCAAACCAAAACAAAAAACTCATGGAGGTCAAAGAGGCAGGAAGGATTATTGGCAACACCATGGCTGTCAGCCAACGTTCGGACAAGACCTTCCAAGCCCGGGCCACCACCGGTGCCCGCCTAGAACTGGGGAGGCTTTTTCCGAGGGTCCCAGAGCAGGAGTGGGAATGAGAGCAAAGTCCACAGAACATGGTTTGAGGCTTCAGTGAGAATGAGGGGCAGTCAGCACCAGCGAGAGGAGACGCCTTTGGGGGCCCCTTGTGGGCACAGGCCAGGCAAAGCCGGGAGGACAGGCCACACCATGGGCCTGGGGAATGAAGGCCCAGTACAAGGAAGGTCCAGGAATTCTCCAGAGGCCAGGGGACAGGCTTGTGGCAGAGGGCACTGCTGGACACTATTGATGGGGTGGTTGGTTTCACACTCCTCTGAGTTTGGACCCCTCTCTACCACTTATTAGCTTGGTGGTCTTGGACAAGCTATTTCACCTCCCACTGTCTGTCCCGCACAGAGTTATTGTAAGGGTCAAATGAGACGGTATGTTCCAAGAACATAAAGTGGCTAAATTATGTTTGTTACATGGCGCCTATTATTTTTCTCGGCAGCCAGCTTCCAAAATGCCCCCAATGATCCCTGCCGCCTAGAATTCATGCCCTGTGTAGCCCCTCCCACCCTGAATAGGGCTGACACGGGTAACCAATATGATCCTGTGGAAATGACGGAATGTTTCCTCCCAGGCTGGGTCATAAAAGACACTGTGGCCTCCTCTTGGCTCTCTTTTGAATCACTCACTGTGGGGGAAGCCAACTGCCATGTTGTGAGGACGCTCAAGCAGCCCTAGAGAGAAGCACGTGTGGTGAGGGACTAAGGCCTCCAGCCAATAGCCACACGAGCAGCCATTCTGAACGGGGATCCTCCAGCTCCCCTCGAGGCTTTAGATGACATGACTGATGCCCCAGCCGACATCTTGACTGCAACTCATGAGAACTAAGTCACCCCCACCCCTCAAATTCCTGAACTACAGAAACTGGGTGAGGTAATAAATATTGGTTGGGGTTTTATCCATTACATTTTGGGGTAACTTGTTATGCAGCAATAGATAACTACTCCATTACTGTAGTATCATTTTTTTTTTAACATCTTTATTGGAGTATAATTGCTTTACAATGGTGTGTTAGTTTCTGCTTTATAACAAAGTGAATCAGTTATGCATATACATATATCCCCATATCTCTTCCCTCTTGCGTTGTAGTATCATTTTGAATAAAAGTGGGAAGAAGGGTGCATAAACGCAGTGGTATTGGGTTATCTCATACGGTTCTTTTCTTGGAAGAACATTAGGCCCAGTTTTATTGGTAGGTATCAATCAAGAATGTATATGAAATACAGAACAAAATGCTCCAGAGTTTCATTTTAAAAATGAGCTTTGCCTCCAGGACACAGTTAAGTTACTTGGAGATCCCTCTGGGGCTTGCCACACTTTGAGTGGGTCCAGCTCATCTCAAGTGTTATCCCAACCCGGGTCTGTCCGACTCCCTGATTGGAGAAAGTGGGATCTGAGACAGGCTTGATGCTTGGATGAGGTCTGACTGGCCGACATACGGGAGGAAGGTGAGGACCAGCGAGTTCATCCGTACATTCCCGGTGCCCAGAACAGCACCTAGCCTGGCGGAGGTGCTCAGAAAATATCTGAGGACATCCCGAGTTAGGGAGGAGCAGAAGCAGAGACCTGGGGGCAGCAGGGGGTGGGGGTGGGAGTGATTAAGTTGCAGAGTGAGGCAGAAGAAAAGCACAGATTCATACAGAGATGGTGATTCACGTGCGACTCAATGCTATGCCCGGCTTTTACAGCTGTGGGCTTGTTTCCTGCTACGTGCTGGCTGCTTTAAGAGTGATGTGCCCCTCCCAAGCTCATTGCCTCCTCCCTGTCACCTGCTTCTCTCCCTCCCCTCGTATGTGAGTGGTCCCATCCTCTTCAGGTCTCTAGACATGTCATTTTCTGCTTAAAAAACTCCACTGGATTCCCAACACCCTTAGAATAAAAACCCAGACCCCCCGACCCTGCCCAGCCCCACAATCCCTTGTTCACTCCGTGCAGCCTCATTTGCCCTTGGTTTGTCCTTGCCCACCTGAAACAGGTCCTCTCTAAAAGAAGGACATAGCCGTGGAGGATACAACATAAACTGGTTAGAATCAGCTAGGTCCAAGGTGGCGTAAGATTCGACTTCCAGTGGAACTTGAGCCTCATTATAGGCTCATTGTAATACATTAGCTAAATGACACACCCATCAGCACCAGGACAGTGTCGCGGCTGACCATGAAGGTCAGAAAGTGGGTGGTGGCCCAATTCCTGGAAATCCCCGCCCCTTCCCCAAAATATTAGAGTTGTCATAATCCTCCCACTCATTAGCCTGTAAAATTACCCAGCCCATAAAAACGAACCACCCCATATTTGGGGGCCTCTAGCCTTCTGAGATGGCCCACACTCTGCCTGTAGAGTGTGTTTCTCTCTAAATAAATCCACTTCTTACTTTGTCTCTCACTGAATTCTTTCTGCCATGAGACATAAAGAACCTGAGCTTTATTAAGTCCCGGGACCAGATGTGTGATCTCGATTAAAAGTTAGTGGGTTCTCACTGGGCTCGAGTCCCAGCCCACGGGTTCGAGTGCCACCTGAGTTGCGTGGCTGCACGCCCACTAAGCTGTTCTCCCTTGGCCTCCCCCCTTGAAGCGCTGGCCACCACGACACACGGTTTATTTTCTCCACAGCACCACTGCTCTCTGAAGTGGGCTTGTTTGTTCATCCGTTTGCTTTTATTGTCTGTCACCCCCTCTCGAATCTGTGAGTACAGGAATCTGACTGCCTTGCTTGGCTCTCCCTCCCCAGAGCCTGGAACGGGGGCCTGACACCTAGTAGGTGCTCAATAAACATGTTGAAGGAATGAAGGAATCCAGGAAATCGAAGCGCAGCCACAGCTGTGCATTGGCTGCCCCTCTCCACACCCAAGCCCTTTATCAGGGAACCACCTCGGATAAAATTAGAAACTGTTTTCACTTGGGCCCAAGTGCACTCGGGTGAAATGGGTGAGACAATGGGTGCCTTAAAAGAGTGACCCCGGTGCGTCCTCAGCCCCGCCCCCGGCGCGCGGGCGTTAGGTGGACGCGGTGGTCTGGGCGCCTGTGACGCGCGTGGTCTGGCCGGGCGCTGGCATCCGAGCGGGGCTGGATGGGCGGCGGGAGCCGTCACAGGAAATAAGTGACCATGGTGCTCAATAGTTTGGATAAGATGATTCAACTCCAGAAAAACAGTGCTAACATCAGGAATATCTGTGTTTTGGCTCATGTTGACCACGGAAAAACTACTCTGGCTGACTGTCTTATATCTAGCAATGGCATCACCTCCAGCCGCCTGGCAGGCAAGTTAAGGTACATGGACAGCAGAGAGGATGAACAGGTCTGAGGGATCACGATGAAATCCAGTGCCATTTCACTACAATATGCAAAAGACACAGGCAGTTTTGCGACAAGCCTGGCTCGAAAACATCCGTCCAGTTTTAGTGATTAATAAGATAGATCGCTTGAGAGTGGAACTGAAATTCACCCCACAGGAGGCCTATTGTCACCTCAAGGATATTTTAGAACAGATTAATGCACTCACAGGAACTCTTTTTACTTCTAAAGTGCTAGAAGAAAGAGCAGAGAGAGAGAGACTGAATCCCAAGTGAATCCAAATTCTGAGCAAGGAGAGCAAGTGTGTGACTGGAGCCCTGGCTTGGAGGACACGGGTGATTCTCACCTTTACTTCTCTCCAGACCAGGGAAATGTGGTATTTACAAGTGCAATAGATGGGTGGGGCTTTGGAGACTTTCTGGGAACTTGGTAGCTGGACACATTGTTCTGCCACTTGCAGCCACTTGGGAGCCCGAGTTCAGAGACCCCAGTGTGTAATGGCCAAAGGGCAGGAAGTGAGTGAGGCCTTCTGTGAGCACCTCCAGAAGCCGCTGGCTGGGTTCCAGCCCTGTAACATCTGGGACTGCCCCTCGAGGTGGTTCACGGGCACGTGGTCAGAGTGCTCTGTGTCTAGCGGTGAGGATTCCGCAGTCGGCAAGTGACCTGTAAGCGCACGAGAGCCAATGGAACTGTGCAGGTGATGCGTCCGAGAGCATGTGCCCCCAGAGAGAGGCCTCTGGGAAGTACCTGCTCCAGTCACCCGTGTGTTCAAGGGCTTATTGAACCAGGGAACCAGTTGTTCCGATTAACTCCAAGCACTACATGGGTCCACGCTTGTCTCACTGGAAAATGCACAGCCCCAATTCTGTGCAGGGACGACGCAAAGCAGAGTGTGATACATCTTTCCGGAGCATCAAGTTTATTAACTAGAATTGGAAGAACCAAGGAGTTCTTGGAACAAGAACTATCCCCCTCCCCCACCAACACGGAAGACAGAAGAGTGGGGGAGGGGAGACGTGCCCCAGGAATGACAGTCCAGTCTCTGAAGTTTCACCCAGGTGGGGGTTGAGGGGCAGACCTACAGCCACGGTGGCCTCGCTTTCGGTCGCCCGGGCTGCTCCGGACCATCCTCTGAGCTGGCCAGGGTCTTGGACACGATGCTTCTGAAGGCCGTGCAGAGAACGCGCTCATCTTCCACTGGACCGGGCCCCAGGGAGCGCGGCGGCCTGACCTTCCTGCCTCGGTCATGCATGGGGTTCACATGGGCTCACTTTATTATGACGCCTCATGCTGGGCAGCTTGCAACAAAGATGTTCCAAAACAAAGTTCCAGATTCTCCCAGCCACCCCTTGCTTTTTCTGGCTGTGGCCAGAGAGAGTGGATGAGGACACACTCTCAGGCTGCCCAGTGTGGGAGGACCTTCCAGTGTTGGACACACCCAGGGGGCAGCTGGTTCTCTCCGGGGCTCCAATCCTGCTGCTGCTGGAGGTGGATGTCCCAGTGCCACACTGGGGGCCTGGGCTGGGGGTGGCAGTCCTTGCCTCCAGGCTGGGTGGGGGACAGGCAGACTCACCGGTCTTCTGCCCTGCCTGCTGGTCTTCCTGCAGCTGCACATTTTTTCTCTGGTAGAGCCACCTGGTTTGCATTGAGGACACCACAGGGCTTGGAGAAGGCTCAAGTTCACTGCCACTGAGGTCCCCGGAAGAGAAGGGCTTCACAGTTATGATGGAGACCCCCACCTTGGGTTTCATGGAGCTCACACTGCCTGTTCCAGTGTCCTGGATCCGGTCGCAAGTCAAGCCCGGAGTCCTCACCATTGTCACCTCCAGGTCCTCTTCACAGGGTGGCTGGAGTGGCTCCTTCTGGCCCATGTTGACCCATGGATGCCTCATGAGGTCAGGTAAGGTGCCTCTGTCACTGGGGTTGAGGGCAATCATTTTTTGTAATAGATCCCTTATCTCCAAAGACAGATAAGGTGGGATGGGGTATTGCCCTTGTAGGATTTGCTTCCGCAGATCCTGGAAGTCTTTTCCCACAAAGGGCCGGGACCCAGTTACCATGGTGTAGAGCACTACTCCCAAGCTCCACACGTCCACCGCAGGGCCGCTGTACCTCTGCCCCAGGAGGAGTTCCGGGGCAGCATAAGGGACTGTGCCACAGATCGTGTCCAGTAGGCCAGTGTCATCACACTTGTTGCTGAGGCCAAAGTCTGTAAGTTTGATATTCATGTTGGAATCAAAGAGGAGGTTCATTGGCTTCAGGTCCCGAGGCACGATGCCCCTCTGGTGGCAGTGCTGCAGGGCGGAGACCAGCTGCTGGAACGGGCCGCGGGCCTGCGCCTCTGTCATACGGCCATGGGTTTCAAATAGCGGTACATGTCCCCCCCACTGAGGTACTCCATCACCAGGAAAAATGTCTCCTCCGTGTCAATCACCCCCAGCAGTTTTACAATATTGGGGTGATTCAGAGCCTTCATACCGCACACTTCCCGGAAAAGTGCCTGGACACTTGAGAAGCTCTGACGCCTTTTCTTAATCACCTTGAGAGCCACCTGTGTCCCGGTCAGAATGTGCCGGGCCAACTTCACTTTACCGAAGGTGCCTTCACCAATGGTGCGGAGGATCTTGAAGTCATCAATATGAGCCGCCTTGCCAGCAGATTTGGCTGTGAGGCCCTGCATCATGGTGACCTGCTAACTACACTGACTGACAGCACTACCTAGCAACGCTAACTACGGTAACTAACAATGCTAACTGTACTAACAGGGCTAAGTGTGCTGTCTCTACTAACAACGCTAACTACGCTAACTGTACCAACAGCGCTAACTAGCACTAACTACACTAACTATGCTAATCAAGTATTAACTATACCAACAATACTCACTATGCCAACAGCGCTAACTAGTACTAACGACACTAACTATGCTAATCAAGTATTAACTGTACCAACAATACTCACTATGCTAACTGCAGAAAGAACAATGACACAAATAAAAAAGAGTAGAGAAAAGAGAAACGAAAATCAACAAAATGGCAGAAACAAGGAAAACACAAGCTAACTGTAGGTCCAAGGCCGTCAGGTCACCAAAAGCAGCTTCCTGGGCTCTAAGGACCAAAAACCTGGGCCCAGCTTTCTCTTTTACAGGGCTCTGTGAAGTACATCACAGTGGTGCATTCTGAGGTCAGAGCAAGAAATGGACCCATCACCGCTGGGGATAAACCACAGTGGTTTTCTCACTTTTTGAGTTCAAGGCCCCTTTACACTTAGGAAAAAGGATCCCAAAGAAATTTTTCTTTATGTGTGTTATTAGATATTGGTATTCACTCTGTTATAAATTAAAATCTGTAGGATACTTCAGTGGCCTTTTTATTTCTAGTTTGAAAATGGGTTATAATTTTAAAGACCTCATAATGTCTACACTTGAAATATTCAATTCCTTTTCCTTAAATTCTGGTCTCAAAATAACGTTACAACTTAACTGACTTCACGATACTATACAAAATGTTCTGTTGCATAAGACACGATAAGGTACATTAGGAAAGTCTATGAAGCTGAGAGAAGATTTCCCAGGAAGGTAGGTCATGAGCAGATTTCTCATCAGGAGCCTCGGAGGCCAGATGGCATGGCTCAATGTACTTGAAGTGTTGAAGGAAAGAAACCGTCAACCAAGAATCCTATATCTAGCAAAACTTTCCTTCGAAAATGAGGGAGATTGTGACCACCTAGAGGGGTGGGATAGGGAGGGTGGGAGGAAGGGAGACGCAAGAGGGAAGAGATTTGGGAACATATGTATATGTATAAGTGATTCACTTTGTTATAAAGCAGAAACTAACACACCATTGTAAAGCAATTATACTCCAATAAAGATGTTTAAAAAAAAAAAAAAAAGAAAATGAGGGAGAAATCAAGACATTCCCAGTTAATCAAGAGTTGAGAGAGTTCTTAACCACCAGACCTGCCTGCCACAGGGAGTTCTTCAGGTTGGAGTCAAGGACCCTGGATAGTAACTCAAAGCCTTATGAAGAAATAAAGACCTCTGGTACAAGTAGATAGACGGGCGATGAGAAAAGCTAGTACTATTGTAACTTTGGTTTGTAGCTCCGCTTTTTGTTTTCTGTTTGATTTAAGAGACTAATATATAATAAAACACACACACATACGAATCATAAAAAAAAAAAAAAAGAGTGACCCCATTTTGTCCACGCTCTAGTTTGCACTCAGGCCGGTTTGTGGAACCACCCAAGCCACAAAGCGACCTGTGTTCTCCCTGGTGGGGCCAGTGCTCAGGAGACCTTGTAGCCAAGAGATAACATTCTCTCAAATATTTATCAGGCCCTGCCCTCGGAACTGGGTGGCAAGAAACCTCCACTGAGGGAGAGCTCTAATGAACCGACACGGGGGATCCCTGAGGCTGCACCCAGGTCACGGGCACAGGTGTGGTGGTTGACTGGTGATGTCTGCAGGGGGAGGGCAGAAGCTCTGGGGCCTAAATGCAGAAGGGCCTCACCTGATGTGACGGCGGTATCCCTCCTTAAGTTCTCGGCCTCGTTCTTCAGGGATGTGATTTCTAAGTTTCTCTCAGACAGGGTCTGGCACAGCACCTGGCTGTAGCCTTGCTGTAGGGCACTGATCTGTGGAAGGAGGCAACACACAGTCAGAGGGGGCCAGCCAGGCCTGCAGGACATGCCGGTACTTCTCCAACGTTGGGCAAAGAGTCGGGTTGATCTTGGGTCGGGGTGTTGGGGAAACCAAGCTTTTCAGTTATAACTAGTGGAAGGGGCGGGAGGGGGCCTGTTCCTTCAGTGACCACCATGTCATAGGTCATCGAGACACGAACCTTATCTTTGTGGCCACCCGGGGGCTCAGGTGCCGCTGTCTTCCTATGACCTGCGGATTTTCAGCCATAAATAGACAAGCTGTTGGTTCCAGATCATCCAGCAGTGACTGGATGCACAGCAAAGTTCAAGAGACGGGAGCAGGTTATAAACTGAACTCCCTCTAATGATAATAGTGGGTAGTTTATACCTCACAGAGCACCCCAGAGTTTAGAAAGCCCGTTCACACATGCTACACTGATACTCCTCGCAGCGTTGCTGAAGCCTGACGTTCCCATTAACGTTCCCATTTTGCAAGGGAGCAGGTTGAGACTCAGAGAGGCGAGGTCCCTTGCTCGTGATCGCGCGGCTGGTCAGAGGTGGAGTAGGATTCAAACCCAGTCTTTAGCTGCCTGGTTCCTCCTTCCCAGGCGGCTCTGGGAAGGGGCATGAGAAGTCGGAGGCTGTAAAGCATGGCACGGGCTCGGGAGCCGGACTGTGGCCTTCAAGTCCTGTCTCTGCCACTTACGGGCTTTGTGAACACAAGGAGGACACCGTATTCTGTTTCCTTTTTTCCAGTCTGTACGCGGGGTGATGGTAGTCCCAATCTGATGGGATTGTTAGAAGTTATTTTAATAAGTTAGCATGTGTACAAGCGCTCAGATCATGCCTGGCACATGGCACAGGGGGGTGAACCGTGACCGTCCTCTCCTCTGACTACCCACGGGGTGCTTTAGCTTCAGCTTCCCTCGTCTGTCTCTGGGGAAGGTAGTTGGTAATCTTCATGTGTGCATTTGGAAGCCTTGCCAGGCTCACTTAAACACCAGTGTGGTTGTTATTAAGAGGAAATACAGGAATCGTGGGTGGGATGACCACAGGCCGGCTCTATCTAACGCTCCTGTGGGCACCCTCTAAGGCCATGGCTCAGAGCCCCGTGGAGGGCGGGCCCCCCTCCAGGGGTCTAGGTCTACACGTGGGGCGCGGAAGGCTCTCCATCAAAGGCAACGTTGGTAAGAGCCCAAAAGTAGCTGCCGGGCCTCGGCCTCCGCATAGCAGGTACCCGAGAGGCCGGGAAAGAGAGCTGGGCCCGGAACCCCCTCCCTCTCTGTCTGATGCGGCCAGACTGCTTGTTCTGAGTGGCCAGGCCTTTCCCATCTCAAGGTGCACTGTGGGCCTTTGCCCTGTGATTTTTCAGATGTCAGGCCTCAGTACTCCCACAGGGACACGTTTATTGGGGCATAAATGCCACGCAATCCGTAGACAGGACAAGAGCTAGCTTGTTTTGATAGATCAAAATGGAAGTGACAAGGAGAAGGGTGCAATTTCTTTTCTTTTTTTAAAAAATAAATTTAGTTATTTTATTTATTTATTTTTGGTTGCGTTGGGTCTTTGTTGTGGTGCACAGGCTTCTCACTGCAGTGCCTTCTCTTGTTGCAGAGCATGGGCTCTAGGCGCACGGGCTTCAGTAGCTGTGGTGCACGGGCTTAGTTGCTCCGTGGCACGTGGGATCTTCCTGGACCAGGGCTCGAGCCCGTGTCCCCTGCATTGGCAGGCGGATTCCTAACCACTGCGCCACCAGGGAAGTCCCGGGTGCAATTTCTTTGTTCTCCTAAGGTAAGTTTGCCAGATTTAGGGGAGGAAAAAAGGATGTTCACTTAAAATACGATTTCAGATAATGAATAATATTTTAGTGCAAGTGTGTCCCATGCAATATTTGCGACGTACACTAAAACGAAATTCTAAAATTCAAATTTAACTGGGTGTCCTTACTTTATCTGGTAACCCCACCCTAAGAGAGTTCCTAAACTTCAGTCATTCATATACCACTTTCACTATTTTTCCCATGTCTCTCGGCTAGCCCCACTATAATTCCTTAGCATTTTTCGTAGAAGCAGCTCCCTTTTTAAACTTAAAAATGTGTATTAAATTAAAAATAACTGTTATAAGAGTAAATAGAGACTCAGTATCTTAAATAAAAATAATCCCCCAAAAGAAGAAATACAGGAATTTCCCTGTTTACCATCAGACCAGGTTGCGGGCATCACATTAAAAAAAAAAAAAAAAAAGATTTGGGGGAGGGGGTGGGCATGCCCAGGTAATGGGGTTCGGGCGTGGTGACCTGGCCACCAGATGGCGCTCACAGCCTTTGGTCTTGGTTTGTGTCCTTGGAAATCTTGTCATTATTACTCTGGTAGAATTAACAGAAGCGTCAAGGTCTCACAAGTTTTCTGACTCGTTTCCTGCACCATCATGGTTCAGAGTGTATGACATTTGGGGCAGTTACACTTACTTTTTCCCTGGGGCACCTGAGACATTATTGGGGGGGGGATCTATGCTAGAAGTTGCGGGGACACAGGCCACTCTGCCCCCCACTCTCCCCAAGGCTATACTTTTGCATGTTTGTGCTTTGGAAACTTTGAGTAAAAAAATTCTTTCACATCTTACTTTTCTCTGTTGGGCAACTTTTCCATAAAAGGTCCTTGGAACACTGAAAGTGTTTGTAAGTTCTTCTCAGCTTAATGCTTTTATTTGCATGATACCAGAGGCAGAACACACAGAGACAAACTTCCAGAAGGGAAGACATACATTCCCCTCTAAGACTCCAGTGCTTTTGACAGATTTAAAATATTTCAATCTAAGTGTCAGTGTTTTAGGATTTCGGATTGCTGGAAAACTCCAAAGAGTCTTCAAACCTCTTCGATACTTTTACTACCAAAATAAATATCCATATTGTTTGTAATTGGCATAAATTCCAAGATGTTTAATGTCTGTTAAGCTGTGTAATAAAATGGGCACTGAATCATAAGAAAGTTAATAGTGCTAGGAGGAGTGATTGTTTCAAGATAATAATTTGGCTTCTAATTAGCACAGGTGTATAAGAGCACATGGAGGTAAGAATTTTCTAGTGATATTGTAGCGGATCGAAGATCTTTGAGAGCAAATCATTATGCACACACCTTCGGGGACCAGGGAAAACACATAAAGTAATCAGAACAATAAATCAACCTGCCATGTGACTTACACTTCTGGTGGAATGCTCTGCAGGCAGTAGAATAGTTAAGAAACTAAAATGTCAGTGGATGAAACTCGATTTGAGTTCAAACCAATGGAGCCTCTGGTTCATATATGCCTTGTTATAAAATATTCTCCTTCAGTTATAAGTGAAGCTCCAGCGGTAGGGGAGGCAACAGCATGATGCATCAGTGTAATTATTTCTAGATAATTTCTTTGTAAAAACACATTTTTTCCCCCCAGGTATCGGCAGCCACTTTAAATAATACACAAATTGTGACTTGCTGATGTTCAAAGATATGTGGAAATTATATAATGGTATATGTCAAATATACTTCAATTAAAAAAAAAAGGTACGTGGGGGAATTCCCTGGCGGTCCAGTGGTTAGGACTCTGTGCTTCCACTTCTGGGGGCCTGGGTTTGATCCCTGGTCGGGGAACTAAGATCCTGCAAGCCACGTGGTATGGCCAAAAAAAAAAGGTATGTGGGAATAATTCAGCCTCATCCATGTACCCGAAAAAGACATGTCATTTGCTCAGGAAAGCTCTGAAATGGGAGAATAACTGAAAGGAATATTTCAGCAAAATTGGGTTCAGTTCAAGAAAAAGATGCTCATTAACGTGTCAGCTACATGTCAAGGTAGCTGTTTGCACTAATAATTCCTATAGGACCTGTTACTTTCATTGTTTTATCAAAACCAGGTTCGAAGGAGAGTCATTAGTTCGTTTAAATATTAGAGCATGTATTTGTTTACTTGTTTATTCTGTCGCCCTCACTAGAGCATAACAGGGGGAAGGATCATGTCTGTCTTGTTCTCTGCTGAATTCTCAGAGCCTGGAAGAGGGCATGGCACAGGATAGGCCCCCCAAAATACTTATTTCAATGAATGGACGGATGGATGGATGGATGAATAAAGAACAAACAGACGCGGTCCTAACAGAGTTCTAGAAGGTTGCTGGGCCCAACTTTGCCTTCATGGAGCTTACAGTTTCCTGCTAGACTCTCCTAGGTTCACCATGCACAATCTGTGTCCTTTCTAGAGTACCATTTCTAGGACTGAGACTGTGTACCTAGAATCAGAAGGTTACAGAAGGGAAAGACAGTAAACAGAGAACAAGAGAACCAAGGCCCCCAAGCACTGACTACGTTTTTTTTTTCTCTCTCTCTTTTTAAAAAATGTTTATTTATTTATTTTTTTCTTATTAGTCACCCATTTTATACACATCAGTGTATACATGTCAATCCCAATCTCCCAATTCAGCACACCACCATCCCCACCCCTGCCGCTTTCCCCCCTTGGTGTCCATACGTTTGTCCTCTACATCTGTGTCTCAATTTCTGCTCTGCAAACTGGTTCATCTGTACCATTTTTCTAGGTTCCACATATATGCGTTAATATACGATATTTGTTCTTCTCTTTCTGACTTACTTCGCTCTGTATGACAGTCTCTAGATGCATCCACGTCTCTACAAATGACCCAATTTTGTTCCTTTTTATGGCTGAGTAATATTCCATTGTATATATGTACCACATCTTCTTTATCCATTCGTCTGTCGATGGGCATTTAGGTTGCTTCCATGACCTGGCTATTGTAAATAGTGCTGCAATGAACACTGGGGTGCATGTGTCTTTTTGAATTATGGTTTTCTCTGGGTATAAGCCCAGTAGTGGGATTGCTGGGTCATATGGTAATTCTATTTTTAGTTTTTTAAGGAACCTCCATACTGTTCTCCGTAGTGGCTGTTATCAATTTACATTCCCACCAACAGTGCAAGAGGGTTCCCCTTTCTCCAGCATTTGTTGTTTGTAGATTTTCTGATGATGCCCATTCTAACTGGTCTGAGGTGATACCTCACTGTAGTTTTGATTTGCATTTCTCTAATAATTAGTGATGTTGAGCATCTTTTCATGTGCTTCGTGGCCATCTGTATGTCTTCTTTGGAGAAATGTCTATTTAGGTCTTCTGCCCATTTTTGGATTGGGTTGTTTGTTTTTTAAATATTGAGCTGCATGAGCTGTTTATATAGTTTGGAGATTAATCCTTTGTCAGTTGCTTCCTTTGCAAATATTTTCTCCCATTCTGAGGGTTGTCTTTTCGTCTTGTTTATGGTTTCCTTTTGCTGTGCAAAAGCTTTGAAGTTTCATTAGGTCCCATTTGTTTATTTTTGTATTTATTTCCATTACTCTAGGAGATGGATCAAAAAATATCTTGCTGTGATTTATGTCAAAGAGTGTTCTTCCTATGTTTTCCTCTAAGAGTTTTATAGTGTCCAGTCTTACGTTTAGGTCTCGAATCCATTTTGAGTTTATTTTTGTGTATTGTGTTAGGGAGTGTTCTAATTTCATTCTTTTACATGTAGCTGTCCAGTTTTCCCAGCACCACTTATTGAAGAGACTGTCTTTTCTCCACTGTATATCCTTGCCTCCTTTGTCATAGATTAGTTGACCATAGATGCATGGGTTTATCTCTGGGCTTTCTATCCTGTTCCATTGATCTATATTTCTGTTTTTGTGCCAGTACCATATTGTCTTGATTACTGTGGCTTTGTAGTATAGGCTGAAGGCAGGGAGTCTGATTCCTCCAGCTCCGTTTTTTTCCCTCAAGACTGCTTTGGCTATTCGGGGTCTTTTGTGTCTCCACACAAATTTTAAGATTTTTTGTTCTAGTTCTGTAAAAAATGCCATTGGTAATTTGATAGGGGTTGCATTGAATCTGTAGATTGCTTTGGGTAGTATATTCATTTTCACAATATTGATTCTTCCAATCCAAGAACATGGTATATCTCTCCATCTGTTGGTATCATCTTTAATTTCTTTCATCAGTGTCTTACAGTTTTCTGCATACAGGTCTTTTGTCTCCCTAGGTAGGTTTATTCCTAGGTATTTTATTTTTTTGTTGCAATGGTAAATGGGAGTGTTTCCTTAATTTCTCTTTCAGATTTTTCATCATTAGTGTATAGGAATGCAAGAGATTTCTGTGCATTAATTTTGTATCCTGCAACTTTACTAAGTTCATTGATTAGCTCTAGTAGTTTTCTGGTGGCATCTTTAGGATTCTTTCTGTATAGTATCCTGTCATCTGCAAACAGTGACAGTTTTACTTCTTCTTTTCCAATTTGTATTCCTTTTATTTCTTTTTCTTCTCTGATTGCCGTGGCTAGGACTTCCAAAACTATGTTGAATAATAGTGGTGAGAGTGGACATCCTTGTGTTGTTCCTGATCTTAGAGGAAATGCTTTCAGTTTTTCACCATTGAGAATGATGTTTGCGCATGTGGGTTTGTCATATATGGCCTTTATTATGTTGAAGTAGGTTCTCTCTATGCCCACTTTCTGGAGAGTTTTTATCATAAATCAGCGTTGAATTTTGTCAAAAGCTTTTTCGACATCCATTGAGATGATCATATGGTTTTTATTCTTCAACTTGTTAATATGGTGTATCACATTGACTGATTTGCGTATATTGAAGAATCCTTGCATCTCTGGGATAAATCCCACTTGATCGTGGTGTATGATCCTTTTAATGTGTTGTTGGATTCTGTCTGCTAGTATTGTGTTGAGGATTTTTGCATCTATATTCATCAGTGACATTGGTCTGTAATTTTCCTTTTTTGTAGTATCTTTGTCTGGTTTTGGTATCAGGGTGACGGTGGCCTCATAGAATGAGTTTGGGAGTGTTCCTTCCTCTGCAATTTTGTGGAAGAGTTTGAGAAGGATGGGTGTTAGCTCTTCTCTAAATGTTTGATAGAATTCACCTGTGAAGCTTTCTGGTCCTGGACTTTTGTTTGTTGGAAGATTTTTAATCACAGTTTCAATTTCATTACTTGTGATTGGTCTGTTCATATTTTCTCTTTCTTCCTGGTTCAGTCTTGAAAGGTTATACCTTTCTAAGAATTTGTCCATTTCTTCCAGGTTGTCCATTTTATTGGCATAGAGTTGCTTGTAGTAGTCTCTTAGGATGCTTTGTATTTCTGTGGTGTCTCTTGTAACTTCTCCTTTTTCATTTCTAATTGTATTGATTTGAGTCCTCTCCCTCTTTTTCTTGATGAGTCTGGCTAATGGTTTATCAACTTTGTTTAACTTCTCAAAGAACCAGCTTTTAGTTTTATTGATCTTTGCTATTGTTTTCTTTGTTTCTATTTCATTTATTTCTGCTCTGATCTTTATGATTTCTTTCCTTCTGCTAACTTTGGGTTTTGTTTGTTCTTCGTTCTCTAGTTCCTTTAGGTGTAATGTTGGATTGTTTATTTGAGATTTTTCTTGTTTCTTGAGGTAGGCTTGTATAGCTATAAACTTCTCTCTTAAAACTGCTTTTGCTGCATCCAATAGGTTTTGGATCGTGGTGTTTTCATTGTCATTTGTCTCTAGGTATTTTTTGATTTCCTCTTTGATTTCTTCAGTGATCTCTTGGTTATTTAGTAACGTACTGTTTAGCCTCCATGCGTTTGTGTTTTTTACAGTTGTTTCCCTGTAATTAATTTCTAATCTCATAGCGTTGTGGTCAGAAAAGATGCTTGATATGATTTTAATTTTCTTAAATTTACTTAGGCTTGATTTGTGACCCAAGATGTGATCTATCCTGGAGAATGTTCCATGCGCACTTGAGAAGAAAGTGTAATCTGCTGTTTTTGGATGGAATGTCCTACAAATATCAATTAAATCTATCTGGTCTATTGTGTCATTTAAAGCTTGTGTTTCCTTATAATTTTCTGTTTTGATGATCTGTCCATTGGTGTAAGTGAGGTGTTAAAGTCCCCCACTACTATTGTGTTACTGTCGATTTCCTCTTTTAGAGCTGTTAGCAGTTGCCTTATGTATTGAGGTGCTCCTATGTTGAGTGCAAATATACTTATAATTGTTATATCTTCTTCGAGGATTGATCCCTTGATCATTACGTAGTGTCCTTCCTTGTCTCTCGTAACATTCTTTATTTTAAAGTCTATTTTATCTGATATGAGTATTGCTACTCCAGCTTTCCTTTGATTTCCATTTGCATGGAATATCTTTTTCCATCCCCTCACTTTCAGTCTGTATGTGTCCCTAGGTCTGAAGTGGGTCTCTTGTAGACAGCGTATATATGGGTCTTGTTTTTGTATCCATTCAGCAAGCCTGTGTCTTTTGGTTGGAGCATTTAATCCATTCACGTTTAAGGTAATTATCGATATGTATGTTCCTAAGACCATTTTCTTAATTTTTGGGGTTTGTTTTTGTAGGTCCTTTTCTTCTCTTGTGTTTCCCACTTAGAGAAGTTCCTTTAGCATTTGTTGTAGAGCTGGTTTGGTGGTGCTGAATTCTCTTAGCTTTTGCTTGTCTGTAAAGCTTTTGATTTCTCCATCGAATCTGAATGAGATCCTTGCCGGGTAGAGTAATCTTGGTTGTAGGTTCTTCCCTTTCATCACTTTTAGTATATCATGCCACTCCCTTCTGGCTTGTAGAGTTTCTGCTGAGAAATCAGCTGTTAACCTCATGGGAGTTCCCTTGTATGTTATTTGTCATTTTTCCCTTGTTGCTTTCAATAATTTTTCTTTGTCTTTAATTTTTGCCAATTTGATTACTATGTGTCTCGGTGTGTTTCTCCTTGGGTTTCTCCTGTATGGGACTCTCTGTGCTTCCTGGACTTGGGTGGCTATTTCCTTTCCCATGTTAGGGAAGTTTTCGACTATAATCTCTTCAAATATTTTCTCTGGTCCTTTCTCTCTCTCTTCTCCTTCTGGGACCCCTATAATGCGAATGTTGTTGCATTTAATGTTGTCCCAGAGGTCTCTTAGGCTGTCTTCATTTCTTTTCATTCTTTTTTCTTTATTCTGTTAGCAGCAGTGAATTCCACCATTCCGTCTTCCAGGTCACTTATCCGTTCTTTTGCCTCAGTTATTCTATTGATTCCTTCTAGTGTATTTTTCATTTCAGTTATTGTATTGTTCATCTCTGTTTGTTCTTTAATTCTTCTAGATCTTTGTTAAACATTTCTTGCATCTTCTCGATCTTTGCCTCCATTCTTTTTCCGAGGTCCAGGATCATCTTCACTATCATTATTCTGAATTCTTTTTCTGGAAGATTGCCTATCTCCATTTCATTTAGTTGTTTTTCTGGGGTTTTATCTTGTTCCTTCATCTGGTACATAGCCCTCTGCCTTTTCATCTTGTCTATCTTTCTGTGAATGTGGTTTTTGTTCTGCAGGCTGCAGGACTGTAGTTCTTCTTGCTTCTGCTGTCTGCCCTCTGGTGGATGAGGCTATCTAAGAGGCTTGTGGAAGTTTCCTGATGGGAGGGACTGGTGGTGAGTAGAGCTGGCTGTTGCTCTGGTGTGCAGAGCTCAGTAAAACTTTAATCTGCTTGTCTGCTGATGGGTGGGTCTGTCTTCCCTCCCTGTTGGTTGTTTGGCCTGAGGCGACCCAACACTGGAGCCTACCCAGGCTCTTTGGTGGGGCTAATGGCGGACTCTGGGAGGGCTCACGCCAAGGAGTACTTCCCAGAACTTCTGCTGCCAGTGTCCTTGTCCCTTGGTGAGCCACAGCTGCCCCCCGCCTCTGCAGGAGACCCTCCAACACTAGCAGGTAGGTCTGGTTCAGTCCCCTATGGGGTCACTGCTCCTTCCCCTGGGTCCCGACGTGCACACTATTTTGTGTGTGTCCTGCAAGAGTGGAATCTCTGTTTCCCCCAGTCTTGCCAAAGTCCTGCAATCAAATCCCGCTAGCCTTCAAAGTCTGATTCTCTAGGAATTCCTCCTCCCGTTGCCGGACCCCCAGGTTGGGAAGCCTGACGTGTGGCTCAGAACTTCCACTCCAGTGAGTGGCCTTTTGTGGTATAAGTGTTCTCCAGTTTGTGAGTCACCCACGCAGCAGTTATGGGAATTGATTTTATTGTGATAGCGCCCCTCCTACCATCTCATTGCGCCTTCTCCTTTGTCTTTGCATGTGGGGTATCTTTTTTGGTGAGTTCCAGTGTCTTCCTGTCGATGATTGTTCAGCAGTTAGTTGTGATTCCGGTGTTCTCGAAAGAGGGAGTGAGAGCATGTCCTTCTACTCCGCCATCTTGAACCAAATCTGACTATGGTTTTAAGCAGAATTATGCACCGAGGCCAAAATTCATCAATGACTAATTGCTTTTTTATCAACTTTGTTGAGATATAATTTATGTACAAGATCAATGGCCAATTTTAAAGTAGTTCTTTAAAACTTAAAAACAAATTTTTTTTTTTTTTGGATTTAGTTTCAGGACAAAGGAAGTTGACTGGTAAATCCAGACATTCTGGGTGGAGAATTTTTGGTGAAATTCCCTATAAATGAACCAGCAGCTGCCTTCAGGGTTTGATAAAGGTGTCAGTGTTTGGAACTCTGTGGGGTTCCTTCTCCCCGTCTCCAGCTCTTTCTGGCTGGGTCCAGGTGGGTGTGAGAAGTGGTCACTGAAGCAACAGGAGTTGGGTGGAAATGCAAAGTGGGTGTGAAAGCATGAGGTGTACAAGGTGGCAGAGCTGAGCCCTAATCACATCACTGCCTCTCACTTGCTGTGCAAGCTGTAACAAGCTCCTGGGCATCTCTGAGCCTGCCTCAGTCTCCTCATCTGTAGAATGGCATGTGTCAGAAGACTAAGGTTTAAATAGCTAATGCGGGAACTTCCCTCGTGGTGCAGTGGTTAAGAATCCGCCTGCCAATGCAGGGGACACGGGTTCGAGCCCTGGTCCAGGAAGATCCCACATGCCCTGGAGCAACTAAGCCCGTGGGCCACAGCTACTGAGCCTGCACTCTAGAGCCCGAGAGCCATAGCTACTGAAGCCCGCATGCTGCAACTACTGAAACCCGCGCGCCTAGAGCCCATGCTCTGCAGCAAGAGAAGCCACCGCAGTGAGAAGCCCACGCACCGCAGCGAAGAGTAGCCCCTGCTCACTGCAACTAGAGAAAGCCCGTGCACAGCAACGAAGACCCAATGCAGCCATAAATAAATAAATTAAATAAATAAATAAGCTAATGCACCAAAAGCGCATGCACCAGGGCCTGAACATGGTAGGCACTTAATCAGATCTAATTTTGTTCTTACAAGGCTAGAAACCTGCCAACCCTCCACTCCCTGGATCTGCACTCTTCTCCACCATGCTACGCTGACTGCCCATTTCTAACTACCCGGGTGGCTTCCCCCAGGCTCTACCTGAGAGCTGTCACCCTGTGTTGTGACTCCAAGGCCCCGACCCACTTGTCTCTGAGCCCTACCTGGTTTTTCAAGCTCTGGATCTCTCTCTGTTGGGCGTCGTCCTCTTCATGCAGAACCTGAAACTTGGGCGGGATCACCCTCTCCTTCTGCCTGGAGGCGGCTGTTTCCGACAGCTTCTGGCTCAGGTTGGCCACTTCGTTCTGCAGGCTTGCTATCACGGTGTCTTTGTACTTGGATTCAAGTTCAAAATCCGAGAGACGGCTGACTTCTTTTCCCAGCAGCAGAATTATTTCATCCTGGGTGGAGGCCAGATGGGAAATTTACTAGGTGTGGGTCTGGGTGTAAGGCTGAGCCCATTTAAAGAAATACAGGAAAAATATGGTATCATTCTTTGGGAAGGTGAGGGCAGGCAGGGAGAGAAAAAGCAGACTTTCAAGGTTATCTCTGTCACTTGGAAAATCTCATAGAGACAAGAATTTGATTAAAATGATGTACTTGTATATAGACTCCTGTAATGGATGTCTATACCTCACAGGTACGGAAACTTTCCTTTCCCCGAGAATTATACTTTCATATTAAGAACAACCGTCCCACTTGGGAACTTTTGTTGCTAGAAAGTTTACTTATAATATTTTCATTTATAATATTCAGCCTAGCACACTGGGGACCTAGGAAAGGTAATTAGGAAAACAACATTCTGTTTGACCACATTCTGCCTATAATGAGGGTTATTTTTTTTAACTTAAAACATTCTGAAATATTTATTTTCCCTTTCCTCTCTTCTAGTACTTCCTGCCTCTTTTGGCTATTCATGTAAGAATTTTTTCCAGGTAACTGAATCTGGAAAGTAAATGAGACGGGGATGGTGATTTATTTGCATGGGCTCATGTAAACTTTCGGCTGGAAAAACAAAATTGCTGGTAGACTTTACCCACAGGTATAATTAACACTGTCCTCCGTCTCTCCAGTGAAAAAGCTCTGCAGCCAAAGAATTTGTCAGGTTTTCCAAAAAAGGAAAAAAAAAAATCCCCCAAACTTCTCACCAGAAGTTATCAATAAAATGTCAGAAAAACTGAAGAAGAAGAAGAAAAATTCCCCAGAGGCCTTTTCCAAAGCAGCCACAGGAGGAGGTAAACGGGCAATTTCTAGGCCAGCTCATTCCCAGGGGAACCGTCCAGTGAGCCTCACGACCTGCTAGCTCCGTGACCTGGGGAAGGACAGGGTCTCGCTCATGAGAAAGCCTGTCTGACATTGCCAACTGCTGCCAGGGGCCTTCCTTTGGGTCCTTGTGAACGCTGGTGGCAAAATTTCAAGAGAGAGCATCAGACATATTCCCTACTCCCGGGCACTTTCTCCTGTTTCACCCTGTTATGATCAGCCAGGTGCTTATTCATTTTTCATGCAACAAACATTCATCGGGCAGCAACTAAGTGCCAGGCCCCGTGCCAGTGCTGGAATGTAAGAAGTTTGCAGAGGGCAGCGGACAGCTGTGGGTTCTGCTTTCCTGGTGAGGGTCCCCTTGCCCTTCCTGGAGGCAGCGTTCCTCCTTCCATGTGGTCTGGGTAGGACTGTCAGTCATGTGCCCTGCTCATTCCTGTGCCACCTCCCCGTGTGCATGTGGCCCAAGCCGGTCAATCAGAGATTTCACACATTGATTACAGAGGGAGAGGATCTTGTCTCCTTTTGGATCATAAACTTTAAATATGTAGGCTTGTTTGCCTGAGTTTGTCTTTTCTAACACACAAAGCCAGCCTTATGTAGAAAGCCAGACTCTGAGGGAAACAGAGGGGAGAGATTGGTAGTGGGGAGGTGTTCTGATGACATCATTCAGGCTCCTGGATCTAGCCATGCCTGAAGCTAGTGGTCCTTTAAATTTTCCAATAAGGTGAGCTAATAAATGCTCCCCCTCAAGCTAATTTGTTTAATGTCACTTGAAGGAGTCCTGGCAAGTCAGGGTATAAATGGCTTATAAATAGAAAAAATTATTTCTATTATAAATAGAAAAAATTATAAATGGCTTATAAAAATTTTTCTATAAATCGAAAAAATTATAGTGGTTGCACTATATTTCCAAGTTAAAATTGAGGCAGGTTGAAAAATGGCTGCAAATACTTTGCAGCTTTGCCATCCAGTCTATTTCCCCACCCTCTAGTGTGGGCTGGCCCCGTGACTTGCTTTAACCAACGGAATGGCGTGGAAGTGATGCTGCGTGATCTCCAGGCGAGTTCTTACGGGCTGTGCAGCTTCTGCTCTGGCCCCCTGGGAACCCTGAGACCACCGTGCTGTGATGAAAAACCACACGCAG
Organism: Eschrichtius robustus; assembly: GCF_028021215.1. Taxonomy (NCBI): domain Eukaryota; kingdom Metazoa; phylum Chordata; class Mammalia; order Artiodactyla; family Eschrichtiidae; genus Eschrichtius; species Eschrichtius robustus. The sequence goes on along the minus strand of NC_090826.1, from coordinate 12,004,414 downwards.
AAAGGGGCCCACCAGTCCAGGCATCCTGCCTGAGGCCCCAGGTGTGGGAAGGAGGCCATTGGAGACCACCGGCCTGGCCAAGCCACCGGCTGACTGAGGCCGCATAAGTGAGGCCAGGGGACGCGAGCAAAGGACCCTTCCAGGTCAACCCATAGATTCTGGGGAATAATGAATTGCTGTTTTAAGCCACTAAGTTTTGGGGTGGCTTGTTACACAGCGATAAATACAGAATCTGAGTGTGGCTTCTCCCCTTTCTGCAACATTTTTCAGAGTCTGGTCCCAGGACGCCTGAGTTGGAACCCCTTGCCTCCTGAAGTTTTGGATTTCCGTGTCTGACAAGACCCCCGGGTAGTTAGTTCTGCTCCTCGCAATCTCCGAGAATTGCTGGGGGAGCAGCCCCTGGCCCTTAAGGAAAGCGAGATGTTATAGACTGCTTCTTTTAGAGTAACTTTCAGGTCGTGTCTAAGCGGGGAGAAATTGACCTGGGCCCTTCCCACGATGGCTTGAATCCACCTGTTCTGCTCGCATCCCTGCTTTAAACCTCTCTGGTTCTTTAACGAGTCTCTCTGCCCAGGCCTCCCTGACTTCAGCACTCACTTCCTCCTGCTAGGAACGTGTTTTTGCATCACTGTTCCATCTCTCAAGGTTGACCACGTGATTACTGTGCGGGAGTTAGAAGTACCCGCTGAGAAGTTAACCAGACCTAGGTTTGACTCCTAACACTGCTCCTTGCGCTGGGCAACCTTGAACACATTACTTAACCTGTCTGAGCCTCAGTTTCCTCATCTGCAAAGTGAGGGTGATAAAATCTATTTTGAAGATGGTGAAGATTAACGAGCTAATAAATGTCAAGTGCACAGGACATGGCCCAGCACACAGTAGGTGCTCAGTACCTTGTAGCTGTAGATGTTATTTGGGATAAAACGAGCAGTGGCCAAACCTGGCTGAATGTCTTGGGAGGAAGAGGTGGTTTCTTGGAAGTAGGAAAAAGGGGCAGTCCTTGAGACACAGAGAACAAGAGGCAGTGGCAATCTCTCCATGGTCCCTCTTGCTGCTGTAGCTCTGTCCTTCCCCGAGACCCCTCACCTTATCGTGCTGGGCCAGGTCCTGGTCCACAAAAATCTCTCTGGAGGACCCTGCCCCAGGAATTTCCTCGGCCACTGATTGTTCCGACAGCTCCACGGCGTTGGTCCACACTAACACACAAGGTCGACAGAGAATGCAGAGGAGACTGTGAGTTTCCCCAAAGTCTTAATATTTTCAGATTAACCTTCACATTCATGAGACTTACGCAATGAAAGCATTACGGGAGTACTGGAAAGGGTAAGAGCCGCCTCATTTCTCTTCCCCAGCGTTAACTGCACTGATGCACTGTGATGTGTCTCTTTCCAGACTTTTCTCTATGCCGCATAAGAGCTGATGACCTTGGGCAAGTCACTTACTCTCTCTAAGCCTTAGTTTCCACATATATAATTTAGGATCACTGATAGTCTCTGCTATAAAGGGCTATCTGGAGATTAAGTAGAATAATGATATAGAGCAGGGGTTGGCAAACTATGGCCCTGAGGCCAAATCTGGCCTTCCACCTATTTTTGTAAATAAAGTTTTATTGCAACACAGCCACAGTGATTCATTTACATATCATTTATGGCTGCTTCCCAGCTACAAAGGCAGAGCTGAGTAGCTGCAGCAGAGACCATGTGACCCACAAATCCTAAAGTATTTACTATCTGGCTCTTTACAGGAGAAGCTTGCTGACCCCTGATGTAGAGCATTAAGCACTAAACGTTAGTTATAGTTTTTTTATTGCAGTCATATCTTTTCAAAAAACAAAAATGGATTTATGTGACAGAGATTCTTCTCCAGCTTACTTTTCACCTAACAATATCAAAAACATCTTCCCATGTCAGTATTTGTAGCTGTGCCGGGTTCTTTCCAATGGTAGCGTTGTGGTCCACTGTACAAGTGTGCCAAACGTATTTAACTAGGATCCACTTGATAGACATTTCAGCTTTCCTAATTTTTTTCTTATTAACCCCAATATTACAAGGGCTGTTTATAGGACTTTCGGGGGGTACGGCATTATGTTTGGGGGCCCCACTGTATATCACATCAGACATCTCGCAATTCACTCACGTCAACACTGAATACATTTTTTTTTTTTTTATTGGTGTAGAAACTTTTGTGAAGATTTCTATAATTCTGCTGTGAGATCACTTGGGCCCAAGCAGCATATTTTAAATTTCCAAGTGACTGTGGTTTCTGGACAGTCACTGCACATTCTTATCTTCTTGTGAAGTGAGAAACTGAACAAATTATTTTCAAAGGTGATGAAACTTTAATGAGTATTAACATTAATGATGAATGAAGCACGCACCGTCATGTTTGTGGACATTCATTCAATCATTTATTCATTTTGCTTCTGCATTTTTTATTTATGCATTTTAGAGTCAAAGATTCCTGCCCCCAGCCAGGTCTCAAACCTGTTTGTGGACCCCAGAACCTCTAGTGGACATAGCTGATGGCCTGTGGTGCCCGGAGAACGCATGGCCTTGCGTGTTGAAGGAGCAGCCCTGGCCACGGTGTTTCTTGGGGCGTGAGGAACAGAAGGGCCTGGAACTTCAGCAGCTGCCCATTTTCTCTCCCTCTACCTCCCCAAATAGGTCCATGATTAGAAAACTTTTATTTGAAGCTCACTGGCCCCATCTGACCCTCTTGGATCCTGAGCAGCTAAGTCCTACCTGACTACAGCAGCAGTGCCTGATAGAAAAATAATGCGAGCTACAGAATGCAATTTTCAATTTTCCAGTAGTCGCGTTAAAAAGGTAAAAAGAAGAGATGAATTTTTTAATGGTAAATTTTATTTAACCCAATACATTAAAAAATTATCATTTCAACACGTAATTGACAAAAAATATGGAGATATTTTATATTCTTTTTCTTCGAGGTATGAAGCCTTTGAAATCTGGGGTTTATTTTACACTGATGGCGCATCTCAAGTTGGAAACTGAATTTTCAGCAGGAAGACTTGATCTGTTTTCAGATTCCACAAAAACTTAAGAGTCGAAAAAGTCGATTCGCCAACTCAAAGTGTTCCAGACAGACTTCGACCCTTTCAATAACTGGATCAAGTATCAGTTTTTAAATTTAAATGAATTAAAATTAAACGTTTGGTTCCTCAGTCGCACGGGCCACGTTTCAGACGCTCAGCAGCCACTGGGGCTGGTGCTGCCGTAGCAGAAAGCACAGAACCAGAACATTTTCCCCTTGTTCCCCTCCTTCCTGACCCAACACCTCCTTTCCTGCCAACATCTGTAACTGGGTTAGGAAAAAAAAGGAATAGAGAAAAGAGATTAGAAAAAAAAATCCTCTTCTGGTGCAGGCTTGACTATAACATGCAGCCTAATTCTGCGGGGGTCCCTGTGGCGCATCAAGGATCGTCACAGGCCTGTGGCTTAGTTTCTAAATATTCAGCATAGTCTGTTTGATGCTATATGTGTGCCGGTCATTTAATTTTCAGGCTGGGGCGGTCAGGTGCCAGAATCTGCGGTCCCCAGGCCTCGTGTGGCCAGGCAGTATTACATCAGACAGGCTACTGTCCAGGGGCAGCTGTGACTCCTAAAGTTTTCCTGGTTAGCAAACTGAAGGCCAGAAATGGGTTCTTATTGGTAAAAGGGTGGCCTCTTACCTAGTATGCTGAATGCTAGAAATCGGCTCCCACTGGTCAAATGGAGGAAGGTACTTCCTGGCCTGTGTCCCCAGGCAGGGCCCTGGGGTCTGACCCTAACTGGGCCCCTGTCCAGTCTCAGCTTAGAGCTCTGGCATCTGATGCCATCTCTAGGGGCGACTCCGGCTGCCTCTGCGACCCTGTCGTGGCTGTCTTGAGGGACCCTTCCCTGCAAGATGATGGCCGGAGGGGGGACTTCATCAAACCTACAGAACAGGCTGATCGATGGGGTCCCTTTACTGGGGAAGGTGTGTTTACTGAAAGTCTTTGTGGGGCTAGAATTTGCCCTGAGACTCGCTTTCCTTACACCCAGGCAGGGAGGTGCTGGAGCAGTTACCCCTCACCCGCCCCAAACTTCTTTACCGGCTACTGTTATTTATCAAAAAGAACCTAAGGGCCATGTATGACCAAACCAGCTTAACTCTAGCTGCTGGATCATTCGGAGATCCCAGTGGGGAGAACCCCCAGGGAGGGTCGGGAGGGCTGGGGCGGTGGGATGGCGGATACGGGGACACAGGCACTTTAAGAATTTTCGGGCATGAGCTGTTGGCCAAACGGCAGGGGAGTTACTTTAATATTTTAACAACCCCCAGCTGTCCTGGTGCTCTCCAATAACCACCAGTCTGCAGCAGGGGCAGTATGTGTGCACCTTAACTGTGTCTTTAAGACACTGCTACACATTGTAAGTTGTAAATAAAAGTTAAATAACAATCATGGTTAGGTAATAACTTAATTTTTAAATTTTAACATTTACTGAATGTTCGCTATGCACCAGGCGCCGTGCTCAGCACTTACAGGCAGGATCCGATTTTGTCTTCATAACAACCCAGTGAGACAGGCATTATTATTCCCATCTCCATTTTATACGTGAGCGATATGAAGCACAAAGATGTCAAGTCACCTGCTCAAGGACACACAGCTGGTAAGTGGTAGAGTCAAGGGATGAACCTAGGTTTGTTGGATTCACAGCCTATGCTTTTAACCACTATGCAGTCAATGTATTGAAGTGGGAAGATGTTTATGATATATTATTGAATTTTAAAAATCAGGTAGGGAATTCCTTGGCAGGCCAGTGGTTAGGATTCTGTGCTTCCACTGCAGGGGGCACAGGTTCCATCCCCGGCTGGGGAACAAAGATCCCGCAAGCTGAGCGGCATGGCCAAAAAAAAAAAAAAAAAAAAGGAGGTTACCTATGTTAGGTTCATATGATCTCATTATTGGGAAAAGATATATATATATATGAATCAAGATGCTATTTTAATAAATCACTCCACATATTTTCTTTTCTCAGTAATTCTTCCCCACCTCCCATGAGCTCTTGCCATTAAGACTTGGCCTTGGAGCTGATGTTTTATTGCCTTGTGGAAAAGGAAGGATGAGTATTAACTAGAACAGGGTGATTTTGCCCCCAGGCAAAATGACGTTTTGATTTTTGTCTGGAGACATTTTTGAGTACCACAGTTAGGGGGTGGTGGTGGTGGTGTTGCTACTGGTATCTCTAGTGGGTAGGAGTCAGGGATGCTCTAAATATTCTACAGTGGACAGGACAGATCCCACAACAAGGGGTTATCTGGCCCCACGTGTCACTGTGCCAAGATTGAGAAACCCTGACCTGACCTGCAATAAATAAGTCCTTGGCTTTAGGTTTTCAAATAGAATTTTTCAAGTCTAAAGCAAGGTGACAGTCTAACAGTAAACCAATTAATGTGAAGAGCCCAGCTTTGCTAAGAGAGGAAAGAGCTTTCTCGGAACCCTCAAAAATAGGTGTTTTCTGTCAAGAGTCAGCATGGAGGACTGGAGCACAGAGTTTTCTCCAAAGCGTGGAGTAGAGAGGCCCAGACAGAAAGGAACTCCCCATCACACAGGAAGATGAAAGTCCTTTTCTGAGGATGGGGAGAGAGTCAGGGGAACGAGGGCAAAAGTTCGGAAACATGAGACCTGGCTGGGAGGCTGAGGAGATAGAGCCCAGGTAGATGTGAGGGCCTCTAAGCCATATGACTCATCCTTCATTTCTCCAGGGGGAATGCAAGTCCTTTAGAGAAGCCCCAAGTTCAACATGGCGCTGGAGAAACTGGTGATTACAGTGGAAAAATTTAAATGGCGGAGTGAAAAAAAGAAAAGAAAAGAAACAGCCCATGTGCCATGTGTCCAAAGGATGCATTAAACAAATACCCAAAAAACCCTGTATATATGTTCATAAAACAGAACATGATCCGTACAACAAAATGAATGAATCTCAGAAATACTACGCTGAGTGAAAAAAGCCTTCCACAAAGGAACATGTACTACATGGTTCTGTGTACTTGAGATTCTAGAACAGGAATATCTAATCCATGGCGGGAAAAGAATTCAGAAGAGTGGTTGCCTCTGGGGCCTGGGGCTGGGAATTGACTGGGGAGGGACATGAGGGAACTTTCTGGGGTGATGGTAATGTTCTATATCTTGATAGGAATTCAGGTTACATAGGTGTACACGACCGTCAAAACTCAATGAGCACACTCAAGATCTACACCTTTCACGGTGTGGTAGCCAGTCTCCAAGATGGCCCCACTGATTCTTGTCTCCTGGTATTCAGACCCTTGCATCATCCTCTCCAATACTGGATGGACTTTATATTAGTTAGCTTGGGCTGCCATAACAAAACACCACAGGAGGTCTTAACAAAAGAAATTCATTTTCTCACAGTTCTGGAGGCTGGAAGTCCAAGATCAAGGTGTGGGCAGGGTTAGGCCTCTCTCCTTGGCTTGCAGACGGCCGCCTTCCTGCTGTGTCCTCACATGGCCTTTTCTCTGTGCACGTGCATCCCTGGCGTCTCTCTCTCTCTTCTTACAAGGACACCAGCCCTTGGATTAGGGCCCACCCAATCATCTCATTTTAACTTACTCATCTATTTAAATACACTATCTCTAAATATAGTCACATTCTGCGATATTGGGATTGAGGCCTCAGCATATGAATTTTGGGGGAATGCAATTCAGTCAATAACAAAGCTTATCTATGTAACCAAGGATATTGCAGAAATGACAGAGTTTGATTCCTGAGGTTAGATCATAAAAGACATTGCAGCTTCTGCCTCACTCTCTAGGACCACTTGTCTGGAGGAGCCGGCAGCCATGTCATGAGGATACTCAAGCAACTTATGGAGAGGTCCACTTAGTGAAGAACCGAGGCCTCTTACCAAAAGCCATGTGAGTGAACCATGCTAGAGATGGGTCCTCCAGCCCCAGGCAAACCTCCAGATGACCAGAGCCCCAGCCAACACCATTACTGCAACCTCATGAAAAATCCTGAGCAGGAATCACCCAGCTAAGCCATTCCCAAATTCCTGACTCAGAGAAACTATGAGATAATAAATGTTTACTGTTGTTTTAGGCCATTACATCCTGCAGTAATTTGTTATGCAGCAATAAGTAGCAAATACAGGTTTTGACACCAGGAGTGGTGCAAAATTTAACAAAAATCCTAAAAGGTGGAGTGGTTTGGGATGGAACAGCGGCCAGAAGCTGGAGGACTTTTGCCAAGAGTCTTTGAGAAAGCCTGAATCGTCTTAGTAGAAGCCCGACGGCCTTTGAGGAGGCAGTGAGGGAAGCTTTCCAGGAAAGTGAGGAAAATGTTACTGGGGTTAAGGGGTCCTTGTGAGGTGGTGGCAGAAGGTTTCATAACACGCTGCCTGTGGTCATGAGGAAGGTAGAAAATGTTCGTGATGAGGTTGAGTGGTCAAGCTAAAGAGAGTCCCAGACACAGTCTTGGAAGATGCTGCCTGGTTACTTCTTGCTACTTATAGTGAAATGTGAGGGGGAGAGACAGCTAAAGGAAGGGCTGTTAAACCAGGGCAATGCTCTGGGCTTGAAAATTCCCTGCCTCTCCAGGTGGCAAATGAAATGCAAGAAACAGGTTCTGGGCAGAGATCAAATCAAGGGCGCTCTCAAGAAAACACGGTCTAGAGAAGAAGCTGAGGGTGTGGCTGTAAAATCCTTTCTTAAGAATACAGATCCAGGGCAGTGTCCAAGAGAACCCTTCGGTCAAAGAACTGGGCTTCTAAGAAGCTTCTGTCCTTCGTCAGTCTTTGCAGAAGCCCATGGTGGAAGGGCTTGTGTCAAAAAAATCTGTGGGCGTGGGTTTTGCCTAATAGGATGAACCCCAATAAGAAGCACTGCCAACTCAGACTGATAGAGACCCACAAAAGTAAAAGAAGCGTCTGGACCCCCAAGCTTCTACAGGCAGGAAGCAGGCTATAAAACTATGCAGCCGCATACATGTGATACCTTTCATAGGAAAGGTAGGACGACTCAGAAGGCGGAACTCAGGGACCAGGGGGCAGAGCCAAGAGCCCTGGAAAGTCATTTCTGGGCAAGAGTTGGACTGAAGCCCAATCAAGGAACTGCCAGTATTTTCCCGGCTGGATTTCAGAATTGCTTTGGGCCAGTGACTCCTGTGTGTTTCCTGTTTTTCTTCTTTTGGAACAAGAGGAGTGTATGTAGCAGTTATGCTATGTCTGTCCCGCCAACATATGCTGGGTGGGTAAGGGACAGACACTTTGTTCATAGGTCTTCAGATTTCTGGAAGTAGTACTTGATGAGTTGAACTTAAGGAACTACACCCATGAGCCCCATCTGTACCTGGACTTGATTTAGATGAGATTCTGGAATTTGAACTGATGCTGTTAATGGGGTGAGATTTTGGGGCACCTCGGGAGAGAGGAGGAGGAGCGAGAATCGTTGAGGACCCGAGGGCAGGCTGTGGTAGCCAGCCTCCAAGATGACTGCTGATAATCCCTGCCTCCTGGTCTTCAGGCCCGTGTGTAGTCTTCTCTCACACTGGAGGGTGACGCCCTGTGTAACCAGTAGGATATTGCAGCAATGACAGAGGCTTCTGAGGCTTAGTCACAAGAGATGCTGCAATTCCATCTTGCTCTCCAGGATCACTTGCTCAGGAGGAGAAGCTGCCGTGTCATGAGAACACTCGAGCCACTCTCTGGGGAGGCCCATGTGGTGAGGAACCGGGGCCTCCTGCTGACGCCTATGTGAGCACGCCGTCTTGGAAGCGGATCCTCCGGCCCAGGTCAAAGCCTTCAGATGACTGCAGCCTTACGAGGGACCCTGAGCCACAGCCGTCCTGCTAAGCTGCTCCCAAATTCCTGACCCACAGGAACCGTATAGATGATAGCACATGTTTGATTTTTGTTTTAGGCTGCTAAGTTTGGGGAGAATTTGTTATGCAATCATGATAACTAATACACATTGCGTGTTAATTTTACATGAAAGAGACAAAAAATGTTGAATTCTAGTTAATGGTATATGTGCTAAAACATTTAGGGGGAGGACTACAGACGTGTGCTATTTATTTTGAAATGCATCAAAAAATAAGATGGATTAATGCAGGGCAAGAAGGATGGGTAGACAGAAATGTAATAAAGAGTACAGCAAAGTGGTAGTGGTAGAATTGGGAGGAGAGCTGTTCTCTGTAAAATTCTTTTTGCTTTGCTGTATGTTTGAAAGTTTTCACATTAAAATGCTGGGGGAAATGGCTGAGTAATTTCTTAACTTGGGTGGTAGGTACATGAGCGTTCCTTAGACGATGATGATGATGATGATGATGATGATGAAGTAAACTGTAGAGATACCTCTCATTTGCTCCTTAGTCTGTATATTTCAGAATAATAACTATTATTTGAATGGCTGAGGGAGGTGACTAGGTGAGTGGTGCTGAGTGAGACCAGGGGAGGGTGTGGAGGCATCGAGAGACCTGGGGACTCAGAGGGGTCTGGGGCTGGGACGCAGAAAACAGAGAATGGGACCTTCACACCAGTGGCCACAGAAGAAACCTGGGAATCATGCCAGGGACTAAGTCGACCCAGCTACTCTGCCAGTGAGGCTGGCAAGGCCGAGAGGATGGTGACAGACAGGAAGTCTCCTCCCCAAATGCCATGAGGCCTTCTTGGGGGGCGGGGGGGAGAAGGAAACCCTGATGGCTATGTGTCCCCAAAGTGACCAGGCTGTGAGTGACAGTCACTGAGATAACCAGCCTTAAATTTGACTGAAAAGCGTTAGATTAGATTAGATTGAATATATCACCTCCGGAGAAGCAATTTTCTCCATAAGCCTCAGTCTCCTCTAACCTGTAAAATGGTAATAAAATATTTAAAAACCTCCTAAGGCAAGAGGGATTTCAGTTACTAATATGTCTGTACATCTGAGTCAAAGTATATAAATTTAGATTCTGATACACATTCATATATATTCATATATACGTACACACACACACACACACACACACCACAGAGGTACTGACGTGTGCAGATGGGCAGAGCACAGTCTTGGAGGAGTTTGTGCCAAAAAGTCAACAGAGAGAATTCCGGTGATAAGGGTGACAGCTTATCTTTTACTCTTTTCTAACTTTCTGCTTACCCCAATTTTTTCACAATTGATTATGTTCTGCTTTAGAATCAGAGAACATAAGCAAAAGCCAGAGAAAGACAAATATCACACGATATCGCTTATATGTGGAATCTAAAAAAAGGTACAAATGAACTTATCTACAAAACAGAGATAGAGTTACAGATGTAGAAAATAAACTTATGGTTCCCGGGAATAAGAGGGGGGAGGGATAAATTGGAAGAGAGGGATTGACATACACAATACTATATATAAAATAGATAACTAATAAGGACCTACTGGATAGCACAGGGAACTCTACTCAATACTCTGTAATGGCCTATATGGGAAAAGAATCTAAAAAAGAGTGGATACATGTATATGTTTAACAGATTCAGTTTGCTGCATACCTGAAACTAACACAACACTGTAAATCAACTGTACCTCAATAAAAATTAAAAAAAAAAAAAAGGGAAAGCAAAACCCGAGACCCATCCTCCCAGCCAAAAGCCCATCCCCTAAGCCGCCATGGATGTGCCCATGAGTACCTTGCTTGATGATGGGAACCCTGTGGGCAGCTCTGTCCACCACGAAGGAGAACATCTTCCCGCTGGCACTCACGGGCCGCTTGTGGGAGGCAGGTGGGACCATGCGGGGCCCGGGGAACCCCTGGGACCAGCTCCTCTGCACTGGCACTGGCCAGATGCCCGGGTGGAAGGGGGTCTGTGGTGGTGAGGGTGACTGGTTCGGTTGCTGGGTGGCCCGAGGTGGCTGTGGCCTTGGCCAAGGTGCTGGGTCCCTCACCCACGGGAAGGAGACCTGCAGGGGCAGACAAGAGGGTCAGGGGAGGTTACGAGCAGCTGGGGTGGTCTTCACCCTTCTGTCCCGGCGACATAATTGCTGCCCTAGATTTCAGCGTGTAAGTCACTTCTCCCAGGAAGCCCTCCCAGACTCTCTCCAAATTTGGGATGGTGGTCCCCACCATGGGTCACCTTGCACATTATCGCACCACCATGTATTGGGTGCAGCCTTCGTGCCAGGCACCCAGTCAAGAGATTCGCATGCGTTACCTCATTTAATACCCCTGATGCTCTGTGATGAGCCCGAGGCTGAGCAAGACCTAGTGACTTTCGCAGGATCACAGGTTTGGTAGAGAGCTGCTGAGCTGGTAGAATGCCACCTCTGAGAGGGGGAGGGCTTTTTGTCTATCTTGCTCACCACCGTATCCTCAGCTCCTAGAATAAACCCTTGGCACATACAGAGTAGGTCCTTAAATATTGGTTGAAAGAATGAATGAACACATCTCCGAGATTCAAGCCCAGCTCTCCAGGACACACACATCCACACTGCGCGTCTCTCTGGCACTCCTACTCCATCTGTTCCCCGAAGCCGAGAGCTCTGGGGGGGAAGGCACCCCAACTGGCTCATTAACCTGTGATCCTCAACATCTGCCATATCTGATTCTTGGCAGACACTCCATAAATATCTATCGAGGGAACCCTTTTTCATCTGACCCAGGGGAAGATGTCTGTAGCTACTTTCAACAGAGCACATCAAAAGCCATCTAAACCGGGAGAAGCAAATACTGAGAGGTGCTGACACCTGGCTTTGTCTTGGTTAATGCTGTCGTGGCCGTCCCTCCCCATGCCTAGTGGTTAAGCTGTGACATCGTGTATGCTACCATTTACTGTAATTACTCACCTATTTCTCACAATAACCCTGCAGGGGAGGAGCTCTCCTTTCCTAGTTTACAAATGAGGCTTGGAGAGGTTAAGGAATTCACCAAGCTCAGGTGGTGGTGGAGAGGGTGGTGGGACTGGGGTCTGGAAAGCTCTTTCCCTCTCTCTCTCTCTCTCTCTCCCTTCTCTGCCCCCCCTCTCCCGCCCCCAGTCTCTTGGCAGAAAAAAACACACTTTTCAAGTAAGAAGCTAAGTTCAAAGGTTTGCCGCCTGTGGCGGGTCACGTTTCTCTTTCTGCAGACTGGAGACACATAATGAGAAACAGGACAGAATGCTTCCGAAATAGGAGCACTGGCAGACAGAACTTCCTATAGCTCCAGCTGGATTGCATTCAAGAGGAAGGTCCTCCACTCACTCAGGTTCCCAAACCAGTCTTTTAGCTACAGTCTTTCCCAGCCAAGTCAAGAATCCGGTGAATTCCCCTGAAGACTTTTTTGGAGTCAGGGAGAATACTGTTCGGGAAAATCAAACTCCAATTGCCTGGCGACACCTGGCCCAGCATTTATGATGACACTGGCCCCGTTGAAACCTGTTTCAGGAACGGACTTGGCAGTGTTCCAGAACTCTGTTACCTTATGTGAAGATTCGAATTTCTCTCCACTGTGGGCACCTCAGTCTCCACCTAAGCTTTCTTCCTTTCTCTCCTTTCAGAAGCTGAGGTGTCCTGCTCCTGCCTTGCACTAACTTCTCCATCCGTCCTATCCCTTCCCGTCCTCTCCTCTGGGGCTGTCTTGCCTCAATCATTCCTATAACCTTTCCTCATCGATTTAATAAAGATTTATCAAATGAAAGGGCTGAAGGTGGGAAGGGGGAAATTTGAATATGTTTTACCCCCGCCTGCTAGAAAACAAATCTAGAGACCACGGGTAGTGTGGAGGAATTCCCTTTTGCGCTGGGATGCTCAGGTAGATGTGCCTCACTGCCCACTAACTGCCAGGGTGCTAAAGGGAGTGGTCATATCTCATGCCTCAAGTGGTCCACTGCTGTAGTGGACAGGCCACAACCCACCCGACTCTTCTGGAAATTCCAGGAATCTCCCTGCCAATCTGTCGGCCCATTGCTGTGGGTGGGGCTAAGCAATCAGCCAATCACACTCCCTGGCCATATTGATTGGTTCAGCGGTGGGGCAAGTGATCCAATCAGAGCCAAGGAGACCCAAGAGGACTTGGCTGGACACCAGGATCTGGAGTGACCTGGTGGGACTTCAGAATGCAGCCAGCATGAGGGAGTGGAGCCCAGACATGGAGAGAGGGAAGCTGTTTATTTATTTTTCAAATTGTGGTAAATAACCTGCAACATAAAATTTGTCATCGTAGCTATTTTAAAGTATATAGTTCAGTGGTGTTAAGTATATTCACATTACTGTGAGATGGATCTCCAGAACTTTTTCGTCTTGCAAAACGTAAACCCTGAAGGAGGATTAACCAAGATGGCGGAGTAGAAGGACGTGCTCTCACTCCCTCTTGCGAGAGCACCAGAATCACAACTGGCTGCTGGACAATCATTGACAGGATGACCCTGGAATTCACCAAGGAGGATACCCCACATCCAAGGACAGAGGAGAAGCCACAGTGAGACGGTAGGAGGGGGGCAATCAGAGTAAAATCAAATCCCATAACTGCTGGGTGGGTGACTCACAGACTGGCGAACACTTATACCACAGAAGTCCACCCACTGGAGTGAAGGTTCTGAGCCCCACATCAGGCTTCCCAACCTGGGGGTCCGGCAACGGGAGGAGGAATTCCTAGAGAATCAGACTTTGAAGCCTAGTGGGAATTGATTGCAGGACTTTGACAGGACTGGGGGAAACAGAGACCCCACTCTTGGAGGACACACACAAAGTAATGTGTGCATCGGGACCCAGGGGAAGGAGCAGTGACCCTGGGGGAGACTGAACCAGACCTACCTGCTGGTGTTGGGGGGTCTCCTGCAGAGGCGGGGGGTGGCTCTGTTTCACTGTGGGGAGAAGGACACTGGCAGCAGAGGTTCTGGGAAGTTCTCCTTGGCGTGAGCCCTCCCAGAGTCGGCCATTAACCCCACCAAAGAGCACGGGTAGGCTCCAGTGTTGGGTTGCCTCAGGCAAAACAACCAACAGGGAGGGAGCCCAGCCTCACCCATCAACAGTCAAGTGGATTAAGGTTTTACTGAGCTCTGACCGCCACAGCAACAGGGAGGGAACCCAGCCTCACCCATCAACAGTCAAGTGGATTAAGGTTTTACTGAGCTCTGACCGCCACAGCAACAGTCAGCTCTACCCACCACCAGAGCCTCCCATCGAGCCTCTTAGATAGCCTCAACCACCAGAGGGCAGAGAGCAGAAGCAGGAAAAACTACAATCCTGCAGCCTGTGGACCAAAAACCACAGTTACAGAAAGATAGAGAAGATGAAAAGGCAGAGGGCTACGTACCAGATGAAGGAACAAGAAAAAACCCCAGAAAAACAACCAAATGAAGTGGAGATAGGCAACCTTCCAGAAAAAGAATTCAGAATAATGATAGTGAAGATGATCCAGGACCTCGGAATAAGAATGGAGGCAAAGATTGAGAAGATGCAAGAAATGATTAACAAAGACCTAGAAGAATTAAAGAACAAACAAACAGAGATGACCAATACAATAACTGAAATGAAAACTACGCTAGAAGGAATCAATAGCAGAATAACTGAGGCAGAAGAACGGATAAGTGACCTGGAAGACAGAATGGTGGAATTCACTGCTGCGGAACAGACTAAAGAAAAAAGAATGAAAAGAAATGAAGACAGCCTAAGAGACCTCTGGGACAACATTAAACGCAACAACATTCGCATGATAGGGGTCCCAGAAGGAGAAGAGAGAGAGAAAGGACCAGAGAAAATATTTGAAGAGATTATAGTCGAAAACTTCCCTAACATGGGAAAGGAAATAGCCACCCAAGTCCAGGAAGCGCAGAGAGTCCCATACAGAATAAACCCAAGGAGAAACACGCCGAGACACATAGTAATCAACGTGGCAAAAATTAAAGACAAAGAAAAATTATTGAAAGCAGCAAGGGAAAAACGACAAATAACATACAAGGGAACTCCCATAAGGTTAACAGCTGATCTCTCAGCAGAAACTCTGCAAGCCAGAAGGGAGTGGCATGATATACTTAAAGTGATGAAAGGGAAGAACCTACAACCAAGATTACTCTACCCGGCAAGGATCTCATTTAGATTTGATGGAGAAATCAAAAGCTTTACAGACAAGCAAAAGCTAAGAGAATTCAGCACCACCAAACCAGCTCTACAACAAATGCTAAAGGAACTTCTCTAAGTGGGAAACACAAGAGAAGAAAAGGACCTACAAAAACAAACCCAAAACAATTAAGAAAATGGTCATAGGAACATACATATCGATAATTACCTTAAACGTGAATGGATTAAATGCCCCAACCAAAAGACATAGACTGGCTGAATGGATACAAAAACAAGACCCATATATATGCTGTCTACAAGAGACCCACTTTAGACCTAGGGACACATACAGACTGAAAGTGAGGGGATGGAAAAAGATATTCCATGCAAATGGAAATCAAAAGAAAGCTGGAGTAGCTATACTCATATCAGATAAAATAGACTTTAAAATAAAGAATGTTACAAGAGACAAGGAAGGACACTACATAATGATCCAGGGATCAATCCAAGAAGAAGATATAACAATTATAAATATATACGCACCCAACATAGGAGCACCTCAATACATAAGGCAACTGCTAACAGCTATAAAAGAGGAAATCGACAGTAACACAATAATAGTGGGGGACTTTAACACTTCACTTACACCAATGGACAGATCATCCAAAATGAAAATAAATAAGGAAACAGAAGCTTTAAATGACAGAATAGACCAGATAGATTTAATTGATATATATAGGACATTCCATCCAAAAACAGCAGATTACACGTTCTTCTCAAGTGCGCACGGAACATTCTCCAGGATAGATCACATCTTGGGTCACAAATCAAGCCTCAGTAAATTTAAGAAAATTGAAATCATATCAAGCATCTTTTCTGACCACAACGCTATGAGATTAGAAATGAATTACAGGGAAAAAAACGTAAGAAAGACAAACACATGGAGGCTGAACAATACGTTACTAAATAACCAAGAGATCACTGAAGAAATCAAAGAGGAAATAAAAAAATACCTAGAGACAAATGACAATGGAAACACGACGACCCAAAACCTATGGGATGCAGCAAAAGCGGTTCTAAGAGGGAAGTTTATAGCTATACAAGCCTACCTCAAGAAACAAGAAAAATCTCAAGTAAACAATCTAACCTTACACCTAAAGAAACTAGAGAAAGAAGAACAAACAAAACCCAAAGTTAGCAGAAGGAAAGAAATCATAAAGATCAGAGCAGAAATAGATGAAATAGAAACAAAGAAAACAATAGCAAAGATCAATAAAACTAAAAGTTGGTTCTTTGAGAAGATAAACAAAATTGATAAGCCATTAGCCAGACTCATCAAGAAAAAGAGGGAGAGGACTCAAATCAATAAAATCAGAAATGAAAAAGGAGAAGTTACAACAGACACCGCAGAAATACAAAGCATCCTAAGAGACTACTACAAGCAACTTTATGCCAATAAAATGGACAACCTGGAAGAAATGGACAAATTCTTAGAAAGGTATAACCTTCCAAGACTGAACCAGGAAGAAACAGAAAATATGAACAGACCAATCACAAGTAATGAAATTGAAACTGTGATTAAAAATCTTCCAACAAACAAAAGTCCAGGACCAGATGGCTTCACAGGTGAATTCTATCAAACACTTAGAGAAGAGCTAACACCCATCCTTCTCAAACTCTTCCAAAAGATTGCAGAGGAAGGAACACTCCCAAACTCATTCTATGAGGCCACCGTCACCCTGATACCAAAACCAGACAAAGACACTACAAAAAAAGAAAATTACAGACCAATATCACTGATGAATATAGATGCAAAAATCCTCAACAAAATACTAGCAAACAGAATCCAACAACACATTAAAAGGATCATACACCACGATCAAGTGGGATTTATCCCAGGGATGCAAGGATTCTTCAATATACGCAAATCAATCAATGTGATACACCATATTAACAAATTGAAGAATAAAAACCATATGATCATCTCAATAGATGCAGAAAAAGCTTTTGACAAAATTCAACACCCATTTCTGATAAAAACTCTCCAGAAAGTGGGCATAGAGGGAACCTACCTCAACATAATAAAGGCCATATATGACAAACCCACAGCAAACATCATTCTCAATGGTGAAAAACTGAAAGCATTTCCTCTAAGATCAGGAACAACACAAGGATGTCCACTCTCACCACTATTATTCAACATAGTTCTGGAAGTCCTAGCCATGGCAATCAGAGAAGAAAAAGAAATAAAAGGAATACAAATTGGAAAAGAAGAAGTAAAACTGGCACTGTTTGCGGATGACATGATACTATACATAGAGAATCCTAAAACTGCCACCAGGAAACTGCTAGAGCTAATTAATGAATATGGTAAAGCTGCAGGATACAAAATTAATGCACAGAAATCTCTTGCATTCCTATACACTAATGATGAAAAATCTGAAAGAGAAATTATGGAAACACTCCCATTTACCATTGCAACAAAAAGAATAAAATACCTAGGAATAAACCTACCTAGGGAGACAAAGGACCTGTATGCAGAAAACTATAAGACACTGATGAAAGAAATTAAAGATGATACCAACAGATGGAGAGATATACCATGTTCTTGGATTGGAAGAATCAACATTGTGAAAATGAGTATACTACCCAAAGCAATCTACAGATTCAATGCAATCCCTATCAAATTACCAATGGCATTTTTTACGGAGCTAGAACAAATCATCTTAAAATTTGTATGGAGACACAAAAGACCCCGAATAGCCAAAGCAGTCTTGAGGCAAAAAAATGGAGCTGGAGGAATCAGACTCCCTGACTTCAGACTCTACTACAAAGCTACAGTAATCAAGACAATATGGTACTGGCACAAAAACAGAAACATAGATCAATGGAACAAGATAGAAAGCCCAGAGATTAACCCACGCACCTATGGTCAACTAATCTATGACAAAGGAGGCAAAGATATACAATGGAGAAAAGACAGTCTCTTCAATAAGTGGTGCTGGGAAAACTGGACAGCTACATGTCAAAGAATGAAATTAGAATACTCCCTAACACCATACACAAAAATAAACTCAAAATGGATTAGAGACCTAAATATAAGACTGGACACTATAAAACTCTTAGAGGAAAACATAGGAAGAACACTCTTTGACATAAATCACAGCAAGATCTTTTTTGATCCACCTCCTAGAGTAATGGAAATAAAAACAAAAATAAACAAGTGGGACCTAATGAAACTTCAAAGCTTTTGCACAGCAAAGGAAACCATAAACAAGACGAAAAGACAACCCTCGGAATGGGAGAAAATATTTGCAAACGAATCAACGGACAAAGGATTAATCTCCAAAATATATAAACAGCTCATTCAGCTCAATATTAAAGAAACAAACACCCCAATCCAAAAATGGGCAGAAGACCTAAATAGACATTTCTCCAAAGAAGACATCCAGACGGCCACGAAGCACATGAAAAGATGCTCAACGTCACTAATTATTAGAGGAATGCAAATCAAAACTACAATGAGGTATCACCTCACCCCTGTTAGAATGGGCATCATCAGAAAATCTACAAACAACAAATGCTGGAGAGGGTGTGGAGAAAAGGGAACCCTCTTGCACTGTTGGTGGGAATGTAAATTGATACAGCCACTATGGAGAACAATATGGAGGTTCCTTAAAAAACTAAAAATAGAATTACCATATGACCCAGCAATCCCACTACTGGGCATATACCCAGAGAAAACCGTAATTCAAAAAGACACATGCACCCGAATGTTCATTGCGGCACTATTTACAATAGCCAGGTCATGGAAGCAACCTAAATGCCCATCAACAGACGAATGGATAAAGAATTGTGGTACATATATACAATGGAATATTACTCAGCCATAAAAAGGAACGAAATTGAGTCATTTGTTGAGACGTGGATGGATCTAGAGACTGTCATACAGAGTGAAGTAAGTCAGAAAGAGAAAAACAAATATCGTATATTAATGCATGTATGTGGAACCTAGAAAAATGGTAGAGATGAGCCAGTTTGCAGGGCAGAAGTTGAGACACAGATGTAGAGAATGGACATATGGACACCAAGGGGGGAAAACTGCGGTGGGGTGGGGATGGTGGTGTGCTGAATTGGGCGATTGGGATTGACATGTATACACTGATGTGTATAAAATTGATGCCTAATAAGAACCTGCAGTATAAAAAAACAAACAAAACAACTAATACTAAACTTTCATTGGGTTATTTGCATGGAAATATGTTAATATAAATGTTTCAGACATTACATGAAATTTCTAAAAATCTTATATTTGTATTTGTATGGAAATATGTATGGAAATATGTTAATATAAATGTTTCAGACATTACATGAAATTTCTAAAAATCTTATATGTTCTGGTATAATGTTATAAGTAATCATCCTAGTTATTACTTTAAAATGTATATCTCAGAAATAACTAATTTTCTTGTCAACTGCATTATTATGAACTTTCATCAAATCTTTAACCGTGGTCATTTTTAAGTCTTTTGTCATTTACAGACAGTTCTGGGTGTACTCTGATGATTTTGCAAATATGTTCCTATAAAAGGGTTTCATCTTCAGGAAATTCATGGAAAAGACTCTGACAAGTACAGGTTTCTGGTAACTGACTGTACTGCTGAACTGAATGAATACGCATTTTCAGAACTCTAATGAAAAACTGATGAACTCATAAAAGTGCTAACAAAAGATCAAGATGAAAAAAAAATTAATTACATGGGACTGAGTGAACTGATGAGGATGAGTATAATTTTTGTGACTTTCTGTCTGAATTAAAAAAAAAAAAAATCCCACAAGGACTCAGAGGCAAAGAATATACAAATCAATTTTCACTGCAAAGTAAAGGAGCTGTTGCAGTGGAGGATTACTGGACTGAATGTCAATATTATGACATAGTATGAGTGTGTTTCATGTTTGGTAATTGCAATCATTGTTGCTTTTGTTGTGGTCATCCATGTACAATGCTTGGTGTCAGTCTATTTATCTCTTGTAAAAAGAAAATACAGTGTGTGTGTGTGTGAAAAAAAATATATATATACATAAAAAACAAAAACAAAAACAAAAACGTAAACCCTATTACCATTAGACAACAACTCCCCATTCCCTCCGCCACCCAGCCCGTGGTGACCAACATTCTGTCTCTATGAATTTGACTACTCTAAGTACCAAGTACCTCAAATAAGTGAAATCACATGGTACTTGTCTTTTTGTGACTGGCGTATTTCACTTAGCATAATGTCCTCAAGGTTCATCCATGTTGTAACATGTCAAAATTTCCTTCATTTTTAAGGCTAAATAATATTCCATCATACAGTTTAGAGTGTATTTTGTTTATCGATTAAGCGTCATGGGCACTTGGGTGGTTTCTACCTCTTGGCTATTGTAACTATGCTGCTGTGAACATGGTGGGGAAAATAAGGAAGCTGGTTTTGAGCCTTGGCTGGGGTGCTACCCTGAAGTGCTCCATCCCTGAGGCCGGCTAGAGCTGGTTTCTGTCGCTTGCAGCACACAGAGCCCGAACGATAGGGCCCCTCGGGGGAAGGAGCCAAAGATGTGTAAATGTAGCAGAGACTCCAAGCTCTTCGGGTTTAAAAATTAAAAAATAAAGTTTTGGTTTTTTTTTTTCTCTGAAGCGTGCTGGTTGAGGGTAGCTTTAGTTGGAGGGTTAAAGTTGGTTTTCTCTAGTTTGCCGGCTTGCTCTATCACAGGGAAGGTCAAGGTTTTCTCAGAAATTGCTGCTGGTAACTACAACGAAACAGGCAGGGAGAAAAGCAAACATAAGAAAAAGACTCACGTTAAAAGCCAGCTCCGGTCTGTACAGGAAGCATGGGGTCAAGGTCAGTTATCAACAAGTCTGTTTTTATTATTTATTTATTTTAGATTTAATTTTATTTATTTTTGGCTGCGTTGGTTTTTTGTTGCTACGTGCAGCCTTTCTTTAGTTGCGGCGAGCGGGGGCTACTCTTCGTTGTGGTGCACGGGCTTCTCCTTGCGGTGGCTTCTCTTGTTTCGGAGTGTGGGCTCTAGGTGCGTGGGCTGCAGTAGCTGGGGCACACAGGCTCAGCAGTTGCGGCACGTGGGCTCTAGAGCGCAGGCTCAGTAGTTGTGGCGCACGGGCTTAGTTGCTCCGCGACATGTGGGATCTTCCCGGACCAGGGCTTGAACCTGTGTCCCCTGCATTGGCAGGTGGATTCTTATCCACTGTGTCACTGGGGAAGTCCCCAAGTCTGTTTTTAGAAACTTTAGTTTAACAATACATGCTAATGCCTTTTCTCTTTCTTTGTGCCTGTTCTCTGACCATATGGTATGTTGCCATGGTTGGGTGTTTTGTTTTGTTTTTGAGGTAGCATATGTTATACTCCTGATTTCTTTTCCATACTACCTTTAAAATAGCAGGTTGTCAACCACCTGGATTAACCATGACCACATCCACGGCTGAATTTATATTAGCTTTAATAAACACGGGTCAATGATTTACTCAAGAAATCACTATCCATTTTTTTTCAAATTATCTACTTGTTCTTTGTGTTATTTCTCCAATATCTGCTTCTAACCCTGTAAAGAGTGTAGGTTGAATGGGAGACCCTAAAAAAAATTCAAGGTAGTTTGCACACCGAGTGCCTATAGTACACATGAATTCTGCCAGGAAGCCCTGGAGCCTGCATAGAAGGTGGAAACTTAGACCTTGCCCTTGGAGAGCTTGTTATGTGCTCTGCCATTTGTAAGTAATTGTGGACAATACAATGGCTATGAGCCACTGTGTAGAGAAGCCACAGATGTTCCACAGACTGTGCTGGGCACTTAACGCATGTGGTCTCATCTGATCTCCAGAATAATCTTGGAGGAGGCATTTTACCCCTCATTGTGTGGATTAAGAAACTGAAGCTCAGAGAGGTTAAATGACTTGCCCAAGGTCTCACAGCCAGGAAGTGGTGACACTATTTGACTCCAATACCTGTGCTCTTAGGACTTCTAGGTTACTCGAAGTCATGATTTATTACCTGCTTTCCATACTCACAAACGGATCTTAGATGATTGGTTAGTGAATGATAGGATATTTTCCGAGTTAAAAAAAGGAAATGAGCATTAGATGGTGTGAAAAACCACAAGACATCGCATGGGCTACTTAGAAACGGGATTTTCTAGGAACACTGACAACTGTCTTATGGAAGTGTAATTCATCTGGTACATGCCACGCCCTGGAAGCAGCTCAGAGGACCCCAGCCTCCATCTGGGAAGACCTGTGGTATGTTCACTGCTGTACCAGAGGAGTGCTGGGGCCAGCTGGTACCCGCCCACGAGAACCGACTGTTAAATGTCCAGGAATTTTGCCAACTGGTAGATAAACACAGCCATTAATAAGAATTAACTTACATAAATTTACAATTAAATTATATCAGAAACAAAGGTGATACAAACTTAAAACTCACCCCTTCCTAATTATTTTACTCTATTTTATTATTACCTATGCTCTTGAGGTTATTTCACTCTACTATATGTGTCTGTTGGAAATGCTACATAGTGATGTGTTACCACACCTCTCTTTCCATCTCTGTATTCAGGGATGTGTCATTGGGAGCTTGAAATTGACCGTGGAGGGAGTATTACACCATAGAAATCAGGAAATGCTATAAATCAGGGCTTGATTTTTAAAAACTTTTATAAATAGGTTTAATAATGGTGGTTCGTGTAGAGCTTGATTTTTGTTTGTTTGTTTGTTTCGTTGATTGCCTAGACTTAAGACGGTAATGGAGAAAATGTTAACAGTGCAGATTATACAAAAGCACGTTGTGCCTTAGCCATTATGTTATGAATAGAACAAAAAATTGAGGAAACGTTCTTCCAGTATTTGAAAATTATCATCTGATGCAGCAAAAAAGTCACTCATGTCACTGATGAACATGTGAAGTTCTAACGTCTTTCTTTTTTCACTTGTATTATTCATAAATCCAAAATATCCAAAAATATCCACCAGTGCTCAGGTTGGGAACGCTCTCACTCGTCAACTGCAATGAGAAATTGGCTATGGATACAAGAGTCCAGCTAAAGTCAATGAAAGCATTCTGTGAGACTCAGCTGGCTATATAGAATTTACAAGAAAGAGTACTGTATTTCTTGTTATATGGAAAGACTGTGCTACACATTCTTTATATCAGTAAACCTTATGCTATGCATGCATGTACTTTACTTTTCCCAGAGAGCTGGTCATTAAATATTTACCAGCCAATCGCTGGCTGTGCTGGCACCCAGCAGAGTGCCTGGTACTCAGCTCGCTGACTGAGCTGAACAGTTGGCAAACGGAGTGTAAATAAAAAGGACTTTGATTCTGGGGCTGGGATGGGGAAAATACATGCTAAGCCTGGCGCCCCTTGTAACAGCAGAAACAGCAGTAAGGAAGTGCCCAAAACAAAAAGGTGGGGAGATGCTCAAGGACACAGCAACCAACCTGAGAGAGCTCCCAGTGGCCAAGGCTGGAAGAATTTGAGCGATGAAATAGATAATGAGTATTGGATTATAACTCAAAGTGTAAAATAAGTATACATGAGTCCATACTGACATAGATACATTAGTGAGTAAATACATAAAGGAGGGAGAAGAGACCGTCTTCCTTACAGAAGAATTTCACACACGTAGATGTGGAGCTTAATTCCCACGGTCTGGGAGGGCCTGGGGGGTAGGGGTGACGGTGGGGAGCAGACACACTGACCACAGCCATGGACCTGGAAAGACAGAATGGAGACTATAAAACATGGCCAGTAGATCTCAGAAGCCAGGAGAGGGGGCTACTTGGTGCCAGGACAAATGGCCTTTATCTCAACAGCTCCCGGGGTGTCACCGTAACCCAGAGAGGGGTAATAATTCTAAGTCCCCAAGAAAAGGGTAAATTATGTATGGGGTTTCAGTGTGAGAAATCAGGATTATACATTTAGAACACAGAACTGCCAAGTTATACATTATTTTTAGGTTTTGGAACTTAAAAGAATTAGGTCCCTTTGAGCTGTTCAGAAAAGTCATTCGTTTGGGTTTTTCCCAGCTGTGTTAAAGGAGATCTGGTGCATCTAATTTTCCCATTTTCTTGTAAATCTTCAATCTTACGGTTTTTCCTTTCCTTTCAAGTTCTAATCAGCTTCCTGGTCAGTCCATAAAATGGGAAATAGAATCTAATGAGAAAACAGCCGGATTTTTGCAAATAGCTTTTGCTACCCCTAGACTTGGCCTACTTCAATTCGGTCTTGCCAGATTGAGAGACGGAATGAATGAATGAATGAATGATCATCAACTAAGTTAAGAGAAGGGGCAATGTGGTTCTGGTTTGGTAGCAAAGGATGTGGTCTGCCAGAGGAAGCAGGAAGAGGCCTGGTTCCTGGCCGGGTCTGGGTTCTGTCTCAGCAGGATGCTAAGGGTTCAGCCCGCGCTCCCGTCTCCACCTCCCCCGATGTCGTCTGCATCGTCTCTAGACATCTGGTGACAACACAGCCTCAGGGGTCCTTTTGTGTGAGTTTTTGCTGCGAATGCCGAGACTGAGGCTGTCTGCTGCCCCGTGCCCTCCACTTCACTGGTCTCGGGAAATCGCCTTTGATATAAAACACCCAGCCTCAGGACTTCTCGTCACATCAGTAGGTCCCCACGGGACTTGTAAGAGCACAGGGTAGAGGAAATCCTACAACGTCAGGTAGGAGATGACAAAGCTTGACCAGAAAGAGCTTTTGTTCTGAAGGGCACTGTGCTCTCTGGTCATTCACTCAGTTGCCAGCTAGCTCCTCAACCCCGGCTACAGTAAAGTCACATCCTCCTCAAGAACGGGCCCTATTCAGAGGTCCCAGGAACGTGGAAACGCCACCCTTCTTGGGGATGCACAACTAAGGCCCCGACTCTGAGCTTCTCATCACACCTGTTCACCAGAGGAGAGAAAGGAGCTACTCTGCTTCCTTGGAGACTGGTCTGGGACTTTTCCAATGGAAAAGTGGATTATTCGTCATTTTCCTCCCCCAAATCCCTAGTGGCAAATCCCGTTAGGAAGGTTCCACTTAGGCAAGAGGAATGCTTCCTAATGTCATGGACATCTTCTTTGTTTTTGCCTACCCCGCATCCATTTTTTCCATCTTCTGGATGGGCACCTTAATTTTTTGCGGGAGAGACACCCTTTCCCTGACAATCCTGAGTCCATATAACTCTGACCCTAACCCAGGCCTGGCCAATCAGAGCATTCCTTGACCCTGGCCTCAGTGATTGGTTCAGGGGAAGCCACATGATCCAAGCCACGCCAATGAAGATGCTGGCTCTTTCCCTGGAACTGCTAGTTTGTAGGGTGCTGGGGCTGCTGGTGGCCACTTTCCTACAGGTGAGGCAAGAGTCTGTCTGAGATTGTGAAGCTCACAGGGAAGAAAGAGACAGATTCCTGACCATGATTTGGGCGCCTGGATCCAGCTGGGCCTAAGCTGCAGCTTTTGGCCTTTTCAGTTACATAAGCTTTTTTTTTTTTTT
Source organism: Eschrichtius robustus (assembly GCF_028021215.1). NCBI lineage: Eukaryota > Metazoa > Chordata > Mammalia > Artiodactyla > Eschrichtiidae > Eschrichtius > Eschrichtius robustus. Next base: position 11,978,896 of record NC_090826.1, on the reverse strand, counting down.
TTTGCCTAGGCTAGTTTTAGTTGGTTTTCTGACACTTGCAAACAATAAAATTTCCTGGACAGTATGCTTATTGAGACTTTAGCATAAGCATCACTATGTACTCAGAATGAAAGTTGTTTTAAAGGTTATGACGTGCTCAAATAACACCCACCAGACTGTAATCATGCACCAAATTTACCTTTAAACTTATAAAAGTAAAGCAGCATCTCCAGAGAAGAACGATTTAAGACCAAGGAACCAATCGTAAGACAAGTAGTAAAACGCTGCTTAGAGAAACTTTGACAGATAAATAGTTCTCTGGCTACAGCAGGCTTCAGACTACAAATCCCAAATTTCTGCTTCAAAAGTTTCCCAGGGAAGACATTCCATAGTTTTATTCATTTATACTTTTGGCCTTGCCGTGCGCTTGTGGGATCTTAGTTACCTGACCAGGAACTGAACCCAGGCCCTCAGCAGTGAGAGCGTGGAGTCCTAACCACTGGACCACCAGGGAATTCCCAACATTCCACAGTTTTAAAAGAAAACTTTCCAGTTGAAGAAACAGGTAAAATTTATAATATGCATCTGTTGTATATATAATATGTTAATGTCTAGTATATTTATCAGATACATGTCAATGTTATTATATTATTACTATATATGCAAATGCATATATATGTGTTTGTATATTTAGAACCACATATATCCAGCTCTTTTTTAAAGAGGTATTGAAAAGACTGTTCAAAATTTATTTTTCCAGCATGTCTGTTTTTTCTTATTCCTCAGTAAACTTAAGCAATTAACCAGCACCTTTCCCGGCACACAGTAAGGCTCAATCTGAGTGAGTTCTTTCTCCCCAGTTCCCCCCTCTATTTTAAGTTCTTCTTTCAGAAACCAAGTAAAATGAAAGAGGCAGTACAGCGTAGTGTTACAAGCAGAGGCTGGTAAACGTTTTCTGTAGAGCCAGACAGTAAATATTTCCAGCCCTGTGTGCCACATGATCTGCCCAGCTAACTCTGCCGTTGTAGCAGACAACATAGGCAATACTGAAATGCATGGGATGGCTGTGTGCCCATGAAACTTTACAGAAACAGGCGATGGCCTGCATTTGGCCCTGGGCCATAGTGTGCCAACCTCCGGTTAAGAACTTGGGAGTTGGCATGACACAGAATCCGGCCCAGCTCCCTGCTCTGCTCCTTCACTGTGACCCTGATGAATGTGTTATTTTTGTGCCTTGTCTGTAAAAAATAGGGATAATAACAGCCATTTCTTAGTCTGTGCGAAGTGGGTGAGATAGTGCACATGAAATGCTTGGAACACTTCCTGGTCCATAATAAATGAGCATAGAACATTAGCCATCAGGTATTATCATCATCATCAAAAAAGAAGAAGAAAGGGGGCAACTGAATTTGTCCAGGAACGGCAGCAATATCCCTGGTAAAAAGTTAGTGGATGGACTTCCCTGGTGGCGCAGTGGTTAAGAACCCGCCTGCCGATGCAGGGGACAGGGATTCCAGCCCTGGTCCGGGAAGATCCCACATGCCGCGGAGCAACTAAGCCCGTGGGCCACAACTACTGAGCCTGTGCTCTAGAGCCCATGCTCTGCAACAAGAGAAGCCACCGCAATGAGAAGCCCGCGCACTGCAACGAAGAGTAGCCCCCGCTCACCGCAACTAGAGAAAGCCCGGGCGCAGCAACGAAGACCCAATGCAGCCAAAAATAATAAATAAAATAATTTAAAAAAAAAAGTTAGTGGAGCCAGGGACTTCCCTGGCCGTCCAGTGGTTAAGACTCCACGCTTCCAATGCAGGGGGCGCAGGTTTGATCCCCGGTTGGGGAACTAAGATCCTGCGTTGGTGCAGTCAAAAAAAAAGTTAGTGGAGCCAAACAAGCAAGGAAGCCAGATAACTGAAAATGCATTTTCTTCTATTATCAGTGGCTTTCGTTTTTACCCACATAATGAATCATCCCCTGTCAGCGTGTGAAACTGTAGGTTGGACTGGGAATTGCAAGACCTTCCTTAACCGCTGGGCGGTGAAGGACCTGCCTGGGCTCTCACGGCCCCATGATGCTTCGTGCTATTAGGAAAAGCCTCCAAGGGACTCCCTTTTAATCCTGGCTCTGGATCTATATGACTGATGCCTAACCTTGGGGAAGTCGCTGAAACTCTCTGGGCCTCAGTTTACGCCATGATAGGGGTGGTCCCAGGGATCTCTATAAAAAAACTGAAGGGGGAAAGGGGACCTGGGATTAATGAGTAGCTCCTTGGCAGAAATTGGAAATTGAAGCTCAGAAAGGTAAAGTCAGTTGCAGCTGGCATTTCAACTTGGGTCCATCAAACTCCAAAGCCCTTGCTTTCTCGATTGTGTTCTGCAGAGCTTCCCCATTAAAGCAGCAAGGAATACTGGCCGACGGAGGGCGCTCTTCTCGCAAGATAGGAGGTCATGACATTGCAGGGACAGAAGACAGTATCCAGGAGCCACGTGGGAGAGTCTGGTTGGACTGGTAACTGGGCAGAGCAGGCTACAGGGAAGGCCAGACACAGGCAATCATGGGGCTGGGGGCTGCTGCCAAGGAGCTGTCAACCCCCTCATGGAACAACTCGGCACGTCATTTGTGGCGCCTGGCTTCCTTTTTCATTCTGGCCATTTCCATCAGTTTTGCCGTATTTCAGAACAGAGAAAGACATGATTTATACATATGGGTGACGTGGGTTTCCTTACTCAGCTGCCTTGTAAGAACGGCGCCACTGTGACTAGCACAGCTTGTTTCTACACCTCCTTTCCCAGAGCTCAGAAAGCACGAATAAAGGCAACAACAAACAAAACCCACAATACGGCAGGCACACCTGACTTTATGACTTCAATTTCCCACGCCTGGTACCAAGACTCTATGGTATTAATCAACGGTTGCTTCAGGGCATTGCAAACGGCCCTGCGGGTTACGTCCTGCACAGCTCCAGTGGGCGCCATCCACATGGACTACGTTGTGAATGGTGACCCTGGAGTTGTGCAATATGGCAGCCCTAGGTAATACTTTGATGAGAGAGCTATGATTTACAAAGTATGGTCCTGGGCACATCCTGGTTGCCAGGGTACTTTGTCAAACAAGAGTTTTTCTTTATACTTTTCCATCTTGTATGTTATTCTATGGGTAATTTATCTGCAAATGTATTTATCTGCTAGTGGGGGCAGGTCTTGGGAGGTTTCCCTGTCCAAAAGAACACTTACAAAGGAGGCATCTTGGCTGCTCCATGCTGGTTTGCTTGACTCTAAAGCTGAGGGTTATCACGTGCTTATTAGGTGCCAGACGCTGGACTAAGCGACTTACGTACTTTGCCCACTTAATACCACGGTCACTCAAGGTGGTAGGAACTATTATTACAGGAGTGGGGACCGAGGCTCTGAGAGGTAGATGATTTGTGCACGTCCAGTATAAAAGCCAGTACAAGAGCAGGGCTGGGACTGCACTGGAGTCAGCCTGACCTCAGGGCACGTGCTCTAACCACTGTGACATCTGCGAACACATCTGGATTCCTAACCGCCCGCCACCTCACCCCCCTCCCCCAATAAAATGCTGTCACACCCTCCTCTATTGGTTATGGTCACCACAAAACCTGAAATAGATGTTTTCATTTGGGAACTCTTTGTCAGGAGAAGAACAGTTCTGATCATACTTAATCTGTATGATATCAGGGCAGTCCTCCGTGGAAACTCCACCCAAGGAGGAAACACAGCGCCCTCACCAGGGACCCCAAAATCAATTGGAAACAAGAACATGCTGGAAGCAAGACGGCCACGAATTTCTTAGAAAAACTGGGCTTCAAAATATTTGATGAGAGATGCTCTTCAATACCTCTCCCTTTTTCCCCTCTTTCTTTCTCTTCTTCTAAACAGCCAGCAGGTTGGGGTCATCAGGAAGTGGAATTTGTAGGAACGTGTCAGTCAGTCCACAGGCTGCCCTCACGCGGGCCCTGCAAAGGACCCCTCCATGAATAAGAGCGTCATGGATGGAAGCTTCTCAAGCTGCGGACGCCCCGGCAGAGAGCACTTTTGAGAAGATGGGGCTGGGGAGAGTCCTGCAAAGTGCCCTGGGCACAGGCCAGGGGAACACTTGTGCAGCTGCCCGCAGTCACCTGAGGAATGAAGCAAGGTGCAAGTGCATGTAGAAATAAGAATTGAAAAAAATCCGTGTATATTCGAGTGACCGTGAGAGTATGCTTTGCTCTGTGTGAAAACCAGTCAAGGCTACCTGCTCCAGCTAGCATCAGACTAAGTGGTTTTCTCCCCTCCTTTTTCCTCAAGTGGGGATAGTGTTTAATTTGCACTGACTAGCTGTGTGGCCCTGGGGAAATTACTTAACCTCTCTGAGTTTCGGATTCCTTGTCTGTAAAATGGGGATCATGGGAGAACCCACCTCATAGGTTGCTGCGAGCATGAAATAAGGGAAAGCATGTGAATTGCTTAGCACGGTGCTGTTCATGTCAGTGATTCCTCCTGCTGTTCTCCTGGTTTCTCTTCTTACAAAGCATCTTCTTCCGTCTTATCTACTCAAGGTTAGAGGTCGTCATCACTGTTTCCCACAATTATATAAGAAGCACCTTGTAAAATAAAGTCCCCATTCCATATTTGTACACCCAACTTACCCAAAATGGCCAAAAGGTGGAAGCAACCCAAGTGGCCATGGATGGATGCACGGATAAACAAAATGTGGTGAATCCATACAATGAAATATTATTCAGCTGGAATGAACCATGAGGACATCATACTAAGTGAAATAAGATGGTCACAAAAGGACAAACAATGTAAGATTCCATTTATGTGAGGCACCTAGAATAGTCAAATTCACAGACACAGAAAGCATGGTGGGAGGGGAGGAAGGAAGCAGGGGGGTTTTATTTGATGGGCATAGAGTTTCAGTTTGGGAAGACGAACAAAGTTCTGGAGATGAATGGGGGTGATGGTTGCACAACAGTGTGAATATATTTAATGTCACTGAACTGTACACTTAAACATGGTTAAGATGGTAAATCTTATGTGTATTTTACCACAATTTTGAAAATTAAAAGTTAAAAACAAACCCCAAAATGAAGTACCTCCAGGGTTTCTCCGAGGTTTGGGGTGATAGAAATGGATGAAAATGTTCTGAAAGCAGGTTGTGGTGATAGCTGCACAACTCCATAAATGTATTAAAATTGATTGAATTGGACACTTAAAATGGGTGAAGTTTCTGTTATGTAAGTTGTACTTCAGTGAAGCTGTTAAGAGTAAGCAAGCAAACAAACACATGCTGTGATCCGGAGGAAACTTTGGAGGAGGAAGGATCTGTTCACTGTCTTGATTGTGGCGATGGTTTCACAGGTGTACACATATGTCAAAGCCCATCCACTTACAGACTTTAAACATGTGCCGTTTACTGCATGTCAATTATATCTCAATAAAGCTGTGTTTTTAAAAAGGCAGAACAGTATTCCATATATAAACGAGCTCCTTATAATTTATTAAACAATGCCCCCCTCTTGAGGGAAATTTAGGTTTCAAATTTTATGCCCCTATAAATAATATTTCAATAAATATCTTTGTATGAAAAAAAAAAGAAAAAAATGCAGATATTGTTTGCTGCTCCCCGTCTTCTTCCCCCCATGGGCAAGCCACAAAGTCAGAATTTCCCAGCGAGGGGGCCTGGGAACCTGTAATTTTACTGACCATTCCTGAAAAATTCTTGTAATCAGACATGTTGGGGCACATTGAATCAAACTTCACGAACTTGGATTTTCAGGCTTGGGAGTTTGAAATCCCCTTTTCTTTGATCCCTAAAAAATTCTGTAAGTGTTCCATACAAATGATTCTAAATTTGGGTTTCCCTACTATTGGAGGTGCATCAGAATCATCAGGGAGCTTGTGAGAATGCATACTCCCAGGCCCCACTCCCAGGGAGGATGTGTACGGTTGCCAGATTTCGCATAAATAAATAAATGAATAAATAAATATATAATAAACTATAGGGTGTCAGTTAAATCTGAATTTCAGATAAACACCAAATGATTTTTTTAGCATACGTGGTTCCTTGCAATATTTGGGCCACACCTGTACATAAAAATTATTTGGTGCTTACCTGAAATTCAGATTTAACTGGGTGTCCTGCATTTCATCTGGGAATCCTAAGTATGAGTCCTCAGGCCTGGGGTGAAGCCCAGATCTGCACCGTTGGTCTGCTTCCCACTTGGTTCTGATGAGGGGGATCCTTAGAACCCATGCTGAGAATCCCTGATCAGGTCAACACCTTCTGGGTCAGGAGCCCCTCCTCAGGGCGGCCAGTGGACCCCAGTGCATCCCACAAGTGAGCACACTTTAATGTTGGTCCAAGGAGGAAAAGGGGGCTGAGCAGCAGCAGGAGAAAACTGCCCCAGATTTTCAAAGCCAAATGTGATGGATGCGGCGTCACGGGCGGGCCCTGCAGCCTGAGGGACGCCGCTGATCTTCTCTGAGTGAGTATTTAGGGCTGCCTAGGGGACCCACACCCCAGGATTCTGTCTAGACTCTCTAAACTTTATTTATTTATACCCAGCCTCGTCCCAGAAAGGAGGTCTCAGTCCATGCAGCGCTCTTGGTGCTGGGCAGTGAGGTTAACACACCGTCTCTCTGGGACACACATGACAGGTATTAATTGTGTGCTCACCACGAACGGGCACTATTCTGGGAGTTTTACAATTATAACCATCTCATTTAGCCCTCGAGATAAGCCTGCAAGGTCATTGCTGTCGTTGGCCCCATTTTGTAGATGAGGAAACCGAGGTTCCGAGGGGTCCAATGGCTTGTGCAAGAGCACACCGAGTGGGCCAGTGGCAGAGCTGGGGTTCTGACCCAGGCCTGTTTGCTAACCAGCCCCCATCCTTCCTCCGTACTGAACCAGATACTTCTTGTGACTGAGCTTTGCTGGGCGAGTTTTGGGTTACGTTCCGCTTAACCTGGGGCCACACTTTAGGTCCTGATCCCGGGAACATTTCTGATCCGGGTGTGATAACAGCTGGCAGGCCTTGAGCGTCTACTCCCGCCAGAGACTTTGACTTTTTACACACAGATACTATCTCAACGCCCTGCACCGCTGAGAAGACCCAGACCCAGGCACGCAAAGAACCCTGGCCGAGGTCGCAGCGCTAGGAAGTTGCAGAGCACTGATCTGCCTAAAAAGGAAGCATCCATCTCTGCATCTTCCAAAGCACACACCTGTTTTCCACCTCCCCTCGCCAAGCTTCACTTTTCAGGAAAATGCTCTCGTTCTGGGCTGGTCGCTAGGCAACTCTTGCATGTAATTCCAAGAAATGCCCAGAAGAGGGCGCGAGGACTCGCTCTCCCCCGGCACCCACGCGATGGGTCTGAACTTCGCAGAATCGCAGAATCGGGTCTTGTGGCTGCCACTGTGCGTGCAGCGTGAAAGCTGAGTGACGCGCTCCAGACCAACTCCACCTGTGGCCGCATCTGAGCCCTAGGCTGCACGGAAGGTGACACAACACGGCACCTCTGCACCCCCACCCCCACCCCGCAGCGGCCTGGACTCACCGAGGCTGGGTTTTCGATGACCAGTTCGTAGGTCGGCCCTCCGGACCCAAACCTCAGGATGTCTCCGGGTAAGAGCTTCACAGCCACGTTCTGAATGTGGCACTCGTTGACGAACGTGCCGTTGCGGGAATTGAAGTCCTGGAGAACAAAGCTGCTCTCGGCCTCATTATATTCAATGAGCGCGTGATGGTTGTCGATGTCTGCAGACTGAAATGGAGAAGGGGGACAGTCAGAGCCAGGAAAACAGGAATAACAAGGGGGGCCCTAATATTTACTAGTGCCACTGACACTGGGTGCCCCAATGTGCTAACCACTTCATCTGGCTGGATGGTCACTGCAATCCTCATTTTAAAAGGAGGATGCTGAGGGTCAGAGAGGTTAAGTCACTTGCCTAAGGCCACACAGCTAGTGAGTGGAGGGTCACCAGACCCTGACAGCAGACCCAGAATAGATGCCCAGTTTTTGGGTAGGGAGTCAGGCAACACAGAGGCAAGAGGGAACTCGGGGGGAATTGGCCAGGAATTGGCCACATTATAGTTCTCTGATCCCATGCAAGTATCCTTTTGGTTGTCCCGAATGGCAAGACAGCAGAAATGGCCCAACACAAACCAGAAAGGTCAGTTGGCAAGTGACAACTGTCCATTTACCGCAAGTGTTAAAGTTAAGGGGAGGTTTTGTAATAATTGTTGTTTTCATTTGTTTGTTCCATTCATTTTTAAAATAACATGTTTTTTGTAATAATGCAGAAAATGAGAACTAGAGAAAAACACAAAGAAGACATTAAAATCACTTAGACTCCCGTCCCCCAGAGGCAGGCATTGTGAACACGGTGGTTCACATCCTTCCAGACTTTTTTCTATGCTTACAATCTTTTTAAAAAGTTAAACACAATTGAGCTCACACCACACAACACAGTTTTATAACTACCTTTTAAAAGCCTTGGTGTACAATGAAGGTTTTTCCCATGTGATTAATTATTACTGTTGCTTCTTAAAAGCTAATCAGGATTTATCTAACCAAAGATGATCTATTTTTCAATAGGGGCCCTGGTGTGACCACATTTCCCCCAAAAGAGAGAGACCCCAGACAGTGAATTGTCAGTGGGGTCAGAAGCCTCCTGTGTAACCACTTTAATAAGAAGAATGAGCAAAACTCGGCACCAAGGAGGAAATATCACGTTCCCCCTGGCCCCGGCGCCCGGGACTATGGGCTGCAGGGCACGTGTGAAGTCTTCTGTCTTTTCAGGACACTGCCATGAGCCATCCACTCCAGCCTGAGACTTTGCAATTATTTTCTACGTTACTCTTCTCAGAGTGCCTCATCCAACTTTCATAGAGAGTACTTGGACTTAGAAATCTCTACTAACGTCCCACGATGTAATTATAACCAATAGCTTATATTAATAATATAATAGCTTATATTATATGAATAGATAATAATATAACTGCATATATTAGTAGAATATATTAATTACACATTATGTGTAATTACACAAATGCCAGAAAATTTGCTAAGTGCTTTATTGCATTATCCCATTTCATCTTCACAATAATTCAAAGGGATACTTCCTCATTTAAAAAAATTTTTAATTTTTTATTGAAGTATAATTGATTTACAATGTGTTAGTTTCAGGTGTACAGCAAAGTGATTCAGTTATACATATATATAATATCTATTCTTTCTCAGATTCTTTTCCGTTACAGGTTATTACAAGATATTGAATATAGTTCCCTGTGCTGTACAGTAGGTCCGATAGTTACTTATTTTTTAGGTGAGGAAACTGAGGCATAGAATGATTAAGTGTGCCCACGGTCAGCCAGTTTGACTCGCTTGGCTTGTTCCCAGGTTTGCCTGATTCAAATGACTGTGCCCTTACCCACTTTGCAAATTCCTACCAAACACTCTGGCGCTTAAAATACTGAAACACAAGAAGAAAGCAGGAGTAGCTATATTAATTTCAGGCAGAGCCAACTTCAGAGGAAGGAAAGTTATCAGGGATAAAGAGAGGCGATACATAGTGATAAAGGGGTCGATTCTCCGAGAAGACATAACAATCCTTCATTGTATGTGCCCAACAATAGAGCATCAACATATGGGAGGCAAAAACTGATAGAACTGCAAGGAGAAGCAGATGAGTCCATCGTGGTAGCTGGAGACCTCAACAGCCCTCTGTCAGTAATGGGCGGATCCACCAGGCAGAAAATTAGGAAGAATGAAGTTGAACTGAACAGCACTATCGTTGCCTGGATCTAACTGGCAACCACACCACTTCATCCCACAACAACAACACACACGTCCTTCTCAAGCTCACATGGAACATTCACCAAGCAGACCACATTCCAGGCCACGAAATATACCTCAGCAAATTTAAAAGAATAGAAATTATGCAAAGTATGTTTTCAGACCACAATGGAGTTAAGCTAGAAACCAATACCAGAAAGACAGCTGGAAAATCCCCAAATATTTGGAGATTAAACAACACACTTCTAGATAACAGATGGGTCAAGGAGGAAGTCTCATGGGAAATAAAAATTTATCTTGAGCTAAATGAAAATGAAAATACAACCTATGAAAATTTGCAAGATGCAGTGAAAGCAGTGCTTGGAGGGAAATCTATGGCATTGAAGGCACACATTTGAAAAGAAGATCTAAGCTTCCACCTTATGAAACTAGAGAAAGAAGAGCAAAATAAGCCTACCACAAGCAGAAGAAAAGAAGCAATGAATGAAATAAAAAGCAGGAAAACAATAGAGAAAAGTCAGCAAAATAAAGAGCTGTATTTTTTTTTTTTTTTGTAAAGATCAATAAAATTGACAAACCTCTAGCAGGATAACCAAGAAAAAAAGAGAGAAGATACAAATTACTAAAATCAGAAACGAAAGCGATGGCATCACTACTGATCGCATGGACATTGAAGGGATAATAAAGGAATATTATGAATAATTCTATGCCCACAGATTTTATAACTTAATGAAGTGGACCAGTTCCTTGAATGACATAATCTACTGAAACTCACACAAGGAGAAATAAATACTCTGAATAGACTCATATCTAGTAAAGAATTTGAATCAATAATGAATAACCTTCCAAAATGGAAAGCACCAGGCCTGGATGGGTTCACTGGTAGATTCTATCAAACATTAAGGAAAAAATGATACCAGTTCTCTATAATCTCTTCCAGAAAATAGAAGAAGAGGGAACACTTCCCAGCTCATTCTGTGAGGCCAAACTTATTCTAATAGCAAAACCAGATAAAGATATTATAAAACAGGAAAATTGCAGACCAATACCTCTCATGAACATAGATGCAAAATCCTCAACAAAATATTAGCAAATTGAATCCAGTAATGTAAAAAAAGAGTTATACACCACAGTTACGTGGGATTTATTCCAGGTATGCAAGGCTGGTTCAACATTTGGAAATCAATTAATGTAATCCATCACGTCAACAGCGTAGAGAAGAGAAATCGCATTGTCATATCAGTAGATGCAAAAAGAGCATTTGACAAAATTTAACACCCATCCATGATAAAGTAACAAACCAACAAACCACCACAACAACTCTTGGCAAATTAGGGATGGAGGGGAACTTCCTCAACCCGATAAAGTACATCTATAAAAACCCTAAAGCTAACATCATATTTAATGGTGAGAAACTAGAAACTTTCCAATTAAGACCAGGAATAAGGCGAAGATGTCCCCTTTCACCACTCATTTTCAACATTGTACTGTATGTCCTAGCTAATGCAACAAGGCAAGAAAAGAGAATAAAAGATATATAGATTGGGAAGGAAAAAAAATCTTCTTTGGTGAGGTGTTTGTTCAGATCTTTTGCCCATTTTGCAGATGGTATGATTGTCTATGCAGAAAATCCCAAAGAACTGACAAAAAGCCCTCCTGGAACTAATGAGCAATTATAGCCAGGTTGCAGGGTACATGATTAATATGAAAAAGTCAATTGCTTTCCTATATACCAACAATGAACAAGTGGAATTTGAAATTAAAAACACAACACCATTTACATTAGCACCAAAAAAAAAAAAAAAAAAGAAGTACTTAGGAATAAATCTAACAGAATACTTAGCTATATGAAGAGGCATATGAAGAAAACTACAAAATGTTGATGAAAGAAATCAAAGTAGTCTAAATGAAGAGATATTTCATGTTTATTTGAAATTCCTTAATGATATATGTTTAACATCTTTTCATGTGCTTATTTGACATCTGTAGATCTTCTTTGGTGAGGTGTCTCTTCAGCTCTTTTGCCCGTTTTTAAGTTGGGTTGTTTGGTTTCTTATTGTTGACTTTTAAGACTCATTTATTTTGTTTATTTATTTATTTTATTGAAGTATAGTTGATTTACAATGTTGTGTTAATTTCTGCTGTACAGCAAAGTGATTCAGTTATACATATATATATACATTCTTTTTAAAATATTCTTTTCCATTATGGTTTATCATAGGATATTGAATATAGTTCCCTGTGCTATACAGTAGGACCTTGTTGTTTATCCATTCTATATGTAACACCTTACATCTGCTAACCTCAACCTCCCACTCCATCTCTCCCCCAACCCCCTCCCCCTTGGCAACCACAGTCTGTTCTCTATATCCATGAAGACTCATTTATTTTGGATACATGCTTACAGCGTCTTTATTCATAATTGCCAAAAACTGGAAGCAACCAAGATGTCCTTTAAAAGGTAAATGGATAAACAAATTGTGGTACATCCATACAATGAAATATTAGTGATAAAAATAAATGAGTTATCAAATAACAAAAAGACATGAGGAATCTTAAATGCATATTGCTTAGTGAAAGAACCTAGTCTGAAAAGGTTACATACTGTATGATTCCAACTGTATGAAATTCTGGAAAAAGTAAAACTATAAGGAGAGTGAAAGATCAGTGCTTGCCAGGGACACAGGGGCTCTGGGGCTCAGGATGAATAGAAGCACAGGGGATTTTAGGGCAGTGAAAATATTTTTTATGATACTGTAATGGTGGATACTTGTCACTATACATTTGTCAAAACGAAAGAACGTACAACGCAAAGAGTGAACCCTAATATAAACTATGGACTTAGTTAATAATAGCATATCAATATTGGTTCATCAGTTGTAACAAATGTATCACACTAGTGCAAGATGTTAATAATAGGGGAAACTGTGTGTATTGGAGGGGTGGATATATGGGAACTCTCTGTATTATCTGCTCAATTTCCTGTAAACCTAAAACTGTTCAAAAAATAAAGTATTAAAAAAAATTGAAACACATTAGTTCTTTGGAAAATGTCACCCACATCATCTCCATTACCATTCCCATTGATCTTTGTGTCCTTTGAACCTTTGATAACCCATGAATGAGGGAAATTCTGTGTGTTACATTTTGATTTTCTCTTCCCAGGCTTCACTACTTTCAGTTCCTCAAAAACTGTCAAGCCATTATTAAGAAATCAAAGCAAGCAGGAAGTTTTAAATGACTCCACAAAATTGGGTGAGCCTCTACCACATGTTAGGCCAGGAGAGAGCTTCCTAGTTCTGCCCTATAATATCACTCGCTCCCTTTACTTGGAAAATTGCTAAATGCTACTACTGGACAGACGCCCTGCTGCTAATACGGACTGACTGTATAAGCTCCATCCTACTGAGCTGTCCAACTATGCGATGAACTGTTATTTGTTTATTATTATTATTATTATTATTATCCTCATCATCATCTAACATAATTTTGAGGGCTTCCTGTGAACTGGGCCCTGCTGAAGCATTTTGTGTGCATTCTTTCATTTAATCTGCATGACAGCCCTAAACAGGGGTTCTATTATTATCTCCATCTTAGAGATGAAGAAGCTGAGACTCAAAAGGTGAAGTGAGAGGACAGCATTACCTTGATACCAGACCCAGACAAAGACACTACAAGAAAACTACGGACCAATATCTCTTATGAACACTGATATGACAATCCTCAACAAAATATGAGGAAACTGAATTCAACAGCACATTAAAAGGATCATACACTATGACCAAGTGGGATTTATTCTTGGAATGCAGACTTGATGGTTCAACATATGAAAATCAATCCATGTAATACATCACATTAACAGAAAGAAGGAAAAAAATGATCATCTCAATTGATGTACAAAAAGCATTTGACAAAATGCAACACTCTTTCATGATAAAAGCACTCAACAAACAGGGAATAGAAGGAAATTACCTCAACATAATAAAGGTCAAATATGAAAAGCCCACAGGTAGCATCATACTCAAAAGGTGAAAGACTGAAAGCTTTTCCTCTAAGATCAAGAATAAGATAAGGATACCTGCTTTTGCCACTTCTATTCAACAAAGTACTGGAAGTCCTAGCCAGAGCAATTAGGAAAGAAAAAGAAATAAAGGCATCCAGATTGGAAAGGAAGAAGTAAAATCATCTCTGTTCACAGACAACGTGATCTTACATTTACAAAATCCTAAAGAGTCCATGAAAAACCACAACCCTCTTAGAACTAATAAACAAAGTTCAGTAGCAAAGCCGTAGGATACAAAATCAACACACAAATATCAGTTGTGTTTCTATATGCTCACAATGAACAATCTGAAAAGGAAGTTAAGAAAATAATTTCATTTACAATAGCATCAAAAAGAATAACGTATTTTGGGATAAATTTAACCAAGGTGGTAAAAGATGTGTACACTGAAAACTACAAAGTGCTGCTGAAAGAAATTAAAGACACAAATAAATGGAAAGACACCCTGTATTCATGGGTTAGAAGACTTAATATTGTTAAGATGTCATTACTACCCAGAAGGATCTACAGATTCAATGCAATCCCTATCAAAGTCCCAATAGCAGTTTTTGCAGAAATAGAAAAATCCACCCTAAAATTCATATGGAATCTCAGTGGACCCCAAATAGCCAAAATAATCTTGAAAAAGAAAAGCAAAGCTGGAGGTCTCACACTTCCTGACTTCAAAACTTACTGCATACAAAGGTACAGTAATCAAAACAGTGTGATACTGACATAAGGCCAGGCACATAGACCGATAGAATAGAATAGAGAGCACAGAAATAAAACTTTGCATATATGGTCAAATGATTTTTGACAAGGGTGCCAAGATTATTCAATGGGGAAAGAACAGTATTTTCAACAAATGATGCTGGGAAAAACTGCAAAAGAGTTAAGTTGAACTCTTACCTTACACCATATACAAAAATTAACTCAAAGTGGATCAAAGACTTAAATGTAGTCTAAAACTATAAAACTTAGAGGAAAACGCAGGCGGAAAGCTTTATGACATTGGATTTGGCAATGCTTTTTCGGATATGATACCAAAAGCATAGGCAACAAAAGTAAAAATAGATAAATTCAACTATATCAAAACTTAAAACTTCTGTGAATCAAAGGACACAATAAACAGGGTGAAAGGCCATCTAGAGAATGGGAGAAAATAGTTGCAAATCACAAATCTGAAAAAGGGTTAATATGAAGAATATATAGAGAACTATAACTCAACAACAACAACAGAAAACCCCCCAAATAACCTGATCAAACATGGGCAAAAAACTGGAATAGACATTTCTCCAAAGAAGATATACAAATGTCCAACGAGCATACAAAAAGATGCTGAACATTACTAGTCATTAGGGAAATGCAAATCAAAACCACAGTGAGATACCACCTCATACCCATTAGGATGGCTACTATCAAAAACAAACAAACAGCAACAGAAAATAACAAGTGTTGGCAAGGATGTAGAGAAAGTGGAACACTTATGCACTGCTGAGAATGTAAAATGGTGCAGCTGATATGAAAAACAGTATAGCGGCTTCTCAAAAAATTTAGAATAAAATTATCATAAGATCCAGCAAGTCCACTTCCGGGTATATACCCCAAAGAATTGAAAGCAGGAACTTAAAGAGATATTTGTACACTCATGTTTATAGTAGCATTATTCACAATTGCCAAAAGGTGGAAGCCACCCAAGTGCCCACTGACTGATGATTGGATAAGCAAAATGTGGTCCATCCATACAGTGGAATATTATTCAGTGTAGGAGGAAGGAAATTCTGACGCATGCTACAACATGGATGAACCGTGAGGACATTATGTGAAATAAGTGTCACAAAAAGGCAAATTTTGTATGATTGCACTTATGTGAGGTACATAGAGTAGTCAAGCTCATAGAAACAAAATAGAATGGGGGTTGCCAGGGGCTGGGGAAGGCGGAAACGGGGAGTTGTTGTTTAATGGGTACAGTTTCAGTTTTGCAAGATGAAAAATTCTGAGACTGGTTGCACAACAACGTGAATAACTTACAACTACTGATCTGTACACTTAAAAGTGGTTAAGACGGTAAAATTTATATGTATTTTACCACGATTTAAAAAATGGCTAAGATGAAGTGACTCAGTCAACATCAAGATGCTGGCACAGGGCAATGTCAGGGTTTGAACCCAAGTCTAATTCCTAAACCTGTACCTTTGATTTGTACCCTGTGATTTTCAGAGTAGAGAGTGATTTAATAATGAGAGAGGAGACAGGCAGAACCTAATATAGAAAACAAGTGCATTTTTTAAAGGCTCCCGCATTTTAAATATCTTGAAAAAGTATATAGTGAGTCCATAAAATATTGAGATGTTTAAACATCTATTAACAATGACCATCTGCTCTGATGACTCCTGTGCTTTGAGGAAGCCTCCTCCGGAAGCTGACTGAGTTATGACGTTGCCCTGAGGTTCGCTGACGTTGTCGCTGAGGTTCAGCGTGTCCCCGGAACCGTCCTCTGGAGCTAGGTTTCAACCTTGCATCACCTGGAACTGGGAAGCCCCATCTCAGACCATAACCTCCCGATCCCGGCCTTCCTTATCCTCTCTCTCGTCCTCTCCTTGAGTCACATAGCCTTTGCTCCCCCTCCCCTCCCTGTGGGTAATGCCCTACACTCACCCAGCCCGGGCCCTGCTCAAGCTCACCAACTCCTTCAAGTCCATCCCGGCCCCCAAACCCTCCTGCCACCCTCACACTTCTGTCCTGAGGCTGGCCCAGCGCCCTTTGGGCCCCCCAGCCCGCAGGTCCCTGGTCTCAGGCTTTTCATTCTACTTTGATAACAGCCTCCTAGGTGTCCACCTCCCGCACCCGCCGGGCCTTCTCCATCTGCTTCTCTCGATGCTCCGCCATCCCCTTCCACTGCGCCCCCTGCCCAGCAGGCCCACCTGCGCAGCTGCATCCATGGGCTGATGGGCTCCTTGCCTCTGGTTTCCGGTTGGGTTTGGCCAATAGGGGGTTAGAGATCAGAGCAGGGAGGAGAGAGGTTGGGGTACTTACTCCCCTGGCTTCCTTTCTGTGGGACCACACAGCTTCCCTCAGAGGACTCTACCCAGCCCTCGGGGTCTCCGGGTCCCAGGAAATGCCCCTGCCCCTCACCCCTCAGCTCTGGGGGTGGGAACAGTCCTCACTCATGCTAGCTCTGGGCCGTGCACTATCCTTTGTGGTTTCTCTGAGCCCTGCCCACTCCCTATGGAGTCCCTTCATGAAACTCCCCTCCATCACTCCACACCCCTGTGAATGTGCCTTCAGCTCCCTGCCAGGACCTGGACTTCCCAGGCATGGAGAAGCTCTTGGATGGGACCTTCAAGGCTTCTCTTAGCTGCCAAGGGCCTCAGGGTGGTCCTGCCTTCATCCCAGCCTGGTCTGGTCCCTCTCCTCAGCGATCTCCTCTTTTGCATCCTCATCTTGACAGTGTAACTTCCGTCTAACCTGTGAACGTGCTTACCATCCCCCCGGCCTAGAAACACCTCCCCTTCCCCCTTCCTTTCCTTTATTGTCAAATGGCTTCAAGAGCGTTCCTTTCCTTTCCCGATGGGTTCTCAACCCACTGCCATTGCCCTCGGGGGCCTCCTCGGGCTCTCAGCCTCCCTGTGACATTTGACACAGTTGTCAGAGAGAGGCACGTGGCCTGATGGTTCAGGGGTTGGGGAAGCAGGACAATGTGGTGGTTATTAGACTGGCTTTCGAGGCGGGTGGCCTGGGCTCGAGTCCAGCTCTCCTACTTCCTAGCAGGGTGACCTTGGGCAAGTGATACCTCAGTTTCCTCATCTGTAAGGTAACAAAAGGACAGTCTTATAAGTTACTGGTGACGTATAAATGATATAATACATAAAAAAGCACTTAGAAGAGAACATATGGCAAATGCGAAATGGTCTCTATTATGAGCAAGAGGATGGGCTCTGGAGTTAGAAAGCCTTGAGTTCAAGTCCCACCTCTGCTATCTTCCAGCTGTGCAGCCTGGGGCATGGTTCTTTGCTTCTGTTTGGTTGCTCCCTGAGCAGCAAAAATGAGTTTGATAAGCTGGGCTTTGTAGGATTGACAAAAGGTACTGCTTGGTGAAATGTTCAAAGGAGTGGCATAACATTTTTGAAATTAACTCGTGTGTGTGTGTGTGTGTGTGTGTGTGTGTGTGTGTGTTTTATCTATTTCTTTTAACCTTTTGGTTCTTGGCTATCCCATCCCCCAGGCCCATCCCCCCACTGCCTCAGGAAAGGGATGTAGTGCAGAAGTAATAAAAAAATGGGGTTTTCAACAAAAGAATAAGGATATGAGGAAATGGCCAGGCGCTGGTGAGACGATGAGTCTGGGCGTGGAAGGAAAGAGGAAGTTTCTCTGCTTCCCCATCAGCTGGATCCTTCCTCCCCGGTCTCCCCGGGAGAGCCCTGCGGACCGGCAAGGCCTCAGGAGAGGCTGGTCCTGAAATCAGACTGCCCGAGGGTGGTTCCCAGTGCCCCAGCCTCCCTCTGTGACCTCAGGCAGGATACTCAGCCTATCTGTGCCTCACCGCCCTCATCTGTGAAGTGGGGCAAACAACACTAACCTCCTAAGGATGAAATGAGTTAATACACTCGAAAGTGCCTAGAACAGTGCCTGGCACAAAGCAAGCTGTCTCTGTTATTAATACCCCCAGCCTGGCAACAGCTCTCTGGCTCCCTCACCTCTCTGACTGCTTCCAGGTCTCCACGCCGGGCTCCTCTCCCCTCAGATGTCCATTTCCTCCTCCCTCTGTCCGTGGGCTGGGGCCGCTGTACCACCCCCTCGATCCACGGACGTGTATTTCCAACCCCTGGTTCATCTCCAGGCCCCAAACTGCCTGGCTGCTCCCTGGATATTGAGGCGCTCACTCAGCCAATCCTGCTTCCTCCCCTCTTGGTAATGGTATTATCACCTTCCAGCTCATCCAGCCATCTTTCTCCACGGCCTGTGGCATTGATCCTACTGATTCTTCCAGAAAGCTCTCAAACCAGTCCCACAGCAATGGTCCAGTCAGGCGGTAGTATTAATGTGGTGGGCAGAACGGTCTCCCAAAAATGCCCATGCCCTGACCCCCAGAACCTGGGTATATGCTCCATTAGGTGGCAAAAGGGACTGTGCAGATGTCAAGGTTACTAACCAGTGCTCTTAAAAGAGGGAGACCGGGGGCTTCCCTGGTGGCGCAGTGGTTGAGAATCCGCCTGCCAATGCAGGGGACACGGGTTCGAGCCCTGCTCCGGGAACATCCCACATGCCGCGGAGCAGCTAAGCCCGTGAGCCACAACTGCCGAGCCTGCGCTCCAGAGCCCACGAGCCACAACTACTGAGCCCGCACGCCTGGAGCCCGTGCTCCGCAACAAGAGAAGCCACTGCAATGAGAAGCCCGTGCACCGCAACAAAGATTAGCCCCTGCTTGCCACAACTAGAGGAAGCCTGTGCTCAGCAACGAAGACCAAACACAGCCAAAAAAAAAAAAAAAAAAAAAAAAAAAAATTAAAAAAAAAGAGGGAGACTATCCTGGGTTATCCAGGTGGGACTAATCGAATCCCACCAGCCCTTATAAGCAGAGAACTTACTCCGGCTGGATTGGAGAGATGAGTGGTGGTTCTGGCTGGGCCCCCACTTAACAGCCCCAATGCTCCTCTTCCTGGGAAAGCACCAGGTCAACGTCTCCTCTTTACCCAAATCGCCCCCTAGTTGGCGCCACCTCAGTCTGTTGCATGAATGAGGATCACGAGACCTTTCATCTCACATTTCACTGACAACCCCCATTCTGGATTCCACAGGGTGGAATTTCCCTAGCTTAGTCAATAATCTTGTTATCTCAGTTAACTTACTGAGAATTTCCAATTTAGATAGTAGATGTTCCCAAAGCTAAATTTACACTCGAAAAGTGAAGCTTCTTTTTTTAGAAGCTTGAGTCAGCTCAGTCTGAAACTCAGCCCCACCTCCCCCGACTAGCTGTGTGATCTGGGCCAGTTCCTTAACCTTTCTGAGTCCCATTTCCATGTCTTCAAATGAGGATAATAACGATAATAGTAGTTCTCACCTGCACAGGATTTGTTTTGAGGATATAATTCTATAAATATACACAGAACATAATTCTATAAATATATACAGAACATACATAGATGATGTATAAAGCCATGTGAAATACAGTAAGTAGTCCATAAATGTATGCTGTAGCTGTTTGTATTACGTATGCTGTTCAAAAGATTATGATCTTTCTTTCATCTCATCCATCGGAATAGCTACTATAAAAAAAAAAAAAGGAAATAAGTGTTGGTGAGGACGCAGGGAAAGGGGAACCCTTGTGCACTGTTGTGAGAATGTAAATTGGTGCAGCCACTATGGAAGACAGCATGGCGGTTCCTCAAACAATTAAAAATAAAATTGTCATATGATCCAGCAAGTCTGCTTTTGGGTATACATCCCAAAGAACTGAAAGCAGGGGCTTGAAGAGATATTTATACACCCACGTTCATAGCGTTGTTTGCAACAGCCAAAAGGTGGAAACAACCCAAGTGTCCATCGGTAGATGAATGAATAAACAAAATGTGGTGAATCCACACAATGGAATATTATTCAGCCTTAAAAAGGAAGGAAATTTGGACACATACTACAGCATGGATGAACCTTAAGGACATTATACTCGGTGAAAGAAGCCAGTCACAAAAACACAAATACTGTTATGATTCTACTTACATGAGATACCCAGAGTAGTCAAGGTCATAGAGACAGAAAGCAGAACGGTGGTTGCCGGGGCTGGGATGGGGGGGCATGGGGAGTTGTTGTTTCATGGGTGCAGTTTCAGTTCTGCAAGATTCAAAGAGTTCTGGAGATGGATGGGAGTGACGGTTGCACAACAATGTGAATATATTTAATGCCACTGAACTGTACACTTAATAAAAGTGGTTAAGATGGTAAATTTTATGTTATGCATATCTTACCACAATAAAAAAATGAGAAAAATGAGATCACGATCTAGCCCTTTCCTCTGAACTTTTTCCTCTTGGAAGCCCTCCATCTGCCGGTGAGAAACTAGGCCCATCAATTGCTGTGGTGGGAACTGACCAATGAAATCAGCCTCCAGTTCCCAAACAGGGGACACAAAATTCCCTGAGGACTGGCAAGACCAAATAGGTGAACCCCCAGAGCGAGGAGCACTTGGGGAGGAGCCAGGGGTGAGGTGGGGGTGAGGGAGGGGGTGGGACGGGAGCACGACCCAGGCTGAGGACAAGCGGGATGCAGATAGGGAGCCAGCAAGTGCACCCTCCCAGGCCTGTTTCATTCCGTGGATTTCCCCACAGAGAGTCCTCCTGTCACCTTATGTCTCAAAATGTAGGTGTTCACTTAGAATAAGAGAAATGTGAGTTAAGATGACACAGGTACCATACTTCACCCCGTAGATCAGTGAAGATCCAATGGGTGGACAACACCCTAGGCTGGGGAGGGAGTGGGAGATGGGCGTCCACTGCTGGCAGGACACCACATCCGGGAACCTCTGGTGGGCAATTTGGCCATGCCCATCAGAGTTACAGCTGTATGTGTCCTTTGACAGAGCAGACATACCTGCGTGTCCCTGAAATGATGCAAATACTAGGACAATCCCAGCAGCCTTGTTTAATAATAATAAACAAGATTATTATGTAGGCTCTGGTTCTTTTCTGAGAGGCAGCCCAGAACTGGCAGCAGCCAGGAAAGGCGACGAGAGTCACCTGGCTGTGTGGGATCCGGTGTGTGTGTGTGAGATCAGTCTGGCTTCACGACCCTCAGATCCCACACGAGAAGGGCTGACACAGGCTGGAGAGATGGCTCCACCCATGAGAAAGGAGCCGGCTGGCAGGACACTGACCACCGAGGGTGGAGGTGCGGACACCAGCATTTCATCTCCCTGTCATGTCTGTTTCTTTTTCTCCTCCATCTCCACCCTCCCAGCTGCAGCCCTGTGCTGACTTGGGCTGTCCTAGAGCTCAGTCTTCTAGGGATCCTGGAACCTCCCCAGGGTGGGACTGGGGGAGTCCCTGGGGAGGGGGTAGGGTCAGTCAGCCCTTCATTGTTTAAACTTTGCTTCTCTTTTCCTCAAAACAAAGTTTATTGAAATAATACACACACACACACACACACACACACACACACACACACACAAGCAGGAGCTCCCAGAACATCAGAAGGGAAGATGCACTGCTGATCAAGAAGGGAGAGGGAGGGAGCACTGATGGTGGGGTTCTCAAAGTGTGGTCCTGGAACCAACTCCAGGGGACTCCACTCCCCCCACCTGAACCTGGGGAGCATATAAATGTGAAGATTCCTGGGTCTTACCCCAAACCCACTGGGTCAGAATGTCTAGGAGCTCATGTTTAACAACCACTCTTAAACATATGGAAAATCCAACAACCACTGGCTTGGTGTTTCTTCATTCTGGAAGAATTGAGCCCCTTTCTCAGCAGAGTTTAAATAACAGCCATATCCAACTCTAAAAATTACAGTTTACAAGGCACATCAAATCATATAAATTATAACTCGCAAGGTTTAGCTGTGAAATGAGCAAGGCTGAGGCATTTGAGCTGTGTAAAATGGGAGAGGGGAGATTGTGAATAGAGCTCCTGATGGCTCATCTGCACACAGCAGCCGGGATGTTCACTGGCAGGTCTCCCCCTTGTTTACAATCCTTCAAGCCTTCTTCCCATTGCTTTTCAGATAAAGATCAAAACCCTTATGGTGACATGAAGGAGGCCTACTTGTCACTTAGCCCTCCTCCTTCCCACTCTGACTTCTGGACACCCTGGTTTTCTCTCAGTCCCTTGGGCTCACAATACGCTCTTCCACCCCAGGGCCTTTGCACATGCCGTTCCCTTCTCCTTTTGTCTAGTTAAGTCCTCCTTGTCCTCCATATTCCTCTCCTTTACAGCCCCAATGTTGGAATGGAATTAGTCACACCTTTGTGGGATCATTTGACTTATTTCTCTCTCTCCTGGCAGCTTCCTGACTGCAGGGACCATGTCCAGTTCTGCCATCGTTGTACCCCTAGACTTGGCTCAGTGCTGAGGCTCTGGGTAAATACTGTGCAATGAATGAGTGATAACAACAGTTATCACTGTTGACTATAAACAGTTCTAACTCGCCTGGCTATAAACAGTTTTCCTATTGCCTTGAGGGAACCAAACTCCTTACAGGATATAGAAAAAAAGTCTGGACGGTAAAACCCTGCAAATATCAATATTGATTTTTCCCTGAGCCAAATGATTACAAGTGACTTTTATTTCCTTCCTTATATTTTCCTTTCTCCCAATTTTTAAAAAGAAGAAGCATGTAACTACCTTCCATTATCGGAAAGAGTAAATGATGTCAAAATACTATGATACCAACAGTCAAAACAACATGTCAGCCTATTCTTTAGGATTGATCCAGGTACATAAAACAAACAATCTTTTTTATTTGCTAGATGTAACCTCTGGGTAATTGCAAGGATGACTTTTTATTAATATATATCCCTGAATTTTATTTAGTGGAATGACTTCTAGTGGCCTCAATAACATAAACTATAAATTGACTGCTGAATTATTCCTTGGGATGGCTCATAGCTGATCAGGGGTGATTCTTCTGATCAGAAAGGCCCAATGAAGTCAGCAGAGGGGCAATTTTTACCTTGTCTTATTTTATAAAACTGGAAAATGTTGACATGTCTGTAGGTTTCAATTCTTCAAAATGGACCCATGTCCCCACACCCCTCTTCAGAGCAAATCTCCTCTCCCAAACCCATTTAAGCTTTGGGAAGATGATTTGTCTAAGAGAAGACAGAAGCGCCCATCAAAAGTCTATCCCCCAAACGCTTGGCAATTCATGTATCACCTGTCCTCCAGGGAGCCAAAATGAGCTCGCGCTTCTGGAAATGCAACTGATTCCTTCATAACTCAGTGTGACTGTAGCTGGCGGCAGTGACGTATTTCTTAAGCTAAGTCTGAGGAGCAGTAAGCAGTCAATTATTTTTATACAGTGAATGCAACTCAATTTCTGTCTAGTTAATAACTGTCCTCATTGGTTCCCTTTTCCAAATGGCTTATTAATGTCAGTGGATCCTCATCTCAACCCTGTGCCCCTCTGAGGATTCTTCTCAGTCTCTGTTTTATGAGACCATAATAATGATCATTGTGCCATTTACTGAGCACCACATGCCAGGCTCTTTATGTGCATTTCTCACTTAATCCTCAGAATAACCCTGTGAGGTAAGAGGTTTACAGACAGGGAAATGAGCTCAGAGTGATTAAGTAATTTGGTTGAAGTCACTCAGCCATAAAGTAGCCTAATGAGATTCAAACCCAGGTCTGTCTATCTCCAAAGCCTGTGCTTTTAAAAATTACTACAGTTTTCTAAAGCATAGTCAGGTTCAAAACAGAGATCTCTGTCTCTACTTTAGCCAGACAGGAAATAAAACTACCCCAAATCTATGCCTTGTTAGGATAAAGAAGAAACTACAGTTCTTCTTCTTCTTTGTCCTCCCACTTTGCACACTGCACAGATCTTCTGTGTCCTTGAAGGGAGACCACATCATGGAGGAGAATCTCATGGGGAGGTTCATGGAGTTATCTTTAAATCTGTTGAGTTTACAATAAACATTCTCAGAAAACTAGGAATAAAGGGGGAAATTTCTCACTTCGTAAGAACATGTATGAAAACCCTACAGCTAACCTTGTACTTAACGGTGAAAGACTGACTGCTTTCCCCTAAGGTCAGGAACAAGCGAATATAAAGATTTATACACTGCTCTTGTTCAACAGAGTCCTGGAAGTCTTAACCAGGGAAATAAAGCAAGGAAAAAAAAATTAAAGGCATTCAGATCTCCTTTTCTGAAAGGAGAAATAAAACTGTTCTTATTTGCAGATGACATGATTGCTTATGTATAAAATCCCAAGAAATCTACAAAAGCCCTTATATAAGAAAGTTCAGTTAAGGTTGCAAAATACCAAGAAGCATACAAAAATCAACTGTATTTCTATATACTGTCAATGAACATGTGGACACCAAAATTAAAAATACAATACCATTTACAATCAGTCAAAAAAAAAAAGAGAGAAATACTTAAGTGTAAATCTAACAAAACATGTACAGGACTTGTACGCTGAAAACTACACAACACTCATGAGAGACACTGAATAAATGGAGAAATATACCATGCTCATGAATTGGAAGACAATGTAGGAGTATATCAATTCGCACATTGATATATAGGATTAAACACAATTCCAACCAAAATTACAGCATGATATTTTGTATGTATAGACAGGCTTACGCTAAAATGTAAATGGAAAGGCAAAGAAACTAGAATAGGTTAAAAATTTTTTTTAAAGAAGAGAAAAGTAGGAGGAATCACTCTATCTGATTTAAGACTTATATAGCGACAGTAATCAAGGCTGTGTCATAATGGTAGAGGGATTGACACATAGATCCATGAAACATAATAGGGAACTAAGAAATAGCCCCCATAGAAAGTATGGCCAGATTATTTTTGACAAACTTGCAAAAGCAATTCAATGGAGAAAGGATAGTCTTTTCAACAAATGGTTCGGGAACAACTAAATATCCACATGCAATAAAAGTGAACTTTGAACTAAATCTCACATCATAAACAACAGTGAACCCAAAATGGTTCATAGATGTAAACATAAAACTATAAAACACTTAGAAGAAAACATAAGAGAAAATCCTCAGGGTCAGGGACTTGGTGGCATGTTCTTAGACATGACACTAAAAGCATGATCTATAAAAGAAAAAAATAACTACCTGGACTTCATCAAAAGTTAAAACTTTTGCTCTGTGAAATATTCTGCTAAGAGAATGAAAAGACAAGCTATGGATGGGAGAAAATATTTGCAAACCATCTATCTGACAAGGGACTCATATCTAAAATACATAAAGAATTCTCAAAACTCAATGGTAAAAAACCAAACAATTCGATTAGAAATGCTTAAAAGACATGAAGAGATATTTCACCGAAGAGGATATGCAGAAGGCAAATAAGTACATGAAAAGACATTTAACATCACTATCAATTTGGGAAATGCAAGTTAAGATGAGATACCACTACACACTTACTAAAACAGCTAAAATGAAAAACAGTGTTTATGCTAATTGCTGGTGAAGATGTGTCTCATACATTGCTGGTGGGAATGAAAAATGGTACAGCCACGCTGGATAAGCCTGGCAGTTTCTTTACAAACCGAATATATATTAACATATATGTTAATCCATGCAATCATACTCCTGAGCATTTATCGCAGAGAAGTAAAAACTTATGTTCACACAAAAACCTGTACACAAATGTTTATAGTAGATTTATTTGTAAGAGCCCCAAATGGAATCAAAATGTCCTTCAAAAAGTGAATGGTTAAACATAGGTGATACGTCCATACCGTGGACTATTACTCAGCAATAAAAGAACAAGCTAATAACCTAAATGGATGTCAAGGGCATTACACTGAGTAAAAAAAAAAAATCAATCGCAAAGGTCATACATAAATGATGAAAATTATAGAGACGGAGAACAGATTAGTGGTTGTCGGGGCGTGGCGACGACGGTTGGAGGAGGAATTGTGACTATAAAAGGAGTATCACAAGGGACATCTCTGATGATGGAATACTTCTATATCTTGATGGCCACACACAAATCCACACGTGATAAAATGGCACAGAACTCCACACACGCTTCGTGCCATTCTCTCTACTATTTGTGCATCTATAATTATTTCAAAATAAAAAGTTATAAAAAATCTGTTGAGTGAAGTCTGAGAGAGGTCTGCCTTTCACAGTCATAAAGGGATTCCATTGCATTTCTCTTTCTGCTTCAATATTTTCATCCCTTTCAAAATTTTAAAAGGCTCAAAAGCCACTGTTTTTATAATTCCTTACTTACAATTTCTTCCAAATTCTTTGGCTGTCAATGAGCTGGGACTGTGGACCAAGCCACAGCTAATTCAGAGAATGAAATGAAATGAGAGAGCGCTGAGGCCACGCCCGGGGCTTACCCTGATTTCCTACTTGGAGGTGCGGGGGCGGGGGAGGGCTCCAAGGGGCCCACAGTCTCCAGAAGCCCTGGAAAGGGCGAGAGGCCATTGCTCAAGCTGGGCACTTCAGGTGGCCGTGGCTGCCAGCCGCAGAGCAGGTGAAGGTCAAGCATCAGCTCTACACCCACCTTCCAAACCGCCCCATCAGGGTGGGACACTGCAGACACAGTCAGCAAAGGACAGAGGGCCCATCACACTTTGCACCATGCTAGTTCCCACCACATGTGCCAGGGAGACCCAGCACATGCGGGGATTGGTTACTGGTGGCCCACCGAGGAAGGCTGGGACTGTTAGCCAGAGGCTGTGCTTTAGAAGAGATTGGAGTCCACAGAACAGTAAGGACTTTTGGTGGCGTGACGGGTAGGGAGGGTCGGGGACTGGGTAGGAAGAGGTCTTACCTCTAAAACAAGGTCTGAATCTTCATGCCTTCCAATCGTAGTGCTTTTATTCAGGACAAAAAAGCCTTCTGCGCTCTTTAGATAGGCTTTCATACTCTCTGCTTTCCCTATAAAAGGTTTTCAGAAAACAATTTTGTTAGAGAAATACAGTCCTCTAATTATTCAATATCATATTTAGAATGAATGGAATACACCATAATGTCCAAAGGAGAAGTCAGCAGAGGTAGGAGTGGATAGCTGGATTTAACAATGATCACAATTATAATTCCACACATTTTAAAAACTGTCCTTTTAACAGTGATATCTGGCATAGAGGAGCTTGGTTCTGATCACAAGAGGACATCCTTTATGTAACTCAGAGCACAAACAAGCAATAGCAAAAAAAAAAAAAAAAAAAAACCCCAAACAAATCTGAATTCCACTGATAACTGCTCTCTACCTCCCATTAAGCTTAGTTTGGGGTTAGTTACCTGACAGAATCAAGTACTCAGTGTTACTAACCCACCACTTACTAGCTCTGTGACTCTGGGTGAGTTACTTATTCTCTCTCTATGCCTCTGTTTCCTCATCTGTAAAATGGGGCTAATAATACTCTGTATCCTAAAGAGTTTTGTGAGGATTAAATGTGAAGCATCTAGAATGGTGTTTGCTACACTAAACACCCATTTGTCCTACTGTGATTATGACTGTTATTAATCTTGGGCTTCTGAACTTTGACTCAAGGAACCCCAACTTCTACAGAGCTTCTTAAAGTGTGGAAGGGTCAGTCATCAAGGAAATGGGCATTAGAAGATACTATCTTTTTAAGTCACGGCATTCCTTCATATATTTAGGTTGAAAAAAAAAATGATTTCCAAAGACAAAATATCAAGATTATAGCTTGGCTGTATGGTCAAGACTCTGTACATATCTTTTCCTGGCATTTTATTATGAAAATGTCAAACACACAGAAAAGTTGAAAGAAGTGGATGGTGAACTTCTATATAACCACCACCCAGATTCTACAATCGACATTTTGCTATATTTGCTTTATCACATATCTACCCATCTATCCATTTTATATTTTAATGCATTTCAAAGTAAATCCTATACATGTTTTCTAAAACATAAAAATTTCAGTGACTTCAGTAGGTTCCAAGATGTTGATGATAATTCATATGATATTTGAATTCTGATCCATCTCAATGCCATGTCAAAGAAAGTCTCTTTTCTTTTTTTTCCTTTTTTTTTTTTTTTTTGGCTGTGTTGGGTCTTCGTTGCTGCATGCGGGCTTTCTCTAGTTGTGGCAAGCGGGGGCTACTCTTCCTTGCAGTGCACAGGCTTCTCATTGCGGTGGCTTCTCCTGTCGCGGAGCATGGGCTCTAGGTGTGCAGGCTTCAGCAGTTGCAGCACGCAGGCTCAGCAGTTGTGGCACGTGGGCCCTAGGGTGCGTGGGCTTCAGTAGTTGTGGCTCGCAGGCTCTAGAGTACAGGCTCAGTAGTTGTGGCTCGCGGGCTCTAGAGTGCAGGCTCAGTAGTTGTGGCACACTGGCTCAGTTGCTCCGAGGCATGTGGGATCTTCCCGGACCAGGGCTCAAACCCGTGTCCCCTGCATTGGCAGGTGGATTCTTAACCACTGAGCCACCAGGGAAGTCCCAAAAGTCTCTTTTCAACTGAAAGGTCACTGAAGTGTGAAGTTGTTAGACTGTGGATAAAAACAAAAATCATCTAGGTGTGACTGTAGAGGATCTCCGGTCTGGCTCTGCTTTCCATCAACACCTCCATCATCATTTCATCACTGAATCCCTACTAAGTGCCAGGCACTGGGCTATCCTTTTACACACATGGCCTCTTTTCATCCTCAGAACAACCCTGCGAGGTAGGTGTCAGTATTGTCCTGCTTTACAAATGAGGAAACTGAGACTCAGAGAAGTTAAAGTCACACAATAGTAAGTGTGTGACAACTCTGGGCCTTTGCACGTAACCAGTGTACAAACCTCCGTTGTTGCTGGTGGGGCAGAGTAGGGGTGGGGGAATTGCACTGTCTGCTGACACTTGGGACAGGTAATAAAAGAAAGTCCTTGGAACCAGCATTCTACCCTCTGAAAGGAAGACGAGACCCTACCTGGGGGTAAGAGAAATAAAAATAAGCAGGATAGTTTATATTTGTAAACTTTGAGGCCTGTGGATGTCCCACAAATATTGATGCTTTCATATAATGAGAAATAAATTTTATTAAGTTCGCTGTCATGTATATAGGGGAAAAGACATTTCTTCTTCCCAAAGAACCATGCTCTGTTGCCTTCAGTTATTAATCTTCAATTGCAGAGGACCATGTTATCAAGCAACACGTTCAAGTCTAATTAATCGGAAATGTAAACTTTCAAGAAATGTCTCTTCTGCAGGAAAACCACAGGAAACGCCACTAATCTAAAACTTAAAACTTGGATCATGTGCATATTTGTCTTTTAGCTCTCACCCCAGACGTCCCCAAGGCTGGGGTCTTCTCTCTGCTCAGATGTCCCCCCTCAGGGCAACCACCTGACCATTCTGGCTAAAGGCACCCTCAGTCATGTTACTCCCCTGCTAGTTTTCCCCTGCT
This sequence comes from Eschrichtius robustus, assembly GCF_028021215.1. Taxonomy (NCBI): domain Eukaryota; kingdom Metazoa; phylum Chordata; class Mammalia; order Artiodactyla; family Eschrichtiidae; genus Eschrichtius; species Eschrichtius robustus. Next base: position 11,949,024 of record NC_090826.1, on the reverse strand, counting down.
GTGTTTCCTTCCTTGTACTTATCATTCTCTGACATTTTCTTGTTCCTTTATTTAGTTATGTTTGCTGTTTGTTTCCCTTTCACTAAGATATATGTTCCTGGAAAACCAGAACTGTGTTGATTTTGTTAAGAAGCGATTCTTCATGGGTATTTTGTGTTTGTACCCATCTTCAGAGCAAAGGCATTGAAAGATTTTGTCCTGCACTAACTTTCCAAGGATGCTTGTATGGCAAACAGCCTGGGAGGATATAGGTAATGTTCATAATAAAGGTAACGGCTCCTTCTGGGGCAAAAGTTGGGCAGGTTTGCTAGCAGCCCCTTTCAAAGATTGCAGTTTCCTAAGTTTGGAGTTCCTTACCTGGGACACAGACCCACTGTGGGCACAGCAACCACATTGGCTGTTCTGCACCACCCTGAGGGACTTTCAGGGCAACCGGAACCAATGTGCATATGCAGCTCTGGCTGCCTGTTATGTCGGCTGTGCTGTGAGTAATGAAGTTCTTTGTTTCTGGCCCAGGAGTCTCTTGTCTTCTGCCAGTAACTATAAGCTGGGCAGGCTAACTTACTAACTTTCAAACAGGGTAAAACGTCAGACCCTCTGCAGTTCCTGCCAGTTCTGTGCATTACCCCTTCTCCAGGGTGGGGGGCGGTGGGGGGGGGGCAGCACCTGACACATAGTAGGTGCTTGGTAAACACTTGCTGAGTGAATGAAAATACAAATGACACCTCAAAGCAAGTCAGTACAGCCAGCTGGCTAGGAAGCTTTGATAGTAACTACCTTCCATTTTTCCTGTCAGTATCTATCTTTGATGACTCCTCGGAAAACCTAAATTCTATCTCTTTAGCTTTTGGATTGGACAATATTTCTCCACCTTAATTTTGCCCTGTGCATCACTTCCTTGCCTGAAAACACTGTAAAAGTAATTTGAATGTGTTTAGCTCTGTGAATTCGTTCTTACTCAGTGCCATGGAGCACCAGGCACAGTATCTGCATCCCCCCTGACCACTTTGGATGGCTCAGAATTGGGCTATAGGAGCAAACTTTCTTTTAAGGTTTACAGTGGCCTCAAAGTTCCTTAAAGAAGGAGAGTACAGGTAAGGGGCGGGTGTGTGTGTGTGTGTGTGTGTGTGTGTCTGACCATTGGGTGGGTGTTGTCCGTAAATTAGGGGAAACAGGGGTTCCTCTCTTAATCCCAGCTATACCCCCAGGACATCCAAGAGCTGGTGCCCAGGAGAGGCCTAAAGCTCCCGTGCCGGCTACCTCGGGGGGCGAGGTAGGGGCTGCACTTAGGAAGGAACGGCTGGTGTTGGGGCACCTTCTCTGGGGTGCTCCTGGCGACCCGAGCCTGGATTAGGGAGTTCGGACTCGGGTGGGGCCGGGTCCCCCGCCTACCCCAAAGCCCTTGACCTCGCAGGGCTGGCCTCCTCTGGCCCAGGTTTCCGCCCGCCGCCTCCTCGCGTGCCGCTCTCACCTGGGCAGATGAAGAAGCCCACGCCCCGTCCTTCGCCGAGAGCCCTGACCGCTCGGGAGGCGCCGGGCCCGCTCTGGGCGAGGCCGCCGGGCCGCGCTCCCACGGAGTCTCCAGCCGGCGGCCCGCAGCCCGCGCGCCGGCCCGGCCTGTGTACGCGCGTCGCCACGGCAACGCCACCCGGCCGGCCGAGCTGATGAGGGGCGTGGCGTGCGCGGCGCCAGAGGGCGAGGGGCGGTGCGCGGGGAGCACTCGGCCAATTACAGCCCGCTGCAGCGCTGCGAGCCCTCCCCGACCTGCCGCCTAGAGGTCCCCAGCCCCATTTCAAGGATGGGGAAACAGGCTCAGTGTTCACAGAAGTAGCCTAAAGTTTTACAGCGGGGAAGGAGCAGACTCAAGAATCCTTCCTACTGACCTTTGCTCTAGGCTAGGTGCGTTGAGGAGGGGGTGGTCAGGCGTGGGAGGGTAATGGAGCTGAACCACGAGACGCTTGGAATTTAGTACCCCCGTCCCACCCGAATCTCTAGTTCTCTCTGTTGCGGAGGAGAAAATAGAGTAAGCTGGAGGGACCATCACTTCTGGGGGTGGGGGTGGAGATGGGAGATGGGTGGGGTGGAAGGAACAATTTTGAAAGAATGAAAGATTCTTCCACGTGCTAGGGAAAGGGTATTTACAAGCCCACAACCTTACTGTTCCTGTCCTTCCCTGTCAAAACTCACGTTTATTCATTCATGTGTTCTTTACTTCTACAAACATCACCTGAGTCCCTACAAGTGTCAGACGGTGGCCCCAGTGTTGACCTGGATCAGATCCTTAAGAAGCCCCCCGACCCCCCACCACGGGCACGGGACTGGGGGGATGGAGCGTGTGGAGAAGACATGCAAATCCCAACTATCTCCCCTCACCCCATGTCACCTTTTTCAGATCAACCCCTTCTGCCTGGGAGCAGAACAGCCCCGCTGACTGCCTACAGAATGCCTCATTTCCCTGGCGGGAAATGACTGACAAGGTGCCCCAAGACAAACTCAAAATATTCATCTAAGAAAGATGAAAGATGGCGGACTCTACTCTAGTCAATTAGAAGAAGATATAAGAGAGAAAAATCATGGAGATCGATATGGGATGGAATATATGGTAAAGATACTCACAAATGCCTAGAGGCTCTTAGAAATGCACATTCCCTGGCACAGACCTCAGAGATTCTGATTAAGCAGGTCTGGAGCATGGTCCGGGAATGAATTTGTTGCATTCTTGCAAATTCCTTGTGCATTTGTTAAAAGCTTGGCAAAACCCCAGGATTTATTCAACCCTGCAGTTGAATCACAGAGCCCTCCCAGAACCTGTCCCTAGAAATCTCTTCCAGGCCCTCAGTCAGCCTGGAAGGTTCTGCCTGGGTTAGTTCCCTTCGACCAGAAAGACCCTAGGAAAGTATGAGGAGTGACCACAGAGGCCGGGGCCCTGAGTGGTAACTTCAGAGGAACAGAGAGGGTCAGGCTCAACTCTCCAGGCACATTTCTGCCTCAGGGCCTTTGCATTTACTGTTTCTTCTCCCTACCAGGCACTTCCCCCAGGGATCTCCTTCAGCTCCTTTAGATTTTTACTCAAATATCACCCTATTTAAAATGGTCTTGGAATTCCCTGGCGGTCCAGTGGTTAGGACTTGGTGCTTTCACTGCCCGGTTCGATCCCTGGTCGATCCTGCAAGCCCCGTGATGCCACCAAAAAAAACAAAAAACCCCCAAAAAACATGAATAACGAAACAAAATAAACACCTCACTCTATTGCTCGTCCCTTCATCTTACCACTCCTCTAACATGCTATTTATTTAGTTTCCTTATCTTATTTGTTCTCAGTCTCCCCACTCCCAACTCCCCCCTGCCCCCCAACTTAAGCTCCATGAGGGCAGGGATTTTTTTTCTCTTTTGTTCACTGCTGTATCACCAGTACCTAGAACAGTGCCTGAATGAATGAATGAACAGGGGCAGCCCTTGCCACCCGCCCACAGCCTTGCCTCCTACCTCTTGAGCTGCTGAGCTGAACTGTCCTTACCCCAGGACCTAGGCTTCTGTAGCTATGGCCCTCCCCGGCCCCACCCCCATCTCCCTGCTTGTCTTCAGTGTCATCAACATGAGCACAGAACCCTGCTCACTGCCAGCCAGACCCTACGGAGCCGGAGCAGCCCATGGCCCCCTGATAGGCTTGGGAGAGCATATGTTGTCATCAGTCCATCTCTCAATGAGGAAATACTAAACGGAGAACAAAGCTGACATTCAGGCTCACTGGAGCAGAAATTGCCAAATCTTGATTGGATCCCGCCGCTCCCCACAGGATGCCACAGTCATCTCAAAGGGTGTGTGAAAGTCTTAAAACCCAGTTCCATGTCATCCACTTAAATTTCAAAAACAGAAAATAAAATACCCCCAAAACTCATGGCTTTATAATAGCATGTCCTGGACTGAGTGAGAGTTGTACTTTGCAGTGATGGGGTGTTAAAAATACTGCGCCTGGGGAACTGCCTGGCGGTCCAGTGGTGAGGACTTGGTGCTTTCACTGCCGTGGCCCGGGTTCAATCCCTGGTGGGGGAATTAAGATCCTGCAAGCCACACGGCATGGCCAAAAAAAAAAAAAAAAAAAAAAAGAGGTTTCTAGATTATATGGGCTCCTTGGTGATGCCTGTAATCAACCAATCTTATCGAGCTCTGGGTGGCTACCAAGGCTGTACTGTATCTCCATCAGCATCAGAATGCTGGTGTCTGAAAGGCCTGGGTTCAGGTCCCAGCTTCGTCATTCCCAGCTGTCCTCATAATGCTGGAGCGAGTGATGTTAACTCAGGGCTTTCCACCTGCGGGGCACTGTCTCAGTCCTTCCCGTGAATCATCTCATTTAATCCTCACCATAACCTGGGGCAGTAGGTGTGTGTGAAACACCTGGAACGGCGAGCTCTGCAGAGAAGCACTCAAAAATGTCGTGATGGGCATTATTTCCATCAAATCACTCCCCCCTGAAGAGGAAAATGAGGCTCAAGAGACATGGAGGTATGTGCCCAAGGTGGCACAGCCAGAAAAGGATTTGAATCTAGATGACTGTGACAGGAAGGTATTTTCCCCGGGGACTACAGGTGACAGGTGTCACAACCACGAGACACCCATGCTCACCACCTGCTTTCCCCCAGCCCTGAACAATCTGGGCTTCCGGCTGTCCTGAAGTTTCGGCAGTGCCTGCAGCAAGAGGAGAAGGGGGCTGAGGCCAGGAGGGGGTAGCTGGGGCTTGCCACGGACCTCTCCTTCCACCCACTGGGCTTCTTTCCTGAAGGAGCTCTGCCCCATAAAATCTCGTTCGGCCGCAGTTACCTTCCCTGGGCTGTCCTTGACTGGGAGAGCCCATCCACTGTGCCCCCTCCCCAGACCTGCCTGTTGCCCCCTGCATTCCAACAAGAAATGAATGCTGGCCTCCCTCCCGGAAGAGGTAGGGAGCTTGCCTAGCCTTTAAGGGGTAAGAGACAGCCAGGGAAAGAGCTGGAACAGGAGAAAGGGAGAGTAAAAGAGAGAGAGAGTGCTTGAAGAGCAGGAAGTAGCTAAGCCGTTGAGTAGGGTGACAGATGGGAGAGCAAAGGGCCACTAGAGGATCCACAGTCCATTAATAACCTGACCCTATGGGCTAAGGAAATGCAGGTTTTTATACACACACACACACACACACACACTCACAAAAATAAATTCAAACCACAAAATAACAGCTGGTAACTGAGGCCTTCTGCAGCTGTGCTCACCCCCTTCCCCTGTCAGAAAATGAGAAGACACCCAGTTTTTTTCTCAGATAGAGACAAGGCTGGTTGGGACATTCATCTCTTGCAAATCAAAGCTTTGCCAGGGAGGTCAGTCTGTATGTTCTGTTTGAAAACTGCAGATGAAGGGTGCTGATGCCACCTCTGATGGGCCTGGTTTTGTTTGTTTGTTTGTTTTATTCTGTCTGTACCTCACTTCTCTCACCTGTAAAATGGAGGTAATAACAGCATTGACTGTAAAGATCAAATGGGTGAATATGTGTGAAGTACTAAACTGTGCCCGATACCACAGACTCCTTCTGTGAATGTTCGCATTGCTGTCTGTTTTTGTTTGTTTGTTTTTGTTGTCTTCTTGATGATATGGGAGGACAGCACCATCTCAACCCGATCACAAACAACCTGGGGAGAACTTTGATTTGCATCGTCTCAGTCCCAACCCAGAGCAAACTTGACCTCTGAACACTCCCATATCATCTTGCTTGTTGCCCAGGGACCTTTCTGGGTGTGGGTGTCAGAGGCAGGCTGAGCTCCTCCCCTGATCACTGCTAGAGGGATTCTGAGAATCCAGCTGGTCTCTGTGGGATGGTACCTGCAGGACAACTCCATAAATTCGACTTCCAGGCATCCAAGCAAATCAACCTCCACTACTATGTTTTTTGAGATTAACAATGAACCATTATGAATGAGGTTAACCAAACTAGCTAATATTTATTGAGGCTTGTTAGGTACCAGCCGCTATGCCATGCACTGTTTTATCTAATTCTTAGCCCAACCCATTTTACAGAAGCGGGCTCAGAAAAGTCAAGTAACTTGCCCAGTTACAAATCTTGTAAGTGATAGGTCCAAGATTCGAACCCTAGCTGTTTGACTCCAGCATACTGTCTTTTGTATAAACTCTTTTTTTCAAAACATAATATACATCTCGAAAAGAGCACAAATGTTAAGTGTACGCTTGAAGAATTTTCACAAAGTGTACGCACCCACCCTAACCAGAACCCAGATCAAGAAGCAGAACACCACCCGCCCCCGCCCCTCCGAGAAGTCTCCCTGTTCTCCCTTCTGGTTACCACCCCCTTCCGCTAGTCTGACTCCCAATCGTAGATTAGTTCTGCTTGTTTTTGAACTTCATGTAAATGAAGATTCCATTTGCTGCCTGGTTTCTTTCACTCAACTATGTGAGATTCGACCACGTTGTCTGATGTAGCTGTGGTTCATTCATTCTCACTGCTGCATTGCATTACACTCTGTTATCTATTCCTGCAGAACAAATTATGGCAAACTTAACGGCTCCAAAAAACACACACTTATGTCCCAGTTTCTGTGGGTCAGGAATCCTGGCACTGCTTAGCTGGGTTCTCTGCTCAGGGTCTCTCCCAGGCTGCAGTCAGGGAGGTGGCCAGGGCTGGGGTCTCATCTGAGGCTCAGTTGGGGAAGGATCCACTTTCCAGTTCATGTGGTGGCTGGCAGGATACAGTTCCCTGAGGGTTGTTAGTTAGTCTGAGGGCCTCACCTCCTTGCTGGCTGTTAGCCAGAGATCCTGCACTGTTTCTTGCCATGTGGGCCTCTCCGTAAGGTGGCTTGCTTCATCAAAGCCAGTGAGAGTCCAAAGAGAGAGTCTCCAGGCAAGATGGAAGTTACAATCTTCTGTAACATAATCACAGAAATGACATCCCCATTGCCTTTGCGGCATCTACTGATTAGAAATAAGGTACAGTCCTGCCTACTCTCAAGGGGAGGGGACACAGACGTGTGAACACCAGGGATAATTGGGGGCCGTTGTGTATGCCTTTTGGTATGCACATGTGCACATATCTCTTGGGTATATATCTAGGAGTAGAATTTCTGGGTCACACATACGTCCGGCTTTACGAGATTCTGCCAAACATTTTTCCAAAGCGCAGGTACCCTCTACACTCCCTCAGCAGGCTATGAGCTTCCCAGCTAGAGCACACGCTTTAAATACACTCCTCCCCTCTCTCCTTACAGAAGGGGTGTTTGAGCTGGGGCTCCTTGGGAAGACAGGTCCTAATTCTGGTCCCATGTCAGAATCACTGAACTCCCGGGCCGCTTCGCCAGACATTCTGATCATCTGAGGGCTCAAGTACAAACTGGAAGGTCCACTCCATGAGGCGAGGATACCTGTATCCTTGGTGCCCGGAGCAGTACCTGGCAGGTAGCTGGCACTCAATAAATGTTTTTTTGATTAAGTGAATGAGTTTAGGAACTCTTGTTCAAGAGATGGGCCCCAGGGCGGGTATAAGCTGCTTAAACGGGAAGGAAACTTTATTGTGTCTGAGGCTGTGTGCATTTTTCTGGGAAGAGGGCCCAGAGCCTCAACCAGATATGTCCCCAACAAAAGTTAAGGGCCGCTGTGATTGGATACTGTCCGGCTTAGGTATTTTATCACATGAAGAAAGCATTGGTCCCGGGGTAGGAGGCATGGGAACTGTGGACAAGGTCCCATGGTCCTTAGAAGTAAAAAGCGAGACAGTGCTTGCCTGGGGTGGCTCAGAAACTGACACCTTACTTGTTTTGACCTTTGACCCATGGTAGCTCTTTTGGTACATCTAGCAACTGCCTGGTCTCCTGGGACCCTCCCTGTGTCTGTCTGTTGAATAGAAAATTCCAGAAGGCCTCGGTGCCCTGAGTTTCCATCAGTGGCAAGCCAACATGAGCCCTAGCTTTTGAAAAACCCCTTTCAATCAATAGAAAGCCTCCCAGTTTATCTGGTTTGAGATGACCTCATCCTTTGTCACCTTCTCTCTTGTTTTCTGGAGGTTTCTCAGTGTCTTGCTGCTGTCTGCATTCTTTTCTCATGTGAACAGTGCACCTATTTTGGGCATTTTGTCATTGCTGTTTTGGGTCATTCCCGTCACACATTTTTTATATTCCTTTCCAGTCAGATCAACCTCATGCCTCTCTAGACATTTCTTCTCAGGTTTCCTCTGAATCATTTCGTTTGGTCTAAATATGTCCAATTTTTCCTCCTTCCTCACTGCACTCCACATAGACCCTCTCTTTTCCCCAGAACAACTGTTCTTTTCTTTCTAATCCCTTACCCAAATCCTCATCTTTCACCATGTTTTCTGACTTCTCCTAAGAACTGATTGTTTTTTGAAACTTAAGCCTCAAATATCATCCCTTCTAATCTGGGTCTGAATTTGGATCACGGTCAAGAAGCAGGGGAGACAGGAATGTTACTGGGTAATTAGGATCCTCAGCAGAAGGGCTGAGTGTTCATCGGGGGGTCAGAGGGACCTGGGGATGGAGGGAGAGGTATCTTCTTCTGCCTGGGGTAGGGCTTAGGGTGGGGTTGTCAGGAAAGGCGCTAAGAAAAAAGGAACCATTTGACTTGAGTTTTGAAGGATGAGTAGGATTTCAGGAGGTAGAGCAGGGAGAGAAGAGTATGGTACAAGGAAGGAGCAGTGGGAATGGAGGCTAGAAGATGAGTAATAAGAGAAGCTAGGTACAGTACTGCAGAAGGAGAGGGGTGGCCAGGTGCTGAGATTGCAAACTGAAGGTCCATGGTCGGCCCTCAGATATGTTTGTCTGGCTTTCCCAGTGTGTTAAAAGACTTTTAATTAGTTGCTGAAGGGATAGGCCTCTTTCTGTGGAGTGACAGAGAAACCTATTCAAATTGTCTTCAGCATGAATGCAAATTCACTGGTTACCAAAAATGAAAAGTCTAGAGGGAACCTCTGGGTTCAGGCTCAGATGATTTTATGAGGCCTTGGCCTCTCTCCAGCTCTCAGGGATTCTTTTAACCATGTGGATCCAATCTTAAACAGAATCTCTGTATAATGGTCACAAAAAGGCTGCCAAAGCTCCAGCCCTTACATCTTCTCAGCTTTGAATGCCATAGGGAAGGATAAGAGTCTTTTTCCTAAGCTTCCCCCAATGGCCTCACTGCTTCTCATTTTCTCTGGGTGGGTCACAAGCCCATTCCTGAGCCAATTATTGTGGCCCAGGAGACTGCTCTGCTCCGATTGGCTGAGCTTGAGCCACATGCCCATCCCTGCAGCCAGAGGTGGAATCAACACCATCTCTAAGAAACTGGACTGAGAGTAGGAGAAAGGTGTTGTCCCCAAAGGGGGATCGTAACACCATAATATTTTAGAAGACAGGTGAATTGTTATTTAGGTGACAAAACCCAGATGTCTACCACAGTAGCCAACATGTACAGATCATTAACATCTGGATTTATGCCTTTTTTTGGGAAAAGGGGAATATCTGGCAATACCTGGACTCTCTTCTTGTATATAGATCAACAATCTGCTGGGGCTGAGAAGAGGCTCCCTCTTTAGATACAGCCTCTGTTCTGCCTGCCCAATGCACTGCTCACATTTCCTCTCTGGCTCCTGGAAGCACTTGAATTTTTATTGCCAGCATAATTTGATTCTGTAAATAAATCTGTTTTTCCCACCAGAATGGAAGAGCCAAAAGTACAGGGGTCAAATAGCTCTCCTGTGCTCCCACAAACTCCTGAGGACAAATGCCTGGCCATTTTTGATAGTCTCATTCCTTACTCATTTTAAAAGCCTTCTTTAAAAAAAATGTTGAATACATAGTGATTTTAGAATCTGTTATCTGATAATTCCAACATCTGAAGTCCTTGGGTGGGAGTGGCGGGGGGGGGGTATCTGAATGTCTTGTTTGTTGTTTCTGCTTACTCTGGCTCATACTGACTTATTGCTTGGATGTTTAGTAATTTGACTGTGATCTCATTCTTGATTGAACTTAATCTGTGGGAATCCTGAGGGGTCTGATTCCTGGCTGCATTTCTCTCGGAAGTCTTTTTTGTTTGTTTCAGCTGGATGCCGGGGATGCTAATAACCTCTGAACACTGACATTTATTTCCTCAACTTCGAGTTTTCCCACTGAATACATGGAGTATAAACTTGAGCCCCAGACCCACGTGGTTACAAACCCTCAGGGTGATAATCATCATCATCATTATTGTGGCCATTATTAGTTTTCCCCTCCAGAGCCACATTGAAAACTACAGGTTTTCATAGGCTCCCCTTTCTGAAAGTCCAGAAAAAAAATTTTTTTAAGCCCTGCTCTTGCCAGGGTGTAGAGCATCTTTGAGGGTGCCGGCTTAATACAGGCATCTTAGACTTGGTTAGCTCACTTTGCAAAGGCCCGAGGCTTAATCTCCCGTTTCCTGCACTTATTAAACGCAAATGGCTTCCTCATTTGCTTACGATTTGGTTGTAGCTCACTCTGTTTGTGTTGTGTGTCTGTATGTTCCTTTGAGATTGCCTACATAAAAATTGTTTTTTATTATGGGATTTTGGAAACACACACAAAACTAGAGAAGAGTGCAATTAACTCCATGTATTCGTCATCCAGCTTCAACATTTTCCCAATGTTCTTTCATTCTTTTTTCTTCCTTTTTGAGTTTTTTTCTAGGTTAATTTAAAGCAAGTTGTGTCATTTCACCCATAAAGACATCCAAACTGAAAGGACTTTTTTTTTCCTTTACATTATCCCCCCCTCGACATTATCACAGCTAAAAATACTTATAATCATTCCTGAATATCATCTAATATTCAGTCCATGCTCACATTTCCTTGATTCTCTCAGAGATATCTTTTTTACTGCTGGTTTGTTAGAATCAGGACCCAGACAAGGTCCACACATTACATTTGGTTGTTATGTCTCTGAAATGTCTTTAATTCTGTAACAGCAACTCCCAGCCCCTGACCTTTTTTATCCCCCAGCCACTGATCTGTTGGAGAAACTGGGTCTTTTGTCCTGTAGAACATTCACATCCTGGATTTGGCTGATCACTTCTTCTTGGTTTCAATTAACTTGTTCCTCTTTTCCCCATGTTTCCTGTAAACTAATAGTTAGATCTAGAGGTCTGAGGAGATCAAAGTCTTTTTGCTGTCCAGACGCCTTCATAGGCGGTGCTGTGTGATCCATCCCGCATCACACAGTGAGCACATAATGTCTGGTCATCCCGTGTTGAACGATATTGAGATTGAACAGTAGGTCCAGTGCTAACAGACTGAGCCATCCATTACAAAGTCCCCAACAGCTTTTTTTCCCCCAATAATTAACATTTTTAATTTTTAATTATGGTAAAATATACATAACATTTACCATCTTAACCATTTAAAAATGTACAGTTCACTAATGTTAAGGATATTCACATTGTTGTGTAACCAACCTCCAAAAACTTTTCATCATGTAAAACCGAAACTCTGTACCCCTTAAACAACTGCTCTCCATTTTCCCCTTACCCCAGCCTCTGGCAACCACCCATCTATTTTCTACTTCTATGAATCTGGCTATGCTAGGGACCTCATATAAGTGGAATCATACAGTATTTGTCTTTTTTGCAACTGGCTTATTTCACTTAGCATAATATCCTCAAGTTTCATCCATGTTGTAGCATGTGTCAGAATTTCCTTCCTTTTTAAGGCTGAATAATATTCCATTGTGTGTATATACCTTGTTTTATCCATTCATTTGTAAATGGGCACTTGAGCTCATCCATCAACTTTTTACCTAATAGTTTTAGCATCCTTTGAGGATCATTCCCTGGATCCGTATGTCTTGTGGGGTCACAGAGTTGTGATTTTTTTCTGATTGCTGTTCCTTTGGTAATTATTAGCTAGAATCCTTCATCAACCATTTGTTTATTTGTCTATCATAAAATACAGTTGGTTCAGGAAAGGCAGAATAAAAGATTGGTTCTTTCCTTTTATGTGTCAGCATTCAAAGAAGCAACTGCCAAAGTGACCAGTGAGTTTTAAAACATATCATTAGGAATCTTTGATTTAAACAGTGTAGATGTGTTTCAATCCACTGAAGTCATTATTTGGTTTGAGGCTCATACTCTGCCACCTCAGGGGTTCATGCAGGTTGGCTCCTGTGTTTTTGTTTTTCTAGGTGGAAACTACAGAGTATTTAATTGTAACCACCTATGTTTGTATTGCATTGGTGTGGTCTTTAGACAAACAACTCTGCCTCTCAGTTTTCCTTCTCTGTACAAGGAAGTTGGACAAAATGAGCTCTAGCACCATTCCTGTTCAAAACTCTCCCTTTTGTAGCATTTTCATTACGTATAACATTATAGTTTAGTCATTTGATTCTTCCAGTCCTGTGGCTGAATGCAGTTACCAACATCTTCCTTTTACAAACATGAAAATTGCCACCCAGCTGATACTAGTTTTTTTCTACTTCTCCATACTGCATTTCCCCCCAGTTGACTTAAAGCTGTAGCTCTCAGTTAGGGATATTTTGCCTCCCAGGGGACTTTTGACAATGTCTAGAGACATTTTTGATGGTCACACCTGGGAGGGGCTACTGGTATCCAGTAGGTAGAGGCCAGGGATGCAGCTAGATATCCTGCAGTGCACAGGACGGCCCCCCCTCACATAAATGCGCTCCGGCACCAAACGCCATTAGTGCCAAAGCTGAGAAACCCTGACTTGAAGAAATCCATAGAGATAAAATCATATTCCTCTTACTTCTATGCTTCAGTGAAAGGAAGTACATATAAAAATGTACACATCTGAGAATTCAGCTATACATGAAGTAGGACAATGAGATAGTCTGTTTTTAACCTACCCATAGAATTTAGTCATTTGATGTGCATCTCCTTACTGTTTCCCCTTCAATCTTATTTCTGGCTCCTATTCTGCCCCTTGAGACCTTTCTATTATTGGCCTGAGGGAAGATTAATGGACAATTTTTACTGATTTCAGGCCAATGGAAAAATCTTAGGTCTTAAATTTTTTTTTTTTTAAACTCGGGAAATAAACATCAAAATCAACTTTTATCGTAAATAGCAGTTAGAGTTTTTTGGTCCCAGTTCCTCTTTGCCATTTTAATTGATTGAGTGGATATTTTCAATAAACTTAGCATTACCTTTCGAATTATTGCTCTCTTCTGCTCACAGCATCTCCTGTGAGATGTGTACTCCTGAATCTTTCTCTCTGATGCTTTTGTGCTGATTTAAAAGAACCCATTTGGTGCTAAAATGAATTTATCATTGGCAACTGCTAGAATGGTGTGTCCCTTCCTAATCAAAAAGTCAATTTGTGGACTCATACTTTGATTTTTAAAACAGACAACTAATTTGTCAGAAACAAAAAAAATGCAGCTTTTATCTTTTTTGTGGTTGTTGTTCAGCTTTGAAAGAGGCAGCATTTAGATAAGGCAGGTACATTTATTTTTATTTATTTTTATTTTTGGCTGCGCACTGGCTTTCTCTAGTTGCGGCGAGTGGGGGCTACTCTTCGTTGCGGTACTTGGGCTTCTCATTGCGGTGGCTTCTTTTGTTGCGAAGCACGGGCTCTAGGCCCGTGGGCTTCAGTAGTTGTGGCACGCGGGCTCAGTAGTTGTGGCTCACGGGCTCTAGAGCACAGGTTCGGTAGTTGTGGCGCATGGGCTTAGTTGCTCCGCGGCATGTGAGATCTTCCCAGACCAGGGCTCAAACCCATGTCCCCTGCATTGGCAGGCAGATTCTTAACCACTGCACCACCAGGGAAGCCCAGGCAGGTACATTTATTCACTTGTTTATATCAAGTATTCACACAATTTCTCTTACCAACACATATATTCACAGCTTGTCAAGTTTTACCCAAAAAGTGAAGGAAAAAGCTTGCTATCACATTATTATATGATTTTTCTCTCTTTTGTGTTTTGTTAAAGTAGATGCTGATGATTTTTCTTGACTGGACATAATCATCAAGGATGCATTCTGAAATAAGTCATCTTGAGGATAAACACTAAGGACATTTTCTTGCGTTTAAAGTTCCCCCGCACCTCCCAAATGTTATACAGTATTGAGCTTAGATTATCTCCTGAGATGCATGCTGTATTGTTTGACATTGGTTCTTTTTTCTGATAAGGAAGACCTATAACCCAGAAGGGTTTTTGCCATAACTTTTGCTTCCCAAACTGTATTCTAGTTGGTTTTTTTGCTGTTGTTGTTATTCACCCTCCATTAGTTCCAAGTATGCTTTTAAATAATCTAAAATTTCTCAAAATCAATTTGAGTTTGTAACTACTACTGACTCTTTTCTTTCCCACATTTTTTATATTACAATTAATAAATTCCAGGTTTTAATGCACAGAGTTGGGACTGGAGATAGAGAAAAGGAGAAAGGGAGGAGAAGTCTGTTTATATCATGCCATGGAGAATTTGATTTATAGTTCTGGATTGGGGAGGGATAGGAAAACAGTCTTTGTAAAAGACTGTTTCTTTAAAGGAAAATGGTAAGTACCACACTCAGACTGGTCTCCAAGGATGATTGTTTCCTGCTTCTTTCTTATGGAACTGACACCGGGTGGCCAGGCTCTATGACGGGAATCCTCACTGCCCAAGAAAATGGATTTTCCTTTGTCCAGGGCAGCGTTTTTCAAACTCGGCCCCATTGACTGTGGGGTAGAACAGTTCTTTGTTGTGGGGACTGTCCTACGCATTGGTGGATGTTTAGCAGAATCCCTGCTCTCCTAGATGCCAGCAGCAGTTCCCCCTCCGGCCACTGTGACTTTGCCAAATGTCCCCTGGGAGGCAAAACCAATCCTGGTTGAGAACCACTGATCTGAGGTGAAAACATTCAGTTCTGGCGTTGGCTTGAGTCCTTAACAGTGTCACTGCGAGTTGAGAACGTTTTGTCACATGTTGCATCTGGGAGCTGGTCGGCTTGTATCAGCATGTCATCCACCTAACTGCCTTCCTGGAAAGTGCAGAGTTCCAGGGGTCTGATGAGACACATGGCAGTCAGGCGGGTTGGCCCCGAGGAAACTCCTGTTGCCAGGGCTATGTTTTAAAGGTGTCTGGTGCACGTGTATACATGTTCTCTCTAGTGGCTTTTCTGGAGAAATTTGCATCTATGTATTGTGCGCTCGTATTTCCCTATCTTTCCCTCCCTCTCTGGGTCAGCTTGCTTTGCAATGTCCAAGGAGAGCCGGTTTCCTGACCACTACTCTCCTTCAGTTATTGGAGAATCTGAGCCTGATGTGCTGTGGCTCGCTGTCACGTACCATCCCATCTTCAGGCACTCTCGGACATCGCTTCCTAGGCCAGCTGCATTGCTACAGAGAAACCGGGGAATGGCTTTCTCCTGTCGGCTCAGCGTGAAAGGTGCTTCCGAATGGTCTGACGGTGCCTCGCGAACCACCACCCACACAGGTGGCAAGAACTTTGCAAAGCATCCACCCCTCTGCCGTGAGGCTGTCATGAGGGGGTGCAGGCTTCCCATCAGAGGCACACGCTTCCCTGTCGGGGAGTGGACACAGGGAGGTCTGAGCTGGAGGTTCCAGGCGCCTGTGCCTGGCTCATCCTGGACCCATGAACTTGGTTCGACCCCACTGCCCACCACCACCGCTGTCAGGTGCTGGGCCATCTTAGTGGCTTGCCCTCACTGGTGATCTGCGATCTGAATGCCACACAGCGAGAAAGCTGATGGACAACTTCATCAATGAGCTGTAGGACTTTGGACAACGCTTTTCTGCTCTGGGCCCGCTTCTCCCCCTGCAGAATATCAGATTTGGCTCCATCACCATTCCCTGCAGGGTGTTCTGTGAAAGCTGACCCTGGAAGATGCTCTGTGAGGAAAAAGAGTTTCTGTGGCCAAATGGGTTTGGGAAATGCTACGTCATACAGCATCTGTTTGGAGATTCATAATGCGCACAAGCATTTGAGAGATTTTCTGGAATTCTCTGCACCCAGATATCCATGTGGCTCACTCGCCACTTTTCTGCAATGTTATTTCCCTCGGAGACTTTTCCTGAGCATCCAGATCTGTGATCCCTTCTCATCTATCCTTTACCCTGCCTCATTTTTCTTCACAGCACTTCTCATTTTCTGACATTGCATCATATTTTTATTTATTGGTTTATTTTATGTCCCCCCATCCACCCAAGATGTGCCCTCTGTGTCAGCAGGGACTTGATCCATTTGTTTGCAGATTATCCCTAGCATGTGGCACATAGTAGGTGCTCAATAAAAATGTGTTGAATGAACAGACTTTGTTTAACTTGGAGATTCCCAAATGTAGCTAATCAGGGACATTTTCCCATTAAAATCCAGGGAGATGTGCCTGGGGACTCCCCAGGAAGAGGGTGGCTAAAATCCTGATGGCCGTGGTTCCTAGTACCAGCCACGTAGTTCTGAACACACAGACAACTCGGCGTTAGACTGAAAACAAACAAAACGGACGCCATGAGAGTTGCCATCACGTGCCTTGAGGAACAAAGCCTTGTGCAAGGCTGACCCCAGGGCTGCCTCAACTGGTCTTACCTACGTGGCCCTGCTGCCGTTTTCCTGGAGATGGCTTTATGTGAAGATTCCTTGCAAACTATTGGTGGCGCCTGGTGAATTTTCCCCAAAACACGTTTTCAGAAATGCGTGTGAGGCTCACACTTGGAGAAGTGCTTGAATCTTCAAGTTCTCCATCAGGAGACTGTGGTCTAGTCACGGCCACCACGTGGCAACACCCCCGCCCCCACTGCCTCCACTCTGTGTCAGGTGTAGCTTTGGCGCTTTGCCTGTGGTTTCCTCAGGTGCTCAAAATTAGGAAACTCCATTTTGCTGGTGTAGAGAGCAAGGCTCAGAGGGATCGAATTATTTGCCCACGATCATCCTTCCAGGAAGCAGCAGTGCTTGGATTAAAACAAAGTCCTCCCCAATTGAAAGCCCAGCTCTCGCCCTCTGCGCTTGCAGACAGAACAGGGGCTGTCCTTTTGTACCGCCACACTTAAATACTCAGCACAATTTGTCCTAGGAGCTAAATGGGCCTGGTCAGGGCCCGTAAGGCAACAAATGAGACCATGAATCCTCAGAAGGGCTCTTCGTGTACTGCCCTTTGTGGCCTGTGGTTTGATTGATCCATCCATTTCCAGGGATAAAGTTGTGTCCCATTTTCAGTTTTGGTCCACCATTGCGGGTTTATTTTAGCTTTCCCATCTCACACGTGTTCATCCAGAACCAAGGCGTCTCAGGACATTTGGCATCAAGCAAGAGAAGCCCACTGCAACTCGTTTAAGCATAAGATAGGGCTTTATTGAAAGTAGCCTGGGGCATCCTATAGGACAGTGAGTGAGGCCAGGCTAAGGAGAACACAGAACTCTCTCTTTCTATGAAGGACTGTTCTCTCCGTGAACCTCTGCTTCATGAGTCTCCTCTTGCAGACCAGCTTTCTCTGTGCACGTGGCTCCCTGGTGGCTTTCAAGTTTATTATATCCAGTGCAAGTAGCCAGTCCAAAATGACCATGGTCATTGTCACCCGAGGCCATGGGACCCACTTTGGGAAACACTGTCCAAGCAAGGACCCTTCCCACGGAGAGCAGGGCTTCCTGCTTTATCCCGAGAACCCAGAACAGTACCTGGCGGGTATCTGTGGAGCTCAATACTTATCTGTGGGTGGAGGCAGCTGACGTAGCTGCACACACCCCCCCACCAGGCCGCGCTCTGCACTGCAGTCACAGCTGAGCTCCAAGCACGGTCTTTTACCTCAATCATCTGCTTGTGGCTCCCCTTTTCAGTACTGTAACTGCTCTGAGAAAAGTGAAAATCAAAACTAAGACCAGGTGGAGTATCCACTGTGGGCCCAGCGCCGCCTACGACATGATGCAAAGGCAGGGCCCGCCTTCAAGGACATGGGCTAAATTTAGGATCCGGGGAATTTATTGGGAGGACACAGCATCTCTTGTGGAACTCAGGGGCAGAAGTACAGCTGGGCTTTCCAAGGGATCAGGACCAAAGACCAGAAAGTCATCAGGAGACAGCTACGTCTGAGGTCTCGTCTTCATGTCTGCCTCGTTCAGCAGTCAGCTGCTCTCTGTGCTGAGGAACTTCCCCTGCTTCACTCACCTGTGGGCCCCTGATCCCTGATACCACATTGTCCAACCCAGGACCTGGGAGAGATGAGCCTAGCCCAGGCCAGCTTCTGATTGGTTCTCCTGGGTCAGGTGAACACATACCTATCAGCTGTGGCTTGAGAGGGCGGAGGTCACATGACACCAACATGGCCGCTGAGATTCCTCCTTTTAGGTGGGGTGGGAGTGCTGGGAGGGAATTTTCTTTGCTCTTTCATAGCCCTGGGGCCAGTTAGGGCCCAAGAACAGGTGGGTGGCCTGTGATTTTTCTCCCCTGTCTCTGCCTTTCTTATATTTACCCTAAGAACAAAAACACGGTGGAGGGGAAAGGAAGGGCCAGGGTCTTTCTTCTGGTTTTTACCTTTTTAGTTTTTTTTGCAGTCAAAAGATAGAGAGCTCTGATAAGTCTGAACCAGTGAGCAAGCAGGACGAGTGTGCCTTCGGGAATTTTGAGGTGAAAGTGACCTCCTGCTTTGGTTTTAATTTACTCTTGCAGATAACTTCCTTGTCTTCCTAGGCACTATTCAGGGCTCCAGCCTATTGCTACCATTCCCAGCTCACATTCTCCCTGCCTTCCTTTTAGACGGAGGTGCATCCATGCTCCATATTTTACGTACTAAACATCCATGAGCTATTCTCTGAACAACGTGAATAATTTTCTACTTGATTGTTTCCACACATACAAAACAACTAAGGTCCTTCGTGCAATTTCCACAGCACTCCTGCCTTATAGGAAGAGTCCAGAAGTGTTCAGATCAAAGTGGGGGCTGGTCTCTAATGAGTTGAAGATTGAGCCCTGTGTTGGTTTGCTAAACATAGTAATGAATTCCCACAAGCTTAGTGGCCTAAAACAACAAACGTATTCTCTCATGGGTCTGGGGGCCGGAAGCCCCAAATCAGCATCAGCTGGGCTGCAATCAAGGTTTTTCAGGACCAAACTCCCTTGGATGCTCTAGGGAGGAGTCCATCCTTTGCCTCTTCCAGCTCTGGTGGCTGCTGGCATCCCCCCCCCCTTTTTTTTTTCCTCGCTATGTAGGATTCCCATGTAGGGAAATACAATAATTTATATGTGCATTTTCCTGTTGATGGACATTTAAATTGTTTCCAATTTTCAATATGATTTCTTTTTAAAAAAATTTTTATATACTTTTTAAAGGTTACTTTACATTTACAGTTATTACAAAATATTGGCTATATTCCCTGTGTTGTACAATACATCCTTGAGCCTATTGCAGACCCAGTAGTTTATATCTCTCACTTCCCCACCCCTGTATTGCCCCCTCCTCCCCCTCAGCGCTGGCAACCATTAGTTTGTTCTCTATATCTGTGACTCTCCTTCTTTTTTGTTATATTCGGTAGTTTGTTGTATTTTTTAGATTCCATATATAGGTGATATCCTACAGTATTTGTTTTTGTTTGACTTATTTCACTTACCACAATGCCCTCCAAGTCCATCCATGTTGCTGCAAATGGCAAAATTTCTTTCTTTTTTAAGGCTGAGTAGTATGCCATTGGTTATATGTACCACATCTTCTTTATCCGTTCATCTCTTGATGACACTTAGGTTGCTTCCATATCTTGGTAATTGTAAATAATGATCCTCCGAACATTGCGGTGCACGTATCTTTTCAAATACATGTGTTTGAAAACACGTGTTTTTGTTTTTTTCGGATTTATACCCAGGAGTGGAGTTGCGAGGTCATACGGTAGTTCTATTTTTAGTTCTTTGAGAACCCTCCATACTGTTTTCCACAGTGGCTGCGCCAGTTTACATTCCTACCAACAGTGTGCCAGGGTTCCCTTTTCTCTAAAAATTGTAAATTTTCTTCCTAGGGGTAACTGAGACAATAGTTCAATAATAACATAAGATCAGGTGAAGTCTAAAGAAATTTTAGAAAACCTGGATAAAGTAAGAAGACATCTGTTCGCTGGCATCTGAATGTTAGAGAGACACCAAGACATGTGAGCCAAGTTCTGGAGAGAAGGGAAACACAGACGCAAGCTTGACGTTTGGTGCAGCTTTTCTCCTTGGGGCATTTGCTGATTCAAATGTTACAGCCTAGGAGCTGAAAAGCCAAGGAGTTCAAAAGACTCTAACCGCAGAAGCTGCTGGCATCCCTTGACTTGTAGGTGCATCACTCTAGTCCTGCCCCTGTGGTCACTGCCTCCGCCTCTTCTATGTATATAATCTCCTCCTGTCTCTCACTTGTAAGTACACTTACAGATGGCATTTAGGGCCAGGATAGTCTCAACTCAAAATCCTTACTCATATCCGCAAAACTTTACCTTGTAAGGTAACATTCTCAGGTTCCAGGGATTAGAGCCTGAGATCTTTGGGGCCACCAGTCAGCCCACTGCAAGCCCTAAACTTCTTTCTCTCCTGAGGAAGGTCTAGGCTGGGCAGACACCCTGACAGACATCTACCAGAGGCCAGATGGAGAGCCCTTTTAGAAGGTCATTTCTCAGCTCATTTGGAACCTTGCTATTGCCCTTTCTTTTTTCCTCCTGTTTGTCCTCGCATCAGGGGGAAGCATTAAGAGTAAATGAGGGGCTTCCCTGGTGGCGCAGTGGTTAAGAATCCGCCTGCCAATGCAGGGGACACGGATTCAAGCCCTGGTCCGGGAAGATCCCACATGCCGCGGAGCAGCTAAGCCCGTGTGCCACAACTACTGAGCCCACGTGCCACAACTACTGAAGCCCACGCACCTAGAGCCCGTGCTCCTCAGCAAGAGGAGCCACTGCAATGAGAAGCCTGTGCACCGCAACGAAGAGTAGCCCCCGCTCGCCGCAGCTAGAGAAAGTCCGTGTGCAGCAACGAAGACCCAACACAGTCAAAAATAAATAAGTAAGTAAAATAAATTTTTAAAAAAAGGAGTAAATGAATAGCAAGTCCAGCCCAGAGATACAGGGAGAGGCACAGGCTGGCTCAGGGGTGGGCTGGGACCAGACCAGGCCTCCGGGTATCCCAGGCCACCGAGCAGATACCCGGTGCTCCGGTATTGCAGCTCCCTTTTTTTTTTTTTTTTTTTTTAAATAACAGCTCCTGTTTATTTATTTATTATTATTTTTTAATTTATTTTATTTATGGCTGTGCTGGGTCTTCATTTCTGTGCGAGGGTTTTCTCTAGTTGCGGCAAGTGGGGGCCACTCTTCATCGCTGTGCGCGGGCCTCTCACTATCGCGGCCTCTCTCGTTGCGGAGCACAGGCTCCAGACGTGCAGGCTCAGCAACTGTGGCTCACGGGCCCAGCTGCTCCGCGGCATGTGGGATCCTCCCAGACCAGGGCTCGAACCCGTGTCCCCTGCATTGGCAGGCAGATTCTCAACCACTGCGCCACCAGGGAAGCCCGCAGCTCCCTTTTTATAGATGGATTTACATAAGGAAATGAAAGGTTGGAATTTAGGCACGGTTGCCAATTCTGATGTAAGAAGGTGCTTAACTTCCTAATTGCCGCTCCTCCTCTCCCACAGGAGCTTTTAGGAAACATCAGGGCCTGAGAATGTGCTCTTCTAACCACCCTCCTAGCTACACAGACCCCCAGCAGCCTGCTCCACGCTTGCCAGGACCAGGAAGGGAACTTTTTTTTTTTTTTTCTGGGCTGCGCCACGTGGCATGTGGAACTTCCCTGACCAGGGACTGAACCCGAGCCCCCCCGGCATTGGAAGCGCAGGGTCTTAACCACTGGACCACCAGGGAAGTCCCAGGAAGGGAACTTTGGACTCAGATTTGTCTTCCCAGACTCCCACTCCACAGTCAAGACCGTGACCCCAGACGTCCCTGATCCTCTCATTCAGCCCAGCCTCAGCAGTCTGCCATCCCCTGCATGTTCTCGTTTGTTGAATTTCTCTCCTGGGTTCTGCAGGTGGGCACTCTGCCCTCTCCACGAGGACACGCTCACTCTGCATGATCATACAGCCCATCTGGGCCAGTTCTTAGGAGAAGAACTGTCACAGGATGTTTAGCTGTTGTCTAACAGCTAACAGCTAACCCAGAACCTTCTGTTGGGCATGTGGGTTGACGGGGACAGTCTCACCTCTTGGGAAGCACAGGTCCTCATTCAAAGTCTGAAAAAGCCCTTTCCACTGAGTGGCACACTAGAGTGTTTAAGAACTCAGGCCCTGGAGGCCTAGGTTCAAATCCCAGCTCTGTCATTTCCAGCGGTGTGACATGGGGCCCTTTAATTAACCTGATTCTTCGTGAACTAACCCACAGGAAGTAATACCTGGCTTGGGTACAGTTGAAAATGGGATAAATATGTGAGGTGCTTAGCACAGCGCCTGGCATATACTAAGTGTTCAGGATATATTAGCTAGTATTATTCTCATCAGTGAGATTTCTCCCTAAGCAAGTCAGTATTGGAAGAACTGCTAAAGTAATTCAGCACCAAATGTGTGACATATAAAATATTTTATTACAAAAAGCTCAGTTGCAAGGCATTTTAGAAGGAACAGAGCATCCCAGACGGCTTTCCTTTTTCTGCCATTACACAGGAGAGACTAGTAAAGTCTACCAATTAAAACTAGGATCTTATGCATCCTCAGGCTTTGGGCCCTCAAAAGAACTGACGGCATCAAGGGCTCTGAGAACCCCACCTGGGTCTCACCCCAGGTTAATCATCCAGCCTCTCATTCGGCTTAATTCACAAAACGGGCCCACGTCCTTTCTATAAAGTGGGTCATCTTTCCTACCCACAGTTCAGGATACCAGGGAAAAAGCGAAGGTATAACTTGTTTTCTTTTGGAAACAAAACAGTCCTAGTGGAAGCAAAACAAAACCACAATCTAAACCAGTTGCTAGGTATCCTTTCCTAATTGGAACGAGGAGTGTCGTCACTGGCGATTCAGAGTCGCGGAAGGACACGGGGGAAGATGCGGGCGCCATCCCTTGATGGGGTCACAGCATCACGAGATCCGAAGCAGCAGCTCTTTCCAATGCACCTACTATGTGAGGTCCTGGGGGCTGCAGAGTTGCTCCTGAATCCCAGAACCCCCTCACCCCCCGGCCCCGTCCAAACTGCTAAGTACACACCTGGCCTCTCCGCTTCTCAACCGTGGCTGAGTGGCTTCATTCGGGATCTGTTGGCGTGGAGGTTGAGTGACAGGAGGGAACACGCCCGGGAGGGGTCGTCAGTCCGGGGGCCGGGAGTCGGGGGCCTTCTCTTGGACCTCATCATACTGTGGCGGGGGAGTCAGAGGCTCGATGGACGGAGGAGGCATATTTTTGTCTGGCAGGTTGATCCTAAAGTCTTTGAGGTGCAGCTTTTCGGATTTTATCCTTCGAACTTTCAGCGGCTTCAGGCGTTTGGCCAACTTGGAGTTCTGCCTGTCGGGGGGGTTCCCTGGGCTGGTCTCCACGTCAGCCCTGGTTGTGGTGGGGCTTGTCTCATCCAGCCCCGTCAAGGACTCGTAGGAGGGGAGAGAGATGCTCATCCTGGGGTTCTGGTCCGGTTCCCTCGCTTCCGAGTAGTTTGTGCTCATCACTTCCTCGTAGCTGGGGACGTAGTACCTTGAGGAGGCCTCCTCCTCCTCTTGGCTGCAACACACCAAGCACAGACACGGGAGTGTTAGCCTGCGCTCAAGTCATTTCAAATCACAAATAGATGGACTCCAGATCCCGTGTTGCCACTGGGACCACGTAGGCCAGCCTTGTAAACAACAAATGTGTCCAAGAAGTAATAAGAGCTAACACTTCAACTGTTGGCTATGAGCCAGGCACTCTCCCAAGTACATATGAACCAATGTCACCTTCCTAATGATACTATGGGTTAGGTTCTATTAGTATACCCATTTTACAGATGGGGAAATGGATACATTGAGGTTAAGTGACTTGGTCATACCTTTAAGAAGTGGCAGGGCAGGAAATGAATGCCACACTCTCAACTACTACACCATATCATCTGGGAGTTAACCACCCTTGCCTTTTAGCCTCACACTTAATAGCATGCTGGGTGGGCTATTCCGATGCCCAGCTGGGCATCCTTTGACCAAAGACAACATAAACATGCATAAAACAGCTGCAAATTTGAAGCAAAATGGTTGTCCCTGGGTAGAGAAGGAATATCTGGAATGTAAAATTTACATGTATCTCAAATTATTCTGTAATTTTGTCTTCCACGTTCACCATTAGACTCAAAGGATAGGTCAGGTCCTCAGCCTTACTCTCATTTGACTGTTGAAAGAGAAAACCAAAAGGTCAGGGCAGTTTTTACACATTTATAGGGAGTAATGCCAATAGCCACTTTCCAGCACCCTACACTTGAACCTGTATAGGGGATAATGGCCAACATCAGAAACCTCATTGTTTGCCTGGGCTTTCCTCTCATCTCCTTTAGGAATGAACCTGTGAGCTCATAGCCAGGGTGGGTAATGATGGGTGACTGATTTCCTTCTTTGTTCTTTTCTCTATTTCCCAAGTTTTCTAGAATATGCCTGATTATCTTTTACTCTCAGAAAATCGGTTTAATTTTTCCAAAATAAAAACAACTCCCGTCCCACTTTAAAGATAAGACATTCTTACTGAAAATTCAAACGACACAGAAAAATCTAATGAAGGTAAAAACATCCGAAATTGTTCCACCCAGAGACAATCACTGTTAACATTCTGTCGTATACCTTTCCAGATCTTTCTCTAATCCCAGAGCTGCAACATTTGATGTGATGAAAACCTTTCCTAACATGCTGTGTTATATAGAACCTCCTTTTCTCAATGTGGTGGATACGAACCCACGTTAGCAAATATAGATCAGTGATGGCTGTGTAGAACTCCACTGAATGGGCATGTCATACTTTAGCTCGACTGATGGATATTTAGGTTGTCACCTACGTGTCTTTGCTATTCTCAGCAATGCTCTGATAAACATATGAGCACAAAACCCTTTGCACTTGTGTGACTGTCTCCCAAAGATAAGCTCTTAGGAAGAGAACTGATAGGTGCACACATCTTTAATATGGCCTCTTTCTGTGAACGCCCCTTCTGTAAGGTTATGTCAATCAACACTCTGATCAGCGACCTACTTCCCTACAAATCTCCAAGCCCGGGGGCAGTCCATCTGGGCCAAAATGAAAGCCAAGGAATTACGATGCCTTATTTTGGTTGTTTGCATTTCCTGGCTAATGAGGTTGAACATCTACAGTGTGAATATCTATGAAATGCTTGTTTGTGTCCTTTGTCCATTTTCCTACTGATGTGTTCCTCTTTCATATTCATTTGTAAGGGCTCTTTTTATACTAGGGATATCAACCTTTATCATAGGTTCCCCAATTTACCACTTATCTTTTAAATGTGTTCGTGGCATTTTGGGTCAAAGAGAACACTACTTCCCAACCTCTTCAACTTAAAAGCATAAACACACAGGACACTGGGGTAAATGGACAAGCTTCCAAGTGCGCAGGCTCTGGCCACCCCGGGAGCCATGCAGATCCCCTGGAGGTGTCAAAATCTCGACACACCTGTAATCCATTCAAGCCACATTATCTGGGAAACTTTGGGATCGAAGGACAGAGTTATCTGGAAAATGATAAACTGTTTTGCAGAAGCGTGAGTGGGAGAAAGCCTCCTAGACTAAAATGCTCTCGTCGTTGTTGAGCCCCCGCGCGTGTGGGTGTGCACGTCATCTCCCGCCCAGGGCGGGTGGCCAGGCCTCACCTGTCTTCCTCGTGGGCGTGAGGCTCGACCCCCGGGTGCTGGATGTGTGCCAGCTCCTCACCGTGCCGCTGCTTCCTCTTGTCACGGACACTCAGGCAGATGGACAGGAGAAGCAGCACCACCCCGGCCCCGACCAGCACATACGCCACGGAGAAGGTCTTGCTCTTAAGAATGCCGCTCCCTGTCTCCGTCTTGTTCCCCTGAGCGGTTGGCTTTTCGGTGGCGCTGAACCCGGGGACCAGGTTCCACATGGCCATTATGACCCCGAGGACCAGCATCCCCAGGCCAATGGCAGTCAGCGCGTAGTGCGAGCCGTTGGCCTTGGACTGGGCCATCATGCCAGCGCGAGCGGGGCGAGACCCGGGTTCAAAGAAAGAAAATAAATAAATAAAAAAAACAGCTGCAGCAGCAGCAGCCACAAAAACCCCTTAAACGCCTTGCACTAAATCCCTAGCGCCACGCTAAAAAAACAGCAGCCAGACTCTCAAGGGATGGTTTCAAGCAAAGGTGAGGCATCCCATGCGGACAGCTGCGGCTGGGAGGTCTGGAAGGAAAGCGGAGAGAGGAGAGAGGAAAATCAGTTCTGATTCCAAGTGCTCTGGCGAACACAGCGGCTGTGCTCCTGAAGGTGGGGAGAAGCGGGACTGAGTCACAGGCCCTTGCTGGGCTCGCCTCTGATGCATTCCAGAGGTCCTACGTGCTCCTGTTCCTTCTGTGATCCGCCTACCCCCACCCGAAAAGGAAAAGCGAGACCTTTCCCTGCAGGAGGCCGGAAAGGCCAGAGCTGCAGGGCGTTCAAACATTTTGTGGGATTTAATGAAGTGCAATAAAATCTCACGTCTTACCGGGTATGGCGAGGAGAGTAAATGATAGCATGCCTGAGCCATGATCAATAGTTGTGACAGAATCGCCTGGCTGACCGGCATCGGTCAGTGATATGACCCGGTCCGACAGCCGACCGCGGACCCTCACCACCCTCAATGGCTCCCTATTTCCTGCAGCACAAAATCCAGGCTCCTCAGAATCACGCTCACGGCCGGCTCAGCCTGGCCCTGCCTCTCCCACTCATGTCGCTCCTCGCCCTCCTTCGCAAACCCCCTCCAGCGTTTCTGCCCTTCTCTGATCGCCGGGGCTCAGCTGCCCTTCTGTGTGTCCCGCAAGCCGCCAGCAACTACCGTGGCAAGTCTCTCTCTTTCCGTGACCACATCTTCTTCACTCTGCTCCTGGGACATAGCAGGGCCCCCCAAAAATGTCTGCTGAATCAAACGAATGAAATGAACAGAGGCCAGATGAAGCTGTCCTGCAAGACATGCTTCTTTTCAGCCACATGGAGTTTTGCTTTTCTTAAAGGGGCAGAAGCCTGCACATCTTTCATCTTAGCTGCTGTGCCCAGCTGGATGAGAAACCCTGTCCCGTGAAGCAGCTCAGAGACCTTGTGCTAAAGGCAGCGGTCAGCCGTCCTGGGAGTCCGTAACCATTTGCTGGCTGGGAGAGGGAGCCAGATAAGCCAGTGACTTGAAGAGTTGAGTGTAGAACACTTTCAGGGGGCGGGGGGACCAGCGAGCAAGGCTCCTGGCTAATTACTCCTCAAATACGTTATTCCTGCCTAAGCAACTTTTGCAGAACAGTAAAACTTTACAGCTGTTTTGATGGGCAAGGTCCTGTTTGCCATTCTGCATTCTTTCCGCTCCTTGCGAAAGGACGGCTAACCAGGCCACGTGAAAGCTGATGCTGCCGAGATATTTTCTCATCAAGCACTGGGCTCCATCTGAAACTGGCCACTTTGTTCAAAAATACTCTAAAAATAATTGGGATAACATCCTCTATCGGCTTGAAGTCAGTTCCTTCTCTCTTTTTTTTTTTTTTTTTTTCCACACAACAAATATTTCTTGTGCGTCTGCTAAGCAGTGTTAGGTGCTGGAGAAACACTGGTGACCAAGTTAAGGATTGGGGGGCTTCCAGGCCAGCAGGAAAACAGTCTACAGGGAACAACAAAGTGGGAAGAAAGTGCAGGAAATGTGGCACTAGGCAGCTGGGTGTCTTAAGTTAGGCTGGAGGGCATATGGAAAAGTCTCTGTGAGAGAAGCCCCACTTCACATAATAGTATCTGCATCTGCCCCTGAATGCATTGGGCACATGTGTGTACATACATGCACACCCATGCATGCATGCTGGTATATGACCATGCACATGTATGCATACAGAGCACTGAACAGGGAGCGCTGGCTCCATCCTTACTGATTTTCCCCCAGGGCTGGTTGGGCCCACAGATGGTGAGAGGGGCAGCTCTGGCCTTTGTAGGTGCCTCTGCCCTTCATCCTGGGATTTCCTTGCCCAGATCTTGTTAAGCAACTGTCCATTCCTGCTGGAGACATTTGCAGCGAGACCAGCTGGGAACAGTCTATGGTATACACAAGGCTGTGTGTTTCTCACATCACTCACAGCCAGCGAAGGGAAGGAGGGGTTTGGCAGCCGCAGGAATGCACCGGTCCTGCCAAATGTATTGGAGACAAGGCCAGACTTGGAGGGCTCCGTGGTGGAGAGGTGCAGCCCAAGCCTCGTGCTGGAAGCAGGAGAGATGAAGAAACCATTTCCTGAGCACCTGCTCAGGGCCGGACAGGCAGGCTTCGTACACAGGAGGCTGACAGCCTGTTTATTAAACCAGGGGCCGTGTTATCTCCCCCTGCCTCCTCTTCTCATTAATTCTCAATTCAAGCTTTGCCTTATGCTGTCACGTGAGTAAAACAGGTCCCCGATGAGAGACACGGGCAGAGATGAACATGTCAGAATTAACACATTTTTGGCCTGTTCTCAATGACTGAAAACAGGTACTAATACTCAGTGTGGGTGAGGGTGTCGGGATGGGCAATTTCATACAATTTTTCTGGATGGCAAGTTTTGGCATTCGTGGATCAAAAGTTTCAAAAATGTTTATACCCTTAGGCTCCATTTAATTCCCACTTCTAAGAGTTATGCACAGGGCAAGGATATTCACCATAGCATTATAGTAGCGAGAAACTAGAAACTACTTAAATAGCCAATAATCTGGATATGGTTAAATAAAATATGGTACATGCACTTATTCAATTATGGTCTCAAAGCAGCTAATGATACATTTTAAAGTCAAATAAGAGTATGTTCAGTGTGATTCTAATTTTAATAAAACTCCATACATGGGTCTGTAGATAGGAATATACAGGGGAAAGGGCTGAACGATCCTACTCATGTTAAAATGAAAAAGATACAATATATTTTCATGTATGCAAACACATATGTAAAATCCCAGAAAAGGGGCACATTCCAAACTTGTGCCAAAGATTGCTTCTGGGGATGGAGGGGGCTTGGGAAGTGTAACTTTTACTCTATGTCTGTATTTTGAATTTCCTACAATCAGAATGTGTTGTCACAAGGCAACATAGTTTGGTAGTTAAGTGTGAGCTTTGGAACGAGGCTGCCTGGACCTGAGTGACCTTGGACAAGTTACTTAACCTCTCTGTGCCTCAGTTTCCACAACTGTAAGAATGGAGATAAAAGCTCTCTAGGACGCACCTCATAGGAGAGTTATGATAAATAAAAAAGTAAGTGGACCTAAAGTACCTAGAATAGTATGTGACCAGCACACAGTAAATTCTTACAGAAAGGTTTGTTATTTAATATTATTTAAAGCCCTGCATTCTCAATGGGGTGAGATCACCCATAAGGGGGAAACAATTGGCTCTTGGGGATGGTGCAAAATAATCTTACCTGTTACAATAGTTTGTGGTCCTCCAGATACCCAGCATGTCGGCAGCATTAAAATTTCATGGGGCAGGGGTTGGGGGAGCATTACAAAAAAGAAGGTCTAAAAAGACTCCTCGGGGAAGGAATGATAGTCGGGGAAGAAAAGGTTGAGAGACACCAACGAATGTATTATATTAAATTTCAAAACACTCAAATTATACAAACCATGATGTTTACAGTTATTTTCTCTGTGTGCTGGGATTAGAATGATTTTTATTTTCTTTTTCTTTCTGGGAGGATAAGAATTGGAAAACACAGAAATGTGTTGCTTTTCAAATAAGAAAATGAAATAAAGGTGTTTTTGGCGGGGGTTCATGGCAGGGTTATGCGTCCAATGGTAGCTTAAAACTGTTGGTCGTTTCCACCCTCCCTCTGGAGACCAGGATCTCGACGGTTCACTGCGGGTGTGGAGACACAGTTCCCCGAGGTGCAGCTGGCAGCTATTTATCTTGTTTCTGGCTTGTTGACCCACGTTATATTTAGCATGGTGTTCTTTCCCTTCCAAAAATAATGGAAAGAAGCTAATTTTGTGCTTAGAGAATTTGGACCACATAGTTTCCAAGATGTCCCTAAAACAGAGGAGTCTTGGTGAACAGCCTGGGGTCCCAGCTCAGCCGGACTCACCTCTGGACCCAGGAGTTGGATCCATCATGGCTCAGGTTCAAGGCAGCCCTAAGGGATAAGTGAGTGATCCTGTAT
The DNA here is from genome assembly GCF_028021215.1 of Eschrichtius robustus. Lineage (NCBI taxonomy): Eukaryota > Metazoa > Chordata > Mammalia > Artiodactyla > Eschrichtiidae > Eschrichtius > Eschrichtius robustus. The sequence continues at coordinate 11,918,809 of NC_090826.1, read as the reverse complement.
CTGGGTTTTCAAGAAAACGGTGAACCAGTTAAGAGAGGCACCTACCTGTTGTTACCTAGGGAGCCTCCAGGCAGGCCTGACAACAACTCTTCATGCTAAAATCTTGAGTTAAGGATCCACCTGTAAAAAACCAGAAATGCAGCTTTCTAAGTAAGCTGTGAGCATGTCAATTTGAGGCACTCCTGGGGGAGGCACGTGTTTGCTTTTTGAAGGGAAGGTACATGCAAAAAAAATTCAAGATTCTGTACCAAGAGTGGGGCTGCAGAAGGATGACGATATGGTGGCTACACTGACAAAATCCTTCCATGGTTTTCTCCATCTTACACAAGTGCTCCCGAGAGTAAAAGGAGAAGAAGCACTCCCCAGGTCATTTTATGAGGAATCTGTAATCTTGACCCCAAAAGCGACAAGGCAGGAGAGGAAAATGACAGGTCAATTTGATCTGCTAGCACAGAAACAAAAATCCTAAACAAAATATCAGCTAATGGAATCCAACATTTTTAAAAAAGGTTTATCCCAAGAAGGTAGAGTTGATTCAACATTAGAAAATCGAATAACGTCATGTCCCAGGAGAAAGGATAAACCACGACGGCAGCTGACTATGCAGTTATAGGCCAGCAGAGTACTACGCAGCTGAGAAAATGAATAAACTGCAGCTACATGCACCAGCGTGGTCCATTCTGACACATGTGAGGTTGAACAGGAAAGCAAATTGCAGAAGAACACACACAGCGTGATTCTATAATATTTATATGAAGTTCAAAACTAGGCAATGTATTGCTTTATCTTTGTAATTATTAGGAAGAAAGGCAAAATTATAAACTAAAATTTAGGATAACAGTTATCTCCCTGGAGGAGTGAGAAATGGTGTTGGGGAGGAATAGTGAAGGGTACAAGGATGTTTATTAAATTATTTCTTAAACGTCACATATATCTTATATATACTCTTTTGACTGGCTGGAGTATTTTGCAATAGGAGATTCTGAAAGTCCGTCAATGTCTTTCCATAACTCTTAGCATAAAATCTGAACTCCTCTGCTGTGGCCTTCAAATCCGACCAGACTAGACTGGGCTCCTGCCTCTCTCATATCTTATCTCTTGGCTCACCAACCCTCTGTGGCTTCCTGTCTGTTTCTAGTCACACTAAGCATATCCTGCCCCAGGGCCTTTGCACTTACTGTTCCTGATACCTGAAACTCTTCCACCTGTCTCTTTTGTTTGTCCACTTCCTTACTACTTCTGTCTCTCAGCTCAAATGCCACATCCTCAGCAAGGATTTCCTCGACCACACTATAAATAATGTCCCCTCCCTCACCCAGCTACTCTCAAGCCCCATGCTTCAGTCCCTATGACATTCCTTCTCATGGATGGATGACATTAACTCAGGCTATGATCGTCTTGTTTTGCTTTCCTGTTGCTTCCTTGTCTCCCCCAGTGGAGTGTAAACTCCCTGAAAGTAAGTTCTCGTCTGCCTTGTTCACCTCTGTATGCCCAGCACCCAGCATAGTGTGCCAAGACCATACCAGGTGCTTAATAACTATTTGTAGAATGAATGAATGACTATCTAGCAAGTTAAAAAGTTTAACTGATGTCCCATACCAATTAGGGGAAATGCCTAGTCCAAGGTTGGCACCGAGGAGGAGAGGATTAGATAGAGCTAATTTTCAGGATACCCAAATCTTGTGTCTGTATGCAAATGATTTGCCAGCAGCATGGGAAAGGCACCCAGGTTAAATGTGACTTCCATTCTGACCCGAGATGGTGACTCTTATCAATATTCCCTGGTGGGGTTTGAGGTTTCAGCTGGTCCCTGGTCTTCCCAGCACATAGGTAAGCACCCAGAGCTTTGTTCCTCCAACCTGGGCAGCTGCTGTCTTTATTCCCGTACATTTTTGACCAAGTAGAGCCAGAGCCAGGGATTTCCCTGGGGGCAGGGGAGGGGCTGTGCCCTGGGGACAGTAGTCACAGCTCTGACATCTGAGTGCTCACCAGGCTGAGCTGGGGGTGGGGTGTTGGGGGTGGTCATTATCACCAGTCCACACTTGGATTAGAGTCTCTCTATATAGACATAGAGACAATATGAAAACAGTGATTAAAATAAAATCAAACGGTAGAAAACAGCACTGCTCTGGCTGAAACAGCACAGGGTTCCAAGTGTTGATGGGCAAGCCTTCCCTTGCCCTGCTTCTCGCTGAATCCCAGCAATTCTCTGGGACACAGTTTAGAAACCTGGGCTCTGATCTAGACCCTCACGTGGCCTTTGAACTCTGCCCTGTGGCCCCGGAAGGCACAGTTCCAGAAGCGTCCAGCCCGGCCAGCTTTAGGGGGAGGAGATCTCGGCAGTCGGAGGTGTCTGGCAGCACAACCGGCCCCCGTGACAAAGAGGCTGCTTGACCATTCTCCCCGAGCCCCAAACTCTTCCTGCCAAGCTGCATAATTGGGAAAGGGATCCCCAGCTCCATTCGCAGGAACCAGGCTGTGCTACATTCCCATCACAAAGGAAGAATTCAGTGGGGCCCTTTGGCCAAGTTTCAGCCCACAATCACTTTTGTCACCAAGTTCCAGTCCCATGCCACAGGGAAGGGGTGGGAGCGAGAGGAAAGTCTCTGAGCCACCGCTGCCGCTGCCCCTGTCCCGCCTGGGAGTTTCAGGCTACCTCCCCAAGAGCCAAGGTGAAAGGGTGTCGGGTTCCTATTCTTTTAGAACAGGTTCTTGTAGACTGTGCACTCAGGAAAAAACGAAAAGCACTGTGCAAATGAGTCCTAAAGGGAGAGGAGAGAGGAGGGCTGCCTGAGCCGGAGAGCGCTGATGGGAAAAAGAAAAAGAAAGGATATTGAGTAAACTGCGAGGCAGAGTAACGATAATAATAGGAACAGATCAAGAAGGAATCAGGCACCCTTTCTAAAGGCATCCAATCCTCACAGACGCCCTTCAAAGATGATTAGCCCCACTATATCTGAGTCTCCGAGAGGTTAAGTAATTTGCCCTGGGTCACACAGCTGTAAGCTGCAGATTCAAGTTTCACAATCAAATCTAGCTGACTTGGAAGCCCACCTCCTTTCCCTTGCACCACACCAGCCCCTGCAAGGCCGAGTCCCTGTGGGCCACTCCCTGGGTGGGGCACGTGGGCCACTCCCTGGGTGGGGCACGTGGGCCAGAAATGGGCAACGCACAGTTCACCCCTGGAGATACTTCATCACCGAAGCATGAGGGGTAACGTATGTGCATTTCTTAAAATGACTTTTTAAAGAATTTGTTTCCAACAATTCCTGGGTCCCTACTGTGTGCCAGGGGCTTTGGGGGATACACAGATGTGTGAGACTACCTTTACAGTCCAGCAGGAAGACAGGTGATTCTTTCTTATAGAAGGGAAGTCAACATCAGGTAAGAGGGAACGTGCGTTGGATGCCGACTCTGTGCCAGGCCCTCTGTTGAGCTCTTTCCATGCATAATCATTTAATAGTTATTAGTTCTACCTAGGACACTGAGGTTCAGAGAGGCGAAGTAACTGGTCCAAGGTCACGCAGCTAGGCAGGGGTAAGGTATGTCTGATTCTAAAGCCCATGCTTTGCACCACTAAGCACTAAAACGGGGTACGTAAAATGAGGCTACAGAGAGAGCGACCAATTCACTTTGTAGGGGGCAGGAAGGAGGAGGATAAAGCAGCAGTTTTGCAGGACCTGGAGGCATCTGTAACCTTTCCTTGGGCGGAGTTTGGGGGCAGGAGGAGATAAGGTGTCCCGTGGGAAGGGTTCAGCCTGGGAAAGTGCACAGAGATGGGAGAGCAGACACCTCCCAGGATGCACCACTTCTTGCAGAGAAAAGAGGCAGCTTCCCCTCCGCAGTATAACATCAGTGAATTTTATAAGACCTGACGTCTCCAGCCTCCTTGCTAATCCATTAAGTGTTGGTGAAATTAAGGAAGGCAAATTCAAGACTGAAGACTCCAGGAGCCATAAACAGAAGGAGCAAGTTAACAAACCAGGTATCTTTTCTTCGGGAGCTTGACAGGGTATCTTTCTCTAAGCAAGTGGCTGGCGTGTGACCCTACTTACAGGGCTGGCGCTGGGCACCCAATCTCGAGGGCTCCAGCCACACTCAATATTTCTCGGGAAATGTGACATCCCCGTGTGTTCCCTGCCAGGATGGAGTCTGAGAGCTCCTGTCACCATCAAAGCGAGTCTGACACCTTGATCCTTCTCCAGGCTCTAGGGATGAGCCACCAATGGCCTCCCGCTCTGGTAAGCAGGGCCGAGTACAGGGCCGAGTACAGACCACCCAACCCGGCCGCCCCGACCCCAGCCCCAGTCCGCCGTCAGCACCTGTGAAATATCTGCTCCTGCTTCCTGGATCCTGACCGTGTGCCGGGCTCACGCTAAGCGCTCTGCACGGGTTAGCTCATTTTTTCTGCCCAACAACCGTATGAGGAGGTCCCCATCTTCGTCCACGTTATCACTTAATACACTGAGGCCCAGAGAGGTTGAGAAACTTGCCCAGGTCTCACAGCTTAGAGGTGGTGGCCCTGAGCACAGTCTCCCCGTTCAGAACTTCCTCATCCTCGGAACAACAAAAAACCAGCCTTTCAGCCAAGCTTGATTAACTCCGATCGAGGCAGGGCAACATCCCTGTTACTAAGGGCTGGCTCCACGGTCCCGCCACTGAGGCTACCCTCTGGGCACGAGGATGAAGTTAAGCGAGATGTCACGGCTGACCTGTGACCAGGAACACAGACGTCTGAGGCTCAGCTCCGAGTCTGGGGAGGCGGGAGGACTGGGGACCTGGTGGGGAGAGACCGGAGTGCGGAGCACATCTCACCTCGCTGCCCCCGGTCAGGGCACTGGCTGCCGGCCAGGCTCGTGTGAACCTGGGCACCGTCTGGACACACCATTTGTCCTTGTGCAGCGGGCCGTTTTGGACACCAACTTGATTCGTTTGGTTCTTCCTTCTCAAGAGGCATTTTGCAGCACAAAGTACAGGAGGGCAGAGGAGAAAACTTCTAAAATCGGGGACTACGGAGGTTGACTGCAAGGGTCAACTCCACTCACCATGTGGTGGGCTCCGGACCAGAGGCTGCGTCCGTATCTCAGCTCTGCTACTTAACTGTTACCTAGAAGGGTGAATTCTTACCTCTCTCAGCCTGTCGCCTCATCTGTAAGAGGGGAATGATACTGGGATCTACCTCACTGGGCTGTTATGCGTTACGAGCTCCAAGTTTGGAGTTCCAGGTACTTATTCATGCACTCAACAAACTATTCACTGAGCACCTACCACGTGCCAGGGCCCGTTCAAGGGCTGGGGACAGAGGAATGAATAAAACAGGCAGAAGCTTTGTCTCATAGAGCCCACAGACCACCAGCCTAACAGAGAAAAGGCTATAGAGTGTTGGCTGGTGATCTAAGCTAGAGGAAAGCTGTGATGCTGGGCTGGGCGGGAGGGAGAGCTGGCGGTGCCAATTTCAAATCTGGTGGTCAGGGGGACTTCTCTGGCAGTCCAGTGGTTAGGACTCTGAGCTTCCACTGCAGGGGGCGTGGGTTCGATCCCTGGTTGGGGAACTAAGATCCCTCATGCTGCGTGGGTGTCCAAAACATAAAAAAAATAAAATAAAATCTGGTGGTCAGGGAACACAGTCACTGGGTAAGGGATATCTGAGCAAAGACTGGAAGGAGGTGAGGGCTCCAAGGACGCATGTGGGAGATCTGGGAGAAGGGCACTTCCCACAGAGGGACCCACAGAACGAAGGCCCTGAGGCAGGAGCCTGCCTGACAGTTTCCAGGGACAGTAAAGATGATGTATCAATGAGTGAAGGCATTAAGGGCCTTCTCCCAGTGCCCAGCAGAGAACGACGGCTCTAATGACACGTCAGCTGTCATTTACACACCCGTGGAGGCGGGTGAGAGGCCATCCACATTTAAAGAGGCCCAGAACGGGTGGGTCGCTAATTCAAGGCCATTTAAGTTGGGGACAGAGAAGAATCCGGGGTCCACTTCAGGACTATTTGCGACTCACCACCCTGTGTTTCTCAGAATTTGGGAGGCATGTGGGAGGCTGAATAATAGCCCCCAAAGATATGCAGATCTTAATCCCCAGAATTTGTGACTGTTACTTTATATGGCAAAAGGGACTTTGCAGATGTGATGACCTCAAGGATCTTGAGATTAGCTGGGATTATCCAGGTGGATCCAGTGTCCTTATAAGGGGGAGGCAAAAGTCAAAGGAGGAAGTAGGAAATGTGATGATGGTAGGAAGAGGCTGGCGTGATGAGAGGTCACGAGCCAAGGAAAGCAGGCGGCCTCGAGAGCTGGGAAAGGCAAGCACTCGGATTCTCCCCTAGAGCCTCCAGAAGGAGCCAGCCCCTCCGACACTGTGACTTTAGCCCACGAAACTGACTGCAAGAGAATAAATCTGTGTTGTTTTCAGACCCCAAGTTCGGGGTAATTCCTTACAGTAGCCACAGGAAATGAATACCGGCAGCATTCGTGCTTATACCTTTCTATGGGCACCTGCCAACACTTGGACTGTTTGGTTACCCAATAGTTGGTTTAATCAGGCACAGTTCCTTAGTCTTGATAAAACCAATCTCTTGGTGAATTTTGCACCCATTCCTTGTGGGACCAGGTTGAAGGGAAGCTGGGCAACCCAGCGTTCCTTGACCTGGTTTACAGGTTAATCCGAGATTCCACTCTCGAGCCAAGTCTGCACCTGTTCTAACTCTGCTGGGATAGCAACTGTGATAAAGGCTAGCCCTCTCAGGCTGGTATCAGCAGGCTCTTCTAGTGGCTCAAAGCTACAGTTCCTAAACCCTGGGGACGAAACAAGGCGGATGTCTATTTTACGTGGTCTTTATATGAGGGGCTTTAAACCAAAACCAGAGGTGTGTAGAGGAGAGACAGACTTTGCAGAACCAAAGCCCTCCCCGTTCCCAGGCCTTTATCAGACTGGCCCTGATTCTGGAGACTACGACACAGCCTGAGAAAGTTTATCCTGCCCATATCTGGACATTTTCTTTTTTAGCTACAGCAAACGCTGCCTCCATAGAAGTGGTTCCCAAACCTTCTGCCAAGAGCCCTTTGGGAACACAGCTGAGCTGTCCAACACTCTCCCCACCCCCTCTTCTCCACTTTCCACCTGCAATTCCTACTTGAAGCGTTTTAGCCAGAGCTGCTTTCTCCAGCCCCCTGGCCTCCGCCTGCTTCTGATTTTTAGGAAGTCACTTGTCACACTCAATTCTTTTTCCAGCGGTTACATTTTGGAATTGTAGCAACACCCATGAACATTTCCTAAGCACTCACCAAGTGCCAGGCACTGTGCTGGGTGCTTTCCATGCATTTTTTATTATTATTAATAATTCTGTTTATTATTTATAAAATTTAGTATATTTCATATAAATATTCATTAATGAGTTATTATTACTATTTATTTAATATAATTATATTTTGATTTACTCTTTACTATCCTGTTTAAATTTCCCCAAAACCCTAATGAGGAAGTTTCTATAATGATCCCCGTTTCGCAGATGAGGAAACTGAAGTTCAGAGAAGTTAAGGTACCTACTCAAAGTCACACAGAGAATGGTACAGCAAAGGTTCAACCTGGATATGTCTGATTCCAGAGCTAGCATGCCCCACCACCCACTGCCTCCCGTCCCAATCCCCACACTCCGATGGAGAGCCCCCTCCCCACGCCCCGGCCGCTGGAAGCCCTCCCTAGGCCGAGCTCAGCCTCTGTGGTCAGGACGTAGAATTCCTTGTCTTCCTTCCCCTCATTTCCCCTCCATAAGAACCAGCTTCCCCCGTGTGAGTTACTCAGTCCCCTGTAACCCTGATACTCATCTGGACAGACTTGTAAATAATTGACACTGATGTTTAATCATAAAACCAGAATCGAGGTTAAACTGGGGCAGCCTGCAGGAGAGGAGGAGAAAAACAGCTGAGGGAGGGGGGGGGGGCTTGCTTTAGGGGGCTTGGGACCTCTTTCACATTGGGAGATAAAACCAGAACTACCCCTGGCCGAGAGCTTACTACCTCCATGGCATAGCCCATGCTTTCCAACATCTTCTCCCTTGTTGCTCCCAGCAGCCTGTGAGGGAAGTGATGCCATAACCCTCACTTTACAGAGAGGTCAAGGCACAGTCAATGTAAGGGCTGGAGTTAAATCCCTCTCTGTCCAGAGGTGATTAGGACAGACAGAATCGACCTCACAGGGCTGAGGAGTGAATGTTTTATCCACATTAAGTGTACAGTGCTGGGTAGTGCCAAGACATGGTGCAGCAAGGGAAGGATGACATTTGGATTCCCCCAGCCTGTTACTGGCCCACACTCACCACCACCCACTCACTCCCCCAGGTTTTAAAGTCCCCTAGGAACTGAAAAAGACCCATTCTACTTTCTTTGCAACCAACAGGTGATACTGCAGTGGCCTCTTCATCTACAGATAAGCCCCGACGAAACTGCTGCGGCACAAAACGATTTCTCAGGGGCCTCAGAGCGCACAGCTCGGCTGCTTTTCCTCCCTGCCATCTGATCTGTAAGTGCCAACCAGGACCCAGCTAAGTGCTGGGAAAAGGGTGACCTTTTCAGGGATGTGCCAGACACAGCTGGCTAAGGTGAGATGTCACCTGTAGGGCACAGTTCACCTCCAAGCATAGGTCACCTCCTGAGAGAAGATAACAACTCACTAGCCTGATACTCAGTAGGATGGTTTTGTTTTGCCTGCACGTGGTTCCCAACATCCACTCTTCCCTTCCTCCATTGTTAAGAAAACTCCTGATGCTCAGTTTCCTGTGGCTTATCCAGCTTCTTGGGCAGCATTATCCAGCTTCTCGGGCAGCTGGCCGTGCCATATGACTAAATTCTGGTCGACGGGATATAAACAGAAGTGAGTATCAGGGGACAGGGTCATTCAGGAAGGGTTCTTAAATGGAAGGGACATGTCTTCCCCTCCCCCACCCCTTTCCGACTGGCTGTAATGCAGATATGATGGCTGGATCTCAGCAGCTATGCTGGAACATGAGGTAGATGATGGCAAAGCAACAAGACAGAAGGGGTATGGGTTCTTGGTAATCACAGAGCTAGCCTCCCAGCCCTGGACTGCTGACCTCTGGACTCTGTTTACATGGGAGAAAAACAAAGATTTATTTTATTGAATTTACAGTTACTTATGGCTTTTTACCACCTAAACCAGCCAAGACCTGGTGAATAGTAACAGTGAATTTATTTGTAAGACTCAGTATGGTCTTTCCAAGACAGCCAGAGCCAGAGGTGGGGAAAGAGGGGAGCCTGGGCAAAGAAGCCAAGAAGGGCTCCTCAGGCAGAGGAAAAGGTCCCCAGAAGGTACAGGGTCCAGAAGTTCCAGGAGGAGGTGTCAAACAAGGAGGGGCAGCAGTTAGTCTCAAGCACCCTAGAGAAGTTCAGAGGATGCTGTTGTCCCTGCCCAGTGACCGCTCCTAATCCTAGTGCAGCAGCACTCTAACTTTCCTTTGCCAGGGCCTCTCCACTCTCAGCCCAGGTGTCTGACCCAAACTCTGGCTCCACAGGTGGGCATATGCCCCAGGCCTGGCCAATCAGGGCATTGTATGCCCCTGGGATGGTTGCCCCGGGGAGGAAAGATAAAATGGAATGGGGGAGGGGAGAAAAAAGAAAACGAAATAATAACAACAATAATAAAACACGAGAGTGGCCCAGCAAGGGCCACAGACGATGATGTGGCACAAAGTAAGGGCTGGATTAACCCAACCTTCTGAGCTGAGGCCCAGCACCTCTGCCCACCACCCCACAAAGAAATGCTGGTTCCCCAATTCCACAACAACCCAGCCGTGAGAAGACACGGAGCTGAGTGTGGGCAGTGTAATCCCGAGCTGATTGTGGTAGGAATGGACTGAGGGCTGCTCAGCTCCACTGGGCGGTGCGAGTGACACCAGTCACACCCAGGTGGCTGTTGGGATGGCCAGTGGGAATTCGCTGTATGCAAGGGCTTCACTGTCCAATACAATGGCCACTAGGCACGGGTGGCAAAGGAGCTCTTCAAATGTGGCTGGTCTGCAGTGAGATGTGCTGTAGAAGTGTAAGATACGCCCCAGATTTCAAAGACTTAGTAGGACAAAAAGAATATCTCATTAACATTTTAAATTAATTCCATGCTGAAATGATCTATTTCAGATATACTGAGTTAAATAAAATATATTATTAAAATTAACTTAGCCTGCTTCTTTGTATCTTTTAAAAAAATATGGTTCCCATTTAAAAGTTAAATTTAAAATTACATGTGGGGCTCACATTCTATTTCTATTGGACAGAGCTGCTCTGAAATGTTAGCTCTCGAGGCTGGGAATTTCTGTCTGCTTTGTTTGCTGCTTTCTCTCAGTCCTGGAACGGGCCTGGTCCATGCAGGAGGAGCTGAATAAATGTTCACGAATGCAAAGCGAATGCAAAGCATGATGGGGAACTCCCTGGGGATCCAGTGGTTAGGACTTGGCACTTTCCCTGCCATGGGCCTGGATTCGATCCCTGGTCGAAGAACTAAGATCCTGCAAGCCACGCGGTGAGGCCAAGAAAAAAAAAAAAACTTAAAAAAAAAAAAAAGCATGACATAGTGGTATCATGGAATTTAATAAAAGAAAGAGTAGGAGACTTCCCTGGTGGTCCAGTGGTAAAGAATCCACTTTCCAGTGCAGGGGACGCAGCTTCGATCCCTGGTCGGGAACTAAGATCCCACATGCTGCGGGGCAACGAAGCCCACGCACCACAACTAGAGAGCCCGCATGCTGCAAACTACAGAGCCCATGTGCTCTGGAGCTCACACACCACAACTACAGAGCCCACACACCCTGGAGCCCTTGCACCACAACTTAGGGAGAAGCCCGCATGCCACAATGAAGGTCCTGCGTGCCGCAACAAAGATCCGACGCAGCCAAAACAAGTTGTAAAAATAAATAAAAAAATAAATAAAATTAAAAAAAAATTAAATGAAAGAATGAGTGGCTGACCTAGCGGCGTCGTGAAAAATATAGAGTCCGTTGGACCTTTGTTCAGTTCGGTACACCCACCCCTGGCAATGCACTTCACCTCCGCAAGCCTCAGTTTCCACATCTGTAAAAGGGAGATGCTGCTTCCGAGGACCCAGTGATGTAACCAAGGCCAGATGTGGCCCAGAACTGGAGACTGCTCGCTGCCGCCGCCCTGTGTGTGGGAAACCTGGGAAGGTGAGAGGCTGGAGGGCTCTGCCGAGGCGCGGTTGCTATTTTGGGTGAGTGAATGATAAACCCAAGTGACGTGCCAGGTTGTGGCCTCCGGCAGCTGCTAAGAGGTGCCTCTACCGCTCCCGCGGCTGGAACCGCAGCCCGTTTCCCCGTCCAGACGGGCAGCAGCAGCTTGGAGACAGGCCCAGAGCTGGTGTCAGCAGTGACTGAGGACCAGGGGAGGCACCCTCCGTGGGCACCTGTCATGGTCCTGATTGGCGAATCCCCAGGGTGACAGGACAGGCTGTTTTCAGAGGCCTGTCCAGAGAAGAAATTAGTGGTGAAACATGCATCTGCATTTCAGATGGGCTCCTTGAGAACATGGGGGGGCCCGAGGAGGTGGGGAAAGTGGCTGCAGCAACACCCGGCAGGGGCTCCCGGGGCCAGGTGAGATGTTGAGGACCAGTGACTGCTCGCCCTTTGACCGTCAACACAGATGGAAATCTGATAAACACCTATGGACACCCCCCGCCCCTGCCAAGAAGGGCTGTTAGTTTCCTGTTGCTGCTGTAATGCTGCAAGAAATTACCATAAATTTAGTGGCTTAAAGCAACACAAATTCATTCTCTTACAGTTCTGGAGGTCAGAAGTCTAAAATCAAGGTATCAGCAGGGCTGCATTGCTTCTGGGGGGTTTAGGAGAGAATCCGTTTCCTCGCCTGCTTCAGCTTCTAGAGGCCGCCTGCAGTCCTCGGCTCCTGGCCCCTCCTCTCCATCTTCCAACCTCCGCTTCTGTCGTCACATTTCCTTCTCTGACTCTGACCCTCCTGCTTCCCACTTACAAGGATTCTTGTGACTACATCATGCCCATCTGGATAATGTGAATCTGCAGAGGCCCTTTAACCATACAAAGCAACATATTCACAGGTTCTGGGATTAGGATGTGAACATCTTTTGGGAGGGGAGGGTCATTATTCATTCCTAATTTCATTATTCAGCATACCCTAAGGGCCCCCAGGCACAGTCCTGTACATCAGGGGTTCACTGGCATTTCACTGACTGTCTGCCAGGGAAAGCATCCCCACTCAGGTATCAGGAGCACCTGGATATAGACAAGGTGTGTCATGACAAATGGGGGGAGGATTACATATTTTACAAGAGGGCCTTTTGTTTTCAGAAACCTGCATAGGTCAGTCATGATAAGAATAGCTAACATGCATTGAATGCTTACTCCGAGCCTGGATTATCTCATTTAATCTTTACAAACACGCTGCCACCATCCCTGTGTTACAGATGCCCAGAGAGGTTACGTGACTTGCCCAGAGCCTCACATTAATAAGTAGCAGAACGAGGCTGTGAAGCAGGCAGTCTGAGTCCAGAGTCCCCCTAAAATCCTGCCTCTCGCCTGTCCCCAAGCCATGATTTAAAGAAGGAGCTTTTAAACATCTACACACTGCTTCCATGAACATGGCAGTCCTTTGTCTAATATCAGAATCAGAGATTTGCTGATGACAGAGATGGAACGGGTGTGTCCAGGACCACTCAGTGACAAAGATGCAAGTCAGTGTCTTAAGTAACCTGCTTAGAGCTAAGGGTCCAGGCTGAGTACTGACCCTGCACCTCTCCTGGCCTCGCTCAGCCCCTGGGACCGGGGGCTCATGGGGCTGCCTGAAGCCCCATCTCATGTGCAAGGACTCTGCCCCTCTCTGAGCTGCCACAGCACAGTGTTAGGGGTTGTGACCCAACACCCACACTCAGAGCCCTTCCTGGGCCCGAGCACCGAGTTGGACACTCTCACACATCATCTTTGTAGCCCGAATCAACAAAGTTCTCTCTGGCTGCTCCCTCATCCCCACTGTAAGAGGAGGGAAGGGGGTCGAGGGTGGGGAACAGTCAGAGACGACAGACTCTGTCCAGATTTGAACCTGGATCATCCACCCGGAAGCCCCACAGTGGGTGTCACGGTCTCCGGTGCATCTGTGGGTGTTCCGGTCATGTCCCTTGTCCCCCTCAGGCCAGGAGCTACGCCACATCATCTCTGCCCCACAAGGGGCCTGGACAGCACAGGAGTTTATTAAATATATGCAAGGTCTGGCCCTTAATCTACCTTGCAGGGTGTTTAGCTCTGAAGATCAGCTGAGGAATCGTTAACTCCATGCGTTTTGGCACAGAACGTTATCACTGAAGCAAAGGTAGCCAGAGCAGATGAGGGTGATCAACGGTCAAGACTGCTCCCTGAGCCGGCAGAAACTGCTAGGCTCAACAATAATAACAGCCATGAAATTACAAGGGTAACAACTACCACCACGACCAATACTTATAATGATGATAAAATAGCTGCTATTTCCTGAGTGGTCCCGACAAGCTGGGCAGGGATGGATGGATGGTGCTGTGCGGTGAGGGTGGGCCCTGAGGGGCAGGAGCAAGGCTTGCTGTGCCCCTCCAGTCACCGATTCCACAAACATTCACTGCACACCCGCAACAGGCCAGGCAGTAGTCCAGGTGTGCGGGGAAGTGGCAACAGGCACCTCAGAGAAACCAGCCAGTGACAGGCGTCCCACAGGTATGCCCTCTCTTTACAGAACTCCAGTATCAAGTAGGAAAGTCCCAAACGGGTAACCAGAGGGATGCTTATTGTTATTTCAGAATTCTCTACAGGGGCCCTTGGAATAGTGATCCGGAGCCTGTTGCACTGCTCACTCCCAGTGAGGGTCACTGGACGCCCACGGGAAGGACCACGCTGGGCTGGGGGAGCCAGGCTGCCCGGGGTTACCTGGATGAGTGCATCTATGCTGAGTGCCGGTTCCCCTTCTCCTGGCTCTAAGACTGGGCGTGGCCAGGCCCGGCCAATCAGATCTTCCTATTTGCCAATGGGTTGGGCCTTGGCCCAGCTAGGACCAGGAAGACCTGATTCTCCGCTGTTCAGGAAATACTGGTGGGGGGAGTCCCGTCCTCTCCTGCAGGGCCCTCCCCCTGCTGGCTTTGCTGGAAGGACAAGGTGTAGCTACCATGCTGGTAGCCATCTGGCCCTCGCAAGGGGAGAAACGAGAGCTGAGACAGAGAGTGAGTAAGACTTGAACCCATGAATCCCGCTGGAACGACGGGTGTTTCTGCTAGGTGAACCAACACATACCCTCTTTGCTTGATACAAAAATTAAAATAAATAACGACTAAAAGCCAAAACCAAAACCAAACCAGCCAGTTGCCCCCAGTCTTCCCTTTTCCGAAGCGAGCTGGGGCCGACGGAGCCGCCACCTTCCCCTGGGCACCCTCCTCCCACATCCCCTCACTGCAGGGTCAGGCCACAAGCGGGAGTTCTGGAACAAGGTGGGGAGCGGGGAGTCAAGGCCTGATTCCAGGGTTACTGGGTCTGTCTCCTTGGCTGGAATGTTTTGAGGATGACTGTCAGGGTCATTCACTGACAGAGGCATAGCCGTGGCCATGACCGAGGAAGGACACTGTCACGGTGCTGAAAGTTGGCAAATCTGTCCTCGGGGCAGTGCCCTGGAACACGCCACCCAATAGCTATTGTCATAAATCACCGGGCTGGGAATGCCTCTAGGTGGTTAGCGGGAAATAGAGGGCGGGAGAACCAGGCCTGTCCTTGAAAACGTTATTGCCAAGGTTATAATGTACATCTAGCAAACGGATACACACAGAGCAAAAAAGGAAGCAGGAAGGGAATGCACTGGATGGGCATGTGGCGTCGGGGACAGGCAGACACGCCCGAGGGGACGCCGTCTGTGCCCTGTGGGCCAGGCACTGTGCCGGGCACCGAGATAGCCAGCAGCAGCAAAACGTCCTCAGCCTTGTGCACCCAAGAGGGGCAAAAGAGAAGAAAAACCAGGAGAGCTGACAAATCGGGGAGGGGAACAGGAAGGAAAAAAGAGGCACAAACAACCCAAAGAAGGAGAGAAAAGTGAACAAAAATGGAGTGGACACCGTGGAAGCACGGCAGGAGGAAGAAAGGAGAGGAGAGGCAGGAGTAATGAAGATCTAGTCCCTGATGAGGCAGGAGAGTTGCCGGGAGACTGCTGGGGGCCGAGGGGCGGATTGGGGGGCTGGGCGGTGGCGGGCGCGGGGGAAGGGGGAAGGGGGATTCCTTGAAAGGAAAGGTGGATCTGGTGCTGGGCCTCACGCGCCCACTCCGCGGCAGCTGCCTCTCTGGTCAAAGAGCCAGGCCTCTGCTGTCCTGGCAGCTGTCGCAGGGGCCGGCCCAGCGCACGGTTTGTGTGTACAGACACGGTCACGGAGAGCCCTAGAGTGGCATCCCTGGGACCCACACTGGCCACCCCGCATTCGTCGCGGCGGTTGCCCGAGCACAAAGGGGACAAGCAAGCTGGGCCCTGGGGAGAGGCCATGCTCCAGGAGGGCCACCACCTCCTGCCTGGCCCAGGCTGACCTCACACCTCACCCGCATACTGCCCACAGAGGCTTCCTCCACGGCCTCCCTGCCTCCCGGCTGCCCGGCCTGCCGTCTCTCCACTGCTCTCAGGGGGCTCTTCCCCAAAGGCAAATGTGATCACACCACCGGCGTCAAGACCCTTCCATGGCTCCCCAGGGCCCTCAGGATAAAGCCCTGCTCACAGGCCCCGGGCACCTGCCTGCCGCCCCCCTGGGGCCCGCTGACCGCTGATTTCCATGCAGTTCCCACGCACACTCTCACGGCGTCCTCCCCACGACCCGACCTCTGCAGATAACGTAACTGAGGCTGGGAGAAGGCTCCGTGACCTCTGCCGTCTCCCACGTCGGCGGAGGTGCCATCCTCCTCATCAGGGCTGGAAACCCTTCTCATCCATGACTCCTGGCTCTCCCTCATCCCGGCCCGAGTCCCACCCACTCGTCCTCCTCTTCCTCCTTTTCTGTTTCCACTGCTGCCGCTCGGGGGTGCGCCCTCCCACCTCCCTGTGCCCACCTGGCTTCCTGCCCCAGCCTCGCCTTCCTGCCCAATTCCTCCAGCGTGCTGTTGCCGTTCTGAGCTCCAGGAAACAGCCTTTTTCATTCTGTCTCTCGCCTGCTCAGAAGCTTTCAGGGGCCCCCCAGTGCCAAAGAGTCTAAGGCCAAACCCCTTAGCTCGGTGTTCAGGCTCTGCTCCAGCTGGGATCTGGGAAAACAGGGACAGAGGAGTCCCGGGGAGCCTTCCTAATGCACCCCTCCTCGCTAAGGTTCCCACCCCTCTCACTGGCCAGGCAGGAGGCCAAATACCTCGGGGGGGTTGGGGAGAGGGCTGGCCGATGGAGACCACAGCTGGATTCCAGGTGTGGGCGCCCTCACTGCTGCCAGAACTGACCTCCCAGACCTGCCAGTCCTCCCCTGGGGTCCTACAGAGGTGGGGCCTCATTCTTTCCACTTGGGGGGCTCCTTGAGGCCTCGTAAAGGACAGGAGCATGGTGACGGAAGGAGGGCCCCCCCATGGCAGCACTGCATACCTGAGGCTGCATTGAAACCGGACCTCCCCAAAGCTGTGAAAATGACGCCAAATCCTGCCCTCGGTTCGGCCAGTGAGAACAGATGAAACCAGTACTTCCCACACCTCGGAGTTCACAGACCAGTAAAATCCCTCCCGCTCTTTTGAGAAGACTGCCATTGGGTTGCTACCTTTCTCTTCCATTTAGTAAGGGCCTTGAAGCCAAACAAACCCTGAACAGAAAGCGTCCTCCCCTCTGCTACTGCCATCCTTTCCGAGCAGAAAGACCAATGGAACAGTAAAAATAGTAAGAGAGAATCTTGGAGTATAGGACACACTCTCAAAATGAAATTAATTCTGATTTCAGGGAAATTTAATACATTGTCTTTAGCTTTCTAAGTTTGTTAAACTACGTCCCCTTTGTCAGCCACTGTAACCAACCTCACATACGGACGCGTCCAAGAAAAAAAACAAATCAGGAACATAAGCTGTCACTGTGCATTACATTGGAGATCTGAAATTAAAATCCCAGTAATTTAAGAAGAGACTATTATAAAAGGATTTTTTCCATTTACAAAAAGCCTTGGGCCTCAGTTTTCCCATCTGTGAAATAAGAGGTTGGGTGGAACTAGATTATCCCAATGTGTCCTCTGGCACTGAAATCCTGGATTCCTTGAGTTAGCCCCAGTTAGAGAGGCTGCCTGCATCACAATGTGCAGTTTTCAGAGCGCTCTTTGGAGAAAAGAAAGACTATCACAGTTTATAGAGGAGTAAGGTTTTAGGCCACTTGCCGGCCCTCCCCCCTCTCCCCCTTCCCCCCTCCCCCTGGGTGTGACCTTCAGTGAGTGGGAACAGATTTGGCAAAACAAACAGATGCCCTCCTCCGTGCCCGGCTCAGCGCTCCCAGGTTCTGAGCATTTCCCTAGCACCCCTTCCGGGGTGAGACGGGATACAGGAAATCTGCGTACTGTATATGCACAGTGTACCGCCTGGAGAGTTGTGCGGCAGATTGGTAACACTGGTTCTCTTTGGGTTGGAGGGCTGGGGTGAGAGGAGGGGGCTCTGCATGTCTGACTTTCTATGCCTCTACACCAGGGTTTCCCCACCTCGGCACCATCGACATGTTGGGCCCAATAATTCTTTGCTGGGGGCTGTCCTGTGCATCATAGGCTATCTAGCAGCATCTCTGGTCTCCACCCACTAGATGCCAATAGCACCTGGATCCCAGCTGGGACCTTGCCAAATGTCCCTTGGATTGGGGTGGGGTGGCAGAACACCCTGGGCTGAGAACCACTGCTCTAGACTATTGGTTTAAAATATTTTAAAATGAAGCACATACAAGAATATTTATTAAGATTAGTAAGGAAAAAAAAGGATTATTAAGGATATCTATACTCAACACCTCAGCAAGTGTTGTCAGTCTACTTGCCCACGGTTCTCAAACCTACTTCCTGCCTCTTCCATTGCTGCCACTGTCACCTGTGCGATTGCATCGCCTCCTACCTGGCCTCCCTGCTGCCACCCTGGCCCCAGCAAAGTCTTCTCCACACAGCAGCCAAAATGAGCTTCTGGAAGCGTCCTTTAGTCATGTCACTCTCCTGCCTGCCTTCCTACTGCCTTCGAGAATAAACTCCAAACTCCCCACCTGCCTTCCAGGCCCTCTGCCTCCTGGACCCTGGCTCCCTCCGTCTTCCGGTACTGGCCACTCACAGTGTGGTCCATAGACCATCAGCCTCGGTGGCCCTGGAGCTAGTTAGAAAAGCAGAACCTCAGATCCGCCTGGACCTGCTGGTACGGCAACTGCATTTCCACAGGTGAGGTGCAGGTGCATCTCAAGTCTCTGAAGAGCTGCTCCAGTCTGCCCCTCACCCCCACCCCATGCTCCAAGCACTCTGCCCCTCATCACTGGCTCCCTCTCGTCTGTCACTTAAATGTCACTATCACAGTTCCAAGCCAGACGTTTGCAAGCATTTCCCCACGTGATCCTACATCTTAGCTCCCTGTTGCTTTGGGACACAGCTATGACGGCAGACTGAATTCATCTTGTTTGTTTATGTTATGTTTTGTCTGCCTCCACCCCTCCCCTCCATATCCCACACCCCAGAGTAAGCTCCACGAGGGCAGGTACAGGGCAGACAGCACCAGGCACATAGAAGATGCTCTGCAAATATTTTTGGAATTAATAACAGCCACAAGTATTATGCCCTTATTAAGTGGCATTAATTTTCTTTACATGGATTATCTTGCTTATTTTTCATGAAACCTATGAGGTAAGATAGGTACTATTTATGATAATCCCCATTTTGCAGATGAGGAAAGAGAGGCACATTAGACACATGGTCTCATAGATGGTAACAGGCAGAGCAGGGGTTCTACCTGGAGTGGAGTGGGGAGCGACCTAGCCCCTGTAACTACACCTGCTACCACTGCACAATCCTGCCCTCTTATTCATAAATCAAACAGCATTCTACATGTACGAGGGGTGCTTGACATTGAGAAGAATTTCCTAGTGAATACTTCTATAAAATAAAGAATTCTGCTGTTGGGGAATCATAATCCCTTCATGTGCTTTTTGAGTAAATTGCATCTTTGTATTCGGAATCTGTGTAAGCAACGTCTGTCTATCCATATGTTCCCAAAGACTGTTGCTATGAAACATTTTACTTCCAGACATGAGTCCAGAAACAAGCCCAACACAGAAGACCCAGGGGCCACTCAAGCTAGGAACAGTTGTTATTTCTGTGCCCTCTGTCGGCTGGCACACCTTCACCCCTCACCACCACCTGGTAAGTAACCGGTGTCTGGCCTCTCCCTCACTCCAAGAAGCATCAACTACATTCCCTGGCACTAGGGGCTGTACCAGGTACCCCCAGCATCGCAGCCCCGGGACACTTTGGGGGATGCTTACGACCTTGTTCAACCTCCCTGAGAGTCAAGGCCATGTGCCCCCAGCGTCACGTTGTCAGCACAATCACTTGAATATCCTAAGGACGGTGCCAGGCTGCCTTTAGGAGTTATCTTCCTTAATTTAATCCTCAGGACAAGCCTTTACATAGGGAACACGGGGTCTCAATTTTGCAAATGAAGAAGCTGAAGCTCAGAGAGGTGAACTAATTAGCCCAAGGTCACACAGCCAGTCGGTGAGAGACCCAGAGCTTGAACAGTTCAACTCAGAGTCGGGCTGGTAAACCGATAATCCCATTAGCTCATGCTTGTTGAATCTGTACTGTGTACCAGGCACTGGACTAAGACCTTCACTGCCTCATCTCACAACAGCCTCATGAGGCGGGTGCCACAATTGTGCCCATTTCATAGATGAGGAAACCGAGGCTCAGAGAGGCAGACTGGCACGTCCTCAGGCCAAGAAGAGCACAGGGGTTGGACTCCAGAAGAGACACGCCGTGCTGTGTGGCCCCTCTGCTTTCAGCCTAGTGCGGTCACACATTCTTCATTTATAAACCAGCCTTCACGGAGTCTCATGCAGGCAGCTGGATGTCACGGTTTGATGGTCTGCCTTTTATTTTTGTTTTCAACCCAAACGAAAGAGAGCAGCTTGAGAAACCCACACTGTGGTTCCCAAGATGCAGGCAAAAAAATAAAAACCAACAACAAAAAAAACCAACAACAAAAACAGAAATCCAAAAAATCAACAAACAAAAGGGTTGTCTGTCCACCTTGAGCTCAGTCTTGCCCAGCACCTGCTGCCACCCCACCCCCCAACCTGAGAGCCAGCTCAGTGCGGCGAGAAGCCTGCCGTCCATTTAGACATGACAGGGGCTGCCAGCCCCGAATCGCTTCCAATGGAGTAAACACGATGGTTAGGAAACACGGGACAAGGCTGGGAACAAGGCTTTGAGTTTTTAAAATGAGAGAATCCACGAGAGGGTTTAATCCCAGAACTTCAGATTCCCTGCACATGGTTCAAAAGGCTCTTTTCTCTGCCTGTTGCCACAGGCCGCCCTGCAGACTGTCCTGTCACTTCCTCGAAGGCATGAAGGACAACCTCCCATCCTCTCACAGCTGGGGTCCCACCCGGCTCAGTCATCTCAGAACCGAGAGGTGTGCAACCTTGCAGTGACGGTAAATAAAGCTGACCAGGCTTATGGGCTTACCGTGTGCTGGATGCCATTCTGTGTGCCACATACATAGCGACTCATTTCATCCTCACAACAGACTTTTAAGGTCGGGATTAGCACTCCCATTTTACAGATGAGGAAACTGAGGTGGTTAAGCAGCTTGCCCAGGGCTCCACAGCTGGTAGAGCCAGGATGTGAACCCACTTTCAGAACCAGTACACACGGCCTTCCTGAAGAAGGGCACATCTCTTGTTCAACTAGCGATGGATTCTCATTCCAGTGCATGGGGGGGTCTTCTGTAATGATCCCCATCCCACAAAGCTGATGGCAGTGTGGTGCAGTGAAAAGCCTCAGGAGTCAGGCAGATCCCAGTTTCGATTCCAGCTCCACACAGTCCTGGCTATATGACTTTGGACCAGGGACTTGACCTCTCTGAGCCTCAGTTTTTGCTCTGTAAAATGAGGATAAGAATAGCACCTATGCCCATAGGGTTATTATAAGCATTAAATTAGGTAATAGTAATTGTAACAGCCAACATTTACTAAATGCTTCCCCTGCTCAAGGCACTGCGAAGAAGTATTGCCATCTTCTTCATTTCACAGATAAGGAGCACAGAGAGGTTAAGTCACTTGCACAAAGACACACAGCTAATTGTGGAGATGTGGGACTTGAGCCTAGGCTGACTCTGAGCTGAGGTGCCTAAGAACATCCTCTTATAAAATTCAACGTATACACGAAACAGTATAACACAGCAGCTCCTCAACACACAGCCAAAGTCATGATTTTCCAGAGGGCAGGGAGACAGAACCCAGAGAGGGCCTGTCTAGCTCTGCCTGATGCCCAGCGCCTGGCAGGCGTCCGCAGCCCTGTGCAGGAGTCCTGCCCTCTGTCCCCAGCACAGCAGACCCTGTGATGCCCGGCACACGGCCAGGATCAGCCCAGTAACTGAGGGTGCTTTGTGCACGGCTTAGAGCTGCTCTTGCCGATTATCAGGAGTCAGTCCCGGGACCAGACTTTGACCCCAGTTAGGTTTATGTTTAAAAACAGACTAACAGTAAATGCTCAACATCTTCAAAGACTCAACTGTCCTGGCCAGAAGAGACTTTAGCGATTAGAGTCTGGGGTGCCCAACCACAGGCTGAAGGTCGATGCTGTCTGTGGTACTTGTTGAAAATGCAGATGCCCCTGGGCCCCACCCAAGACTGCTGACTCTGAGTTGCCAGGGCTGGGGTAGAGGCATCTGCTCATTTACTTGTTTACTTAAAGTATAATTTATATCTAGCAGATTGCATAGATCTTAGTGCACAGTTTGATAAGTTTTAACAACATATATCCATGTAACCACTGCTGAGATCAAGATACAAGCCACTCCCAGAAAGTTCCCCGTGTGCGCCTTCCTCCAATCATCCCCCACCCCAGGCAATCACAGATCTGCTTTCTGTCACTATAGGTTAGTTTTGCCTGTACTAGAAATTTATATAAATGGACCAATACAGCGTGTGTTCTGTCCGCCTTCTTTTGTTCATCCACGGTGTTGCCTGTGTCTGTAGTTCGCTTGGTTCCTTTCTCTTGCTCGGAAGTCCATTGTGTGGCTACACCACAGTTTGTTTATCTGGTCACCTGCTGGTGGACACCTGGGCTGCTTTCTCGTTTGGGCTGCTGGGTATAAGCTGCTATGAACATACGTGTAAGAGTTTTGGTGGGTCGCTGTTGGCCTTTCTCTCCATAAATACCCAGCAGTGGAATTGCTGGGGCACAGGGAGAAGCATTTACTTTCACCCTCTCTCTGGGTGCTGCAGCCCAGTTGGGGTGAGATTCCCTAGTCTATCTAGGGGAGAAGCCCTCTATCTAGGGGAGAAGCCCCCAGAGGTTACTGGACCTGCTCTGGGTCACAGAGGAATCCGTCCTCCTACCCAATGATCTTTGAGTCATTCCACATTTTGATTCACATGTAGCTTTGAAAGCTGAACCCGTTGAGGTCTGACTAATGACTTCAGCTGTTCACACCAGGCTGAAAAGCCCATGGAGATAACACAAGGAGTATTCTGGTTGCCGAGGCTTTGACTAAGGTTCATGCCTCCTTCCCCAGCGTCTACAGATTGCATGTGATGAAAATGCATCATTCACAGCCCTTCCTCTAAACCCCACCGGGGACCCCCAGGGACCCCCAATGCCAATTTAGCAGAGGCGGTAAAGCAACGTGGGTAGAGTCAGTGGTGATTAAAATCCAGGTCTGCCTGGGTGGCCTTACGCAAACCGCTTCACCTTTCTGAGCCTTGCTCTCCTCATCTGTAAAATGGGGGCAACTGCAGTACTAATCGTGGCACTGGAGTAAGGACTAAGCAACCGGAGGTGTATAGAAGGAGGTGGCCGTGGCTGACTGAGCAGCAGGTGGGGGTCAGGGAGCGGAACTTGGGCCCCGCTATTATCTGAGAACCTTTGCATCCCTTACCTGACAGAGGTGGGGAGGGGGGTTTGCTAAATACGCAGATTTGAGGGCCCCATTGTGGACTTACAGAAGCAGAATCTGGGGTGGGGCCTGGGACCTGCTGTTGGCAAGCTCCCTGAGTGATTCTGATGCTCAAGGAAGCCTTAGAACCCTCATCCTGAGTGTGGACCAAGGCGGAGCCTGGGAAGTCAGCTGGGCATGAGGACGCAGAGACAGGCAGGGTGGAAGGACCCAGTGCGGGAGCTGAGGCTTGCAAGAGCTACAGCTAAGAGCTGGGCCAGGGAGGACCAGGGACTGATTTATTCCTCCACCAAGACTGCCTCTCAGCTCTGCCCCAGGGATTCTAGCCACACATGCCTCACGTGGCCTGTGGGTCCACTCAGCAAAGTCCTACCTCCTTCGCAAGGGTTAAAAGTTCTGGTTCTGGAGCTAAGAGGTTCTAGGTTCGACTCCCAGCTGCACAGCTTCCTGGTTATGAACTTGAGCAAGTTATTTCAGCTGAGCTGTAAAAGGGGCATAATAAAAAGTGTGTCTCTCTAATGGAGCTGCCAGAGGAAGCCATGAGCTCGAGTGGGTAGGGCATGTACCACCACGCCAGGCAGCCTTCACCCGGTTGGTACTAATGCAGCACTAGGAGCTTATTTCGCTTCCACTTTAGGTTTGGAGGATGCAGTTGGGTGACTGTGGACAACTGAGAAATACTCTCTGACGCACGGGGCCTGGGCACAGAGGACATGGCCCTCTCGTGCACACGGCTGTTCCTTCCAGCTGTGTTCTCCCTCCTTTCGGTCTCAGCTTGAATCCACCTTGTCCGTGATGCTCCTAATACACCCATTTGCTTGGCTCTCTACAGCTAAATAGTGAGGTCTCCTGAGAGCCAGGGAGGCCCAGCTCTGCAACCTAGGGAGGGAGGGGAGCAAGCGACTTCGCAGAGTCTCAGTTTCCTCATCTGTAAAGTGGGCGTCATAATAGAATGACCCTTAGTGCAATGTTGTGGGACTTAAGTAAAACAACCCAGAGAAGCCAGGTAACCCAGTGCCTGGCCTGTAGTAAGTACTCAATAAATGTTACCACAAGCACTGTGGTCTGGTGTTGAGTAGCCTGTGTCACCCTCCCTCCTGCCAGAGACTAGAAGCTCCATGAGGACAGGGCCCATGTCGCACAAAACTACCCCTGAACTGGCGTCCAGGGCCGCAGGATGTTCTCCAGCTGCCCTGACCAGGGAGGGGGCCACTCACTGTCCTTCAGGATCCCTCCCCGGGGGGTTGAGAGTCCCCCGCAGTGAAGGGAGGTTCTTCTGGATGTTGAGGGTGTGCCGTGGCTCTAGGTGGCCGATGGGAGCAGCCACGCTGGGGGAGGTAGGATTCACGATGCCCAGGCAGGTTGAGGGGAACCAGGAAGGACCCCGTGTGCATCCCATCCGAGGCCCTGGATCCAGGAGAGGAGGCCGGGGTCATGCGGGGTGAGGGTTACTGTAAGACAAGTATTTTAGCGCCCGGTGTGGGGCATGGGGACCTGGGGAGGGGCTGGGGACACCTCCTCCCAACCCGTCAAGGCCAACATTCTCACCCACGCGGGACAGAGACCCAGGAAAGGGGGGCCCCAGAGAGACTTGGCCCAAGGTCCCTGACAGCAAGGGGCCGACCCAGGATTCAAACCCGTGTCTCTAAGGCTCTAACACCGCGTTCTTACGTTTGCCTCCTAGCAGGGTGCAAATCTTAAACGAACCCTCTGCCAAATCCAAAACAGAATGAACCCCTTACAGAAGGTCCCAGGGAGACCACTTCCAGACCCATCACCAAAGAACCACACTCACAGGCCCTCCCTCCAGTCTCTAACCAACGGCCTTTGCAATCCAGCTGTTTCCGCAGAAAAGCTGCTTTTGCTGGTCCGTGCCCTCCTTCGTCATACATCACAGACATCCTCCTTCGTCCACATCATTCCAACATCATCCTTCCCCGCCCTCTCCTCCAGACTTCCTAATTACAGTGTGACAGGCCACCATTCTCCCGGTGACCTGGGCTTGAAATCTCAGTGTCCTTGAGCACTCTTTCTCCTCCCTACCCCATCCCCAACCCAGACGCACCCCCAGGTCTCAAACTGGCAGCCTAAGGGCTGTATCTGGCCCACGGACGTGTCTTATTTAGTCCGTGAAGTGTTATTTATTTTATATGCTATAGAGTAGTTGCCAATATTGAGAACATGGTGATCTCATACACAAAACTTGAAAACCTGGTAGCCCTGGCCCCAGTTATCACATGTAACAGGTAGCCGGTGCTGTGTCACAGCTGTCTCCTATGGAAGGGGCCTGCCTTCCACTCTGCCACAATCCCCACCACTCCCTCCTGCCTCACGTCTGGCCAGACTCTCTCCTTAACACCCACTGCTGCATCCTTTTAGACATGGGCATTTGCAGCCCCTGCTCACTTCCACATTCCCTTGGTCCCCAAACTTGTTTCTTCTTCCTTCTCAAAGCCTTTCTTTGCAGTGATTCTTCCTGCCCTAACCATCTCCCTCCTATTCCTCAGGCCTGGTTGATTGCGAGAATTACTAAAACCTGCTTCTCTAAGGCTTTCTCAGCCTGTAAGTGCAGCCACGCCAACCCTCCAGCCACTGTGTCTGTCAAAACGTCAAAGGAGTCCCTCAGAGCCTACAGGGCAAAGTCCCATCTCCCGGGAGGGTGTGGACTGCCCCGCTCAACCTTACTTCCCATGTTCCTTGAGTGACCACTGTGTGCAGGGCCCTGTACCAGGCACCAACGATTCCAGCATGGATAAAAACGTGCTCTCTCCCAGAAGGAAGATCAGTGCAACGTCAGGGACACGTCCGAGGGAGGGAAACGGTCCTGAAGTCACCCCTGAGGTCACGTAGGTCTGCCTCCCCATCTCTGCACACTGTGAGTCTCTCTGCCTTGGCTTCCTCCCCTCCCCCAGCTAACCAGGAAGGCCTCGCATCCTGGTTGGTTCCACATCCAACTGATTCCCCTTTCCCCACAGCCAGCAGGAAGCAGCTCTCCTTTGAGCTGTCAATGCAGGACCTCTGTCTTAGCCAACTGTCACCGGCAGCTCTCGGATGTCTTGAGGGAGTCTTTTTCCTTCCTACTTTCTCTTTTTAACTGAATTTAAAGTTAAGCAGGCAGGGCACTGCCCTGGTGGTCCAGTGGTAAAGAATCCGCCTTACAATGCAGGGGACGCAGGTTCGATGCCTGGTCAGGGAACTAAGATCCCACATGACGCGTGGCAACTAAGCCCGCGCGCCACAACTACTGAGCTCGCGCGCCTCAACTAGGGAGGCTGCATGCCGCAAACTACAGAGCCCACACGCCACAACTACAGAAGAGAAAACCCGCACGCTACAACTAGAGAGAAGCCCACACACCGCAACGAAAGATCCCGCATGCCACAACTAAGACCTGACGCAGCCAAATAATAAATAAATCTTAAAACAAAAAAAAAAAAGTTAAGCAGGCAGGACTTAATACCTGTGTTCTTCTGATCGCCGCCTCAGGGCATTTTTTTTTTTTAAGATTTATTGATTGATTTATTGATTGATTGATTGCTATGTTGGGTCTTCATTTCTGTGCGAGGGCTTTCTCTAGTTGTGGCAAGCGGGGGCCACTCTTCATCGCGGTGCACGGGCCTCTCACTATCGCGGCCTCTCTTGTTGCGGAGCACGGGCTCCAGATGCGCAGGCTCAGTAATTGTGGCTCACGGGCCCAGTCACTCCGCGGCATGTGGGATCCTCCCAGACCAGGGCTCGAACCCATGTCCCCTGCACCGGCAGGCAGACTCCCAACCACTGCGCCACCAGGGAAGCCCACCGCCTCAGGGCATTTTTACATTTCTCTGGGACTCCTCAAACCCTGAACGCGGAACTATGCCCATCATAAAGTCTCAACAAATCTCTGCTGACGTCATTCATTCATTCATTCAACAAACGCTCACTGACCAACTACTGGGGGCCCGGCACGATGAACACAGGCATGAACAAGACAAAGCCTCTTCTCATGAAGCTTCTCTTCTACTGAAAGAGACAAACACGTGGAGGGATGGATTAACAAGAGATGTTCCGAAAAGGAAACAGAATAGGAAAGAGTAAAGGGGGAAGATGGTCTTTTGGACAAGGTGATCAAGGAAGGTCTCTCAGAGACGGGGACATTTCAGCTGAGACCCACAAGGCGGCAGCATGGCAGGATGAGGAGGTAGGGGGAGTCCCCAGCAGCCCTGAATGACGGCGGGGTGGGGGGGATCTTACCTCCCCCACCCAACAGATTAGGCTGTGACCTACTAAGTCTCTGAAGCTGGGGAGATGTTTGCATGGTAGCTGGCATATTCCGACCTCAGTTTCCCCATGTGGTAGAACTGTTATGAGGATCAATGAGTTAGGGGTTAATACATGTAAATACATTTGCTACGAATATTTAACATTTCTAATATTAGAAATACCTTGTAAGGTCAGACCCTCTGGCCAGCCAACCAGCCCAAAATAGGGGTGATGGGAAGACTGGGGTTGCCCCCCTGCCCCACAACTCCATCAAGGATATGGACCCCATGAAGGATATTTCCCCAAACATCCCTGACTTTCATGACCAACCGGATATGGCCCTGCCTCCCAGGAGTTACCCTAAACTCTTTTTGAGTATTTTTCAGCCTGAAACTCTCTTGTAGGAAGCAAGTTTGTCTGCTCTTCTCGGTGAGGATCTCCCAGTAACTGGGCAACTTCATCCCAGTTCCCAGTAATTGGGCAGGAGCATGCAAGTGCTCTCAGGACACCGACATACTTCCCCACGTGCGATGAGTCAGCAGAAACACCCAGGGCTTGAAGAACTCCACGAATTTCATCCTTGGTGGCTCAGCCAGGCACACTCCCCTGTTCAACCTATGGCTCCATCAACTTCCAACCACAAAATTAAGCACCAACGATCTGTAAATTCAGAACTTGTATCCCCCCAGCTAATTACCCATTTATCTACTGTTTATCTGTAAAAGGTTGCTTCTCTTATGGCACTGGCCATGCTCCTTCCTTTTTTTTAAAGCTTTTTTTTTTAAATTAATTAATTTATTTTTGGCTGCTTTGGGTCTTCATTGCTGCCTGTGGGCTTTCTCTAGTTGTGGCGAGCGGGGGCTACTCTTCGTTGCGGTGCACGGGCTTCTCATTGCGGTGGCTTCTCTTGTCGTGGAGCACGGGCTCTAGGCGCGTGGGCTCAGTAGTTGTGGCACACGGGCTTAGTTGCTCCGTGGCACGTGGGATCTTCCCGGACCAAGGCTTGAACCCGTGTCCCCTGCATTGGCAGGCGGATTCTTAATCACTGCGCCACCAGGGAAGTCCCTTCCTTTTTTTTGTTTGTTTGTTTTTGGGTGCATAGACCCCTTTAAAAATCTGATGAACGCTACGGACCTTCCACAGAAAAAAGCAGAGATGGAAGTTCAGACAGAAAATCTCAGGTGGTTAGTGGGTCCTTAACCCACTTCTGAGGATCCTTATATGAGTTATTACAAGTCTAAAATTACCCAACAATTTCATAATGATCCAGACAACTATAATACTTTATTGTTTTGATTATCAGGAGAATATCTAAAAGCAGTGTTCACAAGCATCATTCTATGCACAGAAAATTTCTGGAAGCATATACAAGAAATTATGAACCATGGCTCTCTCTGGGAAAAGGGACTAGGGGTCTGGGATGAGAGGGAGATTTACATTTTTCATTGGATGTCCTTTTATACTGTTTGATTTTTTTTTTTTTTACCATGTATAAAAATATTTTCCAATTAAATTAATTTCTAGTTAAACAAAAAGTTAATAAAAAGTTACTTAAGTTAAGAACTATACATAACCCATCGTTACTTCCTCTCCTGTGACATGGGGAAGGGGGAGGTCACCAATGGGAAAAAGTCAACTTACTTCCTGGCAGAGCTGAACCCACATCAGTTGGGAAAAGGCAAAATATCACTCAAGGAGAGATGACAAATGGTTTCTACTGGGTGTTCAACACAGGTCATTAAAGTTCCGCATTGGAGGGGAGGGTGTTATTAATATTTTATTAGGTCCCTATACAGCTGTGGTCCTGGAAGTAGGAGCTGGGAAAAACCTTCTTATGGAAGTTTAGGGGTGCACACTCAAGCAAATGGACTCTGAGCTAGGCTGGAGGTGATAAAGATGTATAAATGCTAGAACAATGTGGGGGTGGGCAGAAGTAAAGGACATACCATGGAGGCTAGACGGTCTCCTATCATGGCCACCCCTTTGGCTGCCCCCAGAGTCAAAGAGAGTAGTTCTGCATTTATTAGGTCAGATCATGTGAAATTGCCTTTTCTGTGGGTCACCTGTAAAGGGGGGCCAGAGCCCATTACTTCCTAGGCTGTGCTGAGGATTGCCTGAGGCTATGTGTGTAAAACTCCTGGCTCTGTGTGGGGCACACAGTAGGTGCTCAATAAGAGTCCATTCTCTTCCCCCCTCCCTGCCTTGGATCATCAGCATGAAACTTTCTAAGTTTGGCCACTTCATATAAAGATAAATATACACTCACCATACATACCCAGCAATCCCACTCCTAGGTATTTGCCCAAGAAAAATGAGAAAGTTATGTTCATCCTGAAATCTGCATGTGAATGTCTACAGCAGCTTTAGTCATAATCACCCCAAACCAGAAACAATCTAAATAACCTTCAAAAGGTGAAAGAATAAATAAATCATGGTACATCCACACAACGGAACAAATGCAACACGGAGGAATCTCATGTGCATTACGCTGAGTAAAAGAAGCCAGACTCAAAAGGCTTCATACTGTATGATTCCACTTCCATGACATCCTGGAAAAAAGGCAAAACTACGAGGACAGCAAACATGATTGGCTGTTAAGGGCCAGGGGTGGCAGAGGGGTTGACTACAAAGGGGCAGCATGAGGGAATCTGGGGGGGTGGTTAATGAAATTTTTCTATATCTTCATCATGGTGGTGGTTACACAGTTGTCTGTGTTTGCCAAAACTCACAGAACTATACATGAAAAAGGGTACATTTTACTGTTTGTAAAGCACACACACACTTCAAGTTTTATATATACATACCTATATATATGTGTGTATCATAACGCTGGGAGGTCGTATCTTAGCTCAGGCTGCTATAACAAGATGCCATAGACTCGGGGGGAGCTTAAACAACAGACATTTATTTCCTATAGTTATGGAGGCGGGAAGTCCAAGAACAAGGTGTCGGCAGATTTGGTGTCTGGTGAGGCCCCACTTCCTGGCTTGTAGATGGCAGCCTTCACGTTGTCTTCTTATGGCCTTTCCTTGGTGATCTCTCTCTCTCTTCCTCTTCATGTAAGGGCACTAATCCCATGAGGATAGTCTCACTCTCATGACCTAATCATCTTGCAAAGACTCTGCTTCCTAATACCATCACATTGGGGGTTAGGGCTTCAACATATGAATTTTGGGGGGACACAAACATTCAACCTATAACAGACAGATCAGCGAGCTGCTGTGGTTCCCGCCTTGCTCCTATCTCAGCTTCCTAAGGCTAGGAAGGGAGACCCAGATGCTCAAAGTTAAAAATGGGAAAAGAATCACCTGGAATAGAGGCTAATAATTGCAAAGCCCTCTACAGCTCACAAAGCACCTTACCTAGTAGTAACCCTAAGGGGATCCACAAAAAACCTATGAGATTTTTTTTTTTAAACATCTTTATTGAAGTATAATTGCTTTACAATGGTGTGTTAGTTTCTGCCTTAAAACAAAGTGAATCAGTTATACATATACATATGTTCCCATATCTCTTCCCTCTTGCATCTCCCTCCCTCCCACCCTCCCTATCCCACCCCTCTATGTGGTCACAAAGCACCGAGCTGATCTCCCTGTGCTATGCGGCTGCTTCCCACTAGTTATCTATTTTACATTTGGTAGTGTATATATGTCCATGACACTCTCTCACCCTGTCACATCTCACCCCTCCCCCTCCCCATATCCTCAAGTCCATTCTTTAGTAGGTCTGTGTCTTTATTCCCATCTTGCCACTAGGTTCTTCATGACCTTTTTTTTTTTTTTTCCCTTAGATTCCATATATATGTGTTAGTATACTGTATTTGTTTTTCTCTTTCTGACTTACTTCACTCTGTATGACAGACTCTAACTCCATCCACCTCATTACAAATACCTCCATTTCATTTCTTTTTATGGCTGAGTAATATTCCATTGTATATATGTGCCACATCTTCTTTATCCATTCATCTGATGATGGACACTTTGGTTGCTTCCATGTCCTGGCTATTGTAAATAGAGCTGCAATGAACATTGTGGTACATGACTCTTTTTGAACGATGGTTTTCTCAGGGTATATGCCCAGTAGTGGGATTGCTGGGTCGTATGGTAGTTCTATTTTTAGGTTTTAAAGGAACCTCCATACTGTTCTCCATAGTGGCTGTATCAATTTACATTCCCACCAACAGTGCAAGAGTGTTCCCTTTTCTCCACACCCTCTCCAGCATTTATTGTTTCTAGATTTTTTGATGATGGCCATTCTGACCGGTGTGAGATGATACCTCATTGTAGTTTTGATTTGCATTTCTCTAATGATTAAGGATGTTGAGCATTCTTTCATGTGTCTGTTGGCCATCTGTATATCTTCTTTGGAGAAATGTCTATTTAGGTCTTCTGCCCATTTTTGGATTGGGTTGTTTCTTTTTTTGTTATTGAGCTGCATGAGCTGCTTGTAAATCTTGGAGATTAATCCTTTGTCAGTTGCTTCATTTGCAAATATTTTCTCCCATTCTGAGGGTTGTCTTTTGGTCTTGTTTATGGTTTCCTTTGCTGTGCAAAAGCTTTGAAGTTTCATTAGGTCCCATTTGTTTATTTGTGTTTTTATTTCCATTTCTCTAGGAGCTGGGTCAAAAAGGATCTTGCTGTGATTTATGTCATAGAGTGTTCTGCCTATGTTTTCCTCTAAGAGTTTGATAGTGTCTGGCTTTACACTTAGGTCTTTAATCCATTTTGAGTTTATTTTTGTGTATGGTGTCATGGAGTGTTCTAATTTCATACTTTTACATGTACCTGTCCAATTTTCCCAGCATCACTTATTGAAGAGACTGTCTTTTCTCCACTGTATATGCTTGCCTCCTTTATCAAAGATAAGGTGACCATATGTGCGTGGGTTTATCTCTGGGCTTTCTATCCTGTTCCATTGATCTATATTTCTGTTTTTGTGCCAGTACCAAACTGTCTTGATTACTGTAGCTTTGTAATATAGTCTGAAGTCAGGGAGCCTGATTCCTACAGCTCCATTTTTCGTTCTCAAGATTGCTTTGGCTATTCGGGGTCTTTTGTGTCTCCATACAAATTGTGAAATTTTTTTGTTCTAGTTCTGTGAAAAATGCCTGTGGTAGTTTGATAGGGATTGCATTGAATCTGTAGATTGCTTTGGGTAGTAGAGTCATTTTCACAATGTTGATTCTTCCAATCCAAGAACATGGTATATCTCTCCATCTATTTGTATCATCTTTAATTTCTTTCATCAGTGTCCTATAATTTTCTGCATACAGGTCTTTTGTCTCCTTAGGTAGGTTTATTCCTACATATTTTACCTATGAGATTTTTAACAGTAAAACATTTTCTCTTGTTATAAAAATACTGCCTGTTTATTAAACAAAAATTAATAAATCTAGATTAGCAGAAAGAAAATTAAAATCATCCATTACCCCACCGTCCGTAACTACTGATAATATCTATGATGGTGTTCAGACTTTGAGTGTTTTGTAAACAAACACACTTTTTTATTTTTTACAAAAATGAGATCTTACTGCAGTATGTTTTTGTGACCTTTGAAATTTTTGATACATAATGAACAATTCTGCACTAAACTATATTTTTCATCTAAACTATATTTTCATCTAAACTATAATTCATCTAAACTATAATTTTTAGTGGCTGAGGAATATTCCAGTACATGGAGGACCCATCATTTATACAACCAATCCTCTACTGCCAGACACACAGTTGGTTTCTAATTTTATTGCTATTATAAAAAAAATAACTGTTGAAACTAACTCCTTATACAATCATGTTTCCTCTGGATAAACTCCTAGTATTGAAACTGGTACCTTTCTTTTTTTAAATTAATTAATTAATTAATTAATTTTTGGCTGTGTTTGGTCTTCGTTTCTGTGCGAGGGCTTTCTCTAGTTGTGGCAAGCGGGGGCCACTCTTCATCGCGGTGCGCGGGCCTCTCCCTATCGCGGCCTCTCTTGTTGCGGAGCACAGGCTCCAGACGCGCAGGCTCAGTAGTTGTGGCTCATGGGCCTAGTTGCTCCGCAGCATGTGGGATCTTCCCAGACCAGGGCTTGAACCCGTGTCCCCTGCATTGACAGGCAGATTCTCAACCACTGCGCCACCAGGGAAGGGAAGCTCCCAGCTACCTTTCTTAAAGCTTTGACATGCATTTTCAGAATGTCCTCCAATTTGCATTCCCTCCCTGAGTTTGTGAAATCACCATCTCCCCATATCAGCATTCCTTTTTTTAAAAATAAATTTATTTATTTTATTTATTTATTTTTGGCTGCGTTGGGTCTTTGTTGCTGCGCGGGGGCTTTCTCTAGTTGCGACGAGCAGGGGCTACTCTTCGTTGTGATGCACAGACTTCTCATTGCAGTGGCTTCTCTTGTTGCGGAGCACAGGCTCTAGGCGTGCGGGCTTCAGTAGCTGTGGCTCGCAGGCTCTAGAGCACAGGCTCAGTAGTTGTGGCACACAGGCTTAGTTGCTCTGCGGCATGTGGGATCTTCCTGGACCAGGGCTCAAACCTGTGTCCCCAGCATTGGCAGGTGGATTTTTAACCACTGCGCCACCAGGGAAGCCCAGCATTCCTTTTTTTAGCTTAAAATTTTTAAACTTTTCAAAACATTTAAAATTTTATATGTGAAAGATGGCATTGTTTTAATTAGCATTTTCTTTAATATGATGAGGTTGAATGTTGGGTTTTTTTTTTTCCTATGTGCTTATGGGTCAATGGCATTTGTTCTTTTTTTAAAATTTTTATTGGAGTATAGCTGCTTTACAATATTGTGTTAGTTTATACTGTACAGCAAAGTGAATCGGCTACACATATACATATATCCCCTCTTTTTTGGATTCCCTTCTCATTTAGGTCACCACAGAGCACTGAGTAGAGTTCCCTGTGCTATACAGTAGGTTCTCATTAGTTATCTATTTTAAACATAGTATCAATAGTGTATATATGTCAATCCCAATCTGCCGATTCATCCCACCTTCCCCCTTGGTATCCATACGTTTGTTCTCTACGTCTGTGACTCTATTTCTGCTTTGTAAATAAGATGGTCTATACCAATTTTTTCAGACTTCACATATATGTGTTAATATACGATATTTGTTCTTCTCTTTCTGACTTACTTCACTCTGTATGACAGTCACTAAGTCCATCCATGTCTCTACAAATGACCCAATTTCGTTCCTTTTTATGGCTGAGTAATATTCCATTGTATATATGTACCACATCTTCTTTATCTATTCCTTTATCCCATTTCTTAACTAGGGCATTTAGCCTTTCCTTACTGACTGGAAGAGATCCTCTATGTGTCCAGAAAACAGCCCCTTGTCTGGATGTGTTGCAAATATTGCTCCAGTTTAATATTTACTATATCAACATTTTTTTAACTTTAGAAGCCCAATCTATCAATCACTTTCAAGAATTTATTTTATAATTTGACATTTTACTACCATGCTTTAAAAGCCTCTTCCAAAAAGGGGCTTGAGTAACTTTATAGTGGAGAAATCTTGCAAACGTGAGTTTGACCAAAGGATCAAGGTTAACACCCCCAATAAGTCATGCTGACATGGTGGAAATCCTGACATGATGTCATGAGAACACTTCACCTCTGCAGTATTCTTTCCCCAAACCTCAAACCTCAGTCTAATCATGAGAAGATACCAGACAAACCCAAAGTGAGGGACATCCTACAAAACACTGACCAGTACTCGTCAAAGCTCTCGAGGTCACGGAATTCAAGGAAAGACTGAGAAACGGTCACAGATCAGTAGAGACGAGGGGATGGAGAACTAAACGCAAGGTGGTGTCTTGGACCAGATCCCGGAGCAGAAACATGACAGTGGGAACGCTGGTGAGATTCCAGTAAAGTCTGTCGTTTAGCCAGCAGTAATGTGAATTTCTTAGTTTTGATACGTACACTAGGGTCATGCACAACGCCCTTCACCTCTCCAAGTTTTGCTTTTAGTTTTGATTGGGACAGAGAACAGTCTAGACAGAAAAGTCATCAAAGATCGTGGCTATGGGTGGGGGAGGAAAGTGAGGTGGGAAGCGGTTCCTGGTTCCTTCTGACCAAAGCACCGGGGTGCAGAGAGAGATCGGGGCAGCCGGAATGGGTCTGGAAAGGTAAACTGAGTCTAAACTCTAAAGAGTCCAGTCTTTAGAGCTTTGAAAGCGAAGGGGCTTAGCCCAGACTTGCTCCTGCAGGCAGTGGGGAAGCGGCAAAGATTTCAGTTCAGTGCCTGATATGGTTATTGGTTTAGTTCCCTTGTTCGTTTCCTAATGTACTGACCCCGTCCCCCAACCCAGTACGGTGTAAGCTCCAGGAGAGCAGGGACTGAGTCTCCCTTATGGAACATTTCCCCCCAAAACCCTGAACACCTGACCTGTAGAGTGAACTCAGTGAATACTGGTTGAATGAAAGAAATCAAGTAAATGGTTTTTGCCACCCCTGCCCTTCACATCTAGTATCAGCCCATGTGAATTAAGCTCTCTTAGGCTGCTGGGCCTTTGCACAGGCTGCACCTCTGCCAGGCACAGCTGCTGACCTTCTGCCCGCCCTTCGGATTTCAGCTGAGACTTCGCCCTTTCTGAAAATCCTTCCTTGGGATTTCCCTGGTGGCTCAGTGGTTAAGAATCCGCCTGCCAATGCAGGGGACACGGGTTCGAGCCCTGGTCTGGGAAGATCCCATATGCCGCGGAGCAACTAAGCCTGTGCACCACAACTACTGAGCCTGTGCTCTAGAGCCCGCGAGCCACAACTACTGAGCCCGCGTGCTGCAACTACTGAAGCCTGTGCTTTACAACAAGAGAAGCCACCGCAAGGAGAAGCCCGTGCACTGCAATGAAGAGTAGCCCCAGCTCGCCGCAACTAGAGAAAGCCTGCGTGCAGCCAAAAATAAAAATTAAAAAAAAAAAAATCCTTCCTTCACTCTCCAAGTCTGGGTTAAACCAACTCCTCCAAGCTCCTGGGTTTCCTTGCCACTGGTCAGCTGTACTGTAACGGTGGCTCCCGGGACCACTGGCCCATCTAGGGGGGCGGAGCTGGCCTCTCAGGTCCCCACCAGCTCCGTGACCAGCACACAACACTATCAGCACATTCGTTTAAAATGGCAGCTCTTGGCAGCCAAAGACAACTTCCTCCCCACTCCCCATGGTCTAATTTGCATCTGTCAGTGTTTGAAAACAATTACCCAAAGGCAACTCCAATATATAATCCTTACCCACCACACTAATGAAGCTAATGAAGCTGTAATATATGGAGTCTGAAAGTGTGAATGTTTTGTTTTTTATCATAGTCCCCCCATGCCCAAGTTTCGGGAAACCATGTCCACACCCTAACCAACACAAGCCCGGCCAGTGAAGGTGGGGAAAATGTGGAACAAGGGTAAAGAAATTCTGTCTCTCCTTTTCTCTCCCAGACCAGCTGTGAAGAGGAAAAAGTGGCAAAGACAAAAAATTCACCAAGCATTAGAGTCACGTGGTTCTACATCTTGAATAGAAAAAATAGCAGAACCTCCTGGAGGCATCCAGAATTATACATCCTATGAGACCACGATCTTAAAAAAGGACCTCTCTCACCATGGTGAATTCTCATCCTGGTTCTGCCAAGATTTGCTGAGTGACCTTGGGCCCATCGCCTGTAGGATGTTTCCATTAGGGAAGCTCTGGGGACATTAAAAAAAAGGAGAAATGCCAAAACAGGCTTAACCAACCCTGTGATGTGTTTTAAATGCTGGCATTGAACAAATGACTGTTTTGTGCATTGTGCAATTTAAGCTGGACCACTGGCACGACAGTTACAGGCTTGATGATAAACATGAACTCCTAGCGCACATACCAGTGTGGCCCAGAGGAGACGCAGGCTGCAGGGCCAACGTGTGTCTCCAGCCAGGAGCTCTGTCTGATACTGACTTTAGTGCCTCATCTGAAGACCCTCATCAATGTGAGGCCTGAGAGCCCTCACCTGCCCCGCACAGGCCCCAGTTACTCTGTTTTCTGGCCTCAGTTTCTTCTTCTAAGAATCGAGGTGGCTAGACCAGCAGCGGTTTCGTTTTCTTTTTAAAGTCGCAGAATCTCTTTAAAGGGATCCTTCGCACCATGACATCTTTAATATTTGTAAGCAGAGTTTCTTCCCAGCTGGCCCTGCTTCCCACCACTCAGCCCTGTTCCCACAAACCCCTGAGTTGCTTCTGGGACCCATCCAAGGAATCCCAAGTTTCCCAGGATCACCATATAAAAACCAGTGAGTGACTTCCCTGGCAGTCCAGTGGTTAAGACTTCGCCTTCCAATGCAGGGGGTGCAGCTTTGATCCCTGGTCAGGGAGCTAAGATCCCACATGCCTGGCAGCCAATAAACCAAAACATAAAACAAAAGCAATATTGTAACAAATTCAGTAAAAACTTTAAAAATGGTCCACATCAAAAAAAAAAAAAAAAAAAATCTTAAAAAAATAAAACAAGAAAAAAACCCCAGTGAACTGGAGCTGGGTTTTTAGTTGCGACACCCGGGATCTTCGTTGCAGCATGCGGGATCTAGTTCCCTGACCAGGGATTGAACCCGGGCCCCCTGCATTGGGAGCGTGGCGTCTTAACCACTGGACCACCAGGGAAGTCTCCAAGATCACGTCTAGTATTGACAATTTACATGGCATTCGCAAGGCTTCAATCCTGTTAGAGGATGAGAGACGCCAGGAAATCCTGTCCCCAGGGTGGGGTGACTGACCTTATCACCTGAGTCGGTAACAAATTCTCTGCACATGTTTGCCATCTTTGCCTCTCCAAGAGGTAGGGCTTGGAGACAAGCAAACCAAATTCTGATTTTTCGAGGGACCTGCACTTGCCACCCCAGTGCCTAGTCCTGGGGGGATTTGGGGAAAGGGGTGATAACAGCAGGGTGGAAGCACCTGGCTAGGTTAAAACCAACACAGCAAAAGACCAGAAGAAACGAAGCTCTCTCCCTCCCTCCTATAATCCTGGGATCGCACCCACCCCACCCCTGATGGCTGATGTCCTCCATTTCTAAGAAGCTCACTGAGAATCAATGTTTGCATTAGATTTGGTAAACACAGCCTTTCCCCAACAGCCATGGTGACAGTGGCCCGAGAAGTGGCCCCCTGAAGTCCCACAGTGGTAATTTGCATAGCGTTACAGAATTTGGGCTACTGGAGCATTCTGATTTTGGCCACAAAATTCTGGCCTCCTAAGTACCTTCCAGCCATCAGATGGTAGAAGCACGTGAGACTGGCAGGTTAGAACCGGTGTGAAAAAGCCATCACGTGGGGAAAGTACACGTCATCATGATGAATTGGAAAACTAGGATATGAAATAGCAGAGCAAGCAAGCAAGCAAGCAAGCAAACTAAAAAAGTCTGAATAAGACACCACCGTGTCGACAGTGGTTGTCAGCAGCATATCGTGATGTTTTCCTTCCGAGTTTTCTACAATCAGCATGTACTTCCTTTGTAACCTGGGGGAGGAAATAACTTCAAGAGCCTGTCTACCCAGGGGTACATGATAAAGTAGGGTTCAGGGAGCAGCAAGTAAGTTTAATCACTAGTTTAGTCCCTGGCATGAAAGTCAGTTTGAAGAGATAGGTCCTGAAAATATCAAGATATATATACTCCTTGTCTTCCGGGGGCCCCAGCGTTTACTCCCTCTGGACGTGTGACTGTGGGTACCCCCCAAATTCCTGGCAGTGTGGAGTATAGGGAGAAAGGGGCCCTTGGAGGAGAAGTGTGCTCTGTTTTGTTTTTTCTTCAAGAACCATCCTCAAAATCATTCAAGACAGAATCGGGAAACTTGGGTTCTAGCCCCGGCTCTGATCTCAGGCCCGTCCTTTCCCTTCCCCTTTCCCTGGGCCTCAATTTCCCAATCTGTAAAACAAATGGAGTGGACTTTCGGATGGCTAAGGTCCCTTCTGGCTCCAACATTCTAAGAGCTAAAGGAACCAGCACTCAGGTTTAAGGGCTGCTATGTCTGAGAAATCTAGGGCAAGAGAGAATAAGGAAACTTTCAGCTGCTCAGCCCGAGTAAACAACACAGACTAGATGGCGAGGGCCAGCCCAGCATCTTGACACAGGGCTTGGGGCTGAGGGGAGGGAGGACCTGACGATCAGCCTGAGGCACTTAGCAGAGATCCCCAGAGCACGACCTCAGGCCAGCGTCTCGGAGCTGTCCAGGAGGGGTCGGGCAGTCTGGCCTGGAGCAGGCAAAGCCAAACAAGTGACCTGTTTCTCCGTGGAGCCAGAGCTCCCAGCATGGTGGGTGGTGCACCAAAGGCTCAATCCAGAAGAAAGGAGGAAAAAAAAAATCACCAGGCTAAACAGGGCCACCTGTCCAAACTGGGGAGGAGCAAGACAGATGTTGAGAAAACCTCCCACCCTGGACTAACCTGGGGCCCATAACAAGTCTCTGACTTGAATGTGGCCAGTCTCCTGGGATAATGCAGAGGAACCTAGATCCGGTTCTGCTGCTGACTTGCTGTGGGCCCTTGGGTGAGTTCCTTCCCTTCTCTGAGTTTTGTTTGTCAAATGAGAGGACATTCTAGGGTCCTCCCGTGGCAGGTGAAAGGCCATGCATGGTTCACCTCCAAGTAAAGGAGATTTATAACCAGGAGAAGGATACTCTTACAGCTGTCAATTGCAAAAAACAAAACAAAACAAACAAACAAATAAAAAACTCCTCTAAACTTCAGAGCAGACACAACAAAAGGGAAAGCAAAAGCCAGCAGCCGGAAGCAGACCCTTCACCACGTCCCCAGTCAGAAGGCATCTGAGATGAGGGAATTTTCCTGGCACTTAGGGAGAAAACTCTTCTCAGTCCCTCGAATGAGAAGCCCAGAGCCAAAGGTCCTGGAGCTCTGGTCTCCTCCAGCCCAAGAGCTCTGAGGGCTTTACTGCCAGCCCTGCAGAGGGAGGGAAGAACATTTACCAGAACCGTGACCCAGGAAAACAGGAGCCCCCCAAAGGGACAGTCTGCCCACTGCAAATGCCAACAGGAGGTGGGCTGCTGGCTCTCTCTCCAGCATCGCCACTCCTCGCATAGACGTAGACGCTCCTGCGGCTCGTGACTTCTGGAGCGAGAGAGCTGGAAAGCCGCAGCTGGAGGGGCTTGGGCCCTGCCAAGGTCCCACCACCTTGCTCTGGTAGAGGACAGGCTGGCAGTCTGAGCCTCACACTGAATCCACAGATCTTCCCCCTTGACCAGTGGTCACATGCCAAGACCACCTGTTAATCTCTGCCTCCTGTGTGGGGTGCCAAGCCAGCTTCTTCATTCCTGATGCCCCCACCAGCCTGTGGGCCAGCCTCCTCTCCCCTAGCAACCTTCTCCAAACTCCCATCCAACTTCCATGCAGCCAGATTTATGTTCCTAACACAGCAACAGGATCAGATAACTCTCCTGCTTAAAGAACCTGAACGGAATTTGTGTCTTTCTTGTCCAGCGATGTATACTGAGCACCTAGAACAGTGCCTGGCCCACAGAAGGCACACAGTCAACATCTGTGGATCGGTTCTAAGATGTCCACTGAATAAAGTCCCACCTGTGATGACCTCGCCCCACCTCTCCGGTCCAGTTCACTCCAGACCCTCCACTCCCTTCACTTCCCTGCATCCTCCCACAAACCCACCTGCCACTACCTGAGCACCTCCCTCAGTCCAGCACACCTCGTGCACCTTCATACCTCCATGCCTTTGCCTGTGTTGTTCCATCTGCCCAGACACCCTTCCTACCCTCTCCCCTTGAGAGACTCCACTTCACTGTTTAATATACCAACATTCTTTTCTTAGCAGGACCTGCTGGCATGCCTCACCCTGAGTTACTTTCTTTCTTCTGTTCTTCCCTAACCCTGTACCATAGCTTCCTACAGAGTACTTGCTGTGTGTGAGGCATGAATGTCCCCCCTCACCCTAGGTTATCATTCCCACTGTACAGATGAGGAAACTGAGGCTCAGAGAGGCAAAGTGACACTGTGGGTCACACAGCCAGCGAATGGTGGGGTCTGACTATATTGCCACCTCTTTACGACACTTGCCATTTACTGCTCACTAGGCTGGGAACTCTCTGAGGCCCCTTGGCCCTGTATCCCCGGGGGGCCGGCCTGGGCCTCTGTGATACTCAAGAGGCTCTAATCATTGAACCACTGGCAGCTCAGGACATTGTGAGGAACAGATGCCCAGCCAGTCTCCTCCCCTTTCTCCCTCTTCTGCCTTTTCTCCCAATCTGGGCGATAGCTCTGGCAAGCTGGGGAGGGACACATTTGGAGGGAAAGGGGCCCCCTCCCAATTCCATTTGGCCCTATCAACTTAGGTCAAGATCCCTGTGTGACGTCTCCAAAGTGTGAAAGCCAGTCACAGGTCCCAGAGCCGACCCTTCACTAGGAAGGCCATCCTCGAAGTGACCCCCCCCCTCAGAACGAAAGCCAGAAGCCAGCCTTAGAGGACAATCCCTCTCCTGCCTCCCGCCAGGCTGGCTCCGGCCCCGCCCATCCCGCTCCGTCTACACCTGGGTTCCCAGCTCCTGGACCACCCGCAGAGTTAGCGAGGACCCGTCGCAGCTTCTCGGAGCGCTGCACAAATGCCGGTGGCCGCTACCCACCTGGGAGGATCCGGGCGGGGCCCGGGAAACCGTAGGGACGTCCAGGTTTCCTGCACCCTCGTCCCCTGGCTAGGAAAGATTTCGTTCTGAAAGTGCCCATCCCTCTTAATCAGACTTGGCATTCCGGGCCACAGGGCTCCCTTCAGGGCGCAGACTAGAGATCTGATTTGGATCTGAGTAGTATTGATACTTGCTCTGCGGCAGGCACGAACGCCCCACCTCACCCCGGGAGGTTATCACTCCCATTTTACTAGGTGAAGAAACCTGAGTTACACCCCATTGCTCACACCCGATTCCTCACCCTTTGACTCTAGTACCTAACACACACACGCGCGCGCGCGCGCGCACACACACACACGAATCTAAATCCCTTAAAAGTCTCCCTTTCCGAAAAGGAATAAGGGATGGGGGAAAGGGCTCTTTCGGGCAGCGCCGGGTGGTTTCCTGGGACCTACTGAGAAGTTCTGCTCTAAGCACGGAGGGAAGGTGCCTCTTTGGCCAAGGGTTCGAAATCCGCCAGGCGGATGGCACCTGTCCCCGCCAACAGGGGGCCCGGAGGCCGGCTGCCTTCCCCCAGGCGAAGCCAGCTGGCCTCAGCGCGATGCCCGGGACCCGGGTGGTCCCTCACTGGCCCGGCGCGGCTCCAGAGGATGCGAGTACGCAGTCCTCCCGCCGAAGACCCCGGGCAGGAAGCTCTCACACGAACGGACAGACAGACCCAGACAGCCGTCGACTCCCTCCGGGGCCCTGTGGGGAACAATCCCTCCGCGGGGCGCGGCGGGGCGGAAGGCGCAGACTCACCGGGGCGGCGGCGGGTCCAGCTCGGTCTCGGTCGGGCGGCCGGGGGCTGGGGGCTACACGACCCCGGCCCCCACAGGCTGCCTCCTTCGGGCGCCGCGATCCCGGGGCTGGGGGCTCCGGCGAAGCTCGGTCGAGGCAGCGCGGGGGCGGAGAGCGCGCAGCCCGCTCTCGGACCGGGATGGGGACGCAGGAAGCGCGGCCGCTGGGCGCCGGCGTGCCGGAGGGAGGGACCGCGAGAGGCGGAGGGCGGTGCCGGCCCCGAGCGGCCTCCGGCCCCGAGAGGCACCGCCCACCAGTCGACCCTCTCCGCCAAGCCCGGCCGTCCGCTCCACCCAGGGGCCCGCGGCGCCGAGCCCCAGCTGCGGAGGGCGGACACCCGCTCCGTCTGGTCGGCTGGGGGAGGAGTGCGGGCCGGGGGCGCTGGGCCGCATGAAGTTGGCTAAACCGGGGTGGTGGTGGGGGGAGGGAACAGGGCCCTGACTCCTTTCCCCCCCGCGGGGGACCGGGAATTGGATGTGTGCGGGTAGGGTGGGGAGGGGCGTCTCGGCCCGGAGTCCGGGTTTTAAGCGTTAAGTAAGAGCAGAGATTCCCTACCAGTCCCGGCGGCTCAGCTCAGCGGGCCCGCCTGCCGCGCCTTTACCTGGTGAGGAGCTCACCTGGCCAGCCGGTGCACCGGCCTCCCCCCTCCCCCGCCCCTTCCTGGGGAGGCCGCCGCCTCCCTCTTCACCCTCCGGCAGGTTCAGGGCGCTGAACCCCGCCTGCACCGCCCAGGGCTGGGGCCCTGCGAGGTAACTGATGGGCGGAGGTAAGAAAGGAGGAAGCGAGTTTTTTGAAAAGCGAGTCAGTTCAGGCCCTCGACTCGGCTCCCCACCCCCTCCCGGGTTCCCTGGGCGTCCTCCGGGTCTCACACCTGGGCCTTGGTCGGGGTGGAGCCCATTCCAGGTGCCTGTGCCCGCGCCCGGGATGGGGGCGACCCGGCTCGGGTGCCTCCCCAGCTGGGAGCCCGTACCCAGCTTTGCGGAGGACTTGCCCAAAGCAGCACCGGTTGGTGTCCTGCTGACCAGGTGGCAGGGGGGTGGTCCGCCTCTGCTTAGAGCCCCAGAGCTGCTGCCCAAGGCCTGGCTCTGGGGAGCGTGAACCACAGCTTGGGAGGGCGCCTCTTACCTGCGATCCTGCGTGGGGCCCCTGCCTGGAGGTTTGCCCTGGAACTGCGCTGCTGGGACTCAGCCCGATTCTAAACACAGAGGGAGAAGGTTGCCCTTCTCCTCTCTCAACCTTAGATTGTTCTGAATTCCAAGACCGGTCAGGCCAGGGTCCCTTTCTCCGGTGAGTGTCCAGCCCTTTGAAGTTCAAGACCTGAGAAAAGCTGATAGGCAGCTGGCCGGGTGTCAGAGAATCTAGCTGAGGACAGAAGGCGCCTCCTACTGGGAATCTGCCCTGTCCAGGATGGAAGATAGACACCCTGGTGGTAATTGCAATCAAGTTCACTTACAAACTGCTGACTTCATGGGTACACATGGTCCCCATGTGTGTATACCTGCAGAGTGGTCACACGTGGGTATTTTTTTCCCGTTGTTGCTTCTTAACGGCAACAGTTCAACAGGACCCTGGTGTCTATAAAGAAGCCAATTTGGGGCTGTCTTGTGATTTGGGGGTGGGAAAGGCATTTAGAGAAACAGAGTAATGAGCCTCCATAAGTATATCAATAACTGGTATTCCTCACGTCCTTACTGTGGATCAAGCACCAGGTTACCACCTGCTTCCCTTGCACCATCTTATTTAATCCTCATAACAACCCTGGAGATGGTTATCAGTTATGCCCACTTTATAGAACAGAAAGCTGAAGCTTAAAGGGGTGAGGTCATTTGCCCAAAGTCATACAGCTGAGAAGTGTCAGGAGCTTGACCCAAGTTGGTCCCCTCCAGAGCCTGTGCTCTCCCTGCTATAGAAAAATCACTTGTCATGCTCTGGGCCCTGAGACAAGCTTCCCCTGCTTCTCCTGTCTGTCACTCAGGAAGAAGACACCATTGTCGCACTCTGCATAGTGATGTAATTCTTTACAAGTCTGCCTCCTGCTCTCCTGAGGACTGGGACCCCTGCGCCCCCATACTGGTCCCCTGCAGGTGCTTAAAAAATGTTTGCTGG
Organism: Eschrichtius robustus; assembly: GCF_028021215.1. NCBI lineage: Eukaryota > Metazoa > Chordata > Mammalia > Artiodactyla > Eschrichtiidae > Eschrichtius > Eschrichtius robustus. Next base: position 11,873,893 of record NC_090826.1, on the reverse strand, counting down.
ATGAATGAAAGCCCCAAATAATAACATTATCTTAGCAAATGGGGAGAACCTTTGTGTAGAAGGGACCTGTGATAACAGGCTCCCATTTGAGAGCTGTGTGTATCCACTGCAAAATTTAGACAATGAATTTGGGAACCTTCCAGGCTCTGAAGGAGTGATGGGAAACAGTCACATAGCTCTCAGATAAGACCAGGAATCTGGTTTTCATTTCACTCTGCAAGACCAACTTTGGAGAGGCCTGGACTGCGGCTGATCATTTCAGACAGCTGTTCCAGCTCCTACCCAGAGGCAAAGGGCTTCAGTACTTTTCCATGCCAGGGTCCAACTCCAGATCCGCCCTGCTCTGTTGCACACCCAACTGGTCAGGTCTTGTCTATCTGAGAAAATCATCTTCAGAGTGTTCCTTTTAGGCAGGCTCACCCTGGCTAATCTGGGGAGAGGCTGGAGAAATTCTCAAAGCTGAGCCACAGGCGGAACCCAGAAGCTGGCAAAGGAAACGTATTTTTCTTTGTCATCCTCCCCTTCAAGCCTTCTCCCTCTATGTGGTTAGCTTCTCTGAATCTTCCCAGGTTCTCTATGTCCCATGGAGGAGCCTGACTTAATTTAACTGCCACCTTATCCCACTGTCAGCTGACAAGGGCCTGAGACATGCCCTTGGCGGGAAGAGCCAAAGAAATAAATCTTGAATGGTGGAATTTCTGTTACCTGTTACCATCATAGGCAGTGGGGAAGATGACAGTTACCATTTACCAAGCCCTATGTCTCAAGTGCTATGCAAACATTGTGTTATTCAATCATCACAACAGCCTTAAAAGGAAATTCTATTATTCCTGTTTTTCAGGTGAGGCTAAGACTCAGAGAAGTTACATACCTGGATCCATTAGCAAGTGATAGAGCCAAGAATTGAACCAAGGTATATACTTGCTCTTAACAGCTATGCTAGGAACCCTGTGTGGTAGGCAGAATGACGACCACCCAAAGATATTCACATCCTGTTCTCCAGAATTTGTGAATATGTTAACTTACACGGCAAAAGAGACCTTGCAGATGTGATTGAGTTAAGGATCTTGAGATGGGGAGATTATCCTGGATTATCCTGGTGGACCTGATGTGATCACAAGGGTTCTCATAAGGGAGGCAAGAGGGTCAGAGTCAGAGATGTGACACTGAAAGCCGAGGTCAGAGTAATGCAGTTGCTGGAGGGGGCCATGAACCAAGGAATGTGGGCAGCCTCTAGAAGCTGGAAAAGGTCAGGAATGGATTCTCCCCTAGACCCTCCAGCAGGAGCACAGCTCTCCTGACACCTAAATTTTAACCTAGCGAGACCGATTTTGGACTTCTGACCTGCAGAACTGTCAGATAATAAATTTGTGTTGTTCATAGCCATAAAGTTTGTCGTAATTTGTTACAGTAGCAATAGGAAACCAATACGTCCTGCAAACTCAGCCACGTAGGCAGATGTTTATTTCACCCACCTTTTCAGCTAACTACTCACTGTAAAGCTCTTCTCATATGAGGCACCGTGATACAACCTGTATCATAGATTTAGAAAGAAGGCAGGATTTCATCAGATCTCTCTTTGGTTTCTGAATCCTCTGCGACTTATGAGCTGTGTGACCTTGGGCAAATGTCTCATCCTCTCTGAACCTCAGTTTCTTCATCTGTAAAAAGAGTGATGCCAATAATACCTATTTTTCAGGACCAATATGAGGATTAGGTGAACCAGAATGTGAAAAAGTGCCTTACAGATGGTCCAGTGACATCTGAACATGAGTCGTTTGGGGCATTAACCTGTCCAGCTCTGAAAGTCTGGATTTGAAGAGGACTGGATGCAGTTCCGAGCATTTCCTGGCATACGTTTTGACTTGCTCTGCCTGAATGAGTGAGTAACTAATTAAAAATATTCGACTGTCTCTGGTCAGTGAGTAGACCACAATCTGTTACAAAGTAAGGCTGAAAAATTCGCTTAGAGGAAGAGATCATCTTGCAGAAGAACTCACATGTGTGCTCAAGAAGATGTGTTCAGGGATTTCCATTGCTGATTATCTATAATGGTGAAAAATCATTATCAAGCTAAATGCCACCAAAAAGAGATATGCTAAATTAATTATGGTGTAGGCTCATACTGGAATACTATGCAGTCATGAAGAGAGAAGGAGCTGTCTCACAGGGATGAATATCCAAGATGGATCATTAACTGAGAAAAGCAAGAGACCAAGCATTTTGATGCCACACCAATGGTTTTTAAAACAGATGGCGACACATGTATTTGACTACACAGAGAAAGTGTTCAGGAGGGACCAAACCAAACCAAACCGTAGTTACCTTTAGAAATTGAGAAGAGGTGTGTGTGTGTGTGTGTGTGTGTGTGTGTGTGTGTGTGTGTGTGTGTGTGTGTGTGAGTGAGAGAGAGAGGGAGGGAGGGAGGGAGGGAGGGAGGGAGAGAAAGATGGAGGAGGTAATTATTATTTTTTTCAATAAGAATGTATTAAATTTATAATAAAACTTAGAAAAAATAGGGGGGCCAGGAACCACCTGTATGGTCCACCAAGAGCACACACAGTCTGCCCCTGTGTCTTCCCTTTCTTGCTGTGATCTTTCCCCATCTGCCACTCTTCCTTTGCTCAGTTCTGAGCAGATGACCCCCTCTTCCCACCTTTACTCATTTCTAAACTCTGAGGATCTGAATGATGTCTCTACCTTGTGACTCTTGCCAAAGTCAGCAGTAAAACACGTACCCTTACTTGTAACCTGACCTTCACCTGGAGTGGTTCACGTTAGTCACCTGCCCGGAAAGGATGTGTCCTGCTTGCAGGCATTACCCATGACATACTGGCCCAACCTCTCTGAAGGTTTAATCAGGTCTGCATGGTGAGGAATTGTGCTCATATAGTGCAAAGTGAAATTGGATAATCGGACCATTTGTTTAAATAAAACAATTTCATCCCATTTCCTGAAATTTTTTTGTTCAAGAAATACATCTCTTCCTGAGTTACCAACTTAATGGGGCCTGTGTAGACGGATCAGATGGCCCAGAATGGAGCTGGTGAGGACATCATGGCTTTGGGGTACAGGTTCTTGGGACACCTGAGCACAGAGAACCAGCAATCCTTCCTCCTTATCGCCCCATATTCCTCTGTGCCCCACCCTGTAGAACCTTCCTCTAGATCTCATAATCATCAGTCAGTTCATCCAGCTAATTCCTAACTGGGGTCCTGCTCCCAAGCTCTCGCCCTGGAATCCATTCTCCCCGTTGTATGGTCAGCGGTGTGAAACACAGATCTGAGCAACGGTTCCCCACTGCCCTCGGCATCCGGTCCAGACTCCTTGACGAGGACACACGGGGACTTCATAATCGGGTGGGCCCTTCTGATGTGCTCAGCCTCCTTACTCACGCTCCCTCAGGCTCCCCGCTCTGTCGCTCTCTCTTCCTGTGGGTCCCTTTTCCATCAATGATGAAACCTTTCCCAGAAGCTCCCAGGAAACTTCCTTGATCGCTCCCTTGCCGGAGCTGGCTCACATGCCTACTCCTAACCCCATCACAGCGAGGACCCTCCAGCCTGGGGTAGACTCTTGGGATTCACCTGGAGTCACTTGGGGTTGGTGCAGACACCTGAGACAAATGGAGGATTTGCCAACAGAATGAAGAAGCCAATGACTGTGGGTAGCCCCCGGCAGACACCTATAGCAGGCACCGTCAGTATAGGAGGGCCTCCGTGTTGGGCTGGCACACGCCAAAGCAGGAAAGCCCTCTGCAGAGAGAGTGGGAGCGAGATGCTTCCGGGGTTCCTGCCGGCCTTCCAGTTCTTCAGGCTGAGCAGTATTCCTGTTCTGCCGAGTTTCCTTTTTGCTTAAACTAGTCTGATGAGTTTCCATTTCTTTTTTTTTTTTTTTTTTTAATTTTCTATTTATTATTCATTTAATATTTTTATTTTTGGCTGTGTTGGGTCTTCGTTTCTGTGCGAGGGCTTTCTCTAGTTGTGGCAAGCGGGGGCCACTCCTCATCGCGGCGCGCGGGCCTCTCTTGTTGCGGGGCACAGGCTCCAGACGCGCAGGCTCAGTAGTTGTGGCTCACGGGCCTAGTTGCTCCGCGGCATGTGGGATCCTCCCAGACCAGGGCTCGAACCCGTGTCCCCTGCGTTGGCAGTCAGATTCTCAACCACTGCGCCACCAGGGAAGCCCCAAGTTTCCATTTCTTGCAACAAAAGGACCCTAAGAGAATCCCTTGGAAGCTTTAGCAAGCAGCCTGGAAGCAGGGCCAGAGATCAAGCACAGGTGCCCTGATCCTCTCCCAGTTAACTAACTGCATTGAAACCAGCAGCAAACACAAGGGCCCTGTGGGACTTGGATTTCAAGGAAAGACATTCACCTCTAGGATAAGGAAATAACAATAGCAGCTACCATTCATATAGCGCTGACTATGTGCCAGGCAGTATTCTACCCACCTTACAATTACTGTCTCATTTAATCATCCTCATAACCACATGAGGAAGGTACTATAGTTCCCCCATTTTACAGATGAGGAAACTGAGACACAGAGAGGTTAAGTGACCTGATCAAGCTCACTCAGCTGGTAAGTGGGGGGGTCTGCCTATGACCTCAATGTGCCTGGAGCCTGTGCTCCCACCTACTTTTCTACCCTGGTTCTCATGTAAGTGGTGTTTATGATACCCTGAGGGACTCCTTGATCCAGGTTCAGAAGATGGAAGATGAACAGGGGGACAGAGATTCAGCTCCCCTGGCTGAGAGGGGCCAACAGGAGGAGCACGGCCGTGTCTTCCACACCTGCTAGGGTCCTGGTGGCCCATTCCTTCCACGCAGGCTGCCACAGTGGGCTAATATTTGGTGATATTGATGAAAGTTGTTTTTCTCCCTTTTGCTCTTTCCAGACCTTGGCGCTTCTTACTTTGGAGGAAGACTCGATTCAGCAGGAAAGCAGAGATAGCCCTTTTGAATTTCAAGAACAAGGACTTTGAGTTGCAAGAACGTGGCCTTTGAGTTTCAAAAGAGGAAGGCCTGGAGGCCTCTGGGCATAACGTTTATGTCGTTAACAAAATGTTTGGAGACTGAGACCCAAGAGCCATTTCCCTCAAGCCAGTTAAGGTCAAAGTTCCTTGGGCTGGGGGGCCAGGTAGAGGGCAGAGTTATGATGATGTGGGTCTCCAGAGAGATGAGGCGTGGCCAAAGCAGTGGCCCTGTGCTGTCTGGGGGAAGGAGTGTGGACTGGGGACAAGCCTGGGAGAATGTCTCCCCTCACCCAGCATGGCATGGGAAGGGAAGGGATGGTCACATAGAGTGATTGGCAGAGGGGCTGAGACGGCCTTACAGGGGTTTGCCAGGCCCTGCCAACGTCTCCCGTGTGCCCAAGAGGGCAGAAGAAGCTGAGAGAAGAAAGAGAGAGAAGCTGGGCCTGGAGACGGATTCCAGGAAGCCTAGGAGGGCACATCTGCCTCCTGGAAGACAGAAACGAGGCCACCACAGCAGGTGCCAGAAAAGACTGGATCGCCCCTGCCCCCTGCCCAGGTCTGGCCCTCTGGGAGCACCTCCTCTCCCCATATAAGAAACATAGACACAACCCAGAATAAGAAGTAGGGAGACTCTGATTAACTATCATTTCTTCCACCCAGAAATTGTCTCATTTTGAAAACTGAAGTTATGTTTCTTGCGCACTTTATGGCGTGGATTGAATGTCCCATCGTTTCCCTGCTGCTCCTCAAAGGGCTGTGCATATTCAGCCCTGCCCTCTTGTACATTTCTACCTGAAGAAGGGGATTAACAAGGTTCTTCAGGAGAAACAGAGGAGGCAGAGCACAGAACAGAGGAATAATACTCCCGCCCTTTCTGCATCACCAGTTTCTGTCTTCGACCATTTCTGCTGTCCCTGCACCCTCGTCTCCTGCAGAAAATCCTCGCAGTACTGATCTAGTGGAGGTGATGGTTCTTTGTACCTATTTCATAAGGACCCTCCATCAGCCCCCAACCAACAATGTACCTGCTCTAACCATACCTGTCAAGTACATGATTGTGTCTGCTTGGGTGGAAGTTCAACATGACACTATGTTGTCTGGGTAGCTGTTGTCTTTGTCCGTGACTCCTATGGCTACTTTTTAAAAAAATGTTTTAAAATACATTTATTTATTTTATTTTATTTATTTTTGGCTGTGTTGGGTCTTCATTGCTGCACACGGGCTTTCTCTAGTTGTGGCGAGCGGGGGCTACTCTTCGTTGCGGTGTGTGGGCTTCTCATTGCGGTGGCTTCTCTTGTTGCAGAGCACGGGCTCTACATGCACGGGCTTCAGTAGTTGCAGCACGGTGGCTCGGTAGTTGTGGCTCGTGGGCTCTAGAGCGCAGGCTCAGTAGCTGTGGTGCACGGGCTTAGTTGCTCCACGGCACGTGGGATCTTCCCAGACCAGGGCTCGAACCCGTGTCCCCTGCATTGGCAGGCGGATTCTTAACCACTGCGCCACCAGGGAAGCCCCCCATGGCTCTTTAGACCAGAGTTTTGCAACTTCAGCACTGTTGACATTTGGATGGGATCATTCGTTGCCGTGGGGGTTATCCTGGGCCTTGTAGGATGTTTAGCTGCTTCCCTGAGACTCTATCTACTAGATGCTCGTAGCAACCCCCTCTCAAGTTGTGACAACCAAAAATGACTCCAGACATTGTCAAACATCCTTGGGAGTAGATCACCCCCTGTTAAGAACCTCTGTTTAAAACATCACACACAGGATCCCCAGCATGTGCTTTGTGCTCTGATATGGATGTCATTGAGGGTAGACAGAGAAATATAATCAGAAAAGTAGTGGCCTGGAAGTCAGAAGACCTGGGTTCAAGTCCCAGTTCTGTCACTTCTTACCTGTGTGACCATGAGCAAATCACAGTTTTTCCACATGTGTAGTGGGGATAATAAATGAGGAGAGGGGTTTTAACTGGTTTCATTCACTACTGTAACTCCAGTATCTAGTGCATGGCACATAGTAAGTGCTCAAGAAAATTGTGTTGACTGAATGAATGAATCTCTACCTTGCCTCCCTCCTAGGGCTTCTGCAGGGTTCCAATGAAAAAGTCTGTGCAAAATTCCATGACTGAGGGGCCACAGAAAATATTGTACCCCCTCCAAACTCAGAACACAGCTGACCCTGGCTGACATTTTCTAACTAATTTTAAATACATAAGAATCCATAATAACCCCAAACTGGAAACAACCTGAGTGTCCTTCAGTAGGGGAATGGTTAAATTCTGGCACATCCATACCATGGAATACCATGCAGCGATCAAAAGGAACAAATTATCAATATATGCAGCAATTTGCACTGAGCTGAGGGAATCATGCTGAGTAGAAAGAGCCAATCTCAAAAGGTTACATACTCTATGATTTCATTGAGGTAATATTCTTGAAATAACCAAATTATAGAGATGAAGATCATTGGCAGGGGATGGGGGTAGGCATGAGAGAATGGGGACGGGGATGAGGGAATTGTTGTGGCTACACTGGAGTAGCAGGAAGGAGCTTACGGTGATGAAACAGTTCTGGATCTTGATTGATCACGTGTGATCATACTGATTTGCACGAGTGATAAAACTGCATAGAAATACACACACACACACACACACACACAAATACATGTAAAACATGACATCTGAATAAGCTCTGTGAATTGTACCAGTGTCAGTTTCCTGACTGTGCTATTGTACCATAGTTACGCAAGAGGTTACCATTGGGGGAGGCTGGGTGAAGGACACACAAGATTTTCCTGTACATTAAAAATTTCCTGTGAGGGCTTCCCTGGTGGCGCAGTGGTTAAGAATCCGCCTGCCAATGCAGGGGGCACGGGTTCGAGCCCTGGTCCGGGAAGATCCCACATGCTGCAGAGCAACTAAGCCTGTGCGCCACAACTACTGAGCCCGTGCTCCAGAGCCCACGAGCCACAACTCCTGAAACCCAGGTGCCTAGAGCCCGTGCTCTGCAACAAGAGAAGCCACCGCAGTGCGAAGCCCGTGCACTGCAACGAAGAGTAGCCCCCGCTCGCCGCAACTAGAGAAAAGCCCGCGCGCAGCAACGAAGACCCAACACAGCCAAAAATAAATAAATAAAATAAATAAATTAAAAAAAAATTTCCTGTGAATCTAATTATTTCGAAATAAAGATTTTAACTCAAATAATATATAAATAAAGTAAATGAATACATAGGGACATAAGGAAGAAAAGAATTCTCAAAAATCACATGCAGTATAGAAATAGTTGAATTTCCCAGACCAGAGGAGGTGAGACTCAGACCACAAACTCAAGCTGGCAGGAAAGGTAACTATTTTTCCATGGCTCAGCCTAATTTGTCTCACAAGCCCCGCTTCTGCCAGGTGGCAGAAATGTTCCCTTCCCCCTTTTGCTGGGGTTGCATCTAATATCTGAGGGCCTTCTGTAGTGCCATCCCACTCCCCCAACCTTAGGAGCACATCTGGAGCCAATGCCATCCACCCAGACTGGCTGCTGGCTGTTGGACCCTGCAAGTCCACACTGAGCCATTCCTCACCCCAACTCCCACACCATGCTGGGCCCAGGGAAAACCTGGCAGGATGACGAGCCCCTACCTGGCATCCTCTGATTCGTGTGTAGTCCACAGGTAGGTTTGATTTGGCCCATATAGTATTTTTTTAAAATTAATTGCCTTGTATCTATATGAGATGATGGATGCTTTCTAAACTTTTCGTTTTCATCATTTCATGATGTATGTAAGTCAAATCATTATGCTGTACACCTTAAACTTATACAATGCTGTATGTCAATTGTATCTCAATAAAACTGAAAGGAAAAATAAATAGCACATTTTCAAAATTTTATTGCAGAAAAAATTAGTTGCCAGTATTTGAAATGGGAATTTTCACATAGGATCTAGCTATCTGGAACAGAGGGCTCTGGGCACACATTCCAGTGGAGTAGCAATCTGCTGGACCTGCGTAGTGGCTGCCCCTTTAAGCCAGGCGTGCCCTTTTGTGATTCACCACCGGTCCCCAACACTCCCTATTATGCATCCAGCCTGGATTCACTCATTTATAAAACCTGTCTGGCCTGTGTAAACACTTGAGTTGGCAGCCCTCACTCTTCCCTACCTCTGCCACTTTTGGGTCCCCCGGGGCCATTTTTCTCCTGCTCCTTGCTGGTGCAGAGAAACATTATGCAGCTGTCTCAGATCCACCAGCCCAGATATACCATTCCATCTAGGGTCCTGCTGCCCTCCCGAGCTCCACACGGAAAGGGACACAATGGGACACAGCCCAGGGGCCCGTTCTCGGTTTCCCTTGCTTCCTTTCAGACTTGCCCTCCTCCTTCCGATGTGGGAAGCTTTATTTTGTCTTAAGAGGCAGGAAGTCTTGCTAGTCCAGCATCTGGGTTGTCCCCCGCCCCCCATCTGTTCTGTTGTCCGTACACATCAGTCCTTTCTGTTTCCCTGACTTCCTAGGCTTTCAAAATTCAAAAGTCAGGACTGTTTGGCTCTCTTTTTTTCGCTGTGTCATGCCTTCCAGCAGACATATGATAACAGCTGCCTGAATTTTAGGCGTGGAGAGGATCTGGAAACAATAAGAAAAACTGGGACTGAAGAACACCATCCGTTAAAATGTCACCCTTCATCATCTTTGTACATGCCAGGTGCTGTGCTAAACACTTTACATGCAGCATTTCATTTAGACCTTAAATTGGAAACGGAGTGTTTGTCCAAAATCAACAGCTAGTTGGGGGCAGAGCTGGCTTTTGAACCTAGAGCCTATCCTCTTAGCCACTCGGTGCCCACAAAGGTATGGTTTTATTCCACCGCCGCCTTCCCTGCTTCCTGCACCCCCCAAGTCCCTGCCCGTCTGCTCAGGGCCGGGGCCAGTCACAAGCTTCACCTGGGCGAAAGTAAAAAGCCATTGGTCGAACTTTTCCTAAGGCCCGCCTATGCCCTAGACGATTGGCAGAATGGCTGTGACTGACAGGAGGCCGTTATTGACACAGCGTAATATATTGACTCTCTTCACTCCACTTTAACCTCAGAAAGAGAGTCCAGACAGCGGGGGCGGGTCGACTCCCTGGAGAAGAGCAGGGATAAAAATGGAAGAATGAAACAAGAGGCCGAGTCTGAGAGTTGGCAAATCCAGTTACAGGGAAGAGTAAATGCTGGCTGAGGTCAATTTGTAAATCAGCAGCTTGAAAAGCGGCACAAAGCCAGTTCTTGGAAAATCCAATTATAATGCAGAGACTAGGGCGCCCTGGGTTACTGCTCAGCTCCCTGCAGAGCTTCGCCCCGTGTCCCTTGGCTGTCTCCGGTCAAAGGGCCCTGAGCAGTCCAAGAGCTTGCTAGTCCCTGGGGCTCCGGGGAGGGGGGTTTGTTTGCTCTAAGCACTTGGGTGGGAAGGCATTCCTTCCTCACCTCTGGTGGGTAGGAGCACCTGATAAGCCATCTGCCCTGCCAACCCTCTGCCCACCCCGGGCTCTGCTCTGAGGCTTTCTGCAGCCAGTGGGCTGGGAACAATGAGTCAGTGCAGCCCTGGGAAAAGACAGACCCGCCCTGTGCCTTTGGATTTTCCCAGCGGTTCCATTCTGCTTGGACAGCATGTGGACCTAGTTTGGACAGCACCATCAGGCTAACTGGCCCTCTGGCCAAAAAGGGAGAAAGTGGTTTTCTCTACATAATTCAATGTAATTCAACATTTAAAATTTTGTATTGATTGGGATCTTTTCCTGTGAGAAACAGAACCATTTCTTTCACCTTCTATTGCCTTTTAGCTAATCCCAGGCAGCATTCACAGTGCCGGCACTTATATTTAGACTTGTGCCTGTGTGAGGTAGTCTAGCTTGCTGCTGGGCACATGGCACTGAAGCTGAGCTGCCTGAGTTCAAGTCCTGGCTCTGTGTTTACAGTTCCTTGGGTGAGTCATTTAACCTTGCAGAGCCTCAGCTTCCTCATCTGTAAAATGGGGTCAGTAATAGTCCTGACAAGTTGACATCTGTGAAAGGAAGCAGCAAGCAATGAAAAGTTGCTCTGTACAAGGAGGCTTTTATTGTTATTGGAGAGAAACTCCCAACGTGAATGAAGCCAGGTCAGGAAGGGGGTGGAGTGATGGGGTCTCTGCCCTGAGTCAGGAGTCACTGGTCTCAGCAGACCTATGATTGGAGTGCCAAAGACCTAGTACTGGTAGTTGAATTCGACTCCCCAGAGTCTTGGTTGGCACTGGAGAACCAACTGGACGCTCCGTGGAATTCACCTAGAGAACCACAAAGGCCTGGAGGCAGGCGCCAGGCTGGGATTTCCTCTCCATCTCATCCAGGATTATGCAACACTGTGTGTGAGGGGGAGGGTGGTTGTGGGGGGAGGAGGCCAGCAAAAGATGGAGGAATTGGAACCCCTCCAAGGCTTTGGCCCTCAGGAGGGGGGTGGGAGACAGGAAGGGGTAGGAGGGTGGTAGGTGAATGATGCAGCCTAGAGCCAGAAGCAGCTGTGCCCTTTGTCCTCTTGGCTTCTGGGGACCAGGTTGCTCAGAAGGAGGAAGCAGTGGCCAGATGTGCTGAGTTCTGAGTTAGTGACCCTGGGGGCTGCCAGGGGAGGTGGGAACTGCCACCCAATTTTGTGGAAATCCGCTACAGGTGGGTGGTCGAGGACCTCCTTGTGTTGGAAACTTCCTTTGTTTCAGGCCTTTTACTTTTTTTTTTTTTTTTTATGTTTTGGTTTTTTGGCCACGAGGCATCTGGGATCTTAGCTCCCCAACCAGGGATCGAACCCTCACCCCCTGCATTGGAAGATGAAGTCTTAACCACTGGACCACCAGGGAAGTCCCTACTTTTTTTTTTTAATATAATATTTATTTATTTATTTGGCTGTGCCAGGTCTTAGTTGCAGCATGTGAGATCTTTAGTTGTGGCAGGCAGGATCTTTTTTTTAGTTGCAGCATGCAGACTGTTAGTTGTGGCATGCGGCATCTAGTTTCCTGACCAGGGATTGAACCCGGGCCCCCTGCACTGGGAGCGTGGAGTCTTAACTGCTGGACCACCGGGGACGTCCCCTTTTACTTATTTATTTATTTTTTTAAAGCTTTTTTTTTTTTTAAATATTTTCAGGTGAAGTTTTATTTATTTATTTTTAAATTTTTAATTAATTAATTAATTAATTTTTGGCTCCATTGGGTTTTCGTTGCTGCGTGCGGGCTTTCTCCAGTTGCGGCGAGCGGGAGCTACTCTTCGTTGCAATGCGTGGGCTTCTCATTGCGGTGGCTTCTCTTGTTGTGGAGCACAGGCTCTAGGCGCGTGGGCTTCAGTAGTTGTGGCACGTGGGCTCAGTAGTTGTGGCTCACGGGCTCTGGAGCACAGGCTCAGTAGTTGTGGCGCGCAGGCTTAGTTGCTCCGCGGCATGTGGGATCTTCCTGAACCAGGGCTCGAACCCGTGTCTCCTGCATTGGCAGGCGGATTCTTAACCACTGTGCCACCAGGGAAGTCCCCCACAAGTAATCTTAATTCTAACCTTCATCACCGTAGATAAATGTTGCCTGTTTTTGAACTTGGAATAAACAGAATTATACAGTACATACTCTTTTGTGCCTGACTTCTTTCATTCAATATTGTGTCTGGGAGATCCAGGCGGGGTTTTTGTATGGCTGTACTTTGTTCTTCTTCGTTGCTCTACTGTATTCCATTGTCTGAATATACTGCAATGGATGTTTTCATTCTTCTGTTGATAGACTTCAGGTTGTTTCTAATTTGGGGCTGTTAAGAATAAAGCAACTATGATCGTATTTGCACCAGTTTTTGGTGCACAGAAGCTCCCATTTCTGTCAGGCATACACCCTGGAGTGGTTTCAGGCCTTTTAGACATTCTATTTGAAAATGCTCCAAAATAAGGGAAAAGGGCATTAGTGTGTTTTCCTCCCTCCCCCTTCCCCCCACATAGCCACCCTGGGGTTGCAGGTATGAGGGTCTGAGAGGCAGAAAGGAGAGAGAGGGCACCGCACTGCAACACTGTAAGAAGATGTGAAAAGAAGTTGGCTACTTGTCAACAGCATTTCCCCTTTCAAAAATGTCATCTGATCTTTCGCTGGCGATGTGCATGAGAGATTTTCTGAACCTTGGAAGAAAGTTCCCCCCTTCCCCTCCTGATGGTGCCTGTTGAAATGTTGAATGTCTGGTAGACCTCAGAGGTGATCAAGTCCGTCCTTCCCGTTTTACAGATAGGGAAACTGATGCCCAGAAAAGTGACTTGACGAAAGCCTCAGAGCTGGTAAATGACGGGGCTCAGAGCACAATGAGTCCTGGCCTCTAGGGACCTCATCGGGAAATCGGGAGGAAGGCATTATATTCATTTATCTTCCCCAGTGCTATCGGGCTAAACTGGAACACTTATCCCAAAAGTTTATAGTCTACTAGTAGTCATCCTTCTATGATTATTGAGTGTCAAATTCTAGATTTACTCTGTTCATCCCTTAGTAAACCTTATTGATCACCTACTATGTGCCAGGTACTGTTTTAGTCTCTGGGCATAGAGCAGGGGATAAAACAGACTAGCATTCCTACCCTCATATAACTTGCATTCTGTCAGGGGAGAAGACCAATAAACATATAAAGAAGGAAAGTGAAGTAAGTTGGATAAAGATAAAAGAGTAAAACAAAGCAGGGAGGAGGATGGAAACTGTTAGAGGCTTGGGGGATGGGGAGAGTTGGATTTTTGAACAGAGTGATCAGAGAAAGTGACACTCAGAAACCCTGAAGGAGGTGAGAGGTGCCGTGGAGTGGGATGGGGGCTGTAGGATGGGGAGAGTGTTCTAGGTAGGAGGCTCAGCAAGTGCAAAGGCCCTGAGGCTTGAGTCTGCTGAGGTATCTGGGGAACATTGAGAAGGACCATTTGGCTGGAGTGAGTCGAGCAATTGGGAGGGTGGTGGGAGATGGGGTCAGAGAAGTGAGGGGCAGAGGGGATCTGTAGGACCACGTGCGTTACCAGAAGGACTCTGGCTTTTACTCAGAGTGAGATACGGAGCCTTCAGAGAGCTTCCTGCAGAGGAGTGACAGGATCTGACAGTGTTTCTAAGAGGAGCTGGCTGCTGCATGGAGAATAGATGGGAACAAGGACAGAAGCAGGGGGACCATTTAAGAGGCTGTGACGATAATCCAGTGACAGATGATGGGACTTGGCCAGAAGGGGACAGTGGAGGGAGATGTGTCCTGGTCATGATTTGAGGCAGCACCAACAGGACTTCCTGGCAGGTTAACATTGGTCCTGATAGGAGACTTCGGCACCTTAAATGCGAAGCAGATGTGCTTTGCGGAGAAGGCCACTGGGTTTCAGGTACAAGGGTCTTTCTCATTCTTCTAGACCCTTCCTTCAGGTCCCCTTCCCCAGAGTCAGCAGGGAAAGGTCTCAATGTGTCTCCCTCCAGTGAGGGACCAAGCCCTCCAGCCAAGTAAATGTGAGTGTGTGTGTGTGTGTGTTTGGGACAGGGAAGTCACTTTGATTCTTCCTCTCCTGTCCCTTTATCTGCTCCCCCACTTTCTCTTTCCTCATTTTGATAAAGCTCTAACTGCTCACCAGGCCTACAAGCACCTGCCCTATGGCACTCCTGTAAGGCCACTCTCCAGCCCCACTGACCTTCCTCCTTCAGCTCCTGCCAGCCTGTCCCACCTCTGGACCTTTGCACGTGCTGCTCAGCCCTACTCTTTGACTAGTGGCTCTTTCTTACCTTTCAGGTCTCAGCTCAAATGTCACCTCCTCAGAGAGGCCTTCCCTGATCAGTCACCCCGGGTGCAGTTGCTGCTTTCTTCATAACACATACCGCAACTTGTAATGATTTATTTATTTGTTTACTTATTGATTGTTTCTTCCCTCACACCCTAAGGCATTAGAAAGACAGGGAAGGAGTTGGTCTTGTTGACTGTCAATTCCCCAAGTACCAAGCTGAGGACCTAGAGGGGCAGATTATTGGGGAAGTGTGGCAGAGCCTCTGAGATGGCCTGAATGACCCCCCGTCCTGGTATCCACGCCCTTGGGCCATTTCCTCTACACAAAATAGGGCTGACCCTGTGTGATCAATAGTTGGGAGGTGATGCTGGAGGTGACAGCATGTGCCTTCCGTGCCATATACATGTATATGTATATATATATAAAGGCTTTTAAAGGATATTTTTCTCCCTCCCTCCCCTCATACATATACATAGACACACACACACGTGTGCGTGTGTGTGTGTGTGTGTGTGTATAAATCTCCTACTGGGTTAGCTTCTCTGAACCTTGACTGGTACACAGGCCATCAAGTATATGAGCCCTGAAACCAAACTACCTAGGTTCAAATCCCAGGTCTACCATTTACCTACTCTGGGACTGTGGACCATTTCTTAATCTTTTTGCCTTGATTGCCTCATTATAAAATGGGAATTATACCTACTCCCACTGAGTTTTATGTATTAAATGAATTAATAAGTTAAAAGGCAGCTAGAACAGTGCCTGGCACATGGAAAATGCTATGTGAGTATTAGCTATAGCTTTTGGTACTTAGCACGTAATAGGTGCTCAATAAATATTCTCCAAACTCACGGCTGTTTAGTGAATGAGAGGGGCCCCTGGTTCTTCGGTGCCATGCTCCTTCCCAGGGTTGCTTCAGAGTTCCAAGTCTTCATATGCAGGTGGGCTTTTAAAGGATATTTCTTCCCTCTCTTCCTCCCTCCCTCCCTCCCTCCTCTCCTTCCTTCCTCTCTTTCTCTTTCTTTCGTACATATACTAAAAAATTATCCATTGTTTACCTGAAATTCAAATGTAACTGGGCATTAAGCTTTCCTCTATTTTATCTGGCAACCCTAAACATGCCACATCTTCTCAGAGGCTTAATGAGGTCACCTCTGTGTGTCAACTTGGCCAGTTATTCAATGAAATGTTAATCTAGGTGTTGCGGCAGACGTATTTATAGATGTTATCAAATTTCATAATGACTGACTTTAAGTAAAGGAGTTTATCCTAGATAGTCTGGGTGGCCCTGATCCAATCAGTTGAAGGGCTTTATGAGCAGAGCTGAGGCTTCCCTGATGGAGACAAAATCCTACCTGGGGAACCTGTGGACAGCAGCTTCCCTGGGGAACCTGTGGACAGCAGCTTCCCCCCCTGCCCTCTCTGATGCCTGTCCTAAGATTTCAGACTTGCCCCACCAGCTCCCACAATTGCATAAGCCAATTCCTTGCAATAAATCACCTAATACATATCTCCTGCTGGTTCTGTTTCTCTGCTTGGGCCCTGATGGATGCACTCCATTTCTTCTCCACCAGGCAGGGGCTTGGTCACTTGTACAGCTGGTTTACTTTAGATTTCAGCTTTAACGTCATCCAGTTCGAGGGTTAGGTTGATGGAACCCAGAGGGGGAACAAGGGGTTTCAACTCAGAGGAGAGACCGGGTAGAATGCTAAGTCTTGAAATATCTGAGGGCTGCTGTCATGATGTTTGTTGTTTTCCGGCTGCCGGACATGGATTTCCCCTTTACACTCCCCTCTGATGTCTTTTGGGGGGAATTACCTCATCTCCTCTGATTACAGTCAGGCGGAGAAGAAGGTAATCAAAAGCTCCGCCCTCTCATAGCCTCAGTGTGGGCCCCTGACACAGCCCAGGCCAATCAGGTGCTCCCTCCCTGGATCTGCATTCCAAGCAGGTCCATTCATTCAGTGATGCCCTGAGGGCTCCTTCCAGTATTCCAGTAAATTCCCTTTTGCAAAAGCCAGGCACAGCTGGTTTCTTTTTCTTTCTTTCTCTCACTCTTTCTTCTCTCTTTCTTTTTTTCCTTTCTTTCTTTCTTTCTTTCTTTCTTTCTTTCTTTCTTTCTTTCTTTCTTTCTTTCTTTCTTTCTTTCTTTCTTTCTTCTTTCTTTCTTTCTTTCTTTCTTTTTCTTTCTTTCTTTCTTTCTTTCTTTCTTTCTTTCTTTCTTTCTTTCTTTCTTTCTTTCTTTCTTCCTTCCTTCCTTCCTTTCTTTCTTTCTTTCTTTCTCTCTTTCTTTCTCTTGCTCTTCTTTCTTTTCTTTCTTTCTTTCTTTCTTTCTTTCTTTCTTTCTTTCTTTCTTTCTTTCTTTCTTTCTTTCTTTCTTTCTTTCTTTCTTTCTTTCTGTCTTTCTTTCTTCCTTCCTCTCTCCTTTTTCTTTCTTTCTTTCTCTCTCTCTCTCTCTTTCTCTCTCTCTCTCTTTCCTTCCCCTCTCTCTCTTTTTCTCTCTTTCTTTCTTGGCATGGCTGGTTTCTGCAACTGACTCCCTTCTTCATTGTTGTCCTTTCCACTAGAATGTAAGCTCCAGGACAGCAGGGACTGTTTGGCTCAGTGCAGTATCCCCAGTGCCTAGAACAGTGCTTAGCACATAGCAAGTGTTCAGTGAAATGTTTGTCGAATTACTATACAATAGTCAGGCCTGAAGGGAAGGCTGACTCCAGAATAATGGCTGATGGATTCAGTCTCCATGAGGTAGGTTTTGGGGTTTCCTCTCCTGTAAAATAGGAATAATGGGAATACCTACCTCCTGAGGTTACTCTAAGGATTAAATGAGTCAATAGCATTCAAGTACTTAGAATAAGACCTGGTATATAGGAAGCGCCATAAAATTAGTGCTAATTGGGAAAACAATCAACCCTTGTTTTGAACAGGGGTATCAGCTACCATCGTTATTTAGGTTTCACAGCATTCCAGGTACTGTGCTAAAATCTTTTAAAAAAATTTTTTATTGGAGTATAGATGATTTACAATGTTGTGTTAGTTTCTGCTGTACAGCAAAGTGAATCAGTTATACATATATATATATATATATATATATATATATATATATATATATATATATCTCCACCCTTTTTTAGATTCTTTTCCCATATAGGGCATTACAGAGTATTGAGTAGAGTTCCCTGTGCTATACAGTAGGTCCTTATTAGTTATCTATTTTACATATAGTAGTGTGTATATGTCAATCCCAATCTCCCAATTTATCCCTCCTCCCCTTACCCCATGGAAATCATAAGTTGCTTTCTACAACTGTAACTCGATATAGCTTATATGCGGGATCTAAAAAAAGGTACAAACGAACTTATCTACAAAACAGAGTTACAGATGTGCTAAAATTTTTATACACATGATCTCGTTATTTTTTTAAAAATAAATTTATTTATTTATTTATTTTTGGCTGCATTGGGTCTTCATTGTTGGGTCTTCGTTGCTGCGCGTGGGCTTTCTCTAGTTGTGGCGAGCGGGGGCTACTCTTCTTTGCAGTGCGCGGGCTTCTCATTGCAGTGGCTTCTCTTGTTGCAGAGCATGGGCTCTAGGTGCATGGGCTTCAGTAGTTGTGGCATGAGGGCTCAGTAGTTGTGGCTCGTGGGCTCTAGAGTGCAGGCTCAGTAGTTGTGGCTCGCGGGCTTAGCTGCTCCACAGCATGTGGGATCTTCCCAGACCAGGGCTCGAACCCGTGTCCCCTGCATTGGCAGGTGGATTCTCAACCACTGCATCACCAGGGAAGTCCCGATCTCGTTATTTTTAATACCTTAAATTTTCCAACCAAAAAATGGATTGCCTTGTGAGGAAATGAGGCTCCCCTCCATGGGAAGTATGCGTTTGCGTGCTATTTGTACTGCGCTTGCTTTCTTGGAGGTGGCCGTCTCAGGCGTGGGTGGGCGCAGGCTGGCAGGATGAAAGGTCTGGTAGTGCTTCCCCTCCCCCTGGAGTAGGTCAGCCCTGTGGGGGCAACCCCAGCTGTGTTGGCTGCTGTTGGAGCCAACAATTTCCAGTGGTTCTAGCAGTTTCTGGTTCTAATACAAATAAGGTGACCCTCCCTCGTTTGCCTGGGATTTTCCGTTTTAGCACTAAAAGTCCCACATCCTGGGAGCCCCCTCAGTGCCAGGCAGATTGGGACGGTTGGTCATCCTAATTCAAGATGACCCAGAGGTGTCCTGACATGTGAGCAGAGCACAGCAATGGAGAATAATTGTAGCCTAGCAGGTAGTTAGCACCTGGGAAACTTGTCATCAGGTAGCAATGCCCTAGTCACCAGTAGGAGGCTCAGGGACAGAAGCCCCCTTCCAGTCTGGTAGTCCGCGTGGGTAGGGTCCAAGGTGAGCTGGGATGTTAGGTAATGTAATAGGATGTCTTTGTCATTTCAAGTCCTAGAAAACTAATCTCAAATTGACTTAAACAGAAAAGGGAAGGTGAAATCTATGACTACAACTAGCTTCAGGTATGGTTAGATGCAGGGCATCTATATAACAACATCATCTAGATAAGGTCTAGATAAACGACAGCATCTAGATAAGGTCTCTCTCCGTCTCTTGGCTTTACTTTTTTCTGTGCTGCCTTTATCTTAGGCAGTGTCTCTTTCATCATGGTGGCCCTGGCTGCTCTAGGCTGACAATCCTCCCAGGTACAAGGGGGAAAAGAGAGAGATCCTCTTGGCCAACAATGTCAATATAAATCTTTTTTGGCTCTGATTGGTTACATGCTCATTGCTGAACCAATCACTGGGGGGAGGGGGAGCATGTAGGGAATGGAACAGTAAGTACTCTGATTGGCTTAGCCATGTTCCGCCCAAATCAGAGGGTCATGGCATCTGGGATATGGGGACCGGTGGGCTGAACTTGCAGGTATAACCAAATACAAATGATGATAGTAATAATGATAATAACAATGACAATAATAACGGCAGCCAGCATTTACATAGTGCTTACTCTGGTCTCAGTGGCAAGAAAGAGCGAGGATGTCTGGGAATTAGCTACATATATACCTGTTAAGGTGTCTTTGGAAACTCTTACATTGGGTGGGAGTTTGGGTTGAAAAATCAGTGGTGTTCAACCCTGGCTGTGTGTTAGGATCACCTTTTAAAGAATAACTATGGGCCCCACCTCAGACCAACTGAATAAGAATCTCTGGGGGTGGGACCCTCATGTTAGGGTTAAAAAAAACCTCTCCAGGTGTTTCTACTGCACCTAGCCTCCAGGACTAAGAACCGCTTGGGTAGCTCAGGGTGTCTTGGGTGAGGCATCTGTAGGTCTAACCACCAGCCAGGTGTTTCCTATGCTTATTATTGCTTGAGGGCCCCTGAATAAGGCCCTGCTTTCCATCACAGCTTGGCACCCTGGGATCAACAGATAAGGCTGCTCCCGGCCAGAGGTGAAAGGCCTGGGTGCACCTGCTGGCCACCTGAGGGCTGAGAGGATGAATATCTCAGGCACTCTGTCACCATTCTGCAGTGCGAACTTGATCCAAGTTCTCTTTTATGAGTCTGTGAATCTTTAAAATTGCCCTACCCCCTGTAGAAGGACCCCAGTTTCATTACCTGATAGGCTCATTTTCCTGTGAAATTAACGGTGTCTTCCTTGGAAGGTTTTAAATTAGATCTTGCCTCTTGTGTTGACTTGAGAATTAGTTCTCCTCTCCTAGGTGTGGACCTCCTTTAACAGAATGGAGCTTCTTTAACAGAATGGCTACCTGGGGCAGAAAAAGTTATTCTGTCCTTATTTACCCAATGACATTACCAGTGACAATTGTACACTGAATTTTCCTGATTGTAATATTCAAGAAAGCTTTATGGGAGCTGGTTATATCACAAAGATTCCTTGATAGGTGTGTGATTGGGAATAAAAATTTATTTTCTTATAGCAACAGTGTTATTAAAATCAAGGTGGGGCTTCCCTGGTGGCGCAGTGGTTAATGCAGGGGACATGGGTTCAAGCCCTGGTCTGGGAAGATCCCACATGCCACAGAGCAACTAAGCCCGTGCGCCACAACTACTGAGCCTGCGCGCCTAGAGCCCGTGCTCTGCAACAAGAGAAGCCACCGCAATGAGAAGCCCGTGCACCGCAACGAAGAGCAGCCCCGGTTCGCCGCAATTAGAGAAAGCCCGCGTGCAGCAACGAAGACCCAACGCAGCCAAAAATAAATAAATACATAAATACATAAATAAAATTGAAAGAAAAATGAAAAGAAAACCAAGGTGGTTTTTCAAGCTAGCCCACAAAGATCTATCCAAGTCCTGTGAATAATCGTAGAAAGTGCTGGAATGGAACAATAGGAATAACTTTTCACTTATAAAAGTTATCTAACATTTTTGATAGAAAAGAAACACTGATTCAGAGTTAATAGAATGTGTCATTAGAAAACTATTTACATCTCCCTCTTAATACGTGTGTTTTGGGCATATAGTACAATACGTTTATCTTTTTGTTTTTCCACGTTCTGTCTTCTGTGTCCATTTTATTTCATGAGCCAGAATAATAATACAGCAAATGAGTGGTGTGTGACAAACACATTTATCAATGGCCGTCCCGGTAATGACCGTCTTTCACGATCGACACGCATAAGGGGGCCTGCCATCCACAGCCCTACTGTTCACCCTCTGCTGAGCCCGAGGTGGTGATCCCACACAGGTCGTTTCTGCCCACTCCTGGCCATGCTGAGTAACCCAGCAGCCCAACGTGCTGTGTGGCAGAAACATTAATTACTGGGGCACCGCTTCTCAAGGAGAGCCACGAGGATGTCGGGGGTGAGCCTGTGAAAGGTGGAGGATACCTCTGGGACAAAGGCACAGAGCTGAGGGAGGGGCCTGGGGCTGCCCCCCACCCCCCCACCCCGCTGTCTCCCTGGGGAGCGCGGTCCAGCTGGACCGACTTGTTCAGGGCCTGTGTGGCCAAGTGTCCTAATCATAACATCGCCATCTTTTCTAGCATCCCTGTTGTCGGGGCTGGAAGGGCTGCAGTATCCAGGTGCTTTCATTTCCGGATGAGAAGCTGAGGCCAGCGAAGGCTGTGGCTTCCATGCTCAGGGTCCCACAGCCAATCAGAGGCGGTGCTGGCCTTGAACTCACATATTCTGACCACTGGTGCAGGGCCCTTTCTACTCTGCTCTGACACCTCTCTCCTCTTTCCTGTATGTTTCTCAAATTCTGCTTAAAGACAGCAGCTGTTCTGTCATCCTAAGCACGCATATTAAGCACACTGGAGAGCCCCAGGGGGTCAGGGCACCCCTCTTTTTGTCCTTTTCTGGGCCTCGGGTGCCCCTTGAGAGCTCCCATTACTCTTCAGGGAATTTATTTGCTTACATGTCTTCTTCTAGTAGAATGTAAGCTCCCTGAGGGGAGGGACTGTGTCCCATTGGTTTCCTTATTGCCCATGACAAGCTTGGGGTCCCACCCAGAGAAGGCACTTGATAAGCGTTTGATGAATGAACGTGTGAGCGTCACAGCATGATGTTCAGTAAGTCCCCTACATACGAACGGGTTCCTTTCTGAGAGCGTGTTTGTAAGTCCAATTTGTTCATAAGTCCAACAGAGTTAGCCTAGGCACCCAACTAACACAATCGGCTATATAGTACTGTACTGTAATGGGTTTATAATCCTTTTTCACACAATCATACATAAAAAACAAACAAACAAAAAATAAAGAAAACACTTTTAGTCTTACAGTACAGTACCTTGAAAAGTACGGTAGTACAGTACAACAGCTGGCGTACAGGGGCTGGCATCGAGTGAACAGGCAAGAAGAGTTACTGACGGGAGGAGGGAGAGGAGGTGGGAGATGGTAGAGCTGAAGGATCGTCAGCAATAGGAGACGGAGGGCCAGCTGCACAACCACCTGTAGAGGATGCACGCACGTGACAATGTACACCAGACACCTGAACTAACATGTGTTTGGACATGCGAACGCACGTTCGTGTCTTTGAAAGTTCGCAACTTGAAGGTTTGTACGTAGGGGACTTACTGTATTTTCATTCCAGATAGAATTCCAAACTATTCCTCTGCCCCCACCTGCCCCCTCTCAGCTAGAACCACTCCCCAGTCTGAGCTCTAGTGCGTGGGTGTGTGGTGAGCTCAGCTGTGGCTATTTTACCCCAGGATTTAAAGGCTTTGCTGCTCACGAAGCTCCTTTACTCGAGGCTCATCCAGTCCCCCAGCAGCCCAGGGAGGGAAGGATACAGCTATTCCCATGACCCCTTCCAGATGAGGCGACTGAGATTGGGTTCTCGTCTAGGCCAAGGTCATGCAGGAGGTAAGTGTTGGGACCAACCTTGGAGACAGGTCCGGGTGCTAAATCCCATCCTCTTTCGGCTGCAAGTGAGCCTCCAGGGATTGTAGAAAAGTAGCTCCTGGTCAGGGGTGAGTTGTGGATTGCGTGTTCCTCCGTGTGCTTATGGGGTTCCTCAGAGCCCTCTGGGGTTCTGTGAGGTTCCGTCTGACCACCACTGCTTTGGGGATTTCTTCTTCTTATTTCTTTTTTATAGATTTATTTATTTTTATTTATTTATTTTTGGCTGCGTTGGGTCTTCATTACTGTGCGAGGGCTTTCTCTAGTTGCGGCGAGCGGGGGCTACTCTTCATTGCGGTACGTGGGCCTCTCACTGTCGCGGCCTCTCTTGTTGCGGAGCACAGGCTCCAGATGCGCAGGCTCAGTAGTTGTGGCTCATGGGCCCAGTTGCCCCGCGGCATGTGGGATCTTCCCAGACCAGGGCTCGAACCCGTGTCCCCTGCATTGGCAGGCAGATTCTCCACCACTGCGCCACCAGGGAAGCCCTGGGGATTTCTCCTTTAAGTGATGACTGTAGAGCCGGTCTCTCTGCCAGGATTAAGAAGAGCGAGATACAAGCTGTAGCTCCAGTCCTGGCTTTTTTTTTTTTTTTTTTTTTTAATACCTGGCTTTGACCCCTGCAAGCTGCGTCTCCTCTCTGAGCCTCGATACCCTCACCTGTGATGTGAGCTCATCAGAACTCATGGCTCCACCGTCCATGAGAAAGGCAGGGCCCCACCAGCCAGCTCCCATGTCCCCTGGGCTGGCCTGGTCAAGAAACAAAGCGCTGATCCCAGGCTCCTCGGATCCTTTGGCTGGAGAGGAGTCTTCCTGTCTTGGGCAATTCTGGAAGATTCCTGAAGAATGTGGGTTCTGTGCCCGCAGCGGCTCCCTGACAAGGCCACGTCTCAGGCTGAGGGAGTTCAGAAGCTCAGGGAGCAGCTGGAGAGGAGCAGACCCACAGCTGTGCTGAGGACCGGGAAGGAGGCCCGGGGGAAGGAGCGTTGGCAGGGCCGCCTCCCCGGCCCTGCTCCTCCCGGACGCCCCGCATCCCACCTCCTCCCATCACAGCCCTTCCTGAGGAGCCCAGGCCGCAGCATCTTGCTATTGCCTTGCCCCAGCTCCTCGGCCTCAGGCTGGAGATGACCCCCACCCCCGGAGGCAGCAATTTCCCAACGGGTTACAAGGGCTCACTCGGACAACTGTGCAAGGAAGAGAAGAAGAATTACAAGAGCTGTAACCGATAAACCCTAACAACCGCCTGGGGGAGACCCTGCCAAGTGCCTACAGGTCCCTTCCCATTTTATCCTCACGACAACCCGGGAAGGGTTACTGCCACCCCATTTTACAGATGACCAGACTGAGGCTCAGAGAGGTTAGCGGTCCCACAGCCGGTAAGTGGCGGCACGGGCATCTGAACCCAGGCAAGCAGGCAGGCTCAAGGGCAGGGTCTTAGTCTCCACGATCGCGCTCCGAGGAGAGGCTCATTCCCCTGGAATCGGACCTACAACTAGACTGGAAGTGGCAATTTGAAGGATGCGGTCCAGTGGCTGCATATGCCCAGCTGGGGCAGGGAAAATGACCTCCTCTGTGCCTACATATCCTTGGGACCCGGCATTGCAAACTGGGCTCCCGGCCACCGTTCGTAAGTGGTTCATGGGGTAAGAGATGGGGGCAGAAATCAAGAAAAGAATGAAAAACACTTTCTCCTTTTCTGAAAGGTGGAGTTCAGCTCTGCTGGGTCGTGCCTTTGTGACATTTATCACAAATGTCATTTGGATAAATTGGGAGTTTGGGATTGACATGTACACACTACTGCATATAAAATAGATAACTGATAAGAACCTACTGGATAGCACAGGGAACTCTACTCAATACTCTGTAATGCCCTATATGGGAAAAGAATCTAAAAAAGGGTTGATATATGTATACGTAAAACTGATTCACTTTGCTGTACACCTGAAGCTAACACAACATTGTAAACCAACTATACTCCAATAAAAAATGAAAAATAAATAAATAAAAAAATCTGAAAACTTAGGGGGAAAAAAAAAATCTTTGGTGCCTGTTCCCTCCATGTTGTCAGCTCCATGAGGGCAGCAGCCAGGGCACTTTTGGTCGCTTGATGAATGGCCAGCGCCCATCACAGTACCTGGCATGTGGGAAGTGACTGATGAATGTTGGCTAGTCCTTCCAGAGTGAGGAAGGTGCCACTTCAACATTAAGCATAAAGAATACAGCATGGGGTGTGGGTTTTCTCATGCCGGGGGCTGAGATATTAGCCTGGAGCTCTTGGTCCTGCCCCAGGCTCCCTCGGATGTCCCCGTGTTTCAGGCCTGGGGTGTTTGTGTCCTCAGCCTTGTGCTGTGAGGGCTGGTGGCCTCTGTCCGGTGGCCTCTGTCCTGGGCAACAGCTTCTCACAGAGACACCTGCTCATTCGTGGCCAGAACCCCCAGGCTCCATGTGATGCCATTTCTCAAACTCTGCCCTGCCAGGAAAAAAGTGGGGCCGAGAGAGGGATGGGTGCCCGGGATCGGGGGCAGAGCTGGGGCTACGTCTCGGCAAGCACGGACTTGCTGTACAACACTGTGGTTTACCTTAAACAAATTCGTGCAACTTTTACATTCTTCTCAATAAAGCACATTTGAATGCATAAAAAAATCAGGTGTATTGATGGATGGGTAAAGGCATAAGAGACAGATAGATATGTGATAGAGAAAGTTTAGTAAAATGTAAATGGTACAGTCCGGGTGGTGAATATACCTACGCTTGCTGTAAAATTCTTTCACTATGTCTGTTTTAAAATGTTCACAATAATGATGATCTGAATGGTAATGCTTAACTTTATTTCTGCGGTTCAACAGCTTTTCAGGCTCTTCCTCCAAGGATAACATTGGCATATACTTCAGGGATATTTGGATGAAATGCATAAAACTGTGTGTGACATTTGCATTTTTTATACTAATAATTCAGTTATTCACTGACTTCTACTCAGGGTGAGTTGTAACATGGCATGTTAATGCTTCAGATACGACCGTTCACCAGAAGGAAGCAAAACAATGTGTTATAGCACATGTGTGGCATTGTTAGAAATAATTGTATAACTTTAAAATAATCACGTTGAAAAATTTACTGATTATCACTACATACAGAAGATGCTACGTAATTAATAGCACCATATTAAATAAACACAAACCCCTATATGTATACAATAAAAAAATCCTCACATTCGCTTTAATATATACAGTACAACCTAACCTTTCTGTGCCTCAGTCTCTTCATCTGTGAAATAGTGATACTAAGAATACTTGCTTGTGGGGTTGCTGTGAGGACTGAATGAATTTTATTGTATTTAAAGAACTTAGAATAGTGCCTGGCACCTAGTAAGCAGTATGTAAGATGAGCTATTATTATTATCATTATCATTATTAATTTCTGTTACCTATGAAATAGATGTCACTTATCAGTTAGAGGTGTGTGGTCCCCATCCCAGTTTTCATCACACTTTTAAGAGTCACATACACACTTTGGAAAGGAAGGGCTGTGTTTCTGTAAATCGTTGTTGCTTTGGTGTATTAGTTATCTACTGCTGTGTAACAAATTTCCCCCCAAACGTGATGGTTCTGGGAAAAACAACATTCATGATCTCACAGCTTCTAAGGGTCAGGATTCAGGCGTGGCTTAGCTGGGCGTCCCTGGCTCAAGGTTGCTCACAGGCCTTCAGTGAAGGTACCAGCAGGAGCTGCATCAGCTCAAGACTCCACAAGGCAGGAGCTGCCTCTAGCCTCATCCCCTGGCAGGATCAGGTCCTTGCAGGCTGTTGGTCTGAGAGCGCCCTCAGTTCCTTGCCACATGGGGCTCTCCATAGCTCAGCTTACAACTTGGCAGGTGGCTTCATCGATGAGAGCAAAGAAGGGCCAGAGAACAACAGAGAGATGGAGAGTGAGTGAGTTCAGTCTTTTATAACCTAATCTCAGGAGTGACACCCATCCTTTTTGCTGGTTTGTATCCTTAGAAGCAAGTCATGCTCCAGGGGAGGGAATTTGACTAGAGCATGAGCACCAGGATGTGGAACCATTGGAGCTGTTTTAGGAGCCGCCTGCCGCCCCTGGGGCACCAATTTGAGATCAGGTGCTTTAGAAAGAACACGGGTTTGGAGTCAGGCAGAAACAGTTTGATGCCAGCTTTTCTCTTTACCTGCGACGTGAAACTTGCACATTTCTCAGCCTCACTGAGCCTTGTCTGTAAAATGGAGGCCGTTTCACCTGCCCCACTGGGGCCGAGCTGAGGATCAAGTGTGATCCACCTTGATAGGCTGCCTTGACCCGTGTATTAGTTTCCTAGGGCTGCTGTAACAAATTACCAAACTTAGTGGCTTAAACAGCCCAAATGCATTATTTTATAGTTCTGTAGGTCAGAAGTCTGACACGGGCCTCACTGGGCTAAAAATTAAGGTGTTGGCAGGACCACATTCCTTTCTGGAGGCTCCGGAAGAGAATCCAATTCCTTGCTTTTTCCGGCTTCTAGAGGTGCCTGCATTCCTTGGCTTGTGGCCCCTCCCTCCATCTTCAAAGCCAGGAATGGTGGTTGAGACTTTTTTGCACATCACCTCACTCTGACCCTCTTCCCTAGTCACACCTCCCTCCGCTCTCCTCTTCTGCTTCCCTCGTCCTCTTTTAAGGCCCCATGGGATTACAGTGGGCCCACCCAGACCCTACTAAAATAGGATAATCTCCCTATTTTAAGGTCGCCTGATTAGCAATCAATTCCATCAACAAC
Organism: Eschrichtius robustus; assembly: GCF_028021215.1. Lineage (NCBI taxonomy): Eukaryota > Metazoa > Chordata > Mammalia > Artiodactyla > Eschrichtiidae > Eschrichtius > Eschrichtius robustus. Next base: position 11,846,106 of record NC_090826.1, on the reverse strand, counting down.
TGTGATTCCCCTTCGCCGCGTAAGGAAACATAGTCACATGTTCTGGGGATTAAGAGGTGGATTTTGGGGGGCCATAAATCCACGGGCTGCCCCATTGTCCCTGTGGTGTCCTGGCACCCAGAGGGAGGGGCCCTCCTTGGCACACCCAGAGGCCAGGAGGAAGGCGCATTTATTCTGCAGGAACAGGAGGAGGAGGCAGGTGCTGGACAAGGTGAAGTTTACGGCCATTCCTCCGGTGCCCCAGCTGTGTGTCTGACTCCCTCCGGGCTGCCCACGTGGTCCTGTGGGGCTGTTTTTATAGCCTTCTCTCCCTGGGAACAATGAATGGCCTGCTGCTCCCCAGCTGCCTCACCACAGGTGTCCTGCTCCTGGAGGCCACCCACCTGGGCCCTCTCAGGGGAAGGGAAACCGCTGGCGTCTCATGGTGGAGTTGCATCAGCAGAGGAAGGCCTCCTGGTTGCTATCAGCCCCATGTCGCAGCTCGACTCCCGCTGGGGGGTCGCCTGGGTGGGAGGGAATCTGGGTGGGTCAGCAGGTTCCAAATTTGTCCCGAGGCCACCTTACAAATTTTGCCTGTCCCACTGAAGATGTGTTTCTTGCCTTCCGTGGGGAAACAAGAGCCACCCTTTTTGGGCTGCAGGGAGGGGACAGGGATCCCTGTGAAGCTGGTTTGTTGGGCCTGGATTGCTGTGCCATCTGTGCTGCTTTGCTCTTCCTTGGTGGGGCTGGGCTGGGGTGGTGAGGGACGTATCATCTCACCATCTAGTGGAGAGGTGTGGGACTGCAAGCTGTAACTGCCCAAGAACCGTCTACACTGGAGTTATTACCCTAGGGCAGTGGTCCCAAGCTGTGCCACAGAATCACCCAAAGAGGTCTTGAGAAATACATCTGCTTGAGCCCCACTCCACGCCTCCTTCATCAGAAAACCTGAAGTTTAGCTTTGGAATGTAGATCCCCAAGCCCTACTTCTAAATTCTAATTTACTAAGTTTGGGATAAGACCTGGGAATCTGAATTCTTAACATGACTTCTCCACTGACTCTCAAGGGCAGCTTGACGTGAACACCACTGCTTTTAGCAGCCCATAAGATAAATGGCCAACTGTGGGATGTGGACTTTTTAAAAAAAAGCTGATGCTCTATTTGGTCATATTATTACAAACATAACATCCAGGTTAAGGAAGGATATAATACAGTGGTTAAAAGTATCTGGGTTCAAGAGTCCTACTTTTGCTACTGCTGGTTTTGTGACCTTGGGCCAAGGTCTTGTCTGTCAGGGTTGTTGCAAGAACTTGAGACAATAAATAACGTGTAGAGCACTTGACACAGGGCCTGGCCCTCAGCAAATGGGCCCTGTCTGTATTAAGAGTCTACTGCTCAGATCCGTTGGGAGCTCTGTGTTTGATTTCAGTGACATATTTATGAAGGGGATGTCCAAAAGAGGAGGAGATGGAAGGGAGAGGAGAGGAGGCCATGAAGAAGAACGAAGGAGAAGGCTTGAGGGTCTGTAACTGGGAGTCAGAGGTGCAACGTGTGTGTTGTGCTGCTTAAGAAACACCAGGTTGCCGTCATGCAAGGGCTTCAGACGCTGAGTGAGAACTCTGTCTGTGCCCTGGAACACGAGTGGCTCCAGTGCCGTGCCTGGACCCCTCATGGAGTGTGGCCTGATCATGGGGGATACACAGACAAGCATTTGCTGCAGTAGCTCTTCACATAGTTATGGGCACACTCTTCACATATAGGTACATATACTTTGTACATACTTGTACACGTGCGTATATGGATGTTGATGTGTTAGAAAAAATAAAGTCAACATCACGGGGCTGTGGTTTCACAGAAGTAGGTAGCAATGTAGGGCCTGAGCCAAATTTAAAACACATGTATATGAAATGTTATGGACTGAAGGGTTACACCCCCCAAATTCATATGTTGAAACCTGATTCCCAATGTTTTGGTATTTGGCAGTGGGGCCTTTGGGAGGTGATTAGGTCACAAGGGTGGAGCCCTCATGAATGGGATTAGTGCCCTTATTTAAAAAAGACCCCAGAGAGCTCCCTGGTCCCCTCCACCTCTTGAGGACACAATGAGAAGACAGCTGTCTGCCACCTGGAAGAGGGCTCTGGTGAGAGCCCTCAACCCTACCGGCACCCTGATCTCACACTTCCAGCCTCCAGAACTGTGAGAAATACATTTCTGTTGTTTAGCAGCCCCCAGTCTAGGGTACTAGGTTATAGCAGCCCGAATGGACTAAGACGTGAAATCAATAGTGTAGAGCTGGTTTGTGGGTGTGGCAGACACAGTCAGGGTAGTCTTGGGAAATCCAGCCTCAGAGGAACTTTCTGCTTGGGTTTGGAGATGGACCTCGGTGATGTTGCAGGTTGCTTTCCCATGAACGTAGACTGCACCCCACGACTCCACACACCTGAGGGGCTGCCTCTGTGAAAGGGGTGCCGTCTTTAGCAAGTCAGCCTGATGCTACTGTCGACCTCGACGCTGGAGTTCACGGGTTAAGTGGCCACAAAACAACAGCCCTGGGTAGTTCCAGAGAATGAAGGTGCCAATGAACTTGCCTGCTTGGTCCCCTGCCCACCTAACAGGAGTCTCCCACAGGCTTCTCCCCTTCCTGGATTGTTTGTTTTCCTCACAGCTCCTGCTTTCATGTTCTGTTTCTTTTTTTGTCCGCTATTTGAGGCCAGAGGCATTGTTGGGTCTACAGCTCTCCCTCAGACAGGACCATCTGCCTGGAGTGCCAGGCTCCAGGTGTTCTCGGGCTCAGTGTTCCTGGGGCGACACTGGCTCTGCCCTCGTGGCTCTGGACTGACCTGTGTTGTGAACTAGAGCCAAGTGGTCCCAGAGAAGACCCTTCTGAACCGAGCGGCATTGAAACCCCGTCACGAAATGAAAAGTGGGGCGACATTCCTCGGGGTGTCCAGACAGCGGGTGGCAGTGAGGAGACACAGGGTGGCATCCTTCCCACAAATGCAGTTTGGCCTCTAACTTTGCCATGTCACGAGTTCAAAGGAGGGCATCTCTAGTTAGGAAGATTGGGTCAGTCCAAAAAAAAAAAAAGAATTTAAGATTACTTCATCTTTCCATGTTATTCTATGTGATGCAGATAGAGTGCTTGAAATTCATGGGTAGGTTGTGTGCGTGCCTGCATGTGAGCATGTGTGCATATGTATGTGGGATGTAGGGGGTAGGAGAAGGGACAGGAACCGCTTTGGGGTCAAGCCTAGTGGACGGTGAGTAGCTTAACTTGTCTCTTTTAAGGTCAAGAGACTGAAACCCAATTCCAGTCGACTTAAGCAGGCAGTGGGGGGGCCTGTGTAGGAGTGTCGTGGACTGAAGTGTGTCCCCCAAATTCATATGTTGAAGTCCTATCCCCTAGTACCTCAGAAGGTGACTGTATTTGGAGATGGGGGTCTTTAAAGAGGTGATTAAGTTAACATGCAGTCATTAGGGTGGACCCTAATCCAATATGACTGGTTCCCTTATAAGAACAGGAGATTAGAACACAGACACACACAGAGGGAAAACCATGCGAGGACACAGGGAGAAGACGGCCATCTACAAGCCAAAGAGAGAGGCCTCAGGGGAAACCAACCCTGCCAACGCTTTGGTCTTGGATTTCTAGACTCTAGAACTGTGAGAAATTAAATTTCTGGTTTTTAAAAAGCCACATTGTTATGCTGACCCTAGCAAACTAATACAGGGAGGGAATGGGAGAGGTGGGAGGGGTTAGGGTATCACTTAACCAACCCGCAGGAAGCAAGGGTGGACCTGGCTTAAGGGACAGTTGGATCCCGGGAATATGGCAATCCGCCCTGCTCCCTCCCCCATCTTATATGGGGGTCTGGTTTGGCCTCATTCTCTCGGCATCTCCCTGTGGGAGGGACATGGCAGCCTGTGACTCTGGGGCACATCTCATAGCTCAAGATCCGAAAGGAAAGCAAGAGCTAACCTTCCACTCACGATTTGAAACCGTCTAGGTAGAGGTTCTGATTTTCCTTCTCAGATCTCAGGGCCAACTCCTGGGGCCATCGGCAGTGGCCAGGATGGGGGTGCTGCAGGGTTGGGATTGTTCCAGCCAGGATCACGTGCTCTGTGATCCGAAGTCGGGGGTGGGGGCGATGGGGATGGTGGATGCCACAGGGCAACAGAGCACCATGATCAGCAGGGCCCCAACGCCAGGAATTACCCGTGATGAGCGTGGAACAATCCCCCAAGGCCAGCAGAAGAGGGGAAAGTGTGCTCAGCAGAGACACTGAGGCCCAGACAGGGAAAGGAAGTGGCCCAGGCCACACAGCCTGTGTCTGTGGCTGAGCGGGGGGGGCGGGACAGCCGGCCCCTGCTAGGTCTCCAACTCCTAGCGTGTTTGGAAGAGGAATGTGGGCTGGCACATCAGCTGCTGCCAGGCTGCATCGCTAATTTGCTTATTTCCTATTTTGTTTGTTTTTTAATAAGATGGGGAGGATAGAGGTGTGGTGTGAGATTAGCTATTATAAGTACTCACTCAGCCAGGCCATTCTGATCCCTAAATTATTACCCTGCCTTTGCGCTTTAAACCCGTAATTTACAGAGCAATTTTCTGCCAGGTGGAGGGAGTGTTCCAGTAATGCCGCACTTAACAATGGGACATCTCTTCAGCCCTGGGAACATCTGGCTTCAGGAACTTTTTACTGTAAACAGCTGGGTGTGGCCAGCCAGCCTCAGGCCAGTGGGTACCAGCCCAGACTCCGTAGAGAGCCAGTCTGCAGGGCTAAGATCCCAGCTCCCATGCCCTAGCTCCACCCACAAGGACCCTGGGAATCTATGTAACATCTCTGTGCCTCAGTTTCCCCATCTGTCGGATGAGAAGAATAATGCCAATCCAGAGCAAAACCACGTACAGCTGTGATTCTCAACCGCAGATGACTTTGCCTCCCCGGGGGACATCTGGCAAAGTCTGGAGAAATTTGGGGCTGTCATGACGGGAGGTGGGATGCTCTTGGCTTCTAGTGAGTAGGGACGAGGGACGCTGTTAAACATCCTGCGATGCTCAGGACAGCACTCCTCCTCCCCGCAAAGTGCCTCCAGGATGCTGGCCGTGGGGAGGTTGAGAAACCCTGCCATAAAGGACAGGGGCAAGTGTCCGGTCAATGTTGGCTCTTATTAGATGTGACCACTGAATTCTCACTCCTGTTTCTGGTGCTTCTGTAAGCTGTCAGGGACCTGAACTCAAGTTTCTTTTCCTCTCTGAATATCAGGGGGCTCATCTTCCCTGGGGTCCAGCTGCTAAGGGAGAGGAAGCATCTCAGGAAAGAAGGACCACCCCCTTCTCTGCCCCCTGGGCCACATTAAAGGATTCCACCCACATAGTCCCCTGAGAGTCACAGGGCACTCCATTCTCTCTCCAGATGTGAGACTCACTGGGCTGATCCCAACCCTGGTGGGCTTGTGACCTTAACCCACTGAGCCAGTGAGATTCCACCCTGAGACTCCGCTAGAACTACCGGGTGAGAGCCTCTCTCTTGTGCAGGGGTAGCTAAGCTGGGAGGTGGTGTGTCTCGTGGTAATTTTGCCAACTGTTGGAATCAGCCTGTCTGGGAATAAACCTGACGTAGAGAGAAGCAACGTCAGGGGACAAAGAAAGATGAAGATCCTGAAAATATCATTTACCATTCTGGATCCAAAGCTAGTTGTCCTACACTATTCTTTCCAGAAGCCAATAAGTTCCTTTTTGTGTTTAAACCAGTGTTTGAGTCGGGGTTTGTCACCTGTCACTGGCTAATACAGAAATCCCACCTGCTTTAGAATTTTTTTTCCCAGTTGTATTTTTCTAGGGCCTTGCCTCTTTTTTTCCCCCTTCGCCAAATCGTAAGCTTCTTGAGGGCAGGGCTTGTATAGAAAACTAAATTCTCTCAGGGTACTATGTAGCAACAGAACTTTCTGCCATGACGGGAATGCTCCGTATCTGTGCTCTCCGATCCGGCAGCCACCAGCCACAGGCAGCTATGGAGTGCTTGAAATGTGCTGGTGCAACTGAGAAATGGAATTTTAAATTTTATTTAATTTTAATTGATTATTATAGTAATTTAAATCGCCACACATGGCTTGGCTGCCGGATCAAACAGCATAGCTGTATAGCGTCCTGTACTGCTGGTGATGCTCTGTCGATTTTCATTGATTGATTGATTGATCTGTTCATTTGCTTAATGAACAGGGAGAGAGTGTGGGATGCAGTATTGGTGGATATAGTACGTGGGCAGTCACAGCCCCACGGGTCCCACGCGGATAACTGTAATGCAAAGTGGAGAACACAGAATGTTTCGGAGGAGGCCCAGATCAGATTCTCTGGAAGCTCAGGGTGGAAGTTCAGAGAGTAGCTGGAGGTGAGATCAGACAAGTTTCTCAGGGGGAGTAATCAAATACGAGATCAATTAATCAGTCTACATGCTGCTGAGGGCCCTTCTGGGAGGCAGGCCCACATCTGCAGGGCACGTGGACGGGTAGGGCCAGGCAGGATGGGTACAGGCAGATGGGGCTCAGGTTCTCAGCCCTGAAGCCGTGGGAGAGCCCCTTCACTCACCGAGCCTGTTTTCTCATCAGTAAAATGGAGTTAGTAACGGTACATGCCTCTTGGATGGCTTTAGGGTTAAATGAGATGCTTGTGCAAAGCACTTAGCAAGTAGCACGTGGATAGAACAAACACACAGACAAACTCTCAGCTGCTAATGATGATGGCAACTGAGTCCCCACCCCTGGGGGTGGCGTGGTGAAGCTTAGGACCCTCCCAGAGACCCAGCCCCTTACCTCAGTCCTGCATTGGGCTCTACCGCTCCATCGAGCAGGGCCTCCCCTAAATGCCAGAGCCGCCTGGGTTGTGGGAAGCCAACCCCAGGAAGATGCTCTTCCAGGTGCAAATGAATTGGGAGGAGCTGGGCGTTTCATTTGAGTTTGATCAAGTTTCATTTGAGGTTCGTTCCTCACCCTTGGAAACCAGCTGCACGTCTTGCAACCAACATGGCCTAAAATAGACATCTAGGGTTTCCATGTGGGGTGCTGGAAGAGGCACTTGGCATCTTTGTTGCCCCCAAGTCAGCTGTGCCCTGGGAGCCCCAGTGCCCATGGGCTGGTTATATCATTCTGCACCCCCCAGGGAAGCCAGTTGAACCATGAACCAGAGCAAAGGGAAAGAGGGACCCATTTTGCAGAAGGTGGGGGCTTGGTGTCCAATTGTGCCACTAGGGAACATCCTTAATTGCATCAGGGATGACACAGATGGACAGGAGCCAGATCAGGTGCGCTGGGAGTGGATAGAGACCCAGCAGAGGCTCTGCTGCTGCCTGATGGCCCTCCAGCCCCTCAGGAGACAAGCCTCTCACTCCCTCACTCCAGCCCCGTGGGCCTTTTTCCAGTCCCACTTACTGTGCTCCTCCCACAGGACCTTTGCACATGCTGACCTGCTGTCTACAATCCTCTTCCCTTTCTTCTGCACCTGCTGAGCTCCCCTCTGCCCAGGCCTCACCTCCTCTTGACTACATGAAAGCCCCATGAGATAAGCTCTCTGACGACCAGCTACCTCCGCTCTCAGGACCGGTCACAGTTACAATTTCACACCGCCCAGGAGTATTTGATTCACGTCTCTCTTCCCTGCTGGATGGGAAGCTCTGTGCGGGCAGAGGCTGGGCAGAATTTCATTCATGTCGTATCCTCAGCATTTAGCTCAGCGTCTGCCTGCCTGGAATGTTCTTCCCCCAGATCTTTGCAGGGGAAAGTATGTCTCAGCTCAAAGGTCCTCTAGGACAGCCCCACCCCCTTCATCACGTGTACCACTCATCACGTCTGAAATCAGTCACCCCAGTCATGGATGAGTTTCTTGTCTTCCTTTGCCAGGTTATATGAGTTCTCTCCCTGTATCCCCAGCACCAAGAACAGGCCCTGGTACCCAAGAGGATTTACTAAATACAGTATGTGTGGTCAGCCTGCTGAAACTGGTCGTGCCCAGGCCTGTCTCATGGTGTCTTCTAACTTTTCCAAATCCTCCCTGTTTAATGCACACTTCCCGAGTATTCACCCCCTGCCAGAACTTAGCAATGAGCTAGGGAGTCAGGCTGGGCTCCTGTCCTGGGAGAAACATACAGTCCGGCTCCCTGGGGTGGGGTTCCATCAGGGCCAGTCGGACACCTGGGTGGAGCCTTCAGACCATCCCCTACCTCCTGTGATTTGGGCTTTGCCAGGAGGGCCCAGCTGTCAGCCATGATCTTGATACTCAGCGTGTGTGTCTCTGGACTAGCAGCACAAGCTGGGAGCTTATTAGAAATAAGCTAATTTGGGGCCAAATAAGCTAATTAGAAATATGCTAATTTGGGGCCAAATCTCAGGCCCCAGCCCAAACCTCCTGAGTCAGCATCTGCATTCCAAAAATACCTGTCCCTCCCAGGTGCATGTTTTTTTTTTAAATGAATTTATTTATTTTATTTATTTTTATTTTTTGGCTGCTTTGGGCCTTCATTGCTGTGCGCGGGCTTTCTCTGGTTGCGGCGAGTGGGGGCTACTCTTCATTGCGGTGTGCAGGCTTCTCATTGCAATGGCTTCTCTTGTTGCAGAGCACGGGCTCTAGGGGCACAGGCTTCAGTAGTTGTGGCATGCGGGCTCAGTAGTTGTGGCTCGCGAGCTCTAGAGCGCAGGCTCAGTAGCTGTGGTGCACAGGCTTAGTTGCTCCGCGGCATGTGGGACCTTCCCAGGCCAGGGCTCGAACCCATGTGCCCTGCACTGGCAGGCAGATTCTTAACCACTGCGCCACCAGGGAAGCCCTCCGAGGTGCATGTTAAAGTTTGAGAAGCACCGAGATAGGACACCTGTGGTTTTACCGCTGCTACGGACTGAATGTCTGTGTCCTCCCCAAATTCTTATTTGAAAAATTCTAACCTGCAATGTGATGGTATTAGGAGATGGGGCCTTCCGGAGGTGATTAGGTCACGAAGATGGTGTCCTCATGATGGGATTAGTGCCCTTATAAGACATCGGACAGCTTGCTTCCTCTCTCTCTCCCTGCACTCTGGGAGGATACAATGAGAAGGCACCCATCTGTGAACCAGGAAGAGAGCTCTCACCAAGTGAATTAGCTGGCACCTGGATCTTGGACTTCCCAGCCTCTAGAACTGTGAGGAATAAACGTCTATTGTTTAAGCCCCCATAGTCTCCGGTATTATGTTGTAGCAGCCCGAGCTGACTGAGACGATCGCTGAAGATCTATTCTGACGATCTGGAAATGTGAATACCCCGGAAGAGGGATACGGTGAAGCAAGTGATATCAAGGGAGGGGTGACTGGTCAGATGTTCCCCTCCTGACAGCGGGGTTCTGGGACAGGAGGCAGCACTCTGATGGGGACAGTAGGTGCCTGACTTTTCCAATAGGACAGAATGCACCGGAGCTCCATTTTGAGTGCTGCCACCTGGTAATGTAAGTCCTGTGCTGGAAGGTGCGGGTGAGGGTGGGAACACCAACATGGTAGGGGGATGTTGCTCAGCGGGGAGGAACGAGCCTGGGATTTGGAGGCAGGTGACTGAGCTGGAGTCCTGCCTGGTCACGTCTTAGCTTAATGGAGCTGGGCAAGCCCCTCAGCCTTAACCTCAGTTTCTCCATCTATGAAATGGGTTAATAATCACCCCTCTCAAAGAGACTGAATGAGAACACACAGAGAAAAAGGCCAGCTCATCAATGAAGTGCTGTGTAGTAGTATTTATTGTTACAGTGTTAAAATTCACTCTTGGGAAGACATTCCGGGCCATGACCAGTAACTAAAGGTCAGGAACATCATCTTAGCTCATGGACAACTCGTTTCCTTTGCACCCAGAGACTCCCTGGGGTGCTAGGGCTCAGGAAATTCTCATCAGCCAACCACTGAGAATGATGTTAGTGTCAGAAGATGCTATTTCCCACAAGGCTTCTTTTTCTTGCCACTCCACTGCCAGGAGCCCGTTGGAACCTCGAAGGGCAGAGCAGAAGTGATGGTGCCCAGAAAATATGGGTTGTGATGGGAAGGGGGAGAGCTAGGCTTGGAGCACCGAACACGGAAGTCACATCTTGCCAAATCGTCCTGTTCTGCTGGACCCAGCCCCGTCCGGTGACCTAGAGATTGGGGGTCACAGTTCTGAGGTCCCTCCATGCTGGCTGGGCTGTGTAGAGACCCCTTCCCCTCGACTTCATTTGGTCCGGGTTCTCCTGTGGCTTCTCCTTGCCTCCTGCAGCCTGGGCTCCGATGATTGCGATGCTGACACGGACAGATTTCTCGGAGAAAAGCCCTGCTCAGCCAAGGACAAGAGAGCCTTGTCCACAGACAAGAGGCGTCTGGGGTCAGAAAGCTGAGTCCACCTGGCAGGTGCCATCTGATGGCTCCGGTCCCCAGCTTCTGGGAGGAACATGGGGTGTCTCTGCCCACCCCGGTTCTCCCCAACCTCTGGCAGCGACTACCTCTTTTTAAGGGGCCAGCACCCATGGGTGCAGGTGACAACAGCTCTCAGAGAAGCACATTCACATGGATCCGAGGTCCAGATGCCATGTCACCCTTTAAGGACCAAGACCATGACTCAGGCTGTTTGGACAGGATGTGGCAGGTCACTGTTCTGTGGGTGGCCGCTCTGCCAGCCTTTGTTAACCAGGTACCAGAACCTCTCTGCCAAGTCTGCACCTCCTGCTCTTCTTGCCCGCTCTTGAAGCAGAGTTCACATTTAGGATTTTTCCAGCAGACAGAGCTCACCTGATTTAACTCTGTATGGAGGCTGTTCATTTATCAGCCAACCCATCCTCACGTTGCAAAGCCAGCTCCAAACGCTTGCCTGGCTGCCAGGGATACAGAGCATCCGGGAGGCGAGAATGTGCTCTTAGGGCATCGTTTGGACCAAAAGGCGCATCCAAGTTTGCCCACGTTGCCCCAGGCCTGCCGGCCAAATGCTGCGAATGTTTCGGGCAGTGCCATCCCTGCCAGTGACCCCCCCAACTGTCCACTTGCCCATCTTGTCCCCAAGGGGATTGAGTCAGGGAACAGTGCATTGGTTTCAAATAATCAGACCTGCATTCAGGCACCTGTCGGTTTGCCATTCCTGCTCACCCTGCAGGAATAACTGCCTTCTGGGTTTGCTCCTTCCCGAGAGGCAGATCCTGGGGTGCCGGCTCAGCCAGCCTGGATGCTGGCTCAGGAGTGGCCTGTGGCATCAGGTTAGAGGGAGGTTTTAACTCCTCTCTCCGGCTGCGGACTCTGCAGCCTCCGATCCCGTGTGTGTGGCTGAATGTCATGAAGTTACTGGGTTTGGAACCTCCGCAAAGCTTCACCCCTTGTTCCAGAGCTTCACCCCTCGGGCCCTGGAATCAGAAATGTGTCCCTAGGAGACCAAACATTCAGACAAAAGGGGGCATCCACCTGTCCACAACGAGGCATTAGGTTTCCGGTGGTGAGAAAAGCTGTGCTTGTGTTAAGGTTGGGAAACCACGGTCTTCGGCTTCGGGGAGGAGGAATTCTCAAGTTCATCAGGGCTCGGGTTGTGCTTTTCCTTGAGGGGAAGTAATTCATTGGGTTGAAGCACATGCTTTGACGGTTCTTGGAGGCTGACCCGGCTTCTAGTCCTGGACATTCAAACCTCTTATAGACTGTTGGTGCCAAAGGCTTCAATGGAAGTCGAGCATCGTGGTTCCAACAAGTGATTTGCTTTGATAACCTAAGTGTGAGTAGAAATCCAATGCCACGTGCCCTTCCCTAATCATTCCTCAGCATTGAGGTCAATGAACTCAAGCCTGAACACATGGATCAAACTCATTTTCAAGGGTTATGTATGTGGGATTTTCCTCTTTTGGGGAAGTCAAGTCCTACTGGGGGCTCTAGAGAGTCTGAACATTAAACATTTCTTGCCCTCCTTTTGCATGTTGCTCCAATCAAAACAGTTGGAGAAGACTTCCCTGGCGGTCCAGTGGTTAAGATTCTGCCCTCCCATTGCAGGGGGTGCAGGTTCAATCCCTGGTCGGGGAAGTTCCGCATGCCGTGCAGTGCGGCCCCCAAAACAAACAAACAAAAACAACAACAACAAAAAACAGGTGGAGAGAACCAGTACAGTATCAGTACAATATCAGTTCTGTGTTGTAAATGGGAAATTAGACACCCACCCTGGACCCCATAACTTCCCACCTGTCTCCTGAGAGGTTACAAAGTGTTACAGACGTTAGCAAGTGTTAATCCTCACAACATCCCTGGAAGGGAACCAGAAGTATTGTAGATGAAGACATTGAGGCACAGAGAGGTGAGGCCACTGGGAAGAAGCCACACAGCAAAACAGTAGTAGAATCAAGAAGAGGGCCGGGGATCCTGTCCACCATCTTAGCGACCTGTGAGATTCAGCTCAATTAGGGCACTGGCGAGCACACCTGTGTGTCAGGTGACAGACGTCGCAACAAGGTTTGCTGGGTTAACGATGACAAGCGTTTCCCTGCTCCCAGTCCCAAACCCACTGTCACACTTGGTACAGTTGTCATGGACCTAACTCAGTCAACCCCGATCCTATCGACACGATATCCTTCATCCTGATGACCAGATATCTGCATTTCCTGGCAATGTCGCTGCTCAGCCCCACCCCCGCAGGGATGTCACCTGCCTCCACCCAGGACAGCCACTCCCGGGAGGAGGGAGCACGTAGCCCTTTAATATGTCCACCCGGATGCAACACACGGCTTTCAGGATGGGAATGACCTTCCCGTTTTGCCTTCTCCCAAGAGAGATTCAGCGACCCAAGTCAGAAGCCAAGTTATTGGTCATGGGGGGCATGTATGCTGGAGCTGAGACCTCCACCAGGCTGGCCAGAAGGGTCCACGCGGTGACCGGTCAGCCCCCAGCTTCGCTAGCTCCTGGTGCTGTCACTGCTGGGCTCTGCGTGTCTGGCTGGAGTCCCATCTGCTCCTCCCGGGAGGGTGTTTTGGGGGAACCCTGTGCCTCTTTCCATCCTGGTGGCTCAGTTCAAGGTTCCCGGGACCACTTGAACCGCTCAGTGGCCGAGTCACTCCGAGGTGGAGCCTTGATGACAGAGGCGCCGGGCGCCCTGACGGGCGTCCTGGGCCAGTCTCCCTCCAGTGAGCACGGAAGTCCACAGCCCGCTCAGGTCAGGCAGGCTGGTGCCCCCTCGTTCCTCGGGGCTCCCATCCAAAGTCACAGCAGTCTGCTGGGATTTCCCGGGGCTAGAGAAGCATCCTCAGGCCGAGATCACTATGTACAACAGCGACAGTCCCTGGCTGTCCTTCATCCCTTCGTCTCTCTGTGTTGGGTCTTGTGGAGCATCGACTCCTTACACGTTGGTGACCTCCAGGCCATTGTAGCCTTCCAGATGGCACTGCTCGGGCCCACCCTGGGAGTCGTCGTCTCCGCAATCTTCGTTTTGAAGAGAGCCATAGTCGTCGTGGAAATCGGGGTCTTTGCTGAAGCCCCTTCCTATCTTTCCCAGGGGCAGCTGAGAAGAGAGGAATGAGAACAAAGGACAGGAAGACAAGAAAAAAAGAACTGAATGTTCTTGGATCTGGGAAAGGTGGGGTCTCCAATTTCAATTGCTGTGTGACCTGACCTGACTACTCTGTACTCCTCCTATTAGTAATAATACTGCACTCCTCAGGGAGACTGAGAGGATTTTTGTGAGTTAACCTTAGGAGAGAGCTCTGTGTTCCCAGCTGGAAGGAACCAGTTTGTTACTGAGGGTGAGGGCAAATAGAGTCTTTCTGATTATCTACCGAAGTCTCTCACCTTCCTCCTCAGCAGGAGGAGTGGGGGTGAGAATGAGTGTGGGCGTGAGGTCTGACTGCATTCCCAGGTCAAGAAGAAATATTCCAGCATTGCCTGGTGTGGCAGAAAGAGTGTGGGTTTTGGAGACTCACAGACTGGGGCTTGGATCCCTGCTCTGCCATTTCCCAGCTGTGTGACCTTGGACAAGTCACCTGTCCCCTCTGAGCCTCAGTTTTCTTCGCTACAAAATGGGACTAATAATTCCTTTCTCCCAGAGTTGTTGCAAAGAGTGGAAATCCATCTGGAAAGCACACAGCAACGTGCTGGCAGACAGTAGCTATAATCATCAGACACGGTGGCCTCTCAGTAAATAGTTCTCTCTTATTTTGAACAGATCTCTATCAGGGTAGTCATGACAGTGCTTTGTAATTATTTATTTATTTGACTGCCTTTCTTTCTGGACCAGTGTTTCTCAACCTTTTTTTTCATTACTGCCCCTTTAAAAAGAAGAATTTTTAGACATTTTTTCCCTAATCACACTCCCACTATGAAATTTTCATGCCACAGGTATACTGTGCATCTGTTTATGTGCCATGCGTATAGCTGTGCTTTATGCGTAAAACGAGTAAGGTTTTTTGTGCCCTCCCTGAGCCGAACCAATTATGACCCCTTCGGGGGTGACAGCACCCCCAGTGGGAGTGCACAGTCTAGACTGAGAGCATCTTAATGGTGAGGGTGGTCGTTTATTCATGTTTATCTCCCACACTCAGGACGTGCCTGAGGTGCACTTAGTACCCGAAACTGTCCGCTGAATAAATGGAAGAATTTTGGATTATCCTCTTCTGTCGTCTGTGTCTATACACCTCCGTTTAGGAATCTGTGTCGCCCTGAGTCCGCATGACCAGACCCAACTACACATGTTCTTATGCACCAGAGGCTCATCTGCTGCTCTTGGTCAGGCCATTGGAGTTCAAAATCTAAGTCAGTGGCCCTTAGAGTTTAGGGTGTGTTGGAACCCTCTGGGCAGCCTTGTGGCATGCGGGGTTCCCCTTGCGCCAGAGGCCCTTGTGTCAGGAGGCCCAGGTGGGTCCCAGAATCTGCATGTTAAGCATCCACCCAGGTGAGTCTGATGCAGGCAGGTGAGACCTGCACTTCGAGATACAGTGACAAAGGCCCCACAAGGCTGAGTGTGTCTTAACCATCATGCAGGTCCCTTGAGGGTGGCTTCCAGGGCCTCTCTCCCAGCTGCACCTGTGACCTGGCCCATCGGCCCCCCTCCAGACGACACAAAGACCTTTCTTTCCCAGGCTGGGGGACCCCCAGGTAAACACATGGAGCGACCTACCCGGCCAGCCTTGTACTTGATCCCACCGCTGTTCTCCTCCTTCCCCGCCCGGGTGATGCTGGAGGCCCTCCCCGGGGGCGTTCCGAATCGCTCAGCCTCCCGGATGCCTGTGGAGCTGAGGAGAGACCCAGTGCAAATCAGCAGGGCTGCGGCAGCCGGGGGTGTGTGTCAGCTACTGCCATCCGGAGACACAGACACTCACTCACTCACTCACACCAGGAACAGTGACCGCAACTGCGGTTTACTGAGTATCTCCTACGTGCCACCACCGTGCTAAGCACTTTACAAACACAATCCTCACAGCACACCTAGAGGCCAGGCTGCCATCTCTCGCTGCCGGTGAGGAAAAGGGGCACAGAGAGATCAAGCGATCTGCCCAGGATCACACAGCTGGAAGCGGCACAGCCAAGATCTGAACCCTGGTCTCAGAGACCCCAAAGTCTCTCTTAAGCCCCCAGTGCCCTGCAAACCCTATTAGGAGAGGGGAGACTTGATGGGAGAAGCCCCACATGTCAGCTCATTAGGTGTGACTTCAGAAACATCAAGAAAGCTTCCCCCACTCTGCATTTGAAATCTGGGTCCCCCACTGACTTGTTACCCCCATGGCTCCCTTCCTTGTACAAAAGCATCAAAGGCTTCTGTTAGAATTGGACTTGGCAAACGACAGCCTGTGGGCCGAATGCAGCTAGCTGACTGATTTTGTAAATAAAGTTTTATTGGAACCCAGTCCATTGGTTTGCACGTTGTCTATGGCTGCTTTCTTACTATCACAACAGAGTTGTCTACTTGGACACAGACCATGTGGTTCCTGAGTGCTAACATCTTCACTATCTGGCCTTTTATGGAAGAAGCTGGCCAGCCCCTGCGTTAGAATCTTAGTGCTGGTGCGTATGGAGTATGGAGTTGGGGCAAGAAACTGGTTCAGAGCCAGGAGTTCCGAACTTAGTCCTCCCACCTGCCTTCCTTCTCTTTTAGATTTTGGGTGAACCAGTGTGTCTCTTGGACTCCTGTCTTTCTCTGCCTGCAGGGTTGGCCCCAGCATGGGCAGAGCGCTCTGTACCTTCCCTGTCAACCTCACCAATCCCAAGACGCTGGTGTCCATCATCTTTCTTGGAGCTTTAGTGGCGTTGAAATCCTGGCTCGACTCTCTACTGGCTGCGTGACCTCGAGCATGTCACTTGTTTCTTGAAAGCTGGGTTTCTCTATCTGCCAGATGGGGATCGTATTAGAGCCAACTTCACGAAGTGATCGCGAGGGTTAGTTAAAAAGTGCTTTGGAGCTTAGCTGGAATCCAGTAAATGGCTATAGTGATAATAAGTCATATTAACAGTAAAAACTTATTACAGAGGAATTGGCTCTGGCTGACGGGCGGTCAGGAGGTGGCTTTACAGGAGCTGTGAGCCTCGGCTCAGGCCACCACGGAGGTGGACTCATGAAGAGAAATGAACCTTCTAATATCTTTTAAGCTGCCTTAGAGAAGCTCTGCTTCTTTCGGGGCAAGTTCTGCTGAGAAAGTTCAAGGGAGGGGAGGGTGCTGGGCAGGGGACCGCACTGGCTGCTGGGCGGCAGGTGAAGGTGAGTTCTCAGGTCCCCGGGTGCCAGGGCATCCTCGTCACAGGGAGGATCTTGCTCTGCGGCGGGTCAGGAACTGAGGTCTTCATTGACGACCTCCCTCTCTCCTCCATCTGGGGATGGAATGCCCTGGGTCTAGTGGGGAAGCTGTTCTAAGTGCAGAAGCCACGAAAATCTCAACTCATGCAGCCAGCTGTGTTTGCTGTCTTGTGGGAAGTGCATTAAACCCCCCTGACTCATGGAACATCAGCTGTCTGATGAGCTTGGGAGAACTCCAGAGCCCCTTCTTTTGTTTTTCACTGAAAAAGAGATGGAAGTCCAGAGGGGATGTGTGTCTCATCCAAGGATACACAAGACACACAGTGGCAGGGATGGAACTTGAACTTGGGCCTCTAGGAGCAAGATCTAGACCGTGTTTTTCCCACCTTGGGGGTCAGCGTAGGACCCAGAGGAGGAGACAGAATGTGGAGTGGGGTTAATATCAACATTTCTCTTATAAGGTCATTGGAGGATTAAATGAGAGGGCACATATAAAATGCTGAGAAGGGGCTGGCATAGCATGAGTAATTGCTGTGACCAACACAGGGGTTGAGGGGTACAGGCCTGGCTTGAGTCCCTGCTCAACCATCCCCTAGCTGTGCCCTCATGTGAGCTGATTCCCTTGCTGGGCCTCAGTTTCCTCATCTGTACAATGGAGCCCAGTACGCAGCTCTGGTCTTAAAAAACCATCCCCTGAGCAGAAAGTGGCTGCCTTTGTGGTGTAGACAGAGGAGCACAGGGCAGCTCCTGCCACCATTGTGCCAAAACACCTTCCCTTCTAGCTTTTTCCACCGTGGCTAAAACCGTACCATTCCTCCTACGGATTAAAAGTCACGAAAACGCAAATAGGCCGAGCGCAAGGTTATGGTCTTTGGAGACTTGAAATGGCTTATTGAATATTTCTACTTCCTTTGTCAGACCTTGAGGGAGTGGAATGCTGGAAGGATAAGTTTTAATGAGGGAAGTTTCTGGAAGATAGGGCATCTCTGTTGACTCATTTCCTGAGTCAATGTAGAGGGTGTCCTGGGCACTAAAATGGCATCGTGTGCAGGAAGGAAGGTGGCAGGGTGGGAATCAGCCTCTGCCAGTGGGGCTGGCCTGAGGGCTGAGTCTCACCCAATTAAATGAAGGTTTACGAGGCCCGTGAGGTGCAAGATGCTTTGGTGGAGCCGAGTGAAGTGGGGGAGGACAGAGTATTAATTGGCCGCCTACTGTGTTCCAGGCATGATGCCAGGTCCTTCCCCCGAGTCAGCTCCTTGAACCCTCCCGAAGCCCTGGGGAGGAGGAGTGATTGTCCGCATTTCAAGATGAGGGAACCGAGGCTCTAGAAGGCAAGTTTCTTGCTAAAACCACAGATGATGGGAGAGGAGCCAGAATTCAGCCCCCAAAGGCCCTGCCGTGCCCCCTCCTTACATAGGACCACGACTCCATGGACCACACCGCCCCAGGGCCTGGTCTCTGGGCTCACAGTTCAGTGATCGTTTGGGGGTGGGGTGCGGCAGAATATTACGACACATCACCTTCTCGTGGGTGCCTGAAAATCTCAGTGGGCCCCTTCCCCCACCTGGCGCAGGTGACCTGCCAGGGGGACCAGGAATACTCCCCCTTGCTTGCTGCCTGGATCTCTCAGACCTGGGTAGCCTGCCAGCCAAGGAGGTAGAGCTGTGACAAGGCCTCTTTTTTTTTTTTTTTTTAAAGAAATTCACGTTCTTTTTACTTATTTATTTATTTATTTATTTATGACTGTGTTGAGTCTTCGTTTCTGTGCGAGGGCTTTCTCCAGTTGCGGCAAGTGGGGACCACTCTTCATCGCGGTGCGCGGGCCTCTCACCATCGCGGCCTCTCTTGTTGCGGAGCACAGGCTCCAGACGCGCAGGCTCAGTAATCGTGGCTCACGGGCCCAGTTGCTCCGCGGCATGTGGGATCTTCCCACACCAGGGCTCGAACCCGTGTCCCCCTGCATTGGCAGGCAGATTCTCAACCACTGCGCCACCAGGGAAGCCCTGACAAGGCCTCTTATTCTGTGTGCTCCAGGGTTGAGTCTATTTGAGTTCATAATGGAATTGCTCTTCCCTGCTGAAATGCTGATGAGAACACTGGAGCAAAGTGACAGAAAGGGGAGCCCCATGGAACCAACTCCAGAGGAAACTGCTTCACTGAGCCGCTCCAGCGTTCCTGTGAGGTCAGGGGGCGGGAACTGTCAGTTATCGTGGGGCATCGCTGTGTCAGGCTCCACGTTCACTTTGTCTCACTGTTTATACTTCGGGATGGAGGCTCAAAAGTCCCCTGGGAGGGGCCCAGGGAGATGAGACCACTGCTTGACACGGTTCCCCTGTTGTTCTGGCCACTCTTTCTGCCCTTTAGGGAAGCAGCAAAGCATGATGCTTTGAATCCCAGCTCCTCAGTTTATCGGCTTATGGCCCCAGGCAAGATATGCAGCCTTGCTGTACCTCAGTTTTCTCATCTGTGAAATGGGGCTCACGCACCTGCCTCTAGAAGGTGGTAACAACGTGCTAGGTTCTGAGCCTGGCCTGTGGCAGAGCTTAGCAAATGGTTATGGTAGCTTGATAACCCCACCTTATGACTGTGTCTGGAGGGGGAAGGAGGAGGGAAAGGAGGGAGATGCCGGCTGACTCTTGCATCCTTGGAAACAAAAAGGGGCACTTTGGGGCCATGGGTCATGAGGCCACAGGATGCGGAGGAGTATTTACCAGAGAGATGCAATGTTTGTCTGATGCTTCCGAGGCCTAAAGGGGACTCTTCTCAGGCCTAACCTTCAGAGAGAATCTAAATGAACTACAGGCTGAATCCGCCTTGTGCCTGACCCTGTGTTAGTGACAGGATACACCGTCCTTCAGGCAAGTGCTGGAGATGGTCACACATTTTCATTAAGGCTGTTTTTTTTTGGCTCCTGTGATGCTTTGGAACGGCTTGGCTACTCCCTGCATCCTTTCGGTCCACTGATTTATTTCTCTGGATCTTTAACGCACGGTCCTATGACAGAGTTGGTGCTAGAACGGGATTTACCGGGAGAAGCAAGAAGTCAGGGTGTGTCAAAGTAGACATCACAAGATGACGTCAGAAACTGCTCCGCCTCAGTCCCTTTGGTCCTATGGTTGTCATGGCAACGAGAGGAGGCTGGAGAACATGATGTCATATTAGAACCTATAAACTCTTGGTAAATGTGCCTTTCCTAGAGTTGGGTTGGGTGCTGATGTTCCCTGACTTCCTGGTCACGGGCCATTAATACATGGGGACTATAATCTCCCAAGATGCTCTGAGCTGACTTCACCCCTGTGACTACAGGCATCGCATCTACCGGGTGACGTGGGATCACAGATGTGATCAGGGGTCACGTCTCCTGGGGAGTGGAACCAGGTGCTCATCAGCCCCCACCTCCAAGCTTCCTAGCGTGGTGGAGGGTCACAGGAGTCCTTGCTGGTAGATTCCAGCACTGCCACGAACTCCCGTCTAGTCTTGAGCAGGTCACAGCACCTCTCTGAAGCCTGTCACCTTATCTGTAAAAGGAGGCAACGATTCCTTCTCACTCAGCTTCCTTCACAGGGAGGAGGAGCAAATGAAACAAGGGATGTGACAGCACTTTGCTGACGATGACATATGGTATCAGTGTGAAGGGTTGCTGTTATGACCATCCCTCTGTTTCACCCGGCCTGGGATTCAGTCCCAGGGTTGGCCTCTCAAGTCTACTCTGATGGTTCGGGATGTTTCCTCAAACTGGAATCTCTCTACCCAATCCAAGCATTCTGGGAGGACTCACCCCAAAAGACCTGCCCTGCCCTTTCTCTTTCTGGAAAGCTGAAATCAGCAACAGAGAAGGAAAAGGAGCAAGAAGGCAGTAGACAGGATGAGATACCTAGACCACTGCAGAGATGTCCTGGGCAAAGCCCAAAGATCTTGGTTAATATAAACCCATCAGACCTTCCCAAGCATCTCACCACCTGCCTGGGGATCACTGTCTCCCTGGTGTTTGGCTTAGCTGGGGACTCTTGTACCAACAGCAGCAGGCTCTAAAATTCTTTAGAAACTCATGGAGTTCTGTCTTCCCCCAGCTAACTGAAAGTCTGATCCCCTGGCCCATGGCAGGGTCTCAGCAACGGGCCGCGAGTTTCCAAAATCCCACATCCCATGTGGAGACCTTGACTCGTAAGCTATGACCAATACGTGGAGAAAAGCAGCATCAAGGAAAAAGTTCCTAACAGGGAGACAGGTTTGGGGTCTGGTACTGGCATTGCCTCTTGGTTCCCTGGCTGAGCAGCCTCAGATTCCTCAGAGGTAAAATGAGGAGCCTGGACTGAGTCCATTTCCCTCTTCCTTGTCCTGACATCAGGAGGACTGCTTTCATCTAGTTCCTGAAGGAGTCTCTGACCTCCCAACAACCTAAGAACCCACCCTATTTGTGCCCCATTGAAACTTCCCTAGTGCTCACCCACTAATCCTAGACAGTCCTCAACATACCTCCCACCTCATGGGGGGTCAAGGGTTTAATCAGTCACACAAATGTTAGTCACACGGCTAATGTTTAGCTAGAGCTGCCCCTCCAGGGCTCGGAAGATCTTAAGACTGTTACAGATCACGTGGCTCCAGAAGGGAGGTAAAGGAAGGTGGAAAATTCTGAGGAGAAAAGCCTTTTTCCTGCACCTGTTGATTCATGGCTCATGGAATAGGGTTCTTGTCAAAACCACCTCAGCATGCATAAAATGCTGAAAATGTAGGTTCCCGGGCTCTGCCAGCAAATTCTGGTCCTGTGGGTCTGAGTTGGGGATGAGGTATCTGCATATTACAAGAGCACCGATGATTCTGCTGCAGGGTCTATGAGAACTGCTTGGGTATCAGCCTGCCAACAGGGGAGGGCAGTCCAGGGCACCTGGACCCTGCGACAGATGCACAATTTTCTCCCACCTGCATAACATGGGGTGTGGGTCAGCTGCTCCCTGAGGCCCCATGTGGTCTGGGGGTTGAGCACTCAGGCCTGACGCAGAGAGCCTCAGGTTCAAATCTGGCATCTGTTAACAAAATGAGCTAACCTTTAGCTAGACTGACCAAGAGTTAAAAAGGGTGATGACTCAAATTAGTAAAACTAGGAATGAAAGAGGGGATAACTCTATATAAATAAGAGGGATTACAAGGAAATGATTATATGATCAATTGTATGCTAACAAAATAGCTAACTTAGATGAAATGGACAAATTCTTAGAAAGATATAAACTATACACACTACTATATGTAAAATAGATAACCAACAAGGACCTACTATATAGCACAGGGAACTGTACTCAATATTTTATAATAATCTATAAGGGAAAAGAACCTGAAAAAGAATGAACATATATATATATAGATAGATAGATATACACACACACACACATATATACGTAGAAATGAATCGCTGTGGTGTACACCTGAAACTAACTTGATATTGTAAATCAACTATACTTCAATTAAAAAATTTTTTTAAAAAGTAAGAACCTAAAAAAAGATATAAACTACTGAAACTGACTCAAGAAGAAACAGAAAATCTAAATAGACCTACAATGAGTAAAGAGTTTGGATTAGTAATAATAATAATAATAATAATAATAATAATAATAATAAACTTCCCACAAAGAAAAGCCCAGGACCAGATGGCTTCACTGGTGAATTCTACCAGATGTTTAAAGAATAATGAACAGCAATCCTTCACAAACTCTTCCCAAAAACAGAAGATGAGGGAAAACTTCCCAACTCATTCTATGAGGCCAATTTTACTCTGATACCAAAACCAGACAAAAATATCACAAGAAAAGAAAACTACAGACCAATATCCCTTGTAAATATTGATGCAAAATTCCTCAACAAAATACTAGCAAACCTAATCCAGCAACATGTAAAAAGATTATACACCATGACCAATTGGGATTTATCCTAGGGATGAAAGGTTGGTTCAACATCTGAAAATCAATCACATAATATATCACTTTAATAGAATAAAGGACAAATCTGGGCTCTGCCATTTACTAGCTGTTTGACCTTAGGCAAGTACCTTGGCTCCTTCAAACAATTTTCTCCGTCTATAAAGGAGGGATAGTGAAACTAATTTCTTAGCATCGTCATGAGGATAGAATTAGTGCCCATAGCATGTGCTCAATAAATGGTCATCTAACCCTAACCACAATCATTTTAAGGAGAGAGTCCATTGGGAGTTCATCTGTTCAAGTTCTGTTCTTCTGGCCACTTTTCATCTGTTCTTCTGGCCACTTTTCAGATGAGGAGACTAGGGTAGGTGGGCTGACATGGTCTGCTCACCTAGATGGTAAAAACCATGAAGACGCCCATCCCTGTCTCCGAACCTTCGTCCCCATAGTCAGCCCTGCCTGGAACAGCCACCTCAACCTCTTAGGCCAGTGTGAATCCTCCCCAGCTCAAACCCCACCCTCACATGGCCTTCCTCATACACGCTGGTCACTCTCCCTTCTCTAAATGCCCGTTTTAACCATACTCTTTATTCAAAACCTGACTGCTCCTCTACCTCTTTCTACTCTATGACGTTCAGGCTAAAGCACTGCACTTCTCTGAGCCTCAGTTTCCGGCTCTGCAAAAGGAGACCGCTGTGTTGCAAAGGAACAGCTGGGATCCAGGAAGGAGGGGCCAGGACCATCCGCTTCCAAAAGCTGCGAGCTGCAGCCAGCAACCCACACTCACTTGGCCGGGTGGAAGATGGCACTCATCTCCTCCGCCAGGTGCCTCCGGAGAATGTGCTTCCCGCTGGGGATGCCCAGGGCCGTGGCCATGGCCTCAGCGTTGAATGTGGGTTCCAGCACCAGCACGGCACCGTGGACACCACTGTTGGTCAGGTTGTCTGCGTACTCCTGAGGGCAAGACACGAGGCTGGTGAGCCACCCTGCTGGCCTGAGGGGGCCCCACCTCCACTGGGGATATGCCCCCAACAGCAAGGGCTTGGCCTCCGGGGACCAGTTCATTTAATACTGAGAGGGAACCCCACCCCACTCTTTCAGGGCCATGAGAGCAGCGACTGGACTATTTTGTCACTGACATACCCAGACCTAGGCAGGTAGCCCATAAATGCTTGTTGAGGGAGAAGATGGATGTGGATTCAATCCCACCCTGGCTTCAGAGAGCGAGAATGGCTCAGCATTCCCTCCCGCCCCATGAGATGGGGTGCTGCTGGGGGGATGGCAGGAGGGGGGAGTAGTTCCCTCCTCTTGAGTGACAGGAGGCAGATAATTCTTGCCAGCCCAGGCAAAGATGCCTCAGCCCACGCAGAAATGGGTATTGATTTGCACACACACAGACGTGCATGGGATTTGCCCAAGAGTCACCTCCAGCCCCGCCATCACCCCTCACCTTCAGGTCAATATCTCGCACCCACTTGAGCACCCGCTGGTTGGTCCAGACCACGGGGTCTATGTTCTGCGTCTCGCAGCGAGCCCGGCGCTCCTGGAGGGCCTGTTGGGGTGGGGAGGGTGGGTCAGCCGGTGGGGGCGAGGGTCCACGGTGCTGGCAGGGACCTCAGCATGCGGATGCGAGGCTCCTGGCCAGGCCATCCACGGCTGCTCTGGCCACGTCGATCCTTTCATTCTGGAAAATGGGGAGAAGCCCACTTCCGGGGTGAAGGAGCCTGGAGGCAGAGCTGCCTGCATCCGGAGGGTGGGGCTGCCTGGGACCCACGGCGGCTGCCTAGCTGTGTATTCCAGCCCCCTGCTCACCTGACTTGGAGCAGGAGCTCGATGCGTGTTTGTGGAGGGACGTCCCCAGATGAGGCCACCCATTTCCACACTTCACCGTCATGATCTTCCCACTCGTCACCTCCTGTACCAGACTGGGGCTCCTGGGGGCAGGGCCTGTGTCCTCATCACTTCCTGTGCCCAGGGCTCTGCGTTGGGTGTTTGAGAAGGCCATGAAGACCCCTCTTCTGTCCCTCTCCTCCCACCCCTGAATTGCTTGTGCTCTGACAGTGCTCTAAGAAAAGTAAGCCGTCTGCACTCAGCCCCACAGACCCCAGCAGCCTGGGGCCCCTCCCTCGGGGGAATATGTGGGGAGAGGTGTCGGGAGGCCTTGGAGAAGCTGAAGCAGGTGCCCTGGGCTCTCTGGCTGGCAGCACTCAGAGTCCAAACTCTATATGCCCTACAGTCCCCCGGTTACCTGTTCGCACTCCCGTTCACTCTCCCACCTCAAACCCAGCATGGGAGCCACACAGGACTCTCAGTTCTTCTGCTGCCACAGATCTGTCCTCTGGGCCTTAGTCTATGCTGTTCCCTCTCTGGGCTGCTTTCCCCCTCATACCTTCTATTGACTGATCCCTGAAATTCCTCCTTCAGGTCTCACTTTAGGTGTCACTACCTCTGGGAGGGCTTCTCTGATCCCTCTGGAAGCTTCTCCTTTGGGTTTTCAGAAAACTCTGGGCTTCTCTCATTGGGACAACCTTCCATGATGTTGTGACTACAAGCTTCTTTGTGGTTTCCCCTGATAAGCAGTGAGTCCTTGGAGGATGAGTGTTTCCCGTTTCCCCTGAATTGAGCACAGGGTCTGGCCCACCCCCAATAAGCAGTTGTTTAAAGGAGGGAGGGAGAGAGGAAGGGATGGATGGGTGGATGGACGGATGGACAGGTAGAAGGATGGATGGATGGATAGATAGACGGGTGGGCAGATGAGCAAGTGGTTGGATGGACAGACAGTGGATACAGAGAGGAAAGCAGGGCTGTGGAAGGTGCCCCCCCCCACCCCGCTTCTCACCTCCCTGCTGAAGTTCACTTGGTACAGTAGCTCGATTCCCAGCAGGATGCTGATCTGGTGGAACTTCTTGGACACATTCAGGTGCTTCTCCAGGTCCCGCTTCATCAGGGAGTTCAGCATCCGCCCATCGACCAGGTGGTTTTGGAAGGCCTGGGAGTACTGGGACAGGCCGATGTCATTCAGCCAGGCCTTGGCCACCCAGTGATGGTCCAGGTCAGCGGCTTTGGACAGGCTGGTGAGGAGAGACACAGCCGGAGAGAGGGGTGGGTGGGGAAAGGTGGCAGAAACAGAGGGACAGGGAGAAATGGGGCAGAGACGAGCAGAGATGAAGAAAGAGAAGCAAAACAATGGCGGGGAGGGGACACAGACATAGCAATGAACAGGGATGGAGTGGAGAGACAGAGAGGAAGAAAGACAGAGGGCAGAGGTGGGGAGAGGTGGATGGAGGGGAGCGAGAGAGGAGGAGGCAGGGAGGGACACAGGGAGAGAGGGACAGAGATAGGAGAGAGACACAGACACAGAGGAGACAGAGAGAAATAGACATAGAGAGAGGCAGACAGACACAGAGAGACAGAGACAGAGGGAGAGACAGAAACAGAGAGCAAGCCCCAGAGGACAAAAAAGGGATCAACAGACAGGCAGAGGGAACAAGAAGAGAAGAGACCACGTTCAGACACACTGAGAGTGGAAAGGGACAATGACAGAGCCGCAGGGACGAATGCAGCAGTAAGCAGCACCTCTGGGGACCCCGGTTGCCCCCACCCCCCAGAGTCACACAGTGACACGTCTTGGAATCAGAAACAAACCCCACGTTTTGCTTATTCCAAGTCCTCTCTCCTCACCGCCGTATCTCAGATGTTCTGTATCCCACCCAGAACTTCACCCAGTGCCACGCGCATGCGCACGTAGTAGGTGCACAACGAATCCGTCTCAAAAGGATAAAAGTGTGGTCCCCTCAGACGTCATTCCCCTGCTCGCCACAGGGTGGCAGCCTCGCAGAATGAATGAGGACAGCGCCTCCCACCTGCGGAGGAACTTTGAGAAACGACCGGAGGTGATGCCGGGTAGGGAGCTGCATTGCTGAAGTGGGAGCCTCGGGGGACCACAAAGGGATCCTGATGTGAAAGAGAAATAATGGGCTTACGGAGTGACGCCGCCCTCCTCCCCAGGCCTGGGATCTGGGCCGGCAGAGGGAGCGCCCCTTACCCACTCCCCAGCTGGGGTGGGATGGAGGCTGTGAGTAGAGCACCCTACCGGCCAAGTTGGAGACCCGGGTGGGGTTTTCAACCTCACCTGACTCCGCTTCCTCCTTTCGACTCTCCACCGCTCACTCTACGCACCGTCGTCTCCCCCCGGACTTCGCCTTCTAACTGGTCTCCCTGCCTCTGGGGCCCCTCCAGGCCCTTCCCTAGGATGGAGATAGCGGATCACGCCCCTCCCCCTCCTGCTGGTGTCCTCGATGGCTCCTCGCTTCCTTCCTCCGCTCCAAGAATGTGTATTGAGCAGCTACTTAGCTCCGTGCCGGGTAGATGAGGCCTTGCCATGGGCACATCTCCCATCTTCACCCCTTCCCTTCCCCACCCCTACACTCTCCCGTCTGGGGCTGACCTCCATTTCCAGGGCTCTGGATCACATCTGTTAACAGGGACTTGCAAGTTCACATCTCTCCTCGCTCGCCTCTTCTGAGCCCCGGATTCTAACCAGCTGCCCTCTTGACATCTCCTCCTGGCACGGGCATCTCAAATTTAACAGGGTCCAAATGAAATGCCCGTCCTCTCTCCCATCTCCCCATCCTCACTTGCCCTGCCTCTCCCCTCCCCCACTCTGTCTATCTATCAATCACTCTGGTCAGTGTGTCCGTCCCCCTGTCTCCTTTTCTGGGGTCAAGCCATGGCCATCTCTGGCATAGATTTCTGCAGCTGCCTCCTGACTGCCCCCACCCCACCCCCTTGCCCCTTCTAATCCACTTACCCCGTGGCTGCCAGATGGCCTTTTAAATACATCCATCAGATCATGTCACTCTTCTACTTAAAACCCTCTCTTAGAGGAATCTTCAGTGCATATTACTAAGTGAAAGAAGCCAATCTGAAAAGGCTACATACTGTATGATTTCAACTATATGACATTCTGGAAAAGGCAAAACTACGGAGACAGCAAAAAGACCAGTGGTTTCCAGGGTTTGGGGGACAGGGAGGGATGAAAAGGTAGAGCAGAGAAGATTTTTAGGGCAGTGAAATTATTCAGTATGGTACTGTAATGATGGATGCACTCCATTATATGTTTGTCCAAATCCATAGAATGTATAGCACCAAGAGTGAACCCTAATGTAAACTATGGACTTTGGGTAACAATGATGTGTCATTGTAGGTTCAACTGAAACAAATATTCCATCTGGAGGGGGATGTTGATAATGGGAGGCGAGGCACCTGTGAGGGCAGGCGGTTTATGGGAAATCTCTGTAGCTTCCCCTCAGTTTTGCTGTGAAGCTAAAACTGCTCTAAAAAATAAAGTCTTTAAAAATGAGGGAGGAAACAGAGACTTTTTTAAACAAGCAAAATTGAAAGAATTCATCATCAGAGGAATGAACTACGAGAAATGTAAAAGGAATTTCTTCGAGAGGAAAGAAAATAATGACCACATGGAAATTTGGACTACACAAAAGAATAAAGAGAACTCCTAAAACTCAACAAAGAAAACAAACAACCAGATTCAGAAATGGGCAAAGGACTTGAATAAACGTTTCTCCAAAGAAGATATAAGAATGGCTAATAGGCCCATGAAAAGATGCTCAATGTCACTAATCATGAGGGAAATGCAAATCAAAACTGTGATAAAATACCACTCCATACCCATTAGGATGGCTACTATCAAAAAAACCAGAAAACAAGTGTTGGCAAGGATGTGGAGAAATTGGAACCCTTGTGCACTGTTGGTGAGGATGTACAATGGTATAGCTGCTGTGGAAAACAGTATGACTGTTCCTCAGAAAATTAAAAATAGAATTATCATATGATGTGGCAATTCCACTTTTGAATATATATCCAAAAGTATTGAAATCAGGGTCTTGAAGAGATATTTGTACATCCAGGTTCATTGCAGCGATATTCACAAGAGCTAAAACGTAGAAACAACCCGTGTCCATTGATGGATGAAGAGATAAGCAAAATGGGCTACATACATAAAAGGGAATATTTTTCAGCCTTAAAAAGGAAGGACGGGCTGCCCTGGTGGTGCAGTGGTTAAGAATCCTCCTGTCAATGCAGGGGACATGGGTTCGAGCCCTGGTCCCGAAAGGTTCCACATGCCGCGGAGCAACTAAGCCCGTGAGCCACAACTACTGAGCCTGCGCGTCTGGAGCCTGTGCTCCGCAACAAGAGAGGCCGCGATAGCGAGAGGCCCGCGCACCGCGATGAAGAGTGGCCCCCGCTCGCGGCAACTAGAGAAAGCCCTCGCACAGAAACGAAGACCCAACACAGCCAAAAATAAATAAATAAATAATAAAATAAAGGGATTCCTTTAAAAAAAAAAATGCAAAATACTCCATTATATTTAAAAAAAAAAAAAAGGAAGGAAATTCTCTCATATGCTACAACATGGATGAATCTTGAGGACGGAATGCTAAGTGAAATAAGCCAGTCACAAAAAGACAAATACTGTGTGATTCCACTTATATGAGGTACTTAGGGTAGTCAGATTCATAGAGAAAGCAGAATGGTGGTTGCAGGTATCCTGGGGGGAGGGGAGAATGGAGAGTTAGTGTTAATGGGTACAGTTTCAGTTTTACAAGATGAAAAGACTTCTGGAGATGGATGGTGGTGATGGTTACACAATAATGTGAAGGTACTTAATACCACTGAACTGTACACTTACAAATGATTAAGATGGTAAATTTTGTGTATTTTACCACAATAAAAAAATTTTTTTTTAAAAGAAGATGATTGGAAATGGTAAATAATCTCAGTAAATATTTTCCTCATTTGCTAATCTCCTTAAAAGATAATGGCCAGGGCTTCCCTGGTGGCGCAGTGGTTGAGAGTCTGCCTGCCAATGCAGGGGACACGGGTTCGAGCCCTGGTCTGGGAAGATCCCACATGCCGCGGAGCAACTAGGCCCGTGAGCCACAATTGCTGAGCCTGCGTGTCTGGAGCTTGTGCTCCGCAACAAGAGAGGCCGCGATGGTGGGAGGCCCGCGCACCGCGATGAAGAGTGGCCCCCACTTGCCGCAATTAGAGAAAGCCCTCGCACAGAAACGAAGACCCAACACAGCCATAAATAAATAAATAAAATTAAATTTAAAAAAAAAAAAAAGATAATGGCCAGTTTAAAAGAAAAATAATAACCATGTATTATGGAGGATATATATACATATGTATATATATAGACAATAGTACAAAGGGAGGAGGAAAAAGGATGTAACACTACACACAGAGTTGTATAATATTATTTGAAGATAGTGTTAAGCTTTCTGTGTATTGTAAACTATAGAGCAATAATTAAAAATAACACAAAAAAGTATAGCTCATAAGCCAGTAGTGGGAACACTCAATAAAAAGCCAGTAAAAGAGGGAAAAAAGAACAGAGTAGATTTGAATAAAATAAAACAAGGAAACTCTCCTGTGGCGCCCCTTTGCAGGGATAAAATCTGAAATCGCAAATCCTTGGGATTTTGCAGGGATAACATCTGAAATCACAAGTCCTTGGGGTGACCTCACAGGTCCGGGCTCCCCTTCTCAGCGGGCTTGGGCTGGAAGCACTTCCGGGACACCCTGAGGATTTTGCTCCTCGGGTGGTGGGGGTCCCTGCCTCGCCCGGCACCCATTTCCTTCCAGCCCTGCCCGGGTTCTCCCTTCCCCTCCCCTCCCCTCCCGGGTGTCAGCTCCCACCTTGCAGAGGCTGCCTCTGACTGTGCCGTCTGAACTTGCCCCCTGACCTGCTGCTCTGCCTCTAACAATTCCCTTCACAGCACTGATCACACATGGAACTTTACAAATGAATTATCTGAGCCCAGGGACTGTGTTCTCTAGGCTCGGAGTCCGCCTAGTGCCGAATGCGTAGCAGACATATCATCGGAAGGACTGAGGGCAGAAAGGTGGGCTCCCGGCTTTGCTCCCCTCCTCCCACCCCTCGGCCACCCAGAACCACTGGGTCTGCCCCCAAGGGCCAGGGCCTCCTGGCCTCCAGGGCTGTTCTCCACCCTACCCTCTTCACCTGCTTAACTCCTGCAAGACTCTGTTGAGATATGGCTCTCCCCAAAGCCTTCCAGGACCCCTGTGCTAGGTCAAGACCCTCCTTGTGTCCAGAGCCTCTTCAAAGCCCTCGCATTTGTCACACTGGGTAATTGCGGCTCGTCTGGCCAGCTGTCCAATGGACCATCAGCTCCTGGAGGGCAGGACCAGGTGTGGCGTATCTATGAATGCCCAGGCTCCCCACCTGGCTCAGAGCTAATGCCCAACAGCTTCTGGTTTGGAGTCCAGTGCAAGGAAGACAGGGCAAGGCTGGGCGAGGGGGGCACCGGCTCCAGGCTTCCCAGAGGCTGACCAGCACCCAGCTCCTGAGCTGGAACCTTCTGGCCCAAGACAAGCTCCCTTCTAGGATGAGAAGGTGCCTGGGTGACCCGCTCCAGCCTCGTCACTTCAGAGGGACTCTTCCCAGGCCCAGCCGTCGTTGCTCTCTTCCCTGGGAAAGGGGCTGAAGCTCACGGCCTCTGAATCAGATGTTGTTGGGCCTTTGATGGAGACCAGAAAACTTCTTTCCCGTCTGAAGGAAGGGTCTGCTCAGCAAATCAATGGTGCAACCAGACATGGGGTGTGGGGTGGGAGGGGGCCCATTTATAATCAGCAGTATCCCTCTGCATGCTGATAATTAATGCACTCCTGCCCTTC
This sequence comes from Eschrichtius robustus, assembly GCF_028021215.1. Classification (NCBI taxonomy): domain Eukaryota; kingdom Metazoa; phylum Chordata; class Mammalia; order Artiodactyla; family Eschrichtiidae; genus Eschrichtius; species Eschrichtius robustus. The sequence continues at coordinate 11,814,783 of NC_090826.1, read as the reverse complement.
CAAATGGTTCTCTTTCCATTAAAGTTGTCCCCGTGCGGCCTCAGCTTGGCAACACTTTCCCAGCTGTTGGTGTGAGCCATTGTAAGCGCCGAAGGTGAATAAAACAGAATGATTTTAAAAGTAATTCAAACATTTTATAAAATTTGACACCGCGCCCTCCTCAAACTGGGACCAAATTAGATCCTGAAATCCGAGTTTGGGCACAGAATTTCATTGTCATCTGGGTCATTATTCAGCACAGAAAACACGAGGCCGCTCTAGCTCCATCAGCCTTAGATGAAAGACCTCGTGCCTCTGTACCTCGGTTTCCTCTTCTGTAAAATGGAGCTACTCCTGCTTGCCTCCTGGGCTAAAAGTGATAAGAGAAGGTAAGAGAAGGTAAAGTCCTTAGCACAGGGTCTGGGATGCATTCAGTGTTCCAGAAATAATAGTAGCAGGAGCTACATCGTTGATGTTTTGAACACAAAGGCAACTTGGGGGAGTGGAAAGGGAATTGACTTTGAAGTCAGATCTTTTGTAGTGTGACTTTGTGTCCATTATTTCTCTGGCCTCACTTTCTCCACCTTTAAAATGGGGGTAAGAATGTCTATCCTGCCTTGATATTGTGATGGTCAAATAAAATCATGTCCATAAAGTGACGGACAGGCTGTCAGGGGTTGGCAGATTTTGTTGTCAGGATTTTAGAGGTAAGGGGAGCCAGGCCCAGAGAGGGCAATGTCATGCCCAGAGTCACCCAGGATGTATTCTCAAAGATGGTCTCACCGGGGTTCTTACCCTAGAGTTCACAGCCCCCTCAAAGTTCCACAGGTGGGTCAGAGAGTCCCAGAATGCAAAGTTGGGAAGTTTTGTGTATTTCTTCTGGGGCAAGTTTTGGAAGTTCTTATTAGATTCTCAAAGGTGCCATGATCTCGCACAGTTAAAGAGCCACTATCCTAATTTAACCCCCTTTACTTCACAGGTGGAGAAACCAAGTCCCACAGAGGGCAAGGTCACAGGGCAAGTTAGAGACAGGCCAGGATTCCTTAGGGAATGGAGCCGTTAAATGAAGGCCCCTCCCTGCTCTAGGAGGCCCTGGGTGTCTAATGCCCAGGCCGTGGTTTTGGAAACAGTCCTGCTTATGGCTCTCATAAATTTTCAAAATCCGTTCACATCTGGCCGCTGAGTTGAATCCATCCCTTTCCAGGCGCTACGAGGTTCTGAAGGGTCTGCTGAATTTGGGGGGAACTTGGGCAGTGATCCCACATTTTTGAGAGGTGAGGCAGGCAGCCCCACCGTGTTCAAGTAACCATGATCATGTTGGGAATGGGAGGGGTTGGGAGGGGTTTCTAGCTTGGATGACCCAGGATGGTGAGCTTTGGGGGATTGGGGGAAGGCACTGGGTAGGGGTGGGTGGTGAGTGTGAGGTGCTTGTGGGACCCTCAGGAGGGGAAGCTCAGCTGGGTTGCAAGCTCCTGCCCTGCTCTCCCCTGCCCCCAACTCTCCACTCCTCCGCCCCTCCCCCACCCCAGCCCTGCCATCTAGGAGGGTCCAGACCTGCTGACAGGGCCCAGGGCCTTCTTGCTTTGCTTGTTGTGAGTTGCTGCCTGAGTTTCTGATCCCATCTCATCTCTATTTCCTGTCACCACGGAATCACTCTCCGGGACACCCAGGAATTTGCTTTTCCTGCTTCCAAACCAGCCTTCTTTTCTACCTCCAGCCCCCTCTTTTTTCTTAATCCACAAAGCTGCTTCTGCAAATAATAAATAGCACACACCACCAGGTTTGATTAATTAACTGCACAAAAATGCTGGGGAAACCAGTGAAGGAGATAATTACGCAGAACAGATAGTGTCAGGTTTACCAGCTACTTTTCTTCCCCCTCCTGCTCTCTGAGGACTTGGGGGAGGGGTTCTTCCCTTTTCCCTGGAGCGCTTGGTGAAAGAGGGGCTCCCCAATAAGTCCTGCTCACAAAGGTCAGGAGAGAGGCAGGCGGGGCTGGGGGTGGGGGTGGGTAATGAGCAATGGGGGCAGGGCGGCCGCGCTGGGGACACACCTGATGGGCCATCTTCGGCCATTCCCAGGTGCGCTTGCCGATAGACGCCCCCTCCCACCTGGCCCCAAACCAGGCCCATTTCTTCTCTTCCTCCCTGCTTTAGGCTCTTACCTGGAATGGTAAGAGCTGGGCTTTGAGGTGGGAGTAGGTAGAACACACATTTTGGCCAAATTCCCCAGATCCACTGGGGCTGCCCCACCTCCCAGACAGAGGAGTTCTGGGGGGCGTGAAGCCCCCTGACTGCCGCACCGGGGAGATCATAGGGCATTTGGGGCCTCACTGAGTTTGTTCTCCATCTTTCTACGGGGAGGGCCGGCCCAGAGTGGGGCTAGGCCGTGCTCGGGCCCCTGCCCAGTGGCGTCCCGGGCCCTGGCACTCCTCCCGCCTGGCCCAGCTCACAGCGCCCGCTCCCTCCACCCGTGTGACCCCCAGGAGGCGAGGTCTCGGGTGGGCTCTCTTCCCCTCCCCCCGGGGCCCAGGCGCCCGCTCACCTCCTGCCCGCCTCGGCGTCGCGGTAGTCCTCGATGGCCAGCCGGAGCTTGCGCCGGTGCAGGGAGCTGCACACGCCCAGGCCCAGCTCCAGGTCCTCGTCACTCAGGCTCAGCAGCACCTGCGCCGGCAGGTGGGGCGGCGTGGGGGCGGGGACCCCAGGCACCCCTCCCCTCAGTGGGCGCACGTTCCCGGGAACGTCTGTGCAGCCGCCTCGCCTCCAGCCACTGGCCCATGAGGCCAGGCGGTGGGATCGCTGACCTGGCTGAAAGGGCCCCCCAGTCCTACCCTGCATCCCTCCAGCCAGGTAAGGGAAGGTTAGTCCCATTTTAAAGACGAGGAGGCTGAGGCTCCGAAGGGCTGTGTGCCTTGTCGGAGAGACACAGTGGTTTACTGGGGTCCCTGGAGCCTGAACCCGGTTCAGCCAGCTCCTCTAACCCAGAGGATGGGAGGGTGGAGGGGGGCGTTCCCACGGGGGCCCGGCAGGTGCCCTACCTTCCCACTCTTGACGTTCTCCGCACAGGCCTTGACGTACATGGGCATGGCCATGACCACCTCCAGCCAGGCCTGGACGGTGCCGGCCTTCCAGTGCGACATGGGCGTGGTCCTGACCAGCTCCACCTGCTGCAGCCGGTCTGTCTGCTCCTCGCCCTCCGACAGGCTGAGGCTCTGTCGCGTGGGGCTGCACTGGCTGTCCGAGTCTGCAACACACAAGCACACAGGGCCGTGCTGGGGAGTGGGGCGAGGGGCAGGGCAGGGGCTGCAGGGGGCAGGGACTGGGCAGGCTGCGTCCCCTGAGTCTGCACCCCTGGGGATGCAGGGGGTGGGCAGGGATGTCTTTCCCCCCATGCATTTCTTCTTTTCAGAATCCAAGCGGCTTTTGTTTTGTTTTGCTGCCCCTTCCCCAGTCCAAAGTAATCTGTGCCCTCTAAAAGAAAAGAATTTTAAAAACTTAATCCAGAAGAGAATAAAAATAAAATAGAAAGTGAAAATCACCCCAAATCCTACGCTACCCAGAGACAGCAGCTGCTAGTATTTAGTTAAATGGTCTTTGGGATACACAAATGCCTACGCTTACAAACAAACACAGATCCCCACGTTTACATGATGTGTTCCGTTTTGTAATATGCTGTTCTCATTTACACGACGCAGGACACCCTTCCGTCTCAGCAGAGACTGCACAGGATTCGTCAAAGGGATGCTCTGAATCTATTTCACCCGCTGCCTGTTGATGGGCCTGGGTCGTCCCTCATTTTTCACTATTGTAAACAACGCCGAGGCAGTCATCTTTGGGCAACGGGGTGATTTATATTTTTAGGATAAATGGAGCCCCAGCTCTATTCCTTAACACATCGAAGCCTGTTTCTGGAGTGGCCCTCACAGACAAAAACGTCTCTCCACCAGCATTTTCCAACCCCATTCCTTAATCCATGGTCGGCTGCATCAACACTTGATAAATATACCAAGTTCAGGTGGTGAAGGGTCAACCGAGAAGGGAAAAGAATCTTTCTCTAAAAGCAGGGTTAAATGAAAACCCAAATGGATAAACTCAATACCATGAGAGATGACAAGTATTAAAAAATAAGCCTGATTTGAAATGACCCTATATTATATTGTATATTATCAATCATTCTAATATGTAAACAATGCGTATCCATCAAATCGGCACATAGTAAAACAATGGGTATGCAGAACACAAAAATGTTATAGTTACTGAGTTTGGAAGTATGAGGTTATTTCCCTCTTGCTGTAACTCTGGGTATCATCAAAGGTCCATAAGAAACATGCATAAGTTTATAATGAAAAAATTGGAAAAATTAAAAAATTAGGAAGCAGTTATGGATGGGAGTTTGAATGAATGATGCTCAATTTGTATGTTGGAATATAAGCAATTAATTTAAAAATCTGTCACAGGAGAATAGTTTTGACATGGGAAAATGTTCACAATCTATCGTCAAGTGTAAAAGCACAGTACAAGATAGCACGTGCAACGTAATCCCAACCACATTAAAAAAATATATATATGATTATATATAATGTATAATATAATTATGTATATGTAATATATACATATATATGTAATATATTACATTATACTAGGTGGGTAAATGTTAAAAGTCTTTATCTCTGGAAAGGGGTGATGGGTAATTGTGCAGGAATGTGTGTGTGTGTGAGTGTGCACTTGTGAGTGTGCCAGTGTGCGTGCATGTTTTTCTAGTTCCCAAGTTTTCTGCATTGACAATATTATTTTTGGAACTGAAAAAAACCACAGCCTAGAAATCTTACTTTTTCAAGTCACAAAGCCCCTTCCCCCAATTCCCTTGCCTCCCTCTGTTGAAACACCTTGGATGACTCTTGGGAAATGGCTACACCAGCTTGGTGGCCACACACTTCTCCTTCATCCCAGGTCCACCGAAACCTTTCTCCCCAATGCTTGGGGGCCTCTAACTGCCCAGCCAAGAGCCCTTCGGGGCCCACAGTCACCCGGCCTGAAAGATGCCACCCCCGGTCCAGCAGGGCGCTGGGCAGAGCGACCTAACTCTGGGCGGGCAGAGATGGTGCCTCGTGCCTCAGTTTCCACCTCTGCAAGTTGTCATGCTGCTGCTCCCGGCCTTCTGCCCCCTTCTCTGCGCTGCCCTGCAGACTCAGTGACAGTGGGGGTGATGGGGCCCATCTATACCGGATGGGTAGGGGTGAGAGGTCACTGCAGCATCATTATATTTCCCTTCTCAGGTGGACGGAAGGCGACCCCGCACCCCCCAGCCCGGAAAACAGCAGATGGCACACACCATGTGCAGGTCACCAATCTGAGCACACATGTTGCCATGGTGCCCCGGAATGCGGAAACAGCAGCTGCCTCTGCAGCCCTGCCTGGGGGCTCCAAGACCCTGCCTGGTAAGAGAGCTAGCTGCCTGGCTAGGGGCACAGACCTCAGCCTAGGTGTCCCCTCCTGCTGGAACCGTGCTCCCAAGGACAGGCTTGGCTGGCAGGGAAGCCTTTCTGCTTGGGTCCTACAGGTGTTGACCACTGGCACCCGAACAGGCTGTCCTTCTCAGGTTGGAGAGAGCTGAGAACCTCTGCCTTATTCCTGTAGTAGAGTCCTGTCTCTGTTTCATGATTCTGGGAAGATGAGAGACCATGTGTGGCTGAATCTGGTTACCCCAAATCTCAAGACACGGCCCATGTTGTCCATTTGGACCAGCCCTGTGGGAAGAGACCAGGCTTTGGAGTTGAATAGACTTTGGCTTTAGGCAAATTCCTTTACCTCTTGAAGCCTCGGTTTCCCCATCTATAAAATGGGAATAATATTCAATAATAATATCTACCACCTAGGTTAACATGACTATTGTAAGTTCTGAATGTGAAGCCATAGTAGGCACTCAGTCAAGGGTGACTATTATTGGTAATAAAGGGCTTCTACCCTGGGGCTTGGGCAATTTTTTTGGCTATACCTAGAATTTAGCAGTCGTTGCCTCAGTCCCTCCCTGCATTCCTGGGATGAAATGTGATTTGAGTTCAGTTCAGGTGCTTAGGGAGGGAACCCAGTCCCGCCTGTTGTCAAGCCCACCTGGGCAGAAGTTCATCGTCCCAGTCAGACTCCGGCCTGGCTGGGAGGGGGCACCTGTGAGGGGAGGGGCGAATTTGTGGATTCTGTGCCAAGGTGGGGGCCAGGGGTGTGTTTGTGGTGCTTGGCTCTATGTCCCCAGTGAGGGAGATCAAGGAGCGTAGGACGGGGAAAGACAGGAGAGAGAGAACGAAAGAGAGACTCAAAGAGCAAACCTTCAGGAAGAAATAGTGTTACAGAGACACAAAAACAAGAAGATAAACAGGCTGGAGAGACTGAGTAGAGAGGGAACGACAAATAAGTGGACAAAGAAAAAAAGCAGACGTCTGGGCTGTGTGTGTGTGTACACACTCGTGAGTGTGTGTTTTCCTGAGCTTGGTGTGTCTTTGTGAACGTGTGCAGGTTATTCTATAGCTAACAGGCCTCGGGCCTGTGCGGGGAGCTGGCTTTTCAATTCACGTTGTTTATGGAGTCCAGGCTCGAGGAATGCCAGAGGCCAAGCTGGGCTCATATGAGCAAACCACACATTTTGGTTTCTGAGAAAAGACAGCTATTCACCAGCCCACCTCTTTCACCCCCTCCCCGCCCCGACCACCAGGACTGAACGCCAAGGAGAAGATGCTGCAGAAGGACGGAGGGTTGGGGGAGTCTTTGCGGCCATAAACCATTAATTAAAGGCAATTTCCAAGATGTAGGCATTATGGTGCCAGATTTTATGTCTGGGATTCCATCAGTCCTGGCTTTTATTTCCCCTCTGTCTCAGCCCTGAGAGTGGGAATAACTCATGTTTATGGCCAGGAGCTCAGAGGAGGCTGGGGAGATAGAGGGGCTGACCGAGCCCCTGGCAGACTCTGAGGAGGTGCCAGCAACAAGCAGCCACTCTGGATCCTTCCGAACACCAGGAGGACCGGGGTGATTCTGGAAGGAGTGGGTCTCATCCTCCCAACCACCCCCGACACGCATGCACCGCAGAACCTCAGCAATTAGTCATTGAGTTCTCCCTCAGACTGGGCCTACAGAGGCAGCTGTGCTAGCCTAGCACAGGGGTTGGCAAACTACAGCCCAAGGGCCAAATCCAGCCCTCTGCCTGTTTCCCTAGATAAAATTTTATTGGGACACAGCCATGCTCATTTGTTTACACATTGTCTAAGGCTGCTTTCCGGTTACAATAGCAGAGCTGAGTAGTTGTGACAGATTGGTTCAAAAAGCCTAAAATGTTTACTATCTGGCCTGTTATAGAAAATCCTTTACAGAAACCCTGAGGTTCCGAGGTGGCAATGGACTATGAGAGACCTTGGTTTGAAGCCCAGCTCTGCTGCTTACCAGCCAGATGATCCTGGGGAAGTGTTTTAAGTTTTCTCAGCCTCGCTTTCCCCATCTGTGAAATGGGGTGATAATAATGCTAATCTCACAGGTCTATGTGGGGATGAAAGGAGATGATGTACGATGTGGACAAAGTGCTCAGCCCGGTGTCTGGCATACAGTGCGTGCTCAGTGACTGAGCAGGACCTCTGTCCTCTGCAGGCTCATGTCCCTTACAGTCTAGACCCACTCTGTCCAGTGTAGTAGTCACAAGCCACATGTGGCCGTTGAGCACTTGCAGTATGGTTAGTCCCTGTTGAGAAGTGTCGACGGTATAAAATACACCCTGGATTTTGAAGACTTTGTACAAAAAAAGATGTAAAATGTCTCACTTATAATTTTTATATTGGTCACATATTGAAATGATAATATTTTGGGTATACTGAGTTAAAAAATATACATTACTACGACTCATTTCACCTGTTTCTTTTTACTTTTTAATGCATCTACCAGAAAATCTAAAACCACATATGTGGTTTACATTATATTTTACTGGGCAGAGCTAGTCTGGATGGAAGATTTTTGTTTGTTTTCTCATTCCGTTTTACCCCCTCTGTTTGTTTGGAAGTGAAGCACCCTATTTCTCTGTTTTTGGTTCAGTAGTTCTCTGAGTGTGGTCCCTGGGCCAGTAGCAGCAGCAACTCCTGGGAACTTGTTGGAAATGAAAATTCTAGATTCCCACCCCAGATCTCCTGGCCCCCAGGTGATTCTGATGTATGCTGAAGTTCTAGAACCTTCTTTAATGATTACTCTTTGAGATTTACTATGCATATTTGACTTAAAACCTGGGGTTATCAATATCTTAATGCCCTCTCCTAAACAGTAAGAGTTATTTAACGCGTATTACTTCTTTTTTTAAAAAATAAAATAAATTTATTTATTTATTTATTATTTTTGGCTGCATTGGGTCTTCACTGGTGCGTGCAGGCTTTCTCTGGTTGCGGTGAGCGGGGGCTACTCTTCGTTGTGGTGCGTGGGCTTCTCGTTGCGGTGGCTTCTCTTGTTGCGGAGCATGGGCTCTAGGCGCGTGGGCTTCAGTAGTTGCAGCACGTGGGCTCAGTAGTTGTGGCTCGCGGGCTCTAGAGCGCAGGCTCAGTAGTTGTGGCGCACGGGCTTAGTTGCTCCACGGCATGTGGGATCTTCCCAGACCAGGGATCAAACCTGTGTCCCCTGCATTGGCAGGTGGATTCTTAACCACTGTGCCACCAGTGAAGACCCTAAAACATATCACTTCTGATCATGCTTCCTGACTTACACTGTATCATGTCCAGTATTAATTCCATCCTTTAAAAAAAACCCCCACAATTTAGACATTGTCATCATGATTACTTTATACTGCTAATATTTGCTTAAAATAATTCACCTACATGTTTACCAGTTTCTTTGTTCATCATTTCTTCTAGTGTCTCAGACCTCACTTCTAGGATAACTTTTCTTATTCCTGAAGAACATGATTTAGAAGTTCCTCCATAAAGATTATTTTGATGGTAAGCTTTTATGACTTATGTTTACCTGAAAAACGTCTATATGTCATCCTTGTTCTTAAAGAGCTTTGCTGGGTACACAGTTTTAGGCTGACAGTTTTTTTTTTTCTCTTTGCACTGGAAAACATTGCTCCACTATCTCTCTCTCGTTTTCACTAAAGAGAAGTCAGCTCCAGTCTGATTGTTGTTTTGTTAGCTGCTCTTCAGAGTTTGTCTTTGGTTTTCAGTTTCATTATGACGAGGCTAGAGGTAGCTTTCTTTTTATTTATCCTGATTGATAGAAATTGTGCTTCCTGCATCTGTGGGTTCATTTTTGGAATATTCTCAACCATTACCTCTTAAAATATTACCTCTTCTCCATTCTCTGTTTGCTCTCCTTCTGGGGTTAGACTTTCTTCCCTATCTTATAACCTGGTGCTGTCCAATAGAACTTTCTGTGATAATGGAAATGTTGTATATAGGCATACCTTTTTTTTATTGCACTTCATTTTACTGTACTTGCAGATATTGATTTTTTTTACAAATTGAAGGTTTGTGGTAACCTTGCGCCAAGCAAGTCTATCAGCACCATTTTTCCAATAGCGTTTGCTCACTTCATGTCTCTGTGTCAGATTTTGGCAATTCTCATTAATATTCCAAAAACATTTTCATTATTACATTTGTTATGGTGACCTGTGATCAGTGATCTTTTATGTTACTATTGCAAAAAGATTACGACTTGATGAAGGCTCAGATGATGGTTAGCATTTGATAGCAATAAAGTATTTTTAAATTAAGGTATGTACACTGCTTTTTAGACATAATGCTATTGCATACCTAACAGAGTACAGTACAGTGTAAACATAACATTTATATGCACTGGGAAACCAAAAAAATTCATGTGACTTACTTTATTGTGGTATTTACTGTGGTGGTCTGAAACCCAACCCATGACATCTTTGAGGTCTGCCTGCAACATACATTGTCCAGTGTGACAGCTGTTAGCCACATGTGGTTATGAGCACGTACAATGTGCTCATAGGAACTGAGTTATAAATTTAATTTAATTTTAATTGATCCAAATATAAGTTTACATGGCCGTATGTGGCTAGTGGCTATTGTAGTGGGCCAGAAAGCTCTGATTTCTCCTTCATGGTTTTCATCAACTTATCTCTCTGCATTGCATTCTGGGTAATTTCCTTAGACATATTTTCCATTTAAAAAATTCTCTCTTCAGCTATTTAGTCTGCTGTTTAACTCATCCTTTTTTTTTTTTTTTTTTTTTTTTTTTGTTACCAACTATATGTATATATTTTCATTTCTAAAATTTCTATCTGGTTCTTTTTCAAGTTCGTCTGGTCTTTCCAGATAGTCTCTTGTTATTTGTTCAGGTCTATGATTTCTTACATTTCCTTAAATATCCTTAAATATTTAATCTTACATTTCCTTAAATATTGCGTACATATTATGTTGTATTTGGTATTGATCATTACTGTATCTGAGAGGGCTTGGAGGGTCCAAATTTGTGGTTTGTTTCTGCTGATTCTCATGCATGCTGAACTCATATTTGATCTTATTATGGGAATCTCTAGGTTCTAAATAAGAGATGCTTTCCTGCTGAGAGGATGGACGTTGCTTCTGCTGGGGTGGGGAGGAGATAGGGCGTGGGGAGCAGGGACCACTTTGCCCCCATCAGAGAGGCCCTGGAAGAATGAGAGAGTCACAGTTTCTGATGCTTCGCTTTGCACACCCCAAGGTTTACTCCCCTGTCACTGGTCCTGATACCAGCATCTGTGTCCAGGACAAACTCCAGCTTTTGCCTTTGGTTATCACTCACTGCTCCTGTCCTGGTATTAGCTCATGGCCTTTTATATTTGGATGGAAGTGCCTTGGGAATTTCCCTTATTTTTGATGAGGCCAGCGATGTATTGAAAAGTATGTTTTGTTTCAGATGTAGTGGTTTTGTAGCGGGAGGTCCTTCAGAGTCTGCCTTCCTCCACACTGCCCTGACTGGACACCCCTCTTGCTATGTGCACTGTTCACCCAGCACTCTTCATGTTCTGCTGGCACTGCCGTGCATGGATCTGTCCACCTGCCCTGCCCGAAGGGAATCCCTAAGTCAGCAGTCAAATCTATCCATCTCTTTATTACCCAGGCCTGGTTCATGGTGTTGCTTAATACCATTAGTGGTGGTAAAAGCCCAAGTTATGGGAAGGGGATGGACAATACCACTTTGCTTTGTTTTTAATTTGAATCTGCCCAGGGACCTTGTCTGCTCAACACCCTTCACTGGCTCCCTGGATAAAACCCAAGTTCCTTACATGACAAGGCTCTGTGTGGCCCAGCCCTGCCGACTTTGCCAGCTTCTCCTCGGTCTGTCACCCCTTCCCTGGGCTTCTTGGGACCACTTCCCTGGTGCTCCTGCCTCTCCCACCGACCATCTCCAGTCAGCTCTGCCTGCTCCCCTCTCTGCCTGAAAGGTGGTCTGCTTCTGTCTCCTCTGCCGGAACTCCTATGAAGCCTGCAGGGCTCTGTTTAAATGTCGCCTCTTCCAGGGACCCCTTCTCTGGTCACCTGGCATAGGTCAGTCACCCGCTGCAACACACACCCCTCCGCAGCCCTCAAACCACACTCACACAAGCTCTCATTCCAGGTACCGAGCCTGCACTTCTCACAGCTGAAGTTAATTAATGACTGTGTAATTGTTTGATGGGTGTCTGGCTTCCCACTAGATGTCAGCTCCACGAGGACAGGAGCTGGGCCAGTTCTGCTCTCTGGGTGTCCCTGGTACCTAGCAAGGGCCCCGACCAGTGGTGTGCTGGTAAACGTTTAACAACCAGCTCTCGTATTTTTAAGAAGCGCTTTGGGAAAAAAAGAAAGTATTTGGTTTATAGCATTTGTTTGCCCATCTCTGTGGTGTAAATATGCCCATTGTGGCCAGTTTCAGTTGCCAACATGATGCCCCTGGGCATGGGGTTGGAAATCAGTTTGTGAGCCTGTATGAGCTCCAGCCCACTGCTGCCTGGAACAGAAGGAGCTCTGTACATTTTGGTTAAAAGAAGGTAGGCAGGACGGCAGGTGAGGAGGGAGGGAGCAGGGCTCTGTCTCCAGGCTCACCTTCTGCCGGCCCCACCTCCTTTAGGCCACCTCAGGATGCTGGTTCCTCGAATGTGCACATGGTCTCAGGGCCTGTTGACCTTGGCATTACTGAATGACGTTTGGGACCAGACCATTCTTTGTCGTGGGGGCCGTCTGTGTTTAGCAGCACCCCCGGCCTCCACCCACTAGAGGCCGGTGAGCACGCGGTGTGGCTGCTCCCAGCGCCCCCATCCTTCCGCCCCCCAGGCCCCTCCGTCCTCAGACCAGCCGTGCTCGGGCAGCCGACCCCCGTCAAAACTCCCTGCCCTTGGACAGTGGCAAGGGAGCCCCTGTCGGCACTTTCAAGCCAAACGCTGAATTCTCATTTTTTAAACACTGCATTATAAGGTGAAAAAATGACGTTTTATGGCCTGATAACGGCCGCTGTGTTGGAGGGAGATGCTTTGCTCCAGCGCCCGGTCACAACTCCTGTGAAATACTAGGTGCAAAGGTCAGGCCCTCTGAGCCTGGGCCACCGGGACCGGACAGCGTGGTCTAAACGGCATCAAGTCACTAACTGTGCAGCTGCGGGGGCAACAGCAGGTCCCCAGGTGGGCTGCCACCGATCCCCAACACCCCGACCCCAGAGCCAAGCAGGCCTTTTGGAGGCCCTGAGCTAAAAGCTGATGGCACTCTCACCCAACGTGTCCCTTCAAATACACGAAACCATGTGGTACCCAGAAAAATCCCACAGAGCTCTGCTCTCACCAGTGATAACTACTTAATGCTTAACCACCCCCCCCCCCCCCCGCATACTTCCCTTTCCCCTCATTTGAGCCTAAGCTGTGCTCGCTGTGTCTGTCCCCAGCCCGACAGGTCCCCTGGCCCCAGCCTCAGAGGACACCCTCCTCCAGCCACGCTTCCTGCCAGCCCCTGCTCCCCACACCCTGGGAATTTTCCAAGGCAGCAGGGAATTGACTTGGTGAAGTCGACAAGGCTCATTTCCCAGGTATACGCTTGGCAAGTACTTTCTAATTTTACAGACTTCAGAGGAAAATGCTCAGAAGAGGTCCAGGGAAGGCAAACATACTGTGATCCAATGACAACTACTGTATGCTTCAAAAAAATGTATCGAAACGTTCCTTTTTCCTCCTTGCTAACCTGTTGTAATGCTGAATAGTGCCCACATTTGGGAAAGTCCTTCTTAGACTCTAACTTGCAACTGATGTCTCCTCCCTCTTTTGCTTCCACCAGGCAAGTATTCCGGCTGGCTGCTGGCCTCCCCGTGTATTTCCACAGCTAGTCCTCTTTTTCAACCTGCTTTCCCGGCCAACTTCTCTGTTGGTGGATGGGCCTGAAAGGTGAATTCTGTGAGAAACGAGGGGGCTCTTTAAGGCCACGGGCAGGAGGAGGATTCTTCTCCATGTGCCCATGTAGGGACAGTACAAGTTTGTGTCGGTGCAGTTCTTAGAGGCAAAGCTGGAGGCGATGGACAGCTGTGGGGTCTGAGAACCCCTAATGGCTCTGCAGTTCCACCTCTTCTTCCCTTCACCCACCCTCCCAGCTCCCCTGTGGGCCTCAGGACATCTCTGCTCAGCCTGCTTCCATGAGCCCCATGAACTGCGGTCATTGTGTTGGCCGTGAGACCCAGTCCGTTTGCTCGCTGGGCGGGGGCACCACAGCTGAGTCAGATCCGTGAAGCTCTGGCTTGGGCGTGGCCTTTGGAGGCAGTGCCTCCTTTGGGATCATCCTCATCGAATGATGCACCTGTCCGACCTCCTGCCTCCTCGCAATGCCTCACAGTGCCTCCTGGAAGCTTCCCGCACCAGGGGCGAGCGACTTTATCTCTTGCCCAAAGGGCAATAGGAACAGCAAAGATGTTTAAGGGCAGTATTCGTTTAACTTCCTTCAAAATGAAGAGCACTTTGGTGAGGCCTGGGCTGGGGCCTTCTTGCAACTCAGATGCTATGGGAAATGTCAGGGAGAAAACTGGTGCTAGCCATGGCTGTTCATCATGCATCCTGAAACACGATTCCTGGCGGAGTCTGGAGCCAGGGCTGGTGGCCACTATGCTCACTGCAGACTGACACCCCTCTCAAACCCACTGATATGTTTACCAGAGCCTTGGCACAAGGCAAAACATCCTAGGAAGTTTCCACTCATTTGGGGAAATAAGCCTCTCCCCGCTTTTAGATGACCTCCTTTAATTGTGACACCTCTTCTCTGCCTCCCTCCAGGACTAGATGGTTCTAACAGCTCACGGTTTTATCAGCTTCACTCGTATCTGCCTGGAAAGTGGTGTAGTGCAATAGTCTGCTGGACCCCAATTCTTAGCCTTGTTCCGTCGCTGACTACGTCTCCTTGGGCCATTTATGCTGCCCCTTGGGGCCTCAGTTTCCTTATCTGTAAGGTTGAGACAATAACACAACACACACTTCATATGATTTTGGTGAGGACTATGTTAGAATAATTTATGTCATCTCATCCTTTACATCTGCACCCTCAGCCCTTAGCCCTAGGCCTGGCACATAGAAAGTGGTCAGCCAGTGTTTGTTGAATGACTTAATGAGCGTGTGTAGAGTGCCTACACACACCTGGCACAGCAGGCCCTCCGTGAAGGTCAGCAAGTCATATTGTACTTCTCTCTTCCAGCTTCCATCATTGCCCCCAACCCCCCAGCAGCCAGTCTTTGTCCTCAGTCCTCAGCCTGACCCCCTCTCCATATCCCTGGGTTTCCAGCTTATGGCTTTCTTCACACTGAAGACCATGCATCCCGCTGAAATTTCTGGGAGAGCAGGGCGTCACCCTCTTGTCAGGTCCATCAGCACCTTCACCTGAAGTGCTCCCTCGCCCACACCCTCTCCATCTCTGAGTCCCACAGAGCCCGGCCAAGTCCACGAGAAATGATTTAGCTGGGCTCTCAGGCTGCAGGCGGTCTGACCCCGAGTCCTGCTGGCCATATGGGCCCCCGGGGGCTCCAGTGCTGATTCCAGGCTTCTGAGGGCAGCTCCCCCGCTTCTGCCCAAACACCCCAAGCCCTGGGGACACTGCTCGGGGTCAGAAATGAGTGCGGTCCCCCTGCTGCCTGGCTGTCCAGGGAGGGAAGGGCAGGAGGGCCCTCTGGTGAAGGAGGACGTGGGCCAATGAAATGGGCACCTATGGCCTGGGACTCACTGGTCAGGGGGAAGACGAGGACCACCAGGGCTGGACCGGCCCACAGAGAGAGTCCAGAAGGGAGGTAGCGGAGCCGGTGGTCTGGAGACATATTGGGGCCATGGCATTTTTTTTTTCCTAAAGGACACTAAACTTAAAAACAAAAGTAGTTGCCAATATTAAAGAACTGGGGTGTATTATATGACATTCTTTGTTTCTCTTGAAAAACCAGGAGCTTTGGAAGCACTAGAGCCCAGCAAGGCCGCTTCCTTTAGACTCGGTGGGCGTGTGCGAGCCCAGTACAGGGCTGGCTGTGAGGGCGCTCACAGAGACGGGTCCTCGTCATCGTCACCCGCAACACTCTGCAG
This sequence comes from Eschrichtius robustus, assembly GCF_028021215.1. Lineage (NCBI taxonomy): Eukaryota > Metazoa > Chordata > Mammalia > Artiodactyla > Eschrichtiidae > Eschrichtius > Eschrichtius robustus. The sequence goes on along the minus strand of NC_090826.1, from coordinate 11,799,273 downwards.
TGGGGCCCCTTAGAGCTGATCTGAGACAGCAGAGACCGGCAGTCGCTCTGCTCGCCCCCGGAGGCCTCCGCATCAGGACAGCGCCGCCTGGTGCTTCACGACACGTGGGTGTGAACGCACTGCGTCCTCCCCCTCGAGGTGGACACGGGTTCCCAGAGGCCCATGTTATAGATGAGGAAAGTCGAGCTCAGAAACACCATCGGTTGTGTGCACGGGGCACAGCCGGGCCCCAGAGCCTGTGTTTCGTCTCCCTGGCCCCAGCTTCCTGTCTCCTGAATCTCCTGCAGTGCTGGGACAGGCACCTGCCACATGCCGGATGCTTCTACCCATTTCTGATTCCATCTTTGCAACAGCCCTGTGAGGTAGGCAGTCTTATTTTCATTTTACAGAGGGGGAAACTGAGGTCCAGAGGGACTAAGTGACTGGCTTAGGGTCACCGGCTAAGTGCTGACTCTGGACTCAAACCCAAAGATCTGGCTCCAAAGCCTGGCTCCTTCCTCGACACCCCTCCCTGATTGCTTGGTTTTGATCAATTCTGCTGGGTTCAGGCTGTCGCTAAAATGAATGTGTGTTTCTTGCACACACAGGAGGAGACGGAGGGGACCTGGGAATGATTCACACTCCTGCGCTGCACTCTCCGACGCTCGGTTTGTGGACAGCCCTCAGGCTCCCTCCTCCTTGCAGAGAGCTCCCTCTCCTGTCACCACAGGTCTGGTCCCTGCGGTGACCGCTGACAGAGTCGGCCTTCTCCCCTCCCTGGCCCGCGTGCCCCCGACCATGAGCTCCATGCCACCCCCAGAGACATCAGCCTCCTAACAAGGAAGGAAGCTGGCACTGGGCAGGCATGGGGCCAATTTGGATGTGACTCCAACATTGCTGGCCTGTCCCAGGGAAGGCAATTAGGCAGCTCAGAGCTGGTAGGGGGAACAGGGCAGGTGGGCCAGATGTCCCAGCAGGATGGCATGCCCATTCCTCTCCATGCCCCAGGACCCTGTGGCAATAGATTTGGCCGTCTGCCTACACCTGGGACAGCAGCAAAACAAACACCTGGGACTGGCATTTCTCAGCCAGTCTGCGGGGGCCCTTCTGCCTCTGCAGATGCTGTGCACTGACCCAGCTTCTTTCTGAGCGAAGCAGATACTCAGACAGAGAGAGAGCCCCACTCCACCCGGCCTTGCGCCAGGCTCACCTCACTTCTTAGGGCCCACGGGAATCCCACGTGAGCCATGGGGACTTTCCATGGCTAAACCACGTTAGGAATGAGGCGAGGCCGCTTAGAGATCACCAAAGAATTACTGACTCAGCATCTCCAAGCACAGAGTAAAGGGGGCTGCAGGAGCCACCCATCCCTGTAGCCCCACAGAGCACTCCATGGAACCAGACTCAAAGGCATGGTTCTGTGGTCAGTTAAGTTTGGGAAACACGAGGTGGAAAGCAGTGAAATGATTTTCTTCACTGCAGAACTTGCTAGAGCCTTGAAAAGCTAATGTTCATTTTGGAGATACTATGCATTGTTTCTAAAACTTATTGACCCAGGGATTTTTTTTTTTTCCCCCAGCTGAATCTTGTGGCCTGCGCCAGCTCGGGGCACTGGCTTGGGAGTCAGCAGCCTTGGGTTCCAGAACTGGCCACTGATGCCCTGGCCTGGCTGTGATGTGAGGGTAGTGGGCGAGAGGCCACTAAGAGCCCTCTCAGCTCTAAGACTCTTGCTCCCTCAGGCCCTCTGCCTGGGCTGGCCCTGGCGGCTGGGGGGAGGTTGCTGAACTAACCTGAGCCATGCTTGGCATCTGTGCAAAGGGGGCCTGTTCTGCCCATCTCATGGGGCTGGTGAGAGGCCGAAATGAGATCATTGTCGTCACCATCACCATTGCCATCATCATTGTGGCTGACATTTATCGCTACCTGAGCTGAGCCTTTTATACGTAGTAACTCATTTTCAGCTGCTCTGACAATCTTACCGTCCCTAGTGTACAACTGAAGAAACTGAGGCACAGCATGGTTACCAGGTAGTAAATGTCAGGACTGAGGTTTGAACCCAGAGTTTGCCCAGAATCTACATCTCTTTTTTTTTTTTTTAAGATTTTTTTTTTTTTTGATGTCGACCATTTTTTAAAAAGTCTTTATTGAATTTGTTACAATATTGCTTCTGTTTTATGTTTTGGTTTTTTGACGGCGAGGCATGTGGGAGCCTATCTCCCCAACCAGGGATCGAACCCGCACCTCCTGCGCTAGAAGGCAAAGTCTTAACCACCAGATCGCCGGGGAAGTCCCTAGAATCTACATCTTAACTTTGACCCTAGTCTGCCTGTGAAAGGGCTTTGTAAAGTGTAAAGGGCTGTGAACTGGGAGTGGCATTGTTCAACGTAGTCTCACTGTGGTTCATCCAGGGCTTGTGCATGGCCTCTTGGGAGGACCTCTGGCCCTTGACTTGCAGGCTTTCAGAAGTTGGGGGGCCCGTGAGTGGCCCCCACTTTCCAGCTCTGCCAGGGTTGAGGAGGGAAGGGGCCTGTACCACCTCTCTCCGATGGGGAAGAGGGGTGAGCAGGGAAGTCCGGGGGTGCCCTCAGGGAGTGACTTTTCCACAAGGCTGGGGCAGGAGGAGGCCTGAGGCAGCCTGTGCCTCCTGTTGTCCTGGAGGGCCCTGGAGGGAGCTTAGATGCGACCTAACCTGTGGATTTCCCACCGCCTTCATGTTGCAGAACTTTTGTCCAAATGAAGTTGTATCTATGAGATACATAAACTGGAGCTTTGGGCTGAAGGGCAGTGAGTGTGGTCGGGGAGGTGGCCCAGGACACTGGGACTCATGAGACTCCACAGGCCACAAGTGGGTAACTACTGCCCTGGCCTGTTTTAGAGGGGACCTGAGGCCCAGAGAGGGAGACTGACTTGCCCATGGTCACACAGCGAGTCCTTGGCCAAGCTGGAAACTGGGAGTCCAGAGCCGGACTCAGGGCTCCTGACTGCGCTGGGCTGGGGGCGGGTGGGCCTTCCGGAGTGGAGAAGGCCAGGCCTCCTCCGGAACCTGAGGGCAGGGTCTGGGCAGAGCCCTGCCAGGCCCCTTGGTAGCAGCTCCACCCCAGACCGCTCCACAGAACACGGCTTGAGCTGCCTTGCTCCCAGTTTAGGGCTCATCATCCGGGTCCAGGGGCACCACTGGCCCCAGGCCAAGGCCGGCAGGTCCGCCCAATGCTTGTCAGAAGCCTCTGTCAGCCACAGGTCAGGTAACGTCTGAGACGGTGGGTGCCAGGCTCAGGACTTGGAATTCAGCCAGGTTTGACCTCTGCCCCCACCACTTCCTGGCTGTGTGCCTCTAGGAGAACCTGGGACCCTCTCTGTGACTCTAACAGGGGTGCTGCTGGGGGCTTCTGAGGCTGCCTGGGAGGCAGCAGGTACTCACACCTGCCAGTCCCCTTGGCTCTCTGCTTTGGGGGCAGCCTGGGGTCTTACCTGGGTGTGGTTCCTCCCTCACTGGGGGACCATGGAGCTGCCCCAGGAAGGTGGCCTCCACCTACCTTATGAAGGCCCCCTGGAGAAGCTTCCTCATGGCAAGTCTGTGCTAAAACCCATGGGTAGGATGCTGCCCTCGGCCATTGCCCCATGTGACCTCCTGCAACTGAGTCCACAATGAGGAGCTGGTCACAGATCCCAGGGCCTCACCCTGGACCTTCTAATGCAGTAGGTGTGGGTGGAGCCTGGGAATCTGTATCCTTAAAACTCAAGGCTTGACAACTACTGAGCTATGTATGGTTCTCAAACCTTCTCTCATTCTTTTCCTCTCTGCTCCCTTTTTTTCTATCATGGGATCCTTCCAATGGACTCTCGCATGTAGGTCCAGGGTGTAACAGATAAGAGCAGAGCTTCTGGCAGAAGGTGGGGCTGGAGGCCTGCCTGCTCGTTCTTTCACCAGCTATGGCCACCTCTTGAGGGATCTCTGAGGAACCCCCATGGAACACAGTTTGCAAACCCCTGCTTATTCCAATTTCTGCCTCTGTTGGGTGGAGAAACTGAGCCCCAAAGAGCTAGTTTGTACAGGACTTGGCTAGTGAGGCTTTCTCAAGTTCTCTGAAGCTTCTTGTTGGTCAGTTGTCCCTGGGGGAGAAGTTGGGGGCCAGTGGCTGATCAGAGACTACATAGCACAGTTACTGAGAACATGGACTCTGGCGCCAGACTGCTGGAGTTGAAGCCGGGTTCTGCCTCTTCCTAGCTGTGTGACTTTGGGCAAGAACTTCACCTCTCGGTGCCTTGGTTTGTTCATCTGTAAAATGGGGACAATAACAGTATTTATCTTGGAGGGTTGTTGGAAGGATTATATGAGTGGGTATCTGCAAAGGGCTCGAGGCACTCCTCCCTGCCAGACCAGGCTGGCCTTGGGCTCTGACACACGTCTCCTTATAGACATGCCACCCTGGGGGGACCCTTGGGGCTTCTGCCTCAAGAACCCAGCCTTGGGCAGCCTAATTGCTTCCCGTGGTCTAAATTTCTCTGTGCTAGCCACATCAGAGTATGTTTCTATTTGAACTCAAGCAAGACAGAATGTTTTCAGAGCTGGTGGATTCTAGGGGTGAACATGTCAAACCCTCCCTGTTCCAAGGCAGAGAAGTCAGAATTCTCTCACAAAGCAGCAGTGGAAGGGAATCTGGACTCCAAGGGCTGTGCACACAGCTGGAGGAATGTCAGGTTCAGGCAGCCGGATGCCCTGATTTCAGCCCCAGGGATAAGTTTTGATCAAGTCACCTTTGGGCTCAAGATGTATGTCAAGCTGTTTCCACACCTTTTTCCCACCTCTGGTTGAACTTAAATCCACTCAAATCCTGGAGAACACAAGCCTTGGGGCCAGTGCTTTCCAGGCTCCAAAACACATTCAGCTGGCATTTCTGAGCCCACAAGGAGGAAAGGGTTGTTACACCCACTTCATAGATGAGAACACTGAGGCTCACAGGTTAAACAACTTGCTTGAAATCAGATGCCGGGCCAGAGCTGGAACGATTACCCAGGCCTGGCCTGGCGCCACTGGTGGGTTGCAAGGGTCCTCCAGATGGAGCAAGGCATGCAATTTGAGATTCTCTTATTTGGGTGCAAATAACTGCTACGGGTAACCTATTAAGAAAGCAATCAAAGTTTTCCAAAACCTGAAACTCAGAAATGCAAACGAACAGTCAGCCATTGTTTTCCAGGGACTTTGCTTCAGAAGCATGGCTGCTGCACCTGGCCTGACAATGTCACAAGACTCCCCTGGGGATGTGCTAGGGAATAGGATTCCTGCCATTTCCAGGAAGGAAAGGTCAAGGTTTTCAATTGCTACTATATTTGCTTCTTAAAGATCAATCCTCTTGGGATAATTTTCTTGCGGATTCAGTTTGTTGGGGATGTAGAGTGCAGGGCTGCATATTTGCATATTTTTCAGTAACTGGGCTTTAAGACAGCATGCAGTTGTGGTTCAGGTATGCGTTCTCCATACCCTAGCTGCCTTCAGGATGTATACCCTCAATCTGCTTATTTGGTGACACTTCATTATGACTTAGATATTTAAACAACTTCTAACATACAGTCAAGGTCAAACCCCTAAGTTATTTTTAAGTTTATAGGGCATTCTTTTATATATAAACTTATGAATCTATCCTTTTATAAGATAAAGTTAATTATATGTATTCCCGCTTGATTCTTTATTAGTACATTTTTTTTCCACGCGAAAACGGGAACAGGTGGGAGGTAGGGGAGTGTGGCACGCTCTGCCCCACCTGGTGGGGTTTGAGTTGAAAAAACTTGAGTCGTTTGTTCAGAGCAGATGGGCTGGGGGTAGGATGTTTGGGAGGAAATGCAGGGTTTTGATGAGAGGGCCAGTTGACATTATTTATTTTTAAAAGTTTTTAATTAAAAAATTTTTTTCTTTTTTCTTTTTTTTGGCCATGCCAGGCAGCTTGCGGGATCTTAGTTCCCTGACCAGGGGTTGAACCCGGGGCCCTGGCAATGGAAGCGCGGAGTCCTAATCACTGGACCGCCAGAGAATTCCGAGATACTTTCAAACTCATATTGTCACAAGCCTGATGACCCCATCTGATGCAGCCCCACTACACCTGGATTCCCTGGGAGCCCAGGTTGAGTGACGCACACAGCAGCAGCCCCATAACCTTGGGGGACAGGTGTGGGGCAGCTCCTGGGACCCCCGGGCCATCCTGAGGGGACCCCCCCCCCCCCCACCTCAGGAAGTGGCAGCTCTTGTACGGCGAGGGGTTCCGTAGCAGGGCAGATGGAGACGTCCCCTGCCCAAGATGGAGAGCTTGTGCCAGACCACAGCTCGTTTCTGCTCTGCCCCCCCCCTGCCAGTCCCTCTCTGGGAGTGGGTTTTCTGGGCTGGAGGTAGAAGGCTAACAGATAGACTACGTCACAAAAGCAAGGAAGTGCTAGGCTGTGGCAGAGGCTACTGGTGGGTGAGGGTGGGGTGGGGTGAAGCTCAGAGCAGGCCCCTCGGAGGCACTGGAGGCGCCCACGTGCTGGGTCCCAGCCCCTCACTGCCCACACAGAGGAGCGGTTCAGGGCACTACAGACTCACTAGGTTGGAAGCCCAGTTCTACTGTTTCCTGGCTCCTTGACCCCGGACAATTTACTTCGCCTGTTTTTTCATCGATCATGGAGCCGTTGGAGGATTAACTGAGTTAATACACGTCAAGCACGCAGCATGGACCCTGGCCCATAGTAAGTGCCCAACAAATGTTAGATGTTATTATTGTTATTACTACTGTTAGGTTACGCCAGTTAGAACCTGCCAGCACGGGTAGGAGAGCACGCAGGAGGGTCACTGAGGACAGCCACGCAGGCTGTGCACTGCACAGCTCAGGGCACCGTCCATACAGGGGTAATGCAGTGTACAACCTGTGCAACTGTCCACCGGCCCTGCAGCTGGGGCAGCCCTACTCCAATTTCTGACTAATAGTGACACTTGAAGTTGGACCATTTGGGGCAAGGTCTGGAGAAGATTAACAAAGGAGGTAGTGTGGTTTTGAGTAGAGCTATTCGGATTTGAATCAGGTGTGGCCTGGCCCTTGAGAAGGCCACGGGATTGAAGGAGCGATAGCTAGGATCTTGGCCAACTCACTCCTCTCTGGGACAAAGTTTCCCCCATCTGTTAGGCGTAGTGGGTTGGGTTAGTTTGGTGAAGGCAAATAGGCTTTTTTCCTTGGACGCCAACTCTGACTGATTGGCGGTGTCTGTCTGAGGCTTTGTAAAGTGAAAAAATTAAAGGCCACTTTGGGCTGGGTAGGAAGGGTTCTTTAATTGATTAGTGATGTCTGCCTGAGGTCAGGGTGAGGGAAGCTGTGGCATGTGTGTTTGGGGCCATTTGCCCTCCTCACATCAGCCCAGTGGTTCTCAATCCTGGCTGCACCAGAGAAGGTTTAACCACACTCTGATTCAGGGGTGTAGCACCTGGCATTGGTAATTTTTTCTAGAAAGCTCGGCAGGTGATTTTAATGTGTGGCCAGGTTGAGAGCTGCTGGGGTAGATGCCCCTAAGTTCCTTGCAGTCCTGAGCTCTGTAACTTCTCGGCATGGTCTATACATTATGGTGCTTTGAGCTCTCTTCTAGCAGAAATGCAAGGGGAGTTAAAAGGCTAGTCTTCCGTCAGTCTTACTGCTGGAGAGGATTTGTTGTTAAGTTGGGAGACCGAGGTTGAAGGCACTGGCTGTGATCATGGATTGGGGTAGCCAGGTGGTCTCTTCTCAGGCCACACTGTGGAGTTTCACGGGGGCAGGACTGGCTTTGCATCTGGTGAATCTCGGGTCTTGGAAAAGCCTGGCCCACTCTGGCTTCATTAGGGAAGCCCTGGGGCTCCTTTAATTTCTCTCTAACTCCTCTCAGTCCCCAGGGATGGCGGGGAAAGTCGGGACAATGCAGAGGCCCACTGAGGTCTGCAGGAAGTAATATGCCCCAGACTCATGGGGTCCCGCTCTGGGTCTTTGGAAGGAGCGCCAAGGGGGAGAAGGAAGCAGATGAAAGCTGACTGGGGCCACTGGGCTGGAGAACGCAGGGTCAGGGCGCCAGGCTCGGAGGTGGTGCATTAGGACCACGGGCTGCCCTGGATGCTGACGGCTCCTCCAAATTACAGCCAGGGTGGCAAAGATGAGATGTTTCTGGGAGGCCACCCCGGCCTCAGCCCCTCGATGGGCCCAGAATCCAGCCAGCTTTCCTCGGCCCCTCCCATCACCCCCTCAGGACCCAGCCCTGGAATTCCAAGGAGCAGGTCATGCCAGGCTTTGCCTCCCACCCGGAGTAAGATAGAAGCAATCAAATAACATAGAATTCGATCATATTTTAAAATAAGCTTTATTTAGATTTTTTTTTTAATATTTTATATTTGCATCCATGCCTTCGAGAAACCTTTCCCACGGGAAAGGTTATTTTCATCTACTGTTACCCATAACTCATTCGCTATTTGACGTAGTTCTCTTAAATAAATCATCCTTAGTAACTCTTAGAATTATCTCCTAATTTCCAAAAACTGAAATGAAAATGAACTACTAAATCATTACCAGGAGGGGTTGCAATCTTATTTTCTTGTAAATAAAGGGCAAACAATAAAAATCAACCAAAAGAAAAAAATTCATGGGGGGAGAAAAGTATTTCCTAAAATATCTCTCTGCAGAGAAAGATGCCAGCTCCGGCCGCTCTCCCTCGCCGCCAGGCTGGGTGAAACGGCTCAGCCAAAGGCCAGAAAGATCCTTATTAGGTACCCTGCCTACTCCTTTCCAACCACCCCCCCATCAGGTCAGAAGGAAAGGGAGCAGCCGACTGGGGCTTTTCTGTTTGTTTTAGAGACTTTGGACAAAATATCCTATCCCTTCTGATAACAGACGCTCCCGCATTTAGAATTCTCCTTGTTTCTTGGTAAGAGCTGAAAACGTTACCGCTAGCAGAAAGCGCAACTACTGTTGTTTAGAGGGTGTGTGAATTGAGCTGTTAGTATTTAAGGTGGTGCAGAGGCGGGGAGTCACAGGTTAAAAGAAAAGGGAAAGCTAGTTTTAGACTTCGGGAGGCCCTGGCTTAGAAGCTCACGTGTTCTCCATCACCCGGCATTTACAATGCTCATGCTTCCTTTGCTGGTGAAGCCTCACCGGGGCCAACACTGTTCTCCAAACAGGCAGATGTTCCTGCCAGCCCTTCTCTCCTCGGGTGAGCGGGCTCAGGCTGCTGTGACAAGTTGGAGGAGGGCCCGAGGGATCCCGAGAGACTCTGTGAGATGTGGCTGGAGGAACCAAACAGAATGGGGAGGGCAGAGGTGCTGGTGCTGGACGCTGTGCCCCCAACAGGCCGCCCCTTGAGACGGGCGCCTCCCCCATGACACCTGCCCGGCCAACATGCAGAATCAACCAAGGATGAGAGAGACACAGCTGCACCAAGGAACGCGTGCCGCTCCAGGACCCTCGGGGAACCAACTCGGGCCGAGGGTCCCTGTGGTCGTACCCTGTGGTCATGCGGTCGGCTGTCTCGCCCTGTACGCAGCAGCCTTTCTCAAAAGACAGACTCAAGAGAAGGTGACCATGACAGCAGCCATTCTGTTCACTGAGGTCAGTGCTCTGTTATTTCAGATAAATAAATATATATAGAAAGGCCTGGAGAGAGCTACAGGTGGGAAGAAAGGCGGAGCGCACTCCCATGCAGGGATGGGAGAATGGGGGAGAGAGAAGAAGAAAGAACGGAAAAAAGCAAGCTTGGAAGTCCAATGGTCCCTGGGTTCTGGCCACCCTAAACTCTACCTTGCACAGCTCGGCAGCAGCATGATCATAGAACAGACAAGTCAACAGAGAACCCGCCTCCCGCCCGCCCCCCGTGGAAAAATATACATTCCAATATTTACGTAATAATTTAGATAGAATAAGTCTTCTGCATTTGTGCAAATAAATTAAACGGAACAATTTTCTTTTCTTTTCCCCGTAAAGAAGGAAACGGCAACGCAATTTAAAAACTGGCAGGCCGTTAGAAAGAGCCCCTTTGGCCTCTGACAAACCGAGACAAGACAGGGCCCCTGGGCTGGGCTCGCAAGTCTTCGCGGAGAGTGGACCTTACCCTGATGACGATGGCGTTTGGGGGTTAAAGTGACTTGGGCGCACCCCGAGAACAGGGTCTGGTCCCACACGTTCACACTGGGGGGACGGGGGGGGGCGGCGGGGTGGCGTGGGGGGAACATCAAACACAGACTACATCCTCGGGGAGACGGGCTCCAGAAGTAGCAGTTCGGACGAGGGACATTTACAAGCACGGAGTGCACAATAGTTTTGTTATTTACAAATACACAGCAGTCCTTCAAGTTTTCAAGTTTCGTAAAAAGGGAAGGGGGGAAGGGACCAAAAAAAACCAAAAAACAAGAACCCCAACGAACCAAAAAGCGAAAAAAAAAACATTGAAAAAAACAAACCCAGATTAACAACACAACTGTATCGCTCCGAGGACAACAGAGAGTTGACATGTTCACACACGTTTGTAGTATGTACATCAATTACAGAGGTGGTGACGCCGGGGAGGGGCCCACGCGAGCGGGGCTCAGCCGCACCCCCCCCCCCGCCCACGTGCGCGAGAGCTCCCACGCACGCGCACACGCACCGCCACGCACGCCCAGCCGCGCATTCCCCGCTCGCACGCACGTCCACACGCACAGACACGCCCGCCGGGCAGCAGGCGAAGGGAGGCGGGTATCACCAGTCCGCGTCCTCCTCTATGTAATAATCAGGGGCGGTACCATCAAAGAGGCCGGGGTCGAGGGACTTCCGCTGCTTCCCTCTGGCGAAGACACGCGAGATGGAGCCGAATCCCATCTTCTCTTTCTTCTTTTTCCGTTTTTGGTCTTCAAGATCCTCTAGTGACTGAGGAGTCAGGCCGAGTGGCAGAGGTAGAGAGGAGAAGAACAAAGGCAAGCTGAGCTGGGGCAGAAGACAGGGAGGGGTGGGGGGCGGGGGATGGCTGGTGGGGGCCACCAGTGGGTAAGGATGCCAGGGTCTGCCCCTCACTCGCTGAGCGGACTTGGGCCAGTTACAGAATCTCTCGGGGACGACACTAGGACGCATCCAAGACTGTCATGAGGATGTTGCTAAAGTGAGGGTAAAAACGCTTAGAACAGCGCCTGGCACATAAGCAGCATTGGTAACGGCTGCTGGAGGGGTTTGTACTATCATCATTTAAATTCAGTTTGCCTACAGCCTTCCGGTGCTCGTGGAGGGCTTGCAGAATCGCGTCCACGCATGCTGCCACGGCTGACCATAGGGCCCATCTGGAGAGGGCATCGCAAGTGTATTCAGTTCACTGCGGAAAAAGTCCCCCTTGGAAAAGGGGGCCTAGGAGAGCGGGAAAAACCAGGAAGGAGGAAACCTGAGCTTCATGTCAGCCGAGAGCAAGGACCCCAGACCTTAAGGCCCTAGACAAGACGCAGGACTGGCCTCGGTAGAGCGGGGAGGCAGGGGTTTGGGTTCTAATCCCAATTATGTCACTACCCATGGAAACGTGGAGAGCCCCCAGCCTCTCTGAGCCCAGGTTTCTCGTCTGTGACATGGGGGGATTGTTAACAATAACGGCAAAGACAATGATGATGATGATGTGGAGGAGGTCCTCCTGTCGGGGTAACTACGGGACTGGGGTGGTGTCTGCAGGAGAGCTTTGCAAACTGTCAAATGGTTTATACAAAGATGCAGAGCGGTGGTATCGGTCAAAAAGGTGGAGGTTAGACTAGACTAATGGTTCCCCAAACCATGTCAGAATTACCTGAATTCCAGCCACCCCCCCCTCCCCCAACCTGGTGGATCAGAATCTCTGGGGTGAAGGGCCCAGGAATCTGCATTAGAAAAATCTTCACTGGTGGACCCTGATGCAGACGAGCAGTCCAGAAGACCAGCGTGTGGGAACCCCAGGACTAGAAAGCTGATGTCAGAGACCCCATCTGACCGTCAAATTCATGTTGTTTTCCTCCCTACAGCCCCCTTCTCACTCTGAGGATAGAGTATTGAAAGGTTAAAAATGAATTTTAAAAAGTTTCCTGCAGCAAGGGGCCCAGAGAGCCCAGGGCCCACGTCATTAGCCTTTGGCTGCCAGGAGAAGACACTCTCCCGGGATGCGTGATGCACTTAGTAGGTCCACAGATCCAGAAGACGACATGGAAGGGCAGACTCAGGTGCTGAGCCTGGCTGGGGCACCGACCCATGTGTGACTGAGGTAGTGGCTTAACTCCTGTCTGCCCTGGGTGGCCAAGCATGGACGTGGTGGTGCTGAGGGCCGAGGAGAAAAAGGGTGAAGTCACGGTCAAGGTGGGGTGGAGGGAGGGCCTGAGTGGCCAGGGAAGGCACACCTACCTGTACAATGGGGTTGTGCAGGTTCTTCTGAACCGGGCCGGGACTGTCGCCCTGTAGCCAAAGGAGAAGAGGAAGATGAAACAGCAAAGACACATAACACATGAGAGCAGAGGTGGCCTGTGGAGCATGGGGTCTTCTGTGGAAGGAAGCCATCCCCTAGGGACCGCCCTGCCTCTGTACTGGGGAATCCACCCTCCACCCCTGAAGCAGACACTTCCAAATGGCTCAATGACGACACCTGGGGTTCATGAAGATGCTGCCAGGACCAGGGGTCCTGGCCAGAGGCCCTGTGGTGCTCTCCTGCCTGCTCTGGCTTCTTGACCCCTAACACCCTCTGACCAACGAATCAGTCACTCAAAGTCTTCTAAGTTCCTCTCCCAATTGGTCCATAGAGTTAGAACTGAAGTTGGTTATACTTGGTGCTTTTCATAAAGAAGTACAATTTTATAGAAAACACAAAAATAAAGAATTTTGGGACAGGAAGACTTGGGAGACTATGTAGCCTCTTATTTCCCCCACAAACAACACAATGAATCTCTTATTTTGTGGAGGGCCAGACAGGGCTCATTAGCCTGATTTACAGGTACACAGAGAGGTTCCAGACAGTCCAACATTATAGAGCTAATTAAAACCAGAGCTACAACTCAAATTCAAGACCGTCTGGTTCTCTCTGGTCTAGTGCTCCTTCCTGTGAGTGTGCAAAAGCCCTCACCACATCCCAGAATCAGTCTGTCCTGCCTGGGGGTGGGTACCATACATCATTGGGATCACAAAAGTCATTACTAGGGATAACCCCCCCCCCCCTGGTGGTCACTTCCAGAATTGCAGGCAAAAGGCAAGAAATAAAGCATGTGTCACCTGAGCCAATGTCCATCAATCTTCTCCAGCCTCTCTGTGCTGAGTCCCCACCTCTGCTCTAAATAAGTGACTAGAGCATGAAAGGATGGGGAGGTCCTTACTCCAGGTCAGGCTGTTCCTGCTGGTACCAGGCCAAATGCCTGAGCACAGACGGTTACCTGGAGCTATTTTCAGGCTCTTCCTGGCTTACCTGTGTGCACATCTGTTGAGATGGGGGATGAAGGTGGTTGAGGGAGGGTGGGGATGGAACAAATGGTAGTTTAGTCTTTAGTCCCATCTCAAGGTTTGCAAACAGAACCTATTTGGCAGGCAACTAAGGTAGGTTGGCCCTGTACAAGGCCATCTTTGCCAAATTTATGGGGAAGAGAATGAGGCCAGAGCCCACTATGTGTAGAGCCTATGTGTAGACAACTGGCTTATCAAAGCACCCATTGCTTGGCACCAGGGCCCTGTGTAAAGTGAGCTTGGGAATAAATATGCCGTATCTGCTGCCTGTAGCCTCAGGTGTGTGCCAAGGCCAAGCTGGGCAACAGGCTAGGTCTGAGCCAGATGCAATTCAAGAGGCCTTTAAAGAACCCTTTCTGCAGAATGGATTTTCCAGCAGCATTTTGGCTGTCGAAGCCCCTGTGGGCCCCCCATGGGAAGACAAAGTATGGCCCTTGGGAAGGTATTCTCAGATGCTACGGGGTATCTGGCCCACACTAAGAACAAAGGGCACTGCTGGCTGTAGGTATAACTCAACAGTGGTCCCTCAGAACAAGAGAGTAACGTCAGAGGCCCTCTACTGGCCCACCTTCCTCGCCTTGGTTCTGTCAGGACAGCCTTTGTCACCAGGGTTCTCTCCTGGGAACAAGAGAAGAACAGATTGCTTCCTTAAAGCCCCAGTTAAAACAGAATCCCAGCCCCGAGAGGGATTCAGGCCTGAAGTGACCTCCTCCCCATCCTGACGTGGCTTTGTGAGGCCCCGGCCAGCAGCCTCTGTTGTCCATGTCACCACGCTGAGGCAACTTATTTCAAATTTAGTCTTAGCTATTTTTATTAAGTGCTTTTCATTGTTATTATAGATTTGAAAAAAAATGCTTCCATTGGGATTACTAATATAGAATAGTTACTGATTTTTATCAATTGATATTCTACCAGTACCGTTCTGTACTTCTATTAGTCTAATGGGTTTTCTGGTTATTCTCTTGAGGTTTTCCAGGTAGATAATCATCCCACTGGCAAGTAATGGTTATCTTGTCTTTCTTTTGCACTATATCCACCTCATTTCTTGTTTACTATCCATCTCGCTGGTTAATAAAACATTGACTGAGTTTTTGAGAAAGGCTTCCTGTGCATCTGAGGACCCGACTCTACCGTGTCTTTAGGACGCGGCAGGGGAGCCCACTGGATTATCAATCGCGTGATGGAACACTTGTGAAAAGTGGTCCCCACATCCTGACCCCAGTGTTTCACATTAGAGCCTTGACGTGGCGTCTTCCTGTCCTCAGATGCTTGACCCACCCACCTTTGTTCACCCCCTCACTCCTGGGGAGCCTGTCTGTCCCACCAGCCACCAAGAGTTAGGTGGCTACGGACCTGTGCCTCTTGGCAGCTGGGACCCAGTATGAAATCAAAAACTGTGATTAAGTAAGCAAAGCAAACATAACTTAAGAACAAATTCACCGGATGCCTCTCCAGAGGCAAAGTGTGCAAAAACTCCTGGAGATTCAAAAAAAATCCGGCTCATTCCTGCAGGACCAAGAGCTGGCTCTACAGGGAAACAGCGGTGGTGGTGAGGTCCTGAGCCCTGGAAGGTATGGTCTGGGAGGAGAAGCCTATGTTCCCAGACATAGCCCACCAGAGATAAGCCCAGGCTGCTCAGACCCTGAGGCCGACCCAGGCCTGCCTTCCTCTGGATTTTCCTTGCCCTCCCGGACACAAGGAGCCAACAGGCCTCATTTCTTTCTCTCCCCACATCCATCTCTTCTTGCAAAAGGAAAGAACAGAACAGGAAATGCCTTCGCCAGAATGCTTCCTGGGTGGAAGAGAGGAAACAGCGGGTAGGTCTTCAACCCCTCCACTCCCACCCCTGCGGTTTCCGGGCGGGGCCCAAGGCCCAGGCCCTGCTGCTGCTGGCCTTACGTTGCAGAGGGAGTGCGTCCGGTGTCGAGGGGAGTTGATGTCGCTTGGCGTGGACGACCGGTCGCCTTCGGCGGCAGATGCGTCGGAGATGACGGAGGGCTGCCGGGAGTGGCAGGGGCTCACCCTGACCGCTGGAAAGCAGGGACAGCTGGTGAGTGGGGGATGGAGAGAATGTCCTTGCCTTCACTGCCTTGCAGGTCAGTCCACCCAACGCCCCCATTATACAGATGGGAACACTGAGACGTAGAGAAGAGACTTGCCCAGCTCTCCGCCCTTCTACTTCACAGCACCACGGGTCACCAGAGAGCCACTGCCAGCAAGAATCTCCAGCCCCTGGATCCAATTAGGCCCCCTCCTAACCAGGGTGAAGGGGAAGGGGCAGGAGTCTCCAGGGGCCTCAGTGACTGTCCTCACAGTGGCTCCAGCCACAGTGCTCCAGCCAGGACGTTCCCTAGGCCTTGTGCAGTCCTAACCCATGGTCAGTACCAGCTTCCCAAGAGAGAAGCCGTGAGGCTACCACCAGCTCCTCTCTTTCTCCCACCCACTCACCCCACACCCGATCCGCAGCAGCACCTCCAAACACAGCCCCAAATCTGGCCACTTCTCTCCAGCCCCACTGCCACCACCCAAGCCCAGGCCACCACCGTCTCTTGCCTAGAAGACCATGGCGGCCTCCCAGAGGGCCTCCCTGCCTCCTCTCCTCACTGCCATGAGAGCCAGGCATCCGATCTCTCTTCACCTGGGGGTAGATACGTGCGGTCCTCCTCCAAGCCGAGGGGATACAGCCCTGCCCACCCCACCAGCCTCGGCTCACGTCACACCAGCTTTCTGATGGTGCCTGACACGCGCCATCTCCCTCCTGCCTCACCCTTTGCTGGTCCTGCTGCCCATCAGGCACATTCTCATCCTTCAAGTCTCAGCCTGTCCCGAGAGAAACCTCCCCCTACTATCAGCTCTCCCCACTGTCTTTTCTTTCCCATCAAAGCACCTGTTTTCCGTTGATTTCTCTCCCTGCACTGAATATAATCTGTAATCATTCTTTGTCAGTTTAGTTACATGTGTTTTCTGTCTTCACACCTACAATGCCAGCTTGATGAAAGCAGGCAGTCTGGGTGTCTTAGCCATGTCCAACCCCAGAGCTCACGGTGCCTGGTGTGTAGTAGGTGCTTAATCAATAGTAGATGAATACCTGGAAGCCCACCCAAGTCCCCCAGCAGAGCGCTCTCCTGTCTGCAGGCGCTGGATGGAGAAAGCACTTTCTGCTCGACAACACTGAGGACCTACTGTGTGCAGGCAGCATGTGAGCAGGGAGGGCTACATGACTGAGAAAGACAATCCTTGCTGCCAATGGCCATATGGTCACATGGAGGAGTGTGGGGCTTTGGAGTCAGGGACTTGGGTTTCCAGCTAGGTGACGGCAGGACCCACAGGCTCCAGAAGCCAGCTGCCTGTCGCCAACCTGCATCTGTCACACAAACGCGACCACTCATAGGAGGGACAGAAAATGGAGCCAAGTGGGCCGCAGATGTACAGAGGAGTTTGGGGCTTCTACTGTGGCCCATGGGTACAGATGCTCACCACAGGCTGGACCCCTCTTCCCCTCAGTGCCTGCAGCAAACACCCCTAACACTTATTTCTGGCCCTCCCACACATCCAGTGATTACCTGGAGCTGTCAATCAAGGAGCTCTCACTGTCTCCTCTGCCAAAGGATGCCCATGTGACCTAGACTGGAGAATCAGTGCATCCACTGCCAGACACAGTGATTGGTCCAGAGGTAGGCATGTGACCCTGGCTGGCCAATCAGAGTCCTTCTTTGGGATTTACTATCCACACAAAGAAAGATTTCTCTTTCTCAAGACTTTTGAGCTTCAAGGGCTCTAAAAGCCTGAAACTGCTGGAGACTGTTTTCTGCTTTGTGAAAAGAGGTGGCCTAAAGATGAGGTCGAATGGAGGCAGGCAGAGCTGAGAGATGGAGAGAGTCAGACAGACCCAGGAATTGTCTGAACCTTGGTATCCAGCTATGCCTGAGGTCCATCTCTTAGACTTTTCAGTCCCCTGAGCCATGGCCGCTGCCCCACACCCCCCCAAAAGCAGCTATGGTGTGAATAAAGAGGCTGCCCCTCCCAGTGGGCCAGATGGCCTCCTGAGACACCCCCGGAGCTGTGGCTGGGCCGGACTCACCTTGCCGGTCCCCAGGGTGGGGGGGGTGTGAGTGGTAGAGAGTCTGCTGGCTCTGCCGGATGGCTGCGGTCAGTGGGAGGTCCGCCTGCACTACCCACTCCTGGTTGCCATTAAGCACCGTCTCGCCCGGCATGGCGAGTGAATGCCGCTTGGGGACATCCTTGGTCAGCGTGGCTAAGGACTGCTTGGCCTGGAGAGAGAGCCGGGGGACAGGAAGAAGACGACGTGGTCAAGGGGACCTCTCGGCCTACTGCTTGGCCATCACCCACCATCGTGAGAAAGCCACGAATCCAACCTCAGTACCAGGGCGTCTCTGGCTCTGCACTGCGTGCCAATCAGTACCTCACATGAGGGTTTGCTTTGGGGTTAGTTACCCCTTAGTTCCTGCCAACACAAAGTGAGACCACAAAGGGGGACCGAGGACACACTTAGCACCCATTCTTTCGGGTTCTCCAAGAACCAGCTGGGATTTGAATGAGATGGTAAGAAAATGGTGTTTTGCCTTTCAGCACCTTACCTCCTCCCAAATTCAACCTTCGATGGCCCCTTCACAAGGTGCTGTGCAACACAGGCTGGGGATAGGGCAGACCCGCAACCTGGCTCTCAGGATCACATGAGAATACGTGGGACACAAGGAAACCCAGGGACAAGCGTGGGGCTGAGTTCGGGCAGCTGGGATAGAGAGCTCTTCCTTTCTCTGTTCTGTGACTGAGGTCTCTCCCAGCTTCGGGTTATCTCCCCCAGGGTATGTGGGGTTGTGTTAGAAGTGATCTCAAATTATTTGGGGGAGAAAAAGGGTACATATTAGAAATGTATTAATGCATATTCTTTCTTTCATAGTCAATTTCCACTTCCGCACTGGTTCCCCAGGCTCATACCAGGGGAGAGGGGGCACACGGGGAGGGGCCCAAGGGCCTCGCACTGAGATTTCCAGTGAATCTGGGGGTCACTACAGATGGCAGAGCCACCATGAGTGCTGGCTTTGCCCCTAAGATGAACACAGATGAAATGGAAAAACCTCATCTCATCTCTCTCCTAGCTCCAGAACTTTCCATACCTCCCACAAGGCCCTGGGCTCCTCCATGCAGAGCAGAGGTCCTTGAGAAAGAGATTCTAGCTGAGAAATGAAGTTCTTGACCTAAAGCCTGATATACCCTCGTCACATTGACCAGCTGTGTTATTTTAGACAAGTCACTGCCTTCTCCGAGCCTTACTTTCCCCATCTGTGTAATGAAAAGCCTGGACCAATCTTTAGGGCTCCCTCTAGCTTGGATACCCCAGGAGTCTATGAAATCACTCCCCTTCCACTGCCAGCCCCCAGGGAATATAAACCCACATGGCAGAGGGAGGCCAAGTTGGAGTCAGCCCCACCCCTCAAGCCAGGTTTAGAAAACTATCATGTGCTCAGTGCAACAGCCCTGGGTTGCAGCTCAGTGCAACTATCTCTGCCTGGTTTAGAAAACTATCATGTGCTCAGTGCAACAGCCCTGGGTCTCAAGTAGGGAGTGTAGGATTAGCTGTGCTTGACAGAGGAGAAACCAGAAGCTCAGAGAGGTTAAGTGACTTCTCCAAGAGTGCACAGCAGGCACAATGTCCAAGTTGGGGCCCAAGTCTGGGAGCCTGGGAGCCCCATGTGGTTTCTATGGTGCCCACGCTCCTCTGGGGCAAGGAAATAACCAGCACAAGTGATGCAGACTCTGAATCCACGAGGCAGAGAGTGGGGCGTGGCTGGTCACCACGGGATCCCCAGCACCTGGCTTGGGGCTGGGCACATTCAGTGAAGCACTCAGTAAAAATCTGCGGAGGAAATGGAAGCAGGCTTCTGCCGTGTTCAGGCGGACGGCCCAGGGAAGCAACTCTGTTAGTTTACTACAGGAACAGCGGAGCGATCCTCCTGCCGAAGGAAGGAGGCAGGCTGGCTGTGTCTTGGAGCCGCCGTGTGCCTGCTGCAGGTCCAGTGTCATGGACTCATGTTTCCTGGACCACCGCATCTCACTCGGGACCACATCTGCTCTCCCCTCCAGGTGTCTGTGCATCTGGCCTCCGAGCCCTCCATCCTGGCACCGCTCCCTGCGGGCAGCTGCCCCACTCCCTTGCTGCCTCCTGTCCAATCCATCTTGGCTGCCAGGAAGGTGGACGTGGGTGGGAAATGAGCGCCCAGTCGGTCTGCCATCGTGCGAACTAACCCTCAGCTCTGCCCTCTTGCAGACATCCCCAGCCACGCACGTGGAAAGCACAGGCAAGTCCAAGTCTTCCACTGAAATAAGCAGCCCCTTGGGGCAGCACAGGAAGGCACGAGGAAGAGGCCTGGGCAGGACTGCTCTCCTGTCCCCACCTGGCTTCCCTCTTCCAGGTGGACCTCCCCGCTGTCTGGGCCTGAGAGCGGCACCTTCTAACTCAGCAGGCGGCTTGGAATCATCGCTGCCTGACAATGGGGAGGAGCCTACGGTTAGTCCTGCAGGATGGGGCAGGTGTGCCTGTGAATTCTGAGCACAGGAACCTCTCACAAACTGTCCACTCATGAGTTTAAACCTCTGAGACAGAGCGAAACAGAGACGTGAACTGCAGACAAGGCATGTAAGGTCTAACTTAAAATACGTGCATGTACTCTCTCTCTCTCTCTCTCTCTCGTTGCTGCATTGAATCATCTTCCTGTGACAGTCTGCACAGCATTTCTCTACTAATCTCTTCCATTAAATGCAATTCAATGCTGGGAGCTCCCTCTGCACCTCCACCCCCTGCTGAGAACCCTGAGCCCGCAGTGCTGAGCTCCTGGGAATTGGAGAATTGGCTCAAACACCCTCATGTGACAAAAGTCAGACAGAACTGGGTTCAAACTCCACTTCTACTATTTGACTTGCTGTGTGATCTGGAGCAAGTTACTCCACCACTCTGAGCCTCAAGGTCCTCTCAGTAAGATGGGGAACTGAGAGGGATCACTTTTATAGGTAAGTTGTGGGATGAGGTGGCCCGGCACAGCACCTCGGAGCCCAGGCTGTGGCATCCAACGGCCTGGATTTGATCCCAGCTCTGCCACTTCCTAGCTGGGGGATCCTGAGAGAGGCCCCTCACCTCTCTGTGCCTTCATGCCCTAGTCTGTCTGACGGGAATAACATGGGTTCCATGGAGAGCGGTTAGCCGATGGTAAAAAAAAAGCTCAATGAATGTTGGTGACTGTTATTATGAAACAGTTTCCATTTCACAAGTAGGAGTCAGATGTGGAATAATTCACATGAAAGCCCAGGATACTGTCTGGTCTATTGTCCTGTTCAAAAAGTAGCAGGCTGTTAGGATTATTTATGCCTCCCTGAGATCAGACAATCTGGGAAGTGGAAAGGGAGAGTAGCGCAGGGGCCCTGCCCTCCCCCACCCTCAGGTTCCTAGCTGCCTGGAGGCCAGGAGGTACTTCCAGTCAGAGAGCTGGCCTGGCCCGGGAGGGATGCCGTGAGTGCGGCTAAAGGGGACCCTTTACGGGCTTTCCAAGGAATTTGAGCTTGGCTAGGGAACGTCTCTCCCGCCAAAGGCTGGGAGGATCCCGGGGTTAGGAACCTTCCAAGCAAACACGAGAAGGGTCGTGCTCCCGTGGACTCCAGCTGCAGAGACGCTGCATCTGCACCAAAGGGGCATGACGCCAGCTACAAGTTGACTCTACCATCCTCCTCCTGGGCTTACTGGCCGCGACCCTGTCCCAGATCTCAGGCTGCAGTAGTCGCAGGTCCAGCCTGGAGGTGCCAGCATGAGCTGATGAGGCAATACTGGCTCCATACCATCGCCAACAACCGCAGGCCCGGGGTGGAGGGAGGCTCTAGGGGGGACAATGTCAGGCTCGGGTGGGCCCTGACCTCATGCGTGTGGCCGGGGGTCTGAGCTCAGACCCAGTGTTCAGAGCTGGCTGTGGGCAAGGGCTGGTCTGCTGGGCCAGGATGGCAGTGGTCCGGGGCCGGGAGGTGTGCTTGTGTGGCCAGCTGGTTTCCTCAGAGAGAGGGCAGGAGTGGTGCCACCCCAGAGCACGGCCGTTAAAAAAAAAAAACCGCGATCACCCTTGACCCCCGCCGCTCGACCCTGCCTCTCGCTGGTCCCTCACCGCGCCCTACTCTTGCCTGGGCCTGTGGCGGCTGTCATTTTTACAGACGAGGAAACTGAGGCCCAGGCAGCTCAAGGACACCAAATGACTGGCTAGTGGACGGGGCGTGAGAATCCACGACTCCTGGTCCTGGCGCGGCCTGAGGGCAGGCTGGTCTCCAACATCCGTAACAACAGCTAACGTCCACTGAGTGAGGACGGTGAGCCTGCCCTGATTTCCCGTCACCTCACCTCACAATCACCCCAGGAGGAAGGTCTGATACGTGTGAACACAGGCTCAGAAAGGTTAAGTCACTTGTCAAAGATCACACAGCCAGAAAACGCAGGACCCCAACTGGGGCTGTGTTAGAACTGCACGGCCAGGGCAGAGACAGACACTGAGACGAGGGAATCCCACACTTTACAGGAGTGGCTCTCAACCGGCGTGAATCCTCTCCCCCTCCGGGGAACACTGGGAGATGTCTGGAGACTTTATTCCCCACAGTTGGGAGGAACTACAGGCCTCTCGTGGGTGGAGGCCGGGGGTACTGCTGCACACCCCACAGCGCACAGGACGGTCCCACAACACACTTCTCCGGCCCCAAGTGTCAACAGTGTTGAGGGTGAGAAGCCCCGTCTACAGTGTACATAGCAACGTAAGAACCGTCTCCCATTTTGGGGAGCGTTGATAGAAAACTAGGTCACCGGGAACCAGGCTCCTGGCGGGGGGCGGAGTGGGCAGGACTAGCACTTGGGGGGAGCCTGTGATCTCGGGGCTGGCAGCCCTGTCTCCCGCCTGCTCAGTGACTGGAGAGGCCGGTGGGGAAGGCCTGAGGGACGAGTGATGGCTGGTAAGAGGACGCGCCTCCTTCAGGCCAACATCTGGGTGTCCTTTCAGAGGCCTCCCATCACGGAGCACGGGGACTGCCCCCCTCCCAGCTCTGCCTCTCAACTCTCTGGGCAGCTCTGGGTGAGCCTTCTGCACACCGAGCCTGTTTCCACATCTGTAAAATGGGCGCAACAAGAATACATAGCTCACTGGAGTGACTGCTAATGGATGTGGGTTTCTTATTAGGGTGATGAGATCGTTCTGGAGTTAGGTAGTGGTGATGGCTGCACAACTTTGTGAATGTACTAAAAATCACTAAATTTACGTCATAAAAGGACGGATTTTATAATATGTGAATTACATCTCAATAAAACAGCATATTGAAAATTTTTTCCTTTAAATAAAAAAACCACAGGGTGGTCACCACAGAGCCAGTGCCAGGATTTCACCTACAGAGGTGAAACTGCTCTACGCGTGGTAATGCCTAGTTCGGCCAGAAGTTGTTATCAGAAAATGTCCCCTCCCCAAGGGTTGGAGCCCATCAGCAAGCACCAAGAGAGATGTTTGCTTCTTGGGAAGCCAATGTCCTTTGACTTTTACTCGAGTGAAGCGGCCCTTTTCAGCTGCATAGGGTGTGTGGAGACCCAGTGGAGGCGGGGTTGGGGAGTGGTGATATCTGAATTGGGGCAGGGCCTGCTCACCCCTCCCCAGAAAGCTGCCCCATGGCTTCAGTGTTGTGGGCAGGTCACTTAAGAAATTACCTATCACCAGTGCCACAGCCAGAACTCCTAGATCAGGAGTAAGCAAGTGACCCCAGATGGACCACTTGGATACCCTGTATTTGATCAGACTTTTGAAAACTGAAGTGAAATTCAGAGGGTGAAGGGTTTGGGTTCATCTTCCCCAGCAGGGGCCACTGAGTGGACCATTCCAGATGGAATCCTGGCTTCCCCACTCCCTGCGGCTGCCTTGGCTTCGGCCCATCTCCAAGCCTGGCCCTCCACCTTCCCACTGCACCTGTGAGCTCCTGACTTCCTCCCAGTGCACCCTGTGTGCTCAGATAGCCCGAGCTGCTTTCTGTTGCTTGCAACCCGAGGACCTCAGGCACACACGCAGGGAAGGTACCTTCCCTCTAGTCTCGTCCTGGCCAGCAGTGCAGTGAGGGGAGCTGGACAACACTGCCGGCAGCCCTGGAAGCCTCCAGGCTGTGAAATTCTGCAGATGGCAGGCAACAGAGGGGACCTCCAGGCAAGTGGACGCCCCACCAACACTGGGGCTCTCACGGGCTGTGCCTGTGCTGACGTTACAGCAAACCCACCACCCTGAGGGGCAAACATTCACCTAACTATTCACACTTAGCAGAGAGGCCTGATGCCTGCCAGTGGGAGGGGGTAAGAACCTGAGTTTTGCAGGCCAGAACTAAAGCAGGTCGAGTCATCCGGGCGTGGGGAGAGTGGAAGCAGAGGTGAGCTGGCTCCCAATCCTGAAAGACCCCAGAATTCCCCAGGATGCTTGAGGTTAGTGGTCCATGGCAAGGAAGACCCATCTGTCCATCACAGGACGCTGGGAAGACTTGGGAGAATAAAGGTCTCACCTCACCCTGCACTCCCTTCCCAGATCGTCAACTTGAAAGGTTTCTGTGTGGGCTGCACGTGGCAGCAGGGCCGCCAGCACCACCGACCCCACTGGTGGGAAGACCCCAGAGAGGAGACCCAGCAGCTGGAGCTGCCTCCAGCCTGGGCAGCTCTCACCACTAGGGGTCAGGGTTGGACAAGGAGACCCAGGAGGCAGAGGGTGGGATTGGTCCCAGGAGGGGCCCACAGATCCTGACTTGCCCTGGGTGACCCCTGCTCCTGAAGGAAGTGACCATAGAAAACCTCCCTGCTGTCATATCATCATTCACCATGTACAGGCCGGGCTAAGTGCTTCTCTTGCATTATTTCATTGAAATCCTCAAAAGAGCCCTATGGGGTATATGCAATTACCCCTACTGACACTTGATGGAACTGAGGCCCAGACAGGTGAAGGGTCCTGCCCAAGGTCACACAGCTAGACAGCGATGGTGGCTGGATTCAAACCCAGAACCCATGGCGGTAACCACACTGTTAGCCAGCATCAGTGCTCTGCAGAGAACGCCGAGTTCTCGCTAAGAACCACGCGAGACTCCCCCCACCCTGGGAGTTCCCTGCACACTCTCGTCCCAGCCACCACCACATTGAGCCATGGTGGTTTCAAAGGCCCTTTAAGCCACGAGCTCTCTAAAGTTGATCAAGCATCTCGTGGGGAAGGCAGAGTGGGATAAAGACCCTCAGCCCCACCCCAGGACCAGATAAAGGTCGCTGAAGCTCAGAGAAGTTCAGTGAGCAGACCAAGGTCACACAGGAGCAGGTAGAACAGAACTCCAGGGCTCTGGACCTCAGTTCTGCTGCCAGGCCTGGAAACACCACCTAGACTCTCTGTCCCCTCATGCAGGCTGCCCATCTCCGAGGAAAACACAGTGGAAGTATTTTGAGGGATTTTTTTGGATTAGAAAAAAACAACATTTTTTTCCTTGAGGACCCAAGTAATATAATAAGACTGATGAAAATAGGGGAAAAAAAAGGAAGTAAAAGCCACTTGTGATCTTACTACCCAGAGATAACCATTATTAATTTTTTGGTATTTTTCCTCCCAAAGGTTAGTGTATGGTTTCCCAGCATCCCCACACGCTCGGCCCCAGGCAGGTGGATGAAAGGCGGTGTGGTTGCCACGAACAAGCAGAGGGGGCATCCCAGACCCCGCCCCGGCCCTGGCCCCGCCCCCGCCTCGGCCCCGCCCCTGCAGACTCCACTCTGGACTCCCAGGTGAACCCACGTGCACGCCGTCTCCCAGCACATGACATCACTTCCGGCAGATGCCCCACCGGCCCTGGGTGGGCGAGGGGGCGGGGTCTCACCATGGCCAGCTCCGCCTCCAGCTCCTTCATGCGGTTATCCTTGAGGTCCAGCTGGGAGCGCAGCGCCGTGGCGTGGTCCGTGGCCTCCTTGGCTTGGCGCCGCAGCTCCCACTTCTCGCGCTCCAGCAGGTCTTTCTCCTTGGCCAGGGCTTTGACGGCGTCCTCGCTCTCCTGTGGCGAGAGGCCAGCGTTACAAGGGGCGTGGGCGCGGGGCGCGGCCTACCCTTGGCCCAGAGGGCCTTGACCCCCAGACCAGAGGACGCGCAGGGAGGCCCCACAGCACCGCAGGTGGCCGGGCGCTCGGGCCCTGGAGGAAGAAAGCCCTGGGTTCGAGCCTGGCTCTGCCACAAACTAGCTGGGAGACTGGAACAGAGACAAACTGTTAGTAGATGCTCAGCCGTTATTTTTTTCAACAGATAAATGAGCAAACAAATGTCCTGGGTAAGTTCTTTTAACTTATCAAGTCTTCATTTCTCCATATTTAAAATGGAGGGGCAATCAATACTCCTCATGTCAAAGTATTGGTATAAAGACTAAAATGACTTCATTTGAGGGAAATAGTTAAATGCAGCCTGATAAAAGTTAGGGTCATTAGTGGGTTTGGGCCTCTGTTCTGCTGTTTGGTAACGTGTGTGTCACAGGAAAACGGGGACAGAGGAGGCACCTGCAGCCCAGCTGCCTTGGCTGCCACAGGGCCCTGCCACCATCCCACAGGGTCACAGCCGACGACGGGCCAGGCTGGACCCCCACTAGCTGTGGTGTCTGAATGCAGCACAGTCCTCTGTCCGTCACCCCGGCCCCAGCTCCCGGCGGGTCCTCCTGCGTAAGCTGTTTTCTCCGTGATGCTGAGGCGAGGGCCATGGTCTCCAGCTGTGCCGGCCCAGCAGAGCCAGCAGGCAAGGAACAGCCGGCTGGATCGGGGGCCTGACCTCTGCTGGCCAGAGCCAATTTCAGGACACCAGCCGTCTTTCCCCCAGAGGAAGGGTCCCTGCAGGGGGCCCTGCCCACCCACCCAGCCATGGTCTTCCCATCCACCAAATTGAGAGCCAAACTCAAGGTCTCTGTGCAGCCTGGGACCGCGTTGAGAGGCAACCATCCTGCCTTGTCTAACGGCCCTGTCGCCGAAGGCCTGACTTCCAGATGGCCAGAGACTAGGAGGCCGAGGTCTGGTCCTTTCTGCATGGCCGTCACAGAGCTGTAGCTGTGGCTTAGGTTCCTGGGAAAGAGAGTGAGTCTGGGTCGAATCCTGGCTTTGCAAGAACAAGTTGCAATGACTGTCGTGCCTCAGTTTCCTCGTCTGTAACACGGGATCACAGCACCCGTCCTTGAGGGCGTTATTGTGAGGACTGGATGAGATAATCCAAGTTTAGAGCTCAGAACGGTGCCGGGCACACAGCAGGCACTCACTCATTCACTCAGGACGCTGCTCAAATGTCTCCGAGAGGCCTTCCCTGACTGTCTAGCTAAGAAAGCAGCCCCAGCTGTTCCCAATCTGTTTCTCATACTGGTACCTGCTACTGCTCATTCAACCAATATTCGTGGATGCCACCAGCAGGCACAAACCAGACAAAAATCCCTGTGCCCGAGGAGCTTACACCAAAAAGCCCTCCTGCATGCTCTAGGTCATCGGCAGACACCCGGGTGGCAGGACAACAGCCCGGCAGACCGCAGCCAAGAAACACTGCTGCGTAAAAGAATGAGTGTTTGGCAGCTGCAGTGACTGACTCTAAAGGCCGTCACGGGACAGCTCTCCCAGCTGGGGTGAACGGAGGACACAAATGTCTGTGTCACCAGCCCCAGGCTTCTCAGTGTAGCCTAGAGGAGGTGGTGTGTGTGTCAGGGGCATGATTCCTTCCAGGACGTGTCTGCTAGGGGCCAGCGTGCCTGGGTGTGAAGTCTCAGCTCCATCCACTACAAGCTGTGTGACACTGAACAAGACATGCCACCTCCCCAAACCTCAACCACCTCATCTATGAGAGAACGACACTATCACATCCCAGGGTGATGGTCAGAAGAAATTGGTAATGCGAGATGCAAAGCAAAAGATGGCACTATTGCAAAAGCCCAGGCAGAGCTGTACTCTCGGGTTCTGGAAGCAAGGCTCTCCGTGCCGAGGGGCACTCCACCGCTAGTTATTTCTCTTCTCCTTTCTCTTTGAAGCTGTCTTCAGGTGGGGTCAGTGCAACAGCTGACAGGTATGGCCTCCTGGGTCACATGATGGACCAACCAGCTCTTTCCCCTGGAGCTGGGGACCACGTCCCAGCATCTACCCTCAGCACCTAGCAGCAAGCCTAGATCCTGGAATGTCCCATGAAATGAAGTGTGTGCATCAGAACCACTGAGAATTGGCTGGTGTACAAGAGGCTGCCTACCACATATCCCTGGATTAGGAAGAAGGTCCGCTAGGACCCCCAGGATCATTTTTGTCTCTGCGTCTCTCTGCAGTCAGTAGCTCCACTAGTTGTGAGCAGACCGAGGGTTCCAGGCTGGGGGGAAAGGCTGTAGGTGCTTTCAGCCTTGGTGAAAACTCTGACACCCCCTCCCATGATCACATCTCTGGCAGCAGGAGTGCAGGTCTCAGTAGCAACTGTCACAGAATGTTCTGTACACATGTCAAGTACGGTGCTGAGGTTTCAGATGCATTAGTTAAACAACCACCTGTGAGGCAGGGTCTATGATTATCTCTATTTTACAGATGAGCAAACTGAGGCCAGAGAGGTAAAAGAACTTCTGCAGCCCCGCAGATAGTGTGGTGGAGGTCTCAATCCTTGCTGGCAGTGGCGGCAGGAAAGGAACTGAAGGAGACCTGCCTGGGGTGTTGAAACCTGACGGGGATCAAGGTGGCCGGAATTTATGAAGGTAGGACTCGGCCCAACTGTTTGGGACCTTGGATGCCAACCTGGGAGCTGAGGTCGCTCTGACGACTTGACCTAAGTCAGTTTTCACCTCTGTAAAAGGGGGATGATGGGGACAATCATACCTCATAGGGTTGCTATTAAAAATAGCAAATATAAAGAGATTAGGGCCAAGCCAGCATACAGTAAGTACACAATTAATGTTTGCCATTATTGATATTATCCTGTGTCAGGTGGTGATAGGTGGTCTCTAAAGATGCCCATCGTCATAGTCATTGTTAGGGTGCTTATCTAAACAGAGCCATCTTTTTGATCCGCTTCGCCTTTTATCAGCATCACATTCCATTCATTCATTCATTCATTCATTCTTTCATTTATGCCACGCAGCTTGCAGGGTCTTAGTTCCCTGACTAGGGATCAAACCCAGGCTACAGCAGTGAAGGTGTGAAAGCACCAAGTCCTAACCACTGAACCACCAGGGAATTCCCGCCTGTTTGCTTTTCTGATCTGATCTGTCCTCCTTCAAGGTGGTGCATGTTCTCAGGGAACACTTCCCCCACCCCAGTTCCTGGAACCTCTGGGACCCTCGGACACCGCCCCAGAAGGTCCTATCTGGGTTAATTTTCCGCATGGTTCTTGCTTCTTCACTGAGACTCTCCCATCCTCCCGGAGGCAGGGCCCATGACTGGGGTCTGTGTGCGGTCAGCCAAGACCCGCTCCTGCCTGGCCAGAGGCTTCCTGAGAGCAGGTGGCTGTGTGCTTCTCTGGGCTTGCCAGGGGGACCAACACCAGGCAGTGGTAGATGAGAGACCCACAGAAGGGCCCTTGAAACCCACTGTGGAACTTCCGTGATCAAATGCCTGACTCTGAATCCCCCAGAGGCAATAATAATAATAATAAGAACAACAACAACGACAAGCATTTTTCCCGCGGCATGCTTTCTGTGTACCAGAAACTTTAGTGCTGACAAGGCTGGGCTCTGAGTAGTTGCTATCATTATCCCGGTTTTAGGGATGAGACCCCATGGCTAGCGAGTGGCAGAGGTGAGAGTCTAACCCACTGTCTGGTCTTAACCACTGTACCACCCTGCCTCCCAGGCCAAGTGTGATGGTTACTTTTATGCGTCGACTTCACCAGACCACGGGGTGTCCAGCTTTTTGGCCAAACATCATTTCTGGCTGTGTCTGTGCGGGTTTTTTTGGATGAGATTAACGTTTGAACTGGTAGACTCAGTAGCTCACCTTCCCCAGTGGCGGGGGCTGGGGGAGTGGGCATCATCCAATCCGTTGAGAGCCTGAACGGAAAGTGGAGGAAGGGAGAAATTGCTCTCTACCTGAGAGTTGAGCTGGGACATGGGTCTTCTGCCCTTGGATGGAACTTACAACTCGGCTCTCCGGCTCTCTGGCCTTTGACTCAAACTGGATGACACCACTGGCTCTCTAGCTTGTAGAAGGCAGATCACAGGACTTGTCAGCCTCCACGATCATGTAGGCCAATTCCTTCTAATAAATCTTTATATATATATATTACTTCTCTGAATAACCCTAAAACACCAAGGAAGCTGATGATCTGAGGACAAGCAGTGTCAAGGACAAGGTCAGCCCGGTGTCCCTCGCCCCTGGGGCCAGCAAATCACCAAAAGCAGGTATGGCTGTGGGCTGGTTCTCTGGCCCCTGCCCTGTGTCCCCTCCCCTCAAACAAGGGTGACCATGTCTCCCTATTGATGGGCATGGGGCCACTCAAGTGAAGGTTCTCCCTGCCTCACCTGCTGAAGAAGGACCAGGCTCCTGGGACCTGCTACGGGCCCTCCAGCTGGAGAAGGAGAAAGGATGGAGGTGGACCAAGAGAGAGGCAGGTGGTGCTGTAGTCTGAATGTTTGTGTCCTGCCAAAATTCATATGTTGAAATCCTAACACCCAATGTGATGACATTAGGAGGTGGGGCCTCTGGGAGGTGCTCAGGTCATGAGGGTGGAGCCCTCGTGAATGGGATTGATGCCCTTATAAGAGACCCCAGAGAGCTCCCTTGTCCCTGCTGCCAAGTGAGGACATGGCAGGAAGTCTGCGACCCAGAAGAGGACCAAGAAAGCAGGCAGCCAGGGGTTCCCTTTCCTTCTCTCTGCTTCCACAGGTTGTTGACTTAATGCCACACTCTGTCTGCAAGTGACAGGCCCGGGGAGGCCAACTTCTAGGGACCCAGCTCACCTACTGTGGAAGGACAGGCAGGGGAAGCTGGGGCCCTGCTGCTCAGGGGTGGCACCCAGGGCACCAAAAGTTCCAGACCACAGTCAGAGGCTGTGGGTGCCTGGCCCAGGGAGCTCGCCCGGGGCTCTTTTCATCCTGGAGAGGAAGGGATCTGTATACTTGGGAGGTGAGAGGGCAGGTCACTGGTAAACACCAAAGTGGGCCGTGGGGCTGAAGCTTTTAAATTCACGTGCCATCTCTGACACTCTAGCTCAGAGGGAACACGCGTGAATGCACTCATGCAACCAGGCCACCAACCACTGGGAGAACCACTCAAACCTCCCACGGCCGAGGAAACTTAACGAGCTTCCCACCTCCGTTTTCTCCACAGAGTACATGCAAACCTTGGTCATGGCTGTTGTCATGTGGTATGATGTACTTGAAGGGCAGTTTTCAACAGTTTTTCCGCCCCACTCACCAGAGGTTACAACTCTCTCCCTGCAGACACAGCAGCTTACTAAGGCCTGCTTCGTTGTGGGGACTGACTCATTTTTCTTTAAGTTTTGGGACCCTCTTCAGCATGACCACAGCACATACACCAGACAGATATTTACTGAACCAAAGTCCTTGGTCATCTGACCAGAAACTCCTACTCACCCCCACAGAGCCCAACCTATATGTCACCGCCTCTGTGAAGCCTTCCAGGACTCTCCCAGGAGGCAGAATTTCCTGCTGTCTCATTGTTCTCCCCAGCCCTCTCTTCACACTCTTATTATGGTACTATTAGTAAGACACAGAGCTGATGTTCACTGAGCACTTAGCATGCACTAGGCGCCATGCTGAATGCCCTGCATCCAGCATCTCATACGGTCCTCATCACAGCTCTGCAAGGTCTGCACCATGATTGCTGTTTTGCAGATGAGGAAACTGAGGCTCTGAGAGGTTAAGGGAGACGCCCAAAGGCACACACGTGGGGAACCGGGATCTGAACCCAGGCTAGCCGGAATCCAGAGTGCACACTGTCACTGACTGCACTTTCCTGTCCAGGCTGGTTTGCCCAGGAGACATGGAGCCGTAACTAGGGGCTGTGCCTGTTCATCTCAGCGCCCAGACCTGGGCCTGACAAGGGGCCTCCCCAAGTGAGCATAAGGGGACACGAGCAGTGCATCTGTGTTTTGAGATTCAAGGCCAGACCCTGTGCCGGGTGGAGGAGGGGCAGTAACGAGGGGGCTGGTGGGTGGGGGCCGCGTGCTGACCTTGCGGTGCTGCTCGTAGTTGCGGATGAAGTCGCGCAGCTGCTCCTCGCGGCTCTCCAGCGTGGCATACAGCTGCTGCATCTGGCTCACCAGGTCCGTCTTTTCACCCTTTAGGCGCTTTCGGTCGGCTTTCATGGCTGGGGGACAGAGAACCGAGTTAGTTCCCGAGATCCTAGCTGCCTGTCACCCCGAACGCTGAGAAGGGACCCCATCTCCTCTTTTATGAACAGACGAGGAAACGGGGTTCAGAAAGAGGAAGTTTCTCTCCCAGGCTCCTATGTTACTCAGTGGCATTCCCCAGATTCAAACCTAGGCCCGCCTATCCCTAGAGTCCCAATTCTCATTTCTCAGTTTTACTGACCCAGCCAGGGGAGCAAGTCCTTGACTGAATGTCTGTCCCCGCCCTGAACTGCCTAGGTCCGCAGAAGGAAAGAGCTGGAGGCCTGGTGAGCTTGTGACCCCCTGCTCCCCCACCACTAACCACGGCCCAGGAAGCTGATGGGGTCCTTTACTTCCTGCTGAAATGAAATCCCAGGGCCCACTCTGAGCCCAACAGAACTCAGCCCGGCCCAACAGTCCACTGTCTGCACCATTTCCTTCACGGGGAAAAGTGTTTGATTAAAAACACGCAGCAAGTTATGACACCAAAAGTATGAGTAACAGGAGAAAAAACAGATACACTGGACTTCATCAGAATTAAAAATTTTTGTGCTTCAAGGGACACCATCAAGAAAGTAAACAGTGCAAGGAATGGGAGGACATATTTGTAAACCATATATCTGATAAGGGGCTTATATCTGGAGTACATAAAGAACTCTTACAATTCAATAATAAAAAGACAAATAACCCAATTAAAAAAATGGGCAAAAGATCTGAACAGACATTTCTCCAAGAAATGGCCAATAAGCACTTGAAAAGGTGGTTGACATAATTAGTCATCAGGGAAATACAAATCAAAACCACAATGAAATACTACTTCATACTCACTAGAATGGCTAAAATATAAAAAGAAGACAGTAACAAGTGTTAGCGAGGATATGGAGAAACTGGAACCTTCATACACTGTTGGTGGGAATGGAAAATGGTACAGCCTCTGTGGAAAAGAGCTGACAGTTCCTCAAGTGATTAATCATAAACTTCCCCTGTGATACAGCAGTTCCGCTCCTAGGTGTACATCTAAGAGAACTGAAAACGTATGTCCACACAGGAACGTGTATACATATGTTTATAACAGCTGTAATGATAATAGCCGAAGCTGAAACAACCACATGTCCATCAAATGATGAATGAATGTTTAAAAATGTAGTACATCCATATAACGGTATATTATTTGACAATAAAAGGAAGTAATGATTCATGCTACAATGTGATGAATCTTGAAAATATTATGCTATGTGAAAGAAGCCAGCCACAAACGGCCACATGCTGTATAATTCCATTCAAATGAAGTGTCCAGAATAGGGAAACCTACGGAGACAGAAATGAGATTAGTGGTTGCCTTGGGCCGGGGGCTGGAGATATGGAGGTGTAGCCAAAGGGCATGATGAAAATATTCTAATATTGATGTACATCTCTGAATATAATAAAAACGATTGAATCACGTACTGTAAATGGGTGAGTCGTATGCTATGTGAATTGTATCTCAATAAAGCTGTCACACAGACACACAGACAAACAGACACAGACACACAGACACGGTGCCCCGTGTTGCACACAGCCTCCTGGCAGCAGTGTGGCTTTTGCTCCCTCCAGACTCTCCTCACGGCACTGGCTCTGTACGGCAGGGAGTGGAGACGGGCAAGCCTGGGCTTGTGCAGGGCGGGCCCCACTGCTTTCCCCAGGGCCCCCAGAACTCCATCCCCTCCCCCCTCTGTGGAGAGAACACTGAGGAAGGAACTGTGGAGGTGGTGGGGAGGGGGCAAAGCAACTCCTTGGCTCTGGAAGCTTCCAGCCTGAGAAGGCACACAGTGGTTAAGTAATTTGCCCAGAGTCACAGAGCCACACCTGACTCCAAGGCCCAAACACTTGACCCTACATTATGCTGCCTCTACAGAGAAGCCCCCAAACCCCAGAGGGTCCCAGCCCCACGGCTAGCTGAGGGCAGTGATAGGGGGCAGGCGATGGCGGTGCCACCCCATCTTGTCCCGGACAGTGAACCTGCAAACTCGGCCTCTGATATGAAAAAGTACGGCATAAGGACCGAGGACCCTGGGCTCTGGCTCGGTGCCTGCCATAAGCTGCATCTTCACCCCCTACCTCCACCCAGCACCGCCCTGTAGAACAGGGTAGAGGCAGGTCAGCTGGGGCGGTGTTGTCACGTGCAAGGAGCCCTGGGGAGACCCCTGCCGTGGGGACCGCAGGTCTTGGGGGGCCCTTTAAATCCCAGCTTTGAGCTGCCTGGCTTCTGCAGCTGGACTTGTCCCCTTCAGGGCCAGCTTGGCTGAGCGGCAGCTTAGGTCACCGTGACCGGAATTCCAGGCCTGACTCTGGGCTGGACCCTGCCAGGCTGCGGACCGAGAAAACACGAAAGCTGAATCTCTTGGAATGATGCCAAGTGAAGATCACTTAAAAACGAAGACAAGGTGCCTCTGGAACCATGGTGTGAACCAAGAAGCTGCTGTGCTGTCTGCCCAGCTTTTCAGAAGCACAAATGTCCACGACCCACTCAGGAAACTCACGTGGAGGAGCAGGACCTGGGAGCACCTGGGGACGCCCCACAGGCCTGAGGTGGGAAAGTGGGCGTGTGTCCCAATGGAGCCTGAACATCCCCAAGTATCCAGGTGCTGTCACCCCAACAGATGGGGGGGGTCCCCTGAAGGGGGGAACAGGTATTGTAACTCTTTAGGGAAACAAGGCACTTAGCCTGACAGACTCCCAAGAAATAATTTAAACTACAGACACACAGCTATGAAAATTACACAGTGGAATGCGTCCTTCCTGTGTCATAAGCATGCTTTTATTTCTCCTTCAAAACCCTGTTTGATGACCTCCAAACATTCTTAATGCAAGACGAGGTGATGGTCCATGAGCATGACGGTCTCTCTCTGTGACCAGCCTCCTCCTGCCTCGGCCCCAAGCTCCCCAGCGCTCTGTTCTCCTTCCCAGCCACCCAGCTTCACCCAGGTGTGTCCCATGCCAGCAGCCAGGCCACTGGAACCACTGCCATGGTGACGGGTGATGTCATGCCCAGTAGACCCTGCAGGAGACCAGCCTGGCTCCTGGGAATGTGGGGACTCTGGGGGTGAGAGGGAGGGTGTGCAGGGAGGGACTGATTTTTCTAACTCAAGGAGGCTGGATGTTTGCATGAGCTGGAGGGTGGAACCAGGGCCCCAACCATGACCCCAAGACGGTGGCGCTTCTCTGGGGCCATCACTCTTCCCAAGCTTCTGAGGTCTGCCTTCCCACAGCAGACGCCCTCCTCTTTCCCTGGCTTGGGATGCCATAGCCCCTAACCCAGACGTGAGGCAGGGTGAAGCAGTGTCAGCCCCAGTTTAACTTCTGCAAATGCGACTCTTGGCGGGTGGGGACCAGAGAGAGAAGAAAGGTCCCTCGACTCCAGCCTTGGGCAAAGCAGACCCCCTCTTCCAGTGCCCAGGTGATGGGAGGCCACAGCTGACAGCGCAGGGTAATTCTCGGCTTTTGAGCTTCTGGGGGTCGTGGGCCTGGAGAGTAAGGGGTTTTACAGGGCACTTCTGAGCACGAGGGGGTCTCTCCTTATGCACCGGGGCAGCGCCTGCAGTGAGAACCTTGCCAGGCAGTGAGGGACCAGGCTGTCAGCTTTCCCCTCTCCCAGACTCAGTTTTCCCCAGCATGGGCGTGCTGGACTCTGTGAGCTTCCTTTAACTTCTGAGGTCCTAGACGACTTCGCCTTGACCACTGTCCCCCACAAACATGTCCATGGCCTTGGCCAACACCACACAGCAGGGCAGACGGGCACTGGTCTGGGGTCAGAGGATCTGGGTTCTGTCCCTGGCTCAGAGTCCTAACCACCGGATGAGGGAATTCCCTGGCTCTGAGACCTCGAGCAAATCACGTAACCTCCCTGAACCTCAATTCCTTAGATATTAGAACAATTCCCATGTGCCAGGCACGGCTCTCAGCCCCCGATGGGTTTTTGTCACTTAATTCTCACAACCACTTTTTGAAGTCAATCCACATTATAGATGAGGAAGTGGGCACCCAGGGAGATTAAGGAACATGGCCAAGCAGTGAGTGGCAGTGCCCACCTGGCCCCAGCACCCTCCTATCCCACAGCTTTGCTGGCTCCCAAATTGCCAACCCCCAACAAATCTGCACAGCCCGGTTGGCCCCATCTTCTCCTCCAGACTTTGTGCTGGGGGTAGGGCTGCACCTGCCTTATGGAGGACGGAACTGAGGCTCAAAGGGTTAACTGACACGCCAAGACCCGCGCAGACCCTGGACTTGCATCCTTGGCGTCTGACCTTGAACCACTCAAGCTCCTCCATCACCCCTACTGTGAAAGCACATCGTTGTGAACACAGAACCTGCATCGATCCATAAAACCAGTGGATGATCCAAATATTCACACCAGTTACTCGTGCTACAAATACTGTTTCTGCAGCTGTCTTACAGTCCCAAGCGGGCTTTCTGAGGTTTCCATTAAAGGCGGTTTGACACTCTTATATGCACCCCATGACTGCTCCGTGACTGCTGGAAGGAGGGTGTGTATGCGTGCATGTGTGCGTCAGCAGCTTTTAAGGAATCCTCCACCAGCCACCCCCTCCCGCTTACAGGATCCTCAGCCAGCCCAAGACATGGTCTCATTCCATGAGGGCAGATTTCCTATTAGTCTGAGCTCAGAAGACTGCTGGCCTGCTTCTGGATGGTCCACGGCCAAGAGCCCTTGTGAAAATTCCAGCCTGGTGGACCCCTGACAAACACTGGGTCAGTGGTGGGGAGGGGTGGCCAACAGGGTCAGGCAGACCTCAGCCTGTGTATGACAATCCCAGCTTCCACCAGCAGGGGGCCCCCTTTCTTTTCCACTCAACATTCCTGATCAGCATCTACAGATTCTGGGAAAGGAGGGGTGGGTAGGTGGGAGCCAGAAGGGCTTGGCAAACCACTCTGAATACACACCCACCAAAATGTTCTTCCAGCTCAACTTCCCTTTGACGGGGAAATTGAGGCCCAGAGAGGGAAAGACTATCAAATATCACACAGTGAATAAGCCCAGGTCTCCTGATTCTTAAGCCAACACAGTTGGGTTAAAAGCATTGGCTTTGGAGTCTGCCTATCAAAATTAATTATCTGTAGAATGGAGGATGAAAGTATAATCATTTCTGCCCTATACAGAACAGACTGCCATATCTTGAGTGAACCGTCAGGTAGGGACCTTGAGCATTTGGGAGAAGAGAACCCAGAAAGACACAGCTCCAGATTCACAGAGCCCTGGATTCCAGTCTGGCCTTTACCCCGTCCCACCCGGAGGGTCTTATTTGCATGTCACTTCTCTGAGCAAGCTTCCTGAGCTGTTAAGCTGGGGGTGATATTCTCTACCTTTAAGGCTCTATGTGACATCACCCAACACCTGAATACAGCAGGTGCTCATTAAATGTTAGCCTCGTTTCCTGTCATTCAGCTCCTACGCCTGCACTCAGGCCCCCAAAACTCTCAGAAGATACAGGTTGACTCGGCTGACAGGCTGGATTCTGAGAAAAGGACCAAAGGAAGAAGCCAGGGCAGGGAGAAGGAGGCCACAGCCCAGGGAAGCAAGTTAAAGATCCCAGACTTATGGCCCTGGGATGGGTATAGCCTAGTTCATCTTGCTTTTTCCTGTTTGAGGGCTGAGTAAGGTGAGTTCAGAACAGGTCAAGGTTCAACCTACTTTACAAAGGTTAAGCAGACTTGCCCCAGCAGGTAGTGCTTACGTAGCAAAGGAAAGCCAACCACTCACTTGGATAAATGGCGGCCACTGGTGGTGACTGAGAAAACTGTACCCGCTGAGCCAGGTCAGATGTGGGCTTGGCTGGGCGGTCTGGGGTCTGATCTAGGGCAGCTCTGTTCCTCACAAATGGAAACCCCCCTTTTCTTCTCACTGCCAGGTGAGGTGGGTTGACCAGCTCACATGGCCAATGAGAGGCAGATCCGGCACCTGACCCCAGTACTTCAACGTTCAGGCCCATGATCTTTCCATAGTCCCCATAGCTCCTCTCTCCAAGTGCAGCCTAAAAAGTTAGGCAGTGTGACCTTTCCAACCTTCTGCCTAGGGCAGGAAAGGAAACTATCTGGAATACAGGTTCTCATTTTCCAATCCTGTGTCCATGCAGACATGACTAATCAACCAGGCTCTATAGGAACCTGGGTTGATTGGGGATGTCCGCCATGGGATGACGGGAGGGAAATGCAGATTTGCCAGGTCTGCCTCAGATAGGGAGGCAGATGCCATCACTGACTGATCAGAGTTGGTATGTTTGAGAATAATTTGGTGAGCCTCTTCTGGGTCAATGCTGTGCCAATTACCACTGCACTCCATGGAACCAAGGTCAACTCCGTTTAACCAAAAGAGAAAGGAGCAATTCTCTCAACTGGTAGAAAACCAGTCCATTCACATCAGTGAGATGGTGGTAGACAAACTCCAACCTGCAAGCTTAAAGGTGAGAGAGCAGACTATTTCCCTCAATTGGGTCAAAGGTAGATGAAGGATGACTGAGTTTACTTAATATAAGCTCCTTGGGAACAGGGACCTGGCCTGCCTTGTTCACCACTGTATCCCCAGCATCTAGAACAGAGTCTGGCACATAGTAAGTGCTCAGTAAATACCAGTGGATTGACTCTCAAATGAACGACTGAACAAAGTAGACAGCCGGGGAAGGAGTGGGGACCTGGTCCACAGCCATCACTGAGTAGCATCCAATATTTCCGGGGTCCTGGGGGCAGAGAAGGTTTTACTTCCCTTTATTCTGTCTCTCCTTGCCTTCCGGGGTGGGACACGGCAGGCTAATTTCCCTGTGGCCCCTGATAGGACCCCAAGCCTTGATGCTCTCAGGGCTGACTGCAACACAGCTGCAGTTCTTGCCAAACCACCCAGGGCTCTGTGAACCGTGTCCACGGCCACTTCACGCTGTTCCTGCCGCGTCCCAGCAGGACACAAGGAGACTCAAGTGGACCAAAGCTTCCCTGCTGACCCAGGGCACCTGCAGAATTTTAAGGAGCTCAGGGCTGGGGACAGACACCAGACACTGTGCTTTGGACGGGAGCGAGGTGTCTGCTTCTCCCACGGGGCTCCCCTGCCATCAGCCTGGCCACAGCTGTGCCTTCCCTTTGCCTCGAAGAGGCCACCCTCCTGCTCGGCTCCCTCTGCCCAACCTGGGGGCCCCCTGAGCCAGCGAGGCTGCCATGTTTGGCTAGGCAGGAGGCTTTGAGACCAGGTCTCCCTTCAGGACAAGGGCCTACTCAGACGTGAGGGTTCTTGGACCGTGCCTTGCACTGGATTTCTCCCAACATCACATGAACATGCAATTCTCTTTCACATCTTTAACAGAAAAACTGCATGTGACCCCTCTTCCCCTCCAGTTCTCATTCCACTTCTCTTCTTCCTTTTGGAGCAAAGAAGTTTTGAAAGACTGTGCTCCCCGTGCGTCCATTCCCCTCCTGCCATCCTCTCTGGCACGTGCTCTTCTCCAGGTCACTGATAACCTCCAAGCCATGAGCCCCACCGTCCTCGCCTATGCGCTCCTTGGCATGGGGGACGCTTCTCTGCGCCCTCCCAGCCCCTCTTTCCTGGCTTCTTCTCCCATCTCTGGCTGCTGTGTCGCGGTCTCTTGGCTCACCTCCCATCACTCTGACCTCCAGGCATCAGCGGGCTTGGCCCTCCTGTATCACGGTTTCCTGGCTGGGCTCATCCAGCTTCCCAGCTTTAAATCCACCCATATGCTGATGCTTCCCAGCCTGGACCTCGCCCCAAACTCCACTCTCAGAGCCAAGAGCCTCCCACACCGGGTGTCTAACAGTATCTCCAACTTCACACGTCCAAGAGTGAGTCCCTGACCAGCCCCCTGACAACCCGCTCCTCTCTGTCTCCCCAAACTCAGTTCATGGGGACCCCAGCCTTCCCGCTCCTCTGGACCCAAGCCCCAGAATCTTCCTTGATTCTGTTTCTCTCACGTCCCACACCCAAGTCATCAGCGAGCCACGTCAGCTCTGCCTGTAACATGTTACCAGAATCTGGCCACTTCTCGCCACTCCTCGGTCCCCACCCTGGTCCATGTCACCACCATCACCTGTCTGCATCATGCAGTGGCCTCCTAACTGGTCTCCCAGCCCTTTAGTCGACGTCAACTCAGCAGGGAGTGTCCCCTTAACATGCAAGTCAGATCATGTCACTTCTCTGCTCCTCCCCTATGGCCCTTCTCACTCAAGGGCGAGCACAGTCCTTAGAATGGCCCATCAGGGCCATGTGACCTGTCATCCCCCCCCGGCCCCACCTGTATCTCTGTGATCTCCTCCCCAACCACCCCTGCCCCACCGCGCCTCGCTGTTCCTGGTTCGCGTACATTCCCCGGCCCTCGGCATCTCTGCGCTGGCTGCTCCCCACCTGGGGCATCCTCCTTGCTCCGTCACCTATGCCGGTGGCCCACTCCTGTCTCCTCCAGGTCTTGACTCAAACGTCAATTTCTCAGCAAAGCCTTGCCTGGACACCCTCCTCACTCCGTTCCCTGTTTTTTCTGCTTTGAACTCACCACCATCTAACACTACATATTCTGGGTTTATTGAGGGGAAGTGATGTTTAAGTATCCCTGCCTTTCTGCTGAGGAATGCCCGCCCTTCGCCCCTCTTCAGAATTCAGTGCAGCTTCTTTCTGGGTTTCCAAAGCCCACAGCTCACGCCTCTACTTGCTGCAGGAGCCCTGCCCGCCCCATAGGAAGGTACACCAGCAGCCTGGAAACCAGACCAACAGCTCAGGGCCTTCCCACCTCCCAGACTAGCCTAGAAGCTGCTTGAAGGCAGGTCCTGGCCTCATCCGACAGTATTTCCAGGAGCCAGCACTAGGCATGGGTCTATTCGAGTGAAGAAAGTGGGGGAGAGATGACTTGGGGGCTTGAGCAGGGTGGGGAAGGGGGTGTGCTCATAATTGCCAAATTCTCAAACTGCCCCTTCCTTCCCTGATTCTCCAGCTTAGGGGCTCAAGAGAGGACCACCATAACCAGGGTGGAACACGCA
Source organism: Eschrichtius robustus (assembly GCF_028021215.1). Classification (NCBI taxonomy): domain Eukaryota; kingdom Metazoa; phylum Chordata; class Mammalia; order Artiodactyla; family Eschrichtiidae; genus Eschrichtius; species Eschrichtius robustus. Next base: position 11,758,481 of record NC_090826.1, on the reverse strand, counting down.
ACTGCCACAGGGCCCTGACAGCGACCATCGGTAAGAAAGGAAGAGCAGGTGGGGACCTAGAATGCACACCCAGCCTGGAGCGGCAGCTGTTCCATGACTGAATGGGGCCCAGCATTGCCATACCTGCTGTCTCTTCTAGAAAATTCCATACTCTAGATTATCACAATTTTTATGTTTTAAATATCTCTTTAGTTTTCAATACTGGCAATTAATCATACTACCCAGCCACACCTCTCGGCCTTGCATGGGGGCTGGATTGCTAATCTGAGCAGGTGTCCATAGAAGAAGTCACACGGGAGAGATCAGGGTCCAGGCACAGCTGAGGAACCAGGCTCCGTACAGACACCTGGGGTCGAAGCCCAGCTCCACCATTCACCAGCTGTGTGACCTTGGATAAGTTCCCTAATCAATATGTGCCTTTTTTCCTCATGTATAAAGTAGGATAACAGTTTCTACCTCATTCTACTGTGGTAAGCATTAAAGGAAAGCAAAAGCTCTAACTGCACCTGAGGGTGATTGCTTGCCTGTGCTTTACCACCATTCTAAGTGACAGTCTGTCAGAGCCATCTCAGAGGGGGCCGGGTGGTCCTGGGAGGGAAGAGGCACCCTGTTGTGGGAGTTTGAGCAGAGGATGCAAGAGCACTGGGGGAACGCTGTCTCGGAGCCCGGGCAGGGGGGTGATGGGAGGGGGGATGCGTGCCCACTATTAGCCACCTGGAGAGTGTCCACCTCAAGCACAGAGGCCCAGGGGCTCCCAATGGGAAAAACTTTATTTTTTCGGCCATGCCACACGGCTTGGGGGATCTTAGTTCCCTGACCAGGGATCGAACCCAGGCTCCTTGCAATGGAAGTGCAGAGTCCTAACCACTGGACTGCCAGGGAATTCCCCCTGGGAAAAACTTTAGGCGGGAGGGTAAGGCCAACCCCCAGGAGGGGATCAGACACCTGCAGAGAGAGTATAATAAGAGTTGCTGGTGACTTCCCTGGTGGCACAGTGGATAAGACACCACGCTCCCAATGCAGGGGGCCCGGGTTCGATACCTGGTCAGGGAACTAGATCCCACATGCATGCCGCAACTAAGAATTCGCATGCCACAACTAAGGAGCCCACACGCTGCAACTATGGAGCCCACATGCTGCAGCTAAGATCTGGCACAACCAAATAAATAAATAAATATTAAAAAAAAAAGGACTTCCCTGGTGGTGCAGTGGTTAAGAATCCGCCTGCCAGTGCAGGGGACACGGGTTCTAGCCCTGGTCCGGGAAGATCCCACATGCTGCAGAGCAACTAAGCCCGTGTGCCACAACTACTGAGCCTGCGCTCTACAGCCCACGAGCCACAACTACTGAACCCACATGCTGCAACTACTGAAGCCCGCGTGCCTAGAGCCTGTGCTCTGCAACAAGAGAAGCCACCGCAGTGAGAAGCCCACGCACCACACGAAGAGCAGCCCCCGCCCGCCGCAACTAGAGAAAGCCCGCGCAGCAACAAAGACCCAACATAGCAAAAAAAAAAAAAAAAAGGTGCTGCTGGGGGGCATGGGAGCCCTTTTCAGGCTGTTCATGGTCCTAGGTGGGGGCAGGGGCACACTGTTGCTGCCACCCACCCGTCAGCTCTGAAGACCTCAGAGCTCATCAAGAAGCCTGCAGGGTAAGTGGCAGGTCCAGGAATCCAGGCCCCCACTTCCTGCCAAGGGAACTGGGAGGGCGGGGGCGGGGAGGGGGAGGTGTTTGTTTTCCAGCCTCTGAAGGCAAGTCCAGGAAAGTCCTCCTTCCTCCAAATCACCACTAAAAATAGTGGCAGGGGATGGGCCCGGAACTGTGACATTCCCTAGACTCAGGGGGCGGAGATTTCTGGAAACGCAGCATCGGCCCACAGGCCCCATGCCGCACACAATGAGGACTATTTTTCAAGGCTCATGTCGGTGCGTGAGGTCATTCTCAGGCAAGACGATGGCGCTGGCTAGGCCCTGAGAGGAGGCAGGGAATGCCCAGGGGACAGGGAGACAGGACACCAAGGTGCAAGCCAGTTTGCTGTGTGGCCTTGGGAGCTCACACACCCTCTCTGGGCTTTGGTGTCATACTTTCAAGATGGTCTAGCAGTCCCTCTAGAACCTTCAGGAAGCTGCCCTGGGCACCCAGTGGTTTGGGGACTGGTCTCATCGTGCCTTCTCTCCAGCAGAGACCCAGCAGGACTGTTCAAGGTTAGATGCAGGCGGCGAACTGGTAGCAACGATCAGCCTCTTCCCAGGCAAGTTCAGAAGGAGAACGACCACAGAGAGCAGGAGCCGGAGCTAGACTGTCTGGGTTCAAACCCAGCTTGGCCACTCACTCGAGGTGTGACCTGGAGCAAGTCATAGATCCCAGATTTTCACACTGTAAAGGAAGGATAAATAGTTCCTACTGCAGCCCATGCCCAACAAGCACTCATCCATGTTCACCAAGGTTCCTGCAGGGAAAAGTTGCACTATCTGTAAAAGCTCCAGGCCGGAAACTGCCTGGGCAACCCTGAGCAGAAGGGCCGTACCCACTGTGGTCCCTTCACTGGAGCACGACTCCATCGAAGGAGAACAAGCGAATTACAACACACGCAACATGAATGAACCACAGAGAAGAAATGCTGAGCCAATGAAGCCAGACACAAAAGCGTATATTCCGTATCACTCCCTTTACGGCACGTAAAAACGGCAGGATTAATCCACGTGCTGAGAAGTCAGGAAGAGGCTCTCCATGGAGGGGATGGCAACAGGAAGGGTACCCAGGAGTGCTTTCAGGAAGCTAATGATGTTCTACTTCTTGATCCGGGGGCTGGTGAGGCAGGGGTGTTCAGTCTGTTTCGATTCACCAAGCTGTGAATTCACTTGCACTTTTCTGCAGATATGTCCTATTTTAATAAAAAGCTTTAAAAACAGCCTGCACCTCATAGGACTGGCTTTGTACATGCAACCTGCCCAGAGCGGTGTCGAGTGTAGGGGGCAGTGCTCAGTAAATACCAGCTCTTATCATCCGGGGGGAGGCGGCCCTCATGCCATCGGGGCACCCCATGAGTTGGTAGTGAAGAAGGGCAGCTCCAGGTATGGACAAGGTGTGCCCTACGTGAATCCTGCAGGACTTCCGGGGCTCGGGAAGGAACGTGAACTTGGGGTTGGTCCTGGATTCAAAGTCCAGCTCCTTCCCGCACGGGCAAAGATGATACCTTCTGTGTGCGACTGTGGTGAGAGTTAAGGGGCAAGACTTCCATGAAGGGGCACAGACAGAGCTTGAGGGATGAAGGTCAGCGTGGGCTTCCCCAGCCCTGAGGAGGAGGCGGAGGGGGAGGGGGAGGGGGAGGCGGAGGGGGGAGGGGAAGGGGGAGGCAGATGACAGTGTAGCAGCAGTTACCATTTACTGAGTGTTTTTTATGGGTTGGGTTAAAACATCTTGTAAGTTTCACTAAATTTTCTTTGCAACAATCCTGTGAGGTAGTTACCATCATGATCCACAGGGTACAAACCAGGAAAGTGAGGCAAAGATCGGTTAGGCTGCCCCAGCTGGCAGGTAGGCGGTGGATGCAGGATCCAGCCCAGGTGCTCTGGCTCTGAGCACCTGCTCTTCGTCCAGGTGGGCAGTGGCAGGTGTAGCACGGCTGGGGTGGGTGCCGGCCCTGGTGGTGGGGAGGAGGGGTGTCTGGTGGCCCCATCTCACGAGATCCCAATTCCCTTCAGGGCCCAGGCCTTGCTGGGGGACCTGCTGGGTCACCTCAGAGAACTGGGAGGGTGGGAGCAGGGAGCTGGGACAGCTCCTGGGAAAACAGGGGTCCAGGTGGGGGTCACAGCAGGACATCAAGGATTCAGGTGTTGCTCTGCCTCCCACTGGCCGTTGCCTTTCGGAAGCCACGGGACCTCTCAGAGACTCAGTGTTCTCCTCTGTGGGATGGGTACAATGAAACCTGCCAACCTCATAGACTGAGCCGTGCCTGAATGAGCTTTATAAACCATTGAGGGGGTCAAAAGTGTGAAGACGGCTGTTCCTATGAGGGGACAACTTGCCTGGGGGCTGCAGGTGCCCACCTGTGCCGTCTGGGCAGGTACGTCTGTCTACTTCTGGCATAAAGGGTTAACCAGCTGCCATGGCCTCGGATCTGAGCCCCATTCCCAGATCAGCTTTCACAGCCACAAAACTCACATTCTGATCTTCATCGACTCCTAGGAGACTCTCTGAGACTACTTCATAATTTGGCAGAGGAAGAAAGGGTTGTTTTTTATCGACCTCCTAAAGTATCAGTGGCAATAATAATAATTATTATTATTTTATAAATTTATTTATTTTATATATTTGGTTTTGGCTGCGTTGGGTCTTCGTTGCTGCGCGCGGGCTTTCTCTAGTTGCAGCGAGTGGGGGCTGCTCTTCGTTGCGGTGCACGGGCTTCTCATTGCGGTGGCTTCTCTTGTTGCGGAGCACAGGCTCTAGGCACGTGGGCTTCAGTAGTTGTGGCACGCGGGCTCAGTAGTTGTGGCTCACAGGCCCTACAGTGCAGGCTCAGTAGTTGTGGCGCACGGGCTTAGTTGCTCTGCGGCATGTGGGATCTTCCCGGACCTGGGATCGAACCTGTGTCCCCTGCATTGGCAGGTGGATTCTTAACCACTGCACCACCAGGGAAGCGTGCAATAATTATTATTTTTAATTTGTTATTGTGTCTTTGATTGCCCCCTTTTCTAGGAGGATGGTGACTTCAGTTAACAGAGGTGTGGCAGCGAGAAATCGCAAGAACCAATTCCCTTGCCTTCTCCAACCGTCGACCTTGCTTCTGCTGTGCAGCCAGAAAATGGAGACCCCCCAGCCACCGCTGTTCCCCAGCAAAAGGCAGGTTCTTGCTGTTCCCCTGGCCAGGGCCACTGAGCTACCTGATACCACCCCTTTGATTGGCAGGGCGCACGAGTTCTATGGCAAGACTGGAAGTCTATTGTAATTAAGATCTCTATAAAATATTTAGACCACTGTGCCCAGATACATTAATGATTATACATTTAAATGTTAATGAATGTAATTAGATGAAAGATTAGCCAAGCCTGTCACTAAAGATACATTCAGGACTGATAAACTCTTGTACTATAAAATTATATGTGTGAGCAGATGTACACTTAGACTTCTCAGATGGACTTTGATTCATCTTATTGAAATAAAAGCTCAAAGTGTTGTCCAGAATAGGGAGGGGGAAAGGGAGTTAGCAGGCTGGGGGAAAAGGCAGGGGGGTCCGATGGGGAGGACCCTAAAGATCCCACAGGGTCTTTGGGAATGGTGAAGATCAAATGAGTTAGTACATGTAAAAATTTGCATGCCTCCATGGATGGAGAACTCACTACTCCTAGGAGTATCTGGTCTCAACTCTCATGACCACATCCCAGAGGCAGGCCTAGGCGAATGGTTTAGCAGGGTGACACTGGGGTCTCCCCTGAAACACTAAGTTTATCTGTAAAAGCTGCTTTAAAATAGCAAATCATCCTGTAGGTCAAGAACAAGAGGAGCAGGACTTTACTGTAGCCTTATTAATAGAAAGCCTTATGTTTATTAATTCAAGAAAAACTTACTGTGGGCTGACTATGTGCTGGGCACTGAGCCAGCTGTTGGGGAGCCTGGGTCAGCAAGACACATGAGGTCTTTATTCTGATGGAGATTGTGTCAGAGCAAGGGAGATACATGACAAATCAATTATTTAAACATACACCGAGGCCAGGCTGTGAAGGAAATAAATGCGGAATCCCCGGGCAGCTGTGCTTTGGGTGGCATGGTCTGGAAAGGCCTCTGTTGAGACCCGCAGGATAGAGAAGAAGCCAAACATGCCAAGAATGGGGAAGAGCATGTCAGCAAGAGCAACAGCAAATGCAATGGCCCCGAGGCAGCAAGAGCTGGGCATTTTCCAGGAGCGAAGGCCATCGTGAAGAAAGGGCCAAGAGATGAAGTTGGGGCTGGGCCAGCTCCTGTGGGCCTGTGCAGCTGGCTTGAGTTTGCTCTGAAGGGTAGTGGGAGCCCCTGTATTCGTTTCCTGTGGCTGCCGTAATAAACTGCCACAGACTGCTCGGCCTAAAACAACAGACGTGTATTCTCTTGTAGTTCCGGAGACCAGAAGCTTGAAATCGAGGTGTTGGCAGGGCTGTGCTTCCTTGACAATCCTTCCTTGCCTCTTCCAGCTCCTGTGTCGCAAGCCTGGGTGTTTCTTGGCTGGTAGATGCATCCCTCCCATCTCTGCCTCTGTCTTCACCCCTCTGTGTTCTTCCCTTCTCTTCTCTTACAAGGACACTTCACTAACTTGCATCTTACCTTAACTACATCTGCAAAGATCTTTTTTCCAGCTAAGGTCACATTCACAGGTTCTGGGTGGACATATCTTTGGGGGGCAGTAGGGGGCGCTGCATCCCTACGGCAGTCGAGGGTGCATGCGAGGGTGACCTGCCTTCTGACCACTCTGGCTGCCTCTTGGAGACTAGACTGGGGACAAGTGGAAGCAGGGAGGCCAGCGAGGGTTTTGCTGCTGTCCAGGCAGGAGAGGACCGAGACCTGGAAGAGGGGGGCAGCGGTGGAGATAAAGAAGTGAATGGATGTGAGACACGCTGGAGAGGGCTGTGCCAACCAGAGGGAAGAGGTCACCAGAAACCCGCCCTCCAAATACAGAGGGGTCAGCGAGGCAGCCCCAGCAAGGTGTGCCCCGACCTGCCCACAGCCAGTGGTTTGTCTGCTGAGTAGGTGCCCCGCAGGGCAGAGGTGGAGGACCCAAGTCACCGTAGCTCAGTCACTCCAGCTCCCCGAGGGCCACCTCAGACCCCACACTCCAAGCACGAGTGAGCTCTAGGCGCACAAAGCATTGGGAAGCCACAGTGCTCCTTGATAAGTGATTACCTGGCATTGTGGACTATACATCAGTCTCTCGTGAGTTTGGCTGACATGAGTCTATCATGAGAAATCTGCCTTTCGGAGCTGAAGAGCAGAGTGCAGGATTATAGCAAGCAAATGCCATTCCTTCCCCAGCCATCATAGCCCCTGCAACTCATATAAACTTAAAAAAAAAAAAAAAAAAAGGAATATTTATTTAATCTTTACTATGTGTCAGCAGTATTCTAAGCACTTTATATATTATTAATCCTTAAAGTAACCCTATGAAGAAGGTGCTATTATTACAATTAACTATTATTACTCCTATTTTACAGATGAGAAAACTGATGGACAGCAGTTAACTCATGCAGACAAGGTCCCTTCATAGTAAGGGACCCCCTCACCAGTCTTCAGAGGCTTAGGTCTCATGTCCCAAGAAAACAATTTAGCCAGAGCCAGGAAGGGTAACAGACAGGAAATCTGGCAGGGGGCTGGTCTCAGCCCCACAAATTGCCCGTGTCCCTTTAGAATCACCAGCTGTGGGACTTCCCTGGTGGTGAAGTCGTTAAGAATCCGCCTGCCAATGCAGGGGACGTGGGTTCCAGCCCTGGTCTGGGAAGGTCCCACATGCTGTGGAGCAACTAAGCCCGTGCACCACAACTACTGAGCCCATGAGCCACAACTACTGAGCCCACGCACCACAACCTAGAGCCCATGCTCTGCAACAAGAGAACCCACTGCAATGAGAAGCCCACGCACCACAACGAAGAGTAGCCCCCGCTCGCCGCAACTAGAGAAAGCCTGCGCGCAGCAATGAAGACCCAATGCAGCGCCACCCCCCACCAAAAAAAAAAAAAGAATCACCAGCCCCTTTCAGACAATGGCCCTCACTTCCCCGTAAGCAAGGGGCATGTTTCAAGACTTTTCCCAGGAGAACAGCTTTCCTGACAGTGACAAATGCTCAGAGTTCCACGCAAGCCAGCAGGTGCCCTCCTGCTCAAGAAGCACAGAGCTGAGTTTCTGGGGCTCTTCTCCTGGGTGCTGGAAATGCCCTGCCATGAAAAGTTAATCCAGCAGAGCTCAATTGGTTATCTGGAGACTTGGTCTAGAGATGGCTTGACATTGAGACAGGTGATAGAATTATTAAAAACAAACAAACAAACAAACAACCCATAGCAGCAGCAATAACCATACCTGATCTCTGCTGTGGGGTGCTGTGCTTGACAAACACCACCCTAGTCCTTCCTAGAAGCACCCTGTGGGGTGGTGGGCGGGCGAAAGCTGCAGTCCCATTTCACAGATAGGGAAACCGAGCAAGGTTTAGAGTTATCTGCTCACAAATGAATGACTGGGCTGGATTCAAATCACAGACTTCTGACCCTTTTGACAAATTCTGTCCCTGCAGAATCCCCTGGATGTGGTTGACTCTGCGGCCATCAGGGTGAAGGCAGCCTGAAGGATTCGGGACTTACCCGGCAGGACCAAGGGCGTAACTGTAACCCTTTTCCTGGATCCAAGAGTGGATCTTAGTTCCTGCTCAGCCTATGAGTCTCGGCCGGTGGTTTCCCTGGACAGAAGACTCCCCAGGAATGAGCTCCAGTTTCCTGAGGCTCTCAGCAATTGGTTCCCTTGAGCATCCTTCTCATGTTCCCCAAGATGTACCATTGTGTTGAGTGTGTGAGACACAGAAGCAAAGGAAACAGACTGATGGGCAAAAAAAGAATTTCTGAACAGCAAGATAGCTGTTTCTCTAATGTGCCACAGGGCCTTTGCACTTACCATTTGTGCTGCCTGAAACATCTCATCCCAACCCTAAGCACATGGTGGCTCATTCCCCTGCTTCCTTCAGGTCTTGAGTCACTGTCACCTTTTTGGAGAGGCCTTTACTGTTGCCTTATCTCTAAAACTGCAATGTTACCAGACCTCCTAGCACTGACTATTTTCCTTACATACTTTTTATCTAAAGCTCTTTTCTCATCTGACATCATGTATGTTTTGCATTTGTTTGTTTATTGTCTAGCTCCCCTTCCAACTAGTGGGCAGGGATTTTGCTTATTTTTCCCCTGCTATGCCCACAGCATTAAGACGGAGATCTGGCACATAGAATGTGCACAATAAATATTTGTGGAAGCATTTAGAAGGGGCCATAGTGGAGGTGAGTACAGGGTGTAGAAGGGACAGGAAGGCAGAAGAGCTACAGGAGGGAGGCTGGGGTCATTGCAGGAGAGGGGAGGGTGTTCGCAAAGCTCTGGATGTGTGTGGGGACCCGGTGTGTCTGGGGAACCGCGCTCAAGTCAGCACTGCCTGAGCTTTGCTGGGCGTTGGGAAGAGGTGCTCCCAGGTGAGAAGCTGGCTGAGAGCTCTGGCCATAGCTTGCTCAGAGACCATGCTGAAGGCACCAGGGCAGAGCAAACTTGCCTGTTTGCTTTTTTGTGTGTGTGCAGGAGGGACCTCTGCAGGAAGGTTCAGAGGTTTTAAAGAGGGTCTACGCCTCTGTGTGGTTTCTTATGTCCTGATTCCTGTGCTGTGCCCTGCACTGGGAACCTGAAAGAAAGTAGGGTTGTTTAGCTTAGAGAAAAAAGCTGGAGAGGTTACAACCTATGTCTCCAAGTGTGGAGGCTTCCATCAACCCAGAGTCGAGGCACCAACTGTCCTCCATCCCCCATCGCTGCCAGCAATAGAAGAGACTTGGGCATAACTGGGTCTATTTAGGACAAAATTTCTAACACCTCGGTCGGGGATCCCTGCGGGAGGGCTTTTTAAATAGGATCCTCTTTCTCTACCAGCAGGCAGCTGGAGCATTTGGCAAGAGCAGGTCTCTGGTCACCTACGTTCAAGTCCCAGCCCCTCTACTTGTCAGCTGGGTGACTTTGGGTGAGTCTCTTCATTTCCTGTTTGCTCACCTGTAAACGGGGATGGTGACAATACCTACTTCATAGGCTACTCAGAGAATCCAATGAGCTAACACACACAGAGCACCTAGAACAGTGCTCAGGGTGTTCACTGCCATTATTACCAGTGGTGGCTGCAAATGGCAGGATCTGATCTGAGGCAGGAGGATGGACAGAAAGGCTCTCCAAAGCCCTGGGACCGTGGGGAGGAGCAAACGTGCTCACGCAGAAGAAAGGAGCTGTAGGCGCTGGACTGACTGTGTCCACCCCCCACCTTCCCGCCGCCCCTCCCCCTTCTGGACCTAAGGATGCTAAGTGGTCCCCTTCTCCCATCCTTGCCCCTGTGGGCCCAGTGTTGGCCTCGCAGAAGACGGAAGAGCTCCTGCCTTTGAAGGGTTTACAGCCAGGTCAGAAAGAAAGGTCTAAATACAAATGATGAGGGTCATTATTATTTTTGCCTGTTCGTTCGTTCATTCATTCATTCATTCAGGAAAACATTATTACTTACCTTAAGTCTGGAAACAGAGATAACTAAAGTCTTGGATAATAATCCAAGGCAGTGAGGAGATAATAAAGGTGGTGGGGCTATGAGTATCAGGGAGAAGACGGGGTAGCCAGAGAGAGATCATTATCCCTGGAAAGGCCTCTGGGGCCTCTCCCAAATTTCAGATGGTCCAACAGAAATACAACCAACCACCTCCTGAGGCCGCATGTCCTGGTGGTTGGCACTCAGTGCCCACAGAGCTGGGCCCTTGCCAGACCTCCGGGCATTTTTTTGTTTTTAATAGATCTTTACCGGAGTATAATTGCTTCACAATACTGTGTTAGCTTCTGTTGTACAACAAAGTGAATCAGTTATATGCATACATATGTCCCCATATCCCCTCCCTCTTGAGCTTCCCTCCCATCCTCCCTATCCCACCCCTCTAGGTCATTGCAAAGCACTGAGCTGATCTCCCTGTGCTATGCCGCTGCTTCCCACTAGCTATCTATTTTCCATTCGGTAGTGTATATATGTCCATGCCACTCTCACTTCGCCCCAGCTTCCCCCTCCCCGCTCCGTGTCCTCAAGTCCATTCTCTATGTCTATGTCTTTATTCCTGCCCTGCAACTAGGTTCATCAGTACCATTTTTTTTTTGACTCCATATATATGTGTTAGCATACGGTATTTTTCTTTTCCTGACTTACTTCACTCTGTATGACAGACTCTAGGTCCATCCACCTCACTACAAATAACTCAGTTTCGTTTCTTTTTATGGCTGAATAATATTCCATTGTATATATGTGCCACATCTTCTTTATCCATTCATCTGTCGATGGACATTTAGGTTGCCTCCGGGCATTTTATAAGCAAGGAGGGAGAGAGTTTATTCAAGTCTTGCCAGGAGGCCTGGATTCTAGAGATAAAGTGAGCATATAACCACTTTTCTCTGTGTCTGCTTTATGCACAGCGTCTGGGCTCTGACACTAACTGGCCACATAAACAGGGCAGGCCCCAATCTCTGGGGCTGTCTTCTCATCAGCAAAGTGGGAATGAACTTCCTCTCCGTCTCTGAGCCAGGAAGTGTGCTCTGTCCACTAACATGCTAACATCTACTACATTTGTGCAATGCCCTTGACTACCTCGGTGGACACGTCATTTTCTAAATAGTTTTCTAGGTTGTGCCCTCTAACTATGGAACTCTTAATAAATATATTACTTGAACCATTTACTGATGACCTAAGCTTTTAAAACACAGTGATGGAAGTAAAGGTGCTAAGTCATTATTCTGAAAACTGGTAAATAAAGGGAAAACAGTCAAGCTTTTATCCTGCCTTTCCTATACCGACTGTACCAGTGGGTAACCAAGCAGGAGATGGCGGGGAGCCTCTTTAAAAAGGATTCCAGCTACTACGCGAAGAAGGGGCGACAGACGAGAACACTGCCCTTCTGCCACTTCTGCTGAATGTCTGGATTCAGGCAGGGCTGCCAACATCGCAAAAGAGGGACAATCAGACAGCACATGCCTCCTGAGGGGAGGACCCAACATCTCCTTTGAAGGAGTCTTGCAAAAAATGAGTAGAGAAAATGATCAGGTCTCTAGATGAACTACCAATTTACAGGAAATTCAAAGGACAGAGGAGCACGTTGGACAGCACCATGGGGATGCAATTAGCGAACTCCAGACCCCGGGAGACCTACCAGACAAGCAACACAGCCCCTTCAACAAATAATTAGCAATAACACACAAAAAAGGAAGAGGAACATTTAGATAAAAAAACATTCCAACTAATTGCACTGTGTCCATCTTACTTGGATCCTGATTCTAACAAACAAAGTTTAAAACACGAATTTATGAGTCAACTGGAAATCTGAATCATGGCTGGATATCTAATCTTTATTTTAGGTGTGATAATAGTTTAGTGGTTATGTGTTTTTTTTTTTAAAGAGTCCTTCTCTTTTATAGTGACATACTAAAGTATTTATAGATGACATGATGTATCTGGGATTTTCTTCACAATAATACAGGGAGGGGGGAGTGGATGAGGGTGGGACAGAGTTGGCCACAGGGTGATGGGTACTGGGGTCAGGTCAGGGTCCATGGGATTCATTACACTATTCTACTGACTTCTGTATATAACTGAGATTTTCCGTAAGAGAGAAAAATGCCACCAAGGCTAGCGGAGGACAGTTTTTGCCTCTGCTGAGTGCCTTGGACTTTGGTGCTTTATAAAGTTGGCTCCGGGACTTCCCTGGCATTCCAGTGGTTAGGACTCTGCGCTTCCACTGCAGGGGGCACGGGTTCGATCCCTGGTCGGGGAACTAAGATCCCGCATGCCTCCTGGTGCAGCCAAAAAAGAAAAATAAATAAAAAATAAAGCTGGCTCCTCTGTAGTCTCTGCTATGTGGCTGGCAGCTGTCCCAGCTGCAGGAGTGCTCCGAGCAGCCTTAGCCAAATTCTCCTCTAAACTGCGATGGGCTTAACAGAGGCCTTGTCTCTCTGGAGTGTGTGATAAGCACACGTCACCCCAGCCCGAGCAAGGGCTGCCATCTGTGCAGAGGGGCCCAGGAGCCATGGCTTTGGTTCTGTCTGTTCCCAGCCAGGCTTCATTCCCTCCCTGGTGCCCAGTATGCTCTGCAGAGCCGAGACAGGTTCTCAGGGAGTGTGATGTCACGATGCTACCGTCACTCGTTTCCATCGGGATTCTGGCCGTGGGAGGGAAAAGCCACTGGTGCTACTGTCAGCAGGCACCGCCTCTTCCCCACATCATCCCGGGCTCCAGCCCTGGGTCTGGTTTGAAATCGTCCCCGCCTTTGCAGACGTGCCCAGGATGCTACCTGTGCAGTCAGAGGACGGGCTGCAGGCTGCTGAGAAAAACTGCCAACTCAGCTTACAGCATTTATTTACTTCTGCACAGAGAAAAGCATTTGACCTCTTAAGGAAACATAAGTGAAGAATTTCCTGGCTGATTGTCTGGGGGGGAAATAACAGGAACTGAGCTAGTAACAGCCCAAACAAACAGCACGAAGTGATGAGGATGAAGTGGAGGCCCGGAGGGGGCGGGACCTTGGCACTGCCTCTCCGTGTCCTCAGCCACCACTGCAACCCTGCTGTCCCTGCCCCAGGGCTCCTGGGTCCACAGGGACCACTGAGGACCTGGGCTGACTCTCAGCAGTGCCTTATATAGACCTTGAACTTGGAAGGCAGATGGGGCAAGGTAGAGAGAGCCTTAGACATAGAGCTGGGTACCGAGGTTAGAGGCCCTGTGATACCCTGGGCAGGTCACATTACCTCTGATCTTTAATTCTGCCTTCTCCGTGGGGTGCTTTTCAGGCTCACATGAAATGACCTCTGTGGAGTGTTCTGCAAACAGTGAGGTGCTCTACAAACATGGTGGGGCATTACCCCTCCTCAGCAGACACATCTCACTCCTGCACACAGCTCAGTGAGGACCAGTGTTCCCATCTCATGGCCAAGTGGTCTTACAGCTAGTGAGAGTCAAGGCCTCCTACTCGCAGGCTTGTCTGAGGCCTGCACTGTCCAGGGACCTGCGTAGTTCCGGCAGCCTCAGGCCATGCATCAGCTTGGGAAAGCACCTTCCTTCACGACGTTGGCAGCCGGGGTCCAGAATCACAACCAGGTCCCAGACTCAGACGGTGAGGTCTGGATGGGTGAGGTTTGGCTCGGGTGCTGGGCTTATGGTAATGAGCTTAGGGCTGAGCCCCCAGGGAAAGCAGCTCTCTGCTTCCAAGGCCACAGCTTAAGACAAACAAAGCTTCCAGATCCTCATTACGCCTCATGGGCAAAACAGTTATTTTATTAAAAAGGGTAAGAGGAAGGAGGTGACTCCTCTGCTCCAGACCCCAGCAGGAGGGACTCCCCAGCTGGCCTGTCCTGCTCTCATGGGCCACCTCTGCACAGGGACCACCTCTGCGCCAAGGCTGGATGCCAGCTCCGTCCTGTGCTGCCATGGGGGGACCCAAGCCTTCTGCACACGGAGATGCTATGAACTGATAACTCCATGGTGGGGGGGGGGCACTTTTTATGCAAATTGAAGTAGAGGAGTTTAATAGCCGCAGCAATCAGATTTGTTAGCAAGCAGCAACATGTGGGAAAGCAGTAGCTCTGTTCCCAAACAGTCTCCTCTGCTTTGGAATTATCCACTTTTGGGGCTGCTTAAACATCTGCTGTGAAGGCAGGCGGGCAGGTGAGGTAGCTGCCCCTCAGAGCAGAAGCCTGGGGGAAGAGGGGAAGGAGGGAGGTCTCCCACCACCCATGCAGCGCCTGTGTCCCTCCAGCACTCTGCCCCAGGACCTCCCTCCTTCTCCTTCTCCTTCTGAGTCCGGACACAGGCGGCCTGCGCAGCAGCAATGCCCCAGAGAGAGCCCTGGGCTCGAAGCACAGCTAACCCACTTCCCGGCAGAATGCTCGGTGCCTTGATGTTCTCATCCATAAATTGGGACCACAATGTCTAGGCCTCATAGTGTTGCTGGAACAGTAAATTCCTAGCTATTTAAAAACACTGCTGGATTTGGAGTGCCAGCTCCGGGTTCAAATTCTAACTCTGCCGCTCACTAGTGAGAGTTTTCTCCACAATAAATGAGGATAATTATACTAATAAAAGTAGTTACCGTGTATGGGCTTGTACCATGGGTTGCGAGCATTTTGCACATATTAACTCATTTAATCCTCACGGCAACCCCTGGAGGTAGATGCAACTGCCCTTCCCCCTTCACAGTTGGGGGACCCGGTGCTGCCTGCAGAGTGATGGCGGGTAGCATGCCTGGGTTCATGCCAGGACAGGGACGGCCGGCCTCCAAGCCCACGCCCTGCCCAGCCTCCTCAGGTAACTCTCAGGGTTGTTACCAAAGGCTGCATGAGTGCCTGCGAGTTCCTCGCAGGGGCTTGGCCTCTAGAAGGCACTGAGCAAAAATATAGCTATTGTTGTTATTATTAGTGATATCATTTCTTCCCTGGAAGTTTCTAGAACTGCAATCCCTGGTACTTCCTACCCTTCTTCCCTGCTTTTTCTCCTTAGCATTGAATACCAGCCACCGCACCATATATTTTACTTATTTATCTTGTTTATTGCCTACTCCACACCCCGAGTAGAGTGTCAGAATGTCATCGCTGTGAGGGCAGGAATCTTTGTCTCTTTTATTAACTGCGGTATCCTTGTCACCTAGAACAGTGCCTGGTACTTAGTAGGCGTTCGATTAATATTTGTGGAATGAATGAATGAATGATCATCACTGCCCTCACTCTTTCGCCGACCCACCAGATTCTGCAATGACACCTGGGCAGTCAGCCCTGGGGATTGGAAGAGATATGACAGGGAAAAGGAAAGGGCAAGACCCTGCCCTACTGTGAGGGGTCACAGGCACGCAGCCTGCCCTGCCCTGCCTAGATTTTTCTTGCTGACATCCAGTCCAATCCAATCAGTACTGAGGAAGCAGCTACCACGAGAGAGGCACCTGCTAGGTCACCTGCAGACCTCAGCAGGGGGCGGAGGGCTCGTTCCTTCCCTCAGCCCAGCGAAGACCCAGCTCAAACCTCCCGTGGCCCAGAAGCCTGGGCCAACCACCTCCAGTCCTATTCCCAGCTTTTGGAATCCTATGTGTTTAAACAAGATGCTGGATGCAAGTGTTTCGTAAACTCTGCTGTGTTTTACTTTTGGTTTTTATCCGCGAAGAGTTCGCTGGGACCCTGGGCTGGCCAGCGGGTAGGGGTGGCAGAGCCCTGCAGCACCCCAAGTCCCATGGCAGTGACATCTGTCCCTGAGCACAGCTCACGGGCCCAGGGCTCCAGGTGCAGACCTCCAATCCTCCAGCAACCCTAAGACCTACCTGCCTGAATATCCGCCAGAGCCCAGCCACGTGGTAAAGCACAGGGAAAGTAAAACATGCAAGTGTCACCAGGGTCTGCTGGGATGTCTGTCCCAGCGCAGAAGGGACAAGACAGTGGGTCACTGGCTTCCTGGCTGCCGTGGTGCAAACACCAATCCTCTTCAGGTTAAAATGTAAACCCAGAAGGAAATGGGAAGGGGTGGGCAGGACTCTGGCTAACTGGGGGCGCGGGGAAAGTGGGACGGAGTCAGGTTAGAAGGAGGGGGCACAGCGCCGACAGATGGCGCCTGCCCCCCTGACTGTACTGCAAATACTGGCGGTTGTTCAGAATCAGGCGGATTGGACCCCTAGGGGCCGGGTCCACACCCAGCAACCGACAAAGGCAAAAGCTGTAGAACGGATTAAAAACATGCTTTTCCCCAAATAACACCAATGACGATTTGAAATAAAGTGCACCTGTAAAACTCCTAGGGCGTTTTTGTGCCTGAGAATCTCCTATGCTCTGGGACAAGGGTCAGCCGTGGTCCTTGCATCTTCAGGCTGGCCCTGGCTTGCATGTTCTCCTCCTCAACATATAAGAGGCTGCAAGGTCTCAAGGGAGTGATCTGGACATATCTACCTCTGTATCCCCAGTTCAGAAGAATAAACACCATTAGTAACAGCAATCATGAAAACTGGATCCATACGCCTGGTTCCTGCCCCCAGTGAGTGTGTTTTAAGTGCCAGGCTCTCTGGGTTATTTTAGTCAACTCTCACAGCCGCTCTGGCTGGTAGGTACTATTACGACTCGCATTTTACAGATGCAGAAACCAAGGCACAGGAGCTAAGTGACTTGGATGCCAAAAAGGGCAATGCTGGAAGCATCTCCGACCTCAGACTTAGTTTCCCCTGAAATCGACTTCGAAGAGAAGCAGTCTCATTTTCTAGAAGACGGTGAACAAGATTACCAGATGCCTACTACACGCCTGGCCCTGTGCCAGGGGATTCACGCAGGTTAGCTTATCAAATTCTCAAAACGACCGGAGCTAAACTTTATTGTTCCCATTTTACAGGTGAGGAAACTGAAGTTCTGAAAGATCAAGCCACTTGTCTGAGACCATGAACAGCCAGAAAGCAGCAAAGCTGAGATGAAGACCACGTCTGTGGGCTCTGGAGTCTGTGTTCTTTCCATTATATGTTAGTATCTGCACACTGCCCAGGCCTTTCCCATAGAGTCCGTCCTCAGATCTAGGAAGCCAGCAGGTACAAGATGCACCAATATTTCAGGGGCCACCGAGGAAGGAAAAACACTGCCAATTAGTCTGACACATCACCTGGGGGGATGCACCCTGATTTCAGACCAGCTAAAATTCGAAAAGCGTGCATGTCAGAATCAATGAGATATGGGACCTTCTCATATGACCCGTACAACAGCCTTGTGAAATCACCGTGATTGTGCACATGAGGAAACTGAGGCTTAGCTTGGCTAAAGGATTAGCTCAGGGGAATTCCCTGGTGGTCCAGTGGTTAGGACTCTGTGCTTCCACTGCTGGGGGCACAGGTTCCATCCCTGGCTGGGGAATTAAGATCCTGCATGCCGCACGGCATGGCCAAAAAAAAAAAAAAAGGATTAGCTCAGGATCATACAGCTCATAGGAGGTCGAGTCTGGACACGATCCAGGGACTAGGAAGCTTGGCCCCAGGCCTGTCTACTCGCTGAGCTGTGTCTTTGACCCAGGTCCTCCTGGTACCTTCCACAGCACCCAGAACACAAGAGCCTCAGAGGAAATGTCCTTTAAAGGGGAGAAGGAAGGAACAAAGGTGGGCTTCCTTCATTCCTCCCCCAGCAGGGCTGGGAGCCTAGGCTTGCGGCCCGTAAGCTGATGTCACCAGCCAACGTGTAAGCCAGGGACATTTAGGGACAGCTCCTGGAGCAGACCAGGTGAGGGGACACCGCGGGTGACATCTGGGTGCAGGGGGTGAACACCTACTTCCATGCGATGGAGCCAGTGCAGCAGGCAGGTGTGTTTTACGTAAAACACACCCGCAGGAACATCATCTGACTGCTGAGGGGAGTGAGTGTGAGTGTGTGTGTGCATGTGCGCTGATCCTGAGCTGAGTGGCCAGGAGAGGCCAACGCTGTGACACTCAGGCAACGCCCATGACAAAGGACACCCCCCATTTCCACAGCTCCCTTTATGCTAGAACTTGAGGGTGGAGGACACTGCCCAAAAACAACCCAAAAAGGGGGCCATCATTTGGGTGGTCCTCACATGGCCAAACCCATTGGACAGAATGGATTTTGTTCTGTCGATTAACTTCTGCTGTGTTTTTTTTAAGCATTTCTTAATTTAAAAAAATTATTTATTTATTTTATGTTATTTATTTTTGGCTGCATTGGGTCTTTGTTGCTGTGCACAGGTTTTCTCTAGTTGCGGTGAGCAGGGGCTACTCTTCGTTGCGGTGCACGGGCCTCTCATTGCGGTGGCTTCTCTTGTTGCAGAGCACGGGCTCTAGGCGCCCGGGCTTCAGTAGTTGTGGCACGCGGGCTCAGTAGTGTGGCTCGCGGGCTCTAGAGCGCAGGCTAAGTAGTTGTGGTGCACGGGCTTAGTTGCTCTGTGGCACGTGGGATCTTCTGGGACCAGGGCTCGAACCCGTGTCCCCTGCATTGGCAGGCGGATTCTTAACCACTGTGCCACCAGGGAAGCTCCTGCTGTGTTTTTTAAAAACAGCTTGATTGAGGTATAACTGACATAGAATGAACAACCTATACATTATTTAAAGCACAGAATTAAATGAGTCTCGATGTATGTATAGACCCATGACACCACCAACACCAGATCAAAACAGTAAATATACTCATGACCCTCAAAAGTTAGAATGGATATTGCCTCAGGCCCCCAAACTAAGTCACCAAGCACCTCTGCTAATCTGGATAATAGAAACGGAAGCCGCTAACAGGTACTGTATGCTCCATTCACACACTACTGGCGCTTCCCATTCTACACGCATCATCCAGCAAAGCCCCGGAGCGTGCACACACCACCCCCGTTATCCCCGAGGGAGAAGGCTGCAGGCTTACCAAGCGCCAGGTGGCCTGAGTCCAAATCCCAGCTCTGCCCCTTCCTGGTGTGGCCCTGGGTACCTTCCTTTACTCCTCTGGGCCCACCCCCGCTTACTTGAGGGTAACTAGAGCACCCACCTCACAGGTTTTATGGTGAGGATTCAAGGAGTGACATCCATCCAAAGAGCTCAGGACAGTGCCTGGCACGTGCTAAGTGCTCCATGTGTTAGATGAAGAAGATGATGATGGTGGTGATGGTGACTTTTATTTTTGAATGGGGAAAACAGGTTCCAAGAAGTTAAGTGACTCACCCAAGGTCATTCAGAGAGCAACTGGCCAAGAGGCTTTAAATCAGGTGCTCCTGACGCTGTGCTGTCCTCCCTAGGACACGAGAAGCTCGCAGCCTGATGCAACCAGATGCCCTGGCCTCCATGACTGCAGAGCTGCCGGCCCCAGCACAAACGGACCGGGCGACAGTGTCAGGAGGTCATGTGCACAGATCTCTCTCTGCAAACTCGACTGAACCCATTCTGACTCCTTTTCAACGTGCTGGGTCCTCTCAAACACACTAGGTATGTCTTGACCGGAACAGGGGACATCTGGGACCCATCTCTGGGCCCCTCTCCTCCCACACCTGGGCAGAGAATTCCTGCCCCAGATGTGTCATCTGTGACCTCCAGAGGCCTCGGTCGGGAGAGGGAACAGCTCCCACCGTGGCAGTTGGTTAGGATTTCAGCTTTGTTGGACCAAGCGGGAAACCGCAGGAAGAAACCACTTCCCATCCTAAATCGGCCTTCAGTGGGACAGACAGGGATCCTCAAGGTCCTCCGGAATGATGACTAACATCATGGGAAAATGCTGCATCCAACAGAGGTCGACCCCAGAGGCTGGGAGCCCTCCAGCTGCTGATGGAGGTGCGAGGCTGAGCTTGGGGTGGAGAGAAATCGGGGCAGCTAACCAAACCAGAGTGGAGGCTCAATTCATCCAGCCGTGCTGGGGGCCAGGCTCCGCACTCTGTGGTCTCTGTGTATGTATGTTCCCTCACAGTCCCGGGTCACTATTCTCCCCTCTTACAGATGAGGAAACTGAGGCCCAGAGGCACCAGCAACTCTGCCGAACGTCACTGAAAAACTTCCCTGTGTTTGGTGAAGCTGGAATTTGAATCCAAGCGTATGTACCGTCAACCCGAACACACAACAAGGATGCTTACCCCTCACCACCACCCAGCTTCTCTGTAGAGAGGCAAACAATACGCAGGGCTAAATATTTTCACGTTTACTACATGGCAGGGGCTGGGTCAGGCCCTTATATTCTCAAAGACTCCTCCCGACAATTCCAGGGAGAACGAACCCTGTTTCCCAGATGTATCACCAGAGGCTCAGTGTCCCTGCAGCCCAACTGGAAGTGAGGCTCTCCCAGGTGAGGGGGGACACTGGGCTGTGTATCATTAGGTTCCTATTGCTGCTGTAACAAACGAACGCATACTTAGCGGCTTAAACCAACACAAATCTATTCTCCTATGGTTCTGGAGGTCAGCATCTGAAATAGGTTTCCGGGACCAGAATCAAGGTGTTGGCTCGTGGCCCCCTCCTCCACCCTCACAGCCATCAGTGGAGCACCTGCAAATCTCTCTCTGATTCTGAACGTCTGTTTCCGTGATCACATCTTCTTTCCTTTCTCTGACCCTCCTGCCTCTCTCTTACAAGGACCCTTGTGGTCACACTGGACCACTGGATAATCCGGGATAATCTTCCCATCTGTAAAGTCCCTTCTGCCGTACAAGGTAACATATTCACAGGTTCCAGAGATTAGAATGTGGACATCTTTGGGGGGCCATTACGCAGCCTACCACATGCTGGGATTGCTGTGCCCCCATCAGCACCCCCAGGGCCTAGACAGACAGGCAGGAAGGAGTCAGGCTGGACAGGGCAGACTGAGGGTGTCCTGCATCCAAAGGAAAGGCCCAAGGGGAGCAGGGTGTGGGGTGGGGAAAGCCAGGACAGGGTGCCCACAAGCCTCTAGTCCAGGCCTGGCTCCGGCTGGGGCTACATCCACAGGCTCGAGGCTCGTTCCTCGAAGAGCAGAATCACTTTTAAGTTCTAAAAATACCACCTCATTGTTAAACAAACACCGGGGCTCTTGTGAAATAAAGCAACAACATGAAAGGCCTGGCAAGGGGGCCCCGAGATTCTGATCTGCAAGCAGATCAGGGCAGCTCCCTCCACTGGAGCAGCCAAAGCCATTTCCGAAGTCCTCATCCTCTTGGATCTCAAGGCCAAGGTCAGGCTCTGGATGGCAGCCAGCGCCTGGGGCTGAAGGCACGGATGGGAGGAAATTCTGGAGAAAGGGAGTAAACAAACACTTGTGGAGTGCCTTGGGGGGAGGGGCCTTCACATGCTACCCTGTTCTACCCTCTGACAACACTGAAAAGGAGGCATTTTTATGTCCATTGTCCTAACAGTAAAATGAAAGCTCAGAGAGGCGAAATGACTTGCCTAAAGTCACAAAGCAGTAAGACCTGGAATTCCAACCAGCTCCAGCTGACTCTAGGACCAGTGAGTGCCCTTTTGACTTTACCACCCAAATTGCTGCCAGGTTCAACACACTAACTTAACAAATACTTGTTTTTGTTTTTGTTTTACATCTTTATTGGAGTATAATTGCTTTACAATGGTGTGTTAGTTTCTGCTGTATAACAAAGTGAATCAGCTATATGTATACATATATCCCCACATTCCCTCCCTCTTGAGCCTCCCTCCCACCCTCCCTATCCCACCTCTCTAGGTGGTCACAAAGCACCGAGCTGATCTCCCTGTGCTATGAGGCTGCTTCCCACTAGCTAGCTATTTTACATTTGGTAGTGTATATATGTCCATGCCACTCTCTCACTTCGTCTCAGCTTACCCTTCCCCCTCCCCGTGTCCTCAAGTCCGTTCTCTAGTAGGTCTGCGTCTTTATTCCTGTCCTGCCCCTATGTTCATCAGAACCTTTTTTTTTTTTTTAGATTCCATATATATGTGTTAGCATACGGTATTTGTTTTTCTCTTTCTGACTTACTTCACTCTGTTCACTCTGTATGACAGACTCTAGGTCCATCCACCTCACTACAGATAACTCAATTTCGTTTCTTTTTATGGCTGAGTAATATTCCATTGTGTATTTGTGCCACAACTTCTTTATCCATTCATCTGTCGATGGACACTTAGGTTGCTTCCATGACCTGGCTATTGTAAATAGTGCTGCAATGAACATTGTGGTACATGCCTCTTTCTGAATTATGGTTTTCTCAGGGTCACAAATACTTGTTGACAGTTGCTCCCAGCAGGATTCAAGGTGGTTGAAAGTGTAGGTTCCTTGAGCCCAGTAGCCTCGGTCTGAATCCAGGCTCACCCAAGCTGGGCATCTTTGCCTCTCTGTGCCTCAGTTTCCTCATCTGTAAAGTGGAGCCAATGAAAGCACCTGACTCCTGGGGTGTTGTGAGGATTTAGTGCATGAAATCAGGTACAGTGTTTGGGCAGGAACAGTGCCACACCCCGAGGAAGCTGAGTGTCCCACCTACTCCAACTCTCCAGAGTCTCCTCCATCCTCTGGCTGTTTTCCCACTAGAAGTTAGCAACATCCTAATTATCTTGGGGCTGATACAGAGAGACGGGGCTGATACAGAGAGACGGAGCAGAGAGGGCCCAGGCCCCCAAACTGCAGATAATCCCCAAGCCCATGCCAGCCAATCTTTGGAGCACCTTTTAGCCACAAAACCACAAAACCCGTCAGTGAACCAGTCAACTAACAGCTGCGGAATGCCCACCTCTGGCTCTGCCCCCTGCTGGCTGGGGGAGCCTCTGGGGCAGTTCTGGTCCTTGGGGGAGCGAGGACAGGGTAAAAGAGTCAGAGGGGATCCAAGCCCCACCTTGTTCCTGAGTGTAGACCCACATTTCCACTTCCTGTCTACCTCATTCCAAACTAAACACGCCTAACATCAGGCTCACGATTGGACAACAATTTACTGTGTGCTTAGCCTATCCAGGTGCTATGTCCCAAATGCCTTACACACATTATTGCATTAATAAGCCCCCTGAGTTGGAAAGTACTACACCCAATTCACAGATGAGGAAGCTGGAGCTGAGAGAGGTTAAGTAACTTGCCCAAAGCCACACAGCAGTGAAATGGCCGAGCTGGGATCTGATGAGGCCTGCCTGATGCCTTTGCTCTGCGAGGCCCCCCTGGACCCCAGGTGCCCGGGGTCTGGTCAACCCCTGAGGCTCTGCGTTCTGCTGCTAGCCCCCAGCTCAGGCCCTGGCCACACATCCTCCGGGGGCTGACGCAAGTGAGCATCTGCCTACTCTCCATCTTTTCTCCCAGCACAGCTTCACCAAGAACCTACCACCTTCTACCCGTGTGCTGCCGGGGACAGAACAGAACTTACCCAGACACCACCCCCCTGTTCTCCCACAGCTGACAGCAAAGAGCTAAGAGTCCCAATACAGAACACTGTCAGAAATCGTGGAATATGCCATAGGAAGGGAAGCATTGGAGGCTGACACTGAGAATAATTGGAGGTTTTGGCCAGGGGGGTGGGGAGGTCGGGGGACAGGACCAGCAGCCTTGGGAGAGGAAGCTCCGAGGACCTCTCTGAGGAGGTGACATTTCAGCGGAGAGCATGAAGGCTGAGGAGCCAAGCGCTCCAGGAGGCAGGAAAGAACATTCCAGGCTGAGGGATCAGCCAAGCGAAAAGGGCCCCCAGGAACGAATGGCCTGAGGGCATCTGAGGAACAGATGGGGCAAAGTGACCAGGAGGTCGCACAGAACAAATGCACCTCCTTCCCAGTGCCTCACACGCAAGGCCCTGGGGCACCAGGAGGCGGGGTTCCCGTGGCCCAAATCTTCCCAGGATGCCTCCTCCTCCGGGGAGATCAGCCCGTCCTCTGGGGACCAGGAGAGGCTGGCAGGAGGGAAGGCTGACTCGGAGGGAGCACACAGGCCCGGCATCTCCCTGCCTGATCTGCACGCCCCTCGGAGGGCGCTGGCTACCAAGCGCGTCGCTACAAGACTTCTCCCCTCCCCAGGGCGGCAGAGTCAGGGCGGCTCTGTCTCCCTCTGAAACCCAGAGGGGAGGACGGGAGGGGACCTGGTAGCTTTCTCAACATCTCGTTAAGGCATTCTCTACTCCCGAAGCACCCGCTGTAGGCCAGGCCCTGAGGTGGGTCCCGGCGGGACGGTGATGAATCAGACACATGCACCCAGGGTGTTAAGATGCAACCACCAGAGCATGACCCGGGGAGCAAAAGGAAAGCTGTGAGTCCCTGCACTTGCCGGTCTGGGTGGAAGGGGGTGCAAGGGAGTAAGAGAGGGATGGAGGTCAGCAAGGGGACAGAGACGACCTGGTTCCAAAGGAAAGAGGGAGGAAAGCCAGCCCAGTGACCACATGTCCAAGGCACTGGACACTGGGGGGAACCGAGGAGCAAAGACCCCGGGGGCTGAGCCACTTCCGCTGTCAGCAAGAGACTGGAAACCGACATGCATCCTTGGGTCTGCTGCTCAAGGTACAAAGCAGGGGGCCCAGCCAAAGGCGCTGGGCGGGGTGTGGAGGGCTGCAGACTAACCGCCCCTCACATCCAGCTGACTGCTGGCCAGGGCAGCACGGGCCCGGGGTGGCCAGACCTGCTCGTTTTCCCAGAGAAGGTGGAAATCCACACTGTGGATAATTTCCAACTTTTAAATGGTGGCAACACATTCAAAACATTTAAAAGCAGCACACAGGCTCGAGAGAACATAGGTGTGGGTCACCAGTTTCACAGCCTGGAATAAATGAAGGTAAATAAAAATAGATGACTGCACTTGAGATGCTCAAAGTTGCTCTGGCTGGGCAGGAGAGGGCTTTTGGCAAGAGGGGCACAATGCTGAAGGCAGGAAAAGAGGAGCAAGGAGCAGAACTGGGGAGGAGAGAAGAGCCTCCACCCGGCCCCTTCTGCCAGGCCCCTGCTTTATTCTCTGTGCAGCTGGTGGGAGTACGTGTGCTGGATCCAGCCTCCTTCTGACAACAAAGGTTGGGGACAGAGGCACAGCTGAGGGAGGTTATTCCCTGGGCTCTGGGCTAATGGAACTGGGACGAGGAGCAGTGGATGGCAGCCAGCGTCTGCAGGGAACCCCGTGGAAAAGTCACGTGAGCTGCCAGGCTGAGGTTTCCTTGCTGCCAAACAGGACAGATGGGCTCAGCCCAGCACTGGCATCTCCGAGGCTCCCGGGAGGGTCAGACCTCAGTACAGGAAGGCACCTGAAGGTGGCTGCATGGGGCTCAGGGCTCACTTTAAAGACACATGACCATCTCTCCCAGCTCCTCCCTTCCTGCCCAAGCAGCTGCTCTTCCTGGACCTGCGGGCCACCTTCTGTGGTCAAGTGCACAGGCCCAAGCTCCCACCTTCCCTGATGACTTGGCCTCCTCCTGCTGCCCAAGGAGAACTCTTCGTGCTGCTAAGTACTGCTGTGGCAGTGCTGGCCTTGGTGGCCCGTGGCCTGCTCCGTGCTGGGTCTGAAGCTTGGCAGGGTGGGCGAGAAGGTACTGAGACTGAGGGGTCACTTCACTCATGGGGGCTGCTCGTGCCTAGGGCAGCTGGCTGAAGTGACAGTCCATCCCCACGCCCCCCCACCTCGTGGGCAGGTCCTATTACCATCCCCACTTTGCAGATGAATAAACTGATTCTCAGAGGGGCTGAGGGACTGGCCCAACGTCCTGCAGGTACTGTGCAGCGCTAGGATTTGAACCCAGTGCCCCGACCCCAACTCCCACAAGGCACTGCCTCCATCGATGCCAAGAGAAGGCCCAATGACAGCAGACAAGTGACAAGCCATGGCCTGAGAGGAGGGGAAAGAGAAATGAGCAAAAACAAAAAGACTGTACAACCTTATTTTCCCAAGTAAAAAAATGAATATTCCCGGGGCGACCCTGAGTTATTAGGAGGTGCTAACCTGTGCTCCTCCGAGCCTGGCTGGGAAGGTGGGGCACACGAGGCTCTGGGGAAGGCTGCTGTCCCAGGTGACGGTCACACACGGGGACCCCAAGAGCCAGGGTGAAGGGAGGCGGCAGTCTTGCACACAGTAATGCCTCCGGGGTCGGGAAGGCCCGAGGACAGTGGCCTGCACCCATCCTTCCCTCGATTCCTCAGCCTCTGGTGGGAGCTGTGCATCAGACCCCACCCAGGTCCAGGCCGGCCCTTGGGAACCACACGTCTGTGGGCTGAGTGAGAGCTTCAGGTAACTATCAGAACACGATACACTGGATGGAGTTTACAAATCCAATCAGCACCACAACCGGACTGAATGTAACCCGGGGTTATTGGACTTTCTGGCATCAGGAAAACCAGAGCCTAGGACAGCAATTCTGAGTGTAGCGTGTCATCACTCTAAGTGCAGCCGTCCCGTTTTTAATGACAATTCCCTCCAGCAGGACCGGGCAGGGCCGAGCTACTGGGCAGAGCTCTTTCCTTTAATTGAGTCCCAGCTCAGGGGGGTCAGCTGGGTGGGGAAGGAAACAGAGATGCACCCCCCTCTCCTCAAGGGGTGGGGGGGAAGCCAGGAGGAGGAGATGGAGGGGATGGTGCCCTGCCGGCAGCTCCTGCTTCCTCTGAAGGGGGAACCACCCGCCCTCATTCCCCACCTCCCCCATCCAGGCCAGGCCCACCTGCTCAGAGCTGGTTTCCCTGCCTCCACTCTGCACCCCCAGGCTGGCTTCCTAAACCCCAGTCTGATTCCGTCACTCCCTGCCTAAAGCCTGCACTGGCTCCCTAGTGCCCTCAGGCTGGAGGGGAAACCACTCTGCACCAGGTGGCCAAGCCCCATTCCCGAGATTTGCCCTCTTCTCTTTCCCACATCTAATCTGCCAGCAAGTCCTGTGGATTCTCCAACCTGTCCTGCAGGAGGCCCGGGATAGCCTTTCACAACACCACCCTCACCCCACACACACTATTCTCAATGAAGCAGCCCGAGGGGCCACTTCAAAAGGCAAATCAGATTGAGTTGCTTCCTTGCTTAAAACCAGTGCATCCTGCCATGTGTATAATAAAGTCCAAGCTCCGTATCAGGACTGCACATCCCCGCATGTACTGCCCGTCATCTCATCTCCCCATCCCCTCCACCCCATGCCCTCCAGACACACTGGTGGCCTCTGTAACCTCTGTTTTGGGTTAAAGGTCTCTGCTCCAGAGAGGCCATCTCTGGCAGTGCAGGCAAAGGAGTCACCTACCCCCACCGTCTTCCACACCTCCCCATTTTATCCTGTATGGCAGGGGTCCCCAACCCCCAGGT
The DNA here is from genome assembly GCF_028021215.1 of Eschrichtius robustus. Taxonomy (NCBI): domain Eukaryota; kingdom Metazoa; phylum Chordata; class Mammalia; order Artiodactyla; family Eschrichtiidae; genus Eschrichtius; species Eschrichtius robustus. The sequence continues at coordinate 11,731,074 of NC_090826.1, read as the reverse complement.
CACGGATTGGTACCAGTCTGTGGCCTGTTAGGAACCGGGCCGCACAGCAGGAGGTGAGTGGCAGGCCAGCGAGCGAAGCTTCATCTGTATTTACAGCCGCTCCCCATCGCTCGCGTTACCTCCTGAGCTCCGCCTCCTGTCAGATCAGCGGTGGCACTAGATTCTCATAGGAGCGTGAACCCTACTATGAACTGCGCAGGCGCGGGATCTAGGTTGTGCGCTTCTTATGAGAATCTAATGCCTGATGATCTGAGGTGGAGCTGAGGCGGTGATGGTAGAGCTGGGGAGCGGCTGCAAATACAGATTATCATTAGCAGAGAGGTTTGACTGCACAGAGACCATAATAAATCAACTGCTTGCAGACTCATATCAAAACCCTATCAGTGAGTGGCAAGTGAAAACAAGCTCAGGGCTCCCACTGATTCTGCATTATGGTGAGTTGTATAATTAGTTCATTATATATTACGATGTAATAATAATAGAAATAAAGTGTACAATAAATGTAATGCGCTTGAACCATCCTGAAACCATCCCCCTCGCCCCTGCCCGGTCTGTGGAAAAATGGTCTTCCAAGAAACCAAACCGGTCCCTGGTGCCAAAAAGGTTGGGGACCGTTGCTGTATGGCACATACTACTATCTTATCTTTTTCTTGTCTGGTCACTAATTTATTACTTGATTTCTCTTTCTGGGCTTGATTCTGGGCTTGAGAAAATCTCTTGATTTTCTCTGCTGGGCTGGGAGGAGGCTGCAGAGTTTCTTCACTCTCTCTGCTACCCTCAGCACCTAGCCCTGGGCCTGGCATGTGGCCAGGGGTCAATCGATGTTTCTGGAATGAAGGACTACCTGCATTTCTGATGCCTGGCAGAGTGCCTGTTAGTGTGAGTTTGATTAAACTGAATAGAGAAAAGGAGCAGTAGCTGCTGCTTATTGAGCACCTACTACCTACTCAGTTGGGTGAGTGCGGGCAGGGCGTGTGGGACCAGCCAGGGCCCGGCGGAGTCCCCGGCTCCTACCCCCAGCACACAGCAGCCTCTTTACTGAGATTCTGAGTTGAGCTCCTTTCCTGAAGTGACATCAAAATAAGACGACAACAGTTTATCCCCTTGAGGTCCCGCGAGCCCCATTCAGGGAGGGATGGGGGGGGCACTGTGCTGGAGCCCCACCACACGAAGAGGCCACTTGCTCCTTCGTCAGCGCTTGCTCAGGCTGCCACCAAGCGGGCCCGCAGAATGTGCCAACCAAGAAAAGCTGCAGGTCAGCACTTTCCGGGATTTGCTGCTTTAATATTAAAATATTCATAAGGAGAAGTAATATCACCGTACACTAGCTTCCTACCTGCGAACGAGGAGTCACACCTGTTCCTGGCGCTTGGCCAGCCCCTGGGTCTTTCTGACCATCTGTCTTTGGCTGCATCCTGGCTTTTTAGAGCGACAAGATGTTCTTGTCATACCGTTACTTTTCACTGCCCCACACCTGGAATCCTCCAGGTGTCTAAGGGGCCCTGGCTCCTTCTCATGGGGAACAGCATTGAGAAGCAGAGCCGCAGGCGCTAGGAATATGCACTGCTACTGCGCGGGGGGTGGGTCACTGCTTTCTTGCCCTTCCATGGTTACGACTTGTAAATCATGAACATATGTCATCACAAATGTATACTGAGGCCTTCCCTGGTGGCACAGTGGTTAAGAATCCGCCTGCCGATGAAGGAGACACGGTTTCAAGCCCTGGTCCGGGAAGATCCCACATGCGGCAGAGCAACAAAGCCTGTGCGCCACAACTACTGAGCCTGTGCTCTAGAGCCCGCGCGCCACAACTGCTGAGCCCACGTGCCACAACTACTGAAGCCCATGCGCCTAGAGCCCGTGCTCCGCAACAAGAGAAGCCACCGCAATGAGAAGCCCGCGCACCGCAACGAAGAGCAGCCCCCGCTCACCGCAACTAGAGAAAAGCCCACGTGCAGCAACAAAGACGCAAGGCAGCCAAAAATAATTAATTTTAAAAAATGTATATTGATGCCCCAACTCTAATCTCACACCTTCCTCTATTCCATATTCCATTCTCCCACAGACAGAACCCTGGTACCTAACAGTATATATTTTCTCATTTGCTCTAATCCATAATAACAAAATAATTCCAGGATTATCACACCAGAAGTACTGTCAATAAATCTACTAGATAAACTTCAAGATTTGCTTCCTGTTCTCCCCTTCTTTGAAGCCTTTGAATGTATTCTATGGCGTGTACAGTAACTTGTTTAGTATCCGTGATGTTTTACCCTCAGGATCAGTCCCTAGAGGTGGGACTGTTGAGTCAGAGGGTGAATGCAGATGTGATTTTGCTAGCTGTACCTGAATTTTCCTCCACGGTGGTCACGCTATCCAATGTTTCCACCAACCACGTGTGAGAGTACTATTCCCTGCAGGCGTGCCAAAAGAGTGTGGTCGTGTGATTTTTGAATTTTTGCCAATCTGAGAGGTGAGCAGTGATATCGCAGGGTTGCTTTAATTTGCACCTTCTTAACCTACTGCATCCTCTTTTAGCCCTGGGGCCAAGTCCAGGGCCCATCCTGAATGTGCTAAGCTGGGCATCCCAGACAGGGTGAAGGTCAGGGGAAGGGGTGTACAGCCTTGCTGTGTCCACCCAGCCCGTCATGAACAATGCAGTCAAACGGTGCTCCAGATAAAAGTCTGGCACCTGGGTGGGGAAGGAGTGCTCTGGGTGTCTAGAGAAACCTCAGAAACATGCCCTGCTCATTTCTGGAGTAAAAAAAGGCTCCCTGCTGCCTTCAACCGGCAAAAGGAATGCTCTGGCCTTCTGCTTCGATGATCGGGGACAAGCTGCAAGGCTCCTGCCATGGGGCCAGGCGCTGCCTCAACAGAGCTCAGAGCAGGAGGCCAAGGGTTCTGGCCGGAGGGTGCCCTTGTGGGCTGTCGTTACTCACTGGGACTTCTTTTTCCTGAGTCAGCACCTGCACTTCCCATGGCAGGCTCTTGGGTTATGGGAAGATGTCTTTAGGAATTGAGGTGGTGGAAAGATCCGGCATTGTGCCTCCAGCCCTCTCTGCCATTACATGGTCACTATCCCTGGATGGCCCCTGTGCCAGGCACCCCTCCAGGGTCTCAGGGTGCTGAAAACAGCAGATCTGGCTCAGAGGGGACAAGCCGAGAGGCCCGATCCCAATCCTCCCAAGCCCAAGCCTGCCCACCTGCACCCAAACCCTCATTTTAAGGGCTCAGGGAAACTTCAGGTGTCAAAAGACAGGTGTGGTCTTTATGGTACAATAGTCAGAGTGTCGGGTCTGAAGCCAGAATGGGCTGGGTGCTGATCCTGGCTGCACCATCAACCAGCTGAGTGTCCCACGCAAGTTCCTTCCATCTAGAGCCTCAGTTACCTTTTCTGTAAAGTTGGGGTAATAAAAGAACCCATGTCACAGGCTGGCTGTGAGGATGAAATGGGACATGTATGCAGAGAGCCTGGCACACAGTAGGGGTTCAATAAACGTTAACTCCCTCCAGGGGACGGCCCCATTCTGGACCTCAGGTGGCTGTCCAGGATAAGTCCCTTCTAACAGGCGCTTCACTTCTCCCTTTGTCCAAGTGAGAAAGGTGCCCTGGATGGGTCACCACACCTGGGGCATCACGGTTTGGACAAGCTTGGGTTGTGGTATAAAACTCAGTAAAGGGTTTCCCTGGTGGCGCAGTGGTTGGGAATCCGCCTGCCAATGCAGGGGACATGGGTTCGAGCCCTGGTCTGGGAAGATCCCACATGCTGCGGAGCAACTGGACCCGTGAGCCACAACTACTGAGCCTGCGCGTCTGGAGCCTGTGCTCCGCAACAAGAGAGGCCGCGATGGTGAGAGGCCCGCGCACTGCGATGAAGAGTGGCCCCCGCTTGCCACAACTAGAGAAAGCCCTCGCACAGAAACGAAGACCCAACACAGCCAAAAAATAATAATAATAATAATAATTAATAAACAAATAAAAATTAAAAAAAAAAGAAAACAGCAACATTGCTCTGAGTCTGTTTAAAAAATAAAACAAAACAAAACTCAGTAAAAAGGCATTGCCGTACCTTTCCATCTTAATGTATTTTTTTTTTATAAGTTTTATTTTATTTATTTATTTCTATTTTTGGTTGCATTGGGTCCTCGTTGCTACGTGTGGGCTTTCTCTAGTTGGTGCGTGGGCTTCTCACTACGGTGGCTTCTCTTTGTTGTGGAGCATGGGCTCTAGGCGCACGGGCTTCAGTAGTTGTGGCATGCGGGCTCCGTAGTTGTGGCTTGCAGGCTCTAGAGCGCAGGCTCAGTAGTTGTGGTCCATGGGCTTACTTGCTCTGCGGCATGTAGGATCCTCCTGGACCAGGGCTTGAACCCGTGTCCCCTGTACTGGCAGGCAGACTCTTAACCACTGTGCCACCAGGGAAGTCCCTTAATATTCTTAAGATGAAATCAAGAGGGAATTGTTCTTTATGCCAACCACAACCAGCCAAGATGGCCATGACTCACACCCAGGACCGCCATGGACAGTTGCACAGCTGATGCACTGCCCAAAAGTAGCTGGTAGCTAAGCTGAGTGGGAGGTAAAACCCAGCTGGTGTTCTGCTTGTCAAATTGTACAGTTTAGTGCAGGGCTGCAGCCACCTGGAGCAGAGGCACCTCTCTAGCCCCTTGTCAAACCCGGCTACAGGGCTGCAACCCCCTAGGAATGCGGTCACACACAGGTGCTGCCCGCCAAGTCACCAGGCTATACAGGTCAGTAGGCCTGTGTGCAATGTCGTGGAGGGGGAGGCACCTTTGCCTAATCCGTCTACATGCCTTTTTCTAATTTGCACAAAGGCTGCATTAGGCTAGTGGGAGTCCCATTAATTTTAAAAATATGCATTTACAATCCATAGATTGGTGATTGGCCTATACTTCTTGAGGTAAGATCTTTATGTACAGAACTGCTCTACTGGGTCCAAGGTTCTGTTAAAAAATTTAGAAATCTGTTTTAGGAACAGACAGTAAAAAGTGAAGAACTTCAGTGAGCATTCAGGGTTGGGAGTAAGGATATGGGTCTAGGATGCAGCTCCTAGCTTAGCTGGGGCATGTCACTTCCCCACACCGAGCCTGGCCTACAGCTCCCGGCTACTTCCCCTCTCTCCCTGTTCCACAGGGGAGGCTGCTCTGACCCTTCTGGGAACCTGAACCCCCAGGAACACCTTGCTCCACTGGGAGACACCGGGTCCATGTGGGTGGGTAACAACAGTTGCCTGGAAACCCCACCTTGTCAAGACCTCACGTGCTCCTGCTGAGGTTTACATGGAAGCCACGCAGGCTAGGAGACAGGAGTCTCCTCCAGCGACCCCACCTCCCTCCCCGGCCTCCCACATCCTTCCTTCTGGAGCCTCCACCCGAAAGCTTTGTTCCTCTGGTGTCAACTGGGGATGCACTTCGTGACTTAATAGCGTCCTTCTCCACCTCTGCTCCCTCCTGCCTAACAGGGCATCGGAATGGCTTCTGAGACGTCATACTATGCCTCTCTGTCGTAAAGGTCACATCTTTCTCAGGTCCATAAAGAATGGAGTGGCCTGTGGTGCCCTCGTAAATTATAATGCTGACCAGGCGGGCGGCCTTGGAGCACGCAGATGAACCTGGGGAAGGGGAAGGATGCCCTGTGGGCAATGGGGTCAGGGTGTAGGTGGAGAGATGTTACTTCTCCTGTCCGGTAGGACAGGTGGGCCCCTTGGCCACCTCACGGTCACCTGTGTATACCTTGAGCACCCACCCTCCAACAACTTTGCTTATACCATCTTCTGACCCGGAGTACCTGCCTGACACCTGTCCACTTACTCACATCCTGTCTGTTGGTCAAGGGCTATAGATCCCATTTGTCTGGGACAGTCCCAGGTGGCTCTTAATGTCCCAGGACAACTTTTAATAGGCCCTCTTTTTCTTGAAAAACTCTCCCAGTTTGGACCATAAATTATACAGTCCCTCTGAACTTAGTAAAAGAATAATAATAAAATAAGAGCAGCTGATATTTAATAAATAAATATTTACTGTTCCAACCTCTTTCTATGAATCATCTCATTTAATCCCCCAACCACTGGGTAAGCACTACTATGATACTGATGGGGATAGTCTACCAATGGGGAAGGAGAGTTGAGCAACTTGTCCAAGTTCAAGTGGAGGGGACACCAAGCCAAGTCTTGGCTCTACTACCCATATGACCTTGGGCATGTCATGCAACCTCTCCAAGCTTATGTTCCTCACATGGAGAAAAGGAGAATAGAAAGGAACTTTGTAGGATGGTGGGGAGGATTACACAAGGTATCTGCTTTTCTGGTTGATGGTGCATTGTAGGTGTTCAGTGAAGGACAGCTCCTTTCCACTATTCATTTCTTTCCTGAGAACTTGGACCCAACCTAGAACCACAGAGGGCACCTTCCCTTCCCTGTATAAATATCTCGTAATTGCTTGGTTTAAACAGGAAATCCTCTGCTGGCCCTGCTCTTGGCGCTCATGCAGAGCATAACATGGCAGAGGTGAAGCCCCCTCTCTTGGGGGCACTGACCTCTCCCTATACCTCCCACCCCCAAATTATTCACCATCTTTTCCACTTACTACTAACAAACCAGCAACAGAGGTCACTGTGCCTTGGCCTCATATCCCCCTTCTAGAAACAGCTCAGAAAGCCCACCTCTGCCTGGGAAAGCCCCCATACTTGCAGGGGAGCAATGCCACCTCCACACACACAGCCCTCACAGCAAGCAGGGCCTCCAGCCCACGCAAACTCCACAGTGCTCGGTGGCCATCAATCACCAATGAGAAACTGCCCTGTAAGTCTGCTGGCAGCCTGGGGTGGAGGTGCGGGGGTGGGGGTGTCTGAATTCCAGAAGAATAGGTAGAAGAAACCCTCTCCGATGAAGAGAAATCCAACAGAAGAAGAAGACTATTTCCAGGAGCTTCACTGGTGGGTATGGAAGATCCCAAAAAGGGGAAAGGGGAACTATTTTACCACCTTCTCATCTGAAAAGAGGACAAAACAGTCCCATTGACGTTATCACACACCTCCAACCTCCTCCCCGTGATCATATGGATCAAGGTGCCGCGTTCTTTTGATAATTGGGACATCACCAACCAGCCACGTCTTTTGCTCTCCATCCTGACCCAGTGTCTTGAACAGGCCAGTAAGAGTGTTATTCTCAAACCCATTGACCTTGCAGTCCCCAAACTCTGGAGAAGTTGCTCACCTATGAGCTCTGGGCCATGAACATCTACAAGAAGCATTCTGACTCCGTTCTGATTCTGGCCCTCCAGCAAAGTGCAGTGACCAAGGAAAGAAAGAGGGCTTCAGCAAGAACGGGCCACAGCTGGGAAGGGGAGGAGGTGAGAGGCCCTTGGGGAGACAGACTTTGCCTGGAACAGAAACTGACCTCAAGGCGCCAACACAACTTCACAGCGCATGCGAGGCTTAACTGACGCTGGTGACACTCAGCCCTGCCCAGGTGAGCGGCCGAGAGGGCTGGCGCTGGCAGGGCAATGCTGAGCCGGCCCCCGAGTGGTCCTGGGCAGCGTGTGAGCTTTCAGCCTCTGCGGCGGTTCTCCAAAGCCACGTTCCTCTGGGAATTCCAGCCAGGAAATGGCCCTGCTTTGGCGGAACCTGGCCAAAGCTCCCAGTCCGTCCCTCCACTGCGTGCCACCCAGGGCCACCCCAGCCCTTTCTGCCCCTGAAGGAAGTGATTCTCCCCCAGTCTGCAGTCACCTGAACCAGGAAGAGGAAAGAAAGTCTTGCGCCCTTGTTTTTTCTCCACTCATGCCAGCGCCTGGCCTGGGGAGGGAGCAGGGAGCACGACGACTCCACGGTCATCTTGGCAGGAGACAAAGGTCGGAGCTTGAGGTGGCACCAACGGGTCATGTAACTGGAAAAGCCAGGCTGAGGGGCGCTGCCCACGCACAGGACCTTCCGGGTCTGTGACAGACTGCGGGTACATTCACGTGGGGTGAGCCCTCCCCCTGCTCTTGGCCCATTTCCTGCACCCCTACTGGGTGCCAGCCCTGTGGGCCCAGCACGCGTCTTGTCTCTGTTCTGTCCTGCTTCCCCGGCCTTGCTCACTCCTCAGCAGCAGGAGTGACACAATCACAGGGGCACAGAGACAAACACACTTCAGGCCCCGACCTCGAGGCGCTCCCGGCCTTACACTGCTGAGCCAACAGCCACCTCCCCAAGAAAGGGACAGTCCCAAAGACTCCACGTTGCTTTCCATCTTCCACCTTCATCTCAGACCTGCTTATGAGTCCCTTGCCACGTGCTGGGCCCAGCGCTGAACACTGGGTGGGAGATAGAAGGGTTAGTAGCACCAGGCTGACCAGCGCTTCTCTAGCTGCATCTAACCAGGCCCGTCTTCAGGGCAGCCAGGAGCCAACGCCGACCGAGAGAAGCACGGCCCAGCCTCTTCCTGGAGGGCTTGGCAGGGGTTAGGGGTATTGACTGGTCCTGGGCCATCCCCCTCCTTCTGCCTGAGCCCATGGGTTCTTGCTAAAGACCTTTCTTTCCTTGGGCACCACTCTGCTGGCAAGGCCTGAATTAGAAAGATTCTTCTAGATCTTCATGGTGCAGAGGTCCTGGTCGAGTAACTTCTCTGGAGTTCAGGGGCTGTGAAGGTCAGAGGCTAAGGGCTGCTGGTTAGCAGTGGGGTGTAGGTCCTGGGCTGGGGTGAGAGTGGGAGGCCCGGCGGCAGTCAGATGCCCAGCTGGTGTGACCCAGGGACACGCCGTTACCAGCACCACTTCTGTGACCGCTTCTGCAGTCAGCGGGCAGCGTCAGGCTGCTGTCTTGGCTTTCTCAGAGGTTGGCTTGTCCTCCCCCCACACAGGTATCTTCCCCTGCCTTCTGAGTAGTATATGCTGCTCACGGTACCTTACGACAGGGGCTCATGAGAACACTTGGCCCGACCCTCCCACCGGATGAGGCCCACAGAGGCTGAGGGCACCACTGTTGGAGAGCCCTGGACCCCTGACTCAGGACGGCCCGCTCCGACATGCCCCAGTGCCTCGCATTCACAGGCCCAGCCTGTCCCTGAGATGCACATCACAAAGGATTCATCATTTAAAAACCTGTTCACCGCTGAAACAAACACCAGCGGGCTCCCCACGGGGCTGTGTAGGGCACTGGCTATACCCCGCAGGTCCTAGAGCCTGGCACACCTTCCTTGGCTTAAATTCCACCTTTCAGCAGCTCACTTCTCTGGCTCTCAACCTTCTCAACAGAAAAATGGTGAAGCCTATCTGAGATCATTCTTTAAAGCCCATGCATTCCTGGCCCAGGGAAATATTCAATGAACATATAAAAATTGTATTCATTACCTATACATTAAATATAAATATTAATTTTTAAAATATTATGGAGCCATTGGATTTTTAAATTTTATTTATTTATTTTTGGCCATGCAGCATGGCTTGTGGGATCTTAGTTCCCTGACCGGGGATCGAACCCGGGTCCTCAGCAGTGAGAGCGTGGAGTCCTAACCACCGAACCGCCAGGGAATTCCCAAGCCATTGGATTTTAACCTCCATCTTTTCCCTACCATAGCACCTGGCCTCGAGCTGAATCAGAAAGCTCCTTTCTAGATTGTTCTGAGTGTTCAGCTCAGTGCCCCAAAATGCCTCTCCTCCTTTTGTGTCCCCACGTCAGGCTCTGGGCATGAAGCTCACCTGGTTGTGAGCAGCTTCTGTCATAGCCACCGGCCAGCCCGTGTCGTTGGACCTATTTAAAGAGCTGGGCTGGGAGCCCAGGCCACGGCACATGCGGCAGCCTTGGACCTCCCTGGTCTCTGCCTGTTTCTGGAGCCCAGGAGCCCTGGGTGTTGGTGCCCTGATAGGACAGGGCTCTTCCCACCCGGGGCTGGGTCCCCTCTGTGACCCGCTGAGGGCAGCATGAAGGCTACGCTGCAGGTTGCCTGAGTGTGGCCTGTGGGGCACTGAACGCCCCTCACCCCAAAACGCCTCAGGCTCAGGATTCCTAAGCCACCGCACCCTCTTTTTAAAACACCTTTACTGCTAATAAATAACGTACAATAACGTACACATATGTAACATGGACCATTTGATATAACCTGACACACGTAAACACCTGTAAAACCATCACCACAATCAAGATAGAGACGTATCCATCACCCCAAAAGTTTCCTCTTCCCCTTTGAAAGCCGCACTCCTGCCCCTCCTCCCACCCTCCAGGCAACCACTGATCTTTCTGTCCCTACAGATTAGGTTTCATTCTCTAGAGTTTCACATGAATGGAACCATACAGGATATACTTTTTTCTTTCTGGACTCTGGCACTCAGCATAATGATTTTGAGACCCATCATGTGGCTGCATGTCTCGATAGTTTGTTGCTTTATTGCCGAGAGGGATTCCACTGTAGGATATACTGGTCTGTTTATTCATTCCTCTGTTGATGGACTTTTGGGCTGCTTCCAGTTTTTGGCTATTACAAATAAAGCTGCTAGGACCATTTGTGTACAAGTCTTTATGCAGATATATGTATTTCCTAGGTGAGTAAAACCTAGGAGTGGCATGGCTGGGTCCTATCTCATCTCACTGTACGATTTCTATGTCCCCATAGTATTGACAATCTTCTAACACATACGACTTAGTTTTTTTCTATGTTCCTTGTTTGTTGTTGGCCTTCTCCCTCCCCGTGTGGCAGATGGTATTTTCGCAAAGATGGACACAATAATACTTCCCATACGTGCTTTTTATAGGGTGGAGTCTGGCTGGCCTGTCACCAACTGAATGCAGCGGAAATGACACTAAGTAATGTCTGAGACCAAGAAGCCTTACAGCTTGCTCCTTGATTTCCTGGAACCCTTTCTGTGGGATCCCTGAGCCTGTGGAGGAGGTCTGACTACCATGCTGGAGGGGCCACAAATGCGTGTTTTAGTTGTCAGTCCCAGTTGAGCCCAGACACACCACCAAGGCACCAGACACATGAGTGAAGCCGTCTTCGACTCTCCAGCGGAACAGCTCCCCACAGCAGAACCCCCAACCCTCACCCACCATGTGGAACTGAAGAATCGCCCAGCTGCACCCTGCCATGTCCCTGACACACAAAATCACGGGACATGAGAAAAATGCTGGTGAGATTTGGGGGGCTGTTTGTTACACAGCAGATCCATGAGAAACGGATCTGTCTGTTTGGCTCACAGATACACCCCAAAGGCCCAGAACAATGCCTGGCTAATAGGAGGACCTCAACAAGTGTTTGTTGAATGAATAAGTGAGTGGGGTTCTACGTAAGATTTTATCAACACTGAAGAGATTTCTACTGATCAGAATTGAATGCTGGTGCAGCAGGAAGGGATCTGTGTCAGGCATGAGACTTCAAGTCCAAACACTGAGACCAGCATGCAGTATGACCCTCTTGGAACCTCAGTTTCCCCAACTGTAAAGTCAGGCTAACTCCACCTATGTCGTGGGCCGGATCTGAGGAGAATGTGAAGATGAGGTGGGGGGAGGGCTCAGCACAGGGCCAGCCCAGGAGATCCCGGAGAAGGCTTGCTACGTCTGAGTGAAACTGTGCTGCCCCTGTCTGCCACCCACACCTCATATTTCGCTCAAGGCCCCCAGAGTCCTGCTCCCCCCTCTCCTGTTCAGCCATCATCAGGGGCAGCTCTTCCAGGAAGGACGCCCACCCCCAGATCCCTGTCTGAGGCCACGACAGCATCCCCTGGGGAGTCAACCAGGGCTGAGGAGAGTCACAGTGGAGGTCCCTCTCAGACCTGACCCTGTGTCCATGGCCACCTTGGGCCAGTGCCCACCATGGCTGCCCCAGAAGGAGGGCCAGCTCTGAAGACCATCGCCCCCTCCCGCCCCGCCTGGCTCACACCAAAGCTCTTCTCCCAGGACAGAGGCCAGTGTGGCTTTTACTTCCTGCCACGGGTTCAGGGCCATGTCCTGACCCCATCACGGCAAGATGGGCCTGCACGGTGATAGAGGCCACAGCTCCAAACAGGGTTGAACAGGGTCTTGGGCAATGTCTTATGAAAGGCATATTAAGAACCTGGCTTTTCTCACACTGCGCTCTGTTCTCCTCCTCTCAGCCGATCAATCTCTGACACTTCCTGGGCAGGGAGTGGGGATTAACTAAAAGCAGCAGCTCAAGGTCTGCAGCCCTTGCTCACTTCTTAAATATGGCAGCCGAGGCCACTGGCATTTCCTGGGACTGAAGTGTGTTCACTGAGCAGCGGAGGGAGAGGAGGTCGGGAAGAGAAGCTCCTGGCTTGTGTGTCCCCGAGACCAGCCTTGAAGCCTTTAGTCCTTGGGACAAGCTCCAGAGCAAAGACTAAGAATGAATCCACAAATCCTGGTACCTCAAGGGGTCCGAGTGACAGCTAAGAACGCTGGGCTTCCAAACCCAGATCTGTCCCTCTTTCTCCTCTCTTCCCGATTTCACTCCCTTCCTCCCTACTGCTACAACCACCCCTAAGACCCCTAGAATAAAAAGAGTATCTGCTAAGAACAGAGGTTTGGAAACTAGAGTCACTGGGGATCAAGTCTGGGCTCTCAAGTCTACTAGCCAGGCGATTAGAAAAATCCTTAGTCTCTCTCAGCCCCATTTTGTAGATGGGGAGACTGAGGCTAATAAACACCACTCACCTAATGAGCGTTGTTGGGAGGATCAATGGGCTCATGCAGGCAAAGCAATTAGAGTGCCTGGCATAGTCCAAGTGCTAAATAAACGTTAGCTGAGTTGATTACTGCTCAAAAGCAATTTACTATGTGCTCACACCTCAGTCATCCCAACTATAGAATGGGTGTACAAGGTTTTTTCTGAATAGGGAAGAGGTTGGGCTCTGGTACCTGCTTCCTAAACAAGCATCAGATATGTGGAGGTGAGTCCTGGAGGGTGTCTTGAGTATTTTCAAACTAACCAGTCCTTCCTCTTTTCTCAGGATAATCAGAACATTAATACACAGTGGAGTCTACTGAGAATTGGACCCAAAGCATTGAAGGAGACCCCAGAAAGGGTAATTGTTTGGGGGGCCATGGAACAGATTCTGGCCTGGGCAGGCGGAAAGGGTGACAAAGGGGGCCTGGGGGGACAGGACTGGACTGGCTGCCTTTCCAACTCATAGAGTCAAGGGCCCAGGGCAAAAACCCCAGACAGGGAGAAGAGAGAGGACATCAGTCACTCGGGTACAAAAACCTATAAAAAGCAAAGGAGTCAAAAGGGACAAGGTCGATGCCGTGTGTTGTCAGTCAACAGACACCAGGACTCTAAGCAGATTCTGGATATGATTCCATTTAAAATGCTCTCTGTGGCAGATCCTCAGTCATGGCTGCCAACGAACCCCACCTCCCCGGAACCACAGCCTCCAGAGTCTCCGCCCACATGATGCTGGGCTTGGTCATGTGACTTGCTCTGGCCAATGAGACAATAGCAAACATAAAGCGGGAAGTGGCTTGAAAAGCATCCCTGTAATGCACTGCACTATCTAAGATGCTGAGGATGGGGGAACCGGTCATAGAGGGACTCTGAAACTTTTCTGGAAATCTCAAACTACTCCAAAGAAACACCTGTTAAAAAACATGTGCATTAGGGCATGTGCTCTTTTTTGGGAATCCAGCTGCCACGTGAAGCAGCTAACCTGCTAGAGACACACAGCCCAGCCAGAGCTGCAACAGAACAGCAAAGATTCTGGACACTTCTTCCAACTGACCATAGATTATTTTCAGCTGGATCAAGTCTGGAGTCCGAGAAGCTTTCAAGGGGGATCTGTTAACTGTGAAAAACAGTCGGTAGTATATTAGGAAGATGTTCTGTCTGTAAAGTTAAAACTCTCTGGAAGCTTCCACCAAATTCTAAGATGTACCAGCTAAGCGTCTTTAACATCAGGGCTGTGGGACAGAGGGGCAGCAGCCCCCAGGGCATCAGGCTAGATGGCCTAAGAAAGAGTGGAAGCTTCTATGTATGACTTACTTATTGAAGAGGAGCACATAAATTCAACCCAGGGCGATAGACTGCTCAGAAGATGAACAAGTCTTTGATGCAAGGAATGAGACAAAGAGTGGAGCGCGGATGTGGGAAGGGAAACAGGAAACATTAAGTTGCTTTTCAAACCCACAGAGCTCTGGAGACAAGGATGTGTGTGTAAAAAAGCAGGTGGGCGGAGCCATCCCAGCATCGGTAACACATCATTCTATTCAATAGCCACTCAGGCCACCTACCACCCCACTGCCTGCAGGACTGGTTACACTTGCAATGGCAGCCAAAGCATGGCCACACCTGCTAGGAACCTAAAGGACACTGGTGTCCCCTGCTGCTCAAGGCCTAAGACATTCTCTGCACCCCAGAACTCTTCAAGCAGAATATCTGTGGCGTAGATTCTTATCTGCAGGCCTGGTTGGTCATTAAAAAATATATTATTCAACCAACTTGCATTGAGTATGTTGTGGGTTTCTGGGCAGGGCCTGGGTTCCACTTGCCTCTGAATTATCTGAGCCACAGGCACAGGTTCTATTGTGGCGAAGTTTTCATGAAACATTTGTTGAATGAGCAAATTAAATCATAAGGCTCAGTTCCTGCCAGGAGCTCAGTCTAGGACAGGTGACTCATTGTGAGGCAGGGAAAAGGCCCCAACAGGGCTTATTCCTTGTGCTAAAGAGAGGAAACTTGGGCATCATTTCTTCTCCGCCGTGCTCACCAATCATCGACTTTGTTCAGATGGCGAGGGTGGATCTGTGCTGGGTACTGTGCCTGCAGGAGCCTGGCAAGTGGCAAACCAGGTAGGAAACAGACGCCCCTCAACGTGTGCTGGGTCCTGAGGGAGCTCAGCATCTAGGGCTGTGAAATCCAGGGAGGAGGGGCCCTTATTAGTTTCTTCCTGCTGCTGTATCAAATAACTACAAATTTAGTAGCTTAAAAGGATACAAATTTAGTATCTTATAGTTCTGGAGGTCAGAAGTCTGAAATGGGTCTCAGGAGGCCAAAATCAAGGTGTGGGCAGGGCTACATTCCTTCTGGAGGCCTTAGGAGAGAATCTGTCTTTTCCGGCTTCTAGAGGCCACGCACATTCCTTGGCTTGTGGACCCTTCCTCCACCTTCAACACCAGCAATGGTGGATTGGGTCCTCACGCTGAATCTCCAGCGTCTGTTCTCTGACTTTCTCTATCTCTGACTCTTCTGCCTCTTCTTTCACTCTGAAGGAACCTTGGGATTACGCTGGGCCTACAGGATAATCCCTCCATTTTAAGGATGTCTGATTAACAACCTTAATCCTCCTTTGCCACGTAAACTACCATATTCATGTGCTCTAGAAAGTAGGATGCAGACGTCTTGGGGGTGAAGGGGTATGATCCTGCCAACCACAGGCCCTGGACCCATCAAGTGGAGATGGTCCAGAAAGATTCCTGGAAGAAGCAGAGCCTGAATCAGGACTTGGAGGCAGAGTGACCGTCAGGAGGCTGGGGGAGAAGGAAGAGCAAATGCAAAGACTCAGAGGAGAAAGAAGGGAGAGGATCCACAGGCACATCTAGGAACCACATGTACATAACATGTGCATCCACGTGCTAGAAGGAGACGAGGCTGCAAAGGCAAGGAGAGGGTGGGAAAGGGACATAGGAACATCTTAAACACCTCACTCCTGATACTGCTTCCTCCTGCTCAAAACCTCCATGTCCCTGAACTTCAGGGTACAGCCCTTGGGGTTTACCATGATCATCTCCCACCATGCCCCGAATGCAAAGCCTCCACCTTCCCACCCCCATACACAGGCTGGCCCTCCTGCCTTTGCTCAAGCTATTTCCCCTGCAGTAATGCCCTCTCTGCCCCTGCCAGTGTCACCTAAGGGCTCCAGAGCCACCCTGCTGAGGTCTGAACCTGGCCCTAACCAGGTACTGCCGTGTAATCTTGGCACATTCACAGCCCACCTCATATTCTTGTTGTGAGAATTAAAGGAGCTAAAGTGTGTGGCATATAAAAAGTGCTCAAAAATGCTAGCTGTCACCACCGCTACCACCAACAATAACATTTCAGGGGGTCCAAGAGGAAAACTATTTTCATAATAACACTCTGACATTATCTGCCTGTTTTACTGTGTTAGTCTTTGCAATGCTGGTGCAAAAGCAATGCTGGGTAAAATGCTGACATCTTAGCAGAAATCGTAACAGTGGCATCAAACTGTATTAGTAGTCACTGAGTTCTTTACACAATGCACTCATAGTTGAAAGAAAGGGGGGGACAGTTTTACTTAAGAATAACCTTGATGAAGCTGTAAAAATAATTAATTCTATTAAAACTTGATCCCCAAGTACATATTTTTTAATAAAATGGGAAGTACACTTAAAGTTCTTTTGCTGCATACCAAAGTACAATGGCTGTCTCAAGGAAAATCACGTGTGCAACTGTTTGAGTTGCTAGATAAACGAGCCACTTTTTCGTAGCTCACCATTTGTACTTGAAAGAAGGGCCAACGTACAAACTATAGTATCTGGCAACCTACTGATCTAAGTGAACACATGAAGTAAGTGAGCCTGTTACTTCTAGGAAAACAAGTGACAGTATTTGTTGCCAGTGATAAAACTTGAACTTTTGAGCAAAAATCCAAATTTGGGCAAACCTGATCTGCCACTATGATTTTACCAGCTCCTCAAGACTTAAAGACTTTTCTAATGAGATTGGTGGTGATGTTAACAGATGTGACTTATTGATGTTGGATAATGAAATATGCCAAGATTTGGAGGATGTGCATTGCTCAGTGAACCAATATTTTCCAAGTGATCAATGTTAGATTTCAAAAAATCATGTGTGGGTACAATAGCCATTCAAAGTACCAATTAGACCAATGGTTCTGTCCATCCTAACAGAGCACAAAACCTTCACTGGATAATTCCACACTCAGCAAACCTCTAAGAAACTACCAGTTGGTGAGTTAGTATGAAGTCAAAGAAAAATATCCATAATTATCTAATAAGGCAATTAATACACTCTTTCCTCTTCCAGCTACACATCTGTGTGATGCTAGATTTTCCACCAAAACAACAAATCATAGTAGCCTGACTGAAAGAGTAGTTAACGAGAACTCAGCAGTCTTCTATGAAGTCAGACATTAAAAAGTTTTTGCAAAATTGTGAAACAATGCTGCTCTTTTCCCTCAAATCTTTTTGTTTAGGAAAATACATTATTTTCATTTAAAAATAATGTTAGCATGTAATGGGTTTAGTACTGTCATTTTTAAATAAATTGAAGATTTAGATATGTTTTTGTTTTTAATTTCTAAAATAGCAAATGTTGACAGATCTAAACCATATAAACAACAGCTCTTTGGGGTCATCAATTTTGTAAGAGTATAAAGTGGTCCAGAGACCAGAAAGTTTGAGAAATGCTGACCTAAGAAAATACACAGATTTACACAGATCTTTATAGTGTAGTGTTACGTAACAGTAAGAATGAAAAGAAAACAGTGGAAACAACTTAAATGTCCATTAATAGGAAAGTGGCTAAATAAATTATGGTGCCTCCATTTGGCAGAACATTATGGAGTCATTAAAAATTACGTTTTCAAGGAGTATTTATTGTTGTGGGAGAATGCGCAACACATTCGACATGCCATTAAGTGATTAAAATAGGCAAGAAGCGAATTTTCATGATCATTGTTTCTGTAATGTCTTGATTCTTGGAGAAATCAATGCAACTGAGGGGGCCTGGGGAAATCAAGACACCCCAGAGGGGTCCCATGGGCGACAAGCTCACCACAGGTGTAGGGCTGTGGTCATGCAGGGACTGTGGGGTAAGTTTACTCACGTGATGACACCATTCCTTATTAAACAGTCATTCAGGGCTTCTGCCTTTAAACTCACGAGGAGACCAAAATCCCAAACCAAACATTCCCAGACTCGTCCCCACAGAAACAAAGGAAACTTCTAAACCCCCATTCTCGCCAGACTTAATTCTTTTCGTTGCTTTGATGTTGGAACCATCAATGTTTGCGTGTTTGCTTGAGTTCCTAATTCTCTCACGTGCTGAAGAATTCCAGTTTCAACCAACCCCAAACCAAAGACTGAGGGTGGGCAGGTGGGGACCGGCCAGAGTGGAAGTCTTTGGGGGCTTTGCATTTTCCCACCGCAGGGACGCTGGTTATTAACAAGTGTTGCCCAACATCTGCCGCGTACTTGGCTTGTGCATTTATTCTCGTCCTTCTCCTTATGGGCATATAAATCCCTTTTCATGCCCCAGCCTCCTTCTGCCCACATCTGTCTGCAATTTACTCACCATGTGCTGTGGCTGGGGAGGAAGCATCTTATTTATGACTTGGTAGAATGCCAGGCAGGAAGCTTGAGGTGCTTGCTACCTTGAACTTAGATGGGCTCAGGGGGTCTAAGGTCTGGGCTACCCCAAATGGGAATCAGGTGACCAACATCTCCAAACAGATCTGAGGAAGCCTGCCAGGCCCCGTCTCATCAGATAATCACAAAGTATTTGCACTAATGGCACTTGGCACTGGGCCAAGCACTTTATACCTCATTTAATCCTCGTGACAACCTGTGAAGTAGCTACTACTATTGGCCTCAATTATAAGAAAAGTAGGTATTGTTATTGTTGCCTTCTGCAAAGGAACTGTGGTTCAGAGAGGTTAAGGAATTTGCCCCAGGTCACACAGCTAGTAAGTGACAGAGATGGGATTCATGCCCAGATCTGACTCCAGAGTCTGCTGTCCCCTGACTGAGCTAGGATGGCCTCCTGTCTCTCTTGTCCAGGCCAACTTCACCCCTCATGACCTCATCCAGAGGGGAGATGAGGTGTTTAGTGCAGTGGAAAAAGTTTCCGACTCTGCTGCTAATTAGCTCTATCACCTTGGCCAAGTTACTTAACCTCCCTGAGCCTCATTCAGCTGTCTCCACCTGTGAAAGGGGTTAATACCTTCCAGCAGGACTGGGGTGAATGGTAGACCAAGTGCACAGAACAGTGCTGGAACACAGTAGGTGCTCAATAAGGCTTTCCTTGAATGAATACTGACGAGTCCTTGTTGATGAGATTATTGTTCCTACAAAGCAGTCGCCTTTGGGGGATCTCTGGGTCCCTGAGCAAGGCCCTGAAGACCTTTGGGGATGGATAAGAAATCGTACAGCACAGAGTTGGGAAGAAATGCCTGCATAGCTCTGTGCCCTGTGGGCTAAACAGAGGAGCGTGCACATCATGGTTACCGCCTTCACAGACACGACCTCATTTAATTCACTGTTACTGTCCCATCACTCAGATCAGAACACTGAGGTCTGGAGAGCCGTCTGCCCCAGGAGCTGGGCAGTCGGTGGGTAAATGAGCCTCTGCTCACTCCCTGCCCATACCCCTGGGCACAGGAACAGCAGAGAGAGGTATTCCTCCTCTTCCCAGGTCCAGAAGGGGGAATACAGGTGAGAATTCTTTCCCTGGCCCAGGACACAGAAGGCAGGTGGCTCTGTCCTGGAATGAATACCGGCAAAGGAGGCTGAGACAGCGTCTGGCTGCTTCCTGAGGCAGCCTCGACTCTCTGCAGGATCGCGAAGCCTGGCGAGACCAAAGGACATCAGCTCACACGGCCTGGACCCAGCAACACGTGCCCATGGGAGACTCCTGAGACTTGGATCTCCTTCCTGAGAACGGTGGGGATGTTCCAAGGCCCCCGGGAAGCTGGGAGTGGAGGGAGCTTGTATAGATCTGCCTGGACCGCAGGAGGGTTGCATAGAGAAAGCATGCGTGCCTGGCACAGTGACTTCTGATCACACGGCGTCAGCTGCACCGTGACACGGACCACCTGCCTGCTACGGCCTGAAGAGACCACCCAGAACACTGTCTAGGTGGCCCCACCGGAAACAAAACCCCAACAGGAAAGTGTCTTCCCAGCTTTAAGAGTAACATGTACTGCTGGGAAGAACGCAGACAGGGCCTGGAGCACCCGGGTGAGGGCGCACCGGCGTCCCAGGCTTCCTGGGGGACGGGTGGTGGGGTGTTGGACAGACAGCTGGCTTAGCCAGTGTTCTGCGGCTCACTTCACACCTCTAGTCAGGGAAGCCCACAAGGACAGAGCCGCCTAACCAGCCAGCACAATCCCCTCTCCCTCCCCGCCCAGTTAGCCTTGTAGCTGGGACGCGGGTGCCCAGCACTCCCTGCGGCCACGCTCTTGCCAAAGGGAATCTCTGACCCTGAATTTTGGCTCTTTCCCTGGATCTTTCACAGGCCGAGGGGAGCAGAGATGCCCACCAGCCTGAAATGCCCCCTGGGATGGTTACAGAAGAGAGAGACAAACAGATTCTTTAAGCCACCCTGTTTTGGGGTCTTTGCTACAGCCGCCTGAAATCAACCGAAGGAACAAACCTGCTTTGGCCTCAGAAATGAAGTCTTCAGAGAGTATTTATCGTTCTAGTAAGTGGTAAGTGGAAAGGAGGGTGCCAAGTCTTATTGCCCTTTCCCCCCCCTAGGAGAATCAGAGACACTAAGAGGGGCTCAAGAGATCAAGGCAGACCCCACCCAAGATATTTTCCCCCCCAGCATTTCACGTTGGAGGACTGGGAGGGGATGGCTTCCAACCTTTCTCAAATAACATTTTGAGACACAGTGCGGGCAGGTGGCTCCCAGGAGAGATGGGTATGGCAGCGGCCAGTACCCCAGGCCAGCTCTAAGGAAAGCAGCTGACACGTGGGCCCACTGGTTTCCTGTCTCCTAAAGCAGTGTCTCTCCTAACTCCTCCCCCGACCCAGGGCTGGATGCCGCGCTCCTTAGAGGGGAGCTCCTGCAGACCAAGCAACGAGAGAAGAGGCCTGAGCCCTCCCCTGGAGAGCCCACCGCGGTGAGCATGAGGGAAGTGGGGGAGGGATGTGTCCTCCGGCACAAAACCCAGCCTCCCCGCACTGTCCTGTGAGGGGAGGCACCGCAGGACCCTGAGAGCTCTGGGTAAGAGGCACCCCAGCTGCTGGGTCAGTATCCTCGTTCAGCAAAGATAACTACCTGCCATTCCCACCTCAGAAGGAGGCGCCCCATGACCGGCAGCGATGGAGAACGTGAGGCGGTCACACTGCGGGAGGGAATGACATCTGCACCCAACCCAGCGAGACGCAGGATTCCACCCAAAAAGGAAGGGGCAGCCTGGGCTGGGGGGCTGGGCGCTGGGAGACCCCCGGGGCCACATCACTGCCCCTGCAGAGGCAGGACCCTGGCTCCTGGTGTCCTTGTGGCCCCAGCTGGGGCCCAGGCGAGGGAGGGGAGGGAGCTGTCGCCGACTTGTCACTCACCCTGCAATGCTTCTTTGGCTCTGGCTAGCTCCTGTTCCTTCTGGGCCAGCTGGACCCTGAGCTCGGTGGCCGCGAGGACCTCGGAGGACTTGCCGCCCTGCGACTCCTCCAGGTCCTTCATCAGCATCTCCTTCATCTGCCGGAGAAGGTGGACTTCCTCCTGGAGCCGGGACACTTCCTCCCGCAGCAGTGCTAGGGGAGAAGGGCACACGGTTAGAGCGGGGGACGGTGGCTCCCGCTTGCTCACTTTTCTGGGGACAGCTTGAAGGTGCTTTGGCTTTCCCTGTTTGCTCTGCGTTCAGGGCCTGTCCTACTATGCGTAGGAAAACCCCCAAATGACCTTATTGCAAGGAGGCCCCACCCCAGTCCTGGGCCCCACCCACAGTCTGCAGAACACGCCCGGTGGGACTCCCTGCCTCCCACCACACTCTCTAGGGCTCTCAGGGGTCAGCACTGCAGTCTCAAGCCAGCAGCACTCCCAGTTACGCTTTACGTGCTTTACCTTGTTTACCAAAACCTCCGGAGGCAGGATGCTTCACCCCCATCTCACAGACTCGGAAGTCAAGCCTCGCAGAGATTAAGAAACTCCACGAGGGCATAAAGTGAGTAGGTAGCAGAGGTGGGATGTGAACCCAGACCTGGTCGACTCCAGGCACAGTCAACGCGACAGTGTTACTCAGGACAGTGCACACCCAGGCCGAGATGCTCACCTCACTTAGAGACCGATTAAAAGAGCTTCTGACGTAGAGAATGGGCTTGAGGACATGGGGAGGGGGAAGGGTAAGCTGGGACGAAGTGAGAGAGTGGCATGGACATATATACACTACCAAATGTAAAAGAGATAGCTAGTGGGAAGCAGCCGCATCGCACAGGGAGATCAGCTCGGTGCTTTGTGACCACCTAGAGGGGTGGGATAGGGAGGGTGGGAGGGAGACACAAGAGGGAGGAGATATGGGGATATATGTATATGTATAGCTGATTCACTTCGTTATACAGCAGAAACGAACACACCATTGTAAAGCAATTATACTCCAATAAAGATGTTAAAAAAAAAAAAAAAAGGTTCTGAGATGCTCATGGAAGCAGGTCCCGGAGCGGCTGGCCTTGACCTGCATCAGTAAGCCACGCATCGCTCTCTCCCTCTTCCCCACCCTCCTGCACGCTGGCCCCTCTCTGTGCGACAGGCCAAGCTCCTTCCAGCCTCAGGGCCTTTGCCCCTGCAGGGCCCTCCACCTGCGACACCCTTTTCCCTGTTCTTCCAGTGACACAGCCGCCCCCCGACACCACCCTGTCCCGTGCTCCCATGGTAACGGGGGATGCAGTCCTCGCCTGTGAGGGTCAGAGGGCACGGCTGCGGCACGGCTTTCGAGGCCCTGGGTCTCCGGTCTGGCTCCCTCGCGGACCAGGAGTGTGGTCACGAGCAAGTCCCTTCCCCTCGAAGCCTCACATGCCCCTTCTATAAAATGGGTCTAACCCTCGTGGGGTTGAGACGCAGGAGGAAGCCTGGTCCAGGGGATGTGCTCAGTGTATACAGCAAGCGCTCAGTGCCGGTGAGACGGGGGCTGCGTCTCCCCAGGCGCCTGACCCTCTTAGCGGCGCCTGGCGTTCTCTAAGGCGCTACAACCTGCACTCCTTGGGGACACGAAGGCAGAGCCAGGACTGGGGTGGGGGGCAGGCCTCGGGGAGCAGAGCTGAGGCCTCGGGGACCCGGGGTCCCTCCACCCCCAGAAGCCCGGGGAAGGGTGGCACTGGCTCCAGCCCCTGTTCCCTGGTCCACCTCAACCGCCTCCTCTGAGGCCACCTGGGTCCAGCTGCCACCCACACAAGGGGAGGCCGCCCTGCCCTCCCAGCTCCTCAACCCCCACCCAACCTCCCCACAAAAGCCTGAAACGCAGGGCGTCCCACCTCACTCCTGCACTGAAAACCCTCCCTGGCTTCCCGCCAGCTGCCCCAACAGCCCCTCTGAGGCCTCCCTCAGGCCACCTGTGGGGGGACTTCCAGTTCTGGAAGGTGCTAGACTTGTCCCGCCTCAGGGCCGCTGGAAGAGCTTCCTTCCTTATTCACAGGTTCCTCCCTGTCTGGCAGTCTCAGCCCTACTGTCACCTCAAGAGCCCTAAAGAGGCCCTCACCCGTGGTCCACTTCTGACAGCAGTTTGGACAACCCACCCCAAACCCCTCATTAATGCGGGAGGCCCACCCGTGCGTTACCGTGTGCGTGCCCAGTGGGCACAGCTCCCTGAGAGCAGGCCTGGTAGCTCTGCTCTAGCTCATTCGCTAAGCGGTCTCAAGCGCTCTGAATACTATACGATGACACGCGACAATCGAATGATCTCCTCCAGCCATCCGTCCACCCAGCAAGAGTTCATGGGCACCTGCCCCAAGCCAGTTGCTGCTGAAGGCACTGGAGACCCCTGGGTGAAGGTCACAGACAGGTCCCACCCTCAGGCTGGTGCTCCCAAACCCCACGGTGAACACGGACTGAAGAAACCCAAACCTGCACCCCGGGGAGGCAGGCTGTCTGCAAGGCACCTCCTGGCTGCTCTGACATGGACAGACTCAAGTGCAGGCTGGGAACTGTCCAAGTCTCTTAGCAAAACTGCAAAGTAGGAGGTTTGCATTGGGGGCCCCTCCCCTGCCCTCATTCCAGACAAACATTTGCAGGTCGCCTATACTGCAGGCCTGGCGCAGGGTGTTCAAAAAGAAGGGAACTCCCTTGGCCTCGAGAAGTCTCCAGCAAGTGGAAGCAGCACACGCAAGTAAGCATAATACAAAGCAGGTGTGGCATGTGCTTGGAGCACAAGAACATTTGAAATGGGCCTCGGAAGATGGCAGGGCAGTGAGCAGCGGGGACAGTACGAGCAAAGGCAAGAAGGCTGGAAAGGTCCCTGGGTGACCAGTGACCAGTACCAGGTGAGGAAGAGCAGGGAGGAAGCCAGGAGAGGTACGACAGGGTCAGATTATAAAAGGTCTTAACCTCGACCACCACTCTGTGCCCCCAGCCCTGGCTCGCCATCTCTAGCAGTACTTAAGACTCTGGAATTTTCATTCTTGCTCCCTGCCACAGACTGAATGTTTGTGTCCCCATAAAAATCATATGTTGAAACCTAATGCCCCATGTGATTGAGGCCTTTGGGAGGTGATTAGGTCATGAGGGCGGAGCAAAACATACAGCAGAAAGACAGCTGTCTATTAACCAGGAAGAGGGTTCTCACCAGACACGGAATCTGCCAGTGCCTGGCTCTTGGACTTCCAGCCTTCAGAATTTTAAGAAACAAATTTCTGTTGTTTATAAGCCACTGGCTATTTTTGTTCTAGCAACCCCAAACGGACTAAGACACCCTCCTTCCTCAATTCTCCCCAGTCACCCATCCTGCCGGGGGCCTGTCCCCACTCAACTGTCACCAAACGGTTATTTCACCATAAGGTGTGAGTGACCGCTAAACATCCCCATCTATATTTACATTGCCAGGCAAGTGGAAGCCAGGGCTGTTTGATTTTATCTTAGGGGCATGACTTCTGGGCTTCCTTAAACTGCCCAGAGGAAGCCACTGAGGTTGTTTGCTGTCTATGCAGATGGCAGAGGATTCCAAGAGACCTGGCTTCGAATCCAGTCCTGGCCAGGGCTTTGTTGTGACCCTGAGCAAGCCCCATGATTTTTCTGGCCCTCAGTTGCCATGTACACTGCTTGGGGACGATGTCACCCATTTAGGGTTGCCGGATTTAGCAAAATAAAACAAAGCACAGCAAAACAAACCAAAAAAGCCCAGGTGCACAGTTAAATTTGAATCTCAGATAGACAACAAATAATTTTTAGTATAAGCATGTCTTAAATATTGCATGGGACGTACTTGTGCTAAAAATTGATTTGTTGTTTATATGAAATTCAAATGTAACTGGGCATGCTGTGTTTTATCTAGCAACCCTACTTCCATTGCAATGAAATGGGGCCATCATGAGAAAGGGCTGTGCTACGATATTATCTCACAGGAGGAAGGAGGGCCTGGCACAGCCTTCTCTGCCCCTTGCTCTTGGACGAGAGCAAGATGGGGCTGGGTGCCCCTATCCTGAGCTAACAGTGGCAAAGGCAAATTTTTCCTGCGCTCACATTGCTAATAGGTGTACCTGACACCTAGGCCCCGCCCCTTGAGTCAGGCTCTGAAGAAGCAGGAGGGCGGGATACCCAGTACAGCTCCTGCAGGAACCAAGTCTTAGGAGACCAGGCTGGAAAAACAACTCCACAGAAAGAGAGAGGCTTGTCCAAGCTTACTAACTGCACCTGCCCTGGCTGGACTAGATCTCACACAGCCTGGACCCTTCCAGGGGCAGAGAGGGGTGACAGCCCTGGGACAGCAATCACAGAGAGTCTCACAAGACTGAAGCCCAGTTACAGGCTTCAGGACCATTCATTGGCACTTCCCCTCCCGGGGCCTCAGTGGCCTCACCTGTGAAATGGGAGTGATGGGAATGAGACACACAGGTAATGCACTCAAACGTGCTAAGCACGATGAGTGCTGTGTTTGCCCTCATGCCCTCAACTCCTCTTCCCCTCAAAAGGGGAGCGACCACATTCCTCAGAAGCAATGAAGAAGTGAGAGTTGGAAGACTTGGGTTGCTGTCTCAGAGGGATTGCTACCTCGCTGTGTGACCTTGGGCAAGTCACTGTCCCTCTCTGGGCCTTCATAATATCAGTGCCGTTAGAGGGATGCACTCTTCATGAATCTAGATGAATGCTACCGATTGTGCATTTCCCCCCTTGGCGGGACGGGGGTCCCTGCTCTGGTCCACAGCCGCACTGCTCAGTGACGCAGCCACAGGCACACGTGGCTACTTAAGTGTAACTTAGTCACAACAAACAACTCAGTTCCTCAGGCACACCCGTCACATGTCAAAAGCACAGGGACCACCCCGTCGGGGCATGGAGCTCCTGGTCAGTGCTCGTCCAGGGGCACGAGGTGGGGAAGGGAAGAAGCGGGGTTTGTGAAGCAGCTGGTGCAGCGCGGGCCGCAGACACATGGATAGGAGGGAGCCTTGTGCCAAAGGCGGGAGGGCTGCTGGGGAAGGAGCCACGTTCCTGGAGAAGCCGCACTGGCCCTGGCCCAGGGACACAAAAGGGAAAGATCAATTGTGTACCTTTCTGCCGACGTTGGGCAACCACGGACCTTAGGGCAGGGGGCTGGTGGCGGTAAAAGGGCCTGGCGCCAAAGAAGCCACAGACGCAGCAGAGCTCTAGGCCATGGAAGCCGGAAGTAAGCATTGCCTGGGAGACGGCAGCTCTCCCACCCCTGGGAAGCCAGCAGTTACCAATGATGCTGCCCTGGGGTGAGTAGGCAGGCCACACAGTGGAAGCCCCCAGAGGCCTCTTCCCAAGGGCGAGGGGGGTGTGGCATACCTACTCAGGTGACAGAGGGAGCTGGGGAGACCCTGCCCCTGCCCCTCTGTAGCACATCTCCTTTTGTTTGTAAGAGCAGTGAGTGCTCGGCATTTTAAAAACGCCGTTTCCTGGCCTCCCTTGCAGCTAGAATTGTCTGTGTGACCCAGTTCTGGCTGATGAGATGTAGGAGAAAGTCCCTGAGGAAGACTGCCCTTTAAGAAAAAAGGGCTTTGCCTCCTCCGTACCTTCTTGTCTGGAAAGTGGACTTGTGGTTAGAGCTGTGGCAGCCACGTTGTAACAAGGAGGCAACATGCACAGGGAGCAAAAAAGATGTCAAGGGGAGAGAACAGAGCCTGGGGCCTGGCGAGCACAGCTCAGCCCTGCACCTGCGTCTCGAGACCCGGAGCAGTACCAGCTGGGCAGGGCCACCTGGCACAGGAGAGCCTTTAATGTCCCTGCTGATCTACCAGTTCTCCAGAACCAACCACGGCAGTGCATGCTACAGGCTGAGATTGAGTTCAGGTGGCTGCTAAGGGCCAGCACCTCTGGGGTCTGCCCTGTGGCCGCCTCAGCTGTGAATTCTGGGGAGCGGGAGGAGGAGGAGGTGGGGACTGTGGAGGAATCCACACAGCGCAGAAGCGAGGTGACCGCTCCTGGCCCTGGGGAAGAGCCCCCAGTTTTGTGACAAGTCCTTTCCTGGTTTAATTTTTGTGAGCTCACAGGGCTGGGGCGGGAGAGGAAGAAGACAAAGGAAAACACTTACTCTCCGTGACTGTGGGGCACCGTCCAAGAACAGGATGCGTGAACAGGCAGCGAGAGGCCTCGGAGCTCTCTGGGGGAGTTGCCGGTTTACGAGTCTGGCCTTCCCAAGCCAAAGGTCCAAACAGCAATAATACTGTAACCACCGTGTATCACAATGACGATTCCTTTACTAACACTTCGGGAGCACGTGATATGTGCTCCAGGCTCTGTTGTAGGTCTGTTACACTCCTTAACGATAACTAGCAAATCCTCACAATAACCTCATGAAGTAGGTCCTGTTATCATCACCCCCTTCAACAGATGGGGAAGTTGAGGTACAGGATTTAGGTGACTTGAACAATGTCATGCAGAGTCAGAGCGGACTAGCTCCAGCACCCACCCCAGTCCACAAACTCTTGCACTGTACTATCTTTTTTTTTTTTTTAATATTTATTTGTCTGCGTCAGATCTTAGTTGCGGCACGTGGGATCTTTAGTTGTGGCATGTGAACTCTTAGTTGCTGCATGTGGGATCTAGTTCCCTGACCTGGGGCCCCTGCATTGGGAGCGCAGACTCTTAGCCACTGGACCCACCAGGGAAGTCCCTCGCTGTACTATCTTGCAGGGGGAGAGGGTCACAAAGTCCATGGGCCGCCGCAGGCTTGCCCTGATGGATGGCAGGGGAGGCAGGCGTGCCCCCCAGCAGGTATGGGCTTGCTCTTGTTTCCCACATGGAGGTGGGTCACAGGGAGCCGGCCACTCCATGCATGGCCCTCCCCCGGGGCACAGTTCCCACGCAGCTCCTGGAGAAGGAGGTGGCCACGGAGCCAGCAGGGGCTCTGCTCTGCTCACACCCGACGCCCAGCGCCAGCCCAGTGCTGGGCTCCTGGCAGGCACACAAGGACGGCGCCGAGTGCGGGGCGGGGCGGAGGTGGGCCAGGCTGGTCTGGGTCAGCCACCGGGGCTCAGTCCCGGCTCCCCCGCTTCCTGGCTATTTGACCTTAGGACAAGTGACCTCTGAGTTTATCTGAAATTGGAGCCAAGGCCAGTCTCCCAAGCCTGTAGTAAACATTTAACAAAGCAATCATCTAAGTGGAAACATTCCAGAAGGTTCTAAATGGGGGTCAGATGGAGCTCGTCAAGATCATTATTATAGAAAAGGGCAAACCTCCCTGATGTTCCGAGGAGAGGCCTTGGCCCCAAGAACCTGGGAGCCCACACTTGTGGGCCTCCCAACCCGGAAGGGATGGATTAAATGACAGAGAAGGCTGAGTCACCCAGTCTGCAGGGCAAAGGCAGGACCAAGAGCACAGGGGGCTCCGAAGGGAGGGCAGGCTGGAGTGACAGTCCCTGGCTGCCTGTCATGGGTGGACACCTTGGTGAACAGCCAAGCACACATCTGTCAAAACTCGCTGAACTCAGATGGTGCCCTTAAAACCTGTGCACTTTGCTGTAGGAAATTATACCTAAAAATATACATATACATACATACATTATATATATATATATATATATATATATATATATATATATATATATATATATATATATATATATATATATATACATATGGCAGTAACTTAACTCACTTTTATAGATCCTCCCCCCAAATCCAGGTACCGAGCTCACCGGCCCCCTGCCCTCCAGCAGGCCTCAGTGGAAGGGGAGCCTGAGTCCAACCCCGGGCTCTGTGGACGACCTCCGTTCACTTGAGCTATACCTGCCCTGTGGGAGACAGATGGGACCATGCCCCGCTGGCCCTGGCCGGATGGAGGTCACTTCCAGATGACACGACGCTCTGCTTAATGACGTCATGGTTCCCTTCTGGTCCAAACACCCTTTCTGGCAGAGACGATGGCTGACGGCACTGCCATGTTCTGAGCCCCGACTTTGCAGGATGCCACCCACTGGATTGCAGGCTTCATCTCACCGGATCCTCATGGCACCCACGCAGGGCTGTAGTGACCCCGCTTGAGCTCGGAGATGTTGGGGGGTGTGGGACGGAGCCCAGGTCGGCCTGTGGGTCGTGCAGCTCCCCCCGCCATGGGCTGCTCCAGCAGCGGCCGGCAGGTCGTGAGTACTCAAAAGCCACCACTGCTGCCGGGACTGCCATTACTGTCATCACTGCCGAATCTGGTCCAGGTGGTAGTCTCAGAGCATTAGGATGATGCTTGTTCTAGGAATTAGGAATCAGATTGTTCTTGGAGGGTTAAAATGTTAAGACTGAGGTACAATGATTCACATCAAATCCCCGTAAGAGATGGGCTCCCAGGCGCCAAGACTAAACAGGACCAGATGTATTCGTGTCCGAGGAAGCCAGTACCTGATGGTGGAAGGGAGTCCTGAAAAGGCAGAGTCAGAGAGGGGGTTGCTGGCAGAGCCCACGTCCCAGGCTGAGGGGGTGAGGGTCTTCACCAATGGCTTAAGGGCACCTCCTCTGTTCTGCCTTTCTGCGGGGGGAGCACATGGAGAGAAAGAGGGCAGCTGCATTCCTATATTGCATTCCCTCTGTTCTTGAATTCATTCTTCATCATCATCATGGTGATAATAATAACACTTTTTGAGTCACTCGTGCATGCCAGAACGGTTCTAAATCTTCACACCATTAATTCTCAATCCTCACAATAACCCAAGGTGATGCACCCACTTTACAGAAGAAACTGAGGCATGGAGAAAACATGTGGTTAAACCCAGGTGGTCTGGCTGCAGAGCCTTTTCTGGTCACTACTGAGTTATATTCTACCTCTTCTCCTGCGGTACAGCTGCCAGACTGTGAGCTGCCCCACAAGGCAGGCAAAGCCTCTGTGTCCTCTCAGGGCCCGCAGTTACAAGGGGGCCCTCAAACCCTCCTGGGACAGATACCACTGTTTGCATCCTTCCCCCAGCCTGGAAGGCCCGAGGTCGCAGAACCTCTTGGCTAAGCTGACCCAACAGCCAAGGAGGGACAGGAGCGCTGGATTCAAACAGCCCAGGGCAGCAGAAGTAGCAGCAGCAATGCAGCCCTCGGTTCTAGACTCAGCCCCGAAGGTTCCTCAAAGCTCTCTGCAAATGACTGGAATTCCACAGGGACATCCAGCCAGGTGGGACTTGAATGTAACGGTTTGCCTGTGGAGAGAGAAATCTGGGAACCGCAGCCTGGGAAGAGCAGCCTCAGGGCCGGGCCTCTGAGATGGGGGAGGGAAGGCTTGACATCACTTCCTTCTGCTTGGCTGGTCCCCTCACACCCAGCCCAGGCTCCCCTCCCACCTGGTCTCTGCGTGGGGAGCTGAAAACAGCCCTCTTGGTCCACCTCTGTTCATCATGTAGACTCTCCCATCCCTCCCTCCATCCCCCCTGCATGTGGAGACAGACCCACTAGGCCAGGAACAGGGCCAGTGGCAGGCAGACAAGAGCTGGGTCTATGGTTTGCTAGGGATTTCCGTGTTCTCTGGGCCTTTGTCATGTGATCCTGACGCTTAAAGCTTTGGGGGTGATGGGACACAATAGAGCACTCACCAAATACAAGTAGATTCTCAAACAATGCCCAGGCACTCCTCAGCAGTATTAATTCCAAGGCTGCTCCAGGGCCTGGGAGAGCCGCCTGGTAATTCTTACTACAGGTGGGTAGGGGAGGGCCTGGCAGGTACCAGGTGATGCAGGCTTTGTCTTTTTCTCATATTTCACAGTAATTGTTTTTTCTTTTAGGTGCTGTTTAACCCGTCTTTCCTGCAGAGCTGTTCCAGTGCAGCTGCTGGCCCATAAACATACCTTTCAGCCAGATTCGTCTTGGGCCCGACTGCCAAGCTAATCCTCTTCCACAGTCTTGGGGGGCCCACCTTTCCCACGAGAAGCCGTGCCCACCCAGCTCCACATCCTGGAAATCCAATTCTCTCCGGGAAGGGGTCTGCCTCCTTCGACCATCCCTCACCAAGCACTGACTCAGGAATAATCGTGTGCCAGGCACCAGCCCTGGAAGGGTGCCAGTCTCAGGTTCAAAAGCAGAGATGCCTGGGGAAGTGAAGGAATCGCAAACCTCCAGCACGCAGCTCCCTAGTTCTCAGGCAGAACCAAACCTGAGGATCTGCGCTACGGAACATGGTCCCTGCAGGCGGCCTGGCCTGATTCCTAGAATGTGCCCGTTTGTCACTGGAGGTCCTTGCTTCCCGTGTCCACTGCTCCCCAAGCCCGGAAAGGACAGCCTTTGGCAGCCTTTCTGGGCATGTGGCTTGACGCCACCATGCCCTGACAGCCAGTAGGAGCCCCACGGTCCTCGGGGGTCTGCAACAGTCACTCAGCAGGTGATTCTAGCTCCAGAAGGAATGTGCACCTCCAAATACAGCATCTGTCTGGGGGTGGAAATGCAGGCCCTCTCCTGTCACCCAGGCAGCCGAGTCCCTGACAGGCTGTGACTGCTTGGTCCCAAAGCCAGGTGCCCAGGCCTCCTGGGGGGCCTTGAGGAGCCCACTCCTATCTGCTTGCTGGGCAGGAGTGATGGGAGAGGAAAGGGCTGGCCTCTCCTCAGGGCCTGGCCAGCTGCCTCCTCTGGCCCTCATTGAACACAGTTTCCCTTGGGACTTAGAAGCAGCGAGCTGGGGCCCATTCATCGTGTCAGGTGGGCTGACAGCAGCTGTCCTGGGATACCCTCTTGGTGCAAAGAGGAATCTTAACACTCTTATCAAGTTGAGCCTTAAAGCCACCGCTTCCCCTGGGATGCTGGCTCATCCCACCTTTTCAAAGTTCTTCATTATCCCCCGCTGGATTGGGCAGCAGACTTTTTGGTTCAGCCGACATCTACGCCTCCAGTCTTTCAGACAGAGCACCTCCATTTCCCTCTGGGGAGCCACCCACTCCCAGAGCCCGTGGTTCAAAGGTGGAGATAAGACCCAGGCTGGCCAATCAGAGAGCTGAGTTGTCCTGGCCACTGTGCTTGGTTTAGGAGGGGAAGCACATGACACAAATCAGTCCAATCAGAGTCAGAGTCTGGACCAGGAGCCGCTCTCTTTAATGATGGATGTGAGGATGGAGCCTGGAGGTGGTGGTGGCCATCCTGCCACCAAGAAGGGAGCGCCAACAAGACAAAGACTGGATGCAGATAATATCCGTGTTGTCCTGGATCACACCACACCTGAAGCCAGGATCTACTCCTGAATTTTTCGGTTATGTGAACCAACACATTCTTAAGCCAGTTTGAGCTGCATTTTCTATCCCTTGCGACTGTAAAAGAATCCTGATAAACTGTTTCTGTCAGGGACCATTTTCCGGGTGCCCAGCATCCCCACAGACTTAAAGGCCACCTGCTATGTGCTAAGCACTCTAAGCTGTATCACTGTCCTTCAGAAACCGCACAAGCAAAACAGACAATGGAATTTACCTCCACAGAACCAGTGAGCACCTACTCCCACGTGTGCTTTAATTCTAGCTTTTCTTTGACTGCAGTGACCAGTCCCCCTGGGCTGAAACCCTGGAAGGCACAAATTTTCAAGTTCTGCCTCAAGGCCATTTCCAGACTCTTCCTACCCGAATCAGCCTTTCTCCTCTTCTCCCACCCGACGAGGTCTGGGAGCACTAACCCCGCAGCCTTCCTCAGCCTGAGGGCTCCGGGTCCCGTTTGGGTGCTGACTACGTGCCTGGCCCTAAGCCTCGGACCACTGAATTCGCTCGCTGGGAGCAGTGCTCTGTTTGCACATGCAAACGGAGGTGGAGAGACGGAGACCAGGACAGGTGGACAGCCTTGTTCAAGGTTATAGAGCTGGTCCCAGTGGCACAGCGGATCCCAACTCAGATGTCTGTTTGATTGCAAAGCTCATGTTCTTAACTGGCCTAGGCTCCCAGCCCTAAATGCCCTGCTGTGCATATTTCTCAGACTAAACTCCAGGACAAAGAGCGGGGCAGGGCTGGAACTGGGCCTTTGTTCGACCTTTGGTGAAAACAACCGGGTCCCCCAGCCTTGGCTCTCACCACAAGCTTCTCCCGTCCCCAAGGCTTGGCTCCTAAAGGAACGGATCCAGGAGAGGGGCAGTGACCACTGGGCAGCACTGCCTGTTTCCCTCTCCGCCCGCACCACGCAAGACTCTCTCCTCCCACCACTCCTCCCTCTTCTCCACCCTCCAGGGGAAAAAAATGACCAAAACACAAAGAGGAAAAAGAAAGAAGGCCCAGCACTGGTTACACCCACCAACTTGTAACACGGCAGCCCATCCATGCAGCGAGCACAAAGCTCATTGCAAACCAGGAGGAACCAACTTGACCGAGGCCTTGCGACTGCAGGGGGAGAGCCCAGACCTTGCTTGCTTTCCCACCCGAGTCTGAGTCAGCAGCCAAACACCTGCATCTCAATTTCCTTCTCCACCCATTACCAGAATGCACAGAGCAGACTGAAGCTGCCTGTCCCACTTGTCAGAGATCAGGTTCTCCCAGGCCTGGCTCCCAGCAGGAGAGCTACCTTCCTAAGAAGCCTGGGGGAAGAAAAACATTTATATCCCCATTTTATAGACAGCCAAACTGAGGCCCAAAGGAAGGTGTCTGGAATCTACAGCCTTGACTGCTAGGCCACTGGCTACTATAACCTGGAAGCAAACTGGAAACATGCTTTGCCTGGAACATTCTGGTCAGCCTTTCTTAGGCATCAGTCAACTCAGGGGTTAAATGCTTCGAAACATGTTCAGCATGCCGAAGGCCCCCGCAGATGTAAACAATTACACAGAGAAGGGAAGTGGGCGACCAGGGCCCAGCCGGGGCTCTCCTAGCATCGCCAGCACACGAGGGCGGCGAGTCTGAAATTCCCGCATCTTCAGATCTGTATCTCGAACAGATCCGGGCTTTCAGAAGAATTTAAACCAAGTCCAGGTGGCAACCTGGACAAAGAGCAAACCTGGAGGACTCACGGTCTCACATGTGGCTTCAGAAGGCGAACTAAGAATGGGCGTCTCCGGCTATGTCTCGACCTCTACATCCCTCAACTTCCTCACCTATAAAACCACAACAGTGATGGCTAACAGCAGCCATAAATAAATAAATAAACAAATACTTAAAAAAAAAAAAAAAAAGCTCCAAGAAGGGGCCTGGCACAGAGCGAGCCCTCAGCCAATGCTGGCAGCCAGTTCCGATGCCATCGAGAGGATGCCTGACCCCACGGAGGGGGCGGAGAAGGAAGAGGGAGTCTTGGGCTCCTGCAGTGGGCGGTGCCCAAGGCCGCGGAGCCTGCAAGCTGCAGGGCGGCACACGGATCCATGTAACTCGCTCCTGACTATTCTCCAGCCCAACCGAGCAGCTGCTCCAGGAAAAAATAAAATATGCTTTGCATACTTTAAATGTTTCACTTATGAAAACTGGCAGGGCCGCCTCTCTAAATTGTTTAGCAGTAAAGTCAGTAATGAAACCGTTGGAGGCTCTCACCGCCGGAACCCGGGTCGGGGAGTCTGCGGGGGGCCGGGGAGGAGGACAGGCCAGCCGCTAGTGCGGAGCCCACAGGGGCTTCCAGAAGGCGCCATCTGGGATTTTTCAGAGGGGCACTGGGATCACGTCCTGGTGTCCTGATGTGAAATTGGATCCTCCCTCTGAAGCCAAGCCCCAAGCCAGCGGGGGCAGAGGGGAGGCCCCTTCCGGCCTGGAACGTTTTCCCACACTCCAAGGGCGCCCCGGTTTCCAGCCAATCGAGCTAATTGAAAAATTACCTTGGGCTGAGAAAGAGCAGGCCCGGGCCACGTGGGCTGGTTCACAGGAAACCCTACTAGGTCTCCGGCGTGCCTGTACTTCAACAACCTACAGCTGGAAGGCCAGGAGCCGTGCTCGGCATCCCAGGAACCGGGGAAGCTCTATGCGCTGGGCACGCAACCCGGCAACCTCGGAGGGTGGCATGATGCCCGTGTTAGAGATGAGACTGAAGCGCAGAGACTCAGGGCCTGCCCAAGGGCCACGGTCACCAGGGCTGCCTGGCTCCCCCTGCGATACTTCTTCTCAGGATGCTCTTCTTTCCTGTGCCCCAGGGTCCCCCGACCCCAAATCCTAACAAACACAGCTCAAACGGAAGCACAGGATGCACAGCAGCTAGCAAGGCCGGCTGGAGGCCTTCTGCCCGGCGTGGAACCAGTCGGCATCTTCATACGCAGAAGGCCGCCTGCACTTGGGCTGATATTGTTAAGCTGAATATAGTGCTTTTAACTTTTTCTTCAAAGTGCTCTCACCTCTTAGGTTTATCACCCAAACCCCTGGGAAGATTACGATGGTGGGTTTTACTGTCCTCATTAAGGGGCAGTCAACCAAGGCCCAAGGCATGGCTCCTCCCCTCAGCCAGCTCACCCAGGGATTCTAAGGTGTGCGAGGCCTGGGCCCACTTCTCCTACCTTGGTCCCCCCTGACCCCCTCCCACCCCACCTGTGCAGACTCCTGGGTACACCCCTGCCTCTCTGGACTGTTTAGTCCATTCCTGTCCTCCTAGGTCCCCAGTCTGTTCAAAGGACCTGGGGCACCCCCATTTCTACAGTGGTCCATCCGGTCTCCAGAGGCCTTTGCAGTCACCGATTCTGAGACTTCAAAGTAGGACCAATGGGGGCCCCACGACGGTGTCCCTCCTCCCATTAGACTACAACTTTCAGGATTTAAAATGAACAAAATCGGGGCTTCCCTGGTGGCGCAGTGGTTGAGAATCCGCCTGCCAATGCAGGGGACATGGGTTCGAGCCCTGGTCTGGGAAGATCCCACATGCCGCGGAGCGGCTGGGCCCGTGAGCCACAACTACTGAGCCTGCACGTCTGGAGCCTGTGCTCTGCAACACGAGAGGCCGCGATAGTGAGAGGCCCGCGCACCGCGATGAAGAGCGGCCTCCGCTCGCCGCAACTAGAGGAAGCCCTCGCACAGAAACGAAGACCCAACACAGCCATAAATAAATAAATTAAAATGAACAAAATCAATTAGAAAAACGACCTTATTTCACCTGGGGAGTTTCAGCAGTGTTGTCTATGAACCAAGTATATAACCAAGACACAGAAAATGGGTTTTTTTTGGGGGGGGGGAAGGGAGAGCAGTGGGATGAGGAGGGCAAACTCAAGTCCCTGAGTTACCACATCTGTGGACAGAACTTCTCCCCGCATGGGAAAACGCAACCTGCACGCAGAAGCTGCATATCTGACTTCTGGTTTCGACAGACGCTCGTTGAGCACCTGGGCTGAGAGGCAGCGTGGTCTAAGTGGCCGGAAACACCTTGGGGGCGAGTTGGTCTGGGTTTGAGTCCCAGCCCCTTACTAACCTCTCTCTGCCCCAGTTCCCTTACCTGTAACATGGGGCAATAACAGTACCCATCTTACGGGGTTGTCGTGAGGATGAAATGAGTGACTATACACACAGAGTCCGTATAGACACACGCACGGACTGGACCCATAAAAGAACCGTGCTTGGCACAGGCCAAGCGCTACGTGCCAGCTGGTTCTTCCCCCTCCCCCTTCCAGCAGCCACTGCCTTCTGGTCCTGAGACCAGCCCCTGCCCAGCAGCCTTGTCCCTGGATCCCCAGGGGCTTCTCCTGGAAACTCCTGACCTGAACCTCCAGGTAGAACATTCCCCAGAGTGGGGCTCCCAGCAGCTGGGGGCTTGTTGCTGAGGAAGTGGCCCACGAGATCCTAATCTGGAAGCACGAAGCCCCCCCCCTCTCTTTTGCCGCCCGCCCCCCTCACTTTCGCCTGTTTACGGGCTGAGAAAGGCAGAGATGCAGCTTGAATTCCTGCTTTGAGCTGCCGCCAGCTTGCCACCAAACGTTTCCCCCGTCTGTCTGGCCCACTCCACCATTTCACAAAGGTCAAACGCTCACTGCACTCCGCGTGCGGCCTCTTGGGAGAGCAGAGGAGAAAACTATTCGAAAAATGTAAGTTGGAAAAACCCCACGGCTCGCCACCACCACACTGCCCCCCTGACACTGGCGCACGGGTTCACGGCTCACCCCCAGTTCGACAGAACACACAGCCGTGTCCCGGCCCCTCGGTCTTAAAAACAAGTAGGAGGACAGAGAGGCGAGGCAGAATTTCCACTGATGGTGACCAGAGAGCCTAGGCTGTCGTCCTTGGAGGAATACAAATGACCCTGTCAGCCCAGACAAGGAAATCTCTTGTACAGAATGGCATCTTTCTAGGTCTTTCTGGAGCAGCTCCTGGCAGGAGCCGTGTATTATGTGCCGCAGCACCTAGAAGAGCCCTGACCCACGAGCTAAGCCCAAGAAGCGCCCACAGAGCTGAGGTTAGCCCACGGCATGAGCCTGGGGCAAGGGAAGCCTTAGATCAGGCCGAGGCTCCCCTAGGACCGCGCTCTCCTGGCCAGAGGTGCTTTCAAGACCAAACATGCTTTTCTTTGAAGCCGTGTTCTTCCACGCCCCTCCCCCGCACCCCAAGAGAAAATGACTCCAACTAAAGAATAGCAGGTTCTAGGCTTGGCCATGGCGGAATCAAAGCATCTGGCTTGAATAAAGGAATGAACAGAATGAGAGCGGTGACACTGGATGTGAATGGTCTGGAGCAGGTCAAAGACTTTTCGTTGTTCTATAGACAGCTGACCCGTGAACAACTCAGGGGATAGGGGCGCCCACTGTCCACACAGTCGAAAACTGGGGTGTAATTCACAGTCTGCCCTCCGTAACCTGGTGGATCCCACTATCCGTAGATGGTACAGTAGTGTAATATTTACTATTGAAATAATCCACGTGTAAGTGGACCCGAGCGGTTCAAACCCATGTCGTTCAAGGGTCGACTGTATTTTATTCTCATAAGCCAGCCTCCTCCTGCCCTACTCTGGTGGGCGGAACTGCTAGATCTTTCCTCTTTCTTCTCCCCAGTCCACAAACTTCAAACCTGGAATATCTGGGCCTTCCACACACATCTTTCCTGACACACCTGAAACAGTGTGGATCACTGAGGCTGTTTGAGGGGAAGGAGAATAGATATGTGTGGCGGGGTGTACAGGGCTGGCCCAGTGCGGGTGTACACAAGACACAAACACACCCCGCACTTTGTGGATGCTTCAAAACTGCTTCCACAGTTGGGCAAAGCAGCAGAAAATAAGCCAATTGAAGAAGCAGGTGTCCTAACCAGGAGCAGGTGTTAGCATTGTGACTCGACTTGTAACAAGAAAAAGTCCCGTGTGCTGTGGACTTGCTGTCCCATCCCTCTGGAACTGCAGGTGGCTCACCAGCTAGGCCCGTGAGGTCACTCCTTCCCCGGTTGGCAGATGGCACATAGCTGCCGACATTCCAGGAATCCACAACAAACCCCCGTGCGAGCTCTGGTTACTCTTCAGCCAGGAGACCCCAGACAGTGAAGCCCAAACCCAGGAGGCAGGGGACGAGGGGACAGTGGCCCTCTGGCCCTTCTCCAGGTGAGCAGACAGCACGGATTTCAGCAGAGACCATGGGCAGGCAGGGCCCAAGAGTCTTCAGCTAAGATCCTCTCAGTAATCATGAAAATTAACCCAGGATAACCCCGCTGCCCAGGAAATTGTTCCTGCTCCTGATCTCTGGAGAAGCCTATAAATCTCCTTCCAAATTAGCATTTGCTCTGCACGCACACCTGCAAAAAGCTGATTTGGGGGAAGTGGTGGGGCGGAAACCAGACCTCCAACCCTGGCTGGCCTGGTCTGGAAGGGAGGCGGCTGACTCAAGTTAAACATTTCCAGGCAGAGAAATTCAATCCCCTTTTTCAAGGGGTTGGCATTTAACGTACTGTTTTTCTGTCCACCCTCCTCTTTTTGTAATCTCTTGGCTGCGGGCAGATGTTGATAGGACCCTCTTGCCAAGAGGCGAGTGCTGTTTGTTTGGCCATGGATGCTGCTTACGGATCCCAAAAGGAGTATGTGACCTTGTCACTGGATGTCTCCGGGGCTCCTTCTGACCTAAGAGCTGTCAGCGCAGGGGTGGGTGGTACAGGGTGGGCTGCAGAATTGCGTCCTAATTCCACAGCCCTGGCCTGGCCTAGGCTACTGTGTCGGCCCCACCTGCCCTAAAAGCATTCCATGGAGTTTCTAGCTCCCTTTCTCCTTGCCTGCTGCCAGGAGGGCCCGCCTGATGTCTTCAGGCTCCCGCAGAGTCCTCTTAAACAAACATCAGGAGAGCCAGGAACACAGCTCAGTCTGGGGAACATTCTTCCCTTGGATGTGCAAGGGAAGCTTCGGGCTCCAGCAGCTCTCTCTGCCCTCACAAAGGGTTCCTGGTGGGAGATGAGAGTCAAAGGCTAGTCAAGCTGGGCGGATCAAGGCAAGCTATCCTGTCCTCCAACTTCCCCCCCAGCACAATCTGCTCTGCACAATCTGCTCTGCCCTGGCTGGGAAAAAAGATGCTTAGAGAAAAGAAGCTGGTGCAGGAAGGTGCACTGGTTCATGTGCCACGGTGGCTGTCTTCTCATGTCAGAGGGGTTAGCATGTCAAGGAAATAGATTTAGCGTGTTAAGATCCTCAAATGGTAGGACACAGGCCAAGGGTGGATGCTACAAAGAGATCAGTTTGGGGCTCAACGTAACAGTGAGTGAACGCTTAAAACAAATCAAAGACTGTCAGGGCTGCCAGAGAGGAAGTACGTTTCCGGTCCCTGCAGGGGTGCCAGCTCAGGAGGAACACCTGTCCTGGACTCGATGGGTCCGTCTGTCTCCCTCAGTTAACCACTTTCCCACAGCCCAAGAAGGAGCAGCTCCATATTGCATCCAGGTAGCCCGCCCACCCTGACAGACGCAGCTGATTGATCAGTCACCTGACCCAGGGTCTCGCAAACTATTGATGAGGCAGGGACCAATCAGATTCTCTGTCTCCCAGGCATTTCAGAGATTGAAAGGTCATGCAAGAGCAGCCGCCCCGGCAGAGCAGTAAAGCAAGGCAGGCAGTTAGGGAGAATCCTTGGAAATTCCTAGGGGGCGGGATGGAGTGAGAGGGCACTGTTCCAGGCTCCCAGCATTGGTGCCAGACCCCACGTGGCTGGCCTTGGACTTCCTGAGGTTGCCTTTGTGTCTTTACAAGCAGCCCTCCTTTGACCTGAGCGCCACCGTGTAAGCTCTGAAACACTAGCACACCCCAGGCAGGGAACCCTGCAGCGGAAGGCAGGGCCCTCTCTGGGGGTGGCCAGGCTGGGTGAAGGCTCAGCCACTGCCATTGAACCTGGCAGTCCTGATGCTGTGAGGGGATGAAGCCCTAGGCCTTCCCCAAGGCCTCTGCTCCCCAACCCCCAACCACGTACCTCCCTGCATCACTGCTAGGCACAGTGCCCGGATCTGGACCGTATGCCATGGAGAACAAAGGAAAAGCTCAGTCATGGCCAGGACTCAATATCTCAACAGGCAGAAGAGTGCCCGGTGGGCACACGCCCTCCCACACCCCCCCCCCAACTCTATGGAAAGGCACCTCCAGTACTGCCCACACCAGCCAGACCCCACGCTTCCCAAACATCATTTTATTATTTGCAACCCATGTGAGATGACGTATTAATAAAGCCACCACTCCACTTATTAGGTACCCACTGTATACCAGGCCCTGCCGGGTGGCTTCCCTCATCCTC
This sequence comes from Eschrichtius robustus, assembly GCF_028021215.1. Taxonomy (NCBI): domain Eukaryota; kingdom Metazoa; phylum Chordata; class Mammalia; order Artiodactyla; family Eschrichtiidae; genus Eschrichtius; species Eschrichtius robustus. The sequence continues at coordinate 11,690,227 of NC_090826.1, read as the reverse complement.
ATTCCAAGATGAGGAACCCGAGGCTTGGGAAGATGAAGCAGTGTCCCTAAGGACCCCGGTGTGGGCTTCTCACAAGTTGTAAGTCTCTGACAGCTGCCTCTGAGTTGGGGAGCAAAGCGCTAGCAGATGCCATCTCCAAAAAATGTCTCCTCGACGAGACTCACCTTGCTCCAAAGACTTTACTTCCTGCAGATCACTGACCCTGGACTTGTGCAAACTGGCATCTCTCCAGTGAGCCTTGTATTGCTCCAGTGCCCATTTGGCATTAGGCTAATATAAATGATGTTTACTGAGCACCTACTATGCGCCAAGCACCACGCAAAGCCCTGTGCACGGGCCATCTCATTTAATCCCCACAAAACCCTACTAGATAGAAATAGCACCCCCAATTTACAGATGGAGAAACTGAGGCTTAGAGGGGTTAAGGAGCTGGGAACGATTTGCACCCAGGCAGTCTGGCTCCACGGCCCCGAGCACTTGGTACACGGTCTCCAACGTCCCTACATTTAGGGCTCCAGGTCCGGGGACTTGTCTTAGTGTGAAGGCTCGCTCTCCTCCTGGGGCTGATATGGAATGAAACGGGGAGCCCGCACCTATGCTTTAAACAACACCAGGTGCAGAGGTAGGCCAACCATGCCCTTTTGCTAAATTCTTAGCTTCCCAGGCTGCCCACTCCCTGCCCTGCTGTGAGAAGGTAGCATCTGCCTGCTGGGTATGCTATGAATTCAGGTCATCTCCAGAAGGAAGCAGTCAGTGCTCTCCAGGGAGATGGTCAAGCGATGCAGCCCAGAAAACCTGACTCCTACGGGAAGGCTGAGAGAAGCCAGATGCTGTCTGGAGGGCCCAAAGCCCTCGCTGCTGCCGCTGACCTCGGTGCACTCAGCAATACCAGGGACGTGGCAGGAGGCTGGCGAGGGGGCCATCACAGCACGCGTTTATGCTGGTCCTCAGGGAAGCAGGTACACTGTATGCGGGGTGCTCAAATCAAGCCCACCCAGGCCCCATACTCAGGAAGCCAACAATCCAGGGGTCCTCCTGCAAGCCCGCCTGGGACAGGTGTGATTTGAAAAAAAAAAAAAAAAAAAAGCTTAAACAGAGGGATGGGAGGGAGAGAAAGGAGGGGTCGTGATGACTTATGCCCAGGAGACTATGAAGGAACGTGAGAGACAGCAAGAGTCCAGCTGCTTCTTGAAGATAGACAAGGAAGGAAAAGGGGAGACAGAAGGAACAACTGACAAAAGAGAAAGCCTAGCTCCTCCACAGGGGTCTAGAACAGGGCCTGGCCCATGGTAGATGCTCAAGAAAACCTGCAAAATAATTAACAGGTAGCATCTACATCTAAGGCTTTCCTTTGAATCTCACAACACCTAGTGAGCGAGGGGCACACACAAACACACTGGCTGAAGGAATCAGCTCACATTCTGCAGAGAACAGCTTGTACATCTGCCTCCCAGCTTCCATTCCTCAGGATGAATACTCTCCCTGACTTTCCTTTGCCTAATACCCCACTATCAGCCAGTGCGTTTCCCTGGAAGCTCACAACCCCTACCCTAACCTATTCTAAGGAAGGGCACATGATCTGGGCCTGCCAATCAGTGCATTCCTGGCTACTGGACTAAGTGATTGGCTCAGAGCTGTTGCATAATTAAAGCTAAGCCAATGAGAGTCAGTCCTGGGATTTTTGCTAGAAATACTGGGAATAAAGGACTCTCTACACTGGAATCCAAGAAAGATGAACGTTGCTTAGACTTGTTAGGGGTCATTTTTGCCACTAGAAAGGATAAAGCCCAAACAGATGAAAGGAAAGCTGGGAGATGACATCATCTGAGCCCCTGGATGCAGCTATGCTTGAAGCTTGACCTACCGCTGATCAATTCAGTTATGGGGAGCTACTGATTTCCCTTTCTATGAGTCAGTTCCAGTAGTGTTTCTATCATTTGCAACTCAAATACTCCTGTAACTATATGACTCTCTGGGCAGGTAGTAGGAAACTAAGAAGTGCAAACAATACAAAGCTAGTTTTTTTTCTTTAACAAGTAGTTACCGAGCTCTAAGCATGAAACTCTCTGAGCCTCGGATGCCAGCCTGGGTGCTGGTGATCATGCCTCCATATCTCACAGGGTGAACAGAGAGAGTAGCCAAACCCTCCTATGACCTCTGTTATCTTTAACATGTTAATGCCAAGAGACGCAGGAAACCCACAGCGCTGAGAAAGACAGGCTGTGTGTCATCGATGTCTGGAGCACGCCACACCTGAGCCTCTGGCTGGACTTTGCAGAGCTGCCCCATGAGCCTCACACTTTACAAGGACCCTGCCCAGCCCAGGGAGGCAGCCACAAGGAGCTCCCCACCAGGGCTGGGCCTGGACAGAAGGGGTGTGTCTGGCACCTTCAGGGACAGAGTCCCTTTGTTATTCCTCACTTCAGACTCTGCCACAGTTCAGGACGGACACAAGTGATGCTGCAGCAGGGACAGGGGAGTGGTGGCTACTGTGGACTCCAGCTGGACTCTTGAGTCGAATCTCACCTCTTCTGCTTCCTGGCTCTACGGCCTGGGGCAAGTTTCTTAACCTCCCTGTGCCTCAGTTACTCCATCTGGAAAATGAGGTGATTAATGTACCTAATTTATTTTGGTTGTTTAATGCAGGCAACCCTGCAAAGCAGGAGTCCTTCGATCAGGCTCCCCTGCATGATTTTCATGCGTGCACGTTAAGTGACGAGAACCTTACGGTGTTTCAGTGTTTCCCCTGGGAGTGGGGGAGAAGCTAGGGTGCCTCTAAGTGCACAACTACTCAGAACGCTGGTTTGTCCACCTGGCAAACAGTTAAGTCTCTGAAAAGAACCCAGAGAACAGAACCAGCAAGTCAGCCCAGGAAGCAGGAGGGTGGAGCTGGCTCGGTGACAGCCAAGAGGGTGGGGCTCTGGCCCACGGTCATCAGGCTTGGCCGCAGCCAGAAGCCCAGTCACCTTGGAGAGATGGTCACACAGGGACACACGGCCTCTGGGGGAAGTCACTGATGCCGACACCAAGAGCCCAGCGGGAAGAGAAGGGAGAGGAGCTGCTGGTCATTTCAAACACCCCTGCGGCTGCCCAAACACACAATCAAACCTCCTCTAGCCAGGTCCCAGCTAGCCGTAAGGCCCAGTTAACTAGGATCCTGGCTTAGGTTTGAGGACAAAGAAGCACACAATGAAGAGACTCCCTGATGCAATGGCTTCTTATTTTCTTACACGTGAGCAGGGGGAGTTGTAGGGTCAAGTACAACCACCTGTCTGTCCTAAGATGCTCAGCTTCTGAGTTAGGACCCGAAAGGTCTGCAGAAGCCTAATTCCAAAAAGGGAGTTGTCCAGGCTCTGTCTGCCCTGCTGACCAAGGTGGGGAAGCAAAAGGGCATTTCAGGAAGTTTTCAATGACAGTGGAAACACAGAAAGAGTTTTTGGTGTCTGATTTTCTGAAAATATCCTCAACTTGAAGCATGACGAGGGGAGGGCGATGTTTTGGGCAGGACTGTTTTACCTACGACTATATCCCTGATACCTAAGAAGGATTCTGGTCCAGACAAGTGCACCATAATTATTTGCAGAATAAACGAACAAAAGAACTTCGGGGGCTCTACCACGCTCAAAGATTCTGGAAACTGAAAGGTAAACTGTCCACTTGCTTATGGGCATACAATGACCAGGTGACACAAAGGACGAGGGCCAGGAGTAAAACCCAATGGACTCATTATCTTAGGTCATCAGATCTGGGCCTGTGGCTGCCGGGCCTGAGAACGGGGTCCCGTGCAGGGGAGCGGGGCCAGCAGCACCCAGGCCACATGCTCTATCTGTCCTGCTTCTGTCTCTATCTTTTGGCGGGTCCCAAATTCCAGAAGGAAAGAGGGATATATTTCCTGACCCCTCCAAACTCCCAACAATTACTGGTGGGGCTGCAGGTGTTCTCCAGGTGCTGCCCTACCTGCCAGGTGAGGCTCCTCCAAAGGTGCGCCAATACATCTGCCAGATTCGGTGTCTCCTAAGGTTCCTCCAGCTGAGAAATTCACGTCTGCGTGTTTCCTCCCGCTCGGAGCGTTTCCTGAAAGCCTACTGTGTGCTCCAGGCATTTGGAGGGAGGCAGGTGTGTAGGCGCCCTGTGGCCCCCGCCCCCTCCGAGGGTCCAGTTCAGGAGGAAGGCCCCACGTAACGCTCAAGAAATGCTCCTGCAGGACCTGGTCTCCAGATGACCCGCCCACGGCAAGGCAGGTCTGTGCACGGAGGGGCTGGAATGAGCAAGAAAGGCTGTGCAGAAGGGGGCATGGGGCCAGGACAGGATGGAATTTGGACTTTGTATGGGGTGGAGCCATAAGAGAAGAAGTGAGGGGTGGGAACGAGCTGGCTGGTTCATGGGACAGTGAGGAGACCCTGAGCCCCTTAACAGGAGCCAGGAGAGCGGCTGACATCGTTCGCGGCTCCCAGCACCACACACAGGCCGAGCAGGTACTCAACACCTGCCAGGTGGACGAACCAGGAGCTTTGCTGGATCCAAAGAGAGGTTGAGGAAGGGCATCCTTCTGGCTCCAGTTAGGCGTTCTAGACAGAAAACCCCTCCAGAATGTAAGCGCCACGAGGGCAGAGCTGGCGTGGCTCAGCTTGTCAGCACCAGGCACCCGGTCAGGGTCTGATGAGTATTCATCCAGTGAGCGAATAAGTAAACAAATGGCAGATGTGATTGAATAAAGACATGCTCAGTTGGAATCCGGGTGGTGGGTCATCCAGGCCATCGGTCGATGCCCAGAGACGTAAATGAGCTGGAAGTGAGGGCAGGGCCATGAGGTCAATGCGATCAGCAAAGGTAGAGGGGGTCAGGAGTCAGGTAGGTGATGCCCTAACTTCTGGGAGGGCAGGGTCGGGGAGGGGATCACTTTCCATATGGCAAAAGCAGCTGAGTGTGGCTGGCAAAGCTGAGTGTCTGGAAGCCACTGGGGTACAGATAGGGAGACCAACTGTCCTGGTTTGCCTGGGACTGTGGGGTTTCCCAGGATGCGGGACTTTCAGTGCTGAAACCAGGAAAGTTCCAGGCTAACCAGGACGAGTCAGTTCCCCGAGGCACAGGTCTGCCCTCACCAGCACTGAGGTGGTACCAACCACCTTTGTAAGGTGCCTCCGAGTATGCAAAGCACTTCTAGATCCAAGGGCTCGGGTAAAAAGCAACCACAAATCTGGGAGCTAAGCCAGGCTGGCACTATGGATCTCATTTCACGGAATAGGAAACTGGGGTTCAGAGGGGAATGACCTGCACGAGGAAGGTCCCACAGCGGATAAGTAGCACGGTCACGTCTGATCTGGCCTCCAGCTCCCCTGCTTTCTGTAAACGCTGGGAAGACAGGAAATAGACAAGTGCTGTCTGTTGAGCACAGCTGTGAGCCGTGCCAACTTCCTCCGGGCTGATGGATGCCAGGGGAAGCAGCAGGGGCCCTGCCCCAAGAGGGGGCCCCAGGGAAGTGGGCCCATCTGGCCCTCTGCTCTTCTGGCACAGGGTGGGCAGGCGGCCACCACCTGGGACGCTGGGAGAGAGGATGGGGGTGAGGGCGCTGCTGGCCACCGCTCTGCTTGCCTCCCCGCAACATCCCCGTGATGGCCACCCCTTGGGTAAGGCCCGGGTCCCCGAAGGCCCTTGTGCAAGGCAGAGGGATCATCTCGCCACACTCCCAGCAGTCCCTGGGTGTGGAAGGGTCTCGGCAGCTCTTGGCAGCTGGTGAGAAGACAGGCCAGGGTACAGAGGGAAGGGGGAAGAGGGAAGGGGAGGGGGAGAGGGAGGAGAAGACAGAAAAGATTTGGGGGAAAAGCTTAAGTGGCAGGAGCTTCCTAGAGCAGTCTTGCTCAGGGATTGGTTCCAAGCTGAAGCTCCGTCAGCATCACCTTGAGGGGTCTGTCAAGACCCAGATGGCGGGGATCACCCCCCAGTTTCTGATTCTGCAGGTGTGGGGCAGGCTGAGAATTTGCGTTCCTAACAAGTTCTCAGGTGAGGCTGATTTGCGGGTCTTGGCACCCTAACTTGAGAGCCCCTGGCCTGGTGCGTGAAGTGGGGTGGTAGCGGCTGGGGTGGGGGACAAAGGCGGAAAGGTACCGAGGTGCTACTGGAGGCTGGGAAGACCGCCAGGAGTAGAGATGGAACATGCTAGAGCCCGTGGTTCTCAAACTTCAGAGAAGATGAGAGTCACCTGGGGGTGGAGGTGACAAGTTCAAAGTGCAGATTCCTGGGACCACTGCAGATATTTGACTGTCCAGGTCCGGTAGAGGGTCCAGGAACTGAAAAACCACACAAGGTCTGAGTGATTTTCACGCAGGCGGTCCAGAGACCACATGGAGGAGCCTTAGACGAGCACAGTGGAAAAACATACCTCAGGCTTCATGAGCTGTGATGGGCCACAGGCACATCTGTGGTATCAAGCCCTGACTCAGGGCTGGCTGTACCATCTGCTACAGTAGCCACTGGCCACATGTGGCCTTTCAAATAAAATGTGAAATTCAATTTTGTGGTCATACTAGCTACATTTTAAATCCAATGGCTACCATATAGGACAGCGCAGGCAGAGACTTCTATCAGACAGCTCTGGCCCAAAGAGATCACGCTGTGCCTCCATTTCCCCTTCTGTAAAAAGGGGTTTCCCCCGGTCTCTCCCAGGGTACAAAAGAGAGGAAAGACTCCACCCAGGTCAGCCGTTTCTACCCACACCGAAGAAGGCAGTCCAGCTTGGGGGGGGCGGGCATCCACGTCCACTTCAGAGCCCAGGAGGAAGGAGCCCACAGGGAATGCCAGGGATGGATGTGATCCCCAAAGTCTGAGGCCCCCTTCAAAAGGCAGGAGGGAGCTAGGGAAGAGGGTGAAGAGAGAGAACGCCCAGCTTTGCCAAGACATCCAAGTGCCTTTGTAAGTTTTCACATTTGACCCTGGAAACTACTCCACATGACACCTTGCAGTACGGTCCCTTCCTCGCTCTGGGCCTCAGTTCCCTCGCTTTGGAGAGGGACTGAATTGACCCCATCCCTGCCGAGGTTTCCCTCTCAGGGATCTGCATTCCAGGTTCCCAAATGGCCAGGGTCGAATCTTCCATCATGGGCCAGCCGGCCTCTTTGGATTCTGGCTGGGCCAGAGGCATGTGGTAAGTCTGCTGGAGCCAAGGGAGCAGCTCTGGGCCCCAGGGGCCCTCCCTCCCAGCTGCCCCTGGCTGACTGGATGACAGCGTGCCAAAGATGAGAAAATCCCATGACTCTGAGCACCACAGCCTCTGCCTGGTGCCCCACTGGCTCTCGGGGAATCGTCAGCTGATGAATGAAACCACAAGGAAGAAGCAGTGGGGCAGGCAGCCGGCACGGCAGCTTGGAAAAGTCACTTACTATAACCTGTGTAACCTCTTTAAGCCTCAACTGTCTGTCCAGTAAGATGGGGAGAATGCCAGCTGCCTTACAGGGGTCGGGAGAGATGAACAGGAACGCGGGTAACAAAGTGCTTGGCTCCTGGGCGGCCCTCAGTAAGTGACTCTTCATCATTAATAGGACCTTACCCAAAAGAAATACGGATTCTTCCCTGCCCCGGGGAACACAGGACTTCAGAGTTAATAGTGCACCGGCAAGGCTGAGCCGTAAGGTGAGGGAATAAAGCATACCGGAACGAGCAGCTGTTGATTTTACTTCTCTCCAGGCCCCCAGGGAGAACTTTCTGAAGCTTCTGTACAATTAAAAGGTACGGAACACAATGCCTGTGATAAAGTTACAGCCCAAACTAGTTGGGAGACCAAGCCAGCCTCCAAATCCGGGCGGCGACAAAAGACGAAGCTGTCAGCACCTGCAGATTGGCCACCGGGCGGTGGGTGTTCCCCGAAGAGGTCCCCAACGCCCAGCACGACACAATCAGAGGTTCTCCACCACTGAATCCACCAACTCCCCTTCTCCTTAGCCCAGGCTTAGCGTCACCCAGTTCACGGCCAGGACACCAGGCGGGACTCACATACCTGTCATACCTTTCTGGCTGTTAATTTCTTCCAAATTTGGGGCTGCGACAGCACCTGCTGGGCTAATGCCATTTGGTGAGGGCTCGGAGGAACTGCCACAGTCAGCGTCTTCTAACTGGCTTCTCTTGAAGGCATCCAAACAGCAGACAAGAGAAAGCCTGAAGTCCCCACCTTCAGGGTGCCTACCCCAAGGGGAACAGAAGGGGTGGTCTGTGTGAACAGGAGGCGATCCTGACGTTTCCCCTCCCGGACAGGCACTCATCTGATGTGCTCAACACGAAACGCGTTTACGGAGAGTAAATTCATAAAAAATAACTGCACACGCCTGCACGCACACACCTTGTCACCACGGCTTGCCATCCTCTCTGGAGTGTTTATAGCCCTTAGTGACTCACAGCAAACACAGGATCCCCATGGTGATCACTTTGGACAGCTTTAATGACACACTTGGTATGCTTATCTGCTGGGGCTAAAATCTGTACACACGCCAATGTGCCTGATTTTCCACTGTTGCCAACTGGCTGTGTCACAGGTGAGAAAGGCTAGAGCTGGGGCGTGTTTGCTACTTTCCTTGGGCTATGCGTGCCCTGTGGCTCTTGAGATGATTGAAAAGGGAGTAAACTCTTCTTTCTCCAGAATGGCTGCAGGGTTCTAGCAAATTATCCAGTTGACTAAGTTGGAATATTACACAAAACATAAAGACCATTCTGGAAATTTCCTGATGACTCAGAAGGACTTTCTGATGACTTGGAAGGCTAGCACTCCTTCAAAACCACCTGTCTCATCAAATCCCAATATTTCAAACTTCAAATATTTAAAAAATTTTATACACACACACACACACACACACACACACACACACACACTCAAGTCCTTTGGACTCTGGATAAATGGGAATTTCCCCTCCCCCTTATGGCATAGGTAGGCAGCAGGCCCCATGGGTATGAAGGATGCTAACCATACAGATGCCTGTCCAACAACTCTGAGGTGGGTAATATGATCCCATTTTAGAGATGGGTAAACTGAGGCTCGAGACATTAACTAACTTGCTTGGGGACACATAGCTAGTAAGCAGTAGAGCTGGTGAATTCAAACCAGGTTGTGTTTGATTCCAAACCTGGTGTCCTGCACTCACTGCCCTGGCAGAAGGAACTTTCAGTCCCCCTTTGTGAGCAGTCACACAGGGTGGAGGGGGCTGGGCCACAGGAAACCTCCCAAGGGAAACCAATCGGAAATATATTCAAGTGTAGTGACTTTCCTTCCTGATTGTCGAGAATAGCCAAGCCCCCAATTACCTCTGTCCCACCCCATTACTGAGGAGGCTCACAATAGACCCTCGTGGTCTTAGTGGGTGACTTTCTAAGAGCATCCCCGATTCCAACGGGGAGATTCAACCTCACACCAACCCAGCAGAAATCCTTTACAGAAGGGATAACTCAAAGCCCACCTAGTGAGGAAATTGCTAAAGGCACAAAGATAAGCAAATGCTTGAGTTGCTTAAACCAAGGAATATCAAGGAGAGGACAAACTTTTTTTTTTTAAGAGATAAAAATTTAAAGGAAAAATGGACCTGACACTTAATATGAGTCTACTTTCTTAAGATCAAGACAAGGTCTTTTCACACTGCTTTGAGGTCTACAATCTGGGGCCTGGCTGTGATATCTACTAGCTGTGTGATCTTAGTCAAGTTACTAATTTTCTGAGCACCAGTTTCCCCATCTGTGGATGAAATGAGCAATTGCACCTCCCCCTGGGTTGCGGAAGGGCTGACTGATGAAGACAAAGCTCGGCGTTTGGTTAGCACCAAGCCTGGCCCCTGGCAGGCCACAGGATGGAAGCCAGGACACAGAATCACAGGTCTGGTCCCTTCCTCCAGGGGACTTCATGTGAGGGGAAGGGGCAAGAGGAGATAAGAACTCAAATGACTAATAAGGAAGGTAGTCTGGGTAGGCTTCAGATATGCCCAGTCTACAAAGATACTAATTTACCAACAACTTTTAAAAAATGACTTGGTCGAGAATTCCCTGGCGGTCCGGTGGTTTGAACTCAGCGCTCTCACTGCTGGGGGCCCGGGTTCGATTCGATCCCTGGTCGGGGAACTAAGATCCCACAAGTCACACTGCCAAAAAAAAAATGACCTGGTTCCTTTAGCCGCCCGGCAATATCCTCTTGCCTTAGGGACTCAGCACCCACATACCTCACCTCATTCTCCTCTGACCACCTACCTAAATACTAAAAAGCACCCGCTCCCATCACGCTAACCCCTCACCTGGCTTTTTTTTTTGTGCATAGCATTTACCATCCCCTGACACATCCTGTGTGTATTTGCCTACTGGAAATCTCCTCCCACAGAATATAAGCTCCATGGAAACAAGGGCTGCAGTTGTCTCGTTGCTGCTACATCCCTGGCAGCTACAACAGTGCCTGGCAGGAGTAGATGCTCAAGAAATGTAACTGAATGAAGGGACAATCAAAGAGGGAATCATTCACGTTCTCAGTCTCAGAAGGCTCAGTGATCACCTGAACACTCTGTGGGGGCTCTGGAAGAATCTCTCCTCCAGTGGAGTCATTCCCACCACACCAACAGGGAAGCTGAGTTAACAGAGTTTCTCAAGGTCAAACAGATTTGGGGCAGAACCAGGTGCAGACCGACACTGTGTCTAATTTCTGCATCTCCTGCTCTGTTCCCTAGTCCAGGCGCAAATGGTAACCTCCCCTGGAAGTGGCCCCACCCTGGAGGCCGGAGCTGTCACCGGCACAGGGTCTGTCACCCTGCCGATATCAGGACATCCCCCACGAGCAATGTCAAGGTGCCAAGCCTCCAACCCGCCAAGCAAGCATCTCTCTTTCCCCTTCCCCAAACCCCTGAAAGTGCCAATTTCCAGACGCTGTCACCCAAAAGAGCACTCTTGCAGCTCCCTAAACCAAGCATCGCATTAGGCTGGGGACTAATGTGCTAGGATCCTGGGGTGAGTCACCTCACAGCCTGGCTAAACGGTTTATTTCAGCAATAATTTCAGCTTGCGGTTCCAAGCGCAAAGAGTTCCCATTGACCTCCCAGAGGAAAACCCCTCACGACAGCCAATGGTTTTGAGCACCTGTGTCCACGACACGCTGTCCTCAATGCCAGCCGCCACAGACCTTCTCAGAAACTGTGTTTGGTCTTTAAGAGCCAGACGCCAAAAAAGGGTGAAGGGTGGTAGGGTAGAGAGAACTCAGAACTTTCTTGTTCTGCTGCTGGCTTGATCCTGTTTCACACCAGTGATGCCATCTGTAGATCAGGAAAAGAGATTTCCACTGCTCTCTGCCCTAAAGGGACACCATGAGGGCCACTGGAGTAAGAACCACCCCCAGACCTCAGAGACAGGCATTTCTCAGCTACACCATGTCATTAGGATATTGTTATTATGAATACACAAGTGGAGTCTATATAGACACAAAGTAAACCTATTTATCTCCACCCAGCCCTCTTCTACCTGTGTACATAATAACAGCCTCCGTTGGCCCAACAGTCAGACTTGGATCACTGAAGTATTTTAAAGACAAGACAAATGTCATCGCAACACAGTTCAGGAGGGTGGAGATGGAGCAGACAGCATCACATCCTAATGGGAAACTGAGTCAATGGGGGCACTAACAGGTGCCCCACAAGTAAAGCTGACGACTTACATTCATTATCTCAACTATGACCCAGGCAAGGTGCTTTGCAGACATGAGCTTTTTTTTTTTTTTCTAACATCTTTATTGGAGTATAATTGCTTTACAATGGTGTGTTCGTTTCTGCTGTATAACAAAGTGAATCAGCTATACATATATCCCCATATCTCCTCCCTCTTGTGTCTCCCTCCCACCCTCCTTATCCCACCTCTCTCGGTGGTCACAAAGCACTGAGCTGATCTCCCTGTGCTATGCGGCTGCTTCCCACTAGCTATCTGCTTTACATTTGGTAGTGTATATATGTCCATGCCACTCCCTCACTTTGTCCCAGCTTACCCTCCCCCCTCCCCATGTCCTCACGTCCATTCTCTACATCTGCGTCTTTATTCCTATCCTGCCCCTAGGTTCTTCATAACCTTTTTTTTTTTTTAGATTACATATATATGTGTTAGCATATGGTATTCGTTTTTCTCTTTCTGACTTACTTCACTCTGTATGACAGACTCTAGGTCCATCCACCTCACTACAAATAACTCAATTTCGTTTCTTTTTATGGCTGAGTAATATTCCATTATATATATGTGCCATATCTTCTTTATCCATTCACCCAGACATGAGCTTTTGAATGATCAAAATGTTAGTTGAGATTATTAATATCTCCACTTTACAGATGGGTAAACTGGGTCTCAAAAAGATCAAGCAACTTGCCCAAGCCCTCCCATTTGCTTCTTCTTTGCATCTTTGCTCTGTTTCACACCAAGCTGTCTTGGTCTCTAACTGCTCTGTGCAACAGGGGAGGAGGTGGGACTGTCTCCAGCAGACTCAGCCCCTAAGCCAACCACCCAGGGACTCAAGCTCCTTCCAGGCCTCAGGGTCCCTCTTCCAGAACCTTGGTAACCCAAGACCTCAGTTGTTCCAGGACACCAGTGGCAGCTCAGCTAATCAGAGCCAGCTGGTTGGTGGTCCCAGCCCCTGTGGCTAGAACTCTGACGCTCAGGATTCCATCTCCTGGGGAAACCAATAAAGGCAGTCTGGAATTAGGGAGCCTGGCAGTTGGCTTTTTTCTCATAGGAAAGAAATAATTATTAGGTAAATAAGCCTGGTGTTTCCCAGTTGGTAAGCTTGCTGCCTGGGAGAGGCATTCTGGTGTCAATCCACAGTCAAAATTTGAAATTCCAGTACCATGGCTTCAGGGCTTTGGGGCTTGGGCAAGTCCCTTAAACTCCGGCCTTTTCTGACCTCATCTTCCTGGAGATAACACAGCCTCACTGCCAGCGTGGTGATAAGATTATAAGACACTGCATGTAAATTACTGGAACACATTGGGTGTTCAAGAAATAATGAATAATCATGTGGTGCCCCCCCCCCATTTTTCCTGGAAAAAGTATTCAAACTTGAAACTGATGATGACAGGCCCTTCTCGGAAGCCCTTCCACCTTCCTACTGTGGAATCTTGAGGATCCAGGGGTTCCTGTGCCCCACCCTCCATGACCTAACTTGAGCGGGGAGGGACCAGCTGAGCCCGGAACAGAATGGAACGGGCGCATCCACTCGGAACATTTTAACACTCAAACGGGGCTCTCCGGCTTGGTCTCCGCTTGGGGCGGATTAGCCAACGATGCACAATTAGACCACTGCATTTGTGTCTCCTCCGCGGCGATTTCTCTTTCTGCCTTAGTCGTTCAAGTGTACGAGAAATCTCTTCGCTCCTAGCAAATGCGAGCCCTCACTTTCCTCTACGAGGGGTGGCGGGAAGGCAGCGCTCCCCTCGGCACTTTATGGGGCTGCCAGGTGGGTTACAGGTGCGGTCACAGGGGGCCTCCCCAACTTCGCGCGAGGCTGGCCCCTTTCCCACGCTTCCCAGATCAGGCGCGGGAAACGGCCCAAACCTGGGTCTCCAAGCGCCGCGGGATCGCACGGCTCCTGCAGGCTCGGCCTTGACCTCCCTCTGCAACTCTCTAGGGGGCTCTTGCCGGAAAGCCGCGGAGCGCCACAACCCCTGCCCTCATGCTGAAGACTAACTCCGCGTCCCGCGCGTCTCCCCCTGCACCCCGTCCGGTGCTCTGGGTCAAGGGCGCGGCGAGAACTTTGCCACGAGCGGCGGCCCGATCCCGGCCGGGAGCGCCCCCGCGCGCCCGGCCCAGGCCCTCCCCCGGCCTGCGGCCGCGCCGCCCTCCCCTCCCGGCGCGCACCTACCCGGCTGGCTGCAGTCGCCATCCGCTCGGACGGAGGGCGCCCCGGCGCGGGGCCGATCGCCGGGCCCCGCCGCGTCCGCACCCGGCTCGCAGGCTGCGGGTCCCGGGGGGCGCGCCGGCCCAGCCCCCGCCCCGCAGGAAGGCGCCGGCTCGCCCTGAGCCGCGAGCTGGCGGACGCGCTCCCAGGTGCCAGAGTCTGCCGCCCGCATGCCGCGTGCCCGAGGGGCGCTGCCCGCGGCGGCGCGGGGGGCTCCGACGGCGGGCGCCGGGCTCACAGCCCCCGGGGTCGCCGCCGCATCGGGGCGCAGCCGAGCGCCGGCCCCGCCGCCCGCCCGCGCGCGCGCGCTGGACCAGGTCTCTCCCTCTCGCCGGACGCCGGGAGGTCCGCGGCCACCGCACACGAAGAATTCGGCCGCCGAGCCTCTCACGTGGGAACGACTCTCACTCGCGCGGCTCCTCCTCCCGCTCCTTCCGGGCTGGCGAGGGCCGCCGCTCGCCCCGCCCCCGCCCCGCCCCCGGCCCCGCCCCCGGCCCCTCCGCGGCGCCCAGACTCGCCCCAAGGCCCGGGGGAGGGCCGCGTCGCCCCTTTGTAAGCCCGGCTCTGGCCGCTTGGAGCATCCCCAGCATGGTCATTCCTGGAGAAACTCAGGGTTAGAAAGATGGCCAGTGTCACAGGGGTCGGGAGTGACAGGCCTGAATCCAGGTCTTTGAAAACCGCAAGTGTGTGCATCAAGGGGACAGCTGCCTGGTACCCCAGTTTGCATGTGTCTCTCCACTCTTCTGATACCCTTGGGACAGCCTTGCTAAAGAGCTGAAGCCCCAGCAAGTGGCCGGGAGAGGGCGGAAAGAGCGGGCGGGAAAAGGGGTGGGAGCTCTGGGACATTTCCTTCACTCACCTGTACTGTGTGACCAGTCCTTCTTTAAGTGCATACAGTACTGAGCGCAATGGCTGTGCCAGTGGGGAGGAAAACTGATATATGGTCCATACCTATGAGGAAGTTGTAAACTGGTGGGGGGCACTTCCTCCGTCTCAGCTTCCCCATCTATAAAATGGGGCATCAGGAATCCCCACCCTCTCCGTGCTCAGTGCTACTTATGAACACCCCTCTGGGCAGCCATGTGGCAGGTGAGGTGGTTCCCAGGGGAGGTCAGGAGCTGGGGCCCCCCGAGTGGGTGGGTGGAGCAGTTATTAGGCCAGTCAAGCCCTGCAGGAGTTGGCTCCTTGGAGGGTCTGCAAATCAGAGCCCACCCACTGCGGCGGGTGCTCCCGTGGCTGACAGAGCTCGCTGTAAAGTGAATTTGCAGCTCTGAACCCCCTTTGATTTGGCGATTACGATGTTCTTTAGAAGGACTAATTATCTCCCCGCAGCCCCGGGAGGCAGGTCCGGTTTCCCCCCGTGGTAGACATGGGAAGGCGAGGCTACGTGGCTACATAAAGAATCACACACTTTCCGTGGTGTCCTCAGTTTCCCCTTCCAGGCAGCACGCACCCCACCCCTTCTAGGCCTGGCTCAGTCACCTCTGGCTCCCACTGGCCCAGGCCTGAGCTCTGGGAACTTCTAGGTACTGGCATATGGCTCTCCAAACATTGGTGGGAACCAAATTACTTTCCGCCCCCGCCCATCTCTAAAACCTTCTGCAGGTCACTTTCCTGACAGTGGGCGAGGAGCCCTGCGTCTGAGCAACCACTATGGCCTGGCCAACATCCACCATGGCCTTCCCAGGTTCCACCCCACCCCCTACCTTCCTTGCCCTCCCAATGACTGGGACACTGGCCCAGCTGTGAAGGGCCACAGGGCTGCCTCAGACCCCCTCCCCTGTTGAACTGGACCCCGCAACTGCCCAGTGGAGGGCTGACAGGTATGCCAAACGCTGGTGGTGCTCCCAGCTCGGGAAGGAAACCACCCATGGGGTTAAACACCCACACAGCTCTGGGAGAAGGAAACTGACCCCACACCAAGTGACAGGAGATTCTCGGAATCCCCCAAGTCCTCTGCCTTTGCTGGGAAAACCATCAGAACAGAACAAAAGAAAGATCGCTCTGAGCCCTCATGGGAGAAGAAGCTGGGAGTGCCCTTGCATTCTGGAGACATCTGGTCCAGGAGACTCTGTTTTGGATGCCTTCACGTTTGCAATAGGGACACGACTGAGTGGGGTGGGCAGTGCAGGGACTGCTGTGGTCTGTTTCACAGGGCATTTAGGTTGTATTCTTTTTACTTAGAAATTCTTTGCGTATTAAACTTGTAAGGAGGCTCTTCACTTCCACAAAGAAACATGCTCTTTCCCATATTTCTTGAAGTACATGGAACTCTTGGTCAGCCTCCTAGTTTCCCACTTTTGATAGAAACATTCACTTTCCCTTTAACTCCATAACGAGAAAACAGCAGCGCAAGCACAAATATGTAGCACCTGCCACTTGGATTCAACGTCAGGGAGACCCTTAGGAGTGATGGGGACTGCGGCAAACAAGAGACCACCAGCCCCTGTAGAGGAGGCAGTAGATTGCTGTCATATAGGAACTTGGCTCTAGTGTTACTAGAGGTTCTGGATTTTTTTTTTGGAGCTACTAGAAATATGAATTTTTAAAAAAAATTTATTTATTTCTTTTTGGCTGCATTGGGTTTCCATTGCTGCATGCAG
The DNA here is from genome assembly GCF_028021215.1 of Eschrichtius robustus. Taxonomy (NCBI): domain Eukaryota; kingdom Metazoa; phylum Chordata; class Mammalia; order Artiodactyla; family Eschrichtiidae; genus Eschrichtius; species Eschrichtius robustus. The sequence continues at coordinate 11,673,745 of NC_090826.1, read as the reverse complement.
GCTTTCTCTAGTTGTGGCGAGCGGGGGCTACTCTTCGTTGAGGTGCACAGGCTTCTCCTTGCGGTGGCTTCTCTTGTTGTGGAGCACGGGCTCTAGAGCGCATGCTCAGTAGTTGTGGTGCACAGGCTTCAGTAGCAGTGGCACGCGGCTCAGTACTTGTGGCTCACGGGCTCTAGAGCGTAGGCTCAGTAGTTGTGGCGCACAGGCTTAGCTGCTCCGTGGCATGTAGGATCTTCCTGGACCAGGGCTCGAACCCGTGTCCCCTGCATTGGCAGGCAGATTCTCAACCACTGCACCACCAGGGAAGCCAGGAGTATGAATTTTTATGTGAAGTCTAAATTTGAAATGTTGGCAACTTTTTAAAACCTAAGAAGAAAGAGGAGAGGGAGGAGAAAGAACAACAAAGGAAATATGTCTAGAAGTTTCTATTTGGCCTGTTGGTCCCCTCTGCAACCTCTCAGGAGTCTGCACATGTTTTCTACTGACATTTCAATGATCCAAGCTGTTTCTCAAGCCCCCAGCTTGGGGAATTTCTGCTGCTCTCCTTTCTAGGCAAAGTTTGGCCTGGCTCTGTGTGTGTGTGTGTGTGTGTGTGTGTGTGTGTGTGTGTGTGTGTGTTTTCCCCACACTCAGGGCCAGGAATTCACATGGCAGTTGGGCACACCTGCCCTTGCTTTCTGGGGTTTTCAGACTGCCCAGGCCTCCCCATTTGGCTTCAGCCTCTCTGTCTCCCTCTCTCTCCCTCTGTCCACAGCTCTGCTAGCAGGCAAACCTCTGACAGCAGCAGCCTGCAGCCTTCCAGAAAACCATCTGCCTTGGGTGGGAGGTCTTTCCTCCTCGAGGTATGTTTCTGATTCTGAGGACACCCTGGGCCCACGAGATGTTTCTGCTCAGCTCTGCAACAGGAGATGCAACAGCCGGGAAGCGACAGCCCATTTTCTGCCCTGAGCAGCTTGGGCAGGCCCTCTAGGAACGGCAGCTCCAGGGTGGTTTTTATCGGAGACTCCAAGCCCAGGTTGGCTTCTGAACGTGCAGCCTTGCAGAAGGGCCCTACGCTGGGGTTAACGTCGTTGCCTTGAAATTCTTAATTACTTTTGAACTAAGGCCTCACATGTTCATTTTGCATTGGGATCTGCAAATTATGTAGCTGGTCCTATTCCCAGAAGATCTACCCGGCCTCCCTGGGAGATGCTGATAATTGATGTTGGCGACAGCTGGGCCTGGGATTTGGCCACTCTGTCCTTCTCCAGCGTATGTTGTGTCCGGCCTCTGCAAGGCAGAGGGAAGGGAAGATTTGGGTGTGGGGAAAGGATGCAGGAACTGGCCCCATCCAGTCCTCCTGACAACTCATAAGGAGCAAAGGCATAGTGAGAATTCGAGGTGGGGGTGGGGAGGGGTGGGGATGGGCGACCCAGCCCGAGGGTTGGGAGGCTGCTCTAGTTCTAAGCTCTGAGGCCAGACGGTGTCCCCATGACCCTGACCTCAGGCCAATACAGCGCCACCAAAGGAAACAAAAAGGAGGCTGGGGCACAGGGACACAAGGGATCAGTGCAGTTCCCATTCACAGTGTGCCTTCATTGCCAGGGGAACTTCCTTTAGATCACAGGAGCAAGTGACATGACAAGATATATTTGCCTTAAGGAACAAAACCAGAAACATTGTACTAAAGAACTCCACTATATTCGATATCTACTTGAAATTGAATATTTGAGCCCACTGGAATTTTTCAGGTTTGTTTTTTTTTTTCTTGGCTGTGTTTTTAGTATTTGTAGAGGAGGTTTTACTGAGCTCTTCCAGCCAACAGTACTCTTTTCAAACACCTGGCACTAAGACAAGGCAGCAACTGTGGATTCTTAGGAATCTGCACCGTTTTGTCTATAACACCCTCATGAGTTCCTGGAGTCTGGAGACCTCGGTAGCAATCCCCTAGCTTGTGTATGACTGTGGAAAAGGGTCATTCTGTCTCTGCAACTAAGCGCCCTCACTGGTAAAAGCAAAATGAAGGGCTGGGTTAGCAGATGTGAGGAGGGCCTTCCCAGCTCTGCCCGCTATGGTTGAGTGAGTCTTTTTAATCCTTCTTATGACGGTTGTGGGGGTATGTTTGGTGTGTGTTGCTAGTAGTGAGAGCAAGTGTATTAGTTACCTACTGCTGCATGACAAATCTCCCCAAAACGCAGAGGCTTGAAACAAGAAGCATTTATTATCTCTCAGTTTCTGTGGGTCAGGAATCCAGGATGGCCTGGCTGGGTGCCTCTGGCTCAGGCATTCTGTGCAGGCTGCTGGCAAGGTGTCAGCCGGGGAGCAAAGGCACAGTCAACTCAAGGCTCTCCTTGGGGAGGATCTACTCCCCAGCTCACTCATGTGGCTCTGGAAGGATTCTGTTTCTTGTGTTGGACTGAGAACCTCAGCTCCTCAGCTGTGGGTCCGAGGCCACCCTCAGTTCTTTGCCATAGAGCTATAGATCTACTCGAAAAATCGCAGCTTGCTTCCCTCAAGGGCTTCAAGGGCTTCAAGCAAGAAAGGGTGTGCACAAGATGGAAACCTCTGTCTCTGTAACCTAATCTTGGAAATGGCATCCATCACCTTCTCCCTGTTCTGTTCATTAGAAGTAAATCACAGGACTTCACTAGTGGTGCAGTGGTTAAGAATCCACCTGCCAATGCAGGGGACACGTGTTCGAGCCCTGGTCCGGGAAGATCCCACATGCCATGGAGCAACTAAGCCCGTGCGTCACAACTACTGAGCCTGTGCTCTAGAGCCTGCGAGCCACAACTACTGAGCCCGCGTGCCACAACTACTGAAGCCCGCGCGCCTAGAGCCCGTGCTCCACAACAAGAGAAGCCACTGCAGTGAGAAGCCTGCGCACCACTACAAAGAGCAGCCCCCGCTCGCCGCAACTAGAGAGAGCCTGCATGCAGCCACGAAGACCCAACACAGCCGTAAGTAAATAAATAAATAAAAATTAAAAAAAAAAAAAAAAAGTGAATCACTAGGTCCTGTCCACCCTGGATGGGAGGGTTTGACTACAGGAGGCAGGGGTCACTGAGGGCCATTTTGGAGGCTGCCCACCCCAGGAGGCTGGGGACACATTTTTTGGAGGCAGGGAGACCAGGACTCAAATCCTGGCTCTGATACACACTAGTGTATGATCTAGAAGAAATGATTTCACCCCTGGAAGCTTCAGTTTCCTCCTCTGTAAGAAGGAGATGACTGTGGCCACCACCTCATAGGGTTGTGGAAGGAGGTTTCAATGAGAAGAGGCACACGCAGGGCTCTGAATGGTGATTAGCACAAGGTAAACCCTCGAAAAAGTGGGCTTGAGGACATCGCCGGAGGAGGCCGGAGTGACGTGCCCATTGTTTCTAAGCCAGATAAGCATTACCAGCTATTTCCATGGAGATCTGCAGCCTTTGATTCATTTCTCAGAAGTCCTTCTGGCAGGCCCTGGGATGCCTTTGTGGCTGAGGCCACCAGTGGGTACGTACTGATCTCCTCTTCTTCCCTTGGCCATCCCAGTAGGACTCTGGGGCACAGGTGCAGCGGGAAGGATTAGACTGGGATTTTCCCCTATACCTACTTAGACCTCAGCCCTTGGGGGATGGAGGATTTTACCCCCGTTCCATCCTGCCATCTGTCCTGGCGAGGACTTCTTGGCTGGAGACTTTTGTGCGCCTGTCATGGGCTCATTGGTATTCTTTGGTGATCTTTCCTGGGTCCCAAATGACCTGGTGAAGATCCTGATCACCTCTGCCAGCAGAAGCTTAGCCCAAAGCCAGGCATTGAAGTATTTTCACTGAGTGCGGCTGGCCTCTTTGCCCTGCCTCTCAGACCATCTTGCTTCCCAAATTAGATTCTCAGCTGCACCAAAAGGAAAAAGTCCTTCCTCATCCAGGGGCCATATCTCTCCCGTCTCCTCTAAGCCTCTTTTTGGGGAGTTCATGTCAAGCAGGGAGATTTCTGCAGAAAGCTGAAATGTTGCAGCTTATTCAGAATAAATAACAATAACATCAAAAATACTACGGCTTGGGGACTTCCCTGGTGGTGCAGTGGTTAAGAATCTGCCTGCCAATGCAGGGGACACAGGTTCGATCCCTGGTCCGGGAAGATCCCACATGCTGCGGAGCAACTAAGCCCACGCGCCACAACTACTGAGACTGCGCTCTAGAGCCCGTGAGCCACAACGAAGAGTAGCCCCCGCTCGCCACAACTAGAGAAAGCCCGCGCGCAGCAACGAAGACCCAACACAGCCAAAATACTACGACTTCTAATAATAATACTGGCAAACATTTACACAGCACTTACTATATATGCCGGGCACTGTTCTAAAAACTTTAGACATTCATTTAATCCTCCCAACAACTCTGAGAATTACGTGTACTATTATTATCATCCCCATTTTACAAATGAGGAAACAGACACAGAGAAGTGAAGTCACTTACCCAAAGGCACACAGCCAATGAGTGATGTAGGCAGGACTCAAGCTTCATGTAGTCTGGCTGCAGAGTTCGGGCTAAATACCATCATGCTACCTTGGCAACAGGTGTCACTGAGCACTCACTTCACCCCAGGGACTGTCCTTTCTAGCTCATTCAACCCTCCAAACCACCCTATTCCCATGTCCCAGCTGAGAAGACTGAGGTTTAGGGAAGACAAAGGGACTTATCCAAGATGATATGGCTGTTCAATGCAGGGTTGGGAGTCCTACCCTCAGAAGTGAGGGGTGTCCTCTGGGGGAATGCTTTGCATGTCAGGGTTATGGAGAATGCCTGCCTGTGGGCACAGTGGAATGGTCAACCCTTCCCCTTGATTACCTCCTGGACACGGGACTCAGGGAACCCTCAGCAGGGCATCTGGGGATGGGGCCTCTGCTGCCCCCGGTGGCCACTGGCGGTACTTCACCTTCCTCAACTGGGGGTTGGTGGCTCCTGGGAATGGGACCACTATGTCCACCACCACAATTTTCAGGCCCCGTGTCTCCACTTCCTATGTGTGATTCAAGAGACACAGAGAGCTATGGGCCAGCGAGTGCCCAAGATAAGAATAATGGTTACTGTTTACTGAGCACTTCTATCTCTGTGCCAGGCACTCTGCCGGGTACTTGTTACTTAAATGTTCTAATTTAATTTACCAATGCACAGAGATAGAATCACCATTGTTAAGGGTTATTTATAATATTGGATAGAGCACTTTACACATGTTAGCTCATTTTTATCCTCACAACACTACATAAGTGCTATCACAATCCTCACTTTATCAATGAGGAAGCCAAGGAACAGAGAGGTTTAGTAGCTTGCTTGAGGTCACCCAGTAGAATAGGATGGAGCTAGGATTTAGAGGCAGGCAGTTCTGGCTCCAGAGCCAGTTTTCTTAATTATTATGCCACTATTTTGTATTATTATAAAAATTATTATTCTTCTGATTTTACAGTTGAAGAAACCAAGGCTTAGAGAGTGGAAGGATTTGTCTAAGATCACACAAACTGGTAAGTTTAGACCCAGTATTTCAACCGCCTCTGTCTTCATTTATTCATTCATTGACGCAACAAATACTGATTGTGTACCAACCATGTGCCAGGCACAGTACTGGGCTCCGGAGGTAAAGCACCATGTGGTCTAGCCTGCCATGGGTACCTGGGGTGTACCAGCATGTGACACCAAGCAGGCCTAAGGCAGGCCCCTGGGAAAGACTGGCAATTTCTGCAAAGGAGAAACTATTCCTCCCTCCCCGGAACCAGGAAGGGTCTGGATTCCTAGATCACTGCTCTCTCAGTTTCATCTCCATGGCAAATACCTGCAGAATGGCTTTTACAGGGACATGGAAAAGAAAACCGATTAGACTCGGGAGAGGCTGTGGTGAGGGTCTGCGGCATGGAGTTCTAGACTTTTCTTTCTGCAACTGCCCTTTACTTACTAGTAAAGTTGGGCAAGTCAGGCCACCTTCCGGGGGCCTTAGTTTCCCCACCTGTGAAATGGGGATAAGAATACTTGCCTATCTCCCCATGACTGTCCTGTGAGGAACAAAGGAGACCAGAAGTGGGAAAGCCCACGTAACTGCAGAGGGCCAAACACCCAGGCTGCGGGGCCGGTTCAGTTAAGGAACCATTTGGTTATTTGCTTGTTCATTTCATGGGGTCCGTCTGCACTCGGTATCTGCCATGAGTCCACTCCTGCCCTAGATACTGTGGGGAAGGGCGACAGGCCCCCGAGTGTAGAAAGGTCACGGTCCACTTGGACATTCAGATGAGAAAGGAGAACGGCTGGCAGATATGAGTTTGATTATGACTTTCTGTGCCATAGAGGCCTTACCACTGGGACAATGACGAGGCCTTGCCACCTCCCTCCCCAAGGAAACAAAATGATCTCAAAGACCAGGCTAGCAAATGGCTTCAATATTCTTGCAGGCAGGGCGAGCGCTGAGGCCCAGAGATGCTGGCCTGGCCTGTCCCTTTAAGGCTTAAAGTGCCAATCTCTCCTAAAGCGACAGCTCTCACAGTGGCCAGAAGCAAGTTGGAACCATGGAGTAAGAACCTTGTGCAAAGGCCTGGGCCTTTCATGTGAAGGTCTCTGAGCTACCTGCAAGTAGTAATTAGGCATCTCAGCACAGAGGTGGGGTTTATCTCTTCAAAGACAAAGCTGGCTTCTCCTTCTGAGAGAAACAGAAGTCCAGGGAGGCTCAGATACTTGCCCAGAGACACACAGCAAATCAGGGGCCCAAGCAGACTGACTTCAGGAAGCCCTAGATCAGTGGTTCTCAAAGTGTGGCCCCTAGACTAGCCGTATCAGCACCATCCCTGTGCATTTATGAGAAACGCAAATTCTCTGCCCCATCCCTACCACCTGAGTCAGAAACTCCTGGGATGGGGCCTGACAGTCTGTTTTAACAGCCCTCTCCATGTAACCCTGATGCTGACAAAGGTGGGGGCCACCGCCAGTGCCTGGAGGAAGGACTGCTAGGTCTTCATGTCCTTCTGAGCTGGGGGGGGGAGGAACCAGGCAGTGGAGCAGAACAAGGTCATTTTGTCAGTGGCTGTGGCATCACAGCTACATAACCACCCCTCCCCCACCCTGATGGCTTTTTGCACCCGGAGTCCAAACCCTAGGGCCCTCCCTTGTCAGGAGGCCACCTGCCTGGGCTCCGGGAGGCCTGTCCACACACGTCCCAGGCCGCTTTCCTGTAATTACAGGCTTTACCTGCTTGTCCGCCCACCAGAACTCAGGCATGTCAGCCAGAGCGACTCCGGCTTCTCCCACCCTGAAGGCAGAGCATGCACGGCCTCCATCAGCACCTCGGGCTCTGTGTCCACAAGGCCTCCAGCAAAGCCAGGAACGGGCCTGACATTGCCCCCAGCGGCCCCTGTGTGGGCCAAGCTCAGGAGGAAGAGCGTTCTGCACCCTGGACATCAGGAAGTAACCTTAGGCCCTGGTCTCCGGGTTCTCAGGGCAGAAATCCGCCACGGCCCCTAGTCCCACCGGGACTAATTAGACTTTGTTCTAAATTCTTCCTGCCCCAGAACTGTCCTTTAAATATCTTTGGAACTGGTTTCAGGAGGCAGATTTGTCGAACAGCTACGTGGAAGGACTGTCATCTTCCCCCTGAAGTTTCTCATTAAAACAAACAAGCAGAAATGTGTTGTCTAATGTGAAAGGAGCTGCATTCTTTTTGTTTTTAAAGATATGACCTTTGAAAGTAGGATGTTTCTCCCAGATTAGGGGCCTCGTGGAGGGATGCTCCTGGATTCCTGGGGTGAAGGACAACCCCACGAGCTGCTGGGTGAGCCCAATCCCACCTCACTTGTAAATTCAAGGCGGGGACAGGTTTTAAATTGATACATGCCCACGGCAGCAAGCACACGCTCGGATTTGTGGACTGTTGGAAAGATCCTGAGTTCCGGCTCAGGGCCTTCCAGTTGCCTTGTGCTAAGCTTAACAAGTCCCTTCCCATTTCTTCTAAGAAAAGGGTCCCATGTCTTAATAAATAACAACAGCTACTTTCACTGTGGGCCCAGTGGTATGATAGGCCCTCTAGTGGTTTTATCTCATTTAATCCCTCAACTGCCCTATGAGAGGGGGTACTGTTGTGATACCCACTTTATTTATTTATTTTTTATTTCTATTTTTTTAGGCTGTGCCGTGTGGCATGTGGGATCTTAGTTCCCCAACCAGGGGTTGAACCCGTGCCCCCATGCATTGTGAGCTCGGAGTCTTAACCACTGGACCACCCGTGAAGTCCCATGATACCCACTTTAAAGCAGAGTAAACTGAGGGTAAGAGAAGGGAGCAGAGGTTGCAAACTGGTGGCCCTAGAGCCAGTTACGGCCTGTGAATGTGTTTTCTTTTCCTAGTATTCTACTAAAAAGCATTTTAAAAATTAGTTGCCAACATTTAAAAATTTGGATAAATTACACCAAAAAAGTCAGATATGTAGCTTTATTTTGACAAAAATCCGGAGGTCTGGTGATAGAACCCCCATTCCATCCCACATGGTAACAATGCGTCCTCCAGCCCTCACCCCCTGCAAGTCACCACATGCGTGCTCCAGGCACGGAGTCCACAACCTGTGGTCTTAGGCCACAGGTGGTGATGGGCAAAGTCAGTGCTTGTCTGGGTCTGTCTGTCTGTCTGTCTATCTGTCACTCTTTGTGTACCTCACCAGTGCCCACTTCCAGGAGAGCCCGATGTTAGACCAGAAGGAGCACCGGACAGGGAGTCAGGAGATGGGGCCGTTCGTTCTGTTGACTGGGTGACCTTGGGCCAACCCTTTTCCCTCCCCGGGCCTCAGTTTTCCCATCTATACAATTCGGAGGTTGAACAAAAAGATCTCCCAGAGCCCCTCTGCTCCTGTCAGCCTAAGGAAGGCTCCTCTCAGCCGCAGAGCCCGTTGGGAAACTGTCTGCGGGCTTGCAGACAGGCCAGGTGCGGGCTTGCCCACCTGAGCCGTCCTGTGGCCATGAGCACCTCTGGGCAGGGAGACGATCTCACAAACCCAGAGTTCTGCCGTCAGCACCAGCAGGGGCCAACGGTCTGACTCTTCCCAGTGACCGAAAGGTGGGTTCCACCCGTGGAGCAGGCCCCAGCACCGCTAACCTAATTGCACGGAGAAAAGAGTCCATCAGGATGACCCAGACTCCCCGCTCTGAAATGCAGGACTCCTGGGCTGGGAGGTGGAACCATCTTGGCTTGTCCCTGCCCAGGTCAGTCTGAGGACAAGAATGCCCGCTAGGCACTGGGTAAGCCAGGTGGGGTTCTGTGCTGCCAAGAGGAAATACTCATTCGAGTCCCAGGAACAGAAAGCATGCATTCTTCCGCCCTTCTCTTTCTTCATCCTACAAACACGTGACAGAGGAGGAAACTGAAGCCCAGAGAAGGGGAGTGATTGCCCAAGGTCACACAGCAAATCAGTGCCAGAGTCAGATGAGAGCTCAGGCTTCTTGACCCCCTTCCTGGGGTACTTTCCATATTCTCTATCACTTGGCAGTTTAGAACCCTCCACCTCTTTGGAATTGGGCTTCAGACGGGGGTTGGAGTGGCCTGCGTGGGCAGAGACTGTCTGTGTGGTCCAGAGTGCTAACATGGGGCTTGCGGATGGTGCCTAAGACACAAACCACTGCTGAGAGAATGGGGACCCGTGGGCCCAGTTGGTGTGAGCTGCCCGAAGCCTCTAGGACGGAAGCTTGGTCTGTAGGAAAGTTTGCAAAGCCCACATTTGGCTCACAGACATATTCTGGTCTTCCCACGATGTTTAAAACAAATTCATGTTAGTTGCCAACACTTAAGAATCAGGGAATTTTTCTTCTTCTTCTTTTTTTGTTGGTTATCTATATAGTAGTGTGTACAAGTCAATTCCAAACTCCCAGTCTGTCCCTCCCCCCACCCTTCCCCCCTGGTAACCATAAGTTCATTCGCTAAGTCTGTGAGTCTGTTTCTGTTTTGTAAATAAGAATCAGGGAATTTCACATAAAAGACAGGATTTCTGGCTTCTTTTGAAGAGTCTCAAAATCTGGCAAAAGCTGGACCGCATTTCCACCTGGCTGTGACTGACAGGAGGTGGGCACGCTCCCTCTCGTTCACCATCTCCACCATCCTTCCCCGTCTCTGTGACCTCCCTGCATCTACGTTTGGGGATTTCAACCCCCCCACCCCCACCCCGCAGCCTCCCATGCTAAAGTCACCCCCTCTCTCATCCTGGTCACCCCAGGGGAAATTCTGGTTCTCATTGGAGGGCAGCTTTGCCCCACAGGGGACATTGGGCCATGTCTGGGTTATCACAATCAGGGAGGGGAGTTACTACTGGCATCTAAAGGGTAGGGGCCAGGGATGTTGCTAAACATCCTACCATGCACAGGACAGAGCCCCAAACAAGGAATTATCTGGCCCCAAACATCGGTAGTGCTGAGGTGGAGAAACTCTGAGCTGAATCAAAAGAGCCCGGGGCCAGGAACGGGATCTGGAGAGGGAGGGTCACCCATGCTGGGGACTGACTGCATACTGAGCATCATGTTAGGCAAGGCGGGGGAGAACGCCAGGATGTGTAAAATGTGGCCCCGGCTCTCTGGGTGCACGGGGGGTGGAGGTGGCCAGCTGAGGAGGGGGCACCCGGAAATGTAGAGGAGGGGGCTCCCTCCACCAGGTACATCAGCAGGGTCTCAAGGGCAGAGGTGCAGTCAGGATGGCCAGAGATGGGGAGGTGAGCATTCTGGGCAGAGGAAACAGCCTAAGCAAAGGTGTGGTGGCAGTAGCAGATGCAGAGGCACACATCTGAGGTGAGATGTCTTCTGTTAGGTGGGAGGGACGCTGGGTGGGAAGCAAGGGCATGATGTTGGAGGAGGAGATTGTGGGCAGGATGTAAGGGGTCTCCAAGTCAAGCTAAGTGGGAGAGAGAGGCCAGCCCATGGGGAATCCTTGCAAAGGTAGTGGAGTATTAACTTTGTGACCTTGGAGAAATCACTTTAATTCTCAGAGCCTCAGTTTCCTCATCTGTTCAGTGGGATAATAAGAGTGATTAAAAACTATCACATGTAGAACTCACCATTTGCCAAGGCACTGAACTATATCTGATGTATTTAATCCTCAGAGAAGCCCTACAAAGCATATAGCACTATTATTTCCAATTGTATAGCAGAGGAAACTTCAAGATATGGATGGGTAGATCAACTTTAACTTTCCCAAGGATACTACTAGTAAGGAACAAAGGTGAGATTTGAACCTAGGCAGTCTGGCTCCAGCACATGCTCTTGGTTGTTCTGCTATTCTGTCTCTCTAGAACCTTCTAGGTGAGTTGTCCTTAAGAATAAATGAAATGCTCCTCTTTTCTCTTGTCCGCCATCATATGTGTGGTTGAATTTGCTCCTCGCCATGTCTTCTCACAAGACTTTCAGGATCAAGCGATTCCCGGCCAAGAAACAAAAGCAGAATCGTCCCATTCCCCAGTGGATTCCAATGAAAACTGGTAATAAAATCAGGTACAACTCCAAGAGAAGACACTGGAGAAGAACCAAGCTGAGTCTATAAGGAACCTCGCATATGAAGTGGCACACATTTATGCTGTGTCAAGGTCAATTGCGTCTTACCATATCAGAACATCACTACTGTCTGAACAGCTACCTGTGTGATGGGAGAAATGGAATGGCTCGCTCCTCTTGATCTTTCCTCACCACTGCTTACTGTCTAGCTCAGTAATAAATATGTGAAACCTTTAAAAAAAAAAATAAATGAAATAAAGCAGGTAAGATGCCCAGCACAATCCTGGCACGGAGTTAGTGCAGAAGCAAGTGACACATTGCACAGAGTCCTAGCCCAGGTTGATGGAGCAAAGCCCAGTTCACAGCATCAACGAAAGGAGGTGCCAGAGACATTCTGTAGTGGGCACATCTGCTCTGTGGAGGGATGGGGGTAGAGGAAGGGTGCCCCTCCACTCAGGTGAGAAACGGCTAAGCCAGGTTTCTGGAAATGCATCTCCATTTGCAGTGCCCCCCCCCAACCCCACCTCGCTGGCTCTTTAACACCTCCAGGACTTTGCTCACTCCATGCTCCCTGCCTGGAATGTTCTCCTTTCCACCTCCACTAAACCCCTTCCGTCTAGTCTATCCCTTCCGACAGAGCTCAGAGGATACTTCTTTCTGGAAGCAGTTCAGGACATGCCCAGGCAGAGTAATCACGCCTTGTCTTTGTACCCAGAGCAATTTTTTCAAACTCAGTTTGCCTCCTGGGGCATTATCTCAGAGCGTCTCAGCCTTCACCGGCATGTCCGTCTCCTGGGGATCTTGGTAAAATGCAGATGCAGGAGGGGGGTCTGAGGTTCTGCTTTTCTAACAACAAGCTCCCAGGAGATGCTTATATGCTGTTGGTCCAGGGAACACACTCTTGAGTCCCAAAGTCTCCGGGCACTTCCTGGGGGGGTCCTTCGTCCTCCACGGACAGGATACTCCTCTGGGGCAGGGGCTTCATTTTATTTTTTATTGTTTGAATTTTATTTATTTTTTTATGCAGCAGGTTCTTATTAGTTATCCATTTTATACATATTAGTGTTTACATGTCAATCCCAATCTCCCAGTTCATTCCACCCCCACCCCCACCCCCACTTTCCCCCCTTGGTGTCCATACGTTTGTTCTCTACATCTGTGTCTCTATTTCTGCAGGGGCTTCATTTTAAAGGCCAGCACGGGGGATGGGGGGAGGAACGGAGGGAGAGTGCTGACCCATCAGTGGAGGGATGGCCAGATTGAATACTTCAGTTTGACTCACAGCATCTCTGTTTCAGCGACACCCTCCTTCCAGAGCTTCAGAAGAAGGAGGCATATCGAGTGCCCCATGACTGAGGATAGCCTGGGGTTATCTCATTGCCAGCTACCCTCAGGGATGAGCACCTAGGGTCGCTAGCTTGTCCTCTAGAAAAGGATGAGATCACTAGTGAGACAGTGAACACGACGATTTTTAATTTTAAAGATTTCTTGCATGCTTCAACTAATCATCTGCGCTTTCAATTCTTACATTTTGTTTTACATTCTGTGATGCTGAAAAGATATAAACATGCCCTTTTTAACATTTTTATTTTATGGGGCAGAAAGCAAAATGGCTGAACTATACAATGAACTCTGGACTCCTGTTCAGCATTGGGCTACTTCCCCCAGGTCACCGGCCATGCAACAGCTTGCTTCTTTCTTTCTTATCTGCCCCCCACCCTCCGTTTTATTGAGACGTAATTGACATATAGCACTGTGTAAGTTTAAGGTGTACAATGTGATGATTGGATATATGTATATATTGCAAAATGTTTACCATAACAAGGTTAGTTAACACATCCTTCACCTCACACAAATACCCTTTTGTTGTTGTTGCTGTTACGGGTGAGAACATTTAAGATCTACTCTTAGCAACTTTCAAGTATATAATATAATACTGCTAACTATAGTCACCACGCTGTGCATTAGATCCCCAGAACTTATTCCTCTGATAACTGGAAGTTTGTCTCCTTTGACCAAAATCTCCTCATTCTCTCTGCCCTCCCCACCTCACCACCCACCAGCCCCTGGTAACCACCATTCTCTTTGTTATTGTGAGTTTGACTTATGTTTTTAGGTTCCATATGTGAGACCATATGGTATTTGTCTTCGTTTGTCTGGCTTATTTTACTTAGCATACTGTCCTCCAGGTTCATCCGTGTTGTTGCAAATGGTAGGATTTCCTTCTTTTTTTAATGGTTGAATAGAATTCATATATATACACATATATACATACACACATATATACACACACATATATACACATATACACACATATGTGTATGTGTATATACACACATATGTGTGTATGTGTATATACACACATATATACATATATACACACATATGTGTGTATGTATATATACACACACATATACATATACACACACACATATATATACACACATATATATACATATATATATACACACATATGTGTGTGTGTATATATATACACACACAAACACATATATATATCACAACTTTTTTTTTTTTTTTTTTGGCCACACTGCTTGGCTTGCGGGATCTTAGTTTCCTGACCAGGGATTGAACCCGGGCCCTCGGCAGTGAAAGCGCGGAGTCCTAACCACTGGACCGCCAGGGAATTCCCCACAACTTCTTTATTCATCCGTTGATGGATATTTAGGTTGTTTCCATGTCTTGATTATTGTAAATAATGCTGCAATGAACATGAGGGTGCGTATATTTTTTCGAGTTACTGTTTTTATCTCCTTCGGATAAATACCCAACAGTGGAATTGCTGGATCATATGGTAGCTCTATTTTTAATTTTTGAAGAACCTGCATACTGTTTTCCATAGTAGCTCTACCTATTTACATTCCCACAGTGCATGAGGGTTCCCTTTTCTCCACATCCTTGCCAACATTTGTTATTTCTTGTATTTTTGAAAATAGCAGAATATTCTGACAGGTGTGAGGTGATATCTCATTGGGGTTTTGATTTGCATTTCTCTGATGATTAGTGATGTTGAGCACCTCTTCATGTAACTATCGGCCATCTGAATGTCTTCTTTGGAAAAATGTCTATTCAGGTCCTTTGCCCATTTTAAAATTGGATTTTTTTTTTTTTTTGCTATTGATTGAGTTGTGTGAGTTCCTTATATATTTTGGATATTAACCCCTTATCAGATATGTGGTTCACAAATATTTTCTCCCATTCTGTAGGTTGGTTGTCTTTTCCTTTTGTTCATTGTTTCCTTTGCTGTACAGAAGCTTTTTAGTTTGATGTAGTCCCACTTGTTGATTTCTGCTTCTGTTGCTTGTGTTTTGGTGTCATATCCAAAAAAACCATTGCCAAGACCAATGTCAAGGAGCTTTTTTCCCTATGCTTTCTTCTAGGAGTTTTATGGTTTTATGTTTCCATCCTTAATCCATTTTGAGTTAACTTTTGTGAGTGGTGTAAGAGAGGGTTCCACTTTCATTCCTTTGCACATGAATATCCAGTTTTCCCAACACCATTTATTGAAGAGACTGTCCTTTCCCTATTGAGTATTCTTGGCTCCCTTGTGAAATGTCAGTTGACCGGACGTGCATGGATTTATTTCTGAGCTCTCACGTCTGTTCCATTGGTCTGTGTAGCTGTGTTTCTGCATGACTCACTTCTGAGCCTTGCCACCAGGCATGCTCCTGGTGACCTGCTCTAGTTCCAACTCTGTCACCCACGTCAAGGAATGAAAACAAGTTTTAACGTCCACTTAAGCTAAAGCAATTAGGAAGGTCACCCTTCTCGGGGAAGAGAGAGTGAGAAAGAGAGAAAAAACCCAGTATACTTTGAAGGTAATCACATCAACTGTTAAACTGTCCACTGTTCCCATTCAAGTTCCACTGGGCAGTTAATGGTAAGCCGAATTCATGTGGCGTGTTATTTTCTTATTAAACATTTGCCTGAGGTATTTGCTTCATCCTCGTCATTAATATTTGGTTAGCCGACCAAAGGGCCTGGGGACCTTTCTTTCTCCAATGCAGGCCCTTGGGACTGGGTCCTGTTTTGCAGGTGGCAGCGAGACAAGCCAGCAGGAGTGTTCCTACTCAAAGTGCACTTCTTGTCCCCCCAGGGAGCAGCTGGCTTTGGGGCTAGTGGCACCTGCAGAAGATGCACTAATCTGGGGTGGATGGAAAACGACTCCATTTGCACGTGGAGAGACCCGAGCAGTGGCTTCTCCAGCAGGGAATCTGACATGCAGCACACAGGCCTGTCTGTGCTGCGACCTGGAGCGTGTGCAGACAGGTCGAATCCTGCAAGCTGAAGTGCAGGTGTCACAAAGCTGCACTGACAGCAGGAACACAGCATCGCAGTGCCCGTTATTGAGCAGCTGCCATGCACCAGGCTTTTATATGCAATTCTCTCCTCTAATCCACCACCCAAAGTAGAGAAATTCCTGTGCCCATTTTATGAATGAGGAAAATTGAGGCACATGGGGGGGAAGTAAATCCCACAAGGCCACACAGCTAGGAAGTGGCTGCACTGAGGTTGGAACCTGGGTCTGCCGACTCAAGACTGGGCCCCTATCAATTTTGCAGCCTAACAAGTCCAAGCAGCTTATCACCCAGCTAACCAATCAATCAACCAGCCAACTTCCTCCTAGCATAAGGAGTTACTGGGTGACTACAGGGTGCCAGGCACTGGAGACAGGGGGAGCTTGAGACAGAATCCTGCCCCAGCTGTATGACATTAAGCAGATTGCTTAACCTCCCGGGGCTTTAGTTTCCTCATCGTAAAAAGGAGCAATAATGCTGCCTCCCTCATTGGGTTAAGTGCCTTAAGTATACGTAGAGTACTCAGAACAGCATCTGCCGCAGAGTAAGCACGCAATAAATGTCACCTACTCATGTGAGATTAATAGGATTGTGATTTTGTAAATGACATTTTGTTTCTGGTACAATGTTTTAAAATTGATTTTCAAACAAAGCAACTTTTTACAAAGCCTGTACCCAAGGGTAGTGGAGGGCACGGCGCACCCGTCTTTCACAGGCCAGCAGGTAGATTCAGACGTCACCCTCTAGCAGCCCTACCTTTAGTCACCAAGAGACAGCCAAGCAGGTCTCAGCCTCCCGTTTTCGTCCTCTCCCTGTGCATCTGGCAAACGCACTGGGGAAGAGGAGTCCTGACCTCTAGGCCCCCGAGTGCCCACGGCAAAGCCTGCCTGCCCCTGCAGCCAAAGCAGGAGCACCCCCGGGCAGGGAGCAGGGGCGCCCGCCCAGCTGCCGAGGCCCGAGGGTGCCCATCTGCAGGGCTGGGGCAAAAGGGAAATCTGTGCTGCTAGCTGGTGCTCAATGGGCTGCAGGGCCACTGAACAAAACCTGCCACTTCACAGCCTCCTTCCTGGAAAAGTATAGTTTGGATCCTGTGTTTGAGTTAACAAGGGTGCAGATGCTGTCAGCAGTTGTTCGTGGTTTCTTTTTTTTTTTTTTCTTTTTCTTGCATCTCCTAAGCCTGGCATCCTAAGGGTTATTTATAAGTTATGTGTCTACAAGGACAACTGCCTCAATGTTCGAAACCCAAAATGACGACAACAGTAACAAAATCAGCACATTTTCTGCTCCAAGGGGGGTCTACCTGTCCGTGCCCCTCATTCCCCGTGGGTGGGCCTCCCCCTCCTCTCACTGAGTTTCGACAAGGACTTTTGCTGCATTCACCTGGGCTCGAGGATGCCATTTTGCCGAATGGCTATAAAGCTGGTAAAAGGACCTGTATTTTTCTAACTCCAGCTGCATATTAGGCTTCCTTTGGAAATAACATGGAAGATTAAAAAAAATTGCAGTTCTCAGAACTTCAGATTTTCTAGCCTATAAAGACTGTGTCCATCAAAGCATGTCCTTGGTCCCTGTTTGCCCCCAGCATCCTTGGATAGGCAATGAGTCTAAGTGCACACACGTGACTGTTAGCACAGGCTATCCAGGTGCTGTGAGCTTGGCTGGTCCCTGTGTCCCTATTGGGCCCAGAGAATCGGTCGCTTCTGCGCGTGCATATTATATACACCTGAGTAAATTGCCTTTATCAGTTTTATTAGCGGAAAGTGCCTGCTACCGCTGGAGACCCTCACCGTACTCTGAAGAGAGGGGATCCAAGGGTTTCCATCCCCATATCTCCCTGTGTCACTCTACTCTCCTCAAATGCTGGCCCTGTCTGTTGGGAGACAGACAGGCTGAACCCATGCCACCCTAAAGAGAGGCAGCTACGGGAACACAGACTTAATAGTCCTTTGAACTTTGACCTTGGACACTGGGCTGTGAGGGAGCTTCTCCCACTGTGGCTGTTCTCGGGGTGTGACTTGGATGGACCCACCCACTAGCAGGCCCTGTCGGCTTCCTCTCCAAATGTATCTTGAATCCAATGGCTTCCACCCCAACCGCCGCCGCCCTGGGCTGAGCTGCTGTCATCTCTCTCCGGGGACATTGCAATAGCTTCCTAGCGGCCTCCCTGCCTCCATCTTACTACCAGTCTGTCTGGTCTCCACCCAAAAGCCGGACTTATAACCAGTCAGACCTGTGACCCCCCCGCCTCCTGCCTAGAACTTTCCGCTGTCTTCTCCTTGCTCTTTGGATAAACTCTGAAGGCCCAACAATGGCATGGAGGGCATGCTCTATCCCTGCCCCCTACCTCCACCCTCAGCTCCATCCTTTCCCGCTCTGGACTTCAGTCGCTGATCTCCGCTGGCCTTGTCTTGTGACCAAGCCAAGCTGCTGCCTACCTCCGGGCCTTGACACGTGTTGCACCCTCCGCCTGACTGCTCTGTCCCTGTCCTTGCCGTGCCCACGTTCCTCTCTCCGTCCAGGTCTCAGTGAGATGTCAGCCCTGCCGCCCCACCCCCCCCCCCACCTTACCTGGAGCAGCCCCTCCCCCCGGTCGTCACCAACTGATTACTGTGCTTTCTCTTTGTCACAGCACTTTTCCATCTCTGAGATCATTTGCTAATGATTGTCATTTGCCCATTGGTTGTCTTTCTCCGCTAGACAGTGAGCAACTTGAGGACAGGGGCCGTTTTTGTCTTGTCGTCACTGTATCTTGGCCCTTGGGACGGTGACTGGTATGGAGTAGATGCTCAATTATTTGTTGAATGAACACATTTATGGACAGTTTGTGCAACATACCCAAGTGGACATCGTATCCAACCTTGGAATCACAGCGGTCTGGGTAGGAAGACTTTCTTCTCTGAACCAACCATGCCAGCATCCCTCCCTTCTGGTGCCTTCCCATTTCCAGAAAACAGAAGCCAGATGATAGACTTCAGTGGGTAGTAGCTGCACCCACTTGCTAGGGCCTTCCTGTGAACCAGACCCCGTGCCTAAGCTCTTTACAGGCATGCAGACCTCCTGATGACCCTACTGAGTAGTAACTACTGTTGTGCCCATTTTGCAGATGGTGAGATGGAGTCACCGATTGGCCTCAACTCATGCAAAGTGGCAGGACTGACTGCAGAGCCAGAGCTCTTAGCCCCTCCCCAAACGCATCTGAAAAGTACAAGATATCTCGCAGGGGAGCTCGAAGCCGGCCACGGGGCAGGAGTGACGATGGCTCCCTAAGAAGCAGCTCTGAGTTGGAGAAGGAACACTGTCTCTGGAGTCTCTGAGGTTGCCCCCTCTTCTTGGCAGCCCCCACAGCACCACAAAACTCGAAGGTGCAGCCACCGGGGTGAGCAAACTAGAGTGAGCCCCAGCGGCACACAGGTCACCAGCCTCTGCCTCGCTGACCATCTCGGGCCTTCCTGATGAACTTGGCCTAAGTCCCACTGGCCTGATTTGAAAGCAGCCACAGGCCTGGAGCAGGGGAGGAAGAATGTGGGAAGAAAGACATTACTGTGGAGGATGGAGCAGGCGGGCAGGAAAGCAGGATTACGGGCTGGCTTTTGTTGGCAGAGGGGAGAGGGCGGTCAGAACCTGCCACTCTGAATGCCCAGGGCGGAAATCCAGGGTCACAAAGGGAGAGTGAAATGAGGACAGCGATTCTTAAGGGGCTGCTCTCATCCCCTGAGGGAGCAGCAGGGGCTGTGGTGTCTTGGGGACATTACAGGGGCCCGGGGGAGAGAAGGAGAGGGGAAGGGAGGGGAGTGGGAAGGAGAATGAAGAAGAGGAGGGGGAGGAAGGCAGAGGAGAGGGGAGGGAGGGAAATGCGTAGGAGAAAGGAGGTTCAAATCCTGGTTTCATGATCTTGGCTAAAAAACTGCATTTCTCTCTCAATTTTCTTGGGACACTGATACCTACCATGTGGGCAGGAAGTCACATATGTCGTTAAAGCCCCTGACCGTGGCTTGGCATATCACAGGTGCTCGGTAATCATTCGGTCCCTTCCTATTTGCCTCCCAATCCCACATTTGGAAGAAGGAGATTGAGCCTGGGACCGAAAATGGCTTCTTTCCTTCAAATCATTCCTCATAGCCCAGATTCAAGTTCACAGGCCTCAGCTACCCTAATACCCAGGCAGAAGGCCTTGATCTTTATCAGGTCAGAGGCTGGCAATGCCTGTAGGCTCACCAGGATAAAGGGGCTCTATAAAAGGGTCACTAGGGCTGAGAGGGGACACATCGTCAGATGTGGCCACAGCCCAAAGGTCCCAGGTGCCTTGACCCTTGGCTGGCAACTTGCCTTCCTGATCCCACCTGGGAACCTGACCTAGTGGAACATTCTGTGCTCCTTGTTGCTGGGTCCCCAAGCCCCTCATTCAGCATACACTCTTAGATGCCCCCTCTGATGATATTAGCCACCCACAGATGGGAGACCTGAGTCACCAAGAGGGAAGGTGACAAGCCCTAAATGACACAGTGACCTAGTATAGAGCTAGGGCTGGAACCAGTGTCTCCTGATCTCCAGAGCAGAGTTCCTTCCACTGTCTGTGGGGGGAGCAGTTCTGAGCCCCAAATCCAAATGCATTGTCAGCTAAAGGCTTCGATGCCACTCTTGGGAGCAAGGAGCAGTCTGGGAGATGCCATTAGATGCTGGAGCGTTGGAAATTCTGGGACATGTTGGTTTTTAGGGCCAAGGATACAGGGTCTTCCATCCAACCAATAGTTACGGAGTAGCCACTATGTGCCATGTACTAGATGCTGGGGATACAAGTTCCTACCCTCTTGGTGTCTTTTGAAATTGGGATCGTTCTGAAAGCTGTGCCATGTGGCCAGCCTATCACACCATTGCTGTCTCCTCTGGAAAGGACATGAAATCGGTACAAGCTTTCTGCCCAGCCCTGCACCCGTGTGTGTGTGTGTGTGTGTGTGTGTGTGTGTGTGTTCGCACACACCCATGGGCTGCAGCTGTTCCCTGCAAGCCAGAGGTTCTGACTTTGGCCTGAACTCTCTTGCTCCTTCTCCCAAATCATCAAGGCCCCCTCTGTTCTCTCTTGTCCTGCTTTGACTTCCTGATGCCATCCAGTTTTCAGCTTCCGACCCCAACCTGCTGACCGGGTGCTGACCTCGGATGCTTTGCTTTGGCCTCTGGACCCTGGACTGTATCTTGCTCTAACTGCACAGCCACTCCTGCTAAAGGGCCCCCATCCTGCCTTTGTGAGGGGCCATCAGCAAATCTGAGGCTCACCCTGATCCCCAGTTACTGTCAACTCTGGCTTCTGCCTCTCATTCTGATCAGGGAAACTCAGGTGCTTGAGTTGGACAGCTTGGCTTGATCTTCCCCTCTGTTGAACAACGCCCCCATTTTCCTTTCCATGGCAATTACTGTGGTGTGTCTGCTTACAGAGATGGAGCAAGACTGGCATAATGGGATGTGTGTGGGCGGAGGGACCCTGGGGAAAGGAAGGGAGAAGTCAGTTCACCGGGGTAATGGATTATCGCTTTTACCTGTGTTCACCTGAGGTCTTTCCTCTCTCCCAGACACCATTTATTGAGCCCTGGGTTAAGCGATTTACATACATAATCTCCCTTAGTTCTCTCTCAGCAACCCTATGAAATAAGGGCGATTATTATCTCCGTGAATCTTGCTTAGCTTAAGCAAGCGGTTGTCAAGGTGTGTTCTGAGGACAGCTGGGTTTCCTGAGACCCATCTAGGAGGTCCGTGAGGACCTCCCCTTCCCAACCACGTATCTGCATGAGGTTGAATTTTCTTCATAAAGTACAACCAAAATAACATATTGCAACAGCCTGAGTGCAGAAACAGGTATGAGAATCCTGCTGTCTTCTGTGGAGCCAGATTTTAAAGAGATTTGCAGAAGTAGAAAATAATGCTGCTCTTTTCACTAACTTTTTTTGGCTTTGGAAAGTATAGTTCTTATTCATAAAATATGTTATTTATATTAACATGTATAATAGGTTTATTGTTATTTTAAAAACAAATAAATATTTAATCTTTTTCAGTTTTAATTTCTAAAATGGTAAACATCAATAAATATAATCCACACGAACAAAAGCTTGTTGGAGTCCTCTCTGATTTTTGAAAATGTAACCACCAAGGTTCTGGACAAAAGTCTGAGAACTGATGTTTTAAGCCAATGGCAATCATCTCATAACACTTGCCAGTGATTGGTTCAGGTGTTCAGGCCTAAGCCTATCAGCATGTGGCATTCCCTTGGTGACAGCTATTGGTTGGAGAATGGGCATGTGACCTATTTTGGACCAATGAGATGGGTGGAGTGTTTGCTATAAGCTGCTGGGCAAGCTCTTCTTGACTGTCTGGCTTATAGGAACACCTTTCTTTCTCTGATGTTATCGTGACCAGATGTGATGTCAGAACTTCAGCAGCTGTCTCACCTCCAGCCTGAGGAGGGAGCTGATGCCCAGAGGAGGGCAGAGCCGAGAGGATCACCAGGAAAGGAAACAGAGCCACAGATCAAGTCAAACTACATCTTCAGGTGCCCTGTCAATGACGCTAATGAACATCTTTATTTTTTATGCCAGCTGGAGTTGGGTGTTGAGTACTTATAGGTGACAGCACTTCAACTGCTATACCCTGTTCCACATATGAAGAAATGGAGGCTCAGGAGGTTAAGTGAGTGCTAGTGGACGGCAAAGCCAGAATCCAAACCCAGGTCTCTTTGTATCCCAAGCCTCTCTTTTTCCCCTACATGATGTAGCTTTCAAGAAAGTTAGGTTCTTGCCTTTCTCTGCCTAGAATCCAGATCACAAGGAAATGCCATGGAGTGGGGCTGCAGGGAGCTGGGCAGTCTCAGATACTCAGGAGTGTCTGCCCAAGTCCCTCTCTTAGCCCCAGAAATGACAGGTCCCTGTCCCTCCTCTGGGAGTTTTCAGGCTGTCCCTGGATCTGCTTGGTACATCCCAAGTTCCCCCCCGCCCCCGCCAGGGTTCCTTTCTCTAACGACCTGGTGAGGCCTAATGACAGTGTGCTAATTAGAGCTTTTGGCTGCAAGCAACAGAAACCAATTCTAGGTAATTTAAGTAGAAAAGGCATGTCTGTCTGGCCAGGTCGCACATCTCCTGGAGGATGGGAGAGTCCAGCCTGGAGGGTTGAAACCAAAATTAATGCCCCAAATCAAACCACTGAACTAGTCCTATGACCAATCCACACTGCTGGGCACAGAAACTCTATCTTGCCTGCTGCCACCACTGACGATGGGCCGACAGGTGCTACCACCACAGTCTCTGGAAACTGAATCCGAATTTGCACGACTTGCCTCTTCTTTGGGTCACTGGCTTCCAGTTTTAGGGTGAGATGTTCGCATCTGATTGGAAACTGGGTCACGTATCCATTCCTTAGCTGCAAGAGATGCTGGGAAAACAAGTAGCTGGCATTTTCAACTTGATTGAGGGAAGCAGGCTCTGCCTTAAAGCAATCGGAGCTTCTCCAAACATAGGAAGGAGGTTTGCATGCTGTGTGGCCCAAAGGAGTGACGAATGTTTACTGTAGAAAGATACTCAGCAATCTGGAGAGCTACTCAGAGGCTCCCAACCAGTGGGTCCGGTGGATCAAATCTCCTCAGTGCCCAGAAACAGGTTTTTCCCAGGGACAGATACACGGCTTTTGGCAGGGGCTTGGACTGTCAGTCATGTAGCACAGCAGGTCCCTCGGCTCCCTAACCAAGTGCAAAGGCACACTCTCACTCAGGAATAATTAGGAGCATGTATGGGCCCAATGCCTGGCTCCGTCATTTACAAGGAGTGTGCCTCAGTTAACCGATGTAACCTCTCTGTGCCTCAGTCTGCTGGCTGTACAATGGGGATAACTACCATACCCCACTGCAGGGTTGTTGTGACAGTCAGAAGTTCAGGTATTATTTGGCGCCTGGCTCACTCACGGGGACTTGTCATAAAACAGCTGGGGGTTCCATCATGCAAGAGCCCTGCTGCACCTGTCTGAGTCTCACCTGCCACCCTCCATGGTCTCCCTCTTCTCTCTCACTGCACAAAATCTGTTCTATGAGAGGGGGCCTCGTGCCTTCCAGAAAGCTTCTCTGACTACCCTGGTTCCCAGTGGTCTCTCGCTGCTTTCAATTCGGACAGCATTCACTCATTCATTCGTTCACCCGACTAGTCCTTCCTTCTTATCTTATTACCCAGCCCTCCTCACCCCCCTCCTCAGCTCCTTGCACACTGGCCTCCCTCCTCTTCCTTAAAGAAGCCACCTTCTTTCTCGTTTGCACTCACTGTCCCTTGTCCCGGAACTCCTCTCCTCCTGATAGTTGCCTGGCCAACTTCTTGTCATTCAAGTCTCAGCTAAAATGTCACCTCCTCCCAGAAGCCCTTCTGATTACCTAAACCAAAGCAGCTGCCCCTCACTTCCCCCTTCACTGGCTCTTATCCTCTGGCCTCAGGTGCTCTCAGCTGACCTAACTACACTCCCAGGGCTGACCAGTGAGGGGAGCTGTGGCAGTGGTCCAGACCATGGAGCTGGGTGGCTTGGGGAAAGGGATGGAGCTTTCTGATACTGAACGTCATGGCCTGCATCAGCGTCTTTGGCAGCACCTTAGCAAAGGGTCACTGCATGATGGAAGGGCGGAAAAGACTTGGGACCCGAGGCCTGCATTGAACTTTCAGAGCCCACTGCCCATAACCCCTGCCCAGCCCCAGCCCTGCCCTCCAGGAAGATGAGCCCCCGGCTAGGTTATACATCAGCAGACGACAGGGCACGGCATGGCCCTTCTTGGCCGTCACTCCCTCCCCGACCCACTGAGCCCTGGCGATCCTGGGGGAACGTTGCTGAGGGCTGAACTGTGAGGGCTTCAGCAGCTGAGACACAGATCGGATCAGTGTTCATGAGAGGCCCTGCTGATCTGGCGGCTTTGCTGATTAGGCTGCAGCAGCTCTAGACCCAGCCAAGGAAAGCACGTTGCTTATACTAATCAAGGGTGGTCTGCACTTCCTGTCTGGCAGAGTTGCCCAGAGCCTGGAGCACGTGCCCCGCGTGTAAGGCATGGTGGGGGAAAGTCGGGGAGGGTGGGGGAGACCGATGCTGGAAAAATCCAAAGACAGCCCTGTGGCTGCATCCTGGTATAGGCAGCAAGAGGCATGGATAATGGGGGAGAGGGCACCAGTGGGGTAGGGTGGGCAAGAAGGAAAAATGGCAAATGCCAGGAGGGCCCAGTTACAGGCACCCTACTCTGGAAGGTGGGGAGCTGGAGCCTGAGACTCACTTTCCAAAACTCAGCCTCCAGCGATGGTGGGCAGGCTGCATTACGGCCATTCATGGGGCCTAGACTCCGCCTACTGTTCCTAATGGATAGAGCACCTGGGGCAGAGGGCAGCCTCTGGGGCCGTTGAGTCGTAAGCTAGCCAGATAAACCTACTTCGCCCCCAGCAGGGCCAGAGGGCTGCATTCTTCAGCCCAAGTAACAGATGTGGAATATTCTGAGTTGATTTCCCCATCATCAATGTGTCATCAAAGGATCTCAGAACCTGAAGAAATGCATGTGGAGGTTCACTCACTCAATTATTCATTCATTCATTCAGCACCTACTGTGTACCCAATTCCAGCCACGGGGAATACAGAGATGGATGATGCCATCCCAGTCTTCAAGAAGCTTAATCTACCCAGGACCACAAACCAGCAATTGAGTGACAGTGCAATCACGTAAGCACAGTGCAATCACGTAAGCACAGGCTGCAGTGGGACACCGACCTCAGACTGGGCGGACAAGAAAGCTCCAGGAGGAGACGATGCTTGAGGTGAGTGAGGAAGGATGCATAAATTCAATGGCTAACGTCTACAGAGCAAGTATGAAGGTGCCATGCAAAGGTCTACGCCCTTGACATCACTAACGTGTCCAGTCTTCCCAGTGACCCTACACAGAGGCGACTATTACAACTTACCCATTTTCCAGATGAGCAAACTGAGGCACAAAGAGATTAAGAAACTATCCTGGAGTTGCACAGTTGGTAAGAGGCAAGTCAGGGAGCAGGAGTGGGCCAGGTGCTCAAGGAGAAAGGATTCCTAAGAAGAGGGACCAGCGGCAAAAGCACGGAGGGGTGATGCAGCGGGAGAGAGGGGGTGACGAGAGGCAGCGAGTTTACAATTGGATTCATGCCCTGCTGATGCTTTGAGTGGCAGCACCCTGGGCTCTGGTGGGTGAGAGACGTGTACATGCGGAAGAGTTAGCTTGAAACCTGCAGCGAGAGGACCCTAATAGCTGATTAATTATACTCTTCATCAACTATTTAGCACCTCCCTTTGTAGCTGGGTCTTGAGCTGGGCTCTGGCTGCTCCACCAATATTTCAGCTGTGCCTTCTTTTCAGCTAAAAATGAGCTTGTCATTGGCACAACTTTTTTGTTTTGTTTTGTTTTTTACATATTTGTGTGGTGCCCTAGCAAATGTCTAGCATGGGTACTTAGGCTTCCATAAATATTAGCACTTCACTTGTAATCTGAGATGTTGAATTTAGTTTTAATTTATTTATTTTTATTTTTGGCTGTGTTGGGTCTTCGTTTCTGTGCGAGGGCTTTCTCCAGTTGTGGCGAGCGGGGGCCCCTCTTCATCGCGGTGCGCGGGCCTCTCCCTATCGCGGCCTCTCTTGTTGCGGAGCACAGGCTCCAGACACGCAGGCTCAGTAGTTGTGGCTCACAGGCCCAGCTGCTCCGCGGCATGTGGGATCTTCCCAGACCAGGGCTCGAACCCGTGTCCCCTGCATTAGCAGGAAGATTCTCAACCACTGCGCCACCAGGGAAGCCCTGGCATAACTTTTGAGACACCTCAGTGAGCAAGGCTGTCTGTTCCTAAGCTGGGGTGAGGCTTTTACATTCAGAGGAGGCCTCCCTTGTGAGAGGGACTTTGCAAACAGCTCTTGTAACTTGCACACAGACTTAAAGAGGACAGATCAATCCTGCCCCCTTTGAGCTCTTACCCTCTCTGGCTTCCAGGTACTGGGGTCTTAGGCCGAGCGTCATAAAAAGCTCCAGACACAATACAGCCAGAAAGAGTTTTTCGATTCTGTACTTTCCCAGCCACTGCTGTCTCTGTGGGGAAAGAGGAGGTGGGCGGCTCTGACCACCGGATGGGAAGGAGTGGGGCAACCAGTTAAAGTTAGGGTTAAAGTGAGGGGAAGGGCAGGTGAGGGTCTTCCTCAGTGCTTTTCCCCTTCCATCCTTCAGCGCTCAGTGAGGGCTTTGTTTCCAAAGGGAAGCCCGCAATATATCCCCCTACCAGCTCCAAGGGCCTCTACTTCTCCTGTGTAGCTCTTGTCATGGGGGCCATTTTTCTCTATATTTTAAATGATTATTTGCTTATTGCGGCGTCCTCCTGTAGACTGGCAGCCTTATGAGGTAGGGTGCAGGTCTAATTTTGTTCATCATTATATCCTAGCACCTAGAATTGTGTCTGGCACATAGTACATGCTCATACATGTTTGTGGAAAGGATGCACAATCCTTCCTTCCTTCTATCTCCCTCCCTCCCTCCCTTTCTTCCTTCCAGAAACTTTCTGTTTGGGTGCTGGGGATACAAGACGAGTCAAATGATTTGGCCTGGGCCTGGCCCTCAGATGGCTGGGCCTGCAGGAGGCCCTCACTGCCCGATGGCAGGAGCTTCCTGGGCTTATCTGCCCACATCTGAGGACGATGAACAAATCTAACCCTCAGCGTGGACAAGGATGGTGGGTGCTGATGCAGAGACAGAAGGTAATTCCAAAGCCTACTTTGGAGACACAATCTGGGGTTTCCCTGCAACCTTCCAGTGCCTTCCCTTTCACTCTGTCTCTTGCAGCCCCTGTAGGGAATGTCTGCAGGGTAGGCTCCTGTGGGCTGTCAGCGGAGGGTAGGATGCTGAGGATGTCTTGGGGGAAACTAGGCTTCAAACAATCCAGGGATTGTAGGATACAAAGAGCGAAAGAGAGAGAGGCAGCTGCCTGTAAAAGACAGATGCCCCCATTTCCATAATGAGGGTGAAGAGAGGGCATCCGGATACCGAGGCAACAGAGATGGCCCAGAGGCAAGCTGCGGGCAACTGAACTCTATTTGCCAGGAGTGTTTTCTCCCTGGAGCTCTGGGAGAATTTAGCGCTTGTGGCAGGTGCTGGGCTGGGTTCCCTGGAGACCTTGAGACTCCATTTAGGCTGGAACGAGAACATAAATGACAGCAGGGCCACCACCCTCTGGCTGGGCTCTGCTTGCTGCCTTGAGAGGGCATTTACTTCTGGATGTCTGCACGGCTCCCAGACCCTTTAGAAGGAAGCCAGAGACCAAAGGCAGGAGGTGGGGAAGGGGGGTAGTGTCAAACTCAAGCACTAGGAAGCAGATCAGTGGATCTGCTGTGGGATCTGGAAGTCTATATACTGGAAAAGCCCCCAAGATAAGTCTGATTCACAGAATCCTGACCTCTAGGATGCCTTTAAAAATACCCTTCCCTGTATCTTTAGAAGGCAGACACAGTGAAAAAAAAATTTCAATTTGATAACGGGAATTTAAAAAATTTCAGCTTTTATAGGTACTGAGGATTTAGGGGTTTGGCTGCAACTTGTGCTTTACTCTGTGTATGTCTTTATATTTTTACCTGATAATTAGCAAAGCCTAACTCTTTTTAATTTTTTGATGTTGTTTATTTATGCCTTCTCTCTCTTTTTTGGCCGCGCCGTGCGGCATGTGGGATCTTTGTTCCCCTACCAGGGATTGAACCTGTGCCCCCTGCAATGGAAGCGCAAATTCTTAACCACTGGACCGCCAGGGAAGTCCTGACAAAGCCTAACTTTTGGATCATTGATGTTGTGGGATCTGGGTGATAGCCAAGGGGGTAACTCAGGGCAAGTGAGGAAGAGAGGATGTTTTCCATGGAAGGGATCATGTTTGGATCATGAATGGGAGAAAAAAAAAAAAAAAAGAAAAAAATTTTCACCTTTTAGACGTCATGGGTTTGGCAGCTTCAGTTTCATTATCTTCACTTTCCGAGGCACAATGTCCCACCAGTGGGGAAGTGCCATCCTTGGGCAATGGAGAGCTTCAACATTTGCAAGACAGACTTCTCCATCAGGAAAATGGGCTTTGCACACAACTGAAAGATCTTTTCCTTGGGGGTGATGCAGAAAGGACTTTTTGCTCAATCTTCCATTAAAGAGAAATTTCAGTTGCCCAGATCAGCCTGTTTCCACAGCGGAGCATTCCAGCTGACCAAGCTTGGCCCAAACCCAAACTTGCTGAATTGGAAAAGGAAAGGTGATTGGCAAGTTCTGAGAAGCCCCCGAGTGGTTCTCATGGCAAGATTCCTGAGTCTTTTCACACTGGATTCTGCCTCTAGGCTTTGGTTTTCATTTGTAGGTACTTTTCACTGATGTTACTACCGGTTATAGTGTGATAGTCGATGCATTTTGTCATGTTAAGACAGAGATTGACAAACTCTTTAATAAAGGACCAGATAGTAAATATTTGGGGCTTTGCAGGTCATACAGTCTATGTCCCAACCAGAGATGGGTAATCTCTGCCATTGCAGGGCCAAAGCAGACTTAGACAATACATAAATGAATGGGTGTGGTTATGTCCCAATAAACTTTATTTATGGACACTGAAGTTTGAATTCCATATAAATTTCACTTATGGAATATTATCCTTCTTTTGATTTTTTTCTCCAACTGTTTAAAAATCTAAAAACCATTCTTGGTTGGCAGGCTGAACATTCAGGAGAGAAGGGGTTGGATTTGGCCCATGGGCTGGAGCGGTGGGGGGCGGTGAGTGTGCAGATTCTTCCAGAATTAGAGCTACACGCCCCTCCCTCCCTGGGAATTCTGTCCTGGGGGACAATGAGTGTTTAGTCACTCTGGACCAGCACCAGGCCCAGAAGCCTTCTCAGCTTGGGTTCCCCCCACAAAGCAGATCCGGAGACAAGGATGTGGGTGCAGGGAGTTTATTAGGGATTTGGTCCCAGGAAGCAAGTGAAGGAGCGGGGAAGGGAGACAGGGAGGGTAGGCTAATGAGTGGGTTAATGCAGTGACAGCTGGGGTCAATCCTCTGTGAGCCACTGAGAGACTGTGTAGAACACACCCAGGACTGTCTCCATGGACGGGTGAAGAAGATGGGGTCTTTATTCTCCAACTCCTGGAACCCATGGCCTGACGTGGCTCCTGTGTCTTTAACTCTCTGGAACTTCTGGGCCTGCTCCAGGTGAGTGTCCGGTCCTGTTCCTGGTGCGTTTCCTGTCTGTTCCTGCTGCACTTCCAGGCCTCCTCCTGGTGGGCAGGTCAAGCATGCTCTGGGGCCATAGGATGTGCTCAGGCAGAGAGACCCAGGAAGCCACCGCGTGGGTGGGAACTATCTGCATGTGACCTCTGGGGAGGGCGGTGATGACAGGGCAGGCCAGGGACACAGTCTACTCTTTGGGGATTCTCCTGCCAGAGGGTGGTTCTCTAAAAGACCTGGCATGATTCTATTATCCTAACGGATTGGTGACCACACTGGCTCCTTTAAACCGTCCCTAGCAATGCTTTTGTATCGTTTTCTGCCTTAGTCCTGACCTGGCTTCCCTAACCCAGCCCACCCCTTGTTCCCCAGTCGGCCCCCTCCGCTCGCTTTGGACACCAGGATTCTTCTGACATATCACTCTGGTCCCACTTTCCCATGGAGGCACAACTTCCCTCCACCATGAGCTGGAGACCCTCTGGGGCTACCCTGCTAGTGTCTGTTCTAGCCCCCAGGGCTCTGTGCCTGCAGGCAGTACCTCTACTGTACTCTTCCACTCCCAGGGGACACAGCCAACCCAGCCTTTGCTCATTTAAGTGCTGTGAAAGGGCATGGCCTCAGGTCAATTCTGTATTCAACATCTAATTAACTACCACTTAATATAATATCTTCTCCCTTTTTTAAAGCGTTGACTGTATGTCTAGCCTTATGCTAAATGTTCTCTATATGTCATCTATAATCCTTCTAGCCACCCTGGGAGAGAGCTTTTATCACTCCCATTTAGTAGATGGGATTAGGGGGACCCCAAGGCCCTGAGGTTAGAAAATACTAGAGCTGGGATTTGAACCCAACTCCGTCTGTTTCCAAAGCCCATGTTCTTTCTTTCAAAATAAATTCTTATGTTACATTTGATATGTAGACAATAATATATTTAGGTGGTGGCCAGGGGCAGGGGAAGGGGGAAATGGGGAGTACAGAGTTTCCATTTTGCAAGATGAAAAGAGCTCTGGAGATGGATGGTTGCATAACAATATGAATGTACTTTATACCACTGAACTGTCTACTTAAAAATGGTTAATTTTATGTTATGTGTATTTGAGCACAAGAAAAAAATGGAAAAAACTATATGTAATACACCTGTAAGGTATGAATTGTAATAATGAAATAAACAGCTGTGAATCCATATAATCAGATGTTACCTATTTGCCTCTCCCTTGTTTTAAACACTTGCGTCCTCCATCAGAGGGTGCTGCTATCAGAGGTTTTGGGTTTTATCAATCCCTTCTTTTAAAAATATCTTTAGGGACTTCCCTGGTGGCACAATGGTTAGGATTCCGTGCTCCCAATGCAGGGGCCCCGGGTCAGGGAACTAGATCCCACATGATGCAACTAAGAGTTCGTACGCCGCAACTAAAGAGATCCCGCATGCTGCAACTGAAAAAGATCCCGGGTGCTGCAACTAAAGATCCCACGTGCTGCAACTAAGACCCGGTGCAGTCAAATAAATAAATATTTTCAAAAAATCTTATTTAATCAATATGTATTCTTAACAGCGTATTGTTTAGTTCCACTTTTTTTGAGTTTTAAAAAAATACCACAATATACAGTCTTTTGTGACTTGCTTTTTTTTCACTCAACATTACATTCCCATGTTGTTGTCTATAGCCATTTCACTGCTTTCTATTACTCTATTAAGTAAATATATCATTTCTAAATTTTTTGGTTTGCTTGTTTGCTTTCGTAATTGTAAACTATAAGCCCATCATGGTAGACTGAATTATTTTTCAGAAATATTTATTGCTCCTCCTGGGGGAGGATTATACTTTCCTCCTAATGATGGCAGATTTGGCTTTGCAACTTTCTCTGGTTAATGAAATGTGAACAGAACTGATGTGTGTCACCTCCAAGCAGAAGCTTTTAGAGTGAGCGCATGATTTGCCTTGTTCTCTTTTCCTCACCAGTGTCTTAGACGGAGGTGGTTCCATCAGCCTGGGTCCTGGAGTGCAGACGACACAGAACAGAGCCACCACTGAGCTGCACTGGACACGAGCGTTAGTGAGAAATAAACCCTTGTTGATAGCTAGTGAGATTTTGGGATCATTTGTTCCTGCAGCATGACTGATCTATCCTGATACATCATGCTCTTTCCACCACAACACAGTGATTCCCAGTGGAGTAGGCAGGGGGAATGGCCATTTTCCTACAAGACTGAATTAACCAGTAACGCATAAAGCCATATTTAACAGGTTAAATTAGGGTTAATATCACCCCCGTCCAGTGTGTGTATTGAGAGTAATTCATTCATTAATAACTAGAAAGTGCTTCGAAGATAATTAGCATTGGGGGGACTGATTGGCACCTCCTACCTGACTTCTGGGGCCCCTTCCTCCCCCTCCCCTTCCTGGTCTTTGAAGTGACTTGCGCACAGAGGGTGCAGGAGGGAGTGAGGGCCGTGCAGAGACTCTCCAGCCTTGGAGTCCAGGTACTGGAAAGGCCAGCTGACACGTCGGAAGAAAAGGTCTGAGCAGGGGAGGGGAGGATGTGCTCACGCAAACGGACTCAGCCAGCAGAGAGGGGAGGAGCAAATCCGGGCTGAGGCCTCTGTGCCCGGAGCCTGTAGAGTGCAGATCAGGCGAGGTGAGCTCACGCAGGACCTCACAATGGTGCTCACAGCGCCGGAAGATGACAGGAATGTCCCCGATGGGTTCATTTCCCTTTCTCATTAAAGCAACGGCAAGGAGGAAGGACAAACGGGGCTGTGTTGTGCTTCCCCTTTTCTCAATTATCATCCAGAGAGGCTGTCGGGAAAGAGGCTCATTTGGTGCCATTTTTATTCCTCGCCACTTTTCTTCATGTTTCTTTCTCTTGTTTCTTTATTCCCAGTGCTGTGGAGGTCCCCTTAACTATTCCCATCCACAGGGCGAGCAGACTCACGCATGCACATACACACACCACGATGAAACCATAATGGGAGAGAGAGAGAGAGAGAGAGAGAGCCGGGCACAGGAAACTAATCTATCCTAATGATAAAGATCATTATGGAGACAAAGAAGGAAGGGAAATAACACATTTCATTCTAATTAGGCCTGAAAGCTCATTACTGGGAACAGGAAAAGAAAGTGATCAAGTAGATGCATGCTGAAAAATGCCTCCTCTGGGCTCCACAGCCTAAGAAATAGCAGGGTGAGGCTGATGGTTCCCAAACTGCGGTTCCTCATGGTAGCCTGGGGGGAGGGGAACTGCAGCGAAGGGCTGTGAGTTTTTTTCAAAAATGTAAAAACCTGCTAATGGAAATTATTATTTTGTTCCTGATAACCCGGCACAGGTGGACAAACTAAAAATGTCAAGTTTCTTTGTTTAGGGCTGGACTTTCATCGGCTCAGTGGTAACTAGCTTGCTGATACCAGTCAGAGGTCTAACTGGTTGTTGACAACATAAGAATTTCTGGGGACTTCCCCGGTGGCGCAGTGGTTAAGAATCCGCCTGCCAATGCAGGGGACACGGGTTCGAGCCCTGGTCCAGGAAGATCCCACATGCGGTGGAGCAACTAAGCCTGTGTGCCACAACTACTGAGCCTGCGCTCTAGAGCCCGCGAGCCACAACTACTGAGCCGGCATGCCACAACTCCTGAAGCCTGCGTGCCTAGAGCCTGTGCTCTGCAACAAGAGAAGCCACCGCGATGAGAAGCCCGTGCACCGCAATGGAGAGTAGCCCCCGCTCGCCGCAACTAGAGAAAGCCCGCGCCCAGCAACGAAGACCCAACACAGCCAAAAATAAATAAATAAAATAAATAAATTTATAAAAAAAAAAAAAAAAGAATTTCTGGGATTGCAGTGGGGGCCCATTTACAGCTGGGATCACGGCATTCCTTCTGAAAGGGACCTCAGGCTCTTCACGGGAAGGCTGATGTTGCTGCCTGGTTAACCACGTCTGTGTTTCATGGCATGGGGGAAAATAAATGATTATTTCATCAGTTGAGGAAAAAAATCTTTCAAATCATGGGGTTCACGAGGAGTAAAATAATAAAAAGAGGCCCTTGGCAAGTAGGGGAAGGGGTGAGAAAGTGGGGAAAGAGAGGAGGAAAGGAGAAATAGCGTTTATTGATCATTTACGTCAAGTGCTAATTGCACTACATAAATAATCTCATCTAATCCTCACAATCACGCTGGGAGTGGTGGTCGTGGTGGTTCATTTATTCATTCATTTAACAAGTATTTCCGGGTACCTCCTAGGATCTAGGTATTGTTCTAAGTGTTGGAAACATAGCAGTGAACGAAACAAAGACCCTGCCCTCATGGAGCTTATAATAAGCAAGTAAACACAGACACATATGTTTAAGTATACATATATATGGCTAAATATACATACATATATGTACACTTAAACCTATATATATTTATGTGTGTAGATATATGCGTGTGTACATACATATATATACACTTAAACATATTATGCTTGTGTGTGTGTGTGTGTGTGTAGTTGTCCCTCAGTATTTCACAGGGATTGGTTCCAGTACCCCCGAGGATACCAAAATCCACAGATACTGAAGTCCCTTATATGAAATGGAATAGTATTTACATATAACCAACTCATCTTTAAATCATCTCTAGATTACTTATAAGACCTAATACAAGGTAAACGCTATGGAAATAGTTGCCAGCACACGGCAAATTCAAGTTTTGCTTTTTGGGACTTCCTGGAAATTTTTTTCCTGAGTATTTTCGATCCTCTGTTGCTTGGATCTGTGGATGCTGAAGCTACAGATACGGAGGGCTGACCTTATTATCAGTGGTTCTCACCTGAGGGCGATTTTGCCCCCCTAGAGGGCATCTGGAAAGTGGAGACTTCATTGTCATGACCGGGGGGATGCGCTCCGGCTATCTAGTAGGTACAAGCCAGGTTACCACTTTGATGAATGCTCGGAAGGAAAATAAAGGAAAAGAGTCTTTGGGGGACCTGACTTAGATTGGGGGAGTCAGAATACTTCTCTAGGGAAGTGGGGACATTTAAGGGGGACCCCGGATGATGGTAGGAGTCGACCAGATGGAGAGAAGGGGGAAGAACGTTCTCGGCAATGAGCTCAGCAGGTGCAAAGGTCTGAAGGCAGAAGATGCTGGGAGCTTCGGAGACCCTGGAAGGAAGCCAGCGTGGCTGGGAGAGGTGGGCAACGGGAGAACAGGAGGGGGCGCCCCTCCGCCGTCCCCAGGCTGGACTCCTGCGTTAACACAAGCTGGAAAGCGGTGATTATCTTCTCATTTCCAGGTTAATGAAGGAGAACTTGGAGGTAATGTTATTTTTGTTGATTCTTGATGTCTTATTACAATGTTTTTCGGAGAAGACTCGATACTGAGAGATAACAGCTCCCTCCCGGGCACTTTCACGCGGACAGTAATGCTCTCCCCTCCCTGGCAGACTCCCTGGGTGAGCGCAGCTTTATGCTGCATGTTAAATGCAGTTCGGTCTCCGGGCCCACTCTGCCCCTACCCCGTCGGCGGACCTTTTCCACCACCAACGTTCCCTTTGAGAAACACACACTTCTCCTTTGGAAGCTCTTGGATAACAACACTTCCTGCTCAGTTGTGAAACACTGTTTAGGGAAAGGCCAGAGGAGGGTCTAGCCTCTGGCTACGCACAGTGTGATCTCTGGAAAAGCAGCCTCGGCCTTACTTGCAACTTGCTAGAAATGTAGACTCTCTGGCCCCACTCCAGAGCTAGTGAATCGAGAATTTTGCATTTTCACAAGAGCCTCACATGATGGTCATGCACATCAAACTGAGAAGCCCTGCTCTAAATGACCTTCAAAAATGCACTCAGCTCTAGGCTTCTATGACCCCAGCAACAATCATCCCCGATTTGGAGAACTTGACTATATATATATATATATATATATATATATATTTTTTTTTTTTTTCCAAAGCAAAGCCAGGCAGACCATACTTCTGTCACACACACAGTATTAAATGCTAATTTTATTCTTTAATTCAGTGACACATTAGAAAGGAATGTTGTGGTGTTAGATGCTCTTTGGGCTTTGTTATTCACAGGCTGCAAAACCCCGGGAGAGTGATATTATCTCTTTCAGGCTCAGTTTCTTCATCTGGGAAATGGGAAAAATAACATCTCCCTAATCAGGTTTGTGTGGGCACGAAAGAAAGCATCTACAGATGTAAAATGCCTGCGCCCAACTTGCCGGCTGCCCTTTTCCGCAAAGCAGATTGGGCTGGGGGACCCAAGTGATAAAAAAAAAATCATAAACAGTAACGCCTGGGGGATGTCTACTAATGACTTAAAGAAAGCAAGTGATTTTCAAGTAGGTCGTATGCAAATAAGCGCTATGCTAATTTCAGAATTATAGCTCCGAGTTAAATAGGACCCCTAACTGTCTCTATTAGCAAGAAGTTTTCTGACTCTTAACTGGAATTCTTGTCTGTGTGCATATGAGGGGGATGAGCAAGCTTGGGGGAAGGTGACTCCCTTGAAATTGTATCCAACTCTGTGCACGTATATTCTTTTCAGTTATGCCAGATTCTACCCTGGGGGTAAAAGATGGGGGGGGGGGGTGTGTGTAAACGTGCCCACTGCTTTTGGCTGTGTCTCAGGGTCTCACTTTTGGAAAGAGCACAGCTTTGGGGAAGGTACTCCAGGCACATCCGGGCCCTGCGCTCACTGTCCTGGGGGAGGGGCCGTCAGTTCCATCAGAGTCCTAAGGAGACCCTGGCCCCTCAACAGAAGAGCTTATGAACCACTGCTGGAGTTACCAACAATGGATCAGGAGTAGCTTTGGAGAAAAATGTCTGGGTTTGAATTCCAGCTCCCCACGTAGTCCCTGAACGACCTCTGACAAATCTCTTCACCATTCCGTGCCTCAGTTTCCTCATCTGTAGATGGGGGTGATAGCAGGACCTACCTTGCAGGGTTGTTATGAGACTTCAATGAAAGAATCCATGTAAAATTCTTAAAGAAGACTCTGGAAGTTAGTAGGTGCTCGATAAATGCCAATTAATTTTTTCGACTTTCTAAAATTGCTTTTATATTCGCAATCCTGCCGACCTGCCCTCCTGAGTGCAGGGGGATGAAAGGAAGTTTCTGGAAAGAGCAAGGTTTTGATGGATGGCGCTCTAAGAAGTGGACCTCCAAACGCTGCTTTGTCATCATCCTGGCGCCCCTCAGAGCTGGGGTCTCCCTTTGCACAAACTCCCCTACTCCGACGTCCGAAACTCTGGACCGCTGGAAGTATTAGGTCTAGAAGAGCAACCTGCATTTATCAAAACCAGCTGTGCGCCCAACCCCAAGTTTGCTTTCCATGCATCATTTTCCATCCCGACAGCCTCCCAAACAGGCCAGTCCCCTTACTACCAACAGGGAAACCAAGGCTTAGAGAGATTCAACAACTTACCCAGGTGAGAGGCTAAAACACGGGAGAAAGGCTTTAATTCACATTCAGGAATGTCTCACCGAGCCACCCTGCAGAGGTTTCAAATGGGCTTTTTAAATTTTTCTTTTCTAGAAAGATTTGAAGTTTTGCTAAATATGCTCTAGCCATGACTATTCAAAATGACCTTCGGAGTCACAGCAAAATTTAAGGTTTGGCCCTAATGACTCAGGAGGTATTTATAGCGTGCCAGTGCCAAGGGCAGCTCAAAGTGGACCCTAAGAGACAGCACAGGAGGAGGAGAAGACAGTCCCTGCCCCGGAGGAGCTCATAATGAGTCTCGAAGAGGAGGAGCAAGCTGCCCGCCAGCACCACAGCCACTAGCAGCTACATCTGCAAACCTAAAAGTCTCATTTAAACAGCCATACCCAGAAGATCCTGTTACCCAGGGCGCCCCCGGCACACTGATGAAGAAACAAACTCAGAGGGAGCAAGAAAGAAGTTAAAGGACTCCTGCGAGGTCTTCCAGGTAGTACGTGGTCGAGGAGGAACTCAAACCCAGGCGATCTGACTCCAGACCCTGCGCTCACCACGCAGTGCCCTGGATCCTACAAACCACAAGACTGTCAGCTCCTAAGGACAGGGGCAGCTCTGCTTTGCTCACCGCCATATCCCCAGGGCTTAGGACAAGGCCCAAACACCTGTGGGATGAAAGAATAAATGAACAACGGAAAACCAAGGCGAGGTGGCAAGCTGTCATGGTCTTGGTGGCAAAAGGCTGGTTTACTGCCCTCTACCCCATCTTGTGCCACAAGGGCCTCACATGATTTCCATGGTCTTGAAAAAGGGGTTCTTTTTTAACATCTTTATTGGAGTATAATTGCTTTACAGTGGTGTGTTCGTTTCTGCTGTATCACAAAGTGAATCAGCTATACATACACGTATATCCCCACATCTCCTCCCTCTTGCGTCTCCCTCCCGCCCTCCCAATCCCAACCCTCTAGGTGAACACAAAGCACCGAGCTGATCTCCCTCTGCTATGCGGCTGCTTCCCACTAGCTATCTCTTTTACACTTGGTAGTGTATATATGTCCATGCCACTCTCTCACTTCGTCCCAGCTTACCCTTCCCCCTCCCCGTGTCCTCAAGTCCATTCTCTACGTCTGCATCTTTATTCCTGCCCTGCCCCTAGGTTCTTCAGAACCATTTTTTTTCTCTTTTTTTTAGATTCCATATATATGTGTTAGCGTGCGGCATTTATTTTTCTCTTTCTGACTTACTTCACTCTGTATGACAGTCTCTAGGTCCATCCACTTCACTACAAATAACTCAGTTTCGTTTCTTTTTATGGCTGAGCCATATTCCATTGTATATATGTGCCACGTCTTCTTTATCCATTCCTCTGTCGATGGACACTTAGGTTGCTTCCACGTCCTGGCTACTGTAAGTAGCGCTCAGTGAACACTGTGGTACATGCCTCTTTGTGAATTACGGTTTGAAAAAGGGGTTCTGCCTCCCGGGCTCAGAGTTTCATATGCCAGTGGTATTTTCTGCCTCCTGTTTCTGCACTGACCAGTTGTGACAAAGTTTGGGAAGTGGCTTGCTGGGAAGCTATGGGGCCAGTTGCTCTGCTGGCTTTTCCCGTACAACTGGCAACACCCTGCTTATCACGGGAGAATTTGCTCTTGGGAATGTGCAGTTTAACCTGGTCATGAGTAACTCCAAGAATACAGCATTGCTGGCTAATGGGACAGAGCAATTAGGCAGTGAATGAAGCTGCCACACGCTCCAAGAATGAGCTCCATGCCCACTTCCCAGAGGCCTCAGGAGCACAAGACGTGCTGCGCTGGAATCCTTTTTCCACTGTTGCTTTCCCCGCGCTGTACTGGGAGCTCCTCAAGGGCAGGCGTTTGGCTCTCAGTTCTCCGAATCCCCAGCATTTGCCCAGAGCCCAGGATAAGTTAGGTCCCACCCCCTTGAATCTGGGCCAGCTTGTGACTGCTCTGACCGGAAGAGCACAGGAGAAGCGATGCCCGTGACTTCTAAGGCCTGCAGCTTCCCATTGGTTCTCTTGGAAAGCTCCCTCTTGGAATCCAGCTGCCGCCTCTAAGAAGCCCAGGTGACATGGAGAGACCCCATGCGGGTGCTCTGATCAGCAGTCACAGCCGAGCCCAGCCTTTGAGTCAGACCCGCCCACTTCTTTAGATGAGTGAAGATGCCATCTCAGAAGTGGACCCTCTGACCCAGCAGGTCCGGTTCTCAGCTCTTTGGGTCACCCCCCAGCTGAGGCCCTAGACTCCATGGAGCAGAAACAAGCTACCCTAGCCCTGTTCAATTTCCTGACCCACAAAATTCACAAGCATAATAAAATTTTTAGCTCAAATTATTAACTCATAATACATCACTGAGTTTTGTCATGCAGCCATGGGAACTAGAACAGCTCTAGAACCAGACCGCCTGGGTGCAAATCCTAGCTCCACCAATTATTACAAACAATGATTTTTGTAAGCCATGAGCCCCCGCAGACCTCGGCTTTCTCATCTACAGAATGGGCGGCGTCCACAAAGACTCTGTCTCAGGAGTTTGCTGCAAGCACTACGTGGGAAAGTGTACAGAAAGCATTTAGCACGTGTCTGGTACAGCTGCTACTGCACTTATCATTAGCATCAGCTCAGGATCTTATGGGGCACCTCACTTTTGTCATATCACCTCTCCCTTCCCCCACTTCTGACTCCCCCTGAGCATATGACACAACCTCATTCTAAAGCCGGTGCAGACACATCTGCTGTGTGGTTGCCTGCAGGGGTCACATATCTGAGAAGCCGGGGTGGAAGCCCAGGACCATGGTTACTTGTCTTCGAGTTTTGTCATGTGATTTGATCTTTCTGAGCCTCTTTCCCTCATTTATAACCAGGGCTTAGTAAGTCGTAAGGATTCATGAGATAGCGCGCGCAATGTACACAGATTAATGTGGTGGCTCGCACGAGGGGCCCATTCGATGGTGGTCATGACGACGTGATTGAGTCTGATTGCGTCCTGAGCATGTCTACTGCATGTGGGAGTGTTTACATTCATGTATAGTCACACACGTCAAATTGTATCCCAATCATCCATTCTGGAGCTCGACTGATCTTCGGGGGGGTGATTCTTAGGCACAGTTCTGTGGTGTGGACTTTTCAGAGCTAGCCTTTGAGTCAATTTGAGCCGATGCGTCCACTTTCTGAATGACTGTGCCAGTTAGAGATCCAGGCTGTTCCTGACCCTGAAGCCAGAGTAAGTCCTGTCTGATGCTGATGGATTGTGATACCGATGGTTCATACCTGGCTGTATTCCCTCTGGAGAGCTGGCAAGGTGACGTTTCTAACATCGATGACATTTTAGTATTATTTACACTTGTAGGTGTAGCACTGAACAATTTACCAACCACTGACTATAAATAATTTCATTTGACTTCTTAATCACAATATACCTAATTATTGGTAAATCATTATGTATTGAGTCTTTTCTATGTTAGGAACTATGCTAAGTGCTTTACATATATTAATTTATTTAATTCTAACAACAACCCCACACAAAATGGGGTGTTTACTCCATTATTTGTGAAATAGATGAGAAAATTGAGGCTCTGAGAACCGGTGACCTGCCCGAGGTCACCAGACAGGTACTGACCCAGCTGGGATTTGAACCAAGACCTGACTCAGCGATCAAGTGCCAAATGCAATGTCATGCTTCCGACAGGTCCTTCTGCTTTTGGCAGAAATGTGTGGGGATTTCAAAGGAGAGGAAAAGGCTCTTCATTTTCTTAGCAAAGTTGAGCTGCAAGATTACCTTCCAAGAAAACCAGGACAAAGTCCTTCAGAAAGATGGAGCCAGGGCTAGGAGGCCACTTTGGGGAGATGAGGCCATTTTAGGCACCAGAAACCAGATCAACATCAACCACGAATTCACCAATAAGTTCATTAACATTCAAGTGACTCCCCTATTTTCGGGGGGATGCGGGAGCTAAAGGTGTCCCCCCTTCCCCCAGCACCTGGGCAAACATGGTGGCCAACAGGAACCTTGGCCATGAAGGCCCAGAGCAAGAGAAGGGGGAGCAGAAGGGGCGTCTACGTGAGCATCTGGAGGACTCCATCTCTGTCCAGCTGAAGTGCCATATGGCCTTTCTCTTCCTTGTCCAAGCCCGCCAGTGGAACTTGGCGGGATTTCACCATAAAATCTGGAGTTGGGGAAAGGTCTGCTCTGGGGAGGCCTATGGTTATCCATCTTCTGGGCCAAGCCATTCATTTGACAGATGGGGAAAGTGAGGCCTGGGGAGGAACATCCCAGACCAAACAGTTAATCAGAGGAATTCTTCTAGAGCAGTGGTTCTTAAGTGGGGATAGAGGGGAGGTGGGTGGATTTTGCTCCCAGGGGACATTTGGCAATGTCTGGAGACATTTTTGGTTGTCATGACTGGGGATAGCTAGTGGGTAGAGCCTGGGGATGCTGGTAAACATCCTACAATGCACAGGACGGCTCCCACAACAGAGAATAATCCAGCTCCAAAATATCAATAGTGCCAAGGTTGAGAAACCCCAGTCTGGGTCCCCTGAGCCCAGGTCTGTGGGGTGATAAAGGCCTTGAGATGTTGGGCAGTTGGGATCAGAATCCACCAGAAATTGTCATTCCATTTTCAAGAGAAGAAGGTTGAGACAGAGCAAATGATTTGTCCACAGTCACCCAGCCAATCCGTGTCAGAGCTGGAGTGAGAAAGCATGTCTGTAAGTTGTTCTGACTTTAAATGCAGCCTTCGTGTCCTTTCACTTTGCCACTTTGTACAAAAAAATCCTTCCTTCTCCCCAGTATTGTATAAGCATTTGTTTAATGTCTATATCTCTCCCCACGGGCAGTAAGGTCCATCAAGACATCTGGGGCTTGGCATATAACAGACACTAAGATATTTGTTGAATTAATGAAAATATTTATAGGATAGTCATGTTAACTGCACATGTCAGATAACAGCAACAGCCTTTCTTGATTGTTTATTTCTGAAGTGCCACGTGCTGTTTGAGCAGTTCACATTTGTTAGCTTGTTTGTCCCCAGCAGCCTCATGAAGTAGTCGCTATTATTATCCACATGTTACAGATGAGGAAACTGAAGCACAGAGAGGAGAAATAGCTTTGTCCTAGGTGACGCAGCTGGTAAAAGGAGGAGCCAGGATTTGGACCCAAGCTCTCGGAGGCTTTCAGAGCCTTTCCCCTGACCATGGACTTGTGGTGAACCTGTGTTGTGTGTCTGTCCCATGCTCTACCTTTGGAGAACCATCCTTTCCCCATCTCATGGGCTGGGCTAGGCAGAGCTGACCCCATCTGCTTACCTGTCAATCAGGGATTGGTCCATGACTCAGGTCTTTCAAGACTGATGGTGGGGAGCAGAGTATAAGAGAGTGCAGGTGACACTGCTAAAAACGCCTGGATCCAGCCATGCCTGAAGGATCCACCCTGGTATTTTCAAATACCTGAGCCATAGCTGTTGCACTTTTTTTTTTTTTTGCTTAAGACAATTTGGGTTGAGTTTTTCTCGCCTGAAACTCAAGGATGTCTGACTAATATAAGTTGGTTTCAATTTGCTCAAAGACCTTTTTATTTTCTTTAGTTCTGATTTCAATGTGAATGGCTTTGCAGTATCCTAAGCGGTAAAAAGGGCTTTTCCAAATCCAGACATGCCTATCTGTAAAAAGGCCTAGAAGAGAACGACAACAGCTAACATTTATTAAGCCCTATGCAGCAGGTACTGTTTTAAATGTTTGACATAGATTGCTCATTAATCCTCACAAACACATGATTTTTTTTTGGTACTATCATTATTATCATCTCATTTTACGGATGGGTAGACTAAGGTATACAGAGAGGGTAAGAAATGTGCTCGAGATCACAGAGCTAGTAAGTCACAGAACAAGACTTGAACCCAAAGCAATCTACCTCCAAATGTCCCATAATTAACTACTACATAACCCCATGTCTGTTTTCCCTGCACAGACATGCATGGAAGTGATGGTCATAAGCCCCGGCTACTACCTGCACACCTAAGGTGTGTCCTCCCAACTATCTGTTCTTTGCTCTGTTGCCAAGAGCATGTTTAATCATCCACCTAGGGCCCCCTCCCCAGCCTGCATCATAATGAGCCCACAGCAGCCACTATCACTGACGCCATCCTGGTTGCTGGCTGCATTTGTGCATGTAATAAACACAACTACCACCAGATCAGAAACTGGACGGGCGACAACAGAGGCAGGGACTGTGTAGATCAGACTGGGGACAGAGAACTGGTGACAATGACAATCCCATAAAGCCATCTTCTCATCTGCTGTCCTCCTGACTTTGCAGCTAGCCTTGGAGGTGCCCTAGTGAGGTGACCTAACATCTGTACAGATCAAAATCCCACTCGGTTTCCTTCTTCCTCCTCTTTTCAGCCAAACAGCTGCTTTTAATCTCTGCACTCCCAGGAATTATGCCACCCCCTCCCCATTACACCAGCACCTCGCAGAGACTGAAGCAGGGGACGTCAACTGTGAAAGTTTATAGGCAACACGTTTTCCTGTGCACCTCTGTTTATGTGGCAGTCACACCTGAACTGAAATCTCTTCCCTCCCAGGAAAGCAGAAATCCCTGAGACTGCACTTCAGATAGATCCCAGAGCATCTCTGTCCTAGTGTTGAGGGCCACAGGCAGCTGCGGGCTGGTGAATGCTTAACCACCAGGTCTGGAGGTGGGGAGGAATGCTGATGTGTAGTGATTGCCAGTTGCCTTGGTGTAAATGCTCTCATTGTCAATTTCAAGCTACCCATGGGAAGCTCACAACATTCCTGAAAAGTTAACCCTTGATTCTCATGAGCCTGGAACAGCTGACTCCAGCACCCCCTGGTCTAGAAAGGCTGGTCTGAGCATCATGCCTCCAAGTTATCTGATTTTCATTATTAGAAGGGAGAGACTGCTTCACGGAAAATAGGCCTTTTTATTAAAAAAAAAAACAAAAAACCTAATGAAAATGCAAGACAGGCTGATTGACTGAACTCCAACCTCCATGCTTGTCCAGCGAATGATAACAACCAAATAAACTTATAAAAAGATAACACTTCACATAAAATCTCTGATTCTCCAACTCCAACTACAATTTAAAAGGATATCTCCTACCTTTTCTCACTTGCCCATAAAGCCAAGGAGAATCACCAGGGACTCCTCCTTGCAAAGGTACAGACTCTGCAAATCTGCTCTCCCCGAAAGGCAAGGATATTTGGCA
The DNA here is from genome assembly GCF_028021215.1 of Eschrichtius robustus. Taxonomy (NCBI): domain Eukaryota; kingdom Metazoa; phylum Chordata; class Mammalia; order Artiodactyla; family Eschrichtiidae; genus Eschrichtius; species Eschrichtius robustus. The sequence continues at coordinate 11,629,086 of NC_090826.1, read as the reverse complement.
AAGCAACAGTTTGGCAAGTGCAGGTAAAAAACCAAGTAAATCCAGAATCCCAGACCTAGTATTTTCTCTCATTTTCTTCTGTTTCTTTCCTTTCTCAAGCTTCAAAAGAGGAAGAAAATTCAACTGAAAGCATTACGGGTATTCAAAAGAAGAATAATCAAACCAGAAGATGTCACGATTCTAATCTTATAGTGAGCAGGGGTCACACCAACATTTCTGGGCTGGATCCAAAAAGATGGGAGAATGGAGAAGGGGATCAGTCCTGACAGTTTTGCTTCTGGCATCCAGGGTGTCAGGCAACATCCGCTTAATTGCTGTTACAGGTGAAGAGATGCTGCAGTCAGCTGCATTAGTTAACCTTTCATCCAGCCAGCCAGCCAGCCAGCCAGCAATTCATGCCAACATTCCTCTGAACAGTCCAAGGTCACCAATGACCTTCACGCTGTTAAATCCAATGGCCAATTTTCCAGCCTCCCCCTCCCCCCTTACGTGACCTCTCTGCAGCACCTAACAGTTTGATCACTTTCTCTTCCCTGTGACACCCATTACTTCGGGACCTTGCTCTTTACTGGTTTGCTTCCTACCTCACCTGCTGCTCTGTTTCTGCAGAGCTCTATTTGTTGGCTCCTCTTCCTCTTTCTGACCTCCAAATGTTGGGGGCCCCAGAGCTCCATCTTTAGGCCTTTTCTCTATCTACATTCACTTGCTTGGTAACACGGCTTTACGTATCATCTCTACGCTGAGGATTCCTAAATTTATATGACCAGCCCTGACCCCTCCCTTGAATTCCAAACTCTTGGGTGATTAACAGACACCTCAAAATGAACGTGCCCCAAACTGAACTCCTGATTTCCCCCCGCCCCATGCCCTCGAAACTCGTTCCTGCCCTAGTCTTCTCCAGCTCAACAAATGGTAACACTTTCCTTCCAGTTACTCACGCTTACATCCCTGGAGTCATCCTTGACCTCCCCTTGTTTCTCCTACCCCACATCCAAGCTACCAGCAAGTTCTGTTGACCCTGAATCCCACCACTCTATCCTACTTTGCACTGCCCCCTCTCCGCTCCCTGTCACCATCTCTTCTTGCCTGGATTACTGCAATAGCCTCCTTATTTGTCACCTGCTTTTCTTCCCTAGAGGCTATTTTCAACACAACATAAGCATACGTCAGATCCCATCTCTCCTCTTCTCCGAATTCACAGTTGGCTCCCCGCTTAGCCTCCCCAAGATCAGGAGTTACAGTAATCATGAGCATGGTCCTGACTTCTTCACACAGCATCTGGCCCTGTCCGTGGATTTTTCCATTTAGGCATGCAAGGACTATTCCTTTACTGCACTTTACAGTTTACAAAGCAATTTCACATGCGTGACCCCACTGAATACTCATAACTGTACTCTACGATATGGCCACTGCTAGCCCCATGGGACCGTTTAAACGTAAATTCATTAAAATTAAATAAAGTTAAAAAAAATCAGTTCCTTAGTCATACTAGTGATATTTCAAGTGCTCGATACCCACATGGGGCTAGCAGCTGCCACACTGGGCAGTGCAGATGTAGAACACTTTTACTATCATGGAAAGTTCTTTCGGACAGTGCTGCTACGTAACTCCCCTATGAAGTAACTTTTTTTTTTTAAACTTATTTGGTTGAGCCGGGTCTTAGTTGCGGCAGGTGGGCTCCTTAGTTGTGGCACGCAAACTCTTAGTTGCGGCATGCATGTGGGATCTAGTTCCCTGACCAGGGATCGAAACTGGACCCGCTGCATTGGGAGTGTGGAGTCTTAACCACTGCGCCACCTATGAAATAACTTTTATTTCCCATTTTGTAGACAAGGAAACAAACCCAGAGAGGTCCTGTAACTAGCATGAGACAGTGGCTGGCCTTGAAGTCTGGCCTTTGGGTTCCAAGTTCCTCCCAAAGCAGGGCAGTTTAAGGGCCTGGTCCCCAAAGACTTGAACCCGAATTCGACTTCTGACACAGGAAGTGAGGTGTTTATCGGCCGGTGATGGCCCCTTGCCATGTTGTCTTTGCAGTATCCATTCCCCCCTCTTCTGGCACCAGCACCCCCATTTTCCCTCGACCCCTTCTTTCTCCTGTTCTCAGTCTGTGAGCCTCAGTGGGGTTGACCCCACTCTGATTCCAGGGTCAGCAGGTGAGTCAAGTCTGGTCAGCCAGAGGACTGCATCTCCTGCACTCAGCAAATGAATGAAGTCAAGAATTAGTAATGCTGTACAACGTCAGGACACACACACACACACACACACACTGTGTGTGAGAGCCATCATGTAGACGGCTCAGGTTCACCGCAGGTGATACCTTTGGTTCAGAATGGGGGGGTGAGGGGAAGATGCCCAGAAAACGTCTTCCTTACTCCCCTGTTGTGGACCCGTGGATAATAAGGGGTGGCAGCCCTACTGAAATAATTTGTGATTGATTTCAATGCTGTAAAATGCCAGACTAGAGCTATTTGTACAGTTATCTCCAGCAGAAAGGGAGTCCTTCAGAGAAGGACTTCCAGAGAAAGGGAGTCCTTCAGACCCCTTGTCTCGAGGAGGTTTGTGTGTAAAAGGAAAGCAGAACTTACCTGAAGGCACACCTCCCCCCTGACTTTTGTTCCTCAGACAGGAAGCTCATGGAGGGAATTAGGCCAGGGGAGCGGAAGAGGTAGTGCTTCCGTGGGTGGTGATATGGAACATTCTAGAAGAGAGGAGACTGGACAATTCCCCAAGCCTTGGAAAGGAGAGTCTGCAGGGCTGTCGATGGTGGGGACTTGTGTCTGGTCTCTGCTAACACGGCGAGGAGGTGGCGGGACTGAAGGGGGAACGGCCGCATGTAGGCATCCCGTAGGGGTAGTGGGTCTGGATGTCACTCCTAATGTCACCAAAGGCACACCCAGGCTCAGACAAGAGTGCTGTCCACCTCTAGGGGACCAGGTGGGCCTGGACAAAGAGCAGGTCAGCTGAGACCACGGTGGATGGAAGACTCCACGTCCATCCTCATATTCCAAACATCAGATATACTCCCTGGATTAACGTGTGACCCCAGGCAGTGGTGTAGGAGCCCTTCCGTATGGTGAGTCCTCATTTCTCACCACTCTGGTAGGGTTGGGCTTGGGCAGATTCTTGCACACTTGGTTGTGGAGTAAGGTTCATGTCGGTAATAATGAAAACACCAGAATCACAGCCAGCCACCACTGTAACCCCCATAGCAACTGCCCTGGGTCAAGAGCTGACTATTGACAATCACTGCGCCAAACTCAAACCTCTTGCTATACTTTAGCTCATTAGACATCATGGCAACTCATGAGGGAGTCGCTACAACTAGTAGTGACTAGTTGTAGTCACATTTTACAGATGAGGAACCTGAGGATCAGAGAAGTTAAGCCATTTTATCAAAGTCACACAGCAAGTAAGGAGCAGAGCTGGAACTCGACCTTCAGTCTCTCTTAACTCCAAAGCTTGCGTTCTTCTCTTTTGAGAAGAAGGGGCTTAATTTCCCCAGAGTTGAGTCCATGAACTCCACCCTCAATGAATCTGCCCAGCAGAGCCCTGGGGGTCAAAGCCAAGGGGTCCATGGCCAGGACCAATCCTGGATGGATTCTAGGATTTTCCAAGAGATGAGACCCTGAGTCCTCAACTCAGCGGGAAACAATCTGAACTTGTGATTTTCTGACCCTCTCTCATGCTTCCCTGGACACCCTGGGACAGTAATGGGGGGTGGGCGCTGGGTGGCTGCAGGCAGGAATGGCCGAGGGCCTGGGACTGGCACAGCCCGGAAGACGGTGCATGGAGCGAGGCTCTTAATAACGCTGGATTTTTCCAGCAGGTTTGTTTGCTAATTAAACCTGCTTCTCACAGTCTCTGCAAAATGCACGCACCTCACTTGGAAGCCTGTAATTGGCCAACAAGAAGGAGAACAGAAGTGAGTATTCAAACATTACCGCCAACCACGGCTCTGGGATATTGATTAGCAAGACACGGAGATGCAGGCCCACTTTCAACCCCTGGAACCCAAGCCAAATCAATATTTCTTCCCTTGAATGGGGAGGAGAAGACTATTTTAATACGGAGCTTGGAAACAGTCTGGGGGCTGTGACATGCGCCGTCCCCGAAGCCATGTTCTGCTTCACTGAAAATGCCATCCTAGGTGAAGGTATAAAAATTCCAGAACTCGTCAAAAGATATTATAATGCCCCAGCCACATGTCCTAATGACTCACAAAATGACTGGCCTCCAGCAGCAGCCTGTAATTAGAGCCGCACTGTGCTGGATATATATACACGCGGGCCCTGCGCTGAGGTCCCGTAACGAGTCCAGAGTCGGCTGCCTGAATTGTGCTCACACGGCAAAGGCCATGAAATGTCGCCGGCTCACCCTGAGAGGTGAGAAGACACATCAGAGGTTGGAAAAGCTTGGACGGTCCAAAACGCAAGTGGAGGATTAAAGAAACAAATTGGAAGGGTAAAAACAGGCAGGAATTGGGTAGATGTGGGAGGGGATGATGGAAGCTGGAAAACTAAAATGAGGCGTCGATCCCCAGCTGGCACAGGAGGCAGCTGCCGTGCTTCCTCAAGATGGGCGTTCCCATTTCCCAGAACATTCCGAGATGCGAGCAGGGACTGGTGAAGGGGAGCCTGGCTTCCTGTGCGGAATTTCATTGGCACAAACAATACCACTCGGTCAAGATGGAGTGGGGTAATGGAAGAACAAGGAAGAAAAACTAAGCAGACCAGAGGCTCCCCAATTCAGATTTCACTCCTTGGCCCCCTATTTCTGGAAGGACGGGCAGAGGTGAGACTGGCAGCAGAGGAGCCCACTGGAGCCCCCAAACTCAGGGCCTGTCTGGATGATTTGGATCTATGTGACCCCACGCTGCCCAGTTGAGAAGTGGCAGTGGTCAGGGATTTGCTTCGAGCAGTGCCCACTGGCAAGCGGTGAAGATTTTCAGCCTCTGGGGTCGGTAATCCTGGGCTCCAATCCCAGGTCTGTTCTGTGTGGCCTTGGGAGAGTGGTTTCAACTCTCTGAGCCTCGGTTTCCTCATCTATGAAATGGCTGCACTCCAGGGAAGGTGTTAGAATAGTGTCTGGCACTCAGTACGTGCCCAAGAGATGTAGCAACAATTACAGATCTTTCTCAGTTTACGATGGACTTTTGTCCCTAAAACCTTTCATAATTTGAAAATATCCTAAGTTGAAAATGCATCTAATACACCTAAACCAACAGAACATCAAAGCTTAGCCTTGCCTACCTTAAATGTGTTCAGAAAACTTACATTTGCATACAGGGGAGTGAAATCATCTAATACAAAGACTATTTTATAATAAGGTGTTGAACATCTCGTGTAATTTATAGAATACTGTACTGAAAGTGAAAAACACAACAGTTGTTTGGGTACAGAATGGTTGTAAGCATATCACTGTTTACCCTCATGACTGCACGGCTGGCTGGGAGCTGCAGTCCGCTGCCCTGCCCAGCATCACGAGAGGTTGCACAGCATATCGCTAGCCCCGGAAAAGATCCAAATTCAAATCTGATTTATGGTTTCTGCTGAATGCATATCACTTTTGCAACATTGTAAAGTCGAAAAATCATAGTGGGAGCGTTAAGCCGGGGACTGTCTGTAGTAGTGGCAGGGAAGCCAAATATTTCTAGGGGTGTCAGAACAGTTCCCCTCCAATGGCCTTGCAGCAGCCCTGGCTGTGCTTATGTGAAGCCGCCCTTGTTTGCTCCTGTCCTTCCTGTGATGAAATTGAGTCTCCATCTCCCCTCTGCCTGCCTGAGTCCAGTCTGGAGCCTTCTATACATCACAGGCTCAGCACAGAAAAGCTGAGGGCACAGAGCCAGGCACAAGCCCTCCTGGACCAGGGGCCGTGCTGGCTGATCTGCCTGCTGCCCACCCCAGGCCTCTGTGCTCTCGGGGTCTCCAAAGACGCGGAGTGAAGCTTACACAGAAGTCAGAGTCCTAGCAAAGGCACTCAGCAGGGTGACTCCTGTTATCACTAACACCACAAACAACAGCACCGGATCTCAGTGGAGTGAGGACCACGTGCTACATCATTTCATCCTCTCAGCATCCCTGTGAGATGGATGCTGCAGCTTCCCCACCTCACAAAGCAGGAACCACGCACAGAGAAGAAAAAGAGCCTGCCGTCCCTGTGGTCCAGGAGGTGGATAGATGCCTCTGGACCCGACGGGCACTCGCCATCAGCGTGGTGGCTGGAGTCTGTCCCGGGAAATCAAATGCTCCAGAATTTCTATTTTGGTCCCCTGGTCTAAGTCAAGTGCAGCTTTTGTCTTCTGTTTCCCTCTCAGCCTGCCTAGCCTAGGTGCAGAATAAATCTCCCCACTCTCGCAGAGCTCACAAAACAACAAATCTTCAAGGGAGGGGAGGAGGGGAGGGAAGCCAAGAGTTGACTCAGAGGCAGGTTTCTGTGGTCCATGGATCAGGGCCCTGGAACATGGTGGGCTCCCCTGCCTGCGGAGGGCCCTGGCTGCCAAGGCCAAGCATGGCAGCCAAGGACGCCTAGGAAAAACGAGCCTGAACTTGGGATTCAGGAGCAGGGCACCGCAAGGTCAGAAGTCCACCACTGTGGGGACGGGGGAGTGGCCATCTGCACTCAGCTCCCGGCTTCCATTCTGTCTTTTCAAATTCGAGTTTATACCATGGCAACACTAGAGTTCTCCAGGGCATCAATCCCAAGAATTCTCCATAGACTAGGGTCTCCCATGGAGACTCTCATGCTGGGAGCCTCAGGATAGGTGCCCGGCGCTCACAGAGCCAGGCCTGAGGCCTTAAAAAGGCAGAAAGGACCTACTGACCTCTCTGGGTTTAGCAAAGTTAGGATCCAGCATTTTCTATTGTTTGCCAGGCTCCAGCCACAAAGGGATGGTAGGATGAGCGTAGCTCTTACCCCCTAGGAACGTACGGGATTGAGGCAAGGGCTCTAGCTGAATCCCAAGGAAATCAGAAGCTTGCTTTCTGTTTAGGCTGCCTTGCTTTAAATAAGGTAATTCATTAAATAATCATCTGTGAGCGAAGGACTCACAGAAGAGAAGTGCAGGGGGAGCTCCAGAGAGCTTACTACACAGGGACCTCACCCCACGGAGGCGACATGTGTTGTTCGCCAGGGTTTTCAACTGACCGGTGAGCTAGGTCGCAGAGCCTTTAGTGAACAGGACCACACATGCCTTTGGTGGCAAAATAAGAGCTGATGGCTGCTGTCTTTTCTCCCATGGTGGAGGTGGTGGCAGAGGCCAAGAGGAGCCCACAGCATAGCTAGCAGTGGCCAGGAATACAGCTCAATTCAACTATGACCGCACAAAATCCTCCCAAGGTCCTACTAAAGGCCAGGGATAGTGCCAGGGCCTGGGGGACAAGCCAATGGATAAGACCCACAACGGCAGTGTCTCCATCAAATCTAAGGTCTAGGGGTGAGGACAGACGTGGACACACAGTTATGATAAAGTGTGGTGAGTGCAGGGCTCTGGGGACATCCGACAGAGGTGACTCCCCAGCAGAGGTGGCCCCTCCAGCATTGGTGGGCCCCCTAGTCCGGAGGATCCAAGAGGGCATCGCATCTGACCTGAGATCTTAAGCAGGGGCTGGACGGGTGACATGGGGATGGGAGAGGAGAAGAACTGATGGGCGACAGGAAGCTGGAAGAGAGTCCCAGGCAGAGGGAACAGCACGTGCAGGGCAGAGAGCTGGGCAAGTTTGAGAAACTGGAAGAAAAGCACTGTGTTCGTCTCCTGGGGCTGCCGTAACGAAGTACAGCACCCTGGGTGGCTTAACACACAGAAATGTATTCTCTCACAGTTCTGGGGGTTGGAAGTGTCGGTGAGCCGTGCTTCCTCCGAAGGCTCTAGGGAAGAATCCTTCCTTGCCTCTCCCAGCGTTTGGAAGTTGCTGGCAATCCTTGGTGTCCCTCGGTTTATATGGTTTATAGACGCATCACTTGAACCTCTGCCTCTGTGGTCACGTGGTCTTTTCCCTGTGCATCTTCACATGGCCTTCTTATAGGGATACCAGATTTTGGGTTAGGTCCCATCCTTATCCAGTATGACCTGCCCTTAACTTGACTAGCTACACCTGCAAAAATTTTATTTCCAAATAAGGTCACATTTTGAGGTTTTGGGTGGACACAAATTTTTAGGGGACACTATTCAACCTAGGACAGTCTGGAGGGCAAGGAGGAGGGGGGCCTGCATGGGGATCGTACATGCAAGGTTGGGGGACCAGCTGTATCTCTGGCTTGGGAGGGGGCTCCCTGGCAAAAAGAATGGTGTTTGCTGGTTGCAACTTCAAGGCTCCTCCATTGAAGGAAGGGCTATCTCAGAAGCAGATGGCAGAGGAGGGGGCGGGGGGAGACCAAGAGAAGCCAGTGTGCAAAGATCTTGCTTCAAAATACACCAAATCAGGAAGATCTGTCATCCCCACTAAGCAGTTGCATTGTAGATTCTATTAAAAGCACAAATGAACTTTAGAAGACAGGTCCTAATAAGCAATTCTAATTATCATCTTCATTAGCTACTCCAGTCCCAGGGCGATCTATTTTCATACTGGGAAGGCACTGCATCCACGTTTGTCTGGGAAAGTCTGTTCCTCTGGCATCTCCAGACGTGGTGTGCGGTGTGGAGAAAGGTGTCTCTGACCTTGGGCAAGGGGAAGAGGTAGAAGGTTCCCCCATGACCCAGAATCTTTGTACTTGATGTTGACTAGTTTCCCATTGCATGTGTCGATACATTTTGGAGGGGCAAAGATCCCGTTGAAGAAATGGCACCTGGGGTTTGCCATTTACTCTGATCAGCAATAAGATTTGGTGTTCCTCGCACAGTGCGGGGCGACACCGATAGCCATTGACACTGAGCAGTCACGTGGCAGGGTCCTGGGAGGAGCCTTTTCCATGTCGTGACTTACGTGCATCCCAAAACGTCACGACCGCCCTGCGGGAGGGGTGTTAGAACCATCCCATTTCACACACGGGGAGACAGTGGTCCAGAGGAGGGAAGGGGGCAACCAGAGAGTGGTGCAGCTGATGCATGGCCCTGGCAATCTGAATCAGAGCCCATCCTCAGCATGCAACACCGTGTCAGATGCTGCCAGATGCTGTGCGGGTGAAAAATCAAGCTGTCCTCCTGCCTGGCTTCTGCCACCAACTCTGCCTCAAGCTTTAGGGCTGTGTCCCGCCCACCTTGGATTTAGTAAGTCCTGTTTGGGAACCATTGTTGAAACAGACCCTTGACATTGTATTTGCAGCTTTCCTCACTTCTCAGTAGGAACCCGTTCCTGAGGTTTAACAACTGTCCTGTAAAGGAGGATTTCAGCTCATCTGACACTTCCTTTGTCCTCGAGCTTGTTGGTGGGGGTGGAATCCACCCCCCTCCTCTGCTGAGCGTCTTGATTTGGGAAGATTCTGCTCTCACTGAGTTGAGATGACTTTTTCCTTTCCTGTCCTTTGCTTGACTCATACCAGAGACTCAGTAATTGCCGCCTAGCTGGATGAAAGAAGGAATTCGCTGAGTGAAAGAATGAATGAGTGAACCAGCTACCTTTCTGCTCTACCCCATCCCCACCCTACGTTCTAGCTCCGCAAGACTATTTACTGTCCTCAAACACACCATGCCCACTGAATCTCTGTGCCTTTGCCTATTTGGTTCCCTCTGCCTGAAATGCTGTGCCCTCACTTCTACTCATGAACTCCTATTCATCACTCAAGGGCCAGTCCAAATTGACCCCTTATCCTCCTTAAATTTCCTCTGAAATGAACTCCTCAGCTGAGCTAATCGTTCCTTTCTTGGGTTCTCAGAGCACTCTACATGTACACACAAAAGGTACTCGTGGAACTTGGATTGTCTTATGGTTATTTACACGTCTGCCTCTCTCTTTGACAGGTGAGATCCTCGAGGTTAGGAACTGAACCCAACTCATCACTGACCCCCCAGCCCTAGTGTTCAATAAAAGTCTCTGAAAGTTAAACAGAAAATTTGAGCTTTGCATCTCTGGGTGAGTGATAGATAGGGAAGGACTGAGTCCACTGGGTCCGGTTGTGTGCTTCTGCTTAAAGCTGCCTTTCAAACACAGAGCCACCTCTGTTCTGGAACATTCCAGGTGAGGGCAGAGGTTTCATCAATCGTATCTCCCCCTGTACCACCACCCCGAACACAGCAGAGCCCTAACATCTCACTGAAGGGTAGGCTATCTGCGTGAGATACAATCTGCTTGCCACACAGAGGGATGAATCTCTCCCTGCCTTTTCTGGACCACTCAGCAGTGCCTAAGACCCATTTCTGCACATTCACTGGGTGATGCCTTTGGCTGGTCATCAGGTCCTGCCCCAGATTGCAAACATGTGGGAACAACAGTGCAGACAACACTCCAGGTGTTTCAAAGCACTGTTCCAGGACAGACCTAGTTCTCAGTGCTGGCACTCATCACGTGATAGTTGCAGAAAAAGGGATTCAGAGACTCAGCTACAGAAAATGTCTCATCCTGGCATACATGGAACTACAGGAGAGACAGGTCCTACTCAAGATCAGATTCCAGCTTTGTCCCTTCCCAGCTGGGCAGATAAACTCTCTTCCATCATCTACAAAATGGGTACAACATAGTACCTGACTCAGTGTTGTCGTGAGGATGAAATGAGACACTGTATGTAGGGGCTATAATACAAACAGTTGAAAACAATAAAGCCCAGGCATTGTGCCAGTAATCATTAACTGGTGAAACTGGCCCTGTGTCCTGATTTGCAAAGCTGAGTGCACCCTGGACCAGATGTAAGGGGCTCAGACAGCATCCACATACTTTGGAGCATACAACAAACATTAGCTCCTATGATTACCATTGCTGTGTTATTACTGACCCAAAGTGCTCCGATCACTATTTGTCAAAAAGTCTGCTTGCATCTTAGGTACCCTCAGGGATGCTGTTTTTAAAAATTTGTTTAAATCATTTTCACCCCTGGCTGATTTTCACTGTTGTCAGTAGGGAAACTCCCTGACATGACTAATCTCTCTTTGTCCCTGGGCTGGGGTTTGGAAGGCACCACTGGCAAAAATCAATCCAAAGCAATTCAACCCGTACCAGGTTTGACTGGAACAGGAGCTGGATTGCACTGGTATGGGAAACCCTCAGGGGTCTCGGCCCCGCAGCACCCCAGAGAGCCAGGTGCCTCAGCCCAGCTTCAATACCCCAATGCAGGGGACCCTAAACTCCTCCTTAACTGAAAGCTTAGTTACTTCCTCTTCTGGGCCCTTAGCACTTAATTCTACAGTTATTACAGCAATTGTCAGGGTCTATTTTAATGCTGATTTCAGATCTGCGTTATTTTCATTCTATTGTTAGATCCTTGAGAAGAGGGGCCATTTCTTGTTCAATTTTTTTTTAATTGAAGTATAGTTGATTTACAATGTCATGTTAGTTTCAGGTGTACAGCAAAGTGATTTAGTTATACATATATATTCATATAGATATCTATCGATACATATCTATTCTTTTTTAGATTTTTTTCTCTTATAGGTTATTAATAAATATTGAGTATAGTTCCCTGTGCTATACAGTAGATCTTTGTGGGTTATCTATTTTATATATAGTAGTGTGTGTATGTTAATTGCAAACTCCTAATTTATCCCTCACCCCTTTCCCCTTTGGTAAACATAAGTGTGTTCTCTATGTCTGTGGGTCTATTTCTGTTTTGTACATCAGTTCATTTGTATCATTTTTTAAAGATTTCACATATAAGCGATACATATGACATTTTGTCTTTCTCTGTCTGACTTACTTCACTTAGTATGATAATCTCTAGGTCCATACACATTGCTGCAAAATGGCATTATTTCATTCTTTTTTATGGCTGAGTAGTATTCCATTGTATATATGTACCACATCTTTATCCATTCATCTGTCAATGGACATTTAGGTTGCTTCCATGTCTTGTCTATTGTAAATAGTGCTGCAGTGAACACTGGGGTGCATGTATCTTTTCGAATTACAGTTTTCTCCGGATATATGCCCAGGAGTGGGATCACTGGATCATATGGTAGTTCTATTTTTAGTTTTTAAAGGACCCTCCACGCTGTTCTCCATAGTGGCTGCACCAATTTACACTCCCACGAACAGTGTAGGAGGGTTTCCTTTCCACACCCTCTCCAACATTTATTATTTGTAGACTTTTTAATGATGGCCATTCTGAACAGTGTGAAGTGATACCTCATTGTATCAATAGTTTTGATTTGCACTTCTCTAATAATTAGTGATGTTGAGTATTTTTTCATGTGCTTGTTGGCCATCTGTATGTCTTTGGAGAAATGTCTATTTAGATCTTCTGCCCATTTTTTGATTGGTCTTGCTCAAATTTACACCCTCTTCTTTCATGTGTCCGGCATACTCTTTAGGCACTGGTGTCAGTCAAGGTTTTCAATTACAAATGACAGACAACTCAAACCAAACTGGTTTAAATAAAAAGAAAATTATTGGCTCACAGAACTGCAAAGTCCAAGGGTAGTACTACCTTCAGATATGGCTTGGCCAACGAGCTTAAGTGATACAACCAGCCCGGCTTCTCTCTCAGCATTACTTGGCTCCCCTCGCTGTGTTGGTTCACTCCTCAGATGAGCTCTCTCCTCCTGGTGGCAAGATGGCTGCCAACAGCTCCAGCCTCATCTTCTCCCTTGTTCAAGTTCATTGGGTAAGCGTGTATCTCTTGTCCAATGGTCTCAGTAAAAGCCTCATTGTGTCTCTCTAGCTCTGACTGGGTCAAATGCTCATCCCTGAACCAATCAATGTGGCCTGGGAACAGTAATGCTCAGGACTGGAGTGAACCCCACCTGAGCTAAATGGATTGAGGTGGTGATGGGGACGGGTGATTTTCTGGAAGGAAACCAGAGTAATGGGTGGTGAGTGAACAGAACACAGCAAAGGTCTACTTTAGTATTCAGTGAAGTAACAAACATTAGGGAGGAAGTCGGATCCTTTATTAGAATTCCTTATGGCTCAATGATAATAATACCCCATTGTTACTTCTTTCCTGCTCCTTCTATTATTCTAGGGCAAGAATTCTGTCTTGGGTTTCTCTCTTTCCACTCCTTCTCATAGGAAGGGCTTTTCAAATCACATGCACTAAGAACAAGAGGACTGAGTGAAGGCAAAACAACCCTCTTGGCAACTTGAATCTGTTGAGAGGCAATTGTTTTCATGAACAACCCGAGCATCAAAACGCAGACAGATGCTTCATTAACTAGATCCAGTTTCTTCCAATAATTTATTTTAGGTCTGTTGAGAAAACACATTACATTTTCAGCTGATAAACTTTGTTTTGCTAAGATGTAGTCTGAAGACGCAGTTAACAAACTCAATATAGCATATGCGTGTGTTGAGTACGGAGTATGTGTAATGTGTACGTGTATAGTGTATATGTGTGCGTACCAAACAGAAAACACCTACTTTCTTTCAAATGCCCATGGAATATTAAAAAAATCTGATGACATACTGGACCACAAGGAAAATCTCAATAAATCCCAGAAGGAAGTCTACAGGCCTCTCTCCCTGACCACAATTCCAGAAAGAGGATGAAACATTTAAAAAGGCATGTCTGGCTACATTTACATTGTATCTGGAGAAAGGATACAGGGTCTCTAGCCCAGGGAGCAGAGGTTCTGCTCCCATGTGAGATGGCTGCTGAGAATGTCATGATGTTCTCCTTCACCTAACCTCGCCCAGCAGCCCCGGCTGCCCGGGATTCAGGATTCTGTGCCAGGGGAGTGAAGACTGGGGTAGGGAACGTCCAGGCGAGGTTTCAAGGCAGAATGGTCCTACCGCCACATCCTAACTGTTTTTAAATAAACTGTTTTTAAATCATCCTTACTGATATTGAATGGTTGCTACAAAGGTCTAAGGAAGTATAATGGGAACAGAAAGAGAAATAGTAGGAATGCTTTAGACACTCAGAAAAGCCTAGAAGGACAAAATAATCCCACCCTCTTTATCAGCTCAAGCAACTGATTATAGCTGGGATAGAGAAAAGACATTGACGTATAAGGGCTTTTGATATCAGGCTATCTTGATAGCCTTAACATACCAAAAGGACATTCTAATTAGATTCAGAGTGGGTGAGTGATAATCAGATCTGGGATCAGATCAGGGTTAAATTAAATGATAATCAGATCTGGGATCAGATCAGGGTTAAATTAAGAATGAAAGAAGTTAAAGATTAAGGAGATCTATACCTCTCTTCCACTTCTCAGAAAGGATTTAAAGTGGATTTTCAAAAATGCATACAGTCATGCGGAGAGTGGGTCAGAGTCTAGACTTTAGAATAAAAAAAGAAGTAGATTTAAATCCCAGCTCGCCCCTCCTGTCACGTGACCTTGGGCAAGTCATCCACCTCTGATTTCTCATCTGTAAAATGGGAGTCACATCATTCCTGCACCTTGAAGGCTTGTCAGAGGGAAATATGGACTAACGCATGAAGAGTGCTTAGTACGGACCTTGCATTGGTTCCAGAACCTACTTGAACTGGCCTGGAAATTTGCCTCTGGTTATGCTAGTGACCACAGAAAAGAGGGAAGCAGGATCAGCTGTAAGGTTCAGCATCCATAAGCTAAAAATAATCAATTACTCAGAACTATAGTTATTATTACACAGACTTGAGAAAATTTTGTCTCGTGGGTCTTCAAAGGATGCACAAGATGAGACAGGGGACAATCTTCGAGATGACATCTTTCCAGTAAAGTCACTGGTGAGTTCCAGAGGCCAATGGAATAAGAATGCAAAAAAAGGTACTTGGGTATCTTTCAATTTTTCTCTAAATTTTAAAGTATGTTGCCTTCAATTCTAGTTAATATTGTCAATACTTAATTATTTCCATGGAGATCTGTTTTTAAGGGAGACGCAGACTGAATTGAAAACCTGTACAGGAATGTTCACGGCAGCATTATTCACAGTGACCAAAAGGTGGGAACGACCCAAATGTCCATCAACCAATGAATGGATAAACAAAATGTACTATATCCATATAATGCAATATTATTCTGTCATAAAAAAGGAATGAAGTACTGGTACATGCTACGACATGGATCAACCTTGAAAACATTATGCTAAGTGAAAGAAGCCAGTCATAGAAGATCAATAGTTAATACAGATCTGTTTATCTGTATTATATGAAATTTCCAGAATAGGCAAGTCTATAGAGATAGAGAGTAGTGGTTGCCTAGGGCTATACACTTAAAGAGGGTGGATTGTATAGTAGGCGAATTATATTTCAATTAAACTATTACAACAAGAAAAAAAGTGGGCCACCCTTGCCATCAGCCATGCTTAAGGGACTTTGAACTGAAACAGCTGGGATGGTTTTTCCCAGATGATAAGCAAAACAGCCTAAGGGGAAAACAAGTGACAAAACATTGCAAAAGATTTCATTGGGACAAAGTCCCCGAATTGCTAATGAATCTGTGGGCATCCTCAAGATTGCAAAAAGAACTGGCCCCCAGAGTTTCTAAGGGGTCCCCTTACAAATCACCGTTAGCCCTAGTTTTTAGAGTCTCACAGTCCCAGGGTTGGGTGGCTGCAGCTTGGTCCACAGGCTTGTGAACGTCAGAAGCAGCTTCCCTGGGTCTGTTTCCTTTTTGGAGCTGCGCACGCATTCCCAGAGTGCTCACCCATTTGACATTCAGTAATGGTAATACTAACAGCAGTGACTTATAGGTCAGACACGGCGCTGAGTGCTTGACATACATTATTTCATTTTATCCTCCTAATACTCTTTGAGGGGGGTATTGTCACCCCCATCTTACAGTGGAGATAAATGTGTCTCAGAGAAGCAACGTGACTTGTGCAAGGTCTTGACCCCGAGTCTGTGGGACCCCAGAACCTGTGCTCTTTACCTTACACATTCCTGGCTCTCTTCTCCCCAACAACTTCTAACCTAAATCTCTCCTGGACGTTTAAGCCCATTTTCTCCTGTTCTGAGTATGAATCGGTCTCCTCTGCAGAAATCCCCATATGTGGCTGAAGATAGATTCCAAAGCCTCTCTTAGCTTTCTCTTCTTAATTAAGCAACTCCAATTCACCCACTTCCCAAAGAGAAGCATTGAGTGACAAGAGAGGAAAAAAGTCTGAGTTCCTGTTGAATTGTAAGATCCCTGACTGAGCCTGCAACAGCCTGACAACAAGTGCGTGCTCATATTTACCCTGGAAGAATGGACACGATGGCTGTTGTCGTTATGAGAAATAAGCTAAGATTTCAGAAACACATGAAAAGTACAGGTTGCTCAGAGACTGGGATCTATCTAAGCGTGAAATATGTATTTTTTCACATTTGTTTGCTAAATGCACGTGTGAGCGGTATTCTTGGCCACCTCTTCCCTTCTTTGCACCCTGTCTCCAATTTCTGTAGCTGTTATCCTTACAAGAACCATAGAATCTCTGAACACCTCAGTGGTGTTTGTCTCCATCTGATTTTATAGTGCAGGCCCCTGCAGTAACTACTACACAACTTAAACCCAAGCCCCCAAGGATGTAAATCATATTATTACCCACCTGCCATATCCCGATGGCGCATTCCAATTATTAATGGGCTCCTTGTTAGTAACATAAGTAGTAAATGCACCATCATTTTGGTGGCTTATTGAAAAATCAATCCCTCAACCGAACTGCTTTGACAATAGCAGTGGAAGCAGCCTCTCCCTCTTTTTAAAGGGGGAAGCAGGTTTCCTCTTCTCTTTCCCCTGGAAACTTCCGTTCCGACTGCAGAGCAAGCCCGTGACTCGGTGCAGTCACAAGACCTCAGAGGTAGTTTCAAATTCCAACCCTATCATTCGCCCCGTGCACTTGAGTGAGCTGTGCCTGGACTTTAGTATTTCCGTTTGGAAAGCGGGATGGATCATTCCTTCTTTGCTTTGGGTTGTGCAAAGTGCCCAGAACACAGGAGCTGCTCAGTGTGAGCTAGTCCCCTTCCAGGATGCACGACGGCCACTGGTTTTGTGTTCTAGGCTGATGCCAAGGCCAAGGCAGACCTAGGACATGTAGCTGGGGCTTGGGCCCTGGCCTGGTTGACCAGAAGGCCACATGCTCGTGCCAGTGATTCATCTCAGTGCAAGACTACACCTGGTCACCTGCCCAACCGGTGGCAAATGAATCCGAAGATGAGGGGCATAGACTTCTAAGGGTGAAGTCGTGTGTGTTTTGGGGGAGGTGCTTGGCAGAGCTGGGGTTGGGGCGTTGGCAAAAATCAAAAAAGGCAGCCATTCAGCCTTCGGGTGAGGTGCAAATTCATTAAGAAACTCTCCTGATCAGCGGGGCTGGGAAAGGATAATTCCGCTCAGAACGAGAGGCAACAGATAAAAATACCTGTGGCGTAGCAGGGGGACAGATATTAAGGGAAGGAACTACAGAGGGGAATCTTCTATTCTTAAAGTCACAATCAATTTAGTGGGTTGGAAACGGGCTGCTAACAGCCCTTGTAAATTCTTGAGTCACAGGACCCCTGGGAACAGGGCTAAATTGAAACCAGTCACTGTCCTACCGCCCACCTCCTCTAAGCCTCGGGTCAGCAGTGCTCCCAGAGTAATTGCACCTGTGCGTCTTTCCAGCGGCTTCCAGAACGAGGTGAGTTTCAGCCCACAAAACCATCTAGTGTTACTGTTTCTGCAAGTCTTCTTCCTGAGAACATTGGCTGGACCCCAACAAGCTCGGAAACACCCGAATGACTGGGAAATAGGCCTCTCCCGCCCTGAACTGGGCCTCCCGGTTTATGGAAGGGATCCTTCCCTTCCCTTTAGGAACTGGGAGAGGGGATTCATATATGGCAAGGGAAACCCCAAAATACAAGGGTCTTCTACAGAACGTGCAGGACCCTGTCTATGTGCTCTGGTAGCCCAGAGGACTAGTCCCCATGCAGGCTCCATAAAAATGTGTTGGGCAAGTGCCTTTTCCTCTCTGGGCCTCAGTTTCTGCATCTGTAAAATGGGAAGGGCTCACTCACAAAGGGCCAGATGGTCTCCTTGGGGGCAACTTGAGGATTCTCGTGGCACTGAGACCGCTGGCCTGAGTCCTCGGGTGGCCCTCCAAGCAGGCAGGTAAGGGGCATACACACGCAATCCACCAGAGGCCAGGTTAGTTGCCCTTGCCTGAGATTCTGCAGCTTCTCTGAGACTCCAATCCAGGCCAGCCCAACTCAGAAACACGTCTCTGCTCCCCAAAGAGGGCTGGCTTCATTCTTCCTCTGATCTTTACTCCTCTGCTAAGGGCCGTGGGCCACTGATGTTCATCAGCTGCAGTGTCTCAGCCCCAACGGGAGCTCCTGAAGCAGGTGGAGAGCTGTGGTGGAACCCGTGTGAGCCAAGTGGCCCCAGGCCAGCTTCCCCAGCTTCCTCAAGCAGCTAATTCTGGGTCAGTGGCAGGATTGGATGGGGGAGGGGCCAGGAGATGCGGCTGGAGCCCAGGGTAGTCACCAAGCCGGAGCCGATCACTCACCAGGTAAGGAAATTCCATTCTTTTGTTCATGCTGTTCCATCTGCCTGGAACATTCTTCCCCTGCCAATTGGCAGGACTGTGTGGGGAGGAGAGCCAGACTGCCTGGGTTCAAGTCCCTCCTCCACCACCTGCTTTAGTTTTGAGACTGTGCAGATGACCCGTGACTCAGATGTTCACCTAAGTAATGGGGCTGCAGGCGGTCCCTACCTCACCCAGGGCAGCGAAAGCTCTGTGAGTCGGTGCGTGCACGGTGTTTGGAACAATTCTGGCACCCGGTGCAAGTGCTGCCTGGCAGGTCCCGCTTGTCATTTGGATCTCACCTGTCCCCTCCTGTTGGATGCCTTTCCTGGTCTCAGCGGCCCCTGCACCTTCTCATCAGAGCAACTGCCACACTGTGTAGTGATCACTCCACGGACACTCCCACCCGCTAAACCGCAGAAGAGGTTCCTCCGGACCCTCCAGAAGAACTTGTTAAGTGAAGGAAGAATGTGCTTGGACTTTGAAGCAAGCCAGGTGAATTCACAGCTCAGCTCTGCCCAGTCCCTAGCTGTGATTTTAGGCAACTCATTTCTCCTTTCTGGCTCTCAGCATCCTCACCTGGAGAACTAATATAAAATCTGGCTCAGTGTTTCTCAAACTTCAGTGAGCAGAGGAATCCCCTGGGGATCTGGTTAAAATGCAGATTCTGATTCAGCAGATGTGGGTGGGGCCTGGGATTCTGCATTCCTGCCCAGCTCCTACGGATGCGGAAGCTGCTGGTCCATGGGCCACACTGACTAGCGTGAGGCTAAGCTCACTTCTATACAGATGTCTGGAGGCTGGCACACAGGGACACTCTGTAAAGGGTGGCTCACAATCTTATTACAGGGGCAGAAAAAAAAGTTTCTGATCACAGAAGCTGCAGTCCGTACCCTAGAGCCCCGGGCCCCATTTCAAAGCCACTTCTCTGAAGCCCACATTTGTCATCTTCTGCCAGTGGCATGAACTCCGGGCAAATGTACCAGTGAGACCATCTGGTCCTTTGGAAATATGCCCAGCATTGCCGATACTGGCATGGGCAGAGGCTGGAAATGCTGACCAAGCCTAGACGCGGTGGCACCTTGTGTGAGGGCCAGGAGGGAGGAGGTGGGGCTTGCAGGTGGGGAGAGGGCTGGGACCTTCTGATGGGGGAACATCACAGAGCTGCTGCCCTGCAGGTAGGACCCGGGCTCTGACTCCCGCCCCGTTCGCAGGCCCTCAGGCATCATCTCACCACCATGTGACTCAGGCGGGTCGACTCCCCCTTCAAGATAAGCTAGGCTGCAGTGTGGAAAGGTGCTGTGTCCACATCCACTCGGCCCCAGCTCAGCTCCCAGGGTTGACTGGATCCGCTTCCTCCCTGAGGCCCCAGGAAAGCCAAACCCTCCAACACGGGCACCTGGAGCTCTCCAGATGCCGGCCCAGGAGGACTGCCCCATGGTGGAGGGAGATGGGAGGCATGGGGAGCTAGGGATGCAGAGAAAGGGAAGGAGAGACAGGGAGACCCCCAAGATAGAGCCCCATAGGAAGATACGCCCACAAGATACAGTCCCATGGGAAGAGCTCCCATTTCTTGAGCATGTGGTGTATGTTGGGTTCTCTCCTCCCTGCTCTATGTGTATCGCCTCATTGAGGTCGGCCTTTGCCATCCCACTTTCCAGCTGAGAACACTGAGGCCTGGAGAGGCGAAGTCAATGCCCAGGTGGTGGGGGAAGAGCAAGGATGCAAGCCTAGCAAGGTGACCCCAAAGGCCCCCTGACTGGGAATCCCAAATGAGCCCCTGGACCGGGTGCCTTTGTTCCCACTGGCCCCCCGCCTCGTCTTTCACCTGCTCCCCGCACAGCTGCACAGCGTCCCTCCTTCAGGCCCCAGGGTTGGGTGAAGTTTGGCCCCTGGGAGCTGGGACAGGGTCAGAGGAGTTGGGAGATTCTGCTCCAGCGGCAGAAGATTCTGTGCCAGGAGCAGGGGCCGAGGATGGCTGGCAGCAGGGGAGCGAGGGGGGCCACCACCCCCGCCGGAGAGCCCCCTAGCTGTGGGGCAGGCAGGATCAGCCTGGTACACACCGGCTTGAAGGATGTTATCCCATCGGCTGGCACCCTGGGCAGCGGTCCCCTGGGCAGGCCCAGCCCAGTGTGACAAGAAGGTGGCAGCCGGATCCACCCGGAGGCAGCTCCATCGCGGTGTGCGTAGGAGTGAGAACCTCTCTAATGCGCCTGCAGAGACATCTCCCAGGAGGGAGGGGTAAGATGGGGCCTGGAAAGGGATGCACATCAAAGACTGGCCCATGCGACAGCGGAAGGGCCAACTCGACGAAGTCCAGAGAGGTGAATATGTGCGAGGGCCGCTCTGAGCCCGGCACCATGCAGGGCCCTGGGGACGCAGAGTGGAGAATGGCTGAGATGCTGCCCGAAAGTGCTGGAAGGCGGGCCCTTGGCACCACAGCCCAAATTGGAAAACAGGTTTCCTTCTGAAATTTGAGCCAAGAAATCATACAGGCACACCCATTTCATTGCACGTCGCTTTATTGTGCTTCACAGATATTGCGTGTTTTACAGATTGAAGGTTTGTGGCAACCCTGCATTGAACAAGTCTATCGGCACAGTTTTTCCAGCAGAATTTGCTCACTTTGTGTCTCTGCGTCACATTTCGGTAATTCTCACACTATTTCAAACTTTTTCATTATCATTATATTTGTTATGGTGATCTGTGATCAGTGATCTTACTGAGTGAAGTAAGTCAGACAGAGAAAGACAAATATATGATATCATCACTTATATGTGGAATCTAAAAAAAATGGTACAAATGAACTTATTTACAAAACAGAAATAGAATCACAGATGTAGAAAACAAACTTATGGTTACCAGGGGGGTAAAAGGGGGGGAGGAATAAATTGGGAGATTGGGATTGACATATACACACTACTATATATAAAATATATAACTAATAAGGACCTACTGTATAGTACAGAGAATTCTTCTCAGCACTCTGTAATGACCAATATGGGAAAAGAATCTAAAAAAGAGTGGATATATGTATATGTATAACTGATTCATTTTGCTGTATAGCAGAAACTAACACAAAATTGTAAATCAACTATACTCCAATAAAAATTTTAAAAAAATTACTATTGTGACTGGTTTTTTTTTTGTTTTGTAGTTTTAAATCAAGGTATTTACATTGTTTTTTAAGACATAATGCTATTACATACTTAATAGACTATGGTCGAGTGTAAGCATAACTTTTATATGCCCTGGGAAACTAAAAAAAATCTTGTGACTCGCTTTATTGCGATATTCACTTCACTGCTGTGGTCTGGAACTGAAGCCGCAGTATCGCCGAGGTCTGCCCGTATATAACTCCCAAGGTCTGGGGCACGGGGAACTCAGGGAGGTACACTTTGCTAGGGGATCGGTCTGATGGCCGGGGATGCAGGGCCACCTTCCTGGGCAGGTGACAGCTCTCTCCCCATCTCTGTGGGACTTTCCAGCTGAAACCTCTCCAGTGTGACAGCCTTCTAAGAAAACATTTTCTGGTTGCCTGGTCTGGGCCGTGCATCATGCTAGGTGCTGGGGCTACAAAGAGGAGTAAGACACAGCCCCCGTCAAGGAGTTTAAAATGCCTAATACTTTTTTTAAATTTTAGATTCAGCATATAAGCGATATCATATGATATTTCTCTTTCTCTGTCTGACTTACTTCACTCAGTATGGCAATCTCTAGGTCCATCCATATTGCTGCAAATGGCATTATTTCATTCTTTTCAGTGACTGAGTAATATTCCATTGTATATAGGTACCACATCTTCTTTATCCACTCCTCTGTCGATGGACATTTAGGTTGTTTCCATGTCTTGGCTATTGTAAACAGTGCTGCAATGAACATTGGGGTGCATATATCATTTCGGACCATCTTTTTCTCCAGATATATGCCTGGGAGTGGGATTGCAGGATCATACATGTGACTGGCGTGGCAGTGAGGTGGAGGGTGGTTGGTGGCAGTGAGGTAGAGTCTTGTCCTACTTCTTAGCTGCGTAACTTAAGCAAGCGACTTAACCTCTCCTAAGCCTTGGTCTTCCCATCTGTACAATGGAGATGACTTTAGTAGCACCTGCCTCCTTGGGTCGGGATGAGGATTTAAGGAGATACGGTCTGCTCGCCATAACTACCTCCTATGCGGTTGCTCAAGAAGGGAGTAGGGTCTGAGAATGCAGACGTCTTGTTGATTTATGTTTTGAAGTGATCAGGGGCAAGCTTTCTTAAAATTAAAGAGAAAGCCTTAGCAGCATATGAAGATCTTAACCAAAAAAGTTGAAAATCTACCCAAGTGCTTTTCTTTACTGCAAACAGTGACTGATTTAGTGGCTTCCAGAACTGTGCTTGCCTGGCTCTGTGCAGCTATGGGGGAGCTGCGAGTGAGATGAAAAAGCTTGAAGACGCTTCTCCCTCTAAGAAAACAATGGATGAATGATAAAGGCGACAGCCTGGATCTGATTTTTAATTTCGATGAAAATGGTCTCTATCAGAAGCGAATGCCCCCCGGGATCAACAACTCAAAAGAGAAAGCAGAAGCCTTTAAATGTGTCCTTTGAGATGCAGAGAAACGACCCCC
Organism: Eschrichtius robustus; assembly: GCF_028021215.1. Taxonomy (NCBI): domain Eukaryota; kingdom Metazoa; phylum Chordata; class Mammalia; order Artiodactyla; family Eschrichtiidae; genus Eschrichtius; species Eschrichtius robustus. Next base: position 11,605,993 of record NC_090826.1, on the reverse strand, counting down.
CAGGGAAGCCGGGTACAGATTCGCCGTGCTTGTCCTCTCCTATGAACCTTTACCGTTTTGGAGTGCCCCAGTTACAAAGTTCCCGAGGTTTTGGAGCGGCCTTGCCAACCCTACTCCCATAAACCGTGCAATTTTCAGTGCATGATTTTACAGAAGGTGGGGTTTCTAGGAACTCACATATGACATTACAGTAGAAATACCTGTGTTAACACGTGACACAAGCTTAGCACAGTGCCTGGTACACGGTAAGCACTCAGTAGACGTTAGCTGCTGTTATTTTTGCTGTTACCGTGTTGATGATGACAGTGGTTAGAATTAATGTATGACAGTGGTAATACACATTCAAATGAGGGGCAGGAGACCTTGGCTCTCATTCCAGGGTGGCCAGTGACCCCGAGACTCCGGTTACCATTTCATGCAAGTCAGCAAGCACGGCAGGACCCCCGCTTCAACTTGAACTGAGTGAAACCTGGCCTTGGGGCAGGGATGGGGTCTCGGCTGCCCCAGCCTCACTTTGCTGGTCTGTAAAATGAGGGCAGGGACTGGAGGACCCCCAGGCCCCGCTGCTTCGATTCCCAGCGACCTCTCCTGACCCAGGCCCTGCTTCCTCAAGCTTCAGCACCAGGCCCTCTTAGCTGGCCCTTCTCCATGCACGTGGCCCTCTCGCTGCCTTTCACACTCTCACTGGCTTTTGTTTCCAAGATGCTCCCGGGACACGCGGCACAGATGTCTCCCACCAACCCTGCCTCCACGTAGCCCTTGGAAGATGCTGCGGACGCCCGGCGTTCACACAGCCCTTGATGAAGTGCCAGGCCGGCGAGATGATGTATAGCGCGCAGGATGGATGGCGACGTTTTAATCACTCATGCGGAGAGCGGGCAGCCGCCTAATGGAACTGTCGGTCTCAATGACAGCCGACGTCTGTAGCTTCAGACTCTCGGAGTGGATGCTCGTGCTCCCCCCTCGGGGGTGCCTCCCGTGGGACTCCAAAATCGGGGCTCCTGGCACCCCAGCGTGCACCCAGAGAAAGCCACTGCTCTCCTAGAAAGGAGGAGTCTGGTAGGCTCGAATATTTCCCCTAACATTCCTGGCTCCCTCTGCACTCTCCAGCCCGCCCACCTCCTGCCCTCGCGACACCTCTGCAGGACGCACAGCGGTGGACACACCCTCCCCATTTTACAGATGAGGAAACTGAGGCTCAGACAGAAAGGACTCAGGCTCAAAGCACAACAGAGGCAGAACTGGATCTGGGTCTCCTTGTCCCACACCCTTATCCTGAAGGTCTGAGCTTGGTGACATCCTCTTGCGGAGAAGAAGAAGATGGTCAGAGAAAGGCAGCAAAAAGGAGGGAACAGACAAGAGAGGGGAGGGCGGGGAAGGCAGAGAGAGGCACGGGAGGGCTCGAGGGTGGAAAAGGAGAAGCAGCAAGAGAGGAGGGACCACACCCTGTGCGTGGCGGCCCCCTTGCCCACTCCTCCAACTCGTATCTGACTTCCACGTGTACGTGACACTCGTTTATTCATCCAACAAACGTTCATTGAGCACCTGCTATGTACCAGACACTGTTCTAGGCCGGGAATACTGCACTGAATGGAACAGATAAACCCCCAGCCTCATGGAGCTGACGCTCTGGTGTGGGAGGCTGATGGGCAAACACACACAGGGAGCATCTTTTGCTGGAACCCCTTTCTCACTCCCGCGCTGCACAGAAGCAGACGTACCAACTTCACTGTGAACCCGAGGCTCAGATTGGAATGTAGAGGTGGAGTCAAAAGAGCAGACCCTTCCCGGGCCTGGGACCCCTCTTCTTTGGCCTCAGAAGCCAAAAATCAGCTCTAACAAGTAAACCAAGACGGCTGTCGGCAGAACGAAGGCCCTCGTCAACATCCGTGTCTGTGTCCACGGGCTTCAGCTGGAGCCAGCGGAGGGGGCCACAGCCACCTCCCGAGCTGGTGGCCGTCTGCCATGGATTGATAATGGCAACTTCAGAAGCCCTTGGCGGGCTGGGGCGGCTGGCACCACGATGTCTGTGAGGTCAGTGTGTGGCATAAATCCGACAGCTCAAATTCTGGAATTGCATAAGCTTTTCAACAGATTGCCAGCGTATCTTTTATTTTTATTGTGCTAGAAACACAAACGAAAACAGCACTGATTTGTCCTTCAATAAACAAAGGCAATAAAAAAAAGGGGGAAAAAATCACTACCCACTTTACATTCCCTGAGCCTACTTCTTGCTGTGATATAGAGCAGGTTATAAAAAGCCCACTTAGAGGGTGCTGTATGTTCCTGCTGCTGTATTGGTCAAGGAAGGGGCCAGAAGAGGCCAGAGGGGCCACGCAGCTTATTTGCTGACAGGGGCCGTGGAGTCAGACACAGGTGGGTTTGGATGAGGGTCTGCTGCTTGCTGGCTGTGTGACCTTGAGTCAGTCACTTAACCTCTCTGAAGTGCAGTCACCTTCCTGTGCAGGAAGAATCAAGTTACTAAAGGTGGAATTGCTTAAGTTAGCACCTGGCACTTAGCTGGTGCTCAGTGAATCCAACATGGATTATTAATCCAATCCATGGATTCATGGATAATTATCACCGTGGTCGGAGTCACTGCTAGCAACAAAATGAGGACGGTAACTCTTCAGCCCAGGCTTACTTGCAGGGCTGGGGTGATACTCACAGGAGATGGTAAATGGGCAAGAGTCTTATTAACTAGTGCGCTGTGCACATAGAAGGCATGATTGTTACTAAGTCCAATGAAACGACTTTTGTTTTCTGTGTCAGCCTTGACCACTAACACCTAGATTCTGTGTTTGTGTGTGTGTGTGTGTGTGTGTGTGTGTGTGTGTGTGTATTTTATTTTTGGTATCTCATGGTCTGATGAAAACAACCAGTGACATTCTATTTCTCCCTTGACTTGTGTTTTTGTGTTCATTCTGCCTGTCTGTGTGCACCTATTTCTCTCTTTCTCATATTTTCCCCCTCTCTCTTTTTTTTTTCTTCTCTTTCTTGGCCTGGGAACTCCTGGGCTACACTTAAGACCACTGGATTTCAAACTCGATTCCTTGAAACCATTTGATAAAAAAAAGGGCTCCATAGTCAAATAAACTTGGGAAATGCTGAATTCAACAGACTTCTTTATTGCAAAGTTCTTGGCCACTTTCCTATGCCAGTACATCCTGAGTCCACAAGACTGTAGAATACAGCAATCCCGAAGCTTATATGTCTATAGAACTTTCCTCCCCACTGTTGGTTGTGGGACTGTGCCTTGCCTTCTTCCAAACACAGGGAGCGCCATTGACCTAGGGCCCCGCTGCTGCCTTTGCACAGAGCCCACACTTCCCCGGGGCTGCTCCCAGCCAGTGATGGAGCATATAACAGGGATTCAAAGTCAGGCCACTCCCGGGAGACAGGGGACTCCTTTGATGGCCAGCTTTGGCTTAAGGATTCCTGGACAGCTTTGCAAAAGCTTCCTTAGGTGGCAGGGCAACCTAGGATGCATCCGTCCAATGCTTCTCTCTCCATCACATGGGGATGACAGCTCACCACCCTTCTCCAGCTCCCTCCATTTTCCCTCACACAGGCATTTCCCCTAATAAAATCCTTGCATGTTTAATCGCATCTTGGTGTTTGCTTCCTGGAGGACCTGGACTAACACACACCTCTTGAACACTAGCACCTTATTAACATCACAAGGAGTACAGGTTTACCACAGAGGACAAATTGAGAAACTAACAGCCCGCCCATCAAGGACATTCAAGACTAAAGAAAGGAGTTGCTCCCTCCTTCTTTCCCTCTACCCACCACCTATCCATCCATCCATCCATCCATCCATTCATCCATCCATCCATCCATCTATCCATCCACCCATCCATCCATCCATCCACCCATCCATCCACCCACCCATCCATCTATCCATCCACCCACCCATCCACCCACCCATCCATCTATCCATCCACCCACCCATCCACCCACCCATCCATCCATCCATCCATCCATCTATCCACCCATCCACCCATCCATCTATACATCCACCCACCCATTTATCCAAGCATGCGCACATCCATCTGTGTATCCACTCCCCCAACCAAGCACTATGGTGGGATGTTGAACAAGTCACTGACTTCCCAAGTATGAAGCTGCCAGCTCCTCAGGCTGCCCTGAGTGGAAGCCAAGAAGCCAAGAAGAGACCGTGGAAGGAGCTCCATTTTCCCTGTCGGAAAGGGACTCTGTCACCTGAGTTGATTCCCAATCGGATGGAACAAAAATCTATCCTACAGCTGCTCACGTTTTCTCCATCGAGAACAATCGCATTTAAATCTTGGCTCTGTGCCCACAGGGATGCCTATAAGACACGCTTCTTATAGCACATGTTCAGCCAGGATGACAGCCGAGGAAGGATGCTGTCTTGTAAAGTGGAGTTGATAAAAGGTGAAGCCTCTTTTAGGAGTCACTGTCAACAATGGGAAAGGTGAGGAAGGGGATGAAAGTTAACAGTTGCCAGGTACCTGCTCCATCCCAGGCCTTTCACTTGCAGCACTTGATTTTACCCACCACAGTAACCTTCAGAGGAGGTCAGTTTAGTTATTACCCCCATTTTACAGATGAGAAGACTGAGGCTCAGAGAAGCAAAGCAACCTGCCTAAAAGGTGAGTCTGGGAAAATACAGTGAGGGTGTGGGTGGGGCAGGGCTCCTATACACGCCTAAAGCAGGCTCTGAGGCTGGGCCAGGGATGCTACAGATAGAAACAGGCTCGATCCACATGAGATGTCAGAGGCTTGCTAATGAGAGCTCAGAGCATACACTTCAGAAAAGGAAACTGGATCCAACTGTATGGGGAGTATCGGGGAGGGAAGGGTGGGTGAAGGGGTCCCAAGAGCGTTACATTTTCACCCACCATCACAGGACATCAAGAGATACCGTCTGCTGTGGATAAGCCAAGAAATAGCAACATACAAATTATCTCAAAATATGGAGATGAGGAGCAAAAGAAACAGCTACAGTGTAGGAAGGAGTTCGCTCTGGGGAACTGGAATAGGGAGGGAGAGGTGGGCACGGGATTGGCATTTTTCATTATAAGCCTTTTAGTACGCTTTGATTTTTTAATTATGTGCATGTATTACTTTAATAAAAGTAAAAATTTAAAAAAAGTAAGAAAAGCGCAAAGGAAAAAAACAAACCCATTGCAAATTGTACTGCTCCTCTGATTCTTCCGTGTAACATGCCCTAGAATGATAGTTCGGCATCAAGGCAAACAGATTTCACATGGAATTGAGGAACAGAGGGATAATGTAAACAGATGTCAGTTCCATTCAGCACAATAATGCCTTTTAGATATTAAAATTCTGGGGGGAATAGTTCACTAAATGATGCAGGACAATGAGGCATTCCTAGGGCTGCTTCCTCACAGGACAGGACAGAGTTGCCCTGGCCCAGACCCTCACTGTAGGGTGGGCTGCAGGCCAGACCCTCACTCCGCCCATTGTACTGCCTCGGTTTCCTCACTGAAGTCTGCTCAGCCCTGCAGGTCTACCTTGTTCTAGAAATAAGAGACGATACCAGACCAATGAATATACTAGAAGAAAAAGAGAAAACACAGACTGGGCCATTCATTCATGCATTTGACAGAAGATGAAGAAGCATTAACTGTGCGCCCGCAGGGTTTAAAGTGCTGGGTATAAAACAGTGAGCAAACAGACGAAAATTCCCGTTTCCTCTTGGCACTTACATTCTAGCCGGGGGTGAGGCAAAGGATAAAAAAGATAAATCAGTAAAAGATACATGAGAGAGATGATGTTGAACGCTACACAGAGAGAGAGGGCAGGGAGGGAGACAGGAAGTGCAGGAAGCTGGGGGACCATTTGGGAAGGACTCACTGGGAAGGACTCACTGGGAAGGGACATCTCAGCACAGCCTGAGGGAGGTCAGAGAGCCAGACCCGCGGAAAGCTGGGGAAAGAGGAACAGCAAGGACAGAAAGAAGCCCGGAGGCCAGAGCACACCTGGCCTGTTAGAGGATTGGCCAGGACCCTGCAGTGGCTGGAACAGGACAAGTAGGGGAGAGTGGAGGACAAGAGGTGATGCAGGTAACTGGCAGGTCCCATCCACTGCCAGGGAGGCCCTGTAGTCAGAGGTGAGCTGGCAAATGTTTAAAAGCTGACTTTACAATCCTCTCCCCTTATTTGTGGCGTTTGCTGATTTCTATAGTGAGGTCACTGAAGGCAGAGTTGGGAAGGGATGGGAACATCCAGCTCCAGCATCTAGAATCCAGCACCCCATTGCCTGTGCCTGGCCTTTGACCCTTTAATGCTGCAGTGATTTTAAAAAGGCTGCCCCCACCCCCAGGACTCTCCACTTAAGTGCTTTGAACAAGGTACGTCCCTTCCAGATTTCGAGCCTTGTGCATTGACACACAGCCCACGTATGGCTCCATTTCTAAGTGAACTACCTGTGACAGTCTGCACAGCCCCACACCTGCCCAGCTGAGTGCACCTCAGGCCTTCACACTTGTTCTTGGCGCTTGGGATGTTCTTCCCTTGATCTTTGCATGATTGGTTCATTCTCAACATTCAGATCTCAGCTCAAATGTCCCTTTCTGAGAGTCCTTCTGGGCTCCCCTGCCCCCATTGCTCTCTTCACGTCACCCTTTAAATTTTTCTTCACAGCCCTTATAACCATCTAAATTAAGTTATCTATCCACCTCTCTATGTATGTGTGTATCTACCTACCTATCTTCTATAATATGAAGTGGACCATGACCTTTCATATCTGGCATCCTGGCATAGCTATATGCATTCCAAGTGCCTGGATAGTGTCTGGTGCATAGAAGGAATTCATTTAATAAATACGTATCCATGACCTTTCTGTCTGATGCCTACAATATGGGTACTTAAGTAAATTGAGGCCCCTGCATGTGTTTAAGCATTTGCCTTCATCAGGGACTAGTGAGGGGCCTGGTGGAAAAGAGGTAAGTTAGCAAGAGGCAGCCTCCAGGCTAAACGACCAGGAGGATGTGGCTCTTTCTGCCTGGATGAGAGTTGGATTTTCCAGCTCCAGGGCAGCCTACGAACGCAATTCGCCTTTAACACAGTTCAGAAAATCACACCCAGAGCCCCTCTGTCACCCACGAGGAACGGCGAGTCATTTCAGCAGGCTGTTTGCAGCTCAATTTCTTCTCAGCATCAGGAAAGCCTTCACCCTCGAGTTCGCGTTTAAGAGAAATTGAACATGCTTGCTAAATGTCTCTCCTCCCTTGCACCTTTATTCCTACAGACATGGATTCTGGAGAGTGGACAATGTGGCCAAAAGTTCAAAAAGGGAGGAGCAGCTGTGATGAGGGAGAAAAGGCCAAAAGGAGATGATTCGCCAGCGATTCGGTGATTAGATCCCCCATCCCAGACTTTCTATGGCCCAGCCGCCTAATCATTTCAATGGCTATTATTTTAAAAAAGGAAAGAATTGACCTCTACAAAGGAGCGTGCTCAAACTGGTCCTCACCGTGCAAGTCCTCTCCCAGACTCGATTAAGGGTAAGATGTGACAAAGTGAGAGAGTGGCATGGACATATATACACTACCAAACGTAAAATAGATATCTAGTGGGAAGCAACCGCATAGCACAGGGAGATCAGCTCGGTGCTTTGTCACCACCTAGAGGGGTGGGATAGGGAGGGTGGGAGGGAGGGAGATGCAAGAGGGAAGAGGTATGGGAACATATGTATATGTATAACTGATTCACTTTGTTATAAAGCAGAAACTAACGCACCATTGTAAAGCAATTATACTCCAATAAAGATGTTAAATAAAATAAAATAAAATAATTGAAAGGGATTCTTCGTCTGAAGCAGCCAGTGAGAACGACACAGTTTGAGGGGAAGTCAGTTTTGTGTGATGCTGGGTGGTAAGGAGGGTCAGGAAAAATAAAGGGCTGCGGGCGGGTTTGGAGGCCCAGCTTGGCATCTGGCTAGAGCTCCTGGACTGACAAGGGCAGGAGGCAGGACAGAGGCCATTTGGCTCTTCCTCCCTTGGAATTACTGCAACGATGAGGAAATGAATGAATACAGGCAGGCTGGCTCCCTTTCTTGCCTGCTCTGCAGCCACGTTGGGAGAGAAGGGACCCTGACGTGCCTCCAAGACCCAGTATTTTCTCAACTTTGCTCCTTCATGTCACAAACTGAGCACCTACTCTGTGCTGGCCATCAGGGACAGAGGGACGAGTAAGAGAAAAACAGTCCCTGTCCCGGAAGATATCATAAAAACGACAGCAACAAAAACCACCAACAGAGAAATAAAAACACAACCGGATAGATGGGATTGTGAGCTCTGCACAAAATGCTGTCAGAAGAGAGAGGCAGGGAAGAATATCTCAGTTGGGTCTTGAAGGATGAATAGGAGTTTTCCTAGTAACGATAACAATCATATCTATAGCTTATATTTATTAAGGACTTGCTTTGCTCAAGAGAGTTTGCTGGATACATTTCAGCTATTATTTTACATAAAAATGATGCCTAGCATTTATTGAATGTCTTCTCTATGTCAGACACTGTTCTAAGCATATATTAGCATCATTTAATCTTCATTAAATTAAATGATTAAATGATGATGACTCTATGGCCCTCCTCATACCCGGCGTGTGGAAACTGAGGTCAGGGAAGGTGGGGGAACGTATCCAAAGTCTCCCAGCCAGTGAAGAGATGACGTTAGAATTTAAACCCAGACAGGCCATTCCAGAGACCCTGGTCCTAACCACTACCCCATACAGCCTTCTCATGAACTTTTCTTCTATGCATCTGAGGAGTGATACAGAGGAAAAGCTAAGCATTAGCACCCTGAAGTCTTCTTCCTCAGAAAATCATTCAAAATAGAAGAATGACCCAAACCAGCACTTTAAAACCCATCCAATCCAGAATCAGTATTATAACAATGGCCACTATTAGATCATCATTATATAATAATAATAATGCTAATAATTCCACTAGGCTGTAAGTTCCATCAGGGTAGGCACTTCTGGCTACTTTCCCCCCCCCCCACTCTTATGTTCCCAGTGCCTGGCATAAAGTACTCAATAAATTTTGTTGAATTAATGATAAGAAACTTTAAATGATGATTTCTATTACATTTTCATGGATTTCAAGAAATCTTCATGTATATTATCACATTCTCATAAATAATATATGTCATAGTAAGGGGCAAGAGGAGGGCATAAGATGCTGCTTGGAGGGACAGGAGAGGTCCTCTTGAGTGGACACAACGGAGCCGTGGCTGACAGTATCCTTGTTTCCCAGACCCCGGACTTCTGGTAAACCTGAACTCCAGGCTAAGGAACTGAATGGACCGTCACCAACTGCTTGTTAAGTGCACAGCTCACCAAAGCCTTGAGGTGGGTAACACAGTTGCTCTGGTGTCTCCTAGCAAGGGTTCTGGGGAGGCTGGACAAGAGAGCTTTCATTTTCGGCCTCTCAGTAGCCCCGTACTCTTTCTCCCAGATGTCCGTGCATTGAGAAGAACTTAATTAACCACAACTGGATGAAGGGTGGAAAAGGAAACTGCCTCATCGTCACCCAGAAAAGACAGAACCCATTTGCCCGACAACCAGGGGCTGGCAGGGGTTGGAGGATGGACACACACCCCCGCTCCCTTGCCCCTCGTCTGGGATACTTGAGACGTGTACTCCATACCGTCTCCCAGAGATACCAGCACGATGAACGCAGCTGCCCACTGTGGTAACTACTCAAGAAAGTACCCTATACTGGCCTCTTTCTCTCCCCTCCCCTCCCCTGTCTCACTCCCCACCACCCCTACCCGTGCTCCTGGGCGCCCCCCCCCACCCCAATCACATAAAAGACAAGTGCTCACATACTTGTCTCAGTGTCTGCTTCTGGGAGATCCGGGTCTAAGACTAGGGTGGGGGCAGAGTGGGCATCGACTGTTCTGGCTACCCAGCACTCATGCCCCTTCCTCTGGCAGCCCTCTGTCGCTCTCATCCTGTGGTCTGCTGGGTTGGCTCCACCCCCAGGCTCCAAGGGTGAGTACTTGACTCAAGCATCCCATGCGCTACACGGAGTGTCTAGGCCAGGGGTTGGCAAACTTTCTCTATAAAGGGCCAGAGAGCACATATTTTCAGCTTTGTGAGCCACGTGGTCTGCCTCAGCTACTCAGCTCTGCCACTGTAGCACCACAGCGGCCTTAGACAATACACAGACAAATGAGCATGGTGGTGTTCCAATACATCTGTATTTTATATAATTTTGAATTTCACATAATTTTCACGTCACTACTGTTCTTCTATTTTTTTTTTTCAACCATTTTAAAGTGCAGAAAGCATTCTTAGTTTGTGGGCCGTGCATAAACAGGTGGTGGGACTGGTGTAGACGCTAGATCCATGACAGAAACTGACCCAATCAAAGACAATCAGCCACAGGATGTCTACTGGGAAATGTGGGAAAGAGGCAATCTTTCCCTGAAAGGGGCAGCCTTTTCCTGTTGAAGCTGCTAAGCTATAAAGATGTATCTTGGAAATTCCATGGGATAGTACGGAGACATTCAGCTTAAGGACAACACATAGGACAAGAGATCCCAGAGATGGGTGGGTTGGGCTGAGGGAGGAGAAGAGGCGGGGGGAGAGAGAGAGAATCAAGTAGTGATGACATCTTTTAAGCCCCAGGATCCAGCCATGCCTGACGCCAGACACTCTTGGATTTTCACTTTCAAGAGCTAATAAATTCACTTATTTTTGCTTCTGTCTATTTGAGTTGGGTTTCTGCCGCTTGCAACCCAAAGAGTCCTGAGTAACAGAGGATTTCCACTTTCAAGAGCTAATAAATTCACTTATTTTTGCTTCTGTCTATTTGAGTTGGGTTTCTGCCGCTTGCAACCCGAAGAGTCCTGAGTAACATAGGATTTCAGAGGAGGCTTCCCGGAGAAGGTAAAATTGGAGGTAGCCTTAAAGGACAGGTGGGGGGGCGGCCTGCATGTCTGCAAAGTTGCTTGTTACTTCCCTGTCTCAGTTTCCCATTCAGTGGGCAAAACACTCTGTTAACTCAGACTCCAGATGGGTTTCTATTCATAATTTTGTAGAACCTCGGAGGTAAGCTCAACACTTCTTGTCGGATTGAGAGCGCTAACAAGCAGTGCTGTGTGTTAGGCAGAGTAAATCAATGCCTTCATGGCGGTATGTGGGCCAGGCTGCTGGGAAACTCTGCTGAACAGAAGGCAACACGCAGGGCCCACGTCCCCACGCTATGAGATACAAGGAGACTGCAGCGTTTTCCTTTATTAAAGACAGGATTGACGAGTGATGTTGGCCAGACTCCGCCAGGTGGTGGAGGAGGGGGCAGGAAGGGAGGGGTCCCATTTCCCTCAGGAGGCCATAGCATCAGAGGGACCTGAAGCTGGGGATTATCCAAAGCGTGAGAAGCACTTCCGGCCTGGGTGGAGGAGGACCGAGGGTCAACGTGGGGGAGCTCACGTGAGTCATCAGGTTGAAGGATGGGCAGCAGGAAGGGGCATGGGAGGGCAGGAGCCTGGTGAACCTAGGCGTGGTCCAGACAATGACAGGTGAGGTAAGAACGAGGCAGAAGGGGCCACCTGGCATTCAGTCTGCCCAGCATGATAGCACCTCAGTCTCTTCCTTCCCTCTCGGCTCACTTTGCAGACTCCTGGGGCAGGCACCTGACTCCAGCCTCACAATTAAAGCACAGCACCCCTGGGCCTCAGTGATCAGTTCAGGGATGGCCGTGTCTCCCAAGATGGGCCAAAGAGAGCTCTCGCTAGAGCTGGAACTGCTACTATTTCCTTTCTCGTCCAAGATGCATAGAACATAAGTCCAGAGCTTCTAATGGCCACTCGCTATGATTCAGGGAGGGCCTGTCTGAGACGGAAGTCAACACAGAGGAAGAAAGAGTCTAGAAAGAGAGAGATTCATGATGACATCATTTGAGCCTCCGGATCCAGCTGTTCCGGAAGCCAACTATCCTTGGACTTTCTAATAATAGGTACCAATAACTACTCTCCCCCATCTTTTTAATATTGAACTTTTTCCCCCTGCCTAACCAAAAGCATCTTGACCAATACAGCCATGATGAAAGCTCATGTGCTGGGGGCTAGTTGTTAGTGCCACTTTTACCTGCCCCCACTAGCAAGGGCTGGGGCAGACAGGACCTTTAGGATAAAGTCTAAACTCAGGTTGGCTCATAAGACCCGCTGGTATCTCATGTCTGTCCGTCTTCCCAGGCTCACTTTCTATGCTCTGGCTATACCTCCTCTCATTCCTGGAAACGGATCTGGCATCTTCCTCTGTTGAGACCCTTACACACGTCATTCTCTCTGTCTGCAGCACTCACGTTTGCTTCTGTGGGCGCCTCACGCATCCACCTGGCCATCACCAACACACACACACACGAGATAAGCTGGCAAACTTTTACTCATTTTTTATTCTTGGCTTCAATATCATTCTTCCTAGAAAGATTTCTGTGATGCCCTCCATCCCTACTGTTTATTCCTAAATAATTCTGTTCTTCTCCCCCTATCCTGGCATCCACTAGGCACTGATTAAATATGTGTTAAATGAATGAATGAACAAGGAACAACAAAGTCATCTATAGCTCTACTACTGATGCCTGTCATATCTCAAAGGGACTTGGGGCATGGTCTCCTGGAGTATCTGACACAGACACTATTAGTTGTTTACCCAATTTCCAGGCTCTCCTTCTTTCTCGATAATAGAATCCCTGTTGTTCAGAGTGACAGTAGACTCAGCTCCAGCTCATGATCGACCTGAACCAACCAGGATATCCTGTCCCCCACTTTTCCAGTCTCCCTTGAAGCAAGAGTGACCATGTAACCCTGTCGCGGCCAATGAGACACAAGTAGAAGTCTCCTGAGGACTCTCCTAACAAGAAAAAGGACAAACATTGCTGTCACTGTCTCTTTTGCTTTCTTCCTGCCTTATATGTGAATGTGGTGCCTGGAGCATCAGCAGCCATCTTGTGACCATGAAGTGACAAACCACCAACCTCCGGGAGGCAACTCAGAAAGATGGAAAGAGGCTGGCTCTGGATGTTGCTGTTGAGCTATACCAGTCCAGTTCTACTGACCTCCCAGTTTCCTATTTGGTGGAGAACCAAAAAAAAACCCCATAGTTTAAGCTGCTTTTAGTCAGGGTTTCTGTGGCCTTCTGCTGAAAACGTTAGTAACAGATGTGGTATCTTCCTCTTTGTGGGTACTAGGGACTGGTGTCCCAACTTACAGTTGCCAACTTGCTGCCCTGGAGTTCAGGACTCTCTCCTCCTGGTTCTGAGACTCTGCTGAGCGGAGGAACCAATCCCAGAGCTCATGCACTCCCCTCTCAGGCCAGGAAGAATCTAATTACCCAGCGATTACAGTAATTATTCCATCCAATTGATTGGTAATCGCTGTAATTCCTAAACATGGTTTTCCATGAATAATTTGCAATGTATTTATTGTTTATACTCAGGTAAAATAGGTTGATAATAAGACTATTGAGATGGAGTCCCCAGGGTCCTGAATATTTACACAGTGCAGTGGTACATGTTTTAATTGTAATATGTATATTGTTTTCCCCCTTTTTAAAGGGCCAGTGTTTGCTCATAGAAAATGCAATGATTACAATTCTGGCCTGCAAGTTCCCTGAACTGTGACCAGTAGTTCATTCCAGGGATGCCATAGAGAGTGTGATGATCGACTGTGAATGTCTGCCGTGAGCAGGGGAGGGCTGAGTTATGGCACGCGTGCTGGCATTTGTCATCTCTGGCTTAAGCACTGGTCTTCTGTTTCTAGCTGTATCAATTAACCCTAATCCTCAGACAAGAAGGGGGCACAGCCAACTTCTATGCAAACAGAGGAGGAACAAAAGGAACCCCAACCTATTTCTAATGACACTGCAACTCAAGATGAGGGCTCCTGTCGCATCTTAGGAAGGCCATCCTTAAAAGGGCTGAAGGTTTATAAATCCCATAAACATTTCCATTCATCACTGGTTCCCAACCTTCCCATAGTCAAGAGGCTTGCTTTATCCAGAAAGCTTGCCGGCAGAAAGACCCCTGTGAACGTTCTGCGAAGGATCTGGATGGGAGGCTCCTCTGGGGTTTGTTCTAAAGGACCCCTCCCTGGAACCCACTGTTTCCCAACACCCTCTTCTTGAATCCAGTAGCCACTGCCTGAGCACTTTTATCATCTGAGGGTGAAGCAAACAAAATCCCACGCCCAGAACGCTCGGAGCTCATGCTTGAGTCTCCTCAAGTCGGTCACTAGCTCGGTCGGACCCCGAGGCTGCATCAGGGAGGGTTACTTGTGACAACAGGTGCGTCAGGACTGAGCCCGTAAATCCCTGTCCTTTTCCCAGGTGAGGAGAAAGGCCAAGGTATGCAGAGATTTCCACGCGTGATTTTATTCAGCCCTGACAACAACTCCTCTGGGTGGGTTGAGATGGATTCCCACAGTACAAATAAAGACACTGAGACTTGGGGGACTTGGTGGACCCAAAATCACATGGCATCTGAGCTAGGATTTGAACCCCGTTTGGTCAGACCCCAAGCCTTTATTCTTTTTCCTGCACCGACTTGTCCTCCGTGAAACTATATGTGGGTGATCAGAGCAAAATCCAACTGAGCTCTTTTTAACCCTGGTTCCCAGCCAGGCACACCGGGGATAAAGCCAACAAAATTGGCATTCATCCTTCAACAGGTGAATGTTGGTGATGTGGGCATCCCAGGTTCTACAGAAACCAAGATTAAAAAGATAAACCCATCACTGCCTCAGAAGAACTTAGTGTCACTAGGGAAATGGATGTGAAAACTGACAAACCAGCGATGTGGGAGAGGAGGGCCAAAGTGGGTACCCAGGCTCAGGAAGCACAGAGGAGGGGGCTGCTTCGGGGGAATAAGGCCTCCCATTCCTGGGGAGCAGCGAGGGCATTCTGTAGAATTTTCTGAAGGCGGAGTAGGCTGGGATGCAACTGCAGAAGCAGACGATGACTCACCCTGTGTTTAACAGCAACTCTAGTTCACAATACAAAATTCACAAAAATAAATCCATATGGCCAGCCTCGGAGCGCCTGACAACGCGTCTGGGTTCCTGCCCGTTGCGCGCATCGACAGATCATTCGTACGTGCCCATCATCAGTTGCTGGGACATTTCCCCTTCCTTTCACCTATTCTTTCTTTCGCAACCTGGGAGGAACAATCAGAGGAGGCAGCCTGGGATGTGCAAGCACGGGGCTGCCGCAAAACATTTCCACATGCTCCCAAAAGGCAGGGGGACTCGGAGGCCGGCATGGACCTGCTTTCCGAAAATTTGGGAATGAGCCCAGGGTCAGCCCCTGCCTTGCTGTGTGGCCTCGGGTGAGCTATTCAACCTCTGGGAGTGTCATGAATATCCATCCAGCTGTCCACTAATTTGGAACATGTTCACCGTACACCGACCATGTGCTGGCCCTTGGGCTAAGTGCTGGGACAGCTGGGTGTCCTTCTGGAGGGCGTGGGCTGGAGAGGCAGAGCTAAACTGACAATGGCAAGTGAGAGAGGAGGGCTGTGGTCACAGGGACCTGCGAGTGGAGAGGTGGGGCAGGAAAGCCAGTGCGGAAGGGCGAAGAACATGTAGGATAAGGTCCATAGGAGGGATGAGTGGGGCCTGGGGAGTAAGCAGAGGACCTGGGCTCCAGTCCCAGCTTTGTCGTGTACAAACTGTGTGTCCTTGGGCAATTGACTTTGTTTTTCTGTGCCTCAGTTTGCCCCTCTGAAAAATGTGGTGATGATAAAGTGGCTCATTGAGGTTTGGTAAGAATGACATGAGCTCTACCTGCAAAGCACTGACACCTGGATACAGAGACTATTCTATTACATGCAACACTGTTGCAGAAACCACAAGAAAGGAGCAGAGGTGTCATTTTCTAGAACAGCTGAGGAGGAATGCAGCTAGAAGAGACCTGCCAGGTGGAGGTGGCAGCAGCTGGGTGGATGTAGGGAGTAATGTCCCCGCATCCTGTAGGGTCTCCGAGCATCCCAAGCTTCCTAAGAGCTGGGCTGTGCTCTCTGACCCAGTGCCTTGACAGCTTGTTACGGACGACGCAGGCCTTCGAGTTAACGTGAATCAAAAGGCAGTTCCTGCTTTTGCCAAAGACTCGAACGTTCCCTGTTTAGGCCTGGCGCAGCGGTGAGGGCTGGGGGAAAGCCGTGGGAGAGAAGCGTGTGCTCTGAGCGCACCTCCGAGGGCACAGAGAGGGGACAAAGCAAAAGGATCAGCGTGCTCACAGCCAAACTGCCACAGCCTGCCTCAATACCCAGGCAGAACAGTGTGCACCTCAATAGTCACTAAGAACTTGAAAAAGGATCTTAAAAAAAACCCCTCATGGTTCATGGAGCCAAACCAATGAATTCACTGCCGCAGAAGGTCATGAAGCTGACGTACAGAACCAGATATAAAAAGGCTGCAAGGACGAAAATGCCAGAGAGGCTTGCCCCGATATAAGAGGAGGCAGCCCTGAGGTCTGGTGAGCCGGTAAGGGCACGAGGATGACGATGATGATGATGGCAGTTCTACAACAGCCTCGGCCACCACTCCCGGGACAGCGCCCACGTGCTGGGGACCGAGGCAGGTGCCTTCTTTTCTTAACCCTCAGAACATCCTTAGGAGCAGACAGGTCAAGGTCAGGATGCAAGCCCAGCTCCCTCGACTCTGAATCTTGTGTGATTTCCTTCCTCCCGCTCAGAGCTGCTCACACAACAGCTCTGCCATCTACCTTGGGCTGTGTGTGCCCGACCCACCGAATTCTCCATTCCTTCAACTCAGGCTAAAGCTCTGCAAAAGGCTCTCACTGCTTTTCTTAAACACAGCTGTCAGGACCAGAGTCCATCTATTTTTATTGAGAGTGTCTGCAGAGAAAGCTCATGTAAGTCACAACCCAAGTTTCCCTCTCTCCTCCCCTCCCCCGCTCATCCCCTTCCCCTTCCCCCCTCCCTTCAACCTCCTTCTCATCTTCTCAGAGTCACTAACAGGATCTAATCAACCCTCCCCTTGCCCTGCACCCCTTCCGGAATCGGCATCTAAAATGCTGCTCCTGACTCACAGACATAGAAAATAAATAAACCCATGGTTACCAAAGGGGAAAGGGAGTGGGGGAGGGATAAATTAGGAGTTTGGGATCAGCAGGTAGAAACTACCGTATATAAAATAGATAAACAACAGGGCCCTACTGTATAGCACAGGAAATTATATTTAATATCCTGCAATATAGCGGTCCCCGACCTTTTTGGCATCAGGAACCGGTTTCGTGGAAGACAATTTTTCCACGGATGGGGTGGGGGGATGGGGGGGTGGGGGGATGGTTCAGGCAGTAATTCGAGCGATGGGGAATGATGGGGAGTGATGGGGAGCGATGGAGAGCGGCAGATGAAGCTTCGCTCACTCGCCTGCCGCTCACCTCCTGCTGTGTGGCCCGATTCCTAACAGGTTCCCAACCCCCGGGTTGGGAACCCCTGCTGTAATAAACCATAATGGAAAAGAATATGAAAAAGAATATCTATCTATCTATCTATCATCTCTCTATCCTTCTATCTTTCTATAACTGAACCACCTTGCTGTACACCAGAAACTAACAGAACATTGCAAATCAACTATACTCCAATAATAAAATGTTGCTTCTACTTTCACCCACCCACTGGCCTCATTTTGTCCCCTCTCAGGTCTTATCTTCCTGGGTTTCTTGGAGCTCTAAGAATGATTCTCACCCTCCAGCCCCCAACCCAAGTGACCTTCCCATACATGATATTATCTGTCCCCTGCCGCCAAACTTCATGAACTATTCCTTCTCTATTGCTTAGTTTCTCCACATGGCACAACTGGCATGTTGGAGGGACAATTCTTCTTTGTGTGGGACTGTCCCCCGCATTTCAGGACCCTGGTCACTACCTTCTCAAAGCCCATAGTTGCCCCAGGCTGGTGACAACCAAAGCCCCCTCCCTCCTTATTTCTAAATCCTTCCTATTGGCGGAGGGGGCCGTGGATACCCGCCCTGGTTGACAAGCTCTGCATCTACCCTCTTTAATCTCCATCTTGTCCAAGGCTGTGCAGGAGGTACCACTGGGGTATCTTCACAACCACCAGATAACTTCCTCCTTCTGAAAACGGCCCCCTTCTCTCCCAGAGGTGGCCCCGCAGCCGTGTTTGTGGGACCTCACCGTGGTTCTCTAGGGTTGTCACCTGACTTGAGCTGGCTGCAGCAGACTCTTCTAGGAATTCAGGATTGGGAGTCAGAACCTGCCCGCGTGCGTCTGAGGTGATGTGGGCTTGAGAGGTGTGGGGCCGTGTGCAGAGGTGCCGCTCTGCCGAGGCGGGAGAGTGAAGATGGTGTGCAGAGCAGCAAAGCGTCCCACCCTGCTTTCCAGCAGAATCCCCATTTTGTTTGGGAAGCTCGCTGTCTCCATAGGCTGATCCCATTCATCCCACCGGCCACTGACTCAGAGATGAACGTGTGGTCCACTTAAGGCCAGTGAGGCCTGGGGGAGGGCTGGGGGCCAGCTCCTGGGAGGCCAACACAAAGGAGATGCCCGGGAAAGAACGGTCCCCTTCTCGGGTTAGAGTCGCCCTGTCCTGGTGAGGCAGCCACGTTGAGACCGTGAGAGGATGGAGCTAATGAGCCAGTGACGAAGTCAGCTACTGAGGTTGGCCGGGTGGAGAGATGGGAAAAGCCAGAGGCCTGACAGCACCGCACAGCCTCGGAACAAACCCCCCAGGGCCTCCCTCCTCCTCGACTTCTTGTTAGGTGGGGAAATGCATTTTTCTTACTGCGTGGGCTGGTTCAGAGTTCTCTGTTCCGTGCAAAGACATCAGAACCAATGCACGGGGACAAGAGGCCCCGGGGCCCTGGAGGGAGAGACGGCTCCCCACCCTGCCTGGGGCCTGAATGCCCACTTTCTTTTTGGATTCTGTGAAATTCCAGTGTCTTCGCAACAAATCCTCCTCTTTGTTTAAGAATCCAGAGGCAGTTTCTCTTGCTGGACCTCAAAGAGTCTTGACGAAGACACACTGTCTCCTCTTCCTCTGAGAACTCTTGCCTCTCTGATTTCACATCCTTACAATGTTTCAAGCCCACGTCTCCAGGCTGACAGCTCCTAAATGATAGCTCAGTTCTAATCTCTTTCCTGACTCCAGTCCTGTGCTTCTGTTTGTCTCATGGAATTTTCTGTCTGAACATTCCACAGCACCTCCACCTCCAAGGGTCACAGGTGAAGCTGCTCGCCACGTCACCTGAGTGGGATGAAAGCTCTGCTTTCCTGGGAAGAAGAGTGGAAGGACTAGAGAAGGGCAGAGCAAGCGTCTGTCGCTGCTCTGTGCAGAACCTGAGAGCTCTGCGAGAAGATCATTACTTAAACAAACAAACAAGAGGCCAGTTTGCTTTAGTGGCTGCAAACTGTTTGAACAAACTAAACCTCAGGCAGGGAGATGGTCAATATTTCATGATGGAAGAGGCAGCACGGTCCAGGGAAAAACAATCATTTGCCTGAAGTCAAGAGCCCCATACAGAGGACTGGACTCTGCCACTTGGAGTGACACCGTTCCCTCCCCGGGCCTCAATATGCCCAGCTGTGAAAGGAGGAGATTTCAACTTCATGACCGTATTCGTTTTCTAGGGCTGTCATAACAAAGTGCCAGACTGGGTGGCTTAAACAACAAAAAATTTATTTTCTCATAATTCTGGAGGCTCTAAGTCCAAGATCAAGGTGTCAGCAGGGTTCGTTTCCTCTGAGGCCTCTCTCCTTGGCTTGTAGACAGCTGTCTTCTCCCTGTGTCTTCACATGGTCTTCCCTCTGTGCGTGTCTGTGTCCTAACTGCCTCTTCTTCTCTTTTTTTTTTTCTTACATCTTTATTGGAGTATAATTGCTGTACAATGGTGTGTTAGTTTCTGCTTTATAACAAAGTGAATCAGCTTTACATATACATATATCCCCATATCTCCTCCCTCTTGCATCTCCCTCCCACTCTCCCTATCCTACCCCTCTAGGTGGTCACAAAGCACCGAGCTGATCTCCCTGTGCTACGTGGCTGCTTCCCACTAGCTATCTATTTTACATTTGGTAGTGTATATATGTCCATGCCACTCTCTCACTTCGTCCCAGCTTACCCTTCCCCCGCCTCGTGTCCTCAAGTCCATTGTGTATGTCTGCGCTGCCTCGTCTTAAAAGGACACCAGCTGTACTGGATCAGGGCCCACCTTAATGACCTCATTTTACCTTAATTATCCCTTTAAAGGCCCTATCTCCAAAGATAGCACATTCAGAGGTACTGGAGGCTAGAATCTGAATATATGAATTTTGGGGGTTAACACAACTAAGCCCATAACAGTAACTTCTAAGGATCCTTTCAAGCTCGTGAGCCTATCACGATCACTCCCATCCGTTTTTCTTCCACTCTCTACTAATTTGGTCAATGGGACTTCCATCCTGTAGGCATCTAGACTCAGCATCAGAATCATGTTGCATTGTTTTCATTCCTCACCTGCTCCCCTTTCTCCCAAATCTCCATCATGGAATAGACCATGGTCCTACCGCATCTAGAACTCTCCATCCCCAATATCACGATGCCACTGAAGCCCGTATTCATCTTGTGCCCATCTTGCCTTTAGTCTTTTCCCTCTGTCCGTCTAGGTGGGGCATGTCCCTGCCCTGCCTCAGGCCTTCAGGGCCTCTTCACTGTCCCTCACGGCCCTCCCCAGCCTGAGCTGCACGGCTCCTCCATGGGAACCTTCTATTCCATTCAAACCAAACTATCACCATTCCCCAGACCCACCCTGTACCTTCTCACCTCCATCCTCTGCTCAAGCTCTGAGTGCCTCCCTTACCAGGACCCCAATCATCCTTTTGAAATTCTATCCTCCAAGGTTCAATTCAAAGACCACAGAGTCCAGTTGGCCAGGCGTTGCCAACTTACTGTGGGTGAGAGTGGGAAACCCAACTTGATAATCTGTGTGGTTCATTCTATATGCTCCAGCTTAATTCAGACAGCTGTGCCGCCCAGGACCTGGGTTTGCAGCTGGGAGAACAAACCCAATTGTGCTAATGAGGACCAGTGAAACACATCCCATTCACCACGGATGCTTCCGGGCTCTCGGGATACCCAGACGATGTGGCACTTGGCATTGGCAGATGGCTCCAAGAGCTGAGTAACCCTCAAAAGCGCTGAACCCCAAGAGGAAACAGGTGTAGAGGGTTGAGTAGATTATGCAGCGTTATTCCAACTGTGGTTCTTGGTCCAGCAGCACCAGCATCCTGTATGAACTTGTGAGAATGCAAATTCATAGGCCCCACCCCCTCCTCCTGGATCTGAGTCTCTGGGGATGGAGCCCAGGAGACTGTGTTTTCACAAGCTCTTCAGGTGATTCCTGCACACGTTAAAGCTGGAAAATCCTTGAAATAGGAAATGAGGTTAGAGGAGGCAGGGAGGTGGGGGTGGACCATGTGAGGCTTCAGAAGCCATGGAAAGGGGTTTGGGATCAACGTACATGTAACAGGAAGTGTTGGGGTGTGTGTCAGCTGGGGTTCTGTAGAGTAACGGAGAGATGTATTCATTTCTTTTAAGGAATTGGTTCACGCAAGTCAAATTTGTAGGGCAGGCTGGAAACTCAGGCAAGATTTCTATGTTACAGTCTGGAGGCGGAATTCCTTCCTTCTTTGGGAAACCTCAGTTTTTGTTCTTGAGGCCTTCAACTGGTTGGATAAGGCCCATCTGCATTCTAGAGGGTAATCTGCTTTACTTATAGCCAACCGATTACAGATGTTAATTTCATCGACACAACACCTTCACAGCAACAGCTAGACTGGCATTTGACCAAACAGCTGGGAACCAGAGCGTAGCCAAACTGACACATAAAATTTAACCACTAGAGACTGTTAGCTCTAGCTCTTCCTGAGGCCTGAGGATTTGGCTTTTTCTGGGCCCCTTATAGTGAACTCCCCATGACTTGAGGTAAATGGAATGAGTCCATTATCCTGCAACCACAGGAGCCCGTCACTAGGTGCTTGTAAGAGTTTTGTCTGCAGATAGAGGTCCACTCTCTGAGGGCAGAGGACACAAGTCTACTCTTCTTGGGTCTCCTTTGTGCTGGATTATCTTCAATTCGTCTCTCACCCTTTCTCAGAGCTCTGGGAGGCTGCCCTGTAAGGAATGCATCAGTGAGCATCTGATCTCTGGCCTCCAGTTGGCTTTGGCCAATGGGGGACACCAGGAGGAGCCTAGAGGGTGGGAGAAGAGGGGAGGGGTCCCTCACTGCTGTTGGGGGTTAGCTGCATGTCTTGAACTCAAGGCTGCAGCTCCTACTGGCCTGCCCCCTACCCGTACAGGTACACTTTCCACATTCTGTTAACATCTCCCTACCCTTTGCCTCTGGAGCTGGTGTCAACTCCCTGCTGTGGTGCCCCTGGGGCACTGCACTGTCCCTGTGGGTTTCTCTAAATTCAAGCTGAACCCTCCCTTGCAAACTGCTCTTTAATTGAGTTTGTTATGGACTAAATGTGTTTCCCCCAAATTCATATGCTGAAGCCCTAGTTCCCACTGTGACGGTATTTGGAGGTGGGGCCTTTGGGAGGTGATTAGGTCATGAGGGCAAAGCCCTCATGATGGGATTAGCATCCTTATAAGAAGTGACACAAGAGAGATGACCTCTCCCTCTACCTGTGAGGACACAGCAAGATCTGCAAACCAAGAAGGAGGTTCTCACAAGTCGCTAGCTAAATCAGCTAGCACCTACATCGTGGGACTTCCCAGCCTGCAAAACTGTAAGAAATAAATGGTTGCTGTTTGAGCCACCCAGTCTAGGAATTTTGTTATGGCTGCTTGAACTAAGACAGAACTCTTCTCAAATCACCTAGTTTGAATGCACCATCTGTTTTTGGCCATCTGACCGATAGACCTTGGCAGCCCACATAGGACTGGCCACCTGGTGATTGAATGATACCTACTGACCGAATCAAAAGAGGGAGAAAGACGCAGAATCTTCCAGCAGGCTTAGGAGAAACAAACCCTCCAGCATTTTCAGCTAAGGGGCCAAGTTTTAACTCCACAAACATGCTGCTCAAAAGCTTGGCCAAGCAGTAATTAAGGTCGGGGGTCTGGGAGGGAGGAGAGATGGATGACACTGGGTATGGAAGGAGTTAAGCTTCCAACGCAGGGACGGCCAGCACAGCCCACTTTGCAATTTTCTGCCAAAATATTTTAAATGAAACAGCTGTGTATGAGCAAAACTGCTGAGAATTGTTCCAGCTCCAAGCATGAATCTGAATCACTCATGTTCGGTATTTGACGGGCTGTGTAATTGCTCTAAACCCTATTATCTTCCCTAGCAGTTGTTGAAGTGTCATTAGGACACTTCAAATGAAAGGCTAAATTCTCCTATGTACACAATTTTAATAATTACAGTCTTTGTTTTTTTTTCTATTTTGAAATGCAAAGCTCCGTTCAAAAAGGGAGGTGCCAGGATTGTAGGATTGCATCAGAGACTTCTGAAGCCAGCCTAGAATGTTATTATGTACTTTTTTTAACTTTCTCTGGATTTTCCTGAGCAGTTAATCTTTCATGATTTTTATTTTCTGCCCTATGCAGGAGAGAAGAGAGCAAGGCATGCTGGATAATGGAACCAGAACAGTCGACAAACATTACCGGGCACCTACTATGTGCCAATCACTGTTCTAGGCCCTGGGGACATAAGGATATGCAAACCTGAGGAGGCCACTGCAATCTTTTCACCACACCAGACTATCTCGTAGTTTATTTATTTCATGTCTCTGCTCTGCTAGAGGGTGGGGGGTTTGTGAAGGCAGAGTTGTGTCTTGGTCATCTTTGTATCCGAAGTAGGCAGCCCAGCTCCACGAGTGTTGGTTGAATGACTGAATGACTGTTTACAGAATGCACACAATGGGCCAGGAGCCTCTCTGGGTACAGGGATGTGGCCATGAACAATCTGGGTGCAGTCTTTGCCTTTGGGGGCACATAGTAGGGGTGCAGAGACAAGATACACACTGAACAAGTACATTATCCTCACGATGGATGCCACCACAGAGAAAGAACTCTGGCCCCATTAGTCACAGTCAGCACAGAGGTAACCACTACCACTCAGCCAGGGCAGTTAGGGAAGTGTGGTCATGATGGTGAAGAAGAAGCATCCACTGAGAGGTGGGCCAGCACGGCCTGAAACGCCAGTTTGGCCACTGGAGCACTGTTGGAGCTTTTGGGCAAGTTCTCTCTCTAAACCTCAGTTTCCCATCTAGAAATGAGAATGGTACGATTTAATTCTCAAGGTGATGGTGATAGGCACAATTCTAAGACGGTCCCTTTGACTTCTACCCCCTGGTGTCACATGCGGTACAATCTCCTCCCCTTGAGTGTGGGCAGGACCTGTGACTTGTTTCTAATGCACAGAACATGGTAAAGGTGATAGGATGTCACGCTTATGGTTAGGTTATCTATCATCTATCTATCTATCAATCTATCTATCTATCTTTATGTCTTAATGTATATGTATATATGTAGGCATCTAATCTTATCTGTCTATATCTATCTATCATCTATCCATCTATCTCTACCTATCTGTATTTATTTATCTATATCTATATGTGTATATATTGTATCTATCTTTTCTTGATTTTTCTTTTTTTAATTAATTTTTATTGGAGTATAGCTGCTTTACAATGTCGTGTTAGCTTCTACTGCACAGCAAAATGAATCAGCCATACATGTACGTATATCTCCTCCATTTAGGACACTACAGGGCATTAAGTAGAGCTCCCTGTGCTATACAGTATGTTCCCGTCAGTTGTCTATTTTATACATAAGTGTCAATAGTGTATATATGTCAATCCCAATCTCCCAATTCCTCCCACCCCACCCCTTTCCCCCTTAGTATCCATACATTTGTTCCCTACATCTGTGTCTCTATTTCTGCTTGGCAATTTCTTATCTATCATTGATCTATGTCTATCCATCTATTTGTGTCTGTATCTATCTGTACACAAACACACACACACACACACACACACACCCCTACCTATCCATCCATTTATGCCTCTATCTTGCTTGTCCACACTAGAGAGATCCTTGCTGGCTCCATGGAGTCAGCAGCTGTGCTGAGGAAGCCCACGTGTCAAGGAACTGCTGGCAGCCTCTAGCACCTGAAGGTGCCTCCACCTGACAGCCAGCCAGATACCAGGGCCTCACGCACACAGCCACCAGGAAATGAGTCCTGAAAACAGCCTGACGGAGCTTGGAAGCAGATTCTTCCGCAGTCGAGCCTCCCGGTGAGAATGCAGCCTGGCTGCCACCTTGGCTGCACCTTGTGAGACCCTGGGCAGAGAACCCAACTGAGCTGTGCCTGGACTCCTGACCCCCAGGAAACATGAAATAATAAACATGTGTTGTTTTAGGTCACTAAGCTTGTGGTAATTTGCTATGCAGCAGTAGATAACTAATAGACGCTTGGTGCATAGTAGGTCCTGAAAGTTGGAGGTGAAGGACAGCAGAGGACAGATCAGTTCAGCCTCCCTGACCTCCTCTTGCACAACACCGCCCCCTCAACCCCTGAAACCCTAGCTGAGGCGGACACCCTGAGAGGCTCTGGGACTACAGCAAGGTCAGCCTTGCTAAGGTGCCTGGGTTTGGAATGAGAAGCATCACCCAAGGGCACCTCCTAGAAGAGCAGATGCTCCAAGTAGCATGCACTCTGGGTTCAGCAGCCTGAAGGCTGGCAGCTCTACCTTGGAGCTGAGAAGAGGCACTGGAGAAATGATGGGATTCCCAATATCTGCTCAGAACACGGGGACAAGGAGGCCAGCAATAACAGACTGCGTGCTTCCTCGTCGCGGCCTGAGGCGCAAAGCTCCGGCCTCGCCACCTGCCTGGAAGACGCCCGTAGTTGCCCAGGTTTGTGGGCACAGAAAGGGAGATGGATGCCTGGTTTGTTTCCAGACTCACCTGATCTAATGTCAGCACCATTTCTGAAATGGCTCTGATATCTCTGATATTCAGAAAATGATTCACTCTGTCCCTCCCATGCCACTAAGCCCTGCCCAAGTCTGGAATGATCAATACTGAATTTTCTGAGACTCCAGATCTCTGTCACAATGGAGGAAACAAGACTCACTTCAGAAGGTTGTTGGAAGATTCTCATTAATGTTATTACCCAGAACTACTCTTAGGTTATTGTACCAGAGGCTGGCCAAGGCTTAAAGATAGCCTCTTATTTAACTCCCTGGACACCCTTGGAAATGGGGGCTCTGGATAACCCATGCTGCAGGTGAGTAAGCCAAGGCTTGGAGAGGCCAAATGACTGCAGTGTCACCACTTGAGATAACACCCAGCACCCAGAGGGGCAAATTCCTGGCTTCGCCCCCACTGACCCCCTTACACACTCTTGTAGCATTTACCTTTATCATGTGACCGCCTTCCCAGTGACCTACAGAGACCCCTATTTTGTGAGCTGGTTGCTACACGGGAAGGGCCTAAGCAGGTAGCAGCCCCATCAGCCCCTGCCCCCTCAGTAGACACTGATGGGGTGAGAGTGTGAGAAGGACACTGAAAGCCCAGGCCCTAATCAGAACAGGCCCCCCGGGTACGTGAAGCCCACTCAGCCATTCCCACCTCACGCCTCATGTCTTCCATCGCTCCTGCTGGGCTGCAGCCCTCCTGGGGTGTGCTGCAGATGTAACAAGCTCCAGGAGCACCAGGAAGCCTCGGTGTGCCCCATGGGCCTGGGGCCAGGGGCGCTGGCAGCTGGACACGTGGTCCCTGCTGGAACAGGACCAGGTGAGTGCCCTGGTGGGGTCTACAAGGAAGTCTCTGCATGCCCGGGAGGCCAGTCTCCTGCTTGCCTGTGGTCAGAGCACCAGGCAGAGACCTGGCAGCCGGGACCAACAGAAGATGCAGCCTTCGATGTGTCATCATGCTCATCATCTTTGGTGACCGTGGGAAGTCATCAACTTTAAATCCAAGGAAACTTTCCTTATCGGGCATCAGGGGGGATGGACTAGTGATGATTTCTGCCCAGTAGCAAATGTGCTCCTTGACAGCTGATGATGCTGGCCTTAACCATTTACAGAGATCGATGTGGGGTCCAATCAACCCTGAGTCAGGGTGATGCCCTGCCCCCCAGCTCCTCGTCCAATCAGGCTGGTCCCAGCAGGAGAGAAGAACTAGTAACAAAGTGGACCCCACACTAGTTAGGGGACGGAAAGAGAACTCGGCTTCCCTGAGTGCCTCCTATGTGCTGGACAGCACACTCACTGCTTTACCTATGGAATTTCCTTTAACTCCCAACACAAGCCCTGAGTGAGCTACTACTCATACCCACAGTGTTCCATTTGTCTATTGCTATATGACAAACCACCCCAGAACTGACTGATTTAAAATAACAACACTCGTTTGTTTTGCTCACAAGTCTGCAATTTGAGCATGGAGACAACCTGTCTCTGCCCCACATGGCATCAACCGAGGCAGCTCCACTGGGGCTGCAGGATCCATCTCTAAAATGGTTCACTCACAAGGCTGGCAAGTTGATGCTAGCTGTCAACTGGGAGCTCAGTTGAGGCTGTCAGCTTTGGGTCTTGGTTTGTCTCCTTGTAGACCTCTCCACGGGGCTGCTTGGGTTGCCTCACAACATGGCAGCTGAGTTCCAGGAAGTCCAGGTGGAAAACACAAGGCTTCGTAGGTGACCTAGCCACATAGGTGATGTCCCAGACCATCACTTCTGCCACATTCTATTGGCCAATCAAGTCATTTAAGGCTAATCCAGATTTGAGGGGAGGGACATTAGATTCCACCTCTCAATGGGGGGAGTAGCAAAGTACGTGCACTTATCTTTAATCCACCATACCCATTTTACAGATGGGGAGGCTGAGTTTCAGAAACATTTAACACTTTCCCACAGTGAGCAGCTGGAAAGTAGCAGAGACCCAGGTCTGAACTCAGCTCTGAATAAGCTCTGAACATAAGCTCTTTCTACTCTACCAAGTAGTTCTTCAGACCAGCAAGCTAATACTAATTGTTGGTTGGTTTAGCTAATCGGGTGTATCTTCAGAAATAGGCCCAGAAAGACAATAAAAATAAGACCATGTTTGAATTTCTTAAATATGTATGAGTTTTTCCAAGCATTAAGTTTCTTTTCTGAGAGCCAAGCTTGGTCAAAGGGTTCACGGGCTAAGACTTCATCAGAACACAAAAACCAGGCTTAAACAATGTGATCTGGACTAGAAAAATAATTCCTGAATTTGTCCACATCTTCCTTCTCTCTGCCAAGTATTCTTGTCCCATCATCCCACCACTGAAGACTAGTTGGAGACATGTGGGTGTACAGAAATTCTGCGTACAGTTGCTCAGGATGTGCACTGTACAAGGAGATCAGCTGAGCAGTAAATGGGTTAAAACTCAGCCTGTGTTCCTCTCTCTAAGCCTTGTGTCTGGTGTGGGACTGAGTCCAGCTGGAGTCAGGGTGCTGTCTCCTAATTTGCTCAAGTTAGCCACGGAGGGATAACCTGCAAAGCTAACTTCAAAGCAATGCTACCTAAATCATCCTGAGGAGAGGTTGAACATTTCAAGGGAAAGGTGGAGAAGGAGAATGTGACAACTCATGGTCTCCCTTCTAACATCTCAAACAGTTCTGCTCTGGCTCCAAACTTGTATATTTTGTTCAGATAAACAAAAGTTCCCCAGTTATTGGGACCACCTTCCGTAGAGGTGATCATGCAACCTTGGGCTATTTATATGCCCTTTAAAGTACTTGTCCTTCTTGGGTTCAAGTTCTGATTCTTCCATTTACTCACTGCATGACCTTGGGCCAAACCTGTAACATCTCAGGACTTGTCACCTCCCCAGTGAAACAGGAATCATAATAATATGAATTTCATTAAATCTAAGGCACTATCATTTATAACATGCACCATTATTTTATGGATCACTAAGGAAATAAAGCTACCAATTAAACTGACACGTCTTTGATTCTAAGATGTATCCTGATTTCAGAGAAAAAAATGGAAACAAAATGTGTCTTGGAATTGATGGAATTTAGTAAAATAGCTTGCCTCCCTATATAAAAAGAGTGTTGTGAAGGATTAAATTAAATAATGTGCAAAAAAAAAAGACTTTGTAAACCATAAAGCACTAAAAATATTAATTCTTCTTAGACATAGGAACTTTCAAATGACTTCATCTGAAAGACTAATGTACTATTAGATCCTCCCAAGCTTTATATACTTGTCTTAATGTACTCACTAAGCAGTTCAAAAAGCTGCATTTACAGCATTATGAGTCTGAATTGCTCTTCTCCGTTTATAACATTCCCACCCTCTTATGATTTATTTGTGTAGAATCAACTTGTGAGTTTTCCCTTGAATGGGATTCAAGATTTGGGGCTTGATTTATAGTTAGAATTGACTAACATTTGGAAACAATAAACTGTGTTGTCTAAACACATAAAGACCACAAAAGAAAGCTGAAGTGCTAATTACTGTGAGGGGAGGGGATGGGGAAGCAAACGCGCCACAAAATCCTGTTCAGTGTCAGGGTTTTCCTATAACTGTGGGCGGGTCGGGGGACGGGCAGACACCCCAGGCCATGTTTCCCATGCTGCTCTGGGGGAGGAAACGGTTGAGAGGTTTGGACTGTGGTTTCCCTCTGGAAAGAAAAAGAAATAGTTTGGAAGCCACCAAAGAGCAGTTGATCCATAATTCTT
Organism: Eschrichtius robustus; assembly: GCF_028021215.1. NCBI lineage: Eukaryota > Metazoa > Chordata > Mammalia > Artiodactyla > Eschrichtiidae > Eschrichtius > Eschrichtius robustus. Next base: position 11,576,282 of record NC_090826.1, on the reverse strand, counting down.
TCAGTTTGAAAAAAACAAATCGGGGCCTTGGGCGTCCTATGTCCTCAGTAGGACAAGGTGGCCTTGGCACTCTATCAGGTGTCAGGAAACGAGCTCTGGTTTCTTGGCCCTGTTAGCCTGTCCGGTCAGGGGTGGAACGGACCGGTCCAACCCCAGAAGGCCATGATCTCCTGCTCGGGATGCACCAATCACAGTGCAGGAAACAGCCCGTCCAAGCCAGCCTAGTGTCTTTGGGGAGGTGGCCTGGTGTTCCCAAACCAGCCATGCCTTGGAATCAGACAGACCCAAGTTTACATCCTGCCCTCATCATTTATCAGCAGTTTGTCACTGGACTCTTCTGTGCCTCCGTTTCCTTATTTGTAAGGCATGATGAGCTCATGCAGGGGAAGTGTTCATCCAAGTGTCTGGAACAGAGTGGACACTTATTAAATGATTCCCATGAGGACACCCCTCATGGAACTCTCTGAACTGATTTCAACCAATGTTTGCTGGACCCCCGCCATGTGTAGACACTGTCAGGTGTTGGAGATGATGTGATGAGGAGGACAGATCTGGTTTCTGCTCCCACAGGATAAGTTCAGGGCTGGGAGCAGATAAACAAACAAACAAATAAGCAAAATAAGATACACTCAGGTGGGCTTCCGTGGGCTTCCCTGGTGGCGCAGTGGTTGAGAGTCTGCCTGCCAATGCAGGGGACACGGGTTCGAGCCCTGGTCTGGGAAGATCCCACGTGCCGCGGAGCAACTAGGCCCGTGAGCCACAATTACTGAGCCTGCGCGTCTGGAGCCCGTGCTCCGCAACAAGAGAGGCCGCGATAGTGAGAGGCGCGCGCACCGCGATGAGGAGTGGCCCCCGCTTGCCGCAACTAGAGAAAGCCCTCGCACAGAAGCGAAGACCCAACACAGCCAAAAATAAATAAATAAATAAATAAAATAAGCAGTTATTGCTTAAAAAAAAAAAAAAAGATACACTCAGGTGATAAGGGGTATGGAGAAAATAAAGCAAGTTACGAAGCTGGAGAGAGATGGGACGTGGCGGGGGAGGGGCACGGTGGTACCTTAGGAAGGGTGGTCAGGGAAGGCCAGGCTCGCTAAGGCACTTCAGCCCCCAGCCCATGATTCTCCAGCCAGGTGGTTCTCAACTAGGGGCTATTCTACCCTCCAGGCAACATTTGGTGATGTCTAGTGATATTGCTATTATGGAGTGGGGGTGGCCACTGGCATCCAGTGGGTGGAGGCCAGGATTCTACTCAGCATCCTACGGTGCACAGGACAGCACCCTCCATCCCCTGCCCCCCAGACCCGTCAAGATTTATCTGGGCCCGAATGTCAACAGTGCTGAGGCTGAGAAATCCTGACCTAGTCCACTACCCTGTGTTATGTTTTTCATGACACTTCACAGAGCTGATGATTCTGGAAATCCCTTAGTGGAAGGGACCTGGCTTAACAAATAGACCCACCATCATCGCGGTCTGTAATGGGTGACATTAGAGAGCCGTTCCCCAGCCCCTGCGTCTCCCATGATGGCGGGCATGCAGCAATGCCTACCTATGCAGAGTGCCCTGTGGAGGCTGGCTTCATGTCCCACCCCTCCTGGCCTAGGCTATCCCAGTAAAGCTCATTTTGCTAACTAGATACTAAAAACAAAAAACCAAAAATCAAACAAAATAGGAATCTGGGGCTGGCTCTAGCCAGTGTTGGGGGAGATGGATTCGGGAATACTCCTAGACCAGTGCCCCTGGAGTCCAATAACAGCCACAGTCCTAGTTCAGTAAATGCACTCCCTCGCCCCCCAAGTTGTAGACTCACATACAGTTAAAGGGAAAAAAATCAGAAGCAGGGAGCAATGCTGCGTCTAACAGGCACAGAGGCAGGAGCAGGAAGTGACAGCTGTCAGCCTGACGGTGAAGGAGGAAGGGCAGTGTCACATGGAAGGAGAAAGAAGAATTTGGAAAGCACGGCAGTTGGGAGTTGTTTGGACTTTCCGGGCACCTCTGCATTACACAGCATGGAACTGAGACACTAAGGCCAGTTGCACAGTTACTGCCTTCCCACCAATACCCACGCCCCTTATTCCATGCCACCAGAACTGATTTCATTTAGGAGGCAATGTGCTCAGCCCCAAGACGGGCTGAAATCAGTGATGGCCATCCCATCCCCCCCCACCCTTTTTTTTAAAGATTTTTTTTTTTTTTTTTGATGTGGACCATTTTTAAAGTCTTTATTGAAATTGTTACAATACTGTTTCTGTTTTATATTTTGGTTTTTTGGCTGCGAGGCAGGTGGGATCTTAGCTCCCCGACCAGGGATCAAACCCACACCACCTGCATTTGAAGGCGAAGTCTTAACCACTGGACCACCAGAGAAGTCCCCATCCCATCCCTTTTTGCCAGTGATTGGTTAAGAGAGGACATGTGACCCTGTTCTAGTCAATAAGGTGTAAGGGCATGTCAGCTTGAGAGCTTCTGGGAAAAATTTTCCTCTCTGATAAAGCAGAGAGCCACATGACTAGAAAGTCCCTTTTTAAAAACCATCACTCCTTTTGTGTTTGGGAAATGGGTTTGTGACAAGGGATGTGATGCTTGGAACTGTGGCAGCCATTTTGTGACCATGAGGAAAGGCTTTCCCCAACATGCTTGAGGATGGAGGGAAGGAAACACAGAAAGAATTTGAGACCTCAGTGACACCGTTGAAATTTGTTATGTAAGAACGAAATTGTATTTATTGCTTAAGCCTCCGTTACCATAGCTCAAAGCATCCTAAATAATATGGTTTCTTTTTGTAATAATACTTCTCAGGAAGAGGTTCCTACCTAGAGGTTGATATTTTAAAAGGTGTCATCTCTAAAATGGACAAAGCATCAGTTATTTAGAAACTTCTCTAATCTGGAATGTTATCCCCTACCCTTGAGGGTTCCAAAAAGTACAAAATTGCTCTATTTAAAAGCACCCAGAGTCATACAATCTATGACATATACCATCTCTGCTTTCACAGAGCAGCTTAATGCTCATGATCTCCATTCACAGACTCACTGAATCTCAATGTTCAAAAATAGCACTTTGATCCAATTCCCTACATAATCTCCTCATTCATTGACCATCATCTCTGTCCCCAACAGAGGTAGGTCTGGTTTATTTGCCTGGTGAGTACAGGATAAAGAACTGGGCACACATAGCCAGTCCCTCCTTCGTCCTTCCTCTTGCGAGTGAGCTGCCCAGAAGGTTTACATTCTGCTCTGCTCCCGCACAGACTTACAGGGGCAGCCTCTGCCCTGGGGCTTGCTCCAGGCCAGTGCATCCCGTGTCTGGGTGGGGAAATGCATCTAATTAGGGGCCCTATTCACCTGCTGATATAGGTCACATTCTCCAATGTTAGCTTTATCAGTAATGAAGATGATATGTTGGTTTAGCATTGTGTGATCGGAGTCAGTTCAGAGAACAGATACTATTCTGGCAACTTTAAGCTACTTTAAAACTTTAAGGTATTTATTATAAGATATTAAATGGGTGATGGTATTGTAGGAAGAGCCGAAGAAACAGATCCTTCAGGAATGAAAAGCCACACTGCCGAACTGAAACATCAACGGATCTGCTGCGTCTTCCATGCATCGCGTGCCGGCAGCCACAGAACTTTACCTCCTTGGCCACAGTCAGGAAGCTGCCCCTCCTGCTGCTTCTCCTGAATCCACACTGGGCCTCCCCAGACCAGCGGCAGCCAAGCGGACGTGCAGTAACAGGCAGGCCTCCCACTGCACAGGGACCACTGCTAAAGCGACCATAGAAAAAGTGAGTGCCTCAGGAACATGCTTGCCCTGGAAGTGTAGAAGCACCAGGAATGTGCCTCTGACTCAGCCTCCCTTCCAGATGTCATGTGAATTCATCTGCATGGCCAAACCTGAAGCACACGCAGAACTCTAGCTGCAAGGGAGTTCTGACACCTAGTTCCCAGCTTTCCTGCTTCTGCAGGACACAAAGGCCCACAAGAACAAGGGTGGAATTATTGATGAGTTTATATTCTCCACATCTGTCTGCATGGTGGCTATGGTACAAATGCAAACCAGACTACCCAGGTTCAAACACGGCTCTGCCATGCACTAACCCAATGGCCTTGAGCACACCACATAATTCAGTGTGCGTCAGGTTCTTCAGCCATAAAATGGGGATAATAATAGGAGCTACCTTATATAGTTATGAGGATTAAATATTCCCTCTGTTCAAACCCTTGCTGCCTGTTATCAGAAACTCAGAGACAGAATCAATGCAGATAGAGAGGGAAGCCTGGACATGTAAAACACACAGAACTGCAGCTGGCACATGGCAAGTGCCATGCAAGTGTCTGCTACTACGGCTGCAAAACTTGGCCCCTCTCAAGCTCCTCCCTGATAATAGCTTAAGATTAGACATGCATGGTAGTGCTTAGGATGGGGGTGTGTGTTCAGTTCTGTACAGATCAACACATAATTAAATATGTTCAAATTCCTTAATAACAGCACCATCAAGAGGCCTGGTGTGTTTTGGGGGTGTCGATGACAGTGAAGAAAATGGAAGGGGGTGCCTGGCCGCACACTCTGACTCCCAGGGTCTTTCCTGCCAATCAGACTCGTGTCTGTTTTCTCCGAGGACCATAAGCCGAGAGGGCCCAAGTAAGAAGGTGTCTGCAGGGGATGACTGGCTTCAACCATAATTCAGTGTCCTGTCAGGAAGCTGGCCTGACAGCTGATGCGAACAAAATATAATTAAACGTCAACAAAAATGAACATGGGGGCTTCCCTTGTGGCGCAGTGGTTGAGAGTCTGCCTGCCAATGCAGGGGACACGGGTTCGAGCCCTGGTCTGGGAAGATCCCACATGCCGCGGAGCAGCTGGGCCCGTGAGCCACAACTACTGAGACTGCGCGTCTGGAGCCTGTGCTCTGCAACAATAGAGGCCGCGACAGTGAGAGGCCAGCGCACCGCGATGAAGAGTGGCCCCCGCTTGCCGCAACTAGAGAAAGCCCTTGCACAGAAACGAAGACCCAACACAGCCATAAATAAATAAATAAATAAATAAATAAATAAAAATTAAAACAAGAAAACAAGTTCCATTTAAAAAAAAAAAATGAACATGGCAGGGCATCAGCTGACATGCCAAGCTGGTCCCCAAGACCCCCTCCCAAGGGAGGCCAATCACACCTAGCTGCTTCTCTGGGGTGATGGGGCCAAAAGGAACTGACATCAGATGCTGAGACAAAGGGAGCAGAGGTGTCTGGAGCACCTGGGGGAAGTGGGGTCCCCCCCTTGCAGGGCTGTGGGCTCCCCCTGCGGGCCAGAGGGCCCATGGTGAGTTCTTCCCGCAGTCTGGGGCCTGTGAGAGGAGTGGCCTTGAAGAAAGAGATCAGGGGCCATGCCCCACATCTGGGTTCTGGTCTGGCTTCCAGAACTGGAATACTGAGATGAGAGATTGTTGCCTGTTCCTCCTAAGAATTAGTCTTCCAAAAATGACAGCTACCATTCATTGAGTCTTTACTATGCACTAAGGCTGTGCTGATTGTTTTTTTTTTTTTTAATATAAATTTATTTATTTATTTTTTGGCTGAGTTGGGTCTTTGTTGCTGTGTGCGGGCTTTCTCTAGTTGCGGTGAGCGGGGGCTACTCTTCGTTGGGTGCACAGGCTTCTCACTGCGTTGGCTTCTCTTGTTGCAAAGCACGGGCTCTAGGCATGCAGGCTTCAGCAGTTGTGGCTCACGGGCTCTAGAGTGCAGGCTCAGTAGTTGTGGCGCACGGGCTTAGTTGCTCCGCGGCATGTGGGATCTTCCTGGACCAGGGCTCGAACCCATGTCCCCTGCATTGGCAGGCGGATTCTTAACCACTGCGCCACCAGGGAAGCCCCTGATGGTTTTTTAATTGCATTATCTTCATGTGCAGTTATGGAATGTTCCCTCCAGCCCCTGCTCCTGTACCCCAACTCCCATAATCTAGTTGAGAACATGGGAGTCCAGAGACTCCATTTTTCCAGCTTCCTTTGCAACTTAGTTCGGCCATGTGGCATGTTCTTGTCAATGGAAGGTGACAGGTAGAGGTTTGTGACCTTGCACATCACAGCTGTTTAAAGAATCTGGCTCCACTTCCCCTTTCCCTGTCCTGAGGGCTGCAAAGAGGATGGAGAGTCAGCTTCATCCAAGGGGCAAGGCCTCAGTGTCTGGCAGAGCAACAAGGTAGAAGGAACCTGGGTTCCTGGTTCACGGGGTGGAGCTACCCTGGACCACCCTCCTCCAGACTTTCACGAAAGAGAAAATGCACTTGTAGCTTGTTTGCTGCCTTTCAGGACTTTTGTTACAGTACCTTAGCCTGTTCCCCTAACATGCTAATACATCTTCAGTGTTCACAGTAGCCTTGCAAGACAGGTATGATTTTCTCCCCATTTTATCAAGGAGAACTCCAAGGTTCAGAGAAGCTGAATGACTTGCCCAAAGTCACAGTAGTATGAAATGGCAGATGTGGGACCCGGTTCCAAATCTGTCTGTGACCAAAGTGTATGCCTGGATCCAGTGCTCAGCGCTCACGCCTCCCCCTGCAGTCTCTGTGATGACAGCTCTTTACCTACACCTGTGCATTAAAAAAAATTTACCTACATCTGCGCATATCAGGTTTAAAGAACCTGATATGTTCCCCCCAAAGAGAAAAGAAAGGAGGAGGCCTCCTTTTCTTTCATAAAGCTGAGTGTTGGGGACTTGGGGATACAGGGCATGATAAATAAGGGCAATGAGTTGACCTCTGTTATTTTTGCCTCCATCCCCCCATTCTGGTCATAGCACACAGATTTTGCTGAGGGGACCTCTCCTGTACTCTCAACGCATGTCGCTCAGCCTGACTTACCCCACTGAGCCTGAGTCAGGCCGACAGACCCTCTGTCCCTGGTACTGGAGTTTTGGTGGAGACACACAAAGTCTTCACAGGCCCAGAGTCCATTCCTCCCAACAGCAGACCCCAGCAAGACCATTCATAGGTCTCTGCTACTTGGAATTCTGGGCCGCTCTGAGTCCTGACCCTTCCAAGCCTTGTTAATCAGCTCTTCCTTTGATTTGGAGAGCTCTGGCGTGTCCTTCTAATCAATTTCCCCTCTGCTTACATTTCTTCTGAGGCTAGTCTATCTTCCTTGCAAAGGCCCTGCCCGATAGTTAGAGCTGCTCTGAGCCAAGGGCAGAGGGGGACGGCACAGACCACATCCAAACATGACCTCAAGGGTTCCAACCAAACCATCTGGGAGCCCCGGAGCTAGACTCAGAGACCAACAGCACGAGGCCGGGAGCTAGCAGGCCCAGAAATGGGACTGGAGACAGGCGAGAGGCTGGAGAGAGGATAAAGGACCGGGACTGAGCTGGGGTGGGGGGGGGGATGTTTATCTTGCTGGGTTCTGGAGGTGCGTTCAGATAAAATGCTCCACGTTAAATAGGAAACAGGATCTGCCTTGGGGCTCTGTATGTCCTGGCATGTGGATGAGACTCTGGAAGGCTCTTGCCTGCTGGCTGTGGCCAGTGGCCCTGAGGCAACACGGTGAAGCGTTGGCCCATCCTGGAGCAGAGGACGGCATAGTGAGGACCCCCAGTGAGAACAGAACTTGGAAAGTACAGTCGTAAAGCACTTGAGTGACTCCCGAGATGGAGCTGGATTTATGGGGCCCCGTTATGTCTCTGCCTCATTTTGGATGCAGAGACCCGTTTGGGGCATTATTCATGGAGGACAGCCCGAGCCACGGGCCCCTGGGGCAGAGGTCGTGTTCGAGGAGGGAGAGAGCAGTGTGTGACAGCTTCAGCAACTCACTCCCTGGTCCTGCTTGGAGGGACCTCCAATGCATGGACTTTCTGATCCTGAGTATCAGGGCCATCAAGCACACTGGGGGCTGGGGTGACAGTCAGGTCTGGTGCTGGCCAGAAGGTGGAATTGTTCATCAGTCATGGAGACAGCAGGGGACAGCAGTGAAGAGTCAGTTGGTCTGAATCCTCCCTCGGCTAATTCCCAGCTAGGTGACCTAGGACAACTTCACTTCTCCAAGCCTCAGTTTCCTCATCTGTAAAATGGGGATGACAAAACTTTCCTCTTCCAGACATTGTGTGGACAAAGGGAGGCCTTTAGGATAGCCCTCAGTAAGTAGTAGCCATGACAGAGTATTAGGCATAATAACGAAAAGATCTCACTTTTCTTATAAATCACTTTTGCATTCATAATTCATGACCACCCTGGGAAGAGGACGGGTTAGATGGCAATGTTTCCAGGTTAGTGATGAGGGAACCAGGCCCCGAGAGGTCAAGGGGCCCTCCTGAGTCCCCATGTGGCCTGGGGACAGAGCCAGGACTTAAGTCAATGGCTTTCACTCCTGGGTCATATCTCATTCTGAGTCTTGATGAGACCCTGCCTTCCAGAGAGAATGGTAATGAGAATAACAGGCGCCATTACTGGAGCTTACTGGGCGCCAGGCTCCTTGTCCCATCAGGCCCCTTGTCCTATTAGTGATCTCCTTTAACCCTGAAAAGAAGCCAGCTGCCCAAACAGGATCAAGGTCCATAAAGAAGTCTTCAATGTAAACCATACGTCAACAACGATGTGGGGAAACGGAGGGACGCTGCTCAGCCTTGGCACCGCTGACGTTAGGGGCCAGACACTTCTGTGTGGGGCGTCCTGTGCACTGTGGATGGTTATCGGAACCCCTGATTTCTACTCAGTGCACACACCCCAGTTAACCAAGAATGTCTGCAGGTTCTGCCCCGTGTTCCCCAAATGCCCCCGGTTGAGAACCACTGCAGGGAGAGAACCAAGGAAAGCTTCCTGGGAGAGATCATTTTAAAAAGCAGGGTGTGGCAGAGGGAGGTTCTGGAAGGCTCAAGAGGAGAGCCCTCTTGAGTGCAGAGAAGCGGGAATTTCGGGGAGACCTTGCAGCAAATGTGTGGGCAGGCTGTCACAACCTACTCGGTGAAGCCCAGGGCCTGTTGAGTGGCTACATCCCGAGAGGCCTGTTCTCCTCCTCCTGGGAAATGAAGGGCGGCCAGTCCTAAATCACATCCCTTCTCTCCCTGTCCCAGGAGTGCCCAGAGGCCCTCAGGCTAAGGGCTTAGCTGCCTCGTGAGCTGTGGATGGGGTGGACGCCACCTGCAACTTCACCTGCATCTGCATGGCTTCTTGCAACACTGACAAGTAAGGTTTGTCCCAACCATGTGAACTTGCTCCTGGCCTTGACTCCCTGGACCCAGGAAAGCAGAAAAGTCCCCAAGGAGCCTGTTGAGGTGCTATGGAGAGAGAATCACAGGGGTGTGGACGCACCCTGCGATGCTCTGTGTGGCTTTGGCAGACTGGCTGCCAAGACGTTCTGGAATCATCACAGGGCTCTGCTGGCTGCATGATAGAATGGTTCCTCTCACCACCGCAGTCCTTTTTTTTTTTTTTTGAGACATAATTCATATAGCATAAAATTCACCTTTTACAAGTATACACTTTAGTGGTTTTTAGTATATTCACAAAGCTGTACAACCATCACCACTATCTAATTCCATAATATTTTCATCACCAGAAAGGAAATCCCTACCCCTTAGCAGTCACTCCCCATTTCCCCTCCCCCCGGCCCCAGCAACCACTAATCTGCTTTCTGTCTCAATGGATTTGCCTATTCTGTACATCTCCTATGAATGAAATCATACCACACTAGTCTTTTGTGACTGCCTTCTCTCACTTAGCACCATGTTTTCAAGGTTCATCCATGGTATAGCACGTGTCAGTACTTCAATCCTTTTTATGGCTGAAAAGATATTCCATTGTATTGACATACCACAGTTTGTTTCCTCACTCATCAGTGGATAGACATTTGGGTTTCTAACTTTTGGCTATTGTGAATAATGCTGCTGTGAACATTCATGTTTATATGGACATAGGTTTTCATTTCCCTTGGATATATACCTAGGAGTGGAATTGCTGGGTCATACGTAGCTCTTGGTTTCAAGATGATAAAAAACTTGAGATCACAGATTGGGGTATACTTCCGGGTTGGAATTCTGGGCCCCCCTAAGTCCCTGCTCTCTCCCCGTGTGGCTCATCATGGAACTGTCATCCCACCTTCAACACAGCCAAGTCTTTTAGAAGCTATTTATACCCCAGCTTGAGTTTCTTCCCATGACACTGGTTCTCCAGGTACATAGGTATTCTGACAATGTCTCCATAATTCAGTAGAAGAAACATGTCAGGTACTTATAACTTCAATATGGCTTTGGGGACATCTATTATCTAATGCTATTTTATTAGTTGAATGAAGATATGAAAATAAAGTAAGGGAAAGGAACTCTGATTAGGGTCTCTGAGGTTTCGTGTAAGATATCGTGTAAGATTCCAGAAATGAAACTAAATTTTACATAATTTTTTTTATTTAGTTAAAGCCTACTTTCCAAAAAAAAAAAAAAATTCTTAAGGGGCTTCCGGATAAAAGTCAAATTTGCTTGTTAATTATATCTTGAGCCCCACCCATGACATGAGAAATTTTGTTTTCTTGACATTCACTTGATCTGATTAAGTTAATGGTCTGGGAGGTAATAAAATCCCCTCTTTGCAGAGCTAGCTCTGGCCAGGCCCATTTCTGATCATTTTAGCAACTGGACTGGGTCCTCTAAAAATTAAGTGGAAGTTAGCCTCAGACCTGGAGGTGCTTTTCCATTCCTTTACTGCTGGACCACATCAATATTCTAAAGAGGTTTCGGGTGTTACTCCTTTTTGAATAATTTATCATAGCTAATGAAAGCTTCAAAAATCGGCTAACATCAAAGCAAAGCAAAACAGTCATTCCCACAGGTGTCTCAAGGAAGCCTTTCTGGGCAGAAGAGGTGAAAATACCTATTTCAGCTTCTGCAGCCCTCAAGTAAACGGGTGGATGGAGTTCATCTCCATCTAACAAGTAATCATGGCACACCTACTGTGAAAGAATTAGATACAAAGTAGTATTAAGAGAGTGTAATGGACAGGATAGGATAGGTTATGTTGCAGTAACAAACAGCCTCACCAACGTCAGAGGTTTAAAAGAAGGAGCATTTCTTTCTGCATCTCTGTTCATCTAACCCTGAAAAACAAAGCAAAGCTCACGTACAGGGGCTGCTGATTTCTGTTTGAAGAGGAGGATGTTTGCTGATGGACTTTGCCAAGTTGCCCGATGCTACACTACATAATTATTTTCTGTGTTATAAGCCAAGGACTTCATGAGACAGTGAGCTCTCTAATACGAGTGCAAGCCAGGTAAAGATAGGACTGTGTTTTCTACTCCTTTTCCATCAGCTTTGGTGTCTTACCAAAGGGCCAAGCATGCTGCAGGTGACCCAAAACTGTGTGAAAGGGCTCCCCTGGTGGCACAGTGGTTAAGAATCTGCCTGCTGAGGCAGGGGACACGGGTTCGAGCCCTGGTCCGGGAAGATCCCACATGCCGCGGAGCAATCGAGCCCGTGCGCCACAACTACTGAGCCCATGTGCCACAACTACTGAAGCCCGTGCTCCGCAACAAGAGAAGCCACTGCAATGAGAAGCCCGAGCACAGCAACAAAGAGTAGCCTCCGCTCGCCGCAACTAGAGAAAGCCCGCGTGCAGCAACGAAGACCCAACACAGCCAAAAAAAAAAAAAAGCAACTGTGTGAAAGGCAGCAGAGCAGAGCACAGAGACAGAGGTTACACTCGTGGGTTTGAATCCTGCTTCCAGCACACCTGAGCTGTGTGACTCAGTTTTCTCAACCTCTCTGTGCTTGTCCTAGTCTGTGAATTAGGGGAAATAATAGTCCCTCCTTCCTGGTGGACAGTGAAAAGTAACTGAATTAATTAATGCCCGTCAAGCACCTAGAAAGGTCCCTGGTACCTAGTGGGCACCATATTAGTATTTGATAAGTAAATCATAAGAGTTAGCATCTTCTGAGTGTTGATTTAGGAACTGAACTAGGCATTATTTTATTGAATCCTCATAACAATTCAATGAAGTAGGCATATTATGATGACCATTTTGCAGATGAGGAAACTGAGGCTTGGAGAGGTAACCTTCCCGGGGTCCGATAACTTAGTAGAAGGTGGAGACAGAATTTCCACCCAGGTCTTCCTGACTCCAGGGCTGACAGCCCTTGCCTCGAAGCTATAGAACATCTATTTGCAGAACGAAATAAAAAAGGCTTAGGTGAGCAATGCAGTGCCCATTTTTCTTGATCTGATGCATTGTAAACTCTGTACTTTGTCTTCAATTAGTCCTTAACATTCTTGTTCCAACATACTTTCTAATCCTCTCCCATCGATCCATTTTTGTAGACTTTTGTCTCCTGGAATGGATTCTAGAATTCCACTGCACTGTCCTCCCGTTAGCACTTCTTGGACAAAACATAAATTAAAAACGGCACCACCCTCTCTCTCCCTTTCTATCTTCATGTGTGTTACTCAACTGGCCACCAAATGATACAGCCACACAGTTTAATTCACAGCTTTGGAAACCCCTAAGGCCATGGTCACCATTTTCCACACACAGTGGATCTGGGAGCTGCTTTCTCCCGCTGAGCTGCCTGAAGTCTTGCTTCTCTGCTGCAGATGCAGAAAGGGGCAGGTCACACCATCTGTTCAAGCCTCTTTTTTTCCTTCTGTCAAGTTTGTGTCTTTCTTAAGAAGTTCCCCCCTTCCTTTCTCACTCCTTCAGGTGACAGAGGGTGAGGACCGTTAATATTATGCAAAAGGCAGTTCTTTGAAGAAACATCTAATGAACAGACTTTCATGGTGTCACGCTTGCTAACGGTGGGACAGTTATCTTCCGAAATATGGCAACCCACAGAGCTGAGCCGAACTCAGCTCTTTTGTGCTCTTTTGCAACAGAAACGCACCCAGAACTCTCCAGCAGACTCAGGGCTGTTGGAAGAACTGTCAGCTCCCCCAGTCTGTCTCACACACCCACAATGTGCCATCTCTGTTCTAGGGACTGGGGATCGGAGCTGGACAGGACGAGGTCCCTGCATCCACGGGGCTCACATCCAGGTGGGCAGGCGGACGTGTGGTTGTCATGGCTGATCTGAATGCAGGAGAGAGGCACGCGGCCTCACTGAGACGTGGGCCTTGAGGGGCCTGAGCTCTGGCTGGGGAAAGCCCAGGTTCAGGTGGGGCGGGGGGTGCCGGACAGCCCCACGCACAGGTCAGGGCCGTCCTGGATGGAGGCGTATGATGCTTGTGTGCAGGAATGATACCCCGAGGCTTGTGTCCCTGGGATTACAGAGCCCCGAGGGAGAGAAGGGGCCAGAATCAGAAACCGGAGGCTGGAAAGTAGCTGATTTGGCATTTCTGATCGGAGAAAGACAAAGTGCTGATGGGAACAGAGAAGAGGGAGGGACTCCAGACAAAGGAATAGATTTCCTTCCATAAGGAGCTCCCCACTAGTGGAGGCGGTGGGGAAGGACAGGCAATAAACAAACAAGCAAACCTATAATATATAAGGTAGAAAGAAATACAAGGCAGGCTGTGGGGATGAAGAATGAAGTGCAAGAGAGGGGCTCCTATTTCAGACAAGGCTTTGTTAAAGGTGACATCTGAGCAGAGACCAGAGTGAGGGGGGATAAGGAGAGGAGCAGACAGCATGTGCAAAGGCCCTGTGGGAGGAGAATGCTGGACCCATCACAGGAATAGCACGGAGACCAGAGGCTGGTGCAGAATGAGCAGGGATGCGTGGCAGGAGAAGAGGGCAGAGAAGTAGATGGGAACCAGATCCCTTGGGCAGTGGCCGGGGGAGGAGGTGGGCAGATGTAGGTTTCATTTCGGAGGTTCTGGTGGATGGGAGAGAGCATGCACTTCGAGGGTTGCCATGAAGCCTGAGTGTGCAAATAAACTGCGGGGAGAAAAGCAAATCTGTGAATCAAAAATATAAAGGGCTTTCAAATCCATCTCCATGAGCCAGACGGGCACCTGCTACGTACCTTGCACATAGTAGAAAAGTTTGCAGCTGGGCTTACGCACATTCCCACCGGCTGTAAGACCTGGGTTCCTGCTCTCCCGGTGGTCCGTTTGCACATTGCTCTCAGTGTAGCGTGTGCTTGCTTGTGCTGCCTCTCACGTCATCCTGCCCGTGAGGCGGTGCTGTGTTACCCAGTGGTGTGCTGGAGCCGGCTGCCCGGGCTCCTCAGCCGGGCATCCCTTCCCAGCTCTGCCACCGTGGACGTCAAGTTAGTAACCTAAGTATTTACCCTGTGGAAATTGATGAATGCCACAACCAGCTGTTCCCTCTGCCACCCTGGAGAGAGCTGGTTGTTAAACACTTACCAGCACACCACTGGCTATACCCATTTGGTAGAGGAGGCAGCCAAGGCTCAGGAGGGCAAAGGCCCACAGCATTGGGATGCCCCACGTCCAGAGATCTGCTGCCTCTTGACAGCTTGTGGATGATTCTGGTAGCAGACACTCCAGCGACAGTACCGCATTTTGGATGCCATGGGAATTTTTAGGGATTTCCACACCCCTTTGGTTCCTAACTGCGTCTGGTTTAGATTAAGGCCAGAAATCCCCATTGAGCTTTCCACGAAGTGGGTGACCCCTGTGCTAACCCCTGATGGCTACAATCACAAGAGGACACTTAGAAAACCCTGTTGGAGGGTAGGTGGGGGGAGCCACCTCCAAACCAGGCTGTATCCTTAGGAGCCGGGAGAGGAAAGCAGGGAAGCAGAGGCTCAAGGTGAGACTTTAGCAAATGCCACTTCTATAACTGCTTGTGAACAAAAGGTCAGGCCCTGTGGTATTACTTTTGATTACGCTGAGAAAAACCAATCCAGTTTTTAATTTCCTCAAATGGAGGCTATAGGCTATGTGGGTTCACAGGGCGCTGAGAGAGGAGGGGGCAGCCTGAGATGGGGAGGCTTGTTTTCCCGAGAGACCACCTAGAGGGCACTCTTTGGGGCTGCTCAGGGGTCCTGTCTACCCCAAGTTCTCACTGGCTTCAAATACAAACTGGGTCCTGTTCTGACCTGTCTTACGCCACAGAGGTAAGGAAGGCTCCACTACAGGAAGAATGAGAGCAAGCATTTATTGAGCACTTACTGTGTGCCATGTACTTTATATACATATTTACACACCGACACACGCCTATTACTCATGTCATCCTCACACGCCCTGTGACTAGAAACTCTATCCTCATCCCCACGTTACAGCAGTGCGAACAGATGCAGAGAGAGGTTAAGTAATTTGTCTGAGGTCACACAGCTAATAGGTAGGAGAGCTGGGTTTGAACCCAGCTAGTCTGGCTCCAGATTCCCAGCCCCTAAATCACTAAACTGCATGGGATAGGGGGATGCAGAGATTAGCCACGACGCCTTAGGAAATGCTCTGAACGTGTACAACATCTCCTCAAAGGACACTGGGAAGATGCTGTGGGTGCCCGGGGCTCCTCCAAACCCCTCGCTCCTCTGTCCAGCAAAGCCAGGCTACCCCCAGAGATGCCAGCGAGGTGGCCTGATTTGTTGCCCTCAGGGTTTCTTGACGGGGCCGCTGCCGTAGTCTCCTGGGGGTCCCTGCCTCCAGCCTTGCCTCATCCATGTCACTGCAGAAGGGTGTCCATCTCCATCATCCCCCTGTAGAGAACTGTCAGTAGCTGCCCTGCCTGAACACGGCACACGGCCTCGCCGGCCTGACTGTCATCTCGCTCTGCTGCTTCCCTAGCACTGCCCCACCAACCGTGTCCAAATGCCCACTGCTCTCCCTGCCTCCGTGCCTTTGCACATGCTGTTCCCTGTGTTTGGAGCACCCCTCCCATTTTCTGCACCCACTAGTTCCCCATGATGCTACTCAAGGTTCCGCCCCTTCCTGGAGCCACCCTGACTTCTAGGTTGAAATAAGGGACCCTCGGGGCTCCCACTGCACCCTGGAGACAGGCACAGAACTCCTCCACCCCTGTGCGGTCACTGATATTCTTGTCTGCCTGCCTGCTGGGCTGTGAGAGTCTTTGGGGGCAGGGATCGTGTCTCGTGCATGTTTGTTTCCTTACCGCCCAGCACAGTATCTGACACTCAGTAGGTGCTTAATAAACACTGAATAAATGAATGAATGGATGGATGAGTGAGTGGCTGGCCACCTTTGGATGATCTGCCTTTTCAACCAGGTAGCAATTCTGATTCATGTCCTATATCTGACAGCCAAAGGCAGCCCCGTGCTATGACGGTGAATGAGGGTGAGAACGGGTGTTTGAAGCGGAGGGTCAGGGGTAACATGAAAGGGGCCAGAGCAGGCGTTTTGAAAGTACAGTCACAGTCATGACAGTCGAAGTCCCCGCAGACAGAGGTCACAGGGGCGAACGCAGCTGCTCCTCTGGAAAGGCGCACCCCACTCCCACGCCGGGAGATCACACAGCAACAACAAGGATGCCCCCAGCCGCTGCCACGGGATCAAGCGCAGGGCCCGCGGGGCTGTGCGTGCAGAGATTAAAGGCTGGCGGTGCTCCTTCCGCCCGGGGGGGCCAAGAGCTGCTCTCCCATGGGCGACAGGATGGATTAAGGCCTCGGATGTTCCGGAAGCTTGCCCAGCTCCGTAACACCGCCTGCTTTTGCATTCTCCCGGGGCTGAGTCCTCGCTCACGTCCTCGTGGAGCCCTGGGCGTTTTCAGTGCTGGGGTATTGGGAACTTTTTGGCCAATTGGAAGGAGGTGACAGGGAGATGGAAGGCACGTCCAGCGAACTGGGTGACAATTCCTCCACCAGGTCTCGAGACTCGGGGCTTGGAAACCACGAGGAGGCTCACAGGTAGAGTATGCTGGTCCCTTAGCCCAAGAGAGCTGCCGAGGAGCATTTTGAATAGTGTCACCAACCAGCTAATACGTTTGGAAAGAGTTGTCCGAGGATGAGGCCCATAGTGACATTTCGGGATGGAAAAAGGAGCAAGCTGAGTGGTTTCCGACACGGACGTGTCCCTGTGAGGTCTTCCCAGAAGAGCCCCTGCCAACGCCGCTCGCCTGGCCTCCGCGTGTCTGGAGGATTTCCCCACCCTTTGGTCCTTCCTGATGCTCGGCAGCGTTCAGGACATGAGTGCTGGTCCCTGGGTAATGGAATCTTAATAAACCGCGCCAGGAGCACGGCTGTCCAAACAGATTAACAGCGATGGGACAGAGTTCAAAGAGGGACGGCTTGTGATGACTGAGAGCATCTCGAGGCCGTTCAGTTAGGCACACCATGAGCGAGAAAGGAAAGGGAGGTGGAACAGGATAAGACTTCAGAAGCTGAAGAAGCGGGACCGGTAAAATGCCAGCCTGCCTCCCCCAGAAGCCATCTGTCCTTCCAGCTCTGGGAAACCTGGCTGGCGGGACTTGGACAACGACACCAATGATTTTTAAACAAAAGAACCGTCACACGTTTTAAGTTAACAGGAGCCCTTCACTTTTCAAGGTGCTGTAAACATCCTGGAATCAGAGAGCTGTGATGGTTACACAACCTTGTGAATAGACTAAAAACCACTGAATCGTACACTTTAAAATGGCGAGTTTTATGGTATGTGAATTGCATCACAATAATAAAAAAGTGGGAAAAGCCCCCTTCTTCCATATCCCACCATGGGTCAGGAAATGCAAGGTACAGCAAGATATGGTGACTTGGTTATAGGAAACCATACTGCAGCAAGAATGGAAACAAATAAAAGAACCCTTTGAAAAATTGTGAAAAATTGGGTACCTGCAGCGTTTTCAGCCAGGGGACATCCTTCAATTACACCAACATATTTACTGTGTGCCAGATACCTTCTAGACTTTGGGATTAAAGGAAGATGAAGAGACCAGGGACCTAGGCCTCAGAGAAAGAATGGGGAAAGAGACAGGAAAACAAATCCCTAGGCAGGAGGCAGAACATGTCATGGGCAGTGAGGGGGTCTGGGGGTTTAGTCCTAAGGACACGCATAGGAAGGTGAAGTCCCAACAGGTCACGAGGACCAGGGGACGAGAGGCAGAGAACCACAGGGTTTGGGATGGACCTTGAAGGACAGGGCGCATCCTAGAGGCGGAAATGCTTCAAGAGGGTGGTCCAGATGGAAGGAACAGCAGCGGCAAAGGCTCAGCAGCTGGGAAATACAAGATGCTTTAATTCGCCTGCAAAGCAGGGTGTGTGGAGGGCAGCAGAGGAAGGTAGGTCTGGAAAGGAGTAGGGCTGTGTGTACAAGCTGACGGGAATGGGGTGGATTTGGTCTGTTTCAGGTGCGTCCTTCCCTGCGTCTGGGGTGCTTCTGGCTTTAAATAGTGAGGTGGACAAGATTTGCTTTGAGGTGCCCTCCTGGCATCCCCCCGCCCTCAAGGTCCTCCACTTTGGCCAGCATTCCCCCCGGAAGAGGTGCAGTGAATATTAGATGAGAGAAAGAATGAGTGAAGCGGTGAACAAATGAATGAGTGCTGCTGACACGTAAGACTCTCATGCCCATATCCAGACTAACCTGTCTATGTCTCATCCCTTCAGGACTCCGCTAGATAAAAGAGCCCGATAATCTAGTCGAGTGTTCCCGGGAAGGCATTGCAGGAAGTTAATGGTAACCCTCTTGGTAAGATGACGGCATCTGTAAACCCAGGGGATTCTCAGGGCAGCACCTTAGGCACAGGGTGTGCTGGGCAGAGGTCTGTCTGTCTACACGCCTCAGATCACACTGCCTCTTCTTAGGCCTGACCTGCTTAAGCGTCTCAAAGATGATGCAGCTGTGGAAGAAAAGCCATCTCTGGCTTGCAGGTGACAGTTGGCAGCAGCGGACTCATGGTGGCCAGGCCTCTGCGTTGCATGCTTTCACGGGGCCCTTCAATGCCTGGTGCTCTCAGCACTTGCTGGGTCTCCGTGCATGTTTTATTCATGCGGACAGGTGACTGCAGCTCACGCCTCATCACGCTGACAGCCTGATGTAGGGAAAAGAAAACCTTACGAGCATTTGTGCTGCATCGATCTTCTTGGCCAGAGACTGTTCCTGAAGGAACGGGAACAGCTGCCACCTCAAGAATTCCGTGTACCCGCTGTGGCTTCCCTGGAGCACCGCTTAGTATCTGTGGTTAATCACAATTTATTTGGGCTAAACTTTTCTCTTCCGTGCCCCACTCCCGTTGGAGTCCAAACCACCTTTTTCTACCTGCCACATACTTGTCTTTCGGCTGTGCTCCTCCTGGAGAGAGAAATATGGGGCTAACCAAGCAGGTGAGCTGATGGGGCTGGAAGCCTGGGAGCCACGGCTGGCCCATCTCTAGTTCCTGGGGGTGGGGCTGGGAGTGAGGACGGTGACACAGAGGCAGGGCTGGCTTCCTGAGCATGTGACCTGTGCAGCTGCGCAGGACCCCACGCTTAGAAGCACTTCGTGCTTGGTTTAATGCTCTGCTGTTGCCGTCTTGAAATTCTTAATACTTTCTGAACACAGGGTCCCGTGTTTTCGTTTTTCATGGACCAGCAAACTACATAGCAGGTCCTGCACACGGAGGCCAGGCTTTCACCTCTGATCGGCTTGGTTTTCTTCTGGGGCCACTGACGTGGTCCTTACTCTGGCTGATCCTTCAAAAATGTTGAATCATTGATACTGATGCTTCTACTGAATTAGTTCCCTTCATGTTTCCCACGTCCACTGCCCTGGTCAGGTCTCACCATCTCTTTCCCGGGCTACTGTGGATCCCTGACTGTGCTTCCTTCCTTCAGCCTCTACCCACTCTGAGCCATCCAGAATGATGCCGGTCAACAGGGCTGTGATGAGGCATAGCTGTAGGGGTGCCAGCATCTAGGACCCACAGTGAAAGGTCCCCAGAGCACCCCTGGAGTTCAAGGCAGAGGCCTCACGTAGCAGCTGTTAATTGCAGAACAGCCAACATTAATTGTGCCCATATTCCAGGTACTGCCCTAAGCACTTCACCTGCTTGGACTCAAAACACTTAATCATTACAACCACCCCAGAAGCAGGTATTAGTACTCCTGTCATTTTATGGGTGGGAAAGATGACGCTCAAAGAGATTAAGCCAAACACACCAGGTAAGAACAGGGATTCCAGAGACAAGATCTCTGGTTCAAATGCCAGCTCGGTTATGACTACATGCTTGACTTTGGGCAAGTTATTCAGCTATGCCTTGGTTTTCTACTTATAATACGGGAATTATAAGAAAAACACCTACTTCATAGAGTTGTAAATCTCAGGATAAAAGAGTCAATATAGGTAAAGTACATAAAACATTCCTTAGTATTGGCCAAGTATAATATATGTGTTAATACACATATCGATAATAACAACCCAAGGTCCCACAGGTAGAAAGTGGTAACAGTAGCAAAGCACCCAGAGAATCAGAGCTCCAAGTCTGTGGGTTTAATCACTGGGCAATACTGCCTTCCACGAAGGGAACCAAGCATGCCATGGTGAAGGACGTCCGCAAAGCATGCCTGATTCAGTCTAAATCTAGAGATGTTGAAGTCAAGAGCCGGAAATTAAAAAGCAGAAGAATGTGATTCCAAATGTTGACTCTTATCCCTAAATATACGCTGTGCCTTTAGCTCAGAAATGGGTAATTTCGCAGCACTTCTAATGGCACTTCACTCTTTACTAGAAAATTCACCATGGCATATTTCCGTAGACTAACAACATCGTTACAATATGAGGTGTCAGCACAACATCCTTCTATTCAATGTCTTGCAGGAGAGCAGGGGAGAGTGCCAGGGTTATGTGAGAATTACAGGGTGTGCAAACTGTTCAGGCACCACTGTATACAAAGGTAGTGTTTTCTTTATCCTGATTTAGTGAGTCAGGAAAGAGAGCGAGTGAGCGCATTTTAAAGACAGGCATCAGGTTATTTAGATGCAGGGCAGTGGCCTTTTTCCATTCAACGCAGATGAAAATGAAATGTGCTAACAGTGGCTCCTCATTTGAGCTAAATTTTCTTGCCATCTATTCAAGGTGCCAAATTGCCATGACTGGTTTGGCCCAGCGTGGGGTTTCAGCTCTGTGCTCCCAGAGGATGTGCAATTGAGGAAGTACGTGCCCCAAATTAACTCCAATCCTGGGGAAGAACGGATCGCTTCAGTGCCATATGCAAAAATCACACTGCCATTCCCCAAACTACAGATGTCCTTGAAGCCAGTGACAGCACCACCCAGCTCAGAAAATATTCACTATAGAGTCACCAATGGGAGAAGGCATATGAGGCAGAATTGTTAATAATTATCAGCCAGTACTGCAGGTGGCCAAGATATGAATGACATCAGATTTAGAAAGGACATCAGATTTAGACTGTTGTAAGATGAAGTTGGGGAGTCATGCTACGTAGGAACTTATTTGACTAAGTAAGTGGTTTCATAATAAGAATTATAATTATAATAATAATAAGAATTCCCGGACTTCCCTGGTGGCGCAGTGGTTAAGATTCCGCCTGCCAATGCAGGGGACACAGGTTCGAGCCCTGGTCCGGGAAAATCCCACATGCCGCAGAGCAACTAAGCCCGTGAGCCACAGCTACTGCCCGTGTGCCACACTACTGAAGCCCGTGTGCCTACAGCCTGTGCTCCGCAACAAGAGAAGCCACCGCAATGAGAAGCCCACACACCGCAACGAAGAGTAGCCCCCCGCTCGCCACAACTAGAGAAAGCCCACACACAGCAGTGAAGACCCAATGCAGCCAAAAATAAATAATAAAAAAAAAAATTCCCTTTTATTGAGCACCTACTATATACTAGGCATTTTGCTAAGTGCACTATGCATAGGGATGTCATTTAATCCTTACAAGGATCCTGCAAGATGGTTATTACTAGTGTCATTTTGCAAATGAAGAAACAAGTTCAGAGATGTTGAGTAACTTGTTGCATAGACACTAAGTGGCAGGGTGAGGTTGCAATCCAGATATAGCTGGCTGTAAAGTCCATGTCTTCTGTCTCTTCACAGTGCTCTATGCTATTCTTATTTTTTCCTAAGCTCAGCTAGGCAGCAAGAAACATTGCCACTACTATACTAATAACAAAGAACAACAATGAAAGCAATATCAACCACTTTAAGAGCTAAGAGCTCAATGTATATTATTTAATCTTCACAACATTTGTATAAGATAGGTATTACTTTCATCTCCATTTTAGAGATGAGGACACTGAGGCTTACAGAGGGTAAATAATTTGTCCTGGGCTATATAGACAGAGAGTGGACCATAAGGTCTGCAGTGGGGCAGATGGAGAAAAGATGAGTAGGTGTTGGTCAAAGTCAATGCAGGACGGTCACTGGGGATAGGGAGCACCATGAAGCTTCCACTGAGCTTCCATAATGCCAGAAGAATGGACTTCTCCTGAGGTGTCCACGCATCCAACACGGTAAGACCTGGCAGCCATATTTGTTCTCTCTGACACCACCCTCAGGCCATAGCTGATTGGATCCTGGGTGAACATCTGACCCAAGCCATCCAGTGAGGTTCTTTCTCTCAAGAATTTGAACTGAGAGGCACTGAGCCTGGTGCCTGTTGAGTGCCGAGTCTGGTCAATGGCAGGAGTGTCCAAGGGACGGTCAAAAAGGTCCAGTTATGGAGGTCCATGGGGCTGCCCTGCTTCCCAATGTTCTTAAGGCGTGGCTGTCAACATTTTTTAGACTCCATGAGACACACTAATATTCCTCCCATGAATTCCTCTTCTACTTAATTTAGCTTGCATTGGTCCCTGTTACTTGTAGCCAAATGAACCTTAAAGACCACCACCTCTTCTTAAGCACTGTCTGGAAGCTTGACTAATATTTGCATCTTAATCTCCTAACATACCTCTAAGGTATTATCTCATTTTATAGATGTTTTAAAAATGTAGCAACATGGATGGACCTAGAGAGTATCACACTAAGTGAAGCAAGTCAGAGAAAGACAAACATCATATGATCTCACTTATATGTGGAATCTAAAAAAATGATACAAATGAACTTGTTTACAAAACAGAAATTGACTCAAAGACATAGAAAACAAACTTATGGTTACCAAAGGGGATGGGATGGGGGGGAGGGATAAAGTAGGAGTTTGGGATTAACAGATACACACTACTTTATATAAAATAGATAAACAACAAGATCCTACTGTATAGCACAGGGAACTATATTCAATATCTTGTAATAATCTATAATGGAAAAGAATCTGTAAAAGAATATATATATACATATATTAAACATGCATAACTGAGTCACTTTGCTGTACACCTGAAACTAACACAACATTGTAAATCAACTATACTTCAATTTGAAAAAAAAAGGTGAGTATTCAAGCTGAGCTTGAAATCAAGATGTATTAGATTTCTAGAACTATGTCTTTTTAGTTGTCTGAAGAGGCTGTCCTTGGGCTTGGTGATATCACTCCAGCACAGCAGCTACATTTATTCCCGCCAGTCCCAGAATTGCCCTTGTTAAATTTCCAGGTTTCTCTGACGCAGGAGCAGTCACTTGAGTTGTTGTGCCTCACCTTTAATCCAGGGAGAGAGGAGGAGGTGCTGCAGAAAGCGTGTGCCTCCCCAGAGCCCCTCTGTGATGGTCAGTGTCATATGCCCACTTGGCTAGTCTACAGTCTCCAGTTATACAATCAAACACTCACCTAGGTGTTGCTGTGAAATTATTTTATAGGTGTGATTACAGTCCATAATCAGTTGACTTTAAGTAAAAGAGATTATCCTAGATAATCTGGGTTGGCCTGATTTGATCAGTTGAAAGGCTTTAAGAGCAGAGCCAAGGCTTCCCTGATGAAATTCTGCTGTGGCAACAGCTTCGCCCTGTACCCAAGAATTCCAGCCTGCCCTTCAGATTTCAGACTTGCCTTGCAATAAATGTATTGCCTTCTGATAAATCTCTTAATATATATCTCCTCCTGGTTCTGTTTCTCGAACTGAACCCTGACTGGTACACCCTCCTTAGGGGCCCCCTGCTGTCCACAGGTGAGGACCCACCTTTGGACGTGTTCTCTACCCACCTCTCTAGTTTGGTCCTTAAGATCCTGATGTATCACATTCTCCCTGGCTCCAGACTCAGACTCATGCCCCTTCACCCCTATAACACTCCCCACCAGGCCAGGTCGCTCATGCTTCTAAGCATTTCTTTCTGCCAGGAATCCCACACCATGCCTGCTTGCCAGAAAATGCCTACCCTTCAGCCAGGACTCAGCTCAGGCCCACCTCCTCCATGAAGCCTTCCCTGGATTCTTTAGGCAAGCCATGGTGCTTTTCCCAGTATACTCAGACTGACAGCAGTAGGATCATTTCTTAGCATTTTTCTTTTTCCTGGGTTTGGCAATTCTCTCTTCAAGGACAAACAGTGTGCCTTTCATGTCTTATCTGTAGCTTATCTGGTTCAGGACCTGGCACACAGATAAATTTTTGTTCAATAAATGCATGAAGGCAGGCATCTGTGCCTAGGGCCTGGTTTTTGCAGAAGGTATGTTCTGGGGCAGAAAGAGATCCAACCACACACGGCTTCTCAGGGTCACCTTGAAAAGGACAGTGGTCTTTATCAGTTCTCTGCACATGGGCTCTTCCTCTTTGCAGGGGCTCAATCTGACAGAGGAACTTCTGTTGGTGAGATTTCCCTGGCCTCTCCGCCTGGCTTGGGGCTCCATTATTAGGGTGAATTCCTGCGTGACCTTTAAGATTAAAACTAAATGTTCTGATCTTTCCCCAGACAGGTACTAGGTGCTGGAAATGGCATTTTGCAGGGACTATGTTCAGTAGCAAATTCCAAATATCAGCCTCATCACATTCTGACAGGTTACAGCCCATCTGAGCTGGGGTTACTCTGTGCATTTCAAGGCTGGGCACTGTAAGGGCAGCAATTTTCTCTTTTACACGCTGGCTCCAGTGGGCACCACTCCTGAGTCCTTGGAGAAGCTGCCGTCAAGGGAAATGAGACCCTTTGGTGTTGCCTCTCTCTGCTGGGACTGCCAGAGGGAAGAGGGTCATCAGCAAACAAAGTTTAGCAGGGCTGTCGGGAAAAATTAGCCCTTCTGAAGATGCTACCAGGCCTTCTGCCATCGTCTGTGATGAAAACATTTGTGATGAGGTTGGGGGGAATGCCTCCACTCCGGGGTTCCTCCAGCAACTCAGGGAAACCACACATGCCCTTAATCAGGAAACACATGAAGAGTTCCTAAATTTGGACTCCTTTGATTAAAGGAAGGACCTAATTAGATAATTGTCTCCATGGAAACCTAGGTATATTTATTATTGCTTTTATAAGCCTCGTCAGTTACTCGGAGGAGGGAACACACTTTCACTGTTGTCCAAGTTCGCAAGGGAGCCGCGTCTCAATGAGCTGCTAAGAACCATGAATAAGCAGCCGCTCACTTTAGGTAAATATATTTGCCTAAAGAGGGTGGAAGTCTCATTCTCAGCATTGCAAACAACTCCTGGTTCCAACCAATAATAATTGATGCTAATAATAGCAAATGTGTATAGAACATTCTTTATATGTGCCAGGCAGCTGTAACCCTTTACAACAGGTCTGTGTAGCTGGCTCCATTCTTACACCCACTTTACAGATGAGGACACTGAGGCTCAGGGAGGTGAAGAGACTTGCTCAGACATAGAACTAGAAATGGTAGGACCACGGCTGGAAGGCACACAGCACGGCCCCAGGAGCTCAGCCCACATGTGAACTAACAATTATTGATGATTTTTATTACTGAGGACTGAATTCGTATTACTGTATTAAAAAAATTCAAGATTGTCACTTGCTCTCTTGATCGGTTTTAAGGAGACAAATGATTACTGGGCGAAATAAATAGCCTCATCATTACCATTCGACCTTGAATTTGTTTGAAAACTGAGGAGCCCACCTCCTGGTTGCACACCAGCCCCCCCACCCCAGTTTTCAACATATTCATACGCTGTTATAAATTAGGCCAATTTATAGCTGTTCAAATTGCATTCAGATCCTGCATTTGTAAAGGCAGCTTAGGCACAGATGTTCATAGTTGTAAATATTCTCTTCTGATGTTGACCCTGTGCTTAGAAAATGCAATGATTCATTTTAAAATTTGGGAGTCAAAAAGTCTTTAAAATGGGGGTATGATTTCTTAGCACATGAAACTGAGGTTTATGACTTTTAATGCGTGTTATTCACTCCCAGGCTCTTTCAGCTCCCCCTCTCCCTCCACTTGGCATCCTCTGGGTTCTTCTAACTCTGCTGCAGGCCTGCAGGAGATGTTTTGCTTTTCCAAGGGCACCGGATCCTCTGAGCTTTTCTCCTCTTCTCTGTTTCTAAGTCAAGATAAAGATTACTTCTTAACTTTAGAGTTTTATCTATTTCTCCCCCAGTCAATAGTAGAGATCAGGATTCAATCCACTCCTGGCTGGTGATCACGTCATTGTCCCTAAAACGTCAGAAGGAAAGTCTGCACGTGCACAACAATCACTTTTCAGTGTTCACAGTGTGCCAGGCGCTGTGCTAAATATACTGAAAAATTTCATTTTGCTCACGTATCCTTAGTATCTAGAATAGTACTTCACTTTAATTGCTAAATGCCTATGTCCCATGAAAGACCTAAGACGTTTACTTATAATATCTTGCTTAATTCTCACACCAGGATTGGTTCAAGATGGCGGAGTAGAAGGACGTGCCCTCACTCCCTCTTGTGAGAGCACCGGAATCACAACTAACTGCTGAACAATCATCGACAGGAAGACACTGGAACTCACCAAAAAAGATACCCCACATCCAAAGACAAAGGAGAAGGCGCAATGAGACGGTAGGAGGGGAGCAATCACAATAAAATCAAATCCCATAACTGCTGGGTGGGTGACTCACAAACTGGAGAACACTTATACCACAGAAGTCCACCCACTGGAGTGAAGGTTCTGAGCCCCACGTCAGGCTTCCCAACCTGGGGGTCCGGCAAAGGGAGGAGGAATTCCTAGAGAATCAGACTTTGAAGGCTAGCGGGATTTGATTGCAGGACTTTGACAGGACTGGGGGAAACAGAGACTCCACTCTTGGAGGGCACACACAAAGTAGTGCGTGCATCAGGACCCAGGGGAAGGAGCAGTGACCCCGGGGGAGACTGAACCAGACCTACCTGCTAGTGTTGGAGGGTCTCCTGCAGAGGCAGGGGGTGGCTGTGGTTCACTGTGAGGACAAGGACACTGGCAGCAGAAGTTCTGGGAAGTACTCCTTGGTGTGAGCCCTCCCGGAGTCCACCATTAGCCCCACCAAAGAGCCCGGGTAGGCTCCAGTGTTGGGTCGCCTCAGGCCAAACAACCAACAGGGAGGGAACCCACCCCCATCCATCAGCAGACAAGTGTATTAAAGTTTTACTGAGCTCTGCCCACCAGAGCAACAGCCAGCTCTACCCACCACCAGTCTCTCCCATCAGGAAACCTGCACAAGCCTCTTAGATAGCCTCATCCACCAGAGGGCAGACAGGAGAATCAAGAAGAACTGCAATCCTGCAGCCTGTGGAACAAAAACCACATTCACAGAAAGATAGACAAGATGAAAAGGCAGAGGGCTATGTACCAGATGAAGGAACAAGATAAAACCCCAGAAAAACAACTAAATGAAGTGGAGATAGGCAACCTTCCAGAAAAAGAATTCAGAATAATGATAGTGAAGATGATCCAGGACCTCGGAGAAAGAATGGAGGCAAAGATCGAGAAGATGCAAGAAATGTTTAACAAAGACCTAGAAGAATTAAAGAACGAACAAACAGAGATGAACAATACAATAACTGAAATGAAAACTACACTAGAAGGAATCAATAGCAGAATAACTGAGGCAGAAGAACGGATAAGTTACCTGGAAGACAGAATGGTGGAATTCACTGCCGCAGAACAGAATAAAGAAAAAAGAATGAAAAGAAATGAAGACAGCCTAAGAGACCTCTGGGACAACATTAAATGCAACAACATTCACATTATAGGGGTCCCAGAAGGAGAAGAGAGAGAGAAAGGACCAGAGAAAATATTTGAAGAGATTATAGTCAAAAACTTCCCTAACATGGGAAAGGAAATAGCCACCCAAGTCCAGGAAGCACAGAGAGTCCCATACAGGATAAACCTAAGGAGAAACACGCCGAAACACATAGTAATCAAATTGGCAAAAATTAAAGACAAAGAAAAATTACTGAGAGCAGCAAGGGAAAAACGACAAATAACATACAAGGGAACTCCCATAAGCTTAACAGCTGATTTCTCAGCAGAAACTCTATAAGCCAGAAGGGAGTGGCATAATATACTGAAAGTGATGAAAGGGAAGAACCTACAACCAAGATTACTCTACCCGGCAAGGATCTCATTTAGATTTGATGGAGAAATCAAAAGCTTTACAGACAAGCAAAAGCTAAGAGAATTCAGCACCACCAAACCAGCTCTACAACAAATGCTAAAGGAACTTCTCTAAGTGGGAAACACAAGAGAAGAAAAGGACCTACAAAAAAAACCCCAAAACAATTAAGAAAATGGTTATAGGAACATACATATCGATAATTACCTTAAACGTGAATGGATTAAATGCTCCAACCAAAAGACACAGGCTTGCTGAATGGAAACAAAAACAAGACCGTATATATGTTGTCTACAAGAGACCCACTTCAGACCTAGGGACACATACAGACTGAAAATGAGGGGATGGAAAAAGATATTCCATGCAAATGGAAATCAAAAGAAAGCTGGAGTACCTATACTCATATCAGATAAAATAGACTTTAAAATAAAGAATGTTACAAGAGACAAGGAAGGACACTACATAATGATCAAGGGATCAATCCAAGAAGAAGATATAACAATTATAAATATATATGCACCCAACATAGGAGCACCTCAATACATAAGGCAACTGCTAACAGCTATAAAAGATGAAATCGACAGTAACATAATAATAGTGGGGGACTTTAACATGTCACATACACCAATGGACAGATCATCCAGAGAGAAACTTAATAAGGAAACAGAAGCTTTAAATGACAGAATAGACCAGATAGATTTAATTGATATTTATAGGACATTCCACCCAAAAACAGCAGATTAACTTTCTTCTTAAGTGCGCACGGAATATTCTCCAGGATAGATCACATCTTGGGTCACAAATCAAGCCTCAGTAAATTTAAGAAAATTGAAATCATATCAAGCATCTTTTCTGATCACAATGCTATGAGATTAGAAATGAATTACAGGAAAAAAAACGTGAAAAGCACAAACACATGGAGGCTAAACAATACGTTACTAAATAACCAAGAGATCACTGAAGAAATCAAAGAGGAAATCAAAAAATACCTAGAGACAAATGACAATGAAAACACGACGATCCAAAACCTATGGGATGCAGCAAAAGCAGTTCTAAGAGGGAAGTTTATAGCTATACAAGCCTACCTCAAGAAACAAGAAAAATCTCAAATAAACAATCTAACCTTACACCTAAAGGAACTAGAGAAAGAAGAACAAACAAAACCCAAAGTTAGCAGAAGGAAAGAAATCATAAAGATCAGAGCGGAAATAAATGAAATAGAAACAAAGAAAACAATAGCAAAGATCAATAAAACTAAAAGCTGGTTCTTTGAGAAGATACACAAAATTGATAAACCATTAGCCAGACTCATCAAGAAAAAGAGGGAGAGGACTCAAATCAATAAAATTAGAAATGAAAAAGGAGAAGTTACAACAGACACCGCAGAAATACAAAGCATCCTAAGAGACTACTACAAGCAACTCCATGCCAATAAAATGGACAATCTGGAAGAAACAGACAAACTATTAGAAAGGTATAACCTTCCAGGACTGAACCAGGAAGAAACAGAAAATATGAACAGACCAATCACAAGTAATGAAATTGAAATTGTGATTAAAAATCCTCCAACAAACAAAAGTCCAGGACCAGATGGCTTCACAGGTGAATTCTATCAAACATTTAGAGAAGAGCTAACACCCGTCCTTCTCAAACGCTTCCAAAAAATTGCAGAGGAAGGAACACTCCCAAACTCATTCTATGAGGCCACCATCACCCTGATACCAAAACCAGACAAAGACACTACAGAAAAAGAAAATTACAGACCAATATCACTGATGAATATAGATGCAAAAATCCTCAACAAAATACTAGCAAACAGAATCCAACAGCACATTAAAAGGATCATACACCACGATCAAGTGGGATTTATCCCAGGGATGCAAGGATTCTTCAATATACGCAAATCGATCGATGTGAGACACCATATTAACAAACTGAAGAATAAAAACCATATGATCATCTCAATAGATGCAGAAAAAGCTTTTGACAAATTTCAACACCCATTTATGATAAAAACTCTCCAGAAAGTGGGCATAGAGGGAACCTACCTCAACATAATAAAGGCCATATACAACAAACCCACAGCAAGCATCATTCTCAATGGTGAAAAACTGAAAGCAT
Organism: Eschrichtius robustus; assembly: GCF_028021215.1. NCBI lineage: Eukaryota > Metazoa > Chordata > Mammalia > Artiodactyla > Eschrichtiidae > Eschrichtius > Eschrichtius robustus. Next base: position 11,545,974 of record NC_090826.1, on the reverse strand, counting down.
TTCCTCTAAGATCAGGAACGAGACGAGGATGTCCACTCTCACCACTATTATTCAACATAGTTTTGGAAGTTTTAGCCACAACAATCAGAGAAGAAAAAGAAATAAAAGGAATACAAATCGGAAAAGAAGTAAAAGTGTCACTGTTTGCAGATGACATGATACTATACATAGAGAATCCTAAAGATGCCACCAGAAAACTACTAGAGCTCATCAATGAATTTGGTAAAGTTGCAGGATACAAAATTAATGCACAGAAATCTCTTGCATTCCTATACACTAATGATGAAAAAATCTGAAAGAGAAATTAAGGAAACACTCCCATTTACCATTGCAACAAAAAGAATAAAATACCTAGGAATAAGCCTACCTAGGGAGACAAAAGACCTGTATGCAGAAAACTATAAGACACTGATGAAAGAAATTAAAGATGATACCGACAGATGGAGAGATATACCATGTTCTTGGATTGGAAGAATCAATATTGTGAAAATGACTATACTACCCAAAGCAATCTACAGAGTCAATGCAATCCCTATCAAATTACCAATGGCATTTTTTACAGAACTAGAACAAATCATCTTAAAATTTGTATGGAGACACAAAAGACCCCGAATAGCCAAAGCAGTCTTGAGGGAAAAAAACGGAGCTGGAGGAATCAGACTCCCTGACTTCAGACTATACTACAAAGCTACAGTAATCAAGACAATATGGTACTGGCACAAAAACAGAAACATAGATCAATGGAACAAGATAGAAAGCCCAGAGATAAACCCACGCACCTGTGGTCAACTAATCTATGACAAAGGAGGCAAGGATATACAATGGAGAAAAGACAGTCTCTTCAATAAGTGGTGCTGGGAAAACTGGACAGCTACATGTAAAAGAATGAAATTAGAATACTCCCTAACACCATACACAAAAATAAACTCAAAATGGACTAAAGACCTAAATGTAAGACCGGACACTATAAAACTCTTAGAGGAAAACATAGGAAGAAAACTCTTTGACATAAATCACAGCAAGATCTTTTTTGATCCACCTCCTAGAGTAATGGAAATAAAAACAAAAATAAACAAATGTGACCTAATGAAACTTCAAAGCTTTTGCACAGCAAAGGAAACCATAAACAAGACGAAAAGACAACCCTCAGAATGGGAGAAAATATTTGCAAACGAATCAACGGACAAAGGATTAATCTCCAAAATATATAAACAGCTCATTCAGCTCAGTATTAAAGAAACAAACAACCCAATCCAAAAATGGGCAGAAGACCTAAATAGACATTTCTCCAAAGAAGACATACAGATGGCCAAGAAGCACATGAAAAGCTGCTCAACATCACTAATTCTTAGAGAAATGCAAATCAAAACTACAATGAGGTATCACCTCACACCAGTTAGAATGGGCATCATCAGAAGATCTACAAACAACAAATGCTGGGGAGGGTGTGGAGAAAACGGAACCCTCTTGCACTCTTGGTGGGAATGTAAATTGATACAGCCACTATGGAGAACAGTATGGAGGTTCCTTAAAAAACTAAAAATAGAATTACCATATGACCCAGCAATCCCACTACTGGGCATATACCCAGAGAAACCATAATTCAAAAAGACACATGCACCCCAATGTTCATTGCAGCACTATTTACAATAGCCAGGTCATGGAAGCAACCGAAATGCCCATTGACAGATGAATGGGTAAAGAAGATGTGGTACACGCACATATGGTCACCTTACCTTTGATAAAGGAGGCAAGCATATACAGTGGAGAAAAGACAGTCTCTTCAATAAGTGGTGCTGGGAAAATTGGACAGGTACATGTAAAAGTATGAAATTGGAACACTCCCTGACACCATACACAAAAATAAACTCAAAATGGATTAGAGACCTAAGTGTAAAGCCAGACACTATCAAACTCTGAGAGGAAAACATAGGCAGAACACTCTATGACATAAATCGCAGCAAGATCCTTTTTGACCCGGCTCCTAGAGAAGTGGAAATAAAAACACAAATAAACAAATGGGACCTAATGAAACTTCAAAGCTTTTGCACAGCAAAGGAAACCATAAACAAGACCAAAAGACAACCCTCAGAATGGGAGAAAATATTTGCAAATGAAGCAACTGACAAAGGATTAATCTCCAAGATTTACAAGCAGCTCAAGCAGCTCAATAACAAAAAAAAAAAACAACCCAATCCAAAAATGGGAAGAAGACCTAAATAGACATTTCTCCAAAGAAGATATACAGATGGCCAACAGACACATGAAAGAATGCTCAACATCCTTAATCATTAGAGAAATGCAAATCAAAACTACAATGATGTATCATCTCACACCGGTCAGAATGGCCATCATCAGAAAATCTACAAACAATAAATGCTGGAGAGGGTGTGGAGAAAAGGGAACACTCTTGCACTGTTGGTGGGAATGTAAATTGATACAGCCACTATGGAGAACAGTATGGAGGTTCCTTAAAAAACTAAAAATAGAACTACCATACGACCCAGCAATCCCACTACTGGGCATATACCCTGAGAAAACCATAATTCAAAAAGAGTCATGTACCACAATGTTCATTGCAGCTCTATTTACAATAGCCAGGACATGGAAGCAACCTAAGTGTCCATCATCGGATGAATGGATAAAGAAGATGTGGTACATATATACAATGGAATATTACTCAGCCATAAAAAGAAATGAAATGGAGGTATTTGTAATGAGGTGGATGGAGTTAGAGTCTGTCATACAGAGTGAAGTAAGTCAGAAAGAGAAAAACAAATACAGTATGCTAACACATATATATGGAATCTAAGGGAAAAAAAAAAAAAAAAAGGTCATGAAGAACCTAGTGGCAAGATGGGAATAAAGACACAGACCTACTAAAGAATGGATTTGAGGATATGGGGAGGGGGAGGGGTGAGATGTGACAGGGTGAGAGAGTGTCATGGACATATATACACTACCAAATGTAAAATAGATAGCTAGTGGGAAGCAGCCGCATAGCACAGGGAGATCAGCTCGGTGTTTTGTCACCACCTAGAGGGGTGGGATAGGGAGGGTGGGAGGGAGGGAGATGCAAGAGGGAAGATATATGGGAACATATGTATATGTATAACTGATTCACTTTGTTATAAAGCAGAAACTAACACAACATTGTAAAGCAATTGTACTTCAATAAAGATGTTAAAAAAAAAAAGATGTGGTACATATATACAATGGAATATTACTCAACCATAAAAAGGAATGAAATTGGGTTATTTGTAGAGACGTGGATGAACCTAGAGACTGTCATACAGAGTGAAGTAAGTCAGAAAGAGAAAAACAAATATCGTATATTAATGCATATATGTGGAACCTAGAAAAATGGTGCTGACGAACCGGTTTGCAAGGCAGAAATAGAGACACAGATGTAGAGAACAAACGTATAGACACCAAGAGGGGAAAGTGGCGGGGGTGTGGTGGTGGTGGTGGGATGAATTGGGAGATTGGGATTGACATGTATACACTAATATGTATAAAATGGATAATTAATAACAACCTGCTGTATAACAAAATAAATAAAATAAAATTCAAAAATTCAAAAAAAAATTCTCACACCAACCCTAGCAGGTAGGTTTCTAATTACTATCCCCATTTGACAGATGGGACACCTGAGGCTCCGTCATGTTCGGTAACTTGCCAAGGTCATGCAGGTAGTGAGTGAGTGAGTGGGAGGACGTGGGTTCATCCATTCACTCAACAAGTAGTTTTTGAGCTAACGAAGAAATGAACCCACAAACTAGCTTCTCTTGTATTCCAGAATGGAGGAGAGACACTGTAAACCTCCAAATAGAAGAAGTATCTACTGGTTTGAGAGATGTGCTAGGAATAAAATAAAACAGGGCGATGTGAGGGAAGGGAGGCTGGGGAGGCAGAAGCCTCTCTGAAGACGTGACATCTGAGCAGAGACCCGAAGGATGAGATGGAGGGACTGTGCAAAGAGCAGCAATCAGGCTAGGGCTTTGAGGCAGAGGCAATATCAAGTTCAAAAGCCCTAAAGAGGGAACATGCTTGGCTTAAAAAAAAAAAAAAAAAAAAAAATGGCTCTGATGCCCCAAAGCCTTTGCACATTCTAAAGCTCTCCCTTTGGACATCTACAACACTTGGAATAGTATCAGGGACTACCTCATGGGTTTGTTGGGAGGAATTAATCAGATCAACCTTGTCAAACACTGAGCAGTGAGCCTGACACAAACTAAATGTTACCTGTTATTGCAAAATTATCATTAACCCCAGGTACACTGCAATTAGCATCAGCAAAGGAGGAGATGATTTATATCCCATCACTAGCATTCTTGCAATGTTTCTTAAGGATGAGTAAGTAAACTTCCTGCATGATGTTTGCCTGTCACTTCACTTTGGGAGAGGTCACTGGTAAATCGGTTGCTCTCTGTTGAATGATGGGGTTGTTAAGAATACATAGTGCCTTAATCCCAGGAAAGAATAACAAAACCAAGCCCTTCCCAGGAACTGTTCAGAGAAGAGAGCCTGTCAAAAGGAAATTAACAAAGTGCACAGCAGATAATCAATGGTAATCAGCCCAGGAAATCAAAAAGAAAGCAATTGCCCTGAAGACCTACATCTTGTTTGTTCAATATTTCTGCAAGGTCAGGAGCCAATGCCAATCCATTATGGTTCTTAAATTCAGAGGTAAATATATGCATGAGCTTCCCGCAGCACGTGGGGAGATCTGTTTGTCATCCAAGAGAGCAGCATGTGCAAAGACCCAGGAACCCCTGGGAGTGCTCCTTGGAACTGCCTGGATCTACCTTCCAATGCCAGGGGCCAGGAGCCTGAAGGCACCAGGAAAAGCACCAAAGGGAAGCCGGAGGAGCCCACACTGCCTCTTAGCAGCGGGAGACGCAAAATGAGCCATAGATTCTGTGGTCTGAGAGGTTAACCTAGAAATTGGACATGGAGGATTGTGTTTCCAAAGGTGACTGCGGTATTTCCCATCCCACGTGTTCCTTTGTGATGTGATCCTCTCAAGAGGTGGAGACTTATTTCCCCTGACTTTGGATCTGGGTGGTCCCCGTCCCTCGTTCTGGCCAGTATAACTCAAGGGAAGTGACATTGGATAACTCCCCAGTCTGGGTCTTAAGAGAGCTGCAGCTTCCACTTTTGTCACCGGAACACTCACTCTTGGGATTCGCCACCCGGACGAAGGAGCCTAAGCTAGTCACGTGACGAGAGGCACACGGGGAGAGAGGTCTTAGGCTCCCAGGTGCCCCCATCCAGGTGCCAGACACGTGAGTGAAGCCACCTTGGGCGTTTCAGTCCAGCTGTCATCTGAACACAAGCTCATGAGAGACCCTGCCAACTCCACGTGGAGCAGGGCCGTGGAGTCCAGCCTCGCTGCATCCCTTACCCACAGAACTGTGAGCAAATAAAATGGTTATTTTAAGCCACTAAGTTTTAGGGTTGTTTGTTATGCAGCAAAAGAGAACTGAAACGTGGGGTAACCAGCACTGGGGATGCGTGTGTGCCTTGGGGGTCTTCTGACTCTGATAAGTTACCACCCTAGACTCGTTCCCCAACCAAAAGGGATTCATTTGAGAAAAATGCAGGATGAGAAGGAAAATAGTCAAAAGACCCAGAGAAAGGCTGACATAGGCCATCAGGACTGGATCATGGTCTTGTGTCCTCTACCAGATTAAATATTTCTGTCATCTTAGAAAGAGCAACGATTCCTTCCCTCCCTTCCTCCTTAGCGTCTCAGAGATGCTGTCTGCTTTCATGGCATCTTTGTTTTCAAGACCAGAATGATTTTATATCTTTGGTCTCATCTGTCCTCAGAACTTTCTTTTAAGGAGTTCGGGGCAGTATTTCTGTCCCTTTATTAGGCCTTTAAAAAAGTCTGTCTTCCTTCTCTGCAAGAACATATTGTGTTCATGTGGCAATGATCACAGCGGGTCATACTTGGCAGGATGTGGGCTCACCCCGCACCCTCTTCTCACAGTGAGGACAGTAGGAAGGGCACGGTCACGTGGGTGAGAGCCCAGGATTTGGGGATTTCCAGTCATTTATGGGCTTATTTGGACACTGAGCTGGTATGAGTCTTAAGATGTCTAACTGGACTTCTTACTCGACTTTTCCCAGTTCTTCGGAATGCTCTAGTCTCAAAGGCAATTCCTGCTTCTATTTGGGGGAGGGGAGGAGGACTGTTTCCCATTAGTAATTTCTGAAAGATTGAAAATGCACGTTTCTTTCTCAGCAACGTCGAGGGCCTGGTTCTTTTTAAGGCCTAACTACTTTGAAAATTCAATTTCCTAACTTTGACCAGTTTGGGTCAGATGATAAGGGAAAATTACAACTGGGGCTTTGGAGATGTTTTGCTAGTTTCTTTGTTAAACTCCAAACGAAATCAATCCCTTCCTCCTAACCCTCCTAACCCACAGGACTGCTGTGCTGTATAGCTCCAGGGAAGACATTAACACTGTAGTCTAAGTGATGGCAGCTCAGAAAATGATGCACCCATAGCACCCACCAGTGTTCCCAATCTCACCAACGGTACCACCTCCTTACAGGTTCTTAAGGCAGTCACCTTCATCCCCCACAGCCAATCAACAACCAAGTCATGTCGATTCTACCTGTTAAATAGTTCACATGTCCCTGGCATTCTCCTTGACTCTCACTACATCCTAGTCTAAGTTAGTATCCTACCTCTTGCCTGGACACACACATTAACTCCCATCATAGTTCCTACATTCATTCTTGACCTTGTCTAATCAGTTCTCCACACTTTAGGGAGAAAGATCTTTTAGGATGCAAATCATCATGCCCCTTCCTGTTTAAGCCCTTCTGCTGCTTTCTCTTACTCTTAGGCTGAAGTCCAAACTCTCACCATGGCTTCCTGCATGATCTGGCCCAGTCCATCTCTGCCACCGTCTACTTTTCTCTGTGCTCCTGGCTCCCTCTGCATCAGGACATTTGCACATCCTGCCTGCTCTGGCTCCCCTTACCACAGTTCCCTTGAGTGTATCCCTGTTCAACCTCCATCCTTCAGTTACACATCACCTCCACAGAGGGACCTCTTCTGACCACCGAGCTGAGTTACGCCCACTGCAACACCTGCCATCCTATAGCCCTGTCCCAAACCCGGCACGCTCCCAGTTACTTCTTCAAAATCTACCTATCCCACCAGACCATTAGCCTTGAGCAAGTCTATCACTTACCACTGGAATCCCATTGCCAGCACACAGTGATGGTCAAAACATACCCGGTGAATAAATGAACAAATGAAGAATCGGTTTTGATTTCACTCATTCACTGAAACACTAAGACCCTCCCATTGGTCAGACATTCTGCTGGGGGCCTGGAAGGGTAAACATCTGACCAAGATACAGTTTCCACACTCAGCGGACTTTCCAAACCTCCTGACGTCAACCGCCTGGTTCTAGAATTCAGATGGAGGCGATACTGATGATTCCAGCCCAAGCAAAACCCAATTGCCACTAGCAAGCCACACTTATCAGGATCAAGGATTGTTGACAACAGGGCCCGACTCGGGCTGCTTTTCCTCCTGCTGCTGGTGACGACGTGGTGGGCTCATTCTACCACTAACCGGCAACAGAAGCAGGTCCAAAAGGGCTGGGCCTTGAAATGAACTCCTTGCCTAGTCCTTCATTCATTCATTAACTCAAAAGCTTTTGTTGAAAGTCAGCTGTGAAGAACGCTGCAAGGCTCTAGGTAAGAGGTGACTGCACGTGGGCCAAATTTAACCCTACCTGGTAGTACTTGGCTAACATTGTGAATGAGCTGCCAGTGATTGAAAAATTGGGAAATTTCTCAGATCTGGACTCCCCAGCTTCTCTTGAAGAAGCAAACCATTTGGCCGCACTGGGCCTGCAGTCCCACAAGCTTACAACCAGCTGGAGCTGAGTGGAAACGTCTTCCTTTGGGTGGGGCCAGCTCTCTCTGTTGGACCACTGCTCCCAACCAACTTTACTGGGCTCCATCACCTGCCAGGCTTCCATGGGCATTGGAGTGGGTGTTCCATGCTGCTCTAGGATTATTGACAGGTCAACAAGCAATGGTGTTTATCCTTGAGGATCTCAGAGGGAACCTTCAAACTGTGCCCCTCAGTCCAGGTGGGACACATGAAAAATAGGGAGAGCGGGAGACCTTGGAGAGTGACCACTTGAGATCCTATGTTTGTTTGAATCGCCTATGTTTTGCATTTTACGGCAGGGACCCAGTCTTAGGCAACTCCTCCATAGACTGGCAGCACCGATGCAAGCACAAGGTCTTGCTGCTGAAGTTCTCTGAGCCTCTGTTTCCACGTGCATAAAGTGGGGGTGATTTTACCTCCATACAGAGTATCACAAAGTTATTGCAAAAATTCTTTTAATTCTGGGGACTTCCCTGGTGGCACAGTGGTTAAGGATCCGTCTGCCAATGCAGGGGACATGGGTTCAAGCCCTGGTCCGGGAAGATCCCACACCTGTGCGCCGCAACTACTGAGCCCATGAGCCGCATCTACTGAAGCCCAGGTGCTCTAGAGCCCATGCTCCGCAACAAGAGAAGCCACCGTAATGAGAAAGCCACGCACCGCGCCAAAGAGTAGCCCCCGCTTGCCGTAATGAGAAAGCCCGCGCACAGCAACGAAGACCCAACGCAGCCAAAAAGAAAAAAAAAAATTCTATTAATCCTGCCCGTAAAGCGCCAGGTTCATAAGAAGTGCTGCATACATGCTAGTCTTATTAACATCTTCACAAATTCATTAAGAACAAATAATTATGTCTCAAAATAGCAGTATACATCGAAGACTCATATCCAGATCTTTTTTCATCTTTATTTATTTATCTTTTATTATAATAGGAGTCCATGCTCCTTATAAAAATGCTCAGTGAAATTCATACCACAGAGAGAGTGGATTCTTGGACTTTCTAATTGCTCTGGTTCTCCGTTCATTCATGAACATTTACATCTCCATGGTGACATAGATATACATGCATTAGGACCAAATCAAGGCTATGGCATATAGCTGGTCCCCCTCTGCTTGAACTTAGCCCTTAGGCTGAATAAAAGGCTTGGCAAGGAAAATTGGACTTTGCAGCCACCTTGGTAATATTCTCTGGCATGAAAGTGACATTTATTTCCCTCTGGGTTATCACTCCAGCACTGCCTTCCACGTCCTGGCAGTTCAATTAAAATCCTGGAGTCCTGGCCAGGAGGTCCTATTTTCATGTGGTCACCCTCGGACATCAATTGCTGAGGTTTTTCAGTGTCAGCTGAGCGGTGCCCGCTCCTGTCACCTGGTGTGCACTGACCCGCCCACGGACCACACGGACCAAGTTAGGAGAGGCCCATGGGTGGGACTCCCACTCAGACCAGGACCATCCAAAAGGCATTTTCCCTGCAGTGGGTATCTGGCTGCTCTGAGGCACTCTTCCGGGCTGGTTTTCCCAGGAAGGACATGCCGCCGGGTCCAGATCTTTGACCCCTGACACTTATTTCGGCCCTGCAGTGAGTCAAAATACTACGTAAAAACTGGAGATCTTGCAACAGGGATAGCACCAAGTCCCCAGGCTCTGTCTGTCAGCAAAACAAAATCTCCAGGAAAATAAAGGCTCAGGGCTTTCTTGCCCTGCAGGATTCAAAGTTCTCTCTTCTCTGGGTTTCGGCTTTACAGAGAGAGCTGTCCTTGGCTGTGGGTTTTCCGTGGGTGTTCTCCCGCTCAAAGTCATCAGTTCAGATGGAAAACAGAAGAGACGCAAAAATGTGGTGGGAAATTGCCAACAATGGGGAGATAAGAATTTGGCTATTATTAGCAAATCGCTCTAATCTTTCCCCTCAACCTTCCCCATACTAAGGATGCTTACGAGGTGTTTAACTATTAAGGGACATGCAAGATGGAAATGAAGAAAAGTGCACCCGTTTCTGGCTTCTCAGGATCCATGATTCCTTCTCATCTTTAGCACAGAGGCACATCTTCAGTGAAGCTTTTGCTGATACACACCCCTCATCCCACACACCAATTGATTTAGTCTCTCCCGCCTTTATTTTCCTCTAGACCTTGTGTATTTCTCCCTTAGAGCAGCGACACCTAGAATAATGGCTAGTTTACTGAGTGCTAATTGTATGTGAACACAGGAGGCGTAGACACTTACAGATATCATCTCATCTGATCCTCTCAGTGATTCTATGAGCAACCATCGGTATCTCCAGTCTACAGATGAGGAGACCAAGGTTCAGAGTGGCTAACGGCAGCAACGCACCGCCCACTGTGCTGTGTGGCCTCCCATCGTCAGGTACTTACTGACGCCTCTGGACTGTGAGCTCTGGCGGGGGTGGGGGGCGCCATCCTCGGCACGTCTGTCTTCCCAGATGACTGCCTGGTGCACACTGGGCGCTCAGTAAACGTACTGAAATGGGCCAGTTCTAAAAAGTGCAGCTTTTTAGAATTACTTCCTCTCTAGCTTCGCAAAGCCTCTCTCTGTGATCCCAGGGCACTAGGCAACATGCTTTTATTATAGGTTCTATAATATACTAAGATGATGGTATCTTTCTTTTCTTTCTCTCCTCCCTCCCTCCCTCCCTTCCTTCTTTCCTTTTCTTCTCTTTTCTTTTCCTTTCCTTTTTCTTTTTTGCCTCGATTTCCCTGAGACTGTGAGCCTCTCAAAGCCCTTCCCTTGTCCTTTCATCTTCTATCTCGAGTGCCTGGCACTGGGGGAGGGAGAGGACAGCCAAACATCTCATCTCACAGGTGGTGGCTTCCTGGAGCCTCTTTGGGAAGATTTGTGAGACCCCAGATGGCTCATGAGGAAGGCAGGCCCCTATCAAATAGCAGTATCTGTTGTGGGTGCTGGCAGGGCCCCATGTCGCACAACTCTGGCCATCAGGGTACAGGGCTGGGAGAGCTCACTTAGCCAGGACAGGGTCTAGAGAACAGCCATTCTCGGTCACAGGGGTGCAGAAATGGAAGATGGCAGGGACAGCACCCCAGCCCAAGAAGACCCTCATTCATGCAGGTGGCCAGCAGATCCAAATGGCTTGGTCTGAAGACCCAGGAGGAGGATGGGCAAGTATGGACATATGTGAAGGCAGAGGGAGGCTTCCTCCATTCATTTATTCAATAAATATTTGCCGAGAGTCTACCAAGGGCCAGGCACTGTCTCGTGTGCAGGGGATATAGCTACGAGCCAGACAAATGAGGTCCAGACTCTCAAGGAGCGTGCAGGCTGGCGGACCGGGTTAGGAAGGGTGAATCTAAATATACAACCACAGATCAGGATGATGCTTTTTACCAACAACTTCCACCTGCTTTAGTTGGCGCTCTACCTTCATTTATGGACGCAACCGATGATTACAGAGTGCTCACTCTGTGACTCAAGGAGAGCTGGGTTCTGTTCACCAGCAATAGTCAGTGATCTGGGAGGAAAGGAGCCTGAACGTGAACATGGGGAGGGGTCAGAGGATCTTCCTTTAGGAAGCCTTTGACCATCATTTCTGGGGTGGGTAGGGATGCGTCTGGGAGGGTAAAGGTTCATCCCAAATGCCCCCACTCCAAGGAGAGAGAAGAAGAATCTGTTAAATGTTGGTATCTATGGAAACACAACATCTCTGGATCAGAGAACAGACCAATCGTTACTCACAGATCATCTTAGCAGGTCTGGTTCTCCCTGCCCCTGCTCCTCCTGGGTGACGATGCAGAGGCCGAGGTCACCTGCATGTGCAGTGGTTGCACCACAGGAGAGGAACCCCGGCATTATGACACTCAGAGCTTATGTAGGGTGGCCTGGGTATCTGCCCCTTCTCCTCTCTGAAGAGAGATGGAGAGAGAAGCCTGACCCTCTAATGTAAACACATCCTCTCTGGGGAGAGGAAGGGAAGGTCCGTTGGTTTTTATTGCCCTTAGAAAGTAAACAAGTGTCTCCAGGGAAAAGAAATCTTTAAATTCCTCCAGAGCAATACACAATCTCTGGCTTCCGAGGCATGTTTGCCATTTAGTCATCTTTTGATTCAGCTTGCCAGTAGAAAGCCTGAACCGCGCAGAAGTATGAAAATATTCATGGCCCAACAAAATCATCATTGCGGTGCTTCCTAAATGCCTAGGGCTGTTCTAAGCTGCACACACACACACACACACACACACACACACACACACACACACACACGTATAGACTCATTTCAGCTTCTCAACAACCCCATGAAGTAGACATTACAGTTATCCCCCTTTTACAGATGAGATAACTAAGGCCCAGAGGAATTTATAAACCTCATGGAAAGCCACACAACGATGGACTTTGAACCCAGGATGTTAGAGCCCTTGCTTGTCACCACTGCACTGGCTTCCTTTGTCACAGCTGACAAAGTCTGGGGGGTCTGGATGGGAAGGGAAGTTAGTTCCCACCTCAGAGAAGGCTCGCACAGCTTCCATACAGATCGCACCAGTGAATGTCACTCAGGACCCTCGGGGAAATGCCATTGCTTTTCCCATCTCTGTGCAAAAGGACTAAGAGCTGCTATCTCTGTGGCTTTTTAAATATTTTTTCTGAAGGGAATTATGCCATAAAACAAGCCTCCAGCTTTCCCGAAAGCCATTCTATAGCATCGTCCGTGACAAATGGATGAAAGGCAAACCGGGCAGTGCCCGACCTTTTCAACCCCAGCATCCTCTTGTCATTTTTCTCTGATGGGTTCCTGGTTCTGAAAACTTTTGTTGACTAAACATGTTAAATTTTAATTTGTCAAGACAACTCCGTCCCTGGCAACAGTATGGGGTGAGGGGGAGATAAGGAACTTTGGAGTGAGGGCTGGATCTGAAGAGCTCTTGATCTAATTATTTTTCCTCACCGGAGACACCTTCTTGCTCGGTTTCCTCATCTGCAGAGTGGGCATGAGAACAGTACACCCTCCACATAAGGTTATTGGGAGTGTCCACCGAGCTGCTCTCTGTACAGCACTAAGCACAGTCCCGGAGACGGGGGCTTGCCAGCCAAGAGCAGGTGGTCTTAGTGTTCCTGAGGTCAGCCCGCCTGCAAAAGGTCCCCATGGGCCTCTTCCTCCACTGCCCTTGGAGATAAACTAGTAAAATCTGCATCTGATGAATGGGATCACTTGTCTGGAAGTGAACCAGCCACAGAACTGTTTGTAAATATGTGACTTGAGGTAATGGGGGACCCTGAAAACTCCTGTCTAGGCGACTTGGGTGTAATCCCCAGAAGACAGTATCAGAACAGCGCGTGATTTTGTAAAGACAAATACTGCAATGGTACTGCACCCACCTGGGGAAGGTCTAGGTGCTCGAAAGAAGGGTGGTGGGCGTGGGGAAGAGCAAGAGGGGAAGCAGAGGGGGGACCTTGCAGGTGCCTCCCCACAGTCAACACGATGTCTGAGGTCTGGACACTCCCGGGACTGCCACGTGGGCCTGGCTGCCGCAGCTCAGCGACCCCAGCTGGCAAAAGGGTCCACCAGTCTACCTCCTCCCATTCTTCACTCACTGATTGGGGGATGGGGGGTTCCTTCTGAGCACGGCCTGGCTTCCCATGTAGATTCTCCCTCAGCTCGGACAGGCTCTCTGCCTGGTTCCATTCCTCAATGTAAATAAAGGCAAGGGATATGACTTAGCCACTCTGAGCCTCAGTCTCTTCATCTGTAAAGTGGGGATATGAACAGTATGTACCTCACAGTGTTGTCTGCAGGATTAAAGTACAGTAGCTAATCTAGCAACTGACAGCACAGCTGACCTGCAGGTGTCCTGGCCCTCATCTCTCCCCTGGCTTCAAGGCGTTGGGGCTGCTTTTTGCAATTACTGGCTGCTCTGCCTGAGGCTTTTTTCCTGGTCTCTGGAGCCGGCTTGCTCAGTGCCCAGGGTAAGTGGGAGGCCAAACCCAGCTGCCAGCATCTATGTCCGTTTGCCTGAGGGTCCCTTTGTCTGTTCAGGAAGCCCTGGAGCGTGACTGAGGGAGTCGGTGGGGAAGACCCCAGCTCCCCCGCCCCTCAACTGGGAAAACTCTGAGGCACGTGTCCTGCACAGTTTCCAGAACTCTCCAGCAGGACTGGGTTCCAGGTGCCCTCAGGGGCAACTTGCTTGATTACGCGCCCTTACTGGCTTCCCTTCTTCCCTGGCTCACTCTCCTGTTCCCCTATTAGGGTTTCATGGGAGTCACTTCCAATTTATGCGCTTTGAATCCTTGTCTCAGGGTCCACTTCTGCGGGCACCTGAGCCAAGACGACCTATACGTGATGCACACTGGCTTCCGGTGCAAGTTCGGTTAGGGTGTCGCTCAGATCGCCAGCTGGGGGGGCATGACTAACCAGCAACTCCAGCTGCTGCCCCTCTGCAGCCACTACTGCACTCACACCTGGGCCGAGGTTCTCCTGAGCTGTTCTCACGATGACCTAGCACGACAGGGGGCCTGGTGCAGCCCATTCCTGCAGGACACAGGCCTGTGCTCATGCGCAGCCCTGGATGAGTCTTTCTCAGAGCTATGTGGGGGTCTGAGGCTCCTCTAACCCAACCCTCTTTCTATTAGGGGCCCTGGGCATTTGGGATACATTGGTCAATAAAAGAGGCAAAAGCCTCTGCCCTCACGGAGCTTACGTTCTATCTGGGGAGCAGATAACAAAGAATATGATTAATAATAAATAAATCATATATTATAAGGTTGGGGGAAGGAAGAATAGGGAAGGGATACCGGGAAAGTGTGAGTGTGTGTGTGTGAGAAAGGGACCTTTGAGCCAAGACCCGAAGGAGGACAGATTCAGCTGCGGGGCCTCTGGAGGAAGGATGCTTCAGCCCAGACAAAGGCCGGAGGCCTCAGACACGCTGCCAGCAGTGCCGTGGATTCCTGCCCTCCTGCGGGGCTATCTGAGGAGGTCCACCGGCCCATAGTCCGTGGAAATCACCACTTGGTCCTTCTTGAGATGTATCCCACCGCAGCCCAATAAACCAGAGCCTTAATTTTAAACAGGTATCAATATCCACCCCCTGCCTTAGGCACAGGCATAATTGGGGCTAATAAACCACGTTATATCAGCTCACACTGTTTCAAAGGAACAGACCATTTGTCCATTTGTACCCACTGGTTTGGCAGATTCCTGCCTCGAGTAATTACAGACAATTACAGCGCCCCCCAGTGCTCGTTACAATTGAAATCAAGCCCCTGAAGAACAACACTGTTGCATTTAACTCCGAGGGGATGAGGGAGCTAGGATTCAACACCCAATCCTGCGCTCAGATGGTTTCGCAAAGTGCTGATGCTAGCCAGGGGCTAGCTTCATTTCAGGGGCCCCGGCCAGGCAAGAGCGTGGGTGAGTGGGGTCCTGTAGGACATGTGAACCAATCAGACAAAGTGTGATGCTTGCAGCCCAAGTCAGGAACACAAGCGTAGAGACGCTCCTTACCAGGGCCTGGTCTCAGAACCTGCCTCAGGTGGAAACTGCCTCTTAACCAAGATGCTACAAGGCATGTTCGGGTCATTCATAGGAGCACTGTCTTCGGTACCAAGAATGCCAACCCCCTCGCCCCCATTCCTCATGGCGTGTCTCACATGCTGTTGATTTACTTACGTGACTGCTGTATTGGCAACATTAACTGTCACTTTTATTAGTAGAGCTACCAAGAGGCCTCCTATGATCAAGACTCAATGTCACATGAGGATGGGGAGAAAGTCCATTGAAAACTCCCACACTGCCAAGTTCTGAATGGCTCTGTCTAAGTGAAGCATCGCAGAAATGGCACCTGATTAGTTCACAAAAGACCTGGTACAAATAAGTTAAATAAAGGCACTTACTGTCTTCATCTTCTCAATAATCCAGAGAAGCAGGTCTCATTCTCATCACCATCAGTGCAATAAAATGCCTCCATCTGGCCTATGGTGACCTCTCTGACCTGTCCTCGGGGGTGGAGAACCGTCTGAATGTACTTTCTCCTCTCCTTTCCTGCTGCCACCATGCCAGCCAGGCCCCCTGGCACCCACCTGGAGCCCTAGAACAACCTCCTACCCAGGCTCCTTGCCACCAGTGCTCCTCCCTCAAGCGACCCTCCACTGAACATGGGCCAGCCCCTCCTGGCATACCTCCCATCCTCCCCGGCCGGGATAAAGCTCACGATCCTCGGCGTGGCATTCAACGGCCTCCACCATCTCATGCCCACTGCATCTTCGATCACCTCTTGAAGGCCCCTCAGCCCTCACAATGCTTGCTGTTCCAGAACCACTGCTCTGAAGTATTAGGTAATAAAAGGAGCCACCACCATAGGGACTTCCCTGGTGGTCCAGTGGCTAAGACTCTGAGCTCCCAATGCAGGGGGCCGGGGCTCTATCCCTGGTCAGGGAACTAGATCCCACATGCTGTAACTAAGGGTTCACGTGCCACAACTAAAAAGATCCTGCACGCTGCAACAAAGACCCGGTGCAGCCAAATAAATAAAAATAAATAAATAAATAATAAAAAATAAAAAAGAAGCCACCACCAGTTCTGGGTTCACAATCATTGTGATGCAACACAACTTGCTTCTCTGAGCGGGTGTCACGAGTTTCACCATTCAAGGTGTCAGATGCCTTGGCACCAAGAAATCCGGAAACTAGAGGCTTGTCCTGTGGCAGAATGAAGTTGCACGAGGATGGATCAGATGGAGACATCAGACACGTGTATCAGGTGCATCACACTTTCTGCTTCCTTTCCGAAGCTGAGTAAAAAATAAACAACAAAACCTGCCACCCAGATGTTAAGTAACTCCTAAATCCCTCTTTAATTCACTGGGTAAACTCAATGCCACATTGAGAGAATGCCTTCCTCTTGGTGTTTTTAGCCTTGAGAATGGAGGTCTGCAGTCCTAGGCTTGGGATTGAGAAAAGAAAAGCAAGGATTTGCTCAGGCAAATCCTCCTATGAGATGTTCTGTTTAACGGGATAATTGACAGGGAGACAGGAGGTGAGGAAGATTATTTGGGATTTTGTAGGTTGGCCTTACAACCAAGATAACCACCTGACATTCCAGTGTTCTTCATCCTTCACGACGTTCCTACAATGGGGAGGGCGGGCATGTCCCAGAGACCATTTAACCACTAAATTTTTATTGAGTACCTCCAGGTGCCAGGCCCTGTGACGGGGGCTGAGATGCTGCAGGAAACAATCAGAGCAGGTTGAAGCTTGCCTTCTGGAGGGAGAGACAGATACCAAACTAGGAACTAGGGGAGTCAATTAATCACTGGGGTGATGCAGAACTGTGGGGGCAGAGGGGGGAGGCCTACTGAGATCTGCAGGCATGTGAACATCTTTTTGAGGTGACATTGGACCTGACACTTGCATGACCAGCAGAAGCCAGACATGCACAGGGCTCCAGGAAGAGGGTCCCGGACTCAGAGAGCAAACCAGTTAGCACAAACGCCTGATGCAGGAAAGTGCTAGCGTTCTCCAGGAGACCAGTGTCGTAGGGGCCAATGAAGGGGAGGAGAGTGGGTCAGGGTGAGGCCAATGGCTGGTGGGGGAGGCAGGGTCTCCACCATTCAGCTGTCTTGTAGAGTCGGGGCCAGCAAATCACAGCCTGTGGGCCAAATCTGGCCTACTTCCTGCTTTTACGAATAAAGTTTTATTGGAAGCAGCCAGGCCCATTTGCTGACAGTGTCTGTGGTTGCTTTGGTGCTGCCACCGCAACTTTCTGTCCCAAGTTGAGTAGCTGCAAGAGAGACCATATGGTCCACAAAGTCTAAAATATTTACTACCCGGCCTTTCGCAGAAAAAGTTTGCCAATCCCATTATAGGTCATGTAGGACGTTTGGATTTTACTACATGACCCTGTGTAATTAAGTAGCCACTAGAGGGTCTTACACGTTTGACTGATATGTTTTAAAAGACTATTCTGGCTGTTGTGTGGAGGAGGATTGGGAAGGGGCAGGAAGGACCAGGGAGAGCAGGGAGGGGGATTTTGTATTTCCCTCCCACCCACGCTGCAGACCAACCGTATTCAGACTGCGCCAGCGTGGCCAAGTTCCTGCTATGTGTTAGTCATTGTGCAAAGTGCTTCCAGAGACCTTGTTTCTTTATTACGATGTTAAAAGAAATAATGCATTTAGAGTGCTTAATTAATTCCATGCCTGGCACACCAAAGTGTTGAATAAAAGTTAATAAAATAATTTGGAAAAAATTGGCAAGGAGCATCAGTCTTCTGTCAAAGGTGGGATTCTTCAGAAGCAGATCCTGAGACAAGGTCTGGGCACAAGTGACGTATGAAAGATGTCCTCCAGTAGGAGAGCGAGGAAGAGGGTGGGGAAGGAAAGGCAGGCAAGTGAGGGTTCATTTCAGGCAAACGTGTGCCTGGGGGAGCCTCAGCCTGAACCCGCTGGGGCGGGGGGCCCTGAGTGTAAGTTACGCCTCAGAGTGTGTCCTGCTGTGATCGAGGGGGCTGGGCTTCCATACTCCCACACCGGTCAGTCGCTGGCTGAGGGCTGCCTTGAACGGACATCAACTCCCAGGCATTTCCAGCTCTGTGGGCATGTGGGCAAAGCAACTCCGGAAGCCTAGGGTCATTTTCGGAAGAGGTGTCTCAGGTACGGGACATGGGAAGCAAAAGCATGCAGAAGCAGGCGGGGGGAGGGGGGTGGCGGTGCACAAGAAAAGGCTCAAGGGGATGTGGGTGGAGTGTTGTCGGCTACACGTACCCATTGCTCAGATGCAGAGACCAAGGCTCGTGGACCAAGGCTTCTTGACTTGCTCTCCAGCGGGAGTCAGGGTTGCAATCTCAGTCTGACTCCAAATCCCACCCGCTGCCCTCTTTCCTAGCAGACCCCTCCTTCTTCCCTCCAGTGCTCATGAAAAATTAAAGCCCTCTGATGCTTCCTACTTCATGAAACCATCCTGCAGCTATGCTGGCTGCACTCTCCTGCAGATTGTCTTTCGATGCCTGTAATTACTTAATCAGAAACAAATGATGATCGTAAAAATTGGGAGTGTTCGATGTCCTCTGAATAGCCAAGGAAGGTTATCAAAATACCAAAGTTCGGACAAATATAACTTCTTTTATAGAGTCTCTCTAACAGCAGACTGTAAAACAGTCCTCTGCAAGAGGGGCTGGGAGATAAAGAATTTCTTCTTCCAGCAGTAATAAATCAAACAACACTCCGTGGACAGTGGAAATGGATTTTTCTCCCTCTTCACACAGCCACTACCAAAGCCACAGCACTACCAAAGCCACAGCACGATGCTCCCACAGTGACAGGTTTCAACTTGGCCACATCAATTATCAAAATAAGAAATGTCAGGCCTCGGCATGGCAACGGCCCTACATATGCCCCCTCCCCGAGGCCTTTTTTTATTTTTATTTTTTTAATTTATTTTTTAAATTTATTTTTAAAGTTTTTTTTTTTAAATTTATTGATTGATTGATTGCTTGATTGCTATGTTGGGTCTTCGTTTCTGTGCTAGGGCCTTCTCTAGTTGCGGCAAGCGGGGGCCACTCTTCATCGCGGTGCGCGGGCCTCTCACCATCGCGGCCTCTCTTGTTGCGGAGCACAGGCTCCAGACGCGCAGGCTCAGTAGTTGTGGCTCACGGGTCTAGTTGCTCCGCGGCATGTGGGATCTTCCCAGACCAGGGCACGAACCCGTGTCCCCTGCATTAGCAAGCAGATTCTCAACCACCGCGCTACCAGGGAAGCCCCCCCGATGCCTTTTATTTAAAGTTTAACAAGACTCAACTAGGCCAAAGCCCAGAGTTAATCTCCAAGAGAATCCTGCCTCCCTTCTGAAAATTCCCTGCAGTTGCTCAGGGGATCCTAAGTTAGCGCAGGACTAATTCCAGGTCCAGGTGATCTGGTCAAATTAAAAAGTCTGTGTGGATCTCTCTCCCTCCCTCTCTTTCATTTGCTCTCACGATCACATTCTCACAGTCTTTTTCATTCATTTCTGGGCTCACATGACCCTGCTTAAGAAAGGTTGCTTTCCAGAATAATACGAATAGCCAATACAAGGCTACACCTTTTCATCAATTGAAAAACAAAACAGATGCTCAAAGTCCCAATCTCCCCAGAGGTTCTGATTCCTCCCACTGTTTCCCACCCTATCCCAAGAATGGAGGCATGAGGATTGTGGGAGGAGAGACTGTACAGCTGGCCCTCCGTATCTGAGGGCTCCGCATCCACACATACAGAGGGCTGACTGTACTGTACCATTTTATATACTTGAGCATCCACGGATTTTGGTACCCGAGGGGGTCCTGGAGCCAATCCCCCACAGATACCGGGGGATGACTGTATAACAAAGTAGATTCAACAGCCCAAGCTCATTTCCAGCTTCTGCCTGTCTCACATTGACTAACATCTCATTGGCCAGAGCAAGTCACATGGTCAGGTCTAAAGTCAGGGGGCCAGGAAGTCTACTCGGCCCACCACGTGGCCATGGCAACAGTGTGGGTAAGAAACATCACTCCAGGAAGCAAACACTTGGGACCAGAAATTCAGCCTACCACATGCTCCAGTCAAGGCAATGTGGTCATTGTCGTCTAAGTGCTTTCCTCCTTCCCTTCTAAAACAGAAGGCAAATCATGGTGACAAGGGATTATATTGTTCATATAAACAATTAGACCGGACATGCTAAAACATGAATTCTTAATCCATACTCAAGATGTAGAGGGTACTCCTAAGAGATGACATCGGAAGAGACCCCTGAGCCTGTAGGAGAAATTCTGATTCCCCCAATATGACATCAGAGTGATATGGAACTATTACAAACTTTCATCTTAGTCAAAAAGCAATGATTTGCTTTCTAGACTGTCCTCCGTGTAATAAAACTACTAACAGTAAATCAACTATACTGCAGTAAAATAAAAATTTAAGAAGATAAAACTACCAATAGCATGTCATATTTGTTTAACAATTTACTATGCACTTTCCACAAATTTTATCTGTTTTCCCCCATAAAACGCTATGGATTTGTTGTTGCCATTTTACTGATGAGGAAACAGGCTCAGAGAGGTTGGTTAATTTACCGAAGGTCATTATTGGAATGACCTAGCTATTATGTGGAAGACCTAGGACTCAAACCCAGACTTTAGATTATAATTGCTTTGTTCATTCCCGTATATCTCAATCCTTCCTTCCAGTTTCAGTAGCCAGCTTTATCTTTTTTCTGTCATCACTCAGAAATGGGACACTGCAGAGAAAGCAGGAGCAGACAGGTGTTGAAGTTAGCTATGGGCTGTGGTAACACATAATTCTGTGTCCCATATAGAGTATGGTTTGTGAACACTGAAAAAAAAACCAAACATGCATTGTAACGATTAATTTCCCGTGGGCACTTGGGAGGAGAAGAACAAGGCTAGGTGATGTTTAAGGTGTACATCATCCAGAACAGCGTCCCCAGCCTTGAAATCCTTTCTCTGCAGATTCCTGAGCTTCTGCAAGGGGGATTCAAGAGTGAGTTTCACAACCCTTTGGCAGACAGGCAAGGTGCAACAATTTTTCCCTCTTGCAACAGAATACCCGAAACCTCAAATGCACAGATTAAAAGGTAAAAGGACACTTAACCAAAAATGTCTGCAGAATGACAAGCTTATCCCTTACCCCTCCGCTGGCAGAAATACAAAGGGTTTTCTTCTGTTTGTTTCTTTTCAGTATTGAAATGTGGCCAAGCCAGTTATGATAAAGAGATTAATTGTTCTTTCAGCAAACTCCTTAGTAAGAAGACATTCAAAACGCATGATTTCCCCTCATATTCTCAATGCACAGATCTGGGGAGGTAGAAGAGAGGAAATGGGGCTGATCTGGTTTCATTTCAGACCCTGGTGGTGCACGAGGCTGCCTTGTGAAGGAAGAGGTTTGTTCCCGCTGCCAGCTCATGGCTGACTTTGACTGCAGTGTATTTTAATGAGAAATTAGTGAGTAAGGAAGGCACTGCTGGGGTGAGAGCCTAGTCTGATACCAGAAGGGTCATTTCTAAAATGACCCTTTCTAAAACCTCACCCCCAAATATGCTGTATTAATAATCACATTGACCGGAACCCCCTGGGGCCAGGCAGAGGCTTTTCTGAAGCTGGGCCAACAGGAGACGGAGCTGGCTTTCCTAACTCTTGTGCAAACCTGCTTGCCTTGGAACGAGGACTAAATCAGGCAGAAGCCAGCCTGAGGTGGAGGGCGAATAAAGATGCCTAACTGGCGAGGAGAGCTTCCAGTGGGCTCTTCTGAGGGCAGGATGTCCGCTCAGGGGCTGAAGACCACAGGCTCTAGAGTCGGGAAGACCTGGGTTCAAGTTCCGACGCTGATCTGGGACAGGCTGTCTTCCGTCACTGAGCTTCCTTGCCACGTGTGCTTCACAAGGGCTTGTTCTGAGGACGAGGAGCCGTGTCTTAGTCTGTTTAGGCTGCTGTAACAAATCACCGCAGACTGGTCATTTTAAACCATAGACATTTACTTCTCACAGTTCTGGAGCCTGGAAGTCTGACATCAGGGGGTCCACATGATCAGGTTCTGGTGAGGACCCTCTTCCTAGTTTCCTCACATGGTGGAGAGAGGGGAAAGGAGAGGGGGAGGGAGAGAGAGGGAGGGAGGGAGGGAGAGGGGGCACTCAGGTCTCCTCATCTGCTCATAAGGACGCCAATCCCATCATGCGGGTCCCACCCTCACCACCTCATCCAAGCTCAATCACCTCCCAAAGGCCCACCTCCAAATACCATCACATTGCAGATTACAGCTTGCAACATGTGCATCCTGGCGGGACACGAACATTCAGACTATATGCAGCATGAGGTACCAGCAGAAACCAGGAGGCACCGAGCCCGGCAGAGACGTAGTGGACATGGCCTCCCAAGTTCAGGTGGAGGGTCCTTGGTATAATTCTAGAGACAGGTTGGCCGTGTAGCCAACTTCCTCTCCAGCCAGTGGGGTGTGTGGAAGCCTTCGAGGCCTTTTCTCCAGCCAAGAGGTAGCTTTGTGTGCCCGCTAATTCCCTGGGTTTCTCCTAAGGGGGGGCAAAGTCCCCGGAACGTGCACCTCACTTGGCCACTGCTTTCCTCCTTGCTCTTGACTGGAAGCTAAACGCCACTTGAGTGATCATTAAGGCACCATTGCCAGGGGCACCTCACAGAGCGTGGGCACAGAGGGCCTCCAGGCCAGGTAGGGGCTGCCCTCCACCCCGCGTCCCTGCAAAGCGGCAAAAGAGCAGCAAACCTCAGTGACTATGCAAATCTGGAGCCTGCGTCTCATTTCCTCCTTTGAAACTTGTGGGAATCTGCTCTGAGACCTCCCTCTTAATGAATGTTAGTTACTTCTGGAGATCACAACTTCCCAGGAGTGCTTTATTCTCTCCTTCTTTAAAAAAAAACAACAACAAAAAACAAAACCTACAATAATGTAATGTACAAGTTGACTTTTAAATTTTATATTTTATATATACATGTATTTTTTTTTTTACAGAAAAGTTTTCAAAATGTTTTCTCACCTGGGATTAGAATTGTACCTGATATCAAAATCCCCTGGATGGAGGGGTGGGGGATGAGGGGGAGGTGAAAGGGAATTTAGGGACAAGCACGACAATGGCATTCTGCAAGGCTTGATTAACTTAATTTTTTCAGCTGAGGACATCCATGTCATTGTTCCCATTTTATAAGTGGAGGCGGGAGCAGAAGTTCAGAGAGGTTATGTAATCTGTATTAGGTCACACAGCTGGCAGGCAGTGGAGATGGGATTTGAAAGAGCATCTACCTGGTTTCAAAACCCCTTCCCTTTCTCCTGAGCACACCTTTCCCTCTCCCTGCACGAGAACATTTCCCAACCGTCATGAAGTGTGAACTTCAGCCACGGACTCCATCCACCCCAGCATGAACTGATAGAAAAATCTGGATCATGGATTTGAATTTTGTGGACCCGCTTAATTTACAAGGTTGGAAAGGCTGCGTTTTATATCTGAAGATGCTCAGCACGATCTCTCCTCTGGCCTCCTCACTGTCCCACGTAAATCATCGTCCTTCCTTGTCTGCGTCCAAGCCCAGGGAGCTGTCCCCGCATCCTGTCCACCCAAACCCACTTTGACTCTCAGGCCCAGGTCAGGGGCCCTGCGCCAAGAACTCTCCCCAGTGGCTAAAGGTGACATCCGTCTCCCTCTCTGAATCCCCAAGGCCTGTGCCAACTTATCACAGGCTGGTTAGAGGGGACCCCCCAAGTTCTGGCCAAGTGTCCCCATAGAGGGGAGCCCCAGTCACCCATACTTGGGGCCCCCGCTCTGCCCCTCACTCACTCCTTCTGGCTGGTCAGTCTGGGAGAAGGAAAAGGGTCTGCCCGGAGCCTGTCTGCCCACAGGACCTATGCATCCTGGTCTGTTCTCTGCCACAGTTACTGAGAAAGACTATGGCTGGAGAGCTGGGGGCCTGTGGTCCTTCAGCCCAGCCTGCCACTGGGGTGGAGAATTGGCCAAAACCCAAGTCAGATTTCCCAGTCAATCAGCTCTGTTGGTAACGATCGTGATCTCCATTTGTCTTCCTCCCATGTCTTTAATTCTCAGTTGAAATCAAACTGGGGATGGAAAGAAGAGTGTCCTCTTCAAACACAGCGCCACCAATACTGTCTGGTATTATCTGTGATTGTTTCATGTGTGTGAACCCAGTTTCTGAGCATAAACAGGAGGTGCTCAATACATGCGTGCTGAGTGAGTGAAGAGACCACTTGAAGGCATGCTTCCTGGATCTCCCTCAGTGCCCTCCAATCACGGACACTCTCAGTAAACTCTTGGCAATTGACAATAACCACGGTTTGCTGCTCTCTGAGCTGCGGTTATTGTATAAATTAAAAGTGTTGATATCGCTCAGGCACTCTACGTGGCAACATCTTCTATAAAGCGCATTGTGACCCAGCCTCTCTAGTTAACTCCGAATTGTCCAAATGCCCAGTTAGGCCGCAGCAAAACTCTGTTGAGGATGTGTCCCCAAAGGTAGCCATTGTTTATTTTGTTAGATTTGGGGGAAACCATGGCATCTAACAATGATCCTCAGGAAGAAAGGTGCTGTGATCTATTAGTGATGTCTGCCTGGAAACCATAAGGAGGAATGGTGTTCTGTGTGTCAAGCATTTGCCATCCCAGGACCAGAGGAGTTCAATGATGCCTGGATTCAGGATTGAGCAGCAGTGTAGCCCAGCAGTTAACAGCATAGATTCTAGCAGCAGACTGCTGGATTCAGGTCCCTGCCCTGGATGTGTGACCTTGGGCAAGTCTCATGCCTTCTCTTTGCTGCAGTATTCTCTGCTATGCTAAAAATGGAGACAGTGATAGTACCAATTTTATAGGGATGTTATGAGGATTGAATGAAATGACCTGAGAAGTTCTGGTAATAGTGCCTAGCACTGAGTAAGTGCTACATTGTGTCAGCTATAAGTAAGATGGCGATGAAGTAAAAAGGTTAGAATTCAGTGATAATAAAGAAAAGAACGGCCATGACTCTTAACAATGCAAATTAAAAAGGTAGGTTTCAGAACAGGCATGCGGGTATACATTAAACCCATATGTATGCATTATATCCACATGTATATACAATATCCAAGTGTGTCTAAAGGCCTGGAAAGACCCAGGGATCAATGAATTATAGCAGGGTGGGAATTTAGAGTTAATTTACGATGAGCATGTATCGTTTCCCTGAGGCAATAAAGCTATTAAAACAATCCGAACCAACAAGCAAACACACAAAGCATCACATCTCTTCTTTGAAGGAAAGACGCCAGAGTCTGGATCACATTATAAATGAAGTCTCCACGTGACATTTGAGCCCTAATCGCGATCATGCCTGGGAACAAAAATGGTTCTTCCGGGGTTAAGGTGCGCCTGGCCATTAACCCAACAGACTCTGTTGCTCGTTTCCAGTTAGTCTCATGATGTGAGAACCTACTGACCAAATCTCTAAAATCGTGTGTTTTCTTAAGTGCAGACACCCTGCTGGCCACCGGACCCAGCAGCTTGGGCTCAGATGTAAGCCATCTTCAGGAGATTAGAGTAGGTTTAGAGGTTTCCTGAATACAAGAGTAATTAACAAGTCTTTGAATTAATCAATCCTTCCCAGGCCTTGGGCTCCTCAAGGCTATGCAGAAGGAATGGAAGATAAATGGGTTCTGTTTTGTTTTGTTTTTTTTAAAGAAAAAAAAAATTTTGTCATGTACAGAAATCGAAGGAGCAATTGTTTTTTAAAATAGAAAGCTGGGGCTTCCCTGGTGGCGCAGTGGTTAAGAATCCGCCTGCCAATGCAGGGGACAAGGGTTCGAGCCCTGGTCCAGGAAGATCCCACATGCCACGGAGCAACTAAGCCCGTGAGCCACAACTATTGAGCCTGTGCTCTAGAGCCCACGAGCCACAACTACTGAGACCGCGTGTCACAACTACTGAAGCCAGCGTGCCTACAGCCTGTGCTCCGCAACAAGAGAAGCCACCGCAGTGAGAAGCCCGCGCACTGCAGTGAAGAGCCGCAACTAGAAAAAGCCCGCGCGCAGCAACAAAGACCCAACGCAGCCAAAAATAAATAAAAAAATTACAAAATAAAATAAAATAGAAAGCTACTGAGCATCCCAGATTATGAGTTTGAAAAGAAAAAAATGCCCAGTGAAGAGCTTTTCCAGGTACACGGCGTCGCTTTGGCTGAGGCCTCAGTGTTCACATCTGGAATATGGAGCACCTAGAACTTTGTTCCTCCTGTGAACGCAGGTAAACAACTGGCCTAAAAGATGGGCTGAGATATTCAGCCTCTGGTGCTGGAAATGCAGAGGTTGTGACTGCTCTTCTTTAACAATACCCTGAACTGGGAAGCAGGCAGAGGAGATGCAGTCTGTGGCTACAGCCCATGGGCACTGTCTTGAGATTGTTCCATGCATTTTCTAGGATCTCATTTCTAAAAACCTTTTATTATGAAATTGTGACATACTCACACAAAGTTGCAAAAGTAGTACAGCGAGGTCCCCTGTATTCATAATAAGGCTTCTGCCATCTTCATAGCCGTAATACAGTATCAAAACCAGGAAATTGATATTGGTGCAATGTTGCAGATTTTGCAAGTTTTTACACACACTCTTTCTTTTCTTTTTTTGGTGGTGGGTGTTCTGTGACATTTTATCGTATTTATGGTCCCTGAGGACTGGCCAAAGCTCTCAGGGCAGAAAATGGAGAAGCCAGAGCTGTCTGTTAGCCTTCAACAAGAAGAGGGGCTGGTGGCCTCTGTGGGAAGGCACAGGCCTTGAGCACCAAGGCAGAAGGGCCTTTCTCAGAAAATCCAACTTCAGGGGAAATACTCTCCCTTCCCCAGCAGAAACTGTGGGGACCCCTCCCCTGCAGCCTGTTCCCCTCCATTAACTACAGCAGAGCCTGAAGATCCAGGCTGCACCAGGAGTAGCTGCCTCTTCTGATCGGTCTGTTACTTCCCCTTATGACTAATTCCTTGATTCAAGTCAGCCTCCTTGTGCCAAGCCGAAGCCCTCTCCTGGAGGGGGAGTAAGAGTGGCTTAAGAGCACCTTCTCCACCGAGGGTGTTCTCAGGCAACTGGCCTAGCGGAAACATTCAGTGGCTATATCTGATGAGGCGTTTTTAAAAGAAATCTTAGCATGTCTGCCCATGTTTAGGGTGGTGCCAGATAAGAACTTATAAAAGGAATTGGAATTTCCACTTAGAACATCAAATAGGTCTCAGCTCATTAACTAATTGCAGTTGATTGTTAGTGGCTGCCTGTAGCACTGTGTTGAGAAGGATTCTGAGGCTCAGACTAGTCTCAGTGGATAGGAATGCTGGGATCAGTTAGTAATGTCTGCCATGGGGAGTGACGGCTCGTGGGCCATGTTTATTTATCATCTTTGATAGAGTCCTTTAATAGCAGGAAACTGAGGCTTAGAGATTAGAGTGACTTGCCTGTGGCCAAACAGAAAATTGGAGACAGAGCAGAGAAGAGAACATGTATCTTTTGACTAATTAGTGTTCTTTTTCCTACACAGTTCCGGAGACCTTTCTGATGCAAAGCTTTCTCCTCAGCAGCTATGGCTCACTCAGCTGAGGTTGGATATCATCCTTTGAGCTAAGGATAAACATCTGCCTGTCCCAGGGCCCTGGAGGCAGCCTCAGCAATCCTGGGCGTGACAACATGCCTTAAGCTTATTGAGCAGTTACTTGCACCAGGTCTGTGACAAGAGCTTTACATGCACTGGCTCCATTAGTCTACCCAAAGACCTTTGAAACATAAGCTCATATTAGCCCCATTTTACAGAAGAAGAGGTTGAGGCTGAGAGACACCAACCTCAACAAAACTAACATAAGTTAACAGATAGGGAACATTCATTCTATGCCAGCCACTTACAGGTGACTTACAGGCAAACCCTCATTGAATCCTCCCAACAACCATACGAGGTGGACCAATTATTATCTCCATTTTACAGATGAGGTAACTGAGGCCCAAAGAGATTAAAGAAAAAAGAAGTTAACAACTCCCCTCACCAACCTCCCCCCCACCAAAAAAAAAGAGATCAACTTGCCCAAAGTCACAAAGCCAAGTAAGTTGTTGGACCCAGGTCTGTGGACTCCCAACCATGTGACATGACAATATTTTCTGCTTTTTCCAGAGGGGGGCTCATTCCTGAGCTGAGTTCTTCCCACATTCCTGTAAGCTGAAAACTGTCAGAAGGATGAGAAAAGTGGTTTTTTTTTTTTTTTTTTTATTGCCCGTGTATCCTTGAGGGCTCATTTAGATTCATTTTTTAAAAGATGATTTTCTGGGAGAAAGCCCAGTGGATTCTGAAGAAATCTGCCTTTCTTGGTTAAAAAGAACTGGGTGGAACCTGATACACTGTGTCCAAGTCACAGGCAAGAGGGACTAGAGGATGGGCCGGTCTCCAAGCCAGCACTGGATGACCGAAAGCTGAGCTTCTCAAGGCACCTCCCTGGTCATCTCACCATCATATTGTTCAAGGGAGGAAAGAACAAAAGTTGAAATTTTTGAAAATCAGGAACACAATCAAGCTGAAAACCTTGAGAACAGTGCTCAGACCAAAGGAGTTGTTCCTGGGGCAAATATCAACCTAACACCACCTCATGTCCATTAGGAAGGCTGTTACCCAAAAGTTGGAAAATAGCAAGTACTGGTGAGATTGGGGAGAAACTAGAAGAACCCTTGGGCACTGCTGGTGGGAGTGTGAAATGGTGCAGCTGCCGTGGAAACAGTTTGGCAGTTCCTCCAAAAGTTAAACCTAAAATGATCGTATGACCCAGCAATGCCACTTCTCGGGATATCACATCGTCACATTGTTTACTTGAAACATATACAATGATATTTATCAGTTAGTCCTCAATAAAGTAAATTTTGAAAAAGAAGGGAACTATATTCAATATCTTGCGATAAACCATAATGGAAAAGAATATGAAAAAGAATGTGTATATATATATATATATATATGTGTATTACTGAATCACTTTGCTGTACAGCAGTAACACAACACTGCAAATCAACTATACTGCAATTAAAAAAAAAAGAGAAAATCACCTATTTTTATTGACCTTAAAAATGGCGACTGTAATAGAGACGCAGATGTAGAGAACAAATGTGTGGATACCAAGGGGAAAACGGGAGGGGTGGGAGGAACTGGGAGACGCGGATTGACACATATACACCATTGATATTATATATAAAATACACAACTGATGGGAACATACTGTATAGCACGGGGAACTCTACCTAATGCATTGTGGTAACCTAAATGGGAGCGAAGTCCAAAAGGGAGGGGATATCTGTATGTGTACGGTTGATTCATTTTGCTGTACAGTGGAGACCAGCACAACATTGTAAAACAACCATACTCCGATAAAAATTAATAAAATAAATAAATTAATTTAATAAAACGGTGACTGTGTCATGAATTAGTCACAAAATACCTGCACTCACACCTGCACACAGACCCACCAGGGATTCCGGGGGTGATTCTGAGCTGTGACAGTCTAGTTTGGGGTGTGTGCAAACGGCATTTCAAAACCAAGCCAGTTCATGACAAATCATACTGCATAACTAAGACAAGATTCTTCCTTCAGAGCCAAGCCCGGTTATATTTCATTTCTGCTGGATTATAGCTCCATGAGGGCAGAGACCGCTGATGTCCCCAGGGGTGCACAGCGCCGGCTCTTGAAGATGGACTGGTGACAAATGAAAACGGTCCACCTCCAATGCAAAGGCCAGCTGTGCCAGATGAGAACGGTGGCGACAGAAGTCCAGAAAACAGTGTCTGAGACGGCATTTGTCTTAATGGAGCTCCAGCGGATAAGCTGTTGGTCTCATCAGCAGTGGTGACGACTCTGGTGACGACTAGGGCCCCTCCTCCACTCCTTCACTGCATTTGACCACTGTTTTCCCCCATCCAACCTAAGGACATTACAGAAATGAACCCTTGCCAAGTTTCTGACCCCGAGAAGCAGTGGAGCCCTGTGTGGAATGCTGTGCCATCCCGAGCAGTCACTCAATGGTGAGATGAAAAAAGCCTCCTTTCGGTTTTATTATGACATTAGTGACTGTTAAGTAGAGTGTTGTTGCAGCAGCAATCACTTGCCCCCATTCTCACAGTGCTAATTTCTCTTGGCTTTGCTACCAGCAGAGAAAAAAAAAAAAAAAGCCCCGCTATTGTTCTGGGGGATTCTTTATTTACCTTATTGTACTATCATTCCTATCTATTTTGAGCTGCTTATCATCTCAAAACAGTTGTGGAGAAGCCCTTTTGTTAAAGGAAGAATGTGCTTTTCTTCTTTCATGATAGAAGCCCATTTGACTGCCCGGCTAGTCCTGGCGCTCGGCTGCTCGGGCGCTCGGGTCCGCAGGGCGCGCTGACCGGTTCTGTCTGGTCTTTTGGCCAAAGCTTTTGGTAAGGACATGAGGCGATTCGACTGCCTCATCAAGACCTCCTTTCGTCTGCGTCATCTCCTGAGGCTTGAACGACGTGATTAGTCTGTGATAATGTAACACTGCCCACGGGTGGCCAGGAACCGCCCCACTGGTGCTACAAGTCAGGACTGTGGCTACCCCGGGGGCAGGTAAGTGACTGGGAGGGTCTGGCCACTGTGAAGAACCTTCTGGCTGTTTATTTATGAACTAACCACTCTGGGCCTTGGTCTCCTTATCTGTAAAATGGGGCCAACAGTTCCTACCTTATAGGGTTGTGATTAAGACTACCTAAGATTGGACTTCCCTGGTGGTGCAGTGGTTAAGAATCCGCCTGCCAATGCAGGGCACACGGGTTTGATCCCTGGTCCGGGAAAATCCCACATGCCGCGGAGCAACTAAGCCCGTGCACCACAACTACTGAAGCCCACGTGCCTAGAGCCCGTGTGCTCCACAACAAGAGAAGCCACTGCAGTGAGAAGCCCGCCCACTGCCATGAAGAGTAGCCTCCGCTTGCCGTAACTAGAGAAACCCCACGCGCAGCAACAAAGACCCAATGCAGCCATAAATAAATAAATAAATAAATAAATAAATAAATAAATAAATAAATAAATAAATTTGCCCCATAAACGACATGACAGCCTCTCCATTAAGCATGTCCCCGGGATTCGCTCCAATAAGACAACATTGTTCATGGGTTGGGGCCCAGGCCCCGGGGGAGGTGCTCAGGGCATCTTATTTGCTTCTCGCCAGAACTCTGCACAGTGACCAGGAGAGGTATTTGGGTGTCCAGCTTCATTTTCCACTCCTTCTGGTACTAGCACCTTGACTTTGCTTCAGGGAACTACCCTGACCCCATGCTTAGTCCCTGTATTTGGGTTAAAATTGGCCCCACCCTTCGTCCCCGGGGCGGGCACCTGACCCAGGCTGGCAATCAGCATATTCCAGCATCTTAGCCATAAGGGACCTGGGATCACCCCCAGGACTCTTGGAGCTACTGGGAAAGTAGCTCCCTCTTCCCACCACTGATGCTAAAGTGGTTTAAGAAAGCCAGGAGCAGCAAAGGGTGGAGAGAGAACCCCAGAGGACAAAGCAGCATGAAGGACAGCAGGATGGAGTGCTGAGGAGAGAGACAGCTGATACTAGTGCCAGCTTACAACTCCTCCGGTCTGGGAACTAAGTAAGGTTTTGTTCAGTTTTGCTTTGGTTTAGCAAGCGCAGAAAGTATTTGGGCTGCGATCAAAGTCCTCACTCTCCCCACCGCAATGACCTATGACTACCTGTGAGTGCACGTGAGTGCACCTCTTGGTGGAGATTATTTAGGTCCGTGTGACCCTGACCCCGGTTCCTTCCGGTAGCCACAGTCTCAGAGCTCTGAGTCCCCGCCTGAGAAGCACAGCTCTGGCCCAACCACCGTGCAGCTCAGCTGGCTCCTCCTCCTCCTCCCACATTTCAAAACCACCAAAGCGAAGACCTCAAAGGCTGCACACCTCACATGTGCATTCACTGCGTGAGTGCAGGGGCGTCTGTTTGACCAGACTCAGTGCTGGGTGCTCTGTGCAATTACAAAGAGGGGAACCTCTGTCTCGGAGCCATGGGTGCTTTTACGATCCGGGCAGGCAGGCAGGACACACGCTGAACACCAGTGACTCCCAGGGTAGACGCTGGCTCTTTGCCGTCTCTGCATCCCTGGTTCCTGCCCCCATGGTTGCCGCAGGAGGGGCTCAGCAAATGGTTTTCGAACCGTGCTCAATGGCTGAGATAAGAAGGGACAGTGCAATTCAAAAGCCAGAGAGTTCACTTCTCACCGGATGGGGTGATTCAAAGAGGTGTCATTTGAGCTGACACTTCATGGGGGCTTTGGTAGGCAGAGATGGGGAAGGTTCATTAGGGAGAGCAAAGCAAGGGAGAAAAGGTACAGGGAGAGAAATCTCAAGGCTTATGCTTCCAGAATTTGAACAAAGGGAAATGAAATTGGTTACTGGCTGGTGGACGCATCGGCTCATTGTTTTTTTCATTCATTTGTTCCTTCATCCGTTCAACCATGCATGCTTGAATGCACTAGTTAATTCAACAAATGCTCATCCAGGGCCCTGAGTAATCCCTGGTACATGATAGCTGCTCAGTAAATGAACGAGCTTCTATTCTGTAACTGCTATGGTGCTCAGCAGTGGGAACACACTAATGCATAAAATGGGCAAGAACCTGGTCCTTGCCATCCCAGAGGCTGTAATCTTGCAGCTCGTTCAAAAATATCTATTCAGCATCTTCAGTGTGGCAGGCACTGTTCTAGACGCTGGGGACGAGCAGTGAATAGGACAGACAAGGTCCCTGCCTTCATGGAACTGACACTTCAGTGGCGGGAAGGAACCCTGCTAATGCGTTTGTCCTTTTGTTTATCCTGCTCTGAAAGTTGGGGGGAATTGCTGCCTGAATTGGGTTCTTTCCAAGTGTGAGGAATTTGCTCGGGGACGATTCTGTTTTTCTGCATAGTTATCTCGCAGCATCAAGAAGGTAAGCATGTCTTCCTACAAGGAACATCCTAAAAGTACTCCACAAAACCCCAAAACACACACACAGTAGAGAGGCAACACTGAGTTAGTTAACAGAAAGGCACGATTTGGGTTCTGGCTCAAAGAGCAAAATTTAAATATATTTCAGGGCTCTTCATCAGTTTCTCATAAAACATGCCACCAAACTGAAGTTTATCCAGGTTTACTTTTGTTTCATTTGCCTTGAAAGAGTTTTTGTCTCAAAGGGCCATTCTGGAAAGCTGACTCTGGGTGAGGAACCAGAAGCTATTGGCCAGGAAGCAGTGCCCCTCTGCTTCCTCCTCATGGAAGTTCAGCGAGTA
The DNA here is from genome assembly GCF_028021215.1 of Eschrichtius robustus. Lineage (NCBI taxonomy): Eukaryota > Metazoa > Chordata > Mammalia > Artiodactyla > Eschrichtiidae > Eschrichtius > Eschrichtius robustus. The sequence goes on along the minus strand of NC_090826.1, from coordinate 11,512,273 downwards.
GTTCAGCATCTTTTAAGAGAAAACAAAACCCCACAGGTTCAGGAATAGCAAAACCCTAAAAAAACTACCCTGTCCCTTTCACCACGTAGATTGTTATTGTCTCAGTTCTCTAAAACCATGGGAGATTCTGCTGGACAGTCTCCTCCTCCAGACCCAAGAGAAGGTTCCAGAATCATTAGAATCCTACAAGGCAACAACCCAAGAAAACGTTGTAGGTCTCTGGGTCCCCAAATGCCCATGGGATTTGCCTGGCCTGAGGTAACCGTGATGACCTGTGCTGCCAGCCAACCCCTCCTCCAGCATCCTTCCCTCTGACATTTATTGAGCAGTTATGTGCTTCAGGCACTGTCCTGAGTACTAGGGAGGTGAAGATGATCAAGATAGGATCTCCATTCTGAAGTAGCTCACAGAGCGGGAAAGGCAATCCCATCCATCCGTCCAACCATCCATCTACCCACCCATCCATTCATCCATCCACCCACCCATCCAACCATCCATCCACCCATCCATCCATCCACCCACCCGTCCGTCCGTCCATCCATCCGTCCGTCCATCCATCCATCCATCCATCCATCCATCCATCCATCCATCCACCCACCCACCCATCCATCCATCCATCCATCCATCCATCCATCCATCCACCCATCCATCCACCCATCCAACCATCCATCCATCCACCCACCCATCCATCCACCCACCCACCCATCCATCCACCCATCCATCCACCCATCCATCCATCCACCCATCCACCCATCCATCCATCCACCCACCCATCCATCCATCCATCCATCCATCCACCCATCCATCCATCCACCCTTCATCGACCCACACATCCATCCATCCATTCATTGATTCAAAAATCAAGCACCAATTAAATATGGGCTCTGGACACAGTAGGGGCAGATAAACCACCAGCTCCAGCAACTTGGGACAAGTGCTCAGCCAGCACACAGGAGCCCATAGGAACATAAGGAAGGAAGTGAGGGGCTTGACTCTGCTCCAGCTGCTTGGGAGTATGCATCCCTCAGAGAAGACTTCCTTAACACTAAAATCATCACCCACAGAGCCCTCCCTCACTCACCTCCAGGTCTGTGAACAGAGGGCAGGACCACCAGGAAATGACAAAATTGAACTCCCAAACGCCCCATTAGTCCTAGATTTAGTAATTGGAACCCCCAGAGTCCAGTAAAGGTGGACTCTTTCACTCTTCTGGGGGCTGGAAGGAAGGTGAGCTAAGGGAATTCCAGGCAAAGGAAGGAGAAAGAGCAGAGAACAGCCTGGTGTGTGGCTCCGAATGACAGCACATAAAACCTAAGGTGGGGGGCTGGCAGCCAAGGTGGGAGGGTCTGCAGGACCCAGACCAAGCTATCGAGGGGTTTAAAGAAGTACAGTGATGTGATCGGGTTCATATTTTTTTCAGGTAAAGGGTAGGATGGAATCGGGTTGGGGGAGACTTTTGGCGAGGAGACAGTCGGTGGTACTAATCTAGAGAAGAGAAGCACGCCTCTGCAATTGTGGAGAGAAGGCAAGGATGAAGAGGAACTGGAGGAAAGTCGGTGAAGGAGTCTGCATGGCTCTGGATGAGAGGGGGCCCGTCAACCCCCATCCCTCTCCCCAGCAATTCTCTGTGCGTCAGCTTGGAGGCCTCTGGCCTAGCAATACGGTCTGTGTGCCTAGGGTTGCAGCTCTCTGCACAGCGCAGCATCTTTGGTGCTATTACCCACCATCCCACGGGTTAGTTCCCGGAGCTGCAAGGATGTCTGAAGCCATAGCTCCCTGGGGAGGGACCAATTTGCCACCTGGGGGCTGCTGGGTATTCACCATAGCTCCGGCGTGCCCAGCTTGGTTCTGACCAACAAAAACCCAGCCTTGCAGGGCAGACGGTCTCCTGCTTACTGCAGATGTCTTTAGGTGCCTCCTCCAGGAAAAGGCTGGTTTCCTTCCCCATTCTCACTGCACAGCAAACTGCCCAGTAAAACAGCATCCCACCTCCCCCTCCCTCGACCAAAAGGGCTCAGGGTCACACTGCATCCAGCAGGACTCTACAGGCTCACTTGGAACCATAAGCCCCCTGTCTGCTTGTAAAAGCCCCACAACAGATGTAAGCCTTCCAAAAGTGTGCACAGGAATCCCTCCAGGGCTCTGCACATGTTCTGAGGCTAAGTTGGGGACACTGTAGTTTTTCTGCTCCTTTGAATGTCCTATGCCTTTTGCTCAGCTGGTTTGCTCCTTAATCCATTTAACCTCTTGATTTGAACTTCCAACAATAGCGAAAAAAGAGGGAACTGAGATGTGAAGATGATCCGACATCTGGAAGGTCTTTGGAACCTCCTAAAATGAGAAAACTACATCTTCTACTTTGTGAGTCACGTCTGAGAGTTTCCCCACCCATCCAAAGGGGAGGGAACACTCTGGCTTATGGAAGAGTTTTGGGAACTCAAGGGCTTTTAAGAGGTGGTCAGTTATCATAGGAACATGAGAATGTTCTTCCAGAGAATGAAAATCCACCAGAGAATGCTCCCTCTCTCTCACATTCACTTCTGACATCAGCACCCAAAAAGGTTAAGCTATAGGAGTTGGCAGTGGAGGACAGCCATTCAAATATTTCTCATTTTGCACAATCCTGGACTTCAAATTTGGCTCAACAGTTGAAACTATTTCTTATTTAGATCTACATTTCTGGCACAGCATAGAGTGAAAAGAACATTGCTCTTAAAGCTAGATAAGCCTAGTTTTGAACCCAGATTCTGCCCTCTACTTGCTGTGTGACCTTTGGCAACTTGCTTAACCTCTCTGGGGCTTGATTTCCTTCTCTGCAAAATGTGGAGCATAATCTCTACTTCACAAGGATGTTTTCGTAAATGAAATTTGGTCCATAAACCTCTTTGGGGGGAAGAATAAGATCTCATATAGAAAGCACACAGTTCCTCGGGCTTCAGTAAATGCTCTAGAAGTCACCTGCCCCACATTCGTTCTCTTCCTCTGAAGCTCATTAGATGTACATAAAAGTCGAACTAGACTCAATCAACTTCAGTGGTCACAAAGCCAGGGAGAAGCCTCTGCCTCTCTGAGTGAATGGCCACAGGTTTATGATTTATTTGTTGATTAATTGGATGCTTGGAGACAATTCCACTTCAATTACCTTACTGGCATGACAAGATAGACAAGGGCTGCCAACGTCAATATATTAAGACTGAGTGTGCTGGGGCGGCAGCCAGGGTTCACGGCAGCGCTCTCTCATCTGTGCCATGGCCCACAGGAGGCTTTTGTGTGATTGCTTCCTTCCCTCTGTTCTTGGGGAGAGAAGGTTCCTGCACCCCACGGGCAAGTGAGGCTGAAATTGAGGGGGTGCCTTTGGGATACCCATCCCATCCCAGTCTCAGCCAACTTTCTCTAACAGAGGCCCACTGGGGCCAGCTGAAGTGAAAGCGGTCATTTATCACACTGAGCTGGGTACATTCTGTGGGGCCCAAGGGAGAGAAGGCTAGCTCCTGCCACTTGAGCACCAGGAACCAGAAATCATGCTGGAACCAGGGATGGTGGGCAGAATTGGAAGATGGCCCCGAGAGTCCCCTCCCTGGTGGGCACACCCTGTATAATCCACTCGCCTTGAACCCGTGTATGTGATGGGACTTCACTCCCATGATTAGGGTACAGTCAGTTGACTTTGAGTTCATTGAAAGGGAGAGCATCCAGGTGGGCCTCATCTGATCAGGTGAGCCCTTAAGAGGGCCTGGGCCCTTCCTAAGTGCCTGGAAGCCTGAGAGGGCCCAGAGAGGGGGCCACATGGCAAGGAACTGCAGGTAGCATCTAGGAGCTGAGAGCAGCCCCCAGCAAACAGCCATCAAAAGAACAGGGGCTCAATCCTACAACTGCAAAGAACAGAATTCTGCCAGTAACTAAATGAGCCTGAAAGAGGACCTGGAGTTACAGAAAGGCACACACCCCAGTGAATCCCTGGTTTCAGTCTTAGGAGACCCGGAGCAGAGAACCCAGTTCAGCCACGCCCATACTTCTGACCCTCAGAAGCTGTGAGATTATAAATGTCTGTCTTTTAAGCCACGAAGTTGGTGGCAATTTCTTACGCAGCAGCAGATAACAAACCCCCAAGGCTTTCCCAATGCAGCTGCTCTCCCAACCCTTCTCCCCTCAGAGCACGCTGGCGTCTGTGTCTGCTTGTCCTGCACATCTGCTTCTTTGTTCTGTTCCTATAGACCAGATCTCTTTAGTTCTTTCTGAGCTCTGCAGATGAGGCCCATCCCACATCCCCCAGAAGGATTCACCCATTTGAAAGACACCTGCTGAGTGGCAACTCTGTATCAAGGCTTATTCTCCGTTCCGGCCACAAGCCCTCTTTGAAACCCAGTTCCAAAATCCGAGAGAGAGTTGGCCTGGCCCAGCTTGAGTCATTCAATGGCCAGGGTAGCAGGGTCATACCGAGCCAGGTGTGGCTGCTGTGGCCTTACCTGTGGATGGTGCAGCAGCTCTGAAAGGATGGGGTCATCGTTGGGGAGGTCATCGCGGGGTAGGTGTGGTGGGTAATAACCCCCAAAGGGCAAGGATCAGCAAACATTTTCTGTAAAGGGCTAGATAGTAAATATGTTTGGCTTTGAGGACCACATGGTGTTTGTCTAATTACTCAACTCTGCTGTTATAGAGTGAAGGCTGCCTTAGACAATATGTAAACAAATGAGCATGGCTGTGTGTCAATAAAACTTTATTTACAAAAACAGGCAGTGGGCCATAGTTTATTGACCTCTGTCCAAGAGTTACAGTAAAAGCGAAGTCCTTCTTTCCAAAGCCCCTGGTTTCTAAGGACAGGAGGTAGAAAGTTAGAGGTAGAGGTGGCTACTTCGTAAAGCCCTGGGCCACTTAGCTCCTACTCCTGCTGTAGCAAATCACCATAAACTTAGTGGCTTAAAACAACACCACCTTATTGTCCTTTTTTTTTTTTTTTTTAATAAATTTAGTTTATTTTTTGTTTATTTTTGGCTGTGTTTGGTCTTCATTGCTGCACACGGGCTTTCTCTAGTTGCAGCGAGCAGGGCCTACTCTTCGTTGCGGTGCGCTGGCTTCTCATTGCGGTGGCTTCTCTTGTTGCGGAGCACGGGCTCTAGGTGCGTGGGCTTCAATAGTTGTGGCATGCGGGCTCAGTAGTTGTGGCTCACGGGCTCTAGAGTGCAGGCTCAGTAATTGTGGCTCACGGGCCTAGTTGCTCTGCGGCATGTGGGATCTTCCTGGACCAGGGATTGAACCTGTGTCCCCTGCATTGGCAGGCGCATTCTTATCCACTGCGTCACCGGGGAAGTCCCCATCTTATTGTTCTGTAGGTCAGATGTCCGGATGGTATTTTTTTTATGAGCTAAACTCAAGGTGTCAGCAAAGCTGTGATCCTTCTGGAGGCTCTGGGGGAAGAATCTGTTTCCTTGTTTTTTCCAACTTCCAGAGGCTGCCTGCATCCCTTGGCTTGTGCCCCCTTACTCCATCTTCAAAGCATATGACTCCAACCTCTGCTTCTCCTCTCTGACACTGACTCTCCTGCCTGCCCCTTGAAAGGCCTCTTGTGACTACCTCAGGCCCACCTGTATAATCCAGGATAATCTTCCCATCTCAAGATCCTAATCACCTCTGCAAAGTCTATTTTACCACGTAAGGTAACATATTCAGAGGTTCCAGGAATTAGGACATGGACATCTTTGGGGGGCCATTATTCTGTCTACCACACCAGTGGGCCACCTGGAGTGTTACAGCTACCTGCTAAGTGTTCTCCTTTTTTCTACCTTTGCTTCCCTACAGTCTGTTCTCAATTTAGCAGCCAGACAGAGCCTTTTATAATCTAATGAAATCACATCCCCCCCTCTGCTCAGCCCTCTAAGGATTTCTTACCTCCCTCAGAGTCCAAGTCCTTACAGCGGCCTCTAAACAGCTAAACAGATAATAACTTTTATTGTTCAGATTGGGAACTTTTGAGAGTAAAGTGGGGACCCATTAATCTGGTATTTTGAGCTTAAGCTGGGACTGTCTTGGGCAAACTGGACGTGCCATCACCCTGCTGTGCTTCCCACTCTTTCAGTGACCACATGCCCTACCATGTTCGCCCCCTCACTCCTCCACCACTCACCTCCTTCCATCTTGAGGTGCCCTGAGGTCTCAGGGTCTCCGTGCTTTACCCCAGACATCCACACAGCCGCCCCCCCACCTCCTTCAAGTCTCTGCTTAAATGTAACCTCCGCTGTGAGGCTGTCCCAGAACCTCCCAAGTTAAAGTTGCAACGTTTGCTCCCATCACCCTCCCTGCCCGCAAGGTTCCCTCTCCATAGCGCTTGCCACCTTCTCGCCTACTCTCAAATGTGCGCAATGCACTCATGTCCTTACTTATCTTCCGGGTTGTTGAGCTCTTCCATAGGAACATCAGCAATTGGAAGTCAAAGATTTTGTTCTGCCTTGTTCACTACATCCTCAGCACTTAGAACAGCTGCTGGCACACAGTTGGTGTTGGAGAGATATCTGTGGAGTGAATGAATGAATGACATGGAGCTACAGCCATGTCTCCTCCAATTCTGCAGCCTAAATCTGTTCTGGAAAATGTATTTCAGACCAAGGGAGTGAATATATCGCTCCTCTTCCTTGACCATCCTGAGCTGACCACCAGACTCAGCACCAAAACCATGTGAGGAGCTTGTTAAAAATACACGCCCCGGGCTTCCCTGGTGGCGCAGTGGCTGAGAATCTGCCTGCCAATGCAGGGGACACGGGTTCGAGCCCTGGTCTGGGAAGATCCCACATGCCGCGGAGCAACTAGGCCCGCGAGCCACAATTACTGAGCCTGCGCGTCTGGAGCCTGTGCTCCGCAACAAGAGAGGCCGCGATAGTGAGAGGCCCGCGCACCGCGATGAAGAGTGGCCCCCGCTTGCCACAACTAGAGAAAGCCCTCGCACAGAAACGAAGACCCAACACAGCCATAAAAATAAATAAGTAAGTAAATAAATAAATAAATAAATAAATAAATAAATTTAAAAATACACGCCCCTGAGCCCCACCCCAGCCCCAACAGGACAGGGGCCCAGGAACACACACACACACACACACACACACACACACACGCACACACATACACACTTTTTCTTTGGCTGTGCCACATGGCTTACAGCATCTTAGTTCCCTGACCAGGGATCAAACCCATGCCCCCTGCAGTGGAAACACAGAGTCTTAACCACTGGACCGCCAGGGAAGTCCCAAGGAATCTATATCTTTAATTTTTAACAAGTACCTCCCCTGTCCCAGTTTTAGGCACATGGAAGTTTGAGAAAACTGACTTAACAGGAAGCACATACCCTCCACCCTATTCCTTCTCTCCTGAGCCTGTGGACAATTTCCCGTTGTAGCCTGGCCTCATCTATCTTTCGGAAGTAAGGCAGCCAACAACGGCTGCCTGTAAGTGAGCAGGTGGGCATGGGATTTCAGCTGGCCCATCCCATCTCCAGATGGCATTCCTGCCGGATATTCCACAGCTTTTATTCTCTGGAGGAGACTCATTTACCTGCAGTGGCTCCACATTCCCCCCACCCCGCAGGGCTTTTCTTCTTCTAAGGTCGCAGGTGATTGTTGCCAACCTCAGGCTCAAGCTCAAGGCTTACAAATCACAAAGTGCCTGGGACAGTAAGTGGTTATTTCACAGCGAGCCCCTTTTACAACGCATAAAACCAGAAGCGAGAGAAGAAGCTTGCCCTTAAAATCGTTGGTGTTTCTCCTTTTTGGTGCAGGAGTGGCTATTACCCCGTGTGTTGCTTTGGAAATCCGAAACAGGTGGTGGGGATAATGGAAAACGTCTGATACGTAGCTTGCGCGTCTCCTGCTGCTTCTCCCTGCAGCAGCCGGCTGATGTTTGGCTATTTGGATCTCAATCTGGGGGACTGCCATGCGAAAATGGGTCATTAGGTGTGCTGGGGTTTGGCGTGCTATCTCGGAGCCCGGCTGTTTGGAAAGCTGTAATACCTGGGCCTTGTGGACAGTGGGTGGTCTTGGGGTTCAGCCCAAGCACCCAAGGTGGGTGAAAAGCAGGGTGGGGGGCTTCCCTGGTGGCGCAGTGGTTGAGAATCTGCCTGCCAATGCAGGGGACACGGGTTCGAGCTCCTGGTCTGGGAAGATCCCACATGCCGCGGAGCAACTGGGCCCGTGAGCCACAACTACTGAGCCTGCGCGTCTGGAGCCTGTACCCCGCAACAAGAGAGGCCGCGACAGTGAAAGGCCCGCGCACCGCGATGAAGAGTGGCCCCCGCTTGCCGCAACTAGAGAAAGCCCTCGCACAGAAACGAAGACCCAACACAGCCAAAAAAAATAAAGTAAATAAATAAATAAATAAATAAGTCAGGAGCTCTTTTAAAAAAAAAGAAAAAGCAGGGTGGGGCTGAGTGGAAGAAGGAAATCCCACTCCTCTCCTGTGCTCCCTTCAAAAATAAGTGCCTCTCTGCAAACAACAGCATGACCTGTTCCACATCGTAAAAGCTGAGATGGACGTCTTCACACCTACCACTTTTTTGATGTTTCAGGCCTCAGGAACTTTATGACCTACGTGGAGATTGGGGAACCCAACTGAGCTGCAGGGAGTCGTGGCTAGAAAAGGGAGAAGGAGTTAGTGGTGCATCTAACCTCAGACAGGGAGATGCTCTGGACACACAGCCAGGTCAAGTTGCCCGGAAGGAGGGCAGGCGTGCCCTAGAAGCCTCACATCACACACAACAAGAGCTACCACTGGCGGGTATGCACCAGGCCTGTCCTCAGCACCTGCCATGCCCCATCGCATGCACTGCAAAAAGATAAGCCTTTGCTATTCAAAGTGTGGTCCCTAGACCAGCCGTCTCAGCATCACCTGGGAGTCCATTAGAAATGCATCATCTCAGGCCCCTTCCCAGACCAGCTGAGCCCTAATCTGCGGCTTAACAAGATCCCTGAGTGGTTCTGGTGCACCTAACAGAAGCACTGAGTTAGGTGCTATTTTATCCTCATTCTAGAGGCGAGGAAGTTGAGGGAGGCCCAAGGGATTAGTAAGGGGTGAGGTTCTGACTTGAGCTCAAATATTCTGACCATGATTCTAAAGTGCTCCCCCTAGAGGAGGGAATGCTTGAGTTGGGGCTCCAAAGGGCAGGTGTTCAGAGGAAGCGTATTCTGGGCAGGGGGAATGGTTGAGCCAAAGCAGGATCTGCATGCGACCCTCCACGTGCAGGGGACAGCAAGCATTCTGGACCAGCAGGGCTTGGGCTGCAAAGTGAGCAAGGACAAGGTTCCATCTGGAGAGGCTTGCAGGGGCCAGACCCCCAGAGAGGTCGTTAAACACAGCTCCGATGTCTCAGGCTACTATTTCCCCTGAGACACCCCCCCACCCTTGAACATCAAACAGGCCCTGGGAGAACATGGGACTCCCTCCCCAACCCTTGGAGAAGCGTTCCTTGTGCTAAACCTTCCAGAATGCCTGTGCACTCCTGCAGGAAGGGCCATTTGGACATCTCACAAGGAGTACCTAGCCGACTTGGAAGGCTGCTAGGTTCCACCCTCTGGCATGTGGCTGCTTTTCTGCGGTCGTTAAATCAACGGTGGATAAGGTGCTGCAGAGGCGGCTGGAATATTTGCAAATCAACCCGGCATAGGGGTAGAGTGGGAAAGACCTTTGTCTCCATTTCACCAAGTTCAAACTCAGGGTTGTGTATTGGAAACAAACACCATTTTCTCCGCATCAGCTAAGCTTCTCTGGGACATGTCTTGTCTTGCTTTCATCTTAACTCCGAAGCCGGGCTGCCAGGAACATGCATCAGCCGTTCCACAGTCACTCCAACTGCTTAGTTACCCACACCCAGTGCGGCGGGGTGGAAAGTCCCTTGGACGGAAAGTCTGGGGCTGAAATCAGAGCTAATGGCTTTGTGGCAACGGATCTCGAGAAACACTCTTCAGGGCAAGTGTTAAACACTCAGCCCCTCACTCGACTGCGTGAGAAAGTGGTTTTTCAAGTCTGAACCCCCCGTGGGGCTGTTTGGAGCCACATGTTGGAAGAGAGGGCTGCAGCTCTTTCCCCAAATCTCGTGCACTCTTCCACGCGCTCACTGAACATGAGGTCAGGAAAGAAGGTATGTTTCCATTTCTCTGCTCATTCAGAAAATGCTTACCGAGAAAATTAATTTGCAAAGGACACTGGGAAGCCACTGGATGTGCCTTAGGGCAGGGTTGCCAAATTTTCTGTTCCTGGCACTCTTAGAGTCTTGGTAATTTTTTCATGGCACCCGTAGGCCAAAAGAGATCCCTGAAAGTTTTGTTTATTTGGTAGTTAGAACCAGAAACTTAATAAGTATTTATTAAGTTCTAACAACTTAATGGTCAGATGAAAAAAATAATACATATACCTTGAAGACAAAAACAATAGTTTTTTTTTTTTAATGTTTTTATTTTTATTTTTATTTTTGGCTGTGTTGGGTCTTCGTTTCTGTGCGAGGGCTTTCTCTAGTTGCGGCTAGCGGGGGCCACTCTTCATCGCGGTGCGCGGGCCTCTCACTATCGCGGCCTCTCTTGTTGCGGAGCACAGGCTCCAGACGCGCAGGCTCAGTAATTGTGGCTCACGGGCCTAGTTGCTCCGCGGCATATGGGATCTTCCCAGACCAGGGCTCGAACCCGTGTCCCCTGCGTTGGCAGACGGATTCTCAACCACTGCACCACCAGGGAAGCCCCAAATAATAGTTTTATATTGTTTTTAAATAATCACAAGTACTCACCAATGGAACATGTGTGCCTGTTGGGCAGTGCACAACTCCTCCAACCTTGAACTCAGACTGGACTTCACCAGTCAGTTCCCGTTCCACACTGATTTTGTTGGTATTTGCTTTTGATCAAAGTAACTGCCCAAACCTCTGCTTCACAAAGAGATGACGTCATCGAAAGGAATGTAGCAGAATCTGTCAACAGTGACTACCTTGAGCTAGCAGCTCACTCAGTGTCCGGCAGATGTCGCTATGCTTTCTTTGAAAATTGGAAATATCCCACAGCGCCTCAGAGACTTCACTTTGGCACCCCCAGGTTGCCTCGGTGCACCGTTTGGGAACCATGACCTGCCAAAGTCTGCCACTTAATAAGTCCTTACCACGTGTTTCGTATAGACAATTTCATTGAATGCTCATAACCACCCATGAGGTAAGTACTATTGCCATCCCCTTTTACAGATGAGGAAACTGATATTCAGCAAGATTAAAGCACTTGCCCAAGATCACCAGGCAGAGCTGGGACTCACCTTCAGGCCCAAGAGGAGCCAGAGCCCAAACTCTTCACCTCCCCACCCCCAGCAAAGCCCAAGGATGTGGCTTCAAGTCCAGGCTCTGCTATTCACCAGCTGTGTATCTCTTTGCAAGTTTCTCAACCTCTCTGGTCCTTGAGTCCGTATCTGCTGTTTGTATATCTCAGGCAGCTATTTTGCAAATGGATGGTCTTTACGACAGGGGATAAAGGGTATATGGAGAAGGTTCAGCACTAACCCAGAAGCAAAACCTCCTAGGAAGAGAAAGGGAAAGTGGGAACAGAAGAGAGAGGAGGGGAGAGGAAAGACCGGCCAAGGGCTGACTCTGGAGCAAGACTTTCAGGCCCATGAAGAAGCCGCACGACTTGGGACTGGGCACCTTCAGCCTGTTGCTTAGCAGAGCTGCCTCGGGCATCTTGACCATCGGCCTGCAGCTGACAATGCCGAGGATGATGTGTTTTTTTAAATAATCAAGTTGAAAATGGATAGGAAAATGAGTGCTGCTTGATTAGGACTTTTAGTCATAATTGCTCAAAAGTAATAATAAAAACCCACCGGCCTATTTAATTACTAGGCAGCTTCTTTTCTTTTCATTAGGCATTTCCATTTGCTCTGGATGGTATTGTAAAGTGTTTATCAGTGCTAATGACGCAGTCCTCCAGAGCCCCATTTTGCCAACAGGGCTGTAAGTGAAGTTGTTTAGAAATGAATTTCCTATGCAACAATACATCACAAAGGAAAGCGAACAGAACAATAGCCAGGGCCTTCTCCCCAGCTAATGGGATGTCACTTGCTGGGGTCTTCGGATCCGCCAGGCCTGAGCATATGGGTTCCCTGCTGTGCCCACACTGGCATCAGAGCGCCCACGCACATGTGGAAGAGGCCCCTATCTTGGAGGGAATGAAGATGAAATCGGAGACACCTGAGACCCAGGCCCAGCTCTGCCCCTTATTATCAAATCAGGAGGGAACGTTCTCCCTCAGGTCTGAGAAAGCATCAGTCCCTCTGGGCCCTAATTCTCAGGAAGAGATGTGGGCAATTGCATGGGAACATCTAAGGACCTCACCTCCTGGATGCTTTTTTCTATAAGGATAAAATTTTGCAGGAGCTGGTCATGAGAGGTAGTGTGATGTAGCAGTCAAGAGCGTGTACTTTTCTTCTGACTGCCCGGGTTTGAGGCCTAGTTCTGCCCTTTTCTAGCTAGTAATCTAAGGTAGATCACAGGAAACTCTCTCTGTCTCTGTTTCCCCACTGGGAAATGGGTTTTATAAGAGTACATGTCCGGAACTCTACTTAATACTCTGTAATGACCTGTATGGGAATAGAATCTAAAAAAGAGTGGATATATGTACATGTATAACTGATTTACTTTACTATACAGCTGAAACTAACACAACATCATAAATCAACTCTACTCCAATAAAAATTAGTTAAAAAAAAAAGTACATGTCCCAGGGTTGTTATAAGGATTAAACAAATTAAAACATGGGGAAAAATATGTAGTCAGAACCCAATACATCAGTGAATAAATGCAAGCTATCATGATAAAATGATAATTTATGAGAGAGGTCAGCAAACTTTTTCTATAAACCAGATGGTAAATATTTTGGGCTTTGCAGCCACACACAGTCTCTGTCACAAGTGCTACACAGAAACAAACGAGGGTGACTGCGTTCCAATGCAGCTTTATTTATGGACACTGAAATTTGATTTTCACGTGTCATGAAATATTCAAATGTTCTTCTTTTGGTTTTTCCCAACCATTTAAAAGTGTAACCACCATTCGTGGCTCACAGACCATCCAAAAAACAGGCAGCAGGTAGTTTCCCAACCTTGCTTTAGGATCTTAATATTATTTATTTGCAGTCAGTTAAATCTCTTGTCTGAAACAAGTTCCTTTTTCTCTTGTTCTTCACTTAGAGACAGTGACACGTGCAAAGGAAAATATTTGGGGACATAAATGGAGCAGGCCCTGATTCTAAGGGTGAGATCTTCAACAGAGTTCAGTTCCCGAGCCAACATAAAGGTCTGAATTCACGCATCTTCCAATTCTGGAATTCCCGGTTCTTCCTCCAAAGTTCTTGATAGTGTTGGAGAGGGTTATTCTATAGGCCACATGCTTAATACAACATCTCACAAAACCCATTAGGATCTCCGATAAAAGCATTTAGTGGAACCAGTTAGCGTGGGAGAGAAAAAGGCAGCTTGCTGTGCTGGGTCCGGGAATAGCCAGGGGCTTTGCAGGGCTGTTTGCTCCGTGGTGTAGGGTCTTGGTTTCGTCCCCAATTTCCTTATGGACACTCAGTTGGTCAGTTATATTGGAAGAAATGTGGCCAGATAGAGGGAGCCACTAAGTCTCTCTGGGTCACTGTGGGGACGAAGAAAGCCTGGGGAATCTCCTTGCTGCCCTGTGTGGCCTTCAAAGGCCCTAGACATGCCCACGGGCCCCAGAACCTGCAGTGACAGTGTCCCTCCCCCACCCTGACCCTGTACATAGGGCAGAGGATGGGCAGGAAAACTTGTGGGCAGTGTTGGGGTTCATGTGGGGAGCCACTCTTCATCTGTCACATAGAAGGAACATCAGAAAGGGTCTTCCCAGTCATTGTCTAGGGATATCTGAATAAGTGACCTTTGGAAGGTTCTAAAATTACCTATTGGTAATCCAAAAGAAGATTTTATTGAGTGCTTAAATGTGGGCCAAATGCACATGTTTGTTCATTTAATTGTCACTAAGGACCTTACGAGACAAGGACTATCACCGTGCCCATTTTACAGATGAGGGCACTGAGGTTTAGACAGGTTAAGGAATTTGTTCAGGGTCATAAAATTTGTAAGTCCCGGAAGCAGGATTTGAACCTGTGATTCTCTGAGCCCCAACTCTGTGTCCTAAAGCATCAGGCTAGGTTTGCCACACTCGTGTGTGGATTCAAGACCTCTGCAAATGCAATGCTACTGCAAGGGAAAAGGCTTTGAACGCAAAAGCTAAGCATCTTGAAATTTGGTAGTTACAGGAACTGGGTGCATTAGAATCATCTGGGGAACAATTTGCTAAAATGCAGTTTCCTGGGCCCCATCCTCGATACCCTGAGTCAGCATCTCCGGAATCTGAATTTTAGCAAGCAACCGGATGATTCTGAGAATCGCTGAGCTAAGCCAGTCAGCTTTTACCAACTTAGTTCATAATTATTCATCCCAATAATTCATCAAGAGGGTCCTGGAGCACTGGAGAGCACACTGACTCCGGAAGCCCTGGGTTCATGTCTAAGGCTTATATTTTGTTCTCCTCTACATTTGCATCCCTCTGCCCAGTGCTGGATTATCCCACTGGCAGGTTGAGCATGAAAAAGAGAAAAGAACATTTTGGGGAAAACACAGTTGGAACAAGTGTTTTTTTTTTTTTTTTTTTTTTTTTTGAAGATTACCTTAGTTGATTTAGTTGATCCCTCTTCCCAGTTCTTAAGAGTCTCAAACACTTGTTGCCATGTTATATATATATATATATATATATATATATATATTTTAAAATATCTTAATTTTTAAAAGACATCACAGGAAAAAAAAAGCCCACATCATTTTGTTTGATGTCCTCACACGTTTTGTGGTTTACACCCAATGCCGGTTTTGCGGGAATAACGCTTGTCGATGTGCAAACCGTGGCTCAGAGCACAGCCTCTGGAGGCGGGGGCCCAAGTCTGAATATTGGTGCCACCACTTACCAGTGGGGTGACCTTGGACAGGTACCGCCGGCAATTTGTACTTAACGGGGTTGCTTTCAGGGTTGAGGGAGTTAAACTAGGTCTGAGGTTCTCAAACCTGAGTGTGCATCAAAATCACCTGGAGGGCCGATGTGTCAGGTCTGGGATGGGGCCTGAACATCTGCATTTCCCAAAGTTCCCTGGTGATGTTGCTGCTGCTGGTCTGGGGACCAAATTTTGAGAACTACAAATAGAGGTAAATAGTTACAGTGGTGTCTGGTCCACAGGCACCACAGTAATTGTTACGTAAGTGTTTACTGTTTTTGCTTTGTTCTACGTAGGGGTGTGCCGTAATCTTTGCAGGGCTCACAGATGCTTTTTTTTTCTTTTTTCTTTTCTTCATACTTTTCCAAGGAGTACTTATTATTAGTTAAGTCATGATCCAGGATCCCAGGGCAGGGATCACCGTGTTCCCAGGTCAGCACGCTGGGAGAAGGATGGGGGACAGGAGACGTGGGGCGAGGCTAGTTCAGATCTTCCCAGAAACGTGCCTTCTGTCTGGCGGTGGTCCAGGCTGACACCCAGGTAGTTCCGTCAGCAGTTCTGGGCTTCATTCTGGATGTGGAAGGAGCTGCCAAAGTGAAAATCTGGTAGGTCTTGATGTCTTCATCCACGGTGCTGACTCCTCTAGATGCCCCTGAAGTAGATCCAGCTCAGCGTCGTGGGACTCACAGCTTCTAAAGGTCCTTGTGCAGCCCGGCCCGGCCTGGCCCAGCCTCTGTCCACCAGACAGACACTCATGGAAAGGCGACGGAGGACAGCACTCTTCCTCTGATGGCTCAGGAAGAGAGATCAAGACTGAGGAAGGTGCCAGAGGATCCCAGCGGCAATGCACACATCCGCTGAGATGCTGGGAACACATCTCCCAGGGGACACAACTCCCAGGGGACACCTCCTCCTGGCAGGAAGAGGGGACCCCTGGTGATGGGAGTCTCCACCAGCCTGCATGGACCCCACATGTGCTCTGGCTCTCCTGGTCGTTTTGCAGGGTGGCACTCCATCTGCAACTGCCAAGCACCTGCTGTCTGTGCCCCTCTGGGAGCTGCCTCCTCAGCAAGAGCTCAGGTACCTCCACAGCAAGGGCTTGTCACAGGCCTTTCTAGTCCCCGTGGATGGCCTCACCCAGGGAACCAAACCATCGGAAGCCTCATTCACCAAGCCGGTGGCAGGTGAAGTGACTACTCTGGCCTTCAGAACCTCCCCCTGCCCAGCCCCCACCTGTTTGAATGTTTAGACTGTCACCACACAAGGATGTTCACAATGCTTGGCGCAGCCTGGATGCTCCCGTGAATCTGTTCATCGGCTTTGAATCTGTCCAATTCCCTCCCTTAATGAGCAGATAATACCTAGGGCCTCAATACTCAAAGAGTGGTCCAGGGACCAACAGCATTAGCATCACGAGGAGTGTGTTAGAAATGCAGATTCTCGGCCACCCCAGACCTGCTGAATCAGAATCTGCATTTTTATCAAGATCCCCAGGTGGTGTGCATGGCCATTCCAGTCTGAGAAGTGCTGAGCTAAGCCATACATTGGGGAAGGCAGCCATGAAAAACTGGGACTTGAATCTTGGCTCCCCAACTTGGTAACTGGGTAATTAATGTGAGTAATCCCCTTACGTTCTCTGAGCCTCAGCCTCCTCATCTGTAAAATGGGAACAATAATGACACAGCTATTCCGAGGCTTAATTCATTCCTGTACCAAATATTTGCTTGCTCACTATGTGCCAGGAACTATGAGAGGCACTGGAGATATAACAGGAAGGAAAAAAAGACAGCCTCCTTCCTCATGGAACTTAAGGTTAATTAAGGGAAATACTGAAGAATTACACAAGCAAGTGACAACTTACATTTTCAGCAACTGTCACACAGGAGAGGTACAGAGTGCCATGGAGAGCCTGGGGAAAGGAGTCCTGATGGACTGATGTCTGCACTGACACATAATGATGAGTAGGTGAAGGTGAGGAGGCAGAAGAATGTTCCAGACTGGTAAATAAAAGCACCTGGCACAACATCGTTCTCAATGGTGAAAAACTGAAACCATTTCCACTAAGATCAGGAACAAGACAAGGTTGCCCACTCTCACCACTATTATGCAACATAGTTTTGGAAGTCCTAGCCATGGCAATCAGAGAAGAAAAAGAAACAAAAGGAATCCAAATTGGAAAAGAAGAAGTAAAACTGTCACTGTTTGCAGATGACATGGTACTATACATAGAGAATCCTAAAGACTCTACCAGAAAACTACTAGAGCTTATCAATGAATGTGGTAAAGTAGCAGGATACAAAATTAATGCACAGAAATCTCTTGCATTCCTATACACTAATGACGAAAAATCTGAAAGTGAAATCAAGGAAACACTCCCATTTACCATTGCAACAAAAAGAATAAAATGCCTAGGAATAAACCTACCTAAGGAGACAAAAGACCTGTATGCAGAAAACTATAAGACACTGATGAAAGAAATTAAAGATGATACCAACAGATGGAGAGATATACCATGTTCTTGGATTGGAAGAATCAATATTGTGAAAATGACTATACTACCCAAAGCAATCTACAGATTCAATGCAATCCCTATCAAATTACCAATGGCATTTTTCACAGAACTAGATAAAAAAAATCTTAAAATTTGTATGGAGACACAAAAGACCCTGAATAGCCAAAGCAATCTCGAGGGAAAAAAACAGAGCTGGAAGAATCAGGCTCCCTGACTTCAGACTATACTACAAAGCTACAGTAATCAAGACAATATGGTACTGGCAGAAAAACAGAAATATAGATCAATGCAACAGGATAGAAAGCCCAGAGATAAACCCACGCACCTATGGTCAACTAATCTATGACAAAGGAGGCAAGGATATACAATGGAGAAAAGACAGTCTCTTCAATAAGTGGTGCTGGGAAAACTGGACAGCTACATGTCAAAGAATGAAATTAGAACAATCCCTAACACCACACACAAAAATAAACTCAAAATGGACTGAAGACCTAAATGTAAGGCCAGACACTATAAAACTCTCAGAGGATAACATAGGCAGAACACTCTATGACATAAATCACAGCAGGATCCTTTTTGACCCACCTCCTAAAGAAATGGAAATAAAAATAAACAAATGGGACCTAATGAAACTTAAAAGCTTTTGCATAGCAAAGGAAGCCATAAACAAGACGAAAAGACAACCCTCAGAATGGGAGAAAATATTTGCAAAGGAAGCAACTGACAAAGGATTAATCTCCAAAATATATAAGCAGCTCATGCAGCTCAATATCAAAAAAACAAACAACCCAATCCAAAAAAGGGCAGAAGGCCTAAATAGACATTTCTCCATAGAAGATATACAGATTGCCAACAAACACATGAAAGGATGCTCAACATCACTAATCATTAGAGAAATGCAAGTCAAAACTGCAGTGAGGTATCTCCTCACACTGGTCAGAATGGCCATCATCAAAAAATCTACAAACAATAAATGCTGGAGAGGGTGTGGAGAAAAGGGAACCCTCTTGCACTGTTGGTAGGAATGTAAACTGATAACAGCCACTATGGAGAACAGTATGAAGGTTTTTTAAAAAACTAAAAATAGAACTACCATATGGCCCAGTAATCCCACTACTGGGCATATACCCTGAGAAAACCATAATTCAAAAAGAGTCATGTACCACAATGTTCATTGCAGCTCTATTTACAATAGCCAGGACACGGAAGCAACCTAAGTGTCCATCGACAGATGAATAGATAAAGAAGATGTGGCACATAAATACAATGGACTATTACTCAGCCATAAAAAGAAACGAAATTGAGTTATTTGTAGTGAGGTGGATGGACCTAGAGTCTGCCATACAGAGTGAAGTAAGTCAGAAAGAGAAAAACAAATACCGTATGCTAACACATATATGTGGAATCTAAAAAAAAAAAAAAAAAATAAGGTTCTGAAGAACCTAGGGGCAGGACAGGAATAAAGACGCAGACGTAGAGAATGGATCTGAGGACACAGGGAGGGGGAAGGGTAAGTTGGGATGAAGTGAGAGAGTGGCATGGACGTATATACACTACCAAATGTAAAATAGATAGCTAGCGGGAAGCAGCCGCATAGCACAGGGAGGTCAGCTCAGTGTTTTGTGACCACCTAGAGGGGTGGGATAGGGAGGGTAGGAGGGAGATGCAAGAGGGAGGAGATATGGGGATATATGTATACATATAGCTGATTCACTTTGTTATACAGCAGGAACTAACACAGCAATGTAAAGCAGTTATACTCCAATAAAGATGTTTAAAAGAAAAAAAAAAAGCACCTGGCACATAGTAAGTGCCCAGCAAGGACGGGAGAATGTGTGTATTAGTTATCTATAGCTCTGTAAGAAATCCCACCCCCGGCCAACTGCTCTGTATTTAGAGTTAAAATTGGGTGTGCAGTTATCTTCTATCCTTGGTAAATTATAAGCTCAGTGAAGGAAGAAGCCTTGTTTGGACTTTTGTTTTTTGTTTTTTTTGCAACCACCTCCTATGTACCTTGTACTAATATGGACTCAATAAGTACTTTTGAATTAGTTTCCTTTTTTTTGGTGTCCCCAGGCTTCTCGGTCATTTTCTCATTCCTAATGAAGACCTAGGATGCTGGAGAGCTGGGGCAACAGCATTGACTTCTTCCCAACTTGACAGGGGAGGTGAAAATTGATGAAGCAAAGTGAGGAAGGACAGAGGAAGTTTTCAAAGTAATTGGAAAAACCAGACAGACCATGGAAGAATTATAAGCAGAAAGCCCAATCAACGTTAAAGGGACAGCACATGGAAGGGATGAGGAGAGAAATCCAAAAGACCTGGGTTGGAAACAAATTAGTTTTAACGGGACATTTCAGTTCTGGGAAAAAATGGGAAGAGCAAGGAGAAATAACAGCTCAGGTGATAAACATGTGGAGGTATCATCTGGGCACAAAACGGGGCAGAAGGAACCAGAAAAGCAATTGGTTTAATTTTTTAGATTAATTGTGAGCAGTCAATAATGTGACTCATCCGGGGACCCGGAGGCGTCTAACCTCTGCTGAGTAATCTACTTAGGTTGGTAATTATTGTTTACATTCATGGAATTAAGGCCACAAAACGGTGGTTTAGAGGAAGCCCCACAGAGCTGGGGGACCGTAATCTCAGCTTCCCACAGCACATCTGCGCCCTGGAGTGAGGCATCGATACTGTGGTTACTGGGCAGCTACGAGGAGAAAAAAAATCTTTCTTTCATCTCTTGCTTTGTGGCTGATTTACTGCCAATTCCCAAGAATTCACCTTTTCCCCTATCTCATTTTATTAAAATTCAAAAATTGGTTGGGAGATTAAAAAAGTACGAAAACTAACAAACAAGAAACTAATAGTACATCTTCTCACCATCCAGAATGAATCTCTGTTAATTTCTTGCCCTGTGTGCTTTCTTTGTTTGCGGTTTTTAAGAAAAATTACATTTTTTTTGGTAAACGTGAAACACGGTCTTTTTAAAGAAATCAACAAGTGCAGAAAATTGCAGACACGAAAGTGCAAAGATTATGCCCCATTCTACCATATTCGGTGGACGTCATTGCAAACATCTTTCTACGCTCATATGTGTGTAGAAACCTCATGAGAGCAGGGGTTTGGTCTGTTTCCATCACTTCTGGATTCCCAGTGCCTAGAACAGTGTCTGGCAAATAGGAGGTGCCCAATAAGGTATATGTTGAAAGACTGGCTGAGTGAACACACTGTCAGATCAGTCATGGCAATAGTACAGGAAAACCGCCATTCAGGAATATGCACCACGCTCGGCCTGTGGTTCTGATTCACCATCTACCTTCGCAGCCCCACCCTGCTGATGTTCACCCCTGGGGGCACATGGGTCTCAGTGGGAAAGCAGGAATGGGTGCAGAGGATTGAGGGTGAGATTGCCAAAGACAGGTTGGGGGCTGTTTATGAGGCCTTTTTGTAGCAGGCAGTAGAGTTTGAACGTTCCATCTCTTTCCCCGACATGGCGTATAGACATATGGTAATATTTGTACAGCTCACTGGCATCAAACTGATGAGGCTCTACGAGGCCACAGGCCATGTCAGCCAGCTCGGGCCCCCTCTGCCTGCTGCCCGCTGAGGACACTGATGGCTCGGTGTACCTGCAACCCCTGCATGGTCCTCTGTCCTAGCCGGGCAGCTCTGATGGATGCATTTTAAGGCAGGGCTCAGATTACGGTGCAAGAGGGTCACTCGGGGGACAGTGTGGAGGTAAACAGCAGGGAGGGGGGCTTCAGGTCTGGATTAGGGTCTCGTTGCAATAGCTCAGCATCAGAGGAGGCAACTCTCATCGAGGGCAGGGCAGCAAGGTCGGGAGGAGGAAATCAAGATGTTTGAATGATGCCTGGGATTTGCTTCAGTCTCACACAGGCCTGGGAGCTGGGGAAGGGGAACCAGGTTTGGATGGAGCAGGACTGGCCAAGGGTTAATGGTTGGGTGATGGGTACGTGAATGTCCCACTAGGCTGTGTACTTCTCTGCACGTTCAAAATTCTCTTCAATCAAAAGTTAAAGAGGCAGAGAGACACAAAGTCAAAGATAAAGTAAAATCGTTTTCCCCATATATATTTTTTATTATAGAAAAAAGATATGCTCATTGGGAAAAGAGCTTCAGCAACCTAGACGTGCAGGTTGTCAAAAGTATCAGTTACAATGTACAAATATCTGGATGTATAATTTTTTGAAGGTAACATGTTTATTGAAGACGACACAAAACAAAGTTGAGATGAATGAATATGTCTTCTCATCCAACCAAACCTGGACCATGAATGATGTTCTTCTGAGTTTTAAACTTGCCTTTATGTTAATTAGATAGAATATTATAACCATGTAATGACCTGAGAAGGCTACAATGTTTAAGATTCGTGAAGCAGGGCTTCCCTGGTGGCGTAGTGGTTGAGAGTCTGCCTGCCGATGCAGGGGACACGGGTTCGAGCCCTGGTCTGGGAAGATCCCACATGCCGCGGAGCAGCTAGGCCCGTGAGCCACAATTACTGAGCCTGCGCGTCTGGAGCCTGTGCCCCGCAACAAGAGAGGCCGCGATAGTGAGAGGCCCGCGCACCGCGATGAAGAGTGGCCCCCGCTCGCCGCAACTAGAGAAAGCCCTCGCACAGAAACGAAGATCCAACACAGCCATAAAAATTAATTAATTAACTAATTAATTAAAAAAAAAAAAGATTTGTGAAGCACCCAATTTCTTTTCTTTTTTTTTTGGTACCTAATTTTTAAAAACAACATCCCACTTGCTCTGAAGTGGCTATGCAATTTTATTTTACAAAAATGGATCAACGACCTCACACTACTCCCTAGTATATGTACTATACTATATGTAACCATTGCAAAACCTGCTGATGGATCGATAGACAATTAGGATTTCAGTTTACTCTTAGAATAAACACTGCTGCGGTAGGCAGTCTGGTACACAAATCTCTGCAAAACCTGCTGAGCATTTTTGAAATCCTAGAAACGTGTTGAAAATCTGAAGAGACATCCCCAAGGTGCCTTTCAAAAAACACTGTACTGATGTGTACTCCTGCTGTCAGACTAGTAATGTCATCCTTGAGGTAAATATCCAACCACAAGCGGATCTCAGAGATAGACGAGGCTGCATTCAGGGTTCTTGTCTGGCCAATTTGCAGCAGCACGGAGCTTTGTGCATCTCCATTAGAGGTACCATCAAAACTACCTCCCAGTCCTGGTTTCCTAGGAAAGCTACACAGTGCTCTGTGCAATAAGAAGTGCCTGCCTCTATGTAGATAATGCAAATAAAGGCAGAGGCTGGCCCAGCACTGCGAAGGTCACCCGACGGTAAACAGGTCGGGGGTCTCCAAGGTCATCCACCAAGAAGGCAGCGGAAAAACACCTTCAAAATGAAGACGAAGCAGCAAGAGAAAACAGGAAAGATTCCCAAAGGGAGTGAAGGGCGGTCCATAAAAGGGATAAGAAAAGCAAAGACAGGAAATGGAAAAGGAGATTGCAGAGGGAAATGTTTCCGGAATGGGAGGTAGGAAAGGTCAGCGAAGGAAGGTGGTATTGTCAGAGCAGATGAACAGAAGTAATTTCCTGACTGTGCACGTAGGTGCCCTAAATTAAATGTATTCCTGGCTTCAGTGATGATGAGGCTGGTTCCAGAAGGAGACGAGAACACTTGGGGGCAAGAAAGAAAAACGTGGTGAGGAATCAGAGTCACCGTGGCATTGGACAACTGAGAAAGACACGTTAGGGACTCTGGAGGCCTTGGGGATCTAGCTGGGAGCTCGGAGGACAGCTCAGGCTAAACCAATGGGGCCACCAAGACTTGTCCCACAGCTGAAGAGGCTCCCAGGAGCCAGGAAGGGAAATTCAATCATTCTTCTCTCCAAGTTACAGCTGCAGCAGGCCGGCACGGAGGTTGTCAAGTCACAGAAGTGCCATCTTCTGGGGCACCCTCTAGTCATGTTGAGACGTGGCACAGGATACAACCCAGAATCCAACCCTGGGTTCCAGCCTGCCACTAGCTGGTGGCTCAAGGCACGTACCTTAAATTCCCTGAGTTTTCGTTGCCTCATCGACCATGGCGGGGAGGGAGGCCCTTTAACTCACCGACCTCTTCTCCTGGGCTCTCCCTCCTGCTCACTCCAGGGCCTCTGACTTCCTTGTTGCTTTTCAAACACACCACAGGACCTTTGCACTGGCCTGGCTCTCTCCCCTCTTTCTCATCTTTCCTTATATATCACCACCTCAGAGAGGCCTCCCCTGGACACCCACTCCCCTTAAAACTGCACCCCCCTCCTTCCTTTCATGTTTTTCCTCCATAGTGCTTATCACATTCTTTTCTTCTTCTCACATCTTTATTGGAGTATACATGCTTTACAATGTTGTGTTAGTTTCTGCTGTACAACACAGTGAATCAGCTATGTATATACATATATCCCCATATCCCCTCCCTCACTCCCACCCTCTCTATCCCACCCCTCTAGGTCGTCACAAAGCAACGAGTTGATCTCCTTGCAGCTCATGCAGCTCAATATCACAAAAACAAACAACTTAATCCAAAAATGGGCGGAAGACCTAAATAGACATTTCTCCAAAGAAGACATACAGATGGGCAACAAATACATGAAAAGATGCTCAACATCACAAATCATTAGAGAAATGCAAATCAAAACCCTAGTGAGGTATCACCTCACACCAGTCAGAATGGCCATCATCAAAAATTCTACAAAAAATAAATGCTGGAGAGGGTGTGGAGAAAAGGGAACCCTCCTGCACTGTTAGTGGGAATGTAAGTTGATACAGTCACTATGGAGAACAGTATGGAGGTTCCTTAAAAAACTAAAAATAGAACTGCTTATCACTTTCTAACAGACCACTGAAGACAATCTACTTATTTATTTTATTGCATGAATTCTCCCTCCAGAATCTCAGCTCCATGAGGGCAGGGGGTTTGTCTGCTGTGTTCTGCCCTGTCCCCGACATCCAGCACAGGGGCCTGGCCCATAGCATGCACTCCACATATATTTGTTGACTAAGGCAATGGAGCTGTAAATTCATAATAATAGGAATTATTTCATTAATTCAACCAATATTTCTTCACCACCTACTATGTTTTATGCTGGACATAAAACCCTGAGACCAGCAAGCGGCCAGACGTAATAGCACTTGTGCAAAGTTGAGCATGATTTAGTCACATGACAGTCGTGTAGACTGTGGCCACAGTCCCAGGTTCCCACATTCCTGGAAACCATGGTTTCATTCTTAGAGACACAGACAATCCTAGGTCTAAACCCAAAGTCAGTCAGTAAAGTTGAAAAATGTTGACCTCAAACTCCCTGCTTTCTCTTTCTATACCCTGCCGACCAAGCCCTCCTAGCAGGTGCACCTGGGGAACCCTCTTGCCTCCATCACACCCTCCAAGGACCCCGGGCTCCTCTCCGTCCTAAGATTTAGGCAGAAAGGAAAGGGTAGAGGCTCAGCAAGTGAGGAGTTAAATCAACCTCCAAATCTGGGGCCTCCTCCACTGCCTCTGGAGCGTGCGGATCAGGAAGGCCGATGGCATTTGCCTCGGTTAAGTTGTCCTGCACTTCCGGCTTAGCCTAAACGCCCACAGCTTGAGAACCAAGTGGCAGAAGAGATCAAATATTTAACAGTTTAGAGGCAGCACCACAAGCAAATGAAATGTTAGGGCTACGTACAAAGGGAGAATCACATATAATTCAGAGAAAATTATTCTTGCCAGAGCCCAAATTTGTGAAAATTGTCAGCAATTCTCCTCGTTTTATTACAAAAAGGAGATTGTGATATAGTGAAACTCTCTGAAAGAGAAAAGTCCCCACAAGGATACCAGCGCGCCGGGTTGGGCGAAATCCAGGATGTACTAGTTGAAAAGCAGATGACGAAGGGGCCACTCAGGCACCAACTGGAGTTGAGAGGGAGCTCTGCTCACCACCGTCTGAAAGCAGGACGAGTGGCAGCACAAGCCACGAGGGATGGCACTTAGGGGAAATGAGCGACATTTTCTCTACAGAGAAACAGGATCACCCATTAGCAGCAGTGCTGTGGGCATCTGGGAGATAAAGGGCATAAACACATCGCAAATGAGACTGGACGGAAACCAGACTCCCTGGGGTATTTGCTTCTCTGCGCTCAGCCCACGGGTGGTGACCAGCAGCTAATGCCGCCGGTCTTTGGCGTGGTTCCCTGAGTTGCCACAGTGATGGGGCCCAGGCCAAGCAGAGGGACTCCTCGTCTCAATGGCTGCAGGCCTGGCCTCTGACCGATGGGCTGGGAGGCCCAGTTTGCTCTTGTATTCTGATCCCAGGAGCAGGCTGGGAGCAGGAGGCAAGGCGACAGTGGCCAGACTGGCTTCCTAGCGGAGGTGGCGTGTGTGCGTGTGCAGCGGAAGGGCATCCGCATTGGAGTTGAAAGGCTTGGCTGGAGCCCTTGATGTGCCCAGTTCAGCTGTGATTCCTGGGCCTCTCTGGGCCTCTGTTTCCATGTCAACCCACATGCATGCTCTGAGGGGCACTGTAGTGGGTCGAGTAGCGCCCACTCTCCCCGGCCAACCCAAATTCACATCTACCCAGAACCTTGAAATCTCATTTGGAATAAGGATCTCTGCAGATATTATTAAGGTAAGGAGAGAGGTGAGATCCGGCTGCATTAGGGTGTCCTAAATCCAATGACAGAAAAGAAGACAGAGAGACACAGGGAAGAAGGCCATGTGAGGTTGGAGTTATGCTGCCACAAGCCAAGGAACAGCAGGAGCTGGAAGAGGCCAGGAAGGATTGTCCCCTGGAGCCCTCAGAGGCAACACGGTCCTGCTGGGGCCTTGATTTTGTACTTCTGGCCTCCAGAACTGGGAGAGAATACATTTCTGTCGTTTTGGGCCGCTCAGTTTGTGGCAATTTGTTATTGTAGCCACAGGGAATTATCACGGCCACAGGTAAAAGACGCCTGTGACCTCGTATAGCATGGGGCCTGACATATAGCAGGTGCCCTTTTTACTTCTCCCATTTAAACAGTCACTGCAAACAGCATTTCCATTCGCAATAAGATTTGCCCAAACTTACCCACTGCTAACTCTGAGGAGTCGTATGCCAAGCCTCCGAGGTTCTACCCTAGCTCTCAGTCACCTGGCAACAGGTACGAACCCCACTGTGCGCCAGGCCCGGGGGGCTTCCTGATGCTTTAGGACAAGCCCACGGTCCCTGCCTCTGCCTGCCTCCCCTTCCCCTGCCCCCCTCACTGGGTTGCTGCCACGCTGACCTTGCAGGTCCTGGGGCCTTCAGAGGACTTCCCACTTCAAGGCCTCCTGCATGCGGATCCAGGGACGGGCACGCTTTCCCCGTCTCCCCCACCCAGGCCCCTCCCCTGGCTCGTGCCCACTCATCTTTTCTGTCTCAGCCTCAATGACATGTCCTCCGGGGAGCTCCACAGCCCCTGACCAGTATCCTCTACTTTGTAAGAAGGACTCTCCTTTGTGGTACTCCTCCCACTTCTTATAAAGTTTTGTCTCCGTATTTCTTTTTAAAACTCTCTCCGGCTAGGATGTCCACGAGGATAGACACGTGTCTTTCTGATTCGTCGTCACATCCCCAGTGCGTTGTACAGGAAAGCTCTTGTGCTGCGGGTAAATGTTTATTGAATGAATGAGTGAATGAATGAATGAGAGATGGATTAAAGAGATGGATGAGACACGCTTGTGCTGAGTCCGTATCCAGGGAGCGGAGGAGGAACGGTGGCTAGGACACAGCAATGCTGTAAGGCGGTGTGTGTGTGCCCCCAGGGGGACCAAGATACATCACAGATGCTGGGGGAGAGAGGGCTGGCGCACGGTGGGTCATCAAGGAAGGTGCCTCTCCCTCCACGGGCAAGGGGCCTCCCAGCTGGATCTTGACGGATGGCGCTGGAGCGGAAGGCATTCCAGAGGAAGGGAGCGTGTGCATCAAGGCATAGAGAACAGACAACGCAAATGCCTGAAGGGTGCTGAGGTGAGAGCATTCCCCTCCATCCTCTGTAGCAGAAGCTGTTCTTTGGAGAAAAGCTGGCAGGGAAGCTTCAACTTGTACAAAAGATTTACAAGCTGAAACGGGCTGCAGCCGACAGAGCCATGTTTGGGGCTGGAGGGGCTCTCCCTTCAGTCCCCCGGCCTCCCCGCCTCCCCCAGGTCCGGCCTCCATCCCAGGGGACCCGACGAGAGGGTCTGGTTTAACCAGGGGCAGCAGAGAAGGCAGAAAGGAAGGCTGCAGGCCAAACACTGAAAGGCCAGCCTGCAGGGCTCTGACCGAGGCCGGGCCGCGGGCTTCGATGACAGGAAAGACCTGCTCACAGGCGGAGAATTAATCCAGCGCTAAACCCAGGGTGGATGCGAGGAGAGACTATAGCAGGGGGTTCCTGCAAAGGTCCAGGGGGAGGGTTAGCAGGTCCTGACTGCTGGGCAGCAAGATTGGAAAGGGGGAGAAATCTGCTCAACTGACTGCGTGTCCTTGAGAGGAAGGAGCTGGAGATGACTTGAAGGATTCATGTTTAGGCAACAGGGGCTTCGAGAGAACGCAGTGCTGCCCAGCGAGAAATGTCTGGATAAACCTGGTCTCGTTAATTTAAACGTGTCACAACCACTACCCACACTTTGTGCTCTGTGAACATAGAACACTGGGTGGGAAGTGAAGAAGCCCCCCTGGCACACCACACACACACAGACACACACACACACAACACACACACAGGCACACATGTACCACATGCATACACACACCACACACACACACAGATACACACACACCACACACACACACACACATTTTCTCTGGGCTTAAGGAAAAGTAGTGGATCTTGGCAAAACCCTGGTCTGCTCTTTTTAAAGCTCTCCTGATGAAGAAATCTGAACCTTTCAGTGATTCAAGGGAAACGTCCCGCCCTTTATTTGCTGACCACAGCGCGATTACAGACCTTCACGGGAGCGCTTTCATCCCAGGCCTGACCAGCGTCCAGCGAAGGGACCAGTGGGCTTACATGTTTGGGAACAAGAATCCGGGACCTTGTCACCCACCATGGCCTGGGCCTCCGTGATGGAGATTCAGAGACTTTTAAATGAGAAAAATCTTCATTCCTCAGAAAGGCCTTTTAAATACGGCTTACCCCAAAGGGAAAGGAAAATGAAGCTGCGATCCTCTTAGTTCAATCAGAAATGTGGTTCCGACTACACATTGCTGCAGAGCCTTTCTGAGTAAAGGAAAAATATCAACCTGAATTAGGCCCTACAAGGTGATATGGTCTTCGAAGAAAAATGTGCTCTCGAGATGGGAACCATCCATTACTGATTTATCCGCCAACTCTGAACACAGAGCAGCACACATGGCCTCGGTTCTCTGCATGCCGTGGCTTCAAACGAGGCCCTTCCAAGGATAACGCCTGCAGTGCTTGCTTCTGACAGCTCTGCCCTCAGTGCGGGGCAGTCTCTTCACCTGTGTCATTCTCCGCACCAAGTGTCGCCTCATCTGGTAAACATGGCCAACCTCCCTTTGGAGGTAAAGCACTGGAGGCAAAGACCACATCTCTCCATCAGCCTGAGAGCTCTCGGGAGGCTGGGATAGGTTCGCCCGGACATGGGTGCTGGTGGAGATCAAGGGTAACACTCCCAAAGGCTTTGGGCTTTCCCTACAACCACTCTGATGCTGCACATGTAGACCCTGGCAAAGCGGCAGAATCAAACATCAGCTGGAGTGAGGCACCTCGGCCTGAAAGGCGAGAGGTCCAAGGACCTCCAGGGACCATGGATAAGGGAGCCTGTGCTTCCTCAGGTCAGATGCTCATCAGAGAGGAGACAAATGTGGGCAAATGATGCTGGGGCTGCTCTGACTGCTAGGACTCTGCAAACCCAGTTTGGGGCCTTTCTAGCTATGTTATTTAACCTCGTTGGGCCTCAGTTTCCTCATCTGTAAAATGGGGGGAAAAGTTCTTCAGAGGGGAAATTGTGAGGATTAAATGAGATAATGCAATAAAGTAACTGCCATCATGCTCGGCACATTACAGGCACTTCATAAACATCTGTGTTTACTGTCATTATTGTTCATATTTTATTTATCTCTGAATCTCTGGTTGCCAGCGGTCACCAGCGTTTGCAAGGGGCTCAAGAAGTGTAGCTGAAAAAAAACCCCCATGATTTAATGAAGATCTTAATACATTTAAACTAAGAGGTGGCTGGAAGGACGAGTAATCATTTTCTCAAATTTAACCCCAAACCCCTTCCCAGTTTTCAGCACCTCCCATCTGGGCAGCGTGTTCACTGTTCACCAGTCTGCTGGCTCCGAAATTTAAATCTGTGTCTTTAAGGCCAAAGCACACAGAACTTGCTTCCAGAAAGCACACGAAGCAGTAATTTGGTAAACACACCAAACACAAATGCCCTTAAAACCATATTTGGGGATAAAACATCCCTCAAAGAACCTATTTTTGTTCCCTCCTCACTCACAAAGGAAAGAACAATCATCTCTCTGGCGAATGTCGTCCTGCGCATCACCACGCAGGTGTGAGCCAGGCAGTCTTGGTACGTAAGTGAATGATCCGCACGCAGAAATGAAGCCGCTGGCTCCGAGGGGCTCTCTCTTCTTTGCTTAATTAAGGATGGGTGTGGGCAGTGTGCGGAGCTCCCTGAGGTGTGGGATGAGCTTCTTGATTTGTTCAAGTTCCAGTTCCGACTCTGACAAGCTGAGAGCCTGTGGGCGTTCACTCAAACTCTGTGAGCCTCAGTTTCCACGTCTGTACAATGGGGATTTCAACATCTTAAGCTTAAGCTCCACCTGCTCCTCTCCTCAGTATTTCCCTCCCTCACCTCACTGTAGCTGCAGCGTTCTGAGACATCATGTCAGTCCTCAGCACTGTATCATATACCTGTCATACCGGGGCACCCCTCCCACCACCTCATCTTAGTAACTGCTACCTCGCCTCCTCTGGGGAGCCTTCCCTCACCACCCTCAAGCTGGGTGGGGCCACCTCTCTGCTCCTCTTACACTCTGCTCTTACATGCCTCTTCTTGTGTGGTAGGCAGAATTCTAGAATGGCCAGTAAGATTCCCACCCCCGCTAGTGTACACAACTGTATAATCTCTGTCTTTGAGTGTCAGTAGGACTTACAATTGGCATTTCACTCCTGTGATGAGATTACCGTTATATGGCAAAGATAAAGGGATTTTGCAGATGTAATTAACGTCCCTAATCAGTTGACTTTGAGTTAATCAAGAGGAGATTATTGTAGGTGGGCCTGGACTAATCAGGTGAGCCCTTTAAACAAGAGTCTAGAGGGGAGAGACAAGAAGTCACAATATATGATCTCCTTAAATTGGAGCAAAGCAATTGGCCTTAAAGGAGCAAAGTGCCATGCCACAGAGAGGGCCACGTGGCAGGGAATGACAGTGGCCTCTAGGAGTAGAGGGAGGGCCTTGGTTCTACAACCACAAGGAGCTGAATTCTTCCAACAACTACATGAACTTTGAAGAGGAACTCAGGCTCCATAAGAGAACACAGCCTGGCCAGCATCTCGATTCTAGCCTTGTGAGAATGTGAGCAGACAACGCAGTTCAGACCTGCCTGGACTCCTGACCTACAGACCCTGTGAGATAATAAACAGGCATTGTGGCAAGTTTGTGGGAATTTGTTATGCAGCAACAGAAAGCTAACATGCCCTCCAAGCTCCAAACCATACTCACTGAGGGTAGAAACCATGTCTTATTTGACCTGTCTTAGCAATTGGCATATAGTTCTATGAATGAATAAACGAATGAATGAGCAATATTTTAGAAAGGCAATAGAGCGAAATGGTTAGATGCATGATTCTACATGACCTGACTGTCACTAGCTGTGTGACCTAGGGCAAGCTGCTTGACTTCTCTGGGCCTTGGTTTCCCAATCTGTAAAATGGGGATACTAATGGTACGTACATACCTTATAAGGTGTTACCAACTGCCCCAGATGCCACCTAATAACCACTCCGTGGATAACCTTCTGCGCAAAGGGGATAATGGAGCAGAAACACCCAGTATTGGGCCTAGACGGCAGTAGGTCCTCAGTACCCCACCCCATTCCCTCCCCATGCTGGGTTCCATGGTGTGCCTTTTCAGAGGAGCACGAGACCTCCATTCATCAGGAAAACACTCAATGAGCAACTGCTCCGCACCAAACGCTTGGGGGCCAGGGATGTACAAGACAAAGCTCCTCGGGCTGCAGCGGTGCAGCACCACGTCCTGGTGAAACTAGGTTTTGGAGCCAGACTGCACGGCTCTGACTCCCGGCTTCCCTGGCCGTGCAACTTGAACAGTAGCTTCCTGTGCCTCAGTTTCTGCACCCATGAAATGGGGATAATAACAGAACTCAGGTCCAAGGACTGTTTTCAGGAATAAAGGATGAGATGCATGCAAAGTGCTAACTCTGGGCTGGCCGGGCCCAGGTGCTGGCGACTCATTGTTATTCCTCAAGGGGCCTCCAGGGGGCAGGGCATAGCATTCTCATGCAAGATGAATCAAACTTCAGAATTGTGAGTAAATTCTCTTCTGCATCCATCGGGCAGCCAGTGGACAGCTTCAATACTGTCTTTCTACCCACAGAACAAGAAAACCAAGACATACCCACACCTCTGTCTTCCTCACGGAAAGAGCACAGAGCAGGCACGGCACCCAAGCCTGGGATTGGCAGCTGTTCTTACACACAGTGCCCCCTCCTCAAAGACCTTCAAGACCTCCATGTGCAGCTCACGAGAGGATGGAAATGACATGAAATGAGAGGAAAGAGCACGCAGAGTGGACTGCAGCGGTGCCTGCAGTCACCACCAACATCCCCAACCCCGGGCCACTCACTGCTGTGCACCTTCATTATGCTACACACCTGGCAAGAGGTTCTGCGGGCAGACTAACATGCTGCTGCTTAGAAATGTTTTCCCTTTCCTCTGACTTCCTTTAACAGTGCCTCTCCAACACCAGCAGTGAGCAATTCAGTGCGGAGCCAATTACCCGGCTAATTGAGAACAAGGATGCTTTAACACTCTTCACCTGCTCTGAAGACGGTATCGCCAGACGCCTCTGGAGAAGGGATTTGTCCATCAAGTGTCCAAGCAGAGGGCAGTGCCAGTACCTACTTGGGAGTAGGTACTAAATGGTAGGAACAAAGTAGAACTGGTAGAGGGTGACCAGATCGCCATAGATCTGGACCCCAATCATGGGCAGCCTGCATCAGTCAGTCCCAGAGGTCAAGACTAGGAAGCATAGGTAAGAAAGGAAGAAAGATGTAAAAATGGATCCAGTAAGAAAGAAAAAAAAAAAGTTCATGAAGAACCTAGGGGCAAGACGGGAATAAAGACACAGACCTATTAGAGAATGGACTTGAGGATATGGGGAGGGGGAAGGGTAAGCTGTGACAAAGTGAGAGAGTGGCATGGACATATATACACTACCAAACATAAAATAGATAGCTAGTGGGAAGCAGCCGCATAGCACAGGGAGATCAGCTCTGTGCTTTGTGACCACCTAGAGGGGTGGGATAGGGAGGGTGAGAGGGAGGGAGAAGCAAGAGGGAAGAGATATGGGAACATATGTATATGTATAACTGATTCACTTTGTTATAAAGCAGAAACTAACACACCGTTGTAAAGCAATTGTACTCCAATAAAGATGTTAAAAAAAAAAAAAAAAAAAAGGATCCAGTAAAGCTTACTCCATAGGATGAGTGTCCGAAAGCATCAAATTAATGCAGGAGTTCTCAGCTATGGCACTTATCAGCATTTGGGGCCAGATAATCCTTTGCTGTGGGGACTGTCATGTGCACTTGCAGGATGTTTAGCAGCGTCCCTGGCCTCTACCCACGAGATTCCAGAGCACCCTCCCCCTCAGGGGTGACAACCAAAAATGTCCCCAGATATTGCCAGATGTCCACTGGGGGATGAAATAACCCCTAGTTGAGAGCCACTGAGTTAACACAAAATGACCATAATGCCAGCTCCATAAATGACGGTGATGAGCACTGAAACCATGATAATCAGGTGCATTTGTCTATTAGGGAAGATTGCAAAATGCCCCCAATTCTTAACCCTTAACCTTGGCCATGTGACTTGTTTTGGCCAATGCGATGCCAACGAACATGGAACAGAGGCTTGAAAAACACTTGTACAATTAACCTTGTCCCCTCTGCACCTCCCCTATTACCATGAGAACAAGCCCGAGCGAGCCCAGGGAAGGATGAGTGAGTGGAGCAGAGCTTAGGGACCCCAGTCAACCCAGCAGACAGCCCAATGACCCACAGTACTGAGCATGCTCAGTCAAGATCAGCATGATCTAGCTGACCATCCCAGACATGTGAGCAGTATAGGCTTATTGTTATTTATATTTTGTGGTTGTTTGTTACACAGCATTAGTATATAAAAGCTAACAGATACACGAGCATCTGTGAGGAAGGTGTCATCTCGTATCACATTTAGACACTAAAGCCCCAGTACCACCAGGGCTGGGAATACCTGGGTGCTCTTTATCATGGTATATGAGGGAGCATGGGAAGAGGGCAGGGGTAGGGAGGAAGTATTCACTCTGCTGCTGCTGCAGGGTGAGTTTTAGCTGTGGATTGCACTAGGGGAATGTTCCAGCCTGCCAACATCTGGGCTATTTCTGCCCCGGACTTCTGACTTTCATCGTTTCTTTCCTCACTAAGGTGCAGTGTTGATTCCCTGGGTAATAACAGATGATTGAGCAACCGTCAGGCACTGGGTCCAGTGAGAACCTGGGGTGACCTGTCATGAAATAAAGAGCAGCTCCCAGTGCACGTTGCTCTCAGGCAGGTCCTGGGGGTCCTTCAGAGCCCAAATGATTGCAAAATGCTCCATTTCCCAGTGCCTGTTTTCCCTCTTGTCCAATAGGGTTAGAACTCCACTCCGACCTGCTTTCTGGAAAGCATCAGAAACTTCTGCGATGAGAATGGTTTAATTCCAGCATTGCTGGCATCAACCTGAACCAAGGAAGCATCTCAGTGGCCTGCAGTTTAGGCCAAACACAGAGACGAGGACTGTTGAAACCTGCAGGTCAGCCTTGTGATGTCTCCTTCTCCTTGACCACCACCCTAGGCCCAGACCATGAATTCCCAAGTCCCATGGGATCTTCTCTAAATGGTGTTAGAACCCACTTTCTCCATACTCACTGCCAGCTACGAGCCAAGAGCCAAGCCATCACCCGGAGCCAAGCCCACTGCCAGCTATGAGCCAAGAGCCAAGCCATCAACATCTCGGACACAGAGGACTCTTAGAGCCTCTGAATGGGTCTTCCCACACCCACTCCTGCTCCTCCAATCTCTTCTCTATGCTTCGGCCAAGGAAATCTTTTCCATGGAAACTGGATAATATCTCTCCCGGGATCCAACCCTTCAATGGTTTATATTAGCCTTTAGGTTAAAACTCAGACTTGGAGCCTGGCCCCTGTGCCCTTTCTCACCTCATCCTGTATTCTTCCTCCCCTCATTCATGGAGCTCTAGCCCTCTGGCTTCTTTTCACCTTGAATTCCCTGCATCACGCTCCTTCTAGACTCAGGATGCTGCTCCCATGCCCTGTACCTCCCCTGTATCAGTTATCTAAGACCTGCTGCGTAACAAGTCACTTCAAACTTAGTGGCACAGTTTCTGAGCCTCATGTATCTGGCCACAGTTTCCTACATCCTCTGCATCTCTGTTTCAAGGTCTCCCATAGGTTGCAAGGTCTCAGCTGCGGCTGCAGGCATCTCAAGGCTCAACCGGGGAGGGATCTGCGTGCAAGCTCACCCACATGGTGGTTGTGGTTGTTGGTGGATTCAGCTCCTCGTGGGCTGGTGGGCTGAGGGTCCCAGTTTCTCACTGGCTGTCAATCAGAGGCTGCCCCCAGTTCCTTGCCATGCTGTCCTCTCCATCCCTCACAACTCAGCAGGTTGCTTCATCAAAGGGAGCAAGTGAGAGAGTGCCAGCAAGACAGCAGTCATGGTCCTTTGTAACCTCATCCTGGAGGTGACGTCCCATCACCTTCGCCACATTCTATGGGTTAGAAGCAAGTCTCAGGTCCCAACCACACTCAAGGGAAGGGGATTGCACAAGGGTGTGAACACCAGGAGGTGGGTACGATGGGAAACCGTATTAGAAGCTGCCTGCAGCACCTCCCCACCCCCAATTAACTCTGACCTTCAAACCAAAATGTGGCCCTTAGTTGCGTTTATCCCCTCAGTAATTATTTATTAAAGATTTACTGTGTGCCAGGCACTGTTCTCAGTCCTGAGCATATAGCAGGACACACAGCACACCAAAGCCTTGGCCTTACGGGACTCATCCCACTGGGGAAGACAAACAATAACAAATAAACAAAGAGAAAAGTGTCTGGCACAGCGTTTCTATGCTGGGAACGCTAATCCAGCATGTTAGGTGCAAGACTTCTGCACGCGGCCTCTACATACAAGCGAAACTAGACTAAGCACAAAAGAAGGTAGACCTTATCACCTAGATTCCATTATATTTTTCCCAGGGACCCCGGTGGGCTTTGCCGGCGACACCATGGATGCTACGGATTTTCTTCTTTCTCACTGCCCTTGACTCAGCAGAGGGGAACTGAAACACCGTAATGACATCTATTGTCACACCATCTTCCCCTGGACTATGACACACAAGAGAAAGCTGTGTGGCTGACACAGTATTGGTGCTCTGGCCGGGTGTCAGGCCTGAGCCTCTGAGGTGGGAGAGCCGAGTTCAGGACATTGGTCAACGAGAGACCTCCCGGCTCCACGTAATATCAAACAGCGAAAGCTCTCCCAGAGATCTCCATCTCAGCGCTAAGACCCAGCTCCACTCAGCAACCAGCAAGCTACAGTGCTGGACACCCTATGCCAAACAACTAGCAAGACAGGAACACAACCCCACCCATTAGCAGAGAGGCTGCCTAAAATCATAATAAGGTCACAGACACCCCAAAACACACCACTGGACGTGGTCCTGCCCACCAGAAAGACAAGATCCAGCCTCATCCACCAGAACACAGTCACTAGACCCCTCTACCAGGAAGCCTACACAACACACTGAACCAACCTTAGCCACTGGGGGCAGACACCAAAAACAAAGGGAACTACAAACCTGCAGGCTGCGAAAAGGAGACCCCAAACACAGTAACTTAAGCAAAATGAGAAGATAGAGAAACACACAGCAGATGAAGGAGCAAGGTAAAAACCCACCAGACTAAACAAATGAAGAAGAAATAGGCAGTCTACCTGAAAAAGAATTCAGAATAATGATAGTAAAGATGATCCAACATCTTGGAAACAGAATGGAGAAAATACAAGAAACGTTTAACAAGGACCTAGAAGAACTAAAGAACAAACAAACAATGATGAACAACACAATAAATGAAATTAAAAATTCTCTAGAAGGAATCAATAGCAGAATAACTAAGGTAGAAGAACGGATAAGTGACCTGCAAGATAAAATAGTGGAAATAACTACTGCAGAGCAGAATAAAGAAAAAAGACTGAAAAGAATTGAGGACAGTTTTAGAGACCTCTGGGACAACATTAAACACACCAACATTCGAATTATAGGGGTCCCAGAAGAAGAAGAGAAAAAGAAAGGGACTGAGAATATATTTGAAGAGATTTTAGTTGAAAACTTCTTTAATATGGGAAAGGAAAAAGTCAGTCAAGTCCAGGAAGTGCAGACAGTCCCATACAGGATAAATCCAAGGAGACACATGCCAAGACACATATTAATCAAACTCTCAAAAATTAAATACAGAGAAAAAATATTAAAAGCAGCAAGGGAAAAACAACAAATAACATACAGGGGAATACCAATAAGGTTAACAGCTGATCTTTCAACGGAAACTCTGCAAGCCAGAAGGGAGTGGCAAGACATATTGAAAGTGATGAAAGGGAAAAACCTACAACCAAGATTACTCTACCCATCAAGGATCTCATTCAGATTTGACGGAGAAATTAAAACCTTCACAGACAAGCAAAAGCTAAGAGAATTCACACCACGAAGCCAGCTTTACAACAAATGCTAAAGGAACTTCTCTAGGCAGGAAACACAAGAGAAGGAAAAGACCTACAATAACAAACCCAAAACAATTAAGAAAATGGTAATAGGAACATACATATCGATAATTACCTTAAATGTAAATGGAGTAAATGCTCCCACCAAAAGACATAGACTGGCTGAATGGATACAAAAACAAGTTATATGCTGTCTACAAGAGACCCACTTCAGACCTAGGGACACATACAGACTGAAAGTGAGGGGATGGAAAAAGATATTCCATGCAAATGGAAATCAAAAGAAAGCTGGAGTAGCAATTCTCATATCAGACAAAATAGACTTTAAAATTAAGACTATTACAAGAGACAAAGAAGGACACTACATAATGATCAAGGGATCAATCTAAGAAGAAAAAGACATAACAACTGTAAATATTTATGCACCCAACATAGGAGCACCTCAGTACCTAAGGCAAATGCTAACAGCCATAAAAGGGGAAATAGACAGTAACACAATCAGAGTAGGGGACTTTAACACCCCACTTTCACCAATGGACAGATCATCCAAAATGAAACTAAATAAGGAAACACAAGCTTTAAATGATACATTAAACAAGATGGACTTAATTGATATTTATAGGACATTCCATCCAAAACAACAGAATACACATTCTTCTCAAGTGCTCATGGAACATTGTCCAGGATAGATCATATCTTGGGTCACAAATCAAGCCTTGGTAAATTTAAGAAAAGTGAAATCATATCAAGTATCTTTTCTGACCACAATGCTATGAGACTAGATATCAATTACAGGAAAAAATCTGTAAAAAATACAAACACATGAAGGCTAAACAATACACTGCAAAATAACCAAGAGATCACTGAAGAAATGAAAGAGGAAATCAAAAAATACCTAGAAACAAATGACAATGAAAACACGACAACCCAAAACCTATGGGATGCAGCAAAAGCAGCTCTAAGAGGGAAGTTTATATCAATACAATCCTACCTCAAGAAACAAGAAACATCTCAAATAAACAACCTAACCTTACACCTAAAGCAATTAGCGAAAGAAGAACAAAAAACCCCCAAAATTAGCAGAAGGAAAGAAATCATAAAGATCAGATCAGAAATAAATGAAAAAGAAATGAAGGAAACAATAGCAAAGATCAATAAAACTCAAAGCTGGTTCTTTGAAAAGATAAACAAAATTGATTCATCAAGAAAAAAAGGGAGAAGACTCAAATCAATAGAATTAGAAATGAAAAAGGAGAAGTAACAACTGACACTGCAGAAATACAAAGGATCATGAGAGATTACTACAAGCAACTATATGCCAATAAAATGGACAACCTGGAAGAAATGGACAAATTCTTAGAAAAGCACAACCTTCCAAGACTGAACCAGGAAGAAATAGAAAATATAAACAGACCAATCACAAGCACTGAAATTGAGACTGTAATTAAAAATCTTCCAAGAAACAAAAGCCCAGGACCAGATGGCTTCACAGGCGAATTCCATCAAACATTTAGAGAAGAGCTAACACTTATCCTCTCAAACTCTTCCAAAATACAGCAGAGGGAGGAGCACTCCCAAACTCATTCTACGAGGCCACCATCACCCTGATACCAAAACCAGACAAAGATGTCACAAAGAAAGAAAACTACAGGCCAATATCACTGATGAACATAGATGCAAAAATCCTCAACAAAATACTAGCAAACAGAATCCAACCATATTAAAATGATCATACACCATGATCAAGTGGGGTTTATACCAGGAATGCAAGGATTCTTCAATATATGCAAATCAATCGATGTGATACACCATATTAACAAAGTGAAGGAGAAAAACCATATGATCATCACAATAGATGCAGAAAAAGCTTTTGACAAAATTCAACACCCATTTATGATAAAAACCCTCCAGAAGGTAGGCATAGAGGGAACTTACCTCAACATAATAACAGCCATATATAACAAACCCACAGCTAACATCATTCTCTATGGTGAAAAACTGAAACCATTTCCACTAAGATCATGAAGAAGTCAAAGTTGTCAACTCTCACCACTATTATTCAACATAGTTTTGGAAGTTTTAGTCACAGCAATCAGAGAAGAAGAAGAAATAAAAGGAATCCAAATCTGAAAAGAAGAAGTAAAGCTGTCACTGTTTGCAGATGACATGATACTATACATAGAGAATCCTAAAGATGCCACCAGAAAACTACTAGAGCTAATCAATGAATTTGGTAAAGTAGCAGGATACAAAATTAATGCACAGAAATCTCTTGCATTCCTACACACTAATGATGAAAAATCTGAAAGAGAAATTAAGGAAACAGTCCATTTACCATTGCAACAAAAAGAAAAATAATACCTAGGAATAAACCTACCTAAGGAGACAAAAGACCTGTGTGCAGAAAACTATAAGACACTGATGAAAGAAATTAAAGATGATACAAACAGATGGAGAGGTATACCATGTTGTTGGATTGGAAGACTCAACATTGTGAAAATGACTACACTATCCAAAGCAATCTACAGATTCAATGTAATCCCTATCCAGCTACCAATGGCATTTTTCACAGAACTAGAAAAAAATATTTCACAATTTGTATGGAAACACAAAAGACCCCGAATAGCCAAAGGAATCTTGAGAAAGAAAAACGGAGCTGGAGGAATCAGGCTCCCAGACTTCAGACTATACTACAAAGCTACAGTAATCAAGACAGTATGGTACTGGCAGAAAAACAGAAATATAGATCAATGGAACGAACAGGATAGAAAGCCCAGAGATAAACCCATGCACATATGGTTGCCTTACTTTTGACAAAGGAGGCAAGAATATGTAATGGAGAAAAGACAGCCTCTTCAATTAGTGATGCTGGGAGAACTGGACAGCTACATGTAAAAGAATGAAATTAGAACACTCCCTAACACCATACACAAAAATAAACTCACAGTGGATTAAAGACCTAAATGTAAGGCCAGACACTATAAAAGAGGAAAACATAGGCAGAACACTCTATGACATAAATCACAGCAAGATCCTTTTTGACCCACCTCTTAAAGGAATGGAAATAAAAACAAAAATAAACAAATGGGACCTAATGAAACTTAAAAGCTTTTGCATAGCAAAGGAAACCACAAATAAGACGAAAAGACAACCCTCAGAATGGGAGAAAATATTTGCAAGTGAAGCAACTGACAAAGGATTAATCTCCAAAATTTACAAGCAGCTCATGCAGCTCAATATCAAAAAACCAAACAATCCAATCCAAAAATGGGCAGAAGACCTAAATAGACATTTCTCTAAAGAAGATATACAGATTGCCAACAAACGCATGAAAGAATGCTCAACATCACTAATCATTAGAGAAATGCAAATCAAAACTACAATGAGATATCACCTCACACCATTCAGAATGGCCATCATCAAAAGTTCTACAAACAATATGGAGAGGGTGTGGAGAAAAGGGAACCCTCTTGTACTGTTGGTGGGAATGTAAATTAATACAGCCACTATGGAGAATAGTATGGAGGTTCCTTAAAAAACTAAAAATAGAACTACCATACGACCCAGCAATCCCACCACTGGGCATATACCCTGAGCAAACCATATTTCAAAAAGAGTCATGTACCACAATGTTCATTGCAGCTCTATTTACAATAGCCAGGACATGGAAGCAACCTAAGTGTCCATCAACAGATGAATGGATAAAGAAGATGTGGCACATATATGCAATGGATATTACTCAGCCATAAAAAGAAACAAAATTGAGCTATTTGTAGTGAGGTGGTTGGACCTAGAGTCTGTCATACAGAGTGAAGTAAGTCAGAAAGAGAAAAATAAATACAGTACGCTAACACATATATATGGAATCTAAAAAAAAAAAAAAAGAAAAGGTTCTGAAGAACCTAGGGGCAGGACAGGAATAAAGATGCAGATGCAGAGAATGGACTTGAGGAAACGGGGAGGGGGAAGGGTAAGCTGGGACGAAGTGAGAGAGTGGCATGGACATATATACACTACCAAATGTAAAATAGATAGTGGGAAGCAGCCGCATAGCACAGAGAGATCAGCTCGGTGCTTTGTGACCACCTAGATGGGTGGGATAGGGAGGGTGGGAGGGAGACACAAGAGGGAAGAGATATGGGGATATATGTATATGTATAGCTGATTCACCTTGTTATAAAGCAGAAACTAACACACCATTGTAAAGCAATTATACTCCAATAAAGATGTTTAAAAAAATAAATAAACAAAGAATTCTAAATGGTGATAACTACTATGGGAAAAAAGCAGCAGGGTAAAGGTGACGGGGGTGGGGGGGGGCAGGGGCGATCATAATAGGACTCTCTGCTTCAGAGCCCTGAAGAAAGTGAGGATCAATCCATGCTGACACCAGGGGATAGGGGTTCCTGGCAGATTGAACAGCAAGTGCAAAGGCCCTGAGGTGGAACCAGCTTAGGGTATGCAGGAACTAGCCAATAGGAGGTAGTGTTGTTAAGCTCTAGCACAGTGGGTAAGAAGGAGAAAGCCAAGGAAGAGGAGTGAGGTTGGCCCCTGTGTGTCATGGAAGGACTTTGACCTCTTCTCTGAGTGAGCTGGCAGACTCTGGAAGTTTTGAGCAGAGCAGTGATTGATCACATTTAACAGTTTAAGAGATCCCTTTGATTGGCCAGAGTAGAAGCAGAGAGACCTGTTCAGAGACAGCTGCAGAATCCAGGAGAGAGATAAGATGGCTGAGACCAGGGTAGCAGCAACAGAGATGAGGAGAAGTGGGTAAATTCTGAACATACTCTCAGACATCTGGCCTTCTCTTTGGTGGCACTTACTGCAGTTGTAAATAAGTAGTTGACTGTGCAATGTGTCATTATTTATTGTCTGTTTTTCTTTTCAGTATTAATTCTACAAGGGCAGAGGCCATGTCTGGCATGTTCTCTGTCTTTAGAGACTGGGACATGGTATGAATTGATGGAGGGGATGATTTTACAGTGCACAACACGTGATACGTGATCTCTGACACAGTAGGTCTGCACGTGCCATGCAGGTAGAGTGGAGAGTGAGGCAACGTCCAGACACTTCCCCTCGAATGAATTCTCATTCCACCTCTTACTCCCA
Organism: Eschrichtius robustus; assembly: GCF_028021215.1. Taxonomy (NCBI): domain Eukaryota; kingdom Metazoa; phylum Chordata; class Mammalia; order Artiodactyla; family Eschrichtiidae; genus Eschrichtius; species Eschrichtius robustus. Next base: position 11,469,609 of record NC_090826.1, on the reverse strand, counting down.
GTTCTGTTTGGGCAAGTGTCTTCATCTCTCTGAGCCCTATTTTCCTCATGTATAAATTGCAGTGCAGAAAACCTATCTCAGTTAATAAGAAACATTGATAAGAAATTGAAGGGACCTCCCTGGTGGCGCAGTGGGTAAGTCTCCGCGCTCCCAATGCAGGGGCCTGGGTTCGATCCCTGGTCAGGGAACCAGATCCCACATGCATGCCGCAATTAAGAGTTCACATGTCACAACTAAGGAGCCCGCCTGCCGCAACTAAGACCCGCCCGGTGCAACCAAATAAATAAATAAATATTAAATAAAAAAAAAAGAAATTGCACGTGACATTGACTAGCACCTGGATGACACTAGTACACATGAGCTCATTTTCCGGCTGACCTTCCGTCTAATTTGACCCTATTAGATGGGAACGACTGGAACAGCTTTCCTCAACTCTGTCTCCTCTTCATGACTGTGTCCTAGAAGCAGTGGCCTCTCGGATACTGGCCGGTGTGAAGATGATCACCTCCCTGTAGGAAGGTCTAGCCCCTAATTCTTCTCTTTGCTCAGCCAACAGAATGCCTTTCCTTGGTGGGTCGTTTGGTACAGCTTTTGCTTTCTTAAGAAGCACTGGGTCCTTCTCAGGGGGCACTTCGGCCTTGCAGGACTTGGTCACTGGCAGGCCAAGAATCACCTCTTCAGAGCTGTCTCCCTGGACTTTTTAGTCTAAGTTTTCATGGCTCTGAGTCAGGAGTTCAATGCCTGTGGTGGCTCATAAAGGTCGGTTTCTTTACCTCCTCCCTCACAAATGCCCTTGGACGTGGAAGAAACAGAACCGGAAGGACAAACATTTTGCATGTTAGGAATCTGATCTTTCATTCTAGAACTCAAGGCTAGAATTTGGGCTCTGGAGTGAGATCCACGTGGTTTGAATCTCAGCTCTCCATACATTGGCGTGTGCCCTGGGGAAGGTCACGTAGCCTCTGTGCATCTGATTCCTCATCTGTGCAATAAGGTGGCGATGGACCCTCACCTCCTCGGGTGGTTGTGAGGATTCAGTGAAAAGAGGTAGGTGGGTCACCTGCCACAGTGCCTGCCGCAACGCTAAACCCTCAAAAAACCTGGTGTCTGCCGTCTTCATCTTCACTGTCACCATCACCATCATCACAGTTGCCACCCAGCATGTCCCACTGCCCACTATGAGCCAAGTCAGGGTGTCTGGATACAGAGGGAATAAAACACAGTCCTGGCAAATGAGACACTCATAGGCTTGCTTATGTCAACGTTCCAAAAGTAGCTCTAAACTTAAGGACCTGGTGAGGTCAAATGAAATGAAAAAACAAAAACAAGCAAACAAACAAAAAATCTGGTGACAGTCTACAAATGGGTAACTAAGCAGGACACAAACCACCCCCCGCCAAAAAAAAAACCTCCTCGAAATGATTCAGCCACCAGCTGAATGTTTCTTGGGCAAAGGGAGATAGCACGGGGTGAGAGCCAGCTGATTTTGGCCGGACGGTGATCCTCATGAATGTGCCATTGGAGCCACGCATGCTGCCGTGGGTGAGCAGAGCTGCGGGCACCCTCTACTCCACTGACCAGGGTCTTTAAAAAGACCTTTATGTGGCTTGGAGCGGAGACCGTGTGATACAATTCTTAACCAGACACTTGGCACATTTAGGAAGAAAAGCCAAGTCCGTCGGAATTACTTAGGAAAACAAGATCTTAATATCCCCCATGTGGTAATTAAAGGAAGAAAGGTTTTGTGCTTTGATGTAATTAACAGGGACCCAGGAGGGTAGGATCTAACTCAGCTCCTTGGTCAGGATCAGACTCTGAGGCTGTGAAACAGAATCGGCAAAGCAGGAGGTCGCTTGTTCCCGCTAACTACCCTTCGAGTTCTCCTCCCTGGAACTTCAGAATCCAGAATCCTAAATCTGACCCCACCATGGGCATCCATGCAAACTTGGGCACCTCGCTTTTCACATCGACGGAAAGGCACAGCCAGGTCTTTGGTGGGGGTGGGGGAGGGTGAAAAGCCTTCAATTAGAGTGAATCAAGCCTTTCTGGATGCATTGCTAAAATGCCCCCAACTGGGAGGGAGAAAATCCAAAAGCCTGAGCTGGTGAGGAGAAAGCAAATGCCACGGTGGCTGGATCTGGAAATGGCTCACACACACAGATCTGGAGCTTCAAAATGAACACTTAGCATCCCGATTCAAGTTCATCAACTCTTGGCAGGGTGATCGATGCTGCAAGCTCCATGAAAGAAGGGTCTGTGTTTTAATCTTTCCTGCACCTCCAATGTCTAGTGCGGTGCTCAGCATGCAGCGCCCCGAAGTGTTGGATGAACTGTGTTTAACTAAAGAGAAACACAGGCCAGAGACATAAAACCTTTTCGGACTGCAAGCGACTACTTAAAACACTGATGACTTTGGTGTCAATGAATCAGAAACATATGGTCTAGATTTCCCGATAATTTACAGAACAAACAAACAAATGTAAAAGAACAGGGGGCCTGGGAACAAAATCTCAGAGTTTGCAAAGCATCCCAAATGGCAGTTGACGACTCCAGAACGCTAAAAAAAATGCTCGGGCTCGTCCATAGCATTAGAGGGTGAACTGGGGCGTTAGGTTTGGGAATGAAAAGAAACAGACTTCAAAGGAAGAGCCATACCACCATCAAATGGGCTTGGAGAATTCTGGGAAAGAGACCTGCAAACACCAGGAAGCCCATGGAATGGCCTGGCCTAGATCTCAGGATGAACAGTGCTTCTCAACATGTTAGAAGGCAGTACGTTGCCTCCACGATTTTTGCAACGTGCACTTTCTGGCCCATCCTCAGGTGCTGTGGTTGAAGCAGAACTGTAATGGCCTCCTATCCTCGTACGTATGTTCTCGTTACCTCCAAATGCAAAGTTTTCACCTGGTCCCATGAAGCCAGGTTCTCCCCTTTCACCCACGGGGAAGTTGTGTCTTGTGCTCCCCATTCTACTCAACAGACCTCACCATCACAGGCTGCATCTTCAACTGTCATAAGAATACATTTTACACACCCATCACAGCTTGGTGACACCCAGGCAAAGGGTCTCTAATGTCAGTGCACACTGGCTGAGAACCATTTGTGGTGGGCAGGGGTGGGGGGCATGAAGTTACAACATACCACGCAATCTGTGGCTTTGGAAGTAGCCAAGACAGAAGAGCATGGTCCCAGGGAGAGGCCAAGGGTGGGGGCTTGGTCTGAGCAGGGATTTGCTGGCTCCATGCACAACTCGGCCCCAGTTTATACACCATCCTTCCAATTGCTGGCGTGTACAGGGGAGACAAGTGGTGATTTGGTACAAATCTCTACAAGAAACAGCCCAAAGTGCATTCCTTTATCAATCAGGAAACGGGTGGCACATTCAGACTAGGACAATCGGCTTAATAAAGGGTGTTAGGGGCTGTGATGGGCTGAATTGTGTCCCCCCAAATTCCTATGTTAAAGTCCCAACCCCCAGTACCTGTGAATGTGACCACATTTGGAGATAGGGTCTTTAAAGAGGTGATCAAGTTAAAATAAGGTCACTGGGTGGGGTCCCGATCCAATACGATTGGTGTCCTTATAAGGAAGGGGACAGGCACCAGGGCCATGTGCACACAGAGGGATGGCCAGCTGCAGGCCAAGGAGAGAGGCTGCAGAGGAGACCAACCTGCTGGACTTCCAGGCTCCAGGACTGTGAGACAATAGAGTGCTGTGGTTTAAGCCCCCAGTCTGTGGTACTTTGTTAAGGCAGCCCAAGCAAACCAATACGGGAACCACACGGGACAGAGCAGTAACTGGGGCTATAGACAGTGGAGCTGTAACCACCTGTGGGCCCACACCAATGACAAGTGGAGAGGGCTATCATGCAGTGACCTTTGGTGGAGGGATACGGCCCATAGCCCCAGGGTGACAGCCCAGGGAGGGAGCCAGGCCAGTGAATACCCTGACCTCACTCTCCTCCTACCTCTGAGCTCCTGCTGGGACTCCTTGTAGGTGGAACTCACTGATGCCATCTGTACAGGTCCCCTCTGTGGCAGAGAGCAGGGGATAAGGGTAGAGAGGGCCCTGGAGGAATAAATGGAAAATATCTACGATCTCTACAGAGACTTCCTACCCGAAGAAAGGCACATGAAGCCATGACCACAGGGCCTGTCCTGAAGAGCATGAAGCCTTAGGTCTCACCTTGCTTCCTGCGAAATGTGGTCAATCACCCTCTTTGGCCCCATGGACATACCTCTCAGCTTTGCGGAGGACTAACTGGATTTTTCAAATGCACATGGTGAGTCTGTGATGATGCCAGGACTTGGTGACACCAATGGCATGCCAAGTTGGCCTGGCTCACTTTGTCCATCCAAAGATGTGGTGCTTGCCTTCATGGTACAATGGAAGCTCTAGAACTTGGTCCACAGGGACCCTGTGCTGTGGAACTGTGGGTATTACAGGGTGCTTATGGTAGTTGGGATGGGGAACACTTCTTCCCTACTCTAGGTATTTCCTTCCATGTGAAGGGTCAGCAGATGATACAGTCCTCTAGGCCTCTCTCCCACTTTTTCACACTCCCCCAGAGGAGATGAAGTGACTCATCTGATGGATAAGTTTGGAAGGAGACGCGCATGCAGAGCCCAGCTCCTCCTTTCTTTTTGGAGGTTGAACTGCCCTCATGCTCCTCCAAGACCTGACGCTGGGTGGAGGAGTCTGCCTCATCCTGGGATTGAGTATGAAGAGGCCAGCTTGGTTCTCATATATAAACTACCCTCTCCCAGCCCCTCGTCTTCCTCTTTTCTGGAGAACTGGTCAACCTACTCCTGACCAACCTCCTTCATGATGTATGCTGAGTAAGGAGCCTGTAGTTTTCAGGTATAACCTCAAGGGCCTCAACATATACCAAAGTTCAAATACTTGGCCTTCTATTTACACACTAGATGGCCTTGGGAAAATATCTTCACCTCTCAAAGCCTCAGTCTCCTCATCTGCAAAATGGGAATCGTAATAGTCCTTACCTGATAGGATTATCTATAAATAGGATTATTTGCTTAGCACAGTCAGTATCTAGAACACAGTAAGCAAAAAACTGCCAAACAAAATTTCAGGTGTGTGTGTGGGAGGGATACATGGGTGAAGGATTTTAGGTGTAAATTCCTGTTTTTCTCATTCTTGGGTGAAGAAAGATGAAACAGTAAGAAATGAAAGTGATGCCAGGAGGAGGGTACAGACCAAAAGCACAGGTTTAAACACCTCAGCGGAGCCCATCAAAAAAGGCCATTTTACATTTTAATTAAAAAGGTTTGTTGCCAGGGGACCCTCAAAAAGCAAAGAGTACCAGACAGAAGACAGGGAGGTAAGAGGTGGGGCCTCACCCACCATAAACATCTTCCCAACTCCAGCCCTGAAAGAAACACACTGGGGGTTGGGGATGGGATTTCACGGGGAGTGTATGAAGCCCCTGAAATTGTGGGTAAATTTTTGTGTGTTTTCATCTTGTTTGGTCAGCTGGGGGCCATCCACACTTTTTGATTTTTTATTCTTAACATTTCAGGCATCATAAAACCCCTTGAGAATGTGATAAAAACTGCCAACCTTTTTGATGAAAAAATCAACACTCAAAATTTTGCCAACAATCTCAGAGCATTCTGGAAACCTGTCAGCCCCCCGCAAATTTTCTAAGTTCAGACCCGCTAGAAGTAGGTTTCTTCCCCAACCTCCTGAGCTGCCCAGGCCTCAGAGTCTTTTAAAAACACCAAATTGAGGACCCAAAGAGAAATGCCAAGTAAACAAAGGACACAGCCCCTCCTCCCCCTCGTGCTTCTCCTCCTCCTCGGTCCTGTACTGTGAGCGCCGGTGATGAATAACCAGACAGCAGACCCATCTGTTCATACGGGAAAAATCGACCAGAGGCCAGGATGTGCTGCAGCATAAAAAAGAGAGGGGTGGGGGGCCCGCAGTCCAGCGAGGCCAGCGGGGAGACACACCCAGGGGAACAGACATTGGGAGACAGGGATGCTGAGATGCGGTGGGGGAGGGGTGGGATGTGCACAGATGCTCGTGTGGAGGTGGAGGGACAGTGAGGAAGGAACCAGAACGGTCCTGAGATGAATGGGCAAGGGGAAGGCAAGGAAGTCACCTTCTTCCTACAGCCTCTGACTGTGGATCCTGGCAGAGAGTGCCTGGAGGATACTTCCCCGCTTTTTAAAAATTATACTAATGATACACGTTTTAAATTATATACCCAGGCCCAGAGGGCACGGTGGGGGGGGGCACATCTTTTGAAAAGTCCGATAAATAAATCAGCAGCCTTAATTGAAACCTCCTCTGGCTTCTCCACTGGAACAGACTTCCCTTTGAAGCCCGCTTGCGTTGCCCGGCCCCTCTGAGCGGTTGGAGGTTTCCCGTGGAGAGCAGGGACCTGAGACAGAACTGTTGAGAAGGCGCCCCCAACACAGATCTGGATCCACTTCTTAGAGGCGCTGATGCCTTGCTAAGAGCCAATTACTGCTCACTCCCTTCTCGCGAGTCCCTACCTGGCCCCTTGACCGGGACTCTTAAAATAGGGGATAGGTGCCAGGAAGCCGCCTTGTCAGTCTGTCCTGCATTCTCGCTGTGTCTGCTGAGTTGCTTTTTCAGATACGAGGCAGACGCACATGCCCAACTTCTGTCCCAGTGACATTTGCAAGTGGAGGGTGGTTGTGTGGACACATTAGTCACGACAATATTTTTTTTCAGCTGAAACAGTCGATCCTCTTAAGTAGTATACAAACGCCTCCATCAGACACTGGGAGGAGAGGAAGTGAACTGGGGCCGTAAGCACGGTCTCTATTTTATCAAGAATGACCCGGACAAGTCTTTCCAGTACTCATCATGATGTCTTACTGCTGTTGCCATTGTCAGTCATACTGCTGGCAGCACCACCCCAGGAACTGGCATTGCCATGTATGGTTTTCAAAGACTTTTCACAACCATAATTCCTTCCTGTGGTCCACAAGACCCTATGTGATCTGGTCTCTTTCCAGCATAACCCTGCCGACCTCTTGCTCCCTATGACCAGGCCATGCTGACCTTTCTGTTCCGCGAACACACTGTTCTTATTCCTGCCTCAGGGCCTTTGCACTTGCTGTTTCCTCTGCCTGGACTGCTCATTCTCCAGATCTTTGCCTGGCTCACACCAGCTCACAGGAGCAGACTGTGCACATCTCTTCATGACATCAGCTTGAAATCAGCCATGGTGGGAGTAATTATACCATGGAAATTGGCAAATTAGAAATCAGTGCTTTTTTTTTAAAGACAGGATTGTTAAGCATTTACCAGTGCACTGCTGACGGGCTCCCCCTTTGGTGCTTCTTCAAAGAAGCCTTTTTCTACTACCCAATGTAAACAAGCTTTCCCATCCATCATCCCTCTCCCTCATGTTGCCTGTTTTTATCATTGTCACAGCTTTTACAACCTACAACTGGGTTATTTATTTGCTGCTAAGTTTTGGATGGCACAGCCCTTCCCCACTAGGCTCTAGAGAGCAGCCTGGTTTTTCCTCCATCGTATTCCCCTGGCCTAGCATAGGGCCAGGCACAGTGCTCAATGCATATTTGTTGAAATGGACACAGGCCTGACAATAAGCCCTTTCAAGCCTCGAATTAATTGGGGAGGGCTTGGGAGGGGCAAGTGTTCGCCCCCCAAAAAAGTGAGCCTTCAAGGTGTGGGATCCAAGAGTGATCCAGGGTCCAAACTGAGATCTGCAAGGATGTCCCTGCCTTTTAAGTTCACCACCAAGGACAGCTCTCCCAGGGGTCAGCTAAACTGTCGTCTCCTTTGGTCTATCAAGGATTTCATGACCTAGACCTTCGGTCAGGGACTTCCATGGGGTTGGAGTTCCACCTCTGTCCTACTGGGGGACATCCAAGAGCCACCTGCTGGGGCTTTCTCTCCAGGTATGTGCTGCAGCCAGAGGACGGCAGAGCAGAGATGAACGGCGCTGATCTCCTGCAGCTCCGGCCATCTTTGCTGTCAAGTCCTCACGTCCCCGTCACCCGTTTTCATTTTCTCAAGGACTCATGGGGAGACAAACGGACTTGCTTCCTATCTCCTATCAGGATTGGGGTTTGCCAGCTCCAAGTGTGTGAACATTCTTTGCATTTTAATTTAGCCGACTCTGCCTGCCTGCTCTTTCACCAGGCCCCACGCTGTGTTCTGGGAACAGGCTGGTGCTGGCCCCAGGGGGTGACGTTTTAGCGGCAGAGGCAGATACATTGAACAGATTCTGACAGGGAACAGCTCATCCTAGGTGCTATCACTAATAGAAGTCCTCCCAAGTACTAAAGAGTAATGCCCAAGGGGGAGCCCCGGACCACTTTGTGGAGAAGATGGCATCTGGGCAGGGCCCTGGGAGATGAGCTTGCTGAAGTCCCGGTGGGATTACCTCCAAACGCAGTGGGAGAGCCTCGGCGCGGCCAGCTGCCCGCCCCAAGCCCCCGTGCCCGGCCGAAGGCCAGATGGGATGACGAAGGGCTCGGCAGGTGTCTGGGCGCACAGATGACATCAGCAGCAGATGCCCCCGCCACTAACCCCACCCTGGCTCCCACCTCTGGACACTTTAAACGCCTCCCACCCCCACCTGAATGCACTGATGGCGCATTTCCACCGCTTTGGCTAAATGGGGCTTGAAGCTGAAACTGGAGCTGAATGGGCTACAGGAAAATCTTTCAAATGTGTCCAAGAAACAGACCTGATTTTGCTGACTGAGATTCACAGCTGTTTCATAGGTATCAGGTATCAGGCAAGGGAGACTCTCAACAGTCTTTGGGGAGGATCTTGGAGAAGCAAAGACACAGGCGAAAACCTCACCTCCCACTCCAGGGAAGGGGGGCTGGGATTCTCTGGCAGCTCTACCTTGTTGACCCCCATTTTTTGACTTTTTCCGATGGCTCTGGGCTCTGGGAAGCAGCCTCTCTGCTGGGTGGGTCCTTTGGTGAGAACCACAATAGAATGAGGTATGAAAGGAGACAGGGGTGACCCGGCCCAGAGGGCACCACCTGGGGGCAGTGTCGCTGGGTCTCCAAGACCACGGTCTCAACATAAGAGAACTTGATGTTTCGGAGTTTGGAGCAGGGCTTCCCTTTATCAAATAAGAGCTTTGTCTCTGGGATCCTTCACACCAACACCTTCCAATGAGCGGAAATGTTTGATGAATCGTTAACTTTGGGGGTGGGAGGAAGGACTAGGGAGGGGGATTCTGGCTGTGAAGCTACTGGGTTAGGATGTTGCATCCTAAGGTGCCCAGAAGGCCATGAGAGACTGTAAATCAGTGAGAAAACAGGCTTCAAGGTGTGCTACTTACTTTCCAAGAGAACAGAGATGATCAGAAAGACAAAGGAAAGTGGTTATGTTTCCAGATGCATCAAAGTTATATACAGTTATGAAAAGGAGGTGACTCTCTCCTTAACATAACTGTCTCCAAGACGAGCTTGATGAATCCCGGGAATTATCACCTGGGACCAAGAGTGTGAGAGCCCAAGGATAGACACCCCATCTGTGGGTAGCTGCATTTATCTGGCTCCTGACCTCTACCTTCTCCCCTGCTGGTTTCAGGGCACACCGCTTCCCCTGGTTGACCTCATGAAGCTGTGGTTCTCAAAGTATGGCCCCTGGGCCAGCAGGATCAATCTCACTTGGGAGCTTGTCAGAGACAGATTCTCAGTCCCACCCCACACCTGTGGAATCAGAAACTCTGGGCGTGGGACCCAGCCATCTGGGTTTTATCAGACTCTCCAGATGATCCTGAAGCGCCATCAAATTTGAGAACCGCTGGCAAAACAAATGGCAAAACCACCCCCAAGAGGATGCCAGGGGAGGAAGCACTGCTTTGTCGCTCAGACTCCTCACCTGCCCAGCTCTGTTCATGGCATCTCCCTGCCCGTCTCCCTAGCATGATGTGTAAGACCCTCCACGACCTGGCTCGGCCATGCCACCCCTGCTTACCCCTTTAAACTCAGCAGCATGAACGCAGTTATAGCATACGGTTTCCCACCTTCTCACCAGGCTCAGGCTGTCTCCTCTCTCTAGAATGCCAATATCCTTTTCCTGATGTCCCCAGGCTGGTGATCCCACTGATTCCCTACACAAATCCTTCAGCACACTGTATAATAATTCCCTACTCGTGACTGTGAACTCCCCGGAGATAAATGCTGCTTTATTCTCGTTCTTCCTGCTTTCACGAGCGCAGGATTTGGCACATGGGGGAGTGCTCATCAATAATTCTGGAAGGAATAAAGGGCTCAGACACTAATACTGGGAGGAAGGAGGCGAGGGAATGGTCCTCAGCCCCTTCTGAGGTCTCAGGTTCACATGGTAGGAGCTACCCCAGCTATGGGTGGCAATTAAAAATACTGTGCATGCAAAATTAATTTAATAGCTAAAGGAAAACTGAATTATGTATAACATGTTGTGTATTAACACGTCTTTTGGAAGGTTTTTTAAAACTGTATTCACCAAAACAAGCAAGATTTATAAACAAAATTTCAGGCTCACACCTCTTTTATAAGTCAAGGTACATGCATGCTAGCTGTGGTGGGAAGTTACAGCCCCCCTAAAAGCTCTGGCCTGTGGAGTGAATGGTGCATGGAAGCGGGCAGAGGCCAGGGAATGAGGTGGCATTCCACAGATGCCCGGGCTCCTTGCTCCTGCATTCCTCTCCGGTAATTCCTTAACCTCCTGGGCAGAGGGCAGCCTGTGGGGATTGGCCTTCCTGCTGACAGTACAAAAGGGTGTTCTGTCCATTGGTGCCTCACTGGACAATGATAGAGTGGTGTCATAAGGGGAACCTTGCACATCTGTGAGGCGAGCTGGAGCTGTCCCCAAGGCCACAGTGTAACAGACTCAACTCTTCAAATCTTCTTCCAGCATCTGTATGTGGGTACAAAGCAGTCACTCACTCATCTGGCTGTTCAATGAAGGGCAAACAACACGATATGTTCATTGCAGTAGAAAGTGCTAGAAAGATGTACAAGGCACACTCCCTGCCCACAGGGACCTTCTCGTCTAAGCAGAGAGAAGACAGGGATCCAATAAAGCCCAGACTTGCCCGACTGTGAACACTCATGTGAGTGTTCTCTTTCTCTCTCAGAGACAGAGAACAGGTGGGGTTACTTCCAACTCTCTGCTTAAATGCCCTATCATCTCTGACCTCCTAGATCAGGCAAATGTCGCTGTAACATGTTCCCCTCGCACCTCATGTTTGCCTCTTTATAATACAATTTACAATAGAATCGCTGTTACGAAACAACAATTTCTGCTTCCAAAGTGTGTTATTTGCAGTGTCTTATTTAGACCTTTCAACGATCCTATGATGGGTACCACTATCAGCCCCATTTTACAGATGCTCAAGGAGGTGAAGAGACTTTCCCCTGATTTGTACAGCCTACAAGGGGCAGAGTCAGGCTACAGGGCCCAGACAATCGACCTCCAAATCCTGCACTCTCAACACTTCCCAACTTCCTTCTGGCCAATGTCCATCCCACTTGTAGGTGGTCGGTCAACCAGCGCACGGGCCTCATCTGCTGTGTTCATCCTTGTATCTTGTGGCACCCAGCACAGTGCACTTGGGAGGTGCTCAAGAGATGTTTGATGAAAGACTAAACAAATGAATGAACATTCCAGCTGACTAAACAAATGAATCAGAAGAGGAAGGGCGAAGGAAGGGAGATCGTCACAATTGGAATTCTGGATTCTTCAGCACGCCTGACCACCTCCCCTTCCCTTTCTTTCTACTTTCCAGATGCGCTTTTTCTTCCTTCTTTTCTCAACATTCCAACTAAAGGGCACCGGGCCCACTGACCCCTTGCTTGGTCAGTGACAGACGGATGAGCGGAGGCAGCTGGGCGCCGCCGGAGTTTATATCAGAGCTGTTGAGGTAGAGGGGGTCAGCTAGCAGGCTGAAGCCAAATGATGTCTTAAAGGCACAGAGCTGGGCAGTGATGTGCAGCTTCAGCACAACAGAGGTCCTGCTTTTGGAGGGAGACCGATAAACAACGGCCCCACAGCTTAACAGGATTGAAATATGATGCTATTCAAAGGGGCTGTCGAAAGGATGAATAGCCCATCTCCTCCTAGCTTGGTGCTAGGAGTTAAAATCACTGGCTCCTGCCTCGAGTTAAAATCACGCTTAGCCTGCATGTTACATTTTAAATCTCCATTAAGTGCAGACCATCACCATCACAGTATGGGGTGGCCTCTCCGGGCCTCTCTGCACATTAGTACAATTCTCCAGTTGGGTCTTTTTTAGTGGGGACCAAGCTGGGTGCCTGGAGAGAAAACACAACTCAGTACATTGAATCTAGAAATAAATATCTGGTCCATTTCTTGGAACACACTTCTGGACTTGTCTCTAAACACTCAAGAAAAACAAGGTGCCTCCGAAAATAAATCGACAGTTAACTGACTCCATTGAACGCCGAGTGACAAGTATGGCAGAACTGAATCCTGCCACACATCCTACACACAAACAGATTTATGGGGGAAGATGGAAAGCCAAGGTAAGGGTGATGGAGTAGGTTGTTTAAACAAAGACAGTTTAAGCTTCTACACCAGCAGTGGTTGGGCTCCCCATTCAGGCAGGCACACCCGGTGAGTCTGCTTTGCTGTCCAAGTTCAGATTAAAATAATACAAGACAACAAGTCTGGCACCTACAGATTTAAGAGTTTCATTCTCTAACTAGGATACTCCTTCTCTGAGTGGTGGTTCTCAACATGCAGATGGGACCCAGAGATGGTGGTTCTCCATGTGGTCTGCTGAATGAATAGCAGTTTGCAATCCTGACTTGTAGACTGAGAACAATGTGGCTTCCTTGCTTCCTGGTGGGACGGAATGATTAATTCTGTCCTTCCCATTGCTGGGAGAAACAACTGCCTCCCTCCCTTAGAAGGTGGGCTTTTCCCCTGCTTTATTGAGGTATGGTTGACCAATAAAAAGTGTAGATATTTAAGAGATTTAAATTGTGATGTTTTCATATACATCATTTAGAAATGATTACCACAATCAAGCTAACAAATCCTTCACCTCATACAGTTACTTTTTCTTTTTAAATGGTGAAGACACCTGAGGTCTACTCTCTTAGCACTTTCAAGTACGCAGCGCAGGATTATTAACTCTAGTCGCCATGCTGTACGTTAGCACTTATTCATCTTACAGCTGAAAGTTTGTACCCTTTAAGCAACATCTTCCCATTCCCTCCTGCCTTCAGTCCCTGGTCACCACCCTTCTACTCTCTGTTACTGTAAATTCCACTTCCCCTCCCATATATACATGATACCATATGGCATTTGTCTTCCTCTGTGTCATTTGTCTGGCTTACCTCACTTAGCATAATGTCCTCCAGGTTCATCCATGTTGTCAGAAATGGCAGGATTTCCTTCCTTCCTCTTTTTTTTTTTTAAGTATGAGATATAATTGACGTATCAGTTTTAGGCGTGCAACGTAACGATTTGATATATGTATATATTATGAAATGATTACCACAATAAGTTTAGTTAACATCCATCACTGCACAGAGTTACAATTTCTTTTTCTTGTAATGAAAACTTTTTAGATTTACTCTTTTTTTAAAAAAATTTTTATTTATTTATTTATTTATGGCTGTGTTGGGTCTTCGTTTCTGTGCGAGGGCTTTCTCCAGTTGTGGCAAGCGGGGGCCACTCTTCATCACGGTGCGCGGGCCCCTCACTATCGCAGCCTCTCTTGCTGCGGAGCACAGGCTCCAGACGTGCAGGCTCAGTAGTTGTGGCTCACGGGCCCAGTTGCTCCGCGGCATGTGGGATCTTCCCAGACCAGGAGCTCGAACCCGTGTCCCCTGCATTGGCAGGCAGATTCTCAACCACTGCGCCACCAGGGAAGCCCGAGATTTACTCTCTTAGCAAATTTCAAATATGTTATTTTTAGCTATAGTCACTTCCTTCCTTTTTAAGGTTGAATAATATTCCATTGTATATATATATGCCACATTTTCTTTATCCATCTGTTGACAGACATTTAGGTTGTTTTCATATCTTGGCTACTGTGAAAGATGCTGGGATGAACCAGAGGGTGCAAATATCCTTTCCAGATAGTGATTTTATTTCCTTTGGGTGTATACCCAGAAGTGGGATTGCTGGATCATATGGTAGTTCTATTTTTAATTCTTTGAGGAACCTCTGTACTGGTTTCCATAGCGGCTGTACCAATTTACATTTCCGACAGCAGTATACAAGTGTTCCATTTCCTTCACATCCTTGACAACACTTACCTTTTGACTTTTTGATAATAGTCGTCCTAATAGGTGTAAGGTGATATCTCACTGAGGTTTTGATTTGCAGTTCCCTGATTAGTGGTGTTGAGCATCTTTTCATGTACCTGTTGGGCATTTTTATGTCTTCCTTGGAAAAATGACTATTCAAGCACTTTGCCCAATTTTTAATAGGGCTATTTGAGTTTTTATTATTGAGTTGCATGAGTTCCTTATATATTTTGAATATTAACCCCTTATCAGATATACGGTTTGCAATTACATTCTCCCATTCTGTAGGCCGCCTTTTCATTCTGTTGATTGTTTCCTTTGCTGTGCAGAAACTTTTTAGTTTGATGTAGTCCCACTTGTTTATTTGTTCTTTTGTCGCCTGTGCTTTGGATGTCAATTCTAGACAGTCACTACCAAGACTGACATCAAGCTTACCTCCTATGTTTTCCTCCTGGAGTTGTTTTATTAGGAGTGGCAAATAGGAAGGAGGTGATAGGGAGGTAGATAGTTCTCTTGTCCTGTCCAAGTGCAAAACATCTTGGGGATCATTGCCCTTTGGGGAGGGGAGACGTGATCATCCCCACTTAACCTCCCTAATCAACACAGAGCCTTCCGACACCAAAGTCAAAGTCAAGGGTTGTTACTTAGTGACCTAAGCACATGCATCTCTCCATTCCGTTTTAAGATCCAAACTGGTCAAATTGATGCCAATACCTGAATAAGGAACTGACAGACAAAGATCAACTGTGATGGGCTCTACTATCTAATCAGGTGGTCTGGATAAGTGCTTTCTCCCCACCTGGCTCATCTCATGATGAGCTCTCCATAAAGAGAAAAAATAATTATGCATAAACAGGAAGACAGCAAAACCCCATAAACCCAGAGGTAACTTCTGTTAATATTTTGTTACTTATTCCTCTACACATGCATTGAAAGATGTCTGGAAGAATGAATACACACACACACACACACAATGTACATAAATGTACTATATATATAAAATACAATACCCATAAACTATAGAAATATATATATTATGTGTATGTCTACATATATTTGTATAGTTTGTATGTCTTTGTATACTCACATACATATATATGATCATAGTATATACTTATATATATATACTTACATATACTTATAAGTATACTTACATGCACTTGTAAGTATACTTATATATATAAGTATATACATAATATAATACATAGTATATCTTATATGCTTACATAGTATCTATATCTTATAGACTTACATCTTGCTTGGTGCACTTATCAATACACTGTGAGTGTATTTAATGAACTGGCCACATAGTTCTGAGACACCTAGATGTAAAGTGTAAAATCAGGCGAGTTTCTTTTCCTGAAATTTGAAAGTACCTAACCATCCATCAACAGTCAAAAATCTCCAAAGCTCCAAAAAATTTAACGTTCCGTTAAATTTCGAAGTCAGCGCTTGTTCTGTCAGCAAAGTAATCCCTAGTCATGACTAAAAATTATATATCGGCCTTTAATTGCCACATCATTATCCCTATAGACCTGAGACATAAATGTAAATTCAATATTAGCAATTAAAGTATGCATTTGTTTTCTAAATGGCCTTATCCAGCAAATGACTCTGCAAAATCAGGAAGAATAATAATGGATCAGGAGTGAGGAATAATAACCAGGTATCCCCATCATCTCTGTAAATCACCGTGCACACCCTGTGCGGGGTGAGTGTAATTATACACAAATAAGATGAACCGCAGGGCAGCCTCCGGAGTCTGCCATCTTGAATGAATTACGGATATTCAAGTCCTATCTAAGAGAGGTTATTAAGGAGGTTTTATGGCTGGCCTACAACAGGAGTCTGAATGAAAGCCAACTGTCCTGCTAAGAAAGGGCTT
Source organism: Eschrichtius robustus (assembly GCF_028021215.1). Lineage (NCBI taxonomy): Eukaryota > Metazoa > Chordata > Mammalia > Artiodactyla > Eschrichtiidae > Eschrichtius > Eschrichtius robustus. The sequence continues at coordinate 11,453,466 of NC_090826.1, read as the reverse complement.
TGGGTTTGCTTGGGAAGCAGCATTCCTTTTTGGTGAGTGGCTCTGGCTTAACCCAGAGTGCAACTTTCCCCTCTTTGATGTAAAAGAACTGGAAACGGAGAAAGAGCGTGAAGAACTCTCTGACATTGGCAGGGGCTGCTGTCACCCCAGGTCAGTCACTGGAGCCGTGAATGGCTTTGGTGACACGGAGGAGCCTGGCGTGATGCTGCATTGCAGACTGACCTTGGGGAATTCCCCCTCGGTCTCCAACAGGAATACATAGATGGGGGCATCCCCTCTCTCCCTGATGTCTACTTCTGCTTTGTGGCCTCTTCAAATCCTGGGTTTCCAAGTAAAAACATCAGACGGCCAGCCGTCTCAGGTTCACTGCCATGCAGGATTGCACCAAGTATATGTTTTGTTTTTGTTTTTTTAATAAATTTATGTATTTATTTTTGGCTGCGTTGGGTCTTCGTTTCTGTGCGAGGGCTTTCTCTAGCTGCGGCAAGCGGGGGCCACTCTTCATCGCGGTGCGCGGGCCTCTCACTATCGCGGCCTCTCTCGTTGCGGAGCACAGGCTCCAGACGCGCAGGCTCAGTAGTTGTGGCTCACGGGCCTAGTTGCTCCGCGGCACGTGGGATCTTCCCAGACCAGGGCTCGAACCCGTGTCCCCTGCACTGGCAGGCAGACTCTCAACCACTGCGCCACCAGGGAAGCCCCAAGTGTATGTTTTTAATACTACAAGCACTTGAGAAAGGGAAGACAAGGAAGAAGCCCAGCAGGCCCAAGATGCAGAATTCATGACGAAGGCTGGAAGTGCCGAGCATGCAGGCCGTCCTCATTGCTCACAGACGGCAGCCAGTTACCGGCGGCAGGAAGTGATAGTGTCAAGGCAGCAGGTTGCTTTGGCCAGAAAGGGAGCTTCCTGCCACCACACAGAGCAGTGTCTCTGGAATCCCAGAATCCTGTCCGGCTCTGAAAACGGACTTTGTCAACAGCTCTGACGGAGAAGTCTCCACCATCCAGGGAGGCTGTTTCCCAGAGAGAAGTCGAAAGCCCTGCAGGCACTTTGCTGCTGTTTCACTCAGTTTAATGAGAATAACCCCGTGAAATAGTGTTCTTTTGCTCAGTGACACACGTGCCTGGCTTCGCATGGAGCATTTGTTTCGCACTAGCTGGTCTGGGCGGGTCCCCTGCCGTCTAAGGGTCTCGCCATAACCTCCGCCCCTGGACAAGCTGAACATTGTGAACCAAGGCTTTAGCGCATCCCTGCCGGGGCCTACGCGGCCCCGAGGGAGAGGGCTCTTCCGGATTCCCTGCTCCTTGCCATCTGGTGAGGCAGACTCGTATGGTGCTCCGGGCTCTGGGCTACTGGGAGGGCACTGCACAGGCTTCTTTTTCCTCTTGGCCAGTTTAGGTTTTCACTGGGAAAATAACTCCTGATTCTTCCAGCAGGGTCGACAGAGTCCTGCCGGGGAGTAATCCAGGCAGAGCTCCCTTTCACATTTCATCCATCTACTAGCTACAACCCCCAGGAACTTCAAATGCAGGCACTCCAATGGCAAGTGTTTGCTGGGCCAGAAAGTGTTCCCACGCTCTTAACATCCTCCAGGAGCTTTGCCCAAACCTTGTGCAAGTGGTGAGCTCATGGACCAGGTTCATTGTACAATCGAGAGCGGGTGGGGAAAGGGGTTCTCGCTCCCCTAGGATGTCAGTCATGGGCCAGACCAGATCCTGAGCAGCTCTCCAGCTGTAAGTTTCACAGAATCTGATACACAAGACTTAGCACAGTTTTACCTACAAACTCTTATTGGTGCTTTAAAAAAATTGAAATATAACTGACATAGACATGGCATTTTTTTTTCCATCCGTGCTTGACTTTTTTTTTTTTTTTTAATTAATATTTATATATTTATTTATTTTGGCTGTGTTGGGTCTTCGCTTCTGTGCGAGGGCTTTCTCTAGTTGAGGCAAGCGGGGGCCACTCTTCATCGCGGTGCGTGGGCCTCTCGCTATCGTGGCCTCCCTTGTTGCGGAGCACAGGCTCCAGATGCGCAGGCTCAGTAATTGTGGCTCACGGGCCTAGTTGCTCCGCGGCATGTGGGATCTTCCCAGACCAGGGCTCGAACCCGTGTCCCCTGCATCGGCAGGCAGATTCTCAACCACTGCGCCACCAGGGAAGCCCCGACTTGGCATTTTTTTGTAAACAAAAGTTATCTTGTCCAAATTTGTCATCTCAGTTGTGAAAGGGAATATGTGCACTACATGTGCTACTTTCTGTATCTAGAATAACAACAAGTAACTGTATCCATGCATTGGGTGATGATGGACACTTGAACATTGGTGACATCCCCACTGTGAGCAGTCCTGCTGGGTTTCCTTCATTTGCCAAGATTCCTCCATTGAGATGAAATGGAACCAAAGAATTCCACGGAGCAGCCCTCCTCTGCTACCACAGGATTTTTGACCTCTTGTGTTTTGTAACTGCTTGGCCCATATTCTAATTTTTCACTCCCACATTGATTTCTGCCACTAGAGGCTGGTGGACAGGGGTCTCATTTGTTTCCTCCTTGGTGTTCGCCCAGGGGCAGATGCTGCCTGGCACACAGTGTGTTCTTTACACATTCATTCTATAGTTCATACCAAGCACCTACTCCGTGCCTGGCACTGACGAGCACAGTGGTAAACAGGACATGCAGCCTCTGAAAGGACTTGAGAGTCTGTCTAATTCAACACTCTCTTTTAATAAATGATGAAACAGGTCCAGGGAGGGAAAGCGTCCAGGATGCCACAGCCAGAACCAGACCCAGTCTAGCACCTTCCCCCGGCCGGACCAACTAGAATGGTGCTTGACAAATAGGCAGCATGTCTATGAGTTTGTCTATTTGGTGCCAGAGGCTGGATATGAAGACCAGTAAAAGCAGGAGGGAGGGAGGGACATAGTAACAGCAAAGGATTTGGGGAGAAGAGACATGAATGGGGGTAGAACCAGGTCAGGTTGGTATACGCCAACATTAGTGGCAGGACGTTAAGTCCCTGCCCCCCAGGCAGCAGGGGCGCTGAGGAACTCCAGCACTAGTTGTTGGTACAGGGCCAGGGCACAGACTCTGGTCTCCACATTGAAAATGAAGAGAATAATGCTTGCCTCTTGGGTTTGCATAATAAAAAATGAAGAACAGAATTTGCCTATCAACTTAAGCTCCATGAAAATGCGTAGAAAACTTCTAAAATATGACCCATTATTACACAGATAAATCACACAGGTCCCTTGCCTCCTACTTGCAGCTTAGTTTTATGCCGTAAGAAAGCAGATACAGGGGCTTCCCTGGTGGCACAGCGGTTGAGAATCTGCCTGCCAATGCAGGGAACACGGGTTCGAGCCCTGGTCTGGGAAGATCCCACATGCCGCGGAGCAACTAGGCCCGTGAGCCACAACTACTGAGCCTGCGCGTCTGGAGCCTGTGCTCCGCAACAGGAGAGGCCGCGATAGTGAGAGGCCCGCGCACCGCAATGAAGAGTGGCCCCCACTTGCTGCAACTAGAGAAAGCCCTCGCACAGAAACGAAGGCCCAACACAACCATAAATAAATAAATAGATAAATAAATTAAAAACTCCATAGGTGAGTCCCATGTGCAACTAAGGTTGAGAACTACTGCAACTGGCCAAGAACAGGGGCTACATTTCAAGTGACAGGTGAAGGGAATCAGCATTTGATAAGCCCAACTGTATTTCAGGCACTCAGCAGTCTACATAGTTCCTAAATAGTAAACAACGTAACAAAGTAATAATACCTGACACTTGTACAGCTTCTTATAATCTTAAAAAAAAAAAAGCAGATACAGCTAGTGACTACTTCCAGGGTCAAAACCCAGCTCCTTGGCAAGATCCAAAGGCCCCACTGGCTGGAATTTGTCTGCATCTCCAGACTGACCTTCCCCCACTTCAGTCCTACATCCCGGCCGCAGCAAACTCCCTGAAGTTCTTCTCATGCACCATTTTGTTCTTGCCTCTCTGCTTTTGCCCAGGCTGCCTAGAGCATCCTTTTTGTCTTCTCCGTGGTCCATGCACGCCCCAATCCAGCCTCGTAAAAGGCTGCCATTTTGACACTGAAGCAATCACCATAGCCAACTGAGATTTCCTTTAAAAACCAGCAAATCAAACCACAGTGAAAATAAGCTAGGCTACTTTGGATGCTGATAACCGCAGTGTAGGTTGATCAATTCTCCATTTGGAAGAGAGCAAAGGCTGCCTTATTGGAGCAGCATGACACACACTCCATGTTTGTCTATTGATAGGTCTCCGGGTACCTCTTACTGAACTAGTTCTCTTGGGGGGAATTCTGTTCCTGAGCCACCTCTGCCAGGAGTTCCACACAAAATGGAAGAAGAAACCCAGCCAGCTACGGCTGTTGATAGCCTGGTTAATAAGCTCTGCTTCAGTGAAGGCTTTTTCCTCTTCCCCACAAGCAGAATCCCAGATGGAGCCCAGGCTCAGGCACTCATGACCAAGATGGCGGTCCTGGGCCCTGCAGACCCTGGGACTGAGGGTCTGTGTTGAGGTTCATTGCTGTTGCGGTCAGAGTCGCAGACCAAGAGGTCGCTATAAAAGCCAAGGCCAGAGCCAGGGCCTTTCCTGCGGGCCTCCTGCTGCACCCTGATATCAGGCAAAGCAGAGAAAGGGACCACCCAGAATTGCTGCTAGGTCATTTTTGATGGAAAGAAGGTGAGGGTGAGGCTGACTTTGCTATGATTTTGGGGGTGTTCCCACAGTCTATTAAGAAGCAGTGGCAGTTCATTAATATCAAAAGAAGTTAAGAAAAGGCGGAATAAAGAGATCATTCCTCTTTGTCCGTGAAGGAAGCTCCCAGGTCGGGGTGGGGGAGGATTGGGAGAGAAGGGCGGAAAGGGAGAGAAAGGGTCACATACATACGTATGCCTAGAGTCCCTCCCAGAGATGTGGGATGGTGTCGGCTCCAGGAAACTGGTCAGACTGAGGCGGGTGTGCTTGGAAATTCTGGCGTGGCCTCCAAGAGTGGCAGACTGAGTCGATGGGAGGGAGTGCAGGGCAAAGAGAGGGAGACACTCACATTCAAGTTCTGCCACTTACTAACTGCAGGCCTTGGGGCATCTGGGCCTCAGTTTCTCCATCTGTAATCAATAAAATGGGAATAATACCTACTTCATGGAGTTACGAGAACAGGATACACACAGGTGCGTGCACACACACACACACACACACACACACACACAGAGCACACCTATAACTCATCATCTATGATTTCCAGCTTAAGCTTCTTTAAAGGGAGAAACAACGACCTCTTCTGGAATTCTGTGGTTCTTCCTCTCCTGCCATCATCTTCTATTGTTGTCTTGACCACATCTAATTGAACAGCATTTATTTATTTATTTATTTGGTTGTGCAGCATGTAGGATCTTAGTTCTCCGACCAGGGATTGAACCCGTGTCCCCTGCAGTGGAAGTGCAGAGTCTTAACCACTGGGCCGCCAGGGAAGTCCCTGAACAGCATTTTTAAAACGCAATTTAGTCCTATCAAGTCTTTACCTTAGTTTCATTAAATAAGTGTACAACTGGCATAAACAGGATTGGGAATAGCCACAAGTAACCTTTGGCAAGTAAATGACTTGGTTGCTGGGAGCGGAGGTGCCCTGGCAGGTTGGTGAGGGGACTGCTGGCTAAGAGCATGCAGAGGCCCCGGGTCTCAGTGGAAAACACTGTCGGTCGCTCTGCCCATATACCCTTGCCCTTAGTACACGGGTGTACACTGGCCTGACTTCCAGCTGCCCCTGCCTGCAATTCTCTGCCTGAGGGCCTCCTCTCCCTGCCGGAGCTCACTTTGCCACCTGCATAGCACGTGACACTGAACAACAGAAACTCTCACACCAAGCATGGATGGGAACTGGTATATAAATACCCCAGCCCCCTCACCTGTAGGGCTGGATAACCCTGAGGCATGTTCTACACGGGTTCCCCGAGTTTCTCCAGCGGGATTAAGCTCCAGTCTCCCACAGTGGTACCTGGCTTGGAAGCTCACCCTTGCACGGCTGCCTTCCCTGCCATGTCTCATTTTCCTGAAGCCCTTCTGGTGTTCCCACACCTCTCAGTAAATATTTTCTCTTGAATCCTAGACTCAGTTTGCTTTTGCGGAAACCCAAACTATACCAGTCTCGGATGTAAGCTTTGCTCTGGGAACAGAGAGCACAGGGCAATGTGGCACTTTAGTTACATGAAGGTCACTATATATACAACTCCATCTGTGGGGGGCTGAACAGTAGCCCCCAAAGATGTCCTGATCCTAATCCCCAGAACCCGTGGATACGTTCATTTGCATGGTAAAAGGGACTCTGCAGATGCAACTAAATTAAGGATCTGGAGATGGGGAGATGATTCTGGACGAGCCAGCTGGGCCTGATCCAATCATGAGGGTCCCTATAAGAGGGAGGCAGGGGCTTCCCTGGTGGCGCAGTGGTTGAGAATCCGCCTGCCAATGCAGGGGACACAGGTTCGAGCCCTGGTCCGGGAAGATCCCACATGCCGCGGAGCAACTAGGCCCGTGAGCCACAACTACTGAGCCTGCGCGTCTGGAGCCTGTGCTCCGCAACAAGAGAGGCCGCGATAGTGAGAGGTCCGCGCACCGCGATGAAGAGTGGCCCCCGCTCGCTGCAACTAGAGAAAGCCCTCGCACAGAAACGAAGACCCAACACAGCCAAAAATAACTAAATAAATTAAAAAAAAAAAAAAAAGAGGGAGGCAGGGGGAAGTGAGAGTGGAAAGCAGGTTATGTGACAACAGAAGCTGTGGGAAGCACAGTCAGAAAGAGAAGGTGCTGGCTTTGAGGATGGAGAGAGGGACGATGAGCCAGAGAATAGAGGCAGCCTCTAGAAGCTAGAAAAAGTAAGGGAACAGGTTCTCGCCTGGAGCCCCTAGAAGGAATCAGCTGTTGATACCATGAGTTTAGCCTCATCAGACTCATTCCAGACTTCCAACCTCCAGAACTGTAATAGAATAAATTTGTGCTGTTGTTTTTTTTAAGCCTCTGAGTTTATGGTCATTTGTTACAGCAGGAAAAGGAAACTAGTGTGCCATCCAATCCTTGCATTACTTTATAGTGGATACAATTTATCCCCATTTTGCAGATGGGAAAACTGGTGCTTGCTCATGGGCGAAACAGCTTGGCCTCAAGGTCGAAGAGCTGATAAGTGGCAGAGCTGCGATTAAGATCAGTCTGTCCAACCTTGACATTCAAGTACCCCCCCACCCACGATTCCAACATTGATTCCAAGAGGCCAACCTGCAAAGCCAGCCCCCTGAGGTTGGGCTTCCTGGGTCTACAATGTCCATTAAAAGGCTCAACAAAAAAGAAACATGACAAGCCTTGCAAAAGTGACAGGAGAAGCTCCCGGTAGCTTGATATGGGGCCAAAGCCTACCTAGACACCCAAGTAATAACCTGCTTGGATGAGGCCCAGGACAGGTTCACTCATTCTATTCCAGAGTGAAGCAGGATAGCCAGGGCTCCAGAGAGAGTACACCTCTTACCATATTTCAGAAGAAATACAAATACTCCATTAGGTAAGAAAAATGGAATTGCTGCTCAATTATTATTCAGTAATCAATATGTATTTTTTTGAGCTCCTACTATGTAGTAGGCATGTGCTAGATGCTGGGGAAAACCAACAAGTAATAAATAATAAGAAACAATACCTGCCTTAGTGATGTGGAGGATGCAGGGGCAGGAGGTAGCACACACATACATGCCAATAACCAGGATACAACAGGAGGTGCAATGTATTTCTAAGTCAGCCTGGGGAACCATTCCTGAGGACCTACTATGTGCCAGACGATGAGCTGGAGCTGGGAGAAGATAAGGCAATCCCTGCTATGATGGAGCTAACAGCCTGGTGATGTTAACAAACAGGTAATGAATAAGTATCATTCATTCTTCATCATTTATTTGACAAATATTTGCTGAGTGCTTCCTACATGCCAACACTGTGTCACAGATGCCAAAGTGTTGAAAACATACAGGAAACAGCGGAGGCTGAAAGGAGAGAATGGTCAGTGCTTCTTGGAGGGTTCAAGGAAGCCTAATGGTAACATGAGTTGAGGTCCAACAGCTGAGAAGTGTCCCCCAGGCGGAGAATGGGTGAGAAGTATTAGCTTCACATCTCTGCTTTAATATCCCATTAATCTAATTTGTGCGTTCGACCTATGCATCTTCTTTGGGACAGGCCACAACTGTCAAATATGGCTGGTAGAGTTTAAATTGTGGCCTTCATTGTTTCTTTGCACCTGCAGAGCAACTCAGTGCCCAGGGAATTGAACTCAGCCTGTTTTTCTCAGGTTCATTCCCACCACTGAGACACTGGCAGTTTCCAGTTCCTGGGAAGGTTCCGGGGGCTCAGAGTCTACATGGCTTTCAGCTCACATTTTCCATCCCATCATGCATTCAGCAGGCTCTTCCTCTCATATCTGATAGGAACCTTGCAGCACGTCAGATGTGACAGATAGGGTTTTAAAACAGCCAAGGGAAATATAAACAAAGAGATCTGCTTTTCAGACTCTGGTATGAGCAGTTCTGGAAAAAGAAAGGGAGAGAGGATTTTAATGGACTTCCTGGGAAACCAGTTCAAATGAGAGAGACCAGGTGCTGGTGGTGGAGCAGCTGACACTCTGTATGCATCTTATCTTTTATAATAAAAACAAGTGTGACATCTACCTTGTGTTGAGTTGTCTGCATTTTGAGATCTCCTGGGTCTGGAATATCATAAGCATAGACATAGCCAAACACATCCGGGGTGAGTAAAGGAAAGAATTTATTGAGTTTCAGGGTTGGGTAACTGTACGTTCTTTTTAAAACTCTTCTTTTAAATGAAATTTTTCTCCATTAAACATATATAACAACAAAATGTGGTGTATATACACACAATGAAATACTATTCAGCCTTAAAAAGGAAGGGAATTCTGACACATGCTACAACACGGATGAACCTTAAAGACACTATGCTGAGTGAGATAAGCCAGTCACAAAAGGACAAATATTGTTTGAGTCCCCTTATATGAAGTACCTAGAGCAGTCAAAATTCACAAAGATAGAATAGTGATTACCGGGGGCTAAGGAGAGGGAGGAATGGGGACGGTGTTTAATGCGGACAGAATTTCAGTTTGAGAAGAAAAAATTCTGGAGATGGACAGTGGTGATGGTTTCACAACAGTGTGAATGTACTTAATGCCACTGAACTGTACACTTAAGAAAGGTTAAAATGATAAATTTTATGTTATGAATATTTTACCGCAATAAAGAAAAATGTAACAACTGCAAATGCCACTTTCAAGTTGAAATAGTAGGATTTTGGAGCTGAAAGGGATTGTAGCCATGAGCTGGTGAGTCTGGAGTTTCTTCAATGTTGGTGTTGGGCTGGCTGCAGTGAATCAGCCAGGGGTAACCCAGCCGTTCCAGTCCTAGATATTTACCCAGGAGAAATGAAAATATAATTCCACAAAAGACTTGTATACAAATGTCCACATCAACTTTATTCAGCATAGCCCCAAACTGGAAACAATCCAAATGCCCATCAATAGGAGAACAGATAAACCATTGTGGTATATCCGAACAATTTACTACTCTCCAGTTATAAAATGAATGAACTATTAAAACACACAACAACTTGGATGAATCTCAAAAATATTTTGTTGAGTGAAAGCAGCCAGATATAAAAGTATACATACTGTAGGATCCATTTATATGAAGTTCTAGATTAGGCAAAACTAATCTATACTGATAGAACTCAGAACACGGGTTGCATGGGGGTAGGACAGTGTGGGGAAGGGGCTCAAAGAGATTTTCTAGGATGATGGAAATATTTGGTATCTCGATAGGGTATGAATTCCCTGAATGTAATTCATTTGAGCATTTGACAAAGTCATCAAACTGTATACCTAAGACCTATGCATTTTGCTGTATGTGAGTTATATCACAATTTTGAAAATATATAATTATAAAAACTATCACCACCAGAGATTCTGGTTCAATAGGCCTGGAGTGAGAGCCAGGCATCTGTAGGTTTAAAATATCCGCAGAAGAGGTGCACAGTCAGCTGGGTTCCAGCCAGCCCACTCCCTCCTGCCATGTTGGTCTAAGGTGGGAACCGCCTTCCCACAGCCCCTTCTCCCTGCATCTTTCACCCTTGAAGGAGGCAGGTGGTACCTCCTTGAACCTTGGCTCACAAAACACAAGTCACTTCTTAGATGTGCTCAACAAGACTGGACCATGTCCCTTCTCACGTGGAGTCCAAGGACGAGGTCCTCAGGAGTGCAGACTGTGGGGTCTGACTGCCTGGGTTCAAATCCTAATGCTTTGACATCTTGGGGGCCTTTGGACCCAGGGAGGGACTGCAGCTCCCAGGGTTGGCTAATTCCTAGAGATGGCAAACAACTTGCCTCTGACCATGATCTTGATATGCATACCTGCCAATCCAGAGCCCATACCCCCAACCAGCTCCTTTATCAAACTCTCACATACCAAGTCAATATTCCCCTGTCCTGAGTCACCCTGGGCTGGGTACTGGAAAACTAGGGGCCATCTGTATAGCCCGGAGCCTGCTGAAATTATTCAGACACTCCAATCCTGTGCTTATTCTACATACTTAACCCTGCCTCACCTACTGTTTCTGAGAAAACCCTAATGAAGGCTGTGGCCCATGCTTCCTCCTTGCTTACCAACCTTGGTACTTCCTCATGTGACCCTGCCCCCTTCTCTTGGGAACCATTAGTAACAAACTATCTTTTCACCAGCAATTGTCTCCTGATCTGTTGGCTTTGCCATACGTGAATAAAGCCAAAATTCCGGGTACACTTCACCATAAGCATGAGAAGAGTGCCTGGCACATGGTAGGCCTGCAAAAGGTGGAGTCTTTGAGTAACAGAACCCTCTGCTACTTTTTCACAGCACTTACCGTGATGGGTAATTATATATTTTGGGGGGTTGTTTGATTAATATCTGTCTCCCTCTCTAACCTCTAAGCTCTGAGAAGAAAGGCCCACGTCCATTTTTTAGTCATACGATAAACCCAGCACCTAGTCAGGGCCAGGCAAAGAGGAGAGCTTAGCAAAGACTTGATGAACGAAAGACGACCCACTGGTTGTGCAGTTAAGCCATCCTTTCTTTTCTTTTCTTTTTTTATTTTATTTTTTATTTATTTATTTTTTTGATGTGGACCGTTTTCAAAGTCTTTATTGAATTCACTACAATATTGCTTCTGCTTTATGTTTTGGTTTTTCGGCCGCAAGGCATGTGGGATCTTAGCTCCCCCACCAGGGATCGAACCTGCACCCCCTGCATTGGAAGGCGAAGTCTTAACCACTGGACCACCAGGGAGGTCCCTAGCCCTCCTTTCAGAGATAGTGAAATCTAAGCCAGGGAGGGGAGGTGGTTCACCAAATCACACAGCGCGTTTGGTTGGAGCTAAGGTGCCAGGCCCCTTGACTCTCAAGACCCCTCTCCCATGCCAGGCGGTCGCCCCCAAATCTGCGGCGTGACTTTGTAAGCTGTGGGGAGTAGCCCAGAGCCCCCAAACAGTTCAATTCTGCACATGCAAAGCTGCGTGGCTGTGCAGGAAGTTCTGCGTTGCCTCCTTGCTGGCCTGCTGGCCTTTGCTCACCCATCGACATTGCTCTCAGTCCTCACAGAGTTTCCCGTCACCACTCAGCAGCTTTTTGATCCATTGGCGCGGCCCTCGAGACTATGTCCGACTTGGCAGGCCACCTCCTTGGTCTCTCTTCACAGAGAACAGCTGGCTCGTGGGATCCCCGTCGGTCATTCCCGAGACCTGGAAGCGGCCTCCTCTGTGTATGATGTAATTGCCAAGCTTATTCGCAGCTCTTCCCGGAGGGAATTCTGGAGCATTTTCCCTTGGCTTCGGCCTGGTGGGTGTCTGTCATCACCGAGACCTAGGAATGGGTCCCTGGGGTGCCTTAGAGGCTGTCATCAACTCTTGGAATTCTCGGATTCTACTCCTAAACCCCCAAGCCAAAGAGACTGGCTGCTATTCTCGTGGGTGAGCTTCTCATGGACCAGTCGACTACTACAGCTTGGAAGGTTCACTTAGGTTGACCATGCGGATATTTCTGTCTCCAGTGGGAGAGTCTTGGGCATCACTATTTAGGTTCTAAGAACCATTTTAAGTGAAATAATGGCCAGGTCTCCAAGAATTAATATATTTGATTACATTCAGAAGTCCCTGAACCCAAGAGATAGCAGCATGAGGTAAAGGAAAGGGTCTAGGTTTTGGGGTCAGACACACCTGGGCTTAGGTCCCAGGCTGGCCTCTCGGCAGCCCCATGACTTAGGTCATGAGACTTAATTTCTCTGATTCTCAGTCTTCTTTATGAAATAAAAATGATAAGATCTGTTATGCAAAGCAAGGCACGCAAAGCTCTTGTCACAGTGCCAGGCACACAGTAGGCACTAAATAAATGCTGAAATATGAAGATGATGCTTTTGATGATAACACTCCAACTGCATGCATCCTTACAGCTTACTCAGCCCTCTTCCTATACATTGTATGTATAGATCTTTACTTATTTTGTTGTTGAGATATAATTCTCATGCCATAAAATTCACCCTTTCAAACTATGTAAGTCAGTGATTTTTAGTATATTCACAAAGTTGTGCAAACATCACCACTATATTATTCCAGAAACCTTTCATCAGCCCCCAAAGAAACCTTATACCTATTAGCAGTCACTCCCCATTCTCCCCTTCCTCCAGCCCCTGGCAACCACTAATCTGCTCTCTGTCTCTAGGGATTTGCCTGCTCTGGGTATTTCCTATGAATGAATTCACAATACGTGGCCTTTTGTGTCTGGCTTTTTTCTCTTAGCATAATGTTTTCAAGGTTCGCCAGACATAGCATGTATCACAACTTCATTCTTTTTTATTGCCATATAAGATTCCATTGTATAGCTCTACCACTTTTGTTTATCCATTCATCTGATGGACACTTGGATTGTCTCTGCTTTTTGGCTCCCATTCCTTATTTTATTTGACCCTCATAACCTTCCCTGTAGGAGAACAGAGCAGGTACAGTCTTGTCCACCACAGAGATGGGAACTGAGGCTCAGGGAGGTAAAATGACCTCTCTAAGGTCACTCAGCTGGTTAGACACGTGCTAGGGATGCAGGTAAATCCTCCTGATCACGTCAAGCTCATTCAGTGTCTCAGAATGAAAAAGAAGGGCAGTGATTTTTGTGTTTCTGTGTAGAGGGAATCCAACAGCATATAACAGAGCATTTCCCTGCCCTTGAGGGCAGAGGCATGAGCATAATTAAGGATCATCTTGCTTCCTAACCCCAGCAAGGGAGACGACACCTGATTCCAAGTGGATCCGTGCCAGCATCTAAGGAGGGAAGACAGCCCGTCCTTACCAACCAGAAACCCAGGCACAATCCAATCTCATCCTCTGGCTTCGCCTGGGGATTCTCAGTGGCAGGTGCTGGTCGCCCTCCCTCCTTCATCCAGACACATCACCTCGGATTCTCCACTGTTTCCTCTACACCCTTTGCCCCTTTTCAGTTCTCTTGTGCTTAGACCTGGAGGGCCAACCATACGTGAGAGCAAAGCCAACAGGAACGGCACCGGCAATCAGAGCAAACGAAGATGGAAATAATCCATGTGGTGAGAGGGGAGTCTCTATCCTATCCCAGACAGGGCCAGAAGTTTCTCTGGACAACCTTGGCTATTCTCAGAAAATTCCCGTTCTCACATGTAATGAACAAACAATGATTGAGCATGTGCTTTTATTCGACATTCTTTCACCAAAATATTTACTCTGCTCCTACTGTGTGTCAGGCCTGGAAGCATCAGAAGACAACTCAGAAGAAGAAATATGGGTCCAACTCTGACATTCAAATTCTCTTGATGGAGACAGATCAGAGGGATGCAAACAAAGGAGAAAAAAAGGAAAAAATAAAGGAGGGAAATGAGGGTGGGGAGGGGGTGGAGTCAGGCTGCCCCACCTGACCAGGTGCTTCACTGGTCCAGGCATCAAGGGCATAGGTGTGAAAGACCCAGGAGTGTCTTCCAAGTGGAAGGGCCAATACTGCAGGAAAATACAGCCAAAGTAGGAGGGAAAGATTTCCAGGGAACGTCCCCTAAAGGCCCTATGGTCCCATCCTCTCTCCAGTCGTCTCCTACCACCACGTGTCTGGGGGTCACCCTTCAGGCCCCCCCCCCCCCCACTGCTGAGCATCTGTACTCCTCTGAGGATGTGACTTCTGGGGCGCTTTCCCAGCTGCCCCACCAGTGTCAGGTCAGGGTGTGACCGAACTTGCAGAGTGAACGCAGCACAGACTGTGACAGCCTGTGGCCTTTGCTCCTGCATCAGTGACATCCCTGGAGGAGAAACAAGCCAGCTGTCCCAATGGGTTACACAAAACAGCGTTGTCAAGTCACTCTGTCCAAATAACTGACACCAAGGGACTGACCCCACTGCCAGCACAGAGCACATCGGAATGAGGGAGCGAGGATGCTTGATGATAAAACTGCACTCAGCACATCTGCAGATAATTGACTTTGTTTTTAAACCAAACCTCCGTCTATCTCCAGCTAAGGGCCCACTCATGCTGCCATAGAAACATCGACAGTCAGCTGAGAACCAGTGGCCGAGACATTCGGCCTCAGTCCTCCGCTAGAGCTTAGAACTGCCCAACTCATCCTGGTGAGCGGCAAGGCCTGGGGCTACAAGAATAAAATCCATATAGGCCATTACAGTGTACTGAGTAGAGTTCCCTGTGCTATATAGTACACCCCAATACAATGAAAAAAAAAAAAAAGAATAAAATCCACCCAGGGAAGGTTGTATCCACCCCAGGCGGGCAGACAGTATCAAAGGAGAGGAGAGGTGTATGTAAGCCACCAAGCGCCAACCTGGCAAGTACAAAGGGCCCCTCCATCCCAGAGTCCAGGGAGAGCCTTGATTTCAGCAATGAATCCATTAAACTTAACAAATCCGTACCCAGCTGGCTGACGGTCATTTTGGTGACCACAGATGCATTTAAGAGAGAATGCATTTTACAACTTTGCAGGCAAGATCTCCTTAGCATAAAACAGGGTTCACTTCTAGTTCTACTGTTCACCTTCAATACCTCCTCATGTAGATACAAAAAGATCTGCTGAAAGGTCAGGGTCAGTGACATAGGCCTGGAGCTATGAATCGGAAAATTCTAGGCTCAGCTCTGCTGGTGACCACCTGTCCGTCTTTGAGCAAGTCTCTGCCCCTCTCTGGGCCTCCGTTTCCCCATGCATAAGGTAAGGAATACAGATTAGATCTAGAACTTCAGTGTGCACGAGAATGACCTGAGAAGACTGTTGAAACTCACATCCCCAGGGATCACCCAAGAAAGTTGGATGCAGTAGGTCTGCGGGCGGGGCCCAGAAATCTGCATTCGAATCAAGGTCCAGTGGTGAATCAGATATGGGAGGACTAAGGACCACAGTAGGGAAAACCTGGACTCAATGGCCCATTGGGGCCTTTTTAAAAGATCCTGAATACTAAAGGCATTAATATTCCTCAGCCTGGGAAGAGGAAATTCAAGGAGTAGCTGGGGAGGAGTGTACTGGCACCAAGAATCCAGGAAAGACTTTGTATGAAGAAGATGTGGACCTGCACCTATTCCTGGTGAGTTTTCATTTACAGACACTCTGGCATCTCCTTGCCTCTGTTTCTTCAGCCCGCATCCTTGAGGCAGCACGATAAGCGATGGATGAAACAGCATCTCTTCCCCTGCCTTTCTCCTCCAGCTCCTCCTACCAGCCCTGATGATCTGGAAAGGCCCTTGCTCTCTAACATTCAAGATTTCGGGTACTCTTTAATCAAACTGCTTTCCCATCGTGAATGCCTTTATTCCATCCACTATCAGTTCCTAATCCAAAATAATCAAATCATCACAAGCTTGCGATTGCTGCTTCTGGGAAGGAAAGAAGAGGGTCAGGGCACCTGGACACCCTGAAACCATCACCTGGGGTGTCCAAGGAGCCCTTCTGGGGGTGGTATCATGGCTCTGTGTACATCTGGGGTCCAGCACTGGCCAACCCCTTGCAGAATCCACCTTTCGCCACGACTGATAGTGGGGCGGGGAAGTTTCAGGGCAGCTTAGCTTACTACTGCCTTTGACAGGAAGTAAGGGACAGTGAAAATCCTTTGACGGGTCTCCCTCTCTTGTACCCTGAAACCTCTAGCTCACAGTGATGCCAAAAAAAAAAAAAAAAAAAAAATCAAGGAAAGGCGTCACCCAGGCTGTTGAGCATCTATCATTCCTTTGGGTCACCTTGCACTTCGTACACATTTTCCATGGTTTGAGAGTTCCCTGCCTTATGAGCCCACATCTTTTCAAATCACAAACAAGAAACTTTCTTTCTCAGTCTCCTTCACATGTGACCTGGGCTCCAACAATCAGACTATGCCCAAGCTGGGCTCGAGGTAGAAGCTTGTGGCCAGGAGAAATGGGTACCGGGCAGATCTCGAGCAAGGACGTGGCCACTCCATCCGGTTCCTGGAGACGGCCGTGACAGCAGCTTAGAGGTGGTGCTTGGCGTCCGGCATCAGAGCTGCACTTGTGCCCAGTGGTGGCAGCACTGGTGTCTTCACAAAGCAATTCTGTGACAAGTTCTGGGCATAGCACCTGCTATGCTCCTGCTTTGTGGCTGCCCTGAGCCCGGTGGTCTGACCTCCTGGAGATTCTGCGAGTTCCGGACTGCCTTTGTCTGCTTAAATTTGCCAGAGAGCAATTCCATCATCTACACCAAAGCACCTGGATACGGGTGATACGCTAGATGCAGCCAGAGGGGGTGGAGAAGTGATTCTTTGGGCGGGATCTAAGACGACTGAGCTTTTAAAGGTCCTCAGCTGAAACTCTTCAGAAAGAGATACACAGCTATGGAACCAATCTGTTGAAAGGGAGGGCTGGGCCCAGCCATGTTCAAAAGCTCTTCCTTCTCTGGATGCGACAAAGACCAGTCCACTTTACAGCCTGGCTGGGAATACCGGCCAGAGGATACTGGAGCGAAAAACTGACTTTTTTTTTCTTAATCTACTTGTCAATTTGGAGGAAATGAACGGAAACAAGTGAACCACGCAGTGAAGGCTCTGGCGGGGGTGGGGGGGGGGGTGCGTGGGGGGCTTTTGTGCCCGAGCTGGCGAGGGAATGCAAATGAACTCAGAGCTGTTCTTCTCATTGTGGTCTTGACCTCTCTGACGTCACACACGTCAAATTAGACAAATTCTGCCAGTTCCGGCTTCATAAATAACCCTGTGGGGATGACATGTCTCCCCAGAGAGAAAAAGGACAAAATGCTCAGGCAAGGATGTTCATTTCTAGGCTGCAGAAGCTCCAAAGGCTAACAATAATTAGAAAATGTTTTTGTAATATTCTCCTCTCTGAAGAGAGTAACATAAAGATGCTCAAAGACTCGGGCTAATGGGAAAACAGAAGATTCTGCAAAGAGCTCCTTTGAATCCATGCCCCTTAGCTCGCTCCCTGGCAAAGGCGGACACACAAATGAAGGGTCTGGTTTTCCAATTTTCAGAAAATACAGGGCAAGAACTTTCTGGATGGAAATGAGTTTGAAAAAGAAAAAGTAAAGAAAGGAGTGAGTTAAAAAGGAGTTTTTCGTTTTTTACTTTTAGATTCCTTCCCAAGCATCATGGATTAGGATATTTTGAACAGTCCTTTAAAAAAAGGGATGGGTTCCTTGTCCACTAGGGAAAACCCTACTGCCCTTCTCTGAATGTCTGAAAGGTAAGAAAAGTAGAGGGTGGGTACCTCTCATAGCCTGACACGAGCAAATCAAGAGTGTGTGCCCAGGGAGCTGGTGCAAAGCAAGTCTTTAATACATGTGTGAGTGAAAGAATGATGACATAAATGTCTGCCGTTCCCCAGGCCTACAGCCCAGCACCCACTTCCTTTCTGTATCCACTCATTCATTGAATAACTACTTATTGAGCACCTACTATGTGCCAGGCTCTGTTCTAGGAGCTGTGGATAAGGAAATGAACCCAACAGAAGTGTCTGTCCTTCTGAAGTTTATTTACATTCTAGTAGAGGAAGCAGATTATAAATAAGATACATGTGAGGAAAAAATATATATATTAGATAGCAGCATGTGCTATGGAGAAAGAATAAAATAGGAAAGAGGGACAGGAAGGGGGTTGAAATCTCATGATTCCACAACAGCCCTATTGTCCCTGAAAGAAACCCATAATTGGACAAGAGGCCTAATTTAAGTATTCCCTCCTCCAGGAAGCCTTTGCTGACCACGTGGCCCATTTATCAGTGTTTTGCTAACCTCTCAATGCCTCTGTCTACCCAGGGTTTACCAACTTCAGCACTACTGATATTTGGGGCTGGATCATTCCTTGTTGTGGGGCCGTTCTGTGCACCGTGGGATGTTTAGCAGCCTCCTGGGCCTCTGCCCACTAGATGCCAGTAGTACCCTAACCCCAGTTGTGACAACCAAAAATGTCTCCAGACATGGCCAAATGTCTGCTGATGGGTAAAGTCTCTCCTGGTTGAGAACCACTGGTCTGCCCCTTGATATTCAAAGTTATGTCCCTGGGCCAGCAGCATGGACATCGCCTGGGAATTGATGAGAAATGCAGAATCTCAGGTGCTATGCCCAGATCTACTTAAATCAGCATCAGTACTGTAACAAGAGCCTTGGGTGATTCACATGCACATTAAATATTTGAGAAGCAGTGGTCTACACCGCTCATTTGACCCTCAGAGGAATGATTCTCAAACTCCTGGTGTGCGTCAGAATCACCTGGAGGGCTCACTGAAAGTGAGGATGCCCTGGTCCCTCCCCGGATCTATGGGATCAGAATCTGGGGGCATAGGCTCATGGCATCTGGGGGTTTAGCCAGCTGGCCAGGTGACTCTGATGTTCACTCACACTTGAGAATCTTTCCTTCAGACCAGTGGTTCTTGAAGTGTGTCTTAGAAATGCAAGGGGGTCAGTAATCTGTTTCAACAGGCTTCCAGGTGATTCTGAGGTTTGAGAACCACCGTCTTAGACTAGGAGGTCACAAACACAATTGCCTTCAGGGGCTGGACGTGCACACATACGGCTGGTAAAGTTGACCAGGCCAGCTAGGGGGCCACTACTTTGCTCTCCTGCAAGACATGGCATCTTACATGGCTATATTCTTTCTAAGAATACCTGGTAACAGTAGTGTGTTTTTTGTTTTTAAATTGCACACATGTCTATAAACCTAATAAATAGGTTTTTTCTTTTCTTTTTTTAATACAGCAGGTTCTTATTAGTCATCAATTTTATACACATCAGTGTATACATGTCAATCCCAATCGCCCAATTCATCACACCACCTGACTCCTCAAGTCTGCAGTAATCTCCTTGAGGACAGATCTCTACTCCACGGTCACCTGTACGTGGTACCCAAGGAAAGTTGGTCGGCCATTGATTAATTCTCATCGCACCAAACTGCTTCAAAACAAAGGCACAAAGGATGGTTTCAGCTAGGAGAGGTTTGAGTGTGGAAGGCCAGGTTCTTGGAGCCTCCATTCTATTATTTGAAAATCAAAAGGGTTGGATTAGAGCAGGGTTTCTCAGCCTTAGCACTGTGGACATTTGGGACCAGAGAGGTCTTTGTTATGGAGGGACTGTCTTGTTCAGGTAGGATGCCTGGCAGGATCCCTGACCTCTACTCACTAGATGCTAACAGCAGTTCGCCCGGTTATCACAACCAAAATTGTTTCCAGACACTGCCAAATGTCCTCCAGGGGGCAAATTTCCTCTGGTTGAGGACCACTGGATTATAGGTAGGAAGGGGCAAAAGGAGGAGAGAACTCAGCCTCAGTGTTTAAGCCAAGGTCCTGTCTTCTCAGGGCGGCCCCGGCCAAGGATAGAGCAAGGAGGGAGTCCAAGGGCTGGTGTCGCCGCGCAAAACACAATTCCTCTAACAGGCTGTCTGCTCTGGACCTCACTTTGGGCTCCCGAGCTTTGTCAGGGCTCCATAGAAGCCCTCACCACCACCACGACGCTCTGCCTCCCCTCGCCTTTCACACATGCGGCTCCCCGATAACCTTCCACACTCCTAACTCCATGCCCACGTCTGCTTCCAACATGCAAAAGTCAGTAACATCCTGGGCTTGAGTTCTGAGCCTGACCGGCTCGTTCTCCATGTCCATTCAAATACCTGCAGAACCAAGAACCCTTGAGAGATTCCAAACAGACTGAAGATGCAAACCAAGTCCGTCCTCCCAGAGAAGGGAGGAGGGGCTTCCCAAGTTGGGGGAAGGGAGGGGGTGGATACACCCCAGACTGGGCTCCTTGCCTTCAGTGAGGGTCCCCCCCCCCCACTTATTATAAATATCTTAACAATGTCCCTTCATTCCCAAGCAATGGAAGAGGCTCCTTGACCACAATGCGTTAAAAGATATTTATGAATAACATAAATCTTTGAAAATCCCCCTCTGTCCAAGTCCATGATAAATGTTCTCTGCCTGAGGGGGTCTCCAGGGTCTCTGCACGCCTTCTATTCTGCGTGCTGCTCCAGGAGAAGAGAATTCCAAACCCCAACTCCTTTTAAATACCTAACCGATTACAGTTACAAATTGACGTCAAGCGGCATGCGCTGCACCCAGCTCCGTGCCATCAGCACGCACCTATCCTATTTTTTATGTTTTTCAAAAATAAGAGCTCTTAGATGCCCGTCGCAGAGGGGAGAGCACAGTCGCAGCCTGAATTCCTGAGGCAGACTCTCCCCTTACCTGGACATGGGGAAGCGGCTGCTGACAGATTTTTAAAATTTATTTATTTATTCATTTATTAATTTTTAAATTTTTTTTTCAACGTAACAGTCGTGTGTTTCTTTTTTTAAAATTGCACACGTGTCTATAAACCTAATAAATAGGTTTTTTCTTTTTTTTTTTTAATACAGCAGGTTCTTATTAGTCATCAATTTTATACACATCAGTGTATACATGTCAATCCCAATCGCACAATTCATCACACCACCACCCCTCCCCCCCACCGCTTTCCCCCCTTGGTGTCCATACGTTTGTTCTCTACATCTGTGTCTCAATTTCTGCCCAGCAAACCGGTTCGTCTGTACTATTTTTCTAGGTTCCACATATATGCGTTAATATACGATATTTGTTCTTCTCTTTCTGACTTACTTCACTCTGTATGACAGTCTCTAGGTCCATCCACGTCTCAACAAATGACCCAGTTTCGTTCCTTTTCATGGCTGAGTAGTATTCCATTGTATATATGTACCACATCTTCTTTATCCATTCGTCTGTCGATGGGCATTTAGGTTGCTTCCATGACCTGGCTATTGTAAACAGCGCTGCAGTGAACATTGGGGTGCCGACAGGTTTTTAAAGCAGCATCAACCTCCTGTGAGGAAGGAAGGAGGCAACACCTCCTGCTTCACAAAGAGACGAGCGAGGAAGGGAGGGGAAACAGGTAGGCAGGCAGGGACCACGCTCCTCACCCAGGCGTGCTCTGGGGAGGGAACATGACACGGGCCACCCTCTTGAGTCCACCGGCTCGTCCAAAGAGCTCTGCACTGAGGCCTAGGAGACCTTTGCAGGTCACGGTGAGGCTTCAGACCTCCGCCTCCTCATCTGAGATACGGGGCCAAAACTCCTCCTTCTGCCTCTTCTCACGAGTCCTCGAGAAGTCACGTGAGAACACCACTTTGAGTGCATGTGACCAAGAGCCTTGTGAGACAAAAGGAAGAGAGGGACTGAGTGGCCCCCTAGACTCTCGGGGGGCCTTCTTGGTTCAGTGGACAGTGGCCTCTGAGTCTAAGCCACAGACAGACGTCTTGTATGGCCTGAGGTTGGCAGCACTGCAGCAGAGCCCCTGCCACCTCCCTGCCCACAGCCACAGGTGCTCTCCTGTGCCCCCTCCTGCTGATTCAAGACAGGGAGGCAAAACAGGGCCTGGGGGCTGTGGACAGGGCTGGCCGGGTGGACGAGGGGGTCTCCTCTGAAGGCATGCCTAGGATTTCCAGAGCTCTGGATTTCACAAGAGCAATGAAAGGATAAGGAACTGCCTTTCTTTTTATTTTTTTTGTCTTGTCCTTCTATTCTTATTTATTTTTAAAGTTTATTTTATCGAAGTATAGTTGATTTACCATATTGTGTTAATTTCTGCTGTACAGCAAAGAGATTCAGTTATGCATATATATACGTTCTTTTACACAGGGAACTATATTGCAATATCCTGTGATAAACCATAATGGAAAAGAATATGGAAAGAAAGGTATATGTCTACCTGACTTTCTTTTAAAAATGCTGAGTTTAGGAGCCGGGGGGCTGAGAACGTCAAAGAGGTTGTATCATATGAGCTGGAAGGGGGCGCCCATCACTTGGCAGATAGCTGGGACAGAGGATGGCCACCGGGCCGCTGAGGGACCCACCCAGAGACACTTGGGCAGCTTCTGAAGCAGGACGTCGGGCTCCCACGGACCAGAGCTAATGAGACGTACTCAAGAGTTTTTACTCAAGATCCTTCTACTTGCAAGAAAGGAAATTACAATCAAAGTTCTGAGTTTCTTGGAGACTTTGATTCCCTCCCCCTCCCCCCGCCCCCCCATTTCCTTCTTGTTGGCTTAATAAATTTCTGTAGAGGTGCAGAAATGTCTCTCTGGAGCCATAAAATCACAGCATTTTAGAGGAACATCAGAATCAGCAGAGTTTTTTTTCTTAGTTCTCTTCCTATCTGAGCGTCAGTCACGTCAGAGTTCATTCCTGCACTGGGGCTTAAAGGATTTTGATTTTCAAAAGGAAGATGAAGAAGATAGTTTTGGAGGTGTTAAGTGTGGAGCGTCAGGGTGTTTTTCTGGTTTGGCTCCAAGGAACAATTTGATCACCAAGAGTTGTATAGAATGGCATCTAATCTGAAAATGAAATCTATTTTCATTCTTTTTCCTTTTCTTTCTTTTTTTTTTTTTTAATTTTGAGGACTCATCTACAGGGAACAGGGAAGCAGAACTTCAGATAGCAATTATCTGGATCAATGTAAGGACACTGTTTCGAAGATTTTCAGTGGGATTCCTTCCATACAGGCGCCATCGTGGTTCCCACAGAGAGGGCCCTTCCTATTTTCTCTGTTTGTTCCGGAATAATTACAACCTGAAGAGAAATCTGCCTGGGGTGAAAGTCAGATGTTTGGTTCAGATAAAACACAGCCAGCCTGACTGGAAAAGCACAATTTATTCAGCGTCCCTGAATAAATTGTGCTGTGGATTAATTCAGACCCTCAAACGCACAATCAGAGGTACAAGGTTACGAGAATAGCACAATCCACGAATGTTCTTGCTAAAACAACAATTTCCTCCACTTCTGTGCGCTGAGAGAGTTGGGGGCCAACTGACCATTGGCTAAATAGGTCCCCAACATAGACTCACCTTCAAGTCTCCTCATCAGGGCAATTCAAACCCTTCTCCAAGAGAAGCCGCAGAACAAGTGCTCTGAGGAGGCCGACTGTTTCAGCTCCAGAGAAAGCAAGGGTTCCTCTTACTGCAACACTCCTCATCTGTCATGTGGATATCAGGGCTGGCAATGCAGTTAATATCTGTAGTAGGTTGAAAGGGGTCTCCCCCATCAACTTCAAGTCTACCTGGAAGCTCAGAATGTGAACCTCATTTGGAACCTTATTTGTAGATGTAATTAGTTAAGAATCTAGAGATGAAATCTTGGATTTAGTCTGCCTTAAATCCAATGACTGGTGTCCTAGTAAGAAGAGGAGAGGCAGAGAGACACAGGGAGAAGGGCACATGAGGATGAACAAACAGACGTTTGCTGGAAACAGACACTGGAGCGATGCTCCCATAAGCCAAGGGACGCCAGGAGCCACCAGCAGCTGGCCGAGGCCCGGAAGGATCCTCCCCTAGAGCTTTCGGGGGAGCGTGGCCCTGCTGAAACCTACATTTTGTACTTTTGGCTTCCAGAACGATGAGCGAATAAACGTCTGGTGTTTTAAGCCACCCGGTTTGTGGTAATTTGTTATGGCAGCCCTAGAAAACGAATATAATATCTTAGTTACGTGCCACTCCCCAAGTTCTGATGCTCTAGGTTTCTCCCTCTGTAAACCTTTTCTCCTTCGCGCAGCTTCCAAATTGCCGAAGGAAGATGAAATCTTTGGATCCCACTGGTGGGAAGTGAGGAGCTGGGATTTACCCGAATGAAGTGTCTGTGTGTGCTAACAAAACAGCAAGGATACAAAGAGCTATGATGGTAACGCTCGATGAGGATTCAGCTCTTGACAGCGGGCCAGTACCGGGCCAAATGCTCTATGGGCCTCTTCTGGTTAAATCCTTGGGAGGTAAGGGCGATCTTCACCTCTGCTATATCTCACATAAGGGAGACCATGACCCAGAGCAAGTTTCTTGAGCGAGCAGAACCGCCTTTGATTCCAAGGCCCGCAGAGCCTGTGTCCTAAACCACCATTCCGTCTCCCCGTCTCATTCCCAACCCTAACAAGCACCCAAGGGTTGACTCTTGTGACATCAGGCTTCTCGACAGGATATATAAGTGTATAGCACTTCAATAATTGATTTTGATGGGAAATGAAACCATCGCATCACCTATCCATTAATCACTTAGCAGCAGAGCCGATAAATGTCATTCTATCGATGCCAAACTGTTCCATGGGATGAAGAGGCTGCACAGCAGACAGTGGTAAGACATTTCCGGTGCAATCTCTTTTTTTTTTAAAAAGGCAACCATTGGATATATTTGGCAGAGAGAGTTCTGCTTAGTCTGCTCAGGTGCTCGTTTGAACACCCTGTTGTCCTTTTCACAGGAGATGCTGTTGGTGTGATAAAGGATGGGGCTAGTCATAGCCTCTGGTTATAGTGTCTGTATGGATGGAACCGCCTTTGCAGCGGCAGGGGTGGAGACAGGGACACACAGGCAGCTCCAAATGCCTCACTGAGGATACAGAGCCGGCCTTGTTTCCGGGAGGAGGAATTGTTTGTGCTGTTGCTTCTCAAACATGGGGAATCAGAATCACCAAAGCGCTGAACAGAAATACAGATTCCTGGGCCTCACCGCCAAAGGAAATCTGGGTGGGGTTGGGAATCTGCCGTGTATTAGTCATAGTGATCGATTCATAACAAGATGACCAGAGGATGCCGATGCATAAATGGGGGGAGGAATCACTGAGGTTTTCTTTCACTAAAGCAAATACTGGTCAAATTGATGTCAAAATAGTTGCTCCTAGCAACGACCATTCTACTTTCTGTCTGTATGAATTTGACCACTCTAAGTGCTTCATATAAGGAGAATCATACAGGATTTGTCTTTTTGCAACTGGCTATTTCACTGAGCATAAAGTTCTCACGGTTCATCCATGTTGTAGCATGTGTGAGAATTTCTTCCTTTTGAGGGCTGCATAATATTCCATTGTAGGTAGATCCCATTCATTCATCAGTGGATACCTGATTTGCTGCTACTTTTTGGCTATTGTGAATAATTCTGCTATGAACATGGGTGTACAAATATCTCTTTGGGACCATGCTTTCAATTATTTGGGGTATATACCGAGCAGAGGAATTGCTGGATCATATGATAGTTCTATTTTTAATTTAAGGAACTGCCATTCTGTTTTCCATAGAGACTGCACCATTTTACAATCCCACCTACAGTGCACAAGGGTCCCAATTTCTCCACATCTTCATCAACAGTTGTTATCTTCTTTTTTTTTTTTTTTTTTTTTTTTAAATAATAGCCATCCTGACGCATGCAACTAATTTTCTTTCTTTTTCTTTTTATTTATTTTTGGCTGCGTTGGGTCTTTGTAGCTGTGCGCGGGCTTTCTCCAGTTGCAGCGAGTGGGGTCTACTCTTCATTGCGGTGCGCAGGTTTCTCACTGTGGTGGCTTTTCTTGTTGTGGAGCATGGGCTCTAGGTGCGCGGGCCTCAGTAGTTGTGGATCACGGGCTCTAGAGCGCAGGCTCAGTAGTTGTGGCGCATGGGCTTAGCTGCTCCGCGGTGTGCAGGATCTTCCTGGACCAGGGCTCGATCCCATGTCCCCTGCATTGGCAGGCAGATTCTTAACTGCTGTGCCACCAGGGAAGTCCCATAGCTAATTTTCTTTTAAGAAGAAGGATATAAAATATGTTGGTATCCTTTTTTTGAGAGGGACTATCAAACTCTATTCGAAAATATATATTGGCAAAACAACCCTGAACACTGGCTTTGCAGGGGACTGGTTAAGGGGCGAGGTGACAGATTGGCGATCAAGAAAGAAAGAATGTGCTTCTGTGCTCAGTAGGCCTGAGCTTGGCCTTAACTTTCCCATGTCTTGTCGGGATGCCTTGAACAGTCAATTTCCCTTCCTCTCTCAGACTTGGTTTCATCATTTGCAAATAGGAATAAGAAGGCCTAACATGTACTTTTTACAAAATATATAAGTATTGGCAATAATGAGTGAAAAGCACCTGGCACATAGTAGGTGATGAATAAATAGTACCATCTTTAGGAAAATAATGGAAAGTTAAAGAGAAAGGAAACCATAAACAAGACGAAAAGACAACCCTCAGAATGGGAGAAAATATTTGCAAATGAATCAACGGACAAAGGATTAATCTCCAAAATATATAAACAGCTCATTCAGCTCAATATCAAAGAAACAAACACCCCAATCCAAAAATGGGCAGAAGACCTAAATAGACATTTCTCCAAAGAAGACATACAGACGGCCACGAAGCACATGAAAAGATGCTCAACATCACTAATTATTAGAGAAATGCAAATCAAAACTACAATGAGGTATCACCTCACTCCTGTTAGAATGGGCATCATCAGAAAATCTACAAACAACAAATGCTGGAGAGGGTGTGGAGAAAAGGGAACCCTCTTGCACTGTTGGTGGGAATGTAAATTGATACAGCCACTATGGAGAACAATATGGAGGTTCCTTAAAAAACTAAAAATAGAATTACCATATGACCCAGCAATTCCACTACTGGGCATATACCCAGAGAAAACCGTAATTCAAAAAGACACATGCACCCGAATGTTCATTGCAGCACTATTTACAATAGCCAGGTCATGGAAGCAACCTAAATGCCCATCAGCAGACGAATGGATAAAGAAGTTGTGGTACATATATACAATGGAATATTACTCAGCCATAAAAAGGAACGAAATTGAGTCATTTGTTGAGACGTGGATGGATCTAGAGACTGTCATACAGAGTGAAGTAAGCCAGAAAGAGAAAAACAAATATCGTATATTAATGCATGTATGTGGAACCTAGAAAAATGGTACAGATGAGCCAGTTTGCAGGGCAGAAGTTGAGACACAGATGTAGAGAATGGACATATGGACACCAAGGGGGGAAAACTGTGGTGAGGTGGGGATGGTGGTGTGCTGAATTGGGCGATTGGGATTGACATGTATACAGCGATGTGTATAAAATTGATGCCTAATAAGAACCTGCAGTATAAAAAAACAAACAAAACAACTAATACTAAACTTTCATTGGGTTATTTGTATGGAAATATGTGAATATAAATGTTTCAGACATTACATGAAATTTCTAAAAATCTTATATTTGTATTTGTATGGAAATATGTATGGAAATATGTTAATATAAATGTTTCAGACATTACATGAAATTTCTAAAAATCTTATATTTGTATTTGTATGGAAATATGTATGGAAATATGTTAATATAAATGTTTCAGACATTACATGAAATTTCTAAAAATCTTATATGTTCTGGTATAATGTTATAAGTAATAATCCTAGTTATTACTTTAAAATGTATATCTCAGAAATAATTAATTTTCTTGTCAACTGCATTATTATGAACTTTCATCAAATCTTTAACCGTGGTCATTTTTAAGTCTTTTGTCATTTACAGACAGTTCTGGGTGTACTCTGATGATTTTGCAAATATGTTCCTATAAAAGGGTTCCATCTTCAAGAAATTCATGGAAAAGACTCTGACAAGTACAGGTTTCTGGTAACTGACTGTACTGCTGAACTGAATGAATACGCATTTTCAGAACTCTAATGAAAAACTGATGAACTCATAAAAGTGCTAACAAAAGATCAAGATGAAAAAAAAAAAAATTAATTACATGGGACTGAGTGAACTGATGAGGATGAGTATAATTTTTGTGACTTTCTGTCTGAATTTAAAAAAAAAAAAAAAAAATCCCACAAGGACTCAGAGGCAAAGAATATACAAATCAATTTTCACTGCAAAGTAAAGGAGCTGTTACAGTGGAGGATTACTGGACTGAATGTCAATATTATGACATAGTATGAGTGTGTTTCATGTTTGGTAATTGCAATCATCGTTGCTTGTGTTGTGGTCATCCATGTACAATGCTTGGTGTCAGTCTATTTATCTCTTGTAAAAATAAAATACAGTGTGTGTGTGTGAAAAAAAAAAAAAAAGAGAAAGGGAAAGAGAGCAAACTACTTCCTCCACTTCTCGAACACATCCGCACTTATACTCACACATGCACACATGTACACACACGCACAAACATGCACCCTCATACACACACACACACACAGAACCCAGTGAAAGTATCTGACCGAAAAAGATTGGTCAGTATTGGTAAGGTAATCACATTAAGAAAAACAGAAACTGACATACACAGACATTTTAAGACCTAAAATATGTTTTTGAGGGAAGAGCTGCTACAAATGGTACCTGGGACCTGGCGTGCTAACTGAACACCTAACGTCTGGGCCTGAAGACGACACCTATGCAGACCCAGACACACTCAGTCATTAGCTTCAGAAGCTTCACTCCCTAAGGCTGACCAACAAGCAAACTGCCCGGCCTGTGCTGGCAGCAGCCCACTGACCTGATGCTGCAGATGGCCCCAGGAGTCTCTTTTGGACTTGGGTCCACACAGATGCCTGTAACAGGGCAATCGCTCCCCAGGAAGTGGCTGCTGTCCACTCCGTCCGGTATAACCTCTGCTAAAGCCTGTCCCCTGTGGGGACAGGATAATGAAGTAGATGCAGCTGACCTCTCCCCGGGAGCCTTCTCTTCTCTCCTTCCTGACCCAGGGCACACAAAGACACCCCACAGGACCCTATGGGGTGGGTAAGATCACAGAACCACTTTATGAATGAAGAAACTAGGGCCCACGGAGGTAAAGAACATTCCTCAGGATCGCACAGCCGGTAGATGGTGAAGCTGTGATTCCACCCCAGGCCTTTCGAGTTCAGAAGCCAGGCCCTTTATGGGGTCAGCAAACCCCAGCTCACCACCTGCTTTTGTAAATAAAGTTTTATTGGAACACAGCCAAACCCATTCATTTTACAGATCATCTACGGCTGCTTTCCTGTCACAGTGACAGAGTTGCAGAGTTGCAATAGACATCACACAGCCCACAAAACCTAAAATATTTACTTACTATCTGGACCTTTACAGAAAAAGTTTGCCAGCCCCTGTTCTTAACCATAGCAACATTCAATTGGTCAAAGGTCCAGAGGCCTCAGCAGACAATGCAATGGAGGGTTAGAGAGACCTTCCGGATGGAATCGTCAGAGACAAGACCCATCCTCGCATCCTTTACTCACTGCCTCTGACCTTTCGAGTTTAGAATCATCCCTTCCCATTGGCTCAAGAATCACTCAGCTTCTCAGTGCCTCAGTTTCCCCATCCACAACTGGGGAGAACGGCATCATTTCCCTCGTAGAATTTCCACGGCATTTAAATGAGCTCTGTGAGATAAAAGGCTCGCAACAGGGCTTAGCACAGAGTCAGCACTCTACGAACACTTACTTCCCTCTTTCCTCGGGCCTCTAACCCACGACGTTATTCTGTGATTTCAGGTGGCCCTGGTACCTGGAGGATTCACCTGCCGCCAGCCTGCCATTCCATGGGCCATGAGGCCAAGGTACGGACAGGACTCTGCTTTCTGGATAGACACAGAAGCAAAAGGCGAAGTACAGCATACGCAAGGGGCATCCTACCTGCATGGCCACAGACTGTGCCTCATGGGCAAGCATTTAAGCAGAGGTCACAGCTGCCTGGCTCTTAGGCTGCGGGGTCGGGGTGGGGACTGCTATTACATAAAAGCCTTCCAACAGATTCGAGCCAACTGCGTGGCAGTGCCTGACCACCCCCTCTGTAGCTGGAAAGAGCAGGGCTCTGCTGTTGGCCGACCTGGGTTTGAATCCCAGCTCTGCCTCTCGTCAGCTGTTGTGACTTCAGGGAACTAACTGCCCCTCGGTCTTCTCATCTGAAAATGGGGCGCAGTGTGTGGCTTTAACAGTGTCTGCCTACAGGGTAGAAAGGAGAAATCTCATGGGAAGTGTTCAGCACACTGCCCGGCACACAGCGGGCAGCTGATATTATTCATCTTACCTTTAAGGCCCCTAACCTCTCCCGATGACAGGGTCCGTTGCACAGTCGTCGGGAGAAGGCCGTATCTGTGTTCAGAACACGGGCAGTTGCTGGTGGCTCGGTAAAGCTCCAGCTTCCGCGTCTGTCTTTCACTTCCCCTCCCAGCCCCATTCAAGCAGGGGCTAATCGCATTATCAAGATTATCTCCCAGTAGTCACAGAGCTGCTGCCCTGGGACTCGGGTTTAATTCCGTTTTAATAACAGGCTCCTAAGCACATTTGAAAACAAAATTATGATGCCCTTTCATCCCTTCAGCTGGGAAAAAAACCTTCCTAATGTACAGTAACGTACTGGGTTTTGTGTTGCCTATCGTTCCATTGTTTGGATTTTTTATTTTAAAGAATGTGTATTGTTTTGGAGATTGTTGGGGGCTGGGATTCAGGGTTTTTCCCGTTTTGAAATGATTTCCCTGGCAACAAAGGAATCAGCTAGTCTTCCCAGATGCCAGGACCTGCCTTATTTGAAAATTGCCTTGTTGTAGGGCCATAGAGATCACGGTTTCCAAAAGCAACAAACTCGCTTTAAGATGATATATCCAATTCAGGGACAGGCTTGAAATGCTTTGTTCATCTTGTATTTACGGAAAACATAACATTTTACTTTCCCAGGCAGGACTAAGGAGGTGGATGACTTTCTAGAAGTTTCCATTGATTATAAAGGATACAACATATAGTGTTGCCTGTGGGAGATATGAATGGAAAAGGAACTAATTGGGCTTAATGGTAAGCAGAGAGGCTAGGTAACTGACGACCTTTATTCCCGTATCTTCTAACACTTATCCCCCCTTCCCCCCCCCCAAAAAAAACAGTGTCCTAGATTTCATCAGGGCTAAATGGCATCTCTTCTCCTTGGTGACCTATAGAACTACCTGTAATTCCACCATCAGCAATACATTCCTTTGGCTAGATCTGCCTTCACCTGGCAGCCTCCTTTAAAACATAAATATCATCAAAGCAAAAGTAAAAGCTCTTGCAATCTCTAAACATTCCTGTGTGGATTAGGATAACTCCAGGATTACCTGGAATGCCCTGAAACAGCCTGGAGTGGACATACCTGGTAGAGATGGTACTGGGGGTTTGCTGTAGGGGAATATGGGGTGGGGAGAAGGAATACGGGGCTACTGAGAACTCACCAGTGGACAGTGGCCTAAGTGTCTTGTTTTGTGAGTGCCCTTCTACTGCAGAGAATCGAAACCTGGTTCAAGTGATGGTTTAGGGGGCCAAAGCCTCTGACCCTGTGTGCAAAATGTCGTTACATATGTATTTTTTCCCCACGTCTACAGTTCTTATCAGATTCTCAAAGGCAAACCAGGTTGAGTTGGTCACAAGCAGCTACCTCCCAGCCTGAAGACCCCCACTGTGGTTGCTCCCTGCCCCAGATTCTCACCAGCACTCAGGCACATGAAGCTAAATTATTTAGAACTGAACAGAAACATGAGGCTTTCCTTTCTGACAAACAGCTCCGCATCAGAGCCGCCAAAATGTCACAGTTTCCTCATCAGCAGAGAAGCAAATTGTTCTAATCTATATGTGTCTCAGCAGCTAAGCCTGCTTATAATGAAGTATTACCCAAGCACTCTCTGGAGAAGGCATTTCAGACATCCAGTGATTTAAACCACCTCTGCTAAGCTCAAACAAACCAAAACCTATAAAGAGGGATTTCACTAATTCACTCTAATGACCGGGAGACCCAACCAAATACGCTACATTATCAAGGGGATGAGAAAAATAATTAAAAAACGAAGGAGCTGGTAGGTATATAAATTCACTCTATTGAACCAGGAAAATACTGCACCGCAAGTTACAATTTACTCAATGCCATGATACTTGGCTATAGTCTGCTGGTGGATCAGTCAGCCCAGGTAGAGAACCCAGAAAGAGCCGGACAGGCATCCCTAAATCCTCTCAGCCTCCCAGGCTTTGCTTTCTCCACTGCAGGGAGGAGCCAGGTGGAGATGGGGAGTTGGGATCTTGACTGGAACCCAGATGAGTGGTCCTCAAAATGTGGCCCCCAGGCTGGCAGCAGCAACAGCACCTGGGAACCTGTAAGAAATGCACATTCTCGGACCCCACCCCCAGACCTGCTGAGTCAGAAACCCTGGGCCCAGCAGCCCTCTTTTTTTTTTTTTTTTCTTTTACATATGCAGAATGTAATATTGTAGTGACAATACTGAGGTTGATTGTTACAGACATATTTAAACTCTTTGAGTATTAAATGGTTACATCCTTATTATTTATATAGAACATTGGCCCACGAATAAAAATAGAGAATAGCGGCTGGAAATTTATCTCATTCAATGTTCAGAGATAAAAGGGTTAACCAAATTCTTTCCATTATTTTCTGCTGATAAGTCCTTTTTTTTCATATTGAAATCTGATGGCAATTGAATTCTGGCATTTTTTTCCCCAAGCTACTGTATGAAGAGGATGCTGAAGGCCATCGCAATGCAGCACACTGCAACATAAGGACTCTTCCATTCACCTGCTGCTCTTGGAGTGTCTCCCGGAGAGGCAGGAGGCAACTGCAGCTCACCGTGGGGACACAGACACTGGTGGCAGCCATTCCTGGGAGCTCCCTCCACCACGCAGACACTGGTGCTGACGGGGACCACTGTGGAAGCCCCAGCAGTCCTTTTTATTTAAAAAATTTTTTTTGGCTGCGTTGGGTCTTCGTTGCTGCGCGCGGGCTTTCTCTCGTTGCAGCGAGCGGGGGCTACTCTTCGTTGCGGTGCACGGGCTTCTCATTGCGGTGGCTTCTCTTGTTGCGGAGCACGGGCTCTAGGCACACGGGCTTCAGTAGTTGTGGCTCGAGGGCTCTAGAGCGCAGGCTCAGTAGTTGTGGCGCACGGGCTTAGCTGCTCCGCAGCATGTGGAATCTTCCTGGACCAGGGATCGAACCCGTGTCCCCTGCACTGGTAGGCGGATTCTTAACCACTGCGCCACCAGGGAAGTCCCATCCCAGCAGTCCTTTTTAATGGGCCTTCCAGGTGGTTCTTAGGCTCAAGTTTGGGAAGCACCTGCCTGAGTTAGTTAAGGGCTGGTTGCTCAACAAAGCTAATAGCTTCTGCTTTCATGACTGATACCACCAAAGACCTGGGTGAGAGGGTACTGGAGTCCCTGGAGCAGAGGGGCTATTCTGCCAGCCCTTCTCCAACAGGGGGGTGGGCCAGGTGCACGCAGGTATGAGCAGCTGTGGAACAGAGCTGCAGGTATACTCAGTCTCTCAAAGTGCTTCCGTAAACATTAACCAAAGAGGTGACTTGGGCCTTGGAAGGCCAAACTTCTCCTTGGAAGCAGCAGAGAGCCATAAAATGTCCTCCGTCCAGGAAAGAGGGACCCAGGTGTCTGTCCTGGGGAGACCAGGAGGACTTAGGGATGCCTTTCAGGCTCTTTCTGGGTTCACTACCTGGGGCTGACTGATCTACCAGCAGACCATAGCCAAGTACTCATGGCATTGGGTTAAATTGTAACTTGCTGGGCAAGCACACTGCTGGCAATGTCCGGAAACACTTTGGTCGGCACACCTGGGGGTGGAGCGAGTGCTACTGGCATCTATGGGTGGAGGCCAGGGACGCTGATAAACATCCTGCAGTGCACAGGACAGCCCCACAACAAAGAATAATCCAGCTCCAATGTCAATCGTGCTAAGGTTGAAAACGCCTGATTGAGGTAAAGTATTCACTCTTGACCGATATTTATTGAGCACCTACTGTCTTCCAGGTACCATATTGGGTAACGTGCGCCTTCAATCATTTACTCCTGAGAAAAGATGTCAAAACTCTATAGGATACAGCCCACAGGTGTGGGCAGTGCTTGATGTTTTTTGGTTTTTTAAATATATATGGAATCAGTTGTTAACATTTAAAACTCAGGAGATTTCATATGAAGTCTGGGCTTCTAACTTTTCTTAAAAAAATCACAAGGATCTGGCCACACTGGGCCTGCATTCGCTGATGGAGGCAGTTGACTGGAGCCACTGCCTATTTCAGCTGCTCTCAAGTTTGCCACGGTCCCCGCCCTCCCCAGGGAGCTGTATCAGCTGCTGTTCGTCACTGCCCTCCTCACCGCACGTGGCACCCGCAGGTGTATGAACTTGTTACCTCTGCCTCAGAGTCTTCATCCACATTCAAGCTTCCAACCTTCACCCCAGCAATGATATGTCCCAAACCTGCATCCGCAAAGCTTTTGTTCACCCAACCTCTTTCCCCCGAATTCCAATTCCTGTTGGACTGTCCAGAAAAGAATCTTCTCATAGATCCATGACATTGCTGAACCACCCTCCAAAGCAGAAATGATGGAGAACACCCATGATCCCATCAGTAGTGTCAGCACAATTCCTGTTTATCTGTCAATTTCTCCCAATTTATCTGTCAATACTATAAATTCCACATGGCCAGGTACCCAGATATTTATCTCTGAGTCAGCAGAATTTCTCAACCTCAGCATTATTATATTTGGGTCAGATAATTCCCTGTTGTTGGGGGATGTCCTGTGCATTGTGGGTATTTATCAGCATCTTTGGGTTCTCCTCACTGGAGGCCAGTAGCACCCCCATCACTCTCAGTTGTGACAACCAAAAATGTCCCCAGACATAGCCCTAGGAGGGCAAAGTTGTCCCCACTTGAAAAATCACAAAGCTGGTGTATGTCCTGGCACACAGTCAGCAATGAAATGTTTTCCGGATGGATGGATGGATGGATGGATGGGTGGATAGATGGATGGATGGGTGAACCAACAAATGAATATATGACACCAAGTCTAAGGAGCAGGGGGAGGAAGAAGGTAGAAAAATCCAAGGCACAGCCAATTGAAAAATAATGAAGGTGAAGTTAATACAATGACTCTGAAATGGCAATTTTAAACGAGAGCAAAATGGGTTACAATCCCACACAAATTTTCAGGGTTGCTGCTAGTTATTTAGAGTAAAGAACACTTTACTTTGTCATAGATTTACAACAGGATTAAGATTACATGGCTGGGGTAGGACCTTACACACTTAAAGATACAGCTTCCTAAACAGAATTTGTCTTCTGCAACTTAGCTTTTTTATTTTTGTTCCTGAAGCTGGCCCTCATTTGTGGTCTGGTGATCTATTCTGTGCAGACCTCATTTTAGGAGCAAAATGTTCTTTCTGTAACAATTAATTTAAAGCAAGCAAAGGCAAAGTTTGAGAAACTACAGAGTGCTGAATGATTTTCCCCTTGCGGAGACTATTTCTGGCTTGAAAGCGTCTCATGGGATCATCAGTGTCATTCAAAGTACCCCTCTTTTACTTGAAAGAGTTGAAAATGTGAGTAGGGGGCTCTGAGTTCAGGCACACTGGCCCTTGAATCAAGGCTAAGATGCATTTCCCAATTATCAAACCTCATGAGCTACATTATGATTTGTCTTTTCTTCTAATGCTGGAGTTCAAATGGTTCCTTTAGACCCTGCAATTATTCTTTTGGAAAAAAAAAAAAAGCCCCAATCAAAATTTTGGAAAAATAAACCAATCAAGTATTGTTGTTCTTTTCAATGATGCTTCCACAGAATAACGTTAATCAAGACTGAGTTAATGGTTTTGTACCAGGTGATTCCTGTCTGTTTTCAGAAGCATTTTTCATTTCAGAGGTGGGAGGGGGTATAAACCCTGCCCTTCAGGATTTATACATATAACCCCATCTGTTTGGTAGAAAAGATTAGGAGGAGACAGGCAGATTTCTTACTTATTATATTCCGGTCCCTGTTCATTAACAGATATGGAAGTTAAAGAAAACCTCTCCAGTCGTCACCAGCAAACTGACAGGCAGCTCACATGTACAGAGACCCCCCCCCGCCCAGAAAAAAGGAAGGCTAGGACTTCCTGCCACCAAAGCAAGTCTAAATATTTCTTCTAAACACTGCAGCTAGTGAAAACAACATTCCATTTTCAACAACAGCTTCTTTCTCAAGGTTCATAGAGCCAAACACGGCAAGCTGAAAATGAGATGAGGAATTACCAGGAAGTGCTTTAGCTCTAATTGTGATCAAGCCTAATTTGGTCATTTAAAGAACAAACGGTTTTATCTTAATGATGTTCTTGGATTTAAAATGTGTTTAATGAGCTTTAGTGACTTTCTCTGAATGTGAAATTCATACAGTTTTAGGAGAACCGCCTGACCTTCAGCGTGGCAGTTTCCCTCTCACTGTGGCACACTTTTCCGCTCCATATGCACTGGAGCATTGGGGGACAATGTTTGATCTGTCCTCTTTTTGATTCCCTAAACCACAGGCTCTCCATCTGGGGAGCCACAGACCCCAACAGAGGAGAAGGGCCCTTGGTGCCACTTAACGGTCCCAAAACCCACAGGTGCACCAAGCACTACTTTTGGATGGGCTGACCAAGATACCCGTCACATAAACGTGCGTGGTTTTCAGTTGCATGAAAAGGCTGTTGATTAATAAAGTACAAATTTAACTAAAACACTACTGAATTCATAGCCTCTGTGTTAGTTATTTTTATCAGTCAAAAGATATTAAAAGTTGAGCTACATCATATGGGATGGGAAGTGTTTTGATAAAAAAAAAGTTCTCATAGACAATACTAGAAATCACTACTGTTCATTTTTGGAACCATTATAATTCTGTAATGAATTATAATGTTTGGTTTAATGTTTCCTTGTAATTAATTTTTAATATGTATTTGGTATAATGGTATATGACACTGGATGTCCCACAAAACCTATTGGCTTACCCTGCCACAAATGTGCATTGCATGCATACACACACACAAATAGTCATTTCTGTCACTTAGTCTGTTACTTGCTGTGTGACTCTGGGAAAGTTACTAAACCTCTCTGGGCTTCAGTTTCCTTATCAGTAAAATGGGGGTGCCAATAACAGCACCTACCTTCGTGGGATAGTTGAGAGGATTAAATGGCATAGGATTTAGGGGCCAAGCGCTGTGCCTGGCACATACTAGGTTTTTCAACAAATGGTATCTCCCTAAACTTTATCCTCTTTCCTTTAACATCATTCCACCAATTCACACTACATTAAAATGTACAAACAAAAAGCAAGTAGGCACGAAACACTTTTGGATTTTACGGAATCATGATGACTATTAGAATGAAATTATGTTGGAGTGGGATTTCTGGCTTTCTCTCCACCTCAGTTCATCATAGTTCATGCCGTATATTTTTTCCTAACCCTGAGCTAAAAACCACCCATTAGCTTCATTGGTTGCCTTTAGGATTGGTCTGTTTTAAAGAGGATACTTTAATATTAGAGTAATGTTTCTGTAATGTGCCGGCAGACAAACCCTAAGATCCTTAGGTCTGTAATGTAATTACATTCTGTAATGTGCCGGCAGACAAACCCTAACATCCTTGGGTTGCACATGTGTATAAACACCCTCAGGCACTGTAAAAGGCAAAATGTGAATTTGGCCTATGGCAGTGGATCAGTCAGGCTCCGGGTGTAAGGTAAGCCAACAACAACCTTCCCAATATTAAGAACTATAGAGAAAACTGCCTGGGTTAAAATCCCAGTTCTACCAGTTATGTGCTGTGTGACCTTGGGCATGTCACTTAACCTCTCTGTGCTTCAGTTCCCCATCTATAAAGTGCAAAAAACAATAATGCCTTCCTCATCTCTTAAATGTAAAGAATTTATGACTGGGTCTGGCATAAAGTGCCCTGTCAGTGGTCTGAAGATTATACCTTCTAGAAGGGTATGAATCAGAGACTGTGAGGTGCTGTATCCATCAAGCCTTGGGAACAAGGCTTTACTGGGCTGAAGAACTCAGGACCTGGTTACCATCAGAGCAATAATATGATGCCTGCTCCAGAGTAATGGA
Organism: Eschrichtius robustus; assembly: GCF_028021215.1. Taxonomy (NCBI): domain Eukaryota; kingdom Metazoa; phylum Chordata; class Mammalia; order Artiodactyla; family Eschrichtiidae; genus Eschrichtius; species Eschrichtius robustus. Next base: position 11,415,239 of record NC_090826.1, on the reverse strand, counting down.
TGTGTGCTTTGCTATGCTCAGATCCAATGGCAAACAATTCAGGGCGTACTCCATTATTCTAAGCGGTTTGGGAAACCATTCTGGAAAATCCGAATGTGTGGACAAAACTGATGAATGAATTCAAATTCCTTTGCTGCCAACTTAAAAGAACTGGGTGCACCAAACTGCCTGTTTTTAATGTAAGGCTATGAATGGAGTCGTCTCAGGGCAGAATGGCCTCATGCCCAAAAGATTCAAGTAACCTTAACCATTTGCAATTCACCCACCGGGACATGACCCAACGCCTATACTTCACATTAGCAAGCTCTATTATTTTTCCACTTTTACCATTGTGACTTCCATTCTCTCACTCCTGTAAATATTCATGGAAGGAAAACCCCCTGAGTCGAGGGCTCTGTCCTTGTGTTAAATGATGGACTGGAAATTACTCCTCTCTGAAGTGTCCCAGTTCCAACCCCTCCTTCTCAGAATTCCAGGGTAGAGACGTCCAGCCCAGCCTCTCTGCAACTCTAGTCCCCTCCCAATAGTCTGGTCCAAGATGTATGCTGCGGGGGGCAAGCCTGGTTTGTCTTAGATCAGCTGAGATCAGCTGCCCTACCATTGGGCAAGTTCAATAAACCTGTGGATATCCATCAATGAATCTATGCTCCCTAAATGTCACTATTGAACTTTCTCTCTTTTTTATGTTTCTCAGTCTCCAAATAAGATTTCCTTTAAAAAATGTTTTCCATTATAAATTAGTAACAGCACATTCCCAGCATGAAAAACTTGATAAATACAAGAAAGTTGATGGGGGAAAAAATGACCTCTATTCCCGTACCCAGAGCTAACCACTGTCAATATTCTGCCATATTTCCTTCTAGTTTTTTTCTATGCGTAATTTTTTCCCCAGTTTTATTGAGATTATAATGGACATTTAATATATTAGTTTAAGGTGTACAATATAATGATTTGATATATGTGCATATTGCAAAATAATTATCACAATAAGTTTAGTTAAAATTCATCACCTCATATAGTTACAATTTTTTTCTTGTCATGAGAACATTTAAGATTTATTATCTTAGCAACTTTTGAACATCAGTACAGTATTGTTAACTATAGTCCCCATGCTGTACATTACATCCCCAGAACTTATGTATCTTATAGCTGGAAATCTGTACCATTTTTATCCCCTTCTACCCATTTTGTCCACATCCCCACAGCCTGTGGCAAGTACCAATCTGTTCTCTGTATCTGAGTTCAGTATTTTAAGATTTCACATATAAGTGAGATCATAGAGTATTCATCTTTCTCTATCTGACTTATTTCACTTAGCATAATGCCCTCCAGGTCCATCCATGTAGTTGCAAATGGTAGGATTTCCTTCTTTTCCATAGCTGACAAATATTCCATTGCATATATATATCACATTTTCTTTATGTATTCGTCTATAGATGGACACTTAGGTTGTTTCCATATCTTAGTAATTGTAAATAATGCTGCAGTGAGCATGGGGGTGCAGATACCTCTTTGAGACAGTGCTTTCATTTCCTTTAGATACATGCCCAGAAGTGGAATTGCTAGATCATACGGTAGATCTATTTTTAATTTTTTGAGAAGACATTCCATAGTGCCTGCACCAATTTACATTCCCAATTTCTTGGTTGTGATCTTTACATACATGGGATCGTTCCATCCATACAACTTCATACCCTGCTTTCTTCACTTGGGCTTCCTGTCTTGGGCATGTTTTCTGTGTGGCTGTGATTAGGGTTAAATTGAAAAGTCCCTATGGAAAAGTTCCAACTTAGTTTAGTTGAATGATGGGGAGAAGGGACTCATCCTCATCTTTGTTGGGATGATTAGGGTGGTAGAAGAAACTGAAAGGCCAGCTGGGAAGGCAGGACCCTCGAGGACTCGGAGGAGATTGGGGTGAACGAAGCTGACGGTGGGGGGAGTGATAACATGGAAATTCCTGCTAAGCTTTCCTCTCGGGGTTCCTGCAGAGTTGACCTTCAGGGGATTGGGGTGGGGGAGAAATCACAAACTCATGGGCCCCAGGACACAGCTAGACAGACTTCAGAATTGTTCTTTTCCATCTGAATTTATTGCAGCATTTGCTAATCAGAAGGGGTCAAAAAAAGATGCAGGCTTACAGCTTCTATCAAAAACACATAAGATTTCACCACACCAGGCCGGATTCCCATATGGCAACAATAACACAGACGTGAGAAGCCACTTCAGTCTTCAGCCCGGGCATGGCCCTTCTAACTGGTTCACTGCAATTTCCACTCCACCCGCTTCATCATTTACTTACCAACCTAGAGTCTGCAAGCACTGCAGTTTGCAACCCACATCCTAAAGTAACTTCTGGTCTTTTGATCTTCCCCCAATGTTAAGACAATCCAGTAAATTCCATTGCTGGTTCCTCAGTTAAGGATAGAAATGGACAAGTCCTTGTCTAGCTCACCCTCCTAAGTCACCTGTGGAATAAGGGAAGCCCTTTTGAAATAAAGACTTGAACAATGACTCCATGATCCTTATCCTGGGCTGGGGAGTGTGTGAAATAGGAAATGCAGTACCGCAGCAAAGGTGGTCCAGCATGACGGAAGGCGTGTGGGTTCGGATTTCTTTCCATTACTTTTACATAAGTTTGCAATTGGCTGTGGGCTGCTTTGACCATTATTTTTTCATGCAACAGGAAAAACTATGCCCCGGGGCATGATTATTAAAATACGTTACTCTTCTATATTTAAATATTGGAATGGCTTTTTATTTATTTATTTATTTATTTATTTATTTATTTTTGGCTGCATTGGGTCTTCGTTGCTGCGCATGGGCTTTCTCCAGTTGCTGCAAACAGGGGCTACTCATTGCGGTGGCTTCTCTTGTTGTGGAGCACGGGCTCTAGGTGTGCGGGCTCAGTAGTTGTGGCTCACCGGCTCTAGAGCGCAGGCTCAGTAGTTGTGGCTCATGGGCTTAGTTGCTCCGCGGCATGTGGGATCTTCCTGGACCAGGGCTTGAACCCGTGTCTCCTGCATTGGCAGGCAGATTCTTAACCACTGCACCACCAGGGAAGTCCCTGGAATGGCTTTTTAAAATGAGCCCAGGGAAATACCTGCGGCTTAAGATGTAACTACAACATAGGCTAAACATTCCACCACTCGGAATCAATAACTGCCCAGGACTCAGCCTTCCTTTGCCATGTGATGGATATGGGGACAAAACGGGGCGACAAGGGTGTGGAGAGAGGATGTAGAGACAGCGGGGACTTGTGGGACGCTCAGCAAACAGCCTCACATGCCCCAGGGGTCCTGTCCTCAGATGCATCCAACTTACACCTTGCAAGTTCTTGGGCAACTGTCACAAAAGAGGCAATGGAGACAGACTGAAAACAACAGAGTCTCTGAGAAAGGAAACAACCAACTGGAGGTTATTCAGTTGTAAGTAACTGAAACACACTCAGTTCTCAACCAGAGGTGACTGTGTTCCCCATGGACATTTAACAAGGTCTGGAGACATTTTTGGTTATCACGACTGGGCATGGGGGATGTTTCTGGCATCTAGTGGGTAGCGGGTAGGGATTCTACCTGTTCAGTCCCTGAACAGAGAATTATCTGGCCCCAAATGTCAGTATGTCAGTAGCTCTGGGGTTTGAGAAGCCCTGCCTGAGCCCAACAAAGAGAATGTGCTGGAAAGTGAGGCATAGGTGGTCAGATTGCTACTGCCCCCCCCCCAATATCCATACCTGCTTTTTACCATAGTAATGACACGTTTTTACAATAAAATCGACTTTTTTGAGGTGTATAATTATGAATTTTAAAACCTGTATAGATCCATGGAAGCAGTACCACAAGCAGGACATAGAACAGTTCTATCACCCCCCCCCAAATTCCCTGGGACTGTCCCTTACAGTCACACCCTATCCCCACCCCTAACCCTTGGCACCCAGGAATCTACCCTCCACGTCTTCTGGAGAATGTCATATAAATGAAATCATACAGCGTGTAGTCATTTGGGACTGTTTCTTTCACTCACCATAATGCCTTTGAGATTCATCCAAATTGTTTCATGAATCAATAATTCATTCCTTTTTATTACTGAGCCGTTTTGCATTGTATGGATGTACCGCAATCTGTTTATCCATTCATCTGTTGAAGGACATTTGGGTCGATTCCAGTGTCAGGCCATTACGAATAGAGCTGCCATAAACATTCATGTACAGGTTTTTGTGTGAACATAAGTCTTTATTCCTCTGGCATAAATATCCAGGAGTAAGACTGTTGAGTTATATGGTAGATATATGTTTAACTTTATAAGAAACTGCCAAACCGTTTTCTAGAATGGCTGCACCATTTCACATTCTCACAAAAGATCCAGGCGCTCTGTATCTTTGTTACATTTGGTGCTGTCCATCTTTTTATTTTTTAAAATTTTTGTTGACATATAGTTGATTTACAATGTTGTGCTAGTTGCAGGTGTACAGCAAAGTGATTCAGTTATACATACATATATACATATATATTTTAGCTTCTTTTCCATTATTGTCCATCTTTTTAATTGTAGCCACTCTAATAGATGTGTAGTGGTACTTCATTGGGGTACTAATTTGCATTTCCCTAATAGGCAATGATGTTGGACATCTTTTCGTGGGCTTATTTGTCATCCATATGTCCTTTTTGGTGAAGTGTCTGTTTTCATCTTTTGCCCGTTTTAAAACTTGGGTTGTTTGCTTTCTCACTGTTGAGAATTCATCATGTATTCTGGATACAAGTGTCCTGTCAGATATGTGACGCGCAAATATTTTCTCCCAGTTGGTAGCTTGTTGCTTCATTCTCTTACCAGTGTCTCTCATAGAGAAAAAGATTTTAATTTTGATCGAGTCTAATTTATCAATTTTGTCTCTTATGGATCATGCTTTTGGTGTCACATCCAAGCGTAACAGAACTTTTAAGTGGCTCATGGCCACACCTAGCTTTTCTTGTGTCGAAGGGTGGCCATGTCACCAAGTTCTGGTCAATAGAATGTGTTCCTGAAACCCTCCTTCAATGTCAGCTGGTGTGGGTCCTCTGGTCCTTCTTCTAGCCGCTTCTGTCTTTCTTCTCGGAGCGACGTTGTGACAGCTGGAGTACTGCCCTGGCCCTTTAGGCTGTGAGCCACATCCTGGGATGGCACGGTGGAAAGCTGAAGACAAGGCACTTTTGAGGACTTTGCGGAGCTGAGCCCTCAAGCCAGTCTTGGATTGTCCACTTCTGGCTTTTATGCGAAAAAAATAATGAACTTCTTTTTTACTTAGACTACTGTTATTTTGGATCTTCTAATCATCCTTGGCCAAATCTAGACTGATCTGATGCAGGAGGATACAGGGGTAGTTCATGTAACTCACCTTGGTGTCCTGTGGGCCACTGGGAGCTAAACTGGCCATCTGACGTTTTTGACTGCCCAGTATACCTCCTTATTTTGGTATTAATAATCTAAGTGTTCCTCCTGATTCTGGTATTACCACCTCAGTGTATCATTTGGATAAAATCATATGGCTTGAAAGGGACTGATTCTAATTCTTAACTCGATGACCCAGGCCTAACCAGTCAGATTCACAGTGGAATTGCTCCACTGAGGGACAAATGACCCAGGACTTTTGCTGGAACCATTGGGAATGAGGCCCTGTGGTTCATCTGGGGAATATGAGTTCACCGTTACCCACGGCCATTTTGCCACTAAAAAGACAGCCTACCTGAGAATACAGCCAGCTCAAAAAAAACAAAAAAAAAAGCAGAGCCGAGACACGGTTGGAAATGTGCTGAGACTCAGAACAGGGACCTGGGAGCTCAGTTAGCCTTTCCAAACAAAGTGGCATTCAATCTCAGACCTGAAGCAGGAAGAGGAGTTAATATGTAAAGGGGATGGAGGTGAGGATATAGAGGGTGAGGGTAAAGAGCTATCTAGGTGGAGCAAACAGCATGTGCAAAGGCCCAGGGGCAGCCTGACTGCCAGGTCAGAGCACGGGTTGCAAACTTTCTGTCTGGGCTGAGCTTGGCAGTGAAAGGGTGGATCTGTACCAAACTGTAGCTCTCAGGGTTCTTGCCAAGGAAACTGCAATGCACTGGATGGACACTTCTGAAAAGTATTAAGACAAGAAGTTACTAATTACCTAGGGAGGTGACACTGCTAACCCAGCAGAGAAACCAAGCATAGCAAATCTCTCCAAGGTCTGCCCCTGCTGATGGCTACAATTAGAGACCGCCCTGGTACCATGGAGTGCTCTGGACCCTTTGGCATTTCAGAGGCCTTCAGTGGAATGATGGAAATCCCAAACTGTGGCCTCCGGCACGTCAACAGAACACAGGCTTATTCCACCCGCCCTGAAACAGCAATATCAGAGCGAATCCCAGCAGGTCCCAGATGGGTGAAACCTGGCAAACACAAATTAGACCCTAATGTTATTAAGCAGCATTTAATGTAGTGAATAATTTTGAGCTTTATTATCTAAAATATAAAGGGGTGTTTTTAAACTTAGCTGAGCAGCAGACTGAGTTTTCAAAAATACTGCTGTTTCAGGCCCAACAAACCGAGAGGCATTTCTCCAACAACCTTTGTGGCTTTCCAGATCCCAAGCTGTGCCAGTGGGTCCTGCCTCTCCTCCACAACCCAGGGTGCTTCGCAACCACGCGTTACAGATAGACGTCCCCGGCCACCATCCCTCCCCACCACCTTCTCTCTGCCCTCCTAGGGATGGGGAAGTGGGAGCAGGGATTTACAAATTCTGGAAGCCAGTAAGATTCATGGCTGATCGATGGAGATGGGCAGCCCTGTAGGCAGTCACCGGGAACGTGAGCCTCACCTCCTTGCCCTGGATGGCAAGAAAAATCAAAGGAGATGGGTCTGAGTGTCCAGCGGCCATATGGATTGGCCGACTCCAGTTCATCCACAGGCCTACTCTCCGCGTTGCATACCGAGTTAGGAGAGGAGAAACGATCCAGCCAGGGTTATAAAAAGCCTCTGAAATTTACAAACAGCTGCAGAGAGCAGAGATCAGGGGCTGAGGAAGAGAGAAAACTCAGCCTCTCGCCGGAGCCATCTAAGCCCACCTCACCCACAAATGGCCTCTCCTCTGCAGGGCATTTATACCCTCCCAAACCGGCCTATAGCCTCGGGCCCCACTGCCCCCTATGGGGCCAATTTCCAGACACTGGGCACCACGGGGGACATTCGACCACTAAAAGTGTTGATGTTGAACGTTAATTTTTAATGTTTCAGAAAACCATTAAGCTGGTTTCTATTATGCATCGTATTTTTACAGCTGGCCATTTCATTTCCAGCTTGGAAAGTGGCTGGAGGGATCTCACTGGGGATATTTACTAGCTTCCTTGCCCCAGTCAAGGCTTAAAGGAGAGGCCCAAATAGGAGGCCTGCTCTCACTCCATTCTGCCTATGGACCCCCTGGGGGACCAGAGCCCTGACTGAATGCATCAGCCTTTGGTGTTCACTGGGCTTGGGGTGGTGTGTGTCCAGCCTTCTAGGCAGAGGGACCACACAAGGGATGGCCTGAAGAAAGAGCATATGAGAAGTGTTTCAGGGACAGAAGCGACTTCAGGATGGGCAGTAGTACTAGGTGATGACGGAGAGGGAGGCTGGGGAGGCCCCCAGGAGGACAAGAGGATCCACTGAAGGGTCTTAAGTGGAGAAGTAGCAAGTTTAGATTTGTCATGTAGAAGACTGGCTGGAGAGGAAATGGTGGAATGGGGTGAAGCGGGGGCTTGCAGAGCATGGAAGATACGAGGCATTTTTTAATGCAGGTGACAGATGGTGGCGGCCTGTTGCATGAGTGTCCGTGGGGATAGAGAAACAGGACACAAGACCCATTCAAGAGGTACAGGAAAACTCATCCTTGGAGAAAGGCCCTCACCTCCCTGCTGCCTTCCCCTCCACAAACACACACAGTGGTTTTCTACTGTGGCAGGGTCTTGCCCTAACAGGTCTCAACAGGACAGCCATGTCTTAAAGCAACCCCGATGATTTATAACACACGCGTAGTGGGTTGAATGATGTTCCTTCCAAAGTTTATGTCTACCGGGAACCTCAGAATGCAACTTTATTTGGAAATAGTAACTTTGCAGATGTCATTAGTTTAGATGAGGTCATACAGGATTCGGGTGGACCCTAAATCTAATGATGGAGGTCCTCGTTCGACGAGGAAGGGACACTGAGAGACGCAGACACACGGGGGCTGCCATGTGAAGACGGAGGCAGAGATTTGAGTGATGAGTCTACAAGCCAAGGAGCACCAAGGATGGTGGGAAACCACCAGAAGCCAGGAGAGGGACATGGATCATATTCTCCCTCAGATCTTCCAGAAGGAACCGACTTTGCTGACACCTTGATTTTGGACTTCTAGCTTTCAGAACAGTGAGAGAATAAATTTCTGTTCTTTTAAGCCACCCGGTTTACAGTACTTGTTATAGCAGCCCCTAGAAACTAATAGAACACACACATGTATACATACAGACATATGCGCGCACACACACACACACACACACACACACACACACATTTATACATGACGGTGGTTCCTTTCTTTTTTTTAAACATCTTTATTGGAGTGTAATTGCTTTACAATGGTGTGTTAGTTTCTGCTTTATAACGAAGTGAATCAGCTATACATATACATATATCCCCACATCTCCTCCCTCTTGCATCTCCCTCCCACTCTCCCTATCCCACCCCTCTAGGTGGTCACAAAGCACCGAGCTGATCTCCCTGTGCTATGCGGCTGCTTCCCACTAGCTATCTATTTTACATTTGGTAGTGTATATATGTCCATGCCACTGTCTCACTTCATCAAGCTTACCCTTCCCCCTCCCCGTGTCCTCAAGTCCATTCTCTACGTCTGCGTCTTTATTCCTGTCCTGCCCCTAGGTTCTTCAGAACCATTTCTTGTTTGTTTGTTTGTTTTTTAGATTCCATATATATGTGTTAGCATACGGTATTTGTTTTTCTCTTTCTGACTTACTTCACTCTGTATGACAGACTCTAGGTCCATCCACCTCACTACAAATAACTCAAATTCGTTTCTTTTTATGGCTAGTAATATTCCATTGTATGACAGTGATTCTTAACTCTGGCTCCCCATACAATCACCTGAGGAATTAAAAAAAAAAAAAAAAAAAAAAAGAGACCATATCCAGGCCCCACCAGGACTTATTAAACCAGAATCATTGGAAGGTGGAACCAGGTATAATCATTTATAAAAGCTCCTGGGTGACTCTGCAGAGAGCCAGCCTCGAGAACCAGCGTTGTATGGAGATACCTGAGCAGAGTGGTGTTCTGGGGTCAAGTTACCCACGTCCCCACCATTTTCACCCTACGACCTTGGCAGGGCCTGTGATATTTCTGAGTCTCAGTTTTCCTCATCTGTGGAATAGGGATAATATTCTCGCCTGCCCATTGGGATTGTTGTGGCACTGAAATGAGTTAATGCAAGCAAAGAACTCAGCCCAGGACCTGGCATGGAGAAGGTACGCAGTAAATGTGAAAGCTCATATGACTGCATTCCTCTGAATATAATTAGGTCAAAAGTGACTCCACCCACGCCCATTTATATCACCTCTTACACTTTCTGATGAGCGCTACACAGGTTACCATTTTCACTGCACACTTCCCATTACACACTCAAAGTACAAGGGAAATCCCAACACACAGATACACGGAGAGAATATACAACTGGCTCACAAAGGAATGAGGAAGTCAGAAGGGTCCCTGGGCTCTCCAGGCAGCCGGGCATGAAGTGTCAGCTCACATTCCTTGAAAACGACATCCAGCCACTCCAGAAGTCTCCTTTGAAATTATAGCTTGCAAGGTTTTGTCTTCCTGTGAAATGTCTGAACTTCAGGTCGGATTTCCCCTCAAACTTATTAGCTTGCATTTGGGGCAGGTGGGTGACATAACTTTTATCATTTCCTCTGTATATTTCCTCTGGTCTTCTCTCTCTCCTCCCAGGGAGGCTGGCATCTCGCAAATTATCTGAACATTAAATGTTTAGGTTCTCCTTGTTCAAGCTGAGCAGTGAAGTGTGGGCTCAGGCTTGCTGGGAGAGAGTCTGCTCCTTGAAAGTGGTATAAGCCTCTCTCCCTTCCTTGTAGTCAAGTCAGCAACTTGCCCAGCTCTCCCACTGGTGATCAACAGTGGTGGAAAATGCCTTCTCTTGCCTCTGTTTCCCTGGCTGTGAGGTGGGGGAAATGGTGGCCCCTGCCTCCCAGGATTGATGAGTGGATCAAATCTTTCCCACAGGAAACTGTTCAAACAGTGCTGGCGCCCAGTGAGTGCTCCGTGCCAGCGGCTGTTGTTACTGTCATGATTATAAGGGTTTTTAGGGACAGAGGAGAGCCAGAATCACCTAACAAACACAAGGAGACTCCAATCCAAATGACTCAGGGCATGGCATAGACACGACATCAGTTCATTTCGCCTTCTTTGAGCTGGGTGTCAGACAACATTATCACCATCCGAGTTATTCCCCACCAGGACCTTCTCAGAAAGGCTGACCTCTGGGTTTGATTTTTCATTATAATTAGGAATTTTAGAACAGAATGGTAACTTACATCTCATCCCACCCCCTCATTTGACAGATGAGAAACCTGAAGGCCATCGTATCTTGGAAGAACTGGAGAGGGGGACAGAATCCTGGTGTTCTGGTTGCCTGTCAGGGTCCCACTAACACTGTCTCTTCCACTCTCTTCCCAATCCTTCCTCGTTCAGCAGGAATAGTTGCGGTGGGGGAGGAGAGTATATTTTTACTCCTTACCTTTCTTGACAACCATGATTTTCCACGTGCCAACAGACCGGAATGTAAACAGGCACCGCTGAGAGAATAAAACAAATCAACGTGTTGAGAACCAGTACATCACCAGTGACATCACCTGATTCGGGATCGCTCAGCCTTGGCACTGTTGACGTTTTGCGTTTGGGGCCGTCCTGGGCACTGTAGGGTTTTTAGCAGCATCCCTGGCCCCCACCCACTGGGTACCAGTAGGATCCCTCCCTAGTTGTGACATCCAAAACTGTCTCCAAACACTGCCACATGGCCCTGGTTGAGAACCACTGGTCCAGTTACAGGCAGACCTCGGAGATATTGCCGGTTCAGTTCCAGACCACCACAGTAAAGTGAATATCACACTAAAGCGAGTCACACGAATTTTTTTGATTTCCCAGTGCATATAAAAGTTACATTTACACTCTACTGTCGTCTATTAAGTGTGCAATAGCATTATGTCTAAAAAAAACCAATGTACATACCTTAATTAAAAAAGACTTTACTGCTGGGTCTTCCCTGGTGGCACGGTGGTTGGGAGTCTGCCTGCCAATGCAGGGGACACGGGTTCGAGCTCTGGTCTGGGAAGATCCCACATGCCGCGGAGCAACTAAGCCCGTGCGCCACAACTACTGAAGCCCGCGAGCCACAGCTACTCAAGGCCGCGAGCCACAGCTACTGAAGCCCGCAAGCCTAGAGCCCGTGATCTGCAGCAGGAGAAGGCACCGCAGTGAGAGGCCCGCGCACCACGGCGAGGAGTGGCCCCCGCTCGCCACAACTGGAGGGGGCCCGCGCGCAGCAATGAAGACCCAACTTAGCCAGAAATAAATAAATAAATGTTAAAAATTAACAACTTAAAAAAAATACTTTATTGCTAAAAATGCTATCATCTGAGCCTTTAGCAAGTTGTAATCTGTGTGCTGCTGGAAGGTTTGAGCTATTGTGAGAATGACCATAATGTGACACAGAGACACAGAGTGAGCAAATGCTGTTGGAAAAATCGTGCTGACAGACTTGTTTGATGCAGGGTTGCCACAGACCTTCTATTTGTAAAAAACTCAATATTTGCAAACCACAATAAAGTGAAGCACAATAAAACGAGGTGTGCCTGTATTTCACGTCAGCTACAACCCGTACACAGCTGTACCTGAAACGTGTAGACCCCATGAGTGCAGGAAGGACTGCCTCTCCTACAATCTCCTTAGAGAACATGGCAAGGGGACAGGATTGTTCAGAGGGGCCTAAGAGACATCACCATTATGAATAACAGGACAAACAGCAGCAGAGAGGGTAGTAACAGCAGCCGAAGGAACCCCGACTTAGTGCTGGGTGGGTGCCCAGCCCTGACCCAGGCACTTGCCAGGGATCTCACATCAACCCTCACGGCTGTGCGGGGCACCCCAGACGGAGCAGTTAGGGACTGGCCCAAAGCCCCAGAGCTAGGCCACTGCACAGAAGATGTCTGCATTTCAGAACAGTGTGCTCAAGTGATCCACTACATCACCTCACCCAGTTAACACCACCAACCAACAAACAAACTGATATTTCTGAACACTTAGCATTAGCCAATACACGTGACTTGACTGGACATTCATTACATCCCTTCTCCATCCCCTTCCCCGTCATACCCCATCATGGTACCCTATGGAGTAGGTACCATTCTCATCCTCCCATTTCACAGATGGGAAAACTGACATTTGCAGGTTGGGGGAACCTGTCCAAGTTTACTCAGCTATTACAAGACGAAGCCAAGTTCTACCTGAAGCACCTGGACTCCACAGACTGATTTCTGAGCCACTTACCTCCTAAACATGTTTGAACGTGCACGCAACAAGCAAGGGTGAACTTTCAAACCTACCCATCCCTTGAGTGGATGCGTGCTGAGGAAGAGGTGTCAGCCGGCTGCAGGGGGAGAAAAGCGCACTGGAAGCATTCTGCACATTCCAGCCCTGGGAACCGTCTTTCCTTGTCAGCGCTCTGTGACCCTTAGGACCCCCCTCTAAAGCCTGCAGTTAGCTCACCAGAAAGACCCGCCTGCCCCCGCCTGCCATCCCTTATGAAAGGCAGCTTCACTAACAAAGCCAGCCTGTCCTGGGCTACATAAACAGGATGTAACTGAATGGGTGGGGGAAGGAAGCTGAGCTGTCCAGATCCACAGCCCCAAACACAGGCAGGCAGGCAAGAGCTCCCCGCCCCACAGATGACAAGGGCTGGTTCCTCGCCTTCAAATCAGCATGCTATTGAGAGACCAGGGATTAGAAGAGATAAGATGCTTTGTTTAGGGTGCTGCAGGCTTAACAGAACCTAAATATCCAACCTCTTGCTAACGTATAATCCATTTTCCGAAGACAGATTCTCTGTGTAACAAAGAGGAAAAATCCTTAGTGCTCTTTCATCTTCTATCAGCCAGGCTTGATAAAAAATGGAGTTGGGAGGCATTTGGTACATACCACCCAGGAGAAGTTTCACTCGGAAGGAATAGTTCAACTGTGAGCGTCGTGTAAGTGCAGTATTTTGTGCACCAGTTGCATTACAATAAATGGCATCGATTGCCTTCTGGATACACACACATAACTCCTTGTCACGTTAATAGGAAGTAGGCATGCAAAGAGAGGGAAAAGAATGGGTCCCTCTCTGCAAACTCCATATTTAACAGTAACCCCAGTCCCACAGTGCTGGACACTCCAATGGGGAGCCCCCAAAAGCAAGAAAGGTAAGCAGGATAACATGGAAATCAGAACAGAACAGTGCACAACCCAGAAGTCACATTCTGGGTTATGCAATTGTGGCATTTTTCTTTCCACTCCAAATTATCATTTTTTGGTTGGCTTCTTAAAAACAGAATAGTAAAAGTAGGCTGGTTTCACATCTGTCAATTCAAGCTCTCTCTTAACCAGCATTAATATCATGGGAACTTATTTTCATAATCATGTCCCCAAGGCACAGTAGGAACCTAAAGTAACTTCTAAATCATCAAAGGAAGAATTAATTATGTTCTGTGAGTATGAGAGTTGAGGACTGTGTCTTATTCTAATGCTTTATACAGAGAATATCTGTATTAGTTTCCTACTGTTGCTATAACAAATTACCACAAACTTAGTGGTTTAAAAGAACACAGATTTATGACCTGACAGTTCTGGAGGTCAGAAGTCTGAAAATGGGTCTTTTAGGGCTAAAATCAAGGTGTCTGCAGAGTTACGTTCCTTCTGGAGGCTCTAGGGGAGAATCTACTTCCTTGAATTTTCTAGCTTTTAGAGGCCACCTACATTCCTTGGCTCATGGCCCCCTTCCAGCAACGACATCTCTCTGACCTCTGTTTCCTTCATCATATCTCCTTCTGACACTGACCCTCTTGCCTCCCTCGTAAGAATTCCTGTGACGATGTTGGGCTCATTCAGACACTCCAAGATCACCTCCCCACTTCACATCTGCAAACGCCCTTCTGCCACGTGAGGTTCTGGGGACTAAGACACGGACATCTTTGAGGGAGCCAGTATTCTGCCTACTGCAGTGTCTCATAACCAGAAGAGCTGATCATTTGAAGTGTACCTTTTCCGCCCTCCCAAAGAGGGGACCATCTTTATAAAGAGGGAGTATCTTGAGTTACCCTCTCAGCCAGGTACGGAGATACATTTGCTCAGCTCTGGCCACACACCACACCTGGCTCAGCTTGAAAGAAGAGCACCAACAAAGGTGGTCGAGGTCGAGAATGCAGATGATGCCTGTGGGACGAAGGCAAACAAGGGGGCCTCTGCAGGGCTGGTACGTGGAGCCTTGGCTTCCTGTGCTGAGTCCTAGCTGAGAGCAACGCAAGTTCACTTGGATGGGGAGAGATTATTATCTGTGGCTTTGGAGGTGGGGCAGGAAAATGGGCAGAACTGAGATGAGCGAACTAAAAAAATAAAAATAAAAATAAAAGCCCCAAAGGAAGGATTCTCCTGCTGTTCGACTTCTCAGAACATTCTGGAACTCCCACCTAAATCTTCAGTCCACTTACTCCTTTTAACACAGACAATTCCTCATCATTTGTATGTCGCCAAGCCAGCTTTTACCATAGAAGCATTTTTCCCATGTAGATACCAGGGTAAGTCTTTCCCTGATAAAAGGATTCTTCTATTTATGGAAAGGTTTACATCTAATTCCCTTAAAAAGCAACTGCTAGAGATGTTATGCTTCATAAAAGTTTGATGTAAAATAACAACAAGTATCCCCCACCCCCAATGCATTCAAAACAGGTTTTAACTGATCACACTACTGTAAACATTCTCCTGGGTCGGGGGAGATGCCACCCCTACCCCGCCCCGGACAGCATTAGCTACATTAAGTGAGATACACCTATAAACGACAATGGGGGGAAATGAGAATTAGAGCAAAGCCCCCAAGAAACCTGAACTCGAGATGGGGTTGCTTCACAAAGCTGCTCCCTTTCCTGCCTTTTTTTAACTTAACAGTTTGGCAATCATGCTTTGGTTTGACAGGGAACTGTGAAAACGTGTCACTTTGTCATCTCCAAACTTCTGAATCCAATCAAAATAACATTTATTAAAAACCTGGGCAGGCTTGCCAGAATTTGTGCTGTGATATTAAGAGAGTTGACCTCCCCCGGGTCTCTGTCACCACTTTTCTTTCTTCCTTTATAAAAACAGCAGACAGCTTCAGATACACAACCCACAAAGGTGCATTTTATCCACAAGCTTCCTCAGCAACACAAGGGAGCCACTGCCTGGGGATCTTCTGGGGAAAATCCAACCAGCCCAAGGACGCAGGCTCGTGTGCTTGAGCTCCCTCTCAAGCACACAGTGTGATGTGAGAAGTTGTGATGTGCACAATCTGGAGTCACACGTCTCCACCGCGCACGCCAGAGCCGCCTGCTGGAAGCTGGAGAGTGATACTGCAGCGGCGGCGGCAGAGCCCTGGGGTGGGAGGAAACAGGACCTGGAGCCAGAGGGCCTGACCCCCATCTCTGCTCCACCGCTCACCAGCAGTGCCACCTCTTCCCGTCTGTGCAACCTTTCCCAGGCTCAGTCTCTCCAGGTGTGATGTATCAAACAGGACTCTTTTGGTTGCAGTTGATGAAGATTTCCAGCCCCAGCTAGCTTAAAAATAAATAGCATATATGGGTGCATGCAAATGAAATATACAAGGATGAGAGACTTGATCCAGGCTCCAACTATGCTCGTATGCTAGTTCCTACCACCTCTTGGCTCATATACCACTCAGCTCTTACCTCATGGTAGCAAGGTAGATGCAGCAGCTCCACCCTTTTAATCTTCCAGGTCTCAATGCAGAGAGGGCCACTTCCTAGTAACTTCCACAGAAGCTCTCGAATGCATTCTGCTTGGACCTCTAAACTAATATTGGTGGTCAGGGGATGTAACTATACTATTTGGTTTAAACAGCAGGATGTGGAATGAGGGGATGGGGGGGATAGAGGATATTCCACGAACCTCATAGCCTAAGAGTCAGGAAAAGATGGATATTCAGACCCAAAGTGGGGGCTTTTGCCAGAAGAGCAATGGATTTGGGGTAGGGGGTAATTAATGTGTACTACTAGTGAAATTATGTCATAAAATAATGACTTTTACATTTATTGTGCCTTTATATGCTTTATCTTACTCACTTTTTGCAGCAATCCTTCCAGATAAGGTATGTTATTATCCCACTTTTTTATTGATGAGTGAACAAAATTTCAGAGAGGTTAAGTGTCTTCCCCATAGTCACACAGCACATAAACTACAGTGCTGGAATTTGAACCCAGGCCTGTCTGACTTCAGAGTTCATGGTTTGTCTGCTGGACTACACGGGTGTTGAACTGTGGTCCACGTAGGGTGGGGAATACATTAGAGGGGAATCATGGACACACCTTATATTTATACAATTGACCCTTGAACAACACAGGTCTCAACTGCTCGGATTCACTCATATGTGGATTTTTTTTTCATAAATATGGTAGCTGTATTTTGGTTTTGTGGTCTTTAACTAAGTATGGGCAAAGTTTCTGTTCGATTAGTGATCACGATACGTGGAATCAAAAGAACTAGGGTTTAAGTCTTGAGCCTATCCAGATGTTTCATCTTCCTGCCCTAGGGTGAGTCATTTATGAATTCCTTTGTCCTTGAAGCAGAAACTAGCAGTACTTGGATTCTCAACTGTGGGAGGGTTGGCACCCCCAACCCCCGAGTTTTTCGAGGATCAACTGTATTAACGTAGCACGTTATCGTTTTCAAATCACGGCCACAGTTGGCATCTTGCTGGATCCTCACGATGGCCCTTTGGGGGAGAGGTTATTCCTATAATCTTTTATGGTTGAGGGTACTGAGAAAGGCAAAAGGACTTGCCTGAGGGCCCTGGCTTGACCCTGGACTTTTAGTCTGAGTTATTTTCTCTCCACTTTGCACACTGTTGCAGAGAGACAGGAAACACCCACTAGCAGTTGGCATAAAGCTGGATTGTGAAGGACCAGTTTGAACGCAGCATCAGGAGAGAGCCTGGGGCATCCTAGGGACGGTTCGTTTTAGTGGCCCCACGTCCGTGTCTTTTCCCTTGCTCTGCTTTTTGTTTGAGGACCCATCCTACCCTCTTTGTGGCCCACAAATGTTAGGGGAGGTGTCACAGTGCTGTACTGGCCCGAGAGCCAGTTGTGTGCTTCTGTTCCCACGCTGCATGTTCAGTGGCGTTGCACTGGTTGCTTAGAATCACCTGTGGCAGGAAAACTTACTCTAGAGGAATCAGCAAATGCTGCACTTGTCTTTTTGTTGTTGTGTTGTTGTTACTTTTTGTTTGTTTCTTGGAGAGCCAAGTGCTGCTCGTTTACCAGCCTGCCACTGGGTTTATGCCAACTTTGGGTCCACAGCATGTGGCTTGGGTCTAAGTAAACAGCATATCCCGGCGTATGACTCTCCCTCACCCACCGCCCCGCGTCCGCTTCAGGGACTGCATCAGAGTTAGGCATATGATCCAACTGATGCAATGAGACCTAAGTCTGGGACTTTGTCTCGAAGACTGGACAGAGTTAGCTCTTACCCACTGGGTGTGAGCAAGGAGTCAAGGTACTTCGGAGCCAGTGGCAGCCATCTGGGGACAGGAAGGGAGAAGACCGCTATGGGCGACAGAGTCAGCACTGCGGAGGCAAAGATGCGTGGGGCTGGGTCACCTCAGCCAGGCTGCGGCGTCGGTCCATGCTGGAAGTGCACACAGCCCCTGAGGTTTTCAATCAGGCGAGACCCTCACCATTTCAGCCAGCTTCACCTGGGATTTCTGTTCTTTGCAGCTTAACCACATTGTAAGTGACACAGTCGCACATCAAAGGGACAAGCCTACAGAGGAGGGGGCTGCCAGGGACAGCAGCAGCGAATAAGGCAAACCAATGCACAGAAAAGGCTCTCAGGGAAAGAAGAAATGCTTCTGACAGTGTCGGACACTGACAATTAGACAGAAGCCAACCTCAACACCGTCCACTGGTTTTCCATGAGATCTCTCCAGATGGTCCAATGATCGGTGCCTTCAAGATGAACGTCTAAGATGTGACAGTACTTCCAGCTTTGTTATGGCTCAATGATGGAAGCACGACAGGTCGGTGGCAAGAACGCAGCTGACGGGAAAGGCTCTCCTCATCTCTGAAACAGGGTTGGTGGTACCCACCCCTTGCAGGGTTACTGCGGAGATGAAATGAAATCGGGCAGGTTTGTGAAAACAGATTCCGAAACAGGCCCGGCATTCTCCAGATGAATTCCATTTACATGTGCATCTGAACTATTAGACCACATAAAATGCCTTCGTTTCACTTGGAACAATAAATGAAAACTCTTTTGACATTTGAAGCATTTCATGTCCCTGTGCTCCCAGAGAACGGTTCCATTTAACTTGAAAGGGGTTTTCAGTGTAATTCACATTTAATGTTATGAAAGCATTTCTCCCTCACATTGGGCTTTATCTAAATTTTTAAACGAGGCCTAATTTACAGGCCCCAAACGACTTGGCAAATTCCCTGCAATCTCATTGAAAAAGTCCTGGCTGCCTATATGCTGCGGGTGAGTTCAAAGACCGCTTTGTCTCGGGTGCCAACTAAAACTAAAATTACTCCGCCAACAAAGGGTCGTCCTTTCAAACAAACCCGCAGAACCCATACGCGCACACGGCACCCAGAGCTGACCCCAAATCCAACCCCCCGGCAGCACGAGCAGGAGGCCGGGTGCCCTTTATCATGTTCTATAGTAGTGGAGGTGGGGTGCCCCATCCCAAGCGGCGAAGATAACTTCAGTGAAGACCCCAAATTTGTTCACAAGTGGACGAGGGGGCGACAAAGTCAGCTCGAGAGAGACAGGAAGAGAGAAAGTTACATATCTATCCTGCCCACCTTGTCATCACCTGTCGGACACAGCATCTGTATTTACACGTAACCCAAATGCCAAGGAGGGGCCTGATGGGCATAGAACACACCGGTGCACCCTGAGCACGGCCTGCTCCCAAGGCACCTGGATGCACCCGCACAGCACATGCCAGGCCTGGGTGCGGAGCTTCCTTCTGGGTGGTTGTTTTTCGCAGGGGGTCACACTACACGGAACACGAACTGCCCTCTGCTTTGTCAATGGCTGTGGAGTCTCAGGGGGAGCAAGCTGGGGTGGGAACCATTTCACACATATTTATTAGGTAACTTCTAGGAGGCAGGAATGTGCTAAACCCTAGGGATGCAACAGGCGATCAAATCAGACACAGCCCCTGCCTTCACAGAGCTTACGGGGCAGTAGGAAAGAGAGCAGATTCCATCAATAGCAACACAAGGGGAGGGAGGGAGGGTTGAGTCCCTAAATTCCTGAGTCAGATCGCACCAGGCCTGCCTGTGCAGAAATGCCTCCTCAGCCTTCCCAGATCGCTAGCTCTACGTTCTCGCCCACGCTGCATGCTCTGGCCCAGCTTCCCCTCTGACCCCATCTCTTACCGACCCCCTCCTACTTGCTGAGCTCCAGCTACATCGGCCTCCTTGCACGCCTCAAGCACACCAAGAGGCTGCAGCCTCACAGGCCTTTGCATCTGCTCTTCCTCCTGCTCAATGCTTAGATGCTCACCCCCAGGGCTCGCTCCTTGCCTTCCCTCCCTGCTCTCTGCCCTCCCTAACCCAGACCTAAAGGAGCCCCTTCCCCCCTCACTCCCTGTCTCCATATTATAGACACATATGTTTACTATCTCTTTCCCCTGCTCGTCCGTCTGTTCACTGCTTTCTCCCCAGGGCCTCCAACAGCACCCGGAACATAGAGTAGATGCTCAACTTCTATTTCCCGAGAGTCATGATAAGAGACTAGAAGCGTTATGGGAGCACACAGTAGGAGCACAGTCCCTGGCAGAGCTTGGAAAGCCTCCCGGAAGCGGCCCTTGAGGGTCCGTTGGGCTTTTTTTTTTAGTGAAGAACAGAAAAGACGACTGCAAGCAGCATGAACAGCTTTGAGAAGTCTGGGAGAGGCTTGGAGAACGTTGGCGTGGCTGGAAGGCAGGCCATCGGTGACAAAGGTGAGAAATGAGAACAGGGAAGGGGGCAGGGTGGGCTCTACAGTGCCTGAGGAGCCACAGAGAGCCATAGAGAGGGTTTCCAGAAGCAGAATCACACAGAAAGCCTTACATTTCAGAAGGCCCTCTTGGGCAGCAGTTTGGAGAGAGCAGACAAGATGATAGGCTGGAGGTAGAGTTGCAGGGGGGGTCAGTGGGGAGAGATGCTTAGACCCCAGCCAGGTGGCAGCCCTGGAGAGAGCAAGCCTGGCTCTGGCTCAGGAACCCTGGTGTCCTTGGAAAACGTGCTTGACCCATTGGACCTCCACTGTCTTATCTGCCAAATGGGCATACTGAACAGCACAATCCGCAGTTGTAGGAATTTGTGTCAATAACGTCGCTTCTGCTGGAGTGCAAAGTTAATTGTTCTACAGAAGCAAGCTGTTATGACGATGACTAGCTTTACTGGCTAATGGCTGAAGCTTTACGTTTTCATCCTAGCATAGCACTTAGCGAACGTGTCGGAATCGAAACTCTGATGAATCTGAATAATGGTGCCATTTGATTGACAGCGCAAAGTCATTAATTCAGGAGAACGTGTACAGACAGTGCGAGAGGAACAGAGCAGAGTGAAAGGCCTCTAATGGCACTTGCACGCTCCCAGCAGGGCTGAGTCCGATTGGCCGGCACCTTCATTCTTCAGTTCCACCAGGTATGATCAGCAAGAGAAGAATCTTTAAGCGCTGTGCCAGCTCTTCTGGCTCAAGTCAATCCTCAGAGAATAGCATCTGGAGCTACATCTATGACATATCATATATCCCTCTGAATCTCTTAGGTCCCCTGAAAGACAAAAAACCAGTAGGTGTCTAGGTATGACTATGGGTGCAGGCAGGCAGCCAGGGAGAGAACGTCTTGATTCCTTGGCCAGCTCAAATGACCGTCCCGACCCCACACCCTCTCATTTCCAAGTTAGCTGGAAACAGTACATGAGAGCGAGTGTGTCTGTCCCTGGCAAGAAATCACACTGTACCGCGTCAACCTCCCGCCCTCTTTCATATCGACTCATTGCCTGCTGAATTGAGAGACTTTTGAAAAGGAGGATGATGATTGAAATTTCACATAATTACATTTTAAAATAATGCTTTTAGCTTCCCCCAACTTCAGTCAAAACTCCATCTTGTCAAAATAATCTTAAAGGGCTTCCCTGGTGGCGCAGTGGTTGAGAATCTGCCTGCTAATGCAGGGGACACGGGTTCGAGCCCTGGTCTGGGAGGATCCCACATGCCACGGAGCGGCTGGGCCCGTGAGCCACAACTACTGAGCCTGCGCGTCTGGAGCCTGTGCCCCGCAACGGGAGGGGCCGCGATAGTGAAAGGCCCGCGCACCGCGATGAAGAGCGGTCCCCGCACCCCGATGAAGAGTGGCCCCCACTTGCCGCAACTAGAGAAAGCCCTCGCATGAACCGAAGACCCAGCACAGCCAAAAATAAATAAATAAATAAAAATAAAAGTAGCTATACAATTTAAAAAAAAAAATAATAATCTTAAAGTTTTGGTTTTTTTTTTTTGTTGTTGTTGTTAAACAAAGATTGATGAAATAGCACTGGAAATCTTTTAGCTGCTAATTATAAGTCAAGCCTCTTTGGGGCTTTTTCGGGATATCTCTTTGACTTCTCTAAGTGACTAGTTTGGTCCTCTGCTTTTAAACTGTTCATTTTCCACTAGTGGAGAAGAGTGAAGTTTCTTCCCTGGTTTTAATTACAGTCGGAGCGTTATCCTTGGATAATATGGAGGGAGGCTGCGTGATAGGAGGGGACCACTCTATTAATCAGGGATGAATCTAGTATATGCTGAAGGCTTGTACCCTGTCATTACATTACCTTGTTGGTCTAATTAGTGGTATTACCCTCTGAACTGTGCGCAGAAGCTTAAAGAAATTCAACACATGCAGAAAACATGCTCGAGGGGAAAGCAAAGAAGGCCTAATAAAGCATTGCTCATCGCACCTTGGGTGCTGCTGCTAATTTCTTCCATGATTACTACCTGAGGGTGGTAATCCTCCAGGGTGGGAGGGTGGAGGCGCCCTCCAGGTAACACAGGCTGGGCTCAGGCAGGTTTCTTAGAAATGATAGTGTTGCCTGTACTTTGGTTTCTGGCAGGGACCAGCAATTTACCTGTGGTATTTAATGTAGAAAACCAGACATCACCTCATCAAAAACTAAATGTTGTTCCTGTTTGTTCAGGTGAAGTTTTGGGCAATGTCTGGTGGGAGCAGGGGTGGGGGGGTAGGTGGGAGGCTTGAGCTGAAGGGAAGGAGAAGGTCTTTCCCTCTCGAGTCACTAACGTACCTCAAAAAGTAAGATTCTTATGAAAGGCTGAACTTGACGGTATTAATTACCACAAAGCCACAAGCTCCACCATTAGAGTATAAACTCTTTGCAGACAGGAACCAGGTGATGTTCAGCACACGGTAAGGACTTAATAAAGGTTTGCTGAACAAATGAATGAACTCTCTTTACCGAGTCCTTAGCTGTCAAACGCACGCTGTTTGGCCATGCACGGTCTATGGGGCTTTGGTTGAATCCTCAAATCTCTTTTTTGTTTGGTAATTTAAAAAATATATTAAAAAATTGACATCCAAAGAAGTTAAGCAAATTTTCTGAGGTCATACGGCTACTTAAGGAACAAAGTCAGGATTAGAACCAGGTTTGTTGGATTCCAAACGCCTCCATTACAAGATGAATCAGAATGACTAGATCAACGCATGATCTGAATTTCATTTCAGGTAAGGCTTAAAGGGGAAGTGGGGATTTTGACAAGTATTAATTAATATTTTACAGAAGCATAAGAAATCTCAAGGGTACCTTATTTTGCTAAGTATGATACCGTTTATCACTGTTGTGGGTTTTTTTTAATGGCCCATGGAGGCCTAATATTAAACAAACCCATACTTTCCAATCAAAATATATCAACACAGTCTCCCCCCTCCCAAGATGGAGTTTCAGCAGGCTCACTTTTGGGGACTTTTGATTAGTCAACATTTATTAAATGTCCACTGGGTTTCAAAAGAAGTCAGAAGCATATCTGACCTCAAGAAGCTCACAAGGCAAAGGAGATTCTTCTTTTAAAATTGCCCCTTTGACTGATGCCGGGGAGGGGAGATGCTGACTTGGTAGCTGACCATCTACAATGGACGAGGTTGGAAGATTCTGGTCCCCACGCTCCCACACTTTATGCCCTGCCTAAGCAGGCTTTGTAAGGTTCCTTGGGATTTGCAGACTTGCACAGCCCAGTCTGCAAAGACGCCTTTGGGAACCACTGTGGTCCTAAGAGGTAGTTAGGGGAGGAGACGCCCCAGTGGTTTCTTATACTCCATTGTTTTGCAAACCAGAGAAAGCTAAAGGCACAGCAGAAGTTAGGAGAGTCAGAGCTCTACTTAATGAACATATGGATTAAACACATGTACCTTCTGCATTTAGAAGCAACAGAAATCTATCTGTGAAATGCAGCATATATTTTTCAAAAAAAATACATTTGCAGCACAGTCACCCTGAAGACCCTGGCGAGGGTCTGGGTGCTACAGGCAGTAGCCCCCCTCTTTCCACCCTCCAGCCCACCGATTAGCCCCGTTAGCAGATGACAAATGACTTGGGTGACCTTGGTCCAGTCCCCAGTAGACCAGTGCACAAAGGATTCAGCCTCCGTCTCTAGCAATTGTCTTTTCCTTTGGCAGCTCCCCTGGGAGGTCAAAGCTCCAGGAAAGCATCCTCCCTGGAACTGCCCATCTGCTCTGTGGTCCTCCTCCAGGCCAACAAGGAAGTTCCTACACAGAGAGGCTGCCGGGATGGCTCCAGCTTCCAGGACAGGCAGAGGTGGTGAAGATCGACCTATGCCACTGAACTAGCACATTGATGACGATGATGAAGACCCTTTCACTGAAGTCTACTATGTGCAAGGGGCTCCCTGAGAGATTTCCAGGTGTATCATCTCCTAGGATCCTCACAACAACCCAATAACATAGGTATTATTATTATTTCCATTTTAAAGATGATAAAACTGAGGCTTAGTGAGATTATGTACTTTGCTCAAGGTCACACACAGTAAGTGGCAAGGCTGGGACTTGAACCCACAATGGTTTGATTCCAAAGCCTCTTACCCATTGTGGTAACCAGCTAGCTCCTGCTACCCTACATCCCTCTTGATCCATTTCTTCTGAATTTGTGGTGCTGTACACTCACAGAATACAAATTTACTTTCAAGTTAAATCCTCGCAACATGGGAATCCCTCAGTGGATTATCTACACCAAAGCATCTTCCTGATGGCAGGGATTACCCACATGGAATTGAGGTTCGCTTCCAAGTGACCTGCTGGTAGGGACTCGGGGGGCAGAGTTCAATTCCTTTCCTCACCACTTATATACTGAGTGACCTTGGGGCAAGGCCTTAGCTCATCTAAAAACCAAGGATAATCCACACTAGTACCTCACAGGATTGTTGAGAAGGTTTAAAAATGTAATCCACCTCAACAAAGGACACCACTTTGTAGGTATGTAGTCAAGTATAATAAAAATTAAAGGTGCTTAGCACAATTCCTGGGACATAATAAGCACTAAAAAACCAGAGCTAGTTTTATTTCTTCACAAAGTCCCCAAATCAAATTTTCACAGTCCATTTTAGCCAGAGATATTCTCTCTCCTTTGAACTTCTAAAGGATGTTAAAACTTCTCTTAGAAATTCCCTTTCCAACTTGTATTATGTAATTTATGCACATAATGTTTTCTCCTCTTTTAAAAAAATATTAGGTGAGAACCTATTAGGTACCAGGCACTACCAAATGACTCTGCATTCACCATTGCATTCCAACCTCAAAGTGAGCTAGACTCTACTGTATTGTGCTGTTTTACAGATGGGGAAACTGAGGCCCAGGGAGGTTAAATAACTTGCCCAGGGCACACAGTAAGCAGGCAGTGAGGCGAGGACTCAATTCCAGGCCATCCACTCTGCAGCCTGGACTTGTCACTGTTTGTTGCTATAAACGCCAGACTGTAAACGTCCCAGATAAGGATCTAGGTCCGAACTACTGCCTACCTTTACCATCTGGCACAGTGATGTCCCATACTAGGGACTCGGTAAGTACTGTAGAAAGAAGGGGAAAGTTTCTGCAGTTACACAGTCACGAGTTTCCTCTGACAACACGTGCCCAAAGTCTACACAGCAGGGCTCCCTCATGGACTGGCCGAGACCCAGGAAACCTATCCCAGCTTCCCGCTGGGAACACGGGGGCGGGCAAAGTGGACATTTTGCCAATAATAACAATGATGATAATTACAGTAATGATCACAACCCACACTCGTCGGTCGCTTCTGCTATGCTGTGCGCTGCTATCTGCGCCTCCCATGAATGCACACATTTAATAATTAACCTCAGCAGCTCTCTGAAGTAGGTGCTCTTATCAGCCCCATTTTACGCCTGAGGAAACTTTCAATTTAAATAGAAATTTTGGAGCTTCAAACAATTTCAAAGTTATCTAATTTTTCCGCTACGCTTACAATTTAGGGAGAAGCAGATGGCACACTTGCGGAGACAGCACACATACACATATAGATGTATGCATATATACATAGATCTTTACCATTATACAAATGGGCAAACTGACACTTAGGGTAAGGGTTGCAGTAAATTGATCTGAGGAGCTGATCAGATCAGAATAAGCAAATCCATAGAGTCAGAAAGCGGTTAAGTGTTTGCCATGAGTATGGGGGGGAGGGAAGGTGAGTGACTGCTTAATGGTACAGGGTATCTTTTCGAGGTTGATTAGAAAGTTCTGCAACTAGATAGTGGTGATGGTTGCACAACATTGTGAATGTACTTAATACCACTAAATTGTATACTTTGAAATGGTTGAAATGTTAAATTCTGTGTTATGAGTATTTTACCACAATAAAAATAATGCCTTTTTCATCGTACATGGGGTAAAATCCAGATTCTTTATCTTGGTTTACAAGAACCTTCCAAATCTGTCCTCTCCACCTGCACACTCACTCTCATTCTCTCTCAACTCCCACTATTTACTTCTCCCATCACACCCAGGCCTGGAGTGTGGCTGCTCCCCCTCCGAGTCATGCATCACCCCACCGCATCTTTACTCCTGCAGGAAGCCCCGCCCAGACCCCCTCGTACACTTTCTGTGCCAGGAGAAGACCCACTTGTCCTTCAGGACTCAACTCAAGCACAGCCTCCTGTGATGTCTACAACTGAGACCTCACTTCCACCCGGGCAAAGTGTCCCTTGTTGACACTTTTACATACCTTGCAGGTACGACTATCATGGTACTCATCACAGTGTACTGTAATATATGCTTTCAGACTAGAGAGGAGCACGTAACGCTGGTTAAAAATATAGGCTTTGGGGGTCACTGGGACACCGTTCAAATCTTAACTCTACCTGCTGTGTGAGCATGGACAAATTACTTAACCACTTTGAGCCTCAGTCGCGTCGTTTGTAAAAAGAGGGCTAATAGTAATACTTGATGTGAGGGTGAAACACAGAAATACATAGATAGCTTTGAGAACGGTGCCTTGCCCTTCCGAAGCACCCAGTAAATGTTAGTGTCATTATTATCCCCTTCGTCACCATCATCCTCCCTCGGCCCCAGTAGCTTACGAGCTCCATGAGCCCAGCACAGGACCTGCCATAGAGCACACACGGGGCAATATTCCAGTGTGTTTCCACGGACATGGGCTATACACCTTACAAACCAGATCATGCAGCCCAAGTAAAACTGACCAATTAGAGGGAAGCCAGTTCTGGACTCAGCAGTCACCTCTCGGCACTTAAGAACTTCCTTTGCTTCACAACGAGAGCTTGAAATATCAGTAGGCAAGCTATAAATAATGGGGGAAAAAATAATGCAGAATTTAGCTGAGGGTTTGTGAGTACATCAGCGGGGCTCTCTCTCCCGGGGAGGATTATGCACGAGCTGTCGGAGATAAGACTTTGGTCAGGCGTATGTAAGGGGAGCGCAGACAGCAGTGGGCACTCAGGGAGTCCCTTCTGCCACCACCAAACGGGCAACCTCATAGATCAAACCACAGAATAAATGAGGACATTAAGGCTTCATACACTCTGGGATTTGTATTTGAAATGCCAAGATCCCTACTTAAACTAGCCCCTCCTTGAATGATTTTTTTGCTGTTGCTTTCAAAAGAAGTCACTCTTTGGCACCACAGGTCTTCAGTGGGAGGCTTTGGGCCGTAGTTTTCAATACTCACAGCTGATATTTATGGAATCCTTAGCACATGTGTGCCAAACACTTAACACAGGGCTTCACGTATATTAACTCACTTAATCTTTATGTAAAAACCCTGTAAGGTATGAACTATTATCAGCCCTGTTACATAGATGTTATGTGAACCAACAAGATGACATGCTAGGAGGTGGTGGCATTGGTAGTTAAACTCAGGAATCTGAGTCCAGCTGAAGGAATGCAGTCATACAAACAAGGCTGTTGGTCTCGCAGGGTCCTTGAGAGACTAAAGAGAAACAAAACGGGAAGTTCTAACATCCACGGTGGCTCGTGACACCAACAGAATGACCAAAGGTATGAGCCATCTTATCCCCTGAACTTGTAAAAGGCAGCTCAAACAGCCCTCTGAGGAGCTGGCTGAAGAGTGAATAGCTATCTGTGGACACCCACCACTATATCACAAATGGTTGGGAGCAAAATAAATGCAAATGAAGCCACGGGGGCAGAAAACCAGCCTTCCCAAGTGTATCTTGCCTGCATTGAAATGCCCTGATTCTACCCCTAAGCTTAATATTTCATGAGAAAGGCAACACTGAGATCGCCACTCCAAGAAACCCAGGGGAGGACAATCAGGATGACAAATGCAACCCTCCCCCTTGTATCTCAGAAATGCCGAGAGGTGTGGGTGATGGGCTGAAATACCTAAACAAACCAGAGAGTGAGCCTGTGGCTGAGGCTGATTAATGGGTAGAGGGGCCCAGCCCTCACCTTTATTTACATTGCTTGGAGCACATAAACCCCAAGAAAATTTAGTGTTTTAATTTGGGCATCTGGCTTGTGCTTTTCTTCTCTTCTCTTCTCCTCTCTTCCCCACCTCCCTCCCTCCCTTCCATTAATGCGCAGATAATATAAGGCTGCAGAGTCACAGGCTTATATTATCTCTGCTTAAGCCAGGAAAGACAATATTCCCCAAACTAAACAATCTAAGATATTCTTTAAGGTGGACCTGATTGACTTGGCGATACTGCTAAAGGTCACCAAGTGTAGAAGTTCAGAAACGGGACGGCCTTTAGCCAGGTCTCATCCAGCGGGCTCATTCTGACCGATCCAATGTCCCAGCCCCTGAGCGGCCGTCTGGGACACCTCTCCCAAGTTGTGGAGGTGGAGGTGGGAGTGCAGGACCCGGGTCTTTGGTCAGACAGTTGGCATCGCAAGTCGGGGCAGAGGTTGGAGCTTCCCTTTTTGTCACTCTTTAGTCTCGGGTACAGTCAGGGCTAGCATCCAGTTCTCTTGGTTCCCCAATGGGTCCTTCCCCCTCTGCTCTTTCCTCCTTCGGCTTCCGGCAGAAGGCGAGCACCTTACACATCCCAGTATCCTAGCACCAAGGACCGGGCCTCATCAATCAGAAAACGCGCCTAGTGGAGGCTAAGCGAGCAAGTAAACAAAGAACAGCCTAGACCCACCCCGGGGCCTGCTGGGAGGCCGTACATGTACGCACGTTGATGGCACCAGTTTACGACCTTTCCGACATTCCTGGAGGACTTTACGACATTCCTGGAGGACGTGCCAAGTGCCAGGCGGTGTGCTCGGCTCTCCAACACACCCTCTCCTGTGATCTCACAGCTCTGGGGTGTCGAGGTTAGTGTTATCCCTGGGGGCAAACTGGGGCCTAGACTGTAAAGCAGCTTGCCCACCACACACAGCTAACACGTGTTAAGAGAACAGGATATGCATCCAAGCAAGGGACTCGAGATTTCTGTCCTACGCTATAAACGCTGAACTTACCTGTGTCAGCATCTTAATTTGTTCAAACAAGTCATTACAGTGAAAGCCAGTGAGACGCTTTCCTAGTCATTACTATCTTCTCAACTTTCTCTGCGTTGTACCCAAATGACAGCATACTGTTACTGCTAAACTTTTGTCTTCAATGGCCCATCTGAATGCAAAACACAAGAAAGGGAAGATCACATTTGGTGTTCTTCCTATTTTTTTCTCCCGAACTTCTAAACCCAGTGTGGGAGTAGCTTTTCCAACACGCCTGGCAGATGGTCATCTAGGCTCTGGTGATGACCACATCCCTCTGGACAGCTCTCCTGTGAGCCAAAACTTGCCTCTCTCTGATGTTCCCGCCTAAGTCCCTGGTGGCCCACCAGCTAAATATTAACCAAACACAAAAGAAAAGAAATGAAAACCATTTACTGGGTCTTCCAGTTGATTTTTTTTTTTTAATTTATTTATTTATTATTTATGGGTGTGTTGGGTCTTCGTTTCTGTGCGAGGGCTTTCTCTAGTTGCGGCAAGCGGGGGCCACTCTTCATCGCGGTGCGCGGGCCTCTCACTATCGCGGCCTCTCTTGTTGCGGAGCACGGGCTCAAGACGCGCAGGCTCAGTAGTTGTGGCTCACGGGCCTAGTTGCTCCGCGGCATATGGGATCTTCCCAGACCGGGGCTCGAACCCGTGTCCCCTGCATTGGCAGGCAGATTCTCAACCACTGCGCCACCAGGGAAGCCCCTTCCAGTTGATTTTAATTGCAGGTAATAAACCACTGTTAAAGGGAAGGTTTATAATAAGAAGGTGCCTATTAGCTTAGGGTGTTTGCAGTGGAACAGTGAAATGATTTTGTGAATGCCATCTTCTCTAATAAATCTGAATGCTACTGGAGAGATTAGGCCATTATCCAGCGCTGGCATAAATAGAAAATGATATGATGCATCACACGCTTGAGGGGTTTTAGGAGTTAGCCGGAGATGGGGCAGGATGACACTAGTTAGCGATGACAGTTGGCCAATCAAATCATATTGCCCGAAATCTAGTTTAGGGCCAGTTTTGTTATTCTGACTATAGCCAGTGTTTTCCAATATCCATACCAGGAAGTCACCATAGAAATTTCTGCCTAAATAAAGAAGGGTTTTCTTAAAGCCAAGGGTCCAAATCATAGATTTATCTGATTGTGTCACAGCGAGGCAGAGCTGAGTTTGAGGAACAGAAGAACCGCTTAAAATCAGAAGGCTCAAGGCCTGGGGCTGTAGCCATAATTTTCCAAGGCACTTATTGAGCACCTAACTGCACATGGCATTGCTGAGAGCCGCATTGCACAGGGCTGAACACACATGTCCAGATAGATGCATTCTGTAGCCACAGTCCCAAGCTGTGGGCCACAGAGAGTCTGGGTGGCCAGAGAGAGTGACTTAGAGGAAGTCCAAAATCCACATGTCTCCAATGTGCCACCTGTGGACAGAATGAAGCATTTTTATTGCATGTATGTGCCATTATCTTTTTTTTTTTTTTTAAAAGGGTCATGCACTTGTTAAAAGTGCTTTAAGTGTATTTTTATTTTTTTATTTTATTTTTTAATTTTTTTAACATCTTTATTGGAGTATAATTGCTTTACAATGGTGTGTTAGTTTCTGCTTTATAACAAAGTGAATCAGTTATACATATACATATGTTCCCATATCTCCTCCCTCTTGCATCTCCCTCCCTCCCACCCTTCCTATCCCACCCCTCTAGGTGGTCACAAAGCACCGAGCTGATCTCCCTGTGCTATGCAGTTGCTTCCCACTAGAGTGAAGTAAGTCAGAAAGAGAAAAGCAAATACAGTATGCTAACACATATATACGGGATCTAAGAAGAAAAAAAAAAGGTCATGAAGAACCTAGTGGTAAGACGGGAATAAAGACACAGACCTACTAGAGAATGGACTTGAGGATATGGGAAGGGGGAAGGGTAAGCTGTGACAAAGTGAGAGAGTGGCATGGACATATATACACTACCAAACGTAAAATAGATAGTATGTGCCATTATCTTTGAAATATATGCAGATGCAGAAGAGGCAGCCGTTTAAGAATGTTACTGAATTCAATGCATTCTTTTGCATTTATGTATTTTCCCAGAGAAATAGATAAAAAATATAACTGCTAATATGTAGGGGACAGAATTCACTGAAAATCTCTCTCTTTATCTCTCTCTCTCTCCATCATTAAAAAGAATATATGTAAAAATATGGATGGCAGGGCTTCCCTGGTGGCTCAGTGGTTGAGAATCCGCCTGCCAATGCAGGGGACACGGGTTCGAGCCCTGGTCTGGGAAGATCCCACATGCCGCGGAGCAACTGGGCCCTTGAGCCACATTTACTGAGCCTGCGCGTCTGGAGCCTGTGCTCCGCAACAAGAGAGGCCGTGATAGCGAGAGGCCCGCGCACCGCGATGAAGAGTGGCCCCCGCTTGCCGCAACTAGAGAAAGCCCTCGCACAGAAATGAAGACCCAACACAGCCAAAAATAAATAAATAAACAAATAAAATTTAAAAAAAAAAACAAAAAAAACCCCACATACACATCCACGTCAAGCTCTCCCCACACACATTGACTTGGACCATATGCTTCTCAAATTAAAAAAAAAAAAAAAAAAAATGGATGGCAGAACATTAAATCCAGATGTAAACCAATGTTGGAATAGCCCTCTTGGCTAAAGTTTAAACCATTGAAAACTGGCTCCTGGCTAATGTGAGAAGCGTATGCATGCTCACAAGGGAAGTGATAATTTTGTTGATACTAGTTTGGGTACCTTATTATCTGTTTCATCTGAATACCACCTACCACCCCAGCCTGCCAGCCTTTGTGAGTTAAGCTTTTCAGTCCTTAACCCTCCCTGTCCATTCTTGTTGCAGACATCTGTATGATTTCTCATATGAACCATTTATGGATTCTGACCGTAACCTCAAATACAAGTCTAGGTACATGTGTGTTTAAAGGGCTGGAAAGCATACTCAGCAGGACGTCATAAGAAGTCTGGCTCCTCCCAGGGGAAAGGCCTCTAAGCAACACAGATATCAGGAGAAAGACCTGGGATCTGGGGAAAAAACGTCCAATCTTGCCTATGGGGGACAGAAATCAGCTGGAGAAATAAAGAGAATTTCATTCCAAGGTAGGAGAATTCAGAGTTCAATAATATACTATGCTATTAATAATGAAGAGTTCTATCTATTGAATCCCAAAGTCCACCAAGCTTTGTGCCAGGCACACTATGTGTTATTCCATTAACCCAGGGAGTAATTTTCCCCCCAGGAAAAAACACTGGGCAATGTCTAAAGACTTTTTTGGTTGTCACGTTATAGGGGTGCTACGAGCATCTAGCGGTGTAGACCAGGGATGCTGCTAAACATTTTAAAACGCACAAGTCAGCCCCCCACAAAGAATTTTCTGGCCCAGAATGTCAACAGTGCTGAGGCTGAGAAACCCTGTGCTAAACCATCCTAATCACTCTAGAAAGGAGGAATTATCGGCCTCGTTATAGAGGAGGAAACTGAGAGCTGTAATGTCCCACAAGCCAAGTCATATCGCCCGGATCTGGATCGGATCTGTTTCACTCCCTTAAACCCAGGTATCTGCTGTATTATCTTGAAGATGGAAATGACCTCCTCATTTCCTAAATAAGGAAATTGAGGCTCAGATGCCAAGTGTCTCGCTCTGTATCTCACTGCTACTGGTGATTCTTTGTCCCTTCACAGTTCGAGGTCTGTGATGATGACTAATCACAAATGACTTCACCTCAAACCATGAAGCTGCCAACAAATGTCTCTTTCTCTTGTCCGTTAACCATTACACCCCTAGTAATTAACTTCTTGTTTCTGCTCCTTTAACACTGTAATCTGGTGGTTTTATTGCTCACGTCTAATTCACTAGCTTAATCAATCATTATTAAGCTCCTTCTGTATGCTAAGCACTGTAAAGGTGCGGGATATAAATGGGTCAGAAGGCAAATGGAAGAGAACTGCAAGTTCAGGGGTTGGCAAATTACAGCCCAAGGAGTGCCTGTTTTTGTAAATAAAGTTTTATTGGAACACAACTACGCCCATTCATTTACTTATTGTCTATGGCTGCTTTCACATTACAGCAGCAGAGTTGAGGAATTATGACAGATATCCTATGGTCCCCAAAGCCTACAATATTTACTATCTGGTCCTTGACAGAAAAAGTTTGCCAACTCCTACACTAGCTCCATCATTCAAGCCACAAGAGCAAGCACTGAAGTGAACTCCCAACTGAATCAAGAAGCACCTTCTTTCATCTCCATGTGCAGCTATAATATCTGTTGGCAGTGGCGGGAATCCTAAGTGTTTAATGCTAATACACATCTAAAACTCAAAAACACTGGGTAATGTCTAAAGACTTTTTTAGTTGTCACATTGTAGGGGTACTACGAGCAAACATTTTGATCCTTAAAAATACTTTCTGATCTTCTAGAGCCTATTATAAATAGATCTTCAAATGCATTTCAAATGTATATTATTTCTATTTTGCTATAAGAGGTTTGGGAAGCCTTTAGCGACTGTTCCTCATCACACTGAAATGAAACAGAGATCAGAGTCCCAGCCAATAGATTAGCTGCTTAGGTGTCAGTTGACTACAGCGGGTTGTCTGCTGCGCTACAGAGGCCTCCGGGTTGATAGTTCCTCTCCACTCTCCTTGGGTGCACAGCAAAAGACCCCAGTCTGATTTTCCCTGAGTTTTCTGCCACACTGTTGGACTTCGGTCTGTGGATGAGATTCCAATGATCTGAGTACAAGGTCTAGATGTGAACTTGGAGTAGCAGGAGGTCCACCAACTATATAGGCATTTACAGCCACAACAGCTGTAACATTGAGAACATGTGCCTACACAGCCAACAGTTTAGGTGGACAATTTAAACCAACATGTTTTGGATGGATGTTAACTCAAAGATTCTGATAAAAGAGATCCTAAAGGTTTCAAAGTGTCTCCCTGAAGGGGCAGGGAAGAGAGAGAAATTAGGCAGATTTACTGTGATGGCTACATCCTGCCCCCGACACTCAGAGAGTACACACATCCACATGCTAAGACCATAGGTCCCCTCACAGACGTGCTTCCCGTATTCAAAAATCCTAAATGACGGTGGTGTCAGGTGGAAAAAATTGTCCTCCATACGAAAGTCATTCCCAGATCCAATAAGACAATCAGGAAGTTTCCCGGGTGCAAACCTGCTCCAGTTTACAGGTCCCTAACTGCTTTTAAGGGAGGCCAGAAGGAGAGAAATGCTACGTTCAGACATGAATAAGATAGGTCATTGAAAGAGAAGTCAAATGATTGAAAACCCCATGGAGAGGATGAAAGAATTTAGTGTAAAAAGATTAAATCTGTAAAACTGGATTGCCCCTTTACCATGGGTAGACATTGGACATGGGAGCTCAGAGTATGAGAGCACAGTCTTGGGGTGATGGTGTCACCATCCAGGTCTTACAAGACAGGGTGGCCCATGCTCAAGAGGGCTTGGCCAAGGCAAGGTCAGATCTCACCCAATCATAAGTTCCAGGGCGGGCAGCCCTCTGCCACCATTGTGCAGTCACAGTGGGATCTTGCAGTGGGAGAAAGAGGGGAGAATTTGGTTCAATGACAAGCTCAACAATCTTGAACAAATCAGTTTAAATCACTGTCCCTCAGTTTCCTTATTTGAGAAATAGATTGCTGTGTCTACTTCAATTCCATCCTATGGGCCAGTTGGTAGGATCCACAGAGACAAAGCCTGTGCAAGTCTCTGTATACTGCAAAGATCTGCAATGATCTACAAAGATCTGGGTAGTGATATACTCTAGTGCTTCCCTAGTGCCTCCTGGGTGCAAAGGAAAGAAGAGTGGATAAAAGCAGCAGAATCCTGGAAAAAGGATTCTGAGCATTGGCTTTGTGAACTGAGGATGCTAGACCAAGCTTTTGCTTTAGAGGCAAGGTGATAACACTGAAAGTGTTGAAGGGTGGATTTTGAGTTATCCCATGGTGGAACCAACCCATGAATCGACCAGTTGAGTTTTAACAAGGTTCTATTCTATTGGTCCATGATAATGACCCACACTGTAGAAAAGCTGACCAGAAATAATGATCCTTCTCCAGAGGACTTCCATTAAGACTTGAACATGCCTCCTTGCAGGGCTGCTTGGTACCAAGTCAAATAGTGAACAGAGCAATCTGAGCACGTCTGCTAGCTAATGGGCTAACAGTCTCTACAAAATGGCAGCCAGGCCTTGCCTTTCTGTTAACTCCCAAATCTAAAGCTGTGTCGAAAAATATTCCCAGTTTTTTCTTGCTTCGCATGGTAAACCTTGTAGGAACAGGAAAAGCAATCTACTTGATGAATGCATTAATTAAGATAATCAGTATACATATAATCACAGGTCAGTTCTCCCCAGCCATCATTCATCAAGCTCTATGGTGCCACAATTGCACTCTCCAGGGTCAGTATCAAATTTCTAAATTTCATACCTTGCTATCGTCAGGAAATGGTGAGCACAGAATTTCAAATGGCAAGAATGAGGGGGAAAGGGTGACATAAATCCCACTGTGTTCCAAGTTGCACTTACTGAATTAAAGACACCATCCTCAATGGTTTAAAAAAAAATTCAAGTTAATCAAGGAAAATGAACTAATTCATTTGTTGCAGCTGACAAGAAGCCCCAGCCTTGGCCAGGAAGATAATATATACAAGGGGTGAGCTTATTTTGAAAGATGCAGAGCTATACCTGTATTGAAATTCATATCTTTTCTTGTTCTATTTGGAGAAAAAAACCCAACTATTATTCAGGGTCTAAACCCTGTTATCATCCACATCTTCTTTCTCCTTAAGAAATGCTCTTTGAGGGAGAAGGTCCCAGCCAGCAGCTATTCTCTGCAGTATCCAATCCCAACCTACCCCCAAAGTTGCACTCTAATAATCTCTCGTGGGCAGTTTAACCTTAGTAGAGAATTTAATGTATTTTCCCAGCATGCTTTTCTTACATATTGCCACTGCCATGTACATCTGTGAAGGCTTCTGTATTTGTCACTTCATCATCTATTTTCCCATTACACCTGTCTAGACCTTTATTATAAAATGTAATTATACTTCCATGTCAGTCACACCTACTAGCCTACGAGCTCCAAGATAACTTGCCCCATATCTTATTAAATCTGTGGTCCCTGAACCTATGTGCTCACTCTCTCAAGCTAGATGGAGACAGAGAGAAGAAAGGAGGAAAGGAAGAAAAGAAAAAAGAAGGGGAGTGGGAGGGTTGGCCTGTAAGCAAAAAGACAAAGCCATCCTCCTGGCATGTCTCTGTGCTGCCTGGCACAGTATCTCAATATTCCTTTTTTTTTTAAATTTATTTTTGGCTGTGTTGGGTCTTCGTTGCTGCATGTGGGCTTTCTCTAGTTGTGGCGAGCAGGGGCTACTCTTCGTTGCGCTGCACGGGCTTCTCATTGCGGTGGCTTCTCTTGTTGCAGAGTATGGGCTCTAGGCACACGGGCTTCAGTAGTTGCAGCACGTGGGCTCAGTAGTTGCAGCACGCAGGCCCTAGAGTGCATGGGCTTCAGTAGTTGTGGCACATGGGCTCAGTAGTTGTGGTGCGCAGGCTTAGTTGCTATGTGGCATGTGGCATCTTCCTGGACCAGGGATTGAACCCGTGTCCCCTGCACTGGCAGGCAGATTCTTAACTACCACGCCACTAGGGTAGTCCTCAATATTCTTGCTGTAGTGAAGCAGGTGGGCTCCAGGGTCAGCTGAACCTGTGTTCCAATCCAGCAGAAGACCACTGTCTAGATCTTGGAAAAGCAACTAAACCTTTCTAAGCCTCAGTTTCTTCATTTGTAGAATGGAGGTGAGAACATTATCTAACTCGCTGTGATAGGAAAGTCAGATGAGAAAATGTCATCAATCACACCCCACAGAGTCTGGGAAAGTCCAGAAAAAAAAAAAAAAAAAAGCCTCAACAGATGCTGGCTATTGCTATCACTACCCTCTTGGATAATCTTCAAAGTCTCTGCAGCTCCCCATTTCTGATCCTGCAACATCCCTTTTCCTAAAAATGAGTCAACCCCCTGCTAAGAAGCTCCGGGGGCCACTGTCCCCTTTCCATGAAACTTTCAGTCCTCTCTGTGACTCCCTCCAGCTGAAGCCCAGCAGCAAGGCAGAGAGAAGGGAGATTCTCACATGTGAACATGGCTCGGCCACTGAACTGCCCTCTTACCTCTGGCCAGACACCAGTCCTTCCTGGCTACAGACTCTCTGGCAGTGACAAAGCATCTTTCGTACGGGGGAGCACTGAGGATTTATGATCAATGACTTAGTGTCTGACATGCAAATCCTAACTATAATTGCCACAACGCCAGCTTTAGAACAAAAATGATTTCTTGGGCAGGAATGGGAAGAACTATGCAAAGCTGTACAGCATCCTGGCTGGGACAGCAGGGAGTCTCTGGAGGCACGTTTACTTGGGATTATATCCTGGCTCTGCCACTCGCTAGCTTGGTGACACTGGGCAAGTCACATAACCTTCCTGGGCCTCAATTTTCTCATCTGTAAGGTGGCCAACCCAGGACTTACCTCAGAAGGTAGTTAAAAGGATTAATTGAGATAATGCAGGGAGAGGGTTTAGAACAGTGTTGACCTATGGCAAATAAACACAATTAAAACCATCTGTCATTAAACCAATGATCTTCATGTAAAACACGACAAGTCGACCGAATTCCGCACACTCTGTAATTTAAAAAATCATGGATTCATTCATTCATTCATTCAGTCAACAACTATTTACTGAGCTCTTGCTATGTGCCAGGCACTGTTCTAGGTGCTGTGAATGGAGCAGAAGACAAACAGATGAAACTCTCTGGTCTCACAGAGGCGCCATCCTAAGACTCACAACTGGGGCCTCCTCTAATGCCTGGCATACAAAGTGGTTCTCAGCCAGGGATGATGGGGCCCCCAGTGGATATTTGGCAACATCTGGAGACATTTTTGGTTGTTACAACTGGGGTGTGGAAGGTTCTACTGGCATCTAGTGGGCAGAGGCCAGGCATGCTGCTAAACATCCTACAATGCACACAATGCCTCCCCCCCAACAAAGAATTATCCTGCAAATGACAACAGTGCCAAGACTGGGAAACCCTAGTGTAAAGGAATCTGTGAGTAGTTATAGGTCTTTTTATGGGCGTGGCCTTGGGCCACTGGGGGCCACTGAGGCCACTGGGAGAGAACTCGGAAAAGGGAAAGATATGGGTAGGAGGGAGAATAATAGGACCACAGGATACCAGCTTTGCCTGGAATCATCCTTCCCAAGAGAGAATGCATACAAAGTCTGAGAAGTAGGAGGCCCCAACGCCAGGATCAGTATGGTTCTTTTCGTTGGTGACAGGTGACCCTTGGGTTGCTCACCTTGCAAGCAGGACCCAATTCCCTCTTTGTCAGTTAACCTCACACCTAAGGGAGAGGTACTCCTGCTTCCCTATGATTTCATATAAGGACCCAGAAATTATCATCAGTTTAGGAAAACATTAATTAAGAATGGAGACAAGCCTACAGCTCCGTCAACCTTCCTAATGAACAAACCGAAAGATATTTCTGATTTAGGAGACAATACTGTTTAGGTTTAAACAGCGGAGAGCCCCGGTGGGTTTGAATTCCTGGATCAGTCACTACCAGCCGAGTGACCCTGGGCATCAAAGTGAGATGAGTAAGAGCATGGACTCCGGAGCCAGAGCCTGGTCACTTAATGGCCCTTTGGCAAGTAATAGATCATTTTCATGCCTCGGTTTTCTCATACGTAAAATGGGTACAATGATACCTGCCTTATAAGTCATTACAAAAATTAAATGCATTAATTCAGAGAAGCACGTAGAACAGTACCTAGCTCCGAGCAAGACTATGTCAAAGCTTGCTGTCATCATCACCATCGTTGTCATTACTATGTCATGGTAGACAGGTGACCTAACCTCTCTGAGTCCCAGTCAGTTTCCTCTTTTCAAAAATGGGCACGACAGTTGTCACTTCATTGGGCTCCAGATACAATTATGCATGTTAAGCACTCGGGAAAGTACTTAACATGTTGGAAGTCCTTATTGTTATTATTTATTGAAAAGTTTGACAAAGCACTGAAACTAGTTCTAATTTAGTCCTACATTACACTATTCACCTTCACTGAAAAGAAAATTACATGGTATCAGGATGGTTCCAGAACCCCCACTGTCTTGTGATGTACCCAAGAGGTGAGCTCCGAGAGCCATAATGAAGTGCCGAAGGTGAGTGTAAAATATTAGCTCTGGACCCACCTTCCTTTAGAGGGCACTTTGCTCTTAATGATTCACATTACTTCAAACAATCTGTAGAGCTGAGACAATATTGGGAATGGAAGGCCTTTACATCCCCTTCACTCCAGCACTTGCTCTGGTGGAAGAGGAGAGAAGGGGTAGGAGCTGGGCGGGTAGCCCCTCCTCCCATTTCTCTCCATCCTCTCAGCCTGACAGCCCATCACAGAAGGGGCAGAGGCCTCGGGGGCGCTTTGCTGGCAGACCTGCCTGTTACAAGCTCCGTACGAGCTTTCGTGCTAGGGTCTCAACTCATTGGAGGGTGAAGGGGACAGGGCTTTTCAGAAGTCTGACCCAAAGGTCCAGCAAGGCCAAGTCAACAAAGATACTAAAACAAATTGAGAACCAATGATATCCCATCACACGGAAGCCACCTGCTCAAACAGTTGTTCTTGCCAAAACTCATTAAAACTACATTCAGCTTCTTTCATGTTTCTAGCAGCTCAGGATTTCAAGGGGGGAAGCAAGAATGCCCACAGAGCACAGCCTGGAGTCTGCCACCGAGATCTGAGGTTGCATCAAACAAGCAAGAATGTTCTGGTCTCATCCAACCACATGGGGAAGAAGAAGAGATTCCTTTGCCTGATCTCCCTCCAGCTTCTCCACAGTCAAGATGGGCCTGGCAGGGGACCTTGAGGATGGTGACATGAGCCAGTGGGACACTTACCTGCCCTGAATTGTCAGGTACAATCTGCGGCAATGGATGGTCACCCTCTTGGCTTCAGGGAAGCTGTCTTTTCCTAAATGATTCTGCCTGAACCCTCTTTGCCTGCATTTCCGATGACTAGGACATTGCAATGACTGCTGTTGGTGGCATCCCTTGTCATCCCATGTGTTACCCTTGTCATCCCATGTGTTACTCACCCTAATATCCAGCCCAAACAGTATGGACTAATTTTCATTTACAAGATCACTTACAAACCCATTCCCTGGCCTCAGCGGGCAGAACGAGTTCCATTCTTGCCTGATGGATGGCAGGGGGTGAGAAGCCAAGCACTAATGCTCACACAAACCAATACTGGAAAAGGTCTGAAAAGCACTGAGAAATTCATGTTGATTTCACTTGCCTTAGCTATATAACTCAGGAATAAATATAAATGAAACATGCAGTGAATATGGCCGGGACCCAGGCTTGACCTTCTGGGCCCCATATGACTCGCGTGGTGAGCAGGAAATGTTTCAACGAGCACTCCCCACCTGCCAAGGCCATCTGCGAGATGCTCAATGGCAGCCAGGAAGTCACAACTTATAAGCTACAGGATTCCTCAAAAGTGCCAGCAGTCTTGGGGAGTAGAGGGGGGATAGGCACGGGGAGAACATGCCTTGTCTTACACTGGGAGGATGTGTGACTAGCCTCCTATTATAAAAATCAGATTGGCTCAAACTTAGTATCAAAGAAGTTTTGAAAAGCCTCAGTAAATCCTGAAACGCTGGAAGTGTGAAATTAACCAGAACCAGAGACTTGACTTAAGGGGTCTTCCAAAGGCATTTTCCAAAGACAATGGAAAGACAGTAAATAATAGTCAATCAATAACCAATTGCAACCACGCTGTACTGATCTGTACGTATTCTCTTTGTGACCATGCATGGTGATTTTCAGGAAGAATTTTGAAGTCCCATCTCATGACAGCCTACCAGATTAGGAAAAGACAGACAAGTCTCTTTCAGCCCATTGATATGGCTGGAAAACCAAGCCATAGGTACTGAATGAGCTCTGTAACTTACAGGTGAGCTAACAGAAGGCCCCCGAGATTCCGCCACATTTTGTTCCATCCTCTCTGCCATGTGAAAATCCTCTTCTCAAAAAAGATAAACGTCTGCTTGGGAAAACAAGAGTATGTAGAGGCAGAACAAATTGGGAAGGGGATACCAAAGGGGATGCTTTGATTTTGAAAAGCAACAGTGTCTAGCATCTCTGCACACTACTCACACATTCAATTCAGTCCCAAGGTAATTTCTACTTCACCAAAGAGTTTCCAGTGTTATAGTAATGCTAGATAAGAGCCATCAGACCTGAAGTAACAGCCTATTTTAATGCCTGGGGAGAAAAAAAATAAAACTTGCATCTATTTATGGAAATTTACAAAGGTGTAAGAAAATGACACTTTTCCCCATCCCCATCTAACAAATGCAGTAAACAGTAAGTCCTCAACACCCAAGAAAGATGCTATGAGCATTTCCACTTACATAGGCATATAAATACAATTATTTCCTTAAAAAAACAAACCACAAAAATATTGGCAGTAGGTATACATCCTACTGGGCGTAGGTATTTTACGTTGTATACAGTTAAACACCTATTTGAATTGGGTACGATGGAACTTCATTGTTTTATTCTATGCATAGCAAAGCAACCAGTTGAATCTAATATTAGCCATTCATCAGATAAAACATTTTCAGAGAAACAAACTGCTATATTTTCCCCTCAAAGAATAGCAAGCATCTTAAACACATTTCCCAGAGATGTTACGCCGAGGAAAACAGCTTAGAAATGTGACTTTAAACAAATCCGTTCTCTGGCTACCGACAACAAGACAAATTGGAACAACTGCTTGGCTCTATTCTTTCCAAGGCTCCTTCTGTCCACCTGTCAAAGGCAGT
This sequence comes from Eschrichtius robustus, assembly GCF_028021215.1. Classification (NCBI taxonomy): domain Eukaryota; kingdom Metazoa; phylum Chordata; class Mammalia; order Artiodactyla; family Eschrichtiidae; genus Eschrichtius; species Eschrichtius robustus. The sequence continues at coordinate 11,373,004 of NC_090826.1, read as the reverse complement.
TGTGACCCCCACCAACCTAAGAGGCAGCTCTGGAGCCTTGAGATGTGCCACCCTGCGCGGATACCCTATGCTTCACATGCCAGCATCCTCATTAGGGATTATCCGACTCACTTGAAGCAGGGAGAGAGGAGATGGGCTGGCTGCCAAGCGTTTCTTTCAACACAGATTCTGAAAGAAGATCCTGCAAAGTGCCGAAAGCCCAGATTTTCAGCAGTTCACTTTCTAGACTCTGTTACATAGCAACCATGCCAGCTCACAGAGGGTACCAACCAAGTTAATATTTTGTTTAAATGACACACTGCATTAACTCTCTAGGAAAACCCAAGTTTTCTTCATCAACTTACCTACTGTCAGATATCCTCACTGGAACCAAACATCCACTGGTGGATTGACGAGCTTCTTTAATTTATTAACTAAAATTTTTTTAACAAAGAAATCTGAAAATGGATCTAACAGTTTCTCAGCAGGGAGAGCAAAAGGTGACTCTTCCCTGTAACCATTTGGGCTAATATTATTAAAAGGAAATTAGCATGCACTTAATATGTGCATAATGCCCTTTAGTTAAATGATGACTTATACAGTTGCGTTTTGAAAGGTACTCATTTCATTGAAAACCTTGATTTGAAAAGTGATAACTCAATAACGCTAAATGCTCATAGGGTTTGAGCCCATTGACTTGCACCAACACAGACAAAATTAAAACAGAAGACTAATTCGGAAGAATTAGGAACCCCCAGGAACTGAGCTTCTGTGAGCCTTCCTGGAGGTATATGACAAAGAAGCATGAGAAAGCCAATCAACCACACTTTGAAATTAACTTGAGCGAGCCCAGTGCTTTCCTTTAGGAATACGAAAGCACTAGCAAAAGAAACTACCAGACCACCTCTGCAGAAGGTTTCGGTTCCAGCAGAATGCTGCCACATGTCATGAGAACACAAAACAAAACAAAGCAAAATAAAAACAAAAACCCAAAACACTCACAGAGGCTAAATAATGTAAAAAGTACTGTATTGAGGAACTGTTGCCATATATAAGTAAATGATGCCCCACTGGATTTATATGGGGGTCTTGTTTTCTTTTCAACCATCACATTAGTTTAAATTGACATCAATTTAGAGGGATATGTGGCCAACCATCAAGCTGAGTTAAAATCTTCAGCATTTTATTTTCTGATTATAAAATCATTAAACTCCCCCTAGTAAAGGTTTTGAAAAATACCAATGGTACACAGAGGAAAAATCAAAACCATCCTGCATCCAACCACCCACAGACAGCCCCTGGCCTGGGCAGGCATGTTTCTAAGAATATGAGGAAGCTGCTGGTTTTGTGTGTTTTTAGGGATATCAAGAAATCCAAAAGCCATTTTTCCATTTCCACAGCCTTGTGCATTTTTGTAGGAAAAAAGAAAAAGGAAACAGTCCCCTGTTGCTCCACTACAACAATTTAACCATCAGCCAAGTATCACAATTTCCAAGTTGAATGTGAAGATCATTGCGGCACCGACCTCCTTAGCATGCTCAGACTGCAACGAGACCCAGGACTCAGATAAAAGCCACTTAACTTTTCCTCCGCTGAGAGAGGGGTGGATGGTGGGAAATAAACTAGCATTGTTCAGTCCCCCTCACCATGGCTTTTGATTCTTAGCAAAATGCCAGTTCTGCGCTATTTCTTTAAGGTTGAAAGAGTCCCTGTCTATAAAAAGTAAAGCATGACCATGCAGTCTAACAACTTCCCTTTTTTGCCCAGGTGCCAGCAGAGAGCATCTTCCACACACAATGACATAACAAGGGATAAATGACAGAATAACCAGATACCCACCTTGAAAACTGTGCAGCAAGCACCAGGCTCACAACACCTTCCCACCATGACGTCATGCTACTTTGGTACCAAATTACTGCCCCAAGATTCTTGACGGACTCCTGAAGTACCAAGTTAAGATCTGACTTGGAATTGAACAAACACTGCTAGTGTTCAGGCTTAACATCTCACACCAAAAAAAAAAAAAAAAAGCACACCTACCCCAGGAAGGTAAAGAGGAAACAGAAGCTGATGGAGAGAAGGCATTAATATGAAAACAGACTCTCTCTCTCTCAACACTTCGGAGAAGCCTTTGAAATAACAACAAAACTAGAAAATCTTTCTAAGCCAGTGAGCCTTTGGTACCTCATACTTCATCAAGTGACATATTTACACAAGTGGCCCTCCTGGACTGGATATTTTTTCTGTCATGTTCTGGATTTCAGCAGTTTAGTTTACAATCAAATGATATTAATAACCGGTGACAACGTTTCTTAAAGGGCAATTAGGCAAAAAAAGAAAAGACATCCTGAAAATCCAGCCTACCCTTTTACTTTTTAATTCACAGAAACCAAACAGTATTTTTTTTTTCTTTTTTTCTTTTTTTGGATGCTTCCTCCACCTTTAACCCATGCATGAGGGTTTCAGAGCTTCATCATTGTCAATGTCAACACAGACTGTCTTTTTTTTCCCTCCTCCTAACTGCAAAGAGTCCCTTCAAGCGGCGGCTATCTGGAAATCCACCATCTACGCCTTCATTTCGCCAGGAGCCCATCACTCAGCCTCTGAGGTCTAAGATTTCCCCCCCACCCCTGGAAAGTGCTCACAGTGTTTATATTTGCTGGAAATTTAAACTCCATGCTGAGCACAGCATCTACTGTTGCATCGATATATTCCACTGCCTGCGCGATCTCAAATGGGGAGAAAATAAAGTCCAGATGCAATCGAGACAAGGGATTTGGCATCCGTGGAGAAAAGTGCAAACCAGTCCAATCCTCTACCCCAAACGCGGCAGCAGAGTCTGGAGCTCCCTCTCCGGGAGTCATTCCAAAGGAAGGAGCCTCCGGAACTGGGGGGGAGCTGTGGCATTCACCCCTGCCGCGGCTGAGGGCAAAGGCCCGGGCATGAAAAGTTTGCCCACGGAGCTGGGGGCTGTGTGCCATCTGAAGGGCGCTTTCTGCTGCCGGTGGGGACGCGCCGGCTGCGCCTCGCTCGCGCTGGCCAGGACAGGCGTGACCGTGTGAACCCGTGCACGTTGCGCCCGGGTTTTCCTTACTGACAGCAGCCTGCAACTCCCAGCAGGGGAGCAGCGCCGGCCACCGCCGGGCGGAAAGGGTTACAAGCCACAATGCAAGGCGGTTTCGCCGCGGCCGTGGGGGCACCGAGTCCCCGGCCCCCTCCGGGTCCGGGTCCTGCTCTCTCGCCTCTCCTCCGCCCCGGGCGCCGTACGATCCCTACCTTGGGCGCTGTGCTGGTGGTTCTCCATGTTCGCCGCTGCCGAGTCCGCCGCCGCCGCCGCCGCCGCCGAGGCGCTGGCCGCTGCTCCCGGGCCCGGGCCCGGGCCGGGGCCGCCGCCGCCGCCGCCGCTCAGTTCCGCCAGCCTCCGGTTGGTGGCCGTGAGTTCGGCTCGCAGGTTGGTCATCTCCTGGCTGGCCGACTGGACCGCCCCATCGATGCGGAGCGCGAGCAGCTTATTGTCTTCCATCATGCTCAGGATTTTGGCCTGGGGGCGAGAGAGGTGACAAAGAGCTGCATGATGCGCCGGGGGCGCGCGGCCGGGCACCCCCGGCTCTACCTGTTGGGTCCCCCGCGGCCCGGCTCCCCCGAGCCCCGACCCCTAGGCACCGGCAGCGCCGGCTCCTCCGGCGCAGGAATGACAGCGGCGCCTCCAGCCGGATCCGCGGCGGTAGCGAGGCGGCGGGGGGAGGAGGAGGAGGAGAAAGAGGAGGAGGAGGAGAAGGAGGAGGAGGAGGAGGAGGAGGAGGAGGAACAGCGATCGCCTAGACCCCGGCGCCGAGAGCGGCTCGGAGAAGGACACCGCGCGCCGCCCGCACTCTTTCCGTGGAGCCTACCATTCGCTGCGCGCTCGGGAGGGGGCCCGGGCCGGGGGCGGGGCCGCTGCCTCGGCCTCCCGCGCCCTCCACTTCGGGGACACACCCCCCGGGGGGCGAGGGCGGCGGACGGCGGCCCGGCGTGGGCCGAGGTGGCGCCCCTGGCTAGGGGTGGGGGGCGCCAGCTCCAAGGCCAGTCCTAGGTCCCCTCCTTGGAGCCGTGGGGCGGCCCCCGCCCTGGCGAACTCGCTCCTAGCGCGGCGCAGGGGCTGGGGAGGCGGTGGGTGCTTGGGAGAGAGGGGTGCTCGGAAGAGGGGCCCGGGAGGGGAGCGGGGATGGAGCTCCGGGGGAGGGAGCCGCATGCCCGAGCTACGAAGTGGAGTTCCTGCTTTGCTGGTTCCTTAAAAGGTGGGTGGGAATTGTTCAGCGGGAAGCTGGGCTAGTGCCCCACGTGCCTCTCACTGCCCACCTCCACCCCCACCTCCGGCGCCCCAACCTGCGCTGTCCCCCCTCCTCCGAAGGAGCACCCCGTCCTTCCCCAGGGTGGACCAGTAGCGCTCTGGCCTCCCCACCGCCCTGAACCAGCGTGTGCCTCTAAGGTGGTCCTAAGCTTCTTAGCTGCGCTAAATATTGGGGGGCAAACCAGGAGGGAAGACTGGAAGGCAAGGCGTCAGGGGGGCTTCCCTCTTCCTCCTCCTACTGGGAGTAGGAGCCTTGAGGCCCCGCTGCCTCAGTTTACCTGCTCCTTCTTCCTGGGAGAACAGAGGTAACCTTAAAGTTGATACACCCATCAAGGGCCTCTTTTCTCCCCGGAGCACAGGCTTTGCATTTTTCACTGGGGCCCTGGATTCCAGCCACCAGACCTTGTTACCATAGCAAGCTTCATTCCATGCAAATAGGACCATTTAAAACAGCCAGTGTAACCCGGAAAAACTGAACAAGCGTGCACCACCATTCCAGCTGGGTCAACCTCAGGAGGGCAGCTCAGAGCCAGTTGCAGAAGCCGATGATGGTCTCTGGCAGGCACAGAGGTTGCTCACCCTCCAGACTCAACAGCATCTGTTGGAAGCCTACTGTGTGCAAAGTGCTTAGGATGCATTAGCATCTCTTTGGAGTAAGGGTTATTATTCCCAATTTAGACATGAGGAAACAGGCTCCGGGCAGGGTTAAGCAGTTTACCCAAGGGGCCTGCAGAAATCAGGTGAAACCAGGACTGGAAATAGCAGTCATCTGATTCCAAGTTAATCCCACTGTGCCTTGGATGCTAGAGGGTTTTTTTTGCCTTTTATATGTAACCATAAAAACACACTCTTGCTCCGTCCCCCTGTGAGCACTAACAAGCTTTTGTAAGAGAGCAGGACAGTGTTAGATATTGGAGCCTGTGGCAGCAGACTTAATTTTTCACTTGTCCACTCTACTCAGCTAACTGGCCAGCTGGGTCTTGCACCCCTGACCTTAGTCTCATAAGCACAAGTTCTGAGCCACTGGCCCAAGAAAGGCACTTAGACAGGTTGGTAGTTTTGTAAACCAGGATTTAGTTCTTTGAAGGCTTTCAGTTTCGTTATGGAGGAACCATCAAAAATAGAACTTTGTGGGTCTTCAAGGGAGGGGTGTCATGTTCAGCCACTGTGGAAAGCAGTTTGCTGGTTCCTCAAACAGTTAAAGATAGAATTACCCATATGATCCAGCAATTCCACTCCTGGTTATATACCCCAGAGAGGTGAGAACAGATATTCAAACAAAAATTTGTACACAAATGTTCACAGAAGCACTATTCATAACAGCCAGAGGTGAAACAACCCAAATGCTTGTCAACAAACGAATGATTAAACAAATTGTGGTATATCCATCCAGGGAACGTTACTGAGCCATGAAAAGGGATAAAGTACTGACACGTGCTACAATGTGGATAAACCTCTAAAACATTACGCTAAGTGAAGGAAGCCAGACACAGAAGGTCACATATTGTATGATTCCATTTATATGAAATATCCAGAATAGTAAATCTATGGAGACAAAGCAGATTTGTGATTACCAGGAGTTGGGGGGAGGGGAGAATGGGGAAGAACTACTTAACAGGGACTGAGTTTTATTTTGGGGTGATGAAAATGTTTTGGAACTAAAGAGAGGTTGTGGTTGTACAACATTGTGAATGGACTAAATGCCATCTAATTATTCCCTTTAAAAAGGTTAATTTTATGTTATATGAATTTCACCTCAATAAAAATATGTAAGCAAGTACCAAAAAAAGAGGAAAAGGGCTGTCCTGGAAACAGACCTACTGAGAAAACAATTAAGAGCAGCTCTATTTGAAGAGCTGTGTGCATGCTCGTGTGTGTGTATGTGTGTGTGTGTGTGTGTGCGCTCACACCTCTGTAGAGCACTCATCAGTAGGCACAGCAATTGATCTGTTTACATGTCTCTTTCCCACTTCACTGAGAGCTCTGCGTGGGAGAAGGAGGGTGGTCATTTTTTACGTGTTATTTCTCTTTGCATCCTTGCCACCTAACCCCCATAGGACGCGCTCTGCAAATGAATGTGTGTGAGCAGTTTGTACAGTAAACAAACTGACCAAGTGTTACTCGTTTTCCTATTCAGTGAGATTATTCCCACACACCAGAATCTTCAAATCAAGTCAAAACAAAACAAGCCAAACCTGAAAATCTAACCAGGAGAAAAGAAAGCAAAGACCCATTCCTTGGGCCCCTTCTCATTTCTCTCTGACCTCCTCTTCCCCAACTGTGGTACAGCCTCTGAGCTTTCAAGAAACTCTCCTTAGAAACTCCTGGGGTGCCTCCTAGGATTTTAAAGAATTTTAGTTTTTGAGATTTTTTTTTTTTCTAAAATGAAAAAAGGGGCTTTTCCCAGCTGTGTCTCCTTACGTTCATTCACATGCAAAAGGATCAGATCTCAGACATAAAGTCTGAGATTAATTACCCTCTAGAATTCACTTGATTTAAACTGAAAAGTTTACTTAATCTACCTTTCCCCCTCCCCCAACTTCCACCAGCACTTCTACCTAGGTGATCTCAGGTAACAAAATAGTCACAGAATCTGTGTCCTTTCCCACTTGCCTATCTGTAGGGCTAATATGCATTTACAGTTCATTTATTGGGGGACACGTATAAACTGTTGGCTGACGGGCTCCAGAGCTGTCATCCATAGCTCTCTCTGGGGTTCGCAACTATGAGAATTTGACAGTACTGTGCGTTCTGGTTCAAGATTCTCCCTTCTGCATGTTCCTAAAGTAGCCCCCACCTCCCACCACAGGAAACTGATGTTAAGAACCAAGCCAGAAAACGTGTTCACTTCATAGGGACCTGCTGCTGTTTTCCCAGTGTCACCGGTTGTCGTCTCTCGCCATCAGCCAAACCCCATCCAAGGCTCAGGCAGTGCACCTCACCTCACTCACTCACTTATGCAGTCACCAGCCTCCTTCAGTATGTGCTGAATGTCCGATCTTTCTGAGCAGAATGAACAAACTATGCCATGCACATTGGGTGCCTGGGCATTTTAGAAATTCTGTAAAGCCATCCCAGCTCAGAGAAAGAAAATTCCTGATAAGAACCAAGGCAAAGAGCCTAACTCATTGCTGACAGAAGTGTCATACCCACCTCCCTTCTTCCATAAATAGAGTGACTTTATAATGTAATGTCCAGACTGGGACACTTTTGAGAGTGAAAGAGGGTGCTATGAATAATGAAGCTGGGACAAGTGGCATAAACTGGCATGGTCCCAGGAAACCCAGTATATACATATGGTTGCCCCACCCTACAACCAAATGATGCTATTTGGTCCTAGAAGGCAACTTTGGGATCCTTTACTCCAGCAACCTCATTGTTTACTGAAGGAGGAACAGAGACTTTGGTTCTCCAAAGAGCTGGTGGTTGACTGCACAACTTCTTCTCCCCACCCCCCATAACTTCATATCCACGAAGAGTCTTGCTTCCGTCATTAAAACCCTTCTCATCCTAGGTCTCCCCAGGAATTCTCGCCACATATTACTTTCCAAAGTACTTTCACATCTCTCTTCTTCTCTTTGCAACAAATCCATCAGGTAGAGGCGGTACCTGGAATCTGCATTGGGCAGATTAAAACACTGAGTTTAAAGGGTTTGTCCTAATGTCACGAAACTGGACTAAAACGTCCTTGAGACAAGCCCCATATCTGCATGTCCTTCCTCCTCTTAGCCCCTAGTACTCAGTACAAATTTGTCAAGTGGATGAGCTGGGACCAGGCCTAGGGTATCCCCACATGCGGCCTCCTTTTCTCTCTGAGTCAATCAGGCATCCGGTTTCTGTCCGGCTCAGGGACTGGAGGCAGCATTCAAATGCTTCTCCTTGCAAAGTTAAGTTCCTACACGGGACCGGGTGGCACAGGGGAGGCCTGAAAGAGAAGCCCCGGAGTCAGCGTCCTGAGAAACCTTGATGCTTCTTTGGGTCGGCATGTGCCTGCCCATAGGAGCCAGGAAGAAATGTGGTCCTGCCTCTTTCACTTCCTGCAATCAGTGGCCCTTACCAGGCTTTATGAGGCGCACCTCTGGACAGCAGGCTGGTGTCAAGTGTTTCTTAAAGTGAGGCTGAAGGCCCCTTGATGTGGCGTCCCCAGAAGATGCTCGTTAAAATGTAGACCCTGAGCCCTAATCCTGACCAACCAGAATCTCTGGGGGAGGTTCTGGGGATCTGCATTTGCCGCGAGGTTCTCAGGAGTATCTGGGGCACAGTGAAGTTTCAGACTCACTGCTCTAGGCACCCAGGGCAGGTGCTCATAAATCTCGTGCACATGTGTCAGATACATAAATTCCAGGAACCTCTGAGCCCCAGGAATGGCTGCGAGGGCTCCCTGCTCTTTCCCTTCTCCATGCTGTCTGTCCCGTGTCTTCCCAGCCCCCTCCACCCGAGCGTCCCCAGGGAATCACCCTCTCTCTCTGCAGATGGATGCTCTGTTTATTCAAATTGTCGCATGCGAATCCCGGCCAATCTAGGAGATGTATCTTTTGTACATTTACATGGTTTACTTTGGCTGAGTGGGTTTTAACATGTGCTCTGGGGGAAAGGGCAAAGCATCTCTCAGACAGAGGCAATCAGGTGTCGGGGCTCCGGGTGAGAAGACCAGGAGGAGGGCAGAGTCAAGGACATAGAGGAGAGTGTGCAGGCGGTGAACCCTAACAGCTAAGCTATATTCCCTTCTCAGCAGTGCCCACCCACCTACCTCCGTGAGTCACCCTCAGAACCACGCTTATGAAATGAAGGGATACAGAGAAAAAGAAACCAGGAGGGAAAACAGGGCAGAGGATTGTGGGGCTTAGGGAAACAGCCCGCAGGTTTAAGATGGGGATGTGTGTGTACAGGTGTTGATTATAGAGGGGTGTGTGTGTATACATATAGGTATATATGTACACTATACACACCCACACACACACACACTCACACACACACACACACTTCAGTGTGGACACTGAGCACAGTTACTAGTGTGAAGCCTGCCATTCTCCTCTTGACTTCTCAAGCAATTTCTCATCTAAAAGTTGGGAAGTTGGTCAGGTGCATCCCTTCTCTGCATGTATTTAACCAACCAGGTCACTTCTGCGTATTTTCCATTTGCAAACAGTTCTTGAATTATCACTTATAATTCAGAAGCCGTACGTATGAAATAGATAAATATTAACTATACATAGTAACCATAGACAAACACATAAGCATGGATACTTATACCATCTAGTTTTTGATAGACGTGCACTCCCCCCCGCCACCCTTGAAGGTTCCTTGGTTTTCTGTTGTGTTTTTTTATTTGGCGTGGTACGGGGCTTACAAGAGAATGTGCCTGATGGTCCGGTCTCCTGGCTCCGTCATAGCCTCCGTGGACAAATAGTAACAGCCAAGCAAAATACAAAACCCTGAGACAAACATGTCCACCTGTAGAGAGTCATCACTACACCCCAAAGAACTGGTCCAACCCCTAGGTATCTTGCAGGACCTCCTGCCCTCTCATGTCTTGGCTATCTCCATGCATTGGGGATTTTATTTCCCAGCAGCCCAGAGTGGTCTCTGGAAGGTGCCCTCAAAGGGCTAAAGAGGATAGACTCAAGTCTTCCGGCCATTCAGTCTTCAGCTCTAATTCCTTGTCTCAGCAAAGCATCCTTGCTACAGCCTAATGGCCAGGCTACGCTAGCTGACGTCAACAGTGATCTTACCCTTCCCTGAGGGCCAGAGTAGCTTCAACTCCATAGGCTCTGGAGTTAGTCAGATAAGCGTTCAAGAACCAGCCTTGCCACTCACTAGCTCTGTGACAATGGATGAGTCACTTAACTTCTCCGAGCCTCCATTTCCTCATTAGTAGAATGGGATAATACTGGGATAAGATAGGATAAGTCTATCTACTTCATAGACTTGTTGAAGAATTAAAGGAGGCAATGCATGGGAAGCAATGGGAAGTGCCTGGTGTCTGGAAAGAACTCCATAGATGTTGTCAATGATGCAGACACAGATGGTGGAGATGATGATGGTGATAATGATGGTGATGGTGACAGGGATAGTTGTAGGGCAGCTCCCATCCTTTGGACACCCACAGCGGCCGCCACTGTGCTCATCCACTGATTCCCACTAACTCAGGCTGAATCATCCCAACACTGACAATAGGCATTATGATCCCCTATCAGCAGATCAGAAAAAAACCCTCAGGCTTGGAAGGCTTGCTCACACTCACCCAGCTAAAAAGTAGCAGAACCAGATTAAAACCCAGGTGTGTCTGATTCTAAAGTCTCTGCCTTTTATTTCTTTCCTATTTTCCCCTACGATCCATGAATGCAGTCTCATCCCGGTGTATGCTGATGCACGGAGGGACCTTCTGTGTCCCAACCCTACGCCCTTCATTCTCTGCAGAGGCACTGATCTGATGGAGAAACAGGCAAGGGAGCTGCTCCTCAATGGTCAGTGCATTAGTTCTTCCAGGCCCTGGGGACCCATTTGGTAAATTAGTTCTTTTGGTTCATGAAATGATACCCCAGTGGCTTGAAATACTTTACAGACCTACCCTCAATGGGTAATTTATTCTTTTCTCACTGATGGTATTATTCTTGTGATCTCCATCCTATAAAAGTTGTTTTCTGTGGGGGGAAGGGGGCAGGGATAAGGGTATATATTTTTTTTTAACAGAAGTGCATTAGACGTAGTAAGGAGCAGAGTGGATTTTTCCACAAATGGAATTTTCAGGACTTCTTTCCCCCCATATTGTGCTCTCTCTCTCATTTATTTAACTAAATGCTATCTTCAGCAGGAGAGTTTTTCCACTCATTTCTTCTCCCACCCCTACCCCTGGCCCAGACTCTTGTGAGTTTCTGGGTCCTTCTTAGTTCATTTTTTTCTACTCCTAGGATACCTTACTCACTGAGCAAGTCCCTCCTAAGGATCAGTGCTCCCTCTTCCAGACAATAACGAAGAATGTGACCCTCGGTCAAGGCCACATAGGAGTCACTATACTAGACACTAACCAGCCAAAGGAATTAAGACCCTAAAGCCCCTCGACAACTCATTATAGAGGTGTCTCAGATACAGCAATGTGTACGGTCTTTTTCAGGAATTAGAAGTAGCTGGAGTAGGAAAGGGCCTTGGAATCTTGCCCCTTGAGTCAACACTAAACCTTCCCAGCACTAGAGTGCCCTTGGAAAAATATTTATTAGCCAAATAGTATAGACTGTTCAATCCAGTGTGTCATGAAGTCCTGCGAACATCTGCCCTGATACGAGGATTATCTATCCGGTTGTACACATAATTAGAAGACAGCTATCTTTTCCAACATTTGGCTCGTTGGGATAATGTGTCCTAGCCAGTACATTGTGAAGTTGCCATATTTATCTTAATGGACTGCCCCTTTGTTTACCTGCCTTGTTTTATGCTGGGGAGATGTAAAACAATTCATAATCCAATATGTGGAACCACAAGGCCACGTTATTAGGCGTGTGTGCAGTTCAGGAGGGAACTGTATTTGCTCAGAGCAATGTCAGTTACAGCACTTTCCATCGGCATCCTCAGCCATCTTGGTAGTGAAACGGTACTCTGACACCTTTGCCCAGGAACAGCTAGCTACCAATATTTTTCCTTTTGGAAAATCAAAAAAAATAGGTTTGATTGTAAAGGGGGCGAGGGGGAATGTAAAAACAAGTGCTGAGGGGAGAGGCTCACTCTTACTCTTTGCCAAGTGCTCCTTGGCACCCTGCACCCATGTCCACAGCCCTGGACCCTCCGTCCAGCACACTGGTTTCATACCTGGCCCCTCAAACCATGGGGATCCTAAGACCAACCATCCATCTGTCCAGGCTCTGAAACAGCTGTTCTGTGTCAAAGAGATGAGACTGCCTGGAAAAGAGAAACAGAGCCGCGTTCTTCCCCCAGCCAGTGAGGAGCCCCCAGGGAGTCCTGCAGAGAAGTCACTTAACACTGCGATCCTGATAGCTTTGGGGAAGAGTAGTAAGCCTGAGTCCTCCACGCAGCTTTCGGGAAGACAAGAAAGACAGACCTAGGTTCTCATCCTGTCTTTCATTAGGAGGCGTCAAATCATAGTGTGAACTTCAATGTCTGCTACAAGGTGGACCAGTCCAGGGCCCTGGCTACCCCACAGAGCTCCTTAGCACAAATTAGAAAAGATGTGTCCCCTTCTTGTAGGCACACATAGCCCTGACTGAGGGCGCAGATCCAGAGAACGGAGCCCTAGCAATCTTGTGTTAGTTCCCTTTGGAAACTTAGCAGGAGATGATCACCAGTTGGATTTTCACCTTAAATCAGAGGGGTTCTATGATGGAACTAGGGGTTTTTTCTTAAAGATTTTTTTTTATTATTATTATTGTCTTAGTTCAAAGAAACACATACTTTTACAAATCTATGTACACTTTTATATGAACACTGAAGGAAGTTATTTTACATTTTTCATTAAATTCCAGTGAGAGTATAAACCCTTTCTTTTTGGAAGCATTCTAGACTTTTTTCAGAAGAGGTTAAATGAGCTGTCAGATTCAGGATCCAGTTTTGCCTGAAAGTGTGCATGGAAGGGGTGCTAGGATAATGACAGTAATGATTCTAGTGGGTTCTTACATTGGCGCTAAGTACTTAACTTACGTCCTTTACAACAACCCTCTGGAGGAAGACGCTACTATTATTATTCCCATTTTACAGATAAGAAAACTGAAGCTCAGGGAGGTTAAGTTACCAAAGATCAGACAACTAACAAGTGGCAGGGCTGGGACTCGTGTCAATGGGATGCCAGTGGACTCCACTTTACTACTATTTTGTATCACCTCCTTATACCCCAACTTGCCATTTGTACTGTTGAAGCAAAAAGCATAGTAAAGATGGAACTTATATACACCCCCAAACTGAGGATGGCAATGGATCAATAAACCCTTTTCTGGAGAGGACGGTGGAAGGGGAACAATGACCGTGAGTGCAGTCATCTGTCATCTGATCCAGGAATTCTTAGCTTTACCATTGTGAGGAAACTCAAACATCCCTGCTCAGTCCTGTGATGCTCGTGGCTTCAGCAGCTCTGATTTCCTTCCTGCATACCTCTGTCACTTTAATTATCAGCAAGTGAGAAAAGAACATTACCCAGTTGATGGACAGATTTTAGACCTGGAGGGGACCTCAAAGTTCATAGGTCAACACACTTTCTTTACAGATGGAGATACTGAGAGTCACGGAGATAATGTGACTTGCCCAGATGATCCAGCCATGGAGTAGCAATCCTATTATTCCAATTTGTTTATGTTTTTATAAGTGAGCACATGGCCATGGGAGATGCTCAGTAAACATCTTTTGAACTGAAATAAATTGTGACATTTGATTTATCCATCTGAGGGGCACATCAAAAAAACAAACCAGCTCTATTTCCGTTCGTGCTGTTGTGAAAAGCTTCCAAACTCAATATGGGGTGAAATCCGCTGCTATGAAGTGTCCCTTTGATCTTTACACTACTTTTACTTGAAAATGATAGCAAACTTGGCAACCGATTCTTCCAGAAATTAATAATCAAACCTTAAAAATCTTCTTTGGTTTTTCCAACAACTTAAAACAAAAAGAAACTAAACATTTCCTATCGTGTCTCTCCCTCTCCCTTCCGATGCCCCGCTAGGGAACAGCTGTCTCTATTTAAGATTGATTTTGCTCTCTCAGAAAGGATCTGGTTTCTCTACACATGGAGCTGCTGCCTGGAGATGGCGTGTGCAGTTCTGAGAAGGTGTTGGGGTTCAGCTGACTCTGCTGTAATTCTAACAGACGATCAGCAGAAGCCGGTCTTCTCCTGGAGACTGGGTGACACGACACCTTGGATGACACAGGTGTGGTGGGCTGGGATGTCCTGCTGCCTCAGGAATCATTTGGTACCCCCTCCTCATTCCTCTGGCCTCTCTGTGGTAGGTTGAGTTATTGTTCCTAATTCCTCACTCCCTTTCGATAATAGTATTTCCCATCCTGCCCTCTCTCTGGCGGCTTTTAAGCACCTCTCACCAGCATAGGCAGACAACCTTTCTCTGCCCCACTGGTATTAGGCTTGGCCACGTGACTGGCTTTGGCCCCTGGAATGTTAGCAGACTTGCAGCAAGCAGCGACCTGAAGTGTATGCATGGTTTGGCCTGGCTTCTTGTGCTCCTGCAATCCTCTATGAGAAGAGCATGCCCCTGGCAACTGTCTCTTTAGTCTCAGCCCAGATAAAGACACAGGGAACAAACCTGAACCAGACCTACAGCCTGGAGTAAAACCCAGCCAAACCTGAGCCATACCCTCACCAATGTGCAGATGCATAAATGAGAAAAATGAGTATGTTTATGAGCCCCTGAGATTCTGAGGCTGTTTGTTACACAGCAAAAACTGACTAATACATTACTGAAACTAGCACCTTGACTTAAGGCTGTCATTCCGCCTGCAAGTGAAAGAAAATCAATGTGGACTAGCTTAGATACCAACGGAGAATTTATTGGCTCACAAAACTGGGAAAATGTAAGTGGTAAATCAGAAATTCCAGAAGCTTAAGTAATGCCATCAGATCTCTGTCTTTCTTGCTCCTCTTTTCTCATTCTCTCCTATGCAAGTGGACTTTCTCTACGTAGAGAAGTCTGGGGAACATGGCCAGAAGCAGCTCCAGGCTTACCTCCTTCTATATTAGCTTTGTTAGTCTCAGAGGAAGAAGGTTCTCTCTCCCGGAGAAGAGCTGGCCTATCCCTGGGCCAGGCATGGCATTAAATGATTGACCAGGCTTGGTGTGTGTGCCCATTCTGGAGGCCCCAGTGAACCAGGCTGGTGGTCCCACCAGAGGTGCAGGGAGTGGGAAGGAGCACATGCTCAAGGGAGGGGGAGTGATTTAGCAGAAGGAGATGAGACACTGGGCAGCCCCAGGTGATGGATGTCCACACCCACCACACCACTGCACCAGCAATAAGATGATGAACGCAGGCCTGGGCAGCGAGTTCGGTTGATGACCCGGCCACTCACTCAGGCTCAGCCTCACCTTCCTAGGTGATTAGCTTTAGGCAAGCTGCTTAACTTCTCCAAGCTCCAGGGTGTTCTATTCTAAAGTGGGGATAACAGATGCCTAACTCATTATAGGATGGTGACGAGGATTAAATGATAAATTATGCAAAATCCTCAGTCTGTCTAGGGGATACCACAGTGTTTTCCCTAAGGCTCCTTGTCAGGTCCCTTGCACTTACCCACCCAGGGCCAGGATTTTCAGCTGCTGAAGGCTCACAGCTGCACCCCTCACCAGCAATTGCCCTCTGCGGCAGGGGCCTGCCTCATCCAAGGGTACCCCTCCACCCAGGGGCCAGCCCTGGGCCAGTGACTTGGATACAAAAGCCCAGCCCCTTTGCCTCCATTTGGGACCCCTCTGAAGGGCCGCCCCCCCAGCTCCAGAGCCTCCTCTAGGTATCGGGGGCAAACCACATTGCCTGCCAACTTTTCCCTCTGCCCAATTCTGACTTCCTCACTCTCTTACACGAGTATCTCCCTAGAGCACTCCCCAGTAAACTGCACGTGGAGAACGTAATCTAAAGCATCCTGGTGCCTAGCACACAGGGAGTGCTCATGGGGGCTGGTTATCGTCATTGCCACTCGCTTATTCATTCACTGACTCGGCCACCACCCATCTGCCAGGGGCACACTTATAAGAGACGGGATAATGTACTAGTTAAGAGCACAGACCTGCCTTTGGAACCAGACTGCTGGGGATCAAATCCCTGGTCTACCTCCACCAGGCCTGTAACCTGGGGAATGGCACTTGGCTTCTCCGTGCTTCAGTTTTCTCACATGTAAAATGGCAATACTAATAGTTTCTATCTCACCGTGTGGTTGTGAAGATTAAATACGACGGTGAGCCTACACAGTTCAAAACCGCACTGGGCCCAGAGCAAGTGGTTCTTAACGTTTGCTCCTCTGCTTTGCCCTGGGTGGTGCATTAGGTGCTGGATATCTAGGCATGGAGAAAGCCCAGTCTCTGCCTTTACACTGTCACAGTCTCGTGGCCATGATGGATAAGCAAACAGTGCAAAGGCTCAGAAATATGAGAGTCCTTGGTTTGTCTGAGAAACAATTAAGGACTTGTAAGGACTTGGGCTCTTACCCTGAGTGAGATGGGAGCCGCTGAATGGTTTTGAGCAGGGGAGCGACATGAGATGATTTATGCTTTAAAATGCTCCCATGGATGCTGCCGTGTGGAAAAGACTCTAGGGGGACAAGGGTGGAGGCGGGAAACCATTTAGGCAGCTATTGCTACGTCTAGCGAATTGTGATGGTTGCTTAGAAGATGATAATGGGGTGGGAGGAAGTGGGGAGGAGCATGGAGAGAGGTGATTGGGTTCAAGAGAGATGGTGAAGGTAGAGCCACGGGATTTGCTGACAGCTGGATGTAGCACGTGTGAGGGAAAGGCAGGCGTCAAGGAGGAGTAGAATGCTTTGGATTGAAGCGACTGGAAGAGTGAAAAATTCACTTACTGAAAGGGGAAGCCTGTGGGAGATGCAGGTTAGGGAGGAGGGTGTATGCTAATTTTGAGATGCATATTCGACATCCAAATGGAGGTATCAAGTGGACAGTGGGATACATGCGTTTGGAGTTCGGGTGATGGATTTGAGCTGGAGATATGAATTTGGAAGTTGTCAGCATCTAGGTGTCATCTAGAGGCGTCAGACTGAATGAAATCTCCTAACAAATGCATGTTGACGGAGAAGGAAAGGCCCAAGGACTGAGCCCTCCACATTAGAGGTCAGAGGCATAAGGAGAAACAAGAAAAAGAGACTGAGGGGTAACAGTGAGAGAAGTGGGAGGGGAAAAGTCATTGTGATATCCTGAAAGCCACGTGGAAAAAGTGTTTAAAGGAGGCCTTGTTAGAACCTTCTGATAGGCCAAGTAAGCAGGACCAAGGATCTGACAATCCTGTTCACTGGCAGCCCTGGCGAGGGTTTCATAGGGAGGTTGGGAGGACGAGGTGGGCTGACATATATAAAGAACTAGCCGAAAACCTGGTGCCTCGTAGATGCTCATTAACTATCAGTCCCTTTTCTCCTAATCCTTCACCTAGCACGCAGCTTGTCCAACTCGCTTACCCTTAACCCGCTCCCCCCCCCCCAATCTATTCATATCAGTCACACAATTTCTCATTCTGCATGGCTAGGCTATCAGTACATTTTAAAGATACACTCACAGGTGATGGTGAAAAGGGAGCCAACTGCAACACAATCTGGGTACCTGAAGTCCCAGAGATGGCCAGTGAATTTGCAAATATCCTAATCATATGCCGTGAGGAAGATGTTGGATTCCTGTAGCTATGAATCACGATTGGTACTAATTATCCCTTACTTGGAAATTAAATGAGCAGATTTTTCTCCCCACGTGGCTAAAGGTCAATACGATGTCCTAGAATAGAATAAAGTGAATGGACCCAGTATGAAAGGCAGCAGGCAGCCTCACACTGGGTTCCCTGCCGCTTATTAATACCAGTGAATTACATTAAATTAGAGGAGAGGCTTTTCACAGGAGCTCTAAGAACTCCTGCCTGGCCGCACTGCCATGTGAGACACCTGGATTCTGCTCCTCATCCAGCAACACACCAGCTACTCAGTTTGTTCCCATTAATTTTGAATCTGATGATTAAGGCATGCTTTAAAAAAAAAATCAGCAGTGGACAAATAGTATGCTTATCCTAGCATTTCTAAGTATACTCAAGAGATAGTGAAAACCACAATTTTAGAGCATAAATATGTGTCAGTTATTGTACCAAATACTTTACGTTTCTCTCCTCATTTTATCATCTTGACATTTAATTATTATAACAACTCCATGAGGTAGGTATTATTAACACCATTATAAGCTAAGGTTCCAAGGAATAAATTCCGAAGGTCACATCGTCAGTAAGTGGCAGAGCTGGGGTTTGAACTCAAGGACGACTGAGATTATAAAGCTGGAGCTTAAACCTCTGTTCTGTGCTGCCTTTTAGGAAAAGATTTATGTCTTAAGCAGAACATTTAGTAGCTTCTGCTATAACATTCCACTTACATTTTTATTAGTCAGGCACCAAGGATAAAAAAAAAAAAAGAAAAATGAAAAGTCTTGGTCCCTACCCTCAATAACTATAGATTATACTCTCCTGTAAAGTGGGAGTGATAGCACCTGCCTCCGAGGGTCATTGTAAAGTTCAAGTAAATTAATGGATATGAAACCATCCTATTTCCTAAATAGAATAAAAGTGTAACAGGAAGCTGATTTAAAATAATAAATTCATAAAGTGCATGAATGTCAACATATTTTAATGTGCTGAATCAAATCCTAACAAATGACCAAATTTACCACTCTATCTTAAATTGCAACTTCTATATGAATGGACCAATTTTTTTGTTTCACTTGACACAAATCTGCTCTGCTCCTATGACTTGATTCATTTAAATTCTTTCCTTTTCAATTAAATAATCACCCAGAATTTAAAAAGACGTATTTCCATTAGTAGACTCCCAAAGAGATGACCTCTGAGATCACAAGGGTTTATGCAAATTTTTCAGATTGCTTTTTATCTTCTTGTGTTATTACTTTCCCTAAAAATTCTGTCAGTGTATTTAAATTCTTTTCTCATCTCCTCATTGCACCGCTATTTACAATAATGAGTCACAGCTGAAAGGGACTGAAATATCATGGGCTTCTTTTAACATATGCCAACAAGAAGGGTGCTTCACGGTTGGAAAAGGCTAATGCATGACAAGGGCGAGGTTTTCCTCTGCTGGTGTGAAATGGAACTAAATTTCCATTAGTGACTTTCCAGGCCTTGTCCAATTTTTTTTTAATACAACCTGATATTCTCTATGAATAAAAGCAAACATGTATTAAGTGCTCACTATGCACCTGATCTATAGGATCTCAGTAAATCTCCCAACCAGTAGGAGATAACTACTCTTACTATGTCCACTTTACAGTTGAGAAAACTGAGGTTTTGGAAAGGCAAATAAACTGTCCAAGGATGCATAGCCAGTGTGTCATAGAGGCGGGAATTGGACCCAGAGCTTGGGCTTTTGACAATCAGTCTCTTGGGCCCAGCTTTGCCAGCTGTGGGACCTCGGGCAGATAGATCACTTGCTTTCTAACTTTTAGTTTTCTCATCTGTAAAATGGGGATAATAATAATCTCAGCCTTGTCCTTCCCAAAATTGCTATAGGACTAAAGAAGTCGTGGATGTGAAATGCTTTGTAAATTGTCAAGAACCCAATGACATGATGATCATCATTGAAAAGTGAAAATAGTGGGGGAAATCAATCAACAGAACTGAAGATCACTCAATAAGTGGGTTCACATTTAAGACTAAAACCAGCTTTGTTCAAAGAACCAACTGCCAGCACTGCCCCTGTGCTGACCATTACCTGCTGAGGGATTGGCCCCAGGGGCTCTCATCTCCCCAGTGACCCAATCTCTCTGCCCAAGTACAATAATACCCTAAGAAGTCAGCCCTTAGCAACCCTCCGAAGCTACTTCTCACCTCCCCTACATGCCAATGAGATGAGCTTTGTCACCCTCTTTGATTAGGGGCACATTTCCAAGCTAAGAGTGTCTGTGGAAGCAATCTTTATGCTCAGACTTATTAAAGCCTCCGCTGGCTTAATGAATTACCGCAATGCAATGAGCCCATAGATAGCTTGTATTTAACTTCTATGTGGCTGCTCCAGAAACCAGCTTGAAAAGCAGAAATCAATGACTGTGACAAAGTCTCGATACAATTTATTTTGAATGTTCAGTTTGGGATTTGATGTATACTATTATCTGATATATTTTATGCTCTCGGATGAATTTTATACTTACTGATTAAAGGGGGTTAGCAATATCAGTAGGATACAATTTGACAAACCTTAAAAGAAACGTTGCGAAAGGGCTCCCATCCATTAATGCTAGTTTCCAGCCAGATTCGCTTCACATTTTAATCAGCAGCACCAGTAGCTGCATCTTCAAACTACCAAAGGGAGGCCCTATTTACCAGTTCTTAAGTTAATTAGTGAAAATCCATTTAATTAATTATACCCACTGTGAATATTTGATTTGGCAGTAATTGGGTAGGAACCAGGTGGTATGGGAGGAGTGGACAAATTGACTAGGAATCTTCCCATTGGAGACCTTGGTCTCAATAAGTATTATTTGCTCTTGAATTTTTTTTTTTTTTTGGTAATCCACCAGCTACTATTTAGAAATAATGTGTTCATAAGCAACACCTGCAGATTAACATAAATTTCCTATTTAGAGGGGTGTCCAGGCAGAACCCAAAATATGAATTTAAATCTTCAGCGTTCAGTGACAGCAGACCATAAGACTTTCACAGAAACCAAGATCAGGTAGCTTTTTAAGTTTTCAGACTAATAATTTATTACACAGATGCCCACAAAATAGGATTAAAGTTGGTGTGAAAAAGAGCATGAACTGGTGGATATATCCTATTCAGAATATTCCTTGCATTTGTCCACTCATCCATCATCAATATGTTTATATATCCATAATATCCATCCATCCGTCCATCCATCCATCCATCCATCCATCCATTTCTCCATCTACCCATCCATCCATACACCCACCCATCTACCCATCTGTCCATCCATCCATCCACCCATCCATCCATCCATCCATCCATCCATCTATCCATCCATCCATCCATCTCTCCATCTACTCATCCATCCATACAACCACCCATCTACCCATCTGTCCATCCAACCATCCATCCACCCACCCACCCATCTGTCCATCCATCCATTCATTCAACTATTCATCCATCCTTCTAGTCTAACTAGCATTTATTGTTTACTTTGTGTCAGACACTCTGCTAGATTTTTGTCACAGATAACTTCATTTAGTTCTCACCCCAATCTATGAGGTCCAGTAGTACTACTATCATCTTTATTTAACAGATGAAGAAATTAAGGCTTAGTGACACAGTGACTTATTCAAGTCATACAGATCATATGGGAGGGGTAGGGACTCGTGTTCATCTTCCAATTATACATCAAGAGCTGTTTTTCCTACCACTGCTAACCTGGCTGCCTCAGGTAAGAATTCTGAATTGTCAAAGTTTAACCAGCTTAATATCTGAAGAGAGAAATGACTACCCACCCACCACACATTCATCTAAGGGGATGAGTTTTTATCCATTTACGTGCCAGGCATTATTCTAAGTCCTGGAGATACAACAGTGGACAAGAAAGGCACAGACATTGTCCCCTCTCACCTCACAGGCTTGCAGGATAGCAGAGAGACACGTAATGGACAATTATTTGGTAGCACTGCTCAATGTCTTGAGAAACATTATCCATAGGATAGGAGAACAATCAGAACTTTCAATGATACATTACTAGGTCTTTAAGATTCTTACATTACTAGGTCTTTAAGATTCTACCTCCTGGGTATCTTTCAGCTCTGTCTCCTCCTCTATTTGAACACTGTCATGGACCTAGTTTAGATAACTGGTTACTTGTCACTTTGTCACCTAGATTACTACAACGGCCTCCTCAGTGGTTCCCTGATCACTTCCTCCAGTCTTGCCCACCCCCCCCCCCCAACCAACTGACAATCCACCCTGCTGCCAGAGTGGCCTTCAGGAGATATTGTTTTAATCAGCTCTTTCTTTGGCTTATACCCTTCAAGAGAGCCTCACTGCCTTTAGGAATAAACCCAAACTCCTTAGTGCAGCATAAAGGGCACATCTGGACCCAGTTCCTGCCTAGGAGAACATTCACATGTGCCGTGTGCTCGCAAGCCTGCATATTTCCACCCACCATTCCTTCTGCTTGAGCCCCCTGCCTGGATCCCTCTCACGCCTCTCCTTCCCTCCCCTCCCCCTCCTCCTTCGTCGCCCCTCCTCTGTGCACTCAGAACCAGTTCCCTTCTGAAGTCTTGGTTGAATGAGAAAGCCCCTGCCCTGTTCTCTTGGAGCATTCCAGAAGCATTTCCATCACAGCACTTCCTCCAGTATCCTGTAACTGTCAGTTTCCTCTCCTAGGCTGAAAGCTCAGGCGGGCAGGAACGAGTCCTGGGCCACAGTAGGTGCTCAATGAACGATGGCTGAAAGTTCATGTGGACAGAGGTAACTTGTCCCTGGATTTGTGGGAAAGAGAACTCCCTCTATTTCATGGCTGTTGATGAAGATCTGGGAGATATCGTGGAATGCAGCTTCCTTGGGTTATGAAGAAGGAGACCAAGGCTAGAGGAGGCAAGTAGACTTACCTAAAGCCGCCCAACTATTTGGGGACTTGCTTCCATCCTGTTTGGCCTTTACATTTATTTTTTCCCAAATAGGAAACTTTCCTGACTATCTCTGGAGTTTTTGAGATGCATACCTAAATTTTCTCATTGGAAACTTTAGGTCATGAAATCACTGTTGCTTAGAATAGTAGACATTTTTAGAGGAAAATCAACTAGATCAATAGGAATGGTTGGACCGAGATAAATAAATCAGAGCTCTGAGCCACCTCTGGCATTGATAATATATTTATCTTAATAAAGATATTTTCTCTTAATTAGGCTGTTTTCTGTTTCAAGTAGCAGTTGCAGGTGCCTGTATCTCTCTTTCTTTCCTTACCCCCCAAAAGTGGAAATCTTAGGAGTAAAATACACTGGCTAACAAGTAAAAAATCATCTTTATATACAGAATGTGAGAATGCTATTCGCCAGGTTTATAATATACTGGAACTTTGCTTGGTTGAGTTCTGACCTGTACTCATTTAGTTTGGGTTTAAGTGTATTTCTAAATGCTTCCATTTTGCAGAAAACAGGTTTATGGGAAAACCTTAAGTAGATTCCTGAAGATGTACTTGGCTCTTTACAAAGCTACTTGATTTCTTTTTGATGAGTCCACTATGCATTCTTCGGAATTGTTCAGCCACATTTCCCTAAATACACATAGGGGCTTAAAGGCAGGGTGTGGGAGGCTCTAAAAGTTTAGGAGAAGTGGGTTTATTGACCCCAAGGAGAGAGGAGCTTAATGAATCAGAAGCCTGTTGCTTCCCATGCATGAAATAGGACTTCCACCCTCTCCCCATCCGTCAGTGCTGATGAGCACTAGAGTGGTCTGTTACATTTTCTGGTCTGTTACACCATTGCTTCTGAAGGGTTTCTACAGGTAGAATGTTAGTTCTTTGGGTGGCAGGGAACACTTTCTCTATTTCTTCAGTGTCTTGACTCCACAATGCCCAGAAGAGTGTTCGGTATACAGTAAGCACTTAATGCGTACATAAATGTAAGCGCATCCAGTAAGTGTATGTGCTTACCTAAATAAATGATGAGCCCAATCAGGGGTACCTTATTCTTGAGTCTTGCCACCCTTGGCACCTCCAGTATTTCCCATTTCTCTTTCCAGAGCAGGAGCCAAGAAGTCACAAATAAAGTTCACCCATGTACTTCTTAAAGACCTCTAGATGCTCTGCCCAGCCTGGGGCTGTGGCTTTGTATTTAGACAAAGCCCCAGGAATGGCCTCACTGTGACTGAGCTGCTGGCCCAGGACACACAAGGCCAGAAGGCAAACTGAGCTGTAAACCTTTAAGTTCCTGCTTCCCGGGCCTGAGCTTAGAGCCCAAAGTCATACAGACCAGAAGTCTGGGGACAGAGAGGCAATTACAGAGGGTCTCCCCCAGGGAGACTAGATGAAAAAGAAAACCTTTTGAAGCCTGGAGCCATTTTCACCTGGGAAGGCTCAAGGAGCAGGGCACTGTGTAGTCCTTTCTCCTCTTCCCCTGGATTCTGAACTGGTGCCAGCACCTCCTGAGGCCCCTTAGTCTGATGGCTGGCCACGTGAATACACAGTCTTTGTACGACGCATCACTAATCTGCATCCAGAAATATGAAGCCCCAGTATTCCACTGGCTGTCATTGAAATAACCTGTAATGCTATGTTTGAATGTAAAATGTTACCTACTGAGTCATTCAGAAGTTTCCCACCCACCCATTAAATGATAAAAATGACTCAGCCTGCCCCATAAGGGCTGGTCACAGCGAGGCAATGGGGATGATGTAAGAGGTACCTTCCCCAAAGCTGCAGAGCCGGCCTTCCCATAGCACTGGCTGGGTCCTATTACCCGGTGGGGCTTCCCCAGAGCTCTACAGGAAATCAGAATCGCCCCTCTCGGCCTTTGCACTGGAGCAGGGGGTGGCTCTCGGCTCAACTCTAGATGGAGTAGTTAACACTGAACTTACTGTCAGCGTGCTCTCTGGTGCCAAGTGAATACAAAACTTGCGTCCTCTTCTCTGCCATCCCCACTGCTTTGGTCTAGTTGCCAGCCCAGTCAGAGGGATGGATCATTTGATTAAGAGTAAATCTCTGTGGGATCTTGGTGGAGGGAAGGGGCTGCTCTTCACTCTGGCCTGCATTCTCACATCCTGTAGTGTTCCCAATTTGAGCAGCAAGAATGAATGCAAAATGATGGCTGTCTTTATTGGGAAGGGGAGTCCCTGCTCTCAGGCTAGTTTCCTCAGCCTCCGGCCAATTTGCTGAAAGACTCGCAAGGGTCACATCGCATAGGTGCACACGGTCATTGATTTCACATTCAAACAGGCTTTGCCAAGAGAGATTAACTGCCGCAAAGAGCCCATTTTACTGAATTAGGCCACAGCAAAATCAGAAGTTTAAGAGTACTTGGCAGTTTTTGCAGAGTGAATTTGGTGAGCAGAGGACAGAGATGCAATACATGAAAAAGATGAACAATTATGGGCAATAATAACTAGCTTCTTTCTCTTTGGTGTAATTATTACATGGAGGCAGCATTATACCAAACCTTTTCAACACTAGACCTAATTTCATTCCTCAATAGAAGTTAAAAAAAAAGCATCCTGAAAAATCGATTGTGCTCTCACAGTTCTTAGTTTTGAATTCTATGGACGTTTCTGAAAGGTTATACTTGGTCTTGGTTTTTAAAACAAAACAAAACAAAACATCCAAGTAGAGTGAAGGAGTTTTGTCATGTGTAGACCCTGGTGGCTATAAAGTTGGGGTTCGGGGGGATCATTCAATTGAGCTCATGGCTAAGAAAACTGGTTTGTGCATCAGAAGTTGGTTAGGGGCTTCCCTGCTGGCGCATTGGTTGAGAATCTGCCTGCCAATGCAGGGGACACGGGTTCGAGCCCTGGTCTGGGAAGATCCCACATGCCGCGGAGCAACTAGGCCCGTGAGCCACAACTACTGAGCCTGCGCGTCTGGAGCCTGTGCTCCGCAACAAGAGAGGCCGCGATAGGGAGAGGCCCGCGCACCGCGATGAAGAGTGGCCCCCGCTCGCCGCAACTAGAGAAAGCCCTCGCACAGAAACGAAGACCCAACACAGCCAAAAAATAATAATAATAAAAATAAATAAATACATAAATAAATAAATAAATAATTTATTTTAAAAAAAAGTTGGTTAGAAGTTAAAGAATCAAGTTTACAGAGGACAGGGAGAGGCAGGCGTGAGGAACTCAGGTAGGTGGGCAAAGACTCAGAGGTCAGGAGTAAAGTAAGGGTTGTGAAATCCAGGTGAGTTGGTCATTTAAAACAGAGGTACTGGGGAAAAAATGGAACCTTTGTACACTTCTGGTTGGAATGAAAGATGCTACAGCCCCTTTGAAAAAACAGTTTGGCAATTTCTCAAGATGTTAAGCACAGAACTGCCATAATACCAAGCAATTCCACTAGTAGGAATCTAACCAGGAGAAATGCAAACATATGTCCACACAAAACCTTGTATATGAGTGTTCACGGCAGCATTACTTGTAATAGCCAGAAAGTGGAAACAAACCAAATGTCCATCAACTGATGAATGCATAAATAAAATGTGGTCATACAGCAGAAATTAACACACCATTGTAAAGCAATTATATGCCAATAAAGATATTAAAAAAACCCCTAATATTAAAATAAATAAATAAAGGTGGTATATCCACACAATGGGCTACTATTTGGCAATAAGAAGAAACAAAGCACTGATACGTGCTACAACATAAATTGACCTCAAAAACGTTATGCTCAGTGTAAGAAGCCAGACACAAAACAACAGTTATTGTACGACTCTGCATCTGTGGAATGTCCAAAATAGGTAAAAGCAGAGAGACACAGAGCACATCGGTGGTTGCCTGGGGCTGGGGGTGGGAATGGGGAGTTAACTGGGCTGGTGACAATATTCTGAAATCAAATAGTGATGGTGGCACAACTCTGTAGATAGAGCAAACATAATTGAATTTTACACTTAAAATGGGTGAATTTTAAACTGGTAGGTAAATTATACCCCAATAAATCTGTTAAAAAACAAAACAAAACAAAACAAAAGCAGCGGCATGGAGGAACTCAATGAACAAAACCTAGGGATGTGAGCCTGACTCCTAGGACCAGGGAACCTGAGATAGGCATCCTGGCTTTAATCAGAAAACTGATTTGAGGATTCAGCTCCAAAGTGGTCCCCACGGTCTGGCTGAAGTTACTGGGTCTGACAGTACCCTCCTAACTGATGGGATGTCCCTAGGCATCATGGACTTCTAATTTCCGGCAGAAAATTTCCCAGACTGGGTAATGATGGATACTACCGAGTATTTCAGTTATAAAAGGGGTGGTAGTGGTTTCGTGGTTACTCTTGAAAACTTGTATTAAATAAGTCTTTGTACTGTAGAACTTCTGAATCTATTGTATCAATTTTCTAAATAATTTTTCCCCATATGGAACAACTATTATTGTTACACAAGACTAGTGCATTAGACTTGGATGTAGTCAGAAGAATTAGAAAAAAATACACAGCTATAAAGGGGATAACTTGAGAAAAAACAATTGGGCAGCTGTCATAAGTTTATCTGGGACCCAAGCAAATACTTGTGGATTTGCTGTGGCGTGTTTTACTGCTCCTTCATTTGGCAAACAGGCATCAAGTGACGTCTGTGTGTTAGTCACATGTAGAGTGCTTGGATATCATGTCTGGTAACTGCCGTAGTTGCCCCAGTATAAATAGAAATGCAAGACACATAGTAGGTCCACAATAAAAGTTATGGCTGAACTGATCAGAGTCTAGTCGGGGAGAAACCTAGGGTCTGCTTTTGTTTTCTGTTGCTAGAAACAAACTCCACAAATGTAGAGGAGTTATTATCTCAGTCTGTATAGGTCAGAAGTCTGGGTGTGGCTCAGCTGAGTTCTCTGCTCAGGGTATCACAAGGCTAAATAAAAATGCCAGTGAGCTGTGCTCATCTGGAGTTGGGATCCTCTTCCAAGCTCATGTGGTTGTTGGCAGAATTCAACTCCTCATGGTAGTAGGATGGAGGCCCTCAGCCCCTTGAGGCCACCTGCAGACCCTTGTCTTGTGGCCCTCTCCAAAGGCAGTTCATGTGATAGCTGTTTGCTTCCTCAAAGCCAACAGGGGACTCTCTCATGCTTTGAATCTTTCTTCAGGTGAGGGCTGGACCCTCTTTTAAAGGGCTCACCTGGTTAGGTGAGGCCCACCCACAATAAGCTCCCTTTTAATGAACTCAAAGTCAACTGAGTAGGGAAAATCCCTACTCATCTGGAAAATCCCTTTACCTTTGCCACATAATGTAATC
The DNA here is from genome assembly GCF_028021215.1 of Eschrichtius robustus. Taxonomy (NCBI): domain Eukaryota; kingdom Metazoa; phylum Chordata; class Mammalia; order Artiodactyla; family Eschrichtiidae; genus Eschrichtius; species Eschrichtius robustus. The sequence goes on along the minus strand of NC_090826.1, from coordinate 11,345,119 downwards.
TATTCACATGAGTGAGATCCCATCATAGTCACACATCCTGTCCATACTCAAAGGAAGGGGATATTACAGGTGTGTACACCGGGGGTGGGGATCTTGCGGACCACCTTAGAGTCCCGCCTGCCACAGGAGCTTATGTATAATGGTGGAGGGAAGGCCCTGTGAAGGGTCAGAGGAGAGGGCTTTTAACTGCTGAATTCAGCGAGGGGACAGCCAGGAAGTCTTCACAGAGGGGGTGATTTTTAACAGATTTAAAAAGGTGGTTGACTCAAAACAAAAACAAAAACAAAGAAAAATCACTTTTCCAAGTTGTATAGCTTTTTAATAAGAGCATATGATACTTGTATACTAACTACCGGTTTTAGGTTTTAAAGGAGAGACCTGTACACATGAAAAATATTTAAGCACTTAAAAGGACATTACATGAAAAATAAGTACACTTGGTTCCTGGGGAGGGAAAGGGAGGGGAATGGAAGGATGATGCAATTAGGGAGGGTGCCCAGAGGCCTCCGCCTGTATGGGTAAAGCTCTGTGTATTAGCTGGGAGGTGGGTTGGCCAGGGTTCTTTATTTTTTTATACTCTTGATGTATGCAAAGTCTCATAATAATTTTTTCATGTCTCCTTCTCACCCTGGCCCTCCACTATGCAAATTCTCTTCCTATAGGAAATGTTGTTGACAGTGTCTTAGTTATGTTTTCATGGATATTGTATATAATAATAACAGCAATAAAATAGTAATTACTTATATAGCACTCACTGTTCTAGCACTAAATATACATTAATTCATTTAATTCAGACACCAACCCCATGAGGTCACTTTTACTATCATCCCATATTAAAGGTGAGGTCACTGAGCCACAGGGAGGTTAAACAATTTAACCAGTGCCACCCAGTTACTAAGTGGTGGGGCTAATATTTGAACCTAAACAGTCTGGCTGCAAGCACTACACCAGGCTGTGTTCTATATGGATCCACAATCACAGATTAGAGTTTCTATTTTTCATTCTGAAAAGGACCTAAGTAGGAGTTCACCAGGTAGAGAAAGTGAGGGAGGGCATTCCATGCAAAGGGAATGCTATAGAGTGAAATATTAATTTCAGGACATCCCAGTCGGGAAGGGGAGCATTGGGATATGAGAGTAGCCAGGAAGGTAGGAGGCTGGTACTAAAGGCCCTCAGATGCCATAAGCCTGAGTCCTTTCAGGCTGCAATAACAAAATACCATAGTATTTTGGGTAGCTTAAACAATAGAAATTTATTTCTCACAGTTCTGGAGGCTAGGAAGTCCAAGATCAAGGCTCTAGCATGGGGGAGTTCTGGTGAGGTCCCTATTTCTGGTTCATAGCTGGTGCCTTCTTCCTGTGTCCTCACATGGGGGAATGGGCAAGGGATCTCTCTGGGGTCTTTTTTTATAAGGACATTGACCCCATTCATGAGGGTTCCACCCTCATGGCCTTAGCACCTCCCCAAACTCCTCCTAATATCATCACAATGGGCATTGGGATTTCAACACATGAATTTCAGGGGGACACAAACATTTAGACCACACACCACGTTAAGGAGTTTGAACCACATTCTGAGAGCAATTGGGCACCACTAAGGGATTTGGGGCAAGAGTGACAATCAAATTTGCACTTCAAAGCATAATATTGGTAGCTCTATGGAAATAGGCAAACAAAACCCAAGATAAGGAGGCCAGTTGGGAAGCGCGTGCAATGATCAGAGTGAAAAATGATGCACTTGAACTATATGGCAAGGTCAAGAAGATGAAGAGGAATGGATAAATCTCACTACTCTTCAGAGCATGGAGCTGATGAGAGTTGAGAAGGAGGGAGAGTGAGGTGCTCAGGATGATGAGTTACTGCGGGTGACTGCCAAGCTTCTGGCTTACGGGTGGCAGGGGGCGCGGCACCATCCAAGGAGATCAACCCAGGAAGAGGATGAGTTCACCATGGCAGGTTTGGGATAGCTTGGTACAAATGTTGACTATTCAAGGCAGGTGTTTAGGAAACAGACCCCAATAGGAGCATCTTATGAACCATTATTCTCAAAGCGTGGAATGCAGGAACACCTGACGGGAATCCCTTGGAATATGGCTTAATGTATCATACGAGGCTCCACCAAGGAGCTAGAATTTCTGGGAATGAGGCCTGGGAATCTTCATCTTTAACAAACTCCCAGATGGCTCTTGAGGGTGCCAATAAGACCCTAATGGGGGTATAACTGGCCCCAGGAGACACCTGTGATTGGCTGTGCTCCAAAAAAGGGCTGATCACATTCTAACTGTATAGTAAGTTTTCACTAGATTGGGCGAAACTTAAGGCTGGAGGCCCCAGTGCTTGGAGAAGAAACCCCCTCACTTTGGCAGGCTTCACATTTGCACAGGGAGCAGCCATCATCTGGCTCTTTTGGCAGCCATGGGTATGCTTTTGTCCTTCTGATTTGACAGTTCACCCTGGTGCTCCTGTGCCCACCACTTAGCAAACATGTCAAAGCAGCACTTGCAAAGCCTCTTAAATGATCCACAACACTGTCTTCCACAAATCCCCTCAGAGATGAGTTGCCTTAACTAAGCACACTCCAGAGTTCTATGCGATCGAGTATTTGGCTTGCTGATCATTAAAACAGCCCTCTCCTGCTTTCAAAGGGAATGTCTAGAAGGCACTGCCATATGGACATGTGGGAAGAATGCAAGCTCTTTCATTAATAAACACGTACTGCAAGGGTCCAGAAAATAAACACAGGGTGTTCTCTGCACCTTAGTAGGTGCTCAATAAACATCAGCAGAAATTGGTTGAAACTACCCATGCATTGTTCCAGCATTCATGAGACTGGGGAGAAATACATTTTCCTGAACATCTGCTGTTATTTCAGGCACTGAAAACCTGATGGAAGAAAAATCCACCAGGGAGTCAGAGGATTTTAGGATCAGCTTAGGACAGCAATGAGAATCCTCTGCATAAGGTCTCAGGAACCATGACAACTTTGAAGAGATGACAGGTCTTACAGAGCCAATCCTGCAGTTTGCTGAGGTCTATATAGTTAAATTATTCAGGTGAATCAACCTACAAAATGTCTACGACTTTAGAACTAATATCAATTACCCAGAAAATCAAAGCCAACATACTTTTCTCCACACTCCAAATATTGTAGATGGGTTTCCCTCCACTTCCCTTATTGTTGGGATCTGGTCTCAGACGCTTTGACTCTCAGGCAATTGTTCATAACTAATTCACTCCTTTCTAAATTAGAAGGTAGCATGGGTAGCTCCAAATTAGCTGGAAGATTTCAATCCATTTGCCGATCAAACAGAATGGCAGTCTCACACCCCTGAAGGAGTGGATGCTCACTTAATAAAATATTAAGATGTTACCACTTATCTGGTAAGTAATTTTGTGGCTTTGATGGTGAATCAGTCTCCAGGGCTCCTGGGTTTTTCAAGGGCTTTCTCTTTGGGGAACCACTTTTTTTTCAGTAAGGACGAATTTTAGGGGCTTTCTGAAACACTTTCCACCACGGGGAAAGCATGGTTGTCCCCTCCCTGATTGATGGTAGCTTCAGCTTTGTGGAAGGAGAGGCATCCCACCTGCAGCCAAGGCTCTACTTTCCAGTGACACACCCTGCCGCCCCCCCACCACACAGCTGATTGGCCCACGCTTGAGCACCTGACCCCAAGGCAGCCAATCAAGCCAGACCTGAGAAACAAGCCTCCCAATCATGATTTCCTTCATCCCCGCCCCCCTTCATCCTGGGCCTCTTGTGTCCTTTTGGGTCCCCCTTCAAATGCCTTTTCTGGCCCTTCATCTCTTATCAGCTGTGCCATTACCTGGAAGTTACTGGTAAACTCCAGAGCGGTGCCCTGCCTGGAGCATTCCCATTTCATTGGGAGTTTTGACGCAACTCTAGGATTTGGCCACACCCCGCGTCCCGTCCTCCCCGCCCCTGCTGCAGCTGATTGGACATGAGGGACACCTGACCCAAGGGCAGCCAATCCATGGGCTGGCCACCATTGGACAGGCAACATGGTTGGAGTGTTTTTCCCAGAAATGTTGACAGTGCTGTTAGAACCAAGCAGATACGCCACCCCATCGTGGCTGCCAGAAGGACTCAGAGAGGAGAGGAGTTTTCTGTCCTCCTCCTCCCTCTTCCTCCTTGCTTCTCTTCCCCCTTCTCCTTCCCATTATCATTGTTACTGTTACTTAGCACGATATTTGTGCTGGGCACTGCCCAAAGCGCTTTATATCCTTTAACATCTTTAGTCCTCACAACAACCCTGTCAGGTAGGTACTACTATTATTCCCATTTCTCAGATGAGACACAAAGAGGCTAAGTAACTTGCCCAAGGTCACCGGGTTCTAAGTGGTGGGGTCAGACTTTGAACCCAGGCCGTCTGGCTCCCAAGTCTGTGCATTCTTATGCCTCCCTTAGAATCGGATCCTGTCAGAGACGATCTGTAATGGTCTGTAGAGGTCGTCTCATCTACTAATTGTCATACTATGGGATTTCACAGACCAATAAAAATAAATAAGCAAAGAGGATGGACCTGGGGTTGCCAGCTTCTAATTTCATCAAGAGAGGACAGTAGGAGTGTAAAAACAAAGTACTTTCTTTACCATCGCTAAAGAAAGGCCATTTAACATAAAAAGAGTAGGGAGGCCATAACCCCAGTATAACGTACAGTCCTTTGAACTGAATAAACCAGGCCCTATGAAAAACTCACTATATTGACTTATTTTTCTAATTATGCTGCTCAGCAATTAAGACTGAACCAGTGTGGCTCTTGGATTGTCACTGGTTCTCTTCCAATTCTCCATATTACCTGTGAAGAAACAGAGGCTTGGACAGAGTGAGTGACTTTGTCGAGGCCACACAGGAGTGGCAAGCAGATCTGGAGCTTGATTTCAGGCTTTTTGCCTCCTGTGGCTGAACAGTATTATTTCCTGGGGTGAGGGTGGGGTCATCTCCAAACAGTGAGGACTGAACTCTATGAAAGTTGTGCTTTCTGAGCCCTCAGTGGCAATGGTTTGGAAGCCCTGGCCTTGGGCGTGGGATCCGGGCTTTGCGAATGTATAGTGTCTTCCGCTACTGGCCTGTTTCAATTTTCACAACTACCCTGTGAGGCAGATAATTCTGCTCTCGTTCTAAAGATGGAGCAACTATAGCTCAGAAGGGTTCTGTGCCACTTGCAGGCAGCCTTCCTGGAGGTTCCAGTATCACCTACTCGGAGGGTGCAACTTGGCTGTCCTGAAGGATGAACTGTGAGACCTGCCTTTCCAGGAGTGGGGCTGTCATTAACTTGTCTCCAATTGGTTATTTCTGTTCCTCTATTTGTTAGGAGGAAAGGTTCTGTAGTTGGTGAGCTGATTTGCTCAACATGCATTTACTATCAAACACGTATAATAGATATGTTTCCTTCTTCTACTTCCAGCCCTAGAAGGGCTAACCCTATCCATCCAGCATCCCTGCTACCCTCCCCTCAGGCCCAGCTTAGCTGATTGGAATATGAAACCCAAGGGACTGGCTTGGACCAATGAGATTCCTTGTGAACCAAGAGATACAAAAAGGAGTTCCAGTAAATAGCAGATGCCTGAACTAAAAGATCGTGTATCCTTGGATCACATCTCATTGGAACTGGAACAACCATTTTGGGCCTGGGCAAGATGAGAAGGCAGAGGAGGCACAGAGGGGTGGGAGGAGAAGAGGAAAGATGAGAAGTGGGAAGTAAGAAGAAAGAAGAAAGAGAGTCCTGAGTCCCTCCTCCCCATGAGACTTTGGATGCTTTTAAAAGCCCCACTTTTATCTTGAGCTACTTTGAGTGGATTTCTGTTCTGTGAAACAAAAAGATCCTTAACCAGGACAGCCTGCTTTGGACCATTCGGGCTAGTTGTTGGAGCACAGAGAACTGTGGATCAGAGCTGTCAAGAAGCCCATGTTCCAGCAGGGGCAGGAGGCAGCTCCTTCTGTATGCACACACTCACAGGTCCACATGCTACTGTGTGAATCTGACATCTTTTTATGCTGAAGATGGAGGCTCCAAGACTTTCTCCCAAATATCCAACCCAGAAACAGGGCATGGCTCCATGTTTGAAAAGAACAAGAAAATACATGGAGCCCAACTGAGAGAGCGTTAAAAAATTCTATCAGTATTACCAATTTGTATTTATCACAATGGATGGCTCATCCTAGGATCTCTTAATAAACATTAATCCTTGCTAAGCTCCTTGGTGGCAGATGAGTGACAAGCAGTAAAAATAAGAAGGATGCTATGTATCTGCCTCTTGGGTGGTTAGGTTGCTCCTAAAGCACACACATTACTGGCACCTGAGGCTGTGCTCTGCTGGTCTGTTTGCCTTCTGAATTTTACTGGTGGTGTTCATTTTGGTGCCTAGTATAACATGATGATAAAATACCACTTCTACTGTGGAATCACTACTGAAAACAATTGATCACAAGTCCTCCAATTCAAGGTGAAGAGCTGGACCTTCCATGCAGAATGTCTGTCACCCACCTCCAGGCAACCTAAAGGGAGGTTGGCATTGTTTTACATTGACACATAGCTGTGGAACTCGAAAATGAGACAGGATTCTTCATTTCCTGTGTCAGTGTGTTATCACAAGAGCGGCAGTGGGTCCTAGGAAGACTGCTCCCCTCCTTGACATCAGGGTTTGGTGGTGCTCACATCAGCACAAGTTAAATCTGCAAAGTTGTTTGTGTTCTTCCAATGGAGGGCATTTATGAAGGTCAAATTCTATTATTAGTGCACTTGCTGGTTTCTTATTCTGGAGTCAACCAGTCATTGACTGTTTACTGAATGCCAGGCTCTGTGGCGGGGACTGGGAATACAACCATTAATTTGATGTAAAGTCACTCCCCACCTTCATGGAACGCACAGTCTAGTGCAAGGATGAAACCTGGGTGTCTAGGTACGGGAGGGGGCTACTGTACCCTAGAGACTTGTTTTATTTGGCCCCCAGGATGCTTTGAAAACCTGGCAGATCTGGCCACAGACAGTGGGCCCATCCGCTCATGGCCACAGTCAGCTGGCACTGAGGAATGGCTGCCTCTCCAGCTGGGAAAGCTCCCTTCTTCCATATGGTCCTCACCAAGGTCAACTGTCACATGACAAGCATCACCATGCTTGTCCTCCTTATCTTATGGTAGGAAAATATTTCTTTGTGTCCTTGTCTTATGAAAAGTAGGAAAACAAAATATAGACCAAGAGAACCACATTTGTCAAGAAATTTGGCAAAGGCCAATTTTTTTCATGAAGTGAAAGACTATCATTTATGTTTATTTATGTACATTTATGAATATTTATTAATTATTATAAATATACTTAATATGGAAAAACGTGTCTATGCCAACTTCTCTGACACCTGGACTATTTCACCCATTTATATCATGTATCTGGCACCTGTGGACACTTACATTTTTGATCTTTGGTCCAATGACTTCAAAGATTTTCCCTCCAACTGGTCCCCAATTAGATAGTTGGGGTACACAAAGAACTTTAAAAATAGCTTCATTTAATGAATGCAAAAGGTTGGGGTCAATGCAGGTGTCTCCCATATCGTTCTAGTTTAAAAATGAATGCTGTTAGCAGGCGTTGGGGCTATTTTAAGATTCACGCTGATTTTTTTTCATATAGTCTCTTCTTGCAGTCTGCTAAAATTTCAACTTCACTGTTTGCCCATGGTATTTCTGTTTTTGTTGGTTTTAGGACAGATTCCTTTTTTCCTGGTGCTATTTCATTTGTAGCTTTATTTTGCTATGTGTATTATTTGTAGATGGATGCAGTCCTAAGAAACTCCCATCCCCATCTGCTGCTCTTGGGCACAAAATGGATTCTTTCAGCTTCCAAATGGCCTGCCATTTATTGCTTTCTGAATTTGGTGACAAAGTGTCCTTTAAGATAAGCCAGATCAGCCATGCAAGTGTCCTTAGGACTATTTAAAACTGGGAACTGAGAGCTACCTGTTAGTAGAATCAGGAATCAGAACATCAGGGGCAAGTGGGCCATGGAAGCTCATGTAATCTCACTGTCTTTTCTTAGAGGTTGGGGACACTCAGGTCAAGACAGGAGCCAAGGGACTCAAGGCCACCCGTTTGCCAAGGTAATTATAAGAGGAAGATACAGACAGGAATTCTTCCATGCACACTTAGTTGACAAAGAGCTACTATCATTTTGGGTAAAAGAGAATATAAATTAAGAAAAACGTCCTGGAGTAAAGATTTTTTGGTCTTCCGTGGGTAAGTGTTAAAAAGAAGGAGGAGAAAATTTTACTCTCAGCTGATTTGCTTGAGGTTTAAAAGACACACCCCAACATAAAGTTTTAATTTTCATGTGCATCCAAATTAATGGTATGTTGTAAATGCTTAACAGCTGCCCTTCTGCACAGAAAAAGCTGTGACCTGTGATTTGCCCATTTCTGTGGTGCCAATACTCCTTCCTTGCGGCTGGAGTATTGGCATCCCAGGTAACGTTGCTGCATGCAGAGCTGGGAAGCCAGGCACACAATTGGCTCTCCGAGGTCACCGTTTCTGCAGGTGTACAGTTCAGGGGCCACCTGTATCTTGATTTCTAGGCAACCTTCCAATCTCTCTAGTGTGATGCCTCAGAAAAAGTATGAGACGAGCCCATCGCCACATCACTGAATGTCAGGGTCACTTGTCTAGATGGTCAGTAAACACTGATGGAGCACCTACTATGTGTCTAACCGTGTGCAAAACCCTGCAGATTCAGGAGTGAACCAGACAGATACAGTCCTTAACATGCTTGGAGCTGCTGTCAGGCAGAATTCAACAGGCCTCTTACCTGGTGGCTGGGCTGTCTGCCCTTGTATACCTAGCCAGCTTTATAAAATAAAGCAAATGACTCTAAAATGCCTGGGAATCCCTTTTTTTCTCTACTGAAGACTTGCAATCCCAACTCCCCAACACAGCATTTAGATGTCCAGGGATGTTGGAAAATATTTCCATTTCCAAAACATCTTTAATGTAGATTCAATGTAATTCCCAAGGTAAAGCTACTTCTTATAGCGTTATTAAGAGTGGAGGGGGGGGCTTCCCTGGTGGTGCAGTGGTTGAGAATCTGCCTGCCAATGCAAGGGACACGGGTTCGAGCCCTGGTCTGGGAAGATCCCACATGCCACGGAGCAACTGGGCCCGTGAGCCACAATTACTGAGCCTGTGCATCTGGAGCCCGTGCTCCGCAACAAGAGAGGCCGCGATGGTGAGAGGCCTGCGCACCGCGATGAAGAGTGGTCCCCACTTGCCGCAACTAGAGAAAGCCCTCGCACAGAAACGAAGACTCAACACAGTCATAAATAAATAAATAAATAAATAAATAAATAAAAGAACGTGAATTTCTTAAAAAAAAAAAAAAAAAAGAGTGGAGGGGGGCTTCCCTGGTGGCGCAGTGGTTGAGAATCTGCCTGCCAATGCAGGGGACACGGGTTTGAGCCCTGGTCTGGGAGGATCCCACATGCCGCGGAGCAACTAGGCCCGTGAGCCACAATTACTGAGCCTGCGCGTCTGGAGCTTGTGCTCTGCAACGGGAGAGGCCGCGATAGTGAGAGGCCGGCGCACCGCGATGAAGAGTGGCCCCCTCTCGCCGCAACTAGGGAAAGCCCTGGCACAGAAACAAAGACCCAACACAGCCAAAAATAAATAAATAAATAAATAAATTAAAAAAATTAAAAAAAAAAAAAAGAGTGGAGGCATTTCCCACCACAACTGCAGGAAGGTTGGAGATCTCTTATTTATTTATTTATTTATGTTTTGGCAAATCATTTACCAGGGATTGCTAAACGATCATTTTGCCTGTTGCTCTGCATTGGCGTTGCTGAAAGACCATGTCCCCGGTGTTTTGCCCAAAATATGTAGGTGCCAAGGCTGCAGGTGCAGATAAAGTAAGCACAGGTTTCCCTTGTGTGAAGCTCTGTGCAAAGCAGATTTGCTGTTCAAGCTCTGTGCCCCATTCAGTTGCTAATCGGAAAGGGTACTTCCATCCTTGGGGTAAAAACACAGTGAAATTGCACTTGTCAGTTTGGACAGCAGGTCAGAGACCCAACCCCAGAACTCTTGAAGACGTGTTTGATGACAGTCCCTCCATGGCTATAACTATAACTATTAATAGCTTGTTCTTTGAAATAAATATAACCCCTAGAAAGAGCTACGGAACTCTCACTGTAGCAGGACTGGGGGCCAGAGGGGCTGGTCTTTTCCATTAAATGTATTCAAAGAAGCAACACTTCGGTTTGTGCAGGTCTGGGCTGGTTTGTGACTCAATGCTTATGTACAAATAATTGACTGCTAATAATGATTTGTTATCATAGCTGAGGGTTAGTTAGAGGGCTTAGGAAAGCAGGAGGGGCTTCCTACCAGATGAGTCGATTTAGATAAGAGAGAGTAGTTTTAACCTAAGTTTAGGGGATTACCTGCTCATAAAAACATGCACTCCACTACACAGATCTTTCTAGAGACCTGAGTACCTAATTAATATTTCTAAGGTGCTTTCCTCTAAATTGCCTTTGTCTCCTCCAGATCAGATCTATTATAAGAGTTCGGAGGATGATGGTGGTAGAGGGAACTTGGCTGTTGAATGTTTCAATGGGGACACGTACGTGGGTCAGCTTATCCTGCAGTTCCTTCTTGATTTGGCTTGAGGGAGAGAAAAATTAAGAGTGAGAGTTTGAGACATTCCCCAGGGAAGGTGGGTTCTCCCATCAGGAGGCAGCTAAATTCATCTGCGGATGAACCTCAGGGCCATCTGGAGCTCAACTGTGAACTGACATTAGGTGTCTATGCTTGGGTGTCACAGGGTACAAATCAAGCCCCCCAAACTCTGCCCAGGTTCACGCTCTTTGCCCCTGTATTTGTGTGGCTCCGGCTGGGGGCCGTGCTAGCCGAAGGCTGCCTTTTAATGAATGCAGCTCTATGCCAGGTACTGCTTCATTCCCACGCACCTCCATGTTGATTCTTCACAAGAATCCCGGAGTGGTTACTGTGATCCCCATTGTAGAGATGAAGACACTGAGGCCCAGAGAGGTGAGCTGATTCCCCCAAGCTTCCTCAGCTGGGAAGGGGTGGCTCCAGGACTCGAATCCAAGCCTGTCTGGCTCCAATACCCTTGCTCCTAACTACCCTTCTGCCTCCTCTTATTCCCAGAAGCTTGGGTTTGGCACTTAGGCAAGGGGCTGGCCCAGTGGTCATCACCCATGGTTGCACATTAGAATCACAGGGAGAAGTTTTTTGAAAACTACCGATGCCTAGGACCATCCTAGATGATCAAATCAGAATTCTGGAGGTGGGACCAAGGCACCGGTAATTTCAAAGGGCTCTGCTGGGTGGGTCCACAGTTTGGCCCAGCCTGAGGGCTGCTGGTCCAGCCCAGTGGTTTTGAGATGGCGTTTGGATTTGAGTTGTCCACCACTGCGGATGGGCAGTAGAGCCAAGCTGTGGACTTGGGAGCTCCAAGCCCAGGAGAGGGGTTTCAGAGCATCTGTGCAGCCCAGGTAAATTTGCCTGCTGAGCATCAAGGGGGAACCTTCATTAGCCGTGTGGCCCTGGGTCACTTAGAAGCTGAGTTTCCCAACCTGGAACACGGAGGTCATGCCCTCTCCCTCATGGAGATCTAAGGCCAAGGTTACAAACTGGTGACCAAGGAATGGCCCAGGGACTGGCCCTGACCCACTGACATGTTGACCTTCACTTGCACGGGGTTGAACTTGGTTTTCAATTAATAACCATGTTCTAAGAATCATGAGATTACACAATTATACTTCAATTTAAAAAAAATCACACAATTACATAATAAAAATCTGTATTTCCAACTTTTCTTGGAAAACCGGAAAACGTGCCTCTGTGCCTCAATTTCCTCATCTCTGTAATGGGGTCTGTGGTCCGGTGGGCACAGTCAGATAGGGCTGAACCTTAGCTTCCTCTCTGATAGGGCACAGGTGCCCCCAGCACCCCCTGTCCCCAGCAGCCTTATTGTCTCACACCAGCCCCGGGTGCTCATTTTCTTTCCCGGACTGGCCCCAGGGCCATGTGAATTGGTGACCCCTACTGAGCGTTAAATTAGATAATATATTTTTAAAGGGGTAACCGTTGAAATTCTTCTTGCTTGTATTTTATTACTATTATTCTCTCTCTTGCCCAGCTATTCTAGTTCTGCCGCCTCCCTTGGAATGCTCAGGCCCGGTCTTGCACGGAGGCATTCCTGGGGCTTTCCTCCAGCTTCTGCGATGGGAGGAGGGAACCCCTCTTTGAACATGTCCCTGGTTCCCCCTGAACAAGCTGCCACACACCAACTACCACAGTTTCCACCAGAAAACACAGGGAGTGGTTTCCCTGGCAACCCCCAAGTTGCCGCTTCAGGTTGGCACGCTTTGGAGTTGGAGACCAGAGGGGGCAGGGGCCAGAAGTCGAGGCAGCGGGCGTGGAGGGCAGGGACGGGATGCAGGTCCCAGGAGGCGGCTCCTAGTTGCTCCCGCCCGGCCCCCTCTCTGCAGCGAGGTCTCTGCTCACCCAGCCCCATCCTTCTGTGACAGCAGGGAACCACCCAGGGTCTCCTCCCAAGCGAAATGTTAATAGAGTGCGAGAGGATGATGGCGAAGAAAGAAATGCTGCTCACTTGGAGAAACCTTTGCTTTTTGGGCTGAAAGCATTCTGAACCATTTATATTTATAAAGAGCAAATTATATTTTAGGGGCACCAAACGAATAATTCAGATTCTCAGCTTTGAACCAAGTCCCAAGAATCTTGGTTAATGGAGCTCCGACAAATGGTGGCATTTAGAAAGAGAGAGAGAGAGAGAGAGAGAGGCACTTTGTAATGTTCTCTGACGGTGATGAGCGGAGAAGAGAATACGGTGTCAGTGCCCCGTGGGGAGGAGGAGGGATGAGAAGGATTCCAGGTAGCCATGAATCCTTTTCCTAATCTCTGGGTGGATTATACCTGCACTGCCCTCCTTCGGTAATTACCCTCCCTGTGGTTAAACATGGCTTGCCAAGGCCTTTGCTGTTTCTGCTGGGGTTTGAGCCTGAGGACCAGGCTGGGTGGCTAGGATGCTTCAAACTTGAGAATCCCTCCCTCCCCCTAACTGCCCCCACCGCTGACTCACTCAACCCAGGCCTCTATTAACATATTAAAGGCCTCGACCTAGAAAGGAATGAACACCCAGAGCAGATAACACTACACCATTGCTATAGTGGTGCCCTGTTATTTGTAACCAACCAGCCGATAGGTATTTATTGAGTGCCTTTGTACAAGGCGCGGTGCGCAAACAAATTGCGCAGAGCTTAGCATCTTTACAGAATATTAGATTTGTGCCGAGCCTAGCTGCATAAATAGAGATGCCCCAAATCCTCGACATGGGTTTTATTTGATTCCTCCCATTCTAGAGAGCTGTGCAAAGTTTTGCAAGGAAGATGGTACACCAGTAATTGTTCCTCGTGGTAAGGAAGTGGAGAAGGAGAATCATCTTCAGTGTGATCAGTGGCCTCCCACTGTAATTAGAAGTGCAGGCAGGGGCTTCCCTGGTGGCACAGTGGTTGAGAATCTGTCTGCCAATGCAGGGGACACGGGTTCGAGCCCTGGTCTGGGAAGATCCCACATGCCGTGGAGCAACTGGGCCCGTGAGCCACAACTACTGAGCCTGCGCGTCTGGAGCCTGTGCTCTGCAACAAGAGAGGCCGCGATTGTGAGAGGCCCGTGCACCGCAATGAAGAGCGGGCCCCGCTCGCCGCAACTAGAGAAAGCCCTCGCACAGAAACGAAGACCCAACACGGCCAAAAATAAATAAATAAATTAATTAATTAATTAAAAAAAAAAAAAAGAAGTGCAGGCAGAATCTGTGTATGTCAGTGCCAGTGCCGATGTGGGTTTGGTGGATACTGGCTTGGTGATGGGTCCAAAGGTGATTGCCAAAGGGCAGAAGAGTAATAGGGCTAATGGAGTTGAGACCCATGGGACCTTATCTTTTTATAGTCATAATATATTTAATGTAAATGGACATTCAGATTTATGTTGACCTATTTGCATTTCAATGTACATCCAGTGCACTTGCTGGATAAAGTAATACTTCTGGGGAGCAGAGAAGTGTGAACAAAGCAGAAACGATGGCGGAGGGAATGCTTTAGGAGGATTGAGTTTGGGGGGGGGGAAAGGATGGCGTTTGTAAAAGAGGTGTTGCTGTACAGAGCAGAGGAAGCATCCTGGCTGGAGGAGAGCTGGAGAGAGCTTGGTTCCAGAGAATAGGGCATGGGAAGGAGGCACCATCCCCTTGGGTTGGAGGTCTGCCTAGCTGAGGAATTTCAGTCTGATCCCAGGGTTGTGTCTGGATAAGCAGGATTAGGGGCTGAGAGAGAGAGAGAGAGAGCTAACTAGCAGTAGGGCAGGATGCCAACCTCTCACATGGCCCCCACACCCCATCAGAGTGAGGCACCACCCCATCTCCTCCACCCAAACACTGGCTTCTCCCCACCAGACATTTTATGCACCCGTGACATATAGTGATATCGGCAAGGGTTTATTTAGAAATCAATGTGTGACAAGCACCTTATGGTAATGATCTTATTTCATGCTAACAGCAAAGCCCCTGTGAGGGAGACCTTCTCATGATTCCCTTACTAGAGGAAATTGACCAAGCTGGTGATGCATCAGAATTTGATTGCCAAGGGGCAGAAGAATAGCAGGAGCAGATCCCATTTCAATAGGAGAAGGATATCTGGAGTCCAGAGATGTGAGAGCTGCCTAAGGCTACAAAGCCTGTAAGTGGTGGAGCCAAGAGGGTTCACCCAAGGAGGCTGGCGGTCCTGGTTCCCCCAACTGGCCACACCTTTCCTGCTTCTTTGCCCATCACCTGGGATACCCTCTGCTTCTCCCAACTCGTGAACATTCACCCTCCACCAAGACTCAGCTCAAACAACACCTCCTCTCTCATGTCCTCCCCTGCTCGGCCCCATCCATCCAGGCTTCTCTCCACTTGGCCACAGTGAAAACAGCTCAACGTGGACAAGCAGTGGCCATCTCTCCCTTCCACCATTATCCTGGAATCTGGACTGAAGAATCTGCAGGTAACAGGGTAACCTTGTCTGCAGTCCCACTGTCTGTGTGCTGAGCGCTCCACTGTGGGTTCTGATAACTGGATATACTAAGGATGGCGTTCACTTTTCTCCTTTGTTATCTTAAAGAAAATGAGATGATGGGAACTCAGGCTGTTTATGTTTTGGCTGCTACTAATGAACTTATTCTTAAAAAAAGAATCAAATCCAAAAATGTCCATAGTCTAAATTAGACATCTCTTTAAAGCAGGAAGAATATATTGTACCCATTGTTGGCTCTGGCACACTGGGAAGAAACAAAATAGAAAATGAAGAAATATGTCCACTTTGCTCCAGCCTTGTAGAAACATGCCAACATTTTTTCCAGCCTCAGGGTTTCTGCATTGGATGGTCTATCCACCTGGAATCTTTACACCCAGATCTCTACCTTCCTGGTTTCTGGACCTCAGGTCTGAGGTCAGATGTCTGGATTACCTTGGCTAATGTTCTTTCCCATTCCATCCTCTTTTTTTTTTTTTTTTAATATTTGCTTATTTATTTATTTTTGGCTGCATTGGGTCTTCGTTGTTGCGCGTGGGCTTTCTCTAGCTGTGGTGAGTGGGGGTTACTCTTCATTGTGGTGCACGGGCTTCTCATTGCGGTGGCTTCTCTTCTTGTGGAGCATGGGCTCTAGGCACGTGGGCTTCAGTAGTTGTGGCTCTCAGGCTCTAGAGCACAGGCTCAGTAGTTGTGGCGCACGGGCTTAGTTGCTCTGCAGCATGTGGGATCTTCCCGGACCAGGGCTCGAACCCGTGTCCCCTGCATTAGCAGTCGGATTCTTAACCACTGTGCCACCAGGGAAGCCCCCATTCCATCCTCTTTTGCATTACTTTGTTTTCATTTTCTTCCTAGCGTTTATCTGTCTCTAAAGTTTTCTTGTTTATGTCTTTCCTTATTTGTTGTGTGTCTCCCTATTAAATATGAGTTCCTTGAGGGTAGAGAACTGGTTTGCCTTTTTCAACTCTGTGTCCCAGGTCCTCAACAGCGCCTGGCACAGGTAGGTGCTATGCAAGCGCGTGTGAAAGGAGTAGTTCCCGCCGTGCAATAGATGTGCTCCAAAACAGGTGTGCATAGGTAGGAATTTTGTAAATTGAACCATGAACTAAATTAATAGCAGGAGGGACTTCCATTTCCAATCTGAAGACTTCCATGACAAAACGTCTAGAAATATGGGACAAAGTATAACAAATCCCTTCTCAGATGCTTCATTGAACTTGCAAAAAAAGGAAATTTCCAAAAACCAAGAATTAAGAAACTGAAAACCAGAGTGGTGTGTGTGGGCTGAGGTCATGGCCGTTGAGGATGTTGGCAACCTTGGGACCCAAGAGGCTTGGTTTTCAGTGGAGACAGGAGACAGGCCTTGGACCTGCCCAAGGTGGGAAGATGGAATTGAGGCCAGTGCCCACCTGGGATTCTTGAAGGGTTATGGATCATGGGGGGAAATTTACCTATTGTCAAAAAGAGATGGCAAGCACATGGTCTGCTCTGTCCTAGATAAAAAAGCTTTGCCCAGAGAATTCTCCACAGCAGTTTGTCTGCTCATAAGCTCAGGGTTCAAATTTACATTGCCCATGTGGTCCAGGAAACCTTAAGATTAGAAATGCAAAGCAGTTCTGGCCAGACCTGCCCTATGTCTGCACCGCAGGCATGAAGGGCAGCCCCAGAGGACTTCTCTCCCAAAGCATGGTCTTTTACTTGAGAAAGACCTTCACCTCCAGGGACTTAAACTTACATTCCATTGGCCAGAATTATTTCTCATGCACGTCCCCTCTCCCAGCTGCAAGGAGACTTGTGGGTTGAGTATTTTTAGCTGGGCACAGTGCTGAGGGAATAATTTTGGATTCTGCTTACAGGAAAGAAGGAGAAATGGACACGGGCAGGAAGCTGGTGTTGTCAGCACTAGGTGAAAGGATAGAAAGACAGAAATTAAAGTGTCATGATAATATGATTATCTACATAGAAAACTTCAAAGACTCTACTGAAAAATTATTAGAATTAATAGGTGAGATCAGCATGTATGCTCTTATAAGATTGGTATACAAAAATTAATTACATTCCTATAGACCAGGAACCATTTACGATAGCTGCAGAAAACACTAAAGTATCTAGGAATAAATTAGAGTATGACAGCAAGTTACGAATAAAATAATGAATTTATTCAAAGACATAATGTTAGACTTAAATGGAGAGATCGATCATGTTCATGGATGGGAAAAATCAACAGCATAAAGATAAAAGGAGCTAATACCTTAACACCCAACATTTCCACTCCCATGGAATGCCTTAGAGAACTCTTGTGTGTGTACTGTAGACAATAAAAGGCTTTTTCAGAGCAGGGTTGTTTTAATAGTGAAAAGTGAGAAACAACCTAGTTTCTATCAAGAAAGTGCAAGTAAACTTGGTACATTCATCCAGTGAAATAATCTACAATAGTGAGAATGAATGAACTGTAGCCAATGTACCAGCAAGGATGGATTCGAGAATAGAGTGTTTTAAGCTAAAAAGCAAGTCACAGAAAGAAAAATATAGAATTATTCCACTTATGTATTGAAGACATGCAAACTAGAAGTATACATTGTTTAGGGACATAAACATGTGAAATGATGAAGAAATCCATGGTGATGCCAAGCACCAAGGTCAAGGTGTTTATCAAGTTCAAGGTTACTTTTGGGTGTTGGAAAGAAGGGGATGTCTGGCCCAGACTGGTGAGGGTTCTGGCGGGGGCTTCAAACGTGTTCCTAATTTTTTAGATCTTAATTTGAGTAGTGGCTTCACGGATGCTCATTGCAGTATCCTTTATACCTTTTCATGTAATTGTGAAATATTTCAAAATAAATCGAAAAACTTAAAATTAAAAAACACATCAGGGAAACTCGTTTGATTCCTGTAGTCAATTCACAAATGATTTCCAGTTCAAAGGATTTTTAAGGATTATCTATTCCAACCCGTCCATTGAATAGATGCTGACACTCAGACCAGGAATGACTGAGTTTTTCAGGGACACGTAGCCAGTTAATGGCAAAGTCAAGACTAGAACTCAGGCCTTTCCTTACATGTAGAACTGTTTTATAAAATGAAAGATCTCTGAGATCTACTGGTTTTGTAGGTTAGAATTTCTATTTATTGAATTTCTTAAAATCGTGACAGATGGGATTCCAAATATAGAAAGGAAATAGGCCAAAGGTAGGTGGCATTGAAAAAGTTAAGGAGAAAAAAAACGCATCATCATTTGGTAACATCAGGATAAACCTATTGACAGTTTGGTTCACAGGGGAAAATCCTGGTGCAGGAAAAGACACCTGGGGTTTAAAATTTATGCCAATTCTGAGATTCTGAGAGTCTCTGACCGGGGTCAGAGGGCTGGATCTGAGCCTGGATCCTGCCTCTGGCTCACTCAGTACACTTAAACGAGTTCCTAACATTTCAGAGCCTTGTTGGCCCCAGGTGCACAGGAAGGGGGCTGAAGAACGTGCTTTTTCAGGTGAATTCCAGATGCAAGAGAGTTTAATCTTGGGAAGTAAGATTCAGTGGCTACTCTTTGCAACTGGGACTGGATGTAACAGCAGGAAAGATGCTTCTTGGGGGGGAAAAAAAAAAAAAAACCAACTCCCTGAAGTTGATTTGCCAAAACTGATAAACATCCTGCACATCTGTTCCTGTAGGAGTGCGGGGCCTGATTTTTCTAGGAAAGTCTATTTAGACCCTAACACAGATAGCATTTCTTTTTCAAGCAACAAGAGTGATAAACTGTCTTAGTATAAAATCAATAGAAAGCAGTTTAGTTGCCTCTGGAATCTTCCAGGCAGCCTGTCCTTTTAGTCCCCTCTATAGGAAAGATCAAATGAGAAGTTACCAGCTTCCTTGTGTGTTTTAGTTATTTGCTATGTAAATTACTGAAAAACATTTAGGAAACCATTGAGAACTGGGAAGGGCTCTTCTCTGCTTCTGGCACCTCTCACTCCCTTAAAGGATGAAAAAAAAAGGGGGGGGCATCAATTAAGCTAGTTGACAGGGCTGAGGACCTGGGGGTTATTTTTCTTAAGCACTATGTCATTACCTCTTAAGTTTTGGAAGAAAAAAAGGGGAGTGTATTTCCATTTTCTCCCTGGAAGCTTGTTTCCCCATCTGTCATGCAACCAGAATGAAATGTTGCATTAAGAATGCTCAAAAATGATTGGCTATTGAACATGCATGTTATAACAGAATATTGCAGGGGGAAAGAACTGTGGTTGGAAGAGAAAATGTTCTTTGCTGCAGTCTATGCTGGGCTTGGACAGAGAACTGAGAGTCAATTTCAAGCACAAGCTTCCTGTTTTATAGCACTGACATTTTGCATTTTTGCTTGTGAAACCCTGAAGGTACATTGCATAAGAGCCACCACCATAATAATATCAGCTCGCCCCTTGTGGTGTGGTCAGTAGTATCAAAAACCCAATATTCCTAGTTCTCCCAACTTTTAGGTCTGTGGTACATCCACACCTCCCTGCCTCAGTGGAGCTAAGTGGGGCCATGCAGTGATGTGCTTTAGACAATGAAATATGCACAAAAGTGCCACGTATAACTTCCAGTGGAAGATTTAAGGATCAGCATGACTGGTCACTTTCTCTTTCTTTCTTTTGTATGTGACATACAGGTGGCTGCTTTTTTGCCTCGTCTCCTGAGTGGCTTCAATGAGCAGAGACCCCTGTCTACCTGTATGAGCACATGACATGAGTGAACAATAAAATTTTGTTCTTTTAAGCCACTGAGATCTTGTCCCTTTTGTTACTGCAGCACATCCTTGCCTGTACTGACAGATATGCACATATTAAACTCTTGCTAGGGGTCGGGTAATACACTAAACACTGTGTGTGGATGATCTCATTTAGTTCATACAGCTAACTTGTAAAATGGATATGGTAATTATGCTCCTTTTACTGATGCAACATCGTGGACACAAAGATATTAAGTAATTTGCCCAAGGTCACAGAGTGGGCATGTGGTGGACCTTGGATTCCAGCCTGAGCAATCTGTCTCCTGCAATGAAAACTACAAGGCTCTGCAGGCCGTTTAGGGAAGTTGGAATGTTGCATATGGGAAGAAGAAAGAACATTCTTTAACACCAGCCTTTGACCACCTCCCCTCCCACTTTGCTCCCTCTGTGAATAAAGGTGGTGTGTTAGTAAAGGCAATGACTCCTTAGGACCAGGTACAGAATGGCAGGGTGGAGCTGCTCTGCCCTTGGGGAACAACCAGGGCTTCTTTCTAAAGGCAACTTGGAAAACAAATCAAGAGATCATAAGAAATATCTTGGGGCATTTTGTGGGGGGAAATGTCTGGTATCAACATTCTGATCTGGTATTTATCGTATCAGAGCCTTTGCTAGGCTTTGTGGACTCAATGTTCAGTAAGACACAGTCCCTGCATGTGTTGAGCATGGGAGACAGATAGAGATGAATGTGCCCTCTGGGAGAACAGAGGAGGGCACTTTGAACAGCCTGGGTGCCCAGGGAGGCTGGATTGGGCGTCAAAGGGCAAGGAATGTCCTCTGAGCATCTTTAGTTCCTCCTCAACCACTGGACAGAGATATGATTCCCAGGGATTCATCTAAACTCTTCCTGAAGCTGGTTGCATTTTTAGCCCGTACTACTTCTTGCCTAAAGGAAAGCCGTTTAAAATTGGGCCTCCTTTAATTTATCCTAAAACCGTCTCTTTTATGTTTCCAGGCAAGAAGGGAAACACTAGTATTTTTGAATTTCATGAAGAAGCCTAAATTGTTCCTTTGCAGAAATTTATGATTTTTATACATTTGGATTCTACCCACTCATATTCTTAGTCACTTGGGATGAAAGGGAACCGGCTTTATCCCCTTTTTACATTTGTGAGAAGTTTCTTTAAGAGGAGGGCTACAAAGCAAAAAACAAAAACAAACTCAGAAAACCTCCAAACCTCAAAGTGGTTTATCTACACTGTAGTTGTTGAGATTTGAGATACTCTGAGAAAATCTAGAAGAAAAGAAAATAATCCCCCAACTCTATTCAGAAATCTCCACGCAAAGCATTTTCCAAATCAAAGGAAGATTTCGGTGTTAGTTTTCCAAAATTATTCTCCTTATAATGAGATTTTTCTTTAAACTTCTGATTTCCATTGGTGCTATCTGAAAGGATAAGAGCTCCCTTCTAACCTCTGAAAAAGCTGTTTCGAAATTGGTTGGGAAAATATGCATTTCATGAAGTCATAAAAATAATGATCCTTTGCCTAGAGGAGTCTGATTAAACATGCTTTTAGACCCAATCTTAGAGAATCAATTCATTATCTTAATAGGCAACAAAGTGTACAAATATGGGTAGAAACCTACAATTAATTGTCTTACTAACAATGCCCGGGTAGTCCTTTCATTTAATTGGTCACCTAATAATTATGATTCCTCGTTTGATTTATTTGCTTACACAAGCAGCTCTAATATATGTAACTTTCCCTGTTTGTATTTCTAATGTATGAAACACTCCTAGTACGGCAGCCTCCAATGACCTGATGCTGCAAAAACGGGTGGCGCTTACGTTAAGATGGAAATGACTATTGCACAAGACCTATAATCTTGTGATTCCTTTGCCCCTGAATCAGTGTAGCAATTATGAAGCCATTTCTGTAGCAAAATGAAAACGGTGTGTTATTAAACACCAAGTGGGACCCCACCCCTGTGAAGGAGGCCACCCTTTAATGAGCTGATATAAGTTTCTAAGGGTAGCAGTGAGACACAGAACACACAAGAGGAAGACACTGCCGCTCTCTGTCTTCCAGCTCTCTGGCAGGATTCGCTCACTCCAGGACCAGCCAGTTTCACAGCTCACAGGTCAAGGTCAAGCTTCCCTGAGAGCAGGGCCAGAGGACCAGGGGTACTGGGGCTGCTCTGCAGGAACTGATCAGTCACCGGTCAGGCCAAATTCTTACATCTTATTAGTTCAAGAATGGCAGGCTTCTTCCTTCTCTCTGGCCAGCCACATGCCTTCATTTTACTGAACAAACAGTTTTATTTTCAACATCCTTTACGCTGATGAATAAACCCTCTGGTGTAGACTTTGAAGGACTTATACAACACCCCCAGAGTGTGTATTCATAATTAAAGCATCCCAAGTACTACCTAGCGGCCCCTAGGATGTAGGTTACTGTTAAATTCCATACACGTCAAATCACAGTTTGTGATAAAGGATGTTTTTTTTTTTTTTTTTTTTTTACCTTTTGACCGCACCGCGTGGCATGCAGGATCTTAGTTCCCTGACCAGGGATCAAACCCGTGCCCCCTGCAGTGGAAGCGTGGAGTCTCAACCACTGGACCGCCAGGGAAGTCCCTATGATAAAGCATGTTTAAAGTACATACGACACAGACCGAATAGCCCGATTAAAAATGAGAAACTGAGGCTTAGAAAGGAGAAGGAGTCCCCCAGCTAGTTCTGAACCTGTGCGCGCCATCACGCTGCTGACCAGCAAGTCACACTGGAGACACCTTGAAAGTAGGTATCTTCTCCCCGCCCCCAGAACTAGTCTTCTTTCCTGTTTCTTCCATTTTTTCTATACCCACTAGCAGGGCTGCCACTTATGTTTGGGCAGAAAAGCCACGCACGACTCCAGACAGTGTGGACAGCGCCCACTGGAGTTGTGCAGTGGTGGTGACTCTGTGACCTCAAGCATCATTTCAGTTTGCTGCTCCCCTACCTGCCCAGGGTGAGTCAACACCAACATTGAGCAGGAGGTACAGAAAAATAGCTGCATTTATGGTAGATTTTTCTGGGTGCTTAAAATACGAACTATATATATGGATATTTATAGTTGTTGTTACTTTGTTCTTTTTTGGTGCACCTGGGATTTGTATTGCTGTATTCACAGGTCTTATGTGAGTAAAACAAGCCTCTAAACACAGACCCGGGAGCTGCTGCTTTCCCGACTAACTTCATGCAGGCCTGGCTGATTTGTCAATCCCTGCATTTTGGAGGAAACATCTTATGATGAATCGGAGAGGCTGGCGACCGCCTCAGCAGGCCTCTGCCTTGAAGTCTGATTCCTGGGCTGTCAAGGCAAATAACCAGAAGTTTTGACTGGATGCTCCCGATTATCATATGAAACATCTCAATATGACAGAGAAGGCCACCATTAAAGATGAGTCTGAACAGTTATCTAACCTTTCAGCCTCAGGAAAGGAAAACAAATGTCTTTTTCTCATGGAGTTGAAAATCGAGGATGAAGAGAGTTTAGAACCCATGACTCAGGGGCCAGAAACAGACAGCAACACTTGTAAGAGTAGCAAGGTTTTAGCCAGATAGGAACTAGCTTTGCCCCAGATGGACACCATGTCTTCTGAAATGCACAGAGCCCTCCCCAGAGCAAATCTCCTTTATTCTCCAAACACCTGGCCAGTTTAAGAGGCAGCACAAAGAGGTGGGTGATTTACTCAAGGTTCCCTGGTTCATCAGTAAATTCTGGACTGGTGCCCTGGCCCCAGGTGCCTTTGCATACAGCCTCTCTGGAAAATGCAATTTGGGGATTCACCTTCACTGTATGAAACTGAACTTGCCTCAACCTCAATGTTTTTCTGAATGAAAATGGGGAAAACATACATTTATGTGTCCCAGGAAAGAATTTACTGTCTATCCACAAATCACTGATGCAGAAATCAGTTCTTTCTCATCTCTCTAGCCTCTAAATTATGTCAGGTGTCTATTTTGGCTGTGCCATTGCCATCTGGAAAAGCTGGCTAATTTGTAGCTATTTCGTTTGTCCTTGGGGGAAGCAGAAGCATAAGATAAATGGTTAACCTTAACTTGGTATCTGTTGACAGACAAGTCCAGAACTATTGAAAACAGCTGGATCTTGGGAGCACTATATTTGAATACCTCCTGTGAAAAGATAATTGGCTTATACACTTGAGTAGGTGGGTAAACACTGTGCCTGGGTCTGTTGCCTACTCCTTAGAAGTAGTGCAACTTCTTGCAAAGAATTTGCATCTGATGTGGACCTTAAGCTCCTCTCCTTATTATGTGATTATTAACAGGGCTTTAAAGAGTGGAAAAAGGAGAGGACTGAAAAAGCATAAGCAGGGGCTAGAACCTCTCTTTTTAGATATAGATATGCATGCTTTTATGTATTATAAGTACACTGTGATCCAGAATTTGCTAATACAGAGAGGAAAAGGTATTAAGACTTACATCAGGACAAAGTAAATTTATTTTCCGAAGTGGCAGGAACCTACTACTTAACCCAACTTTTAATATTTTCCCAATCTAGAGGTTACAAAGAGGCTGCCCACGGCAGTATATTGACTACAGACCTGACTTACTTGATAACTCTGTTCTGTGTTTAAAAGAGTCAAAGAAGAGCCACGGGGCAGTTTCACCTGACAATCCAGAGTCCTGGCTGCACTGGCCGCATTTTGTGTGTGGCTACCCCCTTTGGATGCGGCATATCTTTTCTAGTTCACTGTGGTCCCATTGCCCAGACTGCAAACTCTTCCTGGCAGCCTGAATAACCCTGTGAGCCTCAGTCTGTCCTCCACAAAACGGGGCGATCCCGTCTGCCTCTTTTAGATGATGTAGGCTTGTCTCAGAGATAAAAGTAGGTGGTGAGCACTTCTCAATGCAGGGGTGATTCATGGGGTATCCAGCACATAACTGGACCATCTGGCATTCATCTTTAAGGCCAGTGTCAACATATGTCTCATTAAAAACCCAAAGCAAAACAAACTCCTACTCCAAAGCACTGATGCAAAATGTAGATTTTACTGAAGGTCTCTTGGGGACGATGAGGTGAAGTGACATCATATTTCACTCAGCAACACTTCCAGGGTCTGTCAATCCCTTTATTATGTAAAGCAATTTAGTCTTCTCTGGGCTTCTCACATTTACCCTCTTCCCCCAGCACTGTAGAGAATCCTAGGTAGAATGCTGAGGGTAGAGAGGGAGTTTACACGCCCTGGAGGTAGGGGGAGTCCACTTATCCACATATAATTGGGACCATAGAAAGGTGACTTAAAATGCTTTCACTTAATGTAGGGGGTGGTTCAAAATAAGCAGTGGGGTGACTGTATGATTGGGATTGGGACTTCATCTTGAGCAATGAAACTAAAAATGATGAAAATTAATTTATCTTGCATTTAACACAATTTAGGTTATAATTGAAACTAGGCACTAATTCTTAGAATCAACAGAAAATGAATCAAGTAGGGATTAAAAGAAAATTCTGGTATTTTTGTCCCACCAACTAGAATACTCTCGTCCTTCACATTTGACATTCATAGCAGTATCATAAAGAAAGTCAATTTTGCAAAAATATCTAGGGGCCTTATTAACCATGGCCAAGGACCTCTCTTAATCCTTTGATATCAGTCATTCTCTTTGTTTTGGAATAACTTTATATTTACAGAAAATTTGCAAAGATAATACAGAGAGTTCTCGAATACCCTTCACCCAGTCTCCCCCAAAGCGAATATTTTATAGAATCATAGGGCATTTGTCAGAACTAACAAATTAATACCAGTACCTTACTATTAACTAAACAATAAACTTTATTCAGATTTCACCAGTTTTTCCACAAATGTCCTTATACTGTTCCAGGACCTAATGCAGGATATCTCATTTAGCAATCATCCTCTTTTGAAGCATTTTTTTTAGCATCATCTTCTTCAATGATGACTGGACTAGTTCTGCTATATCTTTGTCAGTGACTTGCCTGCACTGTGATTCATGCAATCCTTCTATGTCACTTTTATCGATGTCATAAAATCATAGATCAGTTGAATATTTGTAATTCTACTTAGCGAGAGACTGATAGTAATAAATTGTTGTTTCATTTTTTTGGGGTGTGGTAGGGGAACTTAAAGCTAATGTTAAGCCAGATTGGTTTTCAATCCATATGCACTGGTATAGTCCCTTTGCTTGTTAAAATAGCAAAATATTTCTCTGAGTTTTAGTAAGTAACTATGCCTGGAGTCTCCCCATCTCTCTAATGCAGCAATTAAAGGGTAAATTCCTGGCCAGCAGAGGGTACCCACGACCTTGTTCCAGGGAGAAGGAGTCTGCTCTGAATGGTGGGTGGGTTCCTGTACCATACTGGATGGTAAATATTTGGACTATCATCCTGGCGCTAAGTAAGAACGGGGGATAATTCTCTTAGTGATCAGTTTATGGAGAAATATTTTTGTAAAATGAGAACTTTTCTTCCTTGCACCCTTATAACCCCTGGGGCTTGGAGCACAAGGGCTCCTGAACCTAACATTTTCTTCCTCTATTGCACACTCTCTCTAGTGATATCCTTTCCATAAAGGATCACACCCGTTTCCAGAAAAATAAACTGAAAAAAAGCATACAAAAAAGGTAACTTGCCTAATCTACTAAATCATTAGACTGTTGAGCTGAGATAGAAAATTATAATTTTTTATTCTGTTTTCCTTGAACACATATCCTTATTGTGGTGAATGTGAAGCAAAATCTAAAAAAAGTAGATGCCTCAGGTCCTCAGCTGGTCATTAATAAGTGAGCCTCTTAGCAGAGGGTTCTGCATGATCCAGCTGGACCTTGAGGCCACCTCTGTCCCACTCAGAAATTCTTGCCCTTGGATTGCCTGGATATCTGTTTCTGTATAAGAACATTCGCTTCTTACTTGTGCTGATTCACATGAGTTTTCATTCCTTTCCATCAAAAAGGCTTGAACATGAGGGCATGGCTTCTACCAGATTACTAGGGGGCTAGACATCCCCGTTCCCTGCACTGCACCCTTGAGTGAAGCCTTGTGCTGTCAGGACACTAAGGTGAAAATGTGAACCGGACAATTGGAGCAATGGGGAGAATGAGAGCTAACATCTGAGCAGCCCTTCAGAGTTTCCAAAGTGTTTTCAGCATTGTCTTACTGGGTCTTCCCACCAGCCTGGTGAGGTAGAGGGGACAGGAATTATAATCATCTTCAATCCAGGAGCTGTAGGAACTGAGGCTTAAAAAGGTCCAATGTCTATGTTAGGGCTACTGAAAATGAGTGGCAGGACTCAGTGGAATCCAAACTCCTTGATAGGTTTGACAACTGCTGGTTAGTACCCATCAGACAAGATCTGCACTGTCCAAGGTGGTAGCCATTCGCCACAGGTAGCTATATATTTAGATTTAAATTTGTATTAAATAAATGAAATAAAATTAAACATTCATTTCCTCAATCACACTAAGTGCTCAAGAGCCACAGGTTAATGGCTACTACGTGGGACAGAGCAGATATAAAATGCTTCCATGAGGGCAGAAAGTTCTATTGGTTAGTAATGTTCTACATTAGTTCAGTGGGGTCCTAAGGAACTTTGGTTTCCTGATGGTGGGAAAGGATTAGAAAGATCTTAATTTGGGAGCTTCCTCAAAATTTAGGCTCTGTGGCATAAAAAAGAATGAAATAATGCCATTTGCAGCAACATGGATGGACCTTGAGATTGTCATACTCAGTAAAGTAAGTCAGACGCAGAAAAACAAATATATGATATCACTTCTATGTGGAATCTAATAAAAGGGTACAAATGAACTTACATACAGTACAGAAATAGAGTTACAGATGTAGAAAACAAACTTATGGTTACCAGGGGGTAAGGGGGGGAGGGATAAATTGGGAGATTGGGACTGACATATATACACTACTATATATAAAAGAGATTACTAATAAGGACCTACTGTGTAGCACAGGGAACTCTACTCAATACTCTGTAATGGTCTATATGGGAAAAGAATCTAAAAAAGAGTGGATATATATATATATGTATAACTGATGCACTTTACTGTACACCTGAAACTAACACAGCACTGAAAATCGACTATATTCCAATAAAAATGAAAAAAAAAATTAGGCTTTGTGGAATGTTACTGTCTACAGTCTGTAAACATCCAGCCATCAGCATAAGAAAAATGTTCATTCACTCATTCATTCATTCAACAAATATGTATTGAACACCTTCTATTGACACCATGCTAGTGTTGGGGAGATGACAGAGAGCAAGGCAGGTGTGGTCTTTGTTCTACACCTTTTGTTCTCTCTTTGTTAGAGTTCATGATCTAGAGGCTATCTATTGTACCTGGGAGATGCTAGAGGCTGGATGGGACAGCTTGCGGGTAGAGGGAAACCAGATGTCCAACTTCATTTTCCCATGGAGAAACTATTGGTGCTCTTCTCTGTTTCACATTCCTGACACACTCAGACCTGGGCTTTCACACTCCCCCACCTGCCTGTCACAATGTCAAGTTACCATCTGTGCCTCCAATGGAGCCTGGCTCTAAGGTATACACATCTGGTAGCTATTTGTCTCTACTCAGCCTCTAAAAAACCAAAATAGTACTGGGGCCTCCAGGACCTCATCTACTCTCCCTAGACACATGTTATGAAGGACATTTACATGAGCAACCCTCTTGCACAGATGTACCCCTTTCCTTCTCAATCACAAAAATATAGGTGCTTGAGAAAGAGTACAAGGGCATTATATATGGATAACCTCAAATGAACTTCAAATGTTTTAAAACAGAAAGAGAAAAAGAAACTATTACTCAGCATTGGACCTTAGGTCATTATTAATAACAAACTATTTGTGACCCATGTTGAGATGGGGTTGAAAATCATGCTCTAGTCTGCACGTCACTCAAGCCAACTGGAGAGGCCCTGTACAGCTGACTCCTTCTCTGGCCTGCTCCAGTTCTAGTTCAAGTTAATTAAGAGATTGTTTTTGACGGGTCCAGAGAGCTTTGGTCATTCAATTTAATAAATATTTATAGGTCGTTTTATTTGCATCAAGTTGTCTTGGAGATCTGGGCTCCTGGTTTGGTCCCACAATGGGAAAGCAGGTTACCCTTGGTTTCAGTTGATGGCTGAGATCTGGAAGCCACAGACGATCACTCTCAATGTTGTGAGAGACAAATTGGGGAGCATGAACATTCAGGGTGAGGGGTCTCAGAGATGTGGAACAGAGAAGAGCGCCAAGTTTCTCCATAGTGTTCAAGCAGCGGCCTGGGATACTTCTTTCACTATGAGGACATGATGGAATTGATATCATGGTTTCCCAGTGCATGAAACCAACACAGGATACCAGCCCATTGGTAATGTTTTGCAGGTCTGTTCAGTACCATTATTTCTACAGAGACAAGATGGGGCTGTAGGGGTGACTTAGGGTTGGAGATTGTCACAGTAAATGACCAAGGGGTTGACATAGCCTGGGATGCTGGCGAGAGTGATATTGAAGAGGGTGTCTCTGGAGTTCAGGCAAGCTGGCTGATTCATGAACTCTGCATAGACCAGATGACCAGTTAAGCAATGAGAAGTCCCAGACAGGACAAAGAGTCCGTTCCCTGAATGAAGGAGAAGGGGGCTGGAGTCAGAATAGGGGAGCCCCAGACTCAAGATCTAGTTTGAAGAGTAGGGTAGTGTGCAGATGAGGGATTCAGGATGTGACTGGTGTGAAATGGAGGTGGGGGTCAGTGGGGTTGAAGAAGATGATGTCAGTGATGGCTCAAAGGGGCATGTGGGACATGGCCTCTTCCTTAAGTGAGTTTCAAATGTAGTGGTGAAAATAATCAGAGAATCAGAGACTTTGAATTGTTTAGGTACTTGCTGAAGATTCCATGGGTTAGAGGACTTATTACTGGCTGCTCATCCTGGGAAAGAGGGTATGGGATCTAGAGGGTGTCATAAGTGGCTGGAACTGGAAACCTGAGTATTTGGACATTGATACAGTTTTAATTGACTTTTCAAGAGTTATACACACTTGGAGTTGGATTGCTTTCCAGGGACTGCACTGGAAATGGACTGTCTATCTTTAATCATATATCAACAGCCATTGGAAATATTTTGTTGAGAAGCTGAGTCTAGGCTCAGAGGGAAAGGGTACTGTATGAATTAGTGATATCTGCAATAAATACAGGATGGAAGAGTGGGGTTTTCCTTGCCTAGGACACTTGACCCTTCTTGATCTTGTCCTTTTGAAAAGGGTTTCCTGGAGCAGTAAGGGAAAGGCTCTCGGGAAAGACACCTCTACCCCAGCACAGTTCAGGCTAAGGGAAACCTATAATGAAACAGAACTTTTGGGACCATCTATAAACTCCATGACAGTTTATCTTTGTTGGCTGGGTTTGCAGCCAGAGGCAAGGATGCTTCATTGCAAGTCTGAAAGACAATCCCCCCACTGGATTTCTTTCATAACCATAATTCTTGTGTGTGAGCAGAAATAGAGAATAATCAAGATACAGTATGTGGAAGTCCCCCAAAGAAGATTCCTGGTAAAATATACCAGCATTGTTTATCAAAAGGAGAGAAAATATGAGTCCTAGCCTTCTAGAAATCTCCATGAAAGCTGGTGAAACCTGAGTATAATCATGAAGGACACAGGTGGAAACAGGGGCTGTGGGGTGGAAAGTAGAGACCATGTATGATGGATTCTCCTGCTAATTTAAAAGCAAAAAGCACAGCTAGATAAAATCTGTTATGGGTCTGAATAGACGGTGGTGTGAGGGAACAGCCACCATATTGCCGATACAATCATAAATACCTGGAACCTTGAGACGGGATGCAGAGACGTGAGTTTGGAAAGACTGCTGGCCTTGGGACATCGAGATGCTGATTCTTTAAAATTTTACCAATATCCAATATTCTGAGTCGGTTGGCTGGGAAAAGGCCACCCAGTCTGCCCATAGGACGTGGGGAGTATTCTGCTGCCTTGAACTAGGAACAGGTGAATTTTTCTGCCTGTAGTCGCTAGACACAAGGCCTTTTCAATGTATCTAATTTCCGCCCCCCCCCCCATTCTATGTCTAATAACTTGTCCTGGGGTATTGTGTTTATCCCAGAAATGTTAATGACTTCATAACTCAGTGTGAAATGCTCTGGGCATTTTTTGTATTAATAAGGATCCTATGAAGTATAAAAAAGGAAATGTTCTCAAGGTGCCAGGCCACAGTTAATACTTAAGTCTCATTTTGGAGAAAGGAGAAGAATTGAGCTTTTAAAAAATACATGTTTTCAACTGGGAAAGCAGTTCATTTAAGCATAATGACAACCGTTGCCCTTTGGAAATAAGGCACAGGTCTTCAGAATGTCCCTGGATGGTGAATTTTATCTTCTTTCCAAAGCCTGTCTGAGTCATGCCAGAACTTAGGCACCAGGGGTGAAGGTAGGGCTGTGGTTTTGTTGAACTGGGTTGAGGACCCTGGGTCTTGGGATTTGGAGGGGTGGAGTGGGACGGGACACTGGTTCTGGTAGCTGAGGAGTGACCCAGGGGGTCAGCCGGCAGGGTGGAAATTAGGAGCAAAGAAGGTGGCGAGCTATTTTAAGAGAGATGGGGGCTCCCAGGCTCATAGTCAGCTCAGCACCATCCTCCTTGTACCACTTTCTTGAAATCAGTGAGTTTCCAACTTTTTTTTTTTTTTTTAAAGCCAGGGAATCTGTTCTTTTAAGCCAGGGAATCTTGTCCTTTCAGGAATCGGGAAGGGCATGTGAAACCAACAGAAGCTGTTCCGTTGTTGCTCTGGTTGAAATGGTGATGGGAGGTGGGAATCCTGTGCCCCCAGGACCTTCCCTACCTCATTCCCCTCTCCCAAGGGGAGGCTCCAGGGACCCTCGGGGCTCCAGGGAACACAGTTTGGAAATCACTGTCTAAAGTACTTTGAGAAGAAAATGTATGTGAAAACATCTTGCAAATAGTAAAACCCCTTAGAAATCTTTTTGTCATTATTAGTTTCAAAGCGTCCCTTGTTCTATTGAACAAGTCAGGTAGTTTGAATGATAATGATGATGATACAATCTTTCACAGATAAGGAAAACTGAGAGGCTTGGGAAGAATAAATTAATCAAAGTTTTACGGAGCTGGGCACAAACCCTATCTGTGAAGCACAACCTTCCTCTGCAAAACCCCACCTCACCCCCTCGAATTTCCTCCCTCCACCTTCCTCCCATCCCCCACTCCACCCAGAAGAGCCTTCCCAGCACCTGGGCCTCCGGAAGCATTTCCCAGATTAAAACGCTGGCCTCACAAGAGTGATCCTGATTACAGAGGGTGCCTGAACTTCGGGGGCCTATCAGCGCTTGTGTCATGATCTGTGGGGCTTGAGAATCGGGTGGTCCCCAAGCATTAGGGTGCATTTAAATTCAATGGGGTGATCTCACGGGATCTCCAGTATATGGGAGGGAAATTCTACAACTGTTTCTGTCTTTGACAGCTTGGGAGAAGCTCAGCTCAAGATAGATTTGTTTGGATCTGCTCTTAAGGAATTTCTGTAAACGACATGTTGAACAGTTGGCTGCAAAAGAATGGATCTTGGGCTCTGTAGGGGGCGGGAAGTTCATACTCTGAAACTCATTTGTGCAAAAAAAAAAAAAAAAAAAAGTAGCTTCCTTTAAATGCCCTTATCTTGCTCAGGAGGCCTGCATTCCACCGATGGCAGCAATGGATAAAACCTGCATCCTTCCTGTTGGAGGTGGCTCAGTCTCTTTTGGATTAGAGCAAGGCTTCTGGGGTTAACTCAGTCCGCTTTGGGTAAGCGTTGGATTTTCCATCATTCCTCCTGTGCCTGCTTCCTCTTTCTGGGAAGTTCTGGGCAGAGGGAAGCCTGCCTGCCCTCTGGCCCTGTGGGAAATTGGTTTGCTTGTTATCTTCTGTGTCTTTGCTGGTTTCCACGCAGGACCGTTGGCTTCACCTGGCCCCTAGGGTTCCAGTGTTGGGAACTGCAGAGATGAAGTTGGTGCCATCTGGGTTTTCTGGGTGCTGTGCTGTCACCGACTGCTTAAGTCTGTGGTCGCTGTCCTAGGATTGGGCCAAGGGGTCTCACCTCCTGTCTGCTCTATTTTAATCCCACTAGTTCTCTTGGACGGTCTGGGTGGTTTTTTTGTTTTTCTTCTTTTTTCTTGGAAGCGTGTGGCTCGAGAAGACAGCCCCTGGTCTACTCACCTAGATACCTTCTTAGGTCATTTTTAACCTGCTGCCCAAGTACTACCACGTAGGACATGGAGTGTCTCTAACACTCTGAAGTGCCCTGTCTGTGCCTGAGCACAGGACAGCAATGAGCCCTGGGTTCCTCCACCCTCATGTGCTCTTTCTAACACCAGGACGTGTGTCTACTTCTTCTGCTTTCCCTTTCCCCCTCCTCCATCAAGGGCAGGCTTTCTCGCCCTATCTGCAGGAAACAGCCCCTCCCTCACTCCCTCCGTCCTGTCCTTCCTGCACCAGCTTTGGTGCAT
Source organism: Eschrichtius robustus (assembly GCF_028021215.1). Taxonomy (NCBI): domain Eukaryota; kingdom Metazoa; phylum Chordata; class Mammalia; order Artiodactyla; family Eschrichtiidae; genus Eschrichtius; species Eschrichtius robustus. Next base: position 11,311,808 of record NC_090826.1, on the reverse strand, counting down.
CTCATGCTCTGAATCCAGCACTCTTGGATTTCTGGAATTTAGGAGCCACGCTTCTCTATCATAAAGCCTATATTTTGGAACCATTATCTCGAAATAATGTTAGCCTCTTGGGATATTGTGATTTATAATAAGAAATATGTATTTGGTCTTTGTCCCTGGTCACTGATACAGGGCTCCTCAAACCCTTGTAAACTCCTAAGGGATAAGACTACTAGAAGCATCTTTTGTTCTAATGAGGAGACTCTGGGTGCCTCCAGAATGGAGGCTGGTCACTAGGAAGACCAAGCCATGATTAGAAGCTTGGGATTTTCAGCTTCTCCACTTCTCTACAGAGAGGAAAGGGGCTGGAAATAGAGTTAATTGATCATGCCTACACGAGGAAGCCTCCATGTAATCTCCAAGTACAGGGTTTGGAGAGCTTCCAGATAGGTGAACACATCTGTGTACCAGAGGGTGATGTACCCCTATTCCATGGGGAGAGAAACTCCTATGCTCAGGACCCTCCCAGACCTCACTCTACGTATTTCTTCATTTTGCTCTTCATCTGTATCCTTTAATTATATCCTTTAATAAACTGGCAAACGTAAGTAAGAGTTTTCCCTGAATTCTGTAAGCTGTTCTAGCAAATAATTGAATCAAAGAAGGGAGAGGTCATGGGAAGCTCTGATTCTCAGCCAAGATGGATGGATGTTGAGATTAACCTGGGGACCTGCTTGAAATTGTCATCTGAGTTGGGGGGCAGTCTGGTGGGACTGAGCCCCTAACCTGTGGGATTTCCAGGTAGATAGTGTCAGAATCAGGTAAATTTTAGGACAGCCAGCTGGTGTTGCAGAATTGCTTGTTGTTGGGACCCCACACACATTTGGTGACTAGAGGTGTCACAAGTGAAATGTTTGGTGTGAGTAGTAAAGGAGACACAGTAGGGAAGACCTGTGCTTTTCCTAACACACCTGTGGACTAAAAAACCCCAGGCTGGAAATCAGAAGTTAAACAGTGGCTCTTCTTTTTTCTTTCCTGTTATAGCAATTCTAATCTCCCCTGGAGGTGTTGGATGCTTCTCTTGAATAGAGGAATGATAATGTTCAAGGAAGCATGAGAAAGGAAAGCAGGTTAATATATTTCAAAAAATATTGGAACGTCTCTGTGGGTCCAGTGGTAAAGAATCCACCTTCCAATGCAGGGGATGCAGGTTCGATCCCTGGTCCAGGAACTAAGATCCCACATGCCACGGGGCAACTAAGCCCGTGCGCCACAACTACTGAGCTCGCGCGCCTCAATGAGAGATCCTGCGTGCTGCAAACGACAGAGCCCATGCCCCTGGAACCCGCGTACCACAACTAGAGAAGAGAAAACTGGCACGCCACAACTAGAGAAGCCCGAGTGCCGCAACAAAGAACCTGCGCGCCACAACGAAAAGATCCTGCATGACTCAAGGAAGATCCTGTGTACTGCAACCAAGACCTGATGCAACCAAAATAAATAAATAAATAAAACATTAAAAAAAAATTATCCTTGTTACAAGTGCATTAATAGATGAGTGGTAATCCAGATGGGGAGGGAAGGGGTCTGACTTCCTCTGACTGATGTTTCCTGTTTTGTAGTTGGCACCAGCCTGTGAAAGGGACAAGAGGAAAATGGAGCCGATTCAGAGGAGAGAAGTGACAGTAGGGGAGGAATGATAAAATACGTCACTGAGAGATGGATGAAGAAACTGGGGATGTGTAGCTTGGAGAAAAGGCTCAGCAGAGTGAGGAGAGCCATGTTGAGATATAAGAGAGACTGTCATGTGGAAAGGTAAGAGGAGTGTTCTTTGTAGTTTCAAGCACTAGAACTAGAATTAAGGAGCAGAATTAGAGTGGGGCAGATCACCACTAAATGTGAAAGGAATTTTCCAAGAGACAAAGATGTCCCAAGTTGGAATGGGCTGCTCCAGAAAACCAATGAGTTCTCTTTTATTGGAGGTGTTTCAAGAACAGGTTGGACTCTGCCAGCTGCTAAAACAGGTTAGCTAGCTTTTATAAAGGGGTTGGATAAGATGACTCTTGAGTTCTTATCTCATCTATGGTGGATTAAAGAGGGTAGTTTCTTTGATACTCCTTCCATCAAGAAGTGGGAGTCTATGTCCCTTCCTCTCGAATCTGGGTGGGCTTCATGACTGCTTGAACAATAGAATATGGTGAAAATAATGCTGTACCAGTTTCTAGGCTCATGTGCTAAGAGACTGGCAGCTTCCACCTCATGTGTCTTGGGACATCTGCTCTTGGAGCCCTAAGCTGCCGTGTAAGTAGTCTAATCTAAAGTTACCGTACTGTGAGGAAGCCCAGGCTAAGCACATGGAGAGGATGCCCAGAGAGAGACAGAGACTCTGGTCCAGCCCAGGCTCCGGGCAAGTGAGTGAAGAAGTCTTTAGATGACTCTAAACCCAGCCACCATCTGACTGCAACTTCATGAAAGACCCCAATGGAGGACCACCCAGCTGAGCTTGGTCAACCCACAGAATCAAGAGACATAATAATAAATTGTTTTAATCCATTAAATTTTGGTTTCTCATGCAATAATAGGTCTTGGCCCACGAGTGTAAGACTTCATAACTCTATTAACTGCGTAGAAGAGGAGGATTAGACTTAGTCATAGGTGAATTTGATGAAATTATCAGAAAGATGTTAGCAAGAACTTTGCCCTACAATATCTCCCCTGGTAGCCTGCCATGTTGCCCCAAATTACACAGAGAGCAAATCACTTCTGGTTGACAGGCGACCTCTTTCAAGATTTATACAATTTGGTGGAGAGAGAACACCTTACATCTAATCAGCTTTCCCACACCTTACTATAAAGTGGTTTTCCAGTGACTGACAATAGCTCCAGGGGAGTGAGGTTTTGGTACCAGAATGAAAGAGGAAATGAGGGATACATGTAAAAATAAGGCTCACTATGAAACTGGTAAAAGACTGGAGCCAAGATCAGGGACATAAAAATGGAAAAGGGACAAAAATTACTCATTTACATCTTTGTCTATTTCAATTTGTCAGTTTTATCTGTGGCTAACCATGAGGGTTCTTTGTTCTCAGCAAACTTTGTAGCTTGCATGAGTACTAAAATATTACTGACGATGGTGATGATGAAATGTTTTATTTCCAGCGTCCAGTGGACCTGGTGCATGGCTGTAACACATGTCTGTACATAAGACCTTGATTCCTTGATCGATGACTCTCCAACATATGTTGGAATGGACCGCAAGGAGTTCCATACATGCTTCCCCATCTCTGCTGCAAAGGGAGTCTTCTTTTACCCTTTGTTCTCTCAACAGGAGCAGCTGGGAAAGGACTGGCTCGTCTGCTCTTAGGCAGAGGAAAGGTGTGGATAATTAAAGAATCAATCTTACCTACTCAGGAGAATTTCCATCCTTTCTTGCAAAATGGCACTGCTGGGGTATTGAAAGCCAGAGAAGGGAAAATGTTGGGGGCATTCCAGGTTGGAACTCTGATTGAGGAAATGGTATCCTAAGTGGCAGTTTAGTAGTGTTGAAGGAGTACAATTAGTGATAATGGTGACAATGATGACAGCTGACATGCACCAAGGGCTCACTAGCCACCAGGCATTATCCTACTACAGGCATCGTCCCCCTGCTTTATAACCAGGCTATGTAGCTTTGCTGTGAATAGCACAGCTCTGAGATCCCAAGACCTTGGTTCAAATCCCAGCTCTGTATCTTCTTAGCCGAGATGGGCAAGTCACTTAAACTCTCTAAACCTGTTTCCCCACAGGATTTACTGAGAATTAAGGGAAGTAAAGAGTTTTGCACAGAGCCAAGCATAAACATCCAAAAATGTTAGTTATTATATATGCCATATTTTGGGTTCTTCATGGATTGAATTGACCCTTGCAGGTTGATCTGGTAACCCAAACAATATCCACAATCATTTTTTTCCCTATGGGAAATGGCATGCTAAATTATATATAGGCAAACTACGGCCCTTGGTCAAATCTAGCTGTTTGTGTATGACTCCCAAGCTGGGAATAGGGTTTGCATTTTAAAATGGCTGAAAAAAAAATCAAAAGAAGCACAATATTTTGTAACATGTGTAAATGATATGAAATTCAGATTTCAGTGTCCATAAATAAAGTTTTATTAGAACAGAAACATGCCTTGTTGTTTGCATACTGTCTATGGCTGTTTTCACCCTGCAATTGCCAGTTGAGTAGTCTCAACAGACATGTCATGGCTCACAAGCCTAAAATATTTACTACCTGGCCCTTTACAGAAAAAGTTTGTCCGACCTCTGTTTCAAAATGATAAAAAAGAAACTAACTTCCAAGCAGTACGTGAGAACACAGCTTTCAAAACTGGCTATTACATCCTCCTCTATGTGTTTTGATATATTTCTATGCACACATGCACACACCTGTTCAAACACACATCTGTACACATATGTGTGGGACAATCCAGACACATGTCCACATGTCTTCTGCTCTGACCCTGAGGTGGCTCTGGGTGCCCCTGATGGGTGACTTGCTATCCAAAGCCCATGTTATTTTACTCAGCGTCTGTCCAGCCTGGGTTTGTAGGAGAGCATTGGAGATAAGTGTATTTGGCCAAGTTGAAAATGGCTGGCGCTTTCCATACCCTGTTAGGTCTCCAAAGAAATCTATGAATATTTGAGCACTTTCTTTATGGTAAAAATTTCCATTTTCTGTATGAGCTCCCTCTGCTAGAGTTTTAAAGAACCTGTTCTCATCACAAAATCAGGCACAAGAACTATTTATCATACCTATGAGAATCAACATGAAAAAAAAAACCCTTAGATGCTGCTCACATTTCTTTTGCCTTCTCACTCTTGGGCTGCTATTAAACTTTAATACATATAAAGTTTGCTGGGTTTTATAGAGTTGAACAGTGAAGGTACAGTGCTGGCAGACTGACATGCCTGGAGGTTAAAATCCATCCAGGTTTGCAGTTATATAATGAGCAGTTGCCCTAATCACTATAAGAAGGCTTTAAAAAATATTGTCTACTTGAAAAAACTAGCACCAAAGGCTTTCAAAGCTGAAAAGAGCCTGGTGATCAACTGCTCCAATCCTTTGTTTTTAGAGACAAGCAAATTTAGGGTCAGATCAGGGAATGTGTTTCCTCAAGGGCCCATAGGCTCCTTTGTGGAAAAGCCAGGTCTAGAATGCTGGTCACTGGCTCTAAGCCCAGGCCTCTCATCCTGCCCCCATGCTTTCTGGATAACACACTGATGCACATAAGTAACATCTAGTAAGCCATTTGGATATACACTTTCAAAATCAAGCACTGCTTTCCCTTAGCTGTTCAATTTGTCTGACATACGTGGCATTTTTATTCCATCTCATGTGGCGCTGTCACGACCCCTTGGGTTCCTGCTTCAACATCATGGTCTCTGACACTTCCTGGGGCTGCCAGCACATTCTGCGCAGCCTCAGGACCACACATGATGCTCATGGCCGTTAGATTTCTGTGCCCTAAGATCTACCAGCCCATCCTTCTCCTTGTACTGAAGAGAAGGCAAGGGGTCGGGAAGGCAGATGGCATGTGCCGTGAAATATTTAGCTAAGCAATGGAGCTATGAGACTCAGCTAAGAAAGTGCCCGAATGCATGTGAACGCTGCTGGTTATGGGGCTGGAAAAGGACACAGTGAGTTTCTCCCTCCCTGCAGTGATGTATAACTTTGTAACATTTAAAAATGTGGGTCTGATCTGTATCTGTATCTATCTCTCTATCTATCCCTATGTGTATGTATGTATTTATATATGTATATGTGTATTTGTGTATATGTAAATATGTATTTGGACATTGCCTCTCTATTTTCCTCTTTTCATTTCTCAAATAGGGCACACGCTCCTAACTGGGAGCTCAGGGCAGGGTGGAGGGTTGCCAGATGCCTGCCAGACATTTCTCTTTTCAGCTTTGTTTTGCCAAAGCTTAAAATCACAGAGGTGGAGAGTTTTGGGGAGAGGAGTACCTCTGAGAGAGAAGCGAAGCGAGAGAGCCTTTGAAAAGACTATTCAAAACAGTCTTTGAATAAAACTATTTCCTTGGACCAGAAGCAGAAGAGCATTCTGAGAATCAGGGGAACCAGCGCCCTGCTCCCTGGCAGGGCCCAGACCCAGAGGGGTGACGAGCACACCAAGGGGCAGGGTGAGGTGCTTCCCAACCTCACCACGATCCCCCAACCTCCATGTGTGGCGTGGGAGCAGCAGCCCCAGGCCTGAAGGGATGGGTAGACTGGGATGATGTGTGTCTCCATGGCAACCAGTGTGGTCTGGTGACTCACAGCTCGTAGATGCTGGTGAGTCAGGGGAAGGACTGGGGGATGGGGGACTCTCCCAACACCTTGGTGCTTGGAAAAGACCTGTTTGGGTAGGGATGGGGGAGCTCTGAGAACTGTAGCATGGAATAGTCACAGTTGAAATTAAGCCGCTTGGAAGAAGATAAAGGGATCTGATACTTATTCCACATCTGAGTCTGTGGCCTGTGATTCATTTATTCCATTGACAGTTGAAAAACAAAAATCTATATTTTCCCCGTGAGTTGTCCAATGCATACTAAGTGTCCAGGTAATTGTGGATGCACTCTCTATTGTTTTGTTGTAGCTACTATCCGTATTCCATGGCTCCTGTGAAAGGATGGGCCATCTACATCAATACGTATTTGCATTTCTTCTCTTCTTGGACATTTATTAAAACTAGGCTTTAAAACAACACTGAGGATTACTGCATAATCCAAGACGCCGACCTCTGACACATGTCAGAGGTTTAGATTTGCAGGCAAGTCTTCTGAAGAGCCTGCCCCTTGATACCTTTAATTGTTACCCTTGTTTGTTGTCAAGTTACAAGAGAGCTAAGGTAGCAGCAGCAAGAAGCTGTATCTGCTTAAATCTCCGAGCTGAGCCCAGCTTTTAGGCGAAAGAGCAAACTTGGGACTTCCCTGGTGGTCCAGTGGTAAAGAATCCACCTTCCAATGCAGGAGACGTGGGTTCGATCCCTGGTCAGGGAACTAAGATCCCACATGCCGCAGGGCAACTAAGCCCGTGAGCCACAACTACTAAGCTTGCGTGCCTCAACTAGAGAGCCTGTGTGCCACACACTACAGAGCCCATGCGCCCTGGAGCCTGCACGCCACAACTAGAGAAGAGAAAACCCGCACGCCACAACTGGAGAGAAGCCTGCACGCCGCAGCTAAGACCCAACGCAACCAAAAATAAATTTAAAATAAATAAATAAATAAATCTTAAAAAAAAAAAAAGAGCAAACTTTGAACCAATAAGGCATTTCAGACATAAACAGGTCTTGGATGGTTTGCTCCTCTAAAGATGGGATGCAGACCTTATTTTTCTTTAAGTTAGGTCTGTTACAGCCATCTCACTGGGGAGAACAAAGCAGAGATGGTGGAGGTTGTGAAAATTGTTTCTTGCTTAATGAATGAAGCTGGCGTGAGGGCAGAAAAACTCATTGGCAAAGGAAAGGGGACTTCTGTGCAAGTCACGGTATGAATTAGTTTTTATTTTTTTTCACGTGTCTATGCCACTTTTGGTGGAGAAGGCCTGTGTGAGAGATTTGAAATAACGGAGCTCAGTGTACATTCCTCAACACAAATTTACATCTATGTTAGAAATCTCAAAAGTGCACATTCTTTCAAATTTAGCTGCAACACTCACTGAAATGTGCTGATGTCTACAGATATGAATTTCTTTTTATGGTGCACTTTTATCCACTTTAAAAAATGTGGTTTTTCGTGTACATTTGCCAAAAAAAATAAAAATCAATTCTGATAACCCGAACCACAATGTAGTAACTTAACCTCTAACTGGAGGGTGATGTAAGCCAAATACTCAGTAACCGTGCTTCCTTCCTGGCCCTGACTTTTTTTTTTTTTTTTTTTTAAAGCAAGGAACATGACTTTTTTTTTAATGAGAATTATTTATTTATTTATTTATTTATTTTTGGCTGTGTTGGGTCTTCGTTTCTGTGCGAGGGCTTTCTCTAGTTGTGGCAAGCAGGAGCCACTCTTCATCGCGGTGCGCGGGCCTCTCACTATCGCGGCTTCTCTTGTTGCAGAGCACAGGCTCCGGACGCGCAGGCTCAGTAATTGTAGCTCACAGGCCTAGTTGCTCCGCGGCCTGTGGGATCCTCCCAGACCAGGGCTCGAACCCGTGTCCCCTGCATTGGCAGGCAGATTCTCAACCACTGCGCTACCAGGGAAGCCCCTCGCCCTGACTTTTAAAGAAAGGCAATGATTCGAAAACAGGATGAAGCCAACTCAAAGTCTGGGCTCGTCTCCTTCTGAGAGTAGGTGGTTCTGGGTTCTCAGTTCTCAGTTCAAAGCCAGGTGTTCGGCTGGCGTCTCCTCTGAGTTGTTCCATGGCACGGGCCACGGTTCATCATTGCAGGCAGGAGTCTCAACTAAAGACAGCGCAGTGTTTTTAGGAGGAAGTTTTAAAGCACGATTTTAATTTCTCAGTATGACAAAGCTCACATTTCACTAAATGGCCTGGCCTGACTTAATCCCGAGTTCATCAAACCTAACTTTACTTTTTTTTCTGTTTTTATCAACAGTTTTCACTTTGGATAGAGACCATGAAGGAGCTAACCCGAGGACAGCAGGATTCTGAAGGGTTTGTCACGAGGGTGACATTTCTGTTTAAATATCACATTGGCCACGCCAAGTAAAAAGGGATTTGGCTGAAGCAGACGCGGGCGCCTCTGTAAATGTCAGAGTCCACGCTGACCAGTGTTTGGGGGTCATCCTCAGAACCCTGCCCCTGGAGCCTGGTCTTTATTTCCGTTTCTCCTAATGCTGTTTGAGATGTAGGCTACCCCCCCTCCCCTGGCATTGATTAGCTCCCATGACCTTGTGGCAGGACACACATTAGCTGATCTGGGCTTTGCCTGTGGGCTGTTAGCAGGAGTGGGGAGCCCATGGGAGGCGATTTTCTTTTTCCCTCCCCCTCCCCCTGGAGCAGCCACCGCACATGTGTCTCAGCTCCAGCCTCTCACGCGGCCCTTCTTCCCGAGAGAGCACAGTGATGTCTGAGGGAATGGGGTTGAGCGAACCAACAGTGTGCTTCATGCTGGCATCATTCTGCGCCTCTGGTTTGGTCCCACTCTTTTCCTTGCAGAACACTGTTCATTTTGAGCTGAGACTGGTTAGGCAGGTGTTGAAACAAAACCACCTTTGGTTTCGTGCAAAAGAATCGAGGTCTGTAGGGAGTTTTGGAGGGTGATCACGTGTTGTTAATGGTTCAGTTCAATTTCATACAGAAACCAGGGCAATTCCGGGAGGTGGCCGCGTCTGGAGGGAGGCGAACCTCAGCCAGGCTGTGCTTAGCTCTTGCCCGGACGCTTCCAAGCCTCCTCCCCTGCACCACAGCTATGCTCTTGCTTGGGAAGAGGAGCTCTTGCTCGGGAAGAGGAGCTCTTGCTCGGGAAGAGGAGCTCTGCTCGGCTTCTTGCGCATGGGTGGCTGTCCTAGAAGCTGCTGCTTTTTATAGTGAAGCACGTTGAATCGGTGTGCACCTGCACCTGTTCCCCTGAGCTCCTGGGTGCCTGGCATCCTGCACAGAACCGTCCCCAGGCTCCTGCAGATTTGGTGCCTGTTTCTCTCTCATTCCCACTGTCCTTCCCTCCTGCTCCTGCTGCTTCCTGCTGTCATGGTTTTCCGTTCCTTTCAGTCTTGATATGTCTGTCTCTTCTAGCAGGCTGTGGCCACTGGTGGGACGAAACCATGGGGACCATGCCGTGGTCATCTACAGCCCCGTGTTTCCAGCCTGGCCATACCAAGTCCATCATACTGCTGTCTGTGGAACGAACAAATGCCAGGCCTGGGACACCACTAGAACGTGTGTCATCCACGGGCCACACTGGAAGCACCATCTGAAGTTCTCTGTCTCCATCTTGTCTTCTTGTCATCAGGCTGTTCACGTCACTATGTCCTCCCTCACCCCACTTGCATAGCATCTTTCTGTTACCACCTGTGGTATGACAGAGGAGAAACCTGTGTTGGATACCTGGGCCCACGGAAAGCATCCATGCCATCCTGTGGCTCTGCGTGTACCTGGGAACACTCTATGGCTCCAGCTTCATGCTTGGCACAGGGAATCCTCTGAGACTGTCCCAGGCCCATCCACTCCTCGCTCAGACATTTCTCCTGCTGCTGAGTCATGCCAGATGCAGGGGACTCCAGGGTCTTCCTGGTTTTCTGAGGTCCATCTGTGGGCTGGTTTGCCCCCAACTCTCTGAGGCTCCCAGAGTGTTTCCCCTGATTAGGGCCCACTGGCACCCACACTTTCTCTGCTCCCCCTCTTACTCTTTCCTCTTCTGGATGGTAGGATGCTCACCACTGAGGTTTCCGTATCTTTTGTCTTGTGCCCCGGCCTACGCTCGTGAAATTCAAAGGTCAAAAATAGACTTGGCTCTGTCCCAGGCCAGCTTTCCCCAGGGGCACTGAACGCTATGGGGGTGGGAATACCTGGGAGAGGGGCAGAGCCTCAACTGATGACAGACACCTGTGGGGTATCTGTCGCTCGGCACACTCAAGTCCCTGCTGTTTCTACTGCTCTCGGCTGCTTTTTCAACACCTGCTTTTTGCCTCCTTTTTTCTGCGACTGTGTCATGCTTCCCGCATTTCCCCCCCGCAAAGAACTGGCCTTTGACGCCATGTAATGCAAAGCAGAAGCCTCCTTTTTTTCCAAACTTCTAAACCACGCCTCCATCCTACACATGGCCTCTCCTCTCCTTCTCCGTGGAGTTCATCTTGAGCTGTGTAGCCAGGGGCTCTTTCTTTGACCCTAGAAACTTTTTGTTGTTTATTATTTAAACATAAAATGAATTTCCAGTTATTTAGAACCACAGCCAGTCAGAGCTGAATGGGACTCAGAGGCTCAGATTATTTCTAATCTCCATCTCCCTTAACCCCTCTTCTCCATTATGTGGCTAAGAAAACACTGCTCAGAGGGACAAGATACCTGACAAGTTTGTATAGGGTCCCAAGACCAAGAGGATCACAGAAGGTGATCAGCACAGATGATGTTTTACTTGCATACCTCTTTCCGGCAATTTTAGTTCCAGCATGTTCCAGCATAGTTACAGCATAACAGCACCTGTGTTGGCTTTCAAAATATGAATTACTAGCATTTACTGAACACCTAGTATTTGCCTAGAAGTGTGAATAACTCTCAAAATAGAATATATCTGTGGAGCCGCCTGATAACCCCATTTTACTGATAAGGACACAGAGGTTGGCCCAAGGACAGGCAGTAGGCACACACGGGAAGCGGGACGCAAGGCCTGGTCTGTGCAACTTCAGGGCTAGAGTTCTCACCAGCGACATCATACAACAGCAATGGAAGGACTGCATTGATCAGCCCAAATATGGTAGATCAAGAGATGAGAGCAGGTCATCTCTTCCTTGGCAAATCCATCGCTTGGAACACTAACAGGCTTACATTGCTAATGCTTTCTCACTTTCCCTTTAAAAATGCCTTCCAATAGACTCCAGCTCTCTGATAATGACAGATATTTACTACACCATTGGTAGATGAATAAGCTAAGGCCAGAGCGGCTAAGTGGCTTGTTCAAGGTCTTACAGCCAATCAGTGGCAGATCTTGGACCTGAATCAAGGACTCTGATCCCAAATAGAGTGAGTTAAAGAACCTAAAACACCCATCACTAGTTCTGGAGCACACAGTAGGTGTTTGGCAAAATTAGCTTCATTTCCTTCTCTCTTTTTCCCTCACATGGTTCCCAAGGGCTGAGCACACGCTTACAGTTAAAGCAATCTACATTCTCTGCATTGTTTTAGGCAATGAAAAAGTGTGAAGCCATCCAGCCACTTTGCTGCTGTTGAAAAATAATCACTGGATGATGGTCCCCTTGGCAGCTCTCTGGGCCTGGTATTTAAGCAGCATCCAGTTCCAAAGAACTGCCCTTTAAAAGGAGATTAGAACTGCACATCCACCTGGAAGGTAAACAAATGTTCTTTTCCACCCAAATATTTCCAGCTTTTGCTTTAAGGTATTTCTCATGATTGGAGCCCAACATGTTCTACATGCAGAACTGGGAGAGCTTAAGCTCATACTGTGAACCACAAACTGTGCAAAGGCAGTTCACTTTTGGTTCCTGAATTAGCCTTTTGGTTGCAAGTGACATGAACTGAGCACATAATCACAAGGGGTTTTTATTGGCTCATTAGTTGAAAAGTTGGGGTAGTCTTAGCTTCAGGTATAGCTGGATCTAGGGGCTCCAACAATGTCTTTCTCTCCTCTCTCTCACTGTCTTTCTGCCTGCTTTCTTCTTTGTTGGCTTCACTCTCACAGATGCTCTCCCTCATGGTGGCACGATGATCACTACCTACAGTAGCAATATGCGTACCGTCCACCAGCCAGGCAACTCCCAAAGGAAAAGAGAGCTCTGTTTCCTAACAGCTGGATAAAATCACAGAATTGATTCTCATTGGCCTGACTCGGATCACATGATCATCTCTGAGCCAATCACTGTGGCTAGGGAAGGGAAAACACTGATTGGTCAGGCCTGGGTCATGTGCCTCTCTCTGGATCCAAGTGGTGGGGTGGGTCCACTGAAACCACTATGACCTGCTAGTAAGCAAGGATGGTTCTCTCAAGTAAAACCAAAATTCTGTTACCAGAGAAATAGTGAATGAACACTTGGCAGGCAGAACAACAGATGACCACCTCAATTAGATTCCTTACTTCTCAGAGAACACAGATGATTCCAAAAAAATTTTGCTGACTGCTTTTTCTCACCAAGAAAGTCATGTGCAGAAATTTAAGGGGATGGAAAGAAGAGGAAGCTTGGTCCCAGTTAAGAAAATAGAGCTGTGGCTGGGAGAAGTTAAGGAACTAAGAGATAAGGATGGATTCGTTTCTCTTCCTTGAAAATATGAAGGTGAGATGGCACAGCACCTGTCCTGAGGGAGCTGCTGACTGGGAACAGTCAGAGCCGCAAACCTACAAGACAATATACCTCAACGCAACTAAATTGCTTTAACATCAGTCACTCTCTCCTAAGCCCTTTATTCAGTGAATGTTGAGGGTGTACTGTGTGCTCAGGTGCTGTTTGGGCCTTAGGGATACAGGACTAAAGACAGGCAGAAGAAGGCAGACACGATTCCTGCTCTCGGAGCTTACGTTCTAGTTGGGAGAGAAACAAAACAAATAAGTGAGCCAGTTCGTGAGCAGAAGCCCATCATTTATGTGTGACAACTGCCTGGAAGAAAGTAAAGCAGGGTGATGTGTAAGAGAGTGACTGGAGATGGAAGTGAGGGGCCCTTTGGATAGTCAGCAAAGACATCAAGAGGAGGTAACCGCTGAGACTTAAGAATAAACAGCCAAGAAGACCCCATGGGGATGAGGGCTCCAGGCAAAAGCCCTGAGGCAGGAATAGATGCCGTGTGGCTGAGGACCAGAAATAGGGTCAACCGACTGGAGCACGGTGAGTGGTGGAAGCAGAAGAACAAAAGGACAGAGAGGAGGTAGAAGCCAGATCCTGTATGGAGGATTCTGCTTCTGAATTTCCCTAGTGCTTTATTTACGGGCATGTTTTGTTGCTACATGCAGTGGGAATGAGAGCCAGTTCCGCGTCTGATTCAGACAAGGTTAGGTCTGCCCCCACCTCTCCTATGGCTCTCACTCTGCCTGGCATCTATCAGACACTCCGTGAGTACTTCCTATAGTGAGAGAGTGTGGTCCAGTGGAAAGAACTGGATTAGAATCCTGGTTCTGCCACCTTGTAGCTGAGGAACACTGGACAAATCGCTTAAACTCACTGGACCTCTCATCTGAAAGTCGGATAATATGGATCTCATAGTGTTTTCAAAACGAAGCAAGATCATGTGGGAGAGAATTCATAGTGAAAGCTCTTTCATTAAATAATAGTTTTCCTCCCTGATTTCATTGGCAAGAATGGGAATTATGGCCTAGCGTCAGGTGGGTTTGGTGAAAAATCTGCCTTCCTAATTTTTGTTCATTCTAGAAGACTGCACACATGGGGATATCAGCTTGGAAATGGAGCATAGTGGGGAATAAAAAGGATAAAAAGAAGGTCAGAAGATCAGAATGGCGCAGTATACACATGAATGATGACAACAGCAAAAGCGATAATTACCTTTAGCTCACATTGCGAGCCAAGGATGGGCTAAGTCTTTCTGTATGCCATCTGATATAAGCCATCAACATGAAACATCGGCCCTAATCAAACATCAACCCTATCAGACAGGTTGGTTTGTTAGTCCCATTTTATGAATGAGATTCAGGAAGGAGGCACAGGAAGATGAAGCCACTTGTCAAGACCATATAACTAGTAAATGGTTGACCCTGTCCTACCCTGACTCCCTAGGTGAAATTATTCATATGGGCACAGATCCGTGCTATGTTTTTGCTTTTTTTTTTTTTTCTTTGCTCAGATGGTTCTTATTCCTCAAAAATCCCAGTGTCCTCTGACTTCAACTGGTTAAATATACAGCATCTTCAAATGAGGAAATTAATGATACTGAACCTCAAAAAAATTTCTTTAAGGAATTAAAGACACCCCTAAGAATGGTTTCCTAATTGTAGCAACCTGCTACATTAATGCTGAAAAACTCATTTACAATTTGGCTATTAAATGACAAACCATTACCACCATTTTTATTGCTTTATATTCCCTAACAAATCTATTATGTAATTACCTTGCATAACAGTATCATTTTAGGATGTAAAGTTGAAATAAGGTCCCTATTTTAAAATGCTTACTATTATATGTTTTCAATATCTAGTTTATATAAAATATCCGGCATTGAGAATGAAGTTTTCTCTTTTGTTAACCAGGGATCAATAAATAGGTTTGTCCTCCCTTATTTCATGAATTGGCTTCTCTTTTGCCCTCTGCAGCCCATTAGAAAGAGGGAGAAACTGGACCTAGAGGCTGCCCATTCTTCAGCTTGGCAACTCACTCGTTGAAAACAATTGGGGATTATGAAAATGGCTACTATTCCCAGCCACTCAGTGAGTCTGGGCCCAGGTTTAAACAGAAGCATATCCACAAAAGAATGGGGATTTATGGGTGACTTGAACAATTTCTCCCTGCTGCTGCTTTTGACTGTGGGATTCCGAGAAATCTCCCAGACAAGGATTGGAGGTGGGACGGGCAGCTGCTAGCACAGAGGCATAAGACAATAAGATATATACAATGCCCAAAGGAGAAGCCAGCTCACACCAGTACTCCTTTTCCTAAAGGCAGAAGAAATTGGACTTGTTTCCAAGGGAAAGGGGCAAAGGAGTGAGCCTGGAGAGGTGCCCAAGGAGGCTGGCTTTCGCATCGCTGTGGATAACGAGACAGGGGAATCAAACTGTAAAGAGATCTTTTCTAAGTAAACTCAATCACATGTGATATTTTCTTCACTTTTTTGTTCCTGGGGCTGATTAGGAAGACAACCTGGGGAGGACTGCACTCCAAACCCGCCTGCTTTTCAGTCCCAAGAAAGAGAGGTATGCTGCTTCTCTCAGCAGGAAAAGAAGAGTCTGCCTGATTACCTATGTAAGGTGTCATTGCAGAGTACGGTCTCAATTGTCAGATCTGAATAAACTTGTAACTCTTTGCAAATACTGCCATGAATAGGAATAAGACAATCTGCCATGTGACTTTACCTCCGTCTTAATTTCTCTCATAAACTCAGACAGGTGGAATCTGGGCAGAGAATGTGCCACTAAGAGTTGGAAGAACGGCCAGCAGGCCCTGGCTTGCTGTGTGACCTTGGATAGGAGCTTGCCCTTCTCTCAGGCTGTTTTCTTGCCTGTGAAATTAGGGGATTGGGGCTGATGGGTGCTCAGTAAGCCTTTCTTGAGTCAATGATTCATAGCATGCTGACAGTCCAATGTCCTGAATCTTCCGATGCAGCTAATTCAGTGGTTTTCAAAGGGGCGTTCTCAGTGCCACCCAGGGGACATTTGGCAATGTCTGAAGACATTTTTGGTTGTTACGCTGAGTAGAGAGTGCTACTGGCATCCTGTGGGTAGAGGCCGGGGGTGCTGCTTAACATCCTACAATGCACAGGACAGTCCCCACAGCAAAGAATTATCCAGCCCCAAATGTCAATAGTGCTGAGTTTGAGAAACACTGCCTTAAACCATCAATTAGACATAAACTCACATCATCCCTCCAAGTCAACATGCATCCATAGGAGATGTCCTGGGTAAACTTCCTCCCCATGCCCCCTGAACACACAACAAGTCATCCTAAGCGCTATGTCTGTGCGAATTCCTAGGGGGAAAGACACTCCATGAATCTGGTAGCACCTGGGATGAAAACTTGATGTTAACATGCATTTGCACCAGTAGGGAGAAAAGCAGAGTGCCTTCCATGTTTTCTCTGGGAGGAAAAGTCTATCTTGACCTCCCTTGCTGCCTCCTGAAAAATTCTTCTGTGGCCTCCCCCAGCATCCTGAGTTATGCAGAGAGGATAAACAGCTTTGTTTCAGTCTTCAGAATTCTAGTGTTTAAACTAATGTATTTATTTATGCTGAATGCAGTGTTCCACCCAGAACATTGTGAATCTTTCTTCAGGAACCCAGAGTGAAATCAGCTTCCCCAGTCTGGCTTTTAATACGTGATCGTCGAAGCCGCTGGTTTCCACTCTCTGCATTAACAAGACCCGACTTTGTGGATCATTTAATATTTATCCAAAATATTTGACACACATACAATGACATAATCGCTCAGTGCCTTAGCCCGACATGGTTGCATAAGCACCTACCAGCTTTAAAAATCTACATTTTTCAGAATATGTTGTCAGTTAGTATAATGTATTCTGGAGCATAGATTTCTTGCCAAAATAATTCCGCCCGGCGAATGATAAATGTGTTGTGATTATTTCTTCAGCTTTTGTGAAAGCATACAGTAGGGATAGTGTCTTGAAAGCAACACACAGACCAGAGGAACACAGTGCTTCTTTGTTCGGTTCTGCCATATTTAGAATTCGTTCCCTAAATTCTTTCCTCAAACTCTCTTTTACTAGTTGCTACTCCCTGAAGGGATTGGTGCTGGCAATGGAAGGCTGTGTTCAGCTAATCAGTTCTTCTTGGCTCCAGTATGTGTCTCTTTTAGTTAAGCCCACAAGAACTTAATGAACTGCTGTGCCTCTCCTGGTAAAGGTCATTGTAGCTCAGGTTTTAAAGTAATCTCATCTTTCAAAACTGGCTTGACAAATGGAAAACTCCAGAGCCCCAGATGTCTGCTATTTCTGGCTTCTTCCAGGGTAAATGGGAATGAATATCACATGGAGCTTGGAAACTGGGATTCCCCCAAAGAACTCTAAAGCACATGATGTTTGATTAAAAATGTAAATGGTCAACTTGTAGAGTGTTGGCCAAGGCTATAGAATTAAGGAGGATCACCAAAGACCACCAAAATCACCATGTGTCTTGACCAGCAAAGAGACCTCTTGGGCAACTTAAGTCAACGTGTGCATTTGAGAAGCTTCCCTAGGCATAAAAAGCAGATGATGGTCTGCTCCAGTAGCAAACAGTCATCCTTGACTCTCCAGTTTCCCTCCCTCCACCCTTCCCCATCCATTACAAGCTCTGTTGGCTCTACCTCCAAAGCATCTCCTGAATTAGTCTACTTTGCTTCAATCCTACAGTTACTCTCATCCAAGCCACCATCCATCTTTTTCCTGAATGTCTACAATAACTCTCTCCCACAATCCATTTTCCACACAGCAGCCAGAATAATCTTTTAAAACTGTGAATCATTTCATGTCACTCCTTGCTTAAAGCCCATCAATGACTTCCTATTGTTCTTAGAATTGATTCCTGAGGGCTCACTATGTAGGGTTGCCTGATGTAGTAAATAAAAATACAGAGGCCCAGATACATTTGAACTTCAGATAACCAACGAACACTTTTTTAAAAAAGCGTTAAGGGGCTTCCCTGGTGGCGCAGTGGTTGAGAGTCTGCTTGCCAATGCAGGGGACATGGGTTCGAGCCCTGGTCTGGGAAGATCCCACATGCCGCGGAGCAACTAGGCCCGTGAGCCACAACTACTGAGCCTGCGCGTCTGGAGCCTGTGCTCCGCAACAAGAGAGGCCATGACAGTGAGAGGCCCACGCACCGCGATGAAGAGTGGCCCCCGCTCGCCGCAACTAGAGAAAGCCCTCGCACAGAAACGAAGACCCAACGCAGCCAAAAATAAATGAATAAATTAAAAAAAAAAAAAGCATTAAGTATGTCCTTTGCAATATTTGAGACATACTTATACCAAAAAATTATTTGCTGTTTATCCAACATTCAGTGTAACTAGACGTCCTGCATTTTATTTGGCAGCCTTACTTACCAGACTGCCAATGGCCTGGCACCTGCCTACTTTTCCAACTTCATCTCACACTCCTCTTCCTCTCACTTGCCCGAGCATCATTAGCCTCCAAGATTTCAAGCCTTTCCAGCTTCTGGGCCTTTGTACTAATGTCTCCCCCTGCCTGGAAAGTTCTACCTTTGGCTCTTTGTGTGGCTTTCTCCTTTTCATTTTCAGGTCTCAGCTCAAATAGCCCTCCTTAGAAAAGCCTTTCTTGATCACTCTATCCAAAAAGAACCCCTTTCCCCATCCCCTAGAGCTCTTTATCATCTCATGTTGGTTTTTTCTGGTTTTTTAATAAATGTATTTATTTATTTATTTTTTGGCTGCGTTGGGTCTTCGTTGCTGGGCGTGGGCTTTCTCTAGTTGCGGCGAGCGGGGGCTACTCTTCATTGCGGTGCACGGGCTTCTCATTGCGGTGGCTTCTCTTTGTTGTGGAGCACAGGCTCTAGGTGTATGGGCTTCAGTAGTTGCAGCACACGGGCTCAGTAGTTGCAGCACGTGGGCCCTAGAGTGGACGGACTTCAGCAGTTGTGGCACGTGGGCTCAGTAGTTGTGGCGCACGGGCTTAGTTGCTCCACAGCATGTGGGATCTTCCCGGATCAAGGATCGAACCTGTGTCCCCTGCATTGGCAGGCAGATTCTTAACCACTGTGCCACCAGGGAAGTCCCTCATGTTGTTTTATTTTCTTCATAAGGTGAGTCTATATTTATTTTTCATCTGCTTGCTTGCTTTTGGCCTGCCTCTTCTAGGGGAAGAGGAACAGGGCTTTGTCAGTCTTGTTCCAGAGTCTGACACAGGCCTGGTGCATGGCAGAAGCTCAGGGAATAATTTGTGAATGAGTGAATGAATGTTTATCCTTTTGCTCTTAGAATAAAATCCAGTCTTTTCCATGGCCTACAAGGCTCTTTGCCTTTTTGTTTAATATCATCTCAGATGGAGTCCTTTCTAAGGAAGTCTAGAAAATGTAAAGCCCACAGCAGTTTCATCCATTTGGTGAAACAGATCATATCCACCTCCACAATGGACAAGCCACATTGATTGGTGGAAAGACTGTCAGCTTGGGCGGTAGAATCTCAGCTTTGACTTTGGCTAAGTCACTTCCTCTTTGAGCCTCAATTTCCTTATTTATATTACAGGGATATCCAGACATTATTTGTAGGAATAGAGTGAAAAATTAAATGCAAAGATATGTGTAAGCCACCAGTATGGGGCCTGGCACACAGTTGGCCCTTAATAAATAGATGTTGAATTTGCCCATCACAAAGGGCTCTCTCAGATACCTTGGTGGTACATTGTGCTTCAGAGGCTGTTAAAACCCTCCACGTACTGTGGAATCTCCTGCTAATGCTATATACCTCTCCTTTCTCACTGCCCTGTCAACCTATTGTCTGTGATCCTTGCACCATTGCCACTGGTTCCAGTAAGCCCTTAGCTCTGTTTGTACAGCTCTGTGTTGTCTGCTTTCTTAGAGGATAGGACAGGCAGGGGTTGATCCCAGAAAGACCCTTTCTAGTCTCCGGCTTGCACCCAGGTTGGTACCCATTCCTGTCTGATCAGGTGCTGCTCCTTAAATATCCTCCAGGCTGGATCTGCTACAGATGTTGCCGTTGCCATGGTAACTATTATTGGCCGAGATTTTCTCAAACTGTGAAGGGAGAATAGCAGAGGTCCAAAGAGCAAACATAATTACTCTTGTACTGGGCTTCAAGTGCGCCACATAAATGTTGGATGATGCATACCTGGACACTTGGGTCCTTTAAACCCTCTTCTCATGATAACCAGTGACATCATATGGATTTGATGGCTAGTGGAGAGAACTTCCATTGAAACCAGGCCATTCACTAGGTTTTTGTTATGCTGTAATCAAAAGTTGTTATCCATCTTTTAGGAAATTTTCTTTTGAAGTGTGAAATCGTTTTATTAAGATATTAAAGTACCTCCATAGTTTAGTATTATAGTTTTAACTTTGGCGTGGCGATTTTAAAACATGCCCAGAAATTCTCACCCTCTCACTGAGAGCTGAGAAATATGTCTCCGCTCCTTGAATCAGGGAACAAGTAAGTTTGGTAACTTACTTGTCACCAACGGTATGCAGTGGAATTGACGCTGATGCTATGCGACTTCCAAGGCTGCTCCACAAAAGGCCTTGTTTGCACTTGTTTTTGGAGTCCTGATTGTCATGTAAGCTTGCCTACCCCGAGGCCACCATGCTGTGAGGAAGCTCAAGCCACTTGGAGAGATCACAGGTAGATGCTTCAGCTGACAGCCCCTGCGGAGGTCCCAGTCATAGACAGCTGGCATTAGTCACCAGACATGTGGCACCTCCAGATGTTGCACCTTCCCACCTGGGACATCATGAAGCAGAGACAAGCTGGTCCTACTATGCCTTGCCTGGATTCCTGATCCCTAGAACCTGAGAGCCTAATTAAAAAGATCCTTTTAAGCCACTAGGGTTTAGGATAACTTGTTACTCAGAAATAGCATCTGGAACAGATGGGCTGGCTGTCATTGGTTGTCTCAGGGGCGCCAGAAATTCAGCCTGTCCAACATGGAACCACGACTTTGTCTCTCCTGGTACAACCTGATGGCTTTGCACAAACACCCTTGGGCTCTCCTGGAGTAATATTCCCAATGCCATTTAAAACAAAGTCCTTCAGTTTCAGGAATAGTGATGCTTTAGGGATTCCTGCAACAATGGGGGAGGATGGGGAGGCAGGCAGCACTGTGGGATGCATGGTGCTGGGGCCACAGGAATTGGGCCCATTTGAGGGGCATCTTGGGAAGATTTTGTTCTGAGCGTGGGACTTCAAACCTTCATTAGGCCTTCAGAGCTTTTATGGGACACCAGAGTAAAGTGCCCATGGGTATAATTGTTGACTGAATTCCATCAACGAACGAGTCATTGCCCTGAGGCTTTCAATTAGGAAAAGAAATATGGTTTCAATTTGGGATTGAAAAGACCGCCCTCCCTCATATCGATTTTGCTAGGTGGTGTCCATTTTAGCAAAAATCTTATATGGGTTCTGTTGTACTCTCAAAAAGAATTTGGTGTTATTGGTGTGTTGCCTGGTGGATGCACTCACTACATATTTAGCATTTGATTCCTGGAATACAGGCTTTTGGGTCTTGCAGCCATCGCTCTGCAACTTTTGTTTCCATAGAAACTAATGTTTATGTTTATATCTACGCAGACTCTGTTTCTATCAGATTTTACTTCTTGGAGCAGCTGTTGTAAGTCTTTTCACCAAGATGGACGTTTGTGATAGGGAACAAAGCCCCCATTCTACTGAAATAAGCATTTTGTTCATCATTATGGGCTCAAAAGTCAGTAGTTCACAATGAAAATAAAAGGGGTTCAAGGAGGGATCTCAAGCAGCAGCATGGTGTAGAAAGCAAGGGATCCAGGGCTGAAGATGAGGATCCTGTGTGCAATTAAACTCTCGCTCTGCAAATAAATAGGGACTCTATCGATCTCTCTCCCTAGGGAAATCTAATACAATGTACATATTTAAGTGCCAATCTGTTCTCTGCAGCCAAAGGATATAGAAGCTAAGTGGAATGAAAATCTATGTTTGGGAAAGCACCATTCTGGGCATCTCATTTATGCTGATGCACCACAGTGGGATGGCTAGTTAACTTTCTCCAGTGTCCTTACCAGATCTTGGTCTAATAGTTCCTGAACTGCCCCCGAACACAATATATTCAAAGTCTCCTTTGCAAAGCCGAGGCCACTGTCAAGTCTAACAGGCAGCCAACATATCTTTTCCTATTTAGTCTTTGCTTTGCCATGACTGACAATTTGTATGTACATATACACAATTTTTTCCCTTATTTTGTTCATCCATTCAACAAACACTGAGTTGCCACACGTCCTCGATGCTGCGTTTGACAGTGAGTGATCACAATGAGAGCTAACATCTATTGAGCACTTACGGTGTGTCAGCGATCTGTGCAATACTTCCTCATTTAACCCTCACGACAACCATATAGGTAAACATGATAATGGCCCCCGTTTTTACATTTGAAGAGGCGAAAGCCCAGAAGGTAATTTGCGGAGGTCACACAATGGGGGAGTGGCAGGCTAGGATTGGGGGCTCTAGGGTCTGCTGTCTGAACAACAATACCATCCGGTTCTCCTCCCTGCTCTGGAGTTAGTAGGCCAGTGGGAGAGACAAGTGCATACAAACGATTACGGCACATGATACACAGTAATAGCATTACATGCCATATATGCCACCATAGAAACCTAGAAAAGACAAGATTAAGTCTGCCCAGGGAAGTGTAGCAAGGCTTAAGAGAGGTGGGTTATATCAGCTGGGTCTTAAAGAATGACTAAGAATTCCTCAAGTAAGGAAAAAAAGTGCAGCCCAAGTGAAGGAAATCACCCAGTACGTGCCATGGATGCACAAAAGGACGAGCTGTATCATCTTTGTGGTCTTCCCTCCACTGGTTACCTAGTTAACTTTTTATTTTATTCTATTCTATTTTATTTATTGTAGTAAACTATATATACATATATATAAAATTTACCATTTTAACCATTCTTAAGTGTACAGTTCAGGGGCATTAAGTACATTCACACTGTTGTGCAACCATCACCCCCATTCCTCTCCAGAACTCTTTCATCATCCCAAACTGAAACTCTGTAACTATTAAACAGTAACTCCCCACTCTCCCCTCCCCCCAGTTCTTGGTCACCACTTTCCTGCTTTCTGACTCTATTCGACAACTTTAGTTGGAATCATACAGTGTTCATTTTCAGAGTCTGGCTCACTTGACTGAGCATAATGTCTTCAACCCTAGTTAACTTCTGAGGGTGTGGATTCATGTTTTCATTGCTGTAGTCAATACTGCCATACAATTGTGGACGAGGTCACATGTCACAGCAGGAGGAAGTATAGTGGACATCTCTTGGCTTGTCTCCCCAGAACCTGTCTTCTAGGACCTGCCCCTCTTCCTCCTTCCATCCACTTGCTTACAAGTGGAGGAGCCATATTCAGACCTACACTCCTGGTCATGGTTGATCGGATCAGGATGGCCTCTGACCTAAGCTGGCCCAAAAGCCTCTTCTCTGGGAATTTGGAAACGGGACCAAAAGAATTCCACCACTATGGCTATTCTTGGAAATGGGGGAGACTTCAAGTGGTAACCTATTAAAGGTGGCTATTTCCCACCAGGGCGGCAGGGAAGCAAAGAAGCCCTTTTACAGAGTGAGAAGCAGAAAAAAGATGAAGGAGAAGCCTTCCTGAATTCCTTACTGAGTTGCAGTTTTGGCTGATGTTTCCTTCCTGAGGTTGAGCTTCTTACTGTCTTTGGGATCTAAGGGACACCCTGTAACCTTGAAATCAGATCTCCTTTCTGTGTACACTATCTCAAGTCACATTCTGTCACCTGCAACCAAGAGTTCCAGTTGATTCAGGAAGAATATAAAACCGCTGCTCTCCTGATCTCCACCTGAGCCATGAGCTTGGTCATTAGGGAGAAAGAAGAAACCCAATCTGCAGCTCTTTACCTGGGGGCAAAAATCTTGATCAATTGCAAAGAATTCTGGGACTTTTGAAAAGACACCCCCAGACAATTACAAGGTGATACATTAACCCAAAGCTCTGAAGGGAAGATGGGTTTTTACAGAAGCATCTTCCTACAAATAACTCTTCCTCGCAGATTGCCCTCCTCTCTCCTCGGGCAGCAGCTACCATCACATCAGCTGCTTCTACTCCATGCTGCACCTTCTCCCGACTTCCTTTCTAGAATTCAGTTTTCCAGCTAGAACTCACTTGTTGGAAATGCTTACTCAGTGCCTTCTTTCTCCACAAGCATAATGTTTGTCATTAATCCTCATTATGCTGGTTTCATCTCTTTCCATGAATTCCCCTGCCTTTTCTAACATCCTGTAGTATTTTAACTCAAGGCCACTGGCTTTCTTAAAACTCCTCTCTCTTCCAGCTTTAACTCAATGGTGAGTTTGGCCAGTGCCAGCCGCTGAATTAAACTGGACTCAACATTGACTCTTGCTTCCCTATCAATCACCCCTAAGTCTCTTTCCATTTTGCAGTTCAGAGACACTGTAATTTTGACAGCTGCAAACACAAACCATGATACTTCGTCCTCAGTGTGGCAAGGGCTGTGGGGGGCATCTTGAGTGGGGATATGGTCAGGGCTGGGATTAGGGTGAAATGAGCGAGGCAACTAGGGCACAGAATTTAAGGAGGCGGTCAATCTCAGGTGCCAGCCTGGCCCTCACAGGACCCTGGTAGTAAACAACTCCTTAAGTTCTGTGTCCTAGGTACCTCGCATATCTCATCCTCGTTCTGGCCCAGGTTTCAGCTCACCACTATCCCCTGGTATTGTTAAGATGCTACCATGTGATCGGACTTGAGGGGTGAGAAGTTATCTTGAGAACGAAGCTATTCCAAGTCCCGAGAAATGTGATGGGCTCTGGCCCGACAGGGACGTTAATGACATCAGTTTGCCGGATCTGGTTTGCATCTTAAGCTTTGTGATCCTATTCTTGGATTTCTCATCTGTACCATGGGAAGAATGACTCTCCTCTGCTTTCACGGAGGTTAGGCAGGTTGGCTCTGGGGGCCGGAACATGTTCATCGTGGTGTCAGGCATCCGGTAAGTTGCTCTAAGCAGTTTACATATATCAGTTCATTTATCCTAATGACACCCCTCTGAGACTGGGATTGCTATTGACCCATTTCTTAGGGGAGGGAATGGAGGCAAAGACACATAGCTGGCAGGTGCAGAAGCCAGAATTCTGAAACAACATCTGCCCCAGGGCCCACATGCCTGCATTAGAGACTCATTCCTTTGGCTCTGTAAGGCTTTGAGGTACTCTGAAGGCAGAACTCAGAAGGCAGTGCAGGAGAGGGGAATGCTCATGGGTTTTGGACCAGGTGAAGCTGAAGTGAAAATTCTAGCTCCTCAACTCATTAACTGTGTCACTGGGCAACTCTGTCTGAAAGGTGTCTCTAAAATAGGGACCGTAAAGTTACTGGGAGGAGGGACTGAGATGATGCTTGTAAAAGCCCTGTGCAATAGCTGGTATGTATTAAATGTTCTGCCAACATTGGTCATTTAGTTTTGCTGTTGCTGTGACCCACCTTGCAGGGAGGTTGTGGTCATCATACAGTGCCTGGAACATACCAGGGGCCCAGCTGATATTGGGGGTTTTCTCTCCTTTAAGAGTCCCTGAATAAAATGTAGGAAGCACCAGAAAGGGAAACATTTTAAACTGACCTTTTGCCAACCAGGTGACATTTCCATAAGCACCTAGGGACTGGATCTACCAAGTACCTGAACCAAAGGCTCTAAAAAAAAAAAAAAGCAAATTGTTTCTCTGTCCCCCCTACCCCTACACTACAAGAGGATGGCCTAAAAAACTGGAATTCAAGATTAAGTCTCAAGTGAGTGTGAGCGATTTTAAGTTCTCTGAGGGCAGAGGCGTGGTTGTCCTCTTTAGTTCTCTATCCCGAGGGTGTAGTCCAGAGCATGACACAGAGTAGGCACTCAGTTAATATGTGGAATGAATGAACACGTCAAGACTCTTCAGCTCAGAGAGACGCATTATTAGCAGAGGAATGTCTTGAAGGGGATGGAAAGGATGAGCACAGATTTCATCTAATTAGAAACAGACCCATAAGGGGCATTCCCAGCAGGGACATTTTAAAATATAACAACTTTGTTGAGATATAATTCACATACAAGAAAACTCACCCTTTAAAAGTACAGAGTTCAGTGGTTTTTGATATATTTCGTGTTGTGCCACCATCGCTACTATCTGATTTCAGAACTTCTTCATCATCCCTAAAAGAAACTTGTACCCATTAACAGTCTCTTTCCATTTACTCCTTTCCCAGCCCTTGGCAACCAGGAATCTACTTTCTGTCTCTATGGACTTGCCTGTGCTGGACCTTTCATGTAAATGGAATCATATTATATGAGGCCTTTGGTAATAGGCTTCTTTCACTTAGCGTGATGTTTTCCAGATTCATCCACATTGTAGCACGTATCAGTACTTCCGGATCTTCTTTATGGCTGAATAACATTCCATTGTTTAGATTGACTAAAGCTGGGATTTTGGTAGAGATTTTTGTGTTGAAGCTGTATGTCAGTTTGGAGAGTACTGTCATCTTAATATTAAGTCTTCTAACCCATGACATGGGACAGTATTTCCATTTATTTCAATCTTCTTTAATTTCTTCCAACTCGTTTTGTAGTTTTTAGTGTAAAATTCTTGCACATCTTTTGTTAAATTTATTCCTATTTTATTCTTTTTGTTTCTATTGTAAAAGGAATTGCTGTCTTAATTTCATTTCTGATTATTCATTGCTAGTGCATAGTAGAAATACAATTAATTTTCATATATTGATCTTGTATCCTGCAATCTTACTGAACTCATTTATTAATCCTAACAGTTAGTTGTATGTGGTTTGTGTGTGTGTATGTACTCCTTAGGATTTTCTATATACAAGATCATGACATCTGCAAATAGATTTCTCTTTCTAATCCAGAAGGTTTTATGTTCTCTTCTTGCCTAATGGCTAGAACCTCCAATATAATGTTGACTAGAGGTGGTGAGAGCAGACATCCTTGTCTTGTTGCTGCTCTTAGAGGGAAAACATTCAGCCTCTTACCATTAGGTAGGATACTAGTTGCAATTTTTTTGTATCTGCCTTTGAGCAGGTTGTGGAAGTTCCCTTCAATTTCTAATTTGTTGAGTGTTTTGATCATGAAAGCGTGTTGGAATTTTCTCAAATGCTTTTTTGGCATCTATTGAGATGATTATATGGTTTTGGTCCTTTATTCTGTTAACATAGTGGATTACATTGATTAATTTTTGTGCGTCGAACCAACCTTACATTCTTGGGTTCAAACCCACTTGGTCGCAATGTGTAGTCCTTTGATATACTATTAGATTCCATTTGCTATTATTCTGTTGAGGATATTTGTGTCCATATTCATAAGGGATCTTGGTCTTTAGTTTGCTTGTACTTTTTTTGTCTGGTTTTGGTATTGGGGTAGGTAATACTGGCCTCATAAAATGATTTGGGAAGTGTTCCTTCTTCTAATTTTTGTAAGAGTTTGTGAAGAATTTTGCGTTAATTCTTTTTTAACCATTTATTAGAATTCACCATTGAAGACATTTGGGTCTGGGATTTTCTTTGTGGGCAATTTTTTGATTAGTCATTCGATCTCTTTACTTGTTATACTGGTCTCTTCAGATTTTGTATTTCTTCATGAGTCAGTTTTTATAGGTTGCGTCTCCTAGGAATTTTTCCACTTCATCTAAGCTTTATCATTTGTTGGCATACAGTTGTTCATGTTATCCCCTTTATTATAATACACTTTATTTTTGTAAGGTGGTTAGGAATATCTCCTCTTTCATCCCTGGTTTTAGTTGTTTGAGTCTTCTGTCTTTCTTTCTTGGTCAGTCTAGCTATAGGCTTGTCAACTTGGTTGATCTTTTCAAAGATCTTTTCAAAACTTTCAGTTTTGTTGATTTTCTTATCTTTTATTTGTTTCTGCTCTTATCTTGATTATTTCCTTTGGATTTAGTTTACTCCTTTTTTTCTAATTTCTTAAGGTAAAAGTTTATGTTATTGATCTGAGACCTTGCTTCTTTAAAAAAAAAAAAAAGGCATTTATAGTTTTAAATTTCCCAGGAGCCTTTAAAAAATAAATACAAGGTTGTACTACTTAAGTTCTGAGACGTTATTGAGGCTAAAATGATAAATAAAACAAGTAAAGTTTAGATTGGTGTTTCTCCAAGTATTCTGTAGTCAAGTAAGTTTGGAACTAGCTGGCTTAAGCAAAGTGAAAGTCAATTCCTTCACTGCAAGATGGCTCTGGTCCTTTGATCTGCCAGTGTATGGTGTGAATCTCCCAAGGGAGCTGAGGCCCTTGGGTTTCCTAGATTTTATATCCCTGAGGAATGTCTTCAGGGCTGGAGTTCTGCAGAGCAGGGCAGCATTATCACTTTTGTGGACATTAGGCATTTTTGTCTTTGTGTGTCCTTTCCTTCATAGAAAATATTAAAAACTATATTAAACAAGTACTTTGACATAAAGCAAATATAATCCAGGCCAGATTTATTGTTTTATATTCATCATTATTGTATTCACCTTTTCTTGTGAGTTTAAAAGAATTTGAACGTAGAACATTTTCCTATGCCTTGAACGGTACTGTGGGTCCCAGACCCTGTGCCTACTGGGTAAGTCAGGTGGGTGCAGAGAACCCCCAGGAGAAGTGAGAGACCTACTCAGGTCAGTGGGTGTCTCCGGACAAGGCCTGGAATACAGCTTTCTGAGGCCCAAGCCACATGAACCAAGCCAGGGTCATTGTCAGGACCACTGCCCTGAACCATTTTCAGCATTTAGAAAAAAAATGTACTCGGTCAGGAGTAGAGAGCATTTTCATATGAAATAAAATAACCTCTCTCTGTGTCTATACATGGCCCTCTCTCTTTAAAGGCTTTGGTTTGCTTTGGAAAGGAAGGAGAAGGAAGGGGGCATGAAACATGCACCAGTTCTAACCCAGTTAGACTGCAGAACAATCGATAATGAGACAATGGGCCACTGTTGTTCAGAAATAAGCCCTTGTGCACAATCACTAAGCCTACAGTCAGCTCCTCACACAAAGAAAGGCAGGACAGCCACCGTCATGGGATCAATATCTCCTAGCTTAGGAGGCATTGATCCTATGGCAGAGCCTCAAGGCAGACTTCTCCCTACCTAGGACTTGCAGCATCCACCCCAAAAGCAAGGTGTGCAAAAGAGGTGCACTTGGTCATGATAGGGATTATAGAATGGGTCTCAGAGGTCTCTGCATCGAAGTTCCCTTTTATATTGGGAAAAGTTGGGAGAAGCAGAAGCTATTACCATCCCCAGGCTGAAGGGGGAGGGGGAGGGAGAGATTTCTAGAATCTGAAGAGCTGCAGCTATGGGGGAGGGGCCGCCCCACTGGAGCAGTGGTCTAAGTAAAGGTTTATAGCCACTGCCAACCCATGGCTTATAGGGAGGGAGCCGTGGGAATAAATACCCTGACCCCTCTTTCTTCCCACCTTCCATTTTTCATCTCTACCCTCTAATCCAGAAGCCAGAGGACAACGTCCAATTTAGCATGTTTTAGTTTTATAAAATACATTCAACAGATAATGAGCCTAAGCCAACTAGAAAGCCAGAGCAATGAGCCTGCGTGATATTCTACCCCG
Organism: Eschrichtius robustus; assembly: GCF_028021215.1. Taxonomy (NCBI): domain Eukaryota; kingdom Metazoa; phylum Chordata; class Mammalia; order Artiodactyla; family Eschrichtiidae; genus Eschrichtius; species Eschrichtius robustus. Next base: position 11,282,225 of record NC_090826.1, on the reverse strand, counting down.
GGGCACAGAGCAGGGAGGAGAGGGTGGAGAACGATCTGAAGTGGCAAGTGAACAATAAACAGAACAGCACAATAAACACGGGGAGGGAGCAGCCTGTCCTTCAGGCCAAGAGCTTATGACTGAGTGGAGGGAAATAAAAGTATGCTGACAACTAGCCATGTGTTATGTGCCATGTAAGCTCAAGGTGCTATGGGAATGCGAAAGAAAAAAGCTGAAGACGGGGCCCGTGAGAGAAGTCAGAGGTTTCCAAAGACAGAACCTTGAACTGAGTTCTGGATGTTGAATGTGAATTAAGTGAAGGAGGCACAGCTTGTAAAAGTGCAGGCATGGGAGCCATAAAGGACCGTTAGCAGAAATAGGTGCCAGGCTTCGAAGTTTGAGTTATAACCAGAAGGCAATGGAAAGCCATTAAAATGCATTACAGGTCCACAGACAAGAGATTGTGATGACTTCTTTCTAATGGTGGGTTTTGGTCACTCTGCCTTTTCCTCCACATAGTGGACACTGTATTTCACCACACACTGGTTTAGTTGCCCAACAGTTCCCAAGGGGTCACTCCACAGTCAATGCATTGATCCAGCGGCTCTATTGGAACCAAAGTCCTACCCCTGTTAACGTTCCAGATCCTCGATTCCCCTTGGCAATCTAGTCTTCCAGATAATATATCTTCACAGGCTGAATGGGATAAGCAGTCCTCGGCAAGCAGTATTAAATTCCCTACCATTTCACTCTGTTTTAAATTCTGTTCTCATTCATATGGCCAACTTTATACTCAAATAAATTATTTTCCTGGTTATTCATTCTGAAGTTGAAGACCCCCGGAAAGTAATAGAAACTCAAGTTCCAAGGTAGTCAAATGACTGATTTACTTTTGTGAAGTATTTTCCCTTTTAAAATGACTTGTAACAGTTTGCCACTATTCAAATCCCTTTAAGTTTTTATAGTTGAATTTGAAAAAAAAAGACTTTTTTCCTTTAGGAACAGAACTAGGTAAAGCATTGAAAAGACCAAACTCCATAAATGCAAGAAAAGCACCCATTCCCTTATATCTCTCATAATTGAGATTCAATTTCACTTTCTTCTCTGTCTCTGCTTATTAGTCAGAATCCCAGAGTGAAAAGGATAGAGCTGGTGTTTTATTGCTATCAGACTTGGAAAAAGAATGAGCCTTATGGGGTTTTCTGTACCTCCTTTGTGCATGCTCTCTGATTGTCCAGCGTTCTTTTGGTGGATATTTTAATACCAGTAGATTGAATCTTGGCAAATAAAACACAATGTTGCATTCAAGTATATATAATACTTTTCGTCTAAGCAAAAAGAATGATAAAGATGTATTTCTCAGTTGTCAAGTTCTAAGATCAATGCAAGGAAAGGGAGCCAGCAGCTCCACAGGTTCCACGTGAAGTTGTTTCTGCAGCTTCCTCTTAGCTTCTAGGTTCTGAATTCCAGCCCTTTCGCTAAGCCTTTAAAATGCTGATTCTACATGTTCTGCTGGTAACTGAGTGCATGTGAATGTCATGCTTTGCACTCAGGCACACACACATTTTCACGTATGCCTCCACTCTGAAGAGCTGCTTCAGTGTGATTTAGAGCACCAAGAGGCATTCTTAGAGCTCTGTTTCAGAGCTGAAATTTTCAGGGGAAGAGCAAATTAGGCTTCTATTTTCTTTGTCACCATTCCGCATCTATCATTTTAACAAATGTATCCAAGAGTGATCACAAACCTTTTCAAGAGCAATAAAAATTAGTCTTTCAAGAAGTTACTCTGGTCTCCAAAGGAAAAAAAACCTTATATTTCTCTGGTCTTTATAAAAATAAAAATATCAAGGATTATATAGGTTTGCCTCCTCACACCTTCTTTACCATCCTATGAATATCAGTCTGAAGAATATATTCACTTGCATAAGCACCACCCAACAACACTTGATTTCCTTCCCCCATAGAATTTTTGCATTCCTTAATGCACTTTCTGCATTGTTTCAAACATTCCTTGTTTCCAATTTGATTCTTGATAAGCAAGGAGGAGAAATTCAGAAACTTCTGCTTGTTAGATTCACAGCAGGGATTTTTTTTTTTTTAATATGGAAACTACGGCAGAGTTTGATTGTGTGTGAACTGGCAACCAGCAGCCCCTTTAAAGCATAATTCATGAAAAAAAAAACACATGGCAACAGGGTTCCTTCTTCTTCATTCTCTTGACTCAGTGAAAAGTGAGTCTGTGAAAATAAATAGCAAGCCTTGGAAAATCCTGTCTAATAAACGCAAAATGCTGGATTGGGTAAAACATACTTTTAGAAAACTCCTTGACTATTAGGAAAAGAAAAGAAAAGAAAAGAAAAGACACAGTATTTTACTCCTAAGGACCCGCAATTCAGAGTTCCATTTACCCAGTGAAGACAAATGATGGAGAAAGAAAATCCCCTTTACCTTCAAATGATATAATTCCTGGATGCATTTTGCAAGCACTTGACTTGCTCTGCAAGACCTAAAGGCAATTTCATTTTCTAGAAACCCTTTTCTACCCTAATTTCCTAAGCAAGTCACTGGTGGATCACTGAGCTGCATGTTCTTGGGCATCTCATCTCCTCCTGGTTTCCTGAGGCTCCTTCTAATAAAGCAGGAGAGACAGAGACCCAGACACACACAAGGAGCCTAATATAATCACTTCTGTCAAACTAAAATTCCGACTCACACTAATTCACTGTGACCTATCATTGGGAATTCAAGAAATAAGCTGGATCTACACTGTTAATTTAAATTATTCCAATGTGCCCCATCTACCAGAAAAGAAATGAACGTGAATTTCTTCTCTTTGCCTGTGGGTGTGGACTGAACCATCTGAGTAAAGAGGGGAGTTAACACTCACTAGGGGTGAGGGCCTTGACGGAAATAGGGCCTAAAGCCCCTGCCCTGATCTACGGTTGTAGCCTTCCTCCAGTGCTTTCCAGGTCTAAAGGAAGTTCTGACTGAGCCAAAATGATTACTGTCAGGACTTCTTTATGGTTTTCTTTTAATCACCAAGCCTGGATAAAATTGCCTATTGATTGACCTTAAATGAAATCTACTTTAACCTGGGAACTCCATTGAAAGGATAATTCAAGAGGCCACTTCCCTACCTGCTAGCTCATTGTTAAACTGACTGCCCGGGAATTAATGATGCATACCATTTTGGGAGGCTTATAATTCCTTCCCAGTTTAAATATTTATCTGAACTCCTCGAAGCCTTGCTCTATCCTCCTTCGCTACTAGCCTACATTTCGTTTCTTCTTCCCTTCTCAGAGAAATGAATTTTTGGTTTCCCCTCCTTAGAATCAGACTTACTGGTGCTCTCCGGGCCCCCAATTCTACTGAGTCTGTTGTGGGGGCAGTTCCTCGACTTTCTTGCCTCTCCACATCCACCCAGGCTGCCTCTCAATGACCAGAGGGCATCGGAAATGCTACATGCCTCCTGCAGTTTCCTTGAACACTGCACAAAATACATTTCAATATGTATTGGAAGGGGTCATATTTTGGAAGACATTGTCCACTCTGGACTGACTTATTCCAGGAGAGTCCTAGAAATAATGCCTGCTGGAGATTTTGACTTTGCATGGACAACACAGATTTGCTCAGGATGTCAGAGAGCAAGGCATTGGGGGCAGAGAATCCTACCTAATGTCAGCAGAGAGGCACAATAAGAATATCTGACTTTCTATGCTGGAGGTTGGATCAGATGCTGTGGACATCCACCTGTCACCTCCCTGGACATCTGAAAGGGGATTTGGATGACACCCAGATGGACAGTGGAAAGAAGTAAGGGGAACTCAACATTCCATCTGTTACTACATAAGAAGTCTGTATCAACCATGACTCATTGAATGTGACTGAAGTAAGGGGGAAAAAACTCAAATGCAACAACATGGGCTGTGAGAAAAAAGCAATATCTCAGAGTAAGAGAAGGTGGCATCATTTCCCTAAGTCTGTTTCTGTACTTGACAAAATTATACACGCCTACCATGTGCCTGGATACCACCCACATGTGTTCTGTCCATGGCATTTGTCATATTATTAAACTTGTTTGCTTAATTGTTTAGTTTCCTCATTCGACTCTACCATCTGTGGGGACAGAGACTTGATGGCTCTCCATCAGCTCCTGGTACCGACTTCAGTGCTATCTCAGCGGAGATAGTCAATACATTTTGTTGCTGAATGAATGACTGAAAACATCCGTAACGTTCAGAGGAAATGTATGCTTCTGAAGATGATTTACTCCAGCAACCAGAAGAGAAGTTTAGAAAAGGTTAGAAGACAGTGTAAAGAGACATGTGTGTGGAGAAAAGGAGCAGAAAGTCCTAGGAGAGAAGGAGCCGAGGCTGAAGAATGTCTGAGGCACAAATCTGACCTAGAGACAGGACTGGGTTGACAAGGACGTACTGAAAGGAAACCCATGTTGCAGCAGCAGAATTAAGATTCTCTTTTGAGTTGAAAAAGGACAGAATCAACCCTGCAGAAAATCAAATCAGTGACTTGCATAGGAACTTGAGAAGGTCCCCCAGAATGCAGAACACGATGAAATTCTACAAAGAAATGAGATATAAAAATATAAAATATGAGACACCTTCCTGGAGCCAGAGAAGACCTTTGGCAATGGGTAGAAATGATACAGCATGTTTCAGGCAAAATTAATAAAAAGGGTACCATTTCTAGACACATTCTGGCAAAACTTAAATTACAAGGATAAAGACAAAAGTCATACAAATATGAGTCTGACACAAGAGGAAATGAAATGCATGATGAGGAGAGAGGACTTCTCCCCATTCTTCTTGCCCCACCCCTCCCCCCTCCCCAAGGGTGCAGAGCACCCTGAGGGGTGAGTTTGGGAGATGACTGAGGCTGGAGTAGCTCAGCCCTTTCTCTCTTCCCCCTCTCTTTGGGACCCGTTACCTGCAGAGCACACCCTCCCCGCCATCATTCTCTAGCACCATCACTACCTGCACCATGTACTGCTTTCCTCATTCATTCTTTCAACAAATACTCATTGAATCTCTACTTCATGTTCCCTGTGTGGAGGGTTCTACAGAGAAAGATCTTGCCCTCAAGGAGCTCATCACTAGAGAGAGACAGGCAGTAAAAAAAGACCCAGATAAATATACACACCACAGGGTCAGGCAGTGCTAAGAGTGATGAGGCAAAACAAAGCAAGGCAAAGGATCAGGGAGATTAGGAGGGAGAAAGGGTATTTGCTGCCTTATGGAGAGGATGGTCAGAGAAGGTCATACTGATGAAGTGACATTCAACCTGACCTGAAAGAGATGGGGGGCAGCTAAGGGAAAATCTTGGGGAAGAGCATCCAGGCAGAGGGAATACCCAGTACCAAGGCCCAGAGGAAGAAGCATGCCTGGCCTGTTTGAGGAGTGTTGAGACCAGGAGGGTGGAGCTCAGAGACCAAAGCAGAGAGAGGAGTTGCAAAGGCAGGGGGGAGGGGGAGGGTGTCAGTTTACATAGGACAGACGGGTCATGGGGGAACTCTGGGTTTTCTTCTAAGTGAAATGAGAAGCCATTAGAGGGGTCTTCATTCACGATGCCACCGTTTGAAATTATCTTGTGTTTTCACTTGTCATTGTCCGCTCCCCCCTCTAGAATATAAGCTTTGGGATGGCAACTATTTTTCACACCTTCTTCACTGTGGATTTCCCAGTCCCTGAATGACACCTGATACACAGAAGGTGCTGAAAACTTATTTGTTGATGGAATGAATGAATGAATGCGTGAGTGAATGAATGAAATAGAAACCATGAATAGGCAGAAACTATAAGGTAGAGAAAAAGACAGAGAGTAGAGGAGAAGCAGCTAATTGCCTGAATTAATGGTGGTGCCCTAGTGTGGGATCCACAAGTTCCATGGGGTCCTGAAGCTGTCTGGGTCCAGAAGAACCCAAATCCCCACTTCCCCCAAGGCCTAGCTGATTGATTCTTCTTGGGTTACCTTGTGTACATAATCATGTGATACACCTCTTATCAACTCTGAGCAACCTCGCTGGGGCCCCAACTGGGCCAGGCCCTCCTTGGAGCTACTGCTGCCCCTAACCTCCCACAGCAGTGCCCATTTCAGTCTGGGTTGTGGTACATCCCTTCTGGCAGGTTCTCTCTTCTTGGTATCCCAGGGACCTAGTTCAGTGTTTGGCACAAAGCAAGCATGTGGCCCATATTTATTAAGTCTAACTGAAGAAGATGCTGAATATCAATGATACAAAGAAATTAAAAATGGAGAGATAGGCAAAAAAATTAACAAATAATACAAGCAAAAAGATTAAAAAGAAAAAGCAGTGGTGGCAGTATCCACTTCAAACGAAGTATAATTCAAGGGGAGGAAAGCATTGTTAAACAGAACAAAAGGGGACATTTATATAGATAAAAGGTATAATCACAGCATTTATAAATAGCCAGGCACTGACAATGTATTAGATAACATTCAACACCCACTCCTAATTAAAAGGGGGAGAAAACCTCTTTGAGAGCTAGGAATGTAAGTTCACTTAATCAGCATGATAAATAATATCTAGCTTAAACCATCAGGTACCATCATATTTAATGGTGAATACAGAAGTTATTCTCATTAAAATCAGAGGAAAGCCAAGTGTTCATGGTGATATCAAGAGTATCATCTGTAAATCTCTTAGAGTTAATCAGTGTTTGATAAAGTGGATGGATTAAATATAAAACAGAGAAAAAGAAATAGCTTTACTTGTATCAGCAATAACCAGTTAGAATATCTGAAGGGGAAAAAACTCACTTTCCTAATTACGTTAGCAAACCAAAAATACATAGAAAAAAATATTACGGGATCCCATTTTATTCAATATGATGAAAACCAGAAAAATCTTTTTGAGATATACAAAATAAGACACAAACAAATGTGTGAACATATCCTTCTAGAAGAAAAACCTAAAGTTTGTGACTATGCCAATTCTCTTTAAATAAATGTATAAACTTACTATTTTCTCAATCAATCATTTAAAAGGCAGGCTGCAAAAGAAAAGAAATTGTAATGAATGCAGGAAAAGGATAAATTTCTTCCTTATATAAAGAACTCCTAACGATCAAAAAAAAAAGGGCTTTCACCCATTAATAGAACAAAAGGCCAGAAGATATGAACAGATAATTCACACAGGAGCTCAACTTGCCTAGTAATCAAAGAATTAACAAATCAAGTCACTGCCTTTTTATGTCAATCAAACTGTCCAGGATGAAAAGACTGAAGGATGGAGAGGTTAAGAATATCTGTCTTCCTCCTCATGGCCACTGGTGACTTAAAGTGCCACACTCTTTTTCAAAAGCAATTTGACAATAGATAGCAAGGATTTAAAATGAGTTCAGTAGAACTACCATACGACCCAGCAATCTCACTACTGGGCATATATCCTGAGAAAACCATAATTCAAAAAGAGTCATGTACCACAATGTTCATTGCAGCTCTATTTACAATAGCCAGGACATGGAAGCAACCTAAGTGTCCATCGACAGAGGAATGGATAAAGAAGATGTGGCACATATATACAATGGAATATTACTCAGCCATAAAAAGAAACGAAATTGAGTTATTTGTAGTGAAGTGGATGGACCTAGAGTCTGTCATACAGAGTGAAGTAAGTCAGAAAGAGAAAAACAAATACCGTATGCTAACACATATATGTGGAATCTAAAAAAAAAAAAAAAAAAGGTTCTGAAGAACCTAGGGGCAGGACAGGAATAAAGACGCAGACGTAGAGAATGAACTTGAGGACACAGGGCATGGGAAGGGTAAGCTAGGATGAAGTGAGAGATTGGCATGGACATATATACACTACCAAATATAAAATAGATAGCTAGTGGGAAGCAGCCACATAGCACAGGGAGATCAGCTCGGTGCTTTGTGACCACCTAGAGGGGTGGGATAGGGAGGGTGGGAGGGAGACGCAAGAGGGAGGAGATATGGGGATATATGTATATGTATAGCTGATTCACTTTGATATAAAGCAGAAACTAACACACCATTGTAAAGCAATTATACTCCAATAAAGATGTTAAAAGAATAATAATAATAAAATAAAATGAGTTCACATCCTCTGACAAAGAAATTCCATTCCCAGGAAGTCTGTCCTAGAGAAACAGTCAGATATGTGGGCAAAGATTCATAAACATAGAAATTTATTCATGGGAGAGATTAATATTAAAATCGTATTTTGAATAATATTTGAATTATGAGAAAATCCTCCTGAAATAATATTAATTGAAAAAGTGATTTCAAAACAGTTTATTTAATTTGATCTCAATCTATATAGATATATAGAATATACATAGGTGTGTAGAATACACACAGATGTATAGACATATAGAATATACACAGATCTATCGAATCCCAAAATATTATCAGTGATTATCTCTAGTGGAATTATGAGTAATTATTATTTTTGTTATATCGTTTTATATTTTTTCACTTTTCTAAATTTTATACAATTATAGAAATTACCTCAAAAATAAGCAAATGCCAATGTTATTTTCAAAAAACAAAGAAAATAAAACATATCAGTACCAACAGTCGCCAAGGTATTTCATTCCTTGAGGTGTGGGATAAAAGTTAACTCTAGCGATATCTGTCCCCCTTATACTCTCTCGGCCGAATTCAGGGAAATTCAATTAAGATAATTGACATAAACATTTATTGCACCCTTAGTGTGTGTAAGGCACAAGGCTGAGGGCAGTGAAGCAGTGCAAAAATGAACAAGACAGGGGTCTGGTCCACAGGTACAGAATAATCAAGTAACAGGAGATGGACTCTACCTTGGAAGCCCATAAAACATGCTGACTGGGACAAGGGGTGATGGGAAGCCAGAGGCAGATGGAAAGGACCAGTGGCAAAAAATGTCTGGGGCAGAAACATCGCACACCTCTCAGACATCACAGGAAATGCAATGAGGTGGAGAATATTTTATTTGCTGTGTCTCCTTTCAGGGACAGCATTTTGTGGGGTTGGAAGGAAGAGGTAGCTGATGAAACAAACAGCCAACATTTGGACAATTCTTACCATGGGCTGGGTGCTCTGCTAAATGTTTTAATTGTGCTATTTCATTTAATCCTTACACCAAGCCTATGAGGTCAGTCTATGATAAACCCCATGTCTCAGATGAAGAAACAGAGGCCCATCAGTTACATAATGTACTTATGCTCCCACAGCCAGCACATGGTGGAGCCAGGATTTGAATGCAAGAGGGTTCACCTCTGAGATCTTGCTCTTATTTTTTCCTGCAGAATGGAGCATGCACGTGTGGGCTGGAGCTGAATTGTTCAGGGCCTCAGATGGCATGTAAGGTCACCGTTCTTTCTCAGCATCTAGCTATCCTCCTTCTCTTCCTCTCATCACCTGAAGCAGCTTTGAGCCTTGCCTCCAAACAGGTGACTCGTGAACAGATATTTAAAGAGTAGTGTATTGAAATTTTGCCAAACTATTAGCCTCTACATGATACCGAAGAGCCTTAAGTCTGGACCTCTGGAAAGCCTGGAAGAGAGAGAGGTTTCCTTCATGAAGGCTCTTCTATAATCCCTGCTATGAGTTATTAATCTGATAAACACTTTCTGAGCATCTAATATGCAAGAACACTGTGCTAGCTGCTGGGGATACCCTCATGTCTCCTTAGTCAAAATCCTCCAGTCCGTGCCTCTCCTCTGAACCAACAACCCACACGAGCTCTTTCTTGGAAGTCCCAAGGAAATTCAGCTGCACACATCCACACTGAATCTGCTCCAACCCTCCTGTACCTTCAGGGAGCTCTTTCCTGCTGATGTAGCACTAGCTACCCAGATATGCAAGCCAGAAATGGCCTTTTTCCTTACAGCATCCAATCCATCCTCAAATCTTATCCAGTCTATCTCCAAAATATCTACTGCTCTCCACCTGTACTGCCACCACCTAAGTCCCAGCCACCATCATCTCTCTCCTGGACAATCACAATACCCCCCCTGAAGGTATTCCTGCATCCATTCAGTTGCCACACAGAGAGACCTTAATCACCACTCACCCCGCCCTTAAAGCCCTCCAGATTTTTCCTTTACATTTGGACAAAGACAAAATAAAAATCTTTGGCTCCAGCTCCCACTTAGTTCATCCTGTCATGTCTCACTCTTCTCTCCTCCACATGTGAGTATGAAGATGGGTGAATGTGTGGACATCTGCATTTGCATTCCAGGCTGTTAACATTGGTCACCTTGGGGCGTGAGGCTGGGGATGAGAAAGGAGGTGGGTGGAGGGAGATTGTCCATTTTATTGAGATACAATTGGCAACGTAACATTATAGTAGTTTCAGATGTACAACATAATGGTTCAATATTTATATGTTTTGTGAAATGATCGCCTCAATAAGTCTAGTTAACATCCATCACCATACATAGTTACAACCTTTTTTTTGAAAGGTGGTCAAAAGATAAAAATGTTCCAGTTATAAGATAAATTAGATCTGGGGATATAAGGTACAGCATGGTGAATATAGCTAAAAATACTGTATTATATATTTGAAAGTTTCTAAGAGAGTAGATCTTAAAAGTTCTCATCACAAGAAAAAATTTTGTAACCATCTCATATATTTTTGAATTGTTTCACTGGTTGCTATGAGCATGAGTTAACTTTATAGAATCAGGAAAGGAAATTAATAAAATATGTTTACATGTTGGCCATTACTTAAAGAATGGGAGTCATTTAGATAGCTATATGGAAATCTTTATTGTAATGATATTTGCCTTCTCTTTCCCAATAGTATCCCAAAGAACCAGGTCAAACAAAACAGGAAGCAAGGAGCTGGCCTGACCGCTCATGTTGGATCAAGGGCTTTCAACCAAGTGTAAAAGAAAATACTAACCTTGTTGATTTAGCCCCAGCATCCTGAAGTGCTGTGAGAGAATTCAAGACTATAGCTGTTAGCGTTGATTTACGGAGTCTCATCTAGACCATTTTCAGCCCCACCAAAAAAAATTGTTGGTATTCCTGAATATACATGCAGCTGATGGATTCCTCTGTTTCAACTTGGCCACAAGCAAAACCACACTGAATGTGAATAATTGCTTCAGATAAAATGACAGAACCCATAATTTATAGGAAGCTACCAAGGAATTTAGGATCGAGGTGAAACTCATGGCCCTACAAGTATAATATTATGCCCGGTGCTTCCCAGTGGTCAGTACTTTGGAATTCAGCCAGGCAGTTTGTGAAGTTCAGCACAACAGACAAAGCACAGAATTCTCCTCCCAAACCAGAAGGTATTAGTGGCATGGTGTCAAATATTATTACCTAGTTAAGAATTGATTATCAAAATGTCTACCGGCTGAGTCTATCTGACTCAACCATCTTCACTGCACATTATCTTTTATGGATCTTAAATGTACAGGCTATTAAAGTGGCTGGCTTCTCCTATAAAACAACACAGAGAAAAAGGAATAATGTTTTCCAGATAGCTTCTACGTGAGAAACAGACAATAGTGAAATAGTCAACTACGATTCTAAATTTTCATCATGGAAATTTTACTTTCCATCTTCACTTTATTTTCCTGGAATCTGCAGTAAGCACCACGATTTCAAGCTGTGATTAGTGGGGACCAAGAGTCCCACAGCATATATCATGTTCTAAATGATTTCATTTATGACCTACCCAGAGGGTCTTAACTGAGAGTTGGTGGAAGGGAAGAGTCAAGGGAGGGTTCTCAAACTTTCATGGCTAAGTTGGAGTCAAATCTATTTGAAATGGGGAGAAATCTTGATTTCTTTAATGTTATTTTTTTGCTTATTTTCACATGGATATTTAATTCCTGGAATAGTAAGGTCTTGGAACAGGATGACTGGAAAATGGTCCTCTGAAGGCATATCTGGATTCATTCAAAGTAGGTGGGACTAGAATTGTTGAGAGAGATTTTAAGATGGTAAAGAGTGAAATGTGAGAATGGTGTTTCTTTGACTATGAAAGGTCTATAAAAGATTTAATACCCTTGTTTAATATCCTCATAGTTGCTTATTTTGCTTTCCTTTCAGTAGATTTGATCTGTCTTATAATTTCTCTCTCTCCTGCAATCAATGTTGGCAAGTTCTTTGCGATATGTGGGAGATTGATTGACTGATGGGCTCAATTCTTTACCCCTTCCTGGACCTAAACCCTTTGCTGTGTAACTTTGCATCACCCCCTCACTGCATGTGTACCCTTTGCTGTGTAACTTTGCATCACCCCTTCACTGTGTGTGTGTGTGTGTGTGTGTGTGTGTGTGTGTGTGTGTAGGTGATATTCTGTTCCTTATCTTGACTTTGGGCTCAGTCATGTGAGTTCTTTTGGCCAAGGAAATGAGAGCAGATGTGAGACAAGCAGAAACTTAACCATGCATTTCTGCATTTCCACTCACTCTCTGCTCTTGCTGTGGAAGTGTGCCTGGGCTAGCCTGCTGGAGGAAGAGGCACATGGAGCAAAGCTGAACAACCCAGCTGAGGCCCTGGACATGTGAGATGGCAAAGCTGCCTGGCTTCCCTGTAGCTGATCATGAACTTGTGAATGAGCCCTGCTGAGCCCAGCCTCAGGATCAGAAGAGCCAGTCAGCCAGCGCACAGACCCATAAACCAAAGCAAATGTTTAATGCATGCCACTGAGGTTTTGAGGTTGGTTGTTATGCAGCATTATTTGGACAATGGATAAGAGATACAAAATGTAAGTTACTTTTCGCTTACACTTGGTTCCAGGAGGAAACACAAGCACAGAATATCTTCCACAAAAAAGTTGTCCTTTTGTTCCTTCTTTGATTGGTTTATGTCAGTGTGTTCTTCCTGTTGCTGTTAGCTCCTAACTTTGGGTAGGAGGCACCCCTGCTCATGTTTCTGCTCCTCTCTGAAGCACAAGCGAGAGATATCACCTGGGCGCATGGAGGAGTAGGGTCCCACTTTCTATCTTCATGTGATTATTGGTGGCTTCAATATTCTTATTTTGATGTGACTCTCCCTTGCTGGAAAATGGCCTGGAGTTTAGGAGGGTTTTTGGTTGGAAGAGAAATCAGGTTTGAGATCCTGAGGGATTCTAGCAGCTGAAGTGTAAACTTGAATGGAAGCAAAATCAGAATAATAATAGCTAATGTTTATAGCATGCTTCAGCATGCCAGGAAGGAAAGCTTAGAGAAGCTCTTTGAATATGTTCATTAATTTTAAGCTTCAGGAAAACTTTACGAAATAGGAACTATTATTAATTACCACCATTCTACAGATGAGGAAACTAAGGTACAGGGAAGTTATGTAACTTGCCCAAGGACACTTGCCCAGCTAGTAAGTAATGTAAATTCGGGCAGTAAGATGCCAGAGCCCATGACCTTGACCACAAAATTATATTAGCTCAGACCAGCTTGGAGCACATGGGGATCACATACTTGGTACAAACGTAAACCCTACTCCTCTGCCCCGTCAGCAGGCCAGTGAGGTCCCCACCGTGTGCCGGCTGTGTGAGGGCGTTCTCCTGCATCTTCACCCCCAGAACTAACAACTCCATTAAGATCCCCCACCCTCACCCTTGCCCAAGACTCCTCCCCAATCCTTCCCCTTCTCATGATTCATTAGCCTACGTTTATTGAATACTTAGCATGAAACAAGCCCTCTAGGGCTTTACATGTAATTTTTCTATTTAACACATACAACCAATTATGGGGGTATAATATTATGTCCATTTTACAGATAAGCAAAAAGGGTCTAGAAGAAAGTAAGTACCTGATCAGCTCACAAGAGGCAGAGCCATGACCAATCTTTTAAGACTCCAAAGAACCCACATTCCTAACCATGAGTTCTATCTACTGTCTCCATAAGGGCTTTCTGATTTAGTGTTTGTTCTGAGTATCTGCAAGAAACATAACTTTGCATTTCTATACCTGAACCTACTTTTTCTTTGGGCCCTGGTTCCCCTATTGTAGAAATTTCGTCTCCGCCTGGAGTTCTCTGCTTTCCTTTCAGTCGGGAGGGAGAGAGGGTCAGGTGCTGAGAATCTGTTTCTCGGTTGATGTCATCTGTCCAGGAGGTAACCTTCTTCCTCTCTGGTCTTTGGCCATCCATCCACACAGCTCACTGCTGCATCCTCCTTGAGCCATCAAGCGTTACATCGTGCCTGCTGGCTCTCAGGGCTGCATTTGTGCAGTTCTGGGGAAGTATGACACTGTCCCTGGCCACTCTGGGCTAAGGAAAGTTGTGAGGGTATCTTGGGCCCATCTGTCTGGATACTCCATGCAGTCATGTAATTTGCTTCTGCACCACTGGACCTGTGTGGCTCTTCACTGACCTGAGACTTCCAGTGCTCTACCTGCGGATGGGAGCTCCGGAACATTCTCCAGGCAGTTGGGGCCCAGGGTGCCTTCACAGGCATCCTCCAGCATCCTCTCTCACTTGCTCCTACATCCCACTTTGAAGCATACCACTCACTTAACGTTCTCTCTCATCATAACTTCTGGCTGCCCTATGTGCACATTTCCCATTTTTCCAAGTGGGTAGGAATTTTTTTTTTTTCCTGAGACTATCAAGAACCACAACAGATGCTCAGTAAATTACTAATTTCAAAAAATGAAGAATCTTGCTGTGTGATGCTCCAAGAAAAATCACTTTGCTAGTTCTATTCTCTGCTGTCTGAGAACTTGAGATCAAAAATAAATCTTCTAGGGGCAAACATGATGCAATCACTAACCTCTGAGGTTGAGTAGAGAGAACTTGTAACCTGCCCTCTTACTTAATTGGACTAAGTTCTCATATTTCTTAGAATTTTCTAGAAAATTGGCACTAGCACTGTGCTACTAAGTAATAATCTTAAACAATAATGATAACAACAAAACCATTAATAATAATAGCTAATCTTATTGAGGGCTTATTATGTACCAGGTGCTTTAAAAGCTTTTTCATTTACTAGCTCATTTCACCTTCACAAAATCCTATGACGTAAGGACTTTTATCATCCCCGATTTTACAGATATGGAAAATAAGTGGGCAGGTAAATTGCCTAAGATGACACAACACGTAAGAGGCAGAGGATTTGAATACATAGTTGGTTGGTCACTGCAGCCCTCCCTCTTAAACATTTGAGATTGACCTAGTCATTATAGGCTTACTCAACTGGATTAAAAAGAAAAGAAGAGAAGAGGAGAGAAAAGAAAAGGAAGTAAAGCTGTGTTTATAGAATAAAAGACAGGAAATACATACAGGATGGAAAGGCAACTGACCAAGTGTACATTCATTTATCCTAGAATATGTTGTCAATGTAAAATCCTCCTAGAGCTTCCCTTATCCCTTGCACATCTGTGCAACCTCTGTACATAGTATGCCTTATATTATTGTGGTCATGACACCACCCTGCCCTTGTGTTCCTGGATGTCTATCTCCCCTGCTAGAGCTAAAGGAACTGAGGGCAGGGATGGTGCCTCTGTGAGCACAGTGGCAGCATGTGCCAGGGGCTCAGTAAAAAACTGCTGTGGGCTATAGCCACCTGCCTGTGGTGTAGGACCTGCCCTACCTGTAATGGTCTCCTTTCCAGATTACAGGTGAATGGCTCAGTTGGCTGCCCTTGCCCCACGGTGGGCACCTGCCTATGAGCACAGAGGGTGGATACCCTCTGTGACATGTGACGGCTGGCTGTCTGGATAGTCTCATCTTGACTCGCCTGCTTCTGTCCTTGTGTGTGGCTCCCCAGCGCTGGTCACAGAGATGCCCTCGGGTGTGCCAGTTATTTTTATCTCATCTTCTTATCTTGTGTCTAAAGCAGTGACTCAGCTCTTTAACTGTCCAACAAATGTTTGTTGAATTGAATTTACTGTCAGAGCTGTCAACTTCTTGATGGACACTTGGAAAAATGGTTTATGTGTCCTTAAACAATGGTGAACAGATGGTCCAGACTATTTGGATCGGGATCTAGTGAGATATCAAATCAAGATGTCCTTCATCATGTGGGCTCTGCTTCCCCTTGAAGACACAATCCTTTCTAAGTAGCCATCATCGCTTTCTGCTGAGTAAATCTAAAATAAAGCCCATCCCCCTTGGAATTCCCTGGCTGTTCAGTGGTTAGAACTCAGTGCTTTCACAGCTGGAGCCCTGGTGAAATCCCTGGTTGGGGAACTAAGATCCTGCAAGCCACGCGGCATGGCCAAAAAAAAAAAAAAAATAATAATAATAATAATAAAGCCCCAAGCTTTTGTGCATGTGTCCAACCAGCCATCTATTCAGCAACAGCCCCTATGTCCCAGATCTCCTCTGGGAATTGGGGAAACCAAGATGAAGAGGGCCCTGCCACTGCTCTCTATGAGCTCACCATCTAAGTGGTGGGGGAGGGGAAGGGAACGCTCTAACAATGATGTCCCCCGAACTGGAGATAATTATAAAAAATGCAGTAGGGGCAATGTTAGAAATATGTATAGGGTGTCTAACTCTGCCTGGGATTGTCAGGAAAGAAATCTTGAAAAGTAGTCTAGAAAAGGAATGCAAATGGGAAGGGAATTCCAGGCAGAGGGAACAGCACAGGCAAAATCATGAGGTGAGAACCGTGAATGATACGGAAAGCAAACCAGGAGCAGGGAGTGGCCACAGAGGAGTTTGCAGCAGAGGCTGGGTTGGATGATAGAAGATCTTATCAGCTCCATCAGGAAAGCAGGACATTTCTCTCCAGGCTCAGGGGAAACATCAGGGAGTCTTAACCACTGGGAAACATAGTTGCATGTGCATTTCAGAGATCACCTGTAGGAGACAGCTCTGGTGTTCTGTGTCACACACACCCCTCAGTCTGCTTCTGATTTCATGTGTAGCTGCAGTGGACAGTTTCTCAGAAGCTCAGACTCATCTATGGCCTGTGTGTCCTTTTAACTTTCTATCCCAGGGCCTCTTCCACCACCACAGGGGCCTACTTGGCCTGAACACAGGTCTGGAAGAGTAGGGCAGTTAATGCCGTCAAGGGCAAACCTGAGCCGATGGAGTGCAGGCTGGTGGATAAATGCTCCAACTTCCCATCCTTCAGGTGGGCAATTGTTAGAGGCATTCTGGATGCTTCCCCGGAGGTCCCAGTGGACTTCCATAGCAGCAACCTTGACAGTATACCCTATATTGATTGGATTTTCCTTCTTACCTGATTCTTTTCCCTGCTTCTCCACTCCTGTTTTCTAGGATCTCCTCCCAATCAACCACCTGTAACCAAGCCCTTGCCTCAGGCTCTGCTTTCATGAGAACCAAAGTCAAGACACATTCTGAGCATGGCTGAGCCTGGATATGGCAGGGAGGCCAGCTGGGTGCCTGGGGTACCGGTCATGTGAGATACTACAGAGGCCTGAGCCAGGGCAGTAGCTGTGGAGCACAGGGTATGGATGGAGCCTCACGACACATGGGAAATAATAAAGTGGGAAAGATGTGCTGGCAGATTGGATGAGGATGAGTGAGAAAGTGTCTATGGCTTGGGAAGAAAGAGTAAGAAGGTAAAATGCTAAGGAAAAGGATGGTCATTTTAGTTTTGGATATGTTGAGCTTGTGGCATATTTAAGAATAGGTTGTCCTATGGAGAGAGACAAAAAGAGTGACCTTTAAAATTTTTCATTCATCTTATTGGCCCTCAAGTGCCTGAAACTGCCATCCATCCATCCATCCATCTGTCCATCCAACCATTCATTCGTCCATCCATCCATCCGTCCATCCAACCATCCACCCATCCATCCATCCATCCACCTCATCTCTATATTGATTGAGTGCTTTGTAAGTAAAAGGAAGTGTTCCCAGTATTGGGGATTGTCTTGGCCTGGATTGTCCAGAAAACAGAGCCTGAGGCAGAGATTAAAATACTAATGCTTCATTTTCGAAGTGCAAGACCAGGGCAGTGAGAATGAGGGAAAGGAAGTGAGCTGAGTAAGAATGTAAATGATGTGTTATTGTGTTGACTTTTACTTAATGACAAGCTGTGGAGAGACAAGGCTAGTTGCTCAGCAGATGCATCCATTTGCCATACAGAATTCTCCAGATGGCATGCAAGGAGAGTAGTTCCTGGGGGCAAGAAAGGAGAGGTGATCTATCTGCTGACTCCCCTGCCTCATTCATTTCCTATTTCTTATTGGTTGTAGTTTCTCCCATGGAGAGTCAGCTCTGCTGGACATCTAGTCCTTCAGGTGGGCTGCCTTTTGATGGTTTCTCAGGAAGCCAGATCCCATGCTCTGCACCATGTGCTTCTTTCACATTTGGAAGTGGCAGAAATGCTGGGCATGTGACTCGTTGGTCTTCTGCAGAAGGCAGAACCAAGTGGACTTGAGTGGGCTCGGTATGGCATGGTGTGAACCAAGTGACTGGCAGCTCCAAGGGAATCAGAGGAGATGCAAAAGATTTGTGTTGAATGCAGGGGAGAGCAGAAACAAGACAGGATTTTGCCCCGATGAAAAGTAAATTTAAGAAAAACAGAGAGGAAAAAGGATTACCTAGGTGGATAAGATAACTTAGGTAGTCCTTTCCAGGTTGGTGACATTTGCATTGAGACATGAGTGATGAAAAGGAGATGGCCAGACACAGGTCTTCAGAAAGAACATTCTAGGCAGAGGGGATGGGAGGTGCAAAGGCCTTGAGGTGGGAATAAGTTTGGTACAGTTGAAGAACAAAAAGAATGGCACCATAGTTAGAGAAAACTGAACAAGGGAGAGAGTGGAAGGAAGTAGGCAGGAATTGGGTCATGTAGATCAAAGAGCCTGGAACCCCACTGCTGGTGCCATCATCATATGTCCACACATTCCTGACCATCTTTCATCCAAAAGGGGGTTGATGGGTTTTTAGATAGGAATTAGGTTTCGTTTGGAAGTGGAATGGCGATGGCGATGGCAGCATTTGAGAGTCAAGTCATCATGGTGAGGAGCTTTTAAGCAAACTGAATACATAATATCTGAATTGCATTGATATATTAACTGTTACAATTTATAGGAAATTGTTATTATCAGTAATTATAACTATATCAAGAAAAGTAATTACTGATAAAAGTTTGGGAAGTTGTTGGCTACATACTGCTTATTCCCTGCTGTCTGCTCTCTGATAGCAATTCCACGATGCCACAGAGCACTGGGTGGGAAAAACATATTTAATCTAATAAATGTCACCCTCACATCGCTCCTGTTCTGTGACCTGACATTTACTGAATCATCTATTATTGCCCAAAGAACAAAGATGAGCTTCACTAAGCAAAGGGATGATAAAGTTCACTTGAAAATTGGGGAAGAAATTGCAAAACTGCTTGAGGCTAAGGGCACAATCACACACAGAAATCAATAGCTGTTAGCCAACGAGGAGGAGGAGAATGAATAAACACAGTAAATAATGCTGAGAAATGACTCTGCCAAGCAGCCAATCAAGTAGGAGTCTAGGAGCATAGCTAAGAGCTCCTGCACTGGAATCAGATGGGTCTGAGTGTGAATCTCTGCTTTGCTAGGTGGGCATCTCATGTATCCTTTGAAATCCTCAGTTGATGCATCCGCACAATGGGAAGGGTAATACTACCTGCTTCCCAGGTTGCTGGGAGCACCACAGGACAGAGTGAATATGAGCTCTTCACGTGTGTGTATAGTAAATGCTCTAACAATGATATCATCATCACCATTGTCTCAGTCTTCTTTCTCCTCTTTCTCCTTTAATCAAGGTTTATCAAAATAACACAAAAGATTGGCTAGTGCAGTGAGGACTATTCCAAAGCCTTACTTTCTCAGACTGTTTGAGAAGAGAGGAATAATTTTTTAAAATCCCACACAATTATTTATCGTAAAAAAGATGTCCATCGGACTTTCCTTTGCCTCACATCACTGACAGTTAAATGAGCTTATTCCAACTCATGTTCAAACTCAAAAAACTTTAATTATTCACACATACTCACAAGAGCCCTCCCTATATTAAAAACCATCAAAGGGAATTCCAGATTGTGAATAAAAAAATTGAAATACTGAATAGTTTATAACCCTTCCTACACTGCATCGTTTCTCCCTTTCGTTAAAAAAAAAAAATCTTTAAACATTTGATGTAAATGTTTTTGTTTGTGCTGGGTTTTGGTGCAGGCTGGGAGTCTGAACAACATGAAACTAAGTGGTAGTGAGAGTGATGAAAAGACAACTTGATTGTTCCAAACTGATATGCAAGATACTAGAGGTAAATAAAAATAACTACTGTGTTCTGGCACTGGCATAATGAATCAGTAGACATTATCACTTTTATGCCGCATAGCATGCGTGTATTACTATTCCCTTTTTTTCAGATAAAGAAAGTGAGGCTACTTAAAGTTGAGCTACTTCTTCAAGGTTGCCCTGCTAGTAATGTATCAGACTCAAAAGGCGATTGGTCGGAATTCAGAGCCTGGGCTTTTAATCAGTATTTCTACTTCCTCATCCATCTACCATCCATCCATCCATCCATCCAATACCCAACCACTACCTCTCTACCCTTCCACTCACTTGTGCATTCTTCCATTAGTTAATTGAGCAATTTATGATGATGATGCCTCACAATTATATCTTAAATCTGTCCCCTTCTCTTTCCCTTGCCAATGCTAAAACCTAGACCAACCCATCATCTTCTCTTGCCTGGACAACTGCACTGGCCTCCTATCTGGTCTCCATGTCTCTGTACTTTTTTCTCTACAGTCCATTTTCATCTCAGCTACCAAAGTGATCTTCTCAGAGGGACATATCCCACCTCTCTCACTGGCTGCTTTCTGGCTGATGCCATTCCAGCCATGCTGGTCCACTGTCTACTCCTCCAACAAGCCAAGGCTATTCTTGCCTCAGGAACTCTCCAATTACCGCTATGTTCTGAATGTTCTTCCCTTGGGTTGCTCCTTCCTTTTCATATATAGAACTCAGCTCACACCACCTCTTCAGAGATGCTTTTCCTTATCACTTGAATGAAAGCAGAGCCCATCTCACTTGGCATCCTAGTTGGTCTTCAGTCCATTGTTCCACTTTTTTTTTTTTTTTTACCACATTTACCCCTATCATAAATTACATCATTTGGTTGTCTAATCCCCCTTTCTTTATGCCCCCCGCCCCCTGCTCCGGGTATAGAAACAAACTAGCAGACAGGAGCCTTGAGAAAACCAAATGCTTATTGCTCACCTACAATCCATGCTTATTGCCCTGTTGTGAGTGGGAGGATATAATGAAGAACAAGACAGACATAGCTCCTGCTCCCATGGAGGTTACATTATAGGGAAGAGAGACATACACACAATGAAACTAGGATAACTGCAGAGATGGCAACTGCTATAAATACAGTGATGTTATAGAGAGTATGAAGGCAGGGCAAGAGGCTTAGGCTTTACATCATCTGATCAGAGAGGTCTCTCTGAGGTGGTGGCATTTGAACTGAGCAGGAAGAAGAGGAGGAGTCAGCCTCTCAAGGAACCATGCAGAGGGACACACATGCAAAGGCCCTGAGGTCGACTCATACTAGGTGTGTTAAAGGAACAGAAATGAGGTCAGTGTGTCTGGTGTGGCACAGTGGTGTGGTGGTGGCGGGGGAGTGGTACAGAATGAGATTAAAGGGGGTTGGTGCTTCCATGATGATGAGGGATTTTTAAGATAGGGTTGCCAGATTTAGCAAATGAAAAATACATGATGCCTAGTTAGTTACCCTTGAATTTCAGATAAACAACAAAAAACATTTTAGTAGAGGTATGTCCCAAATATTGCATGAGACATTCTTAGACTACAAATTATTATTTGTTAATCTGAAATTCTAATTTAACTAGGCATCCTGTACTTTATCCGGCAACCTTGGTTGAAGACAACATTCCATGTCTAATCAAGGTGTGGCATATCCCAGAATCTTGCACCATGTTGCTATCCCTGATCATGGAAATGAATTCAGAGAAGAGATCAGAACTGGCAATTAATTGAATTATCACTCATTCCCATCTACTGGGGGAAAAAAGATAGTAGGAAATTGAAAAGTGTATTTATCTCTGGAACATATTAAATGATGATTATTCCAGGCAATTTACTCTCATAATTGTGTTAAAATGGAGAGGCCATCTGCTTCCTTTAAGGGAAGGACCATACCTAATTGACTTTGTACCTCTTCTACAGCACCCAGCACAGTACCTTGTATATCTATAGGTCCTTAGTGAATAAGTGTTAATTCATTGAGAATAAGCTAAACCTAGACGGACTCGCCTCACTTTATTTCTATCTCATTGAGAGACAAAGATCTCAGGGAATCAAACTGTGATCTTGACTTTCTTCTTACTCTCTCATTAAATTATGAAGAAGAAAAAAAAAGCTTCCTTGTTGTAGGCATTACTGATACTTGTCAATATTCTGTTCTATTCTACTTGCAGGTATGTGTACAATAACACTTTCTCACCTCTTGGAAGATGGTGTTGCCATGTGACTCGTTTGGGCCAATGATATGTAAGGAGAAATGCCTTGTGCCACTCTTAGGCCAAAGCATTTAATCTAAGTCCTCTTTTCTCTGCTGCAGCAGACCAGAAGCTTCATGTTAGTGGTGTCACAGGATGGTAGAACCTCCATCAGCTAGGGAACCGGAGTGATTATGACAAGCAGAGGCTCCTCCACCCTGAACTGGACACGTAGCATGAGCAAGAATGAAACTTTATTGTTTTAAGCACTGAGCTTTGGGGGTTGTTTGTTGCCCGGGCATAACTGACTGATACAGTCCTAAACCTTCTGAGAGTCTATATTGCTGTAACATTTCTAATGGGTCTTCAGGTCTAAGTTAGGCAGTCTCAGAGCCAAGAAATGGAATGGTTATAGCTTTTCTGAACATTTGCCAGTAAGCAGAATGCTCTGATATTCTCCCTAGTTTTCTTTACCTATTTGAGGATAAACTCTAAGGCACAGACCAAAGGGAAAGGAGGAGTAATAGTTTTCCTGCTGCATTTGAATGTAAATGAGCCTGGAAATACCTTGAGGGCAGAGGCAGAGATTCCCTGGCACTTACTTGGATACACAGTAGTCTGGGGACATACACTGTCTTCTGTACACATCAATTAGGTTATGTCTCGCCTCTGCTCGAGATCCTCCAATGGCTTTTCCATCTTACTCAGAGCCAAAGTCTATACAATGTCCTATTAGGCCTTATATGTGATATAGCTTTAGACCTTCAGATGAAATTGCACACATAGGATACTGTTTTATCTAGTCCTTATTGTATAGGATAATATATTAGGAGATGGAATTTTACCCCATTTATACCTAAATTTATGTTGCTTGTTCTATTATCTTTTCATACAAAAGTTTGAAATGTTTTTTTTTTTTTTTTTGTCTGCACGGCATACGGGATCTTAGTTCCCCTACCAGGGCTCAAATCTGTGCCCCCAGTGGGGGCACAGAGTCTTAACCACTGGACCGCCAGGGAAGTCCCTGAAATACTTCTAAATTACAATTACAGAAGCAAATCCCAAATCAAGAATTACAGTCAGTTGTATTAGTTAGCTCTTTCTACATAGCAAATTACCCTAAAATTCAGTGGCTTAAAACAAGCAAACAAAAATTATCTCACAGCTCCTGTGGGTCGGGAATTTGGAAGTGGCTTAGTTGAGGAGCTCTGACTCAGAGTGTGCCATAAGTTTACTGTTATGATGTTGGCTGGGGTTACAGTCATCCAAAAGCTATACTGGATATGGAGGATCCACTTCCAAGATGCCACACTTACATGGCTATTGGTAGGAGGCCTCAGTACCTCACCACATGGGCCTCTCTAAAGGGTTGCTTTAATGTCCTCACAACATGGCAACTGGCTACCCCCAGAACAAATGATCCAGGAGAGCAAGATGGAAGCCACAATGTCTTTTCTGACCTAACCTCAAAAGTCACACTCTCATTCATGCAATGTTTTATCAGTTATACAAGCCATCCCTATTCAGTGAGGGTGGGGACCACACAGGACATAAATAACTGGAGGCGAGAGTCACTGAGAGCCACCTTAGAGACTTACTATATTTAGTGGATCGTGGTGCAATGGAGAAGCACGAAGGAACTCCTGAAAATAGAGCTTCCCCATACTCTCCATATTCACCTATAATTTCCTTTGCCTACAAAGTAAACTCTGGCAAGTTGTTCACCTACATAGATGTTCCAAGAAGAAAAACACTCTCTCTCTTCTCACTATAGCGCTGCTAATTGTTGACCAATATGGCTCTTCCACCTAAATAAACAAACCTACATTCAGTCCAACATTCTCTCCGAAGAAAATTGCCCACCATAATTGGCAGGTCTGGCTTGCCCAATGGTAGATTTGGCATGCCATCTCGGTGCTTTGGCGTAAGAAAATTGCTGGTTTTCCTTCTTTTTGTCTTCTTACTTGTACTCTGGCTCATTTCCATGGCCACACCTCTTTCTACCTTTCCCAACAATTTATCGCTGTCACCAAGTACTAACTAAATATTTACAGAGGGGACTATGGACACACCTCTTCTTCTGAGGAGGCTGCTTTGTGTTTCATCCATCTAGCTGACATAGTATTCTGCCTGTATCTATATTTCCTGTTTTTCATAACAGGACTTTCAAACTGGGCTATCTGTCTTAACTCAGCGTTCATTCTTATTCTATTCCTTGTACCTTGCTGGACATTTCTCAAGCACATTGTTTATGAAATATGTAAGCACACAGCCCTATAAAGAACCTGTTCCTATAAAATGGTCAATAATGATAGCTTTGGTGTTCAACATTATCACCAGCCAGACTCACTTATCCCCTCCAAACAGTGTTCGCCATATCAACGCAACGGCATCCATTTTGCTCCCAATCATGACACTATTTCCGGGTGTTTTACAAAACAAGAACATTATTCAAAGCCAAAAACCTACACGGAATACCGATAAGGAAGAGCTAATCCAGCAAGGATAGAGAAAATAGTCACTTAATCCTGACTCTTAGTCCCAAATCATCCAGGGAGATTTGTAGTGTACGGTACAGAGATTTTTTCAAACAACCCATCACTAATGCTAATAAGAATCTGACATCATGGCCTTTTTTTCTAGAAAACTCTGGTGTCCACCAGGACATGCTCAGGGGAAAACACAGCCACCATCTACCTTTCTGTCTAGGGGACGAAAATTCATTATTGCCATCCTGGAACCTAGAATTATTTTTTAACTTGTTAATGCTGCTGAGGATGGCAAAATAATGCCTCTGGCAACCCTGTATATTTGCTGTTGCCATCTTCACTGATAAATAGTCCAATTTTCTTAGTAAATTCAGCAACAATAACAGTTTTCTGCTAACAAAATAACCTTTCATTTCATAGAAAAGAAATGGCATGGAATGGAAACGAGTGAGAGAGGTTTCATGTCTCCTATAAAGCCAAGTTTTTAATTTTCAGTTTTCACTAGCCATGGGTGGGGACTAGTTTTTTATTCTTGAAAAATGAAAGTGCTACATTTTACATTCAGACTATTGCTGTCCTTGAACTGCTGGCCAGATAATTTTAGAAAAGATCTAACTGTAATACTTTATAAATTCATAGGGAATATAGTGGATGCCTTTTTTTTTTGGTCTGACTGACATACAGCTCCCCCACAGTCTGATGGTAGCACCCTACTTTTTTATGGCTGAGATTTTTGGTAACTGTGTTCAGCAGAACATATTATAGGAATTGCTGCCTTAATCCATCAAAAAGGAGAGAAGCGTTTTCAAAGAAAGATCTGGATGAAGAGAACTATCTGATTTCAACATTGGTTACCTACCTCTGCCAAAGAGGAGGCAGGAGGATGAAAAGAGAAAGAAAAAGTAACTGTGACAATTCCAGTTTCCATCACAACTCATCCGTGATAACTAGATGAAGCCAAAGACTGAAAATTTGATGTGATATGGACTGGATCCAAGACACAAATAAAAGCAAGAATCACAAGCCATGCCATGAGGAGACCATCTTGCAAACTGCTGACAATGCCTTCCTTCAGACATGCCTGGGCAGGCAGAATATGAACATATAAGTTATACAAACCACCAAAAACCTGACATTGATGGTGAAATAATTTTCCAGTAAAGTGAAAGCCAAGAAATCCTGACTTTGTGCTTCACTGGTACTCAATCTTCAATCCTGCTGATTTAGCTTTAATCCTAATGTTCAAACACAGATTTTCAGTGAAGCCAAACTCTACCCTGGGCATGTCTGTGGCTTCTTCCTAGTTCTCACTTGAACATGGAACATGTAGGAAGACACACAGCTAAGGCACCTTGCACAATATGGTTCAGGCAATGAAGTACAGGGAAAAGAATCCCAGGCTCTGGGGCTGGGTTGACTTGGATAGTAATCCAGACTCTACCACTTGCCCAATGGGCACATTGACCAAATTACTGATCTCCTTGTGCTCCAGTTTTCTCATCTCCAAAAGGCTGAGAATTCCATCTAGTTAGGAGAGTTTCACATAGCTTGAGTAAGATTAAGTATGTAAAGGGGCCTGGTGCAGAGCAGGTGGTTAAAAATATGGGATTCCATCTTCTCTTTTCCTAGTATCTTAGAACTCCACTCAAGTATGTTCCATATATCAAGACTACTAAAAAGGCTTTTAAAATTAATAGTGAAACTCTTTTGTACAAATTAAAACATGAATATAAAGACATAGTTTAAACTCTCCAGCGTTTACTTAGCTTTGCTCTTTTCCAAAGTCAAAGAACATCCCTCCAACTCCAGTTGCCCCAGTGAACGTGTGGTGGGCACCTGCTGTTCAGTGGCCAGCTGAGTGTTCATTCTCCCTTATTTTGGTTATAGCCCCCCGGCCTTCATTGTTGAAGCACCCCTTACCTATTCTCAGGTATATTGTTCTGGAGAGGTTAAGCCAGACTGCCTCTGAATCCAGGTAAGGGCACATGACTCATGCTTGGTCATGGAAACTGGCTTAGGTGTGGACATTTGACACAAGCAGGCCAGTGAAACTCAAACCAGGAAGTTTGCTGTTACAGTAGAGAAAAAGAAGTTCACTTTTCACTGGAGCTGCTAGGCTTGAATTTTCTGAGGGGCTACCAGGAAAGGCTGAATTACCCAAAAGTGAAGTTTACACAGAAGGAAGCTTAAATGAGTGAGACTGAGTCCTGACCACATCATTTGAACTCCTAGATCTAGCTGAGGTTGGTGTAAGATCTACATGAGCCTTTTTGGATACATGAGACAATCATTTATTTTTCACTCTTTTACTTTCAACCTAATTGTGTCTTCGAATCGAAAGTGTGTCTCTTGTAGACAATATATAGTTGGATCATATTTTTTAATCCACTCTGTTAATCTCTCTACGTTTTGATTGGAATGTTTAATCCATTTATATTTAATGTAATTACTTATAAGGTAGGAGTTAATATCTGCCACTTAATTACTTGTTTTCTGTATGTCTCATGTCTTTTTTGTTCTTCCATTTCTCCATTAATGACTTGTTTTGTGTTAAACCTATACTTTCTATTTACCAGTTTACTTCCTGTGTTTTTTCTTTTACAGTATAGCTTAAGTTATTTTTCTTAGTGGTTGCCCTGGGGATTGCAATTAGCATCTTAACCTAAAAGAATCTAATTTTGATAAATGCTAACTTAATTTTAATAGTATACAGAAACTTTGCTTCAAATAAAGCACAACGCCCTCCCTCTTCTGTGCAATTTTTATCATATAAATTACATTTTTATGCATTATAAGGCATTGACTCACTTTTATAATTAATGGTTTATGTGGTTGTCTTTAAAATCAGATAGGAGAAGAGAAGAATTACCAAAAAACACGTTTATGCTCTCTTTCATATTCACCTATGTATTACTTTTACTGGAATGAATCAATAATTTCTTCTCTCTTTTTTTCTTTTTTCTCACAAAAGCTTGAAGTTCAATTCCTTATATTCTAAAGTATTCTGTGTGATATTGCATGTCATGAGTAACATCTAACAGGGAAGTGGGCACAGTATCTCCTATACAAACCTATCTTTCTGTTTTAGGGGTCAGGGGTAACATGTTTACGAAATATAGTGAATTATTATAAGACACATTTATTTAGCCTAATCAGTATTTCTAATTGAGGAGAGCAGAATTTTAATAATAAACTTGTAGATTAAAGATGCTGTAAATTCTTTTCTATTCTTTCAATTGAGTTTAATTCCCATCCTCATGACCAGGCTTGCCTTAGTGACTTGCTTGACCAATAGAAGGTGTCAGAAGTAACTAGGTCTCAAGAGGTGTTATGGCTTCTGCCTGGGACTCCTGGAATGCTCATCCTGCGATCCCTGAGCCATCACATGAGTGCTACTACCTCGGTCCTATGCTGTGCTGGGGAAACCACATAAAGGTGCTCCAGGTGACAGACCCAGGAAAGCCTAGACTTCCAGCTGTCCATGCCAAGGCACTAGATGTTTGAGTGGAGTCAGTCTGGCCTCTCTATACCAGCTCATTCACCATCTGAATAGCAATCAGTAACTTCTGCTGACATCATACAAAACAGGAGACATGTCCATCCAAGCCCTGTTGAATTCCTGAATCACAAGATATCATAAAATAGTGGTTGTTTCAAGTCACTGTGTGTTGGGGCAGTTTGTTATGCAGCAATAGACTATGTAACAAGGTGATATTACCTGGTTCATCTGACCAGACGACTACAATCATTTAGACTCAGGGTCTCAAACTCAAGTGCCAATAAGGACCATCCACGCGGGTAATATAAATGAACAGATGATCTGAGGGAAGGGGTAGGATTTGTATAAACTAGAGAGCATAAGTCATGTCTGAAGAGGAAAGTCAATTGTTGCCCTGAGGGAACACAAGCCTAGTGTTGCCAGACTTTTCAAGATCTGTCAGATCTCTTAATGTAAAAATCTTAATTTTTAACTGTTGGGAACTAATTTTAAAAAATTATAATGTTACCTTGCAAGCCAAGTAACACACACCTGCAGGCTGCACTTTCTCCCCAGCTACCAGTTTGTAATCTGACTCAGCCCCCTCAGGTACATGAGAAAACAGTAGTCCAGACAGGGGACATGCCATGCTAACAGTTCCACTATGTGTTAACATCCTAAAAAAGCCTGGCGCCCAGGTCTTCACTGCATGGTCCAGGGCTCTTGTCACTGCTCCACAGTGTTTGGTCAAGACAGAGAATTCTCAGATAGGTGGCACTTCCAAGAATTAGCAGAATCATAGCTCACATCTCCTAGGAATGCAAGATGGCATGGACCCCACACCAGGGTTTTCACTCAGAGCAATGAGACTTCTGTCTCATATATTTGTGCTTGCCAGTAACATTTGTTTTGTACCACAAATTTTTATGGTAAAGGAAAGTATATAAACTGATGTCTTGGTTCATCAGAACATGTTGGGGTGGCACCCTCTATAATTTACTTAATTTGTCTCCCAGTAACTGAAGATATCTGTATTAATTAAGGTAAGTTCACTTCTATAACCAAGAATCCCGAATTTTAAGTACCCTAACATAATTTTAAAAATTGCTCTTGCTCATACAGTAGTTCAGTGTGGGCAGGTAGGTTGGACAGCTCTTTGTGGCTTTTATACAGAGATTTGGGGGCCAAACTCCTTCCATCTCATGTCTCAGTTGTCACCTTGGGCCTTGGAGTACTTCACTTCCAGCCTCATGGATGGGGAAGGCTCAAACATGGAGGGTTGCCTTGAAGAGTTGTTTGAAAAATAGGCTAGGCCTGGACGTCCATGCCCGTCAGTTCTGTTCACATCTCATTGGCCAGAATGCAGTCATGTGGTCCCACTCCACTGCAAGGGGGACTGGGAAATGTAGTCCAGCTCTGTGTCCAGGAGGAAAGGGAATGGGGTCCTTGCAGAATCATTATTTTCAAGCTTCTTCAGCATTTCAGAGATTGTACAGCAGCCTGCTGCTTCTACCATAGAAAGATTCCTGAGACGGGGACTGCATCCAGATTTTATCTTGCTATTGAGATTAGATGCAATAGTAATTAATTATAGAACATTGTCTGGAAATTGTCTTACTGTATATTAAAAGCTCAAGGGGAACATATGTTGCTGATTCTAAGGACCATATTGCTAATAATAATCACTTGCACTTATTGAGAGCTTACTATGTGCCAGGAACTGCTATAGAAATGCACTTTACAGGAACAAACTAATATTAATAGAAAGATTCAAATAAGGTAAAGTAGGGGCTGGTCAAGGAAGCGTCATGCAGAGGAAGGTATTTAGGTGGGATTAAAGGACTTTAGGATCAGGGTTAGAATGGAGGTCCTCAGACAGTGTTCTAGGTCTTGATAGAGTGAGATTCATATCAGTGGGGTTGATAAATATGTTGATCTCCATTACCTTTGAAATATACAAATGCAATAACAATTGGCAAATAGGTTGCAGAAAATCTGCCCCATGCATAGTAAAGCATCCTGGACCCAGAGCTGTCTGGATAATTTGCCTAAGTTGTAGACATTCTCCACTCTCAGCTCCTTGCCCTGGTGGCCAGGAGTTTGCGGAAAAAGAAGGGAAACCAGTGCAGTTTAATTCTCTCCCTTGCAAAGATAAAAAGAGCATTGCGGTTTAGCCTTGGGTGGAACTGTGGGAGAACAAAAATATTCAAAGCCAGAAGTCTCCTCTTGCTGTCTTTCGGAAGAGCATCTCAGGTTGATGATCAAAGAGTCAGGCAGGTCGCTTCTAGGAATGTTTTCAATTTCTGTTTTTGCTTTATTTTAACCCCTTCCTGGCTTCATGCAGAGCTTGCATGTTTCTGGATGGGCAAGGTCACAAAGGTGGTGGGCGTCATTCCTGCCCTCCATCCCCATTCAGCATCCTTCTCTGCTTGTGTTAACTTCAGTCATGTCCTGATGCCTCAGTTCAGAATAGGGTGTCATATAAACTAATTTCAATTGTAATTATTTGAACGTCTTATCTCTCCTAGGAATATTTGAACCCTGGAAAAAAGGAATGACAGATGGGAGAGGGTAATTTCTCTGTTGCTGGATTCCAGGTACAATGAAGGAATTAAGTCTCTGTGGGGCTAAGAAGCAGTGACAACTTCATAAGACACAAAAACCTGCCCTAGGAATGACTTTTACAGCCACTGTAGCTGCAGATGAAAAGTTAGGCCACACAGCCTACTTATGGGGGGAAGACCAAGTGTGGAGTCCGAATAGGCTGGATGTGAGCCCTAGCTCTGCCACTGACACATTGCATGGCCTTGGGCAAGTTATTTTACTTTTCTGAGACTCAGCCATAAACTACCCATCTCAGAAGTGTTTTGTGTCTTAATGAGATCAAATTAATGATGAAATCACATTTGCCAAAATGCTCTTGAACTGTAAAATGCTGTATCAAAGTGAGGTATCTCTTTTCCTAAGGAGGCTCTATTTCTGATTTCTCAGTGGGGACTCTTAATGAGAAAGAGACTCAGCATCTTCCTCAGCTACTGGGGGGACTCATGCTTGGTGTGTGGGGCATGGAGGGGTGTCCTGGGCAGGAATTTAAAGGAAATTAGGGAAAAGAATGTCAGAGAGGAGGGGAGGGGCATTCCAGGCCTGTAGTAAAAGCTGATGGACCATCTGGCCAGCAGAGGTCAGAACATGGGGTCACAGAACATGGCCTGGGGACCCCATTCAGGGTCTAAGTTGGTGCTGGTGCCCTTTGAAGGGCGAGCAGAGCCAGAGAAAGAGAAGCAAATATCCCCAGGAAATAAACAGCCCCAAAGCTGGACTCTCATTGCCACGCTGGACCTTCTGGCTGCTGCCAGGCTATGCGGGGCCCGCCAGCTGGGCTGAGCACACTTGCCTGCATGAATGAGTGAGGCCCCAGATAGTACCAAGTGTTTGGGGGCAGCTTCGCGGGGTTGGTTGGGCCTGGGTATCCAGCATGGGGGGGTTGGTTCAAAAAGGCAGAGGGGGAGTATATGTCCCTGTATGCTTGGTTGGATGTTGTCTTCTGGATTATTGATGATCTTGTACCCTGTCAGAGTGGCAGTGCCGCACAAGTGCACAGACACATGGTGTTAGCTAACAGCCCCTGGGCTCAGACACCCAAGTACCTTCCAGGCTCAGAAATTCAGGAGCTTGATAGCAGCCCCCATCAATGGATTTGCACTGGTGGGTAAGAGGAAACTGATTTGCTGTTCTTTCTAAGTGCATCACCTGCCTAACACTTACGCCACTTGTTGAGTATTAATTACACATGTGGCTCTGGTTTCCATGGGATCATATGAATGCAAGAAAGAAAAAAGAAAGAAAGGAAAAAAAAAATACCAAAGAAATTAGAACATGGGTGACAGCAGCTCAAATCTTGCTTTTCTACCCTTCCTCCCCTTTCTATTTGCGCAAACACAGCTTAATTATTCCCTGAAGCTATTTAGGTATGTGTTTATGCTGCAATAAACAAGGACCTTTGTTTTCCCTGGGAGGCCAGAATATTCTAGCTCTTCCCTTACTCTGAGGGTAGAGGACCAGCATCTCCCGCTGTGGCTTATATATGGCTTGTGAGTTGCCACTCACCCTTCCTGTGCCCATGGAAGATATTATTAATTGATCGTGTTATGCTTTTCTGCTGAGCTGGAACCCAGGCTCAGAATCCCTCATGACACAGCAATCCAGGCAGCCAATACCAATTGACTGGAATTGGAATAAGAGATAAAATGATGCGTCATCCTTGATTTAATTCCCCCTACCCTATGTTAATCTGATTAGGGAAAGAATACAGAAGCCCACTGCCTTTCCCCACCCCCCCCTCCCTTGACCACAATGTCTGCTTCCCTTTTATCAAAGAGCTTTGGCTCCATGAGGAGTGATGCAGAGGTAGGAGAAAAAAAATTGGGAAACCGTGCACAGAAGTCCACATGCTTCATTTCTCTCAATATCTCTCTTAATATCTTTATCCCTGAATCTTAACTCCCAGGGCAGCAGGAGGTCTGGGATAACAGGGTGGAGAGAAATACAAAGTATAAGAAAGAGCCCACTAGTGGGAGAGGGAGCTAGAGGGCTCAGTAGTGTGTATTTCTCCCTGAATTTAAGTGAAGGAAATGGGCCAAAGCTTGCGGGAGTCCAATCACTGAAGCTGCCAGGCAGGAAGCATGTAATGGGCCACCCAGTTTGAAGAACAAAAAGGAAACAAGGGTTGCCATAGCTTCCCTCTTCTGCAAGTTTGCATTTTTCCAGAGTTGGCTGACTTATGACCCTTCAAAGACTGAGTCCCCTCTTAAGTTAGATGTGTTTCTAGGATTGCTTCCTCATTCATTCATTCAGCAATATTTATTGAAGACCCACTAAGAGCCCTGTTCTATACCAGTTACTGAGGATACTTCTGTAAACCAGAGAGAGCCACTCCTGCCTTCAGGGATCCTATAGGCAATCAGGAAAGACTGATATAAATGTGAAAATGTCGTAAAGTCTGATGAAGTCCACAGCAAGGAAAGTGTGGGCAACGGCAGGCGCATATTTATCTAAACATACACGTATGCATTGGCATAAGGTATTTCAAACCCATGACTTGCCTTGAAATCATGGTCATATTCATTTTTAACTCTGCCCTTGGGAGCCAGGACCAAAACAACATCAGAGAGTTTGGTCTGTTGAGATAGTATCCGGCTGTGGTCTCTTGTGCGTTGAACAATAATGCATTAAGCACCCACTCTAATGGACTTTCTTTTTCAATAAAACCTGTATTCAGAGAATTCACAGAGAATGACCATTTTGCATTTATAGCCAAACCCCCTGTGAGCCAGAGAAGCATAAACAGGACACACAGTCCAGGCCCTGGAGGAACTGGTCCAGCAGAATTCCTCTGGCTTGAGGAACGGCTCAAGTTTGTGTGTCAAGCTCAGTTCTGAAAGCACAATTAGACACAAGAGCTTTACGCTAGCCCCGTGAGGCTGGGAGGACAGAGATTATCATCCCGATGCTTTTTCTGGAGCAGCACAGGCCAGATCAACTTACAGAATCGTTCTTTCTTTTGGATCACTGTTCAGATTCACTCAAATAAGCTAATATTCCCAATTCCTCCATAGAGAAGTCAATTTTACTCTTTGCCTGTGCAAAGAGAAGAGGAAGAGCCACAGATAGGGGAGCTGCAGAAAAGAGAATTTTATATAGTTTTCCAAGATAGGAGTCCCCAAGCCTCTTTGAAAACAACACTGATTATTGAATATACCTTTTTAACAAATGCAGCCCCCAATGATCCCAGCCTCCTGCTATTCCTGCCCTTGTACAATTCTCTCCTACTTTGGTCTGTGATTCCTGAGAACAGGTTATTAAAGACTTTAGTGCTGTCTTGGACACTCTTTTCCTTTTTTCACTCGGATCTCTCTCTGGGGAAACCCCCTGCTAAGTAGCGAGCCGATCTCTAGAGAGGCTCACATGGTGAGGAACTGAGGCCTCCCACCTCCAGCCTGTTAAACCTTTGGGTGACTGTAGCCCTGGCCGGCAATAGCTTAACTGCAACCCCTCATGAGAGACCCTGAGTCAGAAGCATCCAGCTAAGCTGCTATCAGGTTCCTGATCCCCAGAAACTGAGATAATAAAGGCTTAATTGTTTCATGCTGCTGAAGTTTGGGGGTAATTTGTGATAACAGCAATAGATAACCATACACAACTCCTATATTTTTCTATAACCAAGAGTAGCCAACACCTCCACAGTTCAGAGGAGACAACACCTCTCTCATTTTCTACCTCAAAATATAGTAACAACCGAATAGGTGATCTATTTGTCAGTGAATATTTTTGTATGTCCTCAAAAATGGTGAATGTGCCACAGTCAGTGGAATTCTGTTATTGCATTCAGTCAGCAAACATTTACTGGAGTCCTACTGTGGGTAAGGCAGTACCTGTGGGCTGGGATACAGAGATGAGTAAACATGTCCTCTCTCAAGGGGGGAGATCTTACACTTGTGATCATAATGCAAAGTAGAACGTTCCATATGATCTGGGAATTTGGAATGAGACATGGCATCTCTGTCCTCAAGTAGCTTACTGGATTCCAGTGGGGAAGATAAAACTTCTAAATCAGAAACAAGCAGACATGATACTCTCAGCACATAGTTGGAACTTGATATTTTAATCACAGCTGAGTGGATGTATAGTTGCTAATAAATAAACATTAAATGATGAGAGATTTGTGTAAGTATGAAATATTTGCCAGATTCTTATCTTTTCTTTTAAGTTCCCTAGGTTTCAACAACTTAATGGAGAAAAAAATCAACAAAACAAAACAAAATAACAACAACAAAAGAAAACCCTCCATTTCTATCCCTGGGCAAAGTTACACCTCTCTCCCCTAACTCCCTACTGCATGTAGAGAAAATTAATCCAAAATGTCTCAGTTCTGTAAAGCTCCATGGAGAATTTCCTATATTGGCTTATGCCACCCTATTGTTCAGTTGAAGGAAAGGGCTCATTGCATGTGAAATATACCAGAACCTCACTATAATACTGTCCTAAAAATACATGTTGTAAAAGTTCGTTGTTGCAAGGTTCTTTTATGTCTTTGTTGAATATGGTAATAGAAGAAGCTACCTTAGAAGTTTTACGTGTTTTTTTCACCTATACTTATATTCTTGGTTTGGGCTTATGATAGATTATTGAATGTAGAGTGCACATGGTGGGTCAGGCTTTACATCCATGGTAGACCAGATGCCTTAAATTAGTACTTTTTTTAAAGACTAAATTTGGCCTGCATGGTGTGGTTGTTATTGATGTTATTACTATTAAACAATAATTGAAAATTTATGTTCTCAATTATTACCCTTATACTATGGCTCAGAAGTACTTAAAAAAAACCTCTTACAATAGAGAAACATTTGCCTCTACCCATGTTTCTATCAAAATGGGAAAATTAAAAGCAGACTAAAAAAGGTACATATTTCAAGAAGAATGGGAATTGTAAAACATTAATTTCTGGCCTGCTTTACTCATTACCTTCAATTGCCTGGTCCTTGTAGGCATTTAAGCCTATGACCACATCATCATAGCTCGAGATGGCTACTTCCTAATACTCTTGGGAATCCCTTGATGCTTGGTCCTCACTGTAGCATATAATGTCCCCCATAAAATGCAGTCAAGGGTAACAACCAGAGTGACTTAACCAGACTGTAAATGTGATTAGAGAACTCAGGGGTGGGGCTATTATGCTGGGCTGTCGGCACACTGACTCCACAGTGCCCATCATTCAAGGTCCTGCTTCCACCAAATGGCCACTTGCTATACCTGGAGGACCTGATTAACGGTTACACACCCAAATCCTGAAGGTCTATTGTGACTGTGTCCTGGAACTGTGTGCCCTTTTCCTGTCCTTGCTACCTAGATCCACCACACTCTGATAAATAAATTGCCTTGGGTAAAAGCCAGAGAAACTTTTTGTTAAAAAATGGCATTCACACTGTAGTGACTAAGCTGTATAATCACATGCCAGTGCTTTCTGAAGGTCCAGGAAAGTCTCTTCAAATAGAGGAGAAATGGAAACTCAGAGAGTGTATGCCACAGGACATGCATTTCAAGGTTGTCCAGCCGGAAGGACAGGATACATGTGAGGACTGTTTCCACATCTCACTTGGGGCAGAGCCCAATAGTATGTATATAGAGCTTTCTGTAATTATTAAAAATGGATCTGCCTGATTTTACTTATCAAAGTCTGAGTCTCAAATCTTTCTTATCCACCAACCAACATAATTTAATATAAAGAGGGAAGACTTAAGGAGAAAGAAAAAGGGAACTGACATTGGCCAGTTCCTTATTATATGGGTCAAGCCTAATACCAGGCACTTTTCATACCTAATCCTAGCCTGTGAGGTAGGAATTATGTGCCCCATCCTTTAGATAACATAAGACCCAAAATGTTAAGCAGATTGTTCAGTCTCATGGTGGTAGATAAAGATTCAGAACCAGGACAGTCTGGCTCTATAGTACAATTTTCTCAGGAAAAGTGACTAGAATTCTGGTGCATTCATCCATGTTGTTTCCCTTTTCCCTCCACTTAGAATTTTCTCATCTGTCTACTTCCTACATTCTATCCCCTGTTCATCTTTCCAGATCTACATCAATTTGGCGTTCTGGTGGAACTGCCCTGAAACATCAGCCCACCTTGGCATCTCCTTTCCCAAACCATTCTGTCTTTGAAGAAGTTCCCACTGGGTAAATGTCTGTTCTGCATAATGTAGCACTTTATTATATTGGTAGAAAATGCTGTAATGTATGGTACTACCTTATTTTTTAATCATTTCGTGCTTGATACTGTGCCTCTTCAGCTCCTTGTGGGCAGGGAATTTATTTTATTTTTGTCCTATGCTTTATTTTTTGTGTTGTGTGTTTATGTGTGCGTGTGTGTACATGGACTTCTCAGCAAACATCTCTCCTTCCTGAAGCACCCCAGTTTCCCTTTGGGGAATTACCAACTCCCCATTGTGCATGGTTTTAGAGAGAAGATCATTATAGACAATGGCTTTGCACTAGGGAAGCTGAGGAGGCCAGATACTCTTTCTCAGTACCCCAGTACAGCCAGAGGTGAGTACATGACCTAACTCAGTGAATCAGATGCTCCTTCTGAGGATGGAAGGTCTAACTAGTCACCACTCATCTCAACGGTGACATGCCCATCAGGCTGTCCTGCTGCGAGACCAGGGCTGGGCTTCCTGCTACCCGATTCTCACTGCTGCTTTTGTTCTTGCTCGGTTCTAGTCCTGGTCCTCTGGCTTCCCACCAGTTCCGTGGGCCCTGAGACCTTCCAAAAATGTTCCATTTGCTTTTAGCTTGTTTCGGTTATTTGTAACCATAGGCTCCCACAGAAACTCAGCCCTGGGCTGGGCTCAGATAAGTAGTGTAAGTATAGATCCTTGCCGATTGCCTTTTTGAGGTCACAATATAATTTCCACCCAACATATGTGATGAATAATGGGCATTTGACTCTGTTTCAAAGCCTAAGCTTCTGAGGGGGGCTGGGAATGAGTTCTGGATAATAATTGGGTGCTCTCTATGCAGCCAACTCCCTTCTTCCCAGTCCCTCCTTTGCAAATCCAAACAGCCTACCCTGTTTTCCCTGCACTTCATTCCTGGGGTGTGTATGACTTTCCAAAGTGGTGGTGGAGACCATTTCTTCTACTTCCTACCATTATTGCAATGGTACTGCCACACGGCAGCTCTGTTAAGTCAAGTGTGCCCTGTGCTAGTTTATCATGAAACCACATCCCGTTCCTCAAGTCAGTCAGAGCCTGGGGAAAATAGAAATTAAATGTGAAGCAAGAGGGATGGAGACTGGCCAGGAAACGAGAGGCCAGGTGTGGATGGATGACAGGCAGAGGGAGGCTGCAGGTGGGGGGCACCACTCTCCCTAGCATCTCCTGTATCCAAAAATACAGTTAGAATGACCATGTAAACAATGTAGATTCATCTCAGGGATAGAGGATGCATTCCAGGTCTTTCCTGGTTAACACAGACATAGGAAGTATCAGAACACGTGTCTCATATGTGCATGAGAGTACTCGCCCAGGAAGAGCAAACTGTAACACCAAATTGGAGCCAGACACAAAACTGTAAACTTCTCCCCAGAGAGGCCATTAGGAGTTAAACTGGGCAAAATTCTCTTCACCACAGTTTCACTTGGAGCTGGGAATGTATGCCATCATTTTTTTCTCAAACTTAGAGTCAGGGGGGGCTCATTAAAGTCACTTACACATTCTCCAAGTGCATTTAAAATAACAGAGATGAAGTCAAGGAGGAATCAATTCCTTGTAGGAGTCTGATGCTCAAAAAGCAGCAGCCTGGATGGTCCCTGACCTTGCAAACATCCTTTGTTTCTAGGTAATTACGGTTGAAGACTACAATATTCAAAATTCAACCCTTATCCCAAGTGAAATTCTCCAAATAACCCCAAAGGAAGTTTTAGTTTTGTTGGTTCTCTACCCCTTGGAGAACACATGACCCCACCCTCCAAAACACATCCATATGGACAGGCACACCTGACTTTGCATCGAGTTACATTTAGGCCAATATCCCTATCCTTGCAGCCGAGAAGAGCATAGGCTCTCCCCACCTCCACCCCAATTAAGAACCTCTGAGCTAGGAGCCAGTGTGAGAACATCATCTAAGTTTCTGAGGGTGATTGTGAAAGAGTCCTATAGACTGGTATTCTGTTTTGTAAAAACCCTCAGTCTCTAGGAAGAGATGCAACAACTCAAGAGAAGGGGGTGATGTGGATAAGGCTGAGATGCAAGAAGATGAGTCCAGGGCTGCCAGCATCCATTTAAACTACTCGTGGGGCAGCTTACTTGGTAATGAAGCCAATGGATGAAGCCAAACCAGAAGAAATTAGAGAAAAGAGGCAGAGGGACCAAGTCCTCATGGCATGGTCTAAGATCCTAAATCCAGCTATTTGTGAAGCCATCATCCCTTGATCTTTCCAGTTATGGGAGACAATAAATCCCCTTCAGCTTAGCCAATCAGAGTTAGATTTCTGTTACTCACAGCCCATTCAGTCACCAATATTTTATCATGGTGTATCATGATACAGGTCAGGAGCCCCAAAGCCTCCAACCTAAACTGGCTTTTGCCACTGGACCCACTTCGGGCAAGTGTTTTCTCTGGGTCTCTGTTTCCCCATCTGTATAATGAGGAGGTTGGGTGAGATGCCAGTTTGGCATTCTGGTTTCCACTTTCTTCCTCCAGTTTTCAAGCTCTGTGATGAGGGGCAGAACTGTGACCTTGTCCGTCAGCCACTTGTGAATGACACAGGAGGGGAAGAGGAAAAAGTGTGCTTGTATGTACAGGAAAGGAGAGGTAAAGGAATCACCGTCTCATTTGGGTTGGCTAGAGGACATCTGGGGTCGTTAGCACCTGCCTCCACCAGCTCTGAGTTGGACCCTTTGGTGGCCTGCTGTTCTGTGCAGGACCACTCTTGTGCCAACAATCTCTTACTTTCTCTCCAGGCTGGTGTCAAATCAAGAGTTGTTGGGAATGCTTGAGAGGTGACTGAAGTTTGGAACGTGTGTTTGGTAGATTTGCTGAGACAGTGGTGTCCAGATCCCTTGCACTGGTGTCTCTTTGCCTGTGTTTTTATTTTATTTATCTATTTATTTGTCTATTTGCCATGCTGTGCAGCATGCAGGATCTTACTTTCCCCACCAGGGATCAAACCCGCACCCCCTGCAGTGGAAGTGTGGAGTCTTAACCACTGGATCACCAGGGAAGTACCCTCTTTGTCTGTGTTTTTAAAGTTAGGTTTCCAAAAATACAGTTAGAACGACCATGTAAACAATGTAGATTCATCTCAGGGATAGAGGATGCATTCCAGGTCTTTCCTGGTTAACACAGACATAGGAAGTATCAGAACACGTCCTTCTGTTCACTGCTCCCCACTCTCCCTCTTGTTCTCTGCCACCTCCTGATCCCATAGGTGTGGGGATGGCACAGTCTGGTGCTTTACACTCTGGGCTTTGGACCAGAAAGATCTGAGTTCATGTCCCTGTTCTGCCACTTACCAGTGGTATAATCTTGAGCTAATGACCTAAATCTCCTTGGGTCTCAGTTTCCTCATCTATAAGATGGACTATTCTGTTGATGGAGTGTTATATTGTAGGGGGGCAATCAATGACCAAAGTGCTTAGCACAGACCTTAGCACATTGTTATTATTCAATCAGTGCTACCAGGGGCTGTTGAGAATGATCTAATCACAGTTTGTCCTGTGGACAAGCTTCTGAGTGGGTATCACACGTATTCACCTTCCAAAGCTCACATCATAGGTCCTCTATTCGCCCCTGTTATCCAGCTGCACTTGGCTGTACCCCTGTTCTAGGTTTTATGTTATAATGTGATAGTGACCAAGATGGGTTCTAATATCTCCTGGTCTACTTCCTAGCTGGATGACCTTGAGCAAGTTATTTAGCTTCTTTTAACCTCTTTTTTTTTTTCAGCTTCAAAATGCAAATCCAATTGACCTTGTAGTGACGTTGTGAGATTTGAAGTGGAAGATGCATCCAGAGTACTTAGCACAGTGCCTGATCCAAGAAGGAGAGATCCACACATGGCCGAGGAGGTGAGTAGAACACACACACCCTGGCCTCCTTGCAGCCCTTCCAACACACCAGGCCACTCTGCCCCAGGGACTTTGCACTGGCTGTTTCCTCTATCTAGAACGCCCGGGGCTTACTTCCTCACCTCCTCAAACGTCTTTCTGGACTACCCACACTCCCTGTCCCCTCACTGTGCTTTATCTTTCCCTGCCAGACTTGCCTGCATCTGGTAGACTAGACATCTTCTTTCTTTATTTACTGACTGTCTCCCCTCAATAGAAAGATAGCCCCTTGAGGGCAAGAATTTTTGTTTAGTCTAGTTTTGCCCGTTAAGGTATCTCTGGCATAGGAAACAGTGCCTGGCATGTGGGAGGCCCTCAGTAAATATCTTTGTTGAATAAATCAACATTAGACAGTGCTCATAGGACCGTAAAAAAACGCCCACTAAGGGACAAATACAGACAGGGAAGCAGGGTACACTGTGTCTCTCCAGTTTTTCTCAGCCTCAGGGAAATATGGACTTTCGACTTCTCTCAGAGTTTAAACTGGGGGCAAGGAGGATGAAAAGAGCAACAAAGAAGGGAGGAAAATCTGGGATAAGAGCTAACTTGTTGCTTTCAGAAGAGTTCGCATCACACCACCACCTTTCAGAGGACACGAGAAAGTGGGAACGTGTCAGCCCATCTCCGGAGATGACACCGGCTCCTCCTCCTCCGTCTCCACCTCCTCTTTCTTCCTCATCTCCTTTTTTGCTGTCACTTCAAACGCTGCCCTCGTTGGCTTCTTTTAAATAGCCAGGGTAGGAAATATACAGGGGGGAGGTATCAGGGTTCCCTTTGAAACCTGGCCCAGCAACTGCTGCCCACAAACATCTCTTAGCGGGAGAAGCACCGGCTTCTCATGTCTGATGGTGGCGGCTGGTGGGAGGTCTGCAGGGCACTCAGCTCATGGCAGGTGCCTTTACTTTGACACAGATCCTGAGAGGTGGGGGCAGGGCAGGGGGAGAAGAGATGTTGCTTGACAGGGGCCCCCTCCTTTTCTTTCTTTTAAAAAATTACACCAAATCGATCATGTGGGAAAAATTGGACAATTATTTTTACAACGCCTTGTTTCTGATGGCCAGGGGTGAGGTGAGGAAGGGAGAGAATAAAGGTGCAGGTCTCCCTACCTAATTCTCTTTGTCCAACATAAAACATCATTTCTCCCGATTGTTGAAAATGACTCTCCTGCCTCAACAAGGACTTTGAAGGGAAGATGAGGCCCTTAACCATGCACATTTCACGGGCTTTGTTCTGAAAATTATCCTCATCACTGCAAATATGCTCAAGTCTTAGGGGTTAAGGAGCAGGAATAGACTGGGAGCAGCTCCAGTTTCTGGCTGCAGGCTGTGGGCTGAGTGGGAGTCGGGATGCCTTAGAACAATGGGGGAGTGATTCTCAGATCAGAAGCTGACATGGTTTTACCTAGAAGAGACACATGGCTCTCTGACTCACCACATATCCATGCAGGCTCGAACCGGGACACGTCAAGGGAACATGAGTGTTTTTAGAACCAGCCTCACGGAGGAGGAGAATGAGACATGCTTTTTACCAAATTCCCCTGGAGGACAAAAGGTCTTGATCCAGGGTAGCTGGTGAAAGAAGGTAAAGTGTCAGGTAGGGAGATAGGACTGAAAAATAATGATAATAAAATCAAAGTAAAAACAGCTGGGTATACTGGTGGTGTCCATGCATACCATCTTGGTTGTGAAGTAGAGTCTGGAATCAGACCTGAGTTAAATCCTATTTCCTCCACTGACCATCTGTCCAACCTCAGGGCTTCCGTTCTCCTCTCTGTAAAATGGGTAAAATAATAGCACCTACCTTTCAGGATCGTTTTCAGATTTAAACAAGAATGTGTGTACAGGGGCCGGACAAAAAGAAAGCCCTCCATAAATGTTAGTTGCTACCATCACCACCACCATCATCACTACCTTCCTCCTCCTCCTCCTCTTCATCATCATCATCATCATCATCATCATCACCGAATTTAATCCTGTCTCTACTTCTTGCTTCCTGGGTGGCTCTGATAGACCATCTAATTGTATATGTGTGTGTGTGTGTGTGTGTGTGTGTGTGTGTGTGTGTGCGCGCGCATGTGCGCACGCAGACACATTAGTTTCTCATTCGTAAAATGGAGATCACAGTAGTATTTGATGCAGATAAAATGACATAATTCTCGCTAAGGACATGGCTCAGTGGCTGCAGGCAGTAATGCTCCAGGCATAGGCACCATCATTGTTAGGCCCTGCAACTACCCTCATTCTAAGGTGAAGTAGCTGACGTCTAAAGAGCTTGCTGAAGATCAAAGATTCAAGCAGGGCTCTTAACTGCTGCTCCCAGAAGCAGCCCTGAAGACCAGGATCTGGGTGCAAGTGGGTCCCAGGTAGCAGTGGTGGAGGTGGGGAAGGGAGACAGGGGAGTGGAGAGAGCCGGCAGAGGGTCCGTGGAGGAGCAGGATATAACTGCAGGCACCTGGGGTCAGTTCCACTGGGAAACTCGGAGAAGTGGTGTGGGTCACGCCTCTGAGCTGTCCCTCCGCAGTGTCAAGGAGGCTGGGGTATCTATCCTCCTCCTTGTATTTGCCACTGGCTGAGGGTGACTCCATGTCACCCCTAGTCTGTCCCATGTGTGGGCCCAGGGAGAGCCCTCAAGTCTTCAATCTGATCTTCAGCAAGTGCTAGAATGGTGAACTTTGAGGGGGTGTGGAGGGACCCCGATAGCACCCCCTATAGCCAACACGATGAAAGTCAGGGCACCAGTGGATCTGAACTCTTCAGACAAATAAGAACCAGGAGCCTGATCCCTGAGGGGCGGAGAAGACTGAGGACTGAGAAAAGGGTAAGGGCTCAAGGGACCTGGTCTGGCAGGATAATAGACTTGAATTGAATTAAGCAAACACTGGCTGAGGTTCTGTCATGTGTAGGGCTTGTGTTAGGAATGGTGGGACGGCTGTCTTCCAAGGACTTACAACCTAATACCCACCTGTGTTTGAGGAGTTGGGATGGAACCTGCTCTGTGCCAGAGCTCCATACCAGGTGCTTCAGAGGCACAGGAGGAGGAGGTTTAATTTGAGTCACTTGAGCTAGACCATGAGTGATGACTGGGGGATTAAGAGAGATTCGT
This sequence comes from Eschrichtius robustus, assembly GCF_028021215.1. Taxonomy (NCBI): domain Eukaryota; kingdom Metazoa; phylum Chordata; class Mammalia; order Artiodactyla; family Eschrichtiidae; genus Eschrichtius; species Eschrichtius robustus. Next base: position 11,238,146 of record NC_090826.1, on the reverse strand, counting down.
AAAGAGATGGGAGGGACAAGCACTACAGGTGGGTCAAGGTTTGAGGGTGGGCAAGTTCAGAGCATGTTCAGGATATGGGGGGCCTCCTGTGTGGTTGGAGAGCAGGTGGGCCCAGTGTGCAATGTGAGAACTTTCTAGAAAGATCAGTTGAGGACTGCATGATGGAGGACACTGAATGTCATGATGAGCAGGGGGCAGAAGCTAAAGACCTTGGTTCCTGAAGAAAACCTGTGCCTTATATAGGGCACTTTAATAAGCTTCCTCTGCAGGCACAGTGGGTGGAGTAACTGAGAGCAAAGACTGGTGCAGAAGGTCCCACCCCACCTCTAGTCCCCGATGTAGGGGGAGGGGCATCAGGGGCAGGACCCTCATGTCACACCTGAGGCACAGCCTGCTCCATGTGTTGAAGCCATCTCTCCTATAGCCTGGCATCCTTAAAACCCCAATCCACACTAAGGTTCCCCAAAGAAGTCCTACTTCCTGTGCCCCAGGGACCCCAGAGTTCTCAGCCAGCTCTGTTATCTATAATGATACAGCCAGGGCCCGCCAAGGTGTCTGGTTGGCCCTATAGCAGACCTGGTCTTGCAGGAGGGTACATAATCCACTAGATATGATGAGGGGAAAGTTCTTCCCCCAAATGCCAAAGTAAATCCCCTGTCCCTATTTTTGTTTTTCATGAGAATTCCTAGCACTAGGCTACCAAGGAGATGTGAAATATGGCACCGGCTGATTCTCCTGGACTCTATTGACTATTGGAACATAAATTTACCCTGGTCTTTCTGCCAAATGGATCCTCAGTCTGGGAACTCTCCTGGAGAACAGCCAAGGGTCAGTTGGTCTTTCTCAAAGAGGCTCACTCTCTTTGAGACAAGACCTCAGGGAAGAGGCCTGGGTCACCCCTCAAGCAAACTTTGCAAAATTCCACTTCCCTGAGAGCTTTTCAGAGCCATGGCCAGAGTCCAGGAAAGCCCCGAGGCCTTGTCATGTGCCTCTCTCCTCTTCGATCTGGCCATGGATGTCTCAGGATAAGAAAACCTACCAGACGTTGATCACAGAGGTACAGGCATATCTCAGATACCATACCAGCTCGTCTGGTGGAGCGAGCCATGTGCCCCCAGGGCAGGCTGAGGAACAGGCTGCATTGGACAGCAGCTGGAATTTTAGCTCCAGCAATGGAAGGGCTGAGTATCCAGGCACTTATCCTGTGAATCAATTATTTTAATATTTTTGAACTCAGTGCTAGCTGTTTTATGTTATATTGTGTTTATTTTTACTTTAAAGTGCTATCTATGCATGAGTGAGTTTTCTCCTGTACACTCCTTACTATTTGATTCAGCCTCAAAATATTGCCCTCATTTGAAATATTAGCTGACCACACCTCTTCTCTTCTTTGCCTTTTCTCTGCCCAACCCCCTTCCTCCCCTCATCTTTGCCTCTGAGATCCATAAGACAATGTCAGAGTGCATTCTACCCAGTGGATATTCATTAAGGGCCATAAACAGCCATACCCTTAACGGATGTGGCTAGTTAGCTGAGTCTGGAGGAAGGGCAGTGGTGAAATTGCAGGAGTGCAGATATCTATGAGTCCCTGGTGACAGGCTTCAGCCCCTGGAGGGATGATGGGGTGAGGAGTTTGTGCCCTGGCAACTTCCCTTCCTGACTTTCCCGCTTCTCATTTTGTGCTCTCTATTCCCCTATCTCTAGAAATGCAGACTTGAATGGTTGGGGAGAGATTTGAATGTAATGCAGCTAAAATCTTTGATGGGTGGGCAGTAGGGGTGGGATGGTGCAGAAGAGCACACCTGGTGACAAGTACACCTGGGCCTGAGCATCCTTCTAAGACACATCCTTGTGAAGACATCAGGGGGCTCCAGGCAAATTCAAACACAAATTCTCAACCAGTAAGAGGAGGGGCAATGTGGGAGAGAACAGAGAGGGAAAATCAAACAGTACAAGATTGTTCATAGCAGCTTGATTCATGATAGCCCCAAACTGGAAATAACCCAAATGCCCATGAACAGGAGAATAGATAAACAGATTGCAGTATGCTCCTGCAATGGATTGAAACGGAAATAAAGAGAACAAATGTACTAGTCTACCTGGGCTGCCATAACAAAACACCATAGACATGGTGGCTTCAACAATAGATGCTGATTTTCTCACAGTTCTGGAGGCTGGAAGCCTCAAATCAGGCTGCTGGTAGGGCAGGATTCAGGTGAGGGCTCTCTTCCTGGCTTGCAGACAGCCACCTTCTCACTGTCCTCACATGGCCTTTCCTGGTGCATGTGTGCAGAGAGAGAGAGAGCAAGCTCTCTGGTTATCTCTTCTTATAACGGCACTAATCCCATCCAGAGGGCCCCATCTCCACAACCTCATCTAACTCCAATCACCTCCCTAAGGCCCCATCTCCAAATACCATCACATTTCGGGGTCAGGGCTTTGAGATATGAATTTTGGGGAGACACATTCAGTCCATAACAGTGAACTTTGGATAAAAGGAACTACATGAATGAATCTCAAAAAATATTTTGCCAAGTGAAAAAGGGGGCACAAAAGAGTGAATACTCTATCATTTTAAAATGAATTTTTAGAATAGTCAAAATCTGTGATGATAGAAATCGGAAGAGAGGCTGGCTCTGTGGAGGTGTGGAGGGTGGGTACTGACTGGAAAAGGGCACGAGGGGACTTTCTGGGAAGATGGAATTGTTCTAGATTTTGACTGTTATGGCAGTCTACCAGGGCTGCCATAACGAAATACCATAGACATGGTGTTTCGTTATGGCAGCCCGGGTAGACTAATACATTTGTTCTTTTTATTCCCGTTTCAATCCATTGCAGGAGCATACTGCAATCTGTTTATCTATTCTCCTGTTCATGGGCATTTGGGTTATTTCCAGTTGGGGGCTATCACGAGTCAGGCTGCTATGAACAATCTTGTACTGTTTGACAGAGGGAGTGGTCCCACTGTATATATGTTCAAAGCTCATTGAACTGTACACTAAGACCTGTGCAGTTTAAGTAAATTATGCCTCGATAAAAACCAGCATTAAAAATAAATAAATAGGGCTATAGGAGGAGTGTTGTGAGGCCCAGGGATAACAGAGAGAGAGACTTTTGTTTGTGTGTATGTGCAGGCATGTGTGTGAATGTGCGTACACATGTATGTATGTGCATATCCACGTATACATGCACATACATATACACACAGTTAACAAGAAAGAAACTAAAACCAATCACAACAATGTAACAAAGAACCAAAGGCGAGCACGCCCCACGCCCCCAGTAGGAACCCCATACATCTCTGTACCAAGAGGGAAACGGTGCAGGTGTTGCCCCGAGCAGACACATTCATGAACCTGGGTGAACTGAATTCAGCCTGGACGACTGGTGTGATTAAAGTGCCATCACCCATTGAGTTATATATGAGAGCTCCTCACTTTGCTTTTCCATATTGATGAAAAAACTTGCAATTTTTCACTGCTGCAGAACTGAACTGTGATTTAATGTTTCACAATTTACATAGCTGATCTCATGTACTTTTGGCAGTTCCACCACATTTTCAGTAGTTACTAGAAAAAGTTGTTCCTCTAGGAAGTCAAAGAGGTGTCTATTCTGCTTCCCAATCCCTCCCCGCCACCACTAGGCTCATGAGGAGAAATTCAGAGGTGAGGATGAGAGGTGTGAAAGTTACAGAGTCTTTGATTCCAGCGTGACTCTGGGAGACGATACTCTTCATGCTAGCATTTGGGCGTGAAGCATTTGGGTCCCTGTTATCTGCTCACATTTTTCCCTATTAGCCAAGCAGACACTTGGAATGTCCCCAACGCTCAATTAAAAACATTGCCTCCACTATTCATTAGCAGTTTGGCCTTCGATAAGTTAATTAATTTCACCATTCGTGAAATGGATCCCAAAATGCCCCTCTCCAATGGATACTCTGAGGAGTAAATGAGAAATTGTCTAGCACCATGGCCAGTGCCAAGTGGATGCTGGAGGCCGAGAGCTTCTCTTTATACCCACCTTTCAATATGATCACCTAATTCAGATGCACTGGCCTATCTTTATATACTTTCTTCTTTAATGTGCCCATTTATTTATTCACCCACTGATTCATTGATTCATTCAGTCACTCAGTAAATATTTATTGAACACTTATCATTACAGACTGTGACAAGTTCCCTGAAGAAAAGGAACATAATCGTCTGGTTGTGTAACAGCAGAGCTCAACTGAGATTGAAGGGTCAGAGGGAGCTTCCCCAAGAAGGGGACTGAATTCCAAGACTGAGCCGAGGTCTGAGGATGGGGAGGTTAAACTTCCCACGCATCTGCCCATTCCAGCCTTTATGGTTTTGTCCAGACAGTTCCTCATTCAGGAATGGGCTTTTCTCTCTATTCCACCAATTTCAGTCTCTTAAAGGCCCAGCTCAATTCCTGTCTCTTTCATGAAGTCGCTTCCCAATGAGGCTTTCCTGTGCTCAGCAGCCTGGTGTGGGCTCCTGGAGGACTTAGAGTCTGCCCTACACAGCCCACAAGTGAACAGAATGTGTTATCCTCTGCCCGAGTTGTGTGTCTTATCTCCCCAGCCAACTATAAGCCCTGGAGAACAGTGGTCATCCTGGCCACCTCTCATATAATCTCTTTGATGCTGGAGGTTGAGAGGTTACAAAAGAACTACTTGCTGCCTGGACTTCTGTAGGGACAAATGTCACATCATGAATGAAAGATGTCAGCACCAGCTGTGCACAGAGGCGGTTGATATGCTTAAGACCTTGAGAGCCCGATCATTCATTGACTAATTTGTTCTTTCCACAAATCTTCATAATCTTCAATAGATCAGGTGGTGTTTCAGGTGTAGGGGATATATCAGCAAGTCAAAGGTCTCTGCTCTGGAAGAACTTCCCATTTAGTAGAGCCCAACACATATACAATAAACATATAAATAAGTTAATTCTATAGTAGGTTAGAAGGTGATAAGAGCAAAAGGAAAAACAACTGGCCAGGATAAAGGAGTTTGGGAGGTCCCAGGCCAGAACCTTAAATAGGGAAGTCACAATAAGTTTCTTTGAGAAGATGGCATTTGAGCACATTCTTGAAGTTAGCCATATGGTCACTGGGGGGAAAGTGTTCCCGGGCCCATGCAAAGGCCCTGAGGTAGGAGTCTGCCTGGTGTGGACTCCATGGAACGGTCACATGTGGCTGGAACTGAGTGATCAGGAGAGCAATGGGGGTGAAGGTCAAGGAAACAAGGAAGACAGGATTGTGGAGGTCCTGTGGGCAACAAAAGGAACTCAGCTTTTACTCCGAGTGAAATGGATTTGTGTCTTAGCTCGGTTGCTCTGTTAGCTGTGAGAACTGGGGAAATCAGTTTACTTCTCCAAGGCTCGGTGTTCTTATTTGTAAATTGAAATGCTGCTGCTGCTGCTACCTCCCTATAGGTGGCTGTGGTGAGGATTACAGGAGGTACAGCTCCCAGCCTGACTGGTACCCTGTAGTTCCCCAAATGCAGGCAATCGTTTATTCCATGGTTGCGTTGCGATTACTATTACCTCTATTCCTTTTGGAAAGAGAAAGCTTCTACCCTTTAGTGAACACTTTCTGCTTGTCAGAGATTGTGTCTTCCATTGGATCCCATCTAAGCCACTTCCTATGCTAACCCTGTCAGAAGAGAGGTCCTACTCCTCTCTTAATTGTTGAGGACACTGAGGTTTCGGAAAAGCGAAGAGGCTTTGCTGAGTGTCCAACAGCTAGTCTGCAGTTAAGGAGGACTTCGAACCCAGGCCTATCTGACTTGATAGATTAACTGCTTTCTACTTGAGCAGAACAAGAGAAAAGGGAGCAGAACATAACTGCAGTGTTGGAATGTTTCTGCAGGTGATGCTCTCACTCCTTTGTGTGAACAGAGCACAGAGACCCAGGAGGGCTGTGTGGGGCCTCATTTCTCAAAGATGCTGAAGGGATTTCACACTGCTGTTCTTAGGAGGTGACCATCTCCTCTATTCCGTTTATAACTTAAAATCCAATTTTCTAGAGCTTTGCTGAAAGATCATAAGACTATATGATACTGTCCCTCCTTGAATTTGATGGGAGAATAAAAGCCATCATGAATTCCAAGTATCAACAGTGACCTAAATATTTAGATATTTCCTGAAACTATTCTGGCCGCTTCATGGAAAGGAAAAGGGATGTCTTGGGCCTGGGTCCGGTAGTTCTGTCTTTGTTCAGAAGGAAGAAATGTTGGCATATAAATGTAACAAATTAAAGGCTTTGCAGAATTTAGAAAAGATCTTCATGGAGTCCAATTTGAGCTCAATAATAATTAATTGTTTGTACTGAATTCTTGTTTGATCTGATGGAACGTATCTATTTCTTTCATGTCACTCCTGTACTTTTTTATGTCAAGAAATTGCAGTGACCCTCTAGAAAGAATTATGGTTTCTGTTTAGAAAAAAAATTTTAATTTGGGGGTTGTGCCCTGCAGAATGTCTGTAAGTAAGTAATCAGTATAAGTTCTCTCAATGGAAAGCATGGGCCTTTCTGAGCTCATTTATTTTTTTTTAACATTTATTTATTTATTTGGTTGCACCGGGTCTTAGTTGTGGCAGGCAGGCTCCTTAGTTGTGGCTCACGGGCTCCTTAGCTGCAGCATGCAAACTCTTAGTTCTGGCAGGCATGTGGGATCTAGTTCTCTGACCAGGGATCGAACCTGGACCCCCTGCATTGGGAGCGCAGAGTCTTATCCACTGCACCACCAGGGAAGTCCCTGTGAGCTCATTTATTAACCTAAACTCCTGAGCTAGCACCTTGAAGAGTCAGGGAATATTCGGAAATTAAGAGCAGAGAATGTGCTAACTTTGTCTCACTGAATGAGTTCATTCCTCCTGACAGTCTTTAATTAAGATAAGCTATCATATAGGGCATGTTAGACTTGACATAAATCAGAACATGAGAGTTTGTTCTGAACCCTTGTTCAAACTTGATAGATTCCAGGTCAAGAAAGCCAGCCAAATGCTTATTGAATCCACTGAGTAGGGCTGTTGCCAACAGTCAACTTGATAGAAATCCATTCTGAAGATCTTGAGCCTCAGTCCACTGCAGTAGAATGCATTAGAAAGAACATAGTCTGAAGTTCATTTACAGGTACTCCATTATGAATTTTAGTAATCATTTATATCACTGAGGACCTCGAAACTTGAGCACAACCATGGTGCAAAGCAACTTTCATAATTTTGCCTTGTAATGGGCATGGGCTCTCTTGGTGGGCAGCAAACACACACCCAAACACATTCTTCCTGAATTGTAAATCTCAATAGTGACCATCAGTTCTATACAGACTACACTTTGTACTTATACTAACAAATATATATGCACCCATACAACATATACACATGCGCGTATACTAAAGACTTTGCTACTTACTTTTTCCTCTTCTTTCCAGCTGGTTGAAATGCTGGGTGAATTGGGACAACCTCTACAAAAAATAGTTATAATAATGCCTACTCTGTGTTCTAAAAGTTCTATGTATACTAAGCACCATAACAACACAAGGAGGCAGGAACTATTATTATCCCCAGGTCACAGAGGAGGAAGAGACCTTAGGTAATTTACTGCAGTCATGTAACAATGACTGGGGAAGCCAGAGGGAAGGGTGACCGGCACCATGAACCCCAAACGTGAGGACACTCACACACACCAGAGGTTCTACCTGAAATGTCCCCTCATTAAGGGAGCATCTTCTGACCCCTGCAGGCTGTCAGCTCCACTTCAGGACTTCCCTTTACGGCCCTCATGAAAGTTAATGATTCTACATTTACTTGTGGGATTGGTAGGTTAATATTGGTCTCCCCAGTAAGGGGATACTGGAGACACATGCTCACCATTGCATGTCCAGTACCTAGCTCTATGCCTGGCACACAGTAGGTACTTTGTCCAGAACTGTTGAATGAATGAAAGAATAATCCAGAGAACAGGAAAGAGAGAAAAATTAAAGGCAAAAAAGGGACAGAAGGCATCACAACAGCAGTCCCTGAAGTTATGGTTGGTGCAATTAGAAGCAGCCAAGGCATTCTCAGGGGCTGACTTCCTTTTCCTGAATTAGCTCTGAACATCGTAGCCTGGAAGGCACTGGGCTAGAGCCAGTGGGGTTGGACACAAGGCTCTCTACTTCCTTTGTCTCCCTCCTGACCATCCTGGGCCCTGCAGGCCCCAAGCAGAGGTCTTTGTGCAACACTGGCCTTTGGAGTATATTGGCTCAGCATTGCCGACGAGCTGATTGTTGAGAAATTAAACATCACTGTTATTCCATGGAAAAGGGCAAACCACAGTTGGGTCAGCCTGGGGTCTCAGAGCATCATTCATTCATTCATTCATTCAGTCATGAACACTCATAGAGCAATTCCATGTACAAGGCACTGTTCTGAAGTCCAGGCATATGGCTGTGAATTAATCAGAAGAAGTCCCTGCCTTCATGAAGCACTGAGAAGAGAAGATAGACAATAAACACAAAACATAGGTAAGTCTGGGGCTGATACATACTATGCTGGAAAGCGAGGTGGGTAAGGGTCTCAGAGTCAAGGTAGAGCAGGGACAGTGTGAAGATCTGTTGTTTTAGATAAAGGCATCAGGGCAGGCTGCTCTGAGGAGGTGGCATTTGAGCAGAGCCCTGAAGGAGGTCAGTGTGGGAGCCATTCAGATGTCTGGGGGGAAGGATGCTCCAGAAAGAAATAACAGAAGATGCAGAAGCCCTGAAGTGGGAGCATTTTTGGCATGTTTGAGGAGGAGCCAGGAAGCTGGCATGGCCAGAGCATAGTGAGGAAGAATGAGAGGAAGGGGATGAGGTCACGGAGGTTGGGGGCTGTAAGGACCTTTAGTCTGAGTAAACTGGGGAACCGCGTTCAGAACAATGTCTCAAATTAGGCTGCAATTGCAAAGAGCTGTCTTCCTTCCACATCCAGATAGAAGAACTTTCCAGAGATTTGGGGGATGGGCAAGGGGTGGGCAGTACAGCATGTTGGCTAAGGACATGGAACCAGACAAAGTGATTTGAATTCCAGCTCTGCCACCTACTAGCCAGGTATCCTGAGACAAGCCATATAATCTTTCAGAGTCTAGGTTTTGTTACTTATAAAATAGGACCCATAAAGCCTCCCTCATCAGGGCCATTGGGAGGACCAAAGTAGATAGTGAATGCGTAGCACTTGGCCCAGGGCCCCAGGGCTCAATAGATGTCACAGTCTTACTGCACTGTTCTGGAGAAGATTCTGCAAATCTTCTGGAAATTTGACTCCAGTCTCCAGCACCTCAGCTGGGGCTTGTGATGTCATGGCAGGGCCTTTCCTGGGACTCTGTGGGACCGAGATCTAATGGCGACTCTTGAGTTCACCATGAACCTCTTCATGGTGAACTGGCTCCCGGGGTAGCAAGAGAACATCACAGTTGGAGCGCTGACTCAGGAGATGAAGAAGACTGACCAGCCTTCCCGATGTCCCCAGGTACGGCAGAGCTTCCTGGGGCCTGGGAAGATATTGTGCACGTTCCACCTTCTGTGGCCTGACCCTAAAGACAGGCATTGCAAATGCAAGATGAGGGGATGGACCTGCCTCGGCCAACCCTTGCCCAGCTGGGTTCAGGCTGGCTTCTGATGAAGCCATAGACCCAGGAATGACCCCCTTTAACCTCACTTCAGCCCTGAGCCGTGCACCTTAAATGAGTGCCAGAAAACCATCTGGTCAGATATCTTTGAGGGCCAGAAGGAGCTTTGTTTTGTTAAAGTGACTTATAGTTTTTCATGATGTGCTTCTGCATAACTTTCTTTCCTGCTGGAGAAAGTAAAAAATATAGAGGATGAATTATCTGTGATATCAGAATTGCTTACACTAAACCAAAGCATATTTGCCAGCCCACAGACCAGGTTGGCAGTAGCTCAGCAAGCAGTGGGACCTGGGAATCTATCTGCCCTTCTTTTCTCTGGCAATGTAGCTTAGGAGCCTTTAGTAGGACCAGTTGGAGGCTTGTGCCAAACCTATAGGAAATGGGAAGGTGTTGGGATGTGGTTTAGATGAGCAAATGGGTCCTTTGTAGTGTAAACATCCTGAATATGTCCCTGGGGGTTGTCCTTACAAGGTCCCCTGTGTGTCTGTGGCTTTTAGGACTATCATGTACGGGACAAGTTGTGCACAGCACAACTCTAGAGGGCACTATTTATGTCAGTGTCTATGTGAATGGCCCTCAGTCAGACTGTGCAGCGTGGTTCTGACCAGTGTGGGTGAACTTAGCCTTGCAGGAGGTGGGGCTTGCTCACTGGGGAGCAGTGTGCCTTGGTGAAAAGTGCCTGGACTATGGCATCAGATAGACCTGAGCTTAAATCCCAACCCTGTTACTTGCTATAGACTCTAGATGAAGGGCCTCATTTCTCTCTGCTATAGTCAACTGATGTGTGAAATGAAGATAATTCACCTCGGAGATCAGCTATGGAGAGGATTAGATGAACAGCATATGCGAATATAATGATCTTGAAAGCACTATTTGTTGGGTGTGATCTTTGTGCCATTACCTCCTCTAATCTTCACAACGGCCTGTGAGGTGTGTACCCTCATTTTCCAGAAAAGAAATTCAAGGCTTAGAGAGGTTAAACATATCACATCTGTTGGGACTCTTTTGATTGTGTCCAGGACTCAACTCACACTAGCTCCAGCCAAAGAGTGGAATTTGTTGTGTCGGGTAACAGAAGTATCCAGAGTTGGCTTCAGGCATATCTGTATCCAGGGGCTCAAGTTATGTACCTAGCACTCTGTCTCTCCCATCTATTTTTGTCGTTGTTATTGTTGTTGGCTTAGTTCTCTCCCTGTGTAGGTAAGTCTGGCATGGATAATTCTAGGCTTACCTGTTCTTCAGTGCCTGCCTTCTCTGAAAGAGAAAGTGTCTCTTTCCCAACAATTCCAGCAAACGTCCCAGGAGAGAGCTTTGACTGGCCAGGCCTGGGTCATAGATCCACCCCTGGAGCCAGGCCATTAGGAGGCAGGCCATCTGAACCACAGGGGCCAAAAATGAGGGAGGGATTAGGTTCCAAAGTTATATGGTTACGGGGTGAATATGTGCTAGAAAGGGTATTTGAGTCCAGCAGCACCTGTCTGTCAATAAATGGCATCTAATAGATCTCTTTCTATTATCATTGGTATTGCATGCATTTTAGGTAGCTAAAGTCTTCAGAAGCTTGATTTCTGTATATCACTTGAACTTTTTCCAAGACATTTCATATTTACTAGTATTTGCCCTATTGCTGTTTCAGGGATGTTTTAACAAGAAAGCAAATTAACAGATGTGAAAGTACATTGAAAAGCATAACTGGACCATGATGCCAACTATTTCATTATATTTGAATATATCCAGTACATCACAACGACCCTGTGAAATAAAAAGAGGGCACCTGCCGTTTTATTCCATTTTACAGAGAAGAAAATAGAGGGACTGAGAGTTCAAATAATTGGGTCAACTTCAGCCTGAGGTCAGTGGTCAAACTAGGATGAAACCCATGTTTCCTGACTCTCAGTCCAGAAGTCCTGTCGCCAGACAACGTTTCTCAAATTCTATTCCAAGGAACGACAGGGTTCCAAAGAAACACATTGTGGGGGGCAGGTGCTAAGTAAGCAGACGAGACCTTAGGATCTTCGAAAGTTTCCATGAGACCAGCTCCCTGCCTTCTCTGTTTATAGAAATAATAATTTGAGCAAGATTTTATATGAAAAAGGTTGCATTATTCTTAAAAGTTCTAAAACCATTGCTACAAACCAAGTAAGCCCTTAGGCAAAGAAATCTCAACCTGAGTTTCATAGTCAGAAGTCAAGCAGAATTGCAGAATATAATCAAATGAGGCTCCACAGGGGAAATTTTCTTCTACTAGAATCATAAGGAAAACCTAAGGGATTAGAATCTGAGATGTAGACAATGTTCTCATAATGTTCACATTGCCCACAGATTAGCTGCCGTCTCTTAGAAACGCATGTCCCTGCAGGACCACACAACAGAAGGTCACAAGTGATGAGGCTTTCTGTATGTTATACCTTCTGGGTGTAAGGGTGCTACATAGATACCATATAACTGAACTTGAATTTAGGCATCATCTGTTTTTAACCCTTTAGGGGGCATCTGGACCAAATACAGCCACCAGTAGGATTTTTCTTTTTGTTTCCTTCCCTTGTATGTGCAAAGGGAGAGATAGTAAGAGATAAAATACAAAGAACTGCCTAATGTACATCACTCAAGCTTAAGAATCTCCTCTAGACTCTGGATGGTGCGGCTTGACCCCATGTCATAGGTACTATGTGGCTCTTTGTTCCAGGCCAGGCTAACAGTTTAAGTTGTCTGCCTCTGCTGTTGAAGGAAAAAGGGAAGTTCTTCCCCATTGGGCTTGTTATAGTGATTTAATTCATGCCCTCACGCTGACTGGGCAAGTGTTCTCGGGGCAGTTAGCTGAGTAAACACAGAAGCTCGCAGATGTTCTTTGAAGCACACTCAGATCACATCTCATCAGAACCCAGAATGTGAAAGTCACCAGCCAAAGCCACAACACAGACTACAATTTAAGTTTAAAATAACAAGGGTAGAATACTGGCTTGCCTATTTTCTTCTTTTTCACTATGGTTGACTGGGTTCTTTTACGGGTGAAATTTCTCAGAGTCTTTACTATGTCAAAGCACAGTGGGAATATCCGAGACAGGCCTTCCAAATCCCAGTGACTGGGGTTAACAAAATTCACTTTGCAAAATAATGACATTGATTTCGGAGGATTAGCCTGACAGCCTACGCACCACACAACATATTTATTACTTTGTTATATATACAATCTCATTGGGTGGTCATTACCTGCTTAACAGAAAACTACTTCGGAAACAGGCGGATGTTTATAAATTTATTGTACCTGTTTATTTAGACCTTGGAAAGTAGTGTCCCCTAGAACTAATGCTATACATAGGAGTTGGAGGGCTCAAGGCCTATGTCAGCATTTCAAAAAGTGAGTTTTGCCAAATATGAGAGAGATACATAGGAATTCTATGGCTAGAAGAGTTTAGGAGACTCTTCTGAGAGTCACAATGCCCACTAGCACAATAAAGGTTCTGAGAAGTTTTGAATAGAGACAACTGTTCAACAATATTTAACCTATAATTTTTCATACTTATTGATATAATCTGCTTATGATCTAAAGACTGCGATTTGGGAAACATGGTTTTTAAACATATAATGTCTCACAACTGCAGTTTGTTCACTGTCCGACGGTAGCACTAAAGAAAACAATCAGCTGTGCTTAGTAGGGTCTTTATGGGAAAGTACGTTCCAGGTCCTAACTAGGGATACACAAATGTGTCCTCTCTCAATGATGTTCTCCTTGTGTCCCCGTAGGACAGAGATTTCAAAGCCACTCTTGGCAGATAGATTGTAACACCCCAATAAAACCCTATAACGAGAGAAGAACAGAAGATGATACGTGATCAATACCCAGGCGCTGAATGTGATGTTAGCGGTGCCCATGCTAAGAACCAGGCCACTGATTACTCCAATTAATGTTTTAAAACTCACTGAGAGCTTTTCCTGGAATAATGTGAGAAAACACTTATTTATAATTGATATAAGTTGATTACACACAATTTACATCCTTTTAACTGGTGTAGTAGCTTGGCCTTAACCCCAGGCACGTTGTGTAAGACTGATCCTTACACAGAGAGAACAAGTCCAACCCCCCTACAAGTCCAGGAGAAAGGTAAATGCTTCATGGAGTGGCTTGGACAGAGCCACCTGGGCACTCATGTCTTGTGACAAGAGAGGTGCTGGGAGGGGTGTGGCTTCACAGGCAATGACATGGGAGTTGGCAGGGCAGGGTGAAAAGAACACAGACACCAGACCAAATAAGGTTCACATCTTGCCTTTCCACTGTGTGACTTTGAGAAAGTCACTGACCTTCTCGGAGCCTAATTCACTTATCTGTGAAAGTTTACTTATGTTACCGCATAGCAACAGAGAGCTACCAAGAGACAAACTTCTTCCTGTTGAAGATGCTCAATAAAACTCACATAGGAATGAAAAACATAGGCTCAGTTGTCCTTTATATGCTTACTGAGCACTCAATACGGACAGTTGCCTCTGAATGGCAGGCTGGGGGTTGCAGACAAGAATTCACAGGGGGACAGTTCCTAGATGGGGAGGGGGTCACCACAAATCTCCATCTGTCCATCATTTCTGCACATGCAGAAGCCTGATTTTTATTTGTACTCAGAAGTTTCCTGGTTACCAGCTCGTCAAGCTCACAAGACACTGAGGGATGGGCCAGAAGCTAATTTCATGACTTCCAGTGGGTGAAAGAAAGGCCTGGCTTCAGAGTTGGGGACAGCCATTTGGCCTGCCTTCCTTAGATCGAGTCACAGACTAGGAAGTTGCTTGGGGAGTATACAATTAAAAGACAGGAGTTAGATAGCCTGAAAAATTTCTCCCTCTAGCCAGGAAAGTCAGATTAACTGTTTAAAGAGCAAGGCTTGCTGTCTAGAGAGTCTCATTTTCTTTGCTTGATGCTGATAAATTCTGACAAATTCCTAATCTCCAATTTCATTTTCTTTTTCTTCATACCAAGAGTGCCAGAAAATTTACAATATACTTATGTGGGTAGAGTTTTCTACAGAATTCCCTATAGGTAGAGTTTTCTTTCCATTGGTTATATTCTTTTTTTTTTTTTTGGCTGTGTCGGTTCTTAGTTGCCACACATGGAATCTTCGTTGAGGCATGTGGGATATTATTTTGTTGTGGTGCGTGGGCTTCTCTCTAGTTGTGGCGTGTGGGTTTTCTCTCTCTAGTTGTGGCGCGTGGGCTCCAGGGAGCGTGGGCTCTGTAGTTTGAGGCACATGGGCTCTCTTGTTGAGGCGTGCGAGCTCAGTTGTTGTGTCACGCGGGCTTAGTTCCTCCCCGGCATGTGGGATCTTAGTTCCCCAACCAGGGATCAAACCCATGTCCCCTGCATTGGAAGGCAGATTCTTTACCACTGGACCACTGGGGAAGTCCCTCCACTGGTTACATTCTGACGGTAATAACAGTAGCAGCCACCGTCTACTGAGTACTTACTATGTGCCAGGCATATGTTACAATACTTTAACATATATTATCTCCTTTAAACATTGCTTCAAGTCTGTGTGGCTTTAGAGTGTACTGATGAGGAAACCGAGACTTGACTCAGAGAGCTTAAATAACATACAGCCATGAAGATGTGGAATTGAAATCTGAACTTGGATCTTCCTGACTTTGAGCTCCTAACTTCTAGACCTTGCCTTTGGTAAGATCTCTCCAAGGTTTTATAACCTTACAAAGGCTTATGTCCATTGGACCCATAGATTCTTCGAATGTTTGTGGGATATACCCTGGTTCCATGGGTAACTCTATGGACCATCTCCTGCTATGGACACGTCTAGAGGTGGCAAATCTTTATATGGAGTTCTCTTGTAGTTTCCATTTCAGATGATAAGATTTTCTGATGGCCCTGAAGAGCAGCCTGTGCCTACAGTGGCCACCGGCTTCTCTGCTTTTACTCCAGCCAGCAGGGAAAAGACAAGATCTCAGACTCCCTTCTGATGGTCATTTGAACTGAAGGGTTTCACTGACTCCACAGCACTGTTTAAATACATTGTACACTGAGAAGCCCAAGTTTGTTTCCCTAGGGATTTCTTTATTCACCTTTGTGAGAAGGTGAAGTTAAGCATCTTTCCCACCAAATCAGCAGCCAGAGAAATGCCAAGAACCTTACTGCAATGTTTTTGCTGTTAACAGTCAGATTGTCTCAGTAGCCAGGTAGAATGGATTCAGAGTTAGAAAAAATTCACTCTGCTTCATATATACAATGGAATATGGCTCAGCCATAAAAAGAAACAAAATTGAGTTATTTGTAGTGAGGTGGATGGACCTAGAGACTGTCATACAGAGTGAAGTAAGTCAGAAAGAGAAAAACAAATACCGTATGCTAACACATATATATGGAATCTAAAAAAAAAATGGTTCTGAAGAACCTAGGGGCAGGACAGAAATAAAGACGCAGATGTAGCGAATGGACTTGAGGACACGGGGAGGGGGAAGGGTAAGCTGGGACGAAGTGAGAGAGTGGCATGGACATATATACACTACCAAATGTAAAATAGTTAGCTAGTGGGAAGCAGCTGCATAGCACAGGGAGATCAGCTCGGTGCTTTGTGACCTCCTAGGGGGTGGGATAGGGAGGGTGGGAGGGAGACGCAAGAGGGAGGAGATATGGGGATATATGTATATGTATAGCTGATTCACCTTGTTATAAAGCAGAAACTAACACACCATTGTAAAGCAATTATACCCCAATAAAGATGTTAAAAAAAAAGATCACTCTGCTTAAAGGTGAAGTTTTATCTGCAGAAAAATACATGATGAGAAGACCTAGGGGCTATTGTTTATTTGTTTGTTTCTGTACATATAATACAATTTATAATTTGAGCAATCATTTTTTATATTACTGTCAAGGCAAATGTTTTCTAATTCACTGCTGAAAGCTCCACTTTGGGGAAACTGGACTGTTATGTGATGCTTTATCAGGAAGTCACTCTCTAGTGACATTCAATAATATTTTCTATCAAAGCAGAATCCATCAGCACCAAATTCTGCTCTGCAGACATGTCTGGAATGTGAATGCGAATAAATTACATTACAGTGGGATTAGACATAGGATATAGCATGTAATAAAGTGGTTAAACTCCTGATTCTGTCCAAGGAATTCCCAAATGAGGCACCACTGCAAAGGCTAGCACAGGTCCAGAGCCACTGTCATTAGAATTTCACTTATTTCCATGATGCAGGAAGGCATCATCATTTCTCAGCAAATTCTTTTTTTTTTTTTTTAATAAATTTATTTATTTATTTATTTTTGGCTGCATTGCGTTTTCGTTGCTGCGTGCGGGCTTTCTCTATATGCGGTGAGCAGGGGCTACTCTTTGTTGCGGTGCACGGGCTTCTCATTGCGGTGTCTTCTCTTGTTGCGGAGCATGGACTCTAGGCACACAGGTTTCAGTAGTTGTGGCACGTGGGCTCAGTAGTTGTGGCTCGTGGGCTCTAGAGCTCAGGTTCAGTAGTTGTGGCACACGGGCTTAGTTGCTCTGCGGCATGTGGGATCTTCCCAGACCGGGGCTCGAACCCATGTCCCCTGCATTGGCAGGCGGATTCTTAACCACTGTGCCACCAGGGAAGTCCCTGCAAATTCTTAAGCAGCCTATTTTCTCTTCTGCTATGTTTTCCATCTCCTGAATGTGGCATACCACCCATTTGCCTGCCCATAGCCCTTAGAATCTTTGGGGTTTTTCCCCCTCTCCTTGCTAGACTGGGAGTGACATCATGGTGCTTGGTGGCATGTTGGCATGCTTTGGAAGTGGACACACTTCGGAAGTATGCCTACTGCCTTAGTGTAGGTTCTCCCACAAGTAGATCCCAGACAAAGACACAAATAAAAATAGTTCATTGGGAGAAGTGGGGCTAACACCGATAGGGAAGAGGAGAAGGAATATAAGGAAGGGAAGATAGCCAAAAAGTGTATACTATTAAATCTGCTAACTTGGAGGGTACCTAAAGCTTAATTCTATGGGGAAGCTTTGGGAAATGGTGTGAAGCAGAAGCCTCAGAATTACCCCAGCTGAGAGGTGTGGGAGCTGGGGTGTTTACACTCCAACTTCTGAGGACCATTGGTTGATGACTGCATTCCTTAGCACCACCTGGGGGCAGTGCAGCTTTTGTCAGTTGGAGATGGGTGTGGAGAGAGCCCTCAGCACAGAGACGCAGACACTAGCAGCTGGGAGTCAACAGGATCACCCAGGCAGGTCAACAGAACATGGACAGGGCAGTGACTGTGCCCGTTATACCTGCTATTTCTGAGACAGCAAATTTACCCAAGACCATCAATTTTACCTCCAAAACATATCTTGGTTCTATCCATTTCTCTATCTTCTATTTGTCCCCTGGTCCTAGTGAGTGTTATCTCCTTATTGTCTGAATTAAAACCAGCCTCTGGTTTTCCTACTTCAACTTTTAAAAGTCTAATCATTTTTCAAATTAATTCAAAATATTTTATTATAAAAGTATCCCATGCATACAGGAAAAATAAAGAGAATAGTGTGTATCCACCATCTCAACATGTTGTCTAATTGCTTTAGTTACTTATTCACTTAATAGCATTAAACTTTTATAGATACAATTGAAGCCCCCTGCGTGTTCCTTCTTTTATTTATTATTTTTTAAGTATTTGTTTATTTATTTATTTATGGCTGTGTTGGGTCTTCGTTTCTGTGCAAGGGCTTTCTCTAGTTGCGGCAAGTGGGGACCACTCTTCATCGTGGCGCGCAGGCCTCTCATTATCGCGGCCTCTCTTGTTGCGGAGCACAGGCTCCAGACGCGCACGTTCAGTAGTTGTGGCTCACGGGCCTAGTTGCTCCGCGGCATGTGGGATCTTCCCAGACCAGGGCTCGAACCCGTGTCCCCTGCATTGGCAGGCAGACTCTCAACCACTGCGCCACCAGGGAAGCCCCATGCGTGTTCCTTCTTGATCTCATTCTACTTCAATCCTCCCAGAGGGATTGATGCTCATCGTTGACATGCTTGTTTTTCTACTTTTGCTCCATATGTATATATCCTATGCACACAGGTATAGTATTGTATATAAGATTGTTTTACATTTTTTCAATGTAAAACAATTGACATCATGCTGATAAATCATAAATCATTCTGAATTTTTTCCCCTTCATTATGTTTTTACAGTTGTATCCTTATTGGTGCATGTAGCCCTGGTTCAATCATTTTAACTGTTGTATAATATTACATTGTACAAATAAACTACAACATTCATTAGTTTTCTATTAGGGGATTATAGGCTTCCCGTCTTCCCAACCACAACAAAAAGGTTTTTTTTTTTTTTTTTCTATTACAAATAGTGCTCTAATCAGTACTCTTTGGCTTTACCAGTTTTCCTTATGAACACATGCGAGTATTTTTTGGGTATATTCCTAGAAATGGAAATGCTGAATCCTCCAGTGTTACTAAAGATTGCCAAATTCCTCTCTAAATTGAACTAATTTGCTCTTCCATGGACAGGATAGAAAGATTCCTATTTCTCTGCATCCTCTCCAACTCTTGATGTGGTCATTATAATTCTTGCCAATCTAGTCTAAAACATGTCATGAGCCTTGGACATTTCTCTGTCATGGCTTTCTGCCCCTCCTGTAGCATATGGGCAGAAGTGCCTGCCAGGGCTGATAGGGGTGGAAAAGATCTCCCTGCCTTACTTTGCATTTCCTTGATTACTAGTGACGTTGAACATGCTTTTTAATATGCTTTGCCTTTTTCGAATTTTCTATTCATACCCTTTATCTTTTATACTATTGGGCTGTCTTGTTCTCACTGAATTGTAGGTATCCTTGATATATTCTGGATGCTAACTTTTGTGTTTTTATTTTTTTTGCAGTGACTTTGTTTTCTAGATATATATATATATATACATAGTCAGATTTATCAGATTTTCTTTCTTTCTTTCTTTTTTGTTTTGGTTAAGCTGCATGGCTTGCAGGATCTTAGTTCCCCGACCAGAGATTGAACCCGTGCCCTCATCAGTGAAAGCACAGAGTCCTAACCACTGGACAACCAGGGAATTCCCCATATTTTCTTAATCATCTGTATATTTTAAAGAAATTATCTACCAAGAAGTCATAAAGATATTTTCCCTTAAATGTATTAAAGCTTTGGCTTTTTTATTTAGGTTTTATCCACATGGGATTGATTTTTGTGAATTGACGTAAGAATCTAATGATTTTTTTTCCATATGGAGGAATGGCAATCCCAGTACTACTTAGTCAGTTCATCTTTTTTCTCACTGATTTATAACACCACACATATTATAGATTAAGTTCTCGTACACATATGGGATTAAATCTGAGCACTCTATTTCATTCCATCGATCTGTCTCTGAGTCAATATCATACTGTCTTTATTACTACAACTTTATATTGTCTTGATACCTAGGAAGCAAAGCCCCTTCCATATTGTTCTTTCTAAAAATTATTTGCCTCTTTGATTTTCCTTATATAATTTCCATGGAAAATTCTGTTGGGGTCATGATTAGAATTATACTAGCTTTATACACCGATTTGGGAGAATTTCCATTTTATAATATTGATTCTTTCACTAATGAACATGGCCTATCACTTCCATTTCTATTCCTCCATTTCTCTAGGTCTTCTTTTCTGTCTTTCAATAAAGTTAGAAATTTCTCCATAAAGGTTTATTCCTAGGTATCTTTAAGTTTTTATTGCTAGTGTATATGATATCTTTTTTAAACTACATTTTCTAATTGTTGTGGCTGATGTATAGAATTGATTTTTGTATATTTGAGCTTGTTCTCAGCAAAAGTGTCAAATTCTCGACTTAGTTTTATTAGCTGGTATGTAAATTATTTGAGTTTTCTATGTAGATAATTTTGTCTTTAAATAATGAAAATTTTGGATTTTTTCTTTCCAATTTTTAAGGTATTTGAGCTCTTTTAGGTGTTTCCTTATAAAAACATAGAGCATATAGATTTTGTTTATTCACCAAAGAGAGTTCTTTATACCTTTTGTGATTCTTAATAAAGTTAGATTTATTTACTGCTACAGAGATTTATTTTGCACTTGCTGTTTGTTGTGTGTTTTCATTGTACCCTTTCCACCTCTTTCCTATTACCTATTGTGTTGGTTAAACTTCTTTATTATATGTATATTTTTCTTAATAAAATCTGGACCTAATCAGTATCCCTCCTTTACTCCTGAACAATGCAGTGACTTTAGAACTTTTAAACTCAAACACTTCCCTTATATCTAACATATTATTACTGTTCGGTATTTTAATTTCACCTTCTGTTTCATAGTCTCTAAGTCATAATTTTATTATTGTTGTTGCTGTTTTATACATTTGATGCTTGTTTATATTTTATCAAATATTTTCCAATTTCATTGCTTAGTGTACCTTTTGCATCTCACTATGTCTTTCTGGGTTTACCGCCGTTCTTTCTGAAGTTCATCTCTTAGCAATTCTTTCGGTAAGATTCTATTAGTGGTAAACTCAGCCTTGCTTGCCTGAAAATGTCTTTATTTCACCCTCACTTTTGAATGATAATTTGTCTTTGTAGGAAATTTAAAGATAACATTCCATTGTCTTCTGGATTATATTAACAATGAAAAATATACTGTCTCTCTGGTCATTGCTCCCCTGTACTTTTTTTTCTCTCTGGGTGCTTTCAAAGTCTTTTCTCTGTATTTGGTATTTAGTATTCTCCAGTTTCACTATTGTGTGTCTAGTTATAGATTTATTTTTGTTTATCCTTCCTGTAACTTGCTGTACGTTCTCAATCTATACATACATGTTGCATTGTTTTGTAGGGTTGCTGACCCAAATTACTACAAACTTGGTGACTTAAAATGACCTAAATTTATTCTTTCTAGTTCTTGAGGCCAGAAGTAAAAAAAACAGTGTCCTGGGCCAAAATCCAGATCTTGGCAAGGCCATGCTCCCTCCAGAGGCTCTGGGGGCCAATCTGTTCCTCGTCTCTTCCAGCAGTCTCTGGCTGCTGGCATTCCTCAGTTATTGGCTATTCACTCCATCTTCAAGGCCAGCATCTTTGAATCTCTCTCCGTTCTATTCTCGCATTGCCTTCTCTGTGTGTGCCTGTATGACACTTCCTTCTGCCCCCTTCTTAAAAGGACACATGTGATTTTATTTAGGGCCCTGGGTAATCCAGAATAACATTTCTATCTCAAGATCCTTAACTTAATCATACCTGCAAAGACCCTTTTTCCTATAAGGTAACAATTAAGGGTTCCAGGGATTAGAACTTGATATCTTTGGGTGGCCATTATTCAGCTTACTGTACATGTCTATCATTTAAATTCTGAAAATTGTCAGTCATAATAACTTTGAATATTGCCTTTTCCCAGTTCTCTTTATTCTCACATTCTGGGACTCTTATTAAAAGTAAATTGGACCCTTTCATTTAATCTTCTCTTTCATTTAACATTTCTTTCATGCCTTTTGCCTTTTAACTCTATGCAATACATTCTGAGTAGTTTCCTCACATCTTTTAGTTTATTTTCTTTTCATATTTGACTAATCCATTATCTGAAAATTTTTATTTAATTATTATTTTAAATCTAGAAATTCTATTAAGCTATTTAAAAAATCTGCTCTTTTATATCTTTAGAATGTCTGTCACATTTTATATTTAATGGCCTTTCTATGACTTTAATCATTTTAAGTACATTATATAGCTTTTTAGATAGCTTTTAAAACTGGAGTTCCTAGGGAAGAGTATATAGCCTTCAGTTTATTGTACTCTCTGACTCTTGTACATGGTGAAAATTTTTCTTGTGCATTTGTAATTTGTGATTGAGAGCTCATTCTCAGCAGGCCCTTATCTGATCTATGGGAATTTTGTGTGTCCTGGATTGAAGGTATGTCTTTCTCTGGAAGTTTTGTGTCTGCTTCTTTTAGATTCTCCATGGGTATTCCTGTTTGGTACTGGTGTTTGAGTTCCTACTCAACTTGGGGATTCTGGGGAGACGTGGGTAGTATAAATTTTGAAACCCAAACCTTTGTGATGGCAAGTTCTTGGTATTGATTTTCAGAGAATTATTTTCTTTTAACAGGACCTACACCAAGTAACACAAGCTCTGTCAATATCTACCTGGGCGCACAGGTGGTTTCCCTCCATCTACCCTTTCATGGAGCAGGGGATGTTACCCTCTCAGAGTCCTAGCTTCATAGGGAGGCTCTCCTTTCCCATGACTCACTTCTCCTGAGTCCAAGACCTCAATCTCTGTACCTTTCTAGGCATTAAAAACTCTAACACCTGTGTCATCAAGATAACTTTTCATTTCCTTTTTTGTTTTTGGTCCCTTGAAACACTTTTACTTTCTTGGGAGCTTATCTATATATTTAAAATGATGCTTGCTATATTTGTGAAGCATTTCTAAGTGTTTGTGTGGGAGAGTTGCCTCCTCAGTCACTATGCCCTAGCCACGCTAGTCTTTCTGACAGTTCTTAGTACACATTGTGATCTTCCTTGAATCAAGGCTCTGCATTTAAAAAAATTCCCTCTGCCTGAAATGTTTTCCCATGACTGGCTCTTCCACATCCTTCTGATCTCAGCTTAAATATCATCTCCTCTGTAAGGTCCTTCCTGATCTCATCTCCATAAACAATTTCCATTATCCTCCATCACACCCTCTGCACTTCCTTCATGGAAGTGATCAGGATCTATAACTGCCTTATTTATTTATGTACCTGTTAATGGTCATCATGCCTCCTAGAATAGATGATGAAGGAATCTTATTTGATTCGTCCCACTCTGTATCTCTAGCATCTACAATAATGTCCAACACATAGTAAATTTCCAATAAACATCTACTGGGTGAATAAAGGAATGTACCAAAGCTGCAGGCTCTCAAGAGACTCCACCCATGCCCAGAGCACACTCACAATAGGGCCATCATGTTCTACAGAGCTAGGAAATGTACATCCCCATGGCCTGTGTGCCTAAACTCTTTCCTTGTTCCCCTGCCCCAATTCTAATACTCAGAAAATCCAGGCCCAAGAAAAAAATTTAGGCCCCAGCAAAAAGAAAAGTGGAATTTGCATACAACTTTTAATTATAATCAAACCATTAGATTTCTCTCCGTGATAGGTCTCCAGTGGAGATTATTCTCACTTTGTGCAAGCCTTGGCCCTAGGTACAGGCTTTCAGGAACCAGGTACCTGCCTGCATTAACTGAAGTCCGACAAATCTGTGTCCCAGCTCCCCATGGAGGGGATGCATTGAGCTAAGAGGTATGTGAGTAAATAAAAGTAGCACACGGAATCCACATGAAGTAGCAAATAATGGAATATTTAAAAAACAAATTAATTTCCCTATTTTGAAAGCAATATAATCACTTTCCAGGAGCTCTAAATACAGAAAAAAGAAACCACTCATAATTTAAGACCTACCATAAGCCTCAGTAATCATTCTAGTGCATATTTGTCTGGTGTTTAGAATTATGTTTGGCTTTTTTTTTGGCCATCATTACTGAGTACTTACTATATGCATGAGTTCAGGGTATACAGTGCTCTGAAGTAGGTGTGATTTCTTACTCCAGTTTTTAAATGCGATCACAAGGGCATAGACAGGTCAAGAAACTGGCTCCAGGTCTCAGGCAGGCAAGTGGGCAAGTGAAAGTTTGACCCCAGGTCTGTCTGATTCCAGACCCCGTTCAAGCCTTTTCTTGCAACTCTGATATTATACTGCCTCTTTTCTATGGAGCTGTGATCACATTTAACTTTGTAGTTCTTTTTTTTCCCCCACTTATTTTCATAAGCTGTTTTTGTCCATTCTTAGATAGTCTTTATAAGCACCATTTTTAATGACCAGCAGGAGAATATCTGATCACGATTTCCTCATTCAACAAGGGCAAACAGACCACCTTGGGGAACAATTTAGACTGATCTTGTAAAATGGAACACTTGCCAATCTATGACTCAGCAATTCCTCTCCTAGGAGCACATCCTAAAGAAGATCTTAGATGTAGGTCTCACTTCCTATAGACAAGACTGTTCACAGGAGCATTGTTCATAATGGAAAAACTAGGAAAGACCCACAAATCCATCAACAGGATGGATACTCTCAGTAGTATCTGAATACCTACAGCTACATGCAATGACATGGGTGAATGTTGCTAATATCATACTGAGTGAGCAAAACAAGTCTCCGAAGCACAAAAAGAAGCAAATCTAAGCAATCTATTCTTTGGACACTCATACTTGACTAGTAAAACTGTATAAAAAAGGCAAGACAGTGAGAAACACAAAATTCAGAACGTATTCCACTCTGAGTTCAATGTACTAACTCATTTGGTAAATATTTATTGAGCAGCTACTAAGTCCCAGCTCCTCTGCTTGCCCTTCATAGACAACAACTTATTTACTCCTCACTTCAACTCTATGAGCTATTTACTAATATTAGTAGCCTTTTACACATGAGGCAACCAGGGCTCAGAAAAGGTAAGTGTGATGCTTAATTGTATGTGTCAACTGGACTGAGCCATGGGATGCCCAAAACATTTGGTCAAACATTATTTTGTGTGTTTCTACGAGGGCATTTTTGCATGAGACTGATGTTTGAATTAGTAGACTGAATAAAGCAGAATGCCAACCTTAATGTAGTTAGGCCTTAGCCGATCAGTTGAAGGCCTGAATAGAACAAAAAGGCAGACCCTCCCCCTGAGTAACAGAAAATTCCTCTTGTCTAACTGCCTTTGAACTGAAACATCAGCTCTTCCTGGGTCTCCAGCTT
Source organism: Eschrichtius robustus (assembly GCF_028021215.1). Taxonomy (NCBI): domain Eukaryota; kingdom Metazoa; phylum Chordata; class Mammalia; order Artiodactyla; family Eschrichtiidae; genus Eschrichtius; species Eschrichtius robustus. Next base: position 11,212,762 of record NC_090826.1, on the reverse strand, counting down.
ACCCACTCACTCTGCAGATGTTGGGACTTGCCAGTCTCCATCATCGCATGAGCCAGTTCCTTGTAATAAATCGCTTTCTGTGGATATATACATACATCTCATTGGTTCTGTGTCTCTGGAGAACCGGACTAAGAGAGTAAATAATTTGCCCAAGTGCCACATGGCTAGGAAGTAGTGAAGCAGGTCTGCTGGATTCCAGAGCCAGAATGCTTATCCATTCTACCCTACTGCCTCTCCAACACAGCACAGAACTAGTCTTATAGGACTCCTAAGATTCAAAGAGAATTTTAAGTGTCAAAACTTTATAATCTGAATGGACAGGCTTTCCTGAAAACCTATATGATTCTTAGTTTAGATGCTTCACAAATCATACACTTTCTTCTCTGCTGGGCATACAACCAATTTCTAACATCACATTTGGACTTTAACAGGCTCATATCCAATACAAAGTATCCTGCATTCCTCACTGGTTTCCATCAGAGTAAAAGAGGAAGAATCTGCATTTCAAATCATTGTGTTTGTTGTTATGACAACACACAGCCTGGATCTGTTCTGAGAAGCAGTATGCAAAGTCCTAAGTTTGAAAGCATTTCGATTATGTGATTCAGAAGGTTTCTCAAAGAGGTGAGTCTATTCACATACACTGCCCCACCCCCCCGCCATCATGCACAAAGATGAAAATGTTTCTTAGCTACCTTAATGCAATGTAGAAAACATAAAGAATGCGCAAAATCGTATAAAAAAAGAAGCTCTCCCAGCAGGGAGGCTGAGCATTTGCTCTTTCTTCCTCGCTCATCTTTACAATAATGTGACAAAATGTCAGGCACCAGATAGAACAGTGAAACCTGATTTCTTCTATAAGAAGTTTCTGAGTGTCCTTCAAGTCAACTTTCCTTATTCTTTTACATACATACCCGTCAGTGACAGTATATGTTTTTCATTTGCGTATATGTGTTTCATTCCATAGTTTGGGGTGTTTGTTGTTATTGGTCACTCATGTTTTTGAGAACTTTTGATTCATTCCTTTAACTGTGTTAAGTAATCATCTTATGAATAGAGCCCATTGTTTCTCTCCTATTTATAGAATTTAAATTGTTTCTATGTTTTTATTTTCCTTCCCAGAGTAAACAATACTGCAGTGAACATCTTCATGGACGCCTCTTTAGCCTTTTTTTTCCAGTTTAACTAGATCCTGCCCATCAAGGAAGTTGTTCCAGCATACTCTTCCAACAGCAGTGTATGCAAGTTCCTGTTTCCCCATCCCTCACAGATGCTTGATATTATCAGATTTAAAATTTTCCTCAATGGGTGGCTGTGAAATGATATCTTGTTGCAGTTCCCATACTGCCAGAGAGGTTGAGCCTCGCCTTCTGTGTATGCTGGCTTGGCCAATTCACATTCCTTTTCTGTTCTGTTTTTTTTTTTTTTTTTTTCTTTTGCTCTTGGTTGTTAGTCTTTTTCTTATTGATGACTTGAAAATTGTTTATATATTCCAGATACTAATTTAGTTATAGATTGCAAATATCTACTGCCAGTCTGTAGACTGTCTTTTAACTTTGCTCACAAAAAGCTTTTATTTGGAATGAACAAAATTTATTAATGTTTCATTTGCTGATTTTTTTGGGGGAGTGGTGGATGAGGGGTCTTTACTAAGAACTCCTTCCCTTGCCTGAAGACTTAAATATATTTTGTTCCATTTTCTTCTAATAGAGTTAAAGATTTATCTTTTGCATCTGGGTCTTTGATCAATCTGGGTTTTATTTTGTGTATGGGGTCAGGTAGGGATATAGTTTCACTTTTTTGTTCATATGGAAAGTTAATTCTCAACATCATTTATAAAAGTATTTAATGGATCATATTTTCCCTACTAGTCTGCAATGTCAATTCTATCATGTATTACATTTATATATTTGTTTGTGTCAATCTGTGAGATCTTTATTCTCTTCCATTAATCTATTAATCTGTTTCTGTATTACTCTCACACTGTTTTCATTATGATAGCATTAGTCCTGGTAACTGATAGAGCAGGTCCTTTCTTGTTGGTCTTTTTCAGAATTTTTTGGCTATTCTTAGATGTTTACTCTTTTCTAGGAATTTTAGAATTGGTTTGTCAACTTTTGTTCCCCCCAAAATTCTGTTAGGACTTTGATTGAACTGTATTGAACTTATGATTTAATTTGGGGAAAATTGATATTTATGATTTTATATGTTGATTCTCTCATCAAACAATATTATATGGATTCTATTTATTTGAGTCCTTTATGTACTTTAATAACATTTTTAAATTTTGTCTATAAAGTTCTTCTAAGTCTTTTGTTAGATTTATTCATAGTTAGAATAGATCATAGAATTGTTAAGAGAGTAAAGATAGAAGATGTAAATCCTTAGAACACTGGAAAGAACTCAGTAATAACAATTATTAATACTGTCTCAGGGACTACCCTTGTGGTCCAGTGGGTAGGACTCTGTGCTCCCAATGCAGGGGCCCTGGGTTGGATTCCTGGTCAGGGAACTAGATCCTGCATGCATGCAGCAACTAAGAGTCCACATGCTGCAACTATAAGATCCTGCATGCCGCAACGAAGATCCCATGTGCCATAACTAAGACCCAGAGCAGACAAAATAAATAAATAATAAATAAATAAATATTTTAAAAAATGTGCTGTAGGTGCTTAAGCATCTCAATAAATATCTTTAAAAAAATACTGTCTCATAAATTTGTTGATATTATAAACAGGCTATTTTTGAAATTATATTTTCTAATATATTTTATGGTTTGTAAGAAAGCTATTCATTTCTTTAAAGACATGGACCTTGTATGCAACAACAGTTTTTAATTCTGGTTCTAAAATTTTATGCATAAATCTTACTTTTTCTACATAGACAGTTATAACTTCTGCAAATGAAAATATTGTGTTTGCCTTTTCAATTCTTATGCTTTTTAAATCTTTTTCTTGTTGTACTGTATTGGCAAAAACTTCAAATATAACGTTGAATAATAAATGTGAAAGCAGGAGTCCTTGCCTTGTTCTGAGCTTTACTGGGAATGCTTCTACAATTCACTGTCGAAAATGATGTTTGTTTCCAAGTTTTGGCAGTTATTTTATCAGGCTAATGAAATTTTTATCTATTTTCAGTTTGGTAAAATGTTTCCTATTTTTTAAACAATTATAAATGTGTTGAAATATATCAACTATTCCACATAGTTGGATCACTATTCCACATCTGGATGTGGATCACTATTCCACATCTACTGAATTAATCATGTTATTTTTCCTTTAATTGGTTAATGTGTTGAGTTACACTGATAGATTTTAAGGCTTCATACCATCCTTGCATTCTTAGTGTAAAACTCATTAGTCACAATGTATTTATTGTAATAATCTTCTGGATTCAATTTGCTGATACCTTATTTAGGATTCTTCCATCTGTGTTCTATAAGTCAGACTGACCTGTAATTATACTTTCTTACACTGGAAGCCTCATAAAGTTGGTCTTCTTTACTCTTGTGCTTCTTCTGAACAATTTGTATAAGAAAAGTATTATCTTCTTTTTCAAGCTTTGGTAAAACTCTTTATCACCTTCTGGGCTCAGGGTTATCCTCTCTACTAGGAATTCTCTTTCCTGATTTGAAAAATTCCTAAGTTTCCAGATCTCATTCAAATGTCATCACCTCTCTGAAGCCTAATTTGAATCCTTCCCTCTCCACCACCCACCCCCTTACCCTCTTAGGAAATCCACTGCACTCGCTCTCTCCCTGGCAGCCTCAGACCAATTTGTTTCTTCCATGCTTGCAGCATTCATGCTTCATTTTTTAAAAAATTTATTTACTTTTGGCTGCATTGGGTCTTCGTTTCTGTGTGCGGGCTTTCTCTAATTGTTTCTCTTCGTTGCGGTGCGTGGGCTGCTCATTGCGGTGGCTTCTCTTGTTGCGGAGCACAGGCTCTAGGCGTGCGGGCTTCAGTAGTTGTGGCTTGCGGGCTCAGCAGTTGTGGCTCGCAGGCTCTAGAGTTATGCTCCATTTTTTGGGACACATCCCCATCCCTCTCAAAGTGCCTAGCACAGGCCTTTCTCTTAGATGTTCAGCGTGCATTTGTTAAATGAATGTCTATATAACGTTATTGCCCGTGCTCCACATCCCAAATACAGACACACACACACACCAGGCAAATAGGAATACCATGAGAAAAAAATGTTTTTATGTTTAATCTGTTTCTGATGCTAATTCTTATGATCTAGCCACATCTGGCAGAGCCTTGCTCTTATGCAAGAAATGCCATTACTTAGGCTCCAAAGTGATAGGCAGTGCAGCAAGGGCCAGGCCTGGGAGAGCACAGCTAGGTAAAAACATTTATGGATGTTTTTGGGGATTAATGGCCCGAATAAAGCTTCTGCATTAACATACTTATCACAGAGGTTTATTACTCTGTACACAAGTAATTACAGTACCTGTTACAGTCAGTGGCATAGCTTGGACACAGGGACCCATTCCGTCCCTGCCATACCAGCTGAGTGTGGGGAGGTGAATGAATACTGGTTAAGAAGCTGGAGAGCTGGATTTCAGTCCCAGCCCTACTACTGGTTCTGTGTCCTTGGGCTACATGCATCTGTACAATGCATGGACTCTGAGAGAAAGCATCTCCCAAGGAATGCATATTCTAATGGGTGGACTAGACAAGATGATTTCTAATTGTCTGTCTAGCTCTATGACTTTATGATTTACAAGAGCTTAAAATACAAGGAGCACAACACTGAAAGCCTGGCTTGACAAGCTTTAAATTCATTGACAATGGGACTTCTCTTGGCCAAGTTATTTTCACATCGCTATTAAATATGCTTATATTTCCTCCTCTGTGATTCTTTTAGGACAAATACTGCCTGAGCTGGCATCAAAGAAAGACTTGTGAGTGAAAGTGTTCCCCAAACACTTTGTCCCTCTCCCACATACCCCAAGGAGCATAGGAGAAATTGTTCAGTACATCTGGAAGCCAGGGGAACTTACCAGAGGCCTGGGTTTTGGGGATTATCACATATTTGGGAAGGAGTGCAGGTGTCATCCACCAAATGGATGAAATGACTGTGAAATCACTCATTCTTTTTTTTTTTAATTGAACAACTATTTACTGAGCGCTTGTTATGTAAGTCTACTAAGTTATGTGAGAGATGATGAGATGAATATGACATGGCTACTGTCTTCAAGGAGCTCACAGCCTGGTATGGTATTGGAGCAATTCATTCATAAAGGGTTATGAGGAAGCCAGAGGAGGAAGAGGTAACTGACAAACAGAGCCTCAGGGAAGCCCTTCTACCAGAGGTGATATGGAACAAGGTAGCCTTGAAGAATAGGTCAGGCTTACGATTGCAGGGCAGAGGATGAGGGAGGGGAAATCAGTATTGACTGGAGGGAACAGCACATGCAAAGATTCTCAGGTGGCAAAATAGGGGCAGGTAGGTCATTCCTGATGGCTTTGAGATAGTCATGTGACTGACCTCAAATGCCTCCCACTGGTGAGTCATGAATCCATCTCAATGCCCAGGATTGGTCCTAATGGGTGGCCATGTGTGTGTTGTCATGGGAGTGCTGAATGCCTATTTGTCCTTAAATTATCTTTACCAATGACTATGAGGGTGTTTGGGTTTTCTATCATTAAATTCACTATTCCATGATGAAATATTATTTAAGAAACATATTTGGTTAGCAGCAGAAAGGTTACCTAGGAGAGGTCATTTATTAACAAATTACCTGTTATATAAAAATCCTTGTCCAGAGGTAGCAAGTGCTCTGTGTGGGGAAGGACACAATGATATTCTGGGCATCTGTGGTGGTGGTGGTGGTGGCAACCCCAAGACTTTGGAAGAGATGAAATTCCTGGGTTATCTGGTTGAAAAAGTATATAAGAACACCAAGGCCTAGATGTGGGGAGAAGAGGGAGGAAACAAAAAGGGGTCTGTACCCTTCAGGTGACTGTCCACACTGGAGTCACTTGGTTGATGGCTTCTCTCTTCCCCATCACTTCTACATGGGGAGAAGGAGTAATGCCATCAAAAGGTTAATGCCTATTTCTCAGAGAAGATAAAAACAAAAAAATAGTCCTCTCAGAATTCTAAAGCAATCTTGATTGCATTTCCTATTTTTAGAAAAGTGAGCTCATCTCATGCTAAGATGGAACATCCCTTTTATTTAACAGTGGAGTTAATGCCACCTGGGCCTTAACCAACCTCACCTCCAGCCTGCTTTCTCCAAGTCTCAAGCCCTTTGGAAGGAATAACAGCAAACACTTCTTCAGTACTTCCTCTGTATCAGGCACTGTTTGAAGTACTTTATATGCATTAACCCATTTAATACTCATAATTGCCCTGTATGATACTGTTATTATATCCATTTTATAGATGAGGAAATTGAGGCTTCTTGCCTAAGGTCACACAAATAGTAAGTAGCAGAGGCAGGAATAAAATTCAAGAAGTCTGGATATACTCCATGCATTTAAACACTCCACTCAACTTTCTTTCTAGGAAGAGTATAAATCATAATGACTACCCAGTAATTAAGCTGTATCAGTTAGCTATTGCTGCATAACAAAGCATTCCAATACCCAGCAGCATAAAACCACAATCATTTATTACTATAACTCATGAATTTGTAGGTAGGTTAGGGAGTCAGCTGGTGTAAGCTGGGCTTTGTTTATCTTGGCTAAGCTCATTCGTGCAGCTACAGCTCAACTGCAAGCTTTGTCCTAGGCTAGAAATGGCTGGGCCACCTCAGCTGGGGCAGTTTAGCTCCATAAGTCTCTTATTCTTTTCCAGTGATGCAAGAGAACAAGAGGAGTCACATAAGGGCTTTTGAAGCCTAGTCTCAGAACTGGCACACTGTTATTCCACCTTCTTCTACTGGTCAACGTGAGTCACATGACGTCATGGAGTGAATGTTTGTGTCCCTGGCAAATTCACATGTTGAAGTCCTAACCCCCAGTGTGACTATATTGGGAGGTAGGGCAATTAGGTTTAGATGAGGTCATGAGGGTAGGCACCCCACGATGGGATTAATGTCCCTATAAGAAGAGGAAGAGACCCGAGTTCTCGCTCTCTCTGCCATGTGAGGACCCAAGAAGGTGGTATCTGCAAATCAAGAAGAGAGGTCTCAAAAAAAAAAAAAAAAAAAAAAGAAGAGAGGTCTCTCCAGAACCCAACCAAGCAGGCGCCCTGATCTTGGACTTTTAGCCTTCAGAACTGTGAGAAATACATTTCTGTTGTTTAAGCCACCCACTCTATGGTATTTTGCTATGGCAGCCCAGGTTGACCAAGGCACATGGGAAGAGAAAATATACTCCAACTTCATGGGAGTTCCTCTCATAACGTCACATGATAAAGGGTCCAGATACAGGGAGAACTGAAGTGGGGCCATTACTGTAATCAATCCACGTAAGTCTTACAGAGGCACACTGGCTCTAGGCTCTTGAAAAGAGGGAGAAGTAAACCTTCAAAATCCAATGTCACTGAAATCACTGAAGGAGGAGTATATAGGAACAGAGATGGAACTTTCTATATATCTTATTTATTTTTTAGATGTCAATCTTGTTCTAAGTAAAAAAGACTCAGAGCAGAGAAAATGGAATCTGTCTAAAAAGATGGCTGACATAAGTGGAAAGACATTTAGGTGACAGCACTTTTTCAATCTTACTGCTATAAACAGACCCAGGCTGTACAGCTTTAATTGAGTGGCATACTTCCCCGCATTTATCATAGATGTTTATGACCAACCCAAAGTTTTCTTCTACACTTATAATGATGTGTCGAAGGGGTAAGATGAGGACAACACTAGCCCGTTTCTCCATTTTAGATTATCTTCCAGAAACTCAAGTACACAGCCATAGAAATTATCTCCAGTAATTTCAAGTTGGCAGAGCCAGGCTAATTATCTGCAATTTTATCTGTCAAAATAGTTTTGAAAACTGTCATGTGTTTGGGGAGTGAGTCTGATGGGAGCGTTTCTCCAAAGCTCTGGAACTTTCACAAGTTTGAAAAGGTGTCAGACATTGGTCTTTCACTATCCTTTTTTTGAGCCCCCATGTCTGAGCCATATGGTCACAGTCTGTGGCCGGTGGGAACTTGGCTCTGCCCTGTCTAAGCCACAGCTGAGACCACAGCAATTCCTATAGGTGACCAAGGCAGAGCAACTGTGTGTACAGTCATGTGAATTGCCCTGGAGGCATGAGCATACTTTATCCAAGGACTCACCTTCAGGGTGCACCAGTGTAAGACTTAAGTCCTACGAAGCTTCATTATGGCTGGTGCTGCTCTGATTGGTCAGTGCTGTTCAGGTTGTTGGATACCTTACATATCCTTCTCCTAACTCTGTCTGAGATATTCTTGTTGCCTCTCCAAATCCACTCTCATCTTTCCCTGGGAGGCTGAATTTCTGGATCAAGTATGCCCTTGCCTTCCAGCTTCTTACCGTGTTGGCCATGATTAGGGTGCAGGCACTGGCAGGGGACCGAAAGGTGAGAAGGAAGGAGTGGGGTATGTTAGTCCCCCAGCTGTCCTTTGTAACAGCTGGGCAGCAGCTGCCTCACCCACCAGGGGCCACAGTTCCCACCAGTCCCAGCACAACTCGTTCTCTGGTTTCTAAGAACCACTGCCTGACCCCTAGTCATAAGAGCACTCCCTCAGCCCAGAGTGCTTCCCTGGCTCTTACTGATCTCCCTTAAACCTGATCTTACCTTTGTAAATAGACCCTAAATTAAAATCTCCTCAATGATCCCATTTGACTGCACCATCTGTTTCCTGCCAAGACTCTATTTTCCAAAAAAACAGTAGTGATGGTGGAGAACCCAATGATATGGCTTATATATCAACAGAGACTCCTATTCTATTTGTGGAGATAAGGAGATGCCTCTAAAACAGAACCACTTCCTTCCCTCCCTTTCCTCTCCCTCCTTCTCTTCTTCCTTCCCTCCCCCTCCTCTTGGGGCCTCCTTCTCTTTCTCTCACCTCCCCTCCCTTCTTTCATTCTTCAGCTCTAATTAGAGCCTGTTCTGTACCAGGCCCAGTACGAGGTTCTGGGGAGACAGAGATGAGTTAGACGGTCTTTGACCTCAAAGAGCTCCCAGCCTAGGACTTAACTTATCCTGGAAGCACAAAGATTGCACCAAGCAGAGGTTCTCAAGTCCACAGACCTGGGTCACATCCCAGTCCTGTCACTCACCAGCTGAGTGACGTTGGGTATATTATTAGTCAAACTTATCTGCTGCTGTTCCCATATGCATAAAACAGGAACACTTCCTGCCTATCTCATAGAGTTCTTGAGAGCTTTCAGCGAGATAATATATCTAAAGACCTAATGCCATGCCCAGCATACAAAGGTGGAGATAACCAGTGGGATTGTTCTCTTTTCTTTAATGAAGGGAAACAATGACAGTATCACTTAGTGAAGGAGAGTGTTGAGATCTTAGGCAAGCTACTTAACCTCCCAGTTTAATGGGGCAAATAGAAACTACCTTCTACCCATAACCCAGAGGGGTCATGATGATTATACGTGAATATGTGATTATGTAAGTAAATGTATATTATATATACGTCTGTATATGTATATTATATATGTATGTATAAGGTTCCAGATTATAAATATAGTAAGTATCAACCAAATACCAGCACATATTATTATACAATGTTGGTGTAGTTTTCAACAAGCTCTTCACTTGTTTCCTTCAATCACTGGACAGGAGACCTTCCCACCCCACCTCATCCAAGGGCCCCCCACTATTTATTTACTGAGAACCTTGAAATAGTCTGGCCAGGAGAATATTGGAAATCAATTTGTCTGCTGAAATGGCAGGGATGGCAAGAGGGTCCCCGGGTCCCAGGCCATTGTCATTCCCATGGATATAAGAATACATGACATTTTAACACCCTTACAAGCTCCCACACCTTGTGAGCCTACTAAGGAAACAAGAAATCATCATCATGAACACTGATTCTCTTACTAAGCACACCCTTGTGCTGCTGGGGGGTGGAGAGTCCCTGCCATCAGAACTGAGCTTTTCCTCCATCCTGCCTGTGTGATGGCAGGAGGACATCAAAAAGCCTGAAGCAGCTGCACAGTGTCAGATAAATGCCAGTTGGGACGGCTTGCCTTTGATCATCAAATCCTTACAGCAAAGCTTTAAGTCTCCTGGTATCATTAAAATTAGTTTAAAGGGCTTCCCAACTGCTTTTTTCAAAAATTTCCCTCCACACGAGGAGTTTGCAGGTTCAGCTTTCCATGGATTTCATAAGATTCACCCAACTCAGGTACTGTATGATAGCAATGGTGTCCCAGAGGCCTTCTGAGAAAACATCTGTCAATGCTAAATCTCAGGGAGCAAAATATTAATTAACTTAATATTAATTAAAATACTTATGCTGGAGAGGGCAGCACAAGTTACTCCTGCAAATGTATGCCCTGGAAGAAGCACGGAATGGCCGGACACCAGTTACAGCAAACTCATTGTGAGATTGCATTTCACCATGAACTGTTACATACAAAGCCTGCGTTTCCCTGATGTTAGAAGCATGGTTTATTTTCACAGTCCTGGAGGCACAGGGAAGATGCTTAGCACCATGTGACTCCTCTAAAACTAAACTACGTATGCAAGAGTTTATGACCTAAATGTTTTTATTTATATACATTTGTTCTTGCTATGTACTGATGTAACTATTATAATGATACTAATACGGCAATACCTACCATTTCGTGAGCATCTACTCTGAGCCAGGTACTTAAATGCTTTACAGGAATTATCTCAGGGTTCTCAAACTTGTGGAACAGACAAATAAGAAGTGCAATACAAAGGGGTTCCTTGGGCGAAGAGGTTTGAGAAAGTGCCTATTTGGGGCTCTGACCTCTACAGAGCCTTTGATAGGCTCTGTAGCCTGTGTGTGAAGGCCGGCCTTTTGGTTTGGCCTTGATGAATGTCTTCAATAGAACTCAGAGCAGCTGTGTTAGGACCTTAAAGGAAAAAATGTTTGAGTTTGGACAAATTATCCAGCAGTGAAAAACAGCCTGCTGGGCTGTAGAATGCTCCCTTCTCCCTGCACTTGACCATGTGTGTACCACCCACTGCACACATCAAAACACATTCCCAGGGAAGAAAGCAAGCCAAGGGCAAACAATGTCCTTCATTTCCACCAGAAGCCCCCCCAACTCGAATACAGATGCACTTATTCTGTAGACTGAAGTGGTGGTGCTCTGTTTGGCCCCCGTTAGAATCACCTGGGGAATTCCAAAAAGAGACAGGATTCTGATTCAATTGGGCTAGACCAGCAGTTCTCAGGGCAATTTTGCTCCCACCCCTCTCACCCCAGGCGACAATGTCTGGAGACATTCTTGCTTGTCATGACTGGGAGAAGGGTTTGCTGCTGGCATCTCGTGGGTAGAGGGGAGGGAGGCTGCTGAACATCCTACAATGTACAGGGTAGTCTCCCACCCCTCCCCACCCCCCAAACAGAGTGTTATCTGGCTCCAGATGTCAATAGCGCCACCGTTTGGAAACCTTAGGCTAGATCAAGGCTCAATAAGGCCAGAGACCCTGTCTGCCTTGTTGGATGCTGGGTCTCCAGCACTCTGCACAGGGGCTGGCACGAAGTAAGCCTTTACTAAATGCCTGAAGACTGACTAATCAAATATGAACTGAATCCAAGCAACAGGAGAGATTAAAAAGTACCACCTCTAAGAGTCAAGGTAGGATACCCTTCAATTTCTCCCTATTAGAGGCATCACAGAGACTTGAGAAAGATGAGTCATTATGGGATATACTATATACATACATTGCTACCTTATATATCCTTACCTTCTCCCTCCAAAACATTTGAAAAAGAAATAACTTTTTTGTTCTTTATGATTTTCTTGTCTTCTCTGAAAGTCTGTGTTATAAATTAAATGTTTGTACTCCCCCAAAATTCATATGTTGAAATACTAACCCCAAGGTGATGCTATCAAGAGGTGGGACCTTTTGAAGGTGATTAGGTCATAAGGGTGGAGCCCTCATGAATGGTATTAGTGCCCTTACAAAAGAGATCCAGAACTTCCCTGGTGGTCCAGTGGTTAAGACACCGTGCTTCCAATGCAGGGGGCGCAGGTTCGATCCCTGGTTGGGGAACTAAGATCCCACATGCTGCATGGCACGGCCAAGATGTAAAAATTTAAAAAAATTAAAAGTAAATAAATAAAAAGAGACCCAGAGAGCTCCCTTGTCTCTTCCACCATGTGAGGTTACAGCAAGAAGATGGCTATGAACAAGGAAGCAGTCCTTCACCAGACAATAGATCTGCTGGTGTCTTGATCTTGGACAACTCAGCCTCCAGAGCCATGAGAAATAAATGTTCATTGTTTAAGCCACCCAGTCTGTGGTATTTTTGTTACAGCAGCCTAATGGACTAAGACAGCCTGTCTCTGAAGACTTTGGCTCAGGAGGTGAAGAGGTGAGAACTATATTTAATGGAGGAAAAGCAGAGACGACCTTCTGCTTCCACACCTTGGCCACACTCATAATACTTTCCATGACACTGAAGGAGCCTGTTGCTGCTGGAATCTGTGGCAGCTCCCAAGGACAAGTCATGCTCCTGGATGCCAGAATCCATGGCTACCTGGTAATGATTTGTTCCAGGCAGGGATCTGAAGACATGAGGCTGAGAATTGTGCATGCAAGTACTGTAACCCTATATCTACCAATTAATGTCTGGGGTTGAAATTGTGAGGGCTGCAAAAGAGGAATAAAAGACTCAGAAATACCCTGGCCCCCCAAAAAGAGAATAACCAAATGCCTAAATGCTGTGAGAAGTCAGGGTCCCGGTATGTGTCTCTCAATTCCATTTCTGTCACTGATTATATACACAAAGTTAATAAGTGGGTGGCTTACACCGGCTGTTAATGGAGATGGTGAGATTTCTGGGGACTCTTCCTTTCTAATCACTTTTCTGATTATATTTTGAAGGTGGTGCCAATAGGATTTCCTGGCAGATCAGAAATGGGTGTGGGAGAAGGAATGAATGGGTGGTGAGAAGAGTGGGATGTCCACTGGCCGAGACAGAGGACAGATGGGAGGAGCAGGTTGGGTGTTGAGTCAGTTAAGGTCAAGGTGCCTATTGGATGTCCAAGCTGTGAGGTGGTTCGTTGTCTCTGTGAGTCTGGGGAGAGAGTGGCTGCGGATATAAATATGAGATGAGATGAACAAGAAGTGAGTGTCAGTAGTGAAGAGAAGAGGTTTGAGGGCTGAGCCTGGGGACTGCACCATTTAGAGCCAGAGCCTTAGAGGATCCCTCAGAAGTGACCGAGGAGCAGCCAGATCAGAGGAGGAGAGCCAGGAGAGTGTGACCAGCCTCTCTGCACCACCTCCAGGCTCCCTGCTAATCCAAGGCCCTCCCACCTCTTCCTGGGTATGGCAATGGCCTCCTGCTTATAAACCCCACCCCAGCCAACTCTCAACACATCTGCCAGAGCAGCCCCCTCTGCGTGGACTTTCAAGGGCTCCTGCCTCGCTCCGAGTCAAAGCTAAGGTCCTCATGATGACCTGGCCTCGCCGCCTCTCTGCATTCACCTCCACCAGCAGCACGAGGGCTGTCCTCCCTTGGGGATCTCACACTTGCTGTTCCCTCTGCATGGAATGCTCTTCCGCCAAATATCTACACACTTGCTCTCTCACCTCCCTTAGATCTCTACTCAAATGACCCGTCTCAGTGAGGCCTCCCTAGATGACATCGTAACTCCCTTCAACTCGTATTATTTCCCCCTTCCCAGGGAGGTGGGGTTTCTTTCTTAGAAGTTTATACCATAGATCATTTTACTTATTTATGCGTTTTACTTATTTATCTTATTTTCTGTCTTTCCCACTAGAATATAAGCTTCGGGTGGCAGAGAATTTTGCCTGTTTTACTCACCGCTTTGTCTCCAGAGCAAGATAAATGCATATAGTAGGTGTTTAATACATGATTAATCTAAATCAAAACTTGCTATAATGTTTATTTTTCTTTACATGTAGCAGATTTTCTTGTAATTAGGGGAAAAATAACCAATGAAATTTATATATTTATTTGTTTATCAGAATCTAAAATATGTCCATATCCTTATTTGGCTTTGGTCCATTTACCCTTCTTTTAAATAAGCCTTTTATTGTGGCTAGCTTCAAATTAATTTTTGCAGTAAGAATTAAATAACTGAATTTTATTTCCAACATTGATAATTATGTTCCATGAAATTTATCAGTTCTGAATGAGAGAAACTCCACAACTATCTTGTTTATGTTTGTTTACATCTTGTGTCCCTCCCAGAACATCAGCTCCCCTAGAGCACGAACCTGGTTCACTGATGAATCCCCAGTGCTTAGAACAGCACCTGTTACATAGTAGGGGCTTACTGAATATTCACTGAATGAACAGATGGATGAACACATGAAGAAATGGATTTCAAAATACTGGTCCCTATTAGGCCATAGACAATACATAAACCAGTAGTTCTCAGCTGGGGAGATTCTGCCCTCCAGGGGACATTTGACAATGTCTGGAGGCATTCTTAGTTGTCACATCTGGGGAAGGGGCATACTACTGGCATCTAATGGGTAGAGACCAGGGATGTTGCTAAACATCCTACAATACACAGGACAGTCTCCATGACAAAGAATGATACCCAAATGCCAATAGTGCCGAGGCTGAAAAGCCTAGATTTGAATCAAATAGGTGACTTGTTACTATGTGCTTGGAGCCTAACTTTTTGGCAGTGGAATAGCAGTGGCTCTCCCCACGAGGAAAGTCTCTTGTCTGCCCAAAACAGTCATTATGTTTTGAAACCCTGGTTCTACTGGCCAGGCAGTAAAACCCACCCATGACTCACCAGTAGGCTCAGCGTTAAGTCATCTGTATGGGCACCGCCTACTACTGCCAGTGACCTGTCCCATTGTGAAAAGTGGAGTGCAAAGAGTTGGGATCGTTGAAAATTGAAAGGGGTAGAGGCTGGATTCTCCGCTTGGCGGAATTTCTATTCCTTACATCTTCTGACTGCCATTGCTGCCATGGAGAGCATTTTCTTTGAGCCAAAGGAGAGTGGGACCGATAGCCCTCATAATGCAAGGTCTTTCTGCTGATGTGCTGGCCCCTTGGACCTGCCACCTCCAGTTCCTACAAGGCTCCTCCACATCTGTCACCTCTGAAACAGACAGAAGCTTATGGAATGGACGATTGATGGATAGGAAACCAATTACCGGTTAAAAAGATCTTGATGGTGGGTTGATTCCCACCCCCACGCTATTTTTAAATGTCTATATGATACTGAGCGGCTAGACACCTTAGAATGTCTTCCATTTAAACACCACAGCAAAATGCTATCTTTCCCATGAGCTTTCACTCAGGAATAACAAGAAAGGGAGAATGGGTAAGTAGCTACCTTTCTTCAAGTGTTAAGCAAGATGATATTTCTTCTCCAACGTAAAAAATACATAAATGTCTGGCTGATAGGGAAGATCCTGATACTAAACAAATCCTGTTTGCTACTCGGCACCAGCAGACATACAGCGCCACAGGAGTATCTGCTCTGCAAATGAAAACATACACGGCCAAAACAATTTCATTTCGCATAATGCTTTGTCGCTGCTCTGCTGCAATAATTTTACACCCAGAGTCTAAGGACGAATGTGATCACCTCCATTTATTGAGCACTTACTATGCTTTACCGGATCACCTCATCTAATCACACGATGTGGCTCAGGGCAGTCACGTGATCTGCCCAAGGTTCTGCAGCCAGGATGTGGGGCTGAGTGATGCCGGCTCTTACTGCTTTAGCTTTTATTTCCCATTATAGGAATGTACTCTTTCTGGGTACACTGCATGTCCCGGCCACGCACCTTCGGGAGCTGAAAGCATACTTTCGATGATGATCAAGATGATAAAATTTCCACAAGAAACAAAGAGCCACTGGTTCTTATCCACAGTATTCAGGCGCTGGGTCTTGGGACACTCCCCTTTTCTTATTATTTTTAAAATTTGTTTTATTAAAATTCTTTCCAGCATTATTGATATATAATTGACACACAGCATTGCATAAATTTAAGGTGTACAACGGGTTGGTGCGATACACGTTTATATTGCAAGATGATTACTTCTTTTCTATCTATTGTTTGCATCACACTTATCTGCGTGTTAACTAATGATCTACAGTCATGGCTGGCTGGGATCCCAGGGAGTATTTTCAGCAGGGTCCAGCTTGCATCCAGACTCCAGGGACTCTCATTGTGTTGAACTGATCATGTATACAAGCAGCTCCACATGCCATTCCACAAGGCAACCTCATGCCTTCTGGTGACCATCAGACAGGATGTGCAGAGCAGCTGAGTCCTCCATGGGTCACAGTTCTTAGGGCCTCTCGGTGTCAGCATCTTGCCACAGGAAGTGTGCGACCCCAGTGTTGAAGAAATGTACATAGTTTTCCATAAATATTACTGTAAATATAAGCAGCCCATTTCATCCTGGACCCAGCTGCAGAAAAAGCCATCGACTCCGGCGTGGGGAGGAGGGAGAAGGAAGAAGAGGCTGTTGGTATTGAACTGACTTAGAGAGAGAAATTTCATGGGTCTCCAACATAGCTGGGCTCTACCTGGGGTATTGCCTCTCTGATTTCCCCTTACTTTTGAATCTAACCTCCTACATTCTTATGTGTGTGTGTGTGATGCTACTGCAATTAATAAAAGACAAATTGAAGGTGTTGCTGAATCCATAACAACTTTTTTCATTGTTATTGATTTTTTCAATTAACAGACCCTAAAGCACAACAGTTTTCTAGCAGAGGTCATTGAAATTAGGGGTCATCTTGCAGGAAAAGCCTGAAAACCGCTAACCTGGAGATGCAACCAAGATTCCCAAGCCAAGCTGAAAGTCTGTGTCAGCCTCTACCCTAAAAGACTGAACTGCTCTAGAGCTTGTGTAAAAAAGCCTCGTTGATTGGATTTTCATTCTTTGGAAATTGGCAAATCCCGATACGCTGCATGGGATCACTCTTGGTTAATCAGATTATTCAATTTACCAGCCTCCTTTCTCCCACACCCATTTCCGGGACCTTTCCAGCCTGTGTCTGTTTGGATGCATGCGATTTACTCTAAAATCCTGCAGGAGAGTGAGCATGACGCTAGGTATATGCTGGTTGGTTTAAGCTACTCTCCTGGGCAGGGGGCAGTCAGTGGTCTTGATTGGGAATCTACACTTGCGAGTAAACCCCAGCATTTACTCAGAAAGACCACACTCCTGACGGTCCCCACAAAGCTCCCTCATCTTTCTTCTGAGCTCTCATCAACACCAGACGTTTTGCTAGTGAGCTCAAAGAAGGTCCCAAATGGGTTTTCACTGGCAGAAGTGGGGCTCATTATTTACTATAATGGGTATAAGAAGTGGGTTCTCACTGGTGCAATTAATGGTTTTCAAGATATGTGGTTTTGCTAAAATATCTTCCAGAAGCTCCCCACCCTTTCCTGAAGTAGTTATAAGAATCATGCAGGCACTCTCTTCTTCTCCATTTGGGATGGGCCTTGACACACGAGCCCCACACTGTTCTGGGTCCAGCAGATGGTCAGGGGGATTGCCTGTGCCCACGGTGAGATTAGCTCTATCCACCCTCTTGAAAACTGTCTCATCTGCCTGGGGTGAGGGCTCCACGGGAGGTGTGGCCGGAGCACATACAAGGACAGGCAGGGGGGATTTTGTGGAGCTTACACCACACATTTGTTTTAGGGTCTGTTTTCAGCTCGCTACTAAATGTTTGCCTGTGGTTCAGGGCTTGGTCTGAAATGTGCTTTCATTATAACCCAGTGGCTAGTTTGCAGGTGAGTAGCTAATTCCTAACCCTCTCCAACTACTGGGGACTGTCAATAGCTACCAAAAAGCACTTAATAGATACGCATGCTCAAATTGGCTTATGTCAGCTTATAACACTACCCAGTTAGTTTTGCAAAGATGGGAAGGTTTTTTCCCCATACAAGATCCATTTAGAAAACCTGGATAACCAAATCCCTAGAAAATTTCACCCTACTTAGCACAGAGGCATAACTTTAATATTTGAAAGAATCCTCAATTCCCTATGAAATCAGAAGCCATCTCTCCACCCGACACATTGCCTTGGAATCAGAGAGGCAACACACCACTCCACGCCTGACTCTCCATGCTCCAGGACTGTGTGGGATTCACTCGTTTCCCTAGAGAAAGAAGACAAACTTCCCCTAGGCCTATGAGGCTATATCTGATTCCTAGAAAACTGCCTCTTAGAGTCCTCATCTACTTTTCTAACTTCCTTTGATCCTGTCCTTTTTTTTTTTTGCATGAACTGTAGTTCCTCTAGGTATTCACATGGCTGCCTCCTACTTATTCTGCAGGACTCAGCCTAAATGTCACCTCCTTAGGGAGGCCTTCCTGGGTTACTCTGCCTACGTAGGCTGTTTTCATGTTAGCCTCTAACTCAACCCTCTGTTTCCATCACATGATTTTATATTTTACAATTAATCACTAGTTTGTTTACTTATTGGCCGCTTGACCAACCCACTTGAGTGTAATCTCCTTGAAGGCAAAGTCAAGAAAATATACTTAACACAAGTCATCATTCCTTAGTGACTATAGAAACACTTTCATTGTTTTATTGACCTCAAGTTGATGGTACAGCAATCATGATTCAACAACACTTCGACTATAAGGAATCAAAGAGATGGCCCGAGTTGACCCAATAAAATATAGAGTAGGCATTCATTTAACAATGAATCAAAACATGGGCGGAAGACCTAAATAAACATTTCTCCAAAGAAGACATACAGATGGCCAACAAACACATGAAAAGATGCTCAACATCACTAATGATTAGAGAAATGCAAATCAAAACTACAATGAGGTATCACCTCACACCGGTCAGAATTGCCATCATCAAAAAATCTAGAAACAATAAGTGCTGAAGAGGGCGTGGAGAAAAGGGAACCCTCACGCACTGTTGGTTGGGATGTAAATTGATACAGCCACTGTGGAAGACAGTATGGGGGGTCCTTAAGAAACTAAAAAAAGAACTACCATATGATCCAGAAATTCCACTACTGGGCATATACCCAGAGAAAACCGCAATTCGAAAAGACACATGCACCCCAATGTTCATAGCAACACTATTTTACAATAGACAAGACATCGAAGCAACCTAAATGTCCATCAACAGAGAATGGATAAAGAAGACGTGGTACATATATACAATGGAATATTACCAGCCATAAAAAGGAACGAAATTGGGTCATTTGTAGAGACGTGGATGCACCTAGAGAGTGTCATACAGAGTGAGGTAAGTCAGAAAGAGAAGAACCAATATCATATATTAATGCATATATGTGGAATCTAGAAAAAATGGTATAGATCTTATTTGCAAAGCATAAATAGAGACACAGACATAGAGAACAAATGTGTGGATACCAAGGGGAAGGGGGAGGGTGGGAGGAATTGGGAGATTGGGATTGACACATATACACTATTGATACTATGTATTAAATAGATAACTAATGAGAACATACTGTATAGCACAGGGAATTCTACTTAATGCACTGTGGTGACATAAATGGGAAGGAATCCAAAAAGGGGATATATGTATATATATAGCTGATTCATTTTGTGGTACAGTAGAAACTAACACAGCATTGTAAAGCAACTATACTCCAATAAAAATTAATAAAACCAAAAAACAATGAATCTCTGATATAAACATATCATTTGCTTTCCCAAAGTAAGAATGCAGAAAAATTCCTCTTACTTGTGTTTTTAGACCCTTCAGGTTTACCAAAAAAAACTCCCAAAAAACAAAAACAAAAAAACCCAAAGCTAATAAGGTTGATAAATGAGAGGGACAATTATTCACATTAGTAAGTGATTCTTCTTTTTTCAGAAGGATTCTCTGCCAGGTTCCTTTAAACAGTTGGCTCCTCTCGTGCATTTAGAATCTAACTTGGTTTACAAAAGCATTAATTTACGTGCACATTTTCAGGCCCACTTCCATTGTGAAAAGCTAACTGCATCTTTCATGGGAAGCACATCTGCCTTCCCTCCCAAAGATAATTCTCCTGTTTCTTTTCAGAATACGGTCTTTTTGGAGGGCAAAGCCCGTGTCTCTTGGATGTTTGGTTCTGCTTCCCAGCACCCCAAACATTTTGGGAAGTCAATAAATATTTATTGATTCTGATGAGGCGTACAGAATCAGAGAGGTATTTTCTTATATTCTTGTCTTGTTCTTTATGGGACATTTTTACCAGCATCTGAAAAACGTTCATTAAGAAACTCTTTTCTGGGGGGAAAGGGGTGGGGTGGGAGGAATTGGGAGATTGGGATTGACACATGTACACTATTGATACTATGCATAATATAGACAACTGAGGGGAACGTACTGTATAGCACAGGGAGCTCTACTTAATGCACTGTGGTGTCCTAAATGGGAGGGAAATCCAAAAGGGAGGGGATATATGTATATGTATGGCTGGTTCATTTTGCTGTACAGTAGAAACTAACACAACACTGTAAAGCAACTATACTCCACTAAAAATTAATTAAAAAAGAAAAGAAACTCTTTTCTTCAAACACTTGGCCTCTCAAAGGGACTGAGATGTTTTTTGGAGGCCCTGAGACCACACGTCTCCAACTGAGCTCTTGTTCATCTCCTGGCAGACATTCCACAGACGTAATTCCCCACCCACACATAATTTTCAGACTGTCTCAGCTGCAGGGCATGGTCTTATCCTTGACCCCTAAGAGCATAGATACCTTGGCAAGATGGGGGTAAGCATGGGACTAACGTCTCAAGATCACAATAAAGAATTCATCCATTAGAGGAGTGGGAGAGCAATAGCTCTCAGGTGTGGTTCTAGGACCAGTACCATCAGTGTCTCCTGGGAACTTGTTAGAAATGCAAATTCTCTGGCCCCACCCCAGACCTACTGAATCAACTCTGAAGGTGTGGGTCAAAGCATCTGGGTCTTAAGAAGCCCTCCAGGTGATTCTGATGTTCTCTGAAGTTTGACAACTACTATGCTAGAGGCTCAAGCTTTTTCTTGAGTGATGACTTTATCTCCCACCTCCTGGTCCAAAGCTGCCTGTAATGTTTATTGAAGAGATGAGTTAACTTCATGGCTCCTAAAAGAAATTTCAGGGACTCAAGGCCCCTGGAAGTCCGAGGTTTTTCAGCCCAATAGGAAGACAGGAGGACACAGATGTCAAAGAGGCAATGGGTCCACCGTTCCGAAGGAACAGTAATCTTGTCCATATCCACCTTGGCTTTCCTAACATGCCGCTGCCCCCTCCGCAAGGTGGCCATGTCCCTACCCTCTCCTGGACTGTAGTACTCTTGGTCTTCCATGGCAGGGTGGGCATGGGGGTGTGGATGGGAAGAGGAAAACCGAGACCTAGACTCAGGAGCTGAGAAGCTGGCTGCTGGGGTTGGTTAGGCTCATCAAACAATGACTTAGTGGCCCCCAACCTGCTCCCATGCAGTGCCCAGGCCTCCTGAAGGAAGAAAGGTCCTTGAGGCTCCCCTCAACCCTGCCCAGGACCCATGCTCCCCAGTCCTTCGTCTCCTTCCTCACTAGCCGAGGTGGTCCCTCTACCTCCTTCCACTTCTTCCCAGCCCCCAAGCCCACTCTCTCTCAAGCCTGGTCCTCTGTAGTTTCTGGGAGTAGACAAATGTTCTCTGCAGGACCATTCCACCTGGCATTTTGGTTGGTGCTTCTGTCTTTAGTTCAGTTGTCCATCCTGGGGCTGATGCAAAAACTCATGCCTGATAATGAGGGGCTTCGGAGGGGTAAAAAGACTTTTCATGCCTGTGTGGGGAGGTGGGGAGGTTGGGAAAGCGCCCAGAACACAAAGATTAGTTATATGCATATAATTCCACCATGTGGTGACTAAGTTATTTAACTATTCCATTGATCGTGATTTTGATCAGGTACCACCATGAAAACACGAATTACCATAACAATGGTTTGTTTCTGATTTACATGTTTTTAGCTGAATCAGTATCTCAAAACAGAGAGAGACCCAGATTCTCCTACAGGTGTGTAGAGATGTCGGATTTACTTTACGTGTAACTGGCACTAGGGCTGTGGTCAGATTCATTCCCTCGGGGTCCTTGCTTAGCTTTGCTTCTGTATGAAATACCTCCCCCAGGAGACGTGCTGTGTCTATTGCTCAATGCGTCTTGAAAGGGCAATTCATAGTTCAGAACCCATCCCAGCCTCGGAAGCCTCCTCATTCATTTCTCATTCTTTCCTCGTCACCCTCTAAACACCTCCTTTCTCTGTTACCACTCTCCAGATGGAGGATTCACTCAACAAATCTTGGGGAATGCATTTCAAGGTCCTTCTTTGAAGCAAAATAGATTCGGCTATAAAGTGTCTCCCTTTGGGATGCCAACATTTTAAACACCAGGCATGCACATCCTTTAAGGTAAATACGGGCAGGAAAGCACTTGGATAGTGTTAAGCTTAATGCCCCAGTGTCGAGTGAGGAAATTAAAGAACGAACAATACACTTCTGACATTTCTGCCACTTAGACAGCAGCGGCAGCTTTGCCATCACACGCGCAAAATAAAGAACCTTTCTCCACAGAGGAAATGTTCCGATAGAGGATCTCTCATTTTGCATTTGGAAATGTGTCTCCAGTATGACTCTTTCCTGGGGCTACACTGCAGAAGCACATCTCTCCACCTCTAGTAGGTGTGTGCGTGAGCTAATGAAAGTCAACATTGTTTATTCCACTGCTGGGAAGCCTGGAGCTCCATATTAGCCACTATTTGAAATGTGGTCCAGAGGAAGATAAGCTAGGTAAGATCTGGACCAGAAATGGACCTGCAGAACATAGGGGCTGTTAATGTGCTTGGGGGGAGAGAGAGAGAGAGAGAGAAGAAGGAGGAGGAGGAGGAGGAGGAGGAGGAGGAGGGGAGAGAGGTAGCTAGCATTTCTCCATTTGACCATCCCACAATTTTTTTTTTTTTTACAATGAATTCTCCAGCAGATAATTTGATGAGTTGCTTTCAACAACTATGAAAATCCAGTTGCTGAAAATTAAAGCAATGCTTTCTCTCTTTCTCTCTCTCTCTCTCTTTTTTTTTTTCTCGGTTTGGTTACATAGTCCAGGCAAAGAACCCCAGGAGCCAAACAGCCTGAAGTAGGATTGAGCTGGAGCCCTGGCAGGTAGGATGCCTCACAGGTAATGCCCACCTATGCAAACTGCCCAGATTGCTGGGTCTACTTCCGAGCTATTGACAAAGCTGTTTCTCCAGGTCCCAAAGGTGGTTACGAGGGTCCAGCTATGTTATAAAAATTGTGAGAATTGATTCTGTGTTTGGTGAAACTGTCAGGGATTGAGAAGCTTCATTTGCCACCACATCATGGGAGGGCCTAATGGATGGATCATTCATAAACACTCTGATAACAAAATGTCAACGCGTGCTTCTCGGTAAACAGCTGCTTTTCACGGACTGATGCTCAGAAGTTCAACTCCAGCTCTCAGGGATGTGTCCCATAAGTAAACAGGTTTACACTGGGGTCACTGCTGCTTTCCAAACACAATATTGCTTTCCAGAGCCACAGAGAGGTGCAAGGTAGTGAGTGGTTGAGAAGAAGCCAAGTTTGTCTTTGCCTTCGTCTTCCTTCCTTGCAATGCACCCTCATAGCCATCAACACACACGTATTGAATGCCCTTATGTTTGAGGTGTCATGCTAGACATTTGGTATACGTTGTATCTACCTATTCAGATTTAGATAAAGTCAGTCATTTGTGTCTTCACGGTGGACCTGGATGGTGAACTTCATTTTTCGCAAGTGACTAAAGCTCGGAAGTGGAACAGAGATCTGAACTGAGATCAGACCTCCAAGCTCTTGCTACCCCACCTTTCTCCTTTCAGGCCTCTCGTACTTCATGTGGTCTGGTTCATTCTGATATAATGGGGCCAAGGTTCAGACACAATCGAACTGAAGCATCTCCATGGAACCGAGAGAAAAGGCAGCACTTAGGGGATACAGTGGAGGGAAGTGGGGGGAATACAGGCATAGGTGGGGTGCATATGCAGGGACAGGAGTCTCCCTGGGACACCTCCCCCAAATCACACGACACAGTTGGACGTCACTGCCTTTGCACTAAGCCAGTGCAAGGCTCAGCTTTTGACTGGTTTGCATGGAAGCCAAGAATTATCAGTGGGGAGTGAGAATGTCATTGTTAACGGCTCAGCCCAGATTCTCTAGCTCAGTTGCCCAAAGGGAACTGACATGGGTGACCGGTAGACTGGATCACTACCAGGGTAGCTATGACACTTTTCTTGAAAATCTTCCAAGTTTCCTATAGATGGATGAAGAGCACTGACCATTTAATTGCCCAGGAACTTACCACCCTCTGCACTGCCCCAGCAAAATTTGAACTGGGGACACTGGATTGTTAACAGCCTCAATGGGGATTTAGTCACAACACCTTATTTTCTGTTTGAACAGCCAGAGGGGTCCATAAGAGTCATATACCAAATAAACTACACTTAATTGCTAAACCATTTCCACAGACTTCATGAATATGTTCCCTACTAACTTTCCACTGTAAAGGATTATGTTTAGATCTTTAGTTTTTAAATGGGAACAGCTGCAATGGACTAGCAGGCAGCTCTAATGAACAGATGTATATTTCTAGAGAAATCGATTTTCCTTTTTATTATTACGCCACCAAATTTGGTTTATTTCCAAGCAATTTACATTTTAAGCTGCGACTCACTTATGAACTAACAATAATAACTATGTCCTCCAGGTAGGGAAATTTATCTCAGCAAAAATATCTGCTAAGCAATGCAAAATTTTTAGTTATTATTATTAGCAATATACAATAAGAGGAAAAGCCACACATTACGACCTAACTGCAATGCTAGTCACTTCTGCAGTCTCCTTGGAGGAAGTCTTTCTGTTTTGAGTTGGTCTAGAAAGTATTATATTTTTAACCCATCAGTTCTCAACTGAGCCAATTTTGCTCCTCAAGTGATATCTGGCAATGTCTGAAGACCATTTTGATTGTTATGACTGGGGGAGGGGTGCTGCTGGCATCCAGTGAGTAGAGGCCGGGGATGTTACTAAACATCCTACAGTGCCCAGGACAGCCCCACAACAAGGAATTATCTTGCCCCAAATGTCAGTGGTGCCAAGGTTGCAAAACGTTGCTGTGATGAGTTGAATTGAGTTCCCCTACAAAGATATGCTGAAGTCCTGACTCTCTACTGAGAGAATATGACTTCAAAATGTGACCTTATATGGAAATAGGATCATTTTAGGTATAATTAGTTAAGAGGAGGTCATATTGGAATTAAGGATGAGCCCTTCATCCAATATGACTGGTGTCCTTATAAGACGAGGGGAGACAACATGAAGACAGACACACAGGGACAACACCATGTGAAGATGGAAGCAGAGATTGGAGTGATGCGGCCACAAGCCAAGGAATGCCTGGAGCCATCAGAAGCTGGAAGAGGCCAGGGAACGTCCTTCCCCAGAGGCTTCAGAGGGAGCATGGCCCTGATGAAACCTTGATTTCAGACTTCTGGCTTCCAGAACTCCAAGAGAATAACTTTGTTTTAAACCCCTTCATTTGTGGTACTTTTGTTATGGCAACCCTAGGAAACTTATACACTTCCTTTAAACGAGTGAAACTTTCTTCTTCTTAGAATGATAATAGTTATATTTAACTAGGAAAATATACTGTTTCCTCATTATGAATCCCTTCCCCATACATTAGTATGCTAAATAACTCTGTTAGGGAGGGATCACAATTCTCATTGTGAGAGAGATAGAGATAAATAACAGCAGTAGTTGCCATTCCTCCAGAGCTTTCCTATGCCAGTCTCCATGCTATGTTTTTTACACACATCATCTCATGTGACTGTTGCAGTGACCCTTGGGGACAGCTACTATGATTACCTTCATTTTGCAGTGGAGGAAACTGAGGCACAGAGAGGTAAAGTGCATTTCCTAAGGTCCCACAGGCAGTAAGTGGAGGAAGTTGCAAACCCAGCAAGGCTCCAGAGCCCTCACTCTTATCCACATGCTCTCTGGCTCTGAAGTGCAACCAATCAGTGCCAATGGCAGGCCCTCGTCCAGCCAAACTCCATGGCCCTGTTAAGAACAC
Organism: Eschrichtius robustus; assembly: GCF_028021215.1. NCBI lineage: Eukaryota > Metazoa > Chordata > Mammalia > Artiodactyla > Eschrichtiidae > Eschrichtius > Eschrichtius robustus. Next base: position 11,186,598 of record NC_090826.1, on the reverse strand, counting down.
ATCTCTAATGAAGAGGGCCTTAATATAAAGCAGTTCCAGAACCTTATCCCACAAGAAAAGGATTCTGAGACAAAAGGAGAGTGGAACCATTTCATACTACATCGCTCTCTTTGAGATTCAAAAATGTCATTAGTAAAGGCTCTGATAAGGTGTGCATTAAAAAAAAAAACAACAACACTGAACCCTGTTTGTTGTGTTAATCCAGTGGTTCCCCAAATTATTTGACCATGAAATTTTTTTTTTTTTTTTGTAGTACACTTATTATCTAGATCAGGGAGCAGCAAAGTTTTTCTTTAAAGAACCAGTGACTATTTTAGGCTTTGCAGGCCACATATGGTCTCTGTCAGTTATTTGTCTTTCTTTTAAACAATGCTTTAAAAATGTAAAAACCATTCTTAGCTTGAGGGTCATAAAAAAAAAAACAAAAAAAACCCCAGTTGCTGGCTGAATTTGGCCTGCCAGTCGATGTCTGCTGATTCCTCTAGAAGGACAGAGTTGAGAATACAAACAGAAGACCACTTTGGATGTATTAATACTATTTTTCATTAGGACAGCACTGAGAAATCCAGTGTTAGATGTCCAGGAACAGAAAACCAAAATTCTTTACATTATCCCTGTTCTTTCTATGTAGCAGATGAGAAAATGAAAGTCTGAGCAGTACCTTGTTTTGGGCTGAGTTTGCTCCCTTAGAGGGAAAATGACTCACAGCCAGAGGGTGGGTGGGTGTGAGCCTACACCTCCTCAGGCCCTTGGAACGCCCTCCTGCTCATGAGGTGGCATATGTGGATGTTTAAACATCGTCTCGACATTAGGCAGATGATTTTCTCTCAGTCTACTAGGCTAAGGTGGATGCGTGCCAGGAGTAGTTTATACAGATTCCAGCTATTTCAGAGTCCCCAACTGCCAACCTTAGCAGGATAATGAGGACTTTTATGGTCGCCAAATTGGATTTCCTTTAAAAATGCAACCATTGCTCCCTGGAGTGAAACTCCAGGGTTTTCTGGAGCCACGGTGCCAGTTCTTGGAGATCTATATTTAGAGGTCGTTGCTTCTTTGTAGGAGGAGAAATGATGTAAGATAAATCATGGGCTCCGAGGCAAGACTTGGAGTCCTGTGTGGGCTCTGCCAGTGCTTCACTGAGGAACCTCATGAAGGTTGAGCCTCCTTTCTGTGTCAGTTTCCCCATCTGTAAAGCACTATGCAACCAGTAGGTGAGAAGCGGTATCTAATTGTGGCTTAAATGTGCAATTTTCCTGACAACTGCTGATGTTGAGCACATCATCATGTCTTTATTGATCATTTATATATCTTCTTGTGTGAACTATTAGCTGTCTATTCAAATGTTTGGCTCATTTTTAAAAACTGAGTTGTTTGTCTTTTTGTTACTGAATTATAGAAGTTCCTTACATATTCTGGATACAAGTCCTTTGTTAGAGATAGATATTGTGAAATTTTCCTCTTAACTCATGGATTGCTTTTCACTTTCTTAATGGTGTCTTTTGGTAAGAAAACAATTTTAAGTCTAATTTATCAATCTTCTTTTACGTTTTCTGCTTTCTATGCTCTATCCAAGAAATCTTTGCCTAACTTGAGGTTGTGAAGATATTTCCCCATGTTTTCTTCTAAAAGCTTTATAGTTTGTAGATTTTATGTTAGGTCTATAATCTATCACAAACTAATTTTTGTGTATAGTATAAGGTAGGGATTAAAGCTGCACCTCCGCCCACGATATCCAGTTGTTTTGGCACTATTTGTTGAAAAGGCTTTCCTTTTCCCCTTGAAATGGTTTGGCATTCTTGTCGACCATATATATGTGTATCTGTTTATATTTCTGACTCTCTAGTCTTTCTAAAATGTCACACTATCTTGATCACTATAACTTTAAAAGTAAGTTTTGAAGTCGAAGAGAGTAAATAGCCTCCTTGTTTTTTTTTAAATATTATTTTAGCAGTTCTATGTCATTTGAATTTCTAAGTATAATCAGCTTACTTATTCCCTGAAAAAAAAAAAAAAAAGACAGCTAAGATTTTGATTAGGATGGCTAGAATTTACAGACCAATTTAGGGAAAATTGATACCTTTATAATACTGAGTGATATATACCTATACTTATTTTGTTCTTTAATTTCTGTCGATATTTTATAGTTTTTAATTTAAAGATCTTGACTGCTTTAAAAAATATATCCCGAAGTATTTTGTGGGTTTGGATGCTATTTTAATTAATTAGTTTTTCTATATAGACTTGCAGCCTGTGAAATTCACTTACTAGGTTTAGTAGAGTTTTTGGTAGATTCCTTACAATTTTCTACATATAAAATTAGGTCATCTGCAAAGGCAGCTTTACCTCTTCCTTCCCAATTGTTGTGCCTTTATTTTACTTTCCTGCCGTCTTGTACTGGCTAGGACTTCCCGTAATGATGTGAACAGACATTTGTTGACTAATCTCCAACTTTAGGAGGAAAGTGCTCTGTATTACAACAGTAGGTATGCTGTTTACAACTAAATTTTCATAGATACTCTATGGCAGATTGATAAAATTTCCTCCTGTTCCTAGATATGCAAAATATATTTTATTTATAGATGGGTGTTAAATTTTGTAAAATGCTTTCTCTCCACCTAGTAAAAATGATTGTATCATATTTTCTTTTAATGTGTTAATATCATGAATTTCATTAATTGATTTTTATTGGTTAAATAAACCTTGCATTTCTGGGATAAACCTCAGCTAGCCATGATGTATTACCCTTTTAAATATATTGGTGTGTAATTTTCTTATCTTGTAATGTCTGTCTAGCTGTAATTTTTCATTTATTTGCATGTCTATTTGATTAAAATGTGTAAGTGTCATGAAGCCTGGAATCACGTCTCTTTGGCTCACCTTTTTTTCTTATATGTTAAGAATGTAATAATAGTTTGTTGAATGAGTTAATACACGGATGAGTGGATGAATAAATTATTCTGGTCATAATATGGGAAAAGTACTTTATGAGCATTAAAGCATAAAGCATACACAAGTATGGGTTTCACAGTAGTAGCTCAGAACTATATTGGTACTTTTTAAGGGCTCAGAGTCTAAGGTAAAGTAATCAATTTTATTGTAGTGAATGAATTCAGAGTCAGGAGGCTTTAGCCAGCTAGACTTCGGGAAGACCCTATCATATACTTTCCTCTACCTACGGGGTCTCTTAATGCTCTGTCACTCCCCTGAAGTCGGTAAAACTTTGCTATTTACATGCACAAATGCTCAAGACTCTCCTTTTTCTACAGTGGAAAAAATGCTACTGACCTGATTCTGTGCCTAACTGCACATAACCCTGTACATCTACAGACATGTAAAAATTCCCTTTCACAGTGAGGGTTGTTAAAGTCATATCATGGAGGACCCACAAGATTTTTCAGGGATATATAAATATGTCCACAACCTGAAAATATGCTGTGGCTTTAACATATAGATATAACGGCAAAAGAAAAATAAACAAATACATAGTGTCTATGATATGTCACATTACCCAAATTTCATTAACTATTCAATTTGGTATTCAAAATTTTTATGACATTTGAAAGTAATCTGTATGTTTAGTTTTTTAATTTTCTGTTTTGGAAGAATTCCTGGGTATATATGATTCCCTGAGAGATCAGAGCCAATCTTAAATTAAATGGGTTTCTAGCAGCCAACAAATTTCAAAATCTTCAAAAGTTATAAAAATTCTTACAAAATTTATACAAATCAACAATTGCATTTAATACATAATCCAGTCGCTGGTCAGAGTGTTTAGTGTGTGTGGGGTAGGCCCCAGAAGTTAAGAGCGCCTCCTGTCGGCCTAGAAAAGATCATGAAATGGCCTGTTCTTTGTCTGGGGGGACCACGCCTATTTCCTTTCGGAGATGAAAGCCCATCATGCTTATGATGATCAGGTCTTTGGCTCTGATTATTTTAGAAGTAAAATATCATAAGTTTCCAAACAGAGGACGGAGTTTTCCCATTCTTCCAGTGCCTTTTGGCTGCTGGTGAGATGGCAAAAGCATCAGAGTTTACATGCCAGAGAGATTTGAAGAACATAGGAAAGCACCTGCTGGGATGGGGCAGGCTGCTGGGAACTTTGAGGGCTTAGAACATGAAGCCGCTGCCCAGATGAGCGACCAGGCCAGGTCATACATTCCTTTTTCACAAACAGGTCTTATTTCTCTATTAAATCAAACCAGACTTCCCAAGCCTGTCCCTCCCAATGGACCACAGACACCCCTGCCTTAGAGGCACATCTCAGTATCCAAAAGACACCTGGTGTTGGAGACATCAGAAGTGCATGAGAACCTGCTACCTGTAGGCCGATGACTGCCAAACCTGGCTGAGGAGTGGAACTTTGGGGAACTTTACTAGAATGTGAACTGCAGGGCCAGCTTCCAGATGGGCTGACGCAGAACCTTGGGAGGAAGGGCTGCGAATGTGTGTTCCTAGCACATTTGCTGGGTGGTTCTTTGAAGTTGGTCCTGGGCAACAACTGTTCTAGACCAGGCTTTCTCTGTCTCTACACTGTGGACAACTGGGGCTGCATCATTCTTTGTCGTGGAGGCTGTCTTGTGCATTGTAGGATGTTTAGCAGCACCCCTGGCCTCTACCCACTAGATGCCGGTAGCACCCCTTCCTGTGCCCCTCCCACTGCACAGAATGATGACCAAAAATATCTCCCGACATTATTGCCACATATGCTCCGGGGACAAATCCCCTCTCTCATGGTAGCCACTGTTCTAGACCATTCTATATTATTAATGATGACAATGATGATAATGAGGACAGAGATTATTTGGAAACTGGCTTGGTGCCAAGGACTTAACACAACTTATTTTGTTTAATCCTCATGGTAATACTGTTAGGCATTATTTCCATCACCATTTTATAAGGTTTGGAGAAGACTCAGAGAATTGAAACATTTTTCTTGAGGTCATGCGTAATCAGTGACCATAGTTGGAATCCACCTGTGTTTGACTTCAGAGTGGGTGCTGGGGTCAGTTAGACCCAGAGGGGCAATGAGACTTATCCTTATCCTTATCTTCCAATGTGTGTTCTTGTCACGATCTAACAACTCACAACTCCTAAATGTCTACTCCACCAGATCCATATTCTTTAGCCTGGCAGGCCAGGCTGGCTCCACTTCTCATGCTTTGATCTGCTGTTCTGTTCTGACCTTAGATCAGTCTCCTCTCCGACCCTGAATGTGCCCTGCTAATTTCTACTCTGGGGCTATTTCTTTCATTCAGGAGTCTCAAAGTCAAAGGTCTACAGGGGCCTAGAAGGCAAAATCAAAAAAGAAAGTGGGCTCAGTACAAGATGCTAAAGGGCAACTAACCTCTCAGCCTCATTTGGGGAGACCTTGGGAATGGTGTGGACTGTGGCAAATTAGAGGGCAGCTGATTCTCCATCGTGCCCTGTGACAATATGTGCTGGCATTACTGGATTTTTGCAGTCTTTCAAGAAAACCTGGAAATTGTAACAATACGTATAACACCAATTTTTAAAATTTGGTAGGTCATTCAAGTTAAAAAAAAATACCCATGGCCTGGTTCTGGGCTGAATCTGGGCCTTCACTTTGAAGCTCCTGCCCTAACCTCCTTTCTAAGACTTGTCTGCATTTGTCTGAGTCCTTCTCATCCTCCAAGGCTAGCCTCAGGGCCCACAGCCAAGCATGCTCCCTGGACCACTCCTGACTCCTCTCCAGTATCCTTTACCATTTGTACCACAGATCCTGGCCCTTGGTCATGTACATGCTTTGATTTGTCCTTTATTTTACATGTTCTTTCATCTTGTCTCCCCAATAACAATGAAAGTTGCTTCAAGGGATAGGACCCTGACTTCTATTTTCTTTTGAATTCTTTACAGCACAGCACAAAGCTCAACACTCAAAATGCACTCAACTGAATGAAAGTCCTTCTTCACAGCCAACCCTGATCTCTTGTGTTGGCATGTAAGCCTATTCCTCTCATTGGTCCTTTGCAGACTGTATGGCAGATCTGCATCCACACTATAGAACGTTGTATAAATGTAAAAACCATAATCTAATCACCCTTTAGCCTTCTTTATCTCTAGGACAAAAGCTCCAAATATTTTGAGAAAATTGTATGAGACCATACACCTTGACTTGTTCAGCTTTGGTTGTTGTTCAAAAACTAGATCCCTGTATACACATGTGGTTTCACTAATTCCTCTTCAGTTTCCTTTCACTGATTCCTTTTCAGTTTGGAAAAAGGTAAAATATGGATTATTCCCCCTCTCTCACCCTTTTCTAGTTAAAGTGATTGATTTCAGAGATATATAAAACTAAGATCATTTTGTTGATCATGAGACAGAGAAATGGCTAACATTTGAATCCTCAAATCTCCAACCACCTGTCAACAGCCATTTGGAGTAACAACACTTAAGAACTCTCCAGGAAAATGTAAATTTATTTACAATTTTATTTACATTTATTTACTTATAAATAAGGCTTTGGCTCAAAATTCCTATGGTCTCTGCTAGGTGTAAGCTATGAGCAGACTTTAATTTTCTTGTTAAAAATAGTACATGATCATTGTAGAAACTTTAGAAGATACAGTTAATCAAAGAGAAAATAAGAATCATCTGTAATCTGACTACCCAGAGAACTGGGTTTTTTAGAGTCACACACACATATTCATTCACACATGTAGTATAGGTATAATGTATAATATGTTATATATATATTATATATATAGGTCCAAGTAATTTGTATTCAAATGGAATAATTTTATACATACTCTTTCAACAACTGCTAAAGCCATCAGAATTTTGTGGCTGTAGGTAACAAAACCAACTCTGACCTATGTAACAAAAAAGAGTCTATTGGAAAGATACCAAGAAGGCTCAAAGATTCAAATACTAATTTGAACAATCAGGCCTTGAGAAGGCTGGGGGTCAGGTGAATCTTGGAATCTAGGTAACAAGACAAATTCTTCAGAGTGTTTCCATTGGGACGACTCAGTTCCAATCATTTCCTGGCATTATAGCATTCTACTCAAGACCTGAGTTTCTGGGAGAGAGGTCTGATTGGCCCAGCTGGATCACATTCTTGGACTGCTGGTATAATTGTCCAGGTTGTACACTGCATGACCCTTGGGAACATCTTCACATTGTAATCAAGGATGGTACCATGCCCCACCAGAACAACCTACATGGTGGCTTTACATGTACATGCTCACCCTGAATGACAGTTCCCTTCCCAAGTCACTGGGATGGGGGCAGGGAAGTTGCCAAAGCCAAGGTGAGCACCAATAGAAGAGAGAGGAAATACTGGGCAGTCAAAACCCAAAAATGTCTACTACATGTATTTTCCTGAACTTATTATCTTATAGGCATCCTTGATGTAATTTAATATTCTCCCTTAGTTTTGTTTTTTGGTTGTATAATATTCTGTGATATGGCTATACCATACTTTATTTGGTATAATTAGACATTTTTGTCTATTTTATTCACTACTCTATCCCAACCACTTAGTCTCCAGCACAGAGTAGGTGCCTAATAAATATCTGTTGAATTAGTTGGTGTTCTAATTGTTTATACAGTGTTACAATGGACAGCTCACAAGTTACTCTTAGTACACACTAATGATTATTTCTAATAGGGTGACTAAGTTGCCCTGTCTGCCTAGGGCTTTCTGAAGATTCCATGTCCTAGGCACCATCTTAGTCCTGGGCAAACTCAGTCACCCTATAAGGGGTTCTTCACCCAATTCCCATGTAGTGGGGTTGGGGGGGTGTTACCCAACACCATCAAGCAATTCTCTGACACAAGCTGGGAGCCCTACAGTTCAACTCGATTCTAACACTATCTACCTGGAGATGGTGTTGGATCCCATAGGTTAAGGGCTCAGACCTACAAGACTGCTCCTCATCCCCCAATTCAGAAGATAGTTACAAGTCCAGGTCGTCACCTGCACTTCTGATTGACTGGCTCTAGGTCAGAGGTTCTAATGACCCCTCCTTGGGTTTGATTAATTTTCTAGAGCAGCTCAGAGAACTCAGAGAAACCTTTTACTTACTAGGTCACTAGTTTATCGTAAAAGGATATAACTCAGGAACAGCCAGATGGAAGAGGTGTATGAGCAAGGCATGGGGAAAGGGCATGGAGCTTCCATGCCTTCTCCAGGTGTGCCACCCTCCCTAAATTTCCATGTGTTCACCAACCCAGAAGCTCTCCAAACCCCTTCCTTCTGGATTTTTATGGAGGCTTCATTACACAGGCATGATTGATTAAATCACTGGCCATTGGTCATTGATTCAACCTCCAGCCCTGCTCCCCTCCCCCAAGATTACCCTCCAGTCACCTGACTGGTTCCCCTGGCAACCAACCCCATCCTTAGATGCTTCCAAAAGTCACTTTATTAACATAATAAGAGACACTTTATGCCCTCATCACAGGAAATTCCAAGGGTTTTAGAAGCTCAGTGCCAGAAAACAAAGCAGGTTGAAGACCAAATATATATTTCTTATTATACATCACAATATCCCACTCTACTATCCAAGAAACCACACTCTGATCTGAGCCCTGGAGGTCTTATCTGCTGATGGTGAAGGAATGGACAGAAAATTCACCCTAGGAAAGAGAAGGCTGCCCAAAGCTCTGAGTAGCTACTCAAACCATCCCCACCATACCTCCTTCTCTGTGCCTGCACTCTTCTTCTGCTATGATTTTCTGGGGGGCGAGGGCAGTCACAAGGGAGGGATGAGAAAGGACATCAGGATAAAGGCAAGGCAGGGGCCAGCCGAGAGGCACTGGCTCCAGCTTGGTGCTATAAATCATCCCTTAGTCATCTCTTTGAGTTCCACTCTGTAATCAGGCACCCCAATTGTGCCCTTGGAGCACAATAGAACCAAGCATTTCTTCCTCTTCCTTGGGCATAGACTGAGGTTGGCAGTGGGCAAAGAGCCTATGCCCCTCTGGGGGCAGTGACGAGCCCCCCAAATGGCAGGAAGCAGCCAGAAAGTCGGTCCAGCTGGGGTCACCGTGGGACCAGGGTCCACCTGGAGGGTGACCTCTTGATGTATTGCCACTCCTCAAAAATGCACACCGGGAACCACCTATTTGCCTGATGACAAGTGCCGCTTTTTCATGTACATTCTTTCTGAAAATCCACCTTTTATTTTTATCAAAATAACACACACATGGAGTTTTTAAAAGCCAAACAGTACCACAAGGCTTCTAACAGACATTAGTGGCCTCCTGCCCCTCTCCCCTCACACCCGATTCCACCTTCCCTGAGACGAACCTCTTTTTGCTCTGTGAACTATTTCTCATGTTGTCACCGCCACGTTTTCAGGTAGCATGCTTATCCTTCCACTTGTTGGCTTTAAAAATGTAGGTGTTGTCTAACAGTGGTGCTCAAAGGGTGGTCCCTGGACCAGCAACAGCTCGAGTAGCACCTGGGCATTTATCAGAAAAGCAAATTCTTGGGTCCATCCCAGACCTGCTGAATCAGAAGTTTGAGGGCTTCAGAAAAGCCCTCAGGTGATGCTGGTACAGCTAGAGTTTGCTAACCACTGGTCTCATGTCTGCCTGCTGCAGATATCAGGATATAAAAGAGGAACTGGGGACGGTGTGTGTTTTTCTGTGTTTAGAGCCCCCGAAGCTGGCTCCACCCATGAACTCCCCATCTACAAGAGCTAAACCAAAGGCTCCCTTTTTTCCTGAACCTGGTGGGAGTTCTTGTCAGCTTAAGACTCCTGACCAATGAGGATGCTATTAACATTTTCTTCCCTGAATTGGTTTCTTGCAAAATAGTCTCACTTGGCACTGGCTGTTCCCTCACTGAAATGCTCTTCTCCCAAAAGAGTCTCAGTTTTGCTGAAGTCTTCCTGAGCTCCCTATTTAAGTGACCCGCCTCTCCCCTCCCACCCTTTGGCTTCCTTTCCTGTTTTATTATATTTTTCCCCATAGCATTCATCACAATTTGACATACTATGCATTTTAATTCTTTTTGTTTTCAAGGTCTATATTCTCTCCATTAGAATGGAAGTTGCATGAAGACAGGAACTTTTTTTTTTTTTCCTGCTGGATCCCCAATTCCTAGACCAGCACTGTTCCATAGGCATGTAACGGGAACCACAAACGTAATAGTGGACTTGTGCAGCTGATGCTTACCGTCTTAGCCCAGGCCTAGATGGGGCCTAGGTTGTAGTGTCCTTCAGTGTGTATTTGGTGAAAGATGGAAGTAGCAACTGAAAATGAAATATACTCCTTCCTTGGAGGTTAGAATGCCCGTAATATGCAGGGTAAGATCTTGGAACATGATCCCCCTGGCACCAATGCAAGAATAAAAATTCTGGCTGATGGGGTCAGAAGGATGAGTTTCTGGTTCCGGATCCATCATCTAGCAAGAGAAAGAACAGCTGAGTTGGAGAAAACTCAGAAACTCATCCTAATGTAACACAGCCATAGCGGTTAAGGTCCAGGGTTTTTAAAAAACAAAATGGCACCCCAATTTCTTTACATAAAAATGTCGTCATGTATTTTTAATTGGATGAGTTCTCTAAAGGACATGAAAGGGAAGTGGCTGCCTACCAGTGTTGAGTGTCTCAAAATTAAAACTAATTAGCAGAGGAATTAATTGAAAAGAGAGATTTAAAAAAATTCCATTGGTTTCCAAACGACTTTACGAACAAAATTCAGTTTGTGGCTCCAACTTAAATCAATACAAACTGAATATGGTTCTCAAAAGTAGGGTCGCCAGGACTGAAATGATGATCTTCTTTTAGGGCAGCTGGTTAATGGGCCTGAAGTTTTACAAGCATGGCACTTACAAACAGTGTGGTGCCACAAAGAGACAGGAAATGCCAGAGTTGGTGCCACTCGGAAGACTGTCACAGAAATCCACCACCCACATCTGCATTGGCTGACCTTCATATCAATAGCTCTTAACCACGGAAGAATTATCTTTCACTCCTGCAATTAAGCACTTCAGTGCAAAGCAATCTCCATTTATTTGTGCCAATTTTCCTAAATTGCTGGAGTGTGGCAGAAAAATGCATGAAGTGGACTCAAATAGTCTTTCTGATGTGTTTGCTTGACATTCCCCCTCCCACGCTCCCAACTATCGATGCTCTCACGAATTTACGGTATTGACTTCAGAAGACAGCACTGGGTGGGACACGACATGTGCCAGCCAAGTACTATGGTGTCTAAGCAACATGAGTTAATACAAACCACATCTGATCAGGACAACTGCAGCTCTCTGGGTTTCCCTCTGATGGCTCGCGTCCCTTAGGTTTTCCTGAAAGTGCTCCTGCCTTGTTTTCTTCCTCATTTCTTTAGAAATCCACTTCCTCTCCCAACTTCCTTGCAGCCTGATGCTGCTCAATTTCTTCTTTATTTTTCCTGTTACAGGTAATATTTGGGGGCTCTTCCTATATGCCAAGCATTGGGCTAAGTGCTCTATGTGTTATCTCAGAGCCTTCGTTTATTGAGAGCCTACTATGTGCAAGGCACCACTGTAAGCACTGGGGATATAGCAGTGAACAGAATGGACAAAAAAAATCTCTGCTCTCATGGAGCTTGCATGCTAGTGGGGGAGGCAGGAAATACATTCAGTAAATTAGTACCATATTCGGATTGTTGGGAAGTGGTCAGTACTATGGAGAATGGGGCAGGACAAAGAGATTGGAAGTGTTGCTTGGGGGAGGTGGGTGGATTGAAATTCTAGATGGGCAGCTAGGGGAGGCTTTCTGGGAACATGACAGCTGAGTCAAGACCTGAAGGAAGTGAGGGATTAGCCACGTGGATGACTGAGGGCAGGGTTTCCATGTAGAGGGAGCAACCTGTGCCAAGGTCCTGAGGCAGCAGTATCCTTGTGTGTTTGCAGAACAGCAAGGAGGACCATGCAGCTGGAAAGGAGTGAAGGAAGGGTGTGCAAGACCCGAGGACAGCGGGGGCGGGGGGGTCACGGGAGCATGTGGACTTGGTGAGCTGGGAGCCGCTGCAGTGCTCTGAGTCAGGGAGCAGCATGGTCTGACTTTAAGATTCCACAACAGTTGCTGTCTGCACCATGAAGAGTGTGGCAAAGAGGGTCAAGTGCAGGCAGATATCATATTTGATCATTAAAATGACCCCTTGAGGTCATCATTGCTAACTCCCCATTTCACAGGTGAGTGTTGTAAAGGCTAACTTAAAAAAAAGTAAAACCATGATGCTCATGTGGATATAATATGACCAAAAAAAAAAAAAAAAAGTTAATTTTACTCAGAATGGGTGAACCAAGCAAACGTTAAGAGGCTGAAGAACAAACTCATTTGTAGCTCAAGAATGTTGGAATGAACAGCGGATGAAGGCAAAGCTGGCATCTTCCACAGTGGACCAGGGAAGACCATGGGACCTCTACAGGACAGAACACAACTTGCATGTCTACAGACACGCAGTATTTTGCATTGCTACTATTGGTTGTTTACAACTTATATGAGATCAGAATCAGATAAACTGGAGAGGTGTCTTCTAGACAGTGCACAACTTTGGGATGAAATGCACATTTTTCTCCTTAGAGGAACAAAATAATCTGAGGCTTAGAGAGGTTAAGAACCATGCTTAGGTCACTGAGGAAGTGTTACAGCTGGGGTCTGAACCCAGCTTTTTCTGACTCTCAAGCTGGTGCCCTCCACCTCTCATATTGACCAAGTAGACACCCAGTGGTTCAGGGAAAGTAGAGCCCTGCTGAAATATTTTCAGAGATTTGGAGGGCAGTAAAACTTGGTTATTTAAAGCAAACCTCTTCTAAAGAACTAACTGCATAGCTTAATATCCAAATAAACAAATATTTCCTGAATGTCTGCTCTGTGCAAAGCACAGAAATAGGGCATGGGGGACCCAAAGATAAATAAGAAATAGCTTCCAATGAGCCAGCAATTTAATGATGCAAAAAGCAACTCTGGCACAATGGAGATACTCAGAATGCCCTGAATGTATTCATCTAGCACACTGATGGAAGACCCTTCACCCTTTTCCTCACATCCATGTTGTTACCAGCTACATATTCAGTAACAAGAGGTGTAAAACATCCAGATATGTAAATGTGTCCATTGTTCTGCAGAATTCCACAGGAAACTACAGCTAGGGAAATTCACGGTGACATATGCTGGAATTGCTGCTTGAAGCAGCAGAATAAGGAAGACAGGTATCTTGTGAATATTTGCAACCCAAATTGAGAGGTGCTTTGTTAACCATGGTAAAAAGTTAAGGGCCTACAGATAACTCATGGGAAGGAGGGACAACTGTATTTTTAGAGAAAACCTATTGTTGCTTGTGATGGTTAATTTTATGTGTCAATTGACTGGGCCATGGTGGGGGTCCAGATATTGGCCAAACATTTTCTGAGTGCTACTGTGGGGGTGTTTCTGGATGAGTTTAACACTTAAACTGATGGACTCTGTAAGGCAGATTGTCCATCCCAATGTGGGTGGGCCCCACCTAATCAGTTGAAGGCCTGAAGAGTGCAAAAGCCTGACTTTCTCTGAATAAGAGGAAATTCCTCCTGCCCGCCTGCCTTGCCTTTTGACTTGAACTGAAACATCAGCTCTCCCTGGATCTTGAGTCTGCCAGCCTTTGGGCTGGAACTACACCATTGGCTTTCTTGAGTCTCCAGCTTGCTGACTCACCCTGCAGCTCTTGGGGCTTGTCAGCTCCATAATCATGTGAGCCATCTCCTTACAATAAATCTCTACCTATACATATCCACATTCTACTAGTTCTGTTTCTCTGGAGAACACTGACTAATACACAGCTCCACCCACTCTAATTTCCCTCCCCTCCTGTGCCTAATATATAGTAGATACTTAATTCATATTTACGCAATACTTAATTTGCTGAGGGTCTAAAGTAGTTCAAGCATTTATTTTTTTGGCTGACTTTTTCTCCTCCTGCCCATTCAAAGAAGCAGAACAGGAGCATCTCCTGAGGGATGATAGTATTCGGTAGCTTTGAATGTCTGTGTTTATGGGTTGTTTTTTTTTTTTCTCTCCATATTACTTCTTTTCTTATTTCATAAAGAATCCAATCTCTCTCTTTTTACCCCTGATCGTGCTCATCTATGAATTCTGATAAAGATGAGAGCTTTGTTGATTTTTCTTTATCAGTTTCTGGGCAGTGGAATTGTAACATCTTTACCACATTGGTCATAACGACTGATTCAATTACCTGCCCAATTGGGGAGTGCTGCTTTCCATCATGGGTTGCATATGTGGGTCTCTCCTGAAATAATGCATCCTTCAGGGTACTTTTAACAATAAGTAACAGAAACTTTCACTGAAAGTGTGCTAAATTGGAAGGACATTTGTCATCTCACTTCTCTATCAAGGATTCTAAAGATGAGATGAATCCAGGGTTGGCTCATTTGCTCAACACCACCAATAGAAGATCCAGGTGCTTTCTATGCTACCATATTTGCCATGATGGATTCCATTTGGGGCCACATATTGGCTAAAGAGGTTCCTGCCTTTGCCTGCAGACACAATGGCATATAGCAAGAAGAGCAACATTTCCTCCCATCAGCTCTTTTTATTTCTGAGGTCACCTTTCCCAGAAGTCCCCTAGCAGGCTTCCTTTTACATATTATTGGCCAGAAGAGGGTCAATGTCATTCCTAAAACAATCCCTGGGCAGGAGGATAGAGAAACCTCCTTGATTAGCTCAGAAAGATTGAGCTTCTCTCTTTGGAGAACTGGAAGGGGTCCAAGCTCACCAGAACCATATGGTTGCTCTATGGAATGTGGATATAATCACCTGCTAGGATCAAAGAAAAGGGGGAGATGACCATTAGGTAGACAATCAAGAGTGACAACCACAAGTAGTATTAGAACAAATTTCTCAGATAGAGGCGGCCATTCCTTTCTTACAAATAGCTGCTTGCTGGAGAGGTAGAAAAGGAATAAGGGAGAGAATTTTAGGAATTTCAAGATCTGTGCATGCATCTAGACTCAGCTTTAAATCTTGACAACATACAAAACTGACTGAGGGAAAACAGTATTTGTAAAACAGGATCCTAAATATATTTTCCTCCCTAAAGACTGAACTATTAAACTATTGCCAAGTCAAAAAAAAACCATCCACATTCTTTTCCACTAGGGATGCTTCCAATACCATTTTCTTCCTCCCCAACCCCAGACTGTCTACTTACTCTGGACAGAGACCAAGAGAAAGAATGTGGCATCTGCCTGCACCATATTTATTCTTTCCAAAATTACACATCAAACACTTGTGCTAGACTCAAATAATAGGAGTTAACATTTATTAGGCACTTACTCCATGCTAAGTGCTTGGTATGTGTCACCTCATTTAATTGTCTAACAACCTGTGAAGTTGCTAACTGTGGTGGATGTTTGTTGTTTTGCCCACTTGGCATCTCTTCTCACCTCATTCTGATAATGCCACCAAATTTTTGACTTGGATAAGACTTCATACCCTGTCCAGACAAGCAACAAAAGAAAATTTAGATAAATCAGACTTCATCAAAATTACAAACTTCTGTGCATCAAAGGACACTATACAGAAAGTGAAAAAACAACCTACAGAATGAGAGACAGTAGTCACAAATTATATATCTAATAAGGGTCTAGTATCCAGGTTATACAAAATACTTATCATTCAACAAAATGACAAACAAGCAAATTGAGAAAAAATAGGGAAGGGCTTGAGTAGATGCTTCTCCAAAGAAGATTTACAAATGACCAACAAATCTCCAAAGAAGATATACAAATGACCAACAAACACATAAAAGATGTTGGACATTATTAGTCATTATTAGGGAACTGAAAATCAAAACCACAATGAGATACCACTTCATAGTTACTAGCATGCCTAAAATGAAAACAGACAATAACAAATGTTAACAAGGATGTAGAGAAATTGGAAGCCTCATACACTGCTGATCAGAATGCAAGATGGTGCAGCTGCTGTGGAAAAGAGTTTTATGGGTCCTCAAAAAGTTATCCAGAGGACCTTCAAGATGGTGGAGGAGTAAGACATGGAGATCACCTTCCTCCCCACAATACATCAAAACTACATCTACATGTGGAACAACTCCTACAGAATACCTACTGAATGCTGGCATAAGACCTCAGACTTCTCAAAAGGCAAGAAACTCTCCACATACTTGGGTAGGGCAAAAGAAAAAAGGAAAAACATAGACAAAAAGAATAGAGATGGGATCTGCACCTCTTGGAGGGAGCTGTGAAGGAGGAAACGTTTCCACACACTAGGAAACCCCTTCACTGGTGGAGACAGGGGGTGGGCAGGGGGCAAAGCTTCAGAGTCACGGAGGAGAGCGCAGCAACAGGGGTGCAGAGGGTAAAGTGGAGAGATTCCAGCACAGAGGATCAGTGCCAACCAGCACTCACCAGTCTGAGAAGTTTGTCTTCTCACCTGCCGGGGTGGGTGGGGGCTGGGAGCTGAGGCTCAGGCTTCGGAGGTCAGATCCCAGGGAGAGGACTGGGGTTGGCTGAGTGAACACAGCCTGAGGGGGGCTGGTGTGCCACAGCTAGCTGGGAGGGAATCTGGGAAATAGTCTGGAACGGCCTAAGAGTCAAGAGACAATTGTTTCAGGGTGCGCAAGGAGAGGGGATTCAGAGCACCGTCTAAACAAGCTCCAGAGATGGGCACAAGCCGTGGCTATCAGCGCAGACACGAGAGATGGGCATGAGACACTAAGGCTGCTACTGCAGCACCCAAGAATCCTGTGTGCAAGCACAGGTCGCTATCCACACCTCCCCTCCCTGGAGCCTGTGCAGCCCACCACTGCCAGGGTCCTGTGATCCAGGGACAACTTCCCTGGGAGAACACACGGTGCACCTCAGGCTGTTGCAATGTCATGCTGGCCTCTGCCTCTGCAGGCTCACCCCGCATTCCGTACCCCTCCCTCCCCGCAGACTGAGCGAGCCAGAGCCCCCAAATCAGCTGCTCCTTTAACCCTGTCCTGTCTGGGTGAAGAACAGATGCCAGAGGGCGACCTACATGCAGAGGCAGGGCCGAACACAAAGCTGAACCCCAGGAGCTGTGCGAACAAAGAAGAGAAAGGGAAATTTCTCCATGAGCCTCAGGAACAGCGGATTAAAAGTCCACAATCAACTTGATGTACCCTGCATCAGTGGAATACCTGAATAGACAATGAATCATCCCAAAACTGGGGTGGTGGACTTCGGGAGCAACTGTAGACTTGGGCTGTGCTTTCTGCATCTAATTTGTTTCTAGTTTTATGTTTATCTTAGTTTAGTATTTAGAGCTTATTATCATTGGTAGATTTGTTTACTTATTTCGTTGCTCTCTTCCTTTATATATATATATATATTTTTTTCTTTTTCTTTTTTTGTGAGTGTGTATGTGTATGCTTCTTTCTGTGATTTTGTCTGTATAGGTTTGCTTTTACCGTTTGTCCTAAGGTTCTGCCTTTTTTTTTTTTAGTATAGTTTTTAGCGCTTGTTATCATTGGTGGATTTGTTTATGGATTTGGTTGTTCTCTTCTATTTTTTTAATTACTTTTTTATTTTAGTATTTTTTAAATTTTTTATTTTAATAAATTTATTTTATTATTCTTTTCTTTCTTTCATTTTTTTCTTTCTCCCTTTTCCTCTGAGCCATGTGGCTGACAGGGTCTTGGTGCTCCAGCCGGGTGTCAGGCCTGAGCCTCTGAGGTGGGAAAGCCGAGTTCAGGACATTGTTCCACCAGAGACTTCACAGCCCTATGTAATATCAATTGGCAAGAGGTCTCCCAGATATCTCTGTCTCAACGCTAAGACCCAGCTCCACTCAACGACTAGCAAGCTCCAGTGCTGGACACCCCATACCAAAAAACTAGCAAGACAGGAACACAACCCCACCAATTAGCAGAGAGGCTGCCTAAAATCATAATAAGTTCACAGACACCACAAAACACACCACCGGACGTGGTCCTGCCCATCAGAAAGACAAGATCCAGCCTCATCCACCAGAACACAGGCACCAGTCCCCTCCACCAGGAAGCCTACACAACCCACTGAACCAACCTTAACCACTGGGGGCAGACACCAAAGAGAATGGGAACTATGAACCTGCAGCCTGTGAAAAGGAGACCCCAAACACAGTAAGTTAAGCAAAATGAGAAGACAGAGAAATACACAGCACATGAAGGAGCAAGGTAAAAGCCCACCAGACCAAACAAATGAAGAGGAAATAGGCAGTCTACCTGAAAAAGAATTCAGAGTAATGATAGTAAAGATTCTCCAAAATTTTGGAAATAGAATGGAGAAAATACAAGAAACGTTTAACAAGGACCTAGAAGAACTAAAGAGCAAACAAACAATGATGAACAACACAATAAATGAAATTAAAAATTCTCTAGAGGAATCAATAGCAGAATAACTGAGGCAGAAGAACGGATAAATGACCTGGAAGATAAAATAGTGGAAATAACTGCCACAGAGAAGAATAAAGAAAAAAGAATGAAAAGAATTGAAGACAGTCTCAGAGACCTCTGGGATAACATTAAAAGCACCAACATTCAAATTATAGGGGTCCCAGAAGAAGAAGAGAAAAAGAAAGGGACTGAGAAAATATTTGAAGAAATTATAGTTGAAAACTTCCCTAATATGGAAAAGGAAATAGTCAATCAAGTCCAGGAAGTGCAGAGAGTCCCATACAGGATAAATCCAAGGAGAAACACGCCAAGACACATATTAATCAAACTATCAAAAATTAAATACGAAGAAAAAATATTAAAATCAGCAAGGGAAAAGCAACGAAAAACATACAAGGGACTCCTTATAAGGTTAACAGCTGATCTTTCAGCAGAAACTCTGCAAGCCAGAAGGGAGTTGGCAAGACATACTTAAAGTGATGAAAGGGCAAAACCTACAACCAAGATTACTCTACCCAGCAAGGATCTCATTCAGATTTGACGGAGAAATTAAAACCTTTACAGACAAGCAGAAGCTAAGAGAATTCAGCACCACAAAACTAGCTTTACAACAAATGCTAAAGGAACTTCTCTAGGCAGGAAACACAAGACAAGGAAAAGACCTACAAAAACAAACCCAAAACAATTAAGCAAATGGTAATAGGAACATACATACAGATTATTACCTTAAATGTAAATGGAGTAAATGCTCCAACCAGAAGACACAGACTGGCTGAATAGATAAAAAAGCAAGATCCCTATATATGTTGTCTACAAGAGACCCACTTCAGACCTAGGGACACATACAGATTAAAATTGAGGGGATGGAAAAAGATAATCCATGCAAATGCAAATCAAAAGAAAGCTGGAGTAGCAATTCTCATATCAGACAAAATAGACTTTAAAATTAAGACTATTACAAGAGACAAAGAAGGACACTACATAATGATCAAGGGATCAATCTAAGAAGAAGATATAGCAATTGTAAATATTTATGTACCCAACATAGGAGCACGTCAATACATAAGGTAAATGCTAACAGCCATAAAGGGGGAAATCGACAGTAACACAATCATAGTAGGGGACTTTAACACCCCACTTTCACCAATGGACAGATCATCCAAAATGAAAATAAATAAGGAAACACAAGTTTTAAATGATACATTAAACAAGATGGACTTAATTGATATTTATAGGACAGTCCATCCAAAACAACAGAATACACATTCTTCTCAAGTGCTCATGGAACATTGTCCAGGATAGATCATATCTTGGGTCACAAATCAAGCCTTGGTAAATTTAAGAAAAGTGAAATCGTATCAAGTATCTTTTCTGACCACAATGCTATGAGACTAGATATCAATTACAGGAAAAAAACTGTAAAAAATACAAACACATGGAGGCTAAACAATACACTGCAAAATAACCAAGAGATTACTGAAGAAATCAAAGAGGAAATAAAAAAATACCTAGAAACAAATGACAATGAAAACACGACAACCCAAAACCTATGGGATGCAGCAAAAGCAGCTCTAAGAGGGAAGTTTATATCAATACAATCCTACCTCAAGTAACAAGAAACATCTCAAATAAACAACCAAACCTTACGCCTAAAGCAATTAGAGAAAGAAGGACAAAGAAACCCCAAAGTTAGCAGAAGGAAAGAAATCACAAAGATCATATCACATATAAATGAAAAAGAAATGAGGAAACGATAGCAAACATCAATAAAACTAAAAGCTGGTTCTTTGAGAAGATAAACAAAATTGATAAACCATTAGCCAGACTCATCAAGAAAAAAAGGGAAAAGAGTCAAATCAACAGAATTAGAAATGAAAAAGAACTAAAAACTGACACTGCAGAAATACAAAAGATCTTGAGAGATTAATACAAGCAACTGTATGCCAATAGAATGGAAAACCTGGAAAAAATGGACAAATTCTTAGAAAAGCACAACCTTCCAAGACTGAACCAGGAAGAAATAGAAAATATAAGCAGACCAATCACAAGCAGTGAAATTGAAACTGTGATTAAAAATCTTCCAAGAAACAAAAGCCCAGGACCAGATGGCTTCACAGTCGAATTCTATCAACTTTTATTTAGAGAAGAGATAACACCTATCCTTCTCAAACTCGTCCAAAATATAGTAGAGGGAGGAACACTCCCAAACTCATTCTACAAGGCCACCATCACCCTCATACCAAAACCATAGACGTCACAAAAAAAGAAAACTACAGGCCAATATCACTGATGAACATAGATGCAAAAATCCTCAACAAAATACTAGCAAACAGAATCCAATAGCACATTAAAAGGATCATACACCACGATCAAGTGGGGTTTATCCCAGGAAT
Organism: Eschrichtius robustus; assembly: GCF_028021215.1. Lineage (NCBI taxonomy): Eukaryota > Metazoa > Chordata > Mammalia > Artiodactyla > Eschrichtiidae > Eschrichtius > Eschrichtius robustus. The sequence goes on along the minus strand of NC_090826.1, from coordinate 11,165,833 downwards.
GCAAGGATTCTTCAATATATGCAAATCAATCAATGTGATACACCATATTAACAAGCTGAAGGATAAAAACCCTATGATCATCTCAGTAGATGCAGAAAAAGCTTTTGACAAAATTCAACATCCATTTATGATAAAAACGCTCCAGAAAGTAGGCATAGAGGGAACGTACCTCAACATAATAAAGGCCATATATGACAAACCCACAGCCAACATTGTTCTCAATGGTGAAAAACTGAAACCATTTCCACTAAGATCAGGAACAAGACAAGGTTGCCCACTCTCACCACTATTATTCAACATCGGTTTGGAAGTTTTAGCTATAGCAATCAGAGAAGAAAAGGAAATAAAAGGAATCCAAATCAGAAAAGAAGAAATAAAACTGTCACTGTTTGCAGATGACATGATACTATACATAGAGAATCCTAAAGATACTACCAGAAAACTACTAGAGCTAATCAATGAATTTGGTAAAGTAGCAGGATACAAAATTAATGCACAGAAATCTCTTGCATTCCTATACACTAATGATGAAAATTCTGAAAGAGAAATTAAGGAAACACTACCATTTACCACTGCAACAAAAAGAATAAAATACCTAGGAATAAACCTACCTAAGGAGACAAAAGACCCATATGCAGAAAATTATAAGACACTGATGAAAGAAATTAAAGATGAAACAAACAGATGGAGAAATATACAATGTTCTTGGATTGGAAGAATCAATATTGTGAAAATGACTCTACTACCCAAAGCAATCTACAGATTCAATGCAAACCCTGTCAAACTACCAATGGCATTTTTCACAGAACTAGAACAAAAAAATTCACAATTTGTATGGAAACACAAAAGACCCCAAAGAGCCAAAGCAATCTTGAGAAAGAAAAACGGACCTGGAGGAATCAGGCTCCCTAACTTCAGACTATAATGCAAAGCTACAGTAATCAAGACAGTGTGGTACTGGCACAAAAACAGAAATATAGATCAGTGGAACAGGATAGAAAGCCCAGAGATAAACCCACGCACCTATGGTCAAATAATCTATGACAAAGGAGGCAAGGATATACAATGGAGAAAAGACAGTCTCTTCAATAAGCGGTGCTGGGAAAACTGGACAGCTACATGTAAAAGAATGCAATTAGAACACTCCCTAACACCAAACACAAAAATAAACTCAAAATGGATTAAAGACCTAAATGTAAGGCCAGACACTATCAAACTCTTAGAGGAAAACATAGGCAGAACACTGTATGACATAAATCACCCCAAGATCCTTTTTGAGCCACCTCCTAGAGAAACGGAAATAAAAAGAAAAATAAATAAATGGGATCTAATGAAACTTGAAAGCTTTTGCATAGCAAAGGAAACCATAAACAAGATGAAAAGTCAACCCTCAGAGTGGGAGGAAATATTTGCAAACGAAGCAGCTGACAAAGGATTAACCTCCAAAATATACAAACAGCTCATGCAGCTCAATATCAAAAAAACAAACAAACCAATCCAAAACCGGGCAGAAGATCTAAATAGACATTTCTCCAAAGAAGATATACATATTGCCAACAAACACATGAAAGGATGCTCAATATCACTAATCATTAGAGAAATGCAAATCAAAACTACAATGAGGGATCACCTCACACCAGTCAGAATGGCCATCATAAAAAATCTACAAACAATAAATGCTGGAGAGGGTGTGGAGAAAAGGGAACCCCTTGCACTGTTGGTGGGAATGTAAACTGATACAGCCACTATGGAGAACAGTATGGAGGTTCCTTAAAAAACTACAAATAGGACTACCATATGACCCAGCAATCCCACTACTGGGCGTATACCCTGAGAAAACCATAATTCTAAAAGAGTCATGTACCACAATGTTCATTGCGGCTCTATTTACAATAGCCAGGACATGGAAGCAACCTAAGCGTCCATCGACAGATGAATGGATAAAGAAGATGTGGTACATATATACAATGGAATATTACTCAGCCATAAAAAGAAATGAAATTGAGTTATTTGTAGTGAGTTGGATGGACCTAGAGTCTGTCATACAGTGTGAAGTAAGTCAGAAAGAGAAAAACAAATACCATATGCTAATACATATATATGGAATCTAAAAAAAAAAAGGTTCTGAAGAACTTAGGGGCAGGACAGGAATAAAGACACAGAGGTAGAGAATGGACTTGAGGACACAGGGAGGGGGAAGGGTAACTTGGACGAAGTGAGAGAGTGGCACGGACACATATACACTACCAAATGTAAAACAGATAGCTAGTGGGAAGCAGCCGCATAGCACAGGGAGATCAGCTCTGTGCTTTGTGACCACCTAGATGGGTGGGATAGGGAGGGTGGAAGGGAGACGCAAGAGGGAGGGGATATGGGGATATATGTATACATATAGCTGACTCATTTTGTTATACAGCAGAAACTAACACACCATTGTAAAGCAGTTATACTCCAATAAAGATGTTAAAAAAGTATCCATATAACACAGCAATTCGGCTCCCAGATATATACCCACAACAATTGAAAACGGTCCAACATTTGTACATGAATGTTCACAGCAGCAGTATTCATTATAGCCCCAAAGTGGAAACAACCCAAATGTCTATCACCTGAAGAATAGAGAAACAATATATGATATATCCATATTATGGAATATTATTCAGCTGTAGAAGGAATGAAGTACTGATACATGCTACAGCGTGGATGAACCTTGAAAACATTATGCTAAATAAGAGAAGCCAGACACAAAATGTCACATATTGTATGATTCCATTTAAATGAAATATCCAGAATAGGTAAATTCAAAGAGACAGAAATCAGATGAGTGGTTTCCAGGGGCTGGGGAAAGGGAGGGAGGGGTAGTAACTGTTTAATGGGTACAAGAATTCCCTTTGGGGTAATGAAAATGTTTGGAACTAGATAGAGGTTATGATTGTCAACACTGTGAACATACTAAATGCCATTGAATTGTACACTTAGAAATGTTAATTTTATGTTATGTGAATATCATCAAAAAAATTTCCCAAAACCCCTGCCCTCCCCCAGCCAAAGAGAGATCATTCACTCAAGCTAAGCCACTCAAATCTGCTTCCCCTGGAATTTGAATCTTCCTTCCCAAACTGCTTACATAGCATCCATGTCCAAACTATAGTCCTATTTTCTCTTGCTATCCCAAACTGTCCTAGCTACTATCGTACAATCTCAAGTAAGGGCAACTCCATCTTTTTGGTTGCTCAAGCCAAAAAGCCTCAGAGCCATCCCTATCTCATTTCTTATTCTTACCCCTCACATCTAACCACGCAGAAGATTCCTTTTGCTTTATGGACAAACTATACCCGGAACCCCACGATGTCTCACTCTCTGCAGCTATCTCCCTAGTGAGAGACATACCAGCAGCTCTACCCTGAATCACTGCAGGAACCTTCTAACCAGCTTCTCTGTTTCTGCCCTTGTTCTCCTTGTCCTAGGTTGTCTCCAGGAGGATCCTCACCTCCTGGTTATTTGTTCCCTGGTTTAATCAATCCTTTCCTGTTGAGTGTGGGCTGGACTGAGTGCGTTGCTGCTAAGGAATAGAATAAGGCAGAAATGACAGTCTCTCTGTTTGTCTGTCTCTGTCTCCGTCTCTCTGTCTCTTTCTGTCTCTCTGTCTTTTATCTCTTGTTCTGGGGAAAGCCAGCTACTAAGTTATGAGCAAACCCATGGAGGGATCCACGTGGTGAGGAACTAAAGCCTCTGCCAGCAGTCACACAAATGCACTTGGAATCAGATCTCCCAGCCCCACCTTCGTCTGGTCATCACCTCTTCACGTTGCTCCTCTGATCATAACCCCGCAGTGACTTCCCATCTAAGTCCCTGTGATGGCTCACAGTGCCCTGTAGGATCTGGCTTCTTATTACCTTCACACCTGAGCTCTTTCTCCCCTCCGTTCCTCACTCTGCTTCAGCTGGCCTCCCGGGGCCAGATCCAGCCTCAGCCCTGGTCTTTCAGCCGCGTTTCCTCTGCCTGGAACACTCCCCACCAGGTGACCACACTCTCCTTCACTCACCTCTTTCAAGTCTTTGCTCACATGTCATTCCCATAATGAAGTCCACCCAGTCCGCTTTATTTCACATAAATAGCGCCCTCCCCCTCAACACCCCCAACCTTTTGTCCAGCTGTACTCTTTCTTTACCCATGACACTCATCGACTGCTAATATAGTCTACACTCTTCTTATTGATTATGTTCACTGGTTTTTGTCTCTCTCCCACTAGAATGTCAGCCCCTCAAGGGCAGGGATCACTGCTGTATTGCAAGCACTTAGAACAGCCTGGAAAGTAGTAGGTGCTCAATAAATATCTGATGAGTGAATGAAAACTGGAGTGGCCCAGAGCCTGAAACCAGTTTCTGCTGATGGCAGGGCCCTGAGGACAGGTCCACTAGGCCCTTCTACTGAGTCCCAGAGAGGTTGTCATTTCTCCAGCTCTTACTAAGACTTCCACTCAGTCTCCTTTTTGCTTGGTACTTAGAGTGATTTCCTGTTCTTTGCCACCACATAGTGAACTGGAGCACTGGTATTCTCACTGCTTTACAGAGGTTAAAAACTCAAGTTCGAATCTGTAAGTGACTCGCCCTTGGTCAAACAGCAAGAAACTAGCAGAGCCCAGATCCAAGTCCAAGTCTAATGCTGGAGCCCATGTTTATATTCAGTGGTCCACAGGAGGGTAGTACAATCACGCTGCCACAGGACATGCCTGGGAAGGAATTACATTCAAGCTGGGTTGTGAAGCCCCAAAGATAAAGCAAACACACAAAAGACAAGATAACAAATGAATAGTTTGGTGCTCAGACGGCCAGGGAAGTCGTTTCAGAGGTCGCAAATTTCAACGATAGCAAGGTTGGTGCTGCCCTATTTTTGATTTGCTGTCCTCATCATTCCTCCCGAAGATGGACGTTCGCATCTCTCATTACTCAGCAATTCCACTCCTGGGAAAGTTCTTCAAAGAAACTCTTGCATATGTATTACAGGAGATACTAAGAATACACTCTACCTAATAGCAAAAGCCTGGAGATAAACCAAGTATCATTAATGGAAGAACCCATTAATAAATCATAGTACAATTACTATGAAATTGTAATCACAACTGATGAACCAGAGCTGGGGTCAGCAAACTACGTGGCCTACTTTTGTATGGTCTGCAGGCTAAGGGTGGCTTTTTACATTTTTTAAGGGTTATAAAATAAACAAAGTGACAGATCATAGGTGGCCTGCAGGGTCTAAAATGTTTCCCATATGGCCCTTTACAGAAAAAGTTTGCAGATCCCTGACATAGAGCAACTTGCAAAAATGTGGATGAATCTTAGAAGTGAAAAAAAAGTCTCAAAACTTTATATATATCATGATATCTTTTTTATAAAAACAAAGTCAACTAAAGTAAAAATGGACTTTTAAGGAGTACATACAGATACAATAAAAATATAGAAGAAGAAAAGCAGGGGAAAGATGGAATTCGAGAGAATGATTAGCTACCCCAGGTGGGGCAGATAATTAAGTACTCCAGAGGACGGGGTTGGGTGGGCAGTATATGTAGATGAAGGTCCTAGGTTTTGTTGTGGGAGGTGAAAAGATGGTGCTTATTACTGTTTTAAAGAAATAAGTAGTTAAATAAAAGCAGGCCCTGCATGGACCAATAATGAGAGTGTACCATGAGCCAAGGCTTGTAATTAACCCAATATGGCAATGAGGTCCAAGAACGTTAACAAGCAAAACATACTAACTGCAAAATTTAAAAAAAATCAGCATATACAATAAAAAAGTAAAACAGTAAAAATCTCTTTCTCCCTACTTGTCCACTTGCAATGCCATACCTCAGAGGTAACCACTGTCAACTATCTGAGGGATATTCTGCTCATATAAGGATAGAAACCACTGCTAAACAGAGACCCTGAAACATACATAGAGGTGCATAAATAAGAAATGATCTGATGTCTCTCCCACGTCACAGTGGGCCATCCTGGCTGTAATGACTGCCTTTCAGGTGGGAGTCCAAGCTCCTTCTGTCTCGCTGTTTCACAGTTTCCCTTGTCTACATGATAGGAGAGAGCCCACCACCACTTCCACAGCAGGGGATGTGTCACAGGACATTGCCATTCCACTTAAGGCCCAGAAGTTGCACACATCATTTTATGCTCACACCACTGGGCAAATCTTAGCTGCAAGGGAGTCTGGGAAGTGTAGTCTTTATTCTAGGAGGTGTGGGCCTAGCTATAATCCAGAGATTCTAGCATTCTTTTCTGTTCATACATCAACATACAAATGTATATGCATGCACTGTTATTTATGAAACTGTATATCCCTACATAAGCTATTGCTGTTCTGCAGGTTGAATTTTCCAGATAGCAACATATCCTAGAAGTCTTTCCATATTACCACATATAGTACGTCTCATTCTTTGAAATGATTACGCAGTGCTCCATTGCATGTATGTAGCATAATGTACATAACCATCCCTTTTCATCAGCATTTTAGTTTTTTCCAGTTGCCTGGGTTCTTCTGAAAGACTTGATGACCACATACACGTATTCACATACATACACATATTTATGTCCTTGCAAAGCAGAGAGTCACGGTTCCTGATGAGAGGTCCAGCTCTCCAAGTGGTAGTCCTGGATTGGCCTTACCAAACTTCAGTACCAATATCTTCAGTTTGCTTCTGACACGTGCAAAGAAACTCCCAGGGGGATTAGCTGGTCCAGCTGTGGTCCTGAAGGGAGGGGGCCTGACTGTGTCTCGGTCAGATGCTACCTTCCTCCACTGCCACAGCAGGGACGGTGAGAGCCTCACTCTCCTGGGTCTCAGCCTAACACCAGCCTTGGGGATGCTGAGATGAGGAAAGAAAAGGGAAGATAGCAGAAAGAGAAACGGGCACTGGCCTATGTCCTCTAACTGCCCAGCAAGAAATCATCTCCCACAGTAAGATGAGAACTGCTGTCTTCTCAAGTTAATAGTGTTCCATCTTCTCCCAGGGCCCATCTAACACGATGATGCTTTCCGTTTGTCACGGGGCTTCCTCTGTTTCTGTACTGCAGAGGTGCCATTCCAATGAATTCAGAGAGAACCTGCACAGCTGTCACAACTGTCATGAGCTGAGGGTGCCCCAAGCAGCTTCCAGGTGTTCGGCATTGGCAATACTCTGTCCTTGTTAATGCATGTGATTAGCAAGCTCTAGGAAGTGTTTGTTAGGAATTCTTTAATTGCAAGTGTTATTAAATTAGACTCTTCCTCCCCAGAAGGCAATCTTGAAACAAAACCCTGTGCAACATGCTGGAAGGCGAGGGGGTGAGGGAGAGGCCGACACTGAGCAGTGGCTCCCAGAGCTGAGCACTGAGCTGGCTGGGACCCAAACACGGGGTCATCAACATCCTTGAGACCCATCCTTTGAACTGGGGGGAAACTGGCATCCAGGAAGTTAAGTAACTTGGCTGAGTTACTTAGAGGTAGTGGTGGGCTTCAACTTTGGGTCAGGCTGGCTTAACCCCCTTTGTTTTGCTGTCCAGTTAAATGGCTCTGCAGGCTTTGGAAGCAGACACACCTGGCGCAACACCCCCCCACCCCCGACCCATGTTCTGCTGCATCCCCGTGGGTCATATCTAAGTGCTCTTCCCCCACCGAGTCTTCTCTAATGCGTTCAATGTTTCTTCACATAAAGTACACTACTTCATATGGATAGGTGTCATTTTTGTCTGATAATGTCTATTCCCTCTCCTGGTAATAGCATCTGAATTTCCATGGGGGGGTCATCTCCTCTCCCACGTGGTTCAGGTGGGACTGACTTCAGCCTCCTTCCCCCGGCCACAGTCATTGGCTCACTGGTGAGAAAAATCCCAAAATTGGGCAAGTGGAAGATTTCCCTGGGACTTGTTCTAGAATCACTGAAAAAAGACAATCCCCTGCTGGAGCTACTTATCTAGTCGATTGCAGGCTCAGCATTCCTAATGGACATTTCATCGTCCTGCGGGAAGATCAGCCCGAGAATTGATGCCAACAAAGGGTAAAAGAGAGCTGAGAGAAGGAGAGAGAGATTTCTGACAACGTTGTTTCAGCACCTGGATCTAAGTAAGCCTGAAGCTGGGATACTCTTAGACTGTTTGGTCATCTGAATAGTTAAAATTCTTATTCTGGTTAAGGTAGTTTGAGTTGCATTTCTCTTTTTTGTTTTTTACATCCAAGTCTTGAATGTATGTTCTACATCCTTCTACATTCTGATGACTTAACTTCTTCTGAGTAATCATTTTACTAATGCTTCTCTTAAATGTGGCAGCCTCCCAACAAACTTTGCAAAATATGTCTTAGGAGGTATGGTTTTATAGGGATATCTTGATAAAGACACAATCTTTTGATCCACCAAGTGTACATAGAATCTGGAGCTTCTTAAGTTAGGACTGTCTTCTCTACATATGCACGTGCACACACACACACACACACACACAACTTTACGAAGTAAGGGAAGATTTGGAGGGGGTAATTGAGAGCAGAGAAGAGATACAGAGAAAAGTGGAAAAGCATAACAAATACTAGCAATGTATCTCCTTTGAAATTCACACACATATATCTACTGCATCTAAAGAGACTTAAGACTGGTAGGAGGAGGAACATTTGGACCAAGGACAGAGGAAAACTAGAAGTAGTAGATGAAGGGTAGCATAGACATTGCTGGAGGCTTAAATTGTTACTCCATGGGGAAAAAACAGGTTATATTTTTTTGTCTTCCTGGTATATAGTTGAAGAAAAAGATTAAAAGTTATTCACCTTACATGACCCAGAGACATCTCTGTTCACTGAACATACAAAAATATTCATAAGGAAAAAGTAAGTGATCCAAGGGCTTAGATACTAGAATCTCTGATGCTAATGTAATTTTCTTCTGAAAGAGTCTCTACTAGATAGCTTAGCAAGACCATTTTATTTAATTTTCCCCTTCTCTAAGCATTCGTACGTGAGCACAATTGTTTTTCCATGGTCCATCAGAGGAGACCTTTTTCTGTGGCTACCTGTAAATTTAGTATTGGAGACACTGGATGAGTGTTTGCACAGGTGACACTGTGGGGCTGATGACAGCCCATTCTCTTTTGAGTAAACAGGAGGATCACATCCACGGTCCCAGGAAAAGGTCTTAAATAGTGAAAGTGGGGAGTCAGTCTACTGCAAACTTACAGGGTTTTAATTCACAAATCTTTACAGCTACCTGCATTCAAAATGCTACCGGGTAATCAGGCATGAATAGGAGACAGCTCTCAAAGACTCAGACCCTAGAAACTGAGAAAGGCAGGCACACACATTATTAGACCACAGAAATAGAAAAGGGGATAGATGCTTAGCTCTAAGGAAAAACAGAGAAGGGAGAGATTGAGGCCAGCTGGGGGAATGAGAGGGCCTCTTGAGGATGTGGCACTGGAGCTGGGAATGGGATTAGTCATGGCAAATGAGTTGGTTGGGCATTCCAGGCAGGGGGCTCTGAAAGAGTGGGAAGGGCTGGGCATGTTGGGGAATAGTAAACAGGGTCTTGGGTGGCTGGAGCTCAGGATATGTGTGATCATGGGTTCCTGACCTGCCGGCTGTAATTCCACCCTTTCTCTACTATTTAAGAGAATAAATTGAAATACAAGTCAGTCACAGAGACATTGGATTATGGATAACTTTGAAGCCCCTCTAGTTTATAAAAAGATCATCATTCGGAAACATCGACTCTTTATCTTTTTAAATACATAATTCCTCAGGGCACACCTCTTAACTTATGCTGACATATTTCTCCAATCATTGATTAAGCATTTGCCGAGCACTAACTCTGTTCCAGGTGCTGTTCTAGGCATTGGGATTGTGAACACAAAAGGCAAAGAGCTACCCTCATGGAGCTAATGTCGATAGGAGGAGACCCGTGATGACTAAACCAGCAAAAAATATGTAGTATGAAGGCTCTAAAGAACACAAAGCAGAACAAGGGGGATAGATAATGAGGGAAGGGGTTGTATTATATGTGGGGCGATCATAAAAAAAACCACCCTGAGAAGACTAGAAGCCTACAGATGAACTTGGTCCTAGAAGAAGTGCGGAAGGGAGCCGTGCAGAGACTGGGTGGATAGCAAGTGCACAGCCCTGGGTTGGGGGAGTGCTCGGCATGGCTGAGGACAGGCAGGGCTCCAGGGTGGCTCAGGCAGGTGAAGGAGGCAAAGAGTGGAAAGAGGTGAGGTGAGAGGCAGCAGGGAAGCCAGAGCGTGCACGGTCTTGCTGGCCAGGGTAAGTAAGGATTTAGAATATTATTTTGAGTGAGATGGGGAATCCAAAGGAGGGTTTTGAGCAGAGGTATGCCTTGATCTGAATTCATTTTAAAAGGGTCATTCTGACTTCCGTTTTGTTAAGAAATGAGTGTGGAGGGCAAGGATGGGAGGAATGAAACCCATCAGGGAGCCAATGCAAGAATGCAAGTGAGAGATGGTGGCTTGGACCAGGGTGGTGGAGATGGAGGTGGTACAGAATTTGGATTCTGAATATATTCTGAAGAAGAGCAAGTAAAATTTCTAGATGTGTTATATAGAACATGTGATAGAAAGAGACACATCAAGAATTGAAACTGAGCAGGATGTTGTGGGGCTCCTGGGCACAAAAGCCTTTCTGTGTCCCCTTCCCTGAGTTCCAAAGGGCAGGTTCAAACAGTTGCTAATCAGGGAAGGGAGGGGATGCAGAGACAAGGAAGGAGCAGCCAAGAAACAGTAGTGCAGCCTTGGGGCAGGGTCCTGGTTCATCCTCAAGGGATACACATAACGATATCTTTGATCTCTTCTGCACAACTAAAACCTCCACCACCTGGAAGGTATTCCAGAGGGAAGGTCACAGTTCAATAACCCTGAGAACCACAGATCATGAGACCACCTGATGCCACAAGATCTCTAGATTGAAGGAATGTAGGCCCTGTGTGCACCCTGATCCTTACCAGCAACACTGCCCCTTGACTATAAAACTCCTCACAAACTCCCCAGTGTTGGGACACACTGTTTTGAGGGCATTCGCCCGCTGTGGCCCCCTTTGCCTGGCAAAGCAATAAAGCTATTCTTTTCTACTTCACCCAAAAACTCTGTCTCCAAGATTCAATTTGGTACTGGGGTACAGAGGCTGAATTTTGGCATCAGAATGCCTTTGAGGTTTATAGTCTGAGCAAGAAGAAGGATGAAGTTCTCTTTTGCTAAGAAGTGGTGGTGGTGGGCACTCAGGGGACCAGATTCAAGAGATGAAACCAGAATGTGAGTTTTTGGCTTTGCTAGGTTTGAGATGACCATGAGACACCCAAGTGGAGATGTCAGGTAGGCAGCTGGATATAAGAATGTGGAGTTCACAGCAGAAGTCTGGATTTGGGATAGAAACCGGGGAGTCCTCAATGCAGAGATGGTTTTCAAAGCCAGTAAACCAGGTGAAGTCACCTGTGGAGTGAGTATAGCTTGACAAGAGTTCCCTGGACTGGAGCCCTGGGGGACCACACAACTAAGAGGCAAGGGGGATGTAGAGAAATCAGCAGAAAAGCAGTGGCTTGTACAGTCAGAGGAGAATCAAGGAGAGGGTTGTCCCAGAAGCCACACGATGAAAGTGTTTCGAGAAGAAGGGAGTAACCAGCTGTGTCAAATGATGCTAAAAGGTCATGTATGATGTATGTAGTTTGGGTTACTGATCTTTGGTATTTTTCTCAGAAATATTCTAAACAAGGAATAAAGCTAATTGGAAATGTAGAGAAGCAAACATACTATGTTCTTAAGTCAGCATTTTCAAGTCAGTATTGAATACTGTGAGAGAATAGAAAATACATAGATTGTTCTCTGCCCCTGGTTCCTGGCACTGAGCTCCCAAAACCCTTGTAATTGCCTAAGTGATGAGAATACTAGGAGCATCTTTTGTTCTAAGATTGGTCTTTGACCCAGGCTCCTGACACAAAGTTCCTAAATCCCTTGGAATTTCCTGGGTGACAGCAGTGTCTTTTATTCTAATGAGGTGACTCGTGCGAGCTCCTGGACAGGTGCTGGGCATCAGAAAGATCAAACCATGATTAGAAGCCTGGAATTTTCAGCCCCACCTCCTATTCTCCAGAGAGGGGAGAGGGGCTGGAAATGGAGTTAATGATCAATCATGCTGACATGATGAAGCCTCCATAAAAATCCCCAAAGCGCTGGATTTGGAGAGCTTCTGGGTTGGTGAATGCATGGAGGTGCTGGGAGAGTGGAGCATCTGTAGAGAGTGTGGAAGCTCCATGCCCTTTCCCACATCTTGCCTTACATGTCTTCCCTCTGGATATTCATCTCTATACGTCATCATCTTCTTTTGTAATAAACTGGTAAACAGTAAATAAACTCTTTTCCTGAGTTCTGTGAGACATTATAACAAATAATCAAACCCAAGGAAGGGGTTGTGGAGACCTTTGATTTATAGCTGATTGGTCAGAAGCATGTCTTGTGGGACTGAGCCCTGACCCTGTAGGAGCTGATGCTACCTCCAGGTAGATAACATCAGAACTGAGTTAAATTGTAAGACATCCAGCTGGTGTTGCAGAGAGTTGCTTGTGGTGGGGGGAAAAAACCCACACCTCTGGTATCAGAAGTGTTGTGTTGTGTGTGGGGTGGTAGTGTGAGAGTAAAGGAGACACACACAGGAGGAGAAGTGAGGCTTCCTTTACAAATATATAATAATTTAGATGACTGCAGCTCTACTCTGTCTCAGCTGGGTCTTTTTGGCTTTAATGCTCAGAGAGATGGTGGCTCCTGTTTGCTTTTAATCACCACGGTGGAAGAACATCAGAGATTATAGGGACAGAGGGAAGGAGGAAGTGGGGGGAGAGAGAAAGAGAAGGAGGAGGAGGAGGAGGAGGGGGGGAGAGAGAGAGAGAGAAGAAGAAGGAGGGAGGGGAGGAGGGAGGATGGAGGGAGGGGGGAGAGAGAGAGAGAAGAAGAAGAAGGAGGGAGGGGGAGGAGGAGGGGGGATGGAGGGAGGGAGGGGGGAGAGAGAGAAGGAGGAGGAGGAGGAGGGAGGGAGGGGGAGGAGGAGGAAGGATGGAGGGAGGGAGGGATAAAGGGAGGGAGGGAGGGAGGGAGAGAAGAATGCACACAGAAGAACATGCCCATGTGAGCTAGTAGGGGTACTGATGGGTGTAGACAGGGCCCAGGCAAAATTATAAATTAGATGACTCTCTGTCCTTTTTCCTCCCCTTTCAGCTCTTTTTCTTCTTCCTAGAAAATTCTGTGCACAGAACCTACTTGATAAAGACCTAATAATGGCCACCTTCCCAAGGCACCTGAATTTCTAGGGTCCCAGAGGCAATTATGTGGGTTCGTGAGCCATGTTCATAATTTTATACAGCCTAAAGGAAATTGTACATTAATTTTGAATAAGGTTACACAGATAGTTTTAAAAACTTTTTTTATAAATTTATTTTTGTTAATTTTATTTATTTTTGGCTGTGTTGGGTCTTCGTTGCTGTGCACGGGCTTTCTTTAGTTGTGGCGAGGGGGAGCTACACTTCGTTGTGGTGCACAGGTTTACTGCAGTGGCTTCTCTTGTTGCAGAGCACAGGCTCTAGGTGCGTGGGCTTCAGTAGTTGTGGCACGCGGGCTCAGTAGTTGTGGCATGCAGGCTTAGTTGCTCTGCGGCATGTGGGATCTTCCTGGACCAGGGCTCAAACCCATGTCCCCTGCATTGGCAGGAGGATTCTTAACCACTGCACCACCAGGGAAGCCCCAGATCGTTTTGATATTCAGTAACTGTTTAGAGAGCTACATCTGTATTTGCATCTGTAAGTCTTTGAATACTTTAAGTGGAGAAAACTATCACATAATTAACGTGGTTTGGCTGGTAAAAATCCTTTAAAACATGGAGCCTGTGGGAGGGGGCTAGGGAATAACAGTGATGAGGTAGAAATCTATAGTTTGAGCACCTTCCTCCTTTTCAGAAACTTAGCAGGCTGGCACTCCCATGCATACTTGAAGTCAATTAAAGTCACATGTCTTCTTTTGGCCAAAGAAATGTGAATAGCAGTGATGCCTGGCTATTTCTAGGAAGATGAAACATTTGCTTCCTTCACTTCCCTGTCATGGTTACTGGAGATATTTCAGATTGTCAAAGCTTCATGACTGTGGGTCCCTCAGTGAGAACTTCATGGGACAGAGACGTCTGCTAACTGGAAATGGACATGTGATATAAGCAGAAAATAAGTGTTTGTTTTTTTAAGACACTGAGATCTAAGGATGCTTGTTACTGCAGTACACATAGCCCATACTCACTCATACAGAAATTGGCACCTTGCAGTGAGCTGCTGCTATAATCCAAACCTAAAATCTGTGGCATTGGGTCGGCAATCATTAGGAAGTAGCAAAGAAACTGTAGTCAGAGGTTGGTGAGATGGTGATCCACATTAGGGAGTAGAAAAATGTTTGGCAGATTGTCACCTGTGGTGACATTGGGAAGCACATCACATCCCTAATGATATAATGCACACTTAGGTGAATAGGTTGGAAAAGAGAATATGATTACGGTATAAAGATTGCTATTGGCCGCATTTGGCAAGGTATTCCAAGTATGAGATGAACTCAGAAAAGAATTGGTCAGTTTGAAAACAGGAAAGGAAAGGAAAAGGGGTCCATGAATTCAAAGACTCATAAGGTTGGAAGGGACAACTGCTTCTCAACTACATGCTCCACATGTTCAAATCTTGGAACAGTAAAGGTCAAAAGTAAAAACTCAGTCTGTGGCAAGGGTCAGATGAAGGGTGTAGCCATCATACCTAATGGTTGAATTTTTGACTGGATTAAGGTGTCAACTAAAGATCCAGTGAATCGTATCAAGTGGGCCAAATATCTCAGGGGAAAAAATAAATAAGGATGTGATTCCCTCACCAACACCTGATAGGTTCAAGACGTAGTGATTTATTTTGAGAAAGAAGGAGGCAGGCAGTAGGAGAGCAGGGAAATACAGCGAATATGAGGATTGTAGTTTGAAATGAATGATGGGTGTGGCTATCAGCACAAACTGTTGGCTGGAATCACAAGGCATGTTTGGGAGGCAAGTTGTAATAATAAAGGATACATCACTGGGACTAAAAGAGGAAGTGATGGTTCTAGACTTCAATTCACCTTTTGGGTCCCAACTCTGTACATGCAGAGTGTGAGCTGGGAAAGGTATTCTTCTCCAAAGGAGGACTTATTCCCCAATTCAAATGTAGCCAAGGGGGATGTTTGCAAAGGGAGAATCTCCTACAGGAGAGAGATGGGGTTCCCAAAGGACAATGGACAGGGGAGAAATTCCAAGAGAATGGGATCATGATCTTTCCTCTGGGGAGGGAAACCTCATAATGTCTGCCCAGCAGGATTACAGAACTGCCGCAGACTAGTGTCCTTCCCTTTTATGCATGGGAGCATTTAATAAGCTTACCCTGTCCCTATACCATCATTATAGAGTGCATGTGTGATGAACAGCTTCCTCGTCTTTTCAGTTCTGGACACAGACTTGATGTAGAGACTACCTTACATCATTCAGAGATCCTGGACCTTGAGCTTGATGTCCTGCCTGAATGGAACTTTCATAAGGGACAAGGGTATTTTTGTGCATGAGACAGAAGGTGAACTCTTTGTTGACCAGAATGATAGACTATGTAGTTGTCTGTGCTGTTCACCAATATTTTCAGGTCTTCCCTTCCTGGGCCTGTGGTAGGATCACATCTCTCTGCTCATCCATCAGGTAGCTTGATTTGGCCATGTGCAATGCAAGTGGAAGCACTTCTTAGAGTCTTTAAGAAAAAGTGTGTGATTTGCTATGTTCCCTCCCCCTGCTGCACCGATTGGGTGCCACTCCAGGTGGTGACAGTGGCTCCATTTGTCTTGGCTCCTGAGTGAGAAGATATTAGAACATCCCGCCCCCACCCCACCACCATGACTCAAAACTGCACCTAGTATGAATGAGAAATAAAGCTTTGTTGTTATCAGTCACTAAACTGGGGGACTAACCTAGTCAATTCCACTACAAGAGGCCTTTCCTTCAGATAAAAGATTGAAAACAACTGACACTGATTTCAGATGTCGCTTTCCTATAACACTGTAATCAAGAGGTTGTGTATAGAATGGACATGAGACAAATGAGACTGATTCCAGGAGGCTGTTTGGAGGCTGCCTGAGGAGCAAAGAAGGGCAAATAAAGTTATGGGAATGGGGAGGAGACCTAATTAAGTCTTTAAATATGAACAGAGTTTTGCAAGACCATTTTCTATAGTTCAAACGCATCCGGTTGGATAAAGTGACGTCATCATTCCATACTTGGTTTTCAGACCAAGTTTTTCGGTGAGCCTCTAACAAGTTTGTTAGGGTTGAACAAACAGTGGATAATTTGAGCATTAAGAATTAGGTCCTGTGTCTTCACAGTCATATTTGGCTATAAAGCCCTTACGGTGAATGAAATGTGAAATGCATAATATCCAAGTGAACTAGCCCTTGACGGGTCGTACTCCAACATGTGCCGAAGGAATCTGGCAAGAGTTTCTCCAGGGATGCCCTTGGGTAACGGCTCCTCTTTTAGAATCCAGTGTCTGCCTTATTTCTCGGTCTGGAACTTCTGAGTCTTGAATTCTGGCACTAAGCATTCATTAATAGGAAATCTGCTCTCTTTAACGAGCTGTATTCACTGAATTTGGACTCTACGATTAATCATAGAAAAATATAGCCCCACCACCTGCCATTTGAAATTCCTGGCAAGATCTGAGTGAATCTCTCTGGAGATCAATGGTAATAAGAAATGAATGACGCTTTTATAGTACACAGTGATCATTTTCTGATCAAATAAATGCAGTAACTTTGACTGCACAGCTGGCTAGGGCTGCCTTAGTGAGCCAGGGACAAAATTATAAATACTAAGTTCTGTTACTGGTTTCTACATCCTTGGTAATAAAACCCAGGTCTAGGCTCTAAAATGCATCATGCCCCTCATAGAGGAGTAATTAAATACTCTCTATGTTACACTTTAAGTTAGAGCTACTCAATCTTATAACCCAAACACTCCCATTTAAATAAAAAGGAGACAGACAAAACCTCTTCTTACCACAGATAAAAAGCTCTATGTTTTTCTTTGCTTGGCCATTCTCAATACAAAATGTTCTTGGTTGGTTTTGACTTTGAGATGGATTTTTAAAAAAAGACAAACACTCAGCATTTCCTTTGATTGTTTGGCTACACCTCGATCAATAAATCTTCTTCACCTTGACAAACCAAATTTTCTAAGTCATGCTGTACACTTTGAAGGGCCTGAATGAACATTTCAGAAGAGGAAAGGCTGTTTCATGGTGCATTTTTGCCATTTGGGGTTGCCGGGAAATGCTACCGTGCATGCTTGTGACTTGTAGTATTAATTCCAGAGAATATAATTTTAGAAACAAAATCTCTTTAAAGTAGTTTAAAAACAAAGCAAAGACACGGATAAATTTTTGCTCTTAAAAAATTTAATATTTTAAATAATAAAATTTTAGAGCTGCAAGAGCCTTCAAATATCTAACCCACTAATTTGAAAAACATGGAAACTGAAGTCTATAGAGTCGAATGCCTCAATCCAAAGTTTAAAACATTATGTTTTGATATAAGCATGACTTTGTAGTCAGAAGCTTTATGATTCAAAGCAGAGGGTATCAGAGGCTAATTGAAAGCTTGCCGACTGTTGGGGTTTTTCTAACAAGAAAGTCACTATATTTAAATGCAAATGACAAAAAACAGGTATAGATAATGGCCAGGAAAGAGTTTTTCACCATGGAACAGATTTTATGGTGGAAATTCCTCTTTATTTTTTAATTTGGTGGGATAGAGGATGCTGGAAGTCTTGGAGTTCAAATATTTGATGGTGGAATTGTGGAGTGGTGGGGATCAGTAGGCGTGCAAATAAAGAAAGAGATTCCTTGATCGTTTGGAAGCAGTTAGCGCTAAGAATAACATGAGGAAACATATTAAATCCTCAGTTCAGTCAGGGCAATGATTCTCAAATGTTTGTGTATAAGAACCCCTTGAGAACTTAAATAAAATACAGATTACATATATAACTGCTCAGAAATGATGACAAAGATGTTTTGAGATAGAACCCAGGAAAGGATATCCCTTTCATCTCACCTCAATTTGAGAAACATGGTATAGAGCTTCTATCTACCATAATCACATATACCTCTCTCCTCTTCCTCATGCCACCAAAGGTTTGGTAAATGCAAAACAAAGTGGGATGGGTTACAAAAAAATGGTACTTGAGCTTGAATCCTGACTCTACCATTACTGTCCCATACTCTCAGTTACCTCAATTTTAAGATTGTGGTACTGAAAAAAATAAGGGTAAAATGCTTAGCACCATAACTGACAAATAATACACATTTAATAATTGATAGTTATAATTCTTTTATGACTTCAATAACAGCAACAACCATAACAGTAATATTCTGACCAAATCTATACATAAGATTATATTTGGAATAAATTACTAATGGGTGAGGGTTAGTGATAAAATAATCAACTTTGACTCTGTTTAAAGATGTGTTCTGTTAGGGATTTCTGCTTCCAGTCATGATGGGAAAACTGGGAACTGATTTACTGTCCTGCCGTCAATAATTGGAATATTGGGCACGATATATGAAACAACAGTTTTCAGACATTGGATGACAGACAAAGCAGATCTGTGATCCCTGAGAGAATGAAAACAAGCAAGACAAGCCTTATGATCACCCTGACTCTATGTCTGGAGGCATAATTCAGACTGTGGAGAAGGGAAGGGGTCCCAAGCACAGTTCAGAGGACTTGCTGAGTTGAGGTGAGGAGACTGAAATGTGAGTTCAGAGAATATGAGGGCTGAGTCCTGGAGAAGATGGGGCTTTGTAGGAAAAGAGCTCCCCAAATCTGCACAGGGATACCCTGGAGTCTTTGCTAAAAACAGAGACATACATGTAGAAGATGAAAATCCATGAGGCAGGTAAAGACCAACCAGTGAGTCATGAGCTGACAGGTTCCCAGAGCTCATACAAGCTTGTGAATCATTTGATTCCAGCCAGCGTTATCACTGGTGATTCAACAATCACTTGGGTCATTCAGTAGAGACCCCCCGCCCCCACCAAAAGGCTACACCTATTAGTATTTTACTAAAGGCTATTGTAGACCCACCATAACAAAGTAAAAACAAGCCTAGAAGGGATGAAACTGACTTGCATGCAAGTAAAATGCACCCCCCCCCAGAACAGAGCCCAGAACTCTCTAAAAGAAGACAACAAAATCTAAACCCTGAAATGTAAAATTTACAATGTCCAGCACCCAATAAAAATTACCTGACAGGCACAGAAGCAGGAAAAAAATAAATGATCAAAGAAACAGGCCCAGAAATGAAAAAGATGATGGAATTAGCAGAGAAGGAGGTTAAAAAAGTTATTTTAACTATTTTCAAGTATTTAAAGGAAAACCTGAATACACTGAGAAGAGAAATCAAAGATGTAAAGAGAACCAGTGGAACTTCTAGAGATGAAAAGGACAATATCTGAAATTAAAAATTCACTGGGTAGGATTAGCAATTTAAATGCAGCAAGTTAAATACTAAAGAATAAAGTTAGTGATCCAGGAGATGTAGCTATAGAAACAATCCAAAATCAATTTCAGAAAGAAAAATGAACAGAATCCCATTGAATTATAGGATACTATCTAGTGGTCTAACATATGCATCATGATGAGGAGAAAATTATTGGAAGAGAATAGATTCAAATATTTTCCAAATTTAATGAAAACTATAAATTGCAGACTCAAGAAACTCAATGAACCCCAAGCAGGATACACACAAAGAAAACCATACCAAGGCACATCATAATCAAATTATTGAAAATAAATACCAAAGGAAAAAAATCTTAAAAGCAGAATGGAAAAAGACATATTAAATTCAGAGGAATAAAGATAAAAATGACAAAAATCTTCGTGTCAAAAACTATGCAATCCAGAATAAAAAACCCAAACAAACAAGCAAAAAACTATGCAATCCAGAAGAAAATGAAATGACATTTTCAAAGGGCTGAAAGGAAAACAAACAGTTAATATAGAATTTTAGAGCCAGGAAAAATATCTTCCAAAAATGAAGACAAAATTAAGACTTTTTCAGACATAGAAAAGTTGAGAGAATTTGTCACTGAAAGGCCTGCACTGCAAAAGATACAAAATGAATGTACCAATGAATAAATAACACTGGAAATAATGAATAGGTAGATAAATATAAAAAAAATAACACCACTATTTACAATAGCCAAGACATGGAAGCAACCCAAATGCCCATCAACAGACAATTGGCTTAAGAAGATGTGGTATACTTATACAAATGGACTATTACTCAGCCACAAAAAAATGAAATATTGCCACTTACAGCAACATGGATAGACCTAGAGAATACTCAGAGAGACAAATACCATATGATACAACTTATATGTGGAATCTAAAAAATAATACAAATGAATCTACATTCAGAACAGAAATAGACTCACAGACATAGAAAACAAACTTATGGTTACCAAAGGGGAGGAACAAATTAGGAGTATGGGATTAACAGATACAAACTACTATGCATAGGATAGATGAGCAACAAGGATTTACTGTAAAGCACAGGGAATTATACCCAGAATCTTGTAGTAATCTATAATGGAATATAATCTGAAAAAAAAGGAATCACTATGCTGTACACCTGAAACTAACACAATATTGTAAATCAACTATACTTCAGTAAAAAAAATATTTCTCATTTTAAATTTCTTTAAAAGATAATTGCCTGTTTAAAATAAAAACAGTAATACATTATCAGGAAGTTTATAACATATGTTGAAGTAAATCTATGATAAAAGTAGCACAAAAAATGGGAGGGAGAAAATAGAAGTATGCTGTCATAAGGTTCAGGAAGTGCTAATGTATCATTTGAAGTTATGCTGTGATATCTTAAAGATATATAATGTACACCATAGAGTAACCTTTAAAAATAAAGCATAGCTAATATATCAATAATAGACAGGTAATTCCCTGGCAGTCCAGTGGTTAGGACTCCATGCCTTCACTGCTGAGGGCCCGGCTTCAATCCCTGGTTGGGGAACTAAGATCTCACAAGCTGCACGGTGCAGCCAAAAAAAAAATTAAAAAATAAAAATTAAAAATGGAGAAAAAATGGAATCCTTAAAAATATTCAAATAATCCAAAAGAAGGGAGGAAAAGAGGAACAAAGAACAGATGGGGCAAATAGAAAACACATAGCAAGATGGTAGACTCATGCACACACGTAAATAATACATCAAATGTAAGTGACCTAAAAGTTACAATTAAAAGGCAGAGACTTTCAGACTAGAATAAAAAAGTGCAAACCCCAACTATATATTATGTACCAGAAACCTATTTTAAATATGAAGACACAAATGGGCTGAAAGTCGAAGGCAGGAAAAAGTTATAGCATGTAAACAACAATCATAAGAAAGCTGCAGTGGCTATATTGACATCAGCCAAATAGACTTCTGAACAAGGAATGCTAACAGGGATAAAGAGGAACATCTTATAATGATATTGGGGTCAAGTCATCAAGATGCCATAACAATCCTAAGTAACAGAGCTTCAAAACTGATCTTCATGAAACAAAACCTGACAGAACTTCGCAAAGAAAGCCACATATTTACAACCATAGTCGGAAACTCCAGCACTCTTTCAATAATCAATAGAAGTAGACAGAAAATCAGTAAATATATGGAAAACATGAACAACACTTTTAACGAATCTGACCTAAGTGACATTTATAGACTGCTCCAACAAACAACAGAAGTATATACATGCACTTCAAAGACATATGCAATATTCACCAAGATAAACCATATGCTGAACTCCAAAAAGAGGCTTTCAGTACATTTAAAAGATTTAAAATCATACAGACTATGTTTTTTCAGCATTCTTTCTAGAATCAAAGTAGAAATCAATAGCAGAACAATGTGTGGAAAATTCCCAGATAATTGGAAATTAAGGAAAATACTTCTAAATAATCTATGGTCAAAACCAAAATCATATGAGAAATTAGACAATATTTTGAACTAAACTAAAATGAAAACACAATATATAAAACAGGGATTTATAACTTTAAATGCTATAAAAAGATTTTTTTAAAAGGCTCAAAATCAATGAACCAAGTATTCCATTAAGAATCTAGATAAAGAAGAGAATATTAACCCAAAATAAGTAGAAGAAAATAATAAAGAGCAGACATCAATGAAATAGAAAATTGATAAACAATAGAGAAAAATGAATTAAACCAAAATTTTTGAAAAATCAACAAAATTAATAACCTATTAGCTAGATTGATTAAGAAATAAAGAGAAGAGACACAAATTACCAATATTAGGAATGCAATAGGGGACATCACTGGATCCTACATTATTAAAAATTCTATAGACAGTAAAAGAATAGCAAAGTATTTTGAACAATGCTTTGTCAATAAATTTTAAAATTTAATTGAAATAGACAATTTCCTTTTTTAAAAATTTTCATACAATTTTTAAAGGTTACTTTCCATTTACAGTTGTTACAAAATATTGGCTATATTTCCCATGTTGTACAATACATCCTTTAGCTTATCTTACAACCAATAATTTGTACCTCCCACTACCTCACCCCTATATTGCCCCTCCCCACTACTGGTAACCACTAATTTGTTCTCTCTATCTGTGAGTCTGCTTCTTTTTTTTGTTATCTTCAGTAGTTTGTTGTATATTTTAGATTCCACATGATACCATACAGTGATTATCTATCTCTGACTCATTTCACTGAGCATAATGCCCTCTAAGTCCATTCATGTCTCTGAAAATGACCCAATTTCGTTCCCTTTTTATGGCTGAGTAATATCCTATTGTGTATATATACCACCGCTTCTTCATCCATTCATCTGTTGATGGACACTTAGACTGCTTTCATATCTTGGTAATTGTAAATTATGCTATTATGAACATTGGGGTACACATATCTTTTCAAACTAATGCTTTTGTCTTTTTTTTTAGATATATATATACAGAAGTGGAATTGCTGGGTCATATGGTAGAATCATGCTTCCTGACTTCAGACTATATTACAAAGCCACAGTAATCAAAACAGTATGGTACTGGCACAAAAACAGACATATAGATCAATGGAACAAGACAGAAAGCCCAGAAATAAACCCATGCACTTATCGTCAATTAATCTATGACAAAGGAGGCAAGAATATACAATGGAGAAGAGACAGTCTCTTCAATAAGTGGTGCTGAGAAAACTTGACAGCTACATGTTAAAGAATGAAATTAGAACATTCTCTAACACCATATACAAAAATAAACTCAAAATGGATTAAAGACCTAAATGTAAGACTGTATACTATAAAATGCCTAGAGGAAAACAAAGACGGAACACTCTTTGACATAAATCACAGTGATATATTTTTGGATCGATCTCCTAAAGTAAAGGAAACAAAAGCAAGAATAAACAAATGGGACCTAATTAAACTTAAAAGCTTTTTCACAGCAAAG
This sequence comes from Eschrichtius robustus, assembly GCF_028021215.1. Classification (NCBI taxonomy): domain Eukaryota; kingdom Metazoa; phylum Chordata; class Mammalia; order Artiodactyla; family Eschrichtiidae; genus Eschrichtius; species Eschrichtius robustus. Next base: position 11,142,267 of record NC_090826.1, on the reverse strand, counting down.
GAAATCATCAACAAAATGAAAAGACAACCTACTGGATGGGAGAAAGTATTTGCAAATGATATGATCGATAAAGGATTAATATCCAACATATATATAAACAGCTCATACAACTCAACATCAAAAGAACAAACAAACCAATTAAAAAATGAGCAGAAGAACTGAATAGACATTTTTCCAAAGAGGAAATACAGATGGCCAACAGGCACATGAAAAGATACTCAGTATCGCTAATCATCAGGGAAATGCAAATCAAAACCAAAACATGATATCACCTCACACCTGTCAGAATGGTTATCATCAAAAAGAACATGAATAACAAATGTTGACGAGGATGTGGAAAAACGGGAACCTTTACACACTGTTGGTGGGAATGTAAATTGGTGCAGCCACTGTGGAATACAGTATGGAGGTTTGAAAAATTTCTTGAAAGACACAAATAAGCAAAGCTGAAACCAAAAAGTAGAAAATATGAATAGTCCTATATATATTAAAGAAATTAAATTCATATTTTAAAAAAAACCTTATTATAAAGAAAACTTTATGCCCAGATGACTTCACTCATGAACACTATCAATCATTTAAGGAAGAAATTAACCAATACTAAAAAACTAGCTCAGAAAATACAGGAGGGAGCTCTTCCCATCTTATTTTGTAGGGTCAGAATCACTTTGACATCAAAACTTGACAACGATATTGTAAGAGAAGAAAACTACTGGAATACAGACTCAAAAATTCTTAACATAATTTTAGTAAGTAAAACTTTACAATATATATAAGGAGTACTACATCATGATCAAGTAAGAGTTATCCCAGGAATGCCAAGATAGTTTAAAATTTGAAAATCAATCAATGTAATACACCTTATTAACAGAATAAAGGAGAAAACCATAATATCAACACAGCACATTCATTTGACATTTTCAATGTACTTTCATGATTTAAAAAAAAAAAAAAAAAAAAAACCTCAGCAAAGTAGGAATAGAAGGGGAATTTCTTCACATTGATAAAGGACATCTACAAAAACCCTACAGGTAACACCATATTTAAGAGCGTAAGCCTGAATATTTTTCCTCTAGTTCAGGAATAAGACAAGGATGTCTACTTTCTTCACTCTTATTTGACATCATTTGAGAAGTCCTAGACAGTGGAAGTCAAGAAAATGAAATAAAAGGCATACAGATTGGAAAAGAAGAAGTAAAACTTTATTTTCAGATGACATGATCATCTATAGAGAAAATTAAAAGGAATCTTTTAAAAAGCTACTATAAGTAATAAGTGAGTCTAGCAAGACAGCAGGATACAAGGTCTGTATATGAAATCAATTCTATTTCTATATGCTAAAATGAATAATTAGACATTAAAATTTAAAAATAATAATTAGAAATTAAAATTTAAAAATAATAGCATACAAACATGAGATACCTAGGGATAAATACATTAAAACAGGTATAAGAGCTGAATATCTAAAACTATAAAATATTGCTGAAAAAAATTGAGGAAGACCTTAAAAAATCTCTGAGAGATATAACATACTCATGGATTGAAAGTCTTAATGTTTTTAATGTATGAATTCTCCCCAAACTGACCTGCCCAGTCAATGCAATTCCAACTAAAATCCTATGAGGATTTTCTGTAGAAAGTAATAAGATTTTCTAGCATTTATATAGAAGTGCAAAAATACTTAGACTAGCAAAATAAGTTGTAAAAAGAACAAAAGTGGAGGACTTACACTACCAGATTTCCAGACTTACTACAAATCTATAGTAATCAAGGTAGTATGGTATTGACATAAGGACAGACATGTAGATCAATGGAACAGAAGAGTTCAAAAATAGAGGCACACATGTATGATCAACTGATTTTCAACAAGGAGGCAAGGAATTAAATGGGAAAAGAATAGTCTTTTCAGCACATGATGTTGGACCAAATGGGTACAGATGAATGAGTCTCAACCCTTACTTTATATCATACACAACATTAATTCAAAGCCCACCTAGACCTACACATAGAAGCTAAAACTATAAAACTTCTAGAAGAAAACAGGAAAAAATCTTTGTGATCCTGACATCGGCAAAAAATTTACTAATTGGGACACAAAAGCATAATCCATAAAGGAAAATAGGAAAAAAAATGATTAATTCGATTGTACCAAATTTAAAATATTTTACTCTTTGAAAGACAATTAGGAAAATGAAAAAAAGCAAGCCAAAGTGTGAGAAAATATTTGCCATACATGTATCTGACAAAGGACTTATAACCAGAATATATAAAGAACACTTCAAGAAAATAAACAACTCAGAAAAAAGTCGGCAAAAGATTTGAACAGATACTTCACCAAAGGCCAAAAAATCACATGAAAAGATGCTTAATATCATGAAGCCATCAAAAAATTTCAAATGAAAACCAGAAAAAGATACCAATACATATCCACCCAGATGACTAAAATTTAAAGATAGATAATATCAAGTGTGATGAGGATGGGGAGCTACTGGAAAGTTCATGTATTGTTGATGGAAATATAAAATAGTGTAACTATTTTGGGCAGAAGTTGAGCAGCTTCTATAAGGCTAAACAGCAATTTTCACTGAGGCAGCAATTCCACTCTTGGGTTTAAAATGTTCATAGACACATTATTCATAAAGCCAAAAACTGGGAACAATCCTAATATCCCTTATCAGATGAATGGATACATAAATTGTAGGATATACTTCCAGTGGAATACTACTCAGTCATGAAAAGGAATACACTCCCAATACATGAAAGAAGAAGGATAAGTATCAGAAAGATGTTAAGCCAAAGACTTGAGATGCAAAATGGATAAACAAATGTGGTATATCCATACAATGGAATTTATTCAGCTATAAAAGGGAATACAATTCTGATACAGGCTACAACACAGAGGAAACTGGAAAACGTTATGCTGAGTGAAAGAAGCCAGATACAGAAGACCACATATTATAGTATTCCATTTATATAAAATGTCCAGAATTGACAAATCCATAGATACAGAAAGTAGATTAGTGGTTTCCAGGGGTTTGTAGGAAGGGAGATTTGGGAGTGACTGTTTCTTTTTGAATGATGAAAATGTTCTGGAATTAGATAATGGTGATGATTGCACACCTCATGGATATACTAGAAACCACTGATCTGTAAACTTTAAAAGGGCGAATTTTATGGCATGTAAATTATACTTAATAAAAAATTTACCTTTAAACAACAGCAACAAAAATGAATGGAAGAATGATGGTATGTCATTGTAAGAATTAGGATACAGTAAGAGAGATGACCAGGGAAGAAGCTACTGGTTAGGGTGTGCAAGGGATGCTTCTTGAGAGGAGCATTTAGAAGGGGCCAATTATATGAAGTCCTAGAAACATGAAAGTGTTTTCTCTAAACCTTAGAACTGATGAGAATCCATGTGAGCAGGGCATAGGGAGCAGAGGCAAGGATGATTCACAATGAAGTACCTGAGGAGCAAGGAGAGATCAAGTACATCAGAGCAATGGGCTTGGATAAGACTTCTTTTCATTTGCTTTAATAAAAAAGTGAGCTGGTAAATAAGGTGTGGAAATTCTATGGTTCTAAATTTGATCAGCTTTAAGTAGAAAGCTACCATAGAACTTTTAGACAAATCTAGCTACAAGGTGACCCCAGTAGATGACACAGGTTCAGGGCAAAATCTACACCTGAGAACTCGCTCCCCTTTCCTACAAGTAGTGCCATATGTTCTTGGTGCAATTACAGGTGAACACAGGGCTGTACAAACTCTGAATAACCAGCGGAAAGGATTAAATGTACAGAAGTGGAAAGAAATTGCCCATGGGAGTTAAAGTGTTTTTATTCAAGGCTAAATTCTCAAATCTGTGTCTAATATCACAGAGCAAATGGCTTTTTCTGGGACTAACTGCCCAGTTACCCACTTACCCATAATTTGCCACTGATTAGAACCAGGCAATTATCATTGTAATTTGTCTTTATTGGCCTCATTTTCCACTTGAAAAAGCTAAGCCATCATTTTTTTCAGGCCTATGATTCCCAACTCTTTTGAATTCACATCCTATTTATTATTTATTTCATTTCATAATCTCTCCCCATCCCAAGTGGTCAATTTTATGTGTGTTTCAGATGAATTAAAATTAAACTAGATGTTGAAAATTACTTAAATTTGTCAACATGTCTTAGTAAAGGGGTGACATTAGGGAGTGTGTCATGATCTAGACCAGAAGTTCTTCTTACAAGTTCAGGACTCCACAGTTGAAACTTAAAATTAGGTCAAACTGCCTGATTTTGCACAAGAGAAAACCTTGGCCCAGAAAAGTGGAGTGACTTACCCAGAGTGTCCTGGTGAATTTAGGACAACAAAGGACAAAAACAGAGAATCCCTTAAGGGTTGTTCAATTTCTTTAAATGGTTTATAAAAAGTATAAGCATCACATCTCCATGACAGGAAAAGCTGAACTTTTTTTTAAGTGACATTTTGGGGATATTTGTTATGCAGAATACATACACAGAATTATTATATGGGATGGATAAAATACACAGAATTAGTTATGTGGGATAGATGAAGATCATAGCAAGATAAGACTAATAATGAAGATCGCTTGTTCCATTGATGAGGAAATTTAGGGAGAGATTAAGAAGGCAGGCTCCAAGAGAGAAGTCACACACAAAGATGTACTTACCACATGATTCCATTTTTATGAAGTTCAAAATCAGGCAAAACTAATCTATGGTGATAGATCTCGAGAGAAATTTTCCTTGGGGTGGAGGGGCATGGGGACTAGGAGGTGTGTGATCACAGCTTCTGGGGTGCTGGTGATGTTCTATCTCTTGATTGTGTCAATCAATGATTGCAGTACTGGTTACACAGGTGTGCTTCCTTGGTGAAAATTCATCAAGCTGTCCAATAATGATGGACACACTTTTCTCTATGCATGTTGTATTAGTTATCCACTACCACATAACAAATTATCCCAAAACATAGGACTTGAAACAACAACATTTATGATCTCACAGTTTCTGTGCGTCAGGAATCTGGGCATGGCTTAACTGGGTCCTCTGCTTCAGGGTCTCTGAAGCAAGATGTCAGCTGGGGCTGCAGCCTCATCTCAAGGCTCAGCTGGGGTGGCTCTGCTTTCAACTCTCATGTGGTTGTGGGTGGATTCATTTCCTCATGGGCTGTTGGATAGAGGGTCTCAGTTGCTTGCTGGCTATAGGCCAGAGGTCACCCCCAATTCCTGGCCATGTGGGCCTCTCCAACATGGCAGTTCGCTTTACCAAAGCATGCAAGCCAAGAAGGAAATAGAAAGGGTACTGCCAAGGTGGAAGACATAGTCATTTGTAACCTAATCACGGAGTGACATCTCATCACGTGTCATATTCTACTCATAGAAGCAAGTCACTAGGTCCAGTCCAAACTCACAGGCAGGAGATTACACACGGGTGTGAATACTGGGAGGGAGGAGTCATTTTAGGAGGCTACTCACCACATGCATTACATGTTAATAAAAGCTTAACAAGAAATAATGAATGCAAGCTCAGGCATCAGGTTGACCTGAGTTTAAATCCTGCCTCTCCCATCAGCTGAGAGAGATTGCACAAGTCATTAAACTGCCCTAAGTCTCAGTTTCTCCATCTATTAAATGGGGACAATCATATTATGTACCTCCTAGAACTGTTGTAACTATTAATTTAGGGAAAGCAGGCAGTGCCCACAAAGCCCTGATGCAGGACCTTCCACCAAGGAAGTACTCAGTATTAAGTGTTATTATTGTTTAGAGATATTCCCAAAGTAAATTTAATTGCAAGGAGAAGGGAACAGGACTATATGCCAGGTGTTTTGAGGAAACAGAGACTCTGAGATGTTAGGCAACATGTCTAATGTCACACAGCCGAGCCAGGATTTGAACCTGAGCCCACTGACTCCAAAGTCATTTCTATTTCCTGCACCTTCTGCTTCCCCATAGTAGCCTCTGACTGGCTTTGCCCTCGTCTTTCTGTCACCTCTAGGTCTTTTGTTCACACTGCTGTCAGACCAACTCTCCTAACACCTTTCTTTCTTCATCTGATACTCTCCAGCTGAAGATGTCCCAAATGACTTCTATATCAGGTGACCATCTCTTCCCAGCCTACAAAGGACCCTGAGTTTGGTTCTAATATTGAGACACTTACATTCCTATAGTTCCCTAGTACACATTCCCTGCTCCAAACATCATGAGTTCATTCTTAGCCAAAAATGTCATGGCCCATCTTATCCCCACCTCCATACATCTGCACCGCTTTCTTCTTTTTTAGGAGGTTAGTCTCAAAATTTCTCTCATTAGTTCCATCCACCCATTCATCCACCCATCCATCCATCCATCCACCCATTCATCCACCCATCCATCCATCTATCCATCCATCCATCCATCCATCCATCCATCCATCCATCCATCCGTCCATCCGTCCATCCGTCCATCCATCCATCCACCCATCCACCCATCCACCCATCCATCCAACCACCCATCCATCCATCCATCCATCCGTCCATCCGTCCGTCCGTCCATCCGTCCACCCGTCCGTCCGTCCGTCCGTCCGTCCGTCCGTCCGTCCGTCCATCCATCCACCCACCCACCCATCCACCCACCCGTCCGTCCGTCCGTCCGTCCATCCATCTGCCCGCCCGCCCGCCCGCCCGCCCGTCCGTCCGTCCGTCCACCCACCCACCCACCCACCCACCCATCCACCCATCCATCCATCCATCCATCCATCCATCCATCCATCCATCCATCCATCCATCCATCCCATATATAGAGTCCATTTCTGGGTGCCTTTCAGCACTGGAAGCACTACAAGGAAGAATCAGGCATGGCTCCTGCTCTTTAGCGTCCAGTCACATCTCAACTGGAATATACTGTATTAAGTTCTACAGGAGAGAACTACAAAGCCCTGCTGACATACTTCTTGTGGCTCAACACCAGGCTACAATTTCTGGTCTCCATGATGCCTTCCTGATTATTCCATTACACTGATGCTTCTCTAAATTTCCTCGGCCCCATGAGTCCTATCATCCATCTAATGGCTTAATGTAGAGAACTGCCTTCAACATGGTTATAAGAGAAGGGGATTTTTAAAGCTTTATTGGGGACTTATTCTGAGATAAAAACTGTATACAAATCATCTTATAGAATGAACCCCCAAATTCCACAAAGTAATTCTTATTATGTGATTGTGCAGGTAAGGAAACCAAAGACTTTGAGAGGTCAAGTTCAACGTCTCATGGCTAATACAGGGTAGAGCCCGGACGCAGACCCAGGTCTATCTGCCTGCAAAGTCCTTGTTTAATCATAACCTCCTACTATACTCCTTCTTTCTTCCTTTTGTGGTACATGTAGAGTATTGGTCCTGCAACTCAATAAGTGATGAGAAGAGCTTCTAACCTTTAATTTCTCAACACAGTCACACAGGCCTTTCACATCCACTATTTCAAATACTTACTGAGTGACAGAATGACCCACAGAATGCCCAAACAGGGCACCTCATCAATAGCACAAAAAGGCCTAATGGAGCTCTTATCAAGCTCATCACTGTGGCCTTCCTTTGGTGTTGGACTTCTCAAAATAGTTGGACACACTGTTGGGGTCGGTGCCTCTGTCGTGACTGTTTCACTCTAGCAAGCATCTGCAAGGCATCCTTTGGAAAGAGGTGGGGCTGCCAGGCCTTTTACAACAAAACCTTCTTTTTCTTGGGGATTCTTAAACGTGGCAGTGAGCAGATGTGCTCACAGAGTCTCTGAATGCAAGCACAGATGGAACATTCTACATAGAAATTGCAAGTAACCTCCACAACTGGGGAACATAAAGATCTTTTATTTGCAGAAGTTGGAGGTTGTAATTTGAATGTGTGAAATTGTCAATAGTCGGCCCACCAACAGCCTTAAAAGGGAATTGAAACCGTTTTAAAAATCAGTGAGGTAGGCAATGTGTGGGTGTGTGTGTTTTCCACGGAGCCAATAGAGAGATTTATGCTAGATGCAAAATATTCTTTAAATCGCTGAGTATAAGAATGGGTCATTAGGAAGGCGGTGGACTCGTTCTAACCCTCGGGGGCCAGGTGGGAGTCTTCTAATCTGTTCAAAGTCCTGTGGTGTCTCCATATTGCCTGCAGAAAGAAATTCATTTTCTTTGGTCTGGCATTTTCCACTCTAGCTCCAACCACATACCCCACCCTTTTCCCTTTGGCATTTCACTTTCCAGAAAGATTCCAGTTACTCCTGCTTCCCTGAACATGGGTGCCATTTTCTCACCTTTTCTGCCTAGAAGGTCATCTAGGCAGATGCTCACACTTTTCTGCCTAGAAGATCATCCTTCTCACCCCCCCCATGTTCAAATCATACCCTTCTTTCAAAACTAGGTCATCCTTGGCTCCTGCCTTGCCCTCATTGCCCCTCACTCCAACCCGACCCAACCCAATCTCATTGGCAAATCATGATGTCTCTACCTCCAAAACAGCTGTGGCCTGGGAACTGGGCTCTCTCCAATGGGTTCTCACCATTGTCTAGCACATCATCAACTCTTGCCTGATAAACTACAATGGCTTCATCTTGGATCTTCTTGCTTTGGACTTGGCCCATACAACTACCAGAAATTCTGTGTTCAAAATGTAAATCAATTAATGCCATTCCTGTGCTTCATACTCTTCAGTGGATTCCTGTGGCACTTAGCATCAAACCCAAATTCTTTTCCATGGCCTCCAAGGCCCCAGAAATCTAGGTCGGGCCACTACTTCTACTTCATCTCATTCTGCTCTCTCACTCTGGTCACTTTGCTCCAGACACTGAGGTCTTCTACTGTGTAACTTGAGAACAGGTCCATATCTTATTCACCTTCAAGTCCCCAGTAGTGTCTTGTACAGTACCTTATAACGAGTAGGTATAAATTAATCTTTATTAATTGAATGGTAATTTTCTGACTTAAAATCGAAGTTTTAGACTTCAATTTAGTTTTGGTGTATCACCCAAATCTATCATTTTTTAAGGGCCCATCTTGTTGCATTTTTGGGAGACCCCATTTCTTTTTTAATATCCTAGTTATTTTTCTCAGGTTCCTGAAACTGTCAGGTAGCTGCCATTTGGAAAAATAAATACATAAATCCGGCAAACCCACAGGTGGCATTGCTCTGGGAAAAATGAGGAGACTTAATTAGCAATGAGACTCCACACATTTTGACTGGGCCAAAAATATCAGGCTGCCAATTTCTTATTAATTCTTGTTAACTGCATTGCATTCAAGGCCTTCATGGACAGCGTGTGCTTGATGAAATGGCTTCCAAATCTAAAAACAATTTGCTCATCTTTAGAACTGCACCCCTGGAGATTATCTGACAAACCAGAAATTCATACATATCAGGATAATACCAAAACAAAATTTTAGAGTAGTTGTTGAAAATATAGGCTCTGGAGATAGACTGACTGATCTTAAATCCTGGATCCGGCAAGTACTGGCTGTGTGATCTTAGGCACACAGATACCCAGCCTCTCTGTGTCTCAGTTTTGTTTCCTGTAAAATGGAGCCAATGATCTCCAGGAGTGCAATTTTGAATTTCAATATAGTTTTGAAAATTATAAAGTTGTAGGAATTGTACATGAAACTCCTGTACACCTTTACCCAGATCCACCTATTATTTCTACTTTGTCTCACTGGCTTTATTATTCTTTCTGTATTTTAAACAAACATATGCATATTATGTTTTTCTGCACCATTGAGTTACTCGGAGATATTGTGTCCATATAACCCTAAGTACTAAAGTCCACATTTCCTAAGAATATTCTCCTATATAATCAGTATAAAACCACAGTAATCAAAATCAGAAAATTTAACATTGGTACAACACTGTTATCTAATTCAGAGTACATATTCAAATCTCATCACTTGCCTTAGTAACGTCCGATATAGCTATTTTTGCCGCAGTTCAGGCTACAGCCTAAGAACATGCACTGCACTTAGCTACCTTTAATCCAGAACCTTTAGTTTCCTTTAACATGAAGCAGCCCCTTAGCCTTTCTTTGTGTTTCCTGACTTTGATATTTTTGATGAACACAGGCCAGTTTTTCAGAGCATGTTCCTAATGTTTCCTCATGATGAGATTCAAGTTTTTGCATTTTTGGCAGGAAGACCAGAGTGATGCTCTGTCCTTCTCAGTGCCTCACACCAGGAGACATAAGCTATCCTTTTTTGTCCCCATATTGATGATGTTGGCTTTGACCACTTGATTAAGGTTGTATCGGTCAGTTTTCTCCTGATATGTAAAATGATACCATGTCTCCATTTCTAATTCATGGCTAATTTGAGAGAAGATACTTTGGGACTCTGCACCCACGTTGTATCTCATCAAACTTTCACCCACTACTTTAGCATCCATTGGTAGCTAACCACTTTGTATGTAGGGTTTGCTTTCCAACTCAATGGTGGGAACCATTGCCCAGTTGGAGGCTCTGTCATGGGTATCTGAGGACAGGCAGTGTCCCAGTGGGATCAATAACACAGCCTTTGGAGTTAAGTAGGCTGGAGTTCAAGTCTGGCACTAGCATAGCTAATGATCTTGGGGGAAACACCTCAGTTTCCTTGAGACTTAGTTTCCTCACCTATAAAGGAGGATAATTATAGTATCCTCCACTAGGGGATTGTAGCAAGAGGTACATATGAATGACATAATGTAGACAGAGTGCCTGGACCATAGAGGTGTCAGCGATAGCTGTGTGATTATCATTAAAGGGGGAAGCGGCCCAAAACATCAGGCTGGCTAGACTTTAACCAAAATGTTCATGCTAGTTTTTGTCTGACATGGCACTGGGGGAACACAGAAATGGGGCTGCCATGGGAGTGAATAAGTCATGCCAAAGCAGTGTACAGTGTTTCATTAGATAGGTGCAGAGGATGGCAGCTGTGAGAGGGAGGAAGTGATTTATTTCAGTAGGAGGATCGGGGAGGACTTCACAGAGAAGGTGGCAGAATATGAACTTGTGGGGCCACTTAGGGTCAACATCTCTTCATTAAATACCCCACTGTGTACTCTACTTTCCGCTCCACACTTTAGGGTTCAGCTCAGTATAAACGAGATGAGCAGATCCTGGAGAACAAATTATTTGGAATAGAATAGGGGCCCCTGCCCACAACATTGAGTGAGATATAATAGAATGAATCAGGGACATGAAGGTCAAATTATGCTAATTTCATGCCTAAACCTCCAACAGGGGGTAAATGCCTGAAAAAGCCAATCTTTTTTTTTTTTTAATTAAAAAAAAAATTTATTTATTTTGTTTATTTATTTTTGGCTGCATTGGGTTTTCGCTGCTGCACACGGGCTTTCTCTAGTTGCAGCGAGCGGGGGCTACTCTTCATTGCAGTGCGTGGGCTTCTCATTGCGGTGGCTTCTCTTGTTGTGGAGCACGGGCTGCAGGCACGTGGGCTCAGTAGTTGTGGCACACGGGCTCAGTAGTTGTGGCTCGCGGGCTCTAGAGTGCAGGCTCAGCAGTTGCAGCCCATGGGCCTAGTTGCTCTGCAGCATGTGGGATCTTCCTGGACCAGGGCTCGAACCCGTGTCCCCTGCATTGGCAGGTGGATTCTTAATGACTGCGCCACCAGGGAAACCCAGAAAAGACAATCTGAACCTGTCCTTCAAAGAATTAATTTTGATTGTGAAGGTGTCTTTGTAGACACCTGGTTTGGAGCTAAATGTGGCAACATCTAGGCCTGTCTGGGAAAGGCAGTCCCAGGGGCTCACCCATCATACCCTGGTCTGTGATTGGCTACTCTTGGTCACTCCGCTCACCTTAGTTTCCATCCCCTGTGGTCAGGGGTGGGACTGGCCCCCATGGTGGCATAGCACAAGGCATTGCTTTTCCAAGAGTCACCTGGGATGCTTACTTTCACAGTGAGGGTGGGGTGGGCAGTTTTCAGTAGCAGGGTCTTAGATCCAAATAGGCTGGAATCAGGAAGGGCTGCGATGGAGACCAAAGCCCATTCCACCCCCAGTTCACTTCCTCTCTGCTGAACCGTTCCTCTCAATCCTATCTAGATGGCCTGTCAGAGAGGCTATGAGCCTCTGATAGATTGGCCATGAGCAGTGAGGACCACAGAGCTATGACCAATTGAGTGTGAGCTCGGGTGTGGTCCAGGGACCCTCAGAGCCAGCCCCAACATGTCGGCCTTTGCCAAAGCCCCCTTTAAAAGTCTGTACTAAGGGAGCAGTTGCAGAGATGGAGAAATATGGGGATTTACTTTCCCCACGAAGCACTTTTGCCCAAGCTGTGCTAATGTTCTCCAGTTAAATACTTTTCAAAACGATCCATCAAAAAATGCAGCTACACATTCCATTAACGATGTCTGCTTTCGTCCCACCCAGGGCCACGACAGTCAGCCAAGCAATTTAATCGCTTGAAACAGAAATTGTTATGTTCCCTCCCCTGATGGGGAGAAGGAGCAGTGAGCAGACAGGCAAGAAGAGTATGCTTTCCAGAGGGAGGGAGAGGTCTCCTATTTTCTGAACTCTCATGGGATTTCCCAAAACCAGCAAGAGCATCTCTACTACAACTCATTAACACAGGAGCTCCTTGCTGCTGAACCCAAGCTGCTTCCGTCGGAGTTTTCCTACAGCAGAGCAAAGATACGTGAACCATAATTTTAGAAACAGAGGGGATTGCCTTACCTCTCACTGTAGATTGTGAGCCCATTAAAGACAGAGCTGGGGCCAATGCATGTTTGGAATTCTGATTCCTAGCAGAGACCTTGCCACCCAAATGTTCAGTGAAATTTCCATCAATTTAAAAAAAAATAGAAAAGCCAACTCCTGTCCCTTATATCATTCTCCAGTCAGACAACTGGATCCCCTACATGATCTGGAGTAATCTTGATTGCAGATATTTTCCTCCACTGTCTTCAGAATTAATATTGTTTTGACATGTGATGCAGCCTGCTTTTAGGTTCGGCAAATAGGCACACTTGATCTTGAATGCAGCTTTTTCAAACTCTTCTGGGGTCACAGATCCCTTTGAAAATCGAATGAGAGTTAGACCCTTTCCCCATTAAAACTCAAGTTTGCACACCCATTTGCAGTTTTGCATTCAATTTCAGGGAGTTGTCGGACCCTCTAAAATATCCCTAAATGCCAAGGTATAAATTGCTTCAATGATTTTGATATCACGGCTTGTATTTTGTTTCCCAAACTGTGGAAGAAGATTCTGGTCCCAACACGGATTTCACTAGTTGTACCTTATTGCAGTTGTAGATTATTGTAGTCTTTTCCTCAGCTGGCTATTTTCTAGTGAGGAAGTACTCAATCCAAACCAAGTTGTAAAACCTTAGCTGAGACAGGCTAATAAAAATGTGGTAGACGTATATCCTTTCTTAAACATAGGGCTGTGTGAATACGTAGAAAAATAGAAGATCCACGTTATATGTATTATTAATTTTTTAATGCTAATCCTTCTTTCAAAGGCTCATAGCTCTATCTTCTTATTTAAAAAGAACAAGCTTTGGCTGCAGAGCAATAGTGCTTCTTAAGGCTTCCAAAAATAATTTTGAATGTTCTGTTGAAAGACGACACGGTCCTGGGACTTCATCAGCTTCCACAGTTGACATCTCTGTTATGAGTTCCAGGAGCAGCTACCAGGCCAACTGTTCAAGAACGAAGGGAAAAGGCAAAAGTAAATTATGTCATGCATTAAGACTCTGGTGTGGTAATGCCCCATGCACTAAGAAAGAGATTTTGAATGGTTTTATAAAACTCAGATGTACCCTTGGGAATATATTTAAAGTCCGCTGGTTTCAGAAGCCTGCTGGATCACTGGAAATGCACTGAAATGAATCCATTGTCCAGTTCCTTATGGGTGACCTCTGAAAGAAAAATAGCAATGTTTGACATGACGCTGGGGAATGACCAAACTTTCTCAGAATGGAATGTGATTTTAGCAAGCTTCCAAAATTTCAGATGCTCACTGAAGCGTACTGAAGATATTCAGGTCTCATGAGATGGAAATCGAGGGTGAAAAGCACAAAGATGTGCAGTCATCCTGTGCATAGTTTGGCCTGAGCCACTGTCAGTTTTTTTTCTCAACGTCCTGACCAGGTCCTTGGGGGATGCTGAGCTCAACACGCTTTCCTTGAAGTCTTTGAACCTCAAAGCAAAGCATCCAGTTGAGGTGTTGGATGAAAGCAAACATGGGTAGGTGAAACTCTTTGAGCTTCTTTGCATACTGCTGTGGCCAGCCAGTTTCTTGCACCAACTCTTTGCACTGAATAATGTAACTCAAGTTCTTCTGGGTCCATTTCCTACCACTTCAAAAGGAAATACCAATAGGAAGGGCAGCCTTGGGAAACCAAAAGCAGGAGGAGACTGGGATTTCCAAATGGCAAGACATACACACCATCAGTACTTGAAGTTGGTAAATTATTTGGTTTCTGTTTTGTAGAGTCTAAAACAGGCTTGCTAACATTTTGAGAGTCAGGTATACTCTGGAGGAAGGGTTGTTTCTGAACATCCTTCTTGCCCCTAGAGATAAATGAGGCACTGAATAGAGTGCAAAGCAGCCTTTGAGGAGCCCATTGCTTATAATGGAATTGAGGAGACCAGAGTCACACACATGGAAAAGAGCGGAAGGCAAGAATTCTGGGTGCTGCATTCATGAAAAAAAAAGCCAGTGGAAGCTGGAGAAGTCTGAAAGCTGAAAAAGGCTTCTTGGATGCAATGGGCAATGAGATAAGCTTGAAGGACAGACAGAATTGGATAGGCATCAACAGGAAGGGAGAAGAACACATGCAAAGGCAGGCTTTGTTCACTCTGGAGTCAACTTGGAGAACATTCGAGAGCTCCTACTACGACCAAGGTTTAAATTTTCTTGTGCATCAGAATGATGCGGGGAGCCTCTTAAAAGCATAGACTCCTGCACCCCATCTTTACAGACTCTGATTTAGTGCGTCTGAGCTTGAGCTCAGAGATTTGCATCTCTAACAAGTATCCCAGATGATAGCCCACGGACCACACTTTGCGAAACAGTGACATCTACTTCCTTTGGCTTCTTTGTTTGATCATTGAAAACACCAAGCAGGAATATGGTCCTTAGAATCCTAGTCTATAACCTGGAGGGAAATGTACTTCAAAGAGCTAAACCAAGATGGGATGTGGAGGGCCAAGACATCCGGTAAAGATATACGTAAAAATTCCGTGAACTAATATCATGCTCTACTTTTCCCCACCACTCTCATAACCCCAACATGTTCATAACTGACACTGAACCCCGTCTAACCACCCTCCTTCCAACTCAGGCTGTTCTCTACGACTGGAAAGGCAAGGGGAGGGGTGGCTTTGAGTGACCAAGACGCAAGACATATTTCCACCTTTAGTTTCTATAAATTTATGATCTATATAATCTTCTCCACAAGTGACCTATGAGTAGCAGTCTTTAACCTCTTTTGGAGATGATAGACTCTTGAGAAAATTATGATCCTCTTCCCAGGTAACTGTATGTGGACACTTGTATGTATATTTGGCATATAATTTCATGACATCCAACAGGAGTGATCAACTAAAACATTCTTGTTAGAGGGGCCTAATCTTTAGTCATACGGTTATCTTAATGTTAACAATCTCATCCACTCAACCTCTGGGCAGATATATCTGTTTCAGTGTCATAACTATACGTCCTGACTCTTCTCTGGGATTTTTATTAAATGTTCATGAACCTCCATTTGCTTGCCTGTTGATCTCAGCTCACTTTCTCAAGTCCTTCCTGGTGCAAGATGGGAGATGCCATACCTGCTTCCACATTATGGTCTGCATTGATTTGAGAATAAGTGGCAACTTCATTATAGATCTGTCTGCTCCCTCCAACTCTTTGCTGTGACTCAAGGCACTTCAGCTCCCAAACTTGTCAGGCATTTCCATCACAACACGTAGTTGGAAAAGTTTCAGGGGAAGCCTGTCAGTTCTAAAATAGGGAAAGATATTATCAATAAAGAATGGTCCTTTTTGTCCCCTGTGCATGTCCCATTTTTTCATTCATCTATTTGTATATCCATCAAATGTCCAAGTGCCAAATCCAGTACTAGGTAGCAGGATACAGTGAAGGAGGAGATCTCAGTCCTCCCAAAGCTTATAGTCTAATTGGGAGAGACAGATAAAACACAGATATACAAAGAAGTAAGATTATTGTAGGTACCATAAAGGGAAAACAAGGTGGTATGATAGGAAGTGACACAGGGCTCCTGACTTTGGCAGAGTAATCAAGGAAGGCCCCCTGGCAGAGGTGACATCTGGGATGAGACCCAGAAGATAAGAAGGGACCAGCCTTGGAAAGCAAGGGCTGTGTCACACTTGATTAATTCTTCATGTCTGGGACCTGGTTCCTGTGAATGCCTGCCAAGTGTCTTCTATGTAGAACAGGCCCGTACAATCGTGATCTGAAGAGGTTTCTGTGTTTAATGCATGCTTCCTGCTGCTGGCATATGTCTTGCTTCATCTGCTGACAGGGCTGTAAGCATCAAGCCAAGTCTCCCAACAGGAAGAGCAGCCTTGTCAAGAGTAAAGAGGGGGCTCCGAGACTGATATGAGTCACGGGAACAGATAGACCCCTGCAGCGCCCAGCTCAGGGTCACTCTGAGGGGGTGTGTCTACACAACCCTGGTGGGTTGGTTTGAAAGTGGCCAAAATCAAACCTGTGATGAAAACCTGTGTATATTTTTCCCAAGCTGATGGGTCTTGAGTAAGAAGTGAGCAGGTCTGAAGAAGAGAGACACAGCTCTCAGCACCCTTGGGCAGTGGACACTCAGGATGGAACCCTCCTCCACTGCTTCTGGCTTGCAGATTCCACTGACATTGCTTCTCCATGCAGTAGGTACAGCAAACACAACAGGATATGTGAATTATGAGAAGCGTGCATTTGGCCATCCTTAATCTCCTGGATGGAACCCTGTGTGAATGACCTGTGGTTCAGGTGTATAACCTCCTGGGCTCACTGGACCGAGGCTAAGCTTTCTGTCTAAGACATTTCCATGAATTCTCTTGGTGAAGTCTTCAGTGTCCCAACATGTGGATTTTATCAACCCTCCTCAAGGCTGAGTCTGACATTAGTATAAATGTGGTTTCTTTTCCAAGGCTCTGGGAGCCACAAGCTTGCAGAATGCAGGGTGGGTCTCCAGCAAGGCATATACCTTCACATTCAGGTTAAAAAAAGACTCTCCACCTCCATCTTCCCTCGTTTCACGAGAAGATGGTGTTCACAGGTGGGACGTACCCCAGGGATGTACTCAGATTTTATGAAATGCCAAACAAATTTGTGGGAGAGAAAGCCTTTTTGGTTTCCCAAGAAAAGTGTTGCAATATCTGGCAATTGAACCTCTTACATACATGGCCATTGAAACGTCTGCCATCTTAGTCAAAGCCTCATCTCTAACCGATGTTCCTCGGTGAAGCTACAGGGACCTTTTGAAAATACAAATCAGATTACATCATTCTGCTGCCTAAAATTCTTCAGTGGTTGGCCATCAAACTTGGAATAAAACCCCAAATCTTAATCCCTATAGGATCCTATCCTAGGTTATGTATCCACTTCTTCCACAGCCCACTCTCCTCCTTGCCCACCACACTCCAAGCACTTTCTTGCCTCTGGACCCTTGCATTTGTGGGTGTCTCTACCAAGGACACCACTCTCTCCTCTTCACAGGATGGATTTTTTTTCAGCTCCACTGTCCCCCAACTCTCCCCAGAGAGGTCTTTATTAACCATGTACGTAGAACAGCCTTCCCACCCCCACCACCATTATTTCCTTCTTAATGCTTGTGATAAACGCCATTACTGTTTGGCCAGTATTTGCTCTCCTCTTCCTGAATCTTCCCTGCCCTGCTGACTTGGGGCTTGGCCATGTGACTTGTTTTGGTTAACGGACTTCAGCAAATGTGGTCTGAGTAGAAGTTTTAAATTGTTCAGAAGGCCAGGTCTGCCCTCTTGAACTCCTGCTATTCACCATGAGAAGAACGCAAGCAAGGTGCCACTGAGCCCAGGAGGGTGAGAGACTGAGGGCGCAGCCTGAGGCCAAGCCCTGCTGAGACCAGCAGGACCACAGCTTCCCATCAGATTGTGAATGAAAAATAAGCCCCTGGGCTTTTGGAGTGGTTTGTGATGCAGCTTTGTTTCAGCCATGAGTGATGAAATGCAGTGCTTTCCCACAGTCTAATAATTTTCTCTATTTGTCTCATTTCTTGTCTATTTCCCTCACCAGGTTGTAAACTCCAAGAAAGCAGGGATGATGCTGACATTTTCCCTGTTGTATGCTCTAAACTGAAGACAGTGCTTGGCACAAAATAGTAGCTCAGTAAACAACTGTTGAATGGATGGATACTTTTAACCACCCCAACTAATCACATTGTATCAACAACAGCCTCCCTCTCCTTTCGGTACAGGTAAAACACGTTTTTCCTTATGTCAGTATCTTGCTCACCACCAGAAGGCCACCCCTGCCCTTATTAAAAATCTCGAATTTGCTGCAGCTTATTGAAAAGGGAAAGAGTAAATCATTTGTAAACTCTAATATTAGTAACCAGTTACATACACAACACCTCCTACCATGGCTGAGAACCACTGTTCACGTTTAACAAAGCAAGGGGGACTTGATCCCCGTCTCCACCCATTTCCAAAGACTTGGAGGTATGTACAGAGAAATAGCAACAAGAGGATACCATGGGCTTCATGTGACAGGTGTGCTTCTAATCCTTTCCCAAATTTTTGCCTGAAAACTAAAAATAATCCGTGGAGTAATTAAATGAAAATAAGAGAAATGGAGAACATGCAGAGATATATATCAAAAGAACATTAAAATAATGCATGTGTGTTGGGGGAGGGAAGAGAGGTAGTTCATAAATCTAAACTCATAAAGAAAAAGAACTGCATTCCCTTAAATGTAAATCAAAGGAATATCTTCCATTTTCAACATGTTCTGATGGGTCTTTCTATACACGCCATTTTGAGTTCCACTGGAGAGAAGACAGAGGAACACAGAGGCAATTCAATGAGGGACATGGGCCCTGTGGCATATGGGCTGATTTTTGGACTGTTTACATGGAAGATTATTTAAAATGAGCCCCTTTAAGACAGAGCCAATTTTACTTATTTTAAACTGATTTCTCCTGTGTTTTGGCCATTTCCACCTGCTATTCTCATCCTTCATGTCACAACCCAGTGAGGTGTCTCCTGTAATCTGTTACTCATCATAAAGTCTGATGTTTGTACCAGACTTACATTTTTAATGTAAATTTAAGCAAATTTAAGGCCATTCCTCTTACTCTGTTTTCGAATGAGTAAGAGTGAAAGTGGGGAGATGAAGTTGTAGCTAATGTCGGGGGGCAGGGGAGTGGTGGGTCGACAGAGCTCCCCATTGGGCAGATGGTGCCAGAGAACAGCATCTGTCATCAGGGTTGCTGCTGGGTGTGGAGGTGGGGATGTTAAGGACCACTGTGGGGGGAGGGAGCCACCTGAGTCCCCAGCACCACAGGTGGCTCTCCCAAACTGTCCTCCCATGCGATACAGTTCTGGCTGATGAGACACCAATGGAAATCTGTGTTTGCTTTTCTGACAAGAGAGGATGGACCCACCCATGCCACCCTTACTCCATTTTTCTAGCTTGATGTAAACTTGATGCCTGGACTCAGCACAGCACTTATCTTTTAACAGAAGCAACAATCTGAGGAAAGATCTAGAGGACTACAGGGGCGCTGGCCCTGACATGGAGGAGACAGAGAACTCTGCTGGCATCTGCCCACCTTCTGACTCCTTGAGAGAGAAAAGTAAGCCCTCCTATGTGAGCCCCAGGAGTCAGGTTTTCTGTTTCTCGCAGCTGAAATCATTGCTAATTGATATGTAACTAAGCCAAGGGCTTTTGTGTCTGGATAATTTCAACACAGCATGGCATGCCACACACATACATACACATGAACACACATACACATATACACACCCTCACACACACAACTGTGCTGTTCTTTGCTCACAACGACACAACTCATCTTCTGAGAATGAAATGCAAAAACTCAGTCCCACATTATTTCCAAGGAGTGTAATTTTGTATGTCTGGCCAGAACAAGGTAACAACAGCCCATGGTTATTAACAATAATGGCGGGGGCCGGGGGGTTACATTCTCTGAGTGTGGACCATGAGCAAGGCACGGGAGCTGAGCGGGTCATGTACAGGTGTTACCTTAATCGGAACTCACAAGTCTACGAGAAATGCACCGAGGCTTGCAGAGATTAAAGCACTGGCTGCACAGAATTATGGACATGGGGCTTAGACCCAGACAGGCTGAGGCAGAATCCTAACCTATTACCCACTGCATGCCTAGGCCTCTCTACTGAGGAGCTAAAATGACCAGCAAGTAACACACTGACCCACCACTGCAGCACTTACCTGAAAAGCCGACCCACATCCGGTGATAGTAATAATAATATTAGTTGTCACTACCATCTATTCAGTGTCCTCTCTATGCCAGACATTCATTCATTCATCAAATAATGCTAGCTGACCCTCACATAGTATTTCCTCTAAGCCTGGCTATGCTTTAAGTGCTGTCACTGTAGTAACTCATTTAATCCTTACAACAACTCAGTGAGGTATGTAATATTATTTTACATCTTACATATGGAGAAACTGAGGCACAGAGCAGTGAACTCACCAAAGTTTACACAGACAATAAGTAGTGGAGTCAGGATTCCAGCCTGTGCAATCTGAGGTGGTGAGCAGACACAGGTGTTGTTCTTGCCCACAGGAGAGGGGTAGGCAGTGCCCTGTGACTTGGGGAGGGAGTCAGTGCAAAAATAAACACAATGAAGGGAAGGAATGTGGTTCTTCGTGATTGTTTAACCAAGGAGTCTGACCTCGGGAAGGATCCCTGAGAAAGTGAGCTGAGACTTAAAGAAAGTGTAAGGATTAACCAGGTAATGTGTGTGCGCCTCCTGTATCTACATGCATGAGTTTGTGCCTATGTGTGTGTGTGTCTCTTTGTCACTCTGTGGTGTGTGTGTGTTTCTGGGTCTCTGTGTGTCTGTGTGCACATATATATATGTATATGTATGTGCATGCGTGTGTTTGGCAGGGGAGAAGCTGGGAGGGTCTATGTTTTTGGCAGAGTATGGGCAGAAGAGACAGCATATGGAAAGGACTTTGAGCAGGAAAAACAACTGTACCTTTGAGTAATTGAATAAAAATGATTGAAGGCCAGTGTGTCTGGCACAGGGGTTGGGGGGTGGGGAGGCCGTGGAACCTGAGGGCCACAGCTTTGTGGCTGCAATAAGGATGTATAATTATGTTCTCTACCTCCTCAACCACGCTTCGAGTTAAGTGTCATTATCCTCATTTGATAGATGAGGAAACTGGGGCTCAGAGAGGTTAAATACCTTGCCACAGGTCACACAGCTGGAAGGTGATTGAGTCTGTCTGACTCCAGAGCCCCATCTCTTTCTATCACATCAAATGTGGTCACATCCACTGGGAGCCTCTGTGTCCAGGGCTCTTAAAGGAAGGTCTGAACCAGGTGGGGACAAGGAGTTAGGATTCCAGAGGGCCGTCTACAACCTATAGGCACTTTGGGGTTGGTGTGGAAGTTCTTCCCACAGATAGTTGTCTCATAAAGTACTTATGGGTGAAATACACAGAAGTACCGGGAGGTTAGGTATTTCATATTAATAGCATTAGAATCTACTTGGCCTGATTTTACGGAAATGTCCTAGGCTTGGACAGTTTCTCTGATAAGATCCCCATTCCACCTGTCAGATGGAGTCAGACAAATCTGGGTGTGAATTCCAGGTCCTTTTCTTACCAGCTGCCTGGCCTTGGGTGAGTTATAAAACCTCTCTGCTCCTCAGTGGCCTGATCTGTGAAATGGGAGAACAGCAGCTTATAAGGTTGTCATGAGCTTTAAACGAAATAACTATCTGCAGGGCCCGGCCCTGTGCTTGGCACACGGCAGGTGCCAACCATGCCAGAAACTGTTAGTTCCATTGCAATTGTGGTGTATCTACAAGGGGATTTCAGTGTCTTGGAGAGAACCCTTAGCCCAAGGACCTTTGTATGGAGAGCAGAGGAGGACAAGTCAATCACACTTCCTCACGATGCATAGGGACCTGCTGTGGTAGACGCTTCTGCTTTCAAGATGCACTGTTGACATACAGGCACAAAACAAATTTGCATGGTGGTTAAGCAAGTGGGCTCTGGGCTCAAATTGCCTATGTTCTTCTGGCTCTGCCACCTACTAGCTGTGTGACAAAGGCCAAGTTATTTCACCTCTCTGAGCCTTGGTTTTCTCACCTGTAAGTGGCGATTACAGTAGCACTCCTCATCAGTTTATGGTGAAGATAATGCACACAATACACTTAGAACCCTTCCTATCACAGACTGAATATGCAATGCAGTTCACTTCCATTGTTATCTTATTGGTCTGTTGGGAGAGAGAACCTCACTGGGGGCATCTCCAGGTAGAGATGGACAATGGACTTGCTTATGGCTATTTTCAACCCTGAGGACTTTCCCAAAGTCTTATCACCTCCTTAGAGACACTGAGGCTGTGTATGGAGAGTCAAGATGCTGCACTCGGAGAGGGGGCATGCTGACACCAGCTGTTCGGGGGCTGTAAGAAGATGTTGACCTATGAGCTTGATGGCTCCAGCAAGGTTAGTCAATGGTTTAACCTGGGACCATTTTACTCTGTGCATCTTTGATGCTTCTCAGAAACATAAAACACACTCAAGGAAATCAAATGGTGTAGAAGAGCTTGGTATGAAGAACAATGGACCAAGATCAAGGATTTGGGGTAATCTTGACAAAGACGAGGAAAAGGAACAATATCTCCATCTTCCAAATGGTTTCATGAGCCTGTGGCAAGACCCCAACCAACAGTGTCAGCAAAGGATTCAAACTTAATTTATAGAGATTCTGAACTTCCTTAAAGGAAGAAAAAAAAGAAGGAGTTGATGACGAATAAGAGGAGGAGGATATAAGAACAAGAAGAAAGGGAAGAAACTAGAGATGGAGTTCTTGGAGCTGACGGAAGATGCCAAATGTTGACGCATCATTCAATGCTTCAGTAGTTCGTGTCATCCATGGTGGCCCTGGTACACAGAATCTCAGATTTGAAGGGATATTTCATGGACACTTAATCTACTCCTCAGCAGCCTTTGGGGCTAGAGAAGTGGGCTTAAATTCTGGCTGTTCCACTTAGCAGCTGTGTCAGATACTCATATAAGTGATACTGGTTTGAGACTCAGTTTCTCTGCAAAAAGGGAGCAAAGCTTCCAGGGTCGTGTGAGACTTAAAGAGACACCAGGATGCACAGTTCCTGTCTCACAACCGGTTCTCACAAGTGTTAGTTCAGCCATCACCTCCGCAGCCCCGCCATCCCAGCATTGCTCAGTGGGATCACCAGGACCTGTTAAGTCTGCCTAAACTATACAATGCGCACCCCAGTGGTGTTCTTCAGGCGTGGCCAGGCTGTCCTCAGTTCCACCCAGAATCTTCACATTTGCTGGAGTGAAAGCTGAGGCTGCAGTGTCCGCCGTGGTCGTGGGGATGGGGGTGGGGGCTGGAGGAAACAGGTGCACGGAGGAGGCAGCAGCATTCCGGCTCATCCATCAGCCTAAGCCAGCAGCTGACATGAGAAATGAGGCCCCTCATGCACAGACACACACAGAGAAGAGGAAAGGTGGCGAGGCAGGAGCCCATTTATCACCCAGAACCTGCCATCCTCGCCTCTGCACCTCTGCAGGGGAGGTGAGCTCGGCCAGCCTGGCAGGTGGCTTCTGGAAAGTCAGATGCCCACAGGGCATCTGCACCTGCCTTTACTCACTAGGTATTGATCATCCCTGCCAGCCTGCATCGGCCCTTGGAGACTCTGCCTACCCCCTGATCTCTCAGCTCCTCCTCCCAGCCTTCATGATTACTGAACCAAAGCCCCAGAAGGGACCCCAAACAGAGGAGTCCTTGGCCATGTGGGCAACTTTTCACGAGGCCCCTCCTTGGGGTGCCACCCAGCATCTCAGCCCATCTATCTCCTCCCTGTGTCCTCTGCCCCCTAACACTGCTACAATGCAAAACAACTGGACTGATCAGAGGACAAAAGAAATGCTAAAATGCTGTGCAAACTGCAGAGTGAAGTGCACATGGCTTGATTTTATTGCTCCTGTGAAAGGACAGCCCGGAGCAATGCCAGCGGACAAGATGACACATACAAACAACATCCGCAGGCAGAAACGATGTATCCCATTCTTTGCTCTAGCACTGGAGACTCCCTATAGAAAAGGTGCTATTTTTGCAGTCATTCTGGACTCTACTTCCTAATTCTCCCTCATCTCATCCCAGCCCCATCTTTTTCTTTTGGCTTTCTCACTGTGGAAGTACGACCACTTCTGTTTGAGCTGAGCCCACTTGATTATCTGCCCAGGCTACTCCCCTTGAGGCCACCCAAACCCTTGTTCAGGGGTTTCTCTGGATTATGTTTTTAGAAACTTTCCCTGCAAAGTAGTCTGTAAGGCATTGAGGATGTCCATCGAATTAAAGTCCGTTGGAAATGCATGTAACTGCACATCTTGGAAAACCTGCCAATGGTGGCTTCCATAGATCAGGGTTAAGTT
This sequence comes from Eschrichtius robustus, assembly GCF_028021215.1. Taxonomy (NCBI): domain Eukaryota; kingdom Metazoa; phylum Chordata; class Mammalia; order Artiodactyla; family Eschrichtiidae; genus Eschrichtius; species Eschrichtius robustus. The sequence continues at coordinate 11,117,625 of NC_090826.1, read as the reverse complement.
TCTCATGTGAGGAGGAGTTCAGAGTTGGCTCAACTGCTCAAGGACTCCGTCTCTTTTGTCTTCCCATTCTGCCATCTTCACCATTTTAGCCTGTTGCCTTATGGCCCCAAGATGACTCCTGCAGCCCCCGACATGAGATCTGTACTCAAGGTTAAGGGTGAAATGAGAGGGATTGGTGGTGCCAGCATTTTCTGTTTCTTTTTATCCAGAAATGAAAATGTTTTCTAGTATCATCACCCCCAGATCTCTGCTTAGTCCTCATTGGTCAGAATGGTGTCACATGACTTCCTCTGGCTGCTACGCAGGATGGGAAAAGGATCATAGAGAAAGGCAAGTGGGGAAGGAGCTCAGAGTGGGTATGGGTGTTGGATGAACAAGCCCACAGTGTCTGTCACAGATCGTAAGCCTGGGTCAAGGTCATGGAACCAAACGTCTCCAAAAGTTCCACGATCAGTGGGTCTCCCTTCCCCACAGCTCCTATCATCACAGGCTCACCTGGAGAGCGTGAAACTCTCACTCACTTTCTGAGTCATTAACTGGATTTGCAAACACTAATAAAAACATTAGTATATATAAAACTTAATCATATTCCAATTACTCTTCCCCTCCCATCAGATTAAATTTTCCTTCAATTCATATACGGTTTCTTCGGAGGAGTAATTTCCTCTCCCCACACACACCAGAGAACAGTTAAAATCCATTAGCACAATCCACGTAAAAATGAACAGACAAGATTATGGAAATAACCACAGGTCCACAAATTGGAAGACTGAAAAATCAAGACTAATATAAAGAAAATTCAAGTAATGAGTATAGTCCCAAGATCCTCAGTGAGAAAATCAGGTAAATTCTGTTACACCAAGGATTTGGGTTCTCCAGAAATGCTGATCTAGGGACCCTGGTTGATCCAAAAAGTAAGCTTAAAACTTGTTCTGGAAACTGCATGCTTTCGAGGGATTATTTACCCATAATTTCAAGACTGAATGAATAGGCTACCAGTACTACGTGAAAGCTGCAGATGTTATTTAATAATGGTTATTAGTTATTGAATGCTACTGTGCTAAGTGTTTTATGTGGGTTATCTAACTGGATCCTTGTGGCAGTTGTAGAAAGTACCTCCATCTTACAGATGTGAAAAGTTAGAACTGGGATTGCAGAGCCTGTTTTTTCTTTCTTTTTTCTTTTTTTTGGTCTATGTTCTTAGTGCCACTCATGTGGTGCTTTGCTGCATGCAAAAGCCTGGTGGTGGGTGAGCAGAGCAGAGAACCTGGATTTAATATGGGCCTATGAGTTCTGTTTCAGAGGCTGAAAGCAAAGCCTTTGTGTGAATACTTGTATCAATACACACACACACACACACACACACACGCACGCACGCACGCAGACATGGCATTTACCATCTCAACGTCCTGAGATGGCGCCATCCCCACTCCCTTTTTAAGAAGCAGTTGTCTCCAAGGACATTGCCATGGGCTGAACTGTGTCCTCCCCTGTACTAGTCAGGGTTCTCTAGAACAAATAGGCTCTTCCTAGATATATACACAGGAAGAGGTTTATTACAAGGAATTAGCTCATGCAATTTTATGGAAGTTGCAAAGTCCCATCATCTGCTATCTGCAAGCTGGGGACCCAGGAGAGCTGGTGGTGTAATTCAGTGTGAATCTGAGGCCCTGAGAATCAGGGGAGCTGAGGGTAGGAGAAGACGGATGTCCCAGCTCAGTCAGTCAGATTGGGGGTGGCAAATTCTTCCATCCTCTGTCTTTTGTTCTATACTGGCCCTCAACGGATTGGATGATGCCCACTCACATTGGAGAGGGCAAATCAATTTATTGAGTCCACTGATTCAGAAGCTAATTTCATCTGGAAATACCCACACAGGCACTCCTAGAAATAACGTTTAGCCAGATATCTGTGCAGCCCATGATCCAGTCAAGTTGACACACTAATTAACCATCACACCCCCAAATTCACATTTTGAAGTCTTAGCCCCCGTTATCTCAGAAAGTGACCTTATTTGGAGACAGGGTTTTTAAAGAGGTAATTAAGTTAAAATAAGGCCATTAGGGTGGGTGCTGATATAACTGGTGTTCTTATAAGAAGAGGAGATATGGACACAGATACACACAGAGCAAGTGTGTAGACACAGGGAGAAGACGGTGACCTACAAGCCAAGGAGAGAGGCCTCAGAGGAAACCAACTCTGCTGACACCTTGATCTTGGACTTCCAGCCTCCGGAAGTGTGAGATAACAAATTTCATCCGTTTAAGCCACCCAGTCTGTTGTACTTTGTTATGGCAGCTCTAGAACAGGAATACAGACGTGGTCCTAGTTCCTAGGCTGAAGAGATGCTGGGGCACTAAATAGCAAGAAGGAGGGAGGGAGAGGGGTGGAGAGAGAGAGAGTGAAACAAGATTATGGTTCCTGAGCCCCTTTCGCCTCTTAATATGGCTACTTGAATCTTAACCACTACCTCCCATGCTTGCTTAGAAGGCAGGCATATACCCACAGTCATAGCCTGTGACACAGTTCCCTTGCTGAATTTAAATCAGCTAATAGCTGATCTCCCCTACCACCACTACTACCTGTGGGCACTAGCAGTTGGAGGGGCAATAGGGCCACACTATAATGATACAGTTTGCAGGGCCCAGTGCAAAACGAAAAAGCTGGGAGGGCCTCTTGTTCAAAAATCACTAAGAATTTCAAGATGGCAAGAGCAGCACATTGACCAACGCATGGGGCCCTTCTAAGCACAGGGTTCTAGGCAACTACACAGATAGCACACCCAGGAAGCCGGCTCTGGTCTCATGCATGGGCTTGAATGAAGTGGTCAGTGGTCATTCTGAGAGGGAGCTTTCTACTTCCACAGGAATGCAACAAGGACAACGCAATAATGCAGAAAGGACAAATACTGCTGCTTCAGGGACTTTAGATCCATGTGTCACCTGGCCATTGGAGCACCAGCCTCTTGGGCCTCTGTCTTGGTCAGTTCTCAGGGCCAGATATTGGACTGTTGGTTGCTGCACAGGAGATGCAAGAAAAGAGTTTTGCTTAGAGAGGTGCCAGTGAAATGCTGAAGCCACCAGAGACTGGGATGGGAGAAGTAGTCGGCTGTTGTATGTCTGCTTTTTGTTCAAAGTAATAACAATTGTAAAAATTATAATAACGGCCAACATTTATTGTACACTTGACATATACCAGGCTCTGTCATAAGTTCTTTATGGGAATTGTTTTACTTAATTATCTCAACAATCCCCTGAGCTATGTACTATTCTAATCAACATTTCACTGACTGGGAGCCTGAGGCATAGAGAGGTTAAGGCCACAGTTCACCAGCGGGGGAGCTGGGATTCCAATGGAGATTTGTGTCTCCTGGGTGCACAGTTGAGTATTTGGCATTGTGACATTTACTTTCAGCAAACCCAAGAGGAGAAAAGTGCCAACCTGGCACCAGTCAAGAGCCAAAAGGGATCTGTTTTTTTGGGGGGCGGGGGCAGGAGCAGGATTTCCTGTTTCCATTAAGGGTAAAATGGAGACAGCCATCTCTGTTATAATTTGCTGCTGAAGGACCCCACATACAACCACTTTTTCGTGTGTCAAATGAAGATGGTAACTGCTGATGTGCTTACGTCTCAAGGTGCCTCTGATGACCAAACTCTCCTGGGTGCTATTCGTCATCTCTGCCTGAACTGCTCCATGATCTGCCAGTGGCACTTCACTTTCCTCTCTACCTTCTCTCCAATCCATTCTCCACATTGCAGCTCAGGCCATCTGATCATAAAGTAAATCTGATAGTCATTTCCTGTAACAGCTGTCTGTGACCTGAGGGTAAAGACAAAACTCTCTTCCCTGGCCTGCAAAGTCCTCTAGAATCTTGTCCCTCCCTGCTGGCCATCCTTCTCTCACTCTCTGTTCTCCATCACTTTCTGGGTTTCAGCCCCACTGGCTTCTTTTCAGAACCCTGACCTTATCATGCTTTCTCCTGCCACAGGGCCTTTGCACAGGCTGATGCTGAAAGGCTCTGCTCTTCGCCCTTCACCTTGGTGACTACCACTTGGTCCTCTGCAGTCAGTTCAAGAGTCAATTCCTTCCTTTTCATTTCCTTTCTTAAACAATTACTTTATAGAGATATAATTTAAATGCCATACAATTCATCTACTTAAAGCATACAATGGTTTTTGGTACATTCACAGGATTGTGCAGCCATTACCACAATCAGTAATTTTAGAACATTCTCATCATCCCAAAGAAACCCCTTGCCTATTAAAAGTCACCCCCCATTTCCTCCTTCCTCCCTCTTCCTTACTCCCTGCCCCAGGCAATCACTGATCAATTTCTGTTTCTATGGATTTGCCTATTCTAGGCATTTCATATAAATGGAATCATACAATAAGTGGTTTCCTATATCTGGCTTCTTTCACTTAGCATAATGTTTTCAAGGTTTATCTAGGTTCTAGGATGTATCAGTACCCATTCTTTTTTTACTGCCAAATAATATTCCATTATATGAATATACCACATTTAATTTGTTTATTCATCAGTTGATTGGCATTTGGGTTGTTTCCACTTGTTGGCTATTATGAATAATGCTGCTATGGACATTTATATACAAGTTTTTGTGTGGATATATGTTTGCAATCCTTTTGAATTTCTGGGCTGCATGGTAACTCTACGTTTAATCTTTTGAGGAACTGCCAGACAGTTTTCCAAAGTGGCTGCAACATTTCCCATTTCCACCAGCAATGCATAAGGGTTCCAATTTCTCCACATCCTTGACAGTGCTTGTTATTATCTGACTTTTTTGTTACAGCCATCCTAGCAGATGTGAAATGGTATCTCATTGTGGCTTTGATTTGCATTTCCCTGATGGCTAATGATGTTGAGCATCTTTCCATATGTTTATCAACACTTTGTGTATGTTCTTTGGAGAAATGTCTCTTCAGATCCTTTGCCCATTTTTTAATTGGTGGAGTTATTTCCTCCTGAAGTCAGTTGGCTCCACTATCAACAACCTCTTTAAGAATAACCCTGGAAAATGGGGCTTTTCCTCTTAGAATGAAGAACACGTCTCTGCTGTGACAAGTGTGAGTTTGGCCTCAAACAATTTAAAATCTGGGGACTTGACAAAAATGCCTTGATAGAGTCTGCAAATCCAGAAAGGAAGACTCAGACTTCAGGGAATTACTTTGTCTAAAAAAATTGCAGCCCAATTAATATTCTGTGAAAGTAAAAAAGAAAATCTTGGAAGTGCCAAGTTCTGGATACTATCACTAATTGTGGTTTGCTCCCCAAATCCCCCTTTGCTCTGCGACACTTCCATTCTGGTAAGTCACTCAAGAGAATAAATAAACTCATTTGTCTGAGCTCATTCCCTGGCAAGGGCAGATCGAAATTCCACGGGGAAATTACAGAAACAGCACTCTCCAGATTCTTTCCCCCCAGGGCTCCCCTTCTGACATTAGCATCTATTATCTTCCTGGCTGAGTTCTTCCCTAAAGGGCACTCAGTGTCCCTAGGCACTGCCAGTGTCAAGGAAACCTCACCAACTGTTAAGGAAGCACGAGCTCCTGGAGAAGGCAGAAAAGAAACCTGGTGGAAAGATTTTGGGGTTGGTACAAAGCTGTCCTGACTTCTGCAGTGCAATGAATCCCAGGAGCTGGAGGAACACACCATGCTGAACTTCTGTTTCCTTGGTAAAGACCATCTCCGCACAGGCAAGAATGCTGAGAGCCTCAGGGCCTCTATGTTTTTGCTGAGAGGGGCATCAGTGTCTTGGAAGGAATTAGAGCATCCTTTAGTGAGGATCATTGGCCCGAATCCCTAGAATGACAGAGGTGCTTAGTAATACCCTTGCAGAGCAAGATGCTTGAATACACTCAGGCGCAAAGGTAGACCGTGGCTTCTGTAATCTCACAAATAAGGTTTCATTCAATAGTAAGAAATAAGGAATAAGGAATCATTCAAGCACATAGATAAGCTGAGGGGACTTCCTGTCCTAAGACACGTCTTTCAGGTTGAGTTGTATTTATAGGGGTAATTTTCAAGTTCAAATTGTTGTGCGCTCTTCCCTTGGTGGGAATTTCAAGCCAGCACTGATAACCCCATTTTGTAGATGGAGAGAAGTTCTGCATGTGTGTCCTGTCCAGCAATTGAATCACGTCTGGTGCATGAGTGCACGGTATGAATAAAATGTCTGCAAAAGAAATGGCTCATCGAATAGGGCAAGGAGGTGAAGGTGTCAAAAAAATTTTTTTCTTTTAGGCAACAAAAGTATTTCTTCTGACAAAACCTTCCTTGGAAATTCACTATATACAAGAGATAAAAACAATTAAGCTGATCCAAGTGGATTACCTAAACTGTATGTGTGGGAATGGGGAGCTGGGGTGTTGGAACTAGGGCAACCAACAATTCCTCTTGCAATTTGCCCAGGACCTTCCTGATTTTATCCCCATGTTCCAGGAACTTCTTCAGTCCTGGATAAACTGGGACAGTAGGTCACCCTTGTGGGATGTGAGCTCACTGGACCAGTTGGCTACGGCATCCCATTGGAACCTCTAGGGCTCCAGTGAGTGACGTGACAGTGGGGATCAGGGTCTCTGTTGTTCATTTCTTTATCCCCTGTACCAAGCTCTGTGCTTTGCTTATGGAAGACACTTCATGAATGTTGCTTGAATTGAAATAACATAGAACCCCCAGAACACCCTTAAAATATCACTGTCATAGAGGAAATGCAAGAAAGAAAAGGGGAAAGGGAGGTGCATCTATCAAACTTCTAGAATGTTCCAGGTCCTGGGCCAGATGCTTCGTGTGCATTACCATATGAAGCAAACACATGTGGTAGAATTTAGAGATAGGAAAGTGAGTTGATATGGGAGCCGGTATGATAATGCAGGGGTGTCTGTTCTAGCACCCTTGACCTGGCCATCATACTATACCTCTGTACGTCTCAAAGGGACCCCAAAAGGCCCACACCTTTCCTTGCCGCCTTCCACCCATGCCTCGGATCACCATCCTTTCCACAAGCTGTCTTGGCTGTGGCTCCCTGCTGCCTGCCAGGGCTGCTGGCCAGAACATTGTTTAGCAACAGTGCCTTTCCTGACCACCCATCCAACCACTCCAGGGCTTGGAGATGCTCATCCAGTTCTGGCTTTGGATGAGGGCTGCATGAAAATAAAATCCCAGATTCTAAATCCAATAGCTTAGGGAAGTGCAGGCCGGGCCAGGTTCTGCAGAGCCCCCAACAAAAGCGTGCAGTTCAGGGGCAGAAAACTGCCCGGTGGGGACGGAGGTGGGGAGGCAAGGGAAGGGGCTCAGCTTCACGCTGCCACGTGGGGCCCCATTTGGTAACAAAGGGACAATCCTTGGGTCCTGGGCCATGTCAGGTGATGGCAGTCCTGGGATTCCCATCTTGCTCAGCGGCACTAAAGTTCCTTCAAAGTCAGATGGCTGCAATTTGCCTTCCAGCAGACTTGCTTATATGTGCAGCAGCAATCCCTGAAGCTGCTGCTGCTGATAAAATATACATGTGTATCTCCACCGCCTTCGCCCTTCAAATCCGGTAGAGAAACGGGAGCGGGCAATTTGCAGACTTGGAGGCACACACAGCTCTTTCAGGGAAACCCAAGTGGTATGGCTCCTGGATTTTTATTTTGACCAACGGAATTAAAGCAGCCAAGCGAAATAGGACACCTCTTGACATGACATTGTGCCAGTTGAGAATGGCTGGAAATTGTTCCAGAAATATCCAGTGAAACTGGTTTCAAGAGCCTTTGCACAAACACTCAGTGCTCCGAGTTAAACAGGGATTGTGGAAGCTTAGAGCTTGGGCTTGACAGACTCTAGGCGTGCTGGCTTTGAATCCTGACTACTTACTGCCTATATGACCTCAGGCAGCTGGCTTAACCTCCATGCCTCAGTTTCATCCTCTGTAAAATGGGGATAATAATAGTATCTACCTCCTAGTGTTGTCATGAGGCATAAGTGAGATGAAGCAGGTAATGCATTTACAGAAATGCCTGGCATGTACGCAGGTCCTCACTCAGTAAAGGTAGGTTATTGTCATTTTACCAAATGAATGTCTGTACTGTACGTGTGGCTGTCTGAGTTTGCTAGGGCTGCCCTACCTATGTACCACAAGCTGGGTGGCTTAAACAACGGAAATTTATTATCTCATAGTCCTGGAGGCTAGAAGTCCAAGATCGAGATGTTGGCAGGGATGGTTCCTTCTGAGGGCTGTGTGGGAGAATCTGTTCCACGCCCCTCCCCTAGCCTCTGGTGGTTTCCTGGCAATCTTTGGTATTCCTTGGCTTGATCTCTGCCTTCACGTTCACACGTGTGCATGTCTCTGGGTCTGAATTTTCCCTTTTACAAGGATATCAGTCATACTGGAGTAGGGGTCCACTCTACTCCAGTACGACCTCATCTTAACTAATTACATCTACAATGATTTGTATTGTATTTCCAAATAAGGTCACATTCTGAGGCCCTGGGGGTTAGGACTTCAACACGTGAGATTTGGGGAGATAACATTCAATGCCTAACGGTTATTTACCTTCTAGACTTGTGAGCTCTTTGCCTGCAGAAAGGGAGAGAAGAGGGTCATCAGCATTCCACTCCCCACCCCATATCTTCTAGATCAGCACAGATGCTCCTGCTCTGTCCTTCAGCCTCATCCTACATCCTTGTTACTACTGGGTTAAGGCCCATCTCCCTTCCTGAGGCAACTTTTCTTTTTCTTTCTCTTTCCCTGCCCGTCCCAGGGTCCAGGACACTGCCTTGCACACAGCAGACGCTCCATAAATATTTATTAAGTGAATGGATGTGCCTTAATCCTCAAACAACTCCAGGGGATAAGCATCGCTATCTTGTTTTATGATAAAGGGAATAATTCATTCATACTCAGAGCTACTGTCTTTGGACTGAGGCACCACCTGTATAACTGCTGGTTTTCTAGAACCCTCCAGAGCTCTGACAGTAGTGAACTCACAAGACGTGTCTGCCTAACAGATTCCAAGGCCCCTCCATGAATCTCTGAATGAGAATCTCCAGACATCTCTATTTCTAACAAATGCCTCCCTGTGATTCTGAGACCAGTTCTGTTTGAGAGCAGCTGCCTAAGGGATGTAAATACGAGGTTGGAGAGGGCAGGAACCGCTTTTCCTCTGATTTTATATTTTCCTTGGAAGGAACAGTAGTTTAGAACCACCCCTAGCCTCTCTCCATCACTAATTCAGTGTCTTCTCTGATTGCTGAGTTTGGGATGAAGGACTGGGCATGCCTAATGAAGCCCCTTGCTCACTTCTCCTTTCTCAGGAGGCCTGCTAAGAAGAGCTCACATTCTGTCTGCTCTCTGCCAGGCAATACAGGGACTTGTCAGGAAGATAAGGGAGAGGGTGTTAAATTACTTTAGTATTTAGGTTACATTGGATACATTTAAATGAGTAATATGACATTTTTCATCAATATTGATAATATGCCAGAAGTTACATCCTTTGAAACTCCTTAAACCTATGATAACTACAAATTAGATGGCCACTAAAAACATCAGTGAGATGGTTCATAGTTTTACAAAACAGACATTCTATGCCTCCTGATTGACACAATATGCAGCACCATTAGCATCGAGGAATTAGTCTTGCCAAAAAAAGAAACTGAAGCTGATCAAGCCTCTGGGCTTACCTCACACTGGTTTACAGAAAATACAGGAGAGAGAAGAAAATGTTAACTGACGTCATGTGTGGACTTAAAAATATCCAGAATGTGGGAAACTTGTAGGGCAAATGATTTATTTCCTTCAACAAATAAATGGTCCAAAATGAAATACATAAAAAGAGAGAAGAAAACCATGGATGTAAAAAGTTGTAAGAAGCAGATCAACTAAATGCAACATCTGGACTTTGCTTGCATTTGATTTAAATACATCAACAGTTAAAAAAAATTCTGAGACATAATGGGAAGCTTGAGCACTGATTAGATATTTGATCAGGTTAAGGAATTACTGTTAATTTTTTGGTGTGCTAATATATTACAGTGTTCTTTAAGAATAGAATCCTTATCATTTAGACATATATATTAAAAATTTACAGTTAGAATTATATAATGCCTCAGAGTTGCTTCAGAATGATTTGGAAGGGGTGATGAGTATGAATTGAAATGAAACACAATTGATGATGAATTGATAATTATCAAAGCTGAGAAATGTGCATATGGGAGTCCATTATACTGCTCTTTCTAACTTGGTATATTTTTGAAAAAAATTTAGGTGTTATAAGTGGCATTGTGTCTGTGTTTTTAAGAAGACGCCTTACCTTTTAGAGATAGATACTGATAGATGTTTGGATGAAATGATATGATGTATGGGATTTGCCTTAAAAGAATTCAGAGTAAGATGTGTGTTATGGACTGAATGTTTGTATCCCCCCAAAATACATATGCTGAAACCTAATCCCCAATGTGGTGCTGGAGGTGAGATCTTTAAGAGGTTATTAGGTCATGAGGGTGGAGCCCTCATAAGTGGGATTAGTGCCCTTATAAAAAAAGACACAAGGGAGGTGATCTCTCTCTCCACCACATGAGGATATACCAAGAAGGCAGCCTTCTACAAAGCAGGAAGAGTGTCCTAACCAGGAACCAAATCAGCCAGCGTCTTGATCTTAGACTTCCTAATCTCCAAAACTGTGGGAAATAAATGTTTGTTGTTTAAGTTACCAACCTATGGTAATCTGTTATAGCAACCCAAGCTGAGAGAGTATGGAACAGATAAAATACAGTTGGTCATATGTTGTTAATTTTTGAAGCTGAGTAATGGGTACATGAGGGTTCTTTATATTATTTCCTCTACCCTTGTATGTTTGAAATTTTTCATTAAACTTTTTAAAATAGAAGAAAGAAAAAGAGGAACTACTTCTTAACTTATTTTGTTACACTCCTATAACTTTGATATCCAAGCCAGACAAAACAGTTCAATTAGGAAAATTAGAAGCCAATCACATTGATGAATATATAGACAGACATCCTAAATTAAATTTAAACAAAGTATTAGGAAACTAAACACAACAATGTATGTATTAAAAAAAAATAACATCATAAAGGAATTCAAGGTTGGTTCAACATTAGGAAATCATTAATGTACGTTAGGGGTTGACTTGTGTCTTTCCAAAAGATGTTGAAGTCCTAACCCCAATACCTGTGAATGGGAGCTTTTTTGGAAATAGGGTCTTTGCAGATGAGCAAGTTAAGATGAGATCATTAAGGCAGATCCTAATCCAAAAAGACTGTGTCCTTATGAAAAGGGAAATTTGGACAAAGAGACCAATATGCACAGAGAAGATGATGTGAAGAAACAGGGAGAACACCATCTACAAGCCAAGTAATGCCTGAGGTTACCAAAAGTTAGGAAACAGGAATGACCAGATTCCCTCCCATGGCCCTCAGAGGCAACAGACACCACCAACTACTTGATCTCAGACTTCTAGCCTCCAGAACTTTGAGACAATAAATTTCTGTTGTTTAAGCCACCTGGTTCATGGTACCTTTTATGGCAGCTCCAGGAGAGTAATACAATGTAATTCATCGTATTAATAAAGCAGAGAAAAACACCTGATCATCTCAATATATATCAAAAAAGAAATCCAAAAAATATAGTTGGTATTCATGAAGATGATGATAATGATGATGATGATATAACTTTTAGCAAACTAGGAAGAGAGGGACTTTCCTTAATTTAATAAAGGATAGGTACAAAAAACTTAACAGCAGACATTATACTAAGTGGCAGAATTTTTAAAAGTTTCTCTTTAGAATCAGAAGCAGCACAAGAACACACCTACTGTCACATCTTCTATTCAATATTATACTAGGGGATCTAGGCAGCATAGAAAGTGTTTTTAAATGACAGCAAGAAAAAAATAATGATTAGAATAATAAAATTATCACTTTTCACATATAATTTTCAACGTAGAAAATCCAAAAAATTATAGACAAATTATTAGAATGAATAAGGGAATTTAGCAAGTTTCCTGATACAAAAAAGGCAATGAATTCTATACACCAGCAATAGAACATGCAATTTAAAAACAGCATTTATCTTAGCACATGTTAAGCACCTAAGAATAAATCTAACTAAAGATGTGCAAGACTTATGAGTAGGAAATTATAAAAGAGAAATTAAAAATGTCTTTGTAAAGAGACATCCCCTGCTCATGGATATAAACGCTGAATATTATAAAGATGTAAATTATTCTAAATCTAATGCACTTCCAAGAAAAAAATCCCAATGGAATTTTCCTGGAACTAGATAAGCTGATTGAAAAACTCCCAAAATGGAAGAACAAAATACCCCCAATAGCCAAGACATTAAAAAAAAAAAAAAAAAAAAAAAGGAGCCACTTAGGAGAATGTGTCCTACTCTCACTATCAGGAATTATAAAGCTATAGTAGAAAACAAAATGTGGTATTCATCAAGAGATATAAGACAGAACAGTGGAACAGAGTAGAAGCCCAGAAACAGACCAACACATACATGGAAACCTGGGATATGATGGAGGTGACATTACAAATCAGTGGGGTGCTTGAAAGATTGGTTATCCTTAAGGGGAAAATATGAAACTACATCTTCTCTCACCACAGAGAAACACCAGTTTCAAATGGCCCAGCAACTGAAAGCAAAAGGTAGGATTTTAAAACTTCTAGAAAACAATATAGGATAATATCTTTATTATCTTGGGGTAAGGAATGATTTCTTAAATAAGACTCAAAACTCAATTACATCAAAACTTAAAAGAATAAAAAGACAAGTCACCAAAAAGGTGACAATATTTGCCATTTATAACAACTGACAAAGGGTTACTATCCCGAATGGGCAAAGAACTCCTGAAAATCAAGATGATAATTACAAACAACTTAATTTTTGAAAGTGGGCAGAACACATGAACAGGTATTTCATAGAAGAAGAAACAAAAATGGATAATAAACTTATTAAAAGATGCCATCTTCATTAGTAATCAATAAAATGCTCACCAAAACTACAAGATATTATTTCAGATTTTCATACCTCGGCCAAAATCAAAGGGCTTCACAATACTAGTTACAGGTGCCTTAGGACAGCAACCCTGCTATCCCTCAGGGAGGCAGGTGGGCTTTGGGGGTGGATGGAGTTCAGGGTGGTTGCCTGGGACCATAGATTAGTCAGGGCTTAATGCCCCAAACAGAGACCATTCTATGTATTTAAGATAGAGAGTGATTTACTATTGAGAATTAGGTGCTTATAAGATTTTTGGAGGGGTGGAAGGAGCATTCTTGCCACCATGACATCCCCAGGAATATATAGAATGGAGCCACTTTGGGACCAACTGCCCCTCAACTATGCTGCAGGCATTCATCTTTGCTCTCTCTGCAACTGCTGGCTACACCCAGGATGGTAGATAGGGGCTTGTGAAGCCTCTATCCCAGGATTAGGAAGCTAGGCCCAGAAGTGAGCCCTTTCCATTGTTTGTTGTTTTTTTAATGAGATATAATTCACATATCATAAAATTCATGCTTTCAAAATGTAGAGGTTTTTAATGTAGTCACGGTTTGTGAGAACATTACCACTATCTAATTTCAGAACACTTCCATTTCCTCCAAAAGAAGCCCATAAGCAGTCAGTTCCCATTCATTCCTCCCCCTTCCCACCCCCGGCAACCACGAATTACTTTCTATCTCTATGGATTTGCCTGTTCTGGATATTTCATATACATGGAATCACATCATACGTGGTCTTCTGTATCTGGCTTCTTCCACTTAGCATACTGTTTTCCAGTTTTATCCATGTTGTATGTACCTCATTCCTTATCCATGTATCAGTTCTCCAATCCTTTTTATGGCTGAATAGTAATCCACTGTATGAATATGCCACTTTTTTTTATTCTTCAATTGGTGGACATTTGGGTTGTTTCCACTTTGTGGCTAGCATGAATAATGCTATCAACATTCATGTACAAGTTTTTGTGTGGACACATGCTTCTGTTTCTCTTGGGTATATACCTAGGGTCACCTGGTAACGATGTTTAACCTTTGGACAGGCTTTTTTTCAAAATGCTGCTCCATTTTCCATGGACGCCAGTAAGGTACAAGGGTTTCAATTTCTCCACATCCTTGCCAACACTTGCTGTCCTCTGTCTCAGCAGTCCCCAACCTTTTTGGCACCAGGGACTGGTTTTGTGGAAGACAACTTTTCCATGGACCGGGGTTGGGGGGGATGCTTTCGGGATGATTCAAGCACATTACATTTATTCTGTACTTCATTTCCATTATTATTACATTGTAATATATAATGAAATAATTATACAACTCACCGTAATGCAGAATCGGTGGGAGTCCTGAGCTTGTTTTCCTGCAACTAGATGGTCCCATCAAGGGGTGATGGGAGACAGTGACACCCGAAGTGTATTGCTTATGTCCAGTCTACTCCGTAAGATGCAGCTTAATCGTCACTTGCCACTCACTGGTAGGGTTTTGATATGAGTCTGCAAGCACTTGATTTATTATGGTCTCTGTGCAGTCACACCTCTCTGCTAATGATAATCTGTATTTGCAGCCGCTCCCCAGCGCTAGCATCACCACCTCAGCTCCACCTCAGATCATCAGGCATTAGATTCTCATAAGAAGCGCACAACCTAGATCCCGCGCCTGCGCAGTTCATAGTAGGGTTCACGCTCCTATGAGAATCTAATGCCACCGCTGATCTGACAGGAGGCGGAGCTCAGGAGGTAATGCGAGCGATGGGGAGCGGCTGTAAACGCAGATGAAGCTTCACTCGCTCGCCCGCCGCTCACCTCCTGCTGTGCAGCCCAGTTCCTAACAGGACCAGTACTGGTCCGTGGCCTAGGGGTTGGGGACGTCTGGTCTATCTGATAATAGCCAACCTCATATGTGCTAAGTGGTATTCCATTGTGGGTTTGATTGGCATTTACCCTGCTGTTGTTTCTTGTCTCTCAAATACGTGAGGAAAGGCACAGGGAGCCTGTCACAGGGAACTTGCAGTAGCAGCAACAGCAGCCAGGAGCAACAAGGATGGCTTTGGACCCTCTAAGGCCTTCCCCAACTTGTGTGAATGCATCTGATTGGCAAAATCTCATTTGCCTCTTGAAACGCAGCCACGAGCCAGTCTGGGAGTTTTGTTTTCTTTATGTAGATTTTCCACCCCTCCACACTGAAGGACGGTTGAGTAGGAGTTCAGAGAACCAAGCCTAAAAATCCACTATAGGCCCCAAGAAGCCTGTTTGCCCCTGTTTATGAATATTGTCATTTCCCATGTTCACTATGACATGAAAAAAAATCTGAGAAGCACTTCCCTAGATACATTCTTTTTTGCACAGGTGCATCAGTTACATTTTCAGGAATGCTCATGGTAGCACTGCTAAAAATAGAAAAACATTAGGAAAAACCCAGATGTCTTTTGGCTGTAAAATATATAAATGAATTGCCATATATTCAATAATGGATACTATATAGCTGTAAAATGAATGACCTTATGAATACTCATGAATATGTATGAACCTCAAAAAACATAATGTAGGGAAAAATATCAAGTAGCAAATAATGCATCAGTATGAATTCATTGACACAAAGGTCAAAATAAGGTAAAACTAAATAAGACGCTGTTTAGTCACACACGCACACACACACACACACAATTTACCTACTACAAATCTGTGGTTTTCAGTGTGCATCAGAATCACCTGGGGGTCTTTTCATAACCCACATTCCTGGGTCTCTCCCCCAGAGTTTCTAACCCAGTGAGTCTGGGAATGGGGACTGAGAATTTGTATTTCTAGCAAATTTCCCAGAGATACTGATACTGCTGGTCCAGAGAAATGCACCAAATACTGGATAATGGTTCTCCTGGTTGGGGAGGAAGACGTGATTAGGAATAAACAAAGAGGAGACTTTAAAGATATTGGTCATGTCCTATTTATTAAACTGGGTGGTGAGTGCCTGGCTGTTTGGCACAGGTGGTCTTTTAAAAATTATTCTTTAAAATAGTCATAAGAATTACAGTCACATTTTTGTAAATATAATCTCTGTTAACATTTTTAAATGTAAGCAAAACAATGTATGAAAAAATATTGGTCCCATACAACTCTTTCATTTCATGCTAACTTTTCTCTGTTGAGTCATATTCTTGAATAAGAAATGAGTCATGGGGACTTCCCTGGTGGTCCAGTGGTTAGGACTCCATGCTTTCACTGTAGGGGGCACAGGTTCGATCCCTGATTGGGGAACTAAGATCCTGCATGCTGTGGGATGTGGCCAAAAAAAAAAAAAAAAAAAAAAAGTGAGTCATGGACCACTGAGCTAAACTGAAGAACTACTGAAGAGATTTTTTTGAAAAGGACATTTACTAAGCTCCATCTAGATACCAGGAAGACTCACGCAAGCCTCACGATGGTGCTGCAAAGCATACATTATCATCTCATTTTGCAGATGGGGAAACTGAAGAACACAATGAATAGTAACTTGCACTCACAGCATCACAGTTATTCTATGATGGAGCTAGAATTCAAACCCAGTTTGGGTGGCTGAGGGCCCACTCCCTGTGAGCACACCAGTGTCTCACCAAGTCTTGTCTACTGATCACTTGCATCAAAATTGTGCCATGTTCTGTAAATCAGATCTCCAAGCCTCAAGTCAGCCTATCATAAATTTTGTGCAGGTGGGCCTTGGAATCTGCATTTTATTTAGTTCCTTGGATGAAGCTTATGTATAAATGAAGACAGAATCAGGACCAACATTTTTCCAGATCACAGTGGACAACAGGACTCATTAGATCCTTGGCCAGCCTCTGTAAGCTCTTAAAATGAGAACAAATATAATTTTAAAAATGTGTATATCTGAGGTGAAGGTGGAGTCAGGGTGGAAAAGGAATGTGTGGTGAAATATACTCGACAAGAGAAGCCAGTTGACTAGAGATGTAAAACATTAAGACTGCTGATGTCAGCAAGGGAGCTATCCTGCTTATTTCACACAACAAAGTGCTTCTACTCAAAAGAGCTGTAATAATTAGAGATGTGTAAATGTCCATTTCATTACATTTTTCATTTACAAAAATATTAACCACGGGGCGATGTTTGTAGCTCATAACTTGCATTTTTTTAATGTTCAAAGGCAGACAACAAAGGCACTAGAATCATATGGGGTGCTGAAGCCTTTGTGTGCCCTAGCACAGGGTACCTTGGAAAGAAATACATCAATAGGAAAAGCAAACCTCCAGCCCTCCCAGATGGGAGAATCACATTTGATAGCAGTAGGAGTCTGGCTTCTGATATGACTACAGAATGAGTGTTTCATAATTTGCAGATTTTGAATCTGTTACTTTCACCCAAATGCTTTTTACTTAGATTTTTTTTCACCAAGGCCTGAGAGAATAATAAAAATACTTTTGCCAGCTTTCAGAATTTGAGAAAGATCTTGCTTTCAAAACAATAAGCTTGGCCATCAGAAAGGTAAGATCAAGAGAAGATGGAGGAGAGGACGTAAGTGTAGAAATGGCTCAAAGGAAGGAAGATGTCTGACATCTTTTCTTGTAGTTTAAGAAGGCTCTTCATGGCTGCTTTGTGAGGCAGAGAACATTAGGATGTGTTTTTGACTCTCCGTATATTTATTAGCATTTTTCTTGCTTTTAATTCTGTGCTGAACTTTGAATATAAGCTGTATAATTTTTTAAAACCAGGTGATCGTCTAACATTTTCTTAATCTCTGATTCCCTACCAGTCATTTCATCATGGCTAATAATCAAATCCCCAGCAGCAGAGAAGCACAAATAAGCAATTTAGAGAGTAGAGGTTTGTACATGTATACTACTAAGACTTATTTCATAAGGAGTTTTAGAGCCAGGAGACTGATGAAAAAGCTGGAGAGCAGGTAGAAAATGATCTTCTCAACCTGGCAACTTAACTGCATATTCTCTGTATTCCTCTCCCACTTACCGACTCCTACCTTTCTGTTTACTTTCCAGATTTCCAGATGGGGCCCAAGAAGTAATGAATAGCACCTCTAAGCTAAACCAAGTTGGGTATGATCCAAGACAAAAACAAAAAATATCTCAGATTTATTAAAGTTAATCTCCAGTTTCCCAGCAGCATTAAAATTTCCAGATTTAGTCTGATCCATGTTTCGCTCAGCCCAATAATAAGTACATTTGGAACTTCTTTTGAAGCCCTGGATACATCATTTTATCTCTCCAAGCTTCAATCTTCCTACTTGAGAAATGAAAGAGAAATATTAGGTCTTTCCCAAGTCTCAGAGTTCTAACTTTTTTTTTGGATTCTATAGTTTAAATAAAGAATTCAACAAAAACATCACTGAAAAAGTAAAATTTGATTGACTTCACAAGGATGTTGAGTTTTATGTGCCTTACTTTTTGGAGTAAGGAGTCCTTGTGAAAAATCATTCACTCAGATGAGTTCAAAAGGAACCCTGACTATATTTTAGATTTGACCATGAAAGTATAAGTGATTGATTTGCTACACATGTAACATTTATAAAGCTATGATCCAGATGGCCCAGTCCTAGGATGGTATCACATTTAAAGAGAAAAAAAAAACCACCAAAAACTAAAGACAGATTCCTGGGCATTAAGATGCCTGACTGCTTCTACTTGCATTCTTGAACTTTTGTCATCACCATGAGGAGTATATATCCTGACTAGTCCACTGGTCCCAGGGAAGTAAGAGACATCTAAAGCAGAATGACTCTCAACTGAGTCAAGCCTACATTGGCCAACATCAGGAAAACCACAGATCCATGAGAATCATGATTGTTGTTTTATGTCACTGGATTTTGGGGTGATTTGTTACACAGCAATTTTGTGCTGAGAGCTAACTTATATAGAGACATAGCAATGTAATTGGTAAGCTCTTGTTGAACTCTGCAAAAACCTTAAGTGCTTCAGGTCACCAAATAATTCTACAACTCATTATCTCATTTACTTGATAGAATGACTCTGTGAAGTATGTATTATCATGTCTACTTTACAAATGAGAATGCTGAGGTTTATTTTACATTGTTGACATAGTTTGGGATAGCTGTTCACGCCCCCGTCCCCTTACATGGGAACCCCCTGCCTTAGTACTTGCTGAATGGACTGGCTTAGGAAGTCAGTTCTGTATTACACAGCCCTGCTCCCTTATGACTCAGACATACCTGATTGGACCAGCAATGAGCACCTGACTCAAGATCAACTAATCAGGGCTGGCCAATGGCCAATCAGCTTTTTCTCTCTTGAGAATTTCAAATGAGAACTTAGAGACCAAAACTGTTTAGTGGTAAAAGATCATACTACCTTGGGACGAGTTGCCTTGTTGGACCATGTATAGGTAGAGAACAAGATGAGAAGAGGAGAGGGAGGAAGGGAGGGAGGGAGAGAGGCAGAGAGAAAGTGAGAGAGAGAGAGAGTGAAGGAAGGAATGAATATGAATAATAAAGCAGACATGAGAGCCACATTGCCAGTCCTGAGATATGGAGAGAGGATAGCTGGATTTCAGTTCCTATCTCGGGGGATTACACTTTGTAACTCATCAGTAAATTCTTTTGTTTGTACTGGCTTGAGTGGGTTTCAGTTCACTGCCTCCAAAGGAGCTTTAATCTGCTGAGTGGTTTGGAGCCCTATTTGTGGGCTCACAGCATTTTAGAGGCTGTCATGGGCTGAATTGTGGGCCCCAAATTCATACACTGAAGTCCTAGCCCCCAGTACCTCAGAATGTGACTGTATTGGAGATAAGGTCTTTAAAGAAGTCATGTGGGCATTAGAGTGAGCCCTAATCCAATATGATTGGTGTCCTCATAAGAAGAGATTAGGACACAGACATGCACAGAGGGATGAGCATGTGAAGACAGGGAGAAGACGGCCATTTGCAAGCCAAGGAGAGAGGACCTCAAAGAAACAAATCCCACTAGCACCTTGATTTTGGACTCCCAGCCACCAGAACTGAGACAATGAATTTCTGCTGTTTAAGCCACCTCATCTGTGCTATTTCATTACAGCAGTCTTTGCAAATCAGTACAATGGCAGATCCTCTCTCACTGCATCTTGAGGTTTACTTTCCTCCTCATGGGCTGTACCCCATTTCTTGACAAACAGTGTCATTACCAGGCACTATTCAAGTGAGGATGGCAGGGGAAAAATATCAAAATTAGAGCAAGGCAAAGTATCGAAAGGAAAATGGGAATATATTGATATTAGTGCCCCAGAAGGTCCAGAAAAAAGAGGGGTACTGAAAGAGGAGAAGACAAGTAACCCTGTGGAGAATTCATGAGTTAATAAGCTCATTGAAAGCACACAGTTAATGAATTACAAATTTCATCACTGATTCTCTTCATTCAATTGCTTAATGTGGACACACATTAATCAACACAAACTACACTTCTGTGGTAGGACAGAATTCCTCAGTAGGGAGGAAGAAGGCTCACATTTACCGAGGACTGACTACGTGCCAGGCACGTGACCTCCATCGTATCATTCAATTCTCACCATAATCCTATAAAGCAGGTTCTGTTGTCACCCACAGTTAACGTGATGGGTGTAAGTGAGGCTCAGAGACATGCAGTATTTTGCCAAGGTGCCCAAGGTGCCAGCATTGGAAAGCAGCCCTATGTGACACGATAGTCAACATCAGCTGTCCGTCCCCACCCGGACCCCAATATCCATTCTCTGTTCTTTTGGCAGTAAAACATCTGACTCTGAATCTTCCTTGGAGATACCCCCTTCCTCCATTCACTCCCCACATGGTTTGACTGGGGCTGGGTTTTCCAAAATGATTGATCAGGACTGAGCACATGATTCAAGCTGATCTGATTAGAGGTATTAACTAACACTTTGGAGAAACCACAGAGATTTCAGAACCATGCCTTTCCCATCCCCTGAGCTACCTTCCCTAAAGTACCTGTATGGAAATGTCCTGTCCCTCCTGCTCTTATGTGAGGGGGACAGTCAGCCCCATGACCTTATCTGTTATTTCATTAACTTCTGCTCTCTACTGCCTGCCCCGAGGTCATTATTTCCCTTGATTTCCCTGTTGTCACCACATATGATTCTCCACAACACAGCTCTCTGAGGTTTTCACAGCCTTTCTTCTCACCTCCATCACTTCCTTTCTCTGACCCAACCCCTATATTTCCACCGTTGTTGTCATCCGATTCTAGGCTCTTGTTGCCATTTATTCTCTCCTCTGAGCCTGACTATCTCCCAGTTCTTTAGCAGGATGTTCACCAGTTCAAATCCACAATGGATCCCTTTTATTTCTGTTTTGTTTTTTCCAAACCTACTTCTCTGTTTTCTCTGTATAATGCCTGTCTTAGTCTGTTTGGGCTGCTATAACAAAGTACCATAAACTGTTCAGCTTATACATTTCTCTCTCACTGTTCTGGAGGGTGTAAGTGTGAGATCAGGGTAGCAGCATGGTCGGGTTACGATGAGGGCTCTCCTCTGGGTCACAGATGGCTGCCTCTCGCTGTGTCCTCACGTGGCCGAGAGCCTGCATGAGAGCTCTCTGGGGTCTCATCTATATGGGCACTAACTCGATCCATGACAGCTCCACCTTCATGACCTAAGCACCTCGCAAAGGCCCCACCACCTAACACCATCATTATGGGATTTAGGATTTCAATATATGAATTATGGGGGGATTTAAACATTCAGTCCATTGCAATGACGTTTGAAAAACAATAAGATATATTCTTTATCACAAAATAGGTGGATGGTTCAAAATCAAGTGTTACATAAGCCATCGTAACAG
The DNA here is from genome assembly GCF_028021215.1 of Eschrichtius robustus. Taxonomy (NCBI): domain Eukaryota; kingdom Metazoa; phylum Chordata; class Mammalia; order Artiodactyla; family Eschrichtiidae; genus Eschrichtius; species Eschrichtius robustus. Next base: position 11,095,855 of record NC_090826.1, on the reverse strand, counting down.
GGCAGAGTTTCTCCAGCTTTTTTTAATCATTATCATCTCCCTAAGGAGTCTTTTCAGACATTTTTTTCTTATTTGCCACCGCACACCACGAAATGTTAATACAGATACACTGTATATCTGTTTATGTATTGTGGCCCTTTAGAGGGCCATGAAACTGCAATACATAAGGCCCCTTCCCAAGAACCAATTTTCACCCCTTTGGGGGAATTTTGCCAGTATTAGAAATGCATGTTTGTGAAAGAGAGAGGAAAGAAAGAGAGAGGTTAAGATAAGGCAGCCAAACCAGAAACTTATTTATACTAACATTGCCTTAATTATTCTGTACTTTATAATGGGCAGAGTTGGCCCCAGTAGAGAGTCTGGTAATTTGTACTCAAACATATTGAAAGACATCAAAATCTTTCACTTGCTTCTAACACATTAATGACTCCGTGAGCGTGAGAGATGGGTTTATTCCAGCTTAGGGTACTCTTGTTTGAAACATGATGGAAGTTGCTTTTTTAAATTAAGGTAGCAACACCATTGATAATTCAAACATTGCAGGCATTCCGAAAAACTGGTGTTGTGATTTGCAACACCAGTTTTAATTAATGCCTGAAACCTGGCTGTGAAAATTGGGACCTGTAATTTGTGAGTTACAGTAACTGCTAGTGTTTATTAACCTAGCAGGTCAAATTCTGGTTTCAAAGTCATACATATACATATATATCATCATCTTATTAAACTTCAGGTTGAAAGCCAACAGGAGAGGGGAATAATCACCCACAGGTAATGTGTCCCCTTCAAAAAGAGAGGTAAGAGGAGAGTGTAAAGTTTTCTCCTACCCCTCCCCATCCTGCCTCTCCTGGTTAACTGTTTCCTTTCATTGTGTTATTTAGTTTCTTCCTCCTTTGCGACATACTGGCAGCTCTATTACTGTACTGTCATTCTTTTCATCCCACACAAAAAGTCCCCTGGTTTTCAAACCATATTATCCAATAATCCCTGAGGCTTCCTAACTTCTACCTATTCATTTGCAGACGAGTGCTCACTATGTGCTAGGTACTATAGTGGACCTTGGGTACAATGAGAATAACATTAATACCAGAGTTGGCTCTTACAGAGCGTTGTGGACAGAGCACTACGCACATCTCTTTACATATATTAACTTCTTTAGTCCTTGCAACCTCCTATGAAAAACCAGACCTAGCCATCAACCTCTGGGTGTTTACTATGCAATAGAACCAGCTGCATTGGCTTAGCGTGATTGCAGGTACCTGAAGAGTTCTCAGGGCCTTGCACGGAGCAAGGACTAGGTTCCATATATGTTGGTTGACCCAATTTAACCAGAAGTACAATAAGCTTGAGAACTTCTCAAAAAGTGGGGCAGGATGGGACATGATGGAGAGATATTAAATGTTTGCTTTTGCCCTTGAAGAAACATATAGCATGGTGGTTAAAAACACAGGCTTAGATGTTAGGCAAATAGTAGTTGGCTTGCTGGTCCCAACATGAATTATCTGGGTGACCCTTGGGCAAGTTCCCCAACCTTTCAAAGCTTGTTTCTTCATCTGAAAAATGGGGATGATATCATTCCTAACACATAGGACCCTGTGGTGATTCAATGACACAAACATAAGAAGGGCTTAATGCGGTGCTTGGCACTGACTGTGCTGTCAACCACAGTCAATACGTTTAGCTATTATTAGTATAATAATCCATCATGTTCTCTATGGCAGCCCAAGGAAGTCCTTCCTGAAATACCAGAACACTTGAAGCTGTCAATTAATTAAACATTTTTTGAGCATATACTCTGTGCAAAACACAATATAGTCATGGTGAGGGTTGATTCAAGATCGTATAATTTGTCTCTCGTGGAACTTGGACTAATCACAGTTGTGCTTATAGATCTGTGTATGTGTTAATATCTGTCTCCTCCACCCAGGACCTGGTTTCACAGGTGAATTCTATCAAATATTTAGAGAAGAACTAACACCCATCCTTCTAAAACTCTTCCAAAAAATTGCAGAGGAAGGAACACTCCCAAACTCATTCTGTGAGGCCACCATCACCCTGATACCAAAACCAGACAAAGATACTACAAAAAAAGAAAATTACAGACCAATATCACTGATGAATATAGACGCAAAAATCCTCAACAAAATACTAGCAAACAGAATCCAACAACAATTAAATGGATCATATACCATGATCAAGTGGGATTTATCCCAGGGATGCAAGGATTCAATCAATGTGATACACCATACTAACAAATTTAAGAATAAAAACCATATGATAATCTCAATAGATGCAGAAAAAACTTTCAACAAAATTCAACACCCATTTATGATAAAAACTCTCTAGAAAGTGGGCGTAGAGAGAACATACCTCAACATACTAAAGGCCATATACAACAAACCCACAGCAAGCATCATTCTCAATGGTGAAAAACTGAAAGCATTTCTTCTAAGATCAGGAAGAAGACAAGGATGTCCACTCTCATCACTATTATTCAACATAGTTTTCGAGGTCCTAGCCATGGCAATCAGAGAAGAAAAAGAAATAAAAGGAATACAAATTGGAAAAGAAGAAGTAAAGCTGTCACTGTTTTCAGATGACAAGATACTATACATAGAGAATCCTAAAGATGCCACCAGAAAACTACTAGAGCTCATCAATGAATTTGGTAAAGTAACAGGATACAAAATTAACGCACAGACATCTCTTGCATTCCTATACACTAACAATGAAAGATCAGAAAGAGAAATTAAGGAAACAATCCCATTCACCATTGCAAAAAAAGAATAAAACACCTAGGAATAAACCTACCTAAGGAGGTAAAAGACCTGTACTCAGAAAACTATAAGACACTGATGAAAGAAATCAAAGATGACACAAAGAGATGGAGAGATATACTATGTACTTGGATTGGAAGAATCAATATTGTGAAAATGAATATACTACCCAAAGCAATCTACAGATTTAATGCAATCCCTATCAAATTACCAATGGCATTTTTTACAGAACTAGAACAAAATATCTTAAAATTTGTATGGAGACACAAAAGACCCCGAATACCCAAAGCAATCTCGAGGGAAGAAAACAGAGCTGGAAGAATCAGGCTCCCTGACTTCAGACTATACTACAAAGCTCCAGTAATCAAGACAATATGGTACTGGCAGAAAAACAGAAATATAGATCAATGGGACAGGATAGAAAGCCCAGAGATAAACCCACGCACCTATGGTCAACTAACCTATGACAAAGGAGGCAAGGATATACAATGGAGAAAAGACAGTCTCTTCAATAAGTGGTGCTGGGAAAACTGGACAGCTACCTGTAAAAGAATGAAATTAGAACACTCCTTAACACCAAACACAAAAATAAACTCAAAATGGATTAAAGACCTAAATGTAAGACCAGCCACTATAAAACTCTTAGAGAAAAACATAGGAAGAATACTTTTTGACATAAATCACAGCAAGATCTTTTTTGACCCACCTCCTATAGTAATGGAAATAAAAACAAAAATAAACAAATGGGACCTAATGAAACTTAAAAGCTTTTGCAAAGCAAAGGAAACTACAAACAAGACGACAAGACAACCCTCAGAATGGGAGAAAATATTTGCATATGAATCAACGGACAAAGGATTAATCTCCAAAATATATAAACAGCTCATGCAGCTCAATATTAAAAAAACAAACAACCCAATCCAAAAATGGGCAGAAGACCTAAACAGACATTCCTCCAAAGAAGACATACCAATGGCCAAGAAGCACATGAAAAGCTGCTCAACATCACTAATTATTAGAGAAATGCAAATCAAAGATACAATGAGGTATCCCCTCACGCTAGTTAGAATGGGCATCATTAGAAAATCTACAAACAACAAATGCTGGAGAGGGTGTGGAGAAAAGGGAACCCTCTTGCATTGTTGGTGGGAATGTAAATTGATACAGCCACTATGGAGAACAGTATGGAGGTTCCTTAAATACTAAAGATAGAATTACCATATGACCCAGCAATCCCACTACTGGGCATATACCCAGAGAAAACCATAATTCAAAAAGACACATGCACCCCAATGTTCATTGCAGCACTATTTACGATAGCCAGATCATGGAAGCAACCTAAATGCCCATCGACAGATGAATGGATAAAGAAAAAGTGGTACATATATACAATGGAATATTACTCAGCCATAAAAGGGAACGAAATTGGGTCATTTGTAGAGATGTGGATGGAACTAGAGACTGTCATACAGAGTGAAGTCAGAACGAGAAAAACAAATATCATATATTAACGCATATATGTGGAACCTAGAAAAACAGTACAGATGAACTGGTTTGCAAGGCAGAAATAGAGACACAGATGTAGAGAACAAACGTATGGACTTCAAGGGGTGAAAGCGGGGGGTTGGGTGGGTGGGATGAATTGGGAGGTTGGGATTGATATATATACACTAATATGTATAAAATAGATAACTAATAAGAATCTGCTGTATAAAAAATAAATAAAATAAAAATTAAAAAAAATCTTATAATTTGTCTCTCATGGAAATTGGACTAATCACAGCTGTGTTTATAGATTTCAGTATGTGTTAATATCTGTCTCCTCCACCCAGGACCAGCTGTGTGGGTATGCAACCTGTGTAGTCACACAGGACTCCATGTTTAGTAGGGTCTAATGCTTGGTTTGATGTTCTATGGTCACCATCTTGAAATCCTATTTTTGATCAAGGGGCCCCATATTTTCATTTTTCACTGGGCCCGCAAGTGATATCCTGCCTTTACTAGACAGTAAGCTCTGTGAGGGCAGGTTTGAAATCTCTTTTGCTCACCATTGTACCCCAGGTCCCAGCAAAGAAAATGGTCAATAAGGTTACTGAATAGAGAGAAGAATGTGAATGGCTTGCAATGTAGACACACTGGGAACTGACATCCATGCTTTGGCTCAGGAATATCCTGGATGGGAATAGATGAGGGACCACTAAAAACTCCATTGTGAATTGAGGGCTTGGTCATAAGAAATACTGCCTCTCTCTCTCTCTCTATCTTTTTGTTTTAAATCAACCAACCACATCTAGCTTTGTTAATTAAGCCAACTCTAACTAGGCAAGAAATGCCAAAGTAAAATTTTTAGTTCCGTTTTCTTTATGTCACAGAATTAATATAGATTATTTTTAAAATAAACTACCATCTCTGAGGGGATATTGGTGGGTAATAAAATGCATATAAATATATAAGAAGATGGAAATAATATTTTTAAGAAAGCTGATGAGGAAAATATGTGCTGGATGTGTGGAAATAAAAAGATAAGAGATTTAGATGTTCCCTTCCTTGGAATTTTTCTCCTTAAGTCTTCAGTGGTGCAGAAACCCCTTAAGTATAAGCATGTGTTCTTTATGAGCCCCCTACATTCATTCAGCAAAAAGGTACCGACAGCCTAACATGTGCAAAGCATAGTGTCCCTGTGTGTACTGATAAAAAGAATGACTCAGACATGGTAACAGATGTCATTCAACCATGCCAGTGCTTTCATGGAGAGATGTATGGCTGTTGAGACATCACCAAGAAATAAGCAAGTGACCCAACCTAAAGGATCAGAAGGCCTCACCAAGGATGCAGCATTTGAGCTGGCTCCCAACTTACTTGGGATTTTGGGCTTGACTTCCTCATCTAAAAAATGGGCATGGCAACTTCTACTTGAAAATGTTGCTGTGATGATCAGAAATAATAACTGCAATACCGTTGCAAAGAGCTGGACCCATGGTATGCATGAGTAGATATCAAGTAGCACTGTCCGAGGGGCCATTGTTGTTCTTGAGAAGGACCCCTGAAAACTCATGGCTTCTGATTAAGCACCTCCCTCCCTTCCCCATATTCTCACTTGCCCACTAGCATCTTTGTGAAATCAGGAAGACATGAGTTGAACAGGGATGACCCTTAGAAAGAGAGCTATGAAAGAGTAATTTCCAATTGGAAAGGAAATGTGTTGTAGAGAGACACCTAGGGTAGAGAAGTGAGTTCTAATTCTTAACCAGCAGTGTTAAAAACTATCCTTTCACATTAAAAATCATCCTCTCTTTACTCTTTCACCAGAGTACAAAAGAGTGGTTACTTGACATTAAAAATAGATACAAACAAAGCAAAACGTCATGAACATGATAAAACAGCACACTCCTTATCATATCAAGGGTGTGCATGTATGTTTATGTGTGATGGAAAAGAAGGTGGAGAAAAATGTTTGTTAATTACCCTCTGGCACTAATCTGATGCATAATGTCTAACAGTGTAGGAATTCAAGATTCTGATTCCATGAGAAGAGATAAATAGTTCCAAGAACACAAAAATGTTTTTTCTGCCATGGTAAGTTTTCTGGATATAGTTTCTTTTGTTCTTTTAATCATGATTATATATTTTCTATATTATTTGGTTATACTTCTTCTTAGACTAAAAATGCTGTTCTTTTAATCTATGTCTTTTATAGTGCAAGAGCTATGCCAGTAATTTTGATGTGGTTACATCTCGGCTGCATGATTAAGTTTAGCATCCCAAATAGACATAGGTAAAGGCACACCACGTCATAATTATCCATTATATCCATCTGTCCATCCATCCATCTACCTGACCATCCACTCATCCACCCATCCATCCATCCATCCATCCATCCATCCATCCATCTGCCCACCCATCCATCCATCTATCCATCCATCCACAGTGTCAAATATTGGGGACTAGAAAAAGGAAGCTGTTCAGATCAAGTGGAGGCAGCATTCAAAGTTGTCATCTTTGATTTAAAAGAAACAACACTCCAGGGAGTGTCCATTCCACGTAAGCTCCAAACTGAAACACTTGTCAGTTGTTTGCTTTGCAGAGTCATATATGGTTAGTTATGTTTCTGATTGATTCACTAAGAGATGAAAGTGGAAATTAAGCCAAAATGTCAATTACCACCTGGTTGGTAACCCCCACTAGAAAGCATCCCTCCACTGGCCACAATCAGGAGTCCCGAGTCCTGGTCCCATTTTTGTCATGGTGTCATCTTTGACGAATTACTTAATCACTATCTGCATCTGTTCCTTCCTGAGTCACAGGGGGCTGTGGGGACATGTAAAAAATGTAACACTTGGGAAAAAGCAGAAAACTTCCATACTGAGGATTAGATTTCTGTTCCTCTGTCAGGGAGTAGGAGCAAAATATTTGCTTTTCCAACCTGTTGGGGTTAAGCTTGGGTTGAGCAGAGCTGTAAGGAAGCATCCTGCTGACCAAGCCAAATGTGGTTCCTTGAGTGTACCCAGAGGTACCTGCTCAAGGCCAGTGCTTTTTCCACTTTCATCTCTGTTGTACATCTTACCATGCAGCCAGCAGCCTTGGGTACCCCCTTACCATCAAATCTGTGTTTCCATATCCATACCTACTGTGATTGTCACGAAGTATGGGTGGTATAATAATCTTGGTATAATAATCTTTTTATAACCATTTTTCTATAATCAACCTATCATATTTGATTAATTAAACCAATGCCCAGAGCCCCAAAGTGTTAGCATCTTTGAACCTACAAGACTGGGCATTTACAGGGAGGCCAGACAGATACCTTTAGCCCAGTAACAGTAGACCCCTTTTTTTACTTTGTAGAAGTTCATTATTTTGGACCCCACTAATTTGGAGTAATGAAAGGTAGCTGGGATACTGCCTGGGCCAAAATTTAACATAGAGCTATCTATGAAAATATAGGCTGGATAAACAACAAGGTCCTACTGTATAGCACAGGGAACTATATTCACTATCCTGTGATAAAGTATAATGGAAAAGAATATTAAAAAAAGAATGTCTCTATGTGTGTATAACTGAGTCACTTTGCTGTACAGCAGAGATTGCCACAACATTGTAAATCAACTAGACTTCAATTAAAAATTAAATTAAAAAAGAAAGCATTTGCTAAATTAAAATTATTAATGTAGATAAGATCTAGGGGAGAACATTTAAGTTATATGAAGATAAAATATTTTCATGCACGTACAATCATGTGGAAATCACTCAGTTTATCCTTCCCCAAAGATGTTCACACCCTAACCCCTGGATCTTGTGAAGACGTTCTGTTACATGGCAAAAGGGACTTTGCAGATGTAAATGAGGTTATGGACCTTAAAATAGGGAGACTATCTTGAATTATCTAGAGTGCCTCAATCTAATTACAAGAATCCTTAAAAGCAGAGAACTTTCTTCAGCTGGAGGCAGAGGGTTGAGGCAGAAGAAGTTGGAGAGATGTGGAGTGTGAAAAAGGACTTGGCCCGCTCTTGCTGGAAGAAGGATGCATGGAAAGCGTGAGAAGGGTGCACATAGCCTCTAGGAGCAAAGACACCCCCCCCACACACACACTGACAGTCAGCAAGGAAATGGAGACTTTAGTCCCATTGCAAGGAACCGAATTTGACCAACAAGCTGAATGGGATTGGGTGCAGATTTGTGTCTAGAAGTTCCAGAACCGAACGTGGTCCTGCCACACTTTAGTTTTGGCCTCCCTAAAGCAGAGGACCCAGCTGAGCCACACTGTACCCAGATTTCTGATTTGCAGAAGAAACCTTAATGGGTATTGAGATCCGTTAATAAGATCGTAAATGGGGATCATTTTAAGCTGCTATGTTTGTGGTAGCTTGTAATAGCAGCAATAGAAAATTAATACAGTGGGAGGGTAGCTATTAAAAATATTTGGTAGCCAGCATGGCCTAGGAACTGATGGTCTACCCCTCAGAATTGCCAGAAGGCTGAAACACTGTGTCTTGCTTGAACATCAGCCTTGTGGATGAAGAAATGAAAAGATGGTGAGGGATCCCTCTTAGCCATGCTGCCAGCAGGTCTCTAAAAAGGTGTCCTAGGCAATATTCTATCAGCTTAGGCTCTGTTTACTGCAAGTCCTTAAAAGACATAAATGGGATATTCCTTAACAGCAGTGTAGCAATTCGGTTTAGCTTTCTACCTCCTCCAATCAAAAATCATCCTTTCTGTTAGTTTGAACTTACGGTTTTGATTGACACCCCCCCTTCCCCAACACACACACACACTTTCCCAGTCCTCTTCAGCAAGATCTCTGCACCGACAAACCATCTCTGGATTGAGCCAGAGTTCTGCCTTTGAGTTCAGAAGGCTGCTTCTCTCTGTGACAGGGGCCAGCCAGGGCTGATGTGGTTACACGAGAAGCTCCATATTGCCAGCATCATATTAGAATGAATGAAATGAGACTAATGTTTGTCAGCCGTCTGCAAGCTCAGCCTCCCCAATTATCCTGTCTAATTAGATTACAGGCTGACAGCTGAGGGCACACCCTGTGACATTTCAGCTTGCCATCCAGAAATGAGGAACACACCACCTGGCTTGTTTTCCTCATTTAAACCCAGATCCTCTTTTGAGTTGTTAAAAAGACCTGATTTTTGTAATTAGCTGTTCCTTGTATTACATCAGTTTATTGTCTCTGCTCAACATAAAATAGGCCTAGAGGGGTAAAGAAAGATGGTAAGAAACCCTGGGCAGGAAAGTTAAGCTCCAAGTATCTTCGAAGAACTTTTAAAATGCATAGGGACACTTGATTTGGGCTTGCCCTAAAATCTCAGAATAACTTGGTGCTTTGTGACCACCTAGAGGGGTGGGATTGGGAGGGTGGGAGGGAGACGCAAGAGGGAGGAGATATGGGGATATATGTATACGTATAGCTGATTCACTTTGTTATAAAGCAGGAACTAACACACCGTTGTAAAGCAATTATACTCCAATAAAGATGTTAAAAAAAAAACTCAGAATAAAATTGCAAAAGTCAGAAATGGTCATCAGTGGTGTTTGAATCAGCTTGTGGAGTTGTAAACTGATACACACACACACACGCACACTGCACAGTCAGAAATAGAACTCATGGACCGCACAGTGGGAATTGCCTGGGTTACACAGTATTACACCGAGGTTGTACAGACAGTGGTAAATTTCCCCTCTGATTTTAAAGAAGAATGAAACAGCCAACTCTCAAATGCTAATCTCAGTTCCAGCTGCAGGCCTGGTGTTGCTGGAGGTTTCATTATAGCTTCACATGGCCACGACTGAGTGATTTACAACTCCTACAAACAGCCTTACAAGAGAAAGCTTGAGGAGTGGCTCTCAGAAAGGCCTGTACTTCTCACTACAGAACAGTTTCAAACAGTAAATTTGGAGAGAAGGATTAACAAGGTTTTTGAACAGAAATTTGAAGTGGTTTTTATCATGGGGGTCCTTCCAGGATTAGATGACATTGGACAGTGTCCAAGGCAGGCGACCCATCTGAATTCCACAGCATAAAATGAGAACAAAATAAAATGTTCAAACAAGGCTCTAGTTCAGAATTTAGTGGGCAAGGCAAGCAGAGTAAAGGGGCTACAATCGCTAGCAATGTGTAGAAAGTATAACTTTTGAAAGCTGCAAAATCAAAGCCATACCTCTGGGTTCTAAGTGCCCACATGGATTGTCTAGTGCCTCATATGTTTTTCCAAATTTTTGTCATTTAAGAACCACAACAGTGGTTTTTGCCCTAACTGTGTACCATTTGCATGATTTGCTTAACATTTTCAGAAGGTAACTCCCTTTTCTTTTTTATACAAATTTAATTCAAAAAGTTTGCACCTTTGTTTTGATATGCTGGTCATATTTTTTTCTGTTGTATGTCAGCTAAATGCATGACTAGTAAAATCTTAGTGCTTCTCCACATGTGCCCTAAAAGCATCGCATGGACAGCAGTCATATGCTCATCACCACTGGGGACCCTGGCATCTGGGTGAAGTGAGTCTCCAATTACCTCCCTGCAGTTCAGCAGCAGGAGTTGAGTCAGAGCCTTTGTGACTTTTCCTATCAAACTCCAGAACTTCTCAAGCAAAGAGGGAGATGGCTGTGCGGCACGAGATAGGATTTCTAGAACATTTTGTTTTAAATCGCAACTCAAAGCACAGGGCACGCTTAAGCCAAGACAGTGACCTTTTGAAGAGGAGAAGGATTGGCCTTGGAGAGGGATAGGAAGGAAGGAGTTAGGTCTCATGGTGACACACACACCTTCCACCCCAGAATATCAAAGCGATCTTACAAATGACTATTCAGCCTCCTCCCATCCTTCCGGAAGTGTCTCCTGGGTGGGGAATGAGCACAAAGGGAGGTGAAGCAAGTTGACAAAAGGTCATGTGGTGAATCAATAGCTGAGAAAACGACTCTTATGATAACAAATTTGATCACCTTTGGGAACGGCCCGGCTTCTGTCCTGAGGACCCAGCTCACCTTAACCCAAGGCCTGGGCACTGAAACATAGTGGAGGGAATATTAGGCAAGGAAATGGGAACTTTAGATGAAAACGATGATGATAAGTCTATGGTGATGATCAGATCTGAAATTTGCTGATTTTTTACTGCGTGCCAGGACTTCGAAATACATTATCTAACTGAACCTTAAAACTTCCCCCCCCAAGTACACATACTGTTACCTCCATTTGTATCAGTTTGCCAGGGCTGCTGTAACAAAGTGTCATAAGCTGGGGGGACTTAAACAACACACACATATTGTATCACAGTCTGGAGGTTAGAAGTTCAAGATCGAGGTGTTGCATGGTTGGTTCCTTCCAAGGGTCATGAGGGAAAGATCTGTCCCAGGCCTCTCCCTTAACTTGCGATGGTTTGCTGGCAATTCTCAGCATTCCTTGGGTTGTAGACACATCACCCCAGTCTCAGCTTTCATCTTCACATGCCGTTCTGTGTGTGTGTCTGTGCGTGTGTGTGTGTGTGTGTGTCCAAATTTCCCCCTTTGATAAGGACACCAGTCATACTGGATTAGGGGTCCACCCTCCTCTATGATGACCTCATCTTAACTTTAATTACATTTGCAAGAACCCTATTTCCAAATTAGGTCACACTCTGAGGTACTGGAATTTGGACTTGAATTTGAGGGGGGGTGGGTACAGTGTAACACTATTTTACAGCTATAGAAACTTGAGTGTCAGAATTTGAGATCCCTTGTCCAAGGTCACACAGTAGTAAGTGATGGAGCCAGGACTGGAATCCAGAAAGCCCAGCTCTCCACCTTACCCTCTTAAACAGTGCTATAGACAAAATATTTGTGTTTCCCCCAAATTCCTAATCCCCAATGTGATGGTATCTGGCAGTGGGGCCTGTGTTAGGTGATTAGGCCATGAGGGCAGAGCCTTCGTGAATGGGATTAGTGTCCTTGAAAAAGAGACCCCGGAGAGCTTTCTTGCACTTTCTGTGAGGTGAAGACATAGCAAAAAGACAGCCATCTATGAACCAGTAAGCAGGTCCTCACCAAACACTAAAATCTGCAGGCACCTTGATCTTGGACTTCCCAGCATCCAGAACCGTGAGAAATACATATTTGTGGTTTAAGCCACGTAGTCTATGGTAATTTTGTTATAGCAGCCTGAATGGACTAAGACAAACAGTTTCAGAACTTGTCCATTGAACGGTCTCACCTAAGTCCAACAAATTCTTGAGAATAGTCTTACTTTCCTCCTTCCCAAGGTGCATTATTAAAGTTAGATAATAATCTTTAGATTCAACACAATTCCAATCAAAGTCCCAGCATTCTGTGGACATCAACAAACCAATTCTAAAGTTTATATGAAGATTAAAAGACCCAGAACAACAATTCAATATTGAAGGAGAAGAAAAATGCTGGCAAGGATGTGGAGTCTCAGGAACTCTCATTCATTGCTCATGGGAAGGCATAATGGTACAGCTACTTTGGAAGACAGTTTGGGAGCTTCTTATGAAACTAAACATACTCTTACCATGTAATCCAGTAATCAAGCTCCTTGGTACTTACTTAAATGAGTAGAAAACTTATGTCTATGCAAAAACCTACATTCATAATTTTTCATAATTCATAATTTCATAATTCATAATTGCCAAAATTTAGAAGCAACCAAGATGTCCTTCAGTAGGTGAATGGATAAACTGTAGTACATCCAGACAATGGAATGCTATTCAGCACTAAAAAGAAATGAGCTATCACATCATGAAAAGACATGGAGGACATTTAAACGCATATTTCTAAGTGAAAGAAGCCAATATGAAAAGGCTGTATGGCTCCAAGTATATGACATTATGAAAAAGGAAAAACTATGGAGACAGTAAAAAGATCAGTGGTCTCCAGGGGTTGGGGTCGGGGCAGAGATGAACAGGCAGAGCATAAAGGATTTTTAGGGCACTGAAACTATTCTGTATGATATTACAATGGTGGATATATATCATTATAAGTTCATCAAAAAACACAGAATGTGCAATACCAAGAGTGAACGCTAACGTTAACAACGGACTTTGGGCGATAACAATGTGTCATTGTAGGTTCATCAACTGTAGTAAATACACCCACTGTAGCAGATGATGTCAATAGTGGAGGAATTTGTGGATGGGGCGGTATGGGCAGGTACAGAGGGCATAGGGGAGATCTGTCCTTCCTGCTCAATTTTGCTATGAACCTAAAAACTGCTCTAAAAAATAAAGTTTATTAACTTTCAAAAAAAATTAGATAATATCATACATGTAACAAACAGCACACTAAATGTGTGTGTTCACATGTCAGGAGCATGTAATATTACGGACATCATCATCATGCCAGCACAAAGATAGTATCATTCCTGGGTAGGAGCATGCACCCTGGAGGAGGTCTGCCTGATTTGAATTCCAATGCCTCCCTTTACCAGTTATGTGACCTGTGACCCATGGCTTAACTTCCTCCAGCCTTAGCCTCCTCATCTGTAAAATGGGGGGATAGCAGTACCCATCTCACAAGTGTGCGATGAGAATTAGTTACTATTTACATAGAGCATAAACGGTGCCTGGCAAGTAGTTAACTGCTGTACAAGACGACCTATGATGTGCATGGCCCAGCAGCCTCCCACCTGCCAGCTCGAGAGCTGAGCTATTCCCAGGGGAGGCCTTCTTCAGGGGGGATCCTAGTAAATGGTATCTCCAACCAGCTGGAGACTTGGACATGACTCTACATGCCCCCCGCATCCCTCAAATCCTGTCTGTTTTACCTCCATAGTATAGTTCTGATTTCTAGATATTTCCCACTCATACTCTCTCCCCACCCTCCTCCCCCAACCCCAATATTGCAGGTGCTTCCTAACTGGTCTCCTGCTTCCATTCTCACCACTCTGGGACAGATTCTCAAAACAGCAGCAAGAGGGAGCGTTTTAACACGTAAGTCAGATCATGTCCCTTCTTGGCTCAAAACCCTCCACTGACCCCCACTCCAGTCAAGGTCAATCCATACCCTTTGCCATGGTCCCTGAATGATCTGTCTCCCCCCAACCTTGCTGACCTCTCCCCCTTTGTTTCCCCATGCCTTGCTCTGCTCCAGCCAAACTGGCCATCCAGCTGATGCTTAAACACACCTGAATGCTCCCGTCTCAGGGCCTTTGCACTTGCTGTTCTGGCTGCCTGGCGTGCTCCATGGGAGGCTCTCTTACGTCCTCAAATCTCTGTACAAATGTCCAGACCGTCCTTCCTCCCTTATAACGCTTCATGTTCTCTGTGCACTTACCCCACCTGACATTGTGTCAGAATTCGACTTGTTTCTCTTGTTTCTTGACTAACCCCTACACTAGAATATCAGTTCCACCAGGGTCAGTATATTTGTCTTCTTTGTTCACTCCTGTATCCTCAGTGTCTAGAAAAGTGTCTGGCACATCCTAGGACATTAACAAGCATTTGTTGAATGAATAAAGAAATAGAGGAAGCAAAGAAAGGAGGAGATGTCCTGAAACTTTTGCCAAGATAAAAGGATGACTGACTTCAGGGGTAGAGAAATCAAAAACAGTTATAACAGCTGACTCAGAAAATAGAAGGAGGGACTTCCCTGGTGGTGCAGTGGTTAAGAATCCGCCTGCCAATGCAGGGGATGCAGGTTCAAGCCCTGGTCCGGGAAGATCCCACATGCCACAGAGAGACTAAGCCCATGTGTCATATCTACTGAGCCTGCGCTCTAGAGCCTGCGAGCCACAACTACTGAAGCCTGCGTGCCTAGAGCCCGAGCTCCACAACCAAAAATTCTAGAAACAATAAATGCTGGAAAGGGTGTAGTGAAAAGGGAACCCTCCTGCATGTTGGTGGGAATATGAATTGATACAACTACTATGGAAAACAGTATGGAGGTTCCTTAAAAAACTAAAAATAGAACTACCATATGACCCAGCAATCCCACTATTGGGCATATACCCTGAGAAAACCATAATTCAAAAAGAGACATGTACCACAATGTTTATATATACGGAATCTTAAAAAAAAAAAAAAATGGTACTGATGAACCTAGTTGCAGGGCAGGAATAAAGAGGAAGACATAGAGAATGGACTTGAGGACATGGGGTGGGAGGGCAATGCTGGGGCAAAGTGAGAGTAGCATCGACATATATACACTACCGAATGTAAAATAGTTGGCTGGTGGGAAGCAGCAGCATAGCACAGGGAGATCGGCTCAGTGATTTGCGATGACCTAGAGGGGTGGGATAGGGAGGAGGGGAGGGAGGCTCAAGAGGGAAGGGATATGGGGACATGTATATGTATATAGCTGATTCGCTTTGTCGTGCAACAGAAACTAACACAGTATTGTGAAGCAATTATACTCCAAAAAAGATCTATAAAATAAAAAAGAAAATAGAAGGAAATAAGAGTCAGCAGTATATTCCCTTTTCAAAAGAAAAATCCACTTGCTTTGTGCCTCTGTAAAACCTCACAATTTGGTAACAGCGCATTTGTGCGTTCAAGGGGAGAGTGAACAACGTCTCAGCAGCGTTCGCATTTCCTAGAACCAGTCAAAAGCCTCGAGGTCACCCAAAGTCATTGTCACAGAGTAGAGTGGGATTAAGTCACTGAGAATTTTTGGAGCTCAGAGAGGACCTTCCAGTTCTTCCAAAGCCTTCTCAAAGCTTAGAAGTGGCTGTCTGCCTAGGCTTGAAGATTCCTTTTGCACCTCTGCGATTTCTTGATCTGAGAGGAGGGATCATTCAAGGGAGTCATGTCTGTTGAATGTGCGGAGTTTCTAACATCTCATTTGGGAAGGCTGATAAACCCCAGATGAGCACAATGAATATGCCACTTCCAGATGGTTACTGAACCAGAGCCACGTTAATGTGATGGATGAGGGTCTTCCCAGGACACCCAGGGAGGTGGAGCTAGAATGCTTCTAAGCCTAAAAGGGAAAGGCATCCCACAGAGGGTTGGACAGTTAAAAAGGAGGTCTTGGTACTGGTGTCTGGGGTGCCTGGGGATGTCATGTGCCTTTTTCTGTGTTGTGGCCACTGTCCCAGCTCTGCACAGTGAGAGCCTGTGCTGGGCTCCGTCAGTCCCTCTTGGGGAAAGAGAGAGCACAATATGCCTCCTACAGAAAGCCTGGAGCCTTGGCCCTCAGAGGCTCACAGCTGTGTGCATCTGGAACAAACTGTCCTGTCCAGAGCTGCACAAGCACTCCCAGGACCCTCCAAGCTTTTGTGGCTTCTGCTCTGTGGCTCATGTGATTTGTCAATAACCCAAGACCTTGGGGTCTCCCTCCAACCCGCATTATTGACTCTCGCTGCCTCCCAAATTTGAAGCCACTCTGACTTGTGTTGTCCAAATCTAAACTCCAATGCAATAAATATTTTTGTTTGTTTATTTTGAATTTTATTTTATTTTTTATACAGCAGATTCTTATTAGTTATCTATTTTATACACATTAGTGTATATATATCAATCTGAATCTCCCAGTTCATCCCACCCACCCAACCCCCCACTTTCGCCCCTTGATGTCCATACGTTTGTTCTCTACATCTGTGTCTCTATTTCTGCCTTGCAAACCGGTTCATCTGTACCATTTTTAGGTTCCACATATATGCATTAATATATGATATTTGTTTTTCTCTTTCTGACTTACTTCACTCTGTATGACAGTCTCTAGTTCCATCCACATCTCTACAAATGACCCAATTTCGTTTCTTTTTATGGCTGAATAATATTCCATTGTATATATGTACCACTTCTTCTTTATCCATTCGTCTGTCGATGGGCATTTAGGTTGCTTCCGTGATCTGGCTATCGTAAATAGTGCTGCAGTGAACACTGGAGTGCATGTGTCTTTTTGAAATATGGTTTTCTCTGGGTATATGCCCAGTAGTGGGATTGCTGGGTCATATGGTAATTCTATCTTTAGTATTTAAGGAACCTCCATATTGTTCTCCATAGTGGCTGTATCAATTTACATTCCCACCAACAGTGCAAGAGGGTTCCCTTTTCTCCACATCCTCTCCAGCATTTGTTGTTTGTAGATTTTCTAATGATGCCCATTCTAACTAGTGTGAGGTGATACCTCATTGTAGCTTTGATTTGCATTTCTCTAATAATTAGTGATGTTGAGCAGCTTTTCATGTGCTTCTTGGCCATCGGTATGTCTTCTTTGGAGAAATGTCTATTTAGGTCTTCTGCTCATTTTTGGATTGGGTTGTTTGTTTTTTTAATATTGAGCTGCATGAGCTGTTTATATATTTTGGAGATTAATCCTTTGTCCGTTAATTTGTAGGCAAATATTTTCTCCCATTCTGAGGGTTGTCTTGTCGTCTTGTTTGTAGTTTCCTTTGCTTTGCAAAAGATTTTAAGTTTCATTAGGTCAGATTTGTTTATCTTTGTTTTTATTTCCATTACTATAGGAGGTGGGTCAAAAAAGATCTTGCTATGATTTATGTCAAAAAGTATTCTCCCTATGTTTTTCTCTAAGAGTTTTATAGTGTCCTGTCTTACATTTAGGTCTTTAATCCATTTTGAGTTTATTTTTGTGTTTGGTGTTAGGGAGTGTTCTAATTTCATTCTTTTACATGTAGCTGTCCAGTTTTCCCAGCACCACTTATTGAAGAGACAGTCTTTACTCCATTGTATATCCTTGCCTCCTTTGTCATAGGTTAGTTGACCATAGGTGCGTGGGTTTATCTCTGGGCTTTCTATCCTGTCCCATTGATCTATATTTCTGTTTTTCTGCCAGTACCATATTGTCTTGATTACTGGAGCTTTGTAGTATAGTCTGAAATCAGGGAGCCTGATTCTTCCAGCTCTGTTTTCTTCCCTCGAGATTGCTTTGGGTATTCGGGGTCTTTTGTGTCTCCATACAAATTTTAAGATATTTTGTTCTAGTTCTGTAAAAAATGCCATTGGTAATTTGATAGGGATTGCATTAAATCTGTAGATTGCTTTGGGTAGTATATTCATTTTCACAATATTGATTCTTCCAATCCAAGTACATAGTATATCTCTCCATCTCTTTGTGTCATCTTTGATTTCTTTCATCAGTGTCTTATAGTTTTCTGAGTACAGGTCTTTTACCTCCTTAGGTAGGTTTATTCCTAGGTGTTTTATTCTTTTTTTGCAATGGTGAATGGGATTGTTTCCTTAATTTCTCTTTCTGATCTTTCATTGTTAGTGTATAGGAATGCAAGAGATGTCTGTGCGTTAATTTTGTATCCTGTTACTTTACCAAATTCATTGATGAGCTCTAGTAGTTTTCTGGTGGCATCTTTAGGATTCTCTATGTATAGTATCTTGTCATCGGCAAACAGTGACAGCTTTACTTCTTCTTTTCCAATTTGTATTCCTTTTCTTTTTCTTCTCTGATTGCCATGGCTGGGACTTCCAAAACTATGTTGAATAATAGTGGCAAGAGTGGACATCCTTGTCTTGTTCCTGATCTTAGAGGAAATGCTTTCAGTTTTTCACCATTGAGAATGATGCTTGCTGTGAGTTTGTCGTATATGGCCTTTATTATGTTGAGGTAGGTCCCTCTACGGCCATTTTCTGGAGAGTTTTTATCATAAATGGGTGTTGCATTTTGTCAAAAGCTTTTTCTGCATCTATTGAGATGATCATATGGTTTTTCCTCTTCAATTTGCTAATATGGTGTATCACACTGATTGATTTGCATATATTGAAGAATCCTTGCATCCCTGGGATAAATCCCACTTGATCGTGGTGTATGATCCTTTTAATGCGTTGTTGGATTCTGTTTGCTAGTATTTTGTTGAGGATTTTTGCATCTATATTCATCAGTGATATTGGTCTGTAATTTTCTTTTTTTGTAGTATCTTTGTCTGGTTTTGGTATCAGGGTGATGGTGGCCTCATAGAATGAGTTTGGGAGTGTTCCTTCCTCTGCAATTTTTTGGAAGAGTTTGAGAAGGATGGGTGTTAGCTCGTCTCTAAATGTTTGATAATTCACCTGTGAAGCCATCTGGTCCTAGACTTTTGTTTGTTGGAAGATTTTTAATCACAGTTTCAATTTCATTACTTGTGATAGGTCTGTTCATATTTTCTATTTCTTCCTGATTCAGTCTTGGAAGGTTATACCTTTCTAAGAATTTATCTATTTCTTCCAGGTTGTCCACTTTATTGGCATAGAGTTGCTTGTAGTAGTCTCTTAGGATGCTTTGTATTTCTGCGGTGTCTGTTGTAACTTCTCCTTTTTCATTTCTAGTTTTATTGGTTTGAGTCCTCCCCCTCTTTTTCTTGATGAGTCTGGCTAAAGGTTTATCAATTTTGTTTATCTTCCCAAAGAACCAGCTTTTAGTTTTATTGATCTTTGCTACTGTTTTATTTGCTTCTATTTCATTTATTTCTGCTCTGATCTTTATGATTTCTTTCCTTCTACTAACTTTGGGTTTTGTTTGTTCTCCTTTCTCTAGTTCCTTTAGGTGTAACGTTAGATTGTTTATTTGAGATTTTCTTGTTTCTTGTGGTAGGATTGTATTGCTGTAAACTTCCCTCTTAGAACTGCTTTTGCTGCATCCCATAGGTTTTGGATCATTGTGGTTTCACTGTCATTTGTCTCTAGGTATTTTTTGATTTCCTCTTTGATTTCTTCAGTGACCTCTTGGTTATTTAGTAACGTATTGTTTAGCCTCCATGTGTTTGTGGGTTTTTTTGGTTTTCTCCTGTAATTTATTTCTAATCTCATAGCATTGTGGTTGGAAAAGATACTTGACATGATTTCAATTTTCTTAAATTCACCGAGGCTTGATTTGTGACCCAAGATGTGATCTATCCTGGAGATTGTTCCACGCGCACTTGAGAAGAAAGTGTAATGTTTTCAGATGGAATGTCCTATAAATATCAATTAAATCTATCTGGTCTATTGTTTCATTTAAAGCTTTTGTTTCCTTATTTTCTGTCTGGATGACCTGTCCATTGGTGTAAGTGAGGTGTTAAAGTCCCCCACTATTATTGTGTAACTGTCGATTTCCTCTTTTATAACTGTTAGTATTTGCCTTATGTATTGAGGTGTTCCTAGGTTGGGTGCATATATATTTATAATTGTTATATCTTCTTCTTAGATTGGTCCCTTGATCACTATGTAGTGTCCTTCCTTGTCTCTTGTACCATTCTTTTATTTTAAAGTCTATTTTGTCTGAGTATTGTTACTCCAGCTTTATTTGATTCCCATTTGCATGGAATATCTTTTTCCAACCCCTCCCCTTCAGTCTGTATGTGTCCCTAGGTCTGAAGTGGATCTCTTGTAGACAGCAGATATACAGGTCTTGTTTTTGTATCCATTCACCCAGTCTATGTCTTTTGGTGGGAGCATTTAATCCATTTACATTTAAGGTAATTATCGATATGTATGTTCCTAGTACCATTTTTTAATTGTTTTGGGTTTGTTTTTGTAGGTCTTTTTCTTCTCTTGTGTCTCCCATTTAGAGAAGTTCCTGTAGCATTTATTGTAGAGCTGGTTTGATGTGCTGAATTCTCTTAGCTTTTGCTTGTCTGCTTTTGATTTCTCCATCAAATTTGAATGTGATCCTTGCCAGGTAGAGTAATCTTGGTTGTAGGTTCTTCCCTTTCATCATTTTAAATATATCGTGCCACACTCCTCTGGCTTGCAGAGTTTCTGCTGAGAAATCAGTTGTTAACCTTATGGGAGTTCCCTTGTATGTTATTTGTCATTTTACCCTTGTTGCTTTTAATAAGTTTTCTTTGTCTTTAATTTTTTTCAGTTTGATTACTATGTGTCTCAGTGTGTTTCTCCTTGGGTTTATCCTGCCTGGGACTCTTTGCACTTCCTGGACTTGGGTGGCTATTTCCTTTCCCATGTTAGGGAAGTTTTCGACTATAATCTCTTCAAATATTTTCTCTGGTCCTTTCTCTCTCTCTTCTCCTGCTGGGACCCCTATAATGCAAATGTTTGTGCATTTAATGTTGTCGCAGAGGTCTCTTAGGCTGTTTTCATTTCTTTTCATTCTTTTTTCTTTATTCTGTTCCATGGCAGTGAATTCCACCATTCTCTCTTCCAGGTCACTTATTCGTTCTTCTGCCTCAGTTATTCTGCTACTGATTCCTTCTTGTGTATTTTTCATTTCAGTTATTTTATTGTTCATCTCTGTTTGTTTGTTCTTTAATTCTTCTAGGTGTTTGTTCTTTAATTCTTCTAGGTCTCTGTTAAACATTTATTTCATCTTTGCCTCCATTCTTTTTCTGAGGTCCTGGATCATCTTCACTATCATTCTTCTGAATTCTTTTTTTGGAAGGTTGCCTATCTCCACTTCATTTTGTTGCTTTTCTGGGGTTTTATCTTGTTCCTTCATCTGGTACCTAGTCCTCTGCCTTTTCATTTTGTCTATTGTTCTGTGAATGTGGTTTTCTTTCCACAGGCTGCAGGATTGTAGTTCTTCTTGCTTCTGCTGTCTGCCCTCTGGTGGATGAGGCTATCTAAGAGGCTTGTGCAAGCTTCCTGACGGGAAGGACTGGTGGTGGGTAGAGCTGGGTGTTGCTCTGTTGGGCAGAGCTCAGTAAAACTTTAATCTGCTTGTCTGTTGATGGGTGGGGCTGTTTTCCCTCCCTGCTGGTTGTTTGGCCTGAGGCAACCCAGCACTGGAGGCTATAGGCTCTTTGGTGGGGCTCTCTGGGAGGGCTCATGCCAAGGAGTACTTCCCAGAATGTCTGTTGCCAGTGTCTTTGTCCCCACAGTGAGCCACAGCCACCCCCCACCTCTGCAGGAGACCCTCCAACACTAGCAGGTAGGTCTGGTTCAGTCTCCTGTGGGGTCACTGCTCCTTCCCCCTGGGTCCTGATGTGCACACTACTTTGTGTGTGCCCTCTAAGTGTGGAGTCTCTGTTTCCCCCAGGCTTGTCGAAGTCCTACAATCAAATCTCACTAGCCTTCAAAGTCTGATTCTCTGGGAATTCCTCCTCCTGTTGCCGGACCCCCAGGTTGGGAAGCCTGACATGGGGCTTAGAACCTTCGCTCCAGTTGGTGGACTTCTGTGGTATAAGTGTTCTCCAGTTTGTGAGTCACCCACCCAGCAGTTATGGGATTTGATTTTATTGTGATTGTGCCCCTCCTACTGTCTCATTGCAGCCTCTCCTTTGTCTTTGGTTGTGGGGTATCTTTTTTGGTGAGTTCCAGTGTCTTCCTGTTGATGATTGCTCAGCAGTTAGCTGTGATTCCAGTGCTCTCACAAGAGGGAGTGAGGGCACGTCCTTCTACTCCACCATCTTGAACCAACTGTGCAATAAATATTTACTGAACATTTACCATGAAGTCAGCAATGTTGGGTTCTCTCACTTCTATTAAATCATATAGCCCTTACATATTTCTGTGAGGTCATAAACAGCTGTATTTCAGGTGAGATCCCAAAATCAAAAGCAACCTGCATGAGGCTTCACAGCCAATAAGTGGCAGAGCTGGGACTTAACCTGGTCTGATAACAATCCCCCACCCCAAGCTGCCATGAAATCCAGTGCTTGAGAAATGAATTTAATATTCCGAAGCCAAGCAGCTCAACTCACCAACACATTTGGCTCTCCCTGATAAAGATTCTCAATTAAGCTAATGGCAAAAGAAGTCCCTCTCCCAAAATTACAGTTGACCTCTGTCTTAAAAAAAAGAAGTAATAATCTAAAATACAATTTTAAGACTGTGGATGGTTAATTGTGAGATATTGCAATGAGGGTCTCTCTCTCTCCTTCCCTTTCTTCTCTTTTTATCTTCCTTGCCTCTGACACTTCATAGAAACATCTAGGCTTCCATTAAAATTGCCTAATTTTTCCTTTCTTACCCTTCCCCCTTCTTTTCAATGCTCCTTTGAAAAATAAAGACATACTACATTCACGGCCGAACAAGCAAAAATAAAATAAATTATAGCAGAAGGGGCCTAAGAGATAAGGATGAACTTTCTGGTCAAAAGGGTAATTAAACATTGACATGGCCTTCGAACAAAGAATTAGTCAGTCAAACATGCTGATTGTCATGTTGGGGGAATATAGCAAGGACTCCAATTGTACCATTTGGGGCAGGGATGGGGAGAGGAAAAGTTGCTAAAGAAATAGAAGGGATGTCTGTGTCTTTATAAATCTTGCAATTAAATGAGGAATTCACCAGTAGGAAAGACTTCAGCCCTCCCTGGGGAAAGAAACTAAATTTGTGGGGGTGGGGGACCCACTCTGTGCCATATCCATTAAATATATTAACCCATTTAATTCTCCCAAAATTCTTTGGGATGCATGCCATTATTTTCACCACTTTACAGATGATAAAGCCAAGGCTCAGGAAAGTTGAAAGAGTTGCCCAAGCACATGGCCAAGAAGGATCTGCTCTGACGAGATGTGACTTAATGGCCAATGCAGCTTCCTCTGCTATTTCACTCTAGCGTGATCCGAATGGAGCTCTTGGGGGCAAGTAGGCAACATGCCCCCTTCTCCTTCTTCTCTGCCTCCCCTATCGCCCTTTCTTTCCCTCCTTCCCACCCTCCCTCCCTCTCTCCCTTTTTTCTTCCTTCCTTCTTTCCTTCCTTCTTCCCTCCCTCCCTCCTTTCCTTTTAATTTCAGGATAAGACCATTATTTCATTATGCAAAAAGTTGGTAGGGGTGAGACAGGGTATCTATTTTCTGATAACAGTATGTATAGTAAATGTTAACTGTGGGCAAAGCCATTTGTCTCATCTTTGAGGGTACAAGAAGCACCAAGGTAAGTTGTGATTACATGTATTGCAAAAATCTTTGCATCTCAGATCAACTAGTAGATGGAGGGTTGGTGACCCTACCCTTCCTGAGTTGCAGGCATAGGAGGATACTGAAGAGAACCAAGAGGTTTTGATACTAGGGAAAGAGAAACTCTAGAAACTGAATCTAAAGAGTAATGAGCATTTTATTTAGAACTTGTTGCATGCGGACACCTAAGGATGAGAGAGAGGCTGGAGCAGGGAGACTCTAATTTATACCAGAAATGAAAAACCAAGCTTCTCTTCTGCGTTTAGCTCAATCCCAACCATTTTCTTGCCTAGTGTGAGGTTATCAGTGATGATTCACAGGTGGTGGAGCACAGTGGCATGCACTCTGGAGGCAACCAAATCTTGGTTCAAATTATTTTGCTCACTATTTACTTGAGCAAATGATTCGATTTTTCAGTGATTCAATAAGGCTACCCTGTCTATAAAACTACCTAACTCATTAGGTTCTTGAAAAGATAAAATGATATTGCACTTGTAAAAGATCAGTCCAGTGTCAGTCACATTGTAAGTACTCAATGAATGATCATTGTCAGTCACACAGTCTCTCATTTACTTGGGGTGACGTCAGCAATGTAAATATGACATAGATCGATAGATGGATAGATCAATCTGATTGGTACATGTAATTCTGTCCACCACTCCACTCAATGTGCATATGCTCAGTGGGAGATGGCAGAATTAAATACATGATTCCTTATGGATCTCAGTTTCTGTGAATCTCCATCTTGCTGGGAGGACTACGTTCGGCCATATGCATGCACATATATAAAAACAAGACATAAAAGCTCATGAAGCAAGTCCCCTACTATTTCACCCAGTGCTTGGTCATCAGAGAGCTACCTGTCCCAATTCTGGGGGGAAAAGGCAATATACTGTATGGGCAATTTAAGGGACTACATTTTGACCATTTGCAGCTTATTCACTGATTTCCGAACCTGTATTGTGATTGTTATTGCTCTTTGGTTCAATGGACCATTAGGAGCATTGGCTTGAGTTGCCAACAAAAGGAATGGTTTCACACATCCTTGACTTCTGTGGAACAACGTGGATAGTAATGTGGAGATGCAGATCATAAACGCTGGAGCTGGGCCCCTCTGACTTCCTGCAGATGTCAGTGCGAACTTCAAACACAGATGAGATTCCGAGCGCATCTTATTAGCACAAGTTCCTGGATATAATAAAGGCTCTCAAATTATTTGATAAAGATCTATTTGTTATCCTTATCCAGCCAAAAGAAAAATATAATTGAAACACGGTCACATGCTATAATGGGCACGGGAATAAAACTTCCTCTTCTTTCCTCCTAATTAGAAAACCAGCGGCTTATAAAAATGCATAAAGGCAGATCAGATAGGAGAACGGGTTTTTTGTTTTTTAGGTAGGAAATTTTTCTGAGCAATTTGCCAGTTAAAACATTTTATAAACTCCAAAAACAAAATAGCCTAAACCAAAAATATGTGCTTTTCCCCCTCTATTACAGAAACGGAATGATTCCCTCGCTTGAAGAAACCACTGGTTAAATATTTGTTGACTGTTCTGTCAGGGGTAACGGCTGTAGGAGCTCACACATCTGCATATTATCTATCTGGTCAGGGAGGGCTCCGTGAAATGAAAGGAAGAACACTGTTAAGGATGCCCATGTCCTAGTTTGTATGCGGAAGAGCGCTCTCTCAGTATTCTGGAGAGGGGGCAATAAAAGAGGCTGCCGTGTGGGCAGTAGAAAGCCCCAGCATGTGGAGGCAGGGAGGTGGCCTTCCCTACCCAGCAGTGTCTGTTACATCTGGAAAAGAGGGAAGAAAGAACAGACTGTCATCAAGGTCTCCACTTGACCTTTACCTGAAGGGACAAGGTTACCCCTTGCCAAAAGCCCAAATAGCTCTTTTTTTTTTTTTTTTTTTCCTGTGAGTCTTATTTCAAAATGCAAATAGTGCAAATTGTGGACAATTATACATTATACATTAACCCATTACTAGCCAATCACTCAGAACTAATGACTTAAAAAAAATAAAAAACAGCTGTTTTCTAATGTGGGGAACATTTCTCTGTGATCATGGTTCTGAAGTTCTAAAGAAATAGGACCCTGGGCACGTAAGTGTCAATGGTCAGGTAGGGAACTTAGGAGAGGTGGGGTACATTTTAGGGAAGAAATGCCCAGGTGGATTGCAAAAGGGGCTTTGCAATAAGGATAAGGGGCTTGGAAATAACTATTATAATTGTAATAATGTAGCAGGAAAACAGTGCTAAAATCCACGGTCTCTGGGCATACAGCTAGACTACATATACATCCCTGCCCTAGGTAATCAGGTGCGGCTAGGTTGGAAGCCCAGGTGTCCGCTACTTCTAGGCCAGCCTGTGAAACCTCTTGCACAATCCACTACCCTTTCTTCTCTCCACTGCCCGCTGATGCAAACAATTCAATGGTGGATTCTTCAGAAGATGATGGAGCTGGACAACGGAAGGAGCCTGGAGCCCTGAGTGTCATAAGGGACTGAGCCCCTCCGCTGGCCCACACTGGATTGTCAGATGACGGTTAAGCCCTTGAGATGCTGAGGATTAGTTGCTGAAGCAACTAACATTACTTATCCTAACTAATAATATAATAATAATTGTTATAGCTAATCCCCATTAGGCATGTATCCAAGGGTTTGTCTGAGTATTTTAATCCTTCCAATAGCCATATGTAATATGTAATACTATTATCATCCCCATTTCATTGGTTAGGAAACTCAAGCTCAGAGAGGTTAAGTAACTTGCCTAAGGCCAGCCAGCTAGAGAACAATGAAAACTCTGGGACCAACAATGGGGAAGAGAAAGCGTAGAAGTGAAGACAGGTGGGTAACAGATGACAAAGTTTACAAGCTTCCTGAGTTCATGAGGAAGCCTTAGGGCCCTGTGGAGACACACTGTGCTGTAGTCAAGGGGCTTCAGCAGCAGAAGGAAGTGGGGGCCGATCCTGAGCCATTCACATGCCGCCTGTGAGTTCCCACCAGGACGTGTAGCTTCCACAAGCTTCTGTGTCATCACCTGACAGTGGGGTCAGGGATACGGACCCTCACCGGGTGCTTGTGAGGATTAAGCGAGATGAGTATTCGTTGCCCGCACAGGACTGGGTGCATGGTAGGACTGAATGAACATTGGTTCCCTTCCTGCATGGCTAGGAGGCATTTTTGATGGTGAGAGGCCCATCGCCCCCTGTGCTCACGGGTCCCAGTCCGCACACAAAGGGCCTTAACTGCACCCACCAGAGAGGTGGCTGGTAGCTCACGGGGGCACTCAGCAATGCCACGAGATTTGCAACCCAACCAAGCCAGCAGCACTCGCCAGGTGCTTTTCTCTGGGATCCTTGCTTTGGCCCTTTTCTCATGTATTCATGCACTGAATGCAGGTTAATTGAGCCCACACCAGGCACCAGGTGCTGTGCCAGGTACAGGAGGTAGACACAGTGATGAACCAGAGAGGGAACACACCTGCTCTTACGGATCGGACTTTCTCACAGGGGCTGGGGAACGAGCAGAGAGCAAGTGAAAAAACTAAAGATATAGTTACACTTGCTATGTCATATGTTATGAAGGAAGTAAACAGAGATGTGAGAGAGAATAAATAGGATGGAGTGGGGGGGTTTGTGCCAATAGAGAGACTAGAGGAAGCGAAACCTTGAACTAATGTTTGACGGATGAACATGACTCCCCCAAGTTGTTGGTGGAGGGAGTGTTCCAGGTGAAGGGAACAGTGTCAGCAAAGGCCCTGGGGTAGGAAAGAGCTTGGTAGATTGGAGAAACAGAAAGGAAGCCAGTATAATTAAGAGAGCAGGGGTATAAGTTAAGCTTCTTTTCTCCCCCCTCAACCAGGAAAAGCTCACCATCACTCACATTCTGGCCTGCAATTAAAGCCATGGTAATGAAATTCTGCTGTAGACTAATTATGCTGGGTCATGTGGATTCCAGTTCATCCAGCAGCTTGTTACTATGGAGGTGACAGATCTGAATATAAAATGAAGCTCCATGTCCATCCCTGTGACCGAGATGGAAACCGGGTGGAACAGACATCCCTTAGGAACATCCAGATCCTTAGAAAATAGTTCCTAGCTTGAAAAACACATTTCCAGATAAAATCATACTGCCATGAAGGCACAGGTACAAATACGTGATATACACACAAGGAAGGAGCTGGTTTATTCCCTCTCACTACTGACTCTATGTTGGGGTCTGGGCTCCTCTGGCCAGACTGGGCTGTTCTCTGATCCTGGCCATTGTCTGGCAATTGGAGAAACTTGGACTTCACCGTCATGGTCTGCCCTAGGGATCCAGGAGGAACTTCAGGCTGTGCCCAGATACCCCTGGACCCATCCCAGAAATCAGTTTGGCCTTCTGAGTCTTCCCAGGTGCCAGATGAAGGAAAATCTCACAAAGGCACAGTAGGCTCCCTTCTCTCTCTCCCAGAATGTCTAATACGGAGTCTGAGCAACTTTAGAGCAACTTCTGACCCTACCCTTCTTCTCTACCCACATCATGGTGAATCCAACACGAGAAGAGAGGGAGGGTATGTTGCCTTCCTAGAGATGATGGCAAGAACAGGTCAGATCCACGGGAAGGGAATGATTGAGTGCTTTCTAAGATTGAGGGACTTTTATCTCAGTCAACCTTATCATCTTTAGCGAGAACAGGAGCTTCTTCTTCATGTAAGAAAGTGACGGTAGTCATAACAGATCAACAGATGCTGATACTGGTGGTATTATCAATGTTGTCACTTCTGTGGGTGGAATCCTGGGGTCCCCGCAATGAGAAAGGTCCCTGAATCATGCCAAGGAATCAAACAAGCATAGGTCACATATACTAGATTCAATTCCGGGGCCAGAGTCTTTCCTGCTAGTTAGTTTAGGTTCACCATGGGGCATGGAGCATGCTAGGAGGGGAGACATGGGATTTTCTGTTGTTGTTTGTTTTTTTTAAAACTCACCATACAGTTTCTGTCATGAAAGTTGTCTTTTTCCCTCCTTAGATCTCTGTGTTTTTGCTTCACCTTTTATCCATAATGTATAAGGTATCTCTTGAATGCCTTGCTGACTTCGGTTCTCTTTTTGTTCCATTTTATTGATTGGCCTAAAGAAAAAGTCCTAGCTCTCATGCATATGTGTTTTGGAATCCTGAAGTTGACAGTGAGATCCAACTTGAAGAACTTGAAGCAAAATAACATGTGTAAAAGGAATGTGTATATAGAGCTGGGGCTTTCTATTGTACCATTTGAGTAGAACATAATGATTAGAATAAGATCCTTGAAACTAAATATCTTCTGATTTTTAACAACAGACTATTATCTGAAGGAAACTAAGATACACTATTTCAATTTTTAGTGCTGCATAAAAGCATGCATAAGAGAACCCATATTAAAATTCAGAAATGTTTATTAACAACAACAAAAAACAAAGAATGACAAAAGGAATGGATTGGTATTAGGACTCACTGAAGCTCTATAAGCCTGGGAAATACTTTTCTACAACCTGTATCAGAGACATAACTATTTTATTGCTTTGGTGTTAACAAAACCCATACAAGGGATAGTTGTATGAAGCTTGAGTAGTTTCAGGTTATGCCAAATGGGTGGCTATGAATAGAACAAGAACTTTCTGCCTAAGATACCTGAATTTTTTTAACTTGGTAAGCATCTATTTCTCCTTCTGATAAAACAAGAAGTGGGAATCTTGTTTCTGCCACTGTTAGGAATTCATAGAGAATGTCTTCTGGCTCAAAAGGTGGAAATGTGGCCCAGGCCTGGCCAATTTGGGTACTGCTTTCCGATGGCCATAGTCATGGATCAAAGGGTAGGTATGGAATCTGAGTGGAGGCCAGTCAAGGCTAGTGAACATCAGTCAGCCCTGAGAGATGTGCTGAAATGACTGGGAAAGAGACCCTCTCTTTCTGCAGATGCTAATTGTAGCCATCTCACCACCACCTGGGGAGTACCTGCCTGAAAATGAAGGCAACACAGAACAAAGCACAGGGCAGAATCGGAGAGAATCAGATTCCAATCATCACTTGAACACCTGGAGGCTGATCTGCTGGATTCACACCTTGACCTTCCCAGTTGAGTGAATCAATACATTCTTTTTACGATTTAAAGCAATTTGGGTTTGTTTATTCTAATTTCTCTGAAGAATTCAATGTCTGTCTTGATGTTCCTACAACCCTTTCTTCAAACCAAAAGTTCATGGAGCCAGAGCTTTCTTTTGGAAGAACAGGAGGATATATTTGGGTTTTACAGAATATCCAAATTTTAGAGCTAAAAGGGACATGTTCCCATCCTTTATTGCTAAATGGCAAACCACCCCAAAATGTAATGCTGTAAAACAACCACTGTTGCATGATTCTCGTGGCTCCTAAGGGTCAGGAATTCATAGAGCACAGCAGGGATGGTTTGTCTCTGCTTCATAATGTCAGAGGCCTCCATAGACAATATGTGAATCATTTGAGGTTGGAATCATGCAAAGGCACATCTGGTGCTGGGTAGTCATGATCCAAAGGCTGGGCTCAGCTGAGACTTCCAAACAGAGCACCTATCCATGGCCTCCCCATGCGGCTAGCTTGGGCTTCCTCACAGTATGGAGGCCCTGGGATAGCTGTATTTCTTACATGGCCGCTCAAGGCTCCAAGTTCCAGTGAATAAGATAAAATGTCCCAGTAAACAAGATAGAAGCTGCCTGATCTTTCATGCCTAGCCTCACCTAGCATCACTTCCACTATGCTTACAAGCCTGCCCAGATTCAAAGGAGGGGACACAGACTCTCACCTGTCCATGGGAAGAGTGTCAAAGAATTTGGAGCCGCGCTTTAAGAGCACCATGCATGTGGCGCTTTTTTCTTCTCATACTTCCTTGCCTTAGCACATACTTCTCCTGTCAGGTAACATTCTCCTCCCACCCTTGTCCTCCCAGTGACTCTCCCTTCATCCTCCATGGCTCTGTAGCATGTTACCTCCCGAAGTAGCATCTCCTATCTTCTTCTGAACTGGGCTAGGGGTGATTTTGCTCTGCTGTATTCACACCTCTGCTTGTCTCGCCAAGTTGAAATTGTCTCATTTTTCTTTGTTCCTCTTCTCCAAACTGTGCACTTTCTAAGGAGTGTATATCATGCTTTTTATTATTACAATTACTTTTTTTGGCTCCTGACATATAGAAGATGCTAAAAAAAAAATACATATGTAGTGAAAATTTCCAACCCCTTCACTTTGCAAATGAGAAAACATCAGCCTAGAAAGGGAAGTACATTGTTCAAAGTCATACAACTTGTTTGTAGGCATCTAGAACCCATGGATCCTCTCTGGAATTCCCATGGTCCTCCTCCTACACCACCATAGTGTTCCAAACATAAAGCCCTGAGCGATGCTCAGAAAGGCCTGCATATGGTGGTCATGAACCCAGGAGCATCTGTGCAGCCAACCTCTGCCAGGGAAATCTCTGGCTTCCCAAACTAATCTGTGATGCTTTTAGACCTCGGAAAAGACACAATAGATTGAGAGTGGCATTTTACACTTTCAGAAACAAGAACCGATTGCATTAGTTCATGCCTAATTCGCTTATACATTTTGGCAGCAGGCTCTGTACTTCCCAGCTGAAATGTGCAGTACAGGCACAACTGGTTCCCTGCATACGTGGGCCAGATGTTTGGCATGCCAACATACAGGGGGGTTATCTCCAGGAAAAAACAAAAACAGAAAGGTGAGCATTTGTTCTGAAATGCTTTAGAAGAACACTCTGAGCAACTTTCACTTTTCATGAACCTGTCACAATTGCAAAGTAAAACTGTATAATCAAGGAAATCTACATATAAAGAATCTAAACTAAATCTAGATGGTATGCACAACTTGTACAGTTTCTTTTCATAGATATTTATCAGCAAGCACTTCCTAGAACACGAGGTAATACATTTAACTACTGACCTACTTACTTCCTTTTTGTACCAAAGCAAATGAATGTTTTAAAATGTTGGTCCAGAAGAAATTAGTTCAGGGATTCCTTTTCCCTTTTTGATAGTGCATTCTACCACTGATCTTATCCACAACCACCAAAGAGGAAAGCATTCAACTTTTTAATAGTGTAACTATCTCTTCCTGCAAATTGCCCCCCAGATAGTCTGTTTTCCTGGCCTTAAAATTACCTCGATTTCTAACAAAAGTTCTGATCATTCCCACCTAAATAAAAGTGTTACTTTACCTTCTTAGTATTCTAGGAACACTAAAACAACAAACAAATATTTTAAAAATCCATAATTTTTCATTTAGCTACCTCTTCTAAGAGCTCGTCCTTTTTTTTTTTTTTTTTTAAATCAAAAAACGTTCCTTGTCTACTACCATTTCACGTACAGGAAAATTAGGAAAAAACTGAGTGTGTGACAATAACATGTCTTGGCAAAAATGTGGACAAATCAGAAGTCTCACATATTCTTATCAAAATATAAATTGGTAAAAATTACTTTGGAAAATAATTCATCATGAGCTAGTAGATTTTAAGATATGCATTCCTTGGGACTCAGAAATCTCACTTCTAGAGAAACTTTTGCACAGTTGCACTGGGAGGGATGAGCAACAAGGCTCACAGCAGCACCGGAAAAAGCCCACATGCACAGCAGCAAGAGAATGTGCAAGTCAAGGGTATAAAAACCAAGCCTGATCACTCGATCACCATGAAAGTAGGTGAACTACAGTCTTCGAAAAGGAAGACGCTCACACACATAACATTGTTTGGAAAATGCAGATCGTGAACGAATATATGCAATGTGTTCTTATTTACGTCAAGTGCAAAACCTTGTAAAACTAAAACCATGTTGCTCAGGAAGACGTTAAGTGTTTGCTAAAACTACAAAGAATAGCCAGGGAATCATCATCAAATTCAGGAGAGTGATTAGCTCAGCTGGGGGGGAAAGGGAATGCAACTGTGGTATTGCAAATGTTCCATTCCTCAAGATGGGTGATACGTACACAGGAGTTTGTTTCATTATATTTTACACTTCTCATAAGTATATATTTTATATGCATGTAACGTTTCATAATTTCTAAAACAAAAGAATAGAAGGATTATATGGAAAATCCTTAAAATTTTGCAACATCTATGACAATATATCTTTAATATACTAAGTGCTCTTAATAATTAATTTTAAAAGTTCAGTAGCTAAAACGATATATGGGCAAAGCCATGAAATGGCAATAACAACAAGAAAAAATACCAAATTTTAATCTATGGAATTAGTAGAGAATAAAAATGGTGATGATACCTAAAACAGGACAGGTGAGTGAGGAGACAGGTGCATAGCTGGTGGGATGTCCTCAGGACAGTGTTTCTTCCAGGTTGTTTGCCAACGTGAATGGAAAGCCCTCATCTATTGATAGACTTTGACCCAGTGATTCTATCTCTAGGACTCTAGCTCAGAGAAATACTTGGACCAGTGAGTATTCAGGGATGTATGTTCAAGGATGTTCATTACAGGATTGTTTATCACAGTGGAAAATGTGGAACGGCCACACGTGTTTAAGTCAAGACCGGCTACATAAATTATGGTACGACCATGCAAGAGACTGATACAAACACATTAGAATTATGATATAGCTCCATATTTATTCACATGGAAAGATGCAGAGGACATATTGTTGAGGGAGAAGCGCAGTAGTAGAACAGAATACGTGAGCACAAATTCACTTTGTTGCAAAAGCGTGTATATATGTGTGTGTGCGCTACCAAATGGACTCCTGCCTTCACCCTCTCCTGCCCGGGTAAAGGTCAGGACCTCCTAAACATTCTTCTGCCCTTGTCTTCCAGCAGCCCATTCTCAACACAACAGCCAGAATGGACCTTTTACGACACAAGCTAGATCATGTCACTCCTCTGTCCAAAATGCTCCAAGTGCCCTCCAAATGTCAGCTCCAGGAAGGCAGGGATTTTGGTCTGTTTTGTTCTCTGCTGTATTTCTAGAACCTAGAATAGTGCTTGGCACATAGTAAGCCTTCAATAAATAGTTACTGCATGAATAAGTCACTGAATAAATGGGCAAATGAAAAAGGTCAATTCAGAAGGTGAAATGTATAATGAAGTAGGTATACAGTATAAGGGGTTAGAGAGTCCCCATGGGGCCAGGCAGGCAGGTTCCTTCTTTAAATCAAGTGGCCACAGGTGGCTTCTCTGACAAAGTGCCATTTGAGCAAGACCTGCATAAGGAGAAGAAGCCAGGCACTCAAAAGACCCAGAGAGAAAATGTTCCAGGAGGAGGAAACAGTGAGGCACAGGTGTCTCAAGGCAGGAGTATCTGGAAGTGTTCCAGGAACTAAAAGAAGGCTATACCCCAGGAGTTTACCTTGTTTTCTACAGTGGCAACACTACAGGTGATTATGAATGATTCTTTTTCTGTTTAATGGTTGTTTCTACTGTTTTAACAGTAAACATGGATTGACTGTGCAAAATCAGTAAGCTATTCTACACATCCAACCAGGACTGAGTCCTAGGTCAGGAAACTCTGGTTTTTCTGGGCCCTGAGTATAGTTGTGTGGTTTGTGGTCATGCGTAAACTATTGGGTTGGCCAAAGAGTTTGTTCGGGTTTTTCTGTAACATCTTACGGGAAAACCCGAATGAACTTTTTGGCCAACCCAATACATTGCCCTCTGCAAGATGAAGCCGTCCGGGCTCCACATCCCATCTAGTTCAAAAAATTACATCTTCCCCATTCTCCCCAGAGTGAGATTAGAAACTCCTTTCCCTTGTCATGGAGCACAGACCCTATCTTAAATTCACACAGAGATAAATAAGGTTGCCCCTAGCAACAGCAGCAGACACTCTACAAACTGGTTCATAGCACCAGCAAATTCTATTATTTGTTTGTGGTTCATTTTTATTTTTTTAAACATCTTTATTGGAGTATAATTACTTTACAAGGGTGTGTTAGTTTCTGCTTTATAACAAAGTGAATCAGCTATGCATATACATATATCCCCATATCTCCTCCCTCTTGCGTCTCCCTCTCACCCTCCCTATCCCACCCCTCTAGGTGGCCACAAAGCACTGAGCTTTGTTTGTCTTTATTGATGTAAGAACACGTAACATAAGATCTACCCTCTTAATCAATTTCTGAGCACACAATAATAGACCATTGTTGACTGCATGCAAATTCCTAACATGGCTTTTGCAATTTCCTTCTCCCTCAGATTCACCGGGATAAGTACTCGTGTAACGAAGAGCTATGCGAAACCAAGACCCAGCATGGCTGCTTTTATGGTCTAAATGAAGGAGCATAATTTTTTTGGTCGACGTTAGAATAAATCACTCCATTCTCTCCCCCTCCTCCTCCTTTTCCTCCTCCTCCTCCCACAGATGGGGCGAGGGTGGGGAGGAAGATAAAGGGAGGAAATTTTACCTTCTGCCTGTGGGCAAGGGCAGGGCCAACCTAGGAATCCGCAGGTCAGCAGAGGTGCCTTAATGATCCTTCAGGGTTAGCAGGTATTGTGAGAGGAGAGAGGGTGAATTTGCTCTCAAAGAAAAGAGAAAGATGCTGAGTTTATGGAGGAAGTCCAAGAGGGGAAATGGTTTCAAACAAAAGAGAACCAAACAGAAAACAGAAAGGCAGTGTGTGCGTGTGTCGGGGGGCGGGGGGGGGTGTGTGGGGGGGGGAGGGGGGCGGCAGGGTGTCACTGCTATAGTCCCAGCTGGCACAGGGTGGGCACTCAGTAAATATTTGTTGTTTGAATAAATATGCAATTTTTTCCAGGGTTTTTCTTTCTCTCCCTCCTTGAGAAATGGTGAGCACATATGCTGGAAGGTAATTCTCATGGAAGTTCTATTTTACATTGGCTGGGTTTCCCCTCGAAGTAAACCTCACATAACCTCTCTGAATTTGCCCTCTTGCTTCACGGGGTGATTTTCATGTTTTTTTCCCCATCTGTTACCATTTTCCACAACTGGCAGCTACAAGCAGAGGTATTATCTGTTTATCTGTGCAATTCTCCTCTTGGTTGAACAGTTTACAGTTTTGGGATTTACTTCCTTCTCCACTATTTAAAATAAATTTTAAGTGTAGGAGTATGACATAACCTCAGAGAGAATCTGTGTCTTTTGGCCGAAGGAAAATGTGAGCTCAGGCCACGCTTTCTGGAAAGCATCATGAAGATGATACTTCACGTAGCAACAGGTCAGAAAATAGGGCAGAGTCAGATCAGACAGACGATTTGTGCAAACAACTCCATGGCTTCCCTGAAGCTGCTCTATGTAACAGCCCCAAACTGTTATCCACAAGGAAAGAGGTTTGGCACTCTTTGGAGGCAGGGTGGATAGGAGGAGATGGATAATAAAAAGCAAATATCCTACCATGCTTTCAGAAAGTTGGGTCTCTTTGAGAAGATAAGCATTATGAAAAGCAAGTTCTTCTATTTTCTGACTCTTGCCCGGAATTTGAAGTTTCTTTCAGAGCCTACTTTCTTGCTTGCTTCTAGAGTACCCACCGCCCCCCCACCCCCCAATTATGGTCCTGATCAAGTCCCTCTCTGAGCCTCTCTTTCCTCGTCTGTAAAATGGGAAGAATGACAACACAACCCCCACTCCCACCTCCACACACAGGGATTGGAAGGATTCAGTGAACTAAAGCATGGGAAGGTAGCAGCACCATTGCTGGCTCACAGGAGAGAGGCAAGAACTACCTGGTGAAGGAATGAGTACTAACTAGTGTTATTAACAACTTTTATTATTATGATAATTATTCTGAGTCTGTCTTCCAAAAAGGATTACATTTAAAAGTTGCCTTCAGTGCTGTAATCCACAAGAGACAACATGAGCTTTGCCGGATGAGTAGAAGATGAAGAGAGCGAGGAAGGGCAGGTAGGGTTTCTAGTGCCCTTGAAGTCAATGGATGGGGTGGCCACCTAATTGCTCTTTTTAAAAAACCCAGTTTATTGAAGTTTAATTGATATACAATGAACTGCACATATTTAGTGTGTACAATTTGATGAGTTTGGACACAGGTAAACACCCATGATACCATTGCCACAGTCAAGGGAATATGAGCAACTCTCAAAGTTTCCCTGTGTCC
The DNA here is from genome assembly GCF_028021215.1 of Eschrichtius robustus. Classification (NCBI taxonomy): domain Eukaryota; kingdom Metazoa; phylum Chordata; class Mammalia; order Artiodactyla; family Eschrichtiidae; genus Eschrichtius; species Eschrichtius robustus. The sequence continues at coordinate 11,058,783 of NC_090826.1, read as the reverse complement.
CTTAGGTTTTATGTTTTGTTTTGTTTTGTTTTCTGGTAAGAACACTTAACACAAGAGCTACCCTCTTAACAAATTCCGAGGTGCACAATGCCATATTAACCCCAGGCATTGTGTTGTACAGCAGATCTCCTAGTTATTCATCTTGCGTAACTGAAACTTATACCCACTGAACAGCAACTCCCCACTTCTGCCTCTCCCCAGCCCCTGGTAGCCACTATTGCATTCTCTGCTTCTGTAAGTCTGACTATTTTAGATGATTCATAGAAGTGGAATAATGCAAGATTTGTCCTGTGATTAGTTTATTTCACTTAACATAATGTCTTTCAGGTTCATCTGTGCCATCTCAAATGGCAGGATTTCCTTCTTTTTTGAGGCTGAATAATATTCCATTGTATGGACATACCACATTTCCTTTATCCATTCATCAGTCAATGGACATTTGGGTTGTTTGCATGTTTTGGCTATTGTGAATAGTGTTGCAACGCACATGGGAGTGCAGATATCTCTTTAAGAGCCTGATCTCAATTCTTTTGGATATATACCCAGAAGTGGGATTGCTGGATCATATAGCACACACAGCTTTGAAGAGGCAGCAGAGCTATGTAGTGGAAGCCAGAGCATGGTAGGAACCAGAGGTCAGGTTCTTATACTGGTTCTTCACTTCCTAGAATATGACCTCTCCGGGCATTGCTTTCTGTATCTGCCAAATGAGGGGGACAATAAGGCCACCTGGCCCAAGGCTGCTATGGCAGTTGACAGATGAGACAGGTGTGACCAGACCCAACACAGTATCCTTTGTAGCCTCCTCCATTTAGCCGGGGCTTAGATTAAGCACCTGACATTTATGATTTCATTTAAGTTCCAGGCCCACCCTGTGAGGGGGGTACCACTGTGATCCCCACTTTACAGATGAGACAGTGAAGTCTCAGAGAAATTTTTTAAAAACTTGCTGTAGGTTATACCCTCTGTCACGGTGGAGCTGGGATGTAAACTCATGAAGTGTGAATCCCGCCCATGAAATGACCCTCAGTCAACAGAAATGGAGTGTTCCTGATTCCCACAAAGCTGGCTCCTTTAGGAGATTCCATAAGCTCTAGTATAGGCATAGATAAAATGAGGTGGCACAGCTATGGCCCAGAAGGAATTTTGAGACCCCAAATGTGGACAACGGGCTCAAGAGACGTGGATCTCCAAGTTGAAGAATGACAGCCTTACATGGTAGCCAAGTTTGCGGATACTAATGAAGTAGGTTCTTGCTGCAGCAGTAGGGATCTTGGTGATGGGGTCGGGGAGGGGCGTGTCTGCCAGAGCCCTGTTACTCCTTTGTTTGGGGCTCCTTGGGCCAAGCAGCTGTCCATCCTGGGCTGACTGTCATCACCCCTCCCCACATCCCCAAGAGGAGCAGAGAGAGGAACCAAGCGGGGCCCCCTCTTGTGGCTGCCTGGTGAAAGTGGACAGTGGGGCTGAAATCTAGAGCTGCCCTGCCTCTATCCTGTGCAGCTGGTGGGGATTGTATCTGTCTGGAGGATGGTACCCACAGGGCAGCATGAGCATCCTTGTCTAATCATACAGAGGTGCGCCATGGGCATGGGAGGTCCCGCGTACCAGGGAGCTGCCCTTGCCCAGACGTTTCCTCTTTTTTTTGCTGCTGATACAGTCTGTGCATAGGAATGACTAGGGTCTATGCCTTTCATCCCTGCTCTCCTTGAACCCAGGTCCAGGCCTCTCAGATTTGAAGCACATGCTCTGATCGCTGGGCCATACTGCCTATCTACAAGATCAAGTCTCATTGGGTGAGGCTCAGAGACAAAGGGCAGCAAGCTGACGATCATCGCCACTGGCCCAAGTGTCCATCAGTGTCATCTCCAGTAGACATACAGTTCTATCTCAACCTAAGCAGTGTTGACATTTGGGACCGGAGAATTCATTGTTGAGGGAGGGGGAAGTTGCTGTCCCGTGCATTGTATCATGTTTAGCGGCACCCCCGGCCCCTACCCACTAGATGCCAGTAACCCCCCACCACCTCCACCATCCGACCAGAAATGTCTCCAGCAAATGTCCCCTAGGGGAAAAAATTGTCCTCACTTGGTCTAATGAATGGTCTAAAGAACCCCAACTTACGTCTGTAATTTACTGTCAAGAAAAAAAAAAAAAAAAGTAAATTTGAACTCTTTTGTTTCCCTTTTAGATTTCAGGTTCCCGAGCTCTGAGTGCTCACAGAGCTGACAGCAATGATACTGAGAAAATGACACAATGTGAACCAGCCTCCAAGAAGACTTCTGAGGTGACAGCATGGAAAACAAAAGTGATTAAAAATCGCTATTTTGCTGAAGACTAGAGTCAAGGTATCATCTCTGCATGTCCTTGTCCATTAAAGCATATGATCAATTGCCACATTGAAGCAAAAAACAAAAGCATGATTTACTGAAAATAAGGAGTTTTTGGCTTAGTTAAATTATTTATTTTGGGGGGGGTTGGAGAACACAGAGTTCAGCAATTTAGCGTCAGAAAGAAAGTGAGAGAGTCATTCATTTGAAATTGCTAGAGAATCTATGGAATCACAGCCAAAGTTTTCATCCAGCATGAAGGTAATCAAAATCCCAAAGTCCTTGGCTACCTGGGTGCTCACAGAAGTGACAGCTTCAAGAGCTTGTTTGCCATTCAAAAGAAAATGGTCAGCCTTGATTATGCATTGTTCCTCTGCCCAGGGTAACAAATGCAGGAGTGGAGTTTGTGCTGGTGATTCAGACACATATAAACACTCTAAAAATAATGTTGAAATTGGAAGAGCCCAGACCTTCCATCCTCTCCCCATCGGGATTGAAATACTCCAAACAGAACAGTCCATTTGGTTTGAAATATGACTGCTGTGCTTGGCCACGCACCCTGTGCGGGCCAGCTGTACTGCTTTAGCAAATGAGAAGCGTCCAGAGGGATGTCTGGCCTCCCATGGGGCTGCAGCCATAAGGGCTAAAATTTAGCTTAACTATTGCTCATCTCAGAAGTATGTTGCTGCTTGTTTGTTTGTTAATATGTTGGCGTGTGGCCGCCAGGCCTAATGATACGTAATTTTGAATTAAACCCACCCAAACTAGTCCCAAATGACTCCTGTCAAGTCATTTTAGTTGGCTTGTTATTGGGGCTGGAAAATAACCCACTAGCTGCTGAGACCGTCAGTCTGTCACTCCCATCTGGTAAGGATACCCAGGCAATGGGTCCCCTGTGCTTCTTTTCCCTCCCATTTGGCTCCACGTTTTCCACCTTCCGTGATACAACCCCCAACTGCAACAGCAAAAACAATAATCACCAGTAGAAAAATACCTAAGTGTCCCGCACTGAGTCCAGCGCCTCATATATGTTATCTTATTTAATCTCCAAAATGACTCGATGCAGCAGTGGTGATTATGGGAATAGCCACACAACTCTGTGAATATACTCAACACCATTGAACTGCACACTTTAGAATGGGTGCATTGTATGGTATGTGAATTCTATCTCAATAAAGCTGTTAAAAATATTATTTTAAAAAAATCTGGAGGCTGCCTAAGAGAGAAATGTAGAGCTTTAACGTTGCATGTCAGAAAAGAAGGAAGGCAGAAAATTAATGAGCTCAGTATCCAACTTTATAAGCTAGAAAAAAGAACTTTTTGAGGCAGAATTTATTCCCACAGCCAGGGTCACGCAGCTTGTATGTGGCACAGCTGGACTTCCATCCAGGCTTCTCTGGCATCACCGCTGATGTTCTTACAGACCCTGTAGAGTTCACGGTCGCCCACGGTTCTGGCTCAATCAATCATGATCTAGAAGGGTAGTATGAAGCCCAGGATGCAGGATTCATCTTCATATCCCCACAGCCTCACACTTAGTAGGTACTTAATAAATGTGTGTTGAATGGATTATCTGCTTGAATTATTTTATTATACTGATTACACCAACCCATTCTACAGTCATTTGCTCCAGCGCTTTCCTGGGTGATTTATGCCTCCTTATAACAGAGTATCCTCACTCACTGCCAGGAAGAGGACATCACTAAGTTAAAAATATTCAGAGAAAAGCTTCTGCAAACTGAGCTCTCCAGATGGATTTGGAAATGAAAGAGGCCAAAGACCAGGGAATGTCTGAAATGATTTCCTGGGACTAGGAAATGATTTAAAGCAAAAGGTCGGAGCTCTTCGCAGTTAGTTTCCTAAGCAATTGGTACTCAGGGGCTTTCTGGGCCTGGCTCGCTCCTCAGCTAACGATCATGTTAATGGGAAAATACACTGGCCCGTCCATCCAGGTCACTCCAGAGATTCATTAACATTTCCTCCTCTCTGTTTCTTTTCTCCTGAACCCAGTTTTCATTTTAGAAACAGGAACAATTCCGGAAGATCAGTGAGTGAGATGTTAAAGGTCTCCAAACACATTCACATCCCTATTCCCTCTCTTCTGAAAACAAATCTTGAAAAGGTTCCCACCCACCACTCATCCAGTGAGGGAAATACTGCAAAACAGGAAAAGGTATTTTCTGATGACCTTGGGTGTTTTAAATTCAGACATTTCCCCCATTGGTTAGTTTATTTTTGTTGTTTATATGTTATTGCTTATTTTGTTTCCTTCACTTCATTTTAATCACACTTCCTTATGTTAATACTTAATCATTATAAAATACGACAGTGGGTGGGACTAGCCCCAAACTCTTGAACCCTTGATGAAAAGTACCTGGAAGGGAGCTGGGTGAAGCTGAGCAATGTGTTTTCTAGGCTGTTTTCATCCCCTGCATCAGGGATGCCCTCATGGGGAGAGGAAGTGAAGAGATAATCTCTCCTTGGTTATCTTCAGAATTGGCCAATCCTAGTGCAGAAGAGGAAGACTCATGTGGCAGATCTTGAACTAGGAAGTGTGTGTGGGGGAACCCCTTCTCTCTTGGGGTCTGGGAGTCAGCTGGGCCTTTATTACCAGTCATACAAAGGCCTGTAGGCTTCAGATACTACTGAGGGCTCTCCACACCTCCCTACCCCAAATAAAACCATATGAAGGTAGGATGGAAGTTAGGCAGGAGCTGGAGACTAAAAACATTAGGATTCATCTGGCGCAGAGAAGGAGGGGCAAATTACCATCTGTATAGTACTTTTTACCCATTTTATCTAAATCTTAAGAAATTATCTATAAAAGGGGGATTTTTATCTCCACTTGTTATAGGCTGAATTTTGCCCCCAACCCCAGATTCCTATGTCGAAGTCCTAATCTCTAGTACCTCAGAATAGGACTGTATTTGGACACGGGGTCTTTAAAGAGGTAATTAAGGTAGCATGAAGTCATTAGGGTGGGCCTTAATCCAACATGACTTGGTGTCCTTATAAGAGGACACACACATAGAAGGAAGACGATGTGAAGATACTGGGAGAAGGGAGCCATCTATAAGCCAAGAAGAGAGGCCTCAGAAGAACCCAACCCTGCCGACACCTTGATCTTGGACTTCCAACCTCCAGAGGCAATACGTTTCTGTTGGCTAAGCCACTCAGTCTGTGGTACTTTGTTATGGCAGCTCCCAGAAACGAATACACCACTGTATTCTGGGAAATTAAGAGGAAGATTCTGTGTTATTTTTTTAAAACAATATTATATAGATATCTTTTCTCCTAAGGATAAAACAGTGATGACAGTATAGCTTTGCCCATTGAAGAGACAATCTCAGGCAACACAGGGACGAAACCAGAGTGAAACAAAACAAAGCAAAACCCAGCAAGCTATCCTGGGTCCATGTGAGACAGTGGAAAGATGCTCAGGAAGAGGTGAGGTCACGGTGAAGGGGGCTGTTTCCAGCATTAAAGCCTGCAGGGACTCTTGTCACTCGTGTGATCATTTAAATGGATGCCTCAGAGTCCATCTGGTGGCCACGTCATTTTCTTACTTCACTTGTGGTTGACATCTAGATTGTTTCCAATTTTTCACTCTTAGAAAACAGGCCACTGTTTCATCTTTGTGCATAAAACTTTTTCTATTTTTTTTTTTTTTATAAAAGAGCATTTCTTTTTTTTTTTTTAATTTTTTACTTATTTATTTATTTATTTATGGCTGTGTTGGGTCTTCATTTCTGTGCGAGGGCTTTCTCTAGTTGCGGCGAGCGGGGGCCACTCTTCATCGCGGTGCGCGGGCCTCTCACTATCGTGGCCTCTCTTGTTGCGGAGCAACTTTTTCTATTTTTTTGTAACAGCTTTATTGAGATATAATTCACATACTATAAAACTCACCCTTGTAAAGTATACAATTCAGAGGTTTTTAGGATATTCACAGAGTTGTGCAGCCATCACCACTATCAAGTTTTAGAACATTTTTATCATTCCCCAAAGAAACCCCTTAACAATTAGCAGTCACTCCCCATAACCCCATCCCCATCCCCAGACAGCCAGTAATCTACTTTCTGTCTCTATAGATTACCTATCCTGGCCATTTTATATGAATGGAACCATACAATATGTTGCCTTTTGTGACTAGCTTCTTTTACCTAGCATAATATTTTCAAAGTTAATCCACATTATAGTACTTTGTTCTTTTCATGATTAAGTAATACTCCATTGGATGGATATACTGCACATAATTGAGCCATTCATCAGATTATGGAAACATTTGTGTGTTTCCACTTTTTGGCTATTATGAATAATGCTTCTATGAACATTTGTACACAAGTTTTAGTGTGGATATGTTTTCATTTCTCTTGGGTATATACCTATGAGTGGGATTGCTGGATTATACAGTAACTACATGTTCAACATTTTGAGGAAGTGCCAAACTATTTTCCAAAGTACCATTTTATAATCCTATCAGCAAAGGAGCTTTTTCCATTTTGAGGATTCCCTCCATACAACAGATTTCCAGACATGGAATTCTAGACTTTAAGGGCATGCACATTTTAAAGCCTCTTGATACATGCTGCCAAACTTCTTTGCTGAAAGGTAGCATAAGCAATTTTTTAACAGTTTTCTTTTGGTTTCATTAACTCACATCCATCACCTTCCAAATCTGGCACAAGTTTCATTCAGTCCAGGAACTAAAGTTTATCCCAACTTGTCTTTTACGCTGCTCTCTGTGTACCATCCACATCTACCATCACCCCCTCCACTCCCACACCCTGCCCAGATCTTCAAGCTCAATCTGTAAATTACGTGGGAATTTTCTTAAAGAGTCTTCATCTGTGTGTGCTTTTCAAGCTCCTTAAAGTCAGGTACTATGTCTTCAATTTATTTTCTCTTTTGGCAGAACAGCCAGGGAAGGACTCTGCATACAAAAGACACAGTGAAGGCTTTCTGGCTAGTAATTTAAAAAGCATGTAAGTTGGGCAAGTGGTGCTGCATTTATATTATTAAGAACACTGCCCAGTGGAACAGAAGTTCATGCCTCTGGGTCCTCTGTTGGATCGCAGGAGAAGAGAATCGCAGGAGAAGGCAGAGAATCTGCCTATTTTGGCTTTGCAATTCCACCAACCACGTCAGAAGGGTGAGGAAGTGATTCTGTAGTAGGCAACTATGATGTGCCAGACACTTTTGCTATATGCTTTATAATTTACCTCACTTAACCTTCAAAAAGTCAATGCAAAATTAGCAACCAGCTACCACTGTTGTCATTTTACACGTGAGAATACTGAGACCAGAGAAGTAGAGAGTCTTGTGGAACACAGGGGTGACCACAAACCTGTATCTCATTTCACTGTTCTATGCTGCTTACAGGTACACACAGGCCCTTGAAAATCTAGCCCCACTGTTAAAATTATAGGAAAACAATCAAATATTCCAAATATAAAAAAAGCTTCATTCTTTTACCTTTTTCCTTTACCCTTGATAAAAGATTTTACCCTAAAAATGGTGATCACATTTGCATGTGATATCAGTGTCTTGTTACCTAACTTTTTCTTTGTAATTGATATGTCTTGAGAAATTAGTATATTAAATTATTTTTATTTAAAAATATCCATTGTTTTCTTTAAATTAGAAGTACTATGAAAGAAAATTAATGAACCAGTAATATAAGAGAAAAAATCAAGCAACAATAATTAAGAACATCTGGCAGGAGCATGCAAGAGAATTGGGATGATATGAAACATTCTTCTAAATCAGAGAGAAATGCTTTAGAAAGATGCAGTGAAGAAAGGACCATTGTATCTAAGTTCTGTATCAATTGGGATAAAGCCCTGTGTAAGTAGCCAACTCAAAGAGAATGCCAGAATGTCAGAACATCAGCAATGGAAGGGATGTTGCTGGCTTCTAGGGAGAACTCAAGACTTCCTCTCCAGAGCCCTGAGAACCCAGAAAGTGGGATAGAGTGTCCGTGTCCCTGGTACCAGGTACTAGCAACAGGGGATGGAGTTTCTATGTGCTTTGCCAAGAGGCTAAACCTAAGAATCTACAAGCATGAAAAAATAATTCACCAACTATTTTCAATATTTCAAACACCATAGATAGGCATACACATACACATATACACACACAATCACCGAACTACCTAAAACTTCACGGTTCATTACTTTTGACTATAATAGGAGGTACTCGGTGTGTCAGCACCAATCACCTAATACTAATGAGAGGCTGTGGCAAAGGCACTAGATGTTTACCACACCTATTTCCTCTTCCTCCTGGGCACTCAGCCAGACTACATTTCCCAGCCCCCATTGCAGTGAGATGTGCTGGTGAGCCTGAGTTCTACCAATGGAATGCAGAATGTAGTTCTCCCAATAGCCTGGCCCATATAAACTCCCCCACCAAGCCGTCTTCCAGACCCTTCCCCGAAGCTGGCAACCTTGGAATGAGTGTTGAATACCGCAGGGTCACAAAACAAGAAGAGGGCTTCCCTGGTGGCGCAGCGGTTGAGAATCTGCATGCCAATGCAGGGGACACGGGTTCGAACCCTGGTCTGGGAAGATCCCACATGCCGCGGAGCAACTAGGCCCGTGAGCCACAACTACTGAGCCTGCGCGTCTGGAGCCTGTGCTCCGCAACGAGAGAGGCCGCGACAGTGAGAGACCCGCGCACCGCGATGAAGAGTGGCCCCCGCTTGCCACAACTAGAGAAAACCCTCGCACAGAAACGAAGACCCAACACGGCCAAAAATAAATAAATAAATGAATGAATGAATAAATTTAAAAAAAACCAAACAAACAAGAAGATCCTGGATCCCTGAGTCACCCCTTGAAGGAGCGCTATCTGCTCATCAGGAGCACCTGTTTAGACTTTACATGCATGAGAAATAAACTCTGGCCAGGCTAAGCCAGTGAGACTTGGATAATCATCTATTATAGTAGCTAGCATTGCCCTAACTCACCCGGATGTAATTAAATGGCTGTTGATAAAAGTTTCTGAGTCATGATTGGTGCACTGGACACAGATAACCAGCGTTATAACCAGGTACTGTGTGAGAATTCCTGGGGTTTAAATTCTTCATCTCACAGATGGATCAACTGAGGACTCAAGTAATTTGTATGAGATTGCAGAGCTGGGACTCAGACCCAGGTTTTTTGATTCTGCCATACGCTTTGTCTAATCTACCATTTGACCTTTATTTTTTGCAGACTACAGCAGCATGGACAGTTACAAGCTAGACGTGAGTATTAAATAGCCAAGAATCTGGGCCATGCTGGGGGAAAAAACTCAGAAAGAGCCTCCTCTTCTTTGTGCATTTTGTTAATTATAAGGGAAAATAGCATTTTCTCAGGGTTTTTTTTTTCCCCATTATGTACAAATCAGCAATTCAGGGACTCATTTGACTGTATTTACATCTCAAAAGAGAGAAAAAGTCAACTGACAACATCTCATTGGCTTTGATCCATGTGCTTTCTACTGCCACGACCTCTTTTCCTTACTAGTAAAAATCAGGTAAGAAATTACGTCAACACTGTATTGCTGAAATGGGTATAGAATAATAATAATAACAATAGCCTTTAATATTTATGAGCACTTACTTCATATAAGGCATTGTGCTAAGTACTTCAAATACATTCTTTCACTGTTTCACAGAAAGGGACTCATGAAGTGGGAACTATTATTATGCCCATTTTACTGATGACAAAACAGAGGTTCCAAGGATGACGTAACTTGTCTGAGGTTGCACAATGCCCTTATGCATTAGACATCTTTGAGACCGTAATTTGTAATCTAGCACTAAACTGGACTGTCATGTGACTATATAAAAATGCAAACGCAATGTTTTCTAGCACCTCAGGAGGTCATGGATCATTTCTATAACTTTTGTATTGGAAAAATAGTGCCACCAAGGGGCTAGTAGATGTTTCAGAAACTTACAAGTTAGAGTCTTAGGGTCACTATCCACGGCAGGGCTTATAATCTTATAAAAGGGTCTCACATGGAAATAGAACTTTCCAGTAAAAAGTTATGTTTTACCCAGTCAGTAGAGCCTTTGGAATTTCTAGTTAGAAGAAAGTGTGAATTCTGACAAGCTATTTAAGAATGTGAAACCCTGCACACAGGCACTGGACTCAGACCTGAGTTCAAAGCCTCCCTCTGCCCAGAACAAGCTGTGGTCTGAATCCTTCAAAGCCACATTTTTTTCATCTGCAGATAAAAAAGGTGGGGGGGAGATCATAATACTTACCTCATAAGGAGGTTATGAAGGTTAAATAAAATAATACAATAAAAATACTACTGCTAAGTTTTTTCACAACTTGCCTGGCTCTCAGATGGTGCCCATTAAATGGTAGGGTTTATTTCAAGTGTTATTAGTTTCTTGACAAAGACAACTTTTCAAGTAATCCTGGAAGTTTTATTCAACACAGATTGAGCTGGTCATATTAACCCTTGGGGTTTTTTTGCCTTTTTTTTCAAAATCCCTGAACTGCATGGTCAATAGGTTTTTGCTTTTTTTCTTTTAAATAGCCACACACGAGGCTATTTAAATTTAAATTAATTACAATTAAGAAGTCAGTTCTTTGGTCACATTAGCCACATGTCAAGCCCTCAATAGCCACATGAGTCTTGTGGTTACGATATTGGACAGAGCAAATGTAGGATATTTCCATCAGTACGGAAAGTTCTGTTGGATATCATGGGTCTAGAGTAAGAATAGGTTCATAAGGAATTTAGGGAACACATTCACTCGCATAGGGGAGTTTGTGTACAGCTCTGCTGAAGGAAGGTTGACGGACCAGATAAGCCAAAGCGGTCCCTCTGCATCCCTGAGTATCTAATGCTCCTTGGAGAGATAATCAATTTTTCAGGACATCTGCGTGTGTGTATATTTCTTAATAATGACAGTAGGTTCCCCAAGGCAGGAAATCTGAGGAACTGATGTTGGCATCCCCTAAGTACTTGACTCCTGTCCAGGGCTTGGGTCCTGAAAGGATCAAAATGACAACCAAGATACAGCTGAGGACATCATTAGGGGGCATATGAAGAAGATATGCATATATGCTGTGAAAATATCATTCAAGGAAAACACAAAATATTAGAGACATTGTTTGCCACAGAATTAACGGTCCGAAAGCAAACAGGAGTATGAATTTTCTTTACATCTGTTCATCTTTTGCATTCCCCCCACAATATGACCATATTTTTATATACAATGTTACATGGGCATAAAATATGTTATATTCAGGCTGTTTTTTTTTTTTCAATTCAGAGAACACCACCATGATAACACTTATTTCTAAAGATGTTGTTATATCTCCAAGAAGCATTCAAAGACTTTTATAAACACACCTTGATAAAACAGATATGCAATGATAAAGCAGGATATGTGTCAAAAAAGCATTTATATTATAAATTTGTTTTGGTTTTTAAAAAAGCTAAGAGAGAAATCCAGCTGACTGCCACCGAATTAAGGAATGGTAAGGTAATTTTCTTTCTTATCTTTTTATAGTTCACAGTGCAATTTTATTTTTCCCATTTTTAAAGATCATACAAAATAGAGCTTATAAATTATTTTCTTGCTAAACGAAGGCAACTCATTAGTAGATATGCTTTGTATTTTCCTCAGTTGAGTCATAGATCTTCAAAGCTCTTCCACTGGCATGTAATGGTGAGTCACGTGGATAATACCCTGAGTGCAGTTCTGGAAATGTGGACCAGTGGACACAAAGAAGGTGGTCTAGGCAGGGATACCTTGCCCATCTAATTGTATGTAGAAAACATTGCAGAGACCTCCTTGGCCAGGCAACAATGAATAGACAAGCATGGTGTCCTTTCTCATAACATGATTTGGAATTTTTCATCAGGCTAAAGTTTAAAAGCTCCATCTTCTTCCTTTTGTTCAATTTTAGAACTATGTTTGCTTTATTTTCCAGGATTCCCAAAGATTATGGGTAGGGATTCTGCCACCTCTTCTGAGAGTCTAGGGGGTAATTTATCTGGTCCAGGAGAGCAGGCTAATGTTCTTTTACAATTTCCACATCTATTTTGAACTTCAATTTCCTCTCGTTCATTGTACCAGAGGTGCCGATCACTGTACCTGCCTGCCCACAGCCGTCTCCTGAGGGAATTGCTCCCAGTTATATACAGGACACCACTTCTCTCCCCTCAGCCAAAGCTGATTGTGTGGAGTCCCGATGTCATCTGGAGCCGTCCAGAGCCCTGAAAAAACACTGAACATCTTGGTTCCCCAGTTTCTAGATTTGTGATCTTGTATAGGTTATTTAAGCTTTCTAAGCCTTAGTTTCTTCATCTGGAAAACAAAGACAATGATTCCTGCCTCAGGGTTGTTGTCAGTGTACAGTGAGATGGTGTGTAACAATATGGTCCCTGGCGAAATGGAAGCACTTGGTAAGGTTAGCTGCTGCTGTCATTGTCATCATCATTATCATCATTATCACCAATATTAATGTCATCATCATCACCAATACAAATATCATCATCATCACCACCATCACCATCATCATCATCATCACCATCATCATCATCATCATCATCTTCGCCATCATGATCATCACCATCACTGTCATCACCACCTGAACCCAGTTGAGTAGGAGGGATAAGCTGAAAGGCTTGTAGATTCAGGGTTGAGAATGCCATTTTGGTCCACAAGCAATTTACTGAATAAGCAGAGGGAGCCAGTCTGTAGAAGAAAGATAAATGACCATACTGACAGTACTGGCATTTAGTGGTCAAAGGCCAAGGATACACAGAATCCTGCAATGTGTGGGAGTATTATATACAACAAGGAAGCATCCTGTGTCCTGCACAACCTTCAAAAGTCCTGCTGGACAATGTGTATAAAGGTCAAGCCTAGAACTGACTCCATATTACATATATACGTAACATATTGTTTACAAGGTTTTAATACATGTTGAATTTCCCAGGAACGCAATTAATGTATAATTTAAAGAAAGGCACGGTTTGCTTTGTTGGAAGTTTGCTAAGAGCCAGTCACTGTAGTGGTTTCAAACATAGCTGCAAATTCTTTGTCAGTACTTCCATCAAGAGATGGAATCTATGTATTCACATCCCCCCCAACTCTACCCCTACCCCATATGACTGCTTTGACTGGGACTATGGCAGAAATGTTGTGACTTTCAATAAAAGGTTATGCAGCTTCAGCTGGGACATTTGTCCTGGGAGCCCTGCCTGCCATGTAAGTCTGAACACCCTGAGACTGTCATGCAGGATCACCACATGCAGCCAGCACGGTCTTCAACCTCCTGGCCCAGAGGCCAGGCAAGTGACTGAAGTATAGCCACCTTGAAAGTGATTCTTTAAGCTTCAGCTGTTCCAGGGCCAGTCATTGGAGGTCTCCCCACTGAGGCCCCATTGACATCACAGAGCCGGGTAGAGCCATTCTTGCTGTGCTCTTTCTGAATTCCTGACCTGTCAGATCCATGAGCATCATAAAATGATTGCTTGGGGTCGCTGAATTTTGATTTGTTATACTGCAATAAATAACTGAAAGAATCACCCTTTGGGAAAATCATATCGCCAGTACAATCTGACTTTATCAGTTTATATCTGAAGTTGTTCCATTCACGGTGATTCTACACACAGAGGCAAGTGCAGGGCTGCTTCTTTTCTTTTTTTTTTTTCTTCTGTCTAAACGTTTATATATTAAACTATATCTTACTTTTTGTTTTAAATTACTTTCCTTGTAATCTGTAATTTTTCAGTTAAGGCATTGTATTAATTTTATTTTGAAATAATCTATGAAGTTCATTCCAAGATAGGAAAAGGGATGTTGTAAAAATATTTGTTATAAAAAGGGAGCGTTGGGGGCTTCCCTGGTGGCGCAGTGGTTGGGGGTCTGCCTGCTAATGCAGGGGACGTGGGTTCGAGCCCTGGTCTGGGAGGATCCCACATGCCGCGGAGCGACTGGGCCCGTGAGCCACAGCTACTGAGCCTGCGCGTCTGGAGCCTGTGCTCCGCAACAAGAGAGGCCGCGATAGTGAAGAGGTCCGCCCACCGCGATGATGAGTGGCCCCCGCTTGCCACGACTGGAGAAAGCCCTCGCACAGAAACGAAGACCCAACACAGCCAAAAATAAATATAAAAATAAATAAATAAATAAGACCTGGTGCAACCAAATAAATATTAAAAAAAAAAAAAAAAAAGGGAGCGTTGGATCCAGCAGATCAAAGCACTTTACCCCCCGAGACCTGGAGAGGGCAGTCATTTTTGTTGGCATCTTTCTTTCTGGTTCTCCTGAGATCTAGCTGTACTTGGCTTCCCCTCCTTCCATTATGTGAGATTCTTGTAGCATTCTTGTAACCACCTTTTCTTAGCTAGCTTGGATAGGTTCTTTCAACTCAAGGAGCCTTGACGAGGATGCCCAATTTAGTTCTAACCTCCATAGGTTTTTCCTTGACAGAGAAAACGAAAGCCCAAAGAGATTAAGCATAGCTATGTTTTCTCCAGCATCTGTTGGCATTATTCAGTTAGATCCAAGAGACAGGTGTCCTCTTCCATTTTTATCTTCTTGCTCCCGATATAACCTTTAAAAGCTAAATGATATTTCTTTTGGTTTCTCTTAGAATCTTCTACTCTTTGTTGTTTGATTTACTACAACCTTTAAAACCCAAACAATATTTCTTGTGGTTGCTCTTAGCACATTCCTACTCTTCATTCTGTGCTTTGGTCTGCCTTTCTTCCCATTCATTCCAGGCTTGCATTTATCCTTAACTATGTCCTGCTCCTTTTATCCTTATTAAGTCTGAGCTTGTTGTATGCATCCTGGGTATTACATTAATATACCTCTTGACTTTCACAACAAAAGCATTGGCAGTTGGGGTATCAGAAATTCATTTTTGACAGTCATTCACCCCTGGAGTCTTTAAAAAAAAAAATCTCTGCCCATGGAAGCATATTTTTAAAAAGGCTGCCTTGTTAAAATATAAAAAGGTTGTGTATTTTGTTTTAGGAAGTCAGTGCCCATGTCCCAGCTGTCATAAATTCTAAATGGCACATGCAATCTCTCCGTGTTTGTTGAGGGTCCTTTTCAGGCTGTCTTCCTATCTCACATGAATTGCTTCCCTTGCCCACCAATGTGGGGTCCCAGCTACTCTGTCTGTACCAGATATGACCCTGCCCCTCTGACCATAGCAGATTAGACACAAGGTGGACAAATGACCAAGCGGGACCAACAAGAGTCTTTATTCAGTGAACTTCAAATTGATTCTTAGAAATCAACAAGATTTTAGTGCAGTTTGGCCTAGTCAGTTGAGTTAAAAAAAAAAAAAAAAAGGAAATGCAGAGACTGTGGGTCAGAGACATTCTTTCTTCAGAAAAAGAGAAAAAGGTCAGACCTTTTGCAAGAGGCATAAATAATAGACAGAGGGTCCTGGTGTTTCTGAGTTCCTGTTTTCAGTAACTGGCCAAGGACCAGGGACCTTGGGTTCCATTAGATACTTTATAAATCTCCTCCTGCCTTTTGTTCCCTCCCACCAAATCAATGATATTTCCCTCAAATCCAAACAGTCTTAACTAATCCAGAGACTTTCATTTGGGATCAATTTCATGGCCAAGCTTCTTGTATTATCTGAAAAATCAGTTCAAAGAAGTTTAATAGTAATTTAAGCACAATTTCCTAATATTTGGAAAAAGAATAGCGATTTGGGAAAACATTCAAATTTTGTAGTTTTTTCTTAGGAAAAAAAAAAAAGACTAACCAAAGAGCACAAGGGAGGAGAATACACAAAAAGAAAATTGTAACTGTAGATTACAGAGTTCTGCCACACCCAGAGGAGCATGGGTAGGAAACTCATACTGTGGGTAAGCCAGTATCAAGTGGCACCAACTGGGGTCTCTGTCAAGTGGCTTGCTGATGACAGGGTTCATAAAGCTTGGCGTTATGCAGACCCCAAACTTAGGCAGACTGCATAAGTTCCTCAGGTATTGGCACTGGGCTCACGGCTTCTGCCAGGAAAAAGCCTGCTATAGTTTGACTTTTGCAAAGCTCAGGGAAGGAAACATATTCACAAGATCTTGCTGCTAAGCAACCATTCCAGGTCACCATCTTTGTTTCTGCGAGATAACAAGATAACAAGTTTTCCATGCCCCTGCAGGTTGTTTCCAGTTTTTCTGATGACCCTGTGCCAGAGAACTTCTCCAGCATCTAGTGTCTGCAACCATATGTTCTCCAACATGGGCTAAACCCCATCCCGGGGGAGGGGCCCACCTTCCATGTTTGTCCTTCCCTGGCACTCTTTCTCATCCTAGCATACCCTTTAGGCTTCTCTTTATAACTTTATAGTCAGTCTTCTCCCATAGCTTAACAACTCTTTATTTTAACTTCTCCAGTTTAAATATTGATGATGCTGATGATGACAATAAAAGGCTTTGGAGGGTCTTCCCTGGTGGTGCAGTGGTTGAGAGTCTGCCTGCCAATGCAGGGGACACGGGTTCGAGCCCTGGTCTGGGAAGATCCCACATGCCGCGGAGCAACTGGGCCCGTGAGCCACAATTACTGAGCCTGCGCGTCTGGAGCCTGTGCTCCGCAACGGGAGAGGCCACGATGGTGAGAGGCCCGCGCACCGCGATGAAGGGTGGCCCCCGCTCGCCGCAACTAGAGAAAGCCCTCGCACAGAAACGAAGACCCAACACGGCCATAAATAAATAAATAAATAAAGTTAAAAAAAAAAAAAAAAAAGGCTTTGGACAAGCTAAATACTAGGTCATACAATTATGTCAAGATACCTAGGCATCATGACATTTGCAAATTCAAAATACTGGGGGCATATGACCTTGGTCAATTCAAAGACCAAATCCGTCATTTGAAGAGTGTCATCCTTGGATTTCAGAACAAATAACCCTACATCCCTCGTGAGAGATCTGTGTTTGATCCCCAATACCAAGATTTCCTCTATTTTACAAATTATATTTTAATTTTAGTGATGGACACCGTACCTGCCAGATAATATTCCACAGCCCAATGAGCTATCATACTGATGTCTAGAAGTTTCTATAAGTATTCGGCCATGAAGCCAAGTCTAATGGCCCCAAAGGCAGGCCTGCGCTATGATTCACAACCATCACCACCATCCCCCAATCCCACCACAGACCAAAAGCAGGAAAATGTGCTCCTTTATGAAAGGTGATATCCAAGAAAGGTAATGCTTTAAACAGACCCTAGCTATTGCTAGGCACTTAAGGAGTTAAGTGTGTTAAAATGCAGAGAGGGGAGAGTGGAAAGAGGCTCTTGGTGTCTGCTTCTAATAAAGCGCTGGCCTCCAGTCCGTTTCTCTCCCCATCTCCCATGGGCATGGCTGTGACCAGCTGGAACGTTAACCTTGCAGGTATAATCTTATCACACAGAGGATGGAATTGGTACCCCCTAGAGAGATATCTGGAGCCAGAAATTCTGAGATTTTATACCTTCAAGGCCTAAATTTGTCAAGGAACCTAGAGGAAATTAAAATTTTCTCTACTCAGAAGACAAAACATTTCCGTCTTCACTCACAAGGTCTTCTGGCAATTTGGATGAATGAAGCTGAGAGCAGAAAATGATGGATTATGAACTTCCTAAGGAAATGAATTTCAAAAGAAACCCCAAACATCACGAATCACAAGCTGCTTTGTTTTCTTATTCGTGACCTTCATCTACCTTCTCTTTCATGAAGCAAATGGAAATGTGTCATTCTGATTAACGGTGATTGCTTCCTTGTCATACATCATCTAAAATGAGATGTTTTATCGTGACAGATTTAAGGGGATGTGGGCATATATTTAAGAGGTACTTTTAAAAAAACACTCTTGATTATCCATGGCACTTAAAACATTCCTGTTATCTTCTTCCCACCCTACCCCCTTTCCTGCAGATCCTTAAAGGTAGAGAAATGACTTGGCATTCAGTAGTAGCTGATTACTGCCTTGTTTGTGTAGCTCTATGGCTTACAACACTGCTGTAATAATGCTGAGCACTGTCAGGATTGCGATTAGCCAGACAACAATCTTGCTTGGCAAGCTCTGCAGTGATTTTCCTATGGAAACAGAACCCAAATTTCTGTTTTTAAGGAGAGTTTTTATGCAATTATTATTTCCCTTCTTGGAAGGAAGAGAAAACTAAAACAATTTAAGACTGATCATGGTTACAGCAGTTGCGATTTTTGAACATAATTTCCTAGAGGGCAAGGATAGTGTGGAAGCCTGTGTAATGTTAACAGAGAACCATTAGGGCCAGGATCATGCTACTGGTTTACTACCATATTCTCAAGCTCTTGCGTGGCACCTGTATTAAGTTTGGAACTCAGTACTTATCTGCTGAATGTAGTTGTGAAGGTCAAGAAAGGTATCTAAAACACATTGAAATATCTACAAAGGAATAGTAGCTATTGACATGGGAGAGAAGGAGACTGGAAAGGAAGTGAATGGATGAATGAATGAATGAGTGAGTGAGTGATTACATCCTCAGATCCAATAAACATGAAGTAAGCAGACAGAAGTAGTACAACCATGACCTAGCAAGCAGATAGAAGTAGTACAGCCATGAATTCCTTGGGGGCAGGAGCTACACCATTCATCTGATTGACCAGCATCAAGCACCAAAGTCAGCTTTCAATAAAGCTTGTTGAATGAACAAATGGATGGATAAATGGATGAAGCTGATTCAACCTAAACATTTACCTCCAGGAACAAACAACAGCTGCTGTGCCTATAATAAATCTTTTTTTAAAAAATCAATGTAAATTTAGGCTATTCCCTCAGCAGAAAAAAAGAAACTGACAAGTATAAGTATGGTAAGAAGCAGAAGCCCTGGAGGCTGACTGTGGGGCTGTCCGTGCTTGACAGGCACCTTCACGGAGAAAGCATTCACAACTTTGTTCATTTTAAGCTAGTTAGGTAGTGTTGCTGGCCACAATAACTCTGGTACTCATTGCCCAAGCTGGTGGTATAAAGTACCTAGTATCTGTCTGGAATCTGAGGATGCCATCACCAAATGAGAGGCAGATGCGACATGATCCAGCAGAGAATAAAAGTGGATTTTGCCAATTAAGCCACGACAGGGAACTTTCTCATTGGGTTTGGATGAACTCTGTTTAAAGCCTTGAATAGGGAAGCTCCAAAGAGCGTATAAGTAATCTTGACGCAGAGAACAGAAGTTGTCCAATTTGGGGACAACAAACATATCCACAGCATAGCTAGGGATGAGTCAAAAAAAGATTCTAAGTCAAGACCAGGAAGGTGGAGAAGCTCTTCATTGAATTGCCAAGGTCGGGTGGAGGATTTGGTTCAGGGAAGAAATCGTGTTCAATTTTGGGCATGTCAATTTTGATGTGACAGATGGACATCATGAAAGAAATGATGAGGAGTGAGTCAGAAGTATATGTCTGGGGCTCCCGCAGGGCAAAAATCTGATAGACATTTCAATGTTAATAGCATATGGGATGGCAGGTAAAGCCACGGGAAGGAAACAGAGAGAGAAAGAGCAGAGACCATACCATGGAGGTAGAAAGAGCAGCCAGAGAACACTAAAGGGACAGTTGGAAGGAAGGAGAAAGATCAGGGTACCCTGATGGTTCAGAAGAAAAGGAAGAAAAGAGTTTCAAGAAGGGTAAACTCAACAGTGGTGAATTTGGCAGAGTTTTTGAAGGGTAAGAACTGAGGAAATATCATTAAGAAATGACCAACGGGACTTCCCTGGTGGCGCAGTGGTGAAGAATCCGCCTGCCAATGTAGGGGACACGGGTTCAATCCCTGGTCCGGGAAGATCCCACATGCCGCGGAGCAAATAAGCCCGTGCACCACAACTACTGAGCCTGCGCTCTAGAGCCCACGAGCCACAACTACTGAGCCCCATGCTGCAGCTACTGAAGCCTGTGTGCCTAGAGCCCATGCTCTGTCACAAAAGAAGCCACTGCAATGAGAAGCCCGAGCACCGCAACAAAGAGTAGTCCCTGCTCGCCACAACTAGAGAAAGCCCGCGTGCAGCAATGAAGACCCAACGCAGCCAAAAATTTAAAAAAACAAAAACAAAAGACCAATGACTCAAACAATGTGTTTCCATTGTGTTGAGGGATGGAAACTAGAATGAATATAAGGGTTAAGAGTGGGTAGTTATTAAGGCAGTGAGTTCTAAATATTCTTTAAATATGGATTAATGTTTTTTTTTAAAAAGAGTATGCATTATTCAACTTATAGGATTCAAGTTAAATGCTATTGCCCTGTTAAGTTTTTGCTACTCTCCCAACCAGAAATAAATCCCCACTCTTCTGTACTCTTATAACATTTTGTCTATTTAGCACCTATCATATTTTACTTTGTACCATAATTGCCTCATTTTGGTACAGTGCTTTTCCAATGCCTATCCACAAGAGTCAGTTGTTCAAGAAATATTAGTGGAATGAATTAATAAAGTCCTACTTGTTTACAAGTCTGCCTGCCCAATGTGATATGGCTCTATAGAAGACTACACGAAAACTATTTGTGAGATGAGTAAAAAGGAATATAACAATTTTGCAACCCTAATACATGAATGGATTTAGGTATTGAACACCACTGGCTGCTAACATCACAAAAAGGTGTACAACCATATATCACATGGCTCTGATAGAAGAATGCAACATCATCTGTATAGTTGACTTAACCTCTTCTACCTGGTATTTACAACTACTTTCCTCTACACCTAGAATCCTGATTCTTTAGGACACAGGGGATTATAGAATTAGAATATCACATAATTGTTCAGGTGTTTATCTCATATTATAACAATCTGATTTAAAATTAGCAGTTCTACCATAAACATGATCCTTGAAGACTGTTTAAAATCCTCTTTACACTTGATGTTTTTTACTTGTCCTTTCTACATTTTACTGTTATACTGTATCTACATTGCAGGAGCACATAGAGATTACATACTATATTTTTTCCCTTCTGACTTATTTGGTCTTAGTTCCACAAGAAAATATATATTTAGCACTTACTATCGAACCACATGTCAATGGCTCTCTCGCTATTTTGCTTGCTTGGAGTTTGCTCTCCAGTAGATTCTCCAGGAAAAACTCATGGGAAAAATATTCACCAAGTCTTTGGGTTTGCCTGTGCAGTTTGTCTGTACTTTTCACTTGAAAGTCAATTCAGCTGGATATAAATTCCTACCTCACATTTCTCTCTTTATGTATGAATATGCTACTCCATTTCCTTCTGGCAGAAAGTACAGCTGTTGTAGAAAAGTCTGAAGACATCTTGAGTTTCTTTTGTTTTTCCTGAAAGTTCAATAAATTTACTAATTTTTGTCTCAGTGTTGGTCATCCTGGGTCAGTTTTCTCAGATCTGTGGTATACACTTTCAACATGTAATTTCAAAAGATAGTCTTAGAAAAATTTTTTCACTTGTAGCTTTTAGTATTTCTTTTGCTCCTTTGTCTTGATTTTCTTTTTTAGGACCCCATACGTTTCTTTTAATATTTATGTCAGTTCTTCTTTGCCTGTCTTTTTAATTTGTCATATTCTTTAAAATCCTTTTTTTTTTACATTTTTTTTTCCTTTTATTTATTATATTTTCCTGAGTAGCATCAGCTCATTTCTGAGCCTTTCTAATTCTGATTTATATGTTTTCTTTTTCATCTTGTATCACTTTCTTAGCATATTTTAGCTTTTTAGAAATAGTGATTTATATGATTTGAGGGGGGGGGGTGCAGTCTTTTAGCATTCTTTCATTATCTGTGGGGCTATTTTACTATTTGTTCTATTTTTTTCTTATAAAAACTTTGTGTGGTATTATACCTTGATCCTTTCCTGTTGCTCATTTTTATGTAAAATTAGAATAGGGGTGTAGTTCAGGAGAGTTTTTCTAACTTTTCTAAGTTTAGGCTTTAGAACACTGTCTTCTTTTGTTTTCATGTTATTTTCAAAATATATGGCAGCTTGTTCTCTGAGATCTCTTACACCTCTATGCTCTTCTTCAATCCGTATCTGTACCTTCTCTTTCCCTTGTGTCTGTATTGCTTTGTTTGGGTTCTGCTCTCAGAAGCTTCTCCTCAGTGACCATCCTGGAAGGAAGGTTTTAAGAGCTCAAGGAACCCCTACTATTCCAGAAGCTTCAGATTTTACCATAGACTCTCCAGCAGAGTATACAAAATCTCTCCTAGTTTTGCCTACTTTTCAGTGAGTACCTGTTGGAAATTTTGGGATTCTCAGGTATGTCAGCTGCCTTGTTTCTTCCCTCAACTTCTTGTAAACTATTGCTGATATCATGCAGGTCCTTGTAGCTTTTAACAGTTCATCCATTGGGGGATACCATGTCAGCTTGATTTGTGTATGATATTTGTGTGTTTTGCTTTTGGTATCTCTTTGCTCTGTTTTGGGTGGAGAGGATTAAGGAGATTCAAAAGCTCTGCTGTCACTGCCACAGAATTTCAAGATATTTATACATTTGTATGTTATTGATATAGTAAGAAAAAAACTGACACATATGTATATATGGTATGTTTTAGTTGGAAATAAAAGAAATATGATATAGAAGCTGAATGAACATGACTTTAATGAGAGGAAGTTTAGACTACCTGACCTCTCTGTTCTTCTCTAGTTCTGGGATTCTATAGCTCAAGGCTTGAAGGAGACAGGCTGATGTGGGTGAAATAGGGTGGAGCCCATCAGACCTGTGTTTGAACCCAGCCCTATCACTTATTGTTTGCATGCCCCTGAATAAGCTCCTCAGTAAGCTTTAGTTTCCTCACCTGGAAATTGGAGACAGTATACCTTTAGAAAGCTAAAGCACTAGTCCTAGAGTCATATCCTTCTCTTTTAGAAAAAAGCTTTCACCCAAAAGGATCAATTGTGTGCAAAGAGTTAAGGCCACACAAATGGAACTTAAAATGAAATATTAAAATTCCCTCTTATATGATACCAAGCTGTGGCTTCAGAACATCAGTGGGTATTAGAATACTTGGTTAAGATAAATGGGAATGTTTAAGGAATGGTAGTACTAAGGTATAGAACAGCAGGTCCTTCCCACATTCCTTCCAAGCATGTCTACCAGGAAGGATTTAGTGGTCAGTGATATAATCATTTTGGCTAAATAAATCCTACCACACTATACTCTGGGGAAACCTGCTGACGTGGCCTAAAAAATGAAAAACATGCAATGACACTTACATAGCTCTAAATTTCTCCATCTCATACTGACCTAATGGGTTGGTGTCAAGTACAAAGAATTATTGGAATATTTTCAGAAGCTCTTGTCACTCCAAATCTCAGCTTTGTCTATTTCTTAGCTTCCAATGCTAGAAATGACTTTTACAATGAATGCTTAATAGTGAATTACTAATTAATAAATAATAATTAATGAATGAATACTCCAAGAATACTTAAATTAGAAACATGAGATTGCTAAAAGCTCTACAAAAGAAATTCAGGCGCACCTCTCTGTCTATATCCCTAGATGTTGCCTAGTCTACAGAGATGTTTCATTTTCCCTTCAACTTACTGACCTTTTCCAAACTCAGCACAACTTATCATGCTACCTGTGTTTTCTATTGTTCTTTCCCATCCATAAGTTCTTGAGGATGGGGCTGCATCATGTTCAACTTGGCTTTCCTGGTACTTAGCCCAGGGCCTCGCACATGATGTGCTTGCAATCATTGCTCATGGAATAAATGAATAAATCCACTTTTTTCCCAATTATTCAGACTTCAGGACATCCTCTTTTTTCTCTCCTTTATTGTATTGAGGTAATTCTTCTACATCATACACTTCTGGGAAAAGTTTGGGAAAGTACATTAAAAAGTCATATATTTTGAAAATAAAATCATACCTTTGGCTGCTTATTATTTAGGTCTAATAGGCATTTATTGGAAGGAGGAGAGTGAGAAGGTTGAGACTGTTGATTAAGATAAGTTTGGGGATTACCTAAGGATTTGTTTATTCATTATTTCAACAAATGTGTATCGACCACACAGTGTTTCAGATACTGTTCTAGGGCTGGGGTAAATCAGTGCACAAAACTAAGTCCGCACCTGCATGATCTTGCCTTGAGCTTGGGGAGAATAACAGTAAACAAATAAGCAAAAGCGCATATCTCCTCATCTCAGGTAATGATATACACTCTGAAGACAAATAAAGCCAGAGTGAGGTGAGGTGGAACAGAAAGGGCCAAAGAACAACTATCTAAAGGAGTGAAAATTAAGCACAAATCAGAATGAAGTGAGGAAGTAAACCGTACACCTATTTGGAGAAACAGGGTTCAAGGCAGAGGGAACAGTAAGTGCAAAAGCCCTGAGGTGGGAATGTGGGCCAGAGCAAGGTTCTTGGACCATTTTTTTATCCACTTACATTCACAGCTTTTATGATCTCATCCACTCTTACGGTTTCAACCACCGATTACATATTAACGATTCCTAAATTGAAATTCAGGCTTGCATATCCAATTGCCTACTCCAGCACCTTCCCTTGGCTGTCTAATAGGCATCTCAAATTTGGCATTTCCAAATCTGAACTCCTACCACCATCTTGACTGTCTCGGCAAATGGCCACCTCCCTCCTTCCATTTGTTCCTACTCTTTCACATCCCACATACAATCAGTAAATCTTGTTGGTTCTTAAAAAATATGCCTAGACCCCTTCTTCTACTGCTACTGTGCTAATCCAGGTTACCACCATCTCCCCTCTGGATCACCACAGTCTCCCCTTAACTGGTTACCTTGCTTCTAACAGTTAGAACACACAACACAGTTAGAATGTTCCTTCTAAAACTCAGTCAAATCATGTCACTCTTTGCCTCAAAACCCTCCACTAGTTTTCTAGAGCAGAAGCCAAAGTCCTCATAAGGGCCTAAAACTTACCTTTCTAACCGGCTCACCTCTGCATTCCCCCCAGCTTACTCTGCTTCAATCACACTGGCCTTTGTGCTGCTCCTCAAACACAACAGGTGTACTTTGGCCTCAGGACCTTTGCACTTGCTTTTCTCAGTCCTAAATACACCTACTCATACATCTCCATGAATCACTCCATCTCCTTCAGGTCTTTGTTCAAAAGAGACCTTGTCCTTCATACCTGTCAGAATGACTTTCATCAAAAAGTCCACAAGTAACAAATGTTGGTGAGGATGTGGAGAAAAGGGAACCCTCATACACTATTGGTGGGGATGTAAATTGGTGCAGCCACTATGGAAAACAGTATGGATGTTCCTAAAACAACTAAAAATAGAACTACCATATGATCCAGCAATTCCACTAGTGGGGATATATCTGAAGAAAATGAAAACACTGATTTGAAAAGATACATGCACCCCTATGTTCATAGCTATTTACAGTAGCCAAGACATGGAAACAACCTGAGTGTTCATTAACAAATGAATGGATAAAGAAAGTGTGGTGTATTAATATAACGGAATACTACTCAGCCATATAGAAGATTGAAATTTTGCCGTTTGCAACAACATGAATGGACCTGGAGGCTATTATGCTTAGTGAAATACATCAGACAGAGAAAGACAGACACTGTTTGTTATCATTTACTTGTGGAATCTAAAAAATATAACAAACGAATGAATATAACAAAATAGAAACTGACTCACAGATACAGAGAACAAACTAGTGGTTACCAGTGGGGAGAGGGAAGGCAGGAGGGGCAGGAAAGGGGCAGGGGATTAGGAGGTACAAACTACTGTGTATAAGATAAATAAGCTACAAGGATATATTGTACAGCACAGGGAATAGAGCCAATAATTTATAATAACTTTAAAGTACAGTCTATAGAAATATTGAATCATGTTGTATACCTGAAACTAATATAATGTTATAAATCAACTATATTTCAATTAAAAAAAGAGGCCTTCCCTGACTCTCCCGTGTAAAATTGCAATTCCTACTTCCATGGCATCCTCCACCATGCTCCCTGCCCTAGCTTCCTGTTTAAGCAGGAGGAAGTGGGAGGAAACTAATAAAATAAGTATATCAGTAGCCCAAGAGAGGTTCCCTTCGTGGGCCAGCGATGACGGAGCCAGCAACTGGAGGAGTACGATAAATTCAACTCTGCACGTCTGATACTCTTAAAATAAGATACAAGTGCTGGGAAAACATAAATGGTTTTCTCTATCTACTTAAGAAATAATCTTCTAAGAAGACTTTAAATAAACAGAGAAAATTTACATGTAAGAAAGTCTACCCAAGTAAAGACTGTTAAATACAGGTGTATACCCTGCTTTATAAAATAAACATGTTCCTGAAAAGTAGAGTGTACATTTAATTTCTGAATACCAGATGTCACTTTGAATTCATTTTAAGAATTTATTACTTGAAAGAATTCTATAAGAATACTAATGTGAAGTGAATCATCAGTATCTTCTTTAATTTCATGTATGAAACTAGATTTTCATGTATTCACATTGCGTAAAATCGGGTAGATAGGCCCTAGAATTGGCTAGGTGGAGTGGTATGTTTTCAGAGAAATTTTAAGGACAAAATTAATAAGATTTTCTACTAGCAGGAACAAACATGTATAATCTGTTTCATTCCTGGAGGCAGGAAGTTAGAAAGGGTAAGATTTCCTGATTTGGGCTGGTGTTGGCATCTGACAACTGGTTATAATGGAATTCCTTTGGAGGCTCCTGCCTGCTCTCATTTCCCTGCTAGCAGCAGGGATATTGCAAAATTTATCAAACAGGTCTCAGAGCTAGCTAATGTCACTTTCCATACAAAGAGAATCATAATTTAGGACTTAATTAAAAACAAACCCAGACAAAATCTCATTTTACCCTTTTTTTCCTGGTTTACAATCTGTAGTATATCGACCTGCACAAAAAGAGCTAGTCATTCTTCTTAAAAAGCCTTCTTTTGTTTTTCTCCAAAATGAAACTTTCAAGAAAATGTGTGATCGTTTAACATAATTTCCCTTAATTTCTAAGGCTGTGAAAAGCAGTGCCTAGAAGCAAATGAACAGATGGTAAGAGAGAGATTTGTAAATCACAACTCCCCACCCACCTCCTGAAAATATGGAGCTATCATTAATTTCCAAATAATAGTAAATCCTTGCAGGGGATAATGCCAACTGTCTGTGTAAGGTAACCCGTGCCAGGCCCTGGTGCAACTTTGTCTTCAAGAGAAGAGGGTTGGCTGCAGTTCTTAAACCATTCCAATAAAACAACAGAGGCAAACACCACCTCTACAACATCATGGGCAGAAGTACAAGCCATGGACTTTTCACAAGATACCTTCCAGCCCCACACGTAGAAGGGATAACTGGAACCACAAAGAAAAACATAAATGCCTGTGAGGCCAGGCTCATAGGAAAAGTGTCCATACCAATGTAGGAACCAGGCTAGGGGTTAGGACAAAAAGAACTAGGTGAGGGAGCTGTGGAAATACAGAGCTTACCTGCCTATGTTAACTAACTAAAAAAAACAAGAAAGCCCCTGGAGCGGGTTATGTCCTGGGCTGCCGTTTTGAATCTCTTAGTGTAAGATCTGTAAGTGGTAGGCTGATAAACCAGCTCTCTGCAAAGAAAAAGGCCTGGATTTGCAGCCTTGGCCTATTGCCATGGTGTAAATACTCCCGTCATGGCCAATTTCTGGCTACTAATAGTTTAACAACTGGCAAAATTCCTGAATATTCAATAATCAGCCAGCTCCAGAATACCACTGACCCTAGTTTTCTGCCATCAATCTTTTGTCCAATCTCATTTTTCCCTGTCTTGGTAATGAAAATTAAAAATAAAAAATAGGTTTGAATTTTGGACAAATATTTGAACACTGTGATTCAATTCCAAAGAACCCTATCCCATTTGGGTGCATGAGTGCCTTCAGTAAATGCACACTTGTGATAGAATTCCATACAACAGGGGTTCTCAGAGTGTCATCTGGGAAACATTAAATGTCCCCAAAATCCTTTCATGGTATCTGTGAGATCAAAACTATATTTATGATAATTCTAAGATGTTGTTTGTCTGTTCACTCTTTATTCTCTCGTGAGTGTACAGTGGAGTTTTGCAGTGCCTTCATAATGTGCGATATTGCAACAGAGTAATCATAGAAGCAGCTGTAAGAATCCAAATGTCTTCTATTTAGCTACACATTAAAGAGATTTGCAGAAATGTAACATAATGCCACTCTTCTCAATATTTTTTTTAGTAGGATATAGTAATTTTTCATAAATTATTTATGTTAACATAAAACAGGTTTTATTGTTGCTGTTTTAAAATAAATTAATAAACAATTTTAAAATTCCTCAGTTTTAATTGCTATTATGTTAAATATTGATAAATTTAATACACATAAGCAAAAACTTTTAGGGGCCCTTAGTAATTATTGAGTATAATGCAGTTGGTTCTAAGACCAACAGGTTTAAAAACCACTGCCACACAATAACGCATGTCCAATTAACACATTCATTAGAGAAAACGATTTAGGCTCTCTTGTCCCAGGTGTTTCAACTCTGCTGTAGCTGGCATCCCAATGGAGGATGATTATAAATGCAAGGGTCTTCCGCTCTCACTGCGCTACAGAGCCAACACCACCAATGGCCCAGAGCAGGCACACAAATGCTCCTGAAGGCATGAACGGGAGCAGGAAGAGGATAAATTCACATCAGAGGGAGATATCAAACCTAAGAATCAGTCACCCATGATTCCAGACCCTGAAAACAGTAGTGTCTCATCTGCAAGGCAGCCCTCGGTTGGTACCAAATAGAGGGACTGGTCTCACGTGGGTGTCCACAGTCTCAACTTTATGCACAGGCTGCCATCACTTGGGATACAGCATCTCCCTGCAGGCCACCTCTGCC
The DNA here is from genome assembly GCF_028021215.1 of Eschrichtius robustus. Classification (NCBI taxonomy): domain Eukaryota; kingdom Metazoa; phylum Chordata; class Mammalia; order Artiodactyla; family Eschrichtiidae; genus Eschrichtius; species Eschrichtius robustus. The sequence continues at coordinate 11,029,668 of NC_090826.1, read as the reverse complement.
TGGATGTACCCAGCCAGATGCATATTAACCAGCGTCAGACTGCTATACAAACAACTACAACGATCAACTCTAGGTACATACACTGTTCCCTTGCCCATCAAGTTGGAAGTTGGGTCTAGGTCTATAGATAAACTGTTAGTAGTAAATGTATTAGGGTTATACTTGTACTACAGTTATCTACAATAATCACCTACCGATTTAAAGTGATGTTTGTATCTTAATTTATTATTGTCCTTATTGCTATGAAAGAAAACACCCATAATTTCAGAAGTGTTTGCGAACAGCTGGCAGATTTTTTTCAAAAGAAAACAATCCAGAAGACCTAGAGTTTTACTTGTTGTAAGCAAGAAGGGGATAGATAGAGATGGGTGTATGTTGGGAAAAAATACCTCCACCGATCCTTATATTTCCATGCGGAGGAAACTTCAGGCCTCGTGGACCAGCCCCTTATACGCTGTACCAGGGAGCAGTGAGCGAGTCACCTGCTCCATAGGTGACAGTCAGTGGTTCCTAGTTCTGAAAGGGGTGGAGCTGATCTAGAAAATCTGGAAGCACTCGGGTTGGGTTCTTGCTGTGCTGGGTCAGCGTGAGCCTGTGATCTGGGTGACTACATACAACCCCTGAAGATCCCATATTCCCTTGGTGACCTACCCCCTGCTCTAGAGTGGGGTAGTGGTGGGAGTTCAGGGGAGGGGAGCAGAGAAGGTAAACAAGCATTTCAGCTGTATAGCAAAGTCGTGTTCTCCAAACAGCTTTGTCCAAAAGGGACATTGTGATGTCCATTTGCTAGGCTCCTGTGATCAACTGTCAGGATAGTTCCAAACTCAAAGGCAGGGAAGCAGGAATGTCATTTGCAGACCTCTCAGAACCTCAAAAGGGAGATGGGGTGGAGGCTGGCTAACAAATGATTGGAGAGGCAGCCCAGGCAGAGATAAGACAAGGGCGCAGTCCCCTGGGTATAAACCCACCTCTACCTCCCCCTAGTTCTGGGAGACCCAGGGCATGCCATTGGCCTATACCCACCTTTATTTTCTCATTAGTTAAATGCAGGAAATTATACCCACATCGTCAGAGTTACTCTGAGGATGAAAAGACAAAGCACCACTCTACAGAGCACGGGCTTCCAGAAGGTGCTCGAAGGACTCTGTTCTTTTCTTAAACCCGTTACAATCCGTGATCACAAAATGATTATAGCAGTTTATTGTCTCTCTCTCCCACCCAACTGTCAACCCTCTGAGGTCAAAGACTAGTGGTTGTTTGGTTCACCCCTGTTTACCCACAGACTAGCCACAGTCTTGGCATGGGATAATTGCTCAGTAAATTTTGGGTGAGCAAGTTAATGAAAGGGAGTTATTATTTACTGTGCCATAAATTACCTGAATGGAGAATTTTGTAATACCTATTTTTTACATAGCCTTGAGCACTGACAACCATGTATATGTTTACATGAGAAACACTTCAGGATTAGAACGAGGTCTTGATTTCTAAATACAGAGAGCCAGCACAATATGACCAGCTACCGTTAGCCTTTTCTTCTTCCACGCCGGGGGATGGAGAAGTATCATTATGGACACAGGAGATAATCCTCATTTTCTTTGTTGTTAAATCAGCGCAAACAGCATGGGCACTCTTTTAGTCTGTGATCAGATTCAAAAAGATCAAAGTTGTAACTAATAGGGCACATGGCTCCAGTAAATGATATTTTTAAAGGATGGGAGGGGAATGGGTGTCTCGGGAGGAATCTTTGTGAAGTGTTTACATTGGGAGAAGAGAACAGCTTGTTGCTAAAGCTTCAGCGCAAGTTGTGAACTTCCGTTCTCTGCCATCGGCCAGCTCAGCCCCTCCTCAGCCTGCCCATTTTCTGCCATTTAGATATGAAGTGTGCGCACCACCCCTAAGGAGGTCTCAGAAAGCCCTCTGGTATTGGACTGTCCTTGATCTTTGCTTCTGCTTAGTCATCTGGGCACTAAAATGTGTCTTCTCTGGTGCTATGTCCCTGAACACATCAAAACACCTATTGTATGTCCTGGGTTCAAACCACCAGGGCCAAGACTACAGAGAGATGAATGGGGTAGAAAATGTAAAGGGTACCAGCAACCTCAGTAATCAAGATAAATAATATTTTAATACGATTTTTAAAAAAACAAGATTAATGCAAAAACAATCCATAAGCTACAAAATGTCAAAATTTGAAATAAAGACAGGATCCGACATGGTCAGGATTAGGTGGGGTGAGTGAGGTCCAATTGTACAACTGCAGGTTTGGATCCTGAATTCATTTCAGTTTTGGTCATCACAATAAAGCTTTAAAAAACATGAAGGTTTGGAGGGGACATTCACAACTGCTACCAGCAAATGCACTTGGTATTCTAAAGGTCAGGAACTTGGCAATAAGCAATAAAATTCTTTAAAAGTGTTCATCCCCTTTGACCTCCTCATAACACCTTTAGCAATTTATTGTAGGGAAAGATCTAGAAATGCACACAAAGATTCATTTACAGTGACATTTATCACAGTGTTATTTATAGCAATGAAAAACGTGGAAAAAACCTTAGTGTCTAGATACATGGGAATAGTTAACTAAATGCTGATACAGCCACATGATGACACGTTATGCAGCTATAATACTAGAAAACACCTACAGTTTTCCTCCTGAATAGGGAAAAACCCAGTTCTTCCCTACTGTATTTCTCTCTTGTGAGTCTCCTTTACTACTTAGAATACTTCTGACACTTCTGGTCACCAGAAGGTTTTTCCCCACATCAAGCAATTCTCTTCAATGCCAGCTGGATGTCCTACAATTTCATCTACCTGTAAACAGTGTCAGATCTCACAGGTTAAGGGCTCAGTCCTACAAGACTGCTCCCACCCCACTTCAGATGCCAACTGCATAGTAGGTCCCCAAGTAACCCACAACTTCTGTCCAATTTGGCTACAAATTGGAGGTTCTCCACCCCGACCCCTTCCTCGGTTCAATTAACTTGCTAGAGTGGCTCACAGAACTCAGGGAAACACTTACTCACTTATGCCAGTTTCTTAAAGGATATGGTAAAGGATACAGATGAACAGCTAGATAAAGAGATACATAAGGAGGGTTCTGAGCACAGGAACTTCTGTCCCCGTGGAGTCTGGGTGTGTCACTCTCCCAGGGTGGATGTGTTCACCCATCTGGAAGCTCACCCAACCCTATATTTCTGGGATTTTTGTAGAGGCGTCATCATGTAGGCACGATGGGGCTGGGAATTCCAAGTTTTGAATCATGGCTTGGTCTTTCTAGTGACCAGCCCTCATCCAGGAGCCACCCAAGAGCCCACCCAGAGTCACCTCTTTAGAACAAAAGACACTCCTACCACCCAGGAAATTACAAGGGTTTCAGGAGCTCTGTGTCAGGGATGGGGGTCGAAGACCAAATATTAGAACAAAAGATGCTCTTATCAATTAGGAAATTACAAGGGTTTCAGGATCTTTGTGCTAGAAACAGAGGACAGAGACCATGTATTTTCTATTAACTCACAGCAGCCACTAATAATTCAATTTTGAGGAATGCTTAATGACATGGGAAAATCTCATGAAGTAATGTTAGATTGAAAAAGGACGGTACAAAGGATATTTAACTAAGGTGCAGGGGCTGATGTCTAATCACTGCAGACTGTACAGCAGTTTCCATGACATTCAAAGTGGTGGTGGTGGGGGGAGGGGAGGGGTGGAGTTCACACCAAATCACCAAACAGCCCACAAAGAGAATTGCACGATTTTGCCCAAGGTTTCCTTTCCTCTACCGGTGTATGGCAAGGCTATTGCAATGAACAGTAAACAGGGAGAGCTATAACTGTTTCTCTTATTATCCACTGAGAACCAAAACTGCAGGTAAAGTATAAACACAGCCACATGGTCTCTTTTTTGCAGACACTTATATTCCTTCAGAAAAACAGTAAACACCAAACTGACCATATGGACTAGAAGACAGGTAGGATAAAATATTAACCACTTGTGAAACTGAGTAGGACCCTGTGGGGCCTTCCTGAGGACAGACACACCCCCATGGCCTGCATCTCTTGCTTGTAGAAAAGCTTTACCTTCTAGCTCTCCCTGAGTTCCAAACAGCAAATTCAGTCAGAGAAGTGAGAAAATACAGAAACAAAGGAAAACAGTCAAGTAAGACAGAATAATAATTGTTTAGCCATAAAACAAAGTCAAGGACCTTGGGTTCCTCCTCAAGGTCTACAGATAATATCCTGAGCTATATCCTTGAGTTGTTTTGCGGAGACTAAAACCCCCAACAGGTGGAAGGAATTAACTGCTGATTACCAGCACGTAGACCCCAGACTGGTTGGAACCAGAAGGTTAATGATTGAGATTCCTGAAACATCACCCTGTTACCTCACCAACAACCAATCAGAGAGTGTCCATGAGCCAATCAGGCACCCTGCGACTCTCTCCCTCACACCATCTTTAAAACCCTTCCCCAAAAGCCTTTGGGTCTTTTGAGCATGATCTGCCCATTCTCCTTGCTTGGACCTGCAATAAATGATGTACTTTCCTTCACCACAATCCAGTGTCAGTAGATTGGATTTGCTGCACGTCAGGCAAGTGGGCCCAAGTTTGGTTCAGTAACACTTGTATTTTCCAAATTTTCTTTTACACAGTTACAGCACTGAAAAAAAAAAAAATGAAAAGAGAGGTGGATGGGAACTGGATTCTGTAATTATTCCATTGCTTTCTCGTTAATTTTAGGTATGAGTATATACTGCCCGTGCAGCAATGCTTACTTATCTTTGAATGGAATTTTAATTAGATATATGTGCTCACCAATAGAATAATGTGTTCAAGTAATATTAGCTATAGAGAAAATCCTGTTTTCACCACTACAGTGCATCATTTCCATTAAAAAAAAACTTTACAACAAATTAAGTTGGAAATTTCTATTTAGAAAGAATTAAAATGCTGGCTGGGGCCATAGTACAATGGGCATTGCTATATATTAACTGCATGACAATGCTGAATATTTTAATTTCCTTTTGGCAAGTCCCTCTTCCATTGTAGCTTGGCCCAACTCTTGGATCTTTCAAACTCCGATTTCTCATTCCTAATCCGGAAGAACTTTGTTCCCTGTGGCGGAGACTAGGCTAGCAGACTATTAAGCCTATTTCCTCTCAGTCCTGAGAACACAGCTGTACTACATTTTCCAGTCTCTCTTGCAGTTATAGCCATGTGGCTAAGCACTGGCCAATTACGCGTAGGTATAAGTGATGGATGCCCAGGCATGGTCCATCCAAGCCTCCTACATGCATCCAGTCTCTTTCCCATCTACTGCTAAATGCAGAGTAGGCAGCCATGAGGTGGAAGGAGCCTGGGTCCCCTATGAATGACCATGAGGAAGGCCATGCATTATTTTGGATTTCCAAGAACTCAGGAACACCTGTTTTGGACTTCATGTTGTCAAGAGATGAGCTTTTATTGGTTAAGCTGCTGAGATTTCAGGATCTATCTGTTAGAGCAGCTAGCATGTGCTGACACACCTACCTCTTCTCCATTCTTGTGGGTCTTCAAAAGGCTATTAAAACTGACCTCCAATGTTACGTTTTCCCACTAAGTCTCATCTATTATGTGAACTCGTGTGAGCTATGTCAGCTTAAAAATGCTTTATGTGCCTTGGCAAAAATTAGTCAATGCCTTGTCAATTCTGTAATTACAGAATTCTATGTGGATAAAAAAAGGTTTTTTTGTTGTTCCAGAAGTTGAGCCATTTTTTACATTTGTCACTTTTCAGTAATTCTAAGGTCATGTGACTAAAGACACACACTTTTCATTTACAGGAATAGAGTATAGTACTAAGAAAAAATGGAATAGACTAAGTGAAATGTAAAATAAATTTCTGTTTCTCCTTGTGGCACAAGAATTTACATCTTGCCCCATTTTTAATATGCCATAACTTAACCTCAGTTAACTTACTATTTAAAAGTAAGACTTTAGCAGTTTAAAAGCCATATAATTGGACCAGCCTCTTTTGAAGATTAAAGTCACCTGTGCTAACCCTTTCCCTATGACGAAATTTCTTCTTCAGAGGGCAGGTACGGCAAATGAATCCTGGCATGTCCTATACAAGGTATAGAACAGAAGTGTTCTATTTGTTTGCAAGGAGGAAGAATAACAGTCAAGAAGTAGTTTCTGGTGATTGTTTGGAAAATAATGAGGAATCTAGAGTGAAATGGGAAAGAAATCTCAAGTTTAATAAAACATGCAAATATTTCAAAAGGAAAAATTTCAAGAATGGCTCAGCTAGTCTTACCTGCACTATTCCACTCTCAACCTTTCTCCTTCTCCAAAAGAGTGATGGCATTTAAGTTTACAAACTCGTAAGGAGTAGTAAACAAGCCATAGTGATCTAATGCACAGCTTAATGAACGGAGAGAATATTATACTATAATTATCTAATGTGATAAATATTACTACATCGGCAACCATATTACTGATACAACATATAAATGTATCAAAGTAATACCTTGTACACCTTAAACTTACACAATGTTACATGTCAAATGTATTCAATTTAAGAAAAAGTAACAACCCATAAAATAAATGGGCAAAGCTTCTTTCTTTCGTTTTCTATTAAAAGTTTAATTTGCAACACATCCAAATATGGGTTCTGTTGCACTCTGTGGAGGAAATTGATGGACCCTTTGTCCTGGAAGGAGCACAGGTTGGTGGTTAAGGAGAGGGCCATTCATTTCCCTCCGTGACAGGAGGCCGACCACAATGGCAGCTGCAATCATGCTTGCTACTGTTGCTATGAACATTTGGGACACTAAAATAAACTGATTGCACGAAAAGATTCTTTCACTTTCCCCACCACATCATCTTAATGGAGAATTCATACCACTTTGAGCTGCATTTACTGCTGAAATGGAATGATGGCTTCTAAAATTACTTTAGCACATAATGAATTGTACCTAAGTTTATTGGGTTATGGGACAACATTTTGGTTTTAGTGAAGGCCATCTTTCCAGAAGGCCCTGGACACTGAGTCAATTATTCATTCGTCAGATTCAGGGATGTGAATCTCTGTTTTAGTTTGAAATCTCCAACTATTTCCTCTGCTTGAAATAACTTCATTTCTTAAACTCACAAACACGTTCTTATATCCAAAGCTAAGACTGAAAAACGTTACAGATCCTGGAATTGAGCAATTAATTCAAATAAAATACAAAAGGAAGGATAAAGGAGCGAAGACAGACAATTGCAGGGTAACAAGGTATAGCCTTCAGTCCTAAGTACCCACTCAGACTGGAAAGGTCTTACAACTTAATGGCTGCACACTGAAGCTGTTCCCTATTATCCATTTTAAAATATTTATTGATCCCCTACTGTGTGCCGGTACTGAACATTTCCTCCTGTTCTCTATTCTCCCAAGAAGATCTGCTCGGTGCATTATTTAGTATAACACAACATGTTTCTATCAGAATAATTCCTTGTATTTGCAGAGCACCAAATTTTGTGAAATACTTTCCTATTTATGATCATGACTTTCATCCTCACATGGTTACTGCAAACTTCAGGCGGAGAAATGTGAAAATACCTAGTGCACTGACTTGCACCAACGCAGATCCTTCATAATGTTAGCCGCCTCCTTCATTGCACTCTTGAGGCTGCTACCTAAAATAGTGGTGTCCCCATTTTTGCAGGCATGAACACCAGCCCTGGAGATTAAAGGACATTTCAGAAAGTCATCTAGCAAGTTAGTCATTGGACTGACCTAGAGCTTGTTCTCCCTACCCCACCCCTACTCTCTCCGATGCACTGGCCCCAAGTGCCTGGGGCATCCCGGAGCTCTGAAACAACAGGGGAGAAGCTTCCCTACTGAACAAGCTTATTCATCCATAACTCCCTGCATGGGCAAGATCAGGTCAGAAGTACTGTCTCAGCAAGTTGCACATTTAGAATGCCTTCTCTGAAAACCTCAGAGGAAGAACGAGTGGAAATGGATGGCTGTTCCAAAGCAGCCCCAGCTGTAGCAGAAGACAGCCAAGTCTCCGGTGGTTCTGACCAAGCTAAAGAGGACCTAGGGGTAGAGTGTGCAGGTTAAATGCAGGAGCTTCTGTATCCAATGTCCTGGTTCTAATCATGCCTCCAGCACTTACTACGCAGGTGCTGTTGTTTGCACAAGTCACTGACCTCCCTCTTCCTCTATATGGGAAAATTTTAATATAGACATACATCATTTTATTGTGCTTCACAGATATTGCGTTTTATACAAATTGAAGGTCTGTGGCAACCCTGCATCAAGCAAATCTATTGGTGCCATTTTTCCAACAGTATCTGCTCACTTCCTGTCTCTGTGTCACATTTTGGTAATTCTTGAAATATTTCAAACCCTCCACCAGCAAAAGATTATGACTTACTGAAGGCTCAGATGGTTAACATTTTCAGCAATAAAGTATTTTCAAATTAAGGTATTTACATTTTTAAAGATATAATACTCTTGCACACTTAATAGACTACAGTATAGTGTAAACATAATTTTTATATGCACTGGGAAACCAAAAAATTCATGTGACTTTCTTTATTGTGATATTCACTTTATTGGAGCAGTCTGGAACTGAACCTGCAATATCTCTAAGGTACGCCTGTACTCACCTCATTGGATTGTTAAGAGGATTAGATAAATGTGCTTAGAATAGACCCTGGCATTTAGAAAGCTCTTTGTATTTGTGGAAACAAAATAAAGTAAAATAAGAGAGGAACAATGTTCCAGGGCAAGGAATCTCACTTGGCTTTCTTAGATCAAGTGAGTTGCTGCTAAAGGGATTTAACTATGGAATAAACTTATGCTGGGGCTTTGTCCATGGAACCCATACACAAAGGCCCCTTTCAGAAGCAGGCCAGGCCAGCCCAGGTGGGGATGTTGGTAGGGGAGGGTGGCCTGACCTGTGGGATAGCTGCCAGGCTCTGCCAGCTGCTCCAGGGCAACCAGGGCCCCCTGCCAACCAACCGCTTTGTCTGAATTGCTAGGACTTTCCAAGGCCCCTGAAGCAGAGAGCTGGGTGCCATCAAGAGCCCACACAGATTCCTCAACTGCTGAAATCAACAGATAAGCACTCCCATTTACTCCCTTGAGAAAGAAAGAAAGACTTGGAGATGGAGTTGGAGAGATGGAGAGGGAAGGAGGAAGGAAGGGAAAGAGAAAAAAACAGAGCTTTACCTGAAAAACAAAAGGCTCAAAAGAAATGTCTACTACAGGCATTTGGGAGCCAGGAATGTATTATCAGTCAAGATGCAAAACTAGATCTCTCAAGGCTATCTTTGCTCATCATTCGTTATCTAACCCAACACCCATCCTTCCTCTCCAGATTAACTGGGTTGAAAGAGGCCACGCACCAATCAAATGAGAGAAGCACAGGTGTGCTGGGGGCATTCTTAAGGAAAGCTTGTGTCTGAGTAACAGATACTAATGATCCTGCCAGGAGCTCCCTGGTCCTTGGTGAAGTGAGCCAGCCAGCTGGGTGCATTATCTTTCAAAAAAGTCTCAACAGAAAAAAAAAAAAAAAGCAACATAAGACCATTGGCAGGTGTTTACTTCCAGTCCACGTGTGACAAGAAGGATTAGAATATGAATTGATTATCTGAATCGGATATGCATTAAGCATTTCCCTTAGAAAAATAAATTCAGCCAAACAATATACTGAATAAAGGACAAGATATATGTGTAAAAATTGTATATACTATATAAATTATACATAATATAGATATAGGTATACAAACATACTTATGTCATGAAGCATGTACCATGTTAAACATTTTAAGTGTTTTCTGCATTTACATGTATGTGGTCTGAAATGTATTACAAAGAACATATATACAACATACTTATATACATAGATGAACCAGGCTGACTCTGAATCCTTAGGAGACTAACATATTGTAGAATAATAATGAGACACATTTTTTTCTCTTAAACTTGTTTTTAGTTTTTCCATATTGGGAAGACCTTTCCCCTACCGGTTATGAAAATGATAACATGCTGACTGTAGAAATTCAGAAAAAGAAAATGAAATAAAGAATAGAAAAGTGTTATCTCGCTGTTCACAGATCGTGCCTGTGAACATTTCTGTGTATTTCCTTTTTTTTTCTTTTTACTTACCAATTTATCATGGACACGTTTCCTTGTCAGTAAACATAGATCTACCTAATTGTGTTTAATGGTTATAGAATATTCTACTCTAGGGATCAGCCAAAATTCATTTACCCAATCAGATATTATTGGGTTTGTGTTTGGTTTCCAATTTTTTCACTCTCGTGAACAAGAGTTAAGTGTTAGGGGCTTCCCTGGTGGTGCAGTGGTTGGTAGTCTGCCTGCCAATGCAGGGGACAGGGGTTCAAGCCCTGGTCTGGGAAGATCCCACATGCCACGGAGCAACTAAGCCCGTGTGCCACAACTACTGAGCCTGCGCGTCTGGAGCCTGTGCTTCGCAGCAAGAGAGGCCACGACAGTGAGAGGCCCGCGCACCACGATGAAAAGCGGCCCCCGCTCGCCGCAACTAGAGAAAGCCCTCGCGCAGAAACGAAGACCCAACACAGCCAAATATAATAAATAAATAAATAAATAAATAAATAAATTTATTAAAAAAAAAGAGTTAAGTGTTAAATAGTGCAAAGACAAGTCTACATAGGACATGCATGTATCAAAAAAAACTGAAACAGTATATTAACACTACCCACTTTTATCTGTGATGTGAATGGAATGGAGTGGTCACATAAGTAACTCCAAACAGTGGCTTCCCCCAATTTCACTCATGCTGTCTTCAGCGGGGATGAGCAAAAGGAAATGTTGGGTATAAGCAGCATGCAGAATTTATACTCTGTCCTATCACCAAGCCCAAGATCCATGTGGGACTCTGAGTTCTCTCCCTCACTGGCACTAAAGCTGGGCAGAGGGCAGGAGTAGAGGGAAGAAGCGCTAAGAACATAATTACAAGCCTGAATTTCTAAATGTGGTTTTGCTGCAAGCTCTCTTGGTAACCTTTTCTAGGAGCTTCCAGTAAGGAAATCTTTCCTCATACCCCCATAACATGTCTCTTGTTCCAATTATGGTCAATTTCTCTTATTTAGTCCTCAAAGGCCTCCCTTCAACCACATGCCAAGCACCTGCTTTATACGGATGAACAGACAGACACAGGCTCCGCCCTGATGGAGCACAGGAATACTGAGAGTTCAATAAGGTTGCTGAATCTGTGATAAGTTCTGGGGGTAGGAGGAGCAGCTTGGTGGTGCGCTCCATGAGATCGGGTGGTCAGGAAGGCCCCTTTGAGGGGTGACTTTTTAGCTGAGGCAGAGGACAAGAGGAAGGAGTTGTGCGAGTACCCGGCAGAGAGCTCTTCATATGCAGGGCAGGGTGACCCATGCAAAGGCCCGCGGTGGGAGAGGCCCACCCACCTAAATGAAGCCCAGTGTAGCTGGGCAGGACGTGGACGGAAGAGAGGCAGGAGGGTGACCAACTTATCTGGGTTTGCCTGGGACTTTCCCAGTTTTAAAACTGAAAGTCCCGTGTCCTTGAAATCCTTCCGTCCTGGGCAATGTGAACATTGGTCCCCTTTCTGGCAGGGTTTTCAGCAGAGACTTACAAGCCAGGGAGGAGAGTGCTGATTTATTCTCACTTCAGTGGGGGAGCAATCAGAGTTTTAAGCAGGAACATGAAATGATGTTTGACCACTAACTACTCAAGGCAAAAATACAGGAATCATCTTGATTCATTTCTTACCCTTAACCCCACATCATCAGCCTTTCAATGCTGTCTCCAGACTTTCTCAAACTCACCAATGTCTCTACTTTCTGTTATTACTACTCTAGTCCAAAGCCTACAGGGTACTGATTAAAAGCGTGGGCTCTGGTACTGGCTGTGTGATCTCCAGGAACTTACTTAACCTCTCTGTGTATCAATTTCCTCATCTGTCAAGTGGAGATAATAGAAGGGTGGTAGGGAAGACTGAATAAAACAAGCATATGTAAACTGTTTAGACTAGTGCTGGGCACTTCACTAGCCCTCAATAAATGCTGGCTTTCATACTAATAGTTTGAACATTCATTTTTGATGGCAGGATCCTGGTAGCTCCTTACCTGGTCTCCCTGCTTTTACTATCACCCCCGACCCTCCAACCTTTCCACCATCTATTCTGCGTTAGCAGCCAGAGACATATTTGTAACAAATCAGATTTTTGTCACCATCCTCCCACCCTTCTTCAAATCCTTCAGTAACTTCCATTTAACTCTTGGAATAAAATTCAAACTCCTTTCTTGACCCCCAAGACCCTTTATGACCTGAGTTATACCAGCCTTTCTCTGGCAGCTTTTCAAGTTTTGTCTTTATTCTTGAAAACTGAAATGTCACTATAATATTTCAACATATGAGTTGTTGCTACTACTACTACTACCGCTTTTCCTCAGCTTCCGCTAAGGTGCTCGGTCCTTCCGAGGAAGCTAAGGCCGCGTTGGGGTGCGGCCCTCACTTCACCCGGCGACTAGCACCGCGCCTGGCAGACCCTGCCTAGCACTCGCCCGCACCATGGCCTCCGTCTCGGAGCTCGCCTGCATCTACTCGGCCCTCATTCTGCATGACGATGAGGTGACGGTCACGGAGGATAAGATCAATGCCCTCATTAAAGCAGCCGGTGTAAATGTTGAAGCTTTCCGGTCAGGCTTGTTGGCAAAGGCTTTGGCCAATGTCAACATCGGGAGCCTCATCTGCAACGTGGGGGCAGGTGGACCTGCCCCAGCAGCTGGTGCTGCCCCAGCAGGAGATCCCGCCCCCTCCACCACTGCTGCCCCAGCTGAGGAGAAGAAAGTGGAAGCAAAGAAAGAAGAATCTGAAGAGTCTGATGATGACATGGGCTTTGGTTTTTTTGACTAAACCTCTTTAGTATAGCACGTTCAATAAAAAGCTGAGCTCTTTAAAAAAAAAAAAAAAAAGAGAATGAAATCTTGCCATTTGCAGCAACGTGGATGGACCTGGAGGGTATTATGCTAAGTGAAATAAGTCAGAGAGAAAGACAAATAGTGTATGGTTTCACTTATATGTGGTATCTAAAACAAAACAAAACAAATGAACAAACACAACAAAACAGAAATGAGTTATAGATACAGAGAAGAAACAGGTGGTTGCCAGAGGGGAGGGGGGATGGGGGGATGAGAGAATAGGTGAGGGAGATTAAGAGGCACAAACTTCTAGTTACTAAATAAATGAGTCACAGGTATGAAATGTACAGGGTGGGGAATATAGTCAATAATTATGTAAAATCTTTGTCTGGTGACAGATGGTAACTAGACTTACTGTTGTGATCATTTTGTGATGTATAGAAATATTGAGTCACTATTTTGTATACCAGAAACTAACATAGGGTTGTAGGTCCATTATACATCAAAAACAAACAAACTCAGAAAAAGAGATCAGATTTGTGGTTACGAGAGGCAGGAGTTGTGGGGAAGGAGAACTGGATGAAGGCAGTGAAAAGGAACAAACTTCCAGTTATAAATAAGTAATGTGTAACATGGTTAATATAAATAGCACTGCTATATGTTATATATGTAAGTTACTAAGAGAGTAATTCAGTAAACTCTTAGTAAATCCTAGGAGTTCTCATCACAAGGAAAATAAATTTTATTTAAAAAAAATTTAATCTATATGAGATGATGAATGTACCCTAAACTTACTGGGGTCATCATTTCATGACGCATGTAAGTCAAATCATCATGCTGTACACCTTAAACTTATACATTGTATCTCAATAAAACTGGAAGAAATAAAAGCTATGCTTGAATACTCCAACAAAATCTGGAAACCGGTTGACACAAGAGAAACAAGATTGTCCTACAGTTAGACGAAGAAAGCAGTCACTTAACAGGATGAGATTTCTCAACCCCAAATCTCTACCTACAGCAGACCTTAATGATGCCCTCACTGCTCGGGTTCATGCCTCTTGGGAGTATTGGCCAGCATCCTTTTCCCCTCCTGTCAGCTACTCTGATTAGGGCTCATTATTCTCTTCCCCAGCACTACACGCTCTCCCCTTCCACACTTCTCTCCATATTCCTCTGCAGGACTGGAAAGAACAGGCAACCACACTGTTTAGCACAAGATGAGCATGGAACAAACTCTTACTAGAAGACTTGCATTTGCCCTGAGCCTTCCCTCCTTCAAAATGCAAATGTAATAACAGACGAAAAGCCTTCCCAAGGCTTGGTGGGAGAGGATACGTCTGGGGATACAGAAAACAATGTGGAAGGGATAAGCCTGACTGAGGGAGGCTCACTGAGAGACAGAAGAGACAGAAGCCTGATGGTGGATGAAGGGGGTGACAGTCAGGGGAGGTGGAAAAGTCCTGGGGCAGAGATTGTTTTTTTTCCATCTTTATTGGAGTATAATTGCTTTACAATGTTGTTAGTTTCTGCTGTACAACAAAGTGAATCAGCTGTAAGTATACATATATCTCCATATCCCCTCTCTCTTGAGCCTCCCTCCCACCCTCCCTATCCCACCCCTCTAGGTCATCACAAAGCACTGAGCTGATCTCCCTGTCTATGCGGCTGCTTCCCACTAGCTATCTATTTTACATTTGGGAGTGTATATATGTCCATGCCACTCTCACTTCGTCCCAGCTTCCCCTTCCCCCACTGTGTCCTCAAGTCCGTTCTCTATGTCTGCGTCTTTATTCCTGCCCTGCCACTAGGTTCATCAGTACCATTTTTTTTAGATTCCATATATGTGTGTTAGCATATGGTATTTGTTTTTCTCCTTCTGACTTAACTTCACTCTGTATGACAGACTCTAGGTCCATCCACCTCACTACAAATAACTCAATTTCATTCCTTTCTATGGCTGAGTAATATTCCATTGTATATATGTGCTGGGGCAGAGGTTTAATCCACGCCACAATTTCTCCAAAGGCAGAATATGCTGGAGAAAGAACGACAATCAGATTTGCCACACTGAGCCAGATGCTGGATCCTGGGAGAGAGCCAGCGTGCCAGTCTTGGGGGAGCAGCATGACTCTGAGGGCAACGGTGCCAGTGAACTTTGCTACATCTCCATTTCACTTGCTTATCTGCCCCCACAGTCCTCCTAAAGTACCAAAGTTCAGCTGAATCTGATTAAGAGGCCCTCGTGATGATCTGAAATGTCAAGTGCTCTTCCATCCTAATAATATGCATCTGGAATACTTCCCAGATGAGAGAATACATGCTTCCCTTTGATTTAGAGTTGGAAGGATGACAGAGTGGAGGCAGTAATGATGATGAAAAGAAAAGCATAAGCCAGGTGACAACTCCCATGACACAGAGAAACCAACAATAGGGAATCAACAAATTATGTGAGATGTTGGCACCTGTGGCATAAACAACAGTGATACCACTTACAGCCATTGGTGATAAAACACAGCCACCTACTATGGTACACCCAGGTTCTTACAGGACCCTTTCCTTAGATGACATACAAGCTTCTAGGTCCAGCATTCAGGACCGTTACTCTTTGGAGGGGAAGGAAACATGCATGCTGGTCTTTAATAGCGATCATTTTCCTGCCATTAAACAAATAAAAAAAAAGAAATACATTACTACCGAACCACACTGTACCTGGTATAAAAATGTCTCATTCTTTCTAAGTTTGTGATCTTCTCATGAGTAAGGGTGTATTAGTTTCCTGTGGCTGCCATAACAAAGTACCACAAACCAGGTGGCTTAAAACAATGGCAATTTATAGTCTCACCAAGCCCCAAACCAAGGTGGCATCAGGTTTAGTTCCTGCTGAAAGCTCTAAGGGATAATCTGGTCCATGCCTCTCTCCTAGCTTCCTGTAGCTCCAGGTGTTCTTTGGCTTGTATATCCATCACTCCAATCCTCCGTCTTCACATGGAGTTTTCCCTCTGTGTCTTCACATTGTCTCCTCTCTGTGCATGTCTGTCTCTGTCTCCAAATTTCCCCTTTTTATGAGGACCTCAGTCATATGGGACTAGGTTCCATTCTAATGACTTTATTTTAACTTGTTTACCTGGATAAAGACCATATGTCCAAATAAGTTCACATTCTGAGGTTTTAGAGGGTGGGACTCCAACATACCTTCTTTTGGAGGACACAATTCAACCCATAACAAAGGAGTTGGTCCATTTTGATGAAGCTAGAAGAAACTCAGTGTGGGCCATCCATGTCCAAATTGTGTTCTGCATAACTGTGGTGTTTTGCAGAGGTATGCCAAAGGTTCTACAAACATTGATTCAACTTTCATTTAAAAATACATTGAAAACCCACCACAGACATTCAAATGTGATACACATCACTCATGAACACCAGAGTACAGCTTGTGCTTCCTTTATAACACATTTTGTTTTGTTTTGTTTTGTCCAGGCCCAGGAATAAGACTCCTTGTGCCACGTCCATGCATGTATTCAAACTTCAAACTAGTAGGTTATTGATTTAACACAACTGTCACTTTATAGTGGGCTTCTTGGAATTCAAGCCCTGTGCTTGACTGTATAAGTGTATACACAAAGTGTATAATACTGCCTGAGTTTGTAACTGTATAGGCAAGAAGCTTCCTAGAGCTAAATTACAAGTGTCTAGATGCTTCTGCTCAGGGAGCGTCTTCCCTTGGCTCTGTGGTTAGTCATGTAAGGGAACACATGGCATATTGACAGGATGACGTTGGGTAGGAAGAATGGCATTTCCGTAAAATGTGGGTACCCTATTAGTCAAGCCTCGTTAGGTTGCAAATGACAGAAACCCATGTCAATCTAGTTTAAGTGAAAAGGGGACTTTGTTGGCTATTCCTCAGTGTTTCTTCTTCTGTTCCTCACTGTAGAATTTCCCACGTGATTTCCACCATGCTTCTGTTAGGGGTACAATGCATTGGCTCACCCATACACATTCCAACACTAAGGCCCACTTCCTTGGACTACAGAAAATGGAAATCTAAAACTACATTTCCCAGATTCCCCTGTGGCTAAGGTTCCCAGGTGGCCTAGGTTCTTCCTGAATGAGGTGAAAGTGGACAACTCTTTGGGTCAGCTGGAGGCACAAGCACTTGGCTCTTCAGCACAGCTCTTGAGGAGGTTCTAGTGTCCTGTGTTCCGTGTCATGGGTGCTGTGTTGTGCGATGCAGTAGCCGTGGGACAGCTGGATGGTGTCTCCTGGCTACTGTTATTCCTGGCTATGTAACCTCCAAACCTAGTTGTCAAGACCTTCTGGAGATTCTGTGAACCACCAAAATATCTCAAAAATTTTTGGTTTTTCTTAAAAGGCCTTTCTACTTAAGTTAGTTAGAGTAGATTCTGTTGTCTGCTACTGAGAAGTGTGACTGATACCATGTAACTCCAATCACCAGTACACACACTGATGACACCAGCTCTGTCTCTTCAGCCCACAACTCTCTCTGAAGCTGAAGACGTATTTGACTGTCTCCTACACAGTCCCACCTAGGTGTCCCATAGGTCCCTCAATCTTCATAGACCCCAAACCAAACTCCTCCTCCAAGCTTACTGTTCCTCTGTTTCCTTTATCAGATACTACCATTTTCCCAAGTGCCCAAGCCAAAATCTAAGACCCATCCTAGACATGTCTCTCTTTTTCACCACCAAATGTCAATTAGTGAGTCTTACTTAAATTCCTGAATATGTTCCTTTTTCTTTAATCTTCCTGCCCCATGCCACAGTTTCTTATCCTACCATCCGTTGCCAAAACAAACTGTCTCCTGTCTTCTATCTCACTCCAATCCAACCACCCATCACACCTCCTCCATAGTGATCTTTCAAACACCCAAATATAACCATGTAATCCCTTCTCTTGAATGCGTTAAAGATTTTCCTCACCATTATTATGGTTTCAGGTTGGATGAATGATGTGAAACCAGAGGGCATGTGTGGCAGAAAATGGCTAAAGACTCACCAAATCCATTTTCTCTTTCTCCTGAGAGCATGGCTAGACCAATTTCCCAGCCTTTCTTCCAGTTGTAGGGCTTAGTTATCAGTCAGATCTGACTTCAAATACCAGCTCTTCTATCGTAGCAGTTAGCTCCTGCCATGTAACAAATCACCTTGAAGCTTTGTGGCTCACAACCACCACCATTTATTATTTCTTACAGGTCTACAGAAGGATTGGTGATTTTGCTGTTCTGGACTGAGCTTGGGTGACTTTTAGCTGGGCTTGCTCATACATTGGCACTTTAGTAGGTCAGCTGGGGGTTGCCTGGTCTAGGATGGGCTCAGCAAGGAGACTTACCTCTGCTCCTTCCTGGAGGAGATTTCCTCCTCCAGCTGGCTAGCCCAGAGGCAAGGTTTCAAGAAAGAGCAGAAAGAAGCATGCACACCATCTTGATGTCTAGGCTCTGGACTGACTCACCCTTTTACCACATTGTTTTGGCCAAAGCAAATCACAAGGCCAACTCAGATTCGAGGGGGTGGGGAAATAGACTCTCCCTCTTAATGAGAAAGGCTGCAGACTCATATTGCAAGGGAAGAAAGTAAAGAACTGCAGCCATTTTTACAATCAAAGTAGCACAGCTACTCACTAGATGCATGACCTCTCTGGGCCTCATTTCCTCATCCATAAAATAAGGGAAATAACATGTACCTCACAAATGAGATAATGGAGGTAAGACAAAGTCCTCAGTAGAGGGTCTGGCACATAGTAAGTACTCAATGATCCTTCATTACTTTTATTTTTCACATCTCCCTGCAATGTTTACCATTGTGCCTTTCTCATGGTTGGAAGCATTTGTTGAACAAATTAGTCATGCACGTGGCTCAAACAACCAGCTAGAACAATGGTCTTTTAATGGCTCATCACGTTTCTAGAGCTAACACAAACCCACACTTCTCACACTTGGTCATGGGCCCCTTTGAACTCATTCTGTCCAAGCTTGTCATAGATCCCTTTTAAAATATATCCTCCAGCTGTTCAAACACAGTCTGTCCTCTGTGCATGTATCAGGACAGGAGAGCACAAGTCATGTCCCTCTAAAAAAACTGACTGGAGCAGTCTTCCAAAAGAGAATGTGCATGAAGCCTGCTAATTAGGACACTTCAAACTCCCATTTCCAACAGATCAAAAATCATCCAGAATTATGCTAAGAAATCTTCTGATTTGCCTTATGTGGTACACTGACTACATTGATGGCCCATGTTTCACTCCTGCCTTTGGTGGTGTCTTTCCACACTGACTTTGGGCTTGGTCATTGGATTTGCTTTGGCTAATGGAATGGTAGCAAACTTGATACAGACATAGGCTGGAAACATAGTTGCTTTTGTCCATTTCCTCTTTTTATGGACCCCCCCGTCACCACTATGAGAACATTCCAGAGTTAGCCTGCTGGAGGGATGTGAGAGATTGCAGAGGAAAGCTGAATCATACCAGCTGAGGCCATCTTAGACCAGCCAGGCCCCAGTGACCACAGATGTATGAGTGAGACCGGTCAAGATCAGCCACCCATGTCATTTTAGAGGAATGCCCCAATCAATCCATAGACTTATAAGAAGTAAATGAATAGTTGTTGTTTTAAGCCATTCAGTTTTGGGATGGTTTGTTATGTGGCAGTAGTTAACTGATTCAAATCTATGTCATGATTCTCATCAATTCTATCATGAATGTCTTCTCTTTGCCTTATACTTTGGGGGGGCGGAGGAAGAGGAATTAGGTTCATATCAGTAAACTGAGACAAGAATATCCACTCTGAAATTAAATATCTGAGCCTACTAAGCTGGCCAAAGTGAGTGTGTTTCTTTCAAGCTCCCCAGGAATAAGTGAGCATTTGGAATAGCCAGGTCACATTCTCACATTAAATCACTTTTTAGTGTGATTGACTCCAAGACAAGAAAGTGAAGGAACATGGAATCTTGGCTTGAGTTGGTGTTTAGGAGAACCTGCCGGCTCTACTCCCAGACCTAACACCGGATTTGAATGATGACGCTTAGCAACACCATGCCTCAATTTACCTGGCTGCTCTACGGGAAGTATTTGAGTTTGACGTGAATGGGAGGCCCCAAGAGCTCCATATAAGAATTACTGTTCTAAGAGTAAGTTATTTTAGGATTACAGCTATCTGGCATACACTAGACTTTGTATTATCTGACTAACGGATGGGAGCCGCAGCATAAAAAAATACCACATAACCGATACTAAAAGTCTGTACTGAATTCCATTATGGTGAAAAAATATATTGGCAACAAAATTACCTTTCTAATTATGTCTTATTCAAACAAACATCAGTTTACATTTCCTGAGTGCATGCCACCAGGGAAGAAATGCTTTGCCCATAGGCGATCTATAAAGTTACTAATCTATAAGTATCTAATTGAGAATTGACTGCTGCCCAGATTCTATACAGCAGCTCTTCAGTTCAGTAACTGTGGCTTCACCTCTTCATTTTCTTGTCCAAAATAACTCAACGTCTTCCCTGCTTTCTCTTCATCCATTCTGACTCCTGTCTCAAGTAGCTTAAAGAACTCATGCTAGCCTTCTTTTGTGTGTGTCTCCATGTCCACAACATCCAGTAAGAAAAGACAGAGATCCTGGTTCCTCTGTGGACACCCATAGGCAGAGGATGAAAGATTCTCTGTTCCCGAGGGACTAGTTGGAATTTTTATAATCCCTAAATTAAATGTAAATTTCTGGAATAAATAATTTGCTTAGATCTTTTGCAACACCCCAGGAGATCTATTTCCAGTTACTCATGGAGTAACGCTAAACACACACAACTAAATTAAAGTACAGATATTCACAATGAAACACGAGAAGAGGTCGTGCTCTCTCTTTCTCTCCCTCTTTCCCCCTTTCTTTCTCTCTCTCCCCCTCTCTCTTCACAGATCTCAGTTTAAATGTCACATTCAGAAAAGAAAGCATTTGAACCCTTATCTAAATTAGGTCCTAATACATCTTTAAGACAAGTATTGAAACTCTTTATTATTTGTTTACTTACATATTTAGAGTTACTCGCCCCCACTACAATACAAGATCCATTGAGAACAAGGATCACTTTTGTTTTCATTGATGTTCCTCACAATGTAGCACAGTGTTGGGCACACTGTAAATGCTAAATGAATGAATGAGTAAATGGACAACTAAGATATACCTTGAGGACCAATTCTGACCAATTGTAGGGCTTCAAAAACAATGATTCTGAGCCTGGAAGAGTTCTGTGATCAATGAAAAAGTAAGCCTTGGGTCTAAAAGCAGGCTTTCTCAATGTTGACACTACTGACACTGGGGTTGGATGATTCTTTGCTGTGGAAAGCCAGCCTGTGCATCATAGGAAGATTAGCAACATGCCTGGCCTCCACCCACCAGATTCCAGTAGCACCACTATCCCTCTCCAAGAACCCACCCTAACTGTGACAATCAAAAATATCTCTAGACGTTGCCAAACGCACCCAGCAGGGCAAAATTGCTCTCCTCTCTCTCATTTGAGAACCACTTATTTAAAGGGTAATGGTGGGGCTGGGTATTAATTTGGGAGCCAAATATTTGCCAATGTGACAATGGGCACCATGAAGAGATGATGTATTTTAGAGGGAAAGGTAATACCTTTATATTCTATTTAAAGATTTTTGAAAACCGTGTTCTTGGAACCCTAAACCTTCTAGAATTCTGAGAGGGTGGAGTTTAGCTTTGGGAATGTATATTTCTTACAATTGTTAAAAACACTTGAGTTATGAGTGCTGTTGTATGTCTGAAGCCAGGTTTTAATCTTCTTTCCCCAAATTACACCCTCCCTTTCTCTCTATTTAATAACCCCTTCAGGAATCAAATACCCTGAGGGTCACCACCTACAAGTAGGAAATCAATTACGCTCACTTTGTGATGGGCTGGATGGAACAATATAAAAAAGGTTATTTTATTAAAGCTTAATAGCCAGTTTGCAAAACAGAGATGATAGTAATACCCAACCTCCTGTACCTCTCATGGCTGAGTGGAAAAGGTGAGAAAATGCTGGCAGAAGTGCTTTGTAAACAAGGAAGTGATCTGCAAATATCAGCTGGGTGCTTCTCTGAGCTTCCGTAGCCACACATGCCTTACCACAGGACTCTTCAGTGTCTGGTTTTCTACCCCACTGTATCCTGAGCCCCTCTAGGGCACAGCCAATGTTTCATCCCTCTCTGTCCCCAGACCTTAGTGCAATGCCAAGCTCTATGCTGGGACACAAGCACCAAGTTCACGTATGTGGAATGCAAGGTCAATTTATTATTGTCTCCATCTGCTCCACATCCACTCTCCCTTCTTGTAGTAATAATGCCTCCCCAAACTGCATGTGGTTTTGGTGGGACCATCCATCAACATGCACACCCTCCCATGTCCAAGAAGGAAGAGGACCCAATGACCTAAGACAGCTCAGTCAGACTCTTCTAGGAACTTGAATCTTGATCAAAGTGACACAAAGAGAGAAAATGCTTGGGGCCAATTTATCCCCACACAGCACCCTGAAGCAACTGCTCTTTAGTTCTTGATAGCCAAATCTCCATAGCTAACCTCTTTCCTGTCTTTTCTGAGAAATAGTTCTTCAGTTTTTCCTAAGAGCTACCCTATTTGCTTCTGTTAAATGTTGCCCTTGTTACGTTAACCAGAGCTTGTCTCTGCTGCTGACCAAAGAGCTCTAGCCCATTGCTTACCCCTAACCTGCCATGATTTTGTTACTATATCAGATCCACCTCATTGTAACATGAACCATCAACTATTAGACCAGCATAAAGTCTATTTTATTACCATTTGAAAGGTATATCATTAAAATAACCACTTAGTATCTAAAAATGTAACATAAAGGTTCTATGATGTGAAAATAAATTCCCAAATTGCTCTTTAGCACTATACAGATTGTAGGAAACTATACCAGTTTGATAGAGACTATTCCATTCAAACATTACCCATCCTGAGAGATGCTGTCTTCTATTAGAATATAGCAATGGACAGGAGTCCAGTTTTTTTGAGTCTCATTTCCAGTTATACCTGGGTCTTTGCATGGTGAACACTGAAAACAACTTTCAGCATTTCAGAATTTCTCCTAAAATTCTGATTCATGGATTTTGCAAGGTGCTGGAGGTCTCAGAAGAGGCTACCTTTCTCTATTTTCTTTAAAAAAATACCTAAACACAAGCTTAACAGAGGGTCAGAATTACAATTTCACATCTCACCCTCCATTTCTTCTGAACAGGGAAGGTGATTGCAGAAGCTCTATAACTGATGGGATCACATCTCAGCCTGGCAATGCCTGCAGGTTAAATTGTATTTAAAAAAAAAAAAAAAAAGGATTTTAAAAGATCAAAATCACCATGGCAGGATGGGAAGTGGGCTTGTGCGCATTACGTAAGAAACTGCAAACTTCAGACCTGCTGATTTTATAGTTTTGCATCTGAGATGGAAAATAGCATTGCCTTTTCAAACACGCAAGGAAAGGATGGGTAATGGAGCACACGGATTACTGGAGGGGATAAGCTAAGACTCCTTTGAATAATCAGCTTACCATTGTAGCTTTCCTGTTAGGTGAACTCAATTCTTCAGCGTCCATTTAAGCATTTCTTTCTTCTCTGACCTTTAAGAGGTAGAAATCTGATGGCATAAGTAGACTTAAAAATATCCCAGGGTAATTTTCTTAGGATGTAAACTTTGCCTCTTTGCCCTCGTTCTAATTTCAGAGTTTCTTCTCTGCTTGCTACAACACTGGGGAGTGTTCCAGTTCTTGCTTCAGCCTGGTGTCACATTTCTGAAGATAATAAGAAAAAACTACACTTGGGGTGCTCCTCATAGCCACAGCCAGTGTCTGCAACCTTGAGAAGTCAAGCATCCATCTGGTACCTCAGTGTGTGCAATGCGAGGACAAGACATTCTCCAGGGCTGTCAACAGGGTCTCACTTATGACTGTGAAGCCGGGTGTAGCTATAAAACACCAGATAAGTGCACTAGTAATAACCGCAGGGTCCATACCATGAGTACGGGTTGAATTCAGAGAGGGTGGAAAGTGCTGCGAACAGGAGTAATCACCTTGATGCATACGTCTGTAGTGAGTGTGTGTCAACTACCTGACTCCCAAAGTCCCTTCCCCCACGCACGCTGATGTCCACTGTACAGACCTGACCCTCCTATTTGTCAGGAGCCTGAGCCCACGTTTGCTCTGGTTGAGCCTCTGCTCCAAACCACACTTCCCACACTCTGAGGCCAGTCTAGAGAGGGAGAGGGCACAGGTAACTCTAACAGTCAATCTATTCCTGTTAAATCAGCCTGATTCTTGCCGGAAATTAATCAGAAAGCATAATCAACCAGGGCAGACTGCTCTAGAAAACAAAACAAGAAAGGAAAATGAAGCCACCCAAATTACATTGAGTCTCTGATCCTGGCAGGGACCCCATTGGCCTCCTGAATGCCAGGCTTGCCTCCTGCCAATCGCCCCCTCCTGGTGTGTTCCTTCTTGTTTGGCAAGGGGAATATAGGTCTTTGTCAAATACGCGTTTGAGTTCCCTGAACACAAATAACAGAAAGACAGATAGAAAAGAAAAGAAAAGGGAAGGGGAGGGGAGGGAAGGGAAGGAGCGAGATAGGAAGGGACAAAAGGGGCAGAATCTCACTCCACATTTCCACTAAGATATATTTTGCCAACAGAGAGATGAGGAGGCGGGGGAGAGTGGAGAGAAGTGAAAGCTGAGAGAAGGAGAAGACAGAAGGGAAGGAGGGAAAATTCTGGGGTGTGGGGAGAAAGAAGGAGAAAAAGGAAAGCAAGAAGAAAAGGCACAATGAGGAAAGAGCAGGGGGAGAGGACAGTCCAAAAGATACAGCAGGTTTCATTTCTCTTCTGCCTAATATTTGACTTTTGTCAGGCTGTACGTGCAGACTTGCTTAGAGGTGATGGTTGTACAGTTTATTTTTGTTTTGAAAGGCTTGCTTACTTCATTCCTAGAGACGGAGCTCTGGGAAAGGTGTACCAATGACTCAGCCTCACTTAAACTGAGCTCTCCCTCCAAACCCGGGCAAGCCATGTTCCAGACAGAGAAGCCTCACTCACTGCCAGGCCTGGACAGAGGCCGAGGGTCAGTGGAGCACAGGCCCTCCTTGGCCACTCCATGCTCCATGGCCTGCAGAAGCTGTACCGCCCGCCCCCCACCCCCCCCCCCCCGCCACGAGGCACAGAAAGCCTCTGCCTTTCAGTACCCAGCCTTCCAGAGGAAGACCTTACTGCCAACAAAGCGATCTTACTGTTTTCCCAAGCATTTGTTCACCCCTTAATAAATAATGATATTAGGTCTTTGGGGAGAAGAAGGAGAGAACTGCCAATAGGAGATTTAATTTGCTGTAATCAACCTCTCTTAGCATGCAGAGTCACACAGTACGAGTAAAAGAATTAATCTCTACCAGAAAGAACTGCCTCTTCGGTGTTATGAATCTAATCACTTATGAGGCTGAGTCGGCAGTCTGGGTTTAGACAGACCTCTCAGGAATAAAAGCCACAAGATCAGGTTTCAAATGCGATCTGAGTGGTACACTTCATTGAATTTGGGGGCCTTTGGATTACAAAAGGGATGGAATGCAAATAGAGGCACTTGGTCTCTTTTAGACACCCCTTAAATGTTCAGAAAGACGTTTAGGGAATGAATAAATAATTGCAGGCCTCTGGGCTGCCTGTGTGAGATGTTCCTTCTTGATTCTATTCTCTAGGATGGATTGTCAGACCTGCCAATCATCTCCAGCACCCCCATTATACTTGGGAGATGTGTTTGCTCTGTGCATACTGTTTTACTATCCTCCGAGGTGGAATTTCATAGCCCAGCAATGCTTCTGCCTTTGACATTCTCCTAAGCGGGATTTATTGCTTCCAAGACAGATGTGACTTGAATCGATTATGCCTTTTAAGCAGTCACTCTGGAAGCAGCCTCTAGGTTCTCTGGAATCCTTTTTGCCTGACTTCATTCAACTTGCAAGCTGATGTCAGAGTATTTCATCATAATCTAACACTGTTAAGAGTCCTTTGGGTAGGCAACTGAGCAGGCTATTATACCAACCAAATTCCGGATGTGGTTACTACTCTTGAAGAACTTACGTCTTGCAACACACAAACATCTATTAATATCACAAAATGCAGCCAGAGCAGAAGGAGGTACCTAGAAGTTGTATTTACATGCTGTTGACCTCTCATTATTGATGAACTTAGAAAATGAAGTAAGTGCATTCATTTGTCTTTGGGATGGAGTCAAGAAGAAGCAATGTCAAAAAACTGAATGGAAAATAACCGAATTTCCAAAAATGCTCAATAAAGATTCTCATTAAAAAACACATATCTCTGGTTGTGTATTTCAGAACTCAAAACTACATATTACCCCTGGCCATCCCCAAAATGTTGGGGTTCCTTAGCATTTTATAAGTTTGACAGCACTAATCTTATAGAGAGTTATTTCAGAGGTGCTCTGAGCCTGGGGGTACTAGGTAACATGATTCTAATTGACTTCAGCCATGGACCTAGACCATAACCACAAATAATGTTTTGAGAAGTTTAATGGTTTTGGAAGAAAATAAATGAAGGTGGTATTTTTAGATTAATCACAACCCACCTCACCCTATATTAGTGCAAAGGACAAGAGGGTGGGATCTTTGAAAAACTGGAGGCAAAGAAATAACATTTCCAGACACTATACCACTTTCCTACCTGATTTTCTATGATTATTTTTCTCTGGAAGAAGACCCGACTGACCTTCCTTTCAGAATGCATGACTTAGAGGAATATCCACCATACCTTGCTCCATTTTTTCTATCTATTTAATTGAGAGAATTCTAGCAGGCATTGATTTGGGATCAGGAGAGAATGAGATAATAAAATGTTCCCACACAGTAACCACATTATAAGGGGTATCTTAGTCCCATTGGATAAATAAGGGAAAAACTGTGATCAAAGCCACAAAGGATAAAAGTTGTTAGGGGGAGGAAATATTTCCTTAAGCAACATTAAACATTCTCGAAATCCAGTTCTAGGCATTAGTAAGCTCATGTGTGAAGGAGAGGGAAAAGGTGAATGGTTTTTTACTCGGTTAGATTTTGCAAACAGGAGTTTACATAATATCATTAAGAATTCATCTAGATGGTTCCCTTGGCTGTTGTATGATCTATAGGATTGGGTCTAGGCACTGAGGAAAGCTAATCCTTTGAAGAACAATTTGCTCTCTTTTATTTGGTCAATTGTTCTAAATTTCCCTTTGTTCTGAGTTTTAAAATTGGTTGTTGTAGCTTCAGAATCTTTCCTTTTTCTGCTAGACAGGCCTGGGGAGAAAGGAGAGGCTGAATGGGCTGCTCATAATAAAGGGGAAAAGGGAGAACAGTGAATAAAAATGAAAGGCTTTGCATAATGTGGGCCATCTCAATATAGGGGCTCAAAAATCCCGTCGGGCAGCTTCAAGCATTGACAGGTGAGAAATACACAAAAACCTTGCCAGTTAAAGTCTTATTGGTACAAGATCCAGGCTTCAGGATTGATTTTAAAAATAAAACATAAAACAGCACCATGATAGAAACAAAAGCAAAGAAACCACAGTGCAAAATCTGATACAGAGTGGAACGCAGGAAACCACCAACCATTCTGACCTCACTGCTGTTGAACAGAAAACAAGCTCAGGAAGAAAGCTCCAGGACAAACTAACACAAAATCACCAGACCCGGAGAACATTTTCTGAAACGTTTCTAGATACTGAAGAGGTGGAAACAACAATAAAATCTAGTTCAGCTTGGTTTCACAAACACAGAAAACCATCAGTTCTCTTAAAACACCTGGTGTTTGCCTATCAACATATCTGGAGAGACCCACCAACAAAACCAGAAGGAGTAGATAAATTATTTTCTAAATATTTCAATAAAATAGTGCACAAGGAGAAACCTTGAAAAATCACATCTCAACAAAGCACGCAATGAGCTAAGTATCTTCTGTAATTAATTCATTGCTAGCCTTACAAAGAAAAACAAAATAAGAAAAAAACAGTGCTGATTCGCTTACTGGTGGTGCATCAAATGTACCAAAATATTCATTAGTTACTCAGGGATGCTGTTTGGGATAAGGATTGCTCCACTCCAAAGCCTTTGCCAGCTCTGATGCCTGCCAAATTTCTATGTAAATGGGTTTTCACTTTCCAAGGCTAATGGGAGATCTGTTAAATTCTCAGAGACAACACAAATATTATTTTAAGCCCTATTGCTTTGACTTAAAAACAAGCTATTTTAATACTAAATCCAAAATAATACCTAATTAGAAATCCAATACTCATATATCAGAATGTCTTTGCGTAGCTCTTCATCGCAAAGGCAGTTGCAATGAATGTGAAAGATGAATATTTTTGCACAGCTTATACCAAGAAGAAAACCAAAAAGATTACCACATACTCTATATAGAATTTATTTACTGGTCTTTGTACCTGAGCATCCATTAAGAGGTGCCTCATCAATATCATGGAACTCTTCAGAGTCTCCTTTTCAGTGGGCAGAAACGGGTCTTGGTCCTCCTCCAGCGCCTTCGACTTGGTGACAATAAAATGGGATATCTGGTCATTGAGGGTGTGCAATGATTGTACAGCTGCAAAAAGAGAAAGAGCGAAAGTGGAATCACAGCAGGTAACTTTCAAAGAGAAATTGGCTACCAATTTTAAAGGGAGAAGTGAGGGTGTACACATAAGGTATGACCCAGGCAGGTGTCAAGAAGCGTTACATCCATGAATCTCTTCAACACATGTGTTTAACAGGTAACAGATTGAACACCCTCCAAATGCCAAGCCTATATGGAAATGCTTGGGGATACAGTCGTGAGCAAAACCAGACATGATGCTTACCCTTCTGGAGCATCCAGTCCTGTAGGGGACATTGAAAAGAAACAAGTTAGCAAATACTTCTATGAAGATGACTTTGAGGTAAGTGTTTATAAACTACAGAGATCAGCAGGGCATGAGGGGAGAGCTCTAGAGTAGATTTACATTTATGGTAATATAGTTGGCTATGTTACCTCTAAACAGATGGCCTCTATCATTAGGTTTTGTGAAAGGACAGTGGCCATGTTCTCCAATCAGTACCACATGTGTGCTGGGAAGATTATTATTTCTCTATAATTCATGTTGCACTTGCCATCTGACATGGTATAGATTTTACGATTTCACTTATTTTTTTGTGCTTGTTGCCTCTTTCTCCACTTTCTCCACAGTGCACCTGGTAAGAGCAGAGACTTTAAGAAAAACCTCTTTGTTTATGGTTATATGCCCAACAACTAGGAAAGTTCCTAGAAAATAGAAGATGCTCAATAAATGTTGTTGAATTAATTTCCTTACATTTCCTTGAATTAAATTTCTTTCCTTATAGAATTTCTCTAATTTTCAGGTAAATCTATCCTTTCAAACCAAGCATAAGTAAATCTTACACATTCTCAGGAAAACTACTGTACTAACTGCAATTCTGAGGATTAAGAGTATTCATCAAAAACTAGTATCCAATAGAATCACTCTGAGGGCATCTGCCTTTGACCATGAGGGAGTAAGAGGATTCAGATTACCCTCCTGCTATAAATAACTAGAAAACTGTACAATATCTCAGAAACAAATATTTTCAGACCTTGAACAATAGCACAGAACTGTGATCCTTTAGAAAAGAAAAAAGTTGAGTCCTATCATCACCAGCATTCTGCAAAAAAGGAATGTCCAGACCTCAGCATCGGAAGAGGAATCCAAGGAGAGCCCAGCACTTGACACTGAATTGAGGAGACAGAGATTGGAAAGGCTAAGTTTGCTATAATTTGCAAGACAAAGTACTGAAAAGGAAGGAATTATACAGAGATCTCTAGAAGTCTGCACAGGGGTCTCTATGAGTTGTTGGCTGAATATCAATCCTATGTATGGGTAAGATAAAACCCTACATGATCTGGCAAGAAAAAATTCCAGGAGAGAACAGTTACATTTTGGGGAGCTGTAAGCCCAATAATTCCAAGAGATATCACAGGGCCACAAATCGTTTGCACGCTCACCAGCCGAAGTAGAGGGGCTTCGATGGAATTCAGGGCATATTCAGCAGAAACTCCAGAAGGATAAAGCTTTAGAAATGAAACTAAATGATCCCTAGAATAAAGGCAACTCTAGGCCTATCCAAAAAGAGTTTAAAATTAAGCCCTGAAAGGATCAAACTGATCTGCAAGTAACTAAAATACTTGTCAGGAAAGAAAAATGAGCATTTTTTTGTAGAGGTGTAACAAAATCTAGCACCCCAAAATGCAAAATCCATAATGCTCAGTATTCAATAAAAAATTACCAGACATGTAAAGAAGCAAGAAAGTATAACTTGTAGCCTCAAGAAAAATCAGTTTATAGAAGCAGACCCAGAAATAACAAGTGATAGCATTAGAAAATATGGCTATTAAGACAGCTATTATAGATACGTTTTGAATGTTCAAGGTTGTAAAATAAAACATGATTATAATGAGGAGAAAAATATTTAAATCAGAATCAAGTGGAGCTTCTAGGGATGAAAAATTCACATCTGAAATAAAATTTTTATTGGAGGAGATTCATAGCAGATTAAAAATGGCAGAAGAAAAGATCAGTGAACTTGAAATTATAGTAATAAAACTATCTATAATGAATAAACAGAGCCTCTGACAATATAAAGCTGTCTGACATACACGCACTTGGAGTCTGAGGGGGTGGGGTGTGGGCAGGGACAGAAACAATGTTTGAAGAAATGGTGGACAATTTTTTTTCCAAATTTGATAATATTATACACCTATGGATACAAGAATCTCAATAAACTTCAGGCAGGACAAACACAAAGAAAACTACAACAAGGCATATTATAAGCCAATTGCTAAACAAACAAACACACAGTGAAAAAGAGAAAATCTTAAAATCAGCCAGAGGAAGAAAGCATATTGCATTCAGAGGAACAGAGATAAGAATGATGTCAGACTTATCAGCAGAATCTATGCAAACCAGAAAATAATCTATGCATGTTGAAAGTACTGAAGAAAAAACACTTGTCAACCTAGAATTCTATAACCGATAATAATGTCTTTCAAAAAACGAACGTGAAATAATGACTTTTTTAGATAAACAAAGGCTGAGAGAACTCATCACCAACAGACTTTCATTAAAGGCCATGTTAAATGTCTTCAGACAAAAGGAAAATGGCATTAGATGGAAATTTTATTCACAAAAATGAAAAAGAAGAATGCTTAAAAGGAGCAATATTTGAGTAACGTTAACATATTTTCTTTCTCAACTTTTAACTCATTTAAAAGATAATAAATGGTTTAAAGCACAAAAAATAATGTATTGTGGATTTGATAACATGTATAAAAGTAAAACATATGACAATAGCACAGAGAATGA
Source organism: Eschrichtius robustus (assembly GCF_028021215.1). NCBI lineage: Eukaryota > Metazoa > Chordata > Mammalia > Artiodactyla > Eschrichtiidae > Eschrichtius > Eschrichtius robustus. The sequence continues at coordinate 10,998,319 of NC_090826.1, read as the reverse complement.
GACTGGCAAATGGAAATATATTGTGATAAGTTTCATATATCATACATATATGAACGATATGTGAGCAGTTTGTTATCTGAAGGTGGACTGTGTTAAGTTAAACATGCATATTGTAAATCCTAGAGTAAGCTCTACAAATAATAAATAAACAAATGATGATTTCGAGCCATGGAGAATCAACCTTGGACAACCGAGCATAGAGTTGCAACTACAAGCCATGAAATAGGAAGAATACAGAATATGACCTCAGAGCAGTTTCTCACTGCACAGGAAGACTCTAAAATCTTTCCCTGGACTGGGGGAGGAGCTTGGCTAAAACAGAGAAAGATGGACAAGAAAGTATGGGACCTGATCCCTGCCTAGCCTGAATCCTCAACCTACAAAGGAGATGGTGAAAAACACCCAGATAGATTTGGGGATCTGAAAGCAGAGTGACTTAACGTCTTATGTCCTACCCTGGGCAGCTGGGTGGGGTAGCTTCTCAGTGCACACACGAATAGGAGGGTAGAAACTATAGCCACATGGCATTTTAAGTCAGAGAGGAGCTGAGATAGCACTACTGCCCTACCGCCCTCACCCTTCCACCTCCAGTCTCCCTTAGCATCATGGGGGCTGAAAATATCTCCAGTGAATCCAGGAGTGTCCAGAGAGAGATTCATGGACCAGATACACATCCCCAAGATAGGATAATACAATATGTAAGTCTCCCAAGAACCCAAAGAGAAGGGAAAAATAATGGGTAGGGGAGCAATTTGAATTTATTTGATATTTATCCAGAAGGTACTAAGTTTTCAACCAGAAGTGACTAAATTATATTGTCAGTGGAAATGTTGGCTCCAGGTCTAAGTTGAATTTCATTATACGAAGTTGAAAACAACAAAAACAAATGACTTTTTGGAGTTGTGACTATAAATTTTTAAACCCTCTATATATCTTCTCTCTCTTACTTGCAAACAGGAAGGTTGGGGCACACTGAACTATAAGGAAAACAGTTGAGTAGGCATCCAAATAACCTACCAGAATCTAGGACCAATCTCTGCATGATTCATGCCCAATTTCTCACCACCATCCTGCCTTCCCTTTCCCTACCTCCGAGTACATGGACATAATGTTCTCACGAACAAGCCTTTCTCCCCAGGTCATTCCAGGGATACCCCAGTTCCCAAGTCCTTTGCTTATAGACACAAGAGACACTGCTGTCAACAAAACTCATGTCACTTCTTAGAAGGGAAGAATTACCGTCAATGCTTTTCACTCTAACCAGGCTAGTGAATTTGGGGTTCTCAAAATGCATCTATTACAGGTTTTCTCTATTCTTGTTCCAGAAAATTGAGGCTCAGTAGCTAAAATATGCTCTAGGGCTTCCCTGGTGGTGCAGTGGTTAAGAATCCACCTGCCAATGCAGGGGACACGGGTTCGAGCCCTGGTCCAGGAAGATCCCGCATGCCGCAGAGCAACTAAGCCCATGTGCCACAACTACTGAGCCTGCACTCTAGAGCCCGCAAGCCACAACTGCTGAGCCTGTGTGCCACAGCTACTGAAGCCTGCGTGCCTAGAGCCCATGCTCCGCAACAAGAGAAGCCACTGCAATGAGAAGCCTGCACGCCGCAGTGAAGAGCAGGCCCCACTCGCCGCAACTAGAGAAAGCCCGTGCGCAACAATGAAGACCCAATGCAGCCAAAAATAAAATAAATTTAAAAAATATATATTTTTAAAAAATTAAAAAAATAAAATACGCTCTAATTTTTACTTTGTTCTAAATTCAGGACACATTAAAAGTGTTAACACTCCCCTCTCTTCTCAAAGAATAGACATTTTCATTAGGGAACTTACCATATTATATTGTAATCGCTTAAGAATTCATCTGTGGTAGATTTAATTATTGGTTCCCAAACTACTCCTCCAAAACCTGTTCCTATAGAGCCCTCCCCAGTGACACTCCTTGGTGGAGAAACATACCTCCTGTCTTAAATGATGTCAGGCTTTGCCATGTGACTTGCTTTAGCCAATTAAATGTGAGCAAACATGAGTCATGCCATGTCCAAGTAGAACATCATGTGGTTCCACTATTATTCTTTCCCCTTTGCCAGAATGTAGAAGACATGCAAGTGAAAAGCAAACCCTTGCTACTATAAAGCACCAAAATTTGGGGACGGGGGAGGCATTTGTTACTGGAGCTTAGCCTCTTGAATGCTGACTGCTGCACAGTCTCTGGACTAGATGGTGACTCCCCTGAAGGCAAGAATGGAATTTTGTTCACCATGTATCATGGGTGTTTAGCAAAGAAGAGCCACTTGGGAAATGTTTAATGGATAAACAAATACAGTTGTTTTGAGAGTACGGATCCTATATAATAAGAATGATAAGGATGACAGTTTATTGAGTGTCTATCATACGTCAGAGGCTTTTAAAACCTCTGTGCAGAATGAAGAGGCACTAATAATGTGGGTTCTAGGGCCAGAAGCCTGAGTTCACACCCAGCTCTGATATTTACATAACTGGGTGAACTTGAACAAGTGACTTTACAGCCCGCAGTGCCCAGCACATTGTAAGTTCTCAGTAAGTGCTGGCTGTTATTATTGTTAAAGATCTATCAGAGATGCAGAATCTGAAGCTCAGAGTTTTACACAACACATGAAAACCAAGGCCATGACTCTCCAATGCCCATTCTCACAATACCCACACTTCTGATCCAGAATAATGTCTAGTTAGAGACAGCGCCACAAGTGGGGTGTTATATACCACCAACACCAGCCAAGTGGGACACAATACAAGTAAAGGCAGGGAACAAGTCTAGAATTTTATTTATTTATTTATTTTTTGGCAAACGTAAAACAAGCAGATGGCAGAGTGCCTGGCACACAGTAAACATTTCATGTACTAAAAATAGCTAGGATATGAAGCCCTTCACCGATGACTCCCTACCTATACTTCTTGAACCTCCTCTCTCCATCTCATAGTTCCTTCACTGACAATAATAATTATTATCAATAGCATTATAACAAACATCTATGGGGACTCAACATTCGTAAGCATGGTGCCACATGTTTAACAGGCATTACCTCACTTAATCACCCTAAAAATTCTACTGAAGTGTCATTATCATCGTTCCTATTTTCCAAATGAAGAAACTCAGATTAAGTGACTCACCCAAGATTATGCACCTAGTCAGTGAAGGAAACAGGATTCATATCTAGGCAGAGCCTGCACACATAATTCCTACATTATACCACCTCCACCCTGCACACCACTTGATGCTCCATCCTGCTCTCCTTTGGGCAAAACTACTACCCTCTGGTCCCCTACCTCCTGGGGTACCACACAGAGCAATCCTAGGCATACAGAATGTCAGGCTGGCCATGGGGTATCACCTGGTAATATACTCATACTTTTAAAGGTGAGAAAACTGAGGCCAAGAAAGATGACCCAGCTACCTGAAGATGCTGTAGCAGTCAGTTTGAGAGTATGGACCCTTGAAGACGGTCTGCCTGGGTCTCAGTCTTATCTGCCCCTCCAACTAGCTGTATAACCTTGGGTGAGTTACTTAACTCCTCAGTTTTCCCATCTGTAAATGGGGATGATAAAAGTAACTACTTCACAGAGTTGCTCTGAGAATTAAATAAGACCATCTGCATAAGGCATGTGGCACAGTATCTGCCGCATGTTAAGTATGTAAAAAACATTCACTATTATGACTATTCCAGTTTGTACCTCAAGTCTTTGACTTACTGATATTAACTGGTTGCTATGTTTATAACTGAGGGTACTTACCAAATCTTTGTTATATAAGTAAGCCAAGATGGTCTCTGTGTATTAGCCTAGGTTTTTTATTTCTTCACTGCAGGCTGAGACCCTTTAGCTCAAAAGCCAGCAGGTGCCAAACTCAAATGTTTTACATCCAAATATTTTAAATATAACCCAAATAAGCAGATTGTTATTAGCTATTTAGGGCCTCTCTGCTTTGCAAACCCCGCAAAACTGTGCCCAACATTTGCTAGTCATTGATAAGATAAGCCCTGGGACATAAAGACCCCAAGACCCTGCTGGTCTCTGACCCAGACTCCCCACTGTGCTGGTGTGTGACATCACCTAGACACATAAGTTCCCTCCAGGACCCCTCCCTCACCGAGGAGTTCCTTGCCCTCCTCCCCTCTGAGTATTGACCCCCTGCACTTCTGGACAGTGTCCTGCTGTGAGAGACTTCCCAGTATGCAAACTGCCAAAGGGTCATCCAATAAAGCCCGTGTGTGCTACTGCCACCTAGTGGTCAGATCTTTTCCCTCGATGAACCCCAAGATCCCTTGAATCCCCTACATTACCCATTTGTCTCTTCATTTTGTATCCCAGTTACAACTAGTTCAGTGCTTCATACAAAATGAAAACATAAAAGCTGCAAGTTGAATAACTGGAAATAATGACACAAGGTCCTCCTATATGCTAACCTACTCTTCAAGGCAGGTCACTCTGTTTTTAGGCTGGTGTAATGGGTACTTTATGTATTTGTCTGGTTACATCTATTTCCCTCTTCCTCTAATAAAAGAAACTCTCATTCCCTTTTGTGCAAACACCCATCCCCACTTGTGGTTCATGTAGGGCCTATCCCACTCCCAGGTCCTAGAGGAGAGCACATAATCCAGACCTGGCCATTCTAAGCACTTCGTCTCCCTGGAAACAGTGGTTGGTCCAGGAGAGGACTTGTGACCTAAACATGGCCAACAAGATTTAATTCCAGAACCATCTGATAGAACTATTAAGAAAGAGAGTCCCTCTTTTTCAGTTGAGTTTGATAAACTGGTAGGAATGTGGAGCAGCTGGTGGTCTTTGTAGCCATCAACTAAGGAGCCCCAGCCTGAGAATAAAATCAACTGAGTAAAGAGGCAATTCTCATCCACAGACAGGGAAAGAGATTCTTGACCATATCATTACAGCATCAGGATTCAGCCACAGACTTCAGTTAGGTGGATCGTTAAATTCCCTTCTTTTCATTAGACCATCTGGGTTGGATTTCTGTCATTTGCAATCAAGAAGTCCTGATTACTATAAAGAAGCCTGTACTTTGTCCTCATTGTAATAGTTATTTATGTGAATACTTCTTTAATGTCTGCCTCCCTCTGTGGCAGATTAAGGAAGATCTTAAATGTTACGAGAAGAACCAAGGAATCTAGCCATCTGCCACAAATGAGGCTTTAGACATGTGGTTCCAGCCATCTCAATTCACCCCAGATGAGAGCTCAGTCACTCTGGAGCAGAGCTGAACCTCTCCTCTGTATGATACCCAAACTTCTGGCCTACAAAACTGAGCATAACAAGGTGTTGATTTACACCCTCCATTTGAAGATGGTTTGTTATGAAGCAATGGATAACTATAAGTTCCATGAGTCCAGCAACCATGTTTTTTGGTTCTTCCCTGTATCTCCAGCTCTAAGCACAACACCTGGCACACAGTAGTGCTTGGAAAGATAAATATCTGTCCAAAAGAAAAAAATGAATAAATAAATGAAGGAAAAAGCCAGCTTCACTCCACTTTGTCCCCTCCACCAGCCCATCATCCTAGAATCAGGTGTTATGCACATTCTTCTCCATTTGGCCTATAAAAATCTCAACCAAATAATACTGTTCTTAAAGTATATGATGGATTATGGAATGAAGAACCATATATATGCTTTCTCACTTACCTGAGTTTAGGAAATTGAATCATAAATTTATTTGGTTGGTGGTTCTACATGTGAAATGATGTTAAATTTATTTCATGTTATTCTGGTCTACAAATTTGAAGAAATATGTATTTCTATAGCAGGCTTATTTATATGAAGTGCTCATTTGAATTTCACCATATATTAGTAAGTATTTATTTAGGTTTCAGATAAGGGTAGCACATTCATGGGTTGGCAGAAGAAAAAAAATAACAAGTTTCAATATTTTATGTCATTAGCAAAAATTGAAGGTACACATAAAATTTCTTAACATTTTCGGAAGACGAATAACAGCTTAGCATACTGTGCCTCTGTTTTTATAGATCAGATGAAGTACAGACATGAAATAATAATAATATGACCCTAAACACTCATTTTATGCAGATGAGACCAGATGTCACTGAGATGGGCTATTGTACATTTTTACAGAAAAATATACCAAATGAATCATATCATAGGGCACAGCCCTGACACAAGAAGCTCCATGGATTTTATGATCTTGCCATTTATATGGTCCATAGATATGAACTAAAGATCAAATTTATCCCTACATGTTAAACAACCTTTTGCTTTTCGTGTATCTCAAATTCTTTGATGTATTTTGCATTAAAATGCTCACAAGTTTCCAATTCTTGCTTTAATATAGTCTCATTAAATAAATGAAGCCTAAACAATTCAGGTATTTCCCCCCATTGTTGTAATAAAACTCATTCTGCAAGTCAAAGGTTGATGCTGGGATCAAGGATGTAGAGAAATTGAAACCCTCATGCATTGCTGGTGGGAGTGTAAAATGGTGCAGCTGCTCTGGAGCACGGTGTGGCAGTTCCTCAATAAGTTAAACGTAGAATTTCAATGTGAACCAGCAATTCTAGTCTTAGGTGTATCACCAAAAGAACTGAAAACAGGTGTTCAAGCAAACACTTATCCATGAACGTTCACAGCAGCACTAGTCATAATAGCCAAAGGTAGAAACAACCCAAATGCCCATCAGCTGATGCATGGATAAGCAAAATGTAGCACATTCATACAATGGAACATTATTCAGACTTTAAAAGGAATGAAGTTCTCATACATGCTACAACATGGATGAGCCTAAGAAAACTATACTAAGTGAAAGAAGCCAGTCACAAAATGCTACATATTTTTTTTTACACAGCAGGTTCTTATTAGTTATCTATTTTATACATGTTAGTGTATACATGTCAATCCCAACCTCCCAATTCATCCCACCAAACCCCGCCCCTGCTTTCCAAAACCCTTTGGTGTCCATACGTTTGTTCTCTACATCTGTGTCTCTATTTCTGCCTTGCAAACCTGTTCATCTGTACCATTTTTCTAGATTCCAGATATATGCGTTCATATACAATATTTGTTCTTCTCTTTCTGACTTACTTCACTCTGTATGACAGTCTCTAGGTCCATCCACGTCTCTACAAATGACCCAATTTCATTCTTTTTTATGGCTGAGTAATATTCCATTGTATATATGTGCCACATCTTCTTTATCCATTCATCTGTCGATGGGCATTTAGGTTGCTTCCACGACCTGGCTATTGTAAGTAGTGCTGCAGTGAACACTGGGGTGCATGTGTCTTTTTGAGTTATGGATTTCTCAGGGTACATGCCCAGGAGTGGGATTGCTGGGTCGTATGGTAGTTGTATGTTTAGTTCTTTGAGGACCCTCTGTTTATATGAAATGTCCAGAACAGGCAAATCCACAGAGACAGAAAAAGCAGATTTGTAGTTGCCAAAGACTATGGGGAGAGAGAGAGGGAGGGACTGCTTAGTGGGTACAGGGTTTTTTTCCACAGGGATAAAATATTATGGCACTAGACAGCAGTGATGGTTACACAACATTGTGAATGTACTAAATTCTGTTGAATTGTACACTGTAGGATGCTTAAATGGTAAATTTTATGTTATGTATATTTTACCACAATTTAAAAAACGTTGGGTGACCAGCTCAAGATTGCAGACATTAAAAATATATATATATATATTGGAACATCCTCCCAGAATCAGACAATTGAGTGGTCCTTGATATGCAAGGATAACACTTTGGACCCTTCAACTGCAGTTTGTCTGACGGCAAAATGCAGACAGGACCAGGTGTGTTACCCTGGCACCAATGGAAAAGACATAAATTACATACCTGGTTAGGTATAAAAGCAGACAATAAAATCAACCCTTAAAACCGAGGATCTGACATGCTGATAATGAATCTATCACCAACTACTTTAAATGAATATATTTGCAAGTAGGCCCAGAGTGACGTGGTGGGTGCTGAGAAAGGCATGTGTGTTTAGATGCAGAGCAATAATGCAGCAGAAGTGATAACACAGGACCAGACAGAGGTGCAATTACATGGAAGAAGTCCAGGCAAGGTGGTGACAGAATCAGGCCCTGATGGAGCCTGCAGGGCTTGAGAGCAGATGGGCTACAAGTTGAGGGGAAGCTGGAACCGGTCCCAAGGTGGGGGATGAGTTTAAGGCCACACCATGGAAGATAAATGTGGCCCAGGGCCACACCCAAACCTGTGGCCAGAGAGAAGTATGGGGGAGGTCCAGCCTGCCTCCCACTGAAGGGGGGCCTTTTAAGAGCCTTGGGTTTTGGAGTCAGAGATCCAGAGTCCAAGTCCTACCTCCATCTGTTAGGAGCTGTGTAAAGACTTCACCTCTCTGGGAATCACTCTTCAAATCTGTCACATGGAGGTAAAGCCATCTCTACTCCACAGTCATGGAGCTTAGACTAATTAATGCAAATAAAGGAGTCAGACAGCGCCTGGTCTAGAGTTAGTATTCAGTGATAGTACTCAGTTCTCATCACCATGATTATGACTGTGGCCACTGCCTAATTCCCGTGAGCCTGGAGCAGGCCTGGTCCTGACCTGACCCTCAGAGTCTGCCCTGCTGCAAAGGGCAGTTCTTGGGGATCCATGCCCTGGCAGCATCGAAGGATCCCTGGGAGTCAACCCCTGTCCATTCCCACAGCCCAGTTTTGTCCCCGACGCCATGACCCCCTTTTTATTTCACTCCCAGACACTGGGCCTAGCCAACACTGCCCAGCGGTCTGCAATAGGGGCTGAGACACGGGGTCAGGTGAGCTGGCTGGACATACAGCGTGGAAACTCTGACGTGGAAACGTCCATATTCTAGTGTGTGGTCTGGTTGTCGGAAAGGCAGCTAAAGAGGCAAAGAAACAAGAGAGCGAGAAATGGTCAAGACTCAGAGCAGCACAGAGCAGAGGCAGGCCTGACACATTTCTTTCTTTTTTACAAATTTATTTATTTATTTTTGGCTGCGTTGGGTCTTCGTTGCTGCGCACGGGCTTTCTCTAGTTGCAGCAAGTGGGGGCTACTCTTCGTTGCGGTGCGCGGGCTTCTCATTGCGGTGGCTTCTCTTGTTGCAGAGCACGGGCTCTAGGAGCGTGGGCTTCAGTAGTTGTGGCTTGTGGGCTCAGTTGTTGTGACTTGCGGGCTCTAGAGCACAGGCTCAGTAGTTGTGGCACACGGGCTTAGTTGCTCCGCGGCATGTGGGATCTTCCCGGACCAGGGCTCAAACCTGTGTCCCCTGCATTGGCAGGCGGATTCTTAACCACTGCGCCACCGGGGAAGCCCCGGGGAAGCCCCCACCTTTCTTATCTGTGGCTTCAGTCCATCCTGACACCAAGCTGCGTTTGCCCTGACCCCTCATGACAAATTCCCTCCTTTTCCTAGTTAGCTTGAATTGGTGTCTACACCAAGAGAGCCCTACTTAATACAAGGCCCACATCTGGACTTCTTTGTACTCCTTACACCATTTGCCCTTTTTTTCTCAAGGCTTCCCGACTACACAGGAACGATGCGAATTTCTTAGGTTGGTGCCGTCCATGCCTTGCTCAGAGGAAGGTGGAGGTAACGACAGAGACACCAGCACTATGGATGGTGGCAGCTGCTATTTATTAAGTGCTTACTGAATGCCAAGCATTATGCCGAGCACCTTGCATGTATCCTCACATTGCACCTTCATGCGACTCGTGTTTTAGGTACTACTGGCTCCATCCTTCTGTTGAGGAAACTGTAACTGCTCTCTCCATCCACCACTGCAATGTGAAAGCTCTTTGCCTGCCAATCCTGCCCGTTCCCTTCAGAGTCTGCACAAAAGGCTACCTCCACTGGAACATGGCCCTGAGCAGGCTCAGGAAACAGCAGACAAGCTCCAATTTGCACAAAGATAATAAATAGGTGCTTTCACTTTCCATGTCTCCCTCTTGGTCCCCAAACTCCATACAGAGCTAAAGAATTCTCTATCACTCTGCAGTCACACCTAGATGGGATCTAACCAAGCACTGTTCCACTGGCCTTCAAAAAACGCTTCTCTTCTCTTTATGCGCAACCTCCCAGTATTACCAAGGCCAACTCCACTTCAACCTAATAGAAGCCGCAAGGGAATAAATTACAATAAAGTCACCCTGCGAGAATGGATTATGACAAAATCGTGTAGCCGGAAGACTTGCCTCGGCATAATGCTCAGATTTTCATTTGAATGTCATTGTCCAGGGAAAGACTGCAATGAGAAAATGGACTTTGGCTCAGGGAGAAGGAACTGGAGCCAAGGACGTGTCAACCTTACAGTGACAGAAGATTGGATATGGTAACTGGGGTCCTGATGGAATGTGCTCTCCATTGGCGGGAGGCTCCCATCACTCCTGGAACCAATTAATTTCCTGAAAAGAAGCTGAGAGGCCATCCTTCTTTGATGGTTTGGTGCAGTTCACACCTGATAGACACCCTAAGGTGGGTTTTGTGGCTCACAGTCTTGGCTGGCCTATTTCTTCCATGCCCCAATTCCGGTCTGGAACTCCACCCCAAGACCTTTCAACTCTTCCCTCCCTTATCCTCCCTTATTTCTCTAAATTCCACTTTCCAGATGTTCTTGGATTCTACCTTTGTGTTCAGTGTAAGGGCTTGGCGTCACTTTTCCCATTAACTACTGGTCTCCCCCGTGCTGGGATGGAAATGACTATGTCCCCCCTCCCCAACTGCCCTTGGTACCCTTTCAGGGGCTGGGGGTTGGGGAGGCCATTCTCTCTATCACAAAACAAACACCATGAACTATGGAATGGAATACAACATTCACATGAAATTTTAAGACAAAACATAAGGTTTCAAGGAAGGCTTCTGCTCTGTCCTTTGATTTGGGTTCCTTTCCTCTCCGGGAGCTGTATATTGAAGGCAAAGTGTGAGACTCCTGGAGATTATAACCTGAAGTCCTGGAATATCTCAGCCTTTTCCCACAAGGGTGGCCTGTGTGGTCCTTGGGTCCTTCACACAGAAATTGCAACCTACTCTTCACTGTCTAACTGAATCCAGCAAAGATTTTCTAAAAAGTCTAAATTAAAGAAATTGGTAAAGCAAATACGTTCCCAAGTATATAAAACTGGAAATAAATCAAACATATGTGAATAAAACCCAAGGACCTGCTTTTAATAACAGATAGTATTTGCAATTAGTATGTCAATGATACCTAAATAAGTATCACTAAAATGCTGGGGAGTGAAAAAAGAAAGTTGAACTCTGTTGCAATTCAAATAAAGTAGCAATTTATTTACTAACCACTTCATAATAAAAATAACTCTTATTTACTCAGAGTAATCTTATCATAGTACCAACTTCCTGTCATAATAAAAACAACAACTCCTGTTCATTAACACCTTCTGTGTCCCAGAGGATCCATGCTTATTATGTGTAATGTAAGAATTCTTACAAAAACATGATGAGGGTCTGATGACCTGTGTTTTGCAGATGAGAAACTTGAGGACAGAGACATGACTTGCCCAATGTCACACAGGCAATCAAGGGCAGAGCTTGCATGCAAACCTGGTTTTATCCAACTCTAAGGCCCTGGGGCCAGCATGTGAAAGCATCACCAAAATTTAAATTGTTTTAAATTGTGAAATGAGATGTACCCTGTTAATTTGTTTTACTTTGGGATGCTGAGTATCCTTCCTCTGGCCTTACTACATTCCACGCTGATGTCAGCTCTCAGTACCACTGTGAAAATATCTGCAGGAAGGTATTCAATATCCTAAGGCAAGACAGTAGTCACCCTTCGTGAAGAGCTTGTGTGGCAGTCACATGACACTCCTCTTCCAGCACTGACTGTCTGCCTGGCCCACTGGCAGAGCCCCGTCACGAGCTTTCCCCTAAGACGCTGAGCTGTGAACGAGGCAGACAAACCTAAGCTTTCAGGCAGCTATAAAGGAGCAGCGCTCACCCAGAGGCGAGGAGGACAAGAGGGGCAGCTCCAAGTCCAAGGATGTGGGCGACCACAGACTGTTCTTTTCAGCCACCCTGAGCGGCTTCCTTTGCTTTGAGGGGCAGCGCAACTTCAACACCTGACGTGCAGCGGCTGTCGACATTTTATTATGCAGGGCCAGATGCAGAATTGTGGAGCTCAAGGACACAATCTGCATGCAAATGCGAGTTAGAAACTCCCAGGGACCTGAGCGCTCTGTGGACTGGACGGGAGGCTTCCTGCCAACAGTCTACGCTGAGGTGAGGAGCACAGACCTGGGGAAGCAAGTTGCATGTTAAATAGATCCTGTGATTCTGCTTTTGGTGGGAGACATGGTACTGGGGTGGCGGTGCTACACACAGCAAGACAAGGGACTGGGGGCCCCCTGAGAAACAGGAGCCTTCCAATGTCCCGAAGTGGAAGAAAGTTTAAACACTGAAAGACACGTTCCAGAACTGTCAGAAATACATAAAACCAGCTATGTTGATGGGACACATAACTCCTGGTTCTACGCGTTTAGTGACAGATTTAAAATTGCACAGACGGAATCAAGGCAGACAGTCTTAAAAGGAAAAACTACGATCCTTTTGCCGTAATTTAACATGTAATCATGATTCCATTGAACCATCTCATAGACAGACCAACAGCATGGGAAAAGGATCTACAACCTTCCCTGTCAATATTTTATTTCAGGGAGAGTTACTTGCAAAAAATCAAAATAAATATCCTTAGAACCAAAATGTTCCCAGCAACGCGTCTCCCTCCTTTATTTCAAGAGGGAATTCATGGCCCCTGGGAGGCAGGCTGTGGCGGAAAGCTTGCACCGTCCATGTCCATCCAACGGCGTGAATTCTACCACCACGTGCTTCGAGACATGCTTTCCTCTCCCCATAAATCATTTTATTGTAATGGACCAGCCTCGCTAAGAGCCCAGGCAGAGGCCAATCTAGCAATGAATCAACTAATCAAGTTTCTGGGCGGCATCAAGCCCTGGGCCAAGTTTCAATGACTGCAAGAACCAATCCTACCCACAGAACTTGAAAGTCTCTGTAGGGGTCACGCTAATTGTTCCTATGTAGAATAGGTTTGGGTGTGAGACTGGGGGTGGCAGTGTTCAAAACAATGTTGTAATCACTTTAAGGAAAAAGAAAAACCACAGTTAATGGGGTTTTCCCTTCTCCAAACAGACGGTGCAATTCATGGGCCCATGACCCTTGGAAAAAATAAGAAGCGTAAGCTAAATTGAGAAATTTGGAGACCCTGCAATATTTTATTTAAGCCCTAGAAATTGTTCTTAATTCTCGGCTAGCAGCAAAATTTATCGAAGAAAATCTTGTTGTTTCTTTTTTCTTGCTCTTGATTTTAATTCCCATCTATGCTATTTAATTACATTTGGTCGGGCTTCCCTGGTGGCGCAGTGGTTGAGAATCTGCCTGCCAATGCAGGGGACACGGGTTCGAGCCCTGGTCTGGGAGGATCCCACATGCCGCGGAGCAACTGGGCCCGTGAGCCACAATTACTGAGCCTGCGCATCTGGAGCCTGTGCTCCGCAACAAAGAGAGGCCGCGATAGTGAGAGGCCCGCGCACCGTGATGAAGAGTGGCCCCCGCTTGCCACAACTAGAGAAAGCCCTTGCCTCAAGCTCAGCAGAAAACCACTTTGAATCTCAAATAAATTTTATTTTTAGCATAGAGTAACTTATAGATTTATGGAAGGGATGAAGAAACCAGTTAGCTTGGACTCATGTTTTTTTCCCCAGATAAATGTTTTGTTTGAAAGACTCTACATTTAGTTATTCAGTCAACAAACACAGTGGCATTGTGGTTAGAAGTCAGGCTTTGGAATTTAAAATTATGGCTCGTCTACTTGCTAACTACAGGCCTTGGGCAAGTTAGCAAGTCCTTCTGAGCCTCAGTTTCCTCATCTGTAAAGCGGAGATTATAATATTACCTATTTCAAGGATTATTGTGAGGATTAAATGAATTACTATACTAAAGAGCTTACAACAGTGCCTAGTCTGTGGCAGGTACTCAGTGACTATAGTTTTCCTTTTATTACTACTGATACTTCTACTGCAATAAGGGTGATGATAATGAATGCTACTGTTGCTATTTCTGAAGTTCCAAATCTATAGCAATGGGCACAATAAAGACATCGTCTGCCCTCATGGAGCTTACAGTGTAACAGGAGACTGACCGTGAACAAGTAATTCACCTGTAAGGAGTCCTGTGAATCAGAGTACAGAAGGCCATGGGAATGGGAGACACGCACACAGGCAAATACAGATCGGAAACATCCTATGGGCTCACACTGACAATTTTTTTTTAAATTAATTAATTTATTTATTTATTTTTGGCTGTGTTGGGTCTTCGTTTCTGTGCGAGGGCTTTCTCTAGTTGCGGCGAGCGGGGGCCAATCTTCATCGCGGCGCACGGGCCTCTCACTGTCGCGGCCTCTCTTGTTGAGGAGCACAGGCTCCGGACGTGCAGGCTCAGTAGTTGTGGCTCACGGGCCTAGTTGCTCCGCGGCATGTGGGATCTTCCCAGACCAGGGCTCGAACCCGTGTCCCCTGCATTGGCAGGCAGATTCTCAACCACTGCGCCACCAGGGAAGCCCACACTGACAATTTTTTATTACCTACCATGATGGTGTACTTATGCATCTGCTCCCTACCACAGTACTAAGAAATCCACACTGAGCATGAAGCGTGCTTAATTTTTATTGCTTTTGAAAATATTTCTTTAATAAACCTGTTTCAGACTTTCAATTAGAGCTAGATGGTTGAACCCATGAATTGACCTCCTCGCTCTCCCAACATCCAACTAAAATGATGGTAATTGTATTGCTTTAAAAGACAAAGGAATCCACGGGACAAAGGAAAAGGAGAAAAGGTTACAAAATCAAAATTTTAGAGGCTTAAAGCAGAAGGACAAGCAGACCTGAAAACCCAGAACCCTAAGCCAGGGGAGGGGTAAGCTGAGAAGCAACCTGGTTGACCGCAACCGGAGGGAATTCAGGGCTGAGAACAGGACACCTAACTCAAAGTCAGCCTCCCTCCCCACGTCTACACGGCCAAGTGGCTCCCCTCACCACCCAGGCTGAACACTGGGGACTTACTCTCTGAAAAAGATAACAGAGTGAGTCTCTGGACTGGGGGACACCACGCACAGTTGAAGGCAGGGTGCCTTATAAAAAAGAAGGCTAAGTTGGATGATATATTGAATGTTGAGATACCCCACCTTATTCCCTAATGCATCTGATGGCTTATTCCCATCTGATGAGGAAGAGGATAATGACATCACCTATTCAGTGTTTATTTTGTGCCAGGGACTAGTCTCAATGCTTGATGTAGATTAAATCATTTAATCCTCATAACGCTATTGTTAGGTAAAGGTAGATTCTACAACTTTACATATGAGGAAATTGTCCTCCATTTTACATATGAGGAAATTGAGGCACAAAGAGGTTAAGCTACTTTTTCAAGATACACAGTAAATGTTTGAATCAGGGTTTTAATCCAGGTCAATAGCAGATAGGATGAGTATACCCAAGGTATGAGACTGACAGTTGTTCTGGGGACTGAACCAGCCCAATAGACATGAGCTGGAGACGTTGACATAATGGATTCTCCAGTGAAATGGCACAGATTACCTTACAAAGAGGCCCACCGTCAACAAGCTTCCCCTATGTGCTTAGAAATTCCAATGACCTATTTGATGTCTTCTCGGAAATATGAGTGAGCAACAAAGGACTACCAGATATATGAGGAAAACCTTTGATGAGAAAGGAAGGAAAATGGAAAGAGGGAAAGGAAGGGAGAGAGGGAGGGAGAAAAGAGAAGAAAAAGAAATGAAGCAGCATGGAGGGAAGAAGAAAGTAGGAAGGAAGGAAAGTGGGGGAAATAGAGATTTTGCAGGGTGATGAAAATGTTTTACAATTCCTGCTAATATCCATACAGAGTATATCATTCTCAGATATTGTAAGAGAAGGGAGTAGGAGGTACAAACTACTAGGTATAAAATAAATAAGATACAAGGGTGCAATGCACAGCACAGGGAATATAGCCAATGTCTTATAATAACTTTATATGGAGTAGAACCTATAAAAATATTGAACTACCACGTTGTATACCTGAAACTCATATAATATTGTAAGTCAACTATACTTCAATAAAAAAATAATAAATAAAATAAAATTAGGAGCTGTTTCCCAAAAAGCCATGGGGAATTATTCCCAATCCTTAAATTCTAATAAGGAACAGTCAACCTGTGCCTGCTGTGGTTTAGAATTTGCATGGTCCAGGGACTCTCGTGTGCTTTGCAGTCCCCCACTTTATGAACAAGAGTGTCTCCAGCAGTTTCCCTATGCTTGTCCCATCCTTGTATGTGTGGGAGGAAGATAACTTGCTTCCTCAATTCACAGGTCTTTAGACTGAGAAGAGTGACACTAATAAAACTGTACTTAAGAAATTATATCTGGACCTGATTTAGATGACAGATTTCAGACTTTGAGCTAATGCTAATGGGATGTTATTAAGGGGGGTCTTTGGAGGGAGACAGTGTAGTGTGCACTGGAATCATTAGGGGCAGAAGGTGGAATACGATAGCCAGCCTCCAAAATAGCACCCAGTGATTATCACTTACTGGTATTCACACCCTTGTCTGGTCTCCCCCCACACTGAACAGGGCTGGCTTGTGTAACCAATAGGATATTGTAGAAGTGTCGGAGATGGACTTCCAGAATGGGATGACAAAAATCACTGTGGTTCCCACCTTGCTCTCTCTTTGATCACCCAATCTGTGGGAGACAGCTGCCCTGTTGGGAGGAGTCAAACAACTTCATGAAAAGGTCCATGTGCTAAGACACTGAGGTCTCCCGCTAAGAGCTAGCACAAACTTGCCAGCCATGTGAGTGCACCATCTTGCAAGGAGACCCCTCAGCTCCAGTCAAGCATCCAAGGACTCCAACCAAGCCAGCCAACACTATGACTGTATCTTCAGGAGAGACAGTAAGCCAAAATGACCCAGATAAGACACTCCAGAATTCCTGCCCTGTAGATATCATGAGACAATGAAGATTTGTTATGGATTTAAGCCACTTAGTTTGGATGTGATTTTTACACTGTAATAGATAACTAATACAATGATTTCAATTCTTTTGTAGTCTGCAGTTTTGATTTTGCTCCAACAACCTGACAAAACCCCATCTTCTGTGCAACTGTACTCTTAAAGCCTTATTTTTCAGAAGCACTTAATTCTGCCTATTCTTTCTTCATCTTCTTCCAGAGTAAAGAAGGAAGGTTCCATCTACCAGGGAAATGGTTTCGGCACTTGTGTGCTTGAAGGACAACTCATAACACAGCCACCAAGATTCCACTGAGACACAAAGATAAGTCCTCTTATCAGTGAGGAATTATTTCCACTGATAGAACTGGGGAAAGATATAGCTTTTTATTTGTCATCAGATACAACCTTCTAAAAAAAACTCATACAGAAAAAAAATGCAGCTTCAAGAAATGGTAGCAGTTGAATAGTCACCCATCTACTGAGGATCATTTAAGAGGATTTATCTTCCATGGGAAGAGAAAGATAAAATAAACTGGGACCCCTGAATGAGCTCACAAATTCACTTACTCCCAGATCAGCAAGAGCTGTAAGGCATAAACTTTATTAAAGGACTTAAGAAATGGACAAAAACAGAAAACAAATGAATCAACTTCTCTTTCTTCAGGATGTCATTATACTTTCATTCTTTTGTCTTTCCATAACTGACTCTGTAACATTTATCCCACATCAACAACTCTGTCTTGCCTCCAAAAAGAAAGTTTGTCATTAGAGACCTCTTCAACTTGGGACAGCCAGGGTGGCAGAAATGGGTTACAGGTGTGATGAGGTATTAAGCTTTCAGCCCTCAGGGTGGCCAAAGCCCCAGGCAGGTCACCTCAGCCTTCTTTCAACCCTGTCTATTTATCCCAATTTTCTATAAAAATACGATCACTTTCTCTGTGTTCTAAGAGTTGGGGAGCACTGGTCCACAGAAATCACTGTTGATTTGTTCATTATACTAGAAGTTCTATGATGAAGGGGATCATGTTTTGCTTGTGTGGTTGTTTGTTAATTTTCTCCACATCCAGAGTGCCTAGCACAAGAGTTGAAGACTCAGTAAATGATAGTTCAATGAATAATTTAACCTGCTACAAGATCAACGTGAGGAGTAATAGCCAATTCCTGATAGCCAGGCACGAAAATATCAAGCTGATCATTTTCATTGCTTCTAGGGCAACACACTGTTGCTTACCTTTAGAAAAGGAATTGTAACAGGGAAAACATCTAAGACCTTTCTGGGCACTAAATCATAGAGAATGTGTCCTGAAAAAAAAATTAAAGCATGTTTCAAAACTACTAGTTTAGTGTCTTGTTGAGGATAATATTGAGACCATCGAAATTACTTTATCTTGACCACCCACATTCCTTTAAAATTTATTTTTCCTCTGTAATAGGAGACAGAATTAGTAAATGAGATGAATCACTACAATGCCATTAAAAATGATATTGTAGAAGCAGACTCTATGTCATGGAGAAATATTTCAAAACAGTGGGAACAGTGTGACCTCAATATGTAGTTAAACTGAATGGGGGCCACACTATGCACGTGGTTTTGTAACATAGGTAAATATACATATATAATTGAGTATCTGTATATCTATATTTCTAAGTATAAATATATATAAACTTTACAGGGTTTATCCCTACTTAATGTTATTACCTGTGACTTATTTCCTTCCTTGCTCTATCTTTTAAAAAAAATGTTCCACATTGAATATACATTGGTTATGCTATGCAATTAGATTACAGTTATTTAGTGACTGTATTAAAAATAAAAATGAAGCTACTGCCAGTAATTACTAGAATGAGTATAAGCCTGTCTACATCTGGTGATGTCTCCTTAGTTATCTCCAAGTGAGGTCAAAAAGCTGCTGTTGCATTTCAATGGTTTGAGGATCGGCAATGGGAATGTGGAATTATCTCTCTCCAGACACGGATTCTAATAATAGGTGCAGGCTGGTCTGGTACTTGATACCATCTTTTCACAGGCCCAGCTGTATTAACACACAAATGGACGTGCAAGATATAGGAACTGTTTCTCAGGGGATAATTCAGAGGAAAACGCAAAAGCACAGATTTGAAAGTATAGATTTCCGTGGCACAATAGACTTGGAAGTTCAGAGGGCGTATGGCTCTTTGTTGCAAGGCCAAGCGAAAGAGCATAGGTTTGGTTCACACAGAGACAACTCCTATTGTTTCCGGAAACCTTCTACCATAGAGGAGTATTAAATTGCCCCTGAGACACTAAGCTGATACTAGGATTTCAGGTTGTATAAAGTTATACAAGTTACTTGGCAGCAATTTTAAGCTAAGCCACTCATGGTAGTTAATGCTATGCAAATCATTAACAAATAGAGGGGTGGGATTGTGGTACAGTGGAAACCACACAAGAGCAGTGGTCAACAAGGCCTGTTGTGTAACCTTTGGCAAATCCTTAGTTTCTGTAATCCTGGATTTCCTTAGCTGAAAAATGGAGATAATAATGCTTACAGGTAATATGGTGTCTGTAAGATGAGATGATGCTTGTGAAAATGCTCTGA
Source organism: Eschrichtius robustus (assembly GCF_028021215.1). NCBI lineage: Eukaryota > Metazoa > Chordata > Mammalia > Artiodactyla > Eschrichtiidae > Eschrichtius > Eschrichtius robustus. The sequence goes on along the minus strand of NC_090826.1, from coordinate 10,978,706 downwards.
GAAACCATAAAGTGCTGGGAAAATATAAAATACTATGTTGCTGCTGTTATGACTACAACTGCTGTTGGTATCATCATTTTCTGAATTCACGGAGAAATATTTGGCCCAGAAGATTTCAGGATATAGTATTTTAATCATTAGAGAGATGAATTTTCCTCTAGTGGGCCTTTGAGTTGTTCTGAATGCAAATCACACAGAAGTGTGCATCTTTGAAAACAACATAGTTTCATTCAATGTTATAGTCTTGGCCCTTCAATTAGACTTTAAAAACATTATGGTATTTGATCAAGAGGATGGGCTAATATTTATTTATCTCCTTGCCTTGCTCGTTAAAATGATGGTAGGGAAATTAAATGAGCACAAACCCACAGTCATGAAATGGAGGCTATCAGCAGCTTAGAGATGACAACAAATTTCTGCATGATATCAATCGGATGATGTAGTGGTGACTAAAGAAGGTTGCTCCAGGAAATGCAGCATCGAATAGGCCAGGTAATGGTGGCTAGGAAAGGGAGGAGACACTGAGCCAAAGCAGGAGCTCCTTTGCTCTGTGGATGTCTGTAAGGACTCAGGACTGGACAACATCACAACAGAATGAGGATGTACCTGCAACAGGGAGATTAACTGAAAGATTATGTGTGGAAGTTCCCACCTTCACTCCCAACTACAAACACCCTGCAGCTAGGCCTCAGGTGATCAGACCAAAAAACAAAAGCCAAAACAACATCCAATCAAACAAACAAGAAGTGGACATGTTGCTGTCAAAGGAATGAATTTAACTCTCTGAAGAGAGTAAGTTCATCTGATATGGATGTTGGCACCCTAAAGCAAAACTGCAGAAATTCTGGCATTTGGGGGGACTCTGGCATAATGGTCGGCCCCACCTGTTCACCATAGAGCAAAGCCTGCCACCCACATATCCATAGTTCCTCATCTGCTTTTTCACCTCCTCACTCTTCAACATAAGCAGATCACCAAGGGTTTCCTGACATTGAAGGACAGCCTGAAACATGAAAGAGACATACACAGAACAAAACAATATGGCCCTAGGGGAAACATTTTAGGAGCAGAAGATGACATACAAAAAAAAATAATAATAAACCCAGAGATTCCAGATTATATTTTATCCATAAAACAAGAAAAGGTACTGTGACAAAGGGACAATCGAGAATAAGGAAAAACTCTTGGAAATTAAAACTGTTATTGCCAAAATAAAAATTTAAAATAGTGGCTAGATTTTAAAGGTATCTTCTATCAAGTAAAACAAAAAGTCAAGGAAAAGATGAGGGAAAATGTAAGCAACACAGAGAATATGCCAAAAGTCACAGAGAAAGAGAAGAGGGATGATAAGAAAAGCAAAGACGAAGAAAATCATCAAAGAATAATGCAAGTCCACATCACAGAACTAGAAGTTATAAAGTCTTAGGTTTAAAGGGATCCTTACAATAAATGGCAGTAATAGTAACAATAGCCAAAGGTTATTGAGAACCACTACATACCAGGCACCACTTTTAAAAGTTTTAAATGTAGTGACTTATTTTGTCCTCTGAATAAATCTAAGCAGTAGCTACTATTTTCATCCCCATTTTACAGCTGAGAAAATAGAGTCACTGACTGGTTAAGACACTTACTCAAGCTGGTAAATACAACAACTGGGATTTAAATTCAGGCTTGCATGATCCATAACCTACATTCTTAACTATTATACTATACAATCTAAAACACCCTCACTTAGACAAATCATTTGTAAATTTAAGCAGACTAAAGATGAGGAAAATATCCTAAGATCTTCTGGTGGAAAAAAAAATTAAAGGTTACCAAAAAAAAGAATGAAAATCAGACTGGTATAAATCACTCTCACCATCCTATAATGTTAGAAGACCATGGAGCAGTGATTTCCAATATATGAGAAACAAATAATTTCAACCTAGAATTCCATACTCAGGCAAATTATCAATAGACTCTGAGGACAAAATAAAGATATTTTTGGACCCACAAGGGTTTTAGAAAATTTAGTTCAACATCTTCTTACTTTAAAAGTTATTGATTTCTCTAGTAAAGGACGACTAAAATTAGAAAGAAAAATACATGGGATTCAGGAGGAGTGACTACACCCAGAGGAGTATTAAAGGAAAAGTGTTAAAGGAAAGTCATGATCCCACTATGAAGAACAATATGAAGGTTCCTTAAAAAACTAAAAATAGAGTTACCATATGAGCCAGCAATCCCACTCCTGGGCATATATCTGAAGAAAATCATAATTCAAAAAGATACATGCACCCCAGTGTTCAAACTCTTAGAGGAAAACATAGGCAGAACACTGTATGACATAAATCACACCAAGATCCTTTTTGACCCACCTCCTAGAGTAATGGAAATAAAAGCAAAACTAAACAAATGGGACCTAACAAAACTTAAAAGCTTTTGCACAGCAAAGCAAACCATAAACAAGATGAAAAGAGAACCCTCAGAATGGGAGAAAATATTTGCAAACGAAGCAATGGACAAAAGATTAATCTCCAAAATATACAAGCAGCACATGCAGCTCAATATCAAAAAAACAAACAACCCAATCCAAACATATGCAGAAGACCTAAATAGACATTTCTCCAAAGAAGACATACAGGTTGTCAATAAACACATGAAAAGATGCTCAACATCACTAATCATTAAAGAAATGCAAATCAAAACCACAGTGAGGTATCACCTCACACTGGTCAGAATGGCCATCATCAAAAATTCTACAAACAATAAATGCTGGTGAGGGTGTAGAGAAAAGGGAACCCTCTTGCAGTGTTGGTGAGAATGTAAATGACACAACCACTATGGAGAACAGTATGGAGGTTCCTTTAAAAACTAAAAATAGAACTACCATATGATCCAGCAATCCCACTACTGGGCATATACTCAGAGAAAGCCATAATTCAAAATGACACATGCACCCCAACGTCCATCGCAGCACTATTTACAATAGCCAGGACATGGAAGCAACCTAAATGTCCATCAACAGATGAATGGCTAAAGAAGATGTGGCACATATGCACAATGGAATATTACTCAGCCATAAAAAGGAACAAAACTGAGTTATTTGTAATGAGGTGGATTGACCTAGAGCCTGTCATACAGAGTGAAGTAAGTCAGAAAGAGAAAAACAAATACCATATGCTAATGCACATATATGGAATCTATAAAAACAGTGGCAGGACAGGAATAAAGACGCGTACGTAGAGAAAGGACTTGAGGACACAGTGGGGGAAGTGGAAGCTGGGACGAAGTGAGAGAGTAGCACTGACATATATACACTACCAAATGTAAAATGGATGACTAGTGGGAAGCAGCCGCATAGCACAGGGAGATCAGCTCGGTGCTTTGTGACCACCTAGAGGGCTGGGATAGGGAGGGTGGGAGGGAGGCTCAAGAAGGAGGGGATATGGGGATATATGTATACATACAGCTTATTCACTTTGTTGTACAGCAGAAAATAACACAACATTGTAAAGCATTTATACTCCAGTAAAGTTAAAAAAAAAAAAAAAAAAGAAAGAAATAGAGTTATTCCATGAAGGTAACCAAGATAGGAGCTAAAAGGGACATAACTATTATGTCCATATATCCAGAGTCTCAAGAAAAAGTTACATCTCAGGTACTTTTTCTCTGGAAAGCTCTAGAAAATGTGGTTCACTAAAGTGAAAGGAAGACATGCTATCCAGGAACTAGGGGATCCAATACAGAGCAAAAAGCCAAGGGAACTTCTGCAATGATTATAAAGGGAAACCTCAGGACAATGGCTAAGCAGCAGACCCAGAGAGCCACCAGTCCAAGTTGACTAGGAGGAAAATGAAAATGAGAGATGACTTGATGTGCTTGGACAAATTTGGAGGAGATTTACAATTACAGATGAGAGCTGGGAGATGAACTGCTGACAGTTACATAGCAAAACCAAGGAAAAAATATAAGGCAATTATAAACTCCAGGGAAAACGAAATTTGTGCAAGACAAGAAGTACAATAGTAACTCGGTTGTTAACAAAATGGATACTGTCCTATTAACAGAAACCCTGAATAGTTATTTCATTAAAACTCTGATATAATCACATTGGAGGAATTGAGAAAGTGAGGATAAGTTTGTGTATGTGTATGTGTATGTGGAGAGGCAGGGAAAATGCAAGATCTAAATCTTCACTTTTCGCAGTAGAAAATCAAAAATATGTTAAACCAGAAAATAACAAAACTGTAGTATAAGTATGCTCGTTAGAAATATGGAGGTACGTAACTGAAAAAATAGCCCAGAGTTGAAAGTGGTTTTCTAGGAAAGCAGTACTAGAGTAGGTGGAGAAATTTGTAGGAGGATGGTGTTTTTTATTTCAAGATTCAGAGAATTATCTGACTTTTAAAAATTATGTACATGTATCCTAAAATAAAACCAAAAGTTAGATTAAAATTTTCAAAATTATTATATGTTATGGCTCAAGTAACCATGCTATTTTTATCTAGATATTCTCAATTAGGAACCATTGTTCCAAGCAATGTTCCCTGGCCCTGACAGCAGTCCAGTGTCATTGCCATTGTAGGGGCCAAGCTGAGAGCAGCCTTGGAACCCATGCGGGCCTCATTAGGTGATGTCCCCATAAGTGCTCCATCCCTGAGATAATTACCATAAACTGTGACTCACATTGATCTCAATTAGACATGCCCTTCCTTTCAGGGGCATAACTGTGTGGTGGCAGTCCAGCCAGAAAAATCAGTGAACACTCGAGAAGAAACGTGGGCCCATCTAACTGAAGGCATGAACACGCAGCTCAGAGTGGCTTCCTCTAAAAGCTGAATTATCGAGGCAACTCCTACAATTCAGCACCCTGAGAAAATGTACTTTGTCGAGTCAAGGGGCCACAGGGTGGAGAAGGGATTTCACCATCTTCAATGGGTATGAGAGGTCCTCCAGCTCCAGTGGGCCCATCAGTCTCACGTGATGATGTCTACGAACATGAAGTGAGACAAATATGCAGAAAGTTCTTCCCCTCTCTAAAGAGCTAACAGCAAATGCTGGGGGCTAAAGAGCTTTCAAGCTGAAGTGCTTCCTTCACTCATGGGTCTTGGCAGGGCCTCGAGAAATGCACTCTCCCTGCTCTTCCAGGAGTAGCAACCACCCCACATAGCAGGTAAAAGTGTGTGTGCTGTACATCTTTCAAAATGCATCAAGGCTCTTAAAAAGAAAGTGCTTGCCCAGTTGTGTGCAATGACACTGACGTATTTCCAAAGGCTTTGCTAAGAAGCTCAAGCTCTCCATCTATTTACATTTCCTGTTAGGAACAACCTAGTAGCTAGAGCTAAGATATTTTTAGACTGTGTATTTTATTGGAATTTTAAACGCTTCTAACTGTGAATGCATGGGCAGGTATTGAAATTGGTGGTTTTAAAGATTTCAAGCAGACACAGCTGGACATCTCAGTTGAAGGTAGCATTTTCCTGAATTATATTTTGTGATGGGGACACACTGGGGCCTTAGGTTGAACCTATAATTCTACCTCCATCTGGTTTTAAGGCAAGCCAAAAAAAAAAAAAAAAAAGAAGAAGAAGAAAGAAGGAGAGGAAGAAGAAGAAGAAGGAGGAGAAAGAGAAGAAAAGGAAGGGAGGAAAGAGACAGAAAGAAATCTTGGTTCCAGAGTAGTTAAATAAACTTATATGGACTTCCCATCAAAAGTGTACCCTTTACAACAATAAGAGAACAAAAAATGAAGCGAAAAATCTCCAATCCCCACAAGTATTAACTCTTAACATTTTCACTCACAGCCTCAAACTTAACAGCGTCCAGCAATTTTCCATCATTTCAGTAATGGCCAAGACACTGAAACATGCAGTGATAACAAACAAAAACATGCCATTATCCATGCACAGGTATATAGACTCACAACACAAAGATTTTTCTCTAGGACTTTAAAAAATTGCCTTCAGTTGCATAGGCTGTCAAAACGCGCTTATTTTTCTTCCGATTTTCATTCCGTTTGCCCTAGGCTAAAACTATTGACAGTCCAAAGGAAGACTAGACCCCACTGGGTCTCAAATTATTGAAACCAAATGGCTTCCAGGTCATTTTCCCTCTAACTTCAATTCTCTGAGGCCCACAGGCTGATTTATATGGGGAATTTGTTCCACCATCATCACTCTCCCTGAGAGCTCTGGCATCACCCCGAAGATCAAAGGAACTCTGGGGCTTTTTTTGTAAATGAACCCTTTCTTATGTCTTGTTCCATCAGCAAGATACATTTCACCTCCCTAAGAAGCCCTATGGGTCTGACTCTGGGAGACGGTCTGTGTCAACAGGTGGGCATCGGAGACCTCATGCACACGTGCCTCTCAGGCCACGAAGCCCAAACACACGGCCCCATGAGAGCTGGTGGCTAGGGTTACCTGAGCTATGTAAAGGCTCGTGTAACCACTAGTGGCAAGCCTGTCACTTTCTCCAAGCCACTATTTTTAGTTCTTTAATGATAATCACTTCCACAGCATCATGGAGGAGATCCAAATGCTTCCCCACAATTTCCAGGTTTTCCAATTCCTTTTCTGGGAATTTTATGGGGAAGTTTAGAAGACTGATCTACAAACAGCTTGGCAGGAGAATTAAGCGGCCAGAATGACGCCTGAGGTGGAGAGCTATTTGGCAGTGCACAGATTCTTGGCATCATTCCTCCAGGGCCTTGGGGACCACCCTAGCGGGGCTTGGACATCTGCCCAGAATTGCTGAGCGGAGCCTCGTTGACATGCCACTCATTCTTGGCAGGAAAGATCCGGAAGGCATCGGTCTGCAAGCATCCTCTCTCCTCCGCTGGCTGCCAAGGATTAGACAGCATGCCTTTCTTCTCAGAGAAGGAGGACACCTTCCCAGTCAATCTCCTATCACCTGGGCAGGTATGAGTTTGAGCTGCTTATCCTTAAAAGGCATTATGAGGAAGGACCCAAATCAAACCTTCAAAAGAAGCCAGAAACTTCTAGGGAGGATTTACACTGAGCGTAAGACCCACAGGTAGAGTGGGTTTAAAGAACTTGTATATAACAAGGAAAATGTGTTAAATTTTTTAAAAAGAGGAATTGGGTTATTTTTCTTTCAAAAAAGTCAAGGAGAAGGAAGAAAATAGAGGAGAGCAAACAAAGAGGGGAATTCCTCTCCACATATACCAGGGCTGTAAATTAATTCTATTATTATCAGAAGGAAATGGAGAGCACACAAACATTTTCTTGGGGCCTTAACATTAAAGTGTTTTCATCTTTATATTTAACAAGATCTTCAGTAACAATAATTATTGTTTCACTGTCTGTATGCCAGGTCTTAGGCTGGGTGAGTTAGCTATATTACCTAATTTAATCTTCATAACATGTACCTTAGATATTTTATCAAATTTAATCCTCTTATCATCCCAGTTTTACAGATAAGGAAGCTGAGGCCCAAAAAGATTAAACAGTTTGTCCAAAATTACACTTTCTAATTCATGGGGCCATGATTCAAACCCACTTCTGTTTAATTGTAAAGCCCCTTCTTATCTTGTAAGTTACTATCCCGTAATCTGCCCCTCTAATGAGAAAAACAGTCAAGTTTCTTTACCTTCCTCTGTGTTAGCTCCTAGAGCAAGTCTCATGTAGAAAACTTACGTGGGTGCCCATATGGCATGTCAAGGAGGGAGCTAACCATCCTTCCCCCTACTCAACATGGTGGGCATGCACACACACACACACACACACACACACACGTCTACAATCCTCTCTTCCACTTTCCCAATTGCTCCACACTTAATCAAAAGTCCTCTTGACCATAAGGAACTTTAGAGAAAATTTTATCCAATCCTTTCGCCTCAGGGTTAAGGAAAATCGAGCCCCAAAGTATGGCTGATGCCAACTTGGAATTCAGAATTCCTCTTCTCTAGATGATGTTCTTTACACTACACTCCAACCCCCACGCCCTGGCGGGGCACTGGGTAGGAGGCAAATATAAAAGGTGACGGACATTGGCCTCTTCTCCAGAGTCTAACTGTCTAGAGGAGAGAACGTATGAGTTTATCAATAACTGAACTATCAGGTCGGTAGAGTGTACTGGGTGCAGCAGGAGTGAGACACAGCAACGGGGCTGAAGCATCAGAGGAGGGAAAGGTGACCTCCAGCTTAGCAACCAGTGAAGTATTCAGCAAAGAGATGGGGTCTGAACCAGACTTGGAAGAAGCAGTAAGATGTGAACAGGAGGTGATGGAAAGGACATTGGCATGAAGGCTGAAGACACTGATTTCAGATACGCAAAACAAAATAAACAAAAACATTTAAAATCCAATCGGTTTTGCCAGAATGGTGACACACCAGCCCTTATCATAACCGCCTTAGTCCCCTCAGGCTGCTATAACAAATTACCATGGATTGTGTGGCTTAAACAACAAATATTTATTTCTCACAGTTCTGGAAGCTGGGAAGTCTAAGATCAAGGCACTGGCAGATCTGCCGTCTGGTGAGGGCCTCCCTCCTGGCTTGCAGAGGCTGCTTTCTGGTTGTACCTTCACATGGAGGAGAGCAGAGCTCTTGTGTCTCTTCTTATAAGGGCACTCGTCCCATTCATGAGGTCTCCACCCTCATGACACAATCACCTAAGGCCCCCCACACCCTAATACCATCACATTGGGGGTAAGAATTTCAACTTATGAATTTTGGAAAGATGCAAGCATTCAGTCCATAACAACAGTAAATAGCTTGGTTTATCACATCAGCCTGCTTTCTCTAGGCTCCTAGAACCTGTTCTCTGTGGTGGCCCACTAGGGATGAGGAAGGGGCTGCCGTTCTTCTGGGCAGCCCAGGTCCTGCAGGCCTGACCTGTGCTCATGGCAGCTGCATGCATAGAGACCCTGACTCCACTGATGTGGGATTGCCCATGCATTTTTTTTTTTAATTGAAGTATAGTTGAATTACAATGTTGTGTTAATTACTGCTGTACAGCAAAGTGACTCAGTTATACATATACATGTGTGTGTGTATATATATATATATATATATATATATATATATATATATACACACATATATATATATATACACACACACACACGCATTCTTTTTCATATTCTTTTCCATTATGGTTTATCATGGGATATTGAATATAGTTCCCTGTCCTATACAGTAGGACCTTGTTTTTTATCCATTCTATATATACCAGTTTGCATCTGCTAATCCCAAACTCCCACTCCTACCCTCTCCCACACCCCTCCCCCTTGGCAACCACCAGTCTATTCTCTATGTCCCTGATTTTGTTTCTGTTTCATAAATAGGTCCATTTGTGTCATATTTTAGATTCCACAAATAAGTGATATCATATAGTATTTGTCTTTGTCTTTCTGACTTAACTTCAGTCAGAAATCTCTAGTTGCACCCATGGTGTTGCAAATTTGCCCATGCATCTCTGAGCCCATCAGATCAGGTAGTTTGTATAATTCTAAATCCTCCTGAACCAATCACATGAAGTTTAAGACTAGATCCACCTTTAACATTAGAAGGACCGTGCCTGCTCTGCATGCGGCAGCACTTGTTAGTATAAGAAACGTGGGGCTGGGGACTTCCCTGGTGGCGCAGTGGATAAGATGTCATGCTCCCAATGCAGGGGGTTGGGGTTCGATCCCTGGTCAGGGAACTAGATCCCACATGCATGCCGCAAGTAAGAGTTCGCATGCCACAACTAAGGAGCCCTGGAGCTGCAACTAAGGAGCCCACCTACTGCAACTAAGACCCGAGGCAACCAAATAAATAAATAAATATTTTAAAAAACACAAAAAGCCATGGGTCTGGGCTCATTCATTCCACTAGTGGGAGTAAAGATGCCTGGAGAAGAAAGAACATGAAGGTGCCCTTTTAAAATTTGAAAAGGCACTAAACATGCCCTGGGTATAGAGGGTGTGAGGGAGAAGCTACTGGGAAATGAGTTTAGACTCTGGGATGAATGCTGTTGCCTTCCCAGTATCTGCTCCCCTTCTTCATTCCTAACAGAATCCCAACATTGTTCAGATGTCCTCTCTCCCCTTTATAGGAAACACCTCATGGTAGCTCCAGGAGAGGCTGATTAGTCTGACGGAATCCCCCCTTCCATTAACTGGTTCTGGAATAGGCATGAGACATAAATGTGCTCAGTGAGACATTAGATAAATTCTGCTGGGGGAAGGGATGTTTCTATGGCATTTTTCTTACTCTTAAGAGGAAGTCACAGAAAAAGCTCATCTTTCTTCTTCCCTGGATATGGTCATATCTGGATGACTCCTAGATCTGCTTCATCCATTTGGCTACCACCCTGAGGATGACAGGACAAAGAAATGGAAAGAACCTTGGTCCTTAATGATGTCACCAAACCTCTGAATCAACCAGCCCTGAAGCTTACCCTGCCTTGGAACTTCCTGTTAGATGCTATAATACATGTCTATATTACTTAAGTCAGATTCAGGCAGATTTTCTATTGCTTGCAAATGCAGGCATCTTAACATATAGGATACATGTACACACACACACACACAAACACACACAAACACTGCAATACTTATTTAATGCTGGACAAAGCATTTTACATGGAGTATCTCATTTAATCTTTCCAACAACCTTGCAGAACCCATGCTAATATGATCCCCATTTTACAGATGGGGAACCATAGCTTAAAAAAAGTAACTCCCTTGTGCCAAATACATATCTACTATGTGGTACAGCCCAGATACACACCTAAAGCCCTCGAAGAAAGAATTCCCTCATGTTTAGGCCCAACCAAGTTTGGAATGGGCTGCCTGGAGAAGTAAAGATGAAAATGGCTCACATTTGTCAAAGGCTTACTATGCGCCAGATACTATTGTCAGGATTTTACACATCTGGACCGATGTGACCCCCACAGTGGTCCTGTGAAACAAGTATTATTATCTCCATTTTGCAGGTGAGGAAACCGAGGCACAGAGAGGCTGAGCAACTTGCCCAAGGACACCCAGCTGGGAGGTGGTAGCAATAGGATCTGAATCTAAGCAGTCTGGCTCCAAACTCTGCATGCTCAAGCCCTGAAGGCATAGGGTCATCCCTTGCAAGGAACCTGCCAACCAGACATCTCCAGTTGTGATAGCAGGTGATTGATGACATGCCAGGAAGGGCCAGGACAGCAAAGCCACCCAGGGCAGCAAAACCGCCCAGGGCAGCTGGGTTTGCTGACTCACGCACCTGGAGAGAGTGTCTTGTCTCTTACTGGAACTCATGATCTGGATTTCAGGAGGGTTGCTCTTGGCTGCTTTGAAACCCAGAGGGGAACTCATGGGTCTAAACCTGCCTGACATCTTATCTGGTGATAATGACTCCACCCGAGCAAATTCTTAAGGGCTGGGCTGGGCTTGGATAAATTCCTAGGAGCTTTGGCTGGGATCTCTCTTTAACAAAAGCATTTCCCTCACACCTCGCAGCAGCTTCCCTAGCCTTTACCCCTCCTTGGGCAAACCAGGGGCAAGTTAGTTCCTGCCTCAGAAGACAAAGAGGAGAAATCCTTCTTGAGCTTCAAAGGAAACTTCTTATCCCAGAAGGGATCAGTGGCCTGGCTCTGGGTGGCCTTTAGTGATTCCCAGCCTTGACTCCCATCCTGTCCTCCTGTTACTCTGATGGTCAGCCTCCTCCTCCTGCAGCCCCAGTCCTCAAACTCTGCCGCAGAGCTAGCGACAGTAATTACTGATGCCGGGGTTCATCACGGGTTCTTCCCCCTTGGGCAGGGGATTGGCAAAGAGCAGCAATTTGGAGCTTTCTGTTTACAAACAAACTACCCTTATAGACACTGAGCCAGGTGGCAGCAGCCGGGGAAAAGCGCCACATTCCCACCCCCTGCCCTCCCCCTTCCTCGCGGCTGTCCTTTTGCAAAAGCTGTGCATCCAAGACCTAGTGGGTCAGGGCTGAAGGAGACTCTCAGGGGTTTATGGAATGCCTTTCTGCAGCATTCTGTCCTATTTGCACGACTAAGGAGGATTTTGCTGCTGATGAACTATATTTCAACGCAATGTCCCGCTTGCCTTTTCTTTCAGATGATTTGCAGGAGTTTAATGATACTAATGTGCCAGGCCCTGGGTTAAGGACTTCATAAGCTTCACTCGAATCACCTTGTTTAGTTCCATGGACAGTATGTGAGGTGGGTACTGTCACAGTTCCTGCTTTACAGGAGAGGCACCTGAGAGTCTCAGCAAGGCTGGACAATCTGCCCAATGTCACAGATTGGGGGTGATCCAGGGGAGGACCTGCTGTGCCCACCTGAGCTGGGGATCCCAATAACTCTACATACTGCTTCCCCCAGAGGGAGATTCAGTGCAAACCAAACGGCCACCCCAGAAACTGACACACCAGGGAGTTTTACCTTCCCACCATAACAGGTTCCTCAGACTTTGCTCTCTGAGACCTTAACTGGTTACACAAAGAACCTCATTCCCCACTTTTCCTCCCCATCTGCATTTCCTGTCCCTCCTCGTCTCCTGCCAAGACACCAAGGAGAATCACTGCTTAGGATCCAGCCAAAATAATACCAGCTCCCCACCTGGCATGAACCAAATTTATATTAGGAGCTTTATGTTGTAAAAGCATTCCTCAGAGCAAGGTCCTAATCTCCGTGACTTCAACCAGCTCCCCAAATTTCAGCAAAATTATGGCAGATACATCCCTTTGGAATCTTTTGAGCAGGTTCCATTTTTGATTCGAGATGGCAAATTAATCCACACATTAAATTTAAGCTATCGGTCTGCCTTCTCTCTTAGAAGTAATTCCAGTTTGGTCAAAAGCAGCACTCCTCTCCTCTAAAAGTTAGGGTGGGGTGGATGAACAGAGAAAAATGAAACACCCAAGTAGGCTGCTTAAATAAGAACTTGCTTCATTCTGTCAAATAATGAGAAATTAAAATGGTTTCCGAGTAGAACCTTCAATGCCTCACAAGGGGACTTTATGAAGAAAAATCTTTGCTGTTCAAGATGCTTGTGAATAATATCACAGTCTTCAACCTCAAAGGCCCCAGGATTCCTGAAATCTTTGATCATCTAAATTTAGCTGTTTTCATAAACATTTCAGATAGCAGGCTAATTTTTATTCCCTAGAGAGCCTCGTGCAGTCAGACTGCAAGTCCAGGAAGAATGTCAACTTTTAAGAAATATCCGGAGCCTTGCCAAGACTAAGAGCCAGACACCAGCTAAGTTGGCTGACAGCAAATCAGTGGAATTACTCACTGTCCCTTGAAGAGGAACATAAAATTTTACTATATGCTGCTTACAATTCAATCGATAATTACTGAGCAGGTAATGTGGGCAAGGCCCGCTTTCAGGGTGCCATGGGGGAAGCAGAGATGAACCAGGCCTAGGCCCTGCTTTGCAGTTCAGTAAGAGAAAGAAGATATGATCCTATCTAATAAGGTGTGTGCGTGCGTGTGTGTGTGTGTGTTATGTGTACGCACATACACGTGTATGCATGTGGGGAGCTGGACACTCTAAGGATAATTTCCTGGAAAGGTGGCATTTAGTCTGAGATTTAAAGAATGGATAGAACTGTAGGTTATTTTCCTATCTTTCAACTATTCCTTTTTATTGCTGTCAAGTTGTTTGTGCAATTAATGACAATCAAGCAGGGGAAATTGGGCAGGAGATGAAGGCCAGTATGCTTCAAGAGTACCATGAAGACAGAGGTCCAGAAGCCGGAAAGCCCAAGGTGGTGAGTCATTCAGGAAAAGACATGCTGTTATTATCTTACTTTGAAAACAAAGTCATGAATGTACACTTTTATCCACCAGTGTTACGGTGTTTGGGCACTCCAACTGGCAAAAACACAGATTTCTATCATTACTCATGGAATTTCTACTAAGATGAAATGGTGATCTAAAATAATGGCCTAGAGCCCCTGGTGTGAAGTCAGCCTGTCTGGAGAAACCTTAACTCTACTGTGTCCTGGCAGTATGACCTTGGACAGATCACTTGATCTTTTTGAGTTTCAGTTTCCTCATGCCTGATTCGAGAATAATAGTAGTGCCTGCCTCATAGGGTTGTTGAGATTAAATGAAATAATCCCTCTAAAAATGCCTTGCAGATTGCTTGGCAGAACGGGACTGTCTTATGAACGTCCGTAGTTGTTCCATCATCCAGGGATGAGCCCATGAAACTATTGATCTGACCGTACTGAACTATTACATGATTTTTTTAACCACGTCATTTAATAAAAATAGGCAGTGATACCCATATTCTATCATTTTACTTCATTTTACCATTTTATATTATCTGGGTTTGATCTTCTTGAAAGTGGAACCCCAGGCATAGAGATAAGGAAATTGACTCTGATCGCCTCCCTAGCTGGAGAGTGGAGGTATCAGGCTAAATCCTAGAATGTCTGACTTAAAACCACTTATTTTTCCACTACTTGATACAATCTATTAAATATCTTAATGTCACGAATGTTATTAAGATTCATTTCGTAGCAGAAGCAGAAATAAGAAATGTATTGTCTCACATGATGAATAGTCCACACTAGATTTTCAATCCCAGCAGGACTCAGAAGCCAAAAGGATGTGATTAAGCTGGCTTCCTGCTGTCACATGCTGCTGCTTGTGGCTTCATCCTCAGGCTCCATGTGGTAGCAAGTGGCTGCCAGCATCTCCAGGCCTATGTTTTAAGAGGCATTCCAAATGAACCACCTGGGTGTCCATCCACAAACCCATCATGGTGGCCGGTAATGGGATTATGCCAATTGGCCAGGCCAGAATCACTAGCTCGTCACTCAACAAACTCTTTGCAGAGGGGCAAGAGGACTCTGGCCAAAAGCAGATCACGTATCTCACCACTTGTCCATCCAAGCCTCACCTGCTGAACATGGAAGTGGGGCTGGCTCCTCAGAGGTCATTCAGGCTTCTGTTACCAGGAGAAGGGACAGACACACTGGGCAGGTCAAACCAACATTTGTCCACTGAGGAACATTGTACAAAAGGAGTCAACATAAAGTTTCGATAAGAGTCAAGAGTTAGCCATTACTAGGTAATGCAGGAGGAAAGTACTTTCTGATTATTAGAGAGTCATACATAGGTCCTCTACTTTCAAATAATTGGAACATCATAAAATATTCTTCAAGTGTGACCTCATAGGATGTTCGCAATATCTTGACCCAGGGTTATCTTGTCTACATCCATTCTTATTGTGATGGGTCTGACCCCATCTTTCCTGCTGTGCTCAGTTGATGGAGTGACAGGTAAAGAAGTCTAATGACGGGGTGTCAGGAGGGGGGGTGCCTAGAACCACAGAAGGTCCTAGAAACCATATCATATAAAGAGTAGTTAAAGAAACCAAGTGTATCTATACCGGACCAGACAAAAGAAGACCAAAGGTAGACATGCTAACTATCTCCTAACATTTTAAGGGCTATCATTCATGGGGAAAAAAAACACTGCTAATTCTATATTCTCTTCAGAGGCAGCATTCCAACTGATGTCTGGAAGTTATAAGAAGGCAGATTTCTGGCTCAACAGAGGTACAGTAGATATTTTTCAGTTTTGTTCCCCAACATGCATCCTTTCTTTTTTCTGGTAATAGTAACCTGATTTTGTTCTTGGGTGATGATTTCTTCCATTCTCAACACACGTAGTTTAAGCAGCTTCCATTCCCAGCTTCAAGGACATAGCCTGTGATCAAGGTTTAAGCCAAGCAGCTCAGTCCATGCTCCAGGCCACAGTCCCTGGTCAGTGATGGCAGACAGTTTCTATAACCCTCGACCCACCTGTGATTTCATCTGAGCCTGGGCGCCCACTTCCCAGAACATTGGTACCATTGCTCCTCAAGCACCAGCCTTGTCTCTCTGCATTTCTGCCTCAGGTCATTTTCTGAAGCCCACTTCCTACCCCAGCTCATTCGGTCTGAGTTGAGGCACCTCAGAGTGGCACAGGGAAAGGGTAGAAATGGCCTCTAAGGATAATCATCAACCAACAGGGACGCAAGATGGAATATCAATTGACCCATTGTCGTGTCCTTCAGAGGAACAATTCCGAGACACAGTCTATGCAATTTCTCAGAGAGTCCTGGTCCTCAGTAGATGGAGACTTGTTTGTTCATAGCAATAACCAGTTCAATAACATAACCTTTATTATCTTTTCCTCCTTTACTTGGCTCACCTCCCAAATTAACTACCTGCACTCAAGTTCTAGTCTCAGGCTCTGTAGGTGTGTGGGACCCAAACTGAGACATTAAGGAACTGATATATTATCCAGTTTGGGCCAATGGGCTTCCCCCAAATTAGGAAGGAGCCATTGGTCTGATGTCATGAAAAAAATGAGCCTGAATTTGTCAGAGGCCACTAAGTAGAGCCTGAGAATGGAGCCAACTAGGAGGCAATAGCTCTGAGATGGGGCCTGACAATATACTTTGAGCCCTGAATCAAGCTGCACCTGAAGCCCATCCTACCTGGAGTCTTCAAAGTATGTGAACCAAAAAAAAATTCCCCTTTAAACTTAATTAGTTTGAGAGATTTTTTTTTCCCCTACTAATTTCAACCAAAAGATTCTGAACCAAAACCACAAAGAAGTAAAAAGTTTCAAACTATTAGTACTAACAATCAAAAAGTCTGGCATGAAAAGTGTTGAGCTCCCCATAGCTGGAGAGATTCAGGCAGAACACAATCAAACATGCATCTGATGTGTTGGAGGTCTTCCTTCCACACTGAATTAATTTGAGGTGTTTGGGAGGTAAAACTACACAAATTCTAAGATCCATTTCATCTCTAAAGTAGCTGATTGACTGATAAAAATGAAATGGTGCACAAGAATCTGGCTAAGAGGAGACCAGGTGACAGTGTTTCTTACTTTGTCCTTTCTTACTCCTCAGGCTGCCATTCTCACATTGTCATTAACCGATGACATTTCATTGGTGAGTTATTGTTTCTCCTACTGTCTCCCTACCCTCTGGCAATCTGGATTGCTGATCCTTATTTCAAGATTTTCTGCTCAGAATTACATAAGTGCTTCATCCTCTACTCGTATCCTAGTGTTGACAAGACAATCAGCTCACACAGCATTAACATAAGGACTCCCCCAAAATACAGCTTTCACTAAAGAAGAATCAGCCGAACTCAGAGGCAGTTAGAAGAGGGATCCACAGCTTTCTGGTTACTCATAGTAACCAGTTACTCATAGTAACTCATACTCCAAACAATGTACTTTCAATCGAGTTTAGCCTAATTACCATCTTGATGGCAGGAGGTTCAGATGTGCTATACACAGATTCACCAACCTCCCCCAAAGACCTGCTCCAGCAAGGCATGCTACATTAATATTTATTTTTGCAGCATTAGCATGCATTAACCAAATGAGTCAGGCAGCAGGAAATAACTACTCTGAGAATTTTTTAATTTAAAAAGAATGTCCTATTAATGGTGAAAAATACACCAACAGACTCTTGTTCTTAAGGGTGACATCCCACCTTGCATATAGTACGAGCTGCCCAACACGATTATTAGCTGGAGCAGATTACAGATGGGAGGAAGTCCCCATCGATGGCTGGATGGAGGGACACCAGCCACTTGCCCCTGCATTTGGAAAAAGAGACCATAATTCTGTGCCCAGAGCTGCGTGAAGGAAGACAGAAAATAAGGAGATAGGTGACATCTCCTTAAACTTTTGACCAGGAAAAAACTTTTGACCTTTGAAAAAGGAAAAAAGCTTTGAATCAGAAAGCACTAATTCAGTTATGGCCAGCAGAAAGAAAATAAAAATAAGAGACAGACATACTGACAGTCGTAAAATGTAATTGGTACGGTTCCTGAATCTTATTCATTAAAAAAATATTCTATCTAGTAAGCTATTATATGTACAAGCAAGCAAGTTTGCTTGCTCTATTTGCTCTATTTGTTCACTTTCTTTCAATTATCTGCATACATAAAATGTGACAAGGGCTGCCTCTCTTTTAATTTATTTTTCTGATCTGATGAGTTGCATCATCAGGCAGCAGAAACATGAAATGTTTTCCTTTGCACAAAGGCTAGCATTTTGGTAAACTCACAAATGGATAGAAACACACAGATTCATTCTCTCTCTCTCTCTCTCTGCCCCTCTCTCCCCTCTATCTTTCTTTCTTCCTATTTTCTACCTGATGGCCTTTCTTTTCCAGTGGCTGCTGGGAAAATGGAGAGGTTTGTCACAACTGTCACAAGAAGAACATGGAGAAGATTGATGGGATGTGCTGAATGAGCTCCAACAAGGATGCCTTCCCCTTGAGGCTGCAGCCCCAGACTCATTTTAGTTCTGGGAAGACACAGCACAGCTCCACAGATGGGCAGCCAGCCAAGCACCACCCTCCTCTTACCAAGTCTCTCCTAGGAAAGTGAAGGATCCGGGGAGAATCTGGGAGGAAGGGGTAGGCACATGGCTGTTCCCGCCTTTCACGTCCCACTTAATTAAGCCTGAAAAGAATATCCCTGGACTTGGCTGGTGAGAAAAGGAACTGGCATACTGGCTGGATTTTTAGGATCGGCACCATGTCTGCTAGACAGGGTCACAGGGACCACTGTCAAGGGCAACGTGGGGTCCAAAGGCCAGATGTTTGTCTGGCTTCTCTGCCGCTTGACCTCCAATTAAACATCCCCTTTCACACCCTTCTTTCTAGGTACAGAGACCAATTCAACTTTGAACGCAACGTCAACAAATTCAACTACACAGATATGTCCCTACTATGTGCTGGGGTCGGTTCTGGGCAGTAGGCTGTGAAATAAAGTCTCTGTCCTTTAGGAGCCCGTGGTTAGCAGGAGAAGCAGGTACATAAGTAAATGATTAGGAAACAAATGCATCAGCGTTACCAGCTGTTGGGTTTTTGCTGAAACCTCTGCAAGACGGCGCGGCCAAGTTCAGGCAAGTCAAAGTTCTCACAAGTTGCATTTCTGGTGCCAAGAGGGCTTTGTGCTCTAAATTCATGATCCACCGGGGTGTCGTCAGAGGACACCAACCCTGCCGACACCTTGATCTTGGACTTTCAGCCTCCAGAACTGTGAGGAAATAAATTTCTGTTGTTTTAGCCACCTGGTCTGTGGTATTGCTATGGCAGCCCAAGCAGACTGATACAGCATCATTTCTTCTTATCCCATCTTCCATCCAGAAGCCAGGAGGCTGAAGAACTTGTTGACCACATCTCCCCACTCTGGCTGATCATTGAGGAGCACAGAGCCAGCCTGAGGTGCCCCCCTCCACTGACTGCACCAGGAGCCGAAGCACCAAGGCAGTGTAGCACTGCCTCAGTCCCATGCAACGAAACACCGGCATCCAGCACACCAAGGAGACGCCGCCCTGCCTGCTGTTCAGAGACTAGCACTGAGCCCTTGCCCTGACCAGCAACTCCCACTGAGTTCTAGGCACTCTTGGACTTTATATTCCAGCCCCACATTCCCATTCAGCCTCTGGGGGCTTTGAGGTTGTAGGTTCTGTACCATCTTGCCATCTCTGACCGTGGTTCCTTCTCCTCCTGCCCCCATTCCTTCCACTCGATGTTGGGGGGACCACCCAGCCCTCCCAGCACCATAAGCTGACCTGTTCCTTCTGTCTATGTCACAGCATTCACCCACTTCAAAACCTCTCTTCACTCCACACTGAACAACCCATGAACAGAGAGCCCAGTGTGTCCCCAGCACCTACACGAAGCCTGGCACACAGTAGGGGCTTGATATATATTTTGTGATCAAGTTTGTAGATTGGAGAAATAGACACAGAACAGTTTTTCTTTAATAACTGTGTGTATTCTTCTCAAGGCAGGACTCAAGAGACAAGTGATAGCATGTCGGATTACTTACTTAGAATGTAGTTTCTCTCTTATCAAGGATGAAGGGGTGAGGTTAGAAGACCCTGCAGCACTTTTTGACCAAATACAGATATAGATGAAAGCACAGCATCCATGGCTAATTTCCCCTGAGTGAGAAATACCCTGTCACTATTAGCATCGAATCTCCCGGCCTCCTGCTTTTGTCACAGCTTCTGTGTTATGTGAACCTTTATTCTTATATTGCACACGACACACATTGGGAAGCAAAACAGTTAAGCATAATGATTTTCTCAGCTATCAGGAAATATATACAGGCTTCATGGACCCCACATTACCTCTGAAATTGTTTTCAGATCCAACACATCCTATATTAACCCTTTTCCTTGTTCTTTTTCTTTTTAGTTGCAGCCTTCACTGTGAGAGTTTTGTGCCTGGACGATGAAATCAAACTTGCCTAAAGGGCAAGGAACACCATATAATCATAAATCGAAAACTTGCAAGTTGGAAAGAGGTCACCGGAGGCAAAGGAATGGTGGAAGACTTTAAGATTGAGGTAGCTGTGTCAGCACTCTGTAAGATCCAGCAGGGGAAATGGAGGTTTCTGGGAGGGATGGAAGACCCAAGATTGATTGACCCAAGATCAAGGGGAAGACCCAAGATCTGCCCCTTGAAAGCTGTGTGACCTTGGGCAAATCACCTCACTTCTCTGATCCTCCTTGTTTTTTAATTTATATATATTTTGCATTTATAAAATAAGAATTATGTGTTGATACTGTACATCTCACAGGGTGGTGGTAAAATTCAAACAGTACCCTTGGTCATTGCACTACTCTGTACAAGTAAAGAAAGCCCATCAGGAAAGAACAGGGGAAGTCTGGGTGCAGGTTTCAGCTCTGCCCGTGAAAACTTACCTGCCTACGGATGTGAGGTCAATGTCATTTCCTCCTTTAAGCTTCAGTTTCTTCATCTTAACACGAAATCAATGAACTAACCATCTCTGGAGTGCCTTTCATCTTTCCGATCACATGAAATGTCAAACTCAAGGCCTGGCTGTTGGAATAACTGGAGGAGGAATTGTGTTCACCTGGGCTGCCTCCCCCAGGAATGCCCTGGATGAGAGGAAGGTCTGCAAGGCTCACTGGGTCAGAAGCCAGTTCGACTGCAGCCCCTCCTAAGGAATCCCAGCTTCACTTTCCCTCCACCACACATACAGTCCACAAGGTACTGGGGGAAATCGGCTAAATATATAAGCTGGCTTTCCTGAAACTTTCTGTGCTTAACACCCCTCACACCTACAATAAACTCTAAATGCCTCATGATTGTGGCTCCACCCACTTCTCTGGCTTCACTCACTATGGTGCCAACCTTACCTGCCTCCTTGTGGTTCCTCAGACCTGCCCCAAACTTCCTCACCTGAGGGCCATGGTTCTTATCAGAGGTGATTTTGTCCCCTGTATTTCTTTTCTGAGGTGGCTGTAACAAACCACCACCAACTGGGGATTTAAAACAACAGAAATTGATTCTCTCCCAGTTCTGGAGGTCGGAAGTCCAAAATCAAGGGGTCAAGAGTTTTGCTCCCTCTAAGGGTCCAAGGGACAATCTGTTCTCACCTCTGCCAGCTCCTGGTGGCCGCCTGAGTTCTCTGCCTCTGTCTCTACATGGCCTTCTCCTCCGTATCTATGTCTTCCCCTCTTCTGTCTCCACTCATCATTGGTTTTAAGCCCCAGCTGGATAATCCAAGATGAAACCATCTCAAGATCTTTAACGTAATCACATCTGCAAAGACCCTTTTTCCAAATAAGGTCATATTCACAGGTTCCAGTGGTTGGGTCGTGAAGATTTCTTTTTAGGGTCACCATTCAACCCAGTACAGCCCCCCTTGCCAGACATTTGCCAATGTCAGAAGACTTGTTTGCTGTGTCTCCCTCTTCCCTCTCCCTAACACACACACACACACACACACACACACACACACACACACGACAGATCGCAAGCTCCACGAGAGCAGGACTTTGTGTCTTTCAGAACCACATCTCCATGCTGAGAGCAGATTAGATACTCCATACACCTTTTTTTCTTTTTTTTTGATGTGGACAGTTTTTAAAGTCTTTATTGAATTTGTTACAATATTGTTTCTGTTTTATGTCTTGGCTTTTTGGCCACGAGGCATGTGGGATCTTAGCTCCCCAACCAGGGATTGAATCCATACCCCCTGCATTGGAAGGTGAAGTCTTAACCACTGGATCACCAGGGAAGTCCCTCCATACACGCTTGTTGATGCGAGAATGGATGAACGAGCGAATACCGAGACGGGGGTGGTACCCAGAGGCGTCATCCATGCCAACCATCTCTGCAACTTTTCAGTGTGGCAGCACCCTTAGAGGTGCTGATGGGTCCTCAGGGACTGAGAGGGGCCACCAGTGAGTATACCGAAGTCTCCTTTTCCAGAGATCTTAGACAATAAGAAAAGATTTTTTTTTTCCCTCTGATGAGTATAAGTCAACACATGGGTTTAACGGGGGTCTATACTGTGCTCAGGATTGTGGTAAGTACTGTGACATTACAAATGCAGTTGAAAGCACTATCCTTGACTTTAGCGACTAGATTCAACTACTAACTAGATTGTAATTAAGGAGACAAGACTGAACGCTAAACAGTGTTGGATGGGTTAAGGTAGAGTCCTGTTACACACTGCCCTTGACCACTGGGATCAAGAATGTGTGTTCGATCCATAGATAATATGGGGCCACTGGAGGCATTTTTAAAGACTTTGTTTTTCTAGAGCAGTTTTAGGTTCACAGCAAAACTGAGAGGAAAGTAGAGATTCCCCATATCCTCCCAGGCCCCACATGTGCACAGAGCCCCCCCCCATTATCAACATCTCAGCATCCCCCAGCAGAGTGGTACATTTGCTACTATCGATGAACCTACACTGACACACCATTACCACCCAGAGTCCATAGTTCACAATAGGGTTTACTCTTGGTGCTGTACATTCTGTGGGTTTGGACAAGTGTATGATGACGTGTATCCATCATTATGGTATCATAGAGAGTAGTTTCACTGCCCCAAAAATCCTCTGTGTTCCTTGTATTCATTCTCCCACCCCCTCCCTGGAGGCTTTTAAGTAAGGGAAGGCACCAGACAAGTAGTGATTTTGGAAGATCAATCTTAAAGAATGGAATGACCAGGGGATCAAGGAGGGAGGTGACAGCTCTGGTCACAGGCCATCCCAGCAATCCAGGCATGAAATGGTTAACTCCATTGGAATTGCCTGTTTATTTCACAAGGAGGAGATACTGAACCTTGCTCACTTTTCCCTCCTTGCCTCTCTCATTTTCTCTTCTCTTCCAGATAGCAAGGATTCTCTTAAAAGTTCATTTGCATAGCCACACACTCAAAGTGATGCTCTTCTCGACAACAGTGCATTAATTTCCACTGATGAAAACAGGAGTCACAGATGTGCTGGAAGACTCCATCCAGCTGATGACGTGGCTTAAGATACGTACACGTTAACAAGGCTGACAACCGCGGGAGACAACCATCTCAAGGAAGCCTCCACATCCACATTTCTTGACTTAGTTAAACTCTGTGGCCTTAACACTTCATGAATGCAGCTTTAAAAAAGTCACGCCTTTGTGTTTTATATTATGCATCAAAGAGAAGAGTGCAGACACCTGGGGCTTCATCCTCTGCAGGAAAATGACAATGAAAAGCACAACTATGTAATTGTCCCAACAAGAAACTATGGTTGCCTAGTTTAGAAATAGGCATAGAAATAGTGATGGAAATTCCAGAAAACAGCTGGGTTTGTCCTTGGCATATACCCTCAAGTAACTTTTGCCTCCTTTCTAAATTTTTAAAACCGTCTCTGCCTACCACCCACACCCCAGCTTCATTATCAAACATAGTCTTGCTTATAAAACTAGCAAAGTTTCAGCTTCTGAAAGAGATCATCAGGTTGTTTGAATCAAAGTAGGGAAAAACAAGGCTGTCAGACAACAGCAGCCACAACCAAAACACAAAAAGCAGCAGCAGCAAAGGCAGGCATTCCAATCAAGCAGAACATAATACATGTACATTTTTATACAAAAGCAAGGACAAAAAATTCTAGCTCTTAAGGCACGATATTGCAGAAAAGTTACAAGCAAATGGAAAGTGTGTTTAGAGAGAAGCCTTCAGAAGGACAATCCATTTCAAGGATTCTGATGCACTCACAGCTTAAAAATTATAGACCACGTAGATAATGAAAATGAATCTGGTAAGTGCAATTAGCTATTTTATCACCAAGAGACTATTGCTTCTACTGAGACATAATAAAAGCAGAACATTCTTCTACTACAACAGAATAAAACAGAAAATATCAGCTCATCAACTATGTGATCTGGGTTGGGTGAGCAGCCAGCTCCTTGAGCCTCAGTTTCCCTAGTTTTCAAATAGGAGTAGAACCTCAAGATTGGGGTGGGAATGAAATGGGATGACGCATGTAGAAATTCTTTGTCATAAAGCAGCATACTCCCCCAACATGGTACTTTTGCACAAAATAAAATGAAAGTGGCCCCAGATAGAAGAGGTTTGGTTCTCTGGCCATAGGTGTAAAGTTCAAAGAATTTGCATTTAATTGAATTACTCAAGTTTTGCCCCAAACCTGAGCGTTATCTTTGACGCCTCACTTTTGTTCTGCCCCACACATGGAATCATTACGAATTCTTTCATCTCTTCCATAAAAACACATTCAGAATCCAACCTTCTCCAAGCTCACCACCTCCACTGCTACCTCCCTGGTCTGGGCCACCATCACTGTTCACCTGGATTACTACTGTGTCTCCCCACTGACCTCCCTTCCCTGTTCCTGTACTTCCCCTCAACAGCCTATTCTCCTCCAGTGGCCTGAGCCGGGCCATGTCCCTGCCCAAAACCTTGTTGGGGCCACTCTTTTTAGAGATCTGCACCCCCCATTGCTTCTCTGACCTCATCATCTGCTGTATTCTGCCTACTTGGTTCCAACTCACTGACCTCCCTGCTCGTCCTCAAACAAACATGCCAGGCATGTTCCTGCCTCTGGGCCTTTGCACTGGCTCGTCCTGCCGTCTGGAATGTTCTTTGCTCAGACAGCCCTGTGGCTAACTCCCTTGCTTCTGCCATCCCACTTTTTCAAAGAGGTCCAATCTGACCAACCTACTGAAAACTGGAAGCAGCCTACCCTGAACACCCCCCCCCTTAATTGTTTATATTTCTTTTTTCACAGAACTTATCAACTTCTAATACTACTTACTACTTTTGTTGTTTGTTTTCTATCTTTTCTGCCCACAGACATATACTTGAGTGCTGACACCACGAGGGAGGGGTCTTTTGTGTCTTATTCACTGATGTATTCTACGATGGATCCATAGTAGGTCCTCAACAAATATACATAAATTTTTCAAAAAGTATTTATTAATCATAATGATTAAAAGTTTGGATTCTTGATCTAGGTCACCTGCTTTTGAATCCTGGTTCTCCCATTCCTTGATGTGATCTCTCTGTGCCTGACTTTCATCCTGGAAGATTGAACCCCTTTCTCTTTTGAAGTACTTCCTGTGGAATCATTGCTCCTCACACCCCAGGTTGGTATGTGCTAAACTAGAATATGAGGCTTCATTCACCATACTGACCAGGTAAATGACCAAGAAAAAGGTGTTTACACACCTTCCCCTAGTTAATCATTTTATAAAGGCCAACCATGAGTAGGCTAATAAAATCATATTCATATATGAGAGACTACATCAATTAAGATTCTTTAATGAAGTAACATAGATGAGCAAACTCAGTTACCCATGGTAGGCAAAGCATGACATGAGGGTTTTTTTACTCCATCTCTTGGCTCTGCTTCCTCTGGTTTGGGCATCATTCTCAGCCAGCTCTTGCCTCATGGTGGTAAGATGGCTGCCATAGCTCCAGACTAGACATGTTTGCAGACTATGATCAAAAGAAAGACTGCAAGAGTCTTTTTCCCAGCATGCCCGTTTGGTTCTCTTCTGTTGTTATTGGCTACTGTGCCCATCCCTGACTCAACTACTGTGGCAGAATATGATGTTCTGTTTATTTAAAGCCTAGGTTAAATGCTTACTAAATCAGGGGTGGAGTCCCTCCAACGGCACATAGACTGAAAGCAAGATCAGACACAATTATCAGTAGAAGGATGCAAGGATACCAGAAGCCAGAATAGCACATGTCCTCTGTCCCAAGAACACTACCAATGTCCTCCAGTGAGTCTTTCGTCCTCACCTCCATTAGGAATTTGCAACCTACTAAAACATTGTTCCATAGGAATATAGATTGAGTTACCCTGGGGCCCAAGGAGGAAAGATGGGGATCTAGCATCTACTGACATTAAACCTAACCTTCAGGTAAGATGAAACCCAAACCCTTGTGAGAAAACTACATATACAAGGGCAAATAGCTTGTCCTTATGATCGCTCTCCTCCACTTCCTAGTTTTGTGACTGTGATAAAGTTACTTAGCCCATCTGTGCATCAGTTCCCTCATCTCTGAAATGGGCATCTTGCTTTTACCCACCTACGTGGGCTGCTGTGAAGATGAAATTGGGTTATACACGTAAAGCCCATAGAACAGTGTCTGGTACATGGCAAGGACCCATTGATTGGTAACAATTATTACTGTTTTCTTGTTATTATTAGCATAAGAGACCAGTAGCCAACTTAGTAGAGCACTAAGTCTTGTGACACAAGACAGACATGTGCAGTGTTATTAGGCCAGAGAGTCCCTCATGTCTCCCTAAGACAAAAGTTTTCCTTGAGTGTCAGCTACTGAGACATTTATAGGTACACCTTGTACCATGTCCCACACTGGGATGAACTCTCACTAACTCAAGTTAATCTGTCTACTCAGTAAATTACTCCAGCCCTTGTCCGCTGCTGGCTAATAAAAAGAAGGCTGAGTCTGTGGTGGTCTAAGACGAGCAAAGTGGAAGATGGAAAGAAATCCATCCCTCAGAGCACTGGCATCAAGGCTTGGGAGAAGCTCCAACACTTGGTCCAAGTACAGTAGAATGAAAGACAGCATTCTGACATGTACACACCAGACAGCTGCAAATCCCTCTGACCTTTTTGTGTCCCATAATTAACTGTCTGAACAGGGAAAATAATGACCCTGACATGATCAGATTAA
Source organism: Eschrichtius robustus (assembly GCF_028021215.1). Lineage (NCBI taxonomy): Eukaryota > Metazoa > Chordata > Mammalia > Artiodactyla > Eschrichtiidae > Eschrichtius > Eschrichtius robustus. The sequence continues at coordinate 10,951,765 of NC_090826.1, read as the reverse complement.
ATCTCTGATCTGCCTCCAGCTGGACATCGGTGGTGTAAACAGTCGAGGGTAAGCCTAAGACTCTGAGCTATGCTTGTGACTCTTGATAAACGTCTGGGGACAGGGAAGAAATGCTCTCTACCTCCCCAGCAAGGAAGGGTCCGCCTGCTCCCCTGCAAACCCATGGGCTACACTGCCTTCTCATCATGAAAACCCCAAAACTAGCCTGCAGGAAAGAAGAAATGTTTAAAAGGGTTTAGAGCGAATGTTTTTCATTGGTGACTCTTACCTGGTCTCTAGAAGGACTGAGACTCCTGGCTGTAGGAAAGGGTTTCGACACTGACAGACTTTATAAGGCTACCCATCCATGGGTACCTCTCTTGTTATCCTGCCAAATCTGAAGCCAACTATTTTCCTACCAACTTTGATAAGAGAAGCCATGAAACCAATCTGTCACATTCTTTCAAAAACCTTAGCATCTTTGAGTCAAACTGCAGGTCAGATGCTTAATCAGAAGACAAATAACCCAATTCCACAAAAGCATTCCCAGTTCTATCACTAAGTATTGTTGTAACCAACTGTGATCCATTTGTTCCCCCTGGCACTCAGTTTTTCCATCTGTAAAATGGGAGGATTCGACCAGATGAACTGGGATGAATTGAGATCCCCTCCGGGTCAAACACCCTCATGGGTATTCTGCTTCTAAGAAAGGGTCAGCATTTACAGTCAGCATGTAAGGCAAAAATTACCCTTATAAATTGCTTACATTACCCATACAGTACTCTGGCTTTGGGTTTTGTTTATTTAATCCTATGCATCAAATTTCACACACTCCAAAGTTTGAGAATCACTGAGCAGGACAAAAAGGAGCCAAAGGGAAGTCTGTAGGCTGGCATCTGGGCCTTCAAAGTGTCCTGCCTTTAAGATAACTACCAAACCCTTGGTGGTGAAAACAGGTCAGGGAAGAATGAAAAATGTGCTCCTGCTTGACGGTGGGATTTGACCTATTCTATTTTTAAAAACCCATGGTTCTTAAATCTTAACCCACGCTATAGACTTGTTTCTTGCTGTAAGGATTAAATAATATTTTATGAGTAAAAAAGTATCTAGCACAGGACCTGGTACCTGGTAAGCAGGTAATACATGTTGGTTTTCAATCTAAAGCTTGCATTTTCAATATTCTTTGGAAAATCGTGGAGGAGAACATGGCTGCCTGTCAGCTGGTCTTGCAAACTGGGTTTTCCCATCATGAGCCCACCACACAGCTGTCCCACGCGTGCCCTGGTCTCATGTCCCCTGGCCCCTGGGGTGAAGTTCTAAAGTTAGTAGAAGAATGAGCGATGCAGTTCCATGCTGAGCTCACGTGTGAGAAACCTCTTTGCAAACTAGAAAACAGTACACACCAATGACAAATTATTATTACCATCCATCTGGCCAGTGGGACTGGGGTCCTGTCTTGGTTGCTAATTAGCTAACATTTGAGTGCCCGCCATGGCTGGGCAGTAGACAGTGATTTACCTGCAAAGAGAATCCTTCACAGTCATGAGTTGCCTGCCATCATCACTGCCAGTCTCATTTGTTGGGGGAGGAAATAAAAGATCGGAGAGACGAAGTGCCTTGGCCAAGGTCTCTCTGTTACAGTGGCAGAGCTGGGATTCAGACCCGGGTTAAGTTGGTCTTTTTTTTTTTTTTTTTTTTTTGCTGCACTGGGTCTTTGTTGCTGCGTGCAGGCTTTCTCTAGTTGCAGCAAGCGGGGGCTACTCTTCATTGCGGTGTGTGGGCTTCTCATTGCGGTGGCTTGTTGCAGAGCACGGATTCTAGGTGCACGGGCTTCAGTAGTTGTGGTACGGGGACTCAGCAGTTGTGGCTCGTGGGCTCTAGAGTGCAGGCTCAGTAGTTGTGGCACACGGGCTTAGTTGCTCCACGGCCTGTGGGCTCTTCCCGGAGCAGGGATCGAACCTGTGTCCCCTGCATTGGCAGGCGGATTCTTAACCACTGCACCACCAGGGAAGTCCTAAGTTGGTCTTAAAGAGAAGCCCATCTTTCTTCTTCACCTCTTCACCCCCTGATTGAAGCCTGCTGATCTTCCTCCAGATAAAAACGCTGCTAGGAACTGAGCTGTGTCCCCCAATTCATACACTGAAGTCCAACCCCCAGTGTAAGGGTATTTGAAGATGGGGTCTTTGGGAGGTGATTAGGGTTATATAAGGTCATGAGGGTGGGTCCCTTATGATGGAATTAGTGGCTCTATAAGAAGAGGAAGAGAGAGAGAAGTTGCCATGAACAAGCCAGGAAGGGAGTTCTCACCAGAAACTGAATCAGAGCCTTGATCTTATACTTCTGGTCTCCAGAACTGTGAGAAATAAATAAATAAACTGTGTTTAAGCACCCTAGTCTGTGGTATTTTGTTATGGCAGCCAAGCTGACCAAGACAGATATCAACAGAGGCAGGACAGGAAGAGGCGCTAAGGGGATGGGGTTTGTACATAACACACCTGGATTCAACACAGCACCTCCAAACACTCACTGAGTAGACTGATTGACCTCCTGGTCTGATTTTCATCATCCATACATGGGACTAATAATAGCACCTACCTTACCGAATTATTGTGGGGACAAAGTTAGAAGTGCTCAGCGTTTTCTAATACATGGTATACTCTCAATAAATGTTAGATTAAAAAATCTGCTGACTCCATGTCTAAATGGACACTGTGTCATCACTTTTGGGGGTCAAGAAAATTTCTACTTAAGTGACAACCTGATACCTGTAAAGAGAAATCCATCAGACAATTATCATCATTAATGGTAGACGGAAGAATGAAGGAGGAAGGGAGGGAAGAGGACAGGACTTCAAGTACAGAGGAGGCCCCAGTGTGATGGTGGAGGATTGGCTATGGGGGATGTGGAGACATGATATGAACACCTGGATTGAGGGGCTCAAGAGAGCTCCAGGTCGGAGAGGAGAGAGTAGCATCAAAACCCTAAACTGCGTCCCTTCCTAATTCTGGAAATCGCCCGGGGCCACGTTCTGCTCCCAGAGTTAAAGGGGAGGCATGGGGTCGGCCAAAGCCCTGCTCCAGGAGTGGATGGGCACTCCCCTGCCCCCCAAGCAGCTGAAACATGACAAATTCATTCACCCTCATGTGCTGTCCACGTGGCCTGCATGTGACCAGGCTGCCTCGGCTCTGGGCCACCTAACGGGTCCAGGTCTAGGGCTGCTGCCCACACTGCCACGGCCTGGAATCCAGCATTCCTAAGAGGCTGAAGGCACGGTGGGAAGGCTGTTCTCCAAGCCCTTCTTGCCCGAGTGGCACGGTGAGGCCTCAAAGGACTTGCCAAGCTGTGAGATGAGAGTGCCTTCCCCTGGATGTTCACTGCTGGGTTAACGGTTCTCCACCAAAACCACTGCTGAGGTTCGCCCTTCCTCCCAAGCTGGGGGGCACATTCAGGTCAAATGCCCCTCAAATCCAGAGGCCACAGGGCACCAACCAGTAGATGCCCTGTTGTTTTCTCTGTACCACTGTCTTTTGAGAGCTTCCACTGTGCACAGCCTTTGTCATGAATGATTTCATTAGGTTTTCACCAAAACTCTCACGAAATAGGACATTGAGATTCAGCAGGGTTCAGCGGTTGCCCAGGGTCACAGAGCTCATCAGCCACAGAGCTCGGATGACTTCCCCAACACCTCAGTCAGGAGCTCAGACTCTGCAGCCAGACCACCTGGGTTCTCAGCCCAGCCCTTTCATTTATTAGCTGTGCAATTCAGGGAAAGTGACTTACCCTCTCTGAGTGTCAATTCCCTTATGTGTAAAACAGGATAATCATTTTTAAACATAGAAAGATCTTAGAGAAATGCTGAGCACAGGGTAAACATTTAATAAATGTCATCAACTCTCACCCTTTTGTCTGACCTCAGAGCCTGGCTAACTATATGCATCTGCATTTTTAAGTTAAAGTTCTTTGCATGTCACTATCTACGTAAAGAGAGAATTTACAAAGCTCAGCTAAGAATGTAGTGTGATGTTGGCTCTTCTGTCCCCATATTCCTCAGTGGCATGTCACAGAGTTGGCAGGGCATTTGCCATTGAACATCTGCATTCTTGGCCAGCCCCAACTTCCCCACAGACAGTATCACATTGCTTTTATGCCAGAGAAACTGCTAAGGACAGAGCAACTCTACAGCTGTCATATTACTTAGTGGGCCCTAAAATTGCACAGGGGTCCCTGATGCTTGAGGAAGGGGAAGGAGGGCAGGAAAGAGCATCTCCCCAGAAACAAATCTACACGTAGAAATAAAGAGTAAGACTTTAGGGAAAGGATGCACATAGAGAAAGTGGAGGAATTTTGTTGAGATCCTCTTGGGCCCAATACTGCCCTGGGCACTTTGCATGCATTATCTCATTTTGTGCTCATGAGAGCTGGAGTGAGGCAGTACTAGTATTACTCCCTCTTTTACAAATGAGGAAACCGAGACTCAGAGAGGTCACTTGTTCATGGTCATACAGCTAATAAGAGGCACGGTTAGCTCCCAGAAGGGAAATTTTTCAGACCTTTTTGCTGGGCAGCTGACTTCGATTTCCCATTGAATGTGGTTCAGGGTTCCCTGGTGTATCAGTTCTCTATGCTGCGTAACAAATCATAATGAATTTAGCAGCTTAAGGCAACACCCATTTATTATGTCCCGGTTTTTATAGATCAGAAGTCGGGTGTCCTTGGATGGGAACTTGCCAAATCAGGGTGTTGTTTCTTAAGGCCAAAATCAGGGGGTTTTTTCTTAAGGCCAAAGTCAGGGTGTTGGCTGGGCTGGGTTCCAATCTGGAGGCTCTGGAGGAGAATCTGCTTCATTTGGGTTATTACAGAGTTTGGTTCCTTGTGGCTGTAAGACTGAGGACCTTGTTCCCTTGCTGGTGTTGGCTGCGGGCTGCTCACTGCTCCTGGAGGCCACACACATTCCTTCTCATGCGGCCTCTTCCATCTTCAGACCAGCAACAGTGAGTCAGGTCCTTCTCATGCAGCCAATCCCTCTGACTTCTTCTGTTACCAGCCAACAAAATTCTCTGCTTTTAAAGGCTCATATGATTACATCAGGCCCACTTGAATAATGTGCCTTTGTCATATAGCATAATCATGGGAATGACATCTCATCATATCCACAGGGTTTACCCACACTGAAAGGGGAGAGGATTTATAAAGGTGAGGGTCCCTGGGAGTCCTTCTGTCTGTGAGCTGCCAGAGACCAGAAAGGAACTCGGGAGTTCTGATGTCTTATTCCCTAACTTAGACTCCTGGGCTGCACTCTGGGATGATGTGAATGGGAAGCATTTCTATAATCCTGGCTACGGTACCTACTGCATTTATGGAGCTCTGCTTTTGAAGCCAAGGGTATGATTCTGTATCTCCATGGCACACAGTTCATGAAACTGGTAGCAAATTACTGAGCTAAGATACTGTGTAGAAATAAGAGTGGTACAGAAAAATGACGGGCCTCCTTTGCTTTCCTTCCTCCTTCTCTCCCTTGTTGCCCTCCACCCATTCCCTCCCTTCTTTCCTTCCTTCCGTCTTGTTTATTCTTACTGGACACCTGCTATGTGCCAGGCAATGTACTGGGTCCTGGTGATACAGTAATGAACAAGTCTGGCAAAACAAGGCCCCTGCCCACATGACTATATGGTCCCAAGCAGTGTCCGCAAACTTGTTCTGTAAAGGGCCAGATAGTAAATATTCCCAGTTTTACAGTCCTCGGTAATGACTACTCAACTCTGCCTCTGTAGTAGGAAAGCAGCCATAGACAATAGTAAAGGAATGAGAGCAGCTGTGTTTCAATAAAACGTTATAAAAACAAGTGGGGAGGGAGATAAATTAGGAGTTTGGGATTAACATATACACACTACTATGTATACAACAGATAAACAACAGGGATCTATTGTATAGCACAGAGAACTGTATTCAATGTCTTGTAATAACCTCTAATGGAAAAGAATCTGAAAAAGTGTGTGTATATATATATATATATATATATATATATCCGAATCGCTTTGCTGTACACCTGAAACTAACACAACATTGTAAATCAACTATACTTCAATTTAAAAAATGGTAAAAAAAAAAAAAAAAAAAAAGTGGTGGCCACATTGGGCCTGCAGAACATAGTTTACCAACCCTTGGTCTTGTGGGTAAGACTAAGAACATACACGCAAGAAATCAACAAGAGCATTACAAGTTGTTACAAGCTCCTGGAAGGAAACACAAAGGGCGCTGTGGCAGGAGAATAAAGTGGAGGAGGAAATCATTATTTTAAATAGGGTAGTCAGGGAAGACATCTCTGAAGAACTGACATTTAAACAGAGACCTGAAAAGAAAATAGGAAGGAAGTGGGTGGCAAAGGAAAGAGTTCTGGGGAGAAGGACCAGCTGGTGCAAAGGCCCTGAGGCACGAGGGAACTTGAGGTACCCAGCAAGGAAAAGAGAGCAGATGTAGCGGGGAGGGTAGCAATGGCTGAGTCTGGGAAGGACTCAGTGACGCAGGACCTCAGAGCCAGGGCAAGGAGTGTGGATTCTGCTCAGCGTAGGATGGGCAACCACAGGGGGTTGAAGCAGGAACACAACAGGATCTGACTTATACAGCAGCCTAAAACCCCAGCTTTGGAAAAGGCCCTGTTCACCTGAGTTGAAATGACCTCTCCAAAAGGGGTGGAAGTGCCAAAATCACACACATAAAACCTTCAGACAATCCTCCAAATGAACAGTCAGTCACTTCTGAGAAACAGTTAAAAAACAGAATTTGAGGAGGTGAGGATAGGTGCTGTCATTGTCATATGCAAAGAACTCAGCCTCAAACTCCCTGCGCCGGACAACCTCTCCGCCTGGTGACACTTAACAGAGAACCACTTACAACGGTCCGGTCAAAGCAAGATCATGATTTCATCACAGGTGAGCTAGATGCCTTCCCCAACCAATTCCACGTCCCTTCACTGGTCGCATGTTCTATCACAAACAAACAAACAAAACAAAAATAAAGAAATAAAAGATCTGAAAGCTCAGAGCCATCACAATATGGATTTGGCTTTTAATGACGCCAGTGAACAATCTTCAGAGCTGCGGACACTAGTAAACAGCCCTGGTCCACGAAAGCGGTGCTTTCTCAGGCACACGTCTCAGGCTCGCTCCTGGGCAGGCATGATGCTGGGCTTGCCCTCCCATGAGCTCTGTGGGATTCATGAAGCTGTGGAGCCAGTGGGCTGTGGCGCCACCATGTAGCAGGTGGCCTTTCAAGAATGTCCACTGCACAACAGGTTGTGAGGCTGTCCCCCGTCTGTAAGAGTTATACAGGCTCATGGGCATCCCCAGGGCTCAGGGAGTCTTCTATTTCTTTTTGACTGATGCCACAGTCCCCAGCATCCAGCACAGGTCCAATAAGTGAGCACACGGTGCTCAATAAATGATGCAAGAACTGGATCACAAGCAGGAAGGGTTGCCCAGCATCCCCCATGTGGAGATGGCTCAGAGCTCTCCACATCCACCCGTTAAGGACAACTTGCAAGATGACCAACCCGCCATCCAAGGCCATGGAAATACCATCAGCAGCAGACCCAGGAGTAACTACGAAGAAATAACTAATGCCCCCAGATAGGGGGAGAATTCTCCCTCAGTGGGAGGTGGAAAGCAAAGGTTGAGTTAAAGATTCTAGAGCATAGCTCAGAAGAAAACTCTCTAAGAAACACCTGGAAGAGGGGGAAGAAGGCGTCGCTTTCAGACACCTGGGTGAAGTCTTTGGCCATCAAAACCCAGGGATGCGGTGAGTGATAGGCAAGTCTTTGCCTTCCATCAGCACAGCACTTTGTAGGGCTTATGCCCTCTGGACTCTCCATTTGGGCAACATCCGTACTCAGTGCATAGTTATCAAGAGTTTTCTACAGGCCAGGCACAGGGCTAGGGGCTGAGATGCAGTAAAGAGTGTAGTGGCTCAGAAAAGGTGGAGAGACGAAAAGCAAGGCTGAGGGATGGCAGAGAAACATGGGAGCCACCAGACCCCAGGCATCGGTGCAGCTCTGTCCCCACAGCTTGGGTCGGGGCGGTGGGGTAGGATCCACCACACTCCCAGCAAAGTCTTTGCTCCTAAAAGTCAGGCCGTCAAATCTTAGAATTGAAACAGATAACAAGGCACAGTGACCAAAGGAGGCAGAGGTGAACCCACAGCTCCTCCCTCATCCACATGCGGTGGGTTTGCACTCACCACTGCATAGTCACAGAGCATCCCGTGTGCTCTAGCTGTACCCTCAGGGCTGCAGGTGCGCTAAGTAACACAGCAGACGAGGAGCTTCCGTTCTAGTTAAGGGAATCAGGAAAACAGGAAAGAACGAGATCGTTTCAGACATTAAAAGAAGACAAACGAGGAACGTTGCTGGCCTGCCCGATTGGGGCAGATTCACGTGGGGAGGTCGGAACCAGCCTTGGGTCACAAGTCCGTGGTCAGGCAAGGAAGAGTGCAAAACCTGGAGGGTGCCAGGCTCAGGGATTCGTGCCAGAGGTTAGAATCTAGGCAAACAGCTGGGGCAACAGGCATAGGGCTCCGAAAGCCACTCAGGTGCCTGGGACTCCCGATCCCCCTACTCTATGAAGGTGGAGACAGGGCTGGGAAGGGCCCATAGAGGTTTATGTTCAAGGTGTCCTGGTTGGACAAATGCAGTCTCCAAGAGACAAGGTTGGAGAGAGACTACCCCTTTGTGTGAATGAGAAAAAGGAACCCCTTCCTTCAGGTGTGGCAACCCTGCCCCAAAACCCCCTCTTAGCAGGCCAGGCATGGGCTAGACTGCCATCCACGTTTGCCCTTTGGCTGGGCCCCCTGATGCAGAGAGCGGGGCAGAGATGCTGTTTCTCCTGTCCTTCCTTTATCTCCAGCATTTTGACTGACATCCGGCCCAGAGTACGCCCTCAGTGTATGTCTGTGTGAGTGGATATCACATAAACCCTTTGCGTCCCTGGCAGGGATGGTGTACTTCACACCAACGAAGGCAGAAACCAGCCGAAGCCATTGTAACCCCTATGCCCTTCAGCACAGTGTGTGGAGCATGACCGTACAACAGAAATATAAGGTGAATCGTGTATATAATTTACATTTTCTAGTAGGCTCATTAGAATAGTTAAAGAAAAGCAGGTGAAATTAATTTTAATATTTTATCTAACCAACATATCCCAAATATTATCATTAGCATTTTGACATGTAGTCAGTATAAAAAGACATTAATATGGTATTATCTATTCATTTTTTCCTACTGAGTCTTTGAAACCAAGGTGTATGTTATACTTAGAGCACAGTTTGGACTAGCCACAGTTCAAGTGCTCAAAGGCTCGTGGGTACCATATTAGAGAAGGCAGATCTAGAACCTATGATTTCAAGGGGCAAAAAAATTCTAGAGACCTAGGAAACAACTTTTGTTATTCTAAATCTTGCAAATAAAACGCCCTAGGAGAAATGGATCACATGCAATAGAGGTCAACAGGATAGAAAATTGGATCATAAGAATATTTAGCTCCTAGCATTACTGTATGTTGTATGTAAGTCATACTCACACATGCTCAGGAGAGGACGGGATACACAGCAAGAGCTCTTATGTCAAACAGCCAACTGCAACTCAAGTCTAAATTCTTTTATAGGTATATTATAAAATTGCATTTAAAGTGGGATATGGATGCATGTTGATGTAGCTTATGCGATGTGGGATGTAGCCTCCAGAACCAAGAGTTTCTAAGGTTAGGAAGCATTAAGCATTCCTGGAACCCATCCCCAAGTTCTGCAAGCTTGGAGTTTACAGGCAAAGAGAAATGGAATATCCGGCTAAAGCAGGGATCTAAGGGCCAAGGAGCTAGACAAAAATCATCCTGCTGATGAAATACATTTTTCAAAAAATAGCGAATTTGCACAGCAGCACTGATGCAATGAATAAGATTTGCTTTTTTCCTGCCTGTCAAGCCACTTATTAATCATAACATATTATTGCGCTGCTAGTTCAAAATGTGGAGTGAAACACCAGGATCCAGCTGAGAACAGAACTGAAGAGAACGAAATTGGATGGCAAGAAAAGAGCAAAATTAACATAGGCTAAAGTGAAGAAAAGGAAAAATAACCCTCCATCCTCTTAGAACAGATTTTCCCAGCTTTCAGAAAAATAAACTTAAATTAAAATTTTAGTGCAGCTACTACTTTATGCTTCAGTCTCTTTGATAAGGAATGGCATTTTGAGGAGAGGGGCCTGAAGGTGAGGAGTTTAGGCTGAATGGAATAAGAAAGTCCGTCTTCACCCATCACCCTTCCAATGTAGCTGCAAATTAGAGTAATTACCATCAGGTTCATGCTGGTCTGTGCAGGTAGGAAATCAAATTTATGTTCCAAGAAGAAACGGAAGAAAAATATCAGAGCGTAAAGAAGGGAGGATAAGGGTCAAAATCACTCTGGATATAACAGAAAAGATTTATGGATGTTAGCAGAGAATAAATGACAAAAAAGGAGTTAGGTTTTGAGTCCTGGGAGGCACCTACTGAAACTTCAAAACAAGCTAAGGAACTGATAAAAGAAAAAAAGGTTTAAACACACACACACACACACACACACACACCTCAGATAGACATCAAAGTCCTCAAGAAGTAGATCTATACTCAGCTGCGGTCAAAAGGAACTTCAGAAGTAGGGCCAGTTTTCATAGCATCAGTAGAGTTTGAAATGGATAAATGGGTCACTGACAATACTAAAGGCCACTAGCTTGTCCTTTCACAAATCCCCTTTGTCCCCACTACGGATTCTTTCCTACGAAGAATGGATGAGGAATACCCAGCCAACTCTCATGGACTTGATGTTGTCCTTCAGTCCGTTTCACTTTTAAATCATCACTCAGGAACCTTTGGTACCCAGATTCCCAGCACCTCCCAGCAGTGCAGCCTCTTTCCTACTATCAGAGAGAACTGTGGTCCTTAACGAAAGACTAATGGCCAAGAATGATTCACAGATGCAGGCGTGACCGTACTGCATACATAGCTCAGCCTGAACCTTCCTAGTCCTTACCGTGAAACACACACACACACACACACACACACACAATTTTTTTAAAACATCTTAAATTCCTATGGCATAGGTGGCACACATCCAGCCACGCTTGATAGAATTAGAAATACGTTGCAGTTGGCACCTGCAAAGCTGTGTGTTCTCCCTCCTGCCAAAGATGGAAGATGATTGACTGAATGGGAACAGGAAATCAGCTTGCCAAAATGCATCTAAAACGGGACGTGCGTGCTTGGTGGAGTGTTAACATGCTGCCAGAAAGGGGAAAAAACAGGAAAGTCCGCCTGATTCCCAGTCCTAAAGATACGGGGTCACACCAGGGAAACAAGAGAGGATAGGGCACACAGGGAGTCCATGCTACCCACTGGGAGAGAGTTAGGTATTTTAGAAAGTGGAATGATCATCATTTGGAAATAGCCTGAATCAATTCACTAGGCAGCCTTCGAAAAGTGGCCCACCGCCTGCCTCTTGGGAAGGAGATACGTGCTGGCACAATGCCACATTCTGGGCAGTAGCACAGCGCCTTAAAAATGGTTTAGGTGACAAATATTGATTGCTTGCCTGCCACACGCCAGGTACTGTGTTAGGACCTGGGGACACAATGCGAGCAGGACACAGCTCGATCCTTCAAGTTGCTTATGATTCAGAGAAGTAAACAGGGAATCACACTATCCTATAGGAACGACTGTGACAGCAGTCCTCCCCCAGGCTTGGAAGGAGTAGTGAGAAGGATTCTCAGAAAAATGCGACTTTCAAGCTGAGACCTGGTGGGTGAAAAAGAGGTAGCCAGTTGAAGGAGCAGCGAGACTGGAGAGTTCCAGGTGGGGGAAAACAGTCTTCGCAGAGGCCTCAGGGCCATGGCAAGCTTCTGGAACTTCGTGTGGTCCAATATGGCTAGAATGCAGGTGACAGAAGGAAGTGGCAGGAGTTGCAGCCACAGGGGCCAGGTCTTAAAGGGCCATGGATGTCCAGCTAATAAACATGGATTTCACCTTGAGGTCAATAGGGAGCTTATAGCTGCGTTTTAAGCAGGGGAGAACCTTTGCCAACCATGTGCTCCAGAATGAATTTTCTGGCTGCAATGTGGAGGATAAATTGGAGTTTGGTCAAATATAGATAGACTCAGAAATGCAGCAGAGAAAGGGTCTTAGAAACCTTGCCCAACACCCCTGCTTTATACGTAAGGAAACTAAGGCACACAAAGAGAAATTACTTGCTCAAGAACATCAAGTCGACATGTGAAAGCAGGCCAAGTAGATTTCTTGGATTCAGGTGGGCAGGCTGCATTTACCGAGTTACCGTGTTCCCTTTCCAACTTGGAAAGTCATCAACAGTCACATTTTCTCTGGGGCACACGGCACAGCATACACAGCTCGTGAATTGACGTGCTTTGATCTGGTTTAGCAAGGGCTTCCCCCAACACCGTTTCACAGTATCTCCACCCCACCCATCATAAGCAGAGTCATCTCTACAGTTCACACTCCTGAATGACCTGAGAAATCCACCAAAGTGGCCTGGAGTGGAAGCCCATCTGGGAACTGCGTATGTCCTTCTTCTTGAGCCCACCATCCCCAGTCCTTCAAATGTGTTCATCTCAGCCTAGGGTTTGCCTAGGGCTGGGAAAGGAACTACTTTAATTAGATTTTCCTGCAATAAAGAGGGATCTTGATGCAAGAAAACAAAGCAGGTAAAAAAGATCTTGGGTTAATGGGAAGTGACTGAACAGCGGTGACAAATTGCTGGTTCTGGCTGACACCTAACAACTCTCATTCCACACCGGTTCCAGGGCCTGAACTAAGATGGTAGGGGTGGTGACCTGAGAATGGCTCTTAGATTCAGGAAACACCAGCCCTCTGGGCACCGAATGGACCTGGGGAGAAAAATCTCCAATGGTGACAAGCCAGCCTGCAATGTGTGCTTCTGAGAACAGGTAGTGAGAATAAGATGACAAGGGTGAGAAGGAAGGAAGGGAGGGAAGGAGAGATGGGTGAGTATACTATCGGAAAACTCAGGAAAAAGGATTTATTATGCCTGCACCCATCCCAACGATGTTAGCCAAACACATACACACAGGCAGAGGCTGCAAGATTCCCATTTTCGAGCTTCCAGGGAAAACTTCCTACCTTAAAATATGCCCCCCCCCCCCACCTTCTGGGATCCCACCAAACGGAGAATCACCTGGGTTAATATACGAAGCCAGAGTGAAAATACCTCTCCGAGAATGATGGGGTCATCAGTCATCAAACCTCAGTGGAGAGCAATTTAAAATCAGTTTTACTCTCAGGACTGACCCCACTGAAAATCAGGAGTTTGGATATGGAGGGGGCAGAAGAGGAAGAGGGCATTTTGGGGGCTGGACCCATGGAGGGAGGCTCTGGGCAGCCAGAGGATGCAGCCCTCGGAGTCAGGGAAGGGGGCTGGCTGGCTGAAGGTAGGCTGAGAAAAGGGGCATGGATCATTCCAAAGGGAAAACATTAAGCAGCGACGTATGGACACAGGCTAGCTTTCCTGGAGACCATTCTAAATATGTAACAAGTTTTGGCTGAGCCCCTGCCTCCCAACACAGCTGTTAAATCCATTTTCTAGAGCCACCTGGGGATTGCGGAGACATATCCCTTTGTTTGCTCTGAAAACACTGGAAAGAAAGGAATCGTGGGTCAGGGTTTTGTTGGGAGGTTTGGAGAATCCTCAGAAATTCCTCCGATTTGCAAATGAAGTGAGTTTAGGTACTTTCTACCTTTCTACATTCTTCCCCTAACTTTCCAATCATCTGTTGTTTTTCTCTCCAAAACATTATGTGCTTGTGGCATAGTGCCTAAATCGATTTCAAATATTTTATGCCAAAAAACTGCTGTAAGGAGTGTGGCAGGTAGGTGGGGGGTGAGTGCTGGGGGTTGGAGAACAGAGGTCATTTATTAGGTTGAAAATATCCTTTCCATCACTTCAAATCCAACCCTGATGTCAATTTCTCACACGCTCCTTTTGGGAGCTGTAGCTTATCTGGCATTCCAAACAGGACTCTTTCACCAGAAGAAAACATTAACAAGCATCCCTGGCACCTGAGAGTTTTCTAAGTTCAAATATCTTAATTCAGTTGATCTTAATGGCAGTCCTTTGAGGCACCAAGTCATGGAACCCTGTATGACTGTCTTAATTGGAAGAGGTAGGGAAATGGTAGTGGTTGTGGATCAGACTGGGAAAACCAAGTAGATGTTTGTCTCCTTGAATGTGTTCCATTCGGTCACAGTTGGACAGAGGTTCCCAGGTGAAGCCATTCTTCAAAAAGCAATGGGTTTAGGGGATGGTGTCCAGGCAAGGTGTGGATGTGACCCAGAAACGCAGGGTTCCCAGGACAAGGCTCAGTAATGCCCGGGTCAGAAACAAGATAATCAGAAGGACCAGAATAGGTCCACAAACACATCAAGCTCCCTTTCCACCCCAGGGCCTTTGCACATGCTGTTCTCTCTGTATACAGTGTGTTCCTTCTGCCCAACGATGCTCAAACTCCAATCCTGGGCCAAGTGGAAGCCCTCCCCAGCCACCTTCCAGCCTCCAACCCCAGGACAGATTGGTTCCTTTTGTTACACACACTCAAGAAACTCCATTCCTTTCTTCAGACTGCTTCTCTTGGTCTGTAACTATGAGCTCATTCATGTGACTGTTTGAATTATGTCCTTCTCTCCCTGCCAGGCTGACCTGACCCCTCCTAGATGGCAAAGATCTGGTCTCCTGCTTAGCACAGAATTTGGCATGTAGTGGATTCTGAAAAGCACAATAGAGAACAATGCATCACATGAGACACAGAGTGGCGATGCTACAAGCGTTCAAGCAAGACCACCCTGTACAGAAAAGGGAGATATTCAATTCATTTATCTAATGACACTCCACCTCAGGCCACAAAGAATGAAAAGGACTTAACAAAAAATACAAAGAACTGCCAAAAAAAAAGATACAACAAAGAGTTTCAGAAATGAGGGCAAGAGGACAACTGATTTAGATAGTTTAAAAAAAAAAAAAGTGCCTTAGTAATAAAACGAAACCACTCAACAAACACAAAACAAATGGTTTGTTCCTACAAGAGGGAAAAAGAAACCAGGTACCTGCTCTGAAAAATGGCAAAAGGGACAAATTCCTAGACAAACACCCTCTAAACAGTCACAAGATTAAATTACTAAATGGTTTTAAAACCTGTTATAAAGGTGGTACATGATGGAAATAACACTAGATTTGCTGCTGGGACACCTGGGGTTCAAGTTCTAGGTTGGCCATGAAGAGCCCAGGCCCTGGGTGTGTCATTCATGACCTGAGGTTCTTCCCTTTTCCTTTCTTTCCAGCTCTGTGATTCTGTTCTACAGTAACAGCAAGAGCAGGGAGACATTCTCTCCTCACCTTTTCTAAACCAGATGGCAGGAAACCTTTTTTTTTTCCATCAATGTACCCACTTGTGTGTCAAAAGGCTCCTCAGGAAGGTTTTCAGAAGCAAAGTGGATAAATGCTTACCTAAGGCAAATCATTTCCCTCAGGAGGAGGGAAGCTGTTTGCACAGTTCGTGCGGGGGCAGAGCAGAGAGTAGAAGACAGACTCAACCAGCCCCGGGAGACGTGCAGGATGCTACAGGAGAGGAACAGGGCCACATGGTGCAGAGACGGTGAGCTGCCTTCCACCCCAGCTCCAGGATGGGGCTCCTTCCTCCTCCCCAGCTCCAGGGACTTATACCCCGTCTGGCATGTAGACCCCACCCTCCCCTGGCACAGTCACATTATGATGTTGCAGTTAGCAAAGACTCGCTGTCTCCTGAAATCCCCACAACCCTGCAAGGGCAGTCCTACAAAATCTACATTAATAAGATTATCTTTGTGGGTTTGCCCATAAAGTAGAGAGATGTTCCCTACATTTGGAGAGCATTAACACAGAGAGATGATCTGTGTTAACATACAGGTAATCAGGCCTGCTCGGCAGAATAAAAGTTGTCTTTGTCCTAATCCCTAGAACCTGTGAATATGTTAGGTTCCATGGCAAAGGGGAATTAAAGTTGCAGGTGGAATTAAGGTTGCTAATCAGTTGACCTTAAGAGTGTCCTGGATTGTCCAGCTGGCCCCAATGTAATCACAAGGGTCCTTAAAAGTGGAAGAGGGAGACAGGACAAGAGGCAAGGGGAATGTGTCTGTGGAAGAGGCTGGAGCGATGTGACCTAAGAAGGATTCACCTGCTGTTCCGGCTTTAAAGATGGGGAAGAGGGGCCTCTAGAAGCTGGAAACAGCAAAAAAAAAAAAAAGACTGCTACCCAGAGCCTACAGAAATGAACTGCAGCACCTTGCTTTTAGCCCCATGAGGCCCAGGTCAGATTCTGACCTACAGAACTATAAGATCATAAACTTGTTTTACTTAAATTTATAAACTTATAGTAATTAGTTAAAGCAGCTGTTAATGAACTGAACTGTGTTCCCCACCCCCCAAATTCACACATTGAAATCCTAACCCCTGGACCTGAGAATGTGACTTTATTTGGAGATAAAAGAGGTAGAATGAGGTTATTAGGGTGAACAGTAATCCAGTAGGACTGGTGTCCTTATAAGGAGATTGGGACAGACACACACAGAGGGAAGGCCATGTGAAGACACAGGGAGAAGACAGCCATCTATATGCTAAGGAGAGAGGCCTCAAAATGAAACCAACTCTGCTAACACCTTGATCTCAGACTTCTAGCCTCCAGAACTGTGAGACAGTACGTTTCCGTGGTTTAAGCTGCTCAGTCTGGAGTACTTGGTTATGGCAGCCCTCGCAGACTAATACAGCAGCCATAGGAAGCTAATACACGGGGATGCACAGAACTCACCCCAGAGGGCCCCCAAGGCACCTAGAGGGGAGACTCTAGCCTTAAGATGCCAACCAGGTGGGGCGGCCTAGGTGAACACTGTGCCCATTGGACAAAGGACAGCAGCAGTGGTCTGCAAACCCAAAGACTCACAGATGCTCCAAGAGCAGGAAGTGGGGTCACCCATTCTCTCCCGGGGTCTCTCTATCAGATTGCGTTAACAGGGATCCTCAGTTCCTCTGATTCCTCTGAGCAGCACAAGGAGGTCTTGTGGGTAGATGAATTATATCGGGACACAGTGTGGCTTTCTTGGGACATTGGCTTTTGTGCTGTTGAAAGTTTGCTTTGGGTCTAGCTGGTCTGTCTCTCCTTGACTTATCTGTAGAAATCCCACGAAATAATATCCCATTTGTATGACACCAGGACCTCACTCACTGAAGTTGGTAAGAATTCAGCTCCATCCTTTTTCATCTTAAGTTATTGAAAAATGTCTAAAGTACCTTCCTAGTTTGAGAGCTTTGAGGATTGATGGGAGACAGATCTTTGCTTGCAGTGATTATTGATCAAGAGCGTTCCCCTCCGAGCTAATTCAGCTGGTTACGCTGCCAGTTTACCTCTGCCCTATCTAGGAAAAAAGGTTTTGCTAAGCAAACACAATGTGTAAACAGCATCGCAAGGAACATGTTTAACCTGCTCGAGAGAACAAACTGGCTTCAAGTAACTTAGCAGCATTCATTTGCATTCCAGCAGTTATTCTGCCTTTATTATTGGGTTTATTTATATGTTAAAGGAGACACCAAAAAGTCTACATAAAATTATTTTTAAATTTTCTGATTAAACAATGTACGTCTATTGGGGAAGAAAAATAGACGATACCAATGCCCAAAGAAGAAACTAGAAATCATATTATTGTCCCTTGGGAATAACTACTCTTCCCTCCCTACCTTCCCCTCCAATCCCTATTTACCTCCACCCGCCACAAGCTTTCAGGAGACTTTGGAGTTAGATTAACCTGGGTTTTCTAATCCTGCCTTCACTATATGCTTGCTGTATCACCTTGAGCAAGAGAGTCTATCTCAAATTTTTTATCTGCAAAAGGGCCTAAAAACAGTATTTATGTGCCATGATTCAAAGAGATGACTGATGTTATAGTGGGTAGTGGTTATGAGCTGTGGAGAGCATTAACACAGCAGGTGTGACTGCCATTCTTTGAAAATCCTACTTATAAAATTCATCCTTGGCTGGCATCTGGGAGCTTAGATTTGGAGGGAGTTCCAAAACATCCCATGTGATAAGAGTGGCTCTCTGTGCTTAAACTGTGCCAACAATATGGTTTAGGCTGAACACCTGCTTTCCTCCTGAGAGTCTGGAATCGGGTACAGGTAGGCGGGTGCCTACATGAACAGCCCCCGATAAAAGTCCCAGGGCACTGAGTCTCTAACGAGGTTCCCCGGTGGACACCATTTCCCACATGTTGTCACAACTCAGTGCTGGGGAATTAAGTGTGTCTCCACTGGGAGAAAACTTCGGAAGCTCGCGCCTGGTTTCCTCCAGACTACACTCTATGAACCTTTTTCCTATGCTGACTTTGCTGTGCATCCTTTTGCTGTAATAAATCACACCTCTGAGTATGACTGTGCTGAGTCCTGTGAGCCCTTCGGGAAAACCACTGCACCTGGGGGTGGTCTTAGGGACCTCCCAACACATGAGCATCTCTCTGGAGTCAGGCTGCTGGGCTGCAATCCCAGTTCTACCACCTACTGACTCTCTGTATCATTCAAGTTCCTGGCAGGACTCAGATGGCCACCTCAAGCAGGGGATTTAAAGAGCCTTTTAAAGGCTATGTATTAATGTGTGGTCAGGACCTAAGGAAACAATAGGGATAGTGCAGTATCCTGGAGCTAGTTGGGGGGCAGTTGTTAGCAACTGGTAAAATGGTAGGAGTCAGGAGCAGTGGTGGTTATCATTACTTCTATTATGTTGACTGTAGATGTGGTTTCCACATGATTATTTCTCCATTACTTTATATCCATCTCCAAATAACATCCATTTTCGAAAGAGAGAAAGGAGAAGAGGGTGTTGGGGGGAGGAAGGAAGAAAGGAAGGAAGGATTGAGCCTGGGCTTCTCCGAATTTGATCCTTCTCCTACCCTATCCTTACACAAGTGTTTCCAGAATCTAACACACAAGGGCCATCCTGAGATTAAAGCCTTAGTTGGCCAGCAAAGGGCCCTGACTTTCCTTGTATTGACCTCCTTTCATTAAACCTCACATGGGGTATCTCATGCCACCTTTCTGGGGCAGTTGTCACAGGAAGGCTGCCCAATAAAATCCCAAGTGGGGTTGAGGCCCCGAGCCTGAGCCCGAACCCTGAACCCCAGTTTAAGAGATGGTAAATGCCCCTACACGTAGAGCTAATGGGCAGATGTGAAAATCTCCCCTCCCTTGCCCTTCGAATCCTATGTGCCCGGCATGTCTATCCAGCACGCAATACTTCATAACCTGCTCCCCCTCCCTCCCACTGCACCCCTATTCATTCCCCAGAGAGGGTGGAAGCAGAAGGTATACACAAGAGACTATAAACTGAAGTAAATCAAAGATAGGCCTTGGGTAATGAGGCAGCTCGAGAGCCCCAGGGAAGCTCAGCAGTGTCCATAATGCATGATTTGTTTATAAGAACTTAATGGCATAGTCTGAATGGAGCTGCAAGAGGGGGCTGCCAAATGCCCCCAACCCTAGAGCAATAATGAAGGAGCAAATCAGGTAAAGGAGAGATAAAGGGTGATAGATTTGGGCAGGTGATGCTGGAGGGCATTTTGAAGGGAAGCCAGAGGCAGAAACACAGGACGAACAGAGTCAGTTTCTCAAACTCCAGGTTGCCCACAGCAACCCTTTTCCTTGCAGTCGTTTACATAATGTGGCAACCCTCACTGCTGTTTGCCTTACTGCAAAGGGAAACCCCGCGTCAAAGGAACAGACTATAACTGCAGAGTTTAATTCAATCCTCATTAACCACTGGCAAAATAAAACCCTTTTAATCACCTACTTAACTTGAACATGGAGTAAAAAGCCCTATTCTGTTTGGAAGGGGGTTTCTATGGGCAGATGCCTTGCAGCGAGTCACACCCTCCACCCTCACAGTTACAGGATTGGTCTGCACCAGCGGATAATAGACGGTGAAATTTCAGAAGAGGCTGCAGTCTGAAGGGGATGTAAAAGTCTTATAGGGAAGACAGGCAGCGTGAGGAACCAGCTCTGTGCTAGCTAGGAGGCCTTGGGCAAGTTAACATCTTCGGGCCTCAGTTTTCTCTTCTGTAAAATGAGAATAATTTAAAAATCCAACTTATAAGATTGTGGTGAGGGCCAAATGAGATAATACATGTAAAAGTCTCCAAATGTCTTGGCACATTCAATATGTGCTAATTGCCATTATTTTTATTATTGTTGCTACTGCTGCCACTGTCATACCACACCACCGTGCCCTAGGGACAGGACTTTTACGTCCAAGGAGATACAGGGAAGATAAGCTCTTGACTCATCTGAGGAACTGATTTAACTTCTCTGCCTGAATTTACCAATGGCTTCAAATAGCTTAACTGAACTTTTCTGAATATTAACTCAAACTGCTAGCCGCGATAAACACATCTGAAGGCCAGATTTAGCTAACTGACTGGATATTAGAGGCAGTGAGGCATTCCATGCTCCAACTTCAATTCACAAAATAAAGAATAAATTAGATCTTCACTGGTGAAAAAGTTCCCTCACGGTCAACACCCACGTTATTCTGTAACTGGGGACTGTTGCTTACTTCCACCACTGACTGCACAATATCAATGTCTCTCGGGTAGAGAGAAATCTTTTGAACCAGAGCTGTCAACTTGCTTTGACAATAGAGTTTGCATAAGTAGTGCTGCATGACTTTCAAGGCTGGGTCATAAGGGACCATGGAGTTTCTGCTTATTACTCTGAGGCTGCCAAGTTGCAAGGAACCCCAAGCCACGTGAGGAAGCTGTAGGAGATCAGAATATGCCACTCCAAAATATGCCAGTTTGAAGACAACTGAGAAACAGTAGATGCAAAAAGAAGGAGAGGAAGAAGAAGAAGAAGGAGGAGGAGGAGGAGGAGGAGAAGAAAGAGAAGGAGAAGGGGGAGGGGGAGAAGAAGCTCTCTGCCTCCTCCATTTGTGTAACAGGCTTAGACTCAATCACTAGAGACAACTCTAGACTCTTTGCCCAGAGGTGGCTCTGAGGGGAACTTACACAACAAACCTTTCTAAAACAGCCTTCCTCTTCCATTAGTTCCCCCATATATTTACCCTCCCACAGTTTGCAGCACTGGAGGCGTAAACCCTTGGTCTCATCACTTCTTTACAAATTTGCTGTTCTTTGTTAAGATGCTCTAGAAACCCCAAGTTCTAACCACCCCTTAGAGTTACTCAGCACTGAGTTTCTCCCACGTGTATGCACACTGCATATGTTAATAAACTCTATTTGTTTTTCTCTTGTTAATCTGTCTTTTGTCAGTTTAATTCACAGAGCTGCCAGACAATGAACCTAGGAAGGTAGAGGGGAGAAGTTTTTCCTCCCCTACAAGGCCATGTGTAGGTGCTCCAGTCTCTTTGGGTGGGGTTGACAGCTCCACCCAAACCAGCCTTTGATTTATCCTCAAAGTCAGATAAGTGAAAGAAAAAGCCTCCAGATGATTCCAGCCCCCAGCCACTAAGTCCACCCCAGCCTTTCAAGTCTTCCGACCCAAAGTCCCAGACGTTGCGGAGCAGAAGCAAGTCATTAGGTCCTGTGCGAACTTGTGATCTATAGAATCCATAAGCTTAATAAAATGGGGTTTTCTTATGCACTATGTTTCAGATGGTTTGTTATAAAGCAATAGATAACTGAAACCCTTTGACCATATAGCTCATATGAATTCAATTACACAGGCACAGAAAGAAAAAAGTGAAAACTAAATCCTATTTAAATAAATAGAGCAGGTGACTCCACTCCATGGCCATGGCATTCAGTGAGCATACACCTACCCAAGAGTGAGAATGAACTGGAAGAGGTGATGTCACTCCAGTGGTTCTCAGACACGAGAAGTACTGCCTCTTAGGAGGCACTGAGAAATATTTGGAAGAATATTTCATTGTGCAATGAAGTGAATGGTGACGTTAAACATCTAGGGCAGTGAGGTAGGAATGCTAAATCTTGCACAGTGCCGCCCAACATCAACTGTCCTGACCTAAATGTTTAGATGCTCTTGCTGGGAAACATTGCTTGGTCTCAGCTTTGGAGGGCCCGCCATGGTGTAAGCATCTTAAAGATACATCCTTCTTTTTGCTTGAACAGTGGCCGCTAAATGCAAGCTGCCCTCTTCACCTGGTGCTTGGAGAAGGAGTAGCCTAATCCAACACATCAGGAAACAATGCTAAGCTACATTTGATTTAGTTAAGACAGTCTGACTCCAAAGTGGTTCTTTCCTAAGGGATTTTAGAAATAAGTTTTGACTGCATCCGACTGTCACCTTGCTCCCGGACTTGTCTAGAACCCCTTTCTGATGTGACATTCAATTCTACTAGAAGGAAATATAAAAATTCCATAAATACAAATCCATAGAAATATGTAGATTTTTGTGGGATTTGTTTTTAAATTATAAATGGCATGACTAGTCATATTATTTCTAAGTGTTTTTTTATTTTTATAAATGTTTATTTATTTATTTTTGGCTGCATTGGGTCTTTGTTGCTGCTCGTGGGCTTTTTCTAGTTGCGGCGAGAGGGGGGCTACTCCTCGTTGCGGTGCGCAGGCTTCCCACCGCAGTGGCTTCTCTTGTTGCGGAGCATGGGCTCTAGGCGCGCAGGCTTCAGTAGTTGTAGCACGCAGCCTCAGTAGTTGTGGCTCACGGGCTCTAGAGTGCAGGCTCAGTAGTTGTGGCGCACGGGCTTAGTTGCTCCACAGCATGTGGGATCTTTCCAGACCAGGATCGAACCCGCATCCCCTGCATTGGCAGGCAGATTCCGAACCACTGCGCCACCAGGGAAGTCCCTTTCTAAGTGATTTTAATTAAACAACATGTTTTAGAGATTTTGTTACATTAGAACTAGAATAAGCCAATACAGGAGTTCCTAGTCCAGGACTTCTGAGGAGAGGGAGATGGCCATGGGTGCAGGTGTTTATGAAGCCTCCCTGGAGGAGGTGTGCCTCAAACTGAGTCCAAAGGTTGGGAGGGATTCAGTTACTTGAAGAGGAGGAGAAACAGAATTCTGGATGGCTGGTGAATGGGATGAGGCATAGGAGCGAATGGCAGGGAGAGGATGAACAGGTGGGTCAGCGGGAGATGGCACAACACGAAGATGGGCATAACAGAAATGCATGTGGGATGCTGGGGGCAGATGCAGCCATGGTTTCTATCTTGCTAACAGAGGGCAGGAAGGCAAGAAAAAACAGCACAGGGCTGGGCTGAAGTCCAGGCAAGTTCTTGCATTATTAAAGAACATAGCCAATACTGAATAACAAAATGTTAACTAGTTCAGAGACATACCTGAAAAAGATTATTCCACAAATTGCATCTTTATTGATTTTAATAGCACAGAAACATGAATTTCATTTTATTCAATTTGAATTTCAATTTCAAAGCACATTACACAACACTTACTTGCAAATTGATGCAAAAATTGTATAAATGTGTTGGACGACTACTCAACCAGGAGATACAAAATTGAGGGGAGAAAATAGAGAACAAGAACCACATTTTCAGTGCAAATAGGTAGTTATACTATTGTAAATCCTTTTTAAAAAATAAGCTACATATGTACCTGCATATGTCTGTACACATTTATGTGTGTGTGTATGTACAAGTTTCTTGTACAGTTAAGAAAAAGCTAAATTATTACAGGAATTAACCACTATAAATGATAATGATAGTAACAATAATAATAGTAACCACTGCAAAAAAAATGCGGTATGTTTCCATCACATAGACATGTGATTTTTCACAATAACCCTGCAAGGTAAGGCAGGGCAGAAATTATATAAATTTTTCTGATCACCAAAGTAACACACATAGCTAATAAGAATTAGAGCAGTTTCTCATCTGGAGAATAGATATTCCTCCAAGGTCTACAGGGGAGATTCAGATATTGTGTACTTTTTAATTTGAATACTAATGTGTATGTATGACCATGTGCTATTTTAGTGGAGGTGGCCCATGGATTCTCTAATGAATCCATAACCCCCCAAAAGTAAGAACTGCTGCAAGAGAAAAAGAAATAGCTATAAGTTTAACATTAGCAAAATGTTGACATTAACAAAATGTTTTGACATTTTAAAAAATGTTATAGTAAGTTATGTAATAATTGATCCCTTTTCCTTGTAGCTACAAAGATATATGCAAATAAAGTAAAATCTATGACTTCTACTCCTGGCTATAATAGAGTACCCAAGGTGAATTTTATATCTGATGACTATAAACTGAAATGCATATATATATATATATATATATATATATATATATTCAAACATTGGACAACACACAGGAGAATTACCCTTGAAAGAAAAGAAACATAAAGGTAAGCTTTACAACTTCTTTAGCTTGTTTCCTAGAGACAGTTTCCAGACCAGAGTCCAGTGAGGGGAAACCAAACAGAGCCTGGTGGTTCCACTGAGTTGAAGAAACAGAGTTTGGAGTTTGAGGAGGCCAAGGTAGCTGGGATTTGTAGAGGGTTTCCTCGAGTCTGTGGCTGAGTACTGATCTGTGCACATATGGGAGGAAACCATTTGAGGCCAAAAAAGAACAACCAGAGAGGCACTGACAGAACAACCCACTGTGCATATACATAGAGCTAGAAATAATTCAACCAGTGTGGAAACATGGGGCATTGGATAGAATTACTGGTATTGCCTCAGCAGTAGAGGCAAATTAGCCCAAATTAAAGGTTGCTCTGGACCAACACTAATTTGGGTTTAAAGTCAGTCTGAAAAGAATCAGACTGATTTCAAGTAACTTGAATGTGTTCCAAGACAACATCCAATCGACAATGTAACAGTCACAATGTCAGACATCCAATCAGAAATTATGAAGAATGAAAAGAAATGGGGAAATACAATCCACAACCAGTAGAAAATTCAATGAATCTAAACAGATCTAGAAATGACAGATAATAGAATTAACAAACATGGACACTAAAATAGTTACTATATATATATCCCATATGTCCAAAAAGGTAGAGGAAAACATGAGAGAAAAATGGAAGCTAAAAATAAAAATTAAATCAAACTTCTAGAGATGCAAAACACAAAAGCAGAGATGAAAAATATACTAGATAGGATTAACAGCACATTACACACTGCTGAAGAAATATTAATGAACCTGAAGACATAGAAATAGAGACTTTCTAAAATGAAGCAAAGAGACTGACCAAAAAAAAAAAAAAAAAAAAAAAAAGTGCTTCAATGAGCTGTAAAACAATATCTAGAGGCCTAACATACATGCAATTGAAGTCCCATAAATACCATGAATGGGAAAATATTTAAATAAATAATGGCCAAATTTTTCCAATTTTGATGGAAACTATAAACCCAAGTAGCTCGACAAACCTCAAGAAAAATAAGGATAAAAATTATATATATATATAAAATTACTCACATAATAATCAAAATTACAGAAAACCAGTGACAAAGACAAAATTTTAAAAGCAGCCAGAGTAAAAAGACACATTATGTATAGAGGACCAAAGATAATAATACAACAAACTTTTCATCATAAAGTATGCAAGCTAGAAGACAATGTAGTGATGTCTGTAAAGTACAAAGGAAAAAAAAATTCTCTAAGCCAAGAATTCTAGAGAGAACCAAAATATCTTTAAAAAATAATGGTGGGAAACTTTTCTTTTTTTTCAGAGAAACAAATGCTGAGAGAATTTATCACCAGTACACCAGCATAATGAGAAATATTTAGAAAGTCTTCATTCAGCCAGAAAGAAAAATAAGACTAGATGGAAATTAGAATCTACATAAAGAGCATCAGAAACTGTAAATATGGAGGTAAATATAGAAGGCATTTTTTCTCATTTTAATAAATCTTTTTAAAAGATAATTAACTATTTAAAGCATGAATAACAATAATGTGTTATGGGGTCTAGGCCATATGTAAAGTAAAATAAATTATAAAAATAGCTCAAGTCATAGAAGAGAAGAAATGAAAGTACAGTGTTGCAAGGTTCTTCTGCTATAATATTATTTGAAAGGACACTGTGATAAATTAAAGAGATAAATAGATAGAGTAAACCTCAGAGTAACTATTTTTAAAGGATAATAATGAAAAGCTAATATGTCAAAATAAAGATAAAATGGAACCATAAAAAATAATTAATCCAAAAGAAATTGGAAAAAGAAGGTAAAATGAATTAAGATCAGATATGAATAGAAATTAATAACAAGATAGTATATTTAAATACAACCATATCAATACTTACATTATATGAAAGCGGTCTAAGCAGCTCAATTAAAAGACAGATTGTCAGACTGGGTAAATTAAGAAAACCCAACCATATTCTAATAATTTAAAACCCTATTTTAAAATACAAAGACAGAAAAATTAAAAGTAAAAAGATAGAAAAAGATATAGCATGCAAACACTAATCCAAAGAATGCCGTAATGGTAATATTTATCTCATTCAAAGTAAATTTCAGGACAAGGAATATTACCAGGGAAAAAGAGGGGCATTACATAATGTTAAAGTGGTCAATTCATCAAGAGGACAAAAAAATACTAAATGGTATGAACCTAGTAACAAAACATCAGAATAGATGAAGCAATAAATGGTAGAACTAAAAGAAGAAATAGATAAATCCACTATTATAATTAGAGATTAAATCCACTATTATAATTAGAGATTTCAACATCCTTCTCTCAATAATGGATAAAAGTTATATAGATAGTCAGTAAAGATAGAAAAGACATGAACAACACTATCAACCAACTTGACCTAAATGGCATTTATATATCACTCCACCCAAAAACAGTAGAATACAAATTCTTTTAAGTGCACATGGAATATTTACCAAGATAGACCATGGTCTGGACTGTAATACAACCTTCAACAAATTTATAAGAATTGAAATCATGCAAAGTATATTCTCTAAACACAACAGAATTAAACTAGAAGTATAGTTTACTTCTAGTAAACTATACTAGAAGTATACTAAATTTATAAAGTATAAAAATGCTATTGTATTTATGCATATAAATTTATAGTGTAAAATACTATTAGAAAAGCAAAAAGATCTAAGGTCAAAAGCCTTAGCTTCTACTTTAAGAAACTATAAAAAGATGAAAAGATCAAATCCAAAGGAAGAATAAATGAAATAATAAAGATCAGAAATCAATGAAACCTAAAAGAAAAAAAATAATTCAGAAAATCAATGAAACCAAAAGCTGCTTTCTTGTAAAGATCAATAAAATCAAAAAAATCTCTAGCCGGTAGTGATTAGGACACAAATCACCAATATCAAGAATGAAACTACCAAAGCTCACTCAAATGAAAAAAAAAAAAAAGAAAATCTGAATAGTCCCTTATCTTTAAAGAAATTAAATTAGTAGCTAAAAATGGTCCCACAAAGAAATCTCCATGCCCAGGTGGTCACTGATGAATTCTACAAAACATTTAAGGATGAAATAATGCCAACATACATTGAGAGAGAGAGAGAGAGAGAGAGAGAGAGAAAGAGAGAGAGAGGGAATGGCTCAATTCATGAAGCCAGCATAACACTGATGCCAAAACCAGAGAAGGACAAAACCACAAACTAATATTTCTCAAAAATATAGATGCAAAAATATTTCATAAAATTTTAGCAAATTAAATTCAGCAGTATATTCAAAGGATAATATATCATTACCAAGTGAAGCTGATGCCAGAAGTGAAAGGTTGGATTAACATTTGAAAATTAGTCAATGTAATTCACCATATTAACAGACTAAAAAGAGAAAACCATATGACTACCTCAATAGATACAAAAAGAGTTTTTGGAAATTTTAACTGCCACTTTTGATAAAAACTCTCAGCAAACTAGGAATAAAAGTGTACTTCCTCAACCTGATAAAATACATCTACTAAAATAATATTACTAAAATAATACAGCTAACACTATACTTAATAGAAAAGACTGAATACTTTTCTTAGAAGATCTGGAACAAGATAAAGATGATCACTGTCTCCGCTCCTATTTAACAATGCTTGGGAATTCTAACCAGTGCAATAAGGCAAGAGAAATAAACATGCTTAAGTGTTGAAAGAAATATAACTGGCTTTATTTGAAGACTAAATGGTTGTCTATATAGAAAATTCTAAGGAAACTACAAAACAGAGTCTCAGGTCCTCCTTATCTCTTTCCAGCTGCCCCACTAACCCTAGTTCCTGGGATTCCTCTCCCAAGACTGGCTATGAAGTAGGAACAGCCACCCCAGTGCTCACTCCCTTCCTTGTTACTTTTGGCACTATCAGGGTAGAAACAGCACAGACATGGGAGAGTCACTTGATCTCACTAAGTCTCAGTTTCCTCACTGGTAAAAAAGGACCCATCCCCCTTATAAGAGTTTTACTGAGATCTCTATAGGAAACAGCTAAGGAAGTAACAAAGTTAACCAATGTGAGAAAGTTATAAAGTTTCCAGAAAGCCCACAAGATTCTTGCATTCCCTGATTGTTTATATAGACATATAGAAAAAGTCAGAACTATATTACTGTTAAATAGAGTATTATATATAGTTAAATATACATATATAGTATATGTAATATATTGTTAGATATATTAAATATATACTGTTAAATATATTATTGTTAAATTTAAAGAGCAATTTATAGAAGAATCTCAATGTATATATACATCCATATATGTTTGAATAGCTATAAAAAATAAGGAAGGAGAATTGCTAGTTAACAATAGTTTATCTCTATGGCATGAGATTAGGATGACTGAATGACTTCTCATTTTACTTTATGCACT
Source organism: Eschrichtius robustus (assembly GCF_028021215.1). Classification (NCBI taxonomy): domain Eukaryota; kingdom Metazoa; phylum Chordata; class Mammalia; order Artiodactyla; family Eschrichtiidae; genus Eschrichtius; species Eschrichtius robustus. Next base: position 10,922,925 of record NC_090826.1, on the reverse strand, counting down.
TATATACTATTTAAAAATTTTAAATGAATATATATTGATATTATATTTTAATGGATATTATTATTTTACAAATAACTATTGTAAGAAATAAAACAATAAATATGTAAATAAATAGAACTAACCAGGCTTTTCTCTCTCTCAAAAAAAAAAAAAAATCTACAAAAAAGTTATTAGAACTAATAAGTGAGTTTAGCATGTTCACAGGATACAAGATGAATATACAAAAATAATTTTTATTTTTATGTATCAGCAAAGGAAATTATAAATTGAAAATTTTAAATACCATGTAGTCCTTAAATTGTGATAATTTAAGTGCAAAAGATTACTGAGAGAAATTAAAACAGACCTAAATAAATGGAGAGATATACCATGTTCATTGATTATAAGATTCATTATTAGTGTAGTATTATTAGTATTAAGATGTCATCAGCTCATATAACTCAACATCAAAAAAACAAACACCAGATTAAAAAATGGGCAGAAGAACTAAATAGACGTTGTTCCAAGGAGGAAGTACAGGTAGCCAACAGGCCTATGAAAAGATGCTCAACATCGCTAACCACCAGAGAAATGCAAATCAAAACCACCGTGAGATATCACCTCACACCTGTCAGAATGGCCATTATCAAAAGGAATATAAATAACAAATGCTGGCGAGGGTGTGGAGAAAAGGGAACCCTTGTACACTGTTGGTGGGAATGTAAATTGTCGCAGCCACTTAGAAAACAGTACAGAGCTTTCCCAAAAAACTAAAAATAGAACTATCGTGTGACCCAGCAATTCCATTCCTGGGTATATATGTGAAGAAAACAAAAACACTAATTTGAAAAGACACATGTACCCCAATGTTCATAGCAGCATTATTTACAATAGCCAAGATATGGAAACAACCTCATTGTCCATCAACAGATAAATGGATAAAGAAGATGTGGTGTGTGTATACACACACACACACACACACACACACACACACACAAAATGGAGTACTACTCAGCCAAAAAAAGAATGAAATTTTGCCATTTGCTGCAACATGGATGGACTTGGAGGGCATTATGCTAAGTGAAATAAGTCAGACAGAGAAAGACAAGTACTTTATGATGTCATTTATTTGTGGAATCTAAAAAATATGGCAAACTAGTGAATATAACAAAAAAGAAGCAGATTCACAAATATAGAGAACAAACTAGTGGTTACCAGTTGGTGTGGGGAAAGGCAATATAGGGTTGAGTGTGGGAGGTACAAACTATTGGGTGTAACACTGGCTCAAAGATGTGTTGTACAACACAGGGAATACAGCCAATATTTTGTAATAACTATAAATGGAAAGTAACCATTAAAAATTGTATGTTGGTGGGAATGTAAATTGGTACAGCCACTATGGAGAACAGTATGGAGGTTCCTTAAAAAACTAAAAATAGAAGCACCATATGACCCAGCAATCCCACTCCTGGGCATATACCCAAAGGAAACCATAATTCAAAAAGATACATGCACCCCAATGTTCATTGCAGCACTATTTACAATAGCCAGGACACGCAAGCAATCTAAACGTCCATCAACAGAGGAATGGATAAAGATGTGGTAATATATACAATGGAATATTACTCAGCCATAAAAAGGAATGAAATTGTGCCATTTGCAGAGATGTGGATGGACCTAGAGACTATCATACAGAGTGAAGCAAATCAGAAAGAGAAAAACAAATATTGTATAATATCACTTATATGTGCAATCTAGAAAAATGGTACAGATGAACTTATTTGCAAAGCAGAAATAGAGACACAGATGTAGAGAACAAACATATGGATACCAAGGGGGGAAGGGGGGTGGGATGAACTGGGGGATGGGGATTAATATATATACGCAACTGTGTATAAAATGGATAACTAACGAGAACCTACTGTATAACACAGGGAACTCTACTCAATGCTCTGTGGTGACCTAAATGGGAAGGAAATCCAAAAAAGAGGGGATATATGTACATATAACTGATTCACTTTGCTGTACAGCAGAAACTAACACAACATTGTAAAGCAACTATACTCCAATAAAAATTAATAAATAAATAAAATAAAATAAAATAAAACCAAGGTCGGTTTTAGGTAGTCAAAAAACAAAATAAAATAGTGAAAAAAAATGTATTGTATACAAATAATAATAAATTTAAAAAAAATTTTTTTAAAGGATGTCAGTAATTCCCATCAAATTCCCAGCAAGTGTTTTGGAATAATTCACGAACTAATTCTAAAATGTAATGGAAATGCAAAGGGTGTAGAATAGCAAAAACAATTTTGAAAAAGAAGAACCAAGTTAGAGACCTTACAGTTCTTAATCTGAAGACTTACTATAAACTGAAGTTATCAAGACCATGTGTTATCTGCATAAAGATACACACACATACACACACACACACATCAATGGAACAGAATAGAGAGTCCATAAGTAAACTCACATATATAGCCATTTAATTTTCAACAAAGGTGTCAAGATAATTCAATAGAGAAAGGATCTTTTCAACAAATGATCCTAGAACAACTGGATATGCATATGCAAAACAATGAATATAGACCCGTCCATACCTTATGGAAATATTAACTCAAAATGAATCATAGACCTAAATGTAAGAGCTAAATTATGAAACTTCCAGAAGAAAACATAGGAAAAACATCTTAAAAACCCTTGGGTTCAGCAGAGTCTACTTAAATAGGCAAGGATTACTTAACAGTAGAAAATGTAAAACAAATGATAAATTGTACTTCATCAAAATTAAAAGCTTTTGAACTTCAAAAGACACTGGGACTATTCTGGAGATTGACTGTACAACAGTGTGAATGTACTTAACACAACTGAACAGTACACTTAAAAATGGTTAAGAGAGTAAATTTTACATTATGTGTATTTCACCAGAATTTAAACTTTTTAAAAGAGATTTAATAAATAGATAAAACCTAAAAAATGACACCCGTAAGAAAATGAAAAGGCAAGCCACAGACTGGGAGAAAATATTTACAAAACATATTTGATACAGAATTTGTATCTAGCATGTATGAAGACCTCTTAAAATTCAATTTTACGGTGTAAAAAAAGTAAGTAAATAAAAATTTAAAATGGTTAAAAGATATGAACAGACACTTCGCCAAAGTATATAGAAGATGGCAAATAAGAACGTGAAAATATGTTCAACCTAAATAATCACAAGGAAAATGCAAATTAAAGCCACTGTGAGATGCTACTTCATACCCTGCCGAATGGCCATAAATAAAAAGTATTGGAGAGGATGTGGAAAAACTGAAATCTTCATATACTGCTGAGAGAGAATATAAAGTGTTATAACTCCTTTGGAAAATAGTTTGAGAGTTTCTTCTAAAGTTACACAAACTTACCTTATGAGTCAGTAATTTCGCCCCTAGGTATTTATTACAGAGAAATGAAATTCCACATAAAGACGTGTATGTGAACGCCGATAGCAGCTTTAATCATAATTGCTGAAAACTGGAAAGAACCCAAATGCCCATCAGTTGTGAACTGTGATATAACCATACAATGGAATGTTACTTAGCAATGAAAAGGAACAAACTACTGATTCATGCAATAACATGGATGGCCCTCAAAAACATTATGTTGAATGAAAGAAGTGAGACAGAAAACTTTACTTAACGGAATGATTTCAATGATATAAAATTCTAGAACAGGCAAAACTATAGGGATAAGAAGCAGGTCAAGGGCTGCCAGTGATCAGGGAGTGGTGAGAAGGGGTTGACTGTAAAAGGGCCTGAGAAAACTCACTGGGGTGATGGAATGTTTTATATCACCAGTGTGCTGGCAGTTACAAGACTACATACATTGTTAAAACTCACTTAAAACTGATTGATTTATTGTATGTAAATTATACCTCAATAAAAGTGACCAAAAAATCACAGTCCAATCTGCTAAGAATTGCCTAATTACAGTGAGAGCGAAATAACTTAGTAGATATGAACCACTGTGGTTCTCAGAGATGAACGTACTTATTCTGACATGACAGCAAACTCAAGGGCATTCTCAGTGTGACTGTTTTGCTCAGGGAATAATAGTGCAGTGGAAGTATTCGGAATCTTTGAATCAAAGAACCCAGGGATCACCTCAGAGGCTAAGAAGACACCTCAGAGATTCCAGGAAAACTTTCCTTTCTTGTAGGGATCAAATGTACTTGCTCTGTGACAGCCGATCCCAACATCATGTGCTACCACAGAGCAGGCGATGATTGCTTTTTTTTCATGATGTTTATCTGAAGGACAAGTGTAACCTGTGCATGTGTGCACATATGCGGGCAGGAGGTTTAGGGATGCATTTTTCCACTGTAAGTGGTCAGGTTGAACATGCCAAACAGCAGGGAGGATTCCTCTGAGGCCCAGATAGCTAACATCTGACTGGCACCCCACCCGGGTATCCAAATGGAATGCACGTCTTCTGCTCACAACCTGGCCTTCTTCTGGAGTTCTCTCCCTGCAGGGCCACAGCTGGAAGCCAGAGGGTCATTCCTGACCACCTCCATCTCCATACCCAATCCCTGACCCGGTCTTCTTGACTTTACCTTCTGATGATTCCTTAACACGTCCACTTCCTTCCATCCTACAGCACAACACCTGTCTGATCCACCATCATCTGGTTCCCAAGGGGCTGCTGGCCTCCTCATGGGTCTCCCTGATTCCATCAAACCAAACTCCTTCTACCAAACTCCTTATTGCAGCCAGATGGGTCTTTAAAAATGTAATTCTGTGTGTGATGATTTGATTAATGCCTGTCTGCTTCCAACTGGACTGTGGAACAGACCTTGTCTGTTTTGCTGACAGGTCCTAGTATAATCTGGCACACAGTGAGTGATTGATATATATTTGCTAAATGAAAGAAAGTGTGGGAGGACTGCTTGATTTCATGAAGATAAAGGAAAAAGAGGAACAAGGCTAAAAACAACATCTGGGTCAACGTCAGTCCCCAGCAATGCTGTGAGACCACGGGTCACATAAAGCTGCCATTTCAATCACACGGGGCTCGGAGGAAGGTCTTTGAAGCTAGCGACCAATATGTGTGTATGTTTACACATGCATGTATTTCCAGGGAAAGGCAGAGATGGCTCCTGTAACCTTCCTAGGTCTGAGTCGCTCAGATGCTTCACGCTCCAGGACAAATTCATAGAAAAGCTCGTAGTTACCTGAAAGTACAATAGCACTATTATCATGTCCCACTTACTTACAGACCACTAACTCTGAGCTGGACACTGTGCTAGGAAGTTACTCAAAATCGCTTATTCTTCAAAGCCATTCTATCAAACGTTCATCATCCCATTTTTAAGAAAAGACAACTGAGTTTCTAAGAGATGGTGAACTTGCCAAAGGCATACAGCTGGCAGATAACAGAGCTAGAATTTGATTCTAGGTTGCTGATTCCAGAGCACACTCACCTAATGTCTAAAGTATATTGCTTTCCACATTTGTTTTATATTAAAATGTATCTATCACCTATCCATCGATGTTTTATTGTCACATAGCTATGACAAATTGATAACCTATGAGAAAATTCTATATGCATGAAAACAAAGACACAGAGATCCTGGGTGGCTTAGGAGCAGCAGGAGGGCACTGAAGGGTGAGGGTGATTTGGTTTGGTCCCCTGGGGAGACCTTCAGTGTCTTTAAAGGTGGCAGGGAACCTCAGGTCAGCCAGGGAAGCACAAGAAGAAGCAGGGTGCTTAGGACGAGCAGCTCCAGGGTATGGGGGTTTAGCAAAAACACACATCACCTGCTTCCCAGGTTGCTCGGAGTTGGCCCTAAGATTCAGTTACCGTGGACTCATTGCAGTTTTGTTTCCCGCCCTCCCCCACACCGTTGGCAGCACACACCATTAACTCTCCATGGGATGCAGTCAAGGGTTGACTTGGGTCTCAGGACAGTTGTGTAAGAAGGCAGATCTGGCCCTTCTCGTAGGACAACAAGGAGGGGTGTTCACTCTCATTTCCCGATAGCCAGCCTGTCTTGCCTTCCAGATTCTCATGTCCCCTTTCCTGGGCTGCCTGGGGTCAATGCTGGTATTCTCCTCCTCCAGGATGACGGCATGTGAGAAGAGACTGTGAGAGTTAACACATCTCTGAGAGGTAGAAGTTGATTCCCAGCACACCTTGAGCAGCAGCTTCAATGTATAAAGCTCACTGCTCACAAGACCACAGATGGGTTTACATTCTTGATGATATCTCTTCAGACTCCAAGGGATAAATGTGCCAGGGAATGCTTGGTGTCAAGGCAGCCCTATTGGAGAGATGCTAGGAGAAGGGACAGAGTGTGCATGTGTGTGTATGTGTGTGTGTGTGTGTATCCTCAAGTCAAGCTTCAGTGTCACAGTGATTATTTAAATCAGGGATGGCCATAGACAACAAGTAAATGAATGGTTGTGTCTGTGTACCAATAAAACTTTATTCAAGAACACTGAGATGGGGATTTCCCTGGTGGCGCAGTAGTTAAGAATCCATCTGCCAATGCAGGGGACACGGGTTCAAACCCTGGTCCGGAAAGATCCCACATGCCACGGAGCAACTAAGCCTGTGTACCGCAACTACTGAGCCTGCACTCTAGAGCCCACAAGCCACAACTGCTGAGCCCATGTGCCACAACTACTACGCCTGCGCTCTAGAGCCCACGAGCCACGACTACTGAGCCCACGTGCCACAACTACTGAAGCCCACGCGCCTAGAGCCCATGCTCCGCAACTAGAGAAGCCACCGCAATGAGAAGCCCGCGCACCGCAACAAAGAGTAGCCCCCCTCACCGCAACTAGAAAAAGCCCACGCGCAGCAATGAAGACCCAATGCAGCCAAAAATAAATTAATTAGTTTTTAAAAAATGTTTTAAAAAAATTTAGAAAATAAAAAAAGAACCCTGAAATGGACCTAGGGATTATCATACTAAATGAAGTAAATCAGAGAAAGACAAATAGCACACGACATCACTTATATGTGGAATCTAAAATATGATATAAATGAACTTATTTACAAAACAGAAACAGACTCACAGACATAGAAAACAAACTTCTGGTTACCAAAGGGGAAAGGGGGTGGGGAGGGATAAATTAGGAGTTTGGGATTAACAGATACACACTACTATATATAAAATAGATAAACAACAAGGACCCACTGTATAGCACAGGGAACTATAGACAATATCTTGTAATAACCTATAATGGAAAAGAATCTCAAAAAAGAATGTATATATGTTAACTGAACCACTTTGCTGTATACCTGAAACTAACACAACATTGTAAATCAACTATACTTCAATTAAAAAAAGAACACTGAAATTTCAATTTCATAAAATTTTCATGTGCCATGAAATATTATTATTCTTTTGATTATATTTGACCATCTAAAAATATAAAACCGTTCTTAGCTCATACATCACACAAAAATAAATAGAGGGCAGGATCTGACCTATGGGCCATGACCCTAGTTTAAATCATACAAAGAATGTGTCTCACCATTTGGGGGAAAAAAAGAGCTGTGCAATATTTATATAGCAGACTTAATCTTAAGTCTACTTTCTTGTGTCCCAGGGAGGTACCAAGTGGTCATGTCATGCATAATGTATTGCAATTCAGGACCATCTTGAACAATGGGACCCCAAGTGGCAGATTGATCCTGAGGAGTGCTTGGACATGGCCATTTTAATTAACACCCACATTTAATTGACAACTAATGTCCAGCAGGCTTTTCTGCTTAATAAAGCAAGCAAAGGATTTATTTGAAGAAGGATGAGTTTTTAAATTTAATTTCCTGAAAAAAAAAAAAAACAAAACTCTGCGTGTGCCCACAGAGTGATGGAAAGAGATGTATCAATTGGATAATTCTTAATTAAGGTGAATGAACCCTCACTAGCTAAAAGGTTTTCTTAGGGGAAAAGTCTCAAACTGTTAACACATCAATATGTTTCTGTCCATTAGCTTTTCCCAGGGTGACAAGTATGGCATTAATGGCAATTTCAGGGAAGGTTCTTTCTATACCTTCAGGGCTGTTTAGTGATGAGGTCTTAGAAACCATGGAAACTTCTCTGGGGAGGTCAAATTTCAACTGTAGCTCTTAATGACAAATCGTTACCTGGGGTTGTCAAAACAAGTTATACAAGCTGGCTATGTGCTGAGCCAAGATTCAGAGCAGGTATGTGTGCCCAAAGCACCATGTGCCACTGAGGCTTTCAAGAAGGCTCCAGGAAAGGAGTCAAGTAGAAAATGTTCAGGTCAGCATTTATCATGCACCGTGATATGCCTCATGCTGCATATATAGTATTTCATTTCTCACAATCATCAATGAAGTAGGTATCATTAATATTTCTATTTTCCAGATTGGGAAACTGAGGTTCAGAAATGATAAATGACTTGTCCAAGGTCTCTCAACAAATACTTATTGAATACCTGTTGTTTGCCATGAACGGAGCTCACATCTAGTGGGAGAAGCAAATAACTACAAAGACAAATATATAATTACAAGTTGTGAAAACCGCTAGGAAGAAAAAGTACAGGGAGCTGCAAGAGGGTACAAGAGCTGGTAAGTGCCAACAGTGTATCAGATCTCAAAGCCACTCGACTGCTAAGCCACACTGAACAATATAAAATGCAAAAATAGATGTTTTCCTTAATAATTGTATTCATTTTTTTAGTACTGCCATAAAAAAGTACCACAACTGGGTGGCTAAAAACATCAGAAATTTATTCTCTCGCAGTTCTGGAAGCAAAAAGTCTGAAATCAAAGTGTCAGCAGGGTTGGTTCCTTCCTGGGCACACAAAGAGAATCAGTTCCATGCCTCTCTCTGTGCTGCTGCTGACAGCCATGAATCCTTGGCGCTCCTTGGCTTGTATCAATAGATGCATCACTTCAGTTTCTGCCTCCATCTTCACACGGCCATCTCCCTGTGTGTCTGTCTGTGTCTCTTTTCCTCTTCTTATAAGGACACCTCTCATATTGGACTAGAGGTGACTTCATGACTTCATCTTAACTTTGAGTACATCTTCAAAGACTGTGTTTCCAAATAAGCCACATTCGTAGGTACCGGGGGGTGGGGGATTTAAGACTTCAACATATCTTTTGGGGGTACACATTCAACCTCAAACAATTATCTATATCAGCTTTTCTGTTTTTGCTTTTGTTTTTCCCCCATAGTTTTCAGTATCGCCTCAGAGCCTGAAGGAAGCAGGGCAGGGTTGACCTCCTAGGTCTTAAAACCAAACCAATCATGGGGGAATAATGGACAGTTTTAAATTGCTGCTGCTGTAATCAGGGGGCTGAGGGCCAGAGAGAGACAGGAAATGAGGCTGAGGATAGAGCTTCTGAGTAACATGTGAGTCTTCTAGCTGCACCCATACCAAAGGTATCTGTAAAACCCTTCTCAAAACTAACAGCCAGGGCAGACTTTACAGGCATTTCTTGCAGAGGGCATTTTTAGGAAAGAAGACTCCCACCACCTGCATTTCTGCATTCTGTGGATGGTCACAATAGCAAACCATTAGAACACCTGGGACCATGGAACTACAGAGAACCAAGTCCGTGAGCGGACGGCCTAAAGCTTCATGTAACACAAAGGCTAAACCGAGAACCTTCCCTACAATCACAAACTGGTACAAGGAGGCAACTGGTCCAAAAAAAGATGTCCATCCCAGGCAATGGAGCAGAACAGCAGTGTGAGAGGCAGGAAATAGAATAAGGGCTGAGAACAAGGATTCTTAAGTCAGGACACCTAGATGAACTCTGGTCCAAGACGCACTGCCGGCCAGCTCTGTCTAGGGCAAGCTACTGTCCTTCTCTGCATACCAGCATCCTCACCTTCATCTTTAATTCCATGGACCAATTCTGCAGCCCCAGATTGAAGCCAGTGTGCCTCCATCCCCACAGCAAACTTTCAGGTGCGCCACAGGATACTTTCAGCTGAGGGTCAACCAACTTTTTCCGTTAAGGGTCAGATGGTAAATAGTTTAGGTTTTGCGGGCCACACAGTCTCTGTCATAACTACTCAGCTCTGCTGTAACCGGGTGAAAGCAGCCTTGGATAATATATACCCTAGGGAGAACTCAAGCACGGGTGATTTTCCCCCAGCTGACATTTGGCAATGTCTGGAGGCATTTGGGGTTGTCACAACCAGGGGCTGTGTAACACAGTACCAAAAGCTAGGTGGCTTAAATGATAGAAATTTATTGTCTTATAGTTCTGGAGGCTGGAAGTCCAAAATCAGGACCAACCAACAGGGTTGGTTGCTTCTGAGGGCTGTGAGGGAGAATCTGTCCCGTGCCTGTGTCCTAGCTTCCAGTGATTTGCTGGTACTCTTTGGCATTCCTTGGCTTGTAGACGCATGACCCTAATCTCTGCCTTCACATTCACGAGTTCTCCCTGTGAGCCTGTCTGTGTCCAAATTTCCCCTTCTTATAGGACACCAGTCATACTGGATTAGGGCTTATCCCCAGTGACCCCATCTTAACTAATCACATCTGCAAAGAACCTGTTTCTAAATAAGGTCACATTCTGTGACACTGTCACCAGCAAAGCCCATTAACAATTCCTAAGAAATAAAAAGAGAATCTGGCTAATAAAATCTAACCTTTTTTTTTCCCTTTGTGCTTAGTCTAGTTTCACTTGCTCACAGGGTGCCATATGCAGAGTCCTGGCACCTGGCCCTTCAGACCAGAGTTCCCAGTGCGAAACGGCTGTGAAGACACCTCCACTCACGGGCCATGTGCAAAGGGGCTGCATCCAACGCCTCAATTCAAGATGCTGGCAGTGGACCAGGTGCAGAGATGCAGCACTGGGCACTGCGATCTGGAAAGGTCGATTTGCTCTGCCCCAGGGAGGTTTGTCTTCATTCTCATCTTCTGCCCTTTGTCTAGGGGAATGCCAGTCTCCAGCCTGTCTCCCATTAGGTGGATTAGTAGCTCCCAATTTATGTAACATATCTCTTCCTATCAGGGGTATAGGGCATTCAGGAATATACAAGAAGGAATGGGTAAGTGTGTGTTCATCCAATTTACATTCTAATGGCTCTACCAATGCCCGTTCTTGGGCCTTCCCTGACACCCCATAATTTTACAACTCTTGTGACTGAGTTTGCCTGATCTGTTGTTCAGAACCGAGTTAAGTGGCACCAGTGTCGACTAAGAATTTGACAGGCTTTCCCCCCACATCCAACGTCACCCGGGGCTCCTCGGGGGTCAATTGCAGTGCCAGCTTAGGAGCCCCCTGGCCCCATCATTCTTCATCTATTTGGACCATCTGCCTTTGAGGGCAGTGGCTGGTATCTGTCATTTCTATCCCCCTTTCAGGGGTAGCGAGGGCATTCTCTCTTCTAGTGTCCCTCTTATTTGCATATGGTGCACTGATCGGGTCCTAGTTTCCTTGGCTTGCTATCCCTCAGTGGGGACTGCGGGTCACTCACTGGGGTTAAGAGTCTCCGTGGGTGGTTGGTGAGTCCAGATTCCCCCACTGACAGGTTGACATTGGAGGACAACAGCCAGTAGATGGGCTTGCCTCTGGGCTTTCTTATCCTCTGACCTTTCCTCCTCTACATCTTGGCTATTAAACATCCAGTATGTAAACTTGACCAGGTGAGAGTTAGAGGTATCTGGTTCTATTTATAGTTTCTGAAGTTTGTGTCTAATGTCAGGGGCACTTTGGGAAGTGAAATACGACCTCAGGATTGCATTCCCTTCCAATGACTCAGGGTCAGTGATGGTATAGATTCAGAGGCATTTCCTGAGGTGCTGTAGGAATGCCAAAGCGTTTTCTGTTGGCTCCTGATTGATTTCCTTTATTTTGTTCCAGCTGACAAGTTTCTTTCCTGCTGCCTGAATTCCCTTTAGGATCATATTTTCATAATGGGTCTGCCTCTGTCTTCCACATTGTCTCAGTGGTCCCACTTGTGTTCATTATCTGGGACCACTTGATTCCCTGGTCTGAAAATAGCATGACCTGCATTGTTTCTGTTTTCTTTGTCTGCTTCCTCTCGGGCTTTTGAAAGGAATGTGGCCTTTTCTTTCCCCATCAGGAGAACATTAAGGAGGCCCTGGATGTCAGCCCAGGTGGGGTCACGGGTCTGAAAGTTTCCCCTAATCAGATTCAGGAACCCCTCCGAATCTTCCCTCAACCCCTTACTATGACTCTTCAGTTACGCAAGTGGTAAATGGGACATGTACCTGCTTGAGGCCTCCTTCTCCATCGGGGACCTGCCTCAAAGGGAGTACTTTTCCTGGTAGGTTGTTGGACCCTGGCTGGTGATTAGTCCTGCTTCGCGTAGTAGCTGTACTGGGTTCTGGAGGAGGGGGCTGGCGTGGAGAGGCCCTTGGGGCCTGTTGCCCAAATCAGTACATATGAAGGAAGCGGGTATGGAGGGAGACGTAGGAGGGGGGTGAGGGAGGAGATGAAGAAGGCCCTCAGGGGAGAGTCAAGGACTGATATTACCTCAGTGGAGGAGCGCCCACCTCCCTCTTGAAGAACTGTGTTCTGATATAAGGCCATAAAAAGCTGGACATAGAGAATTTCGTCCCATTTCTTTTGTCTCTGGTATAGCAGTCCAACTGTTAAATGGTGTTGTGATTTAGAGACCCACTGACGGGCCAACTTTCTCCATCTCCCAGCTGGTACTGGGGCGAGGCTGTATTACATAGGAAGATTAAATGCTACCCACAGAAACAGGGCCCCTGGAGCATGACTGTATAGAAACCACGATATATTCCAGTCACCCCAACCTAGGAAGGAGCCTCTCCCAAATGCTGAAGAAGAATGGTTCATGGAAGGGAGCAGTTTTATGAGGGAAAAAGGCTGGTGGGATACACAGTAACCTCCCAGACCCAAGTCATAGAAGCAAGAAGCCTACCCCCAAGGATTTCGGCCCAAAAGGTGGAGCTGATAGCCCTCACCTGAGTTGGCTCAGGAAAGGGGAGATCTTCTGTGTTTATACAGACTCCCGGTATGCATATGCCATTCTACATGCACACGGGACTGTCTGGAAGGAAAAAGGTATGCTTACTGTGGAGAATAAATGGGTGAAACATGGCTTAAGCATACTGAAGCTCTTAGAAGCAGTACAGCTTCCAAAAGAGATGGCAGTGTTTCACTGTAGCGGTCACCAAAAGGGGGTGCAGAGGTAATAAAGGGAAAGAATAAGGTGGACACAACTGCCAAAAGGGTGGCCCTACAACCAGTAACTTGGCAACTACCCCTCAAACTTTGAAGGCCAGATCCATCCAATTATTGCCCAATCGACACAAAGGAAGAATTAGACAAAGCCCAAAAATGGGCTTTGCTAGAGATCTGGGAGGCCATGGGTGGCTAGTTAATGAACATGAACGATACTTTTTTCCTGAAATGCAGCTTGTCAAGCCATCAGGGAGGCTTATCAAGGAACTCACTACAGGAGGAAAGTCCTATATAATTGGTTACTTGAGGTCATGGTGACTCCTGGCATGAAAAGTATAATCAGTGGGATAGTCAAGGCGTGCCCGCATTTACACAATGAACAATCCCAACACCAGATGCCTCCAGAGGCCCCCAGATGAGGCCCACTCAGACCAGAAGGACACAACCTGGAGAAGACTGACAGATTGATTTCACTGTCATGCCGAGAACCGGGTAATTTCAGATATCTCTTGGTGCTAGTAGACACATTTTCTGGGTGGATAGAAGCATACCCCGATAGAAATGAAATAGCAGCTGAAGTGGCTAAGGCATTTCTCAAATAAATAATCCCCAGGTTTGGGCTCCCAGGATCCCTGCAAAGCAATAATGGTCCAACATTTGTGTCTCAAGTGACAAAGGGGATAGCATGCGTCCTGGGCCTAAATTAGACCTTGCACTCAGCCTGGAGACCCCAATCATTGGAGAAAGTAGAGAGAACCCATCAGACCTTGAAATGGGCCTTAGCCAAGCTATGTCCGGGAACTCAACAAAATTGAGTTAAGTTGCTTCTGACTGCCCTACTCCACACGTGGTTATCCCCAAGGGATAAGTTCAAGTTAAAAGCATTTGAACTCACGTATGGTAGATCCATTCCCCACCCATGAGAGAAGGGGCAACTTAGCCCGCTTGAAATGGAACAGCTCAAGTGTGCCCTCCAGGTAGGAGAAACCAGGAACGCTCTCACAGAATAAGGATGCCCACATCCGCAGACCTGGCTCTCCACCCTTTCTGGCCAGGAACCTGGGTGAACCTAAAAACCTGAAACACTGGCAGCCTGAAAGCCCAGCTCACCCCTAAGTGCAACAGACCCCAGTCCGTGATCTCTAGCACCCTTTCTGCCGTGAAGATGCAGGGGGTGGCTCCAGGCGTACACCACACTCTAGTGAAGGGGGCCCCAGACTCCAGACAACCTGGGGCAATAGACCCCTGACTACTCGTGTGAACCTCTTTCTGACCTGAAGCTTCTCTTCTGAAAAATGACAGAAAAACAACAAAGCGTGACCAGGGAGATCCAGGCCCCGGCAGTGAGCCTCGACATCAGGGCACTCTCGCCCACAGGCAAGACCGAGATACCTTCATTTTTTGCCTTGTCTCCAGAAGGTTAGAGAAATGGCCAAGGCCTGGTGGCCATCACACAGCTCTAAAGGCAGCTGGGGAGCACTTCTGCTCCTTTGCCCAGGTCACGACGACGCCCACGCTCGGCAGGAAACAGTTACAGAAGATGGACCTGCGCCTTCGTCTCCCCTCAGCACCCCAGAGAATAAGTAGGACAAATGACAGAGGAGGGATTTGTCACCGGCAAAGCTCATTAAGAATTCTTGGGGAATAAAAATCAAACCTGGGTAATAAAGTCTAACCTTTTGTCTCCTTTGTGCTTAGTCTGGTGTCACTTCTCATAGGGTGCCGCGGGCAGAGGCCTTGTACCTGGCCCTTCAGACCAGAGTTCCTAGCACCAAATGGCTGCGTGCACACCTCGGCTCGGCAGGCCAGGTGCAGAAGCCCTGCGCATAACACTGCAATTCAAGATGGCGGTGGCAGGCCGTGTGCAGAGAGGCTGTGCCAGGCACTGTGATCTGGAGCCCTGAGCAGCCCAGCTGCACCCGCCCTGCAAGAACTCCGCCCCCTCCCCTCCCCACTGCCGAGAACCTACAAAGGAGCCCCGCCCACCGCCTGTCTGGAGAGCGTGTGCTTTAGAGCTCATGCTTCTCTAATCTTTGATTAAAGAATAATGCTTTCCTTTGCTTCTGAACCAAACTAGGTCTCATTTTATTGGTGCTAGTGACACCGGTGAGGAGGACTCTTGTTGGGGTCCCACTCGAAAGGGTCATTGGTGACAATACTAGTGGTTAAGACTTTAACATATGAATTTGGGTGAGCACAATTCATCCCCAAAGATGGAACTACTGATGTTTAGCCAAGTAGAGGCCAGAGACCTGTTAAACATCCTACGATGCACAGGGCAGCCACTCAGCAAAGAACCAGTCAGCCCAAATGTCATTTATGCCAAGACTGAGACGCCCTGGTGTAGATCTGTCCTGGGTGGGTCACTTTCCAACAGAATTGCTCCCTGGGAAAGGGCAAAACAACCATTTGTAAAGAAACTTTCCATTTTCATTCTAAGCTTCCCTGTGTCCAAAAGCTTTGGTTATTTTTGTTAAGGTTTACCCAAATCATTTTTTAAGTGCAAAATTCCTTCCACCATCTTCATATTCAGTTCCCAACCTTTATCTGCAATGCTTCAAAATTCTCAAGGAGTATTGCTGGTGTTTTATTTTCTGTACCTTGATGTGTGCAGAGGTAGATTAATACTACTTCTAAAGAAATTCATTTTCTCCTCTCTCACAACAAAGGTGATACACAGGAGAAATAAATTACAGGAAACAACCATTAGTACAAGAGTGAGTTCCGCCAGCTGCAGCAGAAGGAACCCAGGCTGTGGTTACTTTAACTTATATATATTTCAGCAGGGAGGCCAAGTGGTAAATAAAAATTAAAATTAACATTTAAATGAACTCTGATTGCATTTGAGGATTTTTGTTATTCACATGGTTAAGTGTTAGACTAAAAAGAGAAAGGATTTATATTCAAATTACTTATTACACAACCACTTAGTACAAGTAATTAGCAATGTGAGTCAAATATTTCATTCCTGGCATCTCCCCCACCCCAACATTTTTTCCCCTTAGTGACCAAAAACACGAGGAAACTGCTCTCAAATGAGAAATAAAATAGCAGATTTAAAATTACTCCCTCTCCTAACTTTTGCACAAAATCAAAGTTTATCATGAGTCGATGCAAATGAAAGCAAAAGTGTTTCTTCTCAGGGGGTGGAAAAGCATATTTCAGATGGCCTCGTTCAATACCTTCATTTCATTGATGAGAAAATTGAGGCCCACGTGTAACAGGGAAGAGCAAAATCTGACTCCATGTTGGATCTGTTTCTTTTACTTTAACCTCTGCTTTTCGTTGCTTTTGTTATTATAATCATTCATAATGGCCTGCCTCAGGGAACCCTGCCCCTCTGCCTGAATGTTAAACTAAAGTGCCTCTGTTCAGCTCACAGGGAGACATTCTGACCCTGCCCACCTGTGAATGGCTGCAGAAAAGAAGAAATTAATACATCCCCTCACCGAGGCTGGCCAAGCCAGGAGATGTTTTGCAAGACTTATGGCCTTTTTACTTTACTTTCTCACCTTCTCTCCCTCTCTGTTCTATAAAGGAAGCTGGCATCCAGACCCCTATAAGATGGTACTCTGGGACATTAGTCTGCCAGCTTCTCGGACACCTGGCTTTCTGAATAAAGTTGCTATTCTTTGCCTCAACACCTCATCTCCCGATTATTGGCCTGTCATGAGGCAAGCAGACTGAGCTTGGATTCGGTAACACACAGAGAAGCAATGTGTCCAAAGACACAGAGGAAGTTAGCAGCAGATACTAGCCTGGAGCTGCAGTCCCCACATGTCAGTCCACTGCTACGAGATGTGGTTGGGGTTCTTCTAGACATCTCATCAATGCCTACAAGCCCCAAAGACATTTGAGACCAGTTCTGCCCTTAGACCTGGAGGAGAGGGGCCCTGCCCTGGGCTGCACACTGTAGAGGACCCTGATCTTGTCCTTCCCTGGCTGAGCCCTCCCACAGGCAAAGAGTCCACAGGGCATGTGGGCATGTGACCACCCAGAGCCTGCAGTCCCCACCTGTCCGGACCTTCAAGTGCCCAGGACATCAAAATTCCTGCAAAATGACACTAAGCTTCCTCCCAAGACTGGGGCACACTCTTCCCCAAGTTGATTCCCAGGAGAGGATCACATCACTGACTCAGCATGCCTGCACCCCCGCCCCCAGACTGAGGGATGGTGAAGGGTGGTGGTTTGCAGAGGATGCGGACAGACTTTGGGCCTGCAGGTTAGGATGTCCAGGTGCTATGTCGGAGGCTCCTTGTGCGGCAGAACAGAGCCAGGGCCAGGGCCTGGCAGCTCAGGAGCTGGGGGCCTTGGGGCCAGGAGCCTGCATCCCCAAGTAGCCACCAGCCAGTGCAGACCTTAGCAGAGTCCAGAATCCTATGTTAGAACCTGGCTCTGCCAGGTCAATATGTAGGTGCATCTGCAAGGTAGGAGGATGGCATGTATTGCACTTAATAATTTGTTAGCTTGATGTATAACTTTTAAATATTTAGACAGAGTATATGGATCTTTATTTGTACTATTGTCCTGGGCCCCACAAATGTTAGGGGTAAGGTAATCTGAGACACATCAGAGGCCTGCGGGCTGGATTGGGCCAGCAGAAGTGTTTTGTTCTGTTTTTGGAATGTTGGCCAAAATAAATAAATAGATAGATAAATAGATTAAGATGTAATGAAATGAAATGAAATGAAATAATATAAAATAGTAAAGATTCTGAATGTCTTTAGCTCCTGACCACACAGACCTCATGCACACATTTATTCCCATGCACTAGTTTGTGGCCACTGCTTAGTTCTTCAGCTCTATTCGCATGTACACACTTGATCATTCCTGTCCCCCAGTCTTTGTGAACTTGCTGTCTTGGGTTCTCAGATTTCAGCAAGTATTAAAAATATTATCAGTCCCTCTCTCTCTCCTCTCACACATGGTTCTAGCTGCATTCCTTTGCAGAGTTAATCACAGGAGACTTGGGAGGGAGTCTCCTTTCTCCTCCATTGTTTAATCCCCCATCATTCGCTGTGTTTAGCCCATCCTGCCCTGACCTGCAGAAGAGTAACTATGTACATTCAGGACCAACCTTGATTAGGAAAGGCTGCTGCCAGTGTCTTCCACCCAGTGGGAAAATGGCCTTTAGAAGCAGTGACTTTTGCCTAGCAGGAGTAAATTCGGTAAGGCAAGGAACCCCAAAACATGTTCGCAGAATCTTATGAAATCTTTCACAGAAAGAGTTCTGTTAGCTCCTGACGGCAGCACCCCTTGGTCCTCTTGGAATCCACGGGGTCTGGCAAAGCCCAGAAAGTACGCCAGTGTGCCAAGCCCCACAACTTCTCCCTGCTCCTTCAGCCAAACAATCCCCCCAAACTCCAATGCACAGTGACTGGAGCACAGACATCAGGGAAGTCTTGACTTCTAGTTCTGAAAACAGAGAGTGAATCCCAGTTTAGCCTCATCTGAGATCCTCTAAATGCACGTAAGAGTGCCTTCTGCAATTAAACTCTATGTCCCGAGTCCCTTTTCTATGACTGCCTTGTGCCTGACGTCTTTTTCTATTATACGATTGTACATGTGGGCTTCAATCTGGCCCTGCAAGAAAAAGAAAGCCCGGGGTTCTTGCATGGTGGGGTTCACGTCTATGAAAATCACCACAGGAAAACAGAAATTTCCCACAGGCTGCAGTCAGGTGGACCCTGGTTTGAATCCTGACTCAACCTCTGAGTGGCTGTGAGATCCTGGGCAGACTGCCTAAACTCTCTGTTCTTCTGTCCCCCTCCTCTGTACAATGGAATGGTGACACCTCTCTCTGAGGATCTGTAGTACTTAGATAAGATATGGGCCATGGCTGTTTTCATGGTTTAGGTGAATCTAACACGGTTCAGTAGCACATCGGTGCTATTAGCCAAATGCGTTAAAATAATCTGCACAGCCCACGGCCTCAAAAGTGAGCGAGATGTGTAAAAAAATGTATGACCTTTTGAACAAGCACATACATATGGTGAGTTCACAATTATTTATGATGCCTAACATCAAACATTGTTTCTATTATTAATAACAGTAGCCAAAGAGCTGTAGGAATGACTTTTTACAGTGGGCTGGGGAAGGAGGCGTCATTTTAACCCTCATCGTTAAATCCTAACATCTTGCCTTACTAACTCTGCGCTGCTTCTCTGCCATCAACTTATCCCTGCCAATGAAACTCTGATATCTCACCACTACTGAATTTCTGATGCCTTTCTGATTAGGGTATATTCAAATGCTTTTCCTTTCTGTATGATTTGTGAAATTCCTCAGGAATATAAGGCTGTTTCTGCAATGAGCAAAGAGGTACAGCTTTTGTTCAGGTTTCAAAATAAGCAAAGAAAAAATAATCGAATCCCTTCACTGGCATTTTGCACCTCTCTTCCCTCCTCTGTCCCTTCTTCATCCCCCAGGCAAAGAGCAACAGGAGATGGAAACTTCTATGGCGTTCCCCAGCTTTCTCTTAAGGATGGCTCTGGTCTGCGGTTGATAAGGAATAAACAGGCAGTTGTAGTAAACCCTGAAAAGGTTCTCCTTCCTTCCTCCTAAACAGCTCCTGCCCTTCAGAAACCCCAAGGAACATTTTTCAGAAATAAAAGTGAGAGATTAAAAAAGATGAGGTATGCTAGGCTGAAAACATGAGGGTTTCAAAGTTTCCCCTGGTTGCAATTAGGTCTGCAGCCTCTCCTAAAGCCCACTAAATCTTCCAAGTAACACAGACACAGCCCCAAATAACAGATCACTATCATTTGGCTTTATTTGTACAGTAGATATGACTTGATATTTGTAATTACATCAGTTTGGAAGTAAACAGGTCTTACTTCTATAGCTTGAGTAAAAGCTTTCTGGGTCCCAGGGCACTGTGCATGAAATCCAGATCCAAAGACCTCTCACCACTCTCTTCTAAGAGATAATAGAGGTAGTTTCAGGAGGTGTGATTACAGAATGAGCAGTTTTCATCATGGAACACTTCTACCAACATCGTGTATTTATTCCACTTTATACGCCTGGGACACAAGCTGTCTGTCCCCACACTTAACTGAGGAAGATGCATGATCTCATGCAGCTACAGATCTACTTAGTCTGTTCTATTCTGCCCTATTGACCCAAAACAGCTTCTGGGTCAATAATGAAAACCATTAGTGGACAATTAGTGGAAGACCTTGGTTGAGAACTCAGCAACTCCTCACTTTTCTACTTCTCATCAGACACAAAACCTTGATGAAGAAGGTCAGAGCAAGACTTGTTCCCTATGGTGAAGAAAGACAGCTGCATTTATAACAGCAGCTATAACAGAGGACAGCGGAAGTCCGTGAAACCCCCAAGTTTCTCTCCCACCAGCCAGCCGTGATTCCACCCTTCCACACAACTCAGCCACAAAAATTCACCAATGGATTAAGCCAAGGGTTTCCTAACCTGGTTGCATGTTCAAATCCTCTGATGAGATTTTTACAAATGCACATCCCGGACCCCACTACAGACTTCCATAAACTCTTTTGAGGTGTGGTCTGAGAATCTGGGGGTTTTTTTGTTTTGTTTTGTTTTTGTTTTTGTTAATTTTTATTGGAGTATAGGTGCTTTGCAATGTTGTGTTAGTTTCTTTTTTTTTTTTGATTTTTCTTTTTTTTATTAATTTTTATTGGAGTATAGTTGTTTTACAATGTTGTGTTAGTTTCTGCTGTATAGCAAAGTGAATCAGTCATACGGATACATATATCCACTCTTTTTTTGATTTTCTTCCCATTTAGGTCACCACAGAGCATTGAGCAGAGTTCCCTGTGCTACACAGTAAGTTCTCATTAGTTATCTATTTTATACATAGTTGTGTATATATGTCAGTCCCTGTCTCCCAATTCATCCCACCCTCTCTTCCCATAACCTTAAGTTTGGTAACCATAAGTTTGTTCTCTATATCTGTGACTCTATTTCTGCTTTGCAAATAAGTTCATCTCTATGAGAATCTGTGTTTTTAAAAGTGCCCCAGCAGATTCTGAGACAACTCCCCTGGTACATTTCCTGATTGCTGCTTGGGAACCACAGGTTAGAAACGTAGGTGAGAACACTCTTTCTAGGAAGCAATGATAAAACTGAAGCTCACTTGTAAATGAAGGGGTGGCTTCTTCCAAAAAGTTGATTACGTAGATTAATTTATTAGACAAGACAGGGATATCTTTGTCTCTAAGACAGAGTTCAGGATGAAGGAGGTTGGTAGACAAGAAGACACTTGCAGTTTTTTGGTCTCCTGCATCCACATGTTTGGAAACAGCATCTCAGTTTTTCTTTCGGAATACCCCATCCCTTCCTTGCTCTCTTGCCGGTTTGTAAAGTGGGCTTCAGCCCACCCCCAACTCCAGAAGTGGGTATGTGATCCAAGCTTGGTCAGTTGGAACATTCCAGGTGCTAGGGAGCCATAACTGGTCAGGAAAGAGTGTGATGAGTTAGGCCAATCTCAAATAGTCTTCCTGCAACACTAGGAAACGAAAACTCCTCTCTCTGCGGGTTTGTTGGCTGTGAGGAAGAGGGCCCCCGCATGGGGTGGATCTGTCTAACACGGAGAGGCGGAAATAAAGCAAAACCAATCCTGATGACATTGGTAGAGCCCTGGTCTCACTGTGGTTGTTCCAGAACTCTCAGGGTTTGAACCAATTCATCCCTCCCCCCTTATTTACTCCTTAGCAAGCTTGAGCGAGATTCCTGTCGACCAAAAGAGTCCAGGAAACATACTGAGACAAGCCCAGAAGCCAGGATGCAGCATGGTGGCACAGGGGCAGAAGGACAGAAGAGCCAATATTATTTAACAAATGTTTACAGAGCCCCCACTAAGCACCGGGTACTAGGTCAGGCACTAGAAATACAAAGATAAATAAGCTTCAGTCCCTACTCTGGAGGAGCTTATGGTCTAGCAGGTTCACAAACACAGACAGATGATTGGGGTTTTGTGGACCTCATTGTTTGGGGGAGAGCTGGTAGGAAATCTACAGTTCTATTCCTCCCATTGTGGGAAACATCATGAAATAACTTTCGAGCTTTAATCTCCCCAGCGGTGCAGCTGAAATAGCTCTCACCTCTTTTCTCAAAAGATGTGGAAAAGTGTCACACTCTTATGTCATACCCAGATGGTAAAATCAGCAAAAGGAATGAACATGAAAGAGTTCTTTCATTCATTCAACCGACATGTACTCAGGGCTACCGTGGGCCAGGCACGGTGCAGGCTCTGTTTACAACAGTAAACAAGACAGCAAGTCCTGGTGTCATGGGTCTTACTTGGGGGAGGGGGAGAGGCAGGGGGAAAAGTGAGCAAATAAATGATACTCAGTAGTGGTCTGTGATATGGAGGAAGTAAAACTGGGTAATGTGGTAGTCACCCAGTAACCGGGGGTGGGGGGAAAGGGAGCTACTTGAAAGCGGAGAGTCAAGGAAGATGTTTCAGAGCAAGTGACATTTAAGCTGAGTCAAAATTATTGTTTCTTCTGCTCAAGGTCCTTGTTAGAACACACAAGGACGGAAAGCAAGGACTTGGGTGAGCTTACAGACCCAGGTTCTCGACTGTTTCTATGCCTGGTTGCTTATACATCTTTGTACACGTGGCAGAATTCAGTCTGAAATCTACTTTTCTATAACACATTGACTAGTAAGAAGGTTGTAGGGAAAGGGATAAGAAACTCCCACCTACCAACTACGCACATTCACTCAAATAGCCCGGCAGTCCTACCATCTTCCAGCATCGGAAGCAAGTGGAGGGCTGCAACTAAAGGCAAATGAAGCACAGCTCAGAGCCCTTATGCAATGAAGGGTTTTCTGATGGTTAAGGACCAAAACCATGTTCTAACCATAAATTAACAGCTGTTCTCCTGCCTAGAAATTAAAGCAAATCTCACTGTCTTTGGGCAAAAGACCCCCAACCTCCCCAGAAGCAGGAATGAGGATTCGATGGCCCGTTCCCTTCTTACTTTGAGAGAAGTCACTAGCATGCTGGCAGCAGAGCTGTAGACTGCCAGGAAGATGGCAAGCCCAGCTCTTATACAAGTCTGGAGCAGTGTGCATTAGGTACTGGCTGGAACCTGCTGGAGTAATTGGGAGATCAGACATTGGCTTTTATGTGCTATTTGAAGCAGTTTTCCTTTGGGGGCTTTCTTTTTTTAATGCATTTCTGATTTGGCCCGGATTTTAGAATAACGGTAGCTTATGTGTGCTTAGAAGAAAAACAAAAGATTCAAATCGTGCTTTTAGCTTTCAAAGGCGAGCAATCTTTATGGCAGTGCCTGTTTCAAAATGCATTAGCCTCTTTTACCCTAAAACGCTGTCTTCCTGGTCTCATTGTGTGTGCACGCACGTGTGGTATGTGTGTGTGTGTGAACATGAAAGCCTTATGCCTTCTGTTCTAAGGTTTCAGAACCTGCCAAAATGAGGCCCACAAACATCCACCCCAGCACATTGCCTCCAAAAATCCACTGTCCCTTTGCCGCCCATGTGTCTTCAGGAGCTTTACTGTGCTATCAAAACAAAGAGTGATGCTGAATGGTTGCCCCGATGAGAATTCTGCAATATCATCACAACATGGCATGAAATCCCACTCAAAGTGCTCTGCTGTCACAGTAGGTCTCATCATAACATCTGCAGAGCCCAGGACAGGAGTACAAATGGATCCCTATGCCCGCCACGTCTGAACATTTAAAAGTTACAATCGAGGTCCACCCAGGGCCCCCAGCCTGTTCCCCAACACCCACCTTCTTGACCTGGAGGTTAAATGAGTCTTGCTGTCTGTCCCCTCAGTGGCCACTGGCAAGCCTGAGTGATGGTAAGGATTGGCCAGCACAGGGCAGGATGGAAGCTGAGCCAGGAGCCAGGATTCCTGGGGATGACGAGATCTGCCCACACCTGGGATAGGGATTCACCTGGACAAGCTCCTCAGGGAGCAGGGTGTGCAGGTTTCCCTCTGCTACCTGAGGATTTCCAGACCTGTAGGACTTTCCAAACTACGCCATCCAAGCAGAAGGGGAGCTACCAGCTCAGTCACCTGGGGAACTCAGTTTGGGTGATTCGAGGAAGGCAACCTTAAAGCACTGACATTTTCCCTCATTTCCCAGGCTTGGCTTCTGACTGTCTATTGCCCCCCCCCTCCCCCCATACACCTGTGCTCTTAATTCCACATTCTCTGGAAGCCCCATCCAGCTTTCCCACCTCTTACCCATAAGGCCCATTTGCTTACCAGACATCCAGAATGCTTCCTTATAAAACCAAAACAAACAAATAAACAAGGTCTTTATTTTGGTGGTTCTGACAAACCCCAAGCAGGGGTCCCTCTTGTCCAGATCTAAGGAGTGTCTGTAGCAGAGTGAACTGAATTGGCTGTTGGCCTGGCCAAAGTTTGCTGGCCCATTAAGGTGGATACCAGTTGATGGTGCCTATTTGGTAACAGAACTCTGATTTTCCATTGAAGATATACTGTCTCACCCATGGCAAGAAGCCCTGCTATCACTGTCGATCAAGATACCCTGGCCTCTGTTGACCTGGAGGTGGGCCACTCAGAGCTCACTTCTGGCCATCTGAATACCAGGGCAGAAGACAGTTGGGAATACCTGTCAGGTGACAGGTATTCCCTGTCAGGTGTCACCATCAGGTGACAGTTGGTGTCACCATCAGGTGACACCCTGGAAGGACCACCTGAGCGTCCACTGGCTCCTGCTTCCTGGGTCTTCGCAGCTTCCATGGTTTCTGCTCTTCCCAAGGCCCATTCTTCATCTTTACCTTCCATTCTGTGAGCTATGGCTTGTATACGTCCAATAAATTCCATTCTATTAAGTTAGTCAGAGTTAGTTCCTATTGCTTGCATCGAAAAAACCCTAACAGACACATTAGTCATGCAACCTTCATGGTGTGGAAGAGAGAGCTGGACTTTAACAAAGGGGCATAGCATCAAATTTGAAAGAACATGAGTTTTCCTTTGGACTATGTCACTTGCCTGCTAAAAACCACCAACGAATGGATTGCACTCTTTATCCTCTCCAATCTCCCCACCTGGCCACCACCACAGCCCATTCCCTCAACACAACCAAAATCTAAACGTGCTTTAATGTGGCTCTCCATCCTTATTTATCCCTTACACAAACCCTCCCCTCTACAAACACTGTGCTACTTGTCACCTCTGCATAAGTCCCTCTCTAGTTTACTTTTAAATACTTCTGGGTAGATAGTATGATATTCGGAATGTAGCAGGTGAAGTTTCAACTCTTAAGGGTGTGGGCTATTCTATAAGAAGAATCGTCTTCCAGACCTGACTGTAACAAGGAGACAGTCTCAGTTTGGAATGCATTGGTCTCCTGTATGTATGTATGTATGTATGTATGTATGTATGTATGTATGTGTGTGTGTGTGTGTGTGTGTGTGTGTGTGTGTGTACATATATATAAATATACATATACACACATTTGATCTCCATTTTGAACAAATGGAGAGCATGCCTTAGACAGAAAGTCTTCTACAAGTAGCACAGCCAATTAGGGAGGTAGTTATGCAGCATTTATTTTTTATTATAATTATTTGCACTGTTACTTCCTAGTTATGGAGAATAGTGTTCAGGGGGTGCTCAGATGATTGAAGTTTTGGGAAACACTTCTATACATTAGAGCTCCCTGATTAGGACATTAGCTTCTATTGGGTACTGAGAATGTTTTATTCATCTCTGCAAGTCCTAAGCAGGTCCTATGGCTGATATATGGTAGGTAATCAGGAGTTCAGTACAAAATGGCTGCATTAATAACTAAAAGACCATTAATTCACGGTCAGTAATCTGGAATTGGTAATATAACTTGAGCAAAGAAAAATGATAAGAACAACGACAATGTAAAGATGTGCTTATTGAGTTGGCTAAAGATGACATGTGTTTAAGCATTTTGTGATCCCTTTGCTTACAAACCAGTGCCTCCCACCACATCTCACCTATTCATGGAAACAAGCTTGGCCGGACCGTGAATGTTCATCCTCAACTTACCTATTAACTGGATTCACTGTATGTGTCGGCTGAAATGTCATTTCACTGCAGTTGCCTTCTCTGAACATCGTCCCCGCCCACAAACACTATTCAGTGTCCCTGCTCCCCGAACTGTTCCCTCGTGGCAGTGATCATGGTTTAATTATAAACTGATTTGGACCATCATGTGACCACTGTTTATCTGTCATGCTAGACTCTAAGCTTCCTGAGCAGAGAGGCTGCATCTATTTCATTTACTCTTGATTCCCAGCGCCCAGCTTTAGGCTTTCACTTAGTAGGTGCCCGATAAATACCTGAAATGTTAATGAACAAATGTTCCACATGTGTCTTTTAAACAATTAGCCAATTCAGGCTGTTGCAGCAATTCAGACTGGCCTTGCTGTCAATTTTCCTGAATAAATAAACAAGATTTTACAACCATCCATAAGGCAAGACCCTAACAAAGCCATTTAGAAAGTACTAAATTTAATCTCAGTGGGAAAAACTGAGAACACATTTTTGCACAGTCTAGCACCTCACATAGGGCGGGCCACTCTCCTTACTGAGCCTTTGGCCAAAGTATAAAATAATGGAAAGACAGACCCTTTGGGAACACCAGGAACCATGATGCAACTTTGTCCTCGGCTTTGTGCTGTCCTTTGTGCCATCCTCGAAAACATGCTGTTTTGACCTGAATCGCTCCAGGTTTCTTGCTTCGGGGATGATTCCTCATACTTAGCCTTATATGTTATTCTTTTGTGGCTAATATTCCCAATGCAGAACTGACCCTTTGTTCAGATTCTTCTTTCTGCAGTGCTGCATTTCAGGACACACTGTTTCATCCATCTCCGTAGTCCTTTGTGTTGGGATTTCCAAAAAAAGCACCCCACAAAACTAACCAGATTTCTTCATGCCTCCTGTTCAAGAAGAAGATGCCCCGGATTTGCAAACAGCATATTGAACAACATGTTCGCAATGCTCCTGAGGCGGAAAGGTACTTTTGCAGAGGAGCTCCATTACCACTCAGATCTTTATGCATGAATTCCAGAATATGACAGGACGCATGCTTCTCCCACAGACTAGCAGATCCACATGGTAAAAGGTGACTGTTCCCTCCACCCCCTGCCAGGCTGGCTCTGGGTGACTGCAACAGCTGCCTGATCTCTCATTCCCTGGGTCCCCACCTCTCACTATCACTCTCCCCTCTGCATCTATGTGACATTTCTAAAAGGCAAGTTGTATTCAGCCCCCTGCTTAATCCCCTTCAATCTATGCATTCTCTTGACACACATGTATCAATAGTAAGCACCTGCTGTGTACCAGGCACAGGGTTCCTAAGAACACTGTGGCGAACAAGATGACAGGTCTCTGCCACCATGGAGTTTCTGTTTTCTGTTGGGGGAGCCACACATGAACAGGTATCAAAGCTCCCCATCACCCTTAGGATGGAATCCAAGCCTTCCTTGGGAGGCATTCAAAGCCCTTCAGGATGTGTGTCTGCTTGCCTCTTTTCCAGCATTTTCTCACATATGTTCTAGAAGCTTCCTCGATGTCACATTCAATGCCATGGGCATTCTGAACTACTGGCAGTTCATCAGACATGCCATCCTCTTTTGCAGCTTGGCTTTTGTCAACTCTGCCCCTTCTATGTGTCTCGCTCTTTTTTTTCCCTTCTCTGATGCTTTTCCTAAAAATCTCCTAGTCATTCTTCAGTGCTTGTCTTATAGGTCACTTTCTATCCAGAAATCCTTCCTTAACACCTCTCTTCCCATTGCCCCTTTCCTACTCTCTCCCCAGCTGGGTATAGATGTCTCTCCTCTCAGTTCCCCAGCGCCTTAAGACCACCATATCACAACACACAACCACTGGTTTAGAATGGCCCATTTCTTACTCATTGTTTATACTCCCCCATTTCCTGGCAACTAGGAGTGTAAATTTCATCTCCCCTCTTGGATCCACTACACTGCTAGACTTTTCTCTAGGAGAAAAGTTTATACAGAGCTTGCAAGGTTCATTGATATGTCAGAGGCTATAAACTGGTGTGAGGTAGGGACGGGACTTGAACCCACATCTCCTGTCCCTGAATGTCTGTGCACTAACTGCAAAAGCAGATCACATTTAGGAATAGCTGACAAGGATTCAGGTGACTTGTGCAATGGGACCATATGTCCCAGTTTGTGCAAGACAGTCCTGGCTCATGCCTGGTGACCCAGTATAATCATTCACATTTTCTTTCACTTCCAGAAGTGACACCAACTTCATACCAACTTCATACCAACAACATACGTAACTTATGTGCCTATTTATATGGCAGCAAGATGTCCTCTGAATTTCACTTGGAAGGCATCCTAAGAGTGTTTGCTGAGGGCTCTGATAGGGCCACCGTTACAGATACAGCAAGTGGTTCCAAGAAAGCCCAGACCACAAACCAGTAAGAGCCCTCCTTACAACCAGACCATGCAATGCTCCTTCAAGTGCTCTGTAAAAAAGCCCATTTGAGGGTGAGTGTTTGGGACTCACTTGCCTGGAAGTTTATGTCGTACTCCAGAAAACATGCATGATGATTACTAGGAAACCAGCTGGGGCTGTATCCAGACTTAGGAAGTGAATACGACCGTGATGGAAAAGGAGTCTGGTTCTTTAAATAACATTGAGAAGCCCTGCAGGTGGCACCAGCCACTTGGCAGACTTCACTGCTTAAGCAAAGGCAAGAAAGAAAAGTAAACCAAGAAGAAATGGTCCTCCCCAGGCAAGGGCAGAGAGGTTTTCCATGATGCCCAGTGGACAGCAGACTGGCACATCTCCCACGGGAGAGTCAGATAGAGAAAGAATGAGGAAAGCCTTTGTTTGATGAACCTCCAGCCAGGACTGAAGACTCCAACCAAGTCTCGGACACAGTTTCCCCTTTAAACAGTTACACGAGTCCTTCATCTAACTGCCCCAGGCTGCCTGAGGACAGTGGGCAGGAAGAAGAGAAGCCAGGCATATTGTCTCTGCCCTTGAAAAATTCAGAGCAGAGACTGCAGAGCCATTACCTTCCACAAACTCTTCAATTAAACCTTGATCTGAACAAGTACAGTCTGATGACATGG
This sequence comes from Eschrichtius robustus, assembly GCF_028021215.1. NCBI lineage: Eukaryota > Metazoa > Chordata > Mammalia > Artiodactyla > Eschrichtiidae > Eschrichtius > Eschrichtius robustus. The sequence continues at coordinate 10,893,711 of NC_090826.1, read as the reverse complement.
CTCTGAAATGACATAGCCAACATTATGAGAAAATATTCTAGAACCAGTTGGAGCTTTAGTCTTTGTAGCTCTTATAAATTGAGAACATGAAACTCTAACTCTTAAAAGAACTACAAAACCATGGAAATCCAAGCCTTTTTTTGAGATGGTGAGAAGTCAGGGAGTTTAAAAGAGGGAGGCAAAAATTTTTCCGCCAAATTGTGTCTGAAAGAATGAAAGGTAATGATTTGAGGTTATACTGCTAGAAACTGGTCCTGGCTCCTCCAAACTAAGCAGAGGAAAGCAGGGGAAGTGGTCCTTATTGTCGTGACTCAATGAAGGGATTTAAAGTGTGTTGCAAGATGCTTCCCCAGAAACAGACCACCATCAAGGAGTTTTAGCCCTGAAGGAACTCTAGAATGATGTTTTCACCATCTCCTAAAGCCAGCCCCTCTTAATTTCCTTGCACTGGGGAGAACATGATAGAAGGACCATTGTATCATAGAATATTGAGGTTCGGAGATACTTATAATCCAACCACAAAACCCACTTCCTCCTTCTAAATTCCCAGAGCCTTAAAGAGGTTGCAACTTCTGTCTTTTCTTAATCCCAAAGCAGTTATTTGAGGTAGCATCATAGTAATACTTTCAGTCTCGTCTTATGCTGCTGCCAACACTAGCAATCTTTCAGTTCTTTGAATATACCAAAGTGTTTCCTGCCTCAGGACCTTAGCACATGCTGTCCCTCTGCCTGGAAAATCCTGTTCACCCCTCTCTTGCCATGTTGGCTCCTTTTCATCCCATAAATATTACCTTAAATATCATCTTCTAAGACAGGCCTTTTCTGACCATTCTATCTAAACTAGATCCCTCTTCCCCTTCTGACAGATGAAGAAGGTTTTTTCCTTCTTCATCATCATATATTTTCCCTTTTCCGTGACCACTACCTTAGGGAAGGTACATAGGAAAGAACAAGAGGGTAGTAGCCCACGTCTTCCTGGCTTTGTTTTTACTAAGACCTAAGCTCTTAGTGGATTTAGAAGTAAAGCAGAAAATCTCAAAGAAATTTGGAAGGGAAAGGATTTCCCCCAGACTAAAGGAGGATTCCCAGGAGAGAAGGAGGCAGGTACGAGAGAGGGTCTGTATGGGGTTCACTAGAGCCAAGAGGACCAGCCCCTTGCTTCTCCTTAAGACCTATGGGATGGGGGAGGAGAGGTAGTGTGGGAGAGGAAAGAGCTATGGCCCAGCTGAGGTATATGCAAGAGGATGGGCTCTCATACAGCTCCATCTGGGCATGGAGGTGGCAGGAAGGGGGGCAGTCTATGAGGACAGAGACCATGGATGGCTCAAAGGCAACATATATGGACAGTTGACAGGGGACCAGATGAGAAATCTCCTATCCAAATTCCTCAGTGCTGCTCAAGGCACCAGAACTGCAAAATGACCTGCAAAGGATGAAGGAAGCCAGGAAGGACTGTGGGCTCAGAATATAAAATGAAGTTGGGGTATAGAAAATTAAGAGAATGAGTTTGTGCATGGAGAGTCAGACCTGTGATAATAGATTAATAAATAATATGTGGATGGGTGAGCTTTACATGAAGTTTAGGGGTATGTCCTTTTGAGACCCCATCAAGTGCTATTAAATGCATGGATGCTCTTAAAGACCACACATAAGGCAAGTCTCTTACCCTTTAATAATTTACACTTTAGGGGAACCGAAGAAAGTCCAGGCTTTGGAGTCAGACAGCTCTGCCACTTTTATGTATGTGACCTTGAGTGAGGTACTTCACCTCCCTGAGCCTCATGGCTTTTGAGTAGATCAATGAGCTAATGCTCACCTTATACCCAATATAATATTCAGCACATAGTAATATCCCATAAATCATGATTACAAAAAATTTTAAGTGAAATAGCTATGTACCTGGCCCCAAGCCCCAAAAGATGCACAAAAAAGGTAACATTTTTTTTCCCATTACAAGTGAAGAAATTTAGAGAAGATAAGAGATTTGCTCAAAGGCAAGCAAGTGGCAAAACTGGAACTTGAACCCATGTCCATGAGACTCTTAGTCTAGAGCTCTAGTCACATTTGTTTTTTTTCAAAATCTACAAGGGCCAGGCACTAAGTATATAGCAGAGAAATAAAAATGGCAAAAAAATCCCTGCCTTCATGGAGCATATGTTCTGGAAGAAACACCAAAGCCTAGCCCATCATTAACATATCATTTGAGTTGCCTTTCCAGCAATGAGAATGGATCCTACCTGTTCATTGGCTCTCTTCATCCGTTCCTTACAAAACACAGATTTGCTGGATGGAGAAAGGATGCACATTTGCTAAGCACCTATGATGTGTTAGGCAATTTGCATGCATCCTTGTATTTAGAGGCAAACTGGAGTCAAGACCACAGACAGACCCCATATCACAGGGCAAACATAACTGGCCCATGCAGGGATTGAGGCCATAACCTTGATCACATTCTAAACATACCCAAATGAAAGCGCTCATGGGCCATAAACTACTAAGAATGCTAAACATGCAAGTCCCCTTCTGCAACTAGCTCTAGCTTTGAGAGTTGATTTTCAAATCTGAATGTTTTCTGTTTGTTCACATGTTTATTTACATTTGAGAGGCTTGATGGTGTAACATGGGACAAGACCATAGTCAGTTGGGTGCCCCACTGTGTCTGAGAAAGACTGCTTCCAGCCTGGTGTCTCAAGACAAACGTGGACTTTGGAGTCAGACCTATTTGTGTCTCAGATTCTCCCTCACCTGCTGTGTGATCATGAGCAAACAACCTCAGAACTTCTCTAAACCTCTGTCTCCTTATCTGTGATATAAGGGTGGTATATTAGTTTCCTCTTGTTGCTGTAAGAAGTTATCACAAACTTTGTGGCTTAAAATGGTACAAACTTCCTATCTTACAATTTTGGAAGTCAGAAGTCTGAGGTGAGTCTTGCAGAGCTAGAATCAAGGTGTCGGCAGGGCTGAGTCCTTTATGGAGGTTCCGGGGGTATCTGTTTCCTTGCCTTTTCTAGCTTCTAAAGGCTGCCCACTTGCCTTGGATGAGTCACTGAGAAAAGTGTAAAAACTATGAATTGGGACTAGGGTGGTGATGGAGGGAATAGAAAGCAGGTTAACTTGACCAGGACAAAAAGACTAGACAGTAGAGGGGATAATTATGACTCTGGGGGGAAAAAAAACAGACTCAGTGGCAATTTTTTCCCCCAGAAAGTGAGGGGTTAACATTCTCTTCCGCAGAATTGAGTACAGGATACACCCTTGAGGGCTGATTTTCTGTTGTAAACAATAACACTCCTTTCCCTCAGTCCTGCTGACTAGGAGAATGGAGATTCCTAAGAGCAGCGCCCGACTCCCAGTGCTATGATGTATCCCATTCCTGGCAGAAGAACTCCAAGTCCACTCGCTGGGGAGCCACAGCAAGTAGTTGGGGTGGCACTGAATGGTTTAGGTTTGCATGGAACCATTAGCAAATGCCCTCTCTGGTGACACAATGGAGGCAGAAGGGCCTCCCTGTACAGATGCCTGAGAAACCTTCACTCCCCACTAAATACAGCTCAGAAACTTTCAAGACCCCTGTCACCTCCAGACTCAGAGCTCAGATTTCTTCCTTTTGGTATTCAGGGCTCCCCATAATCATCACTCACTCACCCAGTCAACATGCATGTGTCTTATATCCCAAAGCCCCTCAACACGTGGATTATATACTCAGATCTTCATCAAGTGCAGGCTCTCATCCAATGCAAACCATGTGCCAGAGCCTTTCCCTGCTCTGAAAGGACACCAATGGCCACTTACACTTCTTGAGTACTTACTATGTACCAGCTGATATTCTAAGAGTTGTGCACACAATCCTTGCTATAAGCCTATGATATAGGTCCTATTTTGTCCCTACTTTATAGGTTAGGAAACTGAGACAGCTACAAATTAAATAGCTCACCTTAGGTCACACTGTCAACTCTAAAGCAGTGGTTCAACCAGGGACAAATTTGTCCCCCTGGGGACATTTAGCAATGTCTGGAAACATGTTTGGTTGTCACACTGGGGGATGGAGGGGGATACTGTTGGTATCTAGAGAGTAGAAGCCACGGATGCTGCTAAACATCCTATAATACACAGGACAGCCCCACAACTAAGGATTATCTGGCCCAAAGTGTCAACAGTGCCAAGGCTGAGAAACCGTGCGCTAGAACCAGGTTTCACAAGCGGGCAGCCTCGGTGAACATGCATTGATTATATCCCCGGCCACATGGTATTAAAACAATTTGTCTCCTACACTAGCTCATGAGTTTCTCAAAGGCAGGGACCACTTTTTATAAACATTTATATCTCTCACGCATGACCTATAACTCAGTGAATGCTTGTAAAACAAATGAACCAACCAACAAGCAATTGAACAAATAATTCCTTAAGAATCTTCTCCTTTCCTGAATGGTTCATTCTCTTTTCTTTCCTTTGGCCCTTATCATCTTCTGTCTTAATTTATCATCATCCAGGTACTTGTCTCGTTTCTGCTATTAGAATAGAATATTCCAGAAGGCAAACACTGAGCCACCATGCTTGTGGTCTCAGTAGTTCCCGGATTGAGCCCACAGGAGACCTTTAGTAAATATTTATTGAGACAGAATGTTCTCCATTTCTTCCTCTCCTTCCCATTTTCTACTCTATCCACCCTGTGCTTATCTTATCTTCATTTACTCATTCAATCTACTGAAAATTCCAAAGTGGCTGACAGGCGGTGGAGGTTGTAGCCAGAGTGATTTAAAACTCAGGCATCATAGGCATGTGCTGGAGGATACCCAAGATACATTTCAGAGCCTGTGAAAGTGTTCTCATTTTAATTTTTTTAATCAGGAGAAAGATAAATAGTAATGAATATATAATAATGAACTCAGCCTGGATTATATTCATCTTTATAAAAAGGCAGGCATAAAACATAATTTTTTTTTCAATGAAGGCCCACAGCGGCAAAAGTGCTCAGGCTGACGAAAGCCGTAATGCAGCCCTGGGTTGTAGTAAGTACTGGAGCCTTTTGCTCCACACCCTGATTAACTGCCGTCAGACACGCTTCCTCACCGCAGAGCAGAAGAAAATGTTCAGTGCCTGGGATACCAACTGCCTTAGTCATCTACTGCTGTGTAATAAATGACCACAAACACAGCAGCTTACAACAGCAGGTTATCTCATGCTCTGTGGGTCAGGAGTCCAGGCATGGCTTAGCAGATTCAGATTCTCTGCTTCAGGGTCTCACCAGGCCACAATCAATGTGATGGCTGGACCGCATTCTCATCTGAAGGTTCAGCTGGGAGAAGTCCATGCCCAAGTGCACTCAGGCTATTGGCACCATTGAATTCCTTGTGGTTATAGGACTGCATTCCTTGTCACATGGGCTCCCTCACAACATGTCTGCTTGCTTCTTCTAGGGCAGCAGGAGGGCAAGAGTGACTCTCACTAGACAGAGTCTTATGTATAATGTGATGTAATCACGGGGTGACATCCTATCCCCTCTGCCATGTCACATAACAAAATAATGGAAGTGGTATCCCATCATCTTCGCTGTGTTCTATTGGTTGGAACAAGTCACAGGTCCTGCCGACATTCAGGAGAGGGGAGTACACCAGTGCATACACACCAGCAAGTGGGGATCATGTGAGTCACCTTTGATGCTGTCTGCTATGCCAACCTCATGGGCATTCCACAAACGGTAGGAAAATGAGGGCCAACCATCCCGCAGGTGGGTACGTGAGCATTTCATTGCCTGGAGGCCTGGGCTCCCCCTTGGGATACACACATGAATCACTCCCTAGCTTCATCCAGGTCCCTGCTCAAGTGTCACTTCCTCAGAGAGGAGAAGGCATCCCCTGAAGCCCCCCTCCCACCTTTGCTCCTCAACTCCTTCTAGCCACCTCTGTTGCTCTGGCAGAGATGGTCAGAATTGACCAAATAGTCCTTTGCTCTCCTACACATCCCAGCTACCCAGGCTGTTGGAGGAGGGCCAGCATGTGACCCCATATAGCACACAGTGTAAACCTGTCACCTCCCCAAGAATTTTCTCTTATGCTTTCTACCTCAGCACTCTCTCCTTCTTTTAATCAAAGAGCTTATTAGCATTCTAGGATATGATCTCAATTGTAATCTCCTGTAGGGCATCCTACATGGCTTCGTATGGCAGCAGTCACCACCAGGCCACAGGATGTATGAGACAAACAAATGTTTTTTTGATTATATCAGGATGCCTAGTATCACTTTTGTTGGACCCAGTTCTGAAATACTGATGAGGTCAGCTGACAGAGAGTACTCAAAAAGGTTAATGTCTTTGCACAAAGCATAATGTGTAAATACGTAGATAATGATCACGTATTTACACATCACTCTTTATAAAGACGTTCTACGTAAAACTCTCCCTCTGGCATTCAGAGTTAAGGCCCAGTCTGAGTTGGGGAACTCAGCTCTCTGGCTGACCCCTGAGGGGAGCAGGTACGAGGCATAAGCCAGCATTAGCGTCAAGAACACCTGGAGATTCTGGTTCTCATTCAAGGTGCTTACCCTGCAGCAGGGGAGAGAACAGGTACTTGAAATCCAGACCTCAGGGCTAAGCAGACCATCAAGTGACTGCTGCAAGGCCCAGAGCCTGTTGTTAGCCTCTATGCTACACTAGCACCTGTCCACAGTGAGCATTAGTGGAGGCGAGGCTTAGCAGAGCTCCTGCACACAGTATGCGCTTGCTAGACAGTAGCTATTTTCAGACTTCTTACCTTTTGGTTGAAGAGAAACAGAGAATTCGATACACTACAGTGTATAATGCAAACATACCTCTTCCCAGTAAATTTTTTTCTTGTACTTTACCCTAAAGGGCAGCAGAGAGGTGGGTGCACAGGAAAAAACAAACAAGCAGACAAAAACCCACCCCTTGACCAAACCTAGGCTTCTCTGAGCCCTTTCTCAACTAGGCCTCATCCTTGAGGCCTGTCCTCAGCCTGCACAGCCAGTTTTAGCAGGACCTCTGCTAAGTCAGGGTTCTTGAAGAATCCCCCTCTCTTTGATGTCTCCCCTTAGTGATTTTCTATCCACTGACCCCTCACTCTGCACCTGGCAATAAATCCCCCCTGTCTTTGCAATATTCAAAGTTGAGCTCAGCTTTAATGACTCTCCCCTATTGCAATGGTACTGAATTAAATCTGTCTTTACTGCCTTTAACTAGTGCTGGGCTCAATTTCTCTTTCACAAAATAAAGCATTCAAAAGCCAACAACTTTTCAGATAATTTCAACCGAATAATTCTCTTTTGTTGTAATACCATGTTATGGGTTTTTTGGATAATGCTCTCAATCTCCTGCTTTGTTCTGAGGATGTGGAGCTGAAGGGAGGATGGTGGAAGGCAGGCCTGCCTCTCAGCACTGTCACACTTGTGCACATGTACACACAAGTACATATGCATACTTGTACACATACAAACACACACAAGAACATATGTGCATGCACACACTCACACACACATATACACAAACACACACAGCCCCTTCTCCTTTACTTCTGCCTGGTTAACTCCTCAGTCAAGGCAAGACCACTTCCTCCAGGATCTGTCCTTGACCTCCTTGACCAGGTCAAACTTCCCTACCACTTCAGGCCCTCCAGGTAGCACTGTCAGAGCCTGTGACTGGAGGCTTGTTCCATGACTCTTTGATCAACGTCTGGATTCCCATCTGTTTATCATGTGAGCTCTTTGAGGGCAGGGGCACTGTCTGTTTTCCTTACCATCACATGCCAGTGCCAGGCAGAGCTCCCCCCACACTGAAAGCCTCAGGAAACCTCAGTTGAGCTAGAGAAAGGAGGACAGAAGGAAGGAAAGGAGGGAAAAAAGGGGAAGGAAGGAAGGAGAGGGAGGGAGAGAAGGAGGAAGTAAAAAAGGAAAGAAGAGAGGGAGGGAGGGAGGGAGGGCATGGAGTAGGAGTATTAAGGTCAGAGAGGGGAGCAGAGGTACCCCTGGCAACTGTGGACAACCCAGTCCTCCTTGCTGAGGAGGTAAAGCTTTTGCCAGTAGGCAATGGGTAGTCGTGAAGAGTTTTAAGCGGGAGTTGGAGGTGTTGTAGCCAAATATGTATTTTAGAGAAATCAGTTTGGCTATTCAGAGCAGTATGCTGTTAAACAGTCCAGACCAGAAAGTCTGGAGGCCTGAGTTAGGACGGTGATGGTAAGCATGGAGAAGAGGAGATGAACTTAAGAAATGCTGAGATGCATTTGGCCAGAATTGTTGATTAGGTACTGATGAGAAGGGGTAGCTGGAGCTCACTGAGCATTTCCTCTATGCCAGACATTATGCTATAGGCTTTGCAAACACTATGCCATTTAATCCTCAAAAATTCATCAAGGTAGGTACTCTCCAATTTTGTGGTTGATAAAAATGAGTCAGAGAGAGGTTAAGGAATTTGCACAAGTCACACAGCTAGAGATTGGTAGAGCTGGCTCCAGACCCAAACCTTTAGCCACTGGGTCCCCATAAGATAAAGTCACACCAGACATGAGCTCTGTATCCCTTCACGGAGCTCACTGTCCAGTGTTTTTAAACCTTTTCTTTCTAAGCAGCAGAAATACTATAAGGAACCAATCTAAACCCCCGGCTTGGGCAAATGGGTAGGCAGTGGTACCATAAATTAAAAGTAGAAGAGAGGTTGCTTGTTTGGAGTGAGGCTTGAGGGTAATGGCTTGCATCTGAAGTATTGTGTCTGACCTGCTGTGGGACATCCAGGGGGACACTGTCCAATGGGCTCCTGGATGTTCAGGCCATAATTCGAGAAGGATCTAGGTAGATATTTGGGAATAAAATTGGAAATGACAGCTGAGGATTAGGCAAATGGCCAAGATCAGTGGTTCTTGAAGATGTGCTCCTCAGAGCTTAGGGTTCTATGCAGGTGCTTCGGGAGCCAGCAGTGGGGCAGAGAAGGGGTGCCCACCCCCGCTTCCACCAGGGCAGAGCCCCAGGCTTCAGTTTATAACTCTATTAGTTCTGCTTCTAGGCAAAGGGTTTAAGATGGATAGATGAGCAAATGGATGGATGGATAGATGGACAGACCAGGGAACGAATAAAGTGGACCCAATAGGCAGAGAACGCTTTGGCTGGAAAGGTTCACACAAGCTCCCCAGGCACCCCAAGCCCAAGCCAGGTACATGCAGAAAGGTCACAAGAATATTTCAGATCTTCTCTCTCTGATAGGAATGAACATTCTGGCAAAATGGCTGCCTTGGTTAATGTTTGCTCAGGATGTAAGAGGGAAATTCAGAGGCTGCCAGTAATGAGACATAGGGCTTGTAGCCTGCTGACGCTGAGAGAAGCAAGGGCCAAGCCCCTGGGCCCTGACCACACCCTCGTCCTGGGAAACTCAGTGCCTGTAAGGACTAGAGGAGCACAGCTAGTCCTGGACGCGGGCCACATACACCTTGCTAAGTAAACCTCCACGATCTACTGTAATAACAGTGCAGGGAGACCATCTGTGGGTCCATACTTTGAGTCTGACCCATGCAGCTGTCTTCAATAATCTCTGTAAGCAAAGTTCCAGGCGGGACAAAAATGATTTCTGTGTTGTGTCAAAAGCCAGCAAACAAGATGTGATGCTGGAATGTATCTGGATCACACACATACACCCTCAGGTTTCTTTCTTCCTTCTTTTCTTTTTTGGTGGGGATTTTTTTTTTTTGATTTAGTAATAAATAAAAATATATGTGTACCTATTCCTGCCTAAATTTTCAACAGCAGGCATGGCTATTAAACCACAAGGGCACCATCTCCTGTACCTACTTTGGATGTATTTTCCCCATTTTTGACTCCAGGAATGTTTGTTCTGGCTGCATCTGGGATGGGGATTTTTAAACTGATTTTTCATTTGGTGAGAAAGAGTGTGTCATATTGAAAATGGCTCTCTGCGAACCTGTAACAGATGCTGTCGCCACACACTCACCATTGGATGAATCCACCATCCAGGATTCCTATTAAAATTTTTATCAAACTGCTGGTGATTTCCAACTAGATAATTGAAACTAATTTTTTGGAGAATTCGCATAAAACGTGCTTCTCTAGAAATAGAAAGATTGGGGCAAATGGACCTTGTCTATTCTCTACACTATGAAATAAAACTTCCAAGTCCTCCTTTGGTGGTGTGTTCGTCTGTCTCTCCCCTCAATTTCATGACACACTCATTTGTGAAAATAGTAGAAGTTGTAGTTCATCTATACAACAACAACCCTATTATTATTATCCCCATTTTATAGATGAAGAAACTAAGGTTTAGTGATAAGCAACACCTGCTTGAGGAATTGCAAACTAGGAAGTAACAAAGCCTGGATGGAAACCTCTCTAATCCCTACACATCCCACTGTAGGTTGGCTCCCAGGGATGCATTAAATTAGAATCAGGGAACACAGACTCTGACCTGCTCTCAGTTACCATTGGTAATAGTAAGTGTAGACATTTATTGGGTGTTTACTGTATACCATTCATTTACAAGTATATTATTTCAATTCTTACAACTGGATTATGAGATTTAAGATTAAGAATCTTGCTCAAATAGCAAATGATTTGAACCCAGGCAATTGAGTCCAGAGTCCATGCTTCTAACTTTCACACAAAACTGTCCTCAGTGGGTGACCCTGGCAGGTTGCTTCTCTTCTCTGGACCAGTACCTTTCCATGTAAACATTCAACCATTGGCTATATTTCCTGTTCCAGTTATCTATGAAGTGTTACAAACTACCCCAAGTCTTAGTGGCTTAAATCAACCCTTTTTTTTGACTCACAATTTTGTGAGTCAGGAAGAGCTCTGCTGGGTGGTTCACCACTCATGTGTAAGGTGAGCTGGGGCTGGAAGATTTACTTCTATATGGCTTTGTCATCTATAGATCTAGCCCCTTAGTGTTCCTTGGTTTCTCTCTTCCCACATGGCATCTCATCCTCCAGGACCCCTCTGAGTGGTGTAGGCTTATAGCATGATGGTCTTGCAGCAGGTAGGCTTCTTATATGGTGACTGGATTCCCCTAGAGCAAGGGTCCCCAACCCCCGGTACCAGTCCGTGGCCTATCAGGAACCGGGCTGCACAGCAGGAGATGAGTGGCGGGCGGGCGAGTGAAGCTTCATCTGCCTCTCCCCATCACTCGCATTACTGCCTGGACCACTCTCCCCTCCATCCGTGGAAAAACTGTCTTCCACGAAACCAGTCCCTGGTGCCAGAAAGGTTGGGGACTGCTGCCCTAGAGCATTCAATTCAAGCCACCTGGGCAGAAGTTGCAAGCCTTCTTCTAACTTAGCTTCAGAAATCCTATAACATCACTTCTGTCACATTCTATTGCCAAGCAGGTCAATAAAGCTAGCCCAGATTCAGGAGGAGAGGAATTATCTCTCAGTGGGCAGAGTTGCCAAGAATTGGCTATTGTCCTTAATCCACGATGTGGCCTTATCTATTAGACTGAGAGTATATTCACCCCCTACAGTGGCGACACAGGTAATGCAAAAAGAGGAGTCTCGTTTACCAGTTTCCAGTTCAGCATATCTCCTGGTTTATCCTATATGACTTATCAGTCTCGACAGTAGTAGTAATAAAAATAACAACAACAGCTATCATTTACTAAGCCCTTACTAAATGCCAGTCACTATTCTCAGCACTCACATATATTAGTTCATCCACTCCTCATCACAATCCTTTAGTAGGTTTTGCTACTATTATTATTTCCATTTTACAGAGAGAAGACTGAGTCACATGAAAGTTTAATAACTTGTGCAAGGTCACATGGCTTAGAAGGAAGGAGAACAATGAATTCTCACAGCCTGTGACTTTAATTTATTTGCTTTACTCTTCACTGCCTCGTAAGTTATCATTTCAGGAAAGGGTTCAACATTCCCCTAACGGTTTTGAAAACCACTGGCCTAGGTGATCCCTAATGATTCTATTTCTTTAGACACTGACAACTCCAAGAGTATTCCATGGTGGGTCTGGAGCCAGACATCTGGAGGTTCAGATCCTGACGGTGGGAGGTTTTAGTTTCCAAGGATGGCAGTGCTAGCATTGCCCACCGCACATGATCTTTTGTGATGTGGCTTCACTGCTCCTTTGTGAGAAGATGGAGTTTCCTCCTCCAAGGCCCTGGATCTTAGTGGGTCCTGTGACTGCACTGAATAGGATGGGGATGATGGTGTGCCGGTGCCCAGCACAGCCCTTACCTGATCTGGCAGCTACCAAATCTTACCTCTTGGAGCCCAGAGCTACCATGTAAGAGGTCCAGATACTCTACTGGAGAGAGAGACAGAGAGACCATGTGCAGGAGCACCGAGGAGGCAACATGTGCATAAAGAAGCCATTTGGACATCCATGCCAGTCAAGCCTTCAGTTGACCCCAACCCCAGTCACCACCTGGCCCAACCACGTGGGAAACACACTTGAGAAGTGCCCAGCTGAGCCCAGTCAACCCACAGAACTGTGAAAGATTATAATAGATTCTTGTTTCTAAGCCCCTGTCTTGGGTGGTCGGTTGTATGGTGATGGATAATTGGAACACTGGCTCTGCCTCTTATTCACTATATCACCTTGGGCAAGTCACTTAACCTATTTGGGCATCAGTTTTTTTATCTGAAAAATGGGAAGAGTTATAGTGCCTTCCTCAGAGAGTTGGTGTGAGGATTAAAGGAGATAAGGCATGTACTTTAAATAGCACTCCATAAAAGTGGGCATGTGCTTTTAAAAAGTCAATTACATTACATTCACACCCATTAGGATGGCTATTATAAAATTTAAAAAACAAACAAACAACAACAACAAAAATCCCACAAGAAAATAACAAAAGTGTTGGTGAGGATGTGGAGAAATTAGAATCCTTGTGCATTGCTGGTAGGAATGTAAAACGGTACAGCCAGTATGGAAAATGGTATGGCAGTTCCTCAAAAATCACAAATAGAATTACCATTTGATCCAGCAATTACAATTCTGGGCACATACTCAAAAGGACTGAAAGCAGGCACTGGAACAAATATTTATACACCCATGTTCATAGCAGCATTGTTCATAATAGCTAAAAGGTGGAAGCAACCCAAATGTCCTTTGACAAACAAAATGTGGTCTACACATACAATGGAATACTATTCATCCTTCAAAAGGAACCTTGAACACATTATGCTAAGTGAAATAAACTAGTCATAAAAGGACAAATACTATATGATTCTACTGATAATCAGTATCTGAAGTAGTCAAATTCATAGAGACAGAAAGGATAATGGTGTTTTCCAGGAGCTGGGGCAAGAAGAAAACAGGGGGTCAGTGTTAATGGGTACAGAGTTTCAGTTTAGGAAGATGAAAAGTTCTAGAGATGGATGGTGGTGTTTTTACAACAATGTAGCTGCACTTAATGCCACTGAACTGTACACTTAAAACTGGTTAAAATGGTCAATTTTCTGTTATGTATATTTTACCACAATAAAAAAAGAAAAAAAATTAAGTCAATTACAATCATTATAGTGAGAGATCATTGAAGCCAGTTAAGTAAGCAGAAACTTACATTACTTGCATTCACTGCTAAAATTCAGTAACACATAAAAGGTTTGGGGGGATGAGACTTTGGGGGCATTTTTTGGCATTTAAGGAAAGCTGAAATCCTAATAAATAGAGTGTGTATTACTAGGGATGCTTATTCATGTATCAAATGATCTTTCGTTTTATTATCCAAAGTAGTAGCTTAAGAACTCATTAAATATGTAGTTTGACTTCCAACTTCAAGACGGCAGAATAAAAAAAGTCTCTGTCCCCATTTCCTCTCACAAATCAATTTACGACAAAATGGAGAACAAAAAAGAGAGACCCAAGTGCAGCTTGGATTAAAATAGACGTTATCTGTATCACTGAACCACAATATAGAAAATGACAATGTAGAATGAGCAGAAAGTAAATGAGAGAAGAAAGTTCAACTTAAGTTCTGGCAGAAAGACACATTACTGATAAGTGAGTTGATTTGCCCTGGGAACCCTAGAAATTCTCAGGAATCTAAGGCACCAGGGATAGAGGTAGATGGGCCGAGGTAAGGGATGAAAACAGAAGACTAGGAAAATCTAGATAAGGAGCTATTAGACAACTAATTTTCCTGCCTGCCCCCAATTCAGCAGAGAGAAGTGGCTAGCCCTCCTCTATTCCTAAAGGAGATGTGAGTGTATTTTCTGAAAAAATGGAACTAGAAGGGTTCTGGAATCAAGAGTATGATGCCCTGTAAAAGGGGTAGACAGTTATGCTGAGGAAATTTCCCAGAAGGGAAGGGGAAAAAAGAGGAAAGGAAAATAAGAAAATTAGAAGATCAATCCAGGAGGCCCTATAGGTGACTAAAAGATTTGTGTGAGGAGAAAACAGAGAAAATAGGCAGTAAATTAACAAAGAAATAATACAAGAAGATTTCCCAGTACCAGACATGAGCCCCAGGTGAATAAATCCAAGAAAACCCACACTAAGACCCATCATCATGAAACTTTCAAAGCAGAGATAGAGAAAATCCTAAAAACATCCAGAGAGGAATAAAATGTCACATACAAAGGATCAGGGATCAGGATGGCACTGGACTTCTCAATAACAATACCAGAAGCCAGAAAACAATTAAACAGTGCCTTCAAAATTCAGAGGGAAAAAAATCTGGAATTCCATACCCAGCCAAACTATCCATCAGGTGTGTGAATAAAATAAGACACTTTTAGACATGCAAGGTCACACACAGTTACTTCTTCTGTACTCTGTACTGGAGAAGGAATGCCACTAAAATGGGAAAGTCAGCTAAGAAAAAAGACTTAGGATCAAGGAAACACAGAATCCAGCAAAGGAGAAAGGCAATGGGAATTCCAGGATATAGGAAGAGAGACCCCAGGATGAAATCAGTGCAGCAGTCCAGATAAGAGCAGAAGAAGGAAGGGCTCCAGGAGATTGATATCAAGGAGAAAAAAATGGAACTGATAGATTATCTGACAGGTTTGACTGAGTGGACATTAGTAGCAAAATTGAGAGGCATTTTATAGAACTGCTGGTGAATATATGAAGACTGAGACAGAGATTCAAAATAAATCCAGGAAATGGGAAATGGAAGAATGAAGATTTTATTTGTAGGTTGAGAAGGAAATGAAATCATAGAAGTATAATCTTAATATACTCTCTGACTCAACTGTAAACAATATTTTCATGGTTATAGTAATGGAAACAATGATAATTACAACAAAATGTGCAATTATACTATTGGGGGCATAGAAAGAAAGGAAGGAGGGGCATAAGAAAGCCAGAAATCCTCACCTACACATAATACGAAAGAAACAGACAATGTCCAAAACTGATCATGCAAGGGATAATACACTGATATTATTTGGAAATATGGGAGCAATCACAGAAGAAATGATAAAAAAAGAATGCAGAGGTGGTTGCTTCTGGGGAGCAGGATGGAGGGAGGGTGCAGGGGGAATCAGGGTACTGCTGTTTTTTGTTAGAAGCTTTCAGCATTGTTTGATGCTTAACTGCATGATAAAAATCATTTTAAAAATAAAAAATAGCTTCTCTGCCTACTTAATATAATTTGATTTTCATATCAATTATATGAACCCCCAGGATCTCAGGAGAGTATTTACAGTGGGTAAGAAATGCAAGGCTTCCTTAAAGACCCTTAGGAACCTCAGGTTTTTGTATCTACTCAAGTTGGCTGGTAGGAGGCCCTCCACCCACCCCAGCCCACCCTCCCCCAGCCCAGCCACTGGAGCTTTGAAGGCTCCTAGACTGGGTTCCTTCTACCTCTTTCAGCCTGTCCCTTTCTTCTCCATGAGCTTCAATTTCCTGCTCCAGAGTTAGCTGTTTCCAAACCGAAAAGGTCAGGTGTGAGTGCTATTTCTGGGCATTCACATTTAGTGGAAATGATTCAGGCAGGTTTAGGTTTATTGCCTGAGCCAGGTAAACATGAACTCTCACCAGCTCAAATATCACAGTCAGAAAACTCTCTCTTTCTCTCTCTCCTTCTCTTTCTCCTTCTCTCTCTCTCTCTCCACCTCCTCCTCCTCCCTCCCTCACACACACACACACACACACACACACACACATACTGAATTTATTACCCAAATAAGATTTACTGAAAGTTTACATAAGAATCCCTAGCCTAAGGGTGATATGCATGCCAGTACCATTGCCAGAAATTTGATGTTGAAATAGATTTGCAGGACAAGCTTGTCTATCTAGATTGATTGGAAACAGGCACACATGACAACGTAGAAAAATCTAGATAATCCACAGTTATCTGCGCTCCTCTCCCCTGTGCAAAAGAGGACCGGAGAGGTCGCCCAATGTTCCAAATGCACTGATGTGAAATTTGTTCTAAATCTCCAAGGACATGACATAACAAGGCTGTTTATATTGATCAACAACATGCATGGAAGTTAACATAAATCAATTAGCAAAATGTATATGTGGCAGCCATTGCTAACCCGTACTGTGTAAATAACTGTTTTAAGTGTAAAACATGAAAAAATCTCTTAACCGTGTTCAGCCTGGCTGAGCTCCTCTGTGACCTTCAGCGGCAGAATGTTCAGCTGTCACTCAAAGGCCACTGCCAACTGACGTGGACAATCTTGTGTTGCTAGCTGCCAGGGTCACCTCAGAACTTAACCCCAAGTCCCATCTGTAATAACAATGACAACGTACATTTACATAGCACTTGACCATCTGCCAGTCCTTTTCAAATACCTTATTACCTCACTTAGTCTCCCCTGTAAGTCTGGGGAGCTTATGAGAGGCAGGAAGGCATGGGGGAACTTGTAGGCGGACAGCTTCCTTCAACTCTTGGCTCTGCCACTCAGAGGCTGGTATGAACGCAGCAAGTTCATTTCCCTTTAACAGATACACTGTACTCAAAGAACAACTATTATTATTTACAGATGGTATAACCGAGGTTTGGAGAAGGTAAGTAATTTGCAAATGTAAGTGTCAAAGTTGGGATTTGAAGCCAAATCTATTTATCTTATTCCCAGTCCCATGCTCTACCTCTCACTTCTTCTGTGTGGGTTCCTGGCGCCACTGCAGCTCAGGACAGGGATACTCCAGGAGCTTTCAATGGAGCCCAGGAAGGAAGGTGCTAATATCTGGAGTTGGCACCCAGCTCTCCACTGCCCCATTTCCATGACCCGACTGCTATCCTCTGATGTGCTCAAGTCACTGGCAATGGTGAAAGATACACTGAGCTGAAGCCTTTTGCTCAGACCTAGTCTCCTCTTGCTCTCTCCCAAGTTCACTCTGCCAAGGTCATCTGTCCCAGGTGCTGTTCCTTAAACACACAGGATGCTCCTCCTTAGGTCCTTTGCCCTGATTGTTCCCTTTGCCTGAAGCTCTCTTCCTCCAGATATCCATATGGCTAACTCCTTCCCTCCTCTGGCTCATCAGTGGAGGGTTAACTTCTCAATGACATCTACTATTAAAAAATTATTCAACGATACTCATTAAAGGCACAGTAAGGAAGACTTTATTCAAGGGGGGTAGGATATTGCAATAGGTATAGGGACCAGTGCAATGGGGTCTTGCAGTGGGGGAGAGAGATTGGGCTCAACTCCAAATATAACAAGGGAGGACTTCCCTGGTGGCGCAGTGGTTAAGAATCTGCCTGCCAATGCAGGGGACACAGGTTCAAGCTCTGGTCCGGGAAGATCCCACATGTGGAGCAACTAAGCCCGTGCGCCACAACTACTGAGCCTGTGCTCTAGAGCCCGTGAGCCACAGCTGCTGAAGCCAGCGTGCCACAATTACTGAAGCCCGCATGCCTAGAGCCTGTGCTGTGCAACAAGAGAAGCCACCGCAATGAGAAGCCCACGCACCACAACAAAGAGTAGCCCCCACTCGCCGCAACTAGTGAAAGCCCGCATGCAGCAAAAAAGACCCAATGCAGGCAAAAAAAAAAAAAAAAAAAAAAAAAAAAAAAAAAAATATATATATATATATATATATATATATATATATATATATATATATATATAAAGGGAAAGCAGGAATTTATAGCCAAGAAGCAGGTGCGGAGGTCAATGACTGGAAAATTACTGAGGAAACTCAGGGATAAGAGAAGATTCTGGCTAAACTGATCTACCAGGATTCTTGCTGAAGGCAGGCCAGAGTGGTCAGACATCTCGTGGGGGATGGTGAAGGATGAGGAACCCAATGAGATATCAAGGATGGGGGTTTCTAGTTAAACTGACTTAGCAGGATTCTTACTAAAATCAGACAATGCAGAGATGAACATGGAAGTCCAAAAGTCAAAGCCTGGTTGGAAAAGAGCTCAGGAGAGCTGGACTTGAGTTTGGTCAAGGAGAGAAACTTTGTCACTACCCTCACCCTCCTACTTAAAATCACAACTGCACCTCCCCCATCCTGATTGGGTATTCCGGATTCCCCTCCCCTGCTGTTTTCCCGTATATCCCTTAGTACCTTCTAAATACTATGTAACATCTATTTATCATGCTCATAGTGTACTGCCTGTCTCCCATCAATAGACGTAAGTTCCATGAGGGTAGTAATTTTTGTCACTGAGTGTCTTAAGTGCCTTAAACAGAGCCTGGCATATAGTAGATGCCCAACAAATACCATTAAATGAGTGAATAAATGGAGGGGTGGGTGGGTGGATGGACAGATGGATGTATGAATGGACTGATGGATGGATGGATGAATGGATATGCAAAAAGACAGGCAGAATTGTTCTACTTTCTTCCCCAGGGTCATACCAAGGTGGGACGTCCCTTGCAGGCTTCTCCCTAGAGGTCACATGGAATGGATACCAGATTCTCAAGCCCCTCATGAAGCTGGTCCCCCAGACAGTCAGTTTCTTGCCCCAGAACTCAAAGCCCTCTGGGTCTACACACATGCCATGGCACATACACACGTACACACACACACACACACACACACACAGTGAATCCTCAAGCTTTCAGTCAAACACAAGCCCATTAGCAAGCAGTCTAAGCAAACTCACTGGTGCAGAAACACTATTTCATTCGGCCTAAGTCTGCAGAACATGGACACAAATGAAAAAAACAACTCAGGCAGCACGGCCGGGAGACCTAAGAGACTTAATTGAACCTCATTTCTCCACGATGTGGGTGGCTTGTTTCTGGCGAGGCTGCCACCATGCCAAATTCACCATGACAAGCTGTCGGCTGCCTCTGTGCTGTGGTTCTTAGAAACAGCTGGAGGAGTGGAATGGACATGTCTAAATCAAAGACTGTGTCTCCCTACAAGCTGCAGAAGCCACGCATCACAGGACTTGGGGTTCTAAATTTGGTCTCTATTCCTCCACTGACCAACAAGGGGAGTGAAGACAGAACAAACGGCAAAGGAAGAAGAGCTTCAGACCAGAGGCGTGCTGCTTTATATGAAAGCGTCAGAAACAGTGTTTCTACCCCAGTGGGGATTGCTTTAGGTGGACTTAGAGAATAAGGAGATGCAAGCACATCGAATGAGGGTAGAGGGATGTGGTGGCCTATCGTGCAAACTGAGTATCTAACAATCAGCAGCTGGATAAATAAATGATAGTGCATGTTATCAAGGGATTACCATGTAGTCATTGAAACTAGTATCGTGGAACTATATGAACTGGCATGGAGAGAGGTTTATGATGGGTTCAGTGGGAAAAGCAGATTATAAAATGATCCAGGGGGGACCTTCAAGATGGCAGAGGAATAAGACGTGGAGATCACCTTTCTCCCCACAAATACATCAAAAATACATCTACATGTGGAACAACTCCTACAGAACACCTACTGAATGCTGGCAGAAGACCTCAGACTTCCCAAAAGGCAAGAAACTCCCCACGTACCTGGGTAGGGCAAAAGAAAAAAGGAAAAACAGAGACAAAAGAATAGGGATGGGACCTGCACCTCTGGAAGTAAGCTGTGAAGGAGGAAAAGTTTCCACACACTAGGAAGCCCCTTCACTGGCAGAGATGGGGGTTGGGCAGGGGGGAAGCTTCAGAGCCACGGAGGAGAGGGCAGCAACAGGGGTGCAAGGACAAAGCGGAGAGATTGCTGCACAGAGGATCGGTGCCCACCAGCACTCACCAGCCAGAGAGGCTTATCTGCTCACCTGCGGTGGCAGGTGGGGGCTGAGAGCTGAGGCTCGGGCTTCGGAGGTCAGACCCCAGGGAAAGGACTGGGGTTGGCTGCGTGGACACAGCCTGAAGGGAGCTAGTGCGCCACAGCTAGCTGGGAGGGAGTCCAGGAAAAAGTCTGGAACTGCCTAAGAGGCAAGGGACCATTGTTTCAGGGTGCGCAAGGAGAGGGGATTCAGAGCACCACCTAAATGAGCTCCAGAGATGGGCAAGAGCTGTGCCTATCAGTGCGGACAACAGAGACGGGCATAAGACGCTAAGGCTGCTGCCGCCGCCACCAAGAAGCCTGTGTGCGAGCACAGGTCACTCTCCACACCACCCCTCCCGGGAGCCTGTGCAGCCCGCCACTGCCAGGGTCCTGTGATCCAGGGGACAACTTCCCTGGGAGAACACAAGGCGCGCCTCAGGATGGCGCAACGTCACGCCGGCCTCTGCTGCCGCAGGCTTCCCCTGCATTCTGTACCCCTCCCTCTCCCTGGCCTGAGTGAGCCAGACCCTCCAATCAGCTGCTACTTTAACCCCCTCCTGTCTGGGGGGGAACAGATGCCCTCAGGTGACCTACATGCAGAGGTGGGGCCAAATCCAAAGCTGAACCCCAGGAGCTGTGCGAACAAAGAAGAGAAAGGGAAATCTCTCCCCACAGCCTCAGGAGCAGTGGATTAAATCCCCACAATGAACTTTACGTACCCTGCATCTGTGGAATACCTGAGTCGACAATGAATCATCCCAAAATTGAGGTGGTAGACTTTCAGAACAACTGTAGACTTGGGGTTTCTTTCTGCATCTATTTTGTTTCTAGTTTTATGTTTATTTTAGTTTAGTATTTAGAGCTTATTATCATTGGTAGACTTGTTTATAGATTTGGTTGCTCTCTTCTTTTTATATATATATATATATTTTTTCCTTTTTCTCTTTTTGTGAGTGTGTATGTGTATGCTTCTTTGTGTGATTTTGTCTGTAGAGCTTTGCTTTTACCATTTGTCCTAGGGTTCTGTCTGTCTGTTTTTTTGTTTTTTGGTTTTTTTGTGTGTGTGTAGTTTTTAGCACTTGTTATCATTGGTGGATTTGTTTTTTTGTTTGGTTGCTCTCTTCTTTCTTTCTTTTTTTTATGACTTCTTAATTTTTTTATTTTTAATAATATTATTTTAATTTTAATAACTTTATTTTATTTTATTCTTTCTTTCTTTCTTTTTTTTCTCCCTTTTCTTCTGAGCCAAGTGGCTGACAGGGTCTTGGTGCTCCAGCTGGGTGTCAGGCCTGAGCCTCTGAGGTAGGAGAGCCGAGTTCAGGACACTGGTCCACCAGAGACCTCCTAGCCCCACGTAATATCAAACAGCGAAAGCTTTCCCAGAGACCTCCATCACAACGCTAAAACTCAGCTCCACTCAACAACCAGCAAGCTACAGTGCTGGACACCCTATGCCAAACAACTAGCAAGAGAGGAACACAACCCCACCCATTAGCAGAAAGGATGCCTAAAGTCACACTAAGTTCACAGACACTCCAAAACACACCACTGGACATGGTCCTGCCCACCAGAAAGACAAGGTTCAGCCTCATCCACCAGAACACAGGCACAAGTCCCCCCCCACCAGGACCTACACACGCAGTGAACCGAACTTACCCACTAGGGGCAGAAACGATAAACAAAAGGAACTATGAACCTGCAGCCTGTGAAAAGGGGACCCCAAACACAGTAGGTTAAGCAAAATGAGAAGACACAGAAACACACAGCAGATGAAGGAGCAAGGTAAAAACCCACCACACCAAACAAATGAAGAGGAAATAGGCAGTCTACCTGAAAAAGAATTCAAAGTTATGATAGTAAAGATGATCCAAAATCTTGGAAATAGAATGGAGAAAATACAAGAAACATTTAACAAGGACCTAGAAGAACTAAAGAGCAAACAAACAATAATGAACAACACAATAAATGAAATTAGAAATTCTCTAGAAGGAATCAATAGCAGAATAACTGAGGCAGAAAAACGGGTAAGTGACATGGAAGATAAAATAGTGGGTGTAACTACTGCAGAGCAGAATAAAGAAAAAAGAATGAAAAGAATTGAGGGCAGTCTCAGAGAATTCTGGGACAACATTAAACGTACCAACATTCACATTATAGTGGTACCAGAAGAAGAAGAGAAAAAGAAAGGGACTGAGAAAATATTTGAAGAGATTATGTTGAAAACTTCCCTAATATGGGAAAGGAAATAGTCAATCAAGTCCAGGAAGCAGAGAGTCCCATACAGGAAATATCCAAGGAGAAACACACCAAGATACATATTTATCAAACTATCAGAAATTAAATACAAAGAAAAAATATTAAACACAGCAAGGGAAAAGCAACAAATAACATACAAGGGAATCCCCATAAGGTTAACAGCTGTTCTTTCAGCAGAAACTCTGAAAGCCAGAAGGGAGTGGCAAGACATATATAAAGTGATGAAAGGGAAAAACCTACAACCAAGGTTACTCTACCCAGCAAGGATCTCATTCATATTTGACGGAGAAATTAAAACTTTTACAGACAAACAAAAGTTAAGAGAATTCAGCACCTCCAAAACAGCTTTACAACAAATGCTAAAGGAACTTCTCTAAGCAGGAAACACAGAGGAGGAAAAGACCTACAAGAACAAACCCAAAACAATTAAGAAAATGGTAATAGGAACATACATATCGATAATTACCTTACATGTGAATGGAGTAAATGCTCCAACCAAAAGACACAGAGTGGCTAAATGGATACAAAAACAACACCCATATATATGCTGTCTACAAGACACCCACTTCAGACCTAGGGACACATACAGACTGAAAGTGAGGGGATGGAAAAAGATATTCCATGCAGATGGAAATCAAAAGAAAGCTGGCGTAGCAATTCTCATATCAGACAAAATAGACTTTAAAATAAAGACTATTACAAGAGACAAAGAAGGACACTGCATAATGATCAAGGGATCAATCCAAGAAGAAGATATAACAATTGTAAATATTTATGTACCCAACATAGGAGCACGTCAATACATAAGGCAAATGCTAACAGCCATAAAGGGGGAAATCGACAGTAACACAATCATAGTAGGGGACTTTAACACCTCACTTACACCAATGGACAGATCAGCCAAAATGAAAATAAATAAGGAAACACAAGCTTTAAATGATACATTAAACAAGATGGACTTAATTGATACTTATAGGACATTCCATGCAAAAACCACAGAATACACTTTCTTCTCAAGTGCTCATGGAACCTTCTCCAGGATAGATCATATCTTGGGTCACAAATCAAGCCTTGGTAAATTTAAGAAAATTGAAATCATATCAAGTCAGTTTTCCAACCACAACACTATGAGACTAGATATCAATTACAGGAAAAAAACTGTAAAAAATACAAACACATGGAGGCTAAACAATACACTATTAAATAACCAAGAGATCACTGAAGAAATCAAAGAGGAAATCAAAAATACCCAGAAACAAATGACAATGAAAACACAATGACCCAAAACCTAAGGGATGGAGCAAAAGCAGTTCTAAGAGGGAAGTTTACAGCAATACAATCCTACCTCAAGAAACGAGAAACATCTCAAATAAACAACCTAACCTTACACCTAAATCAATTAGAGAAAGAAGAAAAAAAAAACCCCAAAGTTAGCAGAAGGAAAGAAATCATAAAGATCAGATCAGAAATAAATGTAAAAGAAATGAAAGAGACAGTAGCAAAGATCGATAAAACTAAAAGCTGGTTCTTTCTGAAGATAAACAAAACTGATAGACCATTAGCCAGACTTATCAAGAAAAAAAGGGAGAAGACTCAGATCAACAGAATTAGAAATGAAAAAGAAGAACTAACAACTGGCACTGCAGAAACACAAAGGATCATGAGAGATTACTACAAGCACCTATATGCCAATAAAATGGACAACCTGGAATAAATGGACAAATTCTTAGAAAAGCACAAACTTCCAAAACTGAACCAGGAAGAAATAGAAAATATAAACAGACCAATCACAGCACTGAAATTGAAACTGTGATTAAAAACCTTCTGACAAACAAAAGTCCAGGACCAGATGGCTTCACAGGTGAATTCTATCAAACATTTAGAGAAGAGCTAACACTTATCCTTCTCAAATTCTTCCAAAATATAGCAGAGGGAGAAGCACTCCCATACTCATTCCACGAAGCCACCACCACCCTGAAACCAAAACCAGACAAAGATGTCACAAAAAAAGAAAACTATAGGCCAATATCACTGATGAACATAGATGTAAAAATCCTCAACAAAATACTAGCAAACAGAATCCAACAGCACATTAAAGGGATCATACACCATGATCAAGTGGGGTTTATCCCATGAATGCAAGGATTCTTCAATATACGCAAATCAATCAATGTGATACACCATATTAACAAGTTGAAGGAGAAAACCCATATGATCATCTCAATAGATGCAGAAAAAGGTTTTGACAAAATTCAACACCTATTTTTGGTAAAAACCCTCCAGAAAGTAGGCATAGAGGAGACTTACCTCAACATAATAAAGGCCATATATGACAAACCCACAGCCAGCATCCTTCTCAATGGTGAAAACCTGAAACCATTTTCACTAAGATCAGGAACAAGACAAGGTTGCCCACTCTCACCACTATTATTCAACATAGATTTGGAAGTTTTAGCCACAGCAATCAGAGAAGAAAAAGAAGTAAAAGGAATCCAAATCGGAAAAGAAGAAGTAAAACTGTCACTGTTTGCAGATGACATGATACTATACATAGAGAATCCTAAAGACGCTACCAGAAAACTACTAGAGCTAATCAATTAATTTGGTAAAGTAGCAGGAGACAAAATTAATGCACAGAAATCTCTTGCATTCCTATACACTAATGATGAAAAATCTGAAAGAGAAATTAAGGAAACACTCCCATTTACCATTGCAACTAAAAGAATAAACCTACCTAAGGAGACAAAAGACCTGTATGCAGAAAACTATAAGACACTGATGAAAGAAATTAAAGATGATACAAACAGGTGGAGAGATATACCATGTTCTTGGATTGGAAGAATCAACATTGTGAAAATGACTATACTACCCAAAGCAATCAACAGATTCAATGCAATCCCTATCAAACACCAATGGCATTTTTCACAGAACTAGAACAAAAAATTTCACAATTTGTATGGAAACACAAAAGACCACGAATAGCAAAAGCAATCTTGAGAAAGAAAAACGGAGCTGGAGGAATCAGGGTCCCTGACTTCAGACTATATTACAAAGCTACAGTAATCAAGACAGTATGGCACTGGCACAAAAACAGAAATATAGATCAATGGAACAGGATAGAAAGCCCAGAGATAAACCCAAGCACATATGGTCACCTTATCTTTGATAAAGGAGGCAAGAATATACAATGGAGAAAAGACAGCCTCTTCAATAAGTGGTGCTGGGAAAACTAGACAGCTACACTTAAAAGATAGAAATTAGAACACTCCCTAACACCATACACAAAAATAAACTCAAAATGGATTAAAGACCTAAATTTAAGGCCAGACACTATAAAACTTTTAGAGAAGAAAAACACAGGCAGAACACTCTATGACATAAATCACAGCAAGATCCTTTTTGACCCAACTCCTAGAGAAATGGAAATGAAAACAAAAATAAACAAATGGGACCTAATGAAACTTAAAAGCTTTTGCACAGCAAAGGAAACCATAAACAAGACGAAAAGACAACCCTCAGAATGGGAGAAAATATTTGCTAATGAAGCAACTGACAAAGGATTAATCTCCAAAATATACAAGCAGCACATGCAGCTCAATATCAAAAAAACAAACAACCCAATCCAAAAATGGGCAGAAGACCTAAATAGACATTTCTCCAAAGAAGATATACAGATTGCCAACAAACACATGAAAGGATGTTCAACATCACTAATCATTAGAGAAATGCAAATCAAAACTACAATGAGGCATCACCTCACACCAGTCAGAATGGCCATTATCAAAAAATCTACAAACAAGAAATGCTGGAGAGGGTGTGGAAAAAAGGGAACCCTCTTGCACTGTTGGTGGGAATGTAAATCGATACAGCCACTATGGAGAACAGTATGGTGGTTCCTTAAAGAACTAAAAATAGAACTACCATATGATCCAGCAATCACACTACTGGGCATATACCCTGAGAAAACCATAATTCAAAAAGAGTCATGTACCACAATGTTCATTGCAGCACTATTTACAATAGCCAGGACATGGAAGCAACCTAAGTGTCCATCGACAGATGCGTGGATAAAGAAGATGTGGCACATATATACAATGGAATATTACTCAGCCATAAAAAGAAACGAAATTGAGTTATTTGTAGTGAGGTGGATGGACCTAGAGACTGTCATACAGAGTGAAGTAAGTCAGAAAGAGAAAAACAAATACCGTACGCTAACACATATATGTGGAATCTAAAAAAAAAAAAAATGGTTCTGAAGAACCTAGGGTCAGGACAGGAATAAAGACGCAGATGTAGAGAATGGACTTGAGGACACGGGGAGGGGGAAGGGTAAGCTGGGACGAAGTGAGAGAGTGGAATGGACATATATACACTACCAAATGTAAAATAGATAGCTGGTGGGAAGCAGCCACATGGCACAGGGAGATCAGCTCGGTGCTTTGTGTCCACCTGGAGGGTTGGGATAGGGAGGGTGGGAGGAAGACGCAAGAGGGAGGAGAAATGGGAATATATGTATATGTATAGCTGATTCACTTTGTTATACAGCAGAAACTAACACACCATTGTAAAGCAATTATACTCCAATAAAGATGTTTTAAAAATAAATAAATAAAAATAAAATAAAATGATCCATACTATGTGATCCTATTTTTGTTCAGAAAACATGTGTATATAAACAATAGACCCCCAAAGATTAACAGTAGTTACCTTCAGTTGATGGGGTTATAGGTAATTCACATATCTATTTTATTGTATTTTCTAAATTTTCTACCACATGTATAATTTTGTCAAAAAGAGTCCAACATTCAGATATTAGGTTAATACGTGGAATGAAACCTGCCCATGCATGGAATACACGTGGACCAGTGTGCTCAAGCATGCAAACTCTCCACTCACTGCAGCACAGCCTGAACCACACTGAGCCTGGAGAGCCACATGCTCTGACTTCTGGAGCTGAGTTAGTACCTCTCAATAAAGGTCTTGCCCTTCCCAGCTTCCTTCCTCCCACCCAGAACTGCTGAAATCCCCATATGCCTTGGACCTGAGGCCACCCAAGTTGGGACAGAAACCCCCCTGTCCAGCTCAGTTTCTTCTCCACCATGCCAAACTCCAGTTATCCCAAAGGCATACTTTTGTGCCTCCTCTCCTTTGCATGTGCTGGTTCCCTTGCCAGGGATGCTCCTTCCTTCCAAAGTTTACCTAGAAAACTCCTCTTCTTGCATCAAAACTCAGGTCAAATGATGCCTCCTCTATGAAGCCTTCCCAGATTCTCTCAGAGAAACACTTCCTAAGACCTTTGTAAATATTTATCTCTAGCCAAAGTGGACCTCAGACAGGCTGAAGCCTGAGCTTGCTGAGGGATGCACCTAGGAAATGGTTTCCCTGCATCTCACAGTAAATATATTGGAGGTTTTTTATCAGAAGATATTTGCATCTGAGGAGTGAGCAGACACATAGCCAGAAACCTAGCTGTGGGGACAGGGGGTGAATAAGAGAGTCCAAAAGTCCCCATAAGAATAGCAGAAGAAACTTCTCACATCTGGTCAAATCCTTGCTTTGAGGCAGGTGATGTATCTTCAGCTGTAAGTCCACAGGGGCATTAGGAAGACCTGGGTAGCTGTCTGTCCCTCCATCCAGGAGCACTCTGTGTTATTTCTGCTTTATGAAACCATGGCCTTTGGCATTAAGGAAACTACATCCTCAAATGCTGTCTTTGGCAAATTTTTGTCAATCACGGCACAATTCCATGGTGGCAACCACGGACGCCGACAGCAGCAGTCTATTGCTCTGTCTGCCCTTCCATCAGACTAGGACCTCTCGCAAGACCAGAGATGCAGTTACACCTCCCGGTGTCACTGTAGAAGGAGCCAAAGAAGGCGTGTGTTGTGGGGGAAGGGGAGTGCCAGGACGTTCTTTATAACTTTGTCAAGGCTCAGCCTGCAGGTATAAGAGGAAGAAACTTAAGATTGCTGTCTCTCTGTCATCTCTCACCTAACGAAAGCTTTATCAGAGCCTTATCACGTCCCCCCACCCCCCCTCACCGCATGCTGCTCCCTGTAAGTGCTGAGGGCACAGAGCCTTCCCCCATCTTTGTCACCTGCCCAATAGGTGCCACTGGGGATGTCACCACAAGGCCAACTCTGCCTTCAGAACTTAATGCTTCAGACCAGTCCTTACTGGGTGAAGAAAGGGCAGCAAGCCAGACCTCATCCCTTAATTACACAGAGCAGGCTGATAATCAAGGGGTAAATTGGATTGATGGCACTCTGTATTCTGATCAGGCACTAAATGCACCCAGTGAACCGTGAACTCTCTCTTCTGGCTGTGTTTTAACTCCACCAGTGGTAATCTGTAGCACTACGTATATCGTCTAGGGGAAAAAAATAAACGCATCAAAGCCCATCGACCAACAGTAACGACCACTAGAATGTTCAAACCCAGCATATTTAATTCGGAGTGTAAATGGCAAACGCCTTGTCAGTTGAAAAACAAAGAACCAAATTGTCCGTGACCCAGCTCTGCACCTTCGAATTATGCCACTTGTTAAGTGTTCTCTGCATGCATATAATTAATCCAATTTGGCTCCATGGAAAAGAAATCATTTCCCTTAATGGTGCAATATTAGAATTAACCAGTTCGGTCCTTATTTCACAGTCTCTCATTGCAGTCAGGCTGGATGAAGTTTCCCAGGGGCTCTCAGAAAGTTTTTGCAAAAGCACCGGGGTGGGGGAGGGGCAGGGGGGAGAAAAGGTTAGCTAAAAGGAAACACCCACATGTCTCCTGCTACATTTAAATTAGCTCGTGATCATGTACATTTCTTTTCCCTTTCGCGGTGTGAGTTCAGGTCTAGCTTTGCCATTATGTCCAGACACCTGATATAGGTTGTTTGGAAAATCAAGGCAAAAAGGAGCATTTATCTATTAGTCATAGAGGAGATTTATATTTAGATGACATTCTTAGTGGAGCTAATAACTCCGTTCAGCAATCAAAGGCACACAATGGAAACACAGCCTTGCTGGGCCCAACGTCATTCCAGCTCATGTTTTCCATGCTCATCCCCCTAACTGTACCGCCCTGCCTGGATGGAAGAGAAAATCTGCTAGTTCCAGCTCCGGTGAAGGTGAGCTGGGTTAATAGAGAACTATACACTGCTTCCCGGGTTTACTTCCCTTTACAAATTCTGAGTCTCCCTTGCGTGTGTTTGAGGAATGAAGAAGTAATGAGAAACTGCTTTTGCTAGGAGAGGATTTCAATTTCATCTGCTTTGCTTGACATGGGCTTCTGGAAGTTTTGCCATGGCTGCTGTGATTAGGTATTCATCTAAACTTCCCAGTAGGCTGGGGAGAACTTGTGTGCTTCAAATTGCCTTCCAGTGGCTCTCCATAGACTACACAATAAAATCGCAAGCTCTTTGGCAAGGCTTTTCACCAGCCTGTTTTAACAGCCTTATCCAGTATCTAACTTGGTACTTGCACAGCCAGGAGAAGGTGACCCCTGTACCTCAGTCAGTTGGTGGGAAGGAATCAAGTCCTCAGTGTCAACAGAGCTGCTTTACTGTCTCCAGGAATTACACAGCAGCCCCCATCCCTGGTTTGTGGAATTCAGAGCCTGCCACTTTGACTCCTGACCCCACTGGTCACCTTGCTGTGTATTCCCAGAGTTACCTCTCAGGTTGGAGACAAAATCAATTGCCCATCTTGGCTCTCAAGTCCTGTCCTCTCCCACCTCTGGCTTTACTCATCCTGCCTCGGCAATCCTCCCCATCACTGGCTTCTCTTTTGGTTTTGTCTTGTGTTACTGGGCTTGTTTCCCCCTCTGATACGTTAGTGGCCCCAGTGGATTCTGAACAGTAATGACATCTTCTATGAAGTTCTTCCATTCATTCAACAAACGTCTTTATGTGCCAGGCACAGTGCTAGGCAAGGGGGAGGCTCAGGGTGGAGGTCCAGAGGTGAGATAACACACAGCCCCTGGGGAGACTGCAAGTGGCTCGGTACACCCGGGGTGCAGAAGGCAGGGGAAGCAGGACGATGTGGTTAAAAGTCGAGGGCCGGGAGTGACACTGCCCCTGTCTGAAGCCGATCCAGTTCCAATTAGAGTTGTTGAGAGGATCCAAGGAGATGATCCCCATAACGCATTTGGCACTTTGCATATGCTCAGTAAATGTCGGTTCTCATCATTATCAAGTTCACGGATATTTTCACTATCATTTCAAGCAGTGGGGGCAGAACACACAGGAGTCACATACACATTAAGGAGTTAGGGCGACATCAGGGAGGCATTGAGGGTCCATTGAAGGCATTGAGCCGGGATGGAATGGGGTGTAACTATGATGGAAATTCAAAACAATCACTATGGTGGCTGCAAGAAGAACAGATTGGAAATGGGCCAGACTGAGAGAGAGGGACAAGTTCAGGAGGCTGGGGCAGTGATTTCAGCAAGAGACAATGGGAGTCTGAGCTGGTGGTGGGGATGGACAGAGGTTGTTGGACTCTATAGGCACGAAGGAGACAGAATGTGGACACAGTGGCTAAGAGCACAGGCTCTGCGTTTGAACCCTGACCCTGCCAATCCCTATTCTATGTGAACTTGAGCAAGTAATTTGATCTTCTTATGCCTCCATGTTCCTATCTATGTACTGAGGAGAATAAGGAATGTTATCAGCCTCACAGGGTTGATGTCAAAGTTAAGTCTGATATTGCATGCAATGCACTTAGGATGGTGTCAAACACTGAGAAAGCACTCAACAAACGTTGCTTATCATTCTAAAAAATGACAAGACTTGGTGACCCATTAGACGGGCCAGAGAGGAGGAGTCTAAGAAGACCCCAAGGGAGTAGCAGGTTGGACAGACCAAGGGAACAGAAGGTGTCAATGACCATTAAGGATCACCAGCCATCAGATGTAACATACGCGTTCCCAAGCTGGGAAATAATTTTGTTTGGAGAAAAAAGTTCGGCCCAGCAGTTCCGAGAGATGTTAGGTATACAAAAGTGGTTTTGTTAAATAAGGATACCAAGTTTCTTTAGATTTTTCTCTCAATCTCAGAGACTCAAGAATTCCACTCTGCCAACGACACCCAGGAAGGAAGGCAAGCCTCACACCTGCTCCTTCATCCGACATCTAAGCTGCCAGTCTGCGTGCCCTTGAAGCAGAGTATCGAGAAACTTTCAGCAGTTCCTGAAATAAAAGTAGTGCTGAGAAATCAGCCACAATGTCAAAACTACAACACGGGATGCATTGCCATGACAACCCAACTCCATTATTTTCAAATCCTATAGCAAAAATCTAGCCGGCAATAGAACTGAAAGGAAAGCTCTCTGCCTTTTATTCTCAGGAAGGAAGACTGCATGTCCTAAAATGTATCTTCTCATTTTTCTTGAAAATTAGACAAGGCCAAAGCAGTATCTTCCCCCACGCATTTCCAGAACAAAGAAAACCATTCTGTCTGCCTACACGAGGTAATGAATTACGTCAGTACTGGTCACCTGCAAAATCCTCACTAAGCACCCTTCATCTGGCCAGAACTAGCCACTCTGTAAGAATTAGCTCATGAAGCCTCATGATGAGGAAGGAAACAAATTATTTGTTCTGGGAATCCTCCCTGTACTATTGATCAATTCTTTTTTTTTGCATATAATTATATCAACATAGAACCTTACTGAAGTCCACTTACTGATATACACGTGGTATTTGGACATACCTCTTCAGGTGCCTCCAAACCAACCCTATGAAGTAAATGACTAATAATTACAAATAGATTATAAGCAAATAGTATTCAAGCCCTCCAATTAGGAGGGTTACAATTTGGCACGCCAGGTGGCACGTAAAAGTCCTACGAATGGCCTTTCAACCAATTCCTGACATATCTATGAGGAAGGAAGGTATCACATCTATTTTTAAGTCAGGAGAAACAGCAGGCACAAAATAGATCAGAGGCTTGTATAAAGACATAAAGAAATCCGGGACCTTAAAATAAATATTCATTAACTGCCTAGAGTGCAGCAGTTGCTGGGTCAAGAGGCATAGCTGCTGGTTTAGAGGAGATCGTAAATTCAATTTTCCTGCATACATAAAACAGGTAGTTCCCCTTATACTTGTAAAACCTGCAAAGTCATTTTTTAGCATCCTGTCCTTAAATCTTTAGTAACTTGTGGTACCCTCATTCCTGCAATTCTTTACCCTGGTAATAAACACCCATCTGCCCAAGCTGGAGGAGAAGCAGTTATAACTCCAGGAAAATGGATACACTGAGAGGTGTGTGCATGCGTGTGCACATGCCATGTAGATGTTGTTTGGTTTTTTTTCTTACTTTCTATCCCAAAACAAACCTTTGTAAACTACAGATAGGAGCAAGCTTTTTGACAAAGGAAATATTTGACTTTGGAAGATAAATGTCTTTAGTGACTGCAAAAAGTCAAAAGGGGTCTCCACAAATCAATAGCAGAAACGATAAACCTGTTTTGCTCTTTAACAAAATCCCAGTGGTAAAGAAGGGGGTCGTGTCCCAGCTCTAATATAGGCGGGCTTTGGGCAAACTCTCCTTGCTCACCTCTCAATCCCCAGAGCCTAACACAGAGGCAAGCCTGTGCAAGAATGCAGCTGGTCAATATCCAGCTGGCTGGCTGGACGTGCAGGGGGAGGTGATTAGATGGTAGAAATATTGGAGCTCCAGGGTCCACCAGGATATAACACATCATATCTAAGGCTACAACGTGAGTAGGTCTCGGCACACCCAATCTGAAAAGCGCAATGCTGGATCACTGGTAGGAGCCTGTACATAGCCATCAACCTTCCCATAGCTCCACTTCCTGCCACGATGAAGAAGTGAGTGGCATTCACCTATGTGCAGTTTCCCAGACACCAGTTTTTACCATAAATAAAGAGTTGTGCCCCAAAGCTTGGAGAAAGGCACCAGTACATGCTAAAAAGCTGTGCGAAGAGAGTTTGGGGAAAGAGAAGCTGCTGCAATGAGATTAGCAAGGCACACACTCAGCTTGGCAGTACCCATGCCCCTCCAGGGAGCACAGATTCTAGGAACATAACCTCATTTGGAGGAACCAGCTTTCCCACCATCTCCACAAAGACAGAAAATAAAGACAGGCAAAAACTGGCTCGTCTGGGGTCCAGTGGAACTCACTGGTGTGTTCAACATTTCTCTGTGAGTGCCTCTTGGGAACCATGGTTCCTGAAACGGGAACTCAAAATTGCCTAGTCACCACCAGCCTTAGAGGGAGATGATTGGTATTGGAAAAAAGAAGACTGAAAAAAGGGAGACAGTCAACACAATTAGTTGCATTAGCAGCCACTGCTTTTCCTTCTAGTATTTTGGCTACATATTTTAGTTTTAAAAATCCAAATGGTTATAACTGTAAGTTAACTATCTGACAAGACAGCTGACTGTAGACTTGCGAAAAGCAATTATTTTGACACTGATTACTTTCTACATAGGAGCAGAGTATTGTAATTGCAGTTTGCTAGAAGCTATTGCAACCTTCTCTGATGTGCTCCCGATTTGGCTGGAGTTAATTAATGGGTGTTGGGGGGAGGGGAGGGTGAAGCCAGCATGCAGCTTAACATACAAATTAATTGACATGAAATAAATTAATATGTTTAATTTAAATGTTATTAATTTACCAAACAGAGAGAAACAGGCACAGGGTTTGGGGAGCTACGGCATTAGCATCAGCTACAGAGGGATGTCACCGGGTTACCACGGCAACTGCCTCATTAGGCTTCCAGGGGACACCAGCGCATTGCATAGGGCTGAGGAGCAGTGGGCAGAGGATTCCAAACATCAAACGGGAAATCAGAAATACCAACTAGAACCAAGCAGTGCTTTGAGGATGGGATTCAGAGTAAGCTGTTTATCTGCAGGTGACCTGGGCTCCAGCCTGCAGACAAGAAAAGGCAGCGTTTGAAACCCAACACGCCATCCTTCAGATAAGGTATTTGCCCTGGGAGAACAGGTGCACCATAGGATGTCAAGACATCCCCAGATGCCCCATCCTTGCTTGAGCCTCCCATTCTTTGCACATGCTGTTCCTTCTTCCTGGAATACCCTTCCATTACTTTCTTTATCTACCTCACCTCCTATGCCTGTTTTAAGTCTCAGCTCCATGTCACTTCCTCCACGAAGTGACAGTTGGCTGTCC
Organism: Eschrichtius robustus; assembly: GCF_028021215.1. Taxonomy (NCBI): domain Eukaryota; kingdom Metazoa; phylum Chordata; class Mammalia; order Artiodactyla; family Eschrichtiidae; genus Eschrichtius; species Eschrichtius robustus. The sequence goes on along the minus strand of NC_090826.1, from coordinate 10,859,213 downwards.
CTTCACAAGCCCTACAGCACCTACTGTATCCTATCGGAGTAACTGTCACTCTGCAATGTCACTGTGAACTCCCTCCCCTCCACCCCCTGACTATGAGCTCCCTGAGAGCAGGGCTGTGTTGCTCACTCTCCAACTGCTATCCTTGGACCAGTGGCCTTGGCATCTCCAGGAAGCTGGGTAGAAATGCAGGACCTCAGGCCCCACCTTAGACCTACTGAATCAGAATCTGCATTTTAACAAGATCCCCAGGAGATTCATAAGCACATTAAAGGTGATGAAACACTGCTACATACCACTGCTTCCCTAGAGTGTGGCAAATGGCAGGCATTCAACAAATATTTTAAAATCAAGCCTTCCCTTTATATCTAAACTCTGTTCCTGCCTCAAGTAGCATAGGTGAATCCAGGAGAAGCAGCAAATGGACCACCATTTATTAATGTGGTCAAACAGGCTGGGTATTCACGCATGATGCTGAGATGGGACTTGGAGCCTCCACTGCAGGGGCTTAAATCCTTGCCCTGTCACTCTATGGCCTCAGGAAAGTTACTTAACTGCTTTGTGCCTCAATTTTGTCATCTCTAAAATGGGAATAATAGTTCATCCATTTAACTGTCACTTAAGCATCTGCTATGTGCCATTCACTGTTCCAAACACTTGGGAATCAACAGTGACCAAGAAGACAGAAATCTCTACCTTCTTGTCGTGAGGATTAAATGAAATTGTGAATATAAAGAACTTAGCCTGGGACATGGAGAAGGTTTAATACTTTATCATTCTTATTCTCTAAAGCTCTTTAAATATCGTTTTCCTCCATACAAACACATTTTCTTTGCTTGCTCAAATAGAGTTGTATAGTCATAATTGTGGTCTGTCTTGCTGGCATAAGCTGAGGGTGAACTCCGCTGGGGGGAGAGTGTGAGAATGGAGATCACTCCTCCCACAGTATAGCTCCACACTCTTTGCACCCAGGTGAAGAGTATAGCTAAAGGGTGATTTGTTTCTTTCCTTTCTTCCTTTTTTTTCCTTCTTTCCTTTTTTCTTTCTTTCCTTCCTTCCTTCCTCCCTTCCTTTCCTTTCTTTTTTTCTTTTTTTGGAAATACAAGTAACCATAATGCAGAGGGTCCATTGGAGAGCTAAGATGGAGCCAAATTTTAGAAGGATTTACAGCCATCCAATATGGTAGCCATTAGTCATATATTAGCCATATGGGATATTTAAATTTAATATGATTAAAGTCAAATTTAAAATTCAGTTCCTCAGTCGCACGAGCCACATTTCAAATGCTCGATGGCCATATGTGGCTAGCAGCTACCATATTGAACAGTCCAGATATAGAAATTTCCGTCATTGCAGAAAGTCTTATTGGATAGCACTGGTCTATAGCTGTGTTTCCCCAACTTTAACGTGCCTATGAAAATCCCGAGATCCTGTTAAAGTGCAGATTCTGATTGAGTAGGTTTGCAGTGGAGCCCAGAATTTTGCATTTCTGCTCCTACGTGATGCTGCTGCTGGTCGTCTACACTTTGAGTCGACAGTGAGTGTGAAGACACAGAGCCAGAAAGATCCGGAATTTCCAAATCTTATTAAGACAGCTCTGATTAGAGGTCCCTCATAGACTGTGACTTATTGGGCACTTGACCAGTGATCTTCTGTTGAGAAGTGGTGGAAACCAGGGTCTTCAGAGGAGCAGTAAGAATCTAATGATGACTGCTGAGTGAGATACATAATATTCATTTCAGGACCACCCCAAATCTCTCCAAATTTAAATCCAGCCAATCTCTTCCCCCATGGGCCAACTCACCAGTGGCCTGATTCTGCTCAGAATTCTGGAAGGAACTAAAGAAAAATTTAGTGGAAGGACAGGGAAGTTATTCCAAATGATGTTAAACCTAAGACAAAGAAGATATGCTTTGATCTGACTTAATTTTCTTTTAGTACGTCACCAAAATTCTCACTTGGGATATTTTCAAAGGTTATTATTTCCCTCTTTGGATCCTTGGCTTCAGCCTCAGGTGTATATTTAATGATCTGGAAACACTGTTAAAAATATGCATTCCTCTGGATAAAGAAGATGTGGTATATATACAATGGAATACTACTCCGCCATAAAAAAAGAAATAATGCCATTTGCACCAACATGGATGGATCTAGAGATTGTCATAACTTATTTACGAAACAGAAACAGACTCATAGATGCAGAAAACAAATTTATGGTTACCAAAGGGGAAGCAGGGGAGGGATAAATTAGGAGCTTGAGATTAGCAGATACAAACCACTATATATAAAATAGATAAACAACAAGGTCCCACTGTATAGCACAGGGAACTGTATTCAGTATCTTGTAATAAACTACAATGGAAAAGAATATGAAAAAGTATATATATATATATATATAAAAAAGAATATGAAAAAGTATATATATAAATCAATATATATCTGAATCACTTTGCTGTACACCAGAAACTAATACAACATTGTAAATCAACTATACTTCAATTAAAAAAAAAGTCGTGTGCAAAAAAAATTTTTTTAATGCATTCCTTGTTGCCACTCCCAGTGACTGATTTAATTGATCAGGAGGAGAGCCCAGGAATCTGTGTTTTTAAACACTATCCAGTTTATTCCAATGGGCAGCCAGGGTGGAGATCCCCAACTTTGAATAGCCAGCTTCTTCATACAAATGGGCTGCTCCCTCCCCTGGGTTTACCCCACACCTTGACTCCATGCTCTGCTACCCTCCACACTGACAGCCTGGGGTCTAACTTGCTTTGAGCTTCATGTCTGCTCCAGGAAAGCCCTCCAGTATTCACCTTCCCGTTCTGTGCACCCTGACACCTGGTGAAAACACCTTCCCCCATCCCTGCCCCTGCCAGGTAATCACTGTCACAGGGAGAAGGCCTGAATACATCCCTTGATTTTTCTAAATTAATGAAACAGACATGACACAAACTGGATTATTTTTAAAAGAAATAAATTATCAATATCTTGACCACCGCCAAGGAATTTGCTGGGTTTTTTTTTTTTTCTGTTTCTTCTTAGTTCTTTTGCATGAATACATGGGACCTTTCAAATACTTTTGATATTTTGAAAGTTTTCTATTAGCAATATCTCCCATGATGCTACACAGTTTTCATGGCCACCACTTTAAATGCCTGTGTAAACTTCCACTGAAATGATTTAATCATAATTTATTTCCATGTTGTTGTGTGTTTGGGTTGCCTCTCATTTGTCACTGTTGATAAACAAAGCTGCAATGAAAATCTTTCTGCATCGAACTTTTTCTGGGTCATGGGCTTTAAGTTTCTCTCTTTTCAGCCCATGTGAATTTCCAGCTTCGGTCATGCCACACTTTCCCTCTGTCACCTGATCTATATCTCTAACATGACAAGCCAAAGCAGAATTTCCACTGATGTTTTTCAGTGGGCTGCTCTAGGCATTTGGGTGGAATGATGTTGTACTGTATGAGATTTCCCTATATTCTGTAGGAAGTTTGGCATCCCTGTCTCATCCATGAGATATCAATCATGTCCCTCAGTTACTATGACAACCCAAAGCCCCCCAGTGGCCTGAGAAGCCAGGGCTTGTTGACCTCTGCACATGGCCCATTGGTTTGTCTTAATTTCTCAGACCCTGTTCAGAGTCCCTTAGGGGAGAATCTCAACAGAAGAGGCTTTAAGAGTCAGCCACACATACAGGATGAGCTCTAATCCCTACCCAGGCAGGCACCCTCATCCGCACTCACCTGCCTCTCTTCACAACATCTTTGAGTTTGGCTTCTTGGCCACGCCATTCTACCCATACTTGCTTACTGAGAAGACCCTTTTCTTTTTACCTTTCCTTAATTTTCCCTCCACTACCATCTCCTCCTGCATCTTCTCTTATGAAATCCACATGCAGGACACTTTCCAGCCAGCATTCACACAAGAGACGCAGCACAGCCTGTGGGTTAAGATCACAAACTCAGAACCAGACCCTTGGGTTTGAATCCCTCCTGGGCCACTTTCTAGTTTGTCACCCTAGGCAAGGAGGGTATTTGAGGCCCAGGGAGGCACATTTCCTCATCTGTAAGATGGAATGATGATATTAATAAAAACCTCATAGGGATTTGGTTGATGAATCTGCTTAAACGTCATCAAGATACCTCATGGTGGAAATGGGATGTAAACCCAAGGCAATTACAAGCAAAACATCAGTATCTTTCCACCAAACTAGCCCACCTCTCTTTCAAGAAAATCTGGAAATCTTTATTATTTTACAATGTCATTAACTATTTAAACCATTTGGAAGAAGAACATGCAAGAATGGAAATGGTACAATCTTGGAAAATGTAAAGAGAACAGTTCTGTGTTTACACTATCAGTAAGGAGTACTTGAAGCCTTTGGTCTTCAGCTACAAATACAATAATACAGAAATGCTATATTGCATGACATTTGAAATCCACACAAATCCAAACAAAAAATTTGTTTGTTTGTTGCTTTAAATAAAAGAAAGAGTGCTATAATTCACTCTGCTCTTTTCGAGACCTGTACTCTGCATAGGTCAAAGACTTCTTAATAATCAAGATTGCTATCGTTCATTCTTTCCTTGCCATTCTCTTATAATTGCAGCCTTCGGGCTAACATTTATACAAAGCTTACAATGGATTTGCAAAGGTGAAGTTATCGAAAAAGATTTTAAACCACTCAGATTGGATATAAACACCATGACTGAATTTAATGAACTGGAGAAAAAGAAAAGTCAATTTTTGTCACGTCTAAAGAAAAGGCTAGAAAGAATGTGCATTCACACAAGACACACACACACACACACACACACCAAGATCCTAGTCATTATGCAGTCTCCCCTACCCCCACCATCACTCAACAAGATACGAAATCAATTGTCATTCTCTATTTACCAGGTGCAGCATGGGAAGTCTGGCTGACACTGATCCTCATCCAACACAGAACAGACAAACGCATTGCACCTGAGGAATCTTTACCCAAAAAAAAAGCATGTTTATTCACATCCCATTTCCTCTTGGAGAATATCAACCCCAGAGAAAACCATCTCCAGTTTGCATCTCATGCTTGCAAATACTTCTTGAATTTCTATTTGGATTGCAGCCCTTGGAGCGAATTGGCTTTCCCCAGAGAATGTGAAGTCTATCTATCTCCACCAAAGCTTGAGATGTGATAAGATGCTGACCATCAGGATACCTTGCTTGGGTCCCTCAACATGATTACTGCATCTAAAATTTCCCTTCCAGAATTTCAAAATAATATCCAGGCACTAACCTCAGCACAGAAGCTGGTTTATTTTCTGATCTTGTGGGTTTTATCGCAATGACTCTCAAAGGCTGGTCAGTAACAGATCACCTGGGGAACCTGGAAAAAATGCAAAGAACCAGGCTCTCTCTTACTTCAATGAGCCTGGCATCTGTGTTCTTCATTAGCTCTGACGGTGATTTTGATATACATAGAAGTTTGAGAACTACTACTTTAACTCATTGAACTACTAAGCTCCTCAAACTGTTATGTGTAAACAAATCACCTGGGAATTGCGTTAAAAATACAGATTGTGGTTTTGATTTGCATTTCTCTAATGATTAGTGATGTTGAGCAACCTTTCATGTGTTTGTTGGCAATCTGTATATCTTCTTTGGAGAAATGTCTATTTAAAAGTGTCTGTGCACTTTTAATCCTTTTTAAAAGGAACTTTATAAAGCGGGCCAGGGACTAGCGTACATGGTAGTGGTCTAGAAATCTGTGATAATCACTGAAACCCTTCTGCATTGTGTATTTGATGTTGGAGTGAAGAAGTGTACGTCTCCCACCCCACCCCCACTAACTGTGTACAGACCTTTTTAAAAATGTCTCTTTTTCTTTTTTTTTTTTTCCGCACACACACACTGTATTTTATTTTTACAAGAGATAAATAGACTGACACCAAGCATTGTACATGGATGACCACAACAAAAGCAACAATGATTGCAATTACCAAACACGAAACACACTCATACTATGTCATAATATTGACATTGAGTCCAGTAATCCTCCACTGTAACAGCTCCTTTACTTTGCAGTGAAAATTGATTTGTATATTCTTTGCCTCTGAGTCCTTGTGGGATTTTGTTTTTTAATTCAGACAGAAAGTCACAAAAATTATACTCATCCTCATCAGTTCACTCAGTCCCATGTAATTAATTTTTTTTTCATCTTGATCTTTTGTTAGCACTTTTATGAGTTCATCAGTTTTTCATTAGAGTTCTGAAAATGGTTATTCATTCAGTTCAGCAGTACAGTCAGTTACCAGAAACCTGTACTTGTCAGAGTCTTTTCCATGAATTTCTTGAAGATGAAACCCTTTTATAGGAACATATTTGCAAAAGCATCAGAGTACACCCAGAACTGTCTGTAAATGACAAAAGACTTAAAAATGACCACAGTTAAAGATTTGATGAAAGTTCAAAATAATGCAGTTGACAAGAAAATTAGTTATTTCTGAGATATACATTTTAAAGTAATAACTAGGATTATTACTTATAACATTATACCAGAACATATAAGATTTTTAGAAATTTCATGTAATGTCTGAAACATTTATATTAACATATTTCCATACAAATACAAATATAAGATTTTTAGAAATTTCATGTAATGTCTGAAACATTTATATTAACATATTTCCATACAAATAACCCAATGAAAGTTTAGTATTAGTTGTTTTGTTTGTTTTTTTATACTGCAGGTTCTTATTAGGCATCAATTTTATACACATCAGTGTATACATGTCAATCCCAATCGCCCAATTCAGCACACCACCATCGCCACCCCACCGCAGTTTTCCCCCCTTGGTGTCCATATGTCCGTTCTCTACGTCTGTGTCTCAACTTCTGCCCTGCAAACCGGCTCATCTGTACCATTTTTCTAGGTTCCACATACATGCATTAATATATGATATTTGTTTTTCTCTTTCTGACTTACTTCACTCTGTATGATAGTCTCTAGATCCATCCACGTCTCAACAAATGACTCAATTTCGTTCTTTTTTATGGCTGAGTAATATTCCATTGTATATATGTACCACAACTTCTTTATCCATTCGTCTGTTGATGGGCATTTAGGTTGCTTCCATGACCTCCATGACCTGGCTATTGTAAATAGTGCTGCAATGAACATTCGGGTGCATGTGTCTTTTTGAATTACGGTTTTCTCTGGGTATATGCCCAGTAGTGGGATTGCTGGGTCATATGGTAATTCTATTTTTAGTTTTTTAAGGAACCTCCATATTGTTCTCCATAGTGGCTGTATCAATTTACATTCCCACCAACAGTGCAAGAGGGTTCCCTTTTCTCCACACCCTCTCCAGCATTTGTTGTTTGTAGATTTTCTGATGATGCCCATTCTAACAGGAGTGAGGTGATACCTCATTGTAGTTTTGATTTGCATTTCTCTAATAATTAGTGATGTTGAGCATCTTTTCATGTGCTTCGTGGCCGTCTGTATGTCTTCTTTGGAGAAATGTCTATTTAGGTCTTCTGCCCATTTTTGGATTGGGGTGTCTGTTTCTTTGATATTGAGCTGAACGAGCTGTTTATATATTTTGGAGATTAATCCTTTGTCCGTTGATTCATTTGCAAATATTTTCTCCCATTCTGAGGGTTGTCTTTTCGTCTTGTTTATGGTTTCCTTTGCTGTGCAAAAGCTTTGAAGTTTCATTACATCCCATTTGTTTATTTTTGCTTTTATTTCCATTACTCTAGGAGGTGGATCAGAAAAGATCTTGCTGTGATGTATGTCAAAGAGGGTTCTTCCTATGTTTTCCTCTAAGAGTTTTATAGTGTCCAGTCTTATATTTAGGTCTCTAATCCATTTCGAGTTTATTTTGGTGTATGGTGTTAGGGAGTGTTCTAATTTCATTCTTTTACATGTAGCTGTCCAGTTTTCCCAGCACCACTTATTGAAGAGACCGTCTTTTCTCCATTGTATATCTTTGCCTCCTTTGTCATAGATTAGTTGACCATAGGTGCGTGGGTTAATCTCTGGGCTTTCTATCTTGTTCCATTGATCTATGTTTCTCTTTTTGTGCCAGTACCATATTGTCTTGATTACTGTAGCTTTGTAGTAGAGTCTGAAGTCAGGGAGTCTGATTCCTCCAGCTCCATTTTTTTTCCCTCAAGACTGCTTTGGCTATTCGGGGTCTTTTGTGTCTCCATACAAATTTTAAGATGATTTGTTCTAGCTCCGTAAAAAATGCCATTGGTAATTTGATAGGGATTGCATTGAATCTGTAGATTGCTTTGGGTAGTATACTCATTTTCACAATGTTGATTCTTCCAATCCAAGAACATGGTATATCTCTCCATCTGTTGGTATCATCTTTAATTTCTTTCATCAGTGTCTTATAGTTTTCTGCATACAGGTCTTTTGTCTCCCTAGGTAGGTTTATTCTTTTTGTTGCAGTGGTAAATGGGAGTGTTTCCATAATTTCTCTTTCAGATTTTTCATCATTAGTGTATAGGAATGCAAGAGATTTCTGTGCATTAATTTTGTATCCTGCAACTTTACCATATTCATTAATTAGCTCTAGCAGTTTTCTGATGGCATCTTTAGGATTCTCTATGTATCGTATCATGTCATCTGCAAAAAGTGACAGTTTTACTTCTTCTTTTCCAATTTGTATTCCTTTTATTTCTTTTTCTTCTCTGATTGCCGTGGCTAGGACTTCCAGAACTATGTTGAATAATAGTGGTGAGAGTGGACATCCTTGTCTCGTTCCTGATCTTAGAGGAAATGCTTTCAGTTTTTCACCATTGAGAATGATGTTTGCTGTGGGTTTGTCATATATGGCCTTTATTATGTTGAGGTAGGTTCCCTCTATGCCCACTTTCTGCAGAGTTTTTATCAGAAATGGGTGTTGAATATTGTCAAAAGCTTTTTCTGCATCTATTGAGATGATCATATGGTTTTTATTCTTCAGTTTGTTAATATGGTGTATCACATTGATTGATTTGCATATATTGATTTGCATCCCTGGGATAAATCCCACTTGATCGTGGTGTATGATCCTTTTGATGTATTGTTGGATTCTGTTTGCTAGTATTTTGTTGAGGATTTTTGCATCTATATTCATCAGTGATATTGGTCTGTAATTTTCTTTTTTTGTAGTGTCTTTGTCTGGTTTTGGTATCAGGGTGATGGTGGCCTCATAGAATGAGTTTGGGAGTGTTCCTTCCTCTGCAATTTTTTGGAAGAGTTTGAGAAGGATAGGTGTTAGCCCTTCTCTAAATGTTTGATAGAATTCACCTGTGAAGCCATCTGGTCCTGGACTTTTGTTTGTTGGAAGATTTTTAATCACAGTTTCAATTTCATTACTTGTGATTGGTCTGTTCATATTTTCTGTTTCTTCCTGGTTCAGTCTTGGAAGGTTATACCTTTCTAAGAATTTGTCCATTTCTTCCAGGTTGTCCATTTTATTGGCATAAAGTTGCTTGTAGTAGTCTCTTAGGATGCTTTGTATTTCTGCGGTGTCTGTTGTAACTTCTCCTTTTCCATTTCTGATTTTATTGATTTGAGTCCTCTCCCTCTTTTTCTTGATGAGTCTGGCTAATGGTTTATCAATTTTGTTTATCTTCCCAAAGAACCAACTTTTAGTTTTATTGATCTTTGCTACTGTTTTCTTTGTTTCTATTTCATTTATTTCTGCTCTGATCTTTATGATTTCTTTCCTTCTGCTAACTTTGGGTTTTGTTTGTTCTTCTTTCTCTAGTTTCTTTAGGTGTAAGGTTAGATTGTTTACTTGAGATTTTTCTTGTTTCTTGAGGTAGGCTTGTATAGCTATAAACTTCCCTCTTAGAACTGCTTTTGCTGCATCCCATAGGTTTTGGGTCGTCGTGTTTTCATTGTCATTTGTCTCTAGGTATTTTTTGATTTCCTCTTTGATTTCTTCAGTGATCTCTTGGTTATTTAGTAACGTATTGTTTAGCCTCCATGTGTTTGTCTTTTTAATGTTTTTTTCCCTGTAATTCATTTCTAATCTCATAGCGTTGTGGTCAGAAAAGATTCTTGATATGATTTCAATTTTCTTAAATTTACTGAGGCTTGATTTGTGACCCAAGATGTGATCTATCCTGGAGAATGTTCCGTGCGCACTTGAGAAGAACGTGTAATCTGCTGTTTTTGGACGGAATGTCCTATAAATATCAATTAAATCTATCTGGTCTATTGTGTCATTTAAAGCTTCTGTTTCCTTATTTATTTTCATTTTGGATGATCTGTCCATTGGTGTAAGTGAGGTGTTAAAGTCCCCCACTATTACTGTGTTACTGTCGATTTCCTCTTTTATAGCTGTTAGCAGTTGCCTTATGTATTGAGGTGCTCCTATGTTGGGTGCATATATATTTATAATTGTTATATCTTCTTCTTAGATTGGTCCCTTGATCACTATGTAGTGTCCTTCCTTGTCTCTTGTAACATTCTTTATTTTAAAGTCTATTTTATCTGATATGAGTATAGCTACTCCAGCTTTCTTTTGATTTCCATTTGCATGGAATATCTTTTTCCATCCCCTCACTTTCAGTCTGTATGTGTCCCTAGGTCTGAAGTGGGTCTCTTGTAGACAGCATATATATAGGTGTTGTTTTTGTATCCATTCAGCCAGTCTATGTCTTTTGGTTGGGGCATTTAATCCATTCACGTTTAAGGTAATTATCGATATGTATGTTCCTATGACCATTTTCTTAATTGTTTTGGGTTTGTTTTTGTAGGTCCTTTTCTTCTCTTGTGTTTCCCACTTAGAGAAGTTCCTTTAGCATTTGTTGTAGAGCTGGTTTGGTGGTGCTGAATTCTCTTCGCTCTTGCTTGTCTGTAAAGCTTTTGATTTCTCCATCAAATCTAAATGAGATCCTTGCTGGGTAGAGTAATCTTGGTTGTAGGTTCTTCCCTTTCATCACTTTAAGTATATCATGCCACTCCCTTCTGGCTTGCAGATTTTCTGCTGAGAAATCAGCTGTTAACCTTATGGGAGTTCCCTTGTATGTTATTTGTCGTTTTTCCCTTGCTGCTTTCAATCATTTTTCTTTGTCTTTCATTTTTGCCACTTTGATTACTATGTGCCTCGGTGTGTTTCTCCTTGGGTTTATCCTGTATGGGACTCTCTGCGCTTCCTGGACTTGGGTGGCTATTTCCTTTCCCGTGTTAGGGAAGTTTTCGACTATAATCTCTTCAAATATTTTCTCTGGTCCTTTCTCTCTCTCTTCTCCTTCTGGGACCCCTATCATGCGAATGTTGTTGCGTTTAATGTTGTCCCAGAGGTCTCTTAGGCTGTCTTCATTTCTTTTCATTCTTTTTTCTTTAGTCTGTTCCGCAGCAGTGAATTCCACCATTCTGTCTTCCAGGTCACTTATCCGTTCTTCTGCCTCAGTTATTCTGCTATTGATTCCTTCTAGTGTAGTTTTCATTTCAGTTATTGTATTGGTCATCTCTGTTTGTTTGTTCTTTAATTCTTCTAGGTCTTTGTTAATCATTTCTTGCATCTTCTCGATCTTTGCCTCCATTCTTATTCCGAGGTCCTGGATCATCTTCACTATCATTATTCTGAATTCTTTTTCTGGAAGGTTGCCTATCTCCACTTCATTTAGTTGTTTTTCTGGGGTTTTTTCTTGTTCCTTCATCTGGTACATAGCCCTCTGCCTTTTCATCTTGTCTATCTTTCTGTAACTGTGGTTTTTGTTCCACAGGCTGCAGGATTGTAGTTTTTCTTGCTTCTGCTGTCTGCCCTCTGGTGGTTGAGGCTATCTAAGAGGCTTGATGGGAGGCTCTGGTGGTGGGTAGAGCTGACTGTTGCTGTGGCGGTCAGAGCTCAGTAAATCTTTAATCCACTTGACTGTTGATGGGTGGGGCTGGGTTCCCTCCCTGTTGGTTGTTTTGCCTGAGGCAACCCAACACTGGAGCCTACCTGGGCTCTTTGGTGGGGTTAATGGCAGACTCTGGGAGGGCTCACGCCAAGGGGCACTTCCCAGAACCTCTGCTGCCAGTGTCCTTGTCCCCACGGTGAAACAGAGCCACCCCCCGCCTCTGCAGGAGACCCCCCAACACCAGCAGGTAGGTCTGGTTCAGTCTCCCCCGGGGTCACTGCTCCTTTCCCTGGGTCCCGATGCGCACACTACTTTGTGTGTGCCCTCCATGAGTGGGGTCTCTGTTTCCCCCAGTCCTGTCGAAGTCCTGCAATCAATTCCCACTAGGCTTCAAAGTCTGATTCTCTAGGAATTCCTCCTCCCGTTGCCGGACCCCCAGGTTGGGAAGCCTGACGTGGGGCTCAGAACCTTCACTCCAGTGGGCGGACTTCTGTGGTATAAGTGTTCGCCAGTCTGTGAGTCACCCACCCAGCAGTTATGGGATTTGATTTTACTCTGATTGCGCCCCTCCTACCGTCTCACTGTGGCTTCTCCTCTGTCCTTGGACGTGGGGTATCCTCCTTGGTGAAGTCCAGGGTCTTCCTGTCAATGATTGTCCAGGAGCCAGTTGTGATTCTGGTGCTCTCGCAAGAGGGAGTGAGAGCACGTCCTTCTACTCTGCCATCTTGGTTAATCCTCCTCAGGATATTTCTTATAGACAAGTTGTCCTTGCTCTGAGAAGTCAGGGATCCTCTGTGTCTTGTTCCAGTTGAATCTCTATAGACTGTGATAAAACATCTTTTTTCTTAGGAGGACGCAGCAAGCCACGGCCTAGTCTGCTGGATTGAGTTCAGGGTTTCCCAGGAAGATAATAGCGCACAGTTGGAGCCCACAGGGTGCACTCTGTGGCTTCAGGTATGTGGCGGGAAGCGCAGGTTCAGATGGAGGGGCGGGGAGAGGATGAGCCGGGACACAACCGAGCCTGGGGCAGCGCAGAGGCCAGTGGAGGCAGGCCGGAGGCTTTGCTGGCTATGTCTCTTTTTCTGATTCAGTACTGTGACCTCTCCAATACAGTTTAATCTTTGGGGATCTGCAATAAAGGTTTCAAAGGTTTAAAAGGCCTTCTGTTCATTTTTGGACTGGGTTGTTTGTTTTTTGATATTGAACTGCTTGTGCTGCTTGTATATTTTAGAGATTAATCCTTTGTCAGTTGCTTCGTTTGCAAATATTTTCTCCCCTTCTGAGGGTTGTCTTTTCGTCCTGTTTATGGTTTCCTTTGCTGTGCAAAAGCTTTGAAGTTTCATTAGGTCCCATTTGTTTACTTTTGTTTTTATTTCCATTTCTCTAGGAGTTGGGTCAAAAAGGATCTTGGTGTGATTTATGTCATAGAGTGTTCTGCTTATGTTTCCTCTAAGAGTTTTATAGTGTCTGGCCTTACATTTAGGTCTTTAATCCATTTTGAGTTTATTTTGTGTATGGTGTTAGGAAGTGTTCTAATTTCATTCTTTTACCTGTAGCTGTCCAAGTGGATGGACCTAGAGTCTGTCATACAGAGTGAAGTAAGTCAGAAAGAGAAGAACAAATACCATATGCTAACACATATATATGGAATCTAAAAACAAGAAAATGGTTCTGAAGAACCTAGGGGCAAGACAGGAATAAAGACGCAGACGTAGAGGATGGACTTGAGGACACGGGGAGGGGGAAGGTAAGCTGGGATGAAGTGAGAGAGTGTCATGGACATATATACACTACCAAATATAAAATAGATAGCTAGTGGGAAGCAGCTACATAGCACAGGGAGATCAGCTTGGTGCTTTGTGACCACCTAGAGGGGTGAGATAGGGAGGATGGGAGGGAGGGAGATGCAAGAGGGAGGGGATATGGGGATATATGTACATGTATAGCTGATACAGCAGAAACTAACACAACAATGTAAAGCAATTATACTCCAATAAAGATGTTAAAAAAGAAATGCAGATTGTGATCCAGTAGTTCTGCAGTAGGATTCCAGAGTCTGGATTTCTAACCACTCACGGGGGATGCAATGCTACTGATCCGCGGTCCACGGAGTAGCAAGGCTCTGGGACAGCGGTTCTGAGCTGTGGATGATTTTGCCCCCCAGTGGACATTTGGCAATGTTTGGAGACGTTCTGGGTTGCCAGAATTGGTGGGGAGACTGGCATCTAGTGGAGACAGTAGAAGCCAGGGATCCTGCTAAACATCCTACAACGCACAGGACACCCCCCCACAACCCCCATCCTGCCTAACCAAGAACTGTCCAGCCCAAGAGATCAACAGAGTCAAGATTAAGAAACCCTACTGTAGGACACACACATTTAAAAAGAAAAAAGATGGGGCTTCCCTGGTGGCGCAGTGGTTGAGAATCTGCCTGCCAATGCAGGGGACACGGGTTCGAGCCCTGGTCTGCGAAGATCCCACATGCCGCGGAGCAACTAGGCCCGTGAGCCACAACTACTGAGCCTGCGCGTCTGGAGCCTGTGCTCCGCAACAAGAGAGGCCGCGATAGTGAGAGGCCCGCGCACCGCGATGAAGAGTGGCCCCCGCTTGCCGCAACTGGAGAAAGCCCTCACACAGAAACGAAGACCCAACACAGCCAAAAATAAATAAATTAATTAATTTTTTAAAAAATTAAAAAAGATGGTGAGAAACCTGGCTCATATAAGAGAGTTAGAATGGCAAAGTCACCACTTTGCTTAATTAGAAGAAATGGTAAAATGAACATCCTTCTCTCAGAGCTGCAGCCACAGGAGGATTTGTGATTTACAGAATATAAAAAGAAACCTACATGTTTGCCCCTCAGGTTCTGAAGTCTCAGACACCTAAAGGAAAAGTGACAAGTGCTGCCAACCACCAGTATTCTTACAAACGTCCTGTTTTCGGACTCTAGATGACGGTCTACATTTTTTACTTTCCACCCAGATACTGCAAAATCATGTACACTCACAGAGGAAACACTCTCTTGGAAATCAGATTTTGAATGGTCCTGCTGACTCAATTAATTAAAACCAAAATCTAAGGAAGGATAGGTACATGAAGGTGAATTATCTTGCTGTTCCTGAATTGTCTTAAGAAATAAATTGGACCTTCACAGTGCATATCCAGCATAGTATATCCAGACTCCACTGCTAAATTTCACAAAGCAGTTTACTAGTCACCTTGACACATTTAGTCTTACAGCAGTTTTAGGGGGTCTGGGTTCCTAAACTGTTTTACGAAGAAATGATACTTTCTGGCCAGCCTGTGCAAATGTGGAAATGGGCTTTGTCTTACAGGTCTGGGCTGGGGTGAAGTGAGGTGGGGAGAAAGAGAGTGGATGTCCAGCCAAAGATGTTCCAAGGAGTTCGTGCCCAGGCTGGCGAGGAGCCCAGAGCAGGGATGGGTGCCGACAGCTTTAGGACCTAACACTCTGCTCTTGCCCCCACGCTGCTAGAATAATCTGAAGAAAAGATTTCATGGCAGCAGAGGAAGAGCTGGGCTAGAAAACTCTGGAAAATACCTACCAGTCAAGAGTAAGGCAACCAATCACCAAGGGATCGACCAGAGTGGAGACCACGTTCACCTGCTCAGTGGTCCACACAGGTGAAGAGCTCGGAAGAAGAGTTCTCAACTACTGTGTGATGGATACATGCTTGGCTCCACCCATTGGCTGGTGGAGATCATGCTGGATGAAGTCATGGTGATCATGGTGGAGGAAAGGGAACCTTGGCTGAGGTGTGTCTGTAGAAGCTGAGGGGTAAGATAGGTGGATAGTTAATGAAGGGAGAAAGGTCAGAAGAAGAAGAAGACTGGTCACAAATATCCCCAGGTGTGCTGTGCTCAGCCTTCAGGACCTGGTTCGAATGCCTCTACCTCCAAGAAGCCCCTGCTTACTTTCCCAAGAAGAAAGATTGTTTCCTCATTTGTGTTCCCAACAGGTCTTGGTACATGGCTGGATCATAGAGCTTATCGCAAGTACTGAAACTGTGTGTGTGTGTGTGTGTGTGTGTGTGTGTGTGTGTGTGTGTGTACAGACTGTGAGCTCTGGGTGGGAAAGGCTTGTGCCTTTACTCACCTTTGAACCTACCCTGGCACCCATCTCAATGGCCAATGTCCTATAAATATTTCAACATGATGGATGTCTCAGAGATAGGGGAAGGGGAGGGAACAAAGGCACAGAATCAGTCAGATCCAAGGGTCTAGTGGCCCCATGGAGAAGTCATTTGTTTTCCAAGTCCAGCAACCATTCCTTCTTCCCTCTGATAACCCCACTCCCTCCTTAATTTTCTCTTGAGGAGCACCCAGCTCTCAGTTGAGGTGGCCCAGGAGGGGAACTCCTTTCTCTCTATTTCTGAGAAATGGGTACATGATCCAAGCCTGGCCAAGCAGGGCATTCTGTCCACCCAAGGCTCAGTGATTGTTCAAATGTGGACCCATAATCCAAGTCGATCAGTGAGACTTAAATCTGGGTTTTGTTGGAAGCCCTCTTTCTGCTGGGGTTGCTGTCTATGAGGGTGTCACTATGAGAGGTCTCCTCTATGGAGAACATGCTCGAAGATGAAGATGAAGATGACGCCAGCACAGAGCAGGTCAGAGCCAAGACTGTGGAGAAACCAAGTCCTGAAGGCACTGGTGAGTCCCTGAAAACCACTTGCTCTCTCCAGAGGCTTCTACTTACATGAGCCAATAACTTTCCTTTGAGCTATGCTTACAATTAATAGATCCCTGAGTAATATACTCCAGTTCAATAGGGTGCTTCAAAAGGACCCCAAAACAATGCAAGGCCTGGTTATTCTTCCCTTGCCATTGGCTACAGGCTGCCATCAAAACCCTGAGCTACATGCAAATCAGCCAGGGATGCATATAATACAGCCACAGCACACACCCCCGCCGAGGCCTCACACTGTCATCTCAGGGTTTAGGAGCAACTGCCACTCCCTGACACACCAAGCCACCGAATGCAACAGGCTTGACAGTTTTCTCCACTTGGTTACATACTCAACCTATATCATAAGCAGTGGGTTCAGATAAGAGAAAATCAGAACTACCAGTTCCAACCTACTGGGATTTTCTTTTGCTGATACACTTCATGCTTTTGGCCAAAACAGACACACAAAGGCACAGCTTCTAATATTATTAAAACAACAGGCAGCCATTATCAGGAGAGGTGGTTCTAATTACACCAACACATCCAGAATATGGCAGCTAATAAACTGTTTGGGGGTGTATGATATTTTTCAAGCATCCAATATAAATTTTAAAACATGTTAAATAAAACAAGTCATTTCTAAGCCGTAAGTATGCAAGTGAGAGTTAAGTTTCTCTTGGCCTTTTGTGGGCCAGTACTAATTAATCCTATATATGAGAAAAAGCTTTTTAAAGTTAAAATGTCACATATGCACAAATTATCATGACTATCAAATTATAGCTGTTATTGTTAGCTCTATAGTGTTGCCCAGAAGGGCTAAGATCCTCAAGTTTACATTTGGAGATTAATAAGCTCTGTCTTTCTGTCTTTCTTTTGCTTGTCAGTAAGTTTTGCCTGGAAGCAAATATCATCACATCATAACATCAACTCACCCACTGTGTGCTGGGCCATAAGCTATTGAAATAAACTTCACACAGCAGATAGGCACTACAAAAACTGGGAATAAAAGCCTGTAGTATAGCTAGATCAGACACATTAAAAAGCTTTTGTTTTATTCTGATTCAGAGGAATCTCCCCATCTGCACCAAATCAGAATCTGTCTATTCACCTCTGTTGTAGATTAAGCATCTTACAGGCATATTTTAAAGATGTCCGTGTTGGAATGAGAGATCATGTGTAAGTGTATGTGTGTGTGTGTGTGTGTGTGTGTGCACGCGCACACGTGCACATGCACGTGTGTGTGTGAGTGTGCAGGGCTTAAGTGATGGAAAGAAAGAAGAGAGAGATTTATTGCCCCAACCTCCTCCACAGGTGGAATTTTGTTCCTTTGTTAATAACCTGGGTAAACTGTTCAAAATTGGGCTTATCTGTTGAAATGAGTCTTCTTATTAATCCTTGGGGAAAATCTTTCTATAAGGCATTCATCTGTGTGATGAAATGAACCCCCTCCCAATTACATACCCTGTTTTGTTGTTAAAGAAAAATCTTGCAAACATAAATGTCAATATAGAGTTCAAACAAGCTCATTTAGTTTTGTTTGGAGAATTTTTATTAGTGTTTGTTTTTGAGGTGCCTTTGCTAATCAGTCAAAATCAACTGACAGGTAAGAAAATACATATGATCAAAAGAGATGGAAACGTCTGTTAGGAAAATGCGTGGCATTTTCCAAACAAATGCCACAAATCCAAAGGTGTGGCAGCTTGGCCAGGGTTGATGAAGGGAGAAACAGAAATGGTTGGGAAGAAAGTGGGAAGGGGGAAGCAAGTCCGGAAAGTTTCCTAAGAAAAGTGTTTTTTTTGTTTCTTGGTCTTTTTGGCAAAAGAGGAACAGCTCCTTCCTCTATATTCTCATTTTCCTTGCCTCGACTGTAACCTTCCGTTCTAATTTGCACAGTTACTTGCATGAAATTTACCATAACGGAGTGGCATGCTTATTTGTTTTTCGTTTTTTAAAATTTTTTTATTTATTCATTTTTGGCTGTGTTGGGTCTTCGTGGCTGCACGCGGGCTTTTCTCTGGTTGCGGCGAGCAGGGGCTACTCTTCGTTGCGGTGCACAAGCTTCTCATTGCGGTGGCTTCTCTTGTTGTGGAGCATGGGCTCTAGGCACGCAGGCTTCAGTAGCTGTGGCACGCGGGCTCAGTAGTTGTGGCGCACAGGCTCAGTTGCTCCGCGGCATGTGGGATCTTCCCAGACCAGGGATCAAACCAGCGTCCCCCGCATTGGCAGGCAGATTCTTAACCACTGCACCACCAGGGAAGCCCTGGCAAGCTTATTTGGACAAAAAGTTCCTGGAGAGCTGGGACCATGGCCATGGGAAGTACTCAGTGGATAAGCAATCATGTTCCTCTAGGGAGGAGCCATCTGGTCTGTCTCTCCACCCAAATCTGATGCTGGTACATTTCCACCACAGGGTTTCCCACCATTGGAATAATTTATTTGTTCATTCATGCAGACAGCTTGGGCCTACTGAGTGCCGGGCACTGAACTTGGCCCAGACAGTGCCTGTAAAGTCACAATTGTTCCAGATAGAGGCAGCCTTCTTGCCTCCTCCAGATGCCCAGGGACAATAGATCAGTTGAATCAATTGGCCAGGGATCAAATAAAAACATAGAGGTTCGAGGGAGGAGAGAAGATGGCGGAAGAGTAAGACGCGGAGATCACCTTCCTTCCCACAGATACAGTAGAAATACATCTACACGTGGAACTGCTCCTACAGAACACCCACTGAACGCTGGCGGAAAACGTCCGACCTCCAAAAAGGCAAGAAACTCCCCCTGTACTTGGGTAGGGCAAAAGAGAAAAAAGAAATAACAGAGACAAAAGAATAGGGACGGCACCTGCACCAGTGGGAGGGAGCTGTGAAGGAGGAAAGATTTCCACGCACTAGGAAGCCCCTTCGCGGGCAGAGACTGCGGGTGGCAGAGGGGGGAAGCTTCGGAGCCACGGAGGAGAGCGCAGCCACAGGGGTGCGGAGGGCAAAGCGGAGAGGCTCCCGCACGGAGGAGCGGTGCCGACCAGCACTCACCAGCCCGAGAGGCTTGTCTGCTCCCCCGCCGGGGCGGGCGGGGGCTGGGAGCTGAGGCTCGGGCTTCGGTCGGATCGCAGGGAGAGGACTGGGATTGGCGGCGTGAACACAGCCTGAAGGGGTTAGCGCACCACAGCTAGTCGGGAGGGAGTCCGGGAAAAAGTCTGCAGCTGCCGAAGAGGCAAGAGACTTTTTCTTCCCTCTTTGTTTCCTGGTGCGCGAGGAGAGGGGATTCAGAGCGCCGCCTAAACGAACTTCAGAGACGGGCGCGAGCCGCAGCTAACAGCGCGGATCCCACAGCAACAGGGGCGCAGAGGAAAAAGCGGAGAGACTCCCGCACAGAGGCTCGGCGCCGAGCAGCGCTCACCAGCCCGAGAGGCTTGTCTGCTCCCCCGCCGGGGCGGGCGGGGCTGGGAGCTGAGGCTCAGCTTCGGTTGGATCGCAGGGAGAGGACTGGGGCTGGCGGCGTGAACACAGCCTGAAGGGCTTAGCGCACCACAGCTGACTGGGAGGGAGACCAGGAAAAGGTCTGCAGCTGCCGAAGAGGCAAGAGGCTTTTTCTTGCCTCTTTGTTTCACTGCGCGCAAGGAGAGGGGATTCAGAGCGCCGCCTAAACGAACTCCAGAGAAGGGCGCGAGCCGCGGCGATCAGCGCGGACCCCAGAGACGGGCGTGAGACGCTGGGGCTGCTGCTGCCGCCTCCAAAAAGCCTGTGTGTGAGCACAGGTCACTCTCCACACCGCCCCTCCCGGGAGCCGGTGCAGCCCGCCACTGCCAGGGTCCCGTGATCCCCGGACAAATTCCCCGGGAGAACGCACTGCGCGCCTCAGGCTGGTGCAACGTCACGCCGGCCTCTGCCGCCGCAGGCTCGCCCCGCCTCCTCCGTACCCCTCCCTCCCCGCGGCCTGAGTGAGCCAGCGCCCCCGAAGCAGCGGCTCCTTTAACCCCGTTCTGTCTGGGCGGGGAATAGACGCCCTCAGGTGACCTACACGCAGAGGCGGGTCCAAATCCAAAGCTGAACCCCAGGAGCTGTGTGAACAGGGAAGAGAAGGGGAAATCTCTCCCAGCAGCCTCAGAAGTAGCGGATTAAAACTCCACAAACAACTTGATGTGCCTGCATCTGTTGAATACCTGAATAGACAACGAATCATCCCAAATTCAGGAGGTGGACTTTGGGAGCAGGATATATTAATTTTTCCCCTGTTCCTTTGTTTTTGTGAGTGTATATGTATATGCTTCTGGGTGAGATTTTGTCTGTATAGCTTTGCTTTACAATAGCTTTATTTTGCTTACTATACTATAGCCTCTTTCTTTCTTTCTTTCTTTCTTTCTTTCTTTCTTTCTTTCTTTCTTTCTTTCTATTTTTTCTCCCTTTTACTCTGAGCCGTGTGGACGAAAGGCTCTTGGTGCTCCAGCCAGGCATCAGGGCCGTGCCTCTGAGGTGGGAGAGCCAACTTCAGGACACTGGTCCACAAGAGACCTCCCAGCTCCACGTAATACCAAACGGCAAAAATCTCTCAGAGATCTCCATCTCAACATCAAGACCCAGCATCACTCAATGACCAGCAAGCTAC
The DNA here is from genome assembly GCF_028021215.1 of Eschrichtius robustus. Taxonomy (NCBI): domain Eukaryota; kingdom Metazoa; phylum Chordata; class Mammalia; order Artiodactyla; family Eschrichtiidae; genus Eschrichtius; species Eschrichtius robustus. Next base: position 10,838,091 of record NC_090826.1, on the reverse strand, counting down.
AGTGCTGAACACCCTATGCCAAACAACTAGCAAGACAGGAACACAGCCCCATCCATTAGCAGAGAGGCTGCCTGAAATCATAATAAGGCCACAGACACCCCAAAATACACCACCAGACGTGGATGTGCCCACCAGAAAGAAAAGGTCCAGCCTCATCCACCAGAGCTCAGGCACTAGTTCCCTACACCAGGAAGCCTACACAACCCACTGAACCAACCTTAGCCACTGGGGACAGATACCAAAAACAACGGGAACTACAAACCTGCAGTCTGTGAAAAGGAGACCCCAAACACAGTAAGATAAGCAAAATGAGACGACAGAAAAACACACAGCAGATGAAGGAGCAGGGTCAAAGCACACTAGACTTAACGAATGAAGAGGAAATAGGTAGTCTACCTGAAAAAGAATTCAGAATAGTGATAGTAAGGATGATCCAAAATCTTGGAAATAGAATAGACAAAATGCAAGAAACATTTAACAAGGACGTAGAAGAACTAAAGAGGAACCAAGCAATGATGAAAAACACAATAAATGAAATTAAAAATACTCTAGATGGGATCAATAGCAGAATAACTGAGGCAGAAGAAAGGATAAGTGACCTGGAAGATAAAATGGTGGAAATAACTACTGCAGAGCAGGATAAAGAAAAAAGAATGAAAAGAACTGAGGACAGTCTCAGAGACCTCTGGGACAACATTAAACGCACCAACATTCGAATTATAGGGGTCCCAGAAGAAGAAGAGAAAAAGAAAGGGACTGAGAAAATATTTGAAGAGATTATAGTTGAAAACTTCCCTAATATGGGAAAGGAAATAGTTAATCAAGTCCTGGAAGCACAGAGAGTCCCATACAGGATAAACCCAAGGAGAAACACGCCAAGACACATATTAATCAAACTGTCAAAAATTAAATATAAGGAAAACATATTAAAGGCAGCAAGGGAAAAAAAACAAATAACACACAAGGGAATCCCCATAAGGTTAACATCTGATCTTTCAGCAGAAACTCTGCAAGCCAGAAGGGAGTGGCAGGATATACTTAAAGTGATGAAGGAGAAAAACCTACAACCAAGATTACTCTACCCAGCAAGGATCTCATTCAGATTCGATGGAGAAATTAAAACCTTTACAGACAAGCAAAAGCTGAGAGAGTTCAGCACCACCAAACCAGCTTTACAACAAATGCTAAAGGAACTTCTCTAGGCAAGAAACACAAGAGAAGGAAAACACCTACAATAACAAACCCAAAACATTTAAGAAAATGGGAATAGGAACATACATATCGATAATTACCTTGAATGTAAATGGATTAAATGCTCCCACCAAAAGACACAGGCTGGCTGAATGGATACAAAAACAAGACCCATATATATGCTGTCTACAAGAGACCCACTTCAGACCTAGAGACACATACAGACTGAAAGTGAGGGGATGGAAAAAGATATTCCATGCAAATGGAAATCAAAAGAAAGCTGGAGTAGCAATTCTCATATCAGACAAAATAGACTTTAAAATAAAGACTATTACAAGAGACAAAGAAGGACACTATATAATGATCAAGGGATCGATCCAAGAGGAAGCTATAACAATTGTAAATATTTATGCACCCAACATAGGAGCACCTCAATACATAAGGCAAATACTAACAGCCATAAAAGGGGAAATCGACAGCAACACAATCATAGTAGGGGACTTTAACACCCCACTTTCACCAATGGACAGATCATCCAAAATGAAAATAAATAAGGAAACACAAGCTTTAAATGATACATTAAACAAGATGGACTTAATTGATATTTATAGGACATTCTACCCAAAAACAACAGAATACACATTTTTCTCAAGTGCTCATGGAACATTCTCCAGGATAGATCATATCTTGGGTCATAAATCAAGCCTTGGTAAATTTAAGAAAATTGAAATCGTATCAAGTATCTTTTCCGACCACAACGCTATGAGACTAGATATCAATTACAGGAAAAGATCTGTAAAAAATACAAACACATGGAGGCTACACAATACACTACTTAATAACGAAGTGATTACTGAAGAAATCAAAGGGGAAATCAAAAAATACCTAGAAACAAACGACAATGGAGATACGACGACCCAAAACCTATGGGACGCAGCAAAAGCAGTGCTAAGAGGGAAGTTTATAGCAATACAAGCCTACCTCAAGAAACAGGAAACATCTCGAATAAACAACCTAACCTTGCACCTGAAGCAATTAGAGAAAGAAGAACAAAAAAACCCCAAAGCCAGCAGAAGGAAAGAAATTATAAAGATCAGGTCAGAAATAAATGAAAAAGAAATGAAGGAAACAATAGCAAAAATCAATGAAACTAAAAGCTGGTTCTTTGAGAAGATAAACAAAATTGATAAACCATTAGCCAGACTCATCAAGAGAAAAAGGGAGAAGACTCAGATCAATAGAATTAGAAATGAAAAAGGAGAAGTAACCACTGACACTGCAGAAATACAAAAGATCATGAGAGATTACTACAAGCAACTCTATGCCAATAAAATGGACAACCTGGAAGAAATGGACAGATTCTTAGAAATGCACAAACTGCCGAGACTGAACCAGGAAGAAATAGAAAATATGAACAGACCAATCACAAGCACTGAAATTGAAACTGTGATTAAAAACCTTCCAACAAACAAAAAGCCCAGGACCAGATGGTTTCACAGGTGAATTCTATCAAACATTTAGAGACGAGCTAACACCTATCCTTCTCAAACTCTTCCAAAATATTGCAGAGGGAGGAACACTCCCAAACTCATTCTACGAGGTCACCATCACCCTGATACCAAAACCAGACAAAGATGTCACAAAGAAAGAAAACTACAGGCCAATATCACTGATGAACATAGATGCAAAAATCCTCAACAAAATACTAGCAAACAGAATCCAACAGCACATTAAAAGGATCATACACCACGATCAAGTGGGGTTTATCCCAGGAATGCAAGGATTCTTCAATATACGCAAATCAATCAATGTGATACACCATATTAACAAATTGAAGGAGAAAAACCATATGATCATCTCAATAGATGCAGAGAAAGCTTTCGACAAAATTCAACACCCATTTATGATAAAAGCCCTGCAGAAAGTAGGCATAGAGGGAACTTTCCTCAACATAATAAAGGCCATATATGACAAACCCACAGCCAACATTGTCCTCAATGGTGAAAAACTGAAACCATTTCCACTAAGATCAGGAACAAGACAAGGTTGCCCACTCTCACCACTATTATTCAACATAGTTTTGGAAGTGTTAGCCACAGCAATCAGAGAAGACAAAGAAATAAAAGGAATCCAAATCGGAAAAGAAGAAGAAAAGCTGTCACTATTTGCAGATGACATGATACTATACATAGAGAATCCTAAAGATGCTACCAGAAAACTCCTAGAGCTAATCAATGAATTTGGTAAAGTAGCAGGATACAAAATAAATGCACAGAAATCTCTTGCATTTCTATACACTAATGACGAAAAATCTGAAAGTGAAATTAAGAAAACACTCCCATTTACCATTGCAACAAAAAGAATAAAATATCTAGGAATAAACCTACCTAAGGAGACAAAAGACCTGTATGCAGAAAATTATAAGACACTGATGAAAGAAATTAAAGATGATACAAATAGATGGAGAGATATACCATGTTCCTGGATTGGAAGAATCAACATTGTGAAAATGACTCTACTACCCAAAGCAATCTACAGATTCAATGCAATCCCTATCAAACTACCACTGGCATTTTTCACAGAACTAGAACAAAAAATTTCACAATTTGTATGGAAACACAAAAGACCCCGAATAGCCAAAGCAATCTTGAGAACGAAAAATGGAGCTGGGGGAATCAGGCTCCCTGACTTCAGACTCTATTACAAAGCTTCAGTAATCAAGACAGTTTGGTACTGGCACAAAAACAGAAATATAGATCAATGGAACAGGATAGAAAGCCCGGAGATAAACCCACACACATATGGTCATCTTATCTTTGATAAAGGTGGCAAGAATATACAGTGGAGAAAAGACAGCCTCTTCAATAAGTGGTGCTGGGAAAATTGGACAGGTACATGTAAAAGTATGAAATTAGAACACTCCCTGACACCATGCACAAAAATAAACTCAAAATGGATTAAAGACCTAAGTGTAAGGGCAGACACTATCAAACTCTTAGAGGAAAACATAGGCAGAACACTCTATGACATACATCACAGCAAGATTCTTTTTGACCCAGCTCCCAGAGAAATGGAAATAAGAACACAAATAAACAAATGGGACCTAATGAAACTTCAAAGCTTTTGCACAGCAAAGGAAACCATAAACAAGACCAAAAGACAACCATCAGAATGGGAGAAAATATTTGCAAATGAAGCAACTGACAAAGGATTAATCTCCAAGATTTACAAGCAGCTCATGCAGCTCAATAACAAAAAAACCAACAACCCAATCCAAAAATGGGCAGAAGACCTAAATAGACATTTCTCCAAAGAAGATATACAGATGGCCTACAGACACATGAAAGAATGCTCAACATCATTAATCATTAGAGAAATGCAAATCAAAACTACAATGAGATATCATCTCACACCGGTCAGAATGGCCATCATCAAAAAATCTAGAAACAATAAATGCTGGAGAGGGTGTGGAGGAAAGGGAACACTCTTGCACTGCTGGTGGGAATGTAAATTGATACAGCCACTATGGAGAACAGTATGGAGGTTCCTGAAAAAACTACAAATAGAACTACCATACGACCCAGCAATCCCAATACTGGGCATATACCCTGAGAAAACCATAGGTCAAAAAGAGTCATGTACCAAAATGTTCATTGCAGCTCTATTTACAATAGCCAGGACATGGAAGCAACCTAAATGTCCATCGACAGATGAATGGATAAAGAAGATGTGGCACATATATACAATGGAATATTACTCAGCCATAAAAAGAAACGAAATGGAGGTATTTGTAATGAGGTGGATGGAGTTAGAGTCTGTCATACAGAGTGAAGTAAGTCAGAAAGAGAAAAACAAATACAGTATGCTAACACATATATACGGAATCTAAGGGAAAAAAAAAAAAAAAGGCCATGAAGAACCTAGTGGCAAGACGGGAATAAAGACACAGACCTACTAGAGAATGGACTTGAGGATATGGGGAGGGGGTGGGGTGAGATGTGACAGGGTAAGAGAGTGTCATGGACATATATACACTACCAAATGTAAAATAGATAACTAGTGGGAAGCAGCCGCATAGCACAGGGAGATCAGCTCGGTGCTTTGTGACCACCTAGAGGGGTGGGATGGGGAGGGTGGGAGGGAGGGAGATGCAAGAGGGAAGAGAAATGGGAACATATTGTATATGTATAACTGATTCACTTTGTTATAAAGCAGAATTTAACACACCATTGTAAGGCAATTATACTTCAATAAAGATGTTTAAAAAAACAAAAAACAAAAAACATAGAGGTTCTGGAGAACAATCCAACTCAGCTGGTGAGTGGCTTCTCTCTTGTCTCTGTTCTACATGACTTCATTAATTCCACACTATTTATGGAACACCAACTATGTCCCAAGCCTCCTTCTAGGCAGTGGGGATACAAGAGTGAACAAATCAAAAGCAAACTCCAAAACCCTGCCTTCACAGAGCTTACCTTCTAGAGGGGGAGAGAGAGAGAAGTAAGCAAAGTATAGAACAACTACATGTTAGCCAGTGATAAGTGCTAACAACTTCTCTGAGCCTCAGTTTCCTCGTCTGCCAAATGGGGATAATAATGTGATCACAGGGATGTTTCAAGGACTAAATGAGTTAATTCACATACAGCATTTTGCTCTGTGCCTGGGGCACATATGCTCAATAGATGTCAGCCATTATTACTGTGATCATTATCCTGGCCACTGGCTAGCATTCAGGTGGCGATAGCTTAGCAACATCACGTGGCTTCCGTGGAGTCCTGGCAAGGGTGCTTGGCGCCCACGCATCCAGGCATGACAGCTCTGGGTGAAGATAAATCACTCTTTGTTTGGGCTCGACAAGTGGAAACAGAATACCAACACAGTCTTCACCCACGCTGGAAAAATTCCACACAGCATGTGCAATGCTCTTTCAAATTTGAGGGGGAAAGGATTACAGCACAATGAAGGATTTTAGTCAAGGGGGCAAGAGGTACATTTAATCCAACAGAGCCTCTGAAACCAGGTGAGTCATCAGGGCAAAACAGAATTCACTCTGTGGTCAGATAGGCCTGCTTTACGTCTTAGTTTACCACCTACTTGGTAAAGTGACTTAGGCAAGTCATTGTTCCCCTCCAGCCTGTACAGTGCAGGGGACGCGGATTCTAAGATTCCCTGGTCAGGGAACTAAGATTCCCACATGCCGCAGGGCAACTAAGCCCACGCGCCACAACTACTGAACCCATGCGCCTCAACTAGAGCACACGTGATGCAAACTACAGAGCCCACTCACTCTGGAAACCCATGAGCCACCACTACGGGGGAACCCATGTGCCCTGGAGCCTGAATGCCACAACTAGAGAAGAGAAAACCTGCACACCACAACTAGAGAGAAGCCCGTGCGCTGCAACCAAAGATCCCGCATGCCTCAATGAAGATCCCGCATGGCACAACTAAGACCCAATGCAGCCAAAAATTAAATAAATAAATAGATAGATAGATAGATAGATAGATAGATAGATAGATAGATAGATAAATAAATAAATAAATAAATAAATAAATAAATAAATAATAGGCTAAGAGAATGCATAGGTTCATGGTGAAAACAAATGCATGTGTCTGGAATACAGAAAGTGCTCAGTTAATGTAGGTTGCCTCTCCACCTCTCCTAAGAAGGAGAGAGAAATGGTCAGTTTCTACAGTGGAATTGTAAATGCTGTACAAGTTACTTTCTGAACCTAGACTTGAATCAGAAGGTAAATGTTTACAGACACACATTTGAGGCTATGTAGTCTTTTGTAGAGAAATAAGAATGAAACTAAGGAGTAAAGACATAAAAGCAGGTGCAAGCATCTTAAGGATGGAATTTGCAATGGCAGATTCCCAGGAAACAGCCCGAAAAGGTCCCCAAGCCTTTGCCTCTGATTGGCCAAACATTCTTGAGAGAAAGTAGAAGAGATGTGATCTATTTTTGCAAACATACTACCTACCTCTGAGAAGGAGAAGAGAAGACACATGTTCTACTCGCCTTCTGCCAGACCGACAAGAAATTGACCAGAACTGCTGCCAACTCATCTCGAGGAAACATTTTCTTTGAAGAAACTATAAGAGACAAGCTTGATCAAGCTAAGCTAGTTCCAAAACTCTGCCAAAGCAGCAAAGGCATTTTTATTTATGTTAACTGCCCTAGAATTAACCCAGAAAAGAAAATCCCAAATGCACACATAAAAATTACTGCATTTACTTTCTAATGCAATAAGAGCAACATGAAGGCAAACTCCAGTTTCTCTGTTTTCTTTCTGGATCCTCAAGGAAACAGTAGGTTTTCGTGAGTTTTGTAAAATATACACACTCATCGATATACCAGCTCTGAGAGGCTAATGGGAAATAAAGGCCATTAACACAAGGACAAAGGTCTAGGGGAAGCAAGACCACAATAAAATCTGTTTGGGGAATAGCTGATAGAAGCCCGTAAAAGGAAAGTAGGAAAATTCATGCCAAGGGAGATGTCCTGACAATTCACAGAGCGTCCACAGTGGGACATGTACAACCTCACCAATGGGCCCCAAACACCGACCTTCTGGGAATCAGGAAGCCTGAGTTACACATATGCCTTGGATCTCAGTTATGGAACCCCAGGTACATTACTTTAGTCGGCTGTTCCTCAGTTTCCTCACCTGTGAAATGGGTATAATATTTAACCTTGAGGGGCTTACATAGGATATTGTTCATGGAAATGCTTTGTGAGCCAGAGTGCTGTGTGAGTGAGGGTTAGATCACGCACAGACAGGGAGATGTGCTTGCATTTTCCTTACTGCAACATGGAGTATGTGTGAAGTGTTTGATACACACAGCAATGGTTCATCTCAGAGCCCCGAATTATCCTTTTTATTTAACACCAGGCTTTGGCAACACTTCCTGCATTGGGAGAGAAGAGATATGAACACCCCACCCCAAGATGTTCAGAACTGAGATGTGCTCTGATTAGCGTGCCTGGAAACCCAGCTAGCCTAGCAACAAGACTCAGAACTGTCATACTCTTAAAGGGACATGGAATGCTCAGGTTTGAGGGCATGCAGCCCTACATTTCAGGCCTCAACGGTCCCCACATCTCTGGTCACGTGGAGGTAACTTCTGGGGAGGCCCTGGGTCCCAGAGTGGTGGAAAGATCATGGTGCCCTGGAATCAGATAGCAGGGTCTGACCTCTCACCACCTCACATGGCAGCTGCTGGAGCTTGGGGGATGTGTTTCAACTTGATGAGCTTAATTTTCCTCCTCTGTAACATCCCACCGTGAACCCCACCGACATCCCAGGGTTACATAAAATCACAGACGTAATGCACTTGGCCTCATTAGATAATGTAGGGCAATAAGGAACTGCTAAAGGGTGTTACCAGCAACACTTAGGCCTGCAGAGTGAATGCAGGTCTTCGTTCCAGGGAGCTTTACAAAGCCTTTCCCAATAGACAGGGCCCTCATCAGGGCATTCCTGGCCTCTTTGGCCCTCCCTTTAAGACAAAAGAAGATTAAGGAGAGAGAAAAGTCTTGCAACTCAAAAATGCATTTTTCTCTATCGGCGCACACATAATATTGGCCAGCAGCAGTAAAATATAATTATCATAATGCATTTTCTCAAAGGTTGGTTTTTGTATCTTCAACTGTGTTAAAAAAGTGAATTTTGTCCAAATCAAGAAATAACTTGAGAAGTGTAAAAAAGGGAAAGAGATTATAGTAAAATCGATATTAGCAAGAGTGAAATTGCAAGACTAGAGGCAATAAAAACCTCTCCCAAGCCAAGGAAAGAGATCTCATCGTAAAATTATAATAAATTACTTTAGTTTTATCTCCTGGTAAATTGCTTGAATATTAGTATCACTGAGGCTACATTTCCTCTCAACCAAAGAATGCAGTTCGGCCTTGGCTCCAGCACAAATCAGATTAGGTCAGCATCATCCTGACAATGTTATCTTATTAACTTGTAAGGAGCTCATTATTCTAAACATGGCTCCACTTTCTCGCCTTCTCAGGCTTTCCTCCAAGATATCATTTTTATTTAGATGCTGCATCCTGGTCCTTCCAACGAGACTATTTATGGATATTGATTGTTGAATTTCACATCATTTTCATGTGTTACCAATATTACTCTTCCTTTGATTTTTTTTCCCCCAACCATTTAAAAATATAAAAATCTTTCTTAGCTTGCAGGCTAAAAGAAATAGGCAGTGAGCTGGATTGGACGCACCGGCCAGAGTCTGACTTGCTTTAATTCTTCTGAAATGGTCGCTGCTCCGACCTTGCAGAAGCGACGAGAGCTAAGTGCCCAGGCATCCTTTCCCTGTAACCCTGGGTCCTGGGACAGTTCAGCATCCTCCCACATCTCTGACCTTTTGACAGGTGATTCTCTCTTGTCTGACTCAGAATGGTAACACTTCCAAGCTGTTGGTCCCGCACCCTTCTCTAGATGACTTTGAGGTTCCTCAGTGTCTCAGGTTGTCCAGAAAATCCCAGATTACGTTGAACAACTATAGTAGTCACAACATAGCACCCAGCCTTCCTCTGCTGTAAAGTGCTACCGTTTCACTGCAGTGTAGTGAAAAGGACGTAGATGGCTGGCTGGCAGGGTAGAGAGCTGTCACGAGAAAGAAGTGGAAAAACTACAAAAGGTACGTATGAAATAACCTTTCAAAGTGGAGCTCCCTGGAGCTATTTAATGCAAGGGCAGACAACTCACATTCCTGAGGCCCCAGGGGAGCCCTGCTATCACTGCCTTTGTTGGGTTGCAGGTGCCACATTTGAACCAGAATTCACTGGACCAATCCCAGGTCGGTGAAAGGCCCTGAAAACTCCAAAACCAACATCGTCAAGTTCTAGAGGCTTCCAGCAAATGCGGTGCCTGGTCAAATCAGCATCTTGCCTCTCTGGAGGGAACTCCTCCCAGAGTGAGAGACCCACAGCCGGCGTTGGTCCCTTGGCACAAGCTCACTGAGGGGCTGCCTCTGTTTCATCCAAGACAACAGAGGGGTCAGCATGGTTTCTGTCTGATGATGGTGTCAGAAAAGTATGGCAAGGGCAGAGACTTGGTACTAAGGGTTCACGTCTCCTAGCTTATTTCCCCCCCAAACCTTCATCTTTGAGACCTTTCTCTGCATCAGCACAAATTCCATGATTTTGGAGTTTGATCTCCTGAGGAACATCCTCTGACAAATGATGGTGTAAACCTGGCAGCAAAGTTCCTGGTGCTGCCAAGGATAAACAGAGTGACACAACAGAAAACCTCTGTGGGTTGTCCGTCCTGCCCGATGGAACTTCGCACATCGACTACGGCACGTTAAGGTCCAGCTCCAGATCCAACTTTGTTTCGCATATTTGAAAACAATCCTGCATACTTGAAAAATTAGCTCAGCAGATTCTGTTTAGTTGGTTTCCTTTTGAAAGTGGCATTTAGAGAAAGCAGAACAAACTTGGAGAGGGGCAGCCAGGAGAATGAGGAATCTTGAAACCACACCATTAGAGAAAGACTTAAAGGAACTGGGGATGTATATTCTGGAAAAGTGAAGACACAGAGAGAGGTGAGCAGATGAAGGCTGTCACCATCTTCAAATATCTGGAGAGTTGTCACCGGGAAGGGAAATTAGGAAGCTGACCTCAGATTAACTGAGAGGTACCACAGGGCAGGGATACTCAAGTCTGTCAGACTCAAAGTCCTCTTTTTAAAACATACAGGCAGACCTCGGAGATACCGCAGGTTCAGTTCCAAACCACTGCAGTAAAGTGAGTCGCATGAAGTGTTTTGTTTCCCAGTGTATATAAGTCATGTTTTCACTGTAGTCTATTAAGTGTGCACTAGCATTACGTCTAAAAAAAAATTCCTTATGTATGTTAATGTACACACCTTAATGAAAAAATACTTCGTTGCTAAAAAAATGCTAACCATCATCTGAGCTAACCACTCATCTGAGTGAGTTATAATCATTTTGCTGGTGGAGGATATTGTGAGAATTACCAAAATGTGACACAAAGACAATGCCAGAATTCCCCTTTTACTACTTTAATTTAATAATAAAGGAGGAATAAAGTGAAATAAATAAATGGCAAAAATAATGTATATTTCAAAAAGTAAGTTCTCAGGCAGGACTAGTCTGTGAGCACTCACTCAGCCTGACTTCATTTGGGGTCAAGAGATAAGCAGTTGAATATTGTTGATATTTGTTTTCATATTTGGCATTTAGGAAGCAGCACTAAATCAGTTTACCTGTTCATATATGAAGAATCACCATGACAGCTGCGAGCTACATGCTGGTTCAGGAGGCTGTTCTGGTGGGTCAAATACCATGAGGCACATGTACCTTTGATGAATATTTTCAAAATGGGGAGCAACTCCTGGTAAAGTTCCAAATAAAACAAGGCACAGTCTATCCTCAATTTACATGTAATTACACTCCTCAAAATTCCAATGTAAATTCAACCACACAAAAAAATTCCACAGTCGGATCACTGTAAACAGGTTCTTCACACACGTGAACATCTGGCATCAGGTGGTTTACAACACACGTAGGAGATGGAAAAATCCTTCCCTATAAATTGCAGGACAAGTAGCATTTCTTCCTCCCACCAAATGCCAGCAGCCTCCCTCAATCACTGTGAGATGCAAGCATACTCCCAAAATGCCCCCTAGAGGGTAGAACCACCCCCAGCGAGGATTACTGCTGCAGGAGACAGATGTGATGTCAACATAATGACGAGAACATCTACCAGCTTACCTACTGCTTACTCTGTGCCAGGAAACAGGGAAGCGCTCTACAAATATTAACTCCTTTAATCCTTGCCGCAATCATGTTATTTCACAAATGAAATACGGAGGCTCTGAGAGGTTAAAAAACTTGCTCAAGGTCACTCAGGTCATAGTAGAACAGGGATTCAAATCCAGGCAATCTGGCTCCACAGTCCAGGCTCATAATCCCACACTATTCTCGCTCCCTATATAGAGTCTATAATTTTAGAGCATCCAACCGAGAGGCTGCCCAGTTCTGGAGTCTGGAAGTCCAAAATCCAGGTGTTGGTAGGGTTGGTTCCTTCTGAGGGCTGTGAGGGAAGGATTTGTTCCAGGTTTCTCTCCTTGGCTTGTAGATGGCCGTCTTCTTTCTCTGTCTCTCCGCGCTGCCTTGTCTCTATGTGTTTCTCTATATATAAATTTCCCATTTTTGTAAGGACACCAGTCATGTTGGATTAGGGCTCACCCAAACGACCTCATCTTAAGTTAATTATATCTGCAACCACCATATTTCCAAATAATTCTGAGGTACTGGGGGTTAGCATTTCAAAATATGTACTCAAGTGTGGGGGACATAATTCAACTCATAACAATGTCTTAATTAAATCAAGGAATGTTCATAATGCACTTAGCATGTGTGTGCACATTCTAGGTGTTTTATTATCATTATTGTTTCTATGATTAAGATTCTTCCTCCCGGGCTTCCCTGGTGGCGCAGTGGTTGAGAATCTGCCTGCCAAGGCAGGGGACACGGGTTCGAGCCCTGGTCTGCGAAGATCCCACATGCCGCGGAGCAACTAGGCCCGTGAGCCACAACTACTGAGCCTGCGCGTCTGGAGCCTGTGCTCCGCAACGAGAGAGGCCGCGATAGTGAGAGGCCCACGCACCGCGATGAAGAGTGGCCCCCACTTGCCACAACTAGAGAAAGCCCTCACACAGAAACAAAGACCCAACACAGCTAAAAATAAATAAATTAATTAAAAAAAAAAAAAAGATTCTTCCTCCCAAGAACCATTGTGGAAGACAAGGAAATATTATTAATAATATAATATAATAAATTTAATATTAATGTATTAAATATTGATAAATCTCAGAAGCTTCATCCATGGATTTCCAAAAGATAAGAAAAGCAAGACATGCCTCTGGCTAAACATTTTTTTCCTAAACACACCCACTGCTGACCTAAAGTGGACCTCTCCTGACTTAGCTAATCAGGTTCCAAGGCTAACCCATCTTATGCATTAAATAACTCACCAAAGTCTGTACCCTGTTCTATAACACTGTGACTGAACCAATTCTATAAAATGAAACCAACATTTATTTTCTGTTCTCATTTAATTAATTAATCCATTTTTTCACTCAAAAAAAAAAATATTTTCATATCTGATCTGGGCCAGGTCTTATTCTAGGTGATATATATGAAATGCAGGAAAAAGCACTGTCTTCAAGAAGCTACTTTCTAATGGACAAGACAGATAATAAACACATAAAGAAGATGCTTTAAGATAACAAGAACTGCTGTGAAGAAAATAAGACTGATGGAAGAGAGAGAAGCAAGGGAGGACTTATATTAAACAAAGGGGCGAGAAGGGTTTCTCGGTAGAGGTAATACAGGAATGATGCAAAGGAAGTGGCCAGGTGAAGACCTGGGGGGAGAACCCTAAACAGAGGCAGCAAACGCAAAGGAGGAAGAAGGCAAGAAAGATGAGAAGATGTGGAAAGGAGATAAAGTTGAAGGAAGAGGGGAAGCATGACTGAGAACGTGGGAATGACCAGGAGGTTTCAGCCAGTGGCAAAGAATTAAGTTCTTAAGAACGGTCATTTACACACAGATGCTTTTCCTCTGGCCACAAGACGCTTCACCTGACCTTAGGAACAGGACTTTTCCCATGAGGTTGTCAAGACTGTCTCTGATTTTACTCAATCATTATGGCCTCTAACACATCTGTTTCCATTGTTGTCCACTCTGAATACATGGCTGGCAGCCTAGCATCAAAGCATCATGAGAACACTTAAACACTCTCTGACAACGATATATGAGTCTCGGCCCTGCTCATAAAAGGGCAGGGCGAAGCCTGGAATACCAGCTTCAAGCTGAGGTGAGGGGCAGACTATCTGTAAGACACTGCGCTTGGCTGCAAAGGGTGGTAAAACTTGGGACCTTCAGCTGAGCAACCGAGAGACGCATCCCATTCTGGACATCCCACAGATCCTTTCCCCAGTACATAACTCTGATCAGAAATGAAAATGATATGTTAGAATTTCAGCATTTTATATTCTGAGTTGGCACCAGCCCTTGCTCCTAGAAAAATTTTCAATTCCTATTTAGATGATAATATAGAGGATACTGATATGACAACAGTATCAAACCTGTTAAGGTGTTTCTTAAATGCCTGAAGTTTGTCTGCAACACTCTTGAGCTACATGTTTAGTCCAAAGCAAATGGAGAGGAAGAGATATTCCTGGTAATTAAGGAAACTATCCAATCATCAGTGTGTGTACATCCGGGGGCACTAATGACTCCACAGCATACTGCACATGCCTCTGATAGACTTGTGCACTGTGGCTTGTGGACTCCGCCAGGATAGGACACATATCTTTAATGCCCTATCCCCCAGCCCATAGCTAATGTCCAGTAAATCCCTGCTGAATGAATAGCTCTAGCAGGTATGGGGAGTGGTCAAGAGCAGTCTGCCTATGATAGGCTCCTGACCCTACCACTTACTAGCTGTGTGACCTTGAAGAAATAACTTGACCTCTCTCTGCTGCAAATTTCTTCATCTGTAAATTGGGAATTACAAGAGTACCTACATCAAAGGGTTGTTGTGAAAATTAAATGAATTAATCTATGTAAAGCACTTCGAATAGTGCCTGGCTATATCAGTACCATCGTCTTCCTCATCGTCCTCATCAAAATCTTCATCCCCACCCAAAAGAGAGAATGACTTTAAAGCAATAATGCCATCAGTCATCTGGTTATATGTACATAGAATTATCTCTTTGCCTGCCTATCCCACTAAACATTATGCTTCCTCAGACTGAACCCCCTTTTCAGTGCTGTATCCCCGGTACTCTGGTTTGCCACACAATAGTTACTAAGTGCTTGGTTGTCTGAATGAACGATTGAATAAATGAACAATCCCCTTCTGAGATCCTGAGAAGTCCCTTTTAATACAATGGCATTAGCAGGCTTGATAGATCATCCCCAGTCTCCCTTTCATGAAACATTTTAGCAATCTGTGATTGCATACCTTTTACTAGAACATTAAGGAGGGTGGCGAGAAGTCGTGCGGAAGCTAAGGGTACTAATGCACGTGAAATTGCTCACCCTCGGGAAGAATTCACGGGAAGTTATTTTTATCCTCAGATGCATTTAGGCACAGGAGACTCTTGCATGACCAACTTAAATTTCAGGTTAGCAAATGAACATTAAACACAGGGGATCCGAAGCAGCATGCCTTGACCTTTTTAAAGGAAGAGAGGCAGGCCACGACTCCAATTACCTCTAGCAGAACCAGAAGTCTAACGTGCCATTTAAATTTAGAATCAGAGAAATTTATCAGAGGACAGACTCACAGGGACACAACAGTATAAACCTCTCATGATACAGACGAGGCAATTGAGGGCCGGAAGGAAGTAACAAGGCACAGGGATCATCAACCGTAGAGTCAGGATGCAAACCCAGGATTCCCGACTCCTGGTCCAACACCTTTCCTTACCTCCTGATGGTTTAAAGTTAAAAATCATTATCAGAGGGTCTCTTATAAGCCTGCTGATTTTTAACAGCAAGTGCGATGCATGTTTTACTTGTCCGTGACTAAAAGGCAGATATTTGTACTTGCACATCAGCGAGCCAGTATTTGAATGTCAACGGGATCTCCACGCTGCGACTGATTTGGAAACGAATGCGATGGAACCATGGCTTATGTATCTGCAGAAGGGTGACTGTAGACCCCATCAGATGGTGGGGGCGTTCACTTTTCATATTTCAGGGCCAGACACGGCTACCTTTTCCCTTTGCAATGCCACCTGACGGTTACTGGTCTGCCTCACTTTTTGTCACACGTTCCTCCTGCCCTGTCGGGAGTGCATGATTGCTTACGAATGGCATTGCATTTTAAAGGTCCCACAGGAAGCTGGCCATCCACAATGAATCTATTTATAAAAATAAAGACGCCTTTCATAAGGCCATATGATTGCAGAATTAGAAGAATAAAAACAGCAGCTATCCATTTTTAGAGCACAAACTATGTTCTAGGGATTGTGCTAAGTGCTTTACATGCATTATCTCATTTATGTCGTACAAACACCCATGAGGTAGATACCATTGCCATTCCCATTTTATAGATGAGAACACCGACACATCATAGCAGACAGACATAAAGGTGCCCCTAATGATCCCTGAGTCCTGGTGTTCGTGCCCTGTGTAATCCTCTCCCCTTCAGTGGGTAGGAAGGACTTGGGACTCACTGTAATCAATAGAATTTGCAGAGGTGACAGGAAGTCACTTCCACGGTATGTTACTTAGGATCATAATTTCCATCTTGCTAGGAGACGCTCTTTATTTTTAAATTTATTTATTTATTTATTTTTGGCTGTGTTGGGTCTTCGTTTCTGTGCGAGGGCTTTCTCTAGTTGCGGCGAGCGGGGGCCACTCTTCATCGCGGTGCGCGGGCCTCTCACTATCGCGGCCTCTCTTGTTGCGGAGCACAGGCTCCAGACGCGCAGGCTCAGTAATTGTGGCTCACGGGCCCAGTTGCTCCGCGGCATGTGGGATCCTCCCAGACCGGGGCTCGAACCCGTGTCCCCTGCATTGGCAGGCAGATTCTCAACCACTGCGCCACCAGGGAAGCCCGGAGATGCTCTTTATTGACGCTTCCTTGCCTTGCCAGCTTTGACAAAACAAACCATTGTACAGAGAGACCTATATCACAGGGAACTGGGGCGACCTCCAACCGACAGCCAGCAAGGAGCTGAAGCCCTCAATCCCATATGCTACAGGGGTCTGAATTCTGCCAACAACCATGTGAGCTGAAAGCAGTTCCTTCCCCAGACAAGCCTCAGATGAGACCCCAGCCCTAGCTAGTCCCTTCACTGCAGCCTGGGAGAGATCCTGAGCAGAAGACCCAGCTCAGCAGAGACTGGATTCCTGCCCCACAAGAACTGTGAGATGATAAATGTGTGCTATTTTAAGCCACTAAGCTGTGGTGGGTTTTTATATGCAGCAATAAAGAACTCACACAGGCATGGATAAGTTAGGTGATTTGCCCAAGGTCACTTAGCTGATGGGTGGCTTAACTAGGTCTGAACACGGAGAGTTTACCCTCTAAATCTGATCTGGGACAGTCATAGAGTTCAAACCTCTGAGCTCCTTCCCAGTCTGACGGATGGACACGTGTAGTCTTCCCTTGAAGATTGCTTTTAATGGAAATGCTGAACCTGCCCTTGTTTTCTCATCTGAGGTCCCTGACACTACGGACCCGTGAATCCACCCACAGGAGCATCGTGATTCAGCAGCAACACCCAGAACTTAAGTCAAAAGATCTAAATCTAAAAGTCCCCATCATCCTTCCTCCTACCCCTTCCTAAAGCTCAATCTGTCAGCAATTTGCTTAACCTCACCTTGCTCTTTGGGAACATGGCACACTCATAGTAAGACCATGGACATGGGAACTGAATGAGATTTTACAGGTAAAGCATTTAGCCCAGTGGTACCTGGTATATGAATAATTGGTATCTTTATCCAAAAGATTCAGTTCAAGTTCTACTTCTTAGAGTTCTGTTTATAAACAATCCTGGCCTTTCCTCTGGACTCCAGACCTACATACCCACTGTCTATACAATGAGTTTATTTGTATAGCTCTTTGGAACCTCAGCTCCAAACATACGCTCTTCATCTCCCCAGACACCCTGCCCAATAACCCGGCCCCCCTTCAATGCTCCCTTTTCCTCTGGGGAAACACTCTCCATCTTGTTACACAAGTTGGAACCTGAGAGTCAACCTTGACACCCACCTCTCATGCATCCTGCCTCAGCCAATCCATTATCAAGTCCTCTTGGCTTTCTCCTTCACTCCCCCAGAACCTATTTTACTATTTCTCTAACCACCAGCATCTTGGCCTTGTGCCTGGACTCTTGCAAGAGCTGCCTAGCGCTCCACATCCTGACTACTCACTCTACTATCTTCTCTGCTCCGCAGTAATTATGTTTGTTGCTGTTTTAAAGTGAAATTTTTATTCAAGTACAACATTACGCACAAAATGATCATAAGGGTACAGCTTGCTGAGCATCCACCAAGTGAACATACCCACAAAGCCAGCACCCAGCTCAAGAAGCAGATCACCCCCAGGTCCCCTAGAAAACCCCCATTGTGCCTCCTCTAGCCAGTAACACCCTCCTTGTTGTAGTATTCTGTTATCTGAATATAGTACAATTTCTTTCTTTCTTTTCCTGTTGATAGATATTTGGGTTGTTTCCAGTTTAGTGCTAATCTGAATAGTGCTGGTATTTACACTGTGCTTTTCTTGTACAATGTAAATGCTCTGGTATTTACATACATGCATTTTGGCAAACATATGCGTGCATTTCTGATGGGTATGTCTACACACAGGAGCAGAAGTGCTGGGTCATAGTGTGGGAATATGTTCAACATTTGTAGACACTGCCGAATAGTTTTCCAAAATAGTTGTACCAACTTACACTCCTACCAGCAGTGTCTCATTGTTCTGGTTACTGCACCTTCTTTTTTTAGATTAATTTTTATTGGAGTATAGTTGATTTACAATGCTGTGTTAGTTTCTGCTGTACAGCAAAGTGAATCACTTATACATACACATATATCCACTCTTTTTTACATTCTATTCCCATATAGGTCATTACAGAGTATTGAGTAGAGTTCCCTGTGCTATACAGTGGGTTCTTATTAGTTATCTATTTTATATATAGTAGTGTGTGTATGTCAATCCCAATCTCCCAATTTATCCCTACCCCCCCCTTTTCCCCCTTGCTAACCATAGTTTGTTTTCTACATCTGTGACTCTATTTCTGTTTTGTAAATAGGTTCATCTGCACATTCTTCTCAGTGTCAGATACCGTCTGCCATTTGCAATGTAGCCATTCTGATGGGGGTAGGATTGTAGATCATTGTGTTTTTAATTCGCATCTCTCTGATTCTTAACGATGTTGAACACTTTTCATATGGTTTTACAGCTATTTAGATGTTCTCTTTTGCAAAGTGAATGTTAAAATCCTTTGCTCACTTTTCTATTAAGTGACCTGCCTTTTAATTATTGATTTGTAAGGGTCTTTATATGTTATGGAAATGAGTCCTTTGCCAAATATATGCATTGCAAACATCTTCTTTCATCTCATGGACTGCGTTTTCACTCCCTCTGTGGTATCTGTTGAAGAACAGAAGCTCTTAATTTTAACATAGTCCAATCTACCAATTTTACTTTCTTTCTGGTTGGAGCTTTGTGTATCCTACTTAAAATGATTTTGCCCATCCCCAAATCATGAAGCTGTTCTCCCACATTTTCTTCTAAGAGAGTTTTGTTTTTGTTTTTGTTTTATTTTGTTTTGGTTTTGCTTGCACTGCCTTTCATAATTAGGTCTACAATCCACCTGTCATCTTTTTTCACGTGAATCATCCAACTGACCCCACGACATTCATTTTAAAAAATCATTCCACCACCATATTGCAGTGTCACCTTTAGGTCAAGTGACTGTATATGTGCGGGTCTAGTTCTGGGTTCTCTGTTTTGTTCCATCGGTCTTTTTTGTCCATCCAGGTGTCAGTACTACACTGTCTTAATTACTATAGGTTTTAATAGGTCTTGGTATGTAGTAGTATAAGCCCTTTACCTACTTTTGCTTCTTCTAGATTGCCTTAACTAATCTTAGCCCTTTCCATTTCCACATAGATTTTTAGAATCATCTCATCAATTTCTACCCCCAAAAAGGTGAGGGGTTTTGACTGAAATTGCATTGAATCTATAGATGTAGGAAAAGTTGACGTCTTTACAATACTGCATATTCTGATCGACAAACATGATGCATACATCCACCTGTCTTTTTAAATTTCTCTCATTAATGTTTCACATTTTCAGAAGAACTCTTGTTAGATCTATTCCTAAGTATTCCACTTTTTATGCTATTGTAAATGCATCTTTATTAACTCTTTACTTCCTGTTTTCTTGCTGCTAGCACATAAAAAAACCATTTTTTTGAAGTATAGTTGATTTACAATGTTGTGTTAATTTCTGCTGTACAGCAAAGTGACTCAGTTATACATATATACACATTCTTTTTTATGTTCTTTTCCATTATGGTTTATCTCAGGACATTGAATATAGTTCGCTGTGCTATACAGTAAGACCTTGTTGACCATCCATTCTAAACGTAATAGTTTGCATCTACTAACATCAAATTCCCAGTCCATTCCTCCCCCACACTCCCTCCCCCTTGGCAACAACTAGTCTGTTCTCTATGTCTGTGAGTCTGTTTCTGCTTCATAGATAGGTTCATTTGTGTCATATTTTAGATTCTACATACAAGTGACATCATACAGTATTTGTCTTTCTCTTTCTGACTTACTTCATTTAGTATGATAATCTCTAGTCCATCCATGTTGCTGCAAATGGCATAATTTCATTCTTTTTTACGGCTGAGTAGTATTCCACTGTATATATGTACCACGTCTCCTTTGTCCATTCATCTGTCGATGGACATTTAGGTTGCTTCCATGTCTTGGCTATTGTGAATAGTGCTGCCATGAACATAGGGGTGCGTGTATCTTTTTCAATTATAGTTTTGTCAGGATATATGCCCAGGGATGGGAATCGCTGGATCATATGGTAATTCTATGTTTAGTTTTCTGGGGAACCTCCATACTGTTCTCCATAGTGGCTACACCAACCTACATTCCTACCGGCAGTATAGGAGGATTCCCTTTTCTCCACACCCTCTCTAGCATTTTAAAACAAATTTTTTATAGTGCCCTTGTATCCAATAATCTTGCCAAGTTTGTATATTAGTTCTAATAATTTGTGGGTAGATTCTTTTGGATTTTCTACACAGACAATCGTTTTCAGCTGCAAATAGTAACAGGTCTTTTTTTTCCCAATCACCATGATTTTTATTTCTTTTTCTATCCTTATGATACTGTCTAGGACTTACAGAAAGTAGTTATCAGGGAAATCCTTATTTTATTCCTGGTCTCAAAGGGAAAGGCTTTCACTATTTCACCATGAAGTATGACATCTGCTGTAGGCTTCCTGAGGATCTTTATTGTATTCAGTGGGTGCCTTTCTATTCCTAGGTAGCATGTTCTTTTCAAAAAGAAAATTCAGTTATGTCACTCCCTCCTTCGAAGTTCTCACTGTGCCCACGACTGCGTCCCTTCCCTTAGAAATGTTGTGTCCCTTGCTCTCTACTCTTCAATCTCAATTACCTTCAGTTTCTTGAGCACACCACACTCCCATCACCAGAGTTCCTTTGTAGGTGCTCTGCCCCCTGCCTTGGAGCATCCTCTTTACATGTCCTTCTCCTTGTGAAAACTTAATCCTCCTTCAGACCTCTGCTGGAGGGCCATCTCCTCAGGGAGTTCTTCCCTGGCCACTGCCCCCTAGACCAGATCAGGCTATTTAGGGATAAGCAGAACTCATAGAACTATCTGTCTTTCCTTCACAGCTCTCACCTCCCCTAGACTCTCCACACTGTAAACTTCCTAGGAACAAAGACTATTTTGTCCTCTGTTATCATCACAGGGTCCAGCTCAGTGTCCAGCTCCAAGTGACTTGGTGCTCAGTGAGTATTTGTTGAATGAATAAATGAATGAATGAATGAACGAACCAACTCAGACAATTCGTATTAATCTCTTTTGGTCTTAGTTCCCACAACTGTAAAATGGTGAGCTTTGTGTCTTTTAATTTTGACATTTTCTGATTCTCGTTGGAGAGTAGCATGGTTGTAAAAGATATGGGTTAATTTTTGATGGATGTGACCATTCTTCTCTCCTTTTCTGGTTTTGTTAGCTTTGCTGAATTTGAAAACATAAAAGCTAGTTGGTGTGCTTTTGTGACTGTGACCATCAGTACTGTGAGCTCACCTTAGTCTCGTTGGAGGCAGGTGGCAGACTCTGTCCACAGGGGAGCCCTGCTATCAGAAAATGGAATGTCCTGGATCAGAGCTTCATAGAACACATGGGTCTCACGTTCTGGAAACAAGTTAAAGTTAACTGCCCTGCCACGGGGTTTCCCCAGCTACTTCAGAAACCAAGTCCTTCCCATTGCCTTCCAGGAAGAGTTCTCTTCGACACTGGAATGGAGTCACTTTTTTTATATAGATTTATTTTTATTTATTTATTTATCTATCTATCTATTTATTTATTTATTTATGGCTGCTGCCCATTGCTGCACGTGGACTTTCTCTAGTTGCAGCAAGTGGTGGGGGGCTACTCTTCACTGTGGTGCGTGGGCTTCTCATTACGGTGGCTTCTCCTGTTGCGGATCATGGGCTCTAGGCGTATGGGCTCAGTAGTTGTGGTGCATGGGCTTAGTTGCTCCGCAGCATGTGGGATCCTCCTGGACCAGGGCTCAAATCCGTGTCCCCTGCACTGGCAGGTGGATTCTTAACCACTGCGCCACGAGGGAAGTCCCTGGAATAGGGTCATTTTATGGATAAGATTCAGACTGAACTTCAGACAAATTAGAAGGTGAATGTTTACAACACAAGAAGAATCATTTGTAAGACAAAATGGTTCTCAGCTTTAAATTCTCCCGTGCTTTTAGTAAAGGGATTTATGTAAAACTGTGACTCAATTAAAAAGAAAAAAAAGTCATTTGCACATATCAGTTCAATTTCTCTGTAGTGTAAAGAGAGATACATCCACTTGATGAACCCAAATGTTCTAGAGTGGCCCCATGCCCTTTCCTTGCCCTCACAGTTACTCCCTATTACTTTATTCTGCTTTACTGCTCTTGTAATCTAATCACTTTCAAAAATTACCATGTTTATATTTGGTCCTTTATTTTGCTTTTTACTTGCCTAACCCAACAAAAGTGAAGGCTCTGTGAGGACCAGGACTTGTCTGTTCTGTCCGGCACCTAACACAGTGTTTGGATGAGAGTAGACACTTGATACACACTCATTCAAAGAATGACCAGATCGGGAATTCCCTGGCAGTCCAGTGGTTAGAACTCTGTGCTTCTACTGCAGGGGGCACGGGTTTGATCCCTGGCCAGGGAACTAAGATCCCACAAGCTATAAAATAGATAACTAATAAGGACCTATTGTATAGCACAGGGAACTCTAGTCAATACCGTATAATGGCCATACGGGAAAGGAATCTAAAAAAGAGTGAAGATAGACATATATATATATATATATATATATATATATATATATATATATATATATGTATAACTGGTTCATTTTGCTGTACACCTGAAACTAACACAACATTGTAAATCAACTATATTCCAATAAAAAATTTTTTAAAAAAAGATCCCGCAAGCTGTGCGGAGCGACCAAAAAAAAAAAGAAATCACCACATCACCACGCCAACTACCAATCAACTTACCTTTAGAAACAGAAAAGATAATGCCAGGTTAGAGATAATTCATCAAGTGGAAATGTTTATTATATAATAATTCATCTATCTCTAAACTAAACATTGAATAAGTTAATGTTGACTAAAGTTTTTTTTTTTTTTTAAGTTCCTTCCCTTCCTTTCTTTAGGAAATCTGGTGATCTGGAAATTCTTTTAACTGACTCTGTGTATCAATCAGCCTAAGATAAGATTTGCTGCAGTAACAAACAACCCCCACATCATAGGCACTTACAACCATAAGGATATCATTCTCCTTTATGTCACATGTCACCCTTAGCTCAACAACAGCTCCATCCCATGCTGCCTTCAATCTGAGACCCAGGCTGATGGCACAGCCTTCATTTGGGACACTGGCCCCTAAAGCTTGGGCTCTGACGTGGCACAAGTTACTTCTACTCACGTTGCCTTGACCAAAGCAAATCACACGGTCAGGCCTGACATCACTGGAGCAGAGGAGCACCTCAGGAAGGGAACTGTAATATTTGGTAGACCTGTTACAGACCTTATCACACTGTGGTTTCAGCTTTGGGAGCTGATGAGAGAGAGAATGATGGAGAATTCCAGGTCCAAACTCAAAAAGAAAAATAAATAAAAACAATTCTCATTTGACCCTTGAAAACCACCTGAGGACCACACTCTGCCAGTTCTGAACTTATATAGAAGTACAGAGGAGATGAGCTGATTTTTCTCCTCCTACATGCTCAGGGAGAAGGCCTCTGATGACCATTTTGCCCACCTCCAATCAGGAGGCAGCATCAGGAAAGTAACTGCTCATTACTTCCCTGTTCTTCACCTTCCCCAAGAGCTCAGAGTCCTTCCTGGAGGTTTTCCTTTTACCTACTTGGACAATTTGTCTCTAATAGAGAGGCATAATTCTGGAAACTGCAACCTTTTAATTCCCAGTGACATTATCTTAAGGCAGGTTGATTTGGCTAACAGCAGCCAGCTTTCAGGAATAACCTTTCAGTGAAAGGTATTCTTCTGAGCCACCACTTTCAGGAAATTATCTCTCCCCTCCTGTATCACTACTTAAGGGAAGAGAATTTCTTTTCAGAGACTAAGAATTGATACCAAAAGAGGAGAGTAAAGATAGGAGATTTTTGAGACTCCCAATTGCAGGCTGTGTAAATTGGAATGGAAGAGGAGACTTGGGAAGAGAATAACCTTGGTGAGAAAAACATATTCACAAATTTGGCAGTATTTATGGATCTCCTACTGTGTACAGTGACATGCTGTACTATGCCCTAGAAACAATTGTAAAAGACACAACCCAAGTATTTGGGGGTGTCTACAGCCTACTAGAGAGACAACAAATATTTTCCATGGAGTGTAGAAAGTGGGGTTGTTCTGAAACAAAAGTCAAGCCTGGGACAATTGGGAAGTTATCCTATAGGTGCTAAATTCATAGATAAGAATGAATAGAAGTTGGCTGGGGAGAGTAGCAGTTAGCTGGTTGGTAGTAAAGAGGGTGGATATAATGGAAAAAAGGCATCCAGGAAGAGAGGACAGCCTGAATAAGGCACAGAGGGGTAGGAATGAGATACACTGCTACCCGTACCCATGGCTCACGTTGGTTGGGGCTGAGAGTACACACAGGAAAAAAAGAAAAACTTGGAAAGAGAAACAAGTCAACCATGGTATTTGCTGAAGGAAATTGGGGGAGGGGAGTCCCAGAAGAGAAATTATCCCCACTGTCCCAGGTGTAAACAATTAGCCATCACCCTCTCTCAGCCAAACCCCAAGAGCAACTAGAGTAAGAAACAGCTGACCTCTCAGAAAGTACAGGGGGAAAGAATATTTGCTCCACATTAAACACAACAAAATTCATCTCCCTGAGATGCCAAGTTGTATCCTGCTACTAGCAGGATCAGATGGTCCATTCCAAAATAAAATGTGGTACCACTATGGTTTTCCACCTTTCCAGGCACGTGCTATCAAGAGGTTGAAGCAACTCCTGTTCTGTGACATCATGAAAACACAATTTCCTGCCATGGTTTGCTGGAGCCAGCTCTTACCAGATTGTAATTATTACATGTTCAAGAATTTTGTGAGCATAGTTAAACATAATGATATAAACTTGCAGTTTATGAAATTACATCAAAACAAAGGTAATACATACTCAAAATGTATTACTTCCTAACTGTTTTACTACATGTTACTGTTATCTTTGTTCTTGAGGTTATTTATCAATACATTTATTTTATCTGTGTGGTAAAAATGCAATTTCCCGACCCCATGTTCAGCAACGTCACACTGGTAGAATAAAATCCATCACAGTGAGAGTATTTACAGCATGGAAATTGGCAAGTGTTACCATTCAGGCCCTCCTCCTTCCCTACCCCCACCACTTCTCCCACCAAGAGCTGGTTGTTAACATTTACCAGCACACCAGTGATTTCATAGGATGCGTTAAATAAGCACGTTAACTAGTCTTCCCTGTTCTTGCTTCTTTACTCCCTCCCCTCCCCCATACACCATGAACACATGTATAGACACAAACCACATCTACCTGAGTCTCCCTTGTTCACTGGCACAACTTTACTCTGGAACACACTCTGCTCTTCCCCCTTTCTTCATGAATAAACTCCAGGATGTACAATTCAAACCCTCTGTTGCTGAGCTTCCAGCAGTAATTGTACTTCAGTTTTCTCATCTGTAAAATGGGAGGGTTAGATAGGAAAATCTCAAAGGTACTATAAAGAATTGGAAACCCTTCGTTTTAATATACTACCCTCCAAAACACTTCATAGCATCAAAGTAGTTAAAATCTTCTTTTATTGAGAATAAGGCAGATGCCAACTTTGTCCTCACTGCCCAACTCTACCATGCCTATGGAATCTTAGGTGAGCTACCCAACCATTCTCTGCCTCAGTTTCCACCATGGTGAATTCATCATTGTCATTGCCATTACACTGTCCTCAGCACGGTCCACTGACTCATCTCAATTTTGAAGTTAACAGTATTACTCATTTTAAAGACTTTAAAATGAAAGGATCAGAAAAGCAGCAAAAATATACATGAAATGCTAATTAAATGGGTGGTAATTTTTTCTGAAATGTGATTTACCTTAAATGCAATAAAATCAACATTAAACAGATTAGCAGAAACTGTAAATAACCATTTAGCAGAATGGGCGTTAACTCTTTGAAAGAACCTGCTACCCTAAAAGGTCACATACAAGCAAAACTGTACATTCACTCAAGCTGAAAAATATACATATGGACCTACGGTTCAAAGGCTGAAGCAAGCAGGTACCTCTGAGCCATCCCCTGGATTAAGGTAACTCCACTTCTGAAGAAAGTTCCATGAGTAGAGGTACCATATACTTATTGTCCAAACCACGACACTGGGGAGGGAAATAACACGCTTACACTGGAATGAGTATAAACCAGCACAGTCCCAGGCAAAGCTGAAGGTAAGGTCCTAGCACCTCTAAGCTATCCTCCAGTGCTTTGGTCTGAAACCAAAACTTATTCTAAGCCATGAGCCTGGAATAAAGCACTAGTAATTCAAACAGGAAAATTCACTACCTGAAGAAAGGAAATGCCCCCCAATGAGGCAACCCAACTAGAAAAGGCATGAATTGTGTCTAATTGTGATGCTGTTAACATACTCTGATATAAGCCATAGACCTAGGGCAGAGAATGTATAGCTGACCTATAGCAAAGATAAATAAAATTATATTTTACTCTTATTCAGAGAAGAATCCAAGTTTGTGTTGTGTGAAACATATATAATTCGGAGGCCTTTTAAGGAAAAAGAATTTAAAATTACAAATTCAAATGACATTAACAGTAAATATTTGTTTAGAACGGAAAAAGAAATCATAATAATTACAAACATTCTCAAAAGCTGGCAAATAACACAAATGTCACAAAGTCAGAAAAATCTGAAAAATGACGTGATAATATTGTTATCAACTAACTTCCTAACATACCTCCATAATCATTTCATCCTATATAGTGTGACTACATTCTCCTTGACTAACTCCACATTTGATAGTAGTCTTATAATATTTTCATAATGAGAACACAAAAATAACACAATCTGTCCTACAAAAGAGCTGGTCAAAAAAAATGTTGGTAGATTCAAGATGGCTGTGAATTTTTGTCACTCCTCCCATTGGGTGGACTGTATTTTCCCTCCCCTTGAATGAGGATGCAGCAAAAATTTACACTGTTTTCCAGTCCAGGCCTAAAGAAAACTGGCAGTTTCTGCTTCCTTCCTCCAGGGACTTCCCACTTGGAACCCAGGCGGCATATCTGTGAGGAAGGTCAGGTAGCCAGTTGGAGAGGTCCACATGGGGAGAACCAAGGCTGAGCTCCCATCTGATGGCCAGCCCCAATATCAGTTAAACGAGACTATTCTGGACCTTCCAGCCATCTCAATAACCCAGCCAACATCTCATGAAGCAGTATAACCATCCGATCAAACCACAGAACTGTGATGAATAATAATTGTTTTAAGTCAACAAGTCTTTGAGTAGTTTATTATTGAGCAATAATAGTTTCCGTCCCAAAATTTTATTATGAAAATATTCAAACATAAAATTTGAAAGAATTGTAAACACTCATATACCCACCTCTTTGATTCCAGAATTAACATTTTACTATACTTGCTTTATCACATACCTATCCGTTTGTCCATCCATCTCCATATTTTTTACACACTTCAAAGTTGCAGACATCAGTACACTTTACTCCCAACACTTCAGTATGCATGTCATTAACTTGAGTTAAGGGCTTTTTTTTCCTTTTGAGGTAAAATGTACATAAAATGAAATACACAAGTCTTAAGTGTACCATCCTGAGTTGTGACAAATGCACGCACCTGTGAAACCCAAACCCCTAACAAGATATAGAACATTACCAACACTCAGAAAGTTCCCTCCAGTCCCTTCTCATCAATCCCTGCCCCCACTTCTCCATGGGAAACAACTCTTTGAACTTCTTTTCTACCACAGATGAGCTTCACCAGTCCAGAGCGCAATAAACAGCAAATCACACAGTATATTTTCCTTTGCATCTGGCTTTTTTTCACTCAGAATGTTTATGAGATTTACTCACATTGTTGTCTGCATCAGGGATGTGTTTCCTTTTAGTACTGAGAAGCATTCCTTTGTATAAATACACCACAATTTGTTTATCCATTCTCTTGTTGATGGACACCTGAGCTGTTTCCAATTTGTGGCTGTTATGAAAAAAGCTGCCATAAACATTCTTACTCAAGTCTTTTTGTAGACACATGTTTTCATTTTACTTGAGTGGATACCTAAGAGTGGAATTTCTGGGTCAAAGAGTAGATGCATGCTTAGTTTTATAAGAAACTTCCAAGGCCTTCATCTGAAGTGAACTTTGTTTTTTATTACTGATAGTTTAGAAAAGTTCCTTTCAGCTTCACATCTCATTATTGGCAATGTCATATCTGTAACGCCCTCTCTGTAGTTTCTCACTTGAGTGGTTTTTCTTACCAGGGAAAAGCCTCAGATGGTTCCAGCCGTTTGATCTGGCTAGGCATGCCCTGCTTAGGGCTGGCCCAGCTCTGCCAGGTCCTCTCCGAGGATGGTGGCCAAAGTGGTCATGAAGTCTAGGTCAGCCATACTGGCCTCTAAGCAGGCAGTGTTGCCTTCTAATCCTTCTCCTTGGAATCAAAGATGAGTCTAGATGCTTGATGAGTTCACCAGGGGTCTATGGTTACTGCATGACTTAAACTTTTATTTCTTTACTAGTATCTCCCCCCGCAGCCCCTGTCTTCCCAACTACAATGTAAACTTCCCTGAGAACAGAATCTTGCTTCTCCTAGTCACTGCTTCATCCTAACCACTTAAAATAGCGCCCAGGATAGAGTAGGAACTGAATAAACAAAGAAATGGATGAATGAATGAATGAATGAATGAATGAATGAATGGCTGGTCTCATTTCCACTTTGTAACCCAACCCTGAAGAACTGCTTCTATATTGATCTACAGCTATGTACACTGATGCCTGAAGCCTCTGCAGAGCAGTTAGCATACCTGGTCTAGGTGATATGTCTTTCTCTGATTCCACCTGAGGAATGAGAGCCCCTCTAGGTCAGGTACTTCATCTAGTTTAGCAGTATGACCCCACAATACCCAGAAACGTGCTTTGTACATAGTAGGTACTCAAGAAATATCAACTTGATCTCTGCTTACCACATGTACCAAGGGTTCTTCACCTGGGGACCCCCAAATTGCAGGAGTAGCCTTAACTCCTGATGTTGTCTGCAAAATGTTTTCACAAGTATACTTTTTAGGGTGGGGAGTTTAACACATTCTCAAAGGGGCTGGTGACCCAAAACATGCTAAGAACCACTGCAGTAGATTTTGAGAAAAGCTACTTTTGCTTTCTTTTATGAATAAAGGACTTCTGGCAGAGCCTGGCTACGTGCTTACCAAGCCCATTTCCTTGCCATCTTAGCAACACAGCTGGACTGCATTTCCCAGCCTTCCTTGAAATTAGAGACCATATGACTGAGTTCTAGCCAATGGAATGTAGGGAGAAGTGAGGTCCCAACTTCCTGACTTGAGCCCTGAAACCTCCTGGTGATGCTCTACGTGCTTTCTCTTCTTTCATTGTCTGCACATCCAGGGGATCCAGGGAGGTCCTAGAAAGGATTGCCTTGGAGTGAGCAGAGCCATAAGATGAAAGAAGCCCGGGCCCGGCATGACCACGGGGAAAGCTGCCTGTTGAGCACCTATTTGGACTCTTGATTTAAGCAAGAAATAAAACCTTATAACTAAATTTCCTTGTCAATTGCACTATTATGGACTTTCATCAAATCTTTAACCGTGGTCATTTTTAAGTCTTTTTTCATTTACAGACAGTTCTGGGTGTACTCTGATGCTTTTGCAAATATGTTCCCATAAAAGGGTTTCATCTTCAAGGAATTCATGGAAAAGACTCTGACAAGTACAGGTTTCTGGTAACTGACTGTACTGCTGAACTGAATGAATAAGCATTTTCAGAACTCTAATGAAAAACTGATGAACTCATAAAAGTGCTAACAAAAGATCAAGATGAAAAAAAAAAATTAATTACGTGGGACTGAGTGAACTGATGAGGATGATTATAATTTTTGTGACTTTCTGTTTGAACTTTAAAAAATTTTTTTAAATTTTTTAAAAATTTAAAAAACGAAATAAAATCTTTATGTGTTAAGGAACCATGACTTTGGAGCTGTACGTAACAGCAGCTAGCGTTACTCACCCCGACTAATACAGCAGCAAGAGGCATTTTTATCTCTAGTATTTCCTGCTGAAATATGAATAATTTGGCAGTCTGGTCTTTCTCCCCCATACAAGAAACAACAATGTCCTTCCTTGCCAAATGCTTATGACTGTGACATTGCAATCTGGACTACATTGATACAAAAGTCAGTGTAATTCTGCCTGCTGAGTGCCCAAGCACCCTTCTGTTGAGAGAAATCCCTCAGGAGATAGGAGGCAGGGGCACACCTAACACTGTGGAAGAACACTTCCTTTCTTCTATAGGTCAGCGGGCGATAGTCCTCTCCTGGCTTCCTAGCAGTTGTGGCATGGGTATGTGACCTAAGCTTGGTCAACTGACTGCTCTAAGGGTTGAGGAAAACACCAAAGGGACATTAATCACAGGGCTGTAGCAGATTCACAAGTCCCATGACATGGCAGCATGAGTCTGCATGGCGAGAAACCCAATGTCCCAGCAGTGCTGTCCAGATGTGAGGGCCCCAGTGGCCCACACTTTCTTCCTCTGTGGTATACTGGTTCTACCTTCCTCCTTGGCTTGTTTTCCTCAGCTTGGATCTCCAGCCTTCTGCAAACCAGTCGATAGCCTTCCAATACATTCCTTTTCTGCTTAACTGCAGTTGATTTCTATTGTTCGCAGCCAAGAACCTTGACTGCTGTACACCCCCAACTGAGTCACTGAATCCTCAAGTCAACCAAAACCAGGAGGAGATGAATGCAATTCAATGCAAGCAACACATTCTTGAGACAGTTTTTCCTCCTCTCTGATACAACTTCCTACTGACCAACACCATTTTGTAAAATATTTTTTCTTATTTTAAAAGCAACATTTGTTCATGGCAGCACATTAGAACATGTGACTATTACAATGAAAATTGTAATTACTCCTAATCTCATCAAACCAGAAATAACCTATTATATTTCTGACAAGCTTTCTTCCTAACACAAATTTATAAAAGAAAAAAATACAATTATAGTACCTTTTACAGTTTTATAATTTTATATCATGATCAATTTTCCATATTATCGTTTTATTCAACAAATATTTATCGTATGGCAAGGATGTGGAGAAATTGGGAACACTCATACATTGCTGCTGGGAATGTAAAATGGTCCAGCCACTTTGGAAAACAGTTTGGTAGTTCCCAAAAGTTGAAACAGAGTTACCGTATAACCTAAGAATTCCACTCCTAAAAAATATATTCCAAGAGAAATAAAAACACATGTCCGTACAAAAACTTGTACATGAATGTTCATAGCAGCATCATTCATATTAGTCAAAAAGCAGAAACAATGCAATATTATTTGGCAATAAAAAGGAATGAAATACTGATTTATGGTACCACACAGATGAACCTTGGACGCATTATGCTAACTGAAAGAAGCTAGTCACAAAGGATCACATATTGAATCATCCCACTTATATTAAATGTCCAGGATAGGCAAATCTATAGAGACAGAAAGCAGATTAGTTGCCTAGAACTTGGCAGTTAAAGGGAAATGGGGAGTAACTCTTATTAATGGATATAGGGTTTCATTCTTGAGTGAGGAGAATGTTCTAAAAGTGATTACTGACTATAACTATGACTATGCTAAAAACTGTTGTATTCTTTAAACGGGTAAATTGTATGAATTAGATCTCAATGAGACTTCTACCAAAAAAATGTTTATTGTAGGCTTATTATATGCCATGCGTTGTGGTGGTCATTGTGCCTAAAAATAAGACAGACTCCATCCCTTCCTAGTATTTCCTCTTATATTTTCACCACAATTATGTGACAAACTCTCAATTGTTGAAAGGTTAGACTGCTTCCAACACTGGGATGAACATCCTTGCAAAATTATCTTTATCCACCTCTCTCATTCCTTTCTTAGAAGACATTTCAAGAAGTGGAATTACTTAGGTAAACGATGAATTTATTAATGCTCAAGCTGCTTTGACATGCTTCCATCCTTGACATGTGAGAGAAATACTGCCCTTTCTGTTGATGAGTCCAATAAAGAACAGCCCATTGCCCATTTTCTTGAGGCTTACTGGGCTACCTGATATGTAATCCAAAGAAAGGCAGCCCAGGGCAAGTCATTTCTACCATCACTCCCAAAATTTACTGAGGTTGGACCAAGCTTGAGTTGATAAGCATAAGAACTTCCCTCTCCTTGCCACCCCCATCTTCTGCCCCCATATCTTAGATCCACACTCCCCTTGACGTTTTGAAAAGGAAAGAAAGGGTCCAAAAATGAAAATGTGTTGCTTTTGAAATAAAAATGAAAAGGCATGAGTTTTGTAAGGACTGAGAGAAAAGATAAATGAGTGTGCCAAGGTGTCAAGAGAAGAAAAGAAGGTACGCATGAGATGGGCAATCCAAAACAGCCTGCCCTTAGTGGAAGCACATACACAGTCACCTAAGCAGAGCCCAAGGCTCTCTCCCCTAACAGGAGTCAGCCCTGGTTCACTGGAGTCCCTCTAGGCTTTGGGTCTTTGCACAGTAACAACTGAGGTCAATCAGTGATTAATGATTCCTCCAATTATTCTCCAAGACATGTGAATTCACATTAAAGTGGGAACCTAGCAAAGCAGGGTGACAGCTCTCTGCCTCTGTGTGTGACAACAGCCAAGCTGCTTTCATTCTCAAGGTCATTCTTCTGATTTGTAAAATAGGAATGTCCTACCCAACAATGTTTAAGACAGGGATATTTGGGTCAGCAATAATGATGACAGTCACAAATGCAACGTGTCACGGCATCTCCCAGTGTCTGTAAAAGCCTCCAGAGTTACTGTATCCTTTCACGTGGGCCCACTCTGGACCACAGGGCTAGCAGTGGAGACTCTTAGCTGCCCTGACTCCCTCCTTCTCCGTACATGGGAGGTGAGCATTCTCATGTGAACCTATAGACAAGACCTCTTGCTTTGTCACAGGTTCAAGTTCACTCTGCCTTTCAACAGATTCCCTCTCCTCACTGCTTTTCTTGTTCTGCTTAGTACAACTTTGCATTTGACAGAGCTCCATAATTGCAGGAATCTGTAGAATGTTTACTCTGGCTGATTTAAATAGGGCAGCAAATCCTTTGACATTCCTCCCCTTAAGAGATGGAGATCTGTGTCCCCCCCCCTTGGATCTGGACAGGTTTCTGACTGCTGACACCAATACAGTATAGCTAACATGACACTATGGGACTTTTAAGGCCAGGGCACTCTTTCTCAACCTTTTTTATTCATTATTTTCCCCCTAGAAAGCCTTTTTAGACATTTTTTCCTACTTGCATTTCCAACTCCATAATATTTTAATTCCGCAAATATAGTTCTTGTACTGTATGTATATCTGTGTTTTTTTACACAGAAGATAATGTTTTTCACACCTTTCCATGAATCAACTTTTGACCCCAGAAAACAGTATCACCTCTGTTGAAAATGCTTGGGCTAGGCCATAAAAGGCCAGGTAGCTTCCCATGGATTCTCTTGGAACTCTACTCTTGGAGCTTTTAGGTGCTATGTATTAAGTGTATATATAGTGTATATATATAGTATATATATAGTGTATATATATATATATATATATATATATATATATATATATATATATGGTATATATATATATATATATATAGTATATATATGCACTATATATATATAAAGACTACCCAGCAGCTGCCATGCTAGACAGACCATCTGGAAATACAACATATACAGAAAGATGCCCCATAAGCTCAGCTATTCCAACCATCAGTCATGGGAGTCTTCCCAGCCCAAGCTCCAGACATATGAGTAAAGAATCCTTCAAGAGGACCCCAGCTCCAGCTGCTGTCTGACTGTAATCACATTAGAGATACCAAGCCAGATTTGCCCAGACTAGCCAATCCCCAGAACCAGAGAGATAATAACAAATAATTTGATCACTATGCTCTGACATGGTTTATTACCCAACAGATAGCCAGAACACTTACAATGTACCAAAAGCTATCCTAAGAATTCCACACTTATTAATTCATTTTATCCTCACAATTTCCTATGAGGTAAGTAGATACATTTCACAGATGGATTCAATTCTAGCAACTCATCCAAGAAGAACTGTAGGACTGCACTTTGCTTGGAAATTACTGCTCCACGGCTTCTTCTAGCTGCAATGTTTTTTGGTTCTTCTACCCATCATAATACCTGTTTATACATTCTTTTATTCAACAAGCATTTATTAGTCATCACAAGCTAGGTACCATGCCAAGCATTAAGGATACCAAAATTAGTTAAAAGTCATCACTCCTATACTCATGGAGCTTGCAATCTAACAGAGAGATAAAAATGTTATCAATTAAGTATGATAAAAATTATGATAAGTGTAAGGCCAGAATGCTATACAAGTGGAGACCCAAACCAGAATAGGGGCAGGGGGAGGACAGGGAAGCCTTTCTTGGAAAGAGTGGCCTTTGGAAAGAGTTTTAAGAGAGAAGAGACACAGGAAGGGTCTGAGATGGTAGTATAGGAAAACCCTGAGCTCACCTCCTCCAACAGACACACTGTATCTACACCTACATGTAGAGCAATTCCTCCAGAAGAAAACCTGAGGACTGACTGGATAGCTACTGCCTGTAGAAGGACCACATAGAAATGTGTAGGAAAGACAGAGACATGGTAGCCACAGGAACCCCACTCCTGACTCAGTGACCTACAGTAAGGAGGGATATTGCTGAGGAGCTGAACTCAGACTCACCTACACTGGGACACAGTGAGAAAACAACAGTTTAAAGGGCACCTAGACTAGAGGGGAAATAAATCCATTTACTAACCTTAGAGCTTCTGCCAAATGGGCAAGGAGCCTTCTCCAGGGTTGGAGGCACCAGTAAGCACCATTGTTTGAGTCCCTCCAGGACTTCCCCTGGCCCACACCCACTCCAGCTCCAGCCTTCTGCCAAAGTGGCCTCAGGCACAGTGCCCCTAAGGGACTTCCCCTGGCACAGGCCCATTTCGGCCCCAGCCACACTGTCAAAGCCACCAGTTACAAGCAATCTATACAGGGGACACTTCCATACAAGGCCACTCCTTCAAGACCAGGAGAGTAGCTTTTTTGCCTAATTTATAGAAACATAAAATGAAGGTCAAACAAAATGAGAGGGCAGAGAAATATGCACTCTACATAGGATCATCTAGGTATAAAAAGTAAATATTATCAGAAATAAAGGGAGAAATAGATAACACAATAATAGTAGGGGACTTTACTACTCCACTTACATCAATGTATAGATTATCCAGACAGAAAATCAATAAGCAAACACTGGCCTTAAATAATACATTATATTAGATGGATTCTCTCCCTCTCTCTCTGTCTTTCTCTCTCCCTCTCTCTCCCTCTCTCTCTCTCTCTCTCTCTCTCTCTCTCCCTCTCTCTCTCTCTCTCTCTCTCTCTCTCTATATATATATATATATATATATATATATATATATATATATAAAACACTCCATTTAAAAGCTGCAGAAAACATGTTCTTTTCAAATGCAGATTTCTCCAGAATAGATCACATGCTAGGCCACAAAACAAGTCACCATAAATTTAAGAAGATTAAAATCTTCTCAAGCACCTCTTCCTACCACAATAGTATGAAGAAAAAAAAAAAAAAGAAAAGAAAATTATAGGCCAATGTCCCTGATGAATATAGATGCAAAAATTCTCATCAAAATATTAGCAAACCAAATTCAACAATACATTAAAATGATCATACATCATGATCAAGTGGGATTCATTCAAGGGATGCAAGAATGTTTTGACATCCATAAATAAATCAATGTGATACACCACATTAACAAAACAAAGGATAACAATCATATGATCATCCCAATAGATGCGGAAAAGGGATTTGACAAATTTCAACATCCATTTACGATTAAAAAGAACTCTCAACAAGCAAGTATATAGGGAACAGAACTGAATCTAATAAAGGTCATATATGACAAACCCACAACTAATATAATAGTCAATGCTGAAAAGCTGAGAGCTTTTCCACTAAGATCAGGAACAAGAAGACAAGGATGCCCACTCTCACCACTTTTATTAAACCTAGTATTGGATGTCCTAGCCACAGCAATTAGGTATGAAAAAGAAATAAAAGGCATACAAATTGGAAAGGAAGAAGTAAAACTGTCACTATTTGCAGAAGATGTGATACTACATATAGAAAACCCCAAAGATATCACCAAAAAAGCCGAACTATCAGAAAGAGAAATTAAGAAAACAACCCCATTTACAATTGCATCAAAAATAATAAAATACCTAGGTATAAATTTAACCATGTACTCTGAAAACTGTAAGACACTGAGGAAAGAAATAGAAAACAACACAAATAAATGAAAAGATGCACTGTGCTCAAGGATTTAAATAATCAGTATTGTTAAAATGTCCACTGTACCCAAAGCAATCTACAGATTCAAAAAATCCCTATCAAAATACCAATGGCATTTTTCACAGAACTACAAAAAATAATTCTAAAATTTGTACAGAACCATGAAAGACCCTGAATAGCCAAAGCAATCTTGAAAAGGAACGAAGCTGGAGATATCATGCTCCCAGACTTAAAATTATACTACAAAGTTAAAGTAATCAAAACAGTATGGTACTGACACTAAAATAGACACATAGATGGAACTTCCATTGAACAGAGAGTCCAGAAATAATCCTATGTTCATATGGTCAATTAATCAATGACAAAGGAAGCAAGAATACACAATGGGGAAAAGACAGTCTATTCAATAAATGCTGTTGGGAAAATTAGATAACTATATGCAAAAGAATGAAACTAGACCACTTTCTTATGCCATATACAAAAATAAATTCAAAATGGATTAAAGACTTAAATGTAAGGCCTGAAACCATAAAACTCCTTGAAGAAAACAAGTAACCTTGTAAAACAGTAACCTCTCTGACATCAGTCTTAGCAATACTTTTTTGGATATGTCTCCTCAGGAAAGGGCAACAAAAGCAAAATAAACAAGTGGGACTACATTAAACTAGAAAGCTTTTTCACAGTGGGAAAAAACCACCAACAAAATGAAAAGGCAACATACCAAATGGGAGAAGATACAAACTATACCTGCAAACTATACACCCACTAAGGGATTGATATCCAAAATATATAAAGAACTCATACAACTCAATAGCAAAAAACCCCAAACAATCCAATTAAAAAGTGGGCAGAAGATCTGAATAGGCATTTTCCCAAAGAAGACATACAGAGGTCCAAAAGTTATGTAAAAAGTTGCTCAACATCACTAATCATCAGGGAAATACAAGTCAAAACCACAGTGAGGTATCACCTCATACCTGTTAGAATGGCTATTATCAAAAAGACAAGAAGCAACAAGTGTTGGTGAGGATGTGGAGAAAAGGGAACCCTCATGGCCAGTTGGTGGGAATGTAAATTGGTGCAGCCACTATGGAAAATAGTATAGAGATTCTTCAAGAAATTAAAACTAGAACTACAATATAATCCAGCAATTTCACTTCTGGGTATTTATCCAAAGAAAACAAAAACACTAATTCAAAAATATATTTGTACCCCTATGATCATTGCAGCACTATTTTCAATAACCAAGATATGGAAGCAACTTACATGTCCATCAATAGATGAATAGATAAAGAAGATATGTTGTATATATGCAATGGAATACTATTCAGCCATAAAAAGAATGAAACCTTCTCATTTGCACTAACATGGATGGTCCTGGAGTGTATTACACTAAGCAAAATAAGTCAGACAGAGAAAAATAAATACCACTGGATTTCATTTATATGTGGAATCTAAAAAAGAAAACAAAGAAAACAAAACAGAAACAGTCTCACAGATACAGAGAACAAATTGGTGGTTGCTGGGGTGGAGGGGGGAGGGAACAGATGAAATAGGTGAAGGGGACTAAGAGATACAAATTTCCAGCTATAAAATAATGTACACATAGAAAATATAAATAATATTGTAACAACTTTATACGGTGATGGACTTCATAATATATAAAAATACCGAATCACTGCTTACACCTGAAACTAATATAATTTGTATGTTAATTATAACTCAATAATTCAATAAATAAATGGGAAAAAGAAGACTTAGCCAAGAAAAAAGACAGGGGCTGATATTCCAACAGAATTACAGTTGTGCAAAGTCAGGAGACAGTAAAGTACATTCAGGAAATTGTCAGTGATTTTCAGGAATTTGGGCATGAGTGAAGGGAGAAAACAGTACAAGGTAAGCAACTCATCTGGTTTGCCTGAGACCCTCAGAATTTTAAAACTGAAAGCCTCACATCCTGTTAAGTCCCTCAGTCCTAAGAAACCAGGACAGTTGGTTTCCCCAGGCAGGCCAGAAGGGAGCACCGATTGGTATGAGTAGAGTAGAAACTGGTGAGTGGAGGCTACAGAGTCGTGAACCATGTAAGCCATTCTCAGGCAGTTTTGACTTTATCCCCAGGACAAATAGGGAGTCAATGAAGGATCTTAGGCAGGGCTAGAGATTTGATTATTTAACAGCAAACTGGGGTTGAGCCAGAGCTGAAACTTGAGAACTAACTCCATGTGTGTGGGGCACAATAGTCTCTTCACTTCTCTACCAGTGTTCAGAGAAGCTTTTCAACATCATGAGATGTTTGCAGACATGGAACTAGACGCCTACTTGCATTTCCAGCTGACACAGAGCCCAGAACCCTGGGGAAGAAACCATAAATCTAATCTACAATTCCCTCTCTACTACATACTGACACAATCCTATATTTTAAAAAAAAGAAGAGAAAACTTAGCAAAGACCATCCTTGACCCAGTGTCCCCTCCAGCCACTATCCTATTTATCTACTCTCTTTTATGGAAAAACTGCTCTGAGAGTTGTTCATTCCTGTTCTCTCCAAATCCTCACCTTCCATTCTCTTTTGAATGTATGAGAATCAGTCTTTTACCCTGAAACTAACCTGTTACATTGAAAATGTTCATCCCAAGGTCACCACAAGTTCCATACTGTCAAACCCAATGGTTAACAATCCACATTTCACTCAACTCTCAACATCACTTAATACAGTTGAGGACTTCCTCCTTTTACAATTTTCTCCATAAAGTTTTATGGTTTTCCATGTAGATGTCTTATAATATCTTTGGTTAGATTTATTCCTAGGTGTTGAATAGTTTATGCTACTTTAAAGGCACACTTTAAAGGAATTTTAAGTTTTTATCTTATATTTGTTTCCAGTGTGTAAAAATAAAATTAATTTTTATATATTTAATTGTATCCAGCAAGCCAGCTAAATTCACTTATTAATTCTGATAGAGTACCTGTGGATTCTTTTGGATTATCTACTTATACAATTATGTCTGCAAATTATAACCATTTTATTTATTTTTCCTACCCTACTTCATTGGCTAAAACTATCAGTAGAACATTGAATAGAAGTGGTGATAGTAGATATGTTTGTTTTATTCCTGCCCTCAAAGGGAACACTTTCAGTATCTCCTCATTAAGTCAGATTCTTGCTATTGGTTTCAAGTAGATGTTCATTATCATATTAGGAACTTGCCTTCTAGTCCTAGTGTGCTGAGAGCTTTATATGATTGAATGTTGAATCTTATAAAATGTCTTTTCTCCATCTATTTAAAGAATCTTATAGTTTTTAATAATGCAATAAATTCACTGATTGATTTTAAAACGCTAAACCAACTTTTCATTTATGAGATAAACTTTACTTGGTCAGGATGTATTATCCTTTTTATATAGCACTAGATTCAGTCTGCTAATATTTTAAGTTTTTCTTTTTTTCTTGATTACCCTTGCTGGGGGGTTACCAATTATATTAATCCTTTTAAATAATCAATTTTGGGCTCTATAAATGTTTCTATTGTACATCTGCTTTCTATTTTACTGATTCAATTCTTTATTTTTATTATTACCCTCCTCCAGTGTTTCTTGAGCTTAATATGCTGTTCTTTTTAGAGCTTCTTGAGATGAAAACTTGAGTTTTTTCAACTTTTCTTCTTTTTCTAACATATGCATTCTGTGTTGTAAATTTCCTTCAAGCATTGTTTTAGTTGTATTTTAACAGCTTGAGTGTCATGTTTTCATTATCATTCAGTTAAAAATATTTTAATTTTCATTATAATGTTTTCTCTGATTCATGGGTTATTTTGTAGTATATTGCTTAACTCCTAAATATTTGGGAATTTTTAGTTACCTTTTCATCACTGATTTCTTGCTTAATTCTACTGTGGCCAGAGAATGTATTTTGTATAATTTCAATCCAGTGATATTTACTGATATTTGTCTTATGGACAATTATTTGTCTTATTTTGTAAAGGTTCTGTGTGTTCTTGAAAAGAATGTATTTTCTGCAGTCGTTAGCTGCAGTATTCTACATGTGTCAATTAGGTCAACTTTATTCATTGTGTTTTTCAAATATTTTATATCTCTTCTCATTCTTTGTCTGCTTAGTCTATTGATTATGAGAAGTATCTTAAAATCTCCAGCTGTGGTTGTATATTTATCTATTTCCCATTTTAATTATATCTATTTGGGATTTACATATTTTGAGGCTACTTTAGTAGGTGCATACAAATTTAGAGTTGTTATACATTCTTGTTGAAAGGACCCTTTTATCACGGTAAAATTTTCTCTTTATGTCTAGTAAATGTTTCTGTCTTAAAGTCTACTTTGTCTGGTATTTTTATAACTACACCAAATTTCTTTTGGTTAGGATTCTCATGGTATATCTTTTCCCACCCTCTTACTTTTACCTTTTCAATGTATTTATATTTAAGGTATATTTCTTATAAGCAGTATACAGTTATTGTCTTTAAATCTAGTCTGGCAATATTTGCTTTTAATTGAGCATTTGCTCCCTTTACACTTAGTGTAATTCTTGATATATTGGGGTTAAAACTACTTTTTCACTATTTGTTTTATATTTGTTTCCTCTGTTTATTGTTCAATTGTGCTTTCTTGCCGTCTTTCAAATATTCAAGTATTTTTAAATATTTCACTTTCCTCCTTCCATCAAATTCTCACTTATATATTATTTTATTATTTTAGTGGTTACCCTAGAGATTGCAATATGCATGCTTGGCTTATTAAAATCTACCTAAATTAGGACATTACCATTTTTTGGACAATGCCAGAACCTTCTACAATTTAACTCCATTTACCCACCTCTTGCCTTTTGTAACTGCTTTAGTTTATATTTTATTTCTATGTACATTTTAAACCCTATAAGGCATTACTACTACTGTTTAAGTTGACAGATTTCAATTAGATTTACCAGATACAGACCCTTTCCAATCCTTCTTGAATAACCATGCTTCCATCTAGAAGCACTTTCCTTTTGCCTTAAGTATTCCTTTTAGTGCAGTTCAGTTTTTGTTTTCTAAACATTTTTTAATTTTTGAAGAATTTTTTGCTGGATATAGGATTGTAGGTTAGAATTTATTTCTTTCAGTAATTTAAAGAGCTTTCATTGCCACTTGATTTCTATCATTTTTGCTGAGGAATTGGCTATTGGCCTTATTGTTGCTTCTTTGAAGGTTATGTATCTTTTTTCTCTTGATGTCCTTAAGATGTCTTTTGTATTTGGCTGCCAACGTGTTTTATTATGATGTGCCTAGACTGGTTTTCTTTGTATTTATCCTGAGGTTTGTAGAGTTTCTCGAATTTGGGGATTGATGCTTTTCATGAGTATAAAATGTTTTCAGTCATTATTTTCTTCAAATACTGCTTCTGCTCCATGTGTTCTCACCTCTATTTCTGGGACTGTATTTACACATATGTTTGACCTTTAAATCATGTCCTACATGTCTTTTAAATTAAACTTTAACATTTGTCCATCCTTTTTTCCTCTCTGCACTTCAATCTGGATATTTTCTATCCACCTATCTTCCAGTTTACTAATCCTCTTTTCTACTGTGTCTAATCTACTGTTAAACCTATCTACTGAATTTTTAATTTCAATTATTTTTTCTCTAGGGTACAGTATTTCTGTGTAGTTCTTTTTACTAGATTCTACTTCTTTGATAAAATTCTTCATCTTTTCTTCTATTTTCTTGAACAAATGAACCATAGTCATTTTGAAGTCTGTGTCTAAAAACTCCAGTATTTGGATCACCCATAGGTCTGTTCTTCTTGTTACTTCTAGTCATTTGGTCCTATTTCCTATCATATGCAGTAATTTATTAAAATGCCAGACATTGTGCATATAAAAACTATAGACGCTCTATTTAACTGCTAAAACTTCTGCCTAGCACTTTAGTCACCTAGCAGCTGCTTCGTATTTGTTTGTTTTCTGAGTCTTGCCCCCA
Organism: Eschrichtius robustus; assembly: GCF_028021215.1. Lineage (NCBI taxonomy): Eukaryota > Metazoa > Chordata > Mammalia > Artiodactyla > Eschrichtiidae > Eschrichtius > Eschrichtius robustus. The sequence goes on along the minus strand of NC_090826.1, from coordinate 10,794,981 downwards.
CACATGTATAATTTAAGAATGTTCCAATTGCATCAATGTGAAATTGCACATAGACTTTTGGGCTCATTTTTCTGTAATTTCCTCCTTTCTAGGACATTGAGCCCCTCAAGTCCTAACTGTCTTGGCATCAACAAATTCTAACCCTTGCCTCCCCAAGCTATCAAGACTGCTGTAAGCTCCAGGTCATCTCTTTCTGCTAGGCCTTTATTCCCCTCCACTGTGAATCAGCAAGTGCCTGAGGGAAAAAAGCAGAGAGAAATGTGGGGCTCACACGAATGAAAATTTTCTTCTTGCCAGCATTTGGCCTCTCAAGTTCTGGTTACCTTGGTCACTCTCTGATATCTTTGGAGAGCTTTTTTCTATTTTTTCATGTATTTTGTATGGTTTTATTATTGTTTTCAGAGGGAGGGGAGGGTTCGTCTATCCAAGCTCCATCAGAATCAGAAGTTCTATATCACTTCTTTAAAAACCTCAGAACAATTCTGTGCAATAGGTATAAATCCCCATTTTATAGGTGAGAAACTAGGGCACTGGAGATTTAAATTATTTCACAAGAAAAATCATCAAAATAGAAGAGCTGAGTTTTATTTTAAGTTCCACGTTCTTTCCAATATACCACTGATACCTCACCACCAACTCTCTTCAGATAACATCTGGAACAAAAGAACTCAGCTGAAAAACAAGGGTAAACAATGATTTCTCTGTCACTTAGCTCTCCTCCCACACAGGCAGGCTCTTTCTACCTCCTCTCTGATCCTCACCAACAATAGGAGAGCAGACCTGTATTTCTGAAGTGAGAAACTGTTGAGTAATTCATAAGACAGGAGGGCTCCTAGCTCAACTCAACCTTGGATGAATTGTCTCCATGGCCCTACTGAAATGAAGAAAAATATTTTCCTTATGCAGTAAATGTGGTTCAAAGAGAGGATTCATTAAGTAAGATGCTATTTAAACGTATACATTTTCCTGACTAGCACCACACTTTTAACGGAAGGTGATGCTTAATAGACTAGAGATACTTTAATCTCTCTTCATACTGACTTCCTAAATTTCCAAAACACACGACATTTCTACTAACATTTTAAGGAAGATAGGTGAATGCTTCCAGACACACTTCATTTTAAGTGTCTGTCCTTAAAAAGATATCTGTTATTGACTGTAATAGTGTGAGTCATAACAAAGGCATTTATATTCATGTAGATATAATCTACACTTCCACAGGTGTCCAAGTGTAATGTACAATTGCCTAATGAACCCTTAAAATAAAATGTTGCCAACAAGAACCGTTTGCCTCTCCTGTAAAGAAAACGAAACTCCATCAGGCTGGCAAGGAGGAACTTCGGCATCCTAGATATTTTTAATACAATGGCTTTCTTACTACAATTTCTGCAGGGAATAATATATAGGAAAATAATGTTTCTCCTTTGTGATTACATTACCATATGGAGTAATTTTTCTTGACTGGGAGGTCATTTTATCTGATGAGTTCTTGAACAGTGAAATGGAAGCTTGGTTCTATGACAGCAAAGGACAGACTGACTTATCAAAACTGTTAATTATGGCTTTTTACTAGTCCATTTCATGTTTGCTCCCTTGGAAGCTCAAAAGCATGAATGCATTTGGAAAGTCCATCAGGAAATATTAAGGATAAAAATTAGACAGAATGGTCATTGTTACAAATGGGAAAATCATCTGGAAACTGAGATTCTAGAGGCAGACTCTAAGAAGTCTCGCAAAGACACAATCTGAAGAGCAGAACAGATGGGGTATGTGTATTAATGTGGGAACCTGTCACACAAGATCAACAGCCAGAGTTTTAGAAAAATCACCCAGACATCTGGATTCAGGGCAGGCTGCAATGGACTGAACAAAATTAATTGTCTTGGACATCTAAAACCCAGAGGAAAAGTGGCCCAAATCTAGGAGAGACGTCCCAAGGACTCTGAGCAAGTTTTAAGTTTTCGTCAAAACACCTATCAAAAGCTGGATTTATTGTGCATGTGCTCATATTTATCCCTTCGGTTCATTCATTCATTCAGCAAGACTGACTGACCTCTCCTGTGCTAGGACCACAAAAATACTATGACATTATTGGTCCTCCCAAGGAGCTTACGGTAGGATGGGGGTAGAGATGAATCGATGCCAATTTCCTGATGGTGCAGCAAGTCCTATAAAAAGGGAATGTGTGGTTGATTCGTTCATTCATTCACCAATATTTAATGAGTACCCACTATGTGCCAAGCTCTGTACTCAGCACTGGGGGCACGAAAGCGTGTTTGGGTAGCTATAATTTTAGTAGGGAAGATAGATGATAAACAAATAAATTCATAAACAAAGTCGATATTGTGGTTCAAGCTTCAAGGAAGCACAGTGAAATTTCCAAAAGCAACTCTTTCCTGAAGCCTTTGGTTCTGAGCCCAGAAGAAAGATTGGACCCTCTGAAGCATCACCCCTAAGCCCAATGTCATCTCAAGCTCCTTTCTGACTCCAAAGATGCTCTTAAAACAAAGAGACCTTTTTCATGTGCTTGGTCTGGGCTGTGATGAAGTAACCTTGGGTTCTGAACAGTGATCTCGAGGGGCCACAAAATCAAAAGTCACCCCCGCTCCCCATCTGCCTTCTGAGTAATGGCAGGAAGTAGTGACCTTGATCAAAATGCACTGGGAGGCAGGGCAGGGCAGGGCAACTGACTCAGCCACCAGCCTGAAACATGCTGTGATCCACCTTCCTATTATAGCTCCCCATTGGAAAATCTGTAAGGAGAGAATTCCTGTCCGTTTTTCTTATCACTGTACACCCAAAACGAGCAGAGTACCGCGAACACAGAAGGTGATCAATACATATGTGTTAAATGAATGACCAGATTTGACAAAAACATAATTACGGTAAGAAAAGTGCTATAAAGATAACAAACAGGTGATGGCAAATAGCAATGTGGATAGTGGGGATGTAAAAGAGTTAACGCAGCAGGTTGAGACTGCTACCCTTAGAAAGGAAGGTTTGCAAGGTTGACCCTTGGCTGGTATATTAGTTTCCTAGGTCTGCCGTAACAAATTACCACAAACTGGGAGGCTTAAAACAACAGAAATCTATTCACTCACAGCTCTGGAGGCCAGAAGTCCCAAATCCAGCAGGGCTGCACTCCCTCTGCGAACTCTACGGGACAATCTGTCCCTGGGCTCTTAAGCTTCTGGTGGCTCCAGGCATTCCTTGCCTTATAGCCACATCCTTCCAATCTCTGCTTCCATGGCCACGCTACCTCCTCCTCTTCTGTCAAATCTTCTCTGTGTGTCTCTTATAAAGACACTCGTCATTGGATTTAGGGCCCACCCAGATCATCCAGGATGACGGTTTCATCTCAAGATCTTTAACTTAATTGCACCTACAAAGACCCTTTTTCCAAATAAGGTCATATGCATGGGTTCTAGGAATTAGATGTAGACAGATCTGTAAAGAGGACCTCACTCAACCCACTATAGCTCCTATCTGCAAACTGGAATTGTAAACAGTTCCCTGTGCTGCTATAAAGCTTTCCCTAAATGGTAAGAGCAGCTCACTGTGCCTAGGCTATTTGTACAAAAAATATGGTTTGTTCTGAATACGTGCTTTCCTTCTGGGAGCCTGGAATTTTGATACGTGCGAGGCAGAGAATACCTACATAACCATCCCCCAATAAAACCCTGGGCGCTGAGTCTCTGATGGGCTTCCCTGCTAGAAAACATTTCACACATGTCACAATTCAATGCCGGGGGAGTTAAACACACCCTGTGTGACTCCGCCAGGAGGGACTCTTGGAAGCTTGTGCCTGGTTTCCAACAGACGCCACCCCATGAGCCTTTTCCCTGTGCTGCTTTTGCCTTGGATCATTTAACTGTAAAAAGTCACAGGCATGAAACCTCCTAGTGAATCATCAAACCTGTGGGTGGCCTTGGGGACACCTGACACAGGAGCCTACTTAGGGCCCCAGGGAAGGCTTCCCTGAGGATGTGCTATTTGAGCTGAGACCTAGGATGAAGATCACACAGCTCATGAGTGTCGGGGCCAGTACAGAAGCTGTTTTCGCACCTGCAAGATGGGGGTATATCAGTCAAAGTCTGCAGGAAACCCATGGCACACTCAAACTGGGTTATTGGGGGAAAGTTTTAAAAAGGGATTATACACAAAGGCATGGTCAGGATTTAAGGAAACCAACAAAGGAAAATACAGTACCCTTGGGCTAGCAACAGTGGGAAACTGAACCACCCATAGGCCTGAAAGGCTAGTGGGAGGGAGTGGTTATCAGAACCCAGAGAAGGTAGCTATACGGGGGGACTGACCAGAGCCAGAATCCATGATAAGCTAGTAAGAAGGGAGCCAGGTAAACAAATACTCTGACCTCACTCTCCTCTGATCCTCTGTTGGCCAAACCCAACTGCAAGCCTGAGATTAGGGACACCAGTTGATAAGGTCTCCAGGGGTCAGCCTCCTAGGCCATAAAGCAGGTTGGAAAAGAGTGGACAGTGAAACTGGGGGCAGGGGCAAATGGGAAGTACCCCAGCACAGTGGCAATACTAGTCCTTACCATCACGAGGTTATCATGATAATTAAGTAAGATGGTACATGTAAAGGGAGAACTCAGCACATTGTCTGGTATGATGTAAACGCCTAATCACTATTTTACTGATGATGATGATGATGATGATGATGAAGGTGAAGAAGAGGAAGAGAAAAGGAGGAGGAAGAGGAGGAGGAGCAGGAGGAAGAGAAAGAAAAAAAATCCCTTTGAGAAAGAAGCTCCTTGACAGCAAGAATTTCCTTATTACTGTCCTATCTGTAGTACCTAAAACAGTTCCTGACATGTGGTAGATACTAAGGAAATACATTAAATTAATGAATCAAGGGTACTTACACTCAGATTCTAAACCCTGATTCAACACAGGGACTTGACCTTAGAGACACAGAACAAGAGAACCTTAATTTTATAAGTGATAACTAGAGCCCAGAGAAGGAAAATGACTTTCCCAAAGACACACAGTAAGTCAATGAAAGAGATGAGAGCAGTATCCAGATGTTCTGATTCCAGTCCAGTTTCTTCAAATAAAACCAGGCTGCTTCTGGTGATGGCATCTGAGAACCCCACAAGGTATCTGACTTTGAGGATGAGAGAGGTTGGTCCTCTCCTATCTTCAGGACGGTCTATCAGAGTAAAAGGCTCAGGATTTGCCTTCTGGGCACTCTAGCTGGTTAATCGTACTGTTTATGCAAAGATCACAGGCCCCATAGTGGATCAGGGAACTCCTGGACGGTGTGGATTGTACCTGCCTGCCCTCTATCTGCACTCAACCTTGACTGTTGGTCTAACAGCAGTTGACAGCTGAACTCCTTTTAATTAAACAAAAGTACTCGGGAGCGTCCCCACATCTCTGTACATTTCAAAAGTAGGGTGGTGTTTTGCACAGGGATGTAAATTTTTAATTTATTGGAGGCTTCTTCAGTGGTTGCTGTCTTTTACTTCTCAATTTGTACTGTTTACTAAAATAGTCTATTTCCCCTTTGCACATGCCTCATCCACTCTGATTTAACCCAAGACAATTCTCTGTGATGCCATATTTTTGGAAGCCATGCTCTGAAATTCTTCCCAGATAAGTCAAAATGAAATTCACAAGATATTCAAGTGGATGTGTGTTCCCTGAATCAGGGAAACTGGATGTGTCTTGGTCTGGCAACCAAGGTACGTGAAGATGACCGGGAGGGTCATTCAAGCCCATGTTGAGAATGCATTCATGTGTAGCCATGAAATGTGGTAGACTGATTGTATTAGTGACCCCAATTATTGGACCCGATGAACCCATGCCCTCTGAGCTATACCTGTAGTCCCCCCCTCATACACACACAGTCTGATTCTAATTCTGCATTCAGCCCTATGACCTGCTGTGGCTTAACCGGTGTTAGCAGATGAAGAAAGCAGAGACTTCAAAATCACATGCATGCTTCCACTTGCTCTCTGCCACAATTAAGTTTGCTCACTATTACATCTCTGTTGGGCTGTGAGGACGTGCCCAGTTGGCCTGGTGGAGGGATGTGAGAGTCAGTGGAGGAGACCTGAGTTGTCGTTCCAGCCGAGCCGTCCTAGATCAGACACCAGCCAGCCAGCTCCCAGACATGTGGGTAGTCTAACAGACAGACGGCAGAAGAACCTCCCCACTGAGTCCGCCTAAGTTGCCCGCCCAGAGTGAGCTGAGCAAACACTTATTGTTTCAAGGCAGTTTGGGGCTGGTCTGTGGCAATAGATAAATGATACACAAAATACATCCGTCTTCACTTTTACCCAAACCTATAATGAGATTTGAGTCAGCACTGCCATCTCCAGCTCTCATTACAGTCATCACAACCAGAAAATCGGGATGCCGGAAGTTCTTTTCTTCATGACCGAGTACTGTGATTGGCTTAGACAGAAGCCACAACCCCGTAAGGGAGCCGGGATGGCCTATTTTAGATAAAAATTAGAAGAAGCAGGCGTGGAGGCCATGCCAATAAGTCAGAGTAGAAGAACCAGGCAAAGTCCCACGCCTTCTGTCTCTCAAAGAAAGTCACTGTTAAGAATGGGCGTTGGGTCTGGAACAAAAGACATCTTGACATTTTGGTCAAGGAAAATGGAACTCCCTTGAGAGAGAGTCACCTTAAGAGGTCATGTCACCCATCCCCCTGCCTTTGAGCAGATCCACACCTCATTCACTGCAGACAGTTAGTAACAGGTGCTCACGGTGGCCCAGAGCCCACCTGCTTCATTATCAGTGAGTAAACTCTTGGGGGTCAGACGCTCTGGAGTTAAGCCCCTGCTATCCCACATCCAAGCTGCATGAGCACAGGTGTGCAACTTCATTTCTGAGCCTAAGTCTCCTCACCTGTAAAGTGAGAATCATATCAGCGTGTCCTTCCAGAGCTGTCATAAGATTAGGTGAGGTGTAGATGGGCAGAGCACATGGCCAGGCTCCTGGGACACCCTTGAAAAATATGAACTACTATCAGCCCTTGTTAGTGCTCTTTGCTAGTATTTAATGCCTTAGTCATTCACTCACAGATATTATTTTCTCCATCAGAAGAGAGATCAGGGGCAGATGGTATTTGGAATATTCCTTCTGCTTAAAAAAACCAAGAATATAATTATTTGACTTTTTAGCCTTCTTTATTCTAGACTAAATATTCCTGTAGTCTAGGACATGAGTGACAATTGAATAGGAACATTAATCCACTTAGCAAAGTGGAATTTTCCTTGGCATCAAATAAACCAAGGTTTACATCCATTTTTGGCATTTATCAGCTGTGCACCTTTAGGCAAGCTACTTAACCACTCTGGGCCTTGGTTTCCTCTTCTATAAAATGGGTTCTGCCTACATCCCAGGATCATATTAAGAATAAGTAATTATTAGCTATTATCAGTCATTATATTTTAATCCAGAAGACAATGCAGTCCAAAATTCTCAAATCACAGATGGAGCCCACCTGAAATTATTTATCTGGTGATGCGTAGCACAGGGCACATGTCCTAGTCATCTGTCCTCCAAGTAAAGATTGACATCATATGAAACCTCAGCCTGGAGAACTGGCCAGGTAGCAGGTGAGCCTAGGTTTGAGTGATGCAAAGGATTAAGGCTCATGAAGTGCCGGGGAGATGTTCCAAGGACAGGGAATAGTGCAGGAACTGGAGGCAGGAGCCAACTTGGCACGTTCACTGCCTGGCACGTCGGCCGAGGGGGCTGGAGCAGAGGGGGTGGGGAGAAGAGTGATGGGCGATGCACTCAGAGCGGGGGCCGGGTAAGACCTGGCTGTTGCTCAGAGGGAGATGGAAAGCCTTCAGGGCTGGCGAGCAGAGGAGAGGCATGATCTGACGTACCTTTAGACAGGTTCACTCTGGTTGCTGCATGGAGAATAGACTTGTGGGCGTGACTGTGAAAGAATGGAAGCCAGGAGACAAGTGATGAGACTTCTATAATAATCCAAGCAAAAGATGAGCATGGCTTCGAAAGGTGATATCAGTGGAAGGAGCTGAATATTGGGTATATTTTGAACATAGGGCCAACGAGAGTCACTGTTGGGCTGGATGTGGCGTATGAAGGAAGAAGAAGGAGCTAAGATGCCTCCTGGGATTTTGGCTTGAGCCTAACTGCACGTTCCCACCTTAGGGTCTTTGAACTTGCTCTTCCTTCTTACTTGAATATTCCTCTTGTGAATACTCACGTGGCTCACTCCCTTTCCTCCTCCAGGTCCACGCTGCAGCATCACTCCATCAAGGAGGCTTTCTCTGACCCCCAACTACAAAATAACCACCACTCCCCCCCGACCCCAGTGCTTCCCAACTCCCTTGAAGTGCTTTGTTTTTCTCCATAACATACACCCCTGTTTGACATCCTGGATATCTACGCTTGTTTGTATTGTTTGTCTTCCCTGTATGAGTTTGCTTGGGCTACTGTAACAAAGATCCACAAAATGAGTGGAAATCTATTGCCTCGCGGTTCTGGAGACTGGAAGTTCGAGATCAAGGTATCAAGAGGGTTGCTTCCTTCGGAGGGTTGTGAGAGGGAATCTATTCCTTGCCAGGGGAGACCCTGGCTCTTGGTGGTTTCCTGGCAATCTTCGGTGCTCCTTGGCTTGTAGAAACAGCACCCTGGTCTCTGTCTTCATCTTCACATTGTATTGCCACTCCATGCTTATCTGTGTCCAAATCTCCTCTTTTTATAAGGACACCAATCCTCTTGGATCAGGAGCCCACATGACTCCAGTAGGACCTCATCTTAACTTAACTAATTAGACCTGCAAACCTATTTCCAAATAACTTCACATTCTGAGGTACTGGGGATTAGGACTTCCATATGCAAATTTTTCAGGGACACAGTTCAATCCATAACATCCCCCTCGCAATTAGAATATGAACCCCATGAGGGCAGGAACTTGTTTTTTGCTTACTGCCATATCTCAGGTACCTAGAAGACTCCCTAGTACATGGCATACGCTGAAGAAATATTTGTTGAATAAATGAATCACTAGAGAAGATTGGGGAGGAGAATTTTCAGGGGTACAAGTCAAGTATCTCACTTTAGACTTGCTGTCTGAGATGCTTATTAGAAATCGAAGTAGAGATGTCAACCATGTAATTGAATATGGAATCTTAGCAGGCAGGCTGTGGCCGCACTTGTAGATTTGGGAGTCATCAGCAAGTGCACAGCACTTAAAGCCATGAGACTGGACGAGATTAACTGGGGAGAGAGTATCCGCAGAGTAGAAATCGAGAAACAGGAACTCTGGGTGGTCCAACCCTCAAAGTTCAAATGCAAGAGGAAGACCCAGCAAAGAAGACTGGGAAGAAGTGGTGAGGGTGGTGAGGAAAATAAAACAGAACAGTCTGGTGTCTCATAAGCCAGGAAAAGAAAGCATTTCAAAGAGGACATGATCACATGCTGATAATGAGGTCACGTGGAAGGACCAACAATGGACCTTGGCAAAATAAAGGTCATCAATGTCCTTGACGGTGGGGACAAGGCCCATCTGGAAGGGGCTGAAGAGTGGACAATAGAGAGGAAGTAGAGGCAAGGAGTACAGGGAAATCTCTTGAAGAGTTTGGCTGTGACGGACAAAGGGAAGGCAGAGCGGACTGGGTCAAAGACAGATTTCTGGCAGCTAGGATCAGAAAGGGGGAAACAGGGGACTTCCCTGGTGGTCCAGTGGTAAAGAATCTGCCTTCCAATGCAGGGAATGTGGGTTCTATCACTGGTCAGGGAACTAAGATCCCACATGCCGTGGGGCAACAAAGCCTGCGCACTGCGACTACTGAGCCCACATGCTGCAAACTACAGAGCCCACGCGCCACAACTACAGAGCCCATGCACTCTGGAGCCTGTGCATCACAACTAGAGAGAGAAAAAAACCCTGCATGCCACAACTAGAGAGAAGCCCGTGCCGCAACAAAAGATCCCGCATGCCACAATGAAGATCCCGCATGCTGCAACTAAGACCTGATGCAGTCAAAAAAAAAAAAAAAGTTTTTAAATAAATAAATAAATAGATATACTTAGGAAAAAAAAGGGGGGGGGGGACGGGGGGTGGCTCTTCACGGCTTCTCACCCATTTTATATCTCAGGGATCCATAATACAAGTTCCAAAGACCTGATTCTTCCCAGACCATCTCCCAAACCTAGCAAGTCTGCCCCCCAGTTCAGGAAAGTCAGAGGCCACTTGCTGGAAACCACCCTGGCTTAAATCACCCTCTCAGATGATCTCAGTTCCCTTGGTAATGGCCTTGCAGGTGTCCTAAGAAGTGAATGTGAAGTCCCAGGATGCCCTAAAAGATGATACTTTCTCAGCTGCCTACACTGAATACATGCAGGGCAGCGGGCTCCCCAGTGCCTGGAACCACCACTTAGCAGTTTAAAACTGAGCTCGCAAACGAGTCATTTTCTCCACAAGAAATCACAGTGGGAAATGAATGCCCTGGGATAATGTTGCTGGGGGCAGGAGGAGGCCCCCAGGGACCTGCAAGTGCGGCAGCCCTTGGAGGACTGCTGCTCAGAGGCCGAGGGAGAGGAGCCTCCTGCCCTGTCTCCATGGTTTCCATGGTTTCCTTCCTTGCTGCCTTGGGGACCAGCGGTGCACTGCTCCTTCGCAGGAGAGCACAGGCAGGCCACGGTGCTCCCCACCACGCCTGATTTCCTGCAGCTGCCGAGAGGCACGTGCTTCAATGCCAATGTCACTGGCCCATCTGTGTTTGAGGCCATGTGGGGAAAAGCAGTGCCAGCCTTGGCAGGTGCAGGGTACTAGCTGTATCTGTTCTTGGCAACGGACAGCAGACCCATCCCTGCAGAGTAAAGACCCTTCTCTGGTCTTAGGAAAACAGGAACTGGAGATCTGAACTGGGAACTCAGGGTCTGGCTGGCTGGGAAAGCCACCACTCACTCCCCCACCACCATCCCCACCCGTAGAGTGGGTATGACATCCCTCTGCCTGCACTGTCTCAGTTCATCCAAATCACCAGCCAGGAGGTAAAGCAAGGTCACTGGCTCCATTTAGAGGTAGGGAGAGTGCGGCCTGGGGAGTGAAGTGCAGTGGTCACCAGTCACAAGTGGTAAAGGCAGGACTGGACTCGGGCAGCCCACCCCAGGCCCCTCCATTTTCCCTCCCGTCCACACTGTGTCTGTGTCTACACCACCTGACTCTGGCCACCAGAGTGGTTGCCAGAGGGTCATCTAGGCGTACTACTGGGGGCCAAAGGAGCTTCCAAAGCACCACTGAGGTAATCTTCTCCACATTCAGGTTTCAACTCCGGAAACCCTGCGTTCCTCGCAGGGTAGACAAGAGTGACGCCTACTTAATGCATGCTTGAGTCAATTAACACACATCTGTCAAAACCCTCCTCTGTCACCTATGGATGTCACCCCAGGGAAGCCAGGTGAAGGGTGCCTGTAGCCCTCTGTACAAGTTTTGCAACTTCTGGAGAGTTTGCGATGCTTTCAAAATAAAAAGCAAGCAGAAACAGAAATCAAAACCTAGTCTGTGCCCCATCCCATCTAAGGTGCCAGGGAAAATAAAAAAGGTGGGTAACACAGCAAGATCTTTTTTGATCCACCTCCTAGAGTAATGGAAATAAAAACAAAAATAAACAAATGGGACCTAATGAAACTTCAAAGCTTTTGCACAGCAAAGGAAACCATAAACAAGACGAAAAGACAACCCTCAGAATGGGAGAAAATATTTGCAAACGAATCAACGGACAAAGGATTTATCTCCAAAATATATAAACAGCTCATTCAGCTCAATATTAAAGAAACAAACACCCCAATCCAAAAATGGGCAGAAGACCTAAATAGACATTTCTCCAAAGAAGACATACAGACGGCCACGAAGCAAATGAAAAGATGCTCAACATCACTAATTATTAGAGAAATGCAAATCAAAAGTACAATGAGGTATCACCTCACTCCTGTTAGAATGGGCATCATCAAAAAATCTACAAACAACAAATGCTGGAGAGGGTGTGGAGAAAAGGGAACCCTCTTGCACTGTTGGTGGGAATGTAAATTGATACAGCCACTATGGAGAACAATATGGAGGTTCCTTAAAAAACAAAAAATAGAATTACCATATGACCCAGCAATCCCACTACTGGGCATATACCCAGAGAAAACCGTAATTCAAAAAGACACATGCACCCCAATGTTCATTGCAGCACTATTTACAATAGCCAGGTCATGGAAGCAACCTAAATGCCCATCAACAGACGAATGGATAAAGAAGATGTGGTACATATATACAATGGAATATTACTCAGCCATAAAAAGGAACGAAATTGAGTCATTTGTTGAGAAGTGGATGGATCTAGAGACTGTCATACAGAGTGAAGTAAGTCAGAAAGAGAAAAACAAATATCGTATATTAATGCATGTATGTGGAACCTAGAAAAATGGTACAGATGAGCCGGTTTGCAGGGCAGAAGTTGAGACACAGATGTAGAGAATGGACATATGGACACCAAGGGGGGAAAACTGCGGTGGGGTGGGGATGGTGGTGTGCTGAATTGGGCGATTGGGATTGACATGTATACACTGATGTGTATAAAATTGATGCCTAATAAGAACCTGCAGTATAAAAAAAACAAACAAACAAAACAACTAATACTAAACTTTCATTGGGTTATTTGTATGGAAATATGTTAATATAAATGTTTCAGACATTACATGAAATTTCTAAAAATCTTATATTTGTATTTGTATGGAAATATGTATGGAAATATGTTAATATAAATGTTTCAGACATTACATGAAATTTCTAAAAATCTTATATGTTCTGGTATAATGTTATAAGTAATAATCCTAGTTATTACTTTAAAATGTATATCTCAGAAATAACTAATTTTCTTGTCAACTGCATTATTATGAACTTTCATCAAATCTTTAACTGTGGTCATTTTTATGTCTTTTGTCATTTACAGACAGTTCTGGGTGTACTCTGATGCTTTTGCAAATATGTTCCTATAAAAGGGTTTCATCTTCAAGAAATTCATGGAAAAGACTCTGACAAGTACAGGTTTCTGGTAACTGACTGTACTGCTGAACTGAATGAATACGCATTTTCAGAACTCTAATGAAAAACTGATGAACTCATAAAAGTGCTAACAAAAGATCAAGATGAAAAAAAAAATTAATTACATGGGACTGAGTGAACTGATGAGGATGAGTATAATTTTTGTGACTTTCTGTCTGAATTAAAAAAAAAAAAAAATCCCACAAGGACTCAGAGGCAAAGAATATACAAATCAATTTTCACTGCAAAGTAAAGGAGCTGTTACAGTGGAGGATTACTGGACTGAATGTCAATATTATGACATAGTATGAGTGTGTTTCATGTTTGGTAATTGCAATCATTGTTGCTTTTGTTGTGGTCATCCATGTATAATGCTTGGTGTCAGTCTATTTATCTCTTGTAAAAATAAAAATTTAAAAAAAAAAATTTAAAAAAAGGTGGGTAAGCCCTGGGTCCTGCCTTTGAGAAGCTTCAAGTCTAGCTGGGGTGGAGTTGGGGGTGATGGGGGAGGGGAGTAGCTACACAGACACAGCATAAGGTGGTGATTGAAACCTAAGGTCTAGACCAGCACCCACCAGTAAAACTACAATATAAGCCTATACATGACTGTGACTTTTAGTTATCTGGTAGCCCATTAAAGAAAGTAAAGAGGAAAATAAGAAATTAACTTTAATAGATGTTATTTGACCTACTATAGCCCCAAAATGATCCTGTCAGCAAGTAATCAGTATAAACAATGATTAATACAATATTCTACACCCTTTGGTGACTCTAACTCTTCAAAACCTCATCTCAGTTCAGTCTCGCCATTTTTCAAGTGCCCGACAGCCGCAGGTGGCACTGGTCTACACTGGGACTTCCTGGGTTCTGATACTCTCTTCCCTGTTCTCCAGCTGTGTGGCCCTGGAGAGGTCTTGTCACGGCTCTAAGCCTAGGCTTCCACCTCAGGGAGTCCTTGCCAGGATTGCGAGATAAGATTCACACGTCAATTACCATCGGACCCAGCATCTGGGAAGTGCTGTGAGTCAGGTCTGCTGCTATTAAAAGCAGACAGAAGCCAGGGCTAAGGGAAATCCCAAGAAAAGAGTGTGAGATCCAAAGGGCTAGTTGGGTCCTACCCCCTGGCTCCATCACTGTCCCTGGAAAGATGGTCCTTCCCAGGGAGGCAGAAGGGTAAGCTGGGACGAAGTGAGCAAGTAGCATTGACATATACACACTACCAAATGTAAAATAGATAGCTAGTGGGAAGCAGCTACACAGCACAGGGAGATCAGCTCGGTGCTTTGTGACCACCCAGAGGGCTGGGATAGGGAGGGTGGGAGGGAGACGCAAGAGGGAGGGGATATGGGGATATATGTATACGTATAGCTGATTCACTTTGTTGTACAGCAGAAACAAACACACCATTGTAGAGCAATTATACTCCAATAAAGATGTTAAAAAAAAAAAAAAAAAGGAAAGATGGTCCTTCCCTGTGCCCTTTCTCGTTCCTGCTGCTATTTTCCTTCCTGGTCCCTAGCAGCCTCTTACAGGGACAGCAGCTCAGGTGTGTTGAGGGAACATCAGAGGGAGGAAAGGAAGAGGAGGGATGGGAGAGAAAGGCAGGAGAGAGGGGGTGCGGGGGCAGAAGGAAGGGAGTGGGGAGGAAGCGGAAGGGTGGGATGGGGGAGGGGGGAGGGGAAGGCAGGGGGATGAGGAGGGGGAGGGGGAAGAAGAGAAGGATGGGGAGAGGCTTGGGAGACCTGGACCTTGCCTCAGCTTCTCTGGGCAGCTGCCCCCCAGGGGTCTGACTGAAAACGACAGAGACTAGGACAGACGCCCTGACCGGGCTGCTCCTACACAGCACCCTTCTGCTGTGCTCTGCCTCCCTCTCCTGGGCTCAGTAATCCTGTACATCAGGACGAGGGCCCAAGCCCCTCCTGCAGGAGGATGAGCAGCTTGGCAGGAAACCAGCTGGAATCACCAACACTGGGTGGCTCGTGAGGTCTTTCTAATTCAGAGGGAAACATTCTGCATTTAGGTGAAGACATGACAACAGAGTAATTCAATCACAGGGACCTACTGGCTGTGAGGGGACCTTGCCCTGTGCAAACAGATAATTAAGAGGCAGCTCCTGCCCCCCTTGATTTCACAGCAGAGTGAATTCACTCAACCCAGCCTCCAGGACCCACTGCGTCAGGTGTGGGGCTGGGAGCCAGGAATGCAGGTGAACATACAGTTCCTGTCCTCAGGCTGCTCCAGCCTCTCGGGGGCGCAGCAGTGCAAGGAGGTCAATGCCACATTGACAGGTCCAAAAGGTCAGAAAGGGATTCCTTCTGAAAGAATGACCATTAAATCTCCCAACCTAGTAAAAACCACAGCCCTCGTCCAACTGTTGAATCCCGGCCACATTCTGGGCATCGACACAACCTCATCCCAGCATCACTCAAGTCTCAAAACAGCCCTAGAAGGTCCCCGTCATGCCAAGGAGGTGGGCACTGTGACAGCCCCCGGCCTGAGCTGCCATCCTCTCCCTTGCATCCCCCCATGAGCTTCCAGGCAGGTCTCCCTGCTTTGACCCCCGCCCCCTACCATCTAGTTTCAACATGGGACCCAAAACCACACTTTGAAAATGCAAGTCAGACCCTGTCCCTCCAGGGCCCCCGCACCAGGTCACTCTGTGAAAGGTCCCTGGTCGTCTCTGTCCTCTTCTCTGGCCACTGTCCCACTGCCCTGCAGCCTCGCCCCCTGCCCCTCCTGATGACCCAGGTATGCACCTGCCCCGGGGCCTTTGCTCTAGCTGTGCCCCCTGCCTGGGACACTCCTCTCCAGGCTCCCTGCCTATGACCTCCTCACCCTGGCTTCAAGTCTTAGTCCAAGTGTCACCTTCTCAGGGAGGCCGCCCCATTTCATGCCGCAGCCTGCACCCTCCACACGGAGGTAGACAGGTGGCACAAACGGCCACAGTGGTCTGTCCCTCCCTCCCCCATGTCCACACCTTTCACACTGTCACCCCTCAGCTCTTTCCTTTAAGAGGTGGCCCATGGAATGCAGCAGAGATGATGAGGTGCCTCCCAGTTGAGGCCGAGCATACATCTGCTCTCCCAAACCCCGCTTCTGCCATGACAGCAAGCCTGGGCTGGCCCACTGGAGGAGGAGAGACCACAGGGAATGGGACAGAGCTGTCCTAACTGAGGCTGTCCTAGACCAGCCAGCAACTATGGGCACACATGTGAGTACCGCCAAGACCAGAGGGGCACCCAGCAGAGCCCAAACTGCACAAATCAATACAACTATGGTCTCCACAGCAAGGCCATCAGGTTTGGTGACTGTTTGTTATGCAGCAGTAGCTGACTGCTATACCTACCCCAAACACTGCCAATCACCTTACCCCCTTGACATCTTTCTTTATTCCACAGTACTTAATACCTTCTAATAGGCTGTAAAATATACTTATTTGTTGTGTATATTGTTTCTTGTCTATCTCCCCCAACCAGACTATATAGAATTGTATCCCCTCAAGGGCAGACACATGTGTTTTGTTCACTGATGCCTCCTCAAGTGCCTAGGACAACGTATGGCACATGATAGGTGCTCAAGAAATAACTGGAGAATTAATAAACAAGTGGGTACATAATCATAAAAATCCCACCACTATTGTTTGAGCACCTGCCAAATGACAGGCATTGTTCCAAGCTCGTTGGTCAGTGAGTTTATTTAACTCCCAAAACAGCATTCTGAGATAGCTTTCTCATCAGTAAAATGGGGATGAGAGCACCTAAGACTCAGAGAGGTTAAGCAACCAGCTCAAGGCTGCACAGCAAGTGAATGGCAGAGCTGGAAGGAGAACCCAGGTATCTGACTACAAAGCCCATCTAGTGTACTGTTCTGCCTCCCACTCCACTCCCCAAATACAGACACACACACACACACACACACACACACACACACACAGCCCAGAGCAAAAGTGTTTAACCCCTTAAAAGAGCACAGAAGAGAGAGAGGGAGAAATTTTCATGGAGGAGATAGCAGTCGAACTAGGCTGTGAAGCATGAAGAGGATTTTAAGAGAGATAAAAAGGAAGATAAGAGGTAGCTGTTATTTACTTAGAAAATTCTCTATCTGCCCAGATGATAGACTCATTCCTAAAGGAGCCAGAGGAGTAAAAATTAAAGCAACATTTTCCAACAAAAATGCTGCGTGTACAAAAGACGATGTTAGCTTAGGTTTGAAGAGGATAAGGCCTATTTAGAGACACCATCCATGCAAGGAAACAACAAAGGGGACAGTTAGGACAGGACAACAAAAGCTGGGGAATTGCAATTCAAGGAGTGCTTCTCAAGTGTACTCCCCAAAATGCTGCATCCGCAAAGGTTCTAGGGAATAAAAGTTAAAAGCTAAAAGCTTCATACTCTTCCTTAACCTCTCTCCCTCGCTTTCAACTTCCAATGTTTCTAAATCCAGTTGTTTCTCTCTTGAAAATAGCCCTGCACCTATTTTAGATGGTCAGCAGCTTCCTCCTAGATTCTGGCCAAAATCTCCCGTCTGTCTCTCTGACCTGTCCGCCCCACTGCCCACCTCTCTCTAGTTCATCACCAAAGCTGATATTAGAGTAATTTTTAGAAAAACAGACATTATCGTGTCCCTTCCTCCTTCAAAATCTTGCTGAAATCAAGATGAAGTCCCAACTTCCTGTTATCACACACAAGTGCCTGCAAAGGGGCCCCGACTCATCTCGTTAGTTTCATCCCCCCGAGAGCCCCGATCCCCAGCAAGACCTCTCCATTGCCTGGACGTCTCCTAATCCTCCATTCTTCATGCCTCTGTCCACCTAGAACTCTCTCCCCGACTTCTCTGCCCCTCATTTTTCTCATCTAGAAAATGGGTAGGATGTCACTCATCACTCAAAGTTGTTGTAAAAATATATGGAAATAATGCAAGTGAGAGCTTCTAGCCATGCCAAGCCCCAGAGAGCCCCAAATGTTGTCGGGACAGCTGAGCCAGGAGCTGGTCTCATGGCTCCCTCCTCTGTGTGGGTAAAGTCACTCACCATCCTGAAGAGGTGTTGCCCTTGTATGCAAGGCCAAAATCAGTCCCACCAACAGTATGGACAATGCACCTTTAAAGCCCCATAGGACAGCTGCCCACCTCCCCTCCCCCAACTCTCTGGCCTCACCTTCTGACCCCACTACCCTCACTCTCCTGAAACCACACCCCCTCCTTCCTCAAGTGCCCACCTCAGGGCCTTTGCATATGCTGTTTCCATTGCCCAGAATGTTCTTCCCAGATATACACGTGGCCCACTCTCCCACTTCCTGCAGATCCTTCTCCAGGGGTGAAGCACAGGAGGACAGAGGGGGATATATGCTCCTGCAGGGAAAACACTCCAGCAGGGAAATTCTCTTTTCAGTTTTACCCTGAGTAAATGGTTGACTAACAAACAAATAAAAAGACCACTGCATGTATTAATTTCTGGATAATTCTAGGAGAGAGAGAGGAAAAAAGACAAAAAAGAGAGAACAAACAAATTGCACTGCCCCATGGCACCTTTTACCTTCCTTAAATGTGCCTTATAAACAAGATTCCCAATCCACTGCATAAAAAGGCCCCCATCCTCCACCCCACTCTCCACCCACTTAACTGTGGGTCTACTTCTCTCTGTGACATGTATCACCATCTGCTGGTTGTATGTCTCTCCGCACTAGAAAGTAAACACCATGAAAGCAGAATGCACGGGGCAGGGGTTGGTTTTGTGGTTTATTATCTTTATTTTCAATGGGGTAGAAGCTGGGCTCCTTTCCCTGAATGCACATACAGCCTCTGTACACACACAAACCCCAGGAATTAAATCATTATGCAAAATTATAAGTAGGAAGTGGGGGAGGAGGAAGACAGGAATTTCATCTGCTTTATTGTCTGCTTTATTCTCAGTACCTAGAACATGCCCGGCACATAGTAGGTGCTCAATAATTATTTGGTCAAATGAATGAATAAGCTAGTCCTTTCTCAGCCAGGGGCACAGTGCCTGTGAAAGCTGTGACTATGTGAACAGGGCTGAGATAAACTCCCTAGGCGATAGTTCCCCAGAGCCCTCCTGCCCTGAAGCACCAGGAGAGGGAAGCTGGAAAGAGCCAGGTCTGGGGTTTTCCATAAGCTTGTACAGAACACAGGAGCATAGACTTCCCATGCCCCCCCCCCCACCACGGCCCCATCCAATGCCCAATGCCTGAAAGTCCACCTTTGGAGACTTACTGTTCCACATGTTCTCAGATCCACAGCACAGGTATGAGCCAGATGAGCCTCAGAAAATACAAACCGACTTCAGAAATAACCCAGAGGTTGGGTCTCCCCTCCACCCATGTGGCATATTCATGCTATCCCCATTTTGACCACAAGAGGTCACTGTGGCCACATGTAGCATTCGATATGGACCTGGTCAGGGAGTGAATTTGTTGGGATTTTCTCTCTTTGTGACCAGGGCAAGTGGGGAAACGCACTCCCTAAGAACAGCTTTGGGACTGATTCTAGAATTGCTAGAACATACATGACTTCGGTGCATCTTTATAAAAGCAACAGATACAATCACAAGTGGGTTCACCTGCCTGTGTGATCTTGGGCAAAGCTCTGTGCCTCAGTTTCCCTTTCTGCAAAATGGGATAATAACAATGCTTTCCTCTTAGGGATTTTGTGCGCATTAAATGAGTGATGCACATAGGACTCTTACAACAATGCTGGCATGGACTCAGGAGTTGTAAAAGTTAACTTTATTATCACTTTTTCTCCATATCTCTAAGCATGATTTATAACAATAAATTTTGTGACTATTAATAGCTTTTTTCCCAGTAGACTTTAACTTCCATGAAGGCAAGGATGGGGTTTAATATATATTTTTTTTTTTTTTTAATAAATTTATTTAGTTTTGGCTGCACTGGGTCTTCGCTGCTGTGCGGGCTTTCTCTAGTTGCAGAGAGCGGGGGCTACTCTTCGTTGCGGAGCACGGGCTCTAGGCGTGTGGGCTCAGTAGTTGTGGCACATGGGCTCAGTAGTTGTGGCACGCGGGCTCTAGAATGCAGGCTCAGTAGTTGTGGCGTGCGGGCTTAGTCGCTCCGCAGCATGTGAGATCTTCCCGGACCAGGGCTCGAACCCGTGTCCTCTGCATTGGCAGGCGGATTCTTAACCATTGCGCCACCAGGGAAGACCCTAATATATTTTTTAAAACTTCTTATTAGAAAAATTTGAAATATACATGAATGTAGAAGGAATAGCCTGTGTCTGTTTCTACTCATCACAGACCCCTCCCCAGCTCCCAGCGCAGTGCCTGGAGCATAGCGGGCCTTCAACAAATGACTTTCTAATGGTTATTTATTAGGTGCTATTATAAGCCAGATCGGTGTCAGGCACCAAGGCTAAGAGAGTGAATTAGACCCAGGCCCTGTGATAAAGGAACTCACAGTCTAGTGAGAAAGGTTGATTGAATTTGTCAATCTCCCAGGGCGGGAGTGAATAAATGGAGGGAATGGGGGCATCTCACCTAGTCAGGAGAGATTTCCTGGAGGAAACCTCTATGCGTAGGACTGAAGGATACATAGGAGCTAACTCGGTGAAGAGGAGTGGGGGAGGGGAAGAGCATCCCAGGCAGCGGTAACAGCAAGTGCAAAGGCCCTGAGGGTGCGAGAGGACACAGCCATACTCAGCAGGATCAGCGGGACTGACTGCCAATTGATTCTTCAATGTGACTCACTCTATTGAAGCATTTTCCAGGCTGTTCTGGGGACTGTGGATAAAGAGAATTGGTCATGAACACTGCCTGTTACTTCCTCCCTGCCATCCTGCAGTCCATCCCAGAGCCTCTCATGGTGAGGTCAGCCACAGGCCTTAAGGTGGCCTCCTGCATGGTTGGTTTTCAAGCCACAGAGGGCCTACACCCAGCTCTGGAAGGACAGAAAGCTGAGTCAGAGATATCAGCCAGGAGACGTCTGCAGCCACCTGGAGGTGATTGGACCTGGGGCTGAGAATCACCGTGGTCCTGATGGAAACAAAGGCTGGGGGTGAGGCGGGACCAGAGGCAAGAACAACAAGGAACAAGTTAGCTGGGATGGATGGGATGGACGGCAGACCCTACCAAGCCATCTGGCCTCCAGCATCTTCCTCTAACCGTGTCTCCATCTACCCCCTACGCCCCCGCTGCTCCAGCCACGCGTGTGTCCTTTCTCTGCTGGAATCTGCCAAGCTCGTTTGCTCCTACAGTCTCTCCACCCTCCCAAAGATTCATCTCTCTGCCAAGAGGGCCCTGCTCACACCACCACTTCTCCCAGGCCAGACAACTCCTACTTGCCCCTCAGGTCTCCCCTTAACTACGACCCCAGAGAGGTTCCCTGACCTTCCTCCAAAGCAGATCCTCCCCAGCCTGTTAATCTCTTTAATTAAATCTTGCGCTTCTCCTTAAGACTACTTACCAAAATTAGCAATTGACTTTCTACTTGTGCATGATTAACTTCTGTCTCCCTGACTCCACTGTAAGCTCTGGGTGCACGTGCCATGGTTTCAGGGTTCCCCCATGGTGTACCCAGTGCCCAAGCAGTGCCTGGAGCATATAAGTGCTTAATAAACATTTGAATGAATGATGGGGTCAGCATTAACGCACATGCCCATTCAACAGCCGGCAGAATTACTACTATCAGGTTCCCATCCCATCCTTAGACATCCAGCACTGACCAATCTTGTCCCCTGGGTATCACTGTCATCATTATCATCATCAGATTTATAACGACAGCAGCCAATGTATACTATTAGAAACAGGGGTACCCAATTCAAAGTCTCTTCCCAGTCACTCCCTATCTCCTTGCCCTCTTACTGGCTGAACAGCACCATCACTACCATAAATTATCTTAGTTATTGGCTTGCTTGGTTTTTTTCCGACTCCCTGCCCCAGAAGAGCGGGGACCTGGATCATCCTGGTCACTGCCTATATCCCCGGCATCAAGAGCAGTACTTGGCATCCAGGAAGCATTAACTCGCACCTTATAGTCTGTTTATATCATTTCATTTTGCATTTCCGCACACCTCTGTTGATGCAGGTACAGTGAAGCCCACATGACAGGTGAGGGGGGCTGAAGTCCAGCAGCTACATCAGGGCTAGTTGGTGGCAAGCAGCAATGAATGGAGCTCTTACTCTTTGATTCAGAGCTTTCTCTAAGTATCCTGGCAGCTCACAAGGCTCTGATACCGGGCAGGATTTCTCCTTCCACCTCCAACTCGTGGATCTTCCCTATAAAACTCAGAGCATTCTTAAGCTTTTCCTTTTCCTTAAACGTGCCCATCCCTCCTGAAATTGGGCATTTAATCCATCTTTGACCTGATCATTCTCATAGTTGCTAACTTAGTAAGTGCTTTTCTTTTAGAACCCCTTCTTAATGAGCAATATGCCTGCTTGTATTATAAAATCTTTCTGAATATGCATTAGAAAAAATTTTTTGTACATTAGTAAAAGTGCATTCCTGTTTTCATGTGACTTTATTCAAAGCTAATACGTGCTTTCCTTGGTTTTCTAGTAACTAGGTATAAAAATCATGTGTTGCAGCTTTACCGTTTTTAAAATACTGTAGATATTCTTAAAACTGTAAACCCTGCCAGATCACCAACACTGCACCTGGACTAATAACACTGACCCCCTCTCTTGCCTCACTGCGTGCACACACGCCTCCCGTCCTTGCTCTAACGATGTTCCCCAGGGTCTGTGAGGTTCTGTCAACCCCGTGCTCGTGCTAACAAAGTTCTGTACAACTTACCCACTGGCAAGAATATGAGCGTGGACCTTTCAACCACTAGAACAAAATTTTTTAAATTGACAGTTGCAAAATTGTGGAGTGTTTTTACTTTGATCTTTTGCTAATGCGATTAGCAGCATGTTTTGCATGTATGACTTAATAAATCCTTGAATCATGAAAAAAACAAACAAACAAAAAAAAAAAAAAAACTCAGAACAAAGGCAAGATCATCCTGTAGGCAAGACCCACACTGGCTGTCCCCAACCTCAGGTCCTCACCCACTCACCAACCTAAAGACAAAAGTAAGGAGGTATTTTCCTAAGTCTGCACTCACAATCCAGGATGCCATAGCCTCACTTAGTAACCCGGACCTCTCAGGACCCTGAAAACATCCTTCCCTTCCTTGGGTCCTCATTTACTTATCTAAGATACAGAAGCAAACAGCAGCTCTCTCAGTCTCTTCCTATATCTTTTCTGTGCATCCTTCAAGTCCTTGCTGGTTTTTCTTAAACCTGAAAGCAATAACTTGTTCCCCAACAACAAAACAGAGGGTGCACATCACGCACCAAGCATGTATGCAATCATATGAGCACAGACTTCCTGCCGGAGATGCAATAATTACCACAGCATTAGTGGGCCACACTCGGAGGATACAAACTTAGTGACAAGAGCCTTGGAGGGATGCCCAGAAAGAAAAGATGACCATGTGTGTATCGTAATACTTCCCCAGAAATACTTCTCCTAAGAGTTCCTTTCAAAACGTGAGCTGGCAAGGAACTGGAAGACAGTTTTGTGATGTGACAAAGATGTCTCTTGGGTAGAAGACTATAAACAGTAAATCCACTTAGAGAATCAGGGCTAGAACTGGGCTAATTTGACACTTTCACAAATGATCAAAAAAAAAAAACAAACAAACAAACAGAAAGAAAGAAATGATGGAGTAACACTTACAGACATCATTAAAACTCCTTGCAGGGTTGACATGCCAAGCAAAGAAGAGTCAACCTGAAGACTGTACAATTTAGTGATAACAATAACAAAGAGAATGCCAACAAGGGAAAGTATTAATGATCTAGAGGGAATTAATGATCTAGAGGGAATTAATGATCTAGAGGGAATTAATACAAAACAACTTCAACTCAGTGCATAAAAATGGGAACATATTTTCCAGTTCCAATCGGGATTGATTATTGCATTAATCACTCATTCATTCAACAGTCTTTCCAGAATCTTTACCTTAGATCTCACTCTGTACTGGTGTTATGGGAATTCACCATATACAGGTGCCTAGGATGGGTCCAACAGAAGAACGCTTCCTTGTGGAATTGCTGGTAGGACCCAGCAATCTGTGGACAGCATAGTTGCAACTCCCAGGAGAAGAGATGCCCCATAGCCATGGAGGGAAATTAGAATGATTCATGATTTAAAGAAAAAAAATATACCCATGGACTTTCCTTAGTGCCCCTTCTTTAGTTTTTCTTTAAAGTTTGAAGTTAGGAAGGTTGTGTTCATGCAGTAGCAATATAGTTCCTCTTGAGATAAAATATTAGTCATATCAAGGTCTAAGATTAAAATAGAATTTTCAGTGAACCCCAACAGGGTGGGAAACTTTCTACAAAAGTAAGATGGCTTTAAGTGCTCACGCATCCATCTAACGTTTTCCCCATGTTCTTCTCCTTTCCAGATTCCTGAGTTGGAGAACAACTTTGTAAAACATGCATGGCTCCAGAACTTGAACTCAGGTACAGCACACCTACGACCTCTCAGGATGAAGGTACAAGGAGTGAGCTGTCTCCCCTGGTAAGTTCTCTGTGGCCTCCTGCCATCTCTCACGGGTCCTCCTAAGAGGACTTCCATGTTGTGTTGGCTGAGTTGTAATTAGTAGGAAGTGACTTGGGAAGTTAGGATCACTTGGAATCTTTTCATTTCTTTGTGAAAAACTAACTCCTGTTGACAGATTAAGAACGTGTGTATACTACCCACCCACCATGTCCATGTCCCCAAATCCTGTAAAATAAACAGGAAATATTTTCTTAAAGAAAGAATTCATAAAACTCTGAAAGATAAAAATGAATTTCATCAGCAAGCCAAAATCTTTGGAAAGTTTCTAAAAGAGAGGGTAAAAGAGAGGGTCAGATGAATAAGAGAAACAAAAAGAGAAAACCACAATTCAAAACATATTCAGGTAAAGACCACCACAGAGGCCAAGAGCAGTTTCATGGCGCTCTAAGCCCAGACTCAGTGGAGACATGGGATGGGATGGGGCTTGGGAACAATCACTAAGTGAAAAGGGGGCACCATACTTAGAATATTAGGGCAGGCAGCCCACACTCTCCCCTGCTTGTGCACAGCAAAGAAGAAAGCATTCCCAGCCTGAAGCTGTGAATGTGGGCTCTGGGGCCCGTGAACTAGGGAAGGACCAACAGAGAGTCCCACACCCAGAAGATAAGCTACCAGCATGCCCACCAAACTGCACATCCCAAACATCTTTCACAACTTATGGACAGAGACCGTCATGAACAAAAAGAACACTCGTGGAGAGAGGAACAGGGACTCTTAAACATGAGGATAAGTACATAGTCAAACTCACAACACACTTCAGGGAAATTCACACCTTGAAAAAGCAGCTCCAAATTGAACAGAGGAAGGAATTAACACCTGAAGAAGTAGAAATAACAAACCAAACCAGTTTTTTAAAATAAGCATAATTAATATCCTCAAAGAGCCTATTAAAT
This sequence comes from Eschrichtius robustus, assembly GCF_028021215.1. NCBI lineage: Eukaryota > Metazoa > Chordata > Mammalia > Artiodactyla > Eschrichtiidae > Eschrichtius > Eschrichtius robustus. Next base: position 10,769,450 of record NC_090826.1, on the reverse strand, counting down.
CTCTAAAATAAGAACCAACTAATAATCACAAACAATTAGAGATTATCAACATTTCAAAACATGACCATCCAAATTAAAAATTTAGTACAGGGTTAAATATGAGAACAAACACAGTTGAAGATAAATTGTGCAAGATAGAAGACTGAGTTCAGAAATCCTCCAAAATGCACTTCAAAGATTTTAGAAACATAAAATATGAGAGAAGAAGAGATCAAAGATATAGAAAGTAAAAGAGAAAAGTTAAAAGACATTCAAGGAAAAACCCTAGAGTTTCCATAAGTGTCTGATACTCCACAGTCCAAAAGAAATACAGTACAAGCCATAAATACCTGCCACATATGTGATTTTACATTTTCTAATAGCTACTTAAAAAGTGAAAAGAAACAAGTGAGATTAACTTTAATAATAATTTTAATACATTACACACAAAATATCACCATTTAAACATGTAGTCAATGTTAAAATTAATGAGATATTTTCTTTTTTAAAAATAAATCTTAGGAGAGCCCTTCAAGATGGCAGGGGAGTAAGACATGGAGATCATCTTTCTCCCCACAAATACATCAAAAATACATCTACATGTGGGAACAACTCCTACAGAACACCTACTGAATGCTGGCAGAAAACCTCAGACTTCCCAAAAGCCAAGAAAATCCCCACGTACCTGGGTAGGGCAAAAGAAAAAAGAAAAAAACAGACAAAAGAATAGGGATGGGACCCACACCTTTGGGAGGGAGCTGTGAAGGAGGAAAAGTTTCCACACACTAGGGAGCCCCTTCACTGGCGGGGATGGGGGTGGCTGGGGGCAAAGCTTCAGAGCCACTAAGGAGAGTGCAGCAACAGGGGTGCAGAGGGCAAAGCAGAGAGATTCCCACACAAAGGATGGGTGCTGACCAGCACTCACCAGCCAGGGAGAGGACTGGGGTTGGCTGCCTGAAGACAGCCTGAAGGGGGCTAGTGTGCCACAGCTAGCTGGGAGGGAGCCCGGGAAAAAGTCTGGACCTGCCGGAGAGGTAAGAGACCTTTGTTTTGGGGTGCGTGAGGAGAGGGGATTCCTTCCCGGTGTGCCCACAGAAGGCAGAGCACCACCTAAACGAGCTCCAGAGAAAGGCGCAAGCCACAACTATCAGCTTGGACCCCAGAGACGGGCATGAACCATTAATGCTGCTGCCACTGCCACCAAGAATCCTGTGTGCAAGCACAGGTCACTACCCACACACACCCCAGGAGCCTGTGCAGCACGCCACTGCCAGGGTCCTATGACCCAGGGACAACTTCCCCAGGAGAACACAGAGCATGCCTCAGGCTGCTGCAATGTCATGCCGGCCTCTGCAACCTCAGGTTCGCCTGCATTCCAATTATGACTACCGTACCCCTCCTTCTCCCCAGCCTGAGAGAGCAAGAGAGCCCTAATCAGCCGCTTCTTTAACTCCCTCCTGTCTGGGCGAGGAACAGATTCCTGAGGGTGGCCCACATGCAGAGGCGGGGCCAAAACCAAAGCTGAAACCCAGGAGCTCTGCGGACAAAGAAGAGAAAGGGAAATTTCTCCGTGCAGCCTCAGGAGAAGCAGATTAAATCCTCACAATCAACTTGATAAACCCTGCATCCGAAGAACACCTGAATAGACAACGAATGTTCCCAAAACTGAGGCAGTGGACTTCGGGAGCAACAGTAGACTTGGGGTTTGCTTTCTGTGTCTAATTTGTTTCTGGTTTTATGTTTATCTTACTTCAGTATTTAGAGCTTATTACCATTGGTGGATTTGTTTATTGGTTTGGTTGCTCTCTTCCTTTATATATATATATATATATATATATATATATATATTTCTCTTTCCTTTTCCTCCTTTTGTGAGTGTGTATGTGTAAGCTTCTTTGTGTGATTTTTGTCTATATAGGTTTGCTTTTACCATTTGTCCTAGGGTTCTGTCTGTCCATTATTTTGTTTTCGTTTTGTTATGTTTTTTCACCTTTTTTCCTTTTCTTGTGAGCTGTGTGGCTGGCAGGGTCTTGGGGCTCCGGCCGGGCATTGGGTCTGAGGCTCCGAGGTGGGAGGGCCGGGTCCAGGACATTAGACCACCAGAAACATCCCAGCCCCACATAATATCAATCGGCAAGAGCTTCGTCTCAACACTAAGACCCAGCTCCACCCAATGGCCAGCAAGCTCCAGTGCTGGAAGCCCCATGCCAAACAACTAGCAAGACAGGAACACAACTCCACCTATTAGCAGAGAGGCTGCCTAAAGTCATATTAAGTTCACAGACACTCCAAAACACACCACCAGACGTGGCCCTGCCCACCAGAAGGACAAGATACAGCCCCACCCACCAGAATTCAGGGCCCAGTCTCTTCCACCAGGATGCCTACACAAGCCACTGAAACAACCTCACCCACAGGGGGCAGACACCAAAAATAACAGGAACTATGAACCTGCAGCCTGTGAAAAGGAGACCCCAAACATAATAAGTTAAACAAAATGAGAAAACAGAAATATGCAGCAGATGAAGGAGCAAGGTAAAAACTCACCAGACCAGACAAATGAAGAGAAAATAAGCAGTTTACCTGAAAAAGAATTCAGAGTAATGATAGTAAAGGTGATCCAAAATCTCAGAAATAAAATGTAGAAAATACAAGAAACACTTAACAAGGATCTAGAAGAACAAAAGAGCAAACAAACAATGATGAACAACACAATAAATGAAATTAAAAATTCTCCGGAAGGAATCAATAGCAGAATAACTGAGGCAGAAAAACGGGTAAGTGACCTGGAAGATAAAATAGCGGAAGTAAATACTGCAGGGCAGAATAAAGAAAAAAGAATGAAAAGAATTGAGGACAGTCTCAGAGACTTCTGGGACAACATTAAACGCATCAACATTCGAATTATAGGGGTCCCAGAAGAAGAAGAGAAAAAGAAAGGGTCTGAGAAAATATTTGAAGAGATTACAGTTGTAAACTTCCCTAACATGGGAAAGGAAATAGTCAATCAAGTCTAGTAAGTGCAGAGAGTCCGATACAGGAAAAATCCAAGGAGAAACAGGCCAAGACATATATTAATTAAACTATCAAAAATTAAATTCAAAGAAAACATATTAAAAGCAGCAAGGGAAAAGCAACAAATAACATACAAGGGAAACCCCATAAGGTTAACAGCTGATCTTTCAGCAGAAACTCTGCAAGCCAGAAGGGAGTGGCAGGACATATTTAAAATGATGAAGGGAAAGAGCTTCCCTGGTGGCGCAGTGGTTGAGAATCTGCCTGCTAATGCAGGAGACATGGGTTCGAGCCCTGGTCTGGGAAGATCCCACATGCCGCGGAGCAACTAGGCCTGTGAGCCACAATTACTGAGCCTGCGTGTCTGGAGCCTGTGCTCCACAACAAGAGAGGCCACGACAGTGAAAGGCCCATGCACCACGATGAAGAGTGGCCCCCACTTGCCACAACTAAAGAAAGCCCTCGCACAGAAATGAAGACCCAACACAGCCATAAATAAATAAATTTTAAAAAAACATAAAAAAAATTAAAAAATAAAGGCAGAAAAAAATTTTAAAAAAAAATGATGAAGGGAAAAACTACAACCAAGGTTACTCTACCCAGCAAGGATCTCATTCAGATTCGACAGAGAAATTAAAACCTTTACATACAAGCAAAAGCTAAGAGAAAAAAAAAAGCACCACCAAACCAGCTTTACAACAAATGCTAAAGGAACTTCTCTAGGCAGGAAACACAAGAGATGCAAAAGACCTACAAAAACAAACCCAAAACAATTAAGAAAATGGTAACAGGAACACACACATCAATAATTACCTTAAAAGTAAATGGATTAAATGCTCCAACCAAAAGACACAGAGTGGCTGAATGGATACAAAAACAAGACCCATATACATGCTGTCTATGAGAGACCCACTTCATACCCACATACAGACTGACAGTGAGGGGATGGAAAAAGATATTCCATGCAAATGCAAATCAAAAGAAAGCTGGAGTAGCAATGCTCATATCAGACAAAATAAACTTTAAAATAAAGACTATTACAAGAGAAAAAGAAGGACACTACATAATAATCAAGGGATCAATCCAAGAAGAAGATATAACAATTGTAAATATTTATGTACCCAACATAGGAGCACCTCAATACATAAGGCAAATGCTAACAGCCATAAAAGGGGAAATCGCCAGTAACACAAAAATAGTAGGGGACTATAACACCCCACTTTCACCAATGGACAGGTCATCCAAAATGAAAATAAATAAGGAAACACAAGCATTAAATGACACATTAAACAAGATGGACTTAATTGATATTTATAGAGCATTCCATCCAAAAACAACAGAATACACTTTCTTCTCAAGTGCTCATGGAACATTCTCCAGGATAGAACATATTTTGGGTCACAATCAAGCCTTGGTAAATTTAAGAAAATTGAGATTGTATCAAGTATCTTTCCTGACCACAGTGCTATGAGACTAGATATCAATTACAGGAAAAAAACTGTAAAAAATACAAACACATGCAGGCTAAACAATACGCTACTAAATAACCAAGAGATCACTGAAGAAATCAAAGAGGATATCAAAAACTACGTAAAAACAAATGACAATGAAAACATGATGACCCGAAACCTATGGGATGCAGCAAAAGCAGTTCTAAGAGGGAAGTTTATAGCAATACAATCCTACCTCAAGAAACAAGAAACATCTCAAATAAACAGCCTAACCTTACACCTACAGCAATTAGAGAAAGATGAACAGAAAAACCCCAAAGTTAGCAGAAGGAAAGAAATCATAAAGGTCAGATCAGAAATAAATGGAAAAGAAATGAAGGAAACAGTAGCAAAGATCAATAAAACTTAAAGCTGGTTCTTTGAGAAGATAAAAAAAATTGATGAACCATTAGCCAGACTTATCAAGAAAAAAAGGGAGAAGACTCAAATCAACAGAATTAGAAATGAGAAAGGAAAAGTAATAACTAGCACTGCAGAAATACAAAGGATCATGAGAGATTACTACAAGCAACTATATGCCAATAAAATGGACAACCTGGAAGAAATGGACAAATTCTTAAGAATGCACAACCTTCCAAAACTGAACCAGGAAGAAATAGAAAATATAAACAGACCAATCACAAGCACTGAAATTGAAACTGTGATTAAAAATCTTCCGACAAACAAAAGCTCAGGACCAGATGGCTTCACAGGCAAATTCTATCAAACATTTAGAGAAGAGCTAACACCTATCCTTCTCAAACTCTTCCAAAATATAGCAGAGGGAGGAACACTCCCAAATGCATTCCACAAGGCCATCGTCACCCTTATACCAAAAGCAGACAGAGATGCCACAAAAAAAGAAAACTATAGGCCAATATCACTGATGAGCATAGATGCAAAAATCCTCAACAAAATACTAGCATAGAGAATCCAAAAGCACATTAAAAGGATCATACACCATGATCAAGTGGGGTTTATCCCAGGAATGCAAGGATTCTTCAGTATACGCAAATCAATCACTGTGATAAACCATATTAAGAAATTGAAGGAAAAAAACCATACGCTCATCTCAAGAGATGCAGAAAAAGCTTTCAAAAAAATACAACGCCCATTTATGATAAAAACCCTCCAGAAAGTAGGCATAGAGGGAACTTACCTCAACATAATAAAGGCCATATATGACAAACCCACAGCCAACATCGTTCTCAATGGAGAAAAACCGAAACCATTTCCTCTAAGATCAGGAACAAGACAAGGTTGCCCACTCTCACCACTATTATTCAACTTAGTTTTGGAAGTTTTAGCCACAGCAATCAGAGAAGAAAAAGAAATAAAAGGAATCAAAATCAGAAAAGAAGAAGTAAAACTGTCACTGTTTGCATATGACATGATACTATACATAGAGAATCCTAAAGACGGTACCAGAAAACTACTAGAGCTAATCAATGAATTTGGTAAAGTAGCAGGAGACAAAATTAATGCACAGAAATCTCTTGCATTCCTATACACTAATGATGAAAAATCTGAAAGAGAAATTAAGGAAACACTCCCATTTACCATTGCAACTAAAAGAAAAAAATACCTAGGAATAAACCTACCTAAGGAGACAAAAGACCTGTATGCAGAAAACTATAAGACACTGATGAAAGAAATTAAAGATGATACAAACAGATGGAGAGATATATATCACATTCTTGGATTGGAAGAATCAACATTGTGAAAATGACTATACTACCCAAAGCAATCTACACATTCAATGCAATCCCTATCAAACTACCAATGGCATTTTTCACAGAACTAGAACAAAAAATTTCACAATTTGTATGGAAACACAAAAGACCCCGAATAGCAAAAGCAATCTTGAGAAAGAAAAACGAAGCTGGAGGAATCAGGCTCCTCGACTTCAGACTATACTACAAAGCTACAGTAATCAAGACATTATGGCACTGGCACAAAAACAGAAATATAGATCAATGGAACAGGATAGAAAGCCCAGAGATAAACCCACACGCATATGGTCACCTTATCTTTGATAAAGGAGGCAAGAATATACAATGGAGAAAAGACAGCCTCTTCAGTAAGCGGTGCTGGGAAAACTGGACAGCTACATGCAAAAGAATGAAATTAGAACACTCCCTAACACCATACACAAAAATAAACTCAAAATGGATTAAAGACCTAAATGTAAGGCCAGACACTGTAAAACTCTTAGAGGAAAACATAGGCAGAACACTCCACGACATAAATCACAGCAAAATCCTTTTGACCCACCTCCTGGAGAAATGGAAATAAAAACAAACAAATGGGACCTAATGAAACTTAAAAGCTTTTGCACAGCAAAGGAAACCATAAACAAGACCAAAAGACAACTCTCAGAATGGGAGAAAATATTTGCAAATGAAGCAACTGACATAGGATTAATCTCCAAAATATACAAGCAGCACATGCAGCTCAATATCAAAAAACAAACAATCCAATCCAAAAATGGGCAGAAGACCTAAATAGACATTTCTCCAAAGAAGATATACAGATTGCCAACAAATGCATGAAAGTATGCTCAACATCACTAATCATTAGAGAAATGCAAATCAAAACTACAATGAGGTATCATCTCACACCAGTCAGAATGGCCATCATCAGAAAATCTACAAACAATAAATGCTGGAGAGGGTGTGGAGAAAAGGGAACACTCTTGCACTGTTGGTGGGAATGTAAATTGATACAGCTACTATGGAGAACAGTATGGTGGTTCCTTAAAAAACTAAAACTAGAACTACCATATGACCCAGCAATCACACTACTGGGCATATACCCTGAGAAAACCATAATTCAAAAAGAGTCATGTACCACAATATTCATTGCAGCTCTATTTACAATAGCCAGGACATGGAAGTGTCCATCGACAGATGAATGGATAAAGAAGATGTGGCACATATATACAATGGAATATTACTCAGCCATAAAAAGAAACGAAATTGAGTTATTTGTAGCAAGGTGGATGGACCTAGCGTCAGTCATACAGAGTGAAGTAAGTCAGAACGAGAAAAACAAATACTGTATGCTAACACACATACATGAAATCTTAAAAAAAAAACAAATGGTTCTGAAGAACCTAGGGGCAGGACAGGAATAAAGACGCAGACATAGAGAATGGACTTGAGGACAGGCAGAGGGGGAAGGGTAAGCTGGGATGAAGTGAGAGAGTGGCATGGACATATATACACTACCAAATGTAAAATAGATAGCTAGTGGGAAGCAGCTGCATGGCACAGGGAGATCAGCTCAGTGCTTTGTGACCACCTAGAGGGGTGGGATAGGGAGGGTGGGAGGGAGACGCAAGAGGGAGGGGATATGGGGATATATGTATACATATTACTGATTCACTTTGTTATACAGCAGAAACTAAGACAACACTGTAAAGCAATTATACTCCAATAAAGATGTTAAAAAAATAAATAAAAATAAATTAAGAAAAATAAATAAATAAATCTTCGAAATCTGAAGTGTATTTTAAGCTTAAAGCATGTCTCAGTTCAGACTAATCACACCTCAAATGATTAATAGTCATATGTGTCTGGTGGCTACCCTATTGTTCAACACAGATGTAACCGGGACTTGAGAACAATTAAAGAACAATCGGGATATAAGAGAGGAAATAGGAGATAAGATGAAGACATGAATACCCCCCCACCGAGTTCATGAAAATAGACCCACAATTAGAAATACAAGAGTGAACTTTCAGAACAGAATAAAGAAAACCCTAAAAGAGTCCAGAAAAGAAAAAAAGATTATCAACATAGGAATGAAAAATCAAATTGAGATCAGACTTGTTGTTGGCAAGACCAAATGCTGGAAGAAAAAGGGTTAATTTCTGTAGAAAATTTATTTGGGATCAGGAATTCTCTGCTCAGACAAATCATCATTTGATGTTGAGGTGAAAATAAAACTGAGACACTTTCTGAAATCTTTGCAAAACTAACTCTCTCCCATAGTCAGGTTTGGCCTGGATCCAAGCTTGACTTTTACAGCACTAAGTACTCTGCTGGCCAAAGAAATCCCTCCAGATTCTAAGAGCTAAGTGTCAATTTAGACCATTCTAGCGAGGCCCCTAGGAGTAGCCATAATTCCTCCATGAACTGAAAACCCACCCCAGCACGTGAGGTTGTGAGAGAAGAGAAATGAGATAGTCCCAGGAAGAATCATGGCAGCTCTGAGCCACCCAGACCAATTGCCCATTGAAGTCAGGAAGGCTTTCTATAGCCTCCCCTTCAGACTGTTCTGCTTGAATGCCTCCAGCCTCTCACTACTCCTGAGACAGGCTGCTCCACTGTCTGTTGGGCAGTCTTCCTATTGGAAAGCCCTTTGTGTTGAGCTAAAAATTTATTTCCCTATATCTTAGGAATAAAAGAATTACATAATTAGGAGGGAAGTCAAAATCACCTTAGTTCATTCAATTCCCTCATTTAAAAGATGAAGAAGTGGAGGCCCAGAGAGGGAAAGTGATATCCCCAAAGTCACACACCACAGGTGTGGTCCAGCTGGCGCTACTGGTATTTGACCTGTGCTTCTAGGCTGGCCAGTGACCTTCCAACATGGGGAGCTTTCCATGATGATGGAGTGGAGAGATTTTTCAGGGTCATGGTCAAAGCAATAAAAGTGGGACATCACCTCTGTACTGTGGCCCAGAGGCTGGCTTTATAAAATAAAGTGCTCTGAACTGAAGGTTCTGCCCCAGAAAGGAACCTAGAGATTTATATCTATTCCTGAAGACACCGCCCCAGCTTTGTGCTGTCCGTTCTGTCTTTCCACTGAAAAGTCCAGCACCAGGTATTTGGAGCACAAGAAGGCAGCTCACGAGGAAAAAAAAAAAAAAAAGTCAGGAGCTGTAAGGAGCCCTGAATCCCTTTTTCTCATTCAAATAAGGAGCTGCTGGAAAAAAGAAGATAACACATCAAACAGTCCTCAAACAATCAGCAGCTCCCATAGGTCTGCAGGAATCTGGGTTAAGACACCCCCCTTACTTACAGCAGACAGGCCTGACCTGGTTCAAGGTTTCCCTGGGAAACAATCACCAAAACTGCCTTGCTGAGAATAAATAGCAGAGCTGCCCAAGGCAAGATAGCCAACAGGGCAACAGGGCCACGGGTCATGCCTTCCTCCCAGGAGGTCTGAGGGTTTTGGGGCATCATATTCTTCATAATGTATTCACTTTAAAGGTCTGTATGAATGCAGACTGGATGGTAAGGGCATCAGGGGGCCCATCCAAGTCCACGTGGCTTACCTGGACTCAGAGCCTGAACCACACACGGCATCACCATAATTGAGACCAACCGTACACTAGCCATCCTGCATCATCCCACCATCCCCGAATCAGCCCAACAAAGCTAGTATTATTGTTATGCTCATTTCTGAGCTAAGACTCAGAGCAGTTAAGTAGCTTGGCTGAACATTCAGCATTAATAACATCTTACTGTGTGTAAGGTCATATGAGTTATCTCCAAATCAGAACCTCTTTGGGAGTGAAGGGATACAATAATTATGCCAGGAATACAGGCATACTTCAGGGCTGTCCAGAGCTCACCAGGAAGTGTGGTCGCTCACCTATGTTATGTGCCAGGCATGCTTCTGAATGCTTTGTATGTATTAGCTCATCACATCCTCATATACCATTATCCCCATTTCACAGATAGAAAAGTCAAGGCACACAGCTCTGAAGTGGTAGACCCAGGATTTGAACCCGAGCCACCAAGCTCCTAGTCCCATGCTCTAACCATTATGCAACACTGCCTCTCCTGGACCCAGGATGCGTACTCAAATGGGGCTGATCTGTCCACACCACCATATTCCCTCCTCTCTGCTCAACAATGCTAGTTTATAGCCTGCTAATTCAACATGTTATGGTTCATACAGGGCTGGGTATTAGCATGAAAGGCTGAAACTAAGAGAAATCCTGTGGAGCCCAGGCAAGGTCTTCTCAATAAAACCAGCAACATCCAGTTCTATCTTCTCCTTCAATTCCGGTTCCCAGAGAACCACAACACTGTCACATCTCTTGGGAAGGCCATTCATTCCTTCCCACATCCATATAACACAGTTCTGGATAGACACTTCACCCCTGATGTACCCCGAGAGGTAGGCCTGTGCCAACTGCATCAGTGGGCCCCCTTGTTCTATGGCTGCATGGTGGGCTCAGCCAATGGGAATTGAGTCAAGAGGACAGAGAACGAGAGATGGGTGAGGTAGGGTCCTCATTCCCCTGCTCTCCCCTGCAGGTGGCCAGGGGCTGGCCCCAGCTCCTGCCAGGCAGCCCTCTCCATGCTCTAGCAGCCCCTCCCTCCCCTGGCCGCTCAGGCCCGGGGGTTCTAATGTCTCCCCGCTGGCACTAGCCCACAGTACTGCCCTACCCCATGTGGCTTCTTTCCATCTTGCCCCCACCTTTGTATACTGTACCTTTACTAGCACCAATAGACCAATTTGAACATGCCAACAACTTCCTACCAGTCTGTTGAGGAAACCAACAGGAAAGTAGACAATTTACTCATTCAAAAAATACCTTGAATTTGAACTATGGGCCCGGTAGTGTGCTAAAACCTGGGGATTGACTATAAAAAACAAACAAACAAAACCAAAACCAGACACAGTTAATATCCTTCCGGATCTTACAGTCTGGTAGGAGCAACAATAAATCCCAGAGACAGGTGCAAAATGCCAGCTGCAAGCACTGCAGGGGAGCAATGCAGGATGCCAGGAGAGGTGGCCTTGGAGGGCACTGACCTGGCTGGGAGGTCAGGAAGACATAAAGGACATCCTGATGGCATTGTACAAGGCCACTGGGAGGACAGGGAGAAGGTCTTGGTACCTGACTCAGCCCAAGGGTGGAGGAAAGGCAGCCCCAACAAAGCAAAGGCACATGGAAAAGCAAAGTAAGAGGCCTGGGAGAGACAGGTGCTACCGGAGCTCAGCCGCAGGGTGGGGGGTGGAGGGAGGAGATGTGTAAAATGAGGCAGAAGAGCAAGGCAGGGATGAGACCAGCAAGGCCCCTGTGGGCCATGCAAAGGCTTGTGGACCTCACCTGGTCCCAGTGCCTCAAAATCTTAGCCAGGAAGACCGTCCTAATGTCAAACCCAGTCTTGCGGTGAAAGGCTGCAGGAGGAGTTCTCCCAAACCTGCAGCTGAGTGTTGTCTTGGCTGCATTTTGGGCAGCAGCTGCCTGAATGCCTTTGACCTTAGAGGCTGGAGGCTGAAGAGGGCTCTGGGGCCAGCCCATGTGGGTTTAGATCCTGTTCCCACCTACCAACTGGGTCAGCCTGGGTCAACTTCTTGGTGACCTAGAGTCCTTCCCTGTAAAGTAGACATGGTAACAATCCATGCCTTGTAGGACGTCGTGAAGTTGGAAAGTGATGCAGTTTAAGGAGTGCTAAGCATCCTGCCTGGCATGGAGAAAGGGCTTGGTAAGCGTGAGCTATTATGATCATCATTATGAAACTCCATGCAAGGGCTTGGAAAAAATCCCACCCAAAAAATGCCTCCTCAAACAGGGATGCTCATGGAAAGCCATGCAGAGGTTATTAAATGTTTGATAAGGACCACTGCCTGTTACTCAAGAGTCTTACCTTTTTTTTAAGCCCTGGGTGATCTAATTAGTAATGGTTTTCAAAGCAAGTGGTCCTTGAATCTCTCCTGCTGCCATTTAAACAGGAGGCATTTCTGCTGGCCCAGGGCCTCTGCAGAAGTTGTGTCTCCAAGTACAAGAGCTCACAGGGAGTTCTTGGGAATGATTCAGGAACAAAATGGCATTTTGTGCAGGCGGATGTTTTGCAATAATTAAGTGTAGTCCCTGGACATAAAAATTAAGAGCTGCTGAAAATAAAAATCTTGAGAGGAACTGCAATTTCTGGGACAGCTACTCCCTTTGGGGGGAAGAAAATGATGTCTTTACCAAAACGTTGGCTGAAATAAATAATAGATTAGATCCAGAAGAGCTGGGTTTGAGTTCTTACTCAGCATTTACTGAAATATTTATTGAACATCTAGTACATGCTAGGTACTGGGACACATTAAACCAGAGAGGCAGCACATGTATCATTAAAGAGCTAGGACATCTGAGTCACACATCAAGTCCAATCTTGATTTTGCCTCTTGCTGCTTGAGTGACCTTGGGCAACCTCTTAGCTCTCTCAGCCTCCATTTTCCATCTGTGAAATGGGAAGGGGCCTTGGGCAGAACGTTGAGCCACACCTTCATTTCCAAACACGGCAGCCTAATGAACAGGAGGCAGCAGAGCTTCTGAGAAGATGCTTCCAGAGATGTAGAAGGGAAACCAGGAGACCATGGGAGGTATCACTGAAACAGGAAAGAGGTTGATTCCAAACAGAAGAAATATTCCATGATGTCAAAGGCAACAGAGAGGTTTGGGGGTAAGGCTTGAAAAGCCAACACTGGATTTCAGTACAGGAAGGTTCCATCTTGCAGAAAATGTCCCAACTGCCCTCCTTCCCCAAGCAGGACAGCTTTCAATCACCTGACATTGCCATAGTCCTTTGCTCTTTCTATTCCCTGCCTGTAGGAAGCAGAATAAGGGCCACCCGAAGAAATCAGTTCTTAGTCCCTGGAACCTGTGACTGGTACCTGATATGGGAAAGTGGTCTTTGCAGGTGTAAAGTTAAGGATCTTGAGATGAAGAAGATTATCCTGGATTACCTAGGTAAGTAATAAATACCATCACAAGTGTCCTTATGAGAGGCAGAGGGATTCTTGACACATACACACAGAGGAGAAAGAGGCAATGTGACCGCAGAGGCAGAGGTTGGAGTGATGCAACCACAAGCCAAGAAATGTCTGGAGCCACCAGAAGCTGGAAGAGGCCAGGAACAGATGCTCCCCTGGAGCCTCAGAGGAGAGCATTGCCCTGTTGACACCTGGATTTTGGACTTCTGACCTCCAGAACTAGGAGACAATACATTCCTGCTGTTTTAAGCCACCAAGTTTATGGTAATTTGTTACAGCAGCCCTAGATAACTAATACACCACCTTATTTTAAAATATGAAACATGTTTAGTAGGGGCCAGTTACAGCCCTAGCATATAGGGTTATGGATTAAGACAGATGAAGAAAGTGTTATATTACCTTCAGGAGTATAAAACCTTGGCCAGTTAGGAGCTTTGACATGTACTGTGGAGCACAGAGGCAGAGATCATGGGTCTTTTGGAATATTGATTCAACAACTATTGAGACCTTACTAGATGCCAAGAATTATCCTCAGTACTACAGGGGTAAGTGAAACAATTCCAATTTTCTACAGTGAGTATAAGCATAAGTAATACTATTGATCACTATATTGGCAGACTTGTGTTCATAATCTCTCTTAATCCTTAGAACTATTAATTTTATCCCCATTTTATGGATAAGGAAAAGGAGAAGTAATTTATCCAAGGTCACACAGCTAAGAAGAGGAGCATCCTATTTTGGAATCTGGACTCTTCACCACTCCATTATGCACTTTATGATTGAGGAAATAAAAACCTTGTGTTCAAAGAGATTTCTGCTCTTCTATCAATAAGACTGTGGTAAGCAGATTAAAGGCACTTAAATCATGACATGAGGGATTCAGGTTAGCCAAAAGAATGTTCTTCTTGATAGAAAAGCACCAGAAACTGCTGATCAGGGAAAGAATACAGAAAGGCTAACTCTGGATTTATTTAAAAATAGGAGAGTTTCATCTGTCTGAGTGACTTTCCCCAAGGAGGCAGGAGCCCAGATGGTCTGTCCAGTACCATGTGACCCCTCTTGCTGCTGGAGACAGGCCTTCCATGGAAATACCCAAGACCTGTCACTGTGCTTCCTCAGGGGTCAGATATGGGTGATCCAGCAGAGAGGGGGCCAAAGCAAGCCCAGGAACCATCACCAATGTCTGTGGACCATATCGCCACCTCCTTCCCCAACTCAGGTGGCCTTTGCCATTAGCATTCTGGTTCCCAATATCTCAGCTCACGCCACACACTGGGTCCATAAAATAAGTCTCTCTCTCTCTCTCTCTTTCTCTCTCTCTCTCTCTCTCTCACACACACACACACACACACACACAGAGACCACAACACTGAAGGCAAATGTTGTTTAAAAAAAATCATCCTGAGGCACAGTTGTGTTAAAAAAATAATAATTCCCACTATGATTGTGAATATGCTTTTAGGTCGATCATATATTGCTGTATATATTGTGAGGTGATGTTAGTAGGTGCATATGAATTGTTTTATTTCTATCTTTCAGATTTTCTCTTTTGGGTAGATTGAGCCTGTCTTTGCTCTTACTATGAAACGTTTCACCTTATACTTAGTAATGTCTTTTGTCTTAAGGTCTACATTGTCTTATATTAACAAAATGACACTAGCTGTCTTTTGGTTAGTATTTGCACGGTATATCCTTTTCTATCATTTTACTGTAAATCTTTCTGTACCTTATATTTAAGGTATATCTCTTGTAAGAGCATAGCGTTAGATTTTCTTTTTTTGTTGTTGTTAATTAGAATATCTTATCTATTTACATATATAATGTAATTATTAATATATCTGTTTAAATCAATTATCTTCTTATTTGTTTTCTATTTGTCAAACTGTTTTCTATTTCTTATTCTATGTTTTCTTGCCTTCTTTTTGATGTATCAAGCATTTCTTATTATATTTATTCCTCTATTAGCTTTTTAGTTACATTTTCACTCTTCTATTAGTATTTACCATAGAGATGATGACATGCATCCTTGACTTACTAGAGTCTAATATAAATGATTACTTTTAACCCTTTGTGGACAATTCAAGATATTTATAACATTAAATCCCTTTGACTTCACTAACTTTTGTGTAAATATGGGTATGTATTTTAATTTTACATATAAACAACTTTATTGAGGTATATTTTACATATCATAAAGTTCATCAATCTACAATTCAATGATTTTTAGTAAGTTTTTACAAGTGGTAAAACCATCATCATAAATTAGTTTTAGAGCACTTTATTCCCCCAATAAAATCCTCCATTAATTTAGAGTTAATCTTCATTCCTATTCTTAGTTCTAGGCAACCACTGATCTACTTTCTGTCTTCTGTCTCTATGAATTTGCCTTTTCTGGACATTTCATATAAATGGAATCACAATGTGTGGTCTCTTGTGTCTGGCTTCTGTCATAATGTTTTTGAGGTTTATTCATGATATAGCATGCGCCAATAGCTCATTCTTCTTTATTGCCAAATAGTATTCCATTGTGTGATACACCACATGTTGTCTATCCATTCACCAGCTAATGGACATTTATGTTGTTTCTACTTTTTGACTATTTTGAACAATGCTGCAATAAACATCCACATAAAAGTCTTTGTGTGGTCACTTGTTTTCTCTTGGGTAGATACATAGAAGTGAAATTGTTGAGTCATGTGATAGTCTTATCTTTAACTTTTTGAGAAACTGCCAAATTATTTTCCAAAGTGGCTGCACCAATTTACATTCTGACCAGCAATGTATAAAGGTGTTCACTTCTCCAGATCCTTATCAACATTTGTTATCATCTGTCTTATCTATTATAGCCATTCATTGTGAAATAGTGTCTCATGTTGACTTGAATTTGCATTTCCCTAAGGACTAATGATGTTGAGTATCTTTTCACATGCTTATTAGCCATCTGTATATCTTCTTCTATATACCATATAGGCTTCTTTTTCGATTGTGTTATCTTTGCATATATTATTTTATAAAATCAGCATGTATTTAGATTTCCCCATAGCTTCCCTTTGTATTGCTCTTCATCCCTTCCTGCATTTCTGCTCTTCTTTCTGGGATCATGTTTCTTCTGCCTGAAAACTCTCTTTGTTAATATGTCTTTTAGTATGGTCTGCTGGCAACAAATTCTCTAGATTTTTGTTTATCTGAGAACACCTTTATTTCACCATTGTGTTGTAAGGTTATTTTCTCTAGATATGGAGCTCTAAGTAGCTATTATTTTCTTTCTGTGTTTTAAAGATATTGTTCCAGTGTCTTCTGACTTTCACCATGTCTTTAGAGAAGTCAGCTGTTTGTGTTGTTGCTCATTGGAAGATTCTGAATTCCTCTTTGTCTTTGGTTTTCTTTAGTTGTAGAAAAATGAATCTAGGGTAGTCTTTTTGTTTAATCTGCTTGGGATGTATAGGGCTTCTTGGGCTATTGCTTGATACTGTTTACCAGTTTGGAAAATTCTTGGCTGGTATCTCTTCAAATACAGCTTCTGCTCCACTGTCTCTCTCTTCTCATTTCAAGACTTCAATTTTATATATTAGATCTTTTCACCATGTCCCTTATACTCTTCTCTGTATTTTCCATCAGTTTTTCTCCTTACGCTTCAGTGTGTGCATTATCTATTGATCTTCCAAGTCACTAATCTTCTTTTGTGCTGTGTCTAATCTGTTGTTATACCCATATTGAGTTAATTTCAGCTAAAATATTTTTCAGTTCTTCATCAGTTGTCATATGACTTTTTTTTAAAGAGATTCTAGTTCTCTGATAAAATTCTCCAACTTTTATCTTATTAGGCATATTAATCATAGTTATTTTAAAGTCCATGTCTAAATAACTCCAAGTCTCTGTTGTGGATTTTGGTCATTTGTCCCTGTTTCCTAGCATTCCTGGAATTTTTTATTGAATGCAAAATATTGTGTATGAAACACAATGAATATAATTTGAGGCTCTGGTGAAGCATAGGTTCCTCCAGAAAGGATTTACTTCTCTTTGGAGTAAAGCAGAGGCAAATCACCTGAATTCAGTTGAGGACTGAGGAGTTTGAAGCCAGGCTTCAATCTCTTCTGAGGGCTGCTCTATTTTAAATTTACTTGAGTTCCTACTATATCACCATTCCAGGACACCAACTGGAAATCCGTGTGTTTACCAGAGACCCTCTTCCTTGGCAGACCCAGATTTCAATATTTGTCTCCCAGACCCAGGAGACTGCCAAAATTCCTGCTTGGTCTTCCAGCCTTTTGACTATTGCTTTCTGCTTAGCTTCTTATCCTCTCAGCTTTATGCAACTGTCAAACACCTTTAAGAGGAAGACAGAGCTGAATATTGGACTAACATCATTGGGCTTCTCCTCTCTCCAGGACCCTGGGTCCCTAAGTTCTAGCTGCTTTGGTAGCTCTTTGATGTTCTCAAATGCATGAATTTTGTTGTAGATGGTGATGGTGATGGTGGGGTAGTAGTGGTGGTGGGTTTTATTTTTATTTGGGACTAGTTTTTCTAGTTGTTCTCAGTGGGAACATTTGTCTGCAACAAGTTTCTTTTCCATTACTGGTAAGAAAATCTGAAACACAGCTGTGCTCATTCTAAAGTTCCATTTGCTGCCAAAACTCCAGAACACAGAGTCCCCAGGAGAGGATGCTTCCTGGGAAAGAATCCGCAAATCCCATTTGCTTTACCTAGGCACTTGCCAAACAATCACTGTCCCTGACTTGACTTGGCAAGGTTCAGGGCTGCTGGTATGAGGGCTGAGCAGAGAGGAAGGCTGTCTAATCTAAATATGAATCTTAGTGTGGGTGAACATGTACATTTGAGGACCACCAGTCTCCTAAGCTGTGCCCTATTCATCTCCAGCACTCAGCAAATATCTGACAAAGGCAAGTGGTGGGGAGGGGGGTTGAAAGAGTGTGTAAGTATGAAAGAGCCCAGCCTTCCCTATGTAGTAATGGTTGACCACGCAGATTTTCCCCACTTAACATCACAGATGCATCTCAGACCTTTGGGGCATAAATAAAATTCATACTAATCAGATATTTCAGATGAAGTCCATTTAAGAATCTTTTTAACAACTCATTCTGCAAATTTTTAAAAAAATTGAACCCAAATAATCCCCTATTAAGAATAGCAGCTAAAATTTTTTCAACTCCAATCACATATATTTTTTTCTAGTAATCTTTCAAGTCACTAATCCTCTCTTCTGCTGTGTCTAACCCATATATTGAGTTCATTTCACTTACAGTATTTTTCAACTGTAGAGTTATCATTGATTCTTTTTTATAGATTCTAATTCTCTGATAAATTATCTGATATGTATATATTATCAGAGAACTAGAATGTATATATATATATATATCTTGTTGAACCTTCACAGTTTTGAGAAAGATGTATAAGTAATTATGCCCATTCTAGAGATGAGGAAACTGGGGCTCAGAGATGTGAAGTGGCTTGCCCAAAGCTGCAGTCAGTAGTATCATGGTCAGCTGGTCAGCTATTAAATTCAACTCTAACTCCAAAGTTCATATTTCATCTACTATCCCATGCTGTAAATTCTGATATGTATATCCTGGGTTTTCTTAATTCAAGGTACAACTACCCATTTGTTTAGGACTTATAGACCAGCTGGTACTCTCTACTAGAAATGCAACTTCCCAAAAAGGAGCTGGAGCTCAGTGCACCAGCTCCCCAACCTGTTCACACCTCTCTTCCACAGATCTAAGCCATAGAATGACATCCCCAAAGGTAAACTTCTTGGACAAAGTCCAGTAAATTCTCTTGAGTTGATTGGTGGCAGCATAGAACAGCAGTTAAGGGTACAAACTCTGTTGCCAGACTGCCTGGATTTGAAATCTCAGTTTCTATTCTTTCTAGCTCTGGCACCTTGCACAAGTCTCTTGCACCCTTAAAGTCTCACTTTCTGATAAGAAAATGAGAATTAAAATAGTTCAACTTGTTGGGAGGAATAAATAACCTAATATATAAAATGCTTATCATATGTAAGTACTGAAGGATTATTACTATACTAATTCAATTCCATTTCCTCTCAAAGTGAAAACAGTCATTGAACATCTGCTAAGATCAGCCCTCCTGCGCTGGCTTGTGGGACAAGATTGTTGAGGAAGACCCAGTTTCCATTTTCAAGGAGCTCTCGGTCGCTCAAAGGAGATAGATGAGTGAACACAAAGAGAGAGTGAGTCTTGCTCAAGGACTGAATACAATGTCTGGGAGCCCAGTGGTGAGAGTAACTCCTTCCAATTTCAGGTCTTAGAAGACAGAAAGGATTTCAAAAGGAAAAAAAAGAAAAAAGAGAAGGAAACAGCAAACAAAATGCACAGTCACACAAAACTGCACATCTGGACAGGCCAATGAGAGTCTGGCATGACTGGAGGGTAGGATTTAGAGAGAAAAACCATGTTCTCCTCCCAGGATCCATGCAGGGAGGTTTGCCCAGATGTGTACACCACCTGCTCACTTATCCTACAGGAATGTTGCGGACTTCGGCAAAAGCACAACTGACATTAAATTTATAGGTAATGACTTTCTGCTAGCTGAGTTGCAGACTTCTCTTTCCCACCACCATTTCTAGGCAGCACTTTCCGGAAGCTTCCTCCAAGAGTGAAGTCTCGAGGTGGTGGCTCCACCCACACACACACAACCATGCTTCTGTGAGTCTAGAGAGAATTCATTGCTGCTTATCTTCTAGGCATCTACACAGAGAAACACCTACATTATCTAAAAGGATTGGTACAGACTATGTCCATGTATTCAAAGACGGGGGCGGGGTGGGTATTCTTGGTAATTTTATTTTCCTTCTTTTGACCTCAGACTAGCTCCCTCTTGGCATCCAACACATCTTTGGCCTCAGATTACATTAAGAATTCATTCATTCATTTCCATGCAGTGGTTAAGGGTATCAGCCTTATAGTCACGCAGACGTGGGGTAAAAGGGTTTATTTGCCACTAACCAGGTGTGTGACTTTGGGAAAGTTACTCACCTTTCTGAACACCAGTCACCTCCCTGGGTCACATCAGTCAAATGAGCCTGCCACTTTGCGAACACTTATTCTCATCATTAAAAGGTCTTTCAACAAACCATTAGCATGTTAGCCCTGGGAGGGCAAGATTGGGTTTGTTCAGCTGTGCCTCAATGCCGGGAACTGAGTCAGGCACAAAGCTGCGTTTAGCAAACGTTTACCAAATGAATGAATGAGCATTTACTACATGCTAGACCCTGCCAGACTCCATGGGTAATTTTTTAATTAAAAAAAAAAATGCTATTTGGGGTCAAGATGGGACCCTGGAGCAGAAAGAATACACTGATGGAAAAACTGGTGAAATCCAAATAAAGCCTCGAGTTTACTTAGTACTGTACCAGTGCTGGTTTCTTAGTTTTGACAAAGCACTACAGTCATGTAAGATGACATCAGAGGAAGTAGAATGAGGGCTGTATGAAGACTCTCTGTACTGTCTTTGCAACTTTTCTGTAAATCTAAAGTTATTCCAAAATAAAATATTTATTTTTAAAAACAGTATCCCTTCCCACTATCTTTTTTCAAATGGACTTCTTATTTTGGAATACACTGATAAAATGACTAAGTGAGGCTCCACCGTAATGATTATGTCAGAATGAAAGGACTCAAATAGGATCAGAAATTGTATATATGGCACCATCCTTCCCAGGTATTAGAATAGTCCAGTCCTGATGTCAAACACTTATCAACAAACACATATTGCTGGTGATTACAAGCTCAGGCACTGGAGACAAACTGCCTGGGTTCGAATCCTGGCTCTCCCATTTACTACCTGTGTTACTATGACCAAGTAACTCATCCCCCCTGGGTCTCCATTTCCTTATCCATGAAATGGAGATCAAAACGGTGCCTATCATGAGGATAATAGGAAAATCATTCAGTTAATACATTTAAAATCTCGGGAATCATGTCTGGTACATATAAGTGAAGATAAACTAGTTAATAATCTTATACCTTCTTCTATAAATGAGTTGTTAGATGTAAAACAATCTGTACATCTCTATAAGATGTTTCATATAAATACATTTACCAATCAGAAAATTTAACTGTGAGAATTTGCATCCTGATTTTTGGTTCTGAAATAGCTCAGTCTAAGCCACACATAATATGCCAGGAGCTAAACACACACACACACACACACACACACACACACAGAACAGTCATTAGCGATTGTCCATGTTTTTGATTATCCACACCCTTGATCTTGGCTCATTAGTTTGCATAATGGGGAAGTGGGGATGCTGCCTTAGGGCATGATTGCTTCCAGTTTAAGCTTCTCTGAGACTTCAATGCTAAGCCTCAATCCAGCACCTTTCAAGAAAGAGACAGGTGTCCGTGTGCACACAAACATGCACACACATGCTCCTCTTGCTGAAAACATCAGCAATTCCCAAAGCAGCAATTTGCTCCAGTCACACCTAGCCAGGTTTTCCTGCACCACAAAGCACAGCAATTAAAACACGTCAGGAAAGCTGCAGTGGTACTGAACCATTAAAGTCATGTAATAAAAATATGGTGACTGCTTTTATTTTATGGAAACAATCATTTCCTTAAATTTTGCAATTCACTACATTAATTGGCAAAATTGAATTCTTCTAGCATGAACAGAGATGAATGGCCCTTCGTTATTTAATCAGGAGAAAACCAAAGATCCTGTACACAGATGTTCTGACCATAGGATTTTACTGGAAACCTGAAGAAGCTGCTTCTTGCTTCACTGAAGTCCAGACAAAGAAAGGAGGTTTTGCAGGGTGGGGAAGGCACTAAAAGATCAAGCACAAGGCCTTGGAGTAGATCTGTGGGATTTATCTTGGCTGGCTGGAGAAGCGGGCAGGGCAGGCAGTCCAGGACTCCCTAAGGACCACCAAGAGTTTTCTCTTTCCAACCTATCACTGGGTGTCTGTCATGTACCAGACCCCAGGGACGCAGAGACTGTTAAATAAAGCACTTCCTTTGTTCTAGAATAGCAGTTCTGGCAAACTCCTATAAACCCTGCAAAGCCCAGGCCAAATGTTACCACCAAGGTAAAACCTTCTCCAAACTCCTAGGCTGAGTCGATGACTGTCACGCTTTGCTTGTGCTTCAAGTATAGCACATTAATTCATCTGCCTATCAACAAACTCCCCCACAAGACTGGGACCTATGAGGGCAGGGACTCACAGTGTGTCTGTTTTCCCCAAGCCTAGCACAGCACCTGTCACATAGTAGGTATTCAATGGAAGAGGGGGCAAGAAAAAGGAAAGAAGGGAGAGAAAGAAATTGATTTAGCAGACCCCATTGTATCAGTCAACTATTGCTACGGTAATGCCACGTAACAACCCCAAAAACCAGTGACTTAACAAGCAGCATTTATTTCTCACTTGTGGATTTGTACACAGGCTGTGTACTGCTGCTGTGGCTCAGTTTAGCTTCTGGCTGCAGGTTGAGTTTAGATCAAATGCATGGAGAAACAGCTTCCCAGGGCATGTTCTCGTCGTGGCACATAGCAGAAAGGTGAGAATCCAGCCCCTGAAAGTCTCTGCTTGAATCACTTCCACTAATATTTCATTGACCAAAGTCACGTGGCCGAGTCCAACATCAAATAGTTGGTGGGGGCAGATATTCCCTCTTCTGTACTGGGAGGCATACCAAAGTCACGTGGTAAAGAGTGTGGCTATATGATGTATAGGAACAGCAGAGGGGAATAATTCAGAGTTAGACTCCAAAATCAGATTGCCTGAGTTCAAATCCCGGCTCCACCCCCCTGAGATTGTAACCTTATGGAAGTGACTCAAACAGTTAGTGCCTCAGCTTCCCCATCTGTCAAACTGACACAACAATAATACCTAATTCTGAGGGCTGCCATGAGGATTTAATGCAACAATCCATGCAAAGCATTTAGCATGGGATCTAGTCATGGCAAGGGCCCAATGTTAGCCATTAGTTTAATCCTCTCTCTTCTCCACACTGGATCTTCTCCCGGAAAATAGAAAACACCAGACGCTCCCCAGCCCCCAGCCCTCACCTATGCCAAGCCTCCTGTGGCCAGATTCCCCAGTTTCCCCTAATTGGCCCACCTATTTTAACTCATTAATACAATCCCTTTATTAACCATAAGGAAATCTTTAGTAGCTGCTCAAAGTACCCTTGGTCGTCAGGCTCACATCAGGCACCATCGCCCGGGGCTGACATTGATGCAAGCGTCACCAAAGTCATTCTGCCCATAAAGAAGGTGTCCCGATGATGGATGGCTGCAGGCTTCTGAGCTGCAGTGTGCCTCCAGGACAATCCATCTCTTCCTTGGAAGCCAGAATGCAGTCATGAAGATAAAGATCTCACGGTGGGAGTCAACTTCACTCCTAGATGAATGCATGGGCTATGTCTACAGCCTGAGTTTGTAACTGCACTGAATCGAGACAAAGACATTCAAGATAAAATGTGGGCAGGTGCCTCGCAGGTACCACTCCTGGGCCCCCTTAATTAGAATTGAAGACTGTTGAAGCAGAGCCTACCTCAGTCATCACTGACCCAGACCTAGTAGACAATCCAGAAAGCTAATTACCAGGAGAAGTGTCTACAATCACACAGCTAGTTTGAGGGCAGAAAAAAAGGATTTGAATCTATCCCCAGTCAGGGCTCTTTTGCAAAAATTAGATATCAAGAGAAAAAAAAAGAAGAAAGATTTCCTCAAATGGAGTCTTTTTTTGCCCCAAAGCATCTACTCATTCAAAAATTAAAGGTCGCAATATCTTATTAGAGAGTGATGCTTAGCTTACTTTGAAGACGTCTCCTAACTGGAAGGCCACCCCTCCAAAAACAAATGCCCACATATGCCCTCAGCTGTCACCACCACGCAGAGCCTTGCTGGATGAATATTTTATTCAGGACAAGAATCATGTTTTCTAATATTTTAAATTATATTAGTCACGCATAGTACTGACACTGGTGTCCTGGACATGGTGAGTTTCTAAACTCTACTTCCAAACTTGTTTTTTCCTGATTTGCAGTTCAGAAAACTAGCAACAAGCATGGTCCTAGGAGCAGTACTGATGCTGTGTGACCCTGGGCAAGTCATGTACCCTCTCTAATCTCAGTGTCATCAGAACAATAGGGGAAGAGAAATCGTTCCCAACTAGTAGGGATCCAAGATGGCACACAAAGTGTTGAGTATACAACAGTCCTCAGTTTAAGCTGTGATATGTGATTATCATCATCATCTGTGACCCTAACAGGACCCAACACAAGGCGTGACACAACAGGGTCTCTACCCAGGTTAACAACATGGGAAAGCCCTTCCAGAAGCAGCACAGATGCCGCAGTTGACAGAGCCACAGGCAGCTATTTTGCAGAAAGCTGATCTTCCCCAGTGGCCTGAGCCATGCAACCTCTGACCCCGCCATGGGAACATGTCCTCTGGTTCCTGCAAGTGTGTGCAGTTCAGCTCTGTGGCTGAGAGTCTGAACCCTGAGCACCCCAGGCCACTTCCCATCATGGCGACTTTGCGTTCCCTCTGCCCCTGCTGGGCGCCCTCCCCCTGAATCTTCATGGGACTGGATCCCTCTCATCGCTCATGCTTCAGCCTAAATGTTTACCCTTGTAAAGCAGCCGCTGAGCACCCTGTACACAGCAGTCGCTTCCACCCACACACGTCCAGTCTGCTCTCAATCACCCTGTTTTATTTGCTGCATAACCTTCTCAATATCTGAATATGGGTTTCCTTTTGGCTTCCGCACTCAGATGTAAGCTCCATGAGGGCAGAGACCTTCTCTGTCCTGTATCTACTGTATTCCTCATGCCTAGAAAAGTGCCTGGCTTGAAGCAGACCCTCAACCAAGATTTGCTGAATGAAACAGTGAAGTTGGGACTTGACACAGGTCTGTCTGATGCAAAGACCAAAGGCTTAACCCACCCACCCCAGTTCTTTTCCCAGCTGTTCTTACCTAGCCTGCTGATGTGATGCATGAACAAATTACTCCCCTCTGCTAGAAACCTATCAGGTGTCTGCAAACAGCTCCCAGGACCCGTTTTACATTTTCTCTGCAATGTCCCATCCTACTCAGCTGTGTCCTACACAGAAAGGTTTCCAGACCTGCCTCTAGGTCCCTGTGTGACCTTCCACTTCCCAAGGGTCCTTCTCCTCCAATGGCACAAGGACTAGATTGATCCCAGGGAAGGTGACCTGACCTTCCTGTTAGCAAAGCACCCTGACATTATCCTTCTATTACTGAAACTCAAAACTGCAGCATTGCTTGATCTTATAAGGCTTCTGAAATGGCTTTACGGAACACGGCAACTGGGTCACATACAGAAGTTAGAATCCAGCTTAAAGACACTGAAAATATGGCATCACTTTATCAACATCATTGTCACGCTACAAGACATAACCATGCCAGAGGGTTTTTGTGGAAAGTAAAGGGTTAAGTGACACGGATTTCACTTTTAGCTGCTTTAAAACAAATGTATATTTAAAACGTATTTTTGTGGGGTTTTTTTTTCTTTAAGCACAACAGCAATATTAACCTTTTAAAGGAAGTGGAAAACTTAAATAATAAATGTTTGTCTCCCTAGCTATTCCCTTTGAAGCCCTAACTTGGAAAAACAGCAAATGAAGAGGATGCTGTCTCCACTGTCACCTCAATATTAAATATAATCTGTCACTCCAGCCAGCGTTTTGTCACCTTAAAATACTGATTTGTGCTCAGGAAAATTTACAGCCATTTATTTCAGTAATGCACTGAAGTTCCCAAGAGATTTTTAACTCTTAAAACAAAGATACAGGGAGAGGAACCAAGATGGCAGAGTAGAAGGACATGCACTCACTCCCTCTTGCGAGAACACCAGAATCACAACTAGCTACTGAACAATCATCAAAAGGAGGACGCTGGAACTCACCACAAAAGATACCCCACATCCAAAGACAAGGGAGAAGCCACAATGAGACGGTAGGAGGGGCGCAATCAGAGTAAACTCAAATCCCATAACTGGTGGGTGGGTGACTCACAGACTGGCGAACACTTATACCACAGAAGTCCACCCACTGGAGTGAAGGTTCTGAGCACCATGTCAGGCTTCCCAACCTGGGGGTCCGGCAACAGAAGGAGGAATTCCTAGAGAATCAGACTTTGAAGCCTAGTGGGAATTGATTGCTGGACTTCGACAGGACTGGGGGAAACAGAGACCCCACTCTTGGAGGGCGCACACAAAATAGTGTGCGAATTGGGACCCAGGGGAAGGAGCAGTGACCCTGGGGGAGACTGAACCAGACCTACCTGCTGGTGTTGGAAGGTCTCCTGCAGAGGCGGGTGGTGGCTCTGTTTCACTGTGAGGACAAGGACACTGGCAGCGGAAGTTCTGGGAAGTACTCCTTGGTGTGAGCCCTCCCGGAGTCCACCATTACCCCACCAAAGAGCCCAGGTAGGCTCCAGTGTTGGGTTGCCTCAGGCAAAACAACCAACAGGGAGGGAACTCAGCCCCACCCATCAACAGTCAAGTGGATTAAAGTTTTACTGAGCCCTGACCACCACAGCAACAGTCAGCTCTACCCACCACCAGAGCCTCCCATCAAGCCTCTTAGATAGCCTCAACCACCAGAGGGCAGACAGCAGAAGCAAGAAAAACTATAATCCTGCAGCCTGTGGAACAAAAACCACATTCACAGAAAGACAAGTGAAAAAACAGAGGGCTATATACCAGATGAAGGAACAAGATAAACCCCAGAAAAACAACTAAATGAAGTGGAGATAGGCAACCTTCCAGAAAAAGAATTCAGAATAATGGTAGTGAAGATGATCCAGGACCTTGGAATAAGAATGGAGACAAAGATCGAGAAGATGCAAGAAATGTTTAACAAAGACCTAGAAGAATTAAAGAACGAACAAACAGAGATGAACAATACAATAACTGAAATGAAAAATACACTAGAAGGAATCAATATTAGAATAACTGAGGCAGAAGAACGGATAAGTGACCTGGAAGACAGAATGGTGGAATTCACTGCTGCGGAACAGACTAAAGAAAAAAGAATGAAAAGAAATGAAGAAAGCCTAAGAGACTTCTGGGACAACATTAAACACAACAACATTCGCATTATAGGGGTCCCAGAAGGAGAAGAGAGAGAAAGGACCAGAAAAAATATTTGAAAAGATTATAGTCGAAAACTTCCCTAACATGGGAAAGGAAATAGCCACCCAAGTCCAGGAAGCACAGAGGGTCCCATACAGGATAAACCCAAGGAGAAACACGCTGAGACACATAGTAATCAAATTGGCAAAAATTAAAGACAAAGAAAAATTATTGAAAGCAGCAAGGGAAAAATGACAAATAACATACAAGGGAACTCCCATAAGCTTAACAGCTGATTTCTCAGCAGAAACTCTACAAGCCAGAAGGGAGTGGCATGATATACTTAAAGTGATGAAAGGGAAGAACCTACAACCAAGATTACTCTACCAGGCAAGGATCTCATTCAGATTTGATGGAGAAATCTTTTACAGACAAGCAAAAGCTGAGAGAATTCAGCACCACCAAACCAGCTCTACAACAAAAGCTAAAGGAACTTCTCTAAGTGGGAAACACAAGAGAAGAAAAGGACCTACAAAAACAAACCCAAAACAATTAAGAAAATGGTCATAGGAACATACATAATGATAATTACCTTAAACGTGAATGGATTAAATGTTCCAACCAAAAGACACAGGCTTGCTGAATGGATACACAAAGAAGACCCATCTATATGCTGTCTACAAGAGACCCACTTCAGACCTAGGGACACATACAGACTGAAAGTGAGGGGATGGAAAAAGATATTCCGTGCAAATGGAAATCAAAAGAAAGCTGGAGTAGCAATACTCATATCAGATAAAATAGACTTTAAAATAAAGAAGGTTACAAGAGACAAGGAAGGACACTACATAATGATCAAGGGATCAATCCAAGAAGAAGATATAACAATTATAAGTATATATGCACCCAACATAGGAGCACCTCAATACATAAGGCAACTGCTAACAGCTATAAAAGAGGAAATCGACAGTAACACAATAATAGTGGGGGAAATTAACACCTCACTTACACCAATGGACAGATCATCCAAACAGAAAATAAATAAGGAAACACAAGCTTTAAATGACACAATAGACCAGATAGATTTAATTGATATTTATAAGACATTCCATCCAAAATCAGCAGATTACACTTTCTTCTCAAGTGCACATGGAACATTCTCCAGGATAGATCACATCCTGGGTCACAAATCAAGCCTCAGTAAATTTAAGAAAACTGAAATCATATCAAGGATCTTTTCTGACCACAACACTATGAGATTAGAAATCAATTACAGGGAAAAAAACTTAAAAAAGACAAACACATGGAAGCTCAACAATACGTTACTAAATAACCAAGAGATCACTGAAAAAATTAAAGAGGAAATCAAAAAGTACCTAGAGACAAATGACAACGAAAACACGACAATCCAAAACCTATGGGATGCAGCAAAAGCAGTTCTAAGAGGGAAGTTTATAGCTATACAAGCCTACCTCAAGAAACAAGAAAAATATCAAATAAACAATCTAACGTTGCACCTAAAGGAACTAGAGAAAGAAAAACAAACAAAACCCAAAGTTAGCAGAAGGAAAGAAATCATAAAGATCAGAGCAGAAATAAATGAAATAGAAACAAAGAAAATGATAGCAAAGATCAATAAAACTAAAAGCTGGTTCTTTGAGAAGATAAACAAAATTGATAAACCATTAGCCAGACTCATCAAGAAAAAGAGGGAGAGGACTCAAATCAATAAAATTAGAAATGAAAAAGGAGAAGTTACAACAGACACCGCAGAAATACAAAGCATCCTAAGAGGCTACTACAAGCAACTCTATGCCATTAAAATGGACAATCTGGAGGAAATGGACAAATTCTTAGAGAGGTATAATTTTCCAAGACTGAACCAGGAAGAAATAGAAATTATGAACAGACCAATCACAAGTAATGAAATTGAAACTGTGATTAAAAATCTTCCAACAAACAAAAGTCCAAGACCAGATGGCTTCACAGGTGAATTCCATCAAACATTTAGAGAAGAGCTAACACCCATCCTTCTCAAACTCTTCCAAAAAATTGCAGAGGAAGGAACACTCCCAAACTCCTTCTATGAGACCACCATCACCCTGATACCAAAACCAGACAAAGATACTACAAAAAAAGAAAATTACAGACCAATATCACTGATGAATATAGATGCAAAAATGCTCAACAAAATACTAGCAAACAGAATCCAACAACACATTAAAAGGATCATACACCATGATCAAGTGGGATTTATCCCAGGGATGCAAGGATTCTTCAATATATGCAAATCAATCAATGTGATACACCATATTAACAAGTTGAAGAATAAAAACCATATGATCATCTCCATAGATGCAGAAAAACTTTTGACAAAATTCAATACCCATTTATGATAAAAACTCTCCAGAAAGTGGGCATAGAGGGAACCTACCTCAACATAATAAAGGCCATATACGACAAACCCATGGCAAACATCATTCTCAATGGTGAAAAACTGGAAGCATTTCCTCTAAGATCAGGAACGAGACGAGGATGTCCACTCTCACCACTATTATTCAACATAGTTTTGGAAGTCCTAGCCACGGCAATCAGAGAAGAAAAAGAAATAAAATGAATACAAACCGGAAAAGAAGAAGTAAAACTGTCACTGTTTGCAGATGACATGATATTATACATAGGGAATCCTAAAGATGCCACCAGAAAACTACTAGAGCTAATCAATGAATTTGGTAAAGTTGCAGGAGACAAAATTAATGCACAGAAATCTCTTGCATTCCTATACACTAATGATGAAAAATCTGAAAGAGAAATTATGGAAACACTCCCATTTACCATTGCAACAAAAAGAATAAAATACCTAGGAATAAACCTACCTAGGGAGACAAAAGACCTGTATGCAGAAAACTATAAGACACTGATGCAAGAAATTAAAGCTGATACCAACAGATGGAGAGATATACCATGTTCTTGGATTGGAAGAATCGATATTGTGAAAATGACTATACTACCCAAAGCAATCTACAGATTCAGTGCAATCCCTATCAAATTACCAATGGCATTCTTTATGGAACTAGAACAAATCATCTTAAAATTTGTATGGAAACACAAAAGACCCTGAATAGCCAAAGCAGTCTTGAGGGAAAGAAACGGAGCTGGAGGAATCAGACTCCCTGACTTCAGACTATACTACAAAGCTACAGTAATCAAGACAATATGGTTCTGGCACAAAAACAGAAACATAGATCAATGGAACAAGATAGAAACCCCAGAGATAAACCCACGCACCTATGGTCAACTAATCTATGACAAAGGAGGCAAAGATATACAATGGAGAAAAGACAGTCTCTTCAATAAGTGGTGCTGGGAAAACTGGACAGCTACATGTAAAAGAATGAAATTAGAACACTCCCTAACACCATACACAAAAATAAACTCAAAATGGATTAGAGACCTAAATGTAAGACCGGACACTATAAAACTCTTAGAGGAAAACATAGGAAGAACACCCTTTGACATACATCACAGCAAGATCTTTTCTGATCCACCTCCTAGAGTGATGGAAATAAAAACAAAAATAAACAAATGGGACCTAATGAAACTTCAAAGCTTTTGCACAGCAAAGGAAACCATAAACAAGACGAAAAGACAATCCTCAGAATGGGAGAAAATATTTGCAAATGAATCAATGGACAAAGGATTAATCTCCAAAATATATAAACAGCTCATTCAGCTCAATATCAAAGAAACAAACACCCCAATCCACGGCCACGAAGCACATGAAAAGATGCTCAACATCACTAATTATTAGAGAAATGCAAATCAAAACTACAATGAGGTATCACCTCACTCCTGTTAGAATGGGCATCATCAGAAAATCTACAAACAACGAATGCTGGAGAGGGTGTGGAGAAAAGGGAACCCTCTTGCACTGCTGGTGGGAATGTAAATTGATACAGCCACTATGGAGAACAGTATGGAGGTTCCTTAAAAAACTAAAAATAGATTTACCATATGATCCAGCAATCCCACTACTGGGCGTATACCCAGAGAAAACCATAATTCAAAAAGACACATGCACCCCAATGTTCACTGCAGCACTATTTACAATAGCCAGGACATGGAAACAACCTAAATGCCCATCAGTAGACGAATGGATAAAGAAGTTGTGGTACATATATACAATGGAATATTACTCAGCCATAAAAAGGAACGAAATTGAGTCATTTGTTGAGACGTGGATGGATCTAGAGACTGTCATACAGAGTGAAGTAAGTCAGAAAGAGAAAAACAAATATCGTATATTAACGCATGTATGTGGAACCTAGAAAAATGGTACAGATGAGCCGGTTTGCAGGGCAGAAGTTGAGACACAGATGTAGAGAACAGGCATATGGACACCAAGGGGGGAAAACTGTGGTGGGGTGGGGATGGTGGTGTGCTGAATTTGGCGATTGGGATTGACATGTATACACTGATGTGTATAAAATTGATGCCTAATAAGAACCTGCAGTATAAACAAACAAACAAACAAAACAACTAATACTAAACTTTCATTGGGTTATCTGTATGGAAATATGTTAATATAAATGTTTCAGACATTACGTGAAATTTCTAAAAACCTTATATGTTCTGTTATAATGTTAAAGTCATAATTCTAGTTATTACTTTAAAATGTGTATCTCAGAAAAAACTAAACTTCCTTGTCAATTGCAATATTATGAACTTTCATCAAATCTTTAACCGTGGTCATTTTTAAGTCTTTTGTCATTTACAGACAGTTCTGGGTGTACTCTGATGCTTTTGAAAATATGTTCCTATAAAAGGGTTTCATCTTCAAGGAATTCATAGAAAAGACCCTGACAAGTACAGGTTTCTGGTAACTGTACTGCTGAACTGAATGAATACGCATTTTCAGAACTCTAACGAAAAACTGATGAACTCATAAAAGTGCTAACAAAAGATCAAGATGAAAAAAAATTAATTACATGGGACTGAGTGAACTGATGAGGATGATTATAATTTTTGTGACTTTCTGTTTGAATTTAAAAAAAAAAAATCCCGCAAGGACTCAGAGGCAAAGAATATAGAAATCAATTTTCACTGCAAAGTAAAGGAGCTGTTACAGTGGAGGATTACTGGACTGAATGTCAATATTCTGACATAGTATGAGTGTGCTTCGTGTTTGGTAATTGCAATCATTGTTGCTTTTGTTGTGGTCATCCATTTACAATGCTTGGTGTCAGCCTATCTCTTGTAAAAATAAAATACAGTGTGTGTGTGCGGGAAAAAAAAAAGATACATCTTCCTCTCTCATTTTCGTGCCTGGTTATTTTTACTTATTAATAACAGGGAGCTGTCAATTTCACTTTAATCATTACCCAATGTCACTACCCGTGTGTGCACACCTTTGCCCAAAGGGGAATAGAAAATAGGAAAAGGCTGGGGAAATGTAGAAGAAAGTTATTGGGAGACCCAGAAACACAACTGGGGATTGTACATTGTTTCATTCTTGTCCTAAACATTGAATGGGAGATTTCGGAGTGAGAAAAGGAAGTACCTTCATGTCTGTAGGGAAGGATGCCACCAAACTAATGGTGAGTATCCCCTATGCTCCCAGTGGGGATGTACAGTGTTCACCGGTGGTCCCGGCCAGCACAGGGCAGAGGGTCATCCCTGGCCTGCCCATCTGTGCAATAACAGCACTGTAACAGCACCGTAAGCTCAGGCCGTAAGGGAAGTACAAGCAGGTACCCTGAACCCAGTGTCAGGGGGAACTGGTGACATCTTCCCAGGAGAAATGACTTGTAAGGGGAGACCAAACTAGCAATTGTAATACTACGTAGACGCTGGGTCAGAACCATACTCTATGGAGAAGTGAAGGTTGAAAAACAACGTTATCAAAACCAAATCACTGGGACTTCCCTGGTGGTGCAGTGGTTAAGAATCCGCCTGCCAATGCAGGGGACACGGGTTTGAGCCCTGGTCCGGGAAGATAAATAAATAAATAAATAAATAAATCTTTAAAAAAAAACAACAAACAAACAAATCACTGATCTTTCCCCTCAACCCTCACCTGCCTTTCTCAAGTCTCTACCATGTCAGACAACAGCCACTCCATTCTACTGGCCACTCAGAGAAGACCCTTAAAGCCAGCATCACCTCTTCTGTTGTTCTCACACCCCTACATTCGATCCATCAGCACATCCTGTGAGTCCTGTCTCATCTCCCTCTGCTGGAATCCAAGCCATGGTCACACTCACTCTTTGCAAACTGGACTCCCTGCCTCTGCCCTCCAGTCCTTATGGTCCATCGCCAACACTATGGCCAGAGGGGCCCTTGAACTTGAATGTCAGGAAAGCTGCTGCTCTGCTCAAAGCCTTCTCATGGCTTCCCATTTCACCCAGAAGAAACGCCAAATGCCTTCAACAGTCTACAAGGTCCTAAGTGGTCTCCAAGCCCCACCTCCACCCCAATACCTCTCCTCCTGCTCCCTCCCTTCCTCACTCCCCACTGCCTCCTTGATATTCCTTGAACCATCCAGACATGCCTCTATCTCAGGTCTTTACTCTGGATCACCTTCTCCTAGGTACTCACACCTCTTTCAATCTTTGCCCTAAGAGCACCTCTACACTGAGACCGTCCCCGACCACCCAATTTACACCTGAACCTGATCCCTTGTACCCCTCGTGCCCCTCCCTGCAATATTTAGCTCCTGCAGGTAAGACAATTCTTCCAATACAACCACAATAGAGTATCTTGCCAGGTTGGGAAATTTCTTAACTACAGAAAAGCATAAAGAACTATACCAGCCATAAAAAGAAATGAAGCACTGACATGGAACAACATGGATGAATCTTGAACACATGGTGTTCAATGAAAGAAGCCAGATGCAAAGGACCATATATTATATGATTTCATTCATATGAAATGTCCAGAATATGTAAATATATGGAGACAGAAAGTAGATTAGCAGTTGACTTAGGGCTGGCAGGGGAGGAGGGGTGTGGAATGGGTGTGGGGAGGGGAGAGGGGAGTGATGCCTAGAGTGTATGGGGTTTTTGTGGGGTGATAAAAATGCTCCAAAATCGACTCTGGTGATGGTTGCACAAACCTGTGGATATACTAAAAACCACTGAATTGTACACTTTAAGTGGGTGAATTGTATAGAATTAAATCTGCATAAAGTTGTCGTTTGAAAAAAAAGAATACAATATCACCCAGAATTAGTAAATGATCACTTTGCTATATTTGCTTTACAGTTATTGTTTTTTTTAAACAAGAGAACATATTATTGAAATTGAAGTCTCCTTCATACACTCTCCCCAACTTAAATTTTGTTACTTTAAGGAAACTTATTTCTAAAGTTTTTAATTGCAGTTTTAATACAAAATTCCAAAATATTTTCAATCCCACCACCTCTGTTCACTTTGAAATTTTAGTCCCCATTTACGTGGATTTACTTTGAGGGGCCTTTTCCAGTTTCAGCCGGCTTTGGATGGCAGAGAGTAACTGAGATGGTGCATGCAGAGAGCGTGGCAGGGTCTGGGATGCAGTGGACACAAGGAAATTTAGCTACTGCCATTCCAGATGCTCTGTTCTCACTCCTCCAGGCTGTCCACCTGGCTAGCCCACCAACCACACTAGTTAGATCTGAAGTCTTTGAGCAACTACAATGTGCTAACCAGTGTTCTAAGCACTAGAGAAATAAAATGGTACAGCTTTAAAAACACAACCAAAAGTGAGAAAAAACATTCCAAGGGAGCCCAGTTTCTAACCTGAGCTGGGAAGTCCTGGAACATGGTCCTGTTGCTGACTCTGAGGATGGAGAGCCAGCCCCGGCTGCCAGGTGTCCTTGTGCCAGAGGCCCCAGATGGCCCCTATCAGCCTCCGGGGCTGTGATCTGCTGAGTCGCTTCTTCTCAGGGTGACCAGCGACTCTGTGCGTGACGCTGTAAATCACGGAGAGAAGGTCACCACAGGCTACGCTGAGCCAGGTTCTCTTCCTCCCCACTCAGGGTCAGACAACAGCAAAACCCGAATCGCGGAGGGCTGGAGCAGCTCTGCCAGGTGGTGCTGAAAGAGCGGCCCCCAATAAAACGTCCTCTTGGAAGCCGGGTGCAGAGTGCTGCCATTCCAAAAGGAACGTGATCCCAAGAGGTGTTACCAAGGGATTTCCAATGAGAAACAGAAATAGCAGCTCCTTCTCCTTTGGTTAGTCCAGTCATTCATTCAAAGGCTCATGGAGTGCCGTGTTAGGACCCAGGAGATCAAAAAATGCAGGCTGGCTCTCCGGTGGCTCCAAATCTAATATATACATGTTCCTTCTGTATGCCCGAAGGACCTGAGTGCCAGACCTTGCATAGAGCACGACGGGGATAAAAGAAACGGAGAAGACCTAGTCCCTGGTCTCAAATGGCTCATGACCTAATCAGAGACTCCAATAAAAATACAAACAATTATTGTGCAAGGCAGGACAGAACTATGAGGAGGGGATTATAAGGTGTGGTTAAAGATAATAGGATATGGTTCCCAGACTTCTGGATTTCACAGAGCAAGAAGGTATGAAAGAACTTGGAGATGTTCACGGATTAGAACAGGAGTCAGCAAGCTGCAGCCTACGGC
Organism: Eschrichtius robustus; assembly: GCF_028021215.1. Taxonomy (NCBI): domain Eukaryota; kingdom Metazoa; phylum Chordata; class Mammalia; order Artiodactyla; family Eschrichtiidae; genus Eschrichtius; species Eschrichtius robustus. The sequence continues at coordinate 10,733,519 of NC_090826.1, read as the reverse complement.
TAAATCTGGCCCACTGCCTCTTTTTATAAATAAAGTTTTATTGGAACACAGCTACACTCATTCATTTGTATATTATAGATCTATTTCTGCTTTTATTCTACAACGGCAGAATTGAGCAGTTGCAACAGACACTGTCTGTCCCACAAAGCCTAAAGTATTTACTATCAGAATCTTTACAGAAAAAGTTCACCAAACCACTGCCTTAAAAGATTCAATACTGAAAACAGATCTATTCTCCTCAAACTGATCATAAATCAATAAAATGCCAATCAAACAACATCAGGGTTTCACTGTGAACATTGATGAACTGATTATAAAATGTATTATGGAATGCACAGGGCCAAGAACAACCAAGGCAACTGAACTTTGAGGGATCTTTTCCGATAGCAGTCATCCTTGGATGACAGAGACCTCAAAGAATAACTGACATGGTGCATGTAGAGGGCTCAGCACAAGTCTGCATGCAGTGAGCATGCAGCAGAGTTAGCTTTCACCATTCCAGATGCGCTATTCGCATTCCTGAGCTGTACCTCTTGACCTGTCCACCTGGCTTGCCCATCAAGCTCACTAGTCAGCTTCCAAGCAAAGCTGGAGGATTCACGCTCTTAGATAGTAAGACTCATATGCACAGTAACTAAGATGGAATGGTGTGACAGCAAGAATAGACAAATGGATTAATAAAACAGAATAGAGACCCCAAAGCAGATCACACATATATGGATACTTGATTCATGGCAAAGAGAGCATTGCAGAGCATGGGGGAAAGGATGATCTTTTCAATAAATTGTACTGGATCAACAGGATACTCATATTGGAAAAGAAGAATCTTGACCCCTAACTCAATATATACAAAAAATCACTTTCAGGTAGGTTTTAGATCCAAATAGAAAAGGTAAAACCTCATGGTAGGCAAAGATTTCTTAAACAGGACACAAAAAACACTATCCACCAAGGAAAAGATTAATATTGTGGATTACATTAAAATTAGAAATCTATGCTCATCAAAAGACACCATTAAGAGTGCGAAAAGGCAAGCCATAGAGTAGGAGGACATATCTATGACCCAAAGACTGGTATCCATATTATTCATAAACTCCTACAATTCGATAAGTAAAAGACAGGTAACACAAAAAAGAAATGGACAAAATCCTCGAGCAAACATAATGAAAGAAGATATCCAAATGGCTGATAGAAAAAAAGTGTTCACCATCACTAGTCATCAGGGAAATGCAAATGCAAACAGCAATGATCTACTACTCGCTACCACCAGAATGGCTAAAATGAAAAAGACAGACAATATCAAGGGCTGACAAAATGATGCAGAGCAACTGGAACTCTCATATACTTTTGGTGAGACAGCAAACTGTTACAACCACCCTGGAAGACTGTCAGCATCTAAAGATGAACATAAGCACACCCAGTTCTTCTACTCCTGAAGAAGTGTGTGCACTATACACCAAAGACTTGAATGGGAAAGCATGGAGGCACCATTCGAAATGGTCAACAACCGGATATAACCCAAAGGACAATCAACAGAATGATGGACATGTTAAAAGTGTGTGATATAGTCACACAGCAGAATACGACGTAGCAATGAAAAAGAAGCAACTGTTGCCACACAGAACAACATGGATGAATCCTATGGTAGGTTCAGAAAAAGAAACCAGACAGAAAGGAAACATACTCTACGATTCCATTCGTAGGAAGTTCAAAAACAGGCAAAACTACACTACAATGTACAAGTCAGGAGAGAGGTCACCTTGGGAGAAGGTGGGGAGGTGATTAAAAGGTATGAGGAGTCTCAGGTATAGATAATGCCATCCTCTGTGAGTGAAGCAGTGGTTACCCAGCTGTGCTCACTTTGTGCTAATTCACTGAGCTGCACTACACTTCAGAGTTGTGCACATTTTTGTGTATGTCCTACTTCAGTTTTTAAAGTTCCATTGCCCCCTGTATGAACAAAGGTTGCTAATTATATCCTTTGCTAAGTAAGAACATTAGAAAGGTCCACCAACTAATCTCAGTTTTATTCCAAAAAAGGAAAGAACACCAAAAAGCTCATGAGAAAAATATCAGAATGAAGGAGTCCATCAAATTAAGTAAATTTCTGTCTGAAAGTTTTAAACAAGGCTCTAAAAACCATTTATATTCTTATAACTCTCAAATTTGCATCTCCAGCCCAGTCCTGGCTCCCAACTTTGGCTTGTGTTCCATCTACACTCCCACTACCTCCACTTGAAAGTCTTCTAGACATCACAGCCCCAACATATTCAAAACCGATCCCTGACCTTCTGCCCCAGATCTGCTCTACACACAGCTTTCACCATCTCCACTGATGGTAACTCCACCCTCAATTGTTCACCAAAAACCTTAGAGTGACTCTGACTCCTCTCTCTCACCACCTACATCTAATCTACTAGGAAATCCTGTTAACCCTACCTTCCAAATACATACAGAATCCAGCCATTCCTCCCCACTTCCACTGCTAACACTCTGGCTAAAGGTGGGAGTTGTACTGTAATATACATTACATATATATTACACATGTTTGTGCATGTGTCTGTGTGCACATGCAGGCACACACACACCATCATTCTTCACCTGGATTGCTCACAACCGGTAATTAGTCCTCCCACCCCTACAGTCTATTCACTGCACAGAAGCCAAAGTGACTCTTTAAAAACTGAAAGTCAGAACATGTCATTCCTCTGCTCAGAAGCCAGAGCCCTTACAGTGGTCTATAAACCCTTCTCTTTGTCCTCATCTCCCACTACCCTGCCCCTTGCTGTCCCTCAAACACATCAGGAGCCCCTGTCCTTGCTACCTGCCATTCAGGGATCACTGTCAGCTCCCAGGTCTGCCCTCAGGTCCTTGCCAGATGACCCTCTCATAACGTGGCTGTTTGCTTTCTCCAGGTCAGCAGGAGAAATCTCTCCCTTGTCAGTTAAGACACAGTCACATAATACAGTGTGATCACGGGAATGACATCCCATCACCTTTGCCAGGTAACAGAACCTAATCAAAGGAATGACATCATACTCAGAGATGCCAGCCCTCAAGGGGTAGGAATCTTGGAGTCATCTTAGAATTCTGTCCACCATAGATTTCTAGCAAATATTAGTAGCTGTATTGGCTTGCTCTGAACCAGGCTCTGCTCTATGGAATTCATACAAGTTTTAACACTGTTGAGGTAGATGATAAAATTATGTTATGCACATGTTACAGCTGAGGAAACTGATATTCGGGAGGGTCAGGTACCTTACCCAGGCTCACAAAGCCAGCACTCACAGCGCACAGTGACACACCCATGATTATAGGAGGACAATGGTAATACTTCTAAGCATGAATCGTTTCCTTGTTATTTTTAGTTTCCTTGTAAATGTTTAATACCACCAGATTAGTACCTAACCAAAATTACGCCTGCCTGCTCACACTGGTATTTGGTGCCCTATCCCCAGGAGCAAGTGGCAAACAAGCAGGGCTTGAAATTCATTCAGCACACCCTTGGTCGTTGCAAACCCTAGTGCTTTGGTTCTTTCTCAATCCTTAGCCTGCTTCAGAATCTCCAGGAGGGCTGTTGAAACTGGATTATTGGCCCTACCCCAGCTTCTGATTTAGTTGATCTGAGGTAGGGTCAAAGAATTTGCATTTCTAACAAGATCCCCAGTGATCCTTGTCCGGGGTGACTTTGAATGACACTGCACTAGGATCGTGGTCCTCAAACCACCTGAAGCAGGAGCTCCTCGAGTTCTTGTTGAAGAGATTAAACAGACCAGCAATGAGACCCCATAATCAGAATATCTGGGGTGGGGCTATTAGTCTGTGTTTTAAACAACCTTCCCAGTGACCATGAAAGACTGAAGTCAGAAAACCACTCCAAAAAGGAGCATCACCTCCAAGGTCTCTTGATTGGCCAAATTTAATCTCAAATTGGAAAAGTATAAGAAGTCCTAGCCAAGAGGAGATCTATGGGCAGAGCCATGAATAGCAGTGGCTATTATCTCCCTGGAGGTGAGAAGAAAGCCAGCCCAAAAAGGAGAAGCTCTTGAGGGGATCAGTGTAGCTACACAATCAATTCCTGACCTCGCATGGCCCAGAGCTCTCCTATGATCTAACCAAACCCTTCTACATCCACAGGGCAGCTCTGGGGAGCACCTCATTGCTGCCTGCCTTGAGCTCCACCGTGGGCTGTGGGGGGCTTGGGATTCCTACCTACAGAGACCAAGTCCACACCACAGGGTATCCGGAAAGATTCACATCGAGACCCACCACCTCCCACAAGTCTCCTCTGCCTGACCAGACAGTGGCCACAAAACACTCCCTGAGTTTCCATGACTGATAGCTTCTCCCTCTCACTTGTTTAAACCTTCTCACTAGTTTCCAATGTTTTTGTACCTGAGATGGCAAGGACTAGACCTTCTGCCTCTTCTGGATGCCCTGAAACACCTTGTCTTGGGGGAAAACTTAGATGTTTTTTAAAAAAAATTTATTGAAGTACAGTTGATTTACAGTATTGTGTTATTCCCACTGTACAGCAAAGTGATTCAGTTATACACATGTATACATTCTTTTTTATATTCTTTTCCATTATGATTTATCACAGGATACAAATATAGTTCCCTGTGCTATACAGTAGGAGCTTGTTGTTTATCCATTCTATATATAACAGTTTGCATTTGCTAATCCCAAACTCCCAATCCATCCATCCCTCACCCCCCTCCCCCTTGGCAACCACAAGTCTGTCCTCTATGTCTGTGAGTCTGTTTCTGTTTCATAGATAAGTTCATTTGTGTCTTATTTTAGATTCCACATATAAGTGATAGCATATGGTATTTGTCTTTCTCTTTCTGACTTCACTTCACTTAGTATGATAATCTCTAGTTGCATCCGTTTGCTGCTGCAAATGCCATTATTTCATTCTTTTTTATGGTTGGGTAGTATTCCATTGTGTGTGTGTGTGTATATATATATATATACCACATCTTTTTTATCCATTCATCTGTCAATGGACAGATGACAGGTTTAGGTTGTTTCCATGTCTTGGCTATTGTGAATAGTGTTGTCATGAACATATGGGTGCATGTATCATTTTGAATTAGAGTTTTGTCTGGATATATGCCCAGGATTGGGATTGCTGGCTCATATGTCAACCCTATTTTTAAAAACTTAGGTGCTTAGTGAGTGCCTCTGACAGTTCCAATTACGGAAGTTTCCAGCACCCTCGCCTCAGCCCCCCCCCATGAGCGGGATGGTAAGGGAGAACTCCAATTCCATTTTAAGCCAATGCTTTCCAGACCTCTCTAAGAACACAACGCCTGGACCCAGCCAGGCTCTCCTTTGGTTTCTCTCTGTGAGGCACAGCCAGTAGGTAAATCTTGGATAGAATGATAGAATTTGTCTTGGACAGGATTTCATTGTCACACATGTGGAAACTCTCGTCAGCCCTTCAACAATTTGATCATCTGATTTTTTTTTTTTTTTTTCAATGCATGTCTTCATTTCCCCCTTTAGACAAGAGAGGATCCTGTGGCTGTTAACACCAGTCTCTTTCTCGGTCTCAGCCCCACCCTCCAGACCTGAGAGGAGAAGGAGCTCAGCCCTAGTGCTGACCCTGGTCCTGGAAGTTGAAGTGTTGGGAAGATATTAAATGACATGTTTATCCTGTCAAGTCACAGTTTAAAGTAGCCTTTTTAAAGTGTGCGCTCCCATACAAATCGGGCAAATCACCAACTCTGCAGCCACCAAAGCAGCCCCAATAAATGAGAATTTCAATGAGGAACTGCAATGGGCTTCTTAGGCCTGGGAGGAAGAGTGGAATTCTCCTCCGACCTGAGAACTAAAGCACTAGGTGCTCACCAAAATTCAGACTCCATCTGTGCGCTGGGCGGCGGGGGCCACGCAGAGAGAAGCCAGGCGCTCCAAGACCTCCGCTCCAAGGCTGCCTTTGGTTGGTGACAGTGGTCTCTGCGCTACTCCAAGTTCATGGTCCTCTAACACTTTCTATCACTTTTATATATTCCTTGTTGTTGCTACCTTATGGAAATGCCATCACCATTTTATACAAAAAGCTGTGGTTTGGGAGATTTAAAATAATAACAATGGGGGAGAAATAACTTGTCCGAAGTCACACCATCAATAAATAGCAGAGCACAGCTTGAACTCAGATCTGACACCAAACCCTTGCCTTTAAAGTCCATACTCTTGTGGAATCACCTAGAAAGGATTCCTAAGGGTCCAAAACCAACCCCGGCTCCTGGCAGATAACCGCATTCATCCGCCACTTTTTCCCCTTTTGCAGACTAGTGTCCTGCCTTGTAAACTTTTTGAGGACATAGCCTTCTACACAAAATGCTTCTGCCTGGGCGTACAAGGTATTGGATGTCGTGGGATGCATTTTTAAATGAGATTTTCAAAGTGGTAGAATTATTACAGCTCTTGGGAAAAGCAATGTTCTCCTTTGATTTCAGAAAGCAAGAGAACTCCAACACTTATGAGTCAGCCAGGAAGGATTATAATCTTTTCTCATTATTGAAAAGCCCCCAGACACTGGGTGAGAATTTGTGCCCGTTTAAATTGGCTGGACCAGTGTCCAGCTTTCCCAACTCACAGGATGAGGCTGACAACCTTCATCTGGGTTTAAATGAGGACTCCATACACCTCAACATTTGAAACGACTTTCATGAAGCCAGCCCCGAAAACAGGGCCCAGAGCCGCCTCTGCTCTCCCTTTGACATTCCCATCCCCGCAATTTCCACCCCCTATTTTTCTCACAGGGTTTAGCTCAGACTGAATCTTTCAATAAGGCTGACAGAACTATTCTCCTCCCCTCATAAAAGCTTAATTAGTCCCACTACATTTTCAAACCAGGCTTTAACCATAAGAGGCCAAGAAAGACATTTTATCCTGAATAAGCCCAAGTACCGAATATTGATTTGTGATTCTCTGAAGAAAGTGTGGGCGGAGTAACAGGTGGGCAATAAAGCAGGGTGCAAGAAGACCATTTAGGGGGAAATAACCTGACTGAGCTAGAACAGACCTAGGAAGATTCTCCCTCATTCACAACCTTTCCATCCTCCAAGGCTAGACTCGGCTCTCTCCCTACTCACCTGGAAAAAGAGGGAAAACTATACCCCCCTCCTTATCCTCCTGCCCAGGAAAGCAGCACACAGCCTTTTGCAGATTTACAGATGTTTTTATGGTGAGGCATACCAGGAGGAAGAGACACCCAAACAAAGAGTCATTAGTTGAAATTACTCGCATGTTGCCTGGACTGTAATTTTCCTTGCAGTTACATACTTTGTTGTCATCGACGAACCAGTGCAATTAAATGGTGTGTCAACTAAACTCACAACTCAAGGCAGGATGCTAGGATTCTCGCTCACCTAGTGTTTGCATAAGAAACCTTTACACCTACACTCCATCCAAGTGCCCATCTTTTCTTCCGTAGAGAGATTTCGTAGGAGAAGAAAGCACCTGCTGAATCGGTAGATTTCATCTGTCTACAGATCAGAAGAACCAAAAGTACAAGCTCAAGAAGGCAGCCCAAGCAGTGGCCTTGTCCTTTCTCTCTTTGGTCTTGAAAAACAAGTGTTAATTTTATGTTCTGCTCACAGAAGTCCTTAGAGACTCTGTCATTATGCTGTTTGGGGCGAGCATAGGTCCTGCCACGACAGATTTCTGCAAGCACAACAAATTCTATGGCTCAACATCCTGGGCTTTGGCCTGTTTCACCACTTGAGAAGTTTATGACTTGAAAGTGAAGTGCAGGCCTCACGATTCTTTAGTCAACCAAGAAACAAGATAAGAGCAAAGGTTCTTCTTGCGTCGTGCTGGGATCCTTTATCAGTGGCAAACCAAGAAACACTGTAAAGTCTCCCCCAGCTGCCTTCTGGCCTCCACATGGCTCCAAGGTTCTATTCCCAAGTGCCAGTGGCCACAAAGGGACTTTTGTTTAAATTGGGGACAATCAGGGTCATACCACCTGACAAACTGGATTTTTAATGAACACTTAGTACCCAGGGGAATGAGCTATTTCAGCTGGAGCTTTCTTAGCCAAAGAGCTACACTTGGGCCTACAGCAATGGGCTTTGTGCAAGAAAGCGTGCCCTCCTTTGAAAACCTTCAACTTTCTCATGACCTTTCTCACTACCCTCAAAGGCAGCTGGTTGGTCCTTCATGCTAGAGCAGGCAAGAGAGCCTCTCTAGGCCACAAGACAACATGATGATGGGGGCTGTATTTCGCTAGCAGGCCAGCTTTCTGAGCTACCCACCTGACAGCCTCCCTGATGGGCCTAAAAATAAACTGTCTTCATGTAAAACAAAGTCCAGAAATTCTGTTTCAAGCAGAAAAATTGACCAGCTGCTAAAATGTGCCTGGGGCTTTCTTTAATCTAAATTATTCAATTTCTGCAGGTCAGCTGAGAGCAAAGGCTCTTTGCCTGGTCCTCTACTCCTTCTGCTTCCACTACCGCAAATCTGTTATAAATTTGCTTATGGGTATCAGATCCCAGAGATTCTTCTAGAGAATCAACTCGAGTTGAGGATGAGCACCATCTCTTTTTCTCTATGAACTACACAGTCTGGTAATCTCACCCAGCTTGGGCACTCAAATTACCATCTAAGTCAAAAAATGTTACCATTGGAGAAGTGACTCCCAGCCCCATTCAGAAACTTCTCACTGGGAGACTGAGCTTCCCCCAGAATCCAACCTGAAGGCTGCCAGACCAATTCAGCCTTGTTTCTAGGAAAACATTATTAAACTGGGTGAGGACAGCAAAAGTTTGGATTGTTTTGTGAAAGGGCTGCTGGGCGAGGAGATACCATCACTGGTTCTGGGGACTGGTTACCTTTAGCATCTCCTCTCAGAGAGGAGGGCCTGGACCTGAGGGCAGCAGGGACACAGGTGATGTCAGCATAGGTCATTCCAGGAACCCCTGACCCCCCTCCCCCCGCCCCCGCAACACACACACACAGGCTCCTCGACACACACACCCTTTAGAAGGCTTGCCCCAAATCCCGCCACTGCTCCTGCCATGCCTGGGCCTGGAGCCCTGGGCAGGGGTCTTCTCTGCCAGTGCCTGCTGGTTTAACATGGAACTTGGGCCCTAGACGCCCCCCCTGCCAAACTCCTGGCACAGCTCCCAGGGGGGCTTCCTCAAGGGTCATTCAATTTCAATGCGGGGAGACATAGACAATTAACCCCTAATACTGGTGGAAGACACATACAGTACATCTCCAGCCTGGAGAGGGTGCCCTGTGGTCTATTTCACGATGGAGATGACCTCTCGGGAGGAACTCCAGCTGTAAAAACATTCTTCATCAAGGTTTAGCCACAAACTTAAGATAGGAACACAACTTCAAGAGAGGTGGGAACAAAAGCCACCCACGCAGGCTCTTTCTTCCCTCTGAGTGTATGGAGCCAGAAAGCTCACCATAACTACTCCATTCATTACCTAAGGGGACACGGTGTTTCGCTTTGCAAGTGCCTTCACACAAGCTGGTTAAGTCTTACCTTCCAAAGAGCCACAGGTAGCATGACATACACTTTTGGTTAGTTTGCCTGACTGTCCCTAGGAATGAAGATTGGCATCAGGAGAGAATTTTCAGGCATGCATTCAGCTCTCTCCTGTGGGTGAGATACCTTTAGCTGCAGAGGAGGCATACTCTGAAATAATGCTCAGTTCTGGTCCTGTCTGGCTCTGGTTTTGGTGATGCCCAACTGACACAGAGTGAGTTCCCAAGACACTCCAGGGCACATGTCTGGTCCAGTCGCTAAAGCAAAGGGGATAACAAGGAACAGACTCAAGGTCTGTTACTGGCTGTCAGAATGGAATATGCTAAGACTCAGGTGGGAGCAGAAACTGGGATCAGTTGCACACATGTGAAAGCCAAGAGGCAAAGTCTGGACTGGGCCAAAGCGAACCGAAGACTGGGGAGAGGTGGGCCAGGGGAACTGGGGCCATTCTAGCCATTCCAGAGAGCAGCATCCTGTCGGCATGAGCTAAGCCCAGCCTTTTGCCCCACAGGGTTTCAGAAGTGCATCCCTAGCACAAGTCAGCACCTACACCTTAACATCTTCGTCCTCTGGCCCTCTGAGCAACTGCCCATCACAGTGGGTTGTGCATTTCTCTCTCCAGCCTTGAGGTTATTTGGTGTATTTCTTTTCCAGGGAATACGATGGACTAGAAAAAGAAATGCTACAAAACATTTGGAAATATAACGAGCATCCTTATAAATACAAAGCTGAGGGACTTCCCTAGTGGTCCAGTGGTGGAGAGCCTGCCTTACAATGCAGGGCACGCGGGTTCGATCCTTGGTCAGGAAACTGAGATCCCACGGGCGGCGGGGCGGCTGAGCCCCTGCACCACAGCTACTGAGCTCGCATGCCTCAACTAGAGCCCACGTGCCACAAACTACAGAGCCCACGTGCCCTGGAGCCTGCACGCCACAACTGAAGAGGAGAAAATCCACACGCCGCAACTAGAGAGAGGCCTGCACACCACAACAAAGAGCCCGCGCACCACACATAAGGCCCAACACAGCCAAAAATAAATTAAATAAATAAATCTTTTTAAAAATAGATAAATAAATACAAAACTGAGCTCTCAAAGTTAGGGAAATCTACTGTGGAAGGCTGAAAATGGACCCCCAAAAGATCTCTAGAATTTGTAACTGTTATTTGGGAAAAAAGCTCTCTGCAGATCTGATAAAGTTAAGGATCTTGAGATAAGAGAATATTCTGGATTATCCAGGTGGGCCCTAAATGCCACCGCAAGTGTCATTATAAGAGAAAGAGAGAGAGAGAGATCTCACACACAGAAAAGAAGGAGCAAGGTACGCATGGGGGCAGATATTGGAGTGATGTGGCCACAATTTCAAGGAATGTCAGCAGCCACAGGACCCTGGAAGAGACAAGGAACAGATTCTCCCCTAGAGTCTGGAGAGAGTGCAGCCCTGTGACACCTTGATTTCAGCCCAGGGATACTGATTTCAGACTCCTGGCTTCCAGAACACTGAGAGCATAAATTTGTTGTTGTTTAGGCCACCAAGCCGGTAGTAATTTGTCACAGCAGCCACAGGAAACTAATACATCCACAAACCAACAAGGAAATACGAAATTGAAAACCAGAGTGATAGCATGCACTGGCACTTGGGCTGCCCAGTGGCAACTGCTGCTCTTGTAAAGTGGATGCTGGAGTTGTATTGGCACATGGGGCAGGTCACACAGGCTCAGGTTATGCTGGGATAGAGGAGTTAGAACTGCAACACACATACACATACTCACAAGCCAGCCTTAGAGGGCTTCACCATCAGGGAATGAGGGGACTTGGATAAAGGTCCTGCACACAAGCAAAGGGAGACAGGGTCTGAGTCCTGGACTGAGAGGGCTGAGAAGGTGATCTCCTTAATAGCTCATTACCCCAAGCCTGCCCTCAAATGGGTTTGGGTTCAAATTTATACTACCTGGGCTGGAGGGGATCGAGGAAATCCCCAGCTCAAAAATTCACATTACCTACGGTAATGGTACCTCACAGATAAAACCCCAAACATGAGCTCAAAATCCAAATGTACAAAGTACATGAGGTAGCAAAGGGACCTCTTCTCAATACTCTGTAATGACCAATATGGGAAAAGAATTTTAAAAAGAGTGGATATATGTATATGTATAACTGATTCACTTCGCTGTACAGCAGAAACTAACACATTTTAAATCAACTATAATTCAATAAAAATTTTTAAAAATAATAAAATAAAATATTGTAGTTAAAAAAAAAATAAAGTACATGAGGTAATAAGCTATTCTGGACATGAGTCAAGAGAAAAACAGAAGAACTATACCCAAGAATGCCAGAAATGGATTATAAAATTCCTTTCAGATAAATATGATTTTAAATGGTTAAATAAATTAAATATAAAATCAAGAGCAAGCAAGACAAGAGATTACTTAAAAAAAAAAAAAAAGAGTACCTGGAAGATTTGAAAACTGCTCAAATAGAACATCTAGAAGTTTAAAAAAAAAAAAAAAAAGACATTAAATGAAAAACTGATTGCCTCAGTTAGGTTGAAGATTAGACACAGCTAGAAAGAAAATTAATGAACCAGAAGATAATTTTAAGTCATTATTCAGAATACAGCCAAAAGACAAAAATGGAAAATATGAAAAAGAGGTCAGATTGAGAAGTCCAATTCAGGTCTCCAAGGATTTTCTAAGGCGAGTGGGAGTGGGGCATAGAAAGAATGGGAGAGAATCAGTGTTCAAAGAAATAAGTGGCTTAACATTTTCCAGAACTGAGACATCAATCTTCAGAGCTGAGAAGCACAAACCCCAAATAGGATGAATAAAATTAGATCCATCCCCAGACACGTTGTAGTAAAACTACATAGCTTCCAGGACAAATATTTTAAAAGCAAATTCACAGAGGGCAGGTCACCTACAGAGAAATGACCCAAAAATCAATAGAGGCTGACAGTAACAGTAGAAGCCAGAAGAATGTCATCCCCAAAATGCTGAGAGAAAAATAAGCCAACCTAGAAATCTATATCCAGCTGATCTCATTCAGTAACACTGGACACAATGAAACTAAAAAATGTGGAGATCCTTCTACAGAGTCCTTTCTGTAGACTGGTCCCAACCATTTATGACCACCTCAGCTGTCACTGGCCTGGTCTCTAGAATCCAACTCTTCATACCCTGGTGCTCTCCCTTCAATATTCCCTGCTTAACTGGCAGTGGAGATGCTGACCATTGGAGGCTGGGAGCAGGTGTGAGGGTTCTCTTCCTAAGGTACTATTTCCTTTTTCACCTGTCTCCATGCTGTAGACTTCCTCTGTGCTGACGAAGATGTGTGCTGGGATGCTGGATGTGCCTCTAGCATCCCAGGGCATGTCCCAGCTCTGTCTCCTGCTTGCCCAGCCTCTGCTCCTCTGGCTAGACCAAATCCTAACTCCTGCACGCAGCCCTTTGGAGGCTTCATGTGGAGCTCTGATCAGGTGGTAGACGCCGCCTCGTACCCAAACAGACCTTTCTGTTTTCCCTGGTAGAGTCTGGGTCTCCCATAGCCTTGAGGGGTGGCCCACATGTCTCTTATGATCCAAGCCAGGGAGCTCTGACCACTTCCTGAAGTCCTGTCCCCCCTGGGGCTCCTGACCAGGGCTGCAGTCACTGCAGAAATTCAGAGGAACCCACCCGCATAAATTCTTTCTTAGATTCACTTCTCACCTAGGAATCAAGGCCAAGACACTCCCTCTCCCCAAAATTGGCTCTCTTCCCATGCCTCATCACCCCTCTTCTAGCTCCCTGGACCAGGAGGGATGGAAACAATCTCCTCCCTTCTTCCTTTACCTCCTATTCTCTAACCAGTCCTCTCTTCAAGTGTCCTAACTTGTCCTCACTATGGGTAACTGATAATGACTTCAGGAAGATCAAAGAGAAGATTTCAAGTTTCAGGAAGTCCTGAAATGCAAGTGGAGCCCGGCCTGGGTACTTGGCTGCTTTTGCAGTTTTGTCTTCTTCCTTAGATGGGAACCCGCTGGACTGATCTCCCCACTGGTTTCTGAGGCTGCCGTCTCCCTCCTAATGGCACTGACACTAGACCCTGTAGATGAAAATAGAAGGAAATAGCTCTAGAGAGGATAGCTGATACAAAGGACCAAAGAAAGCACATTGACCTTTCTGGGAAAAACCAAGAACATATCTGTTTCATCTAGCTTATTCCTTACATCCTTAGAAAAGCTGGTGAGATTGGAATTGGTCAAAGGAGCTGACGTCTAAAAGAAAGATGTGGTTTAAGACTATAACGAAACCAGAAATGGGTTATCTGTCAAGGTCCAAATGTCACCACTATGAAAGGTGGGGGCGGGAATGGGAAGGTGAGAATCCTAGTACATCACTAGTATATTATTTTGACATGTTCGCAGTCTTTTACAGCAGGACTTTTACAGTCTCTCCTACTCCAAACATCACAGTGTCAGTTTTAAGTCTTCAAGTAATCCTTACTGCTTTGAGGTTTCCCATTTTCCAGCATGGAAACCCTCCTTACTTTTTGCTGTCTGGCAATTCTCACTGTGGCAGGGCTTCACTCACCCACCAGCCACATCAGAGGAGGACCATCACGGAAGACTGTTTGCCTTCAGATATTTTACACCTAAAGCCACTCCATTTCATTTGGGGAGAGGCAGAGGAATATTGCCTGGTTAAGAGCTTTGCCCTCAATTTAAAGGTTTATCTGGCAGAAGGTTTGGGATCGCAGACGAGAAGAATCAACGCTTTTAAGTTTTCCAGAAGCAGGAACAAGTAACCACATAGGACCTAATGAGAACATGTCCACAAGTGAGATCGAGTGTGAAAGCTAAGTATACCCTGGGCAAGAAAGAGCACCTTCACAGTCCCCTTGCTTGGTGGGCTCTTCCCACCTAAGCCACCTTCCAATGAGAAACCCACCAGTCATTTAATCCCAGCGCTTTCTGAAGAGCACACGGAGGGCACAGTGGGGTCTCTAATATATTCTACAAATGGGCCATTTCCCTTCTTACTCACCTATGCCCAGGAACTCACCAAATCTCAGATGCCCCCCTTGTCCTTCTGTGCCACCATCAAGAGCAGAGAGCCAGCTCTGTTCCTGACCCCCCCTCCCCCCGCCCCGGGGCTGCTTGGGAACAGTGCATTAATGGTCCGGCTAAGACCTTCCATTTCGTGGCGGCTCCTACCTGCCCACTCTGGACGGGCACAACCTCACATCCAAAATTGGAACATCCTGGAGCCTCCAGATTATGTTCCTTCTGTTTATTTCTATTCTCTATCCGCAGCCAAGTCTTCTCCAGGTTCTCACGAGTAAGATGAGGGAGGAAACACCCATAGCTCAAGTAAAGCATATTTATCGAAGTGTAGGCTATCTCATGAACAAGTGGTCTGAAGCCCCCGGGCCTGGGACACTCCTTGGCCCCAGCAAGACCACATTTGCTGTGCCAGGTAATATGGACAAGAAGCAGGGTGGGGGCCTCAACCTACAGCTCTTTTGTTACCCAAGGAAAGGTAGGGGATGGGACAGCAAACAGTAGGCCTGCCACTCACGCCGGAAGGAGCCTACAACCTGGAACGAGAGCCCTGCTGACGAGGACAGATGGCTTGAACCAGAGACTGTAAACTGGTGGCCCAGGGTCAGGACAGGACACAGCTGTCAGAGTCTGACCCTCCAGAATCCAGAATCATTCATTTGGTAATACACATTCAAGAACTGAGAGGTTTTATAGGAACATCGGGACTCTACGTTGGAGAATAAGATCTGGTGACATCGGCAGTCCTCCTAGAACTGCTGAGAAGTGGCGCTCAGCTCACCTGGCCTGTCTGGCCCCTGTTCCAAACCAAACATTCACTTCTTCCGCCGACTGTCTTTGAACCTTATATGGATTCCTCCAAGATCAGATGCTCCACATTTCATTTAAGTAACATTTGAATTTTATTTATTCAGATGGCCCTTATTAAGACTGACCATATAATTTATCACGCAAATGAGGACATGCTTGAGAATGAATGTAGGTGCTGTTAATAATTATAACAGGAAGAAAGACATGAACTGTCCCAGGTACACTGGGTCCATTGAGGACCTTCTGTAAACAAACACTGTTTGGTGATTGGTGGAGGGAAGTTCTCATAGATCTGTTGATTCCTGACCTTGGGAGTCAAAGAAAGAACTATCATTGAGTGTGTGTTTCTTTTAACTGTAATGACTAGCTAAGGGGAAAAGGTAGCAACCTTTTACTAGTCTGAAAGACATGACCACAAACAATGTTTTAATTTAATTTTAAACTTTCTCTCACTAAGCAAGATAGAGCAGATGTGCTAACAAGAAATAGCAATAATGACAGTGTTGTGAATTGTCTGTGTCCTCCCAAAATTCATATGTTGGTGATGGTATTAGGAGATGGAGTCTTTGGGAGGTGATGAGGTCATGAGGGTGGAGCCATCATGAATGGGATTAGCGCCTTTCTAAGAAGAGACAGGAGAGCCTGCTTCTCTCTCTGCTCTCAGCCATGTGAGGATACAGCAAGAAGACAGCTGTCTGCAAACCAGGAAGAGGACCCTCACCAGACACCACACCTGCTGGCACCCTGATCTTGGACTCCTCAGCCTCCAGAACTGTAAGAAAAAAATGTTTTTTGTTTAAGTCACTCAGTCTATGGCATTTTGTTATAACAGCCTGAGCCGACTAAGACAGACAGCAGATGCTTATACATTATGCATTCTGTGCCAGGCACTGTGATAGACACTTCATACATATCAACTCATTGTCAGACCCACACAACCCCATGAAGTAGGTAAACCATTATCCTCATTTTACAGATGAGGAAACCAGGGCACAGAGAGGTTAAGGTACTTGCCTAAGGTCACACAGTTAATGAACAGTAGAACTGGGTTTTGAACCCTAACAATTGAGCTCTTAAGTCTCTACTGATAACTACAAGTCCCTGCTTATTCCAAGGCTGTAAGGATCCAGCTTGCCCCTGTGGCTTTCCCCTCAAACAAGCACCATTGGTGGGAACTTCTGAGGTCAAGGTATGGTCCAGGGATGTCGCTGATAGTACCTACATCCTAAGGAGATCACCAGGATGCTGAGAAAACCCTATCTTTGGACTGAAAATGGAAGATTAGGCAGAGAGGAGATACTGAACAGGACAAAGAGCAGGAGGTGCCACCACTTGTCCCCTGTGCCCAACAAGTGCCCAACAAGTAGACCACCTTCCCTTTAAGAGCCTGGAGTTAAAAGTACGCAATTTGATCAGCCCAAGGGACTATTGGGATAAATGGTTTTCCCCACTGCCCTTGATTCTGCAAGCTAACTTGAGGGCTATGAAGAATTAGTCTTGAGAAAGAGAATGAACATAACCATAATTTTATTTTGCCAGATTCCACTAACACCATTTTATTGTGCTAACAGCTTCTCATGGGGATGACAGCCATCTTGTAAAAGGACAAAGGATTTGGTTTAAAACAGACATGTCAACGTCTTACTGATGAAAACACCATCCGAGGTCTGGAGGACTCTAAGACAACCAAGACGACAGTTCCTGACCTCAGGAAGCTGAGAGTCTAATAAGGAAGCCACTGATGAACAGGAATCACAACACAACACATTATGAATAGTACTGTGAAAACACAGAAGACATAGGCCACTCCCACTTTAAGCTACAAACTCCTGGAGGATGGATAGTACCTTCAGTACCTCTGGTTACTGCAGAGTCCACATTCATTCAGCAAACATTCATTTGCTGGCACAGATGTTCAACAAACATTTCTGGAGATGAATTCCTGGAGGAGATGGAAATTTGGCAGAGTCTGGATGGAAGAACAGGAATAAGTAGACACTTGGAATCCGGATGCCTGAATTTGAATCCTGGATCAACCACTGACTAGTTAAGGGAAATACTTTCCTTTATGGGCCTTAGTTTCCTCATCTAAAAAATGGGGATGATTTTATTTGCCTTATGAGGATGTGATAAGGATGAAATTAGGTAACATGTAAGCACGTAGCACAATGACCATCCCAGAATAAGCACCCAATCAGCATCAGCTATGGTTATACTCGATTGCCAGCAGTCACTATGGTAATTCCTTGTCTCGAATGTCAAAACATACTGTTCCCACTGGAGAATCAGCCAGGCAGGTCCTAGGCCACCATTCCTTGGGGATCTAAACGGAAACCTTAAAACTGTGTTCCCATTCCCATAGGTGAAAAGATAGGAAACAGGACTCCTTCCTCTTTGCTCAGTCATCTTTATCTGTTTAGCTTTTGCAAAACCACCAACATGTTCGCATCATAGCAGATGCAATAAAGCAGTTCTCTCCTCTCTTGCTTATAACTATGGCAAGTAGCTTCCAAATACATGCAGGTTACATATCCAGATAGATTCCTATATTGTTCGAAAGGCAGGAAAGGGGGCTCAGCTGACAGCCTTCAGAAGGAACAAGGTGATAAAGCCAAAAGATGACCAGACCCTGGCTCCAGGTACCGGCCTGACTTTTTTTTTTTTTTTAATTTATTTATTTTTATTTATTTATTTTTAGCTGTGTTGGGTCTTCGTTTCGTGCGAGGGCTTTCTCTAGTTGCGGCAAGCGGGGGCCACTCTTCATCGCGGTGCGCGGGCCTCTCACTATCGCGGCCCCTCCCGTTGCGGGGCACAGGCTCCAGACGCGCAGGCTCAGTAATTGTGGCTCACGGGCCCAGTTGCTCCGCGGCGTGTGGGATCTTCCCAGACCAGGGCTCGAACCCGTGTCCCCTGCATTGGCAGGCAGATTCTCAACCTCTGCGCCACCAGGGAAGCCCCCGGCCTGACTTTTGAGAGAGACAGACAGACAGACATGACGTGCATTTGTTTGAGTTTCTGCATGGTAAGGAGCTGAGGACTGATCCATAACTGATGATAAAAATGGGGAACATTGTGAGCAGCTTCTGAGCTGCAACCCAGAGGTAATGCAGAACAGCAGCTGTCCAGGTGCTCAAGTCTTGTCACCCTCCTGTCCTCTCCTCCCTTCCACCCTCCCCCTTGAGCTGGGCCTGGATTCATGCAGCGTCAGCAGGACATATTGGCCAGAATGACTTTAATCCTTCCCGTCAAGCAAAGTAACCCTGTGGAAATGCTCTCTACCCAAATGGGACAGGTTGGAAATCAACTAGGATGGCACAGGGGCAGCTTAGCAAGTCCCAGCAAGAGAGGAAGTCGCCAGCAGCCATGGCCTGCAAGCTGGAGTCCCCCAAACAACAGACTGTCAGGCTGAGGGATGAGTCAAGAGCCCTCAGCAGAGACACGACCAAACATCAGGTCAGAGTGGCACCCTGGTCAAACATTTTGGGGCCCAAGGAGGCTACATGGAGACCAACGGTAGACCAGCTTGAGTCTATATAGCTCATCCCCTCGGAGTTTCTCCCAACATCCTGAGCAAAATGCTAGAAACAGCTGGAAACCAGAGTGATGCAGGATACCGTGAGGTCAACCAGTGGCCTGCCTGGTAATGTGGCCTTAGGCTCCCACCTGAAGAAGGTGAGGTGGGAAGACTAGAGAATGGCAGCCGCCATCGGTCATGCTTGCACAGACAGGCTAACACCTCACCTACCATTTTGGGGCCAAAGGAACGGGGAAGAAATTTGGGTTGGGGGGTTAGAAAGAGAAGAGAATTAATGCCACAGGACTACCCGTTCTGAAGTGGGACAAAGGACCATGGAGAGGGACGAGGGTGGGCAACAGAATCAAAGCCAATGAAAGAGCTGAAACGTTGCTCTCTCCTCCGAATCCTTGAGAAAGACAAGACACATTTCTTTAAAAACCCTTTGCAGATGCCACAGGATTGCCTTTTTTGGGTACAGGCTTTGGGGTTGGCTGACTAAGGTTTAAGTCCCACCTCTGCCAACGTCTAAACTTCACCCATTAAGTAGGAAACTCACCATCTCCCTGCCAGGTGGCCCTGAAAAGGAGGCAGGTGTGATCTTGCCCAGTTCAGGTGCTACGGATCTGGATGCACAGTGGGAACTCTCTTCTTCCTGGGGCTTTCAGATCTACTCTAAATGCTTCCTGAAGCAACCTCTACCATATGTGTGTATGGTGCAATGAGGGAGGATATGAAAAAACCAAGGCACCACGTAGCATCAAAAGTGCCAGCAAGGAAGTATGTGTCAGAGCCAAATTCTCAGGCTTGAGCCCTTTTACATTGTCCCCTGCCCCAAATTCTGTCTACCCCGATTCTGTGCTACAGATGCTTGCCTAGAGCAGGGATCAGCACACTTTTTTCTGTAAAGGGTAAGATAGTAAATATTTTCGGCTTTGCAGGCCACATGGTCTGGGTCAGAGCTACTCAACTCTACTGTAGTAGCACAAAAGTAGCCTCAACTCTACTGTAGTAGCACAAAAGTAGCCAGACAAAATGTACCTGAATGGGCATGGTTGTGTACCAATAAAACTTTATTTACCAAAGCAAGCTGTGGGCCAGATTTGGCCTCAGGACTGTAGTTTGCCAACCCCTAGTCCAGGGCTTTGGGGTTTATCAGGCTCACACACCAGCAAAACAGCTGAATTGCGATTGAATGGGAAAGAACGCCATACTCTTTCCACGGCCCCACCGTGGCCTTCACAATCCCACTACTGCTAACTGGGTCAGAGTTCTCGTTGGGCCCACCCATGCCCAATTACACCCTTACTGCCAGGGGTCTACCCCTGCCGCCCTAAATTCAATGTGCCCTTTTATGCCCATTTCCCCCACCTCCACCCCACTAAGCATCTTGGACTGCTCCATCTCTCGGGAATCAACTTCTCCTAAAACATGAGGTACTTACAGATACAAAAGATTAATCCAAGTCATCACCCAGAGGGGACCACGTGCTGTGGAAGTTAAAGGCACAGGGATGGGCATCAGGCCGGGGTTCACCTTCCCCTTTGCTACTTTCCTGCTGCATGAACATGGGCATGCAGGCAACCCCTGAGCATTTCCTTTGCCTACGGAAATTGTTTAGGGGCTTTGAAAATTAGGTAAGAGAGTTTATGTAAAATAAATAGCAAGGGCTGTTCAGAAATGGAATCATTAAAAAGTCACACCCTGCATAATTCTCTTTCCTTCAGTATGCTTTACATTTACGACCAACTAGATCATCATCTCCTTGAGGAAAGGCTATGACTTACTCTTTGGATTCTGTGGTTCCAGGCACCATGCAGAGAAAGCACATAGTAGGTGCTCAGTGAATACATGTGCCTCTCACTAGAGAACAGACATGATGAACACAGCTGTGAGCCCCTGAAGTCGTGGAATCGTTTTCACATTCATTTTAGAGCTCATTTGTGATACGAACCGGACTACAAACGCCTGGCTGGAGACATCTCAGGGCTTGCTCTCAATCCCCTTCACCTAACTGAGTGAAGCCTTTTGACTTAGAGGTTAATTATTCCTCTTTGCATTTCTTCAAGGAGAGAGTTCTCCCTTGAGACGGCTGGTCATTACTATTCCGTGTTGCACTGCTCTCTTGACATAAAGGATTTTTTTTTTTAAAGGAGACAGGGGATTTCATGACCTGATTTAGGCTTGGGTGCCTCCAAAAGCTTAGAGTATAAACCCACAGGGGACAACACTGAGGGCACTTTAGAAATCCAATCTGCCTTCCCACAGTAACTCCAGAGAAGTAGAAAGGTGTGTGAAACTTCAGTCCAGGAAAATCCCCAAGCCCTCCTTCCTTATGTAGAAGTAGAGGCACTTAAGCTATTGTAGGTCAAATATTCCTCGTGTACACGCGGTGGGAGATTCTCAAACTTCTGGACAAACCAGAATCAAATTGTAGGTGGAGAGGGGCGTGATCAGTGCTTTGATCTTCTAGAACCACAGGCAGCTATGCTCTCTGCAAACAGAGATGCCTTGACCGGGCCCTGGAAGGATGCCTGCCCAATGTCCCCCACATCTCCTAGAAACACTAACAAACACTTGACACTAAAACAGTGCTGGCTAGGCACCAGACACAGTTCTAAGGCTTTCCATGTATTAACACGCTGAATCTTTGCAATGACTCTATGAGGTATTGCCTGCTATCCCCATTTTAAAAGATGAGGAAGCTGAGGTGCAGAGAAGCTAAGTAACTTGCCTGAGGTCACACAGCCTGTAACAGGTGAAGCTGGGGCTCAAACCCAGGCAGTCCATCTCAGAGCCCTCGTTCACTTAGTCCATGAGCCTCCACCTTGTGCAAACACATCCCATCCTTAAAAACTGCTCAAGTTTGTTTTCTCCATTGCACTAGGCTCCTCTGAGTTCACAGAATCTAAGGCCTGGATGGAACAGGCAGCCTCAAGTCCAGTTCTCTTGTTTTACAGCTGGAGACAGATTCCCAAGGGAAAGGGGTAGGGTCTGCAATTTCCAAGTTTCCAAACACCAACTCAAGCCCCCAGGCTCCTAAATGCAGTGTTCTCCTCACCACCTTCCAGAGACTCACAGCCAAAACGCACAATTAACTCTTTCATACCCAGGAAACCACTGGAGAAACACATGGCTCTTTTCCCAACGACAGGAATGAACTCTGAGAAAGTGGGGAAGCAGGCAGCCTGTGTCTTGTGTGACTCCAACATAATCGTTAAGCACAGATCAAGTCTCTGGGCTCCACCACAGTGACCATTTGCACCCAGCCATTCCCCCAACCTGGTTTTCTTTGCGACCAAATGCACGTCCTAGCAAGATGGCTGGCACAGGGTAAGGCTGCAGCCCATGCCAAGTTTTCCACTCCGCATAAAATGTGACTTTTTTGGAAGAGCCAAGGCTAGTGAGGAATGCCCACAGCAGAGCAAAGGGCTGGGAGACGCTGATCAGGGTGGACCCTTTCATGAGCATCTAAGTTACTCCAATGGTGACTGGAGTGGCACAGCTTAACCACCACTCTTAGCAGAGGGGCAAGTTGACAGAGAGGCAACTACGTAGTCTAGGATTGGCTGTTGCCCCCAAACGATGACCACATCCACCATGTCATCAGATCCCTCCTGACGCACCTTCCCGCATCCTCCCGGTAACCACAGAGAAAAGAGGTGGCGAGACCAACAGGCGCCCTCACTTACCCAGCCCAGGCGGCACATTCAGTCCTGTGGCGCATCCTAGAAACTTTAAAATGAATGTGCCAGGCAAGCACGTCACTGGTTAGCTGAACCTCACATTCCAAATCACATCGCGGCAGAGATGAGACAGACAGGCACACAGACAGACGGGCCTCGGCCTCTGGGGACCCTGGAGGGCCCCACTTCCCACAGGACACACTTCCTACCTGCTTCCATAAGTTGGCACTGCTGACCGAAGACGTGGGAGAAGGTGACCCGGCCGGTGGCAGAACTGGATGTCGCCAGCGTGGATTCCATGGCTCTCCTGGGGTCTTTGGTGTTGGTCATGGAGAAACGTCCAAATCCTTCAGAGCGTCTGAACGGAGGATGACGTCACTGGCCCAGGCACTGTAGGTCTGAGGCTACTGGTCACTTCCAAGAAAATGTCCCCGCCCCCGAAGTTTATAAGGTTCTTCCTCTCACTGCCCAGTCCCCGCGGTTTCTCTCAAACCCTAGTCAAGTGCAAAATGAAACCTTACACGGTTCCGCAGAGCTTGCACAGCTACAGGAGTTCGGTTTGCAAAAGCAAAATCTAAGTTTTCTCCCACAGGAGTTGTCTCCTCTTAGCCGGGGTCGGGGTGACTGGGTCACCTGGAAGGGGCCGAGTCCAGGGAGCCGCTCAGCCCGGTGGCCGCTGGGGAGAGCTCGGCCCCAGCCGCGTCCCAGCGCCAGCTGCTGCAGGAAAAGCGCTGCCGGCTCCGCGGCGGCTCCTGCCGAGGAGGGAGGGCTAGAGCGAGGCTGCCTCAGGCTCCCCGGGGAGCTGGTCTCGCAGG
Organism: Eschrichtius robustus; assembly: GCF_028021215.1. Taxonomy (NCBI): domain Eukaryota; kingdom Metazoa; phylum Chordata; class Mammalia; order Artiodactyla; family Eschrichtiidae; genus Eschrichtius; species Eschrichtius robustus. The sequence continues at coordinate 10,710,141 of NC_090826.1, read as the reverse complement.
CCCGCGGCTCCTGCGGCTCCGGCCCCGGTCTCTGTCCTCCCTGAGCCCAAGAGCCGCTGTCCGGGGTCCGCGCGCCCCTGGGCGGCCAGACGCAGGCGGGGAGCGCGCAGGAAGCGAGCGCAGCGCGGGCACTCTGCAGCTCTGGACCACCGACGTGCCCGCGGTTCATCCTTCACTCCAGATGGACGCCTTTCCCTTCGGCGTCCCCCTCCTCGCCGGGCTCTGGGGAGGGGAGGGAGACGTGGTCAAAGAGCCTGCTCCGACCTACTGCAGCGGGCCTCCCCCCCGCAGCCCACCCCGCCACCCCTTTTCTGGATGCAGAGGGAAGTGCTAACTCAGCCCAGCAGGCACCCGGCTGCTGTAACCTCTTCATGCTCACAGCCCAGGAAGGATCAGGCGCAGGAGAGGAGAATGCCAGCAATCAAATCCGAAGATCAAGAAGAGAAGGGATGGAAAATGCCCTACATCCCCCATGGCACGCCGGTGACAAAGAGATGGTCTGGGTGCTTCATCTTTGCCAAACCGGACCTATTCTGTGCGTAGAACAACCAGTCCCCTGTTCCAACCCCAAAGGGCAGTCTCTCTGGAAAGGGAGGAAGGGCGGGATAAATACCTTTCCCAGGGTTACAACAGCTGTTTCAGTGGGTGCTGTGCCTTTATCCTGCTATCCCATTTGCTGATCACAAAGCTGCTAACTTTAGAGGGAGACAAAGCATCATCTCTGGCCACCATTTTGGATACTTTCATTGGGGATCTGGCTGCAACCCTGGCAGGACACTGGCAGCACCACCTCCTCCAGGAGAGACAGAACGCGACAGCACAGCAGCAGCAAAGCACCCATGTCTGTTTCCCCAGGAGGCCTTTGGTTGAAAAGCCATTCGTCTGTTCTGTATTTAAGATACAGAAGGTAAAGTTCAAATGGACTTGTGGGCCAGAAGGGCTCTCAAACAGAAGCCTTTTCCATCAGAGCTCTTTGCCACCAACGACGTACAGCTCAGTGATGTTGGAAGGTTACCTGGGATGGTTAAGGCAAGGCAGAGGAAGCCTTGAAATAAGCAGTTAAATGAGCCTACTTTGCGCTTATGGTTTAGGGTAGCTTGAACCATTGAGGATCCCTTTTCTCACACAGAAGAGGTTCTTCTCCAGGTCATGAAATTAGAAGACAGCAGAGCCCATGCTCTCTGACAACTGAGGTCTAAGGACAACCAAGGGCGAAGGTCAGAGGAAGACCAGAAACCACACACAGGTTGGGAAATGGACCAGCTTCCCAAGTCTGGGAGCTATGTAAGTTTCAGTGCAGCCCAGCAACGGACTACTATGTCACCACTAGAAAAATATCCAAGCTGAGTTGTGGGGAGGGGAGGGGAGGGATGACTTCGAGGTGCACAGAGGATTCCTAGGGCAGTGAAAATTCTCTGTATGATACCACAGTGAGGGATACATGTCATTTCACATTTGTCCAAACCCACAGAACGTACACCACCAAGAGTGAACCCTAATGTAAACTATAAACTTTGGGTGATAATGATGTGTCAGTGTCGGTTCATCAGCTGTAACAAATGTACCATTCTGGTGGGGGATGTTGATTATGCGAGGAGGCTGAGCATATGTGGAGGGAAGGGATATATGGGAAGTCTCTGTACGTCCCTCTTATTGTTGCTGTGAACCTAGAACTGCTCTAAAAAAAAACCAAACAAACCTGTCTTTAAAAAAAGAATCCAAGGTAAAACTTCATACACTTAATTCAACCTGCAGATGCCTCTTGTTTGGAAAACCACGTTTTTGCCCTCCCTTCTCTGTACGCCTAGTCCATTCCTTCTCACTGCTACGTGGCATTTCACATACTCAATCTACACATTTCCTCTGTCTGCTCCCTTAGTACCAGGCACCTGAGTTGCCTCCTAAGCCCTGCTACTGTAAACCACATGGCAATGATGCCACCTAATGGTTAGTGGCGATAGATCATCCAAGTCAGGACACTTTGAGAGTGCATGAATGGAACCACCATTGGTAATTACACCAGAGTAAGTGGCATAAACTGGGAGGGATGGATCTGTGCAAGAACTTTCCTGGCTTGCATACCCGGGAATGGACTTACTCAAAGATGCATGCAAATTTGATTTCATTCAATGCTGCCAAGTACTACTCCAGCATGGCTCTGCCGGTTTACACTCTTTATAGATTCCCACTTCCCTACTTCTTTGCCCATAACTGTTGTTGGCAAGAATTAGGAAGATGGGTGATCTAATGGGTATAAAGCTATAGTTCATTGGTTTGATTTGATGTCCTTAATTATTAGTAAGTTGAGCACTTTATGAAAAGATTATTAACCAATGAGGTTTCCTCTTCAGGAAATTGCCTATTCATATAGCCTTTGCCCATTCTTCTAGTTGTTTTTCTATTTCTGACTTTCTTATTGATTTGCACGATAGGTTCCTTCACTTTGCAAGATATCTATTTAGACTTTGCCCATATCTTCTCCCAATTAGTCATCAACTGATAACTTTGCTCATGGTGGCTTTTCTTGACAAGAAATACTTCATTTTAATGTGGTCAAATCCATTGCTCTTCTGAGTTATCATCTGTTTTGAGGGTCTTGCTTAAAATATCCTTCCTTACTCCTTGGCTATGAAGTCAGCCTCCTTCATAGTTTTACCTTTTACATTTAGTCCTTGTCTATCTGGGGCCTACTTTTATATTTAGTATAAGGTAGGGTCCAGCTTTGTTTTTTTTCAAGATTGTGAATCAGTTTCCCAAAAACATCTTTTCCCACCCCAGCCTTTCCCTGCTGTGGCACCACTATCATTATCTATCAAATTTCCATATACATGAGTCTATTCTTGAGCTCTCTCCTGTTCTATTTATCCCCCCATATATGCTGTCAATGTTAACATTTTAGAGTTACCGGCCAACGTTTTACGAAGTCTGGATTTCAAATGTTTCAAGACAAGTCAGATTTGATGGTGTTGTGCCTGTATGTCTCATGCTGGCCATCAGCTGGAGCAGCCGATCCCCCTTTATATGGGATATATGCCTTCCTGCTGCATAACCCTGGCTTGCATTCATTGACAATATAAGTCTATTCCTCATGGAGATGTGTTCAGGTATCAAAAACATCTCCAAAGATAAAAGTCAAAAGAAAGCCACACTAGAAAAGACATTAACTGACTTACAGGACTTTTGTTACCTCTGTGCTGATAAAGATCATTTATTCAATATCTCTTTGATACCTGACACTATGCTAGCCACAGGTAGATGGAGTAGGAGTGGGGCGTGGAAAGTGGTGGAGGGGAGGGATGAGGAGACAGTGTGAGAAGCAACACAGAATCTCCATGTATGTGATAAAGACAAAGCATAATTAACCAAACAACTGGGAGCGCATACCACATTGCGAATTATGGATCATGAAAGGTCTTGCCATTACGCACAGGTGAGGGCTAGCACTTCCCGGGGGACCTTTATGGGAGGGAGTATTAGAGCAGGGATCTAAGGAGGGAAGTGGCATTTACAGCAGGAAAAGGAAAAAGAATTGGGTTGGCGGAGGGGATTTTGGCACATACAAGTCATTTGGGCAAGACTATTTTATTTTATTTTATTTTTTGCCGAGATTATTTTAAATGCCACGTTATACTGGAAAGGTTTCAAAGTCCACTTAGGGCTCATTAGATTAGGAAAGATATAAATTGACTCGACTTCACATCAATGGTCCTACCTATATTTTTAAGGTTTCCCCTGATACCTTTTCAATTCTACAGACTTAAATTGTCCTCCCTCAGAGCACTCCCCAACTTTGTTTAGACTCATACTCCCAGAGGAGTTAAGAGCCAGTTCTCTGACAGATCAGCCTCACCCCAGCAGCTGTGATCACCCCCAGCTCCCAAAAGGTGCAGAGTACCACAACAACCATTATAGACAGGGAGGGGCACAGTGAAGGGCAATTTAGGAAAATGTGACACTGAGCTCAGAGCTACTTGTTTCATGATGCTTCGTGTCTGTCTCGTAGCAAAATGCCACTAAGTAGAAGCTGCTACATGCCATGAGACGTACTAGGAGCTCCACAGACATTCTCATTTAATAACAGATACCAGCATGTCCCCATCCCAGAGGAGGAAACTCAAGTGCTCTGCCCAAGATTACACATCCAGAAAAAATACAGCCATTCATAGGTAACCTACAAGATGAACAAGTCTACCGGTTCTCCGCTTTGTAATTAACTGCTACCTATTTCATCGAAAAGTTGTGCTGGCAGCTCATATGCCCAAAAGCTTCCATGTTGACTCAAGTTCCCAGCATGTCACAGTAAGCGCCTTCCATTTTACAAAGTTTTTAAACTGTTTCATTGGACTATAATCCACATGCCATGTAATTCACCCATCTAAAATGTTCAATTCATTGGCTTTAGTATATGCACAAATATGTACAACCATCAACACAGTCAAGATTAGAATGTTTTCATCACCTCAAAAAACCCCAGAAACTTTAGCTATTACTCCCTACACACCTCTTCCCCCCTCAGCCTAAGCCTCCACTAATCTTTCTCTCCATCTCTATAAATTTCCCTACTCTGGACATAGGGATGGAATCAGAATATGCAGACTTTTGCATCTAGCTTCTTTCACTTAACATATTGTTTTTAAGGCTTGTCCAACTTCTAACAAGTATCAGTACTTCATTCCTTTTTATGGCTGAATAATATTCCATTGTATGGATATACCACATTTTATTTAACCCTTCATCCACTGAATTACACTGGAGTTGTTTCTACATTTTGGCTTTACAAAACTGCTGCTATAAACGTTGTGTACAATTTTTTATATGGGCACTTGCTTTCATTCCTCTTGGATATATATCTAAGAGTAGAATTGCTGAGCCATATGGTAACTCATGTTTAATCATTTGAGGAATTACCGGACTGTTCTCCAAAGTGGCTAGGTGGCTACACCATTTTACATTCCCACCAACAGTGTATGAGGGTTCTCAGTTCTTCACAACACCTGTTATACAATCGTGTTTTGATGCAGTACTAGGTACTAAGTTATCCTAGTAACCTTAATGGTGGCAAAGGTTAAAATAGTAATTGGCTCAAAAGGGACTTAATTAAATTTCTAAACAGACTCATTCAGAAGGATAACCCTTTCTTTTGCTACAGAAGCCACTGATGAGTAAATCCAGGCCAGAAAGAGATAATGTTTTCCCTTTATTCTGTCACAACAGAACTTGTAGAAGTAAATCATGTTTCTCTGGAGCAATACCAGCATCACCATCAACTCTAGGTCTTATATTATTTCTATAATTCCATATATACTTTCGAGCACTGAATCAAGAACAACCAGGTATCTATTTTCCTTCCTTCCTTTCTGAATAATTCCATTCAATCCAAAAGATAGGACAAGGGACTTCCCTGGTGGCACAGTGGATAAGATTCTGTGCTCCCAAGGCAGGGGGCCCGGGTTCGATCCCTGGTCAGGAAACTAGATCCCACATGCATGCTGCAACTAAGAGTTTGCATGCCACAACTAAGGAGCCCGCCTGTCGCAACTAAGGAACCAGCAAGCCACAACTAAGGAGCCCTGCAGCTGCAACTAAGGAGCCCTGGAGCCACAACAAAGACCCGGTGCAACCAAACAAATAAATAAATAAATAAATAAATAAATAAATAAATACTTTCAAAAGATAGGACAAGACAGAGAGAAAGAAATCCATGTCAAGGTGTGAGTGGTGGAACTCAGTGCTGAGTCAGAACCCAAGCAAGATGAGGGGGCATTTGTAAGGTAAGGAGAGAGAGCAGGAGGGTCAGAGGCCAAGTGAGGTGAGGAAGGCATGCACACACAGAGCAGCAGCAGCAACAAAAGACTGGTTACATGTGGGGTGGCGGGGAGGGGAGAGATTGAGCAAATAAGTAAACATATTTAAGATAATGGGAGTCAGATTTCTCACTGTTAGAGAAGAGAGAAAAGCTAGAATCAAATTTACGGTGTTAAATAGGAATTGTAAGTATTGGTGTGAACTCATGATTACAGATATATGTTTTATATATATATGTATAAACAGAAGTTACTCTGGATTTAGATGCGTGTATGTACGTAGTATGTCAGTTTATAGGTGCTCTAGTTCCTAATTCTGTCCACTGGGAGGGCCTGGGAGCAGTGACACGCCATAGAAACCAAGGTCGAGGCTCTAAATATCATTCTTCCCTAAAAGGAACCAGAGCTGGTTGATTCCAGGTCAGGGGCAAGGAAAACACAGGAAGAGTTTGACATCCTGTTCAGCCAGAAAGTAAAGAAATACTCAAGGACAGATGGAGACATTCCAAAAAGAAACAGAAGTCAGCTTAACGGGGCGTTCACTGTCCAAATCAAGGATAATTTGAGCATAAAAAATGTTCATAATGAAGTTAACCCCACTGAACAGAAACCTATCAGTCCTATGGATAAATGGATGGATGGATAAATAAATACACACAGACATGTATACATAAATACATGTATAGAGAGATGGTTAAGAGAGAAAGCTCTTCTTTACAGCAGAATACCGACCAATAAATATATCCAAAATTATGTAACTGGAAAAGTGTCATTTGATAGCCATTCATAGTTATAATCCAGACAAGTAACATCAAAGCCTGCTAAAATTAATGGATGAAAAACAGTAGACTTATAGTCTCAAACTATGTCCCCACAACATATTCATTAATTGCAAAGAGAAAAAAGGAGAGACCTTACATTGGGGAAAACTTGATTAAGACACCATCTTAATCAAGTGACCAAAGTTCACATCATTCATAATAGGATAAATCAAAATCATGTACCATCAAATAGGATGCAACGGACAAACTCAGCATCGCTTCTACAATAATACCAACAAAGATGCATTATGTGAATCTAAACGTGAGGAAATCAGATAAACCCAAATTGAGGAACATTCTACAAAATAACTGTCCTGTAATTTGCAAAAGCGGCAAGGTCACAAAAGTTAAGGAAAACCTAATGAACTATTCCAGATCAAAAGCAACTAAAGAGGCAGGGCAACCAAATGCAACCTGTGATCCTGAATTGCTCTAATAAAAGTTGAGGGCACGGCTTCCCTGGTGGCGCAGTGGTTGAGAATCTGCCTGCCAATGCAGGGGACGCGGGTTCGAGCCCTGGTCTGGGAAGATCCCACATGCCGCGGAGCAACTAGGCCCGTGAGCCACAATAGCTGAGCCTGCGCGTCTGGAGCCTGTGCTCCGCCACAAGAGAGGCCGCGATAGTGAGAGGCCTGCGCACTGCGATGAAGAGTGGCCCCCGCTTGCCACAACTAGAGAAAGCCCTCGCACAGAAACGAAGACCCCCAACACAGCCAAAAATAAATTAATTAATTAATTAGCTTTTTAAAAAAAAGTTTAAAAAAAAAAAAAAGTTGAGGGCAGTCTATGGATTATATGGTAATGATGGATAGATGTTAATTCCTTGAGTGTGATGGTTATACTGTGGTTCGGTGGAGAATGCCCTTGATGTGTAGGAAGTGCACCCTAAATACTAAATAAAATACTCCTAAAATACTTGGGAGTGATGGAGCACCATGTCTGCAACATACTCCCAAACGGTGTGTGAGGGAAAAGTTCTTTGTACTATTCTTGCAACTTTTCTGTAGGTTTGAGAAAAGTAACCAGACATAACAAAGAAAACACGATCAAAAAGCAAGGGAAAGAGATAATAGAGAACCACAGGTAATTCAGATAACTCCAGTGTTAGATACAGACCATAACAAGTTTGCTTAATACGGACAGAAATGGGGCAAGGTGAAGAATTTTGGCAAAGAAATGGAAACCATAAAAAGGTACCAAATTGAAAAAAGAAGTAACCGAATTGATATTAGAAACAGGTAGAAAGAATCGGTGAGCTGAAAAAAACAGAAGAAAGTCAGAATGCTGTACAGAGGAAACAAAAGGATGGGAAAGATAGAGGAAAGAATGAGACATGGGGATTCAGTTAAAAGGTCTAACACGGGCTTAATTGTCATCCCAGAAAGAGAGAAAATAGAAAATGGGATAGAATTGCTATCAGAAGAGATCATTGATAATATCTGAAAAAACTGACTAAATTAAAATTTAAAAAGCTCAATGAACACGGAGCAGGATAAATAAAAAGAAAACCACATGTAGGCATGTCACAGGAATGCACTGAAAACCAGTAACAGAGAAAGTCTTAAAAGCAGCTGGAAGTGGGGGTAAGGAGAGAACAGATAACCTTCAAAGGTGTGGCAGAGAACAGCATCTGCCTTCAACACAAACTAGGGAAGCCAGGAGCTAATGGCATGGTACCTCCAAAGTGCCAAAAGAAAATAATGGCCACATGGAATTCTACACCCATTGAAAATATCCTTCAAGAATGAAGGTGACATAAAGACACCTTCAGACTAAAGAAATCTAGGAAAATTTATCACCAGCAGACCTAGTCAAAAAAAAATACTAAAGGAAATTCCTTCAGGAAAAGGAAAAGTAATCCTCAGGGCTATAGGCAGGAACAAAGAGCAGTGAAAAGGCTAATTGTAGCTAAATCTAAATTACATATAAATTAATATTAATGTGTAATATTAATATACTATCATACAAATTTATCATTATTAATGATTAATAATTTATTGTATATTAATATATAAAAATGCACTATAGGGTTTAAAGTATACACTGAAATAAAATACAGAGCAAAAATAGCTTAGAAATTGAGACAGGGTAAATGGAATTAGAAAGTTCTAAGAGTCTTGCATTGTCCAGGAAAAAACAGGACTTATTTTCCATTAAAACTTGATAAGTCAAGAATATATGTTGTGATCTCTAGTGTAACCACTGGAAGTATGCATAGTAAAAGAGCAGACAATCAGACTAATAGAGGGAGAAAATGAACATAAAAATAATCAATCCAAAAGATATCAGGAAAAAAAAGAAAAAGGAACTAAAAAGAAGACTGGTGTATCTCTGTTACTATCAGATCAAATAGGCTTAAAGAACAAAAAAGCAGTTCTAACAACCAAAAATATCTTTCATAATAATAAAATAAGCAATTCAATACGCCTCAAAACATAAGGCAAAAAACTGATGAACTGTAAGGAAAAATTTTAAAACCCACAATGAGTGAAAAATAGAAAAACTGAATAAAAAGCAGAAAATACAGAAAAATTGAGCATAATTAACATATTGCCCAATGGACATATATAGATCATTATGCCCAACAACTGCCAAATACACTTTCTTTTAAAAAAAAAAAAATGTAACATCACAAAAATTGTCCCTATGCCAGACTTTATTTCAAGTCTCAAAAAATTGTCAAAGGAATAAAAAGAAACTTCCTTCACCTGATAAAGAGTATTAAAAAGCCTATAGAGAGGGATGAATAGTCAGAGCACAGAGGATTTTCAGGGCAATGAAAATACTCTGTAAGACACTATAATTGTGAATATATGTCATTATAAAGTTGTCCAAATCCATAGAATGTACAACACCAAGAGTGAACCTTAATGTAAACTATGGACTCTGGGTGATAATGATGTGTCAATGTAGGTTCATCAGTTGTAACAAATGTAAATGTACGGCTTTGGTGCAGGATGTTGATAATGGAGAGACTCTACATGTAGGGGCCAGAGGGCACAAAGGAAATCTCTGTAACTTCCTCTCAATTTTTCTGTGAACCTAAAACTGCTCTAAAATATAGTCTATTTTTTAAAAAATCTAACCAGTCTCCTCACAGCCAGGATATGGACTGAAATAGCCAAATAAAAAAAAGGGCACAAATTCAACTCAAAAAAAAAGCCCATAGAAAACATTATTCATAATGGTAAAATACTGATGACCAGAAATGAGATAAGAATGGCTACTATCATCAATTCTATTCAACATTACACTGGAAGTAAAAAAAAGAGATTTGAGGTTTGAAACAGAAAAATAAAATTGTCCCTATTTGCACATGACATGATAGTTGTAGAAAATCCAAAAACAAGTCTACAGAACAATTACTAGAATAAATTCAGCAAGGTTGTTAGATTTAAGGTATATATAAAAGAATAAATTATATTTCTATATATGAAACAGAAAATAAAATTTTTAAAATATAATAGCACTGAAACATATCAAATAACTAGGAATAAAATATAATGAAAAACACTCAAGACCACTCTACAGAAAATTATAAACGATGGAGAGAAAGTAAAGAAACCTAGCAAATGAAGAAATGCATCCAACTGAGCCATGGATTTAATGATTTGATGTTGTAAAAGCTTCAGTCCTCCCCAAATTGATCTACAGATTTAATCTGATTAAAATGTGCACAGATTCTATGAAAATTGACAAAATGACTCCAAGATTTAATTGGAATGGCAAAGGGCCAAAATCTCTTGAAGAAGACCACCAAAAATGAGAGGACTTGCTCTACCAGGTTATCCAGATGGATATTAAGCTTCAGTGATTAAGAAAGCATGATATTGGCCCAAGGTGTGTGTGTGTATATATATATATATATATATATATATATATATATATATATATATGATGTAAGACCAATAGGTGAGAATAAAGGGTCCAAACGGTGATTCACTATGGCAGAGCAGTGGAGATGCTCAATGGTACTCAATCAATTAGAAATCCGTGTGTGGAAAAAAAATAATTAAACTTGGCCCTGACCTCACACCATACAAAAAAGTCAGTTTCCAGATGGGTTGTAGATTCCAATGTGAAATTAAAACAGAACTTCTTGACAATAATAGAGAGTATCCTTATGACCTTGGGGTGATCAATGACTTCTTAAACAGGACAAGCCATAAAGGAAAAGATGAATAATTAGACACCTATAGCCAAGAGAAGATTCCTACTCTCATTATAGAAAGAACTCCCTCAAATCAATAAGACAAAGAATTCAATTAAAACACAAACAAGAGGGAATTCCCTAGCGGTCCAGTGGTTAGGACTCCGGGCCCGGGTTTGATCCCTGGTCGGGGAACTAAGATTCTGCAAGCTGCACAGCGCAGCCAAAAAACAAACAAACAAACAAAAAACAAAACAGAAAAACAAAATAAGAGACTTCAATAAGCACTTCATTACTTCATTAAAGGGGGTATTTAAAATGGCCAGTATGAAAAGATGCTCATCCCCATTATTCATTGGGAAAAGCAAATTAAAACCAAAATGAAACACTAATACATATCCACCGTAAGAGCCAAAACTTAAGATTGATGATTCCAAGTGTTGGTAAAGGTATAGAGCAACAGGAACCCTCATACACTATTGGTGGAAGGATGAAGTGGTACAAACACTTTGGGAAACTGCCAGGCATTATGTTAAAGTTGAGCATTCGCCTGCACTCTGACTCAACAACCCTACTCCTAGGTATACAACTAACAGAATGCATGCCCACGTATATCAACATATTATCAGCATGTTCACAGAAGCATCCATTATTCATAACAGCTCCAAACTGCGAACCACCCCAATTTTCATCAACAGCAGTAGATGATAAATGAGGGTATTCATACAAGGGAATACACACAGGATTGAAAGTGAACAAACGACATGCAACATGGATGATTCTCAAGGCTGAAAGGGAAAGCCAGATATAAAATACATGAATGACTCCATTTAATTTCATCTTGTGAGACTTCATACAGTTGTTGGTATGAAAGGTCCGGATAGTGGTCATCTTTAGGGAGGAGGGAGAAGGGGTGATTGGGAGAACGCCAGTGGGACTCTCAACACAGAAGCTCCATCTTAGAATCTGTGCTCTTTGTTATTGTTCTGCTGTTGTTGTCGTCACACTTCAGTAAAAGTCGCTTTTGAAAGTGTGCCTGGATACACACCAGACTTTAAAAACTCTCACCCTACAGCAGTAGGACACCGGGAGGGACTGTCGTTTTAACTGTCTAGAACTAAGCTGTACAGTTGTAACTTCAAAAATAAACATTGAGTTGAAGCACTAAATTAGCTTTCACCAAGAATTTCTATTCCCCAACCACTGTTACTGGAAAAAGCTTCCCAATGGAGAAGTGAGCTGTTAAATGAAAGTGAACACTGCTTTATCTCAGCAATGTCCTTGTTTCCCCTTGTTCTACTTAAGTTTCTTCCTGAGTACAATACAAGTTCCAATATCAGTTCCTAGGAAGTCTTTTTCCTGGTTTTTAGAACAGTACTGGCGTGGACAGGCCCTCAAACATCAATGGACGAATGGACAGTCTGAGATTTGATGGATTTTTTCTTTTGCCAGGGATGGATTTCTCTAAGGAGCTGGTGGGGAGCCCACCATCCAGTCTGGGCTTAGTTTTCTCAGTTCCACATCACTACAGTGATCACATCATTTATAGTCCAAATGGGGGCACGTGCAGGTGAAAGGGGGTGCTAGTAACAACGACATCGGCAATCAGACATAAACCAGGACCATTCTAGGCAAACAGGGATGTAAGGTTACAAGCTAGCTTGGGACTGAGAATTCACTGGCTAGAGAAACCACAAAACGTAAAGCAAGGCTCCCCTGGGATCGGAGCTGTGCCGTCAGTCTTGTTATTAAAACGGGGTAATTGTGTTCTCTTACTTTCTACATTAACGGCTAATGCTATTAGCTCTGAAATAGAAACCTACGCTAAATGCATCTTTTATGAGACAGTTTCTTTTGTGCTCTTCCTGCCTTTTTTGCTGGGTGCCAGATACCACTTCTGGGCGAAGGACTGCCTGCAGCACGCCTCGCCAACCTCCCTCAGGCCTGCCGAGACCTAACCTTTGTTCTAGTTGCCTCTCTCAGGCTCTTCCAAGTCAATATGCGGGTTGAAATTCTGGACTGTTCAAGGCCAGGAGCCCCCATGGCTTGCTGTAGGAGCTTAAGAAACATGTGTTAAGGGAGTCACACTGCACAGTGGTCTTTCTGGTCCCTCCTATTTGCCTCCTCCGAACAGCCGGCCTCTGCACCTGCTGTTCTCTCTGCCTGAGATGCCCCCTGCTCCTTCCTCACTGAGTTAACTCCTTCTGGCCCCAGCTCTCAGTTCCAACATCACGGCCTCGCGAAAGACATGTCTGATCCCCCCGAATAGGTCTGGTGTCTCTGTTACACAGAACCTGGTTCTTCTGTGAGGACTCAGATCTTGATCTGAGATTGGATGACCTTTGCTTTCTCCAGGGCCAACACTAGGGTGAAGCAAATGAGGCACTCACCTCAGGTGCAAAAGTTAAGGTGGCACCAAAAATTCAACAGTCAAGACAAAAATGAAATATTTTTTTAAAAATCAAAGTCATGCAAAAAAAGCCACCGTGAACACAATACCAAGATCTTAAATAAAGGCAAGATCACAAGGCAAAGCTTGTTAAAGTACCGATTGCTGGATCCCATTCCCTGAGTTTCTGATTCAGGAGGTCGGAGGGGGCTGAGCATCTGCACTTCTAACAGGTTACCAGGTGACGCTGTTCCTACTGACCCGGGGAACACACTTTGAGAACCACTGATTTACAGTCTATTCACCCGACTTCCCACCTCCACCCTACATCAAGATACAGATCAACAATTCCTTCTGTGCCATGAGCAGAACTGGGCAGAAAGGCAGCCACTGCATTACAAAATAGATCAATATTTGCCCATCTAACCCTCCTGTGGTTGGCTGAATGATGCCCCCCACAAGGACTCCACGTCCTCATTCCCAAAACCTGGAAGCACATTACCTTATACGACATAAAGGATTTTGCAGATGTGATTAAGTTAAGGATCTTGAGGGGGGAAGACTATCATGCATTATCCACGTGGGTCCCCATATAACCACAAGGGTCTTGATAAAAGAAGGCAATACGATGACAGAAGCAGAGATTGGAGTGACGCACTTTGAAGGTGGAGCAAGGGGCCACAAGCCATGGAATACTGGGGCCACTAGAAGCTGAAAAAGGCAAGGTAATGGATCCTCCCCTAGAGCCTCCAGAAGCAATGCAGCCCTGCCGACACCTTGGCTTTAGCCCAGTAAAACTATCTGGACTCTTGCCCTGCATAACTGTAAGAGAATAAATATGTGTTGCTCTAAGTCACTAAGTTTGTGGTAATTTGTTACAGCAGCCATAGGAAACTAATACACTCCCATCATGTTATAAACAAAACACCTGGGGACACAGTGAAATACACCACTCTGAACTGGGCCACAAGGACAAGGAGGGTTTGACAACCATGGGGAGAGAGACTGGTATCCCCAGCAGATGTCAGTACTATTTTGTTTCTTTTGTTTCTTCAAACACCCTGAGCTCTTTCCTACCTCAGGACCACTGTGTATGCTGCTGCTCTGAGCTAGGACATTCGTGTGGGGCTCTAGTTCATGGGCCTGCACATCAACATCTCCAACAGCCAGAAAACGGAACAGTACAGTTCTTCCTAGGACCTGCCAATGAGAAGGGAAGCCCACGACGCCAGAGGTTAGAGCAGGACAGGTCTACTGAGATCGCTGCCAGCCATTCGGGTAAACTGCAGGTCATAATCACCAACTCAAGAGCCTTGAACAACAAGGGGACTTATCACATTACTAGTCACAACGTAGATGTTATGCCCCCCTCCAAAAGTTCATATGTTGAAGTCCTAACCCCTAGAATCTCAGAATGTGACCTTATTTGGAAATAGGTTCTTCAAAGAGGTAAGTAAGTTTAAGATGAGTTTATTAGGAGAGCCCTAATCCAATATGACTTGTGTCCTTATTAAAAAGGGAAATTGGGGGAATTCCCTGGTGGTCCAGTGGTTAGGACTCGGTGCTTTCATTGCCAAGGGCCCAGGTTCAACCTCTGGTCAGGGAACTAAGACCCCACAAGCCACACGGCGTGGCCATAAAAAAAAAAAGGAATTTTGGACACAGATAAACACACAGAACGCCATGTGAAAATGAAGGCAGAGTTTGACTTATAGAAGCATCATCTCAATGAGTGTCAAGGATCTCCAGCAAACCACCAGCTAGCTGGCGAGAGGCATAGAAGAGGTTCTCCCTCACAGCCCTCAGAAAGAGTCAACCCTGCTGACACCTTGATCTTGGATTTCTAGCCTCCAGAACTGTGAGACAATAAATTTCTGTGGTTTAAACCACCTATTTTGTGGTATTTTGTTATGGCAGCCCTAGCAGATCAATACAATAGGGTAACTCCAGGGACGGTTAACTCTGCCGCTCAACAACATCATCTGGAACCCAGGTCTCTTCCTCCATTCTGTCCCCTCAGTGAGTCAGCTTTGCCTCATGATCACAAAATGGCTGCTGCAGACAGGCATGAGAAGGTCCAGGAGAAGAAGGGCTGTTTCTGTTCATGTATATCACTAAGAGAAAAGAAACCCTTTCTGGAAGCTCCCTAGGGAACTTTCCCTCACATTTCAATGGCCAGATAACATCTCATGGCTAAGATCACCAGTAACAGGGATGGTTTCCTCCACTCAAGATTTCTCCATGGAGCTGGGTAGAAGGTCATCCTTCCCTAAAGAAAGTGGGTAAAGGTTGGACACAGGGTTGACTTATCCATTGAGCAGAGTAAACACAGAGCCTAGAGCCAGCAGTGCTTTTAGGGGCCCACAAAAAATATTTTACTTCTCACAATAAGCAAGATACATATTTCAACTGTCATTTATATGAATATGATTTTTTAAATTTTATTTTTTTATTTTAATTTTTATGTATATTTTGGCTGTGTTGGGTCTTTGTTGCTGCACGCAGGCTTTCTCTAGTTGTGGCGAGCGGGGGCTACTCTTCGTTGCTGTGCATGGGCTTCTCATTGCCGTGGCTTCTCTTGTTGCGGAACACGGGCTCTAGGCGTGCGGGCTTCAGTAGTTGTGGCTCACAGGCTCTAGAACGCAGGCTCAGTAGTTGTGGCGCACGGGCTTAGTTGCTCCACGGCATGTGGGATCTTCCCGGACCAGGGCTCAAACCCGTGTCCCCTGCATTGGCAGGCGGATTCTTAACCACTGCACCACCAGGGAAGTCCTGAACATCATTTGTTTAATATTTGTTATAGAGGGAAGGTCCCTCAAAGGCAAAAGTGCCTAGGACTCACAAAAGTCACAATGCAGCCCTAGGTGGACACGTCTGCCAGCAAAGGAGGTGGGTGAAATGTGTTTGGGTGGGTAACTAGTTGGGTTTGCTACAACTCAACACACAGACGAGAAGACTCATGACCACCAGCAATAGTAGCGCATTCTGGCATGAATGTTTCAAGCAGGAATGGGGTGAGGGGTGATATTAGCTGGGAAGAGTCCTCTCTCATCACCCAATAATTGATACCCCTGCAGAGGGGACAACCACCTCCCCACCTTGCTGGTTTGCAACTTTCTCTTTGTGATGGACTGAATTGTGCCCCCCCATTATACACTGAACCCCTAACCCCCTGATGTGACTATATCTGAAGATAGGACCTTTAAGGAGGTATTAAGGTTAAACAAGGTCATAAGGGAGGGCCCGTGCTTCGACAGGACTGGTGTCCTTAGGAGAAGAGGAAGAGACACCAGGAGTGCGTGTACAGAGGACAGGCCACGAGAGGACACAGCGAGACAGCAGCCGTCTGCAAGCCGGGAGGAAAGGTCTCACCAGGAACCAACCCCGCTATCGCCCTGATCTTGGACTTCTGGCCTCCAAAACTGAGAAAATGAATTTCATCCTTTACGCTACCCAGTCTACAGTGCTCTATTATGGCATCCCAGGCACTGATGCGCTCATCTAGTTCAACCCTCTCATTTTAGAGGGGCAACCATGTCTGAGAGAGCCAGGAACTTGTTGGGCTCTAGCAGATCTCAGCCTAGAATCCTAGCCAAGCTGGGGTCTATCTGCCTCTTACATGCAGCCTAAGGGACACAGTCGCTGTAGGTCGTGGGCGCCGTTTAACTCATCACCTGCAGGTGTCACCTGGGCTCCTGCCCACGCTTGAGTCTGCTGCGGCAGCCCTTGTTTTTAATCTCTGCATTTGCTTCCTGAATTAGCACTATAAGGGAGCGGCCAGCGTTCCCCGCTCCTCCCCACACCTCCCACGGTCATTAGCATGCAAGAAACAGCCTCATAATGATGGGGGGGAGGAGGGAGCAAACTCATCAGCTTAATCAGAGAAATATGGTTTGCAGGCCAAGTGCTAATTCATCAAAGCACAGCCAACAGAGACATTGGCTCGGCTTTCATTAGCCCAGTGAACACAATACAGGAGCAATTGAGCATAAGAGGCAAAGAACGATAATTCTTTCCAAGGAGCCCCTGGGTGACTGTGGCTTTTTCACATGAATAAAGAGGAGCTGATTAATCAAAGACGGTGAATAAAGGCTGCTCGCTATCTGCCGAGACACGGCAAGATCGAAACTGGATGGTGCCTCTGCCCCTTTCCGAGTTTGGGCCCCCTCTCCCTTCAGGATAGTATGTGACCAGAGCAGGCTTTTAACGAGGCAGCTGCTCGGCCATCTCAGCTTCATTTCTTTTCCTAAATAATTGATACGTGTGGATCGCAGCTGCTTTAATGTCAGGCCACAATCTGTGGCGAACGCCAGCGCAAATCAGTTCAGGCAGCACATGACCAGAGGCCTCCCCAGCTGCAGCCAGAGCAGAATAATAAAAACGCTCAAGGCTGCGGCGGCATTTTTCTCCCTATCAGCTCTCAGTGCAGGAGCCTCAAGATTTTTTTTTTTAAGTCCTGCAGACTCCCTGGGAAGGAGGGAATTATGGCCTAAGATTTTCTGTGAGGTACTGTTGACCTTGGGAAGCTGAAAGACTCCAAGAGGATGCGGAGAGCATGGACCCTGATCTTTAAAATCTCAAGTCCTTGGGCAAAATGACCCATCACTCCTAGGGACCAACAGGGAAGAGCCATTATTTGGTAGAGGAGGTAACTGCCCCTGCCTCTGGGCCTTTGCACCTGCAATTCCCTTAGCTTGTGATGGTTTGCTTCCTCTTGCCTTGTTGTTAACTTTACTTGTTATTCTGGTTTCAGCTTAACTGCTTCTTCCTTCAGAAAGTCTTCCCCGACCTCCAGGACTGGGTTGGGCATTCTCCATTGTGCTCCATGGCACATAGGGACCCTGGTTTCCACTCACCCAACAGCACTTACAATTTATTCCAATAGCAGAAACTCAGTGCCCTTTAGGAGGTCTCCTCCACCACTGCACACATCCTCTGTGGGCTGTCAATCCAGAGTCCTGTCCAATTCCAGCCGAAGTAGTGGACAGAAGACCAAAGACAAGTCAAATTCTCATGCCAAGACAACTTGATATTGATCAAGGTAAGGAAAATGGTGAGAACCAATCTGTACCAAAGGCATCGACTCTGGAAAAGACTGTCTGTATTTCCTGCTCTTTAGATCCCTGGAGCTGCTGCCCATTCCTGTCCTTTCCAAGCCTGGCTGTTCAGCTTCTTTTTCCAGCCTGTGAACCATCCCATAGCTGCCCAGTGCACTTGTCTTTGGCTGAGGGTAGCCAGAGTTTGGCTTCTGTTGCTTACCACCAAAAGCCCTGAGGTCCTCTAACATCCCATCCATCCCTCTGTAGCGACTACCCGAGAACAGTGGCTGTCACTCGTCCTCACACCCTCAGAGACTGACTAACACAGGATCTGGTACCTGGCAACTGCTCACCAGTTTGAGTGGAAACTCCTTGTGCTAATCACTGAGTAATGCTGCTTTGATCGGCTGTGTCAAGAGCTGTCAATCTGACATGCAACACGCACTGAGGAATCTGCTTAGGGATGCAAGCACTGGGAGACAAACGTGATAGAGCAGAAATACGTCAGGATTCAAGGCACATGGATCTGAATGTGGATGCCAACTCCAGAATTTGTTAGGTGTTACTCAAGGGCACAGAGTTCACCTCTTTGTCTTTGCATCCACAGCACTGTACCTGGCACCTGGGCAGGTGCTCAAGAAATAAGAAGTAGTGACGTGAGTATGTCACTACTAAGTCAGTCTCACCTTCAGCATCATTAGAGGAAGATAATGTCATTTCCCTCTCTAGACTCTTGAGGCTTAAACACTAGGTTAAACGTGTAACATGGTCAGTGGTCAGTGTGTATCAATTCCCTCTCCACTCAGAGTGTGTGTCCAACCTTCTACGTTTTCCCTAAGGTATAACCATGTTGTGCAAGGAGAACCGTAGTTTAACCCTGTTGTCCCCACCCCCTCCATCCAAGTTATCTAGTCTAGAGTCTGTAGGGGAGAAGAAACTTCTTTCCTCCACCCTTCAAGGTTCTTCAGATGGGGCCCTGCAAATTAGACTGACAAGAGACAGATTAACAAGAGGAAAACAAATAAAAATTTATTAACATACACAGCACAGGTACACATGGGAGAAAGCCAGTGATGAGGAACTCAAAGGGGTGGTTAGAACTTGGGGCTTCTATAGCATCTTAACAGTGGACGATACACTTGTCAAGAAGTGACAAGACAAAGGAAACAGGATTTGGGGTGGCAAACTGTGGGAACATAAACATATAGGAGAAAAAATGGAGGATAAGGGTTGTTTTAGTAAGGTTTCCTAGGTAGATTCCTCTGGTGCCATCTCTGGACCAAAAAGAGTCAAGAGTTGTCCCAAGTGATTAAGAATTGTAGAAAGGAGAGGGCAGAGGGTCTTTCTTATGTCTACTTCTTCTCAACTGCTCATTTTAAGGTTGGATGAGTGGCTCATTTTAAGGTTGGATACTCTGAACCCTTCGCATCATACACAGAAGCTATGACCTGGGGTTCCAGGCTCCAATGACAGCTGTCCAGAACATGGACAGTCCTGAATGGGTCACCAGGACCCATGGGAGAGCAAGTACAGTGTGACTGCAAAGAACATTCCAGAACAAGGCAGATACACCTTGTAAATATACACATATATTTAATTCAAGTGATCTGGATTTGTATCTAGCTGCCCTTTTGATCTGCTCTCTGAAAACTGTCATCTCCTCCCACCTCCCAGAAGAGCTTAGGAAGCCGTGTTTATCTGGGAGAGCAAACACTACTCTTCATCTAGATCAAGGGTCAGCAAAGTTTTGTTTTTGTTTTTTTTGCAAAGTCCCATATAGTAAATATTTTAGGCTCTGCAAGCCACACAGCCTCTGTCACAGCTACTCATCTCTGACATTGTAGCGTGAAAGCTACAACGGTTGTGACTGTGCTCCAATAAAACTTTTCTTTTATAGGCACTGGAATTTCAATTTCATATAACTGTCAGTTGTCACAAAGTATTCTTCCTCTGATTTTTTTTCAACAATTTAAAAATGTAAAAACTGTTCCTAGTTCAGGAGCTGTGGGCTGTATTTGCCCTGCAAGCCAACGTTTGCTGGCCTCATCTAAATGGAGGCTTAATTGCTCGCCTTTGGCATAGGATGGCCATCATTAGCTGCTCACTCCCCTTCCCAGCTATAGCACCCTCAGGAGCCTGCACCACAGGAAGGAACTTGCAGGGAAAGCAGAGAGGAATGCTATCCAGAATAAGGGGAACAGTGGCAGTGGTG
This sequence comes from Eschrichtius robustus, assembly GCF_028021215.1. NCBI lineage: Eukaryota > Metazoa > Chordata > Mammalia > Artiodactyla > Eschrichtiidae > Eschrichtius > Eschrichtius robustus. Next base: position 10,689,726 of record NC_090826.1, on the reverse strand, counting down.
AAAAGCCGTGGAATTAGACCCAGGACAGAAGTCAATTACTCCTGCTTGCTAATTTGTCAAGCCCTGGGCAATTCAGTTACATTGTCTAAGCCTTAGCTTTCTCTTACACTAAATGGATATATCGCACCTCATGAGACGTGAATGTTATGTGAAATAACCTATTCAAAGCATTTAACACAGCCTGGCACCCTGCAAGAGCTTCATGGAGGCTGGTCCCCCACAGGGAAGGAACGGGACATTCCTATTTTTTCCAAGGCCAATTAGCCTGAAGAATGTCCACACATTTACAGAACGTATGCACAGAATGTATGCACAGACAGAACAAGTTTGCTGAGCCCTGATAAAGGAGAATTGTGTTTGATCTCCTGGGTAAGAATGACTTCCTAAGCTATTCTAGAAGGTGGGAGGAAACAGGCCAGCTTTCAGAGGGCAGATCAACAGGGCAGCTAGACTGTACTTGGTGTGTGTGGGGTGGGGGTGGGGGGACGGGGAAGCCTGTTCACCTTCTACTTCAGCAGCAGAAACTCAGCCACGTTTTCCCCTGATGCCCCTTTTCTGCTCATCCTGCTAACTAGTAAGGCTTAGCTCTGCCTCTAAATTACAAACAATCCCCTTCAAGTTGCCCTCATCGAGGGTCTTGATCTGCAACCTGCAACCCAGCCCTCTCTGCCACACAGAGCAGCGGGCCTCCAGCCTTTAGGAATAAATTCACCTGAGAGCCTGGAACAATATGGTTGGTTCATCCAGATTATCCTTAAAATGACTCTCAGGAGATTTCAACTTTCAAGAACTCCAGCAGCTACCTCGGATGGGGGAAATCCCACTTACAGATATGTTGTGGGAAGTTTCAGAATCACCCATGAAAAGAAAGAGAGTAGAAGGAGTGTAGCAATGGAGGCCCCAATCCCCCCCTCTTCCAGGAAGGACCAGCTGCCCCTGCAGTTGCTGGTGGTACTTCAGGCCCTGCAGGTGCTGCAGAGAGGCCCAAGGTCACATCTTTCCAGGGATGACCACCTCTCATGACTGGTGACAGGCATATGAGGGCCTGGCCATTCTGGCCCAATGTGGGTCACTCTGATGGCCCATTTCAGCTCCCACGTGTAGGGAAGGAAAATTATTCTTTTTACCATCTACCCATCTTAGGTTCATTGGCTGGGGCCCTGACAATTAGACTGACAGAATTCATATTAACAAGAGAAAAACATACAGAAGTTTAACAGTGTATTGATATTTTGCCTATATCAATACATGGGAGCACTTATACATACAACATCTTAACACAGGAACAATACATGTTTAGGGAAGTGAGAAGACAAGGGAAAGGACTTTGAGTGTCTAGGGCAGCAAACGGTGACGTTTTAAAGCTTGTTGTGTAGATTCCTCTGGTGACGTCTCCAGGCTGATAGAAGCTGAGAGTTGTCTCCCAGTGATTAACTTCTGTCCTTCCCAGTGGAGAGGGCAAGCGGGGACAGCTTTACAAATTTATGTCCTGCTTTAGGCAAATAGGGGAGGGCAGAGGGCTTTTCTCGTATCTGCTTCTTCTGGATTGTCTTCAGCTCAGAAGAATCAGTATGCTCAAGTGGCCCATTCTGCTGCCCTTCGCAAGCAACCCGTGGGGTCAGCAGAGGATGTGGGGCATGACCTCTCCCTCTGCCCAGGCCTCCATGCCACAGAGGCAGACCCCAGAGCACACCCTAACAAACTCCCGGAGTGAGTACTCTGGCTCCGAGTCTGCTCCCCAGAGAACCCAGGCGTCGACGGCAGAGCAGTCAGCTCCAGGGTCAAACTCCTTGGCCAGACCCAAGGGCTGGGCCACTCGTGTGAAACTCTTTCCAAGCCCCAACCTCTTACCTGGAAAACAGTCTGTGCCTTTTAACAGGGTATGCATAAAATAAACATGCAAGGTACTTAGTACACCTTCTGGATTCACCTCTGAAAGATGAGACGTCTCATAGACATGCTAGGAGCCAAGCAGGACAAAACCTAAAACAGCTAAGGGGATCAGAATATGCCACCCCAAATATGTCGCTTTTGTGCAAGGATTGTTTTGAGGTGAAGACAACTGAGAAACGTCAGACTGAAAATACAGTTCTCTAGCCTCTCCCTATTTGCCTAAGCAGGGCTTAAATTTCCCTTTGTAAAGGAGTTCCTCTCCCCCTTCTCATACCAGGAAGGGCAGAACCACTTCTTTTTTTTTTTTAATTTTTTAATTTTTTTAGGTAAGAAGTAGATTTACTTAGAGAGATACACATTCCATAGACAGAATGCAGTCATCTCAAAAGGCACTTTTAACAATCTTTTTTTTTTTTTTTTTTTTTTTTGGCCACACAGCATACAGGATCTTAGTTCCCTGACCAGGGATCAAACCCGTGCCCCCTGCAGTGGAAGCACGAAGCACAGAGTCTTAACCACTGGATGGCCAGGAAAGTCCCTCAAAAGGCACCTTTTGAGACAGAACCACTCCTAATCACCAGAGAGGACTCTAGACTCTTATCAGCCCGGAGATGGCACCAGAGGAATATGCATAACAATTAGTAAAATAACACTTACCTTCCATTAGTTTCCCACATCTATTTACCTTCCAACAACTTACTACCCTTTTCCTTTGTCTCGTCACTTTTCCGTTGAATATATCATTTTTTGTTAAAATGATATATAAGCCTCCAGTTCTCAACATCTTTTTGGGGGTTTCACTGCCATATGCATGTGAAATAAACCTTTTTCTCCTGTTAATATGTCTTTTATCACCTTAATCTGCAGGGCCCCAGGCACAGAACCTAAGAGGGTAGAGGAAAATGTTTTTTCCTCTCCAACAACAGCATGGAAAAATAGGCCACATGGGCCCATAGCAATAAGGCACAGGTCGGCTTGCTCATTCTTTTCTACAGTTTGAGGTCTGCTTCTGATCGGTCACAGGACAGTGTATATAAAAAGGAAGAAACCTGTCATGACACACAAAGGAGGCTAGATTACACATTTATTTTCCCCAGTGCCTTGCACAAGGCCAGGCACATAGTGGACACTCAAAATCCAATGGCTGAATGATAAACTGAGGAGAGGGGAGGGAGGGGAGCTGATGGCCAAGATCAATGCATGCCAATACTTGAGCCTTTACTCTTTACCAGGCATTTTTCACAATACATGGGATACAGCTGGGAACAAGATGAACTAGGCCCTCACGGAGCTCATAGTCTAATAGGGTATATATGGATTAAACAGGCAATCACAAAAATGTTAGGGGAACCACTGCCTGAAACCGCCTGCCCTGGCCAGGCCCGATAGTAACCACTCGCATGACTTATCTTACAACAGGAGGTCCTGGTAACGAACGTGGAACTAATAAGCTACCCCCAACCAGAAGACTTCGGGAAAGGTCAAAAGGAGAGAGAGAGGAGACACCAGTCCATACATCCTACCAACCTCTCAGAATCCTCCTCACTGCAATCCATCTTGGCTGAGAGATGCGCGCACCACCAGGAAGGACCCTGAGTCAGAGTGACTGGCCAGAGACAACCCAGAAACTAACCCCATTACCATAAAACCCGAGACTGCGAGCCACGTGGCACAGCAGTTCTCCTGGGTTCCCTGACCCTGCTGCTCTCCACCCGGGTGCCCCTTCTCCATAACGTCTCTTGCTTTGTCAGCACGTGTGTCTCCTCAGACAATTCATTTCTGAGTGTTAGACAAGAGCCCACTCTCGGGCCCTGGAAGGGGTCCCCCTTCCTGCAACAAAAGCATTACAGCAAGGGACAAGTGCTATACAGAAAAATAAGGGGTATGTTGAGATCAGTACAGGGGGACCCAATTTAGACTAAGGGGTCAGAGAAATGCTTAAGTCAAGAAAGCAAACACCTAACTGATGGGTAGATTAGCCAGTAAGGGCGTCGGGGTGGAGAGGGCAGTGAGGGGGAAGAACGGCAGGGCATGTGCTAAGGAAAGGGCAGGGCAAGCGTGTTCTAGGAGAGGAAAGCCCATCACTGTGGCTGGAGCACGAGATGATGCTGGGATGGAGGCATCGGCCAGGCCACAGAGAGGCTCATGGTCCGCAAGCTTTGGGGTTTCCTCTTATGCACAATGGGCAGGCATGGGAAGGGCATAGGCCAGGGAGCGTCCTGACTTAAGTTTCAAAGAGATACCCTGTCTGCAGAAGAGACGTTGGGCCGGAGCAGGGCAAAAGGGGGGGGGGGGCAGCAAGAGCCATTTGCAGTCATTCAGAGGACGGTAGCTTAGACCACGGCAACGGGGAAGGAGAGAGAAAGGCAGGTACGGGTAGGACATGTTTCACAAGCAGAGTGAAAGGGGGTAAAGAAACAATAATAGAATGACTTCCAGGCTTACAGAGCAGGCAAGTGAGAGGATGCACGAGCTACTTAGTGAGGCGGGAAGAGTTGAAGGAGGAGCTTGTACGCTGGGTGGAACCATATCCCCCCCAAATTCATGTCCCCCCGGAACTTGTGAATGTGACCTTATTTGGGAATAGGATCTTTGCAGATGTACTAAAGTTAAGATGAGGTCATACAAGATTAGTTAAGATGAGGTCATACAAGTTAAGTGGGCCACATCCACTCTACATCCACATTGGGATGTGACCCTAATCCAGGAGCAGGGCCCGAGGGCCACCCACGCCAGGTGATGGGCACAGACTCTCTGCAGCTGTGACGGGCGGCCATCCGAGAATTAACCAGGAATGAACGGGACACAGTCAGACTTGCATTTGGACGGCTGCATGCAAGGTACATTTGAGTTCTTTTTACCTAATGCTTTCTAGGCTGAACTTATTTTCTGATGCATTCTGTGGGACCACAGGTGGGCCCCAGATTCCTTTTTCCTCTGCTCTGGCTTTAATTTTAGCACAAAAGTCCCAACATCGCTACTTAGCACTTGCCCCCAAATAACCCTTAACGACCAATTAATCACTTAACAGAGCGCAAAATACCAGTTCCTGGGGTCACCTAAGTGTGGGAATTGGCTAAACCCTCCCTGTGCTCGTGGCTTCTCCCAGGACTAGAACCACTGCAATTTACAGGGCGATAAATGAAATAAGCATCAGTTTTACCCACCATGGAATTAGACATGGGCTTCAGTCCAGGATTAGGGCTCAAATAACTCACTTAGAAGCACCACAAACTTATTGTAGCTGCGTGTATCTAGAGCCAAAGCGTTCCACAAAAACGGGCCATTACATATAAACGAGCTCAACAGTACCCAGATTCACTGAAGACCTAACACGAGCCCATTGCTCAGCTTTAAAAAAGGTTAAGAACTAAAAGGTCTGCTTTTAACAGCTTGCAGGAGATTATCATTTAATTGCCAAATTCACCCACTGAAAGTACAACTCCATGGCTTTCAGTAAATTTACAGAGTTATGTGACCGTCACCACCACCCCACAGGTCACTTTTAAGAAGCTCAGAATTCAGAAAACAAGTCAACCTTTGGGGGTATTTCATACCACTGTGAGCTCCTGAAAAACACAGACGTTTTCCTCCAAAAAGTAAGCGAACATGCACAGGAACATTTTACACACAGCTTCAGTGAATCCTGCTCCCCGGTCCCTACCCAGGGCTGGCTAAATCCTTAACTAAACCACAGTATGGGCATATCTCTGAGATTTGGGGGGTTCGGTTCCAGACCACTGCCACAAAGCAAATATCACAATAAACTGAGTCACACAAATTTTTTGGTTTCCCAGTGCATATAAAAGTTATGTTTGGGCTTCCCTGGTGGCGCAGTGGTTGAGAATCTGCCTGCCAGTGCAGGGGACACGGGTTCGAGCCCTGATCTGGGAAGATCCCACATGCCGCGGAGCAACTAGGCCCATGAGCCACAACTACTGAGCCTGCGCGTCTGGAGCTTGTGCTCCGCAACAAGAGAGGCCGCGATAGTGAGAGGCCCGCGCACTGCGATGAAGAGTGGCCCCCGCTTGCCGCAACTAGAGAAAGCCCTTGCATAGAAACGAAGACCCAACACAGCCAAATATTAATTAATTAATTAATTAATTAATTAATTTTTTAAAAATCTCCTGAGGAGTCTCTGCTTAAAAAAAAAAAAAAAAAGTTACGTTCACGCTACACTGCGGTCCACTAAGTGTGCAACAGCGTTATATCTAAAAACCTAATGTACATACCTTAATTTACAAACGTATTGCTCAAAAAAGGCTAACCATCATTGGATCCTTCAGAGAGCCATAATCTTTTTGCTGGTGGAGGGTTTGAAATACGGCAAGAACCACCAAAATGGGACACAGAGACACAAAGTGGAGCAAATGCTGTTAGAAAAATGGTGCCCATAGACTTGCTCGACGCAGGGTTGCCACAAACCTTCACTTTGTAAAAATCTCAGTATCTGCGAAGCACAGTAAAGCGAAGCGCAAGAAAACGAGGTGTGCCAAAGTGGTGTCGTGTTCATTTTCACGTGAAGTTGCCTCGCCTACCCCCACCATCATGAACTCCTGAAGGAGAGCACTCAAGCTTGAATGGGCCACATTAGAATGGGTGGCCACAAGGACTCAGTCCACAGCCGCACATCTAAGCTCCGGTGCTTCGGCTTCAGTGCCAACAGCTCGCTCTTGACCAAGAACATGAAAAATATTCTTCATGACCGACCCTCACTAGACGGCTCTCAGCCCAAGACATGCAGGTTATTTACTCCCCCAAACATTATAATCAAGCTGATGGGACAAGAACAAACTGGGAGTCTAGACTTCAAGATTCTCAAACTTCTAGGACACACTAAAACAGAGTTCACGTGGGATCAATGAGACGTAGTTCATCTAGGGATCTTTAAGTATTGTACAAGGCACAGATCCTGCCACAGATTCTGGCTAGTAAACAAAGAGAATTTATTGGGAAGAACTTGGGAATTTGCAGAACGCATCCAAAGGTGGGGAGACCTGGAATGGAAATCAACAGCATGCTGGGTTTGCCCCATGTTGGCTATCTAGAATCAAACTTCCTTTCATTCTGGGGCAGTTCCCATCATGTGTAGTATTAGTAGCCTCACCTTTAACTATAGAAGCCAAAAAGGTCGGGGAGTGGGGGGTCTTTCCTTTTCTCCCCCAGCTCCTGGCAATCAGCAGGCAGGCCTGTGACCCGAGGTTGGCAAACCGCACCCTCCCAACTGAGACTTTGAATCTGAAGAGAGTGGTAGAGAGAAAGGGACAATAAGGAATAATTCCAGGGAAGCTATGGGGTCGGGGGGAGATGGCCGGGCGTAGGTAACCTAATAACGTAGCAGCATGCCTTGCTCAGCAGCTGCCAATTTGTTCTGGTGGATTGTTTCTACAAAATAGTATTTGTACTCTTCCTTAACCCTCCAGAACAGCCTTGGTCCATGCCCATGTTCCACGTCTGGTTCTCCAGTCTCCCACCAATGTCGAGTTCCCATTTCCTTCCAAGAGCTTCCTTGCTCTAAGGAAGCCACAGCCAGGACTGTGGCTTGCAACCAAAACTCTAACTGGTACAAGAACATCTAAGACATCTCCAGGGACTTGGAAGCAAGAACTGGGAGAGCCTTCTCAAGGAACAAGTAGCTGGTCAGGGAACAACAGCTGAGATGCATGACTGCCAACCATTTTTTTTTTTCTGGTGTTTTGTCACTCTCTCAGAATTTAAAGTCTCAGACAAGGGCATCTGATGGGCAAAGTTTGGGTCCCCAGCGGCAACTAAACAGAATGCAAACAATTGACTCAACCTGTCCTAGCTAAACCACCCACATGGGGGAGAAGATGTCCCCTCAGAGCATCAAGACATTGTTGGAGGAGAAATGGATGCTGAGTTGGCAAAAAGTGCCGGGGTCTACCCTACACCACGAAGATTCACCATTTGAAAGACTGTGAAGCTCTCTTTCTCCCTATAGGCTCCAAGTGCAGAGAGATGCTATTTCCTCCAGGTGCCTCTGGATTGAACATATGTTTAAATAACTACAGCATGTAAAAACTGATCTCACATGCAAACAGGACTCCAGACATCCATTACATCCCATGCTAGAAACAGGTTCCCAGGGGCTTGGTTAGAAAATGCAAAACCTGGAAGAGGTGGAATTCCTTAAGCCGCACCTGCCTCATCTTTTTCTTCTCCCAGATCAGAATCAATCCTTATCCTCCTTTTACTATTCTCTAACATGGAGTGATGCCTTCTACATAGAGATGACATATGACTTGCTACCACACACCGGGCACTGTGCAAAGCAGCTGTTCCTAAATGCCTGTCATTTCTGTGCCTTCTTTTTCAAGACATCTTCACTTACACGCTTAGCTTGGAATTACAAGGAGGAGGCGTTTCCTTTTTTTTAATTTTTATTTATTTATTTATTTATTTATGGCTGTGTCGGGTCTTCGTTTCTGTGCGAGGGGCTTCCTCTAGTTGTGGCAAGCGGGGGCCACTCTTCATCGCGGTGCGCGGGCCTCTCACTATCGCGGCCTCTCTTGTTGCGGAGCACAGGCTCCAGACGCGCAGGCTCAGTAGTTGTGGCTCACGGGCCTAGTTGCTCCGCGGCATGTGGGATCTTCCCAGACCAGGGCTCGAACCCGTGTCCCCTGCACTGGCAGGCAGATTCTCAACCACTGCGCCACCAGGGAAGCCCTGTTTCCTTCTTTTTAAAGTAGTAGTTTAAACATGACAGATTAAACATGCACTTACATCAGCTCCTTCCCAAAACTCTAATAGAATTATAAAGTAATTTATTTTTAATGTAGAAACCCACAGGGGCAGAGGAGGGACGTGATAGAAGATGAAGATGTCAAGACACTTTAGAAGCAGGAAGAGTGATGTCCAGTGATAACTAACTGTCTTAAGGCAGGGCAAGCTGAAAATGCAGTGCCTGCAGTACAGGCAGCAGGCAGGAGTGGGAGGCTGCGGTCCATGCCACGGAAATGCAGGAAGCCTCAGGTACTGGAGGTACAAGGCGTCTCTGAAGGGAGGGCTGGAAAACAGGAAGGTGGGTGGAAAGTCTGTAGACTTAGCTCGCCCCCAGTTCCTTCCTGTTACGTGGCAGAAAGTGGCAAGTACATTCCAGGGAGCAGCTGAACCAGAAAGCCCCTGGATCCCTGAGTGCCAATCACAGCTAAAGGCAAGAACAAGGGCTGTAATGAAAACAGGGAGATTAAGAGAAAATCTGGGGGCTTCCCTGGTGGCGCAGTGGTTGAGAATCTGCCTGCTAATGCAGGGGACACGGGTTCGAGCCCTGGTCTGGGAGGATCCCACATGCCGCGGAGCAACTGGGCCCGTGAGCCATAACTGCTGAGCCTGCGCGTCTGGAGCCTGTGCTCCACAACAAGAGAGGCCGCGATAGTGAGAGGCCCGCGCACCGCAATGAAGAGTGGCCCCCACTTGCCACAGCTAGAGAAAGCCCTCGCACAGAAACGAAGACCCAACACAGCCAAAAATAAAAATAAATAAATAAATAAAATCAATTCTCTACGTTTAAAAAAAAAAAAAGAGAAGATCTGAACATGGCATTTCTCTACTCAGCTCTCAGTGCTGGAGCCAGTCTTTGATCACCCTGACACATCCTCTTCCTGGGATTCTCCTTAGGAAACTAATCATCACAAAGGAAAAACCTACAGACGAAAACACTGAAGAGTCCTGGCTGAACCCCTTCCAAAAACCATGTGAAAGCCCAACAAGTAGACAGGCGTCCCCCAGGCACGCAGAGCTTCCAGCCAGCTGTAAAGCATCACCCAAGACAGCTCAGAAGCAGCTGATCCCTGAGGGAAGCATCTAGTCCCCAACCATAGTGGGCTATGGAGCGAAAGGCCTGGGTTCTAATCCCAGCCCTGCCCCTTGCCAGCTGTGAGACTTAGACAAATGACTTCAGGTCACTTCACAATAGCTACCTTCTGGGTGAAGGATTAAGTAAGAAAACACTTGTACAACTATTTAGAACAATGCGTAATATGAAAGAACTACATAATGTCTAAATAAACTCCAGACAGCAGTTCTGCAGAAACAGTGCATTATGCATGACTGCAAAAAAAATGTGAATTAGAAATAATTTTGTACCCATGAAATGATGGGGTACTTAGGAATAGAAAAAGTGTAGAGCTCGTAAGAATTTAAAATGACTAAAGAAAAAAAAAAATAGAAGGGACTTCCCTGGTGGTTCAGTGGTAAAGAATCCACCTTCCAATGCAGGGGATGCAGGTTCGATCCCTGGTCGGGAAACTAAGATCCCACGTTCTGCGGGGCAACCAAGCCCCCGTGCCACAACTACTGAGCTCGTACGCTTCGATGGAGAGAGCCCAAGTGCTGCAAACTACAGAGCCCATGCGCCCTGGAGCCTGAGAGCCACAACTAGAGAAGAGAAAACCCTCACACCACAACTAGAGAGAAGCCCACACGCTGCATCGAAAGATCCTGTGTGCCACAACTAAGACCCAACGCAGCCAAAAAAAAAAAAAAAAAATAGAAGAGCAGCAGTACTAATAAAGTCTCACAAAATATAAAACAAAAGAATCAAGATCAAAATTTTTATAAAAAGAAAACTACACGTTCAATGCAGGTGCTAAACATCGAAACAACAGAAGTTCTTGAAAGAGAAAAGAAATATTTTTTTAATTAATTAATTTATTTTTTTATACAGCAAGTTCTTATTAGTTATCTATCTTATACATATTAGTGAATATATGTCAATCCCAATCTCCCAATTCATCACACCACCACCCTCACCCCACTTTCCCCCCTTGGTGTCCATACGTTTGTCCTCTACATCTGTGTCTCTATTTCTGCCCTGCAAACCGGTTCATCTGTACCATTTTTCTAGGTTCCACATATATGCATTAATATACAATATTTGTTTTTCTCTTTCTGACTTACTTCACTCTGTATGACAGTCTCTAGATCCATCCACAACTCTACAAATGACCCAATTTCGTTCCTTTTAAGGGCTGAGTAATATTCCACTGTATGTATGTGCCACATCTTCTTTATCCATTTATCTGTCGATGGGCATTCAGGTTGCTTCCATGTCCTGTCTATTGTAAATAGTGCTGCAATGAACATTGGGGTGCATGTGTCTTTTTGAATTATGGTTTTCTCTGGGTATATGCCCAGTAGTGGGATTGCTGGGTCATATGGTAATTCTATTTTTAGTTTTTTAAGGAACCTCCATACTGTTCTCCATAGTGGCTGTATCAATTTACATTCCCACCAACAGTGCAAGAGGGTTCCCTTTTCTCCACATCCTCTCCAGCATTTGTTATTTGTAGATTTTCTGATGAAGCCCATTCTAACTGGTGTGAGGTGATACCTCATTGTAGTTTTGATTTGCATTTCTCTAATAATTAGTGATGTTGAGCAGCTTTTCTTGTGCTTCTTGGCCATCTGTATGTCTTCCTTGGAGAAGTGTCTATTTAGGTCTTCTGCCCATTTTTGGATTGGGTTGTTTGTTTTTTTAGTATTGAGCTGCATGAGCTGTTCATAGATTTTGGAGATTAATCCTTTGTCCATTGATTCCTTTGCAAATATTTTCTCCCATTCTGAGGGTTGTCTTTTCATCTTGTTTATGGTTTCCTTGGCTGTGCAAAAGCTTTTAAGTTTCATTAGGTCCCATTTGTTTATTTTTGTTTTTATTTCCATTACTCTAGGAGGTGGATCAGAAAAGATCTTGCTGTGATTTATGTCAAAGAGTGTTCTTCCTATGTTTTCCTCTAAGAGTTTTATAGTGTCCGGTCTTACATTTAGGTCTCTAATCCATTTCGAGTTTATTTTTGTGTATGGTGTTAGGGAGTATTCTAATTTCATTCTTGTACATGTAGCTGTCCAGTTTTCCCAGCACCACTTATTGAAGAGACTGTCTTTTCTCCATTGTATATCCTTGCCTCCTTTGTCATAGATTAGTTGACCATAGGTGCGTGGGTTTACCTCTGGGCTTTCTATCTTGTTCCATTGATCTATATTTCTGTTTTTGTGCCAGTACCATATTGTCTTCATTACTGTAGCTTTGTAGTATAGTCTGAAGTCAGGGAGTCTGATTCCTCCAGCTCCGTTTTTTTGCCTCAAGACTGCTTTGGCTATTCGGGGTCTTTTGTGTCTCCATACAAATTTTCAGATTTTTTGTTCTAGTTCTGTAAAAAATGCCATTGGTAAGTGGATAGGGATTGCACTGAATCTGTAGATTGCTTTGGGTAGTATAGTCATTTTCACAATATCGATTCTTCCAATCCAAGAACATGGTATATCTCTCCATCTGTTGGTATCAGCTTTAATTTCTTTCATCAATGTCTTATAGTTTTCTGCATACAGGTCTTTTGTCTCCCTAGGTAGGTTTATTCCTAGGTATTTTATTCTTTTTGTTGCAGTGGTAAATGGGAGTGTTTTCTTAATTTCTCTTTCAGATTTTTCATCATTAGTGTATAGGAATGCAAGAGATTTCTGTGCATTAATTTTGTATCCTGCAACTTTACCAAAGTCATTGATTAGCTCTAGTAGTTTTCTGGTGGCATCTTTAGGATTCCCTATGTATAGTATCTTGTCATCTGCAAACAGTGACAGTTTTACTTCTTCTTTTCCAATTTGTATTCCTTTTATTTCTTTTTCTTCTCTGATTGCCATGGCTAGGACTTCCAAAACTATGTTGAATAACAGTAGTGAGAGCGGACATCCTTGTCTTGTTCCTGATCTTAGAGGAAATGCTTTCAGTTTTTCACCATTGAGAATGATGTTTGCTGTGGGTTTGTCATATATGGCCTTTAATATGTTGAGGTAGGTTCCCTCTATGCCCACTTTCTGGAGAGTTTTTATCATAAATGGGTGTTGAATTTTGTCAAAACTTTTTCTGCATCTATGGAGATGATCATATGGTTTTTATTCTTCAACTTGTTAATATGGTGTATCACATTGATTGATTTGCGTATATTGAAGAATCCTGGCATCCCTGGGATGAACCCTTGCATCCCTGGGATAAATCCCACTTGATCATGGTGTATGATCCTTTTAATGTGTTGTTGGATTCTGTTTGCTAGTATTTTGTTGAGGATTTTTGCATCTATATTCATCAGTGATATTGGTCTGTAATTTTCTTTTTTTTGTAGTATCTTTGTCTGGTTTTGGTATCAGGGTGATGGTGGTCTCACAGAAGGAGTTTGGGTGTGTTCCTTCCTCTGCAATTTTTTGGAAGAGTTTGAGAAGGATGGGTGTTAGCTCTTCTCTAAATGTTTGATAGAATTCACCTGTGAAGCCATCTGGTCTTGGACTTTTGTTTGTTGGAAGATTTTTAATCACAGTTTCAATTTCAGTGCTTGTGATTGGTCTGTTCATATTATCTATTTCTTCCTGGTTCAGGCTTGGAAGATTATACCTCTCTAAGAATTTGTCCATTTCTTACAGATTGTCCATTTTAATGGCGTATAGTTGCTTGTAGTAGCCTCTTAGGATGCTTTGTATTTCTGCGGTGTCTGTTGTAACTTCTCCTTTTTCATTTCTGATTTTATTGATTTGAGTCCTCTCCCTCTTTTTCTTGATGAGTCTGGCTAATGGTTTATCAATTTTGTTTATCTTCTAAAAGAACCATCTTTTAGTTTTATTGATCTTTGTTATTGTTTTCTTTGTTTCTATTTCATTTATTTCTGCTCTGATCTTTATGATTTCTTTCCTTCTGCTAACTTTGGGTTTTGTTTGTTCTTCTTTCTCTAGTTCCTTTAGGTGTAACGTTAGATTGTTTATTTGAGATTTTTCTTGTTTCTTGAGGTAGGCTTGTATAGCTATAAACTTTCCTCTTAGAACCGCTTTTTGCTGCATCCCATAGGTTTTGGATTGTCGTGTTTTCATTGTCATTTGTCTCTAGGTATTTTTTTATTTCCTCTTTAATTTCTTCAGTGATCTCTTGGTTATTTAGTAACGTATTGTTTAGCTTACATGTGTTTGTGTTTTTTACGTTTTTTTCCCTGTAATTGATTTCTAATCTCATAGCATTGTGGTCAGAAAAGATGCTTGATATGATTTCAATTTTCTTAAATTTACTGAGGCTTGATTTGTGACCCAAGATGTGATCTATCCTGGAGAATGTTCCGTGCGCACTTGAGAAGAACGTGTAATCTGCTGATTTTGGATGGAATGTCCTATAAATATCAATTAAATCTATCTGGTCTGTTGTGTCATTTAAAGCTTCTGTTTCCTTATTTATTTTCATTTTGGATGATCTGTCCATTGGTGTAAGTGAGGTGTTAAAGTCCCCCACTATTATTGTGTTACTGTCGATTTCCTCTTTTAGAGCTGTTAGCAGTTGCCTTATGTATTGAGGTGCTCCTATGTTGGGTGCATATATATTTATAATTGTTATATCTTCTTCTTGGATTGATCCCTTGATCATTATGTAGTGTCCTTCCTTGTCTCTTGTAACCTTCTTTATTTTAAAGTCTATTTTATCTGATATGAGTATTGCTACTCCAGCTTTCTTTTGATTTCCATTTGCACGGAATATCTTTTTCCATCCCCTCACTTTCAGTCTGTATGTGTCCCTAGGTCTGAAGTGGGTCTCTTGTAGACAGCATATAGATGGGTCTTCTTTTTGTATCCATTCAGCAAGCCTGTGTCTTTTGGTTGGAGCATTTAATCCATTCACGTTTAAGGTAATTATCGATATGTATGTTCCTATGACCATTTTCTTAATTGTTTTGGGTTTGTTTTTGTAGGTCCTTTTCTTCTCTTGTGTTTCCCACTTAGAGAAGTTCCTTTAGCATTTGTTGTAGAGCTGGTTTGGTGGTGCTGAATTCTCTCAGCTTTTGCTTGTCTGTAAAGCTTTTGATTTCTCCATCAAATCTAAATGAGATCCTTTCTGGGCAGAGTAATCTTGGTTGTAGGTTCTTCCCTTTCATCACTTTAAGTATATCATGCCACTCCCTTCTGGCTTGCAGAGTTTCTGCTGAGAAATCAGCTGTTAACCTTATGGGAGTTCCCTTGTATGTTATTTGTCGTTTTTCCCTTGCTGCTTTCAATAATTTTTCTTTGTCTTTAATTTTTGCCAATTTGATTACTATGTGTCTCAGCGTGTTTCTCCTTGGGTTTATCCTGTATGGGACTCTCTGTGCTTCCTGGACTTGGGTGGCTATTTCCTTTCCCATGTTAGGGAAGTTTTCAACTATAATCTCTTCAAATATTTTCTCGGGTCCTTTCTCTCTCTCTTCTCCTTCTGGGACCCCTATCATGCGAATGTTGTTGCGTTTAATGTTGTCCCAGAGGTCTCTTAGGCTGTCTTCATTTCTTTTCATTCTTTTTTCTTTAGTCTGTTCTGCGGCAGCGAATTCCACCATTCTGTCTTCCAGGTCACTTATCCGTTCTTCTGCCTCAGTTATTCTAATATTGATTCCTTCTAGTGTATTTTTCATTTCAGTTATTGTATTGTTCATCTCTGTTTGTTCATTAATTCTTCTAGGTCTTTGTTAAACATTTCTTGCATCTTCTCGATCTTTGCCTCCATTCTTTGTCCGAGGTCCTGGATCATCTTCACTATCATTATTCTGAATTCTTTTTCTGGAAGGTTGCCTATCTCCACTTCATTTAGTTGTTTTTCTGGGGTTTTATCTTGTTCCTTCATCTGGTATATAGGCCTCTGCCTTTTCATCTTGTCTATCTTCCTGTGAATGTGGTTTTTGTTCCACAGGCTGTAGGACTGTAGTTCTTGCTTCTGCTGTCTGCCCTCTGGTGGATGAGGCTATGTAAGAAGCTTGTGCAAGTTTGCTGATGGGAGGGACTGGTGGTGGGTAGAGCTGGCTGTTGCACTTGTGGGCAGAGCTCAGGAACACTTTAATCTGCTTGTTTGCTGATGGGTGGGGATGGGTTCCCTCCCTGTTGGTTGTTTGGCCTGAGGCGACCCAACCCTGGAGCCTACCCGGGCTCTTTGGTGGGGCTAATGGTGGATCCTGGGAGGGCTCACACCAAGGAGTACTTCCCAGAACTTCTGCTGCCAGTGTCCTTGTCCTCACGGTGAGCCACAGCCGCCCCCCACCTCTGCAGGAGACCCTCCAACACTAGCAGGTAGGTCTGGTTCAGTCTCCCCTGGGGTCACTGCTCCTTCCCCTGGGTCCCGATGCATACACTACTTTGTGTGTTCCCTCCAAGAGTGGAGTCTCTGTTTCCCCCAGTCCTGTCGAAGTCCTGCAATCAAATCCCGCTAGCCTTCAAAGTCTGATTCTCTAGGAATTCCTCCTCCTGTTGCCGGACCCCCAGGTTGGGAAGCCTGACGTGGGGCTCAGAACCTTCGCTCCAGTGGGTGGACTTCTGTGGTATAAGTGTTCTCCAGTCTGTGAGTCACCCACCCAGCAGTTATGGGATTTGATTTTATTGTGATTGCTCCCCTCCTACCGTCTCATTGCGCCTTCTCCTTTGTCTTTGGATGTGGGGTATCTTTTTTGGTGAGCTCCAGTGTCTTCCTGTCGATGATTGTTCAGTAGGTAGTTGTGATTCTGGTGTTCTCGCGAGAGGGAGTGAGAGCATGTCCTTCTACTCTGCCATCTTGAACCAAACCCAGGAAATATTTATTTTTATAATTTAAAAAATAATAGGAAAGTTTCAAGCTCCCAACAGAGTACCCACCAAGTATAACAGAGAAAAAAGGGAGCCAGGCCTAGTAGCACTGTGAAGTTTCTGAATACTAGGGATAAAGGTCTGATAAACTTCTGAAAACAAAAAACAGATATAAAAATCAGAATAGCATCAAGCAACATGACACATGATCAAGCATCAGGTACATGAAAAGGTGCTCAAATCACTAATCATCAGGAAAATGAAAATCGAAACCACAAGGAGGTATCACCTCACGCCTGTTAGAATGACTATTACCAAAAAGACAAGAGACAACAAATGCTGGCAAAGATGTGATGAAAGGGGAACCCCTGTGCATTATTGGGAATATAAATTGGTGCAGACGCTATGGAAAATAGTATGGAGGTTCCTCTAAAAATTAAAACCAGAACTACCATATGATCCAGCAATTCCACTTCTGGGCATATATCCAAAGGAAATAAAGTTACTATCTTGAAAAGATATCTGCACCCCCAAGTTCACTGCAGCATTATTCACATTAGCCAAAACATGGAAACAACCTAGGCATCCACTGGAGGATGAATAAAGAAAATGTGGTATACATACACAATTAAATGTATTAGATACACAATGCAATATATTTAGCCATAAAAAAGAAGGAAACTCTGTCATTTGTGACAACATGGATGGACCCTGAAGACATTATGCTAAGTGAAACAAGTCAGACAAAGCCAGACAAATACTGTATGATCTCACTTACATGTAGAATCTGAAAAAGCCAAACTCATAGATACAGAGAACAGATTGATGGTGTCAGAGGTGGGGGGTGATGGGTGAGCAAAATGGGTGAAGATGGTCAAAAGGTACAAACCTCCAGTTATAAGATAAATAAGTTCTGAGGATGTAATGTACAGCACGGTGACTACAGCTGATAATATTGTATCATATTTGAAAGCTGCTGAGAAAGTAAATCTTAAAAGGTCTCATCACAAGAAAAAATTTTTTATTATTATATGAGGTGATAATGTTAACCAAACTGATTGTGGTAATCATTTTGCAATATATGTATTTGCCAGATATATATATACACACACACATACATATATGTGTGTGTGTATATATAAAAAATCATATACATAGGGAATTCCCTGGTGGTCCAGTGGTTAGGACTCAGCGCTTTCACTCCTGGGGCCTGGGTTCAATCCCTGATCGAGGAACTAAGATCCTGCAAGCTGTGCAGCACAGCCAGAAATAAATAAATAAATAAATATAACAGACATATAATCATCATGTTGTACACCTAAAACTAATACAATGTTGTATGCCAGTAAAACTGGAAAAAAATAAACCTCAACACATGTAAAAGAACTGAAATCATATGGAGTGTATTCTCTGACCAAATGGATTCAAACTAGAAATCAGTAACAGGAGATAACGGGAGAATTCCAAGGACTTGGAAACTAAGCAACATATTTCTAAATAACTCATGGGTCAAGGAGGAAGTCTCAAGAGAAATCAAAAATACAATGAACTGAATGAAAATGAAAATACAGCATAGCAAAATTTCTGGGGCACAGCTATCACTGAGAGGGAAATTTATAGCACTAAATGCATACATTAGAAAAGAGGAAAAGTCTCAAATCAGTAATCTAAGTTCCCAGCTCAAGAACCTAGAAAAAGAAAAGCAAAATAAGCCAAGAGCAAAAGCAGAGGGAAGGAGATACCACAGACCAGAGATCCATGAAACTGAAAAGAGAAAAACGATACAGAAAACCGATGCAATGAAGAGCTGGTTCTTTGAAAAGATTGATAAACTTCCAGCAAGACAGACAAAGAAAAAATAGAAACAATATCAGGAATGAGATGGGGGATCAAAATGATAATAAGGGACCAGGAACAACTGTACACCATAAACTTGACAACTTTAAGAAATTGATTCATTTCATCTAAAAACACAAATTACAACAAATCACCCAATATGAAAGAGATAATTTGAATAACCCTGCAACTATTAAGGAAATTGAATTCATAATGCAAAAACTCCTGAAAAAAGGGGCTTCCCTGGTGGCACAGCGGTTAAGAGTCCGCCTGCCAATGCAGGGCACACGGGTTCGAGCCCTGGTCCGGGAAGATTCCACATGCCACGGAGCAACTAGGCCCGTGCGCTACAACTAGTGAGCCTGCGCTCTAGAGCCAGTGAGCCACAACTACTAAAGCCCGTGTGCTACAACTACTGAAGCCCGCACACCTAGAGCCCGCCCATGGTCCGCAACGAGAGAAGCCACCGCAATGAGAAGCCCATACATCGCAACGAAGAGTAGCCCCCACTCCCTGCAACTAGAGAAAGCCCACGTGCAGCAACGAAGATCCAACTCAGCCAAAAATAAAATTAATTAATTAATTAAAAAAAAAAAAAAAATCCTGAAAAAAGAAATCTCCAGGTCCAGATGGTTTCACTTGAGAATTATACCAAGTATTTAAAGAAGAATGAATACCAACATTACACAAGGAGTAAAAAGTATACAGATAAGAAAAGAAGAAATAAAATGGTCTCTATCTGCAGATGACATGATTGTCTATATAGAAAATCCCAAGGACTCTACCAAAAACTCTTAGAACTAATAGTGAGTTTATCAATCACAAGATACAAGATCTGCACACAAATCAATTATATTTCTTATACTTGCAAGGAACACATGAACATTAAAGTTAAAATATACAGTACCATATACAATCATTCCAAACAAATATTTAGGTAAAATCTAACAATGCATGTCCACCACTTTTATGCTGAAAACTACACAACACAGATGCAAGCATTCAAAGAATATCTAAATAAATGGAGAGACATACGTTCATGATTGGAAGATTCAACATAGTAAAAATGTCAATCCTCCCCAGATTGATATACAGGTTTAACACAATTCCTATTAAAGTTCCAGCAAGATTTTTTGGTAGATATAGACAAGATTATTCTCAAATTCAAAAATTATATGAAAAGGCAAAGAAACTATAACAGATAAACAATTTGGGGGGAAAAAAAATAAAGCTGGAGGAATTAGTCTACCTGATTTCAGGACTTATTGTATAGTCACAGTTAGTCAAAACTGTGTGATAGGGCTTCCCTGGTGGCGCAGTGGTTGAGAATCTGCCTGCCCATGCAGGGGACACGGGTTCGAGCCCTGGTCTGGGAAGATCCCACATGCCGCGGAGCAACTAGGCCCGTGAGCCACAACTACTGAGCCTGCGCGTCTGGAGCCTGTGCTCCACAACAAGAGAGGCCGCGATAGTGAGAGGCCCGCGCACCGCGATGAAGAGTGGCCCCCGCTCGCCGCAACTAGAGAAAGCCCTCGCACAGAAACGAAGACCCAACACAGCCATAAATAAATAAATAAATATATAAATAAAATTTTAAAAAAAACACACATACAGAGGGAGGGCCTCCCTGGTGGCGCAGTGGTTGAGAATCTGCCTGCCAATGCAGGGGACACGGGTTCGAGCCCTGGTCTGGGAAGATCCCACATGCCGCGGAGCAACTAGGCCCATGAGCCACAACTACTGAGCCTGCGCGTCTGGAGCCTGTGCTCCGCAACAAGAGAGGCCGCGATAGTGAGAGGCCCGCGCACCGCGATGAAGAGTGGCCCCCGCTCGCCGCAACTAGAGAAAGCCCTCGCACAGAAACGAAGACCCAACACAGCCAAAAATAATTAATTAATTAATTAGTTAATTTTTTAAAAAAAACTGTGTGATATTGACACAAAGTCAATTGCCACAGGAAGGCAGGAAAAAGATACACATAGATGGATGGAACAGGATGGAGAATCCAGGAATAGGCTCACTCTCACAAATATGCCCAACTGATTTTTGGTAAGAT
Source organism: Eschrichtius robustus (assembly GCF_028021215.1). Lineage (NCBI taxonomy): Eukaryota > Metazoa > Chordata > Mammalia > Artiodactyla > Eschrichtiidae > Eschrichtius > Eschrichtius robustus. The sequence goes on along the minus strand of NC_090826.1, from coordinate 10,669,376 downwards.
GCAAAAGTCATTCAATGGAGGAAATGATAGCCTTTTTAACAAAGGTGCTGAGGTAAGTGGATATTCAAAGGAGGGGGAGGGGAAGACCCTTGACCTACGTCTCACACATTATATAAAAATTAATTCGAAATGGATCACCGGCTTAAGTGTAAAACATGAAACTATGAAACCTTTAGTAAAGAAAATATAATAATGTTTTAATATAGTCAATAATAACGTAACATCTTTGTATGGTGACAGACGGTAACTAGGCTTATTGTGATGATCATTTTGTAACGTACAGAAATATTGAATCACTATGTTGTGTGCCAGAAAATAACATAGAGGTGTAGGTCAACTATACTTCAAAAACAAACAAACAAACTCATAGAAAAAGAGATCAGATTTGTGGTTACCAGCGGCAGGGGGTGAGGAGAGGAGGAATTGGGTGAAGGTGGTCCAAAGTTACAGAGTTTCAGTTATAAGATAAATAAGTAGTAGGGATGTCATGTACAACGTGATTAATATAATGAACATGGCTGTATGTTATGTATGAAAGTTGTTAAGAGAGTAGATCCAAAGAGTTCTCATCACAAGGAAAATTTTTTCCTCTCTTTAATTTTGCATCTATATGAGATGACAGATGTTTGCTAAACTTATTGTGATGATCCTTTCATAATGTATATAAGTCAAATCGTTATGCTGTACACCTTAAACTTATACAGTGTTGTATTTTAATTTATCTCAATAAAACTGGAAGAAAAAATAAAAATTAAGAAAAAGAAAACATAGGAGAAAGTCTTGGGGAGCTAGGGCAAAGAGTTGTTAGATTTGACACCAAAGGCATGATTCATAAAAGGATAAATTGGTAAATTGGACTTCATCAAAATTAGAAACTTTTGCTTTGTGAAAACCCCTGTTAAAGGGACAAAAAGGGGCTTCCCTGGTGGTGCAGTGGTTAAGAATCCGCCTGCCAATGCAGGGGACACGGGTTCGAGCCCTGGTCCGGGAAGATCCCACATGTCGCAGAGCAACCAAGCATGTGTGCCACAACTACTGAGGCTGTGCCCTGGAGCCCATGAGCCACAAGTACTGAAGCCTGCGTGCCTAGAGCCCGTGCTCTGCAACAAGAGAAGCCACCGCAATGAGAGGCCTGCGCACCGCAACCAAGAGTAGCCCCCGCTCGCTGCAACTGGAGAAAAGCCTGCGTGTAGCAACGAAGATCCAATGCAGCCAAAAATAAATAAATAAAATAAATAAATAAAGGGACAAAAAGACAAGCTTCAGACTAGAAGAAAATATTTGCAAATACAAATTCAAATTCTAGAATTGAATTCAAATTCTAGGACTACAGTCTAGAGTATATAAAGAACCCTCAAAACTCAATAGCAAAGACCAAACAATCCAATTAGAACCTGGGCAAAAGACACGAGCAGACATTTCACCAAAGAGGATATACAGATGGTAAATAAGCACATGAAAAGATCTGCATCAAAAGCCATCAGGGAAATACAAATTAAAATCACAATGGCTAAAATAAATAGTGACAACACCAAATACTGTCAAGGATGCAGGGAAAGTGGATCACTCACACACTGGAAAATGTAAGATAGTCCAGTCACTTTGGAAAACAGTTTGGCAATTTCTTCAAAACAAAACTAAGGCTACAACTCTACAGTCGCACTCCCAAGAATTTATCCCAGAGAAATGAAAACCACATTCACATAAATATCTGTACACAAGAGTTTCTAACAGCATTATTCATCATAGTCCAAAACTAGAACCCACCCAGATGCCTTTCAGTGTATGAATGGTTCAACAAACAGTGATATATCCATACCATGGAACCCTACTCCGCAATAAAAAGGAGCAAAGTATTGAAACACCCAACAACCTGGATGAATCTCCAGAGAATTAGGCTGAGTGAAAAAAGCCAATCCCTGTATGACTCCATTTATAGAACATTCTTGAAATGACAAAGATAGAGATGGAGAACAGATTAGTGGTTGTCAGGAGTTAAAGAGGAGGCACGGGGAGGGAGGGAGGTTGCAGTGGACATAAAAGGGCCACGAGAGGGCTCTCTGTAGTGATGGAAATGCTCTGTATCTTGACGGTATCAGCGTCAATCTCCGGGCTGTGTAACTGTTATACCATAATTACCATTGGGGGATATTGGACAAGGGATACCCGGGATCGTTGTATTATTTTCCTACAACTACACATGAACCTACAATTAACCTCAAAATAAAAAAGTTTAACTAAAAGTTAAAAGTTTAACTAAAAGTTTAACTCCAAAATACAAGGAAGTCATCATTATGAAAGTCAGCAGTTACTTTTGGAGGGAAAGAGGGCAGCTGGAATTGGGACTGGGTGACTGGCAAAGTTCCATTCCCGTCCTGGATGGTAGTTAGGAGGGAATTTATATAATTCACCAAACTATACATTTGTTTTGTGTGTTTTTTTTGCATCTGTGTTTTGTTTTACAGTAAGTTTAAAAAAATAATAAAAGATGACAGCTGCTCTGTCTGCCTCGTTACTGATCCAGGAGTTAGCAAACTTGGAAGCAGTTGCTAGCCAATCCACAATCGACGTGCAATGGAACAAGAAATAAGCACTTATCAGCCACTAAGGGTTTGTTTGTCACCACAGCATAAACAGCCCTGACTGATGCATCCATTGTGGGAGAGTGCACAAGTAAAAGTTGTCTGGACTCCAGGACTTAGAGATGGGTTACAGTAAACCTGGCAAGGAACAAGCGATGCACCCTTGGGGAGAGCTGGGAGGGGCTGTTTGATGAGGTTAATAAAGCAAAGCCTCAGATCAATGTCCTGCATATGCCCTGAGGCCCACACCTACTCTAGACTCAACTGTCTCTTCCGTGAACTACAATCATGTCTACTGTACAGAGGAAACTGAGACACAGAGAGGTTCAATAAGTTTTCAAGGTCACACAGCAGGTTGGTGGCACAGCCGGTTAGCTAACATTTGTTTACATAAAAATCTGAAGGATTAGGTACTAAAAAAGTCCATTGGTGACTGGGGATTTCTTGGGATTTTCTCTATTTTTCTCAAGTTATTATAATGTTTTCTAGTTAAAAAATTAAAAATTCAGGACTTCCCTGGCAGTCCAGGGGTTAAGACTCTGCACCTCCACTGCAGGGGGCGTGGGTTTGATCCCTGGTTGGGGAACTAAGATCCTGTGTGCTGCTTGGTGCAGCCAAAAAAATAAAATAAAAATAAAAATTCGCTGTTTAAGGAAACACACAAGCATTGACGCCATGCCTCAGTGCTGAGGTAGCACACGCAGATTAAGCATTCACTAGCAGCTGGGCACAACCCAGGCCTAAGAAGCCCCAGAGGGATGGATGGCCCACAGTACAGGCTGTCCTTTCCTGGGCCCCAGCGTGAGCATTTGTGAGCTCCACGCCCCTGCCTTCCCTCTCTCTGCACCTTAACCCTGCCAGCAGCACCTGACGGCAGCACTTAGGTAAGATGGAGTAGATGTGGACCACGCAACAGCTGGTTTGGAAGGGCTCACCCAGCCTTGTCTGTGGAGGGGCAGGGGGGCTGTAGGAGCCCTTCCTTCCTTCCTTGCCCAAGAATGATGGCATTTGGCAACATCCTGCCAGCCGATGCCCAAACTGCTCCACTCGCTTGCCCCTCTGTCAAGGAATCTTTCGCATCAGATGGCAAGAAAGGTAAGGTGGCTTTTAAAAAAAAAAAAAACCTTACACATCAAGCAAAGGTCAGAGCCACAACCCCACGATGTAGGCAGGCGTCAAGAGCCACTTAAACACTCTACAGTCCTCAGGGCCCCACTTGACATTTGGTGACCTTCGCATCCAAGGCTCGAGCTGTATGTAATTAAGAGCGGGGGCTGGGCTGAGGGCCACGGCTGGCTGACGAGTGTGCAGTGACCAGCTGGAACCCCTGGCAAGATGTCCCAGAAGAGAAGGGCATCGCGGAGGGCCTTAGCCCGATGAATAAGCTTATCAGTTTTAGCAAATGTAAATAGAGGACGCTCAGTTCTACATTTTCATTTCAAATCAACAACAAAAATTTTTTTAGTATAAGTATGCCCCCTACTATATTTGGGACACGGTTATACTTTAAAAAGTCACTCTTTATTTATCTGAAATTCAAACTTAACCGGGCATGCTGGATCTTATCTGGCAACCCTACCTCTGAAGCAGTGACATTTAAAAGAAAACCCCCCCTCATTTCCCCCTCTGGCCACAGAAGCAGGCCACGGTTGAGAATCGGGCAGAATGTTCCACCCAGCTTGGAGGCTGCAAACCAGCATTTTCACACACCTGCATTAGATTCCCAGCTCATCAAGGGCTCCTCTTGATGAGGACACCTTACCCCAGGGATACCTCTCAACGATTCCCACAGTGAACCCTAAAGGCCCTTCTGGGTGTTGGACGTCGTGGCCAACAAGAAGATAGACAGATAAGGTTCCTCTGCTCCCGTGGGGCTGACATTCTAGGGAAGCTGAGAAACTAGAGCATCTCAGGTAGTGGAAAACAGTCAACAAAACCAGGTGACTGAGTAGTCGGGAAAGGAAGCTAAGGGGACAACATTTAGGCTGAGAGCCATGTGGCTATTGGAGGGAAAATCATTGCAGGCAGAAGGATTTGTACATGCAAAGGCCCTGTGGCAGAAGAGAGCAGAAAGACAATTGCTATGGCTGGAATAGAGAGGGCAGGGAGGGAGAGAGTGGTGTGCAGGGGGAGCCTGGGGCCAGAGGGGTTTCTGAACCAGAAAAGGGAGTTGGTGCACAAAAAAAATCCTTGGAGGGTTTTTAGAGTGACGTGATGGGATTCAGAGATGTACACACAGGATCACAGGCTGCCAGGGCAGGGCTAGGAGGAGACAGGTAAGGCGTTTAGGGTGCAAAATTTAAGGAGACCCCCATTCTTAGATTTGTGCAAGTGCTGACTCTCAGTGCCCACCAGCACCCTTCCCCCAGACCCTGCAGGGACTCCAGGAGGCACATGACCAGGAGTGACCATCCCCTGCTTCACCCTACAGCAAACCTGCCCATTATCTGACCAGCAGCTGGAGTAGGGGGCAGATCAGGAAGAGAAGAGACAAACTTACTTTGCGCTCCATCCATCTGGGACAGGCTGGAGGGTCCATTTCCCACCTGGCTGGGCGCGTCCTGCCCCCACCACCACCACCAGCGGGGGTGGGGGGGGGGGTGGTAAGTCGGGGCAGACAGGGGCCAGGGCGCCTGCTGGGGCACCAGTCACCAGGAGCTGGGGGTCAGCGTCTCAGCTGCGCCGTGGGGAGGCAAAGCTGCTGGGGCATTCTGAAGCTCCTAGACCCCCGGCCTCATGGACCTCCGCCCCCCAGGACCCAGCGGGTGAGAGGGAGCTGGACGTCCCACCCAGACCACTGCTTCTCTGCCTTCGCCTCACACCGAGGAGGGTGCCAAGCTTCCCTGTTGGAGCAGGGAGCCCAAGAACCTGCCTTCCACACCCTCGACCGAGCAGCTCTGTGGCCTCGGGGCTCCTTTTGACCTTCATCAGCGGTAAAGAGGAACACCTGGCTCCCCCGCCCCGCCCCCGGGGCCGTGGAGCCGCGGCGCGAGGAGGGCCCCCTCTGCTGGCGGCTGTCAGCATCGCAGCCTCGGGGGCGCTCGGGATCCCCCCTCGCCGGCTCCCACCTCTCCGGCGGCGCGCGCAGATTTTGGGTTTGGTGGGCAGTGACACCGCAGCCTGGTTCCTGGGCCGACCCGCTTCCAGGCCTGCTCGCTCCGCGGCGTGCTGACTCCAGCCCCCGCCAGAGTCTCCACCGCCCGCCGTCCCCGCGGCGCTCGGTCTAACCCTCCCTGGGAATTCTAGATAGTTCTCATTCCTCGTGCGGCTGCCACAGGCGACCGCGGGATTCCGTTTCCTGATCCCCGTCCCCAGCACCGCTCTGCTCTTGTCTCTCACCGGGCACAGGTGGCCTGCCAGTTCCAACAGGATCTGCGAAGCTCCTGGAAGGAGTCCATTTCCGGAGCGGGCCTCCCCTCTCCCAGCAGTGACCAAGGGCCAGGCGCAGGCTGATGCTCACTCAAAGAAATCACCAGAGATGCTGCTTAATGCGAACTCGAGACCCCAGGGCCGCCCCCCTGACTCGGGGGTCTGGCTGAGGCTGGGGATGCTTATTTTCAGTCCCTGCCGTGACCATCGTTCTCAGCATCTGCGGCATTCATCTTGGTGGGACATGCAGAACTTGTTGCCAATGCAGGAGGTCCAGACCCACCGCCCCCCCCCTCCTCTGGGGATTCTGATTCAGCGGATGTGTGGGTGGAGGCAGAGAGTCTCTTGTTTAACCATCAGCCAGGTGATCCCGGAGGTAAGTTAATTTACCTTAAGGAGACACAGTGGTAGCTGATTTATACCCATTAGAACACAGGAAGGCGGGTACAGTGATCGTACCCTCGTACAACAAACGAGGAACCAAGCTGAGTTCAGTGACCAGCCCAAGGCCACATGGCTGGTATAGAACAGAGCTGAGATTTAACCCAGGCCTGGGGACCTCTGAGCCTGTGCTTCTAAACCCATACTTCCTATGGCCACGCATTGGGGGTGGAGCGAAAGTCCAACAGCTCATTGCTGTGTTCTCGGGGCTGGGGACTGACCTCTCTAGTGACTTTCCACCTGCAGGTGGCTGGAAGTGCTGGGAGAACAATAGGACAGTGGTGGAAGGAGCACTGAGGGACTGGGGTGGGAGACTGGGAAATAGTGAACCTTGAGCCCGAAAGGCCTGCGTCCAGTTCCTGACCCACATCTGCCAGCTGTGTGACCCTGGACAAATAGCTTTAACGTGTCTGAGCCTCCGTTTCTTCATCTGTGAACTGGCTATCGAGGTACCATGTGGTTGGGCTGCTGTGACAGGAGAGGGATAGTGCAGGGCATGTGTGGCACGTGGCAGTGCTCAGTAAACGGTGCCTGTGGGTGACAGCCCTGCGCCTGGATTCGGAGGCTGGCTCAGGTCCCAGCTGACACTGAACAGGTGTGACCTGGGTGAGTTGCCTGCTCTCAGAACGCCACCTGGTAGAAGAGACAGTAGACCTGCCCAGTCCCCCTCAAGGCTTATTAGAAGAATGAGATGGAATTATGTGTGTGAGGGTATCTGATGGAGCTGAAAAGTAGTCCATTAATGGACACTGTTATTTTAATTCCAGGCTACTTGCAATAACTAAGAAACCTTCATGAATCTTTCTAAAGCCCAATGTGGAGATCAGGTGAGGAGAACTGTCAGGGTCTGCAACAGGCCTCCTCCTCCAGGAAGCCCTCCCTAATGCCCCAGGTTGGTGAGGGGTCCCACCCCTATGCCGTCAAATCACCCAAGGCTGAGCTCTGTACCAGCCCCTTTCATTTCCCGGAACGGCCTCCTTCCTTCTCTACTTTCCCGCCCCTCCCCCACTACCACTCCCTCCATAGCCAGGCCTGTGGGAAATTCATCTCTGCAGGCCCAGACCAGGGGTCAGCCAAGGTGGAAGAGCCTGATGTTTGGATTTCACCTCACTGGGAGGTTCCACAATGTTTGCTTTCTAGGTAAATTTCCTCCAGAGAGGGGAAAAGTCCTGCGCGAGGGTTACTTTGTGTCAACTTGAGCACACCATGACAAGCCCGGGTTAAACACTGTTTCTGGGTGTGTCTGTGAGGGTGTTTCCGGGTGAAGATTAGCATTAAGTAGGTCACCCTCCGCCGTGTAAGTGGGTTTACGCAATCCATCGAGGGCCTGAATAGGACAAAAAGCAGCAGAGGAAAGAGAAATTCACCCTTCTGTCCTGACGCTGCTTGAACTGGGGTATCTCATCCCCTGCCCTTGGATTGGGATTCACACCGTCAGCTTCCCCTGGTTCTCAGGCTTTTGGACTCAGAATAAATTACACCACCAACTTTCCTGGGTCTCCTGCTTGCAGATGGCAGATCACGGGACTTCTCAGCCTCCCTAATCTTGTGAGCCAATTCCTATAATTAATTAATATATCTATATCTATATATCTCCCATTCTGTTTCTCTAGAGAATTCTAATATGACATCTTATCACGTTTTTAGAGAAAGTGTTTTAAGTGAAAAGGCAAAACTTTGTGCTCTTCCTCCTACCCCTCTGAAATATTTGGAAATGGGCAAAGACCACTTGGGGACCTCCTACCGTCTACCCACCCCAAACCCAAGAAAATGCTTATCTCTCACCTTCCATCATAATTCACCTGTCCTCATCCCATCCTCAAGGGCCCTCATCCTCTCAAGGGCCTTTATCTAACTCTGCTAGGATGCGTGACCAGAAGGAGGGTTAGCTCTTCAAAAGAATTCATCTGTACTCACACCCACGAAGATGGCAAAAATTAAATAGACAATGACGAGTGCTGGGGAGAATGTGGAGAAATTGGAAACCTCGGATACTGCTGGTGGGAATGTAAAATAGTGCAGCCACTTTGGAAAATTTTGGCAGTTCCTCAGAATGTTAAATATAGATTTACCATGTGACCCACCAATTCCCTCCCAGCAATATACTAAAAAAAAAAAAAAAAGTATATCCACACAAAAACTTTTACAGGAATGTTCATGGCAGCATTCTTCTTAATATCCAAAAAGTGGAAAAAACCCAAAAATCCATCAACTGAAGAATGAATAAAATGTGGCATATCCAATACAATGGGATATTTGGCCGTAAACAGGAATGAAGCCCCGAGACATGCCACAACCTGGATGAACCTTGAAAACATTATGCAAAGTGAAAGAAGCTATTCACAAAAGACCACATTTTGTATGATTCTATTTATATGAAATATCCAGAATAGGTCAATCTGCAGGGAGAGAAAGCAGATTTGTGGTTGCCGAGGGCTAAGGGCTTGGGCAGAAATAAGAAGTGACTGCTAATGGGTTTGGGGTTTCTTTTGGGGGTGATTGAAAATGTCCTAAAATTGACTGCTGCGGTGATGGTTGCACAACTCTGTGAATATTCTAAAAACCAATGATTTGTACACCTAAATGGGTAAATTGTCTGGTATGTGAATTCCATCTCAGTGAAGCTGTTTAAAGCAAAGAATATGTTTGCAATCACGGGAGGCCTTTCTAGTCTCAGCCAAATGGCTTAACTCACGGGCTGGCGGGTGAGGGAGGGGATGTGAAGGCAGGGTAAGCTTGCTCACCAGGTGGGGTATTTCCACAGGGGGCTTCCTGGGAACCTTAGGTTTCCCTCATCGTTGGAATGGAGCCTTCAAGGACCCCCAGCCCGCAGACACAGAAGTCACCAGAACCCAAGACACGAAACACAGGAACCAAAACGATCACTCCCACGCCTGTTCCTCGCAATCGCGCTTCACACTTTTATTGTTAATTTTCTTCACGTGTCCTCTTCTGCAGCCCAAACCCACGCTCGGAGACCATCACTGACCAGGAAACACAGCTTTTTTAAAAAAAACCACCCCCACCCCCCCCACCCCCGTTTTCATGATTGGAACATTCGTGACAGTTTTCCTGACAGCCTGAGTGCTGGAGGCTGACCAGCACATTCACACGTGCAAAACATGAGTGTTCCCCAGGCCTCACAACGTTTTCCAGAACCCGCCGCTGGCTGAAGGTGACTTTCCAAGCTTGGGGTTCGTGGACCTCCCTCGCTGCTGAAAGGAAAAACACCCTCCAGAACTGAGAGGCTGGGGTACAGTTCACGAGTGTCAACATTGAGGGGACAAAAATCGTCGTGTTAGGATAAGGAACAGCCACAGATTTTCATGCTTGTGAGGGTTAATTTTAGGAGCGGGCCAAAGGATTCCAGTTTGTGAGAATTTAAAACAAACCACGGTTTGTAGCTGGGTGGGAAATAGGAAAACTGTGACGTAGGGCAACGATCAGCGTTTTTCTGCCCATGTGAGGCTCTCGTGAGACCTTCCTCCTGGACCGTTATCAGATCCCACACTGCATGCAGCCAGTCGACCGATTCATTAAATAACACAAGTTATAAAACTTTAAAAATGGGGCATTTACAGTCAGGGACATAAATACATGCTTTTTAAAAAGCGTCTACATACATATTTACAGAGTTGCAAGATCAACCATAGTAGCCCTGAAAAAAAGTCCCCCTTTTTTTTTTTTTTTTTTTTTTTTTTTTTGCATGACCACTCGTGAGTACTCTGAAGAGTTCCCTCCTTCCGCTTTGGGCTTGATGTATTATCACCATCCAACATGGGGCTGAGAAGACAGCGCCGAAGTGGTCTCAGACATCCTGTCTGAGAGTCTGCCCCAAAGGCACAAAACCCAAGACCCTCACTGAACTGGGTCCAAACTCCTAGCCCAGCTCACCCGCTTCTCCAAGACATGGACTGTTCCATCAGAGATGGAGCCAGCTCCATCGTTCCCTGGCAGGCGATGGATGACCTCCGGAAATCTCTTTTCTTCCCCCCTAGGCTTTTTAATCCTCCAGCTTATTTTTCATTTCCCAATTTCTGTTTCTTTGTTTCCCTTTTCAGCCAATTTGAGAAGCTCAGACCCTAAAGGTGTTGATGGTCCCACCAAGGGAGGCAGAGAAGCACACACGGGAGAGCTCCCGGCACCGCCCTCACAGCATCCTGTCCCCTGCCTCTCCCACGGGAGGAGCCGATCTATAAACGGAGACGAGGACCTTCTCCTGGACGCACAGGGCCTGACTGATGAGAATGACAAATCTGGAAACAACGCGAGAGCCAGCGGCTCAGATTGCTCAGGCAAAGAAGGAAGTCTTCCAAGTGCGAGGGCCAAGGGGGATGATCAGCAAGGCTCCGAAGTGTCTACACACTACGGATTCCCAGAGACACTGGGGGCAAGGGAAGGCAGGGGCGGGGCTGGCTGGAAGGGGAACTTGGCCTCTTCCTGAAGGCCTTCCCTGGACGGGGCTGGAGCTGACCCCTGGGCCAGACCCAAGTCCCCGCCGTGGCAAAAGACAACTGGAGAAGCAAAAAGCAGGATCAAGGAGCTCTCGGAAAATTGCATAGTAGGAGGGGCCCCAACCCAACAGGAAAGCTGAGCTGCAGAACACAGGCCGGGGGCCGCACCCAGGTGTCATCCACGGCGTGCAATCAGCTGCCTTCCTGCCTCCCTGGGGTTCGGGACCCTCATCTGAAGACCACAGGCGCACGCGCGCACACACACACACACACACACACACGCACTCTCTCTCTCGCAGGCTCATGGATCTGGAATAGGTCGGTACTCCCTGGAGGCCAGAAGGCCAGTCCCTTTGGCTTCACTGATTCCAGGTCACTTCGGGTGCTGAGGAGAAAAAGAAAAGAAAAATAATAATGAAGGCTACATATTCAGGGCCTGCCCTGGGCTCTTCAACCAGGATGCCTCTACTTAATTTTTCTAGTTAAACTATCTTTGGAAGTATACCACACGTACGAAGAGTACGGCTTGATGAACTGTTAGTGAACACACCTGTGTAACCAACACCCAGATGGAGAAACAATTCGACCAACTGTCAGCCCCACCCAGGCCCCCTTCTAGGATACCCACCAACCCTCACCGCGCCCCCCTGCCAGGATAACCACTCTGCCAACCTCTATCACCATAGATTGATTTTACCCATTTTTTGACTTACATAAATGGAATCAATCAATACATATCCTTTTGTGTCTGGCTTCTTCTGCATAATGTGTTTGTGAGATGCACCCATTTCGAGCATGTAGTTGTAGTTCTTTCCGTTTCTCTGTTACAGGATTCTAGCGCAGGGTCAGGCCGCTTCCATCTGCCTAGTCCCCTGCCCGTGCACAATTGGGTAGTTTCTAGTTTGGGGCCATCATGAGTAATGCCGCTAGAATGTTCTTATGTATGTCTAGAAGACGCACACAGTGCCCACGTGTACGTATTTATGCCGAGTGGAAACTCTAGGCAGTAGGGTGTGCATATATAACATAGGAACATGTGGTGCACACGTGTATGCATTTCTGCTGAGTGTATCCCTAGCACCGTAACTGTTGGGCCCTGGGGAATGCATAGGTGCAGCTTCAGTAGATACTGCCAGACAGTTTTCCAAAGTAATTACACTATCACTTCGTTTCATGCTAATACTCAAAATGACCCTTGTGGCAGGTGACACAGATCCCCATTTCAAATGGAAGAGACAGAGGCCCAGAGAGGAGAAGTAACTTTTACAAGGTCAGGCTGATGACCAGCAGTAGAGGTGGGACTTGAACCCAGGTCAAGCCCCCTCCAGAGCCCGTGTGTGCTCTCTGTTCCGAGGGAGTGGCTTAGCTCACATGCTTCCTCCAAGGAAACCCCTGTCACAGTAGCTGGCACACAGCCAGGCACATGAGTGACTGTTTAATGACATTTGCTGCACTGGGTTGAATATGAGCCTGGAATTGCGCTGGGCCAAGTTCAGGGGCTCAGTTCTCTCACCCAGTGGACCTGGTCATCATTACTATTACTACTACCACTAACATCTGCTATTACTATTACTACTACTACTACTACTACTACTACTACTACTACTACCATCTACTCTTATTATTACTACAACTGCTACTAATATAATAATTCAGTGAGAATAATAATAATAGCAGAGCTGATCTATGGAAGAGTTATTCAATACCACATACCAGGCACTTTCCTAAGTGCTTCTCATGTACAGTAAGTCCCCTACATACAAACGAGTTCCGTTCCAAGAGCGAATTCGTAAGTCCAATTTGTTCGTAAGTCCGACAAAGTTAGCCTCGGTACCCAATTAACACAATCGGCTATATAGTACTGTACTGTAATAGGTTGATAATACTTTTCACACAAATAATACATAAAAAGCAAACACACACAAAAAATAAAACATTTTTAATCTCACAGTACAGTACCTTGGAAAGTACAATAGTACAGTACAACAGCTGGCATTACAGGGGCTGGCATCAAGTGAACAGGCAAGAGTTACTGATTGGAGGAGGGAGAGGAGGTGGGAGATGGTAGAGCTGAAAGATCGTCAGCAATAGAAGTACTACTGTACTCTATACAGTACTGTACAGTAAAGTACACAAAAGCACAACCACTTGTAGAGGATGCACGCACGTGACAATGTATGCCAGACACATGAACTAACTTACGTGATTGGACATGCGAACGCACGTTCCCATCTTTGAAAGTTCGAAACGTGAAGGTTCACATGTAGGGGACTTCCTGTATGTACTAACCTACGCAATCTTGACAATATTCCTGTGAGAGAGGTACAGTCATCCCTCACTATCCACAGGGGGACTGGTTTCAGGACCCCCATGGATACCAAAATCCACAGATGCTCAAGTCCTTTATATAAAATGGTATAGTATGGTATTATTATTATTATTCTTAACCCACTTTACAGATGGACGAATTGAAAAACAGAGAAGTGAAGTACCCGCCAGGATTACTGGAGCCGGGATTCAACTCTAGAAAGTGTGCTCTTAACCACTACACTATGTCAGTTCCAACCCCCCCAAGACCTCTTGATGGGGCTGGAAAGAGCTGCTTGCCGCGGAGCAGGGTGCCTTTGAGAGAGGGAGGCCTGCATGTGCCCCGCCCACCTGAGCCGGAGCAGCCGGAGGAGAAGGACATAGAGACAGGGCCCAGCGTGGAGCGTGCTGCATTCCCCTGGTTTGGTGTGGCCAATATATGTGAGTTTCCTATGGGTCACTGGGTGAGATCCAAAAAAGAAGCCATCTTGCCAGCCCCCCACCCGAGAGGCAGCCCTCCAGGAAGGAGACCCCAGCAGCAGGCGCTGTGGCTGGACCACTGGGACTGGAGCTGAGGGGAGGTTGGCAGAGGCTGAGCCAGAGGGGAGCTCTCCTATCTCGGAGACCCTCCACCCACCCCACTCCTGGGACCCTGTGGGAGGGCCAGCACCGGGAAGCCTGCCCCAAGGCCGGCCAGTCTTAGCCAAAGGAGCAGTGACAGCCAAGAGGAGGATCATGGCAGCGGCCAGACAAGTGAGAGGTGCCAGTCCCTGCCCTGGACCTCCCCTCCTAGACCCTAGGGCAAAAGTCCAGCTGGCCCCTTAGGATGGGAAAGAGACAGAGGCAAAATAGGATGTGCAATGGGAGTCTCAGGCTGGAGTAGGCAATGTGGCACTTTGTTGTACCTAAAAGTGAACAGAGAGCTCTGGGCTTTGCCTGAGACATCGTGAGAGCACAGAAAAGGGAGGCAGTGGAAGGCAGGTGCTGGAGAAAAGCCAAGCTCCTCTGTGTTGGTCCCTCCCTTGGGTCATACTGTCCAGTAAGGTGGCCACAGAGCCTCTACCCCAGCAAGGGCAGCAGGATGAACAGCAGTCCTGGGTGCTTTGAGGATGTCATCCTTTCCTCAGAACAAATCCCAGAGCATGTACAGTGGGCACAGACCACTTAAAATCCGTCATCCATCTGGGCGTCAAAAAGCTGATCCCAGGGCTGTCACTTGCCCCTCTGTGTCTCAGTTTCCTTCTCTGTAAAGTGAGGGTATCCACCTACACATCCCTTCCCGTGCTAAAATCCTTTGCCGTGGCATCTCAAAACATCATTTTGGAAATGTGTTAAACAGTGCTGTGGACTGAATTGTGTTCCCCGCCACAATTGTACTCTAACCCCCAAAATGATAGTGTTTGGAGATAGGGCCTTTGGGAAGTGATTGGGCTTAAATGAGGTCATGCGGGTGGGGCCCTCATGATGGGATTAGTGCCCTTATAAGAAAAGACACCAGAGCCTCCTCCCTTTGCCATGTGAGGACACAGCTAGAAGGCAGCATCCGCAAGCCAGGAAGAGAGCTCTCACCAGAACCCCACAATGCTGGCACCCCGATCTTGGCCTTCCAGCCTCCAGAACCATAAGAAGTAAATGTCTGTTGCTTAAACCCCCCAGTCTGTGGTATGTTACTACGGCAGCCCAAGCAGACTAAGACAAATAGTATAAGGCATTTTAAAAAAAAAAGAAAAAAAGTCATTTTTTACAATAATAAGTAGCACATACTTATTACACACACAAATTTAAAAATTAGGGAAAAAGTTAAATAAAATTTTAAGGAGCAATTTTCAGTCACTTTGAAAGTAAACTGTTGAGTTCTGAACATTCACTGTTGGTGAGTGAACAGAAGCTGCGAGCTGCAGATACAAATGAAATTGGGCCTCCATTCATCTGAGCACCCAACGTGGGAAGCTGCGCACATTTGAAACTAAGGGAAAAGAATTCATCTAGGGTTGAGCACGGGGCCCAGGGGAGGGCCTGAATCTGCAAGGCATGCTTACAGCTGAGACTGCAGTGGCCGACAGAAACACCCCGGTCTGGGCAGGAATCAGTCCAGCTGCACCCGCCTCTCCCTCAGGCTGCAAAGAACACCTGCCCTGAGCTGGAAGCCACACCCTGCCAGCCCATCAGCATGAGAGTCCACGCAGCTGCCAAAGGGATGATCCCAGGACACGCACGGGACCCAGAGTGGGGAACTGCACATCCTGGCTCTGCCTGCCACTCTCCAGAAGACTCTAGCCAAGCCTCCTCTCCGGGGCCCAATTCTTCCAGCTGTAAAGTGGGAGGGGGGATGGTCTCCTGGGCCGTCCAGTCCTGAGTACTGCAGCATCCATGGCTACGTTGCTCCACTGCACCCGGGACTTGGGCTTACCTCCCCCCTCAGGACCTGGTGCCCAAGAGGTGGGCTCAGTGCCAGCTGCACAGCACAAACTCTCTGGGGAAAGTGGGTTTTATTTCCACTCCCCTCCTGAACGAACCCCCAGAGAAATAAGGCCAATCCCAGAAACTCCGCCTGCTGCGGGGAGAGAGGAGTGAGCGAGCCGTCAGGGAGAGGAGAGGTGGGAGGGAGGAAGGCACAGCACAAAAGACCCCAGAGCTTCGGAATTCAGCCCCTCTTGCCTTAAACAGCTGTGTTCTTATTCCAAGTGACCTTGGCCGTGTTAAGCAGGCATCCATCCCCGAATCTGAGTGTGTCCCAGAGCCACGGGGCCACCTGCTAATGCAGATTCTCAGGCCCTGCTCACCAGCATGCTCGTTTAGTGAATTGGAGTGGGATCCTGGGGTCTGTATTTTTAACCGGTGCCCCAATCATGCTTGAGATGCTGGTCTCAGGGACACAATGAAAAAAGACATGCCATGTCACCAGCAGGGAAACCCAAGCCTGCTCAAGGTCACTGGCAAAGCCCGGCCCCCCAAGAGGAAAAGTCCAGCATCCATGAATGAATTCAGGTTTCACCACCAGAAAATCTGGAAGGAGACTTCTAGTTCAACATAAACCTAAGTTTTTATACTTTATGAATTAGTATTACTTCCACTTTCAAATACACTGTGGGAATAGGGACTCCATAACCTTATCTGGTCTTAAAGCCACTGAAGGTCTCAATTAAGTGCTGAGTATTATTATCATTATTATTATTACAATAACGATCGCTAATACTTAGACTTACCTGGTGCTTATCTGTGCCAAGCACCGTTCTAAGTGCTTTCATACGTTTGACACTTGTAATTCTCACAATCCTATGAAGTAGATACTACTGTCATCCCCATTTTATAGATGGGAAAACTGAGACTCAGAGAGACAGAGTAACTGGCTGAGGTCCCCCAGCCCGTAAGAGGCAGAGCTGGGATTTGAACCAGAAGGTCCAGGGTCCACACTCTCAGCCACTATATACCCTCCCTGCAGGAAGGCCCCCCTGCCCCACCTAGCACACCGGGGGTGCTCCGCAAGCCATCATGCCTAACCCCGTCTCTCCTGCCAGCCCACCCCCAAACCCAAGCCCTGCCCCTCGGCCCCCGGAGCCTCCGGAGGCTGCTCCACCCTCCGCGTACCTGTCAAGGAGCAGGCGAAGCATCTACTCTTTGAAGAGGGATCCCTGGAGCTGGGCTGCAGCTGTGGCCTTGACATTCCTACACTGCCTGGTGATGTACGGGGCAGCTGGCGGAGGACATCGAGATGCCAGGCGGAGACTGTAGCTGTGCGGGGAGAGGAATAACACACAGCGTCACCAGGAGCCCAGCCCGGTGGGTGCCCAGACAGCACCTGGGGGGTCTCGTGCTGGCACCGCCTCTCCAGGCACCTTGAAGACAATGGGACTCAAGCTTTAACAACCGGAGTGAGCGCCGCCGTGCTCCGCCCACCCCCTTCCCTCCACTCGGAGGCGATGGGCTGGCAGAAGCGTCCACAAGCGGGGTTCTGAGACACTGCACCGGGCAGGCCCACCCTGAGGACCCCCACTGGATGGGCAGGCGAGCCAGGAATGGACACTGCTGTGCGGACGGCAGCTTCACCGTTTCCCCGCCTGCCTCCCCGGGCACTATGCTCCCCGCAAAACATCTGGGGAGGTTCTGGTACCAAGTTACAACCATCGCCTACAGAAGGAAGAGGAAGTAGGTCTGGGTCCCCTCCAGGCCGGAACTCTGCACCTGGCACCTGTTCCGGCCTCACTGTGCGGAGAACTTTTGTGTCAGGGATCTCAGAGGGGGTATAAATCTGGATCCCTTGACCTGGTTTGGTCCTATTTGCTACTACAGCCCATTAAACCGGATTTCTTTTTCAGGAAAGCATTAAATTTTTTTTAAGATGAACAACCCAGACCATTATTCCTCCCCTTCCTGCATCCAGCTAAGTCGTACTCACCTTCCAGATCCTAGCTGGAATATCACCTCCTCCAGGAAGACTTCCTTCTCTAACTCCTGGATGAGGTGTCCCTCCTGTGGGCTCCCACGGCCCCCCATGCTTGCCCATCACAGCCCTTGTTATATTGAATCACAATCAACAGAATCGTGCATCTGCCTCCCTCAGGAGCTGTGAGATCTCAAGGTCAGGGCCCTTGTCTTGTTCGCGGCTGCATCCCCGGCTTAGCATCACAAAAATAAATATTTGTTGAATAAGAACAACACATGTGGTGCGCAGAACTGTGCTAAATATTTTACGTATATCAACTATCTTACTCTTCCTACAAGATGGGTTCTCTGTTAGCCCTAATTTACAGACGGGGAAACAGAGACACAGAGTGGTCAAGTAACTTGTCCTGGGTCCCAAGTCTGCCTCTCTAGGTAGAAGAATGGAAGTGAGGTGGGCGGGAACCTCGCCTGCTCCAGGGAGGGAGCAAGAGCTGGGAACGGGGTCCGTCTCAAAGCTGAAACATCAGGGTTTCAATTAGTGGTTCTCAACCAGGGCATGGATTTGGCAATATCTGGAGACATCTGGGGTTGTCACATCTGAGGGGAGGGATGCCGCTACCCGGCACCTGGTGGGCAGGGCCAGGGATGCTACTAAACATCTTAAAATGCACAGGACGCCCCCATGACGACTGATCCGCCCAGATGTTAACAGTGCCACAGCTGACAAGGTAGCTCTCACACATAACCTACGAGAATAGACGAATGTATAAACAGAACAACAAAGAAGGTGCCAGAGGGAAGATTTCTGTTCTCTCCACAGATGAGATCCCCTCTGAGATCCTGGCTCTCAGTCATGGCTGAGGACTGCCCCTGCTTGAATGCCTCCCCTACACTGTGCGATCAGTCCTGAGCGAGATTCAAGGCGGAAAACTGAGACCCAAAGCTCAGCGGCAAGCTTGTGCCCCGGATGGACCAGAAGACCCATGAGGTGGCCTGCAGGGGGCACCTCAAGGTGAGCACGACGACGACCCCTCGGCCAGCCCACCCAACGCTGGGAGGGGACAGTCAGCTGCCAGGCTGCCTGGAAACACGGACGACCTGCACACCTTGTCCGGCTGAGGAATAAGGGACAGTCCTGGCACGTGGCAGGTCCCCCTACACTGTCCCCTCTCTGGGACAATGTCTCCAGCAGGATGTAGCAGCTTTGGGGACGAACAGGCTGGCATCCTCAATTTCCAGTTCATTCCTCTCACCATCATCACACATCTATTAAACATTCAAAAACCTAATCAGTCAAACAAAGACAACACCGTGGACCTCCCAGCGCTCTCCAGCTGCCAGGCATCTCTGTTCCCCTCTGCTCCGTTCCACCCTCCAGCTCCTGTGGCCGCACAGCCATCTCTACTCGGGAGCAGGCTTTCTCCCCAGTCTTAGTCGTCCACCTGGGTAGAGCGCTAATGGTCAGGGGCAAGGCCCCCGAAGGCAGGTGCCTCTCGCCACCCCTCACACACTCACTGCCTGGCCCCACGGAGGACAACACAACAGCCGCTGTGATTCCCAAGTGCTCTGTCTGCTGTTATCTTCGGAGTCTACCAGCAGTCCAGGAGGTAGGAGGAACAAGCGCTTTTATACCCATTTCACGGATGAGGAAACTGGGGCTCAGACAGATGGAGACTTTCCTGGGGGAGCAGAGCCCAGGTCTTTCAGCTCCATGGGCCACAATTTTGGAGGAGACCCCAAGTCACCACCTGGGTGTTTCCTTTAGGGACTAGGGTGGTGATGTAAAGCAGGACAGTCTCCTTCCCGATTGTGAAAACCTTTCTCTGGTCGGAGGACTTTGAGAGCCCAGCAGCTGTCTGAGGCTGAGAGGTGAGGTGCTAAGAAACCAGATATTCTCCAATCCTCAGCACAGTTACGCTTAACCCACAAGCACCTTGTGATTCTTGGTTCCCACTCACTGGCTGTGTGACCTTGGCAAGCCATGGACCCTCTCTGAGCTACAGTTTCACCACCCACAAAACGGGAAGAGCAATTTTATTTCATAGGGTTATTATGACGATCAAGTCCAACTTCAACTCGCATGGTGTTTTGATTGTGGCCGCTGTGGGGATGGGCAGCAGTCATAACCCCCGAGGAGGCAGCACAGCCGTCGGAGACCTGAGTGCGAGTTCCCATCCTCATATTCACTGGCTGTGTGACCCCCGGAAGGTCCTCCCTGCCTCCCGGCCTCCAAACCTCAGCCTCCTCATCTGTAAAATGGACACAATCCCTGCAGCCTGCTGATGCAGAGTGGGGCTAAGAAGAGCCCCGGGGGACCAGGATACGAGGGCCCTTTGCCTTCTGAGAAGAATTCGGCACAAGGGGGATATTTCTGGAGGTGTGAGGGCAGGGGCCACCAGCGCCGGAGACCCACCAGCGCCCTGCTGGCTCCGTCCGCCTTCCTCCCTCTCTTCTGCCGCCCGGTCTGGTCTCCTGCAAGGCCCCCTCCCCACCCCCCCCGCTGGCTCCCCTCCCATCTGTTCCCCTTCCCTAAGGTACAGCAGGGTGTGACATGTCCCTGCTGAAACTCAACCCCAGGCTCCTGGTGGGGACCGAGCTCTTCCACACACAGCCCGGCCCTGCCGACCTCCCAGCCCTCTCGCTCCTTCAGCTCCTGTCTCCCCAGCTCCGCAGGGCGTCCTTCAGCACATGCACGTGGAGCTCTCCTCCCCGTGGCCTCCAGCCCCGGCTACTCACTAGAGTCCGCTGGGGAGGCCCGGGCTGCTGCCGGACCTGTGACATCAGAACCTCTGGGGTGGCGTCGGGCATCAGCACCTTTAAGCTCCGCAGCGGTTCCAACGTGGGACCAGGGCTGGGAACCAGTGCTCTGCAGATGCTCCCGGGGCCGCCCCACTGACCTCTTAGCACACACCCCTGCCCCCTCCACGGGCGGTTCCACGTTATCTACGTGATTGCACGGTGCATGTGAGGCCAAGGAACCGAGCTGGGTCTGCTCGTCACAGCAGCCTTAACACCTAATTTTGAAGGCGTGGACAGCAAACCCCCAAAATGTAATGAATGAAGAGGTGAGTGATCCTAGATTCCAGACATCCCCACTTCACAGGCTTCTCAGTCACGGAAATCTGCGCCCATTCAGGGCAGGGGCCAGAACACGGGCTGAGTGGGCCCCCTCGAGCATCCTTCCTCACAGCCCGGTAAAATGGATAACACTCATGATCCTGAATCCAAGGCATCGAGAAAGGGCTGGACAGTCACTTCTTCACTGTCAGAAACCCACCATGGTCTGAAGGTACTGAAAGGCAGGGCTGTTCCATTCCTGACCCTTGAGGGTGTCACTTACGTTTCCTCCGGTCCCTTCCTGCGGACCCTGCGCTGAAGGCTCCCCACCATAGTCACGGGGCGCCCCCCCCGCCTCCAAGTTCTTGCTCCAGGGCCTCCTCTCAGCAAGCCTCCCTCCCACCTGCCCTATTTGACATTGCAAACACCCTGCCCTGAAACTCCAGCCTCTAGTCCATTTTTCTGTCGTTCTTGTATTTACTGCACCAACACACCCCGTGTCTACCTGGCTGTTTGTTTCCTGGCTCCACTGGAGGTGTTTTGTCCCTGACGTCCCCCGCACCTAGACCCGTGGCTGGCACACAGTAGGGAGCCTTTCATTATTTGCTGGATGGATGGCGTGTCCACTACCTGCCAGGTGCTTTGCCAAGGAAGCTTTGGTGAATGACACTCACAGAGGTCGTTACCTTTCGCAGTCTGCGTGTGACTCAGTGATGCCTAGAGGGAAGAACTCTCATTTTCAGATGCCAGTGCGAGGCTGAGACTGGGACCTCTGGGCTCCCAGGCCAGCCACGTTCTCGCTCAGCCCCCAGTGGTTTCTGGTAAAGGAGGCAACCGATACACTGAACTACACACGACAAACAAAACTGAAGGAGCAGGAGGGAAGGCCAGGGTCGGGGAGGAGATGGGGAAAGGTGATGTGGGGAAGGTCCCAGCGTGGGTCCCGAGCAGAGAGAGTGACGCAAGGACCTGGTGAGGATCTAACAGGTTTGGTTTGTCTGCGAGGGGCGTCTGCATGAGCTAATGAGTCACAGGGGAAGGAGGTCAGCACCTCACCTGGAGCTCGCCCTCACTGGGCTCTGGGCAGCTGGGGAGAAGGTGACGTCACGGATCAGGGCCCACACCTGGCCTCTCATCTCGGGGTCGTCCTGGGGACAGGGGATGCTGGGGCCAGGGAGATGAAGTAGTAACAACAAAAACTGAGGAGTGCCTAATAAAAATGAGCAAAGGCTGCCGATCACTGAATAGATCATTTAATGACACGAAAAGACAATTCACAGAGAAATCCAAAGCTGAGGAATATGCAAAGATGCCTGGCTGCCCTACGACTGTCCAAGAAGAGCAGTTAACACAAGAGGCCGCTGTCACAGGGCAGACGGGGGACAGGTGCTGTATGCGTGTTACCCGCAGGTGAGGGAATGTGAACGGGATGGGGACGCTCCCCCCCACCCCCCCCACCCCCGTTCCCCGACACTTGGGCAGGCCGCGCCCACCTGCCCCCACCTCCTGAGAGCATCTTCTCACTTACCTGGAATGTCAGGGACGTAAGAGGGGGCAGAGGGGAGGGTCTCACGGGCTGAGTGAGGTGGGAGCCAGGCTATCCTTCTGGGCAGCAAGATGACATGACCAGATGCGGCCGCTGTGTCGGGCACGGATTGCAGGATAGCAAAGAACGGAAATGGGGAGACCAGTTAGTCAAGCAGCAGATGATGGAGGCGGAGGAGGCAGAGAAGTGAGAAGTGGAATCAGGACACATTTTGGAGCTGGGTGTCAGGGTTGGGGCAGGGCTGAGACAGTCTAGATGGAGTCCAGGGTGGGAGAGTTTGTTTGACCGAGAAGGGGAAGACGGCAGGAGAAGACTTCGTGGGGACAACCGTTTTGAAAAGATTACATTTGAAATGTTCATTACACACCCAGGGGAGAAATCAAGAGGGTGGGTTAAATGAAACTGATGAATTTGGGACGGGTCAGCATTTAGGGGGGCTGGACAGGCTCACCCAGGGGAGGGGAGACGGGGGCGGGTCCAGGGACTGAGGATGGGATGCAGAGGGGCAGGCGGTGACGTGAGAGTGGTGTCCACGGTGACACGTGTTTCAAGGAAGAGGGAGAATTAACAGTGTCCGACGCTGCCAACGCGTCCAGGAAGACAGAGAACCAGCCACGGTATTTAGCTGCCTAGAGGCTGCTGGTAACCTTAGTAACAGCAGCTTCCAGGACATGGTGGAGACAAATGCCTGAGAGAAGTGAGTTCAAGAGAGATGGGGAGGAGAGGAACTGCAGCAGGGGCTCAGAGAACCCCACCGAGGAGTTTTTAGGTCAAAGGGAGGGGCTGCCAGCTCCGGGACACACTCTGCAGGGTGCGCTCTCCGGGGCTCTGGGGTCCCTCCCCACCATGCTGCCTGCCAGGCTGCCCCGGGCGGCGTTCTGAGCGGAGACCCTGCCTGCGTCCCCGCCTTCCACCTCTTCCCCTGCATGAGTCAGGAGGGGCCTCGTGGGATGCAACCCCCAGAGTTGGTTAGGCCACACGGCCGCCGCGGCGTCTTACAAAACTCTCCACAAATTCTGAGAGAGCAAATCATTTGAAGTTGGGTGTCTGATGTTCAGCACTTTTGCAGGAGGCAAGGGAGAGGCAAAGGGCGTGCGAGCCGATGTCAAGGCGAGACAAGCTGAGATGATACTGACGCTCCCTGGAGGTGGGTGAAGCCCCAGGTGGGAGCTCGCGGGAGCCACCTCCTGCTTCCTGGCACCTGCCGCTTCCAGGAAGGGTCGGCATCCAAGCAGCCTCCACCTTCTGCTCCAGGGAGGCCCCCTGCACTCAAATGGGACCCCCAGGCTGGGAGTCAGGGGTGGGAGTAGTGATACAGCCCTGGGATGCAGAAGCCCGAACTTCAGCCCTTGAACCACCGATAACGTGCTGTGTGGCCTCCGGAAAATGCCACCACCTCTCTGAGCCAGGGTAGTCTTGCTTGCAAAATGAGGATGTCAAACAAGGAAAAGAAGGGAATAGCATCATTTACATAGGTGCCTACTATACACCGGGAGTTACTGCAGGTGCTTGACTCCCGGAAGCGGGACAGTGATGACCTGCGTCTCACAGAGGAGGAGACGGGGGGGCTCAGAGAGGTGAGGAGGCCCACGTCCACACTCCATCAGCCAACAGGGTGCAGCCGAGATCGGAATCCAAGACCACCTGACACCAAAGCCTGGGCCCCCTCCCAGACACAGTCCCTGTAGTGACGGGGATCAAAAAGCTCTTTTCAATAGTCCATAAAGCCTGACGGGGTGACCTCTGCCCGCAGAACAGCCGCACAAGCCACCCACGAAGCCAGGAAGCAGTTCTGGGTGGGACCACATCAGCTCAGAGGAGCCCTGGCAGGGGGTCTCAAACCCTGACGCTCACTGGCATCCCCTGGAGACATGAAAACAATCCCTGTGCCCGCTCCACTCCTCAGCCCTACAGATTCTGATTTAGCAGGTTTGGAGTCCAGGCACTGGGAATTTTAAAAGCCAACTTTGAGAGCCACTGGTCTGGATCCATCTACTCAAAGTGTGGTCCGCGGACCAGCATCGGCAGTCCCTGGGGGCTTGTTAGCAATACAGCTACTCAGCCCCCACCTGACCTCCTGAGTCAGAATCTGCATTTTAACAAGACCCCTGGAGAGGCACCTGTGCACTGAAATTGGGGGAGGGTGGGGCTGGGAGAAACCTTCAGCAGAGTCAGGTGCAGGCGGCGTGCTAGGTGGTGGCCTGGTTCTGAAGTCTGGGGCAGGACCCCGTGCCTAGTGAAGTTTTATAGGGAAAGCCTTGGCAATGTGCGGGCTGAGGGGAGGGAAATGAACGTGGTCCTTGAGGGATGGGGCAGAGGTTCGAAACCACCGGCCTGGGCAGTCGCCGTGGTTCCTCAGCTAACGCATGAAGGGTCGGCACCGCGGGCCCTGGTAGCTTAGGTGGTTTTTCCATTTAATGTTCCCTTAACCACGTGAGATGGCTTATTGTGCCCTCTTATGGCTGAGGGGACAGTTGCACAGGGAGGTGAAGTAACTCCTTTTAGGTCACAGAGAGGCGTGAATAGAAAGGAAAGAGGGAAAGGAAGAAAGGAAGGCAGGATTCACAGGGATCTGACCCCAGGGCTGAAGTCCGCTCAGCAGACAGTTTCCTTCCCTCTCATCGGCCCAGAGGGAGGCTCCTGGTTGGCCTCCGTGCATCCAGAAGACAAGTCACATCCCTTCCTCCTGGGGCTTTTACGCCAGGTTCTCAGGTCTTCATGAGTTCCCCAGACCTGTTTGGCTTGAACTCCAAACACCAAGCATGTGACAGCTCGTGACACAAGCCGGTCAACAGGAAGGCTGGCCTGGCCCGTGATGACCTTGGCCAAAGGAAGTTTCCCAGCAGGGAGATCCCAGCCGGGGCTGCTTCCAGCCCTGCCAGGACAAGCGAGGGGCAGGGGACCCCAGAGGCCAAGCAAGCAACCCTTCACTCTCAGACGAGGACAACGAACCAGAGCGAGGTGGTCACCTGCTCAAGGTCACACAGCAAGTTGTTCTTGGGAAGGAGTGGGGGGGGGGGGGACATGCCTGGTCGCACTGCTTTTTGGGGGACACTGATGATGGAGAGGAAGGGCAGTCTGGGGCCCCCATGGACTCGGGCAAAAGCAACCCTGGGAGGCAGGTGCCCTTCTCCGCATGGCCCAGGCGAGGGCACTTCCAGCTCTGTCCCTGCCTCCACCTGCCTGCCTCTCACTGGGGACTCGACCCTGGAGAGCACAGGGTGACTCTATTCACTTCTCACCCACCTGCCCACCTGCCACCAGGCCTGGCACCAGGAGGTGCTCAGAGAAGGTTCCCTGAACAATAAGTGGCAAACCAGGAGCCGGGCTCCCAATGCAGCCCAAGCCCAACCGTGCCCGGCTGTGTCTCTCCAAGACCAAATCATCCAAGGCAGCAGCTTCCCGGAAGGTTACTCTCACCACCAAGGCCCCACTCAAACCAGGGTCCCCAGCAGACCCTCCCCGCTCCACTTGGTACAGTGGGTCACGTCTGGAGGACGTCACACCTGCAGGAGAAGTCACAGCCTGTGAGGTAAAAACTGGGGGTGAGGAGCCCTGGCTGGAGTGAGGAGTGACCCCCTCGGGCAGACCCAGCTCTGCCCTTGGCTGTGTCTCTGCCCCTCACTGCCCTTCTCCCTGGGACCCGCTTGGTTCTAGCCCAGATGCTGGCCCTTCTCTTTCCCTCCAACTGAGCCGAAACGGTCTGCTTTCTTCAAAAGGAAACTTCTAAGAACAGGGGGGAAGCCAAAAAGAAAACAGAAACAAATACAAGCGTGACAAGACCGATGGATGCATAGAAAACAGATTCCCAACTTGAGACAGAAAGGGACTGACGGGCCTCCCACGAAGTCCAGATGGGAAAGCTCTTTTAAATGACAAAATTCTATAAGGACGCTAAGATTTAATTATTACAAACACTCCATCTTTTAAAGTTGTCTTAGGCCAAAGGAGTTAAGCTCCAGGGAGTTGCTGGGCCTGAGAGTCTCAGAAGCCCCATGGGGCATCTGCCCTGATGACAGGATTTCTAGAACTTGCTGTCTGGTGCCCCTCCAAGGATGCCAGCGAGAAGAGGTGGCTGCCTTGATGGAAAGCCTTGTGGGAGCTCAGGGGGCTCTTTGCTACCCAAGGCGTCTAGACCAGTCTGTCCTGGGAGGCCTGGGCGTGCCTGGCTGGCAGGGCATCCCAGACGCAGGGCTGGCACAGCTACACGAAAGACACACTTGCTATGCGCCTGAACCGGGTGTGAGTCAGCGGGTGACAAGGCTGACCAAAGGGCAGGGGCGCCGTGGGCTGTGGGCCTGGAGGCCTCTTCCTCAAGGGTGCAGGGGATTGGATACAGAGGCTGCCCCTGTACCTTCTGCCCATCCCTGCCCCGAGATCCCCAAAGCCCTCACCCTGAATCCCAGCTGAGCTCAAACAGGTTGGCAGGTGGCCACGGCTGGGACAGTTCACCCTTTCTTTACAGAGCGGGAGACAGAGGCGGCCTGTAGATGCTAAATGACTTGGCCCCGGGTCGCCTGATTCCACCCTGGGCTGCTCGGGGCCTCACCAGGATCTTGCAGTCCTTTTGGTTTGGAAACCGTTCCCTTGCAGAGGCCTCTCAAACAGGCTCCCTCCCTGCAGGGGGCAGACAGCGCCCAGCCAGACACTCCTGGGGAACCCACTGACTCACAGCCAGGCGGTGGCAAGACGTGGAACGAAACCCCTCCTAATTTTCCTTCCTTGTTACCAGCATTTCCCAAACCGGGTTTGGTGGAAGGTTTGCCCAGATGTTGCACGGCTCGTCCTCATCACCATGCGCGTCACAGCAGCTATAGCGTTTCCGTGCTGACCACACGTGGAGCACAGTGCCCACTGCCTGACATGGAGTAACAAACGGCGTCTCCACAAGACCTCTGTGAGATGGGCACTGCTGCAGGGGACGCCCGAGGAACAAAGGCACAGAGGTTCGGCAGCTTGCGCAACAACACACAGCTGGCAAGAAGCAGAGGGAGGGTGGAAGCCGGAGCCATTTATTTACTCCAGAGCACGGGCTCACGCAGTGAGACATGTCTCTGCAGGATTTCTGAGAGTTTCATGTGCCCGCAGGCAGTGTAAATTCCCAAGAAGAGGACACAGGCTGTCATTCACCCCATTTATCTGATAACTACGTATTGACCGAGTGCTCTGTGCCAGGTACCGTGGGGCACAGTGGCGTGCCGAGCAGACGTGATCTCTGAAAGCACACTGACAATTCTGCAAGGGGATGGCGTGGGCTACGCTGAGCCTCAGGGGGTACCCTTTAAGCACTCAAAAACCATTTTTTTTTTTTTTTTAATTTACTCATTTTGGACAGAAAATTTCTAAGATCAGCCATATGAAGCAACGCGTCCTGAATCCGATTTAGCATTCTCTTTGGGAGCCAGATTTCCAACTCTGCACACGTATACGTGGCGTCATGTGCCGACAGGGAGAGGCGTCCTCCGGCCTGTTAAGGTGGGTCAGCCTTCTTGCCCACATGCTAAACAAGACCGGCCATTCCCGTGATTATCAGTACCGATCCATCAAGCACCTGTTATACACCTGACCCCGTGCTAGGCACTGGGGATATAGCAGTAAAGCAAACACACTGGGGCGTGTGTTCTAGAAGGGGAAGGTAGTTACTTGCATAATACGTAAATAAATACAAAATTACAAAGTGTGATTAGCAGGAAGGAAGAAAAACAGGCTACCAGAGCTCAGAACAAGGGACTTGACCGCAGAAACACCATGTAAACAGTGTGTGTGTGTGTGTGTGTGTGTGTGTGTGTCTTCGTGTTCTGTGGAACGTATGGAACACATTTCGGTTTTGGCTTCACTTTACCATGTTGTCCTTTGCTTTACTTCATTTGGGGGTGGCAGGGACGGGAAGGAAAAGAAAGCACAGAACGTGTAACTTACTTAACCCCCAGAAAGAAAAGAGACAGGATTTCCAGAAGGGGTCATTTCTGTCTCTGAAGGCCACTCCTCGGGGATGGAGAGGGCATTGTTAACCACCTATCCTCACCCCCAAATCTCTCCCGCCCTCTTTGTTGTGCCTGAGTCTCAAGGCAAGTTATACACAAGGGGACGTGGGGAGTTTGCAAATGGGAACAGGACTGGGGTAAGAGTTCATCGATTCTCTTCCTCAGGCCTTTTTCTGAACCGTGAACAACAGATCTGGTTACACGGGGCCTCGTACTTGTTACAGGAAGCTGGTCGGAGAGTTTGTGAGCATTTGAGGACCAGCCTTGCATTTTCACGGGGTCTCCTTGGCTTGCTGCAGATGGTTGGTTTTTCAGGTGGAAACAGCCCACCACCTGGAGGAGTGGCAGCAAAGTCGGGGATGATCGTGGTGTGTCTACCTGGATAAGTCAAGGGGGCCATTTCCAGCAGCGCTGCAGGCCCCAAAACATTCTATGATGGTGAAGAGGAAAGCTACTTAGAAGTGCAAAGCACAGAGTGCCTACTCAAGTCCAGGGGAGGAGCCTTCAGCCCACGAAGGTCCCCTCCATCCGATGTCACAGCTGTCCCATTCACACCTCAGCCCAGGACACTGCCAGGGCTCTTCCAAATCTCTCCAGCCTCTCACACTAGAGCTCCCCCAGCCTCAGTTCTTGGGCTGCTTCTCTTTAGCTGCACTCACTCCCTTGGGGAGGCCAACCTCATGGTGTTCAGTATCACGTGCACTCTGAAGACTCCCACGTTTACATTTCCACCTGGGTCCCTTCCTCTGAAGCTCAAACCTGTGTATTCAGCTACCCTCCCCATGAGTGTCTAATGGCAGCTCCAACTTAACACACCCCGAACTGAATTTCCAGCACACACGTACCCCACAAACTGGCTCCATCACCTCATCACTGAATGGCAACTCCATCCATCTGGGTGAGGAGGCAGAAACACGTCATCATCCTTGATTCCCCTCTTTCATCCAATCCTCAGCAAATCTTGTGGCTCTACCCTCAAAAGACATCCAGAATTCCACTGCTACTCACCAACCCCACTGCTACACTCCAGTCCAACTACCATCATGTCTCACCTGGGTTACTGTGTTCACCTCCTAGTCTGTATTTCTATTCTTGGGCCCGTTCAGCCTATTCTTAACACTTCAGCCAGACTGATTCTTTTAAGAGGCAAGTCATACCATATTATTCCTCCCCTCAAAACCCTGCAATGAATCGCACTCACTCAGGATAAAAGCAAAGTCTTCCCAAGGGCTGCAAGAGCCAATATAAATTGGCCCCTCGTTACCTCCCTGACCTCATCTCCTAGTCCTCGCCCCGGCCTGGCTCCCCTGAGCACACCAGGGATGCTTCCACCTCAGGACCTTTGCACTTGCCATTCCCTCTAAGTGTTTTCATCCCCTGTGTCCACAGGGTTGCTTCCCCTCTCCCTCCCCCACCACCCTCATTTCTCTCTCTCTCTCTCTCTCTCTCTATATATATATATATATAGTCCCTTTACAGTCAGGCTACATTTACATGGTAGCCCCCATTTTCACGTTCGTAGTCTCTACTCCCCCTTCCCTCTTTTACTTCTCTCCACAGCATTCACCATCTGACATTCTATATAGTTAGTTACTTGCTTGTTCATTGTCAGTCTCCCCCCACTAGGATGTGAGTTCCATGAGGGTGGGGAATTGTGTCGGTTTTGCTCACTGTTACACCCTCCCGAACAGTGCCTGGCACGTGACAGCAGGCGCTGGTCCCAAGTTGAGTGTATGAGTGAATAAATGAATGAAGGAAGGGTCAAGATCTACAGTCTTTCTTGACTAAACCACACCCAGAATGCATCATCTAGTTATTGTTTTCCACTTACCGTTTCAAGTGGGGCACGAACTTAAGAAATTTTTAAGAGCAATTTAAGTGCAACATGTTTCTATGTATTTATGTGGATTTTTCTTTGTTTCTCACCCACACCTAACTGGACAGCAGTTTTTAAGCAAAATACTATGAGCCTTTCTACGCATTCAACTTGTTTTTCATAAACAACTCTGTTCATATTTCATCAGTTTGGATATTCAATTAACTCATATACGTACAATAATAAATACTGGCATATTTGTTATTATATTTATTATAAACATGGTTACGTTAATGTTATTATTAAACGTTATCAAAAGTGTCATAAACAGGTTTGGGAACAAATACAACTGACTGTTGGCTGCATTTAACTTGACTGCAGGGCACCGAAGGGCATGGGTATTCCCTGTGTCACTGGGGGGGTGAGGGGCATCCAGGAACATGGCAGGTTGGTTAAACGAAAACCAACTGAGCCTCGACTGTATTTCATTTTATCCACAGTGGGTATTCTAACAACAGTTCAGGAAGATTTCTGGTACCACCCCACCCTCCCAGGCCCTGTCCTCTGCAAAATGCTCTCACGCCAATTATTCCTTAGGCCATGGTGAACACGCGGACTTGATGGTTGGGTGAATGTGTAAATGGGAGACCTCTGTGTCTCCTTCGTCAAATGCTTGTGTGCAGCCCTTTGACTCCGTCGTTGGCTGGATCCCATTACGCGGCAGCTCTGACTCATGGGCGCGATGGAGAAACCGCCCAGGTGAGTGAGATGCGCCCTGAGTCCGGTTTGGGCAACAGCCTTGTTCGGCACAGCCCAGTCAAGTGCGTGTGGCATCATGAAATCAATCAGCGTTCAGGCTCTACGAGGGAGGCGTTCCTCGTTTTGAGCAAAAATAAGAAAGCACGGAAGGGAAGCCATCCACGGCCACGTATTTGGGAGGCTCTACGAGAGAGGACTCCTTGGTAGATGTCAGGAAGTAAAGCTGGAGACAGAGGGAGGACGGCCCTATTTTCAGAGCCAAAAGCTGGGGGAAAGGATTTTAAAATGTGAAGGAGTGTTTGGATTGTCCTACCTCACGAAGTTCAGGATGCTGGGTTATAATCGCAGACAGGCTGTGTGTGCACGGGTGTAGACTGGGGCAGGGGGCGGGAGGTGTGGAGATATAATTTCACCAATACCTTTGGTTAACGAGCTGTAGCGCGCAATTCCCTTCTGGTCTCTTATTGGTTCACTGACTGGCTTTCACTACACATTCTTAACCTTGAGGACCATGCCCCCAGGCAGCAACCCTTAAAGACCAATTGTAATTAACTATCCACCAAATAACCGAGTTTTTCTTTCAACCTGATTTTAATTGATCATTTACTTATCCAAATTGATGCTCTCTATTCAGCTGCTAACAATTAATTGCCCCCCCCAAATACACATTTTAAGCCCTGAAGTCATAAGGTGGGGTCAGATCAGAGGTCACTGAAGTGGAGTGGTAGCTTTGGCTCCATTATTCCTGGAGGTTTCTTCCTTTCTTTTTACTCCACCGATACTAAGTACCTACTGTGTGCTGGGTACTGCAGTAGGTGCTGGGGTAGAGTGAACGCACAACAACAGGGCACTGTGCGATACCAGGCTTGTCCTCGTGAATGACCTAAGGTCATACAGTCCCCTCAAAAAGATGCACAAAGAGCAACAATGGACAAGGCAGGGAATCCTCAAGTCCACCTTGGCTCTGACACTCAGAAGTGACCCTAACTCTTGAGCGACCCTGGCTCATCTGTCACAGCATGGTTATATACAAGCGAAGTGTTCTGAGAATTGAAAAATGTTATGAATATATGAAAGAGATTGTTAATAAGCAAAGGAAAATAATTTAAAATGAAGACCGGAAGCAAATAAAAATGATGGTATGTGGTGACACACCATGTCATCCCCCCGCCCCCCCCCCCCCCTTTATAAGAACCATAAGGGAACTCTGAAGCCTGGGTAAGACTCATTGGAGAAGCTGATAAAAATGAAGATTTCAAAGACCCACTCCCAGAGCTGATGGTTTAGTAGGTCTGAAATTCTTAAGAAGCCTCCCAGGTGGTTTTTTGATGCAGGTGGTCCACTAACATCCTGGTGAGATAATCCAAACTAGGGTCCCTTCACACACCTGGGAACACAGACAGGAAATGCACTTCCTCAGGCTGAAATTAACAATACCTACTAGACCAGCAAACCAGTCTCCCCTCTAAGCACCTGCCCAACATGATTCAGGACATCACCTTAATACAACACCTGCTGCCGGCTGGCACCAATGGGCTGTATCTGTAATTTTTTAGTTTTAAGGACGTAAAAACGTATCGGAGTCTACATGTCAATTATAGTATCTGACACCAATTTATTTAGGTGCATCAAAAGAGTCGGCTCCTGCGTGAAGGCAAAGTTAACGTAGACTTCTTCTCACCAGACTCGCTCGTAAAACTCGTTCAAAGGAGCCTAAACGTGAATGAAGAAGATAGGAGGATAAAACGCCTGTAGGCCTATGCATTGGCTCTAAGAGAAATTCTAAAGAACTTCTGGAGGAATACTGCGAATGAAAGAGGAAAATCCAATCCACGAGCAGGTCCAGCAGCCTGGGAGGCAAGTACTGGGATGGAACCAACCTCCAGGCATTTCCTTACAGATTCAACCACTTTCGGGCACTTGGCACCGAATCAAATATTTATCCCAAATACAGATTACAGGGCAGAGGTATCGGGGAAAGCGAAGCAGACTGTTCTGTTTCAGAATTAAGGTGCCTCCCCGGGCGACAAACCTTCGCTGAGGAAGTAACCGTGTGAAGCATCACCCAAACTTTCCTTTTATTCTCGCCACATGTAGAACGTGTGCTCTGGGAGCTTAAAAGCAAGCGAGCAGTCCATACATGTGTGTTACACTGAACTCGCCCCTCTCCGCAGCGCACTTTGCTTACAAGGGAGGTCCCTGGGTATTCTCAGGCCCTAGCGCTTCTTTACTTATGTATCGTATCAATAGGACCCCTCCCTGGCTTCCTAGCTCACAGACGGTTATCAGAAGCCTATCAGAAGGCTGCCAGGGAGTACAGACAGGATCCATAAATAACAGATGAAAAAGGAGATGGTGAAAAGCACATCCTTCTCCAAAACTACTTAAGCCGCATCTCAAGCTTCTGGATCCTGTATGCCTGAACTCCGAGGGTGTCACTTTGCCACAACAAAGTATGAAATTGACGGTCGCCTTGAGCCTTCCAGGAAAGGTGAAATTATGTCCCGTGTACCTTTTAAAAGGGAAGTAGCAGATACGTTAGACCTCAGACAGCAAACGCCTGTGCAACACAGCCACTGCCCTTCCTGCGTCCAAGGCGGACACCGGGCACTCGGCCCGGCCTGTATCCCCGAAGGGGACCCCGCCTGAGAATCCAGCTCACAGCAGCCCCAGGCAGCTGCTCCCCTTGCACAAATGGAAACCGACTTGCCAACCATGGCTTGGAAAGACTATGAAAACAGAAAAAAAAAAAAAAAAAAAAAAGAACAAAAAAGTTCACACCAGGGAACAAGGTTTAATGCTCTGGATGAGTCAGTATCTGGATCTGCTCCCTTCCTGACGAAGCTGGTAGGTGAGATGGCTCGTCACACTGGCCTGGCTGAAACCATTCAGTGTGGTCTCCCAAGAACACACAAATTGGACTCGACCAGGACGGACCAAGACCTGCGTTCACCTCCAGCATACGTTTTAATTCCTTCGGATCAGCTGGGCTTCCCCGGGCAACTACATACTAACAGGCCACGTCTCCCCGCTTCTTAAGGGTGGTGAACCAGGCACGAACCCACTCCCCGATCTGTGGGTGAGGGGCAGAAGAGACTCCCAATTCAGAAACGGAGCCAGGCTGCTGGACTTGTTTCCGGGCTCCCCTTTTACTAGCTATGACCTCAAGCAAATTCCTTAACCTCTGTGCTGCACTTTCCCCATCTGTAAAATGGGAGAACATAAAAGTATTGTATTTCATAGCGCTGTTGCAATGATTAAATGGGGCAGAGTGTGTAAAGCCCTGAAAACAGTGGCTAGTAAGAGCTTTAAAACATCAGTGACCATTCTTACATTATTATTTCAATGAACCGGGGTCCGTTGTTTAAGTGGTCATGGTTTCACAGAGCTAAGGAAGTGTCTTCTTCTGAACCTAGCTTAAAAAATTTACATTTTGACTTTGAAATTCAAAACCAAGAGAAATAAAAGTTATATGGAAAGACGACAGAGTAAGAATTAATCGTCTCTTTTTCTCGTTGTGATTTGAAAACTGATTTCCTGTTTTATGGCTCATTCTCCTTATCTGATGGGCAAAAGGGAGCGCTATGGTCAGCGTATGAACAGCACAGGCCTGGCTGAAACACAGCAAAGGGCCCCGGGGGTCACTGGCAGCAGAACCAGGGCTTGGGGACGCTCGAGCTCCTCCTCTCTGGGCGGAGGCAAGAGACGGTGAAGGAAGGTTCCGGCCACCGTGATCTGTGCGACCACAAAATCTCATACGTGGCAAAAGTCAGCTCTGAGCAGCCGACGCAACTGTGAATCAGACTCACACTGAGACTCAAGAGCACGCCTCTCCAGAGCCACAGCAGGCACATACCAGGGCAGGCACATCTGCAGTCTTCACAACCGTCCTCCCTGGTCAGATAGGTTGTTACCGTCATTTACA
This sequence comes from Eschrichtius robustus, assembly GCF_028021215.1. Taxonomy (NCBI): domain Eukaryota; kingdom Metazoa; phylum Chordata; class Mammalia; order Artiodactyla; family Eschrichtiidae; genus Eschrichtius; species Eschrichtius robustus. The sequence continues at coordinate 10,634,753 of NC_090826.1, read as the reverse complement.
GAAAGGAAAGCCGGGGCTCAGAAAGGTTAAGTAACTTGCCCCATATTACAAAGCTAGTAAGTGGTAAAGCCAGGATTCAAATATTTTATTCAGCAACTTATTTATTGAGCGGCTACTACGCGGCAGGCACTGTGGGAGACGTTGGAAATGCAGCAGTGAACAAAACGAAGTTCCCGCCCAGCGAGAACTCTCCTTCTAGGAGGGGGGACATTTAATAAACCTCCCTGACAAGTCGAGAACAGAACGTACGGATGAGTGAAGTCCCTCCTAGAACAGGAGAGCACAGGGAGGAGGAGATGCAGAGTGACGAACAAGGGCAGTCCTTCAGATCGGATGGTCGGGATAGACGGGTGATCAGCGGCGCCGGGTGTAGGGCCAATCAGTGCCCTTACCTACATCCCAATGCCTGAAATGAAGTCACAGCAAAACCCTGAGGGGCTCCCAGGAGGCCAGGCACCCTCAGGTGCCCCAGGCTCGTTCACTTTGCCTGGGCCCAGACAGAGGGCTAAGACCATCCTGGAAGCCTTTGGGAGCGTTTCTAAAATTCTGAAAAAAAGTTCTATTCTCCCCAAAGACAGTAACCACCATTCTCTGAAACTAACATAAACTGAGGTTTGTCATTTTCCATGAAGGAATCTTTTTTTTTTTTCCTTCTGGGCCTCTGAACGCATGAGCAGTTTCTTCTGCAGCCTCTTCCTGAAGTTCCTCAGCGATCATCACCGTCCACGTTCTGGCTCTTTCCACCGAGGACGGTTACTACACCCTGTCGGTTTCCTCAGCAGGGCCTCCCCGGCGCTATTGCTGTGAAACTCGAGCCCCGGTCACTAGACAGTGGTCACTGATCGTCCCCACCACCGCCACCAGAGTCATCAGCCCCTGAGTCCTCACTGGGAACACACGTCCCCTTCCTCTAGCCCGACCGCTCCCATAACCAGGAGCCTGGGGCTCAGCCAGCAAGCAGCGCGCCCCACCTCAGTGACAAACGGAACCCAGGGAATTAAAACTGAGGTGGCTGGGAGTTCAAGGCCAGTGTTTATTCCCAGCACGCTACCCAACCTCTCTACAGCAGAACCCTGTAGTGGGTGATGACATCAGCGCTGATCACCTGGGGGACACGGTCACTACGTCAGACCCAAGGGCACGGTGAATTAGGTTGTTTCACATGGCAGCAAAGAGCATGGCTCTGGAGTCAGATGGCCGTGTTTGGGGTCCCCATTTACAGCTGTGGGACATAATGCAGGTGCCGTGGCCTCTTTCAGACTCGGTCAGTTTGTCTGTACATGGGGACAACTGCTCTCCCTCAAGCGGTGGGAGGGCCTCCGAGGAGTTAGTGCCCAGCGGGCAGGGACAGCCAAGGGCAGCCTCGGCTCCTCCGCAGTGGCCAGCTGCACCCCAGGGTCCTCTGAAAACCCTCGTTCACAGCACAGAGTCCATCAGATCTACAGACCAACACCTTCATGACCCAGACTGATCATTAAAGATGTTTTCTGAATGGCTGACCGACTGAATCACTACAGGAGAATGCGCCTGAATTCACAGGTCCAATAATAGCTTGGAAATAGAAGCCATCTGAAAATGTGCCTAAACTCGAGCTGGGTTGGCAAGGATTGGATGTGATTATAAAAAGCAAGTGAGAAGAGAATGTTACTGCAAGGAAAATTAAATCCACATGAGTTTTAAATAACTTCATTCCAACAGAGAGTACTAAAATGTTGTATTTTTGGCAAGTATTAAATACTAAAACAAATGCAATTTTAAATTGAAATTCTACTTTAACTTAAAAAATTAAAACTGCCACAATTGTATCCTAAGGCCTAAATCCCCTTCTATTATTAACTTACCTGTGAAACAAACTGTAGGTCTTTTAAAAAATGTTTTCTACTTAAAATTTATATCTAGATTTCATGCTAAGACTCAGCAGTTATCCAAGCAGAGCTCTGTATTATGCAGTGGGCTCCTATCTAAACACTGATGTGGAAACGTTCTCAGCTTAAGTACGTTCTGATTCAGGACATAAACCGATACTTTAAAATCTACCTGTAGCTTTCTGTCATGACTGAAATAACACCCCACTGAGTAACTAACTCGGGGAGCGCCTATCAAGGAATTTTCAAAACCGTCCGTTGTCTGGCTTCCTGCCGTGGATTATAAGCTGGACACGGGAAGGCACACTTAGGCACAAACTTCTCCCATTAAAGGCTTATGTTCTCTGAACCACCCACCTGAATTGCTCGTTTTCTGTAAGAGACAGTGGAAAAGGAATCCAGCTGGTCCAAGTGAGGCAGAAAACAGAAGCTCATACAAATCCTATCACCCCAATGGTTCGGCAAGTTTACTCTAGTAAGTGTATCCAAGCCCCTTTTAATGGCTCATGACTGAATGTAACTTTTGCAACGGCTAATGATTTAACGCAGCATCACCGATGCTTTTTCCAATTAGTATTCTTCATCCAGAAAGTAAATAAAACCTACACGCACCCTCCAGGCTCTAATCCTATACTTTAAAAGTAACTTACTTTTGGCAGAAACTTAACCTTTCACTCTGCACGCAACAGACTATATGTGCTGAGGTGGCAGGGCAAGCCCCGACAGACTTTGGTTTTTGGCCTAACAGGTCAAGGTTCTTAAGTCACATCTGAGGATCCTCCTGGTGACCAACACTTCCAGAATCAAAGCATATTATTATCATGTGCTTGATTTCTATTAAACAGAGTTTTGTTGACTAATCAGACTGATCTACAAAGCCAGTTGAACCTGAAAGGTCTATGATGGAGGTAGAAGCATGTCCCACAGTTAAAACAGTGAACTAGATGTGAATGTTCCCAGGCGGCTCCATACTAATCAACAGTCCCGCTGCACCAGGAAGAAGCCTTACCGAGAAGGGATGATTCTACTTGTTCACCAATGCCGGGAAAGCCCTCACTAGAGAAGATATCAAGGTCTGTATCCTACATCTAGAGAAAATGAAGCTTTCAAAAAAGAAACTACAAAAATGATCAATAGGATGGTACAGCTTGGAGGCAGTTCAAATCCCAGCCTTCCACTTGAGAACCGTGTGACCTCTGCACAAAAATCGTTTCCCCCTGGGTCTGTTTCCCCATCTGTAAACGACACCGGCCTCGGGGTTATCGTCAAGTTTGAAAAACGCTTTGCACAGTACCTCGCACACAGAAAGCACCTGAAAGCTATGTCAGATTCACCCCAGAGCTTAACAGATCAGTTTCCAACACCTCTTGGAGAAGCAGCAGCACGAGGGAGGGCGGTGGGAGAACCGAAGGGCCCGGTGTGGCCTGGGCGGGGTGGCGCAGGGGTACAGGTGGGCCCTTGGGCGGTACCAAACAGGACTCCAGGCATTTGCCTGAAGGGATCGGCCAATGAGCAGCTTCACATTTTCCCTACATCACACCCACTCGAACCTCAAGTTCTGTTCCTCTCAACTTTTTTTTTTTTTTTTTGATATTTTAGTCTATAAAGAATTTCAATGGTAATATGGATGTCATCCTTCTCACCAATCTGGATTTTTTTTTTTTTTTTTTAATCCTACAGCAGGGTGACTGTAAATGTCGAGGCACTTGAGGCTCAAATGAGAACACTCAAGTACTTTAGCAATTAAGAGCTACACACAGGCGTTATGATTTATCCCACATAAATTCTGAAGTTCTTCAGTGTGCAATGAAATTACCTGGGGTGGGCGTGGGGATACTTTAGGTGTCCAAAAAAATGACAGAAATGGCAAACCGCTTTCCTTAACCATCGGCCTGGTTTTTGGACTACTTTAAACGTGGCCTTTGTATCCGAGTTAACCTTTTCCTCACCCACCTGTACTTAAAGGATATAAGTCAATCGATTCAAAGTGAGGCCTGATGTCAAATCAAAATCGACAGAAATAAAACATCGAATGCATTGAGATATAATTTTAGAAGAGTCGCATTAACGTAAGTATTAAAAGTCAGCAGTTATCTGGATATCTGCCCTCAAATATTAAGGTAGAAGCATCTTCTTGACCACCCAGCCTTGGGAGAACTGTGACACAGTGAGGGAGGTTTTGGATACGAAGTGTTTTAAAAAAAAAAAAAAAAAAAGGCACCACGCAAATATGAGCTTCACAAAGGCTGGGACTTTGGTCCACTGATGTAACCTAATTACCTCGGTAGGTGCTCGATAAATTAATGTGATTTTGTAATAAAACATTTTGCTAGAAAGTACCTGTAACATCCAAATGAAAATAGCCAGCCTAGAGACACGGACAGATCTTTCAAAATACTAGCTGCAGGGACACAAGGCTTTAGTTATTAGCTTTTTAAATTTTTCAAAGTGTTTAACTCCATGAAGAGTAAAGCAACCAAACTGGGGCAGCTCATTCTTGTCGAGAGGGAGCTGACCACCTGCTTGGGGACTCCTCAGCTGAGTATGTGGGTGCTGCCACGTCCAGGCACTGCTGTAAGAACGGGTGACGCAACAGACCTCATGCTGCTCTCTCAGACCCGAGGAAATGTCAGCGTCCACAGCCTGGGAAGAAGGCTTCTGGCTAGAAGGAAAACTCGGGACCACCCTGTCCATCCCCCACTTCGGGCAGACCAGGAACTAACAACCTTGAGGCAAAATACGTGCCCAAGGCTAAGCCACCGAGGCAGGGACGGAGAAGGAGCTTGTCAGAGCCCTGGAGGAACAGGTGGGCGAGGTGGACACCCACTCCCTGTTCCCAGAGCAGCGCTCTTTCCAGCTCACAGCGTCCAGCTCCTCCCCGGGTGCTGTGCGTGCTCAGTGCCCAGTTTCCAGAACATTTACACCGCTAACGCTGAAAGCCGCTCCGTACCTCTCTCTGCCTCTTCCTCCCATACACCTGCCCCCAGCCCTTCTGGGGTTTCCTAAGGTAGGACTCCGTAAGCCGCAAGTGTGAACATCTCGCTGAGGGACGGCGACCGCACCTTCAGCTTCGACACCGTTCCCTGGGCAGGAAGGACATGGGCGGAGAAAAAAAATGAGGACAAGTGCTCCCATGTAGGACTTTATGAAACTGCTTGTCTCAGCCATTTTTAATCTTTAAAAAACAAACAAACAAACAGCAATTCCATATCAACCTAATACAAGTGTTACAACTTCTTTGTTTCATTCTTCGGGGGATCCATAAATATAAAAATCTCCAGACTAGAGTGCACTGTTCGCCAAGCACAGAGGAAACTGACACCCCACGCAGGAAATTATTTCACTCTTACCAAAGTTAAGTTCTCCAGGCACTTCTCAGCACCACCATCCAACTGCACGTCTACTCTCTAGGTGGTATGGAAACGACGTGAATTCACAAATATTCAATCAATGCCAAACAGAAACAAGTGGGAGGAGGTCGGCCGTGGGGCTCGACAACTGCACTTTAGAGATGCAGCCTGTGAGCACCCCTCCCACGTGCACCTTCATTTTCCCCCTTAACTGCTCCCAATGATGTACAAAATACAGTCCTTTCACAGCTTTTAGAAAGTTTTTTATTGGTTACAATGATATAAAATGCATCATTTGAATTCCCCCGTCAGTAAGTGCTTGCTAGCAACAGCATAAGAAAACTTTCTGTACATCCGACAAGCTCAAATGATTTATTTCATGCTGGAAGGGGAAAAATAGCAAACACCACTCTTAACTTGTCTGTCTATAATTAACCTCTCTCTCTCTCTCAAGGCTACGTTGGTTAAAATCAACGGACAACCCCTTTTGTATGTCAATTTGTAAATTTTAATGTTTTCATTAGAATAGTCTTTTATATCACTCTCCAACAAGAAACAATAAAATTACTAACAGCAAACTTCAATACAAGAACACTCTCCAGATTAACAACTCAAACAAAATGTAAAATGTAAATCACATATAATACAATTGAAGCGTCCAAAACAATTTAAATAATTTTAAATATTTTATTTTTAAACTGCTACAAACGCTTTATACAATATTTCAACATAAAGTCCCCATAACAGAAATGTAACAAAATGGGAATGATAGTGAAAGGGTTAAAGTGGCACAAATTCACCAAACAAGTATTAAACTACAAATTTTAAGAGGTAGATTACTTTTAAAGTTGAGAACAACAACAACAACAAAAACAACACGAATAAAACTTAAGCCATTTTCCACCAACTCTGTCATTAATTAGAGGGAAGGCATATAATAATGCATGGAGAAATGATACTCGTATACTCAGAAATAGGCCAATTCGTTGGGTTTTTTAAATCTCTATTAGAGACTGATGTGTGAAACCTGATAAGTAAATTCACTTACACTTAGGTGTAGACATACATCTATACAGGCCTGTGATGTATCCTGGGCACTGATATATTGCTACCGTCTCCGATAATACAACAGTTATAAATTAGTGCCAGATAATAATCTGAGAGGATAATGTCCATTTGGATATATAAACATGACACTGGAAGAGGCATAAAAAAGAGTCCATATCCAATCTGGTTTCCTCTCCATTATGCTGGCAATCGGCTTGTGATAAAAAAACAACAAACAAACAAACAACAACAACAAAAAACAGGCTAAGAAAGAAGCTAAATGCCTCTGTCTACAATTCATTTAAAGGAAAGGCATCAAGAGCTGGTGTGACCAAAACATTATAAAACGAGTGCATCAGAATCCGTCATCCCTGAAATCTACAACAAACTACTGATAAAACAGAGAACTTGCTTTGCAAGATTAGGTTCAACTCGTGCCTTTCTCTGCTCTGTGCCAAAAGCCAGGGCCACGCTCAGGTCTGAGTTACCAGTCCCAGGTCTGAGTTACCAGTCCCGTGACGAGGAGCCAGGTCAGCTAGCCCGTCCTATAGCGCCCTCCTCTGTGCATCTCAATCACCTGTGAGCCCAGCACGTGTGTTGGGCGTCAGCGAAGAAGCGGACGCCTGACTCTAACCAGGGCAACAAGAAGCCCGCTGGCAATCAGCTGTGTGTTAGGGTTTCTGAGTCAGCTTCAACTGGTCTTGCAAGCTTGGTAGATTTCATATCCTTTGCCGTAGTGCTTATCCTAAGTTGAGCATGCATTATCTTTATTTAGTCAATTAAGGTTTGTTTTGTTTGGGGGGCTTTTCTACAGGAAGTTCCTAGAAAATAAGAAAACTGAAGATAAATGACAACATAACACAACCTTATTATGAACTGACCATGTTAAAGAAAAGGTGGGAAGACCATGGGACGAATGTTAAGACAGCAACAGGATGGCTCGGAAGGTGTGGGGGAACGTGGGTGTCCCACGCGCAAGAGACGTGCTGGGAGGGACACAAGACAGTCTCCTTGGAGTGATGTGGCCCGGATGGTATGTGAGAAATCAGCACCATTTTGTTTGTTTAACCCATTTCACAGTAAATGGAAAAGCTTGGTCTGGAATTTCGTTTTGCTTCTCCATCACTTATTTACGTGTCCTTAGCTGGCTGCAATGGGAACATAGTATTAAACAACAACAACAACAACAAAAGCTGCTCTAAAAGCAGCACTGAAGAATGTAAAAATGCCTTGGGATTTACAAAGATCAAAGATGGGTAAGAAGAGAGTAGAAAATGTGCCTCTTTCCTTATCTTTCTGTCCTACAGTCCGTGGAAATGAGCCCTCAGCACCAGCTCTAAATGCAGTCCCACCGACAAGCCACAGGTGGGCTCCGACCCGACCTGCGGAAGGTGAGCCCGACACAGCGTTCGCTGGATTAAGAGCTGTAGCAGGAGAATCTAGTCGGTGTTACGTCTCTGTGGCTTTGTCCTAAGAAAAGGATTTGGAGCACATGCCTTTTTCACACCCGGACTGGCACAATGGCTTGTGCTACAGGAAATGACCAAATGGCAAATTCTGCTGAGCTCTCCGCGTAGAATGGAAAACTGACGTCGTTCTCACGGCTGACTGCAAGTGTATACTTGAAAATCTGTGGAATCCTAAACTGGCATTTGAATGTAAAGCGTCTGAGTGCTGAGGACTAGCCCTTAATCACAGTTATGATGAAACACACAGGAAAAGGGCGTGCTGCCAGGTCCGGGGTAAGTCCTCGAACATGCAGTGGAGCAAGGACAGCGAAAGCACTGAAAACCAGAGTGAAAGTGGGTATTTCCAAACCTGTGCTATGAAATCAGCCCTGAATAAAATTTACAAATAGAAATATACTGAAAAGGGAAGAAGACTAGTGAAAACAACTCCTTGCCAGTGTAGCACAACAAGCACGGAAAAGGACGAAGCCTCCACTAAGAGCCCTGGGCTGACACCGACGGACCATCACACCCCCAGGCCTGCGCCTAGGATCCCGGCTTTATACCAAATTCACTACAAGGTACTAAGACGACCACAACTCTCTGAAGAATCGCCCGCTCTTCTGCCCAGATGATCAAAATGTGATGCCCCCTGAACGCTCATTTTGTAATTCCCAAAAATACTTCCCAAGTTTATGGTCACGGAAGCCTGCTGCTACCATCTACAGTCAGAATAATACCCGTGTCTTCTTAACTGATTGTTCCTCGTTTCCTTTTAGGCCAAATTTCATTCCAGCAATGTTCACTTTCAAACAAAGCAAAATAATTAAAACTAGCTGGGGCAAAGAACAGAGACACAATTTTATTAGGCACTTCAGTCCTTTGCGGTCTTAAGGGCTCTTCAAAAGCACTGGATGAACTTCACTCAGAGCGTTTCCCTTTACAGCACATTACTTTTTTTCGTATCAACTTTACCCTTGGACTGTATAAGCGGGATCCAGCACGAAATAAGTGATTCTTTCAGATACTACTGGAAACAAAGGAGAATACACCTATACATTCTAAAGCATCAAGCACCTGGGAAATGTTTTTCAGTACAGTCCGTGAAAATGACGGCATGTTCTGGGTTCTTTGACCTTGAAAAGGACAGTTCAAGAATGTCCTGTCGTTGTGGAACTTCCCGAACACAGACTGAGTACAAGGAGGTACACAGTGAAGCTGCTACAGGCAGGAAGTCTGGACAGCTGATAAACAGGTGTTCACTTTCACCAGGACTAACTAAGCTCCCAGACGCTGCATACGCGTTAGTTATGTCAGTAAGATCTACCGTAACTGGTTATTTAGTATTTTTATGAAGTAGCTTTCAAAAAACATCTCATCCTTTATCCCTACAGTCAATCATTCCAATCCACCCTTGGCTAATGATTCTTCTCTCCATCTTCAGCCATGACTTACGGCACACCAGCACCGAGAACTCTGCCTCGCCAAACGTGCAGTGATACCAGCATCTCTGAGCCCTTGTGACCTTTCCAGACGGCAGTCACCTCCCACTTAACTGATTCTGTTTGCTTAAAACACCAAAGAAGTTTCAGACACTGCAAGTTACAGCCAAGAGCCTAGAGTCCTGCAGCTCGCTCTGAAAGGACCGGATTTTACAATACTTTGCAGAAATTCTAGCTGATGATGAATAACTTCACCTGAGATGAACCTGGAGGCGTTATTCAGGAAACCACAGGAATACCAAGAGTGCACTCCACTCACGTTTGAACTAACTTAGAAAGTCTGAGAAGTCAATGGAACAAACTTAACTCCTGCCCTATGTTTTTACCTGTCGCTAAGAACAGCTCTTAATATTGGAAGAACACAGGATGAACAGTGAAATCACCTCAGACCTAAGATGGGCTCTGGCATCACGCCGGGGAAACAAAGGCACTGACAAGTGGGGTGACCTGCCCTCCGTCCCCCACCCGCACCGGAAAGAACCATGGCCTGGCCTCAGCAGGCACTCTCTCCTCCTCCCGCCCGTGGGAATCTGGCTGTTTATCACCCTATGCCTGAGAACAGGAGCGAGTGGGAGGACATACGGCATTTTAAAAGGAATAGGGTGCTGTGTTTTGATTTATTTTAACCAAGAGGCAAGTTGTTAAAATTAAAACACAATAAAAGAAAGCATGAATAGTAAAAAGCAGTCTCAGTTGCTAGAACTGCACTTAAGTCACAGAAATATTAAACCAGGTTGTAACGTGGTTTTAATGAACTCCGTGATCCATCTTAACGTTAAGAAGTAAGCTATGATCAGGAAATAATACAAGTGACACTGGGATACCACCCAAGATATAAAGGAAGTTTGAGAGAATTTCACCTTTTCATAGTAGGGTGCTTTGGGGAGCTTTTCATGGCTTCAAATCCAATTCATAACTGGCCCTATTAAAGAAACTGTACCACTTTGTGAGTCCTACGCCTGAAATAAAAGCTGTAGGTATCCATCTCTACAACAGCCAAAGCACTGACCCTCCTTCACGCCGGCCTACACCTTAAGCAACAGCTATTTCCTTTAAATGCTTATGTCAAAATCGTGCAGGAAAAAGGAAAAGAAGCCATTGGGCAAAGACAGTGTTTTCTTCCAACCGTCTTTCCCCCCTCGCTCTTGAGCTCTGAATTCCTCCGGCCCTGGAGCCTCGCTTACCTGAAGTCCTTCAGCTCCTGCTTGCCACTGCCGTCCTCCCTCCTGTTCTCACTCGGGTCGGCAGCAGCTGCCAGCTGCAGGCTTCGGGTGATTGGCCCCCCACTTCGTTCTCTAGATTTTACATTGAACCTGTCCGTCCGTTTCCTACTGGCCGAGGCCGATTTGCTCTGTAGGACGGCTCTGCTTTTCTGTGCCCTCACGTGCAGGCTCCGACACGTCTTGCCCGAGAGCTGAGCTGCATGATTCTTGGCGGCAGCTTTGGGCTTCTTGCTCTCGTTGTGAGTCATTTTGGCCATTCGTATCGGGCTCGAGTTCCTTAAGGAGGAGCTTGGTTTTTTGGACTTAACCGAAGCTGCAAATTTAACATTCTGCTTGGATCTGAAGGACGAGGAGGGCGGTGGGACCTGTGCAGGGCCCGAGCTGCGAGCTCTGGTCTTGCCCAAAGGCGCCTGCATGCTCTGCATTTTGATCTCTGCATCCGCTGTCCGTCTGCGGTGGCTGCTGCTGTTGGTTTTGTCACTACCTGCAGGTGACGGGTGTCCTCCTTTCTTGGATGAATGGGAAACTTTTTTTTTGGAAGGAGAAAGAGGTTTCTTGGGGCAGCTGAAAGCGGCGTGCTTGTTCAGGCTCCCGATGTACGTGAACTCCCTGTTGCAGTACGGGCAGATGTGCGAGGACGACTCAGGAGCGTTTTTTAGGTCGGCCTTCTGCTTTGCAGATTTGTTTTTTTGAAGGATGGCTTTCTGGACAAGCTGGTTTTTTTTCTTCAACGCATTTAACTTGAGCTTATTGGAGGACATTTTGCTGAGCTCAACGCTGAAGTTCAGTCTTTTGGGCTGTCCCATGCGTCTGAAGGCATTCTTCCCAGAGTTGTCCAAAACCACCACACCGTTTCTGGGCTGCACAGTCTGTTTCAGTGGGACTGGATTTTTCTTCGGGGTATACCTCTTCTTGTCACTAGCGGAAGCACATGCCAGGATGTGTCTGTGCAGCTCAGGCATGTTGTCCACACCTTTCCCACACTTGGTGCAGCGAATGGCGGTAGTAAACGTCTGTGGGATATTGTGTGTAGTGAAATTCGTGGCCGTCACACCAATGCCCAGGGGGTTGCGGTGATGGTACTGAAATGGAGGAGGTTTAAAGCTTGGGTAATGTTGATTGAGACCCAATCGAACATCTGGATCTTTCGTCTTTATTCCAGAAGCCATTATTTTTATGGTCGTGTAAAGCTCTTCTGAGGAATCGTTCAGCTCCTCTTCTTCTTTAGACGTTTCTAAAGGATCTTCTGGCAGACTCTGCATATGCTCTACGTGGGCCTTGCTGGGATCCGTAAAGTTCTGGGGTCTCAGGGTGCCACTTTCAAACTCATGGTGTGTGCACACTTTATCGGGGTGGAGATCTCGCTGGTGCTGCTGCAGATTGCACAAAAACGCAAATTCTTTTTTACAAACCGAACACACAAAGATATTCCCAACTCCATGAAGCAGAAAGCGATGTTCTGACAAATCAGTTTTAGCCTTAAAGAGCTGCACACAAAATTCACATTTGAAGGGCCATTCCTCGGCATGAATGGATAAATGTTTGGTTAGATCTTTAATGGAAAGAAAAGGTGATTCACAGACGTTGCAGACAAAATTTTTGTTGAATGTCTCCTGAACGATATCCCGCGCAGTGGCAGACTGGGATTCTTCCCTCGCTTTCAGACCTTCATTCTCTAATTCCTCCTGTTTAAAAGATATCATGGGGAGACAGGCTTCCAGATTATCCCCAGAGGAAACCACAGACGATACTGCTGAGAGAGGAGGTGGCGAAGGAGAAGAGGAGGAGGATGAAGAAGAGAATGAAGGCGAAGAAGATGAGGAGGAAGATGAAGAGAGTGTCGGAGGCCCCGGTGAAGCAGCAGACATAAGGGGCTCCACGGAAGGAATGGGAGATGGCGAGGGAGACACCGTTGGGGAAAGAATTGGAAGTGGGGACTGTGCGGTGGCATTCGAGAGTGGAGAGGGACACGGATGAGGGGATGCCCCGGAAGCGGGGGCTGGAAGAGGTACAGTAGGAAGCAGTGGAGGGGGTGGGGTGGCAACAGTTAACACAGGAGGACAGGGTTGGGGGGAAGAGGGATTGGTTGGGGTCAAGAGAGGCGGCAGCTGCCCGGAAGAAAGGGAAGATGTCTGCAGGGCAGGTGACGAAGGAGAAGACTCGCCAGGAGGGGCAGATAAGCTAGAGTCGGGACCAAGGTCAGGGTCCGGCTGAGGACCTAGGGGTTTACAAGGACTGGGGCTCCTGGTCACATCTGGAGCATTTTCTACAGGTAAGTCGACGCCATTGTATTCATTGAGAAGGACCTTCTGTAGCATGCAGGTGGTTGGTTTCTTTTTCTTTACAGCACTGCAGGCTGGCTGCACCAAATGATTTTCTTTGAATTCCTTGCCTTCAGAGTCACTACTAGGCTTTTTATGCACACTGAGATCTAGCACAGATTCCCACTGGACTGGAGCCTTGCCCGTACCCTCAGCCTTCTGTTTTACCCCGCTGGATAAATCCAGTGGCTGTTGGTTGCATACATTGCTAAAAGTAGAACTAGCTGCCCACTCTTTAGATACTTTATATTCATCAAAGCCTGGAGGGCTCCCAGTTTCTCTCTCATCTCTCCCAGACAAACTCCATGCTGGTGAGTTGCTATGACTTTCTAATTTGGGCTTTTTGGAACTTAGAACTGCCTCAGTCCACATGGCTTTCCCATCGCCTGGCTTTCCGAAGTCTCGAAGGGCAGGACTGTGTTGTGGAGAGCTGGGGGGAGAGCTGGTCCGCCTCTTAAACCTGCTCGAGGTCACAGGCAGCATCGACGCAGGAGTGGACACACAGACGGGACCTAATTTAGGTATTTCAGTGGCTGAAATCCCTGCAGGAGGAGTCAGTTTATCCTGGGTTTGAAGAAGTTGTTTGAGCTTTGATGACAAATACACATTTTTCTCTTTGTGGAACGATACGGCCTCCGTGGTTGATATGCTGAGAGGCAGACTCAAGGAACACGAAGGCGCTACGGGCTCAGACTCGGTCTCAGCTTTAATCCTGGGCAACACAGGAGGACTGGCAGTCCTCCGTTTCTTGGGCTCGCTGTGTGTGCTGCTGGAAGGCTCTTTAGGAAGATCATCTGTTACAGGGACCTGTGTGGTCTTTATATTTTGAGTTATTTCCACCGTAACCGGAGCGAGCAGACAGTTGATACCATACAAGTCTGCCGAACTGGATTCCATCTCAATAACGTCACAGTTGCTGGTGCTGCAGCTGGTCTGAATTTTCCCATCAATATAGTAATTTAAATTTTCAGAGATATTGCTAGAAATGTCCATGATGTACACGTCGTCTGCCTCCCCCTCCTCCTCTGGCTCTGTGCTGGGTACGTAGACACTCTGGGCAGGCGCGGCCTGCTCTGCTGGGGGCTGCTGCTCTTCGAGGAGACCCCCTTTCCGCCGCACACCTTTGGGAATCAGGTGACGCTCGTGAACCCTGCGCTGATGCCGCCTCATGTTAGTGTGAGTTCCAAAAACCTTTTTACAGTATTGGCACGGATGAAGCTCTTTCACTTCTCCGTTCTCTTCTGCAACAGAAGAATTCACTGTGTCTTGGGAAGCCTTCTCTGAATTCAAGGTCAGGGCGTCTTGCCCAAGACCGGGGGGCTGCGCGTCATCCTTCGGAGGAGCGGCGTCCCCGGGCGCCTGGCCATCGGCTGGGGCCTCCGGCAGCCGGAGTGTCAGGCTGGGCTTCCGCTTCAGCCCCGCCTCGTGGCGCCGCTCGTGCCGCCGCCTGTTGATCTGCGTGCCGAACGCCTTCCCGCAGTACTTGCACTTGAAGGCGTGGTTTACCGTGGATATGTGGATGTGCATGTGCCGTTCCAGCCCCTGTTTGGTCGTGAACTTCCTCTCGCAATGCTGACACGGAAACAGAAACGTTTCAAACACGTCACCATTGGCCTCTTCTTTAGCTTTGGGAATTCTGAGAGCAGGTGCTACCTCTGGAGAGTCTTCAAGAGTGTCCTTCGGAACAGTTTTTGGTTCTTCTAATAAATCCTCTGGCTTCTCGTCACATCGTATCTCCGGCTCTTTCATGGAGCTTTCATCTGGCACGTCAGCTGCTTCCTCCTCCTCTTCATCCAACTCCTCCTCCTCCTCCTCCTCCTCCTCCTCCTCCCCCTCCTCCTCTTCCTCCTCCAGGTCGTTCGCCTCACTACGTGCTGCTTCCAGCTCCGCGGCTGGTCCCGCCTGGGGGTCCTGGGCAGGGGGCGGGAGGGCGAGCTCCGGAGGCACATCCTGACTCACCACCTCCTGAAGGGCGGCCGTCTGCTCGGCGGCGGAAGCAGAAGGCTTCTCGTCTGCGTCTCTGGGGCCTGGAAAGCACAGGGAGGCAGAAGCACGGAAGTGAGGGCACACACCAGCCACTTGTGATCAGTTTCCATTATTCACGTTATTTCTCTTACCCCCTAAATGTGTAAGGGAGGTCGTAACAAAACACAGCTCTACTTTCTCGGTTATAAATTGTACTGCATAAAATTCCATTTCACTCATTCAACAAATGTTTACAGGGCACCTGCTCTGTACCAGGCAGCTCAGTGGGCAGTGAGGATACAATGTGAACAATAAATGCCTAAAGGAGCTTAGGTTCTTTTGTGTTTCGTCGCATACATATAAACACATTTTTGTTTACAGAAACTGTAGTGCTTAAAACTGTGTTGGAGTAGTTGATACTGAAATTCAAGATACGATGGTCATGAATTCCAATTTTTCATGATTCCAAACGGAAACAAGAAAATTGCTAAACATATTACCAGGTTAGATTCTTACTGGTCTGCCTTGAATGCAATGATTCTCTCCCTCCTTCCTGACTAAAACTATATACTGAGAGCTAGAACATTTTCCAAAATCATGCGATCATAATTTTTCATGTAAAAGGAACTTCGGAGCTCACTTCTTCCAAGGCTGATTAAATTATGGAGGACTCAGGAGTACCTCAGAGAAGGAAAAAGAAATCTGAAGTCACTTCTGAGTCTCTACGCCCAGGAGGAATCCAGCCCAGCCCAACGTGAGGTGACTGGTGCACAGGTGGACTCGCCAGCAAGGTGACAGGCGAGCAGAGACCTAAAGAAAATGAGTCATGCAAACATCTGGGGGACGGAAGCCCTCTGCACAGAGGAAACAGTTAAATGCGTAAGCTCTGAGTCAAGAGCATGTTAGATGTGGTCAAGGAACGGCCAGGAAGTCGTAGAGGCCGTAGGGCGAGGAGGGGCGGCCCATACGGGGGGGGGGAGAAAGGAGAGCAGGAGATGAGATCAGCTCATGCAGAGACTTGTAGGCTGTTGGCCTTTACTTTGAGTAAAACAGGGAGCTACCGGAAAGTTCTAACAGAGAAATATATGATCGACTGAAATACAAGAGAATCACTCCAGGTGCTACGAGGAAGACAGAAAACTGTAGGTGGACAAGGGTGGAGGCAACCCCACTATATCTTCCAGGAGAAGAGACGAGAGTGGCTTGGGGAGGTCGTAGGAAGTGGTCAGACTCTGGATTCTTTTGGAGATGAAGCTGACAAGATGTGCTTGTTGACTGACTACGGTGGGTGGTGGTGGAGGAGGAAGGGTCAAGGAGGATTCCACAGCAACTGCCGTTACCCTGCTCACTAAACTGTATTAGACGGAGAGAAAAGCAAGTCTGGTCTGTGTGCGTTTGTGTGTGTTGGGGCGAAACTAGAGTTTACTCTGGACGTGCTGAAGTTTGAGGTACCTCATAAATATCCAAGTAAAGATATTAAGTAGTTATACATGACTCACGGTCGAAAAGAGGCTAAGCCTAGAAATGGCTAAGTCCTCAGACTAGAAATGGCACTTGGAGCATGGGTCTGGACGAGGTCACTTGGAGGACGAATGCAGACAGAAGAGGGGGGATGGCTGTATCCCCCAGATGACTCCAGTACCCAGGGTTCAGAGGAATGGCCAGGGAGGTATCTGGAGAGCCAAGAGAGTGGCAGCCCTTAAACTAAGGAGGGAGTGATCAGCTGTGTCCAGAACTGCTAATGGGCTGGGTAAGATGGGAATGAGAATTGAACATTCCATTTGCTACGGTGGAGGTGTGGTGATGGTGACAACAACAGTTTTGGTGGAGCAGTGGGGGAAAAGGCCTAAAGGAGTTCAGAAGAGAACAGAAGGAAGGAGAGACAGGGAGACTATAAGCAACTCTCTCAAGTTCAGCTGTAAAGGAAAGCAGAAAAATGGGGGTAGCAGCTAGAAGGAAACACAGGGACAGCAAGGGCCTCTGAGACAGGAGCTGTTATAGAGCGTTTAATGCTGATGGGGATGGCCCACGATACTGCTTTCTCTACAGGACCACCTAACTCTCTGTTGAATTACACCCCTTTTACTGCAGATACCTGAAGAGTTAAGAATGGGTCTGTAGAGGAAGCAGAGCTACTCTGACTTCTCCTGGTTCTATTAACTGGCTCTCCCCCTATTCACTGGACAAGTATTTACTGTACATCAGTACTAGGTGAATAAGGCCACCAAGATCCTTATCCTTATAGAGCTCCACTTTAACAGGAGCGAGGCAAGCAGGCAACACTACTACAATGAATTAATGGTCAAGCTTATGGAAGTACACGGTTAACAAGGCACAGGACAGAAAGCCCACGGGAGGAACACCCAGTGGCTTGGTTAATTGATCAGGGGAGGCTTCTTAGAGAAAGTATTAAGCAGGCAGAACCTGAAGGACAAGAAGAGGAAAATCAAGCAGGAGCAATCAAAACATGCAGCTCACTGTAAATTAGTGTGGACTTAGCTGGAGGCAATGGGGAGCCATTAAGATATTTTAAAGCAGGAGAGTGCCATTTGGGAGATTTGGCTGCAGTGTGTGTTACGGGGTTGGGAAGAGGCAGAAAACCAATACTGATGCAGTGGCATTAGAAGGGAGAGGTTGGCTACCTACACTGAGAGATGGAAACGGAAAGAAGCAGAAGAGGCAGAAAAAAAAGCGGTCAGATCATGGAGATACGCTACCGGAGTCCTGTAAACAAACTTGGTGACTGCCTGGACACAGGGGACAAGGAAGGGTTTTAAAGGCCCACCTTTTCAAACTCTGTACATGCAAGGTATTAATATAAGCTCAATGATTCCGTCCTAGTCCTCCTGCTGTTTCCTAGGAATATCAGTCTTCCTTTTTCCCCATCTACCTCTACATCCACTAGCAATAAGGTTTCTGCCTCTAAATGGACACCAGCCTTCTTTCCTCCAGACGTATTTCTTAAATTGCATGAGTTTTCCACAAACTGGGAAACCAGTCATTTGATGGTAGTAATGTATTTCAAATTAGGAGCTAACTCCCTTTCCAAATACATTTTCAACAAAGACCCAGCACATCGCTAAAAAAAAATCAAAATGAGACAAAAGAAATGAAAATAACATCTCTAGGGCTCAAAAATTTCTTTATACAGTTCATTTTTAGCCAAAATCCATGGCTTCTTTTAATGGAAATATTTTTTCTATGATTGGTAAACAATCCCAGATTTAAAACTGCCCAAAGTAATATGAACCAAAATGTGCACGGCTCTATGAACCAAAGTGTGTCCACGCTCGAGGTCTGGTGAGTTTTAAACATAAAGGATGGTTTGGGAAACACAAGGAAGAGTCTGAACTGCCTGCTCAGTATACAGACTACTTTCTGAGGACCAAACAGAACATGCAGGAGAGGCTGACAGCCACAACGTAGAGAACCAATCAAATACTGACCAGCTGTACCACAAGCAAGCAAAACATTAAGTATCTTTTCTTCACAGGACCTGATGTTATATCAGGAAAAAATAACTGTTCTGAATTATTGAATGGGAGACGGGACTGTTGGATTGTTTTTTAATTCTGCCACTAATAGGTAGTAAGGTTCTTATAGTATTTTTGCTATTGTCCAAACAAATGTCTTAGCAAACCTGCTATCAGCAGGCAGAACTTTTTTTTTTTTATAGGTAGGGCTCTGGGAAATAAATTTGTCTATTCTTGCTTCGTAAGATGCCACAGAAAATTACAATCCTTTACGAATGTCATCCCCACAAACAGTGCTAATAAAATGATTATAAAAGGCATCCACAATATTTTGTTGGGTTTTTTTTTTTTCTGCAAATGTTTTTTGAAAGAGTCACAGCCTGTATTTTGAAATCTGCCTGTTTGGGTCACTATGAACTCTTGAGCAAGCCCGGTCTGTTGCATGAATTTGCCACATAACAAATTAAGACACACACCGCCCCCTTCACTTCTACTGGCAAGAGTCTCGACATGGTGTCTCAACGGCACCCGGCACAGGGCAATCTGCCTTCCCAAGTAACATTCAATCCCCGTCTCCGGGAATTCTTACATCGTGGAGGGCCTAGAATATTAATTCTCAGAAGGGGCTCTAAAGAAGAAAGTTTTGTGGGGAGAAACATGAAGAGATAAAGTAGGAATTTAAATTCTAAGAACAAAGACAGAAACTTTTCATTCTGATATATAAAATCAAAGGTGCTTGATATGTTTTAGTGAGTTTTTAATTGAAGTAAAAAAACAGAAAGAGAAGTATAGCAAGGTGAGGCGTCTACACAGTAAATACACTGGTGTGCTCATCCCAACCCAGCGACGGACTAGTTCTGGCACCCCAGAAGCCCCCCTCCTGTCCCTGCCAGTAAATACAATCACACAGGATGTTTCACTTTATTTTAACCAGGGAATAACTTCATTCTTCACAAGGAAGGTTTTCAATGATTTTTTTGAAGGGGAGGTTAGACGTGTAAGGCTCAACTTCCCACATTAATTTCAGGCGACCTTTTTGCTGTTTAACCGTTTATGGTTCTTGGATGATTCTCAGAAGGGCATTCCAAGGAGATACAAAGTCAAAGTAACTGGTGGCAATGTATACCCGAATCATACAGGTCCAATACCCAAGCTTACCTTCCACAGAATCTCTCATATTTGCAGAGGTGGAATCTGGCTCACTTGTCTTCAGCTGTATGTCTTCAGTTTTGTTTGCTTTGTTTTTATTTTCTTGGGATTTTTTCTTCCCTGAAACACAATATTTATTTATTTGTTTTGTTCGTTCAGTCACTCATTATTATCCTGAATTCTTGGAGACAAATACTAATTCAAACACAGCAAACTGTATATTTCTAGGCAATTATCACCTCAGATTCCTGAAGAAAGAATATGAATATGAATACTTTTAAGTCATGTCAAAGAAAAGAAACCCATAAATCCTATATTTTTGAGAATCTCGAGTAACAGTTCCCCTCCTAGCTATAACAGCTATCAAACTAATATGTAATATACTCTAAAACAGTTAACAACACTGATGTAAAAGGAAAATTAGATAAGAGCACTAATTTCAATGCCACACAAATAATAGGAACTGGCAGAAGTCTAGATATTTGTAAGAAGCACATTAGAGAAAAATAACATGTTATATAACTTGGGGCCCTTTTAGTTAAGACATTATCCAGACTTGTCAAAGTAAAGCAACAGAAGCAGAGATGTTGCTGAATGGCAAGGGATACTCCCATGCACCACAGCTCAAATATCAAATGCAGAGTAATTCTGGATAATTCACTGTCAGCCCGCATGGCACTCTGAGGGTCCCAGGTCCAGCACAATTCAGCATCTCATTAACAACTCGCAGAATGGAAGTCAGGAAACACTAACTGCATTCCAAGTGACAACACAGTTCAGAAGATAAGACTGAAATGCAACACGTATCTGACGAGCTGAACAATGCTGAACAATGAACTAAAGTCACCGAGATACTCAACATGGAAGGACAATTCTTCTCTGTGGAAGTGCTAATACGGAAGGTCTGGAAGCTCAGTCTCTTTGGGATTTAGTCAGAACCTGTGTGACCTTGTTCCATTTTTTCCATTCTACGTTTCTTACTCCTGGTGGCTTTTGGTTTTCAGTTTCAGATTCAGAATAAGTCCCTTTCCATCTCCCCAAACCTTCCTTCTCTTTCTGCAACGCTCTCCCCAGCCAGGCCCCAAATAGCTCCCGGAGCTGTCCTTTCCCTTTCAGAACAAGCCTCCTGACACCTTTCTCTCTTGGTCTAGTAAAACGACAAACTAGAAACCACTCAGAGCTTCTGGAAAACGGTATTCTCCTTAACAGATAATCACTAGAGAGGAGAATAATTAACTAAAATACAGACAACAGATGAAAATGAGGTCAGAGACACAAAATACCACCACTGCAAAGATCAGGATTAAAAACAGAAACATCAATTACAATACAAAGCAAATATTAACCCTAAAAAACATCCCCAGATTTTGATAAATATTTGAGATGCAAACAAGAAAAAAGAAGTATAAAATACTTAATAATCAGCCATTTAATCTGTTAGTCTTAAAAAACAAATTCTAAAATACCATTTTAAATCCCTAATTCTTCAGCCTGTAAAAAAAAAAAAAAAAAAAAAAAAAGCTGTTTTTTGCAATTATATAAAACCTTCACTCAAATTCCTGATAACAACACACCAATCCGTTCACTTCTAAAGGCAGCTGAAGTGGAACCCAGGACACAAGCATATACTTCACTAGAACCACACTCTGGTGGAAACAGAAGCTGAGAGTCTGCCTGGAGATGGCCCATTCAAGTCTCCAGGTGGAAGGGTTATAAACCAATCCCCTCTGCAAGGGGCAAGGACACGAATACACCTTTTCATATTGTAAGAAGTAACCTCCTCTTTCAAGTCTTTCTCCCTTTGTCAACTTCATAGCACTTAGCCTAAATCTGATGATGACACAGGCTCTTGAAAAATACAGCTGTGTTTTAAGGGAATTTGGATTGAACCAGTTTTCTTATCCTCATTATGATATATGCCCTTCCTTGTCTGTGATGCCCGGCCCATATAAGACTACTGGTAGCAAACAATGCAGATATAAATGATGACCTGGCTATTAACATAATTGCTCTAGTAAGTGCAGTTCATGTCTGATGAGGGTCACATGAAGGGCTCCTAGTGCCACAGACACCTGATTCAAAAGTTATATTCAGACAGTTTTTTCCCTGGATCAAAAACCCCTAATTTTTATATCAGTACCACCTCATGTACCCCAAACAGGGCAAAAGAATGTGACCCTTTTCCTTTTTTTAACTAACCTCTTACTTTCTACTTTGTACAGGTATAAACTTTCGAAATAAGTAAAACCGGAGGTGTAAACCCTACCTCTTACGCATAAACCTTACGTACTTTTTTTTTTTAAGTCACACTGTAAAATATAATAGAAAAACCGATGTCAATTTGCTGTAATACAATCCCTTGCAAAAGCAATTCAAAACATTTCCTGAAACCTATCAAGTGCTATAGGAAGCTAGTAGCAGGTTGTACAAAAAAAGTAAACTGGCCTATATGTATAAATAGACTATTAAATAAGTAAAATTTCTAGATTTACATAAAGCAAAGCACAACTTTAACAGGACCATTCATTAATATGTACTAAGAATGAAATCTTATAACTAAAAGGTAAAAGCGCTATTTTTAGTTTTATTCCCTACATAAAAGAATATTAGAACACCTAGCTGATACTGAATGTCAAATGCCTTATTTTTGGACTCTCCAAACCTCATCAGTGAGAAGCTGCCCATCCTCAGATCCCCCCACCCCCTTGCCACCCCTGGTATCCTCTTTAAAAACCAGGACCAGGAAAGCCTGATCTGCCCTGGGAAGAGACGCCACTTGAGGTAGGGACATGTGCATTCTACTCAGGGGACAAACGAGTACCCACCACAGGCTGCTACAAGCGCCTCGACCACAGCACGACTGACATTTGGGGAGATCACTCTCTGCTGTGGGGCTGTCTGAAGCATCAGAGGACGTTCAGAAGCATCACTGACCCCCACCCCCTGGACGCCAATAGCACGCCCCTCCTTCTATCTGTGACAAGCAAAAAAGTCTCCGGACATGGCCCAGGTCTCACCCGAAAGGAGGGAGGGGTTGTCTCTCTACATTAAGAACCACTGGGCTAAACCAGCATGGGGCTCCACAGTCTACGTATTTATAAAAATTTTTTAAGTATTCGAGTAACATTAATAAACCAATTCTAAAAACTAAGAAATGGAACAATTAAATTTACCTCCTGAGTGCCTTTGGTGAACAGTGATAGACTTAGTTTACGATGAAAATGAGTCTATCATGAATCTAATCATCACTCATTCATGGAATTGAGATTATCTGATACATAAAGTGATTTTCTCAATCTTTATCAGAATCATCTAATACCTGAGTTACTTCCCATTAGGACCGTAGACTAGAGATGAAGCGGCTACTGAAATCACCTGTCCTACCTGCTGTTTTTTCTGAGAGAAACTGAAGACCAGGGTCCCAAGGGGACTAATCAATCTATGACAGAAGTCTGAACCCGGGTATCCTGACTCACACTTAGGTATGCCTAGTGTCACTCACAAAGCCAAATATTGTAATAACACCTGGTGGCACCTGCTATATTTCCTTAAATCAATACGTTTTTCCCCCGATACTTGGATTTTGTTCTATGTGCAATCAAATTAAAAGAAAACAAAAACAAAAACAACTTATGACCAAAAACAACCTGTAAGGACTTTTACAAAGGGAGGGAGATGTGTCAGTTCCTATCTGTGAGGCAGGAGGTGCCTGGAGAACTGGTCCGGCAGAGCCGCTGGGAGCCTGGTAAGTACACGTGTGCACTTACCCTCAGGTTCCTGAAGGGTCCTACATAGAGGCTCTGCCAGCTGCGTGCTCCAGTTGGTCTAAACAAGAAAGATACAGGAATGAAACACAAGGAAAGTGGAATGCAGACAATGACAAAGAACATAATGCAGGACAGGACAAAACTTCATGTATATAAGGAAAAGAAATACACACATAAAGATGAAGAAAACTGAATGAAACAGAAGGAAAACAGCAGTTATCCACTGCATCAAGGTTCTCCCCCCACCACCCTACCCCAAATTAATAATCTTTGGTTCTTAGTTGGGGATCGGATGTGGTATACTTACTCTCAGGCCTATCCCATGCCCATGTTGTAAAACTGATGCCCTTATCAAGCCCTTACTGATGCCTTTAGGTGCCGTTCCGCTAGACAGCCCGAAAGTCCCAATCCATGCCTCTCATTTTACATGCACGCCCAAGGACCACAGACATGAAGTCATCTGCCGGAGGTCACACAACTAAATTGTCTCTAGAGGAGTGAGAATTAAAATCCAACGACTACGATACCAAAAGTGCTCTACTACATTCAGTTCTTAAGAACAATAATGCATAATATAAACATTCTTTACAAAGCACTTTATATCCATTATTTCACTTGTTTTCAATGGCAAATGAAAGAAAAGTGATATAAAGACTTACACTACCTTTATAGAAAAGGAATGATCAAATTGCAATGGAGATTTTTTTCCAGTTCAATTTTATCTTACGCCAGAAGCAAGTTATCAGTCAACAGCAAGGAGCCCCAATCTGAGCAAATATGTTAAATAATATCAATAAAATTGGATTTTCTAGAGAAATAGCTACCATATAGAGAAATCCGACAGCCACAATGACTACATTTTAAAGACAACATGTGGCATTATGCTGCTGGTGCCTGCAATGCAAGGTGCAAAACCAAAACTGCCTAAAGCATCACATGAATAATTTAAGTTCCGGACTATCTTCTACTCTTCTGATGAGCTAGACAGACACCAGGAAATTCTAAAGAATAATGTTTCAGTTAAAAATGTTCAGGCATCAGAGAGAATGCAAAATTCTAGAAGGCCTGCTCAAGTTACATTAAAAATTCATCACAACAGTGAAGGCTCATGCATTTGGTGATTGAAATGAATTAAATTTAGAACCATATGTAACTCTACGTGCACTGCACTGCCTGCCTCCCCACTGGGGAGCTGCCCAACTCTGAAGCTTAAAATCAGAATTCAGTATCAGTGCACCGAAGCAGGTCCAGCCCATCTTTGTCTGGGGAGCTTACCATCTTACTCAGACGCACAGATGATTCCAAACCAGGCAAGACCCACAATCACACCATGAAAGGTCATCAAGGAAATGGGCTGACCTGAACAGGGACCAAACCTGACCCCCCAGAGGGTGGGTGTGCCTGCTGCCTCCAGTTCCTCACTCACTCAGCCCTTCATCCCTGCAACGGAACTTTCATCCTCTCTACGCTACCGGAACTCCACTCGGACAGTTACCTCTGATCTTGTAATCACAAAACCCCAAATTTCTTTATCTGCCCCCAAGTCTCTCTTTGGCATTTGACAGTCTGATCAGTCTGATGGGCTTCACATCTTAAAATCCCTCTCCCGAGCCTTATGACATTACCATCTAGACTGTCCTCCTTCTGGGACCATTCTGTGGCAAAAATCTTTCTCTTCTTTCTATCTTGAAATGAGAGGCCCCCACATAGGAAATCTGAAGACTGGAAGCATGCTTTCACACAAGGTTGAAGAAAGGCTTCAACAAAGTATTCAGCTAAGCAGAGGATACAGATCTTAGAGATGAGAACAGACATAGAATAATGGAATTAATGGGCTGTATTAAAAGGTTAAGAGAGAGAAGAACCCTAAGATTTGGAGTAGAAAGAGCCTTGAAGATGGTTTAACCAAACTTCACAAACACACTTCTCTGAGCTTTCTCTCATTACAAGAACTGCCTAAAATCTCACAGCAAGTTTGTAGTAAAACTGGGACTTTTATTCCCATCCAACTCACCATTCTATCCACCGTGTTCTAACAGCCTTGTTAGTGACACTTTGTGGGTTCCAATTTCACCCTTGAAAAGAATTAACAGTGCCATTTGCATTTCAGGCAAGTTTGAGAAATTCATCATGAACATACAAAGTCATTATGCATCTTTTTCGATTTCTGAAAGGCAAGGGAGTGGTTTTCATGACAGCAGGCCCAAAACAAGATGAAAAGCTTAACTGGGGAAAAAGCATAAAGTTCATGTTAAATGACTTCTTTATAGGATTGAGAAAAAACCCCACAAACAAACAAGATCTCTAGCAGATCAGGTAGTAAAGAAGGGGAACCAATGGACAACAGCAAAACTGTTAGCTGAAAGAATGGCCAAAATGATGCTGTGTGAGCTCCTTGAGGGTGGTCAGAGTTAGACCTCAGCACTGTTTCACATCTGGCAGTGGTTTAACATTCTGCACTGGGTGTGATGAGTAGAGAGAAGAGAAGCTGGAAACGGATATACAAAACTAGGTTTTCCGCAAAGAATTACAGGTCATTTCAATAATCTTTTTTTTTTTTTTAGGCTGTGCCGCACAGCACGTGGGATCTCAGTTCCCCGACCAGGGATCGAACCCGTGCCCCCTGCAGTGGAAGCACGGAGTCTCAACCACTGGATCACCAGGGGAGTCCTTTCACGTATTCTTTAAAGGAAAAAAAAAAAAGATACTGAGTTTACTACCCTGGAAGTCATCAGAAGAAAACCTGTGGCAGCAGGCCCGACGTGAGAAACTGCAACCAGAAAGGCTACCCTGTGTAAAGGTTGACAATGTCACCACACACGCAAGAACATGTTTATCAGATGATCAGAAGTGGCCGTTACAACTGGCCAAGGTGAGACCAGTGGGTAAACAAACCACTTGTGGCCTTAGCCCCATCAGTCCACTGTGTTTCAAAGAGAGAAATTTAAAGCAGTAAGATGCTGCAACAGTTGGTTTTTACGAAAGTGATATGCTATACATTTTCTACAGATTTCTTTCACACAGAAAATAACCTTGAAATGGACCTGGTAGTAAAAAATTCTGTTACGCTGCTTGGGCAAAATTTCAAATCTTTTTCTGTAGTTAAACTCCTCACCAAGAGCTGTCTGCAATCCTGAAGGCAAATTATAAAAATAAAACCTCTCTGGTTTTAAGTTGCTCATGGTATTAAAACAGGACTCTAGGCTTTGCTTCAACAGAAACAATGGAACAAAGTTCTGGATTTTTCAGCGCTGCAGATCACAGTATAAATTCCTGGAATGCCTGCAGCCCGAGTGAGGGATTGGGGGGGGGGGGGCGGAATGGGGCACAGTCTTTGCTGCTGTGGAGGCTCTGGCTCCCCGCCTCTTCCAAATGTCAGGCTGATGGAAGAACAGCGAAGATCACATCTGAAGGGAGCTTTTAATTTCTTTTTTAAAAAAAGGCTTTTAGTGGCTTTGACTGAATAATTCCAAACACTAGAAATGGTTCCCCAAATAAACTTCAGTAAATTCAAATTAAGAAAGCTTTAAATTTCCTTACACTCTTGGGAACCTCAAAAAGTCTTGTGGCATAAACAAAATGTTAGAGACTAATTAAATACCTCTGAAACTTAAACAAGCTGCTAGCCTGTTCTGTTTTACAATCATTTTAATTTCTCAAGTTCTTCTCATGGATTTTCAGTAGCCTTTATTTTACAGGGAAAAAAAATGTATCTGAAGTCTGAAAACCTTACGTATAAAAAGTGAATTGGCAACTGCAAAGTAAAGAACTTAATTCAAAGTTCAGGTGTCAGTCCCCTGCGGCCAAACAAATCAGGCCTGGGAGCTGTGCAAGGAGGTGGTGTGTTACAAGTGCCTGCAACCCTGAAACAGAGGGGAGAGCCACACCCTCGAGAATTGGTCAGTCTCAGCAAAAGGAAAGTCTATTTTCTCCTCCCAAAGCCCGTGATAAGTTTTACAATGCTATATCCTGATGAATTAATTACAAAACTTAGTTTAAAAATACTTTCAGGAAGTAAAATCTAGATATAAATCTGAGTTAACACAATTGCAACATGCAAAATTTCATCCTTTACATTTGTATACAGAAATGCCCACAGGAACAATGGTCAAGCCATGTCACCAATTAATAAAATCAGGCTAAAATTTATCCACAGATGTAAACCAAAAGGACCTGCATTAAGATGGCAGGTGGCTCCTGGTGACAAGATTATTGATGAGGGTATGATACCTGTTTCTCCATCTGTTTGTATTTTCTAATTTTTCTAGATGAACATTTGGTTACATGCTGCAAAAAATAAACGATTTTTTTTTAAAGAAATACCTACAAAATCAAAATTAATGAGACAAGAGAAAACGTTTCTTTTGGTTGAGATTAACGTATGCAATTTTACATCAGTACAATTTGGAAAAGGCCTCAACTTTCCACAGCAAAAAGTACTGAAGTGTTTCTCTTTTCCATCTCCTACCTGTACACCACAGCATAGTGTCCAGAATGCACTCTCCCCAGAAACACCAAATCCACCAACAGAGATACAGTGACATCTGGGATTTAAAATACATTTGACCCTTGAACAGCGCAGGGGTTCAGGACACTGACCCTCTACGAAGTCGAAAATTTGCGTATAACTTGTAGTCAGCCCCCCATATACGCGGTTCCTCCCTAGCTGGGTTTCTGCATCCTCGGATTCAACCAACCTCAGATCATTGAGTACTGTACTATTCATTATTGAAAAAAATCCGCATATAAGTGGAACCCTGTAGTCCAAACCCGTGTTGTTCAGGGTCAACTGTATTCATGACAGACATTACTAAATAGCCCTAACTGCTTAAGCATTCACATTACCACTGTGAGCCTTTTGCTATATATCCTTCAATTCTCTTTGCCATGCACCACATTACTTCAAACAAAAAATTGATTTGTCTCCTCCTTTTGAAAAGCCACACACCCCCTATTCTTTTTCTTGTTTCAATGTACTTGGTTATCATACCCATAATTATTTAAGTCAAAAATCTAATTTAAACAATCACCCTGAGTACCTCCCAGGTATAAGCTGAGGGTCAATGTCTTGGCAGTCAACTATGATAATCATGAGAGTCTTGTTCACTAGCTTTTATTTTGCTTCTCCTAAAATGTAAAAATTTGGCAATGGCATTTGAATATGACACATTTTGGTAGAGGTTTAAGCAATTCATTTATAAAACACAGAAGAATTTATAGCTACTACACTAGCAAATCACCGGGATCTACCATGAAATGAGACGCTTTTATTCCAATATAATTTTTAAGACTCTTCATCACTATTGCTAAATGAGCTCATTCCCTTCCGTTCAAGACCTCAACTGTCCTCCAGCCCCTTTCACGCCTGCAGATGTGCCTCTATCAGAGCGTACGAAATGACACATCTCTGCTCCCATCGGAAAAGAGGTTGGAACTCTCCAGGGCTTAGGCATGTACCCGGGGTAGCACAAGTTCACCCCTCTGACAAACTCAAAACTGCCGAGGTTGTCTTTCAGATTCAAGAAGCAGAGAAGGAACTAAAATGTATTCTCTTCACAAAGCAATTACTTTTTAAAATCACAAGTTACATATAAATTCAATTCCAGATTTTCTCTCTTACAGACCTCCACCTGAAAGCAAAACCCTACTAGCCTACTTAACAACTCGTCTCACCCTCACATGTATTAGCCTATGTCAGACTACTATTAAACTTTACCCCAAGCTCATTATTCTTGCTAGATAAAAAAATTTTTCTGCTACATACTTTGTGAAGTTTCTGAAAGAACAGTGAAGTAGAAGTATTTTTGATCATTTTCTTGGGTGCTTATTACCTACAAGGCACTTTGTTAAGAGCTATAAGGGAACACATATATATTACTCAAAGATGTCTGCCCCAAAGATATTTAAAATGGAAGTTATACATCTAACTTTGGGAAAAGCAATCCCCTTTGCAAAAAAGGCCCTACTAACGTCAACAAGAAGCAAATCTTGAGTGGAAAAAAATGTTCCAGAAAATGTGTGTTTCATTAAAAATAGAAGGGAATGAAGGAGGGAGGAAGCTGGCAGGAAGGATGGGGATGGCGGGGGGGTGGGGTGGGGGGGCGAAGAGGGGGACAGCGGGAGAGGGGGAGAGAGACAGAGAGAGAGAGGTTGGGGGCGGGGTGACGTAAATAACCACCCAGCCAGGTACAGTGAGGAGGCTCAGGGAAGTGCTAAGAACCAAGCGACAAGCTACAGCCCTCCCTTGGTAGGAACACAGCCACGGGGCTCCAGCTCTGCTAACAGGCTCCAGCACTGAGATCACAGCCTTTTAGAAACACTACATCTTACTCAGTGCCGCTCTCCTAGGATTATCCCACAGGGTCCCGAGTGGATGCTGCTTCTCTCTTTTGCCAGCGTAGAGGTAAAATAATGCCCTCAGGCAACAAAGATGTCCGGGAGGAAGAGCTCACAAAAGGATGAGGATTTGAAACACAGCTGCCTCCTAGGCCAGTGTCCACGCTGGGAAAAGGGGTCTCACTCTCAATCCAGTCACTCATTTCACCTGCCCCCAAGGTTCCTGTGTCACCAAGGTCACACATCTTCCCTGCAAAGAGCTGACCCCAACTAAAGTGAGACTCGGACTGGGCTCTCCCCCATCTCCCTCCCTGGTGTTGGGGTGGCATTCTGAACAAAACAGGTCCCCAAAGGACAACAGCCCACAAAACGGAAATTCACAGAACTGAAATTATATTGCGCAGCCATGGGCCAAGACGTGGTTAAGGAGAAGTAATCCTGGTTCAGAGCAGAGGGGAACTAACTATGATACATACTGGGGATAACTACCTGATACTGTCCTAGGGAAGGGAACCTGAGATAATGTGCACAAAGAACTAACTTCGCACAGTGGCTGACACAGACGCAATAAATGGAATCAACTGTACGGATTATGCACAGTAGATTCTACTAAACAAATTACAGAAATCCCACGCTTACAAGTCTAAATTGTCAGCATATGTTCCTTCTTATGAAGACAATGACATTCTGCTTCCCTAACAAATCCGAATTCATCCATTTGTTTTACTCCTTTGTTCTACATCGATTCACAGGATCCCACCCAGATATCATTACAGAAATGTACAAGTCCAATGAGGACAGACGTTTAATTGAGATGAGAGAATTATGTCAAACACTCACTAACATCTCTATTAATATATATAAATGCTCTAACAGCAGAAGTTGCGAGTATACGTCAATTTTTAAAGTCTGTAACGCACTGATTTTATTGCTTCTAAAGAACACTCTGTGCTTAATTTTTTAAATTAAGCATACTAGTTCACCTTACTGGTTCCTAATCTTTTCGAGAAGGAATCTTAGACCTCTTTGAAAAATCAGATAGCACCTAAGGCTCCTCTCCCAACACAGTCACGAAGAGCCGTAAACACATCATCTGGGGCTCAAGGATACCTGTGTTACTGTGAAGTCAAGTTGTGAGTTCATGTAAATATGCATCTTGACAGGAGTACTCCTGTGTGACCCTGAAAAAGAACCCCGACTCCTCAGACTGCTCAATAAAAATACTGCACAGATAATCAGGACATTTAGTAAGTATAATACATAATAAATAAATCTGACATTGTCAACTTAAATAGTAACTTCTCCTAAGAGAATGGCTCTTTCCCACTTTAGTTTTTCCCTGAATTCATAACCAGAAAGATGTAAAATGACAAGATTTCCTGATCTGTCATAAACAGCACTGAAATAGCTCCCACACAGTTACCTTCAAGGATGTCTGATAATTTACTATCTAAGAAAATGTATCCAAAATTCATCCAAAATCTCACCTGCATAAAATTTTGTTGTAACAGTAGAGTCACGAGTGATTTGGATCACATAAAGGTAACACAGAGAAACAGGAAGATAGTAAGCCCTTCATTTGGGCAGCAAGCAAATAGCGAAACGTTTACTTCCGCCTATGCAATAAATCAAATTCCAAGAGTTCTCTAATCCACCAACCTGTGTGATCACAGGTGTCCTAGTTGGGGTAACTAGTGAAGCAAGACAGCTTTTAAGATAGAAGCAGATCTCCAGCAACTGAGGAATTCTCTAGTGTCCCGATGTGTATCTAGTTACAGATCCAAAGAGGCTCTTTACTCTTACCTAATTTGTAATCTATACTTAATTCATTCCATGTTGCCAAAGCAAAATATATGGATTTTTTTAAAGAAGATATTGAAACTGTTCATTTCTTTGTTTTTTTTTTAAATCCAGAAGTGCCACGATAGGCCAAAGAATAGGCAGAGTTACCACAGAGCTGATTTTGCCGGCGGCCACCAATTACAACGAAGTGGACCAAGGTCGGTGTGCCACACATGCTCCTGTGAGGCTCTCGCCTAATGCTCACGGCAACCCTACACTGTAGGTGTAACCCTCATTTTACAGACAGGTAAACTGAAGATCAAAACGTGCAGAGTAATCCATCCAAAGTCACATGCCGTTAACTGGTGGAGCTAGGATTTGGATCTGGCCTTGTAACTCCAAGGCTATGTTCTAGCATGCCACAAGGAAATCCACATCTCCCAGCACTCAAAGGTTTAGCTGGGTCAGCAATTTTTCCCTTCTCTCCTCCCCTCAACATACACACATCAAGCTCGTTTAAACAAGGTATCATTTGCGAGGTACTGATCCAGTTGTATTTAATACAGAAGCAACAGTGAAGCCTGAGCAACATACTTAATGTACTTTAACACAGGAAGAAGTTGGAGGGGAACCTAACAGTCATTTACTATGAAAACAACGTTTACCAATTCCAGGTACTTTTTGACAATTGCCCATGAGATTTAGAAGACTCCACCTCTCTAAAACTGGAAGGGGTCAGAAATAGTGTTAGTTAAGGGTCACTTTTTCTTGAGTCAATACTTTCCACGCTCTGATTCAACCATGAATTTAATTTGCTTTAGCATACAGACAGTAATTTATTTTCCAGCCAATTCCTGAATTTATAATTTTTTTTTTTTTAAACATCTTTATTGAAGTATAATTGCCTTACAATGGTGTGTTAGCTTCTGCTTTATAACAAAGTGAATCAGTTATACAATATGTTCCCATTTCTCTTCCCTCTTGCATCTCCCTCCCTCCCACCCTCCCCATCCCACCCCTCTAGGTGGTCACAAAGCACCGAGCTGATCTCCCTGTGCTATGCGGCTGCTTCACACTAGTTATCTATTTTACATTTGGTAGTGTATATATGTCCATGACACTCTCTTACCCTGTCACATCTCACCCCACCCCCTCCCCATATCCTCAAGTCCATTCTCTAGTAGGTCTGTGTCTTTATTCCCGTCTTGCCACTAGGTTCTTCATGGCCTTTTTTTTTTTTTTTTCCTTAGATTCCGTATATATGTGTTAGCATACTGTATTTGTTTTTCTCTTTCTGACTTACTTCACTCTGTATGACAGACTCTAACTCCATCCACCTCATTACAAATACCTCCATTTCATTTCTTTTTATGGCTGAGTAATATTCCATTGTATATATGTGCCACATCTTCTTTATCCATTCATCTGTCGATGGACATTTAGGTTGCTTCCATGTCCTGGCTATTGTAAATAGAGCTGCAATGAACATTTTGGTACATGACTCTTTTTGACCTATGGTTTTCTCAGGGTATATGCCCAGTAGTGGGATTGCTGGGTCGTATGGTAGCTCTATTTGTAGTTTTTTCAGGAACCTCCATACTGTTCTCCATAGTGGCTGTATCAATTTACATTCCCACCAACAGTGCAAGAGTGTTCCCTTTCCTCCACACCCTCTCCAGCATTTATTGTTTCTAGATTTTTTGATGATGGCCATTCTGACCGGTGTGAGATGATATCTCATTGTAGTTTTGATTTGCATTTCTCTAATGATTAATGATGTTGAGCATTCTTTCATGTGTCTGTAGGCCATCTGTATATCTTCTTTGGAGAAATGTCTATTTAGGTCTTCTGCCCATTTTTGGATTGGGTTGTTGGTTTTTTTGTTATTGAGCTGCATGAGCTGCTTGTAAATCTTGGAGATTAATCCTTTGTCAGTTGCTTCATTTGCAAATATTTTCTCCCATTGAATTTATAATTTTGATGGAATCAAAACCACAAATAGATGTTATTAAGCTTAACACTCAAATCTGATCTTGTTATCGAACACTCCTATGATCACACCTAGCAAGGAAAAGATACTTGATGAATAATATATTTAGCAACTAACAAAACTCCTAAAAGCAAGCAAATCTGTAATCTTAAACCCCTCGTTCAAAAATCCAACCAAGATTGAGACTACTGGTAATTATTCCTTTTTATCTGTTTGGATGACAGTGAGAGGGAAAACTGTAATTTCAACTCCAGAGTTAATCCTACAAAAATTACAATCCATATGTGTAAACAAACAAAGATCAAAACTGCAACTA
This sequence comes from Eschrichtius robustus, assembly GCF_028021215.1. Lineage (NCBI taxonomy): Eukaryota > Metazoa > Chordata > Mammalia > Artiodactyla > Eschrichtiidae > Eschrichtius > Eschrichtius robustus. The sequence continues at coordinate 10,601,219 of NC_090826.1, read as the reverse complement.
ACGAGCACCGTGCTGCCGGCAGCATAAATCTGGTCGAAATGAACACGGGTTTCTACTGATGCCAGCACTAACATCTTCACGGCGAAGGGACCAAGGCAGGAGGTGGAGCGCAGTGACCTCCCATTCCTCACAGGGACCTGAGACTTTCTGCTTTACTTCACAGAAAAACAGGTTCTGAAAACCTCATAGGTTAAAAACAAAAATACAGCCAACAGAACTAGAAAGGCATATTCTATACCTCAAACTGGCAAGAGAAGGAAAACTGAACCTAAGAAACCAAATGGTAGAAATATAACAGAAGGCACAGAAATTTCAGTGTTGCCCATTCTAAACTGTCCCGCAACTTCAAACACCACACATAATTCTGTTTGTGGGTTCTAAACACGGGTGAACAAACCAGTTTGCCCTCATTTTTGTGGCAGATGGTGGCTCAGGAAACCTACAAAAGACTGCACCAAGAGGTAGGATTATAAGTACAAGAGGAAAAGACTGTTTATCACTGTAGCTTTAATAGAAATAAGGGGGAAGAGGAATTTTAGCCTAAGTATTATTTACTGCTTTTCTTTTTAACCAAAGCAAAGGTAATCCTCTGCAGCTCTACATAACGGGTAACATACAGCTCTTTCATTAAGGGTGAGATTAGGTTTTGGTCATTCAGATACTGATTAAACTAGTAAGAGCATATAAAATTTAAAGTTCTGAAAGTATCAAAATAGCAAGGATTTCAGATGTCATAATCTTATCTTAGAAACTGGTATTTTTATATACACACACATACAATATCATTATTTCATCATTAAAATAAATCTCTTACCTCTGAAACTATTCAAATAGTCTTTGCAATATTAAAGTATATTAAATTTAATATATAACAATTAAAATAACTACACCATCATATAATGAAAACTTCTATCAAAAAATATTTTTAAATTTCAGAGTCATGACCACAAAAATGAGAAGAGGAAATAAATAGCTACAATAAGTGCTTCAGAATACTGAGGATTTTCTAGTCTCTTACCCATAATCCCTCAGGACTTTTTCTTAATATATGTGCCAAGTTTCAACCTTTTAAACAAAGTTACTTCCCGTTAATTTTCAGAGAAAATTTAAACAGAACAGAAAGAAAAATGCTTAAGAAATTTGAAAAATGAAAGCACAGATTACTAAGCAGCAGTTCCGTCCAGCCTACAGTGTGGGTAAGGGTGTTAAGGACTTAACTAAACCTTTAAGGAACAACTGAATAAAGAACTCTCAGTAAATGTTTCAGGTGGAAAAAGCTGTATTACATTTTGTTACAAATCCAAGAAGTTTTAAGTTTTATACATGCACACATATTCTAAAGACTCTATTGTGGGATAAACACAATTAAGAATCACCCCTGCCCCACATGAGGAGAATTCAGGAGTGCACACAAACAGGTTAGGGCAACTCCTTTCTCATTCTTGTTTCCTTTCTTGCTTTTCCTCCAGAATGAGTCAAGTTGGTAGAATAGGAACAGCTTTCTCAGCAAACAAAACCTCTTAAGAAGCTACTGCTGCAAACAGTTCATGAATTCTTAAAGGAAAAGGTAAAAAAATAAAAAGCCACGCCCCCATAAACATTTTGACAACACAAACAAAATCCCTATCTTTTGTTGGTGTCACATCATGAGAGTGAAGGAAACTAATAAGCATGATTTAACTCAATTATACCACAAACAAATCAGACTTACACTTAAAATCAGTTTCTAGATTTAATTTTTAGAGTGTATGTTAATTAAAACATGTTCACGATCTATATTAACATTCAGCTTAAGAAAACTTTTAAAGTTATTCAGTGGAAGAGTCAGTCATTCTCAACAAAAGAACCCTGGTGCAGAGGAGGACACAACATCAGCGGCTTCCTGAAATCGTCAATAACACAAAATGGAAGAACTCCACAATCCCAGACACAATCCCTCTGCCATCCACACTGCCGAGGGAGTTAGGCCAAGGCAATGTCTCACTCGGTTCCTGTGGTTTCCAAACGGATTTCAAAAATAATACACAACTTAAGAGAAATGAAATATTTATAAGAAGCTCAAACCAACAAATATGTCATTAAAAAAAACCAAAACACTTAATAGACAAGAGCTGGAAAGGGATAAAAATCTAATCTGTTATTTTTTTTAAAAAACTGTTTGAGGTGCTCAAAGGAATACAATAAATCTGTTTAATCCATAAACCCCAAAGCAAAAATAACTCAAGGCATTAGTTTTCACCATAACTTAGCTTTCCAATACCAAAGATTTCACTTAATCACACTGCCTTATTATTTAGGATTAAAGTGGGCAATTCTAAGGTGAGCAGTGAAAAATTCATCTTGGCTAATTAGCAAAGCCGTATAAAACACTGCTACTTATTCAGTATAAGTGTCCTGCTTAGAAACATTACAAACAAAAACTAGATTTAGGCAAGGTGGAGCCAAATAATGTAGTAGCTGGGCGCACCTGGGCAAATCATGGCAGCCGTCAAGCATCAGCGTCCTCATCCACCAAGGAGGAGAAGGAGTCCCTACGTTGCAGGGCTACTGGGAGGATTCGCCATGACGTACATGGAGCACCAAGCGCAGTGCTAGGCACCAGACAGACGTGCTAAAGAAACGAGCAGGTGCCGTCACTGTCACCATCGACAGAAAGCAGTTCATCACGTGATGACATGATGTGCGTCTACGTGTCAAATCATGAGATGTGTCCCCATCAAAATACAGTGTAATGAACGAATTCAGCCAAGAACTCTTGTAATGTCTGACACTGGTTCAATCTGAGCAGTAATAAAGAAAAACGGTTGCTTTCAACATTTATCTTCTCCACTTTGAGAAACAATAGTAATGTTTTCAAATAACTCCTGCTTCTCCAAGTCATTCAACTTCCTAAACTATGTCGACCAAGTTATTAACATTACTAAAAGCAACTGTCCTTGGCAGCATGCAGAATATGAGCAGGTAACGTGAATGCCGACAGGAGCACCATGTGAGCCTGTCTGAAGCTGCAACTCCCAGTTCCCCACACAACCTTTAACTGTTAAGAAACGTCTATTAATTTTTAACCAGCCTGAGGATATCCTGGGGGTATTTATCCAATTCCTCAGTTCTTCAGAGGCAACTTCAAATGTACAAGTATATACACTCTCCTCTCTGTAATTCTACTGTGAACATGGAAGTTCATGTATTGGGTTGGCCAAAAAGTTCCTTCGGTTTTTTGAGTAAAAATAAAAAACGACACATTTTTCATTTTCACCAAGAACTTTATTTGAGCAACGTATTCACTGTTCTGTTCCGCTACCCTCTGCCATTTTTCAGGCAACTTCATAATTCCATCTTCCCAAAACTTCGTATCTTTTTGAGCAAAGAACTGTTCCAGGTGCCTTTCACAGTCTTCTAGGGAATTGAACATTTTTTCCATTAAGAGAATTTTGTAAAGACCAAAATGAATGGAAATCCAAAGGTGCAATGTCTGGTGAATATGACAGAGAAATCAGAACTTCCCAGCCAAGCTTTTTTGCCTGGGCATCAATGAAACATGCAGTCTTGCATTATCCTGATGGGAGATTATGCGTTTTCTGTTGACTAATTCCGGATGCTTTTTGTCAAGTGCTGCTTTCAGTTGGTCTAACTGGGAGCAGTACTTGCCGGAATTAACCGTTTGGTTTTCCGGAAGGAGCTCATAATAGAGGACTCCCTTCCAATCCCACCATATACACAACCTTCTTTGGATGAAGGCCGGCCTTTGGTGCGGTTGGTGGTGGTGCATTTCACTTGCCCCACAATCTCTTCCGTTCCACATTATTGTACAGTATCCACTTTTCACCGCCTGTCACAATTTGTTTTAAAAATGCAACGTTTTCGTTATGTTTTAGCAGGGAATCACATGCAGAAATACAATCAAGAAGGTTTTTTCAAAATCCCACAAGGACTCAGAGGCAAAGAATATACAAACCAATTTTCACTGCAAAGTAAAGGAGCTGTTACAGTGGAGGATTACTGGACTGAATGTCAATATTATGACATAGCATGAGTGTGTTTCATGTTTGGTAATTGCAATCATTGTTGCTTTTCTTGTGGTCATCCATGTACAATGCTTGGTGTCAGTCTATTTATCTCTTGTAAAAATAAAATACAGTGTGTGTGTGTGTGAAAAAAAAAAATAGAAGGTTTTTTCGCTTATCTTATATGGAACCCAAACATCAAAGCGATTAATATAACCAAGCTGGTGCCAATGACTTTCAGCGCTTGATTTGGATATTTTCAGTATGTCGGCTATTTCTCACGCGGTATGACGTTGATTCTTCTCAACTAACGTCTCGATTCGATCGCCATCAGCGTCAACTGGTCTACCCGACCGTGGAGCATCGTCCAGCGAGAAATCTCCAGCACGAAACCTCACAAACCACCTTTGACGCATCTGATCAGTCACAGCACCTTCTCCATACACTGCACAAATCTTTTTTTTTTTTTTTTTTTTTTTTGCATTTAGGCTGCTTTTTAACCTTTCTTGAAATAATAAAGCATAATATGCCGAAAATGTTGCCGTTTTTCTTCCATCTTCACTATTAAAATGGCTACACAAAAATTCACCAATTTTGATAAGATTCGTTTTAAAATGCACGCTGATATGACAGCTGTCACAACGCAATCTAACAAAACTGTTTCAAATGAAGTTAAAGACAACTAAGCGCTTACTAGAGCCATCTTACGGCAAAAACCCAACGAACTTTTTGGCCAACCCAATACTGTAACAGCTCTGTAAAGAGAAATGTAAAACTGCCTAAGAAAAGGAAATACTCGGTAAGTTTTAAAAACAATAATGAATTCATAATGTAGAAAAAGAACCCAGTATTCTTATCTAGGCAAAGCACAGCAAATTTTTTTTTTTTAACTTTCAAATTACAATTGGATTTTTAAAACTCAACAATTTTGAACTCCCTACATTCAGGGTCCTTTTACCTTTTAGAAAACTTAATCATAATTAATCCTTTTTTTCTGTACGAGGCAAGTCTCACCTTCCAGTTTCCATCTGGACAGAAGAACCAGGATAACAACCTTAGAGCACAGCATATTTCCTAACACACTCAATTATGGTATAAATTAAGAGTTTTGCAAATTCATCCACTAAAATACAGTTGAAACTCTGCAAAATGCTTTGAAAAATTTTAGTTAATCCATAAATTTCCCTATGAACAACGTTATACATAGCAAGAATCAAAGGCACAAAAACATCAACCAACTTATTTACCTAAATTTAGAGCAATTCAGTAGCAGCAGAAGTAGAATTAGAAATCAAAAAAATTCCTTGATTCTTACTGTTGAAAAAACATTAAAGCTGTAATAAGCTTTTAAAAATAGACCACAAAAACAGCAGGATCAACTGGGCAGGCAACCGTCAGAGACAGGTCACCCCACGTTCAGCAAAGGCATCCCTCAGCTAGAGGCAGCGAGAGCTCCACTGGGGACCGACTAGGACACTGCTCACTTGGGCCCAAGGCGACAAGCTCACAAGCCATGTAACATCTAATGCTGGGGCCCCATCTCCACAGGATCGCAGCCACTTGCAACTGCCCCACGCCCTGCTCCAACACTTGCCAACAAGAACTAGGGATGAGCGCCCTGTAAGTGGGCACAGGACCTGCCCACCAGGCACCCAGAAAGCTCAGGGCCCGTCTGCAATCATCCTCAGGCACCACGGCTAGGCCGCTGTCATTCAGCCAGGCCTCCACTCTTCAGCTTTGGCCAAGGAACCTCGAAAAGAGCTGTCGGCTGCTGGGGAAGGTCAAGACATCAAACTCCACTGAAGCCCACCTGTTCGCTTTTATTAAATGTACTCTCTAATTTTAACCTTAAATGGAACCAGTGCTATCACTTCTGCTGTTGTCCACCACGGGCAGAAGTAGACAGAAAGCAGAGTATTATGCAGAGGAAAAGGCGTGGAAACCCTGGGCTCAAGTTCTGACTCCCGACACTCACTGGCAGACAGAGCTTGGACAAGTTATCCACCCTTGCTACGTGTCCATTTCCTCATCTGGAGCTGGTACAAACCACGCAGAAGTAGAGGCTAAACGGGAATACCCACGAGAGCGCTCAGTACCGCTCAGCACTCCTCAGGGCTCCCTGCTCCGTGTGGCCGCAGCACCGCACAGCCCATGAGGCTCCACGTCTCCATCAGAGCCTCCTGCTGCATCTCTGGTTCTACTTGTTGCCCAGCAGTGTCCTGTGACCTCTCATGTCCCTGTGAGTTTCTTTCCCCGAATCTTTCTTTCTTCCCCTCCTCAGTGTTCTTCACAGGAGTCCTCCCCACTGTGCTCTGCTTTCCGACCACAAAGCAGCATCACCTCCTCTCCCAAAGGGCTCCTGCCAACCCCTTCCCTATTCTAGAGCCTGTACACACATCAACTAGAACACCTAGTAAACCTGACCCACACTGAGCTGCAATAAAACAGACGATAAACTCCTCCCTGGATGTTTTACTCATCTCTCTAATCTCCCCTACCGATCCTGCCACTAAGTGCAGTGCTGGTGGGAAAGGGGCCAGTATGTCCATTTGCACAACGGAGTTTCATACAAAGAGACTCATGTGGGTTTCTCGGTGGCTCTCCCTATACACCACCCCAGCAATAAATAACCAACACTGCTAAAAGAACACCCAGTCCGGTCCTTCTTCCTGGAGCTCTCAGCCCCGAGAACTTGACAGGGCCCACCCCTTTGTCAGTCAAGTCACAGCCTCTGAAAGGCTATCCCTGGCTACCCATCCACAGTCACACCATACGCAACCACCCGCAACACACACACACTTTATTAACATGGTAAGACTTGTCTTGTTCATCTGTTGGTTGGTTGTCCCCTCATTCTCCAGAATGTAAATTCCATGAAAGCAGGAACCTGGGTTGTGCTAGTTCTCTGCTGTAGCTTCAGCACCTAGCATAGTGTCTGACACAGAACATACTTGTTAAATAACAAGGCGGGGGGATGGGGGGGGGGGGAGTATCTCCAGGTTTTTTATGTGAACAATTTTAATTACGGAAACAGATGAAATATTTATTTCCTTTTTAAGCTGGTTATAATTTAACTGTTCTGTGGTGACTAAAAGTCACTTAGATAAAAACTAAAAACTAGTTGATCTCAGGGACTATCTACAGCTTTTAGAAAAGATTATGTGAACCTGTTAAGAGATCTCACGGCACTGTGCTCTTTATAGTTCATCACTGTTTTTGTTACAAACTTTGTCTTCTTAACTGTCTGGCTATTAGCTATAAAACTACTTGCTGCTACAAATAACTCTTCTAATTTCCTCCTTCTAATTTGCTATGAACAGGAAAGTCAACAGGTTAGAAGTAGGCCTAAAGTAAGAGTGAAGCAGCCTACGGTGAGGCCCTGCCATGGGAAGGGAGAGGGAGAACCCACTGCTTCCTTAGAGCTTATACAGCTGTTCCATAAATACTGACTGATTAAATGACTCACAAGCTCAGTAGTTCCTCTGCAAGAATCACGTAAGTGACTAACCGTCACCCACGTCCTGTCAGTGGCACTTACAGGTACCACGGACCCACATGCTGCACAGAGATGGTCCTTTTTATTATCTCTCCTCCTGACAGCAACCCAGTGAGGCTGGGTGGCACAAGGACCATTCCACGTTATGACACGTACTTTCAAAGCTATGGAAACTGCACCCCCAGAAAAAGTGACATGATTTGCCCAGCCATACACCTGGTAAAAGCCCAAGAGTCCCATGTTTTTCATTCCTTCCACTAAGTCCATGTGCATCAAGACACTGCTGTTTCTTTAGAGTAAAAAGAACTCTGGGTAAGGTTCTTATGTAGCCAAGAGAGAGCAGGGCAATGACATTCTATTACAGTCTGTATTTTAAAAGAACATTTGCCAACAGTCATTCACTGCTAACAAGCAAATTTAATCCTTCATTTCTCAGTAGCAGACTGAGAACAGAAATCAAGACGATAAATACTTCTAAATTTGGCCTTTCTACGTTCAGATCACAATCTTCCCGTGGATTAAATACGAATATTTCAGTGAAATATTGAAATATTGAAAACCCAACACTGAAAACCTTCCCTTCCTCTCTACCTGAAAAGTTTCATCTGTCCCATCCAAGGAACTTCTCATGCTCAATCTCATTACAGGGGCTGCTCAGACATGTAAGAAGTTAGGCTGAATTACAAAGGTGAGAATCCAGAATTCTAGTTCAAAATGCCTAACACATGAACACCTTTGGCCACTGGCAAAACTGCATGCTCCCTGGTCAGAGACAATATGAACTGTGTTCTCACAGCACTGTGTTCTCTTCCTTCATTGCAGGTTTGCATGAGTCTTTGTTTGCCAATCAACAAATTATTTATTGAGGGCCTGTTCCATGCCAACCATCTAGGCCCTGATCAGTAACTTACCGATTTGATGTTTGTCGCCCCCACTAGACTACAGGCGCCAGGAGAGAAGTTCCTGCTGCTTTCCTGCTCACCACTGTCCTGCACGCCCTAGCAGAGCACCTGGCACATGGCAGGGGCTTAACAAACATTAGTTCAATGAATGACTGAGAGACAGACAGAGGCAGAGAGATAAGAGACAGAGACAGAGAGGGAGAGAGAAGAGGAGGGGCCACTTTGTATGCAAAGGAATCAGGGCTTTCCACTGCCCAGAACACGCCGCATGATCCACCAGCGATCTGATGAATTCTGAAAGGCACCACATGCAATGCACAGCTGTAGGCACAGCAGCTGTCATGCAAAGGATCAGAGGCCCAGAACTATGAAGAATTCAGCCCTTTGTTTCTCTCTGCCTGCCTCCTAACCAAAATGAAGTTAGGTCCACTGTCAATCTACCTGTCAGCTGCATGTCGTCAACATCTGGCTTTCAGAAATACTAAGTTAATATTGCTACTGAATAAAATTTATGTTGATTTATTCTCTGACATCACTGCCTGAAAAGATATTTAAGTGTCTGAGGTCACACATAAGACCTAAATAGAACCTAGTTAACATAAAAAGTTCTCCATTTCAGGTCTTTGTAAGCTATAAATTAGCTTTCACAGCGTATTTAATTTAAAAACAAAAAAGGTTTGACTATTTAAACTTTGGGTCATAAACAGCAAACACAGCTCCTTACCAGTAAGCTATTCAAAACAGATTGTTAAGTTCCAAGAGCGAGTCTCACGTAAGTATTTTAGCTAAAATTTAAGATTCAGTCGGTTATACACAGCTCGTACTGGTTATAAATAACAGGATAATAAGAAATATAAACTACTTAACTCAATGCAAAAACACAGCAATATGGGCAGGTATAAAAATGAAAATGTGTAAGTTCATGTACACTAATAAAACTTATTTTCAGTTTTTTCCTCCCCATTCAAATAAAAAAAAAATTAAGGAATAAATAAAAATCTATGAAATGTTCTAAACATGCACACCGAAGTACGCTGAACAGAGAAAAGCATTAGGATGAAGTTGCTATTAACCTATTAACCTATGACTATATTTAAATACATGAGTTAGTTACGCTTAGTAACAGAGTAAAGATCCGCTGCCCTCCAAACTCCAGCCCCTGCAAATCACAGCTTACCTAGAAAGGCTGGTGACATTAGTTATATACAAAGTGAACACTAAATAAACAATTTGAATTATGTGAAGAGTTTGCAAACAATTATGCGCTAAGCCTAACAGCAACAAAAATCTCAAAACAGTAAACAACAACAAAAACAAAAAACACCTGGCAATTTTCTAGACCCTGATCATCTGATTCACGATCAAAGCATTTAATGACCTGAAACTGATGAAATCGAGTTAGATAAACAGAGAACATGTATTCAGTAAAAGGCCTAACAAACTCCCCTGGATGGGTTATTGATTATACCGTAAAATACAAAGAATATGTAATGGAAAAATCAGAATAGACTTCTTTAACTTCTTGCCTACATTTTTAAATGTTACTTTTACATTTTTCCAAAATCAAGTTTACATTATGATTTTATTTACAGTATGACTTCCACAATTCACTCTGCAGTGTTCTAAGTAAAGGCCGGACTCAAGTTCAGATGGCTACAAAAATTTATTTGAGACTTAGGGCGGGCCAAAAAAAACAAAACAAAACAAAACAAAACAGGAGATTTATATTAGTAAGAAACTACCATACCCCCGTCTTGGCATATATTCAAACAGGGCTCTACGAAAGATTCACTAATTAATATTAAAATTCTTCATTAAAAGAAAAAAAGCAAAACAAACAACGTGGAGAATGCCAGCTGGAAATATGATATATCCAACCAAACTATTTTCCTCCCAGAAATTATCCCCTGCCTTCTATAAGTGTGACTACACTTTACCTTTTGTTTGAAAACATTATAAAACAAAATCAAACTGTTGCAGTTGAGTCAAAAGTAACAGCACACCGTTCAACTTCCATTTTGTTAACGGCCTAATTTCAAAAAGATCTGCGCTAAAACCTTCGCCAGCCGCGAGTGTTGCAATCGTGTGCAGCGCAGTCTTGCGTGGCGTGGAGTGGCCCAGGGCCCGGCCCGGGGCGGAGTGGGGCGGCCGGACGGCAGGGCCCGGCCCGGGCGGAGCGGCAGTGTACGGCCCGGCCGGCTCTCCCTGCCCCGGGAGGCCAGTGCATCGGCCGCACCGCGTCCGGCCCTCCCGCACAGTCCGGGCGGATGGACACGAGGCCGCCGAATCTGCGGACCTGGAAATGTCACTCTCGGAACACATTTTATGACGCGTTGCTGGCGAACAGCACAACAAGCTAAGAATATACCGGGCGTGCAGTGTACGGCTCTGGAGAGACCGACCGCCGCTCCCACCCGCAAGTCCAGAGACCTGCGCTGTGGGCAAGGGAAGTGACAACTGGCCTTGGGCCCCTCGCGGTGCGCGTCCGCTCACTTTTCCGCGCCCGGTCCTCCACCCCAAGTTAGAAAAGAGCTCGAGCGCGGCGTCCGGCGCCGTGATTCAGCAGCGCCGGGGGGGAGGGGGGGGACTGCACGGGGGTGGGGGGGGGGGAGGGTTGGCACCTGGTCCGGAAAAGGTCACTGAGAGCTGCGGGTGCCGCCCGAGCCCGGATTCGGCCCGAGCCGGGCAGCCGCGGGGAGCAGGGGCGGCGGCGGGCTCCTACCTTTCCTGCTTTTCGGGGAGCTCCGCTTGCTCCGGGCGCTGGCTCGCTCTTCCTCAATCGCAGCTGCTATCTCGGGGTTGTCTTCCCCATTGTACCAGACCAGGAGCTCCTCGCCCGGCGCGATTGGCTGCGGGGAGAGAAGAGACAGGCGCCGGGCCAATCAGAGCGACGGTTGTTGGCGGGGCGGGGCGGGGCAGGCGGGCGGCGCTCCCAGCCGGGCCGCCGGAGGCCAGCCCGGCAAGAAGAGCTCCTCCGCCTCGGCGGCCGCGGGCCGGGCGACGCGGGAAGGGACCCTCTGCTGGAGGGAGGACCTCACTTCCCGGCCGCCTCCTCCCCGGAGTGCGTCCGGTGGATGTCGGGATCTGATAGGATCGCTTTAAACTTAAAACTGCCATATGTTCCGGAATCTTACTGTTGGAAGCCTCACAACTATACACGCAGAAGGAAAAATAAGCCACGGAACCACAACGTCCACTAAACCTAAGCTGATGAGAAAATTAAAGCATAATTTAAAACATCCTGGCAGTTTGGAAGACGTGATGAAAGCTAATCATCAGCGCAGGTTTCAGAGTCCAAGAGCAAGTTAAGCATGATAAGACCTACATGCCAGTGCACATTTATAATGCACCGCTAATTATATCACGGAAATGCTAAAAGAAGAGGCGATGCTGAGGACCAGAGCGTCCCGGCAGTGTATTGTCTCTGCGCTGCTGCCAACCTGCTCCGGTCCTTGGAGAATTCCCTGCCTTGCCCTCTGTACCACGCCTCGAGTCTACAAGACAACTTTTAAATTTAGAAAGAAATGCCTAAAAATACCTCACGTGTCATGCTCCTAAAACATGAATTCTTAACAGTCATGTACCCCACCACCATGCTGATTATACCTAGCGAACAAGATCGTGAAGAAAAAATATACTGAGTGGAAAGATTACACTCCTAAGTAACATTGAAGGAAATGGCTTATTGCTTTCTCTCACAACGACTCATCTGTTCAAAAAGTTCCAAGAGTATGAACACAAGTAAAATTCCACCTAAAACCCAGTGAATAAAATAAAAATCCATGAGTCCATACTGATATGAATGAATGAAGAAATGAATGAATGAACGGACAAGTAAATAAATAAGAAGGAGAGCTCTTCCTATAGTAGATCCCAACTAATCAATGAAAAAGAAATAATGGAATTAGAAAATCACAACTGGACAATCATCACAGATTAATAATTGATTCAGGCAAGAATCACCAATGGATGCTAAAACTAATAGATTAAAGTTTGAGAAATAACAAAATATTTGCATGGTCTCAAAATATCTCCCCATAAAACATTTATTAATGACAAAGAGAAAAACAGTACCTTTATAATAAGACAAGTCAACATCATATGCCTCCTGATATGATGCACAGAAAAGAACACAGCATCACTTCTGGAGACGAAGTGAAGCGTCACTTCTGCTGAAAATGCATAAATGTAATTCAATCATGATGAAACTTAAGAGAAGGCCAAACTGTGGGACATTCTACAAAAATTACTGATCAGTTCTCTCAAAACTGAAATGTTATAAAAGACAAAGACTGAGGTGCTATACAAACTAAGGAGACTGATGAGACATCACAACTGAATGCAACGGAGTTTTCTTTGCCTAAAAGGACACGATTGGAACTGACAAAATTTGAATAAAGTGTATAGATTAGCTAATAAAACACTGTGCCAGTGTGAGCTTCTTGATTTTGATCACTGCACTATAGTTATGGAAGAGGATACCCTTGTTTTAGGGGCAGGAGGAATTCCAGCTAAGATGTCCGTTTAGAAACAACATAGTTCTTCACTTCAACATACCTTCTCGTCTAGATAAAGTCTTTGAAAGTAAATATTATTTTGTTTCATTCTCTGCAGAACTCAATGTTTATATAGTCCAAATTTTAAAATATTCTAAATTCTTTAAGATAAAAGAACAAGCCACTGTTTCCTTTGTTCCTCCAAGGAAGGCTAAAACCTGCCATTTTTTTATCTTTAAACCAATGTATTATTTCCCTTATTGAATCAGTTACACCTAAACCAAAAGAACTTAATCTAATGTATAAAATCTTAATGAGTTAAAATAGCCATTACAGATGCCTTTTGGCACTCTTATGAGCTAACCTGTTTTTGTTGAAGGAATGAGCTTCTTTATTTAAGTAAACTATTTCTAGTTCCAAATGTATAGTATGCTTCTTCTCTATGTTTTTCTTACAAGTCACATATTTATGAAATGGTGGTATCATATAATACTTGAAACGATTAGGGTTTGCAGAGATATGTAACGTCTTAAATAAAAGTAAAAAAGAACAAAAGTAAAAAAGAACATGGAAAGGACTGAGGGAAAATATATTCCCCATTTCTTCCTAAACCAAACAGCATAACCAGAACACTGGCTAGAAGAACCTACTGGACATCTTCGAGATTCCTCCCCAACTCAGCCTCAGCGTCTACGTTCATTCCACTCCAACCCTGTGCAGAGGACTAACTGTACTAGCAACTGGGTGAAGTTAAATATCAGCACAAACCCTCTACTTAGGAGGGTACAATTTTGTTGTTGCAAAAACCACAAAACACCCCAGTATCTGTTTTTACCTCAAATCTAATATACAATTTCTAAATGGTTGTTAATGAACTGAATAGCTAGATTAAGAGCAACCTGATTTGTTAGCTACTGAACAACCTTCAAAATTGTTAGCAACTGAGATGATCATTACATTATTGAGCTATGTACTTCCCAACTTTCTATTATAACAGCTACACAAATAACAGGGCTTTATGAGGAGGAAAATAATACATCTTTTAAAATCAACGATTGCTTGCTTCTGTACTGTAGTTTTCTCTTCTGCACTGCTTAGCGCATTTAAGATTTTGTAAGTCAAATTTCAGAAGAAAAGAAAACTTATGTCCTTGAACACAGGAAATATAAACCCACATCTAAAAAAATAAAGTCAAAAGTCCAAACAACCTTTTTTAAAATGTATTTTGAAATTTAACAAAAAAACAACAACAGGAAGACTTTAAACTCTTCCTTTGGGTTCTGACAGGCTTACAGAATGAAGCACTCTCTCTTCTCTAAATATCAGTAAATATACACTTGAAATTTTACCAGACCAATTAGGTACAGGCAAGGGTTGCCAGAAATATTTCTGACACTAGGTCAAATTAAGAGAAATACTCCAGAATTACGAGAACACACAAAGCATTCCACGCTTACCCACCTACCATCTATCCCCCAGCATGATCTTTTAAAAGTCACGGGTCAGACAGCTTCAATTCTCAAATGGATGAACTGAAGACTAAAACTCATACGTTTCCCTACAGGCCTGTAGGCCCCCAGATCTGGCCCCTGCCCCCCTCACCAGCCTCATTCGCCACCTCTCCTTGCTCTAGCCAAACCAGCCTTTGTTCTATTCCTTTAAAAAAAAGAAAAAAACAAACAAAAAGACCCAAAAATCTAGCTTATTCCCACTTCAATACCTTTGCTTCTACCAGGGCCCTTCTTCCTGAACTGCTCTTCCAGCAGAGATCTTCGAGTGGCTGGCTCCTTCCCATGCCAGTGGGGGAAGGGAGGAGGTGTCCCCATGTCTTGTCTTCCCTGACCTACCAGAGCTAAAGCAGCCCTCCCCCTACCTAGTCAGTCTATCACATTTTATTGTCTTCAGTGCACTTATCATTATCTGAAATTATTTTGTTTACCTGCTCACTTGTTTATTATCTGCCACCTCCCCCATAAACTGGAAGCTCCATGAGACCAGAGACCTTGTCTGTTCTGTTCACTACTATAGGCGAATACCTGGTACATAGTAGACACTCAGTATTTGCTGAACTCATAAACAGATGAATGAATGGAGAGCAAGCTAACAATTAACCTTCAGGAATTTAAAACAGTTCTTAATCATATTACAAACAAAACCAGGTGATTACCTAGATTATAGGTGAGAAGGTGATACAGAACATCATATGTAATTTATTTACAAAACCTAACCCACAGAAAGCTTAATCTAGAAGAATATAATCACAAGTAAGGAATCTGAAAGGCCTTATGCATACTTGAGCAAACATCAAAGGTCAGGATTGGGGGACGTCTGCAAAGATCAGAGCTATGTTACTTCCAACAAAGAAAGGTAAAAAATAATAGTACTAGTATAGCTAGTTAACACTTTGAGTACTTAGGTTAAACTAGGAACTCTTCACAGAATCTTACACATATTGGTTTGTTTAATTTTCACAACTGTATTATTAATTTTTACTATTACCTCCATTTTTACAGATGAGAAAACTAAGACAGAGGGTGTAAGTAACTTCTCATGGTCACACATCTCGAAGCCAAAATTTGCTCACAAGGCAGTCTGCTCCAGAGTCCCCAGTCCTAACCATGACACTACACTGCCTTGCCAAAAATAACAGCTATCATTTATGTAGCACTTATTAGGTGCTAGAAATCTACCCACAATCACCCATGATAACCATATGAGGTCGACACTGTAATTATCTGTATCTTACAAATAAGGAAACTGAGGCACAGGAAAGTGACTTGCCTAAGGTTACACAGCTAGTAAAATCACAATGACTTGCCCTGGGTCACACAGCAAGCCAGGATTTAATCCAGGAGTCTGGCTCCAGAGTTCACTCCCAAACACCGTTCTCTCTTGCTGCTCAACGGTTCTTGGCTTTGCTATCAGAGATGAACACATCTTAACTTGAGGTCTGATGAAAGAACTGCCAAGTGCCCCAGTATCTCCCTGGAACCTCATTCCTACTCCCTCAATTGTCTCATATGCATCCCCTCGCTGGTACTTCATCTCCACCAGAATTCTGCCTCACTGATTCAACCAGATGTAACTCTCACTTTAAATTAATTTGAGAACAGAATGAATTCTTGAATCAAATTTTGAATCCAAACTCCAGTGTAACAAAATTGTACAGTAATGCCTACTAGAAAACCATGCTATTACAATCCAGCAGAAAGAAGGTTACAGAAGTTTTAAATGAGGAAGTACCACCAAAAAAAATATTTCCTACGGGAATTGAAAGCAAGGACGTGGGTTTATACGAGGTAAAGGGCAATCCAACTGCCTAAAGATGACGGAAAAATACAAAGGAAAGTTAAACAGCTATAAGTTAAGTTAACTTCCAAAGGTCCTAGTGCTACACACAGGAAAACTCAGCATGCTACAAAGCTGACCATCATCTTAAATGTTTGTTCATCAAGAGTTTTCACCTGTATGGAGATAATTTTTTTTCATGGACTGTCCCCCAGTCTATGACATTTTTAATGGAAGTAAGTGAATAAGGAAAAATCTGCCTTACAGCAACTTTAGCAAACATACCTATTCCAAAAAGCAAAAAGCAACAATCACCTATCTGTAAAGCCTCAAGACTCTGCCTTAGAGAACATTTCCCTGCGGGATGAGTGCAGATTTACCTTCCAGGAGAACATGAAAACGAGGGAGATAGATGTGGGCTTGCTTGTTGCAGATATAACAACGCTTCCTAATTCTAACTTCCCTGAATGTACTCAGTGACCTCTGACCTCACCACAAACTCTAAAAAATGATTTTCCTCTTCTTTACATTAATTGTTGATTTTCCTCAACAATTAACGTCTCCAAATAAAAATTTGGCAGAAGTAAGAAACATGTTCTGTGTAATTTCCATTCTGAATAAAATTTAGGGAAAAGAAAAGCTAATCCAAAGCTACACTATACTGAAGACTAAGAATGTGTTTTCAGTTAATACAGAACCGCCAGAGCTATTGAGAGTTTCTTATAGTTAGATAAACTGGCCAGACAGTTCCCAATGCATCTGTGTGTTAAGAGGAGGGAAGTAGCTGCCACAAGCTTAACTCATCAGTATCTATAAAGATGCCGTATGTAATTACTTAACACGATCTTCCTGCTTTAGTGCCCCTTCCTCACACGAAGCAGTGGCAACTGTATATTTAAAACACAGACTGTATATATAAAACTGTAATATATAAAACTGTATATTTAAAACAACTGTATATTTAAAACCTTTCAACGTGTTGATGAACCACTTTCAAACAGAACCCTTTCAAGGTCTGCAAAGTCACTCCTGACAGTCACGACTGAGGACAGCGTCTGCAGAAGTGCATGCAGAGTAACTACCAGCAGGCTAATTCTAACACTCTTACCTTTAAAGTTTTATAGTAAATGGCCCTGTTGATTTCCAGTGGAAATAAATTTTGCTCTTCTCCTGAGCAAGCCCAATTCACATAGCGCAGCCAGTTCCCCTTCTCTGGGTCGGTGGCATCAACACACATCCATCCCAAATTTGGGTAGTAGACCTTGGGAGGGGGGGAAACACATTTTGTTAAAATAAAATATCATTTAAAGGTTTCCATTTTCAACTTCTGAGACAGTTCTTGTTCATTATATGCAAATACTCTATAAAGCATTTCACGGAAACAAAATAAATAAGCAACAGAAAAAAGGAAAATAAAGATGAAAACTGAGATCCAAAATTGTATAAGCCTCGTTAGTTATTTTTCTATTTGGGTGCCATCTTTTTCTCCTAAACTTCAAGTGCTATAAGTAACCGTGCTTGATGATCTCCAAATGCTTCGCAAATACGTACACCAGGACAAGTGACAGCTCTACTCGCTACAGGGTAACAGAGGAAGAGTGAGCCTGCAGCAGGGCTCCACAGCACCCGGATGCCCTGAGCTTTCTGGGCTGTTCCGCAAGTCGAGTGTGGAGGCCCAGTCCTGCTGGGGTTCACAGCTCAGCAGGTGCCTTTACTGCAGGGCTGACAGGAACTTCAGTAAGTGAACATGCAGTCCCTGTGGGCGACAGGGTACGATGCGTTTGCAGACTCCGCTGACCTTACAACCTTCTCTATCCAGAGCAGGAAATATCGGTGTCCTTCCGAAACAAGACCAAAAACCCGACCCCTCTTTGAGGAGTCAGATCAACTCTACTCTTGCAAGAAGCTTCCCCTGATCATCCTCTCTCAGTCAATTCCTCCTCCCAGATGCTTCCAGCATTCATTCCTTCATCCTAAAGACAATCTACTGAGCAGCTATTTTTAACTTTCTTTGTATAGACATATATACATTCATCTAGGTTTTACTTCCCCAAAATTAGACTGTAAAACACTTGATTAGACACTGAAATAGAACTGCAGAATCAATTGGTGACAGTCCTGTCAAAAACAAAGCAAAAGGAATGAGTCTTTTACTTTCACTTTTGGAAGAAAGGAGAGAATCTTGATGCTTCTGTTTCTTCCCTACACATACACAGCCAAGACTCCCACCACTGATTTCTTCTTTTCTCTCCCATCCACATTAAACACTGTTGTTTGCTGCAGCTTTCCTGCAGGAACAAAGCCCCCACTCTCGGCTCCTCTGGGCATGCCTGTGTCTCCCAGCCTGTGACTGCCAGGGCAGTGCCCACCTTCCTAGCCACGAACAACACTTTCTTCCTGTTGCGAGTTAGATATCTGACACAACGCTACATGCTTTCCGTATTATCTCATTTAACCTTATGCATCAGGTTCATTATTATCCCTTTTTGTAACGTGGAAATTAAGGATCAAAGATTAAATACCTTTCCCAAAGTCACTCACTTAATCAGTAGTAAAGATGGGCTTAATCCCAGCTCGGCTTGACGTCTACTTATCAGTGCCTTCCTTGACCACCCTAGCTAAAGCTGCGAATCCTTCGCTTCCCATCAGTGCCTCCAGTCATTTCCCCGACTTATTTTTCTTCATGGTACTCGTGCTCTTTTAAAGTGTGGGATCATCTACTTACTTACTTATTTAGTGACTGTCTCCCCACACCACAGTATTAGCTCCATGAGAAGACGTTTCAGTCTTTTCATTCACTGCAGTACCTCCAAGACCCTGACCAGTGCCTGGCAGAGAGTAGGCTCTCAATAAATAACTATGAAATAAATGAAACGATATACGAATGTATAACTGTCATCATTTAATAAGCACCTACTCTGTGACAGGTGCCATGCTAGAAAGTGCTTTGCGGTTACTCTATTTAGTCACCACGAAGTGTCAATATTTTCACTATCCCGTAAGTACCCACAGTGAGTTTATTCAAAAACTGGTTGTTTGCTAAAACACCCATCTGCACCATTCTGAAAAGAGGTTCTCCATGTCACACTTGACTCCTTTTCAAACCCAGTCACACTCACCCTCCGCTTGTGCACATGCGAGCATGCGCAGACACGCTCCTCTCCCTTCAAAACAAAGAGAAAGTGCAGCCCCACATGATATGTTAGGAAGAGACAGAATCACAACACAAAATTTAAACTTTACACACCAAAATAACTTAAGCTACTTTACATTAAAATGTTTAAGAGGGCTTCCCTGGTGGTGCAGTGGTTGAGAATCTGCCTGCCAATGCAGGGGACATGGGTGCGAGCCCTGGTCTGGGAAGATCCCACATGCCGCGGAGCAACTGGGCCCGTGAGCCACAACTACTGAGCCTGCGCGTCTGGAGCCTGTGCTCCACAACAAGAGAGGCTGCGATAGTGAGAGGCCCGCGCACCGCGATGAAGAGTGGCCCCCGCTTGCCACAACTAGAGAAAGCCCTCGCACAGAAGTGAAGACCCAACACAGCCATAAATAAAATAAATAAAATAGTAAAATGTTTAAGAGATATTTTTGCCGTTTGCCAGCATGATAAAATAAGGAAAATGGAGTAGTCAGTTGGTCTTTGAACAGTGTCAGTCCATATTAGTTACTTTTTATTAACTTAGGAATAAAAAGTCTTGTTTGGATTTATCACCATAGACAGCAGAGTCCCACTCACTCCCCACGCATATACTGACACAGCTACAGACAAACGCAGAGATGGTGCTGGAAAATCCCACACAATTAAAGGCAGCTGGAGAGAGGCATTGAGAGTCTATAGGCCAACTGGAGAATTATAATAAGGCTGTGCCGAAACTTCCTGGCTCCCAGGTCAATGAAGACCTTTGCAAAGAGCAAGGTGTTCCACTTGAGTGAAGTATTTATGTACAGCTCGTTTTGTTACAAAAGAGACTAAGGCATCTACTAAGTCATGCTTAAACTAAAATACTTAGTTTTATATAAAAAGATGAACAATTCCATTTTTTTACAATATGCAAACAAGTAATTCACAAAGGAATACACATGGCCAAAACCTCGCAGAAAAAAAATTAAATTTACCTAATAATCAAAAATAACTCCAAATTAAGTAATTTTTTTACCTGTCAAACTGGTAAAAATTGTTTTTTAAAGGGAAAAAAAAACCAAAACAGGATTAGAAAGCAGACATTCCCCCGAAACGCTAATCAGAGAATAAATTGGTTTAATTTTTTCTGGATGGAATTAAGCAATATTGACCAAAGAACTTTAAAATGTACACACACTTTAACCAGTATATACACTTGTAGGAATTTATTCTCATGAGATAACTGGGCAATCATACCATGATGTATGTACGAAGATGTCCACAGCAGCATGGTTTACTACAGACTGTTTCTAATTCATTGCTAAATGGACACCACCACAGATTAGCTCAGTATGACAATCCAGGCATATAGTGGAATACTAAGCAGACCTTAAAAAATACTGTTGTATGAATGACTGACTCACGTGGAAACCTGTATTTTCTGTTATCTTTGTATTCCTTAAGAATTTTTTCAGTAAATACACATTATCTCTATAATTAGGAGAAAACAAAGATAACCAGAAGTTGTGGAAATATACTTATCAGTATAAAAGTCATAATACACTGATGATTGAATAAAGCCATTTATATAAAGTATGGCTTAGATGATACCATTTTTGTTTTAGACATTAATATAGGAAGAGAAAAATAATCTGAAACTTAAATACGTGACTATGTTAATAACAGTTTTCTCAGAGAAGTGGGATTATTCATAATTTTTATTTTCTTCTGCTTATCCGGACTTTCTACCTTTCCTCCACTGATTTAGTATAATCTCTAAGTAAAAAAGGGGAAGTGGGTGGGGAGAATGAATGAAAACCCAAGTGTGAAGGAAGGCAGCCAAGATCTGCTGAGTGCTAGGCTCACACCCCCCATCCTCTTCCCATCATCACACATACACAGTTTTTTAAAAATATGTAGCTTTCTCACTTTTATTGACAGTCAAACCTTGTAATTAGGAACTGGGATGAAAATGTGTTTTCATACGATTCCTACCAACCGAAGTTGGTCAAACTTTGGTTTCCAATCAGAATTAACTTCAGTGACTGACACACAGAACCTATCTTTTACAATGTGACAGAACTTTGCTTAATGTAAGTACAAATTACTAGACTGCACATGTACCATACCACCATGAGGCTCGGGCAGTGGAAAGACAGGGAGAATTAGAATCCCTTCCTTTCGGGCAAAGACAAGGCAAAGGCAGGTAAAACTCCCAGCCCAGCTCAAACTCAACAATGATTCATAACAAGTCTATTTCCAAATCTTGATAATGACTAAGAAATACTCAGCTGACTTGACCCCAAGGAGAAATACTTCCATATAATCAACAATTTTTCCTCTATAAACAGTCCCTTTTAACAAAGCCAGGGTACCTGATTATGTACTATTATAAAATAATTTTTACAAGTTAACTTTGAAATGGAAATTCCCTATTTGGAGAGAAAGAATTGAAGGAAGGGAAGCACCTGTATGCCAAGCACTGGGCTAGATGCGCTACGTGTTATTTTATTTAACCTTTACAAGAACCCTATGAAATATTATTAAGTCCCTTTTATACATGAGGACACTAGGGAAAGATGATAACTTTACTAGAACTCTGAAGTCACTGAGAGTCAGAGCCCGGATTCAAACCTGGTTCCCTCATTTACTGCTCCATTTCTACTTTTTTCTCTTTCCAACCCCCTCCTCCCACCCTTAACCTCCCCTAGGTCATCCAGGCCTAACCTCCTTTCTGCCCCTACCACTAAAGAAAGAGTAGGTATTAACTCATTGTCAAACAGAATGTAACTTTCACACCACCCAACTTCAATTCAATTTAATCCAATCATTTCAAAAGCCCTAAAAATAATCTAAATTCACATTCTAGCGCACACTCCAATTTAAAAGCACATTCAAAATTATATCCTCATGACAGATAGAGAAAGGTCTGTAAAGAACCAAACTGTTAAACATAGTTATTATTACCTCATGGGTTGGGGGTGAGGGTTTTAACTGATAGCCTACCTGATCATTTACTTGTTATAATGTACATGTATTAATTCAAATTTGCAAATTTAAAAAAAATCCTCATTCAGTTAACATGAATGTCTCATCATTCCAACCCTCAACTGTCTGCCTGAGGTCCTTACCCACGCTCAACCTGCAGTAACCAACCTTCTTCGACAGAAATCACTCCCAGGAATTAAGGGAGAGCAGTGAAGACACCTCCTCACGCTGAGGTAAGTCGTTTACTCATCCAAACCGGTCCCGCCACAGTTCGAGTCTACAGAAATAAAGCCTTCTGTTGGCTGTTCTCTGGACTTGCCCCTCCACCTGTATGTAGCCTAGAGCTCTAACACACTGCTGATGGACACAGAACCTCTCCTGGAGGTCCGAGCTCCATTCCAGTGGCTCTGGTTTGTCATATTGTCTGAGGTCCCTTTTCATCTCTTTTCTCTGGGGATCTAGCTTGTTGAATTTCCAACATTACGATCATTTTCCACTTTCCCTGTCTGTCCCTGGAAGACAGACGACATCTAATTATATTTCCATGTGTTTAGACTGACAAAAGGAGTAAAGGGGAGACAGGAGGTTCACATCTCCACTAGCCCAACTTGCATGGCATTTACCTCCAATGCACTTCCATAAGTAAATAATAACTCAGTGTGCATTCAGAAGTGAATTCCAGGACTTCCCCCCACATAGCACTCTAACTTCTTGGTTCAAATTACAGCCCATACTCTAACATTAGAAGAGAATGAAATTCTAAGCAAAAAATAAAGATCAGTAATCTTTAAATATGCAATCATTTTTTAAAAAAGTGTCTTTATCCTCTACATGATCATTCAAGAGTTTCTCTTTGATGTTCAGGTTCAACTAATATTTACTTAGCCAGAGTCATCCATATCAAGTATTTTCATATATATGATCTCATTTGTAGCCAAACAAATCTATGAAGAGCTTGTTATCCTCATTTAAAAGTAAGGATAAAGGGGAAGAAAAAAGGATAACCTGCTTTTGGAATAAGAGCACTTCAAGGAAAACATTTAATAAAAATTATGTCTTTATAAGTTATAAAGAATTGTATTAACACTGCTACCTAGAAAACACTACACCTTCTTGGTCTGTTCACATGCCATTTGTTTTTGAGTTCCAGAATTAGACACCCAGAGGGCTTGTTAAGGACCATAAGACACCACCCTACAGAAGTAACTTTCCAAGAGCTATAGACAAAAATGGATCTTTGGTATCAACCACTTCACTCTTCAGATTGCTTTAGAAAACCAGGGCTTCTTTTAAGAGCTATTCAAAGGCATCACTGTATCTGAAATATTCTGAAGATTCTAGAATAAGGGAAATAAAAAATCTAATAGGTGGTAGCACATTTTACTACAATAAGCCAACCTATAGGTGATTCTAAAATACAAATTTAAAAACTAAACAGCTGGGCCTCTCAAGCCTGCAAAGCCCAGTCCCAGAGCCATCATTACCAAAACCCCACACTGCCTGACCCCTGACCCTCATTTGAAACTACTGTAAGTTTCATACCTACGACCACACAAATATTTCTGGAAACCCGCACAACAACAGATGCTCAATAAATGTTGCCAGGTTCAAAGTAGGCCCCCAATCAACCTCCACAGGATGAATGAAATATAACTCATTCTTAAATTAGAAATTCTAACTCTGGATCATGGATGTTTAAAAATTCCATATAACCCTAGAAATCACATAAAAAATTTTGTGTATATATGTGCATTTGTATATTTTCTGGGGAGATTTTCAAAAGGGTCCACAACACAAAAAAGAGTAAGAATCTCTAGCCTCTGTTGGTGGGAAGAGCACTGAATAGGCAACCGAGCAACCTGGGCTCTAGACCTAACTCCAAAACCGACAGTTTCAGACATCCAGCAGGCCACCTGCACTCATCTCAGATTTCTCATCTGTGGAAAGATTTAGGGTGTTTCTAGTATTCTTTTATTCCACAAACAAAAATCCCCATGGGGTATTGTCAGTAGTCTAATACAATACCACAAATGTTATATGGCAAGCTCAGTGCTCCAGAATTGAGGACAGTGCCCAGCACATGGTAAGAGCTTATTAACAAAGAGGGGTTAAATAAGTAAATAAATAAACTCTCAAAGAGAATTTTTTTCTTGCACCATACCAAGCTGCCAATCTAAGTACAAGTTAACTTATTCAAAAAGATTGCTTAATTCTCTGCACTTCAACGTCCTCACCCTCCTGAAGTTCCTGAGAGAATATGATTGGTATAGCAGTTTCTATGACAACGAAATCTATGGCTAGCCCACTTTTAAGTACCAAGTTCCAAATCTTTGCACTCCTATTAACCACACAGCTTCACAGTAAACCTAAGACCCCAGACATCACCACACTCACTCCCACTGCTTCTCTTTCTCACACACAGAGACCAGGGCTCAGCAAACTTTCTATAAAGGGCCAGAAAATATTTTCAGTTTTATAAGCCATACGGTCTCTGTCACAACTGCTCAACTTGGCCACTGTAGGGCAAAAGCAGCCACAGGTAATATGTAAACAAATGAATGTTCTGTGTTCCAACAAAACTTTATTAATGAACTGAAGTTTAAATTTCATATAATTTTCATATGTCACAAAACATTTGATCTCTGTTTAAAACTACTTAAAAACGTAAAATCCATTCTTAGCTCTCGGACTGTAAAAAAACAGGTGGCAGGTTGGATTTCCCTAGTGATCTAGGTCTTTTGCTAGGATACTGTGCATGGTTTAGAGGTTGGAAAGAAGCAGTAAGAGCTGAGTGGTACTTTCTGAAAAAAGGTTCTGTAGAATCAGCTGGTTGACTTCTCTAGTCTCATATCTTCTTGCCTCCATTTTTAAATTAGAAATAATCTGAAATTAGAAGAATTGAGATAGCAAAGCTTATGAAATGTACTTGTTAATATCTGATTGTAACAGCGCTGAATGATAAAAAGTTTGTTTTCACTTCTGAAAAAAATTACATTAAAGTCTTCTCATTATAGAGAAATAATTTCTCTATCAATTTTAGTTGAAATGCAATTCTACTTCTTCCCTCCATCCACCTGACTCAAAATTTGTTGTCTAAATGAATAACATGCAAATGGAAGCAGTGAACTATCAGTTTTCATCTATAAGAATGGGGGGAAGAAACTATTAAAAACATTAACAGTACTGGTTTTAAAGAGCTAGGAAGGGACTTCCCCGGTAGTCCAGTGGTTAGGACTCCACGCTTCCACTGCAGGGGGCACAGGTTCAATCCCTGGTTGGAGAACTAAAATCCCACATGCCGCCTGGCACGGCCAAAAAACAAAAAATAACTAGGAATATTTACTCTTGGTAGCTATGTAAATTAGCACAATCCTTTTGGAGGTCTGTTACGAAAATTTACCAAAAATTAAAATGTACATAACTTTTGACCTAACAATTATACTTCTAGGAATTTATCTTAAGAAGATAACCAGACAAGTGAACAAAAAAATGTATATACAGTGAGTTTCATACTTCGAAGAATTGGGGTTTTTTAAAAATTTTATTGAAGTATAGTTGATTTACAATGCTGTGTTAATTTCTGCTGTACAGCAAAGTGATTCAGTTATACATATCTATGTATTCTTTTTCATATTCTTTTCTCTTATGGTTTATCACAGTATATTGAATATAGTTCCCTGTGCTTTACAGTAGGACCTTGTTGTTTATCCATCCTATACTAGCATCTGCTAATCCCAAACTCCCAATCCTTCCCTCCCGAAGAATTGTTAATATCATGAAAAGATTAAAACTACTTAAATGTCCACTGGTTAAACAGTGGAAGGATACAATGGAATTCTAGGTACCATATAAGAAATAATGATGTAGATAAGCATTTGACATGGACACATCCATAACATATTAAGAGAAAAAAGCACGTTACAAAATTGCATACATATACTGTTTGATCTCAACTGTATGAAATGTCTATATATGGTGTTTGTATAGGTACCAGTGTGTGTGAGAGAAAAAAAAACAGAGAGGACAGAGAAGCAGAACTAAAAGAATGCACACCATAATGTTCACTGGTGATTTTTACTTTCTTGTTTATAGTTTTCTGTATTGTTTATATTATTTTGCAGTTGAGCATGTATTACCTTTATAATTTAAAAAGGACTTATTAGAAGGTACAACACCAAGAGTGGACCGTAATATAAACCATGGACTCTGGGTGATAATGGTGTGTCAATTGTAACAAATGTCCCACTCTGGTAGAAATGTGGATAGTGAGGAAGTTGTGTGTGTAGGGCTCGTGGGGGAGATTTCAAAACTCTTTGTACTTTCTGCTCAATTTTCCTATGAACCTTAAACTCTCTAAAAAATACAGACTAATTTAAAAAAAAAAAAAAGACTTATTAAAAACATGCAAACAATTCAAAAGTTCTGTTCATCAGAAGCAATTTTAGCCCCACGGAAGTGAATGTGAAAGGCTTTTACCAGAAGTGACTTTAGAATACTGCACATTGCTCAGTGTGTGTGTGCCCGTTTTTGTTTTTGTTTTTGTTTTTGGGGGGGGGGGTAGTTGAGAGAAGTATTACATGAAATCCAGCCTTTAGCCTGCCAGCAATTCCCCACCAGGAACTGACCAAAGAGTGCTCTCCTCTTTCCAGAGCCTGACTGTTTTGTGCATTCACCCTGAGGATACTCTACTGTTTCTCTCCTGTTATTTCTGATTTAATAGAACGCTTTCAGTGAAAACTTAGAGGACTGAAGACTGCGTTAGATAATAAAGGGCTCAAGAAAAGCAATTTAACACTTTCTCTCAGATTAGCTTTAAAATGGAGTTCTAGCTGAGGCAAAAGACCAGGCTGCTAAAAGATAAACTGGCCTTAAGGGGCTTTAACGGGAAGAACAAATGCCAAGATGAGATTTTAATGATAAGCAGTTTCTGTTACATTAATTGGGGGCATTCTGTTGCAACTCTGAAGATAAGACCAAGGTTGGAATAAGTTAATGGGGAAACACTAAATTTTACCTGGATTTTTATTTTCTTCTTTATAAGAAATATGTACATTATAATTTACGCTTCCTATACTTTGCCAAATACATACCTCCACATGTGTATGTCATATATATCTACTTTTATTTTAACATAGCAAAAGGCTTAAAGGTTTCTGTATGGAATATATACCTCAGAGTTGAAACTATCTGAATGACAGCCAGATTTTTTTTTTTAATTGCAGGGAGAAAAAGCCAGCCTTGACAAGAACTAAATGTTTAAACCTGACTAACAAGAATTGGCAATGTCATAAGGATTCCCAAACTGTGGCAGTACATAAGTAGAAGCATCTTAAATTAACAGTGGGATGTTAACAAGTTTATAGGAAAAACCGAATCTCTAATACATCATGGCTCCAAATTATAATTTTCACCAAGCTACTATGAATTCATACTCTGTATGAATTTCAATACAAATGAAGCTTAATTTACAAAAGGCACTGTTAATAATTTATACAATATGCCCAACAATATCAAATTGTTATGTCGAGTAAAACAGGTACCATAAACTTAGGTTTACTATTAATGACATTTGTTCAACCTTAGATACACACAGAACTAGAGTAAGCATTTCCTGGTTCCCTGAAATTATCCTAACTAGGATTAACGCTAACCTGGTAGAGCATATTTGTTGGTTTCACTTGGGAAACTTCTAAAGTTAAAAATGCCATTTATT
Source organism: Eschrichtius robustus (assembly GCF_028021215.1). Taxonomy (NCBI): domain Eukaryota; kingdom Metazoa; phylum Chordata; class Mammalia; order Artiodactyla; family Eschrichtiidae; genus Eschrichtius; species Eschrichtius robustus. The sequence goes on along the minus strand of NC_090826.1, from coordinate 10,573,208 downwards.
TTGGAACATAATTTTGTGGTCAATTTTAAGTGTTCAGGCATTATCTTGAGTAATTTTTTTTTGGCTGGGCAGTTTTTCTACAAATACAGCACTCTTTTCACTCAAAAGTTGTGAAATAACACAAAGTAATCACTCCCTTGGTAAATGGTCATTTCCTAAGTCCCCTTGGGTTAACTGTCACTAGATTTATTATAAGGGATTCAAAGAAACTCTCAAAATTACTTAGAGAAACCGTCAGAATTTTCAAGGCAAGAAACACTGTTCATAGCACTGAGAAAAATAGCAACATACCTCCAACGGACAAATGCCACAGAACGTCTTGATGGAAAGTGTCCAGACATTTCCTAGGCGTATTTTATTTTTAGACTTTCATATGTTTACATATGAAACAGATGTGATTCAATCTAAGACAATCTGAAAGAAATGCTTTTCCTTACCATCAAAAAATTTCACTTGCTTTAAAAAGGAGTCACACCACTGAGTTCTACAAGAACATGGGGAGCTTCCCGAGGGCACCTGATCTGAACTGAATTCAACAGAAATGCTGAATTCACATGCAACTCTCCAGGAAACAATAACAAGATATTTTATCTTTACAGCTTTCTTAATGAGATTATTTTTTATTCTCCCCACTTTTAAATTGAGGGTTTTAGGGCCCAGAGGTTAAGTGCCCTGCCCAAAGTTATAAAGGCGGGATGTGAACCCAGGCAAGGCAATGAAACATTTTTAACTGCCTCCCTGCCAGGCAGGAGACGTGCGTTCTGGTTCTGCACTGACAACACTCTCAACACGTGGGCCCCACAAGGAGCAGTTGCCCTCTCTGCTCTGGATGGCTTCCCTGAGTACGGAGTGTGCAAACGCTCCCTCTCTTCTAGGACTGTTGTGAGAACGTGAAATGAACAGAATGAAAGCCTTTCTAAAAGTCCAAAGCACTATATAAATATACCGTGTGCTAAATATGTCCAACTCTGAATGTTCCAGCAACACAGAGATTAGTTTCTAAAATACGGAGAAGACCCTAACAACGCTTTATTTGCGGCCACCTTGGAGTGTCTTTTATGGTATCTGTCTGCAAGCCTGTAAAGTGGCAGACCAAAGTCCTGGCTGCAAAGTCCTGAACAAGGCAAATAAAGAGTCGATTTGACATTTATTGTTGAGGACAGCCAAGCACTTTCAAAATACAAATGTAAAATCAGTCTGTATCTAAGGAAACACATTTTCTAACAAAAATATTCTTGATTTTAAAGAACATATTAAGATGATTATTTTAATTTCAGAACGTCAAATCCTAAGAGAACAGAATGATATCTTAAAAAATGTACAGAACTCTGATAAAAAAAGGACCAGAATTATTTCTTACCTCCCACATGTATACATTATTCTTAACCTGAGATCTTTTTTTCTTATCACCAACAAATGGCCCAAACTTTTTGCCTTTTAAAATTGGCTTAGTGGCCCAGACACCTAGAAAAATAAAACCAATATTTTCATAATGTATTGTGGTTATTTTAAAGACTAAAGCATTAAAAGCAATTCAGTTTCACAAAATACTTAAAAGACTTGACAGCCTAAAAGCAAGAGTATGTTAAATTGATCGAGATCACGCAAAATCAAATTAAATCGAGTATTCAATAGGGATATTTATTTTTCTTCTTTATATTCTCCTGCATTTTCCTAATAGCCTGCAAAGAACCTATACTGTTTTATAAGTAGGAGAGATTATTTTATATTTGCTTGTTTTTAATTTTTACATGTAAAATTACCCAGACAGCACAATCACAAACACTTGGAGAATAGCAAAACCACAACAATTAAAAGAGAAAAAAAATTGGAATGTAGTAAAACTGCAAATAAATTTTAAGTTCTTCTTTCTACTTTTCTACAGATTTCAAGTTGTCCCCAAAGAACATAAGTTGCTTTTATAAAGGGTTAGAAACATAGTTTCGAATATTTTTCAAGTTTGTTTGCTCAAAGTGGAAAATGCTCTCCTCTCTCTGTTTCCTGAAAACTTGAACAACTCACTTTTCAGAGTTTCAAGCAACTAAGATTTATGCTGCTTTGTGGTATTCTCAGGGGTACTTCAATTTTCTCCAACTGACCATAAGGCAAACAAACGAGATGCAGAAGCAGTGGGTAAAATGGCAGGAGATGCCCTGGAGCCAAGGGAACCAGCGCCAGGGTGACTCTTCCTGTGAACAGGTTCCGTCACCTTCTGGCCTCAGGTACCTCACCTACAGACGGAGGCTGTGGTCTCAGCCAGTCCTGCCCAGCTACGATGAACTAATTCCACTGCTTATAAGTCTGCTATGAATCCCATTTGTCATCCCAGCTAATAATTAATTAGTGGAGATATAAAATCAACTACTTTCATGAATAATACAATATAAATGCTCAAATTACTCACTGAATAATTTTCAATGAGAATTAGGAAAAGCATTTATTAAAAATTTATTCACACACATATACACATAAACTGGAATATCAGAAGTACATTTTTAAAAACAGAAAATAGGACAAACACATGATATATTCCAAGACTGTACTTTGACTAATTTTTATAACTTATTTCCTTAGCCTTCTGTCTAAAGATTAGGACACAAAAACAAGACTAAATACAAAAAAGCTTGGCTGTATTCAACAAGAAATTCCAGCCAGAAGCATTGGAATACACTCATGTCACCATTCACTAAAATATCTACCGAGCGTCAGGTACTGGAGACATAAGCTAAATAAGAAATGAAGGCACTCACAGTCAGTGAAAGGGACAGATGTGAAAACAAATACAAAATAATGAAATAAATGTAATAGCATAATCACACTCAAATCACAGTGAAATCAGAGGAGGGAGCAATACATTCTATGGGAAGAAGAGCCCCGGGGAGACACGGAGGAAGGGGGCTGCTCAGGCTGAATCACGAAGGATGGTGGATGGGTGAATGTGTCTTTCTGGTTTAATTTTATAATCTATGTCCACCCTGGATTCTTAACTGGAAAACATAATCTTCTGAGTCAGAGTATAGATGTGTTGCTTTTAGAGTGAGCTCCCTACCTGAGAAGCCCCAGAGGAAGCCTCGCCACAGCCTGCCCTCCCTTCCCTCTCCTTCTCTGACCCCAGTGCTCACCAACCCGAGTCTTGTCAACAGCAGATGGGAAAAGCCTCACTTCCTCTGGAAGGCCTCGAAGCACATGTTCGGGTACCTCGGCCAGGGTCTCGGCGGCTGCCACAGGCTCAGCGTGCTGCAAGTTAAGAAGCAGAAGGATAATAGCAAAAGGAAGAACACCCAGTTCCGTTTTGATTTTTTTCTGGCCCAATAAGCAAATAAGCAAAAATGTAACTGAAACCCGAAGCTGGCGAGCCAGACTAAGATGATGATGTCAAGCGTTTCAGGAGTTGCTTTGATGCTTGTCTGTGAGTCTCCAAAGGAAACCACTGTAACCTTCAAGCATGTCTGTGTTAATCTATTTTGTTCCAGCCACCTGTGGCCATTTTAAAAACATGTAAACCTCTGGCACCATATTGTTTTAAGCTCCCACAGAATCTGGCACCAAAATACAGCTCAAGCTTACTTTTAAGTCATAGGCTACCATCAGCATTTAAGGACATTAAAAAAATAAAAACCAGCACTCCCTACTTAAATGAACACTGTTGGCACATGCTGTAAAGGTCATGCCAGCCAATCGGACGCCCCCATCCCATCCATGCTTTCATCCCTCCAGCAACAACCCCTTGACAGGCTTGAGGATTCCCAGCAAGAACACTACAATTTATTCTGGGCCCTGCATGGAAGTGAGACCTTTCCAGGAAACAGTACTATACGACTGTATACCAAGTAACTAAATAGCAAAGTCCCCACAATATCATAAAGTCTCTAAGAAATAGAGAATTTAGAAATTACTAAGTATATGCCAAAATGCTTAAGAAATAAGATTACTATTAGATATATGTACGTAAGGTAACGGAAAGGGGAGATTTGAGCCAACTCATAGAACATGACTGTTAGTCTAAAAATAATTTTCAAATCAAAGGAAAATCAAGTGGCTATTAACTGGCACCACATATACCCTGAAGAACTGATGTGCAGATCCTGACCCCGCCAAGAATGATGGGTTTTGTAGTCTGAATGTTTTTTATTTCAGTGCAAAGGGAAACATTTCTCAAGGACTTTCAAAGAACCAACAGAGGCAAAAAGCAAACCCCAAGCTAAAAAGATTAATTTTCCCAGAACAACGAAGATCTTGTAGTTTTTAAGAATGTTTTGTGCCAAGAAAAGAATATCATCCAAATTTTTGTACTCCTAGCATTTCAATTTTTAAAAAAACATATCAATAGGCTGCTTCGAGAGAAATAAATCCCGTGGCAACAAGCATGTCATTATGAAGGTCTACTGTGCTATTTTGAGTTGAAATGTGCAGAAGTGGGCATCGAGGGACTAGGGTTCATTCCCTGGACAGGGCAAGGGTGACGGTACATACACTCCAGAAGCACGAACACTTCCATCCTGCTTCATTTATGCCTTGGTCCTGACAGTATCACCAAGCACAAGTTCAATGCCTTCCCAGACATGGGAATATCAAAACTGCCCCAGAAAATGGTCTTATGGTATTTTTCATTAGCTAAAGAGTGAACAGATTTAGCACACAAATTTCTCACTTCTAAATACAGTGCCCTCATTTTTAAAATTCTAATGTATAAACTGGAATTCTGGAAACGTGAATAAATTTTTCCAAAGAGGGAAAAGGTATTAAATTGGTAGTTGCTACCCTAGGCTACATAATAATTATTTTTAACTTGGATAAATTACACAATATTAACAAGTACTAGCCGCAGTGATGAGTCCTATTAGCACATGGCCAGTTAGCACAGTCAGTGGGAATTTTCTTCCCCTTTCTCAGACAGGACCCAGGCGAAGATTTTAAAGGCTCTGACACCACTTAACCTCCCCAGAAGCTTTGAAAAGACAGTGCGTTAGCCAACTCAAACTGATACTTCCAGGCAGTATTACAATAATATTAATGACTTAATATGTGTACCGGGAACTTCCTCGGGCCTCAGTGCAAGGCACTGTGTTAACCGTCTTGTGTGCAAGCTTACTCCAAAAAGCCCAAGAGGCAGGCACTGTCAATGCCCCCTCCCAGCTCCCCTCTCCCTCACCACACACACAGATGAGGAAACTGAGGCTTAGGGAAGTGGTCCAAGCTGCTCAAGGACAGGATTTGAGACTCCGTCTGTCTATCCCCAGAGCCCGAGCCCATAACTACTGTGGTATTCGCAGTTAAAATTCTGCTGGATCGGGTATGAGGCCCTAATGTAAAACATGGTGACTATGGTTGACAGCATGTATTATAAAACTGAAACTTGCTAAGACAGTAGAACTTAAATGTTCTCACCAAAAAAAAGAAAAGAAAAAGATAAATATGCAAGGTGATGGGTATGTGAATTAACTAGATGGTAGGAATTCTTTCACAATGTATAGGTATATCAAACCACCACGATGTACACACACTTTAGACATCTTACAATTTTATTTGTCAATTATACCTCAATAAAGCAAAGATTTCAAAAAAGAAAAGATTCTGCTGGAATATAATCTGAGAACCTCTGCCCTAAAACCTCCAAACTTCCCCAGAAATGTCAACGGGAGATGGTGCCTAAGGCAGGATTGGTCATTCCCACAGGAAATTTGTAACTTGAGGATAAGTTGAAGATCATGGATATTAAAATTTCTGAGACACCTGTGAATATAAAGGACCTCAGCAGAAGTGCCACAGGAAAAAAGAAATAAGGTAAGTTCCCATACACGTATTTACTTGCTTTCAGCAAAACCATTCTTTTTAATTTGGGTTCCTTTAGTTAGTAGAGGAAAGCCTTTTTTCCTGTTTATTTCCGTATCCTTCACACTACAGAGGGAAGCTAAAACCGGAGGACCTCAGTCCAGACACTGGCCAGCTCCAGGGCCTTCCTCTCACCGCTCTGGCTGTTGGAATCTCCACTGCAGTGGCTGTGGCTGCAGACTGCATGGAACATCTTTAGGAAATCAGAAGGAGAAGCAGGTAGGACGGCTTGCCTAAACAGGACCACCCTCTCCCCCTTCCTTATTTTTCCTTCATAGCTCTTACCACAATTTTAAATAATTACTTGTATAATTATGTGTTTAATGCACCTCCCCCGTCAGACTGCAGGGAAGACAGACTGTGTCCATCTCACTCGATGTTGCTTTCCCAGTGCTCAGCAACAGACTTGAAATGTTTGTTGTCACTTAAGTACTTGAATGAATAAATGACTCTTGCAAGTTAACTTAAACCTTTTTTAGAAAAAAGAAGGCTAGGAAAAAATTAAATAGCAGAGTCACCTATCTGAAAGCATTTTCTCTATGAGTGCCTGAATTTCGTGAATTTGACGTAGGTATTTCTGGGTCAATGTAAGGATCCTGTTTTCAGAAAATGTGATATGCTCTCAATTCCAAGCAACCAGTTTACAAGTAAACCTTTGGAACAAAAGAACATTTAAAAGAAAATTTCTCTTCCCAACACACTCATAAACTGGGATCTCTTTCATATATACACACACACATCTCTTTTATATATATATATATACACATCTAATACTATATATATATATAGTATTAGATAGATAGATAGACAGACAGATAGATAGATAGATAGATAGTATTAGATGTAATACCATACTCTAAACAGGGTCATCTTGGTGCTTACACTAAAGAATCACAATCCTGGGAATACTTCTTAGGTTGATTTTGTCTAAAAGAAACTGTAAAGTCTAGTTAATTTATTAAAAGATTTCTGAGTCCCTTCTGTGGGCCAGGCAACGTTTTAAGCATCACATATGCCTTAACAATGTTATTACTCTAGTGAAGCAGACAGACAAAATCAAAGGTATACAATGCTTGGTACGTGTCGATGCTCTGAAGAGAAATCAAGCAAGCACAAGAAGGGGACACAGTGATGGGAGAAGGGCCAGGGTGCTATTTTAGACAGAGGGCTGAAGGAAGACCTCTCTAGCAGTAGGAAGGGAATCATGTGACAATATGCAGGAAAAACAGGCCAGGAAAGGACCTTGCTGAGTTAGGAATAAGCGTGGTGTGTTCAGAGAACAGACAGGCAAAGAGACCAATGTGTCCACAGCAGAGCGGGGAAGAGAAGAGAGGCCAGTGCTGTGTGTGTGTTGGGGGGAGGGGGGGGGATGATGCCATTGGAGAACCGTGAACCACACAGAATGAGAGGGGTAGAAGGTAAGCAGCCGGAGGCCAGGCTGCACACTCCAGGAGGGAACCCTGGCTGCTCCTCTTTCCAGAGGGGCCAACGGCCTCCCAGCACCCCATCCCTGCGTCCCAGAATAAAGGCACATCCCCATTTCAAGGGTTCCTGACACTGACCACTGTGATAAGCACAGGGGAAGCTACGAGGACTTCTCTACTTTCCTGTTATGTAATAGGAAACCTAAGAACTCTTTAATTCCCTACTTAATGAAGCAAGTATCAGTGAACTGATCTGGATTGGTATGTATTAAATTTAACGTAGTAAGTTTAAGTTAGTAAGTTAGTTATTAACTGTTAATTCACCTCCTTAATTCCATGTCTCCAACTTCCTACCTCAAAGTTAAAGAAAGTCAATATCCCCTCTCTCCCCCAACTAATGGCCACAAGTTGTCCACCATTCAATCACTAACAAACACTTCCCGCGTGCCTGCTCCGGGCTGGCATGTGCTGGCGGTGAAGATACGACGGTTAATACAGCTGACCCAGGCCCCCTTCTCAAGAGGTTCACCAGCAGAGGAACTCTTATTCTGCTTCCTAACACAAGAAACCTTACAGGTATTTGGAATCTCCAGTTTAGACCTTGCTGCGGAGCCTCTTAAAGGTCCTTCTACGCTTTCCTGCATTATTCCTCCTCTGGCCGAGGATGACCTTCCCATGCTGGATAATGGGGAGCTCAGGGAACACGACTCTCACTCCTTCCTCTGGGCCAAGCTCTGTGCTAACAAGCACTTTCTGCACATCTCCTCGCCGAATCCTCTCCATAGTCAGAGCTAACACTGACGGAGTATTCAGGATACTAATCAGACACTATTCCAAGCTCTTTCTACAGCACCTCATTTAATCTTTACACTATCATGCTGGCTGTGGGTTCTTTTATAACCCCATTTTACCGATGAAACTGAAACCTGCCTATACTCACAGCCAATAAGTGGCAGAGGTAGGATTCAAACCCAGACAGTCACGCTTCAGGAGCAGGAATCCCAAATACCATGCCTTAGAGTAGCCCTGTCAAGTAACTTTCCCAAATTACATAAAGTAGTGGAGCCAAGGTAAATTCCAGACAGGAGTCCACATTTTAACTACTAAACCAGTGGGGTCTCGCACTATAATCCGGTGGTGCCTGGGAAGCCCTTTCGAGGGTCCACAAGGTCAGAGCCATTTTCATAATAATACTAAGATGTTATCTGCCTTTTTCACTCTCAGATGTGTACAGGGGAGTTTTCTGGAGGCTCTGACATGTGATGATGTCATCATTCCACTGGCTAATGGAACGTGTAATTGTTTAATCTTGTGTTTTAAATTTTCTAAGTCATGAATAAGGCCTGTAGTCTGACTAACATCACTGTACCAAGTTGATTCCGTGGTATTGATACTGTACTAGAGTTAAGACGTTACCATCGGGGAAGCTGAGTGCAGAGGACCATACAGGACTCTACTACTTTTGCAATTTCCTGTGAATCTAGAATTATTTCCCCCCCAAAGTTTTAAAATTTGTTTCAATTTCATGGTAAATATCCAAATACACAATCCACGTAAACAAAAAGCTTGAGAATGGCTGGACTAAGGAAGACCACCCCTGACCTTCCGGTACCTCCCATCTCAGGACTGAGAGGCAGAGAACAGGAGAGTGTGGTGATGCAAGGCGCGAGGGAAGAGGCTGGATCCACATATTTGTGCCACCCCGCCTCCCCCCGTGCCAAGCTTCCTGAGTACGACTGGAGGGCATGCTCCCCTATAGGCACAAGGGTTTGTTTGGTTTTTTTAAGGTTTCATTGCTACTCACCAAAGGAGAACAAGTAAAACAGACTAGAACAAACTGAGTTAAGTGGCTTCAAAATACTAAAGGCAACAACTTATCGTTGATGCCCCTGTTAGGGCTCCTGCAAGGATGGACAAGGAGAACAGAGTTCCTACCCTTTGCTTTAAGCCCCAGATGGTGGGACTGCAACCCCATCAAGGCCTGAGGACTCCTAAGGGAGCCAGTGTGTGTCGGTGCTCCAGGCCCCCGCCCTACCCAGAGGAAGCCTGTCTCCACTGTCCTACCGGGCAAGGGTCCCTGTCAGGCCTGCTTCCCACGCTCTCGCCTCTCGCTGCACGCTGCACTCTGATGCACTGACGGGTTGGCCTGTTTGATGGCCTCTCCGCCAGAGGCAAAGCCGAGGTCCCAGACACACAGGGCAGGTCTGTTTCACTCGCCCTGCCCCCGGAGCCCGGCACAGGATGCGTAGCTCAGAGCAGTGGTTGCAGTGAACAGTCAAATAAACAAGTGTCTGGCAGTCAATGCCAAGAGGTCCAGGCGCAGAGACAGCTGTAAGTGGATACGGCTCGACTGGTAACGGAGTCCAGGGGAGTGGATGAGATTGGAGAGCCGAGAGCAAGAGAAGAGTGAGGACGAGCCCTCCGGACGCCACTGTCTCAGAGTGAAAGCAGCAGAGGAGGCCTAGAAGAGGACAGCCCAGAGGCAGTGAGGTATCAGAAAGGCCAGGAAAAGGTTCAAGGAAGGGAGAGAGGTCAACAGTCAAACGTTGCTGGTGAGGCTTCAAAATCTGCTGCATCTGATCCCTTCCTCCAGCGCCCGCCGCCGCCATCCTTTAAAGCTGACGTAGCACAGCAATCCCCACCCATCCAACAAATGTCCAGTCTCTGTCCCACGTGCCACCACAGCGCTACCCTAGGAACCTAGGAAAGCAACAAGGAGGACATGGGGTCCTGCCCACCTGCAGCCCACAGCCTAACGTGGGAGACCGGCGGGGTGTTCCCACTGGGACCACTGAAAGAAAGGGTGTGATAAACAGAGATAAGGAGGGGGCTCTGCTTTAGTTAGGGTAGCTGGGGGTGGAGCAAGTACATCTCAGAGAATGACACAGAGACTTGGACTTGAAAGATGAGAAGGAGCCATGCGTGAAGGACTGAGCATTCCAAAGAAACATCCTAAGGAGACAAAGGGCTTGGCAAGTTCAGGAACAAAAAGAGGCCACTGTGGCCAGGTCAGAGTGAGCCAGGGAGAAAGCAGAGGCATCCGCCACCAGACCCTGCAGAACCTTCACGACCAAGATGCGGAGACCAGACGGCCTTTGGAGAGCGGTGGGGCACTGCAGGGTTTGGGGCAGGGGAGTGACAAGATGTGACGAAGTCTTCTGGCTTCTAGTCTATTCCATATCAACTTCTCCAAACCCTCTGCCTTCTCTATTAATCAACCTATAAAGTATCTGGTTCAAAACTCTTTTAAAAACATTTGACTGTAGTTCCTCTACTGGTTTTTAGAAACTTTCACAGTTCAAGGGAAGCAAAGAAAATGAGGTACCTGAGAGCTTTCTCACCCTGACATACCCGTGCCCCCTGTCCAGAAGGTTCTGATGCAGGGTGGGAATGGAGTGGGGGCTGAGCAGGAAAAGGAGCTTTCTGTTGCCTCCCAGTGAGTCTGTTACTGGCAAGACTGAGTTGCAACTCCTCAAACTACCTTCATCCAAAGCAGCAAACTGTGGACCTACAGCTTTTCAAGTCAGATAGTTTGTTTGGTATACCCACAGATCAAAAAAAAAAAAAAAATTCTTTTGGAAGAAAACTCCCCATTTTACTCTTAAAAGTTCCTTCCTGAGGCTTCCCTGGTGGTGCAGTGGTTGAGAATCTGCCTGCCAATGCAGGGGACATGGGTTCGAGCCCTGGTCTGGGAGGATCCCACGTGCCGCGGAGCAACTGGGCCTGTGAGCCACAACTACTGAGCCTGCGCGTCTGGAGCCTGTGCTCCGCAACAAGAGAGGCCGCGATAGTGAGAGGCCCGCGCACCGCGATGAAGAGTGGCCCCCGCTTGCCACAACTGGAGAAAGCCCTCGCACAGAAACAAAGACCCAGCACAGCCATAAATAAAAATAAATAAATAAAAAATTTAAAAAAAAAAAAAAAAGTTCCTTCCTGGCCCCTACAGGCACAACCCTCTGGCTCTTCCTGCCCTCACCAGCCTAGGTCCTCTTTCTCCTCTGGGGCTCTCACAGCCTACAATGACCCAGGCCACTGGTCCTTCTGACCCTCAATTCCTCTGACCAGTCAATATCCTCTACATCCTTCCGGGTCAAGTTCACATTCCAGTTCCTCCATGAAGACATTCCAAACAATGCAGGATTGTCCACTTTTCTGGCTTCCTGTATGGTCAGCTTTATGCTCTATACATATAGTACTTCAAGGCACGTGGAAAACGATTCCATGAGGAGAGACAGACTGTTGGTGAGACGATCAATTAGGAGGTTTAGTAAACAAGGAAGACATTAAAAACCTTAAAAAAACCAAACAAACCCTTGTGCCAGTCTCGGTCTGTACTCAAGCAGTAACATTGATTAGAAGGTATTTTACAGGGCAGAATCGAGACTTAGCTACTGGCTGAAGATGATAATAACAATACTTACAGTGTTCCCTATATGCCGGGCACTAGCCTTAGCGCTTTTCATTTATTACTCATTTACTCTTGCCCACAATCGCATGGAATGGGCACCGCTATTATCCCTATTTAACAGGTGAGAAACAAATACCAAGAAGGCAAGTGACTTGCCCAAGTTTACACAGCTGGAGGGGAATGTGAGTCACAAGACACCAAAGGTGAGGCAGAGCTAAACAACCCTATAACCTTCTCTACCAAAGCATTAATATCAGAACAACAAAAAATGTAAGACTTCTGCCACAGTTCCTTCCACAGTTATGTAAGGAAATGCTATTCAAGTTGCTAATTTCTTTTTTCAAATTTCAGAAATAATCTAATATTTTCATTCGGAAAGACAATGTCCTGGATTTTATAAAAATTGCTAATTTGCCTAGTAAAATACATGATTCAAAATGAGATTTAAGGGCCATCATTATTCAGTGCATTAGTTTCCTAAACTATACACTCACTAGTTGAGTTTTAAGTAATAACAACAGGTTGGAATCACCTTACTTGGAAGGCTTTTTTAAAAATGTCTTTAGTGTCAAATTTGTATTTATAGTTACCTACAAAAAATATAATTCTATATTAATAACATGCTACAACAGCAAAAGTGGTTTTGATTTTTTACACCATATATACTTTTAGGATTAGAAAAAAAGCAGGGGAGATACCTAAAACGAAAGATAGTAGCCATCCCACAGTTTCACCAAATCTTTAGAAGTATGATTATGAACAGATTTATCTAGATGGTCAGATGGTCTCCCATAAAATATTTCCTGTAAAAGGAATAAACCACTAATATGCACAACAAATGGATGACTCTCAAAAACATACGCTGACCAAAAGGAGATAAACACAAAGAAGCACATACTATATGATTCCATTGACCTGAAATTCTAGAATGGGAAAAACCAAACCATAGGGACAGAGAGCAGATCAGTGGTTGTCTGGGGTAGGGGCTCGGGGGAGGACTAACTCCAGAACAGCAAGAAGGAACTTTTGAGGGTGATGGAAATGTCCTATATCTTGACAGTGATGGTGGTTACATGAGTGTAGACATTTGTCGAAACTCAACACTTCGAATGAGTATATTTCATTACACATAAATTATACCTCAAAGTTGATTTTTAAAGTAAAATAAGTAAATGAATCCTATACTCTCCTCTTTAAATCGTGCTAAAATGAGACTTTAATGCTCTGAGAAAATAAAGAACAAAAATACCAATGCCATAGAAAAAAATTTTTTTCAAGATTTTTCTTTAACCCAAGTCAAGCATTCCTTTGCTCAAAAACCTCCAAAGGTGTCCCATCTCCCTGAGCAAAGTCCACTCTGGTCCTCACAATGACCACAGGCCTGACCCAACACCCCTCTGACCCCATCCGCTCTGCTCCAGGCACGTGTGCTCTGGAACCAGCCTGCTCCACTTCCTCCCTACACCTCTCTCTTCACACTCTCAAATAAACAGTCACTGTGTTTAATATGTATCAGAACACTGGCACTGACTGCTATTACATAAGGCTGCATGTACTATCTTACACAGGCAACACATACTAATGTCTTTATTTATTTTTTTTAAAGATGCTAAATAGAGTTCCTTTTTTTAAAAATTATTTTATTTCATTTATTTTTGGCTGCATTGGGTCTTTGTTGCTGCGCGCGGGCTTCTTCTAGTTGTGGCGAGCGGGGGCTACTCTTCGTTGTGATGCTCGGGCTTCTCATTGTGGTGGCTCCTCTGTGCTGGGGAGCACGGGCTCTAGGCACGCGAGCTTCAGTAGTTGTGGCACGTGGGCTCAGTAGTTGTGGCTTGCGGGCTCTAGAGCGCAGGCTCAGTAGTTGCGGCACACGGGCTTAGTTGCTCCGCGGCACGTGGGATCTTCCTGGACCAGGGCTTGAACCCGTGTCCCCTGCATTGGCAGGCGGATTCTTAACCACTGCGCCACCAGGGAAGTCCCTAATGTCTTTATTTTTAAAAATATAAGAATAAGCAAGCTTTACTGGTATTTCATTTAAATTTATATCAGTAACTCCTTTTATATACTTCATCCAAAGACGGATCATAAATGACTACATCAGTTTTAACCTATTTAATTAAAGCACCTTGTTTCTTACATCACTGGGGAGCAACAGCAGTGGGTGACAGGAGAGATCAGATTCCACATCCCTTAATATTAAGAACGCAACATTGTATATTCACACTAAGATACATATTCCTGCCACAACAGACTAATACTAATCACCATAGCAATTGTTGTCACCGGCAAAAGACATCCAAGAATCAGAGAGTATTAAAACACCCAAATTCCATGAACAATTCTTCTTTGTTTAGACTCGCAAACCATACTCTCAGTTACTATTCTGGGGGCAAACAATGGAGGAAAAAAATCAAACAAGCTTCAGTTTCCTAAAATAGCATTAAATTGTATTTGGTTAAGGAATGAGTACGACTGCAATTACAACAAGCAGATGGGGACACAGAACAAGAAAATCTTATACACCATCTCTGCAAAAGAACAGCAGTCAAACAGTTCTGAAAACACTTTCAAAAGTACTCTCTTTCAAAAAGCTGGCAGGTCCATTAAGCTTCCAACTAAAGAAACTGTCCTCGAATATGGTGTTAATAGTGAACAAACATATTACTACATTCTTGCCTCTAACAATCCAGTCTCTGCAGCACAGGAAGAACGATATTCTAAAAAGTGGAAACCAGATGATGTCTCTGTCCAGTGGCTTCCCACTGTATTTAGAAGAATAGAAGATAAACTTCTCCTCACGGCCCTGAAGGCCCTATAAATCTGGCCCTCATCCCTCACACCAACTTCATCCTGTCCAGAGTCCCTGATTGTCAAGCTCCAGCCCCTGGCCTGCTCTCCGTTCCTTGAACCAGCAGGCTCAGTCTCACCTCAGAGCCTTTGCACTCACTGTTTGTTCACTCCGCCTAGAATTTCTTTCCCCAGATCTTCATATATCTGGCTCCTGGTTATGACTTGAGTCTCTGTTCTATTATTACTCACTTCTTCAGAACAGCCTTCCCTGACCATGTAATACAGACAACCTCTCCACCCATCATTCTTTATCACATTACCTTATTTCACAGTCTTCACAGCACTTTTCACTATCTGAAATTATCTTGTTTGTCATCCTGCTTTTTAACTGTCTCCCTCTAAAAGTATGTGTTACAAAGCTGAGCCCTTGCCTACCTAGTTCCCTGCAGGCAGAATCCACAACACACTGGGATGCAGTCTATGCAGGATGAATGAGGGGATGAGAGAACATTCAGAACAGCTGAAGTAATGGAATATGGATCTTTCCAGTATTCTGATGGCTTATCACAATTCTCAGGGTTGGGTCTGCAGCATCAGTGATTAAAAGCTTCTTCTGTTATTTTAGTAAGTAAAACTTTAAAACAGGTTTGGAACGCTAAATTGCTTTGCTACTGATTACTGGCGATACCATAGACCAGTGGTCCCCAACCTTTTTGGCACCAGGGACCAGTTTCGTGGAAGACAATTTTTTCCACGGGGGCAGTGGGGGGAGCGGTCCAGGCGGGAACGTGAGCGATGGGAAGCAGCAGATGAAGCTTCGCTCACTCGCCCACCGCTCACCTCCTGCTGTGCGGCCCAATTCCGGTCTGCCGCCCAGGGGCTGGGGACCCCTGCCATAGATGACTGATCAGTATACAGAGATGCTGCAATCATAAAACTACTACACTGATAGAAAGTTTCATATATTAGTAACAATTTGAGTTATATAAAGATTCTTTAAAAAAAACTAAGTGTGATTCAATAAGTTAGTAATCAAGACAGCAGCATTAAACCATTAGGGCTTAAACTTACACAATGTTATATGTCAATTATATCTCAATAAAGCAGGAAAAAAAAATCACTGGGGCTGTACCTAAATATTACAGTTCTCTTCTCCTCCCAAGCACCTGATGGGTTTGCACTGCTTTCCCCACTTGAGTTTTAAGTTCAATGCAACCATTGAAGTAACTCTATAGCCAATTAAGCAGAAGTAGAAGAAACATGTACTGAGACAAAGCCCCCATCATCCTTGGTTCTTAAGCAACTAAAATAGCAGATCCACACTGGATGTGCAGCAAGAACAAGAAATAAATGGTTGCTGTGTAAGACCCTGAGATTTTGGAGCTGCCTGTCTGTAAGTGCAGCATAACACAGCTTATCCTGACTGGTACAGCAGTATAGCATGGTGACCAAGAACCCCTGGGCTTTGGAATCTGACTGGCCTGAATCAGAATCAGATTCAGACTGAATCTGAGTGAATCAGAGCTCTATCACTTACTGTTTGAGTGATCACGGGCCTCTGGCCTTAATGTCTTCATCCATAAAATAGTTATAATACCTACTCTTCATAGAGTGGTTGCAAAAGACTGAATTGAAAGAATATATATGTAATACGCATTGCAGTGCCTGGCATGTTAGTTAAGCACTCACTACGTAGCAAGTGGCATTAAACCCTAGAACATCTACTTTAAGCGACTAAGAGCATATCTGCATTATGGAACTTTGCTCACCTTGGATGTTCTATAAAGTAAAGCATTCTAAACTCTTTGTCCATGAGACAGCCATTTATAAAGTTATGGATTCTCCTAGATAAATCTAGGAAAAGATAAGAAGAATAGCGGAACAACTCAAAGTTAATAGGGATGGGTGTGGAATGACAATGAAGCAAGTAAAGGATATCTGTAATTTGAAAGTGGAAAGAAAAGAAAATGGAGAGTGAGGGGAGGAGATACAGTGGCTGCAAAGGCTGGATTCTAAATTAGAAAGATAAGAGACAGTAAGAAAGGGGTAAGTGCTGAGAACAGACAGAAAGAGAAAGAAGGCAGGACAAAAAGCACGTGGGTCTGGAGCTCTGTGGAGCCCAGGGCTGAGGGTGGAGGGAGAGCCCGGCTAGCCACACCAGGCACGACTTGGAACATATTGATAAGACAGCAGTTCAAACTGCTGCTTCAACAGTCAGTGTTTAAAATGTCAGGAGGCTTTGGACTCTGCCGTTTCTTCTAAAGGACTCACTTGTAAACAATATGGTATGCTCACTCCTGGGATCCTTTGGTTCCTAAAACTCAGCTGTCAGGCATGTATGAATGAAAGATTCTGTGCTATTGTCTTAGAAACTACACCAATCATAAGAGACAGATCTGACAGCTAAAATTCACCAAAGCAATGCTGATCAGTCCCTAGAGAGAAAAATCTAACCCTAACCTCACCATCAAGATTTTAATTAAAAGTCAATCTGGTTCAAGTTAAAACTTTTTTAATACCTGAATTTTTGTGTAGTTGTTTTGAAGCTTTTCAAGCACTTACTGCTCAATTTCACTGGCTGAAAATAAGAATAAATACAAGAGGGAAAAACATGAAGTGTCCTGAAACAATTCTTAATTTTTAAACATCACTGGGACAATTGTTGAAAAACACTCATAGATTGTATGTCATGCTATAGTAATCAGGCCTCAATATCATGGGACCAATACTCCTCAAATAATAAAAATATAACTAATGATGCTGAAAAGTTTACTCATAAAAAGCGGACAATTTTTATAATCCAAATAAAAGTTTCACTACTACCAGACCATTTAAATGACACCCAAATCAGAAATGTGCTAGCCACTAGAAACATAGGAGGACACTTTTCCACTGATACTTGGCATTTGGCATCAAAGGCAGTCCTCTGTAGATCTGATATTAAAACTTGTCAGGAGCAAAACCAAATTGTAAAAGATCCAAAACAAGAAATGGTTATTACTATGACTCTTTTGAATGGCATGTGGACTTTCTTCAAACACAAGTCCTTTTGATATAAATGGAATATTAAAGCGAAAGTGTGAGGTGTCAAACAGGTCTAAACACATTCGAAATGAAATACTATTAGCTTAGCACCGTTAGCCACCTGAAATAAATGGCTGTTGAAGAGTGATGAAACCTAAGTGATGTCAGTATTTGGATTCCACTTTGGAAGCATTCACCATCGTTCCAATCCAGAATCGAGACTCCTCTAACAACAGCTCCGGGGCAGTAGGAAAGCAAGGTCCATGGGGAGACCAGGTCAGCGTTAAGACTCAATCTTAAAAAAGGAAAATAAATGAACTCTACGACATATATCCGCACGTAACTTTGATGGACAATGGCTATGAACAATCCATTCTGTTCTCTTTTCCCTCCCCCATCTCACCATTTCAAAAATAATTTGCCTTCAAAAGCATGTCAGTAAATCTGCAAGCTTTAAACTAATAGCAACCATGTGCCCCATGTGTTTGCCAGATTCATTTTTTATGACGTATAGTCCTCCGCATTAAAATCAACGAATTTTTGATAAAGAAAGTAATGAAAAGAAATCAAAAGAATCCATTCCAAAAACTTCACGCCTCTCAACCCCAACACAGGACTGAATTATTAAACCTGGTCACTTAATGAAATTGGAGTTGTGAGCTCCAGTTAGACGCACCTGTAAATGGTAAGAAAGATGTCCGAAGTTTCAGTTGATTGAGAGTACAAAATGTTTTCAAGCCTGATAGTTTTAAGCTAAACACCAAAAATTACAGACTTCACACTTTTAAGTTCTGTCCTTCATATTTAAAAAAAAAAGTTTTATAAAGATTTCAAAAGAGAATGTTTCTGATATCCATACATTTCTATAACTGCAAGTGAAATGATATTAAGACCAGAAAATAAGAATCCTACTTTAGAACATATAAAATCTACATAACTGGTTCTACTCATCAGAACACCCTTGTGGCTACAGAAATACCCATAGCAGAATTGTTTAATCTCCAGGTAATCCCACACCCTCCTGTAAGGAGAAATACATCTTACATTTCAATATCTGCTCTCTTGTTTTTATTCTAAACGGGTTTTTCAAGGACAGAATGCTTAAAGTTTTCCATTCAGTTTTGGTCTCTAAAAATAACTTCCAATTTTCCCTGTGCAACCAATGCGTTATTACAAAATAAAAAGTACTAAAAATGAAAGCTTAATAAGCTTCAAAACAAAAACAAAAAAATAACACTAGAGTGTGGCAGGGAAGGTAAAAAAAGAAAGTCTGAACTAAGGTCCCTAAGAATGAGTCCTCTACTCAGGGTTCCACAGAAACGCCAAATCACGCCAAAACAATGCACACTCCACGAACAAACACACACTATGAAAATGATGAACTAATGAATGGTATTAAGAAACAGAAAGGAAAATCTGGGAGGAATGAAGGTGTGTGTTATTATCTTTTAAAAATCAAGAACTGGTCTAACATCTAGGTAATGTATTTGTATAAATTCTTATTTTTAAACTCACCTGATTCATTTTCAATTCCTGTTGTGTTCTGAAAAGATACACACAACAAAGAAACTTCTTTGATTACATGAGCCCTAAAAAGAAAAACAGACAATTGTGATATGTACCTGCCTACAAATTTACAGTGATTTAAAACTACATACAGAACTGTAGAGTTTGCTCAAAGGGCTATTCATAAAGCAACTCCATGCCAGATCAACTTCAATATATGCTGAGAACTTACTTTGCAGATTTATTATCTACAATAAAATAGATGTCTTACTATTCTTTACTGAGGCTTCATTGTACTCTACAATTGAGAGCAGACTCATTAGAATGACATCAAATTTTTGCTTTGGAACTGAATCATCCCTAAGAAGAAATAAATTAGCTTTGTTAACAGAAACACAAAGCAGTGCTGAGTAACTTATTATGCAATGTAAATGTTCTTCTTTTACTTATATCAATACTGTGTTGAATACAAACACAATTAGACCCCTATTTTCAAGTTCCTGAAGTAGAAAGGTGGATTTACTAACATTTCCATGGAGAGTTCTCTTTCAGGAAAAGAATGAAAACTTTGAAGTAAAATGCCAATGTTTTAATAAAAGCTGTTTGTAAAGACCTACACTTATTCCTTTAAAATTTTTCTTCAATTTATTCATAGTGTAGTAACAAGAAGACAAAATCATTTCTTGGAAATGCAAACGACGTACCTGTCTCTAGATAACTTATGAAGATGGTCCTTTCTGCAACGTTCTCTCTTAGGAGTCATTTGATGTCATTCATAATATATGAAAATCATGAGAGTAGCACTTCCACTGTAATATTCTTGTTTTCAGCATGTATACATACACATCATTAAGCATAATTCTATTTCTTCACGAATTTACCTATATTTATGTTTCCTTCCTAGACCCACAAGACTCTGCTCACATTGTAACTTCATGTTTTAACTGCTAATAAACCAAAGAAAGTATAATTCAGGGACATTATTCGCCCGAGAATATACCTGCCACTGGGCAGATAGCCTGCCCACTATCCTAAAGAATAGTGCTTTGACGTTTCACCCCATTTCATTAATATGGATCGTTTTGGGTTTTTTTCCTTGAGCTCTTTAACCACACTCACCTGGATCACCTTTAACAAAGGCACTAGATTTAAGCTAGGGCCTGGTCACCTGAACTGGTTTTTATTCATAACTGGCACAGGGAATGTATTTGATAACTTGGAATTTGTTAGAGAGCTCAGCGCTATACAAATATAAACTTTTATGAAGTAAATACTCAGTGAATACAATTTCAGAAAACTGGTGGTTAACCCATGAAGTCCATTCCTTTAAATTTTAACATTAAGCATCTTTCTCACATATTTTTAACATGTCCTTCCTTAGTATATACATCCTTTATTGAATATAATCCATCCTTTTCTATGAGACTTGAAATCATTATAAAGTTTAAAATGTGTATTTGTCAAACAGCGATGAGATTAGTGGCCCCTGAGGCGTGCACGCCCGACCCCCTCTACCAAATGCCTACTGACAGCCGTACAATTCCACCAGGAGGACCCTGTGTGACACCTTAGGGCCCCAGAAGTGAATGAAATGGCAGGGGTTTCATCTGCCCTCTCACTAAACTTTCAGAGGTGGATTTACTAACGTTGGCCACGAAGAGTTCGCTTTGAGAAAAAACCTGCAGTAAAAAGCAAATGTTCTAAAAAAAAAAAAAAGCAAATGTTCTAATGAAACAGATCTTTGGAAAGATGCTTTATCATTTCCTTTGGTTTGTCTTTTCCTTCTCACAAGAATCATCGGTATCATTTCTGAAGCTTCTTCTAAGACTGGCAGGCACTGTGCTACCGTCAAATAAATCAGCTCTGTCAATTTTCACAAGGTTAGTCTCTAACGACACAGACTCAAGGAAGTTAAGGTAACTCCGCCACAGTCTCATAATTTTGGTGCCTGCTATGGCTTCTTAACCATATTTCACCAGCTTCTTACTCTTGCCTCACCTTGGACCTACTATGCGCCAGGCTCTGCTTTTGAACAGTGAGCACACGGATCCCTGCCCTCTCAGGAAGGAGACCACAGGAAACAAATAAGCAAGTAAAATGTGCAGTAAGTCAGATAATGAAAGTGCTTTAGAGAAAAACGGAGAGGCACGTGGAGAGGAAGGACAGGGAGACAGGGGTTATAAACTGTCTCTATCTCATTGCCTGTGAATCCATCAGTATGGTCAGAGAAGGCCTCACTGAGAAGGGACACCTGCTAAAAGCTGGAAGGAGAAGAGCTGAGAGTCAGGAAGGGATGCGGGAGGAGCATCATAAGGGAGTAAGACTGTACACAGTAGACGAGAGGCCTAGTGCAGGAGGTGATGGTACAGGGCGGAGAGGGGAACAGGGGAGGCAGATTTAAGCACAGGCTTTGCAAGGTAAGCGCTGTTCACCAGAATGGCTATAGCTTTTCCAACCAGAGATGGAAAGCCACTGGGAGGCTTAAGGTGGCAGAAGTGACCTAGTGTGACTTAGATTTAAAAAGAGACTGTAAGGGGGTAGGGTGGAAGCAAGCAGACCTCTTAGGAGGCTAATGCCCCAATATAGGCAAGAGATGATAGTGCCTTGGCCCAGGTAGCAGAGGAGATATGAGAAGTCATTGGATCCTGGATCTATTTTTAAAATAGAGTCCCCAGGATTTGCTGCCAGATTCGATACTATGTATGAAAAAAAAGAAAGGAAGTGAAGGATGACACCAGGGTTTTTATCCTAAGGACATGGAAGAATGGAGCTGCCATTTTCTGAGATGCTGCCTCCTTCTTTCCATCTGCTTTTCATCTGTTTTTCCCTCTTTATTTAAAACATCTTCCCTTCCTTTTCCTCCCGTTTTGTAGTTGCTGGCTCACAGGCACAAACCAAACCACTTAGATACTGTGACATCTAAAAATGAATAACTAAAATATTAAAGTAATGGAAACATCTTAGTCTTTCATTTATCTCAATGAATCTTTTTCTTAATAAAAAAGTTACAATATAATTCAGATATTAATAATCTTCTCTCTGACTTTCTACACTGTCTGTTCCCTCTCTGTCCAAATAGGAATGCACCCATCATTTCTTTCCAGACTAGAGGATCTTAACACCTCTTTCTTTAAGGGTTCACAATGAGCCTGTATGCTTAGAGCCTCCTCTCCATCACTTCTAATCCTAATTGCTAAAAACCAGACCCTCATTTTTTTTTCTTTCTCCCTCGTGACTCACAACACTGTCAAATTATATAATCTAAAATATTTTACAATAATCAAAAACAATGCAAATCTGACACTGACTTCTCAAATGATATTTTAAATTAGATTTATTAAACTATACTAAAAACAAGGGATGTTACAAGAAAAGAACTGAGACTTTAGCAGTCTCTCTCAACAGAGGACCACTGCATTTTGAGCTGGAGAGCTCTTGTGCAGGACCGTCCCCCCTTCCATTAAGGCCACTCAGCACTGCCCTGCGTAATCAATGCCAGCAGTCCCTCCGAGCATTCTGACAGCCAAAAATACCTACACACATCCCCAGATACCCTCCCAGTGGAGAACCTCTGAACTGTAGTAATCATGTACTAGCTACAATATGATAATATATTTTAGAGCAACTATAGATTCTAAACACTGTCATTGGAATAACTTCCTTAAGGTTCCTCCAGGATTGCAAAACCCCTGTGGAAGTGCGTGGCAATTCTACGTACCTTTCATATTCAGTGTTGACTTCAATAGCATTGATTTATGTACCCCGTTACCTAACTCAGATATCTCAAGGTCTAAGTTTTATCAAATGTGAGAACTTGAAGTATCAATCCTATCAGTGTAGAAGCAGAGAGAAATCTTTCCACACCTATCACCAAAACTTAATAATTCTATCAAACTTTAAAAAATGCTTAATAATTAAGTGCCTTCAGTTTTCCAATGGTAAATAACAAAAATCTTAAAATCCCTAGGACTTCTCTGACCCTGGATTCTGTCTTAGTTTCTTTTTTGGATTTCTATGCCTGACCAAATCTTCTTTAGTATGTCTACATTTCCCTTCTATTCTACCTGTTGACGTTTTTCAGATAAAGTATATTAGACAGATATACAAATTTAGAGCATGTGAATTTCTATCACCAACTATACTTTACTAACAGCATACACTCTTACAAAACTAAGAGCTTGATCTTGATTTTACAGATCCAAGGTTTTAATAATATACACGTACTTAACTTTTCAAGATACTGCTTTCAATTTCTAGGGCAAATCTTCATTACAAATATTTAGCTTAATAATATCATAAAGATGATTTGATTATACACGATCAGTATGAATACAGCAACAATAAAATAATTAGGGTCTTTATTCAAATGCCAGTCCCTTAGAAAGTCAAGACAACCTCAGCAACTGTTAAGCTGCTGTCATCTGACATGGAGGCCAGAGACCAGAAAATCTAGAAATATGCAGGAAACCCCATAGAAATATGCAGTCCCAGGGTCAGACCGGCTCTGCAGCCCCAGCCATACCTCTATCACCCATCCTCTGAGATAAGGCAGATTAAAAAAAAGATAGACACAAACTAACATTAATGCAATACGTCTAACACGTCAACCTGTCGTATCTGTCCTTTGCAGACTTGTGAAGCCTACAAAACTATATGAAAAACCTTTAAAGAAAAAGCAATAGCAGATTCTTTAAGATTAGTTTAAGTCTGGGAGGAAAGGGAAAGAATTAGGAAAATAATTATTTGATTCGCATATTCACCTATAAGTTACTGATAATTACTTTACAATTATTCTTTTGAATCAGTTTAGATCTTTTGGGCTATTTGGAAGATAATCAAATTTGCAACATTCACTTAGCGGTCACTAATATTATAATTATACTCTTAGATTACAAAAAAATCCCACATTGTAACATCAAGACTCAGAAGAAACTAACTTTTAAGATTCAGGAAGCAACACATAGCTTACGGACAAAGAGTAAAACAGAAATAAGAGAACTAGCATGACTGTATCAAAAGTTTTTAAATCATAAATACACTGAAAAATGAACTAGATGCCAAAAAAAAGTTTTAAAAATATCACTTTGTAAAAGGAGTCTTGGAAAGTTTATGACCTACAGAAGAAAAATTATTCTAAAACTAATCACTACATAAAGTAGATCTCTCATCGTAAATGAATATCATTGTAGTAAACACAGAGATGATTAAGCTTTTTGCGGAGTAGATTTACAGTGCTTAACACTGGTAGATTTACAGTGTTTAATGCTGATCTCAGCTTTCTCAACCAAAAGATTCTTGCAATCCAGAAACTTCTAGAAAAATAATCAAAATATCTAAATTACGCCAACTTCTCAAACACAGTTTTTATTAACAAACACAGCTGATGTACTCACTATAAAAAACTACCATTCATAATTCCTACCAGAAGAATGGAATCACCAAGTTACAATCTATAAACTCTAGCTATCAATATGAAAACTTTTAGCATCTATTCGTTGGATTAAGCAGAAGCACATAATTCATAAATACTGAATCTGCCTAGGAATTTGCTAAGTGAAAAAATCATTCATTTTCCTTTTCTGAAATAATATATAAATTTCACAAGAATAATCATCCAGAACATCCAGTTTCACACTGAAAAATATACCCCCAACTTTCCTTTTAAAAAGCAGACTATATCACCAAATTAAATAAGCTAAAGTGGAAAAAATCAAAACTGGTATGTTTATCATTTTCAGCATAAGGAGTCTCTGTGTGTGTGTGTGTGTGTGTGTGTGTGTGTGTGTGTGTAAAGAGACTGAGAATACGGCAAAGATTTGGTCATTCTTTGGTAAATCAGAGAATATGAACTCTTACTGCTTTAAACGGCTCGTGTTTCTTACCCTCTAGAATGATTTCCACCCAAGGCAAAAGGCAATGCTATAACAAAGCATATCACACAGAGGAATTTCCCCACCTAAAGTGTATATTAAGAGATACAAAGACAACTGGATGCTCACAAATAAACCAGTGATTTCTCCCATTTCAATAAACTGGTTTCCTCAATGAGGCCCAGAATACCACAGACAAATATCCCAGAGCCTGATTCCCCAAATTCATAGAGCAGTGTCCTGACACCAACCTAAATAAGGAAGCAGAGTTTAGAGAATTTACTCCAGGTGAGAGAATTCGATATTGACAACACAGTTTCCACAGAACTGAGGGGAAAACCAGAAGGTCCGCTGTTCTGAATGGCTTCAGAGCCACAAAGCTCCAGTGAGACAACGAGGTTGATTAGAGTTTTTGTTTGAAACATCTAAGTTAAACAACACCACAATAGAATGTTAAATAAGAGACCAGCAGATAAACTAGGAGAGTACTGTAAATCCAAATTTAGATTATGGCACTTCAGGGTATTTTTCTTCCCCTAGAATATCTCTCCTTCACCTGAAAACAAAAAAAAAAATTAAAAGGAAATTTTTCAAAAAACACTGCTCCAAGCATCCACTAATAAAGAGCTAGCTTAGCAATAAATGTATAGCAATTGCTGATTATTTATCATTTACCTGGTGATCTTATGGATGGCTACTATTATACGCTCTCCCTATTCTTTTGACTAAATGTATACATCTATGTCATTATATTACGCTGAACGTTTAATTTATTACATCAAAAATTTCAGGTTTTGTTTAGGGTTTCTACGGTAATTCTACAAATGCTTTCCATTTTTCCATCTTTCCAGCCAGTCCCTGCTGTCTGATGAGAACTGCACAGATTCAAGATCATTATCACAACTCCCATCTCTCCCCAGAAAAGGACAGCTGAACCAACTGTTGACTGTATAATCTACAAAACAGCATTAAACTCAAAGAAGTTCCTATGAAATGATACTTTTCTAACATTTTCCCTATGTTAGATGTGTAAAAACTTTAAATTATTATAAAAGGAAAATTAAGTCGATTCTTTCCTAACACTCAAATGCCAAGCTTCCAAATCAAACACAAATTTTCTAAAAGCAAGATGCCCCATGATAGTTCACTTCACAATTCCCAAAATAAAATGAGTTCTCAACTGACCCCTTTGAGTTATTTTTCTTCTACTGGAGTTGCCAAAGCAGATGTTACTTATGTGATTAAACATTTAAAATTGAGAGATTTTCAAGAACCCCCAAAATACTTCTGAATCTCCTTTAAAAGGGAAGAAGGCTTCAGTAACGTGAGGCTCTTGTCCCGGCTCTCAAGTATGCACTTTCTCACTTTCTGAGCGTTAATACAGTCACCTTGCAAGTGGCTGCTCAGGGCTTTTTTGGTTTTTCCTACACGATAAAATACATAGGAAAACTCACCCTCCACAAACTACACATAAATGACAAGGAGGCTTCCGAAATTCGTAAGTGAATAACATAGAGCAAAATCACAAGTTACACCAGATAAAGTGACAACTTAAACTATATTTCACTAAGATGCCGGGCTCACAATCACCACAAGATTCTAGGGGTCTTCTCCCAAGAGTTTATTATTATTTTGGTAGGGAGTGACTCTTCTACTTTAAATAAAACTGAGGTTTGGAGCCTATCCTCTAAATATGTAACTATTCCTGTTCTCAAGAGCATTTTAAAATAACAGCAACACCTACTGTTTGCAGAGCAATGTCTGTGTACTGCTCTACAGTTTAAGAAGCTCTGCACACACATGAATTTTTGTTGTTTAAAGGGAAGGATGCTTCCTCAAAATAAATTATTCGTGGTTCTCGTTTCAAGGTAAAGAGGAATGCCCGCCCCCCATGTATGATACAGAGGATGAGAGACAAGCCCTCGGTGCCATCTGCTATAGTAAGCCAGCCAGTGCCACTCAAGTGAGGGTGTGTGCAGAGCAGTGATAGGCTACATGGGATAGTTCCAGGGGCGTTTAAGTGCCAGGTTAAAAGTAAACTTGGCCTGTGGGTAACGTTCCCCAGGTAGTGAGGGAGGAGTTATTATCCACCAGCCTCCCTCCTGACCCACTCCACAGGCCCTGAGGGTCTTCAGAGAAAGACCGAAGAGGGATTACTTAAAAGCAGAGCCGGTGAACGTACGCAGGCAGGCGGCCAGGGAAAGAGCCTGCTTTCAGAACTGCCCATCAGCAAGGCAGCTTCAGCCACCTAGGGTGGGCAACGTGCCCCAGAGGAGTTTCTGACTGAGAAGGGCCACAAACAAAGCAATGCCTAACAGTTTAGGAAGGTTAAATTGATAGGAAAGAGTGAGGAGGCAGGAGACGAAAGGGCAGCCAGAAAGACTGGGGCCAGGCAAGCCGGTTAAGAATCTGGATGATGAGCGATAAAGGTTTGAAACACAGATGATAGCTGAAAAGAAACAAAAAATATGACTAGCCCTGCAGAGGAAGAATGAACAGAATGTGTTTTCTAACTGAACAGGAGGTAAAAAGAGATGGTGAAGATGAGTTCAAAATCCGGAATGTGACTGACAAGAAGAATGTGTATATTTTAAAGACAGGGCAGCCAGCAGTAGGGATGGTATTTAAGTGGAAGGTGGTGAGCTCCATTTTAGAGACTCCGAGGAGAGGCCAGACATTCAGGGGAAGCTGCATCCATCAAACAGGGGAAAAAAGTCCCACCACAGACTGCCTTCAAGGTGGGGGACAGAGATTGAGAAGTCTTCAGCCACAAGGGGGTGCCTAGGGACAGAGGAAATCGCCAAGAGAAAAAATATCCAGAGAGAAGAGTAGAAGATGAAGGACTGGGCTTGGTGCAAGGCGTGGGAAAAACTAGGAAAAAGAGTCGCCCCTCCACCATGTTCAGCAGGGGGAGGATGGGATAGGCCAAAAACCTTTAGGACTCAGAGGTAACTTGGAAGTGTTTCTCTTGAAAATAACTGTGCCATGTTATCCCTCAATACCTATTACATTAAACAGGTATCTAAGAAAAACGCTATTAATGTTTCTGAGGAACCTAAAGTATCTCAAATTGCTCATATTCACCTATTCTTCTTAAAACATCCCAGGAAAAGACAGAAATAATCACTGTCCACACTTTTCAAACAGGAAGAAGAGAGAGAGGATGACTGTCCTACCCCTACCACTGCCAGAAACAACGAAGTCCCTGCACTTGATCTGTGAGACAGTTTACCCTGTATATCGAGGTAGCGCTCAAATAAATTACCAGGGAATTGCACTGATACAATATTTATCTCCCAAAACAAGTGACCTGACCTGCTCAATAACCTCTAACAGAGGTAACAGACCTTCACAATGAAGAATCTAAATTCATTCCAAGAGTCCTTCTTTTTAAAATTCCTACTTTTAGATGTACTTCAAAATTAGGCCTTTCAGAATTACGGCAAAGTCCCTAAAATAAGACTCACGGAATGGGAAACATTTAGAATCTCGTTTTTATACTGATACTCCAATTTATGCCTAATTTACACTGCCTTAATAAGGTCTTATGAAATGTGCAGAATTCATACTGGTATATAAGGGTTTGGTGATTCTCACAATTCTTTTCAAACACTGATGGCATCATTTAAATTATTTGAAAATGCCACAGAATTTTCCCACCAGAGTTTAATGAAGTCTTAGTGGAACTACTCATACGCACATGTAAAATCTGTAAGTTTCGCCAATTTCCAGACATGCTGTCCACCGTAATCAAACTAACAGTTGCACTTAGCTTTCCACATTTCAGGCAAACTGTGCCAAGAAGTAATTTAGCTCTTCCAAAGCAAAGCCTATCATATGATTTATTGCAAGAGCTACAAAATACGTTTTTCACCAAAATGGCTGGCAAATATATAAGTATTCAATGAAACCTCCTTTATTGCATGTTCCAAAGGACTAATAAATGAAAACAGAGTAGATGACGTGAACCAAGACCCTAAGAATAAATATTATATAGTACTGAGAAAAATATTATAAGTATAATTCACTCCAAATGAACCAGATTTATTACATACAATAACTCTAATACATGCTTCAGGGAAGCCAGGGTGGGGAATGAAAGGCATTCTCTTTAAGAAAGAATATTTAAATGACACATGCATTCATCCCAGTGCATGAATGTGATTCTGTACATTCAGATATTCTGTAATTCAGAAAACCACCCCATTACCAAATGCAGTCCAAGAGTACGTCTCTTTCTTTCTGCTTTATTTATCTGTTAAGTTCTAAATTACTCATTATTATTATTATTACTATTACTACTGATTAAATATTACTTATGCCATGATAAAATTTCAGTCTATACTATCTGTTCTTTTAAATAATTCAAATAAAGATTTGACAACTTATACTTTTTTTCCCCAGGGGAAGTTGCATGTTTGCCATAAAGATCAATAACCTATCTCTAAATTATAAAGTAATAAAGTTAGTAAGCACTTCAAAAGTAAACTTTATTTCTTCAGGACAAATTTATCACTTTCAGTGCATAACCCTGAACTGGTGGTTTAAAAAAAGAAAGATTCTAGAAAAACTAGACTTCTATCATCAGTTTTTAAGGGGTTGCTTCACTAAGTCTCATTTTCTAGGAGAAAAGACCATTGTTTCCGCGTTATTCAGTATAACAGACCACAAGCTTAAATTATTCACCAGGTATCAACTCTATGCAAATTTATTTAAAATTCCTAATAATTTAACCTACATACTGGGAACACTGATCCTATGTCATGAAAACTCCTCCGTAGTTTCCAGGTTACCTCACGTTGCTTTACCTCTTGCCACGAAAGGGACGCCAAAGCAAAATTTCTGAAAGTGACCGTTCAACAAAGTCATAAAACCAAACTCAGGAAAGAACTTCCGCAGTAGGTTCATTCCCTGGCTTCAGTGGGGACTTGAGGTTAACCATGCGTTGAATAGTATATTCTTCCAGTTCTGTGACTACAGAGATCCCATAAACCGCTTCAATGATTTAACCACCCAGTCTGATGGACCTTCCTTTAATGCAGTGGCTGTGAACTGGGGCGATTTTGCCCCCCCAAGGGACGGACATCTGGTAACGCCTGGAGACTCTGTCGACTGTCACACCTGGCGG
The DNA here is from genome assembly GCF_028021215.1 of Eschrichtius robustus. NCBI lineage: Eukaryota > Metazoa > Chordata > Mammalia > Artiodactyla > Eschrichtiidae > Eschrichtius > Eschrichtius robustus. The sequence continues at coordinate 10,543,226 of NC_090826.1, read as the reverse complement.
AGGTGCCACTGGCATCTGGGGGGGTAGAGGTTAGGGGTGCTGCCAAACGTCCTACAAGGTACAGGTCAGCCCACACAAATTACCCAACCCCAAAGCCAACCATGTTGAGGCCAAGAAACCCTGCTTTAGTGGAACCTAAGTACTGCCTTCAGATGATTTCATCGGCTCTAACTATAAGCAACTAACTTCAAAAGTAAAGAGCCGGAACAGGACCCCAGACCTCTCACCAAGTGCTGGGAGGAGCACAGCGTAACTGAGGCGCTCCAGGCAGAGGGCACAGCCCCGGACACACGTCAGCAGCGTCAGTAGCAGTCTCTGTCGGGCAACATCCCCATCATTTGGAAACTCCCTGGATCTACACATTGCCACGCAAGCTTGACAATTTTCCCCTGCTGTCCACCTACTCCCTTTTCAGTCCCCACTGTGGAGTTTTCTAGTGCAGCCCACAGGCTTTTTTTCTTCTGCATGGGGATTAAAAATAGCATGAAAAGCAAGTCAGAAGACATGAAAATAGTAAATAACCCAAGGTGCTTTCCATCCCGGAAAGTCTATGATTTAACAGGACTCAAAAGGTTTGTAAATCAGATCTGGAACTTGAAAAGAGATGGGCAGCTTAAAGAAACAGTCCCATGAATAAATAAACATCTAACGTAAAATAATCATCAAAAGAATATTCGTGCAGATATATGTATGTAACTGCACAGACCCGGCTGAGGGAGGAGAATAAAAGGGAGCTGAAATGGAGTGCTATTTCTTAAAACTGCATTGGCAGGAAAAATGCGTGTTTAGAGGCTAAAAAACAGAACTTACATTCTCACGTATCTTAAAAGATGACAGAACTTTAAAATTCACAATAGAAAAACCTTTTAAACAAATCTTAACGAAAAGAAAATCTCAGGCTATAGAAACCTTACTGATCAATACAGAATTGATAAATAAATTATGGCCAGTGCATATATGACATGGCCATTAAAAATCATATTGAAGAAGATTCAGTGGCTTGGATATATGCTCACAATATCATAAGGGAAGACAAAGAGTATATATGATATCAATACTGTAGAAAACGTAAATATATAGAAGTGAATAAATATATACAAGGAAAGAAATACACTCATGCACACCAAGAGAGACAGGAAGGGGGAGGACGTCTGCCAAAATGTTCACAGTGGTTATCTGAGGAGTGGGAAGGGAATGGCTGATTTCTATTCCTTCTTTGTGTTTTTCTCCATTCTCAAATTGTCCTACAGTGAGAATCTTTTGTTACATTTTGTACTTACAAAACGAATATCAATACATTATTACAAATTTATACCGAATTGTTTCAGGAACTGGCCACAAAATGAGAAAAAACCAATGTGAATGTGCCAACTTTTCAATGAAAGAAACCACCTTCAGAATCAACAAAAGCGAACCTCTATTGAGCGTTATGATTACGTGCCTGGCACTTTTCTAACCACTTCAAATGTATTAACTTATTTAAACCAAACCAAAAAAGATGTGTAAAAAGAGCTCTGGAATACCAGAAGCTGTGAACAAATGTTAGTCCCACTATGAATTTCAATCTCAGTTTCCATTGCTTGAAATGAGGGAGTCGGACGATCTTTAAAGGTCCTCTCAAGGCTACACTGAGATTCTACATGTAAAAGAATGTGGGCAAATGAGTGTAAGTTAGCTTCTGGAGAATGAAGGGGCAGCTGCATGCCATCTCAAAAGCAAGACCCTACTAAAAAGGAACATACGATATGTCTCTCAGTTCCCCCTCCTCAATATTTGTACAGCACATTTCATAACATGTTAAAAAAACAAAAACAACCAACGTTTAAAGGCCTACATTTCCCCAATACTTGCACACAACTGATCAAACGGAGATGAAGTCTGGCATCTTAAGAGAATCACTGAAAGGTTCCGTTTGTTAAACACGGTGGTTGCTTTTCTGTAGTAAACAAAAACTTTAAGAAACATTTTAATCGCCTTCTGGGTAGGACCTTTTTAGTGTCTTGATTAGAGGGATTTAAAGACTTAACTGGGATTCACCAAACGGCGTTCCACCTCTGAAATAAAACCAAAACCCCAACGCAACGCTGAACGGAAGATGAGGGGTCAGCATGCGTGTCCTCTCTGGGGAAATTACAGCTGCGTAGTTGAGGGAACGTGGGCTTCCCGGGTCGATGTGGGGTTATTCCCGGTTCAGCGGTTCACGTGTGGGTCGGGAGCAACCACGGAGGTGTGCGAAAGACGCTGACCTGTTTGGTCTACTTCGTGTCTCACTTGAAACCATCAAAAAACAGGTTCGTGGGTATCTTTGGTAACAAAATGAGTAAGAGAGAACTGCACGTCTGTTAAAAATAAAAACACCGGTGGGTCTACGATGGGATTACCGAGGGAGAACACTCCCAGGCTTAAACCACACTTTGTGGATTGAGGAAACACAAAGACGCGAGACACAAATTCAGAACGCAAGTGTGAGAGACACGTTCGGCTGCAACACAAAAAAGAGAAGCAAGACGACTTGAAATTGGAACGGCCCTGGGACCCGCGGGCGCCCGGGGTCCCGCTGGAGTCGCAGCCGCCCGCCCGGCGCCGCCGCCCCGCAGCCCACACGCGTCCTCCCCGCGGGGCGCGCGGCAAACCAACAGCGACAAAGCGGACCCCACTACTTCCCGGCGCCGGGCCCCAAGGCCGGGCCGGGGTGCTCGTCGCGGGACGGACTGACCCCGGACCGCCACCGGGCTGCCGGCGGGACGCGCCTCGTTCCGGGGCCCCCGCGGGCGCGGGACACCGGAACCTCGGAAGGGGCGCGCCCGCTGGCCCGCCCGGGTCCCCGGCGTGTCGCCCCTGCCGCCTCGCTCCTCGCGGGCAGGAACGGGAGTCCCGGCGCCGAGCCCGCCGCCGTCCCGGAAGCCACCCGCCCCGGCCGCCTCTTACCTGCGCCCGCCGCGCCCCGCGCCTCACAGTGCCGAGAGCCGCCGCCCGAGCCGCCGCCGCCCCTCCGCCGGCCCAGGAGCCCGCGGCCGTGCCGCCGCCATCTTGGCTCCGGTCGGAAGTGACGTCGGTTGGCGCCGGCCGCACGGCCTCGGGGACCCGCTCTACCCGCGCGGTAGTCTAGGGCCGCGACCCCCGGCTGAGCAGACGCCAACGCGCCGCTGCCGGAGGGCCCAGACCCGGGCCGCACACACCTCGAGGGCCCGTACCCGAGCCGCCGTGGTTCAGAGGCGTGTTTGCCCCGGGGCCCCGACCTCTGTTCTCGCGGGCTCGACGACCTGGGCCGCACGGGCCGCGACGCGCGCCATCCTCACGGGACCCCGCGGACCCCAGCGGTCAGCGCCGGGGCTCGCCACCACCAGTCTGCCCGCGCCAAAGGCTTGGGATTCTGCGCGATCGAAAGTTACTGCAAGAACCCACAGCCCTTAATAAAAGGCGGAGGGCGAAGGAAAATGGGTTCATCACTACGTCCCTGTCAAATGAGTAAACACAGACCCCATTTTTCGCTCTTCCCTAAACGACCAGTCTAGCCTCCCCCCAAAAAGATCCAGCTCCAAGAGGGTGGATGCAGCTGGGTTTATTTGCTCATTCATTACAAACAAGTGTTTCTTGCCTGCCCGCCATGTGTCTAGCACTGTGCTACGTGCTGGGGCTACAGCACAAAACATGACATTGGCCTTGTCCTTGCGGAACTTATGATTTACAAACGAGGAAGCCAATAGACAGCCTGGGTGACAACGAATGACTGCTCTCATGGAGATGAACGGGGTTGAGTTGGAGATGTCTGTTTCGATATCCAAGGAGCCATGTGTATCAGACATCTAGCAGGGGCAAGGAGTCTGAAGTGGGGGAGAGAGGTGCAGGCTGGAGATGAGATAGAAAGTTGGGGGTCTGTCGCGTATGGATGGTATTTAAAGCCATGACCGCTTCAAGATAAAGCCTTGAGAATGAAAGCAGGAAGAATCTAAATGAAATGGGTGACATTAGACTCCGTGGAAAGGCCCCACCGTAAGGAGGAGACACAGTAAAGCGCAGTTACTCTTTGGAAACTTTTGAAGGAGCACACAAATCCGTTTATGTAATTAGGGTTTAATTTTAAGAAAACATGGTGAGTCAAGACGTATTATCATCTTACTGTGAAGGGATGGTGCTAACGACCTGGTCAGGTATAGTGAACAAATGAAGATAATCTCATCAGATAAATTTTTATCAAGGTCTTAAAAAGTGACAGGGTCAGCGCAGAGCCTAAGAAAAAAATAAAATCAGACCTCAAGCGTTTACTTATTTCTTCCACTGATATTCAAGGGAAAGAGACCCTAGATTTAAGAGATACTTGCATGCATGTCACTAAAAGTGTGTACTCTGCTGTGGATCAGAGCAGACATCAGACTTTTCCATCCCTTACCTAAATCAGTGCCTCCCAACATGATCCATGCATCGAAATTACTTGGAGTATCTGAAAAAAAAAAAAAAAGAAAGTGAGGGAGACTCGACCGTTCCATCCACAATCAAAACACCGATGTACAAATCAAAAACCTTTTTAAAAAAGCTGTATGCCACGTGGCATTCAATAGAATGCAAAGGAAAATAAAGGAACATTAAGCTAGAAGTGACACAGTGAACCAGAACATGTACTACATAGCATCATGCCAAGAGATGGTTGACAGAGTAGTCAGTGGTTGTCCTCCCTGTCATTAATCTAAAATGACTGGGGGTTTTAGTTTTCTGTAGCTCTTGCAGCAAATTACCGCAAACTGGGTGGCTTAAAACACCAGAAATATTGGGTTGGCCAAAAGGATCATTCGGGTTTTTCCATAGCATCTTACGGAAAAACCCGAATGAACTTTTTGGCCAACTCAATATATTCTCTCACAGTTCTAGAGGCCAAAAGTCCGAAATCAGTGTCACTGGGCCAAAAATCAAGGCATCAGCAGGACCACACTCCCTCTGGAGGCTCTAGGGGAGAATCTTTACTTGCCTCGTCCAGCTACTAGTTGTTGCTGCCAGCGTTCCTAGACTTGTGGCTGCATCAGTCTTCAAGGCCAGCATCTTTAACTCTCTGCTCCATCTTCACATCACCTTCTCCTCTGTGTGTGGTTGGATTTCCCTCTACCCTCCTCTTCTAGGGAAACATGTAATTGCATCTGGGACCCACCCAGGTAATCCAAGATCATCCCCTCATCTCAAGATCCTTCACTTAATCACATCTGCAAAAACCTCTTTCCATAGGGGACTAGGACGTAAACATATCTTTAGGGGCCATTATTTAGCCTGCTACACTGAGTATATCTTCAGCTCTCCTAAATTCCCCCCTTCATCAGCCATCGTTTATTTTTCATCTGCATATGTTTCTTGAACATTTTATATTTTTCAACTTGTGCCACTGCTCAGGATAAATAATTATATATATTTTGTCAACTTAATCCAAAAAAGATACGAACTATTGATAATACAATGTGATTTCATGAATGTTTTTATTATCTGATATGCTAAATATTACTCTTTTGTCTCTTTGAAAAGGTGAAAGATATTGCTAAAGGATGAGGGAAGGATTTTGAGACAATTCATCACATCTCATGGGCCATTTCTGTATTAGAGGGATGGAAATATAAAAAGCACTCTTTGTCTGGAGCTACAACGGGGATGAAACTCCATTTTACACAGATACATCTAGCACAGGTCCCGGCCAGTTTTGTACCTTGGCATGACGTACCATTACAGCGGACAATCATCACGATTCATCATCCCGGTACCCAGAACAGTGTCTGGCATGTAACAAACGCTACATAGATATTTTTAGTGGGAAAAAAGTCTTCTCCCTCCCTCTTCTGATGTGGCTGGATTTGAGCAATTATGTGTGGACCAAAGACTATGTGATAAGAACTATCCTCACTTTACAGATGAGGAAATGGAGACCAGGAAGGCTTAGTTAGCAGCAGAACCAGGTTTTGAACCTAGACAATTTAGCTCCCTGGTTAGCTGCGGGCTTAACAAGTAAACTCTACTCCCCACGCCACACCCCCCCAACAAGAAAAAGCTTGAGAACTGCTACAGGCAAGTCTGCTACTACATGCTCTCAACTAGTTATTCCTCAACCAAGATAACTGGGGTAGGAATTGGGAAGTATTTTTTTTTAATATCTGCATAAAGAGACCATTCTAAATACTCTCCCTGGACTGTCAAGCAAGAACATCAGGGGGAAAGGGATTCAGTGTCTAAGAGCAACTGCATCAGATGAACTCATATCTTGTTCAAATAATACATCACTTACTTTTTTAAAAATACTGAGCCCCCTTTCCTCCTGAATTCAAGTTGTTTTGAATGAGATCCAGAGTCTCTTCTTCCAGTGTCTCCACCTCACCCTCCCCACTCACCATCCCTCTGCTAAGTCCTTTACCCAAGCAAGGAATGACATCTGAGCAAACACACCAGCAACCAGAAGATTTGAAACTTGGATTCTGGGTTCAGATTAAAGACAAATGAATGAAGCTCAAAGATAGAAACTCTGGGGACTAAAGATACAACTTATTGCATGATGGACTCTTTTGGCTGCATAGTTTCAGTGCAAAAACTGCAGCCTCCAGATGTGTAGACGAATCTTAGCAGTGGTGAGATTTAAAGGTAAGAAGGGGAAAGGAGGGAACCTTTATTGAGTGCCAGTCTGCGCGGGTGCTTTATACTACATTCTCACGTAATGCTCATGACAATGACAACAGTGGCTGCTGTTTTACAGGTGAAGACACTGAAGCGCAGACTGTGGGGGGGCACAGCTGGTGGAGAGGCAGGGTTCAAGGACTCGTCCAGGGTCAAAGTCCACGATCTGTCTACTGGCCATGCTGCTTCCCAGGCATCAAGGTGCTCTTAGCACTACACTCTCTAGGCACTAGGGAGAACACAGAAGGACGAAAACGCCACCCTTCATCCCAAGAACTTAGGGTCTAGTGGAGCAGACTGGACTTGCTCACAAAAGCACAGCAGGGCACAGTGTAGGACTAGAATGACATCCTTATGCTCTGCGTGTGTTCCGTGAGGGTTTGCTCCCCACACCTTTTTTTTTTCCAATATTACTTCAAGGCAACCTACTGAATGGGAGAAAATACATCTGATAAAGAGTAAATATATAAAGAACTCATATAACTCAACAGCAAAAAAAAAAAATCTTATTAAAAAATGGGCAGAGGATCTGAATAGACATTTTTCTAAAGACATACAGATGGCCAACAGGCACACGAAAAGATGCTCAACATCATTAATCATAAGGTAAACGCAAATCAAAAGCACAGTGAGACATCACCTCATACCTGTTAGAATGGCTACTATCAAAAAGACAAGAAATAACAAGTGTTGGCAAGGATGTGGAGGAAAGGGAGCTCTTGTGCACTGTTGGTGGGAATGTAAATTGGTGCAGCCACTACGGAGAACCACATGGAGGTTTCTCAGAAAAATTAAAAATAGAACGACCACATGATCCAGCAATTCCACTTCTGGATATTTATCTGAGAAAATGAAAACACTAACTCAAAAAGATATATTCACCCCCATGTTCATTGCAGCATTATTTACAATAGCCAAGATAAGAAAGCAACCCAAGTGCCCATCAGTAGACGAATGGATGCAGAAGATGCAGTGTATATATATATGTACATACATATACATATACATTGTGTGTGTGTATATATATATTTTATATTTTTATATATACACACAATGGAATACTACTCAGCCATAAAAAAGAATGAAATCTTGCCATTTATGACAGCGTGGATGGGCCTTGAGGGCATTCAGTTAAGTGAAGTAAGTCAAAGAGAGAAAGACAAATACCGTATGATCTTATTTATATGTGGAATCTAAGAAAAGAAAACAACAACAACAAATAAAACATGCTCATAGATACAGAGAACAGAGGTGAGGGGTGGGCAAAATGGGTGAAGGGAGTCAAAGGTACAAACTCCCAGTTATAAAATAAGTCATGGGGATGGAACGTCCAGCACGGCAACTATAGTTATAATCCTGTAGTGCATATTTAAAAGGTGCTAAGAGAGTAGATCTTAAAAGTTCTCATCACAAGAAAAACCTTTCTGTAGCTATCTATGGTGACAGACGTTAACTAGACTTACTGTAGTGGTCATTTCGTAATATATGCTCATATCAAATCATCTTTTTAGAAGGGAGGGATGTTGGGGAGGGATGGACAAAAGTGAATGAATAGTATTTTGTACAGTAGTGGTTTGTCTAGTAACCTTTGCTGGATTGGAACAGCAACAAATAAAGAATCATGTAGAAAGAAGGAAAAGAAAAGAAAGAACCGACTCCAAGATGCTAACATTTCTAACCAATTCAAATTCATGACCCCTAAAATAACTGTAATCCATACTCTAAAAAAAAAATTCAGAGCACTGTATCAAGATTTTTCATCACATCTCTTATACCACATATTTAGAACTAAACACGTTAATAAATCTGTTAAAAAGTTCGGATTTTCCCGCACAGATGTCCCTAAGTAGCAGCGTTCACTCCTGTTTCAGAACCACGAGTGTAACAAGCTCAAAGGCCAGTGTAGTTTTGTTCTAGAGAATACAAAGGGAAGTTTATTAAAGGCTTCATCTTCCTTGAAGGCAGAATTAATTCACTGATACACCACCATGAGAGCATGAATAAAACATATAGGTTGGCAACAAAGACATAAAGTGAAAATATTTTTCAGCAGGAAATAGCAAGCAGCATGAGAAGGAATAGAAGATAAATCAGGTAGAGAAATATGCAGACAGCACTGAGGTGGTAAAGCCTCAGCCTGCATTTATTTCCCCAGATTGGAAGCTCCTGTGTGTCTCTTCCCAGGGCATCTATGGACAGGACCGCCCATCCTACCTACACAGACAGAGCTCATTCATCATCGACATGAGTCCCTGCTTCTCACCGCCCACACCTATGTTCTGGAAACGCTTTGCTCCCTGTTTTTCTTCACCTTGATTTTCATCTAGAATTCACTCATCACCCCTTCTCTCCTCAGCATTTTGATGAAATCTTCCCTTAGGACTTATATTAGATTCCTAGGGCTGCGTCAGCAAAGTACCACAAACTGGATGGTTTAAGACAACAGAAATTTATTCTCTCATCATTCTGGAGGCTAGAAATCTGAAATCAAAGTGTTAGCAGAGTTGGTTCCTCCAGGAGTCTCTAAGGGAGAATCTGTCTGTTCCATACCTCTCTCCTAGATTCTGGTGGTTGCCTTGGCATTCCTTGGCTTGAGGACACATCTTTCCAACTCTTTCATCTTCACATGGTCATTTTCCCTCTGTCTTTCTGTGTCTTTGTGTGGCCTTCTAGTGAGAATTTTAGTCATTGGATTTAAGACCCACCCTAGTCCAATATGACCTCATCTTAACTAATTACATCTGCAAAGACAATATTTCCAAATAAGGTCACGTTCTGAGGTTCTGGGTGGACAAGAATTTTGGGGGGACACTGTTCAACCCAGTACAGGAGTCGAGCCCACAATCATGGCTTCATCCTTATATGAATCCCTGCGTAATAACCATCAGCAATTAATCAAATACTCTGTCCCATTGTGGTGGGACTGCATATATATATTTCAAGTCCCAAACATATTCTACGCCCCTTAGAGTGAAAACAGGGTTGTACATGCCTGCATTATCCGAACAGTGGTAGACAATTGCAGATTGATAAACACCTGTGCACTGTTTTGTAATTTAAATGTGACCTGTGAAATAGAAACATATTAGCCCTATTAGCAAGAACTTATTAGCAAGAACATATTAGCAAGAACTCTAGGCCTGCGCTGTGAATTCGCTTCTGTTCCAGTTTAATTTGACTGTTTGCCTCCTCCACGCCTCCCAAACATTTAAACTTTGTTGTCATCACCAGATTCTTTGGCTAACAACAGAAATAATGATACCTTTCCAAAGCTTCCCAAACAGGTTCAGAAGGCATGGCATTCCTTTGTCACAGAGATCACCATTTAATATAAGGCAGCCTTACACATGTCGCAGCCAAGACAGCACCTGCCAATACCTGCCAGGGCTGAGACTCCTGAGCCCCTACTCAAAACCTACCCATTGTCCAAGTTATGATTAACTTTAACTAATTGTGAAGCAGTGGTTTTTTCCTAATGACCCTCCCTTACCATGAAATTTTAATGTCATAGATACACTGCATATCTGTTTGTGTATTCTATGTATAACTGTTGTTTTTACACCCTGGTGAAATAAAATGTCTGTAGTTTCTTAAGAGCAAACAAATATTTTAGCAGGGAATAAATTAATCTTTTATGTAAGATTATAAACAGCTTTTAAAAAAAATTGTGGTAAAACATACATAACAAAATTTACCATCTAAACCATTTTTAAGTGTACAGTTCAGTGGTATTAAGTACATTCACATTGTTGTGCATCCATTGCCACCATCCATCTCCAGAACTCTTTTCATCTCATGAAACTAAAACTCTGAACTGATTAAAATATAACTCCCCATTCCTCCCCCAAACCCAGCCCCTGGCAACCAGCATTCTACTTTCTGTTTCTATGAATTTGGCTACTCTAGGGACCTCATATAAGTGGGATCACACAGTATTTGTCTTTTTGTGACTGGCTTATTTCACTTAGCATTATGTCCTCAAGGTTCACCCACACTGTAGCAAGTGAGAGACTTTCCTTCCTTTTTAAGGCCAAATAATATTCCAGTGTATGTTTAGGCCACATTTTGTTTATCCATTCATCTGTCAATAAATGCTTGAGTTGCTTCTACCTTTTAGTGGAATGTTGCTATGAACATAGCTGTACAAATATGTCTCTAAGATTCTACTTTCGATTCTTTTGGGTGTATACCCAGAAGTGTGATTGCTGAATCATTTGGTAATTCTATTTTTAATTTTTTGAGAAACTGCCATACTGTTTTCCATAGTGGCTATACCACTTTACATTCCCATCAATAGTGCAGAAGGGTTCCAGTTTCTCCACACCCTCATCAATACATTATTTTCTGTCTCTTTGTTAGTAGCCATCCTAATGGGGGGGGAGGTGGTATCTCATTGCAGTTTGATTTGGATTTTCTTAATGACTGTTGATGTTGAGCATCTTTTCATGTGCTTATTGGCCATTTATATATCTATTCAAGTTCGTTGCTCATTTTTCAATCATGGTTGTTTTTTTGTTGTTGAATTGTAAGAGTTTTTTAATACATTCTAGATATAAACTCCTTATCAGATATATGATTTGCAAATATTTTTTCCCATTCTCGGGTTGCCTTTTGAGAATGTGGATTGTGTCCTTTGATGCACAAAAGTTTTTAATTTTGATGTACTGCAATCTATCTATTTTTGCTTTTGTTGCCTGTGCTTTTGGTGTCAGATCCAAGAAATCTTTCCCAAATTCAATGTCGTGGAGCTTTTCCCCTAAGTTTTCTTCTATAGTTTTAGCTCTTATGTTTAGGCCTTTGTTCCACTTTGAGTTAATTTTTATATATGATGTAAGTTAAAGATTCAGTTTCATTCTTTGGCATGTGGATATCCAGTTTTCCCAATAAAGAATATTCTTTTCTTTGTTGAAAAGACTATCTTTTTGCTATTGAATGATCTTGGCACCCTTGCTGAAAATCATTTGACTTTATATGCAAGGGTTTATTTCTGGGCTTATAAATGGGTTTTAAATATAAATTTAACTCATATATTTCTTCTAAAAATATTTGTTGCAGCCTTCAAAAAGTTTTTGGTGTTTTGTTTTTAGAATTTATGCTAAGAATTTTTAAATGTTTATGGCTTAGATTTTTGTGTCCCCCAAGAAACAATTTTTGCCCCTGTTGAGAATGCATGAATTCTAATCAACATCATTCTGATTGAGGGAGAAAAAATTGAATAGTACAAAGGTTGAATCTTGATCAAAATAGGGTTGTTGTATCCATAATATATCATTCCCCCAATTATTTTTAATAATGAATGTTGTTCCTGCCAAATGTCTTTCTATTATAAGATCAAGACTACACTTAGCAGAGCCAAGAGGCAGCTTGCCCAAAATCAACTAGAACCCTCTAACAAAGAGAAAAAAATGAACATTCAATTCCTCATACTGTGGTTACTTGAGCTAAAGATATCAACAAACTCAGACTCCATTTGGACTAAATAGGGACCTTGCCTCTTTCTAGACGTATTTCATGGTGCAGTACATAAAGATGGCAATATGGAAAGTTTAATATTAACAGTACCTGAGAACAAATGTCAAAAAAAAATTACTAGCAAGACTGAAGCCTCTTAATATCCTTTTATGCCAGTCAGGGTTATGTCTACTTTCAGAGAGAGAGCCCAACGCATGAGAAAACCACACGCCCTGGGCAATGTTTTTGGAATGTTTTCTTCTTCTGATATGATTAAAGGTAGCAATAGTCACTCGTATGAATTGCTTCTTATTTACCCAGGTGGCATCACAAATTACAATACCCCAACCACTTTTTATAGCTGACTGTGATGAAATATTACGACTACAGTTACAACGGAGCAAACATATATTTTAGCAGGGAATAAACTAATATTTTATGTAGGATTATAAATGGTGCTTCAATGTAAAACTAGCTCCTGTGTTTCTTTTTAAAATGTTTGTTTCAGACTTTGGAAACTATTTTAGTGTTTTGTGTTCGTTTTTAAGAATTTGTGGTTAAGAATTTTTTAAGAAAGTGTATGACCTTAATTACAGTGCCTAATATCTCTGGGCCTGATTTTTACATCTGTAAAATTAAGGAGCTAGACCAAACCTCTAAGATCCCTTCTAGTTCTAAAATCTATTATTCTGATTGTGTTTATATAAATTACTACAGGAAAGTTTCATAAGTGAAAGTTTCATAATTGACAAGGGGAGGTATTTGGGGTTAAAAATAGAGTAATTGGAGTATCCCTTACTTTATGAGAAAAACTCTAAAAATTCATTTTATAAACATTCGTTTTTTTAAATTTTTGACATTATTCAACAATAACAACTATTTAAGTAGAAAATCATATGCAATTCACCTTTTATTACAAGTGACATATGGGTGGAAATGCAAAACAAAGAAAGCCATAATGTTATATAACTTAAGACTTCATGTTGTAGCCTCTTTAAATGTCGCTATGGAACTTGGACATTTGCAGTCAAATAGGGACATTCAGTAACAAAAAACCAAACTCACTACTTTCTAACATATATATAGGAATATGTAAAAAAAATTATTGTATAAACATACAAATATATGTAATATAAAATTTTTAATATAAAATGGGCAAATATATTTATATAACATAGAATGTATACTATATTATGTATATATGACAGTTACTATTTTGAATCAGAGAAAAAATGACTATCAGTTGTAATCTTCTTTTTTACAATAATCAGCTTTATTATTATTATTTTTTTAGCTTTATTATTTTTTATTGAGCTATAATTGACATGTAAATTTGTATTAGTTTTAGATGTACAGCATAACATAATATCTTGTTTAATTTTTAAAATTTATTATATATTCTCTTCTTGAATTGGAAGATTACAGAATAATAGAACAAAAGTTGACTTGAAAATAGCAAGAAAGATTTTTCTCTAAGTCTGTAATGTATATTTTAACAAGTAGTTACAATTCTAAAAGCAAAAGTGTAATTATAAGAATGGTATGTACAAGACTAATAAATATTGTAATGGTGTTTTAATCCTTTCTGGCTTTGCTGTTTTTTCTGGTAAGATGTCTGAGCAAAACATATAAAGGAAAAATCATTAATGTATTCATTTGTTTATTCTACGCCACCTCATTCTTAGAATAGTATGGGTAGCTGACATACATGCATACATAAAAATAGGTAAAGAAAACAAAGTGGAAGAAAAAAAAAACAAGAGGTTAGTACAACAAATGTTTCTGTGCAAGTACCTCAACCACCTCCCTGTGGCCCAAACATACTGAGTGTCCTACACCTGATCCTTATAACATCGCCAAGCTGGGACATAACAACAAAGTGTAGATGAGAGAAAGCAATTCTGCAAAGGGCTAAGATGATAATAACATCTATCTATATATATATACCTCTGTAGTGTGGGCTGGAGATCCAGGAGAGACAATAGTCCAGATGAAGTCTGAAGGCAGTCTGCTGAAGAATTCCTTCTTGCTCATGGAGGCACATCTTTTTGGTCTATTCATGCCTTCAACTGATTGGATGAGGCCCACCCACATTATGGAGGACAATCTCTTTACTCAGATTTTACTGATTTAAATGTTAATCTCATCTAAAACCACCCTCCAAATTGATACATACAATTAATCATCACAAAGATATAGTAATAATGTAAAACGGCATCTGATCATGCCTAATATAATGGAAATGTAGCATTGGTACATTTTATTACCACATACATTTTATTTGTATTATTTTATAATAATATTAGATAACAGTACAGTCAGAATTCTTTTTTTTTTTTTTTTTTTCCTGTCAGTGATTTCTGTATTGGAGGCCATGATTGCAGATAAACTTGGTTTTTCACAGATCTACAATATTTCTCCTTAAAGGGTAGCACTAAATACTTGCTGCTGAATCTTTTGCACTTGGTTGCACTTTGTTCTTTTTCCATGCATGTGAACTTCTAAGTGAAGATTATTCCTGTGGAAAGGGAAAAAATGTATTAAATCAAAGAAAAGACAAGCTTCATCATGTTTACAGCTCTTTTAGCATTTTCACATGTTTAGCTGCAGATTAACATGTGGGATTCAGACAACTCTAGATGTGAGGTCTGGGAGAATTTGTTACCACTTCATACTATACATTATTTATTTTTAATATAAACATCTTTAAAGAACATTATCAACCAGTAGAAAGAAATATACTTCCCCTAAAGCACTTCCAAATTCCTAGAGGAAAATTCATTTTTTTTCCAGCATGCATGCACACACACAGCATTTATTAGGAAAAATATTATATGAGATTACTTCTAATAGCAAAAATAAGAATACAGATAAATAGAGCATTAAGTGTAAAATTATTTTTCCTCTTAAACAACCATTTTCTCTGGAAATTCTGTAAGAACAGAACCTGATGTACCTTACCCTCATATTTTTCCTTTCACTTTGCCTTCCTTACCTGTTTTTACCCCACTGTTCACATTTAGATTAATTGAGCCAGAATTGTGACAAAGTTGCTAACTCTATCACTAAGTTGACTAGGTGTGGAGGTGAGGTTTAGTTAGTCCAGATTCATCCATTCACTCAGAGTAGATTTAGTGAGAGCAAGACAGACCCTGGTCCTGTCTCCATGGGACTGGGATTCACAGTCTGTCCTGTCTGAAAGTGAGGATCACTAACTAACCTTGCACCTTCATTCCCTCTGACTCACCTCTACCCCCCAACCCCCATACTGGTTTTCTTCCCAACTCCTCCTCTCCCAGGAAACCCTTCTCCTATGTGTCCACGTGTTCACATCCTATTCAGTCTTCACCTGCCTCTTTGTGAGCCATTCCCTGGTCCTTTCTCATCCCACGGTGGAGAGAAATCCCGCCGCTCCCACCCCCATCTCTAAACTCTCTGTACTTCCTAGGCCTCATGGTCTGCTTTATTCGCATTTAGACCTTTCTACCTCGTAATCCTCATTAGTTGCATACACGTCATATCTCTCCCACTAGACTATTAATTATCTCAGGACAGGGTCCAAGGTTAGGTTTATACCTGCCCCAACACCTGTCACAGTGTCCTGCATACAGTAGATGCTGATGATGGGATGAATAAATTACCCTCACTTAGTCTGATTTGAAAAGTGAATTTGGGTGCAAACACCAACATTCCAGTTCTGTATGTTTTCAGTGACAACTTTCGTCCTGTTTTAAATCCTTAAATTAGGTATTTAAGGATCTAATTAACCATATCTCAATCACATATGGAAGTCTGGATCCATAACCTTGAGCTGAAAGGGTGTGGAACAAGCTTTTCTGGTCCCTGATCCCTGCCTTCTCCTGACCCAACTGACCTTCACGAAGGCAGTAATGAAGAGGTTGTCAGCCCCAACGATTGTCTTCCTTGTGTGCAGAAATCTAGCCCTCTCAACCCCCTCCCTCACATCTCAAACCGTCCCCTCCTCTGAGGCTCTGTGGCTGGCTCCATGCTCTCCCACGGATCTGCTCCCACCTCCCTGTCCAGCCTTAGCTCCCCCCACATCCAGACATAGTGCGTGAGAATTCACACGTTTCCTCAAACCCCTCACGTTCTTGCATTACTACTTTGACACTACTGCTCTTCAGATTGTCTTTCCCTCGCTCACTGCTTTGTAGTGTCCCCAGCCAAGACAGGATTCAACTTACTGCCTTCCTCTTCTTCTTCTTCTCCCTCCTTTTCCTCTTCTGCCTTCCCTTCCCCTCCTTCCTCTTCTTCTTCTTTTTTTAAAATAACTTTATTTATTTATTTATTTTTGGCTGCGTTGGGTCTTCATTGCTGTGCGCAGGCTTTCTCTAGTTGTGGCGAGCGGGGGCCACTCTTCATTGTAGTGCTCAGACTTCTCATTGCAGTGGCTTCTCTTGTTGTGGAGCACAGGCTCTAGGCACATGGGCTTCAGTAGTTGTGGCACACGGGCTCAGTAGTTGTGGCTCACAGGCTTAGTTGCTCTGCGGTATGTGGGATCTTCCCGGACCAGGGCTCGAACCTGTGTCCCCTGCATTGGCAGGTGGATTAACAGAAGCTGGTACAGCCCGAGATGGGAGGGGTAG
Organism: Eschrichtius robustus; assembly: GCF_028021215.1. NCBI lineage: Eukaryota > Metazoa > Chordata > Mammalia > Artiodactyla > Eschrichtiidae > Eschrichtius > Eschrichtius robustus. The sequence continues at coordinate 10,526,529 of NC_090826.1, read as the reverse complement.
GCCATGGGCACTTCTAGCAAACCTCTGGGAAGGATGCAGGAAAATGAGGCTGATGCTGTCCCTGGCAGAGAAACTGATTTTGGCAGAAACTGTTTTCTTAATTAGAGGAAACTGAGGTGAATCCTATCCCCAATTTGGCACTAAAGTTGAGAAGAAAGCAGTCACAGTAACATGGATATAGGGTAGAAAGGTGGTCAGTTTGCAGAGAAACCCGTGTCACATGATGGTCCTGTGACCTAGAGATGGAGGAGCTGGTTGGGAAGGCAGACTCTGTGCCTATAACCTTAGAAAGGTCTAGAAAGCAAGTTGTCCCCACTTTTCACCTTTCACCATGGAACCAGGGAATCTGAACTTACAGACCAATGATTTAACTTTGAAACCACAGATCCAGAGAGAAACACCAAATAGGTTACCACGTGCCACTTAAAATTCATTCCTAGTGTCTTGATTCTAGTTTCTTGTCTGCATTAGGCATTAAATTCCATGATGATCATTGTAGGAAACCTTAAAAATAAGTCAGGATTTTCAGGATCTACGGCACTGTTTATACTAGTTTGGGTTTTTCTTAAAGAAGGATATCACTGCACGTGTGGGTCAAATTCACATTTTTAATGATCTTTTGTTATTTATCAAATTTATAAATAACTAGTATTTTTCAGGTTCATCCAGATATTCATTTTTATTGTATGATATTCATGTTTATTATATTCATAAGTTAATATTTTTAATCTTTGCAGTAGATGGATGAAAATATTAGTGTAAGGTTTTAATTTTAGTTTAAAAATCAGTTTTAGCCTCTTTAAACAGTTTTAGTAATTCAGTTTATATTGTGACGCATGACTTTTAAAAACTACTTAAATGGTCATCCAATTAAAGGGCTGTGCTGATAACTTCAAAATATTCAGAGATCTGTTAGCCATAGTCCCTGCCTTCAAGAAGTTTATTATCTTAAAGGTATATTTAGAATAATAAAAGTAATAATTATAAAGATACATATGTAAAATAGCAGTAATATTGTTAGGGAATCTTGACCGAAACCTCCCGCCTTGGACAAGCACGAAGATAACAGCTTGCCTGAGCTGTCTCGCAACAGGAGGCCCCGATAGGGAACATGGTGCTGCCTCTGAACCCCCGGGAGAATTTGGGAGGGACCAAAAAAGGAGGACGTGACCAACCTCGCAGAATCCTTCACACTGGAATCCATCTTGGCTGAGAGATGCAAAGCCGCGCCACCAGGAAGGACGCTGGCTCAGACTATGGGCCAAGCAAGATGACTGGCCAGAGACAACCCAGAAACTATCCCCATTACCATAAAACCTGAGACTGCGAGCCACGTGGCAGAGCAGTTCCCCTGGGGTCCCTGACCCTGCTGCTCTCCGCCCGGGTGCCCCTTCCCATAAAGTTTCTTGCTTTGTCAGCACGTGTGTCTCCTCGGACAATTCATTTCTGAGTATGAGACAAGAGCCCACTCTCGGGCCCTGGAAGGGGTCCCCCTTCCTGCAACAATATCTGCAGTGACAGCAGCAAGAAGAATAATAACTTGTAGCACTTTTTGAACATTTATTATGTGTTGTATATAAACATTATCTTATTTAACCCACATGGCTGAGAATGGGGGAGGGATAAATTCCCCAAAGGAAGATCAGGTTAGCCTGGGGGGATTCAAGATGGGGAGAGATGCCAAAGAAGCAAACCACAAAAAGTACATGGAATGGTTCCTGCTTATAATAGATTTTATTTTTTTTTTAAAGCTCATTGCAGTTATTCATTTAGATAGCTTTGACATGACGGTTATTTTCGTTTTGTGGATGAAGAAAACTCAAGTATACACAGTGTACTGTTGGAAGGGATGCTCTGGTTCAGAAAACTTATGTTCTGGCCTCACTATTGGCAGTTTTGTGACCTCAAGTAAGCTACACATTTTTCTCTAAGCCTCAGTTCCTTTAGTTGTAAGTCAGGGATAGGATTAAATGGGATAATGTGTGCAAATCACTTGATTTATAGAAATGATAGGTATTATCATCACTCATCTTACAGTAGCTGACTCAGAATTTCACTGAGATAGCCTCAATTACTGTGTCTCTCCTAACACCGTTTTCTGCTCTCGAATATCCAAAGTTATATGGATAGTCTGATTTGGAGACCAGCAGTGGGTCGGGAATTCCTGCTGGCACTAATTGCTGCACTTCAAAAATTAGAATGTAAGAAATGAAGTGTGTGGGACTTCCCTGGTGGCGCAGTGGATAAGACTCCACGCTCCCAATGCAGGGGGCCCGGGTTCAATCCCTGGTCAGGGAACTAGATCCAACATGCATGCCGCAACTAAGAGTTCACGTGCCGCAACCAAGGACCCCACATGCTGCAACTAAGGAGCCGGCGAGCCGAAACTAAGGAGCTCGCCTGCCACAACTAAGACCCGGTGCAACCAAATAAATAAATAAATATTTTTAAAAAAATGAAATGTGCAATGGGCTCTGGGTGGAGTATGGTCCATTCCATTTCTACACAGCATGTAAGGTCTGAAAGGCTCCAGAAGGATTTGTGAAGCTACCCATTCTAATGCCTGGCTTTCCCATGGGAACTACCACACCCAAAGAAACAGGAATTATAAGCCAGTTATATGAGATCCACCTGTTGTCCTTAGGAATCCCAAACTCATCCTTGAAGACTGGTCACCACCAGAATCAGATGAATTTTGCCATTAATTCAATAGGCAAGCATCCATGTATTCATGTCCCACCATCAGCAGTCTGTCCTAGTTGCTAGGGATATGAAGGTGAATTGAATGAATAACTTTGCTTTCTTTAAGGAGAGAAAGACCAACAGAAGGAAAGGAGTTTAAAGTTTGATGGAATAAACTCTTTTATTTGCCTACCCAGGATCTATTCTTTTTCTTAACAGGATGTCCAGTCTTGGTGGTGGAGTAGGATTAGGCTAATCCAATCATGATAATCCCATTCCTTTTTCTATAATTGGTCGTGAAACCAGAATTAAGCCGTGGTGTGTCATTCTCCTGGAAACTGTTATTGGACTGGGATGAGGCATGTGATCATTTATGGAAACAACTGGAGTGAAGGAAAAGATATAAATCCCGTGGCTGATAGAGTCTCTTCTTTCTTTCCCCTTTCCTCTTCCTCTCTCTTGCTAGACATGAACAAAAAACCATGTCACCTGAATATTACCTGGCAGTCACTGTGACTATAAGTGAAAACAGCTTGGACATAACGTTTACATACAAAAGAGAGAAGGACCAAGAGAATGACGAAAGAGCCTGTTTCTGACCTTGCATGTCGGGAACCTGCCCTAACTCATATCAGCACTGTTCGATAGAAGTATAATGCATGCTACACATATAATTTAAAAATTTCTAATAGCTCCTTAAAAAAGAGTAAAAAGAAACATATCGTAACTCATGCTGACTGCATGAAATATTCAAATAAACACATAAAAATCTTAAAAAAGAAGAACAAAATTAGGTTCCTCTGTCTCAACTTGAAAACTTGCTACAAAGTTATAACAATCAAGAGTGTGGTACTGGCATAAGGACAGATACATATCCATAGAATAGAACTGAGAGTCCAGAAGTAAACCCATATATTTATAGTTAATTCATTTTTGACAAGGGTGTCAGACAATTCAATAGGGAAAGAATAGTCTTTTCAACAAATGATGTTGGAACAACTGAATAGTCACAGGCAAAAGAGGGAAGTCGAATCCCTACCTCTCTCACCACACACAAAAATCAGCTCAAAATGGATCAGACACCCAAATGCAAGAGCTAAAACTGTAAAGGTCTTAGAAGAAAATATAGGAGTAAATCTTCAGGAACCTTGAGTAGGTGGTTTCTTAGACGTGACAACAAAAGCAACTAAAGAAAAAAAAAGATAACTTGGACTAGATCAAAATTTGAAACTTTTGTCCATCAAGACAAAAGACATTAACAAGAATGTGCAAGGCAACTCAGACAACAAGAGAAAATATTTGCAAATCATATATCTGGTAAGTGTCTAGTATCCAGAATATATACTCTTGCAACTCAACAATAAAAAGAAAAATAGCCCAATTTTTCAAAAAGGCAAAAGATTTGATTTTCTCCAAACAAGGCATACAAATGGCCAATAAGTCCTGAAAGGGTGTTCTACCTAATTAGTCATAGGGAAATGCAAATCAAAACCACAGTGAGATACCGCTTCATACTCACCAGGATGGCTATCATCAAAAAGGCAGACAAGGGTCATTTGTAGAGATGTGAGTGGACCTAGAGAGTGTCATACAGAGTGAAGTAAGTCGGAAAGAGAAAAACAAATATCGTATTTTATTTATTTAATTTACTTTTTTGAGCTGCGTTGGGTCTTTGTTGCTGTGCGGGCTTTCTCTAGTTGCGACGAGCTGGGGCTACTCTTTGTTGTGGTGCGCGGGCTTCTCATTGCAGTGGCTTCTCTTGTTGCAGAACACGGGCTCTAGACGCTCGGGTTTCAGTAGTTGCAGCGCATGGGCTCAGTAGTTGTGGCACACGGGCTTAGCTGCTCCGCGGCATGTGGGCTCTTCCTGGACCAGGGCTTGAACCCGTGTCCCCTGCATTGGCAGGCGGATTCTTAACCACTGCGCCACCAGGGAAGTCCCCAAATATCATATGTTAATGCATATATGTGGAATCTAGAAAAGTGGTATGATCTTATTTGCAAAGCAGAAACAGAGACACAGACATAGAGAACAAATGTATGGATGCCAAGGGGGAAAGGGGAGGGGTGGGAGGAATTGGGAGATTGGGATTGACACATATACACTATTGATACTATGTATAAAATAGACAACTAATGACAACATACTGTAGAGCACAGGGAACTCTACTCAATGCACTGTGGTGACCTAAATGGGAAGGAAATCCAAAAAAGAGGGGATATATGTATATGTATAGCTGACTCATTTTGCTGTACAGTAGAAACTGACACAATATAGTAAAGCAACTATACTCCAGTAAGAATTAATTTTAAAAAAAGAGTTTAAAAAAAAAAAGGCAGGCAATAACAAGTGTTGGCAAGGAGTGATTAGAACAATTGAAACCCTCATATATTGCTTGTGGGAATATAGGATGGTGCAGCAGCTTTGGAAAACCATTTGGCAGTTCCTCAAAAAGTTAAACACAGAGTTACCGTAGGACCTGGCAATTCCACTCTTAGATATATATCCAAGAGAATTGAAAACGTATGTCCACACAACAATTTGTATGCAAATATTCAATACAGCATTATGTATAATATCCAAAAGTGCAAACAACCCATCAACTGATGAACGAATAAATAAATTGTGCTATATTCATACAATGCAATAGTGTTTAGTCATAAAACAGAATGAAGCACTGATAGATGCTTCAACAAGAATGAATCTTGAAAACAGTATGCTAGGTGAAAGAAGCCAGACACAAAAGACCACATTTGTGTGCTTTCATTTATAATAAATATCCAGAATAGGTGAATCAAATCCATAACACAGAAAGTAGATTAGTGTTTGCCAGGGCTGGGGGGAGAGAGGAATGGGGAGTGATTGTAAATAAGTATAAGGTTTCTTTTGGGGGTGATGAAAAATTTCTGGAACTGGATAGTGATGATGGTTGTACAATTTTGTAAATATGCTAAAAATCACTGATTGTATACTTTTAAAAAGTATGGTATATGGATTATACCTCAACTGTTTCAGTTGCAAAGACAATCAGATCTCTGTCGTTGACTTGCATACTTTCAGCATAGTGTACAACAAAACGAGCAGGAAGTACTCTGAAATATCCCAGCAGCAAACATTTCCCAGACGACTCAGAAAAGAAAGCTAAGTGAATACGTTTCTTTGATCTGAAGAGTGTCTTCCGATCTCTGTCAAAATGGCAAGACAATATAGGTTGCTGTTTCTTTCCTCCCAAAACCAACCTTGGAGAAACTGTTAAACACACACACACACATACACACACACGGATGTGGCTTCCATAAACTAAGAACAGAAAACAATAACAAAAATTTGGAAACTCTAGCTAAAACCTGTCTTGATGTGGCTGTGGGAATATTAGTGATTCTAGCCTGCGTGATGGCAGCTGCAGGGGCACTAAGAGGTTAGGATGGAGGAAAGATCTCAAGTTCCGCTCTTGCTTCTTCCCCAAAATGCTCTGAAACAATTATTATCTCCCCCTTCACCCCAGAAATCCTAGGTCACTGGTGTCTGAGGGCCCCACAAGTCCCTGCTGGGCTGAGGCGTTGATGTATAGTATATGTATGCATGTGCATACATATGTAATATATGCAGATATTTATACATCTTGTATTTATTAGTTGCACTTTTCAGATTTTCAGTTCTTTGCTAGGTATAATATGTAGTGAGAGAGAAGAAACCAAAAAACAGAACACACCTTCTTTTTCTGCACATTTTTGAGTACATATGGAAAAAATATTGAAAAAGTAGACCATGAATTAGGCCATAAAAGAACCCTCAATAAATTCCAAAGGAATCAGGATCACATACACCATATTGACCATGTTTTTCAGCCATAATGCAATAAAACTAGAATTTAAGAATGCAGGATGACCACAGAAATGCCATGTGTCTGGAAAACTATATATTTTCCAACCTCTATAGGTTGTAGAGGAAATGAAAAAAGGAAATTAAGAAATTCTTAGAAATGAATGATAATGAAAACATTTCTCCATAACCTTGATAATCCAATAAAAACCACTTCTGTTGTGACTGGTGCTGTACTTAAGTTGCACAAGCTGGAACCTCTTACCTGAGCATGAGATTGCATGGTCTTTAACATTGAGTCCATAAGGGATTTGGACTTTTCTTTTTTTTGGCCATGCCACGTGGCAGGAGGCATGCGGGATATTTAGTTCCCTGACCAGGGATCGAAACCGTGCCCCCTGCAGTGGAAGCTCGAAGTTTTAATCACTGGACCACCAGGAAAGTCCTGGGATTTGGATTTTTAAGGAGACTAAACTCTGGTGCACGTGGTCCAACCATTAAGAGTTTGCTTTTTTTTCCGTGAAAAATCAATGCTTTTCTACACTCAAAGAAGAAATAACTCAATGATGTGTTTTTGGAAATAATCTTAATATCACATCCAAATGCTTAACACAACAGGAAGAGATGCTTTCCATGCCAGCAGCAACCAAAGAGGAGACAGGAATTCATACTCGGCTCCTTGCCAAGCGGACATGGAATCTTCCAGAACAAGGGTGACACATGCTGGTTGGGGTAACCTGGTAATGAGCCCTGGAAAGAGACTTTCCTGGGAGACCTGCCCATGATTTCTTGTCCTTGTTCTAGCTTGTTCATTACTATCTGAGAGAGCCACCAAATATTCACTGCCATTCTCAATGACACAAACTGTTAGTGAGGAATTTCTAATTTAGTGTACCAAGTGGACAAGTACTGTTTCTCCCTGCCAGACATTATGCCCCACTTTTGATAACAGCAGCCTAAATTTTCTATGGAAGGTGGCCCTTCCTTGCTCCCAGTCTGTGTCATTCATGCGGCTGTCATTCTAAGTTCGAAGGATCGGGAGAAATCCAGGCCTGTCCAGTGGGTCTGGCATTTCCTGGGACAGTAATTGGTTTAGATTTAGGAGGATGGATCTGTAATCAATCCGCCCTTCGGGAGACTTTTGCAAGATTTTTGTTGAAAGAGACACTCTCTGTCCCTTTGGAAACATAGGCAATAAGGCATGTAAGTCTGGAGCAGCTTGGGGTCATCTTTGCTGCCACATGGACAGAAGGCCTAGAATTAAGGCAACTCAGGAAAAACAAAACCAAAACCAAAAATGGAGCTAAAAGGTAAAGAGGGACTTGTTCTTGATGACTTCTTTTGGGCACCTAGATCCAGCCATGCCTGAAATTGGAAGTACCTCTGAACTTTCTGATTATGCAAGTCAATAAATTCTGTTTTAGTTTTTATTTTTTATTTATTTTTGGCTACATTGGGTCTTCGTTGCTGCACATGGGCTTTCTCTAGTTGCGGTGAGGGGGGCTACTCTTCGTTGCAGTGTGCGGGCTTCTCATTGCGGTGGCTTCTCTCGTTGCAGAGCATGGGCTCTAGGCACGCGGGCTTCAGTAATTGTGGCATGCTGGCTTCAGTAGTTGTGGCATGCGGGCTCAGTTGCTCCGTAGCATGTGGGATCTTCCTAGACCAGGGATCAAACCCGTGTCCCCTGCGTTGGCAGGAAGATTCTTAACCACTGAGCCACCAGGGAAGTCCAATAAATTCTGTTTTCAGATGAAGCTAATTTGAGATTTATCACTGGCAAGAGAGAGCACCGGCCAGTAAAGCAACTAATGAAAAATAAAAAACAAAACCAATTGGATTTGGAGCCAGACTTTTGGCTCAACCTATACATCATTAACAAACTATGGATACCTCCTTAAAAGAAGGGACAACGCTAGCTTGTTCTCTGATATAAACAACTGTTATTACTAATTTTAAAATGTGTTTTATTTTGTTTACCAAGCAAAGAACTATAATAAATTTTAAAATATATTGAATTTAAAAATAAATTTGGAGAGCTGTCTATTCACCAAAAAAGCCATTAAAACATCCTACAGATGCTGCTAGTTTGAGAAATCTAGGCTGAGGTTTTCCCGCTGTGTCCCCATCCCTCCTTCCACAGTGGATTTACAACGTTCCAGTTCTCTTTGGAAGTATGTCTTTTCAACCCTTTTTCAAGACGCCTGTTGAAAACAAATTTTAACTGGGAGACGATGAGGCTTTCATTTACGTAAACACATTGGCCCTTTTGTTGGTTTATGGGCTAATTTTTTTGGTTACTCTTCAGTGCTGCCATCTTGAAATTGGCCATAAATCACATTTTCTGCTCCTCTGAGAAGGGTGTTATAAAGAAAAGACTACAGGACTCAGGAAAGGAATGGAGAACATGTGTATTAAAATCTGAGCATCTTTGTATGCATGAGTGATTTTTGACAGTGCAAAACCAGATTGCATATCAATATTTACATGAAAAGAGCAAAAGTACTTAATGAGAATTTTAAACCTCTTCTTGCTGTCATTCTTATTTGCACTTGAAAAGAGCTGTCAGTCAGGATATTTTTTTTTTCCTTTGGTTACTGGAGAGGTGACTTTCTTGAAAGGATCTATATCTCTTTTTTAGGCTACAACATGCTTCACAACTTAAAAGTGCTCATCTTCTTGAAATCACGTGGGCTTCGTTTTTCAAGCCTTGAATTAGAGGGTTATTGCCCTGGATAAAAATGTATCCACAGGGAAAGGATTATTTGCAATTCAGAAATGTTAGCTTCGTTCATCTGGTGGCAGCCAAGTAAGTTGGGACCGATATGGTGATCTAATTTATAGTTTCAAAACCATAATTGTTTTGGTTAAAGTAATGTGAAGATGAGTCCTTTTCCTGGCGGCTCAGCGGGTCTCCCAAGCTGTGATTGTCAAAATGGTAGAGACTGACAAAAAAAAATCAATCCTATTGCACAGTGAAATCTAATGCTGAGGTTTCTTTCTTTTTTTTTTTTTAGGCAAGGCAGGCAAGTGGTTTTTTCAAATTTTTATTTATTTATGGCTGTGTTGGGTCTTCGTTTCTGTGCGAGGGCTTTCTCCAGTTGCGGCAAGCGGGGGCCACTCTTCATCGCGGTGCGCGGGCCTCTCACTGTCGCGGCCTCTCTTGTTGCGGAGCACAGGCTCCAGACGCGCAGGCTCAGTAATTGTGGCTCACGGGCCTAGATGCTCCGCAGCATGTGGGATGTTCCCAGGCCAGGGCTCGAACCCGTGTCCCCTGAATTGGCAGGCAGATTCTCAACCAGTGCGCCACCAGGGAAGCCCAGGAAAACTCTTGGGAAGAGAAGAGAAGAAGGGATGGTGGGGTGACAATCAAGCACGTCTACGATTCTCGTCCACTGCGCCACCAGGGAAGCTCTTGCTGAGGTTTCTCATTAAAAAGGGAAGAGGAAAGAACAAGTGAACCCCAGGACTCCTGAACACATCCATAAGGTGTGAAAAGCAGCAAAGAATCTAAATCAAACTGAATTTCAAGATTTCTCTTCTAAGAGAGGCCCACACCCAACCTCCCTACCAACCCCGGGTTCAGACATTTAATTGTTGATTAGTAAACCTGTCAAGCTCTTCCTTTGTCTTTGCTTTAACCATGGCCATCAGATGCTCTTTTCCTATGGGTATTCTTGGTATTTCAATTCCGAATTTCGTTTGCCTTGGCTTTGCCAGCTCCTTTTGGCAGGCGGCAGTTACAGGTGGCTGGGCGCCTGGAACACCATGCTGTCCCTCCTGGCCTTCCTGCCTGGTTTACATTAAGACTCCCTGGTTCGTTCTCATGCCGAATAGCCCTGAGCTCTCTGCCTAAGTCACATTTGCTTTGCTCTCTGAGCTCCCTAACAAGGCGCAGCGCTGACAGCCTCCGCCCAGCAGCTGTCTTGGAAAAGGAAAGTGACAGGACCTGAGGATCCCTGCCTCCCCATCACTCTGGGGCCAGGGGTGCTCCCATTTCCCACCCAGCCTCCCGCTGGTGCGCACGTTGCAAAGTGATGCCCGACACCTCCACTCCCGCTCCCCGTCGTGGGCGTGGAGCACGGTTTCTTCCAGGCGTCGTCCACATCGCCGTCGCTCACCCGCCCCTAGTCTTAAGCTAAGGGAACGGTTTGTACCTCTCTCGCTTCATGGCTCTTTGAAATAACATGGTGATGTCGTACAGTGGCCTCTGTGAAGTTTCGCCCAGTTTTGTGACTTTGGGCTACTTAACCATGGTTCCCACTTGGCGAGATCTTTGTGAGGACCGAGAATAAAGGATACAAGTCTCCAGGGACCTGATGGTACTCAGAACGGAGGGCCAATTTCATGAGCACAGGCTTTTGCTCTTGTTTTGTTATCTTTTCTTTCTGGGTACAAGGTACTTGCCATAGCTTTATTTATAATAACAGACCAGGAGAGAAACAAACGTATAGCCGTAAGGAATTGGTGAAGTTACAGCCCAAACATAGTGACTAAGGCTTCTTTAACACCATGATTTGAAGAACATTTAACAATGGAGGAAAATGTTTATGTTAGGTAAAAAAAAAAAAAAAATGATGAAAGACCAATTATTCCATGTATTTAACAGATTGTGCCTATTTTTGTATTTGTGTAAAAATAGAAAAATAACTGAAAGTATTTGTCTTGATTGGCAAGATTTGGAGTAATTTATGTTTTCTTCTTTCTGCTTTTCTCTTTACTCTAAAAGTTTTTTTTTGTTTAATTAATTTTTATTGGAGTATAGTTGCTTTACAATGCTGTGTTAGCTTCTACTGCACAGCAAAATGAATCAGCCATACATATACATATAGCCCCTCCATTTAGGACACTGCAGTGCATTAAGTAGAGTTCCCTGTGCTATACAGTATGTTCCCATCAGTTGTCTATTTTATACATAAGTATCAATAGTGTATATGTGTCAATCCCAATCTCCCAATTCCTCCCACCCCACCCCTTTCCCCTTTGGTATCCATACTGTTTTATTATCGTAAGACGCAGAAATGACACTGACTTGACTGTTTTTAGAAAATTTCTACCCTAAGGCACTTACTGACTGTCGGAGCCCTTTTAACTTGATCCCTCCTAACCTGGAAAGTCCCTTCCTTTCTTTACACGCAGCCCTGTATATGTAGGACGACGTGCCCCCTCGTGGCCAGCCAGAGAGTTGCAGCTAATTTCCCTTTCTCTCACTCAGGCATTTTTTTTTTAAAGATGCAAAATCACTTCCTAACCTAGATGCTGGGAGGTGTGTTAGGAGAGGGTTGAGGTCACTGGAGATGAGATTCAGAGGTTGCCTTCAAGGAACTAAGGTAACCAACCATCCCAGTCTGCCCGGGACTGAAGGATTTCTTGGGACCCAGACCAAGTGCTAAAATCCAGCAAGTCCTGGACAAACCAGAACACCTTGTTACCCATAGGTTTATCCCATTCACTGTTGCTGCATGGAGAGCAGGCCTCTACCAGGGTTAAAATACAGGGCTGGCAGTTTACATGGGAACAAGGATTGTTAAAAGTCTGGAGAATGGTGTGCTTTCCTGAAAGGGCAGGTATAAGCAGGGCATCAGATCAGAGGCAATTTGGGGAAGTTGTTAACATAAGGACACTAGGTCCTTCAACTGTGTCTAACCAGCAAAGTGCTGGACACTGTGATATGGTTTCGTCTCAGTTCCTCTCGGACTGGTCTTCATCTAGGGAAGCCCTGTGCAGATTTACGAACAATTGAATAATTTTTCTCTTTTAGCAAGACTATTTAAAGGAGGTTTCTGTCTCCACCATTACACATCACAGAGCCAAAATGGGAAACTCAGGTTGCCCTTTTCATCCTCCAGTGCTTTGCCAACTTAAATGTTACAAACAAATCGCAGATTAATATCCCCTAACTAATCGCTGGAAGGTAAGAGAATAATTACGGTTTAGTCATGCAGAGTAGAACAGAAGTAAAGAAAGGCACCATGTGCAACGGAAATTGGAAGGAAAACTAAGAAGGTAGAAACTGCAATCACCTGACTGGCAATCAGCCAGGAGCACACAGTGAACTCCCGAACCCCTCAGGTGCAGGTGTCTTAACGAGAGAACCAGGGTGAACTTCCAGCCTTTTAAATCACTTTTCAAATTACCCGAGAGCCACCCCTGTTGGTCCTGGGAGGTTGCCTTTGCCACGACTTGTCTAGTTTAGTCCTGCCCAGTGAATCAAAGCAGATCAGGTTGTGGTAATGCTGCACAGGGAAAGCTCTCAGGTTGTTATCATTATTAACAGTGGTTTTCAACTGGGGGTGATTTGGCCCCTGCGGGTACATTTGACAATGTCTGGAGACATTTTGGTGGTCACAACTTGGCGAGTGCTACTGGCGTCTAGTGTGTGGGACCAGGGATGCTGCTAAACATTGCATGATGACAAGACCGCCCCTCCAACAGGGAAGCATCCAGCCCCAAAGGTCCATGGTGCCAAGGCTCAGGGACACTGGAGATGGCATATAGTGGCACGTTCTTCTGGTCTCGTTTTTCTCCAACACGGAAGACGAACAACTGATTTAAACTTTCATATTGCTGCAATGGAATGGTGTCCACACTTTTCCAGAAATGTTCAACAAAAGCAGAATATAGAGTATAGGGAGTGTGGTATTACGAGACTGATAATTTCATCAATTTACTGGGAGCCATGGAAAGAAATGAACTAACTCTGTTATTGTAAATCAGTGCCCTTCTTGGTCAAGGGTTCAAATCCAGCATCATAGGTCTGTGGTCAAATCCAGAGGACTGCTGACTCCATCTAAAAGGAAGGTGGAAATACAGAAATAAAGTACTATGAAAAAATGTGTAGCCACAAATCTGTGTTAATTTACACATGGTGGCTTACAGTTCACCTGCTCAAATAGAATTGATTTTGCTTTTAAACGTGACCAACAAGGAAATATAGAAGATGAGACTGAAGCATCTAATAACGCCAGAAAGTAAGACAGTGCTCAAATACATAAAAAAAATACAGTGATAGGGATATGCCAAAGGGATACATGAGCCAACTGCAAGATTTCCCAATGGCCAAAGCTGGAAGGAATAATTTGAACAACAACATAGATAAGGAAGTATTGGATTATAAACCAAATTATAAAATAACTATCTATGAGTCCGTGTTAATGTAAATAAATGGGGAAGAATAAATATTAATAAATCTATTTTGGGTTAGAGGATAAGATTTTTTAAAAAATGTATTTATTTTTGGCTGCGTTGGGTCTTCATTGCTGCGCGTGGGCTTTCTCTAGTTGCGGTGAGCGGGGGCTACTCTTCGTTGCGGTGCGCAGGCTTCTCATTGTGCTGGCTTCTCTTGTTGCGGAGCACGGGCTCTAGGTGCATAGGCTTCAGTAGTTGTGGCTTGCAGGCTTACTTGCTCCGTGGCATGTGGGATCTTCCTGGACCAGGGCTCGAACCCGTGTCCCCTGCATTGGCAGGCAGATTCTTATACCACTGTGCCACCAGGGAAGTCCAGGGATAAGAAATTTTTTTTAATTTATTTTTTTAAAGCTGCCTGTTAGAGGGAATTCCCTGGTGGTCCAGTGGTTAGGGCTCCGCGCTTTCACTGCCGAGGGCCTGGGTTCAATCCCTGGTCAGGGAACTAAGATCCTGCAAGCCCTGCCATTTGGCAAAAAAAAAAAAAAAAAAAAAAAAAAAAAAGCCTGTTAGAGATGCGTTAACACAAACTCTGGAGTCTGATCACGTCCTCTCCTACCTCCACCACTCCTAGCTTTGTTGTCTGTGGCAAATTGCTCATCTTTCTGGAGCCCTCCCTTTTTTTTTTTTTTTTTGCATATGTAAAAGGCAGATAGTAATAGTATTCACCTCACTGTTGTGCAAGGATTAAAGGAGATCATCCCTGTCAATCTCTTAGTCTGGTGCTAGCACGATTTAGGAATTAAACAACTTCACTTTCCCTTCACTCTGTATTATTGTCAGTTGCCATGTCTTTCTCACCGCTAAACTGTGAAGTCAGTAAGGGCAGGGTCTGGGCACTTTATCTCTGAAGCATCAGCATTCACCACGTAGTGGTTTTAAACAAGCATGTGCTGAGGATGAACCAATGAGTGAAGGGAGGTGTGAATGGGATGGGAACTGTGGTCCTACTGACTGCAGACTCCACGAACTGGGAGTCCTGAGCACTGGGGTTGAGGCCAGTAGGGAGACAGCCGCCAGTGTAGGACTCTTAATTGGAGGGAGTGCTGGCTTTGGCTGTGACTGCATTTAGTGATTCTCCTATTTCTGACTCGCGGGAGGCATGCAGGTTGCCAGGCTCTACCTGCCTGACTCTCTTGGAGAAGCAGAGTCTGTGAGCTTCTTCTTTCCACCTGTGAGTAGCAGGTAAGCTGCAGAAGAGCTTACTGTCACAATGGAACTCAACACGAAGGGGGTCTTTAACATCTGAATGTCCTATAAGCAACAGCCGTTAAAGGACATTGTTTAGAAAGTATTGCAATATACTTTGAGCCAATTACCTTTCAGAAGCCAAAAGCACACCCATAGGAACCCTATGGTGTGTTTGGATTTTACAAATATATTCATATATACCCACGTATATAATTTCTCAGTATAAACAAATTACACGGTGGGTTTGTACATCTTTTTTTGAAATATGTCTTAGATCCTAGGACCGCTATAGAACAAAATGCTTTACCGGTAAACTTTTATTCAACAATCTTTTGAATTGTGTTTTAACTTCAGCAAAGGTAATTCTTATTCCTGGGGTTTTTGTCTGAAAGGAGCCTTCCTTGCATAACAGAGGTATATTTTCCAGTTCTTTCCTTTATAGCCACAGAAGGTGGGCATTGCATCCAATTTAATCCTGCTTCATGACCGCCATGAATTAATACTGCATGTACTTGCCTTGATAGATTTTCTGGGTGCGTAAACAGTCACAAAAGTAGGCTTCATGACAGTGGCAAAGCAGGCTAGCTAC
Organism: Eschrichtius robustus; assembly: GCF_028021215.1. NCBI lineage: Eukaryota > Metazoa > Chordata > Mammalia > Artiodactyla > Eschrichtiidae > Eschrichtius > Eschrichtius robustus. The sequence continues at coordinate 10,511,063 of NC_090826.1, read as the reverse complement.
CAATGTCAACTCTTTGCCACTGAAGTCCTTAATTCTCTGTTTGTCTATTTAGACCCAGCAAGACAGCGTCAGAGCTGGCTTAGAATGTGATTGGTGCGTCTGTTTGAAATTCCAGATTTTCCATCACAGGGTGTTGGATATGATAAATGGGTTGGGTTCCAATGGTTAATAACTGCTCTCAAGGACAGCTGGAATATACTTCAGCCTGAGTTCGGGTGAGATACCAAGACACTGTTATGTCCTCTCAAGCTCCAAGCAGCTGTACGTATTCAAGGGTAGTTTTTTCCAAATACGAAGGTTTTTCATTGCCTTTCTTAGCCACGCCCACCCTCAGCTTTCCTCCCAGGATTCTGACAACCGTGCTGTGAGGGTTGCTCATCATGTTTTATTAGCTAAACACACCCTTCAGCACTTAAAATAAAGATGTCTGTGTTATTTAGTCAAGAGGATAAAAAGTACGTACTACGGAAGACGCCTAAAAAGTGGTTGAGAATTTGAGCTGTAAGATTTCCTTGGGACAAATGTCTCCCTATTTTTCCTGGCAATTAATGTCTCCTTTAATTCTTGCCACTAGCTGGTGCTAGGATACCGTTTAGTAAGCATGCATTTACACTGAATCAGCCCCGATCAGTCACCCTAAGTGGGTTGTTCCTCTTTGTTTGACATCATGCCCTTATGTCATTTCCACTGTCTGCATGTCAGGGTGGAGGAAGCAGGTCTTCTAAGCCTGCCACCCCACAACCGTGCTTACAAACAGAAGAGATTTCCTTTTGGATGAGACAAACTTCAAAGTCTCTTTCGACACTACAATTTTCTGATCTCATTATCACTTCCAAGACATAAACTTATTTTTATTACTCTCGAATCTTACAAATAATGATTTTTTTTGGTTTTGAAGACAAAGGCAACCTAACAAAAATATTAATCCCCAAATTCATGTGGTTGAAGTCCTCCTTGAAGGAAGCAGCAGAGCTAGATATCCGAACTCTTTTTATTTTACAGTTTTACACCGGAACATTTATATATGATGCAATTAACATTTATATCAATATATTTTCTTATGAATTCACCATTATACTCTCTATCCCATACCGCAGGGCTCTTCTCTTCCTCTGTTCCGTATTTATATTTTCCCAATTCACCGCATTTTTCTTTTTCTTGTCTTACTGTGTTTTCCTGGACTCACTGACAATGTTGCGTAGTAATGATGACAGCAGATATCCTTGTCTTGTCCCTGATAGCAAAGGAAGACCTTTCACCATTTCACAATTAATGCATTTGCTGTAGGTTTTTAATTTGCTACGTTTTGTTGTTAATGCATGTTCAATTTTATCAAACGCTTTTTTGCATTTATTGAACCAATCATATGATATTTCTCTTTACTTTCTGAATGTTGTGAATGCATTAATTAATTTTTTAAAGGATAAACCAATCTGACATTCATACCAACCCATTTTGGTTTTTTACCCATTTTATATAGAATGCTAGATTTCGTTTGATAATATTTTTTAATAGGACTTTTGTCTCCAGGTTCACGAGCAGATTGACTGGCTTATTTTCTTTCTTTCTTGTCTATCTTCTTTGGGTGTAGTATTGAAGTTATGCTACCCTCACAAAATAGGGTCAGGGAATCCTCTCTTTTCTGTGAAAGAGTGTGTGTGAGATTAGAATAATGTCTTGTATGAATGTTTGGTGAGAATCACCGGGAAAGCCATCTGAGTCTGGAATTTTTAACGGAGAAATTTTTTACTCCCAATTCAACTTCTTCAATGGTTGTAGAAATTGTCAGGTGCTATATTTCCTCTTCTTTTAAAAAAATTTATCGAAGTGTAGTTGACTTACAATATTATATTAGTTTCAGGTGTACAACAGTGATTCAATATTTTCATACATTACACACCATACAAAATCATTATAAAATATTGACTATATCTCTGTGCTGTACATTACATCCCAGTGACTGATTTATTTTATAACTGGTAGTTTGGTCCTCTTAAATCAATTTTGCTAGGTTATTTTTTATTAAGAATTTGTCCATTTTGTTTAAATATTCAAATTTATTGTCACACAATTATTTATCATATCTTATTTTCTATTTAATGTCTATGACACTGACAGTGTATCCTTTTTTTTTTTTTTTTTTGGCTGTGATACGTGGCTTGTGGGATCCCCGACCAGGAATTGAACCTGACCCTCAGCAGTGAAAAGCGTGGAGTTCTAACCACTGGAGTGCCAGCGAATTCCCAGTGTATCCTTTTTTTTTTCATTCCCGGTATTGGTTACTTGTGAATTCTTTCTCTGTCTTTTCTTTTTTTTTTCAAATCACAGAGGTTTGTCAATGTTATAATTTTTCAAAGAACTAATTTTTGGTTTTATTGATTCTCTCTATATATTTGTTTCCAATTGTTTCTGTTCTTTATTATTTCCTTCCTTGTGATTTTTTGTGGTGTTATCTTTCTACCCCACCACTAATGTCTACTGATAAATTAATTGCCATTTTTAAATAGCAATCACTTTACTGGTAATAAATACATTGCTTAACTTTAATTCCATAACTGGTTTGGTTGAGTAGAGTACAGCATGAATTAGGCCAAGGTTGACATTTTGATTCTTCCTTAGGCTGACAAATTTCCTTCAAGTCCATGGTTGTGGTTCAGCCACCTTACAGCGGTCACTGAAAGCGTTTGGCAAATGTGTGGTCTTTCACCATTACTGGAAAAACAACACAGAAGTTCATACCCTACCATCTGTTGATAACTTCTGTTATCTTCAACAGGTGAAGAATAGCAGATTTTATGATAAAAAGGCACAGAAGTAAAGGTTTCATCTGTTGGTAAAAATATGCTGACAGTTCCATTTCTGTTTGAGTTTGATGCATATATCACTTTTCAAAATACTTAAGAAATTTTCACAAATTGAGTTTCATGTTATTATACTATCATCATTATAAATTCTTCTTTAAAAATCATTGAACTTAGTTCAGAAATATCAATTATTGCACAATTACTCTGAATTAATGTATCTAAAGTGTCAGCTCCGGTATTTGTAAAAGTAACTTAGAGCAATTCCCCCTGTTGGGGATAAAGGACAGAAAGTGTTCTCAGGGGCAATGTTTTGTGACACATGGGAGCCACTGTGTTTGTCAACAGCAAATATTGGATCCTCCTGTCCCCAGCTGTATCTGGTATATAGTACTGCAACTGAAAGTGAGGGGAAGCAGATGGTCTTGCCTGCTTGGCAGACAAGAATAGTTTACTCTTCCTGGCTTCCTGTGTAACTTTATGCATTGCATTGGGGTTAAGACAGAAATGTGAGCAGTGCGGTTAGAAAGCTCTGAAATGACGGGGCTGACAGAAGGTAACAACTCTCTCCCATAATGTTGACTCGTAACTTTTAGAATATTCTGGAATTTTAGCCTATCAATTTTCAGACAAGGTGCTGAAAACGTGAAAAGGATGTTATCTTACTTTAGCAATGAATATCCAATGAACCAGAACATCCATCATTTCAACTGAGGCAAAAACATAATCAACCATAGATGTTGGGAAAAATTCTGTCACTCACATAGTACGTCAAGATAATTTCCAGATGGATCAAAGATCTAAATTTTATAAATTATGTAAGTGCCAGAAAAGAAGTAAGTAAATTTCTTTGTAGTGTGGGAGTGGAGAAAAACACTATTAATTACAACTTGAAATCCAGAAGCAATAGAAAAAAAAGATTGTGAATTCAACTACCCAAAACAACCAAGACCTTTTAAAAGATGAAAATAGTATAAGCAAATCCAAAATACAAATAATAAACAGGGAAAAGTAGTTGCAGCTCATATCACAGATAAAGAATTTGTAGAGAGCACTTCCAAAAGTTGAGAAGAAAGAGAGTGATTTTTATTTTATTTATTTTTTTATTTTTATTTTTGCCACACTGTGTGGCTTTCGGGATCTCAATTCCCTGATCAGGGACTGAACCCGGGCCGTGGCAGTGAAAGCACTAAATCCTAACCACTAGACCACCAGGGAACTTCCAGTGATTTTTATTTTAATGGATGAAAGTTACCAACAGTTCATAGCAAATGAAAAGCAAATAGTCTTTAAAGATATGAAAAGATGCTCAGCCTTACTCATAATAGGAGAAATGAGAAAACTACACTGAGATACTATTTCTCACCTATCAAACAGACAAAAATTGAAAACTCTGACACCAAACACCATAGGCAAGGGTGTGAGGGAAACTGTAATTCTCATGCATTCTTGATAGGAATACAAAATAATATGAACCCTATGGGGAAGAATTTGACAATATCTAGCAAAATTCCATATGCATTTATCCCTTGATGCAGCAATCCTATTTCTAGAAATCTATCTCAGTGATACATTTGCAAACACATACACAAACAAAATGACGTATTCATAAATCATTCACTGCAACATTCTTTATAAAATACTGGAAACAACCTAAATATCCATCAACAAGGAAACGGTTAACTGAATTATGAAAAACCCAGACAATGGAGCACAGTGGGGCATGAAAAGGATGAGGCAATATATCAATATACACACTTATATGGAGTGATATGCGTGGGATATATTGGTAAAAGAAAAGAAAATATCACCTGCAAAACAGTGTATATAGTGTATCACCTTTTGAGTGAAGGTGGGGAGGAAATACACACACACACACACACACACACACACACACACACACTTTCTCATATTTTTAAAAGGAAACACAAGAAGGATAAATCAGTGGGGGAAACATTGGGAAGAAGAGGGAATGAGAGGCAGAAGCAGGAAAGGAAATGAGACTTCTCTGAATATATCTTGCTAGAAAACTTTGACTTTGGAATCATGAAATATTTTACAAATTCAAAAAAGAAAATTAAATCAAAAGGAGAGGATGGGGGGGGGAAGCATTTCCTGAAAATTGAAAACAAATCAAAACTAGTACTAAATTATACATCAACTTGATATCATACCACCAAAGATAAAAGAGCTATTTCAAGTCACTTTTGGATGCAACATTTGGACTGTACATCATTAGTGGAGAATATTCTAAGGTCAAAAATAACTGCAAAGAAAATGTAAACTTCATTCAGTAGTCTTCTTTGTTAGTGGCAATATTGACACTGCAATTTTGAAATTATCTCATGTGTAGTATATTTTAATGAGTCATTACAGCAATAAAAGTTGTCCTTAGGAATCAAGATTTTTAGTATAACAGAAAAGACACACAAATATAAAATTAAAGAAGTTAAGAGAAACACCAATGATGTTAAATTTGAAGTGGAAAAATCACTATGAATATTTTAGGCTTTTTCTTTTTGAAAAATATACATTTTCTAAATCAATTAACAGAAGCAATAACAACTCAGGAGCAACGAACACACCATTTCCTGCTAAAACAAACAGGGCTTTGTAGAGAAATGGCTGAGTCCAAACTGGAGGCGGGAAATGTATGAGTTGATCCTGGGGCTTCTTGTGCCAGAAAGCAAGGAAGCCATCAAAGACAAGCCTTAGGGGCATGTCGAAAACCCAACTTGTGAGGTTGCTGTGGCCTCAGATGGAACAATCTGTGCATCAGAAAGAATAACAACTAGGACTGATCAACACATGACAAGTGTATAAGAATCAATGAGTTCATAATGGTAATGAATGAGAAAGAGGAATAGAAATAGCAGCTCAGAAAAATTCATTGGACACCATTGAAACCACTGCTGGTAGCTGGGGCACCAACTCTGCTAGGAACCAAAGGTTTGTATCCCCCCAGATTCATATGTTGAAACCCTAATCCCTAATGTGAAGGTTTTTAGAGGTGGGGCCTTTGAGAGGAGCTCAGGTTTAGATGAGGTCATGAGGGTGGAGCCCCCATGATGGGATTAGTGTCCTTATAAGAACAGGAAGAGAACAGAGCTGTCTCTCTCTCACTCCATCACATGAGGACACAGCAAGGAGGTGGCCATCTACAAGCCAGGAAGAGGGCCCTCACCAGACACTGAATCTGATGGCACCTTGACCTTGGACTTTGCAGCTTCCAGAACTGTGAAAAACAAGTGTCTGTTATTTAAGTCACCCAGTCTGTGGTATTTATTATAGCAGCCTGAACTAAGACAAACTCCTTACTCTGAGAATTGATCATTAAAGGGAAAGAAGTAAGCATTTATCCTTCTTGTTCTATATGAACTGTATTTCTGGGTTCCTAAATAGCCTTAGTTGATGAGGAAAAGTTCTTCTTCACAGGAGAATTCCAGCTGACACATTTAGAAGGAATAATAGAATTTAAATGGTAGGGGAAAAAAATCGCCATTTTCAACTCCTAATTGTATAATTGGTCCAGAGATTAAATTGATGCAAAACCTAATGGAGAATGATTGACAGGGAAGTTTACAATGGAGGGATCAGACTGCCATCACCTGAGTCCACTGACCAATTTCAGCATCCCTAAATGTAGGACAGCCAGATTAGATGAGATGCCATAGAAAGTACACCTATAAATAGAATACAATAGAAAGTACCACCGTGAGGTATTCTTGTCAAAGAATCTAATCAAGCCTTTAGACCTAACTTTTAGTTTACAGGAGAAACAAGGGACAAACCAATTAGTTAAAGGACTTCAGAAGAAAGAAATGACACAAATGCAGAATGTGGGACATCCTATAGAAAAACGGATCCAGTTTCTAAAACAAGTCAAGTGCATGAGGAGAACAGAGGGAAGAGATGTTCCAGATTAGAAAAGGACTTCAGAGCCATAATAATCAAAGGCAATGAGTGGAGAAATTAGAGTATAAATGGACTAATAATTCTTTTTAAGGAATGTTTAAGTTAGATGACATGATGGCATTGTGGAAAATGGCCTTATATTTTAGAAACATCTATAGAAGTCTTTCAAGGTAAATGAAATGGTGTTAAGGATAGGTTTTAAATTATTGGAGGGGAGAAAAAAAAGAGAGGAAGGAAGGGAAGGAGAGAGGGATAAAGAATGGTTCGAAAAAGAATGTGTGACAAAATCAAAATGTTGAAATTGCTAAATCGGGAGGAATGGGTCTACGGAAGTTAACTACACTGTGCTTTTGTGATGAAAACCTTTGTAATAAAATGTAAAAAATAAAACAGCAATCATTGAGGCTCTTTGCCAAAAAGATTTTGGAAGATCAGTATCTCACCTCTGGATGGACCTTCTGGGCAGGAAGGTTCCGGCTCACTGGGACCGACAGTGACCTTTGCAGGCAGGCCAAGGGGAGGTCCATGCAGAGACAGAGGTGAGAGGTGCTCCAACAGGCCATGTGAGCTGCTGCGTCTTCATTACTCAGTAAAGAAACGTTTTATTTGGAAACCTTCCTTGCCTTTAACCTAACAGACTGATTCAAACAGTTCATTTAGCAGAAGTGTCTTACAGCTCCCAGACTTGCTTTGGCCACTTAAAATACACTGTGTAAAACCAAGTGATTGGTTTGTTCATTCCCAGAAGGGAGTATTTCTTCAGTGTAGGCACATAAAAGGACCTGTTTTTATGACCTGGGCTCAAAAAAAGTTAACATAAGGAAGTAGGGAAACACTGGGCTGTGCCAGTCATGAACTGTGTGAACTTGTCAAGTTCCTTCACGGTAGGTAAGAACTTGTCCAGGTGATTCCCAATCCCCTTGCTTCTTTGAACACACTGTCTTATGAGTAGTGAATGTCCTCGCATGGGACGTGCTTGAACAGAACATGAGCTACAGAACAGGACACGGAGCTAGAAGAGAACGCTAGAGTCCCCTCTGACTCTGAGATCCTGTGATTCCCTGACTCACTTGTCAGTTTACCACATATATTGTCCATCAGAATGTCAAATGTATGTTCTAAACCAAAAGACAGCATGGAAGTCTGTTGACAGATGAATTTTAAAAAGTTCCAAACTCCTGTTCTGTTACTGGACAGTCATTTTACCTTCTTAACCAACCAGGTTCATTTGCCGGATGCACAGCAAGCCAAGGGCTGGGACACTGAGGTTTGCAGCAGAGAAAGGTTTTATTCACAAAGTAGCCAAGTGAGGAGATGGGAGAACAAATCTCAAATCTGCCTCCCTCAGGGCTCGGGGCTCGGAAAACTAATGGGATAAAGATTCATGGGGAAAGGTGATTGGAAATAAGAAAAGGGTGAGGTAATCGTCGTTCTGCACAGGTGCAGCTAAGCTACAGGCTTCTTCATGGGATGGATGTTCAGAAAATGGGGTGTTAGCATGTTCTGAGGGTGGAGTTTCGGGCAAGCCCTGTTGGAAGGTCAGTGGTCCTAACCAATCTTAACCGGCTCAAGCTCGAACTGGACACACCTGACTCCAAGTTCCTGAAAAACAACTTGGGCAAACGTCTTATTGTTTTGGCTACGTGATGCTTGGAGGACATGCAAGAATTTGTTAAAAGAACAAAATGAGCTGGATAAGTGAAGGCAGGTCACAGTTCATTATTTATTAAGCAAGTTCCAGTTTAAGAGATCTAACAGATGACTACTCTCGGTTTCAACTCCTATATGGGAGACTTCTAGCAAACACAGTAGCTTGTTTCTGGATCAACGGGTGGATATTCAGTTTTCTAGAGTGGTGATTCTGAGCATACTAGGGTGTGGTCCAAGAATTCCTGAGGGATCCTGGAAGCCCTTTTTGAGGGGGGGGGGCTCCACTTTCCCACTTATCTGTGTGATTTTCTTCATGTATTTCAACCCCAAACCAACGGATTAGATTTGGAAGCAGATATGAGACTCCAGCTATCCTATGTTACATCAGACATTAGGAGATTGGCAAAGATAAAAAACAATGCCACTCTTCTCACAAAATTGTTTTCGTCTTGGAATATATAGTTATTTTTCATTAAAAATGTGCTATTTGTGTTACTACGTCATGGTTTTATTACTGTATTTTAAAATGAATAGAAAACATGGAAAAAAACTTTCTTGGTTTTAGTGTCTAACACAGCAAACATTGGCAGATATATCACATAAACAAAAGCTATTCGGTTCTAAATAATATTTGAATATAAAGAGGTCTGAGATCAGAAAGTTTAAAAGCCACTGTTCCAGGGAAATGACCCAATTTTACTTCTTAATAAGCAGGAAACTAATCCTCGAGAACAGCTCTTTAAGGAAGATACGGATGAAGAAATGGAGTCTCGGAAATGAAGCTGCTTGTCCCAAGGCCCTGAGCCCCAGAAGACCTCCTCTGTCTTCTCTGCAGTCAGGATTAGTTCCCACGCCCGTTCTAAATCAATCACCAGCCAGGAGCACGAGCTCCGTGATTGGCCTAGAATGACTGTTTATGGATAATGGGTGTTGGGGTGTCAACCTCAGATGACCCATTCTCTTTATAGATGACAGGACTGTACAGTGACAGTGGCCAGAGAAAGGTGCAGTATCTCATTATGGATCAGACGGTCCTCACTGGCTACAGCAGTGTCCATCCCCTGACACCTGCTCTCAGTGTTCGGAGATGATCACCAATGAGTGGGGAGCTGGGAGCCAGGGAGACTTGGCACCCTATGGTGCAACCTCGGCACCCTTCTGCCCCTTTTGACAGCCAAGCTTGGTGTCTTCATGACTGCTGGCAATGTCAAAGGTCTTTTTAATACAACCCTAATTGATTTCCCAATGACATTGCCTCGGCATGCAAATCTACAGCTGTAGACTATCCCCGCAACAGCATGGAATGTTGTAATTTTCCAGAGCCACAGTTCACTTGAAGAAATGATCGTTTCCATTTCCTGAACGCACATTCAGAGGCAAGAAAACTGTGCTTGCTTTGAAGACAAATTAGCATCAATTGTAGGTTATATTAAATGTCATCTGACAAATTTAGGAAAGTTAATACATGCAAATATTTGTTTGGCTCAGGCTCAATGCAAGGCTGGAGACACTTAGCCTTTATCCTAAAGGAGGCTCTTTGGGATAACGATAGATGGACTGAATTTCATACAAAGCTCACACGCAGAGCAATGCTGCCAGGCCACAGATTGCCTCTCCCAACTCCTCAGTGTTGTTATTTCTGGAGGAGCTGTGGGGTTGGTAACTCAGAGCACGCACTGATCTGTAAGCAAAGGCAAATGAGCATCCTTTGGGTACCAGCTTCTACCATTGTCAACCAACAATGGTCTCATTTTGGGACTTGGCTGATGTCACAAGTGGATATGTTGGGAAGAAAACGCAAAAACAAATTGGAGGATCAATATAATATCAATTGATCTTAGTGGGATCCAATGGCAGAACCAGGATTCTCAGGCCTCCTATTGATCCTAGGATAAAAACCCCAATCCTTAACATGCCATGAGGCTGGGCATAGCCTGGGCCCACCCACTGCCCAGCCTGCTCTGCTGTTCTCTCCTCTTGCTCTCTGCACCCAGCCACATTGGTCTTTGGTTCCTCAAACCTCTCCTTCCTGCCTCCGTGCCTCCCTCCATGCTGTTCCCTCCATTGGAATTCTCCTATCCCCAGTCATTGCCCCCCTAACCCTACGAGTCCTTCAGATCCAACGCAAACATTACTTCCTCAGAAGGCTTCTGTGACCCCCCTCAAGCTGGTTTTCATGTCCCTGATGTATATTTTTATCTCCTTCTCCTTCAATGTACTTACCCACCTGCCCTGCCTAGTTGCTAGTGGGTTTACGTGATCACTATCATATCCACAGAAATAGATAGAAATATCCATGCAGACGGGAGCCAAGTCTGTGCTGTGTCCTGTTCCGTGTCCGATACTTATCAGCGTCTTGGCACATAGCAGGTTCTCAGTAAATATTGTTTGAATGAATGGAGGTCTGCTCACCGTACCCCTGCCTTATCTCAGAAAGCATTGATTATTCTCTTTTCAAATTGCTTATAGTGGGAAATGGATCCTCCTGATCTTTCCCAAGTATTCCGTGTGACAGCCAGCAACTGCGTTCTCCTCCACCTCCCCTGATGCACCTTTCATCCTGCTTTCTAGCACTCTCACTGACACAGGTTGGGGCTGACACCCTTTCAAAACACTACTCATCTTTGTGTACCAGTAAACTGCGCTTTCAGGATCCCCTTACCCTCTATGCTGCATTGATATACTAGTCTCCAGGATTCCAAAAACACTCCCTGTATCAGTTATCTGTTGCTGCATAACACATTACTTCAAAGGTCAGCATCTTTTTTTTCTTTTTTTTACATCTTTATGGGAGTATAATTGCTTTACAACGGTGTGTTAGTTTCTGCTTTATAACAAAGTGAATCAGTTATACATATACATATGTTCCCGTATCTCTTCCCTCTTGCATCTCCCTCCCTCCCACCCTCCCTACCCTACCTCTCTAGGTGGTCACAGAACACAGAGCTGATCTCCCTGTGCTATGCGGTTGCTTCCCACTAGCTCTCTATTTTACGTTTGGTAGTGTATATATGTCCATGCCACTCTCTCACTTTGTCACAGCTTACCCTTCCCCCTCCCCATATCCTCAAGTCCATTTTCTAGTAGGTCTGTGCCTTTATTCCCGTCTTGCCACTAGGTTCTTCATGACCTTTTTTTCCCCCTTAGATTCCATATATATGTGTTAGCATACTGTATTTGTTTTTCTCTTTCTGACTTACTTCACTCTGTATGACAGACTCTAACTCCATCCACCTCACTACAAATAATTCCATTCCGTTTCTTTTTATGGCTGAGTAATATTCCATTGTGTATATGTGCCACATCTTCTTTATCCATTCATCCGATGATGGACACTTAGGTTGCTCAAAGGTTAGCATCTTAAAAGAACATACATTATTTCATAATTTCTAGCGACTGGGAATTGGGGAGCTGCTTAGTGGGGAGTTTCTGGCTCTGGGTCTCTCAAGAGGTTGCAGTCAAGATGTTGGCCTGGGCTGTGGTCCGCTGCGGGACTGACTAGAGCTGGACCATCCGTTTCTAAGGTGGCTCACTCACATGGCTGACTGGTCAGTGCTGGTTGTTAGGAGGACTTGGTTATCCATCACGTGGACTTCTCCAGAGGGTCCTTTGAGCCTCCTTACAACATTGCAGCTGACTTCTCCCAGGCAGATGAGCCAAGAGTGGAAACAGGAAGGAAGCCACACGGCCCTTTTTGAACTGGTCTCCTAAGTCACACTCTTCCATTTCCGCAATATGCTATTGGTTACAAAGGTCAGACCTATTTAATGTTGGAGAGTTCTACACAGAGTGTAGCTATCACAAGGTGAGGATCCTTGGGGGCCATTCCTATAGACTTACTCACTTTAACTGGAGCCAGCCTCTGTTTTTGCCCATCAAACTCACCGTCCTGCCCCCACACCTTCTCATAGCTTCTCATAACACAGAATAAAATCTAAAGTCTTAACCAAACTTCTCACCTCCAGGCCCTGTGTGATCCAGCCCCTCCCCACCTCTGCATCCTCATTTCCTACCTCCTTTCTCTTTCACTCACTCCACCAGGTACACTGGCCTTCTTCCCTTTCCCCAAAACACCAGACTTCTTCTAGGACCGTGCATGGCTCCCTCCCACGCTTCGTTTCCTTTCTCTGCTCAGATGTCCACCACTTCCACCTCCCCAGAGGTCTTCCACGACCACAGTGTTTTGGACTAGCACCCTTTCCATCCCTCCACTATCCATCCCTTCCTCTGCTTTGTGTTTCTGAATCGCAGTTGTCACCGCCTGAAATTCTATTGCAGGTTTGTATTTGCCATTTGTCTCCCCGGCAACAATGTAAGAACCCTGAGGGAGGGACCTTCTCTGAAGTATTCGCTCCTCTAGCCCCAATGCCTGGTACAGCTGCTATTTGTTGAGTGAATGAATGATCGAATGAATACACCTGTAAAAAAAAAAAAGAGGGCTGGACTTGATTCGTTGGTGGACTAGTGCTGGTCTGAGAACTGTTACTGGTTCATGAGCAGAAAGTTCAGAAATTGTGAGTAAACATTGAGAAACATTTACGGCAATTTGATGCTGCTGTGACATCCAAGCTCATGATCGGGGACTGATCCTGTTGAAGTGGGTAGAAAGCCTCTGCTATAGAACAGTCTGGGTGCTGTTGAACCTGCATGGTGAACCACGTGTGGCACAAGCGGCAAACTAGATGCCTACAGTTGGACCACTTTAAAATGGAGGGTATTTTATTTTATTTTATTTATTTTTTATTGAAGTCTAGTTGATTTATAATTGTGTTATTTCTGCTGTGTTGTGTATTTCTGCTGTACAGCAAAGAGATTCAGTTATACACATGTATACATTCTTTTTTATATTCTTTTCCATTATGATTTATCACAGGATACGAATATAGTTCCCTGTGCTATACATAAGACCTTGTTATTTATCCATCCTATATATATAATAGTTTGCATCTGCTAAACCCAAACTCCTAGTTCATCTCTCACCCTTGCCCCGTCCCCCTTGGCAACCACAAGTCTGCATCTGTATGGTAGATATGTTCATTTGTGTCATATTTTAGATCCCACATATAAGTGATATCATATGGTATTTGTCTTTCTGTGTCTTAGTTCACTTAGTATGATAATCTCTAGGTGCATCCATGTTGCTGCATATGGCATTATTTCATTCTTTTTATGGCTGAGTAATATTCCGTTGTATATATGTACCACATCGTCTTTATCTATTCCTCTGTTGATGGACATTTAGACTGCTTCCATGTCGTGGCTATTGTAAATAGTGCTGCAATGAACATAGGGGTGCATGTATATTTTCAAATTATAGTTTTATCTGGATATATGCCTGGGAGTGGGATTGCTGGATCATATGGCAACTCGATTTTTAGTTTTTTGAGGAACCTCCGTACTATTTTCCACAGTAGCTGCACTAGCTTACATTCCCACCAACAGTGTAGGGGGGGTTCCCTTTTCTTAAAATGAAGGGTATTTTAAAGTTAGTTTGGGGACTTCCCTGGTGGTGCAGTGGTTAAGAATCCACCTGCCAATGCAAGGGACACAGGTTCGATCCCTGGTCCGGGAAGAACCCACATGCCACGGAGCAACTAAGCCTGTGCGCCACAACTACTGAGCCTGCGCTCTAGAGCCCGCGAGCCACAACTACTGAGTTCACGTGCCACAACTACTGAAGCCCATGTGCCTAGAGCCCGTGCTCCGCAACAAGAGAAGCCACCGCAATGAAAAGCCTGTGCACCGCAAGGAAGAGTAGCCCCTGCTCGCCGCAACTAGGGAAAGCCCGTGAGCAGCAACGAAGACCCAACGCAACCAAAAAATAAATAAATAAGTGAATAAAAAAAAAAGTTAGTCCAAGATTCCATTTCTTCCATTGAAAAATTATTTAAATGCCATTGTAGCTTTTCAGGATAAATGGCGACTGATGATGGATTGAATATAAATTCTGAAAATAGAGCATCACTTGCTTCATTTTAAATAAAATGAGTACCCTGAGCTTGTATCTTCACATAAAATTGTGTCTTCTGCAGGAATCTGCAATGCATACCCTGACTTTCAAGGTTCAGGTCAAGACTTTATTTTTCTCCTCAAATAAGGAGGTGCTATAACTCTGGTGTAAACGTATTAGCCAGAGATCCCAAAAAACAAAATCCAAGCTTCAGTGCTGTGCCAGAATATATTAGGTGCCATCAGAAGAGATTTTTCTTAAAATTAATTAATTAATAAATTAATTAATTTTTGGTTGTGTTGGGTCTTCGTTTCTGTGCGAGGGCTTTCTCTAGTTGCGGCAAGCGGGGGCCACTCTTCATCGCGGTGCGCGGACCTCTCACTATCACGGCCTCTCTTGTTGCAGAGCACAAGCTCCAGACCTGCAGGCTCAGTAATCGTGGCTCACGGGCCCAGTTGCTCCGCGGCATGTGGGATCTTCCCAGACCAGGGCTCGAACCCGTGTCCCCTGCATTAGCAGGCAGATTCTCAACCACTGCGCCACCAGGGAAGCCCCAGAAGAGATTTTGAGATGGCCCCCTGGTCTATGTTATTTGGATGCAAAATTGTGTTTTCTCCAGTTGCTCTTTAAAAATGAGATAGGCCATATGTGTGTAATGTTTTAAACATAATTTTGAGTCTTTTTTTGGAGCCATCTAAGAGTCTATTCTTTCCTGTAATCATTGGCTTTTACCAAATTTGTTCCATATATAAATCAAAGCTGGACAGTGTTTATCCTTTTAGAACTCATCATCAGTATGAAACCAGCTGTTTGTGTGGGGACTCCTGCCTGAAGTCCACAAAGCAGTGAACAGATTCTTTATTCATTCTCGGGGCTGCTACCCTGCCTTATGGATGTTCAACGCTCTGCTTCTTGCTTCTCTCTTCCCAAGTGTTCAGAGCCTTAAGGAACCCAAGTACCATCTCCCCTTGGGTGGTAGTTTGGCTCATACCCTGGGGTTTTAGTTTCCATGGCAAGTCGGCACCCTGAACTTCCTCAGCAAACAAGACTCATTCAAGCTTTACAGAAGGAAGTTGATTGGTCTGGAGGGTTCTGTTGAAGGGAATTGGGATTGAGGAAGAGATGAGAGGCCCTAGGTGCTTTTGGAAGGTGGGAGCTACAGTGGGAGGTAGACAAACCCATGTCTCTGCAGGAATTCTGTAAAACTGATTCAGGCACTGGATCATCTCAACTGCACATCAAATCTGGAAGCCGGCAGCTCAGCCATGCCAGCACATCCCAAATCATATACTCTTGCTTGTTTAGAGGAAACACTCACTTTATTCCCTGTGATGTCGGTCAATGAGTCTGGGACACGAGTAGATCTGAACCAATTCATTCTGCAGAAACCCCTCCTGAGGATGTGACATCTTCACAAATACACACTGACTGATGTACTTCAGCAAGAATTGAGTCCTAGAGCAGAGGATTTTCCCCATTTCCCCTCCTTGTAGGAATAACTGCTAGAGATTCAGCCCATGAGGCCAATGTTAATGGTACCAATGAGACAGAGAAGGAGAATTCATGCAAGCTACAGTCCTAACTTTCCTTTACAGAGTGGCTTGGGGCTCCTGTAGGCTCACAGAAATGCGCTGTGGGGACTCAGAGCCCGGGGGAAGCCATGTCCTCACTGGGGCACAGCTGGGAATGAGACACACAGTTGCTGATCTTTAAGAATTTTAGGGGCTAAATGGTAGCTCCTCCCCACCACCAATACGTATGTCCCAATCCCCTGTGTATATCACCTAATATGCCAAACGGTGTGATCAAGTTAAGAATCTTGAGAGGAGGAGTTTACCCTGGATTATCCAGGGAGGCCTTAGATGCCATCACATGTATCCTAATAAGAGAGGGAAGTAGAGGGAGTTTGGGGACGGACACACAGAGGAGAGACACACATAGACGAGGAGGCCACGTGAACATGGAGGCAGAGACTGGAGGGATGTGGTCACAAGCCAAGGAACGCCGACACCCCCAGAAGCTAGAAAAGGTAAGAAACAGATTCTTCCTTAGAACTTCCAGGGGGAAGCAGCCCTGCCGAGACTTGATCTTGGACTTGGAGCCTCCAGATTGAGGTGATCTGTTCCATCAGCTCTAGGAAACGAGTACAGGAATTTACAGCCCGGCAGAGGAAATGGACATCAGGTAACTAATCACACAGATCTTTACTGACGATGGTCAAGGTGAAGGAGTGTGTGTTGATGCCTATGAAAGGGAGACCTGACCTGGTCCGGGGGGTGGTGGGTGCTGGCAAGTCTTCCCAGGGAAGCGACACTGAGACATAGTAGAGCCACAAGCTAAGAGCACAAATCTCAGCCTTGCCGCTGAATGCCGGGTGACTTTATACCTCTCTATGCCTCAGTTTCCCTTCTACGAACCAGAGATAATAATAGCTGCATTGTCGTGAGGATGCGTAAAACTCACAGAACATTGCCTGGCACGTGGCAAGGGCTGTATCTGTGTCTGCCACCATTATGTGCGTCTTAAGTTGAATAGGAGTTGCTGGCTTGACAAAGTGGGTGGGTTGAGGTGCGGGGTAGAGTTTCAGGACAAGGAGAGGTAAGACGCGCGAGGCCCAGGTCTTTGTCGCACTTGCATGTGTATCTGGGCTTGCCTAGGATTGGAAGAGCTGTGAACATGTACTTGAGAGAGGAGGGGGTGACTGAAAAGAGAAATTTAAACGCCTGTGGCCTTCTAAGTACTCCAGAAGACTTGTTACACAATTGGTTTTCCCAACGCAGATGATTTTTGATAAAAAATGAATTGTGCTCATGTAAACCCACCCTCTGATTATTAGGATCCCTCCCACTTGCTTCCCTTGCTCTTGTGGCTCCAGGTCAGCTGATGAGAATTTTAATACAGGAAAGGACATCCAGTGCATTTAGTCCCAGCCCCAGCTGCTCCTCTGTTTCCTGGCCTGAAACAGAGGCTCACAAAGTGGCTGGCGGGGCTTTCCTCTGGTTACTGTGAAGTGATCCTGGAAGTCTCAGAGGACATTGGGGCCTCCTTTCCAAAAGATCTTTGGTTTCCAGAGCCTCTCTCAAGGTGTCTGATGGATGCATTCAACAGGACGAGATGTTCTGTTTTCGAGAACCCCGGGGATTGGGGTTCTAAATGTGTTACCTCTTTACTGAATGCAGAGTAAAGAAAAATCACCAGCTCCCCTCGCCCCGTGCTCCTTCCTACTCTGTGCCCAGGGCACTCAGTTACCGGGACTGAGATCCCCCAGGCCAGAAGTGATGGCTATGGACCCTCTGGACGCTGGATACTTACACCCGAAAATATATGAAAATACAAAGGGCCCAGCCTGTTAAAATGACCTCAGATTTGATTTGCACAGAGGTTTTAAGTGTTGCTCTCCTCAGCTCAGAGAAATTAACAAGCAAGGAGGTTGAATGGAGATCTTTGTACGTTCACCCAACTGTTTGTTACCGAGAGGGGTCTGTGGGTTTGGTCTGATGCCTGGATCTACAGAGGCAGACAAAGAGGCACATAGCTGGGGCGATGTCGGCTTATTTACTGAGGGGGCTCAGGCCATGGCTGGAGGGCGGCAAAGACTGTGACTCAGACCCTTGTTGCTGCCAGCCCCTCTTCTGGGTGGCCCCCCCGGGCTGCATGTTCCCCATCTCGTTGCTCACTGTGACTGCCCTTTATAGCAACCAGGTTGGTGACCCGGGGTGGGCTGGGATTAGCTGGGAGCAGATTTCAAGGCTTGGGTTACTGAGGACAGCCTGACCTGGGGGAGCAGAGCTTTCCCCCTGTAAACAGTCATGCTGTATGTGTGGGGTCCTGGGGGAGAGGGACAGAAGGATTGGGTTAGAGGCTTGCTTGCATATTGTGCTAAGATGATTGCATTTGGAGAACCCTCTGGGGATTGGGTTGGGGGCTGTTCAAAGATGGGTCTTATTCCCCACTTGCTTTATGTTAACGCAGCTATGGCAGGTATCCCAGCCCAGGGAGTCGAAGTGCATTTTCCTAGTATATCACCTTCTGGTGGCTGCCATACAAGGTACCACAAACAGGGGTGGCTTAAAACAATAGAAATTTACTCTTTCACAGCTCTGGAGGCCAGAAGCCCAAAATCGAGGTGTTGCAGGACCACACTGCCTCCAGAGGCTCTCGGGGAGAATCCGTTCTTTCCTCTTCCAGATTATGGCGGCTGCTGGCATTCCGAGGCCTGTGGCTGCATCACTCCAATCTCTGCCTCCGTGGTTACATTGCTTCCTCTTCTGTGTCTTCCAAGGACACTTACTGGATTTAGAGCCCAGCTGGGTAATCAGGAGGATCTCATCTCAAGATCCTCAAATTAACTACTTCTGCAAAGACCCTTCTACCAAATAAGGTCACATTCACAGGTTCTGGGGACTTGGACACAGAGATATCTTTTGGGGAGCCACCATTGAACCCATCCACCTAGACAGATTCTCATCCTAACGCCCTTAGTCCCTTAAAGAAGGTGAGAGAGCACGATATGGGAAAACAAATCTACTTGCTCTCTATCCTACAGGATGAAGTTTTCCAGAAGAGGGTTAAACATCCCACTGAGCTGCAGGAGAAGGCTAAGTTCCGGCCATGTTTATGTTGTGGGCTGGCTGGCGGGCCCTGGGTGCATTGACAGGCGGTTCCCACCATCCCTCAACCCATAACCACCGCCCCCCCCCCCCCTTCTGTGATTTGGTTTTGCTGTTCTTCTCAGGAAGACCCTCCCCGGGACCCTCTGCCTAGGCAATTCCACCAGTTCTTCAGGCTCAGCTCAAATATCCCTTCATTCACATCTGAGCACCCATGGTACTCCTTCGTCTACAGCAGTGATCTCCAGAGTTGGGGTGGGGGGCATACAACGATCATTTGGGATACAAGAGGAAGATTTGAGAACTCTTCTTTTTATTCAGTCTGTGTCTTCAAAAAACAAAGAAATGAAGCCTTTCTAATATTGAGTATGCAAGCTGGCTGAGGTCCCATGTGTATGCAATTTATAAACATGTATTGGGTCGCGCAAAGGTACCAGACTCTTTTTTTATCCTAGAAAAGTGGCAGTTTCACATGGTTCAACCTAATACTACACTGGGAGTGAGTGCTCACAGTTTTTACTGCTAGGGATCAAAAAGTTTTGGCCAGATGATCAAACCAGCGCTGCTTTACCCTGTTATTGCTTCCCCAACTCAGATCCTAAGCCCTGGAGGTGGGAAATCAAGACTTTAATGGCTCGAGGTGGGAAATCAAGCCTTTAATGGCTCTAGTCTCCCTCGAGCACCTAAACTTGACCCCAGAGTTAGTACAGCCGGGACAATGCAGAAGCTTGGTAAGTTTGCATTTTGCTCCCGGCATGCCTCTTGGAGTCTTGGGAAGTATGCGAATCACACTTTTGGGCACTGGGCTGTGAGGTGTGGAATTTGAGCCCAAACCTAGGAAAGTGACCTCTCCTCCCTAGAACCTCCCTCTCGCCCTCCCCACTCTCCCACTACTATCCCCCATCTCCCTCTGTCAGGCCCTCCCCTGGAGGATGGGATCATGTCAAAGGCACCCAGAGCTCTACCAGCCTTACACCTGAGCTCTGGGTGGCCCTGTGTGTGGGGTGTGGGTGATGGGCAGGGCCATGGGTCTGTATGCTACTGCCATGGCTTTATAACTGCTGAATTCACAATAGCGATGACTTGACCTTCCTCAACAGGAGAGGTAGCCACATGAGTTGGGCCGCATCAAAGAGTAAGACTTCATGACGCCATACCCCAGGTCTGTGACATAGACAAGAAGGTGCGTGCAGGGAGCAGGTGGTGCTTCCGTGGCATGATTTCAGGCACCCTGCAGGGTCTCCCTTCAAAAAATCTCTTATTACATGTCCCAGTCCCTGATTTCCGCCATCGGTGATAGTTCTTTGATTCCTGGATTTTTTAAAACAATTTATTTCTCTAGATGAGACATAAAAATTCATCTGAGTGAGCTACAGATATAATAGTACCTTATACTCGGGCCCTGTGGCATATAGTGAAAGAGCCACGGATTTGAAACTGCAGTTCCTTCACCCACTATGGGGTGGCCTTGGGTAATTCAGCCATTCCAACTTTTGGCTTGCTCATCTAAAAAAGGGCAACAGTAATACCCACATTTCAGGGTTGTTGTAAGGATTAGATGTATGCGTGTAAGAGAATCTAGCATGTTCTTGGATGTGATGGCTGCCAAATAAACAGCAACTCCTATGGCTGTTGTATATTGCTGTTGTATATTTAAAAATTATAAAACACTGTCACACGCACCTTCTATTTGCCTCAGATGCAGTGTTATGAGCTGGGCTGGACTGTGTTATCATTTTAATTTTTACGGAGTAAACTGCAAGGTCAGGTTTTCCCATCCTTGACCTTGAACATGATTCTTTCTACTCTGTTTTTTTTCCTTTTAGGTGGATCCAATGGGGGCGAGACTAGGAGCCTGGGGGAGAGGAATGGACAAAGGGGAGGGAGGTGAGCAGACACCAGAGAAGTTCTTAACTTTGTCACAACCGTCTCTGATATTGTGTCGCCGTGTGTCCGCTGTCTGACAGCAGCCTGTAAATACCATCGCTATTTGTAAGTTGGAGATCTGTGAAAGAAGTGTGCTCCTCAGACCCCAGAGAGTTTCTCCTTTAGCCACAGACCCAAAGGACTATTTTTATTGGCACGCTTGATGAGTTATTAGAATAATTTCATCTCACTGTTGACATCTATGGCAGTGCCTGACTCACAGGGGACGCTGAATGAATGTTTGCTGAATGCTCACTCAGTAGACATTGGGATTTTATTTTCACTGAAACGTTTTTGACCACTCAAGAGAGGTGTTGAGTGAGGAAGGCATTTCAGGGTTAGTCACCATGAAGGGCGGCGAGGTTAGTGCAGCTGGGTCTACCTTTGTATTTCACTCATCCTGTAAGGGTTGGCTTTGCCTATTGTTCTAGGTCACATTTCTTTCACCATGGATTCCTCCAACGTGAGTGCAAAATTGGAATGACAGTGCGGGAAGGTCTAGTAACATCTGTCCCAAAGGAAGCACGGTGGCTGCCAGACCATTGTTTGGAAGGACCAAGGGAATGGCTCAAGGTCAGAGTGGAAGTGGTGTGTGTCACTTTCCATCTGGGATGGGCTGGATGGGCAATTGGGGGGTTGCTCTCACAGATGGGTTACTCAGGGGGTGTATTAGTTTCCTAGAGAAGCTGTAAAAAATTACCACAAACTGGGTGGCTTGAAATGACAGAAATTTATTTTCTCACATTTCCAGAGGTCACAAGTCTGAAATCAAGGCATCTGCAGGTGAATCTCACTCTGGAGGCTCTTGGGGAGCCTTCTAGCTTCCTCCAGCTTCTGGTGGTCCCAAGCATTCCTTGGCTTGTGGCTGCATCACTCTGATCTCTGCCGCCATCTTTCTATGGCCTCTCCCCTGTGCTTCACCTCTTCTGTCTGTGTCTCCTCTTCTTATAAGAACATTTGTGGGCTTCCCTGGTGGCTCAGTGGTTAAGAATCTGCCTGCCAATGCAGGGGCCACGGGTTTGAGCCCTGGTCCGGGAAGATCCCACATGCTGCGGAGCAACTAAGCCTGTGTGCCACAACTACTGAGCCTGCACTCTAGAGCCCGCGAGCCACAACTACTGAGCCTGCGGGCCACAACTACTGAAGCCCGCCCACCTAGAGCCTGTGCTCCGCATCAGGAGAAGCCCGCACACTGCAACGAAGACCCAACACAGCCAAAACTAAAATAAATTTATTAAAAAAAAAAAAACACTTGTTGTTGGATTTAGGACCCGCCTGGTTAATCCGAGATGAGCTCATCTTTTGAGATAGAGCCTTAACTTAATTACATCTGCAAAGACCCTTTTTCCAGGTAAGGTCACCTTCACAGGGACTGAGGGTCAGGACTTGGGCATATCTTTTTTGGGGGCCACAGTTCAACCCATTACAGGTGAGGTTGGCTCCACTTACTTTCTGAAAATGATACTGATAAAGTGATGTGTGGAGAAATTCCCAATCAACATCAAGAATTCCTTATTTTTTATTTAAAAGAGGAAAATGTTGAAGTTAATTTTGTGTGCCTAGCAATTCTTTTTCACTTCAGAGACGGTGTCTATTATGAAATCTTTTGACATCTTCGCCAGAAATATTTTGGACTCTGGGTCACTAGAAGGATTTTTCTCAGAAGCCAATTTCATATTTTTAAATTCTTTTTCTTCTGCATGTTAGAACATCTCGTCCAACTTCTGATATATCACTTTGTACTTAAAAAAATGCTGACTTTGAAATTCACTGTTGTATTTTTATTAGAAATAACTAGCTCCAAAAATGTTTTCATGAAATGTAGCTGACATTTCTATCATTTTGAAAAGAAATAATAAATGAATTTTCTTCCAATATTTTCATATTGGAAAAAGATCAGAAGGTCATTTGAAGGAAAATAGATGGGTAGAGACAAAGCACCATTGTGAAGTTATTGGTCGTTTAAATCCAATTAATTTAGACCTTCTTTCTATGAGTATCACACTTATAAGATAGACGTGAAGTAATTCCTAGTCAAGGCTGGATATTTAAATATCCAAAAAATTAATTCATTTTTACTTTTATTTTTTCTAGGGGACAAAATTCCGATCTCTAGAAAAATGGAAATTCTTTTATTATGACCCCATTTGTCAGAACATTGTTTGCAGCCCCGAAATTTAGAAACATCCTAAATATCCATCCACAGGAAAAGCATAAGTAAATGGTGGTATAGTCATAATCTTACCCTCTCCACCAGCTACATAGATGCATTAGGGTATCAGCAAGGATAAATCTCACAAAAATAATGTGGATGGAGAAAGAAAGTTGCAGAGAAGGAGTCCATGCAAATAAAAGTTAAAAATATTTACAACGATGCTATATCTTGATTATGGTTATGTACATATAAAATAAGAATAGTAGAAAAATATATATGTTTCCCAGTGAATTGCACCCAACACGGGAGAATGACCCCTCTGGGAAGAGAAGAAGGAAGAAACTGATGTCAGGAGGGTACCCAAGGGATGATGTGTGCGAGTTTTTATTTCTCAAAAAAAAATTATGTAGTAAATATGAGACAATGTTAGAGCTTGCTGGAGCTGAGTGGTAGGTATATGGGGCTTTGTTACTACTCTCTGTATTTTTCTATATGTTTAAAATATTTCATAATTAAAAAAAATAAGTTCCCTATTTTCCACTGGCTGAAGAAACTGTGTTTTCAAAATGCACTACTGTTGAGCTGATAAGGAGACACTGCTTTTAAAAGATGACATGTGGACTAAACAAAGGAGCGCCAGAGACACCAGCTCCCTGCTGATGCTTCGGGCATATTGTAACCCTGTAATTTTAGGTAACTGTTTGAACCTCAGTTTTTCCATCTATAAAATGGGAATAATCCCTGTCTTGCTTACTTCACAGGGATGTTGGGAGAGTGAAGGAGGCTATGATAATAGAAGTAAGAAGTGGTCTTTGGAATAACTGCCGCTAACGATTGAGCAGTAGCTGTGTTTTCAGACAGGCCCTAAACATTCTTTGTATCCTTTAAGGCTGATAACAACTCCAGCATGTAGGTATTATTTTCCACATAAAAAATAGTAAAGCTCAGAAACGTATGGTTTTCCCATGCTCTTCCTTCCAGAACCAACCCTTGCCAACAAGGAACAGGCAATGACTTGGGGGTGGGGCACCTACAGTTGTCGGTGACCCATGTGGCCTGGCACAGGAAGTTCTGACCAACCAAGACAACGGTGAATAGCCAGGCTAAGCAGATTCCCTTGGACATCAGCGGTCTTGGAAATAGAGAGTGAATGAGTCCATTAGTGGCAGAAACCAAAGCTGAGAGAACACACAGAGAGAGGATGCTGGAGCAGCGGGTGGGTGTGTTTAGGAGGACAGCACTGGCCCATGTGTCATTTGAGTTGTGAGTTAGTGAAAGTTGTAAATAAGCAGAAGCCAGGAAGCAGAGAATAGATGCTCAGAGTAGAGAATCAGTTTGTTGGTTGGTAGTGGCAGGGAAAATGAGGGGTTGAATCACCCTAATAGTGGACATCAAAAAACACCCATGTGGTTGTGCCAGTCAAGGCCCCAGCAGGAAACATATGTCACCCTCAAAAGAAAGATGGAGAAGAGTTGGATAAAGGGGCAATTTACCAAGGGCAACACAGAGTTAAGGAAATGCACAAGGGACAGTAAGACACCTGGGGCTAGCAACCATGGGAGGCCCTTTACACTCACAGCCCTGAATAGGCAAGAGCAGGGATTGGTTACTGGAACCTGGCCAGAACTGTAGCTCCATCCAACAGGAGCTGTGGCTTTTGGTAGAGAAACGCAACCACCGGAAACCCATTAGTCTGGCAGGGAAGGAGCTAGAAGAATAAATACCCCAACCTCTCTCTTCTATTGCCCCCAAATCACCTCTCAGTGCCTCTAATTGGCCAAACCCAACCAAAACCCAGAGGACAAGGGAATTTGGTCCCTTCAGGTCAGTCTCCCTGGTCACAGAGCCAGGTGAGGAAAGGTGGAGAATAGACTCAGAGGGACAAATGAAAATTGTCCAGTGCAGTGACAGAGGTGTCAAGATAATCCAGAATCCAGCACTGTTGAGAACACTCTCACTTCCTTGTGGTCAAGCTTTGCCACTGCCTGGGGGTTGCCATGGGATCTGTCGCCCTTGTTTTCACAAGTAGCCACAGAATACATAGCACTGAATGAGGACACCTGGGTAAGTCTCTGTTCCTTGCAATCAAAAGAGCCTAAAGACATAAAAATGTTAAGTCATTTCCCCCATAGTGGAAGTGACAGAGCTTGGAACCAAAGCCACAGCCGTCTGGGTCTAGAACCATGCTCTTTCCACTCTACCACCCTAGCTGTACAAATGTGATATAGGTCCCATGATAAAGTGTAGAAGCCCTGAATATCAAGTTATTTTGTGGGAAACCATTGGAACAGTTTTAGAATGCGGTGGTTAAATGTGCAAAATGATGTCTTGGGAAGATTACCACTCATGGAATATAGATCAATTGCATCAGGGAGATGTTTAACTTTGTAGTAATGGTAAGGTTCTGCTCGAGGATCTGAACCAGAAGGATGGTGGTATATACGTAAAGGGTGAAAGAATTGCTCACTTGCTATGTCCTAGGCACTGCTCCAGGGGCTAAAGATGTAACGGGGAACCCAACAGACTCCTGCCCTCCTGGAGCTTCTGCTCGTTGAAGCCGTGAGAGTAGATGAGCTCTCCAAGGGCGGAGTGAAAAGTGAGCCTTAGGTATGCCTGCGAGGAAAAGGGTGAAACAAAGACAAGAAAAAGAGCCAGTGGGGCAGCAAGCAGAGGGCCAGGAGGGGCAACTGGTTTGGTAGCATGGCAGGCAAACCAAGAGAAAGAAGGGGGTCCACAGGGCTGACCACGGCTGCTCATTGCCGAGGACAAGACCAAGAAGAGGCCACTGACATTGACAAATAGGGGATCATTTGGAAGCTGGGTCAGAGCAAGTCAATGGGGTGGGTGGAAGCTAGATTGTGGGAGGTCACGGAGGCACCATAATTATTGGGACTTATAACAGAAGTGCTGTGTAGGGAGGAGAGTTGGATGTCTTCATCGCAGTGGTAAGTTGATGTGGGTATCATTCTCTAAGGATCTGGTCCTCAGATCCATAATTCTGAAATCCTAGGTGCATAAGAATTGAGGTGGTTCTGGGGCTTAACTCATACCAATCAAACTTATAAAAACTGATTTATAACCCCACATGCCAGGTTGGTCATTTTCAACGAGTGAGATTCTTTTCCAGTGTTGGGAATGTTTGTGTCCCTTATCAAGGGCACCCCCATCCCAGCATTAAGCTGCTTGGAGAGCTGAACTATTAATCAGAGGCTGTTAGATGGTATAAATGAGAACAAAAGGAAATAGGTCATCCAGAGGTGTATGTCATCCAAGTGATGGTGGAAGACTCCTCTGGTGAGCTCTCTGCCTATTCCTGACAGGCTCTATGATTTACCTATTTATTTTGGGTACAGTCTGTCTACCACAGTAGAATAAAAGCTCCACGCAGGCAGGGATTTTTGTCGATTTTGCTATGTATCCCCAGTACCTAGAACAGGGACTGACAATAAATGTTTGTTGAATGAATGAACGAACAAGCAGATCATTCCTGGCTCTCGAGGGTATATCTCTCCAGCAGCCCCAAACACCTTGTCAGCCTGTGAGTGTCTTTTGTCCCCAGGTCTTGCTGGACAAACACCCACACCCCTCAATCTCTTTCCAACCAGCTGTGAGCCATCCACAGCCTCAGCCTCATGCCCAGGTGCCGTGTGGAAGGGGGGGGGGGCGGGGAGTAGAAGGAAGGCTCAAGCTTCCCCTTCACTCAGAACATTCTTTGCCTTCCTGAGGTTACACACAGGGTGCTGTTAAGTGGTTTAGATTGTTCAAGCGCTTATTTCAGGTAAGCTCTCTGGTAGCACCCAGAGGCTCACCATCACTTCAGAAACATCCCTCTTGTGACTGGTATGGGATTGTTTTCTCAAACATGAGCATCCGTGGAGAGTTAGAGGCAGTAAGAAAGAAGTGGGTAGGAAAGAAAACATGGGAGGATCAAGGTCTCAGGAAAATGCACGGGACTCTGTGTTGTGGCCCTGTGTTGGAGCCCTTGGATGCAGAAAGAGAACCCTGGGTGCTTTGCGTCCGTGTCTGATAAAATGACCCCTCAGAGAGAGTGAAAAGTGCTGAGGACTAATGTTCCGTGAATCCAGGCTGGCACTTTGCCTGAATCAGGCGGATCCATGAGTGCTGGGTCCGTGGGCCAAAATCTCACATTCTTCACACCAGCAGGACAGTCTTTATTATTCTACTCCAGGATTTTACATTTAGTCTGCATTATTGTCCATGAACTGTGGTTACATACTGTGTATTTATTGAATTAAAAGCCCCAGGATCTACTGTACATGCTAACTTGGCTTTAAGTTTCAGGAGGAGCAAAGAGAAATGCAGTCTTTCAGGGAACGCCAAGTTCTCTGATGCTCACGGGTGGATAACTGTTGTCCCAAGTGTATGTGCTAATATCCAGCTGTATTTCAGGGAAATTCTTCTCCTACTTCCACTGGACTTTAAATTAGCAAACAAAGTTTAAATTAGCAGACAATGTCAGAATATGCATTATGCCCCATCAAAGCATTTATCACAAGCAGCCCTGAATACTAAATCAATATGAATTAAAATAAAGATGGAGAGAGTAAGGGATTAAGTTACTTGTTCTTTCCGTGTTCATTAAAGGCAGCACATGAAGCAGAACTAAGTCCTGGTTTTTGATTACTTCTCCCAGGTTGAAAGAAAAAACAATTGGCGTAGAAAGGAGGCTTTAACACGGCATAAACAGTTAACTTCGGCACTGCTTGGTCCCCAGGCATTGCTGATGGAAGAGAGGATGGAGTTTTTTCCTTAAAGTTCCAGTGCCCTTGGCAGCTCCATTAGTTCCTAGCCATCTCCTGCGGGCGGTGTGTGAGGGAATATAAATTTACACTTGATGTAGCCGAGGGCCCAGTTCCTTTGAGGGTCTGGGGGACTAGGTGAATATGGTTAGTTTTCTGCTAGAAAAGGGATGCTTTCAAGTCCTCTCATGGAAATTTCCATGAAGAAACTGTAGCCCAAATAATTCGACTCCTCTGAGGGATTACAGCTGTAAAGCACCCGAATTCTGCTCTTTTCCATTGTGTCACCCCTTAGAAACAGGCACCCAGGATTCCTGACATCTGGCAAATTCAACAACCCTGACTTAACAGAAACTGAGTATTTATTATGAGGAAGCCATGATGTGAGTGGCTCTCTTGCTTTTAGCATCCAACCTTTATGAGTGGGGGTAGGGTTGGCAGGGAGAGACACGGGGTATGGCACTGGAATCTATATAGGGCGGTATAGGTGGCGGTGGGAGTAGATAGACTGACAGAGGGACAGAGGCAGAACGCCTGGCCACTGCAGTCTCCAGATCCTGTGGAGTGTTTGCAGCCGGGGGCCAAGGAGCAGTGAGACGTCCCAGGAACAGGAATTCTGGAGCAACATGCATCCCAGGCCATAGGTCGTTGGAAAACCCTCACAGGGGTTATCACTTCTTTTTCTTGTGTGGTCAAGCCCTAACCACATGAGGTCAGGTTCCCGGGTAGGACGACTGGCAGGAAGAAGGTATACCTCTTCCCTTACCTGGCCCCTGTCCCCAGGGCAGAGAAATCAGGAGCCGGGCAAAACCTTGTTAACCCTTTGTGACCAGAGAGAGCAAAAGTAGTGCCAAGGTGCCACTTCTCCTCCGATTCCTCCACCTGACCTTAACCTCCCCACTTTGGCAGAGCTCTGGGTGAAATGTATAGTTACATTTCTTTCCCATGGATGTACTTCCTATAACCATTTATAATTCACCCCCAATCAAGTCAAGAGGCAAATGTTTATATAACATGTAATTTTATACGGAGATGTTCTCAGGGGTGATCCAGACTTGATCAAGTTTCCCAGTCAAAGGTCTGACTCATTGTTATATGCAATCATCTGTTTTATTTCAAAACATGTCTACACTGCATTGAGCACCAACACAGATGTGACCAAGAAACCCACAGTCCTGTCCCAGCAGGTGATGGGTCCAGTGTATGACTTGGGGTTGACTATTATTTTTCACAGTGAGAGAAAAAAAGAGAAGATAGGAAAGATGAAACGAACATTATTCCCAACTCCTGTTCAGGAATCTGACAGATGATACAGAGGATATTTAAGAGATTTGTAAAGTTTTTCCAAAGACCCTTCTCCCCATCAGTTGATGTTCAAATATGGAACCTGGGCTGGTGAAGCAGCTGGACTTGAGTGACACTAGAGTATACTGTTTAAAATTACATCCACACATTACTGCAAAAGATAGAGGAACAGGCCATGCCAAAGTAGACTGATAGTTTACTTTTTCCTGTTTTATGAACCCGTACAAGTTTAGAGGCTATCAGAACTGTACAACCACAACTGTGATATAGCATCTGCTCGGTACAAAAATTTTTTGCGTAGGAGAAAGAATTCAGTTGACCTACGGGGAGAAGTGTCCTGAGTTGGATGGTGCCAATACAGAACTGTCAATTGTGGCCCCACAGAAATATGTGGGATCTCATAAAGACCAGAAATATCTTTCATTTTAAAATAAAGTCTCTAAATCCAGCTGCTTTTTAAAAACCAGTATTCCCATATCTTTCTTCCAAGGCAGAAAGTAAATGTTAGGAAACTGGCAGGTTCTCTTTCTCAGAGGCACACACAGGGTTTGGGGGTCACTGTGGTTCTCGGTTCCTGGAACACTTGAGCCTCTGGCACCATTGGGCCTTCAGCAGGCCTCCTCGGCATCCAGGGCTGAGGTCCTCATATTCCAGAGCAAAGCAGCCAATCTGGAGGACTTGTGTCAGGGGGAAGAGAGAAGGTCACCCCTTTAGCTCTGGATCCCCATCATCTGAGGGAAGTGGAAGGGGGCAGGTAGAAGCAAACCTTTGTTTCATAAAGTCGTCACTGGAGCAGGCAGCCGAGCATACTGAGGCCCTGTCGGTGCCCTTGTCGTGAGACACAAAATGCCTTCCCCAAAGTACAGATTTCTGTTTATGATCTAAAATAGATACCTTTGAAATGATTTACCCAGACCAGTGAAAGGCAGTTGCTCATTACATATTATGTAAGTTTAGATTTTCTACTTGATTATTCACACCAAATCAGGCTTTAAAAACAGACCCAATTAGACTGGAATGTATACATTTCAACAGATCAGAAACTGCAAAATGCTTATGCCACTTACTGCCATAGCTTTACACCCAAGGACGCCATTGGTATAAATATTTCCAAATTCCTTTGCATTTTAACAACAACAGAGAACAATCAGAACAAAGACATGATTTCAGTTTTTAACATCGATTGGATTATATTGTCTACCTTAGTTACACATCAGATGACATAGTTTTGCTCCGTTTTCTATGCATTTTGTCTTTTAAATCATCTTATACAAAATTTATATTAGAACAATTTTTTTTTCAAAAGACAAACGCTTAGAGAAGCAAGTCTTATGAATACTCTTTCCTTCCATTACTTTTGGCAAGTGGCGGAATCACCGTGGATTTTTGAGTGCAGTGGTGAAGCATTTCCACAGGTCATCTTCTCCACACGCTCAGGGATGGGGCGGGGGGAAGTCGGAAACTCTCTTTTTTAAAACATATTGGCAGGAGGGCACAATTCTTCAGCTCTTTAGGGCCTGTGAAAACAAAGAGAAAGGTGACGGTCACTTCTTTTACTGGCACCGTGACCAGTAATCCCGTAAGTCATTGTTCCTATTGTTCTTTGTCTACGTCTTCCAGTTCTGGATTATGGGGCTCTTCTCTCCCCGCTCAGCCCTCCTCCAGGCCTGGTCCTCACACTCAGGGTCAGATTCCCGGGCATTTCCAGACACATAAATCTGCAACTGTATTGCTAACTGTGTCCCTCGACCCCCGAGTTGTATAGCATTTATCCTTCCCCACCCAATCATATATTATCTCCCCAACAGATGGGTTTTCGTTCAAGTTCACTTAGTTGGAAAATTAAGACAAGAGTTCAAATTTGGTGAGATCTCAATGGAAGTCAACTAAAGAGCCATCTCTGGCACTTTCTTGGAAATTTGTAAGGCCCCAAGTAGACACCTGTTCTTCTGGGGAAGCTTCAGGTGTAGTGCTTACGGAGGTTGGTGGCCTTTATTTGGAGGTTTCTATTAGTTCAAAGGTTGGAAATGGCTGCCCTCATTTACCTATCACACGGGCCTAAGATATTTACTTACGAGTACCTTCCTGACATTTTTCGAACAAACACAGTGATGATTCCACCAATGAATCCAATGGCTAGTAAGACCCCAACTATGATTCCAACCAGGGTCACTGTTGACAAGCCACCTGATTGAGAAGAAAAAAAAAGCATAAGCCCCAGGTAAACAAATACACCAGCAATAAACAATGCCACTGGCCCACTGTAGATAACAAATGATGTTCTATGTTGTTTCTCCTGTATTCAGTGGGAGTTGACTTAGGAAGGGAGAAATGTTGGGTTATTCTAATCTCATATTATGAATGGAAAGTTTTCTGGGTCTCAAGATCTATCAAGCATACCACTCCTACTAGGTGGTTTCACTGTTAATTACTGGGTAGTGTTTGTGTACACACAGCTACTAAATTAGCCCCTATTTTCATTCTTAGGAATGATAAATTGTGATATGACACCATTTTCCATAGCTGTCATTAAGTGAATAGACTCATTTGCAGTTTGCTTATTTTCAAATACAGGCTTTTCTCTCTTAAAAGAGGTTTGAAACCTGTTCTCAGAAGGTTTGTATTCTGCTCCCATTGACTACAATCCAGGAAAGCATGTAATTCATCACAAAGATTAAGTTCAAAGAAACCTTTTTTAAAACATGAGAATATTTTGGTACCAAAATCTAACCCACCTTTCTCAACTGTTGTTGGGTTTTCTCCATCTGTTTTCCCTAAAAAGAGAGAGATGTAATGATATAGAATTATTAGGATTTAGTAACTATAATTTAACAATTGGCAGAAGATGAATTTACCCTAAATGGAAGGTAGCAAAACACAAGCAAAGAGGATAATTTCTTAAGTAAATTGGATCAGGGGAGTTTTAAGCAAGCTCTGACATGATCTTGTTTCAAAACTATTAGTATTGAATTTATGAATGCTTCTGCACACCTATGGGTCTGTAGTTCTTTTGTGAATGTTACTTTTTTTCTCACCCACTGTAGAGAGCAGTGTCAAGGAAACGGACCCATAGAGATCTTAAATAAATAGTCAAAGATTTCAGAGGTTAGGGTAACAAAAGAATCCAAGCCCCTTGATTCTTGGTCCAATGTCAAGATCATGGAAAACTCACCCATTATGATGAGGTCTATTTTGAAGAAACGTCATTCTGAGAGCAAAATGTTTTGGAAGTTGTGGTCAAGACTGTGATTTGCCTCGTGATATCAATTTCCTAGCAAAATCCAGATCTTACAGGGCACATGATTTTAATGAGAATATATCCTTTGTATTTATGGCACTCTTATTGTAGCATTTCTATCTGCAGCTAAACTTAATCCAATAGTTACAATGTGAATATTCTCATTTACCAAGCATGTGAAGTTGTTTAATTATGAATACCTTCCTGTAAGTAATAAAACTGTGAGTTTCTTTCAGGTAATTTTACACAATTTCTTTTAAAAAATAAAGGCCTTTTGTTTTGTTTCTCCCATCAACTTCTTTGTCTACTGAGTCCTTCACTCCTCTGGGTGGTAGGTGTTTATGAAGAAGTCAAGAGGCCTCGATATAATGAGACAATGGAGAGAAGTGGTGCAATCAGGCCCTTCCCTAGAAACTTAGTTCACAATTTGCAAAATACCACAGATACCCAATAGCTTTCCTAATCAAAGGTGACACCAGCCAACCATCAGCTATAAGATGCTTTCTTTTTCTAACGGTTGAGTTGGAAAGAAGTCATCCACTCTGTACCAAATCCATCTTCAAAAAAAAGACATCTCTTCAAGATGGCCCCAGGGTATGGGTCCTTGAACCCAGCTCTCCCTGCATGAGCTGAACTCACAGCTCTACAGCATTTACGTGGAGCTCAAGCTGATCGCGCCAACCCAGTTGGGAGACTGGGAGATTGTTGGTTTTGAAGCCTGCCCAGGACAAAGGTGTCATCAAATCAACTCCCTAAATGTTATACCTGGCTGCCAACTACCAGTAGAGACAGGTCATGTCTTTTGAACGTGGTAGCCGCATACTGGGCTCACAACATAACATTTTCACCATCAATGACGTCATTCGTCACAAAATACATCACCGAAAATGAAGTTTGTGGAAGATTCATTACCAAATTAGAGTTTACTAGTCTTGTACCCGCTAGCTCCCTCCCAGTTATACCGACTGTGATCATGCAAGTGTGTCATACATATGGACATCATCAAACTGGGGCGTTTCATGGGAAAGACATCTGCTGCCCTAATAAAATTACCTCTTAAAAAACCAATTGTTGGGCTTCCCTGGTGGCGCAGTGGTTGAGAGTCTGCCTGCCAATGCAGGGGACACGGGTTCGAGACCTGGTCTGGGAAGATCCCACGTGCCGCGGAGCAACTAGCCCCGTGCGCCACAACTGCTGAGCCTGCGCGTCTGGAGCCTGTGCTCCGCAACAAGAGAGGCCGCGATAGTGAGAGGTCCGCGCACCGCGATGAAGAGTGGCCCCCGCTCGCCGCAACTAGAGAAAGCCCTCGCACAGAAACGAAGACCCAACACAGCCATAAATAAATAAATAAATAAAATTTTAAAAAATAATAATAATAACTTTTTAAAAAAAGAATGCAAAATCTAAAAAAAAAAAAAAAACCAATTGTTTATAATTACATTTTAACTCACATGTGAAAATTTCTTGGAACACTGATGCATGAAGTGGGAATGCGCCATAATCACAGTTTTTGTGAAAGGGTGGGGTAGGGGACAGGACAAGAGAGTAACCATGAGTATTTTCCAGTTAATTGAGAATTTTTATTTTTAAGGAATAGGAGAAATATCCTGGTATGCTATAAAAACTAGTCAATTTGTAATGCTCCATTTTCTGCCGCTAATTAGCTGTGAACTCTTGTTACAAATGATCAATGCTTCTCCAAAATTTTGAAATGCTTTCCAATGACCAATTATCAATACATTGACGATTCTTTCCTTGCTTAGCCCTATTTGGTTCTCTCTGGTGTTTAATGTTAACCATTTTCTTTAGCATCTTGGAGTAACCGTAGGCTTTATTTTCAAAGCATGTTATAAAACTTTTGTTATCTTTGTGGTAAAATACACAACATAAACTTTACTATCTTCACCATTTTTAAGTGTACTGTTTGATGGTATTAAGTACATTCACACTGTTGTGCAAACATCACCACCAGCCATCTCCAGAACTCCTTTTCATCTTGCAAAACTGACACTGTACCGATTCCCCACTCCCTCCTTCCCCCAGCCCTGGCAACAACCATTCTACTTTCTGTCTCTATGATTTTGACTACTCTATGTATCTCATCTAAGTGGAATCACTTAGTGACTTGGTGACTGGCTTATTCCATTTAGCCCTCAAGGTTCATCCATGTTGTAGCACCTGTGAGAATTTTCTTCCTTTTACAGGCTGCATAATACTCCATTGTATGTATATGACACATTTTGTTTATCCAATCATCTGTCCATGGATAATGGGGTTGCTTCCATGTTTTAGCTACTGTGTCTACTGCTGCTATGAACATGGGTGTACAAATATAACGCATTTTAAAAATCTTCAGAAGTGCTACAGAGTTTTTAAAACCAGATTGGCGGTTGGGTCTGGAAATGCATATTAAACAGTAAGGGATAACTTTCTAAGTGTTCAGCTGTGCAACTGGTTTCAGGAACCACAGCTTTAGGGAAGGTCCTTATGTTTGCTTTCATTTAAAGATGAAAACACCTAACTATATAAAATGATTATAGAAAATTGCTTGAGTTAGCAAGCACTCATTGCAGTTATTAGAGGATTAGTTCCTTTTCTCTTCCACCCCTATCTACTACAAAATAAGGTATATTTTAAAAATATCCCAAACAACTGAATTTCTCTTAAGAAAGTTCTGGAAATAGGAGGCTCTTTCCCTTGCTAAGTTGTAATGGCAATGATCTTTCCTCATGCTCATTAGTGATGGTCTAAACCTCATAATAATGACAAAGACTCAAAGTTGTCCTAAAGAGTTTCACCTCAAGGGGTCCCATTCACTTTGCTGCAGGTACCAACTGTGAATCACAAGCACAACCCCAAATCCTGGTAAGACTGGTTTAGAGTAGATTCTTGCTTCATGTGTACAGACATGAACTCAGTGTAAGATGGTAAATGTTAGCATAGAATCTACTAAGATTTACATAGGTTGGCTAAGTTTTACGCTTTTGGGTGTCAACACAAAGTTCTTAGTGTGGCATTATATCAGGTTAGGGTCAGCAATATGACACCAGTAGCTACCTAACTTGCCCTTGTGGAGGCATTATCACTAGTTGTCATTTAAGGTTAGAAAGCTGCGTTCAGCAACCCCCAATAAATACAAATTCTGAACCTACCACAGAAAGCTTGGTTCAAAATTAGTGCTTGCATTCCAATATGTGCCCTATTGATTACTATATTTGTTCCTGGATTTTTTGGAATACACTGATTATGCAAAAGAAGATCAACCCCTACGGGGTGTCTGGTTTTCTTACCCGGGGACTGACTAGTTGCCACATTCGGGGCTGTGGTGCTCTGGCTTTGTCCTTGGGAGTGGGTTGTGCTTTCCGCAGTTGGCAGGTCCTCTTTGTGACCGTCTGTTATACTCTTTGTTCTTGTCGGCATCTATTAGAGATGTAAATGAGGCAAAACAGAAATAAAACCTAATGCTTTATACTCTGCCTTATAACAGAAATGGATTTAAGGTGGCATAAATGTATAAGCTATATGATGACCTAAATTTAAAGTGGAAACAAGAAAACAAACGTAAAGAAACAACAAGAATGGGGATAGGAATAAAATCCTGAAATAAATGCCAAATGTTTAGCATGCTGACTTCCTAAGGTCTAAACTCCTCAGAAAATACTGGGGCACGAGGCACTAATTCTTTCTCTTCCTTGAACTTGAATGGCACTTTTCCCCTGTAACATTTATTTGGCACATACTATGTTGTATTATTTTTAATGCCCTTCCTCCCCCAATCAGAGTGATAGTTAGCCTTTACTAAGAGCTTACTATTTGCCAGGCCCTCTAAATACCTTCTCATTTACACCACGAGAACCCCTAAGTAAATTCTATTATTAGCCCTATAGTACGAATAAGGCTTAGAGAGATCAGATAATATGCCCAAGCTCACAGAGCCAACAAGCAACAGAACAAGACTTGGAAATGGTTCTGTTGACTCCAAAGTTCATGCCAATGTAGCATTCAACAAATATGCTAGTGAGCACAGGCAACAAAAACAAACATAGATCAATGGGACTACATCAAACTTAAAAATTTTGTGCATCAAAGGACACAATCAACAGAGTGAAAAGGCAATCTATGGAATGGGAGAAAATATTTGCAAATCAGATACTTTAATATCTGATTAAAGTATATAGAACTCCTACAACTCAATAACAAAAAAATCAAATAACTTGATTTAAAAAATGGGCAAAAGGACTTGACTTCCAGTCTTTTTTTTTTGGCTGTGCCGCACGGCATGCAGGATCTAAGTTCCCTGACCAGGGATCGAACCCATGCCCCCTGCAGTGGAAACACAGAGTCCTAACCACTGGACCACCAGGGAGTTCCCTGGGCAAAAGGACTTGAGTAGACAAATCTCCAAATATGATATGCAATGGCCAAAAAACATACAAAAGATGCTTAATATCACTAATCATCAGAGAAAAGCAAATCAAAACCACAATGAGATTATTGCCTCACACCTGTTAGGATGGCTACTGTCGAAAGAACAGAAAATAACATGTTGGCAAGGATGTGGAGAAACTGGAACCATTGTGCACTGCTGGTAGAATGGTTGCAATCACTATGGAAAATAGAATGGAGGCCCTTAGAAAAATTAAAAATAGAGCTACCATATGATCCGGCAATCCCACTTCTGGGTGTACACCCAAAAGAATTAAAAGCAGGGTCTGGAAGAGATATTTGCACAACCATGTTCATAGCAGCACTATTCACAATAGCCAAGAGTTAGAAGCAATCCAAACGGATGAAGAAAATGTGGTACATACAATGGAATATTATTCAACCTCAAAAGGAAAAAGATTCTTACACATGCTACAATATGGATGAACACTGGGGACATTATGTTCAAGCATATTGAAATAAGCCAGTCACAAAATATCCTTGCATGTGATCACATGCACATAAGTAACTTGCATGTGATCACATACATATAATAAATATCCTTGCATGTGATCACATACATATAATAAATATCTTTGCATGTGATCACATACATATAATAAATATCCCTGCCTGTGATCACTCACCAGAGCTGTCAAGCCAGCAGACTGATGGGGCTCTCCACCGGCACCTGGGGTCACTGTGTAATCTTCCACACGCAGGGTCGCCTTGTCTTTTTCCACACCTGTAGTCATGGCATCTTCTGGCCGGGCTGTGCTGGCTGAAAAGGAGAGACTGAGTCAGACCTTAACGTGGAAATCATGTGGGCAGACCTAACTGGCCAGCTTCAGTCAAATTATTTTCTTTTCATTTCTTCTGGGTGTTTTTTTCTTTTTAGGATGGTTGTCATTCTGGCTTAACACAAACCATTCTACATACATACAACTGCCTGGTTATCTCCATTGTAAAAGAAAGGAAGATGGGAATATAAAAAGGTGAAGCAGGCAGCCCCTCCCTGGTATCCCACTGAGGTATGCTGGATGCGGGGTGTACACTTTGCCTTTTCAATAATGAACCTGATTCTTCCTGGTGCCATTTCATACAATGAATTAATAATGCATTCGGGTCAACTGAATATCGTTTAGACCTAGAAGAATAACCTGGAAAGATTTCTAAAAATGCTAATTAGCAGGCTCTCTCCCAAACCTACTGAATCAGAATGTCCAAAAGCAGGGCCTCCTTCTTTTTAAAATCAATCTCACTCTCCATTTAATTTTGAGACTGTTGTCTGCTTGAATGATTAGAATCTCTGGCTCTGACCACAGACCTCATAGACGACACACAGTTCAACCTCTTCTTTTACGGTTGGGGTTATCGCCTACAGGGGAGATCAGTAATATACTTAAGGATGCCAAGATAACCAATAGAACTTTTAGTGCGCCCAGAGCTATACTAAAGAGAGACCTCACAGCCCCTGGCCCTGGCTTTTCTGCATTACCACTGGATGAATGACCCCGTGTGCCAACGAGAAAGGTTTCCAGAGGAGGAGGGGATGGGTGGGGTGGGATTGCAGGTTGAATTCCAGGACTCGGGAGAGAACTAGAAGTGGCCCCTTCTTCACCCTCTACCTCAATGATCGGAGCTAATCCTGACCGAGTAGGAGCACCATCTCAACTCATCAAATAACCCTCTTCACAAGTTAAAACAAATCTGACTCATTGGTCATGGGTTCCCTCTCCAGACTGAGAGTGGCTCTGGAAGAAATTCCATGACTAAATGCAGTTGCAAAATAAGTGAGCACACACAGCCCAGGAGCAAGAGCGAGGGGGTGCTTGGGGACTTATGTGCTTAACTGAAGGGCAGATGTTCATATCTAGACAGTGCCTAAGTGAGTGATCTGGCCCTTGCCTTAAGATTCCTTATTTTTCCCATATTTAGATAGCTCAGCCAAAGTCACAGCTAATAAGTATTTGATCGCAGCTTTTTTGCTGATGCATAGAGGAAGGAAACCTCTAGAGTAAGTTCTCTTGTTCCATGAGCCTTCTTTTTGCACTGAGGGTCCTAATCCAGTGCTGCCAATCGACGTTCTGGATGAGCCTCCCAAGCATATGCATTTATTTTTCACCTGGGGTGGGGGGAAAGGCTTTCACTAGTTAGCAATAACTGAATACCTCAGTGCCTGCAAATGGATTGCCTCCCTTTTTGGCTGGTTGCTCGGGTCGGGGTGGGGGTAGGGGTAGTGAGTGGCTCCTGCTAAGGATTTATGACCATAATCTCAGCAAATGTTGAATGTATTTTTTTTTTTTTTTTTGGCTGCATTGGGTCTTCTTTGCTGCGCTCGGGCTTTCTCTAGTTGTGGGGGGTGGTGGCTTCTCTTGTTGTGGAGCATGAGCTCTAGGTGCGTGGGCTTCAGTAGTTGTGGCACGCAGGCTCAGTAGTTGTGGCATACGGGCTCAGTAGTTGTGGCTCATGGGCTCAGTAGTTGTGGCTCGCAGGCTCAGTAGTTGTGGCACGCGGGCTCCGTAGTTGCGGCTCGCAGGCTCAATAGTTGTGGCGCACGGGCCTAGTTGCTCCGCGGCATGTGGGATCTTCCCGGACCAGGGCTCGAACCCGTGTCCCCTGCATTGGCAGGAGGATTCTTAACCACTGCGCCACCAGGGAAGTCCCAAATGTTGAACGTAGTTATCAAGCTCAAGGGGAAATATCCCTTTGCTAGGCAAGCAGTCTTTATTAGAAAACTAAGCATCCCATTTTCTTTTTTTCCACTCCTGGTTTGAACTCAGTTAACAGACCATCCATTTAAAAAATGTTTTCTGGAGTGTTCAGCAAAATCACTTACTATATGGCATCCACTAGCTTTAAAAAGCAAAATAAAACCACCCTTGCTTTAAACAAATTAAGTACTGAATGAAGTTAGTTTGAATTCTTTCATAGAATGTTCAGTTCATTGAAAGCGTAACTTGATAAAAATTCCTTCTTGTTCTTTTCTACTCTTGGCCCACAGACCCAAGGACTAAAATTGCTCTGAATAGACAAAGGACATTTTATGAATGACACTCATGATTAAGAGGCATTTGTTTTGTCTCACTGCCCTGGCGTTCTTTTTTGCTCCATGGGAAAGTTGATCTTTAACAAGAGATGCTCAATTCTCCCTCTCATTATTTCGGCTGAAGGCTTTCCTGGGTGAAGGGTTCCTACGAGCCCAGCTGCTGAGTTTCCAGCCAGCATTTGACATCCTCTTCTCTTGAATGGTGAAATTCAAATCATGTATTGATGCCTTCGCTCCCCAATCCTTTTTTTCTTCCTAAGACACGTGTGTGCACAGGCAACACGCACAACTGTTTATATAAGTGCAGCGATGAACCGACGATAACAGAGTCTGTTCTGGAGCGGTGTCCCCTTACGCTCACATGAACACCTTTTTCCTGCCACACCCAGCCTCCTCCAGCCTGCCGGTCAGAACCAATGGAAGTTTCCAAATACGGCTGTAAGCCATCCATTTGCTTTGGAATTTGTGTGTATGTGTTATTCTTTAAAAAGGTACTACCTCTAAGAAGATGATGGGATAATTTGATTTGATCTTAAGGTTTCTAAGTTTGAGAACAAATGAGCACCGAAGAGATGCTTATTGGGATAAAAGTGTTAATTATGAATCATTTTTATCTTAGCATTAAAGTCTAATAGCTCCAAAGAAATTATTCTAGTTTCCATACATTTATGGGATGGCATTTCTTTTAAAATATTTTAGAATTTGGATGGAATATTAAATCACACTGTTACTGTGATTGTTTTGCAACAGTCCCAAATTCTTGATTAAAAGCCTTTGTGTAAGTGTTTTCAGTCTTGTGGTTTTATTTGCGCTTCTCTGATTTGTGCTGGTGAGTTGTTCCATCTGTTTGCTGGCCGATGGGAGTGTCTTCTCTTGTGACCATTTTTCTCTTATGGTATTCACCTTTTTTTATAATTTTTAAGTGCTCTCTATGCCTTAAGAATGTATTCTTTGGAATAGATGCTACAATCTTT
This sequence comes from Eschrichtius robustus, assembly GCF_028021215.1. NCBI lineage: Eukaryota > Metazoa > Chordata > Mammalia > Artiodactyla > Eschrichtiidae > Eschrichtius > Eschrichtius robustus. The sequence continues at coordinate 10,470,305 of NC_090826.1, read as the reverse complement.
TTTTTTTTTTTAACTAATTGGCATGTCTCTTTTGTAAGTGGCAAGGTCCATCACTAGTCAAATTTATTAAGCTTGTTTTGTCCCTCTGATGTCATACTTACAAACCCTTCCTCAAGATTATGTAAATATTCATCTGTATTTTCCTTAAGGTTCTTTCTATTTGTCTTGTGTTTATCTCAAAGCATGATGTAAAATGGGAATATAAATTTGATTTTCCCCCAAGGATTAAACTGTCATTTCAATAACTCCTCTTTTCTTCTCTGCTTCAAAACTAGCTCTCATTGAGACAAATGGTTTCTTCCAAATACTGTGTCATGGTATTGGGAGAAACCTTTAGCACAAGGACCAGCCTAAATGACCTGGGCACTGCCGTCTGACCCCATGCCCCCTACATTCCACCCTCTGTCTGCAGACTCTTTCCAGAACTGATTCCTAAATCTGTGTTCCCCTCGCCATCATCTCCCTCTTCCTCTTCACATCAGCTGACTGCTGCTGAGCTAATTCTGGGCCAGGGATGTAGTTAGAATAAAACAGGGTGCAGAGAGCAAGCAAGGAGAGGGCGCCACACTCGAACAGAAGTGCCCTGAGATCTTTCCGAGTCATAGGTTCTGCTGAGGGCAGGAGGAACAGCATTACAACAGCACCCTCTCTCCCATTTGTTCAGCAATGTAGGGTTTACATGACGTCTTCAGGCTGACTTTATATCACAAGGTGGGTTGCACTGGCATTTTTGTCCCCATTGATCAGATGAGGAAGGTGAGGTTGACAAAGGCCCTCCTTGACCAAACCTTAGTGAGGCTCCTCTGAGCCCTCTTCTCAATGAGGCCATGGCCTTGGGCTTCCGTGTCCATCATTGCAGAGTCCAGTTTCAGCAAGAACCCTGCTAAGTCAGGTTAGAGACAATCTCTCGACCCCTCGATACCTGATCAAGTTCCCCATCTCCCACCTTTGATGTCTAAGTCCCTGGACTGCCTTTAGCAAGAATCCTATAAGGCCAGTTTAGCAAGAATCCCCCTACCCTTGAGGTCTCTTCTTCATAATTTTCCATCCACTGCCCCTCACTCTGCTCCTTGGCTACAAATCCCCAGCTGTCCTTATTGTATTTGAAGTTGAGCCCCATCTCTCTCCCCTATGGCGATAGTCTTGAATAAAGTTTTCCAACTGTTTGAACAAGTGCCAGAATAACTTTCTTTAACAAGGTCAGAAGTTAAACGATTTGCCAAGTTGGCCTGGCCAGTGAGTGGATGCAAAGCCAAATGTTTTGCCTGCTCATTGGTCCCCAAGACCTTTTTGTGCCTCTATGGCAGCTGTTGCCTGGCAAATGCCCACCCGTCCCGGGTTCTGACATCCTTCCTCTTCACCCCCATCCTCATCCTCCCTTAAATTATAATCCTGTAAAGAAGATGTGGCACATATATACAATGGAATATTACTCAGCCATAAAAAGAAACAAAATTGAGTTATTTGTAGTGAGGTGGATGGACCTAGAGTCTGTCATACAGAGTGAAGTAAGTCAGAAAGAGAAAAACAAATACCGTATGCTAACACATATATATGGAATCTAAAAAAAAAAAGGTTCTGAAGAACCTAGGGGCAGGACAGGAGTAAAGACGCAGATGTAGAGAATGGACTTGAGGACGCGGGGAGGGGGAAGGGTAAGCTGGGACGAAGTGAGAGAGTGGCATGGACATATATACACTACCAAATGTAAAAGAGATAGCTAGTGGGAAGCAGCCTCATAGCACAGGGAGATCAGTTTGGTGCTTTGTGACCACCTAGAGGGGTGGGATAGGGAGGGTGGGAGGGAGACGCAAGAAGGAGGAGATATGGGGATATATGTATATGTATAGCTGATTCACTTTGTTATAAAGCAGAAACTAACACACCACTGTAAAGCAATTATACTCCGATAAAGATGTTAAAAAAAAAAGATTAACATAAGATTACATTAACAATGAAAAATGTAAATTATGCACCCAAATAAATTGAATTACAGTATCCAATGTCTTCATTAAAAAAAAAAAAATTATAATCCTGGTTGTCGGAAGCAGTTGCTTCCTTGGGCATCTCACCTCCTCTTATGAAATCCCATCTGTTAGAATCCCCCAGTCAAATTATTTAGTGACCACAACCTCTATTTCCTCAAATGAGTCCCCTTCTCGGACTAAGCATCCAGAAGTGGCAGGTTAGAAGTCAGGTGTGATCTGCCTTACAAAAGCTGTATTTCTCAGAGCAGAGGTTCTCTTGCTTCTGCAAACAAAGGAGGCAGCAACGATGCAGACTGGAGCCTTCCGGAGGTTCACCTCTATCTCCTTGAATATTTACTGCACACCTACTATATGCTGGGCCCCATTCTGGGCACTGGAGACAGAGGCGTGAACCAGGTGAGGTCTCCACTCTCGTGGATTTGGGTACTGTTGTGGTGGAGTGCGGGTGCTGACAACAAGCAGACAAACAGGGAGAATCTCAAGACAGTGCACCCCCTTCAGATCCCTGCCCACAGGGCGCTTTCTCGGGAGGCCTTCCTGACCGCCCATGGAAATCAGTACCCCCCTCCCCACACACTAGTATTAGCAAATATTTGTATATTCACTGATCGACTGTCCCACTAGAACACAAGCGCAGTAAAGGCTGTTTCACCTCAATGTCCCCATTGCCTACGATACTGGCACAGGGAAGGCACTCAGTACACATCTGTTGAATGACTGAGTGATCTCCAGGTAGGTGAAGAGCTGGTCTAACTAACCCTGAAGCCCAGAATGAGCTTGGAGCACCACACACTCCAGAAACAGGGTGATCAGTGTGGCTGGATGGTAGGAAAAGGAGAGACCGGGGAGGTGTGGAGGGCCCGTCTGGTGGAACTCTGCAAGGAAGGCGTCTTGATTTCAACTGGAGTAGAAAGGAAGCCAGGAGATGCTCTGAGTGGGGGCAGGACATAACCCCAGTCCCAGGAACCACTCTTAATGCCATGGAATAGGTGTGGGTGCCGGGGATGGTGCCGGGGTCAGACGGAAGCTGAGAGATCACTTAGACTGTTGTCCAGGCAGAAGCGGGTGGTGTTTGCGACAGGACAGAGCAGTGGGAAGGGAAAGAACTGGGCGGGTAATGGCTGGAAAGCATCTGAAGTCATTACCCCAACAATCAGAAATAAATATGAAACCTCAGCGGCGAGACTTCATTTTACCACCTGCTGCAGCTCTGTGGATAACAACATTTATTTTATTTTTTTAAAGTCTTTTATTGAATTTGTTATAATATTGCTTCTATTTTGTGGGTTTTGGGGTTTGTTTTGGTTTTTTGGCCGTGAGGCATGCAGGATCTTTGCTCCCCGACCAGGGATCGAACCCTTACCCTCTGCATTAGAAGGCACAGTCCTAACCATTGGACCACCAGGGAAGTCCTGATAACAACATTTAGAGTATGACTCGGTGAACTGAGAAAAGTAGGATGTTCCCCCATGACGCTGAGTCCTTTACTGGATTTCACCTTGTCTTATCAGGACAGCCACAGAAGTCTCCTACATAAGTTTAGGTAAAGAGCCTCTGCCCCATTTCCATCTCCACATGAGGAAGAAGGTCCCTGTGGTCCTATTTCTGCTGACCTGAAGCTTCAGAATCCAACAGCTGGAGAATAAAGTGGGAAAGTCGATTTTAAAAGAAGTCAAGCTGAGTTACCCCCAGGGTTTCAAAGAAAACCAGTGGTGTTAGCCAATAGACTAAGGCATCTTTCATGTTGTCTGGATTTTCTAGCATCTTGAGCTGCTCCAGTATCTAAATGCACAAATGAAGACGGAAGTCATCCATCTTTGAAGATGGATGACTGCATGGCCTTGGAATGATTTTTGTGGCCATCGAGAAGTAGAATGCTCTTTTTCTTTTCTTGCAACATCCTAGGAAGTTCTGGATTTTCCCTGTAGGAGAAACTGTAAGATAACTGACAAACAAATAATCCCAATTAAATTTGGGAGAATGTAATGCTTTTAGAGGGAGGTCAAAACATCTATTTAGAAAACAAAACCAAAAATACCTGCTTCCGTTTCTTTGCCCAGACACTGGCTTTTATACATTATTTTTCTATCATGTCTCAAACTGTGCTCAGAAGCCTGAAAATAAACACACCCCCAACTGCAGAGGGGTGTCAACCTCCAACATTTTCCAACATTCTGCAGACCACCCACTGTGATCACCGAGATAGTCAGATCTTTGTACAGTCTTTCATCTCCATTCAAGACATCCCCAATTTAGCTGTTTGATGGCACTCCTTTCGTTACCACGATGAGGGTTTCTGCAGCCGGAAGAAAGGTGTACGGACTTTGCTTTTATTTACCACATCTTTTGAGGGACCCCTCTGGTCCCATAGGCTGGTCCACATCCTGACTTGTACAGAAGACTTTCTGTGGAATATTGAAAGCCATTTGCTGACCCAGACCCTCAACTCCTGGCAGACCCCGGGTTGTGGTCAGTACAATCACTGATGTGGCCTGTGGGCTTCCCACCTACCTCCACCCCTTCCAAGGATCCTGGTAAATTGCTTACTGGATCACAGTTTGGCCATGGAGAATCTAGGCAACTCCTAGAAGTCTGGCCACACCACTCAGTACCCCACAGCAACACACGTGCTCTTAATTTTCCTCCAGGCAAAACAGTACAGCCTCCAGCCCACAGAGCCCCATATTCCCCATGCCTGGCACCAGGGTTAAGTATTTAGCAGATGTTTGCTGAGTGACTGACTGAATGAGTACACTTACAGCCAAGTAGCAGATGTCTTTTGAGTTCCCCCTTACCTTGTAATATTCCCACCACAGTCCACCCTGCTTCACCCAAGAGTTGTTCAATGCCTTCCCCTGATGAAAGAGACAGCAGGGCTGAAAACAGGACACTTCCCCTACGAGGATGAACTTGGCTGCTCTGCCGTTTGATTTTTAATGAGCAGCAGCCGGTCCACTCATTGCGTCCGGTCCTGTCAGCCCATGCAGGCTGAGGCTGGGACTGCCCGCTGTCAGCATCGGGGCTGCGTGCCTCTCCCATAAAACTCAAGAGAAACATGTCATGCCTGCAGAGATCAGACAAGTGTCACTAGTTCCTCTAGAGAAATCAGAAGAAATGCTACCCATTAAGATTTGGAGCAGCGAACATTCCCCTGGCTTCAGAGAAGGGGAGGTTATGCTCAATGCCCCAAGGGGCATTTTTCTTTGACCCCTCTGGGTCACCTCCCAAAGCTGAAGGCAGCGTTCTGAAAGTCTCTGCTGCTGAACATGGCAATAAAGAAAGGAGAGGGGCCAGTGATGGCTGGGGACTCCTGTTTCATTTCAGAAGCAAGGACTCACGCCCCTCACTGGCAGGTGGAAGGTGCAGGACACACAGTCCATAAGACAGGTCTCCCAACCGCATCCATTCTCTTCCCTTCGATGGGGGAAAAGGAATCGAGACCTAGTGTGTACCTTTCACAAATCTTCGCAATCAATCTCCGTGACCATCCACGAGGTAGGTATTTTAATAATGGCGACTATTTTATAGGAGAACGTGCGCAACGTTTGTGCCAAGCACTCTCTTTTGATCTTCACAAAAGCCTTGCAGACTAACATCATCCTCATTTTGTAAATGAGGATGGTGGAGCTGAGAGTAATCTACCCGTGTAGCCAGCAAGGGGTGATGCAGGGGTTACACATCAAGATCTGTCAGACTCCAAAGAAATCCCCCAGCTCTAACCACTCCGTTACACAGCCTTTATGTGTATTGGTTACTTTTCCACAGCTCCCACTCATTCTCGTCCCCCACTTAGCTCCATCACTGCCCACCCAAACCCTACCTACTCTTCATGGCCCAGGGACAACACCTCTTCCTTCAGAGCCCACCCGCACCCTCCCGAGGTGCCAGGAGAAAGTAATCTCCTCTAAATTAGTGTAGGGCTTGATAACACCGCATTCATGACTTTCTCCCTACTAGCATTTATCAATTTATCAAACTTCTTGAGGGCAGCATTCCTTTCTGCTGTAAGCCTATGGCCCAGCCACTAGCATAGTCTCTGATAACTGAATGAACGAGTGAATGAATAAATATTTACACTTTTCAGGACTCAGGAGAATGAATCAACTTACCCACCCACCCCAACCTCAAAGAGGCCTCAGGACCCTTCAAATGCCAAAACTCGAGGCTGTTGGTTACAACCTCAACCCAAGATTACTCAACCTGGGGAGAGGTTTCTCTCTTGACCAAGAGAGGAATGTTCTCAGTAAAAAGAGGAAATGAGTCCACAGTTTTGTAGACTGGAATCAACACCTCTGTAATAACTTCTCTGGAACCTGGCCGGGGCCTGCAGTCCTGCACAAAGAGGCCACCTCCTAGGGTGGACGGCTTAGTACTTGAATAACCAAACAACTAAAGCGGGCTTTAGAAGTGCTGGCCTGGAGCACAGCATCTCAATGGGATGATGGGGTGTTTGGGAAACACTCACCATCTGCTCGGAAACTGAGCTTGTGATTCACGCAGAGCTGTCAGCTGAGCGGGCCCTGATTTTGCAACAGTGAAAAGAGAAGCCCCTTCGGCTCTGACCTCACCATCCACCCATGCACAGACATCCTGCACAGACAGCCCAGCTGTGAGCCCCTACAGGAATGCACAGTATGTAGCTGTGTTTCCACTATCTGCCCTTGGCCTTGAGCCTAAGTCTATTTCTTCTGAGCCTCCTTGCCATCTTTCTCCCTTGTTCCCAAGAATGGGGAATTCAGGCAGCAAACTTTGTGTCCGGGGCTTATTTCTGATGCCATTTTCGTTGAGATCTCCCTAGGTACCCATCAGATACATCAGATTGGATGTCTTACTAGTACCTCAAACTCACTGTGTCTATAAGACAATGCATAACCTCCTGTTCCTTCTCATCACCTTGGTTCCTAATCTCTCATCCCTCCAATCTGATTTCCATCGCCTGCCTTCTTGCCATTCCTGCCAAACGGATTGGGCCACTGTGTTTCTTCCCTCTTCCTCCTGCCAAATGTTTACTACGTACCAACCATATGTTCTTTTAAGTGCTGAATAAGACGGGTCCTGCTCTCTTCTCTAAAGAGCAAGAGATGTACACAAATAATTAAAATACAGTGATAAGAACAGCCAAAGCGATCTTGAAAAAGAACAAAGAGAAGGACTCACACTTCCCAATTTCAGAACTTACTACAAAACTACAGTAATCAAGACCATGTGGTTCCAGCATAAGGATAGACGTATAGATCAATGGAATAGAACTGAGAGTCCAGAAATAAACCCACACTTTTATGGGCAATTGATCTTGACAAAGGTACCAAGATAATTCAGTGGAAAGAACTGTCAACAAAATGGTGCTGAGACCACTAGATATCTTCATGCAAAAGAATGGCGTTGGACCTCTATTTCACACCATGATTAATTCATAAAAAATTAATTTCAAATGACTCAAAGACCTCAGCATAAGAGTTAAAACTATACAGCTGTTGGAAGAAAACATAAGAGTAAATCTTTGTGACCTTGGATTAGGCAATGGCTTCCTAGAAAAGACACCAACAGTATAGGCAACAAAAGAAAAACATAGATAAATTAGACTTCATCAAAATTTAAAAAAATTTGGGCTTCAGTGGATGCTATCAAGAGATTGAAAAGCCAGCTCATAGAATGGGAGGAATATTTGCAATTCATATGTCTGATAAAGGTCTAGTATCCAGAATACACACAGAATTCAACCGTAAAAAATGACAACCCTATTTTAAAATGAGCAAAAGAGACAAATAGGTATTTCTCCAAAGAAGATATATAAATGGCCTTTAAGCACATGAAAAGAAGTGCGACGTCATTGGTCATTAGGGGAATGCAAATCAAAATTATAATGAGACACCACTCCATACCCACCAGGATGGCTACTATTTAAAAAAAAAAACACTCAACCAAATGGAAAATAACAAGTGTTGGCAAGGATGTGGAGAAATTGGAACCTTTTTTGCATTGTTGGAAGAGTGTAAAATGGTGCAGCTGCTTTGGAAAACAGTTTGGCAGTTCCTCAAAAAGTTAAACATAGAGTTACCATAAGACCTGGCAATTCTACTCCTAGGGACATACTTGAGAGGAATGAAAGCATATGTCCACACAAAGACTTGTACATGAATGTTCATAGCAGCATTATTCATAATAGCCCCAAAATGGAAACAACCCAAATGTCCACCAATGGGTGAATGGCTAAACAAAATGCAGTATAGCCATATCACAGAATATTATTCTGCCATAAAAAGGAATAAAATTCGGACTCATGCTACGACATGGATGAACCTTGAAAACACCATGCTAAGTGAAAGCCAGACACAAAAGACCACATATTGTATGATGACATTTATATGAAATACCTAAAATAGGCAAACCCGTAAAGACAGAAAGCAGATTAGTGGCTGCTAGGGGGTGAGGGAGGGGGAAATGGGAGCAACTGCTAATGGTGTGGGGCTTTGGAGGAGGCGGTGATGAAAATATTCTAATAGTGACAGTGGTGATGGTTGTACAACTCTCTGAATATACTAAAAACCACTGGATTGTTTCATTTAAAGGGGTAATTTCATGCCATGAGAATTACATATCAATAAAAAATTTTAAAGCAGTGATGAGTGGTGTAAGAGGTGAATAAGAAGAAATCAGAAAATGAGGAAAGAATAAGAAGAAATCTGGAGATACTGAGCTACAAGTCTTGCTGGCTCTTATTCCCCCAAATCTGATCTCATTCCCCCTTCTTCTGTAACCACACTTAGTCTCTTTATCTCCTGACTCTCCCCCTCCCCCAAGACTAGTCCCATAAACTAGATTCAATCCCATATGGTGTCCTTGTCATTAAGCTTTCTTCTGGCAATCACTATTCATGGCCCAATCTGCTCCCATTTGCCTATTGCCTACAGAAAAAGGTCTACCTCCCACTCAACATGGACTCAGCCTTCTCCCTGATTTCCAGCCCTCCCCAACTCAACACCCATGACTCCAGCCAGCCTTCATGGTTTTTCCCAGCCCTGGGTGCCCACACCTCTTCCCACACAAACTCCAGGTTGTTCTAATTTCCACGCATTTTTTCAAGCAGTCTTTCTTGCCAGGATTGCCCTTCCCTGCCACCCTGCCCAACCAACCCCACCATTTTTCACAGCCAAGATCAAGTCCCGTCTTCCCCACAAGGGTTTTTCCAGCTCCTGAAGCCCACAAGGATCTCATCTCCAAACTAGCAGCAGGAAATGGTGTGTGCCACGCAGGACGTGACTTTTGTGCTGCCTTGTCTGGATACACCACACACATCTGGCTTGCCTCTGTGTGAGCTGCAGCCCCACTGTATGATTCTGTTCTAACTCTTAAAGTTCTTAATAATATGTGTGCTCTATAAATGTTTAAGGGAACAAGGATTATGTCCTTTAGTTAGGTACCCCAACGTCAGTCTAGTTCTTCAATCTGAATTATGTATCCAACAAATAACAACTGGAGTTTTACTGCTGTAAAAGTTACTTGAAATCAACCTGCTGACATCTCTGAGTGTCCTTGGCGGCCACAACCCTAAGCATAGCTGGCTGTTGTGCTGAATGTTTAGGGGTGTGGGCTCTGGGGTTGGGCTGCCTGCAGTCAAGTCTCACCATTGCTATTTTCTAGCTCTGTGTCTGTGTGTAAGTTACTGAAGCTCTCTGAGCCTCTTTACCCATCTATAAAATACAAATAGTTCCTACTTTGTAGGTCTGTTGTGTGGATTAAATGAAATAGGGCTTGGAAGGTGCTTGACACTAAGCACTCAGTAACTGTTAGCTGTTATTATAGAGTTACTGCTATGAATACCACCCATCCAGAATCTAGTTCCTTTAGTTTTACAGATTCAGAAATTTAATCTTATTACAGGGTGATCTAGCTCAGATGAAACTGTTTTCACCCTAGCCAAGCTCATAAGAGGCCAGGAAATCAAATAGCTTATTTAGAATGGGAAATAGTTTCCCAATGCTTTCTACCCATATTTGCTATTCAAGGCGTGACCTTCTCAAGAGTGAAATACCTGAAATGCTGTCTGGTGCAGATAGAACAAAGTCTGGGGTGAAGCAGTTGGGTGGAATACATTTCCAGACTGTGAAAGAACAGGGATCCCTAATTCACAGCAACACCTTGACTGAGATCAGAAGCCACCAGATAAGACATCTTGCATACTAGCCGTTAGCAAAGATAATGTTTGCCTGACTCACAAAGAAGTTAGTAAGTAAATATTTGTTAAATAAATGCATTCCTTGGGCAAGGCAGGTTTCACATCATCTAGTCCTTATTCCTTTCCCCTCCCTGTCTAGATTCTAGGCAAATAGACTCCCTTCTCCTCTGGGCAGGATACCATTCACTGGATCACAGCTTTGCTTATATTAGCCGAGTTTTACTCACCCAGATGGAGACAGTGTGATGAATTACAGGAAATGCTTCGTTCTCATCCAGTAATATGTTGATGCATCTTCTAGTTGCCCTTCCCTGCTTCCCACCTATGTTCCATATAACTGTCATTCCCCTGCCTGATACAAATGTAACAGTGACAATTCTTACCTCCCCCGCTCCGGGGGGAGGGACCTCAGTGACCTCTCTCTACTGCCTGGAGCCCTGGAAGCCCTGACCCTCTGGACAGAGGTCGAGAGCACACCTTCCTCCGGAAAGGTGATTATCCTACTGGTAGGTTTGTTGTTTTTTTGGTTTGTGGGTGTTTTTTTTCCCTGCATAAAATTTAGTGTTGCCCTGACAATTTCAGTTTGCAGCTCCTCAGGCAACTAGGTGAATGAGGTGGGCAGGTCTGCAAATTTCCCTCTGAACTTTAGCCCGATTCCCCTCAAAGAATTAAACCCATCTCCTCTGAGCAATTCCCGAGGCAAAGACACTCGGCCTGATGAAATGGCGGGAGAGCCCGGCCATCCCTACCTGTTGAAGTTCAAGGGAATGCTTGCCGTGGACAAGCCACCATGAGCAGGCTGGTTGGTGGGTGCTGGGGTGAGACAGAGGGAAGGAAACAGCCACCTTATTTTCCTGCCTTGGAGAAGGTTGGCAGAATCCCGGTTGTTCCCTAACCTGGCTCCATCTCAGAGCCCTCAGATAAAATGCTTGATCACTTTCTTTTCCCCAAAAAGTTTTAAGACATCAGTAGGGAAAGATTCAGAACTCCAATCAAAAGGTGCTTTTATCTCCTGCCCACCCCATGGGAATCCTAAGACTTATCTCAGTAACCCACCCATTCCCCCCCAATCATTTGATTCTCTTCCAACAAAACACTCTCACTGGATATTTCTTTGGAATATCCAAGGAATGGCAGGTTCCTTGGAGAGCCTTACAGGATCTGATTTAGCTTCCTCAAGTGAGTTTCAAAAGGGTACTGCCAAGTACATGAGACTTTTCTCTCTCTACACCCTCCCCCGTAATATTTCCACAAGTGGTAACCTGGCATGCCTGCTCTTGGAAGCCAGAAATATGACAAATATTCAGATAAGCCAGTGGAATTTAAAGCACACTTCGTCGTTTTGCTGGTGAGGACTGCAGTGCGTGCTTTACGCGAGGTGTGCCTCCTCCAAAAGTGCGTGGAGTTCAAATCCAGCACTTCAGGAGATGATGAATTACTATTTGGGGAATGAATTAATGAATCCTATTTTAAGGTACTGTGACATCTTCATTCTTAAAGGAGCATTATGGTTAAGTATTCAATGTAAAGAACTTTTTATACCTTAAAAAAACTTTGTTTTCATGTTTAAGGAGTTTAAAGCAAGGTTAACCTTTAATTTCAAGTTCAACCTTCTTCTTCTCCTTTTTTTTTTTTTCTTCAGTGTGTAATGTAGCAAAAAAGCTTGAGGTTTGGAGTTAGGCCCATTTTTTGAATCCCGGTTCTGGCATATTCTGAAGATAATAATGTATAATTCAAGGCCTTGTGATGATTAAATGAGGGAACTGTGACATTCCTAGCACATGGTGGGGGATGGGAATGGGAGGGAGGTGGTGTCCTTCCTACTTGGCCACACCATCCACTGTCACTCCAAGGTTTGGGGTCTCTGTAATTCTCAGTATAGAGTTACTCACCGGCCACTCATTACGGAGGCCAGAGAACGAGAAGAGGCAGTGTACCTCTGCTCAGCCTGGGTTCCTCCCTATTTGCCATGTCCCAACTTAGCCTTCTTACGCTTGGATACTTTTTAAAAATGTGCTTTTCTATATTAAATGCTATCTTGGCTCTCATACGCCAGTGTAATGGATAGCCTCCCTCACGAAGGCTCTAACAGACCTGAGATGCTTTAAGTGCAACAAAAACTCTTAGCAACTCGTGAAGATTTCCGAGCATCCAAAACTGGCAAGAGTTTTGGGGAAATCACAGGGAAATTTGTTCACCGCATGATTAATCCTGGGTGGACTGGTCCCGGAAAAGCACATGTGGGTTTTCAGCAAGCGGCAGCCTGCAGAATTTCACAAAATAAACAACCTCACGAAGAGGCCCGTGTACGTGTTTTGGATGAAAGTTCAGAGTGAGGGTAGGGCCTGACAAAGGAGGAAAATGCCAGATGCGTGGACAGCAGAGCTCCTTTGAATCCACTAACATCCCAACAGACAACACATGGGACCAGATTATACAACTGAACCAGATTATAACACTAGATGAGGGAAGCCCAGTGGGGAGTAGACTTCCATGAGAAGGATAATAAAATTCATCACCGTAATTACCCCCAGCCCAGCTCCCCAACAAGAGCCCACAATGGCTCAGCTCAAAGAAGTTATTCATCCATATTCAAGTTGCCTCACTCATTATCCTCAGACAAAGCCTCCTCCTGGGCCTCAAATCCTCGCCAGCAGCCCAGCAACTGTGCATTGACACACAGCCCCCGGGGAGGGGGTCCGGGGATGCTTCTGTCTTTAGCAATCGAGTTGCTAGTACTAGGGGTGGTTGGTTTTTTTCAGACAAGGTTTACCACTTCTTTTTAGGAGAACCATTGATATTCGGGACTGTCTTTAAGATAATTACGGCTAACCCTTCCCTGGGAGAAAACAGAGGATGCCGCCCAGAGGCCGTCTTTCCTGGGCAGAGCTGGGAAGCGGCTCAGTTTGCGGGCCTCCCACACCTTGCCCCGCTGAGCACAAAATGTTGTCATTTGCACACCGTCTTGCCAAAAAGGAAATGTAACTGAAACGCAGAGCCATGTATATCGCCCTGGAGAGAGAAGTTCCAAAGATAGGACTGCCACGAATAGCTCACGGCCCTGCAAAGAGAGCTGCTCAGTCTCCCCGAAGCGGACGGCCCGGCAGAGAGTAATAGACCCTATATCACTTCCCTAGGGCTGGGTATAATTGTCTTTGTGTGGAGTCCTCCCTCAAACCCCTCCCTTCAAGCAGGATTCTTCTGGCACCAGGCTTACCTCCATCCTCAATTTGGAAAATGAAAAAGAGTTTAATTTCCTCAACCTCCGACTCCAAAGATCACAAGTTAGCTTACAACGCCTTGGGCCAATATTCAGTGAGCAACCACTGTGGTGCCAGATATTGTTTGGCCCTGGGGATCAAGGCGAAGACATAGCTGTGTCCATGGGAGCTTATATTCTACTGTGGAAATGGATTAAAAATAAAAACCCAAGAAAAATTAAACACTGACCAATGTGCACGGATGCCACAAACACAGCACACTGAGCCAGGAAGAGGCAAGATGAGAAGAAGATGTAAGAGAAAGAGGGAAAGGGGAGGAGACGATGCAGATGATGGGCAGGCAGAGCTCCCATCATCAGACCCAGCGGAGCGAAGGTCTAAGGAGTCACCAACACTCAGTCATTGGCGCTCCTGGCCAAGTTCGACACATGGCCCCAAAGGAACTTAAACCACAATGTTCACAATAGTCCTCCACTCCCTCACGCACTCAGGACCCTCCACTTCAGTCCTTTCCCCACACACTATCCTCTCTACAGAGGATAACCGAGGCCTCTTCCAATGGGTCTCCGCTGGTAGGGTCCTGAGTGTGTCCAACGTGCCCTCCTACAGGGTATAAGACCTGGCAGCCCCCCAGAGGGAGGCAGTCGCAGCACAGGGGAATTCCACCCCCGGCCCCTGTCCCTCCCGATTCCCTGGGCTCAGTTTCTTCTGAGGCCATGGGCGGTCCTCCAATACACAGCCCTGTAGGAAAGCCCAGCGCCGCCAGTGGAAGGCTCCTGGCGGCTACCCTTCCACTCTATCTCTCAGGAGCCATCAGGGGGTGGGCCGCCACCGAGGGAGACCCCCTCTCCTCCCCACCTGCTGCCTGTGGATTCGGGGTCTCCTCCTGGCACCCCGCTCAGCTCTTTCTCTGCGACCCGGCACCAGCAAAGCCGCTGTCTCTCGTTCTCCCGGGTCCTCTGGACTCGTGCGCACACATACACTGCCAGCTCGCCTCTGCTCTCCCGGGCAACCTCAAACACCAGGCCCGGGCATTCCCGCAAGTCCCAGCTCGCTCGTCCCCGCCAGCAGCTGCAGGGAGCCCCGCCTGCTGGGTCTTACCTCCTTCTGCCAGGAGCCAGAGCGATGCGCTTCCCAGAACGAAGAACAGAACTGGCACCTTCCACATTTTCTCAGTTGACTCGTTCTTTGGGGGGCCGAGCAGCTCGTTTCTGTGCTGGGGGAAGATTCTGAAAAAAGCTCCTCAGCCAGAGGCCCTCGCTTGATGGAGCGCGAGACTGGGGGCTGGAAAATGCGGGGAGCAAAAGTCCCAGCGCGGGAGGGGTCCCCGCCTTCGCCCGCAGCGGCCGCCGGAGGAGCAAACTTTGCAGTTGGGAACTTTCGGATCAGAGTCAGCATTTATCTCTCCCGACGAGGGCGAGGGCGGGGACAGCCCGCGCGGTAAGGTGGTCCCAGTTCGGGGCTCCCTAGGACCGCCCCCTGCCTCTGTTTGGCCAGCGCGAAAACGATGACCTCAGGCCAGGTTTAAAGTTACAGGGCCGCGGCTGCGGGGCGCTGCCGGCACGCGCGGAGGGCCCGAGCCCCGGCAACATTGGCTTTTATTCTGTTCCCCGACAGTAGGCAAAGGGGGCGCAGGCAATACGCGATTTTTTTTTTGGGGGGTAGTTTTTAAACATCATTATTCTCTTTTTTTAAGAGTAAGGCACAAGAGTAGGTTTTTCTTCTTAGAAGTAAACTGTTCCTTGTGTGGCCAGTCATTTTAGAACCAAGCAAGGGATTGTTCTTGTAAATATTGAATTTGATGTTTTTTAAAAAAAAGTGGCCGTCCTCCTCTGGGTGGGCCAGAGGCGGTTCGCGCTGGTAAATTGCGCCCTTGTTCAGGGGCCGCGAGCGGGCGGGCTCCCGGGGAGCTGCCGGAGAGAGCTGTCTGGGAGCTTAGCAGCCCCGGTGGCTTCGGCAGTTTTGGAAAAAAGGCTGAGCGCGAGATCCACCTCTTCCTACTTTGGATACAGCGCTGCGGTGCTGGGGCCCAGGACAGACCTGCGCAGTCGGTGGGGCGCAGCAGCCCAAGGATGTCAAAGGGACCCACCTGGTCACCAACCTGTGTGCACTTCCAGCTGGGGCTCGTCCCCTTTAATCCTGGACCTTGGCCCCCAAGTCCCCACTTTACTGGTTTAAGCAATCTTGCCCTGATCTCAGGTCCTGGACATTAGCAACAGGAAGAGAATTTATGTTTTGATTTTATTTCCTTTTGAACTCTTGGAATTAAATTTTTTTTTCTTTTAAGGGGAGGAGTTGGAGAGGTGGCCCACTCCCAGATGCCACAAATTCCATTCAGCAAAAAGAACCAGAAGACGAATGCCCCAAAGCTCCATCCTGAGGTGAAAACTGGTTGTTTTCAGATCCTTCTCCTAAACCCCAGATTCCAAATTTACTTTGTAACAAGAATCACATGGGGAGATTGCTTAAAAGCTCAGGCTCCTGTGTCCCACCCTCTACTCATTAATTAGACCCTTGGGGAATCCATATTTTAAGCCAGGATCCGCAGGGATACTTAGTAAACAGAGCCCCCTGGCAGCCCTTCTCAAACAGTGTGACCCTGTGAGTCACTGTTATAATGCTGTGAAGCTTCCTGGGGAGATTCTGCCTTTCTAACCATCTCCCAGATGAAGTCTTGTCCTGGGGCTACAGGATAGGAGCTGACACCTGAAATAAGGAGAGGAAGGGACCCTGGAGAGTCAAGGGGTTGGAAACATAAAGAGAAAACTGGAGATAGAGAGGATAAGCTGAACTAACTCCCCCATCACGTTAATGCATTTTATTGGTATTACTGCATTACCAGTAATGTTTGTTGAGAGACCGCATGGTACCTGTATTGTCTATCCTGCAAAATGGAGAATAGATGCAAATCCACTCCAAAGTAAAAAAAAAAAAAAGGTAGACAGACTTCATTTGGGAACAGAGATGAAATGCAGCCTCGGTGGGAGAACAGGTTAAGTGCAGCTCATTTAGAGGGTGCTTGGGGCTGGGTTATGACTGAAGGTGCCAACTAAAAATTGGCACTTGCCATCTGCCTCTATAAGGACTAAGTCACAAACTGCTGTGACCGCTGACCTTCAACACACCCTGAAAGGAGTTTGGAGATCAGGAATGAGGCACTCTGTGTTCTGGGAAAAACTGGTGGGACAGGCCTTCAGATAGTCAGATGTTTCCAGGAGAAGATTTTATGAGCCAAAGTCTTGCATCTCCTTGTATCTAGAAAAGCACTAAAATCATTAACGGTGACATCTCCTTGTGACTAGCAGCCAGCCTCTGCCAAAATGTGTGCTTGATGCACCTACCCCACTTCACTAAAATCATATATGATACTGACGTCTCCCCCTACCTCTTTGGGTTTTTTTAAAATTTATTTATTTTAATTTATTTATTTTTGGCTGCCTTGGGTTTTCGTTGCTGCGTGCGGGCTTTTCTCTACTTGCGGCGAGCAGGGGCTACTCTTCGTTGCGGTGCGTGGGCTTCTCATTGAGGTGGCTTCTCTTGTTGCAGAGCATGGGCTCTAGGCGCACGGTCTTCAGTAGTTTTGGATCACGGGCTCTAGAGTGCAGGCTCAGTAGTTGTGGTGCACGGGCTTAGTTGCTCCACGGCGTGTGGGATCTTCCCGGACCAGGGCTCAAACCCGTGTTCCCTGCATTGGCAGGCGGATTCTTAACCACTGAGCCACCAGGGAAATCCTCCCCTACCTCTCTGGAGCAGTTTGTCAGAGCTGTCTGAAATGCTGTCCCCTGGACTAGAGTCCTCATTTTGCCCCAAATAAAACTTAACTCACAATTCTCACGTTGTGCACTTTTTTTTTTTTTTTTCCAGTTGACAAAGGAGAAGCGCCTCTACCCACCCTGGCCCCTGCCCTCCAGGGATGTGTTTAGATTCTACAAGGTTGGTCACCTGACCTGCTGGTAGAGGAGTTGGATCTTGTTGGAGGCCATCCTGGGTCTGGGGACAGGGCCAGGTGCTGTTGGTCTAACTGGGGAGTTTGGCTGGGCCTAGTGGGGGACCTTCCTCAACAACTGCCACGGCAGAGGAGAGAGAGGGGGACATTGCTCCTGGGTACAGAGGTTGGAACCACTGTGCACCTGGATGACTCAGGGTTAGACTAAAGAAGCTGCACTGAAGCACAGGGGATTTGGAAGTCTGAGACCAGCCCAGTTGAGGGAAGAAGGAAACAAGGATGGTACATGCCAGGAGATTCCTACATTCTTGTGAAACAGCTTGAGCTCTGAAAGCGGTGACTGGTCAGATAACAGTGACATTTACCCGGGAACTTCGGGACCTTCAGCATTATCTCATGTAATCCTCAGGACATCCTTTGGGTTAAGAACACTGATAATACCCATCTTACATCCAAGGAAACAGGTTTTCAAAGCAGTATGGTTTCCAAAGGGGCTTCCAAAGCAAGTGTGCATCAGATTTGCCTGGTTAAGATTAAGATGCTGAGAGCTGGGCCCCACTCCAGAGTTTCTGATTCATAGGTTGGGTGGCGCCTGAGAATTTACATTTTTAACAAGTGCTCAGGGATGCCGCTGCTGCTGGACCTGGGGCCCCACTTTGAGATCCACTGATTTAGAGACCACGCAGGTAGTCTGGGTCACCTAGAACAACGGGTGGAGCCACAGCCCCTCTGTTGCAGGACATGAGCCTGTCGGGTAGTGCTGGGTCTGCTTAAGGATCTGGAAGGAGAGGTCTGTACGTTACTTTTAAGAAGTAGGAGCCTCCCTCTCCACCCCAAGCTGAGGGTGGGAGACCAAGCTGCAGAAGGAGAAGGAGCAGAGCCAGAGCCCTCAGCCTGGGACCCTCTACCCTGAGGGGTGGTGCAGAATGAGTGTTAGGATCTCTCCTGTGCCCCGTGTTCTCTGAGGCCCCTGCACAGTCCCAGGGCAGCAGGCAGGACTTCCAGGCTGCCTGGGAAGACTTCTCAACAACTTCTCTTGCTTCTCAACCCACACTGCTCTGGAGCTGAGATATTGCTGATATTAAAGGCACCTCTGTGACTCAGGGGTAAATGGTGCACTTAGGTGAGTGACCTGGGCCCAAAATGTATCTACAGCAGGAATGGGATGAGGCTGAGGGTAGGGATGGCGGGTACGGAGTAGTGCTGGGGCTGAAGGAACCACAGCAGCTTGCTTTGCTGGAAAGAGCCTCAGTGTTTAAAAATCACAATTCAGCTCCATGGTGTTCTTCAGCCTACATAAGCCTCAGTTTCTGCTTCTTTGAAATGGGTGTGTTATTCCCACTTTGGAGGGTTCTACGCACAGCACGGAGTACAACTGCTATGGTTGCTGTGATGGTCGTTTCTGCCAGGCCCTGCCTGGTTCTCAGCCTCTCGAGTCCTCCAATGGCCACCTGTGCCCACCTGAACCCTCAGCCAGTCCTAGCCTCGAGGGCAGAGGTTCTTGACATGGACTCAGTGGAACTGGTTCCTTTTGGCCTAAGGAAACAGCTAAATAAGGACTCGACATCAACTCATCCCTTGCTAGTCCAACCCTTGCCTTGGGCCTGATTCCTGAGAGCCCCTTAGATCCCTGTCTGGCTCCCTGGGCCCAAGGCTCCCTCAGGGAAACCCGATTATCTCCCAGTTCCACCTAGGAACTAAAGTTCTGCATCAGGACCCCATCTGGAGTCTGGCTCCTGCCATTCCACTAATAGGCTGCTGGCTTGGCTTTCTGACCCATTGGGCTACCTCTATTTGCCAAAGCACCCCATCTCTCTCCAGGAGTCACCCCTATGCTGACTGCCCCTCCTATTGTCAGTCACACTACTGCATGCCCTATTCCAATGGGCAGCACACAATTTTGCTGGCAGACTCCCTAAAGGAATTTTGAAAAACTAGGTACCAATTATTTTTCATCATAGAGTTAAATAAGTCTATTTTTAATGGGAGGTAGTACATATTAAATGCTTCATGAAAAGAAATAAGATGAAGACTGACTGTAATTGGAAAAAATATTTCACGTTGTGATTTGATAACACAATGATCATGAAAAATTATATAAAATTTTTATCTACGGATTTTTAACCATACATCTTGACATTTTTTGATAAAAGACCTGGAAAACTTTCCAGCTACACTTCAAAGAGTCGGCATCACTCACAAATTTTTTAAATGTTGTGCATGTGTTAAGTTTTTATTATAAAAAGTATGCATTCATTAAAGGAAATGGGAAAAACAGGAAAATAGAAAAATTATCATATGCTCAGATTTCCTTGTATGTCTGTTTGCAACTTTTTCTTTTGACATAATTTCAAATTTACAGAAAAACTGGAATAGTTCAAGAACCCCCATATACCCTTGACCCAGATTCATGAATTTGCTTATATTTTGCCCCATTTGCTTCATTGTTGTCTCTGTTTTACAGACATTTTACAAACATTTGCATATTGGGTTCATTATCAATGTCCTCTAGCCCTAAATGCGTGGGTGTGAATTTCCTAAGGACAGAGACCTTCTCTTTCTTAGCCACAGTTGGATTAGCAAAATCACAAAATTTAATATTAAAAGGGTACTATGGTCTAATCCACAGCCCATATTCAAATTTTAACAATTGTACCAATAATGTCCTTTATAGATCTGGTTTTTTTCAGGATCTAAATCCATGACATCACATCCCACTTGGCTGTCGTGTCTCCAGAAGATCTCAGAACTCTGCTTCAGCCTCTCTTTACCTTTCCTGAGCTTGATGCTTTTTG
The DNA here is from genome assembly GCF_028021215.1 of Eschrichtius robustus. Taxonomy (NCBI): domain Eukaryota; kingdom Metazoa; phylum Chordata; class Mammalia; order Artiodactyla; family Eschrichtiidae; genus Eschrichtius; species Eschrichtius robustus. The sequence goes on along the minus strand of NC_090826.1, from coordinate 10,450,179 downwards.
AAGATAACACGCTTGTTACTTCGTAGACTGTCCTTTAGTTTGGGTTTGTCTGCTCTGTCCTCATGATTAGATTCAGGTGTGCATTTTTGGCTGGATGACCACAGAAGGATGTTGCGTTTTCTCAGTGTGTCACCTGATCAGGCCCCGATGTCATTTCCCAACGTCAACACGTGAACGTTAACTGATCCCTTGTTAAGACCTCCTGATCCTGAATTCAGAACACCCCAGCATAGGCCAAGTTCTTCTCTTAACAGCAGGTACGCAAAATAGGGAAAGACAGTGTGTCTTGGTACCCTGGGGCTAAAGAGAATTTTTCACCCCAGAAAAATGCTCCATAATAAAATTCAGGATGGATGAGGAGCTGCCTTTCTTTTGTAAGTGGCAAAAGAGTTATCATGAAGGTTTCACTTTCTTCCAGCAGTTTTAGAGGAAAACCTACGAAGCTTGAGAATTTGAGAAACCCATCCCTTGCTGGCCTACCCCTGGGGAAAGCTGTGTGCATTCACAGTTTGAAGACCCCCTACTCTGTCCCCCTGCCTGGCTGGATCTTCTCCCAGCATTAGGGCCACCTCACCCCACCCGACTGTAGTTAAAGGGTTGAGCCAATGCCTTCTAAGCTATGGTGTCTCTCTGCCCCCTTTGAGGATATCCTGAGCTCCCTGCAGCCAGGAGCTTGCTGATACATTCATCTTCCTCTGTTATGTGCTCCATCAATATTTGTGAAAGGAGAGTTGTGATTTTATCTGGACTGCTAGGAGATCCTTACCGTCGAGGAATCCCAGCCCAGCTCAGCCTGGAGGTTGAGTCAACAGCACACCATATACCTCCAGCCAGCCTGACTATGCAAAGACAAAATGAACAGGTGGCTTGTGATATTTCTGGGATGCTGGAAAAGCCTTGGGGACATCTCTCCAAATCTTGGTACATACCCCTGTCCCCTTGCAAACTGGCTGAGGGCTAAAGTTCCATAAACAATATTCATTCCTTAGCTTAAATCCGTTTTAGAAACCTGATCCCTTTGAGAATGCAAGCATACGTAGGAAGGATGGCAGGTAGCACTATAAGTCTGGCAGAGTTTGCTGTGAATGGCTTTCTCTCCCTTTCCCAAGAGCAGCTTTTGATAAGATGTCAAGGAGACCCGTTTCTTGGATATCGCCAAGAAGGAGAAGGTGCATAAGATAGAAAGTTCTGGGATGCTAAAGACACGTTTTAGCTGGTTCATAATTTCGTTTGGTCCAGCAGCAGCTCAGGATTCATGCTGTCGTTCATTCACTGTTGTAACTCATTGATTCACTCATTCAGGAAACACTGCACGCCCAGCAGCGGCAGCTGCGACGTTTGCCTGGAGCCGGTAGTCACCTCTCTGTCTTCAATTGACATTCACACATGCCATCAACCTCTCCACTCTCACCCCTCATCTTGGTAGAGGAAGGTTGAGTCTTCGTCGCCGAGGTGGAGCTCTGTGGCTGTCTTGGGCCGAGGAATGAGGTTTGATGTTCAGTTTTTCCCTGGTCTATTAAAAGCGTGGAGCTTTTGCTTGAAGCAATAAGGAAAACATTCACCTCTGTGGATCAACAGGCTTCTGTGCACTTTGTCGTCCTGGGGGAGCCTTGGGCCTCTCTGCTGGCCACAGAGTGGGATCCACAGACTCCAGGAGAACGGAGAGCTCTGACCTGGCTGGGGGGTGAACACCCCCTTCCCTGGGGAGGTGAGATGCCCCATTTTACTTACTCAGAATCTGATATTGGCTCCACACCGCACCAAAGAAATGCAGAAAGCACTTACACAGGCCACTGGCAATTTTTTTTTCCAGTGCAATAACAACAAATTGCTTATTTATATGCTGCCCTTCCTCCCACCCCCACCCAAAAGAAAAAGCTAGCTGAATCGATCAGTGGATATGAATTCAGGTATGTTGGATGGTTGGGAGAAAAGGGTCGCTCATTCCTTTAATGGGTTGAGAGCATAGAATCAGTTTTTTGTTCGTTTTGTTTTGTTCGCTTGTTATTTTTTTTTTTTTCTTTTCCTGATCAACACTGAGTTTTTAATGGATGGACAAGCATTGGGGCAGATGGTTGTTTTTTAAAATTCAGACCGATACACACAGAAAGCTCCTTTCATTGGTGTGTTCAGAGCACCCTTCATTGTGGAGACTCGGCCCTGCTTGGCAAGCAATCTGAATGAATGTGTCTCCGTGTGGGGGGCTGGGAAGTCGAGTCTGGACAGGGCTGGAGGCTGGTGTTTATCTTACTGCTCTCTTGAAGGGTGGTGGCCTTAAAGACATCCATCCTGGTCTTTCTCTCTCTGTTTCCCTGGGTGGAAACTGGGCTTGTGAAAATGCTGGTGGCGAGTCAATGCGAGTCAGTGAGAACTCTAGCAACTTCACTCACCCTTTCTGCTGCCAGCTCCTGCCCACGTCCCTGGTGATGGCAGCAACCTTACCACAGAACTTGTGCCATCCCAGCCTGGAATCCCGTGCCCAGAGCAGACGGTGCCATCCCCAGAGATGAGGCCAAGAGGCCTAAAGGACGAGACCCCACCCTGCCTCGCTCCCCTGGGCACGGTTTCTTTGGAATAGTCTGGATTTTGTTGGTAGTTTGGAATCTCTTTTGTTGAGGTCCCAAAGCTGTTTTAATCACCATTCAGGAATCTAATTCAAAAATCTGGACTTTAAGGTCTGCCAAGAGGTGGGTTTGGCCATGCTAGGAAAACAGGAAAAGGCTTAAAAGCTAATAAAGCTGGAAGCAAACAGCTTTTAAGTTAGCAGTCCAATATTCAGAGCCTCTGTGCCCCCACCCCTGTCCCCAGCTGCCTTCAGACGGGGCAAGGACTCTCCTTATATTGGAGCAGCACGTTTAAGGGGTCCTGGAGACAGGTGAGAGGTGTAGGGGAGTTTCTGGGAGATGTTACTGGAGGGATTTAACTGTTTCCTTAGCAGAGCCAGGGAACCCGATCTCGTTTTTATAACTGGCATAACAGCAAGGAGCTACAGCACACATTATTTATTCTTTCATTCAGTAATGATCTGTTGAACATCTGACTGTGTACCAGGCAGTGTCCTAGGCTCCAGGGGTGTGGCAGGGAGCAAGGCATCCAGATGGCTGTTTCTGAGCCTCTTACACGCCATGGGGGAAACAGATGATAGATAAGGAAATAAATAAGGTCTGCAGAGGTTGTGCTGAGGGTTATGAAAAGAAATAAGTCAATGGAGCAGAGTAGCAGCCTTCCAAGTGGGAAGCACACCACTGGAGGCGGCAGTGACCAAGGGGACACACACAGGCAGGAAAGTTTAAAGGGTATAAGTTTTCAGATTCGCAACTCACATGGGTTCTCTTTCCTAACATGGATCTACCTCCCCTTCCACAACTGTTTTTCTTCTCCTCTGCTGTAGGAAGACGAATCTCTGAATCCTCCTTCATCCTACAATGGTGCACTGCCTAAAGGATGCAAAAACCTTCTAAGGACAAGTGAGGGACAATTCCAAATGTTGGTGTCCGCATAGCTTCCTCTGAGCAAAACACCATAAATCCACAGAAGGGCTTTATGTTTTTTTCTTGTTGTAGGGATATTTTTGTGAAGGGTGAAATCTAGCTTTAGAATTGGGGTATTTTGACCCACGTTGGGTTATTCTGAATTCACGTGGCCAGAGTGATGACAATTTAATTTTATGACCTGGCCTCTTCCATACTCTGGCTCTTAACCCAGATGCATGGCTCTGAGGGAAAGCCCTGAGAGACCAAAGCAAAGGGAGAACAAAGAGAAGCAAGGGCCCCTTGTTTCAAATAGGAGGCAAACTCATGGACAAGCCTCCTGCCAGATCCATATATTCATGTTAAAATTAGAATTCAGAAGAAGAATCAGAATTCTCAAGAAGGTGTATAACAACACGCTATTTTGAGCTGAAATAAAGTTAGACTCTTGACAGAAGGAATGTCTGATTTGGTTTACTGATTTGATAGAGAGCTGGCTTTGACAATTAGGTTTCCTGGCAGAATTTTCCCATTAATTCAATGAGCAAAGTTCGCAGGTCTATGGGTTTTTGTGAAAATATATGTAAAGCATGTGATCAGGTAAAAATCAATTTATGTAAATATATTGGCAAAGGTGTCTTGAAATGAGAAATGTTTTTATTTTCCCGACTGTTTTTCGAGTATATCCAACTAAACAAAGTGTCTCTAAGTGAAAGAATAACAGGCAAACTAGTAGTCGTTTAATAAGTACTTTCCAGAAACTGAAAATGTCTCGAATGATCCAGTGGCATATATTTTTGCAAACCATTCTCATCAAAATTATGGTTTTTAAGTACTGACTACTCTCAAATTTATGTTTCCTGCCAGATCTCTACTTAAGCTCCAGACTCATGTGCCCAGCAGCTCCTGGGCCGCTCTTGCCTAGGGGGGAAGTGATGAACATTTCTGAAGTGATAAAAAGAGTAAAGAAGACACCCAGAAGGCAGAAGAGGGGAGAGCAGATGCTGCTTGGGTCCCTCGGGGCTCTGCCCAAGGTCACGGGCGATGGGAAGAAAACAGAAACCCCGGACAGGTTGAGGGCCCATTCCAAGAATATAGGGGCTGAACTTCTGCTTCCAGAAACATGCAACGTGGCGAGGAAGAAGAAGTGTGGTGGAGGGAGCTGTCCAGAGAGGTTCCAGGTAGGTGATCCTGAAATGACACAGCTGGCTCCCCACAGCGAGAAGTCCCTCATGTCCCCCAAGGAAAGAGATGCTAAGAGGACCAGTGGTCTCCATGGAACCCTGGGTCAGGCCTGGGAGACCGCAGGCAGCAGTGACCTTATGACCAGAACAAATGGCAGAGCCGAAGATCAGCAGCAACAGCAGATGCCAGCTTGTGGCTTAAGAGCAGGAAGGACCAATGACATCACCAGCCTATTCAGCAAGGACAGAGGCCAACGCCCAAAGGCAAGCAGGATGCCCAAAAGGACAAAGCCAGAGTACTCACATCATACTTAATAACCACAGCCACTGTCCCCATGAGATGTGAAAACTTCCCCTGCACCCAGATATTATTTAGAGAGAGAAGTTGAGCATTTCCCAAAAACAGCATGGATAGATGTTAGAGGACTGTTCCAAACCAGAAGAGACTGTGTTAGTGATAACTAGAGTGTTTCAGTTCCTCTAATCTCAAAATCTAGATCAAAGTGAGGACACCTATAAAAAATGAAGGAAAACTCGTTCTCCACCTACCTCCAAGGAATTGTAAAAGTTTTGACCTCTGCTACAAAGTGTTTTCCATTACGTCAAATAATAATCACACAGTGAGAAAGTTATTCTCCTTTTAATTTTCTTTTGTAAAAAGCTATTTAATAATTGACACATGGGCTTCCCTGGTGGCGGCAGTGGTTGAGAATCCGCCTGTCAATGCAGGGGACACGGGTTCGAGCCCTGGTCTGGGAAGATCCCACATGCCGCGGAGCAACTAGACCCGTGAGCCACAATTACTGAGCCTGCGTGTCTGGAGCCTGTGCTCCGCAACAAGAGGGGCCGCGATAGTGCGAGGCCCGCGCACCGCGATGAAGAGTGGCCTCCACTTGCTGCACCTAGAGAAAGCCCTCGTACAGAAACGAAGACCCAACACAGCCAAAAATAAATAAATAATAATTTAAAAAAAAAAAAAATTGACACCTGCCAAAAACATATATAACATAAGCATAAATTATAAAGCACCATAGTGAATTAATATCTGTGAATTCATTAAACTACTTAAAAATGAAAATATCACCAATACTATAGGATTTTCTCTTTGCCAACTTCCAGAGCTAACATGATCACAAATTTTGTATTTATTCTCCTCTTGATTTTCTTAAAATAGATTTGCCCCATATGTATATGTAGCCAAACAACGATTAGTTAATTTTCTTGTTTACGAGCTAAAAAAGTTTCCTAAAGTGTGTAGTTTTCTCTAACTTGCTTCTTTTTTTCATTCAAAGTTACGTTGTTAATATTCATTGTTATTGCGTGTAGCATAGTTCATCCATTTTTCACTATTGTGTAATATTCCACTGCGTGGAGCTATCAGTATATTTTTTACCTCCTGCTGATGGACATTTGGGTTGGGTTTTTAGTTTTTTGCTGTTATAAACGGTGCTGCTATGAACACTCGTGTACAGGTCTTTCGGTGCCCGCAGTTGAGAATTTCTCTAAACCAGTTCATCTCAAAGTGTGGTCTCTGGACCAGCATCACCATCACCTGGGAACTTGTTAGAAATACAAATTCTCAGGCCTCAAACCAGACCTATTGAAAACTCTGAGAGTGGAGCCCAGTAATCTGGTTTTTTTTTTAATTTTTAAATGAATTAATTAAATTATTTATTTATTTATTTATTTTTGACTGTGTTGGGTCTTCGTTTCTGTGCGAGGGCTTTCTCTAGTTGCGGCGAGCGGGGGCCACTCTTCATCGCGGTGCGCGGGCCTCTCACTATCGCGGCCTCTCTTGTTGCGGAGCACAGGCTCCAGACGCGCAGGCTCAGTCGTTGTGGCTTAGTTGCTCCGCGGCATGTGGGATCTTCCCAGACCAGGGCTCGAACCCGTGTCCCCTCCATTGGCAGGCAGATTCTCAACCACTGTGCCACCAGGGAAGCCCTAATCTGGGTTTTAACAAGCCCTCCAGGGAGTTCTGATACCCGCTAAAGTTTGAAAAACACAGGTATAAGTTTAAGAGTGGAAGTACTAGATTATAGGGAAAGTGCATTTGCAAGTACATGTTTAACTGCTGTAGGCTAAATGTTTGTGTCTCCCCAAAATTCATATGTGGAAACCTATTCCCCCAAGGTGGTGGTGTTTGGAAGTGGGGCCGTTGGGAGGGGATTAGGTCATGAATGGGATTAGTGCCCTTATAAAAGAGAGGACACAACGAAAGAGCCACCTCACCAGACACTGAATCTGTACCTTGATCTTGGATGCCTTAGCCTCCAGGGCTGTGAAAAAAAGCCCTTCTGTTGTTTATAAGCCTCCCAATCTATGGCATTTTGCTACTGTAGCCAGAATGAACAAAGACACTAACTTTGTGAGATTATTCTAAATTGTTTCCCAAAGTGATTCCTTGTTCTAGTTGACACTCTTCCCCCCAACCCTGAGCAACAGCTGAGTTGCCATTACTCTCCGTCATCACTTGTTAATTTCAGACTTTTCAATGACACTATAGCTAATTCTTATGTAATATTTACTATGTGTCAGGCATTGTTCTGTATTTTCCATATACTAATTTTCATGAAATCCTCACAACCTTATGAAATATGTACTACAGTAAAACTCCACCTAATCCTATAGACGAGGTCCAAAAAACCCAACCGTTTAAGATACTAGGTGGCATTATTATAAGGCTGATGGAATGAAAACAGGCTGGGTGGATGGTGGGAGCCAATTTTCAATAAGGTTTTACTGGGTTAGTGTCCTATTTTACATAGAAGAAATTGAGGCCTGGAGAAACTGTTGCCTTCCCATGTCTTGGAGGAGCCACGATGGCACCCAGCCAGTCTGGTTCTGGAGTCTGGTGTAAAATAACACAGTTCATTAGGGTACTGTATGCAAGTTAGTACCTGATTACTAATGAGGCTGATTATCAGTCCATATTTTTATCCATCAAATACATTTTCTCTTCTGTGTAAGACCTGCTTGTATCCGTTTGCCTGTTTTATTATTAGGCTGTCTGTCTTTTTCTTATTGATTTGTGGGAATTTAATATATATATATATATATTCTTTATGTGCTACCAATCCTTTGCAGTTATATGTGTGCAATATACCCCCCAATTCATGGCTTGTTTTTCTTTATGGTGTCTTTTGATGAGCAGAAATTATTAATTTTTATGTAACTCAGTGTGTTAAGTTTTTCTTTAAGTCTATGTAAAAAAATCTTTCCTTATCCCAAGGTCATAGAAAATATTCTTTCACAATTTTTTCTGAAGTTTAACAAATTTGCCTCTCACATTTAAGTTGCTAATCCACTTGGAGTTGATTTTGTGTAAGGTGTGAGGTAAGGGTTCAGCCCCACTCCTACCGCAGATGGATAACCAGTTGTCTGAGTATCTGTTGCATGATCCATCCTCATAGAACTGCTACATCTCCTCTTCATCTATCAAGTTTGCAAATAATTGGGAGTCTGTTTTGTTGCATTGATTATTATGTCTGTAATTGCTTCAACATCACACTATCTTAATCACTATAATTTTGTAATAAGTCTTGATATGGAATTAGGCAAATTCCTCCACCCTCACCTTCCAGCCAGCCTTTCTTCACTCTAATGCCCTGAAGCGCTTATTATACATAAAGAATTATTTATCTCCTAGGCATCTAGGTTGACACTAGTTACTTCCATCCCTGAGACAACTGAGAAAATAACCACTAAAATCATCTTCTGTGTTCTGCAGTTCAGAGGAATAACTCAGTTGAGAAAAGCTCTAGACTATTTTAGGACCACCACCCTTCTTTCAAATACATTTTGGAATCAGCTTCTCAAATTTCTCAAAAAAAGAAAAAAAACCCCAACAAACCTTTTGGGATTATGATTGAAATTCCGTGGACTCTATAGATTTAATGTGGAGATAATATCTTTTTAATATAGTACTAATTTAGTGTTTAAAGAATGTCTTTCAAAAAAGTTAAAAAATTTTCTCTATCAACTTCTTTCTCATTTTTGTTATATTTTTTCCTGTGTACCTTCTATTTTGTTGCTATTGTAAATAACATCTTTTTAAAAATTAATGTTTTCATTTGTTGCTTGTGTATAAAAATACAATTGATTTTTGTATATTGATCTCATTTTCAGTCACTTTGCTAAACTATTTTATTAATTCTAATAATTAGGTCTGAAAATGCTTTGGGTTATCTCTTTATAGATAATCATGTTATCCTGAAATACAGACACTTTTGTTTCCCAATCCTTAAACTCTTGTTCCTTTTCCTTGTCTTATTGCCCTGACTAGTACCTTCAGTCCAATGTTAAATAGCAATAGGAAGGGTGGGCCTCCTTGTCTGGCTCTTGATTTCAAAGAGAATGTTTCCAATGTTTCTCCATTTAGAATGATGCTTGCTGTTGGTAATTCCCTTCTATTCCTAATCTGCTGAGAGTTTTTATTAATGAATAGGTATTAACTTTTTCAAATGATTTTCTTGACACCTATTAAGATGATCATGTGATTCTATCCTTTAATTTGTTAAGGTGACGAATTGTGCTTATAAATTTTTCTCATGTTAAACTACCCTGGTATTTTTAGATTACATCCAATTTGGTCTTTCTTACTTTTCTCGTAGATTGTTGATTGAATTTGGTAATATTTGGTTTACAATTTTTGCATCAATGTTCCTGAGTGAAATTGACCTATAATTTTCCTTTTTAGCATTATTCTTGCCTGGCTTTAATGTCAAAACTTTGTCTAATAGAATAAATTGGGAAATGTTCCCTCCAATAATCTCTTCTTTGCAAGTTTGGTAGGATCCACCTGTAAATGTCTCTAGGACTGCTGTATTCTCTTTGGGTAATTTTAAACTATTATTTAAAACTTCTATATCCATAATAATTATATGATTGTTCAATTTTCTATATCTCCTTTGGTCAGTTTTGGTAAGTTATATAGTCTGTGAACTTGTCTATTTCATGAACATTTTCCAGTCAATTGGCATAATGTTTATAGTATACTCTCATTATTTTCTTAATCTCAGCTACATCTGCAGTTTATTTTCCTATGCCAGATCTCGTTTATTTGGGCAGTCTTTTTTTCCCCCTTGATTCATTTTCCAGAGATCTTAAATTTTTATAGATCTTTTTGAAGAAGCAATATTTGTCTTTGTTCGTATTAATTGGCAGGCAGTATTCTAAGTTCTTTACCTATATTAACTAATTTAATTGACTTTATCTAATACTTTCTCATAACTTTTTTATCTTTGACACTTTCCTCCTCCCTGTCTCTGTTTTGCATTCTGGGTACTTTCTTCACATCTATTCCTTAGTTCACCCACTATCTGTCTAATTTGCAGCTAAACAGATCCACTGAGTTTCAGTGAGTATATTTTTCATTTCTAAAAGTTCTATTTGGTTCTTTTTCCTGGTCAATTTTTATAGTTTATTGTTCTTTGTTCATTTTTTAATAACATAGCTTTTTCTATAAACATTTCATACTTTATATTTTTTATCTTACAATTCCAATATCAGAAATTCATATGATTTTAAATTCATGTCTTGTTAATTCTACTCATCTCACTCCATGAAGCTTGTTTCTTTGAGTACTTGGCAATTTTTTTATGGTGAGTTTACATTTGGTTGAACATAATCTGTAGGGATCCTGACAGCCTAAATTGGCGATGCTTTCTTCCAGGGACGATTTATGTTTGCTTTTTTTCAGTAGCTGAGCTGTTACCACATTGGGCGGGCACCTTGGGCTCCATTCAGAGAATCAGGGCTTATAGCAGGAGTCTCAGTTTTATTTCTCCCATCTTGCAGAGGGCTCAAGGCTTCGTGCCCTGATTCCAGGGCTGGTACTCATGCCATCTCTCACTGTCACATTTGCTGACTATTCCCATTCTACTGTCATTTTAGTATTCTCTTCTATCCCCCCACCAACCTTGAAGAGTGTCCTCATTTTCATACAAACCTAGCAATCATACAAGAATGCTTATTGTAATCTTGCTAGGGTCTAGATACAGTATAGTGGGAGGGGTCTTCGGAGGAACTGATTTGCCATACTCCTGCAAGAGGAATTCTGTTCATTTCTAATCTTCAGATTATATCATGGAGAAAGTGTGAATTAAGTGTTCTTGTGTCTTTAATGCCTCTGTAACATCTGTTAAGAGTCAGAGACTTCACCAACAATAGGGTCTGGCTAGAATTTACTACTACTGTTTAGTTTTCATTGTCTCTAGCTTATGGCTACATTCTATGATGGAAAGTGCTACTGGATTTCCATTTACTGTGGTGATATAAAGTTTCCCTTAAAGAGGAATCTATTTATATGTGAAAAAATGATTCAATTTAAAGAAAATCTCAAATAAACAATAGTACAGGCTATAGCCAAATATTGCCAAAATTATTGAGAATGAGGGCTGGGGAACACTGGGCTATATCTTCCCAATTCCTCAGATCCCATGTCCCCCCTGAAAGCATCCCTCCTCAGCCCAGCCCCAAGCACTCCCTCCTTCCTCTGAAGGACTAAAGCCTTGTGGCCAATGCCTCTTAGCCTCTCTCCTGCTAATCACCCTTTTATTCTGTGCCATGACCCCTAAATCACCCCAAGACTGAAGCAAGCAGTCCTTGAGGACAAATGAAAACCCAAAATCAACTCCCCACAGGGTAAGTGTTCCCTTATACCTCTTTGTCTCCCCATGAGATTTTATCTCCCCTTTATCTCCCCCAGTGAGGCCTTGTCTCCCCATGTCTCTCACGAGACCTTGTTTCCCCATAAGCCCTGCCCTGTGTCTTATGCATAATTGGTGCTCTCATGGCCATTGGTGAACTCTAGTCTCTGGTTGGGTTAAGACATTTAAATGAGTTGGTGTAGCCAGAAGGACACAGCTGGTGGCGGCTAGGGGAGGCCTAAGAGGCATGCAAGACACCAGTGGGTAGCAGCAAGTGGGCAGTTGCTCCCAGGCAGGCCAACAATTCAAGTGGAAGCACTAAGTCTCTAAGCATCTTGTCTCTTGGCCTTTCATTTGTTTGTCTAATAAGCAAACAAACTCTGGTTTTCTGTTTCTCGGGAAGTGCAGCATGAACCCATCCCCATTTCCTGGTGCTCACAGCCAACAAGCCATCTGCATTGACCACTGCGCTGGCCTCCAGTGGTCATTTAGGGGAGCAAGTTCTCACCTACTCCTGCATTGCTCAGATCTCATGGACAGCCCTTGTTTTAACCACGAAAGCAGCATCTACAGAAGTGAATGGGAGTGAGAAGCAGCTCTACACTGAAAAGGAAGCCATGTCCTGGCCTATGCTTCTGCCTCCTAGAAACTAATTATTTATTTTGCAAGATGCTGTCACTTTTTCAACCTTAAGTTTATTCCTAAGACCCGGAAAAAGCACTGTGGGAATTAGGTTTTCTCTAGAACTTGCTGTGGTCCAACAACTTTACTTATGTAGGCTTTCTTTTTGTAAGTCAAAAGTTATTTCTGAGTTAATCTCTTTCAACAAATATTGACTGAATGGCCTCTCTGGCATGGGATTTAAAAGCAAGGCTGTGGAGTCAGAATGCTTGCTTCAGTTCCCACCTCTGCCACCTGCTAAGTATGTGACCGTGGGCACATTAACTTCTCTAAGGCTGACTTGCCTTTTCCATTAAATGTAGGTAGTTTCAGTACCTGTTGCAGAGGGTTATGGTGATGGAATGGGGTCATTCTTGTGAAGGAATTAGTACACTGCTTGTCACATGCTAGATGATGATGGTGGTGGTGATGGTGATGATGGTACGTGTCACATTAGGTTCTGGGGACACTAAAATCAAGGAGAAGCATTCCTTGCCTACAAGGGTCCATAAAGCATCCGTGGGATGTAGCAGGTGGTGGTGAAACAGAGAATTGATTGGACCAGGGATGGTATTAGTGAGAAATGCATTCTTTGGCCATATGTTCATATGAGAACAAGTCTACTAGAGGAGCGTTCCCAGCCTCCTGGGGGAGGAGAAATGTCCCGAGTTGGGCAGGTGGGAGATATTGCTGAGCCTGCCCAGCTCAGCCCATTCTCCTTGCAGAACGTCTTGTTCTCAGCACGCATTCTCTTCTCCTTAATGTGTGAAGCCTCCGTGCTGTGCTCTTGCAGGGGGAGCTATGGTTCTCCAGTCCCACCTCTGACCAGGTGGCTAAGTGTGTTTATTTCAGGGATGAAATATTAAGAAGTCCCTTACGCCGCCTCATCTGATGCAGCTTTTCCAGTTTTAAAGCCATCATTTTGTTCTCCATCCTTCCAACTTCTCTGTCGACATGATAGGCAGCATCCAAAATGGTGCCCAATAATCCCGAACTTCTGGTATTTTTGCCCTGGTATAGTGCCATATTGTATCAGGGTAGTCTCTGCGACCATAAGCGTATGGCAAAAATAATAGTATGTCATTTCTGAGCCCTCCAATTCCCCATCACTTGTTCTAAGGGAAGCCACCATTCATATCATGAGTGTCCCTAGGGAGAAGCCCACATGGCAAGGAATGAGGCCTTCTGACAACACCAAGCGAGTGAGCTTAGATGCAAATCTTCCAGCCTCAAATGAGCTTTGAGCCGTCCTTATCCCTGGCTGACCTCTTGACTGCAACATCATAAGAAGCCCTGCATTGCAGTCACTCAGCTAATCCACTCCCAGATGCCTGACCCTCAGAAACCGGGACGTAATGAATGTTCATTGTTGTTTGGAGCTGCTACATTTTGGGATAGCTTGTTACACAGCAACAGATAACTAATACAATCTATTTCTCAGTCGTTTGCACACTTTCAAGGGCAATAAAGGGTGTGATTGATTGTCTCCCTACGGTTCCAACAGAAGGCAGGATCTGAGGCGTAACTGGTGGACTGGTGAACTGCACTCTACTCTGGGAGAAAATAGTGCAGGATGCTTAAGCATCCGTCCTGCAGACCTGAATTTGAATCCTGACTCTACCATTACTTCCTCTTGCGTGATCATGGGCACGTCATTTAACCAGGCTAAGCCTCAGCCTCTTCATTTAGGTAAGTGGAGTATCGACCTCCTGAAGTTGTAAGAAATAAATGAAATAATGCAAGTAAAGCGCATAAGGATAAGCATTCCCTCATATGCTAGCTTTTCATGTGAACTGATGCCATCCCTTTTCTTATCACGAACTTGCAGGAGGAGGTGTCAAGGGTCGAGCCTCTTCATTGCCTCACCCCACCTACCATCCCTCCTACCATAGAGTGGGGAGAGACTTCGTTTTGAAAGCTGAGTGGGATGTATTTATAAAATAGCAAATGTATATTTGCCTTTTGGAAATCACCTCAAACCTCACTTTGATTTGTGCAAACCGCAAAATAATCCCACACGGACTACCAGCTCTACTCATTGCTTTAGTTGGAGGACATTTGGGACAACTGGTCCCCTTCAGAGTGGGTCCCTTTTTTTAATTTCTAGGGTGAATAGAATCTGATTATTTTATCAAGAGTCCTTCACAAGTGATGCCTCCCTAACAGACATCCAGGCGCTTGAAAGCAAGCATAATGCCCCGGCATTAAGTTTACTTGGCTAATTTTAAATCTCTGGGCATCCATCATGTACTTAGCTCCAAATTATATGGTGGATCTGGGTTTTTCTTAGACTCCATCCATGCAGCAGGTAAATAAAACAGCTCTGTGAAGGGACCATAAAAAGCCATGTAAAGGCTCAGTGTGTCTGTCCTCCTCTGGCAAAGGCTGCCATCCCCTGTCCAGCAGAACTGTCCTCCAGCTCTTGTACAGTCTGGCAACCCTGAGACAGGGGGACGACCCAGGATAAGTAACATCCCAGGTTAATGGAGACCACCAGCCCAAGAGGACCTCAGCTCCCAAGCCTCTCTGGCAGCTCACCCCTCCTTCTAAGTCTTCATCATCAAAACCCTCCTGTTCTTCCTGCAGTCTTTGGAAAAACCGCTTGGGACATATGCAGTGTCCGCCCTCGCCACGAGAGGGCGCAGTAGGGCAACATTCCTCCTTGGGGTGCTGCAGCCAGAGGGACCGTTTGGCATGTTAAGCCCTGTCCCAGAGGATGACGCCTGGAGACAAGACAAATATAGCGTAAACAATAGTCGGAGGCTGTAATTTGGGTGCCACAGCCTCGGGTGTCAGCTTCTCCTCTTTTTTTTTTTTTTTTTTTTAACATCTAATGAGAGGGAAATGTGCTGGGTTTGGAAATAGAAGCCCTCTTTTTCAGGTCAAGGTCTAGGCTCAGATTTGCCTGGTTGGAGCAGGGCCCTTTTTATTTTTCTAAAATGAGTTAATAAGTTCATTCACTCACTGGACAACTAGCTACTGAGCACAAATCAGCATGTGCCAGGCACTCTGCAAGACACCGGAAATACAAAAGATTTCCTGGTCCCGGCGGGGAGGTGGGTGCTGTGTAGGGCACAGGCAGGGCCAGGCTGCAGGCCCGGCTTCACCGACAGGGCTGGGTGTGGAGGTCTGAGACGGAGTTAAGGGATGAGTGTGAATGTGCAGGGCACTCGGAGCGTCTAGACCCAGGGGAGGGGATGAGTGCCGGCCTGAGACAGCAGCGTCAGGCCCTGCGGCCAGTCTGGGCCCGTCCGTCTCCACTACCGCCGTCTCTGCCTTCTAACCTGGCTCCCAGCTTCCCCTCAGGCCCGCCACACACCAGTCTCTCCCCAGTGGCCTGTAGGATCTTTAAAAATATTAATCAGATCCAGTCCCTCCCTTGTGCAAATGCTCTGGTCACATCTCTCTCAGGGGTCCCCTCCCCGCATACCCTCTGACCCTCTTCTGCCCTCTGCCCTCCAGACACACTGACCTTCTTTCTTTTTTGTTTTTTGTTTTGAATTTTATTTTATTTATTTTTTATGCAGCAGGTTCTTATTAGTTATCCATTTTATACATATTAGTGTATACATGTCAATCCCAATCTCCCAATTCATCCCACCACCACCCTCCCCCCACCCCAGCCACTTTCCCCCCCTTGGTGTCCATACGTTTGTTCTCTATACCTGTGTCTCAATTTCTGCCCTGAAAACTGGTTCATCTGTACCATTTTTCTAGGTTCCACATATATGTGTTAATATACGATATTTGTTTTTCTCTTTCTGACTTACTTCACTCTGTATGACAGTCTCTAAATCCATCCATGTCTCTACAAATGACCCAGTTTCGTTCCTTTTATGGCTGAGTAATATTCCATTGTATATATGTACCACATCTTCTTTATCCATTCATCTGTCGATGGGCATTTAGGTTGCTTCCACGTCCTGGCTATTGGAAATAACACTGGCCTTCTTTCTAACTCTGGAACTCTCCAAGAGCAGCCAAGCCTTAGGGCTCTCAGGCTGACTATTCCTTCTGTCCAGGGCCTCCTTAGTGGGCATACGACCCATGTAGTCACACAGGGCCCTGAGCTTGGAGGGGCCTCACTCTTGGTTTAATGCCCCGTTGTCACCCATGTGAAATTCTTAATATGTGTTGAACGGGATCCCACGTTTTCATTTCAAGCCCAGGACCCTGAGAATGACATGGCCAGCCCTGCCTCTGCCTAGACCTCGGTCTTGGCACGTCTGGCTCCTTGAGTCACCCAGGTCTTTGCAGCTCAGATGTCACTTCCTCAGAGGGCCTTTCCCCTGGGCACCTGCCCAAAGCAGCCCTACCTGGTCTCCCTGGGTCACAGAACTGTTTTGCTCTCCCCACAATACCATCCCTGTCTGCAGTGACCTTATAGTTTAGTTCTCCCATGCTTGTTGCCCGTCTCCTGTCCACACCGCCTGTCCATAGCCAGCTGTGTGCCCATGCAGAGATGGCCCTGGGGGCGCTGGGGCACCTTTGCAGGAGGGAGGGTGGGTGAGTGTGAGCCTGACGGGGCAGGGGAGGAGGTGGGCATGGGAGCTGGGCCCCCAAGATCTGGGCAGTTCTCTTCTCTTTTCAAAGTTTTATGGAAATATCGTTGAGTTACAACATTGTGTTAGTTTCAGGTGTACAGCAAAGTGATTCAGTTATACATACATATGTAAATATACATATTCTTTTTTTTACATTCTCTTCCATTATAGGTCATTACAAGATACAGAGTATAGTCCCCTGTGCTATACAGTAGGTCCTTGCTGATTTTCTATTTTATATATAGTTCCCTAAACTCTCTTGCGCAGCCCCAGGCGAGGCTTCTCCCCCCACTGCCACACCAGCACCGCTGTGTGTCCAGTACATGGCCCATCCTTCCTGCCGCTGAGGAGCTGTGAAATTCTAGACCAGAGCAGGGGGAGTGAATTCCCCTCTGACGTCAGTGGCTGATCCAACATGTGTCCTGAAGCCTGAGAAGGAATGACTGGCATTTTCTCTCCCACTTGGAGCCTTGCGGATGTAATCCTGGGGACAGAGGGAGGGCCAAGCATCCAGGTAGGGCTGTTTATAGCTTCTGGGCGCTTGGCAGCTTGATTTGAGTTACGTCAGCCTCAAGTTATTGACTAAATATTTGCATGCGCATCTTCAGGTTAGAATTATTCAGAGCCCTCCAAGGGCATCTGGAACCGCACAGCTGCTGCCCCTGACTCTGTATTTTGCCAACGGACGTGGCTTCTTTTCTTCTGAAATTTCCCCAGTGTGGAAAAAAATGACTTGATTAAGGCTGTGGTTTGTGAGACAAAGGGTTCAAATTGTACTGTACGCTTTGTATTATTCAGTTAAAAGTGTGACTTTATCATCATCATTATCATTATTGTTGGTTGTTGATTTACTCAGAACTAGAGGGCTGTCTCCTTCTTGGAGAAATGAAGACGTTCATTCAATTAATTCAAGAAATCCTTATTGAGTGTCTGCTAGGTAACAAGCAGGATGTGGGGCTCATCTGGGGGAACCAAAAGATAATAATAATTGCTGTTGTTTAGGCATCAGACACTGAACTGGGTACACTATGTATGTGAACTCACTGTAACCTCCAGCCACTCCCTGAGGGGGTGTGTTATTTTTATTCCCATTTGACAGATGAGAAATCTGAGTCCTAGAGGGAGGTGAAGCCACGTGCCGAGTCGCCCAGCTAATATCATGCACAGTTGGAAGTGGACCTGTCTGTGCCACTCCAGCGTCCAAGCTCATGATCACCACCCCATCATGGTGGTGGGAAGAAAGATGGTGACCTAAATCCTTGGGCTTTGCCCACAGCCTCAAGATGGGTCCGCCAGCCCCAGTGAAAAGGAATCACCTTATCACCACCCCTCTCATCTGTAATCTTTGGAGGAATTGCCCCATTTGCTCCATCCAACAGAATGGGCACTTTTTCTGGTGGAGTGTGGGTAGGGATGCCCCACCAAGCTGTACACCCTACACTTCCAGGGAGCACCATTCACATAACCTACTGTCCCTTGAAGTAGTGCACTGGTTAATTGCAGTGGCCCTGAGTTGAGATTCACTGCCTTAATGAAGTTATTCAAAATATAGGGGCAAGAGGGCAAAAGGAGCTTGAGGAAGGAGGAGAGAAATTGTCAAGTGTGGGTACCACCTGACCAGGTAAGGTTCAATGCCCACAGTGAGGAAGCTTTGAAAAGGAAACAACTTATACCAGTTTTCTATTTCTGCATAACAAATTACCCCCAAACTAACTTAGCAGCTTAAAACAACAAACTCTTATTATCTCACAGGTTCTGTGGGTCAGGAATCTGGGAGTGGCTCTGCTGGGTGGTTCTGACTCAAGATCATTCTGGGGGTCGCAGTCGCCATGTGGGATGGGGCTGTGGTCATCTGGGGCTGGAGACCCCACGTGCAAGCTCACTTCCGTGCTTGTTGGTGGGAGGCCTCAATTTCTTGCTGACCATTGGTAGGAGACCTCAGCTTGAAACCAAGCAGGACCCTGTGGGGCTCCTGGGCATGGAAGCCTTTCTGTGTCCCCCGTTTCTTGATTGTAGGGAATAGACTCCAGCCTCCATGACCTTCCCTGGGTTCCAAAGGGCAGATTCGAACAGTTGCTAATCAGGGAAGGGAGGGATGCAGAGTCAAGGGAGGAACAGCCAAGAAACAATAGTGCAGCTTTGGGGCAGGGTCCTGGTTCCACCTCAAAGGATACACATAACAATATCCTTGAGCTCTTCCACAGAACTAAAACCCCCAGCAACTGGAAGATGAACTACTTAATGAAGAATTCTTCATTCGAGAGAGAAGGTCATAGTTTGCTAACCTTGAGAAACACAGCTCATCAGGAGACCACCTGAGACCAGATTAAAGGAATGCAGGCCCTGCACACACCCTGATCCTTATTAGCAACCCCACCCTTGAACCATTCCTATGATACTCCGCACCAATCCCTCCAAGTTGGGACATACAGTTTTTGAGGGCATGAGCCCACTGTGTCCCCCTTTGCCTGACAAAGCAATAAAGCTATTCTATGTCACTCCAAACTCTGTCTCCCGGATTCAATTCAGCACCGGTGCACAGAGGCTGAGTTTTTGGCATCAAGCTCTTTGCCATGTTGCAAAGCTCTCTCTAGGCAGCCTGAGTGTCCTCACCAATGGCAACTGGCTCCCCCCAGAGAGTGTTTTGAGAGAGAGAAAGAGAGAGAGAGAGAGATCTGAGATGGACACTGTAGTCTTATAACTAATACCAGAACTGACATGCCATGAGCTAGTGGTCACAGGGACCACCTCAGTACAGTGTGGGAGAGGCCACAAAGGTGAGAAATCCATGAAGGGGACCACTAGGGGCTGTCCTGGAGGCCAGCTTCCACACAGCTGTGAAATAGGAACACTAGCATCCTTAGAAAATCAACATGCAAAGCCAGTAATTGCTCCCCTAGCTTGGGCTCCCCAGACTCTGCAGGCCTTGGGGGTTTTCGGTAGTTGAACCCTTTCGTGCCTGATACATGCTCCATGGATGGGCTTCACTCTTGTTCGTTTCCAGTTGAGCTCTGAGTGGTGGGGTCTTTGTCTCGGCACCCATTTAGCCTCGCCCATGCTGTTTTGAAAGCCAACAAATTCCATCAATGGTTTGGAAACGACATCGGAATGGCAAAAGGCGTGACTGGTTTCTCACCTCCCTGAAGGACTCTGGAGAAAAGAAAGTGTTAGAATCTGGGACCGTGTTCTGTTTCATGTAGCAGCTGAGGTTGTTTACATTGGGGGCATTGCTTGTTTGGTTTCTTATTTAAGACCTTTAAACCAGGTATCTGAGGTGGAGGGGGAAATATACCAAACCTAGGGACATCCAGACCTGGTTTGAATCCCAGCTTTGCCACTTCCATTTCATGAGCATGGGTAAGTTACTTAATCTCCCTAAACTTTATTATTACATTAAAAAGATGGAAATAATGGTCTAGCTCACAGAACCATTGTGGGAATTAAATTAGATATCATGTGAAAATGCCTCACTTGGTGCCCCAAACTTAGAACCTACCTAGGAAATGGTGGTTGACATGGAAAGTATTGTACCATATAGAGAAATAACCCTAGCTATTTTATTGCATGTTTTTCAGCTTTTTTGAAATGTAACTTTTTTAATATAAGAAAATGGTCAGTTTTAGCTATAAAAGTGATTATGTTAAAAGGTTTTAGCTGTGGTTTTATTACATCCTAGAGCTTAAAATATTCTGTGGACCCATTTTTTTCAAGGATGGTATCGGAAAAAGCATGATTTAGGTTATAAAAATTCCAATTTGCAGTTAACTTTCCAGGAACACATCTCTTCCCTAAGGTGAGGAGCATGTGTATCCCAGATGAGATGAAAAGTTCCTTGTTCCCTTTTTGTCCCTTCATTCCTTCATAATCAGACACTACTGTAGTGTCTTTTGGCAAAATAGCTGCCTGTCTACGGGTACAATTTCTCAGAAACACTTGCCTGAAAAATTGTTTTTCTGAGAGTCTCATCTGCAAGGTGCTTTCTCATCAAAGATACATTCCTATTTTCAAGGCAGCAATTCTGCTTTTTTTTCCTTTTTTTAATATGCATTGTCATTCTGTGCAGAGGGTTCCCTCCCTGAGTTCTACACTTCAGGATATTGAAAGTCGCCGTAATGCCAAGGCAGGTGTCACCCATCAACAGCTCCGGAATAACTAATCAGGAGTGGGAGATGGAGCGTCACAATGCAGAGTTCATTTTCTGCTCTTTCAGGGCTCGTGATGAAGCTGAGAAAAAGGCCTTGAGTCAACCTCTGTGTTGGTGTGTGTGTGTGCCTTGCATTTGAAGGTGGAGGGTAGACTAGATGTCCAGAGGGACTTTGCCTGTAGGGCCTGGAAATGGAATGGGAAATTGGTAATTAGGTGTCATTTCTTATGAAGCATTTCCCTTTACCTCTTCCCATATTTTCAGGTGATAAAAACCACCCTCCACTGGGGTCTTTTGCTCCCTAAAGAATCAGACAGCTAGCCTCCTAATAGACTCTGGAGAATTTCCAAATGCAGCATCTCCAGTCTGATTTGAGTGACTCTGCCTAAGTGCGTCTCACTGAAACCCAGTGATGCTTAAGAGCGTTTCCATGATGAACTAGCCACTGAAGACTAGAGTTTAGTGACTGTTGAGAACCAAGGACTCACACCTGTGGCTCAGAACTGTGTCTTCCACTGCCTTCCTCTCCTTCTGAGTTCCTGTTCTAGGGCTGGTTTAGGGCTCTGCGTGCACAGAGGAGGTGCTCAGTAAATGCTTACTGACTGACATGGTTCTTTACACACACACATACATAGCTCGTTTAGTTTAGTCTATTCCTTTCCTTGAGTGATTGTAGGTTTAACTGTGTCCACTCACCTTTCTATTCCACCACCTGGTCACCTTCTAAAAATTAACTAATTAATTAATTAGTTAGTTAATTTTTGTCTGCATTGGGTCTTCGTTGCTGCGTGTGGGCTTTCCTCTGGTTGCGGTGAGCAGGGGCTACTCTTCATTGTGGTGTGCGGAATTATTGTGGTGGCTTCTCTTGTTGTGGAGCACGGGCTCTAGGAGCACGGGCTTCAGTAGTTGCAGCACGTGGGCTCAGTAGTTGTGGCTCGTGGGCTCAAGAGCGAAGGCTCAGTAGTTGTGGTGCACGGGCTTAGTTGTTCTGCGGCATGTGGGATCTTCCCGGACCAGGGATCGAACCCGTGTCCCCTGCATTGGCAGGTGGATTCTTAACCACTGCACCACCAGGTAAGTCCCCACCTGGTCACTTTTGAGGTCTGTTCCACTTCATTCATCAACAGACCCAAATGTACCTCGTCTGTAAACTGCTAGGGAGAAGGTTTGTATCAATGAAAAAACTCATCAAAAAGCTCTGAGAACTCTTCCGCCCCTTAGAGGCAAAGCACAGTTATATAGGTTTTTGAGACAGAGGGCTGTACATTAAATGGCGTAGATAGTTTGCACAATCCAGATCTGTAAGTACAAAGGTGTGAGTCATGATGACCCCTTTACAAGATCAAGAAGGAATGTTATTTTTTAAGGAGTTGTCTTCTTGGTGCTTAGGAGAATATTGCTTTTTATAGTTGAGCAGGTATTTCTGCCGATGGGGAGGTTTGGTTGATGCATAATGCAGATACACAACAGCCGAGGGGAGAGAGGGGGCCAAAGGGCAGAGAAAATTTTCCTATGTTTAAATTTTTCTTGTCTTGCCATAAAATATTGTTACTGAACTCAGGTTTTATTGCTCACAAAAGCCAGTGCTCAAGAATCACGTATTGGTTGGGAAGGAAAGGCTGCTTTATTCAGGAGGCTGGCAACTGGCACCTTGTTCACCTTGGTTTCTCTGGGGAAGAGGAACCAGAAGTGAGTGTGCTTCCTGGGACATCCCTGAATTCAATTTCTAATCTCATGAGCAGATTGCAAACTGCTAGTTATTAATTTCATGTTTTCTTTACTTGGTTAATTTACTAAGAATTAGAAATCAGTGAAGGGAAAGATTATAATGAACTCTCTCTTGTGTCTCTGGTGTGTTTTCTCTGACATCACACAATTCTCCAATTCTTTGGACACCAACAGTGTGCCCAGATATTCAGTTCAGTTCTGACACTATCCACCTGGAGTTCTTGAGTCTCACCTGAATTTCTGACTGACTGGCTGTCAATCTGGGGTTCCCATGACTCCCTCAGGTTTGACAGTTTGATGGAACATCTCACAGAACTTAAAAAAACGCTTAAGTTTACCAGCTTATTATAAAGGGCAGCTCAGAAGTAGCCAAATGGAAGAGATGCATAGGGCAAGGCATGGGGAAGGGTGTGCAGAGCTTCCATGCCCGCTCTGGGCGCACCACCCTCCCAGCACTTGATGTGCTCAGCAACCCAGAATCTCTCTGAATCAAAGTATTCAAGAGTTTTTATAGGGCTCAATCTCTAGCCTCTCTCCCCTCCCAGGAGGTCAGTGGTGGGACTGAAAGTTCCCACCCTCTAATTACTTGGTCTTTCTGGTGACCAGGCCCATCCTGAGGCTGTCTAAGGGTCCCACCCTAAGCCATTGCATTAGCACCAACAGGTGTGATCTAAAGGGGCTCAGTGTCAGAACTGAACTGAATGGGAAAAGAACTGGAGAACTGTGTGGTGTCAGAGAAAACACACCAGAGATATAAAAGAGGGTTTTGTTACGAATAGCAAAAGATACTCCTATCACTCAGGAAATTCCAAAGGTTTTAGGAACTCTGTGCCAGGAACTGGAGACAAAGGCCAATATCCAAAGGTGATTTTTTCAGCCCTCTATACGTGCAGCTTACACTGGGGATGGTCTTTCTAATTGTTCCCACTGTTTCCCCAGGACCTCTTTAGGTCAAGAGCACTGACCACAACTGGTCTGAGATTGAAACAATAGTGAAGTTGCTGGTTCCTGTCAACTTAAAAAATATGCACAACCTAAAAGTTGAGGGTTATGTTTTATTCGGTGGGAATTTTTAGGACTTCACACCCGGGAGACAGCATCTCAAGTAACCCTGAGAACTGCTCCGAGGAAGTGAGGGGGAAGCCAAGATATACAGGAGTTTTGCAACAAAGGGCAGGTAGTCAGAACATCAAAAGATTATTGTTAAATTGAAGAAAACCAGATATCCCAAGTTAAGGAATTTAGCGCTTTCCTATATATGGGAAAATGCAAGTGTCTGGGCTCACTGAAATCATTCCTCTGATATGCACCTCAGCTATCTGGGGCCAGTATCGTGTGTTTTCTTATCGTGAGTTTCCTCAGGGCTCACCATAGGGAGTGGCTGCAGTCTGTCTGATGGCTGCTAGGTGGCAGGTATTCTTTCCTTCCTGAGTTTCCTCAGGGCTCAACGGCTCATATTGGAGGGCTGCAGGTCTGCAATTGCTGATGATTGTGGCATCCTTTGTTTACTGATATGGCAGGAAATATTCCATTTCTCATTCCAATGGAGGTGGTATCCATTGTTTGCTGTTATTGTTGTTTTTCCAGTTGTGTGAAGCAGAAAACCCAACTCAAGCTTCAAATTGCCTCAAGAAAAGTTGAACTTTATTGGCTCATGTGACTGAGAGGCCCAGAGAGACTGCACATCTTCTCACTGGCCCTCCACTCTGCTTCCCAACAATTCGTCTGCAAGCTCCACACTGGTTCAGGGCCCTGCCTGCACCCAGAAGGTGCTTAATAAATACTCACCATGGCCAAAAAATGGCCCTAGAAACTGCAAGCACCACATCCTCACACCACAGCATCTCAACAGAGGGAGGGAGAGGATGCTTCTCTTTCCCACAAGCCCCAGCAAAACAACCTCTGGCATCTTCTTGGAGCCAATTGAGTCATGTATTCAGGACCGAACCAGTCACATGGAGATGGGGTGTGGTCTGTTAAACTGTTCAGGACACTTGTTAAAAAAGAAAGGCAGGGGCTTCCCTGGGGGTGCAGTGGTTAAGAATCTACCTGCCAATGCAGAGGGCACGGGTTTGATCCCTGGTCCAGGAAGATCCCACATGCTACGGAGCAGCTAGGCCTGTGTGCCACAACTACTGAGCCTGTGCTCTGGAGCCTGCAAGCCACAACTACTGAGCCCCTGTACCACAACTACTGAAGCCCGTGTGCCTAGAGCCTGTGCTCCACAACAAGAGAAGCCACCGCAATGAGAAGCCCGTGCGCTGCAATGAAGAGTAGCTCCCGCTCTCCACAACTAGAGAAAGCCCGCACGCAGCAACGAAGACCCAAAGCAGCCAAAAATAAAATAAATAAGTAAATAAATAAAAGAAAGGCAGACTTTATTCAGGACGGTGGCAATAGGTATAGGGACTGCTCCCATGGGGTTTTGCAGCAGGGGAGAGAAATTGTGCTCAGCTCCCAACACAGCAAGGAAAAGTGGGAATCTATAGCCAAGAAGCAGGGGCCAGGGGTGGTCAGTGGATGGAAAATTACTGAGAGGAAGCATCAGAGTTAAGGGGGGATTCTGGGTAAACTGACCTCACAGGATCTTGCTGAAATCAGGCCAAGGTGATCGGACATCACCTGGGGGATGGTGGGGGGTGAGGAATTTGGTCAGATATTGAGAGTGAGGGTTCTGGCTAAACTGACTTAGCAAGATTCTTGATAAAATTAAGCTCTTAAGGACATGCCCAAGGACAGGGCCTGGTGGGAAAAGAGGTCAGAGGAACCTGACTAGAATTTGGTCAAGAAGAGAATCTTTTCAGGTCAGTGCCCAAAACACAAGTCTGAGAATGGGGGAGGGGCTGATTTCACCAACAGGAAAACTCTCTTTTTTTTTTTTTAAAGGATTTTTTTTTTAAATTATTTATTTATTTATTTATTTATGGCTGTGTTGGGTCTTCGTTTCTGTGCGAGGGCTTTCTCCAGTTGCGGCGAGCGGGGGCCACTCTTCATCGCGGTGCGCGGGCCTCTCACTATCGCGGCCTCTCTTGTTGCGGAGCACAGGCTCCAGACGCGCAGGCTCAGTAGTTGTGGCTCACGGGCTTAGTTGCTCCGCGGCACGTGGGATCCTCCCAGACCAGGGCTCGAACCCGTGTCCCCTGCATTGGCAGGCAGATTCTCAACCACTGCGCCACCAGGGAAGCCCAGGAAAACTCTTGGGAAGAGAAGAGAAGAAGGGATGGTGGGGTGACAATCAAGCATGTCTACGATGGGGATGGAGTCAATGCCCCAACCTGCAGAAGACTGACGCTCGGTCTCCTGACCTGCTGGGCTGGGAGGCGGTTAATGTGAGTTTGTTTCATCTATTTACCCGGCACGGCCACCCATTAGAAGGTACTGTTACCCAAAAACTGGATTCACCTCTTGGTGGGTGTCGAGCCGAAAGAGACAACCAAGCCAAGATCAGGAGAAGGAAGGATTTATTCCTTGCAGTGAGTAAGGAGAACACCAGGGGTCTTTCCCAAAGCAGTGTCTCCCCTAGCAGAAAAATTGGGGAAGTTTTAAGCTAAGGGTACATGCATACTCATGAAGGGGCTTGGGCAGCAGGCAGAGTCCAAGCTTTGGTTGATTGAAGTCACGAGGGTCAGAAAAGGTCACCATCCTCATCCCTCAGGTTCCAGTTGACCTGGTGATTGGGCACCTGAGGGCGGTTTAAATTCTGCAAAATAGCTCAGAGAATAGCTTTAGGCTCACCATCACCACTGAAACAGAAATGGGAGTCTTTATAGCTGATCTGTTATCTTTGCTATCGTTACTTCTTTTGCCTGAAAACAGTTTGTTCTTTTATTCCCTTAAGATCATTTTTACTGAGACCTGTTCCAGGTTAAGGATTGCGGCCAGGCTTAGATCACAAAATGGCTTAGGCAAAAATGGCTTCTCTTCTGTCAACAAAGCCATGTCTGGTTCTCTTTCTCCAGGGGCCACCCCCTCCACCCTATCTGTTTACAGAACCCCAGGAAGGGATGTTAGGTATCATCTAGCCTAAGAGTGTCATTTCAGAGATGAGACCGAGGGCGAGAGAGCTTCGTGACTTGCTTAAGATAACAGTGAGGGGGAGGCTGCACTGACCCCAGAACACAGATCTGCTGGCTCAAAGTTCAGAACTCTGTCTCCTGCCTGGAGCTAGGTGAACAATGATAACCAGTGGTCCCCCTGGAACCAGCTCCTGCCTGCTCCCAAGAACCAATCATTAAATGATCAGGAATTTTGCAAGCCGGTGGTAAACACAGCCATTGTTAAAAATTAAATGCTATAAACTTACAATTAAATAAATTATATCAAAAATGAAGGCAATTGCAACTGTTCATAGAAGCACTATTCACAATAGCTGAAAGGCAGAAACAACCCATCCACAGATGTCCGTCCACAGATGAATGGATATATGAAATATGGTCTATCCACATGTGGAATGGAATATTATTCAGCCATGAAAAGGAATGAAGTACTGACATACAATACCATATGGAAGAACTTTGAAAACATTATCCTCAGTGAAAGAAGCCAGACACAGAAGGCCACATATTGTATGATTCCCTTTATATGAAGTATCCAGAGCAAGCAAATCCATAGAGACAGAAAGCAGATTAGTGGTTGCTGCAGTTTGGGGGTGGAGGTGGGGGAGTGGTGATGGGATGTCCTGCCTGATGGGTGTGGGGTTTCGGTTGGGGTCCTGAAAAATTCTGGAAATAAATAGTGGTGATGGTTGCACAACACTGTGAAAGTACTTAATGCTACTGAATTGAACACATTAAAATGACTTTTTTAAAAAGGCAATAAATACTCAAAACATCATTTTCTAATTATTTAACTACATTTTACTATTATCTATGCTTGGGAGGTTATTTATATCTCAGATGTCTGCATGGCAGAAAGTCTATTAAACAATGTTCTACTTACTGTACATTTCTCCACAGCTCCACACTCAGTAATGTCATGCTGGTTGCTAGATGTTACCATGATTGGAGTATTTGTACCACAGAAATTGGAAAACATTTACAAATCAGGGCTTACTTGGCTGGGCTTTTGAAAAATGCATAGACTTAAGAAAGTGATGGGAGAACACTAATAACGCAGATTCAACTGAAAAGGGTTTTGTGTCTGTGGTTATGATATTGAGACCAGACAAAAAAATTAAGGAAATATTCTAGTTTAGGAAAACAGTTAGTTGATTGAGCAAAGAAGTTGCTCACATGATCAATGAAGTCTCAACATATACCTTCATTGCTTAACTTTTATTTTAGTTATTAATGCAAATGAAGAGATCAATCAATATCCAAGCTAGACCTATACCCAACAGCCAACTACAGGAGTGACTGCTTTGCTGAATCAGATAGTGATCAAGAAGTTATTTGTAGTCTGATTTTGCCAAATTATGGTTGAATTGCGACCAGAGGTTTGTTACAGCTCAAGAGTTCTATAAAAATCAGTGAAAACATTCTGTGATAATTAGTTAGGTGTATGGAATTTACAAGAAAAGGTATTGCATAATTTATTATTAGTTGTAAATTGTGTGCTCTGCATCCTTTATGTCAGCAAAATTTTAACTCGTTTATGCATAAGTATATTTGGAATATGTTTTTTCTGGAGAGGCAGATGGTTAAACAGTTACCAACTCATCACTGTCTACGACACCTTTCTAACATGATAGGGCCCAATTTAAATGGGCTAAGCACTTCAAAGAGTCCCTCAAATGTGATAATCCCATTAGAGCTATCATAAATTATCATCAAGACCCAGAAACAGAATGTTGGCAGCACTGAGAATAAGGGGGGCTGGTATTTCTTGGAAAAAGTAGGATAAATTGAGTAAGAGACTTCTTGTTCAGAATTGGTTCAATTTATTTCCACCTGCCAGTTGAAATATCATTTTCTCCACTCAGAGAACCAATCTGCAGTATATTCTTTCAATCTTGCCTCCCAGAGTTCAACTGGGAAACCAAGTTGTTTGATGTTTAAATGAATAAGCAAAATGACATTTGTTTAGAGTATGTTGCAGAAAATTCAGAACAAAATATTTTGGTATCCCCCAAACCTATGGGTTCCTTCTATGCTTGTCAAGAGAAGTACACAGACTTCTAGGTAAGTAAGCTGGTAGGATTCCCACCAAAGGACCGGTACAAAGTGCTCCAAAGGACTCAGAACTCCTCTGATTTATCATGCCATCCAAGGAAGGGAACGTTTTCGGTGAAAAACAGGTTTGTCCGACTTTTTTGCTCTTTCATACTTGAATGAACGATGGATGGATCACAGTTTTCGGGGGCGCAGGAAAGAGAGGGCCTGATATTTGATTATTTTAGAATCAATCAGGAGCTTCACAAATGTTATCCCATCTAATCCTTGTGGCAAACTTGAAAGGAGGGTGTTATTGAGATACTGCATGTGAGGTGAGGAAACTGGGGCTCAGAGAGAGAAACTAATGGTCTAGCCTCAAGCAACTTTAGGAAAAATCAGATTTGAACTCAGCCAGGAGACAAGCAAGGGCCAGCGGGTAAAAAGGAGAGAGAAATAGCACTATGGATTTTCTATTGATTACTGATGCCTAGAGATGAAGAGGGTTGCTCTGGGCAGGAATGGTTTAAACTAGCTCCTGTATAGCTTAGAAAAGAAAGTAAGAAAACGTAGTCTGCACTGATTAGGCTGCTGGGAGCAGAAGGAAGGCTGAGCAGGGAAGTGCTGAGGCTCAGGGAGGCTTGATAAATACCATCCCTTGTCCCTACCTGAGTTCTGGATCAACTGAGAAACAAGAGAACCGTCAGTGGACAGAGGTCTGGAACATTCTCTTTACTACTAAGACTTCGGAGAAGGTGGCTTAAATCTGAGAGCAAGTGGACATCCCACATGGAAACAGGCAGACGAAGGTGCCAGGTATATGCAGAGCTGGGCCAGTTTGGTGCTGCCTCTGTAAACCCCCAGCTTGGAGGCGCACAGATCCCAGGGGAGAGCAAGGGGAGGGGCTGGGTTAGCCAGACTCAGTTTCTCCAAGCTGCTCTTCTTCCTCTGCGGGGGATGGGTGAACCCACTGAGGACGGCTCCCTCCAGGTTGCAGGAGACATTGCCCACCATCAGCTGCTGAGGGCTGTGGCCACCATGGCCTTGGCTGGTCTGCGTGTTGCATGGCCCCTTTCTTAGCCAGCCTTGAATCTGCAGCTCACCTGTCACGTGACAATGTGCATTCCAGCAACTGGAACTGGAAAGGAGCAAGTCCCTTCCCACCTGCACAGCCCGGGAGCTGAGGAATGATTGTGTATTCACCTTCTCAGCACTTCCTCTCCATCTGCTTGGGAGGGTTCTGTCCTTTCTGTCTTTCCTGGGCTTTTGAGATATCAAATTGGGACCATGAGTAGAGAAAAGCAAGAGACAGGACAGGAAAGGACAGAAAAGGCAAGCGGGCTGAGGCTTCAGAGTGCGTGGAGAGTGAGGGATTTGGAGTGTGGAGCGTTCTGGAACAGCTGTGCGGATTTTTGCTTATATGTGGAATCTAAAAAAAAAAATGGTACAAATGAACCTATTTACGAAACAGAAATAGAGTCACAGATGTAGAAAAGAAACTTATGGTTACCAAGGGGGAAAGGAGGGGCAGGGGATAAGTTGGGAGAGTGGGATTGACATATACACACTACTGTATATAAAATAGATAACTAATAAGAACCTACTATATAGCGCAGGGAAGTCTACTCAATACTATGTAATGACCTACATGGGAAAAGA
Source organism: Eschrichtius robustus (assembly GCF_028021215.1). Taxonomy (NCBI): domain Eukaryota; kingdom Metazoa; phylum Chordata; class Mammalia; order Artiodactyla; family Eschrichtiidae; genus Eschrichtius; species Eschrichtius robustus. Next base: position 10,420,051 of record NC_090826.1, on the reverse strand, counting down.
ATATAAAAAAGAGTGGATATGTGTATATGTATAGGTATAACTGATTCACTTTGCTGTACAGCAGAAACTAATACAACATTGTAAATCAACTATACTCCAATAAAAATTAATTAAAAAAAAAAAGAGAGAGTTGGGGAGAAGAGAACCAGAGAGAGATTTCTAAAGAGCTGCCCTGGCGTGTTACTTAGATCCCCTTTAGTGTCACTGCAGAAGCAGCAGCAAGGACTGAACCTGTAATGTACTTTCAGGGACAGGATGGTACTTCTTTGAACTTGACACCATAGAGCCTCTTTACACGTATTCCTGGCTTATAACTGGGGTGCCCTAGATAGTAAAATGACAGGCCTCTATGTGCCAGGAGCTGATGGTTAGGGTGAGTCTTGGAATCTCTCCTTACAAAGCTCAAGGTTTCATGCGAGAGACAGACAGGTGAGCAAATAATTGTAACTCAGTGAGGCTAGAGTTGCATCTGAGGATTTACCAAGGACCAGGAGGACACAGGTGAGGGAAGGAGCCATTCTATCCTGGGGAGCAGTGCAGGTGGAAGGGGGCCCTAGGAAGGAGGTGATACAGAGCAGGGAAGAGCATTCAGCATGGAGATAATAGCGGGATAGAGGCACAGAGGGCCAGTGACCAGTGTGTTTAGAAGCAGGAGGGAGGGTGGCTGGAGATTAGGGTGGAAAGACCCCCCCCCCCAGGATGAGGTCACATCTGAACACTGAAAGCCTTGATATGTGCTCAGACTTCCTCTAAGGACAAAGGTAAGCCATCAGAAATTTTTATTTCGATTTCAATACCCTTTTCCTCATTATAAAATGCCAGTTAGAGATAAACAGTTTTATTTTATTCTTTTTTCTCTGTGTGCACGTCTGTAAAACAAAATTGGGACATAACGTTTTGTAAACTGCTTATGTTCACTTAATATTTTCCATGTCACTGAACAGTCTTCTAAGATAAGATTTCTAAGAGCTGCATAGCATTTCGTTAGGTGGACATTTATGTAACGAATCTTCTATTGTTGGATATTTGCCATGGTCTGAATGGTTCCCCATCAAATCATATGTTGAAATCCTAATCCGCAAGGAGACGGCCTTAGGAGGTGGGACCATTGGGAGGTGATTGGGTCATGAGGGTGGAGCCCTCATGAATAGGGTTAGTGCCCTTATAAAGGGTCCCACAGAGCCCCCAGCCCCTTCCACCATGTGAGGACATAGCGAGAAGAATGCCATTTATGAACCGGGAAGCTGGTCCTCCCCAGCTTTGGAACTTGACCCTGTGGGCGCCCTGATCTCAGACTTCCAGCCTCCAGAAATGTGAGAAATCAATTCTGTTGTTTATAACACCACCCTCCCACTGCCCACTGCCCTGGTCTCTTGTATTTTGTTACAGCATTCCAAATGGACTAAGACAATATTTCAGGTTGTTTCTAAAAAATTTTATGTCATTATAAATAGCAATGTAATGAACATCTTTGTGCATATCTCTTGTCACCAGAAGGCTATAGGCAAAGGTCAGCTCTCTTTTGAAAGATCACAGCTATAGGAATGTCAAGTGTGATTTAGGTTGTGGCAAAGCCTGGAGACAAGAAACCAGTTAGGAGAAGAAATGTTTTACAACCACCGAAAATGTGAGGACAACATTCCCAGGCCAGGACTGTGGTCAGCTGGGAAGCAAAAGGATACAAGGAAAATATGAAGCAAATCTCCAGGACTTGGTGTTAATGGCCTGGGATTGAGGGAGAAGCAGCAGCAGCAGCCAGGGATATAATAGTGATAATGGTGGAGACAATAATAATAATAGAACTCACACTTATCAAGGGTTGCTCTAAGCTTATATTATTTCTTTCCATCCTCACACAACCCTCTGAGGGAGGTACTATGATTCCCATTTTACAAATGAGGAGAACGAGGCACAGACTACTTAAATAACGAGCCAAGATCGTATAGTTAGTAATCGACAACCTGGGATTCAAATGCAGGCAGGGCGACTGCACAATCTGCCAGCTTAGCTCTGTGCTCACTGTCTCCACCCGGCCCTCCCAGCCTGGACCACACATGATGGAAGCGGTCCGGCTAGCACGAGAGAGGAGGCATGGGGAAGAGCAGGCCTGTGGGCATTTTATCCCCAAATGGAGCACAAAGTCTCCATGGCCCTGAACCAGCTCGTAAGATACTTGTTCACCCCACCGAGGGCAGAGCCTAGTAACTGGTTTGCATAGCAGGTATTAGGTAAAGGTTTGTCCAACGAGTGCATGGCCAAGTGACCAATGATGGGCTCTGCCCAGAAACCAGGTGTTGCTGGAGGAAGACAACTCCTGACTGGGACCAGCTGGGCTGTGGGCTGGGTCTGCAGGGGTCCAAGTGTATCTGCAGAACCACATTCACGGAGCGCCACCAGACCAGAAACTCAGGATGCAGCGGTGGGCAGCTCGCCGCCCAGCTGCCCCAGGGCTGTGGCTCTCACTGTGACGGCGGCCGGGATGAGATGCCGCAGAGGGAAAATGCCATCAGCCAAGCAGTTGACAGGTAACTTCCAGCATCTCCCTGCATCTTTGCCTTCCTTTCCTGCCCCTACCTCCTGCCAAGGAGTGGGGGTCAGCCATAGTTGAAGTAGGCAGTCACTGGAAATGCAGTGACCTCCAGGGACACCCAGGAGCTTCCAGCCCCCAATCCCTCCACCCCCTCATCACTGCTCCGTCTTCGTCTTCCCCTGGCTCAGATTCTGCTCTTTCCAACTCCACTGGGCCAGCTAGAGTGCTGCTTCCCGAAGCTCCTGCTGTCCTTACCAGTGTCAATGTTGGCCATTTCCTTCTATGTGCTTAACTGTTTTCCTTACATAAGCTCACACTTTTAAACCCGATTACCAACTTCTGCTTTGTGGTAAACAGTAAGATCTATGAAATGCCTAACTTATCCAGTGAGGATCAGGAAACGCAGGGTTGTGGGTCTCTGGGGTTCAGAGCACAGGTCAATGGGATTGCGGTGGGCAAATCCTCCCTCCATTCTCTCCCTCATGTCTTTCTGTCCTCTCATCCCCCACGATCAAGACCCTAGTTCAGGACTCCATCATCACTCCTGTTTTAAATAACTTTATTGAACTATAACTTACATACCACCAAATTCACTCATTGTGACTGTCCAACTCAATGATTTTTAGTAAATTTATAAGTTGTGCAACCATCACCATGATCCAGTTTCAGACTATTTTCACCACTCCAAAAAGTTTCCTCATGCTTGTGTGTGTTAATCCCCACTCCTACCATTTTCTGTGGGCAGATCTGCTTACTGTCTGAAGATTTGCCTATTCTGGACAATTCATGTAAATGGAGTCATACAATACGTGGTCTTTTGTGTCTGGCTTCTTTCACTTAGCATAATGTGAGGTTCATCCATGTTGTAACATGGACCAGTAGTTCATTATTTTTTAATTTTGTTTTATTTTTTTTTCTGCATAGGGTCTTAGTTGTGGCATGCGGGATCTTCGTTGAGGCATGCGGGATCTTTTGTTGTGGCACTCGGGCTTCTCTCTAGTTGTGGCGTGCGGGTTTTCTCTCTTTAGTTGTGGCGTGCGGGCTTAGTTGCCCTGTGGCATGTGGGAATCTCAGTTCCCCGACCGGGGGTTGAACCTGCGTCCCCTGCATTGGAAGGCAGATTCTTTACCACTGGACCACCAGGGAAGCCCCTCATTATTTTTTTATTGCTAAGTAGTATTCCATTGTCTGGACATACTGCACTTTGTTTATCCATTTACCAGTGGATGGACATTTGGGTTGTTTTCAGTTTTGGGCAATGATCAATAATGATTCTGGGAGCATTAGCTTAGATGTTTGGGGGGTAGACTTACCTTGCTCTTTCTCTTGGGTAGAGTCCTAGGAGTGCTGGTGACATCATCACCCCCTTGAATTGCTGTGAAAAAGTCTTGCCTCCCCCCAACTCAATCTCTATGCTGTTCCCACAGTCATCTCTCTAAAAGGCACACCCAGTTATGTCTCTTCACCCCACTGAGGGCAGAGCCTAGTACCCGGTTTGCATAGCAGGTATTAGGTAAAGATTTGTCCAACGAGTGCATGGCCATGTGACCAATGATGGACTCTGCCCAGAAACCAGGTGTTGCTGGAGGAAGACAACTCCTGACTGGGACCAGCTGGGCTGCGGGCTGGGTCTGCGGGGGTCCAAGTGTATCTGCAGGACCACATAAGCAGAACGGAGTCCAGACTCCTGACCTCAAAATATACAGTGGCCTTCCTGGTGCAGCCTGCTCTCCCCTCTCAAGCCCCTCTCTCATGTTGGGGATCAGGCCAGGCGGGGGTGTCACTGTGTCCCCAGCGTTCAAGTCCATTTAGAACGAGTGCACTCAGTCAGTATTGTTGGGTGAATGCATGGAAATAGCAACTCTGTGATCAGAGCTTTTAAAATGCTTGTACAAAAACTCAGAGATTGACCACCAGACCCTGGGACAGCTGCAAAAGAAGATCCAAAACCAGTGTGGTAGGAATCAGGAGGCCTGGGTTACTTTCCAGCACTGATTTTAGAGGTTTAGTAAGCCTTTCTCAAGCGCTCATGGCCAAATTCTAAATTACTTCCTAAGACCTCTATGTCTTTATGTACACAGCTCCCTCTTGCTGGAACACATTTTCCTTACCTGGAACAGATTCCCAACCTGCTTGGAGAATTCCCGTTCCTCGTTCAAAACCTTAGTCAGCTATACGTGTAGTAACCGAATCGCTTTGCTCTACACCTGAAACATTGTAAATCAACTATACTTCAATAAAAAAACAAAAACAAAGAACCAAAACCTTAGTCAGGCGTCACCTTTTCTGCGATACCTTGTCTGATCCTTTCCAACCAGGTAGAATTATTATTCCCTTCTTCCGCCATATGATTGTATTTTGTACACAGTTTTATCATTGTTTGCTTTGCAAATCTTTTGCTTGTATGTCTGCATGCAACACTAAGCTACCTGTCCCTAAGGTATCTGAGGGAACCATGCCCCATTTGCCTTTTTAAAAAATTTTATTTATTAAGTTATTAATTTTATTCTTGGCTGCGTCGGGCCTTAGTTGCGGCATGCAGGATTTTTCGTTGTGGAGCACTGTTTATTTGTTGCGGCGTGAGGGCTTCTCTCTCGCTGTGCCGTGCGGGTTTTTTCTCTCTAGTTGTGGTGAGCGGGCTCCAGAGCGCATGAGCTCTGTAGTTTGTGGCACGTGGGCTCTCTAGTTGAGGCGCACAGGCTCAGTAGTTGTGGTGCGCGGGCTTAGTTGCCCCACGGCACGTGGGATCTTAGTTCCCCGACCAAGGATCGAACCCGCATGCCCTGCATTGAAAAGCAGATTCTTTACCATTGGACCACCAGGGAAGTCCCCCCCATTTGCCTTTTTATTCCAATTCCTTAGCACAAAGGAATTCAATGTAGTTTATTTTCTAACTGAACTCATCATTAAGTCTCAAGCTCCCCTGTCGTCAAAGGGGGATGACAGTACCTGCCCTAACTACCTTAAAGGCCTTTTAAAAAGGGAGTAAGATGACTGATAAATAAAAATACCTCAGTAAGAGGCATGAGGGACTCTATGAAGGTCAAATCCAATCACCTCTTGCTTGGCCAGAGCCCCTGGTTTCTCAGCTGGAACGTGAATTGACTTTGTTTGGTTCAGGGAGTGCTTGGAACTCTCCTAAGTCTCCCCTCACTGCGAGCATGGGTGTTTGTTAAGGAGAGTGATTAAGAGCTCACGACGGTCTAAAAACATGACCCTCCAGCCCCTTCCCCTGCTTTGCTTTTCTTCACTGTGCTCATCACTCTCTGACATTATCCAGTAGAGTCATTTGCTTGGTGGGTGTGGTTCCACGGCAAAGGCGACTGGTTGCCCACCCAGATCCATCCTCTCCTCCTCCTTGGTCCCTGGCCAGACCCTGATCCCTAGCTCCTCTTGAAGTTGGATGTGGCCAGGCTTTCACTCCCAGAGAGGAAACGGATGTGATGGTTACCTTCCCCTCCCCGACCCCCAGCCTGGGCTTTAGCTGGGGTGGCCCCTGCATGTTCCCTTCCACCCTCCTTGACAGCTACACAGACGTGGCAGCAGCCCAGCTCCGCTCAAGCAGGAGAGGACAGCATCGTATGTGCTCAGCAGAGCAAGGACTTGGAAGGAACCTGGGTCCTCCCCAGTGACCAGGTGGAGCGGGGCTGCCCACCAGCCTGGGACACACATCTTAAATTACTACTGCTTGAGAGAGATTCACTTCTTTGTTCTTTAATTTTTTTTTTTTTTTTTTTTAACTTTTTGGCTGCATCCCACGGCTTGCAGGATCTTAGTTTCCCGGCCAGGAATTGAACCCAGGCCCCAGCAGTGAAAACACCGAGTCCCAACCACTGGACTGCCAGGGAATTCCCTCTTTGTTCTTTAATTTAATGAATGTTGGGGTCTCCTTGTTCAGCAATCCAGCCTCACCTTAACTAACATATCCTGATGCTTTCTAACAGCTGGGACTTTGTCTTTGTTCACTGCAGTGTTCCTAGTGCCTAGAATAACACCTGGCTCATAGGAGGTGCTCAAACTAATATTCGCTACAGAAACGAACCGAGCCAGACTGCCCGTGTTTGAGTCACTAACAAGACATTTGACCTTAACCCCATGGAACTCAGTCTCCTCACCGTAAAATGGGGATAGTTATTGGACCTTTTTGATTACTGAGATTAATATATTTAGAGCTCATAGAGAAGTGCTTAAGACACAGTAAGCACTCAGTATGTGTTAGATATTGTTAGCATGATTATTGCATAAATGTTGTGTTTTCCTTTGATGTCTTCAGTAATTCTGAAAACAATTTCATGCTAAATTAGAAGAAACTTCAGGTATAAAGAAGCCATGGCAGCTTGGATAGTAGATGCGTCCATATCTGCCATTGGCTGGCACAGATGAAGTGGCTTTACCCATTGATTGTTCATTTCATGAACTAAGTGTGATGGCTTTGGGAAATGCATGCATGTGTGTATGCAAATTACATGCAAATCCACATAAAAATAGCCTGCTTTGTGCCTCCGCATTTACTAGAAAGAATTCTGGTGGCTTTATGTTCTGTTCAGGTTATGTCACGTTCCGTTCCTCATCTGCACTCTCAGAAAGACACACCTGGCTGGAAGGAGGGAGGCGCGTGCAGGTGGATGTATGCCTGTGGGGTTGTGTGCACGTCTGTGGGACGGAGGGCAGAGGTGGCTAGTGAGGGCAGCTGAAATACTGCTCTGCAATCAGATATATGTGGCTGGTCCAAAATAAACTTTAGAATTCCAGGCTCTGAGGCCCTATATCCAATCAGTCAGCGGTCCATGTAATCAAGAGCCATCTAACCACCACCCACTATTATTAAACAGCTCCCTTTAGACCACAAGAGCTGCAAAAGGAGCACAGGAAACTTGTTCCTGGAGCGGGAAGGTCAAATATCCTTGGAATTCCCCAGCCGTGCAGGCTGAGTAATCAGTGAGCTATCTGAGGCTCAGTTTCTGTAAAATGGACACAATGACGCATGGCCTGCGTACCTGACAATTGCTTTGAGGATCAACTGCGATTATGGGTGTAAAGGGGCTTTGCGGTCCTGTGAATGGTTAATGAGAGGGCTTGGGATCACCATCATTATTACTGGGGAAGGGGGAGGATTTGCAAGGAGCAACCGCCACGGGGCCACAGAACAGTGTTTAGTATTTATGGGGCTGAATGAACAGTTCTGTAGTATAATTACAGAGACTTACACCCCTTGAGCTTTCCAAAGCAATTCAGACTTCAAATAGTCTTCGCCCGATTATCATTCCACATGGCAGAATCATTCATTCATACAGGCATGCACTCATTTGTTCATCTAGCAAAGACATTGAGCATCTGCCCTGGGCAGGGTCCTGTGCTGGGTTCCAAGATTACAAGATGGAAAAGACACGATCTTTGCTCACAAGGACCTTTTCCTGCTGTCCTTGTTCCTAAGGACCTTTTTTCTTACACCAGAGCTCACTAACCATCCAGCAGGGGAGACAAACATGTCATCGATAAATGCCACACCACATGCAAGGGACAACGATAGAAGCCTGGGGAGCAAGAGAGGTGAAGGGGGCTGCACCTCAGAAGGTCAAGGCCACCTGGAGAAATGCATGGTGTCTTGAAGGGCAAGCAGGCTCCTGGCAGGCGGACCGGCAGAGGGAAGGCTGCATGCCAGGGTGCAGAGCATGAAGCCACATGGCCACGTGCTCCAAAATCGGATTTGGAAAATATGGTTAATGGTGTCAAGGTGTACCTTTTCCCAGTCACATCAATCCAGGCATCCCTGACTCCTCCAAATGCCTGTGACATTTATAAACTCATAAGGCTTGTTGGCAGTTATCATACACAGTGAGTCCTTGAATTGTCTGCCCTCTGCTGCTGCTGTGTGTCCCGTCTCTTCAAAGAGATTGTGAGTCAGCGGACAAATGAGGCTTTCTATTCTATCTTTAGCTCCCCAGAACCCAGGTCAATGCCTTTCTTGTGAATATTAAGCAGGCAAAAGACGTTTGTTGCAGGAGGCATCCAAACGGATGACAGTGTCAGGATGCTGTTACTTTTGAACACCCACTTGCATGTTGTGCCACATGCTAATTTGTACATTATCTCATTTAATCCTCACAGTAACCCTAAGAGGTGGATACTATGAGTGTCTGTTTTACAGATGAAGCAACTGAGGCTTTGAGAGATTACTTGCAGAAGAGATGCAGTCTAGAAGTGATGGAAGTAGGATTTGAATGCAGGCTGACTGGCCCAAGGGCTGATGCTTTGAGCTCTGACTCTACCCAAATTTACTGCCCCTATTTCAGTGTGCTTAATAAAGCAGCGTGAATTGGAGTTTTCAGGCTGACAGGGAAGTCCTGAGCTCTAACCAAATTGTGATTACCTCTTCCTATGGCTGCCTCCTAAGCCAGGGGCTCCTTGAGCATGGGGCTGTGCTTGCTTCATCCTTGTACCCCCATACCTAGCATAGCACCTATTCTCCTGGGATGGATAATAAGGGGACCAGGAATTTGTTCAGAGCAACTCTGGAAGGCTCCCTGGAGGAGGCCAAGTTTCCTTGAGCCAAACTTGGAACATGGTGAGAGGCAAGCTGGAAAGAGAGTGCGCATGAAGGCTTGAAGGTGGATGCGTTAAAGCAATTTATGGGGTGCTGTGGGCTTTGATGGAGTAGAGAGGAGCTAGAAATGTGTTGGGGGGAGCCCCAAACACCCAGGCTACTTCAAGGGTACAGCTGGCACACTTTGTGCTCCACACATGAATCCTTCCCCCTCCATGGGCCCAGAGCCAAGGCCACCTTTGGAGGGATGAAGGTCCTTGCTCCCCCTAGGAGGTAGATAGGCATCTCCAGGTGAGATACCACTGGAAGCTGTTGAGAAACTGGTGGCCTAGTTGAGAAGCATCATTTGTAGGTGGCAATTAATTAATTAAACATTTTTCAAATGCCTATTATATTTTTGGGGTGATTCTAGGAACTGGGACAATGTAATGGTTCTCATAGAAGTTCTATTTTAGTGCCAGGAGGTAAAGCAAGTAAGTAAACTAACAAGCAAGCTAGATAATATCAGGTGGTAACAAATGTTCTGAAGAAAATAAAACAAGGTGGTAGCATAGAAGTGATGGGGGGGAGAGGGAGGTCAGTGGAGGCCAGTCAGAGGAGGTGACATTTGGGCTGAGAAGACCCGAATGACCAAATGGCACCAACCATGCCAAAAACTGGGGGAGGTGGGGGCGGGAAGTATTCCAGCCAGAGGGCACAGCACAGGCAAAGGTCCTGGGGGTGGCACAAACATGATGAATTAGATGTATGAAAAGACCAGAGTGGCTGGAGGGTGGTGAGCCAAGGGGAGAGGGGTCCAAAATGGGGTGAGAGAAGCATGTGGGGCCAGAGGATGCAGGGTCTGGTGGGATGATTTTATTCCAAGTGCCAAGGTGTATTAGCTAGCTGTTGCTACGTAACAAATTCCCCAGAAATTTAGCAGCTTAAACAAAACACATTTTCAATCTCACAGTTTCTGTGGGTCAGGGGTCTGACGGGCCTTTGCTGGGTCCTCTGCTTAGGGTCTCTCACAGGTTGCAACCAAAATGTTTGCTGGTCTTATGTGGTTGTTGGCAGGACACAGTTTCTCATGGGCCGTAGATCTGAGGCCACCTTCAGTTCCTCACCATGCAGGCCACTCCAACACGGCGGCTTGCTTCATCAAAGCACACAAGCCAAAGAGGCAGCAGAGTGAGTCTGATAGCAAGATGGAAGTCACCGTCTCTTGTAACCTAATCATAGAAATGGCATCCGTCACCTTCGCTAAATATGTTAGAAGCAAGTTATGGGTCCTGCCCTCACTCAGGGAGTGCCAAGAGGTGGGGATCACTGGGGGTCATCTTAGAAGTCTGCCTACCACTCACAGGAAGCCACTGGGGGTGTCTGAACTGGGAGGTAACATATTTTCAAAGGCTTATTTTGGCTTTCTTGAGTGTTGGGAGCATGAGTGGGGATCATGAGTGTTCCCTTGCTGGGAACAAGGCTGGAAGCAGGAAGGCCAGCGGGACTTCTGTAAAGGACGATGCCAGTTCGGACTAAGGAGGTCCCAGTGGAGGCAGAGACATAGCACCAAAGGGCCTTGCTAGTGGACAGGAGGTGGGTGTGAGGGAAGAGGAAGCAGGGATGAGTCCCGAACTCACTGGAGAACACGTGCCTCCTGCCTGTGGGATGGTGGTGCCCTTGACTCTTGCGACGTGTGCTCTGTGTTTTTCTCCTGGGAGAGACAGGGTGGCAGTATCTCCATCCTCCTTACCCAAGGTCACTCATTTGCTGGATGGCTGGCCAGCATTAGGAGCACCGGCTGTGAGCAGAGAACAGATGTCTCCTTGTGCCAGGCTGAGGGACTGACCCCATGTCCTTGGTCTCATTGGTCTGCCCACGCTCAGGCCAACCAAGCCAGGATGCTGGAAGCTGCTCACCTATAACTGTGCTCACAAAGTCAGCCAGAGCTGGAGGGGGCTAAAGGGGTGGGGATGTGTGTGTGTGTGTGTGTGTGTGTGTGTGTGTGTGTGTGTGTCTGAGAAATGCTACATTTGGAATAAGGTTCATGGCAGGGAGAGTTACTAAACCCAATCCTAGAATGTCGAGCATCCCTAGCAAATACATTCCAGATAAACACTTTAATTCTTTACCTAAAGAATACCACTTCCATTAAAGATTTACCTGCTATATGTGAAAAAACAAAGAAATAAATAATTATGTGGCCATTTATGATGTCAAGATTCACTGCTAAGCACTTGATAGATCTCATTTAATCCTCATAACAACCCAGTGAAATAGGCACTAGTATTATCCCATTTCATTGATGGGAAAACTGAGGCTTAGAGAAATTAAGCAACTTGCTCAAGGTGACAGAGCCAGGGAACAAGAGAACCAGGTTTGACCCAGGTCTGTCTGACTCCAAACCCATGTTCTTAAGCACGACTACCACCCCGCCTCCATTGAGGCTGGTTAAAGATTCGTTTCCTAGTACCAGGGGTGAAACAGGGGCAGGAGCTTTTCTTCTAAAAAGTGGGTCCAGCCTTGCCAGAGGAGAGCAAAACAAAAGCAAGTTTTATGGGAGGAGACAGAGCTGCTGCCTTGAGAGAGGAAGGGTTCGGCTCTCACCAGTACAAGCGGTGGATGGTGCCCCCTGGTGGTGGTGGTGGAGAAGGGCAGTGGGTGGGAACAAATTGGAGCTTGGGGTTTGCCAGTTAGTGGGGGGGACAGATACAGAGCAGCGTCCTCGGGGCAGAGAGCTGGTTCCACTGAGTCAGCCTGCCCCCAGGCAAAGGGCCAGAGCACGTCTCCCTTCCTGGGGCCCACGGGGTGCCAGGTCAGCCAGGCACTCATCACAGGTGACACATGCCAGTAACCCAAATGACATCACCAAACACCATCCACAGTCTTATCATTCAAACCTAGCCTCTGCACCTAAATTCAGATTCCTGCACATACCATACTGGCATCATCTTGTCTACAATTTAGGGCCTAGGATTTGGGCTAATTTAGAGGCAACCAAAGGGGAAGACCTCACGCCCGGTTTGCTTTTGCTTAGGGACCAGCCACCACGTGGGGGATTTCCTGCGGACCCCATCCACGTAGCTCCCCAAGGCCCAACCTCAGGGGGAGTCAGACAGGGGCCACTTACAAGATAAGATAGGAGGTGCTCTGTAGCTCGGGGAGCATAGAAGAGGGGTGAGGGATTCTGCTTGGTGACTTGGGGAAGGTTTTGAAAATATCAGGATACCTCGGGTATTGGTCCCACCCCTGTTTTGAACCTCTTGATCAGGCATCACAAAGTGTGTTGACTCTGGGAATAAATACAGAAATGGAGCTGATAAACTGAGTCTCTGAAGGTGTCTCTCCACATCACCTGCAGTGTTTTTCCTCAAGCTGTAAGAGGCCCCCTTCCCAGGGAGGCAGCAGGGTGAGTGGGGTGGCAGGGGAGCAGGATGCCTGTGTACTATTTCCAGCAGCCACCACTGACTCACGGTGTGACCTTGCTGAGGTCACAGCTATGTCTTCCTTGCTGGGGGAAAATCAGAGGTGGCAAAGCTTGCATTTTCCCAAGGCATGGGAGTCTTGGAATATGGGGGGCCTCCCTGCTCGCCACGAACCCCAGCCATGTCTGCTCCTTCTGCTATTCATGAAAAAAGCCTTTCAATTTGGATTCAAGGCACTTTGGGGGACACAAAGCAAGAAGCAAGGCGTTCCTGCCACAGCAAGACGGCCACTTTTATATGCAGTGTCTCTCCAAACACTTCTCAGCTCACTTTCCAAACCAATATTTCCCCACGTGGCCTTCACACTGGCTATGGAAGGGGAGAGGGAAGGTACTTTCTCTCTAGTTTCAAGATGAAGCAATCAAGGCCCAGAGTGTCATTTCTCAACATTTTCATTACTGGGGACCCCTTTGATTATTTTACAACCGTGCAACCCCCTGTTCTGCAGGCCCTTGCTAAATGCTCTGAATTTATTAGGTAGAAATTCATCTGTTTCCATTAATCAAAGTCACCAGTTTCTGCTCAACACAAAAGAACTAGGGTTATCACTGAGTTCATTGCCAAGAACTGCGGCATTTGCTCTGGGTTACCTCCTCATAGGAAAAGGCCCAATTTTCACCAGAGTTTTTGAAATTCTGAAGAGTTGATCCTCAGGGGGCCCAAGGATCCCCGACTGGGAAGTATTTCCCTAGAGAGATCGAGTGGCCTGTGAAAGGTTCTGTGGCCAGTGGTGGGGCCAGGACCAGGTCCAGGGGCCTGACACTCAGGCTAGGGCTCCAGGCAACCAGACCACTTGGCAGGGAGGTATGGTGCTCTCAGACACACAGGCGCAGGGGGGCACATGTGTAGGATGGCAGCCCAGCCAAACGCAGATGCCCTGAGCAACGATGTTAGGGGCTCAGACGGGTAAGGAATAGGTTCCCCTCAGTACTAGAGTGAGGCGCCGGAGCCAAGCCTGAGGCTGGAGGGGTGGAGGGTGTAACAGATCATTCCAGGGTGTTCCTGGAGAGTTGTAATGGGGGGATCTGTTTGTTCTGCCACCTGCCTTTGCCTTGACACTGCAATAATGCATTATTTATGCAGCGTGGGGTGTTCACCCACTCTGGGACGATTCAGACGTTTCCCCCAGACCTGCCTCATCAAAGGGATGAGACCAGAATGGGGGCTGAGCCCTTGCAGCTGGGGATGACAAAGACAAACTGGGGACCCTGGGAGAGTGGGGACACAGACAGGAGACCCAGAAGGTCTGGTGCGAAGGCCTGGGGTGTAAGCAGGACCCCAAGTGCCTCAGAGCTTCCCTCAGGGCTCTGTACCCCTCCTCACCCAGGGCTCTGTTGAGCCCTTGGCTCGGTCCCAGAAGCTCAGGTTTTTGATCCATCGGAAGGCATCAAGCTGCGTGTACCTTTGGAAAAAGGCCAGGGCTTAGCTTTGTGGCTTCAGAATTCAAGGCTCCATCAATCTGCATGGGGCCAGGGGCCAGGGCAGGGGCACTGGGGGCCTGTTGCCCAACAGCCGTTCCTGGGTTATTTTGGTCCAGGGGGAGCTTATCAATTCCAGGACACTTGGACCAAAATAGCTAACAGCAGGACAATCTCTTGGTGGCTCTGTGGGGACTTCTCCTTAGAAAAGTTCCTAAATGGGGCTGGGAAGGGAAAGGAGTTTGACTTGGGGGTTGGTGAAGGGCCTGAGGCTAAACATACCCACTCCTTGCTGTCCTGCCAGCCTTGGCACCTCCCTGACCACCTTCCTTGGGGACCAAAGCTGGGGGGTTGTTGAGGATGCAGTAGAAATTAAGAGGGAAAAGATCATTTGTAAACTTTGTTTCTTGCCTCTGTGTTCCTCCCCCAAAGCTGGTGTCATACATATTACCTTTTCCCATCTTACAGAGGGGCCACACGGGGTCCAGAGTGTGGAAGCACTGGAACTGAGGCCACACAGCTGGGAACCCTGGCCTCTGAGGGTGCGTCTCGGCTGGGCCTTGGTTAGATCAGCAGCAGATCCGCGCCCAGGTGGCTGCCAGTTCCCCGACAAGCTCAGGGCCAGCGTGGAAACGGCTGACTGGCCCCTCGCTTTCCTTCGGGCCACAGCGGGGGCCCTGGCAGCGCCCACTGGTTGACCCCGCCTGCCTCACTGAGATGGGTTAAGCGCCGGTGGAGGAAAGGAGGAAGGAAGACCAGCCACCCTGGAGCTCCCTGGAGCCCTCTGGAGCCCCGCCCAAGCCCGGATCAACAGCCCCTGGCGCGGCCCCCGAGAGCCCGCCGGGAATGCCCTGGCGCAGAGCCAGAGGGACCCAGGTCGCGCTCCCTTTTGCAAGGGCTGGCGCGCGGAGAGCGCGCTTTGGCACCAGGCGGGCGCGGGAGTGCGGGGCGCACGACCCTGACACGCCCTCTGAAATCCACTGGGGCTGGGGGCGCTTGGTCACTGAACTCGGTCGCCGAGTGTTCCGCGCCAAGTCCGCGCGACAGGTCTTATTGCCCGGTGTCGGAAATGAGGTGCCCGGGCGGGGCCGCGTTTGGGACGGCCACTCCGCCACCCCTGCCGCTCCCGCCTCTCTCCCGGGATTTTCCGGCGGGTTAATTTCCTGTTCGGGTAAATCCTTCGCGAGTCCCTCGCCCCTCCCTCCCCGGAGCTCCCCCCCTCCGCCCGAGCCTCCCGGGCTCCCCTAGTCGGTCTGCGCTGCGCCCCGTCGCCCCCGTGCGCCCGGGCGCGAGCCCTCCCCGCCCCGGCAGCCCTCCGGCTCCCCGCGCCTGGCCTCCGGGACCCCGCGCGCCGCCCCGCGCCAGGGCTCGGCCCCAGAGCCGCGTCCGCGTCGCCGCCGCTCGCGCGGGTCCCGGCTATGCGCCCCCGCGCCGCGCCCCGCGCCCCCGCCGGCGCCGCCACCGCGCTGGGGCTCTGCAGCCTCCTGCTGCTGCTCCCGCCAGGACCCGCGTGCCCCACGGGCTGCGCCTGCAGCGACCCGCACACCGTGGACTGCCGCGACCGCGGGCTGCCCAGCGTGCCCGACCCCTTCCCCCTGGACGTGCGCAAGCTGCTGGTGGCCGGGAACCGCATCCAGCACATCCCCGAGGGCTTCTTCATCTTCTACGGCGACCTGGTCTACCTGGACTTCAGGAACAACTCTCTGCGCTCCCTGGAGGAGGGCACGTTCAGCGGCTCGGCCAAGCTCGCCTTCCTCGACCTCAGCTACAACAACCTGACCCAGCTGGGCGCCGGCGCCTTCCGCTCGGCCGGGAGGCTGGTCAAGCTGAGCCTGGCCAACAACAACCTGACGGGCGTGCACGAGGCCGCCTTCGAAACGCTGGAGTCGCTGCAGGTGCTGGAGCTCAACGACAACAACCTGCGCAGCCTCAACGTGGCCGCCCTGGCCGCGCTGCCTGCGCTGCGCACGCTGCGCCTGGACGGGAACCCCTGGCTCTGCGACTGCGACTTCGCCCACCTCTTCTCCTGGATCCAGGAGAACGTGTCCAAGCTGCCCAAAGGTGAGCCTGCCGGCCGGACCGGGAGACGGAAAGGAGTGAGGGAGAGCGCGGGGAGAGGCCGACAAAGGCCGGGAGCCTAGGGCAGCGATCGGCCTCGCGTTGAGCCTGGAAGGGGAGGCCTGGGCGCTCACGGCCACCGCCCTGGATCAGAGTTGCTCCCGGTGTAACCCTCCCAGGTTCCCAGTCTGAACTTTTCCTGGGACTCTGCTAGGGAAGGGGAGTGGGGAGGGACACATCTGGAATCCTCTGGAGATTCTGGGCCTTGTTGCCCTGATTTCCCCCCTGTTTCTCCAACAGTGTTCGGGACCTGGATTTCCGAGATCATCTTGTGGGGCTTTGGGTCCTAGTACCGGTGGATGTGGGTTATTTCTGGGCCCTTCCTAAGTGGAAGACACCCTACTCTGTGGGCAGCAGCTCAGCACCCATCTCACTACACTGAACATGGAGAGAGAGCCCGCCAGCTCTAAGAGCTTCTGTAACCTGAGTAGGTCTTGTTTCTCAGCTCCCAGTTTGCTCTTCTGTCTAAAAGGGGTGAGAATATTCCCGGTGAAGGAAAGCAGCAGCCTGCTAAGCGTCAGTCATGCAGTAAAGATTTGCCGTTCGGTAGCTTTTCAGCCCAGACGTGAAATTGCTGAACAAAATCTTGTGGGCTGGGGCACCCTTTGCTTGCCTGGTGCACTTTCCTGGCAGTGACATGGACATACATCCCCACGTGGCAGACAGGAACATAAGGGCACAGCAGGTAAGAGACCCTGTGAAGGCCAGTGGGAAGGAAGCAAAGGCAGAGCTGAGAAGAGGGGACCCCAGCATCCATAAGGATGAGCCCCAGGACGGGAAGCAGGTGAAATGCCCCTACTTTCAGTGGATTCCAGGCTTCCACTGGTGAGCATGTGAGCGTGGGTCCCAGCAGTGACCTCTCAGAGCCAGACTCCACCTCCCACCTTGACCCCGAGGGTTTGTCAGAACAGGAACCGGAGCTGAAAGACCCACAGTATAAAAGGTGACGTAGATGTGGACTTATCATGGGTAAATATATATTTTTTCCATTTATTGAGAATTCAGAAATGCTGCCCATCTATGTCCTGAAGTCCTGTGCTCGCTTATTCATTCTGTACTGTCACCAAGCACAAATCCCAGGCATAGGGGCTGTCACTTCTCTGCAGACACGGGCCCCTGAGCTGGCACTTTAAGCCCAGCCTGGCTCTCCCACATGAACAAGTCCTAAAAAGATCTGACCTGCAAGCTACAGAGTCGCCTAACTTTAAACTTTGCCTTCATTCACTCCCCAGACCCTCCCCACCAGAAGACAGGAAGGTCCAGATGCAGACCTCACTGTTGAATGGGGGTTCCCCTTGGTTCTGATGGCTTCTGCCTTCGCTTCTTGGTAGAGCTGGCATCGTGAACCCCAGTTGTCAGTTGAGGTGCTATGATTGGCTCCCACCAGCATTCACTCGAGGGCTAGGTGTTATGGGTCAGGAGCTGTGGATGTCAGTCTCAGTTCTGCCGTGGATGGCTGTGACCTTGACCAGGACAGGTATCCTGTCTGGGCTTTGGTTTCTTCATCTTTAAAGTACTTTGGTTGACCTCTGAGGCCTCTACAGAGCCCTGGATTGGAAGGTATACACTGGAGTCCTGGCTTAACAACTGGGTGACTCTGGGAAAGTTCTCTGAACCTCCTTTT
The DNA here is from genome assembly GCF_028021215.1 of Eschrichtius robustus. Taxonomy (NCBI): domain Eukaryota; kingdom Metazoa; phylum Chordata; class Mammalia; order Artiodactyla; family Eschrichtiidae; genus Eschrichtius; species Eschrichtius robustus. Next base: position 10,402,353 of record NC_090826.1, on the reverse strand, counting down.
CCTGCTGTGTGAAATTGGGACACAGTAATGCTGACCAATCCATCTGACCAGTGATCGTCAGGATAATGCGGGTAAATGAAAGAGCAAAGAATATAAAATGTTATCCTTCCTACTGTCTGTAATATAGGAAAGCAAAGAGCCACCAGATGAGGATGTGTGGCTGGGGGTAAGGATGGAGAGGTCCAGAGCAAGAAACAGTGTCCAGGCCCTTGGGAAGGGTTGGTCTCATTCAGGGGGAAGAGGATGGAGCCAGCAGCAGGGCAGCATGGGGGCTTCCGGCATCTCATGGGGTGAAGCACCAAGAGCAGCTCTGACCTCGCTGCCCATGTTCTGTGGCCACAGCAGTGTCCCGAGCTCTGTGAACCGAAAGTGGGGTGGTGTGGAGCACCTTGCCCAGGGCTTGATGTGGGAGAGCTGAGTTCCCATGTAGACTCAGATTATGACCCTAGACAAGTCCCTGACCTCTCTGTGCCCCCGTTTCCCTGCCTCTAACTTCAGACTGAAGATCAGAATCCCATAGCATGTTTGCGGCGAGGGTTGTACGAAGTCAGCTCTGTCAAGGGCGTGGTAATCTTAGCAAGGAGTAGGTGATCGCTAGGTGTCAGTCACCCCCTTCCCTCCTCCTCCTGCATTTGGGCCTCTCATAGTTTCACAGATGCAGCAGGCAAGGGGGCCAGGTGCCCAGACTCTGGCACAGAGCTGCTTGGTTCAAATCCTGCCTCTACTTCTTACTAGTTGGGAGGATGAAAAGGGTATTATCTATAAAGTACTTAGAACAGTGCCTGACACACAGTAAGTACTAATAAGCATTAGTGCTGTTACTTTTACCCCGTTTTCTCTAGAAGGCCCAGAGAGGTGATGGGAGTGACTTGCCCAAGGTCACACGGAGAGTTAGAAACAGCTGGGAGTGCACCAGGACCTCCTGGCTCCCCCTCCCCCCCTCCCTGGCCATGCTGACCACCCACTTCCCACCAAGGAAAGCCAGGCACCACGGGGCACAAGCTCCAAGGCTTTCTAGGCAGGCACCCAGGGGAGGGAATTCAGAGGAAGGAGCAGAGGGGACCCACCCTCATTGTCTTTCCTTCACCTCCCCTGTCCCTCCTCCCCCAGAGAAGCAAACTGAACAGAGCAAGTGACCTTGACTAGCTCTGACAGCACAAAAAATGTGATCGTTTGCCAGCGAGCCTTCTCGCTGATGGGAGCGCTCAGTCACCCGTCCAGGGCAGCCGGTCCCCTCCGTGCGGTTCCTCAGGGCTCGATTGGGAAGGGGGCACGGAGGCATCTGGGTCTGAGGTCTCAGGGGGAGCCGGCCTGCTGGTGCTGGGTCTGAAGGAACAGAACAAGGGGACGCCTGCCAGAATGCCCACTGGCCAACTTAGCAACAACAAGCAAGCAAACAAACCCCAAACAAGAAAGCAAACAAACAAAACTCCAGGATGCCTAATTCACTCTGAATTTCAGATAAACGAGGCATAATATTTTAGTATAAGTCTGTCCCGTGCCATGTTTGGGATATTCTCACACACTGGATTACTTGTTGTTTTTCTGAAATTCACGTCACTGGCCGTCCTGTGTTTTACCCGGTGGCCCTACCTTATGGTGGCGGTTTGTGGTTTACAAGTGCCATCTGTACCTTTACCCACAACTTACCCAACAAGAAGCAAGCGGGGTGCAAAGAAATGAAGTGGTTTGCACAAGGTCACATCGTTAGTGACTGACATGAGCTTGCACTCAGGAGTGTCTGACCCCACCCCTAATTCTTTCTGGAGGGTGAGAATAGCCCCAGCCCCGTCCGACCATCCCCGACTCTCATGGGTGACAGCTGACCTTCCAGCCTCAGATTCTGTACCTGGTCAGGTGGTTCTCCCCGTAGACAGTAGGTCCTGGGCCAAGTGGGACAGTATGCCATCCAGGGAACAGTGATCATCCCTCTTTCAGCAGAAGGGCTCCAGACCTGGAAGCAAGAGACCTGGGAAGTCGCTCAAGTGACCGGCAGGATAGAGAGGGAGAGATGGGGAAGGTGTGGGGAGACAGGGAAGCATCAACACCTTCTCAGCAGACAGTGATCTTTAAAAAGCCCTCCAGTTCCTCGCATTGCCTTCCCTTTACAGCAGCCCAGTGAGGTGGGTAGGGAATGAAAACACACGGGTGACGAGAAACCTGTGTGCTGATCACCTAGGGAGCTTGTTTGACATGCAGATTCCTGGGCCCCCAGACCTACTGAATGTGTGCCTGCGGGGTGAGGCCCGGGGATCTGCATTTTAATTCCCCCCACCCCCAGCCCCTGAAAGGGGCCTGCAGTGCACACTCACTAAAGCTTGAAAACCCGCGCTGGAGGGAGACGTCATTTTGCTGCAGCTGTGGAAATGCGGTGTGACGTTATATGACTTTCCTGTCTCTCTGTGTCTCAGATTTTTCTTTGGTAAACAAAGGAGTATGGGTAGGAGGATTTTAAGGTTCCTTCCAACTCTGAAGTTCTATGGTTTCAAGGGAAGGGAAGACCGTCTGTGTCTTAAGGGTTGGGAAGTTGAGGCCTGGGGAGACCAGATCCCTCCAGAGACCCCTCTGCTGGAATCCAGGTGGCCGTAGTCTCTGTGCGGTAGGGAGGGGGCAGAGCACTCAGGCAGCCTGGGGCTCTGGGCTCAAAGGACATCTCATGTGTCCCAGCCTCGAGCCTGGAGCCTCAGGCAGGAAAGGCCACTGGGTATGAGGAACCGTAGCCGGCAGGCAAGGGGCTGTCTCTGTGCTCAGAGGTGCATGGAGCCAGCAGGCTTCCCCGGGGACACAGACCACACCGAGCCCTGAGAGTGTATCGTGGGAGAAGCCCGAGCAGGAGCCGGGGCCTGGGGGTGAGGGGTGCCGAACAGTGAGGCACCTTCTGTCACCTCCCTTTGCAGCCGTGGCTTCGTGTGGCCTGCAGGACACAGCCCACAGTCCCAGGGGAGAGATCTGAGCTGCAACTGGGACCTTGACAAGGGAGGTTGTAGGGAGGGAAGGGCTGGGAGAAGCGGGGACTGGGGGAAAATTAAACACGGCTGCATGTCATGCCTTGAGTCTGCTCACCCTGGCCCCTTGGGTGGGTACAAGCCTCCGAGACAAGGTCCACTGTGGTGCCTGGAGCATCCGGGCATTCTGTGGCTCAGCCCCTGCAGGGTGGACCCTGCAGGCAGAGTCCTGTCGAGGAGGGGGTTCATGGCAAGTGGGGCGCTCACCAGTTATCTCACTAACCCTGCCTGCTTAGCAGGCCAGACTCGCGGCCTTCTGGGGGAGCCTGTCCCCCATCTCCCAGTAACTCCACCTCCCTTCCCTGATGTCAGATGCCGTGAGGGCCTGGTTTGGTCAGATGAGTGGGGACTTGTTGTCCTACTGACAAAAGAAACAGTAATTCAGCCAAAGGGACACAAGCTGATGCTTGCCTGGAGGTCACACAGGTCCTTTTCTCCCAGGTGACTCCAAGGTGACTCGTTTTCTTTGAAAAATAAAAGCATTTTATTTTTCTGATAATAAAATAACAGGTCCTTTGTAGACTTGGGAAATGTAGATAAATATCATGAAGAGAATAAAAACCACCCAGAATCCCACTGCTACGAAAGTTTTACTGTGTTTAGTTCTGGTTGTATTCTTATGCACATATATATATTTTAAACAAATTGATATTATACTATATATCTTATTACTGACTCTTTTCCTCTTACTGAGTTGTGAGAGTTACCTGTCATTATAGCTCTTTGAAAATTTAACTTTTTTTTTTTTTTTTTGAAAATTTAACTTTTTATGGTCATGTAAGAGGTCATGTTATATGTCTAGTCATTGAACCTGTTGTTGGAAATCTGCATTGTTTTTCTTTGTTTTTTGTATATACACGGTGCTGAACTGAACATCCTCATTCATGTAAATTTGTGGACCTCTCCGGTTACTTCTTTGGGTTGGATTCTTTGAGGTGGAATCACCAGGTCAGAGTCTATGGTTATTTTAAACCTCTGGATGCATTTTTGCCCAATTGCACCCCAGACAGCAGGCTCTGTTGGCAAATAGAAAGTACCTGTCTCACCGTGCCTCTCCCAGGTTTATGTATTACTATTTTTAAACATGCTTTCCAATTTAATAGACAGAACAATGACATCCCCTTATTGCTATAGTTTGCATGATTTGCTCGCCAGCGGAGTGGACCTCTCCCTTGTGTTTATACACTTAAGAGAACCACGTTCCTGGCAGAGGTTGATTGAAGTCTCGCTGGCTCTTGCAAGTGGCCTCCTCCCGCGGTTGACAGGCCTGTACATGTCCTGGTGCCATAGGCTCATGTGTTTTTAACTTGTGTCTTAATTAGAGTTGAGTCCCCGGTGTCACCTTTCTCACCATCCCCAGTGTCCCAGCTGGATGTCAGCTCTTACAGACAGCACGATCTGGAGTCCGGGGGAGAGTCAACTGCAAACATGACCTGAGACAACCCTGCCCTGATCTCTCTTCTCCCTGGAGAGCCCCACCTGGTCCTGCTACTCTGTCCCAAACGTTGGATCTTTCCGGAAATGTCACCATCCTGCTGCTCTATCAATTAACTCAAAGGGCGACCTCATTGCCGGGCTAGTGGACAGAGGACCTGCCTTCCTGCCCAGCTAGGACAGCCCCGGGAGAGCACAGGCAGCTGGGGATTTGCTCTGGAGAGGCCAGTGTCACTGTTACCGGAAGCTGACAAGCTGCCATCTGACTCCGATACCCAAAGGCTTAGGCCTTTCAGCCAAGTGGCCGTCCAATGCCCGCTGTCCCCGAATCCTGTGGTCTCCGAGGTAGCTGGGAATGAGATGCTTGGCAGGCCTTGTCACCTTCGGGCTGGCAGTGTGATGATGGCCCAGAAGGACCTCCTCGTGGGTGGGTTGTCGCGAGGACCGGAATTGGGTGTGTTCGCGGTTATGTGAGCCAAATCGTATCCTGAACTTTGTCACTGTAGGATAACAGCAGAGTGTGTCAGTCCAGTCCTGGGAGTGTCCTGGGCTCCTGCCCTCAGGTCTTTGCCCAGACGGTGCCAGCCAGGTCCCTGATTCTTCCCTCCCTCCCTTCCCCACCTCTACTTCTCTACCTTTCTGGTTTTTACTTAGCCTTCCAGCCTCCAACCCTCTGGGCCTCGAGGCTAGGTTGGGAGTCTGGCCTGTGTGACCTCACTGGATGCTGTGGTAGCTCTATGGCCACTACTTGAACTTGGCCAGTTCACAGGTCTGGCCTGTTTTGTGGACACAAACTGTGTCTTTCTCTCCTTGAATCCCCAGCAGCTGGTGCAGTATATGGCATGTTTGGAAACCTTCTGGTGGCTTCCGCTGCACTTAGAACAAGCCGGCTGCCTCCTATGTCCCACGAGGCTCCATCCCCACACCAGCCACGCTGGCCTTCCTCTGTCCCGTGAACACGCCCAGTGCCAGGGACCAACCAGGACCTCCTAACTTACGGCTCCCTCTCCTGCTAAGACGTTTCCCACCCCAAATGGCTGTGTCTTCCGCATCATCACGTCCCCAGGAGATGTCCCCTCCTCAGAGAGGCCTTCCCTGACCACTCCGCCCAAGCAGTCCCGTCCCCACCCTCTCATCGTTGTCATATCTGCTTGTTGTGTCTGTGGCGTCTCGCTCACTGAGTCCACATTATCTCGTTCACAAGTCTTGTCCCTCTAGAAACATGAGCTCAATATCAGCACGCTCCCTGCCGTGTCCCTAGCGCCTGGGGCCATGCCCAGTGTAGAAGGGGCTCCGTGGGGCAGTAGGCATGTGTGAATGAGTGGACGAATGCACACTCCCGAGGGCTGTGTCACAAGGGCCATCGGGGGGACAGGCCAACATCGCTGGCCTTGGCTTTTGTCCCCACCAAATACCCCGTCTCCGACTTTGGTCAGCCAAGGATATCCAGATCAGCTTTTAGCAAAGACAGAGGCCCAGAACGGGGGTTCTCTGAGCTCCTTGCGCAGATCTGTGTGATCCTGGTCAAATCCCGAGCCTCGGGCTCTCCGCTGTGAAGGCGGGAGGGAGCCAGCTGCGCCTGCCCCATCTGTTGGAGCAGTGCTGGCGAGATGGCGGGGCGGCCATTCGTTCTGGGGGTCTGTTAGCCTCTGCTCTGCGAGGTGCAGTGAGAATGGCTGGTGGGGAGAATTCAGGACACTGAGGCCGCCGATCTCAGTTTACCCCGATGAATCGAAAACCAGCTGCCTCTGACATAAGCAAACCGAAGGGTGTCTTGTAAGCATGTGGGTGTCACCAGGAACCCAAGTCCTGAACAGTCAGGCCTCAGGGAGCTCGTGGCTGAGACCCGAGAGGCTGCAGGGAACAGAGCGCCTCCTTTTTTCACCCTCTGCTTCTCACACTTCTTTTACCCCCCTTCATATACTGATGGGCTTTCTGTATTTTTCCATCCATGTGGCCAAAAATACCCTGCTCCATTCACGAGACCAGCTGAGGCTGGGCGAGCGAGACTCTGCTGTCTTGGTCCCAATTTCCAGGTCCCTGGAGGAGGCTCTGGGGGGCGGAGCTTCGGGATGGGGGCTGGGCAGGCCATGCACTGGACATCCAGCCAGGCAGCCGTGACCGTGGCCGAGCTTCCAGTGAACTGTCTGACGGCAGATAAATCCCCCGACATTCCTGGGCCCTGGTGTTCCCTCTGTCAATTGCAGGTGTTAGCATCTGCCCTTTGACCTCGAGTGATATCATGGGAAGGTGCTCAGAGTGCCGCCTCCTCCAGCACTGCACGTAGAGGCTGTTCTTCTCTTCCGTATCCAATTCCTAGGAATGTGCATGCGGGTTTACAAATCCCACCGGCTTTAGGCCTTTCCTGTCAAATCCCAGATGTCTACAACCCGCGTAGACGGGCATTATCTGTGTGTTCACAGCTCATCCTCCCAGTGGCTCTCAGCCTGTCCCCTCTGCTTCAGAGGCTGCCCATCAAGGAGCCCCCCGGGTGCCTCATCTCTTCCATCCTCTGGGCTGGTCATGGGATAAATGCCAAGGGCAGGAGTCAGGACCCTGAGGGAGCTGCGGGTCACTCGGGACCCAGAGAGCTAGGAATCGGGGTCCCTGTCCCCATTTCCTTGTTAGCCAGCAGTCGACCTGCATCATGTCCTCTTTCTCAGTTGCTCTAGATCATGAGTGGTGACCCCAGATGCCCCTGGGGGCTGTAGGTGGGAGTCATCAGAGAGGGTGGGGCAGGAGGAGAACCACATGCACATGAGAAGCAACTTAGGGCACAGCGCTGGCCGGATTCCCCGGAACACGGGGAATTCCTCTCCCCAGCCACCCGCCCTAGACCCTGGGGCTAGATGACCTCGAAGGCCTCTTCTAGCTCTGACTTTGGCTTGCTCTCTGCCCTCCCCAGCCAGCCTCCTCCAGGTCGTGGGATGAGAGGGTCTGGAAGCCGCTCGCCCCCAGCTCCCAGCACAGGTTTCCTGGGTGGGTTCCCTTGGCATATAGGCCCCATCATCCCGGTAGCTCTCTTTCAAATCAGTAGGTGCAAAAGTATGTTCCTCTCTTCTCCCGCTTCATGTGAAGAAAAGGCCCTCCTCTCACATTATTAGAAAGAATGGCATCGCTTTTGCACAAGACACCAACGAGGTGATGTCTCTTTTTAAACATAACCAACATAAATGATCGTCTGCATCAGAGATGAAGATGTCACATGGTCCCATTGAGGGGCTGAGAGCTTAGAGCTGACAGTCGGGACACCCTGGACCTGCTGCCACCTCCTTGACCTGGGCAGGTCACCTGACTTGTCTGGGCTGTGGTTCCCTCATCTGTAACCCCAAGGTTTATTTGGAAGATCAGGGAAATCCTGATGTAAAAGAGCTTTAGGAGAAAATGGGGGCCTGCAGAATAACTGTCTTGAAGGATGAAGTTTTATACTCACAGATCTCTAGAAATAGGAAGAGTGGAAGCCGTGCAGGGCCACACTTGGAACCACTAGGGATGGTCAGGAGACAGAAGGAATGAAAGGAAAAACAGGTGAGAGTCTTTATTGTGGTTTTTGCAGGAAGGAATGGGCAAGGCAGGGTAAGCAGAGGAGGGAGGTTAAGGGTCGGCTAGTTTGAATAATTTCAGGAGGCTCTGGCTAAAAGGGTGATCCTTAGCTGTCTAGTACCTGGCCCTGCGGTGATTTAGGGCAGGGAGATAGTGTCTCAGACTGCAAGAACCTGATAAAAGGAGGTGGGTGGGGTATGGACTCGGGTTGGTAGCTTTGCATATCAAGGGTGTGCTCACTGATGAGGATTTACTGTCTCTAGGAACTGGCCAACCCCGGGAGGGACACTCCATCCCTGGTGGCAAGGCCCCAAGATGCCAAAGCTAAATAAAATATAGAATGTAAAAATCATGATTAATACAAGGGTCATTGCAGATATAATTGAGCAGGATGAGGTCATTAGGGTGGGCCCTAATCCAGTATGACTGGTGTCCTTATAAAAAAGGGGAGGTTTGAACACAGATGGACACAGAAAAAAACACCAGATGAAGGTGAAGGTTGAGCTCAGTGATGCATCTACAAGCCAAGGAACGCCAAAAATTGCCAACAAACCACCAGATGCTAGGAGAGAGGAAGCAGCCTCTCTCTCACAGCACTCAGAAGGGACCAGCCCTGCCCACACCTTGATCTCAGACCTCTAGACTTCAGAACCATGAGACAATACATTTCTGTTGTAAAGCCCCCAGTCTGTGGTGCTGTGTTACGGCAGCCCTGGGAAGATACTGCAGGAGATAATGATAACCACCCTCTTTGCCAGAGGCAGGGGGATGGATTTGGTAGCCTCCAAAATGGCATCCAGCCCTTGGATTTTATGATGTCAAGAACCAATTGCTTCACTTCCTTTGCACGTGGGAAAATAAGGTACTAAAGGAACAAATCGGGCTCTTGTTTATGTGGTTGAGGGTTGTCCCTGCTTCCTGCCCTGAGCAGGCTGCTCCCATTGGCTCCATTTATTGCGTGTCTACTGTGTGCCAGGCCCTGAGCTAAGCGCTCCAGGGCAGCTCCACCCGGTAGAAATAGAATTCAAAGCATGTCTAGAATCTTAAATTTGCTAGTAGCCACATTTAAATAAATCAAACGAGTAGGTGAAATGAATTTCAGTATTTTATTTAATCCAGCATATCCAAAATGTTATTCTTTCAACTTATCAATAGAAAACTCATCCATGAGATATTTTTCCATTCTTTGTTTCACACAAAGTCTTCAAAATCTGGGTGTGTTTTATACTTACAGTACATCTAAGTCCAGACTGGCCGTGATCAAGTTCTCAACATGTGGCTGGTGGCTACTGTAGTGGACAGTGTAGCTCTAAGTCTATGAGTGTCTTCCAAAGAGGTCAGTGCCAGGCGCACCCCATTTTACAGGTGAGAACTCCAAGGCACAGACAGGTTAATGTAACTTGGCCAAGGTCACCAGCCAAGAAGTGATAGAGGGAGGGATGAGCCAGGGTCTTTGTCACCAACCATTGCATGGCTTCTTAAATATCATGTCAGAACCAGGTCCTTTATCCACAAGCCCACCCTCTCAGGTCCACAGCTCCTGCTTTAGGTGCAGAACCAAACTTAGTGAGTCTTGCCAACTCAGAACCTTGACTTGGAGGAAATCAAAGGTGACTTGAACATATTAGTGGAAACCAGAGTAGACGAAACACCTGTTGAAAGCAAGTTCGACTCCTACTTTCTGCTCTTCTGAGAGCTGTATCTGGAACAATGACCCCTCCCTGCTTGCCAGACAGATATCAAGTCATGTCCTTCCTCTGCTCAGAACTCTTCAGTAACTCCCATGTCACTGAGATTAGAAGCCAAGGTTCTTCCAGGGGCTTATAAGCAGCCCCCCCACCCCCATGATCTGACCTCCTCCTTTCTTTCTGGCCTAATTTCCTACCACTCCCCTTTCATTCACTCTGATCCAGGCACCCAGACCCCTTATTGTTCCCCAAACACACCAGGCATATTTCAACCTCAGGGCCTTTGCACTTGCTGCTCCCTCCACCTGGAGCACCTTTTCCTGCTGTCCACATGACTTTCTCCCTCATTCCTTTTAGCCGCTTGCTCAAATACCATTTTCTCACCAAGCCTTTCCTCCCAGCCCCACTGAATCCTGCAACCCGCCGCTTCCAGCTCTCCTTCCCTCCCCACTTTGCTTCTCTTTCTCCATAACACCTGTCACCATCTGCTGCATAATACATATTACTGATTTACTCGTGGTCTGTCTGGTTCCCCTCACTAAATTGTAGTCACAAATGTTTTTACCCCAGAGCTGGCCTATATTAGGTGCTCAATATGTATTTGTTGACTGAATGAATGACTCAGTGATGGGTGCTAACACAGGTAAAGGGGAGAAGAGCAGAGAGGAGGTGGCCTCCAGAACCATCCGCCTCGCTTAGAGAAAACAGTTTGGTAAACTAATTCTCATCAAAGTGTTAGTGACTTCAGGGTTAACCAGGAATAAATACAGTAAAGGCAGAAGGAAGGGACCTCTGCTCACTATGGAGGCACAGTCTGTGTAGAATTTCAGATGCGGGGAGGCCTGGAGGGAAGGTCGGAGCCCCCAGGCCTCATCAAATTGCAGCTTGTAAGCAGTTACCTGGGCTTCCTGTCTGTTGGAAATTGCCAGAGACTCTTTGTATTTGGAGAATAAGACCATACTGACATAGGAAAATGGATGTTCAACTAAGGACAGACGTGGAAGGACATAGCCCCTGTCTCCTGATGTCTGAAGAGCTGTCATTGAATGTGAGAAACTTGTTTTGGCCTCCGAAGATGGACCCACGGTTGCGAACTACAAGGAGACTGATTTTGACACTCTATAAGGAGGAACGGCCAGCTGGTGGGCTCTGCAAATGGCCCCGAATTATTCTGATCTCTGTTTCCATCCTCACATCTCCTCTCTGACTCTGACCTTCCTCCCTCTTATAAGGACCCTTGTGACTACATTGGACCCACCTGGACAATCCATGCCCTGAACTTAATCATATCTTCCAAGGTAACATTTTCTCAGATTCCAGGGATTAGGACGTGGTCATTTGGGGGGCATTTTTCTGTCACCACGGGGAAGTACCTTCACTTCCCCAGGCCGGTTTCTCCACCTGTGAAAGGAGAGGGTCAGATAATGGTGCATCCGCTCCACCTGCACAGGTTGTTTCTAACGACCACGCCCCCAAATGCCGCACCCTGAAGTCACTTCCCAACAGCCCACAACTCTGGCCCCAGTGATAGCAGTTGCCACAGTGCCAGGACCTGCTGAAAACTGCAGGGTGAAGGTGTCTGCCACCGGGATCCTGGGGCTCCCCCTGGTGCCTGCTGCCAGAGGAAGCATAAATCTAAAAAAAAAAAAACCAGCCTGGTTCCTGACTTCCCAGAAAAATCAGAATTTCTGTGTTGGTAAATTGTTTCGGAGCCATCCGGGGCATCGAGAGAGCTTTATGGGTTGAGAGGGAAGTGCCAGCGCTCGTGGGAAGACGTCCTGGAGTGGTTGTCACAGTAGCACAGATGGGGCAGCCATCAGGTCACTCCGGAGAGAGGCAGGCAAGTGAAGTCCAACCAACGACCCATATGTGAGTGAGCCCGGTCAAGACTGAGGACACCGTGGTATCGTGGAGAGAGGATGGGCTGTGGTGACAGCCAGGCCTGCCCTTAAATCCAGACCCTCACAGACGAGTTGTGTGACTTCAGGTAAGTCACACAGCTTCTTAGAGCCCCAGTCTCTGCATCTAAAACCTACCCCACGTTTGCATCCATGTTCTAGCAGCATTATTCACAATAGCCAAAAGGTGAGAGCAACACAAGTGTCCATCGATGGACGAATGATAGACAAAATGTGGTCCATCCATACAACAGAATATTATTCAGCCTTAAAAGGAAGGAAATTCTGACACACGCTACAACATGGATGAACCTGAGAACATGATGGTAAGTGAACGGGGCCAGTCATAAAAGGGCAAATACTGTGTGATCCCACTTATCTGAGGCGCCTTGGAAGAGGCAAATTCATAGACACAGAACTGTGGTTGCCAGGGTCTGGGAGGAGGGAAGAATGGAGGATTAGTGTTTAATGGGAACAGGGATTTAGTTTTGCAGAACGAAAAGAGTTCTAGAGATGGATGGTGGTGATAGTTGCACAACAGTGTGAATGTACTTTATGCCACAGATCTGCACACTTAAAAATGGTTAAGGGCTTCCCTGGTGGCGCGGTGGTTGAGAATCTGCCTGCCAATGCAGGGAACACGGGTTCGAGCCCTGGTCTGGAAAGATCCCGCATGCCGCGGAGCAACTAGGCCCGTGAGCCACAACTACTGAGCGTGCGCGTCTGGAGCCTGTGCTCCGCAACAAGAGAGGCCGCGATAGTGAGGGGCCCGCGCACCGCGATGAGGAGTGGCCCCCGCTTGCCGCAACTAGAGAAAGCCCTCGCACAGAAACGAAGACCCAACACAGCCAAAAATAAATAAATAAATTTTAAAAAAATGGTTAAGATGGCAAATTTTACGTTATGTATATTTTACCACAAAATTTAAATTAGAAAAATGGGACTACAAAAAAAATACTCCAAAGCAGGCATCCCAACCTCGGCACTATTGGCATTATGGCCTGGCTAATTCTTTGCCTTGGGGGTCATCCTGGCACTGTTGGGTGTTTAGTAACATCCCTTCTTCTACCCACTAGATGCCAATAGCACCCCACCTAGTGTGAGAACCAAAAATATCTCCAGACATCGTCAAATGCCCACTGAGGGGCAAAATCACCCCCAGATGAGAACCACTCTTCAAAAGGGCTGTGGAGAAAGAGGAGTAAATGACGCGGTAATGGTGAAGTACTCATCGTAGTTCCTGGCAAATGATGAGTTTCAATAAATATTACTTCCCCCACAGAACGTCATCTCCACAGTGAAATCTGAGGGGCCCCCTTAACACACACACCCCTTCTCACCCCCAGGACGGCTTCTTGCAGCTGGCCAGTGAGCCCACTGGCAGAGAGTAACTTGGGACACTGGGTGCTCAGAGGGGCAGGTCTAAGGAGGGAGGCCCAGTGGGTGTCTGAGCAGCATGGAGCGTCAATCACCATGAGTAGTGGGAGGTACCAGACTCACGGGGCCACTCTTAGACTTCCTCATGCTGGCCTTGCCGGAAGGTTCTAACCAGTTCATCAGTTACAATAACTAGACACAGGTCGGTGTCCTCAGCCCAGGGCCCAACTTGTAACAGATGTCTGTAATGGATGATGGAAGTGGCAGTGCTGGTGGTGATGGTGGTAGAACTAGTGGAGGTGGGCGTCGGGGTGGAGACGGCGGACGTGGGGAGGTGGGCGTCGGGGTGGAGACGGCGGACGTGCGGGAGGTGGGCGTCGGGGTGGAGACGGCGGACGTGGGGGAGGTGGGCGTCGGGGTGGAGACGGCGGACGTGGGGAGGTGGGCGTCGGGGTGGAGACGGTGGATATGGGGGAGGTGAGCGTCGGGGTGGAGATGGTGGACATGGGGAGGTGGACATCAGGGTGGAAATGGTGGACATGCGGAGGTGGACGTCAGGGTGGAAATGGTGGACATGCGGAGGTGGACGTCAGGGTGGAGGTGGAGGACATGGGGGAGTGGGCATCACTTTGGAAATGGTGGACTTGGCCGAGGTGGACATCACGGCAGAGATGGTGGATGTAGCAATGGTGGTGATGGTCAAGATGATGGCAGTGGTGGTGATAGTGGAAATGCTTGCAAGCTTCCCAGAGAATAAAAGTGTAAGCTGTCAGGATCATCTCTGCTCATTTCTTACCAGGGGAGGACAGTCTGGGAAAACCGCATTGTGAGTCAGTCAGTTTTCCATGCTTGTGTGTGTGACTAATGTCAGTGTCCTGAGGTTCGGGGTGGGAGTCAGGCTGGAGTGGAGGACAGCAGACACAGGTCCAACCCTGGTGCAGGATCCACTCTTCCATGCTGCCCCTTCTACAGGACATGCTCTGCGGAGCCAGGACCAAGCAGGTGCCCTTGACCCAATGCTGCAGATGCGTCTTCCTCTAGTAGAAATCAGCTGATTACTTAATCAGATGAAGTGTCTGCCGGCTGATACAGTGAGGAGAGCTGGGAATTTTCCCCTATGTGGTGATACTTAATGAAAGTGGTGGTAGGGAGCAAAGGTCAGCACTATAAAAAATGTGAGCTGGTGTTCCCCGGCTTCCTGCTCCCCAGAAACATGAGCAAGCCCTGCCTGCCATCTGCGATGCCCCCTCGTGCAGTCTTCCTGTGTAACACGAAGTGGCTGCAGCAGGGGCCACAGCACATGCAACTCCAGGTGCTTGTAGTGAACTAAGAACCTGATGCCTCAAAAGAGTACTAAACGGGGAGTCAGGAGACCTGAGTTCTGTCCAGACTCCATGTGACCTTAGACAAGTTGTATAACTTCTCTGGGCCTCTCATCTGTAAAGTAAAGGAGAGAGGTTGGGGAGGGGTATTAGCTGTCCAAGGCACCTTCAAGTCTAACTTTGTATGATGCTGTGAAATCAGGAGGCTGAAAGTCTGGCTGTGCATGTGAAAGGACCAAAGCTGCTGCTTTCTCCCGGTCCTTTGGGTTTGGGTTCCGGAAGGCTGGCAGGGAGGGCCTGGCTGGGTGTTTCACCAGCCCAGGCTGAGCCCTCTTACTCCAATGAGCAGAAGAGGAGGGTGGAAGAGCCAGTGGAGAACTCCGGGCAAGCGCAATGGGACCGGGCTTCCCTGGTGGCGCAGTGGTTGAGAATCTGCCTGCCAATGCAGGGGACACGGGTTCGAGCCCTGGTCTGGGAAGATCCCACATGCCGCAGAGCAACTGGGCCCGTGAGCCACAACTACTGAGCCTGCGCGTCTGGAGCCTGTGCTCCGCAACAAGAGAGGCCGCGACAGTGAGAGGCCCGCGCACTGCGATGAAGAGCGGCCCCCGCTTGCCGCAACTAGAGAAAGCCCTCGCACAGCAACGAAGACCCAACACAGCCAAAAGTAAATTGAAAAAAAAAAAAAGAGCCATGGGACCACCAGCAGCGGTCCTGGACAGTGTCCTTCCTCTGCGTGTGGGACAGGGAAGCCCCTTCCCTGGGAGTTGTAGCTCCAGCAGTGAGCTGGGTGGAGGGGATCAGCCTGACTCTCTCCCCAGTGCCTCTTGTCATCAGGGCCTTCTCATACCTTGGTAAGACTTGCGAAGCTCTTAGCACAGGTCTTGGACGGGCACTTTACAGGAAAACAACTCCAAGTGGGTGGTGAGCACACCATACAATGGTCAGCTCTACTGGTAATCAGAGAAATGCAAACTCCATCACCAGTGTGCACTTTTATGGCTTATCAGGTTGGCAAAGATGAAAAGGTGACAAAATCCATTGTTGGCGTGAGTTCAGGGACTCTCACACAACCTCCAACTTGGCAGAATGTGTCTTGGGGAAATAATTTAAAGTGTGTACGTGGTACTCGTAGCAGCTTTGCTTCTAGTAAGAAAAAAAACTGGAAACATTCTGTGATTGGGCAAGTAAATCATGGCTCATCTGCACAATAAAATACCCTGTAGTCATTACAAACGATGTTTGATGATTATATTGGTGGAATGAAGGATGCTCCCAGAATGGTTATCCACCAGAGTGGCGGAGTGTATTTCTACTCTGGGGATTTATGTACATGCACACACAGAAGGAAAAATCTAGCAAGGTGTGAGCCAGTGTGTTAAACATGTATTTATGAGTTCCTTTATCCCGCTTCTTTTTGTTTACTTCTATTGTTTCAGTGTATACAGAGGCTTTGCATAATAAGTGGAATTAGGAAAGCAAAAATATATTTTTAATGACAAAAAGCGCTTAGGAGAGTCTGTCATTAGGCAGTTCCCGAGAGGCCAGATCAGGGGAAAGGCCCCAAGAGAGCCTCTGGCTGCAGGCCTGTTTGTTGGCACGGGCGAGAGATTAATCTTAGTCTGCCTTCTGCTGTGTCACCATCTATTTCGGGAGAGTGGCAGCAATTCACCCTCTCTGGCTCAGGTGTCAGCTGCTGGGGAGAAGTCATCAGTCAAGGGGAGAGGACCAGGAAGGGCGGCAGCAGGCAGGGAGCCATGCCACCCTGCACGAGGAATGGCCCACCTCTTCGGAGTGTGCCTGGTGGAGAAGAAAGAGGTAGTTCTGAAGCAAAGGAGCGGTGAACCACGTTCTGCCTGGACCCAAACGAGCCAGAGCCCACTTGGTTTTAGTGGAAGGTCAGTCTGTGTTGGAGGAAGACCCCTAACAAGACAGAAGGTAGGAGCTCAGCTTCCCATCAGTCGTGCCTGTTGCCTGGGTTGTCTCCCTAGGAGGGGAGACGGGTTGCACAGAATCAATCGCACTTCCTCGAGAGCCTGGAACCACCAAACACGTGGTTTTGTGGGACAGCAGGGCAGAGTGCGATGATTTGTGACTGTGGAGCAGGGGCTGACAGGACAGGTGTCTGGCTCATCCTCGAACTCTGTTTTCATATAATCCATTGGTTAATTGGGCCTCTTGACTGTAAACAGCAGAAGCCAGCTCTGGTTAATGTAAGCAAGAAAAGGACTCATTGCAGGTATGTCAGGTAATTCACAGGACTGAAGAGAAAGCTGGGAAGCAGGCTCAGAAAAGAATGAGGCAGCCCTGGGAGTCTGGAAAGCAAAAACCAGTTGAGGAGTTCTCCAGGGTGGGGCTGCTGGATTGAACGGGCTCCGGCCATACTTTTTGGTCAGTCCACTCAAGATTCAGTGTTTTGGGACAGAGAGACGCTGGTGAGGGGCCATGCATTTGAAGAAAGTCGCACTAAGACGTACCCACAGGATGAGAGGTGATTGCCCAAAATGAAATCTGGGAGCAGACTCCAAATGAGGAGAGATGGAGGTGAGAAGCTGAAGGACGACAAATGACTGTTACACGTGAGACACCTGGACGGGGTTGAATTGCATCCTTCAAAGGGATACGTCCAAGCCCTAATGCCTGGAACCTATGAAGGTGACCTTATTTGGAAAAAGAGTCTTTGTCCATATAACTGAGTTAAGGATCTCGAGGTGAGATCATCCTGGATTTAGGATGGGCCCTAAATCCAATGACAGGTGTCCTTGTAAGAGAAAGAGAGAGATATGAAGAGATACAGAGCAGAAAGCCACATGAAGACAGAGGCAGAGATTGGAGTGATGCTCCCACAAGCCAAGGAATGCCACGAGCCACCAGGAGCTGGAAAAGGCCAGAAAGGATTCTCCCCTAGAGCCCTCAGAGGGAGCCTGGTCCTCTGGCACTTTAATTTTGGACTTCCGGCCTCAGGAACTATGAGAGAACGAATTTGTCTTAAGCCACCTGGTTTGTGATAATTTGTTACCGCCGTCCTAGGAAATACGACAACACCCAGACCCTTTAGAATGACCTCTCCCCATGGAGTACTCTGGGCTTGGGCCACCCCTGGAGGTGACGTGGGTTCCAAACTGGGTTTACAAGTTTCCTATGAAGCTTTGGCTTAAGTCTGTGACTCACTGGGTCTCAGTATCCCCACAATAACTTGTGCAAGCATTTTTAAGACAATAGGGGAGGGTAATAGCTAACAGCATAGGCTCTGGAGTCAGACCGCCTGACTCCGAATCCTGGCTCCATCATTTCTCAGCTGGAGAACCGGAAGCACGTCACAGAAGTAGCATTCAGTTTCTTTGTCTGCTGACCGGGGTCACTATAGTACTAGCCACAGAGCTTGTTTTATGGATTAGAGGAGTGTAGACAGTGCAACGCTTAGAAGACTATCCAGCATTCTGTGTTCTGCTCCACCTGTGTCCAAAGAGCGGTGAATGTTTCCACCTCCCAAGAGGGAAAAGCACGGGAGAAATACATACAGCTTCTTCCTCCTCCTAGCGAGCTGCAAGGTATATGGCGATGAATTTAGGGTAAAGGACGTCTGTCTTGCAAGGGAGGGACCTGTGCTTGTCCAGCACCATCAGCCATTAGGTGGGATGGACGGTCTGTTTGGGGAGGTGGTCTAGGAACCCCTCTGTGGCCACGCAGCTAAGCCACACTCTCCAATCCTGTCTTTATTCATACATCATTCAAAAATACTTTTGAAAGTTCTAGGTACTGGGAATACAGCAGGGAACAAAACCGAAAGCCCGACTTCCCAGAGCTGACAAGTGAGTGGAGAGGGGCAGGGAAGCAGGAAATAAACAGATAGATACACATATACCATGTCAGGTGGTCCCATAGAGAAAAACAAAGCCAGGTACAGGGGATGGGGAGTGATCGTGGGGCTGGGGCTCTGATAAAGTGACATCGTCTCTGATAAAGTGACATCTGAGCAGAGACCTTAAGGAAATAGAGTGAGCCAGGCAGAGGGAACAGGTGCAAAGGCCCTGAGGTAGGCCTGTGCATGGGGTGTCTGAGGAATGGCAAGCAAGGTGGAGTGAGAGGTTTGCAGAAACAGTGGTAAGGACCGTGGATTTCACTTTGGGAAAGATGAGGAGCCTTAGTGGCGGTGGTGGTGGGAGGTGTTGAGCAGGAGAATGATGGGATATAAGTTTTTCTGTAAAAGACTCATTCTGGCTGCTGAAGGGAGAATTGGGGCAGCCAGTAGGGTAGACACAGGAAGACAGCGTAAGTTCCTGCAGTTTTATCAGTAACAAAACTGACGTTCTCACCTATTTCCTCTGAGTCCCATGTCTCTCAATCATTCAGTTCTAAACTCAGGGCGGGAACTGAGTTATCTATCGAACCCACTAGCTATTACTAGTATTATTTCAGAAATCATGTGTAATAAATAGGAAGAGGTCTCCGCGTCTTGGATGCACTTCACTGAAGAAGACAGAGAAATCACAAAAATTGATAGCTCCTAACATTTTTGCCACTAAAGAACGTATTGTATTAATGTTTCCAGACCCTGAGTTTGAAAGATTTTTCTACCAAATTGCATGTTTGAGTAAATAGCCCCTGCGGCCTTCTCACAAACAAGTGACTGATTGGCCTTTTGACAACTGGTCCTTGCTTACAGAACCCCAGCCCACCTGCAGGACCCCGGCTGGGAACCATGCACCAGGATCCTTCTCACCCAGATATTTCTGAGTTGTTTTAGATTTTCCCGGTTTTCCTGATGTTCGTGTGCTGTGTGCCAGGCCCTGAGCTGGCAGCTGTGTCTGCAGACGTGAGAGACTCAGGCCGCCCCGTGGAGGAGTTGACTTTTTTGGAGGAGGTGTGGGGGGCCAAGAAGGGAGGGGTCTGATTCACGGGAAGGGGGAACACAGGAAGCATTCAGGGCAGGCTTCCCAGAGGAGGCGTTTCCTGGGTTGAGTTTTGAACGGGAGTTGGCAAACTTTCTATTAAGGGCTGGATAGTAAATATTTTAGGCCTCGTGAGCCATCTCTTGAGAATGAGAATCTCTTGCAACTACTCAAACTTGCCATTGTAGCTCGAAAGCAGCCTTAGATAATGTGTAAACCAGTGGGTCTGTCTGTGTTCCAATAAGACTTTATTTACAGATACATATGGGAGAGGGAAGGAAGGGCGATTTGGGCCTGGAGCTGTAGTTTGCAGCTGTACCTCTGGTCTTGAAGAATAAGGAAGCGGTCCCCGGGCTCTTGTTCCAGGTGGGATAGAGAGTACGGAATATGATGTTGCTTCCCAAATGAGGCCCTTTATCAGTGGTCATTTTTTTCCAGGCAAAATGAGAGCAATGAGGGCACTGTGGTGAGTGTTTTTTAAGGCCAATGTATTAACTGATTTGCTGTTATCCTGCCTTTCTTAACTTTAATGGTGTACAAACGTTCTCTCTTTTATAAAATGATGATGGCGTGTGTGTGTTTAACGTCCTGAGAAGAATTATCAGCTGCAGCCCTGTGTCAGTCTCCTCTATTTCTTATTTTAAAAAAAAATTTTGCCATTATGTAAAAGTCAAAAGCCTGAGGATCATAGCTGTAGACTCTAGGCTTCCGAGAGATCTTAGTCACAGGCGGATGGTCTTACCCTAAACTTATGCCCATGCCTTGCAATCCCTGGCTGCCTCTGGGATGCAGGAGAGGCAGAAACCCACTGCCCCAGGGAGTTACACACTCACATGCCTGCACAGGGGCCAGCAGGTGACACGAATGAGTGAGCAGGCTCACAGCATGTGTCATGTCTCATTAGGGCAGCCTGACGGTTGTCTCCAAGTGACAACATTGCCTTATCTGCTGATTTGAATTTTTTTTAGATTCTTAAGATAAAAGACCACTATTGTTGCTTTGACACACACACACAAAATCTTTTGCAGCCTGAGCCTGGCTCAGGGTTGCCATCCTTTCATCTCTTAATCCAGATTCTCAGATCCTCAGATGCTCGATCAACTCCACACGCGGCCACTGGACATCAGCCAGTGGCAGCCATTTGGGAAGATATTGTATTTGGGGGGCGCTATTCTAGCCCAGGAGGGCGCCTCTAATGTCATTCTCACCCACACTTCCAGATTCCACCCGGGCCTCTTGCCTGCAATGCCTTTCTCATTCCTCCCCAGTAATCCCCTGAACTCAAAGGTATGTGTTCATTCCATAAATAGGGATGAGTATTACCAGACCTTCCACACACCCTGGCTCTTCATTCTCTGAATTTGTAAAGCCCAAAGTCGAATCTCAGTCATATATTGTCTTCCTTCCCCATTGCTTGATGTATTTTAGTTTGGGCTCCTCTGTCAGATTATAAGCTTCCTGAGGCTGAGGATGTCACTTTCTTCAGCATTACAGACAACATAGAGTGACGGGAAAAACACAGGCTTTGGAGTAAAACAAACTGAGAGGATAGTTTGAATTTGGCCTTCCCTATTTAACAGTACGTGAATTGCCAAAGATTTCTGAGACACTGCTTCCTCAGCTGTGAATTGAGGATAATGCCGCTCACCTCCCAGATGGAGGTCAACTATAAATGACGTGTGTTAAGGGGCGGGCACCGCATCAGAACATAACATGTGCTCAATAAATGCTACCCACTCCCTGCACACACATTCTTCCCAGCTTAGGGCATGAATGAAGGCTCAGGAAGTAGTAGGTGAATGATACTGGATTGGGAGATATGCCTAGTCTTCCTTTTCAGAAATCTGTCCAGCGTGCCTCTGGGTCTCCCCCAGGGTTTCTCAGCCCTATTTTCTACCCAGGTTTGACTTACCTGGGACCAACCTTTTAAAACATGGCTGCTAATCCTTGATGAAATGCCCCATGCAGGCTGTTTAGGAGACGATGGCCTTCATTTAAAAAGAAGGAGCAGGCCAATAAACACATGAAAGGATGCTGGATATCACTAGTCAGTAGAGAAATGCAAATCAAAACCACCAAAAAGATGAATACTACTTCACTTCCATTAGGATGGCCATTTTTTAAAATGTAAAATAACACGTGTGGGCAAGGATATAGAGACATTGGAACCCTTGTGCACTGTTTTTGTCTTTTTTTTAATATTCATTTATTTATTTTTATTTATTTGGTTCTTCCGGGTCTTAGTTGTGGCAGGCAGGCTCCCTAGTTGCAGCTCCAGGGCTCCTTAGTTGTGGCTCACCAGCTCCTTAGTTGCAGCAGGTGGGCTCCTTAACTGCGGCTCGTGGGCTCCTTAGATGCAGCTTGCCAGCTCCTTAGTTGCGGCACACGGGCTCCTTAGTTGTGACATGCAAACTCTTAGTTGCGGCATGCATTCGGGATCTAGTTCCCTGACCAGGGATCGAACCCGGGCCCCCTGCATTGGGAGTGTGGAATCTCATCCACTGCGCCACCAGGGAAGTACCCCCTTGTGCACTGTTTATGGGACTATAATCTGTGTAACCATAGCGGAAATCTCTATGGTGGTTTGTCAAAAATTTAAATGTAGAATTACAATATGATCCCGCAATTCCACTTCTCAGTTATGTACCTAAAAGAATTGAAAGCAGAGACTTCAACAAGTCCATTGTATGCCAAGGTTTATAGCAGCATTATTTACAATAGCCAAAAGGTGGAGACAACCCAAGTGCCCATCAGTAGATGAATGGATAAACAAAATGTGGTGTCACCATACAATGGAATATTATTCTGCCTTAAAAAAGAAGGAAATTCTGATACATGCCACAACATGGCTGGACCTCACAGACCTTATGCTAGGTGAAATAAGCCAGTCACAAAATGACAAATATTGTATGATTCCACTTATATGAGTAGGCAATTCATGGAGACAGAAAGTAGGGAGTGGTTGCCAGGGGCTGGGAATGAGGCAAGGGGAGTTACTGTCTAATGGGTACAGAGTTTGGGGGATGACAAAGTTTTGGAAATAAATAGTGGTGATGGTTGTACATCATGGTATATGTACTTAATGCCAATGAATTTATACACTTAAAAATGGTTAAAATGATAACCATTATGTTATGCATATTTTACCAAAATTTTAAAAATACAAAGAATAAGAAAGAGAAGGAAAAGGAAAGGGAGAAGGAGGAGGGAGGAGATGGAGGAGGAGCAGAGAAGGAGCCTCCACCAGCTGTATAGTCAGGATGACTCTGGACATGCAGATCTTTCTGACATTGCGAATCCTTAACGAGTTCCACCTCCCTATCTCAGATGTCTTGAGCAAGTAGAGGAAAGGAGAGTTTCATTTAAATTTCTGCCTTAGCCTAATGTAATTAGAGAAGCATCTCTCTTGCTGCTGCTGGAAGTGTAAAGAGCACTGTGATGGTTGATTTTATGTGTCAACTTGACGGGGTCGTGGGTGCCCTGATATTTGGTCAGACATTATTCTGGGTGTGTCTGTGAGGGTGTTTTGGGATGAAATTAACACTTGAATCAGTAGACTGAGTAAAGCAGATGACCCTTCCTAATGTGGGTGGGCCTCATCCAATCAGTTAAAGGCCTGATTAGAGCAAAAAGGCTGACCCTCCTTCCAGTAAGGGGGAACCCCTCCTGCATGACTGCCTAGGGCTGGAACATCAATTCCTTCTTGCCTTCGGATAGAAATGTAACACTGGTCCTCCCTGGGTCCTGAGCCAGTGGGCATTCAGACTGTAACTATACCACCAGCTTTCCTGGGTCTCCAGCTTCCTGACTGCAGATCTTGGGATTGTCAGCTCCATAGTTCCATGAGCCAATTCCTTATAATAAGTATCTCTGTGTATACTCATCCTATTGGTTCTGTTTCTTTGGAGAACCCTGACTAACAAAGGCACCCTCATCAGATACCTGGAGTCTGGCTTGGGCACAATTTGAAACCTTGAAAATCTGAATGATACTAACAGTGGCTTTTTCAAGCTTGAATGGTGGCCAGGCACCCTGGTAAGAGCTTTTCAGATATCCCAGCATTACATGCTCACAGCATCATCACAAGGCAGTGCTTGGGGAGACAGGGCCTGGGCCAGGGTCATAGGATATCAGGAGGTAGAGCCAGGGCCCCCCCCCGGGGGTCTGTTTGAACACTCACAGGATGGTTTCCCTCCACATCTGCACTTCACAGTACCCACGGAGCACGTCTCCTGACCAGGGAGAGGCTATGCCAGCACCTTGACCTTTCCAGGCTATGCCAGGTCAGGGCCTGGGGACCAGGAAGGTTGCTGGAGAGTTCTAGAACATCTCTTTAAAAGACCATTGCAACAAAAAGAATAAAATACCTAGGAATAAACCTAAGGAGACAAAAACCTGTATGCAGAAAACTATAAGACACTGATGAAAGAAATGAAAGATGATACAAACAGATGGAGAGATATACCATGTTCTTGGATTGGAAGAATCAACATTGTGAAAATGACTATACTACCCAAAGCAATCTACAGATTCAGTGCAATCCCTATCAAACTACCAATGGCATTTTTCGCAGAACTAGAACAAAAAATCGCACAATTTGTATGGAAACACAAAAGATCCCAAATAGCCAAAGCAGTCTTGAGAAAGAAAAACGGAGCTGGAGGAATCAGGTTCCTGGACTTCAGACTATACTACAAAGCTACAGTAATCAAGATAGTATGGTACTGGCACAAAAACAGAAATATAGATCAATGGAATAGGATAGAAAGCTCAGAGGTAAACCCATGCACATATGGTCACCTTATTTTTTATAAAGGAGGCAAGAATATACAATGGATAAAAGACAGCCTCTTCAATAAGTGGTGCTGGAAAAACTGGACAGCTACATGTAAAAGAATGAAATTAGAATGCTCTCTACCACCATACACAAAAATAAACTCAAAATGGATTAAAGACCTACATGTAAGGCCAGACACTATCAAACTCTTAGAGGAAAACATAGGCAGAACACTCTATGACATAAATCACAGCGAGATCCTTTTTGACCCACCTCCTAGAGAAATGGAAATGAAAACAAAAATAAACAAATGGGACCTAATGAAACTTAAACGCTTTTGCACAGCAAAGGAAACCATAAACAAGATGAAAAGACAACCCTCAGAATGGGAGAAAATATTTGCAAATGAAGCAACTGACAAAGGATTAATCTCCAAAATTTACAAGAAGCCCATGCAGCTCAATATCAAAAAAACAAACAACCCAATCCAAAAATGGGCAGAAGACCTAAATAGGCATTTCTCCAAAGAAGATATACAGATTGCCTACAGACACATGAAAGGATGCTCAACATCACTAATCATTAGAGAAATTCAAGTCAAAACTGCAATGGGGTATCACCTCACACCCATCAGAATGGCCATCATCAAAAAATCTACAAACAATAAATGCTGAAGAGGGTGTGGAGAAAAGGGAACCCCTTGCACTGTTGGTGGGAATGTAAACTGATACAGCCACTATGGAGAACAGTATGGAGGTTCCTTAAAAAACTAAAAATATAACTACCATACGACCCAGCAATCCCACTACTGAGCATATACCCTGAAAAAACCATAATTCAAAAAGAGTCATGCACGATGTTCATTGCACCTCTATTTACAATAGCCTGGACATGGAAGCAACCTAAGTGTCCATCAACAGATGAATGGATAAAGAAGATGTGGCACATATATACAATGGAATATTACTCAGCCATAAAAAGAAACGAAATTGAGTTATTTGTAGTGAGGTGCATGGACCTAGATTCTGTCCTACAAAGTGAAGTAAGTCAGAAAGAGAAAAACAAATACCATATGCTAACACATATATATGGAATCTAAAAAAAAAAAAAAAAGGTTCTGAAGAACATAGGGGCAGGACGGGAATAAAGACGCAGACCTACTAGAGAATGGACTTGAGGACACAGGGAGGGGAAAGGGTAAGCTGGGAGAAAGTGAGAGAGTGGCATGAACATATATACACTACCAAATGTAAAACCGATAGCTAGTGGGAAGCAGCCGCATAGCACAGAGAGATCAGCTCTGTGCTTTGTGACCACCTTAGAGGAGTGGGATAGGGAGGGTGGGAGGGAGAGAGATGCAAGAGGGAAGAGATATGGGAACATACGTATATGTATAACTGATTCACTTTGTTATAAAGCAGAAACTAACACACCATTGTAAAGCAATTATACTCCAATAAAGATGTTAAAAAAAAAAAAGAAAGAAATGCTTTACACCATTAAAAAAATTTAAAAAACAAAGAGGCTGCCTGGAGGAGGGAACTTGTTCTGAGGCACTGGGTGGGGCTGGTGCAGCCTTAGGTCTCCCTGCCCGGGAAAGTGGGTGGGACCGCATAGTGGCTGGTGTCAGTCTAGGCTCTGTCTGTTTCCTGGCGGTGTGGCCTTGGGCAAGTCACTTGACTTCTCTGTGTCTCAGTTTGAACATCTGTAAAGTGGGGATGACTAGAGGCTCCTCTTTGGGTTGGCCTGAGGATTCAGTGAGCTAATGTGTATAAAGCCCTAAGAGCAGGGCCTGGCACACATGAAGTGCCCCATAAATACTGGCTCTTGTTCACTATTCTTAACTCAGACAGCTGAGGAGCTGGGCTCAGAAAAGGAGGGAGAACATTTCAAATCAAGTAGGGGCATCACATGGACTCCCCTCCTCCCCTCCACGTGCTCATGACCACCCATCCTCCCCCTGTCCCTCCGGGCCTCCTCCCAGAGACCCCTACCCCGCACTCTCCTCGCAACTTCTCTCTGGCTTTCACTGGACCTCTTGTGCGACTTCTCACTCTCTCTCCTAAAATATCACTATTTATGCTTGTGTCCTGCTGCCCCTATTAGACCTAAGTTCCTTGAGGCCAGGACTGCGTCTTCCTCTTTTTTTCTCCTCCCTCTTTCCCTCCCTCCCTCACTCCCCACCCCCCTTCCTGCCTTCTTTCTTTTGTCCTTTCTTTCTCTCTCGCCTTTCTTTTCTTTTCTTTTTTTGGTATCTAGCATTAAGCCTTACCCATTTTGTTTAATGCATGTATTAAAAAGCCATTTAACAACTAAATGTCGGCCTAGTAGCTAAGAGCAGCCCTGCCTTAGAAGTTTACCTACTTAGCTGAGCATTTCAGTCTAAAGCAGCGGTTCTCGACCAGGGAATTCTGTCTCCTTCCCTGACCTCCTCCTGGGGACGTGTGACGCCGTCTGGAGACATTATTGATGGTCACACTGGGTGGGGATGCTAGTGGCATCTAGTGGGTAGAGGACAGGGATAATGATAAACATCCTGCAGTATATGGGACAGCCTCCTACCTCAAAGAATTATCCAGGCCCGAATGTTGGTAGTGCCGTGGTTGAGAAACCCTGGTCTAGAGTAGCTCCTGCAAGAGAGAAGAGGGGACCCCAAAGTCAGATTACTCCAACTCCTGAGTTCTGCAGTCGGCCTTGACTGTGTCCTTAGAGCAGCCGGCAGCGGTGCCCTGCCCCCCTCTGCTGGGTCCTGCTGACTGTCATTTCTCTGCCCTTTGTGAGCTACGAAAACCCATTAAGTCAGTGTATCTTGTGATGGCTCCATTGAGCGTGGGTCCAGAGCCTCCCACTCCTGGTGGGCTTGTGTGTGGTGTTGTCCAAGCAAGCCTGTTTCCTCTAGCCACAGAGAAATGTGACATGACAGTTTCTAAAAGTGTCGCTTTGTAAAAATGCCAGGCGTAATCTCAAGGCACAAAGAACACCGTAGAAATCAGAATCGACTTGAGGCGTCGTGGCCAGCAAAGGTTGGATTTAATTGGCAGGCTCTGTGGGCTTGTGTTGTTTTGTCAGGGTGGTGTTTGCCAGTTAACACAGCTCATTGAAAAAAGGACTTCTAGACCTTTTCTCGCGGTAATAATGACCTGTTACGGGTTTGGAAATGGCAAATATTATCTTAGTTTTAGAAACTGCCTGAGCTTCGTGTAGTCCAATGGTGTCCATCGGTGTCCATCTTTTTTATTTTTGTAACATCCTTGGCTGGCGGGGAGGGGTGGGGTGGATGTTAAGAAGAGGCAGGTCAATTGATTTTCCTGCTTTTCCATTGAAGAAAATAATGTCTGCAAGGGAACCCCACAATAACTCTGTCATAAAGCTCTCCTGTTCTGTTCAAATGCATTTAAAATGCTCAGAAGTAAACAGAAGTTTGGCTTAAGAAAAGAAATAGTCAAAAACGTAGTCAAGTGTAAACTGGAGAAACCTGCAGAGCTTTGGTCCAGCTAATTCCTTGGATACCCAAGGTAGGCATCCATTCAGGGAGAGGAGGGAACTTGAGTATGGTTGCCAAGCAACGGTTCCCATGGGGAGAAGAGCATCAGTGGGTTGGCTATAGACTACATAAAAGATGAGTCAGGACAGAAGGAAGGAGGAAGCTCAGTCATTCTTCCTCCACCTTCTGTTTCTGAGCTAGAAGGAAAGATACGCAATAAGGACCCAAAGGGTGGTGGCAGGATTGCTGTGCAATTAGCAGGGCTGCTCTTTGCAGAACAGAAACCAGCTAATTAGTGAGGTGTGAGGAATCATTCTGACTTTCAGATTATGTTGGATATGGGTTGAAGGCAGCTTTCTGAAACCAGGAAGCACTGAAAAAGAGAATAATTGAAGGTTTCCTGAGAACTGAAAGGACGCCAAGGATAAACAGAAATTGCAGGCAGGTGAGCTTAATGTCAAAACAGTGTCTTCACATCCCTGTGAAGCTGTGTTGCTGAAGGCAAGGTGTGTAAATTCTCTGTGCTTCAGTTTTCTCATTCATAAAATGGGTGTAATAATAGTTGTGAGAATTAAGAGTTAATATGCACATAGAACTTAGAACAGTGTTTGCAGGTAGTAAGTGCAATATGAATGTTAGGTACTATTACTTTATTTTTCTCTCCTCTTCCAGATCAAAAACAGGTCTGACCTTTTTATGCATTTTAATATCATGCATTTTCTTATATTTGAAGTTTGTGAAATTATGACAGTAACTTGACTTTGTATGTAGTTCATATTGTATATCCATCAGGATGTGCAGATTATGCTTGATAACAAACAGTCTTTAGAGCTTAATACTAACACAAGTCTGTATCTTTTGTTCTTGTCCAGTGAGGATTGTTGTTAGTCTACTAGGGTTGCCATAACAAAATACCACAGATGGGGTGGCTTAAACAACAGAAACTTATTTTATCACAGTTCCAGAGGCTAGAAGTCCAAGATCTAGGTGTGTGCAGGCTTGGTTTCTGCTGAGGCCTTTTTTCCTGGCTTGCAGATGGCCACCTTCTTGCTGTTTCTTCACATGGCCTTTCCTCTGTGCACACACAAAGAGAAAGAGAGAGCTCTCTGTTATCTCTTCCTCTTCTTATAAAGACACCCGTCCTATTGATCAGGGCCCTACCCTTATGACCCCATTTAACCTTAATTACCTCCCTAGAGACCCTATGTCCAAATATAGTCACATTGGAGGTTAGGGCTTCAACATATGAATTTGGGGTGGGGGGAGATACAATCCAGTCCATAACAGGATTGGGGGTGGAGGTGGGCTGCCTTTCTTCATAGTATTTATTTGAAGACCCTGGTTCTCAGGGACTTCATCTCAGCACATGCCCATCTCTCCCACCCCAGCTCATGTTGAATTCCCCTTGGCTCACTCTGATGCCCCAGCTGCACGGTTCCCCGAACTCTGAGTTCTTTGCCAGCTTCCTTCTTCTCTACCTGGACTGTTCTTCCATAACTGCTTCCATCTCATCCTTTAGACCTTAGCTGACCCCCTATCTACAGATGGCCCTTTGTCCCAGGCAAGCCTCAGCTTTAGGATCCTATGAGTAAGTAGAAGGGGTAAAATTCACCAGCCTGCAATTCTCGTAGCTGCCCTCCCATTTCACTTGATGGCAGATGAGGTACCCTGAGAGGAACAGCTAACTGATAAAGGAGCAGTCATACAGCGGTATCTCTAAAATGCCATAAATCCATTACACGAGGAACATGTCCCTCACCCCCAGGTGACCGACAACTGCTGTCACCACCACTCCTCTTGGTGGCAGCCACGGGAAGATGGCGTTGGCTTCCTGTGCCCCTGGCCCCTCTCTTCCTGGCTTTCCTCTCCAGCCCCACACCTGCTTTCTGTTCCATTTGGAGGCACAGTGGCTGCAGGCCAGGTCTCTGGAGGCAAACTGTTTGAGTCAGAGTCGCCACTTACTAGCTGTGCCGCTTTGGACAAGTTACTTTACCTCTCTGAGCCTGTTTCCTCATCTGTAAAATGGGGATGATGGCAGGACCTATCTCACAGAGTTGTGAGGATTAAACAATTTATCATGTGTGAAGTGCTTAGAACAGTGCCTGGCCCATGGTAAGCTCTAGATTGCATTTATTGCTGTTGCTATGAAGCACTGTCTCAGCACATACCCAGATGTAACATTTTTTTTTGACCTGTGGATTTGAAACTTCTTTTTAAATTAGCCAAACACTTTTCAAGTGAGATCTTAAAGGGAACCCAAATATATAAAACAGAGTTTACAAGGGCTCTTCTGGTTGTAGTGGGGTGGGTGTCCCAGGAACTCTCCCTCAAACCCCTCACAGTCTCTCTCACCAGCTAGAAGATAATGTTTCTCACGTGTGCCTCGTGGGCCAGTAGCATCAGAATCACCTGGTTTTTAAAAATGCAGAGGCTGGGGTCCCAGTGCAGCCTGCTGAATTGGATTCTCCAGGGGGCGGAGCCCGGGAATCTGGATTTCAGTATAGTCGTCAGGTGACTCTCAAGCACAGAGGAGTTCATGCAAGCATCATAACTACATATTTATTTTCCCCACTCCTGCCAAGGGAAAACCCTTCTAGGGTAGTGAGTGGAGTTTCTACAGCGCTACACTGATCCTCTGTTCAGTTTCTCCTGGGTGGCAGTGGAAAGGAGGCTGGCATTCTTCTTGGGAAGCTGCCTTACAAACTGGAGGGTACTGCCATTGGTTGGCACCGCCCCTCCGCATCCCACAGCCTTGCCCCGCCCTCTGCCCCGAGGGCACTGGGTATTACCAGATCTGGATTACGGTCTACAGAGCTTCTAAACCCTAAAAAGATTAGGCTCCCTTCCATCACCACCCTGAGTGATTCAAAATCAAGAGTGCCACGCCTTAAAGTAAGGGAGACCAGCACATTCTGGTTTCTTCCATGTGATTACCCTGAGGCTTTTTTTTTTTTTTTATGGCTGTGTTGGGTGTTCGTTTCTGTGCGAGGGCTTTCTCTAGTTGCGGCAAGTGGGGGCCACTCCTCATCGCGGTGCGCGGGCCTCTCACTATCACGGCCTCTCTTGTTGCGGAGCACAGGCTCCAGACGCGCAGGCTCAGTAATTGTGGCTCACGGGCCTAGTCGCTCCGCGGCATGTGGGATCTTCCAAGACCAGGGCTCGAACCCGTGTCCCCTGCATAGGCAGGCAGATTCTCAACCACTGCGCCACCAGGAAGGCCCTACCCTGAGGCTTTTTGAAAACATTTAAATTGCATTCAAGTCAACTTTTTCCCCCTTTTGTGTTAGGGGGCACGCGCCTGCTTTGCACCTGGTAAGCACTCAACTTGCTAACTTGTAGGTAATCCTGGGCTGCAGCCTAAACCGCTCTCTCATTCTGCCTGCCTTTCTCACAGGCCTTGACGAAATCCAGTGCTCCCTGCCCGTGGAGAACAGGAGGATATTCCTGCACGAGCTGTCGGAGGCCAGCTTCAGCGAGTGCAAGTTCAGCCTCTCGCTCACAGACCTGTTCGTCATCATCTTCTCTGGTGTGGCTGTGTCCATCGTCGCCATCATCTCCAGCTTCTTTCTGGCCACCGTGGTGCAGTGCTTCCAGAGGTGCGCCCCCAACAAAGACACTGAGGACGAAGACGAGGATGAGGACGACTGAGCCACCCGCACCCCTTCCTCGCTCTCCAGAACCCCAGCCCGTGGCTCTCCTCCGAGGGAAATGCTGGAAACGGAGAAGAATTGACCATCAGTGACCGGAGCAGCCCCTGCTCTGAGCCTTGGCCCCTGGGCGCACCCGCTGAGACCTCTGATTTCAGAGTTTAGAATCCGCAGAGCCAAGGAGCCCAGGAAGGATCCCCAGAGGAGAACCTGCCTCTCGGCTTGAGGTGCGTGTGGGGAGAAGATGACCGAGTCAGGTTTCAGAGCTGACAGCTGAAAACAGCGCAGCGGATGTGAAGACTGGCAGCTCTCACCTGCAGAGATGACTTTGTGCCGTCCATTCCTCTGACCTGGACCGCAGGACCAGGCAGCTTCTCCTTCCTCCTGAGAGGCAGCAACCTAGATGGTGGGGATTGGAGTTCAGGTCCGTCTCCATGGGAGCAGGACTTCTGCCCCTTCTGGAATAGGCTTCGGCCACCTTGGGGTGTTACACAGAAAACAACCCCACATCTGGCTAAAATGGCACCGAGGAAAAAGCTAAGACCTGGCCAAAGGGTGTTTGTTGTTATATTTTGGTGAGCAGGTCAGAAAAACATTTGTTGACAGAACTCCAACCCTGATCCTCATCCTAAGAGGTAGCAACTGGTAAAGGAAGAACAGTTGTTTTTGTACAATCGTGATGGCCTCTGCTCAGAGTCACTCTTCCCTCTGAAGTACAGCCAAGTTGCTTCCATCTTGCCCCGCCACCTCCTTCAGCCTTGAGTCCCTCCTCAACTGAATAACGCCTGTTCATTCTCTGTGCTGGCACCGTTCCAGACTTGTCATCTCCGGAACTTGTGATAAACTTTCCTGGAGGCCAGGATTCCAAAAAGCAGGTTATATCAGACCAATAAAATGTTAAAAAAAAAAACAAAAAAACCTGGGACTTAGCTTCTGAAAAACCTCCATCAGTGGCCTTAGGGTGTGTGTGACATTCTTTGGAGCATAGGCTGTGACAGGCAGTGTTTTCCAGGATGTGGACTGCAGCACTTTGATTCAGAGACAGTATGAAGCAATGCCATGCACCCAGAAGGTTGATGCAAGATGATGGGTATCAACAGCGTCGGACCTTGCTGGGGACTGACACTTAGACGAGGGGCTGGTGAGAAGCTCCTGGGATATTTGGGGAAGCATCTCTCCATTGTCTCCCATAATATATTCCTTATGTTTCTTCCTCATTGCTCTCTTGCATCTTTGCCTCCACAAAGAATTACTGAGTGCTTGCTAAGTGCCCTGGTCCAGGAATTGTGGGTACACCTTCCGGAAGGAAGGTGGGGCCCCGGCTCGCTTGGGCCTCAATAATCTTATGGGTAGAATATAAAACAAACAAGTAAACAAAACTATAATTGCAGGTAGTGATAAGCGCCATGAAGGACATAAATGAGGCCTTGTGACAGAGAGTAACTGGGTAGAGCCAGTCAAGAGTGGATGGATGGGTGTATTAGCCAGGGCTCTCTAGAGAAACAGAACCAATAGGAGCTCTGTCTATCTATCCATCTATCTGGATTATAAGGAATTGGCTCAGGCAGTTATGGGAACTGAGAAGTCCCACAGTCTGCAGCCAGCCAGCTGGAGACCCAAGGAATGCTGGTGGTGCAGTTCTGGTCTGAGTCCAGAGGCCTGATAGCCAGGAGAGGCAATGGTTAAGTTCTAGTTTGAGGGCAGGAGAAAACTCAGCTCAAGGAGTCAGGCAGAGGGGGAGGGAAGGGGGAGGGAGAGGAGGGGAGGGAAGGAGGGAGGGAAAGATGGCGAGGGAGATAGAGAGAGAGAGAGAGAAATTCCTCCTTTCTCCGCCTTTTTGTTCTATTCAGGCCCTCGATGGATTCGGTGCTGCCCACCCACTTTGGGGAGGGGGATCTGCTTTACTCTGTCTACAGATTCAAATCCTAATCTCATCCAGAAACACCCTCACAGACACACCCAGAAAGAATGTTTAACCAAGTAACCGGGCACCCTATGACCCAGTCAAATTGATGCATAAAATCAGCTGTCACTCGGGGGCCTCTGATTGGGTCGTTTTGAGCTGAATCCTGCCTCCTTCTCCCACCTCCTTGCTTCCCTCTCCCCTTCTCTCCTTTCCTCCTCTTCCACCCTCTGTTTCGACTCTTCTTTGTCCCCTTCACCCTCGAGGAGACTCCCGGTCACCTTTCTAGCCCCCAGCATTGCTGGCTCCAGTGGAGGAGACCCCTGGCTCAGAGGGGCTGTCCTCTCAGAGTCGCTGGGCAAATGGAGAAGTGGGCCAGCATCTTCCCAGACTCCATGGCAACCACCGTGCGCCCCACCCTCAGTGCAGGTAACGCTTCCATTGAGGAAACAATATAGGCAAACCAATTGGTCATCACGAACCGTTAGGTGCTGCTCGAATTCCTGTCGAAAGGTTCCAGCCATCATTTGTACCTTATTGTGAATGAAGGTTCCTGGAGACAGTTTTCAATCAGGAGAGAGAACTGCGCTGATGTTGGGCCATCGTAGGGGAGATGGACCTACGACCTAGACCTAGACCATGGAGTAGGGGGCCTGGGGCTCAGAGGCTGGGAGTTTGAGACATGAAGCAATCTAACACCAGCACCACCCCAGCCTGGCCACAGACTCAGCTGAGACTTGTGTTGGGTTGGCATTGCGGTCTGTCATCACAGTCTCCAATCGCCATTCCCGGGAGCATCCTACCAGGGACACAACTAAAGGCCCTGGATCCAACTGGGCCCCCACCAAAGGCACACTGTGTTTCTCCCAGAATCCTAGGGAGGTGGTACCCCAAGTTGTGGAAACAGCACTAGACCCTTGTTATAATAGGTTCTGGTAGATGAATTCCCTGTTAATGAGTCTATTTTAATCCTTCGGTCCACCTCAAGTGGTTCACTGTGGTCAGCAGGCTCAGCTCTTTGCTCGGAAGACACACACCCTGCAGAGTGTAGGGGCCAGTGGTCATTTACTGAATGAATGAGTGAGCAGGGGAGGGGCCCCCAGGCTTGCTGGGTGCCAATTAACCATCATTTCTGCAGACTGCAGCCTAGAGTTTTGAAAAGAACATGATTTGGGGGAAGAAGAAGAGTTTTCAAGTATTGGCAGTTCAAACAGTCATCTCCTGGATATAAAGTTCCCGTGAAACACTGGGGACATGGGGACATTAGGGACATCTGTGGTCAAACCCAAGGAAATATACTGACCAGGAGCCACAGCTCAACTGGGGAAACGCCTTTGAGAAGTGACATTGCACAAACAGTAGGCGATGATTTAGTGCTCTCTGTTGCTGTAGCATCTCAAGTTATTATGAACAACAATGGTAATGCTGCATACCAGTTGAGGGCCTCCTCTGCTCCGGACATCCCCCTCCCCCAGATCTCCACTAGTGTCATTTGGGTCTCGAGTGTCACCTCCTCAGAGTCACTCTCATCACGCCATCCTGTGTTATTTTTTGCACAGCACGTACCATGGTGTGAAGTTATCCCACCTGTTTGTTTACATGTTTATTGTCTACCTTTTCTGGACTAGAACATGAGCTCCCCTAGGGCAGGAACTCAGGCCCTTTGTGTCTCCAGCGTTTGAACAGTAGTGGCACAACCAGTATGCATGTGGGGTGAAAGAGCAAACAAATGAATTCCAGGCACAGTACTAGAAACTCTACAAACCTGAGCTCTACTTAAGCATCCTCACAACTCAGGTGGAGAGCTGCTATCATCCTCATTTTGTCGACTGAAAAAAACTGCGCAACCTAAAAACTGAGAGTTATGTTTTATTCGGTGGGAATTTTTAGGACTTCAAGCCGGGGAGGCAGCATCTCAAGTAGCCCTGAGA
The DNA here is from genome assembly GCF_028021215.1 of Eschrichtius robustus. Taxonomy (NCBI): domain Eukaryota; kingdom Metazoa; phylum Chordata; class Mammalia; order Artiodactyla; family Eschrichtiidae; genus Eschrichtius; species Eschrichtius robustus. The sequence goes on along the minus strand of NC_090826.1, from coordinate 10,367,452 downwards.
ACTGCTTCAAGGAGGCAACGGTGGGGAGCTAGGATATATAGGAATTTTGCAACAAAGGGTAGGTAGTCTGAACGTCAAAATATTATTGTTAATTAAAGAAAAGCAGACCTCTCGAGGAATTTAGTACTTTTCTATATATAGGAAGATGGAAGAGTCTGGGCTTACTGAAATTATTCCTTTGATATGCACCTCACCTATCTGGGGCCAGTATCCTGTGTTTTCATATCCTGAGTTTCCTCGGGGCTCACCGAGGGGGAGTGGGTGCAGTCTGATGGTTGCTAAATGGCAGGTATTCTTTTCCTTCTTGAGTTCCCTCAGGGCTCACCAGCTCACCATCGGCAGTGGCTACAATCACTGATGACTGTGCATCCTTTGTTTACTGATATGGCAGGCAATGTTCCATTTCTCAATTTCATAGGTGAGGAAACCAAAGCTCAGAGAAGGTGGTGGACGACAGGACACGACAGAGCCAGAACCGATTTGCGGCCGTTGGACTCCAAAGCTGTGCTCTCGGTTATAATAATAGTTCATGTGTATCGAGAGCACTGTCCATGCTAGATGCTGAACCAAGCCCTTTGTGCAACTCACCCCTGTAAGGCAGTATATTCGTCAGGGTTCTCCAATGGGATGCGCATATATATATATATGAAGGGTTTTATTTTAAGGAATTGGGTCATGTGATTGCGGAGACTCACAAGTCCACAATCTGCAGGACGGGCCAGCAGGCTGGAGACCCAGGGAAGAGCCAATGTAGCAGTTCAAGTCTGGTGGCATCTGCTGCACACACCCTCTTGCCCAGGGGCGGTCAGTATTTTATTCTATTAAGGCCTTCAACTTATTAGATGAGGCCCACCCAAATTATGGAGGGCAATCTGCTTTACTCAAAGTCCACTGATGGAAATGTTAATTTAATCTAAGAACACCTTCATAGAAATATCCAGAATAATGTTTGACCTCATGTCTGGGCACCGTGGCCCAGCCAACTTGACATGTAAAATAAACCATTACAGGCAGGTACCATTATTGTCTCACCTTTATGGATCCATCACCTCCATGTGGTCGTTGAGAGATCTGATTTGGTCTTGGGAATAACTTACCTGGTGGGAGAAAGCTAGTTAGTGATGGAGTAGGCTTTGTGCTCTGACCACTTCATGCCCTCTCTCCACCCAACTGCATATTCCCTTCTCGGGTCAGCAGGAGCTGGCCTGGCAGGAACAGCACAGAATGGCACATTTCCTGGGGTTGTATGCTAGACTCCAGGAAAAGCAACCTGCACTTGCTAGGTGCACCCAGAATGAGTTTATTTTAAGCCTCAAATTCAACATCTCAGACCCATTCAGGAGAATCAAAACCACCAAAGTATCTTGTCTTACCATCTTGCTCTCCTTAAGATCTGATGACCAGAAGGTTCTGGCAGCATCACAACTGAATTCATCTCATCATGAACACAGCGGGAACCACCAGTGCGGCCCTTGGACCTGGGCAATGGGCCTCTATTTGGGGTCCAGTGCTTTAGAGGGCCCTGTTCCAGCTCTCCTCCAGTTGTGCTCTTCCTCTGTGGTAAAGAATCTGTGGGGCCAAGGGCACACACCCACCCAGAACCAGTGCCCTATTTTAGCACATCCTCAGGATCCCAGAATTCTCTGCACAAATGACCCCAAGCTCGGGGGTGGGCCCCTTCCCAGCATCCCTCCTCCAGGGTGAACTGAGTGCCCAGGCAGTGGATGTTGGCGGGGCATGTGAACAGAGGCTGGATATGTAGGCTGGGGCATCCACATATGGGTACACAAGACCCTTAGAGGCTCAGGATGGAGCCAGGGCTGGGAAGAGAAAAGGGAAGGTCTTATACGGCTCAGCTCTCCCCCCACTGCCATATTCTGGTGCAGATTTCCAGGAATTCAAGAATCATCATTTAAACCTAGATCTTCCAAGTCATTAAGAAGGTATTTTTGTCAAGGTAGCTGGGTGGAATGTTTTCTTAGCAATTTATCTTTATGACTTATGAATGTTTAGATATAGGTGTGTGGAGGGTATTTGTACTCTGGTCCTGGCTTCACAGGTGGTACAGGTAGGCCTGGGTACCACAGTAGAGACCAAAGGGTGGCCACACACCCTCGCTCTGGCCCTAGAACTGAATATCGCTTCTTCCCTACGGGGCTGGTCCACAGGAGTCTTTATACAGAAAGGCTGAAAAATGCATGCACACTGACTGCTTTCACCAGTGATGGAGAGGTTTGCACTGAACATCCATGCTTCCCCCTCTCCATCCGCCCATCTTCCTCCTTCTCCCCCCTCCCTCCCCCTCCTCCTCTTCCTTCTCCTCTGCCCACCAATGCTATAGGCTTGAACTCTAGGTGCAGTCAGTGGCTGGAGATAGGTGGTTTTTACACCTTTATTGCACTTAACTGGACCCTGGAACACATCAAGGCTCTATTTCCTTAACATCTCACCACCACTGACTGAGTCAGCTGCAGGCCCTGGGCCTTGGCCATAAAATTCTTTTTAGTGGTCTCTAATGGCCTTGAAAGTTAGGTGATTTATTATTTGCAAAGTGGTCTACTCTCACCGAAACCTCCCCAAAGCAGACCCCTGTGGATTTCATTTGCCTGCAACCAACAAGGTAGGCTTGTTCTTTAAGCTCCAGGCTAATAAACACACATCCAAACTTTACATTATTTTTCCACATAAAAGAATTTTTAAAAACAGAAAGGAACATTGTTCTCTGTTGTTTGCAAACGTGATCCATTTTCTGAAAACATGCCTTTCCAGGGTATAAGTGAGACAGCCTTGGAAAAAATACAATGTGCTATTCTGGTAAAATGTTGCTCTCTGGAGATCTTTGGTACCAGAGCTAGGAGTGCTTTTCCAGTACAGATCCACCATCCCCAAGTGAGCCCCTGACTGTGAATAATCAGAGTGAGGCAACCGCACGTCAACCAGCCTCAAAAGGAGCCCTCGGGGGTGGAGGGTCAGTCTCCAGTGAAGTGTCCACCTATCCTCATAGCTGATGCCCTGGGCTGTGCCAGGGACCCTCTGGGAGCCTCAAGCCCTTCCCTGTGAGCAGAGAAACACTGACTTGTTGGCAGAGTTGATGAGAATACAGTGAAACGGTGGGAGGGACACCTTCCCTGCTCTTCCAGAATCTTCCTCCAGAATCCTTGAGCATTCATAGAAGAGGGTGCTGTCTAAAGAGAACAGTAGGATCAGAGCTCGAATCCCAGCATCAGATAACAGGAGCCAAGTTCCAGCAGTCTGAAGACCTCAGCAGGTATCACAGGAGCTCAGTTCTCATTTCTACTTATTGTAATCAGCCTCTAGCCCCGCTGCCAGTGACCTAACAGTCCCAGCTGCATCTGGGGCTCACGAGCCTGCATAAATGTCAGAGGCCGCTTTTGCTCGCATGTCCCCAGGGTCCACTCACCAGGAACACACATGAGGCCACATCAATACTCAGATTGTGTTGTCCTGGTGGATCCTGCCAGCCTGACGGCAAGTCAGCAAAAGTACCACCACCCCAGTCTATCCCCCAGCCCACAGACATTATGTATTTATGGGAATGGAGAGCCTCTCTCAGGCTCGAAATCCAGCCTGAACTGGCATCCGCCAAGCATCCATCACATCTGTTGAGGGTTCACGCTTGCCTTGGGCAGTGTGGCCTCCACCAGCCATCCGGTGGCTCCTTGGGGGGCCCCTCCCCACACCATCCCTGCCCTGTCCAGTTTTTTAATCCCAGACTGCCATCCCTCACTCACCCTGCAGAACCACAAAGTATTTCCCATGGAAATGGGGACAACGTCCCAGGTGTGGGGTCAGACTAGACTGCAGGCCAGGCTTAGAACCAGACCCCCTGAGAGCCTCCCAGTTTCCCAATCTCTCCAGCCTCCTCCCTCAGGTTTCCACTCAGGTTTATCAACATGAGCAAATAGATTCCCTGGGAAGGGCTGCCACCACCTGCAGCCACGGCAACCAGCCAGCTTCCGAACCAGAGAAGGCTCAGGTAGGACGGGGATATGGACATCAAAGCCATTCAGCACCTGCGTTCCTTCCTGATTGATGGGGGAGGCTGCAGATTCTTCTGAGACTGGGGGAAGTGCTGAGCTCTCCACACCTTAAGAGCTGCCTGAGAAGGTAAGAAATGCAGGGGCAGTTTAAGAAAATTGAAATTGTATCAAGTATCTTTTCCGACCACAGCGCTATGAGACTAGATATCAATTACTGGGAAAAATCTGTAAAAAATACAAACACATGGAGGCTAAACAATACACTACTTAATAACCAAGAGATCACTGAAGAAATCAAAGAGGAAATCAAAAAATACCTAGAAAAAAATGACAGTGAAAACACAACGACCCAAAACCTTTGGGATGCAGCAAAAGCAGTTCTAAGAGGGAAGTTTATAGCAATACAATCCTATCTCAAGAAACAAGAAACATCTCAAATAAACAACCTAACCTTACACCTAAAGCAATTAGAGAAAGAGGAACAAAAAAACCCCAAAGTTAGCGGAAGGAAAGAAATCATAAAGATCAGATCAGAAATAAATGAAAAAGAAATGAAGGAAACAATAGCAAAGATCAGTAATACTAACAGCTGGTTCTTTGAGAAGATAAACAAATTGATAAACCATTAGCCAGACTCATCAAGAAAAAAAGGGAGAAGACTCAAATCAACAGAATTAGAGATGAAAAAGGAGAAGTAACAACTGACACAGCAGAAATACAAAGGATCATGAGAGATTACTACAAGCAACTATATGCCAAAAAAATGGACAACCTGGAAGAAATGGACACATTCTTAGAAAAGCACAACCTTCCGAGACTGAACCAGGAAGAAATAGAAAATATAAACAGACCAATCACAAACACTAAAATTGAGACTGTGATTAAAAATCTTCCAACAAACAGAAGCCCAGGACCAGATGACTTCAGAGGTGAGTTCTATCAAATATTTAGAGAAGAGCTAACACCTATCCTTCTCAAACACTTCCAAAATATAACAGAGGGAGGAACACTCCCCAACTCATTCCACAAGGCCACCATCACCCTGATACCCAAACCAGACCAAGATGTCACAAAGAAAGAAAACTACAGGCCAGTATCACTGATGAACATAGATGCAAACATCCTCAACAAAATACTAGCAAACAGAATCCAACAGCACATTAAAAGGATCATACACCATGATCAACTGGGGTTTATACCGGGAATGCAAGGATTCTTCAATATACACAAGCCAATCAATGTGATACACCATATTAACAAATTGAAGGAGAAAAACAATATGATCATCTCAATAGATGCTGAAAAAACTTTCGACAAAATTCAACAGTGATTTATGATAAAAACCCTCCAGAAAGTAGACACAGAGGGAAACTTACCTCAACATAATAAAGGTCATATATGACAAACCCACAGCCAACATCGTTCTCAATGGTGAAAAACTGAAACCATTTCCACTAAGATCAGGAACAAGACAAGGTTGCCCACTCTCACCTCTATTATGCAACATAGTTTTGGAAGTTTTAGCCACAGCAATCAGAGTAGAAAAATAAATAAAAGGAATCCAAATTGGAAAAGAAGAAGTAAAGCTGTCACTGTTTGCAGATGACATGATACTATACATAGGGAATCCTAAAGATGCTACCAGAAAACTACTAGAGCTAATCAATGAATTTGGTAAAGTAGCAGGATACAAAATTAATGCACAGAAATCTCTTGCATTCCTATACACTAATGATGAAAAATCTGAAAGAGAAATTAAGGAAACACTCCCATTTACCATTGCAACATAAAGAATAAAATACCTAGGAATAAACCTACCTAAGGAGACAAAAGACCCGTATGCAGAAAACTATAAGACACTGATGAAAGAAATTAAAGATGATAGAAACGGATGGAGAGATATACCATGTTCTTGGATTGGAAGAATCAACATTGTGAAAATGACTATACTACCCAAAGCAATCTACAGATTCAATGCAATCCCTATCAAACTACCAATGGCATTTTTTCACAGAACTAGAACAAAAAATTGCCCAATTTGTATGGAAACGCAAAAGACCCCGAATAGCCAAAGCAATCTTGTGAAAGAAAAACGGAGCTGGAGGAATCAGGCTCCCTGACTTCAGACTATACTACAAAGCTACAGTAATCAAGACAGTATGGCACTGGCACAGAAACAGAAATATAGATCAATGAAACAGGATAGAAAGCCCAGAGATAAACCCACGCACATATGGTCACCTTATTTTGATAAAGGAGGCAAGAATATACAATGCAGAAAAGACAGCCTCTTCAATACATGGTGCTAGGAAAACTGGACAGCTACATGTAAAAGAATGAAACTAGAACGCTCCCTAACACCATACACAAAAGTAAGCTCAAAATGGATTAAAGACCTAAATGTAAGGCCAGACACTATAAAACTCTTAGAGGAAGACATAGGCAGAACACTCTATGACATAAATCACAGCAAGATCCTTTTTGACCCACCTCCTAGAGAAATGGAAATGAAAACAAAAATAAACAAATGGGACCTAATGAAACTTAAAAGCCTTTGCACAGCCAAGGAAACCATAAACAAGACAAAAAGACAACCCTCAGAATGGGAGAAAATATTTGCAAATGAAGCAACTGACAAAGGATTAATCTCGAAAATTTACAGGCAGCTCATGCAGCTCAATATCAAAAAAAACAAACAACCCAATCCAAAAATGGGCAGAAGACCTAAATAGACATTTCTCCAAAGAAGATATACAGATTGCCAACAAACACATGGAAGAATTTTCAACATCACTAATCATTAGAGAAATTCAAGTCAAAACTACAATGGGGTATCACCTCACACCCGTCAGAATGGCCATCATGAAAAAATTTATAAACAATAAATGCTGGAGAGGGTGTGGAGAAAAGGGAACCCTCTTACACTGTTGGTGGGAATGTAAATTGATACAGCCTTTATGGAGAACAGTATGGAAGTTCCTTAAAAAACTAAAAATAAAACTACCATACCACCCAGCAATCCCACTACTGGGCATACACCCTGAGAAAACCATAATTCAAAAAGAGTCATGTACCACAATGTTCATTGCAGCTCTATTTACAATAGCCAGGACATGGAAGCAACCTAAGTGTCCATCGACAGATGAAAGGATAAAGAAGATGTGGCACGTATATACAATAGAATATTACTCAGCCATAACAAGAAATGAAATTGAGTTATTTGTAGTGAGGTGGATGGACCTAGAGTCTGTCCTACAAAGTGAAGTAAGTCAGAAAGAGAAAAACAAATACCGTATGCTAACACATATATATGGAATCTGAAAAAAAAAAATGGTTCTGAGAACCTAGGAGCAGGACAGAATAAAGGCACAGACGTAGAGAATGGACTTGAGGACACGGGGAGGGGGAAGGGTAAGCTGGGACAAAGTGAGAGAGTGGCATGGACATATATACACTACCAAATGTAAAATCGATAGCTAGTGGTAAGCAGCCACATGGCACAGGGAGATCAGCTTGGTGCTTTGTGACCACCTAGACGGGTGGGATAGGGAGGGCGGGAGGGAGACGCAAGAGAGGGGAGATATGGGGATATATGTATATGTATAGCTGATTCACTTTGTTATAAAGCAGAAACTAACACACTGTAGTAAAGCAATTATACTCCAATAAAGGTGCTAAAAAAAAAAAGAAAAGAAAGAAAAAGAAAAAGAAATGCAGGGGCAGGACATCCCCACCAGGTGGCACTGTGGATGTCTCCCCCTGCCCCATGGGATCCTCTGTCCCCAGAGATGCTCCATGAGGTCAGAGCCAGTGGGTCACCATCACTAAACGCCGACCCTTGACCAGGCCTGGCAGAAGGGAGCCCTCAATTGTCGCATGAACAGGGGAACACACACTTTCCCATCTGAAGAGGGCCACACCATGTGGCCTCCCTCAAGGAAGGAAGTCCAAGAGAGGGAAGAGGTGGGACAGAGTCCAGGCTGGGGTCCAAGCCAGCTTATTGTACTTGACCTACAGCCACTGAAATGGTCCTAACAGAGTATTTGGGAGGAGTATTACTGGAGCATTAAAATAGCAGAGTAATAAAAGTTTCTGGTATGTGAGTACCAGGGTAGGCACATGAGTATTGGGAGGGCAAGCAAGCTGGCCCTCAGATTGTGTGGTGCTGCTGTGAGTGGTCCCTGAGTTTGCTGACTTCTCCCCCTCCCCCCACCCAGGTCCCCATCACTCACTCTTTTCAGCCCCTTGGCTTCTTCAGTCAAGGGCCCTTGCAGTTGGCTCTCCCCTCATCCTGGGATGCTCTCCCCCTAGATCTTTTCTCCTTCTTGTCGTTTAGCTCAAAGGTCACTTTCTCAAAACGTCCTTGCTGCCCATCCCAGCTGAAGAAACCCTTACCTGTCACCCTCTAACCTATTATCACCCTGTTTCATTCTCTTCACAGGACTCGTTGTGTGGGCTTCTCAGGTTTTGTTTGCTTGCTTGTGTACTGTTTCCTCCTCTCCGGATTGTAAAGTGCATAAGCAAGGTCCATGCTTGTCTTGTTTGTCTTGTATACCCAGAGCCTAGCCCTGTTGTGGGTTTGGCGGGAACCTGATAAACATCTGTGAAGTAGATGGATGAGGTGGGTGGGTGGATGGATGGATGGATGGATGGATGGATGGATGGATGGATGGGAAGGTGGATGGATGGGTGAGTAGGTGAGCAGATGAATGGATGAGTGGGTGGATGGATGGATGGATAGATGGATGGGTGAGTAGATGGATGGATGGGTGAGTGGGTGGATGGATAGATGAGTGGATGGAAAAATTTCCACCATTTCTAAAGACTTGAAAACCACACATAACGTGTGAGGAATACAACCAAGGAAGGATTTACAAGACATACTGAGTGCGTTAAAGTGCTTCTTCACCTTGCAGAGGGCACAGTTCTGAGCCTTGGGCTGCAGTAATGTCAGGAACCACTTGTATTTCCTTCCTTAGCAGTTGCCCATCTTTGTTGTAGCTCTGAATCCTTCCCCTCTGCCCGGTGTGGGCTGCTGATTATGGATGCAAACCCCCAGACCTCACAGCTTGCCTTTAGTCTGAGAGCCGGGAGAACAAGCCCCCCTCAGATCACCGCATCCTGCGGGGCGATGGCGGCGGCTGCCTCTTCTCCTCTTTGGACCCTCCCCCCTCCCCCCCCCCCCCACCGTGTTCGCCTCTCCTTGGCACGACCAAGCTTGGCATTGGTGGCTGGGTACCGAAAGATTTCCATTCATGACCACCCGACCCCTAATTACTTCTATTAATTACTTGGACAGCTTTCCCTGCAAAAAGGACTTACACCCAGGAAGGGCAAGAAGAGGCTGTTTTTCACCTGCCCTTGCCCACCACCTGCCTCAAGAGGGAGGAAGCTGTGTACCGTTCAGGTTATTCACTTTTCCAGAGATTTGCTCTCAAAGGAGATCAGTCTGTCACTTTGATGAGTTCCCTCTAAGAGCTTATTCTCTCACTAATTCTGCACCTTCTAAAGTGCTTGATTGCTTGCTGGGGAAACAAGTGTGATGGCAGGAGAGGGAGGGGAGAGCTGGTGCAATGTGGAATTAACCGACTCATTGATTTCTGGTCCCTGCTCTCACTCCCACGTCCAGGGAAAGGCCAGCATGGAGCTGCCCAGCCCGGGACAGAAGTCCAAGTGGGGCATTAAATGCCTGCAGCTCCCACGCCCCTCAAACCATCATCTGACACGTTTGTCAAACCTCACTTCTCTCTGGTTCTAGAGAGAGTGTAACAGGCTCCCAGGTTGTCTGGCTTTCCACCTTCCCCTCATTTCCCCCAGTTTGTTCTGTCTAAATCCACCTTGCCTTAGATGCTTATTGCTTGGGACTCATTCATTCATTTAAACATTCATTAATTCATTCAACATTTCTTAAGTGTTTCCCCCTGGCCAGGCGCTGGACATACCGCAGCACAGGACAAACAGGCTCTCATCACAGGCAGTTTTCCATCAGAGAACACAAATAAAACAAGTGATCACAATAATGTGATAATTTTCTCCAGGGAGTGCCAGTGCCTGGGGAACCCAGAGCAGGGACCAGCTCAGGGTGAGGGGCCAGGAAAAGGGTCCCTGGTGAGAACTAAGGGCTCGGTCCAAATCCCTGCACTGGGAGAGGACCAAATCCTAGCAGGGCTTCTAGGAACATAACGCCTTGTCCGTAGGAAGACCCTAGCCCCCCATCCAATGCCTGCCTGGGCAAGCTCCAGTCCGCCAAAAAAATTTACTACTGTTCTAGCCAACACGTGACATAGACTCCAATCTCCATTTATTAGAGATCTATTAAAAAGGGCTTACAACTGTTAATCCTTCCTCTGTCCCTTTGAGATGTATATGTATCTCCTACAACTCACGGGTGCCTTCTCTAGGGCCTGGGGAAAATTCCTTTGAAAAGTAATTATCAGGAAGATAGGGCCTCTCTCTCAGTCTCCGTGGGAGGATGGAATCCTGACTTCCATAGTTGTCAGCTAGCAGACACAGCTGTCCTAACCGCATGGACACTGACCAACACAAGAAAACCAGACATCTCAAGTTAATGAATTTAGCACTTTTCTATGTGCGGGAAGATGCAAGAGTCTGGGCTTACTGAAATTATTCCTTTGATATGCACCTTAATTATCTAGGGCCAGTATCCTGTTTTTCTCCATTCTGAATCCCCTCAGAGTGCACCGTTGGGGATGGCTGCAGAGGCTGGTGGCTTGATGGCCTCGACATCTTTACTGAAATGGCAGGCGACATTCTTTGTTCACACCGACATTGCAATGGGTTGGGGAGGGACACGTGCTGTGGCATCACCAGATGCAGTTTCGGGTTAGTTAGGCTTTGCCCATCCTTACGTTCCTGCTGGGGCTTCGCCTAACAGCTATAGCCTTCTCTAGTGCTTACAGTTGTACTGTTTTTTTTAATTAATTAATTAATTAATTAATTTGGTTGCACCGGCTCTTAGTTGCGGCTTGCCAGCTCCTTAGTTGTGGCACATTGAAGCCACCACCTGGGAGTCACACAGCCCTCTCCCCAGGGGTGTGCTGGAACAAGGGCTCATGGAAAAAAGTACTGGTTTGTAGCATTTGCTGATTTCCCCAGTGTAAATATTCCCCCCTTGGCCAATTTCAAGCTCCCAATGTGATGTCACTGAACTAGTGCAGTTGGTCTCACCAGCTGATAGGAGTTGACAGCAGCACATCACTGCTTTCCTCCCCAAGGTCCCCCAGGCCAACAGCAGTGACTGATGGGGAGAAGGTAGTCAGGGGTACAGAAGCCCCCCTCCTTTGCCTCAAGGTGGGAAGGGTCCTGGGGGTCAGGTCGTGCTCCCTGAGGACATGCCATAGCTAAACTTCTGCTGAAACCAGACTTGTGTTCCTTCCCCTTACTACTTCTGCTTCCCTCACTCCCTTACTAGTTTCTTCCAAGGGCTCTCACCCGATAAATCACATGCCCACAGACCCCGGTCTCAGGCTCGGCTTCTAAGGGTCCCAACCCATGACAGGCCACTTCACCAAGCAGTGGCCCAGATCAGGCTCTGTCCTGAGGTTGGCCGGGAGGTCTCCCCACCTGCATGCCGGTTTCTGAGAGTGGCAGGGAGGGAGGACATGACCATCCCTGATATTTGTGAGGTGGTCAGAATAACCCTGTGCTAGGAAGCTGGAAATCTGGGTCCTGACTCCACTGCGGACCCTGGACAAGGTCCTTCCACTGGATCTTCTTAACTCTCACCAGGAGAAGGACGGGTGCTGACTCCATCATGCCAAGAAGCTTTGAAATTCTTGATTAGGCCCCATTCCTGGAAACTCGGGTTCCTTATGCCAGGTGGGGGTGCTTTCTTCTTTAACAAACACCTCCGGACAGTCTGTTATCAGGTGAGGGGGGGAACTGTGTTCTCGGGCAGGATTTCTCAGCCTTGGCACCACTGAGATTTGGTCTGGATCATTCTCTGTCGTGGAGGCTGTCCTGTGCCCTACAGGATGTTGAGCAGCACCCCTGGGCTGTGCCCACGAGATGCCAGCAGCTCCCTCCTCAGTTGTGACAACCAAAAATACCTCCAGACTCTTCCAGAACATCCCCTGGGGGCCAAAATCATACCCCCAAATCTATGAACCTTGAAATGCCATGGCCACTTGTCAAACTATGGTTAGGAGACCATATGGATTGAATTCCCCACAAACCTCTTTACCCTGAAAAAAAAAGTCTATTTATATTATACTTTCCAATTATATGTGCGTAGAAGTGTACAAATATATTTCCTCTTATTTTTCTTAGAGTTGTCATTACTATCATTATTATTTTAAGGGAAGGAAAGGAAAACTACATCGAATTCTTTTTCTGGGGACACATCAGTTTTGCTTTACCTCCCTCCCCTTCATGACTGTGTCCCCTCTCAACCACTGTCTTTAGATAGAGGCAGTTCCCTCTGAATCACTTGGTTTGTTCTCACCGCTATAAGCAGAAGCTCCTACAAGACCTAAGGGTGGGAGAAGCAAGCAGAAGTAGCAGAAATGTGGGAGGGGGCAGCAAGTCACCATCCCTGGGGGGAGAGGCTCATAACCAAACCCGTCAGTGGCACAGCACTTTCAGCAGGTCCTAGTTGAGTGGCAGGTTCCAAAGGGTCCTTCAACATGGGGGAACCCCAGAGCCAGAGTGCCTGGCAACCCTCAAAAGATGGCCCATTATAAGCAGTCACTTTACATCCCAAATAGAGTCCCTGAAAGCCAGACAGAGGAGTTTGGGCTCATTATGTAATGCAGTAGGGAGTCATTGAAAGTTCTTCATCAAGGGCATGGTGACACCGGCTAACATGCTCCAAAGCAGGAAGGATCCTGACATTCGCTGAATCTCTAGGCTTTCTGATGCCTCTCCAGCTTACAGCAAACTTTCCTGACAGTAATGAGAGGGTAATTAGAGGAGGAAGTGCTCCCGGGCCATCCATCAACTAGACAGAAATGATCATGTAGTCAGTTCCTGGGAATTTCCTGAATGTCACGTTTGTATTGTAAAGTCCTTTCCCATCCAGGGCAGAGTCTAGGGGAGCAGGTGCTCTTAGCAATGGGGGTTCTAAGGGAGCAGGCAGCTTACTACAGGTGGAAGTGCTGATGGGCGCCCTTGGTCAGTGTCTGTCTGGACTGTGTCGGGCTGGCCTTTCCCCACTGTGAACAGCATCGGCTTTGTAACCCCGGCTCTGCCGTTCCAACCAGTGCCTTCCCAGCACGCTGATGTGTGGGGCCCAGGGACATTCTCTGTAAGGAGAGGATTTCCTCAGACTAACCAAAAGAGACAGGCGTAAGTGGTACCCTGGATGAGGCCTTTGGGAGGACATCTCTGCCTTCCTGAGGCATAGTCTCAATTCTACTGGATCCTCCTGAGTGACAGGGAGGTTGCTTCATACAACTACACACACACACCCCTTATTTAATCCTCACAACATTCCCATGAAGGAGGGATCATTAGGCTCATTTGACAGATGTGAAAACCAGCTCAGAGAGGTTAAGTGGCTCCTCCAAAGCTGCACAGCCAGCAAGTGGGCTTGAATGCACTTCTGTCTTGAATTCAACCCCAGTTTTCCCTCTTGCCCCATCCAGGCAGAATAGAGAGAGTTGGAGTTAAGACGAAAACCAGGATGGAGGTGGCAGGGTAGAAGATTATGCTCAGAGAGGTCATGCATCCAGCTCCGCTGAGCAGAAGAGCCCAGAGCCCCCCTCCTACCCTCTCTGGCTCCACAATCTGCCGAGGGGCCTCAGAAAAAGTGAGCAGGCCTGCTGCCTGGGGTCTCTAGGGCTGAGCTGCAGAGTGGGTGGTCGGCCTGGGGCTGGCTCCGCTGCGGGTGAACAGTTATATATAACCGAGGATTGATTGCCACTGTCTCTCTGCCCTCCATCTGCCTCACTCAAGACTGGTATCCTTCATCTTTACACAAATCCGGCAGCTGGCAGCCTCGCCCTGCACCACTGCCCTAGGCCCCAGGTACTGGCCAGCAAGTCCCTTCACACGGTGAAGGGTGCTGGCCACGGTGGAAGGAAGAGGAAGACACTCACCTTTGGAAAAATATAAAAACAGCAGACGGCGAAGGCAGAAAGAGCTTATGTTGTTTCACGGGGAAAAGAAAGACTTGGAGGAAACATTGAGATGGAAGCAAAATTAGCATAGCTGTGGGACCCTCAGAACCAGCAGGTAGAAAATAATGGCTTTAAATGATTCTAAGTATTTCTTATCATTGGTATTTTGCCCCCCACGTGGAATGGGCTGCCTTGCCCATTGGATTTCCCATGGGGTTTGACCATCGATGATTGGTGATGTGGCAGGGTCCCTGTTGGAGCCTCACTAGTAACATTTCGCAAGGCAACATCCATTCTATTTGGGCTCTGTTCTAATTGTTAGAAACCGCTCTCGCTTGTAGGGAGAGGAAGGGGAGTCATGGACTAAGAATTCACATTGCTCAGATCCCTTCCAACCCTGGGACGCTTCAAGTAAAATGGCTACAAAAGGTATGTCCTAGGGTGATGCTGGCTCTGGATGGAGAAGATGAAAAGAATAATGATAATAATTACCTTTTGAGCTCTTACCACGTGCCAGGTACTTTCCACACATTTTTCAAATCTCTGTGACAGACAGGTCACATTATCTGTGACATAGATATTATTGTGTTTTTCCCTTGGGGACATTGATGCTCAGACGGAAAGCCACGTGCCCAGTGAGATGCAAGAGTTAGTGGCCATGTCTTTCCCATTATGCTGCCCTGCCATCAACATCAAGAACCATCCAGAAGCTAATAGCTCTGGATGGGATGGGCAGGGAGATATAATTCCTCTGTAACAGTGAGTTCTTGATTAGAAACAATTCCTTGGGCTTCTTGGGATGAAAGGGGGACCATGTCATCTCTACCAATGATTTTCAACTGTATTTAGTTTTAGTAAAAAAAAAAAAAAAAAAAAAATCTTCAAATAGAACCTGACATGGAACCCTTGATGCAAGTGGGCTGTGAAGAAGCCCAACAGCGTGGGATGCCCTGTGATGGGCCGCCCAGCACATCCTTGTTGCCTGGCAGGTGTGTTCATCACCGTTTGCTCCCTGATATTGAAGAAATCAGCAGTATCACCCATGAATGGTCCTGGTGGGGCTCATTTGTGTACCCACTACCTCCCTAGCACAAGCTCCCCCTTCTGGGCACCTGGCTGCCTAGGGCCACCTCTTACCTGTTCTCCTGCCTCCTCTCTCCTCCCACGTCCTATTTCCCCAGGTCTTGTCCCCAGATCACCATTTGTCAAGCACAGAGAGGCACACAAGAACCTTCCAAGACTCTTTCTGTAAAGGGTCAGGCAGTCAACATTTTAGGCTTTTCCAGCCACTTGCTGCCTCTGTTATATAACTTTCTTGTTTTTGTTTCTTTTGTTTTTACAACTCTTCAGAAATGTAAAAACCATCATCAGTCCACAGGCCAGGCCTGAGAACAAGTGTGGGCTAGATTTGGGCTGTAAGCCATAGTTTGTTGACCCCTGGCTTAGAGAATAAATTACGGTTTGAGCTTGGCATTCAAGGCCTCCTGTGATCTTCTTCAAGCCCTTTTTTGAGCCTTATCCCATATTACTGCCCTTCCCTTTCCTACACACCAGCCAAACTAGAGCGCTCACACTGAACCACACAAGCACTCCCACCTCTGTAGTGCTCCCTTACATCTTCTACCTGGAAATCCATCTACCAATCTCTTCCACCCGTCGAAATCCTACATCTCAAATGCTATCTCCTCCATGAAGCTTTCTGGATCCTCTTCCACAGGGCGTGTTGCATATGACTGTGAATGTCATCCCCCAGAGTTGTACAGTGCACAACCTGTGCAACCAAATGTAGTAGCCTGCCCTGCCCCCAGATGCAAATTACTTCTCCTTTCTCTGAACTTAAAAAAATATACTTTTATTTTAAGAAGTATTGTTTCTACCTAGGTTCAGAGTTTTCCACACAGGGGTGTTCAAATCTCTAGCTCTTCTGTCTTTTACTACACTATTCTCTTACTGAGTTTACCTCCTAAAAAAAAAAGTACCTGGGATGTGTCCACTTCTCTCTTCTCCGCTTTCCATGTAGCTGATGGCAGTTTCTGAAAATGGCTGCAATGACATCTCCCACCTTATATGGCCTTCTGCAATGTGACTTTGTCATGCTTCCATCAAGAGGTGGGGTCCATCAAGAATGTGAGGGATCTTGAGAGCTCTGAGGAATAGACTATGGGGAAGCCATGCTGGGCTAGTTCCTGGAGAGGAACTTAACTGGTCTGGCAGGCTCTGCTTCCTGCCTCTTTCGAAGCAAGCATGATATAGAAGTTCAAATCGCCTAGGACCACCAAGCAGTGGGAAGCCCAGCCCACTGGGAGGAGGAGGAACTGGTGGGTCACATGGAGAGAGAGAAGAAGAGGCCAAGAGCACCAAGGAGCCAGAGAGGGGAGACAAGGAACCATCTGGACATTCCAGCACCATGGACGCCTCATGGCGATACTTGGCCACAGACACTTGGTCCCAATTGAGCTGATCAAAGCTCCCCAGATGAGACTCGGGGAAGCAGAGACGGTGGTTCCTGCTCTACCCACCTGAATTCCTGAATAATGAGCACCAAAAAAATGGCTGTTGATTTGACATGACTGAGCTTTAGTTTGTTACACAACCACAGCCAGCTGGCACATCCCCCATCCTAACCTGCGCCAACATCATCTCTTGGCCTTCCAGAACCGATTAACTGGGCTCCCCTCCAATCTGTCTTCCACTGAGGCGCCAGAGCCATCTTAATAATCGGATCACACTGCTTCTTGCTTAGAAACCTCAAAACCTTTCAAAGCTTTTCCATTAGTCTTAGAGCAAATCTGAACCCTTTACCATGGCCTCCGAGGGCTGGTGAGCCTGTTGCCTCTCCAACTCACCTCTCTTGTGCCAAGAACTGCCCCAGCCACATTCTCTCAGGTCCTGGAATATGCCGGGTTTTTCCTGCTCCGGGGTTTCAGTACAAGCTCTTCTCCTGGCCTGGCCTGCTCTCCCCAGGTGCTGAGAGGGCTGGCTTCTCATCAGTCAGCTTGAGCAGCAGGTCCCCAGAGAGGTCTTCCCTGGCCACCGGATCCAAAGTAGATCCTCCCGTCTGCCCCCCTCATATCCTCTGCCTTACGAGTTCCTCGTCTCGTCTCCCCTGAGCTCTTTCCCACATCTTGTGATTGCTTTGATTTTGATTTGCTTGATAGTCTGTCTCTTTTGGTAGAATATAAGCTTGTGAGTACAGGAACAGCATTTGTCTTGACCACTTGCAGCCCAAGTTCTGGACACAATGCTGGTCAAGGAGCGGATGCTCAGTTTGTAGAATAAATGAATGAATGAATGCCAATCCTCAAGGCCTGGCTCAGGCCTAACGCATCTCTGGAATCCCGCAGGGCTTAGCCGTTACCTGACTCTCAGCAGATATTTGCTGAACAGACATGGTGATGCCCTCATATAGATTCTACATGTGCCCCTTCTGTGGGAGCTGGGTGGGCAGAGGGGTGGGGAAATGGAAGACAATCCTCACTTTCCCACCCCTTGGGGTAACCTGAGGGGGCATCTCAGTCTTCAGAAGGGTCCTAGGTGAGGGGACAGAGAGCTGAAAGTAGTGGTACTGCCTCCATTCAATGAAACCTGGGGGAAAAGAATGAGTGATGCGATCAGCCTAGGCTACTCTTGAAACCCACATTGTGACATGAGTAAAGCAGACGAAGGCTTCCGGCCCCAGGTCCCACACCAGAGAGATCCATAAAGAATTACTGAATTACTATTTACAGTAGCCAAGACATGGAAGCAACCTAAATGCCCATCAACAGATAAAGAAGATGTGGTATATATATACAATGGAACATTACTCAGCCATAAAAAAAGAATGAAATAATGCCATTTGCAGCAACATGGATGGACCTAGAGATTAGTGAAGTAAGTCAGAAAGAGAGACAAATACCACATGATATCACTTATATGTGGAATCTAAAATATGACACAAATGAACTTATCTATGAAAAAGAAACAGACTCACAGATATAAAGAACAGACTTGTGGTTGCCAAGCAGGAGGAGGGATGGGGGAAGGATGGAGTGGGAGTTTGGGATTAGCAGATGCAAACTATTATACATAGAATGGTACTACTGTGTAGCACAAGGAACTATATTCAATATCTTGTGATAAACCATAATAGAAAAGACAAAAGAAAGAATTGCTGAATTGAAGGTTCTCAAATCATCATGCGTTTGGCCACTTGATCAAGGTTGACAGGAGAGAGCCCAGAAGTGGGAAAACTACTCTCTCCCAGATCCTCAGGTTTCCTGGAGGAAGACATTGGCTTTCCACACCTTTGGCGCACACTTCCTCCCCTTTCTCCTCCCTCCTCTACCTCCCCTCTTCTCCTTGCCTTCCCCCTCCATCACCTCCACCCTCATCCTCAAAGCCTGCAACTCAGTTTGCGTGGGTCAGTTCAAGTGGAGAGGGTGGCCTGGAGTGCCCGTCTGGCTGTAGATCCAAGCCACAGTCTCTGGTCACAGTGTTATCAGAACAAAGCCAACATTTGGACCTGCCGTCTCCTAGCTCCTGCATCTTCTCGCTCAGTTCTGAATATGGGGGTAGGGGGAAGAGGCATGACCCCTCGAGTTATTACCCCTCAAGTCTCAACAACAACAGCATCAGCAACATGTATTGAGCGTCTCCATGGGCCAGACACGGGGTCGCTGCTGGGTCAGCGTTGATGAATAAGATGGGTGAGGTCTTATGCCCTCCTGGAGCTGACCTTCCAGAAGAAACAAGAATGCACATCATTTCAAATTGTGATATGTTTGTTCTGTGGAGGAAACCAATAGGGTGAGTGATGGGGAACAGCAGAGGTGATCAGGGAAGGCTTCTTTGAGGAGGTGATATTGAAGCTGAGACCTGGAGGATGAGAAGGAGCAGGTCTAGTAAAAGGGGAAGGGGGTGGGGGAGGTGTAGGAGAGGATTCCAGACAGAGAGGAGAGGTCCCCTGCCTGTCTCCTTCCACTGCCCCCACCTGCCAGAGCCAAGGTTATGCAGTCCATTGAAGCTCCTGCACCAACTCCCACCCAGCCTCCGGCAGTGGGAGATTTTACCCAGAGACAGAAAGGCCACCTCTGTCTTGTTTGGAGGTGAGTTAATGCTCCCTGCAATGTGCCGCGGAAGAAGGTGACAGCTCTTTGATTTAGCTCTCGCTGACATTCCTCCCAGTCGGTGACAAGGCAGCACCTAAATAGACCTGAAGTGCATTCGGAGAAGCCCACTTGCATACTTATTTACTCGGGAAGCAGAAACTGCTCTGGACAAAGAAGAAACGATGCGATAGCAAAATGAATTGTTGAGAAACTGAAAGGGTTTGGCCAAAGCCGTGTACAGAGGATGGATGCAGGACAAGCTGCCAGCATGATTACTTATTTATCACACTGACTAGATTCTCTTCAAGACAGCCTCAGTGAATAATAATATGGAAGATCAATTTTGAGCTTCTCTGCAAAACAAAAACAAAAACAAAAGAAAAAAACCCCACCACCTTTAATTGGTATTTTATAAATCATGTTCCTTGATTATACCAGAATATAGATTTGAACCTCCAGTGCTATCTGAATTAGGCAAAATTAAGTGTTTTTTTAATGCTTGTTTATATGGAGCACTAGAGTAACATTCTAAAGTGCCTTCAATTTTTATCTTTCCCTCTGACCTTGGAAATGGCATTTGCTTCCTCAAAGCTACCTTTTCCCTTTGACTTTCCTCCATGACCCTGGCAGATAAAATCGCTTTATACCTTCTCTTTCCCTTCTTTGTCTTGCTCATTATCTTGGATTTACTTCTTTGTCCCAAATAGAGGCAATCACAAGAAAAACTGAAGGACTCATACCAGACTTGGTGAATTTGTGGGTTATGCTCTGTTAACCGAAGGATGAAAAATAACGTAACTTTGCCTCACTTAAGGAAAGAACAAAGGGAAAAAGGTAGTAAATCTTTAAAATGACCTCTCGTTTTGTTATCATGTCTTTTTTCTGGAGGGAAAAGGGGTCTTATGAGGTTGAAGACTTTTCAGAGAAGTACAGCGGCCATCATTAAAGCCAACGCAGTTTCTGCACTAACTTTCTCCCTCAAGGGAGCAAAGAGGGATTTGAATTTTCAAGAAGGTTGAGCCCTCCATCTGTAACCACATCAAAGTGGGTCACAGATCTGCTCTAACAGATTTCACTGTCAAATAGGAAGCTGGCGCCAGGCCCAGCCCATGATGGAAAGTTAATAGAACAGTTCTCATCCTGGAGCCTTTGGATCGCGTGGAGATGTTGGGGACGTGAAAGCAGGCCACGGTGTTAAGTGGAAGAAAAAAATGTCATGTTTTGACAGCGAGTTAACTATCAGACAACCTCTCCCACTGCCCGCTCATGAATATGTATATGTTTAAAGAGCAGTTGAATGAGAAGTAATTACCTCCAGCACATTCCTCGGTTTTCTTAAAGTGTCTTCTTGAAACGCCATCTCCCTTTGGCACTTCACAGCTTTCTCCAACAGGCTGAGTGCCCAGGTCCTAAATTCCTGGAGCAATGCTGACTATTGGCATTGTCGTCATAGTCTTTTGTCCTGTGAATCTGATGTCTACCTCTCGGTCACTCAGCAGTGCCCTCAACTAGAAGCAGGTTTGGTTAGGTGTAGTGGACTGTTAGAGTCCCATCCAGACCCCTGTGCTGGGCACACTGATCCCCAGCTGCTGTGAAGGTTGACGACCTATGGCTCCTGCTTCTTCTAGAGAACCACCCCCAGCAGAAGTAGAGCCCTCTTGACAGCCCTGACCCAGGCATCCCACAGCCATGACTCACTGACACAGGAGAACAAAAGGCAGCCCCCTGGCCTCCAGTTGGGATCCACACTGTGATACACTCCCGGCTCCAAATCACCCCCACGCACTGCGGGGGGCGGTGGGGGGGAGGTCAGGTGGAATCGTGCTCCAGCTAGGATCTTGTCCTTGCTTGGCTCTTCCCCTGCGTTGTCCCGTGTCCCTCGTGCTCTTCTCCTCCCCCAGTCAATCCTCTGTGCCTTCATCCCTGTGTTAATCTCTTCTTCTAGGGAACGGGACCTAAGACATTTGAATATGCAGGTACCCAAAAGTCACCAACAAGGCACACTGACCAACAGAGAGAAAACTCATCTTCATTATCTTTGCAGAAAGGCTTTTGCACTTGAAAGCACGGAGCCTGACAATGAACATCTAGGGCGTTTTCTCATCACATGGGGGGATTGCAGATTGCAGCTGCAGCTCTGTTCACGTGGGGAATAAGTAACTTTCTCATAAGTAAACTCTTCTACCAGTAATGGCTATACAGTAATATGAGACTGAGTGGGTCAGGATTGGACATGGCTGGAGGATAGTGGCAAGGGTAACAAACAGCCAAGGAGGTAAAAATGGGCATCTCCGACAGTGCTTGCACTATTTTGGGGAGTAGATTCAGTAGTGGTCTGAGACCCTCAGAATGTACCCAGTCCCTGATATCTCTATGGAAATCTCCATAGTACCATTGCTTATGTTTGTATGATACATATGTTATACCTAAGGTAAAAATTCTGGCTTATGATAGCATTAGCAGAATCATTTAACATCACTTGAGTTATATGGTGAGTGTTAAATTTTATAGGTTCAGAAAAGTTTTTTTTTTTAAATGCATTTTTAAAAATTTATTTATTTATTTATTTTTGGCTGTGTTGGGTCTTCGTTTCTGTGCAAGGGCTTTCTGTAGTTGCGGCGAGCGGGGGCCACTCCTCATCGCGGTGAGCGGGCCTCTCACCGCTGCGGCCTCTCCTGCTGCAGAGCACAAGCTCCAGACGCGCAGGCTCAGCAGTTGTGGCTCACGGGCCCAGTTGCTCTGTGGCATGCGGGATCCCCCCAGACCAGGGCTCGAACCCGTGTCCCCTGCATTGGCAGGCAGACTCCCAACCACTGCGCCACCAGGGAAGCCCAAGTTTTTTCTTTTAATAAAGAGCATCTTCCAGAAACCTACAGCAAATATCATAATTTATGGTGAATCAACAGAAGCATTATGAGCTATGTGCATTAATATGTCTTTGCTATTATTCAATATTGCACTAAGGGTCCTAGCCAATTTTACGAGAAAAGAACAAATAAATAATAGGTATAAGGCAAATAAATAATAGGTATAAATATTTGAAAAGAATAATGTAGATGATACGATTGCCTACATAGAAAATCCAAGAGAATCCACCAGTAAACTTATTTGAACTAATATGTCAGTTCAGCAAGATGGGTAGGTACAAAATTAACGTACACAAATCAGGACCTCTCAGACTTCCAGTTCTTGAACAAATACCTAACTACAAGTTTACGAATATTGGATAAACTATAATACAAACTGCTTTTAATGCATAGCTGAACCCATAAAAGAAAAAAGGAAGTATTTATATTCTGGAAGGAAATGGAGCTTGAAACTAGAGTGGTGAGAAAGTGAACTAACAGAATGTCTGATGGGGCAAAGGAGAGGTAGTGCAAGGAATCATTATGGGCCCAGGAACCTAAGTGCCTGGGTTTTAAGACCCACATGGGGGATCAGTAGGAAACTAGTCTGCAAAAGACAGGCAACTGGAATTAATATCACTACATAAAGCTGCACCATCAAGATCTTACCTTAAGTGAAAGAATGGATTCTGGAAGTCCACCTGCCACTGTGGGGATGGTTCTGGGTGGGGAAAAATTGTCTCCCCTCATAAATTCAATCATCCAGCCTGTTCCTTAGGAAGGTTTGCAGCCTATTTTATACTCACTATGTGGTCTAGAAAACTCCAAGATGAGAAACGTAGTTAAAATTTGTCCCATGCCGCTGACATCACTGGGACACTTGAAAAACACAAGAGCAAAATGACCTTGGAGGATGATCCAAGAGCAGGAGCTACGAGAAATTCCCACAAATAAAGCCTGGTGAAGATGAGCCCACAAACCAAAATTAAAACACTCATTCTAAAATATTCCTCCAAGAGTCAGGGTCAGCAAACCATAATAATCAGGAGGATTAGAACCCTGGAAACTACAGATAGAACAATCTGGAAAAGGCTCTAGAATAAGATTTTAGAAATAAATAAAAACATAAAGGAATTGAATGCTTAAAAAATACTAGTTTAAAAAAAAAAAGACAAATTTTTAAAAATAGAAGCAAGTAGAACTCTTTGAAACTCTTCATCTGAGAGATAAAAACTAAAAATTTCTCAGAATTGGTAAAACACACCAACCCTCAGATTCAGGAAGCCCAATAAATCCCAGGCAGAATAAAGGAAAATAAACCCATACCTAGATAAACTATATGAAATCCAGAACACCAAAGGCAAAAAGCTTATCTTAATAGTGCCAGAGAGAAAAAACAATTACCTACAAAGGAATGGCAGTTTGCCTTACAGCTGGCTTCTCAACTCCACCAATGGAAATCAAAAGTCCTTCAAATAGGAATAGTATCTCCATATCACTAAGAATGTAATTGTCATCTTAGAATTCTAAATTCAGCAAAGCTCATTCAAGAATGAGGTGGAATAAAAGCCTTTTAAGATGAGGATTGAGAGAGTTTCCCACCTTTAGCTCTATTAAAAAAGAAAATCTCATCTATAAAAAAGTCTGAGATTCAAAAAGGAATAGTAAGTAAAGAAATTTAAAAACAGGCTGTTAATCTAAACAAATTTCAACTGTATAAAACAGAAATAATGACAAGGTTGGGATACAAAAATAAGGGCCAATTAAAATCCTAAAACCCTAGCCAACAATGTAATGTAATGTAGGAAGGGAGAGGGGTAATTGGCATCAAATTTTTTCTATTGTTTGGAAGGAGGATATCGGCACTAATTTTATATTTTACTTCTTTTCTTTTCTTCTCTCTTCTTTCTTTTTTATTTCTTCTTTTCCCTCCCTTTCCCCTTCCTCCATCTTTCAGAATTGAACTATTCTAGATTCTTCATTCATGGCTCATTATCATAATTGGTCCACGAGAGGCCCCTCTCTTGCAAGTATATGTGTATACATTTGTATATATTCCCTTTTATTCCCCTTATTCCCTTCCACTCCCTTCCCCACCATAGATAACTACTGTACCATTTGATCTAGCCTTAAATTTGCATGTGTCCTTATAAAATATATAGTGTCATTTTGTGTGTGTATTTATTTTAATTCACATACATGGTATAGTACATAGTGCTACAGACAGCTTGATCCTACAATTAGCTGCCCAATCCAGAAACACTCTGGAGAGTGAACAGAAGTGCTGTTATTATTAATACTTCCAAAACAACAGGGAAACCCTGTTGGACCTATAATCATCTTAACTGTAGACTTTGTTCTTTTACTTAGTTTTTTTTCACTTGGTAGCATATTTTTAAGATATAATAATGACAATGACAATAATATTGCTATATGGAAAACACCTTTGCAATTCTGTAAGGTAGACATTGTTATTATCTCCATTTAATGGGTGCGTGAACTGAAGCACAGAGAGATTAAGCAAATTGTACAAAGTCACACAACCAAAGAGGACTGAGCCAGTTTTGAACCTAAATTAGTCAGTCTGGCTCTGGAGTCTCTGCTATGAACCATAATACCATAGCTGCCTCTGAATACAAAGAGAATATTCTGAGGGCCTTTGGCAGGACTGGTTGCATAGTGGTGAGCATAGCTGCCTTCCAACTGTTCTGAGGGTCTTAGTTCATAACTCAGCGGGAAGGTAGCTAAGGTTCCTACATTGCATCTGATTTTTTTTTTTTTTTTTAAGAGATATGCTCCCTGTACATTCACAGTAATTATTTTGGAATCTAGTCTTTGTTTTCAGATTCCTGGGGGATATTTTTCTTTTTTTTTTTTTAATTTTTATTTATTTATTTTATTTATGGCTGCATTGGGTCTTCGTTTCTGTGCGAGGGCTTTCTCTTGTTGCGGCAAGTGGGGGCCACTCTTCATCACGGTGCGCGGGCCTCTCACTATCACGGCCTCTCTTGTTGTGGAGCACAGGCTCCAGACGCGCAGGCTCAGTAATTGTGGCTCACGGGCCTAGTTGCTCCGCGGCATGTGGGATCTTCCCAGACCAGGGCTCGAACCCGTGTGCCCTGCATTGGCAGGCAGATTCTCAACCACTGCGCCACCAGGGAAGCCCCGCATCTGATGTTTAATATGAGTTTTTGGTATATGACATTTCATTTTCCAAGAATTTTTATTCAAAAATAAGGTTTGATTTCTATAAAATTCTTTTCTGAATTTTTTAGGAAACTATACTTTTCCTTCTTTAGTCTGTCATTGTGAATTATGCTGATAGATTTTTCAGAGGTTGTCTTATAGTCCTAGAAAGAACTTTAATCATGATATATTACTTTTTAATACACTGTTGGATTCAGTTAGCTGAATTAAGAATTTTTGCCAGATGGGCCTATAATTTACTTTTCTTCTAATGTACTTATTCAGCTTTGAAATATAAGTTACAGACAGCCTCATAAAATTAGTTTCACAGTTTTCTCTGTATTTTCTGGAACAACTTGTGTAAGGCAGGAATTTCCCAAAGGTGTGGAAAAATCACATCAAACATCTGAGCCTGGAGGTTTGGGGGAGGGAAGTCTCATTGATTACCGTTTCTATTTCTTTAATTTGTCTATTCCAGTTTCTGTTTCTTCTGGCACCAAAATTGTAATTTCATATTTTTCCAGAAATATGTCCTTTTTGGTCTTGGTTTTCAAAACTTATTAACATATTGTTGTTAATATTTTTATTATAACACATTTTATTATGAACTATACATACAAACAAGACTATATGTAATTTATATGCACATGCACACACACACACACACACATATATGTATACAGTTGAAAAAAATAATAGTAAAATGAAGGCCCATATGTATGCATCACCCATCTTAGGGCTGCTGTGTGTCCCCATCCCTCCCTTCCTGCCAATTCCATGCCCCTAATCTCTTCCAGTGATTTAAGAGAGATTTATTCCAGGAATGCAAGATTGGTTTAACGTTTGAAAATCAATCAGTAGAATTAACCATTTCAATAGAATAAAAGCAAAAAAAAAAAAAAAACCATATGATCATCTCAATAGATGCAGGAAAAGCATTTGATGAAATTCAATTATCCATTCATGATTTTTCTAAACTCTCAGCAAAATAAGAATAAAATATAATTCCTCAATATAATAAAGGCCACTATGAAAAAAATCTATAGCCAAATTCATACTTAATTATGAAGGACTGAATCCTTTCTCCTTAGGCACAAGGTACAGATGTGTACTCTCACATCTTTTATTCAACATAGTTCTCTGGTGGCTCTACCCATTACAACAAGGCAACAAAAAGAAAGAAAATCCACACAAATTGGGAAGGAATAGGTAACAGTCTTTATTTGCAAATAATATGAATATCTACAAAGAAGAGCTTCCAGAATCCATGCCAAAACTACTAGAACTAAGTGAACTTAGCAAAGTCACAGGATACAAGGTCAATCGATAAAAATCAATTGTGTTTCTATGCTAGCAACTAGCCACAAACAACTGGAAATTGAAATAAAAATTCCATTTACAATAGCATCCAAAATATGAAATACTTAAGGGTAAATTTAATAAAATATGTTCAAGACCTGTACACTGAAAACTATAAAACATGGTTGAAGGAAATTAAAGAATAGCTGAATAAATGGAGAGATACATCATACTCAGGCACTAAAAGACTCAATATTGTTAAGATGTCAATTCCCTCTAAATCTATAGAGTCAATGCAATCCTAATCAAAATTCCACCAGATTTTTTGGTAGAAATTGGCAGACGTATTCTAAAATTTGTATGGAAATGCAAATGACCATGTTTAGCCAAATCGATTTTGTAAAGGAAGAATATTCTGGAAGATTCATACAACCTGATTTCAAGACTTAATACAAAGCTGCAGTAATTGAGACAGCATGGTGTTGGCAGGAGGATTAATGGACTAGAATAGAGAATCCATAAGTAGACCCACACATGTGGTCAATTTTGATAAGGTCCCAAGGTAATTTGATGGGGAAAGAAAAGTCTTTTCAATAAATGGTGCTGGAATAACTTGATATCCACATGGGAACAAAATAAATATTAAAACTTACCTCACGCCATACATAAAAATTAACTTGTAATGGACCACAGATCTACATGTAAAAGTTACAATGATAAAATGCCTAGGAAAAAATTTAAAGTCTTTGCAAGCTTGGAGTGGACAAAGATTTTTTCAAATAGGCCACAAACTCACAAACGATGAAAGAGAAAATTGATAAATTAGACTTTATTAAAATTAAACATTTTTATTAAAATTAAACATTTTTAGTCTTCTAAGGACACCACTAATAAAAAAGACAAGGCATAGACTGGGAGACAACATTCACAATACATATATCAAACAAGGATTTTTATCTGGACTATGTTTAAAAATTGTTGCAACTTAATAATAAGAAAAAAATTGGCCGAAAAAATTGAACACAAAAGAAGATATACAAATGGCAATTAAGCACATGAAAAGTGCTCAACATCATTAGTTATCAGGGAAATGTACTTTCTTATACAGGTAAACATAAGCTTATTGTTTGACCCAGGAATCCCATTCCTAGGCAGTTACCCAAAAGAAATGAAGTGATATGTCCACACAAAGAACTGTACATAATGCTCACAGCAGCTTGTTTTATAACATTCACAACTAGAAACAACCCAATTGTCCACAAGGAGATGAATAGATAAAGTGTGTTATGTCCATACAATGGAATACTACACTGCAATAAAAAGAAAGAAACCACTTATACACACACAATGTAGGTTGTTCTCAAAAGTATTACGTTTAGGGCTTCCCTGGTGGCGCAGTGGTTAAGAATCTGCCTGCCAATGAAGGGGACACGGGTTCGAGCTCTGGTCTGGGAGAATCCCACATGCCGCGGAGCAACTAGGCCCGTGAGCCACAACTACTGAGCCTGCGCGTCTGGAGCCTGTACTCCACAACGGGAGAGGCCGGGACAGTGAGAGGCCTGCGCACCGCGATGAAGAGTGGCCCCCGCTCGCCGCAACTGGAGAAAACCCTCGCACAGAAACGAAGACCCAACACAGCCAAAAATAAAATAAATAAATTAATTAATTAAAAATAAATAAATAAAAATTTTAAAAAGTATTACGTTTAGTCAAAGAAGCCAGACACAAAAGACAACATACTGTATGATTCCATTTATATGGCATTCTAGAATGTGCATCTATGGTGACAAAAAAAACCCCACATTAATTGTTACTGGGGGCCAGGGTAGGGCTGACTGACAGCAAAGGGTACAAAGGAACTTCTGAGGGTAATGGAAATGTACTGTGTCTTGATTGTGGTGCTGGTTTCACAGGTGTATACCTTTGTCAAAACTCATCAAACCGTAGACTTTATTTTTTTTATTTTTATTTTCTACATACATACAAACACACGTTTTATTGGACAGACTATTAAGTGGCCACAGCCCACATGTTCACATACAATATGATATGTACGCACATCCCCTTTACACTGTGCAACTATAACAACTCAATGACATATTTTAAAGAATGCTTTCATTGTTATTTAAATATATATGTTCTTTTTTTAAAAACACCTTTATTGGAGTATAATTGCTTTACAATGGTGTGTTAGTTTCTGCTTTATAACAAAGTGAATCAGCTATACATATACATATATCCCCATATCTCCTCCCTCTTGTGTCTCCCTCCCTCCCACTCTCCCTATCCCACCCCTCTAGGTGGTCACAGAGCACCCAGCTGATCTCCCTGTGCTATGCAGCTGCTTCCCACTAGCTATCTATTTTACATTTGGTAGTGTATATATGTCCATGCCACTCTCTCACTTTGTCCCAGCTTACCCTTCCCCCTCCCTGTGTCCTCAAGTCCGTTCTCTAGTAGGTCTGTGTCTTTATTCCTGTCCTGCCCCTATGTTCATCAGAACCATTTTTTTTTTTTTAGATTCCATATATATGTGTTAGCATATGGTATTTGTTTTTCTCTTTCTGACTTACTTCACTCTGTATGATAGTCTCTAGGTCCATCCACCTCACTACAAATAACTCAATTTCGTTTCTTTTTATGGCTGAGTAATATTCCATTGTATATATGTGCCACATCTTCTTTATCCATTCATCTGTCAATGGACACTTAGGTTGCTTCGATGTCCTGGCTATTGTAAATAGAGCTGCAATGAACATTGTGGTACATGACTCTTTTTGAATTATTATCTTCTCAGTGTATATGCCCAGGGGTATTGGACTCAAAGGCTTCTTCCTCAATTCACTCCACAAATACTGATTGGGTTT
Organism: Eschrichtius robustus; assembly: GCF_028021215.1. NCBI lineage: Eukaryota > Metazoa > Chordata > Mammalia > Artiodactyla > Eschrichtiidae > Eschrichtius > Eschrichtius robustus. The sequence continues at coordinate 10,338,084 of NC_090826.1, read as the reverse complement.
TACCAATATGGATAGTAATAGCGAGCAGGTTGATGGTTTCACGGGGCATGGTGATTAAGCTCCTGATCTAATGGACAGGATATGCATGTTGACTGGAAGTGATTTGACATAATGTGCTATGTATGATTAATAATCTCTAATACTAATAATGTAATACTAATAATATGATGTACATGCTTATAAGCATGGGGTAAATAATGTAATGTACGATTATACATATAATGTAATATGTGCATATGGGGTATATGTACTTATTGATGTGGCAGTACAGTTATGCATGATGTACATAATAGTTTGTGATAAGATGAGCTATTAAGTTTTAATACTGACATAGTATTTAACAGCTCTGTAAATGTCCTGTAATAAAATTTCAGGGAATAGTTTAAGTAGAATTCCAGCTTTGGGTGCTGGTGGCAAAGGTTGGGGCTTCTTCCTTGAGTCTTGGGGAGGTGTGTTGTTTTCCTTTTCCGGTTTACAAGACCAGGGTAATATGATATACTACAAAGACTCTTCATTTTAGGAGATTGTTTTCAATGATGCTAGTTACTGGCATTAGTACTAGGATTAGAAGAAAGTATAAAATAGACGCTTGTTGTCCGCTAACGGTGAAGGGGTGTTCTACATGTTGTCCTCCAGTTCATGTTAGTGTTAGTAGATCTGCTACTAGCACTCAAAATAAGCATTGGCTAAGGGGTCGGAATGTTATACTTCGTTGTTTGGATGTGTGGAGTATTGGGGTAAAGGCTAAAATTAGGATTGAAAGTACTAGGGCTAGGACTCCTCCTAGTTTGTTAGGAATTGATCATAGAATTGCATATACGAATAGAAAATATCACTCTGGTTTACTGTGTGGCCCTGTGTTGATTGGGTTTGCTGGGGTATAGTTGTCGGGGTCTCCTAGTAAGTCGGGTGAGAATAGGACTAGTATTAGTGAGGCTAGAATTAGTAACAGGGTGCCTAAGATGTCTTTGTGTAATAGGGGTGGAATGGAATTTCGTCTATGTAGGACGGGATTCCCGTGGGGTTGCCGGATGCTGTTTTGTGGAGAAATAGTTAGGTGGACAGCTGTTAGTGCTGTAATGATGAAAGGGAGAATACAATGGAAGGCAAAAAATCGCGTAAGGGTTGCTTTATCTACGGAAAAGCCACCTCAGATCCATTCGACAAGAGTAATGCCAATATATGGGATTGCTGAGAGAAGGATGGTAATGACTGTTGCTCCTCAAAATGATATTTGGCCTCATGGTAGCATGTAGCCTGTGAATGCAGTGGCTATAACTGTAAACAACAGAACAATTCCAATGTTTCATGTTTCTAGAAAGGTGTAGGATCCATAATATAGGCCACGTCCTATGTGAATGTAAAGGCAGAAAAAGAATATGGAAGCTCCATTTGTATGTATGTATTGAATGATTCATCCATAGTTAACATCTTGGCAGATGTGTGTTGCTGATGAGAAGATAGTTATTGTGTCTGGTGTGTAGTGTATTGCTAGGAACAAGCCTGTTAGGAATTGTAGAATGAAACAAATACCTAAAAGAGAACCAAAATTTCATCATGAAGAGATATTTTATGAGGCTAGGAGGTCAATAAATGCATTGTTGATGATTTTTATTAGTGGGTGTGATTTTCGGATGTTGGTCATTGGTGATCTTATAGTTGAATGACAACGATGATTTTTCATGTCATTAGTCGTGGTTAGAAGCCATGTGGGAATGATGATGACATATATTGTATTTATTTTGTGTTATTTTTGTGGGTTTTCTTCAAAACCTTCACCTATTTATGGGGGCTTTGGGTTGATTGTGAGTGATGGTGTTGGGTGTGGGATTGTGTTGGATTTTGGTGGTTCATTTTTAGGCTCGATGGTGTTTTTGATTTATTTAGGAGAGATATTGGTTGTGTTTGGTTATACGATGGCTATGGCTACTGAGCATTATCCTGAAGTTTGGGTTTCTAATAAGACTGTTTTGGGGGCGTTCCTTTCAGGATTGGTAATAGAGTTTTTAATGGTGCTGTGTGTTTTAAAGGATGAAGAGGTGGAAGTTGTGTTTAAGTTTAGTGGGCTGGGAGACTGGATTATTTATGACACTGGTGATTCTGGTTTTTTTAGCAAGGAAGCTACGGGGATTGCAGCATTATATGGTTATGGTACCTGGTTGGTAATTGTTACTGGCTGGTCGCTGTTTATTGGTGTTGTGGTTATTATGGAGATTACTTGTGGTAATTAAATAAAAGCTAAGGATGAAGGTAATAAGGAATGATAGGAAATATAGTTTGATAAGGGCTTTTTGGCTTGAGACTAGCATGGAGAGCTTTAATTGAATAAGGGATGTGGGTTTTGGTAAAATATTTTCTAGTCAGATTAAGTCTTAGAGGGAGGGATGCTGATTTTTGGCTTATTGATAGGTTTAGGTAGGGAGGTAAACAGTGCATGATAGTGGGGAAATATCCTAAAAGACTAGAGAATTTGAGGGTACTTGAAGGGTAAATAAATTTTAAGTTTTGTGTGTTAAGATTAATTTCAAGTGCTAGTACAAAGCTCAGGATGGTCACTGTAAGGGCAGTTAATTTTAGGTACAGGGGACCATTGTTGGGAGGATGTTGTTGGAGATAATAAACCTGGCAAAAACACTTCCAATTAGTAGGCATTTGATGGAGTTAATTAGGGGTGGGTTGTTTTCATTTATTGAGGTTAAGGGAGAGAAGCGAGGTTGTCCTAGTAGTGCAAAGAAGATAATGCGAGCACTATAGACAGCCATGAGGGAGGTGGCAACTAGAATTATTAGCATGGCTCAGGCATTGGTATAAGACGTGTTAGCAGTTTCAGTGATCAGGTCTTTAGAGTAGAAGCCGGTGAGGAAAGGCATTCCTGTCAGTGCTAAACTTCCAATAACAAGGGCTGTTGTGGTGAAAGGTATAGCTTTGAATAGGCCTCCTATTTTTCGAATACTTTGTTCGTCGTTCAGGCTGTGAATAATAGATCTGGAGCATATGAATAACATGGCCTTTAAAAAAGCATGCGTGCAGTTGTGTAAGAATGCTAGATAGGGTTGGTTGATGCCAAGTGTTACCATTATTAGTCCTAATTGGCTTGAAGTGGAGAAAGCGACGATTTTTTTAATGCTGTTTTGGGTGAGGGTACCTATTGCTGTGAATAGGGTGGTAAGGGCTCCTAAGCATAGTGTTATTGTTTGAATAAGTTTGTTGTTTTCTGTTAAAGGGTAAAATAAAATAAGCAAGATTCCTGCTACAACTATTGTGCTTGAGTGGAGTAAGGCTGAAGCAGGAGTAGGGCCTTCTATTGCTGAGGGGATTTAGGGGTGAAGCCCAAATTGGGCTGATTTTCCAGCTGCAGCTAGTACGAGTCCTACGAGGGGGAGATTTGAGTGATCTAAGTTGAGTATAAAAATTTGTTGCAGGTCTCATGCGTTTAGGTTAAACAGTAATCATGCTATTGATACAATAAGTTCAGTATCCCCGATGCGGTTATATAGGATTGCCTGGAGAGCGGCCGTTGTTTGCTTCTGCTCTCCCGTATCACCACCCAATGAGCAGGAAAGATATAATTCCGACTCCCTCTCACCCAATAAAAAGTTGGAAGAGGTTGTTGGCAGTAACAAGAATTAGCATGGTGATGATGAAGAGGAGTAGATATTTGAAGAACAAGTTAATGTAGGGATCGGAGTATATGTATTATATTGAGAACTCCATAATGGACCATGTGACAACGCTACTGGTATGAATATTATTGAGAAGTAATCTATTTTGAAGCTAAGTGTTAATTTAAGGGTTTGAACGGTGATCCAATGTCAGTTTGAAATAACTATTTCTTGGCCTGTGTGGACAAATATTATTGTTAGAATTAAGCTGGTAATGAAAGCATATGAGACAGTATTTTTTACATATGATGAATATTTGTCGCTTTTGTAAAGATCTGTATTAGTTATTATAATTGGGATTGTTAGTATAAGCAGTGTGACCAGAATGAAAGAGGAAAATAGGTTTATTACTTTTACTTGGAGTTGCACCAGTTTTTTGATTCCTAAGACCAACGGATAACTACTATCTTTTAAAAGCTTGAAAAGCCATACTGTTAGGCATGGGAGCATGAATTAGCACTTTTTGCATACTTTCCCAGTAAATAAGAAGTTTCAGTCTTCTGTTACTAGAATCACAATCCAGTGTTTTTTTTTAAATTATATTTACAATACAGAGGGCCTAGGATGATTTTGGGGTTTAGTGACAAGAGTAGGAGGGGTAAAATACGAAGGGCTATAAGGGCATTTTCTCGTGTGAAAGAGGGTGTAATGTTAATATGGTGTGTGTATTTACCGCGTTGTGCTGTAATTAATATATAGAGAGAGTATAAGGCTGTAATTACAATGTCGGCTCCTATTAAGATAATGGTAAATTTTGATCATAAGAGGGACGATATAACTACAAATAACTCTCCGACCAGATTAATAGTTGGGGGTAAAGTTAAGTTTGTTAGGCTTGCTAGCAGTCATCAAGTGGCTATTAGTGGGAGGAAGGTTTGTAGACCTTGGGCTAAGATTATTGTTCGGCTAATGGATTCACTTGTAATTTGAGTTTGCTAGGCAGAATAGTAGAGATGATGTGAGGCCATGGGAGATTATTAAAGTGGTGGCTCCTATAAAATTTCAAGGCGTCTGGATAAGAATAGCTGCAATGACAAGTGCTATATGGCTGACGGAAGAATATGCGATAAGTGATTTTAGGTCTGTTTGGTGCAGTCAGATTGAACTGGTTATGATTATTCCTCATAGGGAAAGCATAAGAAAGGGGTATGCTATGAATTCTGTCAGTGGGTTAAGTATTGTTGTAATTCGTAATATGCCGTAGCCCCCAAGTTTTAGTAATACAGCTGCAAGGACTACAGAGCCTGCGATGGGGACTTCTACATGTGTTTTGGGTAGTCAAAGGTGGAGGCCACAGAGGGGTATATGTACCATAAAAGCTATTATGCAGGCTAGTCATATGAAGACGTTAGATCAGGAATTGGGTAATGCTTGAGTTAAATATTGGAGTACTAATAAATTTAGAGATCCCATAGTGATTTGGATATATACTAATGCTACTAGAAGTGGGAGTGACACAACTAGTGTGTAGAATACAAAATAGAGTCCTGCATTAAGGCATTCTGTCTGGTTACCTCATCGAGTGATGATAATGAGTGTAGGAACTAGTGTAGCCTCGAATATAATGTAAAATAAAATTAGTTCTGTGGCTGTAAGTGTTATGATTAAAAATGTTTGTAATATGATTACTATAGTGATGCATAGTTTTTTTTTGGGTCAGTGACTCTTTGAGAAGGTGAGATTGGCTGGCTATTAATCTTAGTGGTATGAATCATATTGTTAAGATCAATAGCAGTGTAGATGAGTTGGAAAAGAACATTAATGAGAAATTAAGGCTGTTGTCATTAAACTGATTAAGGAGAAGCTGGCTTGTGAAGCTAATTTAGTAGGTTATGGGCTGTAGTGTTAATTCAAATTATATTATTTTTTGGTAATCAAGTCAGGGGTATTAATATAATCATAGGGGCAATAAATTTTAGCATTGGAGGAGGTTAAGGCTTTGTATGTAGTCAGTGCCATAGGTGTTTGATACTATTACTAGTAAGGATAATCCGAGTGTGGCCTCACAGGCTGTGAACACTAACAGGATGATTGGTATTATTCTGGCTAAGGTGAAGTGTGAATTTAGGATCATTAGGGTTGCCATGACGAATAACGATAATATTATGCCTTCTAGACATAATAATGAGGATATTAAGTGGGATTGATATATTAGCAGTCCTACAAGAGATACTATGAAAGCTATAATAATATTTATATATACTAAAGGCACTTGGTAATTATGAATTTAGTCATAATCTAATGAGTCGACATCATTTGTTTCATTTTAAACTAAATACCATATTCAGTTCATTCTAGTCCCTTCTAAGTTCATTCATAGGCCAAGCTAATTGCCAATAATGAGATTAGGAGCAGGGCTATGGTGAGTATTGTTTTTAGATTATTTGTTTGAGTTGCTCAGGGGAGGGGCAGTAGGCGGGCAATTTCTAGGTCGAAGAGAAGAAATGTGATTGCTACTAGGAAGAATTTTATAGAAAAAGGCAAGTGGGCTGATCCTATGGGGTCAAATCCACATTCATAAGGACTTGTTTTTTCTGTATAAATATTCAACTGGGGGAGTCAGAAAGCGATGAGTATGAGCAATGAGGCTAGTGCTGTGTTTGTCAATAGGGCCAGTACTAAGTTTATTATTCTTTTTCGGGCTACACTAAAGCTAACTGATTGGAAGTCAATTGTACTAATTAATACTAAAAGAATTATGAGCCTCATCAATGGATAGATACATAAAGGAATAGTCATACAACATCTACAAAATGCCAGTATCAAGCAGTGGCTTCAAAGCCGAAGTGATGGTTGGATGTGAAGTGATATTTTAATTGGCATAGGAAACAGATAATGAGGAAGGTAGACCCAATAATTACGTGCAGTCCGTGGAATCCTGTGGCTATGAAGAAAGTTGATTCGTATACTCCGTCTGAAATTGTAAAGGATGTTTCATAGTACTCGGAGGCTTGTAGGAGTGTAAAATATACGCCTAGGGTGATTGTAATAAAAAGGGCTTGGAGTATATGCTTGCGGTTCCCCTCCATAAGGCTGTGGTGGGCTCGAGTAATAGACTCGCCAGAAGCTAGTAGCACAGAAATGTTAAGGAGCGGTACTTCTAGTGGATTTAGAGGGTGAATGCCTGTTGGCAGCCAGTACCTGCCTAATTCAGGTATAGGGGTGAGGCTTGAGTGGTAGATGGCTCAAAATAAGCCAATAAAAGAGAGGACTTCTGAGATATTAAATTGGATTATCCCATATTGAAGTCCTTTTTGGACGATTGGTATGTGATGGCCTTGGAAAGTGCTCTCTCGAATGACATCTCGTCACCACTGATACATTGTTAGAGTATTAGTTAGTAGGCCAAATATTAGTAATATTATCGAGTTGAAGTGGACTCACATGATTAGGCCCGATGTTATTTTATTTTATTTATTTTTTTATAAATTTGTTTATTTTTGGCTGCATTGGGTCTTCGTTGCTGCCCGCAGGCTTTCTCTAGTTACAGCGAGTGGGGGTCACTCTTCGTTGCAGTGCGCGGGCTTCTCATTACGGTGGCTTCTCTTGTTGCGGAGCACGAGCTCTAGGCATGCAGGCTTCAGTAGCTGTGGCACATGGGCTCAGTAGTTGTGTCTCGCGGGCTCTAGAGTGCAGGCTCAGCAGTTGTGGCACACGGGCTTAGTTGCTCCGTGGCATGTGGGATCTTCCCGGACCAGGGCTTGAACCCGTGTCCTCTGCATTGGCAGGCGGATTCCCAACCACTGTGCCACCAGGGAAGCCCCCGATGTTATTAAGAGGGCTGAAAGGGCTCTGTGAGAGGTCAAGGACTGGGGTTTACTATATGGTATGCATGGGTCTGGCGGGTCATTATGTATTATCATGTAGGTAAAGGCTTAACAAGGAGAGTAAATATATAGGCTTGAATTATAACAATGGCAAACTTGAGGACAGTAAGTAGGATAAGAATGATGAATGTAATAAAAGCTGTAGCAGTGCTGTTGCTTATTAGTGCTAGAGTTGTCCCTCCCATTAGATGGATCAACAAGTGCCCTGCTGTAATAGTGGCTGTCAATCGCATGGCTAATGTTACTGGTTGGATAAATAGGCTGATAGTCTCGATAATTACTAGTATAGGGATGAGGTGGGTGGGTATTCCTTATGGTAGGAAGGGAGCTGATGATGCTTTTGTTTTGTTATGGAAACCTGTAATCACGGTGCCGGCTCACAAGGGAACTGCCATTCCTAAATTCATTGAGAGCTGTGTGGTGGGTGCGAGTGAGTGGGGCAGCAGCCCTAGAAGGTTAGTTGACCCAGTAAATAGAATGAGTGACATTAGTATTACTGATCAAGCCTGCCCCTTGTGATTGTGGGTGCTTATTATTTGTTTGGATGTGAGTTGGACTAGTCGTTGTTGAAGAGAGATTATGCGATTATTAATTAGTCGACTTGATGTTGGAAATAAAATACTTGGAAATATAATAATTAAAATGACTACAGGGAGGCCAATTACTGTCGGGGCAATGAAAGAGGCAAATAGATTTCTGTTCATTTTGTTTCTCAAGGGGTGGACTGTTTTTGTACTTTGGTGTGTGTTGATTCTAGATTAGAGTAATGAGTGTATTTTGAGATTTTTAGTTGAAATATAATAAACAGTGCTAGAAGCATAGATAAAATGGTAATGAATCATGTTGATGTATCTAACTGTGGCATACCATTAAGGAGAGTCTTAGCTCTCAGTCTTTAATTTAAAAGGTTAACGCTACCTAGCTTCTTAATGAGCTTATAATATTGATGGGGATCATCTTTCCAAGTATTTTAATGGTACTAGTTCGAGGACGATAGTCATGAAACTATGGTTTGACCCACAAATCTCTGAACACTGTCCGTAATACAAACCTGGTCATGTTGATATTAGGGTTGTTTGATTTAGGCATCCTGGGATTGCGTCTGTTTTTAGGCCTAAGGAAGATACGGCTCATGAATGCAATACATCTTCGGAGGAAATTAGAATTCGGATTGTTATCTCTATGGGTAATACTACTCAATTGTCTACTTCTAGCAGTCATAATTCCCCTGGTTTTAAGTCTGATGTTGGGATTATATAGGAGTCGAAACTTAAATCCTCATAGTCAGTATACTCATAATTTCAATACCACTGGTAACCTATAGTTTTTAAAGTAAGGTACGGGTTATTAATCTCATCCATCATGCAGAGGATTCGTAATGATGGCAGGGCAATTAAAATCAAAATAATGGCTGGTAAAACCATTCATATGGTTTCTACTTCTTGTGCATCTATTGTGCTGTTATGTGTTAGCTTAGTTCTTAGCACTAGTGAAATAATATAAAGAACCAGAGAACTAATTAAAAAGACAATTATTAGTGTGTGGTTGTGAAAGTGTAGTAATTCTTCCATGATGGGCGATGTTGCATCTTGAAATCCTAGCTGGAAAGGATATGCCATGGAGATATAGAGGATTTCCACCTGTGACTTAACTCTGACAAAATTACATAAATTTTTACTAATACCTCATTTATAGAGAAAGACATAATGGTTATGGTGTTGGTTTGAAACCAGTAAAAGAGGGTTCAATTCCTTCCTTTCTTGATTATTTTAGATTGACGTTAGGTCGGTTCTTCAAATGTGTGATATAGTGGAGGACATCCATTTAACCACTCTAAATTTGTAGTAGTAAGTTCTACTGTTAGGACTTCTCATTTGGATGCAAATGCCTCTCAGATAATGAAAATTATTAACATGACTACTGCTATGAGCCTATTGATGAAATAGTATTTCATGTTGTATAGGCATCTGGGTAGTTGGAGTATTGTCGAGGTATGCCAGATAGACCTAAGAAATGTTGGGGGAAGAAGGTCATGATGACACCTACAAATACGATTACAAAGTGAATTTTTGCTTATGTTGAGTTGAGTATATATCCTGAGAATAGTGGGAATCAGTGCACAAACCCTCCTGTGATAGCAAAGACAGCTCCTATTGAGAGTACATAGTGAAAATGCAACTGCGTAGTTGGTATCATGAAGAACAATATCTAATGATGAGTTAGCTAGGACAATACCTGTTAACCCACCAACTGTGAAAAGGAAGAGGAAATCTAGGGCCCACATCATGGCTGGGGACCACTTACTATTATCCCCGTGAAGTGTTGCTAGTCAACTAAACACTTTTACCCCTGTTGGGATAGCAATAATTATAGTGACTGATGTAAAGTATGCTCGTGTGTCAACATCTGTACCTACTGTGGGTGTGAGACAGGGGAAGGGTTATCCATTTGTGATAGTGGATAGGAAAAACAAAACTTTAAAGCATCATTGTTTGGGGATCTTTGGCCATAAAAAAATTATCAAAATGTCCTGGAATTAAAACTGCTTCATGAAGACAGTGGTGTTGTTCCCAAAGGAAACAAAATAAATGTGTCCCTCTATCAAGTGTCACTTGGGTGTTCTGTCTGAAACATGGGAGATCAGGAGCCTATTCAGGAAGCAAGGGAACTCCTTTGGGGAATGTGATTGGTTTTCCAGCCTTAAGTCCACACTTCTCTGAAGGAGGTAAGGTCAAATCACAATGAGAAGTAAGGGTGAGGGCTGGGCAGAGTGGAGATGGGCATTCCTAGAGGGACAGTGTGAATAACCCAAATAGTCTAAAATATAGGTTTTTGTTTTGTTTTGTTTTTGTTTTTTTCTCCTGGGGAGGAGGCAGATTTAAAGACTTATCTCTGGGTTGTGTTTAGAAATTAAAGGGAGTGACTAAAAGGAAACAGTGTCATCTTTGAGGGTGTTTCCTCCCAGAAAGTTGGGATCAGTAGCACAAATTGGCATGAAAAGACTATTTCTATTCACTTTAAAAATGTTAAATGAGAAATTGTAAAAGCCACGGAACAAAGAGTATTATTAAAATGTGGGAGTCTGAGGTGGAAAGATTTGAGATGTACATTTCTTATTTTCTTTTTAACATCTTTATTGGAGTATAATTGTTTTACAATGGTGTGTTAGTTTCTGCTTTATAACAAAGTGAATCAGCTATACATATACATATATCACCATAGCTCCTCCCTCTTGCATCTCCCTCCCACCCTCCCTATCCCACCCCTCTAGGTGGTCACAAAGCACCGAGCTGATCTCCCTGTGCTATGTGGCTGCTTCCCACTAGCTATCTATTTTACATTTGGTACTGTATATATGTACATGCCACTCTCTCACTTCGTCCCAGCTTCCCCTTCCGCTTCCCTGTGTCCTCAAGCCCATTCTCTATGTCTGCGTCTTTATTCCTGTCCTGCCCCTAGGTTCTTCAGAATCTTTTTTTTTTTTTTAGAATGCATATATATGTGTTAGCATATGGTATTTGTTTTTCCCTTTCTGACTTACTTCACTCTGTATGACAGACTCTAGGTCCATCCAGCTCACTACAAATAACTCAATTTCGTTTCTTTTTATGGCTGAGTAATATTCCACTGTATATATGTGCCACATCTTCTTTATCCATTCATTTGTCAATGGACACTTAGGTTGCTTCCATGTCCTGGCTATTGTAAATAGTGCTGCAATGAACATTGTGCTACATGACTCTTTTTGAATTATGGTTTTCTCAGGGTATATGCCCAGTAGTGGGATTGCTGGGTCGTATGGTAGTTCTATGTTTAGTTTTTTAAGGAACCTCCATACTGTTCTCCATAGTGGCTGTATCAGTTTACATTCCCACCAACAGTGCAAGAGGGTTCCCTTTTCTCCACACCCTCTCCAGCATTTATTGTTTGTAGATTTTTTGATGATGGCCATTCTGACTGGTGTGAGATGATACCTCATTGTAGTTTTGATTTGCATTTCTCTAATGATTAGTGATGTTGAGCATCTTTTCATGTGTTTGTTGCCATTCTGTATATCTTCTTGGGAGAAATGTCTATTTAGGTCTTCTGCCCATTTTTGGATTGGGTTGTTTGTTTCTTTGATATTGAGCTGCATGTGTTGCTTGTAAATTTTGGAGATTAATCCTTTGTCTGTTGCTTCATTTGCAAATATTTTCTCCCATTCTGAGGGTTGTCTTTTCATCTTGTTTATGGTTTCCTCGGCTGTGCAAAATCATTTAAGTTTCATTAGGTCCTATTTGTTTATTTTTGTTTTTATTTCCATTTCTCTAGGAGCTGGGTCAAAAAGGATCTTGCTGTGATTTATGTCATAGAGTGTTCTGCCTATGTTTTCCTCTAAGAGTTTTATAGTGTCTGGCCTTACATTTAGGTCTCTAATCCATTTTGAGTTTATTTTTGTGTATGGTGTTAGGGAGTGTTCTAATTTCATTCTTTTACATGTAGCTGTCCAGTTTTCCCAGCACCATGTATTGAAGAGGCTGTCTTTTCTCCATTGTATATTCTTGCCTCCTTTATCAAAATAAGGTGACCATATGTACGTGGGTTTATCTCTGGGCTTTCTATCCTGTTCCATTGATCTATATTTCTGTTTTTGTGCCAGTACCATACTGTCTTGATTACTGTAGCTTTGTAGTATAGTCTGAAGTCAGGGAGCCTGATTCCTCCAGCTCCGTTTTTCTTTCTCAAGATTGCTTTGGCTATTAGGGGTCTTTTGTGTTTCCATACAAATTGTGCAATTTTTTGTTCTAGTTCTGTGAAAAATGCCTGTGGTAGTTTGATAGGGATTACATTGAATCTGTAGATTGCTTTGGGTAGTAGAGTCATTTTCACAATGTTGATTCTTCCAATCCAAGAACATGGTATATCTCTCCATCTATTTGTATCATCTTTACTTTCTTTCATCAGTGTCTTATAGTTTTCTGCATACAGGTCTTTGTCTCCTTAGGTAGGTTTATTCCTAGGTATTTTATTCTTTTTGTTGCAATGGTAAATGGAAGTGTTTCCTTAATTTCTCTTTCAGATATTTCATCATTACTGTATAGGAATGCAAGAGATTTCTGTGCATTAATTTTGTATCCTGCTACTTTACCAAATTCATTGATTAGCTCTAGCAGTTGTCTGGTAACATCTTTAGGATTCTCTACATATAGTATCATGTCATTTGCAAACAGTGACAGTTTTACTTCTTCTTTTCCGATTTGGATTCCTTTTATTTATTTTTCTTCTCTGATTGCTGTGGCTAACACTTCCAAAACTATGTTGAATAATAGTTGTGAGTGTGGGCAACCTCTTCTTGTTCCTGATCTTAGTGGAAATGGTTTCAGTTTTTCACCATTGAGAATAATGTTGGTTGTGGGTTTGTCATATATGACCTTTATTATGTTGAGGTAAGTTTCCCTCTATGCCTACTTTCCGGAGGATTTTTATCATAAATGGGTGTTGAATTTTGTCAGAAGCTTTTTCTGCATCTACTGGGATTATCATATGGTTTTTATCCTTCAATTTGTTAATATGGTGTATCACATTGATTGGTTTGCATATATTGAAGAATCTTTGCATTCCTGGTATAAACCCCACTTGATCATGGTGTATGATCCTTTTAATGTGCTGTTGGATTCTGTTTGCTAGTATTTTGTTGAGGATTTTTGCATCTATGTCCATCAGTGATATTGGCCTGTAGTTTTCTTTTTTTATGATATCTTTGGCTGGTTTTGGTATCAGGGTGATGGTGGCCTCTTAGAATGAGTTTGGGAGTGTTCCTCCCTCTGCTATTTTTGGAAGAGTTTGAGAAGGATAAGTGTTAGGTCTTCTCTAAATGTTTGATAGAATTCACCTGTGAAGCCATCTGGTCCTGGGCTTTTGTTTGCTGGAAGATTTTTAATCACAGTCTCAATTTCAGTGCTTGTGATTGGTCTGTTTATATTTTCTATTTCTTCCTCGTTCAGTCTCGGAAAGTTGTGCTTTTCTAAGAATTTGTCTGTTTCTTCCAGGTTGTCCATTTTATTGGCATATACTGACTTGTAGTAATCTCTCATGATCCTTTGTATTTCTGCAATATCAGTTGTTACTTCTTTTTCATTTCTAATTATTTTTATTTGAGTCTTTTCCCTTTTTTTTTTTTGAGGAGTTTGGCTAATGGTTTATCAAGTTTGTTTATCTTCTCAAAGAACCAGCTTTTAGTTTTATTAATATTTGCTATTGTGTCCTTCGTTTCTTTTTCATTTTTTTCTGAGCTGATTTTTAAGATTTCTTTCCTTCTGCGAACTTTCAGTTATTTTTGTTCTTCTTTCTCTAATTGCTTTAGGTGTAAATTTAGATTGTTTGTTTGAGACTTTTCTTGTTTCTTGAGGTAGGATTGTATTGCTATAAACTTCCCTCTTAAAACTGCTTTTGCTGCATCCATAGGTTTTGGGCCATCGTGTGTTCTTTGTCATTTTTTTCTAGGTATTTTTTGATTTCCTCTTTGATTTCTTCAGTGATCTCTTGGTTATTTAGTAGTGTATTCTTTAGCCTCCATGTGTTTGTATTTTTTATAGTTTTTCTTTCCTGTAATTGATATCTAGTTTCTTAGTGTTGTGGTCAGAAAAGGTACTTGATACTATTTCAATTTTCTTAAATTTACCAAGGCTTGATTTGTGACCCAAGATATGATCTATCCTGGAGAATGTTCCATGAGCACTTGAGAAGAAAGTGTATTTTGTTGTTTTTGGATGTAATGTCCTATAAATATCAATTAAGTCCATCTTGTTTAATGTGTCATTTAAAGCTTGTGTTTCCTTATTTATTTTCATTTTGGGTGATCTGTCCATTGGTGAAAGTGGGGTGTTGAAGTCCCCTAGTATTATTGTGTTACTGTTGATTTCCCCTTTTATGGCTGTTAGCATTTGCCTTATGTATTGAGGTGCTCCTATGTTGGGTGCATAAGTGTTTACAATTGTTTTATCTTCTTCTTGGATCGATCCCTTGATCATTAGGTAGTGTCCTTCTTTGTCTCTTGTAATAGTCTTTATTTTAAAGTCTATTTTGTCTGATATGAGAATTGCTACTCCAGCTTTCTGTTGATTTCCATTTGCATGGAATATCTTTTTCCATCCCCTCACTTTCAGTCTGTATGTGTCCCTAGATCTGAAGTGTGTCCCTTGTAGACAGCATATATATGAGTCTTGTGTTTGTATCCATTCAGGCAGTCTATGTCTTTTGGTTGGGGCATTTAATCCATTTACATTTAAGGTAATTATCGATATGTATGTTCTTATTACCATTTTCTTAATTGTTTTGGGTTTGTTATGGTAGGTCTTTTCCTTCTCTTGTGTTTCCTGCCTAGAGAAGTTCCTTTATGATTTGTTGTAAAGCTGGTTTGGTGGTGCTGAATTCTCTTAGCTTTTGCTTGTCTGTAAAGGTTTTAATTTCTCCATCAAATCTGAATGAGATCCTTGCTGGGGAGAGTAACCTTGTTTGTAGGTTTTTCTCTTTCATCACTTTAAATATGTCCTGCCACACCCTTCTGGCTTGCAGAGTTTCTGCTGAAAGATCAGCTGTTAACCTTATGGGGATTCCCTTGTATGTTATTTGTTGCTTTTCCCTTGCTGCTTCTAAATTTTTTCTTTGTATTTAATCTTTGATAGTTTGATTAATATGTGTCTTGGCGTGTTTCACCTCGGATTTATCCTGTATGGGACTCTCCATGCTTCCTGGACTTGATTATCTGTTTCCTTTCCCATATTAGGGAAGTTTTCAAGTATAATCTCTTCAAATATTTTCTCAGTCGCTTTCTCTTTCTCTTCTTCTTCTGGGACCCCTATAATTCGAATGTTGGTGCATTTAATGTTGTCCCAGAGGTCTCTGAGACTGTCTTCATTTCTTTTCATTCTTTTTTCCTTATCCTGCTCTGCAATAGTTATTTCCACTATTTTATCTTCCAGGTCACTTATCCGTTCTTCTGCCTCAGTTATTCTGCTATTGATTCCTTCTAGAGAATTTTTAATTTCATTTATTGTGTTGTTTATCATTGTTTGTTTGCTCTTTATTACTTCTAGGTCCTTGTTAAACGTTTCTTGTATTTTCTCCATTCTATTTCCAAGATTTTGGATCATCCTTTCTGTCATTACTCTGAATTCTTTTTCAGGTAGGTGCCTATTTCCTCTTCATTTGTTTGGTCTGGTGGGTTTTTACTTTGCTCCGTCATCTGCTGCGTATTTCTCTGTCTTCTCATTTTGTTTAACTTACTGTGTTTGGGGTCTCCTTTTTGCAGGCTGCAGGTTCGTTGTTCCTGTTTATTTTTAGTGTCTGCCCCCAGTAGGTAAGGTTGGTTCCGTGGGTTATGCAGGCTTCCTGGTGGAGGGGACTGCTGCTTGTGTTCTGGTGGATGAGGCTGGATCTTGTCTTTCCGGTGGGCAGGACCATGTCTGCTGGTGTGTTTTGGGGTGTCTGTGCCCTTATTATGATTTTAGGCAGCCTCTCTTCTAATGGGTGGGGTCATGTTCCTGTCTCGCTAGTTGTTTGGTATGGGGTGTCCAGCACTGGAACTTGCTGGTCGTTGAGTGGAGCTGAGTCTTAGCTTTGAGATGGAGATCTCTGGGAGAGCTCTCGCCAATTGATATTACATGGGACCAGGAGGTCTCTGGTGGCCCGATGTTCTCTCAGCTCTCTCACCTCAGAGGCTCAGGCCTGACACCCGGCCAGAGGACCAAGACCCTTTGAGCCATACGGCTCAGAAGAAAAGGGAGGAAAGAAAGAATAAATAAAATAAAGTTATTAAAATAAAAATTTATTAAAATAAAAAACGTAATAAACAAAAAAAGAAGAGAGCAACCAATCCAATAAACAAAGCCACCAATGATAACAAGCATAAAAATCAGAAACTAGTCAGTCACATACAGCAAACTCCAAGTCTACAGTTTTTCCCAAAGTCCATTGCCTCAATTTTGGTAAGATTCATTGTCTATTCAGGTATTCCACAGATGCAGGTTACCTCCAGTTGATTGTGGGGATTTAATCTGCTGCTCCTGAGGCTGCATGGAGAAATTTCCCTTTCTCTTCTTTATTTGCACAGCTCCTGGGGTTCAGCTTTGGATCTGGCCCTGCCTCTGCAGGTAGGTCGCCCTCTGGCATCTTTTGGAAAGTCTGAGGTCTTCTGCCAGCGTTCAGTAGGTGTTCTGTAGGAGTTGTTCCACATGTAGATGTATTTTTGATGTATTTGTGGAGAGGAAGGTGATCTCCACATCTTATTCCCCCGCCATCTTGAAGGTCCTCTATGAGATGTACATTTCTATGCATTCTTACTTTACATATATTAGAATTACTACTTTGGAAGGAGTTCAGTGGAAGAAATAGTTCACATTAAGTACAAAGACGCCACTCGGTACAAATAGCGTATGGAAAGTTTTTAAGTTTTTATTTAGAAATCCTAACTAGTAAAATCACAAAACTACAAAGTGTTTGAGCTATAATCTAAGTGCAGAAACTAACTACTTAAAATGTCAAGGAATAAAATTCCAAACAGTTTTTCATTAAAAAGAAAATCTGCTTCTTAAGACATTTAAAAATGTATAAACCAAAGCACACACAAAAAGTTTGGGAATAAGGTAAAACTACACTTAGAGGCAAAACCAAAGCCTTAAATCTGTTCATCTGAAAAGAAAGAAAAAGGATGACTCTTTCTGCCATCCTGAGCTGTAAGCCACCACTCAAGACCCACTGACCATGGGTAAGATGAGGGTGTCCTTAGCTGAGGTTGGTAACTCACCAGCTCTGAGGTGGTTGGCAGGGTGCTCTGACCTCAGACACTTTGTAGAACCCAGGCAGTGACTGTACATCTCTTCTTTGGTGCCTGAGGCTTTTATAGACCTTTCTAATCATTTCTTCCCTCTTCCAACAACTAACTTCCAATTGGAAAGTGATACCTGATTAGATACCAGAATATCCAGCAGGTTAATCCTGATACTTATTTATCTTTCTCCAGATTGATTGAATCAGATTTTCATTTCAGGAAAGAGAAATACTTAGGTTGGAGGGGAAGTCAAAACACATTCCTGGATTCACTCCACAAACATTGATTGAGTTTTACTAATACAGACAGTTGTAGCCCTGGGTGTGATCAGGGAAGGGATTAATCTGTTCCTGACATTGGACAGAAAAAACAGAACCTGAAAGCATCATTGTTGGGGGACCTTTGGCCATATCAATATTATCAAAACTTTCTAGAAATAAAACATCTTCACAGGGACAGTGGTGCTACCCCCAAAGAAAACAAAATAAACTTCTCCGTGTATCAAGTTGTCACTCAAGTGTTATGTTGGAATAATAGCAGATGGCGAGCCTATTCAGGGAGCAAGGGCAGTGCTTTTGGGGATGTGGTTGGTCCTCCAGGCTTAAGTCATGGCTTCTCTGATGAAGAGCAGTTCAAAATCACAGTGAGAGTGACTTCCCTGGTGGTACAGTGGTTAAAAATCTGCCTTCCAATGCAGGGGAAGTGGGTTCGATCCCTGGTTGGGGAACTAAGATCCCACATGCTGCAGGGCAACTACGCCCACGTGCCACAACTACTGAGCCCATGCACCACAACTACAGAGCCCATGCGCTCTGGAGCCTGCAAGCCAAAACTAGAGAGCCTGCGTGCCACAACAACTGAGCCCGTGTGCTCTGGAGCCCGTGCACCACAATGAAAGTTTCTGCCTGCCGCAACTAAGACCCAACACAGCCAAAAAAAAATCACAGTGAGAAATGAGAGTGGGGTCGGGCAGCGTGGAGCTGGGCATTCCTAAAGGGACCCTGTGAACGACTCAAGACAGTGTAAAATATGGTTATATTGTTTCTCAAATATGATTATATTGTTTCCCATTGTTTCCCAGATTAAAAGATTTTTCTCTGGGTGGAGTTTAGAAACTAAAGGGTTGGGCTAAGAGGAGACAGTGTCACCCTTGAGGGTGTTTCCTCCCAGAAAGATAGTATCAGACTAGCAAAATCATTTGAAAGACTAAACCTGAGAATGTGAGCAGAGGGAGAGGTGACCAGCCCTGGAAGTGAGATATTCCCAAGTCTGAGAACCACTGATGGAGGTGCTGTGGCATTTTGGGAACTTGGACCAGGGGGAGAAATAAACGTGGATCAGTCACACATAACCCCGTCCTCATCATGGCAGCTGCTACCAGAAGTTATCTTCCAGGTGCTTCCCACAGAGGATGCTTCTTAGAGGGCAAATAACACCAGCCATTTTCCAGGGGCCTTGGATGTGGAACCATAATCCAATTGGCCCCTTTCCAAGTGTATTTTGATAATTACTGTTTCCTCAAACTTAGGTAAGTTCAGTACAGATTCTGATCAAGGTGACGCCATTAGGCACAGAAATAGAATTCTGTTTCCCCTTCATATTAAGCACTGTTCACAAATACCAACACTTTTCCCACACAAAATTCAGAAGTTATATTTGATGTTTAATGGTCTGCCATGTTCAGGGATGTCTCCCACCCTGGACTGGATCACATGGAGATATATTGAAGTTCAGGACCCTAAGAAAGTGAGACCCTCCCTCTATCCCCAGGATTTATTATGCGTCTCTCTCCCCGCTCTATTCAATGTGATGCCCAAATGATTTTTATATACCACTGGTCACCAAGACTAGGATTCTTTGAAGAGTGTTCTCCATCTTGATAACTTTCTGGAAGATTCTTTTCACCACATTTCTAACCCTGGTAGGGCCTTTGCATAAAATTGGGTTAAACTGAATTGCACTCAATAGACATTTTAACTCCCAGGCCACCAAACACCTTTATTAATAAGCTGCAATAGAGTGAGATTAGTAACAATGATAATCATCAACATCTCTGTTTATTGAACACAAACTGGGTGAGCAATGGTGCCAGTACATTTTTTTAACACTACCTCAAATAACCTTCACAGAAAACGTAAAGTTCTCTGCTTTTTTCCCCAATTGTTAGGTTGGTGGATTCGGGGCTGGCCTTGGGAGAGGAACCTGCCCACTTCCACCCAGTGAATAACTGGTAGATTCCCTCAGGTGAGGGGTTCAGAAGGTCACCGGAATTGTCAGACAACCTAAGTGTTAGGAAGGACTGACAGACAGACTTCACGTGATGTCAGTGGAAATGGGAAAACTGCAGACTCCAAGCTGGGGATGTTTCTGTGGGATCCCAGCTTCCATGACATCCAACTAGGTAGGAAGGGTCAAAGCGTTGGAATGTTCTAGAAGTTATAAAAGCCCAGCAACCTCCCTTCCCCCGAGGGTGGGGACCACCTCTGTCCTCCTTCACTGAGAGCCTATTTGGTCTGGGGACACACTGGGTTTCTAGGAGGAGGGAGCACGTGTGCACAGAGGTGCCATCCTTCCTGCCCAATTCTGGGTCAGCAGGACTCCCAGTGTCTGGTGAGAAGCCTGGGTTTGGCATTTCTAGCCTTTCCTGATTCCCTGTTCTCATGACCTCATTTGCTGCCCAGGTCAGAGCAGCTCTCTGAGCCCACCAGGGGGACATCCTGATCCCCTTCTCCAGTCAAAGGGTCTCAAGTGAGATTCCAAAACATCTGCTCCTGGGTCCCTGCTTTGGGTTTTAGAATATTTCTGTGCATCCAGTTCCCTCTCCCAGCATGAACTGACTCAGTAGCCCTCTCTTTCTGCAGCCCACCAACATCACCTCTCCTGGAACCTGAAGCCTGGCTTCAATGTTGGGACACCTTTCCACTGGGATCAGCAGAAATCAAGGAGTTCTTCTCAAGTTCTACTGAGCGATTATGGAAATATGACTAACCCCAAGGCATAGGGTTTCCCTGCTGCACTTCTGGGTCAACTGAAGCACCCAGGAACGCTGGAGGTTGACCCCTCCTGGGTTACAGAGGTGGACCCTGACTCCTCTGGTCTTCCTGGAGGTGACAGCTGATGGGAGACCCTGGGGACCAGTCCCCTACAGAGGCTCTCCCCTCTGTGGCTCTCTTGAGCCAGTCCTTGAGCTGACAAAGTTCTCCTCAGGCCCAGTAAGCCTTTTTTCTTTCCCAAGTTAGATCTCTGCTGGCCCTGAAATGTCTTGCCCTCTGTGCCTTTTAAAATGTCCAGGTCCCTGTGTTGACCCTCCTTGCCCCCTCCAGTACTTAACAAGGTCTGGCTACACTTTAGATCCACTATCTTGCTATAAACAAGGAGCTGTTGATCTTTCTTCCTCACCAATAAAGATTTGATGATGACATCACCCTGAGTCCAGACAATCCCAAAGGACAGGCTTGTAGATACATGGTGGGTGGGGAAGATGTCTGTGACTCTCACCCGGCGGGATTGGGCCACAGAGAATGAAGGAAGGAAGAAGTGTTACTGAGTCAAAGCTCATACTGCTCACTGCATGACAGGCTAGAAAATTGAGAGACAAGTTGCTGCGGCAAGGAATAGTGGCTTTATTGGGAAAGCTGGCTGACAGAGAAGATGGTGGACTCATGTCCCAAAGAACCAACTTGCCTGAGTTAGAATTCAGGCTTCTTTTATATTAAGGGGAGGCAGTAAAGTCGAACATTTCCTGGTTCTGTTCAGACTCTGGAGGGGATGTATTAATTTCTTCCTTCCTGTAGTCATTCACAGGTGGGCCTGGTCAGGATGTTTTCTGTGAGCTAAACAAATGTATTTTAGCTTAATGCTCACTACCTGGGAGACAGGGTTCCCAGAGATGTGCCATTATGTATAATTTAAGTTTATAGGCAACATCGCTTTAGTGATTCACTTGTAATAGAATACAAAGCTTCCACCCTGTTACAGAGGGACAAGAGGTGGGAATGTCCATAGGAGCTGGTGTGTTGCCCAGAATAAGGGGGAAGGAGGGAAATCACAGACAACCTGGAGACCATGTCCTCTGGCTGTCACAGAGCTGTGTCCTTTCAAGTCTTGGGACGTGTCTAGATCACTGGGGGTCACTGCGGGCCTGGATTTGCGGCTGTGAGTTCCCAATGAACTGGATTTGCTTGCCCTGACCTGCATTAGGCTCCAGTGGCTGCCCCCACCCCCTGCCCAAGGGCATGGAGTCTGGCCAATGGACAGTCTGGAAAGAGAGAGAGTGAATAGCATCCATTGTGGATGCAAAGACGAGGGGCAGGTTAGTTGGGAAGTGGAGGGTCCCCATCTTGGCATTTAGGCCAGGAAAGGACGCTCTTTGGAAATTTTTCAGTTTAATCTCCTTACTCATCACAGCCTCCAGACTTTGAGAATTGTGCTTTTTAGGAGGATGTCTTTCTCATCCAAGTGACACAAGATTGCCTACTTTGATCCGTAGAACAGTCATGGGAGATGAAAGTCAAACCAAGACCTATTGGCTGCCTGGCACAAATGAAGGGGGAGCACAGTGGCCTCAGGGGCACTGGCTTCCTTTTGTGGGAAAAATCTTCTAATGTCAGAGTTGAGGACTTGCAGAACCCCCTGCGGGCAGGGGATCTGTGGACAAGTTCCCTGGGATGTCCCCAACACACGTGACACCCCCTAGTACTCAATATCCAATAATGCCCCCTCATACCTCTCTCCTTGATTCATTTAAAGATTTTATTTATTCTTTTTATAACTGAAAATGTGTACTGTTTGGACCTATATCATCCCATTTCTCCCTTCTCCAGCCCCTAGCAACCACCATCATATTCTGTTTCTGAGAAATTTCTTTTCTTTTCTTTCTTTCTTTTTTTTAGATTGTACTTGTAAGTGATACCATATGGTATTTGCCTTTCTCTCTCTGGCTTACTTCTCTTAGCATAAAATCCTCCAGGTCCAAACATAATTTTACAAATGGCAGGATTTCCTTCTTTTTATGGCTGAATAATATACCATTATGTATATACACCACTTTTTCTTTATCCATTCATCCATCAAAGGACATTTAGGTTGTATCCATATCTTGGCTATTGTGAATAATGCTGCAGTGAACATGGGTGTTCAGATATCTCTTCAAGTATCTAATACACCCACAGTGACTATAGCTATTAATATAATATTGTATAGCTGAAATTTGCTGACAGTGGATCTTAAGCATTCTCATCCCCCCCAACACACACACACACAAAGAGTCAACTATGTGGTGATGGATATCTTAATTATCCTGATCTTGGTAATCATTTCACAATGTATATGTATATCACATCATCACATTGCACATTTGATATATCTACAATTATATTTGTCAATTATTACTCAATTAGAAAAATGCATTTACTGAGTATCTAGGGTGTGCCATCTGCTATGCTGGGTGATGGGGAAACAGCCAATGAATATAACGTGGTCCTACTCTCATGTTATCCCGTATATACAAACCTTACATTCTATGGAGGCAGACAAAAAAAACCACATAATCAGAAAAATAAATTTAATACAGGCAGACCTGTACCTAGACTATAGTAGTTCAGAATGAACCCCTCCGCCCCCAAATGTGCTACTTTGGTATGCATATTATTTTGAGCTGTAGGCAATCAAGACCCAGCAGACTGAAACAAACAAAGAAAACCTTTTACCTCTCTCTGAACTACCTAAATAAATTTAGAAGGGGGGCCTGGGCCAGAGAGAGAGCTATTACCAAGAGATAACTTTATCTGAATGAAGTATCTATATGGCAGGACAACTATCTAATTATCAAACATCTGCTCTTCTGGTAGTCACCCTCCTGAAGCCCAGGCCCCCTCTCCCATTCCGTGTCCTGAGATCACACATAAGCCTCAACTGCTTGGCTTCTCCTTGGTCTTACTGTGCTTGTGGGATGCCTGAACATTCCCATTTAAACTTCTTTTTTTCTCCTGTTAATCTGTCCTATGTCAACTTGATTATTAGACCAGTTGAAGAACCTATAAGGGTAGAGGAAACATGTTTCCTCCCCAACAATGATAAAAATGAAAGTGCAAACTGAAACTACAACCCAATCTTAATAATCAAAAAGAAAAACTATGGTTATCCTGTGGCCTTTAAAAAATTTAAGAACTTTCTTGCTGTGGTTATAAATATATAGGTAAATGAAAACTAGTACTTAGTACACTGTAATTTAAAACATGTAGAGCTAAAGTATTTTGTTTCTTTGTGAGAAAATTACCAAGAGTAGTGTGAAAGGGTGACTGCCTTCTTCTTATGGCATAACTGATGACAGGGAGCCAACATCTCTTCTATGCTTTGGAAATTGTCATCCTCCTTTCTAAGTCTGGATCAGCCTCCCACATTTGGTCTTTCGTCCATCTGATATCATGGGTTCTGTGAGTGTGAAGGACAACTATTCCTTAAAAGGCTAAATTCCCTAATGACTTTCAGGGAAAGTCTTTTAAAGACAGGAGACTGTTGTGGGGTGGATGATTAGCTCCTGGACATTCTTCTGATTGGCTGATGGTGATGTAATTGGGAGTCAGCATCATCAACCTTCTGGTTCCAACTGGTCTGTGGTGTATATGCTTGTGGTCTGGATACAATTAACTTCTTCCACCTGATGGGAGGTTCTGTATCTGCAAAACAGCTCAAAGGCTATGGCTCAGAATATTATCTATAGCTTGTGAGGAAGAACTAAATGTTCTTTACTTTGTTTAATGGCTAAAGTATTATTATTTTGTCTTGCTTGACTGTTTTCCTTTGTTTCTGCATTTTCTCATATTTTGTTATTCAATTTATTCTTTGTAACTTGGGGAAGTCCTAGGAGGCTAAAGATTTTCTACAAACAAGAGGCAGGAGGAGAATATGGTGGGGATCTGCCCCAGGAAGGCCCCAGAGAGTCCTGCTTGGTTACACTTTCATGTACAATTTATAGGTACAAATAGAACACAAGTGCTATTTCTTCCATGTCCAACTTACTTATGTTATCAGTAGCCTGCTAATGTTGACTTTCCCCAAATTTGCATTGCAGTGCAAAATAACATTTGGCTATAAACTGATGTTAAAATGTTCCATGCACCTGCAGTTATAGACATTTACTGCCTCACCAGGCTTCTTGTTCAGTTGTGGGACCACAAGGTGATAGAGACACAGTCCCTTCCCTTTATGAGATAATCTCTAACAGATAAGATTGTCAAGATAGAAAAATAATTGTAATACATAACTTTTTCATATGATCCAGCAATCTTGCTCCTTGGTATCTACCCAAATGAGTTGAAAACTTATGTCCACACCATTGTGCACACCGATACTCATGGTGGCAAACCAAGAAAGCAACCAAGATGTTGTTCAGTAGATGACTAAATAAGCTCTGGTATGTTCAGACAATGGAATGTTATCAAAACATGAAAAGACATGGAGGAAACTTACATGTATATCATTAACTGAGAAGCCAATCTGAAAAGGCTACATACTGGATGATTCCAATTATATAACATTTTGGAAAAAGCAAAGCTCTGGGGAAATAAAAAATATAAGTGGTTGCCAGGGTTGCAGGAATGGAAAGATAAATAGCAGAGTAAAGAGGATTTTTACGGCAGTAAAACTACTCTGTAGGGTATACAATTATATATTTGCCAAAACTCAGAGAATACACAACACCAAGGGTGAACCTTAGTGTAAACTGCGAAATTTGGGTGATAATGATGTCTCAATGTAGATTCATGATTTATAATAAATCTACTCTGGTGGAGATGTTGATAGATAGAGTGGCTGTGCATATGGTGGGGGCACGAGTTAAATGGGAACTCTCTGTACTTTCTGCTGTTTCACTATGAATCAAAAACTGCTCTAAAAATTAAAATCTGGGGCTTCCCTGGTGTCGCAGTGGTTGGGAGTCCACCTGCCAGTACAGGGGACAGAGGTTCGATCCCTGGTCCGGGAGGATCCCACATGCCGCGGAGCAACTAGGCTTGTGCGCCACAACTACTGAGCCTGCGCTCTGGAGCCTGCGAGCCACAGCTGCTGAGCCCGCGTGCCACAACCGCTGAAGCCTGTGCGCCTAGAGCCCGTGCTCTGCGACAGGAGAGGCCGCCGCAGTGAGGGGCCCATGCACCGCAGCGAGGAGTGGCCCCCGCTCGCCGCAGCTAGAGGGAGCCTGCGTGAAGCAACGAAGACCCAACGCAGTCAAAAATAAATAAATAAATAATAAAAATTTAAAATAAAAAATAAATAAATAAAATCTACTATTATAAATATAATTGTAATCCTTCTAGCTCTAAAATTTTATTATTTTAAATGTGTTCTAAAGGAGAAAAAATTAATGCTCATTGTTTGTTTTTGGCTGCGTCAGGGTTTAGTTGCGGCACTTGGGATCTTCCTTGAGGCACGTGGGATCTTTCATTGCAGCACAGGCTCTTTGTTGTGGCGCATGGGCTTCTCTGTAGTTGTGGTGTGCAGGTTTTCTCTCTCTAGTAGTGGCCCATGGGCTTAGTTGCCCTGCGGCATGTGGGATCTTAGTTCCCCGACCAGGGATCCAACCCGTGTCCCCTGAATTGGAAGGAGGATTCTTTACCACTGGACCACCAGGGAAGTCCCAATGCTCATTGATTTTTAAAATCAGTTTTTAAGTCCTATTTGTTTTGAGACTCCAAACCAAGTTAAACATTTTTTTAAAACCCACATGCATTCTTTAAAATACTAAATTTCCTTTACAGTTTTATAAGAACATTTATATCTTTAATATTTAAATGAATCACAGCACAATTATTTAGTCAACTAGCATTTACATAACAGCAGATTTTTAAAAAAATACTGAACTGTGCTGTCCTGTCTGCCAAACAGGCCAAATTTATATCCTCTGGCCTGATCAACCAGCAGGTGGCCTACGAGACTTGAGGCTCAGAATGTCTATAACTAGAGATGAATCCAATCACTCCTATGTCCATGCCCAACCCTCCCTGCACTGGCTACTAGAGCAGCTTGGTAAATAATGACTCATTGGTGGCCACATGTAAATGCTGAGACACATTTCATGTCCTGGGTTTGTTCTCCCTGTTGTAAGGAATAGAGGGTAAGCTAGAGGGATAGAGAATCCTGGGGGCTTCTGCTATGAAGGAAAAAACTCATTTAATAATGTCTTACTGTTTGCTAGGTTGGGTGCCAAGTCCACAAGTGCATCATCTCATTGGATCCTACAAAACTCCCAGAAACTAGGTTTGTAACATTGTCTTTCTTTCACAAGAAAACTGAGCTTTTACCTAAGGTCTCCCCAACCCTATATCCTCTCCCTTACTGAGTCAACAACACCAGCCCCTGAATCCTCAGCAGGGAGCTTTGCTGTGAATGCCCTTTGCTAAGTCACTATGATGGTTAAATTTTTTGTGTATGAATATTGCTGTGCAAAAAAATGATGGTAAAAAATGAATTTTGGATGAGGGTGTTTCTGGAAGAAATTAACACTGGAAACAGTAGACTGAGTGAAGAGATCTGCCCTCATCAATGTGGGTGGGCATCATGCAATCCTTGGATTCTGAATGAAACAAGGAGGGCAAATTCTCTTCTTCTCTCTCTTCTTACCCATGAACATCAAAGCTTCTGTCTCTCAAGCTTCCATACTGTGAAACTTAAACCAGTGGTCCCCTGGTTCTCAGGTCTTTGGCCTCAGACTTGGAGTAACACCATCAGCTTACCTCATTCTCAGTCTTAATCCTCTGTCTGAGTTATACCACTGGCTTTGTTGACTCTCTAGTTTACAGACAGCAGGCTTTGGGACTTCTCAGCCTCTGTAATCATGCAAGCCCATTCCCATAATAAATCTCCTTTAATATATATACAGGTGACCCTGGAAAACACTGGTTTGAAATGGTCAGATTCACTTACACACAGAGTCTTTCAAGAGTAAATATAGTTCTACAGGATCTAGTTAGTGGAACCAAGGATGTGGAAATGAGGATACGGAGGGCAGACGATAAGCTATATGGGGATTTTTCAACTGAGAAGGGGGTGGTAACCCTCACTGACACATTGCTCAACAATCAGATGTACCCTACTGGTTACTCAGGAGAACCCTGACAAATACAGTCTTACCACAGGCAAGGAGGTCACATACACCCACAAGTGTTTTGTTATACATTATACATCCTGATTATCTGATGGCAAAACATGCTATTCTAGTCTTCCCTAATGGTGAGAAATAGGAGGTTTTATGGGAATAAATTCAGTCTCTCATTAATATAATCTAGCCCCTGAAAGGATATAATTTTTTAAAAATGAATTTATTTATTTATTTATTTTTGGCTGTTTTGGACCTTTGTTGCTGCTCTCGGGCTTTCTCTAGTTGCAGTGAGTGGGGCTTCTCATTGTGGTGGCTTCTCTTGCTGTGGAGCATGGGCTCTAGGCACACAGGCTTCAATAGTTGTGGCACACGGGCTCAGTAGTTATGGCTCGCAGGCTCTCGAGTGCAGGCTCAGTAGTTGTGGCGCACAGGCTTAGTTGCTCCGCGGCATGTGGGATCTTCCCAGACCAGGCTCGAACCCGTGTCCCCTGCATTGGCAGGCAGATTCTTAACCACTGCACCACCAGGGAAGTCCTGAAAGGATATAATTTTTAATGAGGTATAAAAACACTAAAACCATGTTACATGCCTGTATGATTTTAGTAGTTTGCTAAAAGAAATTTGTATAACTTCCCTGATCCAACTAGATTAATTCAGGAAGGACCATTACTCACCATGGGTCCAGAGGTTCAGCTTATCTGCAGTGTGGATGACCCCTTCCAGAACTGGGAGCCATGCCTTGTGCAGTAAAGCCCATTCCCCCTACACTGAAAAGTCAAGAACTGAGACTTATGGACCCACCAGGAGGACCATGAGGACTGCTCACGTCCAGGGTCATGGCCTGAGCCAGCAGTGAGGGCCCTGCCAAGAGCTCTTCACTCCAGTGGCTCACTGACCACTGAGTATGTTCCTCTTTGTGTGTATTAACCCACAGAACAGCCACAGAAATAAGCAAGGAAGTAAGAGATGCCCCAGACTAAAGAACTGGCGGGAATGGTAAGATTAGAGATCATAGACAATTCAGAGCCATTTTTTTCTTCCATCAGTATCTGGAGATTCCTGCAGTATAAACTGAGAAATCAGGATAATACAGCATGGAGAGCAGCAGTCAGTTTACACTGAGAGTCTCTTTATTTCCGACCATTCGTTTACAGCCATCTACCCAGGGATAACTCCAACACATGGGTCTCAAGACTCAATCCACCTCCAGAAATTTAGGTTCATATTTCTAACTCTATAAGACACATTTCCCCAAAAGGCCTATTACCTGTCAGAGTCAACTTTTCCCTCTGCATTCCTGCACCCTCCCTTAATCACTTTTTCTTCTCCCATTCACACTGAGCAGATGTCTGAAACCATGGGTCTGTTTTCCCTTCATGATGGAACTATGTCCTAGATATCAGTTTCCAAGTGCTCAGAAGAAAGCTTTTAGATGCACCCAAGTAGTTAGGGGTATTTCAGAGGTATATGATGGGCTGGGGATGATAGAATATGTTATCTCCACAGTGCAGACAGGGGCTGGAACTAATCCAGATGATCCTGGGACGTCCTAAGACTCTCAGAATCTCAAACAGTTCAGCCTGACACTGGGCAAATCTTCCCAGTTGGAGGATCCCCTGAGAGCTGTAACTCTCCTGAGGGACAGGATACAGCTCTTGACTTAAACTGGGCAGCCCGGAGGTGTGTCGCAGCAGCTTCTCCATGATGGCCATGGAGATGAGGTTTCCACGCAGGCTGAAGCACATGAGCTGAGAGCAGTGGCTCAGGGATTGCAAGATGGCTTCGAGGTGAGAGTCCCTGATCCCACATTGCTCTAAATATAGTTCCTGGAGGGTGGCTGCAACTTTCTCCAACAGAACTGGGAGGAGCTCAGGACTAGAGTAGGTCAGGGTGATGCCACTCAGATCCAGGCCCTTTAGCTGACTGATGTTCGGACACTGGGACAGATGGCTCAAGTCTGAATCCGAAAGGAGGCAGTGAGTTATTGCAAGGTTGTCTAAGGGGGTCATCAGGCACCTGGGGAGAAACAGAGCAATTAGGTCTTAGAAACCGATGTGGAAGTTGACCTCAAGTAGGGAGACATTGATTTGCCCAAGCCCAAGGTTAGTCTGATCATCTGATAACCATCAGTACCCAGAATGCCCAGTCTCATTTTAACCTGAGTCCTTTCACCTTCCTGTGTGAAAGCTCTCTTTCCTCATCAGTCAAGCAGAGAAAAACTTACTACACTTCTTATGAGGATGAATGAAGATAATGGAGTACACTAGAACACGCTCAGGGGAGAGCCTGACACCTTGTCTCAGTAAAGAGTGGGCATCACTGAATTTTAATAGTAAGATACATACATAAAATGCTTCCTACTCAGGTTTCCTTCAGCCCATGTTTGGGCCACAGGCACGCATATCTCAGGCCAGGTAAGCCTTCTGGGTGACATGCATAGTGGACCAACCAGGGCAAGATCTCACGACATCAACTGAGGTTGCCAGTCTGCAGGGGCTCAGTTACATTCCTGCATCATCTGCAAACCATCTACCAATTTTTATTCTGCTTAAGGCTCCTGCTCTACTATGATCATCTCAAGAATCACACATTATCCATATATTAATTACCTTATCAGGAGCAAAAAACAACCTTTTACAAACAGGGAATTTGAGACAGGCTCATTGTGTTCACAACACTGGTGAGCACAGAGCTTCCATTTAGAAATGCTCAGCCCTGATGGAGTTTTCCCTCTTCAATGCCCCCTTCCCTTAGTTATTTTCCTAATTCATCTAAACCAAGATATCTCTTCCTAAAGAAGAAATCATATACCCACACCACTAGATCCTAACCCCTAGTCTATAGCTTCCTAGCAGGGTGTCCCTTTCTAGAAGCTCTATCCCAGTTTGGGCCCCTACCTTGATTTGGGTGGTTATGTGATACCACAGTTCAGGATAGAGAAGCAAAAGGGACAGTGTTTTTGATATTCTAGTGTTGTGTTCACTGTTACCTGGCCAATGGTGCACACTCACCTGAGTATCTGGTCCAGGCATCCTTCAAGGTAGGAGGGAGATTCCAGATGGAGATTCCGGAGGTGGTGCAGCCTGAGGTACTGAGAGGTAATCTGGGCAAAGTGCTGCTGTTCCTGCTCCCCAGGTGCAGACAGGTGGATGTGGGAGAGAAGGAGTCTCTGCACTTTATTCATCTGGCCCAGGAGAGGAGCAAACATGGCCAGGGTGGACAGATGCCAGGCGCAATTCACTTGCACCTCCTGGATACAGTCCAACTGTACCATACTCAGGACCTTCATAGTATTTTCCATGGGAAATGAAAGAATCCTCAGCTTCTTACAGCACAGGTGTACGGAAGCTTTTCTCTGCTCTACCCACCTGATGAGGTAGGTGAGGAATCCATCCAGGGTCCTTTCCTTGAGATGAAGTTCTATGAATACCTCCAAGGGAGCCACGGGCTGTTTTGCCCTTGACCTGTCCTCAGCCACTTGTGCCATCAGTGAGCTCGAACATCCATGGGCCCTGTCTCCAGACCACATTCTCCAGAAGTCCTGGCTGGTATTCCTTAAATCCAGCACCCGCAGTTTGCACCTCCTGTGGGAAAACAGCAGATTGGCAGCTATGGTTTAAGATCCACACAAAATGAAAGCACAGTCTCAGAATTTAGGCAACATTCAGACTTCCCACCTGAGCTTTTACTTCACATCCCTGACATCACCTGCTGTCTTGCCCTCTTCTTCCCTCTCTGCCTCACATTCCTCCATCTCCTTTCCCCTTCCATCCTTCCTGGCTTTCTACACCTATTACCCTTACGCATCCCTGGCTGAGAGATGTACTTTCAGGCTCCCCTGCATCTTATGCACTCATACACTGCTGGAAGGCATTTCCCAAAATGAGCTCGTCAATGGCCAAGTCTCTGTGTTTCTTCATTGGCAACATCAGTAGCCTCTGTTCCATCCCTTGCCCATCCACTCTCCTGACTTCAGCTTTCTCTTCAGGGCTGCCCAAAACCTTACTACCTTGATCAGACTCACCTGGGATGATCTTTCTGTGCAAGCAGGATATCAAGCCCATCCAGCACTGCTTGTAAGGTTCCCAGATGAGACATCTTCATCAGGCCCCCCAGAGGCAGGCGGACAAAGGGCCAGGCTTGCACCATGGCCTTCAGGGTCTCACTGTATCTCCCATAGAAGGCCTCCATGAACAGTGGGGGGAAGAGCTCTGTGGGCAGATCCTTCAGAGCCGTGATGGCCGAGGCCTCATCCCTCAGCAAGCTCATTCCCGCCAGGTCCAGGAGTCTCAGGGGGTTCTGGACACTCATCGTGACTCTGCTCCTAAAGGAATCCTGTGGAAACTTGCAGGGAACAAGGAATCTTTCTCAGGTTAAGCATGATCACCCATTACTCAGTCTCCCCACCCTTCAGAAGAACCAACTCAGAGCCAAAGTCACTGCTCTAGCAGTGGTGGAAGAGCCTCAGTTTAGCAGAATTCCACTCTGGGCTCAGTGGGCCCAAAGCCATAGCTCTGCCCCTATGGGCACCAGAACAAGCTTCTCACAAGTACCAAGGAGGAAGAAACCCAACCACTCGTCCATCCATTTCCATTCACTGCTTTGCTCAATTAGGTTGCACTGGAAAGTGGGTACCATGAGCCTGAAGGCTGACCCCAGTCTTTTTTGGGGAAAACCTTTCAGACCACCACTTAGGGCCCTAAAACTATGGGAATAGGAGCATCTTGTGGCCCAACACAGACTCCAATCTCAGTTTCCACAGCTAACTGCACTGGGAAAGATGAAGCAGATATGCCTAAAATGAATGCCATTTGTGCAAACTAAATCTTTTTCTTTTTTTTTTTTTTTAATCTTTTGGCCACACCACAGGGCATAGGGATCTTAGTTCCCCAACCAGGGATTGAACCCGTGCCCCCTGCATTGGGGGCGTGGAGTCTTAACCACTGGACCACCAGGGAAGTCCCTGTCCAAAGTAAAGCTTTTTAATGTAAAACAATAAAATTCCAAACAGATGTTTTCATTAAAAAATAAAATCTGGTTGGTTAAGATATTTTTAAATGATATAAACCAAAGTACAAATCAAGATGTTTGGGATTAAGGCAAAATTACACTTAGAGGCAAAATCAAAGCCTTACATTTGTACATCTGAAAAGAAAGAAAATCTCCCTGCCATCCATAGCTGCATGCCACCATTCAAAGCCTGCTGACCATAGATAAGATGAGAGTGCCTTTAGCTGAGGTCTGTCACTTACCAGCTCTGATGTGGCAGGGTGCTCAGACCTCAGATGGGGTGGAGAACCCAGGCAGTGACTCCAGAGAAAGAAGTTTCTGCATATCATCTTTGGTGCCTGAGGCTTTTATAGGCCTTTTTAATCACATCTTCCCCCTTTGCAACTACTACCATCCAATCAGAAAGCGATGCCTGATTAGATTCCAGACCGTCCATCATGTTAATCCTGATTGGATCTTTGCCTATAACCAGATGAACTGATTGAATCTGGTATTCATTCAGGAGGGAATAAATGGGGGGAGGGGATTCAAGGACTCAATCATTGATTCACTGCACAAACATTGATTGAGTTTTACTAATAGGGTCAGTTATAGCCTTGGGTGTGAGACAGGGAAGAGATTATTGGTTCCTGACATTGGAAAGATAAAACAAAACTTGAAAGCATCATTGTTGGGGAATCTTTGGCCAGATCAACTTAATCAAAATGTCCCACAATTAAAGCGACTTCAAAAACACGTTGGGGTCATTCGCAAAGGAAACAACATAAACTCCTATCTGTATCAAGTTGTCACTTAGATTTTACATCAGAAACATAGCAGATCATGAGCCTATTCAGGGAGCAAGGGAAATGCAATTGGAGATGTTCATGGTCCCCCGGGCTAAAGTCAGGGCTCCTCTGGAAGAAGTCAGGTCAAAATCACAATAAGGAGTAAGGATGGGGACTGAGCAGTGTGGAGTAGGCCATTCCTAAAGGCACCATTTGAATGACCCAAACAGTGTGAAATATTTTTTTTTTCTCTTGGGGAAGAGGGAGACTAAAAGACTTTTCTCTTGGTGGAGTTTAGAAATTAAAAAGGGAAACAGTGTCAAGTTTGGGGTGTTTCCTTCCAGAAAGATGAGATCAGCACAGCAAACTGGCATGAAAAGACTAAATCTGAGAACGTGAGCAGAGGGAGAGGCTGTGAACCCTGGGAAGTCAGGCATTTCCAAGACTGAGAGCCACTGAGCGTGGGCACTGTGGGCTGTTTGGGAACTTGGACCCAGGGGGAGACATGAATGTGGATAAGTTGCACCAAACCCTGTCCTCATCATGGCAGCTGCTACCAATAAACATTTTCTTTTAGGTTCTTCCCACAGAGGACGATCCCCGATGGCAATTAGCCACAGCCTTTGTCCAGGACCTTTGGCAGCTGAACCACTACCCCATTGGCTCCTGTCCAAGTGTATTCTGATAATTACTATTTCCTCAAAATTAAGAAAGTTCAACACAAGTTCTGATCAAAGTGACACCATTAGGCACAGAAATAAAATTTTGTTCTTCTCATATTAAGCACTGTTCAAAAATACTAACACCTTTCCCTACAAAGTTCAGAAGCTACATTTGGTGTTTAATGATCTGCCACAGTCAGGGATGACTCCCACCTTGGGTTTCATCACATGGAGATTTTTTTGCAGTTTCAGGATGCAAAGGAAGTGTGACCCTCCCTCCACCCCTAAGACTTCTTCTTGCCTTCCTTTCCTCCATTCACTGTGATGTCCAAGTAATTCAATTATAAAACTGCCAAAGAAGGCTAGGAGATTTGAAGAGTGTTCTCCACCTTGGTATCTTTCTGGAAGATTCCTTTCACCACATTTCTGCTATGGGTATAAATAGCCTTTGCATAAAATTGGGGTAAACTGGATTGCACTCAATAGACATTTTAACTCCCAGACCACCAAACCCCTTTATTTTTTTTTTATTATTTTTTTTTTTATAAATTTATTTATTTATTTTTGGCTGTGTTGGGTCTTCGTTTCCGTGCGAGGGCTTTCTCTAGTGGCGGCGAGCGGGGGCCACTCTTCATCGCATTGCGCGGTCCTCTCACTATCGCGGCCTCTCATGTTGCGGAGCACAGGCTCCAGACGCGCAGGCTCAGTAGTTGTGGCTCACGGGCCCAGTTGCTCCGCGGCATGTGGGATCTTCCCAGACCAGGGCTCGAACCCGTGTCCCCTGCATTGGCAGGCAGATTCTCAACCGCTGCGCCACCAGGGAAGCCCCAAACCCCTTTATTAATAAGCTGCAATAGAGTGAGATCAATAACAATGATAATCATAAACCTCTCTGTTTATTGAACACAATGTGGTGAGCAATGGTCTCAGCACTTTTTATCCACTACCTCAATTAACCTTCACAGGAAATGAAAGGTTCACTGCTCTTTTCCCATTTTTAGGCTGGTGGATTCAGGTGTGGGCTTGGGAGAGAAACCTGCCCACTTCCACACTGTGAATAACTGGTAGATTCCCTCAGGTGAGGGGTTCAGAAGGCCCCCCGAGTTGTCAGACAACCTAAGTGGTAGGAAGGACTGACTGACAGACTTCAGGTTATGTCAGTGTAAATGGGCAAATAGCAGAGTCCAAGCCGGGGATGTCTCTATAGGTTCACAACTTCTGTGAGATCCAAGGAGCTATGAGGGGTCAAAGTGTTGGAATGTTCTAGAAAGAAGCCCAGACCTCTCCCTTCCCCCTGAGTAGAGTGTAACCTCCTCTGTCCACCTCCACTCACAGCCTGTTTGCTCAGGGAACACACTGAGCATCGAGGAGGAGGGAGCACAGGTGCATATAGGTGCCGAACTTCCCGCCCAATTCTGGGCCCAGCAGGACTCCCAGGGTCAGGTGAGGAGCCTGGATTTTGCATTTCTACCCTGTCCTGATTCCCTGTCTTCATGACCTCATTTGCAGCCCAGGTCAGAGCAGCTCTCTGAACCCATCAGGCGCACGCCCTGTCCTGCTTTTCCAGTCACAGGATCTCAAGTGAGATTCCAAAACATTGCTCCAGGGTCTTTGTTCAGGGGTTTAGAATGTTTCTGTGCATCCAGTTCCCCTTCCAGCGTGAACCAACTCGGCAGTCCTCTCTTTCTGCAGCCCACCAACATCACCTCTTCTAGAAACTGGAGCCTGGCTACAGTGCTGGGACACCCTTCCACTGGGATCAACAGAAATCAAGGAATTCTGCTTTAATTCCTCTGAGTTATTTTGGAGTTTATGACTAACCCCAAGGCATAGAGTTCCCCACTGCTCCTCTGGATCCATTGAGACACCCAGGAATGCTGGAGGGAGACCCCTGCCAGGTTACAGAGGAGGATCTTGACTCTTCTGGTCTTCCTAGAGATGACAGCTGATGGGAGGCCCTGGGGACCAGTCCCCTGCAGAGGCTCTCCCCTCCGTGGCTCTCTTGTTCCAGCCCTTGAGCTGACAAAGTTCTCCTCAAGCCCAGTAAGTATTTCTTCTCTCCCAACTCAGATCCCTTCTTACCCTGAGATGTCTTGTCTTCTGTGCCTTTTTAAAAGTTCAGGTCTCTGTGTTGACCCTCCTTGCCCCCTCTAGTTCTCAACAGGCTCTGGTTCCACTCTAGATTCACTAATATCTTGCTATAAACAAGGAGCTGTTTCTCTTTCTTCCTCATCAATAAAGGTTTGATGACAACGTTACCCTGGGTCCAGGCAATTAATCCTGAGGGACAGGTTTGTAGAGACATGTTGGATGGGGAGGATGTCTGGGACCCCCTCCAGGTGGGACTGGACCATAGGGACTGAAGGAAGGAAGAGGGAGAGGGCAGAGAATTTCCAGAGGAGCTGCTGCAGGGCCCAGAATGAGGGGGGGAAAGAGAAATGGCAGCTGAGCAGGAGACATGTCCTCTGGCACTCACAGGGCTGTGTCCCTTCAAGACTGGTGACTTGTGTCTGAGGCCATTGGGAGCACTGAGGGCCAGTGCTTGGGGCTGGGACTTCCCAAGAGACTGGATTTGCTTGGCCTGACCTGCATTAGGCTCCAGTGGCTGCCCCCACCCCCAGCCCAAAGTCACAGTGTCTGGCCAATGGACAGTCTGGAGAGAGAGGGTAAATAGCATCCATTCTTGATGCAAAGGTGACGAGCAAGTTAGGTGGGAAGTGGAGGGTCCCCGTCTTGGTATTTAGGCCAAGGAAAGGGTTGCTCTTTGGAAATTTTGCCATTTAGTGTCCTCACTCAACACAGCCTCCATACTTTGAGAATTGTGCTTTTCAGGAGGAAATGAGAAAGAAGGAGGTCTGACACTGTGTCTTTGTCATCCAAGTGACACCAGATTGTCTACTTTGAGCCGTAGAAAGGTCATGGGAAATAAAAGTCAAACCAGGATCCATTGCTTGCCCAGCACAAAGGAAGGAGGAGCGCAGGGACGACCTGCAGTGGCCTCACAGGCACTGGCCTCCCATTTGTGGGAAAACTCCTCTAATGACCAGGGTTGAGGACAGCAGGAACCCATCGAGGTGGGGACTCTGTGGGCACCTTCACTGGGAAGTATCTAGCACACATGACACCCCCTGATACCCAACACCCAATATTGCCCCCTCACTCCTTTCTACTTGATCCATTTAAATGTTATTCTTCGTATAACTGAAAATTTTTACGCTTCTCCCCATACCCCCTGGCCGAGTGCCTGGCAACCACCATCCTATTCTCTGTTTCTGTGAAATTGTTCTTTTCTTTTTGGATTCTACATATAAAGATTGCATATAATAGTTGTCTTTTTCTCTCTGGTTTACTTCACTTAGCATAATGCCCTGCCGCTTCATCCATGTTTTCACAAATGGCAGGATTTCCTTCTTTTTATGGCTGAATAATATACCATTATGTACCTGTACCACCTTTTCTTTATTCATTCATCCATCAAAGGATATTTAGGTGTTTCCATATTGTGGCTATTGTGAATAATGCTGCAATAAACATGGGTGTTCAATTATCTCTTCAAAAATCTAAGACACACACAGTGACTATAGTTAATAATATAATATTGTATAGTTGAACTTGCTGAGAGTAGATCTTAAGCATTCTCACTACACACACAAAAAGAATTAACTATTAGGTGATGGATGTCTTAATTATCCTGATCTTGGTAACCTTTTCACAATGTATATTTGCAATATATCACATCATCATCATTGTGCAATTTAAATATCTACAATTATATTTGTCAATCATTACTCAATTAGAAAAATGTATTTACTTAGTATCTAGAGTGTGCCAACTGCTACTCTGGGTGTCGGGGAACCATCCAATGAATGTGACCCACTCTTACGTTAGGTCACATGTACAGACCTTACATTCTACTGAGGTAGACAAAAAACACATAAGCTGAAAAATAAATTTAATACAAGCAGAGCTGTACCTAGACCACAGTAGTGCAGGAGGGTGAAGGGATTAAAAACGCCACCCCCCAAATGTGCCACATTGATATGCATATTTTTGGAGCTATAGGTGATCAAGACACAGCCAATTGAAACAAAGAAAACCTTTTCCCTCTCTCTGCACTACCTAAAAGAATTTAGAAAGGGGGCCCGGCCAGAGAGAGAGTTATTACCAAGAGATAACTTTATCTGAATGATGTACCTGTATGGCTGGACAAACATCTAATTACCAAACACCTGCTTTTCTGTGAATCCCCCTCTTCCCCTTTGAAGCCTGGGGCCCCTCTCGCATTCTGTGTCCTGAGATCACACATAAGCCTCCATTGCTTGGCTTCTCCTGGGGTCTCACTGTGCATGTGGGACTCCCAAACATTCCCATTTAAACTTCTCTTTTTCTTGTGTTAATCTCTCTTACGTCAACTTGATTATTAGATCAGTTGAAGAAAGTAGAAGGTTAGAGGAATTATTCTTCCCCAACAATAATAAAAATGAATGTGCAAACTGAAACTACAACACAATCTTAATAATCAGTAGAAAAAATTATGATTATCCTCTGACCTTTAAAAAATTTAAGAACTCTCTTGCTGTGATTATAAATATACAGATAAATAAAAACTAGTAAACTACCATTGACTTAGAACACTGTAATTTAAGATGTTGAGAATTAAAGTGTTTTATTTCCTTGTGAGAAACTTATCAAGAGTCGTGTGAACAGTGACTGCCTTCTTCTCATAACTGATAACAGGGCGTCAGCATCTTTTCTATGTTTTGTAAATTGTCATCCTCCTTACTAAGTTTGTATCAGCCTCCCACATTTGATCCTTTGGACTTCCAATGTCATGAAATTCCCCAAGAGTTCTGTGAGTGTGAATTTTCTGACCAGTGTCACCTCGTCTGGGGCTTCTTCATTCTTTTCTTCACACGCTTTCCTCTTTCCTGCATCTCTGGGAGATACGGGGTGTGAGCCTGAGAGGAACAGAGGCCATGGGGAGAGGGGATCCCTTGACTGGTTCAAGGTCACACATGGGAAAATGGAGGGAGAAGGGTCTCGATTTACCTGCATTTTATCCACATGAGGGACCTCACCAGTGCAGGTTGGCTCCATTTGAAGGAGAAATGTCCTGGATCAGCAAGTCCCTGGAACAGCAGATGGAAAACATTCCTAACAGTATTAGTGTGGTGTACCTGATCAAAGCTGGTTTCTGTTTCCCGGTGGAAATTCACAGGACCGTGGGGATCAAGGACCAGATTGACCAGGGACTTGGGAGGATTTTGTTCTCCTTGGGCTGGGAACCCAGGGGATTGGGGCAAGGCTTGAGGCCACACCCACTGGACTCCAGATCTCTGGAAGGGAGAGAATGAGACGCTGAGACCAGGACCCACACCAGGGCCTGCAGGGCAGGTGAGCCCTTTCCCTCTATCAGGTGCAGAGTCAGAGCCAGCTGGCTCTGGGGTCCTCACATATTCCTGTGTCCCTCCTCTAGAGAAGTCTCAGCTGCAGGACAGCTGCACCTGTCCCTGTGCAGGAGAGGCCCCCAGCACCCACCTGGGTGCAAAGTCCATAAGGGGACCAGAGGCATTTGGCAGTGGGTGGGGGAGTGCGGGAGAGGTTGTCTCCCTGGCGCTTTCCCCTCCCTTGAGTTCACGGCAGGTTTCCTTCCCTCCAAGTCCTCCTGGGATACTTGCACCTGGGAGTCAGGCCAGGGTCAGCCAAGGTCCAGTGTGGAGGAGAGCTCTACTTAATATTCTTTCATAACCTATATGGGAAAAGAATCTGAAGAAGAATAGATATATGTATATGTATAACTGAATCACTTTGCTGTACACCTGAAACTAACACAACATTGTAAATCAACCATACTCCAATATAAAATAAAAATTAAGTTACAGAAAAAGATGAACTGCATAGTAGTAAGTTATATCCCAATAAAGAGTTTATATTTTTTAAATGAGACACTTCACATTACTTTAAAAAATTTTTTATCTATCTATCTATTTATTTATTTATTTATAGTTTTGGAAAACATAACAGCTTTTGGTAAAAATGTGTTATTTATGTCATGGGTTGGTATTGTTATGCATAATTGAATTGATAAATGAGTTTTAAACATTTTCCCATTGTAACTAGCATGACAAATATTGATAAATATAACCCAGATACTCAAAAGCTCTTTAGGATCATCGATATATTTTAAAAATATAAAGGCATCTTGAGACTGAAAATTTGAGAACAGTGGCTCTAGGAAGAAAATTTACCAATAATGAAAGCAGTGGTTTTTCCCTACTGGTGAGAAAAGTGAAGTTTCTTTCCCCCTTATACTGTTACTTAATCCTGCACACACCATCCAAGCGCATGTGTTATGGTCTGTGTGGTGAGGGTGAGCTCAGGCTGGTACGGCCACACTCTCTCTACTGCTTCTCCGCTGGCTGTCATAGTTTACACAGCTAAGCCAGTCAGACATGCAAATATTTGTG
This sequence comes from Eschrichtius robustus, assembly GCF_028021215.1. Taxonomy (NCBI): domain Eukaryota; kingdom Metazoa; phylum Chordata; class Mammalia; order Artiodactyla; family Eschrichtiidae; genus Eschrichtius; species Eschrichtius robustus. Next base: position 10,297,785 of record NC_090826.1, on the reverse strand, counting down.
GTTTTTTCTTTTTCACTGTAAAAGCCCTGTCTCCTTATATTTTTTTTTCATTTTTCTTTTGGCATATTTTCCTAGAAGAATTTTTGCAGTTTTATTGAGGTATAATTGACCTATAACATTGTATTCCTTTTCCAGTGTACAACATAATGATGTAACATGTATACATTGTGAAATGATCACCACAAGAAATTTAGTTATCATACATCACATCACATAAATATAAGTTTTTTTTCTCATGATGAGAATTTTAAAGATCTACTCTCTTAGCAATTTTCATACACAGCATACAATGTTTTTAACTTTTGTCACTGTGCTATGACAGACACATTACATCCCCTTGACTTATTTATTTTGTAACTGGAAGTTTGTACCTTGTAACCACCTTTATGTCTTTCCCCATAGGTCTTTCTTTACTTATTTCACTTAGCATAATGCCGTCACGCTCCGTCCATGTTACTGAAAGTGGCAGAATTTCTTTCTTTCTTATGGATGTATGGGTGAGTAATATTCATATATATATATAAATATATACATTCATATTTTCTCCACCATCCATTGATGGACCCTTAGATCGTTTACATGCCTTGCTACTGTAAATAATGCTTCAGTGAAACTGAGGCTGCAGATATTTTTTGAGATACTGATTTCATTTCACTCATATATATACCCAGAAGTGGAATAGCTGGATTATATGGTAGTTGTATATTTAATTTTTTGAGGAACCTATGTACTGTTTTCCACAGTGGCTGCATCAGCTTACATTCCCAGCAACAGTGTTCAAGGGCTCCCTTTCCTCCATGTCCTCATCAACACTTGTCATCTCTTATCTTTATAACAGCCATTCTAAATGTTCTGAGGTGATATCTCCTTGTGGATTTTTTTTCTCTTTTTTAAAATTTTTATTGGAGTATAGTTGATTTACAGTGTTGTGTTAGTTTCAGGTGTACAGCAAAGTGAGTCAGTTATACACATACATATACATATGTCCATTCTTTTTCAGATTCTTTTCCCATATAGGTCATTACAGAGTATTGAGTAGAGTTCCCTGTGCTATACAGTAAGTTCTTATTAGTTATCTTTTTTATATATAGTAGTGTGTATATGTCAATCCCAAACTTCTAATTTATCCCTCCCTACCCCTTTCCTCCTTGGCAACCATAAGTTTGTTTTCTACATCTATAACTCTATTTCTGTTTTTAAAATAAGTTCATTTGTACCATTTTTTTTAGATTCCACATATAAGTGATATCATATGATATTGGTCTTTCTCTGTGTGACTTACTTCACTCAGTATGACAATCTCTAGGTCTATCCATGTTGCTGCAAATGGCATTATTTCATTCTTTTTTATGGCTGAGTAATATTCCATTGTATATATGTGCCACCTCTTCTTTATCTATTCCTTTATCAATGGACATTTAGGTTGCCTCCAAGTCCTGGCTATTGTAAATAGTGTTGCAATGAACACTGGGGTACATGTGTCTTTTCGAATTATGGTTTTCTGCAGATATATGCCCAGGAGTGGGCTTGCAGGATCATATGGTAGCTCTATTTTGAGTTTTTAAGAAACTTTTATGCTGTTCTCCATAGTGGCTATACCAATTTACATTCCCACCAACAGTGTAAGAGAGTCCCCTTTTTTCCACATCCTCTCCAGAATTTATCGTTTGTAGATTTTTTTGATGATGGCCATTCTGACCAGTGTGAGGTGATACCTCATTGTAGTTTTGATTTGCATTTCTCCAATAGTTAGTGATGCTGAGCATCTTTTCGTGTGCTTTTTGGCTATCTGCATGTCTTCTTTGGAGAAATGTCTATTTAGGTCTTCCGCCCATTTTTTGATTCAGTGATTTGTTTTTTTGATATTGAGCTGCATGAGCTCTTTGTATATTTTGGAGATGAATCCCTTATTGGTTTCTTCATTTGCAAATATTTTCTCCTATTCTGTGGGTCGTCTTTTCATTTTGTTTATGGTTTCCTTTGCTGTGCAAAAGCTTTTAAGTTTAATTAGGTCTCATTTCTTTATTTTTGCTCTTATTTTCATTACTTCATGAGGTGCATCAAAAAAGATCTTGCTGCTATTTATGTCAGAGGGTGTTCTACCTGTTTTCCTCTAAGAGTTTTATAGTATCCAGCCTTACATTTAGTTCTTTAATCTATTTTGAGTTTATTTTTGTGTATGGTGTTAGGGAATGCTCTAATTTCATTCTTTTACATGGAGCTGTCCAGTTTTCCCAGCACCACTTACTGAAGAGACTGTTTTTTCTCCATTGTGTTGATATACTCTTGCCTCCTTTGTCATAGGTTAGGTGACCATTGGCACATGGGTTTATCTCAGGACTTTCTATCTTGTTCCATGGTTCTATATTTCTGATTTTGTGCCAGTACCATACTGTCTTGATTACTGTACCTTTGTGTATAGTCTGAAGTCAGGGAGTCTGATTCCTCCAGCTCCGTTTTTCTTTCTCAGGACTGCTTTGGTGATTCGGGGTCTTTTGAGTTTCCATACAAATTGTAAGATATTTTGTTCTAATTCTGTGAAAAATGCCATTGGTAATTTGATAGGGATTGCATTAAATCTGTATGTTCCTTTGGGTAGTATAGTCATTTTCACAATATTGATTCTTCCAATCCAAGAACATGGTATATCTCTCTAATTGTTTGATTTCTTTCATCAGTATCTTATAGTTTTCTGAGTACAGGTCTTTTGCCTCCTTAGGTAGATTTATTCCTAGGTGTTTTATTATTTTTGCTGTGATGGTAAATGGGATTGTTTCCTTAATTTCTCTTTCTGATCTTTCATTGTTAGTGTATAGGAATACAAGAGATCTCTGTGCATTAATTTTGTATCCTGCAACCTTACCAAATTCATTGATTACTTCTAGTAGTTTTCTGGTTGCAACTTTAAGATTTTCTATGTAGAGTATCATGTCATCTGCAAACAGTGACAGTTTTACTTCTTCTTTTCCAATTTGTATTCCTTTTATTTCTTTTTCTTCTCTGATTGCCATGGCTAGGACTTCCAATACTATGTTGAATAAGAGTGGCGAGAGTGGACATCCTTGTCTTGTTCCTGATCTTAGAGGAAATGCTTTCAGTTTTTCACCATTGAGAATGATGCTTGTTGTGGGTTTCTTGAATATGGCCTTTATTATGTTGAGGTAGGTTCCCTCTATGCCCACTTTCTGGAGAGTTTTTATCATAAATGAGTGTTGAATTTTGTCAAAAGCTTTGTCTGCATCTATTGAGATGATCATATGGCTTTTATTCTTTAATTTGTTAATATGGTGTATCACGTTGATTGATTTGCGTATATTGAAGAATCCTTGCATCCCTGGGAAAAATCCCACTTGATCATGGTGTATGATCCTTTTAATGTGTTGTTGGATTCTGTTTGCTAGGATTCTATTTTGTTGAGGATTTTGGTGTTTATGTTCAACAGTGATGTTCGTCTGTAATTTTCTTCTTTTCGTGATATCACTGGTTTTGGTATCAGGATGATGGTGCCTTGTAGAATGAACTTGGGAGTGTTTCTTCCTCTGCAATTTTGTGGAATAGTTTCAGAAGGATAAGTGTTAGCTCTTCTCTAAATGTTTGATAGAATTCGCCTGTGAAGCCATATGGTCCTAGACTTTTATTTGTTGGAAGCTTTTTAATCACAGTTTCAATTTCATTACTCGTGATTGATCTGTTCATATTTTCTATTTCTTCCTGGTTCAGTCTTGGAAGGTTGTACCTTTCTAAGAATTTGTCCATTTCTTCCAGGTTGTCCATTTTATTAGCATATAGTTGCTTGTAGTAGTCTCTTACGATCCTTTGTATTTCTGTGGCATCAGTTGCAATTTCTCCTTTTCCATTTCTAATTTTATTGATTTGAGTCCTCTCCCTTTTTTTCTTGATGAGTCTGGCTAAAGGTTTATCAATTTTGTTTATCTTCTCAAAGAACCAGCTTTTAATTTGATTGATCTTTGCTATTGTTTTCTTCATTTCTATTTCATTTATTTCTTCTCTGATCTTTATGATTTCTTTCCTTCTACTAACTTTGGGTTTTGTTTGTTCTTCTTTCTCTAGTTGCTTTAGGTGTAAGGTTAGGTTGTTCATTTGAGTTGTTTCTTGTTTCTTAAGGTAGGATTGTATTGCTATAAACTTCCCTCTTAGAACTGCTTTTGCTGCATCCCATAGGTTTTAGGTTATGTTTTCATTGTCATTGCGGTATTTTTTGATTTCTTCAGTGAGCTCTTAGTTATTTAGCAGCATGTTGTTTAGCTTCCATGTGTTTGTGTTTTTTTACAGTTTTTTTTCCTGTAATTGATTTCTAATCTCATAGCGTTGTGATCAGAAAAGATGAGTGATATGAGTTCAATTTTCTTAAATTTACTGAGGCTTGATTTGTGACCCAAGATGTGATCTATCCTGGAGAATGTTCCACGTGCACTTGAGAAGAAAGTGTATTCTGCTGCATTCTGGTGGAATGTTCTATAAATATCAATTAAGTCTATTTGGTCTAATGTGTAATTTAAGGCTTGAGTTTCCTTATTTATTTTGTGTCTGGATGATCTGTCCATTGGTGTAAGTGGGGTGTTAAAATCCTCCAGTGTTATTGTGTTACTGTGAGTTTCCCTTTTTATGGCTGTTAGCATTTGCCTTATGTATTGAGGTGCTCTTATGTTGGATGCATAAATATTTACAATTGTTATATCTTCTTCTTGGATGGATCCCTGGATCATTATGTTGTTTCCTTCTTGTCTCTTGTAACAGTCTTTATTTTAAAGTTTATTTTGTCTGATATGAGTATTGCTACTCCAGCTTTCTTTTGATTTCCATTTGCATCGAGTATCTTTACCATCCCCTCACTTTCAGTGTGTATGTATCCCTAGGTCTGAAGTGGGTCTCTTGTAGACAGCATATATACAGGTCCTGTTTTTTTATCCATTCAGCCAGTCTGTGTCTTCTGGTTGGAGCATTTAATCCATTTACATTTAAGGTAATTATTGATATGTATGTTCCTATTACCATTTTCTTAACTGTTTGGGGTTTGTTTTTGTAGGTCTTTTTTTCTTCTCTTGTGTTTCCTGCCTAGAAACGTTCCTTTAGCATTTGTTGTAAAGGTGGTTTTGTGGTGCTAAATTCTCTTATCCTTTGCTTGTCTGTAAAGCTTTTGATTTCTCCACGGAATCTGAATGAGATCCTTGCTGGGTACAGTAATCTTGGTTGTAGGTTTTTCCCTTTCATTTCTTTAAATATATCTTGCCACTCCCTTCTTGCCTACAGAGTTTCTGTTGAAAAATCAGCTGATAACCTTATGGGGATTCCCTTTGTTATTTGTTGCTTTTCCCTTGCTTCTTTTAATATTTTACTCTGTATTTAATTTTTGTTAGTTTGAATAATATGTGTCTCAACCTGTTTCTCCTTGGGTTTATTCTGTATGGCACTCTCTGTACTTTCTGGAGTTGATTGACTATTTCCTTTCCCATGTTAGGGAAGTTTTTGACTCTAATCTCTTTAAATATTTTCTCAGACCCTTTCTCTTTCTCCTCTTCTTCTGTGACCCCTATTATTCGAATGTTGGTGTGTTTAATGTTGTTCCAGAGGTCTCTGAGACTCCCCGTGTCTTTTCATTCTATTTTTTTTATTCTGCTCCATGGCAGTTATTTCCACCATTCTATCTTCCAGCTCACTTATCCGTTCTTCTGCCTCAGTTATTCTATTGATCCCTTCTAGTGTATTTTTATTTTCAGTTATTGTGTTGTTTATCACTGTTTGTTCTTTAGTTCTTCTAGGTCCTTGTTAAACATTTCTTATATCTTTTCGATCTGTGCCTCCATTCTTTCATCAAGATTTTGGTTCATCTTTACTATTATTATTTTGAATTCTTTTTCAGGTAGATTGCTTATCTCCTCTTCATTTAGTTCTTCTTTTTGGTTTTTATTTTGTTCCTTCATTTGCAACATGCTTCTCTGTTTCTCATGTTTTGTCTAACTTTCCGTGTTCATGGTCTCTTTTCCACAGGCTGCAGGATTGTAGTTCCTCTTGCTTCTGGTGTCTGCCTCCTGGTGGGTGAGGTTGGACCATGGGCTTATGCAGACTTCTCGGTGGGGGACGACTGGTGCTTGCCCTCTGGTGGGTGGAACTGGGTTTTGTCCCTCTGGTGGGCGGAACTGGGTCTTGTCCCTCTGGTGGGCAGGCTGTGTCAAGGAGTGTGTTTTGAGGTAGTTGTGAGACCAGTATGACTTTATGCAGCCTGTTTGCTGATGGGTGGGGCTGTGTTCCTGTCTTGCTGGTTGTTTTGGCCTGAGGGGTTCCAGCTCTGGAGCCTGTAGGCTGTTGGATGGGGCCAAGTCTTGGTGCCAAAACGGGGACCTCTGGGAGAGCTCACACTGATCAATATTCCCTGGGGTCTCTGGGGCCTGTGTCCTTGCCCCCACAGTGAGTTACAGCCACCCCCCACCAACCCAGGAGACCCTCCAGGACCCCTAGTTAGGTCTACCCTGGTTCCTATGGAGGTATTGCTTTGTGCTGGGTCACGGTGCCTGTGAGTTCTTATGTGCGCCCTCCAAGAGTGGAGACTCAGTTTCTCCCAGCCCTGTGGAGCTATTGCACTCAGGCCCCACTGGCCTTCAACGCCAAATGCTCTGGGGGTTCTTCCTTTCACTTCCTGACCCCCAGACTGTCTTGGAGGGCATTTTTTTAGGTGGGAATGTCCCTGTGTAGCCAGCGTGGGTTTAATATGTTTTGGTGTGAGGGCTGTTTTTAATACGTATATCTGCCTCCTCTTTCCTCAGTGTATGCTGGCTATTATCGCATTGATAGGAGGTGTGACTGATGTTGTGGTGACCTGAGCCTGCACTGGGGCCTCCTCTTTACTCTGTGGTTGTCACGACCCTGTCAGGGGCAGGGCTTGCTCCATAGTTGTTGGAGTAGAGGCCCCCAAATCTGTTTCTGAGCTGTGTTTCTGATCTGTGATGTGAGGTAGGTGGGATTGGAGCACTCCCACTGGGAGAGAAGGCACTGAGTTTTCCTCCTCTGGAGGTGTTCACCTGTGAAGGTACTCTGGTGTCACTTTTTACCCCTTGTGCTGGCCAACAAATTACAGTTTTTGGAACAGCTCTCAGCCCCACCTAACTGTGGGTTTGCCGGCAATTGGTCCTGATGTCTGTCAGGTGTTGTTTACACCAGGCTACCAGTGCAGATCCACGGAAGTCAGGTCCCAGGACTGCAGTAGTCATGCACCTGGACCTGCTATGGGAGCTATGGTGGCAGCTCAGATTCTGGCCTGAACCAATCCCCATGTGTACATGTCCACAAAGACCACAGCTGCTAAAGCTAGACCAGTCTCAGCTGCAGGAGCACTCGTTTGTTCAGATGTTCTTCAGGCGCTGAGTTTACAAAGCTGGCCATGGGTGTGTAAATCCGTGGTTCCTACAGTTGCACAGAAAGATTTCAGCTCTTCTTCCTTAGTTGCATGGCCCCTGGAGCTCCGCTGTGGTTTCAGCGCCACCTCAGTTGCAACGAGAGATTTCAGCTCTTCTTCCTTAGTTGCACGGCCCCTGGAGCTCAGCTGTGGTTTCAGCCTCACCTCTGCTTGTCAGCCTCCCACCAGCATCTGCTCCAGATGCTGCCCCAGAGCACATGTGCCCACCCAGGTGGACAGTGGAGGCGGCAGCAGGTGGGGAGTGTGAGCGGCTCAGGTGGGAGCTGCTCCTTGTGCCCATGGAGGCAGGGGTCAGCATGTGGGGAAGAGGGCTCCCATGGGGGGCCCGCCCCTTGTGTGCAACTCAATAGTGGCACCCTGCTTTTATGGTGGTCCAGGCTTCTTCCACGAACGTTCCTGGTTGTGGAGCTCCTTACTCCTGTCCCTTCAGGCTGTCTCTTTGCAACCAACAGCAGTCCCCTCACTGTGTTTGCTCTCCAAACCCCACGTTCCAGAACCCAGCCTCCATCCACAATATCAGACACACACCTCAGGCTGGGGTGTGCAGGGCTGTGGCATGGACCCTCATTGGAGGTCTTATTCTGTCCTGCCTGCCACAGACCGGTTGCTGCAGTGTCCTCTGAGTCCCCAAAGCTTCCATTCTGTCCCAGCTGATCTTCCCGCCAGTGAGGGGGCTTCCCTGAGTGTAGGAACCTCTCCTCTCCTTCAGGCTCCCCCCAAAAGGTGCAGGTCCCATCCCGTTTTCTCTTTTCCTTTTTTTTTTTTTTTCCTTTTTTCATCTTACCTGGTTGCCTGGGTATTTTTCTTGTCCTTTTAGGTGTCCGAGGTCCTCTGCTAGTATTCAGCAGGTGCTCTGTGAGAATTGTTCCATTCGTAGATGTAGTCTTGATGTACTTGTGGGGAGAGGTGAACTCCACATCCTCCTATTCTGCCGTCTTGACTCCACATCAAGAGGTTTTAAAGGTCCTTGAATTTGATTAATGCCTAAACTATTATTATTGTCTTGCTTCACTGTTTCCCCATTTTTTAAATTTTCTGATTAAATTTATTCTTTGGAACTCAGGGAAGGCCTAGGAAGCTAACTGTTTTCTACAAACAAGAGGCAGGAGGAGAACATGGGGGGATCTGCCCTGGGAAGGCCTCATAGTGTCCTGCTTAGTTACACTTTCATGTACAATTCACACGTACAAATGTATCGACCACAAGGTCTGTTTCTTCCATATCCAATTAATTTATGTAATTGGTAGACAGCTAATGTTGATTTTCCCCAAAATTTTCATTGCAGTGCAAAATAACATTTGGGTATAAATTGATGTTAATGATTTCCATGCATCCCCAATAAGAAGCATTTACTGCCACACCAGGCTTTTTTTTTTTTAAGTTGTGGGATCACAGGGTGATAGAGACACAGTCCCTGCCCTTTATGAGACAATCTCTAACAGGTAAAATTGTCAAAGGAGAAAAATAATTGCAATGCACACCTTTTTTATATGATCCAGCAATCTCACTCCTTGGTATCTACCCAAATGTGTTGAAAACTTATGTCCATGTCAAATGTGCACACAGATGCTTATAGCAGCAAACCAAGGAAGCAACCAAGATGTCTTTCAGTAGATGAATGAATAAATAAACTCTGGTATATTCAGACAATGGAATATTATCAAAACATGAAAAGACATGGAGGAAACTTACATGCTTATTACTAACTGAGAAGCCAATCCAAAAAGGCTACATACTGGATGATTCCATTTATATAATATTTTAGAAAAAGCAAAGCTCTGGGGAAAGCAAAAAGATCAGTGGTTGCCAGGGTTGCAGGAATGGAAAGATTAATAGCAGAGTAAAGAGGATTTTTAGGGCAGTAAAACTACTCTGTAGGACACTACAACTAAATATTTGCCAACACTCAGAATATACAACTCCAAGAGTGAACCTCAGTGTAAACTATGAAATGTTGGTGATAATGATGTCTCAGTGTACGTTCGAGAATTATAACAAATGTATTCCTGTGGTGGAGATGCCGATAGAGTGGCTGTGCATGTATAGGGGCAGCAGCTAGATGGGAACCCTCTGTACTTCCTGCTCAGCTTTACTATGAATCTAAAACTGCTCTAAAAAATAAAGCCTACTTTAAAAACTATAACTGTAATCCTTCCAGCTCTAAAATATGATTATTCTAAATATTTTTAAGGGAGAAAAAAATCCGTGTTCATTGATTTTTAAAATCGGTTTTAAAATCCTATCTGTTTTGAGGCTCCAAACCAAATAAAACATTTTTTAAAATCCACATCTATTCTTTAAAAGTACTAAATATTTTTTATAATTTTAAAATGACACATACCTTTCATAGTTAAACAGATCACAGCACAATGATTTAGTCGACTGACATTTACATAACAGCAGGGTTTTTTAAAATTTTTATTTATTTGTTTATTTATTTATTTATTTATTTATTTATTTATTTATTTATTTATTTATTATATTTATTTTTTAATACTGAACTATAGAGTCCTGCTTGTCAAACTAATTTTTATCCTCTGGTCTGATCTACCAGCAGGTGGCCTGGAGACCTGAGGCTCAGAATGTCTATCACAAGAGATGACTCCGATCTCTCCTATGCCCTCCCCACGCCCTTCCTGCCCTGGCTGAGACATATGCACTCACAAGGAGAACCATGAGGGCTGCTCATGTCCAGGGTCATGGTCTGAGTGAGCAGTGAGGGCCCTGCCAAGAACTCTCATTCCAGTGGCTCATTGACCACTGAGTATGTTCGCCTTTGTGTGTATTAACCTACTGAACAGCCACAGAGATAAGTATGGAAGAAAGAGATGCCCCAGACAGAATAAAGAACTTGCTTGAATGGTAATGTTTCAGATCACAGACAACTCAGTGCCTTTTTTTTTTTCCATCAGTAACTGGAGTTTGCTGAGTTATAAACTGAGAAAACTGAATAATACATCATGGAGGGCAGCAGTCAGTTTATACTGAGGGTCTCTTTATTTCTGACCATTTCTTTACAAAATCCACCCAGGGAGAACTCCAACATATGTGTCTCAAGCTCGAATCCACCTAAGGAAATTTAGATTCATATTTCTGACTCTATAGGACACATGTCCCCAAAAGGCCTATTACCTCTCAGAGTTAACTTTTCCCTCTGCAATCCTGCACCCTCGCTTAATCACTTTTTCTTTTCACATTTACATTGAGCAGATATCTGAAACCATGGGTCTGTTTTCCCTTTACGATTCAACTATGTCCTAGATTTCAGTTTCCCAGTGCTCAGAAGAAAGCTTTTGATAGATGCACTCAGGTCGTTAGGGGTATTTCAGAGGTATATGATGGGCTGGGGATGATAGAATGTGTTATCTCCACAGTGCACACAGGAGCTGGAACTAATCCAGATGATCCTGGGACGTCCTAAGACACTCAGAATCTCAAACAGTTCAGCTCGACACTGTGCAAGTCTCCCAGGTTGGAGGATCCCCTGAGAGCTGTAACTCTCCTGAGGGACAGGATACAGCTCTTGACTTAAACCGGGCAGCCCAGAGGTGTGTCGCAGCAGCTTCTCCATGATGGCCATGGAGATGAGGTTTCCACGCAGGCTGAAGAACATGAGCTGGGGGCAACGGCTCAAGGCAGGCAGGATGGCCTCAAGATGGGAGTCCATGATCCCACACTGATCTAAATACAGTTCCTGGAGGGTGGCTGCAACTTTCTCCAACAGAACTGGGAGGAGCTCAGGACTAGAGTAGGTCAGGGAGATGCCACTCAGATCCAGGCCCTTTAGCTGACTGATGTTCGGACACTGGGACAGATGGCTCAAGTCTGAATCCGAAAGGAGGCAGTGAGTTATTGCAAGGTTGTCCAAGGTGGTTGTCAGACACCTGGGGAGAAAAAGAGGAATTATGTCTTAGAAACTGGGGTGGAAAGTGAACTTAAGGTGGGAGACAAGTGATCTGCCCAAGGCTAAGTTTGGTCTCACCATCTGATAATGATCAATACCCAGAATGCCCAGTCTCATTTTATCCTGAGTTCTTTCACCTTCTTTGTGTGACTGGATCAAGTCCACAGAACCTTGAAAGCTCTCTTTCCTCATCTGTCAAAAGGGTACAACATACTCCACATTCTTTTGAGGATGAATGAAGATAATGGAATGCACCAGAATATGCTCAGAGGAGAGCCTGACACCCTGTGTCAATCAAGAGTGGGCATCACTGAATTTTAATAGTAAGTGACATACCTAAAATTCTTCCTACTCAGGCTTCCTTCAGCCCATGCTTGGGCCACAGGCACCCATAACTCAGGCCAGGTGAGGCTTCTGGGTGACATGCATAGTGGAACAACGTGGGCAAGATCTCACAACATCAGCTGGGGTTGCCAGTCTACAGGGTCTTAGCTACATCCCTGCATCATCTGCAAACCATCTTCCAATTTTTATTATCCCTTTGTCTCCTGCTCCATTACTGTCATCTCCAGAATCATGCATTTTCCATATATTAAGTACCTTATCTGGAGCAAAAAACAAGCTTTTACAGACAGGGTATCTGAGAAAGGCTCAATGTGGTCACAAAACTGATGAGCACAGAGCTTCCATTGAGAAATGTTCAGGCCTGATGGAGTTTTCATTCTTTAAGGCCCCCTTCCTTTACCTATTTTCCTAAGTCATCTAAACAAAGATATCTCTTCCTAAAGAAGAAATCACGTACTCACACCCACTAGATCCTAACCTCTAGTCCATATCTTCCTAGCAGGGTGTCCCTTTCCAGAGACCCCATCCCAGTTTGGTCCCCTACCTTGATTTGTATGGTTATGTGATACCACACTTCAGGATAGACCAGCAAAGCGGACAGTGTGTTTCACATTCTAGTGTTGTGTTTGCTGTTACCTGGCCAGTGGTGCACACTCACCTGAGCATCTGGTCCAGGCAGCCTTCAAGGTAGGAGGGAGAGTCCATACGGATATCCCGGAGGTGGTGCAGCCTGAGGAACTGAGAGGTAATTTGGACAACATGCTGCTCCTCCTGTTCCTCAAGCGCAGGCACATGGATGTGGGAGAGAAGGAGTCTCTGCACATTACTCATCTGGCCCAGGAGAGGAGCAAACATGGCCAGGGTGGACAGATGCCAGGCGCAATTCACTTGTACCTCCTGGATACAGTCCAACTGCACCCTACTCAGGACCTTCACAATATTTTCCATGGGCATTGAAACGATCTTCAGTTTCTTACAGCACAGGTGTATGGAAGCTTTCCTCTCCTCCACCCACCTCATGAGGTAGGTGAGGAATCCATCCAGGGTCCTTTCTCTGAGGTGAAGTTCTATGAACACCACTAAGGGAGCCAAGGACTGCTCTGCCCTTGACCTGTCCTCAGCCACTGGTGCCATCAGAGTGCTTGAGTACCCATGGGCCCCATCTCCAGACCACATTCTCCAGAAGTCTTGTCCAGTATGCCTTAAATCCAGCACCTGCAGTTTGCACCTCCTGTGGGGGAAACAGCAGATTGGCAGCGATGGTTTAAGATCCACACATAATGAAACCACAGTCTCAGAATTTAGGCAACACTCAGACTTCCCACGTGTGCTTTTACTTCACATTCCTGACATCACCTGCTGTCTTGCCCTCTTCTTCCCTCTCTGCCTTACCTTCCTCCATTTCCTTTTCCCCTTCGATCCTTTCTTGTTCTCCACTTCTAGTACCTTCCTTCTAGTGATGCTTAAGCATCACTAGAAGGAGGTGGAGCATGTACTTTCAAGTTCCCTTGCATCTTAAGCACTCCTACGCTTCCGGAAGGCATTTCCCAAAGTGAGCTCAGCAATGGTCAAGGCCTCTGTGTTTCTTCATTGGAATCATCAGAAGCCTCTGGTCCATCCCATGTCCATCCACTCTCCTGACCCCAGGTGTCTCTTCAAAGACTCCCCAGACCCTACCAGGCTACCTGGATCAGACTCACCTGGGGCGCTCCTTCTGGGCAATCAGGATATCAAGCCCAGCCAGCACTGCTTGTAAGGTTCCCAGATGAGGCATCTTCATCAGGTCCCCCAGAGGCAGGCGGACAAAGGGCCAGGCTTGCACCATGGCCTTCAGGGTCTCACTGCGACTCCCATAGAATGCTTCCATGAACAGTGGGGGGAAGAGCTCGATGGGCAGATACTCCAGAGCAGTGATGTTTGAGGCCTCATCCCTCAGCAGGCTCATTCCCGCCAGGCCCAGGAGTCTGGGTGGGTTCCAGACACTCATCCTGACTCTGCTCCAAAAGGAATCCTGTGGAAACTTGCAGGGAACAAGGCATCTTTCTCAGTCAAGTATGAACACCCCTTAATCTGTCTTCTCACCTTGCAGAGGAACAAACTCATAGCCAAATCACTGCTCCAACAGTAGTGGAAGAGCCTCTGTTTAGCAGAATTTTACTCTAGTCTCTGTGGGCACAAATCCATAATGCTGCCTCTACAGGAACCAGAGCAAGCCTCCTTCCAAGGAGGTAGAAAACTAATGACTTACCCATTCATTTCCTTTCACTGCTTTGCTTAATTGTATTGCACTGGGAATTGGGTACCATGAGCCTGAAGGCTTACCCTAATGTTTTTGGTGAAAACTTTTAGAAAATCACTTAGGTCCCTAAAACTATGGGAATAAGAGCATTACGTGGCCTAACACAGCCTCCATCCTCAATTCCCACTGTTAACCGGGCTGGAAAAGATGAAGGACATACCCCTAAAATGAATGCTCTTTTGTGTACAAACTAAATATTTTAAATGTCAAGAAATAAAATTCCAAACAGTTAGATGTTTTCATTAAAAGGAAAATCTTCTTGGTTAAGATAGTTAAAAATGATATAAACCAAAGGACAAATCAAAATGTTGAGAATGAGGCAAAACTACACTGAGAGGCAAAACCAAAGCATTAAATTTGTTCATCGGAAAAGAAATAACTAAAGAAACCACTCTCCCTGCCATCCTGAGCTACATGGCACAATTCAAGACCAGCTGACCATACATAAGAGGAGAGTGTCCTTAACTGAGGTCTATAACTTACCAGCTCTGATGTGGTGGGCAGGGTGCTCAGTCCTAAGACCGGGTGGAGAACCCAGACAGTGACTCCAGAGGAAGAAGTTTCTGCATCTCTTCTTTGATGCCCCAGGGTTTTATAGGCCTTTTAAATCACATCTTCCCCATTTCCAACTACTAACAACCAATCAGAAAGCAATGCCTGATTAGATTCCAGACTGTCCATCAGGTTAATCCTGATTGGATCTTCGCTTACATCCTGATGGATTGATTGAATCTGATTTTCATTCAGAAGGGAATAAATGGGGGTAGGGGATTCAAGGACTCAATCATTGATTCATTGCACAAACATTGATTGAGTTTTACTAATAGGGTCAGTTATAGCCATGGGTGTGGGAAGAGATTATTGGTTCCTGATACTGGACAGAAACAACAAAACTAGAAAGCATCATTGTTGGAGAATCTTTGCGCAGATCAAACTAATCAAGATGTCCAACAATTAAAACATTATAAAAATATGGTGATGTCATTCCCAAAGGAAACAACATAAACTTCTATCTGCCTCAAGTTGTCACTTAGGTGTTATATAAGAAACATAGCAGATCATGAGCCTATTCAGGGAGCAATGGAAATGCAATAGGGGATATGCTTGGTACTCTGGGCTTAAGTCAGGGCTTCTCTGAAGCAGGTCAGGTCAAAATCACAATGAGAAGGAAGGGTGAGGACTGGGCAGTGTGGAGCCGGGCATTCTTAAAGGGACACTGTGAATGAATCAAGACAGTGTATAGTATGGGTATATTTTTTTTCTCTTGGGAAAATGGAGACTAAAAGGCTTTTCTCTTGGTGGAGTTTAGAAATTAAAAAGGGAACCTGTGTCATGTTTAAGGTGTTTCCTTCCGGAAAGATGGTATCAGTACAGCAAAGTAGCATGAAAAGACTAAATCTGAGAATGTGAGCAGAGGGAGAGGCTGGGAGCCCTGAGAAGACAGGCATTTCCAAGTCTGAGATCCACTGAGGGTGGTCACTGTGGGCTGTTTGGGAACTTGGACCCAGGGGGAGACATGAACGTGGATAAGTTGCACCAAACCCTGTCTTCATCGTGGCGGCTGCTACCAGTAAACATTTTCTTTTAGGTTCTTCCCACAGAGGAGGATGCCCTCAGATGGCAATTAGCCCCAGCCATTTTCCTAGGGGCTTGGCAGCCAAACCATAATTGCATTGACCCCTTTCCAAATATATTTTGATAGTTAATACTTCCTCAAAATTAGGAAAGTTCATCACAAATTCTGATCAAAGTGATGTCATTAGACACAGAAATAAAATCCTGTTCTCCTCATATTAAGCACTGTTCACAAATACTAACACCTTTCCCTACAAAATTCAGAAGCTATATTTGGTGTTTAAGGATCTGCCATGTTCAGGGATAACTCCCACCCTGGGCTGCATCACATGAAGATTTTTTTGATTTTTCAGGATACAAAGAAAGGACCCTTCAGGACCCTTCCTCCACCCCCAAGCATTCTCAATGCCTTTCTTTCCTCCATTCACTGTGATGTCCATGTAATTCAATTATAAAGCAGCCTAAGAAGACTAGTAGACTTGAAGAGTGTTCTCCATCTTAGTATTTTTCCAGAAGATTCCTTTCACCACATTTCTGCTATGGGTATAAACAGCCTCTGCATAAAATAGGGATCAACTGAATTGTACTCAGTAGACATTTTACCTCTCAGGCCAGTAAACACATTTACTAATGAGCTACAGTAGAGTGAGATTAGTAACAATGATAATCATAAACAACTCTTTTTTATTGAACACAAAACTTAGTGAGCAATGGTGTCAGCACTTTTTATCCATTACCTCAAATAACCTTCACAGGAAATGAAAAGTTCACTGCTCTTTTCCCATTTTTAGGCTGGTGGATTCAGGTGCGGGCTTGGGAGAGAAACCTGCTCACTTCCACGCTGTGAATAATTAGTAGATTCCCTCAGGTGAGGGGTTCAGAAGGAACCTAAACATTAGGAAAAACTGACTGACAAACTTCACATGATGTCAGTGTAAATGGGCAAATAGCAGAGTCCAAGCTGGGGATGTTTCTATGGGATCCCAGTCCATGAGATCCAAAGATATAGGAGGGGTCAAAATGTTGGAATGTTCTAGAAATTTTAAAAGCCCAGCTGTCTCTCTTCCTCCTGCGTAGAGGAAACCTCCTCTGTCCACCTCCACACAGAGCCTGTTTACTCAGGGGACACACTGGCTGTAGAGGAGGAGGAAGCACATGTGCACAGAGGTGCCATCCTTCCTGCCCAATTCTGGGTCCAGCAGGACTCCCAGAGTCTGGTGAGAGTCTGGATCTGACATTTCTAGCCTGTCCTGGTTGCATGTCCTCATGACCTTGTTTGCTGCTCAGGTCAGAGCTACCCTCTGAACCCACCAGGGGGACGTCCTGCCCTGCTTTTCCTGTCACAGTATCCCAAGTGAGATTCTAAAACATCTGCTCCCAGGTCTCTGCATAAGGGTTTAGAATATATGTGCATCCAGGTCCCTCTCCCAGCATGAACTGACTTGGAAGCCCTCTCTTTCTGCAGCCCACCAACATCACCTCTCCTCGAACCTGGAGCCTGGTTACAATGCTGGGACACCCTTCCACTGGGATCAGCAAAAATCAAGGAACTCTTTTCTAATTCTACTGAGCTATTTTGTAGAATATGACTAACCCCAAGGCATAGAGTTTCCCTGCTGCACTTCTGGATCCATCGAGGCACACAGGAATGCTGAAGAGTGAACTCTCCTGGGTAGCAGAGGAGGAACTTGACTCCTCTGGTCTTCCTAGATGTGACAGGTGATGGAGCACCCTGAAGACCGGTCTCCTGCAGAGGCTCTCCCGTCTGTGGCTCTCTTGGCCCAGTCCTTGAGCTGACAAATTTCTCCTCAGGTCCAGTAAGCCTTTTTTTCTCTCCTAAGTCAAATCTCTTCTTGCCCTGAATGTCTTGCTTTCTGTGCCTTTTTAAAGTCCAGGTCTCTGTGTTGACCCTCCTTGCCCCCTCCAGTCTCAACAGGGTCTCATTCCACTTTAGATCCACTAATATCTTGCTATAAACAAGGAGCTGTTGCTCTTTCTTCCTCATCAATAAAGACTTGATGACAACATTACCCTGGGTCCAGGCAATTAATCCCAAAGGACAGGCTTGTAGAGACATGGTGGGTGGGGAGGGTGTCTGGGACTCTCTCCAGGCAGGATTGGGCCACAGGGAATGAAGGAAAGAAGAGAGAGGAGTGCAGAGGCTATCCAGAGGAGCTGGCGTAGGGCCCAGATGAGGGGGGAGTAGAGAAATGTCAGCCTAGCAGGAGATCATGTCCTCTGGCTCTCACAGGACTGTGTCCCATCAAGTCTGGGGGCTTGTGTCTGAGGCCACTGGGGACACTGAGGCCCTGGATTTGGGACTGTGAGTTCCCAGGGTCTGGATTTGTTTGCCCTGACTGGCATCAGGCTCCAGTGGCTGCCCTCACACTCATCCCAAGGGCACAGTGTCTGGCCAGCGAAGAGGCTGGAGAGAGAAAGAGTGGTGAGCATCCAGTCTGGATGCAAATATCAGGGGCAGGTTAGGAGGGAAGGGGAGGGTCCTCACCTTGACATTTATGCCAGAGGAAGGGATGCTCTTTGGAAATTTTGCAGTTTTGTCTCCTCACTCATCACAGCTTCCAGACTTTGAGAATTGTGTTTTTCAGGAGAAAATGAGAAATAATGAGGTCTGTTACTGTGTCTCCATCATCCAAATGACAGCAAATTGCCTACTTTAATCCTTATGAAGGTCATAGGAGATGAAAGTCAAGCCAGGACCCATTGCTTGTCCAGCACAAATGAAGGAGGAGCACAGGGAACTGTACTGGCCTCCCTCTTGTGGGAAAATCCTCCAACGTCCCGGGCTGAGGACTGACAGGAGCTTCTGGCGGTGGCGGGGGGGAGGGGGGGGGAGACTCTGTGGACAGGTTCACTGGGATGTCTCCAGCACATGTGACACAGCCTAATACTGTTACCCAGTATTGCCCTCTCACTCTTTTCTCCTTGATTCATTTAAAAGTATTATTTTTTCTTCTCGTAACTGAAAATTTGTACCCTTTGACGTATTTCTCTCCATTCCCTCTGGCCCAGCCCCTGTCAACCACCATTTTATTCTCTATTCATGAGAAATTGCTTTTCTTTTCCTTTTTTTGAGTCTACGTATAAATGATACGATGTAGTATTTGTCTTTCTCTCTCTGGCTTACTTCACTTAGCATAACGTCCTCCAAGTCTATCCATATTTTCACAAATGGTAGAATTTCCTTTTTATGGCTGAATAATATGCCAGTATGAACATATACAACTTTTCCTCTATTCATTCATCCATCAAAGGACTTTTAGGTTGTTTCTATATTATGGCTATTGTGAATAACGCTGCAGTGAACGTGGGTGTTCAGGCGTCTCTTCAAGGATCTAGTACATTCACAGTGACTACAGTTAATAATATAATATTGTATATTTAAAATTTGCTGAGAGTAGATCTTATAAGCATTCTCACCACACACACAAAAAGAGTTAACTATGAGGTTGTGGATGTCTTAATTATCTTGACCTTGGTAATCATTTCACAATGTATACGTATATCACATCACCACATTGCACACTTTAAATATCTACAATTATATTTGTCAAGTATCATTCACTTAAAATGTGTTTACTGAGTATCTACAGTGTACCAACTGCTATTCTGGGTATCAGGGAAACATCCAATTAATGTGATATGTCCCACTACCATGTTATCTCATATGTACAGACTTTATATTCTATTGAGGCAGACAAAAAAACACATAAGCTGAAAAATAAATTTAATACAGGCAGATGTGTACCTAGACCACAGTAGTGCAGGAGGGTAAAGGGATTAAAAAAGAGCCCTTCCCAATGTGCAACGCTGGTATACTTATTGTTTTGAGCTGTAGGCAATCAAGACACAGCAGACTGAAACAAACAAAGAAAACATTTTACCTCTCTCTGAACTACTTAAAAGAATTTAGAAAGGGGGCCTGGGCCAGAGAGAGAGTTATTATCAAGAGATAACTTTATCTGAGTGATGTATCTGTATGGCAGGACAAACATCTAATTACCAAACAAATTACTAGCTCTTCTGTGAATCACGCTCTTCCCTGTTGACGACCTGGCACTCTCTCCCATCCCGTCTCCTGAGATCACACATGAGCCTCAATTGTTTGGCTTCTCCTTGGGTTTCACTGCACTTGTCTGACTCCTGTAGGTTTGTAATTAATTTTGTTCTTTTTTTCTCTGATTAACTTGATTATTATACCAGCTGAAGAACATTGAAGGTTAGAGAAAACATTTTTCCTCCCCAACAATGACAAAAATAAACATGCAAACTGAAGCTACAGCACAATCTTAATAATCAATAGTAAAAATTTTGATTATTACATGACCTTTAAAAAAGTTAAGAACTCACTTGCTGTAGTTATAAATATATAGGTAAATGTAAAAACAGTAAAAGGAATATTTATTTAGTACACTGGATTTTAAAACTTTGAGAATTAAAGTGCTGTATTTCTTTGTAATAAACTTATCAAGAGTAGTATGAGCAGGGACTGCTTTCTTCCCATGGCATAACTGACAACAGGGAGCCCACATCATTTCTATGCTTTGTAAATTGTCATCCTCCTTTCTAAGTTTGGATCAGCCTCCAACATTTGATCCTTCATCCTTCCGATGTCATGAAATTCCCGGAGAGTTTCGTTAGTCTGAAGTTTCCAGCCCGTGTCACTTCCTCCGAGGCTTCTTCATCTTCTCTTCAGATACTTTCCTCCTTCCTGCATCTCTGGGAGAAGGGGGGTGTGAGCCTGAGAGGAACAGAGACCATGGAGAGAGGGTCACCCTTGACTGGTTCAAGGTCACATGCAAGAAAATGGAGGGAGCAGGGTCTGAATTTATGTGCTTTTTATCCACATAAGGCACCTCACCAGGTTGTCTCCCTGTGCAGGTTGGCTCCTTTGAAGGAGAAAGGGCTCTAGTCAGCAAGTTGCTGGAACAGCAGGAGGGAAACATTCCTACCAGTATTAGTGTGGTGTATCTGACCAACCAGAATAATATATATTGTATATTATTCACATTTTCCCCATCATCCATTGACAAGCACTTAGATTGTTTCCATATCTTGCTACTGTGAATAATGCTTCAATGAACTGGGGGTGGAGATATCTTTTTGAGACAGTGATTTCATTTCCTTCATATATATACCCAGAAGTGGAATTGCTGGATCAAATGGTAGTTCTATTTTTTATTTAAAGTTCACATCCATGCTGTTTTCCATACTGGCTGCACCAAATTACATTCCCAACAACAGTGCAGGAGGGTTCCCTTTTCTCCACACCCTCATCAACACTTCTTGTCTCTTGTCCTTTTGATAACAGCCATTCTAAATTTTGTGAGGTGATATTTCATTGTAGTTTTGATATGCATTTCCCTGATTAGTGATGCTGAGCATTTTTTCAAGTACCTCTTGGCCATCTGCATGTCTTCTTTGCCAGAATGATATTTAGTATGAATTGTGAGGTCAGAAACATGCAGTCCCCTGCAAATAGGCAGAATGTAGAGAAATATGGGATGCAGGTGAACTTGAAATGTGTTTTCTGTAGGATAAGGCAAACCAGGCAGAAATTGTGGTCTGGGCTAGGAGGGTAACTCCCCCTGGAGGCCTCTCCATGGTGGGACTCAAGAGACTCTGTTCCAATCCCTTGGCTCTGACCCAGAACCATACACCTAGCCTGGTGGTGCCTGAACTGGTCACCTGCACTGCAATTTTATTATTGTGGATTACTCTTGGGACACACATTCCCTCCTGTTTTTGTGGTCAAAAACAGCAATTCAACAAAAGTCACTGGTCTTGGGAAGTAAATTATGTCCCCTGAACTTATTAATAGAAGCACAGATCCTCGTCTCTATAACTGAAATTTCATCCTCAGCACCCCTAGATCTCACTGTGCACAGTCATTGAGGCCACCTCAGAACACTTCTCATCCATGTTCTCAGGACACAGTTCTTCAGACTTTGGAAAAGTGGACACATGAAGAGTGCTGGGATGCTGCAACATTGTCCTCAGGGATGAGTCAGCCCCAAACTCCCATCCTCCATTCCTGTTAGCATCATTGACCCCCTGTGCAGTATTCTGATGCCACCTCTTTTTTCAGGAGCGCCTCATACCAGCCTCTGTCCATTGAAGAGAGGAAACTGCACCAAGGTGACTCAGAGCCCAGGACCCAGGATGTGGTTGACAACTAACCCAGACACAGCCCAGTGTGCTCTCCTGCATAAACATGAATGCTCCTCTGATGGAAGGTTCTGGAGAAGAGCTTTAGGTCCACCCTGAGGCCAACTGCTCTCCAGTTCCAGCTCTATTTCCATAACCCCAGCAATCTGACACCATTCCAAAGGGGATTGAATTAGACATTCCTCACTCAGTAACACTTTTGGTCTTCTTCTAAGCTTTTGCTCTTCCAAGGCCTGTCCCTAGTCCAGTGTCCTATCCGCTCTCATCTGGCTACCTCTGGGCTTCACCCCTTGCCCAGTTGTCCAGAAGATCTTGGGTCTCCAGCCAGAAACTGACACAAACAGATGTAAAGATATACCATGTTCATGGATTAGAAGAATCAATATTGTTAAAATGACCATACTTCCCAAGGCAATCTAGGAATTCAGTGCAACTCCTATCAAAATAACAATAGCATTTTTCAGAGCACTAGAATTATTTTAAAATTTGTACAGAAACAGAAAAAGACCACAAATAGCCAAAACAATCTTGAGAAAGAAGAACAGAGCTGGAGGTATCATGCTGCTGCTTTAGACTACATTGCACAGCTACACTAATCAAAACAATATGGTACTGGCAAAACAAACAAACAAACCCAGAAACCTAAAAATATGGAACAGAATAGAGAGCACAGAAAAAACCCAACACACTTATGGTCAATTAATCTATGACAAAGGAGGCAAGAATATACAGTGGAGAAAAGACAATCTCTTCAATAATTGGTGCTGGTAAAATTGGACACCTACATGTAAAAGAATGAAATTAGAACATTTTATAACACCATATACAAAAATAAACAAAAAGTGGATTGAAGACCTAAATGTAAGGCCAAAAACCACAAAACTTCCAGAAGAAAACTTAGGTGGAACACACTTTGGCACAAATCATAGCAATATTTTTTTTGATATGTCTCCTAAAGCAAAGGAAACAAGAGCAAAAATAAACAAATGTGCCCTAATTAAACTTAAAAGCTTTTGCACAGCAAAGGAAACCATGGACAAAATAAAAAGACAACCTGCAGAATGGGAGAAAATATTTGCAAATGATATGACCAATAAGGAGATAATATCCAAAATAATATATAAACAGCTGATACAACTCAACAGCAAAAAAAAAAAATGGGCAGAAGACCTGAATAGACATTTTTCCAAAGAAGACACACAGATGGCCAACAGTCACAATGAAAGATGTTCAGTGTTGTTAATCATCAGGGAAATGCAAATAAAAAACACAATGAGATATCACTTCACACCTGTCAGAAGGATGGTCATCAAAAAAACCACAGATCTCAAATGTCGGCCAGGGGTGGAGAAAAGGGAACTCTCATACACTGTAGGTGGGAATGTGAATTGGTGCAGCCACTGTGGAAAACAGGACAGAGGTTTCTCTAAAAACTAAAAATATAACTATCATATGACTCAGCAATTTCACTACTGGGAATATACCTAAAAACCCCAAGTACAATAATTCTAAAAGATACATATATCCCAATGTGCATAGCAGCATTATTTAAAAAGCCAAGATATGGAAGCAGCCTAACTGTCCATCAACAGTTGAATGGATAAAGAAGTGGTATATTCCACACACACAATGGACTACTACTCAGTCATAAAAAAGAATGAAATTTTAACATTTGCAACAACATGGATGGACTTGGAGTGTATTATGTATAATGAAATGTCAGACAGAAAATATAAATACTGTATGACATCACTTATATGTGGAATCTGAAAAATAAAATAAACTAGTAAATATAACAAAAGAGAAACAGACTCACAGATATAGAGAACAAACTAGTGTTTACCAGTAGGGAGAGGGAAGGGAGAGGGGTAAGATAGGGTTAGGGGATTAAGAGATACTAAGTACGATGTATAAAATAAATAAGCTAGGAGTATATATTGTACAGCACAGAGAATATAGCCAATATTTTATCATAATAACTATAAAACTAGTATAAACTTTAAAAATTGTGATTCAGTATGTTGTACACCTGAAACTTATATAACATTGTACTTCAACTATATCTCAATTAAAAAAAAAAAAAAGTAAAGCAGCTCAGCCTACTGATAGAAGCACTGGAGGATGATTTGAAATCCAGTGACATTTTCTTTTCCCCCTTTTTGCTAATTAAAAAAAATAGAATATAGTGGTGAGCTTGACATAAGTTGATGAAAATTATCTTCCAAGAGGATGAAATGGATAATTCAGGAACAACAGGGCTATATACAGGGAGAAAGCACTGAGAAACCAAAGAGAAGCTTTGGGGAGTACAAGGATTTTTATTACTCTATGGTTGGCAAGAACAACAAAACATTGGAACAACCTAAATTTACATAAGGAGGCAAAGTATTAAAATGTGGGCCATTCATTTTATGGACTACTATATGCCCACTGATATGAATGAGGACTGATCCTTAAGACCCACCCTTAAATGTAAAAAAGCAAGATGATCTGAATCACTAAGACACCATTTCTATAAGGGAAGTTGAACCAGATGTTAGCACATGCAAAAATAAATGTACAGAAAGTCAGAGAGAAGTCTGGAAAGTACACTAAACTGAACTCTCTGGAGAGGGGCCTGGGATGAAGAGGAAGTTCAGGGGAGATATTTCTTCTATCTGTGTTTTTGGGATGTTTTACATTGAGAGTATAGTCCTGTCTTACTTGGGCAAAACCAACAAAAGTATGGGAAACAAATGAAGGTTTCTTTTGTTACTGAACCAAACTCGGGTCCACTGATCTGCGTGCAGTGAAACCAATCTACTGATACTGAGAGTGATGAAGGAAAGTGTAGCATTTATTGCAGGCACCAAGCAAAGAACAGGGGCAACTATTGCTCAAAAGGCCCAAATTCCCTGATGACTTTCAGGAAAAGATTTTTAAAGACAGGGTGAGAGAGAGTGTTGTAGGGTGTGTGATCAGCTCATGGACATTCTTCTGGTTGTTGGTGATGATGTAATCAGGAATAAATATCATCAAGCTTCTGCTTCCAACCCCTCTGGTCTCTATGTGCTTGTAGTCAGCCTGGAGTTCACTTCATTCAGTGTTTTCAAAGTAGCTCAAGGATATGGCTCAGAATGTTATCTATAGCCCTTGAGGAGGAACTAAAGGTCTTTGAATTTGTTTAATGGCTACGCTATTATTATTTTGTCCTGCTTGATTATTTTCCTTTGTTTCCGCATTTTGTCATATTTTCTGTTTATTCTTTGGAACTCAGGATAGACCTAGGAGGATAAAGGTTTTCTATAAACAAGAGGCAGGTGCAGAACATGAGGGGGAGTCTGTCCTGGGAAGGGCCCATAGGGTTCTGCTCAGTTACACTTTCAAGTACAACTTATATGTACAAATGCATTGACCACAAGTGCTATTTCTTCCATATCCAATTTATTTATGTAATTGGTAGACAGCTAGTGTTGACTTTCCCCAAATGTGCATTTCAGTGCAAAATAACGTTTGGCTATAAACTGTTGTTAAATATGTCCATGCACCCACAGTTATAAGCATTTACTGCCACACCAGCCTTCTTGTTCAGCTGCAGGACCACAGGGTGATAGAGACACAGTTCCTGCACTTTATGAAACTATTAATGTTGTTGATGAAAATTCAATTAACTCTCAAGTTAAGAAGAAAAAAAAGGGAATTTTATTTGAGCCAAACTGAGGATTATAACTCAGGAAGCAGATTCTCAAAAAGCCCTGGGAACTGTTCCATGTGTTAGAAGTCAAAGCCATAGTAATATACATTTTTGAGTCAAAGGATCATACATCAAAATGACATCCTGATATTTTACATAAAGTTCACCAAGGATACATAGTCCAGGTAAGCACATACAAAGTGAGCAGCAAGTCACCATGAACCCCTACAGAGCTGGGAAAGAACACTATTCTTTTAAGAAGTTACATTGCTAGCATCAGAAGAAAAAAAAATTGATCTTTAATGTTGAGCAGGCACTCCCATCTTTGAGGAGCTCATTGCATATTAGGTAGGCAGGAGGCCCAAACAAACACATAGAGAGACTTTTATGTTTAATTTTTTTCTTGTCCTGCCTTAAAATATAAATTTTATTTCATCATTGTCTAACAGGTAAGTTTGTCAACAGAAAAAATTTTAATACGTACCCTTTTCATACGATCCAGCAGCCTCGTTCCTTGGTATCTACCCAAATGAGTTGGAAACTTACGTCCAAACCAAACATGCACACAGATGATTTTAGCAGCAAACCAAAGAAGCAACAAAGCTGTCCTTCAGTATATGAGTGAGCAAATAAACTGTGGTGTATTCAGACAAGGAATGTGATCAAAACATGAAAAGACATGGAGGAAACTTAAACATTTATTACTAAGTGAAGGAAGTCAATCTGAAAAGGCTACATACTGTATGATTCCAGAAATATGACATTTTTTATTTTTTAAAAATTTTTATTGGAACATAGATGATTTACAATGTTGTGTTACTTTCTGCTGTACAGCAAAGTGAATCAGTTCTACATTTACATATATCCATTCTTTTTTATATTCTTTTCCCTTATAGGTCATTACAGAGTATTGAGTAGAGTTCCCTGTGCTATAAAGTGGGTTCTTACAAGTTATCTATTTTATATATAGTAGTGTGTATATGTCAATCCCAGTCTCCCAATTTATCCCTCCCCCACCTTTCCACCCTGGAAACCATAACGTTGTTTCCTACATCTGTAACTCTATATGACATTTTGCAAAAGGCAAAGCTCTGGGGAAAGCAAAAATATCAGTGGTGGCCAGGGACTTGGGGGTGGAAAAGATAAATAGGCAGAGCAAAGAGGATTTTTTAAAAAAATTTTTATTGGAGTATAGTTGATTTACAATGTTGTGTTAGTTTCAGGTGTACAGCAAAGTGAATCAGTTATACATATACATATATCCACTCTCTCTCTCTTTTTTTTTTTTTAGATTTGTTTCCCATATAGGCCATTGCAGAGTATTGAGTAGAGTTCCCTGTGCTATACAGCAGGTTCTTATAAGTTAGGACAGTGAAAATACTCCATATGATACTACACTAGTAGATACATACAACTGTATATTTGCCAAAATCCATAGAACGTACAACCCTTAGAGTGAACCTTGGTGTAAACTATGAAGTTTGGTTGATAAGGGTGTCTCAATGTAGATTCATGAATTGTAAGAAATGTACTCTTCTGGTGGGAGATTTGGATATCCATGGAGGCTGTACACGTGGGGGCAAGAGACAAATGGGAACTCTCTGTACTTTCTGCTCAATTTCACTGTGAATCTAATAAAACTGCTCTAAAAAATAAAGCCTACTTTAAAAAATATAATTGTAATCCTAGTTCTAAAATTTTATTATTCTAAATATTTTTAAAGGAGAAAAAATCTCATTCATTGATCTTTAAAATCAGCTTTCATGTCTTATTTGTCTTGAGATGCCAAAGGAAGTTCAACATTTTTTAAAAAATCCACATGCATTCTTTACAAGTATTAAATTACCTCTATAATTTTCAAAGAAATTTCGTGTATTTAATATTCATAAAAATGTGCAAATATTTAAACTCAACTAGTATTAACAGGACAGCAAAATTTTTAAAAAGTACTGACGTATACAGTCCTGCTTACAAAACTGATTTATATCCTCCTGTCTCTGATCTACCAGCTGGTGGCCTAGGAGACCTAAGGCTCAGAATGTCTATCACTAGAGATGAATCCAATCTCTCCTGTGCCCTCCCTTCCTCCTCCCTGCACTGGCTGCTAGAGCAGCTTGAGTGAATCATGATTCATTGGTGTCCACATGTGAAAGGTGAGACCCATTTCAGGCCCTGGGTTTGCTCTCCATCCTGTTGTAAGGAATAGAGGGTAAGCTAGAGGAATGTAGATACTGAGGTTTCCACTAGGAGAGAAAAAGAAGGGAAAGACTCATTTAATTATCTCTTAGTGTATGCTAGCTCCAGGGCCAAGCCCTCAAGTGCATTATCTCATTGGAACTTACAAATGTCTAGTGAGCTCGGTTTGTATCATTATCTTCCTTTTGCAAGGTAACCGAGGCATTTGCTTAAGGTTCCTCCACCCCTATATCCACTCCATCCCTGGAGCACCAACACACTGAATTTCCCATCAACTCCTTGAGTCAACTTTTCCCCTTCAATCTTGTACCCCTGCTGGATCACCTTTCCTTTTCATGTTCACATTGAGCAGATGCCTGAAACCATAGGTCTGTGTTCTCTTCACAATGCACCTATATCCTAGGTTTCAGTTTCCAGTGCCCAGAAGAAAGCTTTTCATAGAGGCAACCAACTAGGGAGGGACAAAACAGCAGTACATAATGGTCTTCTCATGACAGAATATCTCATTGCCCCAGCGAGGACAGGGGCTAGAGCTAATCCAGATGGTTCTGGGCCTTCCTAAGTTCCTCATAATCTCAATCAGCTCAGCCTGAAGCTGGGCAAGTCTCCCTAGGTGTAGAATTCTCTGAGAGCTGTAACTCTCCCTTGGGGCAGGATACAGCTCTAGAATTAAACTGGGCAGTCCATCAGTATGACGCAGCAGCTTCTCCATGATGGCCATGGAGAGGAGGTTCCCACACATGCTGAAGGTCCTGAGCTGGGAGCAGTGGCTCAGGGCAGGCAGGATGGCCTCAAGTTGATAGTCCATGATTCCACACAGATTTAAGTCCAGTTCCTGGAGCGTGGCTGCAACTTTCTCCAGCAGAACTTGGAGGAGCTCAGGACTAAAGTCAGTCAGTGTGACACCACTCAGATCCAGGCCCTTTAGCTGACTGATGTTCAGGCACTGAGACAGATGTTTCAAGTCTGATTCTGTAATCAGACAGTGAGTTATTGCGAGGTTCTCCAAGGGAGTCTTCAGGCACCTGGGAGAGAAACTGAGGAATTAGGTCTTGGAAACTGGGGTGGAAGGTGACCTCAAGGTGGAAGATAAGTGATTTACCCAAGGCCAAGGTCATTTTGACCATCTGATAACAATCAATACCCAGAAAGCCCAATTTCATTTTAGCCTGACCCCTGTCATCTTGTTTGTTTGGTTGAGATAAATACACAGAATCTTGAAAGCTCTCTTTCCTCATCAGTCAAGCAGGGTACAACATGCTCCACTTCCTTTTGCGGATGAACGAAAATAGTGGAATTCACTAGAACATGCTCAGAGGAGAGCCTAGCACAGAGTCTCAATCAAGAGTGGGCATCACTGAATTTTCATATTTAGAGTCAAAACAAACAAAAAAATACTCTCAAATCAGGGTGCCTTTAGCTCACTACTTGAGCCCCAGGTGCCCATATCTCTGGGCCAGATGAGGCTGGAGGGAGACATGCACAGAGAACCAACCTGGACAAGATCCCACATCATCAACTGGGGTTTCCAGTCTGCAGGGGCTCAGTTACATCCCTGCATCATCTGCAAACCACCTACCACTTTTTATTTTGCTTTTGGCTCCCCATTCCTTACCATCAGCATCATGCATTTCCCATATATTAATTACCTTATCTGGAGCACAAACAACATTTTACAGATGGGGAGTTTGAGACAGGCTCACTGTGGTCACAAAACAGTTGAGCACAGAGCTTCTCTAGAAATACTCAGGTCTGAGGTTGTTTCCCCTCTTCAGTGCCCTCTTACCTGTTTTTTTTTAAAGTCACCTGAACAAAGACATCTCTTCCTGAGAAAGAAATCACAAACACTCTGATACATCTGAACCGTCCAATCTATAGCTTCCTAGCATGGTGTCCCTTTCCAGAGCCTCTATCGCACTTCGTCCCTCTACCTTGATTTGTGTGGTTATGTGATGCCACACTTCAGGATAGAGCAACAAAGGAAACAATGCGTGTGACATTCTAGTGTTGTGTTCTCTGTTACTCGGTCAGTGGTGCCATCCTCACCTGAGCATCTTGTCCAGGCAACCTTGGAGGAAGGAGGGAGATTCCATACGGATATCCTGGAGGTGGTGCAGCCTGAGGAACTGAGAGGTAATTTGGATGACGTGCTGCTCCTCCTGTTCCTCAAGCGCAGGCACATGGATGTGGGAGAGAAGGAGTCTCTGCACATTACCCATCTGGCCCAGGAGAGGAGCAAACATGGCCAGCGTGGACAGATGCCAGGTGCAATTCACTTGTACCTCCTGGATACAGTCCAGCTGCACCATACTCAGGACCATCATAATATTTTCCATGGACATGGTAACAATTTTCAGCTTCTTACAGCACAGGTGTATGGAAACTTTTCTCTTCTCCACCCACTGCATGAGGTAGATAAAGAATTCATCCATGGTCCCTTCATTGAGGCAAAGTTCTATAAACACCTCCAAGGGAGCCAAGGGCTGCTCTGTCCTTGACCTGTCCTTAGCCACTGGTGCCATCGATGAGCTTGAGGACACATGGACATTGGATCCAGACCACATGCTCCAGAAGTCCTGGCCAGTATTCCTTAAATCCAGCACCCGCAGTTTGCACCTCCTGTGGGGGAAACAGCAGATTAGCAGCGATGGTTTAAGATCCACACATAATGAAACCACAGTCTCAGAATTTAGGCAACACTCATTTCCCACATGTGCTTTTACTTCACATTCCTGACATCACCTGCTGCCTTGCCCTCTTCTTCCCTCTCTGCCTTTCTTTCCTCCGTCTCCTTTCCCCCTTCCATTCTTTCTGGTTTTCTACTTCTGGTACCTTTAATCATCACTAGAAGGCTGTGGGGGCATGTTTTTTCAGGCTCCCCTGTACTTTAGGCACTCCTACACTTCCAGAAGGCATTTCCCGAAGTGAGCTCAGCAATGTCCAAGGCCTCTGAGCTTCTTCCTTGGCATCATCAGAAGCCTCTGGTCCATCCCTTGGCTATCTACTCTTATGACACCAGCTGTCTCTTCAACAATGCCTAGGACCCTACCAGCCTACCTGGCAGACTCACCTGGGGTAATCCTTCTGGGCAAGCAGGACATCAAGCCCATCCAACACTGCTTGTAAGGTCCCCACATGAGGCATCTCCATCAGGCCTCCCAGAGGTAGGCGGACAAAGGGCCAGGCTTGCACCATGGCCTTCAGGGTCTCACTGCGTCTCCCATGAAAGGCCTCCATGAACAGTGGTGGGAAGAACTCTGTTGGTAGATCCCCCAGAGCAGCAAAGGCCAAGGCCTCATCCCTCAGCAGGCTCATTCCCACCAGGTCCAGGAGTCTGGGTGGATTCCAGATACTCATTCTGATCTTTTCCAAAAGGAAACCTGTGGAAGCCATCAGAGAACAAGACATCCTTTTCATGCCAAGCATGAGCAAGCCTCCATTGTCTCCCCACCCTTCAGAGGGACTTAGCACAGTGGTAGAAGAGCCTCAATTTTCCCCAATTCCACTCTAGGTTCAGTGGGCACAAAGCCATAACTCTTTCCCTACTGGCAGCAGAACAAGTATCTCCCAAGTACCGAGGAAAAGGAAAGGCAACCACTAGTCCATCCATTTCCACCCACTGCTTTGCTTAATTCATGTCCCAGTGGTAAGTGTGTACCATGAGCCTAAACAATGTCCCTTCTCTTTCTTGGGGGAAAACTTTCAGACCATCACTTAGTGCCCCAAAACTATGGGAATAGGAGCATCTTGTGGCCCAGCACAGCCTCCATCCTCAATTCCCGCAGTTAACTTGGCTGAGAAGGACGAAGGAGATACCCCTAAAATGAATGCTATTTGCACAAAGTAAATATTTTAAATGTCAAGAAATAAAATTCCGAAGAGATACTTTTCATTAAAAAGAATATCTGCTTGGTTAAGACATTTAAAAATAATATAAACCAAAGCACAAATCAAAGTATTTGGGATTAAGGCAAAATTACACTTAGAGGTAAAACCAAAATCTTAAATCAGTTTATCTGAAAAGAAATAAGAAACCTACCATATCAAGCTGCATGCCACCATTCAAGACACAGAGATCATGGGTAACATGAGGGTGTCCTTAGCTGAGGTATGTAACTGACCAACTCTGATGATATTGGGGGAGGCAGGGTGCTAGGATCTCAGGCTCCTCGGAAAATCCAGGAGGTGACTGGATTCTGCATCTCTTCTTTGGTACATGAAGATTTTATATACATTTCTAATCACAACTTCCTTCTTTCCAGCTACTAACTTCCAATCAGAAAGCATACCTGATTAGATTCCAGACTGTCCATCAGGTTAATCCTGATCGGATCTTTGTCTGTCTCAAGAGGAATGGATTGAATCAGATATTCATTCAGGAAAGAGAAAGAACGAAGGAGGGGTATTGGAGTCAAAGGCACGTTCCTTGATTCACTCCACAAATACTGATTGGGTTTTACCAATACCAATAGTTATACCTGTGGGTGTGAGACAGGGAAGGAGTTATTGATTTGTGATATTGGATAGGAAAAACAAAAATTTAAAGCATCAGTGTTGGGGGATCTTTGGCCATATCACAATTATCAAAATGTCCCAGAATAAAAACAGCTTCATGAAGACAGTGGTGTTGTTCCCAAAGGAAACACAATAAATCCATCCCTGTATCAAGTGTCACTTAGGTGTTATGTCGGAAACATGGGAGATCATGAGCTTATTCCGGCAGCAAGGGAAGTTCTTTTGGGGATGTGGTTGGTTTTCCAGCCTTATGTCAAGGCTTCTCTGAAGGAGGTCAGGTCAAAATCACAATGAGAAGGGTGGGGCTGGGCAGCGTGGAGCTGGGCATTCCTAAAGGGACCATGTGAACGAGCCAAACAGTGGAAAACATAGTTGTTGGTTTTTTTTTTCTCCTGAGAAGGGAGAAGATTTAAAGGCTGTTCTCTGGGTGGAGTTTAGAAATTAAAAGGGAGTGGCTAAGAGGAGGCAGTGTCATCTTTGACAGTGTTTCCTCCCAGAAAGTTGGTATCAGCACAGCAAACAGGCATGAAAAGATTAATCTGAGAATGTGAGCAGAGGGAGAGGCTGTGAGCCCTGGAAAGTCAGAAATTTCCAAGACTGAGACCCACTGAGGGTGGGCACTGTGGGCTCTTTGGGAACTTGGAACCAGGGGGAGACATGAACATGGTCAGTCACAAATAACCCTGTCATCCAGGGGCAGCTGCTAAGAAGAGATGTTTTCCTTTAGGTTTTTCCCCCACAGAGGATAATTCCCAGATGGCAAATAGCTCCACCCATTTTCCAGGGGTCTTGGAAGCTGAACTATAGTCCCATTGTCCCCTTTCCAAGTATATTTTGATAATTACTGTTTTCTAAAATTTAACTAAGTTCAGCACAGATTCTGATCAAGGTAATAGCAATGGGCACAGAAATAAAATTCTGTTTTTCTCTTCATATTAAGCACTGTTCACAAATACCAACACCTCTTCCAAACAAAATTCAGAAGCTGTATTTGGTGTTTAAGGATCTGCCACTTTCAGGTATGAGTTCCATCCCAGCTACACCACACAGAGATTCTTTTGAAGTTTCAGGACACAAAGAAAGCTGGACCCTCCCTCCACCCCCAGAATTTTCCTTGCCTCCCCCCACCACATTCAATATGGTGCCCAGACAATTCTTGTATACCACTGGCTGCCAAGGCAAGGATTATTTGAAGATTGTTCTCCATCTTGGTATCTTTCCTGAAGATTCTTTTCACCATATTTCTACCATGGGTATAAATGGCTTTTACATAAAATTGGGCTAAACCAAATTGTGCTCAATAGACTTTTAACTCCCAGGCCATTAAGCACCTTTATTAATGAGTTGCAGTATAGTGAGATTTGTAGCAACAATAATCATAACCATCTCTGTTTATTGAACACAAACTGGTTGAGCAATGGTGCTGACACTTTTTATCCACTGGTTCAGATAACCTTCACAGAAAATCTAGAGGTCACTGCTATTTTTCTGCATTTTTAACCTGGTGGATTGGGGTTTTACTCAGTAGAGGAATCTGCCCACTGCCATGCAGTGAATAACTGGTAGAGTCCCTTTGTTGACGGGATCAGAAGGAACCAAGGAACCCTGAGTTGTCAAACAACCTAAATTTTGGAAAGGACTGACTGAGAGACTTCACTTGAATGTTAGTGGAAATGGGGAAATTGCAGTGTCTCAGGTGGGGATGTTTCTATGGGTTTGCAGATTCTATGAGATCCAAAAAGACCATTGTTTTAAAGTGGCAGGTTGTAACTAATTCTCTGAAGAAAACTCCAGGGATGAAATGGAAAGGTACAAAGGTGGGCAGACTCGAAGTTGAGCATCTCTGGGATATTTGGGAATTTGCAGGATACTGGGAAGGAGCTTTCTTGCCTAAGCAGTAATCAACTGTGGGAGCTGTGTCAAAGAAAACCAGAGACAGACACAGGTTTATATGGTAAAGGCAAATTTTATTCAGGATTATTGCAACAGAGGAAAAGATACACCAGTATGGAACTGGTCTCCATTCACAATACAATGAAGACATTTGGGGATTCACAACCAACAAGCAGGGGGTTTTGTGGCTGGAAAATTACTATGAGGAGACTTCAGTTCTGGGGGAAATCTGGCTAAACCAGTGTAACGGGATTCCTACCGAAGGCTGTCCAGGGTGATCAGATTCCAAGAGTGGGGAGTGAGGAATTTTGATCAGATATTATTGGAATATCATGTATCAAAGATGTGGATTCTTCTAAAACTGACTAATCAGGGTTCTTCCAAAAGCTGGATTTTACAAGGATGTACACAGATGGGCCTAGCAGAATGTCAGGAGACTGACTTAGAGTTTGCAAGTGTACATGCCAGTTGAGGGGATCGTGTTGGAGCCATGGGTGCATTGTGCAAATCCTGATGTAGTGAAGAGCTTGGCCAACTTGAGAACAGGAAGAAAGCCACTGAGGCTGGGCAAGGAGGGTGCAGGCAGTTCAGGAAGGATCCATCGGAAGATTTTCATGATCTTATTAGTTCTTTCCCTACTGGTGAAGAAAGTTAGGGGAAGATTGTTTTATTCTTATATTGTTATTTATTCTGGTACACACCATCCAAGCACACCTGGTATGGTCTGAGTGGTGAGGGTTAGCACAGGGTGATACAGCCTCACTCTCTCTATTCCTTCTCAGTTGGTTCTTTTAAGTTTATATAGCTAAATCAACCCTAAGTGCAAATATTTGTTTTTCTCTTTTCCATTGTAAAAGCCTTGACTCTTTTCTTTTTTCAGTTTTCTTTTGGCATATTTTCCGAGAAGAATTTTTCCAGTTTTATTGAGATAAGATTGACCTCTTTTTCGGTGTACAACGTAATGATTTGATATATGTATACACTGTGAAATTATCACCACAATAAGTTTAGTTCTCATCCATCACTTCACGTGTTAATTTTTTTTCCTGTGGTGAGAACTTTAAAGATCTACTCTCCTAGCATTTTTTTTCAAGTACACAATACAGAATTGTTAACTTGTCACTGTGCTATACATTACATCCCTATGACACATTTATTTTATAGCTAGAAGTTTGTACCTTTTGACGGCCTTTATTCATTTCCCCATAAGTCTTTCTTTGACTTGTTTCACTTAACATAATGCCCTAATGATCTGTCCATATTGTTGAAAATGGCAGGCTTTCCTTCTTTTTTATGGTTTTAAGCCTGAATAATATTCATATATATATATATGAATATATATGTATTATATATATATTCACATTTTCTTCATCATTCATTGATGGACACTTAGGCTGTTTCCCTTTCTTGACAATTGTAAATAATGCTGCAGAGAACTTAGGGCTGCGGATACCTTTTTGAGAAAGTGATTTCATTATCTTCATATATATACCCAGAACTGAAATTGCTGGATCTTATGGTACCTCCATACTGTTTTCCATATTGTCTGCACATTCTTACATTCCCAGCACAGTGGCTACACAAGGGCTCCTTTTTCTTCACACCCTCACAGTCACTCGTTATCTCTTGTCCTCTTGATAACAGCCATTCTAAAAGGTGTGAGGTGATATCTCCTTGTGGTTGTGATTTGCATTTCCCTGATTAGTGATGCTGAGCATCTTTTCAAGTACCTGTTGGCCATCTGCATGTCTTCTTTGCCAGAATGAAGTCAGCAATGGGCAGTCCCCTGCAAATAGGTAGAGTGTAGAGAAATACAGGATACAGGTCAACCCGAAGTGTGTTTTTCTGTAGGATACGGCAAACCAGGCGGAGAACTTGGGGTCTGCGGTGGGGAGTAGTTCCCCTGGAGGTCTCTCAATGGTGGGGCTCAAGAGACTCAGTTCCATCCCCTGGCTTCAAGCCAGCCCGGGAGTACCTGAACAGGTCATCTGTTCTGCCCTTTCGTTATTGTGCTTTACCCTTGGAACACACACTGCCTCCTGGAATGCCACCAAAAAAGCAAATCAACAAAAGTCGCAAGGGTCTTGGGAAGTAAATGCTGTCCCCTGAACTAATGAATAGAAGCACAAGACCTCATCTATAGAGATGGAATTTCCTCCCAAGCATCTCTGGTTCTCACTGTGCACACTCACTGAGGCTACCTCAGAACTCTTCCCATCCTTGTTCTCAGGACACAGTTCTTCAGATCTTGCAAAATCAGGCACATGGGGAGGGTTGCAAGGTTGTCCTCAGGGCTGCCTCAAATCCCCGAACTCCCATCCCCTATTCCCGTTAGCATCACTGACCCTCTGTGTAATATTCTGGTAAGGAAGGAGGTGACTCAGTCCAAGACACAGAAAGTTCCTTGATAACTGACCTGGACACAGTCCAGTGTCCTCTCCTGCACAGACATGGGTGCTGGTCTGATGGGAGGCCCTGGAGAAGAGCTATAGGCCCATCCTGAGGCCAACAGCATTCTTGTTCCAGCTCCATTTCCGTAACCCAGAGAGTAGGGCCATCCCAGAGGGGACTCAGTTAGACTTTCCTCTCTGACACTCTTGGTCTTCTCCTAAGCTTTTGCTCTTCCAAGTCTTTCCCCAAATCTACTATCCTGTCCTCTCTCACCTTTCTTCCTCCAGGCCTCACCCCTTGCCCAGCAGTCTAGATGATCTTGCATCTCCAGCCACCAGGGGACACTGTGGGCCCAGAATTGGCTGCAGTGCAGGGTTCCAGGAGGGAGACGAGAGAGATTGCATGACCTTGAACTAGGGGGCAGCCAGGGAGTGGAGGCTGGGGTGATGGGGGGAGACTGCCCAAGCAGGGGCTTGTTAGGGGACCCTGGAATTTTGTAAGTAGGATTGTGACATAACCTGATGTGTGTTTCCCAGCCCCCCTGGCTGCTGTTGGATAGTGTTCTGGGGGAGTTAATGAGGAAGCAGGGATGCCAGCAGGAGACCCTTGGTTGCTCCTGGCGGCAGATCCTGGCTTGCACTTCAGGTACCTTGGGGACAACTTCAGGGACACTTGGAGGCAGAATCAGCAGCACTTTGCTCTTAGAGTGAAGGTGGGGCATGAGGGTAAAACAGGGGTTGAGGGACCTCCTAGAGCCTTGCGGTGACTTCTTAAAATTGGGAGGAATGGGAAAGGAGCAGGTATGAAAAAAAGGTAAAGAGTCTGCTGGGCCATGTTATTTTTCAGATGATTACATCATTTAATGAAAAAAGATGAAGTACAGAGTAACACCTGAAATATATATATATAATCATACATATTCTTATTCAAGAGCTATTTACAAATGCCTCCCATGGACTTTATATTTATCCATGGTGTTGCAGTACTGTGGGGTGCAAAGGGGATTATAGGCCCTGCAGGTTCAAAGCCAGGCTCCTGACTAAGGTCAATCTCTGGCCCAGAAAAACAAAGTCATGTGGTTTCTTTTCTGTTGTCTTCAGGGTCACTGTGGGTCAGGTCAGAATGCTATGCAGGACATTTTTTTCTCCATATTAGAGGCTGCAGGGTGGCACTCCAAAAGCCAAATGTGTCCTACAGACATGCTTTGGGACAATGTTTTAACAAATGAGATTTGTGGCCAGAGGTTAAAAATCAAGTTTTGTACCATAATTTACCCCCCAATATCCCTTGAAGAAAAAATCTTAAAAGAAAAATGTAGCATCACTGAACCCACATCCCTAAGGGGTCTCACTGGGCATGAACTGCAAAGCAGCTTCCCTGATGTGGGGACCCGTGCCCTCCAGGTCTCCATGGTCCCTGCCTGCAATCCTTCACTCACCCCCTGCCTGGCCCTGGGTTCTGTGGGGTTTGTGTCTCATGTAGGAATATGCCCAGGCCATTTGACCTGAGGCTGGGAGAGAAGGAACCTGTTCACCCACTCCTGCAGTGGGCAAAGGGTAGGAAGACCCCAAAGTGGGATTTGAGGACCTGGGCTACAGAAACTGCATGTATCCAAGTTGTTCCTACTCCAGTGACTATGGGAACCTTAGTTCAAAAAACAAAAAAAAAATCTAGCACAAAATCCAGATTCAGGAGTATATCTGGAACCTACAGTGAACTGGGGACCTCAGAGACAGTTTCTTTTCAGACAAGGAACCGGAGACCCAGAGCGTGAAATGTGCCAGCAAGAAATGTCTGACCAGAACTGGGACCTCGGAGTGAGCCCCACAGGGTTTGCAGGTCAACACGGCTATGCCTTCAAATTCATGCATGAATTATCTGAGCATTGGCACACACGAGTTCACCAACAGCCTCCAGATGTTTGCCAAGAAGAAATAGAAAATCGCTGGGGGCAGGGGGCAATCAGGTTTTGACTTATTTTCACATCTGCTCCCATGAGTTAGCGCCAATCACACAAACCCTGATCCTGAAGCCATAGCCACCTGTAAATTGGTGTCAAATTGGCCACCAGGGGGCTTGTGCCAGCCAATGGGCTGAACTCTAGGGGGTCACCCAGGCTTGGCTCCTAAGGTGCTGGGTTCCACAGTCAAACCAACACATCTTGGCAGAGGGACCAGCTGGCAGGTTACTGGACGCTGCTGCAAAGCTGGGTGGTTCCCTGGGGCCTGGCTATTTATGCCTGTGGTCTTTGAATGTCAAGAAACAGCTGCTGCCAGTTTTGGAGGATTTATTCTGCAACAAGTTCTGGGCTCAGTGTTTGTATCTGAGTTAGAGATCATCATGGTACCCCTTCAATAGGGGAAGACATAAATTCAGAGAAGGACAGAAACTTCTTCAAGGACACACACCAGTAAGTGTTAGAACTGGAATTCTGTCCCGTCTGTTTGTCAGTGCTCTTGAATATTGCACAATGCTGCCCCAGATCCTGGCAATGCACTGCTCACCTTAACATTTGTAATAAAATTTTGGAGTCATTGACTCCTCCCTTGCTGGAAGACCTGAGAGAGAATCTGGTCCAGATATTTACTACCTTGTTTTAACCACAGAATCTATTATTCCAAAGAAATTGCACAGATTAAAAAATAAAAGTAGAGCAGTTCAGCCCATGGATACAAGAACTGGAGGATGAGATGAAGTCATGTGAGGATTTTCTTTGCTTCGTTCTTGCTTTTTTTTTTTTTTTAAATTAATTAATTAATTTATTTATTTATTTTTGGCTGTGTTGGGTCTTCGTTTCTGCGCGAGGGCTTTCTCTAGTTGCGGCAAGTGGGGACCACTCTTCATCGCAGTGCGCGGGCCTCTCACTATCGCGGCCTCTCTTGTTGTGGAGCACAGGCTCCAGACGCGCAGGCTCAGTAATTGTGGCTCACGGGCCCAGTTGCTCCGCGGCATGTGGGATCTTCCCAGACCAGGGCTCGAACCCGTGTCCCCTGCATTGGCAGGCAGACTCTTAACCACTGCGCCACCAGGGAAGCCCCTTGCTTTTTTTTTTTAATGGAAGGTAGTGGAGAGCCTGTCAGAAGTTGATGAAATTGATCTAAGATAAGATAAAATGAATAATTTAGAGAAATGGAGAAAACATTGAGAAACCAAAGAGAAACTTTCCTGAGCATAAGGATTTTTGTAGTATATGGTTGGTAATAACAACAAGAACAAAAATGGAACAAACTAAATTTACACAAACAGGCAAAGGGTTAAACTGTGGACCATTCATTTTTATGGAATACAATATGCAAGTTAATACGAATAAGGACAGATTTTTAAGACCTACCCTTAAGTGAAAAAAGCAAGATGATCAAAACCACACTAAGACATCTTCTCTATAAGGGAAGACAAACCAGATATTTCTACATGCACGTATAAATGTATAGAAAGTCAGAGAGAAGTCTGGAAAATACACTAAACTTTGCCCTCTGGAGAGGGGCCTGCGATAAGGAGGAAGTTGGAGATGCTTGCTCTATCTGTATTATTGGAATGTTGTACATTGAGAATGTGTCTTGTATTGCTTTGGGCAAAACAAAAAACAGTATTGAAAACAAAACTTTTCTTTCATGTACATTTACATGGACAAATATATAGACCACAATTGCTATTTCTTCCATATCAACTTATCTGCGTTATTGGTAGCCAGAAAATGTTGATTTTGCACAAATCTGCATTTCAGTGAAAAGTATCATTTGGCTATAAACTGATGTGAAAGATTTCCA
Organism: Eschrichtius robustus; assembly: GCF_028021215.1. NCBI lineage: Eukaryota > Metazoa > Chordata > Mammalia > Artiodactyla > Eschrichtiidae > Eschrichtius > Eschrichtius robustus. The sequence continues at coordinate 10,257,609 of NC_090826.1, read as the reverse complement.
CACACCATGCAGTTCAGACTTTGTGTTCAGCTGTACTACCACAGTGTGAGAGACACAGTACCTGCCCTTTATGGGACAATCTCTAACAGGTGAGATTGTCAAGGTAAATAATTGTAATACACACCCTAATCATACAATCCGGCAATCTCACTCCCTGGTATCTACCCAAATGAGTTTAAACCTTAAGTCCACACCAAATGTGCACACAGATGCTTATAGCAGCTTTATTCATAATTGCCAAAACTTGGAAGCAACTAAGATGTCCTTCAGTAGGTAAATGAATAAATAAACTGCAGTATATTCAGACAATGGTATGTTATCAAACCATGAAAATACTTGGAGGAACCTTAAATTTGTATTAATAATTCAAAGAAGCCTATCTGAAAAGGCTACATATTGTATGATTCCAACTATGTGACATTGTGGAAAAGTCCAATCTCTGGGGACAGCAAAAGAGATCGGTGGTTGCCAGGGAATGGGGGAGAGGGAGGGATGAAAAGGAGCAAATAGGACTTTTATGGCAGTGAAACTACTCTCTATGATATGATGATGGATACATGTCATTATATGATTGCCAAAACCCATAGAAACTACACTGCCAAGAGTGAACCTTAATGTAAACTATGGACTTTGGGTGATAATGATGTGTCAATGTAGGTTCATCAATGTAACAAATGTACCAACCTGGTGAGGGAAGTTTATAGTCTTGAAGGCTGTACATGTGGCGGGGTAGGAGTTAAATGGGAACTCTTTGTACTTCCTGCTCATTTTCAAGATGAACCTAAAACTGTCCTAAGAAATAAAGTCTACTGTAAAAAAATATAATTGTAAACTTTCTAGCCCTAAAATTTTATTATTCTAAATTTTTTTAAAGAAGAAACCAGGGGCTTCGGTCGGATCTCAGGGAGAGGACTGGGGTTGGCGGTGTGAACACAGCCTGAAGGGGTTAGAGCACCACAGCTAGCCGGGAGGGAGTCCGGGAAAAAGTCTGCAGCTGCCGAAGAGGCAAGAGACTTTTTCTTCCCTCTTTGTTTCCTGGTGCGCGAGGAGAGGGGATTCAGAGTGCCGCCGAAACGAACTTCAGAGACAGGCGCGAGCCGCGGCTATCAGCGCGGACCCCACAGCAACAGGGGCGCAGAGGAAAAAGCGGAGAGATTCCCGCACAGAGGCTCGGTGCCGAGCAGCACTCAGCAGCCCGAGAGGCTTGTCTGCTCAGCCGCCGGGGCGGGCGGAGCTGGGAGCTGAGGCTCAGCTTCGGTCGGATCGGATCGCAGGGAGAGGACTGGGGTTGGCGGCATGAACACAGCCTGAAGGGGTTAGCGCACCACAGCTGGCTGGGAGGGAGACCGGGAAAAAGTCTGCAGCTGCCAAAGAGGCAAGAGACTTTTTCTTGCCTCTTTGTTTCGCAGCGCGCAAGGAGAGGGGATTCAGAGCGCCGCCTAAACGAGCTCCAGAGACAGGCGCGAGCCGCGGCGATCAGCGCGGACCACAGAGACGGGCGTGAGACGCTGGGGCTGCTGCTGCCGCCTCCAAAAATCCTGTGTGCGAGCACAGGTCACTCTTCACACCGCCCCTCCCGGGAGCCGGTGCAGCCCGCCACTGCCAGGGTCCCGTGATCCCCGGACAACTTCCCCGGGAGAACGCACTGCGCGCCTCAGGCTGGTGCAACGTCACGCCGGCCTCTGCTGCCGCAGGCTCGCCCCGCCTCCGCCGTACCCCTCCCTCCCCGCGGCCTGAGTGAGCCAGCGCCCCCGAAGCAGCGGCTCCTTTAACCCCGTTCTGTCTGGGCGGGGAATAGACGCCCTCAGGCGACCTACACGCAAAGGCGGGTCCAAATCCAAAGCTGAACCCCAGGAGCTGTGTGAACAGGGAAGAGAAGGGGAAATCTCTCCCAGCAGCCTCAGAAGCAGCGGATTAAAACTCCACAAACAACTTGATGTGATGCATCTGTTGAATACCTGAATAGACAACGAATCATCCCAAATTCAGGAGGCGGACTTTGGGAGCAGGATATATTAATTTTTCCCCTTTTCCTTTTTTTGTGAGTATATATGTATATGCTTCTGGGTGAGATTTTGTCTGTATAGCTTTGCTTTATAATAGCTTTATTTTACTTCACTATATTATAGCCTCTTTCTTTCTTTCTTTCTTTCTATTTTTTCTCCCTTTTACTCTGAGCCGTCTGGACGAAAGGCTCTTGGTTCTCCAGCCAGGCATCAGGGCCGTACCTCTGAGGTGGGAGAGCCAACTTCAGGACACTGGTCCACAAGAGACCTCCCAGCTCCACGTAATACCAAACGGCAAAAATCTCTCAGAGATCTCCATCTCAACATCAAGACCCAGCATCACTCAATGACCAGCAAGCTACAGTGCTGAACACCCTATGCCAAACAACTAGCAAGACAGGAACACAACCCCATCCATTAGCAGAGAGGCTGCCTAAAATCATAATAAGGCCACAGACACCCCAAAATACACCACCAGACGTGGACGTGCCCACCAGAAAGAAAAGGTCCAGCCTCATCCACCAGAACTCAGGCACTAGTTCCCTCCACCAGGAAGCCTACACAACCCACTGAACCAACCTTAGCCACTGGGGACAGATACCAAAAACAACGGGAACTACGAACCTGCAGCCTGTGAAAAGGAGACCCCAAACACAGTAAGATAAGCAAAATGAGAAGGCAGAAAAACACACAGCAGATGAAGGAGCAGGGTCAAAACACACCAGACTTAACAAATGAAGAGGAAATAGGTAGTCTACCTGAAAAAGAATTCAGAATAATGATAGTAAGGATGATCCAAAATCTGGGAAATAGAATAGACAAAATGCAAGAAACATTTAACAAGGACGTAGAAGAACTAAAGAGGAACCAAGCAACGATGAAAAACACAATAAATGAAATTAAAAATACTCTAGATGGGATCAATAGCAGAATAACTGAGGCAGAAGAACGGACAAGTGACCTGGAAGATAAAATGGTGGAAATAACTACTGCAGAGCAGGATAAAGAAAAAAGAATGAAAAGAACTGAGGACAGTCTCAGAGACCTCTGGGACAACATTAAATGCACCAACATTTGAATTATAGGGGTCCCAGAAGAAGAAGAGAAAAAGAATGGGACTGAGAAAATATTTGAAGAGATTATAGTTGAAAACTTCCCTAATATGGGAAAGGAAATAGTTAATCAAGTCCTGGAAGCACAGAGAGTCCCATACAGGATAAACCCAAGGAGAAACACGCCAAGACACATATTAATCAAACTGTCAAAAATTAAATATAAGGAAAACATATTAAAAGCAGCAAGGGAAAAAAAACAAATAACACACAAGGGAATCCCCATAAGGTTAACAGCTGATCTTTCAGCAGAAACTCTGCAAGCCAGAAGGCAGTGGCAGGATATACTTAAAGTGATGAAGGAGAAAAACCTACAACCAAGATTACTCTACACAGCAAGGATCTCATTCAGATGTGATGGAGAAATTAAAACATTTACAGACAAGCAAAAGCTGAGAGAATTCAGCACCACCAAACCAGCTTTACAACAAATGCTAAAGGAACTTCTCTAGGCAAGAAACACAAGAGAAGGAAAACACCTACAATAACAAACCCAAAACATTTAAGAAAATGGGAATAGGAACATACATATCGATAATTACCTTGAATATAAATGGATTAAATACTCCCACCAAAAGACACAGGCTGGCTGAATGGATACAAAAACAAGACCCATATATATGCTGTCTACAAGAGACCCACTTCAGACCTAGAGACACATACAGACTGAAAGTGAGGGGATGGAAAAAGATATTCCATGCAAATGGAAATCAAAAGAAAGCTGGAGTAGCAATTCTCATATCAGACAAAATAGACTTTAAAATAAAGACTATTACAAGAGACAAAGAAGGACACTATATAATGATCAAGGGATCGATCCAAGAGGAAGCTATAACAATTGTAAATATTTATGCACCCAACATAGGAGCACCTCAATACATAAGGCAAATACTAACAGCCATAAAAGGGGAAATCGACAGCAACACAATCATAGTAGGGGACTTTAACACCCCACTTTCACCAATGGACAGATCATCCAAAATGAAAATAAATAAGGAAACACAAGCTTTAAATGATACATTAAACAAGATGGACTTAATTGATATTTATAGGACATTCCACCCAAAAACAACAGAATACACATTTTTCTCAAGTGCTCATGGAACATTCTCCAGGATAGATCATATCTTGGGTCACAAATCAAACCTTGGTAAATTTAAGAAAATTGAAATCGTATCAAGTATCTTTTCCGACCACAACGCTATGAGACTAGATATCAATTACAGGAAAAGATCTGTAAAAAATACAAACACATGGAGGCTACACAATACACTACTTAATAACGAAGTGATCACTGAAGAAATCAAAGGGGAAATCAAAAAATACCTAGAAACAAATGACAATGGAGATACGACGACCCAAAACCTATGGGACGCAGCAAAAGCAGTGCTAAGAGGGAAGTTTATAGCAATACAAGCCTACCTCAAGAAACAGGAAACATGTCGAATAAACAACCTAACCTTGCACCTGAAGCAATTAGAGAAAGAAGAACAAAAAAACCCCAAAGCCAGCAGAAGGAAAGAAATTATAAAGATCAGGTCAGAAATAAATGAAAAAGAAGTGAAGGAAACAATAGCAAAAATCAATGAAACTAAAAGCTGGTTCTTTGAGAAGATAAACAAAATTGATAAACCATTAGCCAGACTCATCAAGAGAAAAAGGGAGAAGACTCAAATCAATAGAATTAGAAATGAAAAAGGAGAAGTAACCACTGACACTGCAGAAATACAAAAGATCATGAGAGATTACTACAAGCAACTCTATGCCAATAAAATGGACAACCTGGAAGAAATGGACAGATTCTTAGAAATGCACAAACTGCCAAGACTGAACCAGGAAGAAAGAGAAAATATGAACAGACCAATCACAAGCACTGAAATTGAAACTGTGATTAAAAACCTTCCAACAAACAAAAGCCCAGGACCAGATGGCTTCACAGGCGAATTCTATCAAACATTTAGAGAAGAGCTAACACCTATCCTTCTCAAACTCTTCCAAAATATTGCAGAGGGAGGAACACTCCCAAACTCATTCTACGAGGCCACCATCACCCTGATACCAAAACCAGACAAAGATGCCACAAAGAAAGAAAACTACAGGTCAATATCACTGATGAACATAGATGCAAAAATCCTCAACAAAATACTAGCAAACAGAATCCAACAGCACATTAAAAGGATCATACACCATGATCAAGTGGGGTTTATCCCAGGAATGCAAGGATTCTTCAACATAAGCAAATCAATCAATGTGATACACCATATTAACAAATTGAAGGAGAAAAACCATATAATCATCTCAATAGATGCAGAGAAAGCTTTCGACAAAATTCAGCACCCATTTATGATAAAAGCCCTGCAGAAAGTAGGCATAGAGGGAACTTTCCTCAACATAATAAAGGCCATATATGACAAACCCACAGCCAACATTGTCCTCAATGGTGAAAAACTGAAACCATTTCCACTAAGATCAGGAACAAGACAAGGTTGCCCACTCTCACCACTATTATTCAACATAGTTTTGGAAGTGTTAGCCACAGCAATCAGAGAAGACAAAGAAATAAAAGGAATCCAAATCAGAAAAGAAGAAGTAAAGCTGTCACTATTTGCAGATGACATGATACTATACATAGAGAATCCTAAAGATGCTACCAGAAAACTCCTAGAGCTAATCAATGAATTTGGTAAAGTAGCAGGATACAAAATTAATGCACAGAAATCTCTTGCATTTCTATACACGAATGACGAAAAATCTGAAAGTGAAATTAAGAAAACACTCCCGTTTACCATTGCAACAAAAAGAATAAAATATTTAGGAATAAACCTACCTAAGGAGACAAAAGAGCTGTATGCAGAAAATTATAAGACACTGATGAAAGAAATTAAAGATGATACAAATAGATGGAGAGATATACCATGTTCCTGGATTGGAAGAATCAACATTGTGAAAATGACTCTACTACCCAAAGCAATCTACAGATTCAATGCAATCCCTATCAAACTACCACTGGCATTTTTCACAGAACTAGAACAAAAAATTTCACAATTTGTATGGAAACACAAAAGACCCCGAATAGCCAAAGCAATCTTGAGAACGAAAAATGGAGCTGGGGGAATCAGGCTCCCTGACTTCAGACTCTATTACAAAGCTTCAGTAATCAAGACAGTTTGGTACTGGCACAAAAACAGAAATATAGATCAATGGAAGAGGATAGAAAGCCCAGAGATAAACCCACACACATATGGTCACCTTATCTTTGATAAAGGAGGCAAGCATATACAGTGGAGAAAAGACAGCCTCTTCAATAAGTGGTGCTGGGAAAATTGGACAGGTACATGTAAAAGTATGAAATTAGAACACTCCCTGACACCATGCACAAAAATAAACTCAAAATGGATTAAAGACTTAAGTGTAAGGGCAGACACTATCAAACTCTTAGAGGAAAACATAGGCAGAACACTCTATGACATACATCACAGCAAGATTCTCTTTGACCCAGCTCCCAGAGAAATGGAAACAAGAACACGAATAAACAAATGGGACCTAATGAAACTTAAAAGCTTTTGCACAGCAAAGGAAACCATAAACAAGACCAAAAGACAACCATCAGAATGGGAGAAAATATTTGCAAATGAAACAACTGACAAAGGATTAATCTCCAAGATTTACAAGCAGCTCATGCAGCTCAATAACAAAAAAACGAACAACCCAATCCAAAAATGGGCAGAAGACCTAAATAGACATTTCTCCAAAGAAGATATACAGATGGCTTACAGATACATGAAAGAATGCTCAACATCATTAATCATTAGAGAAATGCAAATCAAAACTCCAATGAGATATCATCTCACACCGGTCAGAATGGCCATCATCAAAAAATCTAGAAACAATAAATGCTGGAGAGGGTGTGGAGGAAAGGGAACACTCTTGCACTGTTGGTGGGAATGTAAATTGATACAGCCACTATGGAGAACAGTATGGAGGTTCCTTAAAAAACCACAAATAGAACTACCATACGACCCAGCAATCCCACTACTGGGCATATACCCTGAGAAAACCATAGGTCAAAAAGAGTCATGTACCAAAATGTTCATTGCAGCTCTATTTACAATAGCCAGGACATGGAAGCAACCTAAATGTCCATCGACAGATGAATGGATAAAGAAGATGTGGCACATATATACAGTGGAATATTACTCAGCCATAAAAAGAAATGAAATGGAGGTATTTGTAATGAGGTGGATGGAGTTAGAGTCTGTCATACAGAGTGAAGTAAGTCAGAAAGAGAAAAACAAATACAGTATGCTAACACATATATACAGAATCTAAGGGAAAAAAAAAAAGGCCATGAAGAACCTAGTGGCAAGACGGGAATAAAGACACAGACCTACTAGAGAATGGACTTGAGGATATGGGGAGGGAGTGGGGTGAGATGTGACAGGGTAAGAGAGTGTCATGGACATATATACACTACCAAATATAAAATAGATAGCTAGTGGGAAGCAGCCGCATAGCACAGGGAGATCAGCTCGGTGCTTTGTGACCACCTAGAGGGGTGGGATGGGGAGGGTGGGAGGGAGGGAGATGCAAGAGGGAAGAGAAATGGGAACATACTGTATATGTATAACTGTTTCACTTTGTTATAAAGCAGAAGCTAACAAAAAATAAATAAATAAAAACACTTGAAAAAAAAAAAAAACCGAAAAAAAAAAAAAAAAAGAAGAAACCATTCCTGTTCATTAATGTTTAAAATCAGTTTTAAAGTATCGTTTGTTTAGAGGCTCCAAATCAAGTTAAACTTTTCCTAAAAGTAAACATTCATTCTTTAAAAGTATTAAATTTACTTTATAATTTTTTTCTTAACATTTTTATTGGAGTATAATTGCTTTACAATGATGTGTTAGTTTCTGCTGTATAACAAAGTGAATCATCTATATGTATACATATATTCCCCATATCCTCTCCCTCTTGCGTAACCCTCCCACCCTCCTTATCCCACCCCTCTAGGTGGTCACAAAGCACCGAGCTGATCACCCTGTGCTATGCGGCTTCTTCTCACTAGCTATCTATTTTACATTTGGTAATGTATATTACCATATGTCCATATGTCCATATATACACTACCACTGTCTAACTTTGTCACAGCTTACCCTTCCCCCTCCCCCTGTCCTGAAGTCCATTCTCTAGTATGTCTGTGTCTTTATTCCCGTCTTGCCCCTAGGCTCTTCATGACCCTTTTTTTTTTTACATTCCATATATATGTGTTAGCATACGGTATTTGTTTTTCTCTTTCGGACTTACTTCACTCTGTATGACAGACTCTAGGTCCAACCACCTCACTACAAATAACGCAATTTTGTTTCTTTTTATGGCTGAATAATATTCCATTGTATATATGTGCCACATATTCTTCATCCATTCATCTGTTGATGGACACTTAGGTTGCTTCCATGTCTAGGCTATTGTAAATAGAACTGCAGTGAACATTGTGGTACAAGACTCTTTTTGAATTATGGTTTGCTCAGGGTATATGCCCAGCAGTGGGATTGATGGGTCGTATGGTAGTTCTATTTTTACTTTTTTAAGGAACCTCCATACAGTTCTCCATAGTGGCTGTATCAGTTTAATTTCCTACCAACAGTGTATGAGGGTACCCGTTTCTCCACACCCTCTCCAGCATTTATTGTTTGTAGATTTTTTGATGATGGCCATTCTGACCAGTGTGATATGATATCACATTGTCGTTTTGATTTGCATTTCTCTAATGATTAATGATGTTGAGCATTCTTTCATGTGTTTGTTGCCAATCTATATATCTTCTTTGGAGAAACGCCTGTTTAGGTCTCCTGTCCGTTTTTGGATTGGGTTGTTTTTTTGATATTGAGGTGCATGAGCTGCTTGTAAATTTTGGAGATTAATCCTTTGTCAGTTGCTTCATTTGCAAATACTTTCTCCCATTCTGAGGGTTGTCTTTTCGTCTTGTTTACGGTTTCCTTTGCTGTGTAAAAGCTTTTAAGTTTCATTTGGTCCCATTTGTTTATTTTTGTTTTTATTTCCATTTCTCTAGGAGCTGGGTCAAAAAGGATCTTGCTGTGATTTATGTCATAGAGTGTTCTGCCTATGTTTTCTCTAAGAGTTTGATAGTGTCTGGCCTTCCATTTAGGTCTTTAATCCATTTTGAGTATATTTTTGTGTATTGTGTTAGGCAGTGTACTAATTTCATTCTTTAACGTGTAGCTGTCCAGTTTTCCCAGCACCACTTATTGAAGAGGCTGTCTTTTCTCCATTGTATATGCTTGCCTCCTTTATCAAGACACATATTAATCAAACTATCAAAAATTAAATACAAAGAAAAACACTAGAGCCTCCCATCAAGCCTCTTAGATAGCCTCAACCACCAGAGGGCAGACAACAGAAGCAAGAAAAACTACAATCCTGCAGCCTGTGGACCAAAAACCACAGTTACAGAAAGATAGAGAAGATGAAAAGGCAGAGGGCTATGTACCAGATGAAGGAACAAGAAAAAACCCCAGAAAAACAACTAAATGAAGTGGAGATAGGCAACCTTCCAGAAAAAGAATTCAGAATAATGATAGTGAAGATGATCCAGGACCTCGGAATAAGAAGGGAGGCAAAGATTGAGAAGATGCAAGAAATGATTAACAAAGACCTCGAAGAATTAAAGAACAAACAAACAGAGATGACCAATACAATAACTGAAATGAAAACTACACTAGAAGGAATCAATAGCAGAATAACTGAGGCAGAAGAACGGATAAGTGACCTGGAAGACAGAATGGTGGAATTCACTGCTGCGGAACAGACTAAAGAAAAAAGAATGAAAAGAAATGAAGACAGCCTAAGAGACCTCTGGGACAACATTAAACGCAACAACATTCGCATGATAGGGGTCCCAGAAGGAGAAGAGAGAGAGAAAGGACCAGAGAAAATATTTGAAGAGATTATAGTCGAAAACTTCCCTAACATGGGAAAGAAAATAGCCACCCAAGTCCAGGAAGCGCAGAGAGTCCCATACAGAATAAACCCAAGGAGAAACACGCCGAGACACATAGTAATCAAAGTGGCAAAATTAAAGACAAAGAAAAATTATTGAAAGCAGCAAGGGAAAAATGACAAATAACATACAAGGGAACTCCCATAAGGTTAACAGCTGATTTCTCAGCAGAAACTCTGCAAGCCAGAAGGGAGTGGCATGATATACTTAAAGTGATGAAAGGGAAGAACCTACAACCAAGATTACTCTACCCGGCAAGGATCTCATTTAGATTTGATGGAGAAATCAAAAGCTTTACAGACAAGCAAAAGCTAAGAGAATTCAGCACCACCAAACTAGCTCTACAACAAATGCTAAAGGAACTTCTCTAAGTGGGAAACACAAGAGAAGAAAAGGACCTACAAAAACAAACCCAAAACAATTAAGAAAATGGTCATAGGAACATGCATATCGATAATTACCTTAAACGTGAATGGATTAAATGCCCCAACCAAAAGACATAGACTGGCTGAATGGATACAAAAACAAGACCCATATATATGCTGTCTACAAGAGACCCACTTTAGACCTAGGGACACATACAGACTGAAAGTGAGGGGATGGAAAAAGATATTCCATGCAAATGGAAATCAAAAGAAAGCTGGAGTAGCTATACTCATATCAGATAAAATAGACTTTAAAATAAAGAATGTTACAAGAGACAAGGAAGGACACTACATAATGATCAAGGGATCAATCCAAGAAGAAGATATAACAATTATAAATATATATGCACCCAACATAGGAGCACCTCAATACATAAGGCAACTGCTAACAGCTATAAAAGAGGAAATCGACAGTAACACAATAATATTGGGGGACTTTAACACTTCACTTACACCAATGGACAGATCATCCAAAATGAAAATAAATAAGGAAACAGAAGCTTTAAATGACACAATAGACCAGATAGATTTAATTGATATATATAGGACATTCCATCCAAAAACAGCAGATTACACGTTCTTCTCAAGTGCGCATGGAACATTCTCCAGGATAGATCACATCTTGGGTCACAAATCAAGCCTCAGTAAATTTAAGAAAATTGAAATCATATCAAGCATCTTTTCTGACCACAACGCTATGAGATTAGAAATGAATTACAGGGAAAAAAAACGTAAAAAAGACAAACACATGGAGGCTAAACAATACGTTACTAAATAACCAAGAGATAACTGAAGAAATCAAAGAGGAAATAAAAAAATACCTAGAGACAAATGACAATGAAAACACGACGACCCAAAACCTATGGGATGCAGCAAAAGCAGTTCTAAGAGGGAAGTTTATAGCTATACAAGCCTACCTAAAGAAACAAGAAAAATCTCAAGTAAACAATCTAACCTTACACCTAAAGAAACTAGAGAAAGAAGAACAAACAAAACCCAAAGTTAGCAGAAGGAAAGAAATCATAAAGATCAGAGCAGAAATAAATGAAATAGAAACAAAGAAAACAATAGCAAAGATCAATAAAACTAAAAGTTGGTTCTTTGAGAAGATAAACAAAATTGATAAGCCATTAGCCAGACTCATCAAGAAAAAGAGGGAGCGGACTCAAATCAATAAAATCAGAAATGAAAAAGGAGAAGTTACAACAGACACTGTAGAAATACAAAGCATCCTAAGAGACTACTACAAGCAACTTTATGCCAATAAAATGGACAACCTGGAAGAAATGGACAAATTCTTAGAAAGGTATAACCTTCCAAGACTGAACCAGGAAGAAACAGAAAATATGAACAGACCAATCACAAGTAATGACATTGAAACTGTGATTAAAAATCTTCCAACAAACAAAAGTCCAGGACCAGATGGCTTCACAGGTGAATTCTATCAAACATTTAGAGAAGAGCTAACACCCATCCTTCTCAAACTCTTCCAAAAGATTGCAGAGGAAGGAACACTCCCAAACTCATTCTATGAGGCCACCATCACCCTGATACCAAAACCAGGCAAAGACACTACAAAAAAAGAAAATTACAGACCAATATCACTGATGAATATAGATGAAAAATCCTCAACAAAATACTAGCAAACAGAATCCAACAACACATTAAAAGGATCATACACCACGATCAAGTGGGATTTATCCCAGGGATGCAAGGATTCTTCAATATACGCAAATCAATCAATGTGATACACCATATTAACAAATTGAAGAATAAAAACCATATGATCATCTCAATAGATGCAGAAAAAGCTTTTGACAAAATTCAACACCCATTTCTGATAAAAACTCTCCAGAAAGTGGGCATAGAGGGAACCTACCTCAACATAATAAAGGCCATATATGACAAACCCACAGCAAACATCATTCTCAATGGTGAAAAACTGAAAGCATTTCCTCTAAGATCAGGAACAACACAAGGATGTCCACTCTCACCACTATTATTCAACATAGTTCTGGAAGTCCTAGCCACGGCAATCAGAGAAGAAAAAGAAATAAAAGGAATACAAATTGGAAAAGAAGAAGTAAAACTGTCACTGTTTGCGGATGACATGATACTATACATAGAGAATCCTAAAACTGCCACCAGAAAACTGCTAGAGCTAATTAATGAATATGGTAAAGTTGCAGGATACAAAATTAATGCACAGAAATCTCTTGCATTCCTATACACTAATGATGAAAAATCTGAAAGAGAAATTATGGAAACACTCCCATTTACCATTGCAACAAAAAGAATAAAATACTTAGGAATAAACCTACCTAGGGAGACAAAAGACCTGTATGCAGAAAACTATAAGACACTGATGAAAGAAATTAAAGATGATACCAACAGATGTAGAGATATACCATGTTCTTGGATTGGAAGAATCAACATTGTGAAAATGACTATACTACCCAAAGCAATCTACAGATTCAATGCAATCCCTATCAAATTACCAATGGCATTTTTTACGGAGCTAGAACAAATCATCTTAAAATTTGTATGGAGACACAAAAGACCCCGAATAGCCAAAGCAGTCTTGAGGCAAAAAAATGGAGCTGGAGGAATCAGACTCCCTGACTTCAGACTATACTACAAAGCTACAGTAATCAAGACAATATGGTACTGGCACAAAAACAGAAACATAGATCAATGGAACAAGATAGAAAGCCCAGAGATTAACCCACGCACCTATGGTCAACTAATCTATGACAAAGGAGGCAAAGATATACAATGGAGAAAAGACAGTCTCTTCAATAAGTGGTGCTGGGAAAACTGGACAGCTACATGTAAAAGAATGAAATTAGAATACTCCCTAACACCATACACAAAAATAAACTCAAAATGGATTAGAGACCTAAATATAAGACTGGACACTCTAAAACTCTTAGAGGAAAACATAGGAAGAACACTCTTTGACATAAATCACAGCAAGATCTTTTTTGATCCACCTCCTAGAGTAATGGAAATAAAAACAAAAATAAACAAGTGGGACCTAATGAAACTTCAAAGCTTTTGCACAGCAAAGGAAACCATAAACAAGACGAAAAGACAACCCTCGGAATGGGAGAAAATATTTGCAAACGAATCAACGGACAAAGGATTAATCTCCAAAATATATAAACAGCTCATTCAGCTCAATATCAAAGAAACAAACACCCCAATCCAAAAATGGGCAGAAGACCTAAATAGACATTTCTCCAAAGAAGACATACAGACGGCCACGAAGCACATGAAAAGATGCTCAACATCACTAATTCTTAGAGAAATGCAAATCAAAACTACAATGAGGTATCACCTCACTCCTGTTAGAATGGGCATCATCAGAAAATCTACAAACAACAAATGCTGGAGAGGGTGTGGAGAAAAGGGAACCCTCTTGCACTGTTGGTGGGAATGTAAATTGATACAGCCACTATGGAGAACAATATGGAGGTTCCTTAAAAAACTAAAAATAGAATTACCATATGACCCAGCAATCCCACTACTGGGCATATACCCAGAGAAAACTGTAATTCAAAAAGACACATGCACCCGAATGTTCATTGTAGCACTATTTACAATAGCCAGGTCATGGAAGCAACCTAAATGCCCATCAGCAGACGAATGGATAAAGAAGTTGTGGTACATATATACAATGGAATATTACTCAGCCATAAAAAGGAACGAAATTGAGTCATTTGTTGAGACGTGGATGGATCTAGAGACTGTCATACAGAGTGAAGTAAGTCAGAAAGAGAAAAACAAATATCGTATATTAATGCATGTATGTGGAACCTAGAAAAATGGTACAGATGAGCCAGTTTGCAGGGCAGAAGTTGAGACACAGATGTAGAGAATGGACATATGGACACCAAGGGGGGAAAACTGCGGTGAGGTGGGGATGGTGTTGTGCTGAATTGGGCGATTGGGATTGACATGTATACAGAGATGTGTATAAAATTGATGCCTAATAAGAACCTGCAGTATAAAAAAACAAACAAAACAACTAATACTAAACTTTTATTGGGTTATTTGTATGGAAATATGTTAATATAAATGTTTCAGACATTACATGAAATTTCTAAAAATCTTATATTTGTATTTGTATGGGAATATGTATGCAAATATGTTAATATAAATGTTTCAGACATTACATGAAATTTCTAAAAATCTTATATTTTGTATTTGTATGGAAATATGTATGGAAATATGTTAATATAAATGTTTCAGACATTACATGAAATTTCTAAAAATCTTATATGTTCTGGTATAATGTTATAAGTAATAATCCTAGTTATTACTTTAAAATGTATATCTCAGAAATAACTAATTTTCTTGTCAACTGCATTATTATGAACTTTCATCAAATCTTTAACCGTGGTCATTTTTAAGTCTTTTGTCATTTACAGACAGTTCTGGGTGTACTCTGATGATTTTGCAAATATGTTCCTATAAAAGGGTTTCATCTTCAAGAAATTCATGGAAAAGACTCTGACAAGTACAGGTTTCTGGTAACTGACTGTACTGCTGAACTGAATGAATAAGAATTTTCAGAACTCTAATGAAAAACTGATGAACTCATAAAAGTGCTAACAAAAGATCAAGATGAAAAAAAAAATTAATTACATGGGACTGAGTGAACTGATGAGGATGAGTATAATTTTTGTGACTTTCTGTCTGAATTTAAAAAAAAAAAAATCCCACAAGGACTCAGAGGCAAAGAATATACAAATCAATTTTCACTGCAAAGTAAAGGAGCTGTTACAGTGGAGGATTACTGGACTGAATGTCAATATTATGACATAGTATGAGTGTGTTTCATGTTTGGTAATTGCAATCATTGTTGCTTTTGTTGTGGTCATCCATGTACAATGCTTGGTGTCAGTCTATTTATCTCTTGTAAAAATAAAATACAGTGTGTGTGTGTGAAAAAAAAAAAAAAACAAACAAACAAAAAAAAACAAAACAAAAAAAAAAAGAAAGAAAACTAAGCCCCTGATTTTCCTCAACAAGTTCTGTCAAAATTGTGTTAATGTAATTATTCAGAGGTATTTTAATGAATGCTTGTGTGTATTTATATATTATTTATGTAATGGTAAAAAAAAAAAAATACTTGCAGCTAAATTTTGTTACCATAATATTCCATGGACATGCATCCTGTCAAATCTACTTTAGGCTGCAGAAAATTGTCTTTGTTATTGTTTCCTACTTGATAGTGTGTATCCTGGTATTCGCACATTTTTGTTTTCCTACCACTTTTCTCTCTAGTTCTTCTGTAGCTATGATACTGAGCACCAAACTTGGAATCATGCTCTCCAAACAGGAATTGCCCTGTTGCTTAGTTACTGTTAGATTTTGAGAAATCCTTTTAATCTCTGAGCTTCATTTATCTCATGTGTAAAACCATGTTAGTGATCTCAGCCTCACAGGACTGTTGAGAAGATTAAATGAGACATTCTATATGAAATTCCCTGAGACATTGCCTGGCACATCATTGGCTTTCAAGAAATGCTGGTTTAATGCCTTTTATCAAATGTCTCTTCACTATCCATATTATTCAAGTCCTTTCTTTATATGTTCATTTGTCCTTTCCTTGGTTCAACTTCTAAAAACAATTTTTGGATCATAGCCTCTTTTGAGAATCTATTTAAGTTATGGGCTCTTTTTAAAGAAACAGATTCTTATAACATTTTTGATATAAATTCAGGAGTTCATGAATACCCTTAGGGGATTCACTGACCCCAGGTTAATAATCCTTCCCTCGGACTGATCTTGTTCACTCTCTTAAACTCAAGTGTGATTTATGAATATATTGTTAAGCCTTTCAGTCATAAGCTTCTGTTCCCCCTTCACAATTCCCACTGGACATCTTCCTCTAGGTAAATATCCACTTTACGCTTTGAACTTCAATACTTTAAATGACATTAATCTTTCCTATCCTAAATCAATTGTCTCTTAATGACTTTCTTCTTTTTGTTAAGGTATCATTTTTTCAAGCAACCAAATTTGAATCATTGCAGTGTGAAGAGATAACAGATGTCATTTAGAGTGTAGTGAGCTTTGAGGAGCCAGCAGAGTCTGGCTTTTGAGTCTGGATAAGAGATTAAACACCAACAATCCATTGAAATATTTTCCACAATCTTATCCTGTCTCCCCTACCACCATAGCAACAAATATTCCTTGATAAATATTAGAGATCTTATGAGCAGGGACAAGAAGTTGTAATGTGTATTGGGAAATGACTCCAATTAAAAAACATTTTCCCTAGAGGACTCAAGTAAACACACACACACACACACACTGTTGTGTTTTATTTTGTTTTGTTTTTTGGACTTTGTGTAAATATACTGCCTACTTTGTGGTTTGGAAAAGGATCCAGAATTATCTAAGATATTTCTCAGTATTGTAGCCCCAAAGATGTTGGTTTAGTTCTATGCATATTCCTCTCTTATGTCTAACATAAATGGTTAAATAGATATTCACATTACACTAGTCATCCATATTAAATAATGGAAATGTGAAGGATTCCAGCTTTACTATTATACAATTTTAAAGGTGAACCAAATGTAAGTTACCACCAAATTGTTCTGTCCTAATAAACAAATAAAAAAAAATACAAAGAAAAAATATTAAAAGCAGCAAGGGAAAAACAACAAATAACACACAAGGGAATCCCCATAAGGTTAACAGCTGATCTTTCAGCAGGAACTCTGCAAGCCAGAAGGGAGTGGCAGGACATATTTAAAGTGATGAGAGGAAAAATCCTACAACCAAAATTACTCTACCCAGCAAGGATCTCATTCAGATTTGATGGAGAAATTAAAACCTTTACAGACAAGCAAAAGCTAAGAGGATTCGCACCACCAGACAAGCTTTACAACAAATGCTAAATGAACTTCTCTAGGCAGGAAACACCAGAGAAGGAAAAGACCTACAATAACAAACCCAAAACAATTAAGAAAATGGGAATAGGAACATACATATCGATAATTACCTTAAATGTAAATGGATTAAACACTCCCACCAAAAGACACAGACTGGCTGAATGGATACAAAAACAAGACCCGTATATATGCTGTCTACAAGAGACCCACTTCAGACCTAGGGACACATACAGACTGAAAGTGAGGGGATGGAAAAAGATATTCCATGCAAATGGAAATCAAAAGAAAGCTGGCGTAGCAATTCTCATATCAGACAAAATAGACTTTAAAATAAAGACTATTACAAGAGACAAAGAAGGACACTACATAATGATCAAGGGATCGATCCAAGAGGAAGCTATAACAATTGTAAATATTTATGCACCCAACATAGGAGCACCTCAATACATAAGGCTAATACTAACAGCCATAAAAGGGGAAATTGACAGTAACACAATCATAGAAGGGAACTTTAACACCCCACTTTCTCCAATGGACAGATCATCCAAAATGAAAATAAATAAAGAAACAGAAGCTTTAAATGATACATTAAACAAGATGGACTTAATTGATTTTTATAGGACATTCCATCCAAAAACAACAGAATACACTTTCTTCTCAAGTGCTCATGGAACATTCTCCAGGATAGATCATATCTTGGGTCACAAATCAAGCCTTGGTGAATTTAAGAAAATTGAAATCATATCAAGTACCTTTTCTGACCACAACGCTATGAGACCAGATATCAATTACAGGCAAAAAACTGTATAAAATACAAACACATGGAGGCTAAACAGTACACTACTAAATAACCAAAAGATGACTGAAGAAATGAAAGAGGAAATAAAAAAATACCTAGAGACAAATGACAATGAAAACGATGATGAGTCAAAACCTGTGGGATGCAGCAAAAGCAGTTCTAAGGGGGAATTTTATAGCAACACAATCCTACCTCAAGAAACAACTCAAAAAACAACCTAACCTTACACCTAAAGCCATTAGAGAAAGAAGAACAAAAAAAACCCCCCTAAAGTTAGCAGAAGGAAAGAAACCATAAAGGTCAGATCAGAAATAAATGAAAAAGAAATGAAGGAAACAATAGCAAAGATCAATAATACTAAAACCTGGTTCTTTGAGAAGATAAAAAATTGATAACCCATTAGCCAGACTCATCAAGAAATAAAGGGAGAAGACTCACATCAACAGATTTAGAAATGAAAACGGAGAAGTAACAACTGACACTGCAGAAATACAAAGGATCATGAGAGACTACTACAAGCAACTCTATGCCAATAAAATGGACAACCTGGAAGAAATGGACAACTTCTTAGAAATGCACAACCTTCCGAGAATGAACCAGGAAGAAATAGAAAATATGAACAGACCAATCACAAGCACTGAAATTGAAACTGTGATTAAAAACCTTCCAACAAACAAAAGCCCAGGACCAGATGGCTTCACAGGCGAATTCTATCAAACATTTAGAGAAGAGCTAACGCCTATCCTTCTCAAACTCTTCCAAAATATAGCAGAGGGAGGAACACTCCCAAACTCATTCTACGAGGCCAACATCACCCTGATACCAAAACCAGACAAAGACGTCACAAAATAAGAAAACTACAGACCAATATCACTGATGAACATAGATGCAAAAATCCTCAACAAAATACTAGCAAACAGAATCCAACAGCACATTAAAAGGATCATACACCATGATCAAGTGGGGTTTATCCCAGGAATGCAAAGATTCTTCACTATACGCAAATCAACCAATGTGATACACCATATTAACAAATTGAAGGAGAAAACCCATATGATCATCTCAACAGACGCAGAGAAAGCTTTTGACAAAATTCAACACCCATTTATGATAAAAACCCTCCAGAAAGTAGGCATAGAGGGAACTTACCTCAACATAATAAAGGCCATATATGACAAACCCACAGCCAACATTGTCCTCAATGGTGAAAAACTGAAACCATTTCCACTAAGATCAGGAACAAGACAAGGTTGCCCACTCTCACCACTATTATTCAACATAGTTTTGGAAGTGTTAGCCACAGCAATCAGAGAAGACAAAGAAATAAAAGGAATCCAAATCAGAAAAGAAGAAGTAAAGCTGTCACTGTTTGCAGATGACATGATACTATACATAGAGAATCCTAAAGATGCTACCAGAAAACTACTAGAGCTAATCAATGAATCTGATAAAGTAGCAGGATACAAAATTAATGCACAGAAATCTCTTTCATTCCTATACACTAATGATGAAAAATCTGAAAGTGCAATTAAGAAAACACTCCCATTTACCATTGCAACAAAAAGAATAAAATACCTAGGAATAATCCTACCTAAGGAGACAAAGACCTGTATGCAGAAAATTATAAGACACTGTTGAAAGAAATTAAAGATGATACACATAGATGGAGAGATATACCATGTTCCTGGATTGGAAGAATCAACATTGTGAAAATGACTCTACTACCCAAAGCAATCTACAGATTCAATGCAATCCCTATCAAACTACCACTGGCATTTTTCACAGAACGAGAGCAAAAAATTTCACAATTTGTATGGAAACACAAAAGACCCCGAATAGCCAAAGCAATCTTGAGAACGAAAAATGGAGCTGGGGGAATCAGGCTCCCTGACTTCAGACTATACTACAAAGCTACAGTAATCAAGACAGTATGGTACTTTCACAAAAACAGAAATATAGATCAGTGGAACAGGATAGAAAGCCCAGAGATAAACCCACGCAGATATGGTCACCTTATCTTTGATAAAGGATACTTTATAATTTTTAAAGAACATTTATACCTTTATTATTTATAGAAATCACAGTGCAATTATTTACTCAACTAGCATTTACATAATATAAGATTTATAGGGACAGAGTAAAGGGACAACGTAGGTAATTAAATAGTTAATCCCACTAGGGGACTAAGTAAAAAAAATATATGGGGGACCCCTGTAAGTTAATGATCACTTACGAAAACAGGTTTGCTTGACCACAAAACCAAGCAGGCGTGCTTAGCAACAAAACCATGCAACAGAAACATGAGACATGCCCCCAAACAATAAAAAAATGGTGGCATGAGACCCACATCCTGCCCAGTGAGCTCAGTAAGTTAATGACCCCTAGGACATGGTCTCTGCCCACATGAAAAACAATAATATATGGAAAGGTGGCATTTCAAAGTGAAAGACCCTCATTGTATTGAGACCTAAGATAATTTTTCCATAGTGCCATAACAGTCCAGGCTTGACCATGTAGGGACAAGAAAACTCCCCTGTCCAACCTGGAGGAGGAGCTGATGATGGAGGCATGACGTCTACTCAAGAATGCAGAAGAAGGTTGTCTTTTCTTCCTCCCCACTTTTCCTTTGATTATAAAACTGTAACCCACTAAGTTCTCCAGGGCAGCACCCTGTTGCCCACCCGCTTGTAAGCCTCAAAAGCATCCTATCCTAATAAATCACTTCTTATCTATCACTTTGCCTCTCACTGAATTCTTTCTGCATGGGGGACATAAAGAACCCGAGCTCTTCAGAGCCCCCCCAAAAAGCCACATAGCGGTTTCAAGATTTTTTAAAAATACTGAATTATATAGTTCTGCTTGCAAAACTAATTTATATCCTCTGGTCTGGTCTACCAGTAGGTGTCTAAAAGTTCTGAGGCTCAGAATGTCTACCCAATAATCACTAGAGAGGAATCCAATCTCTTCTCTGTCCCCCTCCTTGCACTGGCTGCTAAAGCACCCTGGGTGAATCAGGATTCTTTGGTGCCACACGTATAAGCTGAGTCCCACTTCACACCCTGGATTCTGCTCTCATTCACGTTGTCAGGAATAGAGGGTAAACTAGAGGATGAAGATAGTGGGTGTGTCCACCAGGAGGGAAAAACAAGGGAAAGACCCTATTGCTGAGCTCTTACTGCATGTCAGGTCCTGTGCCAGGCCACCAACTAACATTGTCTATCGATTCGTGTTGAAATCCTGTAGCTTGAGTGTGCGCCATTATCTTCATGTTACGGGGAAAATGAGGCCCTTGCCTAAAGTCCTCCCACCCTTATATCCTATTCCTCCCCCGAGCCAATAACACCAGTCTTTGATTTTGTAATGAGGAGTCTTCATTTGGGTGCCTTTTGTTTAGGGTGACCGTGATGGTTAATTTTGAGTCACCTTGGAGAAGGAATGCCCAGATATCTGGTAAAACAATAATTCTGGGTGTGTCTGGGAGGGTGTTTCTGGAAGAGATTAGCATTTTAATCCATAGACTGAAGGAAGAGATCTGCCTTCACCAATGTAGTGGGCATAATCCTATCCTTTGGGGGCCTGAATGGAACAAAAAATCCAATTCTCACCTTCTCTCTCTTCTTGCCCATGAACATTGAAGCTTGTGGCTCTAGAGCCTTCATACTCTGAACTTACACCAGGGGTCCTCTGGTTCTCAGGCCTTCAGCCTCAGACTTGGAATAACACTGTCAGTTCCACTGTTTATCAGCCTTAAACTTTGGTCTGAGTTATACCATCAGCTTTGCTGTTTCTCTAGCTTACAGACAGCAGACTGTGGGACTTCTCAGCCTCTGGAACCATGTAACCCCTTCCCATAATAACTCCCCTCTAATATATAACTATATATACAGCTGACACTGGAAACATGGGTTTGAACTGCTTGGGTCCACTTACATGAAGATATTTTTCAATAGTAAATATAGCACTAAACCATCTGAAGTTGGTTGAATCCGAGGACGTGAAACTGTTGATGGGGACAGCAGACCATGAGTTGTATGAGGTACATAACAGGTATTTGTTATATATCCTGATATGCTGATGTCAAAACATTCTATGCCCGTTTTCCATAACGGGGAGAATCAGGAGGTATTAAGGGAATAAAGTCAATCTCTAATTGACATGAACTAGTCCCCCCAAATGGTATAATTTTTAACACACTATAAAAATACTAAAAACATGTTACATGCCTACATGGTTTTAAAATTTTGCCAAAAGGAATTTGGATGTCTATACTGGCCACAACTAGGTTAATTCAAGAAGGACCACTACCCACCAATGACAGGCATGGGTTGGTGAGGACCAGAGGCTCAGCTTAGTTGTATAGATAACACCTTC
Organism: Eschrichtius robustus; assembly: GCF_028021215.1. Taxonomy (NCBI): domain Eukaryota; kingdom Metazoa; phylum Chordata; class Mammalia; order Artiodactyla; family Eschrichtiidae; genus Eschrichtius; species Eschrichtius robustus. The sequence continues at coordinate 10,234,973 of NC_090826.1, read as the reverse complement.
CAGAACCATGGGCATTGCCTTGTGTAGTGAAGCTTTTTCCCAGCACATACAAAGACCAGAAACTGAGACTAAAGGGCCCACCAGGAGAACAATGAGGACTACTCATGTCCAGGATCATGGCCTGAGTCAGCAGTGAGGACCCTGCCAAGAGCTCTTCATGCTATTGGCTCATTGGCGACTGAGTATGTTCCCCTTGTGTGTATTAACCCACTGAACAGCCACAGAAATAAGCAATGTGGTAAGAGATGCCCCAGATAGAATAAAGAATTTGCTGGAATGGTAAGGTTTCAGATTATAGACAACTCAGTGCCTTTTTTTGGTTGTTGTTGTTGTTTTTTGTTTGTTTTTTGTTTTTACCAGTAACTGAAGATTACTGAGGTATAAACTGCAAAAACAGAATACATCATGGGGGGCAGCAGTCGGTTTACACTGGGAGTCTCTTTATTTCTGACCATTTATTTACAGCCATCCACCCAGGGATAACTCCAACATGTGCATCTCAAGCCTGGACTTCCTTCCAGAAATTTAGATCAATATTTCAGACTCTATAAACACATATTCCTGAATGTCCCATCAACTACCTGAGTCAAGATTTCCCCCTGCAATCCTGCACCCTTGCTGGATCACCTTTCCTTTCCCCATTCACATTGATCAGATGTTGGAAACCATGGGTCAGTTTTCCCTTCAGGAGGCACCTTTGCCTAGATTTCAGAGTCCAAGTTCTCAGAAGAAAGTTTTTGATAGAGAACTAGGCAGAATACCAACTAGGCAGGGGTATTATAGCTGTATACAACAGGCTCGGGATGATAGAATGTGTTTTCTCCACAGTGAGGACAGGGGCTGGAGCTAATCCAGATAGTTCTGGGACGTCCTAAGTCTCTAAGGATCTTCAACAGCTCAGCCTTAATCTGGACAAGTCTCTCTGGGTGGAAATCTCCCTGAGAGCTGTAACTCTCCCGAGGGGCAGGGTACAGCTCTTGACTTAAACTGAGCAGCCCGGAGGTATGTTGCAGCAGCTTCTCCATGATGGCCATGGAGAGGAGGTTCCCACACATGCTGAAGGTCCTGAGCTGGGAGCAGTGGCTCAGGGCAGGCAGGATGGCCTCAAGTTGGGAGTCCATGATCCCACACAGATCTAAGTCCAGTTCCTGGAGCGTGGCTGCAACTTTCTCCAGCAGAACTTGGAGGAGCTCAGGACTAAAGTTGGTCAGAGTGACACCACTCAGATCCAGGGCTTTTAGCTGACTGATGTTCGGGCACTGGGACAGATGTGTCAAGTCTGATTCTGTAAGCAGGCAGTTGGTTATTGAGAGGTTGTCCAAGGGGGTCTTCAGGCAGCTGGAGAGAAACCAAGGAATTAGGTCTTGAAAACTGGAGTGGCAGGTGAACTCCAGGTGAGAGAAAAGCCCAAGGTCAAGGTTGTTCTGACCATCAGATAAAGGTCAATACCCAGGATACCCAATCTCATTTTAGCCTGAGTCCTTTCATCTTCCTTGTGTGACTGGGTCAAGTTCACAGAATCTTGAAAGCTCTCTTTCCTCATCTGTCAAGCAGAATAAAATTTACTCTACTTCCTTATGAGGATGAATGAAGATTATGGCATGGACTAAAACATGCTCAGCGGAGAGTCTTACACAGAGTTTCAATCAAGTGGCACCACTGAATTTTAATATTGGGGGACACGAAAAAAAGTGTTTTCAACTCAGGTTCCTTCAGTCCATGCTTGGGCCCCCAGCACCTATATCTCAGGCTAAGTGAGAGTCCTGGGTGATAAGCATAGAAAACCAACCTGGACAAGTTCCCAAATCATCAACTGTGGTTTTCCAGTCTACAGGGGCTCACTTATACCCCTGCATCACCTGCAAATCACCTACCCCTTTTTAAAATCCTTTTGGCTCCAGCTCCTTAACCATCCTCTCCAGAATCATGCATTTCCCATATGTTAATTACCTTATCTGGAGCACAACACAACTTTTGCTGAAATGAATTTGAGACAGGCTCACTGTGGTCACTAAACGGGTGAGCACAGAGCTTCTCTTTAGAAATGTTCAGGTCAGCTTACATATTTTACTAGGTCATCTGCTTAAAGATAGATATCTCTTCCTAAGGCAGAAATCACAAAACCTCCATTGATAGATCTGAATCGTCTAATCTGGACCTTTTTAGCATGGTGTCCTTTTCCAGAGCCTCTCTGTCAGTTTAGCCCTCTACCTTGATTTGTGTGGTTATGTTATACCACACTTCAAGATAGAGCAGCAAAGGAGACAATGCATTCACATTCTATTGTTGTGTTTATTGTTACTCAGCCAGTGTGGCCACACTTACCTGAGCATTTGGTCCAGGCAACCTTCAAGAAAGGAGGGAGATTCCATATAGAGATCCCGGAGGTGGTGAAGTCTGAGGAACTGAGAGGTAAACTGGACAATGTGCTGCTGTTCCTGCTCCTCAAAGGCAGACAAGTAGACATGGGAGAGAAAGAGTCTCTGCACATTACTCATCTGGCCCAGGAGAGGAGCAAACATGGCCAGGGTAGACAGATGCCAGGTGCTATTAACTTGCACTTCTTGGATACAGTCCAGCTGCACCCTACTCAGGACTTCCTTAATGTTTTCCATGGACGTTGTAATGATCTTCAGCTTCTTACAGCACAGGTGTATGGAACCTTTTCTCTGCTCCACCCACCTGATAAGGTCGATGAGGAATTCATCCAGGTTACTTTCCTTGAGGCGAAGTTCTACATACACCTCCAACAGAGCTAACGGCTGCTTTGTTCTTGAACTGTCCTCAGCCACTGGTGCCATCATTGAGCTTGAGTGCACATGGGAACTGGATCCAGACCACATCCTCCAGAAACACTGTCCAGTATTCCTTAAATCCAGAACCTGCAGCTTGCACCTCCTGTGGGGAAACAGAAGATTGGCAGCGATGGTTTAAGAGCCACACATAATGAAACCACAGTCTCAGAATTTAGGCAACACTCAGACTTCCCACGTGTGCTTTTACTTCACATTCCTGACATCACCTGCTGCCTTGCCCTCTTCTTCCCTCTCTGCCTCACCTTCCTCCATCTTGTTTCCCCTTCCATCCTTCCTGGTTCTCCACTTCTAGTACCTTAAGCATCACTAGAAAGATGTGGGGGCATGTTCCTTCAGGTGCCCTTTCATCTTAGGTACTCCTACATTTCTGGAAGGCATTTCCCAAAGTGAACTCAGCAATGGCCAAGGCCTCTGAGCCTCTTCGTTTGGCATCATCAGAAGCCTCTAGTCCATCAGCTGGCCACCCACTCTTACGACACCAGCTGCCTCTCAAGGATATCTAGGACTCTACCAGGATACCTGGATCAGACTCACCTGGGGCGATCCTGCTGGGCAACTAGGACATCAATACCATCCAACACTGCTTGTAAGGTCCCCCGGTGAGGCACCTGCATCAGGCCCCCCAGAGGCAGGCGGACAAAGGGCCAGGCTTGCACCATGGCCTTCAGGGTCTCACTGTGTCTCCCGTAGAAGGCCAAAATGAACAGTGGTGGGAAGAGCTCGGTGGGCAGATACTCCAAAGTGGAGATGGCTGAGGCCTCATCCCTCAGCAGGTCCATTGCTGCTAGGTCCAAGAGTCTGAGTGGGTTCCAGACACTCATGCTGACTCTGCTCCAAAAGGAATCCTGTGAATATTTGCAGGGAATAAGTCATCCTTCTCAAGCCAAGCATGAGTAGAGCTTCATGTGTCTCCTTACCCTTCAGAGGAACCAATTCAGGGCCAAGGTCACTGCTCCAGCAGCAGTGGAAGAGCCTCCGTTTATCCAAATTCCACTCTGGGCTCTGTTGGCACAAAGTCATAGCTCTGCCCCTTCTGGCACCATAAGAAATGTCTCACAAGTACCATGGAGATGGAAATATCAACCACTAGCCTATCCATTTCCATCCATTTCTTTGCTTAATGATGTCTTGCTGGGAGGTGGGTACCATGAGCCTGAAAGCTGACCCCAATCTTTTTTGGGGGCAAACTCTCAGATCATCACTTAATGTCCTAAGACTATGGGAATAGGAGAGTTATGTGGACCAACACAGCCTCCATCTTCAGTTCCCACAGTTAACCTGGCTGGGATAGATTAAGGAGATACCCTTAAAATGAGTGTCATTTGTGCACAAACTAAATATTTAAATGTCAAGAAATAAAATTCCAAATAGATAGATGTTTCTCCTTCAAAAGTAAATCTTGTTGGTTAAGATATTTAAAAATGATATACATCAAAGTGCATATCAAAATGTTTGGTATTAAGGCAAAGCTACACTTAAAGGCAAAACAAAAACCTTTAATCCATTCTTTGAAAAGGAAGAAAAAGGAAAATCTCCCTGCCATCCCTAGCTGCATGCCATCATTCAAGACCAGATTACCATAGATGAGATCTGGGTGTCCTTAACTGAGATTGTTAACTTACCAGCTCTGATGTGATTGGCAGGGTATTCAGACCTCAGTTCTGTTGGAGAACACAGGCAGTGACACCAGAGCAAGAAAATTCTGCATCTCTTCTTTGGTACCTGAGGCTTTTGTAGATCTTTCTAATCACATCATCCCCCTTTTCAACTACTATCTTCCAATCAGAAAGTTATACCTAATTAGATTCTAGAGTGTCCATCAGGTTAATCCTGATTGGATCTTTGTCTTTCTTCAGATGAGTTGACTGAATCAGATATCCATTCAAGAAAGAGAAAGAATGGGGAGCGGGGGGCAAGAGAGTCAAGGAATCATTTCTGATTCACTCCACAAACATTGATCGAGTTTTACTAGTATGGACAGTTGTAGCTCTGGGTGTGAGACAGGAAGGGTTTAATCTCTTCCTGAATGAGAATAATAATACCAAAAGCATTATTTTGGGGGGATCTTCAGCCAGATCAAAATAATCAAAATGTCCCAGAATTTTAAAAACTTTCTAAAGACAGTGGTTTCTTTCCCCCCAAAGCCCCAATATAAAGAAGTCCTAAGGAGGAGATATGGGGATATATGTATATGTATAGCTGATTCACTTTGTTGTAAAGCAGAAACTAACACACGATTGTAAAGCAATTATACTCCAATAAAAAGATTTTAAAAAAAGGTCCTTGTGTCAAGTTGCCATTTAAGTGTTATGTGGGTAACATAGCAGATCATGAACTGATTCAAGGAGCAAGAGAAATGCAACTGGGGATGTGTTGGTCCTCCAGGCTTAAGTCATGGCTTCTCTGATGGTGGTCAGGTAATAATCACAATGAGAAGTAAGGGTGGGGGCTGAGGAGTATTCAGCTGAGTATACATTAAGTGACCCTGGGAATGACCCAAACAGTGTAAAATATGTTTGTTTTCTTCCCTATTTGGCAGGCTTGAGATTAAAATTTTTTCTCTGGATGGAGTCTAGAAATTTACAGGGAGTAACTAAGGGAAGACAATGTTATCTTTGAGCTCCTTACTTCCCAGAAAGATGGGCTCAGCTCAGCAAATTGGCTTAAAAACACTAAATATGAGAATGTGAGTGGGGAGTGAGGCACCCAGCCCTGGGAATTTGGACATTTCCAAGTCTAAGAGCCACTGAGGGTGGCGCTGTGGGCTTTTGGGAACTTGGAGCCAGGGAAATAGTAAACATGGGTCAGTTGCAAATAACCCTGTCCTCATCATGGCAGCTGCTACCAGGAGGTATTTTCTTCTAGGTTCTTCCCACAGAGGATGATTCCCAGATGGCAATTAGCCCCAGCCACTTTCCAGGGGCTTTGGGAACCAAACCATAATCCCATTGGCCCCTTTCCAAGTATATCTTGATAATTCCTGTTTCCTCAAGCTTAGCTAAGTTCAACACAGGTTCTGACTGAGGCAATGCCATTAAGCTCAGAAATAAAATTCTGTTTTTCTCCTCATATTTAGCACTGCTCACAAATTTCAACCCATTTCCCTCACAGAATTCAGAAGCTCTATTTGGTGTTTAAGTGTCTGTCACTTTCAGGGATGACTCCCACACTGGGCTGCATCACAGGGAGATTCTTTTAAAATTTCAAGACACAAAGCAAGTGAGAACCTTCCTCAACCCCAAAGAATTCTCCATGCCTCTCTTTCCCCCATTCAACGTGATGCCCAAACATTTCTTTTTTTTTTTTTTTTTTTTTTTTTAATTTATTTATGGCTGTGTTGGGTCTTCGTTTCTGTGCGAGGGCTTTCTCTAGTTGCAGCAAGTGGGGGCCACTCTTCATCGCGGTGCGTGGGCCTCTCACTATCGCGGCCTCTCTTGTTGCGGAGCACAGGCTCCAGACGCGCAGGCTCAGTAGTTGTGGCTCATGGGCCCAGTTGCTCTGCAGCATGTGGGATCTTCCCAGACCAGGGCTCGAACCCGTGTCCCTTGCATTGGCAGGCAGATTCTCAACCACTGCGCCACCAGGGAAGCCCCCAAACATTTCGTATATACCACTGGCCACCAAGGCTGGGATTCTTTGAAGGGTGTTCTCCATCTTGGTATCTGTTGGAAAAATTCCATTCGCTACATTTCTATCCTGGGCATAAATGGTCTTTGCATAAAAATGAGGTAAGCTGGATTGTACTCAATAGACATTTTAACTCCCAGCCTTTCAATTGTCTTTATTAATGAGGTGCAGTAGAGCGAGATTAGTAACAATGATAATCATAAACATTTCTGTTGAACACTCACAAGGTGGGCACTTTTCATCCACTTCTTCAAATAACCTTCACAGAAAATGTAAATGTCACTGCCCTTTTCCTTATTTTTAGGCTAGTGAACCCGGTTCTGGGCCAGGGAGAAGAAACTGCCCACTTCCAGGCAGTGAGCAATTGGTAGGTTCCCTCAGGTGAGAGGCTCAGAAGGACCACACCACCACCACCACTGAGTTGTCAGACATCCTAAATGTTGGGAAGGACTGACTAACAGACTTCACATGAAGGTCAGTGCAAATGGAGAAATCCATAAGGACAGACAGTACATCGGTGGTTGTCAGGACCTGAGAGGTTTGTGAGAAAATGGGGCATTACTCTCAGTGGGTACAGAGTTTCACTTGGGGGTGATGAAACTGTTCTCAGATTGTGGTGACATATCTGCAATTCTGTGAATATACTAAAAAGCACTGAACTGTGTGCTTGAATTGGACGGATTGCACGATATGTAAATTTTATCCCAATAAAACTATTATATATATTTTTAAATGTGACACTTCACACTATGGTTTTTTTTTTTAATTTTGGAAAACATAACTACTTTTGGTAAAAATGTATTATTTATATTCATCTGTAATGGGTTAGGAGTTGCTATGCATAATTGAATTAATAAATGAGTTTTTAACATCTACCTGCTTTAATTAATATTGAAAATGATGTAGATATAACCCACATACACAAAAGCTCTTTGGGATCCTCAATACATTTTAAGAAAATAAAGGAGTCATGAGATCAACAATTTGAGAACAGCAGAGCTAGGAAAAAGTTTAGCAGAAATGAAAGCAGTGGTTTTTCCCTACCAGTGTGAAAGTTAGGTGACCCTTCTTTCCATGTTTTACTGTTATATAATCCTGCACACACCACCCAAGCACACCTGGTATGGTCTGAATGGTGAGGGTTAGCCCAGGGTGACACAGCCACACTTTATCTGCTCCTTCTCAGTTGCCTGTCTTAGTTTATACAGCTAAACCAATCAAAAGTGCTAATACCTGTTATTGTCTTCTTCATGGTAAAACCCTTGTCCCTCTCATTTCTTTTTTCTCTCTTCCTTTTGGCATAATTTCCCAGAATAATATTTCTCCAGTTTTACTGAAATATAATTGACATATAACATTGTATTTGTTTTATGTGTACAAATGAATTATCTGATGTATGTATATATTGCAAAATGATTATCACAATAGATTTACTTAACATCCATCATGTCACATTGTTACAAATTTTTTTCTTGTGGTGAGAACTTTTAAGATCTACTCTCTTGGGGGGAGGAGAGAAGATGGCGGAAGAGTAAGACACGGAAATCACCTTCCTTCCCACAGATACAGTAGAAATACATCTACACGTGGAACTGCTCCTACAGAACACCCACTGAACGCTGGCAGAAAACGTCCGACCTCCAAAAAGGCAAGAAACTCCCCCCGTACTTGGGTAGGGCAAAAGAAAAAAGAAATAACAGAGACAAAAGAATAGGGACGGCACCTGCACCAGTGGGAGGGAGCTGTGAAGGAGGAAAGATTTCCACGCACTAGGAAGCCCCTTCGCGGGCAGAGACTGCGGGTGGCAGAGGGGGGAAGCTTCGGAGCCACGGAGGAGAGCGCAGCCACAGGGGTGCGGAGGGCAAAGCGGAGAGGCTCCCGCACGGAGGAGCGGTGCCGACCAGCACTCACCAGCCCGAGAGGCTTGTCTGCTCCCCCGCCGGGGCGGGCGGGGGCTGGGAGCTGAGGCTCGGGCTTGGGTCGGATCGCAGGGAGAGGACTGGGGTTGGCGGCGTGAACACAGCCTGAAGGGGTTAGCGCACCACAGCTGGCTGGGAGGGAGACCGGGAAAAAGTCTGCAGCTGCCGAAGAGGCAAGAGACTTTTTCTTGCCTCTTTGTTTCGCTGCGCGCAAGGAGAGGGGATTCAGAGCGCCGCCTAAACGAACTCCAGAGAAGGGCGCGAGCCGCGGCGATCAGCGCGGACCCCAGAGACGGGCGTGAGACGCTGGGGCTGCTGCTGCCGCCTCCAAATAGCCTGTGTGTGAGCACAGGTCACTCTCCACACCGCCCCTCCCGGGAGCCGGTGCAGCCCGCCACTGCCAGGGTCCCGTGATCCCCGGACAAATTCCCCAGGAGAACGCACTGCGCGCCTCAGGCTGGTGCAACGTCACGCCGGCCTCTGCCGCCGCAGGCTCGCCCCGCCTCCTCCGTACCCCTCCCTCCCCGCGGCCTGAGTGAGCCAGCGCCCCCGAAGCAGCTGCTCCTTTAACCCCGTTCTGTCTGGGCGGGGAATAGACGCCCTCAGGCGACCTACACGCAGAGGCGGGTCCAAATCCAAAGCTGAACCCCAGGAGCTGTGTGAAGAGGGAAGAGAAGGGGAAATCTCTCCCAGCAGCCTCAGAAGCAGCGGATTAAAACTCCACAAACAACTTGATGTGCCTGCATCTGTTGAATACCTGAATAGACAACGAATCATCCCAAATTCAGGAGGTGGACTTTGGGAGCAGGATATATTAATTTTTCCCCTGTTCCTTTTTTTTTGTGAGTGTATATGTATATGCTTCTGGGTGAGATTTTGTCTGTATAGCTTTGCTTTACAATAGCTTTATTTTACTTCACTATATTATAGCCTCTTTCTTTCTTTCTTTCTTTCTTTCTTTCTTTCTTTCTTTCTTTCTATTTTTTCTCCCTTTTACTCTGAGCCGTGTGGACGAAAGGTTCTTGGTGCTCCAGCCAGGCATCAGGGCCGTGCCTCTGAGGTGGGAGAGCCAACTTCAGGACACTGGTCCACAAGAGACCTCCCAGCTCCACGTAATACCAAACGGCAAAAATCTCTCAGAGATCTCCATCTCAACATCAAGACCCAGCATCACTCAATGACCAGCAAGCTACAGTGCTGAACAGCCTATGCCAAACAACTAGCAAGACAGGAACACAGCCCCATCCATTAGCAGAGAGGCTGCCTAAAATCATAATAAGGCCACAGACACCCCAAAATACACCACCAGACGTGGATGTGCCCACCAGAAAGACAAGATCCAGCCTCATCCAACAGAGCTCAGGCACTAGTTCCCTACACCAGGAAGCCTACACAACCCACTGAACCAACCTTAGCCACTGGGGACAGATACCAAAAACAACGGGAACTACAAACCTGCAGTCTGTGAAAAGGAGACCCCAAACACAGTAAGATAAGCAAAATGAGATGACAGAAAAACACACAGCAGATGAAGGAGCAGGGTCAAAACACACCAGACTTAACAAATGAAGAGGAAATAGGTAGTCTACCTGAAAAAGAATTCAGAATAATGATAGTAAGGATGATCCAAAATCTGGGAAATAGAATAGACAAAATGCAAGAAACATTTAACAAGGACGTAGAAGAACTAAAGAGGAACCAAGCAACGATGAAAAACACAATAAATGAAATTAAAAATACTCTAGATGGGATCAATAGCAGAATAACTGAGGCAGAAGAAAGGATAAGTGACCTGGAAGATAAAATGGTGGAAATAACTACTGCAGAGCAGGATAAAGAAAAAAGAATGAAAAGAACTGAGGACAGTCTCAGAGACCTCTGGGACAACATTAAATGCACCAACATTTGAATTATAGGGGTCCCAGAAGAAGAAGAGAAAAAGAATGGGACTGAGAAAATATTTGAAGAGATTATAGTTGAAAACTTCCCTAATATGGGAAAGGAAATAGTTAATCAAGTCCTGGAAGCACAGAGAGTCCCATACAGGATAAACCCAAGGAGAAACACGCCAAGACACATATTAATCAAACTGTCAAAAATTAAATATAAGGAAAACATACTAAAGGCAGCAAGGGAAAAAAAACAAATAACACACAAGGGAATCCCCATAAGGTTAACAGCTGATCTTTCAGCAGAAACTCTGCAAGCCAGAAGGGAGTGGCAGGATATACTTAAAGTCATGAAGGAGAAAAACCTACAACCAAGATTACTCTACCCAGCAAGGATCTCATTCAGATTCGATGGAAAAATTAAAACCTTTACAGACAAGCAAAAGCTGAGACAGTTCAGCACCACCAAACCAGCTTTACAACAAATGCTAAAGGAACTTCTCTAGGCAAGAAACACAAGAGAAGGAAAACGCCTACAATAACAAACACAAAACATTTAAGAAAATGGGAATAGGAACATACATATCAATAATTACCTTGAATGTAAATGGATTAAATGCTCCCACCAAAAGACACAGGCTGGCTGAATGGATACAAAAACAAGACCCATATATATGCTGTCTACAAGAGACCCACTTCAGACCTAGAGACACATACAGACTGAAAGTGAGGGGATGGAAAAAGATATTCCATGCAAATGGAAATCAAAAGAAAGCTGGAGTAGCAATTCTCATATCAGACAAAATAGACTTTAAAATAAAGACTATTACAAGAGACAAAGAAGGACACTATATAATGATCAAGGGATCGATCCAAGAGGAAGGTATAACAATTGTAAATATTTATGCACCCAACATAGGAGCACCTCAATACATAAGGCAAATACTAACAGCCATAAAAGGGGAAATCGACAGCAACACAATCATAGTAGGGGACTTTAACACCCCACTTTCACCAATGGACAGATCATCCAAAATGAAAATAAATAAGGAAACACAAGCTTTAAATGATACATTAAACAAGATGGACTTAATTGATATTTATAGGACATTCTACCCAAAAACAACAGAATACACATTTTTCTCAAGTGCTCATGGAACATTCTCCAGGATAGATCATATCTTGGGTCATAAATCAAGCCTTGGTAAATTTAAGAAAATTGAAATCGTATCAAGTATCTTTTCCGACCACAACGCTATGAGACTAGATATCAATTACAGGAAAAGATCTGTAAAAAATACAAACACAAGGAGGCTACACAATACACTACTTAATAACGAAGTGATTACTGAAGAAATCAAAGGGGAAATCAAAAAATACCTAGAAACAAATGACAATGGAGATACGACGACCCAAAACCTATGGGACGCAGCAAAAGCAGTGCTAAGAAGGAAGTTTATAGCAGTACAAGCCTACCTCAAGAAACAGGAAACATCTCGAATAAACAACCTAACCTTGCACCTGAAGCAATTAGAGAAAGAAGAACAAAAAAACCCCAAAGCCAGCAGAAGGAAAGAAATTATAAAGATCAGGTCAGAAATAAATGAAAAAGAAATGAAGGAAACAATAGCAAAAATCAATGAAACTAAAAGCTGGTTCTTTGAGAAGATAAACAAAATTGATAAACCATTAGCCAGACTCATCAAGAGAAAAAGGGAGAAGACTCAGATCAATAGAATTAGAAATGAAAAAGGAGAAGTAACCACTGACACTGCAGAAATACAAAAGATCATGAGAGATTACTACAAGCAACTCTATGCCAATAAAATGGACAACCTGGAAGAAATGGACAGATTCTTAGAAATGCACAAACTGCCAAGACTGAACCAGGAAGAAAGAGAAAATATGAACAGACCAATCACAAGCACTGAAATTGAAACTGTGATTAAAAACCTTCCAACAAACAAAAGCCCAGGACCAGATGGCTTCACAGGTGAATTCTATCAAACATTTAGAGAAGAGCTAACACCTATCCTTCTCAAACTCTTCCAAAATATAGCAGAGGGAGGAACACTCCCAAACTCATTCTACGAGGCCAACATCACCCTGATACCAAAACCAGACAAAGATGTCACAAAGAAAGAAAACTACAGGCCAATATCACTGATGAACATAGATGCAAAAATCCTCAACAAAATACTAGCAAACAGAATCCAACAGCACATTAAAAGGATCATACACCATGATCAAGTGGGGTTTATCCCAGGAATGCAAGGATTCTTCAATATACGCAAATCAATCAATGTGATACACCATATTAACAAATTGAAGAAGAAAAACCATATGATCATCTCAATAGATGCAGAGAAAGCTTTTGACAAAATTCAACACCCATTTATGATAAAAGCCCTGCAGAAAGTAGGCATAGAGGGAACTTTCCTCAACATAATAAAGGCCATATATGACAAACCCACAGCCAACATTGTCCTCAATGGTGAAAAACTGAAACCATTTCCACTAAGATCAGGAACAAGACAAGGTTGCCCACTCTCACCATTATTATTCAACATAGTTTTGGAAGTGTTAGCCACAGCAATCAGAGAAGACAAAGAAATAAAAGGAATCCAAATCGGAAAAGAAGAAGTAAAGCTGTCACTATTTGCAGATGACATGATACTATACATAGAGAATCCTAAAGATGCTACCAGAAAACTCCTAGAGCTAATCAATGAATTTGGTAAAGTAGCAGGATACGAAATAAATGCACAGAAATCTCTTGCATTTCTATACACTAATGACGAAAAATCTGAAAGTGAAATTAAGAAAACACTCCCATTTACCATTGCAACAAATAGAATAAAATATCTAGGAATAAACCTACCTAAGGAGACAAAAGACCTGTATGCAGAAAATTATAAGAGACTCATGAAAGAAATTAAAGATGATACAAATAGATGGAGAGATATACCATGTTCCTGGATTGGAAGAATCAACATTGTGAAAATGACTCTACTACCCAAAGCAATCTACAGATTCAATGCAATCCCTATCAAACTACCACTGGCATTTTTCACAGAACTAGAACAAAAAATTTCACAATTTGTATGGAAACACAAAAGACCCCGAATAGCCAAAGCAATCTTGAGAACGAAAAATGGAGCTGGGGGAATCAGGCTTCCTGACTTCAGACTATATTACAAAGCTTCAGTAATCAAGACAGTTTGGTACTGGCACAAAAACAGAAATATAGATCAATGGAACAGGATAGAAAGCCCAGAGATAAACCCACACACATATGGTCACCTTATCTTTGATAAAGGAGGCAAGAATATACAGTGGAGAAAAGACAGCCTTTTCAATAAGTGGTGCTGGGAAAATTGGACAGGTACATGTAAAAGTATGAAATTAGAACACTCCCTGACACCATGCACAAAAATAAACTCAAAATGGATTAAAGACCTAAGTGTAAGGGCAGACACTATCAAACTCTTAGAGGAAAACATAGGCAGAACACTCTATGACATACATCACAGCAAGATTCTTTTTGACCCAGCTCCCAGAGAAATGGAAATAAGAACACAAATAAACAAATGGGACCTAATGAAACTTAAAAGCTTTTGCACAGCAAAGGAAACCATAAACAAGACCAAAAGACAACCATCAGAATGGGAGAAAATATTTGCAAATGAAGCAACTGACAAAGGATTAATCTCCAAGATTTACAAGCAGCTCATGCAGCTCAATAACAAAAAAACCAACAACCCAATCCAAAAATGGGCAGAAGACCTAAATAGACATTTCTCCAAAGAAGATATACAGATGGCCTACAGACACATGAAAGAATGCTCAACATCATTAATCATTAGAGAAATGCAAATCAAAACTCCAATGAGATATCATCTCACACTGGTCAGAATGGCCATCATCAAAAAATCTAGAAACAATAAATGCTGGAGAGGGTGTGGAGGAAAGGGAACACTCTTGCACTGTTGGTGGGAATGTAAATTGATACAGCCACTATGGAGAACAGTATGGAGGTGCCTGAAAAAACTACAAATAGAACTACCATACGACCCAGCAATCCCACTACTGGACATATACCCTGAGAAAACCATAGGTCAAAAAGAGTCATGTACCAAAATGTTCATTGCAGCTCTATTTACAATAGCCAGGACATGGAAGCAACCTAAATGTCCATCGACAGATGCATGGATAAAGAAGATGTGGTACATATATAAAATGGAATATTACTCAGCCATAAAAAGAAATGAAATGGAGGTATTTGTAATGAGGTGGATGGAGTTAGAGTCTGTCATACAGAGTGAAGTAAGTCAGAAAGAGAAAAAGAAATACAGTATGCTAACACATATATACGGAATCTAAGGAAAAAAAAAAAAGGCCATGAAGAACCTAGTGGCAAGACGGGAATAAAGACACAGACCTACTAGAGAATGGACTTGAGGATATGGGGAGGGGGTGGGGTGAGATGTGACAGGGTAAGAGAGTGTCATGGACATATATACACTACCAAATGTAAAATAGATAACTAGTGGGAAGCAGCCGCATAGCACAGGGAGATCAGCTCGGTGCTTTGTGACCACCTAGAGGGGTGGGATGGGGAGGGTGGGAGGGAGGGAGATGCAAGAGGGAAGAGAAATGGGAACATATTGTATATGTATAACTGATTCACTTTGTTATAAAGCAGAAGCTAACACACCATTGTAAGGCAATTATACTTCAATAAAGATGTTTAAAAAAAAAAAAAAGATCTACTCTCTTAATCATTATATAGTGTCCTTCTTTGTCTCTTGTAATAGTCTTTATTTTAAAGTCTATTTTGTCTGATATGAGAATTGCTACTCCAGCTTTCTTTTGATTTCCATTTGCATGGAATATCTTTTTCCATCCCCTCACTTTCAGTCTGTATGTGTCCCTAGGTCTGAAGTGGGTCCCTTGTAGACAGCATATATACGGGTCTTGGTTTTGTATCCATTCAGCCAGTCTGTGTCTTTTGGTGGGAGCATTTAATCCATTTACATTTAAGGTAATTATCGATATGTATGTTCCCATTCCCATTTTCTTAAATGTTTTGGGTTTGTTATTGTAGGTCTTTTCCTTCTCTTGTGTTTCTTGCCCAGAGAAGTTCCTTTAGCATTTGTTGTAAAGCTGGTTTGGTGGTGCTGAACTGTCTCAGCTTTTGCTTGTCTGTAAAGGTTTTAATTTCTCCATCGAATCTGAATGAGATCCTTGCTGGGTAGAGTAATCTTGGTTGTAGGTTTTTCTCCTTCATGACTTTAAGTATATCCTGCCACTCCCTTCTGGCTTGCAGAGTTTCTGCTGAAAGATCAGATGTTAACCTTATGGGGATTCCCTTGTGTGTTATTTGTTTTTTTTCCCTTGCTGCTTTTAATATGTTTTCCTTATATTTAATTTTTGACAGTTTGATTAATATGTGTCTTGGCGTGTTTCTCCTTGGGTTTATCCTGTATGGGACTCTCTGTGCTTCCAGGACTTGATTAACTATTTCCTTTCCCATATTAGGGAAGTTTTCAACTATAATCTCTTCAAATATTTTCTCAGTCCCATTCTTTTTCTCTTCTTCTTCTGGGACCCCTATAATTCAAATGTTGGTGCATTTAATGTTGTCCCAGAGGTCTCTGAGACTGTCCTCAGTTCTTTTCATTCTTTTTTCTTTATCCTGCTCTGCAGTAGTTATTTCCACCATTTTATCTTCCAGGTCACTTATCCTTTCTTCTGCCTCAGTTATTCTGCTATTGATCCCATCTAGAGTATTTTTAATTTCATTTATTGTGTTTTTCATCGTTGCTTGGTTCCTCTTTAGTTCTTCTACGTCCTTGTTAAATGCTTCTTGCATTTTGTCTATTCTATTTCCAAGATTTTGGATCATCCTTACTATCATTATTCTGAATTCTTTTTCAGGTAGACTGTCTATTTCCTCTTCATTTGTTAGGTTTGGTGGGTTTTTGCCTTGCTCCTTCATCTGCTGTGTGTTTTTCTGCCTTCTCATTTTGCTTATCTTACTGTGTTTGGGGTCTCCTTTTCACAGGCTGCAGGTTCGTAGTTCCCGTTGTTTTTGGTATCTGTCCCCAGTGGCTAAGGTTGGTTCAGTGTGTTGTGTAGGCTTCCTGGTGGAGGGAACTAGTGCCTGAGTTCTGGTGGATGAGGCTGGATCTTTTCTTTCTGGTGGGCACGTGCACGTCTGGTGGTGTGTTTTGGGGTGTCTGTGGCCTTATTATGATTTTAGGCAGCCTCTCTGCTAATGGATGGGGCTGTGTTCCTGTCTTGCTAGTTGTTTGGCATAGGGTGTCCAGCACTGTAGCTCGCTGGTCGTTGAGTGAAGCTGGGTCTTGGTGTTGAGATGGAGATCTCTGGGAGATTTTCGCCGTTTGGTATTATGTGGAGCTGGGAGGTCTCTTGTGGACCAGTGTCCTGAAGTTGGCTGTCCCATGTCAGAGACACAGCTCTGATGCCTGGCTGGAGCACCAAGAGCCTTTCATCCACACGGCTCAGAATAAAAGGGAGAAAAAATAGAAAGAAAGAAAGAAAGAAAGGATAAAATAAAATAAAATAAAGTAAGATAAAATAAAATAAAGTTATTAAAATAAAAAATAATTATTAAGAAAAAAAAAAAAAAAGAAGTGCTGGTTCATCAGATGCATATGTTGCCCAGTCATTATTTCAAAAGAAGACAATTGATGTTTATCAAAGGGGGTAGACCTCAGGTTAAGGAGTACCAAAGGAAGACGTTTTGGCCCTGGAATATTAAACACCTCTCAAAAGTCAGCCAATTGTATTTTAGTTGTGCTACTGTTCTTTTCTACTAAGCCTTAGGTTTGAGGGTGATAAGCACAATGAAAATGTTACATTTTCGGCCAAATCTTACAAATGGATTAAATAATCTGTCCAGTAAAATGGGTTCCCTGATCACTACACAACTCCGAAGGAGTTCCCCAAACTGGAATATTCTTTCCAATAGTAATTTGCCTATGTTAAGGCCATTGCTCATCTGCAAGGAAATGCCTCCACCTAGTGTGAAAACATGTATACCATTACCAGGATGTATTTGTAGCTTTGAGAGGAAGGCACCTAGATAAAGTCCAGTGGCAAAACTTCAAAAGGTCCCTTGGGGAGGGGAAAGTGACCTTGAGAACCATGAAGGAGTTTACCAGGATTACATTTAGGACAAATAGAACATGGGTCATAAAACTTATGGGCTATAGTGAGAGAAGTTCTTCAAATATATTGGTTTCAGGTGCCCAATGGGTCAAGGAAGGTACATGCTGGAGTAAGGGTATTGGGGTATTTATAGGTATTATAGGCCTTTTATTTGGTCCAAACCTCATTTGTGATATGGGATTGACAAATCCCTCTTTTTTCTTCCAGGTGTACTTTTCATTTTCTGAAACAAGTCTTGAGCCTGCAAAGGAAATATCCTAACGGTTTCATAACATTTATGTCTCAGCAGAGGACATCTTCTAAACTGGGCAGAGGTAAGGCTTAAGACAGCTTGTTTAGCTGCAGCATCAGCCAATCAATTTCTTTTGGCTTCTGTTGAATCATATTTTTATTTGGAATGTCCAGGTATTTTAATGATGGCCAGCTGTTTGGGCAATTGAATGGACTTTAATAGTTTTGAGACTAGCTGTCCCTTCTTTATAGGCTGGCCAGAAAAGATGAGAAGTCCTCTCTGTTTCCATTGCATTCCAAAATTCTGAGCTACTCCGAAGGCATAGCAGCTGTCAGTATAAATATTTGCTCATTGATCCTTGACTAATTGACAAACCCTAATTAATGCAATCAATTAAGCTTTTTGGGTCAATTTGGTGTCCAGTAAATAAGAACTTCTGATTATTTCTACTATGGAAGTTATTGCATACCCAGCTTGATAATGTTTCTGCTCATCCTTTAAATAGGATCCATCTGTAAACCGACTTAAATCAGCATTAGCAGTGGAACTTCCTGTAAGTCAGTCCGAGGAGTAAGAAGATAGTTAGCATAATGCAATCATGGTTATTGTCATCTTGAGTTGTGGGAAGTAAAGTTTCGGGGTTAAGTCTATGAAATCAAACCAAAGTAATATTGAGTGAAGAGAGTAACAATACTTCATAAGAGGCCAATCAAGTCACAGAATATTTTTGAGTATGATGAGAATTGAAAAGAGATTCGACTGAGCGAGAAACATAGAGTAAACTCCATTATGAGTTCTGCAATAGCTTTGCATAAGAGATATGTCATTGATATAGCCCTCATACAGCAATTCAACATATGGGCTGTAACATCCTATGGGTTGGAGCTTGTCACAATGCCACTGAGTTAATACACCCAGGGCATTTCCTCTATCTTCATGCACAAAGAGGAAAAATGGTAATTTATCATTAGGATGGCCTAATGCTGAAGCCTGGGCTAATGCAGATTTTAAAGCATTTATAACCGTTTCTTTTTCCATCGTCCTTTCAATTGGGTCTAGTTGGTCAGACCTAAGTAATGCATAGTTTGGGCAATGAGGGAATAAATTGGTACTCAATTATGTCAATACTTGGTTAGACCTAGAAATCCTCTTTGTTGTTTGTTTTGGGAAATGAGAAAGCTAAGATTCCCTTAATTCTTTCAGAATGAATCAATAACCCTTCTTTAGATATTAAATGACCTAAATATTTCACAATTGATAAGTAGAAATGTAATTTGTCCTTGGACACCTTATACCGCATAGAAGCTAATTGTTGAAATAGGTGAATAGTGTGTCTTTGAGAGTCCTGTTCAGTTCTAGAACACAAAAACAAATCACCTGCCTATTCAAATAAAGCAGAGACATTAAGAAAGTGTACATCAGCTAAATCAGCTTTAAGTGTTTGAGAAAAATAAATAGGGCTCTCAGTATAGCCTTGTGGCATAACTGTACAGGTGCACTGACAATCTTTGCATGTATTGTTTTCTTGTTCTACTGGAGTACTAAAGGATGCACTACATAGGTCTGTTACTGAAAAATAACAAGTGTCTGCTGGAATGGCTGAGAGCAGAGGGTGAGGATTAGGACTCTCAGGTTGGCGAGGGATCACAATGTTATTTATAGCTCTTGGTTCTAAACAGTCTCCAGGCTTTTCCATTTGGCTTTCTTACTGGTAAAATGGGAGTATTGCAAGGACTGGTGTAAGGAATTATAAGTCTTTCTTAAGGAATTTCTGAATAATGGGTCTTATTTCACTTAATGTCTCTGGTCTGAGTGGCTATTGTCAGATATTGGGCAGAGGCTTGGAATTATCAATAGTTACTTTAATAAGAATAGCTATTTTAGTTTTCCCAGTACCTGATGAAAGAAGGTGACCATAATTCCTCAGGCATTTGTAACAGTAAATCATTAACTTCCTCTTGATTTGTCTGAATTTTCATTTTCATAACCATCGATTTATCAGTAATTCTCTTCTGATCTGCACCTACATCTTCTAAATCTAAAATCATTTCACCTTATTAAATGCCTCTAAAACTACTTTTCCTAAGAAATGAATTGGAACACATTTCACCAAAAGGAACACGTGTCTTTCTGTGATAGTTCCTAGCTGAAAAGTTATTAACTCTGATTTTAAAACCTGCATAGAAAAATTTTAAACCCCTATAATTTGAACAGATTGATTATTCTGAGGGAGAGGGCAATGAATAAGGGAAGGGTTAAAAACAGATAATGTATCCTCCTTGTCTACAAGAGCTTTAAAAGTTTCTACTCTAGTTGTTATTTCAATTTCCCCTAAGGTATTCATGAAGAACAGGGGAATGCCCTCTCACGATCCTCAAAGGGTTCTGATTCCTTTTTAATTTTGCCTGTTTAAAGTCTCGCTTGAATTTGTGGCAAAAATGGGCAGAAGACCTAAAAAGACATTTCTCCAAAAAAGATATACAGATTGCCAACAAACACATGAAAGAATGCTCAACATCATTAATCATTAGAGAAATGCCAATCAAAACTACAATGGGGGATCACCTCACACTGGTCTGAATAGCCATCATGAAAAAATCTACAAACAGTAAATGCTGGAGAGGGTGTGGAGAAAAGGGAACCCTCTTGCACTGTTGGTGGAAATGTAAATTGATACAGCCACTATGGAGAACAGTATGGAGGTTCCTAACAAAACTAAAAATAGAACTACTGTACGATCCAGCAAACCCACTACTGTGCATATACCCTGAAGAAACCATAATTCAAAAAGAGTCATGTACCACAATGTTCATTGCAGCTCTATTTACAATAGCCAGGACATGGAAGCAACCTAAGTGTCCATCGACAGATGAATGGATAAAGAAGATGTGGAAAATATATACAATGTAATATTACTCAGCCATAAAAAGAAACGAAATTGAGTTATTTGTAGTGAGGTGGATGGACCTAGAGTCTGTCATACAGAGTGAAGTAAGTCAGAAAGTGAAAAACAAATACTGTATGTAACACATATATATGGAATCTAAGAGAAAAAAATGGTCATGAAGAACCTAGGGGCAAGACGGGAATAAAGACACAGACCTACTAGAGAATGGACTTGAGGATATGAGGAGGGGGAAGGGTAAGCTGGGACAAAGTGAGAGAGTGGCATGGACATATATACACTACCAAACGTAAAAAGATAGCTAGTGGGAAGCAGCTGCATAGCACAGGGAGATCAGCTCGGTGCTTTGTGTCCACCTAGAGGTGTGGGATAGGGAGGGTGGGAGGCAGGGAGACGCAAGAGGGAAGAGATATGGGAACATATGTATATGTATAACGGATTCACTTGTTATAAAGCAGAAACTAACATACCATTGTAAAGCAATTATACTCCAATAAAGATGTTTAAAAAAATTATTAAGAAATTACCAAGGGAAGACATATTTACATTTTGAGAAATGGAATTTAGAGAATCAAGGTGTTTGGGTCAATATTCTGTGATTTCAGTTATCACTCTACTGTAATCTTATAAGTTACTCTATGTACAAAATATTGAGAAGGCTGAATATGTATCCCAACTTAAAAGAAAAAAAGGACACTTATGTAAGGATGTATCAATGGCAAACTTGTAGCACCAATGGCAACTTCCTTACTGACTCTTGGATGTATGGTTTTTAGTGGTAAGCTAATTCTCTTCACTCATGGGAACCATGAAGGTAGTCCTCAAGATATCTTGGTCCTGCTGCTAGAAGTCTGGCAGTCATGGGAGAGGCTGCGTTGAAAAGAAGTTAAGACCACAGATCATGGAGCCAGACTGGATTCAAATACTGGTTCAGTTACACATTAGTTGCAAGTCTTTGGACAACTAACTTAGCCTCACATTCATTTAAAAATACTACTGGGTCTTCCCTGGTGGTGCAGTGGTTGAGAGTCTGCCTGCCAATGCAGGAGACACAGGTTCGAGCCCTGGTCTGGGAAGATCCCACATGCCGCGGAGCAACTAGGCCCGTGAGCCACAACTGCTGAGCATGCACGTCTGGAGCTTGTACTCCGCAACGAGAGGCCGCGACAGTGAGAGGCCCACGCACCGCGATGAAGAGTGGCCCCCGCTCGCCGCAACTAAAGAAAGCCCACGCACAGAGACGAAGACCCAACACAGCCAAAGATAAATAAATTAAAAACAAACAAACAAACAAACAAAAAAAAAGCTGTTCTCTGAGTAGCAATTGGCAGGAAGAAAGGACATAACCAAAGTTTGGGGGAAAAAAAAAAAAAAACTACTAATAATAGTCCCTATCTCACAGGGTTTTGTTATGAGAAGTTGATGGGTTGATATTTGTAAATTACTTACAATATTGCCTGTAGTTAGTGTTATATAGACATTTACAAAATAAAATAAAATGAGAAACTTTTTGTCTGAAAAAAAATCAATACTACTCATCAATAAATCCTTAAATTGGAGAAACTTCTATATTGGAAAAATTTGGAGAACTTTTATAAAGAGCTAATTTATTGATATCTGTTAAAAAAATTAGAAAGTGAATTTAAAAAATACATATATGTAATGACAAACCTAAGATGTCCCTTAGTTTAAAACAAATGAAACAAACAAAAATCAGTTTGGAAAGATTTATTTATGGTCTCAAATTCACCTAATGGTTCTTACAGATGCTAATATTAATCTTCATTTTCCACAAAACCTTTCCTCTTTCTCTAAGTCCTGCAAAAAGTTGATAAAGCATACTTTTGTAAACAAAGAGGAAGCATTTAATCTTTTTCTCTCTACATGATTCCTCCAGAATTTGGCTTCTCCAGATGGCTCCCCTGTGGACTTGATGATTTATTGCAACCAGATTAAAACTCATTATACTAATCATGGTTTAATTTGTTCTACTTGTTTTCAAATTATTTTTGTCTTGTGCCTCTCTCCACTGTACTACATATTTATAAATGTAGCTAGCTGTATAACTTATATCCCATCTACTTTATAAAATTATTGTCTCCTGCACTACCCAATGTGAATCCAGGCATCTGACATAGCTAAACATCTTGAGGCCATCAATCATATACATAACTCTACAGAGAATATTTGTAATAGTGCAACTCTAGATAAGAGAAGAACAAACAAGGGAAATATTTCCTGCATCATAATAGACTACTAAGGAGATCCAGGGAATTTTAATAAATATGCTACTACCAGATCTGCAGCTGGTTGATTCTGAGGGTGCAGGGCTGAGGATGCAGATGGCCGACTATAAGTTATATGCTGTATATTACAGCTGTTATATTATACATCCTGATATGCTGATGTCAAAACATGCTATATTAGTCTTCCTCAATAGGAAGGACCAGGAGGTGTTAGGGGAATGAAGTGAATGTCTTATTGACATGACCTAGCCTCCAAAGATATAATTTTTAAATGTGGTATAAACATAATAAAACCATGTTCCATGCCTGTCTGATCTTAGTATTTTTTGGTAGGAACTTGCATGTCTTTTCCAGCCACAACTAGATAAATTCAAGAAGGAACAGTCCCCACCCATGACAGGCATGGTTTGTTGTGGACCAGAGTCTGGCTAATCTCTCACTGCAATGGCTCATTGACTACTGAGTATGTTCCCTTTGTTGTTTGTGTTAACCCACTGAACAGCCACAGAAATAAGTAAGGAGGTAAGATATAACCGAGAAGAATAAAAGAACTGGGGAATGATAGAATTTCAGATCATAGACAACTGAGTGACTTTTTTTTTTTTCCCATCAGTAACTGGAGATTCCTGAGATGTAAACACAAAAAACAGGGTAATATATCATGGAGGGCATCTATCCATTTACACTGAAGGTCTCTTTATTTCTGAACATTTCTACAACTGTCCATCCAAGGATAACTCAAACATGTATGTCTCAAACTGAATCCTCCTCCAGAAATTTAGGTTCATATTTGACTCTATAAACACATGTCTAAAAGTCCCATCAGCTTCCCAAATCAACATATCCTTCTGGAATCCTGCACCCATGCTGGATCACCTTTCCTTTTCCCAGTCACACTGAGCAGATAACAGAAACTATGGGTGTGTTTTCCCTTCATAATGTACCTATGTCCTAGATTTCAGTTTCCAAGGGTTCAGAAGAAAGCTTTTGATAGAAGCAACCAACTAGGCAGTGTATTACAGCATTATATACTGGGACTTATGTGATCACATATGTCAACGCCACAGTGAGGACAGGGGCTGGGGCTAATCCAAATGGTCCTGGGATGTCCTAAGTCTCTAAGAATCTCCAAAAGCTCAGCGTGTAGAAGGGTAAGTCTCTCCTGGTGGAGAACACCCTGAGAGCTGTAACTCTCCCGAGGGGCAGGATAAAGCTCTAGATTTAAACCAGGCAGCCCATCAGTATGACGCAGGAGCCTCTCCATGACAGCCATGGAGAGGAGGTTCCCACGCATGCTGAAGACCCTGAGATGGGAACAGTGGCTCAGGGCAGGCAGGATGGCCTCGAGTTGGGAGTCCATGATCCCGCACAGGTTTAAGTCCAGTTCCTGAAGAGTGGCTGCAACTTTCTCCAGCAGAACTTGGAGGAGCTCAGGACTAAAGTTGGTCAGGGTAACACCACTAAGATTCAGGCCCTTTAGATGACTAATGTTTGGGCACTGGAAGAGATGCGTCAAGTCTGATTCTGTAAGCAGGCAGTTGGTTATTGCAAGGTTGTCCAAGGGGGTCTTCAGGCACCTGGAAAAAAAAAACAACAAGCAATTAGGTCTGGGAAACCAGAGTGGCAGGTGACCTCAGGTGTGAAGTCAATGATTGTCCCAAAGTCAAGGTCATTATTACCATCTGGTAAAGCTCAATATCCAGAATGCCCACTCTCATTTTAGGATGAGTCCTGCCATATTCTTTGTGTGACTGGGTCAAGTACATAGAACCTTGAAAGCTCTCTTTTCTCATCTGTCAAGCAAAGTACAACATACTCCACTTCCTTAGGAGGATGAATGAAGATAATGGAATACTCTAGAACATGCTCAGAGGAGAGCCTGACACAGAGTTGCAATCAAGTATGGACACCACTGAATTTTAGTAATGGGAGATGAGATAAAAAAGATTTCAACTCAGATTCCTTCAGTCCATTCTTGGGCTCCAGATGCCTATATCTCTGCCCAGGTGAGGCTGTTGGGAGACATGTAGAAACAACCAACCTAGGCAAGATCCCACAACATCCACTGGGGTTGCCAGTCTTCAGGGGCTCACTTACATCCCTGCATCATCTACAAACCTTCTATCAGTTTTTATTATCGTTTTGGCTCTGCTTCATTACCATCATCTCCAGAATCTTGCATTTCCATATATTAATTACCTTATATGCAACACAGAACAACCTTTTTCACCCTGGGGCTTAAAAACAGGCTCATTGTAGTCATAAGTTGGTGACCACAGAATTTCTATTTAGAAATGCTCAGGTCTGATGTGGTTTTTCCTCTTCAATGCCCCCTTCACTTACCTATTTACCTAAGTCATCTGATCACAGATATCTCTTCCCAAGGAAGAAATCACATACACAACTTCACTAGATCTATACCCCCTAGTTTATACCTTTCTAGCATGGTGTCACTTTCCAGAGCTTCTATACCAGTTGGTCCCACATCTTGATTACCGTGCTTATGTGATACCGCACTTCATGGTAGAGCAGCAAATTAGACAATGCATTTGGTATTCTAGTATTGTGTTCACTGTTACTCAGCCAGTGGTGCTACCCTCACCTGAGCATCTGGTTCAGGCGACCTTCGAGGAAGGATGGGGATTCCATATGGAGATCCCGGAGGTACTGAAACCTGAGGATCTGAGAGGCAAACTGTAGAAGATATTGATGGTCTTGCTCCTTGAAGGCAGACACATGAATGGGGGAGAGAAGGAGTCTCTGAACATTCCTCATCTTGCCCAGGTGAGGCGCATACATGGCCAGGGTGGACAGCTTCCAGGTGCAATTCACTTCCACCTCCTGTACACAGTCCAGCTGTACTATACTCAGGACTTTCTTAATATTTTCCTTGGGCATTGAAACAATCTTCAGCTTCTTACAGCACAGGTGTATGGAGCCTTTTCTCTGCTCCACCCACCTGATGAGGTAGGCGAGGAATTCATCCAGGGTCTTTTTCTTGAGACAAATTTCTATGAATACCTCCAAGGGAGCCAAGGGCTGCTTTGTCCTTGAAATGTCCTCAACCACGGGTGCCATCAATGAGCTTGAGTACACATGGGCTCTGGCTCCAGACCACATGCTCCAGAAGTTCTGGCCAGTATTCCTTAAATCCAGCGCCCTCAGTTTGCACCTCCTGTGGGGAAATAGCAGATTGGGTGGGATGCTTTAAGATACACACTGAATGAAACCACAGTCTCAGAATTTAGGCAACACTCAGAATTCCCATCTGTGCTTTTATTTCAGATTCCTGACATCACCTGCTGTCTTGCCTCTTCCCTCTCTTCCTCACTTTCCTCCAGCTTCTTTTACTCTTCCATCCTTCCTGCTTCTTCACTTGTAATATCGTTAAGCATCACAGTAAGGAGGCTAGGACACATTCTTTCAGGTTCCCCTGCATCTTAGGTACTACTACACTTTTGTAAGGCATTTTCCAAAGTGATCTCAGCAATGCTCAAGGCTTCTGAGCTTCTTCAGAAGCCTCTGGTCCACCCCTTGGTCATTCACTCTCCCTGACACCAGCAGTCTCTTCCAGGATACCTAAGACCCTGCCAGGCTAACAGGATCAGACCCACCTGGGGCGAACCTTCTGGGCTAGCAGGACATCAAGCCCATCCAGCACTGCTTGTAAGGTTCCCTTGTGAGGCTTCTGCATCAGGCCCCCTAGAGGCAGGCGGGCAAAGGGCCAGGTTTGCACCATGGTCTTCAAGGTATCCCTGCATCTCCCATAGAAGGCAGCTATGAACAGTGGTGGGAAGAGCTCCGTGGGCAGATACTCCAAAGAGAAGATGGTCGACGCCTCGTCTCTCAACAGGCTCATTGCTGCTAAGTCCAGGAGTCTGGGTGGGTTCCCAACACTCATCCTGACTCTGCTCTGGAAGGAATCCTGTGAAACTGCCAGGGAACAAAGCATCGTTCTCAGGCCACACATGAGCACACACTTGTCTGTTTCCCCACCCTTCAGAGGAATCAACTCAGGGCCAAAATCGATGCTCTGGCAATGGTGAACCAGAATGGAAGAAACTCAATTTTTCTGGATTCCAGTCTGGGTTTGGTGGGCACAAAGTCATAGCTCCGTCCCTTCTGGCACTAGAGCAAGAATCTCACAAGTACCAAGAAGGAAGAAAGGCAATGAGTAACTCATCCATTTCCATCCACTGCTTTGCTTAATGCAGTTCCCCCTTGCAAGTTTGTACCATGAGACTGAGCAAGCTGGCCCCCTTGTTTCTAGGGTGAAAACTTTTAAACTATCACTTAGGGTCCAATCTATGGGGACAGGAGTTCATGTGGAACAGTTTCCATCTTCAATCCCCAAAGTTAGTTTTCTGGGAAAGATTAAGGAGATACCTTTAAAATGAATGCCAGTTGTGTATAGAATAAAAACTTTAAATGTCAAGAAATAACATTCCCAACAGTTAGATGTTTTTCATTAACAAGAAAAAGTGCTTGATAAGACATTTAAATGATATAAACCAAAGCACAAATCAAAATGTTTAGAATGAAGGCAAAACTACACTTTGAGGCAAAACCAAAGCCTTAAATTTGTTCAACCAAAAGGAAAGGAAAAGGAAAACTCTCTATGCCATCTCAGACTGCATTCCACCATTCTAAACACGCTTACCATTGGCAAAATATCCTTAGCTGAGGTTGATAAGTTACCGGCTCTGAGGTAGCTGGCAGGCTGCTCAGACCTCAGACTTAGTGGAGAATCCAGGCAGTGACTCCAGAGTGAGAAGTTTCTGCATCTCTTCTTTGGTGCTTGAGGCTTTTATAGAACTTTCTGATCACATCCTCCCACTTTCCTACGACTAACTTCCAACCAGAAAGCACTACCTGAATAGATTCCAGCATATCCCTCAGGTTAATCCTGATTGGATTACTGTCAATCTCAGATGAATTGATTGGGTCAGACCTCCATTCTTGAAAGAGAAAGAATGAGGGGGTGGGGGATGGAGTCAAGGATTTATTCATTGATTCACTCCACAAAATTGGATTGAGTTTTACTAACATGGACAGTCCGGGTGTGAGAAAAGGAAGGGATTATCTGTTCCTGACATTATACAAAAAGCAAAACCAAAAACAATGTCTTGAACACATCATTGTTGGGAGATCTTTGGTCAAATAAAAATTATTAAATGTCCCAGAATTAAAGCAGCTTCATAAAGACAGTGGTGTTATGTCCAAAGGAAACAAAAAAAAAAAATCCTATTTGCTTCAAGTTGTCACTTAGGTGTTATATTGGAAACATAGCAGATCACGAGCCTATTCAGGGAGCAAGGGAAGTGCAACTGGGGATGCGGTTGGCCCTCCAGGCTTAAGTCCTGGCTTCTCTGAAGGACCTCTGGTCAAAATCACAATGAGAAGTAAGGGTGGGTGCTGGGCAGTGTGGTGGTGGCCATTCCTAAAGGGACCCTGTGAATCACTCAAACAGCATCATATTTTTTTTTTCCTCTTGGGGAAGAGGGACATTAAAGACTTTTCTTTGGGTGATATTTAGAAATTAAGCAGGAGTGGCTAAGAGAAGACAGTGTCATCTTTGAGGGTGTTTCCTCCCAGAACGTTGAGATCTGGACAGCAAACTGCCACGAAAAGACTAAATCTGAAAATGTGAGCAGAGGGAGAAATGACCAGCTCCGCGAAGCTGAGAGATTCAAAGCTGAGAAGCTGAAAAGCTGAGACATTTTCAAGTCTGAGATCCACTGAGGGTGGGCACTTTGGGCTCTTTGGGAACTCAGAGCCGGAGGGAAAATAAATGTGGATCAGTCCCTTCTAACCTTGTCCTCAACATGGCAGCTGCTACCAGTAAAAGTTTTATTTTAGGTTCTTCCCACAGAGGATGCAGCCGAGATGGCAATTAACCCCAGGCATATTCTAGGGGCCCTGGGAGCTGAACCATAATCCCACTGGCCCCGTTCTAAGTATTTTTTGATAGTGTTTCCTCAAACTTTGGTAAGATTCTGATCGAAGTGACACCATTAGGCACAGAAGTAAAATTCTGTCCTTCTCTTCATATTAAGTACCGTTCAAAAATAACAACACTTTCCCCCCCAAACTTCAGAGGGTATATTTGTGTTTAATGATCTGCCACGTTGAGGGAGGTCTCCCGCCCTGGGCTACATCACACGGAGATTCTTTTGAAATTTAAAATCATAAAAAAGGGAGCACCTTCCTCCATCCCCAAGAATTTTCCATGCCTCCACCTGCCCCCATTTAATGTAATGCCCAAACCATTCTCATATACCGCTGGCCACCAAGGCTAGGGTTTTTGAAGTGTGTCCTCCATCTTGGAATCTTTCTGGGATATTCAATTCACCATATTTCTACCCTGAGTATAAATGGCCTATGCATAAAATTGGGTTAAACTGGGTTGTACTCAATAGAGATTTTAACTATCATCTTTATTAATGAGCTGCAATAGAGTGAGATTAACCATACATGCCTGTTTATGGAATAAAAATTGGGTGAGCAATGGTGCCAGCACTTTTCATCCACTATTTCAAATAACTTTCACAGAAAATGTAAACTTCACTGCTCTTTCCCATTTTTAGGCTGGTGGATTCAGGTCTGAGCTTGGGAAAAAAACCTGCCCACTTCCACCCAGCGAATAAACGGTAGATTCCCTCAGGTGAGGGGTTCAGAAGGACCCCTGAGTTGTCAGACAACCTAAGTGTTAGGAGGAACTGGCTGACAGACTTCAGGTGCTGTCAGTGAAAATGGGAAAATTGCAGAGTCCAAGCCGCTGATGTTTCTACGGGATCCCAGCTTCTGTGAGATCCAAGGAGGTGGGAGGGATCAAAATGTTGGAATGTTCTAGAAATTATAAAAACCCAGCACCTTTCCTTCCCCCTGAGTAGAGGATACCTCCTCTGTCTACCTCCACACAGAGGCTGTTTGCTCAGGGGACACACTGTGTGTCGAAGAGGAGGGAGCATACGTGCACAGAGACGCCGTCCTTCCCTCCCAATTCTGGGCCTAGCGGGACTCCCAGGGTCTGATGTGAATCCTGGATTTGGCATTTCTGCCATGTCCTGGTGAGCTGTTCTCATGACCTTGTTAGCTGCCCAGGTCAGAGCAGCTCTCTGAGCCCATCAGGGGGACGTCCTGACTCCCTTCTCCAGTCACAGGATCCCACGTGAGATTCTAAAATATATGCATCCGGGTCTCTGCATAATGGTTTAGAATATTTCTGTACATCCATTTCCTCTTCCAGAATAAGCTGGCTCAGCAGTTCTCTCTTTCTCCAGCCCACCAACATCACCTCTCCTAGAACCTGGAGCCTGGCTACAATGCTGGGACACACTTCCACTGAGATCAGCAGAAATCAAGGAATTCTTCTCAAATTCCACTGAGCTATTTTGGAAAATATGATTAATCCCAAGGCATAGCATTCCCCTGCAGATCCATCGAGGCACCCAGAAATGCTGGAGGGCAACCCTTCCTGGGTTACAGAGGAAGATCTTGAATCTTCTGGTCTTCGAAGAGGTGACAGTTGATGATGGGGGGTCCTGAGGACGAGTCCCCTGCAGAGGCTCTCCCCGATGTGGCTCTCTTGGCCCAGCCCTTGAGCTGACAAAGTTCTCCTCAAGCCCAGTAAGTCTTTTTTCTCTCCCAACACAGATCTCTTCTTGCCCTGAGTTGTCTTGCCCTCTGTTCTTTTTAAACATTCAGGTCTCTGTGTTGGGTCTCCTTGCCCCCTCCAGTACTCAACAGGGTGTGGTTACACTTTAGATCCACTAAAATCTTGCTATAAAAAAAGGAGCTGTCACTCTTCTTCAATAAAGATTTGATGCAAATGTCCCACTGGATCCAATTCATCTCAAAGGACGGGTTTGTAGACACATGGTGGGTGGAGAGCAGATATGGTCTGCTGACTCTCTCCAGGCAGGATTGGGACACAGGCACTGAAGGAAGGAAGAGGGAGGAGAACAGAGAATATCCATGGGAGCTGGTGTGGGGCCCAGAATGAGGGGAGAGGAGGGAAATGGCAGCTGAGCAGGAGATCGTGTCCTCTGACTCTCACAGGGCTGTGTCCCTTCAAGTCTGGGGACTTGTGCCTGAGACCACTGGGAGCACGGGTGTCCTGGTTTTGGGAGCTGTGAATATTACCAAACCAATCTTGGGTCTGCTTGCCCACTCTCAGTAAAGCCAGTCTACTGGCACCGTGTCGTGGTAAGAAAAGTGCAGCGATTATTTCCAGGCCAAGGAAGCAGTACAGGTGGCAATGCCTTAAAGGCCTGAATTCTTAGATGGCTTTCAGGGAAAGGTTTTTAAAGACAGGGTGAGGGGCTTCCCTGGTGGCGCAGTGGTTGAGAATCTGCCTGCCAATGCAGGGGAGATGGGTTCGAGCCCTGGTCTGGGAAGATCCCACATGCCGCGGAGCAACTGGGCCCGTGAGCCACAATTACTGAGCCTGCGCGTCTGGAGCCTGTGCTCTGCAACAAGAGAGGCCGCGATAGTGAGAGGCCCGCGCACCGCGATGAAGAGTGGACCCCGCTTGCCACAACTAGAGAAAAGCCCTCGCACGGAAACTAAGACCCAACACAGCCATAAATAAATAAATAAATAAATTTAAAGACAGGGTGAGGAAGAGCATTTTTAAGTTCATGATCTTCTCCTGGACATTCTTCTGAATGGTCGGAGTCAACATCATCAACCTTCTGCTTCCAACTGGTCTGGAATCTACCTGCTCCTGGTCAGCATACAGTTAACTTCTTCAGCCTCATGGGAATTTCAGTATCTGCAAAACAGCTCAAAGGATATTGCTGAGAATATTATCTATAACCCTTGAAGAGGAATTAAATGTTCTGGACTTTTTTTTTTTAATGGCTAAACAATCATCATTTTGTCCTGCTTGAATGTTTCCCTTTATTTTTGCATTTTCTCACTTCTCTGATTAAATTCATTCTTTGGAACTCAGGGAAGGCCTTAGGAGGCTAAAATTTTTCCATAAACAAGAGGCAGGCAGAGGACATGTAGAGGAGTCTGTCTAGGAAGACACCATAGGGTCCTACTCAGTGACATGAGTTCAAAAGGGACTGGCTTCTATTGCCCTGACCTATATTAAGTTCCAGTGGCTGCCCCCAACCTCTACCCAAATGGCACAGAGTCTGGCCAATGGAGACTGGAGAAACAGAGTGGTGAGTATTCATTCTGGATGCAAAGATGAGGGGCAGCTTAAGAGGGAAGTGGAGGGTCCCCACCATGGCATTTAGGCCAAGGAAAGAGATGCTCTTTGGAAGTTTTGCAGTTTACTCTCCTCACTCATCACACCCTCCAGACTTTGAAAATTGTGCTTTTCAGGAGGAAATAAGAAAGAATGACATCTGGCACTGTGTCCCTGTCATCCAAGTGACACTAAGTTGCCTACTTTGATCTGAAGAAAGGTCACAGGAGATGAAAATCAAACCATGACGCATTAACTGCCCACCACAAATGAAGGAGTAGCCCAGAAGCCCACAATGGACTCGGGGGCACTGGACTCCCCTTGTGATAGAAATCCTCTAATGTCCATGGCTGAACACTGGTAGGGTCCGGGGGGTGTGGGGACTCTGTGGACACATTCCCTTGGATGTCTTCAGCACACGTGAAACTCCCCCAACACACAACACCCAATATTGCCCCCCACTTCTCTCTCCTTGATTCATTTAAAAGTATTTATTTTCTTATAACTGGATAATTGTAAAGTGTGACCTATGTCATCCCACTTCCCCCTTTTCTGACTCCTAGAAACCCCCATTATATTCTCTATTTCTATGAAATTGTTTTTTTTTAATTATTCTACATATAACTGATACCATATAGTATTTGTCATTCTCTGACTTATTTCACTTAGCATAATGTCCCGCAGGTTCATCCAAGTTTTCACATATGGCAAGATTTTCTTCTTTATATGGTTTAATAATATACCTTTATGTATATACCACTTGTTCTTTATCCATTCTTCCACCAATGGACGTTTAGGTTGTTTCCTTGGCTATTGTAAATAATGCTGCAATGAACATGGATGCTCATATATCTCTTCAAGGATCTAATATACTCAAGGTGACTATAGTTAACACTATAATATTATATACTTGAAAGTTGTTGAGAGGAGATTTTAAGCATGCCAACTACACACACAGAAAAAGTTAACTATGTGAGCTGTGGATGTTTTGATCATCTTGATCTTGTTAATAATTTCACAATATATATGTATATCAAATCATCATGTTCACTTAAAATATATACAGTTATATTTGTCAAGTATTCCTCAATTTAAAAGAAAAATTATTGAGTATCTAGTATGTGCCAACTGCCATTCTGGGTGAAGGGGCAACGTCCAATGAATGTGACATATTCCTCTCTCGGTTATCTCGAGGTACAGCTTTTACATTCTATTGAGGCAGACAAAAAAAACACATAAGCTAAAAAATACCTGTACCTAGACCACAGTAGTGCAAGAGGGTGAAGGGGCTCAGAACTAGCCTCCCCAGAGTGTGCAGCTTTGACATGCAAACTGTTTTGAGCTGAAGGTAATAAAGACCCAGCAGACTCAAAAAGAAATATTTTACCTCTCCCTGAACTACCTAAAAGAATTTGGATAGGGGGTCTGGCCCTGAAAAAGAGCTATTATGAAGAGAGAATTTTATCTGAATGATGTATCTGTATAATAGGACAAACATCTAATTACCAAACACCTGCTCTTCTGTGAATTACCTCTTCCCCTTTGAAGTCTGGGGTCTCTGTCCCATTCCGTGTGCTGAGATCATGGAGAAGCCTCAATTGCTTGGCTTCTCCGTGAGTCTCACTGTGCTTGTGGGACTTCCATATGCTTCCATTTAAATTTGTTTTTCTCCTGGTAATGTCTTATATCAACTTGATTATTAGACTAGTTGAAGAACATCGAAGTGTAGAGGAAAATGCTTTCCTCCCTAACAAAGATAAAAATGAATGTGCAAGATGAAACTACAACACAATCTTAACAATCAAAAGGGAAAAAAAATCTATGATTATCCTGTGACCTTTTAAAAGGTTAACTCTCTTGCTGTGGTTATATATATATAGGTAAATGTAAAAGCAGTAAAAGGAATATTTATTTAGAACACAGTATTTTAAAACACTGAGAATTAAATTGTTTTATTTCTTTATAATGAATTTATCAACAGTAGTGTGAGCAGCGACTGCCTTCTTTTCATGGCATAACTGATGACCGGGAGCCAACATTATTTCTATGCTTTGTAAATTGTCATCCTCCTTTCTAAGTCTGGATCAGCCTTCCACCTTGGATCCTTTGTGTTTCCAATGTCATGAAATTCCCCCAGAGTTTTGTTAGTCGGAAATTTTTGGACTGTGTCACTTCATCTGGGGCTTCTTCAGAGTTTCCTTCACACACTATCCTCCTTCTTGCATCTCTGGGAGAAAAGGGATGTGAGCCTGAGAGGAACAGAGGCCATAGAGAGAGGGTCACCCTTGACTGGTTCAAGATCACACGCAGGAAAATGGAGGGAGAAGGGTCTGGTTTTACATGCTTCTTATCCACAGGAGGTGCCTCACCACATTGCCTCACTGTGTAGGTTGCCTCCACTGAAGGAGAAAGGGCTCAGATCAGCAAGTCACTGGAACAGCAGGAGGGAAACATTCCCACCAGTAATAGTGTGGTGTATCTGATGAAAACTGTTTTTTTCATTCTGGGCAGAAACTCACAGGATCCTGGAGATCAGCAATCAGTTGGTCCAGGGAGTTGGGAGGAGTTTCTTCTCTTTGAGCTGGGAAACCAGGGGTGTGGGGCAGGTTTTGAGGCCACACCTACTGGACTCGGGAACACAGGGAGGAAGAGGATGAGGGGCTGCCTCAGGACTCCCCTGCAAGACCTGCAGTGCAGGTCACCCCTTCCCTTCTATGAACTGCAGAGTCAGGAACCAGCCGGCTCGGGGGTCCTAACACATCCCTGAGTCCCTCTTCTAGAGAAGACTCACCTGCAGGACAACTGGCCCTGGCCCTCTGAAGGAGAGGTCCCCAGAATCCACCTGAGTCTAAGATCGATAAAGGGGGACACAGGAACTTGGGAATTGGTGGGTGGAGGGAACATGTCCGGAAGGACTGCACCTATTACCCTTCCCCATTCACTGAAGTCACAGCAGGTTTCCCTCCTTCCAGGTCCTCTAGGGATTCTTACACCTGGAAGTCAGGCTGGCTCAGCCAGCATCTTATGGGGAGGGGGATGGGTGCAGAGCTCTCGTGTGTCATTTCAACTTTTAACAAGTCTCCAAATGAGGGCTCTCTCCCAGTGGTCTCATATTGTCTTTGAATATGAGGAAGTCTTGGGAAACCCAAGACTTTTACCCGCACTCCTTCCTGGCAATGGCCAGGCAGGGATTTGAGGACTTTGGTTTTTCACGGGGTCCACTCCATCCTGGAGGGTCATGACAACTTCTAAGAGCGTCTACATGCATTCTAACGTACAAGTGAGGTCAGCCCCATTCCATCTGGATTATTACATAGAAGAGCTGGTCAAAAGCCTCCATTTTTCTCACCTGGGAGCTACAGCCTTGACACATTCAACAAGCGTTTGTCCTTGAGTGGCTGCTGAGGCAGTGACACAGGCCTCAGTGACTCTGGCTCACAGACCATAGCTTTAAAAATGCAAACAAGAAGGATCAGTTTTTAAAGTGAAAAGTTTTACTAATTTTCTTATGAAAATGCAGGGGCTCATATGGAAAGCTACAAAGGCAGGCAGGCTCCAAGTTGGGTCACTCTGGGTATTTAGGATATTCAGAAGTGCTTTTCTGCTTGAGGAGAAACCAGCTGTGAAAGTACTATCAAAGAAGACCAGAGAGGGACAGAGGTTAAAGTAGTGAAGGCAAATTTGATGCAGGACTATTGCAAAAATGGAAGAGAGACCCAGTAAGGAACTGGGCTCCATTCAAAATACAATAGGGACAAGTGGGGATTTACAGCCAGGGAACAGGGGTGTAGGTGGATGGCATATTACTGAGAGGAGACATCAGGACTGGGGCGGGGTGGGATTCTAGCTTAATCAACCTAACAGGATTCCTACTGAAGGCAGCCAATGATGACCAGATACCAAGAGTGAGAAGTGAGAAATTTTGATCAGATATTGTGGATGATCAGATATCAAGGGTGGAGTGGGCAGGTAGCTCTCCCTTGAAGTTTCTCAAACATGCGACCCAAGAGACTCTACTTCATCCCTTTTTGCAAACCAGACTGGCACACCCAGCCTGGTGGCTTCTCAAATGGTCATCTGTGCTCCAATTTCATTATTGTGTTTTACACTTGGAACACACTGCCTCCAGGAAAGCCACCAAAAAAAACCTAGTCAACAAAAGTCACAGCAGTTGTGGAAAGTAAATGATGTCCCCTGCACTTATGTATAGAAGCACAAGTCCCCGACTGTATAACTGGAATTGATACTGAGCCCAAGCTTGTACTGCTCGCCACACAACAGACCCAGAAACTGAGAGATGGGTTGTTTGTGCAAAGAATAGTGAGTTTATTTGGAAAGCCGGCAGACCAATAAGATGGTGGACTAGTGTACCAAAAAACTAAGTTCTCTGTATTACAATTTAGGCGTCTTTTATAATAAAAGGGGAGGGGTTAAGTTCTGGTTCTGGCCAGATGCCAGAGGGAATGTGTTAATTTCTTCCTTTCTATAGCCATTCAAAGGTGGGCCTGCTCAGGATGTTTCCTATGAGCTAAACAAATGTATTTTAGCTTAATGCTCATTAAGGGTTCCAGACATGGGCCATTATATAACAGAATGCAGAGGTTCTTTCCTATTACAGAATACCCATCTTCTCAGGACACAATTCTTAATAACTTAGAAAAGTGAACATATGGGGTTGGCTGAGATGCTGCGACTTTGTCCTCAGCCCCATCTCATTGGATTTTACTAAATATCCCATAAACTGTGTGTGCATCATTATCTTCATTTTACGGGGAAACTGAAGCTCTTGCCTAAGGTCCTCCCAGCCCTATATCCCCTTCCACCCCGGAGTCAACAATACCAGTCTCTGAATCCTTAGCAGGGAGCCTTCACTTTTTTTTAATTGGAGTATAGTTGCTTTACAATGTTGTGTTAGTTTCTACTGTACAGCAAATTGAATCAGCTATACGTATATGTATATCCCCTCTTTTTTGGATTTCCTTCCCATTTAGGTCACCACAGAGCACTGAGTAGAGTTCCCTGTGCTGTACAGTAGGTTCTCATTAGTTATCTATTTTATACATAGTATCAATAGTGTATGTATGTCAATCCCAGTCTCCCAGTTCATCCCACCCCGCCTTTCCCCCTTGGTATCCATATGTTTGTTCTTTGCACCTGTGCCTCTATTTCTGCTTTGTAAATAAGACTGTCTATGCAAATTTTTTCAGATTCCACATATATGCGTTAATATATGATATTTGTTTTTCTCTTTCTGACTTACTTTGTATGACTTACTTTGTCTCTAGGTCCATCCACATCTCTACAAATGACCCAATTTTGTTCCTTTTTATGGCTGAGTAATATTCCATTGTATTTACGTACCACATCTTCTTTATCCATTGATCTGTTGATGGACATTTAGTTTGTTTCCATGTCCTGGCTATTGTAAATAGTGCTGCAATGAACATTGGGGTGCATGTATCTTTTGGAATTAAGGTTTTCTGTGGGTATGTGCCCAGCAGTGGGATTGCTGGGTCATATGGTAGTCACTATAGAGAACAGTATTTTTAGTTTCCTTAAAAAACTAAAAATAGGGAGTCTTCATTTGGGTGCACTTTGTTTAGACCCACTGTGATGGATAAATTTATGTGTCAACTTCACTGTGACAAGGGATGCCCAGATAGCAGGTCACACATTAATTCTGGGAGGATATTTAAGCGCATTCTGGGAAGAGATGAGCATTGGAATCAGTAGACTGAGTGAAGAGATTTGCCTTCACGAATGTGGGTGAGTATCACCCTATCCTCTTGAGGCCTAAATGGAACAACAAGGGCAAATTCTCTCTTTTTCTCTCTTATTGCCCATGAATATTGGAGTTTCTGGCTCTTGAGGCTTGAAAGTCTACAATATACATTCTGGTCCCCTGGTTCTCAGGTCTTTAGCCTTCACTTGGAGCTACACCATAAGTTCCACTGCTTTTCAGCCTTAAGGCTAGTTCTAAATTATACCACGGACTTTCCTAGTTCTCTAACGAACAGACAGCAGACTGTGGGACTTCTCAGTCTCTGGAACCAGGCAAGCCTCTTCTCATAATACATATGTGTCTATATATACAGGTGAATCTCGAAAAACACGTAGTTGAACTGTTCAGGTTCACTTCTACGTAGTTATTTTTCAGTAGTAAATATAGTTCTACACCATCTGTAATTGGTTGAACCTGAGGATGCTGAACTGAAGATAAGGAGGGTCGACTACGAGTTATATGCAATACATAACGGATATTTTGTTATATATTCTGAAATGCTGATGTCAAAACATGCTATACTTCTCTTCCCTGATATGGAGAGACAGGAGTTGTAGTGGGAATAATATCAATCTCTTATTGAAATGACAAAACCCCCCAAAGGATATTATTTTTAATGTGGTATGGAAATAATAAAACCATGTTAAATGCATGTATTCTTTTAGTATTTTGCTAAAAGGAATTTGGATGTCTGGCCACAACTAGATTATATCAATAAGGACCACTACTGACCCATGACAGTCATGGAATGGTGAGGACCAGAGTCTCAAGCCTATTGACAGTGTGGACAACACCTTCCAGAACTGTGGGCCTTGCCTTTTGCAGTGAAGCCTTTCTCAGCACATGCAAAGGCCAGGAACTGAGACTTATGGACCCATTGGGAGAACTGTGAAGAATACTCATGTCCAGGGTCATGACCTAACTCAGCAGTGAGGGCCCTGCCAAGAGCTCTTCACTCCAATGGCTCAATGACTTGGAGTATATTCCCCTTTTCTTGTATTAACCCACTGAATAGCCAAAGAAGTAGGCAAAGACATAAGAGATTCCCCAGACGGAATAAAGAACTTGAAGCAGTAGTAAGGTTTCAGATTATAGACAATTCAATGCCTTTTTCTTCATCAATAATTGGAGATTCCTCACTGAGCAAACAGAATAATACATCATGGAGGGCAGCAGTCCATTTTCACTGAGGGTCTCTTTATTTCTGACCATTGCTTTACAAACATCCATGCAAGGATAACTCCAAGATGTGGGTCTCAAGCCCGTAACCAGCTCCAAAAATTTACATTCATACTTGACTGTATAAACACCTATCCCCAAAGTCCCATCACCTCCCAGAGTCTATATTTCCAGTGCAATCCTGCACCCACACTGGATCACCATTCCTTTTCCCATTCACATTGAGCAGATATCAGAAACCATGGGTGTGTTTTCCCTTCATAGTGTACCTATGTCCTAGATTTCAGTTTCCAAGTGCCCAGAATAAAGTTTTACATAGAGGCAACCAACCAGACATGAGTATTGCAGCAGTATATAACAGGCTCGATGTGACTGCATATGTCATCACCATAGTGAGGACAGGGGCTGAGGCTAAGCCAGATGGTCCTGGGCCATCCTAAGTCTCTCAGAATCTCAAACAGCTCAGCCTGAAGCTGGGCAAGTCTCCCTTCCAGGGGAACACCCTGAGGGCAGTAACTTTCCTGAGGAGCAGGATACAGCTCTTGACTTAAACAGGGCAGTCCAACGGTGTGTCGCAGCATCTTCTCCATGATGGCCATGGAAAGGAGGTTCCCACACAGGCTGAAGGACCTGAGCTGGGAGCAGCTGCTCAGGGCAGGCAGGATGGCCTCAAGTTGGGAGTCCATGATTCCACACTGACTTAAGTCCAGTTCCTGGAGAGTGGCTGCAACTTTCTCCAGCAGAACGTGGAGGAGCTCAGGACTAAAGAAGGTCAGCCTGACGTCACTCAGATCCAGGCCTTTTAGCTGACTGATGTTCAGGCACTGGGACAGATGGATCAAGTCTGATTCTGTAAGCTGGAAGTTAGTTATTGAGAGGTTGTCCAAGGTGGTCATCAGGCACCTGGGGAGAAACCGAGCAATTAGTTGTTGGAAACTGAGGTGCCAGGTGAGCTCCAGGTAAGAGACAAGTGATTTCTACAGGGCCAAGGTTAGTCTGACCATCTGATGACGGTCAATACGCTGATTGCCCAGTCTCGCTCTAGGCTCAGTCCTGTCACCATTGTGTGACTGAGTCACTTCACAGGATCTTGAAAACTCTCTTTCTTCATCTATAAAGCAGAGTACAGCATACTCCACTTCCTTATGAGAATGAATGAAAATAATGGAGTACTCTAGGACATGCTAAGACAAGAGCCAGAGAGTTTCAATCAAGTGTGGACATCACTGAATTTTAGTATTGGTAGATGAGATAAAAAATGATTTCAGGGGGCTTCCCCGGTGGCGCAGTGGTTGGGAATCTGCCTGCCAATGCAGGGGACACGGGTTCGGGCCCTGGTCTGGGAGGATCCCACATGCCACGGAGCAACTGGGCCCGTGAGCCACAGCTACTGAGCCTGCGCGTCTGGAGCCTGTGCTCCGCAACAAGAGAGGCCGCGATAGTGAGAGGCCCGCGCACCGCGATGAAGAGTGGCCCCCGCTTGCCGCAACTAGAGAAAGCCCTCGCACAGAAACGAAGACCCAGCACAGCCATTAAAAAAAAAAAAAAAAAAAAATGATTTCAACTCAGATTCCTTCAGTCTCTGCTTGAGCTCCAGATGCTTATATCTCTGGCCAGGTGAGGCTGTACAGAGACATACATAAACCTACACAACGTTGAACAGCATCAACTGGGGTTGCCTGTCTGTATGGGATCACCTATATCCCTGCATCATCTACAAACCTTATATCACTTTTTACCATGCATTTTGCTCTGATCCACTACCATCATTTCCAGAATCATAGTTTTCCCATATATTAATTAATGTAATTAACACATATTAATTATCTGGAGCATAAGACAACATTTTACAGGCAGGGGATTTAAGACAGGCTCATTGCAGCCACAAAACTTGTGAGCATTGAGCTTTTCTTCAGAAATGCTCTGGTCTGATGTGGTTTCCCCCCTTCAATGTCCTCTTTCCTTACCTATTTTTCTAAGTCATTTGAACATAGACTCTCTTCCTAAGGAAGAAATCACAAACTCCGCATTGCTAGATCAAAACATCCCAGTCTATAATCTGTACCTCCCTAGCAGTGTGTCCCTTTCCAGAGCCACTATACCAGTTTAGCCTCCTACCTTGATTTGTGTGGATATGGGATACCACACTTCAGGATAGAGCAGCAAAGGAGGCAGTGCATTTGACATTTTAGTGTTTTCAAGGTTTAGCGTGTTCAGTGTTACCCAGCCAGTGGCCCAACTCACCTGAGCGTCTGGTCCAGGCAGCCTTCAAGGAAGGAGGGAGATTCCAGATGGAGGTCCGGGTGGTGGAGCAGCCTGAGGAACTGAGAGGTAATTTGGACATGACCCTGCTCCTGCTTCTCGAAGGCAGGCAGGTGGATGTGGGAGAGAAAGAGTCTCTGCACATTACTCATCTCACCGAAGAAAGAAGCAAACATAGCCAGAGTGGACAGATGCCAAATGCCAGATCCACCTCCTGGATACAGTCCAGCCGCACCATACTCAGGACTTTCATAATATTTTCCATGGGCGTTGAAAAGATCTTCAGCTTCTTACAGCACAGGTGTATGAAAACTTTTCTCTGCTCCACCCACCTGAGGAGGTAGGTGAGGAAGTTATCCAGGGTACTTTTCTTCAGACAAAGGTCTATGAAAACTTTAAACGGGGCCGAGTGCTGCTTTGTCATTGACCTGTGTTCAGCGACTTGTGCCATTCGTGAGCTTGAGCACCCGTGAGTGCTGGCTCCAGACCACATGCTCCAGAAGTTCTGGCCAGTATCACGTAGATCTAGCACCCGCAGTTTGCACCTCCTATGGGGAAAGAGGAGATTGGTGGGGATGCATTAAAATCCACACAGAATGAAGAAACAGCCTCAATATTTGACAACAGGCTGCCCACCTGTGCCGTAACGTTAGATTCCTGACATCACCTGCTGCCTTGCCTTCTTCCCTCCCTGTCTCACTTTCTTCCATCTCCCTTTCCCTTCCCCTACTTTCTGGTTCTCCACTTCTAGTAACATTAAGCAGCACTGGGAGGAGGTGAGGCATGTTCTTTCAGGCTCCCCCGCATCATGGGCACTCAGCACTGGGAGGAGGTGAGGCATGTTCTTTCAGGCTCCCCTGCATCATGGGCACTCTTATGCTTCTGGGAAGCATTTCCCATAGTGAGCCAAAGCCTCTAA
Organism: Eschrichtius robustus; assembly: GCF_028021215.1. Classification (NCBI taxonomy): domain Eukaryota; kingdom Metazoa; phylum Chordata; class Mammalia; order Artiodactyla; family Eschrichtiidae; genus Eschrichtius; species Eschrichtius robustus. The sequence continues at coordinate 10,192,798 of NC_090826.1, read as the reverse complement.
ACTTCTTCACTGCCATCTTCAGAACTCTCTGTTCCATCCTTTTTCCATCTACTTAGCCTCACCCCAGCTGCCTCCTCTAGGACGATCCAGACTTTACCAGGCTACCAGAATCAGACTCACCTGGATCGAACCTTCTGGGCAAGCAGGGCATCAAGCGCTTCCAGCACTGCTTGCAAGGGTCCCACATGAGGCATTTCTATCAGGCCCCCCAGAGGCAGGTGGACAAAGGGCCAGGCTTGCACCATGGCCTTCAGGGTCTCGATGCATCTTCCATGGAAAGTCTCCATCAACAGTGGTGGAAAGAGTTCTGAGGGTAGATCCTCCAGAGCAGAAAAGACCAAGGCTTCTTCCCTCAGCAGGTTCATTCCCACAATGTCCAGGAGTCTGGGTGGAGTCCAGAAACTCATCCTAACTCTGCTCCAAAAGGAATCCTCTAGAACATTCGAGGGAACAAGGCATCCATTTCAGGCCAAGCATGAGCATACCTAAGACTATCTCCCTACCCTTCAGAGGAACCTACTCAGGGCCAAGGTGCCTGCTCTGGAAAGGGTGGAAGTGCCTCACTTAGCCTATATTACACTCTGAGCTCAGTGGGCACAAAGCTTTAACTCTTTGCCTTTGAGGGATTCAGAACAATCATCTAACAAGTACCGATGAGGAAAAAAGGCATCCACTAGCCCATTCAGTTCCATCCACTGCTTTGTTTAAGTCATGTCCCACTGGGAAATGGGTACCAAGGATCCTGAAAACTGACTCCAAACTTTATTTGGGGAAGACTTTCAGACCATGACTTAGCGCCCTAAATCTATGGGAAAAGGAGTGTCATGTGGACCAACGCAGCCTACATCTTCAGTTACCCCAGTTAACCTGGCTAGTAAAGATGAAAGAAATACCCCTAACATGCATGCCATTTGTACCCAAAAGTAGTGTTTTAAATTTCAAGAAATAAAATTCCAAACAGATTTTTTTATTAAAAATATCTCCTTGGTAAAGACATTTAAAAATGATATCAGCTAAAGCGCAAATCAAAATGTGTGGGATTCAGGCAAAACTACACTGAGAGGCAAAACCAAAACCTGAAATGTGTTCATCTGAAAGAAATGATTTTTCAAAAACTCTCTGTGCCATCCAGAGATCCATGCTACCCTTCAAGATTAGCTAACCATGGGTAAGAAGAGGGTGTCCTTAGCTCAGGTTGGTAACTTAGTGCTATGATGGGGTTGGCAGGGTGCTCAGACCTCACACCCTGTGGAGAATACAGCTGGTGAGTCCAGAGTCAGAAGATTCTGCATCTTTTCTTCAGGCTTGAGACTTCTATAAAACTTTCTAATCCCATCATCTCTCTGTCCAACTACTAACTCAATCAGTATGGTATACCTGATTAGATTCCAGACTGCCTATTGGATTCATCCTGATTGGATCTTCATTTTTCTCCAGATTAATTGATTGATCAGGTATCAATTCAGGAAACAGAAAGAATAATGGAGGGGGTAATCAAGGACTCATTCATTGATTCACTTAACAAGTATTGATTGAAATTTACCAATATGGACAGTTATATTCCTGGGTTTGATCAGGGAAGGAATTGCTGGTACTTGACATTGGACAACAAAAAAACAAAACTTGAAATCATCATTGTTGGGGGAACTTTGGCCATATCAAAATTACCAAAATGTCCCTGAATGAAAACAGCTTCATGAAAACAGTGGTATTGTTCCCAAAGGAAACAAAATAAACCCATCCCTGTATCAACTTGTCACCTAGGTGTTGTGTAGGAAACATAGGAGACTGTGAGCCTATTCAGGCAGGAAGGGAAGAGCTTTTGTGGATGTGGTTGGTTTTCCAGCCTTAAGCAAAGCCTTCTCTGAAGGTTGACAGGTCAAAATCTCAGTGAGAAGTAAGAGTAGGGCTGGACAGTTTGCAGCTGGGCATTCCTCAGTGGACGACATGATTGATTACAACAAGGTAAAATAAAGCAGTTTTTTCCCTCTTGGGAAGGAGGGAGATTTAAAGACCTTTTTCTGGGTGATATTTAGAAAGTAAAAAAGAGTGGCTCAAAGGAAACAGTGTCATCTTTGAGGGTGTTTCTTCCTAGAAAGTTGGGATCAGCACAGCAAACACCATGAAAAGACTAAATCTAAGAATGTGAGAAGAGGGAGAGATGTGAGTCCTGGGATCAGACATTTCCAAGACTGAGAGCCACTGAGAGTGGGCACCGTAGGCTCTTTGGGAACTTGGAGCCAGGGAAGAAATAAACGTGGGTCAGTCGCAAATAACACGGTCATCCAGGGGCAGGTGCTACCAGGAGCGGTTTTCTTTAAGTTTTTTTCTTACTGAGGACACTTTCCAGATGGCAAATAGCCCCAGCCACCTTCCAGCAGTCTTGGAAGCCAAACCATAATCCCATGGGTAACCTTTCCAAGCGTATTTACATAATTACTCTTTCCTAAAACTTAGCAAAGTTCAACACAGATTTTGATCAAGGAGATGCCATTAGGCACAGAAATAAAATTCTGTTTTTCTCTTCATAAATAGCAACACCTTTCCTGCACTAAATTCAGAAGCTCCGTGTGGTGTTTCAGGTTCTGCCACTTTCAGGGATGACTCTCACCTGGGCTACATCACACAGAGATTCTTTTGAAGTTTAAGGTCACAAATAAAGGGAGACCCTTTCTCCATCTTCAAGAATTTTCCTTGTCTCTCTCCCCCCACCATTTATTTGATGACCAAACGATACTTATATACCTCTGCCACCAAGGTGAGGACTTTTTGAAGGGTTTTCTCCCTCTTGGTCACTTTCCAGAAGATTCCTTTCACCACATTTCTACCATGGCTATAAGTGCCCTTTGCAGAAAATAGGGTTAAATTGGATTCTACTCAATAGACATTTTAACTCCTATGTCACCAATCCCTTTTATTAATGGCCTGCAATTGAGTGAGATTAGTAACAAAGATTATCATAAACCTTTCTGTTTACTGAACATAAACTGGGTGAGCAATGGTATGGTCACTTTTTATTCACTACTTCAGATAACCTTCAGAGAAAATCTAAACATCACTGCTGTTTTCCCCTATCTTGGGCTGGTGAACCACGGTCTCCGCCAGGTAGAAAAATCTTCCCATTTCTGTGCAGTGAATAATTAGGTGATAGGATCAGAAGGACCCCTTGAATTGTCAGACAACCTAAATCTTGGAAAGGACTGACTGAGAGACTTCACGTGATGTTAGTGGAAATGTGGAAATCGCAGAGTCTAAGCAGGGGTTGTTTCCATGGGATCACATCTTCTACGAAATGCAAAAAGAGCATTGTTTAAAGTGACAAGTTGAAACTAATTCTCTGAAGAAAACTCGAGGGCTGGTATGGAAAGCTACAAAAGCAGCCAGACTCCAAGTTGGTCATTCTCATATATGTGGGAATTTGGGGGATATTCAGAAGGACTTTCCTGCCTGAGCAGTAATCAGCTGTGGAAGTTGTATCAGAGAAAATGAGACAGACACAGGTTTATGCGGTGAAGGCAAATTTTATTCAGGACTATGACGATAGATAACCCAGCGTGTAACTTGGCTTCATTCACAATTCAACAAATGCAACTAGAGATTCACAGCCAAGTAGCAGGGGTTTTGTTGGCTCGTAAATTACTGAGAGGAGACATCAGGTCTGGGGAGAGATTTCTGGCTGAACCAATGTAATAGATTTCTTTCTGAAGGCAGCCCAGCATGATTCTTTACCAAGAGTGGGCAGTGAAGAATTTTGATCAGGTTTTTGGGGTCATCAGATATAAATGGTGGGGATTCTTGCTGAACTGGTTTAGAATTCTTGTTCAAACTGGATTTTACAAGGAAGTACACAGACAATCCCAGGAGAGGATTCAGGAGCCGGAATAAACTTTGGTCAAACAAAGAACGTTTTCATTTGAGGGGATTGTGTTGGGGCACTGGGTGGACGGTGCAAACGCTGATTTAGTGAAGTGTGTGGCCAACTTGGGAACAGGTGAAAGTCACTGATGCTGGGCAGGGAGGGCACAGGCAGGTCACGTGGGAGTTGGAATGAAGAGGGGATCCTTTGAAAGATTTCCGTGTTCTGATTAACGGTCTCACACCCACTGTGATGGGTGCCTGGAGATGACGTTGTCAGTGGACAAAGGAACAAAAAGGGAGAGAGCACGACCCGCATCCTGGCCTGGACAGAGCAGTCGTGTTGGAGACCCACAGAGGTGGAAAGACACAGGGGTTCCCATAGCCTTGACAGTTTGCAGGAGGCTTGAGGGTGGGTGTGGGGAAAACAGAGGAGGGTGGCCGCTGGAATGCTGATTGGTCCACTGGAGTCTTGTTCTCTTTACAAGTTTGCTATGGTTGCTATGAACTGAATGTTTGTTCCCCATCCCCTACTCCTCCTGCCACACCCAAACACACACACATCCCACAGATTCATATCCTGAAGCTTTAATCCCCAGTGTGATGGGATTTGGAGGTGGTCCCTTAGAAGGTAACTAGGTTTGGAGGACGTCATGGAGATGGAGCCCCATGATAGGTTTAGTGCCCTTAGATGGGAATGAAGAGACCTGAGCTCCCCCATGCCCCACCATGTGAGGAAACTAGGAAGCTAGCTCCCTCCACAACCCGACCATGCTGCCTCCCTGATCTCAGCTTTCCAGTCTCCAGAATCATAAGATATAAATTTTCTTTGTTTAAGCCACTCAGTCCATAGTATTTTGCTATAGTCGCCTTAATCAAGTAAAACACATATGAATAGGATAGCAAGAGTGTATGGGATAGTGTAAGCCTTTGTGGTCCCATGAATGTTTTCTTTGGACAAATCACACAAAACACAATAAGAAGGTGATGCTGTCCATAGTAGGTTAAAATAAAATGCAGGTCACATGATTGACTTTCTACTGTAATCCATTCTTATATAAGGTTCCCTATGAATATAGCAATCACTCTTTCATTCATTATTTCGGGTCATATCTTATTAATATTTACTATAATCCTGGGGTTCCACTAGGTGTAGATGAAGTTTAGGAAGTGAAAGTTACATGAATCCAATCCTTGTGGAATTGAAACCCACCTCACAGGATTAGCAGAAACTGGAAACTAATAGAAATTCTTGAGTTTGTCTCACAGAACAGCAGAGAAGGGAACAGCTTGTTTAAAACACTCCTCTTGTAACCTGAGGTCACCTGTCAAGCTCGTCTTCATTGTTCCTGCAAATTTCATACCCTGAAATCTTCCCATACCTTAAACAATACATTACAACACTCCTTTAACTGTGACCTATAGATAACACCTCTGACATATAAGTCACTATAGTAATGGTTCTTTAAGTTGTTTTTTTCAGGTCATGGATCTAGTCTTGCCCAGTTCAAACCAGTCAAGACCAGCGACCATTCATTTGGGCCTGTGGCAGTGCACAGTGAATGACCATTTGACGTCAGAGGGCTAAAAACTGCATCCTCAGATCATGCTAATGCCACCATCTTCTGAACATGCATCCCATGTAGTAGCATGTAACAGAGATATGCCTGCACAAAGCAGTGATTACCTCACCTTTTTCCTGCCTTCAGTCACCTTTCCCTGCACCTCCTACCTTACTATACCCTTCACCCATAAATATCCCTGCTCCCTTGCCTTTGAAGTGGTAGATCTCAGACTTGTTCTCCGGTCTCCTCCCTTAGCTGCCTTGTAAATTAGCCCTTTCTCTGTTGCAAACCTTAGAATCCTGTTGTTTGGCTTGCTGACTGTTGGGCAAATGAACCTGGTTCAGTAACAGAATATTGCAATTCATATTTGTAAGAATCTTAGATCAGCATGCTGAGATGTCCAAAGGGTGATCATTATGGTGAAAGCACCAGAGATTGCAAAGTTCTGTAAATTTTCATTATATTTCCACTCAAGTTTCTGTATTTTATTGAACATTTTCTATTGTCAGATTCTTTCCCATGACCAGTGATGAAAATAGGGGCATTATCATTTTGGAAAATCAAGACCCAACCTACAGTGAATTGGAGAATTAAAGAGACAGAGTTTAAGAAGCTTCCATGAGGAACAAAAAAGAGGATTTCAGTTTTTTAGATTCCACATATAAGTGAGAACATACTATGTTTATCTTTCTCTGACATATTTCACTTAGCATAATGCCCTCATAGTTCATCCTTTTTGTGGAATATGGTAGGATATCTTTCTTTTCATGGCATAATACTATATAGATAGTATATATATTATATATACTATACATATATGTATATATACACACACATATGAGGAGGAAGTTCAGGAGAGATGCTTCTTCTATCTGTATTATTGGAATATTTTACACTGAGAATGTTGTTGTTTATTACTTGGGCAAATCCAACAAAAGAATGGAAAACAAATGGAGTTTTCTTTCATAGGTAATTTACGTGGACATATGTATTGACTGCAAGTGCTATTTCTTCTGTACCCTACATGTTTATATTATTGTCAGCCAGCTAACTTTGATTTTCTCCAAATTGGCATTTTAGTTAAAAATAATATTCGACTATAAACTGATGATAAAGCTTTCCATGGACCATGCAGTTATAATCTTTTACTGCCATGCAAGTCTCTGTGGGCAGTTATGGGCAGTGATTGAGACACTGTTCCTGCCCTTTATGGGACAATATCTGTCTAACAGGGGAGATTGTCATGAAAAAATAATTTTAATAAGTATCGTTATCCTATGATCCAGAAATCTCACCCTTTGGTATCCGTCCAAATGACTTGAAACCTTATATCCACACAAAAACAGGCACATGGAAGTTTATACCAGCTGTTTCATAATTGCCAACACTTGGAAGCAACCAAATTGTCGTTCAGTACATGAAAGAATCAATAAACTGTGATATATACAGAAAATGGAATGTTATCAAACCATGAAAATGCATGGAAGAACACTCAGTGTCTATTACTAACTGAAAGAATCAATCTGAAAAAGGCTACATACTGTATAAGTCCAACTATATGGTATTTTGGAAAAGGCGGACTCTGAGAAGAGTGAAAAAAATCAGTTGAGGTGTTGAGGTGATGAGGTGGGGTTGATGTGGATGAGGGATAATTAGGCAGAGCAAAGATGATTTTTAGGGCAGTGAAAATACTCTGTATGATACTAAAGTGGTGGATACATGTCATTATATATTTGTCAAAACTCAGAATGCACAACACCAAGAGGGAACCTCAGTATAAGCTATATACTTCGGTTGATGATGATGTGTCAATGTAGGTTCATGTGTTATAACAAATGTACCAATCCAGTGGGGAATGTTGATAGCTGGGGAGGCTATGCACATGGTGGGGGAAGGATTTAAATGGAAACTCTCTTACCTTATGCTCAATATTACTTAGAACAAAAAACTGCTCTAAAATATAAAGTCTACTTTAAAAAGTATAATTGTAATCCTTCCAGTTCTGAAATTTTGTTTTTCTAAGTATTTTTTAAAGAACAAACAATTCTTTTTGAACGGTCTTTAAAATCAGTTTTAAAGACACTTTTCTTTTGAGGATCCAAATCAAGTTAACATTTTTTTAAATATCCACATGCATTTTTTTTTTTAATTGGAGTATAGTGCTTTACAATGTTGTGTTAGTTTCTGCTGTACAGCAAAGTGAATCAGCTATACGTATACATATATCCCCTCCTTTTGGGATTTCCTTCCCACATAGGTCATTACAGAGCACTGAGTAGAGTGCCTTGTGCTATACAGTAGGTTCTCATTAGTTATCTATTTTATACGTAGCAGTGTATATATGTCAATCCCAATCTCTCAGTTCATCCCACCCCCTCTTTCCTCCCTTGGTGTCCATACATTTGTTCTCTATGTCTGTGTCTCTATTTCTGCTTTGCAAATAGGTTCATCTGTATCCTATTTCTAGATTCCAATATATGTGTTAATATACGATATTTGTTTTTCTCTTTCTAACTTACTTCACTTTGTATGAGTCTCTAGGTCCATCCATGTCTCTGCAAATGGCACAGTTTCATTCCTTCTTATGGCTGAGTAATATTCCATTGTGTATATGTACCACATCTTCTTTATCCATTCCTCAGTTGATGGGCATTTAGATTGCTTCCATGTCCTGGCTATTGTAAATAGTGCTGCAATGAACATTGGGGTGCATGTATCTTTTGGAATTATGGTTTTCTCTGGGTATATGCCCAGGAGTGGGATTGCTGAGTCATATGGTAGTTCTATTTTTAGTTTTTTTAAGGAACTTCCTGGCAAGGGATTAATCTCCAAAATGTACAAACAGCTTATGCAGCTCAATATCAAAAAAACAAAAATCCAATCAAAACATGGGTGGAAGACCTAAATAGACATTACTCCAAAGAAGACATACAGATGGCCAAGAGGCACATCAAAAGCTGCTCAACATCACTAATTATTAGAGAAATGCAAGTCAAAACCACAATGAGGTATCACCTCACACCAGTCAGAATGGCCATCATTAAAAAATCTACATACGATAAATGCTGGAGAGGGTGTGGAGAAAAGGGAACCCTCTTACACTGTTGGTGGAAATGTAAATTTATACACGCATTTTTTTAAGTACTGAATTGTCTTTGTAATTTTAAAAGACAATTTATATCTTCTATATTTATATAAATTACAGCACAAATATTTATACTAAATGAGCATTAACATTACAGCGATGTTTTTAGAATGCTGAACACTACAGACCTGCTTGCAACACTGGTTTATGTCATTTGGTTTGATCTACCAACAGGTGGCCTAGGAGTCATGAGGCTCAGAATGTCTATCACCAGAGAGGAATGGAATCTTTCCTGTGACATTCCCCCTGCCCCTTCCAGTGCTGGCTGCCAAAGCACCTTGGGTGAATGACGATTCATTGCTGGCCTCATGTAAATGATGAGTCCTTTCTTCTTTCCTTCCTGTTGTAAGAATAGAGGGTAAGCTTGAGGAATGAAGAACCCTGGGGGTGTCTGCTAGCAGGGGAAAAGAAGGCAACAAGTCATTTATTGAGCTCCTACTGTATGCCAGGTCCAGCGCTAGGGCCTCAACATGCATCATCTCATTCATTCTACAGGAACCCCATATGCTGCTTGTGCCTGATTACCTCCATTTTATGGAGAAGCTGTGCCTCTTGCCTAAGATCCCCCCCAGCCCAATATCCACTCCATCCCCTGAGCCAACAATACCAGCCCCTGAATCCTCAGCAAGGAACCTTCATTTGGGTGCCCTTTGTTTATGGTCTCTGTGATGGTTAATTTTATGTAACATTGATTCTGGGTATTTCTGAGATGGTGTTTCTGGAAGAGATTAGCATTTGAATCCATCAACTGAGTCAAGAGATCTGTCCTCACCAATGTGGGTGGGCATCATCCAATATCTTGGGGGCCTGAGTGAACAAGACACTCTTCTCTCCCTCTTTCTCTTCTTGACCATGAACATAGCAGCTTTTGGCTCTTGAGACTTGAGACTCCAGGACTTACATGAGTCGTCCCCTGGTTCTCAAGCCTTTAGCCTCCCACTTGGAGTTACATCATCAGCTTTCCCAGTTTTCAGCCCTAAGCTTTGGCCTGAGTTATAAAACTGGCTTTGCTCGTCCTCTAGCTTTCAGACTGTGAGATTCCTCCGTCTCTGTAACCGTGTAAATCCATTCCCGTAATAAATCCCTCCTAATATATATCTGTATGTACAGATGACTCTTGAACAACATACCTTTGAACTGCTCAGATCCACTTACCCGTGGATATTTTTCTATAGTAAATGTAGCCCTACACCATCTGCAGTTGGTTGAATCTGAGGATGTGGAACTGAGGGTAGGGAGGGTTGACTATGAGTTATAAGATGTATATAGGAGGTGTTTTTTTATACATGCTGATATGTTGATAATAAAGCATGCTATACTAGTCTTCCCTGATAGGGAGAGATAGTAGGTATTATAGGATTAATGTCAGTCTTTCAATGACATGACGTAACCCTACAAAAGGATATAATTTCTTTTTTTTAATTAATTAATTTATTTATTTATTTATTTATTTATTTTTGGCTGTGTTGGGTCTTCGTTTCTGTGCGAGGGCTTTCTCCAGTTGCGGCGAGCGGGGGCCGCTCTTCATCACGGTGCGCGGGCCTCTCACCGTCGCGGCCTCTCTTGTTGCAGAGCACAGGCTCCAGACGCGCAGGCTCAGTAGTTGTGGCTCACGGGCCCAGCTGCTCCGCAGCACGTGGGATCTTCCCAGACCAGGGCTCGAACCCGTGTCCCCTGCATTAGCAGGCAGATTCTCAACCACTGCGCCACCAGGGAAACCCCAGGATATAATTTCTTAATGTGGTTTGGAAATACTAAAACCCTGTTATATGCCCGTATGATTTTAGTATTATGCTAAAAGGAAATTGTATGTCTTTACTGGTCACAACTAGTTTAATTCAAGGAGGACCACTACCCCCTCATGACAAGCATGGGTTGACAAGGACAAGAGACTCTGGTTCATCTGCAGTGTGGACGACCCCTTCCAGAACTGGAGGTCTTGACTTGTGTAGTGAAGCCCTTTCCCAGCACACACGAAGGCCAGGAACTGGGACTAATGGACCCACTTAGAGAACTATGAGGACTGCTCATGTCCAGGGTCATGGCCTGAGTCAGCAGTGAGGGCCCTGTCAAGAGCTCGTCATTGACCACTGAGTATTTTCCCCTTGTTGTGTGTATTAACCCACTGAACAGCCACAGAAGTATGTAAGGAGGTCAAAGATGTCCAAGACAGAATAGAGAACTGATGGGAATAGTAGGGTTCCCGATCATAGACAATTTGGTGCATTTTCTTTCATCAGTAACTGGAGATTACTGAGGTGAAAACAGAGAAAACAGGGTAATATACCATGGAGGACACCAGTACATTTACACTGAAGGTCTCTTTATTTCTGACCATTTCTTTACAATCACCGCCCCCCCCCAAGGAATAACGACAACATGTGTGTCTCCAGCCCAAATTTCCATCCAGAAATTTAGATTCATATTTCTGATGCTATAAGCACATGTCCCTGAAAGTCCCCTCACCTCCCAGCGTCTACATTTCCAGTGCAATCCTGCACCTGTGCTGGATCACCTTTCCTTTTCCCATTCACATTGAGCTGATGTCTGAAATCACAGGTCTGTTTTCCTTTCATGATGCATCTATTGTCTAGATTTTGGTTTCCAAGTGCCCAGAAGAAAGCTTTTGATAGATGCACCCAACTAGGCAGAGATATAGCAGTGGTATAGAAAGGGCTCCTCTTGATAGAATGTCTTATTGCCCCAGCGAGGACATGGGCTGGAGCTAAGCCAGATGGCCCTGGGACATCCTAAATTCCTCATAATCTCAATTAGCTCATCCCGAAGCTGGGCAAGTCTGCCCAGGTGGAGAGCCCCATGAGGGCTGTAACTTTCCTGAGGGGCAGGATAAAACTCATCACTTAAATGGGGCATACCAGTGGTGTGACACAGAAGCTTCTCCATGATGGTCATAGAGAGGAGGTTCCCACACAGGCTAAAGGTCCTGAGCTGGGAACAGTGGCTCAGGACAGGCAGGACGGACTCAAGTTGAAAGTCACTGATCCCACACTGCTCTAAGTTCAGTTCCTGGAGGGAGGCTGCAACTTGCTCCAGGAGAACTTGGAGGAGCACAGGACTAAAGTCGGTCAGCGTCACACCACTCAGATCCAGGCCTTTTAGCTGACGGATGTTTGGGCACTGAGACAGATGGATCAAGTCTGAATCTGTAAGCCGGCAGTTAGTTATTGAGAGGTTGTCCAAGGGAGTCTTCAGGCATCTGGGGAGAAAACAAGCAATTAGGTCTGAGAAACCAGGGTGGCATGAGCTAAAGTTGGCAGATAGTTGATTTGCCCAAAGCCAAGGTCCTACTAACTGCCTTAAGAAGGTCGATACCTAGAATGACCAGTCTCATTTTAGACTGACTCCTGTCATCTTCTTTGTGTGAGTGGGTCAACTTTACAGTATCTTGAAAGCTCTTTCCTCATGGGTCAAACAGAGTGAAACTTACTTCACCTCTTTTAAATGATGAATGAAGATAATGAAATGCACTAGAACCTGCTCAGCAGAGAGCCCAACACTGAGTCTCAATCAAGTGTGGGCATCACTGAATTTGAATACTGGGAGAGAAAACAGAAAATGCTTTCAACTCAGGCTTCTTTCAGACCATGCTTAAGCCCTAGGCACCTGTATCTCTGGGCCAGTTGAGGCTGGTGGGAGACATGTATAGAGAATCAAACTGGACAAGATCCCACATCATCAACAGGGGTTGCCAGTCTGCAGAGGCTCACTTACAATCCTGCATCATCTGCAAACCATCTACCACTTTTTATTATCTGTGGCTCCTGCTCCACTACCATCCTCTCAGAATCATGCATTTCTTAAATATTAATTAACTTTTCTGGAGCAACAGACAGGCTTTTAGAGACTGGGAATTTGAGACAAGCTCATTGTGTTCACAAACCTGGTAAGCACAGAGATTCTCTCTCTCTTTCTCTCTCTTTCTGCCATGCAGCTTGTGGTATGGTAGTTTCCCAAGCCCTCGCCATGAGTGCAGAGTTCTAACCACTGGACCTCCAGGGAGTTCCCCAGAGCTTCTCTTTAGAATTGCTCGGGTCTGAGATGGTTTCCCTTCTTTAATGCCCTCTTCACTTACCTAATTTCCTAAGTCATCTGACATAGATATCTCTTCCTAAGGAAGAACCCATGTCCACCCTCAATGGATCCTAACCCCATGATCTATAGCTTTCTACTAAGGTGTCCCATTACAGAAACTCTATAGCAGTTTGTTCCTCTACCTTGATTTGTGTGGTTATGGGATACCACACTTCAGGATAGAGCAGCAAATGACACAGTTCACGTGACATTCTAGTGTTGTGTTCACTGTTACCTGGTCAGTGGCCCACTCTCACCTAAGCATCTGGTCCAGGCAGCCTTCAAGGAAGGAGGGAGAGTCCATATAGAGATCCCGGAGGTGGTGCAGCCTGAGGAACTGAGAGGTAATTTGGATGACGTGCTGCTGTTCCTGCTCCTCAAAGGCAGACACAAGAATGGGGGAGAGAAGGAGTCTCTGCACATTACTCATCTGGCCCAGGAGAGGAGCAAACATGGCCAGGGTGGACAGATGCCAGGCGCAATTCACTTGCACCTCCTGGATACAGTCCAACTGCACCATACTCAGGACCTTCATAATATTTTCCATGGGCATTGAAACGATCTTCAGCTTCTTACAGCACAGGTGTATGGAAACTTTTCTCTGCTCCACCCACCTGATGAGGTAGGCGAAGAAATTATCCAGGGTCCTTTTCTTCAGGCAAAGTTCTATGAACACCTCCAAGGAAGCCAAGGGCTCCTGTGTCATTGACCTGTGCTCAGCCACTGGTACCATTCCTGAGCTTGAGCACCCGTGAGTGCTGGCTCCAGACCACACGCTCCAGAAGATCTGGCCAGTATCCCGTAAATCCAGCACTCGCAGTTTGCACCTCCTATGGGGAACAGATTAGTGGGGGTGCATTAAAATCCACACAGAATAAAACCACTGTCTCAGAATTGACAACAGACTGTCCACCTGTGTTTTTATTTCACATTTCTGTCATCACCTGCTGACTCCCCCTCTTCTCTCTCTGCCTCACTTTTCTCCGTCTCCCTTTCCCCTCCGCCCCTTTCTAGTTCTTCACTTCTAGTACTGTTAAGCATCACAGGAAGGAGACGGGGCATGTTCTTTCAACCCCCCTTGCATCTAAGGTACCCTTACATATCAGGAAGGCATTTCCCATAGTGAGCCAAGGCCTCTGAACTCCCTCACTGGCATCATCAGAACCCTCTGGTCCATCCCTTGTCCATCTACTTTCCCTCACCCCACCTGTCTCTTCCAGGAAGCCCAGGATTTTACCAGGCTATACGAATCAGACTCACCTAGGGCGAACATTCTGGGCAAGTAGGACATCAAGTGCTTCCAGCACTGCTTGTAAGGGCCCCACATGAGGCATGTCTATCAGGTCCCCCAGAGGCAGGCGGACAAAGGGCCAGGCTTGCACCATGGCCTTCAGGATCTCGATGTGTCTCCCATGGAAGGCCTCCATGAACAGTGGTGGGAAGAGCTCAGTGGGCAGATCTTCCACAGCAGAAATGGCTGAGGCCTCATCCCTCAGCAGGCTTGTTCCCGCCAGGTCCAGGAGTCTGGGTGGGGTCTGGACACTCATTCTGACTCTGCTCCAAAAGGAATCCTGTGGAAACTGCCAGGGAACAAGGCATCGATTTCAGGCCAAGCAGGAGCACACCTCAGACTGTCTCCCAAACCTTCAGAAGTACCTACTCAGGCCAAGGTCACTGCTCTGGCAGAGGCGGAAGTGCCTCAATTAGCCCATATTACACTGTGGACTCAGGGGGCAGAAAACTATAACATGGTCCCTACTGGATCCAGAACAAGCATCTTACAAGTACCAATGAGGAGGAAAGGCAACCACTAGCTCATTCAGTTCCATCCACTGCTTTGCTTAATTCCTGTCCTACTGGGAATTGGGTACCAAGGAGCCTGAAAGCTTACTCCAATATTTATTTGGGAAGGACTTCCAGACCACGACTTAGCGCCCTAAATCTATGGGAAGAGGAGTGTCATGTGGACCAATACACCCTACATCCTCAGTTACCTCAGTTAACTTGGCTGGTAAAGATTAAGGAGATACTCCTACAATGAATGCTATTTGTCCACAAAATATATATTTTAAATTTAAATTTCAAGAAATAACATTCCAAACAGATGTTTTTTATTAAGAATATCTGCTTGAGGGACTTCCCTGGTGGTCCAGTGGTTAAGACTCTGTGCTCCCAATGCAGGGGGCTGGGGTTCAATCCCTGATCAGGGAACTAGATCCCACATGCTGCAACTAAAGATCCCGCATACCGCAACAAAGATTCCACGTGCTGCAACTAAGGCCTGGCTCAGCCAAATAAAAATATAAATAAATAAATATTTTTAAAAAATAATATCTGCTTGGTGGGGACATTTAAAAATGAGATAAGCCAAAGAACAAATCAGAATATTTGAGATTTAGCCAAAACTACACTGAGAGGCAAAACCAAAACCTGAAATGTGTTCATCTGAAAAAAATGATTTTTCAAAAACTCTCTGTGCCATCCAGAGATCCATGCTACCCTTTAAGATTAGCTAACCATGGGTAAGAAGAGGGTGTCCTTAGCTGAGGTTGGAAACTTACCGCTATGATGGGGTTGGCGGGGTGCTCAGACCTCAGACCATGTGGAGACCCCAGCCAGTGACTCTGAAGCCAGAAGATTCTGCATTCCTTCTTCAGAGGCTGAGGCTTTTATACACATTTCTAATCGCATCATCCCTCTGGTCAACTACTAACTCAATCAGAAAAAGATCCTTGATTATATTCCATACTGCCCATTGGATTGATCCTGATTGGATCTTCATTCTTCTCCAGATTACTTGATTGAATCAGATATCCATTCAGGAAACAGAAAGAATGATGGAGGGGGAATCAAGGACCCATTCATGGATTCACTCCACAAACATTGATTGAATTCTACCGATACAGACAGTTATATTCCTGTGGGTCAAACAGGAAAGGTATTATTGCTTCCTGATATCGGACAAGAAAAAAACATAACTTGAAAGCATCATTATTGGGGGATCTTTGGCCATATCAAAGTTATCAAAATGTCCCTGAATTAAAACAGCTTCATTAAGACAGTGGTATTGTTCCCAAAGAAAACAAAATAAACGTGTTTCTGTATCAACTTGTCACTTGGATGTTATGTAGCAAGGATAGGAGATGATGAGCCTATTCAGGGAGCAAGGGAAGAGCTTTTGTGGATGTGGTTGGTTTTCCAGCCTTAAGCCAAGCCTTCTGTGAAGGTGGGCATGTCAAGATCACAGTGAGAAGTAAAGGTGGGGGCTTCACCTCTTGGAGCTGGGCATTCCTGAAGGGACCACTGAATGATTGCAACAATTGAAAATAAAGAGTTTTTATTCTCTTAAGGAGGATGGAGATTTAAAGACATTTTTCTGGGTGATATTTAGAAAGTAAAAGAGAGTGGCTCAGAGGAAACAGTGTCACCTTTGAGGGTGTTTCCTCCTAGAAAGTGGGATCAACACAGCAAACACCATGAAAAGACTAAATCTAAGAATGTGAGAAGAGGGAGAGATGTGAGTCCTGGGATCAGACATTTCCAAGACTGAGAGCCACTGAGGGTGGGCACGGTGGGCTCTTTGGGAACTTGGAGCCAGGGAAGAAATAAACGTGGGTCAGTAGCAAATAACACGGTCATCCAGGGGCAGGTGCTATCAGGAGCGGTTTTCTTTAAGTGTTTTTCTCACTGAGGACACTTTCCAGATGGCAAATAGCCCCAGACATTTTCCTGGGTATTGGAAGCTGAACCATAATCCTATTGGCCCCTTTGCAAATGTATTTAGATAATTACTGTTTTCTCAAACTTAGCTAAGTTCAAGACAGATTCTGAACAAGGAGACACCATTAGGTACAGAAATAAAGTTTTTTTCTCTTCATAAAGAGAGAAATTTTTTTCTCTTCTATTTGGTGTTTAAGGTTCTACCGCATTCAGGGATGACTCCCACCTGGGTTGCATCACACAGAGATTCTTTTGAAGTTTAACTTCACAAATAAAGGGAGACCCTTTCTCCACCTCTAAGAATTTTCCATGTCTCTCTCCCACCCCATTTATTTGATGCCCAAACAATTCTTATATAGCACTGGCCACCAAGTCAAGGACTCTTTAAGGGTGTTTTCCCTCTGGGTCACGTTCCGGAAGATACCTTTCGCCACATTTCTGCCATGGGTATAAATGGCCTTTGCATAAAATAGGGTTAAATTGGATTCTACTCAATAGACATTTTAACTCCCAGGCCAACCGTCCCTTTTAGTAAAGACCTGCGGTAGAGTGAGATTAGTACCAATGATAATCATAACCATCTCTGTTTATTGAACAAAAACTGGGTAAGAATGGTGCGGACACTTTTTATTCACTACCTCAGATCACCTTCAGAGAAAATCTAAACGTCGCTGCTATTTTCCCCATTTTTAGGCTGGTGAATCAAGGTCTCTTCCAGGTAGAGGAATCTTCCCATTTCTGTGCAGTGAATAATTAGGTGACAGGATCAGAAGGACCCCTCAAATGGTCAGACAACCTAAATGTTGCAAACGACTGACAGAGAACCTTCACATGATGTTAGTGGAAATGCGGAAATTGCAGAGTTTAAGCCGGGGATGTTTCTATGGGATGGCAGTTTCTATGAGGTCCAAAAAGACCATTGTTTTAAAGTGAGAAGTTGAAACTAATTCTCTGAAAAAAACTCAAGGGCTGATATGGAAAATAGCAAAAGTGGCTAGACTCCAAGTTGGTCATTGTCAGATTTGTGGGCATTTGTGGGATAATCAGAAGGAGATGTCCTGCCTGAGCAGTAATCTGTTGAGGGAGATGTGTCAGAAGAAAATCAGAGACAGACACAGGTTTACATGGTGAAGGCAAATTTTATTCAGGACTATGACAATAGAGGAAAAGATACCCCAGCTTGTGACTTGGCTTCATTCAAACTTCAACAGATAGAAATAGGGATTCACATCCAAAAAGCAGGGGGGTTACTGGCTGGTAAATTAATAAAGTCTGGGAGGGATTCTGGCTGAACCAATGTAACAGATTTCTTGCTAAAGGCAACCCAGCATGATCTGATTCCAATAGTGGGCAGTGAAGAATTTTGATCAGATTTTTGGGGTCATCAGATATAAATGGTGGGGATTCTTGCTGAACTGACTTATGGTTCTTATTGAAACTAGATTTTACAAGGAAGTACACAGACAATCCCAGGAGAGGATTCAGGAGCCTGAATAAATGTTGGTCAAACAAAGAACGTTTTCATTTGAGGGGATTGTGTTGGGGCACTGGGTGGACAGTGCAAACGGTGATTTAGTGAAGTGTGTGGCCAACATGGGAACAGGTGAAAGTCACTGATGCTGGGCAGGGAGGGCACAGGCAGGTCACGTGGGAGTTAGAATGAAGAGGGGATCCTTTGAAAGATTTCCATGCTCTGATTAACGGTCTCACACCCACTGTGATGGGTGCCTGGAGATGACGTTGTCAGTGGACAAAGGAGCAAGAAGGGAGAGAACACAACCCGCATCCTGGCCTGGACAGAGCAGTCGTGTTGGAGACCCACAGAGGTGGAAAGACACAGGAGTCCCCATAGCCTTGGCAGTTTACAGGAGGCTTGAGGGTGGCCTCCAGAGGAGGATGGCCGCTGGAATGCTGATTGGTCCACTGGGGTCTTGTTCTCTGTACGGTGATGGGTTGCTATGAACTGAATGTTTGTTCCCCATCCCCTACTCCTCCTGCCACACCCAAACACACGCACATCCCACAGATTCATATCTTGAAGCTTTAATCCCCAGTGTGATGGGATTTGGAGGCGGTCCCTTAGAAGGTAACTAGGTTTGGAGGACGTCATGGAGATGGAGCCCCATGATAGGTTTAGTGCCCTTAGATGGGAATGAAGAGACCTGAGCTCCCCAACGCCCCACCATGTGAGGAAACTAGGAAGCTAGCTTCCTCCACAACCCAACCATGCTGCCTCCATAATCTAAGGTTTCCAGGCTCCAGAATTGTAAGAAATAAATTTTCTTTGTTTATGCTACCCAGTCTATGGTATTCTGTTATAATAGCCTAAATCAACTAAAACACAGGTGCATGGGATAGAAACAGTGTACAGGAGGTTAATGTCTTTGTAGGCTCATGATTTTTTTTTTGAACAAGTCACACAAAACACAATAAGAAGGCGGTGCTGAACGTAGTAGGTTAAAGTAAAATACAGGTCACATGATTGACTTTATAATGTAATCTGTTCTTATATAAAATTTCCTATGATTATAACAATCACCCTTTCATTCATTATTTCAGGTCATGTCTTACAAATGATTATTACATTCCTGGGATTCCACTAGGCCTAGATGGAGTTTAGGAAGTAAAGGTTACATGGGCTCCATCCTTGTGGAATTGAAACCCAACTCACAGGGTTAACAGAAACTGGTAACTTGAGTTTGTCTCACAGAACAGCAGAGAAGGGAACAGCTTGTTTAAAACCCTCCTCTTGTAACCTGTCTTCACCTGTCAAGCTCTCCTTCATTGTTCCTGTGAATTGCATGCCCTGTAAGCTTCCCATACCTTAGACAATATATTACAAGATTCCTTTAACCACCCTCTAAAGATAACACCTCTGACATATGGTTCACTACATTAATAATTTTTTAAGTTTTTTTTCAGGTCATGGATCTAGTCTTGCCCAGTTCAAACCAGTCAAGACCAGCGACCATTCAACTGGACCTGCATGAGTGTACAATGTATGACATTTTTACATGAGAGGGCCAAAAACTCCATCCTCAGATCATGCTAAAACCACCATCTTCTGAACATGTATTCCATGAAAAAGCATGTAACTCAGACAAGCGTGCCCAGAGCATCTATTACCTCACCATTTCCCTGCCTTGAATCAACTTTCCCTGCACCTCTACCTCCCTATACTGTTCACCCATAAATATCCCTGCTCCTTTGCCTATGAAGAGGAAGATCTCAGACTTGTTCTCCTGTCTCTTTTCTTGGCTCCCTTGTGAATAAGGCCTCTCCCAACTGCAAACCTCAGAATCTTGGCCTTTGGCTTGCTGACCATGGGGCAAATGAAGCTGGGTAAGTAACAGAATGATGTAATTCATATTTGTGATCATCTTAGATCAACATGCTGAGATGTCCAGAAGGTGATCATTAGGATGAAAGCACCAGTGATCATAAAGTTCTAGGAATTTTCTTTATATTTCCACTGAACTTTTATGTATTTTATTGAACTTTTTCTATTATCAGATTCTTTTCCATGACCAGTGATGAAAATAAAGGCATCATCATTTTAGAAAATCAAGAGCAATCATACAGTGAATTGGAGAAATAAAGAGACAGAGTTTAAGAAGATTTCATTGAAGAAAGAAAAAAGACGAGCTGACTTTTTTTAGATTCCATATGTAAGTGAGAACATACAGTATTTCTCCTTTTTTTATTTTTGGCTGCGTTGGGTCTTCGTTGCTGCTCACGGGCTTTCTCTAGTTGCCGCGAGCAGGAGTTACTCTTCGTTGCGGCACGCGGGCTTCTCATTGCAGTGGCTTCTCTTGTTGCAGAGCACGGGCTCTAGAGCACAGGCTCAGTAGTTGTGGCGCACGGGCTTAGTTGCTCCGCAGCATGTGGGTCTTCCCCAGCCAGGGCTCGAACCCATGTCCCCTGCATTGGCAGGCGGATTTACCACTGAGCCACCAGGGAAGTCCCATACAGTATTTGTCTTTCTCTGACATATTTCATTTATCATAATGCCCTCAAAGTCCATCCTTTTTCTGGAATATGGTAGGATTTCCTTCTTTTTATGGTATAATATATATACATATATATTTTTATATATATGTATATATACATACATATATATGTATATATACATATTTCTATATAGATATATCACATTTTCTCCATCATCCATTGAGGGACACTTAGGTTTTTTCCATATCTTGCCTATTGTAAATAATGCTGCAGTGAACTTTGGGCTGCCAATATCTTTTTGAGGACAGGATTTCATTTCCTTCAATATTTACCCAGAATTGGAATTGCTGGATCTTACGGTAGTTCTATTTTCACTTTCTTGAGGAACCTCCATACTGTTTTCCACAGTGGCTGCACCAACTTACATTCCCAACAGCAGTGCACAAGGGTTCCCTTTTCTCCACACCTTCCTCAACACTTGTTATCTCTTGTACTTCTGATGACAGCCATTCTAAAGGGTGTGAAATGATGTCTCCTTGTGTTTTTTATTTGCATTTCTCTGATTAGCGATGCTGATCTTTTCAGTACCTGTTGGCCATCTGCATGACTGTTTTGCCAGAAAGATATTTAGTATGAATTGTGAGGTCAGAAACATGCAGTCCCCTGCAAATAGGCAGAGTGTAAAGAAATACAGTATGTAGGTAAACCTGAAGTATGTTTTCTGTAGGGTAAGGCAAACCAGGCAGAGAACTTGGGGTCTGGGGTGGAGGGTAGCTTCTCCTGAAGGGTGGGACCCAAGAGATTTGGTGCCATCCCCTGGCTCTGATGTTGAGCTGCACACCCAGCCCGGCAGTGGCTGAACTGGTCATCTGTTCTGCCATTTCGTTATTGTGCTTTACTCTTGGAAAACCCACTGTCACCTAGAGCACCACCAAAATAAATAAATAAATAATAAAAGTCAACAAAAGTCACAGGGATCTTGGGAAGTAAATGATGTCCCCTGAATGTCTGAATAGAAGCACAAGTCCTTGTCCCTATAACTGGAATATCCTCCCCAGCACCCCTGGTTCTCACTGTGCACAGTCACAGAGGCCATCTCCAAACTCTCCCCACTCATGTTCTCAGGATACAATTCTTCACCTTCGAAAAGTAGAAACTTGGGGAGGGCTGGGACGCTGCAAGATTGTCCCCAGGGCTGAGTCACCCCAAACTCCCATCTCCCACTCCTATTAGTGTCACTGACCCCCTGTGTAGCTCTGATGCCACCTCTCTCTCCAGGAGCCCCTCACACCTGGCCTCTGCCCACAGAAGATAGGAACCTGCAGGAAGGAGAAGACTCAGGGTCCACGACCCAGGTTGTTTAGCTTCTCCTCCTGCACAGACACGGCCAAAGGTCTGATGGGAGTTTCTGGAGTCCAGCTTTACGCCCATCCTGAGGCCACCTGCATTCTTGTCCCAGCTCCATTTCCATAACCTAGGAAGCAGGGCCATCCCAGAGGGGACTCAATTAGACTTTCCTCTATAAGTTTAACACTCTTGGTCTTCTCCTAAGCTTTTCCTCTTCCAAGACTTTTTTCAAATCCAGGGTCCTGTCCTTCCACAGGGCTTCCTCCAGGCCTCCCCCCTGGCCCAGCTGTCCAGAGGATCTTGCATCTTCAGCTACCAGGGAGCACTGTGGGCCCAGAATCGGCTTCTGTGCAGGATCCCCAGAGGAAGGTGAGAGAACTTGCATTGCCTTGAACTTTGGGGAAGCCAGGGATTGGAGGCTGGGGAGGTGGAGCGAGACCACCCAGGCAGGGGATTGCTAGGGGACCACCTAAAGTTTGTGAGTAGGGTTGTGACATGACCTGATGCATATTTCCCAGTCTCCCTGTTTGCTGTTGGACAATATTGAGAGGTTAACAAGGAAGCAGGATACCAGCAGGAGACACTTTGCTGCTCTTGGCAGGGGATCCTGGCTTGCACTTGAGCGGCCCAGAGGACAGCTTTGGGGATGTCCTGAAGGCAGAATCAGCAACATTTTGATCTTAAAGTGAATGTGAGGTAACAGGGTAAGGCAGGTTTCCAGGAACCCCCTAGAGCTTGATTGTGATTTCCTGAGATTGGGAGGAATGGAAAAGGAGCAGGTATGGAAAAAGAAAGTAAGGAGTCTAGTGGGCCATGTATGTTTTGAGATGATTACATCATTGAGTGAAAAGAAATATCAAGTAGAGAACAGCACATGCAATAGAATTCTATTTATATAAAATCATATATATATTCATTCAAGAGCTATTGGATAATGCCTCCCGTGGAACATATATTTTACACGTGGTGTTGCAGGATTTGTGGGGTGTAAGGGTGACTCCAGCCCCAACAATTTCAAAGCCAGGCCCACTGACCAAGGTGGGTCTCAGGTCCAGAAGTGCAAAGGCACTTTTTCTTCTGATGTCATCAGGGTCACGGTGGGTCAGGTCAGAGTGCCATGCTCAACAGTTTTCTCATATCAGAGGCTACCGGTGGCACCCCAAAAGCCAAATATGTCCCACACACATCTTTTGGGACAAAGTTCTAACAAATAAAATTTGTGGCCAGAGGTTAAAAATCAAGTTTTATATCACAATTTACTCTCCAATGTCCCTCGGGGGAAAAAAAAATAGTAAAAGAAAAATGTAGCAACACTGAATTCACCTTCCTAAAAGGCATCACTCGGCATGAACTCAGAAGCAGCTTCCCTGATGTAGGGTCCTGTGTCCTCCAGGTCTCCCTGGTCCCCTCCTGCAATCCTTCACTCACCCCCCACCTGACCCTGGGGCATGTGGGGTTCCTATCTCATGTAGGAAGATGCCAGGCAATTTTACCTGAAGCTGGGGATTTGTACGAGGAAAGGAAGAAAACTGTTCTCCCACAACTGTAGTGGGCAATGGGTGGGAAGACCCCCAGATGGGAGTTGGGGACTTGGGTTTCAGAAACCACATGCAGCCAAGCTTCTCCTTTTCCAGTGGCTGTGGGAGTCCAAGTCCAAGAAAAACAAAACCCAGCATGAAAGCCGGATTCAGGAGTGACCCGGGGTACCTACAGTGTCACAGGAACCTCAGAAACAATTTCTTTCTCAAACAAAGCATCTGAGGTCCAGGGCGCGAAGTGAGCTACCAGCAAGGTAATGTCTGGCCAGAACTGGGACCTCGGGGTGAGTCCCAAAATGTTGGTAGGTCAACAGGGCTTAGCCTTCCAACTGAGGCATGAATCCTCTGAGCGTCTGTATACCTACGATCACCAACAGACCCCAGAAGTTTTCCAAGAAAAAACAGAAAATCACGGGACGGGGAAATATGATTTTTTTTAACATCTTTATTGGAGTATAAGTGCTTTAAAATGGTGTGTCAGTTTCTGCTTTATAACAAAGTGAATCAGCTATACATATACATACATTCCCATATCTCCTCCTTCTTGCGTCTCCCTCCCACCCTCCATATCCCACCCCCTTAGGTGGTCACAAAGCACCGAGCTGATCTCCTTGTGCTATGTGGCTGCTTCCCACTAGCTATCTATTTTACATTTGGTAGTGTATATATGTCCATGCCACTCTCTCACTTTGTCCCAGCTTACCCCTCCCCCTCCCGTGTCCTCAAGTCCATTCTCTATGTCTGTGTCTTTATTTCTGTCCTGACACTAGGTTCTTCAGAACCTTTTTTTTTTTTTTTTTAGATTCCATATATATGTGTTAGCATACGGTATTTGTTTTCCTCTTTCTAACTTACTTCACTCTGTATGACAGCCTCTAGGTCCATCCACCTCACTACAATTAACTCAGTTTCGTTTCTTTTTATGGCTGAGTAATATTCCATTGTATATATGTGCCACATCTTCTTTATCCATTCATCTGTCGATGGACACTTAGGTTGCTTCCATGTCCTGGCTATTGTAAATAGAGCTGCAATGAACATTGTGGTACATGACTCTTTTTGAATTATGGTTTTCTCAGGGTATATGCACAGTAGTGGGATTACTGGGTCATATGGTAGTTCTTTTTTTTTTTTTAATTTATTTATTTATTATTTTTTTGGCTGTGTTGGGTCTTCGTTTCTGTGAGGGCTTTCTCTAGTTGCGGCAAGCGGGGGCCGCTCTTCATCGCGGTGCGCGGGCCTCTCACTATCATGGCCTCTCTTGTTGCGGAGCACAGGCTGCAGACACGCAGGCTCAGTAATTTTGGCTCACGGGCCTAGTTGCTCCGCGGCATGTGGGATCCCCCCAGACCAGGGCTCGAACCCGTGTCCCCTGCATTGGCAGGCAGATTCTCAACCACTGCGCCACCAGGGAAGCCCCATATGGTAGTTCTATTTTTAGTTTTTTGAGGAACCTCCATACTGTTCTCCATAGTGGTGGTATCTATTTTTTTTAAACATCTTTATTGGAGTATAACTGCTTTACAATGGTGTGTTAGTTTCTGCTTTATAACAAAGTGAATCAGTTATACATATACATATGTCCCCATAGCTCCTCCCTCTTGTGTCTCCCTCCCATCCTCCCTATCCCACCCCTCTAGGTGGTCACAGAACACCCAGCTGATCTCCCTGTGCTATGCGGCTGCTTCCCACTAGCTATCTATTTTACATTTGGTAGTGTATATATGTCCATGCCACTCTCTCACTTTGTCCCAGCTTACCCTTTCCCCTCCCTGTATCCTCAAGTCCATTCTCTAGTAGGTCTGCGTCTTTATTCCCATCTTGCCCCTAGGTTCTTCATGACCATTTTTTTTGTTTGTTTTTATTGATTCCATATATATGTGTTAGCATACGTATTTGTTTTTCTCTTTCTGACTTACTTCACTCTGTATGACAGACTCTAGGTCCATCCAGCTCACTACAAATAACTCAATTTCATTTTTTTATGGCTGAGTAATATTCCATTGTATATATGTGCCACATCTTCTTTATCCATTCATCTGTCGATGGACACTTAGGTTGCTTCCATGTCCTGGCTATTGTAAATAGAGCTGCAATGAACATTGTGGTACATGACTCTTTTTGAATTATGGTTTTCTCAGGGTATATGCCCAGTAGTGGGATTGCTGGGTCATATGGTAGTTCTATTTTTAGATTTTTAAGGAACCTCCATACTGTTCTCCATAGTGGCTGTATCAATTTACATTCCCACCAACAGTGCAAGAGGGTTCCCTTTTCTCCACACCCTCTCCAGCATTTATTGTTTGTAGATTTTTTGATGATGGCCATTCTGACCGGTGTGAGGTGATACCTCATTGTAGTTTTGATTTGCATTTCTCTAATGACTAGCGATGTTGAGCATCCTTTCATGTGTCTGTTGGCAATCTGTATATCTTCTTTGGAGAAATGTCTATTTAGGTCTTCTGCCCATTTTTGGATTGGGTTGTTTGTTTTTTTGATATTGGGACTCAGTGTTTTTATCTGAGTTAGAGATTATATGGTACCCATTCAACAGAGCAACAAATAGATTCAGAGAGGAGCAGTAACTTCTTCCAAGGCACACAGCCTGTAAGTGGTAGAACTGGAAGCTCTGTCAGTGCTCTCAAATACTGCCCTATGCTGTGCCAGCACCCACTTTAAGCCTTGTAATAAAATACTGGAGTCTTAGGCTCCTCTCTTACAGGAGGAAGCGTGAAAGAACATGAGGTTCAGATGTTTACCATGTTGTTTTCTCTGCGGAACGTTATTCCAGAAACCGCACAGAGAAAATAAAAGTGGAGTAGCACCACCTACCACGGTGGTTCCCAATGTGGGGTCCCCAGACCGGCAGCATCAGCGTCACTTGAGAACGTGTTCTAAAAGTGACTTCTTGGGTCCACCCCAGTCCTACTGATCCAGAAACTCAGAGGGTGGGACCAACATTGGTGTTTTAATAAGCACCTCCCCAAACACCCACCACATCTGCCGGGGATGCTGAGCTGCCTCACTTTGAGCATCCACGTGAGGCAGGGATGTAGGAAAAACATCCTCTCTGGCTGGATTCCTCCCTCCTTTCCACTCATTTTCAGAAGGTAGGGAAACCCCCCCACCAATCAGGCTACTGCTATTGGTTGTGCAGCCCAATTGTTAATCTGATAGCAATGTTTTCGTCTGACTTTTGAGCGCTTAGTAATCCGGCTCAACTACTTCCGGTCACTACAGTGTTAACAGCCACTTTTTAGACTCTGTGTGAGTGTGTGTGTGTGTGTGTGTGTGTGTGTGTGTAAGGTCATGGAACGCTGACCACATATGGGCAGCCATGGGCTCTGGGATCCACTCAGTCCCACCTCCACCCCTAACCGTTGTCCCTCCACCGTCTCAACTGCCTGGAAAGGATTAGATGGATGGAGGGATAAGTGATGGAACATGTACTGAGCCCAGAGAGCTCCTGCCTGGCATCCAGGCTGCAGATGATTCATGATCCCCCAAAGTGTCCACATCCTCATCCCTGGAACGTGTGAATACGATCATTTATATTCAAAAGGAACTTTGCAGTTGTGATGAAGGATTTTGAGATGGGGGATGACACTGGGTTATCCAGTGAGCCAGTGAGCCTCACATAATCAGAAGGATCCTTAGAGAGGGAGACAGAGAGGAAAGAAGATGCTACACTGCTGCATCTGGAAATGGAGGAAGGGGACACAAGCCAAGGAATGTAGGTGTCCCCTGGTAGCGGGAAAAGGCAAGGAAAGAATTGACCCCTACACCCTCCAGAGGGAACACAGCCCCGAGAATCCGCTGTGAACTTCTCACCTCTAAAGCTGTAAGGGAAGAAACTTGTGTTATTTTAGGACAGTGAGTTTGTGGTATTTGTTACAGCAGCAACAAGAACTAGTACACCACCTTTCTGGACCTCTAACAAACCTGCCAAGCTCCTTCCCAGCTCGAAGCCTCACATATGCCATCCCTGCAGCCTGAGCAACCCTGTCCTCCCTCCCCACCTGTCCCTGCACCTGGCTCATCCCTCTCAGCATTCTAGTCTCAGCCTCAATGTCCCCTCCTCAGGGAAGCCCTCGCTCACTAGGTCATGTCTCCACGCCTCCATTACTGCTCTCATGTACCCCTTTAGTTCAGCACAACCCCAGTGATCTCCCTTATGACCAACTGGTCCCCAAGGTCCTCACTTCTGTAAGCCTGTCCCCCAACATCACCCTCTCCTGAACGCAGGAAAGGGATGCATTCAACCTCCCTTTCCTGCTGGACAGAAGGCTGTGAGGCCAGAGGCTGCCTTGACCACGGCTCAGTGGATGTTTGTGGGATGAATGGATGGTGCAGGAGGTGTGAGGAGGCCAGCTGGCTCCATGTCAGCTGTCACTTATGTCTTCTACCACACCCTTCCTCTATTCCCCATTCCTCATGTCACTCATTCATTCAACAAACATTCCTGGAGGATATGTACCGAGTTGTGAGAACTTGGAGTCATGTTACCTCTCTGGGCCTCAGTTTCCCCTTGTGTGAAATATGGGAACTTATGGGTTCTTCCAGTTACTCTTGACATTCAAGTCTGTCTTCTGCACATATGTGACACTCCTTGTGTCAAAGGGCTTTATTTGTGGGCTGGAAAAGAAAGGAAACTGTGGGTTTGGAGGAGGGGTCAAAAGTAGAAAACACAGACCAGGATTCCAAGGGCCACTCAGATGGGCCTGATTTAAAACTCTGGAAGTATCTGCAGCCACCTGCTGTCTGGCAGGTCTGATGGTGCATGACCCCGGCGGTGGGTCTCCATGTGATTCCACCTGGGCTGTGATGGGGTGGCAGTTCTCAGGAGTGTGGGACAGGCCGCAGGCGAGCGGGAGGCCCCGGAATCGCATGCTCCTGCTGAGACATAGCACCAGAAGGTGGTCTGGGGCAGGAAGAAGTGTAAATGTTCTCCCTCCAGGTGGCCTCGGGTGATGGGAGCCATCTCTGCTTCAACTGCTCATAGAGTCCGTAGTTTGTAGGGGGAGCTGCAAGGCAAACCAGAGTCTCAGTGAACAGGGCTTAGAGGAGGATGCCAGTGTTGATGGGACAGGAGAATGGTTGGCTGGACCCTGCAGGTTCTCCCAGGCTGCCGTACCAGGGAGCTAGGCTGGCCGTGCACCAGAGGGGAGAAGGAGGCTTGCAGGAGAGTGGTGGTCCTGCCAACCCCCGAGAGCCTCAGGGTGTGGCCTGCTCCCTGTGGACCTAGGAGGGACCAGGCACTGTGAGAAGCCTTGGAAAATTCAGCCCCATGACCTGATTGAGGGTGGCCCCATCAGCTCCTGGATAATAACTGCCCCACCCCAGTAGGGAAGGGAGCAGCGCAAGCTTGTGAGAGTGACCTTGCGAGAAACCCTTGCAAAGTAATGCATTGTGACAAGACGCTCACTCTCCACAAAAAGATAAGTGCAAAGGCTAGGGGCAGCTTGAAATGCAAATCAAACCAAGGCACTCTCCTGGTAAATCTGTGCAAAGTCTTGTTACTGAGGGAAGGACAAAATCCACAATCCTTATTGTGGCCTATGAGCCCCTACCTGGACTTCCTCTACCCCTGCTTTGCAGCTATGTCACTCGCTATTGTCTCCCCTGGGATGTTCTTCCCTCCAATTCCTGCATGGCTCCCTCCTTCTCAACTCAGTTATTTCCTCCAGAAAGACCGTCCTTTTTCATCCCATCCAAATGAGAATCAACATACCTGCCTCACTTTCTCTCCGCTACCCGTTTTCTTTTCTTTATACCACATATCCTGGTGCAGTGTACTGGATCTTAGGTTATCTTACTCACTAATGATGTCTTCTGTGTGTCTTCATGGGGGTGTCAATTCCCTGAGGGCAGGAATTCCTCCCTATCTGTCACTGCTGTGTCCCCAGGTGTTACCATAGGGCATGGCACCTGGGGATTACTCGGTCAGTATTTATGAAATGGATGATGGAACTGAGTGTGCAGTGACGCTGGCCTGTGCTCCAGGTAAACATGCTGCTGCAGGTGACAGTTTCATCACACAGCAACATCATCCAGCAACACAGGGAGAGGGCAGGTGGCCTGGAGGGTAAACAGGACTCTTTCCCTATCTTCTCATTCTAATGCTCTTCTGGAGTCTGAGTCACCTGTGAGGTTCTTCCGCATAAGGTGGGCACACCTCAGCCCTATGCAGTTATGAACCCTTTAGAGCCCAATAAAGGGGGTGATCTTGAATTATAAAATTACCGAGAAGGGGGAAGTCAGCTTTCTCTGGGAGCCACAGCAACTTATGTCTATCCCACGTGCGGAGCTGGGGCAAGCCTGGGTTGTAGTTATGCCGGTTGTAATGGTCGTCGTACGTGCTGATCAGATGGCGGCACGAGGGCTCCTGGTGATGGGTGATCAGGTGTTTGTACGGGAGCCCCTGGAAGGACAGACGCAGGGCACATGTTACCAATCGGAGGAAGGCATCCACCTGGCTGCGGCTGGAGACAGAATCTACCCGCCACGGAGATCTGTGGTGCTGATGGAGAGGGGGCCCCCACGGGAGTGTGGCTGCCTGAGCCCTGGGAGCCACCAACAGGAAACACACTTGTCTGCCCACCATGACGCAGTCCACCTTCAAACACACATCCCACCTCAGCTGCAGTCAGTTCTCTGTGTGAGAAGCTCCCAGCCTACGCCAAGACAACTCATCCCGAGACCGAGCTAGGGGGATGCGTTAAAACAAAAGTCAGGATACCCAGCTGAATAGGGAGAGTCTGAGCCATCTCACTGCATGCACTTGTGATCTGAAATTACGCCCTTTGATTTGTCTCAAGTCTCATCCTTCCAAGTGCCGATTTCCATGGCAAGTGAAAGATGTTAAATGCTGAGCCTGACGTCTGCTCCTTCTATTTCAATCAGTTACTATGGGAAGAGTCAGAGAATGCTCCACAAATTGCCTTCTCCTGCAAAGGATGTATGTCTCCCTCAGCTGGCAACTCAGGGAGTGATTTCGATGGTGCGGAGTTATTTACAGGGAGAAGAAAGCCGTGTTCTCCCGACTCTGGGACGTTTGCCTGAATCAGTGTTTTTCCTAAGAAAATCCTCTTGGGCCTAAAAGGGAATCCTAGAAGACTGGGCTGATTTACAGGGAGGATAATGTGGATTTCCATGCTCGTCCTCTTGTCTGGAGTAGTGGGGAGGTCTGTGTCTACTATGGCCTAAAAACACTGGCTGCACCAAATATTTCAAGTGGTGGTTCCATAAATCAGTCAGATCACAATGCCAGAAGGAGACGAAGGGGGATGGGCACAGACATTAAGCAGGGGTTCCCAAGATCCGCATCACCAGGTGTCTGGAGTATATTTCCAAGGTCAGGGAAAGCAAGTTGGAGGGGTTCTCATCAGCCAAGGGAAGTTCTGAGGAGGCAACACAGCAGGGAAAGGAGAGAAGCCAAGAGGGATTTTCTTGCTGTTTCTCTTGGTTTGGGGCACAGTTCTGCTATCTTGACCATGTACACAAGATTTTTGTTTTGATCAGGTACGGTAAGCTGACAGACATAGAGACAACTGCCTTTGAAAGAAGAGTTTATCACTTACAATTCCCAAGAGGAGGGGGCATGTCACATCACACAGGACCACATGGGAAGCAGAAGGGTCAGTCAGGAGGCAGAAGGACTGAAGATAGAACATGGCCCAGAGCCTTCGTTGTGCTTTCCAACAAAGGAATGGGCAAAGCAGGGTAGGCATGTTTGAGAAGTGTAGGATTGCACAGTTTGGATAAATTCAGGGTGTCTCTGGTTGTCCCTGCCTGGCCCTGGAGTGGGGAATATTGGCCTCGCATGTGAGCATTAGATAAAGGAGGTGATTGGAGGGATGGGCTCTGGATTGGTTGGTTTGCATCTGAAAGGCATGATGGCAGGCAAGTTGTTTACTGTCCCTAGGAATTAGCTAGCCCTGGGAGGGGCAGCCTCTCCAGGATTAGCAAGGCCCCTAAAAGATCAAAGTAAAATACAGAAAATAAAAAACATGATTAAAACACCTGCCTAGGGGATAAAGACTCCATTGATCCATGGTCAATCTGAAGAGCAGATGCAGCATTTGCCAAAGGAAGAAGAGTAAAGTGGGGAGGGAGATGGAAATGGAGGCTGTCGCAGTAGGGGAGCACAGGGTGAAGCACACAGAGGAGCTGACAGAACTGAAGCAGCCACGTGGAAGTGATGCTGTGTCCAGTGTCCTCAGCACACAAACAGGCTATTTGAACAGAATCCCTAGGAACGAATATCCAATTGCTCGGTTCTATTTTGTGTATGTGTTGGAGGAGGTATCTTAATTTTATCCAGACTCTATGTATGTGTGGTTATCCCTTCATCAGGGTTTGTGATGGGACAACAAATGTCTTTAAGAAAGGGCACCAAAGGTATACTGAGAGCTAGGCTAAATGCCTTTACATTGATGGTTAGGGGATGGTTAGGATTGTGGGTTCTAATTTTGACTTCCTTGTATTAAAATATGTTTGTGTCTTCAGTGCACACTAATGCTAATGGTTGGCAGCACCAAAGCATCAGCATGGTCCGAGGACCATGCAGTGTGACCCAGATATGACAGCACAAACCAGAGATGCCAACAGGGTCCAGGGATGCTAGCACAGAACTGAAAATCTGGCACTGTTTTATATTGACATGAATCCCCAAATGCAGAAGTTGAAGAGTCAACTCTGGCAGGTGGTAAAAAGGGATCTGAGGAGACTCTTTGCTTGATTTCTTGATTTGCTGAGCAGCCCCCCTGCTCAGTCCCTTACCGACAAGCTACACAGCTTCAGACAAGACACTCGCCACCCTTGGGCACATTTAATCTGAAAATGAGGGTGCTGAGCTGGACAATCCCTTGGGTCCCTTCCAGCTCTAAAATGCTCCATCCTGAAGGATGTCCATCCCTCATTCTGTGCCTCCCTGCCCCCACCCTGAATTTAGGCAAAGGTAGTGTTATGTGGGGTGGGAGTGAGGGGACAGAAATCACCTCTATGAGCAGCACGCTGGCAGAAGAAATAACTTGGGGGAGCACCCAGATCATGGTGGGGACAGGGCATAGTTGTGCACCCAGTGGGTGAGCACCTACAAGCTTAATCTCTCCAGGCTGAGCCTGGTGGGAAGTACCCATGAGGGTTGATATAGGAAGAGGCTTTCCCTCCTGTTCCTGGAAGGGCCAGGATCTCTGAGCCTCTGGCACCTTAATTTGATAAAGGTCTCAAATGTCTGGTCTTGGGCGTGGGAGGCATGTTCTGAGGTTGCAGTGCCCTGCTCCCTGTTCCGAAAGCCTGGAACACAGCCACACTCACAAACAGGCACCCAACAAGTGAGGGTGCACTGAACGGTCCTTGACTTTTCATACAAAAGAACAGGATGCTTGGGCATATCTACTGCAAACACTGTCTGTTTAAACTTCACCATCACTTAACTTTTGGAGTACTTTGTGTAATTCCTGACTACATTTACCTTAATTGAACACTTACCTTTGTTTGTTTCCCATATTCTTTGCCTGCACCCTGTTGGAAAAGTGTGAAGGAATGGGTGAAATGGCCCAGGAAAGTGCTGGGATACCAGCCAAGGGGAATGCTACCAGCTTGAGATTAGATTGACATCTGTCCACCCGGTAAATAAGGGTAAATGACATTGGCAGCCCCCTGGCTGGGGAGGGTATTTAATGAGGTTACTCCCGAGTTTCTAAGAGGGAAATGGGTCTAGAAAGAGTCTGGCTGTTAGTGTCTCCTGAGCATCGGGAGGAAGTCAGGCCTGAGTGGGGGGTCCCGAGCCCTCTTACCTCAACTCTCCTCTTGCTGTACCACCTGGAGATCTGGTCCAGTCTGTGGCCTGGGAAGGGGACATACTCTTTTCTATAAATGGTCTGGGGTGTTTTCTCAGTGGCTTTGGTGAACTGAAAAAGACCAAATATTCAGGACAGTTTCTGTGATGCCCCTTCTCAAACTTCTGCTGCATCCCCTCCGCTCCCAACCATTGGAAGCTGGGCAGAAAAAGGGTAAACATGGGCCCCGGGCATCCTGCACAACACAGGCTTATCTGTGCCCCCCTCCCTTCCAGTACTTGAAAAGGAATGTGCTCAGGGACTTGGCACCCCTCCAAGAGCCCTTGGGAAAGCTGTTTTGGTGTCACCTGACCATATCTCATGGTCTGCACCTGTTTCTGTTCTCTCCTCTCTCTCCCTGCTCCTCCCTCCTGCTTGACTCCTCCCTTTCTTTTTCTCTTTTGTTCCTCACTCTTCCCAACTCTACTCTTTCTTTCCCCCATTATATTACATTTTTGTGGTTGATTTTTTTTTGAAATTCATTGTGGTAAAATATGTATAATAAAAGGTACCATTTTAACTATTTTTAAGTGTGTGGTTCAGTGGCATTAAGTACATTAACCCTGTTGTGCAACCACTACCACTCTCCATTTCCAGGACTTTTTCATCCTCTCAAACTGAAACTTTGTCCCCATTAAGCAACAACTCCCCAATTTCCCCTCCCTCAGCCCCTGGCAACCATCATTCTACTTTCTGTCTCTATGAATTTGACTACTCTATGTACCTCAGATAAGTGGAAGTATACAGTATTTGTCTTTTGGTGACTGACTTATTTCACTTAGCATAGTGTCTTCAAGTTTTATCTACACGGTAGCATGTGTCATAATTTTCTTCTAAAGACTGAGTAATATTCCATTGTATGTACATGCTCCATTTTGCTTATCCATTCATTCGTCATTGGATTACATCTACCTTTCAGTTCCTGTGAATAATGCTGCTGAGAACATGAATGTGCAAATATCTCTCTTCAAGATCCTGCTTTCACTCTGTTGATAGTGTTGATAGAGTTCTTTGATGCATAAAGTTTATAATTTTGATGAAGTCCAATCTATCTATTTTTTTCTCTTGTTGCCTATGTTTTGGGTGTCACATCCAAGAAATCACTGCTAAATTCAAGGTCATGCAGTTTTTCTTCTATGTTTTCTTCTAAGAGTTTTATAGTTTTAGGTCTTGTATCTAGGTCTTTGATCCATTTTGAATGAATTTTTTAATATGGTGTGAGGTAAGGGTCCAACTTCATTCTTTTGCATGAGTATGATGTTAGCTGTGCTTTGTAACAATCTATTTTAAATTGATACTAACTTGCCTTAACTCATTAATAAAAACTCCACTCCTTTACAGCTCTGCCCTCTCCCATTTTATGTTATTGATGTCACAAATTACATCTTGATATACCATGTATGCATTAACATGGATTTATAATTATTTTTATACACTTGGGTTTTTTAATCATGTAGAAAATAGTGGAATTACAAAGCAAAATTATAATAATAATGGTTTTTATATTTGTCTGTGTATTTGTCTTTACCAGAGGTCTTTATATTTTCATATGGCTTCAAGTTACTGTCTAGCATTTCTCCATTTCAACTTCAAGGACTCCCATTAGCATTTCTTGCAGGGCAGCCCTAGTGGTAATGAACTCCCTCAGCTTTTGTTTATCTGGGAATGTTTTAATTTCTCTATTTTTGAAGTAGAGTTTTGCTGGCTAAAACAGTATTCTCAGTTGATAGTGGGGTGGGGATTTTTTGTTGTTGCTGTTTTTGAGCCCTTTAAATACATCACTCCACTGCCTTCTGACCTGCAAGGTTTCTTTTGAGAAATCTAATGATAATCTTATTAGGGCTCCCTTGTATGTGATGATTCATTTTTCTCTTGCTTCTTTAAAGATGATCTCTTTTCCTTTGACTTTCAACAGTTTGATTATAATTGTCTCTGTGTGGGTCTCTTTGGGGATTTATTTTATTTGATCTTCATTGAGCTTCTTGGATTTGTAGATCCATATCTTTTCTTCCAGTTTGGGAAGTTTTCAGCCATTATTTCTTCAAATAATCTCTCTGCCCCTTACTCTCTCTCTTTTATCCCATAATCTGTATACTGGTCAGCTTGATGATGTCCCATAAGTCCTTGGGATCTGTTCACTTTTCTTATTTTTGCTCCCTAGACTCAATAATTTCGAATGATCTGTCGTCAAGTTCTCTGATTCTTTCTTCTGCTTGTTCAAATCCACTGTTGAATGTCTGTAGTGAATTTTTTTTCAATTTAGTTATCGTGTTTTTCAATTCCATTATTTTTGTTTGGTTCCTTTTTATAATTTCTATCTTTCATTAGTATTCTCATTTTGCTTATATATTATTTTCCTGATTTCCTTTAATTCTTTGTCCATATTTTCTTTCAGATCTTTAAGCATATTTAAGACAGGTGGTTTTTTCTAAAATTCTTTTAAATTTATTTACTTTATTTATTTATTTTTGGTTGTGTTGGGTCTCAGTTGCTGTGCACGGGTTTTCTCTAGTTGCGTCCAGCAGGGGCTACTCTTCATTGAGGTGCACAGGCTTCTCATTGTGGTGGCTTCTCTTGTTGAGGAACATGGGCTCTAGACATGCGGGCTTCAGTAGTTGTGGCACACAGGCTCAGTAGTTGTGGCACATGGGCTTAGTTGCTCCGCAGCATGTGGGATCTTCCCGGACCAGGGATCGAACCCATGTCCCCTGCATTAGCAGGTGGATTCTTAACCACTGCACCACCAGGGAAGCCCCTAAGACAGGTTTTTTAAAGTTTTTCTCTGGTACTTCCATTGCCCGTGCTTCTTCAGGGACCATTTCTGCCACTTTATTTTCTTCCTTTGAGTGGGCCATCTTTTCCTGTTTCTTTGTATGCCTTATGATTTTTTTGTTGAACACTGAGCACTTGAAAAAAACAGCCATCTCTCCTAGTCTTTGCAGACTGGCTCCACTCAAGGAAAGTTCTCCGCTAAGTAGCAGGGCATGTTCTGAGCCTTGGAATCAGCCAGGTATGAAGGTTTAAGTTCTTCTCAGGACTTTTCTGAACATGAGCATGCATCCTCCTTAGGCCTCTGTGTGTGTGTGTGTGTGTGTGTGTGTGTGTGTGTGTGTGTGTGTGTGTGTGTGTGCATGCATGCGCATGCTTTTTATTTCCCCTGTGTGCGTGGCTGCTTTAAAATACCTTAATTATCTGAGGAGTCTCTCCCTGGCTTCTTCTCAGAGCCTTAGATGTTCTATTGCATTCCTTTACCTATAATTTCTTGCCCCCAGACATTTGCAAGTTTGTAGTCCCCTGGCAGCTTTCATTAACTGTGACCACTGCTGCTTTTCAAGCTCTTCCTAGCCTAAAATATGAACTACCCACTTTTCCCTGTCTGATCTCTCGAGTTAGGCAGAACAGAGACCAATCCCTCAGGCAGCTTCCAAACAGGTTACAATGTTGCTCTGCTCCCTCTGGGTTCCAGGGAGGGAACTGGGAGCTGAGCCACTGCTTCCCCCACACTGCACCACACTGTGCTGGGGAGGGAATGAAGAAAGGGCAAGTAAAAATGCCATGGAATCTCCTACTATTTTGAACGTGGCTTTTTCTACTGGGCATTTGATTTTTTGCTATAGACCTTTGTTTTGCAGAGATCCCATATAGTGGTTTCAGTTAGGCTATAGTTGCTTTTTAAGTGTTTCCATGGGAGAACAAGGAACCTGGAGCTTCTTAGTCTGCCATCTTTCTGACATCGCTCCAACTCTGCTCTCTTTACTCAAGGTGTTGGACCAGTCCATAATATCCCTGGGTACTGCCTTGCCCACAGGAGCCTGAAGGGATTGGCCCTTGGATTACACACCCCTACTCCCCAAACAAAGCCAAGTGCAGTCAGAGCTAAAAATGGCCAAAAGCCACATCTGGCCAGAGGGGTGGTAAATGTTAATGTTCCCCCATGAAAACAGCCTTTTCCAGTTCTCAGAAATCACCGTCAACCTTCCCCGCACTTGCATCAAAGCTGCCAATTCTATCTCACCCTCTTCCCCTTGCCTATTTTCCAAGAAGACGTGAAGATGTCTAGATGTCTCTGCAGAAATTTAAGTGGGTCGGTCTTGATTGCCACGAATGAAGATATTCTATTTTAAGTAGGCCAATTCAAGCAAAGTATTTTGTGATGACCTTTAAGGTACATGGGAACACCAAAAGCCCATTTGTTCTGTTTTGAAAGTGAAAGCTGAAATGCACAGGCAGAGCAAGGTTGTGCAACAGGTGCCAGAGAGCAGCAGTTCATCCCTGGACATCAACACAAGGAGTGTCAAGCCTGCCTTGGCAGGTAACACATTCTGGGAAGGACCAGCCCAGGGAGAGCAGACATTCTTCAAATCAAGGTGCAGTGGAATTAGGGACAGGGAACATTGGATGCCTAGAAACACTCCACTGAATATAGAACTGCAAGGCACAACCATATTGACACCTGTGCTATGATGTTTTCAAGATGTAATAGGGACCTTGATGATTGCTTGAACGTAACTCCTCTATGTATAGCACAGAGTCCCTACTGCCACCTTCTTAAGATGCAGTCGCCTATGGCCCTTTGAAAATAATAATGCCCTAACTCCTCCCTCTCCCTGCCAGGTCTCCCTCTGAGCCCTCTGCCCACCTTCTCTTTTCTTACCTTCCTCCTCTCCTCCAACCAGTTTCCAGTCAGCACTCTGGTTGAATACTTGGCCTCAATCTTCCAGCTTGGAGTGGAGAACGACTGTGGACTTACTGCAGTAAGAAACTGCATGGTAAGGATTTGCTCCAAGCTTCTTTGACTTAACACAGTTTAAGGTTTCGGGGGTGGGAGATGTTATGAAGTTGCTGAGTTTGGGATGCCGTTTTTTTCTTTTCAGCAGTCAAAAGGAGTGGTAGTAGATGAAACTCTGCTAACTTCACAGAATAAAAGGGCCCTGAGAGTCCACTTTCAGCCTCCAGGGAGAGGTGATGTGATCTTGGATTCCCTACTGTTGACTGTCTCCATGGTGATGATAGAGTCTGAGTATACTCTCCTTAAGGGGGCAGCTGATTCTTCAGGAGCAAAATTGACACCACAAAAGCAAATCAAACCAACAACAATCACCACAAAAGCAAGAGGCAGAAGGATCTGGTTTCTATGTCACCACCTGATAAAAGGCATCATCTTTGCTGCATTTTTACCACTAGAATGAGTTGAGATGATCACATTCTACTACTTAATGAGTGCTGATGTGCTAGGTCCATACTGAGACTTTTACATGTACTCGTTTAATCCTCAAAGCAGCCCTATGAAGCAGGTGCCAATGATTGTACCCATTTTATGGATGAGGACACTGAAGCAAGGAGGGATTAAGTAGCTGCCTCAAGTCTCACACGTGGAGAGCTGGGATTTAAATCCACTCTGATTCAGGTCTAAACCACTGGGCTCTACTCACTGCCCATCTGCCACTTTGTCTAAGGGGCTTGAGGAAGAATCCTATCTTTGTGGTCAAACTAATAATATTGTTCATTCAGATCATCTCCATTCATTCATTCCAGAGTCATTCTAGCAAGCATATGCCACATCCTTGGCACTGAGCTGGGGCTACAATGCATCAGTGGCTAGGCCAGGGCCCCATCCCTATAGAGCTCAGTCCAATGGGATAAAGACCATGATCTTGCTTATTCATTAAGCCAAAAAATCAGGAACCACCTAGATATCTACCAACAGAGAGCTGATGTGGCACATCATATAAACAAATACCCTGTAGCTGTTAAAAAATGCTGACATAGGAAGATGCCTGCAATATATGGTTAAGTTAAAGAAGCAGTACACTGTAGTCTTGCTTGCCACGAAATGAAGACATTCCATTTCAAGCAGGCAATTCAGAGAAAGTGTTTTCCAATGGCCTTTAAACAAAAATAGAGGAACTCCAGGAAATTATTTGTTCCATATTGAAACTAACTATGTGGCAGGGAAAGGGCATGGAAGATAGAGCAGAGCAAACTTCTATTTGGCAGGTACCATAGTTTGGGCAAGTCTTGAGCCAGGAAGATGGGCTATCCTTTCAATCAAAACCCAAGAGAGCTACGTGTTCTCTTTAATTCCATTTTTAAAAACTTTTTATTGTAAAATGTAACACAAACATGAAAAATTACATTAAAAATAAATGTACAGAAAAACTGAATTCTAGTAAACAAAACCCCACCAGCATGTAGGTCAAGAAATAAAACATTCCCAGCACCCCAGAAGTGTTCCCATATGCCTTCTTCCACTCCAACCTGACTTCTGTGGCAATCTCTTCCTTGATTTTCTGTATATGCTTAGCACCAAAGGATGCATTCCTAAACACTAAAGCTTAGTATTGCCTGATTGTGGATTTAAATGGAATCCTCTAGCATGTATTCATTTGAGTCTGAATTCTTTTCCTCAATATGGTTAATGTTTTTAAGAATCATCCATGTTGCACGTAGCTGTGGTTCCTAAATATTTTTGGACACAAAACATGTCTCCTAGTAGCCAGATATAGCCATTTCTCTAGGGCAGTGGTTCTCAAAATTTCTAGTCTCTTAAAAACTATTGAGGACCCAAAGGGCTTTTTAAAATGTGGATTATATTAGTGGTCTTGAGCCAGATTGTACCAGTTCGTGAGAGCCAACACTACATTCTGTAGTCACGTTGGTAGCTTGAAATCAGTCATGACAGGAATATTACACCACAGAATTGCCCAACCCAATGAATTATATTATATATTAATTAGTATTTATTAATTTGTAAGTAACAACAAACTTTCAATCTGTTGTAATATGTTGTTTTGTTTAAAGGAGAAAATCAGTTTCACATAGATATGTAGTTAGAAGAAAAAGAAATATTTTACTAGCCTTTGCAGTTAATCATAGATATTCTTTGCTACTACACCAAAACTCAACAAGTGGCGGTTTTTAAAGTTTAGTTGCAGTGTGGAATCTGAAACTATTCCGTGAACTCTTTGAGCTCTGTTACATTAAAATCCACTGGTTGATCTTGTGCTTTGGATAGATCTTTAACCCATTTGTAAGCTTGTAACATGATGGTGGTCATTTGGAAAAGATAATTTTACTGAGCAGATCTTCCAAATGTTGACATGTTTCATTATACTATATCCCCAAAAAATCACATTTGCTAATATCCCTACTGATATCATCAGAAAAGCACTTATTAGGAAGTTGACAAGCTCACAGTGGTAGATACAGGTTTTCCAAAATTCTAGTTTTAGCTTGAAAGCTCAAAATTTTTGTCATTGGTAACAACTACTGACCATTGTTTTCCTTGAAGTGACAGCCTTCCATCATTCATTTTTGAGAAATCATCCGCCAAATGTTCCAATTCGAATAACCATGATTTGTCTGCCAGTCGTTCTTTCAGGTAAAAATAGTGTTTCATTAAAAAAAACAAAAAAAAAAACCCTGGGAATTCTCTGGTGGTCCAGTGGTTAGGACTCTGAGATTCCATAGCAGGGGGCCCAGGTTGATCCCTGGTCGGGGAACTAAGATCCCACAAGCTGAAAAAAAAAAAAAAAAAAAACCCAGCTAATTTCACTCACAACTCAAACAATCACACACAGAGCATTCTTTCTCAAGAGAACCATTGAACCTGGGCACGCAACAGCAGAACTTTCTCATGCGTCCTTCCCATTTCATCACATAGCATGTGAAAAAGACATCTGCTCAAGGGTCAAGATTTAATAAAATTAATAATTTTTACTTCTTCATCAAGGACACTCTATGTGAAACTAGCAGTTTTTTTAAACATCTTTACTGGAGTATAATTGCTTTACAATGTTGTGTTAGTTTCTGCTGTATAACAAAGTGAATCAGCTATATGTATACATATATCCCCATATCCCCTCCCTCTTGCGCCTCCCTCCCACCCTCCCTATCCCACCCTTCTAGGTGGTCACAAAGCACCCAGCTGATCTCCCTGTGCTATGCAGCTGCTTCCCACTAGCTATCTATTTTACATTTGGTAGTGTGTATATGTCAATGCTACTCTCTCACTTCGCTAACACATATATATGGAATCTAAAAAAAAAGAAAGAAATGGCTCTGATGAACCTAAGGGCAGGATAGGAATAAAGACGCAGACATAGACAATGGACTTGAGGACATGGCATGGGGGAGGGGTGAAGGGTAAGCTGGGACGAAGTGAAACGCAATTTTTTTAAAAAACTGCGAGTGTGTGGTGGCGAAGAATACAAATGTTAATGGCACTACCTTGATTTATGCACAGGCTCTGGCAGTTTTACCCACCATCACTTCTGCACCATCAGTGCAAATGTCAACAACGTGGAAAAAGGCAAATATTACATTGTTGGTGGGAATGTAAATTGATACAGTCATTATGGAGAACAGTATGGAGGTTCCTTAAAAAACTAAAAATAGAATTACCATATGACCCAGCAATCCCACTACTGGGCATATACCCAGAGAAAACCATAACTCAAAAAGACACATGCACCCCAGTGTTCATTACAGCACTGTTTACAATAGCCAGGACAAGGAAACAGCCTAAATCTCCATCAACAGATGAATGGATGAAGAAAATATGGTACATATACACAATGGAATATTACTCAGCCATAAAAAGGAATGAAATTAGGTCATTTGTAGAGATGTGGATGGACCTAAAGACTGTCATACAGAGTGAAGTAAGTCAGAAAAAGAAAAACAAGTATCGTATATTAACACATATATGTGGAATCTAGAAAAATGGTACAGATGAACCTGTTTGCAAGGCAGAAATAGAGACACAGACATAGAGAACAAACATATGGACGCCTAGGGGGCAAAGGGTTGGGGGATGGGATGAACTAGGAGATTGGGATTGACATATCTACACTAACTAATATGTATAAAATAGATAACTAATGAGAACCTGCTGTATAGCACAGGGAACTCTACTTCACTTCACTGTACAATAGAAACAAACACAACATTGTAAAACAACTATACCCCAATAAAAAAACAATCATACACACCAAAAAAAGAAAATAGTGTTGACCTTGAAGATCCCCTAAAAGGAGCTTGGGGATCTCCAGGGGTCTGTGGACTATGCTTTGAAAACCTCTGCTCTTAGATATATACCTAGGAGTGGGGTTTCTGGGTCATAGGGTATGTGTGTCTTAACTTTGCTAGATAATGCCAAACTATTTTCCAAAGAGTTATATCAATTTACATCCTCCCCCAACAGTGTATGAGTGTTTGTTTACATTACTCCACACCTTCTAGTACTTTTTTATCATCCCAAACAAAAATTATGTACCCATTAACAATAACTCCTCATTCCTTCTTCCCTCAAGCCCTGGTAACCTTTATTCTATTTTTTTGTCTCTATGAATTTGCCTACTCTAGATACCTCATAGCTTATTTCACTTAAACAAATGTTTCCAAGGTTCATCTGTGTTGCAGCATATGTCAGAATTTCATTCCTTTTTATGGCTGAATAATATTCTACTGTGTATATATATACCACACTTTATCTGTTGATGGACGATTGGATTGTTTCCACCTTTTGGCTATGTGAATAATGCTGCTGTGAACATTGGTTTACAGATAGCTGTTTGAGCTACACTCTTTTGAGTATTCACCTAAGAGTGGAATCAGCACCACAAAGCTATTTTGCACAGCAACCACACCATTTTACATTCCCACCAGCAATGCACAGGGTTCCTGTTTCTTTATTTTTTGCCAACATGTTATTTTTCTTTCTTTCCGTTTTTTTTTTTTTGTAATAGCCTATCCTAATGGGTGTGAGGTGGTATCTCATTGTAGTTTCGATTTATATTTTCCCAATGGCTAATGATATTGAGCATCTTTTCTTGTGCTTATTGGCCATTTGCATATCTTCTTTGGAGAAAGGCCTATTCAAGTCCTTTGCTCATTTTTTAATTGTGTTTGTGTGTGTGTGTGTTGAGTTGTAGGAGTTCTTTATATTCTGGATATTAATCCCTTATCAGATATAAGATTTGCAAATATTTTCTCTCATTTTGTGAGTTGTCTTTTCACTCTCTTGATATCATCTATTCCTATGTAGTTTGTATTTTATGCTACGTAAATGAATTATTTTTTATTTCATTTTCTGATTCTTGCCTATATATTAAAATGCAATTAATTTTTTGAAACAATAACTTTA
This sequence comes from Eschrichtius robustus, assembly GCF_028021215.1. Classification (NCBI taxonomy): domain Eukaryota; kingdom Metazoa; phylum Chordata; class Mammalia; order Artiodactyla; family Eschrichtiidae; genus Eschrichtius; species Eschrichtius robustus. Next base: position 10,149,596 of record NC_090826.1, on the reverse strand, counting down.
TGTCCATCAACCTTGTTAATTATCTTATTAATTCCAATAATTTCCCTGTAGATTCTTTGTGAGTCTGCACACAGGAGTATAGCATCTGCAAATAATACTATTTTATTTCCTCTTTTCCAATCCTAACTTGTTTTATACTTGTCTTTTGCATTGGCTAAGACCACCAGAACAATGTTCATTAAAAATGGTAGTGAGCAGCTCTTGTCCTGTTCCTAATACCAAAGAAAAAAAGTTTAATGTTTACCATTAAGTATGATGTTTTTGTAAATGCCATTTATTGAGTTCAAGAAGTTTCCTTCTATTCTAAATTTGCTTAGACAGTTTCCAAAAATAAATGTTTAATTTTTTGCATCTATTAAGATAATCACACACTTTCTCTCATTGAATCCATTAATGTGATAAATTGTATTGATCAATTCTGCAATGTTAAACTGATCTTACATTTCTAGTATAAACTCTAGTATATATGATCATGATACAGTATCCTTTTTCTAATATTTATGGATTCTGCTTGCCAAATATTTTTTAGAAAAATTTTTTGCCTCTATATACATGAGTAAGATTTTCATAGTCGGCAGTTTTCATTTCCTCAGTTTTTGTGGTATTTTATTATTAAGATTAATTTAACCTGAAAGTTTTACTGAGCTCTGCCCACCAGAGCAACAGCCAGCTCTACCATCCACCAATCCCTCCCATCAGAAAACTTCCACAAGCCTCTTAGATGGCATCATCCACCAGAGGGCAGACAGCAGAAGCAAGAAGAACTACAATCCTGCAGCCTGTGGAACAAAAACCACATTCACAGAAAGATAGACAAGATGAAAATGCAGAAGGCTATGTAGCAGATGAAGGAACAAGATAAAACCCCAGAAAAACAACTAAATGAAGTGGGGATAGGCAACCTTCCAGAAAAAGAATTCAGAATAATGATAGTGAAGATGATCCAGGACCTCAGAAAAAGAATGGAGGCAAAGATCGAGAAGATGCAAGAAATGTTTAACAAAGACCTAGAAGAATTAAAAAACAAACAAAGATGAACAATACAATAACTGAAATGGAAACTACACTAGAAGGAATCAATAGCAGAATAACTGAGGCAGAAGAACGGATAAGTGACCTGGAAGACAGAATGGTGGAATTCACTGCTGTGGAACAGAATAAAGAAAAAAGAATGAAAAGAAATGAGGACAGCCTAAGAGACCTCTGGGACAACATTAAACACAACAACATTCGCATTATAGGGGTCCCAGAAGGAGAAGAGAGAGAGAAAGGACCTGAGAAAATATTTGAAGAGATTGTAGTCGAAAACTTCCCTAACATGGGAAAGGAAATAGCCACCCAAGTCCAGGAAGCGCAGAGAGTCCCATACAGGGTAAACCCAAGGAGAAACATGCTGGCACATATAGTAATCAAATTGGCAAAAATTAAGACAAAGAAAAATTATTGAAAGCAGCAAGGGAAAAATGACAAATAACATACAAGGGAACTCCCATAAGGTTAATAGCTGATTTCTCAGCAGAAACTCTACAAGCCAGAATGGAGTGGCATGATATACTTAAAGTGATGAAAGGGAAGAACCTACAACCAAGATTACTCTACCCAGCAAGGATCTCATTCAGATTCAATGGAGAAATCAAAAGCTTTACAGACAAGCAAAAGCTAAGAGAAATTAGCACCACCAAACCAGCTCTACAACAAATGCTAAAGGAACTTCTCTAAGTGGGAAACACAAGAGAAGAAAAGGACCTACAAAAACAAACCCCCAAAAATTAAGAAAATGGTAATAGGAACATACATAGTGATAATTACCTTAAATGTGAATGGATTAAATGCTCCAACCAAAAGACACAGGCTTGCTGAATGGATACAAAAACAAGACCCATATATATGCTGTCTACAAGAGACCCACTTCAGACCTAGGGACACATACAGACTGAAAGTGAGGGGATGGAAAAAGATATCCCATGCAAATGGAAATCAAAAGAAAGCTGGAGTAGCAATACTCATATCAGATAAAATAGACTTTAAAATAAAGAATGTTACAAGAGACAAGGAAGGACACTACATAATGATCAAGGGATCAATCCAAGAAGAAGATATAACAATTATAAATATATATGCACCCACCATAGGAGCACCTCAATACATAAGGCAACTGCTAACAGCTCTAAAAGAGGAAATCAACAGTAACACAATAATAGTGGGGGACTTTAACACCTCACTTACACCAATGGACAGATCATCCAAACAGAAAATTAATAAGGAAACACAAGTTTTAAATGACACAATAGACCAGATACATTTAATTGATATTTATAGGACATTCCATCCAAAAACAGCAGATTACACTTTCTTCTCAAGTGCGCAGGGAACAGTCTCCAGAATAGATCACATCTTGGGTCACAAATCAAGCCTCAGTAAATTTAAGAAAATTGAAATCATACCAAACATCTTTTCTGACTATAATGCTATGAGATTAGAAATCAATTACAGGGAAAAAAAGTAAAAAACACAAACACATAGAGGCTAAACAATACGTTACTAAATAACCAAGAGATCACTGAAGAAATCAAAGAAGAAATAAAAAAATACTTACAGACAAATGACAATGAAAACACAACGATCCAAAACCTATGGGATGCAGCAAAATCAGTTCTAAGAGGGAAGTTTATAGCAATACAAGTCTACCTCAAGAAACAAGAAAACTCTCAAATAAACTATCTAACGTTACACCTAAAGGAACTATAGAAAGAAGAACAAACAAAACCCAAAGTTAGCAGAAGGAAAGAAATCATAAAGATCAGAGCAGAAATAAATGAAATAGAAACAAAGAAAACAATAGCAAAGATCAATAAAACTAAAAGGTGGTTCTTTGAGAAGTTAAACAAAATTGATAAACCATTAGCCAGACTCATCAAGAAAAAGAGGGAGAGGGCTCAAGTCAATAAAATTAGAAATGAAAAAGGAGAAATTATAACAGACACCGCAGAAATACAAAGCATCCTAAGAGACTACTACAAGCAACTCTATGTCAATAAAATGGACAATCTGGAAGGAATGGACAAATTCTTAGAGAGGTATAACCTTCCAAGACTGAACCAGGAAGAAATAGAAAATATGAACGGACCAATCACAAGTAATGAAATTGAAACTGTGATTAAAAATCTTCCAACAAACAAAAGTCCAGGACCAGATGGCTTCACAGGTGAATTCTATCAAACATTTAGAGAAGAGCTAACACCCATCCTTCTCAAACTCTTCAAGATCAGGAACAAGACAAGGATGTCCACTCTCACCACTATTATTCAACATAGTTTTGGAAGTCCTAGCCATGGCAATCAGAGAAGAAAAAGAAATAAAAGGAATACAAATTGAAAAAGAAGTAAAACTGTCACTGTTCGCAGATGACATGATACTATACATAGAGAATCCTAAAGATGCCACCAGAAAACTACTAGAGCTAAACAAACAATTTGGTAAAGTTGCAGGATACAAAATTAATGCACAGAAATCCCTTGCATTCCTATACACTAATGATGAAAAATCTGAAAGAGAAATTAAGGAAATGCTCCCATTTACCCTTGCAACAAAAAGAATAAAATATCTAGGAATAAACCTCCCTAGGGAGACAAAAGATCTGTATGCAGAAAACTATAAAACACTGATGAAAGAAATTAAAGATGATACCAACAGATGGAGAGATATACCATGTTCTTGGATTGGAAGAATCAATATTGTGAAAATGACTCTACTACCCAAAGCAATCTACAGATCCAAAGCAATCCCTATCAAATTGCCAATAGCATTTTGTACAGAACTAGAACAAAAAATCTTAAAATTTGTATGGAGACACAAAAGACCCTGAATATCCAAAGCAGTCGTGAGGCAAAAAAAACGGAGCTGGAGGAATCAGACTGCCTGACTTCAGACTATACTACAAAGCTACAGTAATCAAGACAATATGGTACTGGCACAAAAACAGAAACATAGATCAATGGAACAGGATAGAAAGCCCAGAGATAAACCCACGCACATATGGTCAACTAATCTATGACAAAGGAGGCAAGGATATACAACGGAGAAAAGACAGAGTCTTCAATAAGTGGTGCTGGGAAAACTGGACAGCTACATGTAAAAGAATGAAATTAGAACACTCTTTACCACCATACACAAAAATAAACTCAAAATGGATTAGAGACCTAAATGTAAGACCGGACACTATAATACTCTTAGAGGAAAACATAGGAAGAACCCTCTTTGACATAAATCTCAGCAAGATCTTTTTTGATCCACCTCCTAGAGTAATGGAAATAAAAACAAAAATAAACAAATGGGACCTAATGAAACTTCAAAGCTTTTGCACAGCAAAGGAAACCATAAACAAGACAAAAAGACAACCCTCAGAATGGGAGAAAATATTTGCAAATGAATCATCCGACAAAGGATTAATCTCTAAAATACATAAACAGCTCATGCAGCTCAATATTAAAAAAACAAACAACCCAATCCAAAAATGGGCAGAAGACCTAAATAGACGTTTCTCCAAAGAAAACATACAGTTGGCCAAGAGGCACATGAAAAGCTGCTCAACATCACTAATTATTAGAGAAATGCAAATCAAAACTACAATGAGGTATCACCTCACACCAATTAGAATGGGCATCATCAGAAAATCTACAAACAACAAAAGCTGGAGAGGGTGTGGAGAAAAGGGAACCCTCTTGCACTGTTGGTGGGAATGTAAATTGATACAGCCACTATGGAGAACAGTGTGGAGGTTCCTTAAAGAACTAAAAATAGAATTACCATATGACCCAGCAATACCACTACCGGCCATATACCCAGAGAAAACCATAATTCAGAAAGACACTGGGGCTTCCCTGGTGGTACAGTGGTTGAGAATCTGCCTGCCAATGCAGGGGACACGGGTTCGAGCCCTGGTCTGGGAAGATCCCACATGCCGTGGAGCAACTAGGCCCGTGAGCCACAACTACTGAGCCTGCGCGTCTGGAGCCTGTGCTCTGCAACAAGAGAGGCCGCGATAATGAGAGGCCTGCGGACCGCGATGAAATGTGGCCCCCACTTGCCACAAGTAGCGAAAGCTCTCTCACAGAAACGAAGACCCAACACAGCCATAAATAAAAATAAATAAATAAATAAATAACAACAACAACAAAAAAAGATATCTCAATTCTTTAAAAAAAAAGACACATACACCCCAATGTTCATTGCAGCACTATTTACAATAGCCAGGCCATGGAAGCAACCTAAATGCCCATCGACAGATGAATGGATAGAGAAGATGTGGTACATATATACAATGAAGTATTACTCAGCCATAAAAAGGAACGAAACTGGGTCATTTGTAGAGACATGGATGCATCTAGAGACTGTCATACCGAGTGAAGTAAGTCAGAAAGAGAAAAACAAATATCGTATATTAACGCATATATGTGGAACCTAGAAAATGATACAGATGTACCTGTTTGCAGAGCAGAAATTGAGACACAGAAGTAGAGAACAAACATATGGACACGAAGGGGGGAAAGCGGCGGGTGGGTGGGGGTTGTGGTGTGATGAATTGGGAGATTGGGATTGACATGTATACACTGATGTGTATAAAATGGATGACTAATAAGAAAATACATAAATAAAAATTTAAAAATTTTTTTTAAAAGATTTAGTTAACCTCATAGAAAGAATATGCCTACTTTTTATATTCTCTAGGAAAGTTTACATAAGATTAATGTATTTCATCCCTGAATATTAAATAAGTCAAGGCATCAAGGCCAGGAGATTTCTCTTTTGTTTATCTTTAAGGCTTTTCATTGTAGACTTAATATATTTTATTAGTTAAAAAACGAATCAGATTTTTCTCTTTCCTTTTGTGTCAGTTTGGTGAGTTGTATTTTTCTAAGAATTTACACATAGCATCTAAATTTCAAATTTGGGGTCATACGTTGTTCATAATGTCCTCTTATCATCTTTTTAATATCTCTAAGATCTGTGCTGAAGTCCCTTTTTATTCCTAGTATTTACTCTTTGTGATTCTTCCTTTTCTTCTTTATTGGTCTCATCAGATATTGATCAATTTTATCAGTCTTTTTAGTGAACCAAAATGTGGCATTGTTGATCACCTCTATTGTGTCAATATTTTATGGTTTAAGGATTTTGCCCAAAATATATTTAAAAAGTATATAAAGATAAGTATGTTGAAAAGTATAAAATACTTCTTAATACTTAATCATTCAATCATCTTAGGAAATTCTCAGACAGCTATTTTATCTACATAATAAAGAGAGCTATTTTACAAAGGCTTCCTTTTTCTTTTTTTAACCATTGTTTCTGTGGGTTTCTGTTGTTAGCTCTTCTCTTCTTGTATGCCTGGTATCTGAAAAACTAAATGGTAAGGTCTAGGATGATATTATCTTCCATCAGAGATGATTGTCACTTGCTTTTCCAATCACTTATGCATATTAGAAACTGGGGATCACTTTAATCCAGTTTAGGAGCAGACACTTTTGGTCATTAAATAATCACAATACTGTGTGCTCAGCACCACACTGGAGGAGCTACAGCAGACTCTGTGCCCATAGGACGAGGGTCTAGTTCCAGAGAAGGTGGCACCCTTCTATGGTGAGACCTCAAAGATGGATAATGAATTGACTTCTCTTCTCCTGGTCTAGTACATCCCAGAAATACTTCTTAAAGGTGGGCAATCAGCTTTGGGTTATTGCACAAGGAACGGGATGGGGTGGGGGGTTGCTGGGTACTCAGACAAACTTGGCTTCCACTTCCAGTCCCACCTCTTACCAGTTGTTTCACTTTGGCCAAGTTCCTGGGTCAAGCCAGCCTTGGTTTCCTAATCTGTAAATTGGGAGTAAACATCATGTACTTCATAAGAGAAGATTATGAGAATTCAGTGAAATGTCACCTACAGAGCACTTCGTAAAATGCCTATCACATATAAGGGGTCAATAAATGTTCAACCATCTCTTCCTTTTGTGCCTAAACCAAGTTTATTTTAGTAACAAAATCCATTCCTTTCCCTATATTAGAGGAGTAAATTTGGGAAATTGGGGCAGAAATATCCCAAAGGGAACAATTCTAGATTCTCTTTGAAGAGGGGATTCCTGAACACAAAAGCAGCTTGTTATCCCCATCAGAGGATATGCTGTGAGTCTGATAACCAGCACCTCTGTAACGGTATCTGTTGAACAGCAGATGCCTAGTCACAACTTACATCGATTCAGCCTGCTTTACACAAACACCCCTATGCATTCAATATGATTATCCCCATTTCAAGGCAAGAAAACTGAGGGACTAGGAGGTTAACTAAATATTGGGCCTCTAATTGATTCCAGACCATGTGTCCTCCATCACTCTGCCTCCCGGAAGCAGCTTTGCAGAAGCAGCTTTGCACAAGCAGCAATAACAAACCCAGAATGTGTCTCTTCAACTTAAAATTAAAACTGTTCTATCCTTTGGTGATGACATAGCAGGGAGTTGTTTCACTGTAAGGAGGTCAGACTCTTGTGGGGTTTTTCCTATGATAAGTGCTTTGAAAACTGAGCCCCAGGCACTGCCTTAATTGATTCAACCTTGCACAGCAATTTGCAAGAAACCAGCTGCAATGTTGGAGCAGGGGTGTTGTAGCCAAGAGCAAGCCTTGGCAACCTGGGAACAAGGAGCCAATCTGCTGACTCTGGCATCCTTTGCTTTGTTAGATGGAGACAAGGATGTTAGAGGCAACACACCAGTAATATTGCAGCCTGCCCAAACTCCTCAAATGATTCTTGGAAAGGTTCATTTGAGTTAAGAAATTTTCCCTTTCAAATACAGACCTGCCAGCCAACTCCATCCCACTCGACCAGTTGTCAAGCCAATCAATTTTCGTTTTGCTTTTGGGATTGGTGGTTACGATCAAACTACTTCCCCCAAAGCTGAGACCTGCTAGGAAAAAAAGGGAATGGGACAGGCTTCTTTGTAGCATCTATCAACACGTAAAATTGTGCAGGATCAAAAGTCCTTCTTGAATCTATCACAGAGAATCACAAGTGCAGAAGGGGGCATGTGCAGAAATATTCACTACAGAATTGTTTGTGAAAAACTGGAAAGAGACTAAATGTGTCCACCACTAGGGAATGGCTAAGAACTGTAATATGCCATACCATGGAATACCATGCAGTAGCTAAAAAGAGCAAGATATATCTATGTTGTTTACTAGGCTAGATTTCTAAGATACGTTGTTGAGTGAAAAAAAAACTCAAGTGGCACAACATGTACAGAATAGTATCTGTTATATACAATATGTGTCAAAGTCATTCCACAAAATAATCCTCTATATTTTCTGTGGGTACATATCTGCATGTGTGAAAGCATAGAAACAGGTTCTGAAGGGTTGGAAAACCTACCCTCCACCCCCTAAAAAAGGTAATAGTGGATGAATCCAGATAAAAAGGAATAGAGTTGAGGGAGGGTGGTAAAAAGACACTTCAGCCTTATGTCTAAAAGGAGAATTTTTTTTTAAAAGGAAATTCCCTGGTGGTCCAGTGGTTGGGGCTCTGTGCTTTCACTGCTGAGGACGCATGTTCTCTCCTTGGTCTGGGAAGTAAGATCCCGCAAGCCACGTGGCACGGCCAAAATAAATAAATAAATAAAAGGAGAATATATTTGTGTATCACTTACATAATTTAAAATTAAATTTTAAGGTAGAATGGAAATGAAAATATTATGAATGAGAGTGTGAAAAGCTGTAATATTGTCCAAAAGTAACTGTTGCCCCTCTCCGGGGAGGATTACGCTTCCCTGTTCTGTCAACATCAAGCTTGGTCATAGGACTTGCTCTGGCCAACGAAAGGTGAGCAGAAAAGGTGAGCATCACTTCTGAGCAGAAGCTTGGGGAGCCAGTGTGTGATTTGCCATGTTCTTTTTCCCTCTGCCATGAGACTGGAGATATTTCAAATAGAGCCTGTATCCAGGAGTAGACGAATGTGGAGCAGAGCTGTCGCTGACCTTTGAGGGTCATGTAATAGGTAATTGAGCAGGAAATAGACCTTTACTGTCATAAGCCCTGAGACTGTGGGGCCATTTGTCACTGCAGTGGGGCTTAACCTGTACTAGGACAGGAGGAGAGAGCAGGCAGGCACTCTGGAGCAGAGGATGCAGGGGTAAAGGGAGACAAGGTCTGGGGTCAGGCAGTCAAGGAGTTCCTGGGTGGGGGTGAGGAGTACCCTGGGGAGGACACAGTTTTTTTCTACTTTGCCCTGAGATCTTGTCCTCGATTGCCTTCTGACAAAAGAAAGTAATCTGGGATGCAACACGTTATTTTCTATCTGATGGCACTTGCCCCTGGCTAACTGGCATATCTTTCCAGCGAAAGTCCTGGGAACTCACTGAGAAAACACTCCTGGAGCACCTGGGCTTAAAGGTATGGGGGTGTCCATCTCTCCTGAGCCGTATTAGTGGGGCACATCAGTTGTGCATTCCTGGAGTGGGCTACAGTTACCAATTCCAAAGCCATTCAGACTTAGAGAAAACTACAGTCAAGGAAGCAAAACAAGCAAACAAAAATGATGGCAAAAAGACTTGACGCTATCAATCTAGTTCAGATCAGAGGGAGGCTGACACCCAGCTGGATGGGAAATGACTCACATAAGGTCATGTGGCTCAGTCGTGTCTCTCATTTTATTCTGAATGATAGGAAAGAAAAAAGCTAATGGACCGTGGGGCTCAGCAAAAAAGGTTTGTTGTCAGACAGACCAGGGCTGCAATGCTCAGTGCCCGGCCAACTACACAGCCTTGGGTAAACTACTGAATCAGCTGGCCTTGAGCCTGACTGGAAAGGGTCAGGAAATGAGTATTGTTATTAATGTCTCTGGGCCTCAGTTTCCTCATCTGTAAAGTGGGCTTAAGAATACCCACTTTGGGGGAGGGTGGGATGAATTGGGAGATTGGGATTGACATGTGTACACTAATATGTATAAAATAGATAAATAATTTTAAAAAGAGAAAGAATACCCACTTTGTAGAATTCATGTGAGGCACACATGGCGGGGAGGGCGGGGGGGCGGTATAGCTGGTGTATTAAATTAAGACTATGCAGATGATGACCTGATGAATGAGGGGGCACAAGCCACCCACACAGGGTCAGCAGGGAGCTCCCCCGCCCCGCATCTGAACTCCTGCTCTGGGGAAGCAAAAACCCACGGGTCATTTCAACTGAAGGTGCTGTTTCAATACACTCACACAAAGGAGGTAAAGTAACAGGATTTATTATTATTAATGAGCAGTGGGGAGAGCAGTCCTCTGTTCCAGGTCATGAGCGAGCAGGATACGGCCAGCAGGGCAGCAAGCAAGCACTTGTTCCTTCTAAGGTGATTGGGGTGGAGGTCACTAACTTTTCACAGGCTCAACTCTAAGTGGTTATTTTAAAAGGTGACCAGGGCAAAGCAAAGCAGGAACTTGTGGTAGGAATCCTAAGCTCGGGTCTTTATCAAGATGTCCAGACTCTGGATGTGAGCAGGGCTGTCATACTATAAAATGCTTAGGCAGAAATCCAGCACATCTGTTTCTCATCACAATGAGGTGGTAGATTTAAACAGCCCAGTATGGCGCCTAGCATGCAGCTGGCTCTCAGTGAACATTTATTCCTATCCCTTTTCCATTCCCTGAGCCTCATGACGGGCTGCAGGAAGGATAGCAATGAATCGGTAAAGGAGAAGAGACGAGCACTGGGTCTCCAGATCAAACCAGCCATTGGGGGTGAAAGTGCTTTATCTCTCCCATGATCTGCAGAAGGAAGCAGCTTCAGAAATGAGCCCACCCAACAGTTCTTCCAGACACTAAAGTGTAACCCACTCATCTCCACTGAGCACCATCTTCCTGTGGCTCACCCACTCCTCACCAACACACTGAAGAAGAGCTGACCACCCAAATTTCCAGAAGGCCAGCTCATGTCCCTCTACCTATCTCCAGAGGCAGGGGTGAATCAAGACAAGAATCCAGAAGGGGAGCCTACCCAGACTCAACTCGGAGGCCTGTCTCAGAAGGGGCAGTGCTCCCCAACAGCTGAGTGGCCACCAAAATATGTGCTTTCAGTGAGTGATTCCTATTTCTCCAACAAAGATGGTCTTCCTGCTGTGAATGGACCAAGAAGCCATCCAATGGGATTCCTCTCTGTCCCATGTTTCAGCATGAACTTTCAACTGAAAGCAAGGTAAGGGCAAACATGGGGTCCTTTGTGCAGTAGACTTGGATATTGGCCTATAAAAGCCACTGGCCAACCAGAAGCAGAGCCTCCTGAAGGCCAGATGGGGCCAGCATGAGAGCCTGGGCCATCCCTTTCAAAGGAATTTTTATTCCTAAGTGGCAGGTGGTCAACTTGCCCAGTGGTCCTTGACATCTCTTGCCACTTCCAAGGACCTTGACTCAGGCTTCAATTTAGCTTGTATAGTGGAGTGAGTGTTAATGTGAGGGAGTACTCACTCCATCCTCCATGCCCATCCAAGCACCAGGTGGAGTTGACCCCACCTTCCATCCCAGGGATGGCATGGGACTTGGGGCTAGTCAGTCATAACATTCCATCCTCTTGGTTTTAGCAACTAGATACACCACTCAGAAAGCCAAGAAAGCCATCGAGTTGCAATGTGATTTCCACTGGGACTGCTGAGAATTAGGCAAGTTCATAATTATCGATTTGACTCTGGGAGAATACAAGCATGGAGGTACTCAGGGCCACAATATAGAGAGAGGAAGGTGAAGTTCACACAGAAGAGCATAGACTAGAGAAAAGAAGAGAAGGCAGCTGGTGACACTGTTTGAGTTCCTGGATCAAACCATGCCTGATTTATCCCTGGAATTTGTAGCTACATTAGCCAATACGTTCTCTCTATGATTTAGGCCAGTTTGAGTTGGTTCTGTGTCTTAAAACAGATACAGTTCTCACTAACATGTCTTCAGTTCTTGGGGCCCTCCTTTGATTTCCACTGTTGACATGGTTGAGTTTGGTCAGACTTTGCCTTCATGGGTCTCTGACTCGGGACTCAGCTTCCCTCTGGACTCTGCTCCTCGAACATGTTGCTTCCGGGGCCTTGGTTGGAAGCCTGACTTTGACTCCAAGAGCTCCAGAGCTCCGTCAGTCAGATGGCTCCAGTCTTCATGTGCCACTAGGTGTCCACCATCATGGAAAACCTACCCAATCCGTCTTCACTCTTCCAGCCCAGCAGTTGAGACTCTGAGCTCAGAGGCAGAGAACGGCGGGAGAAGTGTCACCACGTACCCAGAGGAAAAGGGTGAGACCAGTTTCTCCACATCCACCCAGCATTAGGACATCAGAGCCCTGCCCTCTGAGCCAGATTGGAAGAGGCCCATGAGACTGCCCATGATGTTTCTGGGTTATTCCAAGGCCCAGCCAAGTAGACACTCCTGTTGCCCACAGCCTGGTCAGCCTGAGCAGCCTGAACTCTCCCTCGGGGAGGCCATGAGCAGTCTTTATATGCTCATTCACTCTTGCAAATAAATGGTCACTGAAGAATGTCAGCTCAAATTTTCCCTACAGTGAACATGGCTAGAGAGCCCCACCCTCCTCCCAAACCTGTCTCTTCTACTGCTCTCCTTCTAGATATCAGAAACATGCATTCTAGGATTCTAGAACCTGAAGCAAGAGGAAATGGCATCCTCAACACTCTCCCCAGCCCTACTCAGAATCACCTACATCAGCAACAAGGAGCTCCAATGGGAACTGGATGATGGCGGAATTCACACTCTTGCAACTGCAGCAGGAAGGAAAGATGGTCACAACTCCTTTATAAAATGGACCGCAGCATTCAGAATCCTCGTGGAGCAGGGCAAGTACAAGCAGCCCAGGTCAAGGGTGACCAACACCCCGTGAAAACCATCCTCCATGTGGTGCCAAGTCACTGGGACTCCCAGGTCCTACAGCCTCTTCTTGTACAACAGCGAATGGTCCTGGAGAATATCATACTCACAGCTCACGATGCAAGCTTTGGGGAGCTGAGACACTACTTCATCATCTGCAATCAGGGGTGAGTTCGTCAAATCTAGAATGATGTTTGTCTCCAGATAGGCAGTTTCATCCAGGGGCGCATGCGGCACGTAGCCTCTCTTCTTAAACTTCTCTGGAATGTTTTCTGCACCCAACCACTTTCTGTACTTTTCCCAGACTTCGACAGGCAAGTGGGCTCCTTTTAATACGGTGCTTTTCCAGGAGGGGCTGATGTCCAGGTAACCACACCGACAGTAGAAGGCCAAATTCTGCCTGAGCAGTGGAACATTCTTGTTCTGCTGATAAGAAGGAGGCTGGAAATCCAGGGCTTGGAGAGCGACGTAGATCAGGATCTGAGCACGGATCTTGGGGAGATCAGAACTGTCCACAAGGTTTGACAAACTATTGTTGCCACGCCCCCACCCACACTGTCACCACAGACCACGACCCGGGCTGGATCTGCCCCATATGTATTCAAGGACTTCAAGAAGTGGATGGTAGCCACCATGGAGTCTCTTACTATCACCAGAAACCTATGCTTGAGCATCCTGTGATATCGGAAAAGGAAGTAAGGAACACAGTTTCCTCTCACCACAGAGCCAAAAACACCTGTGTCTAACATTCTTCAGCCCAGATTTCTTCCATTAATTTCTTTTTCTGAAGCCTGGGCAGGTGACGTTAAGGTAGAAAGCTTAAACTAGGTGACAAACATAAAGCCTTCAGTGCCGGGCACATAGGCTCAGAAAGTGGTATGCTATTCCCACTGTCTCAATGCCAACTGGGGGGACAGTCTGTGACCACACGAGCCCTGACATCCACCTAATGGTCAACAGCTTAGCTATCGCCAACATGATCCCCAGCTTTCTGAACCTACCTGATGCTGCTTCCCTGACTCACACCTGTTTTTATTCTTTTATAAGGCTTGCTTGGGTGTAGATTCTAAGTAATCCTGCCATGCTCACAAGTTTTGTGGGAGGATCTTGAAGACTTAAATACCAGAAGGGGCTAGCAGCTAACATACGGTCCCTCCAGATCAGCCACGCCCACTCCAGACCATGGCTCCATGTTCATGCGGCTACGCCAGCTTGGCAGTGCTAGACCGCCTCATCTTTCAAGAGATTCCAGAAATCTGGGGTTGGCAAGAAATTTCACCATTTTAAATGCTGACCTCACTTTTTTTTTTAATTTAATTTTTTTAAGAAAAGGAAATTCTTTATGGACTCAACAAATCTCCTGTCAGGCATTTCTATTCTGATGCTCCCTGTTCTAAGATACCCTAGGTTCAGGCTGGGACAACAATGCTTTCAACTCTGAAGCGCCATCTCCCCTGGAGTCATAAAATAACTTTCTTGCAGGGATTTGCTAGTATATTCTACTGATGATCTCTTGGCTCAGCACAACCAGAACGGTAAGGCATATAGTGGCCAAAAACTGGGTCAAGATTTCCATCCCATTGCAGAAATGGTTTTGGAGGCAAGAATTGTAAAGTGGAGAGTTTCTCCAGGTCTCTCTCTCTCATCCAGGACTGACTTACTTACTCCACTGGCTGTATTTTTTACTTACTCCACTGGCTGTATTCCCACCAAGACGTTGGCAGTGGATATTTCTTTATGGCATGTTGCATTTAAATGAAACTTCAGGAAGTGCTTGATCAGGAGGAAGCACCCTGGCCCTGGTGACGATGTGTCAGGCAGCAGGGCAGGAGGGCGAGCCCACACCACTATGGTGTTCAGTATGCTCTCACATGTGTCCAGTTTGCCTGATGTGGAGACCCAGGGAGGGCCCGTCCCAGGTCTCTCCTGCCCCTTCAAGGTTCTAGATTGTGTGGTGACACTCCCAGATTGGTTAAGAGAGAGAGTGGCTTTTTAATTTTTCCTGCTTCCTTCTGTGGCTCTCACCAGGGTGGACCTCCCTCTTGGGAGCACTTGGAAATGATGTAGCAGTGTTTGAAGTTGTCGGGCTTACGGCACAGGGCACTGTGGACATTTAGTGGAGGGAGGTGCTAAGAGTTCGGAATGTGCAGGGCTGTTCCGCTCAATGAAGAGTGTTCCACCCAGATGTGCACTGGTTGTGAAGCTCTGCACTGTATTTGCTTCACGAAGACCACCCCCCAACCCCGTCCAGTTTCCAGATGATGCAGTGCTCAAAAGGCATCCTTTAAACATACCTAAGGGCCACCCGCAGGAAGGAGTGCCCCATCTCTGCCTCTCCCTGTCTCTCCCTTCCTCTCCCTCTTCCTTGCCCTCCTGCTCACTGGCTTCTCCCACCCCATCCCCTGCTCCTGCTGTCCCTCCCCCTCCAGCCTCCCTCCCCATCATTGCCCTGGCACTCCAGGAATCCCAGCACCTCCCCGTCTTCCCCTTACTCACCCAACTGCTAGAACCACTGAGTCACTCTCTTTGCACAAATGACAGCATAAGCCATGGTGAGTTTCTAGAAAATGAAAGGTTTGAAACATTCAAGCTAGGAAGGCTAGTGGGTTTCCTTTGCCAGCCATCCTCAACTGCCCCTTCTCACTAACAACCATGACAGACGGAGTGCCTAGGTTGATTCTAACAAGGTTTTGCTGACTCTCCTCTAGCTCTCAGCAGCCTTCCTCTCTCAACCTTCTCACTAGCTCTCCTCTGTGGCACTGTCTCAACAACTTTCTCTGACTCACCCCCCCACAAACCCCATCAATTCTACAATTCATTCACAGCATCTGAGAAGCTGTCTGGCCATGGAGCACAGTGGTTCAGGGGGTGAGCTCTGGATTCAGACCCAAGTTCAAATCCCAAATTTGCCTCCTTTTAGCTTGACCTGAAGTGGTAGGGGGCAAGTCCCTTCACCTCCCTGGGGTTCAATTTCCTCTTCTGCAAAATGGGAATAAAGACAGTGATAGGGCTGTTGGGGGCTTAGATGAGATCCTACATATACACGGCTTCCACAGTATCTGCCATGTAAATATTAATATTAATAAATATCAACCAATAAATATTGGCTATTACTATCATTGATAAGGCAGACCAAATCAAAACCGTGGTCGCATTAAATCCCTTATTCTCAAAGACTACACGACCCTGGCATTCCACAGATTAGAAAGCACTATATAAAGGTGGTTTTTCTCCCTAATTCATGATGGAAAAAAGTTAAAACAATAACATTGTCTCAATTTTGCATTTTTTCCCTCATTAATTTTTCTCAACTCTTTGTTGAGAAAAAAAAAAAGAGTTGAGAAAAACTGTCTGTCTGTACCAGAATTTGTCTTAATCAATAGCTACTGTGAAACACAATTGTGTGTTTAATTATTTTTATTTCTTTTGAAATCCTTATTTCCAGCTAAATAGAGGTGGTGGTCACACAACATTTGAATGTACTGAATGCCACTGAACTGTACACTTTAAAATGGTTAATTTTATGTTACGTGAATTGTATATATTTATATACATATATACACACACACACACATATATATACACACAGACACATACATAGATACACATACACAGGCATATATATACATAGGTACTATATATATATACATAGGTACTATATATATCTATATCCTTACCTCCAGAAAGTGGTCAATACACTCCATATCTTAGCCTGAATGATCTGGGCCCCACTAACTGTCCTGGTCATAATAGCAGCTTTGAGACCTTGGGGAGATGACGGGAGCGCCACCGCCCACTGGAAGGTGGGTGTCCACCCAGCTCCGCTCTGAGAAGATCACACTCCGGGCAGGGGGCGGGGTGGTCTGAGGGAAGGACTCTTACTCAAGCTCCCTACGATGCCCCCGCCGCCTTGCAGAACACGATGCCAGGCCTGCGGGTGCTTGAGGACGCCTTGGGCTGGTACAGCTTCACAGGGATCGTCCCGTACCAGAGGTCCTTGACTAGCCCATCCGGATCCTTCTTGAGCGGCGCCAGATCGTGAATGAAACGGACAAACTGGGGCATAGAACAGATTCTCAGTTTCTCAAAAATCGTCCCCTGTTGGTGAGAGAAGAGGAAATGGGGCGGGGAGGGTTTCAGCGTGTGCCGTGCCGGAGCCCTGCCACCGCGGCACCCTCCTCAGAGCGGCTGGAGGGCAGACTGGACCGCAGCCCTGCAGGTCCCCCCGCTGTGCCTCCATCACGCCTGCAGGAAATCTGCCCCCGCCCAGGCCCACGCTGTCCCAGCACCAGCCCCTCTCCATCCTCTCTCCCCAGACAATGGACACCCAGCCCCACAAACCAGGTTTCTGGCCGCCCCTCGAGGGTCCCTCTAACCTGGAACGCCTCCCACCTCAGCCTGGGCGGGACGTCTCTTCCCAGGGGGGCCCTCTGGACCGCCCTAGTCATCATGGCCATCCTGAGCATTTGCTGCTATTTTTAAGACGTGATGACTGCATTGTGGTTATGTTTTTTAAAAGGGATGGGGAGACAGTTCTTATTTTTTAGAGATACCTACAGAAATATTTTTAGATAAAATAATACCATGTCCAGGATCCACTCGTGAGAAAATGGGAATGAGGGTAAATGTGGGAGCACAGATGAAATGAGATTGGCTGGGAGTCAATAATCACGAATGCTATGGGTTGGGTGCCTGGGGCTTCTTTATATTATTCTGTCTCCTTTGAGTTATGTCTGTAAGTTTGCATGATAAAAAATAAATATAAGCAAGTAATGTGGGCTCTTCCCCAGGCACTCTCTTTCCGGTGGTTCCTCACTTTTCCTGTACCAAGGCCATTTTGGCTTTTAGTGAAGCTCGTGGACCTTTTCACAGAATACCTTTGAATACATAAAATAAAATACATAGGATTATTACATTTTACTGAAATATGGTTATCAAAATACTAGAGTAAATGTATGCTGTAATAGTATACCTTATATGCTTCCTTATTAGCACACTAAATAGAAGATCTAGTGGCTGGTCTAATACTATCATAATTTCAAAGGAATGAGGCACATATGCGATTTTTTGCAATCTCTGCAGTAGCTCTAATATGCTCTGAAGATATCCGTGATTCCTCTTGGTGACAAAGTAGAGGGTTCTGCTATCCCAGTGGTAGTTTGTCCCCTTCATGCATAATGGAAGGAAATAATACTACATTTGCATTAGAGGTTAATGAAAATGGGGCAGTTTCCACCCCATCCAAATTCATGGGCTCTTTGCATTCTGTTACCCTTGGGAGGTTCTAGGAACCCCAGGTTAAGAAGCGCTACTGCACTCTACTGCCCTGTTTTACTCTCCTCACAGCACCTGCCACTTGGTCACTTGGTTTATTTGTAGTGAGTTTGCTTATTTATTGCTGCCTCCTCACCTCCCACTGCCATGAGTGTCCAAACTCCCTGCAGGCCGACTCTGTCTGGGACTTTATTTCTCTTGCCCATCACTGATCCTCCGAGCTGGAAAGGGAGAATGACACACAGCAGTTACACAACACAACTTTGTAGAAAAAAACAAATCAAAAAAATAGCAATAAGGCTACTATTTATGAACGGCTTACTCTGTGCCAGGCATGTAAAGCCCACTCTGGATAGATTAACTCATTGCATCCCCACCAAATGCTCTGAAGTGGGGTCTCTTACTTTCCCTGATTTTGCAGATGAGGAAACTGAGTCACTATATTTGGAAACCTGGAGTGTAGACTATGAGAGTCAAGGCCAGAAAAACCACAGGACTGAACCATCCCATCTTGTAAAAGCTGACCCTGCAGGTAAGAAAACTGGTTCCTGGGTTCTCCCTCAAGGTCTGCAGTGAGAACAGGTGCTTGCACTCACTTTTCATGAAGTAAGAGACTTAAGAAACATATTTTCTAGGGCTTCCCTGTTGGCGCAGTGGTTGAGAATCTGCCTGCCAATGCAGGGGACGCGGGTTCAAGCCCTGGTCTGGGAAGATCCCACATGCCGCGGAGCAACTGGGCCCATGAGCCACAATTACTGAGCCTGCGCGTCTGGAGCCTGTGCTCCGCAACAAGAGAGGCCGCGACAGTGAGAGGCCCGCGCACCGCGATGAAGAGTGGCCCCCGCTCGCCGCAACTAGAGAAACCCCTCGCACATAAACGAAGACCCAACACAGCCAAAAATAAATAAATAAATAAATAAATTTTTTAAAGAAGAAAAGATGACTACTATCTTTAAAAAAAATAAAGAAACATATTTTCTATATTCAGTCTCTGTCAGCCCTTCTGGAAAAGTACAGTGGATCCTTATTGGCAACATTTACTCGATCCTCACCATGATCTCCTTCCAAGGATCTGATTAAATTACACACACCAGCAGCAATGAGCGGGATCTGACTATAGGACAGAAACAGTTTTCCATCTCTCAAAAGCAGCAAAATATTTCTCTAAAAAGTCACATTCTGTAGTTTTGCTCATCTGTCCTAATTTACCCATCTGCTACATTTCTTTATTGTGTTGTTGGCTGCTTCTAGGTAGCAGGTAGGTAGTAACAAGGGCCCTGTGAAGATTATTCCTATCGTCACAGCTTCACAGAGTGGTGGGTGCCGTGAAGAAAGTAAGACAGGAGGCAGGATGGAATTTCTCTGTTACCCGAGAAAGTGAATCATTTTTTGAATGTTGTGGCTCTTAGCCCAGTCCAGCTTGAGAAACACCAGGAAGAGGTTAAGGACCATGTTACCCGATAGGAATTACTCAGATCTGAAATATGCTGTCAGCCTCCACCACCGTGATACGACTATTAATTCAACTAGAAGATTCTGGCGCGTGTTTCCCCAACTCCCTCCTTAATCCTCAGAAAGAGCAGACAAATAAAACACAAAACTCACCCGTGTCGCCAACAGCTGGAAGAAGCAACGGAGGACCTGAAGTTTCACGGGGTGGCCAACGGCTGCAGGGATGTCTGCAGTGAGGAAATGGTTGCCGACAGCCCACAGCCCAACCCCCACGGAGAACACGCAGGCTGTAGCAAGGACCAGAAGCAGGAGGGAGAACATCTTGCTGATTCCACCACGGGAGAGGCCTGTGCTCAGGAGGCTGTGCTCAGGACAGGCTATTTCGGACTCGGATGGGAGCCAGCAGACCTCCTCCACTTATACATCACAACCTGCCCTCACCGCCTCCCCATGTCCTGCAAGCACTGGTCCAGCCAGGTGACTCACAGACTCAGGTGAGGGTCTGGTTCCAGGACAGGGCCCGTGTGGAGGAGAAAGTGGCTCGTGCAACCTGCTGCAGCTGGAAAGGAGAGCTCCGAAGTCTGAGCTTGCATCCTGGAATTGCTACTAGAAATGGCCTTGGATAAGTCACTGTGGACCTCACAAACACTATTCCCTCCACCAGCCCTGTGACCTCATCACCACCTCCTAATTCCACTCTGGTTGAACTTACTGTTCCTCAGCCTGCCAAGGAGGCCCCAGGGCCTAGGCACTTACAGTTCCCTGCACAACATTCTTCCCTGAGACGTCAGCTCACTTCAACCCCAACCCTACTGCGACTCTGCAACTCTGCTCAAATGTCACCTTCTGAGTGAGGCCATCCCTGGCCACCTCATTTAACACTGTAAGTCCCCACAAGCCTTCCTATACCCACCCTGGTCCCACCTGCATACTCCGTCTCTGTGGCCTTTATCATTGCCTGAGATACCACGTGCTTCACTTGTTCACTTACTGCCTTGAACGTAACCTCTGTGAGGACAGGAATTTTTGTTTTCTTACTTGCTTTGTCCTCAAAGGCTAGATCAGGGTTTGGTACATAGTAGGTGCTCAGCAATGTCTACTGAATGAAGGAATGAACAAACAGGCTTTGTCCTTTTCATCATAAAGCAGAAAAAAAAAAAAAACTGAGCTCACCTGCCTTTCCAGGTTGGGTCAGAGATTGATATCAGTGTTCCAAGTCTTCCCTGACAACAAAGTCCCTCATTCTCTGTAATAATGATGATGTCTACTATCTTTCTCACCTCCCCACCGTGGTGTCAGGGCAGCGGTTTTTACACAGGGGGATTTTACCCACCAGGACACATCCGGAGACATTTTTGGTTGTCACAACTCCATGGGGGCAGGGGCTGGCACCGGCATCTCGCCGGTCGAAGCCAGAGATGTTGGGAAGCATCGTACAGCGCACAGGATGGTCCCCAGAACAAGGAATTATCTGGTCCAATGTATCAATAGTGACGAGGTTGAAAAACCCTGAGTTAGTAAGACTTGGATTTGAATCCTGCCAAATGCCAGCATTCTGATCATGAGCAAGTTATACTCTCTCATCCCCCAGTTCCAAATCTGTAAAATGGGGTGGATAATAATAGTAACCCCATAGGGTTGTTGGGTGCATCAAAGGCACCGTGTCTGTAAGCATCTAGCCAGAGTCTGGGTGTGGGAACACTTAATAGATGTCAGGGAGCAAGGCCAAGACATTTCTATGTGTTCTCCAAACCCCTTCACTCCCCTTGTGGAGGGAAAGGCACACAGGTGATAATTCTTAATCTAGCCCCTGCTGCTTCTGGGGTGACCACATGATGTGTTCTGGCCAGGGGCTGTGAGTCACCATGCTGCCGCCACTTCCAAGCCTGGCATTAGAATGTTCATGCGATCCTTCATGCTCGCTCTCTCCAGAAAGGAGGGACTCTTGATGGCTAAACTTCACAGTGGCAGAGCCTGGATCTCCGTGTCAGTCCTGGAGGTGAGATGCCAGAAAGGGGACCCAGCAGGAGCACCTATCAGGTGTTGCCTGATGGGGTATGCAGGTTGGTGGTGTTAACCTACTAAGATACAGGATCATTTGTCACGGCTACTAGCCTCTCCTGGGTCATATTGCTGCAGTGGCAACATAAAAGCTGGGAAGGACTTCTGCAACGCCAAAGTCTAAATTTACTTTAATTCTGCGTAACTCTTGCTTATTTCCTTGCGCTTTTATCCTTCGACTGCAAGACACTGAACTCACTCCCAGGAAAGCCACTGATCCTGACACCTGAACCCTGCATCCACCGCCATCTGAGGTGAGCAGTGAAGGAACCCAGACTGGCAGACACCCAGGCACTCTTCCACCTCTGCTTCTGACCTAGCACGATAAGATGGGCAATTTACTCACCCCCTCTCTGCTGGCAGCTTCTTCACTTATAAAGCAAAGCTGGGGTCCCAGCTCTGTGTCCAGTGCTGAGCCAAACCCTCTGCATGTGTTAATACATTTAGCTCTCCCATCAACGCTTTATTTAGGTAGACTCTCTTCTTGTCCCCATTTTATGGAAAAGGAAACTCAGCCTCTGTGAGGCTAAGTAGCTTCCCAAGGTCACAAAACTCATAAACCTG
This sequence comes from Eschrichtius robustus, assembly GCF_028021215.1. Lineage (NCBI taxonomy): Eukaryota > Metazoa > Chordata > Mammalia > Artiodactyla > Eschrichtiidae > Eschrichtius > Eschrichtius robustus. Next base: position 10,127,366 of record NC_090826.1, on the reverse strand, counting down.
AGTTGTAGGGGAGCCTCATAACCAAGCAAGGTTCTTCTCAGGCCCTTAATTTGAGCGCTGCCAAAATTTCAAGGAATAAAGAAAACGCTCAGCAGACCTTACCTACGCCTCAACCAGTCTCCCATCCAGCCGCTGCGGAAACGTGGCTGAACAGCAACGGACTCAGCAGGAACTCCCAGCTCATTGCGTAACCGGCAGCCACGTTAAAAATCTGTCAGGGCTTCCCTGGTGGCGCAGTGGTTCAGAATCTGCCTGCCAGTGCAGGGGACACGGGTTCGAGCCCTGGTCTGGGAAGATCCCACGTGCCACGGAGCAACTGGGCCCGTGAGCCACAATTACTGAGCCTGCGCGTCTGGAGCCTGTGCTCCGCAACGAGAGGCCGCGATAGTGAGAGGTGCGGCGCGCGCACCGCGATGAAGAGTGGCCCCCGCTTGCCACAACTAGAGAAAGTCCTCGCACAGAAACGAAGACCCAACACAGCCATAAATAAATAAATAAATAAATAAATTTAAAAAAAAAAACCTGTCAGGCCTAAGATTTATTACTTTATGACAAAGGTAAAGAAGTCTATCAGCTATTCAGACTTACCGATTTTTTTAAAACATCCTTTTTTTTTTAAATTCTGCAAGTAGTATGCATTCATTTTGGTGTATCACCATACTGATTTCTTTCCACACTAGCAGCGGGGTCCCTTGCCCGTAGGATAGAGCTGTGTCAGGCATTTAAATAATACTTTCTGGATTTTTGTGATGTTGATGGTATTTTCACCTTTTAAAAATTTGTAGTTTTCCCATAATTCGAAAAGAGACATGTACCACAATGTTCGTTGCAGCACTATTTACAATCGCCAGGACATGGAAGCAACCTAAGTGTCCATCGACAGATGAATGGATAAAGATGTGGCACATATATACAATGGAATATTACTCAGCCATAAAAAGAAACAAAACTGAGTTATTTGTAGTGAGGTGGATGGACCTAGAGTCTGTCATACAGAGTGAAGTAAGTCAGAAAGAGGAAAACAAATACCGTATGCTGACACATATATATGGAATCTAAAAAAAAAAAAAAAGGTTCTGAAGAACCTAGGGGCAGGACAGGAATAAAGATGCAGACGTAGAGAATGGATTTGAGGACACAGGAGGGGGAAGGGTAAGCTGGGACGAAGTGAGAGAGTGGCATGGACATATACACACTACCAAATGTAAAATAGATAGCTAGTGGGAAGCAGCCACATAGCACCAGGGAGATCAGCTCAGTGCTTTGTGACCACCTAGAGGGGTGGGATAGGGAGATGTAAGAGGGAGGAGATATGGGGATATATGTATATGTATAGCTGATTCACTTTGTTATACAGCAGCAACTAACATACCATTGTAAAGCAATTATACTCCAATCAAGATATTAAAAACAAACAAACAAAAAAAAAACCTTCCTGTACTTCAGCTGATTTTCTTGTATTATCTTTTCTCTGAGGTATTGGATACGAAATTAGTTAAAAGAGTGTTTACTGTTACATGAATATTAAGTAGTATCGTCTTTATACATTGGTACTAAATAGGCTATGAAAAACCTCAGCTGGGAACATGCTTGTCAAGCAACCAAAAATTTTTCACCATTGTGTACGTGGCCTTAAATGACTGTGAAAGCACCATGAGTATGGATTTCAATAAATAATTCTATCAAGAATCCATGAATAACGAGGATGGACTATGTTTGCTTCAACCTCGTGTTACTGTTATTGAGTAAGTGCTTCTCTTTCCTGATAAGTTATAATCTCCTCAAGAGAAAGAGCTATGTTTTATTCATCTCTATGCTTCCCCCACAACTAGCCCAATGCCTTTCTCATTTAAAAAAAAAATTTGCTAATTGTGTCTTTTTTAAATTAATTTTTATTGGAGTATAGTTGATTTACAATGTTGTGTTATTTTCTGCTGTACAGCAAAGTGAATCACACATATACATACATACACTCTTTTTTAGATTCTATTCCCATATAGGTAGAGTTCCCTGTACTATACAGTAGGTTCTTATTAGTTATCTATTTTATATATAGTAGTGTGTATATGTCAATCCCAATCTCCCAATTTATCCCCCCGCCTTTTCCTCCTTGGTAACCATAAGTTTCTTTTCTACATCTGTGACTCTATTTCTGTTTTGTAAATAGGTTCATTTGTACCATTTTTCTTAGATTCCACATATAAGCGATATCATAGGATATTTGTCTTTCTCTGTCTGACTTACTTCACTTAGTATGACAATCTCTAGGTCCATCCATGTTGCTGCAAATGGCATTATTTCATTCTTTTTTTATGGCTGATTAATATTCCATTGCACATATGTACCACATCTTCTTTATCCATTCCTCCATCGGTGGACATTTAGGTTGCTTCCATGTCCTGGCTATTGTAAATAGTGCTGCAGTGAACACTGGGGTACAAGTATCCTTTCGAATTATCGTTTTCTCTGGATATATGCCCAAGAATGAGATTGCTGGATCATATGGTAGCTCTATTTTTAGTTTTTAAGGAACCTCCATACTGTTCTGCATAGTGGCTGTATCAATTTACATTCCCACCAACAGTGCAAGAGGGTTCCCTTTTCTCCACACCCTCTCCAGCATTTGTTGTTTGTAGATTTTGATGATGCCCATTCTAACTGGTGTGAGGTGCTACCTCATTGTAGTTTTGATTTGCATTTCTCTAATAATTAGTTCTGTTGAGCATCTTTTCATGTGCCTCTTAGCCATCTGTATGTCTTCTTTGGAGAAATGTCTATTTAGATCTTCTGCCCATTGTTTGATTGGGTTGCTTGTTTTTTTTTATATTGAGCTGCATGAGCTGTTTGTATATTTTGGAGATTAATCCCTTGTCAGTCGCTTTGTTTACAAATATTTTCTACCATTCTGTAAGTTGTCTTTTCATTTTGTTTACAGTCTCCTTTGCTGTGAAAAAGCTTTTAAGTTTAATTAGGTCTCATTTGTTTATTCTTGGTTTTATTTTCATTACTCTTGGAGGTGGATCAAAAAAGATCTTGCTGTGATTTATGTCAGAGAGTGTTCTGCCAATGTTTTCCTCTAAGGGTTTTATAATATCCAGTCTTACATTTAGGTCTTTAATCCATTTTGAGTTTATTCTTGTGTATGGTGTTAGAGAATGTTCTGATTTCATTCTTTTACATGTAGCTGTCCAGTTTTCCCACCACCACTTATTGAAGAGACTGTCTTTTCTCCATTGTATATTCTTGCCTCCTTTGTCATAGATCAGGTGACCATAAATGTGTGGGTTTATCTCTGGATTTTCTATCCTGTTCCATTGATCTATATTTCTGTTTTTGTGCCAGTACCATACTATTTTGATGACTGTAGCTTTGTAGTATAGTCTGAAGTCAGGGAGCTTAATTCCTCCAGCTCCATTTTTCTTTCTCAAGATTGCTTTGGCTAGTCAGGGTCTTTTGTGTCTCCATACGGATTTTAAGATTTCTTGGTTCTAGTTCTGTGAAAAATGCTATTGGTAATTTGATAGGGATTGCACTTAATTTGTAGATTACTTTGGGTAGTATAGTCATTTTCACAATATTGTTTCTTCCAATCCAAGGACATGGTATATCTCTCCCATCTGTTTGTGTCATCTTTGATTTCTTTCATCAGTATCTTATAGTTTTCTGAGTACAGGTCTTTTGTCTCCTTAGTTAGGTTTATTCCTAGGTATTTTATTCTTTTTGATGTAATGGTAAATGGAATTGTTTCCTTAATTTCTCTTTCTGATCTTTCGTTGTTAGTGTATAGGAATGCCAGAGATTTCTGTGTATTAATTTTGTATCCTGCAACTTTACAAAATTCACTGATGAGCTCTAGTATCTTTCTGGTAGTACCTTTAGGATTTCCTATGTATAGTATCATGTCATCTGCAAACAGTGACCGTTTTACTTCTCTTCCAATTTGAATTCCTTTTATTTCTTTTTCTTCTCTGATTGCCATGGCTAGGACTTCCAAAACTATGTTGAATAAAAGTGGAGAGAGTCAACATCCTTGTTTTGCTCCTGATCTTAGAGGAAATGCCAATTGTGTCTTAACAGCACCATTAGTGCATAAAACTAAACCAGAGGATTGAGAGTGGTAAGCACAGTGAAAATGTTTATAACCAGCCAAACAATGCAAACTTATTGAAGTACCTGACCAGTAAAATGGTTTCCTCAATTACTATGAAGTTTTAGAGGACTTCCCATGTAAGGATAATCTTTTCCAAAAGGACTTTATCAACAGAAGAGGCAGTAGCCTGTCTGTAAGGGAAGGCTTCTCAGTCCAGTGTGAAAACGTACAGATGATGACTAAAACATACTTATATCCAAGAGATGGAGGAAGTTGTATGAAATCCTTTTGCCAGACTGTGAATGGTTCATTAAGCAGTTTTAAATGTCCAGGAGCAGTAGGAACAGGCTTCCCCAGGTTGTATTGTTGGACAAGTGGGACAAGTGAGGTAGGCAATTTTGCAGCCTTTTTAATACTCCCTCAGCAATATTGACTCATGAATGCTATCATTTTGTCAGTAGGCCAATTGTTTAATACAGGTACAGTGGTGAGGAGTGGGAATTTTAGAGTCTCCAGTTAGGACTGGGTTATTTGGTCCAAATCTGAGTTTTCTCTTTTTAATCAAACAAACAATTGAATTTCCAATCTTGTTTTTCCTTTTCTCAGGCCACTTGTTGGGCTTCTCTAGCCAGTTTTTCTAAGTTATCTTTTGGGGAGATATCCCTTTGTACCATGACAGAGGTTTGCCTGCTGTTGGTCCCTTTAAGGACAGCATTCCTTGTGGAAATATCAGCAAGTTGTTTCCCTTAGCTTCCAGAGACTCAAGTTTAAAACTCCCCAGAATCTTGATAATGGCTAAAGCAGTCAGTAAAATATTGCATCTAATAATTCCTGAACAAAGAAGTCACTTTTAATTTTATTTCTGCTGGAAGTAAGGAAACCATATTGTTTCCACAACATTCCAAAATCATGAGCTACTCCAAAACCATAACTACTATCAGTATAAATATTGGCAGTTTTATCCTTGGCTAAAGTACAAGCCTGTGTAACAGTGTGTAATTCAGCTTGTTGGGCTTAAGCAGCCATAGGTAAAGATGCTGCCTCAACAACATCAAAAGGAGCTGTAATAGCATCCCTAGCACAATACCGTCACCTTTAAATAAGAACCATCAGTGAACCATGAGAACTCAGTGTTACCCATAGAAGCTTCTTGTAGATCACCACGAGGAGTCAGAATGTGATCCACCAGCATCAAGCAGTTGTGAGGGACTTCCTCAGTGACAGAGGGGAGAAGAGTAGCAGGGTTAAGGTTATTACAACGTACAAGAGTTATGTGAGGGGGCTTCCCTGGTGGCGCAGTGGTTGAGAGTCTGCCTGCCAATGCAGGGGACACGGGTTCGAGCCCTGGTCTGGGAGGATTCCACATGCCGCGGAGCAACTAGGCCCGTGAGCCGCAACTACTGAGCCTGCGCGTCTGGAGCCTGTGCTCCGCAACAAGAGAGGCCGCGATGGTGAGAGGCCCGCGCACCGTGATGAAGAGTGGCCCCTGCTTGCCGCAACTAGAGAAAGCCCTCGCACAGAAATGAGGACCCAACATAGCAATCAATCAATCAATCAATCAGTAAATCTTTAAAAAAGAAAAAAAAAAGAGTTATGTGAGGAGCAGTTAACAAAAGGACTTCATAGGAGGTGAGGAGGCTGAAAGAGAAATGTTGAGTGTGATGGCAATTCTGGAGAGCTTCTAATGCATGAGGTACGAAAATGGTTAAAGGGAATCCCACAACAATTTTCTCCATGGTCCTAACCAAAAGCACAGTGGCTATGATGGCTCCAAGGCAAGGGGTATCCCAGTGCCACAGGGTCCAGTTGCTCGCTATGATACCATATGGGTCTGTGATGGTCTCCATGTTTTGGGGTGAGTACTCCAAGGGCATTCCCTTCCTTTTTTTTTTTTTTAAATATACAGGATAGCCCATTCTAAAGGCTCAGACCTTTATTTGTTTATTTATTTTATAAATTTATTTATTTATTTTTGGCTGCATTGGGTCTTCGTTGCTGTGCACGGGCTTTCTCTAGTTGTGGTGAGTGGGGGCTACTCTTCGTTGTGGTGTGTGGGCTTCTCATTGTGGTGGCTTCTCTTGTTTTGGAGCACGGGCTCTAGGGCGTGTGGGTTTCAGTAGTTGTAGCACACGGGCTCAGTAGTTGTGGCTCGCGGGCTCTAGAGCACAGGCTCAGTAGTTGTGGTGCACAGGCTTAGTTGCTCCGCATCATGTGGGATCTTCCCAGACCAGGGAACGAACTTGTGTCCCTTGCATTGTCAGGCAGATTCTTAACCTCTGTGTCACCAGGGAAGTCCTCCCTTCCTTTTTATATACAAAAAGGAAAAGGGAATCTGATAATTGGGATGCCAAAGGGCAGGTGGGTTCATCAAACTTTCCTTTAAGACCTTGAAAGCTATGTTGTCTGGTTTTCCCATTAAAAAATAAGTTGGGGTTGTTATTCTTTAGTAAAACATTCAAAGTTTTGACCATGAGAGAAATTTGGGATACAATTTCAGCAATAACCAACCAGCCCAAGAAAATCTCACAATTGGTGCTTAGTTTTGGATTTGGGGGAACTTAAAACACCATGAAGTCTGTCTGGATCTAGGTGTATCTGTTGTTCTGATATCATAAACCTTAAATGTTGAACCTGGCTTTGGTCAAGCTGCAATTTTCCTTTGGCGACCTTATATCTCTTTATGGCTAAAAGCTTTAGCAAGCGGATGCTGTCTTCCTGTGAGGAAGCTTGAGAAGAAGAAAAAAAGAAAGAAACCATCCACATATTGCAATAGCACAGAACTCCTAAGGAGGTTTATATCATAGGTCAGCCTTCAGGATTTGTGAGAAATAAGGACTCTCAGTAAAACCCTGAGGCATTACTGTCCAGGTGCATTGCTGTCTATGCCAGGTGAAGGCAAAAATGTATTGGCTAACCTTATCAACTGGAATAGGAAAGGATGTACTGCATAAATCAATTATAGTAAAGAATTTGCTTCCAGTAGGAATAGATGTCAGTAGTGTCGGGGAGGTAGGAACGACAGGGTTTCAAGTGATAACAATGATGTTTATTGAGTGGAGGTCCCTGAAAAACCTCCATCCTTGGTCCTTAAGTTTCTCACCAGTAAAATAGGAATCTTACAGGGAATAGTGCAAAATAATAAGACCTTGAGAGTTGTAATAAATTATGGATGTTAGGATTTGAAGTGCTCCTTATGTATTGGGTATTGATTAATTCTGGAAAGAGGTTTGAAGAGATCTTTTTGAATTTTTATGGGAGATATGCTGTGCATTGTGCCAAAGTCAGTTGGAGATTTTGCCTTGGTAGCTGATGCACTAGGGACAAATGAGCAGTGTTTCCAGAATCAGCTCTAGTACCGTCAGAGACAGCAAATAAAAGATATCAAAGTGTCATTTAATTTACCTGGTTGGATGCTTTTATGACTACTGTCAATTTCTAGAATTATTCCCCCCTTTGGGGAGAAAGAAATGTGGGCATGGTACTTCTCTAAGAAGTCTTGGCCTTATAAATGGAAAGTTGTAGAAGAACTAAGGAGAAAAGGGTGTGCATCTCTCAAAGGGCTAAACCAAAGGGAATAGGTTCAGAGACAGGAACCTCTTCAGATTTATTAGAGATCTCCACTATTTGAACTCTTTTAGGACTCCATGGCAGGGACTGTTTTATAGTAGTGTGGTTGAGCACTGAGAGTGTGGCTCTACTGTCAGTTAGGACTGGAAGAGATTCATCTTCAACTTGGAGAAATGTTCTCCAGGCTGATTAAGATGAAGGACTGGAAAGAGCCCCTGTAGTTCCTCAGAGCCCCATTATTGAGAACTGGGAGGACATTGGAAAGTCCGGTTAGAAGACTGAAAGTGCCTGAAGCACTTGAATTTATAACAATCTCTTTTCCAATGCCCTGGCTCTTTGCAATAATAGCAGAAACTAGAAGCCTTTGGGTTTGGGGAGGGGGGGGTGGCTTCATTTGCTGGTGTTGAAGATTAAGAATTTTGGTAGTCTTCCTTTGAGGTGATTCATCTAGAATGAGAGAGAGCTGGTTTGACAAATTAACTAAACCTGGTATGGACATAGTTTCCATTCCATCCTGATCCTTTTTACTAGAAGGAAAAGGTCCCAGTTCAGCACATCAATAAACACAGGGTTAAAAGCTATCCAGGTGGAATCAATATCTGAAGGAAGACAAGATTTTTAAAATAATCTGACATCCATTGTAATAGTCATGAACGGGTTCATCAGATTTTTATGAGGAAGTCTAAATCTGGTTTCAATCCACAGGCTTTGGAAAATCCCCAGGAATTTCCCAGTGAAGTTGCCTAGCAATTCCCTGAGTCTGATCATATAAGTTAGTGGGCTGGTCTTTTGGTTGTACTTACAGACCTTTCAGGATATTCGCCATTAGTGGTTTTCATCCAGTGCTTGGCCTGGCCTTCACCAACAAGCATATGAACTAGCTGATATAAGTCAGAGAAACAGATTGATAGTTTGAATAACTATATTAAATTCCTCAGCAAATCTGTGAGGATCTTTGGTTACTTTGGGAAAATCTTTGACTATGGTTGGAGTTCAGCTTTAGTCCTGGGAGTATAAGAAATTAAGGGGTTAGCCTCTGTATCCTTGGAAGGCTTCATTTTAAAGGACAGGCTGTGACGTGGATGGACCTATATGTTGTTATACAGAGTGAAGTAAGTCAGAAAGAAAAACAAATGTCGTATAATATCGCTTATATGTGGGATCTAGAAAAATGGTACAGGTGAACTTATTTGCAAAGCAGAAATAGTCACAGATGTAGAGAACAAACTTATGGTTACCAAAGGGGTAAGGAGGGTGGGATGAATTGGGAGATTGGGATTGATATATATACGCTACTATGTATAAAATAGATAACTAATGAGAACCTACTGTATAGCACAGGAAACTCTACTCAGTGCTGTATGGTGACCTAACTGGGAAGGAAATCTAAAAAAGACTGGATATATGTATATGTATAACTGATTCACTTTGCTGCACAGCAGAAACTAACAACATTGTAAAGCAGTTATACTCCAATAAAAATTAATTTTAAAAAAAGAGTATGCAGTCAAGAAATTTAGAAGAAAAAAGTATCAAAGATGTATGTTTGGCAGTTAATTAATAAAAATATTACGTTACTAACACAACATTGTAAATTAACTATATTTCAATTTAAAAAATAAAAAATAAAAATATTTTTTTAAAAAAAGGACAGGCTCTGATAAATTCACAGGAAAATGGAATGGGAAGAGTTTCAGAGAAAAAGAAGGGCTGGCTGAGAGAATTAGTAATGGGAGCTGAGGGTATAGAGGAGATGTAGGCAGCACAGAAGCGAAGGAGGAAGATGGCGCTGGAGGTGTGGCCTGAGATTTAAAAGCCAATGAAATGGAGCCTGAGACTTTAGAAGCCATTTATCTTTCTTTAATGGTTTGTTTGCCTCAGTTAATCTTAAAATCTAATTTTGCAGAGAGGCAATTTTGGGTTTTGATAACATATGGAATCCTCAAAATACCAACTGAAATAGGCATTCCATTCAGTTTTGGAAATTTTAGAGCTATGGTAGTCCAATTCAGTTTTTATTTTTAAGATTTTTTTTGATGTGGACCATTTTTAAGGTCTTTATTGAACTTGTTACAATATTGCTTCCGTTTTATGTTTTGGTTTTTTGGCTGTGAGGCATGTGGGATCTTAGCTCCCCGACCAGGGATCGAACCCACATGCCCTGCATTGGAAGGCGAAGTCTTAACCACTGGGCCACCAGGGAAGTCCCCAATTCAGTTTTAAGAAAAGTAATTTTGACAACTTGCCCGTAATAGCCATTGATAGTCTAAATTGCCTTTGGCTAGGTCAGTCCATTTAGTTAGGAATGTGAATGAGGAATGATGGTGGTTATTAAATATATAATAGGCTAGAGTACCTGTAGGGAGGGTACCCTCAAAATAGGTAGATAACTAGGATCCCATTTTTCAGAAGACTTTCTCTAGAGAAAGAGAATAATTTTCAAACAGCATAAATAGCTTACATCTCAAAACAGTTTAAACAACTCAAATAAGAGAAATAGTGTGCAACTCCAGTAGCTCAAATACCTCAAACAAACTGTAGGCTTAATACCAGCCAGTTCTAAGGGAAAAACGTGGTCCTTGAGGAGCCAGGCTGAAGGTTTCTAAGCCCAGTTCCCACAGACCAGCTCCTATTCCAAAGGAATGGGCCCAAGGCTGAACCAGCACAGTTCCAATGAAACAGCCCCTGTTCCTGAAGGAATGGGTCAAAGGCCAGCCAGTTCCAATGAAACAGTCTGATTTCAAAATCAGACCAAAGTGCCAAACCAGTACTTGCATACAGAACAAGACCTTGACCAGAAAAGACATAATCTTAAAATAGATCTCGAATTAAACCTGGAGAGCTTCCAAACACAAAGAGGGCAGAAGCTCAGATTCAGGAGAAAGAGGAACATTCCAACTCCAAGGTTGTTGAGAAAAGCAGAGAGCAACAATGGGCTAAGTGTGGGTACTGCACCAGTTTACCCACCAGCCCTGGAATCATCAGGGGTATTCTCTGGATCCCCGTACTGGCCACCAAACTGTTGACCAAAATAAATAGACTGCCAGTTATTTCCGCAGCAAAAGTGGGTTTATCCAGGATCAGCAAAGAATTGCAACTCAGGGTCTGCAACCACGGTGAGCCATGAGCAAAACCCCACACAACAAGGGAAAGAGAACTCAAAATTTTAGAGCAGGGAAAAGGAAGTTGGGAGGACTATAGTAAACAAAGAGTCTATGGCTTGTTGCCAGGAAAGAAAAGCACTGCTTCTTCTTATTGGGCTCTACTATCATCACAGGGTGTGAGAGCTTCCCCTTCTGGTCTCCTGACTCTATTTAATTGAGGTTTCTGTGTATTCATTTTTTTCACAAGGGTAATATAGACAACTCATTCTCTTGCTGCTTTGGTTGTGTGTATTGTTGGTTACAGGTGCTGGTGGAAATGAGAAGGGATGGAATTGCAAAAAGTCTGGAGAAAACACACATGAAATCTGTGTGAAGTTTATTTCTTTGAAACCATCTTGGACTCCAGTCTCTTCAGATTCTACAGCCTCTGTCGCCACTATGTTATCCCAGGTCCCAAAGAGCACTTGACTGCTGGGTAGGGAGAGTTCCAGAAACAGAAACACTATTAATTCTATTTTTATGGATGAAAAAACAGAAGCTGCATTTAATTAAGCAATTTGCCCAGATTCAGTGGCAGACAGAGCTGGGGTTCTAATTCAATTCAACTCAAATCCAATTTTGTTTAAATCCAAGTCTATTCAAATCTGACTCCAAGGCCAAGTTCATCCCTTGTCAACAAATCACCACAGTCCACATATCACAAAGCTTATAGCAACCCCCGAGTATCTCTCCCTTTGCGTCTCTTGACCCACTCACATTTTAATGATTTCCAATCATATGGTTCTTGAAAATACCTGAAGCTGCATTCCTGAGAGACAGATGGGGCAAAAATTCTTACTCATTGTAAAGATGGGAAAGCAGAAGCCTGAGGTAATGGGTGCTTGCTTTATTAGTTAAGAATATTCAATTCTAATCCTAAAAAGAAAGAAAGAAAAACAGGATGAATGAAACTCATAACAAGTGTTAAGCAGAGAAGTAAAGTAAGCTGGTAGCTCAAGACGTATACAAAACACATAGGAAGTGTCAAATACAGATCATGAATAAACAGGGAGTTTGGAGACACGGAAAGAAATTATAGTAATCAAGACAGTATGGTACTGGCACAAAAACAGAAATATAGATCAGTGGAACAGGATAGAAAGCCCAGAGACAAACCCACGCACATATGGTCACCTTATTTTTGATAGAGGAGGCAAGAATATACCATGGAGAAAAGACAGCCTCTTCAATAAGTGGTGCTGGGAAAACTGGACAGCTACATGTAAGAGAATGACATTAGAACACTCCCTAACACCATACACAAAAATAAACTCAAAGTGGATTAAAGACCTAAATGTAAGGCCAGACACTATAAAACTCTTAGAGGAAAACATAGGCAGAACACTCTATGACATAAATCACAGCAAGATCCTTTTTGACCCACCTCCTAGAGAAATGGAAATAAAAACAAAAATAAACAAATGGGACCTAATGAAACTTAAAAGCTTTTGCACAGCAAAGGAAACCATAAACAAGACCAAAAGACAACCCTCAGAATGGGAGAAATTATTTGTAAATGAAGCAACAGACAAAGGATTAATCTCCAAAATATCCAAGCAGCTCATGCAGCTCAATATCAAAAAAACAAACAACCCAATCCAAAAATGGGCAAAAGACCTAAAAAGACATTTTTCCAAAGAAGATGTACAGATTGCCAGCAAACACATGAAAGAATGCTCAACATCACTAATCATTAGAGAAATGCAAATCAAAACTACAATGAGGGATCACCTCACAACAGTCAGAATGGCCATCATCAAAAAATCTACAAACAATAAATGCTGGGGAGGGTGTGAAGAAAAGGGAACCCTCTTGCACTGTTGGTGGGAATGTAAATTGATACAGCCACTATGGAGAACAGTATGGAGGTTCCTTAAAAAACTAAAAATAGAATTACCATATGACCCAGCAACCCCACTACTGGGCATATACCCTGAGAAAACCATAATTCAAAAAGAGTCATGTAGCACAATGTTCATTGCAGCACTATTTACAATAGCCAGGTCATGGAAGCAACCTAAGTGTCCATCGACAGACGAATGGATAAAGAAGATGTGGCACATATATACAATGGAATATTACTCAGCCATAAAAAGAAACAAAATTGAGGTTTTTGTAGTGAGGTGGATGGACCTAGAGTCTGTCATACAGAGTGAAGTAAGTCAGAAAGAGAAAAACAAATACCGTGTGCTAACACATGTATATGGAATCTTAAAAAAAAAAAAAATGGTTCTGAAGAACCTAGGGGCAGGACAGGAATAAAGACACAGATGTAGAGAATGGACTTGAAGACACGGGGAGGGGGAAGGGTAAGCTGGGACGAAGTGAGAGAGTGGCATGGACATATACACACTACCAAATGTAAAATAGCTAGCTAGTGAGAAGCAGCTGCATAGCACAGAGAGATCAGCTGGGTGTTCTGTGACCACCTAGAGGGGTGGGATAGGGAGGGTGGGAGGGAGACACAAGAGGGAGGAGATATGGGGATATATGTATATGTATAGCTGATTCACTTTGTTATAAAGCAGAAACTAACACATCATTGTAAAGCAATTATACTCCAATAAAGATGTTAAAATAAAAGAAAGAAATTATATCATGCATTAAGATATACAGTAAGATATTAACAGCACACCATATTAAAAATAGAGTATTTATGAAACAATATTTAGTGAAACAAACAGAGTACCACTTATAGAAAGAAAGTGATGGAAAGATTAAGTCAGAAGTCATGAGCGTGCCATGTGTGCATTGATAGCCATGTCATCCTAAATTGGCCAACCATTGGTAACACCCAGTATGGCCCCATTCTGGCCCTAGGCATCGTCTCCCAAAGAATGCAGATAAAATTCACAGATACCCAGCAGGCTAATAGGTGAACCGCTGCTGTGGCCAGGTGTACCTGCTCCAGTGTCCCTCTGATGAAGTAAGCATGTGTGTTGGTTCCAGACACCCTCCATCTGTTGGAACCCCTCTGGTCCTCTTAAACACACCAACAGAGGGGAAGGTGCATGCAACAGAGGAGAGAGGACATGTCAATATTGCCTAATCCTATATGGAGCAGGTATGAACCTTCCACCCCCTGGCACCTTACTTTACATGGTCTAATTTCCTCATCACTTTTCCCCTTGCTTCTTGCTGTTTTTTAAATGGACTTAAGCCTTGTGATTAGACCATCTTAATTTGGTTTGTGAGCCTTTCTGTTCAGTGACCTTCAGAATACCTTGCCTGGTAGTATTTGGGGCTACTATTGCATCAGTGTAATAACCCACAGCACACATGGCTGATCTTGAACAAAACTGTGAATTAGAAACTTAGCTATGACCTTTTGCCTTCTTTGTTATGCTTGTATGCCGCCCCATAGTCACCTGGATTCCCTCCATCAAAATTGGCTCCTTCCTCAGGTGATGAAATTTTCTTTCCTCTATACACTGTCTCATTTGCCAAAACTTGTCTGCTTTGTGTCTCATTTCATCTATCATCGTGCCGCTATTACCACTAGTTTGAGGTTGAAGAGTCAACCTTCAAAACATGTGCTTCTTAGAAATTTAAACCTATTGTTTTGAGTATGCTGCCACCAAGTGGCAGTCAAGCCTCAAGTGTGGCTATGTCTATTCTTTCCATCCATGAAGGAGTGAAAAGAGGGAGATGACCGGGCATCTAAGCATAGAGCACAGGGACTCTTGGCCAGTATGTGATTAGATGGTTGTAGAGAAAGTAGTTGCAGTGAAAACCCAAAGACAAGGACCTAAGACTTAAACAGAAAAGAATTTTGCTCTTCCATGAGTAGAAATGGAACTGAATGCCACTAGCTTCACCTTGTCCTGGTGATAGATGCTTTTGGTGACTATAAACCATGAGTTCAAGGGAGAGGCTAAGTGGATAGACCTCCTCTCTCTACCTCAACCAGACAACTCTGCTTTTCTCTGTTTTATACATCAGGGTGCCATATACATTTTCATTGATTTAAAAGATGCTATAATTTTAAAAGGAACTGTTACTATGTTTCAAATCCCTCTCAGAAGTTGTCTTTCCATACTTGAGTTATTATTATAATTATTAAAATTATAAATACTAGCTTATCCCTGTTGACCCAACTCTATGGAGGGTGGTCTGCTGGACAGGGAGGAGGGAAGGACAAGACTTTGGAGGCTGGAAAGGAAGGAGAGGACATGGAAGACCCCTAACAACAACAACAGAAAAGCGCTAGAAGGAGGAACTAAGAGTAAGGACCAGGACCATAGAAGGTCCTGAACTCTTCCATCTGAATAAACAGAGAGAGAGAGAGACCATGGCACACCTAAAACTCCCTGGAACTTGTCTGGTTTCGCTAATATAAACACAATAAATATCCTAATGAATTCAAGAGCAAGTCCAAGTTTAACGACGATGTCAATTGATGACTCTGACACTTAACTGAACATGTACAATGTTAGGCATTGCTTTCTCATCCTAAACTAGACTCCTAGAACCAACCATCTACCTCCCATGGTGGAAGTCTAGTGATCAGGGCCAACAAATTGCATGTTTCTGGCTCAAATAATGACTTAACGGAGGTGTCTTTCCTCAAAGGAAACAGGCAAGGAGAAACGTCAGAAGAAGAACTGTTTGACTTGAACAAAAGAAGAGGACTGACTGGCCCCAAGTCAGAGGACTGGGGATGGCTGCAAAATGTACCCCAAAGGGCTGGGTGAGCCCCAGGCAAGCTGGCCAAAACCTAGGAGGAAACAAGCATGTCCAAGTTAATGAAGTCGTAGGTTTGGGGAAGCAAATGTCTTCATGAAACTAGGTGTTGTCAAGTAAGAAAAGAAAACTCAACTCCTGGGAATTCCCTGGCGGTCCAGTGGTTAGGACCCAGAACTTCCACTGTAGGGGACCTGGGTTCGATCCCTGGTCAGGTAACTAAAATCCCACAAGCTTCACGGCATGGCCAAAAAAAGAAAAGAAAAGAAAAGTCAACTCCTGGGACCACATTTGTAAAGGATTTGTGGTTAGGGTCATCTGCAGCCACTGACTGCAAATCAGAACCATTGCCATGTATCCCATATCACGTAAGAGTCTGGTGGAGGAGACACCTCCAGACACTCAATGTCCACGCCCAAAGCTTGAGAAGTTATCCCAGACTTGGGATGGCTGCGCGTCCACCAACTGTGCAGGAACCTACTAGGATGGGAACCCTCTCAGAAGCAAGGAGTTTTTGTCTGTTTCATTCACAGGTATATTCCACATGACAGGACAGTATCTGGCGGGTGACAGGTATTCAATAAACATTATTGAGCCAAGTGGATCATTGCCCAGAGCCACCTGCGTTTTACGGTAGAACCAGGACTTGAACCCTGCCCTGCGTGGATAGTGCAGCCAGGATGTTTTCCACTGTGCCACGTCTCAGTAAGGATTAGTCAGCAAAGATGTTCTACCTCTGCATGCCTGTTACTTCAATGGATACCACTGATTGCTTTGCTTATATTCCTTGGGGGACTATTAGCCCGTCTCACCGTTGCCGGTTATTTTTTTGAGCAGATATGGGGTTTTTTGTGGGGTTTTTTGGTAATGACTTTTTGTACTGATATTCAATGAATAGAAAAATAATAACATACAAATTTGATACAAAAAATTCTCACACTGATTTCTTTGCAGAGCCTCCTAACACCGGATCCTAATACTGGATACTGGTGGAGACACCTATCTGTATTCCATTCCCAATGCTTCTGGGTACCAACTCCATCAACTGCTGACTGATCGTTAAAATACATGGGCTTTTATTCTATCCTTTTTTCTTCCTCTAGCCTTTGTTAATTCTATTTTCCTATTTTACTGCATTCATTCCTGGAAGCCAGCTGACACTGTCCCCAGGACCGGCGGGCCCAGCCCCAGTAGCAGTCAATCCTCCCACCATAACGACACAGGCCAATGGACGACACTACTTGCCTGGGCCACCTCCCGTCGAACTCCGCGGCCACCTGCAGGTAGAGCGAGGACCCGAGCACCAGCGCCAGGAGGAAATCCATGCTGGGCGGCGAGTCTCGCGCGGCCGTTCAGCTGCGCGCGGGGAGCAGGTTGGGGGTGCTGGGCTCGCAGGAGAGGCGCGCTCGGCTCCCCCGAGGAGCTGCGGGAGCCGTGAGCCCCCGGGGCCGCCGCGGCTACTGCTGCCGCTCTCCTAGGACCGCGGCGCCGCGCGCAGCCGGAGCAGGTCTGCGCGCGGTATCCGGAGCCCCTCCGCCTCCCTCCCCGAGAGGGGAAGTGCTGCAGGGGAAGCTGCGCCGCCTGCCGGGAGGGGCGGAGCAGCAGGTATGGTTTTATCTATGTGGCTAATCCACCCACCCTCCTTAAAAATCTGGACGCAGAGAGTTGCCTCCAGACACCCTGCTGCCTCCGCCCTTGTGAAGGCGCCTCCCCGTGGCCGAAGAGGTGAAGTGCAGAAGGAAAATCCCTGCGCTGAGGGGGCTGCAGAAACTGTGGCTTCTGGTCCTACCTTTGCCACTCATGGCTCTGAGGACCCATAACTCGCCAGATCACAGACGCCTTCCTGGAAAATAAGGGAGTTGGACCAAGCAGTTTCTGAGAACCCCTGATTAATCCCCCATTTGATGCAATCCCATTCACGTGCCCCAGGTTCCCACCCACGGCTGGCCATCCTGCTTGAAGCCCCTTGCCCCTGACCGAGCTCAGCTTCCTGCTTGCTCCATCTAGCGAATGTTTTCAATTGGAGCTCGTGCTCACAGCAAACCCTTATCAGTCCTTACGTGGTCCCACTCTTGTTTTACTTATTTACTTCCTTTTATTTCTATTCCCTATTTCTATTTCCTCTCCCATAGGCACCCTCCCAAGTATGCTTGATACATGTCTGTGAATATACATGTCTTATAAAACACATTGTATTGTTTGTGTGTTTGCTAATTAACATAAATTTTATGTTGTTGTTTTCATTCTGTCTGTTATATTTTTTAAATTCTCACTGAGTTTTTAAGATCTATGTTGCTGTGTCTGCATCTTGTGTGTTCTTTGTAGTTACTGAACAGTATTCCACAATGTCAGTGCAAGCCGTTTCACTCATGGTTTTCCTAGTGATGGAAACAGGTTGTCTCTGTATGCACTCTGATGTATGCCATGTATGTCACAGCACTGGGTGACAGTTTATCGGGAATACCCATGCAGAGGGGTGGTTGGGCCTTCAGGTAGACACACGCTTAACTGACTGAATACTGCCACAGTGCTTCCCTTCCCTGGTGGCGCAGTGATTAGGAATCCGCCTGCCAATGCAGGGGACACAGGCTCGAGCCCTGGTCCAAGAAGATCCCACATGCCGCGGAGCAAATAAGCCCGTGCACCACAACTACTGAGCCCGCGAGCCACAACTACTGAGCCCGCGCGCCTAGAGCCCGTGCTCCGCAACAAGAGAAGCCACCGCAATGAGAAGCCCGAGCACTGCAACGAAGAGTAGCCCCCGCTGGACGCAACTAGAGAAAGCCCGCACGCAGCAACGAAGACCCAACGCAGCCAAAAATAAATAAATTTTAAAAATTAAAAAAAAAAAATACTGCCAGAATCTCCCAGATGCCTGCAGCTCCCTAGGCAGCAACAAGCAAAGATTTCCATTTCCCCACATCCTCAGCCGCAATTGCCCTCTTTCTCATTCTTGCCCGTCTGATAGATTATAAAGGCACATCTGACTGTTGTTTTAATTTACATTTTTTATTTATAGTGGATTGGAACACTTTTTCATATCCACATAGCATTTATATTTCCCATTCTGTGAGTTGCTTTTTGACACCCTTTACCTATTTTTAGGCAGGTGTGTTCTGTCTTTTCTGCTGCGTTTCAGAAATCCCTTGTGTTTTCTGGACATCTCTTGTTACTTTCAGACATCATATGATTTTTCTCTGAGACTAT
Source organism: Eschrichtius robustus (assembly GCF_028021215.1). Lineage (NCBI taxonomy): Eukaryota > Metazoa > Chordata > Mammalia > Artiodactyla > Eschrichtiidae > Eschrichtius > Eschrichtius robustus. Next base: position 10,108,676 of record NC_090826.1, on the reverse strand, counting down.
CATCTTTCTGATGACTTTTCTATGGTGTCTCTTTTGAGCAGAAATTCTTCAGTTTTGTGTATCCAATCCATACCGTTTTTCACCCCGTGGTTTATGCTTTTTGAATGTTATTTAAGTTGCTTGCCAATTCTATGCCATAGAAATATCTTTCTACATTTTCTTCTAGTAGATTTATAGTTTTACCTCTCCTGCTTTGGTTCTGAGGCCATCTGGATTCCACCTCTATACAAAGTGTCTGTAGTGTAAGGTGCTAGCCAACCTTTATTTCTCCCCTTGTCTTGAATGAGATGTCACAACACCATCTCCTAAACAATCCGTCTTTTCCTCACTGATTTGGGGTATCACCAATCACCTATCAAGTCTGTTTCTGAGCCCTTTATTCTGCCCTGTGGGCCTATTTGTCAGTTCCTGTGTTGGCATCATGCTGCTTGTATGACTATGTCTTTGCTTTGTAGTATGTTGTTACTACCAGGTAGGAAAAATCCCTCCTCTTTACTCTTTTTTTCTGAATTGACCTAACTATTCCTTCCTAATATCCTCCTTTTCTTGATGATTTGGTCTGCTGCGGTTGACTCCAGGGTATGGAGGTCAGTTCAACTCAGCATGAAACCCAAACAGAAAGATCTGAGCCCCCTCCTTGCTGCCATGCATTCCTTGCCCATCAGCATCTCACCCACTGCACTCTCTCTCTTACCCAATTGACAGAAGTAGAGAGTCACGCTCCTTACTAACCACATAGCTCATGTAAACTCTGGAAAACAAAGGATAATCAATAGACTCAGTCCGGTTTTACTCAGTCCTATATCCCAGAGCCAGGACAGTATCTGACATACCACAGACACCCCATAAATATTTGTATGGTTGAAAAGAGGGCAAAAATAAATGGTATCATTCTCATGTCAAAGCTTATATTTATTGTCTACCTTTGAGCTTTCTGCATAAGCATCTGAGCAGAACCTGATCTAGGCTTTCTCTTACAGAGGACATTTTACAACTTCAGTGGACTCCACTGCATTCATTAATGAGAGTGTAGAATTAATGTCAGACCTACGATGGTTATAATACGGATTGATGGGGAACCGGCGCCTGGTAAAGGGAAAAGGTACTACTCGTAAGATGCAACCCTTTGCTGGAGTTGCTTGGAGCTTGGTTGTTAAAATAAAGGTTAAAAAGATGATGACAATTTCAAAGAAACTATGCTAATTGCTGGTAGGGACAGAGGAAAGAAAGATCCAAAAGCCGAGATCATCAAATGCTGACTCTTTTCAGCAGGTATTTATAGCTGAACGTTTAAAGCTATATGTTTCTGAAGACCTCTATCGTTAGATATTCCAGAGTGGCTGTACCATTTTACATTTCCACCAGCAATGAATGATCCAGTTTCTCTGCACCCTTGCCAACATTTGATTTTATCACTATTTTTTATTTTAACCAACCTGATGGAAGTATAGTGATATCTCATTGTGATTTCCTATGTGTTTCTGATCATTTAATAGCTATAACAAAATAACTTAAGAGGTGCATGAACTGTATAGTACATATCACCCCAGCAGGACACGGGAAAATAATTCCACTATTACACACATTAACATTTCTGCAGCAAACCTATGAACATCACATAAGTGAATAAATAAGGGCAGTGAGTATCCTTATCCCAATTTAAATCTGAATATGCGAACAAATGAGCTCAGGTCAAATATGACTGCCAAACAAGTTGTGAAAAAATTCTCAGCTTTCCCAACTGTCTGGATATTGGAGGTGCAGATAAGGAATTTCGGACCTGTTGATAAATATATAATTCTAGATGGCCTAATTCCATTAAGGCATCACTGGAACTGAATCAATGGACAGTAAAGAGGATAAGCTGGGAGAAGATGCTGCTCATTCATCCTCTTATTCATCCACTGGACAAATACTTACTGAGCACCTACTATGTGCCAGCAAATGAGGCTCTTTCTATACGAAGCTGAGTAAGGGAAGCACCTCTGGAAAACCCCACTCCCTCCAGAGTAGAAGAGGTTGCCTCGCTGGGACTGGGGGACACGACTTTGGGTGACAACAGCCTCATGGGTGTAGTTCAGGGTCCATCTTTATTCTCACGCTGTCATGTACAAAATGGACAAATCTGGGCATGGAGCAAATTTCCAACATCTCTAAACTATGTCCCTGTTTGAAAGAGGGACAGAGAGAGAGACCATCGATTGGCTGCAGGATGAGGTGATTCTTTTCACGCAGCTGGTGCTGCCTGTTTCAGATGAGGTTATGCACAGGTACAGCTGCCGTTTTGGGTGCGCTCTCAGTTGGTTTTCCCCTCTCACAGGTGATTATCCTAAAGCTAGGATAATCTTTATCCTAAAGCTTTATCCTAAAGCTCTAAGAAGTAAGGTGGATGTGAACAAGGAGAAGGGGGTGATTCCTCCTTATTGGATAGAACTTCCTCTTGGCCTCCATACAAAACCCCCTTGGCCCATTTAGCCTATGCTGGCTCTTAATTCTAACTATCCAGGACATCACTTCCAAGGTGGTTTGGTGTCTTCGTTTATTTCTTTATCTGTTCATTCAACAAACGTTTGTGGGAGGCCATTGCTTTTCTAGGCCCATAGCCACATTATGACTTTCATGGACCCTCGGTACTTCGGCCTTCACAGGCCCCTTCCTGCACACACAGTGCATAGCACAGCCCAGTGGCTGACCCAGAATTTGCCCTTGATTTAGGCCCTTTGTAGAATAGACTTTGCAGATGGAAAGACCTATGTTCAACTCGCACCACTGCCTGAAGCCGTGTGGCTGTAGCTAAATGAATGACACGCTTCATCAACAAAGGGAATAATTAGTGTCTTGAAGGGTTTCTAAGTGGATTAAATAGATTTATTTATGGAAAGTCCAACTGAATGCACTCTGCAAAGGCTCGTTGCCTCTCCCATGATTTCTTGAACACCTACCACGTGCCTGGCAGGGACTCAGCACACATTCTCTAAATGTGACAGAGGCAATGCTCAAGGCTACAGGTCCACAGGGAAGCCCCAGGTAACGGGATTCCTGAAGGTGGAAAAGGTGTGACTGGGACCTGGTGGCCACAAATGCCCCACGGAAATCCGTTTATTTGCTCTATTACCAGCCGTGGCCGGGACTGAATGAAGGCGCTCACTGGGTTATTCTGCGGAACCCTCTGCCCAAAGGCAATGCACAGCGAGTTGACGCAAGTTGGCATATATATACCTGTGAACTGTCCACGTGTCTTCCCATCTCACTCAAGGAAACACCAAAGGCCTTAGAATATCCTCAGGGTCTTACACCATTCCCCACCCTCTCACCATTCCCTCCCTCTCCCCTGCCCACTCTGTCCTAGCCACACTGGCATCCTGGCTGTTCCCCACACACACGTGCCTTCTGGACCACTCTTCCCCCAGGATACGCATGTGTTTCACCCCCTCACCTCCTCCAGCGGTTACTGCCACCCCTCCTCGAGGCCGTCCCAGGCCAGGTATTTCCATCCCCCTGCCTGCCTTTTCTTTTCCACAGCACGCTGCCCCACCAGCACACAGTCTCTTTTAGTGGGCTGCCGAGTGCATTCATTGGTTGTCCGTCTACCACTAGCAGGTAAGCTCCACGCAAGACTCGTGTCCTTTTCATTCACCACTGGATCCCCATCACCTTGAGCAGGGTCTGGCCCAGAGTATGGGCCCTATACACATTTGGTGAATAATATGAAACTCAGCTGCCCTACAGTCATATCCTGGAAACTTTGTGAGGACTGCATTTAGCACTGACCTTGGCTCAGAGAATATGCAACTTTATTTTTATTAAAAAATACTGGGAAAATGGTCCATGTTTTCACTTTCTTTCTCAGGTTGTCCTGAGGACAGAGGATTTCCTGAGCCTTGTCCCAGGATTGGGCTGGCAAGGCCTCGGCCTCCCTGGCACTTATTTCCAGATTACCCTTCCCTGTGCCCTACATTTAGCAGAGTGCCCTGCAAAGAACAGGTGCCTGATCAATGTTTATTGGATAAAAGACTAACGTTCTCTTGTTCCTTGACAGTGAGATGAGGAAAAACTGTCACCTGGAGAAGACTCGGTATAACTCTGTCCCCTGCAGACCCCCAACCTTATAATTTGTGGGGTGGCTCCAGGGCCTGGCTCTCCCCTACAGGCAGAGGCTTTAGCAAATTCAAAGTGTCCCCATGTTAAGTGTCAGATTCATACCTGGGGAGGCCCTGTCCCTGCAGGAGTGGAGCCCTGGCACCTTGTCCCCAGGGGAGGCATGCTGAACCACCATCCTGGTCAGGAGATGGCCATAGGGGGCCCTTCTGGGTGAAAAACTTCCGTGTCCCAGCTCCTGGGAGATTGGGGAAACTTACAAAAGTTACATCAGATGCCCTTGGCTCTTTACTCATTTGTAAAATCAGAGATAAGAGAGCCAAGTTCAGCCTGGGTAAGAGGGAGCAAATCCTGAGGTGTGACACATTCACCCACCCCATTCTCACCTCTCCTGTCCCACTGACCTGATCTTCGCAGGTTAAGGAATTGCTTCATAATTACTCCTGTATTAACCAGGTATTTTATTTTCTGTACTCTGATGCTTTGACATCTGGTACATGCTGACTCAGAAGGGACCCGCTGACCCAGAAGGAACCACCCGCCCACTAGAGTTAGCCAATTCCTACAGAGAGTAAACACTCCCCTGTGAGTGAGATTTTCAAATGCAAACCAGCCCATCCAGAGCCCACACCCCCCAACTACCTCCTCTATCCAGCTGTCACACTCTGGGCCACTATCCTCCTGCCCTAAGCACCCTCAGAGCTGGGTGCCAGACAAGTAGGGGCAGCCCCTACGCCCCAGAGGCCACTGAAATTATTCAAAGTAGCCAATCCTAAGCCTGCTCACCCGGCCTCACCTGTTCCTTCCCATGGAAACCACGATAAAGGCTCTTGCCCAGCATTCTTCCATCTCCTTCTGCCCTTGACCAACCCCAACGCTTGCTCATGTGGACCAAAAACACTACTTTGGTCCCCCAGTCAAAGTAGGGGCTCACTGTGGTCAGGTGACAGACATGGTCTTGCCTCAAGTCCAACTCTCAGGGGCCCCCATTGGGGCACTTGTATTCCTGAATGTCCAATTGGAATGGACGTCCTTGGAAACTGGCAGAGTCCCCACACTGGCTCTCTGACCAAAGAGAGGAGGGTTGGGGGTAGGAAGAGCTAATTGGAAGGTCCTGGGTCTTCACCTCTCTACCAAGAGAGTAAACCACATCTCACAGGGAACTGCAGAGAGTACTGCCACCACAAAAGACATGAAACAAGCACTTACCACACCCCTTATTAAACTCACCAGTTTGGAATATGCAGAAGTCAGACAGATCTTGGAGAATGGATGATCCTAAACTTACTCATGCAGTGACTTCAATTGCAGCTGCTCTCCCAGCTATACTTCTTTATTGAAGCACATCAACACTGCCCCTGGCACTTGGTATGCAGTCGCTGACCTGGATGATGCCTTTTTCTGCATAGCAATTTGTAAGGGATACCAGAGCCTTTTGCCTTTATCTGGTAGGGTCAACAGTATACTTTATAGTCTTCCTTCAGGGTTCTGTCAAATCTACTTTTGCAGGAAAGTATATAGTGTGAAATAGATAGATAGATAGATAGATAGATAGATAGATAGATAGACAGACAGATAGATAGATAGAGATAGATAGATAGATAGACTGATATTGTGGAAGTGTATATAGTGTGCAGAGATCACGATCATGACATTCCATCTGACATCACACTGATCCACTACCTTGATGACATTGTGCTGATTAGACCATCTGGGCACACAGCAGCAAATACTTTATATGCTGTATTGTCAGGGTCCAACCAGGAGACAGAGACAGGGAATCACAGATGTAACGAACAACCACTACTCCTAAGGCAAGATCCAGACCTTACTCTAGAGCCATGGCTATAGCTAACTGGAAGGGGTGCCAAGGAAGCAAATCATGGGAAAGTGCCTTGTTAGTAGCATTCTGCTGTAAAGCTGCCTGAATGGTACCAAAGGAGCTGCTGTCCACATGGGTGTGATGGCTGCTGTGGGAGCCAGGCACTGAAGAAGCCATTCACTGCAGGACTGTGTGCTGGAGAAACTGCTGCAGGAGCCCAGTGCTAGAGAAGCCAAGAACTGCAGGCGTCTGACCAGAGGAGTACGCTGGAACCAGAAAGAGACCCATCCTTTTTCAATATTCCTCCAGCGCCCTCTACTGAAAAACTTCAACATTGTTCCAGATGGCAAAGGAGAAATATGAAAAGGGAATATCAAGAATTGTGAAATAGGTCTGAGATTTTATCCTACTCGCAAACTAACAAGTTAGCCTGCCCCCATTTCAAGGATACTGTCAGAAAACGTAGGATACCTTGCTCAGATTCAAAGACTTTTATTACTTATAGCACAGCAAACAGAATGAACCTCATTTTAGCACTAATTCTCCTTCCCTCTGAAGTCGCATGGGAACTTCAGAGATGCCCAGGTGGGTGGTGTGCATATAGCAGGTTTGCATTACAGCTTAGGAACCCTGACCTTAGGGAGCTCAAATCTTTTATAAGGAAGCAAACTTGCCTGGTCTTTTCCCATTTTTTTTTTTTTAATTATAAGATTTATTTTTTAGAGGAGTTTTGGGTTCTCAGCAAAATTGAACAGAAAGTACAGATAGTGCCCATATGCCCCCTGTATCCACACATGCACAAACTCCCCCACTATCAATATCCCAATCCAGAGTGGTACATTTGTTATAATAAATGAACTTGCATTGACACATCTTTATCACACAAAGTCTACAATTTACATTAGGGTTCACTCTTGGTGTTATGTGTTCTATAGGTTTTAACAAATGTATAAAGACATATATCCAATATTAGTATGATACAGAGTAGTTTCACTGCCCTAAAAGTCCTTTGTTCACTACCTACTCATCCCTCCCTCCCTTCAACTGCTGGCAACCACTAGTTCTTTTACCATCTCCATAGTTTTGCCTTTTCCAAAATGGCATAGAGTTGGAATCATATAGTATGTAGACTTTGTAGATTGACTTCTTTCACTTAGTGATACGCATTTAAGATTCCTCCATGTCTTTTTTTTTAACAGATCTTTATTGGAGTATAATTGCTTCACAATACTGTGTTAGTTTCTGTTGTACACCAAAGTGAATCAGCCATATGCATACATGTGTCCCCATATCCCCTCCCTCTTGCGCCTCCCTCCCATCCTCCCTATCCCACCCCTCTAGGTTATCGCAAAGCACCGAGCTGATCTCCCTGTCTATGCTGCTGCTTCCCAGTAGCTAACTATTTTACCTTTGGTAGTATATATAGGTCGATGCTACTCTCACTTCGTCCCAGCTTCCCCCTCCCACCCCATGGCCTCAAGTCCATTCTCTATGTCTACATCTTTATTCCTGCCCTGCAACTAGGATCACCAGTACCATTTTATTTTTTAGATTCCATATATGTGCATTAGCATATGGTATTTGTTTTTCTCTTTCTGACTTACTTCATTCTGTATGACAGACTCTAGGTCTATCCACCTCAGTACAAATAACTCAGTTTCGTTTCTTTTCATGGCTGAGTAACATTCCATTGTATATGTGTGCCATATCTTCTTTATCCATTCATCTGTCGATGGACATTTAGGTTGGTTCCATGTCCTGGCTATTGTAAATAGTGCTGAAATGAAGATTGGGGTGCATGTGTCTTTTTGAATTATGGTTTTCTCAGGGTATATGATCAGCAGTGGGATTGCTGGGTCATATGGTAGTTCTGTTTTTAGTTTTTTAAGGAAACTCAATACGGTTCCCCATAACGGTTTTATCAGTTTACATTCCCACCAACAGTGCAAGAGGGTTCCCTTTTCACCACACCCTTTCCAGCATTTATTGTTTCTAGAATTTGTGATAATTGCCATTCTGACCGGTGCGAGGTGATACCTCATTGTAGTTTTGATTTGCATTTCTCTGATAATTAGTGATGTTGAGCATCTTTCCATGTGCCTCTTGGCCATCTGTATGTCTTCCTTGGTGAAATGTCTATTTAGGTCTTCTGCCCATTTTTTTTTTTTTACTTAATTAATTAATTTATTATTTATTTTGGGGTGTGTTGGGTCTTCGTTTCTGTGCTAGGGCTTTCTCCACTTGCAGCGAGCGGGGGCCACTCTTCATCACGGTGCGCGGGCCTCTCGCTGTCGCGGCCTCTTGTTGCGGAGCACAGGCTCCAGACGTGCAGGCTCAGTAGTTGTGGCTCACGGGCCCGTTTGCTCCGCGGCATGTAGGATCCTCCCAGACCAGGGCCCGAACCCGTGTCCCCTGCACTGGCAGGCAGACTCTCAACCACTGCGCCACCAGGGAAGCCCTTCTGCCCATTTTTTAATTGTGTTGTTTGTTTTTTTGATATTGAGCTGCATGAGCTGTTTGTATATTTTGGAGATTAATCCTTTGTCTTGTCCATGGTTTCCTTTGCTGTGCAAAAGCTTTTAAGATTAATTAAGTCCCATTTTTTTATCTTTGTTTTTATTTCCATTACTCTAGGAGGTGGGTCAAAAAAGATCTTGCTGTGGTTTATGTCAAAGAGTGTTTTTCCTATGTTTTCCTCTAAGAGTTTTATAGTGTCCAGTCTTACATTTAAGTCTTTAATCCATTTTGAGTTTATTTTTGTGTATGGTGTTAGGGACTGTTCTAATTTCATTCTTTTACATGTAGCTGTCCAGTTTTCCCAGCACCACTTATTGAAGAGGCTGTCTTTTCTCCATTGTATGTTCTTGTCTCCTTTGTCCTAAATTGGGTGACCATAGGTGCGTGGGTTTATCTCTGGGCATTCTATCCTGTACCATTGATCTATGTTTCTGTTTTTGTGCCAGCACCATATTGTCTTGATTAGTGTAGCTTTGTGGTAGAGTTTGAAGTTGGGGAGCCTGATTCCTCCAACTCCGTTTTTCTTTCTCAAGATTGCTTTGGCTATTCGGGGTCTTTTGTGTTTCCATACGAAATGTAAAATGTTTTGTTCTAATTCTGTGAAGAATGGCATTAGTAGTTTGATAGGGATTGCACTGAATCTGGAGATTGCTTTGGGTAGTATAGTCATTTTCACAATATTGATTCTTCCAACCCAAGAACATGGTATATTTCTTTTTTTTTTATAACATCTTTATTGGGAGTATAATTGCTTTACAATGTTGTGTTAGTTTCTGCTGTATAACAAAGTGAATCAGCTATATGTATACATACATCCCCATATCGCCTCCCTCTTGCATCACCCTCCCACCCTCCCTAACCCACCTCTCTAGATGGTCACAAAGCACCGAGCTGATCTCCCTGTGCTATGCAGCTGCTTCCCACTAACTATATATTTTACATTTGGTAGTGTATATATGTCAATGCTACTCTCTCAGTTCATCCCAGCTTACCCTTCCCCCTCCCCGTGTCCTCAAGTCCATTCTGTACATCTGTGTCTTTATTCCAGTCCCGCCCCTAGGTTCATCAGAACCTAGGGTTCATCAGATTCCACGTATACATGTTAGCACACCGTATTTGTTTTTCTCTTTCTGACTTACTTCACTCTGTATGACAGACTCTAGGTCCATCCACCTCACTACAAATAACTCAATTGTGCTTCCTTTTATGGCCGAGTAATATTCCACTGTATATATGTGCCACGTCTTCTTTACCCATTCATCTGTCGATGGACACTTAGGTTGCTTCCATGTCCTGGCTATTGTAAATAGTGTTGCAATGAACATTGTGGTACATGTCTCTTTTTGAATTATGATTTTCTCAGGGTATATGCCCAGTAGTGGGATTGCTGGGTCAAATGTTAGTTCTATGTTTAGTTTTTTAAGGAACCTCCATACTGCTCTCCATAGTGGCTGTATCAATTTACATTCCCACCAACAGTGCAAGAGGCTTCCCTTTTCTCCACACCCCCTCCAGCATTTATTGTTTGTAGATTTTTTGATGATGGCCATTCTGACCAGTGTGAGGTGATCCCTCATTGTAGTTTTTATTTGCATTTCTCTAATGGTTAATGATGTTGAGCATCCTTTCATGTGTTTGTTGACAATCTGTATATCTTCTTTGGAGAAATGTCTATTTAGGTCTTCTGCCCATTTTTGGATTGGGTTATTTGTTTTTTTGATATTGAGCTGCATCAGCTGCTTGGATATTTTGGAGATAATTCCTTTGTCAGTTGCTTCATTTGCAAATATTTTCTTCCATTCTGAGGGTTATCTTTTTGTCTTGTTTATGGTTTCCTTTGTTGTGCAAAAGCTTTTAAGTTTCATTAGGTCCCATTTGCTTATTTTTGTTTTTATTTCCATTTCTCTAGGAGGTGGGTCAAAAAGGATCTTGCTGTGATTTATGTCATAGAGTGTTCTGCCTCTGTTTTCCTCTAAGAGTTTTATAGTGTCTGGCCTGCATTTAGGTCTTTAATCCATTTTGAGTTTATTTTTGTGTATGGTGTTAGGGAGTGTTCTAATTTCATTCTTTTACATGTAGCTGGCCAGTTTTCCCAGCACCATGTATTGAAGAGGCTGTCTTTTCTCCATTGTATATTCTTGCCTCCTTTGTCATAGATTAGGTGACCATAAATGTGTGGGTTTATCTCTGGATTTTCTATCCTGTTCCATTGATCTATATTTCTGTTCTTGTGCTAGTACCATACTGTCTTGATTATTGTAGCTTTGTAGTATAGTCTGAAGTCAAGGAGCCTGATTCCTCCAGCTCTGTTTTTCTTTCTCAAGATTGCTTTGGCTATTCGGGGTTTTTCGTGCTTCCATACAAATTGTGAAATTTTTTCTTCTAGTTCTGAGAAAATTGCCATTGGTAGTTTGATAGGGATTGCATTGAATCTGTAGATTGCTTTGGGTAGTATAGTTATTTTTACAATGTTGATTCTTCCAATCCAAGGACATGTTATATTTCTCCATCTGTTTGTATCATCTTTAATTTCTTTCATCAGTGTCTTATAGTTTTCCGCATACAGGTCTTTTGTCTCCTTAGGTAGGTTTACCCCTAGGTATTTTATTCTTTTTGTTGCAGTGGTAAGTGGGAGTGTTTCCTTAATTTCTCTTTCAGATTTTTCATCATTAGTGTATAGGAATGCAAGAGATTTCTGTGCATTAATTTTGTATCCTGCTACGTTACCAAATTCATTGATTAGCTCTAGTAGTTTTCTGGTTACATCTTGATTTTCTGTGTATAGTATCATGTCATCTGCAAACAGTGACAGTTTTACTTCTCTTTTCGGATTTGAATTCCTTTTATTTCTTTTTCTTCTCTGATTGCCGTGGCTAAAACTTCCAAAACTATGTTGAATAACAGTGGTGAGAGTGGGCAACCTTGTCTTGTTCCTGATCTTAGAGGAAATGCTTTCAGTTTTTCACCATTGAGAACGATATTGGCTATGGGTTTGTCATATATGGCCTTTATTATGTTGAGGTAGGTTCCCTCTATGTCTACTTTCTGGAGAGTTTTTATCATAAATGGGTGTTGAATTTTGTTGAAAGCTTTTTCTGCACCTATTGAGATTATCATATAGTTTTTATCCTTCAGTTTGTTAATATGGTACATCACATCGATTGATTTTCATGTATTGAAGAATCCTTGCATTCCTGGGATAAACCCCACTTGATCATGGTGATTGATCCTTTTAATGTGCTGTTGGATTCTATCTGCTAGTATTTTTTGAGGATTTTTGCATCTATATTCATCAGTGATATTGCCCTATAATTTTCTTTTTTTGTGACATCTTTGTCTGGTTTTGGTATCAGGGTGATGGTGGCCTCATAGAATCAGTTTGGGAGTGTTCCTCCCTCTGCTATATTTTGGAGGAGTTTGGGAAGGATAGTTGTTAGCTCTTCTCTAAATGTTTGATAGAATTCGCCTGTGAAGCCCTCTGGTCCTGGGCTTTTGTTTGTTGGAAGATTTTTAATCACAGTTTCAATTTCAGTGCTTGTGATTGGTCTGTTTATATTTTCTATTTCTTCCTGTTTCAGTCTCAGAAGGTTGTGCTTTTCTAAGAATTTGTCCATTTCTTCCAGGTTGTCCATTTTATTGGCATATAGTTGCTTGTAGCAATCTCTCATGATTCTTTGTATTTCTGCAGTGTCAGTTGTTACTTCTCCTTTTTCATTTCTAAATCTGTTGATGTGAGTCTTCTCCCTTTATTTCTTGATGAGTCTGGCTAATGGTTTATCAATTTGTTTATCTTCTCAAAGAACCAGCTTTTAGTATTATTGATCTTTGCTATTGTTTCCTTCATTTCTTTTTCATTTATTTCTGATCTGATCTTTATGGTTTCTTTCCTTCTGCTAACGTTGGGGTTTTTTTTTTGTTTTTTTTTTTTTTTGTTCTTCTTTCTCTAATTGCTTTAGGTGTAAGGTTAGGTTGTTTATTTGAGATGTTTCTTGTTTCTTGAGGTAGGACTGTGTTGCTATAAAATTCCCTCTTAGAACTGCTTTTGCTGCATCCCATAGGCTTTGAGTCATCGTCATTTTCATTGTCATTGTCTCTAGGTATTTTTTTATTTCCTCTTTCATTTCTTCAGTGATCTCTTGGTTATTTAGTAGTGTATTGTTTAGTCTCCATGTGTTTGTATTTTATACAGTTTTTTTTTCCTGAAATTGATATCTAGTCTCATAGCACTGTGGTCGGAAAAGTTACTTGATATGATTTCAATTTTCTTAAATTTACCAAGGCTTGATTTGTGAACCAAGATATGATCTATCCTGGAGAATGTTCCATGAGCACTTGAGAAAAAAGTGTATTCTGTTATTTTTGGATGGAACGTCCTATAAATATCAATTAAGTCCATCTTGTCTAATGTGTCATTTAAAGCTTGTGTTTCCTTATTTATTTTCATTTTTGATGATCGGTCCATTGGTGAAAGTGGGATGTTATAGTCCCCTACTATTATTGTGTTACTATCGATTTCCCCTTTTGTGGCTGTTAGCATTTGCCTTATGTACTGAGGTGCTCCTATGTTGGGTGTATAAATATTTACAATTGTTATATCTTCTTCTTGGATTGATCCCTTGATCATTATGTAATGTAGTGTCCTTCTTTGTCTCTTGTAGTAGTTTTTATTTTAAAGTCTATTTCGTCTGATATGAGAATTGCTACTCCAGCTTTCTTTTGATTTCCATTTGCATGGAATATCTTCTTCCATCCCCTCACTTTCAGTCTGTATGTGTCCCTAGGTCTGAAGTGGGTATCTTGTAGACAGCATATATACAGGTCTTGTTTTTGTATCCATTCAGCCAGTCTATGTTTTTTGGTTGGAGCATTTAATCCATTTACATTTAAGGTAATTATCGATATGTATGTTCCTATTACCATTTTCTTAATTGTTTTGGGTTGTTTTTTTTTTAACATCTTCATTGGAGTATAATTGCTTTACAATGGTGTGTTAGTTTCTGCTTTATAACAAAGTGAATCAGTTATACATATACATATGTCCCCATATCTCTTCCCTCTTGCGTCTCCCTCCCTCCCACCCTCCCTATTTCACCCCTCTAGGTGGTCACAAAGCACTGAGCTGATCCCCCTGTGCTATGTGGCTGCTTCCCACTAGCTATCTATTTTATGTTTGGTAGTGTATATATGTCCATGCCACTCTCCCACTTTGTCCCAGCTTACCCTTTCCCCTCCCCGTAACCTCAAGTCCATTCTCTAGTAGGTCTGTGTCTTTATTCCCGTCTTGCCCCTAGGTTCTTCATGACCTTTTTTTATTTTTTTATTTTTTTAGATTCCATATATATGTGTTAGCGTACGGTATTTGTTTTTCTCTTTCTGACTTACTTCACTCTGTAGGACAAACTGTAGGTCCATCCACCTCACTACAAATAACTCAATTTCATTTCTTTTTATGGCTGAGTAATATTCCATTGTATATATGTGCCACATCTTCTTTATCCATTCATTTGTTGTCTTTTCCTTCTCTTGTGTTTCCTGCCTAGAGAAGTTCCTTTAGCTATCGTTGTAAAGCTGGTTTGGTGGTGCTGTATTCTCTTAGCTTTTGCTTGTCTGAAAAGCTTTTGATTTCTCCGTTGAATCTGAATGAGATCCTTCCTGGGTAGAGTAATCTTGGTTGTAGGTTTTTCTCTTTCATCACTTTAAGTATATCCTGCCACTCCCTTCTGGCCTGCAGAGTTTCTGCTGAAAAATCAGCTGATAACCTTATGGGGATTCCTTTGTATGTTATTTTTTGTTTTTCCCTTGCTGCTTTTAATATTTTTTCTTTGAATTTAATTTTTGTTAGTTTGATTAATATTTGTCTTGGTGTGTTTTTCCTAGAGTTTATCCTGTATGGGACTCTCTGTGCTTCCTGGACCCGGGTGACCATCTCCTTTCCCATGTTAGGGATGTTTTCAACTATAATTTCTTCAACTATTTTCTCAGACCCTTTCTTTTTCTCTTCTTCTTCTGGGAACCTTATAATTTGAATGCTGGTGTGTTTAGTGTTGTCCCAGATGTCTCTGAGATTGTCTTCAATTCTTTTCATTCTTTTTTCTTTATCCTACTCCTTAGCAGTTATTTCCACCATTTTGTCTTCCAGCTCACTTATTCGTTCTTCTACCTCAGTTATTCTGTTATTGATTCCTTCTAGTGTATTTTTCATTTCAGTTATTGTGTTGTTCATCTCTGTTTGTTTGTTCTTTAGTTCTTCTAGATCTTTGTTAAACATTTCTTGTATTTTCTCAATCCATGCCTCCATCCTATTTCTGAGATTCTGGATCATTTTTACTATGATTACTTTGAATTATTTTTCAGGTAGATTGCCTATTTCCTCTTCATTCATTTGGTCTTGTAGGTTTTTACCTTGCTCCTTCATCTGTGACATATATTTTTGCCATCTCATTTTTTTTTTTTTTTATGAGTGGGATTGTGTTCCTGTCTTACTGGTTGTTTGGCCTGAGGCTTCCAACCCTGGAGTTTGTAGACTGTTGGGTAGAGCTGGGTCTTGGTGCTGAGATGAGGACTTCCGTGAGACCTCACTCTGATGAATACTCCCTGGGGTTTGAGGTTCTCTATTAGTTCAGTGGTTTGGACTCAGAGCTCCCACCATAGAAGCTTCGGCCTGGCCCCTGGCTCATGAACCAAGATCCCACAAGCCACGTGGGGTGGCAAAAAAAAAAAAGGGAGAGAGAACAATAACAAAGTAAAAAATAAAATTAGACTAGGAAACTAACAGATATGTTAGAAAGAATATAAAAATAAAAATATAGGGCTTCCCTGGTGGTGCAGTGGTTGAGAGTCTGCCTGCTAGTGCAGGGGACACAGGTTCGAGTCCTGGTCTGGGAGGATCCCACATGCCGCGGAGCAACTGGGTCCATGAGCCACAACTACTGAGCCTGCGCATCTGGAGCCTGTGCGCCGCAATAAGAGAGGCCGCGATAGTGAAGAGGCCCGCGCACCGCAATGAAGAGTGGCCCCTGCTTGCTGCAACTAGAGAAAGCCCTAGCACAGAAACGAAGACCCAACACAGCCAAAAATAAATATAAAAATAAATAAATAAATAAAAGATTACTATTAAAAAATAAATAAATAAAAATAAAAATATAGATGAATCAATAACCAGAAGGTACAACAGTACCATGATAGTAAAAAAGAGGAGGGAAAAGAAAAAAAGAAAAGGGGGGGAAAAGCCCTCCTCCTCATCTGTAGAGGGTGGGGCCTAAGCTAGGGCAAGATTTGGGCTGTGGGCAGGGCCTATGCTTAGGACCCACAGGGCTGGAAAAGGCCCTGGGGGCTGTGGGGGTGGGGCTTAGGCTCAATGGAACAGAAGGGACCCAGGCATCCCCCCGCCCCTGGTGTCAGAGGGCAGGGGACCTCACCTAGGAACCCAGCAGGCTTCCTGGGCTCAAGTGGGTGGGGCAAATGCCCTCCTCTCCTCTACTGCTCCTCCAGTCCTGGAGGGTCCCTCCCACCTGCCTCTCCTGTTCTCCCCTCAGCCTCCTTCCTATGCCCCCACGACCAATGCAGCCAGGAGGAGGGGGTGTCTTGGAGGGCAGGGGACCAGCCTGCGAGCTCAGCAGGCTCCCCGGGTCCTAGTGGGCGGGGCAATTG
The DNA here is from genome assembly GCF_028021215.1 of Eschrichtius robustus. NCBI lineage: Eukaryota > Metazoa > Chordata > Mammalia > Artiodactyla > Eschrichtiidae > Eschrichtius > Eschrichtius robustus. The sequence goes on along the minus strand of NC_090826.1, from coordinate 10,092,589 downwards.
CCCTCCTCTCCTCTCTCGCTCCTCCCGGAGGGCCTCTCCCACCTGCCTCTCCTTATCTCCCTGGCCTCAGGGGTGCCAATCCTGTCTGTTCTCCACTTCTCCTCCCCCCTCAGTCCCCCCACACCCTACCGGTTCACTTGGGGGTTCCTCCCATCTCCTTGGGCATCAGGGTCCCGCACCAGCGGCCAGCAGGCGCCCTAGTTGTGGGGAGATGCTAACTCGGTGTCTTCCCACACTGCCATCTTGACTCCGCCCCCCTCCATGTCTTTTTATGCCCTGATAGCTCATTTCTTTTTAGAACTGAATAATAGTCTAATGTCTAGATGTATTAATTTATTTATCCATTCACCTACTGAAAAATATGTTGGTTGCTTCTAAGTTTGCAACTATGAACAAAGCTGCTTTATTTATCCATTCACCTACTGAAAAACATGTTGGTTCCTTCTAAGTTTGCAACTATGAACAAAGCTGCTATAAACGTCCTGTACTGGTTTTGGTGTAGACATAGTTTTCAGTTCATTTGGGTAAATACCAAGGAGCGCAGTTTTGGGATCATGTGGTAAGCGTATGTTTAGTTTTGTAAGAAATTGCCAAACTGTCTTCCAAAGTGGCTGTACCATTTTGCATTCACACCAGCAATGGAGTGGTCCTGTTGCTCCACATCCTTGCCAGCATTTGGTATTGTCAGTATTTTGGATTTTGGCTGTTCTAATAGCTGTGTAGTGTCATTTTGATTTGTAATTTCCCAATGACAAATCACGTTGAACTTTTTTTTCATATGCTTACTTGCCATCTGTATATCTTCCTTGGTGAGGTGATTTGCCCATTTTTTAATCAGGTCTTTGCCCATTTTTTAATCAGTTTGCTCTTTTTTATCATTGAGTTTTAAGAGTTTCTCGTATATTTTAGATGTGTCCTTTATCAGATGTGTCTTTTGCAAATATTTTCTCCCAATCCATGGCTTGTCTTCTCATTATCTTAGCACTGTTTTTCACAGAAGTTTTTACTTTTAATGAAGTTGAGCTTATCAATCTTTTCTTTCATGGATTATGTCTTTGGTGCTGTATCTAAACAGTTATCACCTAGATTTTCTCCTATGTTATCTTCTAGGAGTTTTATAGTTTTGCATTTTACATTTAGACATAAGATCCATTTTGATTTAATTTTTATAAAGAGTGTAAGGTCTGTGTCTAGATTCATTTTTTTGCACACGGATGTCCATTTGTTCCAACACCATTTGTTGAAAGGATTATCTCTTCTCCATTGTATTGCTTTTGCTCCTTTGTCAAAGATCAGTTGATTATATTTGTGTGGGTCTGCTTCTGGGCTGTCTATTCTGTTCCCATGATCTATTTGTCTATTCTAGCTGATACCACACTGTCTTAATTACTGTGACTTTATAGTAAATCTTGAAGTTGGATAGTGTTGGTCCTCTAACGTTGTTCTTCTCCTTCAATACTAGGTTGTCTACTCTGTGTCTTTTGCCTCTTCATATAAACTTCAGAATCAGTTTGCTGACATCCACAAAATAACTTGCTGGTATTTTTATTGGAGTTGTCCTTGAATCTATAGATGAAGTTGGAAGTAACTGATATCTTGAAAATATTGAGTCTTTCTATTCATGAACATGGAATATCTCTCCATTTATTTAGTTCTTTGACATCTTTCATCAGAATTTTGAAGTTTTCCTCACATAGATTTTGTACGTGTTTTGTTATTTTTATACCTAAGTATAAAAATAGGTATACAATGGGAGGAGTAACTTATTTAGTTTTTTTAAACATTTTTTATTTGTTTATTTATTTATTTTTGGCTGTATTTGGCCTTCGTTGCTGTGCACAGGCTTTCTCTAGTTGCAGCGAGCAGGGGCTACCCTTCGTTGCGGTGCGCAGGCTTCTCATTGCAGTGGTTTCTCTTGTTGTAGAGCACAGGCTCTAGGCACGCGGGCTTCAGTAGTTGTGGCTCACGGGCTCTACAGCACAGGCTCAGTAGTTGTGGTGCACAGGCTTAATTGCTCCGCAGCATGTGGGATCTTCTTGGACCAGGGATCGCACCCATGTCCCCTGTATTGGCAGGCGGATTCTTAACCACTGCACTGCCAGGGAAGTCCCAGGGGGAGTAATTTAAATGGTTTTTTTTTTTAAAGATTGATTGATTGATTGATTGATTGCTATGTTGGGTCTTCGTTTCTGTGCTAGGGCTTTCTCTAGTTGCGGCACGTGGGGGCCACTCTTCATCACGGTGCGCGGGCCTCTCACTATCGTGGCCTCTCTTGTTGCGGAGCACAGGCTCCAGACGCGCAGGCTCAGTAGTTGTGGCTCACGGGCCTAGTTGCTCCGTGGCATGTGGGATCCTCCTAGACCAGGGCTCGAACCCGTGTCCCCTGCATTAGCAGGCAGATTCTCAACCACTGTGCCACCAGGGAAGCCCTTAAATGGTATATGTTTTTAACTTCAAACTCCTCTTTGTCCATTGTGGTATATAAGAAAGCAACTGACTTTTATATATTAATGTTGTATCCTGCAATTTTGCCATAATTACTTATTAGTTCCAGGAGGGTTTTTGGTCAGTTTTTTTCAGATTTTCTACATAGATGATCATGATATCTATGAACAAAGACAGTTCTGTTTCTTCCTTCCTAATCTATATACCTTTTATTTCCTTTTATTATCTTATTGCGTTTGCTAGGACTTCCAGTACAATGTCAAATAACAGTGGTGAGAAGGGATGTTCTTGACTTTTTCTGATCTTACCAGAAAAGCTTCAAGTTTCTCACCATCAAGTGTGATGTTAGCTTGTAGGTTTTTTGTAGATGTCCTTTATCAAGTTGAAGATGTTCCCCTCCACTCCTAGTTTGCTGAGTTTTTATCATGAATGAGTGTTAGATTCTGTCAAATGCTTTTTCTGCATCTATTGATATGATCACATGATTTTCCTTTTTTAGCCTGTTAACCTGATGGATTGCATTAATTGACTTTCAGATGTTGAGCTGGCATCTACACCTAGGAAAAATCCCACTCTATTATGGTGTATAATTCTTCTTATACATTTTTGATTCAATTTGATAATATTTTGTAGACAATTTTTTCATCTATGTTCATAAGAGATAGTACTCCATTGTTTGGGGTGGGGTTCGGGGGATTTTTGTAATGTCTTTATCTGGTTTTGGTATTAGGGTAATGCTGGCTTCACAGAACAAGTTAGGAAGTATTCCTTCTGCTTCTATATTCTGGAAGTGAACTGGTATAATTTCTTACTTAAATGTTGGGTAGAATTCACCAGTGAACCCATCTGAGCTTGGTGCTTTCTATTTCGAAAGTTTATTAATTTAATTCAATTTCTTTAATAGGCATAAGCCGATTCAGATGGCCTATTTCTTTTTGCATGGGTTTTTTGCAGCTTGTGTCTTTAAGGAATTCCACTCATTTCATCAAGGTTATCAAATCAGTCAGCATATAGGTGTTCATAATATCCTTTTATTATCCTTTTAGTGTCAATGGGATCTGTAATAATGTCCCCTCTTTCATTTCCGATGTTAGGAACTTGTGTCCTATCTCTTTTTTTCTTGGTTAGCTTGGCTAGGGACTTATTTTGTTGATCTTTTCAAAGAACCAGTTTTTTGTTTCCTCTGTTGATTTCTTATTTTCAATTTCATTTATTTCTGGTCTGATTTTTATTATTGCTTTTCTTCTCCTTACCTTGGACATAATTCCCTCTTCCTTTTCTGGTTTCCTAAGGTGGAATCTTAGATTATTGATTTTAGGTCTTTCATCTTTTCTAATATGCATATTCAATGGTGTACATTTCCCTTTAAGCACTGTTTTCACTGCATCCCTCAAATTTGATAAGTTGTATTGTCATTTTCATTTAGTTCAAAATATTTTTTAAATTTCTATTGAGGAACTTCCCTGGTGGTACAGTGGTTAAGACTCTGCACTCCCAATGCAGGGGGCCCGGGTTCCATCCCTGGTCAGGGAACTAGACCCCACATGCATGCCGCAACTAAGAGTGCGCATGCCACAACTAAGGGCCGGCGAACAACAACTAAGGAGCACACCTGCCACAACTAAGACTGAGTGTAACCTAATTAATTAATTATTAAAAAATAAAAATAAAGGGTACAATTCAAAGGTTTTTTAAAAAAATTTTTTCTCTTGAGATTGATTCTTTGACCCATGTCAAAGGATTTTGGAAATTTTTTTAGTCATTATTACTTCAAATATTGCTTCTTTCCCTCTCTCTCTTTCTTCTCCTTCTGGTGTTCCCATTACACGTATATTACTTTTTACAGTTGTCCCACCATTCTCAGATATTCTTTAGAAGTGTGTCTTTAACCTCCAAGTATTTGGGGACTTTCCAGCTGTCTTTCTGTCATTGATTTATAGTTTAATTCCATTGTGGTCTGAAAGCAAATGTTGTATGATTTCTATTCTTTTAAACTTGTTAAGGTGTGTTTTATGGCCCAGGACCTAGACCATGTTGGTGAATGTTCCATGTGCAAGTACCTCACAATAACAAAATGTTTCTAATTACTCTCTATTGTCCCTTGTATCATTGATGTCATTCATTTCACTTACACATAAGCACATGTAATTAAATATATTTTTGCTTTTATTATTTTGAACAAACTGTTATCTGTTAGATCAACTAAGAAAAATAAGTATTTTACCTTCATTTATTTATTCTCCAAATCTCTTCCTTTCTGTACGTAGATCTGAGTTTCTGACATGTATCATTTTCCTTCTCTCAAAAACAAAAACAAACAACAAAAAATGTTCTTTTAACATTTCTTACAAGGCAGGTCTACTGGCAACAAATTTCCCCATTTTTTCTTTGTCTGAGAAAGTCTTTACTTCTCTTTCACCTTTGAAGGGTAATTTCAACAGGTACAGAATTCTAGGTTGATGGGTTTTTTTTCTTAATTCTTTAAATATTTCACTCCATTCTCCTCTTGCTTACATGGTTTCTGAGGAGAAATCAGATGTAATTCTTATCTTTGCTCCTCTATATATAGGTAAGGCATTTTTTCCCCTCTCCCTTCTTTAAAGACTTTTTCCTTTATTTTTGATTTTCTGAAGTTTGAATATGATCTGTCTAGGTGTAGGTTTGGGGCATTTATCCTGCTTGGTGTTCCCTGAGGTTCCTGGAACTGTGGTTTGGTGTCTGACATTATTTGAGGGAAATTTTTGCTTCAAATATTACTTCTTTTCCTTTCTTTCTTTCTTGTCCTTCTGGTATTCCTGTTACATATGTTGGGCTGGCCAAAAGGTTCGTTTGGGTTTTTCCATAAGGAAAACCTAAACAAACTTTTTGGCCAACCCAATATGTTACATCTTTTATAGTTGTCCCACAGTTTTTAGATATTCTGTCTTTTTTTTCTTTTTTTTTTTCTCTTTGCTTTTCAGTTTTGGAAGTTTCTACTGTCATATCCTCAAGCTCAGAGATTCTTTCCTCAGCTGTGTTCAGTCTCCTAATGAGCCCATCAAAGGCAATTTTCATTTCTGTTTAAGTGTTTTTGGTCTTTAGCATTTGTTCTTTATTCTCTTAGAATTTTTATCCTCTTTTTACATTATCTGTTTGTTCTTGCATGTTGTCTACTTTTTCCATTGAAGCCCTTAGCATCTTAGCCTTAATTGTGTTTTTTTTTTAATTCCCAGTCTGATAATTCCAACATTCCTGCCATATCTGACTCTGGTTCTGATGTTTATTCAGTATCTTCAACATGTGACTTTTGTCTTTTAGTATGCCTTGTAATTTTTTGTTGAAGGGTAGACATGATGTACTGAATAGAATGAATGATGGTACATATGCTCTTAGTAATGTAGCAGTAAGGTGTGGGGGGAGAGGAAGCATTGTATAGTCCTATGATTAGGTCTCAGTATCTTAGTGAGCTTGTGCATCCAGGGCCGTGAACTTCACCAACGCTTCTCAACCCCAATTTCCCCTCCCCTCACGTTACATGGGACAAGATGGCTGGAGAGGGCTGGAGTTGGGTATTTCCCTTCCTCAGGTGTGTTTGGTTCTGATAAAATAGATTCTCTAGCAGACTCGGACCTGGTAAAATAGATTCTCCTGAGGGCAAGCCTTGTTAAGAAAAACAGAATGCTCTGGTATATTTCAAAAGGGTTCCTTTTCCCCTCCAGAAGCATGCCAGAAGCATGAGGGGAATTTTTCTCCAATACTCACTGTGAGAATCTGATAGAACTCCTGGGGGCAAAACTCACAAAAGCGTGGGGGCTTCCCAGTGACAGGCGCCCCTGGAGTTTTTGACCCCCAGCCTTGTCCTCCAGCAATGAACAGATACAGTTCAGGTTTTCCTACCTTGGCACTGGTTCCTATGGAAGTTTCTGCTCCTCGGTTTCTGCTCCAGTAAGTTGTAATCCTCTGTATGTGCCTGCATGTCTCACCAACATTTTTTGAGGGGAGTGAGGGCCGGGGAAGGCAGTGGTTTTCCCTGTGTCCTCACTTCCCTGATGGATCTAAGAAGAAGGGTTGTTAATTTTTAGTTTGTCCGGCTTTTGCCTTGTTGTTACAATGGAACGACAACATCTAAGCTCCTTACATGCCAGCCTAAAACTTCCCCACTATTATATTATACCAGATAGTAAACAAAGCTGCCCTCTTCTGGAAACAGTTGGGGGGGGTGGTGGGGAACACTACCTCTGTCTTCCAGGATTGTTTACTCTACAAATGTCTTTGAAAAGACAGTCTGGATCAAAAGCTACCAGTGCCTGTTCACAAGAAGTACAGAAACATGAGAGACCCATGGAGAATTGTCTCCCAAAAATATTTCCTCATTTCCACACGGTCTTGGCTTCTGGCAAATTTTTCCATGAGTATGCTTCTCCTTCAGCCACTCCAATTAACCTGACTGACAGAGGCTGGGAGGAGGGGGGAAATCTTTAGTTTATCTTACATAGCATTTGATTAACAGTACTTTCTACGGGGCCCCAAGAATTAGGATCAGGCTAACATGTAGCAGATGCAGCCGGTTGAAAAAATCTGATAAACCATCAGGATTTACCTGGGAAAGGCAAGTGGCTTTCTCTTAAGTTTTGTATTGATTTTTCTATTGGACCTGAAGCATAAATCCAGGTACAGCAGGATGTATTAACAGCTGTGCAAACTCTGCCTCATCCCACAAGGAGGGAAACTAAAGCAATTTTATCATCTGCAATAACCCTGGGCAGGGAGTCGGGGCTTATCTGAATGTATGTTAGAGCCAAGGTGATGTTTCCTTAAACACTCGAAGACCTCATATGAGGTTTTTCACCTCTTGGGAGGTACAAATCACTGTATTTTGGGGAGGGATGCAACTTAATATGTACCTTCCACACAAGAAGTATGGCCCCATGGGAACACATGGTGTCCCTGGAAAGAAAATATGGCTTACAATTTTGGGGTCAACCAGGTGGGACCTACATCAATTGTAGGGTACAGGTTGACAGTAACTAGCTGGTCGTATGCGGTAGGGTTTCCAAGTGACAGAGCAGCTTCTACTACAGCCTGAACTTGCTACAGAGCCTTCTCTTGCTCTGGTCCCCACTCAAAAAAGGCAATAGGCTATGAGGAGTTTTGTAGCTGAGCATGTTGCCTCCCCAAAAACCAGAAAAGCCTAATGCGCATTGTACATTTGTCATAGTAGGTGATACAAGTGCAGCAACTTCTCTTTTATCTTGGAGTTGAACCCCTGGAAATTTCACTAAGATGGTTGCCCCCTTGATTGTTGAGGGGTTCATGTCCCACCCCCCACTTTACTTATGTCTCACTAAGGTATTCTAAACTACATGCTTACCAGCTCCATTAAGGTTAAGTAACTCACTGGATTCAGTGTCCATGTGCCTAGCCATTTCATGCTACACACTATGCTCACCCCTCGACACTTTCCCCCATCTACTCTGGTCACAAACTGCTGTGGAGTTTCCTTCTACCTCCTTAATAAGATGCAACTCTGTTCTCTCTTCTCTAGCCCTACAGCCAATATTGTCACTCCATTCCTCCATCCCTTGTTCCATTCTAGTGGATTGTTTGGAGGGTTTGTGTGTGTGTGTATGTGTTTTTGCTTGTTTGTTTGTTTTTGCTTTTGTGGAGAGCAGGGAAGGGATGGGGGATTGTTGTAGCGTTTTAACTAACCATTCAGTCCTTCGCAACATGTTTCCCAACTTCCTCCAGGACACTTTTTCTAAAATATAAATCTAATCATGTTGCTTCTCTGATTAGAAACATTAGTATCCCAAAGGCTTTAAGTTAAACTCTAAACTTCTTTACATGGCCTACAAAGCCTGTGGGAGCTATCCTTTGCCCGATTTTTCAGACACTCTTGCCACTCCCCCACTCATGACTCGAATATCCCTGGGTGATCCTGGGTGAATCAGCTCACTCTTGGAGCAGCTGTTTCCCCAGCTGCAAAATGATGGGGTTAGACAAGGGATTAATCTTCACAATATACAAATAGCTCATGCAGCTCAATAACAAAAAAACAAACAAACCAATCAGAAAATGGGTGGAAGATCTAAATAGACATTTCTCCAAAGAAGACATACAGATGGCCAAAAAAAAACATGAAAATATGCTCAACATCACTAATTATTAGAAAAATGCAAATCAAACTACAATGAGGTATCACCTCCCACCAGTTAGAATGGCCATCATCAAAAAATCTACAAACAAGAAATTCTGGAGAGGCTGTGGGGAAAAGGGAACCCTCCTACACTGTTGGTGGGAATGTAAATTGCTGCAGCCACTATAGAGAACAGTATGGAGTTTCCTTAAAAAACTAAAAATAGAGCTACCATATGATCCAACAATCCCACTCCTGGTCATATACCCAGAGAAAACCATATTTGAAAAGAGACATGCACCTCAATGTTCATTGCAGCACTGTTTACAATAGCCAGGACATGGAAGCAACCTAAATGTCCATCAACAGACGAATGGGTAAAGAAGATGTGGTACATATATACAATGGAATATTACTCAGCCATAAAAAAGAATGAAATAATGCCATTTGCAGCAGCATGGATTGACCTAGAGATTATCATACTGAGTAAAGTAAGTCAGACAGAGAAGGACAAATATCATATGATATTATACGTGGAATCTAAAAAAAATGCTACAAAAGAACTTATCTTCAAAACAGAAATAGAGTCACAGATATAGAAAACAATCTTATGGTTACCAGGGTGGAAAGGAAGGGAGGGATAAATTGGGAGATCGGGACTGACATAGACACACAACTATATACAAAATCGATAACTAATAAGGACCAACTGTATAAAACAGGGAACTCTATTCAATACTCTGTAATGACCTATATGGGAAGAGTATGAAAAAGAGTGGATATATGTATATGTATAACTGATTCACTTTGCTGTACAGCAGAAAGTAACACAACATTGTAAATCAACTATTTTACAATAAAAAAAAAATTTAATGATCGGTTAGGCTAGAAGAGCCCTATGATTTTGTCCAGCCCTTTAAAAAAATCAGTAATCTTGACTTTTTACTTATCAAATCTTCTATTGTGACACATTTAGCTGTCCAGATACTTTGTGTGTCTACAATTTCCTATAAGTGTTCCTGGATGTAATTTTTAGGTAGATCCTTGAAGGCAGAAAATGTCTTCAGAAGATTTTATTGTACTTGAGGCTAATAAAGGCTTGCAAAAGAAAAAAGAAGACGAGTGGTGTGATTTCCTTCTCCTGATTGGACCCTGACTAATACAAGAGCATAAAGTTTATCATAAAAATAGACTGGGAAGAAACTAGAGGAAGGTCCAGATTACTGCGCCCTGAGGAAACCAGATGATGGTGATGTGATGGGAGTTAGGACTGGGGAGAGATGAAAGGACCTCTCCTGGGGGACCCTATGGGGAAGAGTCTCAACGTACAGCCCATAACTATCATCACTAGCTCCAGAAAGTCAAGGCAATGTATTTCTTAGGCAGAGAAGTTGTGTTGACTGTTCTTCCTGTCCCCTTCTGGAGACACCTTTTGGGGTGGACAGACTCTACAGTGGCCCCCAAGATCTCCACTCCCTGGTGTTCACATGTTTGTGTGATCCCCTTGTGTGGGCAAGACCTATGATTTGCTTCTAACTAACAGAATAAGGCAAAGGTGATGGCATATATGTGATTACATTTGTGATTAAATTACTTTAGATTTTAGTGGCTAGCTTGCTTAAGTCTTTCTCCCTTGCTCACTTTAAGGAAGAAACCAGCCATTTGGGGAAAACTCACGTGCAAAAAACTGTGAGTGGCTTCTAGAAGCCAATAGTGGCCTCTGGGCAACAGCTAGCAAGGAACTGAAGCTCTCCATCTACAACTTCAAGAAACTGAATTCTGCAAACAACCTGACTGAGCTTGGAAGTAGATCCCTCCCCAGTCGAGCCTCAGATGAAACCACAGCCCCAACACCTTGATTGCAGCTAAGCTATTCTCAGACTCCTGACCCACAGAAACTGTGAGATAATAAATGTGTGCTGTTTTAAGCCACTAAGTTCATGGTAGTGTTGTTACACAGCAATAGATAATTAACAAACTTTTCCATCAAAGCTGCTTGCATATAACACATGGATCATTATGCCTGTCGATGCTCCCAGGATCCCAGTCCAAACTGCTTATGTAGATATCTGCCCCCTCGGCAAGGATCCAAGACACCTGTAAGACTCCCTCCTCCATCAGTCATAGGTGAGGTCCTTGGCACCAAGAGATGCTATGGTTGCAGAGAAGAGAGATCCTCCAACTTTAGCACTTGGGTGGGACTAGGCAGCAGAGAGGCCCAGTGCTACTACAAATGTATCTAGCAAACACAGGCCCAATGCAAAAACTAATGTGGACTGCCCCCAGCATGCAATACAAATATTCTCTTCCTTTTCTCTGTGAGCAGAGAAAGTGGTGTGGGCTAAGTGAAGGCAAGGTTCTTTGTAAAAGTGGGACCAATATATAAGTGTACCAAAGAAAGCTGACACCTTACTGCTTTAGGGAATGCAGTTTCCATATCCCGGATGGCACCCAGAGATTCCCAAGACAGCCTTGGTTCTGAGACCCTGCCTCTTGGTAACCAGTGATCTAATTTTGGAATTCAGATTAAAGACTTAAGCCCAGGAAAAGTCCCCAGCCCCCAGAGCCCACCCTTTTCCTCACTGCCTTCCTCTTGCTTCTTCTTGCATCTCCCTTTCCAGTGATCTCCTCCAAAACTTCCCTTTAGTCCAGCCCAAATGTGGCTATACTGAGGGCAGAGATCCACTGCAGCAGCATTTCTCAGGCCAACTGGAACCAATCTGTAACCAATCTGCAGGAATTTGGCTGGTGACCTTTGGCCCCAGGGACAATTAGGTGCCCCCTCCTCCAACAGGGACCTGACCCCAAGCAATGCTTCAGCATTATGGGTATATACCCACCATGGACAGTATGGTCAGCTGTTGGCATTCATTCTGCAGAGGCCTTGTGTGTTAGAGCTTTGAGAAATTTTAAAGGCATTTTTTTCTCCATTGACTATTTATTTCACCTGAATGAGAATGTTAGAGAATGTTGCTAGATCCAGAATTGAACACTGTTGGCACTGAAAGGAAACAGACACAGTTTGGATTTTCTCAAACACTAGGCAAGGCTATTCTTAGCTTACATCTCATCCTTCCCCTGCAGGGTAAGCCCTGACTTAGCATCTCCTTAATCAATAAAATACAATTCATAAAAGGACTCAGCACGTAGTAGAGTCCATACTTGCTATGTCCTACTCAGGGCCCCAGGGTTACAGTGTGCTCTTTATATAACTGACTATAGCATTCACAATTTTCAGGGAGCATGGGAAAGAGAAAGGTTTCCTATCAAATAATATCAGAGATCCATGAAAGCTATCCTCCACGTGGTACCATGTCACGGGGACCCCCTGGTCCTCCAAGCACTTCTTATAGAGCAAGATGTCATCACAGAGTATGTCATACTCACAGCTCACCAGGAAGGCCTCGGGAAGCTGGGCAATGGTCTCATCATCCTTTATGAGGGGTGTATGTTCCACATCCAACAAGGGATTGTTTTCTACATAGGCAGCCTCATTGAAAGGGGAAGGAAACACGGGTTGGAAGTCTGTCTTCTTTTTTTTTTTTTTTTAATAAATTTATTTATTTATTTATTTATTTTTGGGCGTGTTGGGTCTTCGTTTCTGTGCGAGGGCTTTCTCTAGTTGCGGCGAGCGGGGGCCACTCTTCATCACGGTGCGCGGGCCTCTCACTGTCGCGGAGCACAGGCTCCAGACGCGCAGGCTCAGTAGTTGTGGCTCACAGGCCTAGTTGCTCCGCGGCATGTGGGATCTTCCCAGACCAGGGCTCGAACCCGTGTCCCCTGCATTGGCAGGCAGATTCTCAACCACTGCGCCACCAGGGAAGCCCAGTCTGTCTTCTTGAATCTCTCGGGTACGTTGTCCGCGCTGACCCACTTCCAGTACTTCTTCCAGACTTCCGGGGTAATAAAAGCACCACTTAAGATGGCATCCCACCAGGAGAAGTCGATAAGCACATATTTAAACACGCATCATGAACTTCCGGGTGAGGAACTGGACGTGTTGGTTCTGCGGAAAGGATGGCAGCCGAAAATTGATGAGTTGGACAATGGGATAAATCAGGACCTGGGCCCGGATCCGAGGAAGACCGGATCTGCCCACCAAGGTCTGAGAGGTCAAGGTCGCAATCCCTGCCCCAGCGCTGTGTCCGCAGATCACAACGCAGACCTGCCAGAAGGAAGCAGAAATGCCCATGCCTCCTTGGACTCTCTCTTGCCCATCCAGCACAGGGGTGAAGGCTCTGCAGAACCAAACAGTTGAAAGGCTGATCTCCTCCAGGAGCTTACTTAAGAAACCGCATTATGTCTTGATGAGGAATCAGGGGGCATCCAGCTCCTGAACATTTCCCCCCGGACAGTGCTCTCGGGGCATTTCCTCACAGGCACCATCCACCTGCAGCCCCCTGGCAGCCTGAAGAACCTTACCTGCCTTTCTTCCTCCACCAGCCTGTCGATCAAAACCAGTCTGGCCTGTGTGCTACGTCTTTTCAACTATCTAGAATAACAATATCCTCAACAATTTCCTACAGGGTATTAACAGAGGTGCTTATTAACACCTTTATGTGTTCAAGGGATGTTTTTATTATCACCCTTCAGAGATGTAGAGTCTGGTGGAAACTCTGATGGTGGAATTTCAGACACAAGGCTCAGCCGGCTGGGAGGTACGTTGATGGATCCTGGAAAGATGCTGTCTTCCTCAATCTCATCAAGAAAACCAGAGATGCTAAGGAAGTTACTTTAAGTAAGTCGTATGAGGGGGCTTGTTCTAGAGGTTGAACCTAAAAGGGCAGTTTTTAGTTCCTCTCACTTGCCTTCTCTAAACTGTTTCCCTGTGACTTGCTGTAATCTGTTGGATTAAGAACCAGAATTCCGGTGAGTGGTACCCATGGCCCCCTCCATCCACTAAAAAGCTCCCCCTCTCCTGTTTTCAAAGAACCTCAGGTGCCCTGAGTCGTGGTTTTCTTGAGACGCTCCCAACATTGGTCCCTGCATGGCCAGCAGTTAATTCGTTAGCTAGTTAGTTCATAAGTCCATTAGGTGTTAGGGGTTTTTTTAATATTAATAGTATTAATATTTATTAATTCCCAAAGACACGTTTAAACATTAATTAATTCGAATTTTTTTGCTCAGTTATTACAAATAACATTAAAGGAAAGCGTGAAGCTAAAAAGTTACTTTTTAAGTCAAAATGGCCTCAAGCTAAAAAAAAAAAAAAAAAAGCCTAGAAACAAATATTTAAAAGTTTGTCCCAGGCCTAATTGAAACCGTGCACCTCAGATTGGGACTTGAACCCACGTGCCGGATTCGAACCCAGCCTAAACCCAGATTGGGACTTGAAGGTATTAGTTTCAACAATGCAAAAAGCACCTGTAGCATCATTGCCCCAAACTACAGCCAGGACCTTGACCAGAACCTTCAGCTAAGCCCTTAATACCCCCACCACCACCCCATCTCGCTGCCTTCCCGGTCTGAGAGAACGGTTACCTTGAATCCCGTATCCATCACTCCTTTTCTTTCCTTTTTACATAGTTCCATTGTATCTCTGTATATACCTTAAAAGTATTATTATGATTTTAATTGTTTTTAATTTTGTAGACAAAGTATCTGGCTTTACGTAATTTTTTGAAAATTTTTTCACTGAATGTTATACTGCCGACATTCATCCACAGTATGGTGTGCCTGCCGGTTCACTCATTTGAACAGCTATGTCATATCCCATAACGCCTTAATAGCTGTGCAATATAACATTGACTATGCCACAGTTGATTCACGCACTTCCCGTCGAGGGGCATTTGGGTTGTTTCGTGTCTGGGCTGTTTTGAACCATGCTGCGCCTGTCTCCGTGGATGCATGTGTAAGAGTGCCTCTCTCGGGGGCCTAGGACCTCCTCTCCTTCTGTTCTGCAAATCATCCGAGGCCTCACCCCTCCCTTCCGTCACCCAGGTAACACCCACCGACTTTCTCCAACAATTCACCCAACCGACAGCAGCACAGGGTCGGTCTCCTGGGATAGAAAAGCACACAGGGCGCGGTACATGTCTGCAAGGCAAGACCGACACAACAACAGCCACTTGTAGGGAGGTCGGTGCCCCACGGGGCCCAGCACTGCTCCCCAGCCCCCAAGAAGAGCTACCAACAGTGCTGGCACTGGGTGTGGCATCTTCCCTTTCTTCCTATTCTTGGCTCCTCTGAAGTGACTCTGGCCACCTCTGTCGGGACTACACAAAAAGCCAAGTCAGGGCTTCCCTGGTGGCACAGTGGTTGAGAGTCTGCCTGCCAATGCAGGGGACACGGGTTCGAGCCCTGGTCTGGGAGGATCCCACATGCCGCGGAGCGACTAGGCCCGTGAGCCACAATTGCTGAGCCTGCGCGTCTGGAGCCTGTGCTCCGCAACAAGAGAGGCCACGACAGTGAGAGGCCCGCGCACCGCGATGAAGAGTGGCCCCCGCTCGCCGCAACTAGAGAAAGCCCTCGCACAGAAACGAAGACCCAACACAGCCATAAATAAATAAATAAATAAAATTTTTTTAAAAAAGCCAAGTCAGACACCTGAGTCCACCCGAATCTCCTGAATATCGGGGCTCAGGTGCGCCTTGGGGTTCCCCAGCTGCAACGTTTTCTTTTACAGTAGGGGAAACTGTGGACCTAGAAGGCTTGGTGATTTGAAACCGACAAAGCCAAGATGAGGGAAGGTGGGCGTGTCTGCCCTGAAATATGAATAATAATTATATATATATGTATAGTTGTTATTAAGAAGTAAGTAGTGATCGAATGGGCCATTTCTATGAGTCAAGAGGTATGTCTGAGGTTCTCAGAGAGCAGGCCCCTGACCATTAATACATTGACCACACGGGCACAGTGCCAGACACAGAATCTGTACCAAATAAACCACGTCTAACTCAGCAGTTCTCAACCCTGGCTGTTTATAGAAATACTGGGGTGGGGGGGGGGGGGCATGTGTGGTTTACACACCCTGTTGCCCAGGCTGAGCCCCAGACCAACCAAATCAGAATCTCTAGGGTGGGAGCACAGGCGACAGGATTTCTCAAATCCCACCAGACAATTCCAGTGTCAGGGGAGGTGGTGATTGACCATCTGGCAGAGAGAAGCAACAGTGGGGCGGGTACATGCTTTGTTAACACGGTTTGGGGAGGTGACAGAAGAAGGGTCAAAACGAGTCAGAGTGGGCAGCTCCAAAGTAGGTCTCAGACCTGGCTTAAGTCATCTGGGAGCTTTTTTAAAATACTGATGCTGGATCCCATCCCCAGAGACTGACAGTCGGCCTGGGGTAGGAGCTGGGTGTGAGTGTGACTCTCCAGCCCCCGGGGTGGTTCTAAAGTGCACGCAGCCAGAGTGGAGAAAACTGCTAGCCACGACCTGGTCCTGCCGACCTTCCCCACTTCAGCACCCCCCGCTCTGTGGCCCCGACATTCTTCTTTCTCTCGAGCACCCGAGGTTTTGCATTTGCTGTCCCTTAACAGGGCTGGGACTAGGGTGAGGCAAGCAAGGCACTCGCCTTGGGCGCAAAATTAAGGGAGCGTCAAAACACTCAGTATCCAAGATAAATAATACTTTGGTGCAATATTTTAAGGAATCAAAATGAATGCCAGAAATGTCCGTGATGAACAACATATCGAAATTTTAAATAGAATCCTCCTTTGCTTTTGCACGACTTAGCCAGCTCTCTTGGATCCTGCTTTTATATAAACGTTGGTATGTTGTTCATCTTAGTTTTCTGCATGAATACTGATATTTTTAATGTTGCATAAAAATATCTTTATCTGGATCACTGTGGTTTTGGTGCCCCTTTAAATACGGAGCCCAAGGAGGGTGCCTCACGTGCCTCACCCCGTTCCCGTAAGGCTTGGAGCTGTCTTTCCCGGCCTCTGTGGGGCCGGCTCCTTCTCATCAGTTGATCCTGGGCTCAAACTTTGCCTTCTTGGAGAGGCTTCCTCTGATAGGAAAAACTAAATCTGCTCCCTGAGTCATTCTCTACTCCATCGCTCTGTGCTACCACGATGTGAAATTACCCTACTCATTTGTTTCACTGTCCGGCTCCCTCATTTGAGTGGGCTCCAAAGAGGACCTTTCTTGTTCTCCACAGGGTCTCCCGTGCCTCAAAGAGGGTCTGACACAAAGTAGGTGCTCAGTAAACATTTGCTGAGTGAGCCCTGGTTTTACTTTTGGAAATAACGTCATCCCTCCACAGAGGAAGGGGAACAGACCCAGCCAATGAATGAGGGTGCTCCCCGGGGCCTCTGAAAGGGAAGAGTGATCTTGGACAAGGGTGAGGCCAGTAGATGGGAGATTATTCATAATTAACTTCTGAAAAGGGGAGAGCTTCAGGGCAGCAAATTCAGATATTGTATTTTCACCACCAGGTGGCAGTACACCCTAATCTCAGGGAACATGTAATGCGAACAGCCCACCTCTTCACATGGGCAAATTTTCTCCTGTGCGGAAATAGAGACACAGACGTAGAGAACAAACTTATAGTTACCAAGGGGGGAAGGGGAGGGTGGAACAAATTGGGAGACTGGGATTGACATATTACATTACTATGTATAAAATAGATAACTAATGAGAACCTACTGTATAGCACAGGGAACTCTACTCAATGCTCTGTGGTGACCTAAATGAGAAGGAAATCTAAACAAGAGTGGATATATGTATACGTATGACTGATTCACTTTGCTGTACAGCAAGAAACTATCACAACATTGTAAATCAACTATACTCCAATAAAAATTAATTTAAAAAAATTTTTCTCCTGTGCGGCCATCCCCCCATCCATCCATTGGTTTGTTGGTTCATGAACATAACCTTTCACCCAGTTATTTGCCCATGCATCCATCTATATATTCATGCACTCATACATCCATTCAAAAAATAAAACCACAGGCCTGGCCCTGGGGATCCTGCAGCAAGCCAAATAGAAGACTTTCTTGCACTCTTGGAATTTCCACTTTTAGTTGGGGAAGGCAGACGGTAAATAAGGAAACACCCGGAGGAATGAGATAAGTTCAGATTGCGACAAGTGCCATGAAGAAAACTAAAGGATGATGTCAGGGATGGAGGTGGGGTCGGGCATAGGGTAGGGCACTAGAGTGGGCAGGGAGAGTTCTTTAGATAAGATGTCCAGAGAGTCCACTCTGCAGAGGGACATTTGAGATCAGACTGGAAGAATGAAGAAGGGGTCACCCGTCCTGCAAAGCAGGGGTGGGGGGAGACACAACTCTGGAGGACTCGGGAACAGCAAGTGCAGGAGATTCAGGGTGAGAAAGAGCCTGGTGTGTCCAAAGCCCAGAGAAACAGGCAGCATGGCTGCAGCAGAGTGAATCGCCGTGAGAGGTGGGAGACCCGGGTGACCAGGTCGGAGAGGTCTGCGGGGCCAGCACCAGCTGTGGGGCGGAGTTGGGATTTCACCTAAAGACCCTGTAAAGCCACAGGAAGTGTTCACTGCAAGACTGACAAGTTCCGACTTGTATTTTTAAGGGTTCTTTCTGGCTGCTGGGTGAGGATTAGACTGTGAGGGGTGAGGGGTGACATGGGGAGAGCAGTTACTGGGATGTAGGGATAAAGGGATGCAGGCAAGAGAAGGTGGCTTCGGACCACAGGGGTCTTGCAGAGCCGGAGAGAAACGCATGGGTTTGGGAAATACTGTGGGGTGAGAACATCCAGGACCGGCCAACGGCCGTGAGTGGTGAGGAAGCGGAGAAGAGTCAGCACTGCAGGGCCATAAACACCAAACGCCACCCTACCCCAGCCCTGGCCACTTCACCACCCTCTCCTTGACCAAGACTATCATAGTATAAAAAAAGAACGTTTTCACACCATCTGCTGACTTGAGCCCGAAGCCCTTAGTCAGGGCTCCCTATAAGAACCTCCAGCTGCTGATTCCTTGGAGTGACTCCAACAAGGTTCCCATGGGAGGGGTGGGCAGAGTTGTGCATGAAGATGAGGCTCTTCCTTCACGGAGCCGCCGGGGACCATCTTACCCAGGCTCCCTAATACGGCTTCCCCTCCGTGGAAGAAGATGATGCCTCGCGGGGGGCCGGGGGAGGCCGCCTTGGGCTGGAACAGCCTCACGGGTGCGGTTCCAAAACGCAGGTTGGTTACCACAAGCCCAGGGTCCTTCTTGATTCTCACGCTGTTGTGCAAAAACTGAATAAGTCTGGGCATGGAGCAAATCCCAAATTTCTCAAGTATATTCCCCTGTTAGAGGTAAGAGAAAGAGCGGGAGATATTAGGAGAGGTTAGGATCTATCTGGATGGTAGATGGCTCCTGCCCCTTGTAACGGCTAGGATGTTTTGGCAGTTTCTCATCTGCCTCAAAGGCATGCACCCAGGGCTCATCAGGCTCTAGGGTGTGTCCAGATAAAGCGCTGGGCTTTCAGAATCTCCTCCCAAAACCTCTTGGCTGAAGAGCGGTACGAATTTGCTGAAGAGCTAGCCCACGTTTGGGCTGAGTGGTTGGGCATTGAACTGATCAAAGCCAATGTCCAAGGCAGCTGGCTGGCAACCTCGCTCTCTTTGGCTCCCAGCCTAAGACGGCCAAGACGGTCCATCACCTGGGTCAACACCATCATTGCCTCTCTGGGTTATGACAGACCCTTAAGTCTCGTTTGTGTTCAACAGGAAAGAGTAATGGGATCGATTAGGGATGTCTGCCATGGGCTCAGGAGGAAGGAGCAATGTCACAAGGGCTATATATTTGCCAAATGTGAAAAGAAGTCCATTGTTTTTAAACTAATATGGTCACTCTAGTTATAAACAAGCAAACTATCTGAATATTTCATGAAATATAGTTACATGGTGTCATATCTCAGGTACTAAATGCATTTCAACCATAATGGATCAGCTCTTCCGTGGACCTCGCATGGAATATGTGTCTTTGTCATAAAGAAAACAGCCCGGGATAATTGCGAACATAATAAGAACAGCTGACACTTATTAGTCTCCTACAACATGCCACTACTGGTCCAAGTGATTTGGATTATTAACTGGCTTAAACTACTCAGCGACCCTCCTAAGTCAAGCACAATTATCAGCTCCATTTCACAGATGGGAAAAGTGAGGCGTGCCAAGGTCAAGTGCCTTGCCCGTCAACAAGTAAGATGTAGAACGTATGTTCTCAACCACTAAACTAGACAGAGCTTGGGTTCTCAGGTCCAGCAGATTTGGATTCAAGACTTAGCTCTATCTACCACCGACTCACTGAAAGATCTTGAGCATTACCTTCTCTGAGCTTCAATTTTCCTCATTTTATAAAATAGAAGAATGGAGTCTACAGTCCCTGAGGATGAAGCTTGGGAACTAGATGCAACCACCCATATGGAGTGTGTCACTGGAGGGTCCTGGCAAGCGTGAGCTCATGCTGGGTCCTGCCCCAGGTTTATGGGATGCCCCAGTGCATTCGCTCCATGAAGACGACCCCACCCCGGTCCCCACTGCCCCACTGCCAAGGCTTAGGCTTCTCAAAAGGGAACTCCCAACAAAACCCCTATTTCCCAGCCTGAGGTGGGAGCAAGGTGACCAACGCGGTGGAGATGACCTACTTTCCCCACCACTTAGCCCACATCTGAGGAATCCATTTCCAGCATCTAGAAGAGTAAATGTTTCAGGGATTTTGAACGATGCAATGTGGTGATAAACATCTCTTAGCACGACATTCTGAAAGGTCACTAGATACAGCCAGGAAGTTAGATTTGGTTTGGTTTGGTTTGGTTTTTCTCACAGTGAGTCCATATTTGCCAGAGCTGGTAATTTAGGACAGACGCAAATAAGGAAGATTGATTATTATATATTATTATATAATATTATAAATACATATTATTTATATATAAATATATTGTATATATAAATATTATATTTCTATATTATAAATATATTATTTTCATAAATGTTATAATATGTATATATAAATATAATATAATATTTTGATATTATTTATAAGAATGTATTAGTAGTAGTATAAATGGGACCATCACTAGTTTAGGAATGCCTGAGATCCAGAACTTTAGATGGATATTGAAACTCTTTCACAAAATATTCTAGCAGAGTTTGCCCTTTAAAATAAAATCTAGGGACTTCCCTGGAGGTCCAGTGGTTAAGACTCCACGCTTCCAACTCAGGGGGCGTGGGTTCAATCCCTGGTCAGGGAAGTAAGATCCTACACACCCTGGGAAGAGGTCAAAAAATGAAACAAAAACAAAAAATAAAATAAAATCTATAGCATTTGTTATATTAGTCCTTATATCTTTTAGTAAGGCTGAAATCATTCATCACAGCTTTTAAATCAATAATGATTTTAGGAAATGCTGTGTCTTTGCCTTCAGAGATTTGATATATATACTACAAATAATCTATTTTTATGGAGTCCTTTCTAAGTGCCCAGCACTGTACCTTGCACCTTAAATGCATTTCTCATTCAATCCCCACCTCACACCTGTAAAAAGCATCTCTTGCTATCCTCATTTTTTTTTTTTTTTTTTTTATGGCTGTGTTGGGTCTTCGTTTCTGTGCGAGGGCTTTCTCTAGTTGTGGCAAGTGGGGGCCACTCTTCATCGCGGTGCACGGGCCTCTCATTATCGCGGCCTCTCTTGTTGCGGAGCACAGGCTCCAGACACGCAGGCTCAGTAATTGTGGCTCACGGGCCTAGTTGCTCCGTGGCATGTGGGATCTTCCCAGACCAGGGCTCGAACCCGCGTCCCCTGCATTGGCAGGCAGATTCTCAACCACTGCACCACCAGGGAAGCCCCTCATTTTTTAAGAGCAGAAAACAGAGACTCAAAGACATTAGTCTACAAAACTAGCAAGTGAAGATTCAGGTCTCAGACCCAAGGTTGTCTGATACCAAAACTAGACACCTGATGTCTGGGCCGTAGAAGCTTTTAGGTTTCGCCTCCTTCTCCTTAAAATTCTTATCCTTCCTGTACCTATCTGTCTTCTGGAAGCAAGTGACCACTTGGATATCATCTCCCTCATCATAGTCACCTTGTGATCAGCAGTCTGTCTTAGGAGGGCTCAGTGCTGGGGGGACCAGGGTGGGACATCATGAGCTGAATTCACCCTCCATGGCCCATCTCAGAGGCTCCCGTGAGCAGCTGTCATCAGAGGTGCTTGGCTTGTGGGCTACTCTTGAGGAGAAACACTGAAGGTTGGAAAGGTCTCGGGTTTTCTGGGCCACCTGGACCTCTGAGGCCCTCATTTTCAGCCCTAGGGCCTCAAACTAGCCTATAATTCCATAAGGATTGCAGCCACTGGCTTGAGACAGCCTGACCTCCAGCAAAGTGCGTGACCAGGATTAATAAGAGAGATGCTAGTACCACATCCTCAGCCTGTCTACTTGGGGCAGTGACGTTCATGTGATTATGATATAGACTTGTTCATTTCTCTGAAAGTCATCCATTTCCCTGGTGAAACATTCCAGCAGCGCAGAAACATATTTTACTTATTTACCAAATATCACCAAACAAATTAGTCCTTATCACCTGTCATCTTGATCCTCTTACCAACCTGATGGAAGAAATGCAATTGTTCCCCCTTTGCAGATGAGGAAACCAAGACACAGAGAGGTGAAGTAAATTGCCCAAGATCACACAGCCAGGGAGCGGCTGTCAGAGCTGAGCGTGGCCTCCTCACCTCCTTCAACGGTTGTTCTTCCCACAGGTCATCATTGTGAACTGTTTGGCTGCCATCAGGTCTCCACCCAGGGTTGGGACATTGGGATTAAATCAAGTTGCCTGTCTCTTAGTGCCAAACTGTTTCCAAATCTGCTGCTTTAGGCAGGCACCGTTCTACCCAAAATCCCAAACCCCTGTTCAGAGCCTGGCTGGTGTGGCCACTCTGAAATGCTGGGTGAATTCCCTGGTGATTGATCAGCAAATGGTGAGTAAGCACCTGCTAGGTGCCAGGCCCTGGGCTTGGGGCTAGGCTTGCAGAGATGCATAAGGTGGTCCCTGCCTTCCAGGTGCTTGCAATCTAAGCAGGAGGGAAACGCCTGTGTGCCGTGAAGTGGAAGACACTGTAGCTGAAGCAAGTTCATTCTGTCAGGCTATCAGGCTTTCCAGGGCAGAGGCTGGGTCTGGAATTGTTTGGGAATCCTCAGAAATGAGCCCGGTGATTGGCACTCAGTAAATATTTGCTGTTGAAGGAAGGAAAGGAGGCGGGGGGCAGGTGAGAGGAAGGACAAGAAGAAGGAGAGAAACAGAATAGCAGACACAAAAGAGAGGACCGTCATCCATCCCTCCGTGTCCATGAAGGACTGGTTCCAGGACCGCCATGATACCAAGATCTTCATTGCTCAATCTCTTACAGTCGATCCTCCATCCATGGATGCAGGACCTGCGGATATGGAGAGCCCACTTTATAGCAAAGTCTTTCTTTCTTGGGAGAGTCTGAAGAGAGAGAGGGAAGGCAAATGAAAGAGGGAAAGGAGGGGCAAGGCACAGAGAGAGAGTGCCCCAACCCATGACAGGGCCTGAGTGCAAACTCACCCAAGTGACCATGTAGAGGAACACGCAGTGCAGAAATCGGAACTTGGCAGGATGTTGCAGAGTAGAGGGGACACCTGTGGCGAGGAAGTGCTCAAAGACAGCCCAGACAAAGACCCCCAGGAGAAAGGTGCACAGTGCAGCGAGAAGCACCAGCCACGGGACAACCATGTTCCGGAGGCTGTGAGGAGCTTAGGAACTTCTGTCAGTGGGACTTGAGCTGGTCATATCGGCTGTCTCCTCGCTCCCACTCTCTTTTTTTTTTTTTTTTTTAACATCTTTATTGGAGTATAATTGCTTTACAGTGTTGTGTTAGTTTCTGCTGTATAACAAAGTGAATCAGCTATATGCATACGTATATCCCCATATCTCCTCCCTCTTGCGTCTCCCTCCCATCCTCCTTATCCCACCTCTCTAGGTGGTCGAAGAGCACCCAGCTGATCTCCCTGTGCTATGCAACTGCTTCCCACCCACCACCTGTCTATTTTACATTTGGTAGCCTCCCACTCTTTTTGGATTAACTTTGACCTGTGACCTGACCTGGCTTCTTAAACATAAACACAACAGGACAAGTGGGAGCCGGAGGGACCTACTTCCTTAAGGAATACAGGGACCAGGGGGAGTCTTGGGAGATGGGCTTCCCAAAGGCTCAGCAAATATCAGGCTCAAACAGAGCCCGCAGCTGGGCACCAAGGGAGAGGTCTCATGCGAGCTGCACAGGAGCCTTTGGCCTGATCTTTCAATTGTAAAATAGGAGACACACGGCCAGCCTTCCTCCTGTGCATCTGGTCAAGGTGGGCAAAGTGCATCTTATTCCAGTCAGCTGTCCTGACCCCGCTCTGATGCTCCAGTCCCCCTGGGGAGAGGCAGCGGAGCCCAAGGTTAACAGGACCCACTCAGAAGCGAGCCCACCTGGGTTGAATCCTGCCTTTCCCACTTACTGGCTCTGTGGTCTTAGGTAAGTTATGTCTGTTCTCTGCATGTCCATTTCCTCCCCTGTAAGAAGGAGATAATTAGAGAACCTAACTGAGGAACTGTGAATAGTGCTGCAATGAACATGGCTGTGTAAACATCCTCTCACTTTTCAAGTCAATTTTGCTGAGCTATAATAAATAAATGCATGCATACATGTGCATATGTAAAAGTGCTTAAATCATAAGGATAAGCTTGAGGAATTTTCACAAAACAAAAACACCCAAGTGACCAGCACCCAAACCAAGGATAAAGAGCATCTTCTCCACATCACCACCACCCCCTCCCCCAGTTACTACACCCACCAGAGGTAACCACAATCCTTCCTTTAACAGCCAAGACTCATTTGGCTGGTTTCTGAATTTTATACAAGTGGAATCATGCAGAGAGTGTTCCTTTATGTCTGGCTTCTTTCACTGAACACTGCTGTACGTATCTTCCATGTTGTATGTATCGGTTCATTCATTCTCATTCTGGTATCGCATTCCATTGTATGAATATACCACAACTTTTGTGGTATATTTGGTATATTTGTGGTATATTTGTCCTTCTGCTGCTGAAGGACATTTGAGTTTTTGCCAGTTATCACTGCATTGCCTCTTAGCTCCAAACTCACAATTTTTGCCTGCTCTGTGAAAATGGGCTGGAACCTTTCAATGTCTTTCCTTTGTCCACTGGCACCAAAGCATTGTCAAGAAAGAGTAGTGGAGGGACTTCCCTGGTGGTGCAGTGGTTAAGAATCCGCCTGCCAATGCAGGGGACACGGGTTCGATCCCTGGTCCGAGAACATCCCACATGCCGTGGAGCAACTAAGCCCATGCGCCACAACTACTGAGCCTGCGCTCTAGAGCCCGTGAGCCATGACTACTGAGCCCACGTGCCACAACTACTGAAGCCCGCGCACCTAGAGCCCGTGCTCCGCAACAAAGAGAAGCCACCGCAGAGAGAAGAAGCACGCGCACTGCAAGGAAGAGTAGCCCCCGCTCGCCGCAACTAGAGAAAGCCCGTGTGCAGCAAGGAAGACCCAACGCAGCCAAAAATAAATAAGTTAATTAATTAATTTAAAAAAAAAAAAAAGAAAGAAAGAGTACTGGAAAGACATCTCAGGAGAGAAGGGCTCTGCTTCCTGGTTCCAGGTACTCACACGGCAGGATCCTTCAGACCACGTGGCTTTGCCAGCACCCAGCTTCTGCACTGTGTGAGGAAAAGTGCAACAGAAGGAATTATTAACCATAACGGGGAGTCACAAGAGAAGAAGCAAGAAGTAAAGGAAGCTCAAAATATTGCAGATATAAGGAACAACTATTACCCCTAGGGCTGAGATAGCGCACCCAAAGGAAAAACCCCACCTCTCACCCCATTGGCTTGAGGTCCAGAGCTTGTTGGAGAGGGCCTCATTGAATCGGTTAATAGTTGCTCTGCTGCTGTACCAGCAGGACTTGATGGCATCTACCCCAACCCTCACCAAAATAATTTGCTGGAAATCTGCCCACCTGGGTGCTATTAAAAGCCCTTCATTCACAGGGAAGTATCTGGCTGGAGGCATTCTGCAGTGAAACTACCCAAGGGGCCTGGAAGGGAAAGCTACTACAAGAGATGCCATCCAAACAGCAGGAGCTGGAGTTGATAAAACCACACATGCTGCAGGACCCGAGGTCTGGGGAAGCCATGCACACTTCAGGAGCTGCGCCTAGAGGAGCTGGTGGAGCAATTTGTGCCCCAGGACATTGCTGAAAACAAAAGAGCCTACCTTGCAATTAGGCTAACAGTTGGGTATAGCACCAACAGAGGCAGATAGCTTAGCAGAGAGATCACCGAAAGTCAGAGGGCCCTAAAGAAAAAAAGTCATCCCGAGGCTGCACCCCCTTAGTCAGAGCTGCACACTAAGGGAAACAGACTTTACTGGAATATCCATCCAAGTCACTAAACAAATAAGCAAACAATATAAGCAACAGGCCCAGGGAGGAGTAGGGGAGGAATCAATATCCAGCATTGCTACAAGGTAATATCTAAAATCTCCAGTTTTCAACAACAGCAAAAAAAAATTATGAGACACGCAAAGAAACAGGAAAGTGTGACCATAAGGAAGAAAAAAAAAAAGGCAAGAGAAACTGCCTTTGAGAGTACCCAGATGTCAGGCTTAACAAACATGTCAAAGCAGCAATAATAAATATGTTCAAAGAGCCAAAGAAAATCATGCTCAAAGAAATAAAGGAACATATGATGACCTTATTTCATATAAAGAATACCAACAAAGAGATAAAAATTATTTTTTAAAAAAGAAGACCAAACTAAAATTATGGAATTGGAAAGTACAATAACCAAAATGAAATATTCACTAGAGGGGCTCAACAGTAGATTTGAGCTGACAGAAGAAATAATAAGCAAAGTTAAAGGTAGACTAATAGAGATGGTGCAATCAGAAGAACAGAGAGAAAATGAAGGAAGAAAAATGAACAGAGAATTCCAAGAAAAGTGGAATATCATTAGGTACACTACCATACATGTAATGGCAATGCCAGAGGAGAAAAGAGAGAAAAATAATCAGGAAAATACTCAAAGAAGTAATGGCTGAAAGCTTCCTAAATTTGATAAAAAACATTATCCACATCCAAGAAGCTCTAAGTATGATCAACACAAAGAGATGGTGTCACTGGTAAATTCTGTCAAACACTTAAAGAAGAATTAATTCCAGTTCTTCACAATATCTTCTTAAAAATTGAAGAGGAAAGAACACTTCCCAGCTTGTTCTATTGAAACAGGAGGGAAGGGGGCAGGGCATAACCTTTAAAAGAATGACATAGCCCAAGGACACAACGTAAACTAATTAGAACAGACTAGGTCCAAGATGGCTCCACTAGACCCTGAGCCTCAGTATATTCTCATTGTAACACATCAACAAGCTAAATGACACACCCACAGATGCCATGACAGTTTCAAGGCTGACCACAAAGGTCAAAAAGTGGGCGGTAGCCCATTTCCTGGAAATCCCCGCCCCTTCCCCAAAATAACTGGAATACTTCTCCCACTCATTAGCCTATGAAATTACCCACCCCTATAAAAACCGACAACCCCATACTCTGGTGCCTCTCTTGCCCATGCTCTGTCTGTGGAGTGTGCTTCTCTCTAAATAAATCCACTTTTTACCCATCACTGTGTCTCTCACTGAATTCCTTCTGTGATGAGACATCAAGAACCTGAGCTTCATTAAGTCCGGAGACCAAGTGTGTGATCTCAGTTAAAAGACCGTGGGTTCAAGTCCCATTCTGAGTCACACGGTTTCACTGTGACTCCAGTATTATCCTGATATCAAAGACAAAGACATCAAAAGAAAAGAAAACTATGGACCAATATACATGCAGAGATCCTCAACAAAACTGAATCCAGCAACTTAGAAAAAGGATTAATTACCAAGTAATTAATTTATTCCAGTAATGCAAAGCGGATTTAACATGTGAAATTCGATTAATATCAATAGAACACAAGATAAAAACCACACGATCATCTCAGTAGATGCCGAAAAAGCGCTTAACAAAATCCAAAACCCTTTTGTGATAAAAACACTCAACAAACTCAAGACAAAAAGGAACTTCCTGACTAAGGGCATCTATGAAAAAGCCACACCTAACATCAGAATTAATGGTGTATATTAGTTTCCATTGCTGCTGTAAAAAAAGTTATCATGAACTTAGTGGCTTAACCAATACACACCCATTACCTCACAGTTCTAGAGGTCAGAAGTCCACCCTGGATCTCATTGGGCTAAAATCAAGGTGTCAGCAAGGCTGCAATTCTTGCTGGATGCTCTAGGGCAGAATCTGTTTCCTTGCCACCTTCTAGAGACCACCACATTCCTTGTCTCATAACCCTGAAACCGAGCGGGGCCCTGTGAGGCTCCTGGGCATTGAGCCCTCTTATTTTTTCTCCCCCATTTCTTGCAGGCAAGACTCCAGCCTCCATGACCTTCCCTGAGTTCCAAAGGGCAGATTCAAACAGTTGTTAATCAAGGGAGGAGCAGCCAAGAAACCACCTGAGGCAAGATTAAAGGGACCAGAGATGCTCATCAAGATTAAGAGACCAGGACTTCCCTGGTGGTCCAGTGGCTAAGACTCTGCCCTCCCAAATGCAGGGGGTCTGGGCTCATCCCTGGTCAGGGAACTAGATCCCGCATGCCGCAACTAAAGATCTTGCATGCCGAAACTAAAGATCCCGCGTGCTGCAACTAAGACCTGGCGGCACAGCCAAATAAATAAATTAATTAAATATTTAAAAATAAATAAATAAAGTTTAAAAAGAAAAATTAGGAGACCCGACCACCTGAGCCCCTACACACACCCTAATCTTGTCAGCAACACCACCCTTGGGAAATATTGTTATAAAACTCCTTATCACATCCTCCTGGGTTGGGACACATAGTTTTTTGAGGCAGGAGCCCACTGTGTCCCCCTTTGCCTGGCAAAGTAATAAAGCTATCCTTTTCTACTTCACCCAAAACTCTTGTCTCCGAGATTTTATTCGGCACCGGTGCACAGAGAAGCTGAACTTTCAGCATCAGCCCTCTTCCTCCATCTTCAAAGCCAAAGCCATAGAGTCCATCTCATGATGCCATGTCTCTGGTTCTGCCTCCTCGGCCTCCCTTTTCTACTTGCAAGGGTCCTTGTGGTTACACTAGGCCCACCCAGATAATCTAGAATAATTTCCCTATTTTAAACTGATTAGCAACCTGCAACCTTAATTCTCCTTTGCCATGTAACGTACTATGTTCTCAGTTTCCAGTATTAGGCTATGGACATCTTTTGGTGGGCGGAGGGCGTTAGTCTGCCTACATGTGGTGAATGGCTGAATGCTTTCTCCTTAAGACCAGGAACAAGATGAGGATGTCCACTCTCACCATTTCTATTCAATATTTTACTGGAGGTTCTAGCCAGGGCAATTAGGCAAAAACAAACAAACAGGGAATTAGATAAGTAGGCAGATAGATATACATAGGTAGATGATGATAGATAGATATAAACGGCATCCTGATTGAAAAGGAAGAAGCAAAACTATTTCTATTTGCAGATGACATTATCTTGTATATTATATCTTGAATATCTTGTATATTTCCTGGGGAAAGGGATAAATTAGGAGTTTGGGATTAACATATACACACTACTGAGACAGGAAGGGGGCAGGGCACAGCCTTTAAAAGAATGACATAGCCTGAGGACACAACATAAACTGATTAGAACAAACTAGGTCCAAGACGGTTCCACTTGACCCTGAGCCTCACTGTATTCTCATTGTAACACAGCAGCATGCTAAATGACACACCCACAGATGCCATGACAGTTCCAAGGCTGACCATAACGGTCAAAAAGTGGGCAGTGGCCTAATTCCTAGAAATCCCCACCCCTTCCCCAAAATAACTGGAATACTTCTCCCACTCATTAGCCTATGAAATTACCCACCCCTATAAAAACTGACAGCCCCATACCCTGGTGCCTCTCTTGCCTTCTGAGATGGCCCATACTCTGTCTTCAGAGTGTGTATCTCCCTGAATAAACCTTCTTTCTCTTTACTATGGCTCACTCTTGAATTCTTTCCTGCACAAACCCAAGAACCCATACTTGGCGGCCATCCCTGGGACTCACCTGAGACCTGGGACATGACCATCCTCTCTTGCCCCACTCTCTTTCCTGCAACACGACTATATATAAAATAGATAACCTACCAGGACCTACTGTATAACACAGGGAACTATACTCAGTATTTTGTAATAACCTATAAGGGAAAAGAATCTGAAAAAAGACATATATGTATGTATAGCTGAATCACTTTGCTGTATACTTGAAACTAACAGAACACTGTAAATCAATTATAATTCAATGAAAAAAAAATTCCTAAAGGATCCCCCAAAAAGACTATTAGCACTAATAAATGAATTCAACAAGGTGGCAGGGTACAAGATCAATATACAAAGATAAATCGTATCTCTATACTCTAACAGTGAACAAGCTGAAAACAAAATTAAGAAAATAATTCCATTTACAATAGCATCAAAAAGAATAAAATACTTAGAAATAAATTTGACAAAAGGTTGCAAAACATGTAGTCTGAAAACTTCAAAACACTGTTGAAAAAAATTAAAGGGACTTCTGTGGTGGTGCAGTGGTTAAGAATCCGCCTGTCAATGCAGGGGACATGGGTTCGAGCCCTGGTCGGGGAAGATCCCACATGCCGCTGAGCAACTAAGCCCGTGAGCCACAATTACTGAGCCTGCGCTCTATAGCCCATGAGCCACAACTACTGAGCCTGTGTGCCACAACTACTGAAGCCCACGTGCCTAGAGCCCATGCTCCACCACAACAGAAGCCACCGCAATGAGAAGCCTGCACACCGCAACGAAGAGTAGCCCCCGCTCGCCGCAACTAGAGAAAGCCCAGGCTCAGCAACGAAGACCCAACGCAGACAAAAATAAATTAAATTAAATTAAATTTTAAAAAGAGGTTAAAGAAGACCTAAGTGAATACAATGACATCCCTTGTTTATGGCGAGGAAAACAATGTTGTTAAGATGACAAAACTTGTCAAATTGATCTGCGGATTCAGCGCAATCCCTATCAAAATCCCAGCTTGTCTTTTTTTACAGCAATTGACAAGCTGATCCTAAAATTCATACAGAAACATAAAGGATCCAGAATACCAAAAACAATCTTGAAAAAAAGAACACAGTTGGAAAAAAGAACTCACAACTCCCTATTTCAAAACTTACTACAAAGCAACACAATCAGGACTCTGGGGTACTGACGTAATAAGGATAGATACGTGGATCAATGGAATAGGATTGAGAGTCCAGAACCAAACTGTCACGTTTATGGTCAATTCATTTTTGACAAGAATGCCAAGGTAATTCAATGGGGAAAGAATAATAATTGTCCCAGAAGTGGTAGCAGGACAACTGTATCTCCACATGCAAAAGAATGAATTTATATCCTTTCCTTACATTATACACAAATAGTAACTCCAAGTGGATCATAGACCCAAATGTAAGAGCTGAAACTGTAAATCTCTAAGAAGAAAACAGGAATAAATCCTCATGACCTTGGATTAGGCAAAGCTTTCTTAGGCACAACATCAAAAGCACAAAAGACAAAAGAAAAGATGGTTGTATTAGATTCCATCAAAATTAAATTTTTGTGCTTTAAAGGACACCACCAAGAAAGTTAAAAGAAAACCTACAAAATGGGAGAAAATATTTGCAAGTCATATATCTGATAAGTGGCTTATATCCAGAATATATAAAGAACTCATAACTGAATAATAAAATATAAATAACCAAATTTAAGAATGGGCTGTGAATTCCCTGGTTGCCCAATGATTAGGGCTTGGCGCTTTCACTGCCAGGGCCCAGGTTCAATCCCTGATCAGGGAACTAAGCCGCGCAGTGTGGCCAAAAAAAGAAGAGTGAGCAAATGACCTGAATAGATACAAACAAGATATATCAATGGCCAATAAGTGTATGTTAAATCCTCAACATTATTAGACATTAGGGAAATTGAAATCAAAGCTACAATAAGATACCACTTCACACCCAAGAGGATGACTATAATAAAAAAGACAGATAGGGACTTCCCTGGTGGTGCAGTGGTTAATAATCCACCTGCCAATGCAGGGGACACGGGTTCGAGCCCTGGTCTGGGAAGATCCCATATGCAGCAGAGCAACTAAGCCCGTGTGCCACAACTACTGAGCCTGCGTTCTAGAGCCCACGAGCCACAACTACTGAGCCCGAGTGCCACAACTACTGAAGCCCACGCGCCTAGAGCCCGTGCTCCACAACAAGAGAAGCCACCACAATGAGAAGTCCACGCACTGCAACGAAGAGTAGCCCCCACTCGCCACAGCTAGAGAAAGCCCGCGCACAGCATCGAAGACCAAATGCAGCCAAAAATTAATTAATTAATTTTTTTTAATTTCAAAAAAAATGTATACCCATACAATGGAATATTATTCAGCTATAAAAAGGAATCAAGTGTTGCTACATGCTACAATGTGGATGAACCTTGAAAACATTAGGTTAAATGAAAGAAACCAATCAAAAAGATCGCATGTTGTATAATTCCATTTCTATGAAATGCCCAGAACAGGCAAATCCATAGAAACAGAAAGTAGATTAGTGGCTGCCTAGACCTGGGTTGCCTAGACTTGTTTTCCATGGGAAGGTAATTCTATTACCAGTTATTCTGTTATGGTTGGAAGCAGAAATCCTAAACTGTTTTTTCTAATCAGGTATTTTCCATAAAAAATTTCAAGCAGACAGAAAAATTGAAAGAATTTTACCATTAACGTCTGTATTTTCACTACATTGATTCTGCAATTAATATTTTACTATGCTTGGCTTATCACTCCAGAAAGTTTTCTCATGTTCCTTCCAAATCAATCCTTTCTCCCACCCCACCCAGAGGTTCTGATTTTTTTCCACCATGAATTAGTTTTGCCTATTCCAGAACTTCATATATATGGAAGCATACAATATGTGTTCTTTTGTGTAAGCTTTCTTTCACTCATGGTAATATTTTGAAGATTGATTACTGTTTTTCTGTGTATCATTAGGTTATTCCTTTCCCTTGTTAAGTAGTATTCCATCATATGAATATATAAGTTTGTTTATCCCTTCTTCTATTTAAGGACTTCTCAGCTGTTTCAAGTTTTTACTATTATGAATAAAGTTGCCATGAACATTCTTGTCACAGTCATTTTTATAGACATATATTTTTATATATCTTAGATAAATACCTAGGAATGGAATTGCTGGATCATGGAGCAGGTATTACATTTGATTTTCATACGAAACTGACTCATCTTTTTCCAACGTGGTTTTACCATTTTGCTCTCTCATCAACAATGCATGAGGGTTCCATTTACTCCACATCTTCACTAACATTCTAAATTATTTTTTGAAGCAAGAATAACATTTCTGGGCTTCCCTGGTGGCGCAGTGGTTGAGAGTCTGCTTGCTAATGCAGGGGACACGGGTTCGCGCCCTGGTCTGGGAAGATCCCACATGCCGCGGAGCAACTGGGCCCGTGAGCCACAATTACTGAGCCTGCGCGTCTGGAGCTTGTGCTCTGCAACAAGAGAGGCCGCGACGGTGAAAGGCCCGCGCACCGCGATGAAGAGTGGCCCCGCTTGCCGTAACTAGAGAAAGCCCTCGCACGGAAATGAAGACCCAACACAGCCAAAAATAAAATAAATAAATAAAATGCTGGTGTAACTCCTAGAGAGTTTCATGATAAAAAAAAATAACATTTCTAACAAAACCTGACAAACTACACAAAAAGAAAACTACAGATATAGCTTATTGTAAATATTTTTTCAAAAATCCCAAACAAATTATTAACAAATAGAATCCAAGAGCATATTAAAATAATTATTCATCATGACCAAGAGGGATTTATTTCAGGAATACAAGGGGTTTTGATATTAGGAGATTTATTAACAGAATTTACATATTAAAGATATGTAATCTTTCTCAAAAGAAAATTATTGAAGAGGCATTAATAGAACCTAATGTCCATTTTTCATAAAAACATTTAATAAAAGAGAAATCAGCGAATACTTCTTTAAAAAGATTTTTCTAAGTGGGGAGAAATATTAGAAGTATTCCCACATCTAGGAAATTAGGAAACATGATAAGAATGCCCATTATTGCACCTCTACTTAATTTTGCATTCAAAGGATTAGCCTATGCAATTTTGGAAGAATTTTTATTTTATTTTATTTATTTTTTTTTAAATTTTATTTTATTTATTTATTTATTTATTTATGGCTGTGTTGGGTCTTCGTTTCTGTGCGAGGGCTTTCTCTAATTGCGGCAAGTGGGGGCCACTCTTCATCGCGGTGCGCGGGCCTCTCACTATCGCGGCCTCTCTTGTTGCGGAGCACAGGCTCCAGACGCGCAGGCTCAGTAATTGTGGCTCACGGGCCTATTTGCTCCGCGGCATGTGGGATCTTCCCAGACCAGGGCTCGAACCCGTGTCCGCTGCATTGGCAGGCAGATTCTCAACCACTGCGCCACCAGGGAAGCCCTGGAAGAATTTTTAAATTAGAGACATGAAAATTGGAATGAAGGAGAAATAAAGTTATTACTTTGCAGATGACATAAATGTATATCTAGAAAATCCAAGAGAATCAACAGGAAAATGACAACCAACAATAATGGTAAGGTAGCAGAGTACAGAATGATATACAGAAATTAGGAGCACTTACATGTGAAAAAAAAAACCCAACTAGTTAGAACATACAATAGAAAAATAGTCTCTATAACAGCAACAAGAAAAAGACAACCAAGAGGCAAACTTAATAAGAAATGTGTGAAAAAAAATCTACAATAAGAACTCCAAAATACTACTAAAGAACACAAAAGAAGACTATATAATATGTTCTTGGATAGGAAGACTCAATATCATAAAGTTGCCAATTTCCTCTGGTATAATTTTTAAACTTAATAAAATTCCAACAAAAAGACCGATATACTTTTCCCCCTGAAATTTATAAAATCTGATATGGAATCTCAAGTGGAAAATAAAGAAGCAAAATTATCCAGGAAATTCTGAAAAAGAAGATAGGAGGAAACTGGCCAGGCCAGTTTTGAAAACAGAAAATATGTTTTGAAAATATGTTTTTTGAAAACATATTTCAAAACCTTCATAATTAAAATAAGGTAAATATGTGCTTTTAAACAAATGATCTGGGATCATTTGGGTAGCTAAGTGAAAATAAATAAAATTGAGCCCATATTGAATGTTGTACACCAGGGTAAGCTCCAATGGAGCAAATTTATACACTTTTAAAACAAAAATTATAAAACCACCAGAAGAAGATATGGAAGAATTTTCTTATAATTTTGGAGAAGAAAAAGTAATTTCCACTATGCTTAAAAATACAGAAATCACAAAAGAGAAGACTGATGACTTCAATGGCATAATAGCATTTATTTACATGCAAGTAACTGGTCATGTGTTCACAGTAGCTATCTCTGGGTGGAGGGACTTGGAGTGACTTTTATCTTTTTTACCTATCAATTTTTCTAATTTTTCAGTAGTGATGATTTATTATTTATGTAATTTAAGAGACAAAAGTTCTTCAGAAGGTTGAAGCAGAAGCAATGGCAGCACTTCTGGGTCTCTAAATCCAAACTGTCACGATCCCTAAAAATCAACCACTGGTCCAGAGAGTAGACTGATAGGACCCCTCAGCCCTTTCTTTGAGGGATTCATTCTTTCATTGGCCCATTTATTCAACAAATACTTACTAAGCTCCTACTATGTCCCAGACACTACACTGTATAGGAATCAGGTTGGAACTCCATGAGAAACAATACAGTGTGGTGTTGAAGAGTGAGGTCTCTGGAGCCAGCTCCAGCCTTGACCAGCTGTGTGACCTAAGATAAATTAACTCACCTCTCTGAGCCTCAGTTTTCTTATCTGTGAAAAAGGGACACTAATAATACTCAGAACTAAATGAATGTCCAATGTTAAAACACTTCAAACAGGGAATTCCCTGGTGGTCCAGTGGTTAGGACTCCATGCTCTTACCACCGAGGGCCCAGGTTCAATCCGCGGTTAGGAAACTAAGATCCCGCAAGCCATGCAGTGCAGAAAAAAAAAAAACAAAAAAACTTTAACAGACTTAAGCACTTTGGAAAACCATTTGGCAGAATGGTTTTTAAAGCATTTTAAAGCAGAACATTCTCTATTCCATTCCTAGAAGTACAGCTAACAGAAAGTATCCAGGTGATCACCAAAAGACATAAAAATGTCCCTAAAGTCATCGTTTGTAATAGGCCAAAACTAGAAACAAAATCCCAAATGTTCATCCAGAGTAAAATGGACGACTCCCGTATATCCATACAGGGGAATATTACACAGAAATGAAGATGGACAAACTACAACAATATGGATGAACCTCCTAAACACAACGTTTTCGCAAAAGAATGAATACTGTATGCTTCCACTTATACAAAGTTCAAACAGGTAAGACTAGTCTATGATGTTAACCCTTGAACGTGCACGATGCTGGCTTCTGGATGCTGGTCACCTTCTTCTTCAACCGGGCGTTGGTTACACAGGTGTGTTCCCACACTGAGTAGATGAAGGATGCTCGCTCAGATCCTGCAGGTAAAGGAGGGCGATATGCCAACAGGCAAGGCAAGTGGGTACAAGACAAGGACACTTGGTACACAAGATGCTCATCAGCTTCACCAAGGAGCTTGCTTACTCCCATTTTTCTAGGAACAGGCAACTCCCTCGGTCCTACTTTTATGTTTCTATTTTTGACAGAGAGTAGGTGCAGAACAAAATTTCTTTTTTTTTTTTTTTTTAATTCACGTTCTTTTATTTATTTATTTATTTATTTATGACTGTGTTGAGTCCTCGTTTCTGTGCGAGGGCTTTCTCCAGTCGCAGCAAGCGGGGACCACTCTTCATCGCGGTGCACGGGCCCCTCACCATCGCGGCCCCTCCTGCCGCAGAGCACAGGCTCCAGACGCGCAGGCTCAGTAATTGTGGCTCACGGGCCCAGTTGCTCCGCGGCATGTGGGATCCTCCCAGACCAGGGCTCGAACCCGTGTCCCCTGCATTGGCAGGCAGACTCCCAACCACTGCGCCACCAGGGAAGCCCAGAACAACATTTCTTTAAGAAAAACCATAGCGCGCATATGATAAAAACAGCAACAGCCTATGACCTCAGCGTTGGGTGCAATAGGGAGCAGTGGGGTTCGGGGCAGCTGGACAGCGTATGTTCTGCTTACAGAATGCTCATAGCACTGTGTAATTTATGACAACAGAAATAGGAAATAACCTAAATGTCCAATGATAGAGAAATGGTTAAACAAATGCCCTCACTTATTTATTCAACAAAATTTTATTGCATGTCTGTTCTGTGCCAAGTATCATTCCGGGAGCGGGGGATATGTGAGCAAACAATACATTCTTGATGTATTGCTTAGCCAGACACCAGAAGACCAAACTACACAGAGCGTACACTTCAGTGCTCACTATATACCAGGCACTTTATACACCTTATCTCCCTAATCCTCACACAACCCTACGAATCCTATCCTCATTTTACAGATGAAGAAACAGGCACAGAGAAGTTTAAGTAACTCAGTCAAAGATTACACACAGCTACTAAGAGCTAGGATTTTAATCCAGGGGAGCTGACCCAGAGATCACACAAAATATCGTCACTGCAGCGTGGCTTAAGACCAGTTTCTATTTCTTTCCTTATAGACTTTGTTTGTCACCCAGTTGTAAAAACTGGGCCCACCCCTTGGAGAGCTAGTTCAACTGGCCGCCATCCTCCTTCCAGTACATGTGAGGGCCAAAGCCTCCTTCTGATTTCTGTAAGTGTCTTTATCTCACTTCTGAGAAAGAAAACCAACCCTGACCTCTGGGAGCTGGCCCCTGGCACTGTCACCTGCGCCTTGGTATTTTCCTGGTGAGCATAGACAATTTAATAGAACATAAACATTAGATAAAGCCACTTGGTGACCATAATGGATTAATAAAAACAAAAAAAAGAAAAAAGAAAAGACCCTTTCATAATCACATCTGAACACAGACAAAACATGAACATTGGCTAAGGCACAATAATGGCCAAAAAAAGACTCATATGAGCGACTTCTGCTTCTTAGGCAATTACAGCTTTAGCCTTGGTCTAGTCTCCCTACTTCTTTTTTTTTTTTTTTTTTGATATTTTTATTTTTGGCTGTGTTGGGTCTCCGTTGCTGTGCATGGGCTTTCTCTAGTTGCGGCGAGCGGGGGCTACTCTTCGTTGCGGTGCGCGGGCTTCTCATTGTGGTGGCTTCCCTTGTTGCGGAGCATGGCTCTAGGTGCGCGGGCTTCAGTAGTTGTGGCTTGTGGGCTCTAGAGCACAGGCTCAGTAGTTGTGGCGCACGTAGCCTCCCTACTTCTAAATAAGGTTTATTAAGAGATGCCCTGCTTGCTAACAGCATCCAGTCCAGAGCAAACCTCCACTTCCTGAAATCTTGACTTTTCCTTCTGCTTCTTTGTAGTCCTCCTGCCTGCATTGGATCGTGTCGTCCAGACTTAGCTCTGCCTCAGCCCTGGTGATTTCTGCCGTACAAAATCCAGTCACTATCAGCATCCTGTGAGTTCAGAAACTTCACTGATGTGCAGAGGATGAGAGGGAAGGTCGTGCTGCTCCCAGTCCCCAGGACCCACCCCCCCGTGGCCTCCCACACCCTGTGCCCCTCATACTCACCCACTCTATGCCCAGCCCCCAAGCCCCACTCCAACCTGAACAGCCAGGTGAGCCTGACCTCCCAGCCGCACCCCTGGGACCCTGGGACTTAAACTGACTCCATCTCTTGGACCTGGATTTTTTTCCCATCGTTCTACAATAACCATATGATTATAACCTTTATAATCAAGAAAAAAAATTATGATTTTCTTATACTTAATGGGAATCTGCATTTCTGCATTACAGCCAGGCTTCCCTGGGGTTTTACTGTCAGCTCAACCGGGTTGGGAAGGAAGAGTGAACAATATACAGGTCATGTGACTGATGCTTCTACATTATCTCAGGTTGGCGGGTCAGGAAATAGGCAAGAGCAATAATAGCAGTTATTGATATTTTTGTCATTATAGAGTTAAGTTCTACTGAGCACACATTAATGTGACCAGAACTACCTCCTTATGCATTAAGCACTGGACATGTGTTCTCCCAGCAAATCCTCACAATAGCCCACAGTGTTGCTGTCAGAGAACAGAGGCCATTCAGTATAACCTGGTGTTTAAGAACGTGAGCTCTGGGACAGACCACCAGGGTTTGTGTCAGGCTCCCCCTCTGACTATATCTGAGACCTTGAGCAAGCTACTGAACCCCTCTGTGCCTCAGTTTCCTCATCTGTAAAGTGGGGATAAAGGTGCCTCGTTGTATCAAATAAGGCAATGTGCAATGGGAGATGTGGTACTTATACACCTGCTTTTCTGAGCACCTCTACCTACCACGTGAGTTTGGATGTAATTAACTAGATGAACGAATAACCTCCAGCCTGCAAGCAGAGGGGTTTAGCATGTTGTGGGTGAAGAAAGGCCTGGGGGAGGCGTGGAAGTGGAGCCCACTCTTGGCAACACTGGCGCACGCTGTGGTTCCCATCTGGCAGGCTCCCTCCCAGGGAAGAGAAACCAGGAAACAGAGGAGGCAAGAAGCTAGATCTAGAGGGGCCAGCAGACAGAGCACAAGCCCTCTGCCAGGTCATATTCCAGAGAGGAAAGGGGAGGGGTTGAACTTACTGGAGAATAATCATATTTGCCGAGCACCTACTATGTGCCAGACACGGTGCCAAGTGCTTTAGGAATATTATCTCATTTACTCTTCAATAGAAGCCTGTAGGTAATGTAGTGTCATTATCCCCATTTCACAGATCGGGAAACTGAGGCTCAAAGAGGGGAAGCCCTAGACTAACAAACAGTGGAGCAGGGGTGTGACTTAAGCAGATCCATCCTGAGTCACAACCTTAACCAATATCATTCCTTCTTCCTAATAGAGGTCTCTGGGGGACGAACAGGGCAAGGAGAGCACAGAGCTTTTGAGTTTTAACTCCCCAGACCATTCTGTTCCCATGCCCTTCACCCCATGTGGCTTCACTGAGACTATGGATTTAGCTTGGCGGAAGTGGGGCTTCAGACCCCAGGGAGCTGTGAGGACAGCGGTGTGAGTATGCAGTGTTGTCCTGAAATGTCCAAAGGCAGAGAAGATGAAAAAGCACAGGCTGTTGGGCACATTCAGTGGGGTTGCCTGTGGCTGAATCTCTAGGTGCTCAAGGCAGTAATGCAGCTACGAAATAGTTGCCATTTACTGAGACCTGCCAAGCCCGTTTCTTACCAAGAGCCAATTGAGGTGAAGGTACAAACATGAAACAGACTCTGGTGCAAGACTTCGTC
Organism: Eschrichtius robustus; assembly: GCF_028021215.1. NCBI lineage: Eukaryota > Metazoa > Chordata > Mammalia > Artiodactyla > Eschrichtiidae > Eschrichtius > Eschrichtius robustus. Next base: position 10,052,613 of record NC_090826.1, on the reverse strand, counting down.
AGCTTCCCAAGACCCCTGCCAAAGGTGAAGAAGTTTCTGCCAAGTGTGTGAGGCTGGGTGTTAATTTCGTGCAAGTTCCAATGACATCTTAATAATAACAGCAACAATAACAATAGCAACAACAATAATAATAACTAAGGTCCAACACTGGTTTAGTGCCTGCCATGAGCCAGCACAGCTGTTAAGTCCCTTACCTGTGTGAATTTGATTAATGCCAGAAACCACCTAAGAGATACATACTGGTGTCATCCCCATATAGACGAACACACTGAGGCCCAAGATTGCCTAACTAACTCGCCACGTTTACAGAGCCAGGAAGTAGAAGGGCTCGGCCCATCTACTCCCTGATGGATAGACAGACCGGCAGACAGATGGACCGATGGACAGTCAGGTGGACGGAGGGAGGCTCACCCTCCAGGACCCCCCTGCCTCTCTCAAGGCCAGCGCCCACACAGAGATGTTGCTCAACACACCTGAACTGAAGGATGGGTGCCCTTCTGGAATTTGAAATCTGGAGGCACATGAAGTATCATTGGTCACAGCAGGGTTTTGAACCAAATTTCCAAAACACGACTCCAGAGGGGAAAAGCAATAACGGGCTTTCTGAGTGGCAAGTCAGAGCTTCCTGTACACAGCCAGCCAAGGTTCCCACTGTGCTGTAGGACAGGGCAGCCTGGCCGGGCTCGGACCTCACCCCGTCTCCCGGGGACACCAAACACAGCAAGGTGGTGGCCCAGAATTCTACTCCATGCTCGTAGGTAATGCTATGAACCCCATTTTACCAGTGAGAAAACTGGAGTTCGGGGAGTCTGCAACTTACCCAGATCACGTGGAAGGCAGGCAGCAGTCCAGACACTAGCTCCCCCTCTGAAGGGCTCAGGGTCCCTCCCTTCCCAGGCCCTTGGGAGGGGTGCTGCATTTCCTGGGGTGTGCTACGAGGTAGATCCAGCCCCCCACGCCCTGCACAGAGCAAAACTCTGGGGTGCCAACTTGCTGGGGAAGATGAGGTGGGGCCTGAGCACCACCAGGATGCCCTGGCCTCAGGGGACAGTGGGAATCCTCATCCTCAGTGCCCCCTCCACACCCCATCGGGCTGCAGCCCGAGCCCCCTGCTAGGTAAATCAGCTCAGCTGACCCAGCCCCCTTGGGAGACACTCCTGTTAGCCAAGAATTCCAAGAATTCAGAGGGCGGAGCCCTTGAGAAAACAGGCCCTGCGACTTGATATTTGGGCCAATGCAGCATTTCCATCGTGGCCTGGGAGGGCTCACGCCACGAAGCTGGGTGCATCTTCCAGAGGGAGAAACCCAGGCACACAGGGCCAAGGGTCAAGGCACTCATCCACCCTCCCAACCTTCAGAAGTGCTGCCTGGGAAAATCCTGAGCAACGTGCAGCCTGAGAACTCTCCTGGCGGGTGAGCTTCCCTTTGGAGGCAGGGTGGGGGAGAGCAGTGAAGAGGCAGTTTTGCCACAAGTGGAAACTTGGTTAGGTTTCAAATTCAAAGGAATGTCCTCTTTATTGAGTCTGATCTTTATTTAACCCTAACCACCACTCGGCATCATCTAGCACCAGTCTAAGCATTTACAAACACTAAGGGGTAGTAGCATGATAAATATCATGCCCATTTTACAGGTCAGGAAACTGAGGTACAGAGAGATTAAGAAATTTGCCCAAGGTCACACGGCAAGTGAGTCACAGAGCAGGAATCTAAACTCAGGGAGCCTGACCCAGAGTCTGTGGTTTGACCACTGTGAGATCCTGCTTTTCCTTTAATGGGGTGTTAAAGATGACATCATGGGGGTCATTACCACCAATCTCCATACTCTGACCACTGTGAGATCCTGCCATCCCTTTTAATAGGGTTAAAAATGACATCACAAGGGGTCATTAGCACCACTTCCTACATCACAGCCTTGATAGCCCCTGATGAGCCCAGATCCTGTACTATGTGTGACAGACCATGCATGGAGGCAGGCATGGGGGCTTCTAAAGTTCCTTTGTGCCCCTTCAGGGAGATGGAAGTGGTCAGGGCCAGGCCTATTTCGTAATATAACCTTAAATCTCGCTACCAAGTAACGGGCACTAAGGGAGAATGCCAGACGTTTCTCTGAGAGCCTTACCTACATGATCTCTACACACTCCCTGGCGTAATCACTAGAGGTGTCCCCATTGCACAATTGTGGAATCCAAGGCTCAGGAGCATTAAGAAATGTGTTCCTGGTAAGCTGGTAAATGCAGAAGGCAGATGCATTTGTTTCCTAGGGCTGCCGTAACAAAGTCCCACCAACATGAGTTAAAACAACAGAAATTGATTCTCACAATTCTAGAGGCCAGAAGTGCAAAAGTCAAGGTGTGCGCAGGGCCACGCTGCCACTGAAGTCTCTGGAGGAGACTCCCTCCCCACTTCGGCCAGCTTCTGGTGGCTCCAGGTGTTCCTTGGCTGTGGCCACATCACTCCAATTCTGCTTCTGTCTACACGGGGCTTTATCCTCTTCTGTGTGTATCTCTCTGCTCTCATAATGACACGTCTTTGGATTTGGAGTCCTTTTGGATAATCTAGGATGATCTAGATTCTTAGTTTAATCACATCTGCAAAGACCTTTCCTCCAAATTAGGTCACAGTCTGCAGATTAGGTCTTGGACATATCTTGTGGGGGAGCTACCTTTCAACTCACTACCGTAGAACTTCAGCCAGTCTGGCTACCCTCCAGGCTTTTAAAAAGTATAAGGCAACCCCACAAGTACCCAAGGTGCCAGCCCCTATGCAGGGGCTCCTGCCTGCCCCAGGTGGAGCTTCAAATACACAAGGCTCACGTCCGCAGTACGCCTGGTGAGATGGGGACAGTATAGCCTGGACCTTCTAAGTGTTAGGGACAGGGAGCCTAGGTGGTCTTCTCACCTCCAGCAAAGTTTCCTCAACCCTACCTACCCTGCCCTGGGCAAGCCCCCACGTACCTGCCCTGCATGCTGCAGACTGCATCTCCCTCTGCTTTGGGATATCCCACTAGTGTGCGTTGGCTTCTGTGACCAGTGACTTCTTTCTGCCTCCCACTACCTGTGAGGAGGGAGGGCGGGGCGTATGCCTACTTTCACTGGACATCTTATCCCTCCAACGCCAAGTGTGGAGCCCCCATGGGTTTTTTTTGTCATAACAGCTTTATTGAGATATAATTCACATGCCGTACAGTTCACCTATTTAGAGGGAATTTAGAGTATTTAGAGTGTACGATTCAATGGTGTTTAGTATATTCAGAGTTGTGCAGCCGTCACCACAATCAACTTTAGAACATTTTCGTCACCCTCCCCGGAAAAAACCCTGTGCCCACTAGCAGTCACTCCACCATCTTTCCCCAACCTCCTCCCCATCTCAGGCAATCACTAATCTACTTTCTATCTTTATGGTTTTGCCTACTTGGGACATTTCACATAAATGAAATCATATAATATGTGGTCTTTAGTGTCTGGCTTCTTTCACTTGGCCTAATGTTTTCAAGGTTCATCTATGTTGTAGCATTATACATCAGTACTTCATTTCTTTTTATGGCTGAATAATATTGCATTGTGGGATCGCACCACGTTTGTTTTACCCATTTATCAGTTGATGGATAAAACATCAGTTGATGGACATTTGTTTCTGCTTTTTGGCTATTGTGAATAGTGCTGCTACATACGTTCATGTCAAAGTTTTGGTGTGGACATGTGTTTTCATTTCTCTTGGGCGTATGCCCAGGAGTGGAATTGCTGGGGCATACGGAAATTCCATGTTTAACCTTTCGAGGCCCCCTATGGGTTTCTAATGAAAGACTGACTGCCCCTCACAGCCACATGACCTTGGCCTGGTGACTTGACCTTCCCAAGCCTTAGTTTCCTCACTTGTAAAATGGGAATGGACCCACCCAATAAATATTTAGTGAACACCTACTATGGGCGGGGACCTGTTCTAGGACATGGGACACAACAGTGATCAGCTGACACCCAAAGGAGGGACCCAGATAATAAACAGACAATAATCTAAATACAGTAAGTCAGATGAGAAAACTAAGGCAGAGAAGGAAATGGGAAGGTGCAAAATGGAAGCAAGATGATGTCACAGGGTTAAGGGTTCCCAGGAAGGCCTCACGGAGGAGGTGACATTGAGCAAAGACCCAGAGGAGATGAGGGACTGAGGCTTGAGAGATGGAGGATACGGCCTTGTTGATTATTTACGTCCTCAGCAGCTTGGGAATCAACTCCTGTAAAGGGAGCCCAAAACCATAATTTTAAATTCCGTAGAAGCGCAAGGTGTGAACACACAGTTTAGGATGAACTGCTCTGCCTGGGGACACTCTGGGGGGGACAGTTCTGGGAAGAGGTGGCATTCGACTGGAGCCTGAAGGGTGGGTGGAAATGAGGAGGGACTAGCTGCTTTCCAGCCTGTGATCGTTGGGAACTCCCCGGGTGGCTTCTGCACCATCTGAAAGGACCATCTGTGTGAGTCTTTGAGGATACTGACCAGGCTTTCTGAATCCAAGCAACCTTTGGGGAGTGCCTGAGGCTTAGGTGAGCTGAGTCTTTATGCAAAGTGGCGGGCGCTTCCCTGCTCCACACCCTCCCCTGCACACATCAGGGGTCTTTGTTTCCTTCAGGGGTGAAGCCTTTCTTTCCAGCTCATTCTCCTCCCCCTTCTCCCCAGTCTGCCACAGCCAAAGACAAGAGGCTAATTTGAAAGTCTGAATCTGGGGGCAGGAAAGAGGCAGAATGTGATAAGTTGCTGCCCATCTTGGGCACCCGGCCCTCTTTTGTCTTGGTTGTGTTGACCTAAAACAAATAGACTGTCAGATATTCCTCCAGCAAAGATGGTTTATTCCGGATCAACAGAGGATTGCAACTCAGGATGTGCAACCATGGTGGGCCACATGCAAGTCCCCCCACTGCAAAGGAAGGAGACCGCTTTGATGGAGGGGAAAAGGAAGATGGGAGGGGTTGTTATAAACAAAGAGTCCGTGGCTTTTCATTGGCTAATTTGGTGCCAGGAAAGAAGAGTCTTTCTTCTTCCTTTTGGGCTCTGCTATCATTGCAGGGCGTGAGGGCTCCCCCTTCTGGTCTCTTAGCTCTATTCAGTTGAGGTTTCTATATATTCCTTTTTTAGAGTTGAATCAATAATCTGTTCGTTTTTCAGTCAATTTGCTCAATAAACATTTCCTGCACATCTCTACTGTTCCAGGCTCTGTGCTGGGTGCTGAGGAGACCACCCAACCTCTTGTAGTCCCCAGGCTGGGGATGGAGACCAACGTGTAGATAAACACATGCAATAAAATGCCTCTGGCACTCTGATAGCTGTCTTCAATGGCTGCAGAGCCCAAATTGTGCAAGTTCTCAGGAGCCAGACACAGGACTGGCTGCATAATTTGCAGGGCCCAGTGCAAAATGAAAATTTATTTTCCTTGTTCAAAACTATTAAGGATTTCAAGATGGTAACAGTAGAGCATTCAACCAAGTGTGGGACCCTGTGTGACTGCATAGGTCACATGCCCACGAAGCCGGCCCAACCCATACCCTCAAGAAGCTCTCAGTTTGATGTTAAGACTTAGACAGGTTATTTCACCTCTGTTGTCCATTTCTTTATCTGTAAATCAGGTTTGTGCCTGCCTCTTACATTGGGTTGTTGTGAGCCTTAAATTGTTATGAAACCAAAATTCAACCGAGTAAATTTGAAGATCTAATTGACTTAATTCAACAACTCGTGATTCCAGCATCTAACAACTAGAAGGGGTCCCTGAAGAGCGATACAAAGTGGAAGCCTTTTATAGAAAGGAAGGTGGGGCAAGGAAGTCATTAGCAAAAGGAAAGAAAGGGTTATTTGGGGTCAAGACATCATCTTTGCTGGGGGTGGGGGCGGGGAGAGAGCAGGAGACTTTATCATGCAGATTGCCTGTTCTTGGGAGGGGGTGGTGGAGAAGGCCCACATGACAGATTACCTCACTGGTGCTGTCCAGAAAATTCCAAACTGGTTGATTAAGGTTACATCTCTGGGGAAGGTCGGAACTGCAACTAAGTCAGATATTAAGTCTAGGTTTGGCGTCATAGGCTTTAGCACAAGTGACGCCACTTGGGGCCTCTGGTTTTCTCTTTGACAGATGAATTATACTGATAAATCTACTAGAACAGAAACCAGTGTATAATACATCCTTAATAAATAACAACTACTATTGTTCCAGTAGGTTCAAAAAGGGGAGAAGGGCCAGTTGGGGGGAGGGAGCATTGGTGGGGAGTTGCTCTAAGAACTTCATTAGAAGTGGTGTTGGGTCAACTGAGCCTTGAGATACAGCTAGATGTGTGCTCCTTACAAACAGAGACAAACTATGCGGCTTCTGCCCTTGATTTACAGGAACCTGTGGTCGTGAATTCACCTTCTTTGTTGTGCTTCATGTAGTTCAATTAGTTTTACCTTTCCTGGACCTACGTTTTCTGGCCCACAGACTCTGGGCCCAAACTGCCTTGCTCCTCCACCTCTTAGCTATGTGACCATAACCTGTCAATGCTCAGTTTAGCTATGTGACCATAACCTGTCCATGCTTAGCTTTCCTTATCTGTAAAGTGGGTACAATACAACCCACACCTCAATGGGTTGTTCTGAGGATCGTGGAAGTAATACCCTCAGCACAGCCTGGCACATAGGAAGAGCTTTTTATTGAAGTTGAAGGAACCATCTAGGGAGTATCTCGGATGACAAGAAGAAACAACTAAGAATGAGGCAGGACCAAGTTGAGGGATGTTTACAAAGTAACTGACCTGTGTGTTACTTTGCTCGGGCCGCCATAACAAAATACCACAGACTGGGCAGCTTAAACAACAAAAATGTGCTTTCTCAAAGTTCTGGAGGCTAGAAGTCCCAGATTAAGGTTTGGTTTCTCCTGAAGCCTCCCTCCCTGGCTTGCAGATGGCCGCCTTCTCCCTGTGTCCTCACATGATCTTTGCCCCGTGCACACGCATCCCTGGGGTCTCTTTCTGTGTGCAAATTTCCTCCTCTTACAAGGACACCAGACAGATTGGATTAGAACCCACTAACAGCCTCATTTCAATGTAATCACCTCTTGAAAGGCCCTGTCTCTAAATGCAGTCACATCCTGAGGTACTAGGGATTAGGGCTTCCACATATGTATTTAGGGAAGACACAATTCAGCCCATTAACAACTTGTGCTTTTCAAAAATGTCAAGGTCATGAAAGACAAAGAGAGGTAGAAGACCAGAGACTGAAGGAGTCAAAAGAGGCATGACAAGTAAGTGCCACGTGTGCCCCTGGACTAGATCCCAGACCGGAAAAGATTGTTTTTCTTTTGTTGTAAAGGGTGTTAGTGACACAACTGGCAAAATCTGAATAAGGCCTGCAGATTACATAATAGTATTGTATCAATGTCCACTTCCTGATTTTGATTCAAAAGTACTGTAGTTATGTAATAGAAAGTTCTTGTTTTCAAGAAGTATATGCTGAAATATTTGGGACTGTTAGGCAATCAGGTCCACAGTGTATTCTCCCCAAAAAAAGTGTAGATAATGAATAGATGGATAGATGGATGGATGAACGGATGGACAGACAGATGCACTTATGGATAAAGCAAATGTAAAACGTTAACACGTAAGTGAAGAGTACACGGGAATTCTTGGTTCCATTTTTGCAACTTTCCTGTAAGTCGTTTCAGACCTACGGTTTAAAAACTTTTAAACACGGAGCTATGACAACCCAGGCAGTAGGTAACCATTCAGGGGCACTCTGGTGGGGGTAGGGGAGGGAGGGAAGGTCACCGATCAAGTGTTAGGCAGCCTCTGTGGTTTTACAACTGCCCTGCAAGGTAATTAATATAACCCTCCTTTTCCATCTGAGTAAATGGAGTCACGGAGCGCTTAACTGCCTGGCCCAAGTTCAGGTTTTGTAGGGCAGAACTCACTCCTCAGGACCACTACCAGGGGGGCAGCCGGTATTTACTCCACTCCGTCCCACTTTTGCCACCTTCAACAGCCAGAGCAGCTGCAGAGAAGGTCCAGTCCCGCAGGGAGGCAGAGGGTTGTGGGGGAGGTAGGTCATCGTTGCTGGATTTACAAACCTAAGGTTTTCTCTGGGTCCCAAAACTTCAGGGCCAGCCTCAGCCCCTTCTAGCCCCCAGACAGTCAACATTCGAGTAAGATGAAATAAAGACCCAACGTGATCCAAACAAAGTGTTTTTATAAACTCATGAAAAGAGTCCTTATTAGAAAGGGCTTAGGCGGGAGACAGGCATGGGGGTTGTGACATGTCTGATCCTTCTGCAGGCTTCGGGCAAGCTGTGATCATTAGCAGATTTTGCTCTGGGTAGGCTCAGTGTCAGCTGCACATTGTGGGGTTTTATGGGATTTATGCACAGAACTTTCCTACAAAGCAAGGTATTATAGGACGGATTAGAGAGTTCCAAGAAGCAAAGGTACTGGCTCCCCTATCTTATTTTTTAGCAGATTTTTTAAAGAGGCCCATGGTCAGGGGCTCTGCAGCCTTACACCAGAACTCCCATATCCTGCTGACTCTAAAACAAGCATATTTGTGCAAAAAGATCATTGAGTGGAGTTTTCTTAATATAAACTCATTATAGAACATTGGGAATATGTAAAAAGACATAAAAAGAAGACAAAATCACGTGTGCTGCTATCACCAGAGACAGTTACTGTTAACATTCTGATGTGTTCCCTTTCTGTCTTCTTTCTGTGTGTGCACACCTGCACGTGTGCATGTGTGCCTGCGTATGTGTGTGTGTGGAGAGAAAGAAACAGAGAGAGAAGGACAAAGGTCCAGAGCAGAAAGAGAAAGAAGCAGAGAGAACGGGCTTTGAAGTAAAACTGAGCTAAACTTGAATTCCATACCTGCCACTCTTGGGTTCCATGACCTTGGTCAAGCTGCTTGACCTTTAATTCCACAGATGTACATGGGAAATACAGATCCTACCTCAAGGGAGCTGTTTTGATTAAATGAGATTAAATTAAATGAATACAAAGCATTTAGTATGCCGCCTGACACACAGTAAATCCCGACTGAATGGTAACTAAATAAATATGAACATGGACTTAAGGCTTTTTCTTTCCAAAAGTGGAATCATCGTGGTGACACAAATTTGTATCTTAACACTTTTAACGGTTTTTCTGCTATAACTGTGGGAAAACAGACTTCCCACAAGCCAAAAAAAAAAAAGTATAAAATTCCCAATTACACCCTGCTCTTTAGGCTAAAGTTTTAATGACATAGTATATTGTCAATATTGTGCACATGCTTTTGGGGTTTTGTTGTTGATCTTTTCCTTCTAACTGACAACCCACCACATGCTGAACAAGCACCTGACTGAGGCCACAGATTCTCAATGACCAGAAGATCAGATTATTTAGTCTGTGTCCCAGGAACACTTAAAACTGCATGATTTGGACAAATTACTCCTCTTCTCTGGGCCTCAGTTTCCTCATCCGTTAAATGAGGATGCAATGGTGTGCCCCCCTCAGCAGGTGGCTGTGACAGCTACATGAGAAAATCCACGTGAGGCCCAGGACCCAGTGCCTAGTAAGTGCTCAGTAAAAGATAAAATGATAACAAATATTAAGTTTCTTACATTTCAGAGACATAATCTTCATATTATGTGTATATATACTTCCATTAGTCTGTTTCCTACCTGTTTTTATAAACTGATCAGGGCAACACGCATTAAGTCATTGAAATAATTGCCCAAGCAGGGCTTTTCAACAACAGAACCAGGGCTGGCAGGCATCCCCTCTGTGCGAATCTGCCCCCTGGGAGACAGCAGACCAGATGCAGCAAAGGAACCAGGGGTCCTGAGTGTCTGGACACATGTGCAGAGCAAGGGGGCTTCCCGTCTGTCTCCCCACCTGAAGGCGGGATCTGAGCTTTCTTTGTCATCTTTGGGGGTCCTCATAATAAATGGCAGAGATGTAATAAACCTCAAGGGAGGTTCATTGTTGAGAGGCAATGAAGGGTGTTCACCAGGATCCTGAGTTAGACCCTGTAGGTTCTGCCTTCTGCAGGAATGTTTACCAGCCTGTGGCCTCAGACAGGTGACTTAACACTTGGGATCTCAGTGCCCCATCGGATAGGACTAAATGAGCTGGAAACAGCACCAGGGTGTGGTGGGCACGCAGTAAATGTCAGTTAGTTGGGATGACTTCAGTCCATCATTAGACTCTCAAGTCTTATTGCCTTTTTTTTTTTTTTAAATAACTTTATTTATTTATTTATTTTTGGCTGTGTTGGGTCTTCGTTGCTGTACGCGGGCTTTCTCTAGTTGCAGCGAGCGGGGGCTACTCTTCATGGCGGTGCACAGGCTTCTCATTGCGGTGGCTTCTCCTGTTGTGGAGCACGGGCTCTAGGCACACGGGCTTCAGTAGTTGTGGCTCGTGGGCTCTAGAGCGCAGGCTCAGTAGCTGTGGCACACGGGCTTAATTGCTCCGTGGCATGTGGGATCTTCCTGGGCCAGGGCTCGAACCTGTGTCTCCTGCATTGGCAGGCAGATTCTTAACCATTGTGCTACCAGGGAAGCCCTCAAGTCTTATTGCTTTTTTTTTTTTTTTTTAATAATTTTTTTTTTAATAGCTACATTTTTTTTTTTTTTTTAGCTGTGTTGGGTCTTCGTTTCGTGTGAGGGCTTCCTCTAGTTGTGGCAAGTGGGGGCCACTCTTCATCGCGGTGCGTGGGCCTCTCACTATCGCGGCCCCTCCCGTTGCGGGGCACAGGCTCCAGACGCGCAGGCTCAGCAGTTGTGGCTCACGGGCCCAGTTGCTCCGCGGCACGTGGGATCTTCCCAGACCAGGGCTCGAACCCGTGTCCCCTGCATTAGCAGGCAGATTCTCAACCACTGCGCCACCAGGGAAGCCCAGTCTTATTGCTTTTTTAAAAACTTTTTCAGTGAACTTGGTTTCTCCAATGACCCTCTACTTCTTTACAGTGGATGTAAACTTAGGGTCAGTCCCTATGAATAAATTTCCAGAAAGAGGGCAAAAAACGGATTCTGCTTTTCTGAGGCTCATGCTTCATTTATTTCTGAGGTCTTGAGAGACTGATGTTTGCTTGATGGTGGTGGTCTAGGACTGAAATTGGCAAACTATAGTCCACAGACAGGGTCTGGCCCACTGCCTTTTTGTGTGTAGTCTACAAGTCTCAGTATGGTTTTTACATTTTTTAATGGTTGGGAAATAATCAAAACAAGAATGATATTTTGTGACAGGTCAAAGTTATATGAAATTCAAGTTTCAGTGTCCATAAATAAAGTTTTATTGGAACACAGCCATGCTCACTAGAGGAGGTGTGTTATAGCTCCTTACATGTTGTCTATTTACGTGTTATCTGCATACTATTTACATGTTGTTTATATCTACATACTGTCTATTGCTACAACAGCAGATTTGAGTTGTTACAATAGATACTATATGTTCTGCAAAGCCCTTTACAGAAACGGTGCATCAACTCCTGGCCCAGGGTAAGGATTTAGCCTTCCTAAGGCCCTAGCTCTGGTTCCAGGGAAGACTTTTTACACCCAAGCCACTCAGGTTTCCCTCACCTTTTTTACCTCTCCCTCAGACAATGCCCCTGTCACTCAGGCTCCTTACCTGTCCCCACCCCACCCCAGATCGTGTGTTCCTTGGGAACGTGAAGACAGGAGGAAGAAGAACACCCACTGAGCATCTTTTCCCTGCCAGATGCCAGCCCATTCAAAGACATCATCTCAGTGGGTGTCAAAATTCCCATTTTAGGGATGACAAAACTGAGGCTCAGAAAGGGGAATAACCTGCCCATAGTTGCATAGCTAATAAGTGGCAAAGCTTGGGTTTGAACACAGCCTTGCCAACCCCAGAGCCATCCTCACATCAATACCCCACACCCCGATTTAGAATTATTTGACCGACCAACCAGGAGGCAGGAGGCAGGTGATAACCGCTGGGCGCCCTCCTGGCCTCGGCCCAAGCTTTCTCAGGTTACACCCCACCCCCCCACCTCGCCTGTGTTCCTGCCACGTTCCCGGCCTTGGCTCTGGCGTGCATTTCCACTCAGCCCCGGCGGCCAGAATACACACAGCCTGCCCCAGCATCCACTCACACGGAGCCCCAGAACCCGCTTCCCTGCACCACAGCCTGGGATTCAGGACAGTGATGGAAAGGAAACCTGTGGGTGTGTGCAGACGGCGGCCCTGGGCAGGACGGGAGACGGGAGTCCACACAAAACACTCACCTGTGTCGGGGAGGTTTTCCTGGACTGAAAGGAGCCACTCTACCTGGTTTGTTTGTTGTTGTTGTTTTTTTTTAATGTATCCTGTCCTATTAGCCAGGCCTCACCAAGGAGAAAAGGGGCCCTCTTGGCAAATGTTCTGTATTAGAAAGGGGAGGTATTTTATGAGGTTTTTAAACGTCTCCAGCCTTTGAGACCGTGTGTCCCCTCCCCACAGAGATGTTCCACCGTCTGAAGCCTGCTTTCCCCTCTTGGTTTCCTCTGGCCTGGCAGACGGCGGGCCACCTCACCCAGTTCCTGTCCTCCGGGGCGTCTGTCTCCACGAAGACCCCCCCAAGGCAGCCAATCTTAACTTCATGGAACACTGGTTTCCGTTCGACCAGAGGGTTCTCCAGATCCAACCCCTTCAGTCAACACTGCCAGCTGTTCTGCTTGGGGCAAAGTCGCCAATCATCAGATAGAGCCGTGTGTGTGTCTGTGTGTGTGCGTGTGTGTGTCTGTGCCTGTGTGTTTCTGTGTATGTCTCTGTGTGTCTGTGTGTTTCTGTGTATGTGTCTGTGTGTTTCTGAGTGTGTGTCTCTGTGTGTCTGTGTTTATCTTTGTGTGTCTGTGTGTGTTTGTCTGTGTTTGTCTGTGTGTGTTCCTATGTATGTGTATCTCCGTACATGCATGTCTGTGTGTCCGTGCACCAAGTGACTGGTTTTAAAGCCCTGCTCAGAGGAGTGTCCCTTGCAGGGCAGGGACGTCCCGGGAGGTCCCCGCGCTGGGCGTGCACGGCAGCAGGGCCTCCAGGTGTCGCCGTCCAGCTGTCTTTACCTGGCAGCTGGAGCCACCTCACAGCCGAGCATCCCACGGCCTCCTCCCCGCTCGCCCTGCGCCCGCCCTCGGTTCTGGACGCTGCTTCTAAAACGCAGAGCCCATCGCGTCTCCCTCTGCTCCTGTCACACGGGAAACAGAAGCCGCAGCTGTCCTTGTGCTACAGGACCCTGATACCTCAGCACTCCTCCAACAACAGGGTGCATAAAAAAGACCTGGGAATTGCCTTAAATAAAATGTAGAGTCTGATTCGGGAGGTCTGGGGTGCGGCCTGGGACTCTGCATTTCCCACGAGCTCACAGGCAACGCTGAGCTGCTGGTCCAGGACCGTACTGAGAGTGGAGACCCCAGGAGAGCTACCCTACCCACCCACCTCCTCCTCCCACCTGGCTGCTCCAGCCCACCAGGCACCCTCCCACCGCAGAACTTCCTGCCCCTCCGCCCAGCTCTTCACCCCGACTTCTTCGGGTTCACGCCTCACTCCAATCGGGCCTCTGCCCCAGGGTCGCTTCGGAGAGGCCTTCCCCAGCCACCCTACATAAACCGCTGCCCGACTAGCCCCATCTCTCCGTCCCCAGCCCACTCTCATCCCTCTGTCCCCACCTCTCTCTCCCACACCCTGCCTGTATTCCTCCTGGCACCCTTCACCTCCTGGCAGTGTGGCAGAGCCGGGCACACAGTCACTGCTCAATGAATATCCAGTGAATGAATAAGTGGATGAATGAATGAATGAAGGCACACATCTGACATATTTCACTGCCTTTGCTCCCGAAGTTCTGTGTCAGAAACTCAGTTTCCCACTAGGGGACAGCAGGTCACCTTGTGTTTTGTTACAAAACACAGGGTAAAGATGAAATGACCAATTTCAAGATGGGGACAGCACAGCACCAACCCATGCTCCACCGCACAGGCCACGCGCCCACCAAGCCGGCCCAGTCCCTACGCTTGAGAAGCTCCCAGTGTGCTGTGAGATTCGGGGAAAACCAGCAGTTACGGGGCAGCGTTGTTGTGCTGGGGGGCAGGGCAATACAGGGGCCGAGAACAGAACCCCCTGGGCCAGCCCTGGCTGGGGGAAGGGGACATTGGGGACTGAGGGGCAGCTGGAAAGAGCCTCCTGGAAAAAATACCGCATCATGAGCTAAAGGAAACCTTGCAAAATGAATAGGGGTTTCCTCGGCCGCAGAGAAAAGGTCCTGGAGAAAGTGTGCTGGCAGGTGAGAGAGTGGCAGGTAACCGGGTGAAATGAGGAGGTACCCAGCTGAGGCCAGAAGCGCTGCTCTCAGGCCGTCCAGGAACACCGCTAACTTAAGCCCTGCATCTCTGCCGGTGGCTGAACTCCTCAGCAAGCAGGCACCACGCCGCCGTAAAAATGAGAGTTGGCATTTACTGAGCTCTTGGTATGGGATTTTATGAGTAGCTATTCCCATCCTCACTAATATCTTCCCTTTGCAAATGAGGAAGCTGGAGACGGGAGGGGGGAAGGGCAAAGCTGGGATTTGAACCAGAGCTTCCCAATTCCAAAGCCAGAATCATCACCCTACGGCTCCTCTCTGACCCATCCTGCCTTACCCCCAACCCCCGTGGCGGTGGCCCAGGGAGAGACGCCGTGACCGTTGGTTGACTGACTGACCGCTTGAAGGCACGCCCTGCTCCTCCAGCTCCGTTTTCTTCCCTGTTAGGGATCTGTGGAGCCACCAGCCCGGAACAACCCGAGGGTGAGGGCTCAGTGTCGTGACGCATCCTAAGTATAAAGGAGGGACGAGCTTGCCTGCTGGTGGAAGAGGCGAGGAAGGCTTCGTGCAGGGGCTGAGTAACCAGGGGCCAAGGAGAGGCAGTACTGGGAGGTTCTCGAACACTGGCCCACGTGCACATTCCTGGACTCCCACCCTAGGATGCTGGTGGGAACCCAAGAATCTGCATTTGGACAAGCTCCCCAGGCCGTCCTATACGTTCTGGAAGACATCCATGGATAAAGCAGACAGAGACGAGCATTTGACTGGGGTTCAAATCCCACCTCCATCTCTTGGCTATGTGATCTTAAGTGACTTTCTTAACTCTGTCAGCCTCAGATAAGTAGAAGGCAAGGCTTGAGAACTGTTTGTTTCTCCAGCTCTCAGTTGAGATGGTGATAAGGAAAGTTCCTGGTAAAAGGACTAGAAAAGAGCATTGGTGTGCTTGGCACTGGGGATGCAATGGGAGTGGGGGGAGGGATAAATTCGGAACTTGGGATTAACAGATACACACGACTGTATATAAAGTAGATAAAAAAAACAAGGACCTACTATAGAGCACAGGGAACTATAGTCAATATCTTGTAATAACCTATAGTGGAAAAGAATCTGAAAAAGAATATACATATATAGTAACTGAATCACTTTGCTGTACACCTGAAACACTGTAAATCAACTATACTTAAAAAAAAAAAAATACGTGTAACCTGGTAAAAAACAAAAAAAAAGATGGGACTCAGCCCTGGGGGAAAGGGGCGGTTACAGCATGGTGGCCCATCAAGGGCCAGCAAGTTCCCTCGCGGGTCACAGGGCCGGCTCTCTTGGGGGCCCACCTCTAAGCATGAGGTGCGGCTCTGGGCTGGAAGGTGGCTCCAGCCTGCGCTTCTGGGTCCTCGCACCTCCCGTGCCCACCCCGTACCGGGAGAGCTGAGTCATGGAAAAAGTTAGTTTTCAGGCTGCAGCTCACCTCCCTCCTCCATCAAGCCCACAAAGGCTCCTTTCACGTTTCCAGGAGCGAGGAGAAAACCGTGGGGCCCTCTCCCAGGCTGGGATGTGAAATTTCAAACTTCACCCTGGAGTTAAATTCCACACCCGCTGCTCCCAGCTAAGGGGGGAGGGGGTAGCACGAGCCAAAAACACGGGTAAGGGGAAGTGGCGGAGAAGGGGGAGGGGTCGTGTCCCACGCAGTTCTCACTGAAGCCAGGTCACAGGCACCCTCTGGGCCAGCCTGCTAGACTGTGCATCCCCTAGCCCAGCACCCCCTCGCCCTCATCTTCCTGGGGAACTTGGGGGACATAGAGCAGGTAACAGACAGAACCTCTCCCGGCAGCTGATGATGGAAGAGGCCAGAGGCTCACGGTATGCCAGGCCCACAAAAGCCACATCCTGAAGGTGGAACAAGTAGAAAAAAGGTGTCCGCTTCCCAACCACAGTCCAACCCCAAACCTTTTAGGGCTGCCTGACACGTTCCTTTTTACTGTGATTTCACTCGAAACCTGATGTTTGGAAGAGGTAAGGGGAGCCCCCTGTGTGGGCCTTGAGTGTGTCATTTAGACTGCTGAGCCCAGTGTTACACGGGCACAGCGACACCCACCCGCAAAGGCTGTTACGGAGATGAAGGGAGAGTACGTGTAAAGGGCCTGATACGCTGAAGGTTCATTTGGGTTCTCAACCCCCTTCCCACTCAGACTCACATCCATGGCAAATGTAAGTGGCACCTAGTGGTCACCTAGCTGGTCTGGCATCTGAACAGGGCTGGGTAGCTGGCGAGGATCAGGGGGCTTTTAGGTGAATACGCTGCTGGGTTTATGAGTTACTCCACATCCCTGAGCTTCAATTTCCTACTCCACACAGTAGCGGGTGCGTGGGGAAGTGGAGCTATGATCCCTGTGAGGCCTTTTAGGCTTGGAGTGTTAACCTTAGGTGGGGAGAAAAGCCTGGAAGAAAAAAGATTAGCTGGTTAGGGGAGCAGGAACACGGGACGCTGGAGGCTCCGGCAGCTTGGAGGCGCAGTGTTGCATCCAGACCACTAGGTGGCGTCGAGGATAACAGATGAGAACAGGCTGAGCACAGGGGTTCCAGTTCCAGACCTTCCCAGTTGTCTTCTTGGCAGGCCCGGCAGACACCGGCCACAGCTGGGTGGGAAGGGCCTGTCTCTCCAGGGTTGGGATTTCTTTTCCATTTTTACAGACCTCCTAGGTGGGAGGAGGCCGTCACATTGACGAAGTCCTGCCTTTAGCCGTGGCCTGGGAGTCTATGAAAGAAATGGCCTGCCTTTCCGTCCAACTTTCGGAGGGAGCCTGGTCTCCACCTCTCTCCTCCCCTCCTGCCAGAGTGGGGTGGGGTGGGAAGAGGAATCACGTCTGGATTTGGATTCCTCCCTTCTGCACTACCTGGCAGATGGGGATAATAATAACCCCCTTGCAAGGTCAGTGGGAGGATTAAATTTCAGGATCTAAGCCCTCAGTGTAGGACAGTGTCTCATCCAGCCCCACTCTACCAAACCCTTCTTGCTCTTCCAGCGGTCTAGATAACGATTTTCCAAATTCATCTAGAAGGAAGATCCTCGCCTGCAGAATTTCTCTCCAGAACTAGAGGGTCTTTGCAGCCCAGGGAGGAGTTAAACTCCAGCCACCCCCTCCCCAAACCAGCATTTCTCAAAGTGATTTTCTCTCCTGATGCTCAGCAGAGCATTAAATGTACTGATTCCAGCACACCCAGCCCTGCTGAATCAGAAGGTCTGGGGGCGAGGCCCAGCACTCCTCGTCTGAACAAGCCTCTCGCTGGAGAACTGCTGCGCCAGATTACAGGGCAGCTCCCTGGCTCACCCCCTCTCCTCCAGGCCTGGGACCATCAGGGGCAGCAGGAGGCAAGTCCCATCAGCACTTTTAACTGGGCCTGCTTTTCAGTGACTCACCTCCCAGACTTCCTGCCACAGACAACTCTAAATAGCTGGGTCCCACCCTCCAGCAGGGGAGACATTCTTATTGGGGGAAAGCAGGAGGTTACAAGGTGGGTGCCCCACTAGGGCAGCCCAGGGAGACCCAAAGAGAGAAGCTGCTGCCTATACAGCAAGGGGGGTGGGGGGCGCGTGGGTTTAGCACGTTTTGTTTACAGGCGTTTGCTATTAAAGAAATTGCTGTCAGTCAAGGTAATTCTAGCCCAGATGAGCAATAAATATGCACCCAGCTAATCGTACGGGGATTTTATTGGCACTCTGGGGGCAGAGGTTCCTTTACCCTGCCCCACCCCCCCACACACACACCCCTCAAAGCAAAACCCTGCTCCCCAGCTGTTTCACCCCAGCAACGTGAGGGACCCGGGGCAGACTTAGAAAGTGCACTCTAAGTGAAGACTGGAGGAGTCTGGGCAAGGGTCAGAAGTGGCTCCCTGGTCCTATGGAGGCAGGGAATGATCAAATGACCTGAAATAAACCCTGGGCGACCTGATGGATCAAGACAAGCGCGAGCTCTCCCGGGCCTGCCCCGCACGCAGGGGCGATCACCTGGCCCGCAGGCTCCCCTGCTCGGGGAGACCGCGTCCCGGGCCAGGAGGAATGTCTCGAGGAGAGAGCCGGTTCGCAGGAGTCGGTTCCAGCGTGTGCGAGTCACGGCGGCGAGCCCTCAGGGATACCGCCGGCAAGCCCCGGCTTGCAGCGAGGGGAGCCGGCCCCGGGAGAGCGGAGTCGCAGCGAGCCCGTGTGCGCGCCCGCGCGCGCACCCCGCCACTGCGCAGGGGGAGGGGAGCTCGCGGCAGCCACTCAGAGGAACGGTAGTGAAGCCTCGGAACAACTTTAACTGTCAATCAGACTTAATGGGGTATTAAAAAAAAAAAATGGGGGGAAAAACGGGCCGCCTTCTCGCTCCCAGCCAGCCGCGGCTGCCCCGGGAGCGAATGGATAGGGCGGCGCAGACCAGGGCGTCCGATCCACGCGCGCTCCGCACCCGGGCCCTCTCCAAGTTGGAAAGGACAAAAAGAAGGCAATAAATGCTAACAAGGGAGAGAGAGGGAGCCGGATCGAGCGGCAACTCCCAGCCTCTGCTGGAAGAGAGAGGGAGGGAGGGAGCCGAAGAGAGCGGGCGCGCGCGAGGGCGAGCCATGCACGTAAAGAAACTGACACCCGGACCCCCCACTTCTCCTGCACGTTGCTGGCAATCAGATCGCGTTTAAGCAATTTCCTGAGCCCAAGAATAGCAATGAGTCGGGAGGCTTTCGCGGGCTGAAATTGGGAGCTCCAAGCACTTTTCCCCCCTACTTTTTTTTTTTTTTTCCTGGAGAAGGGGGGGGGGGGCGCTCCAATTTGGAAACAGCTTTTTTTTTTTTTTTTAATCTTGCACTTTGAAACCGCGGGACTGTAGCAGGGTGCGCGCGTGTGGTTGGTGCCTTTTTTTTTTTTTTTTTTTTTTTTCTTCCCCTGCCTAAACTCCTCTGTCAGCCTGTAAACATTACCTGAGAATTCCCCAGCCGAAACGGCTGCTGGGGCACGAAAGTTCTTGTTAGAACTTTCCACCTCCGGCTTCCCCTCCACCCCTCTTACTGTCCCAACCTTCTGAGACGCTTTTTCTCCTCCCGAGGATTTATCTCACCCACCCACCCACACCCCCCCCCCCCCGCCCTTTTTCTCACCCGGTGCTTGCTTTGCATTTGGGAAGAGGTGATTTCAAGAGTGGCCAGGTGGGACGCCTCTCTGCCCCTTATTCGGTGTATTTATTATTGTTTGGGGGTGTTTTCTTTTTTAAGTCCTGTTTTGTGCGGTCCGGGGAGTTTCGCCCCCCCACCCCTGCCCGGCTCCGCGGCGCGGAGGATGGTGTGGAAATGGCTGGGCGCGCTGGTGGTGTTCCCTCTGCAGATGATCTATCTGGTGGTGAAGGCTGCCGTCGGACTGGTGCTGCCCGCCAAGCTGCGGGACCTGTCTCGGGAGAACGTCCTTATCACCGGCGGCGGGAGAGGCATCGGGCGCCAGCTCGCTCGCGAGTTCGCGGAACGCGGCGCCAGAAAGGTACCGGGACACCGCGACTCCAGGGGATGGGGGCCAAAGGCGAGGGGGACCGCGGGGACAGGGGGTGCGCCCACCTGCTGCCGCTGCCGGAACCCGCGCCCAGGGTCTGAAAGTCGCCGGCCACCCTACTTCTCTGCGCCACCCGTGAGTGCTGAGCTAGTCGGTTTCACCGTGTACATTTCCCGGGCACCGGACTGTCTTTTTTGGCAGGTCCGGGGCTGACCCGCTCCTCTGGGATCTGTGGCTGGCTGTTCACCCCCAGCTCGAAACTTAGCTGACCCCCCCCCCCCTTCCCGACATTCCTCCCTCCCAGAGGAAGGTGTTGTGTTTTCCCTCTCGTCTTTCCCTCTTTTGCCGCCACCCTGGTGAGTGAAGGGTGTGTGCGCTCCTGGGTAGAGCTGGGAGCCGCCTGTTAGCTGGCGCTTCATATTTTCCTTGGCAACCCGCTTCCCAGCCCCAACCTGGGCGGCTGCAGCTCTGGAGGCAAGAAAAGAGGGGATACTTGGTTCGGGTTTGAAAAGGAAGAAACGGTGGTGGATGTCTAGCCTAGCCTGATTGATAGGCGCTCGGAGGCCCAGGTGTTTGGAAATCTGGAAAGAGGGGACAAGGTAACCAGCAGCTGATAAAGAGCCCTTGTTCTCACTTCAATGCTGCCTCCGCCCCCCCCCCCAAATACAGCCCCAGAGGGGGTCCCTCCCCACTGAGGGGCGAGGTGGCACTGTGGTGCAACCCCACCTCCCCAGCACCCACGCTCTGCCTTTAACTTTTTGGTAGTCCCAGCACCTCTTCCTCCACTTATCCCAGACCTGGTGCCCAAGAGTGTGGAGAGTGAGCCAGCTGTCACCCAACTCCGACCCAAGCCAGGCTGACTCACCCAGTGACTAGAGCAATAGAGAGAGAGATTTGAGGCTGGCTGTCTCCAGCCAGCCCTGTGAAGAGGAAGAGCAAAAACAGGGAATTAGATTGAAATTTAAACTGTTGTGAGCGAGGGGGTGAAAGGGCCGGCAAAGCCAGCTGATCTGACATGGAGCCACATACCTAGGGGATTAAGTAAATATGTACTGTAGAAAACCAAACCTGCATGTAATTCCAGGTTGCTTTTGTTTTGTTAAATACTGCCCTGAGATTTACAATTCCTCCGGGGTGGCTCTGACTGGGACTGAACTTTGGAGCGTGAACCATCAGCCAAAGCCGATTGCCGGATTAACTCTTCCTTCCCCAGGCGGTGCCTAGGGGTGGGTGGGTGGGGGCAGCTGTAGGTTGGGGGCTATCAAGGCTGAGCTAGCTGGGGTCAGCTGTCCTGGGCTCCTGCTTCTCCTTGGGTGGTTTGGACAGCTGCTTGACCTTGCAGTTGGAAGGGGAGTTTGAAAGTGTTTTTAACCCTTGGACACACGGAAAAAGGAGAAGCAAAAGTTCTTCTCAGCAGTTTCGTTTCCTTGAGGTGATGCCCCCTTTGTGGAGGCGTGGCAGATGAGGGTGCCCTTGCAGAAGGATGCAGGGTTTGGGACAATCGCATGTGATTGTCATTCCTTAGCTGTCTGCATCCCACAGAAACTTTCTTCTGACTCTTCCAGCTGGCCCAAGTCCTGGGTCTCTTTCGCTGCTCTTGTAACTGGCTGCAGTAGGCATATGAAGAACTCTTTCAGTCAATCTGGAAAAACTTGACTGACTATAAACAAGCCTAAATTGAAAGAAGTATATGGCATTGTGGGGGGGGGAGGGGGGAGAGCGGCAACCTGTAAGTCCCTTCGCTGGGAACCATGCCCCGCCTAACTTGGAATAGATATCTTCTTCCAAAGAATAAATCCAGGGCCAGTGAGAAATATGTCTTAAATTGGTATCTGGTCACCAGAAACAGGATCCGTGGGGCCTATGGAACTTCCAGTGCCATTCACCCTGGGTTCAGTCCTCGGACCAGTCAGGATGACCGAGAGCCCTCCCTCTAACTCATAATCATCTGACCAATTACTGGAGCTACTTTTTAATGAGCTTTCCGCTCGCTGTCACAGTGGGGAATTTGAAATCAAGGTTTCTTGCCTGAGTCCATCTGGGGCCCAGTGAGAGGACCTTGGGACAACTCCCAGAGCTGAGAGCGTTTGGGGGCTGGTGGGCTTGGGGACAAAGGGCCGGCCGAGTGTTGTGGAGTGGGGACTTTGGAGGAGATGGCTGAGAGAGTTGTGTGGATGGTGGGCTCGGGGTGGTCCTGGAGCTGCTGGAGAGAGCGGGGGAGCGTGCCACCAGCTGCAGCCTGCAGCAGTGTTAGACCGGTGACCTTGATGGACGGGTATGACTCTCCTCCCCTTGGTGGAAGTAAAGGCTGGACCTGAGGGGAAAGGCCCCCTAAAGAGAAAGAAGGGAGGAGAACCAGAGTCTCTGCAGATAGCTGGCATGTCCAAGAGAGGTCCGTCTACTCTTGGGGGGAGTGACAACCCAGTTTCCCATAACGACCTTGAGTCAAACAGGATTTGGCAATATTTGTGAGCAGTAGTGCACCTTAGGCTGCAAAGGTGACCCAAATGAGGGTTTTTCTTAAAGGAACACAAAGGCGCCAGGAGTTGGAAAGTTCCCCACCTGGAGGTTAACTCTGCTTAGCCACCATGTACAAGGTTAACCCGGGTAGAGCCAGTCATGGTCCGGGTCTCTAAGGCAAAGACTCTTGCTGCTTATTGCCCACTACAACCCTTTTATATTTTCTACGTCCTCCTGGATTTCCTTCCACGAAAGCATTCATAGAGCTTGGGCTCACCCTTTCCCCCACGAGGCTCCTGGCAGGCTGGTGGCAGGCCCAGCCTCCAGTCTTTGACCTTGACGTGGTTTTAGCAGGAGTCCCCTGGAGGAGAGAGTGAACTGTTTGTTTGGAAGTATTTGCAGGGGCTGTTCCAGCCTCTGGTCCAGTAGGAGGCAAGTGGCTGGATTAGAGCCCTGGGCCATGACTGTAGGACCATAGAGGCAGGGGCAGCACACCAGGGCCCAGTCCCTCCATGGAGAAGGGATAGAGCCAGGACTCGGGGGCCCATTTCAGGGGGCCAGTATAAGAACTGGCTCTGAGTTGCACCTGCTTTGCTATCATCGAATTTACATTCCATGGGTCTGTAGCCCTGTTCCTAAAGCAGCTCACCAGGAATTAGCCCTTCACGTAGATTTGTGAATCCTATTCTCCATCACATCCATTCAGCAAATCCCATATCCTTCCCACCCTGGCACTGGGGCAGGCTGAGGCCCAACTATCCCTTGACGACCATCTCTGAGAGACCTAGTCCAGCAAACCTACCTGAGATGCCTATCAGGTGTTTGATGCAGCTCTGGGCCTGGAGAGGGGCAGAGACATGGCCAGGTGCTTACAGTCAAGGCACAAATTATAGTGTGTATTAGTTTCCTGTGGCCGCCATAACAAATGACCACTAACTTGGTGGCTTGCAGCAGTAGAAATGTATTCTCTCACAGTTCTGGAGGCCAGAAATCTGAAATCAAGGTGTTGGCAGGGCCCCACTCCCTCCGAAGACTCTACGGGAGAATGCTTCCTTGCCCCTTCCAACTCCTGGTGGCTCCTGGCTGGCGTCCCTTGGCTTGTGGCAGTGTCACTCCTATCTCTGCCTCCACCTTCACCTGGCTGTCTGTCCCTCTGTGTGTCTGTGCGTCCTCTCATCTTCTCCTAAGGACACCAGTCATTGGGTTTAGAGCCCACGCTAAATCCAGTATGACCTCATCTTGAGATCCTTAACTAATTACATCTCCAAAGATCCTATTTCCAAATAAGGTCACATTCTGAGGTCCCAGGTAGACATGAATTTGGGGTGGGGGGCGGTGCTAAGCAGAAGAAGCCCAGAGCTATTAATCTATAACAAGGGTGCATGGAAGGCTTCATGAAAGAGGTGGCATTTGAGTGAGGCTTAAAGAAGGTCAAGAGTTTCAACCAGAAGGGATGGGGGAAGGGTAACCCAGGTTCAAGAAACTACTGATCAAAGACTGTGTACCTGGCTGAAACTGGGGAAGGGAGGTAGAAGGCAATGAAAGGAAAGGATGTAGAGCGGATTAGGGATCCGGAGAAGTAAGCAGTTTGTATCTCAGACTCTGAGTTAGGCCAGTACTGATGAGAATAGGAAAAAGGAGAAAGAAGGGAGAAGGGTCCAGACAGGTAATCTTGGGCCCCAGAGTCATCAGGCCAAAATAGCTGCATTAAACAATTGATGTGTCATGAAAGTCACAAAGCCGCGATGACATGGGAGACAGCAGTGGCTCACCTCCCCCCTCCTCACCCTGAATGCAGCCTTTGCTGGGACTGTTTAGGAAAAGTACCAGGTTCTCTCTTTTTTTTTTTTTTTAATCATTTTATTTATTTATTTTTGGCTACTTTGGTTCTTTGTTGCTGTGCGCGGCTTTCTCTAGTTGTGGCGAACGGGGGTACTCTTCGTTGCGGTGCGCGGACTTCTCTTTGCGGTGGCTTCTCTTGTTGCGGAGCACGGGCTCTAGGCGCGCGGGCTCCGTAGTTGTGGCTCGCGGGCTCTAGAGCGCAGGCTCAGTAGTTGTGGCGCACGGGCTTAGTCGCTCCACGGATGTGGGATCTTCCCGGTCCAGGGCTCAAACCCATGTCCCCTGCATTGGCGGGCGGATTCTTAACCACTGCACCACCAGGGAAGCCCCAGGTTCTCATTTGATGCAGCCTGGGAGCAGGAAAGTAGGCTACCTGTCCTACCCGAGGCATCTAGGAAAATTCTTCCAGCTTGCAGCATCTGGCCCTTGGGTTTCAAACAATGGGCTTTACAATTTGGACTGTCACCTGAATAGACAAAACACCTCCCTTTTACTGCCCCACCTACTTCCCCTGGGGAACAAAGGTGCCCACATCTTGGGCCACGCCCCCTGTGGCCGGGCTCACCTGGGTTCTAGACCTGACTTTGCTACAACCCTGGAAAAGTGGCTCCCTTCTCTAGGCTGCAGCTAAGAAGCACACTCATAAAATGAGAGGGGATGCAATGATCCCTAAGACCCTGGCATGCTCTAAAATTCTCATGTTATGGCTCAGCCATCCCAGGAAAGCAACCGAGTGCCAAGGTCTCTGCAAAAGACATTTGTCCTCATCACTGCAGATCTCAGCCTTTCTTGCTACATATCAGATCCCACTGAATGGAAGAGAAGCAACTCGGAGTTGGAAAATATGCCCTCAGTCTGTAGGAGGCCCCACACCCATTACTAAACTCCCTTCACAGCCACGGGGTAGCCGGCTGCCGGGATTCATTTCAACTCTTTTGCAGAAGGTGTTAGCAGTTTTCAACTTGTAGCTTTCAAGGGAACAAAGGGCCCAAGTTTCCTAATTAGCATGTCAAGCGGAACTTCCAGTGTTTATCCTAAAATCAGAGAATGCTCCCTAGATCTAGAAATACTGACCCTGAGTCAGGAAGTCCATTGTCCGTCTACCTGCCCATCTGTTCATTCTCGTGCAGACTCCCAAGCTCTTCTGAACTTTCTGCTTTTCAGAGCCTGGGCCATGGGTTTATCCCTGCACAGAGCCCTTCCGATTTCTTTATCAAGGTAGTTACTTTCTCTGTCCCATCTCCATCTGGTGATTTGTTGAGAAAATGATTCTCATCACTTGGAGAAAATGACCTCGGCCGTATTGATGAGAAGGGAGCTGTTAGCCATCCTTCCCCCCCCACCACCCCACCCCCAGGAAAGAGATCTAGTTGTTACAGTCGTTACAACTTCTCCCTGGAGGCCTTATCCCAACCTGCCACCCTCAAAATCCCACTTAGTTCTGGGTGCGAGTGCAGGAAGAATTCCAGACCCAACCTGCCATCCTCCAAATCCCACTTAGTTCTGGGTGCAAGTGCAGGAAGAATTCCAGACCCAACCTGTTGTTCTGTATCCTCGGGCAGAAGCACGACCACACCTAGAATGTTGTAAGACTTTCTCCTAGCTGCCTTCAGAAGACACAATTTTAACAATACACCAAGTATATAAGATATCTGAAAGGGAAACATTTGAAACGTATTATTCGTATTATTTGTATGAACCACGAAGGTCAGGGAAGAGTTGAAGCCAAATGAAAAAGAGACAGGCAAATCTGTTTAGAAGCTAGCATCCCCAAATGCACGCTCGTCTGCTGTGGGGTGAGTGAGGTCCCTTAAAATGAGTGCCGTCTTAAGAGTTCTGGATTCTCAAAAAGAGAGTGCCAAATATCAGAACAGTTTAGCAAATGAGTGGTTGGTGGGAACTCACTCATTTATACAACAAACCTACGGCGCGCCCTCTGGGTTCTAGGCACAGAGATGCAGCGGTGAGCAAAGCAGACAACAGTCCGCGCCCATGGAGAGCCTGACGGTTTGGTGTGGTGAGGGAGACAGATAATAAACAGGATACAGAAAATAGCCCGTTAGATCGCAGTAAGGATCTAAGTGCTAAGCAGAAAACAAATGAGGCAAAGTAGAGAAAAGAAGACCTGGCAGGAATGAAGGGAGCAGTGTTCCGGGCAGAGGGAAGAGTGAGGGTCTCAGAGGAGAGGATGTACCTGGGATATCTGGGGAACTTCAAGGAGGCCAATGTGGCTGGAGCAGAGGGGGCGGGAGGAAGAGGGCGGCAGTGTGGGAGCAGGGCAGGGGGTGGGCGAGTAACGCAGGGGGTGGCGGCGGGGAGCAAGGCAGGGCTGATGGGGCCCAGCAATCTCTAGAACCGGCTGTGGCTTTGGCTCCAAGTGAAGCCGGGAGCTGTTGGAAGGTTCTGAGAAGGGAAGTGACATGATCTAACCTAAGTCTTGGCAAGATCACCCTGGTGGGGGTGGGGGGGAACGCAGGGGGGTCAGGCCAGAGGCAGGAGAGGGATTAGGGGCACTTCCACGGCTCCCCTAAGATCATGGCACCAGGCTTGCTGGGCCTCCTTCTGAGAGCGTTCCAAAGCTCAGGGCCTGCCCTCAGCTTTGCACTTGGATCTTTGTTTTTGGGGTTTCTTTCGGCCGCGGCATGGCATGCGGGATCTTTGGTCCCCGACCAGGGATCGAACCCGTGCCCCCTGCAATGGAAGCAGAATCCTAACCACTGGACCGCCAGCGAATTCCCCTGCACTTGGATTTTTTTTTTTAGAAGACACTGCCCGTCTCCTCTGATATCTTGAGTCAAATGGAAGTGTGTGGGCTGAAGGGGGATCTGTGTAGGCTGGTGTACCCCTAGAGGGGTGGGTGCGAGGCGTCCGGGACCCAGGCCTCGGAGTCTGCTGGGGAGACCGGCGCTCAGCAAGTTCTGATCTGTTCTTGCTGACAGCTGTGATGTTGTGATCTGGTCCTTGGGTGAAAAATGTCTGCCAACTTGAGGGTGACATGGCTCTGGGGCAATTGTGACTATGTCAGATTCATTCATCGATTCAGCCAGCTAGGCTTGAAGCTGCCGCAGGGAACCACATAAACGAGGTACTTTACGCCCTGGTGCGATGCCCGTCTCCAGGTAAAG
The DNA here is from genome assembly GCF_028021215.1 of Eschrichtius robustus. Classification (NCBI taxonomy): domain Eukaryota; kingdom Metazoa; phylum Chordata; class Mammalia; order Artiodactyla; family Eschrichtiidae; genus Eschrichtius; species Eschrichtius robustus. The sequence goes on along the minus strand of NC_090826.1, from coordinate 10,025,407 downwards.
CCCCTGACACTTTGGAAAGAGGAGTGAGCTCCAGCAAGATGACTTCAGTGGTAACAGAGATGCACTTCCTCTAAAAAGAAACTAAAAGCAACTGTACTGGGGCTCCAGAGCAAAGGAGCAAAGGAGATGCTTTCTCCAGAGCAAAGGAGACGCTTTTTGGTTCCACTTTGTCGAAGGAGCTTGAGTGCATTGCGGTCAGTGATGGTCAACACTTTGAGAGGGTCCTTGAGCAACTGGAGGGCGCCCAGGGAGCAGGCTCCGGATGACAAGGACAAGAAGCCACGACTTATGTGGGACGGCAAATCCATGAGCGTTTGCTTGACTGCTTCAGGGGCTGGAGGTGGCATTGGCCACCTCCTTAGAGTTTGTGAATCGTCGTTACCAGCGTGATAGCAGTGAGGACAGTTACGCAGAGTCAGGGGCCAGGAGGAAGAGAGGCCACAGCATCAATCAACCAATGCTTAAAAACTAAAAGACAACTCTGCTCAGCCTTGACCTCACCGGGGTCCTTCAGTGACTGGGTCATTCCTTTGTCCGGCTTTTGCAGGGTGCTGGAGAGAGGAGATGAGGAAGACGAAGAGGAGGAGGAGGGAGGGTGCAGGCCAGGCCCGTGTTCACATCCTTCATTTTGACCATCACTCATACCTTAGACCCGAACTGGATGCTGACGGTGTCCTTGGGCTCCTCATGCAACACGTGACATTGGTCCATACCCTGCATGACTGTGGTAGCCTACAGGACTGCACAGTACTTTTCTCACATTCATTGTCTCACCCAGGCCCGGAGGCAGATGTGATCAGCAGCCCGTTGCTTTTTTTTTTTTTTTTCTTTTCTTTTTTTTTTCCCAATTAAAAAAAATTTTTTTTAACTTGTATACAATTTTTAAAGGGTCCTTTCCATTTACAGTTATTACAAAATGTTGGCTACATTCCCCATGTTGTGCAGTACATCCTTGAGCCTGTCTTCTGCCCACTGGCTTGTACCTCCCATTTCCTACCCCTATATTGCCCCTCCCTCCCCACTGGTAAGCACTAGTTTGTTCGCTATATCTGTGAATCTGCTTCTTTTTTGTTATATTCACTAGTTTGTTGTATTTTTTTAGATTCCACACATAAGTGATATCATACAGTATTTGTCTTTCTCTGACTTATTTCACTTAGCATAATGCCCTCCAAGTCCATCCATGTTGCCGCAAATGGCAAAATTTCATTCTTTTTTATGGCTGAGTCGTATTCCACGGTATATATACTACATCTTCTTTATCCATTCATCTGTTGATGGACACTTAGGTTGCTTCCATATCTTGGCAATTGTAAATAATGCTGCTGTGATCACTGGGGCGCACGTACCTTTTCAAATTAGTGTTTGTGGGTTTTTTCCGATATATACCCAGGAGTGGAATTGCTGGGTGACATGGTAGTTCTATTTTTAGTTTTTTGAGAAACCTCCGTCCTGTTTTCCACAATGGTGATCAGCAGCCCATTTCTAACATGCAAGTGAAGTGAGTCGCCCAGGATGCTTGGCCTAAGGCAGGTTTTGAACCAAGGATTTTAGCTTCAAAACTAGGCCCTTTCCCCCTGGGTCAAATAATATCAGCCTGGCCTGGCCTACCCCACTCAGGGTTATGGAGAGGTCAAGAGACAAGCTGTTTTATAATGGGAACTACCTCGTACACAGAGGGCTCTGGAAAGAGGATTGGTGAGCAGTCCAAGAGTCAACAGGATGTAGTTAAGTTTGCCTTCACATTTTTTTAAGCACTGAACAGCAGTATTTGCATACAATGAGTGGGATACTTGCCAAAGTGTTAAGGTAGTCATTGGTTATCAGGGTTTGCTTTGAACAACTAACTGATAAGCAGGAAAACAGCACAGTTGTATTTCACTCATTTACAACCAGGGTGGCACCTCTAGCTGGAAGCCAGCTTTGAGGAGTGAGTGGGTTCCGGCTCCTTCCAGCTAAACCTGAGGTCACCAAGCTGGATCTTCCCAAGTGACCGACAGCTTTGATAATTCAGAGAAGGGAGAGATCACTGTAAATTAAGGAAATCTTAGAAGACTTCTTGAAGGACGTGGCAACTGAAGGGTTTGCAGTAAGTCTTCATCTTTTTCTGGTTGTGGAGCCGTTTGAGGATCCGAAGAAAGTATAAACTTTGTCTCAAGAAGGATGCACGAAGAGGCAGATTTTTATACTTTTAACGGGTCCTTGGACCGCCCCCCCCCACCCCCCATGCCTATCCCAGACATCAGGTTAAGAAGCTTTGGACTAGATCCAATCAAAACCCATCCAACTCCTTTAGGCTCAGATTCAGGGCCCAGGACTGGAGCTTATGTAAGAGGCAGGAGACTCTGGGGTCCTGCGACCCAAAGCCAGGGTCAAGCCAGAGTGGACAGTACCGATTTGTGGCCAACGAGCGTCAGCCTGGCAAAGGCCACTGGGCCCAAGCCTTCCTGATTCTGTTGGCCACACCCTGCTTTGGGGAATTCGATCTTGAATTCCCTTTTCAGTGGCCTTTCAGGGAAGTGGCTAGAAAAGCATTTTGAGCAATGAACCATGTGATTATTTTGTCCACACCGAAGCATACTCCTAGAAAGTGTTTACAGATAACTGTCTCCTGTCTGCATGTCATTCTCCTACAGACCTCTGGCCCGTCTGAGCCCCAGCAGCCCCAAGGCAGACCCCAACACCAGCTGAGGTTCTAGGGCCAAGTATTCAAACTGGGTTCCAGAGCACCCAAGGGGTTCCAAGAAGGTGGGACCCCATAGGAGGTAGAGCCGATAGGGTTCCGAGGGGCCATCGCCTCCATTTAACCAGATCAGCTTCACTTAAGGTCTTGTAGCTTAGAATTCTGTGTAAGATTTTTGTGTGCGTTTTGAAAGAATGCCATTACTTCAAAGAGAAGAAAAAAAATAAAGCCTTGAAAGTAAAACGTTCTAGGAAATTACTTAGGACACACTGCTCTCCTCAGCTGCTCCTTACTGGACTCGTTGGGTCCTCGACTTCTGGCTCTTTACTCCAAGGTGAAGAAGCTCGTGGACAGAAGTGTCCTCCTCCTAGCCTGTGCCTTCGCCCCTCAGGAGAGGGTTCCCCACTTCTACCCCAGGCTTGTGGAACCCCAGGCGCTGCTCAGCCCTCAGCCAGGCCCCCTCCGCCACCACTAGGCAACCCCTGAGCTAGAAGCCCTAATTACCCAAGCAGGACTGAGACAGCCTCCCAAAGGGCACCCGGCCCAAATTCAGCTCCCAGTCCTGGGAGAAGGTGACTCGGCCATCCCAGCCCCAAAGCCAGGGCTGGCCCGTGGGCAGTGTCACAGCCGCTGAGGTCTTTCGAGTAGTAGAGACCAGCCCACTGGCTAGAGCACTCTTGCAATTCATAATGCCAGCCAGGGCTGCTGGGAGCCAGTGCCTAATCCCTTAAATCCTAAGAGGCCTCCCAGCGACCTGCTGTGTGACCTGGGACAAATAGCCACCTCTCTGGGCTTCCCCCATCTGAAAAACGAAAGTGTGAGGATTCAGTGAATTGACTTCTGTAAACCTCTTAGCCCAGCACCAGAGCATCTGCAAGAAATGATGGCTCCTTGCGGCCAGGGTCGGGGTGGGGAGTATAGTGGACGCCCTCCAGCCCTGGCTCCGCACCTTTTGCTACTGGGCCAGGTGCTCTGCTGGGCACAGGGGCAAAAGGCAAAGAACCCGCTGGCCAGAGTCACCCTGCTTCTGGGATTCGGGAGGAAAAGGAGGATTCTGCCCCTGCCACAGAAGTCCTTGGGAATTTTAGCTCTTGACCCTTTCTAGAAATCAGTAAGAAGGAATCACTCTCCGCACAGGGAGGGCTTAGAGCCTGGCATCTTCCCTCCCACTGGAGGCCGATGGCCCCTTGCCTCATGGACAGGGGCTGGTCCAATGCAGGCCTTTCTCCAGCCCAGGCACGGAGGCTGGTCAAGACCAGGGCCTCTGCTGTGGTCCCGGCTGCCCACCCCCCAGACAACCACCCAGCTTCCCCATTCGTCATTTTCATCTCTGTGTCCAAGTAGCTCAATTGGTCAGGGTTGGGCTGTGGTGAGGCCAGAGTCATGGGTTACCATGGCAACTCCCCATGCTTGTGGTTGCTTGTTGCCATGTGTCCTCTCCAAAAGACTGTGAGATCCTTGGGGGGCAGGGGCGTGTCCTCTCACTCACCAAGTGTCCTAGGCACCTGGCACAGTAGCTGGCACACAGTAGGTGCTTAATAAATGTTTGTTGCCTGAGTGAAGGCATGACTGAGCCATCATAGCTAGTTAGAGCCCGTGCCTACTGAGCACCTATTGATACTACGTGCCAGCACCTGACATGTAATAAAGTCAGTTCTTTCCCACAGTGAGCTCCAGTGTGAGAACTATTATCATCCTCTTTTTACTGGTCAAGATTCTGAGGGCCAATAACAAGATCACACAGCTTGTGAATGACCAAGTGGGATTTGAACCCAGGGCGACTGCCCTTGAACCAGTGAGTTTCGTTGCCTCTCCATTAATCATTCTACAGGACAGAATAGGTCATGTTGACAGCCCCGAGCAGCGTCAGTGCGGCACCTGCTTTTAGCTGCCGGCAGTCTAAAATGGGTCAAACAACATTAAGCACAGCACTCACTCCCAGGGGTGAGTCTGGAGGTGTCCTTCAGCTTGGTTTATTGACTCGGGTGACCAGAAGGTCCCTGGGTAGGTCTAACTCCAGGCCTGGCTCCCGGTGCCGTCAGGACTCAGTGTCCCCATAGGCAGGCACTCCCTGTGGTGGGGCTGCTCACGTCTGCCCCATGCTGCCTTAAACCCCCAGCTCCCAGTCAAGTGGGGAGCGGGCAGACCCGTGTCCTCCCCGCAGCATTTCCCGAGGCTCCAGGAATTGAGTCTCCCTGGCTGTGACTGGGTTGGGCTGAAGCAATCGCTGGCAGTGGTGCGGTCACTGGCTGGCTGGCTGTGGGTCTCAGGCCTGACTCTGAGCCAGGAGTGTACCGGCTCCAGCCAAGCCACAGTGTGTGAAAATGGCAAGGTGGGCTTCTGTGGGGGAAATTGGGCTGCTATTACCAAGGAGCAAGGGGGTCAGGAGCAGACGTATAGTACTCCGTCTTGTAGAGGGACCAATCCAGTTTTGTCATCTCAGGCAGAAACTTCCAGGAGCTCCAGGCCTCTCTTAGCCGGTCCTCCCAGGTCTAGTCCTGCAGACCTTACCAGGTCATTTACTGACACCAACTGAAAAGACAGAATAGACTTTTCCGGCTTGAGCTGAAAGCTGTTTGCCCTTAGGGAGTTTGTACTTCAAAGAGGCAACTTGAGCAGCCACTTAAGGTGGTCTAGCAGGTTGTCAACAGACTTTCTTTGTAACTTTTTCCAGAAGATTTAAGGCCACTGGATAGAAGAGTAAAGGAAGCCCCTCTGCTAGGTCACTGTTAATACTGATGCTTCCCTGGGTGTGAGAAGCCAGCTCTCTGATGCAGGGTCCTTCCAAGGTGGGAGGAAGAGTCTCTGGGTGCCTCTAGAGCTCCCAGGGCCTGGGGGACACAGTCAAGCCCAGCTGGCCAGCCCAGCACGCTCTGACCTCTCACAGGCCCTGTAGCAGGTCATCATGGGGAGCTGGGACCAGCGTGACCACAAAGGGTAGTGTGACCTTCCTGCAGGCAGGCAGTCCTGCCAGACACACCCACATGCAGTCAGGCCACCCTTGGCTCCCACATGCCATGTCCTCATGTCTCACATGGCAAAGGGGGCAGTCTCGCCTCACCTCTCCAGGCCACTTCCCTGTGAACCCGCAGCAGAAGTGGTGGGGGTCCTCCAGGCCCACCAGGAGCATGCGGAAGTGTGGGCTGGGAACACTGTGTGCCCTCAGGGCTCACGCCTCCTTGGCTGGCTGACCAGTTGTCCTGGATTGGGGGCCACCTCTTGAGCCTTCATGTTGGCAGGTGTGTGTGTGTATGTATGTGTGCGTGTGTGTGTGTGTGTGTGTGTGTGCACCCATGTCTAGTTTTCTTTCTTTCTCAAGGAGCCAGTATACAATCGTGATTCAGATTTTGAGCTCAGGAGTCAACAAACCAAAATTCATATGCTGGCTCTTCCACTCACTTGCTGAGTGGCCCTAGGCAAGTTACTAGACCTCTCTGAGCCTCAGATTCCTCATCTGTAAAATGAGATCTCAGTGAGATACTGTATGGCAAGTCCTGGCCATGCTGGTGAGGCTATGGATCGTGTTTGACGGTCCACTGCAACCCCTCTCGTGCACTCTCTGCAAAAGCCTCTGGGGCATATCTTTATGACAGAGAGCTTGTTTTAAGTGATGCCGATAGGTTAGTGTGGGGAGGGGCGCTGTGCCACTGAGAGCCCACAGACTTTGGAGAGACAGACTCGGGTTTCAGTCCCAGCCCTCAGGAACCTCTCTGCCCGAGCTTCCCGTGGCTGCCTTAATACACACCACACACTCAATGGCTTAAAACAGCACACGTTTATTCTCTCACAGCTCTGGAGGTCAGATGTCCAACACGGTCTCACTGGGCTAAAATCAAGGTGTCAGGGTTATGTTCCCTCTGGAGGCTCTAGGGGAGAATCCATTTCCTTGCCCTTCCCAGCTTCTAGAGGCGCCTACATTCCTTGGCTTGTGGCCCCTTCCTCCATCCTCAAAGCCAGGAGCATTGCATCACCCTGACCTGGCTTCCACGGTCACATCTCCCTCTCTCTTCTGTCTCCTTCCGCCACTTCTCAGGCCCCTTGTTATTATACTGGGCTCACCTAGATAATCCAGTACAGTCTTTCTATTTTAAAGTCAGTTGATTAGCAAATTTAATTCCATCTGCAACCTTAAATCCGCTTTCCCATGTAAATTAACATAGTCACAGGTTCTGGGGATTAGGACATGGGTGTCCCGGGGGAGGCCATTATTCTGCTAGCCACACTCTCAGCCTCAGTTTTGTCATCTATAATGTGACAATGCCAGTCCCAACCTCCCAAGTCCATTGGGAGGAGTCCAGAAGACTGTCGAACATGCCAGCCAGGGGCTCAGAAAATGCTGGTTGGATCTGCCCTGAACACAGGCTGAATGCAAAACTGTGTTCCAGGTGCCACCCAGAGTCACCAGGCACGGAAGATGTCACAGTCCCTGCCACAGAGCGGCTGGCATTGTGGCTAGGGCAGTAGAGTGTCTTCTGTAGGGTTTGTCCTTGGAGAGCAAAAGAGAACAGGGGACTTGAATTGACCCCACACTGGGTTGGCAGCTGCTCCAGAGAAAAGAAAACTCTGGGTCATCCCGGAAGGCTTCTTATGGGGGTAGATTTGACAGTACGGAAAGGTGTGCAGGGGGCTCTCCTAGGTCATAGGGCCAAAGTGGGCATTGCAGGAGAAAAATACACAGCGTTCTGGGTCCCATCTTCGGTCTAGCTGGGAAAAAGGACCCATGGCTCTCAGTGACACCGCAGTGTGATGGGTACTCTAACGGAGCGGGATGCAGTTCTGAGCACAGGGCAGGGTTTCCAATCAGTCTGTGCCATTGTTCATAAAGCTCTTCCTACACACTAAGTGATTTACAGGGACAATCTGATGTGCTCCTTGGAGCAAGCTAGTGAGGGAGGAGCTATGACTGTCCCCATTTTAAAAATGAGAAAACTAAGGCTCACAGAGGTTAAATACTTGCCTAACAGCACACACAGCCGTGGGATCTGAATCCGGGCAGTCCGGCTTCTGTGGAAGGAAGGCTGGCAATGGCTAGGACCAGGGTCTAAGGTGAGGCATCAACAATGAGGTGGAGGCCACAGAAAGAGAACATTCCAGGCAGAGGGGAAGAGCACATCTGGAAAATGGGAGATGAGAGACCCTGGCCTGGCCAGAACAGAAGTGTGAGTGGAGAATGGTGGGAGATGGGCAGGGCAGAGCTCATATAGAGCTTGGTGGCCGTCGGGTGGAATTGGGACTTTTAGAAGAGCGCTAGGGAGCCACAGAAGGGTTTCTACAAGGTGCATGACCAGACTGGGGTAACGGCAGGTGAGGGAAGCCTGAATTTCCAGCAGAATTCTCTCATGTTGGAGGGCTGGGGCGCTCTCTGAGGACCGCTGAAATCCATTATTCTGCAGGGCTGGTGCTAAAGGGAAACCCCGCCTCGCCTGGCTTCCTGGGCCGAGGCCCATGTGGCTTTGCTCTCAGCATCCTGGCCTTTGCAGGATGTGCTGACCAGGTCATTTCCCGTTGCAATGTCCTGTCACTTCCCCTGAATCCCCCAGCCCTCCAGGGCCAGATCCCCAGCCTGATAGTACGACGCCAGCCAGCCGGAAGGGTCAACCCCATACCGTTTGACCTTCGTCCAGCAGAGATTAAACTGATTCCTAATTAATAGCCTGTAGGATAGACAGTTACCTTGGTACAGCCTGCAAGTAATTTAAAGCTTGTCTTCAGGAGGCCGGTCCATAAATAATGCTTAATTAGCTGAAGGTTTCCCTGGGACACACCAGCTCAAGGGCCTCTGAACTTCAGGTTGGGGTGGGTGGGAAGGGGATGCTGAAAGAGTTACCCCCATAAAAAAAGCTGTCTTTCTTTACCCAAAACAACAGCTATATTCTCATCTTCGCCAGCAGCTCCCAGAAGTGGTGCCAGGGTCCCAGCTCAGCCGCTTCCTGGCTGTGCCCTTGACATTTCCAGGACCTTAGTGCCTCATCTCTAAAGTGGGCCCCAGCTCAGGTCCACAGCCCCTTGAGGACTTGCCTAAATGTATGGGTCGAATTAAGGGGGGAAAAAGGGATTTTAGAGCTTTTTGGATTTTGGAAGTGAGGCTAAGGGGTTGTGGGCCTCACTATAGCACCTTTGAGAAGCTCCTGAATAAATGCTGACCATGGCAATGACCATTAGTTACATGGCTACTGTTGCCCCTACATCTAATATGCCTCCGCATTGCCTGCTTTTGCTTTTTGCATGTGTCCATTGGGTGCACAGACAGCCCTTAACTAGCTAGCTGTTGTCAGCTGTCTGTTTGGGATGTGTTGTCCATTCTACAGCAGGGAGTGACTTGGTTGGAGCAAGTTTCCTGCAGCCCAGGGAAGGCGTGGAAGGCCCGAGAGCCCACATTTTGTCCCCCACCCTGGGTACTGCTACTAAGCACTCTCTGTGTATGATCGCCCTGCCCAGCTTCCTGGGTGTGCGACCCAAGCTGTCACACACGACCCCTCGCTCAGAAGCGCCCTGTACTTGTCAATGCCCTGCTGTCACCATTGTGAAATTCTCAATAATTTTTCAACTAGCGGCTGCACATTTTCCTTTGTCACGGGCCCAGCGAGTGATATGGCTGGTCCTCATGACAGCCATACTGCCTGGCTCGTCAACTTTATCCCTCCCAAGATCCTCTCCAGGGATGTTACCATCCGTTTCACGGGGGAGGCAAAATGATTTCATTCATTCACTCACGTATTCCCCAGGCACCTGATGACCAAGCCAAGTGCTGGGAACACACGGTGAGCCTACATTCTAGAGTGTGTGTGCACTGGGGGAAGGGGACAGACAATAAACAAGCAAACAAATAACTTAAAATTTCAGATAGTGACACAATGTTGGAAAGACAATAAAACAGGGTGATGTGAGGGAGAGGGACTTAAATATTAACTTCAGTGAAAGGGAAGCTGGAATGGGCTCTGGTGTTATAAGCTGGGTTCTTGGCGTGCTTTTTAAAGATCTGGGGTCATTCTAGGTTCCCCAGCTCCTAAAAGGATTTGAGTTAGTGGGGTCCAAGTAGGGGAGCCAGTGTAGGGGCTCCTGGGGCGCCGGGGACTATTTACCCATATGTTCCCATAGCCCCAGCTTCTCACAGTAAACACAGAAGGCTGAGTTTGGGGGGCTGGGCGGGGAAGGAGAGGGCTGGCCCTGCTTTCTCTGAGCGCCTCCAAGTTCTCACAGGCCAGGCCCCTGCACCTGAGGCTTCTAACCAGCCGTGGCAGCCTGGTCAGGGTTTCTTGTACTTTTGACCTTCCCCACACCAGCAGAGGGAAGCCAGTTTCAAACCTCCCCACTTCCCCGGTGGGAGATGGTGAAGCCCAGAGATGCCAAGTGACTCATCCAAAAGTCACACAGCAAATCAACTCCAGAGCAGAGTGCTGGTCGGCCTGGCCCCAGTCAGGCGGATTTCCATTCCCAAGGGCAGTTCAGAGCCTGGGGCTGCCAAGGGTAGGCAGTCCAGGGCCGCTCTGGGAGCTCTCTGGAAGAAAGAGTAGCCCCCTGCCCTGTGGAGTTGGGGAGTGGCTGGTGGGCTGCCACCGGGACACTTTGGCACCCGCTTCCACCTGGAAAAAGGGCCTCCAGCGCCCCTGGCTTCGGTGAAGAGGAATGAGTTTCCCAGAAAGCTGAGTGCAAAGGCAGGCACTTCCCCAGTCTGTTGGGCAGAAAGCCCAAAGCTAACCCCAGAGGCCCAACTCTCGGGTTTGGGGGCCCCCTGGGGAGGCAGGGGATGGGGTGCCTAGTGGAGAGGCTGACCCTGGGTGAGTGGAAGCTGCCAGGCTCCAGGGGTGCTCCGGAGGAGGGAGGCCGCGCTCCAGCTGGGCCGGTGCCTGCCCGGGGGGCGGCGGAGGAGGCGGCGGGAAGGTTCACGCTGCGGCCAGCAGACTGGCTGCGTGTTGCAATGTCTGGTGGCGTTTGCAGCATCCTGTCCGTGTGTGCAGCTGGGGTAACCTCGGGCCGGCGCGGAGGAGCGTGTGTGGCTCTCAGGCCGCGCGGCCTGGAGGCTGCTGGCACCTTGCATCTCATTTACAGCTCCGGGTTCAGCCGCAGGTCAGCGGCGCGGGTGACATCACGGCGTTTGTTTACCGCTTTACCGCTCGGCCGGAGGGAGGAAGCGCGGGCGGTCCCCGCAGAGGGAGGGGATCTTTCCACCCCCCGCACCCCCCCCGCGCCCCCCGCGCCCCCCGCGTCCGACCCCAACCTGGCCCCCGCCCCGCACCCCCCCGTGGCCTTCCGCCCCTCGCCCCGCCCCCTCCCCATGCACACCCCGCCCCCAGCCCCACTCTCCTCCCCGCTGCCCTTTCCCCTTCTTCATCCCCAGCCCCATCCCCAACACGACGCCCCTCCTCACCCTCCCGAGACCCCACCTGTGAAGCCCCTCCTCATCCCGGCACCTCCGGCCACAGCCCCGCCCACACCCTCCCCCATCTACCTCCCCCCGCTTCCCCTACCCCTTCCACCCCTTTCCCGTCCGCCCAATGGGAACCCGGCCGAATCCCCACATGGGACTCCAGCCCAGTCCCACCCCAGCCCCTCGCGGGACCACCGCAGGACCCCACCCGCCGCCCGCCCGTCCCTGGGCCCATTTTCAGAAGGACTTCCGGGAGCCTCCTGCCAGATCCGTTGAGGTTTCCCCCGGCGACTCCTCCTGCCACCCACTCACCCCATCATGTGAGCGGCGACCCGCCTCCTTGCACGGAGCGGGCTGCGATGCCCGGCCACTTTGTTATCGGAAACTGGTGTGTTTACCCGGGCACGCTAGGTGGGTAGCTGGCCTGCTTGGCCCGAATCCAGGCACCCTCCACCTGGAACTCTCTCCTCCCTCACCGCCCCGCCCCTCCCTCCGCTTAGGCTGAGTGTTCTGGAAGCTGAAGGGACCTGGGGAACCTAAGTCAGGATCTTTCTCGTCCTCCATACCTGGAACTTGCCAAAGCCCGCCTTCCCAGGAGAGGGAGGCTCAGGGGCTCAGTTATGGCAACTCTGTTCTTCCCTTTTCTCAGGCCAAACCCTTTAGGGCCCTCTTGGCACCCCTTTTCCTCTGAATCCATCCTCCTCCATCACCTCCACCCAAGTGCCCCAGCCCCATTCACCTCCACCTATCACATCGGACTCCTGTGGGTGCAGCAGGGCCCTCGTCCGCCTCCCTGGTTCCCGCCCCCATTCCAAACCCACAGTGCTGCGATCAGAACTCGTTCCAGAATCCAAGTAGAGCCGTCCTTTCTCTGTTCACAACCCTCCGAAGGACTTCCATCTCACTGGGAATAGAATTCAAAGCCCACCACCCCACCCCACCCATGGCTACAGCCCCTAACCTCACGTCTGGGGCTGATCCCACTCAGCTCTTCCACTTGGCCTACTTGCTGTCCCCTGAACACACCAAGCTCATTCCTACCCCCGGGCCTTTGCACTGGCTGTTCCCTCTGCCTGGAATGCTCCTTCCCCAGATGTCTGCGTGGCTTCCTCCTTCACTTCCCTTAAGTCTCTATCCAAATCAGAGAGGCTTTCCCTGTCCCCAATCACCATCTAAATATCACTCCCACCACACAATCACTCTATCCAGCCTCCCTACAAAGCTTCCTGTTCCTTCCGTGCACTTTTTGCCACCTTTATATATTATATATTTTATATATATATTTATATATGTATTTATATATTATATGGTCAATCGTTTATTGTCCGTTGGCCCCCATCTTCCCCATACACACATGAAAGCAAACTCCAGGAGAGTGGGATGAATTTATTTCCTGTTGTATCCCGGGGCCTCCGACCGTGTCTGGCAATCCAGTCACCACCCAATAAATACTCCTTGAATGAGTGAGTGAATGAACAAATGAGTGAATGAGGCAGGACAGGGAGTAGTGAGAGAGCTTGGCTTTGGAGTCCGGGTTCAAGTGTTGCTTTGAAACTTCTGGCTGTACAGCCTGCACGGGTTACTCAGCCTGTCTGAGCACTGGACTTTCGGTCCCATTTCTCAGGATGGTAATACTGAAGGCCTGCACCAGGCTGGAGAGTGGTCTGCAAATGCTGCCTCTCCTCTCGCCTCCTCGGTACCCCCACCTCAAGGTCACCTGGAGTTCTCCATCAGAAGGTCAAGAGGGAGGAACTGGGGCAATGGTCATGGGGCTTCAGCTAGTGACTCTGGCCCGAATTTCCCCACGCCTGTGTTTTGCCAAGGGTGGTCTGAGGACAGACAGGCAGAGGCACAGCCCTTGAGTTTCTGGCTGGAAGTGAGAAGTTGTTCTGCTTTCCCGTAGAGTCAGCCTTTGAGATGGTTTCCTTGGAGGGTTTTTCCAGCGGTCTTAGAAGCAGAAATGTTCCCAAGAATCACACTCAAGTATGAGATGGGACTTAGATGAGTTGTCACACTTGGTTTCTGAGCTGTAGCTCTTGGCAGGTAGTGGTATTAGGTTTTGAGGGGGAGGTGCCCTCTGTCCTCGGGGACATGAGGCGTTCATCACGGAGGGAGACATGTGTCTCAGCAACTGAAAAAGAAGAGATCTGGAAAGTTAAAAAAGCAGGGAGGGCTTCCCTGGTGGCGCAGTGGTTGAGAGTCTGCCTGCCAATGCAGGGGACACGGGTTCGAGCCCTGGTCTGGGAAGATCCCACATGCTGCGGAGCAACTAGGCCCGTGAGCCACAGCTACTGAGCCTGAGCGTCTGGAGCCTGTGCTCCGCAACAAGAGAGGCCGCGACAGTGAGAGGCCCGCGCACCACGATGAGGAGTGGCCCCCGCTTGCCACAACTGGAGAAAGCCCTCGCACAGAAACAAAGACCCAACGCAGCCAAAAATTAATTAATTAATTAATAAAAAAAAAAAGCAGGGACACGCACACGGATGTTTATAGCAGCTTTATTCCTAATCGCCAAAACTTGCAACCAAAAAGTCCTTCAGTAGGGGAATGGATAAATAAACTGCGGAACATTCAGGCAATGGGATATTATTCAGCACTGAAAAGAAATGAACCACCAAGCTGTGAAAAGACACAGAAGGACCTTAAATGCATATTACTAAGTGAAAGAAGCCAGTCTGAAAAGGCTACATCCTGGATGATTCCAACTATATGCCATTCTGGAAAAGGCCAAACTATGGAAACAGTAAAAAGATCAGTGGTTGCCAGGGGTCAGAGGAAAGGAGGGAAACCCTAGAGGATCTTTAGGGCAGTGAAACTACTCTCTCCGATACTACGGTGGTGGATACATGTCATTATACGTTTGCCAAAACCCATAGAAGGTACAACAGCAAAAGTGAACCCTAATGTAAAGTATGGACTTTGGGTGATTATGATGTGTCAGTGTAGGTTCATCAGCTGTGACACATGTAGCACTCTGGAGAGGGATGTTGATAGTGGGGCGGCTGTGCGTGTGGCAGCGGCACGAGTTCAATGGAAACTCTGTACTTTCTGCTCACAATTGCTATAATTTAAAACTGCTCTAAAAAACAAAGACTATTAATAAAAAATTATTTTTGAAAAGCAGGGATAGTGTTGGGGAGCGAATATCTGGGGGGGTCAGGAGGACTTTACATGAAGGCCTCTCAGGTAAAGAGACATTTGAGCAGAACCTGTAAGAAGAGAGGGTGTGGGGAGAGGGCCACTTGGGCGAAGAGGACAGAGAACAGCTGGTGTGAAGGCCCTGAGGTAGAAGTGGGCTGGGGGGTTATGCAAGCAAGGAGACCAACATGGTGGAGACCAGTCAGCCCTGCGAGGGGAAGAGCTGCGGGCAGAGAGACGGGAGCACGTCGGAGCGGGAGAGGCTTGGGGTCATGGTAACCACTGTAAATTTCACTCTGGGTGAGATGGGAGCCACTGGGAGTTGTAAACAGAGTGACAAGGTCTGACTTACGTTCTAGAAGGATCTCTCTGGCTACTTTGTTGAGAATAGACCGAGGCAGGGGCGGGGGCACTGGGGCAAAGGTCAAAGCTGGGAGATCACTTTGGGCCATGGCTGTGGTCCAGGTCAGGGATGATGGGGGCTGGGCCCAGAGTGGTAGCAGTGGAGGAGGTGATGGAACCAAGGATGCTCCTGGCATACGCCTAAATACCCGCCCTGGGCACCATGCCAACCTGCGCTCTAAAGGCCACCAGTATCCTTGCAGTGGGGGCGAGGATCGTCCCTGTCACCCATTCAGCAAATACTCGGTCAGCAAGACCAGGCGCTGTACCAGGACGGGGTGGCGTCTTTCCTTCTTTCCCCAGGATGTGGACGCCTCGGTGTCCAGTCCTCGTCCCATGGCATGTGGGACACCCATGCAATGAATAGATCCATCCTTTTGCAGGGTCCCTTTGCTCCTGCAGGTGAAGGACAGAGGTGGAGGGCACAGGATGTCTGCGTGGCATCAGACCACGCAGGTTGGAGTTCCAGCTCTGCCACCTACCAGCTGAGTAACTTTGGGTATATCGAATAGCCCCCTGTGCCTCGGTTTTCTCGAGTATGAAATGGGTACAATATCCCCCTCCTAGAGCTGCCAGAGGACAAGGTGAGAGACCGCAGCAGGTGTTGAGCTCAGTGCAGGCAGGTAGCGAGCACTCGTGGTCATCCCTGTGCCTCCTAAGGGACCGGTTCCAGGCTGGACGGCGGCCGGGAGGGAGTCTCTGCAGGCCCCAGGCTGTGGTCAGCGACTTGTGGGAAGAGGACACCGCTGGGCAATCTAATTTGAGGAGCTTCAAAACAATCCTCTCCAACAGCTGAGCCAGCAGTAGCCAGAACATTCTCTGCAGGCCCGGGCAGGGGCCGAGCCTGTGTAATCCGACCACGCGGCTCCGTGGGAGGCCCTGCCTGCCGTTCAGGGAGCTCAGCGGTGCAGGAGCGGGAGGGGAAGGCGGGCTCTGGCCTACGTCCCTAAGAGAGAGGCCCAGTGGTGACCCGCTGAGGTCACGGCTCAACAGTGGGACACAGGTAATGAACCTGAGGCTGCTCAAAGGGCAGGGTGCAGACAGGGGTCTGGAAACAGGGCTCCCAGGAGAAAAGGCAGAAAGGAAGTCCAGGAAGGAGACAGCTGGAGACGGTACCCGATCTCTGTCATCAATTGCCTTTTGGAAGAAGAGAGGCTGATGGCTTGTTGGGAATGTGGGAGTGATAGGCCAGCACTCCCAATGGGTGGGAGCTAGAGGCATCCAACCCGGGTTCATTCCTAGGAAAAAAAAAAAAAAAACTTCTGTCCTAAAGAGCAAAGGGCTGTGATCAAGAGTGTTAGCATTCAAACTTTATTCTTTTTTTTTTTTTTTTTTTTTTAGCAACAGAATCTTTGTAGAAATGACTACTATAGAAGCCCAATGAAAGTGCCACTGCTCTGGATGATGGAGGATGGAGAGCCGGCTTGGGACCCTGTCTACCAAGCCCCCCACCCCTCGGCAGCCCCTGAAGCTCCTCACTGGAGCCCCCAGGGTCCCCAGAGCTCAGCGTGCAAACCTCTCCTCCTAAGAAATCCTCCTAATGGGTGACCTGCAGCCTGCTTTGCAGCTGGACGCTTTTGACGCTGGTCTCCCCCTTCCTGGGTTGGGGGTGTGAACGAAAGAGGGTCCTCTAAATCTGGTGGAAGGATGGGAATGGGGAGCTCTCTAAGATTCTGGGGTTCAACCCCGGTGAAGGCTGTGTCCATAGGTGAGGCAAAGAAGCCCCCCCAGCTGGGGTCTTCCAGGCATCCATCACCCCCATGACTCCAGTTTTGTGGAGGACGGCGGGATCTTCTGCGAGTAAGGGGCAATCTATTTCTGTTCCTGGGTTAATAATAATAGTAGAAGTAGTAATAATAATAAAAATAATAGCTAGCATTTGTCATGTCCTTTCCTCATCCTCCCAACCACCCTTCCAAGTGGATGCTTCATAACCTTAATTTATAGAGAGGTTAAGTGGGTTTTCCAAGTTTGTGTAAGTGGTAGATCAGAGAATTGAACCAAGGCTGTCTGGCTCCAGAGCCCATGTTCTAGGCTACTCTACTCAAGAGAGAGAGCGGTCTCTTTTTGGAAACGGAAAGGGATGTGAAAGAGGAGAAAGTCCAAAATGTAACTTATCCTATAGGCATAGCTACTGAGAGTGTGTATATCAGTGTCTCAAATATGACCTGCCCGCCCACAGGCATGTCCACTCAGCCCCTCCTTGCTGGCGACCTGCTGTGTATCACACGCTCGGTTTTGCTGTCTGCTTGTTCTCATCTGGCCACAGGATAGATTTTTATTCACATCCTCCTGCTGGCGGTGCTGAGCGTGGAGAGCTATGTGCCCTCCAAATTGTGACTTTCCCACCCCTCCCCACCCTGCCGTGGTTTGGGGTCTGGTGGGTATTTTCTTTCCTTCTGAGAAGCTAGCTCAACACCGCTCTGCTCCAAAACATGGAGCCCGTGGGGCATGCCTGCCAAAGACCCGCCCAGGGACTTAGATCTTTCCGGGGCTGCCAATTATAAACAGATGCTCCTCCTGGGATCCACCTGGAGGCCACCCGGCTCATGTCCCTGGTGGGACCATGCGCCACAGCTGAACTCCAGCAATGAACGCCAAGGCCAAGCATTTGTGTGAGCCCTCTGGGTGAGGAAGGCAAGGCTGGGTGGAGGAGAGGCACTCACTGTTCTTTGATCGCAGATTTTTCTCGAGGCCTCCTGGGGCCAGTGCCATGAGACAATGCTCGTTGGCTTTTACTCTGTACCTGGCCCGTGCTGGATGCTGAGGTTAGGAGATGACTATTGACTCCCTGGAGGACCTCCCAAGCTTGTGGAGGAGCTTATTCACAAATAGGCCCAGCACACTCACATCTGTGCACTAGGGGCAGAACAAACAAAGGTTAGTGTTGGCACTCAGGAACATGGGTTCTGAGTCACACTATGCCGCTGCTTACAAGTGGTGTAACCTTGGGCAAGTCATTTCATCTGTCTGCACCTCACCTGTAGAATGGAGAGAGAAATCATACCTACTGGTGGGATTGTGAGTATGAAAGGAGAAAACACTTGGATGTAAAGTGTTCAATAGATGTCAGCCAGTATATAGTGGTGTTGTTATTGTTGTAGGGATGATGGAAGGAGGAGCCAGGGAAGCTTCAGAATTGCAGGGTCGTTCAAGCAGGGTTCTGCAGGATGAATAAGAGTCCACAAGTAGCCTTGGCATTTAAAACAGAGAAAAGCAGTCTGTGCTGGGCACTAGGTAGGGTCACAGTGAACCCAGGATGGGTGAGATTTGGTTCCTGCCCTCCAGGAGAAAGTATGTAGATGTGAAATGGTGAGACAGCACACACAGGGCCAAGTACAGTGTGTAATGAGTGAGTGTAAGCTGGGAACTCTGGAGCCCCAGTGAGCTCCCTCATGCATTCACTCAGCAGTGGGGAGAGACATGCAGATAGTCACCTCACAGTGGATGGGAGCCCCGAAGAGGCAATGCCAGGGACCTGGGAAGCAAGCCAGGGTTGGACCGGCTGTGCTGAGCCACTTGTGTGAAAATGGCCTGTTTTGGAAATGATCTGTGGGAAAGCTTTTATTCTG
Organism: Eschrichtius robustus; assembly: GCF_028021215.1. NCBI lineage: Eukaryota > Metazoa > Chordata > Mammalia > Artiodactyla > Eschrichtiidae > Eschrichtius > Eschrichtius robustus. Next base: position 10,007,244 of record NC_090826.1, on the reverse strand, counting down.
TCCTCCTTTTTTAAGATCATAAATGATGGTACTTGTCTTTTAGAGGCATTTTTCCTGTATAGACAAGCACAAAGAAGCAAACCTATGATCCCACCCAACACAAGCCCTGTTCTTATGTAGCCTGGTGACGTCCACCAACTTACTACGTTTTTAGAGCTGAGATTATCCTATATGGATAATGCTGCACCCTTTTCTCCTGACCATGTTTCCATGGTGTGAACGCTCATCATTCTAATGGCTGCAGAAGAGGGTATATCAAGGGGCTGTGCTGTGATTTTCTCAGCTCTTCTTCTCCATGGGAAATAATAACAGAGAGCAGGTGCTGAACACTAGGTGGGTGCCAGCTTTTGCGTGCTTCATCCGCACAAGACCCCATGAAGAGAGGAGATGGCTTTTCTCCTACTGGGAGAGGGAATCATGGTGAAAAACCTCAGTTCAAATCCCACCTCTGCCCCTTGGTTGCTGTGTGACCTCGGACAAGTTGCTTAGCCTCTCTGAGTTGCAGTTTCCTTAGCTATACAACGGGCATAATACAACGACCACAGAAATGCGCCAGTTTCAACAACGTTCCCCTTTTTATTCTTTATCCCACTCACAGTGGTTTGTGTCCGGCTGTTTTCTCATTCCTTCGCTGTCTCCCTGAGGCAGAGACCATGTCTGTTTTGCTCTCCGTTAAATCCCGCAAAGGCACAGCACCCAGCCCACTGCAGGCCCTCTGTGCGGTCCTGTCGAGGGGTTGTGGATGTTGAGGGAGATGAAGCTGAGGTCTGGGTGGGAATAAACACTGGTGTGAGGACTCAGGGGATTTGGGAGCAGAATTTTCAATGCTCAGAAAAATCCCACCGTCCCTTGGGTTTCAGGGGTGCATCTGCGGAAGACAAAGGCTCCGGGTTCAAATCCTGCCCCCGCCACCCACTGAGTGCGACCTTGGACAAGTTAACTCAGGGCCTTTGAGCCAGTGTCCTCAGCCATAAAAAGTGGATCGTGATGGCCTTCAGCTTTGGGGGCTGCTCGGGGGTTCAGGCTCGCTGCAAGGGCAGCTCCGAGGGAGAAGAGGGCGGGACCCCGTGCCTCTGCTGGGAGGCCTGGGAGGCCAGAGGTCTTCACCCCCTTCCCTCCTCCTCCCCGGGACAGAAGCTCGCCATTTGCCCCCCGAGGGGAGGGGAGACCAGGGGGTGTCGAGTGCCCCTGAGCTCTTATTTTATAAACTCGGCTTAAGAGTAAATCCCGGGGCCGCTGACCCTCCCCAGCTGCTCCCTGCCCTGGGAGTTGATGAAGAGGAGGCCACGTTGGGTTCCAAGGGCTCATAAATCTGCCCCCTCCCCAGGCTGCTTACCCCACGCTCCTCTCAGCCCCCTGCCTCCCGCCCACCCCGTCCTTACCCGCATTTGGGCACTGGGTGGAACTCCTGTCCTGTCAGCTGTCCGGGGTCACCCCCAGGTGGCTCTGGTGAGAAGCCGCCCGGGCCAGCCTCTGAGCTGTACCTGCCAGGTTCCTGGTCAGTGACTCTGGGTCCCCAGTCTCTGGGGAGAGGGGTCCGGGCAGGGCACTGGAGGAGGAGGAGGGACAGTGGCTGTAGCAGCTCCAACTGGGCAGCTCCCACCCAGGAAGGGCCCCCGTCCCTCCACTCAGCTCTCTCCCTCACCTCCCACCCCCAGTGGCTCAGTTACTGGAAAGCTCCATCAAGGTGACCAGCCCTGGCCTCCCCGTCACCATGGAGACGCACCTGGGTCCCTTCCCAGGGACTCTGAGCATCCACCAAGGGCCAGAGGAAACGCACAGCAGTGCAGAGGCTGCACACACATGCATACACGCGTGCAGAGAGACACACATTCACTCAGACACGCACAGAGAGAGACACACAGTGAGGCGCACGCACACCGGCCGGGGCCTCACCTCACAGCTCAGTCCTGGGTGGTTTTGAGGCTCTGGGTGAAAGTCCGGGTCTCGCTGACTCTTGGGCTAAGTAGCCTCTGTGTTGAAGGTTCTGGGACCCTAAATGGCTCAGTCAAGGAAACTGGGCTCATCTCAGCCTCAGAGAGGCTATTTAACCACCTTCCACCCTGTCCCACCTACGGCCATGAACTTTCATTCATTCGCTCAACAAATAGCACTTGCATTGCTGCGCACTGAGATACGAAATGAACAAGGCAGGATCAAGGCCCCCGGGAGCTCCCTGCTCAGAGGGGTGGGGTGAGGAGGACAGAAAGCAAACCCGTCCCAGCGTCTGGGGAGAGGTGGGGTCTGTGAGCACAGAGCATGAGGAGGCCAGTCCCCCGGCCCACCAGGGGCATCCTCAACAGACCCCCAAAAGGACACGGCCAAACCTCAGCGTCCCACCTGGGTGTATATACATGGAAGACAGTGGGGCACAGCCTTCATTTCGCCTCCCTCTCCCTAGCCCCTGTTTCCCTCTCCAGGGTGTCCTTCCAGCCACGCAGACCGTGCTGGCCTTCCCGGTTCCCCGTCTGCTGGTTTTCTTGTGCTCCCAGGTATCTGGACCCCTGCGCCTTCCAACAAGCCCCTACCCCCACTTTAAGCTTCCCTTCTCTTGTCCAGAAGTTCTCAGAGTCCCGGAGGCTCCTCTCTCATCCTCAGCCAGGCCCTAGGAAACTATGCAAGCCCCAGGGTCCTGTTCCCCATATGAGATGGAGGTAGGATGGGGTTAGGCAGGGACCCGAGTAGGAGAAAGGAGGCCAAGGATTTCCTTCACCTCAGACAGACATACTCAGAAATTAGATGGATGGATGATGGAGTGGGGTGGATGGATGGATGGATGAGTGGACGGATGGATGTGAGGAAGGATGGATGGACAGACAGATGGGGTGACAAGGGAGGATGGAAGGAAACTAGGACGGCAATGACTACCAGGCCAGAGTGAGGTCTGATATGGTGGAAGATGCCTGAACAGATGTTTATCTCTCCTCCATGAAGGGAATCTCTCCAGCCTCTCCTGGAGGAACACATTCTAAGTCTGTTTTTAGTTCAACAGACCAGAAAGTGTCCCTTGGAGCCTGTCTAATTGCAGACCTTTTGCTCTTGAAGGACTTTTGCGGTCGTGGAGGGTGGCTGATGGAATTCTCCCTCGTAAAGCCTTTCCTGTATTTCAAGACTTCAATTAAAATAAACAAACTGGTTGGACAAGGTGGGGTTTTCAAACTGGACTTTCCCAGAGATGTTTCAAGAGTTGAAAGAACACTTTTATTTTCCTTTTAGAAATATTTCGAAAGTTTTAAAAACTGTAATAAAAAAGTCAAATCCATGGGAGCCACCAACACATTTGTGTGTCCCGCCAGCTAACCCATTTTGTGCCTTTTTTGGTTATGTGAAAGTTCTGAGATTTCAAGGTAAACAATTGATAAACGGTTATCACCAACAACTACTTATCTGCGTGACTTTTCTCCATACCGAGTCCAGAGCAAAGTACAGAAATCAGTTAGATTCTGGTCTGGCGTGACTGGAGTTTAATCCATCACTCCCACTTGAAAATGTTTGCCTTCCCAGCTCAGCCTTTCTGCTCTCATTCGTTGCTTTTAGTGTAAGAAAATATGGAGTTGGACGTGTAATTTATTCCTTTTACTGGTTTCACACATGGGGTTTCCGTGTTAGGTTTTATTTTTTAAAGGAGAAATTTCATTGATAATTTTTAAAAGAAAGAGAAGAAACAAAAATAGAAACCCATTAGATTATTCCCCCAGGAGCCTATTATCTCTTCCTTTCTGTGATTCTCTCCAGCCCCCAGCCTTTCTCCCTCTGTGCTGATTAAGCTGGGTCTCAGGATTCTTAGTTCCATGTCACCCAACCCTGGTTCTTTTCACCAAGAGGGGCCTCTCTGGACCCAACGACGTACCGTGGGAAGGAGTGTCATTCTCCTGTGGGTCAAGGTTGAGAATTAGCCCGACCTCTCTTCTGAGCCTTTTATGGCCAGCCATTCATAAAATTTGTCCAACCCCCTTTAAGGATTCATGTCTTGGTTCTGCCAGGGTCACTCCCTGGCGTAATGAGTCCCGCGTTTATTACCTGCGGGGTGAGGTCGTGTTTCCTTCCCCAGAGGAGCCCAGCTGCCTGTCTTCCCGGCCCTCCTTCTGCCGGACCGCAGCTGGGTAGAAGGGAAGGCTTCGCTCAGCCACCAGGCACCTCACGGTCAGAACCTCGCAGCCCATTCATCAGCGGGACTCTAGACCTCAGTGGTGAGAAGGCCAGCTTGTTTCTAGCTCAGAGCATTCTGGAACATTGTACAGAAAGAGTTCTGCTTTTACTTTTAACTAGGTAGGATCATTGGAACTGGGCCGACAGGAGATGTCCTCCTGGAAGCAATACGTAAGAAAGACTCGTGAATCACGCATCCACCAATGGGTCATAAACAGGCTCAGAAACTCTTGGTTACCTTCAGAGTAGGCTCTACGTATCCCTTTAACAAATCATATTGTGACTTTGCATACTCTCTTTGAATGGAATCAGGGAGGCCAGTCCTGGGGCAAATTACATACTGAATTTCTCATGGCAATCATTGAATCACGATGGCTTCCTTAATGACCATGTGTTCAGTACTGCTATTCTCTCCTTCCAGATCGTTCTGTGGGGCCGGACTGAGAAATGTCTGAAGGAGACGACAGAGGAGATTCGGCAGATGGGCACCGAGTGCCACTACTTCATCTGCGATGTGGGCAACCGGGAGGAGGTGTACCAGACGGCCAAAGCTGTCCGGGAGAAGGTGAGCAGCCTGCGAGGGTCCGGCCTCAGCTCTGCCAGACACTTCGGGGGAATGCTGGCCAAAGAGAACATTCTCACGTGGCCTGGGAGAGAGCGTTGCTTATGGCAGAATGGCTATTTTCAGGGCATCTTGGAGGGCTTTCCTATGAAGCTGGCCCAAGTTGTGTGTGCGTGTGCGTGTGTGTGTTGCAGGGGGCAGGGACTAGGGGCATAGGTTGATTACGTAAGAGGACTGATCACCTGTTGTCCCCTTTGGAAGTTTAGATCTTGTGAGTTTCTATCCTAGACCCTGGGGGACAAACGTCCCATTGCCCTCTGGGAAAATCCCCAACTCCAGCCATCTATTTAGACTGAATGCATCACTGAGCTCCAAGAGAGCAGAAACCACCGTTAGATATCTGGCACACGGCAAATGTTAACTATTTTTATGTAACAATAACCTCATTTATTATAGATGTGCTCTGTGCCAGGTACACTATGTGCCATAAATTATTTCTTTTTTCTGCTTTTTTTTTTTTTTTGCCACACTGCACGGCTTGCAGGATCTTAGTTCCCTGACCGGGGATCGAACCCAGGCCCTCGGCAGTGAAAGTGCAAAGTCCTAACCACTGGACCGCCAGGGAATTCCCAGCCATAAATTAATTCTGATCCCCAGAACGACCTTGGTATGGTTATTAGCCCCATCTTACAAATCAAGACTGATGCTCAGAGAGGTGATGTGAATTCCCAAGACCAGGTCCCTCCCCTCCAAGTGCAAGCCCCTGGGGCTGCCCGCCCTAACGGCCCCTCGACCCCCTCTTGCCCTCAGGTGGGCGACATCACCATCCTGGTGAACAACGCCGCCGTGGTCCATGGGAAGAGCCTGATGGACAGCGACGATGACGCCCTCCTCAAGTCCCAGCACATCAACACCCTGGGCCAGTTCTGGGTAAGTTCGTCCTGAGCCTGAGCCAGCCCTGGGCATGTCCGTGACATGTTCCTTCCCTCCAGGGATCCTGGGGGCTGTAGGGGAGTGGGGGAGAGGCTCGCCTGGGCTTGGGCTCAGGCCGGGGGGGATGTCCTAGGATAGGGTGGCCGGACAAGACGAATGACCGGCTGCCCCAGGAGGCATCTGGACTTTCTGAAACGTGGGGCTCAGTGCCCTCGGCCCGCATGCCTCCCGTCCCAGGAAAGCCTGGTCACTGGCGTAGTGTGCTGTTTCCAGGCTGGTCTGTTCTCCCTGAGGGGGGTGGGAGAGGGGCTGTTGGAAGCTGTGGCTGCTGCACACTGACCCCCCCCACCCACCCTTAGACCACCAAGGCCTTCTTGCCACGGATGCTGGAGCTGCAGAACGGCCATATCGTGTGTCTCAACTCCGTGCTGGCGCTCTCTGCCATCCCCGGCGCCATCGACTACTGCACGTCCAAAGCCTCAGCCTTCGCCTTCATGGAGAGCCTGACCCTGGGGCTGCTGGACTGTCCGGGCGTCAGTGCCACCACCGTGCTTCCCTTCCACACCAGTACCGAGATGTTCCAGGGCATGAGGGTCAGGTCAGTGGCAGGGGACCCCCCTCTCCGAGCCAAGTCCCTCCAGCAGATCGGATCAGGGGAAAGACTCATTACACACAAAGAACCAAATTTTAAAATAACCCAAATTTTAAAATAACCGGAACCCTTTATCTCTGGCTTTTTGGTCTCGTACCTGATTCTCCATCTGCAGGGCAGTGGGGTTCTATAGTGGTTTAGGGTCCTGCTTCTCAGGTCAGGGGGCTTGTACAGAGTTCCCATGCTAAATGCATGCAATGGAATACTACCCAACTATAAAAAGGGAACCAAGTATTGGTAAATGAACAATATGGATGAATCTCAAATGTTGAATGAAAGAAACCAGAGACATAAAAGTGCATTCTGCATGATTCCATTTGTCTGAAGTTCTACAACAGGCAAAACTGGACCGAGGTGATAGAAATCAGAACAGCGGTCACCCCAAGAGGAGTGGGGACATAGCCTGGCAGAGAGCACCAGGGAACCTTCTAGGTTTTTAGAAATGTTCTCTTCCTGATTTGAGTGGGGGTTACATAGGTAAAAATTGATCATGCCGGACACAAGATTTATGCCTTTTATTGTATGCAAATTATAGCTCAGTTTAAATACTGAAGCCCACCCACCCCTCCTCCAGGCCACTTAAATCAACGGGAATGGGAACCACTGGTTTAGAGCTTGTGCTTTGGAGTCAGGCCCCTGGGGTGTGTGTGACCCTGAGCCCGATTAGTTCCCGCTCCTGCCTCGGATGCTAATCTGTAGAATGGGATGATGGGAATGTCTACCCTTAGGATTCTGTGATAGGGATAAAATGGGGTCTAGCATGCAACACCGTATGTGCTACATACTAAGTGCCCAGTAAATGGTGCTATAACGATGTGCGCTTGTGAAGGGGCATAAGGTTATAGATAAATGAAAATGTGGAATCATCCAAAAACTATTTTCCTTGTTTTTTGCAATGCAACGTATATAATGATAATCTTGCTTTCTAAATGATACGCATCAGCTTCTTCCAAACATGAGGATAGCGTGGAAGTGTCATTGTGAGAGTTTCCTGAGAGAGTGGAAGGCATGTGGCGTAGTGCATCCGGGTGGGAATCACTCAGAACACCTTAGTGATTATCACTGAGTCTGGTTTTGCTATCAAGAATCGAAACACCTGGTTTTGCAGACTCACAGATATAGAGAACAGACTTGTGGTTGCCAAGAGGGAAGGAATGGGAGTTTGGGATTAGCAGAGGCAACTATTATATATAGGATGGATAAACAGCAAGGTCCTACTGTATAGCACAGGGAACTATATTCAGTATCCTGTGACAAACCATAATGGAAAAGAATATATATATATATATATATGTGTGTGTGTGTGTGTATATATATAGATATAATATATATGTATAACTGAGTCACTTAGCTGTACAGCAGAAATTCACACAATATTTTAAAGCAACTATACTTCAATAAAATTAAAAAAAAAACAAACAAAAAACTCCCTGTTTGGAATCACACCTCAGCTACTGAATGGTGGCAAAATCTTGAACCAGTTTTGTTACCACTCTGAGCTTTACTTTGCTCATCTGTCAAACAGTGAAAATAATACTTACCTCATAGGATTATTGAGAGAATTAGAAATAACACATGTAACGTATCTAGTGCAAAGCCCGGGGCATATGAGACGCTCAGTAACGAACTGCTGCTCTTATTATTTTTACTAACAATAAACATCTTCATAAGTGCATAAGTTATAAATCTTCCTAGCACACTTCAGTCGTCACAGATGTATATATTTCCACCTGACTTATACGCAAGTTATCATAGATTCTGAATTTAGAGGAGGCTGGATTAATGACTATTAATGTTCCGTGTTGGTTTTTTCCCCCCATGATGGTTTGGTTTCTTTTCATCTGGGTATACAGGAAGTGCTCAAACAATGCATATTGGATGGAAGTGCAGCAGTGGCGACCCATGGTTCTAATTGGGTGCCCTGAAGTGAGCAGGACATTCACAGACCTCGCATCCCTGTGCCTGTTTCGCCTTCTGGCATAGTTTCCTCTCCATCACTTTAAGAAGGAAATCCAAGGCCTCCCCCAGATCATTTTTCCACAGTGGCTCAGAATGTGGGCCCAAACTGCGGGGGCCTAATCCCAGCTCTGTGTGACCTTGGGCAAATTACTTCGCTTTCCTGTGCCTCGGTTTCCTTGTCTGTAAGAAGGGATTGATCATGGTACCCTGACCTCACAGGCTAGATGAGCTCCTGTGTGTGAATCAACTAGCCAGCTGGCAAGTAGTAAGCACTAGGTGAAGGTTAGTTACCTGTGGATTGCAGGTGAGCCCCGAGGGCTTGGGAGAAGAGCAGTAAAATGTTGATTGGTACCTAACCAACTCCCATTTCTTGAAAGAAGAAGAAAGAAAGAAAGAAAGAAAGGAAAGAAAGAAAGAAAGGAAGGAAGGAAGGAAGGAAGGAAGGAAGGAAGGAAGGAAGGAAGGAAGGAAGGAAAGAAAGAAAGGAAAGAAAGAGAGAAAGAGAGAGAGAGAGAAAGAAAGAAAGAAAAGAAAGAAAGAAAGAAAGAAAGAAAGAAAGAAAGAAAGAAAGAAAGAAAGAAAGAAAGAAAGAAAGAAAGAAAGAAAGAAAAAAGAAAGAAAGAAAGAAAAAAGAAAGAAAGAAAGAAAGAAAGGAAGGAAGGAAGGAAGAAAGAAAGAAAGAAAGAAAGGAAAGAAAGAAAGAAAGAAAGAAAGAAAGAAAGAAAGAAAGAAAGAAAGAAAGAAAGAAAGAAAGAAAGAAAGAAAGAAAGAAAGAAAAAGAAAGAAAGAAAGAAAGAAAGAAAGAAAAGCATTGGCTTCCTCTCCAACCATGCTTAGCAGCTTCCCAGGGTTGGGGGTGGGAGACATGTTTAGGGCAAAACTGATGGGTTTTCTGGCAAGAGTGGCCGTATAGGTGGGTGCTGGTGTTTGTAAATTGCTCTTTACTGATCTTTATGTTCCAGCCACACCAGACACTTCACAAACGCTTCTGCGTTTGACCCTCCACAACCCTGCGAGAGCTCTTATCCCCATTTCTCAGATGAGGAAAGTGAGGCTCTGAGAAGCAAAGTTACTTGCCCAAGACGACACAGATAGAAGTTGGCTGAGCATGCTCTTTCAAGGGGTTTGTGCAGCCTCCGTGGGAGTTCGTAGCTCTGCCGGTTCCCCGGGTACCCACCCCACACGCCACGGAGGGAAAAGAGAAAGCCCCACCAGCAGGCGTGTGTGAGGCATCCCCTCTGTCAGGTTCTCCAGCAGGGATCTTACCAGGAAGGGCCCCCTGAGCCCACGGAGCTTGGTCTGCCCATCCTGTCTTCCCGTCCCCCCAGCAGCAGCACTGGCCCAGGTGGGGGCTGGAAACCCACACTGTCCACCGTGTCTGTGGGGCTCCAGCGTCACGAGCCGTCTCACGCGTCCATCTCCGCAGGACCCTGAGGCCGGCCCTTCCAGACTGCAGGGTCGTGGGCATCCTGGCAGCCCGTCATGATGGCAAAGGAAGCCAAGGGTTGGGGGCGAGCCCCGTGGACTCTCTGAGGCCAGCCGAGCCCGCGCTGGGGGCCCAGGAGTTGCCTTTCTCTCAGGGTGACATCATCCCCAGGTGACTTATCACCCTCGATCCTCCTGGTGCCGGAGGAACTCACCAGCCCTTCGTGGGACTGAGGTCAGAGCCAGCTGCATCAGTCCTGCACCTATAGGCCCAGGGGCGGTGGGACAAGCAGCACGCGAGGGACAGGGGAGACAGAGCACGGGCCTGGGGCTCCTGCCGGCCTGGTTTGAATCCCCAGTCCCCACCACCTCCCCAGAGCCTCGGCTTCCTTCTCTGGCAGTTGGAGCAAATGATGCCTGTTGATCACTCAGCACAGACCTGGCGCTTAGGGAGCGTCACCCCGCTACGGGTCTCAGGTCAGATGTCTCTGAACAGGCATGAGAAACCCCTGATGTTTGCTTATTCAGCCATTCATTCATTTATCAACCCCATGGAAACAGCCTGTAGATGTTTGAATGAACCGGTGAGTGTATCCACGAATCAGGGAATGAGTGAGTAAACCAGCAAGTTGTAGGGGAATGCCACATCGTTCAGTGTCTACCCACTCAGCAAGCATTTATTGAGCACCTACTATATCCCAGACACTGCACACAGGGCATACAGCAGGGAGCAAGACCCACCAGACTTCTGCCCTTGGGGAACTCACAGGCTGATGGGGGAGACAGGCCATTCACAGGAAACAAGCGGACAGGCAAGGCCATTCTCGATTCAGTCAAGGCAATTATCAGGGGGACGAGATTAGAGGCCACTCTGATTGGACGGGAGGAAGGAGCCAGGCTGATGGGACAGCTGAGATGGGAAAGATCTTAAGTGACAGGGCTGGCCACGATCGCTGGGGCAGAGTGAGAAGGAGGAGAGGTGGGACCCAGAGTGGGTAGGACTGAAGACAGAGCGAGGGGCCCTGGAGGGCTTTAGCAGGGCAGGACGGGATGTGAGTGAGGTTTGGGGGAGCCCTCTGCAGTGCTCTGAGAATGGGTCCCAGGTGGGCGGGTGGGCTAGAAGCCCTCAATTCTCAAGGGAAGACTCGCTGGGAGGAGTGAGAGGATGAGGAACTCCTGACACATCCCAGGAGGCAAGGAGAGTGTTCCAAACAGGTCTCAAGTCTCCCACACAGGAGAAGCCAAAGGGATGACCCTGACATGTTAGCCACAGGGGTTTTCAGCAGAAGCGCTCGCTTCTCAGGGGAAACCCACGCTGTCTCTTCCTGCCTGCAGGTTCCCCAACCTCTTCCCGCCCCTGAAGCCAGAGACTGTGGCCCGGAGGACGGTGGAAGCCGTGCAGCTCAATCAGGCCCTCCTCCTGCTCCCGTGGACGATGCACGCCCTCATTATCTTGAAAAGGTAAGGGGCTGGGGGAGGAAGCTCTGGGTCAGGCTCATGCTGGCCATTTCCCCTTCTCCCAGTGGACCCTGGTGGGGAAGAGGCCTCAGGCAAGAGAAAGTACCCAGGTGATTGATTAGTCATGTCTGCTGTGGGCGTGAAAATGAGAGCCGTGGCATGTGTGCCATGGATATACTATCCTTACTATGGAGTGGCGGTTCTCAAACTTGTTGGTCTCGAGAACCCTTTACAATCTTAAAAATTATTGAGGAACCCAAAGTGCTTTTATCTATGTGAGCTGTATCTATTGTATTAGAAATTAAAACTGAGAAAAAATTTTATGGGATTTATACATTTATTCATTTATATATAGCAAGAAAAAAATCCATTCAGTGTTAACATAAATGATATTTTTGTGAAAAGTAAACGTATTTTCCAAAAAAAAAATGTAGTAAGAAGAATGGCATTATTTTATATTTTTGCAAAGCTCTTTATTATCTGAATTAATTGAAGACAAATGGATGCTCATATCTGCTTCTGATTTTAATCTGTTGATGTCACATGTCATGTAACCTCTGGAAAACTCAACTGTACACTCATGAGAGAATGAGAGTTAAAAAGTCAAATCCTACCTCAGTATTATAATAGAAATAGTTTGACCTCGCAGCCAGACCCCTGAAGAGATCTCAGGTACCCCCAAGGGTTCCTAGGCCACACTCTGAGAACTGCTATTCTAGAGACTAAATCTTGGCCCTAGCCTTCAGGAAGTTCAAGCTAATAGGGAAGACTGGCGGTCCAGTGGTTAAGGCTCTGCGCTTCAACTGCAGGGGGCATGGGTTCAACCCCTGGTTGGGGAACTAGGATCCCGCATGCTGTGTGGCACGGCCAAAAATAAAATAAAATAGAATACAATTTTAAAATGAACATCAATTAATGGGGAAGACAGGGATTTCGTTGCCAAAGGCTCGGGATTCACGGAAACGTCCCTGGTGGGATTTACCAGGGCAGACCACCTTGGGGGGGGTAGGCTTTACAGAGGAGACCATCTTCCTCCAGAATTTGCCGAGCATCACATTCCCTAGAACTTTCCAGACTCTGGGCAACAAACCATTCCCATCCCACTCCCACACTGAAGGGGCCATTGCAGGTGCCCCACTAAACACTGTTTTCATGGGCCTCTCATGCTGCAGAGAGAGCTTTGACCCCGGAGCCCGAGTGACCGTGGACTCGGCTCCTCTGGGCCCCCAACCCCCAGCTGACTGAACCCCTCTGACCTGAAAGGCCTTTTCAGGAGGTGAAGCACCCAAGTGCCTTTATCAGATGTCAACCCCCAGGAAACCAGGTTCCCCTCTGGCTGCTGTGGACACAGTGGGCATCTGAGGAGCCACTCTAACTGCAGGCAAGAAACCTCAGGACCCGGGGACACATCAGTCCGTCCCCTCTCCTCCAAACTCAAAGCCCCTTCAGTGACACAGAGTAGGGGACTCCGGGCATTCAGACCACACCTCAAGCCTCCCTCAGTCCATCCTGACTGTTGCTTTGAGATGCTACTTGGCCGCCTCTGTGAGCCTTGGAGAGCAGGGACTTGGATCCTCACCAAAGCCAAGCTGATCGCCCACCTCAGGGAGCCTCTTAGAAGCTTTTGGGGACATTCTAGAAAAAAGCTAGTTTGTCTAGAACACCTCAGCACTCTCCACAGTAAGCACCCAGCCTATATTTTCTGTTCTATCCCCCACTACTTTCCCACAAGAAGCAGAGGCCAGCCCCTCCCCATTCCCTGCACCGTGCCCCCTTTCACCTTTCCCAAGAGAAATCTTCACAGGCTCAACTCTATTGCCACCACCCCCAGGAAGCCTTCCAGATTGCTCCAGCTGGAAGTGAGGCTTTCCCATGTTGCAACTAGAATGGGCCAGGGCCCTTCAATTTCATTCAATAGAGGAACTGAGGGTGTCCCTATACCGGGCCCTGTGCTAAGTGCCGGGATCGGAGATGAAATATCTACCGCAGAGGCACCCATGGGCTTGACAAGTAAACAGCAAACACAACTCCGGGGCTTGTTGGGGAAGCACAGAGCTATGGGGAACCCCAGGAAAGGCCTAGGGGTGAGTCTGGGAAGTTTCCTACAAGAAGCAAGAAATTGTGTCATGCTGAAGAACAAGGCCTGAAGGTATCTGCAGGTGTTTTACTATCTGGAGGGACATAAAGGATGAGAAGTAAAACCTGAGGTCCCAGCTTTAGGAAAACATCACTATGGAGCAGAGCAAACTTGGCTGAGAATCTTGAGATGGCAGAGAGGACAGATTTTGGTATCAACTGTATCATGTGCACAATGTGGCTGCTTAATAAATAATACATGGAAAAAAAGAGGAGGTGACACCCAGTACCTAACTCCTCAGCCCCACGCGGTAAATATTTGTTGAGTAAGTGGCATTTGGAGTTAATTGATCTCTGAGATACTTATGGCCCAAAAATGCTAAGAGCGTGGCTTTGAAAGTTTGTAACACCCACCCTTTACCTTGTAAATAGCTATTTATCTACTTACTCGAAAGCCCTTCCTCCATGGAGGGGTGGGTAGTGGTGGCTTGTCGGGGGAGCCGCTGTATGTTGGAGAGAGGGGTGGGGAGAGCTTATGGGAGCCATCACTTTACTACACCTCTTGTGTGGCTACCAGTGACCCAGCCGCTGGTCTCCCCACTAACCATCTTCTCTTTTCCCTCCCCACTCCACCAGCATACTCCCACAGGCTGCCCTCGAGGAGATCCACAAATTCTCAGGAACCTACACCTGCATGAACACTTTCAAAGGGCGAACATAAAGGCAGGATGCAGAGACAGGCTCAAAAGCCACAGAACCTGAGGGGGCGTGGGCACCTGGGCACACGCCCATGTGCCTGTCCCTTGACACACTTCTGCTGGATGAGCAGGACTGCTCCTCTCCTGGGGAGGAATCTGGCTGCGCCCCCAGGCCAGCCCCAGGACCTTTGCACAGGACTGATGGGTGTAACTCTGACCCCCGTGGGGAGGCAAGAAACCAGCCAGCAGCTGCCTTGACACTTTTGTACATTTCTGATTCTGTAGAGTTTATTGTTAAATTGCTTCTCAAGTCTAACCAGCCTCGGCAATGTGCATAGACTATTTCCGGGAGGGTCTGTGCCCGCACGCTCCTCCTTCCCCTCCAAAATTTCCAATCATCCTCAGCTTGTGCAAACTGGTTGAACGGCAGGAATACAAAATAAAGAGAGATGGCTTTTGCGAGTTCCTTTGTTGAAATCCTTGACCTCTGGTCCTTAGTGGGCAGTGGGGAGGGGACCAGACCCAACCACAACACGCCATCCTTTGAGAGAGAATTGGTCTGCTCAGGGTCCCCAGGCGCCGGGAGTGGAGTAGGCAAGAAGGAGGCAGAGATCGGGAGAGAAACTGGAGCCCAGGCCTGGGGGTACATGGCTCCTTGCCAGCTCTGCCAGGCCCCGCCCAACAGCCATGGGTTGGGGGGCACTTTGCCTTCCTACCTGCATCCCTGGTAGGACCATAGTGACCTAGTCTGCAGAGACCGGCTCTCTGTCCTTCCACAGCCCCACCAGCCGCCAGGCCACCCACTCAGCAGAGCAGAACCAGGCTTTATCGAGCCCCTACTGTCTACCTACCGTGTGCTGGGTGCTGAGAGGGGACTGCTGCTGAGACGCCAAAAGTCAGAAGTCCACCAGCACAACAAGGCCAGTGCTAAGGGGGTGCTATGGGCCCCTGGGCCAGATTTGATCGCAGGGGGTAGAAGTGAAATAGCAAAGGAGAGGGAGGTCTGGAACGGCAGAGGGGATTAACGTGGGCTCGGTCAATGGAGAAAAATGACAGCCAAGGAGATGTGGGGAAAGATGCCCCGGCGTTCCTCTGGTGTGCGTTCTCTCCTGCTGCAGCAAGCTTAATAAACCTGACCTTGGGCCGGGGGACAGGTGGACAACGGAATCTCAGCTAAGGCACCTCCATCCACGCAGCTCTTGCAGGTGGGTGGCGGGGTGGGGGAGGGGAGCAGGCAGTGGTTCCAGGAGGTGATGGAGAAGGACCGCAGACACGAATTCAATCGAGAAGATTGCTGGAGCGTTGCACCAAGCCTGCACCTTCGCACAACTCACACGAGAGGAAGAGTAGGCTTGCAGCTCAGCTGGTCGTCAGCCTGGTCTGTGTGCAGAGATGCCAAGTCACGACCACATCCACTGTTTATTGAGCACCTACTGAGTAGCCGCCAAACCCTGAAGCTTAACATCGTAACTGTTATTTATCCACTGCACCTAGCAGCAGTGGAAGACAAAAGTCAGCTCTCGGGAACCCCTTTAAAGACTTCCAAGAGCTACGATGTGCGTCAGACAAAATATGACCCCCAGGTGTCCATGGCCTCCAACAACGGAGCTTGTGTTACAATTGCCACCTGTCCTTGGAGGGTGGCTGCGGCTCTGCTCCGTGTCCCCTTCACTCTAGGGCCCCGGCTGACACAGGAGCCTCCATCTGGAATGATGTCATCTTGGGGCAGAAATAGACACACCTGGGAACCTGCGCGCTGGCTCTGAAATTTTCTCCCTGGAAACAACGCGCATCACTTCTGCTCACATTCCGTTGGCTAGAGCAGGTCACGTAGTCAAGCACTCCAAGGATGTCACTGGGCATACAATCCCCCTGGAGGAGTGGTCGGTAATTTTGAACTATAATGCAATCTGCCACACCGTGGAAGGAGCTGTCCATAGGAATAGAAGGAAAAATGGAAACGTAGGCAGAGGATGGAAGAGGCAGACAGATACTGCGCTGGGATGGGGTGGCCTCCGGGTGATACACACCAGGTTCTGAGCAGAGCCCCAGAGAGGCATTGACCTTTCAGGGGGTTGGTATTAGAAAGACCACTTCAGAGGTGAGAGAACAGGCTCAGAGCAGGGAAATTGGGTGCCCAAGTTTGTAGGGCTTGTGAGCACCGGAGCCCGAATTTGAACCCCGCTCTCCCTGACCCCCTCACTTACTGTGGCAGGTGATGGGGATGCCAAACCAGGACTCGTCACTTTCATTTTGGTCCTTGAGGGTATGTGTCACCAAAGTGTGTGTGGGGGGGGCAAGCTCCTGAAAGGGTCCAGCCTGCGGAGGTCGGGCCCGGAAGGGCCACACCCGCACCATCACCCCACTCTGGCGTGTGGACACAACGTGGGCGGGTCCACTGGGCATGGCCGGCCCGGCTGCTGTCCCGGCACCACAGGCCAGGTGCCTGTCACTGGCCGTCACAGGAGACAAGTTAGGGGTGGCACATCTCAGTGGTCAGGGATAGATGAGGAAGGAAGGGGGTTCTGTCTGCCGAGCCCCGACTTTTCTGGCCATCCTTGAGTGGCGGCCATTTCCATGCTCACAGGCTGGCTCATAGCTTTTTGGAGAGGATTTGACCTTTGAGGCTGCCGTGAAACGGGGCGCTTGGCCTGCAGTCCGGGAATGCAGTGAGGACCCCAGGGGTCTGAGTGGATCTGGGAGCGATGAGGCCCAGCCAGCCCTCCCCAGGGCCCACTGAGAACAGAATCGCTGTCTTGGCTTCAGGGGGACCTCGTGTCTTCCCAGAGCCCCAAGGGCTCCTCCTGACAGCCGGGCAGGGCCTGGTCCCTCCCTACCCACTCCCTCTCCTCTGGGATGCTTTCAGTCTTTTTCTGGATCTTTTCCCAGAGGAACCAGGGAAAAAGCCTTGGGCAGGTTCCCAGGAGGCCGTGTCCTGCTCCCTCCCCCGATGGTTCAGCCACTTGGGGAGCCTTGAGAGTTAAAGCAAAGAGCTAATTCTGTCCCTTAGCTTGGTGTCCCTTAGCTTAGCCAAGCAAAGGAGAGCGACAAGCAATGAACTCCAGCTCCTTGAATCCCCCGAGGTGCAGAATGGGGTGTGCCAACCCTACAAAGGAGAATTGGGCCCTGGGAGATGACCCAGTTGCCCCGCCTGGGGCTCCTCCCCACCTCCAAAGAGAACCAGATTGGAAGTGGGCAGGGGGAGGTGCCAGACCCGAGCGCATCTGTGCTCGGGGACCAGGCTATCTGGCCCAGCAAGTGGTCCGGAGTGGAGTCCTGTGGCCACTGTCCTGCTCCCAGGGCCAGAAGGCTTGGAAAGTGGACTCCCTTCTCCTCAGGCCAAACGGATGGTCGGGAGGGACCAGGGTGGCAGAAAGCTCCTGGGCTGACCACAGGGCTCAGCCCAGCCCCACCAAGAGCCCTTCTGATGGGGCAGACAGCCCATGCCCCTAGGGACACCCCAGTTCGATGACGGACAAAGAAAGAACCAGGTACAAATTCTGCAGCCCAAGTGCCGAGCAGCACGGAGGGACGAGAACAGTTGCAGGAGGGGCTGGGCATGGGGGTCATTGAAGGGTGGGTGGGGCCCTCCTACCCGCACATCTGGGATTGCTTCTGAGGCATCTTCTCCAACTTTCCGGAAAGGCCTTTCAAACGGGGCGGGGGGTGGGGGGGGGTGGGCATCCTTAATAGGAGCCCAGAGGTCTGTGTGAAGAGAATATCTATACACAGACAGCCCTCCCCTCAGGCAAAGCCAGGAGGTGACAATATCCCTCGACACAGAAGGAAGGCCTGGAACAGCTCGTGGAAACCCCAGTCACTCTGCGCCTTAGACTGGGGCTGTTAGACGGAGATTCGATTGATTAACGTTCCTTAACACACTTCTCTTCATAAACTGAGGGCCACCAGCTATGGACCAGAGCCAGGGCCTGGGGGACCCTGCCCCTCAGCCGTGTAGGGTCCAGCTGTGCCCCCCTCACCCCTCATGGCCCCACTGAGGCTCTCAGCTTCCAGCAAAGCAGCAGACCCCTGGGTCCCAGCTTCTCCCAGCCCACCAGGAGGCCAGGAGGCTCCCCAAGAGGAGGGAGGACAGGTATCTGGGGGGAGAAATCCAGACTCTGGAGTCCCACTGGCTCTGTGACCTCCTGTGTGTGATGTCACCTTTCCTACCTGCAGCATGGACCAGACATTCCTGCCCTCCTGTCTCCTGGGCTGGGAAACTCAAGGGCATGATGTGGTGCTGGCAGCTCCCACAGCTCCCCGCCGGGACCCCGCTGCCCCTCGGGCTTCTTGGAGCCGCCGTCTTGGCCTGGCCTGTGATAGCAGCACCCTTCAACGCTTGGCTGGCTCCCTTGTGGTTGGACTGGGAGGAGACTGGCTCAGAAGACCCTAGCATGGGCAGTGGGGGCAGGGGCCAGGGAGGCCCTGGGGAGGGCAGAGCAAAGGGGCCTGAAGGGGGCGGGGTGGGAAGAGGTGCTCCACGGGGACCAGGAGCTGCTGTCCTCCCGCACACAGGGTGCAGGGGTGGGAACACTTCTCTGGCACCTCCCATCATTGCTGGCTCTGGGCAGGGCCTTTGCCCCCAAATCCCTCAGTGGCTCGGGAAGAAAATAAACACAGAAGTCCCCCCAGGCACGGCTGGGAGTGGCAGGATGGCCATTGCCCCGCTGGGAAGCCGCTCTGGGCAGGCGGATCCCCTCGGGCGGATGGCAGGCCTCGGAGGCAGAGTCCTCAAAGAGCCACCCTCCCGGACTGGCTGGAGGGAAGGCAGCCGGTCCTCGGCAGTGTGACCTGGGGGGCACCGAATTCTCTGGACTGAAGCAGCCGTGACGGAGTATTTCCACAGGGCCTTGAGGCCAGGAGTCAGGGGGCTAAGGTTACCAGGTCCAGTCCAGCATGATCAGGCCCAGGGCCCCTGTCCAGTTCAGGACACACAGGCCGGCCTCCAGGAGCCCCTGGGGCTCTGCGTGGGCCCCCCATCCCCGCCTGCAAGCCTCAGATGCCACCTCTGGGAGACGCCCCACGTGCCCACCGTGGCCTGGGTTGCTCCATCTCAGCCTTCACTTGTTTCCTTCATCACCCGTCTCACCATTTGCCATCATTATGATTTTTATATATAACAGCTTTATTAAGATAGAATTCACATACCACACAATTCACCCATTGAAAGCGTACAATTCAATGGCGCTTAGTGTACTCACAGGGTTGTGCAACTGTCGCCACAAACAGCTTTTGGAGCATAAACGCAGGATGTGGTCTTTTGTGTCTGGCTTCTTTCACTTAGCATAATGTTTCCAGGGTTCATCCTCCAAGTTGTAGCACGTGGCAGGACTTTGTTCCTTTGCGTGGCTAAAAAAAAATCTCCCGTTGTATGCGTCTACCACAGTCGTTTCCCCGGCATATCGGGTCGTTATTATTTGCTTGCTCTCTTGGTCTGTCTGGCTCTCTCTTCCCCTCTCAACAGCCACTCCAGGAGCCCAAGGGCAGGTCCACCTTCTCTCAGGACCTAGGAGAGTTCAAGGTGCAGGCGACACTCGGTAAATATTTGCTGTCTGAGTGAAGAGGGGCGGACCCTTTGTCAGAGGCAGTCAGCATCACAACCGCCTTCCTGTATGTATACACCCACCCGGGCCCCTGAATAATGAAGCCGACATTTATGGTTACGTGTGCAGGCGCCACCCCCGCATGTCTCCCGGTGGCACTCTGTCGGGGGCCGTCCTGTGCATTGTAGGAAGTTTGCAGCATTCCTGGTCTCTACTCACTCGGTGCCAGTAGCACCTTCCCTTCCCAGTTGGGACAACCGAAAACATGTCTGCAAATGTCCCCAAGGAGCTAATTCGCCCGCAGCAGAAAAACCTCTGGTCTGCACACATTTTCTTCGTTTCTTTTTCATCACAACCCGGAGCAGTGGGAGGCGGAATTACTGACACTGAGGAGAGGAGGAGTTCGGCGGTCTGACCCCAGGGAGGCCGGTAGCAGAACCCGGACGTGACGCCTCTGCCCCCAGGGGTGGGCCCTTGACCCCCAAGCAGAAGCCAGTGATCCAGGAGGCCTCAGACCCCTTGGG
Source organism: Eschrichtius robustus (assembly GCF_028021215.1). Classification (NCBI taxonomy): domain Eukaryota; kingdom Metazoa; phylum Chordata; class Mammalia; order Artiodactyla; family Eschrichtiidae; genus Eschrichtius; species Eschrichtius robustus. Next base: position 9,987,265 of record NC_090826.1, on the reverse strand, counting down.
CCGGCCAGGCCACCACTTGACTTTCTCTTTCTTTGGACTCAGTTTGAAAACTTCCTCATGCCGCCCTCTTGGTGAGTCGAGCCAATGCTGCAGAATTTTCTGGCCTGCCAGCCCGTCCTGTCACCCACCCCCCCGCCCCCTCCAAACAAATCCTGATCATCATTCTTTTCATTTTTCAATGTTCACAAGACAAAGGAAATAAGCACTCAGAGGAAGCACAAGCTGTGTTTGTTCCTTGCTGCTGCTTCCATGTAACTGGATCCTGCTTGGGGAGGTCACACTGGGGACCTTGAGCAGAGCCAGGGCCCGGGGCTGGCCATGGCCACATTAATGTCCACAGCCCTGGCCTGTGCAGAGTGGGACAAGGCAGAGCATCCCCCAAATGCCACGAGGTATTCCCCACAGCGGTGGGCTTCTCGTTGGGGGTTCTGGCCCGGCTCTCACCTTCTCAGCCTCGCTGGGTCCCCACTGGCTGAGGGCCAGCTGCCGGCCTGGGGGAGCCAGAGCCATGGAGCATGCAGAGAAGGGGAGAGGCTGGACTTTGGATCTCAGCTCCTCGGGCTGAGATTCCAAACCCTGGACCTTGAGCAGGTAACTTAACCTCCCTGAACTTCAGTTTCCTCGTCTGTAGGATGCGACCAATAGCCCTGTCCTCTATTGAGTTGTTTGTGAAAATCAAGGGAGTAAAACACATAATAATTAATGCATGTGTGCTTGGTATTAATAAATACCAAGTAAATTATAATTAAATACCAAGTCAATTAATAAATACCAAGTGTATTATAAATTAATACATTTATATTATGTTATATATATTTTATAATAAAAGTAATAAATTAATTGTGCCTGGTACATAATAGACCCTCAGTGCTTCATCTATATTTAATAATTAAAACCTTTCAATACAGGAAATGGAGGCAGAGAGAGATGCAGTCATCCATCCACCTGAGGCTGATGACACTGCTAGTAAGTGGCAGAGTTGGGATTTGAACCCCCGAGTCTAGCTGCAAAGCCCTTGTGCTTAACCCCTGGGTTTCACAGCTTCTTGAATAAGAAGCCTAGAACAGTTGGCCCTCCATACCCACGGGTTCCGAATCCGCTGAGTCAACCAACCATGGATCAAAAAAAATTTTTTTTAATTCCAGAAAGTTCCAAAAAGCAAAACTTGAATTTGCTGGCCCAGCAACTATTTACATAGTATTTACATTATATTTACAACTATTTACATAGCACTTACATTGTATCAGGTATTATAAGTAATCTAGAGATGATTTAAAGCATACAGGAGGACGGAGGACGTGCGTAGGTTATATGCAAATACTACACCATTTCATACATGGGACTTGAGCATCAGGAATTTGGTATCCACTGGGGGCCCTGGAACCACCCCCCGTGGATACCAAGGGATGGCTGTGTGTAAAGAGAATGGAGTACAATACTTGCCATTATTCATCGCTCTGCAGCCAGGCCGCCGGGACTCTTCCTGGCCGATCCACATCCATGTCGCTGCCAGATTCCAACACCGCTTGGCCCAGCTGCTTGCCCCCGGTTGCAGGTGGGCCCAGCTGGACCAGCCTAGACGGGCATCTGAGGCCCTTTGGTGATCAGACGTGTTCAAGGTGGGTCTCCTTGCAGAGCTCGCTGGGGTCAGCCCTGCCCTCTTGACCATGGGCCTGGGAGGGAGGGACTGTCCACTACTTCAGTGCCCCAACCCTTCCTCAGACACAACTCTCTCTAGCCCCCAAGGCACAAAGCTGGCGCCCATGAGCAAATTGCTCCCCTTCACCAATTTCTGAGCTCGTAAAATGTTCCCAGCACTCCGCCAGTTGCTTTGAGGGACACGAACTGTTCGCGAAGTGCCAGCTCAGGGCATGAACAGTGGTGAGCCGGGCTGGAGTCTACGAGCTCAGAGCCGTTCCCTTCCGTGTTTACCCCAGTCCCCAGCCCCTCCCCGAGAGCACAAGGGATTGGTGGCTTCAGCAACGGACACGGACTCTACCTGAAGAGTTTCTAGAGAGGTTGTTGGGAGCCCAGAGTGGCCTAGCAGACCAAAAACTGGGCTTGAAAACTGGGCGGATGCCAAGGGATACAGATGGCCCGCAGCCCCCAGATCCTGCCACAGGAAGGTCTGGACCCTGGGCCACTCTGCTGGCCCTGGAGAGCCCCTGCTGCTGCAGCCGCTGAAGAGAACTACCCCCACCCCACTTCTCCGCATCACTTGCTTGGGTCAAAGGCTGGGGGAACATCTGACTGGGGGAGTCAACGTCGCATGCGCATGCCTCAGCAGCCAGGAGCAGGGAAAGCAAACATGGAGCCTGTTTGTCTATGGCTTTCAGCCAGGAGTTCCCCTAGAACTGCCCTGAGCTTCAGACAAGGGCTGGTACCCTGACCAGCATGGAATACCGGCAGAATCCCTGCGTGACTATTGGTCCCACCCACAATGATCCGTGCTTAGGTAAAAGGGAGAATTTACTGGTTCAAATAAGTGGAAAGCCAAATGATAATCGGTTTCAGGTATGGCTGGATCCAGGGGTGCAAGCAGTGTTTCCAGGACCTGGTTCAGGAACCAGTTTCTCTGCCCTCCAATTCCACATCCTCTAGGCTGGCTTCATTCTGAGACATCTTGTCCTAGTGACGATAAGCTGGCTCCTCAGCGCCAGCCTCACACCCTCCCATGTTCAAAGGCAGAAAGAAAAAAAGAGAGACTGTGTCTTTCTAGTCATCCGGAGTTAGCTCTGATTGGTTCTGGTTGGCTTGATTTGAGTCACATGAACCAATCACAGTGGCAAGAGGAATGCAATGCTCTGATTGGCCAGTCCTGAGTCATGTGATTTATCTTTGCAGCCAGTGAGGGAATCTAGCCCTTTGAAACACATGGGCTGAGAGTTGGAGACGGGTGGTTCCCCAAAGGTCCAATGGGATGCCCTGGCCAGGAGAAGCAAGAAAGGACACTGGGTAGCAAAAACAACTGTCACCAGAATGACTCTCTGACTTGCCCCTGGGCCTTTTGGAGTGGCAGTTGGCCATGCTCTGATGGGCAGTCCTGAGCTCCCAGAGTGGGACTTGGGCCTCTCCTGACGGAGAGTTGGCCCGTGTGGTGACAGGCAGTTGGCGGCCCCGCTCCTGACTGCTGGCCACTCTGACTGGCAATCAGCGGGTGGCCTGGTGGGCCGTTGGCTGGCTCGTTGCTTGGCAGGTGACCAGTCCTGTCTGGCAGTCCTTCGTGGGGCCGCCTGAGGTCTGGAAGGGAGACCTCTGGGGTTGGCACCGTCCCACCCTGCCTCTGCCTGGCAGCGTCACTCCCCACCCCGGGAGAGGGAGGCTGAGGCTGCTTACACAGGTTTTGCCCCCGCGTGGCGGCAGGAGCCCCTGTCCAGCAGCAGCAAGAGGCCATTTGGGGCCAGTAGTGCCCTCTGGGAGCCGGGGTACGGTGGTCCTGGAATGAAGGTATTCAGGAAACTTTAGAATGGATGCCTGGTTTGCCCCTGTTCATTTGCTGTCACTCAGCTTCCAACAAATAGCTCTGAAAGGCCACCCTGGGTCAGCCACTGGCGGGTGGCAGTGAACTTAACAGACACAACTTGTCCTCACTGAGCTTTCAGCCCATCGGGGAGGGGAGCCTGGCTTGAGTCATGACGTGTTAGACGGGGTGGGGATGGCGTCCAGAGAGCTGACATGTAAGCTGAGACCCAGGCGAGGCTCCCACAGGAGGAGTGGAGAGGGAAGACGCAGCCAAAGAAGCGCTGAGGGCAATGAACGGCGGCTGGAGTGAGGGGTGCACGGCCGAGGGGCCACGGGGGCTCCGGAGAGTCGGGGAAGCCAAATCACAGGGGACACGATGGGCCCTGGTCAAGATTTGGGAACTTCTCCCGAGGGAGAAGGCGTTAAAGCGGGGCACTGCCGTGAGCAGACTTGAATTTTAGAAAGATCATTCTGGACCCAGAGAAAACTCACTGTGGCGGGGGGACATGGGCAGAAGCGGGGAGCGGTTCAGTAACTGGGCTGAGAGCTGGAGGTGAACCAGAGCAGAAGGGGGCAGATGTAGAGAAGCGGACCATTTGAGGCATCACTGGGGACGGGACAGGACGGACAGGCTGGGAGCTGCCCACACACTGTACTGTTAGTACGATAGCTGCAGAGTGGTGTGGACGTGGGATGCCGCAGTCATCGCACAGAACAGAGGTTCCCCGTCCGCTCACATCCCACGCGTCCACGTGCGCCTGTGCTTAGAACGGCTCTGTGCACCTGTATATGCTGCGGAGAAAGCGGAGGACAGACCCCGGAGATGCGGGGAGAGAGGAGTGGGGCGGGTGGGACAATTCATTCTTTATGCATCTTTGTGTTCCCACCCGCTGCTGTGACACGTGTTACTTTCATAGTTGCTAAAAAGGGATTTTAATGAAAGTATGAAAAGTAAGAAGGGGAGAGTACAGTGGCTGAGAGCCCGGCCTTGGGGTCAGAGCGACCCAGGCTGGAATCCTTGTTCTGTCATGAACCACTTGGAGCCCAAGGAGGCGGAGGCCTCAGCCAGCCCAGCCCCATCTTCTCAGCCACGAGTGAGGCTGCCACGTGGATTTCAGGAGCTCACTCTTGTGCAGCACCGGGGGTGTCTGTCACTGCTGTGATGGCTGTCCTGTCCCCTCCCCCCTCCCTCCCTGGCCTTTCCTCGCCGCACCTCTCTCCATCTTTATTTCCTCCTCCTCACAGCCCCACCCCACAGAAGAAGGAGGCTGGGATGAGGAAGGGTCTACAGGATGGCCAGGACAGGCGGAAGGCTGGGACCAGGGGCCATCCCCGGGCCAGAGAAGGAGGTTGGCCTCCCCTCTGCGACCGGCTGGTCCATGCATCCGGCTCCTGCCCCAGGCCAGGATGACAGATGGCCCCCCAAGGAAAGGTCACTGTCTCCGGAGCAGTTGTGTGTTTGGCGGAGGCGGGAGGGCTGGGGTGTCTTCTGAGCCCTCCCTCGGCCCATGTCTGGCGTTTGGGGGCCTGGACCTCGCCAGCAACCGGACTTTATTTTGGTTACTAAGGATGGGAAGGTTCAGGTCATAAATAACCACCTGGCCGGGCCGCCAGCCTCTCCCCCGGGGCGCCCCGAGGGCCCGAGGCCTCTTCAAGGCCAGCGTGGCCCCCGCCTCTGGGCGCGGGGCGGGAGGTCTGGTGGCGGGGCTCGGAAGCCCAGTGGGGAGGCGGGGGAGAGAGGAGAGGGGTCTCGGGGCCTGGGTTCAGAGCAAGGTTAGCCAAATAGTGGATAAATTAAGCGAGGGAAACAGACAGCTCCCCTCACGGTGAACTTTTCACCCAGCTAACCTGTTCCTCGCCCACTCTCAGGTGGCAGCAGCTCCCGCCCTGAGGCTGTCACCTCTCGGGGGAGTTGTCACCTGCCTCTTCCCCAGCCACCACTACTGCCACCCCAGGTGAGAGGATGAGGAGGGAGAGCGCCCAGGACAGGCTCCGGGCCGCAGGCCCCCTGAGGAGCTGCCGAGATCCACTTAGAAACCCCAGGGCTCCGACCAGCCTGAAGTTCAGACTTGGGCGGGAAAGACAGACCACCCACCTTCTCCTCCCCTTGCCCAGCGTCCTCACCAGGGCAGGGGGCATGTGATCCTGGCAGAGCGGGCAGCTGTCTTACCTGGAGGTTTAGGGACCCTCTAGCCAGCCCGCCTTCTCTTTGTTTGTTTCCAGCCTGAGCCACCCCTCGGGAGACCAGCTCCATCTTCAGGGAGTGGGCTTGCGGGGTCCCCCCCAAGCAACAGCCCGTCACCGGAGCCTTTTCGGAGCCAGGCCTGAGGACAGAAATGGCCTCGGGCTATCAGGCTGCTAAGCATGTGCCGAGGAGGGCACGGCGGTCTGGCAGACCCCCGGCGAGGTCACAGGAAAGGGGTCTGCAGAAGAGCTGGGGGGGTCCCGAGGCCCAGTCACCCGGCCATCTCCTCCCACTGTCCCATTCACCGGCGGCTGCCCAGCCTGGACACACAGATGGTGCCCAGAGGAAATTCACGGCCCGACAGCACGGGGGCGCTGGGCCAGGAGGTGAAGGGCAGGCCACCGAGTCGGGACGTGGCTCTGGAGGTGGCCTGTTGTTCACTCTGTCCATGGCATGTCGGGACTGAATGCCTGCTGAGTGCTGGGCACTGGGCCTGGCGCCGGGGACACAGGAGAGTGAGCCAGGCGGGGGGCCCACCATCGTGGGGCAGAGCTAGTGTGGGAGGGGACGGCAGGTGAGACAGACAGAGAGATGGCCGCAGGTGGATGGACAGACAGGCAGGTACACAGACCAACCATTGGGCAAATATCAGACTGACTGGGCTGGTCAGTGACGGCCTGAAGGAAGAGGTGACATTTGAGCTGAGGTCAGAATGATAAGGAGGGGACCACCTCGTAAAGGGGGCAGCGTGGGGCGAGGTGGAGAGCTGGGCGCCCGAAGCACAGGGCCGAGAGGCAGTGTCAGAGCCCAGGCCAAGGCCATAACCTTACACTTGCCCTTGGCCCTCCTGGTGGATCGTCCTGCCTGAGCCTGTCTCGCCGACAGGCCCACCGCGTGGTCCCACCCACGGCAGAGGGGCCGGGTGGGGAGAGGGCGGTCTGGACGGAGCCCGGGCTCTGTCACCTGCCGTCTGCGCGACGTGGGCATCTGACTTTAGTCCCCGAAGCCTCAGTTTAGGTCACTGTAAAATGGGAACTCAACACTGACCTTCCCAAAGACTGAGGAAGGGTCTAAGGATACGGCTGCCTGGGAAGGAAGCATCCTCCGGGAGAGGGCGGAGGGGAAGAGGTGAACTTGCGGCTCAGCGGGAAAGCTCGAGCACTTGGCCCTCCTTCGTGCCGCCACAGACATTTGAATGCTGCCCACGCCCCAGGGAGGAAATGGAGACCTGAGTGCTCTGGTCCCTGCTGTCTGTAAGCTTCGTCTCCCCCCTGGGCAAGCATTCAGGGCTGAAGGCGGGAGACGTCTGTAGGAAGGGCATCTCTCCGTGCCTGTGGACCCTGGTAAGCTGCCTGCTCCACTGCTGGACCCGGAACCGTCTTTCCCATGAAACAGATATATCCAGTTTTGGTCCCAGTCGTGTAGAGAAGCTGGTCCCCTCGAGTTGCAGTCCTAAGAGAGGGGCTCTGCTCACAGATACAGTCATGCCTTCCTGCCTGATCCTTCTGGGATGGATTGGGAGCCTGGCAGCTTGTAGACAGGGAACGGTTGGGGATGGACCCCATGAACATCACCCCATAATCCTAGACCAGGGCCACGGGACTTGGGCCAGATAACTGGACCCAGGGTGAAAAGGATGAAAATGTGTCTATCCTACAAAGAGACCCCCCCCCCCCATTTCAGGGAATCCTACTTCTGTCTCCTAACATGAAATTAGCTCTGTGTTTCCTAATTATAAAATAATACATATTCATTCTTTTTAAAAATTAAAATAATGGTTTTTTAAAATTAATTAATTAATTTGTTTATTTATTTATTTTTGGTTGTGTTGGGTCTTTGTTGCTGCATGCTGGCTTTCTCTAGTTGTGTCGAGCGGGGGCTACTCTTCGTTGTGGTGCGCAGGCTTCTCATTGCGGTGGCTTCTCTTGTTGCGGAGCACGGGCTCTAGGCACACAGGCTTCAGTAGTTGTGGTACATGGGCTCAGTAGTTGTGGCTCGTGGGCTCTAGAGCACAGGCTCAGTAGTTGTGGCACACGGGCTTAGTGGTTCCGTGGCATGTGGGATCTTCCCGGACCAGGGCTCGAACCCGTGTCCCCTGCATTGGCAGGCGGATTCTTAGCCACTGCACCACCAGGGAAGTCCTAAAATAATGTTAAAAGGCATTTAGGTCTCAGTAGACATCTCCCTACATCAGGGCTGCCTTCCCTTGACGGCCCCATGACAGCTGGATCTGTCCCAGGGGACATGCCCCGTTCAGCTATGCTGAATGAGTAAATGAGTCAGTGAATGAATGAATGAATGAATGAGGCCATACACTCATGTGATCCTTCAAAGGGAGCTGACTATTTAAAAATGGGCCATTGTGGCCATCAGCATCCTGCCCCCCAAAGAAACAGGTTCCCTTTCAGGCCAGGCCCGCCAAACAGTGGGATTTCCCTGGGGCCTGATGACCTTTCTGCTTCCTGCCTTTCCCACAGTTCCTGGGCCAGGGGCTTCCCAGAGCAGATGGTCCATCCATGGGCTCATTGTCTTAAATATTTATTTAGTATTATTAAAAAGATGGTGTCGTGACAAGAAAGAAAAAGATGAAAAAGTATATATATTGGGCATTTACCAACTGCCTAACAAGTACTATTTTCTTGCCTACAGATGGTCCTCAGGACCCAGCACAGACAAATTTGTATATAGCCACAGTTTTTTAAATTATGTTTACGATTTACAATTTTTACTTAGCACTTTAATAGATGTTTTTTGGATTTCCACATAATCTTTGAAATTCTCACTTTAAAGTTCATTTTAATGGCTTTATACTATTCCTTCATGTGGCTCTCCCATATTTTTGGTAAGTTCTTTTTCTAATGGACATATAAGTTGTGTCCAATTTTTCGCCATTGTCAACAATGCAACCATGAATATTTTAGCAGCTGCGGCTTTTGCATCTTTAAAACCTTTTCCTTGGGAAGAATTCCAATAGAGGTTACATAGACCAAGAACATAAATAGTCTTGTGGCATTTTTTCTGGGTGTCATCGCACTGCTTTTCAAAAGGGTGACACCAGTTTGCAATGCCATCTGCAGCAGAGGAAAGATACGAACTTCTCTGTATGCTTGCCAAGGCTGGGTGTGGCCTTAAAAACACTTGTTTGCTAACTTAGTAAATATAGTCTCTTGGTGCTGCCTTAATCTGCTCTTCTTGGATTATCAGTGGTGATAAACCTTTCCAACACGGTGGTTCAGAGCAGGTGAGCTTGGCCAGTTGATTGACTAACCTCAGAGCCCCAGACTGTCAGATATAAACGGGATAATACCACCTCCTCATGGCATTATTGTGGTCTTTATTTTTTTCTAATTCAGCCACTCATTTTATTTTTATTTACATATTTATGCGAACTTGAGCACAGGCAGTACTTTCAAAGTACCAAAATCAAGGCATGGTCTTTGCCCCAAGAGCTTACAATCCATTTTCATATTTCCAGTATTTCTCAGAACTTCCCTAAATGAGTCTTTTAAAGGTAACTTGAATATACAATAGTACAGGCACACCTCAGAGATATCTTGTGCTCAGTTCCAGACCACCAAAATAAAGTGAATATCACAATAAAGTGAGTCACATGAATTTTTTGGTTTCCCAGTGGATATAAAAGTTAGGTTTATACTATACTGTAGTCTATACCATGTGTAATAGCACTATGTCTAAAAAAAAATGTACACACCTTAATTTAAAAACATTTTAGGGCTTCCCTGGTGGCGCAGTGGTTGAGAGTCTGCCTGCCAACGCAGGGGACGCGGGTTCGAGCCCTGGTCTGGGAAGATCCCACATGCCGCGGAGCAACTAGGCCCGTGAGCCACAATTACTGAGCCTGCGCGTCTGGAGCCTGTGCTCCGCAACAAGAGAGGCCGCGATAGTGAGAGGCCTGCGCACCGCGATGAAGAGTGGCCCCCGCTTGCCGCAACTAGAGAAAGCCCTTGCACAGACCCAACACAGCTAAAAATAAATAAATAAATAAATAATAAAAAATAAATAAAGGAATTCCTTAAAAAATAAAAACATTTTATTCTCTACTCAGTACTCTGTAATGACCTATATGGGAAAAGAATCTAAAAAAGAGTTGATATACATATGCATAACTGATTCACTTTGCTATAGAGCAGAAAGTAACACAACATTGTACATCAACTATATTCCAATGAAAAACAAAACAGAATAAAAAACTAAATAAAAACATTTTATTGGTAAAAATGCTAACCATCACCTGACAACACAGGGTTGCCACAAACCTTCAATTTGCAAAAACCGCAATATCTGCAGAAGTGCAATAAAGCGAAGCATAACCAAACAAGATGTGCCTGTAATTACATTACCTGCAGAACCCAGACAACTCAGAAATAAATTAATTTTATCCCAGACACAGATGTCAGGGTTGTGAATATATAGATTGTTTCCAGACTTTCGCACCTGAGTGCAAGAATTATATCCTGCAGAAACCTGCTTGGTTGAAGAGATTTAATTAAAACAGGAATGCTTGAGTCTTCTTGGGACAAACAAAAGGATTACCGCATTTCATAGATAATACAGAAAAAAATTAGGAGCATGTCACAGTCACCAAACTTCACATTTGTTGGTTGGATTTTCTTGCTGTGTTCTTTTACAATGTAAAGCTCTTAAGGCAGTGCTTACCACAGGGTAATGAATGCCAACTACTTGACTCCGGTTTCTTTGTATGTGAATGATCTTTCCATGTGCTTTGCTCACATATATTGGACTCTTGATGTTTTTCTTGTTTATGTTAATGAACTCTTTATATATTGCAGCCATTCTTCCTTAACCTCATGTTTCCTGACATTTTACTTTGTTCACAAAATTTAGACTATTGGAAAGTTGGTGGTTTTTGACATCTGTTCCTTCCCCAGAGGTGTTCTGGGTGGCATTTGAGGCCCCTTTCCCCCAGCACTGTCTGAAACAAAGTGGGCAGAAACAAAGTGGGTCTGGAGGTTTACCAGTCGGAGTAATTCAGCTGATTTTGTCTTGGGCTCAGTCAGCTTTCCTGATGTCATGGTTCCCCGGGGACTGGACTCACTGAAGCATGTGCCATATTGCCTCTGAAATGAAAGCCCTCAGAATCTCCTCATTCTGAGGGGCTCTTGCCCCAGTCTAGGTCAGTTTTCTTGATTTTGTTGTGGCTGCTGTTTTTGCTTTCTTTTTTCTTTTGCAGCAAATTCATTTATTTACTTACTGACTCTCCAGCCTTCTATGTGCAAGACTCTGAGTTTGGGGATATAATGGTGAGTGAAACAGACACGTCCCTGCCCCAGTGGAGCCACCGTCTATTGGGAGACGCACACTGGCCAAACAGCATCTAGTTAAAGAGTATTTATGAGCATCTACTGTGTGCCAGGCGGTCTGCTAGGGACTGGAGACACCCAGGTGAGCAGAGATGGCCCCTCATCATCCTTAACCAAATAACCACACAGAGATGGAGGGTGATAAAGGGAACAGCAGTTTCAAGCCCCCGCTCAGCCGGGTCCAGAGCTGGGCTGAAAGGCAGGGTCCCTCGCAGTCTGCTGGCTCAGTGTTTAGGGAACCCCTCTCTTGGTTCAGCCCACCCTCAGGGCCCCATCTGCTCCTGCCCCACCTGGGCTGCTCATCTCTTATCTGATGGGTGGGCGAGGTGTCAGGAGAGCCGAGGGGCAGACGCCCATTTTGGGGGGATGCGAGGCAGAGAGCAGGGAGGGCCATATGGCCCCACTGTCGCCCTGCTACTTTCTCTGACCTCAGCTTGGCCTCCCGCCTTTGGGAGTTCACAGGGAGGTGAAGTTTGCTCCAAATGGAAGCCGGTTCTTTCCCCTCCAGGGAGGCCCGGGAAGGCCCCTTCCTCCCCTTCCAGGGCTCGCTGGGATCTGAAGAGCCTTCCGTCGAGCTCTGTCCTCTCCCCTCCCCAGCTCTAAGGACCAAGCAGCAGGGGCTCCCATGACTGTCCTGTCCTGGACACGGGCTTGGTGGGAGGACCCCAGACCCAGGGACCCTGGGGCTAAGACCAGACCACTGTGACTCCCCTGAGCTGGAGGGGCTGCATTTCCCTGGGGGGTCCCTGCTCCCCTTGAGGTGCAGGGAACAGCTCAGACCTCAGGTTCATTCTGTGGTCCCAGGACGATGAGCATGACCGCCCCCTTGGACACGTCACCATCTGCAGTGTGTTTTGTGAACCGCTCTGCAAGAGCCCAGGGGCTGTCACTGGCTCCCCACGCATCCTTGCCGGGAAATTCCAGCCCATAACTCGGGGCCTTAGGGACGTCTCCACAGACTTTGGAGCCAGACAACTCTGGGTTGGAATCCCTGATCTGTCTCTACTCTCTGTGGGACCCTGAGCAGATTTACCTCACTGAGCCTCGGTTTCTCCATGCGTAAAATGGATTCACCCTTACCCGCAGGGCATGGTACCAATTGTATGGCCCCTGGTGACAGTTCCTGACAGCAGCTGGGGGGCGGGGGGCTTTGCCATCAGTGGCTGCTCTCAGCCTGTCATTTAGCACCAGTCTGGGTACCAGGGAGGTGGTCAGAGATAACCAGGTAAACTGAGGCCTTGCTCATAGGACCCTGCTTTCTAGCAGGGAGGCTCTGTCAGCAGATGTCATGTCATCCTCACAAGAACCTGGTGGTGATGGAGACAGAAGCAGTATTAGCCTCTTACGGATGAGAGCTCTAAGGCTCAGAGAGGTCGTCGAACACATTCAAGGTTGCACAGCTGGACAAAAGGCCCAGGTGGGATCCCCCACAGGTTGCCAGACTCCAGAGCCCATCCATGAAACAGCCAGGAGGAGGGGCTTTTGCTGAGAACCCACCCCAGTCTTGGACGCTGAAGCCAGGAGCCGGAGAGGAAGAAGTTTTGTCCACCAGTTTTACACAATCCTGCAAGTCCAGAATTCCCCACCCCACCCCCGTGCACTGCCCCCCCGAACCCCAGGACTGGACTCTATCTCCAGGCCTATCCTTTGGAACTTGGCGTTGGGGCTGGGGGAGGGTGGGCGGAAGGAACTGGGCCCCTGGGAGCTGCTGTCACTCTTCCCTGGCCCGGGAAGGGCGGGAGGGCCAGGCCGGGCTCCTTTGTGGCACGCTGACAGGACGGTGCGGCCACCTCGCACTTCAGCTGCCAACTCGCCGCGGTCACTCAATCCATCACCGAGGGCGGGGCTCCTGGCCGGCCGCTCGCCTGCAGTGTTGTTCTAGTCTGCCCGGAGCTGTGAGATAAACGGGGCATGAACTGGCCCCCTGGCAGGGGGTCAGCCCCTTCTGCCCTCATTAAAGTGCCAATCAAGAAGAGGAATGGCGACAAGCAGAGGAGCTCAGCCTCCCGGGCAGGCGAGGGGGCAGGATCCAGACTCCCCCCACCTCCACCAAAGAGCGCCTGGAGAATTCCACCCCAGCCCGAGCCTCCGGTTGCAACATCACCCTTGGATTTCCCTGCAATGAGAGCAGCTGGGGGAGCTGGAAATTCAAGGCAGCAAATGCTGCTTGCATGGTTTGGGTGGCTGTTTGGTTACCTGCTGCCACGTAGCAAAACGCCCAGAACTTAATGGCTTAAAACAACCACCATGTTATTATCGCTTGCTTCTGAGGGTTGACTGGGCTCAGCGAGGTGAATCTTCTGCTTTGTGTGATGTCAGCCGGCCACCATCCGGGGCTCCACTGGGCTGGAGAGCTTCCGCGTGTCTCATGCATAAATCCGGTACTTTTGTGGGGCCACCGGGAAAGCTGGGCTCACCTGGGTCACCGGGATGATTGGGCCTCTCTCTCCATCCCTCCGGAGTCTCAGGGTCTCTCCCTGTCCAGATGACCCTTCCACGTGGTCTCTCCCACAGGGTGACCACACTACTTACCACGACTTAGGGCTCCCAAAAGTGGAGGGTGCTGGTCCTTATTAAGGCATTGACCTGGAGCGGGCACACCTTATCCTAAGTTGAGTCATGGGCCAGCCCAGATTCAGTGTGGGAGGGGACACCCAGGGGGGTAGATGTTGGGAGGCATGGTCCCTTAGGGCCATCTTTGGAGACAGTGTGATCCCAGTGTGGGTGCTTTGCTCAGGAGAGGGGGTGGGACAAACGCTTTTTTCTCCTGGGTTCTTTGCCTGGAGGTCAAGGGGGCCAGGAGCTTCTTGGTGGGGGGAGGCTATAATTCTCCATTCCCATTTATACACAGACCTTCCACAGTTCATCCATTCTCTAGAAAAATCCCCCAAACCTTATAACAAGGCATTTAAAAAAATGATTAATAGCATGATTCTGTATTCATTTCAAATATTAAATAATAACTGTTAGCATTGCTTGAGAACTTAACAATATGCCAAGCATTGCTCTAAGCAATTATATCTTATTTAATTCTCCCAACTACCCTATGGAGATGACACCTGTGACCCTTGTTTTACAGAAGTATCAGTTACATGGACTAAATGGTTGTAACAAATAGACTCCAAATATTTTTAACTCAAACATAATAGAGGTTTGTTTCTCGCTTATGTAACCAAGATGAGGCTTCCTTGTTGGCAGGCAGCTGTGCTCCGTTTAGTGTTTCACAGACCCAGGTTCCATCCGTCTTGTGGCTCTGCTATGCCCTCTGGTTTGCTATAGTGAACAGATCACTCTGACTGCTATGTGGAGAAAGGACTATGCTGTGTGTGTATGTGGGGCAGAATTAGGGTTTGATGGATATTCCCCATTTGCCCTCTAAATCCACCGTTCCTTTTCCCACCCTGCTCTCTGCCTTGGGAGGCTAATTTCCATGGACTATTTCAAAGGACTCCCCAACACTCTGGCTTCCAGTTAGGTTCAGCCAATGGGAGACAGCAGCAGGAGGTCAGAGACTCCCCGGCCCTCTCCCTGTTGGGCTGTAGTTTGCCAATAACCGACTTTTTCTACCAAAGGCCATGGCTTCCATCAGGTGGCCCTTTTTAGCATCTATAACTCTCACCTGTCCTAGGGGGTGAGATATCTCACCATCTCTTGTTGGTACCCTTGACCCTACCCACAACTTGTAATCAGCTCCCTTGATGACCTCTGTGCAATCATATCCTCCAAGTATACCGCCTATAACCTGCTGTGCCCCTGACTGAGACAGGGGGCAAGAGTGGAAGCAAGGAAGCTGTTTAGGAAGCTATTTCAATGATCCAGAAGAGAGATAATAGAGGGTAGATTTCTAAGTTGAGCCAACAAGATTTTCTGGTGGATTGGGTATGGAATTTGAGTGAAAGAGAAGTTCCCAGGATGACTCCAAAATTATTGGCCTGAACAACTGGAAGACTGGAGTTATTTATTAAGATGGGTAAGACCAAGGGAGAGACAGGCTTGTGAAGGAAGAAATCATGAGTTCTGTTTTGGACATGCGAAGTTTGGGATGCTTTTTAGACTTTCAGGTGGAGATGTTGAAGAAGAAGTTGGCACTCCAAGTCTGCATTTCAGGGCAGAGATTCAGACTGGAGATATACATTTAAGAATTATGAATGTGTAGAGGTTATTTAAGCCTTGGGACTCAATGAGATAACCAAGGATAATGTGGATGGAGATAGGAAGAGATGTGAGCTCTGAGGCTTTCTAACATTTGGAGGCCAAGAAGATGAGGAAGAACCAGCAAAGAAGACTGAAGTAGGAGGAAAAGTTAAAAACAGTGGTTTCCTGGATGCCAAGTTGCGGGGGAGAAAGGGTTTCAAGAAGAAGAGAGTGATCAACAACGGGGAATGATGCTGCTTGTTCGGGTTAGATGAGACCTTGTAATGAAGATTAGATTGGCAAAGTAGAGGTCAATTATGACCATGAAAAGGGTGGAGTCTGGAGGATAAAGGCTTAACTGGAAAGGGATCAGAGAAGAATAGGAGAAATTTCTGGTTCTATGAATGGCAGAGTAGCTGGTATTGGACTTATCTGCCTGACATAAATAAATATAAACCAAACTGGCCAAAATATATGAAACAAACATTATCAGGCACTGGACCACAGGCAATGCAAGGCTACGATCCTTAAGAGAAGGGAAGCACACGAAGCTGAGCTGCACGTTCACCTTGACCTTCTGGCTAGGGGTAATTTTTAAACTATGGCAAAGGGAAGGAGATTCCAAGCAAAGAGCTAGAGTCTCACTGGGTGATGAAGAGAGTTCAGAATTTAGGGTTGCTAAGACAGCAAGAATTTGTGGGGAGATAACCAAAGAAGAATGAGCCACAGAGAAAAAGCAGCAGAGATGGAGTCCCAAAATTTGCATAGGGATTCCCTAAGGTCCATAGCTAAATCCTAAGGTGGTCACACAGAGGGCAAGACTCCACAAGGCCTAGCAGAAAATGTGCTTGGAGGCTGAGGACTGAACAGAAATTTCAGATGTCTCAGTGCTGGAGTGCTATTGGAGTTGTGAGCCATCCAAAGAGGAGTGACCTTAGTGAATACTTTGAGAATTCAGCTGAAAATCCAGAAAGGCTACAGCCTAGAAGTAAAGGCTTCACCCTAGGACTATAGGTAAAGCTGAAATAGACTCATCTTAACAGAGTCTAAAATCAATTCCCAGTAAGATTGAGATAATCCTCCAGTTATTTAACTGCCTACCATAATTTAAAAAAAAAAAAAAAACTCTTCAGAGGATGATATAATAAGCCAGAATCTCCACAATGCAACATTCAAAATGTCCAACATATTTTTAAAAATTACCAGACATAGAGAGAAGCAGGAAGTGTGATCCATTGTCAAGAGAAAAAAACAGTCAATAGCAGCAAACTCAATATAATCCAGGTGTTGGAACTGGCAGGCAAAGATGAAAGTATATGTAAAGGTACTAAAGGGTTTAAAGGAAAAGGTGGACAAAACATTTGCCCAAATGAGGAAATTCAGCATAGAAACAAAACATTTTAAATGGAAATTCTTGAACTGAAAAATACAGTATCTGAAATGAAGAATTCTTTGGAATCACTTATTAAAATATTGGACATGAGAATTAAAAGGTTCTGTGAACTCAAAGACAAGTCAGCAGAAATCATTCAAACTAAAACACATAGAGAAAAAAAGATGCTAAAACAAGGCAGAACAAAGCATCCAAGAACTGTGGGCAATGTTAAATGGCCTAATATACTTGGAGTTCTAGAATGAAAGGAAAGAGAAAATGGTTGGGAGAGAGATAATGGCCAAACATTTTCCAAAATAAATGACAGGCATCAACCCACTGATTCAAGAAGTTGAGCACATCTTAAGGAGGATAAATACAAAATACCATACCTACGCAATCGTAGTCAAACTACCAAAATCCTAAGATAAAGAGAACATTTAAAACCAGCTAGAGAAAAAAAGAAACATCACATTCAGGAGAACAAAAATAAGAATTATCGTTGACTTCTCATCAGAAACACTGGAAGCCAAAAAATAATAGAATGACGCCTGTAAAATACTGAAAGAAAAAAATGACACCTTAGAATCCTTTAGCCAGTGAAAACATCCTTCAAAACTCAAGACAAAGAACTATATTTTCAGGAAAACAAAAACTGAGATAATTTGTTGTCGACAGAACTTCACTACAACAAATACTAAAGGAAGTTCTTCAGGCTAAAAAGAACTGACCCCGGATAGAATCATAGATCTGCAGGAAGGAATAAAGAGCATCAGAAATAGTAAATATGTGGGTGTTTACAAAAATTTGTTTAAAAGACTATTGACTAGTTAAAGCAAAAACACTAACAATGTATGGTGGCGTTTATAATAAATGTAGACATAAAATATAGGACAACAAAAACACAAAGAGAAGGAAAGGTGAAAATGAAATTATGCTGTTCCAAGTTTTACATAATATGAGATGGGATATGATATTAATTCAAAGTAGACTGTGATAAAAGTGAATATTGTAATCTTTAGAGCAACACACAAAACAAGGGAAGTTTAAAAGCTAGGAAGGGGCTTCCCTGGTGACGCAGTGGTTGAGAATCTGCCTGTCAATGCAGGGGACACGGGTTTGAGCCCTGGTCTGGGAGGATCCCACATGCCGCAGAGCAACTGGGCCCGTGAGCCACAACTACTGAGCCTGCGCGTCTGGAGCCTGTGCCCCGCAACAAGAGAGGCCGCGATAGTGAGAGGCCCGCGCACCGCGATGAAGAGTGGCCCCCGCTTGCCACAACTAGAGAAAGCCCTCGCACAGAAACGAAGACCCAACACAGCCAAAAATAAATAAATAAATAAATAAATAATAATTTAAAAAAAAAAACCAGTGTGCATAAAAAAAACACAGCCAAAAATAAATAAATAAATTAATTAATTAAAAAATTAAATAAAAAAAAAAGCTAGGAAGATGGTGATTGTTTTGTTATATTACAAGTCACTATGTTGTATATCTGAAACTAATATAATACTGTTAAGTCAGTTATACTTCAGTTTTTTAAAATCCAAGAATATAATGATATCTAAATGTAGACTCATCCATTATGACAAATTACCACTCTGGTGTGGGATGCTGATAGTGAGGGAGGTTGTACATGTTGGGATGTTGGGGACAGGGGATATATGGGAACTCCGTACTTTTCCCTCAATTTTTCTGTGAACCTAAAACTACTCTTAAAATGGTATATTTGTTTAAAAAGTTGAGATAAAATGTAATTCTAAAATATACTCTATCCAAAATAAGAAAGGAAAGGAAAAAAATAAAGGAACAAAGAGCAGATGGAACAGAGAACACAGAGAAAATTGCTAGACTGAAAGTCAACCACACCAATAATTACATTAAATGTAAATGGATGAAACACTCCAAGTAAAAGAGAGTATCCAATTGGATACAAGAACAAGACCCACTATATGCTGTTCATTAAATATATATATATATATATTCCCTTAAATATATATATTTAAGGGATTTGTTTCAGTCTTTTAAAATAACATACAAAGATGAAAAGATTTTTTTTAAATAATTGGTTCACAGAAAGGGAAATGACTCTTAAATATAACTTCTCATAAGAGAAGTGCATTAAAACTACACTGAGACACTCATGTCCCCAAAATTGGCAAACATTAAAAAAATTTACCAGTGCATTGTGTTGGTGAGGGCGGAAGGGAAATGCATCTGCATTCATTTCAATTTGTAAATTGATACAAATTCTACAGAAGGTAATTCGTTTTTTTTTTTTAATTATTTATTTATTTGGTGGCACCGGGTCTTAGTTGTGGCAGGTGGGCTCCTTATTTGTGGCAGGCAGTCTCCTTATTTGTGGCATGCAAACTCTTAGTTGCGGCATGCATGTGGGATCTAGTTCCTTGACCAGGGGTCGAACCCGGGCCCCCTGCATTGGGAGCTCTGAGTCCCAACCACTGCGCCACCAGGGAAGTCCCAGTAATTTGTTTTTGTTTTTGTTTTTTAGATTCCTTAAATAAGTGAAATCATGCAGTATCTGTCTTTCTCTGTAAGACTTATTTCACCTAGCATAATGCCCTTAAGGTCCATTCAAGTTGTTGCAAGTGGCAAGATTTGTTTCTTTTTTCTGGCTGAGTAGTACTCCATTGTGTGTGTGTGTGAGACATCTTCTTTATCCTTCATCCATCTTTGGACACTTAGGTTGTTTCCATATCTTGGCTATTGTAAATAGTACAGAGAACAGATTATTGGTTGCCAGAGAGGAGGGGGGTTGGGGTGGGGGGCAAAATGAGTGAATGGGATTAAGAGATACAAACTTCCAGTTATAAAATAAATAAGTCACGAGGATGTAATGTACAACATAGGGAATAAAGTCAATAATATTGTATTGACTTTGTACAATGACAGATGGTAACTAGACTTATCATGCTGATTATTTTGCAATATACAGGCAGACCTCATTGTATTGCCCTTTGCAGATATTGCATTTTTTATAATTTGAAGTTTTGTGGCAATCCTGTATTGAGCACGTCTATTGGTGCCATTTTTCCAACAGTATTTGCTCACTTTGTGTCTCTGTGTCACATTTTGGTAATTCTCACAATATTTCAAACTTTCCCGTTATTATTATATTTGTTATGGTGATCTGTGATCAGTGATCTTTGATGTTATTATTGCAAAAAGATTAAGACTCACTGAAGGCTCAGATGATAGCATTCTTTAACAGTACAGTACTTTTTAATTAAGGTATGTACATTATCTTTTTAGACATAATGCTTTTGCACACTGAACAGATTACAGTAGAGAGTAAACATACTTTTATATGCACTGGGAAACGAAAAAAATTTGTGTGACTCACTTTATTGTGATATTCACTTGATTGTGATGGTCTGGAACTGAACCTGCAGTATGTCTGAGGTGTGCCTGTTTACAAATGTTGAATCACTATGTTGAAACTAATATAGTATTGTATGTCAAATACACTTCAATTTTTTTAAAGGAGGTAATTTGACAATATTTATCAAAATTATAATTGTGCAAAAGTCCAGGAATTCCTCTTTTGGACTTTAACTTACATTTCAAAAAATCAGGTCTGTACAAGGTGACTCATTATAGCTTTGTTTGTAATAGCAAAAAGACTGGAAACAACTTAAATGGCCATCGGTGAGGGATTGGTTAAATAAATTATGGTATAACTGTATCACAGAAATCATGTGTTATCTAAGAAAATTAGAAAGCTCTTCATGTACTGATATGGAATGATGTCCAAGACATGTTATAAAAAAGCAAGGAAGGCTTCTTATGCAGCTAAGGCTTTGAGAAGCCTTGATCTAGCAGATGTTGGTCCTTTGAGAAAAGACCTGAAAGACGTGAATGCTTCTCCAAAAAGCAGAAAACTAAAGGAAGTGAGCTAAGAGACAGGGATCCTAGAGGAAGGTAGATGGCAAACTGGCCGGAGCACCATAAAACAGAAGGAGAAAGGAAAACCAGATCGGAGGAACTCCATGATTCTTCTCCAAGGTATTTTTAAATGGGCTTAGGACATCAGCATGCTTCATTTCCAGGATGTTTCGGCAATGATTCAGATGGTGGAGTAAAAGGACTTGAGATCACCTCCTCTCACAAAAACAACAAAATCACAACTAACTGCTGAAGAACCATCGGCCAAGAAGGACTGGAACCTACAAAAAAAACATATTTCACATCTAAAGACAATGAAGAAGCTACAACTAGACAGAGTAAGAGTTCTCAGCCCATGTCAGGCTCCCCAGTCTGGGGGTCTGGCATTGGGAGGAGGAGCCCCCAGAACATTTGGCTTTGATGGCCAGCAGGGCTTGAGTGCAGGAGCTCCACAGGACTGGGGGAAACAGAGACTCCACTCTTGGAGGGTGCACACAAGTTTTCATGTGCACTGGGACCCAGGGCAGAGTAGTGACTCCACATGAGCCTGGGACAGACCTACCTGTGGTTCTTGGAGTGTCTCCTGAGGTGGTGGAGGTTGGCTGTGGGCCATTGCAGGGGCAAGGACACTGGTGATGGAGGCCCCTAGGGAATATTCCTTGGCGTGAGCTCTCTCAGCATGGTGCCATCTTGGCACCGAGACCTGGCCCCACCCAACAGTCTGCAGGCTCCAGTGCTGGGATGCCTCAGCCCAAACAACCAACAGGGTGGGAACACAGCCCCATCCATCAGCAGACAGGCTGCCTAAAGTCATTGTGAGCCCGCAGCCGTCTCTAGACACGCCACTTGACGTGGCCATGCACACCAGAGGGTCAAGATCTAGCTCCACCACCAGTGGGCCAGCATCAGTCTCTCCCATCAGGAAGCCTGCACAAGCCCCTGGACCAACCTCATCCACCAGGGGGCAGACACCAGAAGCAAGAAGAACTACAATCCTGCAGCCTGCGGAACAGAGCCCACAAACACAGAAATTTAGACAAAATGAGATGACAGAGAAATATGTTCCAGATGAAGGAACAAGATAAAACCCCAGAAGAACGACTAAGTGAAGTGGAGATAGGCAATCTGTTTGAAAAAGAATTCAGAATAATGATAGTAAAGATGATCCAAGATCTCGGAAAAAGAATGGAGGCATAGACTGAGAAGATACAAGAAATGTTTAACAAAAACCTAGAAGATTTAAAGAACAAACAAATAGAGATGAACAATACAATAACTGAAATGAAAAATACACTAGAAGGAATCAATAGCAGAATAAATGAGGCAGAAGAACGGATAAGTGAGCTGAAAGACAGAATGGTGGAAATCACCGCTGTGGAATAGAATAAAGAAAAAAGAATGAAAAGAAATGAGGACCATCTCAGAGACCTCTGGGACAACATTAAATGCACCAACATTCACATTATAGGGTCCCAGAAGGAGAAGAGAGGAAGGGCCTGAGAAAATATTTGAAGAGATAATAACGAAAAACTTCCCTAACATGGGAAAGGAAACACTCACTCAAGTCCAGGAAGTGCAGAGATTCCCATACAGGATAAACCCAAGGAAGAACACACTGAGACACATATTTGCAAAAATTAAAGACAAAGAGAAAATATTAAAAGCAACAAGAGAAAAGCAACAAATAACATACAAGGGAATCCCCATAAGGTTATCAGCTGACTTTTCAGCAGGAACTCTGAAGGCCAGAAGGGAGTGGCACCATATATTTAAAGTGATGAAAGGGAAAAACCTACAACCAAGAATACTCTATCCAGCAAGGCTCTCATTCAGATTCAGCAGAGAAATCAAAAGCTCTACAGACAAGCAAAAGCTAAGAGAATTCAGTACCACTAAACCAGCTTTACAACAATGCTAAAGGAACTTCTCCATGAGGGAAAGAAAAGGCCACATATAGAAACAAGAAAATTATAAATGGGAAAGCTCACCAGTAAAGGCAAACATACAGTAAAGGTAGTAAATCATCAACACACAAATTGATATCAAAACCAGCAATTGTGAGAAGAGGAGCATACAAATGCAGGAGACTGGATATGCATTTGAAATTAAGTGACCAGCAACTTAAAACAATCTTGTATATATATAGACTGCTATATCAAAACCTCATGGTAACCACAAACCAAAAAACTACAATAGGGGCTTCCCTGGTGGCACAGTGGTTGAGAATCTGCCTGCCAATGCAGGGGACACGGGTTCGAGCCCTGGTCTGGGAAGATCCCACATGCCACGGAGCAACTGGTCCTGTGAGCCACAATTACTGAGCCTGCGCGTATGGAGCCTGTGCTCCGCAACAAGAGAGGCCGCGATAGTGAGAGGCCCGTGCACTGCAATGAAGAGTGGTCCCCGCTTGCCACAACTAGAGAAAGCCCTCGCACAGAAACGAAGACCCAACACAGCCATAAATAATAATAATAAATAAATAAATTTAAAAAAAAAACAAAAAAACTACAATAGATACACACAAAAGAAAAAGCAATCCAAACACAACACTAAAGACAATCATAAAATCACAAGAGAAGAGAACAAAAGAGGGGCAGAAAAAAGACTTAAAAAACCAAATCCTGAACAATTAACAAAATGGCAATAAGAACATATATATTGAGAATTACCTTAAATGTAAATGGATTAAATGCTCCAACCAAAAGATATCGGCTGGCTGAATGGATACAAAAGCAAGACCCATATATATGCTGTCTACAAGAGACCCACTTCACATCTAGGGACACATACAGACTAAAAGTGAGGGGATGGAAAAATGTATTCCATGCAAATGGAAAACAAAAGAAAGCTGGAGTAGCAACTACAAGAAAAAAAAACTGTAAAAAACATAAACACGTGGAGGCTAAACAATGCTACTAAACAACAAATGGATTACCGAATAAATCAAAGAGGAAATTTAAAAAACACCTAGAGACAAATGAAAATGAAAACACGACGATCCAAAACCTATAGGATGCAGCAAAAATAGTTCTAAGAGGGAAGTTTATAGCAATACAATCTTACCTCAGGAAATAAGACAAATGCATAAATCTCTTGCATTTCTATACATTAACAATGAAAGATCAGAAAGAGAAATTAAGGAAACAACCCCATTTACTATCTCATCAAAAAGAATAAAATACCTAGGAATAAACCTACCTAAGGAGGCAAAAGACCTATACTCTGAAAACTATAAGACCCTGATGAAAGAAATCGAAGATGACACAAACGGATGCAAAGACATACCATGTTCTTGGATTGGAAGAACCAATATTGTTAAAATAAGTATACTACCCAAGGCAATCTACAGATTCAATGCAATCCCTATCAAATTACCAGTGGCATTTTTCACAGAACTAGAACAAAAAATTTTTAAATTTGTATGGAAACACAAAAGACCCCTAATAGCCAAAGCAATCTTGAGAAAGGAAAACAGAGCTGGAGGAATCAGGCGCCCCAACTTCAGACTATACTACAAAGCTACAGTAATCAAAACAGTATGGTACTGGCACAAAAATAGAAATATAGGTCAACGGAACAAGATAGAAAGCCCAGAAATAAACCCAGGCACCTATGGTCATGTACTCTATGACAAAGGAGGCAAGAATATAAAATGGAGAAAAGACAGTCTCTTCAATAACTGGTGTTGAGAAAACTGGACAGTTACATGTAGAAGAATGAAATTAGAACACTCCCTAATACCGTACACAAAAATAAACTCAATATGGATTAAAGACCTAAATGTAAGACGTGATACTATACAACTCTTAGAGGAAAACATAGGCAGAACAGTCTTTGACACAAATTGCAGCAATATCTTTTTGGATCCACCTCCTAGAGTAATGAAAATAAAAACAAAAATAAACAAATGGGATCTAATTAAACTTAAAAGCTTTTGCACAGCAAAGGAAACCATGAACAAGATGAAAAGACAACCCTCAGAATGGGAGAAAATATTTGCAAATAAAGCGACTGACAAGGGATTAATTTCCAAAATATACAAACAGTTCATGCAGCTCAATATCAAAAAAACAATCCAATCAAAAAATGGGCAGAAGATCTAAATAGACATTTCTCCAAAGAAGACATACAGATGGCCAAAATGCACATGAAAAGATGCTCAACATCCCTAATTATTAGAGAAATGCAAATCAGAACTACAATGAGATATCACCTCACACCAGTCAGAATGGCTAGCATCAAAAAGTCTACACATAATAAATGCTGGAGAGGGTGTGGAGAAAAGGGAACCCTCCTGCACTCTTGGTGGGAATGTAAATTGGTACAACCACTATGGAGAACAGTATGGAGCTTCCTAAAAAACTAAAAATAGAGCTACCATACGATCCAGCAATACCACTCCTGGGCATATATCCAGAGAAAACCTTAATTCAAAGAGATACATGCACTTCAATGCTCACTGCAGCACTCTTTACAATAGCCGGGACATGGAAGCAACCTAAATGCCCATCAACAGACGAATGGATAAAGAAGATGTGGTACATAAACACAATGGTATATTACTTAGTCATTAAAAAGAATGAAATAATGCCATTTGCAGCAACATGGATGGACCTAGAGATTGTCATACTGAGTAAAGTAAGTCAGACAGAGAAAGAGAAGTATCATATGATATCACTTATATGTGGAATCTAAAAAAATGATACAAATAAACTTATTTAAAAAGCAGAAAGAGACTCACAGACATAGAAAACAAACTTATGGTTACCAAAGGGGAAGGTGGGGGCAGGGGGAGGGATAAATTAGGAGTTTGTGATTAACATATACCCACTACTATATATAAAATAGATAATCAACCAGGTCCTAATACATAGCACAGGGAACTCTACTCAATATTCTGTAATAACCTATATGGGAAAAGAATCTGAAAAAGAATGGATATAGGTATATGTAAAACTGAATCACTTTCCTGTTCACCTGACACGAATACACCATTGTAAATCAACTATTCTCCAATAAAAAATAAAAATTAAATTAAAAATTTAAAAAAACACAAAAAAGCAAAAAACAAGTACCACTATGGCAGGGTTTTAATTAATCTTTGAGTAGCTTTTCAGTCTGAATTGTACTTTTTCAAATATTGCTTGAAAATATACATCCGGAGTAGGACTTTACATTTCATAATATTCAGAAAAGCTATTTAGAAAGTGCTATTGCTCCAAAATATGTTCCATAACTACACTTTTTCTCCATTGAAGTGCTATACTTACCTCCAGACTCAAAATCATTTGTCTCCATTCATCTGTGTATAATACACATTAAGTCCATTAAAGTCCCTTCATTTAATGGCTTAATATTTGCCTTCTGTTTTCACGCATTTTATTTTTGTGGTCTTAGGCTGTGTACTTTTTAAATTTTTCATCTTCTGAACGTTAACCAACAAGTCAAATAAGAGCCCACACACTTGCATCAAGAAAAAAAAAAAAGCAAAGAAGTAGTATGCTAACATTTTTTTAAATGCAAAATAAAAACAGCAAAGAGTATACAGATATATATGTAATTGCCTGGATAGATAAAAAGATGATAGCTGGATGAAGAGAGAGAGAGAGGGAGTCTGTGTGTGTGTATCTTCCTGGAAAAATACACAAGAAACCGGGGAGTGGGAGGGGAGAGGATGCTGGATGATAAGAGTAGAAGGGAGGAAAAACATAAAGAAACTATAAATAAAAACAAACACAGAAGGCAGGAGACAAAGTTGAACAAACGACACTCAATGCAATCTATTCCACTTGTCCCTTTTTAAATTGTACTACATTTTATCTTCTAGACAGATTTGTTTCAGGAGTCCCATCAAGAAAATCTGAAAAACACTGAAACCCAACAATTTGACCATAAACTAGGCTACATAGACAGGAGCTGAGTTGTGGATAAGTCTGCCTGTCACTCTGCTAAGCACCTATTTTGTGCTTAAGATGGAAATGTCATACTCTCCCACTCGCAAAAGACAGCTTATGACCAATGCTTCACCATTTCCACTTTCAGTCTGCTGACATATTTGAAAGATTATAAATTATTGACTTAAAACACTAACATTCACAGCCATTCTCTTTAGTCATTTGTGAGGCCTGTCTTGACGAGAGAACTAGATTAACGGAACAAAGCCGAGGGCCACAATGTGCACTGAGAGTTGATGGGATGCCTCCTTCCCCAGGTGTCATCTTCTGAAATAAACTGGCTGAAGTTTGTAACCACCAAGTCGGGTGCTGAGCTGCCCTGGGACAGACAGGCCTGGGAGAGCCTTTGGGTCGGACCCGGCCACTGAGGCCTTTGGCCGGCGTGCTCTTCCCCTGTCCTGTTTCGCGCGTGGTGTGTGCACGTGCACACCTCTGGCCTCTCTGCCTGGGACTTTATACACCCTGGGCAGTTGGCCAGGGGCCTTGGTTTTGTTTGCAGAGTTGCCTAATCAGATATTGGTGTTTAGAAACAAAGTCAGGTTCCTGGAGCCCAAACAAAGGAGAAACAGAGGCCCTCTGGCCTCTTCTGAGCCCCAGTGGTCACAAGAAACACCATGAGGTGCTCCCAAAATTTCGCGGCCAAATAGACTTGAAGTAACCCTCCCTCAGGCTGACAGGGAGTCCTCAGCGGGGAAATTACGGGGCCAGGCCAACACACACTGGGCATCCAGCTATGAGAAAACTGGTCACTCTTGCCCAGGCTGGCCCGGGCAAACGGGACGGGCTGCCCAAGTCACCTTCACACCCTCCTCCTCCCGCTGCCATCTGCTCCCCTGGCAACAAGGAGTCCGTGGCCTTGTGTTCTTCTGTGACAGCGTTGCTTGCCTTCTCGACTGTTCCTCATCCCTCTCGCGTCCAGATGTGTGTTCCCACAGAGCCCCCAAATGAAACAGATTCAGGACCCCTGCAAACCGAGGTTGAATATCTGATAGCAATCTGCCCTTTGTCCACCAAGAAACTCCCCAGGCGCCAAGGCCTTAACTCAGAGGTGTGAACCTTCATGGTAGCCCTTACGGTCACGGCTGGGGACCCAGGAGGGTCTGGGGCAGGGAGCCTTCCCATGCGACTGTGTCCAAACTCTGGTACCCACTGCTGCCCCAGCTGGTTCAGCTCCATCCAGCGCAGGGAAGGGCATCCGTGCCCTTTGGTACCACCTCCGGCCACCCCCGCCACAGTCCAGCACAGCCTCCATCTTGAGGGGCTTGCGAGTGTCCTGACCTGTTCCAAAGGGCGATGTCCATGTGAGGAGTCAGGTGGGGTCACAGTCTTGGGTCCCCGCTGGTATCTCTCAGACTAGACAGGGAGCAGGTGATGTGTTTGCCAAGAAGGATGACGGCCGCTCCTCAGCCTGGGTCAGGCACGGGCTCCATGAACCCGCTCTTCACATCAAGTCCCAGGCCTGCAGTCACCGAGGGCCTAGGATCGGGGTGCTTCCAAAGCAGTTTCTTTGTATTTCTGTGTGACAGCCAACACCGGATTGTTCTACCATCTACTTCTGTTCTGTCCCATGTGGCAGCTGCCAGCTATACCTGACTACTGAACTGTGCCTAGTCTGAACTGAGAAGCTGAGTATACAACACACAGTGGACGTATTTTTTTGGGTAGGTTGATATTATAACATTTATTAAAATAGTGCTATGGGTTAATAGAAACAACAAAGAACCAAAGAATTGAAATGCAAGCTATGTAAAATCCCAACTAAAACCCAAAATTGTCTAATGTACTCATTCATTAGCTAAATAAAGCCCAAGAAAGACAAGACACCCAATATAATAAAGTACTGCGAAACAACTGGCAAGTTTCAGTTATCAAAATTGCATTTTGTATCCATTGAAGATGTAGTGCACAATAAGAACGCAAAATATCACATTAATAATTGTGTCTAAAAATTCCATACCACATGGAATCTTATTAAATTATTTCATCATGTAGATTCTAGTAATTTCAGGACTATATTAAAAAATGCAAGCCAACATGATATATAGTATGTCATAGTTAAGAGTTAATTGCTAATGAAAATGCAAGGAATAACTTTGTTAAAATATAGGGAAGGGAAAAGAATGTTACTCATTGTTAGAATGGAAAAGATGTAATAATTTTAATAAATGAAATTTTCTTTTGAATTCATCACTTACTAGCTAAATCAATTTTCATTTGAGTATTTCTTAAAAATATTGTGTCTACTGAATGATAATATTTTGGACACTTGGGTTAAATATATCACTAATTCAATACAATTAGTTTTCAATTTCTTTTTCCTTTTTCTAAAATGCGACTCCTAGAAGAGTTTACGTCTATGACTTGTCCTGTATTTCTATGGGATGGCGCTGGTCTACTTGGTAACCCTAAGAGCTATGGATCTCAGAATTGCCCTCCTGTATGGTTCCAAGGCAGAGTTGCCAAAAGGGAAGGTGCATGTGATTTGGGAGGTGAAGGTGAGCAGCAGCTCCTGTGCTTTCAAGGTTATTGTTAGGTTGAGGTGGTGAGAGACAGACATGGGGAGCTGGTGGGTTATGGCAACTCTCAGCCCTGATGGCCGGTCTCGCTGACCCACGCTGACCCCAGGCCCTTGGCTGCAAACCCTCAGAGGGCAGCCACCAAGAGCCAAGAACCTTCCAAAGACGTCTACCCCAGGCCCCTCCTTAGGCCTACGCCACCTCCCACCCCTGTGTCGGCTCCGACTCCCAGTACACGACCTGATTCCCAAATAACCCTCAAGGTTCTGCTTCCCTGATTGCTACCCATCCCTCCGGAGGCAGTGAGGCCTCGTAGTCTGTTGGGAGTAAAAAAAAACCAAAACACAAAACTGAGAACATAAAACATCTTGGCTAATGTATCAAAATGCAACTGGACACGTCTCAGAAGCAAGAGGCCTGCTCCGCCCAGGCCTCTAAGATCTCGTGTCCTCCCATTGCACCCACCCCTGGTCAGGCTCCCACTCCCCTTTGCCGTCCCCCTTTTCACTGGCTATTCCTTCCCTGTCCACAAGCAGGCCCACCCCCCTGCTGTTTTTAAAGCACCTAAAAGGAAAAAAAACACCCTCACTCTCTCTCTCCTACAGACAAATTTTAACGCAAGATCTACGTTCACTGCTTCACCTTTGGATCCTGTTTCAACACCCACCACTCCCAGAACTGCTGGGTGCAGGTCACCTATGGCCTAGTTTCCAAAGCCATTGGCTCCTTTTCAGTCTTGCCCAACCTGACCTCAGAGCACAGCTGGACACCGTGGCCCAGTTTCTCCCTCTAGAACACTTGCTCTGTCATCTTCACCTCTTCACTGGCCTTCCCTGGCTCCTCCTTCTCTCCCGGTCCCTCCATCAGGTCTCCGCAGGGTTCTGACCTGAGTCCACGTCTCTCCTCACTTTACGCCCTCTCGGAGCACTGTCATTTACTCCAGGGTTTATTTATTTATTTATTTATTTTTAAATTTATTTTTGGCTGCATTGTGTCTTTGTTGCTGTGCGCGGGCTTTCTCCAGTTGCGGTGAGCGGAGGCTACTCTTCGTTGTGGTGCGCAGGCTTCTCACTGTGGTGGCTTCTCTTGTTGCAGAGCAGGGGCTCTAGGCGTGCAGGCTTCAGTAGTTGTGGCATGCAGGCTCAGTAGTTGTGGCGCACGGGCTTCATTGCTCCGCGGCATGTGGGATCCTCCTGGACCAGGGCTCGAACCCGTGTCCCCTGCACTGGCAGGCGGATTCTTAACCACTGTGCCACCAGGGAAGTCCCACTCCAAGGTATATTTAAACTATCATTTCCAAAGGAATGACTCCCAAATCTCTATCTTTCCAACACTGCTCACTGGAGGTTCCATAGAGTCCCAAGTTCAATGTGTCCAAGGTGAAACTCATCACCGGCCCATCCTCTTCCCAGTTTTCCATCTTCAAGTAGTGTAGTCAAGACCCTTCCTGTTACAAATGACTTACACAAGTAAATGAACCTTTGAACAGATTTAAGTAAAGCCCAGGGCCTCAAGTGATGTCATTAGGACTTGGTCTCTCTCCATTTTGCTTCACTCTGGGACAGGTCCTCCCCACGCACTGGTTCCCGGCAGCTCCTGGCTCATAGCTTCCATGTTCAAGTCCAGTGGAAAGACAGCATCTCTTCCTGGTAACTTCTGCCCAAGTTCCTGGATTCCCTCTGATTGGACCATGTATCCATTCTAGAACCAATCCCTGTATCCAGGGATAGGATTGCACTGCTTGGTAATTGGATTACATACAGTCCACAGAGAGCCGATTCTGGTCAGGCAATAATGGTCCTTCCACCTCCCAGCACATACACACAGTCAATGTACTAGGTGGATTCTTTTTTTCATGTCTCTTGTTTTCTCTCCATTTCCTTAGTTTAACCCCTTCTTATCTTCTCTTGCCTGGACAATTTGAATAGTTCCCTAAGGAGAACTTCTCCCTCTGGTCACTTCTGTTCCATCCAACCTCCACACCACCAACATGGTTATCTTTTTAAAGCTTGGATTCGATATCACCTTTTTGCTCAGCACCATTCAAGACTCATCCCTGTGGTTTTGTGTGTAATTTGTTCATGTCCTTGCTGAGTAGAAGTCCATCCTTTTTTATCCACTCACCTGTTGATAGACATTTGTTTCCAGGATTTGGCTATTATGATTAAACATTTGTGTACAAGTCTTTGTGTGGATGTGTTTCCATTTCTCTTGAGTAGATACCTAGGAGTAGAACTGATGGGTCATATGGTGAGTGTACGTTTAACTCTGAGAAACTGCCAAGCTGTCGTCCAAACTAGTTTCACTATTTCGCATTCCCACCAGCAATGTGTGAGAATTCCGTGTGCCCCACATCCTTGCCAATACGTGCTATCATCATATTTTTAAATTTTAATTATTCTACAGGTGTGTAGTGGTATTTTACTGTGGTTTTAATTTGCATTTCCTTGGGAGTGGGATATTGCACATTTTTCGTGTGCTTTTTGGCCTTCTGTATATTTCTTTTGTGAAGTGTTTGTTGAGATGCTTGCTTATTTTCAATTGGGCTTCATGACTTATTGAATTAATTTGCTAAAAAATTGTTAAGAAATTTTGCATCTTTGTCCATGAGGGATATTGGTCTTCGGTTTTCTTATAAAAATTCTGTTTGTTTTTGCTATCAGAGTAATGCTAACCTCATAAAATGATTTGGAAAGTGCTTTCTCCTCTATTTTCTGAAAGGATTTGTATAGGATTGATATTAATTTTTCCTTAAATGTTTGATGGGATTCACAAGTAAAGCCATCTAGGCCGGGAGTTTTCTTTGTGGGAAGGTTTTTAATTACAAATTTAGTTTCTTTAATAGATATAAGGCTATTCAGATTTTCTATTTCTTCTGTCAATTTTGGTAATATGTGCCTTTCAAAAAATGTGTCCATTTTATCTGAGTTGTCAGATTTAAAAGCAAAAAGTTGTTCATAATATCTCCTTGTTATCCTTTAAATGTCTGTAGGATCTGTAATGATGTCCCATTTTTTTCACTGTGGACTATTTGGGGCAGGAGGTAGGGGGGATAAAAAGAGCCAGATTTTAATCTTCCATAGTAGGAGATCAGTAGATAACACCTCTGATGGGAAGAAATCAAGAATAGGTCGTAAAAACATGGTATTTAGAAAAAAATGGAGGTAAATACAAGAAGAAACTGGAAAAGAGATGAAAGTAGTTGCCTCTGTGGACAGGATCAGTGTGGGGTGGGGCATGGTGGGGCAAAGGATGGAAACAGTTCATTCTAAACTAGTACCAAGTTCAAGTTCAGGGTTCTTTCATTCTAGATCTTGCCTCTCATTTGCCTTTCTCTCCCCCAATTCAGGCTGGGCTGAAGATGAGCTCCTTGTTTCAATCCTTCAGCCAACTCCTCTTATTAGCATCATTAAGGGCCTTGGCTCAGTCTGGTTTCCCTGGGTGTCAGACCCAATTCCTATTCCATTTGCAGAGATGGCAGACCTGGACATCCCCAAGGATCCTTACTTTGGGCCAGTGGTGTAAAAATTTTGATTATTTTGGCTATAGGCCTATATAAAAATGTTTATTTAAATAATGGTCCAGTAACTTGTAGGTGAATTTTAATAAAATCAATACGCCTGCAAAAGGTACAATTTGAGCAACTAATATATCATACGATTGATATCATGCTTGATTTTCTTTATGTTTCATTCGTGGACTAAAATTTGCACTTTCCAAACAAAAATATTACACTTCATAGTCTGCACTCTGTTGCACTGTTTAAAATTTTAACCACCAATAAAAACTCTAAGTGGTTACGTAGAATGACAGAATTGGAGCAATTCAAGTTTTGCTTCATCTTTATAATCACTGTCTATTATCATTTACTTCAAATAAATTACTTAAATGCAGGGATATGTAGGAACACAGGGGCTGGAAACGTGAACTGTGCCCCAAGTAGGCTTGAACGATTCCAAAACAGTAGAACTTCGTCTCCAGATGAGGGTGTGAAGCTGAGTTTGTGTGTGTTGTGGGCCCACCGTGTACCTGGGAGCTCTCAGAATTAATTTCCATGTAGAATACAAGCTTTTATTAAAGGATAAGTAATATAAATGTGCTAATTTGAAGCTTCCATATATATTATTAAAACTCAACAGAACTTAGACCCACTGAAGATGTTTAAGTGGAGGAGAGCTTTATCACAGATCTTGTTTAGAATTGCCAAGTGCGTGATAATAAAAAGCACACTAGCTTTTAGTCTTAATTTCCTGATTGTTTTTTAATTGTCTGCAGGCAGCCAGGTAACCACTCCCACCCTTAGTATGTCACAGTCATGGGCCGACCATTCGATGGCCACTCTGTCACAGGGAAGGACACTCACTGTCTCTACTCGACCTGCCGTCCACACGTTACCCTCTCATCTTAGCTTCCGCTTCCAGAATCCCAACAAACCTTTTCTTACAGGCAGTGTCCTCCACACTGTTGAATCCAGCACACATCTTACTGGGCTTTTCAACATCATCCAAGCAGTTGACCATGTCCTCTTTCTGGAAACATTCTCTTCTACTTTTCCACCCACGTGTCCGTGCGCTCTTTCCCAGTCTCCTTTGCTGGCTCACACTCCTACCCGCACCCATTAAATGTTGGCGTCCCCAGGGCCTGATCCAGACCCTCTTCTCCTCTGCTGTTCCACTCTCACTAGAATTGAATCGACTCCCATCACACCAAACACTGCTCACAGGTAAGCCACTCTCATGTTCTAAACTGCCTACTTCCCATCTCCGCTCAACAGGTCACTGACAAAGCAAATATGCCCATAACCTAAGACATTCATTTATTCATTTGACCTTCCACAATATGTAACTGTCAGTAAATGGACACCAGCCATAAACATCCAGCTCTTGCTCCAATATTCTCCCATCTCGGTAACCACATCACTGGTCACCAGGTTACCTAAGCTGGAAACCCAGGAATGGCCCTTGATACCTCTTTCCCTCTCATCCTCTGCATTAAATCAATCCATCTCATCTATTCTTCCTCGAAAACACATCCCAAGTCTCTGTACCTCTTTCCATCTCCACCGCCCGCTCCTGGTCCGAGCCACGATCGTTTCTTACCTGGACCACTGCAGCGGCCTTCCTCCCTTCACGTGTCCTACTCATTCTCCATTTTGCAGCCAGAGAGGTATTTTTGGAGATGCCAATCTTATGTGACATCCTCTGCTTAAAACCCTTCCCCCATGTGGTTTACAGAGTACAACACGACCCAGCCCCGGCTCTCCAGCCTCACCTCACGGCACTGCAGCCAGCCTGGAGGTCCTGGCCCTCCATGTGCCAGGCAGCTCCTCACCTCCAGGATGTCACAGGTCACATGTCACACGTGCACTGCTCTCTCCTCCTTGCCTCACTCGCTCTTCTCAGCCCTTCTGGGCTCACACTACCCACCTCCTCCCCAGTGAAGCCTTCCCTGCCCCACCCTGAGGTCCACTAGCCCAGGGAGGGCAGAGAGAGTGTCACCCTACTCATTGCCTATCCCTGGCACCCAGTCCTGAGGCTGGCCCCCGGGTAGCTCACAGCAAGGGCTGGCAGTGCCTCCCTGCTGTTGGAGGGACAGAGGCTTAGTGACTCTGGCATCAGAATTACCTGTGTTGTCTGGGAACACACCTCGGGACGGGTGGTCTCTGTGGACAAACCATTAAACAGAATGGAGAACTGCCTTTCTGCAGGCTTGGCCCAACTTCCCAGAAGTCCCCGTGTACCCCCGAAGTGAAGCACCTCAGGAAAACATGCCCCAAAGGCCAGGCTTTTCCCCCTGAACCTGCCCTGGGAGTCATGTCAGCACCTCCCCCGCTTCCCTCTTCTCCCCACACCACCCCCTGAAGGGCTCACTCACCCAGGGTTTCCAAGGACCAAATTGGCCTAGATCCACACACTTCCTCCGAGGCAAAATGTACCCATGACTTTTTTGTGCTTTTGAGTTAGACCAGAATAAGCATGAGGTGTGAAGGTTTATTACCCCCTGAGAACTGTTTACACCAGGCGTGTTGCTTGGTAAAGACCGTGGGGGGCACATGTCCGGGCTCGTCTGAGAGCATGAAGTGGGTGGGCGCAGGGCCGGAGGCTCGGTAGGGCCATTGTTCCAGCATCAATTCCTTCTAAAGTCCCAACTGGATTACTTGGAGGCAGCTTAATTAAGCCTGCTGTGTTTTCTTCTTTCTCCTTTCTTCTAACTTTAAGTACTTACTGCTGTTCCAGCGGAATACAGAGAACTTGCTTCTCTGGCCACTCGGAAGATGTAGGTCAGAGCTCTCTTACCAAAAAATAAGTAAAATCATACAGGATTTGATTAATATAGTCCACAAACTTCTATCTGAAAGTATGCATGTGTCTGTCCGTCCATCCATCCATCCATCCCTCCCTCCCTCCCTCTATCCTACCTACCTACCTACTTACCTATCTTTCTTTACATGCCTCAGAGAATATACTTTTGTTTCATATGCTCATGGAACATTTATAAAAATTGATCAAGTAATTGGACAAAAAAAACACAACAGATTTTTTTAAATGTAGAAAACTTCAGGTTACATTTGCTGATTATAATCCAATAAAATTCAAAATAGCTAATTTAAGGAGGATACAGTTTTTTTTCAATATTTAGAAATTACAAACACATTGCTA
The DNA here is from genome assembly GCF_028021215.1 of Eschrichtius robustus. Classification (NCBI taxonomy): domain Eukaryota; kingdom Metazoa; phylum Chordata; class Mammalia; order Artiodactyla; family Eschrichtiidae; genus Eschrichtius; species Eschrichtius robustus. Next base: position 9,951,735 of record NC_090826.1, on the reverse strand, counting down.
GGTAGCTCTAAGATGAAAGAAGAAATCAAAAGTAAATTAAAAACTACACAGAAAGCAATTAAAGAACACTTAATACCAAAATCTATGTGATAAAGCTGTATTTAGAAAAAAATTTATAACCCTAAAATGTCATCATTGTTCAAGAAGATAGGTGAAAAAAACAAAACTAAACTAAACACCTGTCTTAGAAAGCAAGAAAAGAACAGTAAAGATAAATCAAAACAAGCCAGGTAGGAGAAACAAAAGATTAAAGGTACAATCAATAGAATAATAAAAACAAAGTAGCAAAGAGAAACCAATCCCAAACTGGTTCTCAGAAAAGTACAGTAACTTCCTCAAAGACTTAGTTATGAAAAAAAAAAGTAAAAATATGCAAGATTAAGAATGAGAAAAGAGAAATAACCAGATATAGGAAGTATTAAAATAATCTTTAGAGACTACATACAAACATATGGCAAAAAATTTTAAAAACCTAAGAGAACTGGATGATTTTTAAAAAACCAAGTATGCTACCAAAATTGACCTATGAAGCAGTGGGAAACTTGAATACTCCAATTAGCAGAGGGCATGGGGGTGGGAATGGGGGGTGGCGGGTGATGATTAAAAGGAACCACTGAAAAAGATTCTGGAACCGGATGGATTTGAGGCCTACTTTCATCTAACTTTTAAAAAGTAGAACTAGAAACTCCAAGTCTAAAGTCTTGCAAGCCACAGAAAATGGTGGAGAGTTCTCCTATGCATTTTATGAAGGCAGCATAATTTTAATTCTAAAATCTGAAGAGACTGTGAAATGAGAAAATTATAGATAGACCCCCTTTCACTCTAAAGATGAAAAGACTCAAAATACCAGCAAAAAGAACCAGGAAATGTATCAAAAGAATAACAGATTAACACATTATGACCAAATGGGGCTTATTCCAGGGACTAAGGGTGGTGTGACACCAGGAAATCTGTTAATATAATGTATTCCATTTTTAAAAAATTAAAGAAGAAACAATATGGTCATAACAATAGATGTTTAAAGGGTTTTGCTGTAATTCAACAGCCATTCCTAACCTAAATTCCTACAAACAAATGAAAAGATGGTCAGACTCACTGCTGGTAATTCACTAAAGCAAGAATGAGATGCGACTTGTCCCCATTAGACTGGTTGACATTTCTGGCGGGGGCACAGAGAGAGGGCACTCAGGTGGGCCGCAGCCCTCCACATCCCCACCAGCACTTCTGGGAAGTGATCTTGCGTGTACCCTCGGAGACAATTGGCTGCTGGGAATCTATTGCACAGAAATAAAACTAGTGCATAAGCACGTAAGTAGGAGGGTGTCTACTGCAGCGCTGGTGTTAGGGGGCGGGTGGGGTGGCGTGAGAATCAAGTGAATGCCCTTCAATACAGGAATCGTTGAGCCCACACAGGACAGTCACACCGTCAGCTGTGCTGCATTTAAGGGGACAGAGTTACACCAACCTGAAGGTAACACTGAGAAGGTGCAGAAAAGCATATGATTCCAACGTTATGAAAACAAACGCTGGGAACGACATATGACTAATGTCTGTATATAATCACATGAACATAGTGAGAACACAGGCCATCCACGAGTCCACTGGTTTTGAGGTGGAGTCGGGAGGGATATGGGGGGGGGGGAAGCAATAGCTGCCCTCATATGCTGTAACATAGATATGAAATTATATTTTTGTTTCGCATCTGTATGCAAAAATTTTAAATCTGACGTTTAAAAGTTTCAACAGGATTATTCCGCAGCAAGTTCCCTTCTTCTTCCTTTGGTGTCCACAATTGCTTCAGGCACCTTCCCAGCCAGAGGGACGCAGCTTGGACCAGCACCTACTCCCCAGGACCTGGTCTCCATAGTGACCTGGTGTCTGAGTTCGGGGGAGGAGTGCCGTGCGCCCTTTCTGTGCCTGGCGTGCTGGGACAGCTTGTCTTCAGATGCCGGCCCCCTGCTCCGGGAGCCCCTGCAATATTCTAGTTGTGCCCTCGTTTGGGGGAGTGAGCCTCCCCTCCCCTCCCCTCCCCAACGGTGGACGGGGTATTTGAATGAGGGGGAGCATTTCTTGATGAAATCCAATTCTTTGCCTATTCCACGCTGAACCCTGCAGCTGAATGTGGCTGGAGAAAACCACCACCAAGGCTGCCTGGTCTCACTTTAAATCCCTGATCACCAACCTCAAATGGGCCCGTATGTTGCCTGGCAAACATCCCTTACCTCCCTGGTCTGTTCACTTTCCCTTTATCCTAAATGTTTTCTACCTCTCCCTTCTCTCCAAATTCCCATCCCCTCCTGCCCCGTCCTTATTCTCTGCTGATCTCCCTGGGAAAACAGAAGAAACCAAATGAGAATCTCCAGTAGTTTCGACCTCATCTGCCCATGTCCCCGGCCAGCCAGGCTCCCTTCTCCCCGTTATTATCGCCCCTCGTCTCTCGAAGCACCAGCCATCTCTCTCCACTTATGGCCAGGTTACTCCAGAGAGCTGTCAATATTCATTTTCTCCAATCTCTCTTCATTTTTCTCTCGAATCTATGTATCCAGCCTTCACCCTCCCCACTCCACTGAAACCACTCTTAGGAAGGTCTCCGGTGACCTCAATGTTGTAAATCCAGCATTAACTGTTGGTCCTCATCCTACTTAATCAGCAGCCTTTGATAGTTCATCTCCCTCCTCTGTGGACCTTTCTGGACCCCACGCCCTCCTGGTTTCACACCCGACTCTGGAAGGCACTGCTCTGTCTCCTTTGCTGCTCCTCTCCACTTGCCTAAACTCTTAAACCTCAGGGACCCCCAGGACTCAGATCTTGGACCTCTTTTCTTTTGCTGCCCTCCCCGCACTGCCCCACTCCTTTGAGGATTTCATATTTCATCCAGGCTCCATGTGTCACTTGCACGATGACTCCCAATCTTATGCCTTTGGCCCAGACTCATCCCTGGAACTCCAGACGCCAGTGCCCGGCTGCCTTCCTGACCTGTCCAGTAATATCAAGTGGGCACCTTGAACTTAACCAGTCCTGCTCCTCCTCAGAAATGACAACTTCCATCCTGCCAGGGCCTGGACCAGTATCCTCAGAGTGGTGAGGTGAGCGCAGCCAACACGAAGCCCGGCCCTGGCTGACGGGAAGAGCTGCCAACTCTCGGAAGTTAAGCAAGGCCCGAGGTGCAGGGCTGGCCTGGGAACGCGCTTGCCCGGAGCGAGGGAAAGCCTGCGTGTGACTGCACGTGTTGTAATACGTTTGGCATTTGTCACTGGCGATGGTTCTACAGTCTATGGGACAGCAAGAAACCAGAAGGAAACAACATGTTTGGAAGCCAACAGAGCATTTTATTCCACAGGAAGAAAAATAACGACTCTGATATGAGAAACAGATTCAAGAGTCTCAACAGATTGGTGATTGTAAGAGTGTTCACACGGTGGAGACCCAGATACTTTATTTTCAGAATATTATCGAGCAGCTACCATGGTATTTTGAGGCACAGATGATGCTTAAAAACAAAGCGGCCCAGGAGCCTTCCAAACCCCGAGGTGTGTCTCCACCACGGTGAGGCACTCGGGCCGCTACGAGGCCATGTTTCTGTTTCCCAGTCAGTGGTGAGCAGGCCCAGGTGTGGGAAGCACACAACAGCCAGCCTTTCTGGTGGGTGAGGAAAGCAGCTGTGGCCAGGCGGTGATGCGGCCAGCTGTGCTGGCTCAGGGCATCAAGGGGGGCTTTGCTTTCTGCTTGCCCAAGTTCTCCTGATTCAATTTATTTTACTTTCCTCGGAGAGGAACTGGGTACTTGAGGCAGCAAGAAAATCGGCAGAAATTATCATAACAACGTCTCAGACATCGCTGGCTAAATACCAATTTAAAAGCCAGAGCCAGGGCCTGCTTCCTCCAAAGCTTTGGATTTTTTCCTGGCAAACCAGGAAACTATGTCCAAAGCCCCTGAAACCTTATCATCACCAGGCCTGGCACGAGGGCTGCGAGGGCGGAGGGAGCCTGAGAAGCTCTTAGCTGGCACCCACCCCCCAACCCCGCCCCATTTGGTCTTTGGATCCCACTTTAACATCTGCCTCTTCCAAGGCGCAAACGTCAGAGGGGAGTTGTGCAGTAGGGAGATGAGCAACTATTGTTATTTCGAGGGCTGATGAAATTTAGAAAGGAGCCGGGAGGAGGGCATCTCAACACCCCTCTGGAGTCTCCTGGAAGCACCATTCCACAGCGCAGCCCTCAACCAACTTCCCGTTGGCAGAGCTGCAGAGGACACCGGTTGCCGCTGGGCCCAAAGTTAGGCTTCCTTAGTAACACCAAGCTCCTCAATCCAACAGAACTCCCAAGTGACTTCACTCCAGAAAGTGACAGAAGGCTCACTGACACAAACCATCAACCCTCTGAGAGTCTCATCGTTAAGAGATCATGATCTCAGGCAGTGCGTTACTGATGACAAAAACCACAAGCCAAACTTGCGGGGTGCAGGGCGGGAGGCTGGTGAGGAAGACGAGAAGCCTGCAGGGAGACGCACCTGGCGCATGGCTGTGGCCCAGCAGAACCAACCAACCGACGGACCAAAAACCCACCCCGACCCTTCAAAAACTGGGTGTCAGTTCTGCAGTCCATGAACCCAGAGTTCAGTGAAGACCATATATCAATCCTGGAGTTCAAGACGAGCCCTGAAAACACTATTTTGCCAAAGCACTAAGCACTTGGGTTAAAGCTCTTTGAAAACACACACACACACACACACACACACACACACACACACTCCGAGTGGGGAGAGAAAGACAGATTAGCTTCATTTGTGTTTTGGAAGGATCTGGGTCATGAGTTATAAACACCAAAACCTTCCACGCATCCACTGATCCGATGGGTCCTTTTAGATCTCAGCTACATGTGACATGGTTGTAGAGACTGACTAGATTTATTAAAATAAAAACTAAAAAATCACAAGGCTAGTCATTCACTCTAGGCCTCCCCTCTCCCTACCTTGGTTATTCCCTACAGAAAAGAGAAACCACAGAAACAAGACCCAGGAAGGAGAGGGCACTCGGTCTAGGTCTTGCCACCGGTTGGAATTTAAAACCAAGGGCAAGAGATATTTTGGCCAAATCTTGGCCCCAAACTTACAAGAACAGCTTTTTAGCACTCAGATTTCATTCCCTTTTCTAAGACCCCCCTCCTTCTCCCTTCTCATCCCAGGGCTGCCGTCCCTGGGTCCCCAGGGCTGCGGGGCTGGGTGGCTGCCTGTATTTACTAAGGAGAACAGAGTCCCGGGACCTCCTTTGCTGCTGCTGCCCTGGAGAGGGAACACTCTCGCTGTGGGTTTTTGATAAATTTGTGGATCTTTGATCTGTTAAACAGTCCTACGGGATTTTTTTCCCCTTCTAAGTTATCAGAGCCTACCAACGTTTCAAACTGGCCTCTCTGACAATAACCCAAGGAAACCTTATAATGCTGGCGTGTGTGTGTGTGTGTGTGTGTGTGTGTGTGTGTGTGTGTGTGTGTGTGTGTGTGTGTGTGTGTGTGTGTGTGTGTGTGTGTGCGCGGTAACAGAACACACCTCAAAGTTTTACCTCAAAGTCTGGCAAGACTAGTCAGGAGAGAGCCAGCGAGACAGGCAGATAAAAAATAACTTGTGACACTCTAAGAACTGTCTTTAAACTGGGGGGGGAAATAAATAAAAGATGCGTCCGAGTCACTCCCCTAGGCCTCATCAAGGGCTGGCTCTGGGTCTAGACACTTCGGTTCGCGGCTCCAGCGGGACGAGCACAGGTTTCAAAGGCGTCATTCTTGACGCACCTGCTCCCTCACCTCAGCCCACCTGACCGTGAATACTCTAGTTTCCCGAACTAAGGCATAACATTCTGCAGCTTCCAAGAATCCCTCTTCACGGACAGTACCCTGAATGAGACGTGTAGAATTAGTGCAACAGAAGATCCAATATAATTTTATATTACTTTACAGTTAACAAACCTTAACACACATCACAGGCCCTGTTCAGAAATGCTCCTACGTATTTACAAACACACAGTTGTACATATATACATGTTAACAAAATACAGGGCAATCTAAAAATTAGATTGATCTCAGTTACACTTTCTTTGTTTTAAACATTATTCAACCAATGCCTCTTAAAAATTACCTCCCCATAATCTAAAGTAACCCCCTGCCCCACAAATTAATATGGTTCCATTTGTGCCCCCACCCCCTCATCAGTATTTACTCTCCCTCTTGACAGCATCCCCCAAACCTTATTCTGGTTTCCTCTAACCTAAGCCAAGCCCACGGGCCTCTCCCCTCCTGACTGGTCTGGGGTCTACGCCTGGGAGTGTCCCTCCGCAGCTGGGGCTTCTCAGGAATCCAGCTCCAACTGCTCTTGGTTTTCATTGAGCCTTAACATAAGTTGCTGTTCATAGTAAAGGCTCTTTGCATAGTTTATTTCTTGTGATAACTTGATAGCAAGGACCTCTGATTTCACGTGGACCTGAAGAAAAGGACAGAATGAGTAACCTGCCCCCAAGGTGGGAAGCCAAACAGAATCACGGGACACGGGCCATTGAAATCCACCCAGGCAGCAGCCCCCAGCCTGACTGCGGATCAGAACAGCATGGGTGTAGTTTTAAGAAACAGATTCCCAGGGCCCTAACTCCTGGTTACGCCGATTCGAGGTCTGGGGTGGATCTCTGGAACCTGTATCTTGAACTTATTCCCCAGGTGACTGTGCAGTCGACCCATAATCACCCGACATTTGGGACTGCCTGTAACTGAGAACCAGTTTCAGCGCCGAGGTGTGAGGACCAGCTGAGGTGAGACTAAGCGGAGAACAAAGACTTGGGATTCACATCTAAAGTCTGGTGATGGTCAGAGCACACAAATGCCCTCGAGGCCTTTCTTATCAAGAAAGCTCACTTGCCTTGAAAGGACGAAAGTGCAGCTGGGCAAAGCTCCCCACCTCCGAAAGGAACTTGTGGAAATACTCAGGCTTTTGGGTGTTAACTCAATTAATCTACCGGCCCTAACCTAAGCCAATGACCCCAGGGGAGCCTGCACAAGCCAAACCAAACCCAAGCGCATTCCTGGGCAGGGAGAAGGTCAAGGGAGAGAGGCCCAAAAAGGCTTGCTGCTGCTTCTCATCTGTGGAAACACTGAGATAAGCAGGGCCATTTTGAATGGCAAGTCATTCTCGAATGCAGGCTTGAAAATCCTAGCATTCCAGGTGAAAAATGAGCAGGGCCAACACCTGGTCTCATGAAAAGATCCCACGTTAGAATATGGCTGGCGGTGGGGTCCCTCACACGTGCTTCTGCCGAGCCAACAACAGCTCCTCTGAGCGGAGGCAGCAGAGTGGTCCACGCTGCCAGCTCTGGAGCTGCACGGGCACGTGGGTTTGAACCCCAGCTCCCTCCGGTGTTGGCCGGATAACCTTGAGCGAGTCACCTGTCCTCACCAAGCCTCCTTACCAGTCACGTGGGGACAACAGCAGTACAACATTAAATAATCTATAAGTACTTAGAATCCAGCCTGACACATAGTAAGCCCTTAACGAATGCTGGTTATTAACAGGATCGGTGTTATCGAAAAGTCCTGCCGTAACAATATCTTGTACCTTTTGGAGGTCAAGTGTAAAGTTTATTTACGGATATTCATTGAGCTTTTACCATGGGTAGGGGCCTATGCTAGATACTGCTTCCTTGTGCGGAAAAAAAAGTTAGTTTCCAATCACTCTAGGGGGGAAGCCACGAAGAAGCCAATGTGTGCTCTAACGCTTTCTTAGATTCAATGCGCCGAAGAGTCCCATCTTAGGAATAAAACACCCCCGTGCATCATGTCAGCTGGTCCTCACGGCTGATTAGAGGCGGTAATCCTGCCCGTACTGTATGGGTGGGAAACCGAGGCACAAGCTTCGAGCAACCCGCCCTCCGGTGGAGCCGGTGGAGCCGGGAGAGCCGGCGTCGTCACCCCCACCCCACACACGCTGAGTGCCTTCTGCCTGCGGGACTAAGAAGCAGGAGCCCCGGGGCCTCACAACAGCCCAGCCCAAGCCTCACGCTGGGCAAACACTTTCCCGCTGAGAAGCACCAGCAGGGCAGCGGCCGGCTGAGGAGACAGCGCAGGGGTGCACTCACCATCGGCTTCTGGTGAGAAGGGCCGGGGATGGACACCCCACTGCTCGTGTTCACGGCCTTCTTGGTCACCTGCACATACACCTTCCCGTGGTCTTTGGAGACGAGGCAGTGGTAGAGATCGTCGTACTTGACTTCCAGGAAAATGGCCTCCCGGTCCAGGTAGTCTCCGCTTTTCAGAAAGTAGACAGCCTTGGAGGAGATGAGCACACAGTAGCTGTCGATGTTCTCCACGGCTATGAAGCTGCAGAGAAAGAGGCGGAGTGAGAAGGGCGCGCAGAGCCTCGCCAGCTGCCCCTGGAGGCTGAGGCTGTAGGAGGGGGGCCCGAGGCTCCGACTGTGAAGCCAGGCTCCCTCCCTCACTACACCCTGGGCAGGGCGCTCACCCACTCTGGGCCTCCGTCTCCTTGTGTGTAAAGTAGGAATAAAAAAAAAGTGACACTGGCCTCTGAGGGCTGCCGTGAGGCCAGTGCGTGAAGCACAGAGCCCTTACACAGGGGGGCACGATAAATACGACCAAGGGTATCAACGGGAGAAACAATTTCATGGCCTTTTTGTAGCCTAAGGCTTAGAGGAAACTGTAGCAGTGCTTTGTTGGGCAGAAGAGACGAAGGAAATACAATGCTTTGAAATGCTGACTGAAGCAGCAGCTGAGAAGGTTCACCGGGAAGGCGGGGTGGGGGAGGGGCAGCCACAGGGCTGGAAGTCGTGGGCAGGGGTGGTGGAGATGGACGCGGGGAAAGCGGAACCGGATGGGGCACCAACCTAGGCGCCGCGAGAGGACGGCACGCCTTCTCCATGTGCGCACCTACGTCTACTTCCTTTTTGTCACAGTTTAGTAAGAGGTCACCTGGTCTCAGCTCAGCACCTCCAGGGACGGGACTCACTGGTGAGACCACCACCGCGTTCTCAGAACTCACCGGTTAGAGAGTGCTTTTTTAGGTAAAGCTGGAATCTTGATTTCCATAAACTCTCAGTCATCACTTCTAAGGGGCTTTAGGGCCACTCAGAAAAAAATCTCTTCTTCCCTGGAGCCCCAGATTTAAAGTGGAAATTTATGCACGTCAAAGCTCTCAGCTCGGCTACTGAATGAAGAGCAGTGACCCTTGGAAACCGCCGTGACAGCTCTCCCAGGCCTGGCTGCCTCCGTCGCATCTTGTGACAGCCTTCCACAATGGGGCGGCCAGGTCGGGGACAGCGCAGGGGAGCGGGTGACGGCAAGAATACTAAGAGCTGACGACAGGCTGGCTGTCAAGCCCCGGCCCCCTGGGACTTGATGTCCTGAGAGGAATTGCCACACCACAGTTGCCTGGAGCCGCGGCTCCCCTGGAACGGCTCAGGGACCGGGTCCCAGGATGGCTTTGTTCCATGGTCAGCAGTCGCCAAACTCTGATGGGATGGAGCAGGCCTGCCTGGCTGCTGGGCAGGCCGGTCCTCTCTCAGCCCCAAGCTGGCGCCAGGCCCCTGCTCACCTCTGGGCTCAGAGAGCCCCCCATTCTGAACACGTCTTGTCTCTCAGCCCAAGGATTCACGAGTTCTCTCTGAAGCTTCCCGAGAAACACGCCCACCCTGCGCCCACTTCTGAAGGCTTCCTCGCTTACCGTCAAGAGCACTTGCAAGCAACTACTTGTTCTCATTTTGTTTCCCGGACAGGTATTTGACTCTCTGACTAAGCGGATGTAAGAGTGGGGTCCACACCCGACGCCCCCCGTGTCTCCCTGGGCACCCACCACTGAGTCGGCCACCCCCTCAGCACTCAGTGAAAATATGCCTGGTTCCAGCTGCCATTTTAATTACAGCCTCACATGACAAAAATTGGGGTTTACTGTTCTATTCTAACTGGTTGGCAATGCCAAGAATGTAGACTTGTAAAGTCTCAATGCCAAAATTAGAAACACCCAGCAGCTTTTGGTGTTCAGGCCACTTGGCACGGAATTTCCCATATCCCGGGCTCTGGCAGTATCCAGGGGGCAGCAGTGTCATTTAAAGAAACCAACTGAAATCTAAAATAGCTGGTCCAGGGGAGGAAAAGGTGACAGAAAGAGACAGAGAGGCAGAGAGAGATGAAAAAAGCTTCCTGACAAAGAGAGGAAGGATCACAGGACCAGCTAGAACTTGCTGGGAAACTAGCTTAAAAACTGAATATGGCCTAGGACCTGTGAGCACAGGTGGGCCGGGCACACGGCGACTGAGGCTGTAATGGGCTCTCAAAGGAGATCCCCGAAGTTGGCCACCGCAATTAGGGTGAGAGCAGCACGTGCATTAAAAATCCAATAGAGACTGTTACCTTTCCTCTGGTCCAGCACAAGATGGGGTACTTCTATCCCATCACCCGTGCCTCCACTCTCACCCTGTTTAGTACCCACTGTCTGACATTTACGCACAGCCTCTAAAAGGGCCAAGGCCTTCCCGTCTGGGCAGCTACTCTTACACCCGGGCCGACTGGCTGACATTATTAGTGCCCTTTCCAAACTGGACTTCTTTAAAAACAGACTCCCTTTCAAGAGGCCACAGACGCTGCAAAGTCCTCCATCAGGCCAGAACAACTTCTGCTCTGGGTGGAAGGAAGGAGGAAGGGTGGCTCTGAGCTGGGACGCTCTGGTGGAAGTTGTCCACACGGTGGGGGAAGCGCAGGCCAAGCGGGCAGGGAGACCCACCAGGCTGGGCCAGCTGCTGTCTCTGCGGCTCAGCTGCTTCATCTGATAGAGATCATACTACCTGCCGTCACAAAGTCACTAAATCCACGGGCGAAGAATTCATGGCCGGGCTTCCCTGGTGGCGCAGTGGTTAAGAATCCGCCTGCCAACGCAGGGGACACGGATTCGAGCCCTGGCCCGGGAAGATCCCACATGCCGCGGAGCAACGAAGCCCGTGCGCCACGACTGCTGAGCCTGCGCTCTAGAGCCCACGAGCCACAGCTACTGAAGCCCACGTGCCATGACTACTGAAGCCCTCGCGCCTAGAGCCCGAGCTCCGCAACGAGAGAGGCTACCGCGGTGAGAGGCCCGCGCACCGCAACGAAGAGTAGCCCCCGCTCGCCGCAACTAGAGAAAGCCCGCGCGCAGCAACGAAGACCCAACACAGCCAAAAATAAATAAATAAATAAATAAATAAATAAATAAATAAATAAATAAATAAATAAATAAATAAATAAATAAATTTTAAAAAAAGGAATTCACGTCCATTACAGAAACGTGAGGGGAGAGGAGCAGTTTGTAAATGTGCACAGATCTCGATTCTGTGAGCCCAGGGGCCCTATTCCTACCCTGAAGCTAATACAGACAGTAATTTTTGGGCATTTACGTGAAATGTTCTAGTCTTTTCAAGTCAAAAGCAGCCAAGGGTCTAAGTGAAAGGAGGGGAAAGGGAGACAGCGGGGCCTCAGCTGGAGTGCCAGGGTCCCGGACCACCCGGACCAGGGTCTGAGCAAGAACCCAGACACTGACTTAGCCAACAGCGTCTCTCTCTCCATTCTCCTCCTGATGCTCCCCTGGAACTCCCACAACCAGTGACCAAGGCTTTGGGTTCCATCATTACAGCATACATTTTTTAAAAAACAAAATCTGGAAACCACAACAAAGAATAATTAAAACTGAGCTCCAGATTACGGGTCCCCTCCTGTAATGGAGACCAACCCCAAACTTGTCACTGAGAGAGAGGAACCAAAACCCAGGGGGACAAGAGAAGCTGAGCCAATGAGTGCACTCAGCGCTTCTCTGCCCATCTGCCCCCGCCTCTTGTCCCTTTGTCGTGAAAGCCCAGTGTCCCCCTCCCTGCCTTGGCCGTCCCCTGCAAAGGCCTGTGCTCCACAGCCTTTCATTTGCATCACTTGAGAGGCTCAGGGTTTCGTCCAGAGTGGCAGCGGCTATGGCCTCACACGAGCTGAGTCTAGACACAGGGCTCTCCACTCTTCATCCCCCGTACCCGCCTCGCTTCACGCAGGGCTGCTCTTGGCTCATGAATGAGTGACCACTGCAGACCCTCGTGGGATGACATGGGGAGGAAAGCCATGTGGTCTCAGGCCGATCCTGAGTGTGCCCTTCTACCCTCTGACCTATTATTAATTCGGAGGAAGCATGAAAAAACGTGGCCAGAGACACACAGCCTCTGGATAAGCTGTACCCTTCAAATATGAAGAACCAGAGAAGCTGTCCAGTGCGCTGTAGACACCATGAATGATTCTATAAAAAAAACAGGCGGAGACCCCCCCTGGTGGCACAGTGGCTGAGAATCCACCTGCCAATGCAGGGGACACGGGTTCGAGCCCTGGTCCAGGAAGATCCCACATGTCGCGTGCGCCACAACTGGTGAGCCTGTGCTCCGGAGCCCACGTGCCACAAAACAAAAAACAGGATTTTTAGACATTAGTTAAAAGTTTCACTTATAACTCTCCTTTAAGGAGAGAAAGAGGACATTCTGACCCTGGGAGCAACTTCAGAAAGTTTCTTCTGAGAGAAAGGAAAGCTGTGGCATGTGGCTTACACCATTCTCCAAGACGACAGGTTCTAACAGTGGGTGAACCTGGCCAAGGTTCAATGCCGCAGAAGTAGCACCCACTACGACAAACAACATCTCAAACCATGATACCACAGGGTATTCTCATCAACACCAATGGCATTACCAACAACAGCTTCAACCCTCTCGCTCTGTGGCAGGTAGAAATGTTGTCTCCAAGCCCCACGGCTGATGCGCCATTGGAACCAGCCAATCTTAGGTGCCAACTGGCTCTGTCACCAGCCGCGTGGCTTGGCTCACAGTTTCGTGCCGTCGTGTGTAGAGGGAGGATCATCATATCTCCTCTTGGGGCCACTGTGATGATCAGAACTGATCTACATGCCCAACTAACGGTGGCTATTGTTATTTCTTTCTTTCGTTGAGAACAGATGCTAAGTTACCCTAATCCTGTGGGGAAGGTCCCCTTGCAAGTCTACTACAGATCCTAAGTTATCCTAATCCTGTGGGGAAGGTCCCCTTGCAAGTCTACTACAGATCCTTGCTTCAGCAGGTTGGGAAAATGAGTGACCCTCTAAGAGACCACAAGGAAACAGGCTCAGGACCAATTATTGCTCCTTAGGGAGAGAGAAATCTGCCAATTGTTTCAATTACCCTTTTCAATTGATTTCTTTCTTTTCCTCCCACTCTTTTTTTTTTTGCTTTATTAACTCTATTTATATATGTTTATTTTCCTCACTTTGTAGGCATTTCAAAATCAGAAGAGTTCAGAGCTGTCTTACTCCAGGAGTGCTCCTGGAACAGGCTCCTGCCCCGCACGTGTCACTCCCCAAGTCCAGGTGTGACCGCACACCTGTGTCTGAGCCTGGGGTCTTGCAGAGCATCTCGGCGCACACGTCCCACGGGTCCTCACACTCACCACGGCCTCTCGAATCCTCTCCTCCTCCGGCGCCGCCCCTCGCAGTGGACGGCATCTCCATCCAACCGACCAGGCAAGCAGCCCTTGAGTCCCTCTCAGCCCTGCTCCTCGCTCAGCTTCTAAACCTGGTCAGTCTACTGACTGTACTGACGGCTGCCTCCCTGTCCCCTCTCCCCCTCTTCTCTGCCAGCCTGCACTCACCTGGATCACTCCCAGGGCCTCCTAAGTGCTTTCCTGCCCCCAGTCTCTCCAACTCTGACCCCTTTCTCCGTTGCTGTCAAGGTTACATTTTTAACGTCATTTTGAGTGAGATCCTCTTCAAAATCTCACCACGGCCTACAGGAAGCCGTTTACGGCTCTCAGAATCTGTATGGACACCAAGGGGGGAAGGGGGGGTGGGATTTTTAAAAAAAAAAGCTCTCAGCATCTGGCCTTGTAACCCACCTTTCCAGCTTTCCAACCTCCGCCCCTTCCCTCCCACACGTGTGCTGCCACCACACCCAGCTAATTGGAGTTCCCCCAGAAATGCCGCTAACTCTCCTGCCTCTGAGCCTTTGCCCGGCACTCATGCCTTTCTCTCTTCTCGGCCCATTTCTCCTTGTGCTGCAGGACCAGATCAACTGCCAACAGCCTTCCCTGGCTTTCTAGGCACAAATTAATCACTTGCCCTCGTGGTCCCATAACACATGGCCCATACTTGTATTTTAAAAGCAATCACATGTTTATAGATAGTTGGTAATAGTGTCTGCTTCCCCTGCTAGACTGTGAACTTGTCCTGGGACATAGTAGGGTGCAATAAATTCATGTGTTATGTAGTCTCAGAAAATAACAATGAATTTACGTTGTAGGGTCCAATGGAATTTGCCAGTGCACAACTTTGGATGTTGCATGTATTTTACCCAGTGGTAAAGATAAAGAATTCTCTCAGAAGTCTTGATTTAACTTGTTAAAGATTTAGCAAGCTACTAACTTTCCCTTCCTTCCTTCCTCCCTCCCTCCGTGCCTTTCTTTCTATTGAAGTATAGTCGATTTACAACGTTGTGTTAGTTTCAGGTGTACAGCAAAGACAAGCCATTAACTTTTATCAGAGTAGCTGGATAATCCACCAAATGAAAGTTTTAATTTAGTGGCATATCAAAGAATATCCAATTTCCTAAGCGTCAAAGGTTATTTGGTAGATTATTTCCTGGTTTAGAAAACGGAGGCCAATGAATTCTATCCCGCTTCTCAAAAGGTCTGATCTTTTGTTTTCGTTTTGAGACTGCATATATTACTATAAGGTTTTTATTTACAATTATATGCTATTAGAATCAACACTATAACCTGTGCTCAAAATAAAAAATTCTGATTTCTATCTCTATCTGCAATTTCTCAAGAAGGATAGACAGGATACAAAATATATAAACAGTATGTTTACAAAGGGGGCAAGAAAGGAGAATTTTACTCTTGATTTTCTTTCTTTCTGTACTCTTTGAATTTGCTAACTATGTACATGAGTTTATTTCATCAAAAAGAGAAAAGACTAACCTGGCTGGTGGGTTTATAGGCTATTTTGGTTTACTTTTTATACTTTTTTTTTTTGGATTAAAAAAAGATCTCAATAAAGAAAAAGAAGAGGAGGAGCATACTCAAACAGATGGAAATGAGCACACAACCCAAACGGACCACGGAGCTGCCTGGCTCGGCTGAGATCAAGTGACCCGGGGATCCAGTGACAGCCTCCAAGACACTGACTAGACTCAAGCGGCCTCCTGTGGGTGACTTTCAAGTGTCCCCAGAAGGCAAGCACCACCTTCAAAGTCTTGCACGGGAACCACTTCCCAGGTCCTGCTGCCCCTGAAGGGTTCTTAGTTGCTGCTGTTCATTCCTTTTCCTTTCATCTGTAAATATACCAGCATATTTCTCTAAAGGATAAGGACTCTTTTTGTTAGCACGGTCACAATACTAAAAAATAATGAATAATAATAATTTAAGGAGCTCGTAATATTCTGGGATCATGGACCCCCACGTCGGCATTCTGGGGAGGCCCATAATCCCCTTCTAAGAATGCTAATTTTCGATGCATAAAATAAAATGCTTAGGATTACAAAGGAAGTCAATTATATTTAAATATATCGAAATATTAAAATTGGGATAGAGAACTGAAAGCTTCTTTTTTAAAGCATAAAATATCTAAAAAAAAAAAAAAAAAATCTCACACATACTATTTCCTAAAACTACATTTTAAAAATATAATCTAATTGTCAAATAAACTCCAGAAAACAGTATGTTTGGGCAGCGACTTAGGGTCAAGTGCATTGCTTGTGAGCACCTTTTTGGAAAAGGTAAAGAGCCACCCTAGTGCTTACATTGCTAGTACGTAACTTGGTCTGTGATGGTGTATTGGAAATAAAATAGGTACTTCTTTCTTTCTTTCTTTCTTTCTTTCTTTCTTTCTTTCTTTCTTTCTTTCTTTTTTTTTTTAAATGAGAATGAGGTTTCTGGCTACAGACTAGACACTAGTTACAGAGAAAAATTAATTCAATAAATAGAACAAATTTCACTTTAACATCATCTTAACCCAGGATCCGATTTCAGAACCAAACTTAAGAAAAATGGAAAGTAATGGCAATTCTGTAACATATCAGAGTAATATTTGATTCATTCGAAACTGAAGCCTTTTCAGTTGGCCAGGCCTTAAATCATATGTCAGCAACTATCTTTTTAATACTAATTAAATAAATAAAATAAAAAATTAAATGAAACTTGATCTGGGAGAACAAAGTTGAAGTAACCATGGCATTGTGGACTTCGCGGGGTTTTCACTACATCAGGAAGTAATTACACAATATTTTCCAGAAGTGAAACAGTGAGTCTAACTGGAAAAAAATGTGGAAACATTTAGTTAGAACAGTAGGGCAAGGTATTAAAGAGCCTTTTAAGGGGTTAACTCTGAAGGAAAATATGCAAATAACTGGGTCTTTAAACATGTTTTTAATTACGATTCCAGGATAAAAGTCAGGTATTCTATGGCACCCCTGTGCTTCTCCTGAAAACGCCTTTCTTGCAGAGCGATGCCTCCAACATTCACGTCACCGTGAAGACCCAGCCTGACGACCGAGGATACTTCAGAGGAACATTTGCCAGGTCCCCGATGACTTCTTCCCTGTACACTGAGGAAGGCTACGGTCATGTGGCTTCTTCAACATTCACTGGCAAGATTCAACCCACAAACTTGGGTAGAGACACACGGTTTTCATCTTAAGAGTCAAAAGTCATTCACGCCAACATCTTTTCCTAGTTCTTATGAATTTCAAGAGTTTCATGAAATCTGTTTTACTGACTTCATTTTGATTTCGGTTTTCAGCTTTCCATGGCTCTGTTTTCAATGCATGTATCTCACTGGGAGCAAGCCTATGTTAGCTGTAGTACACAATTTCTCCCTGTGTTCTTGGCATATGTCATCCTATTGAAAATGAATTTCACAAGGACCAAGGTTTGACTTGAAAATGAATTTCACAAGGTTTCACTTGAATAAGGGTGAGTGGGAAAGAAAATGAAAAGCACAACGTACAGTAACTTTCCAACCATCATTAATTCAACACATGTTTGTTGAGTGCCTAGTATGTGCCAGGCACTGTTCCATGTACTGAGGATTCTTCAATGAATGGAACAGACAAAAACTGCGGCCCTCATGGAGCTGCCATTCTAGTAGACTCTGCACCATGTCCCGCTACACCTGAGGAACGACTCTCTGCGCCCCCGATCCAAAGGCCAAAAGTTACATCAGCAAAGTGGTATATAGGGCAGCCATGGCACCAAATCCTCGCCGAAGGCAGGCAGGAATATAAAGCCCTCCCTGGAGTGAAAACTGGGGATTCTGGTTATTGGAGTGATGGCCAGAGCTGAGGCTAGACTAAAAGAGCAGACAGATGTATGCTATGGACAGAATTATGTCCCCACCTATTTGGAGCCAGGAAGTAATGAAGGTTAAAGGAGGTCATAAGGGTGGGGCCCTGATTCTATAGGAGACACCAGAGATCTTGCTCACCCTTTCTCTGCCATGTGAGGACACAGCCAGAAGGTGGCCATCCGCAAGCCGGGAAGAGAGCCTTCACCAGGAACCAACTCAGCCAGCACCTTGATCTTGGACTTCCCAGCCTCAGACTATGAGAAATAATTTTTTGTTGTTTAAGTCACTCAGTCGACGGTATTTTGTTATGGCAGCCTGAGCTGACTATGATAATGTAATACACCTCCATCACTGAGAGACTTTCCAGTAACACTGCAGGGAGCTTGAGTTACAAAAAACACATTTAGGAAGATGCCATCCCACGCAGCAAGCAACAGATGAATTCTGGATTTGGCTTTTGATATCCCCGTTCAAATACTGCTACAAAACTATGAGATGAGGTTAGCTTAACAGCATTTCTAACAATGACACTGAAGGCTCTCCTGAGAGCTAACCTCTACTTCAGATATCCTCCACCAACCAAAAAACATTCGTGGTTCTCTGAACCCTCCCTAGCTTGCTTTATCTTAAGAGAGAGAAAAAGGCATTAAGAGAAATTAAACTAGTATTTTGCTACTTACCAGGCAGAACTAACTGCTTTCTCTGGACTGTGGTTCTAACACCTATTTAGGTTACAGAGCATTTTATGCTAAAAGAGTCTCTGCAGAATATCCTAAAATAGCGATATACTGAATTCTACCACGTCAACTAGGAAAAACGTCACTAACTGAAAATATAACAAGGTCCCAAGTATATAAGGCTCCACATTCAAAGAGTAACAAAACAACCTTCAGAACACTGCATTTCCGAAATTTTCAGCTACCAGTTGTTTGTTGTTTATCTGTTTTGTTTTACTAGCATTCTGCAGCAAACAACAAAACACCAAAGTTTAGGAAAGTTTTACAGGGCAAAAAACCTTTAGATTGAGAACATTTTATCTTCTCTTTTTGAACTAATTAGAAGGAGACTGCCAACGTTAAGGTCCCGCTATGGAACTCAGTTTGAGAACCATTGTTATATCTGCATCTATAAAACATCTGGGCCAAGGAATCTTGTTGACCAGTCCCAAGGCCTAAGAGTCACGCTGATACTCAGATCGGGCAGAAACTTCTCAGACTCAAAGCCAGAAAAGACAACCCGGTGAACCCAAAGGGCTGGTTTCCCATGGCTCCAACTTACAATTCGTCTTGTATGTTGTCTGTGAGTTTGAAGAGCCGCTCCTGCCCTTCGGCCTGGCTCTCAGAATAGCGGGGAAGCAGGCCCTGGGGCCCTGCGCAGCACCGTGGTTTCCGTACCCTCTGGGCTCGGGTCCTAGGTGGGGAAATGGACAAAAAGCAAAGAGGTTAAGGGTTAAACGTCAAAATGATTTCCCTTCCTGCCTCGTCTGAGATAAAAACACCACTTAATACAGGACATACTCTAAATCTGGTGACCGGAACTAAACTACCTTTAGCGCCACCCGTGAATGCGCTAGAAGAAAGTGGTCAAAGGCCCCAATTCTGAACAAGACCCTCACCGCTGCCATTTTCTAGCTATGTGATCATGGACAAGGCAGTTAACTTCTTCAACGCTCAGTTCCAGTTCTCTCTGTAAAACAGGATGATGACACCTACCTCACAGGACTGCCGTGAAGATCAAACAAAATCATGCCCATCAAGCCCATGTTTGACAGAATGTAGGCTATCCACTAACAGTGGCTCTTGTTATTGTTATTATTACTGGACTTCCACTTGGTCACACTCTATTTTTCTAGGAATCTCTTCAGGAGAGGCACCTCTGGACTTGTAAAGGGTCAGGAAGAAGAGTGAGAGGCTTTGGGCATGAGTCAGAACACACCAAGCTTCTCAGCTTCTTCTAGGATGAGCTCAGCTGCCTGGGTGTAGGGTGAGGGACACAGGGATCACGGGAGGGAGAGGAAAGGCTCCACGGACTGGTCCCAGGCCACAGCCTGGGATTCTGCAGCGGCTCTCACTCATGGCCCTCAGCTGTCCGTTGCCCAAAGGAATCTGCTTTGCTATGGCTTTCAGGGTAGGCTGATGTTGTCTTTTTCCACAAACCATATACAGGGTAATTGATAAGTACTTTTTGGTGTTTTCCTAGAAACAGGAGTCCATATTTGTTTTGGAAAGGCTGTGCATATTTCAGATGACTGATAAGAGTGTGCCTGGTCTGTCCTCGGCCTTGTACTTGGTGTACTTTTCATTATTTGTTCCTGGATTCCACTGAAGCAAAACACCCCTCTCTAGACATACCTACAAGCGAGGCCTAGGCTTACACACTGAATCAGCACTCCAGGGTCGTGTGCTAACAGCAGTGGAAAGACTTACTTGCAAGGGCAGAGAAGTGCCTGGTGGGTGAATCAGGGTAAAGATATGGACAGAAAGAGTCAGCGGGTTAGCTGCAAACCTGGGACGACGCAAAGCCCTCCTGGGCCCATGTCAACACTCCGCCTATCAGGCCACACTGCCTCAAGTCCCAGACCTGGGTAATGCTTGATATGGGCTGGAAAACCAGACACCCAGTGATAATGTTGTAAAAGTTCAGTAATAAGGATGCCCCAAGTACTACTAATTGTGTTCTCCAAGTGAGACTAAAAAGAAGTTTCGACCATCTGCACCAAGGGAATGGGCAAACAACCCAATTTTATTGATATGATATCAATATATTCACATATGCCTGCTGGGCACAGTCTCAATTCCTTATTCAGGACTGAGGCCCACTGCTGGCTGTTTAGATCCCAACTACTGGTTGAAAATACGGAGGGCAGTGTAGAGAGCCGCTCACAGGGTTCACCCCTCATAGGGAAGCTTGACAACTGCTGGTGTAAGGATGCTGGCAAAACACTGTGAGTGAGAGAAGCCCAGCGGAAGGAGCGTGGTGTACTTTTCCAGGTAGTTGAGTCCTGTTCTCATCTCCTTGCCCAGCGAAACATCGACTGTCATTTCAAACACTGTCCAGGACAGGCTAAAAAAGTATCTTTTCCCCAAGGCACCCCTGAAGCTCCTGAAAGAGGCCCGGGCACTGTGGCAGAAGCCCAAAGGCCCCAGGAAGATGTGGCAGGCCTGCTCCTCCTCGTCTTTCAGTGTAATGTTTCATCCCGACTCCCCGATCTACTGGGAGGTTCGGAGGCTCAACTTCCACATGCATCCCAAGTCTCGCTCTTTCTCCATCTCTCTCATAACTGACAAATTATCTCTGGATTTGTAACGGATTGTTACTATAGTCTTATAATTTATTCTTCCTGTTTCCACTCCTGTCCATTCTCCTCACAGGAACGAGAAGGACCCTTTCAAAAACAAGTCAGATTCGGTCATGTGCTCCAAACACATTTGCTTCACATCCCACGTAGATAAAATACTTGCTTATCTGCCTCCCCAAATGGCTGCAAACTATCTTCCCATTTCCAAGGTCCTCCATTCGTGATCAACCACACACCGAGGGAAGGTTGGATACAGTGTTCAGATCCTGTTGCTTGGAGGAGCTCAGCGCGGCATTCAAGGCTCGCTGTTCACACAGATACAGGAGAGCAAGCGAGCTCAACTTTGCCGCAGGAGGAAACGAGGTCTCTCTTGTGGTCTTATAAATACAGGGAATACTTCTAGAAGGGGTGATTTAGACATACTGTCACTAGAAACAGAGAGCTGGATTAAAGGAATTCTTCCCATAATCCCCTACTTCCTTGTCATTGTTGGAATCCGAAAAACTATTCTTTCTTCTCCAAAACTCAACTGAAATGTTAAATTCTGAGGTCCAAGTTGAGAGGCTGGGGAGCGTGTGGGTTAAAACCATTTGTACGTGAACAAATTTAGTCCCAGACTTAAGGCAGCAGAAAGCTTAACGTGATATTCTTCAGTGCAGGCCACTGTGTGATGGGACAGTTTTCTTCATATACTGACGACGGCACTGAAAATTCAAGTAGCCCTCTGAAACCAGTGTGGCTGCATGTGGTGGTGATCCTAACTTTCTTCACTCTGGGATTCAGTAGTACAATGTTGGCACCTGAAAAACAGCTGTTAAGTGACTGTTCTTAAGTCACTTTCATGTATGTTCCAGTGTGCCTATGAGCATTTGGAAGGAAAGGGACTCGATTCGTTTTTGTTGTAAACTGGACTTTAGGACTAGATGCATCATTATCCTCCGTTTAGGGCCCACTATCATCACTGGCCTTTTATCTATTTTAAATGATATAATAAACATCTTTGCAACCACTATCCCTAGCACGAAAACCCCATTGTTTGACCATAACTCGAATCCTATCTGTGTGGTCCTCTGCTGCCCCCTCCCCCTCCCTGTTCCTCTTTCTCCTTCCTCTTCTATCTGAGATAGCCACTACTCTGAATCTTGTACTCATCGTTCCTTTCCTTTCCTTTTCTTCTGCACGTAGTCTTATCACATTTCAAAGTATGTTCTGGTATAGCAGTCCTGTTACCTTCTCTGGTTTTCGTTGTTTTGGGCTTCTGGAAAAGGATGGCACTGCCTTTTTATGCTGTGGGACTAACTTCTTCCTCCTTGAAGTCATATTGCTAAGATTCAATCATTCTTTTGTGTGCAGCTACAATTCATTAATTGTACCGGCCTATAATTATTCCACTGTATGAATATACCATCATTCAGCCAGCTTCCCGTTGATGGCACACGGATCATTTCCAGGCTTTGCTATTACAAACGATGCTGCTGTGTACATTCCTGTGCCTGTCTCCTGGTGACCCTGGCCAAGAGTTTCTTTGGATATATATCTAGGAGGTGTTTGCTGGACACACACACAGGGCATGAATGTTCGCCTAACAAGATAACTCAAGTTGTTTTCAGAGAGGCTGACCCAGTTTACACCCCCACCAACAACGCACTTCAGAGAGCCTGGTAAACGAGATACCTCCCAACACTTGGCACTGTCCAGGACACAGCCACCGGCCATGCGTAGCTACTAACACTTGAAATGTGGCCAGTGTGACTAAGGAACTGGATTTAAATTTTTTCATTTAAATTAACTCAAGTTTAAATTGTGTTTTAGATAGCACTGGTCTAGCCCCTTAAATTTTTGCTACTTGAATGGGTATAAAATAGCGTCCTGTCTTCTCACGCCCACCTTCCCCTTTCAACCTACGGCATGATGGGAGCCCATTAAAGAAGTGGCGCAGACGCGGAGCCTGCTCCCAGGCACCAGAGCAGCAAGATCAGCTTCCACGCCACCCTGCCCGTCACTGCCGGGCCGTCCTCTCAAGACCATCCTCTGGCTTCCTCTGGTTGCCTTGCTCCTTCTCTCACGATCACCTTCACTGTCAAGACCTGCTGCCTCTTGGGCAGGGTCTTGGGACCACCATCCTGGGGATAACGCATCATTAAACAAGAGGTGGCAAAACTCCACCCGCTCACCTCTCGTTAGCTGACAGCGTCTCTCACTAACACTCAACACAAAAGAGAGTTTACAGCCGAGTCTGCTTAGTGCATATGCAGCAACTGTGCCTCCACAAACCTTTGTTTAGCCGAAGGGCTGCGGTGCACTTAATTGCTGCCAGCTGGGGGTCTGTCGGCCATTTTAAGCCCTCAGCTGCTGCGGTTTAGAAATTTCACAGCGTACGGAAAGAAGCAGGCCTTCCAGTCAACCAGCTAATCCAAAATGTCAGCACCAAACGAACTTGGGCTTTGAACTCCATGAAAATGTCAGGGAGTTGGCTGTGCAGCATGGACGACTCTCCCCCCGGGGGAAGGGGCTGCTGATACAGTGGCTGATACACTGCAGATACCCACCCAGTGGGAGAGATCAATACAGAGCAAGTTTGCATCTGGCCACTGCTATCTGACATACACTGGAGCCAAAGCCAAAGATCAGAGTAATGAAAACAATCCCTGCCATTTTCTTGAAGCAACAGTAAATCCAAACAAGGTGACACAGGGAGGTCTAACCAATTCCATTCTCTTGGTTGATCCTGCCTTTCAGCCTGAGGGTCAACAGTTGGCCAGCTATTATTTGTTCTTTGCTTCCATAATGAGTAACTATGTCATAGTTCTATTAGTTGAAGACAGATGTTGTACACACATACACATAGCCCTGTACGGCTTGAGTTAAGATATTAGTCGGTTGAGGAATCTGTCGTGGCCAATGTCTGTCAACCAAGCGAAGTTCAAAAATAATCAGTAAATGAGGAGAAAGTGCGTGTGTCAAACATGTGACTTCCTAGCTTAACAGAATGTTTATTCAGCTGATGACTGCCATCTTCCTTAGGGGCTGTGTGTGCTCACCCCAACAAAGTGATGGGTCGTTCTTGCATTTACTTTACGTGTGTGTCCGAGACTTTTGTTTTAATTAAATATTTAACCTATATATACTGTGCTGGACTGAGCACAAATAATTAGGCTGAGAAGGTCAACCCAGACTATCTCTCTAAATACTACCTGCTGATGAATGACAGCTACGAGACACAGCAAGCCCCCTACATACGAAACGTCAAGTTGCGAACTTTCAAAGATGCGAACGTGCGTTCCATCAACATCAGGCGTGAGTGAAACTGCAGCTTGCCCTCCGTCTCCCATTGCTGACGATCCTTCAGCTCTGCCATCTCCCACCTCCTCTCCCTCCTCCAGTCAGTCACTCTTCTTGCCTGTTCACTCGATGCCAGCCCCTGGATGCCAGCTGTTGTACTGTACTACCGTACTTCTCAAGGTACTGTACTGTAAGACTAAAAATGTTTTATTTTTTTGTGTTTCTTTTTTATGTACGATAGCGTGAAAAGTATTATAAACCTATTACAGTACAGTACTGTATAGCCAGCCGACTGTGTTAGTTGGGTACCTAGGCTGACTTTGTTGGACTTAAGAACAAATTGGGCTTACGAACGTGCTCTCAAAGCGGAATTCGTTCGTATGTAGGGGACTTACTGTACCGGAATTCTTGACGGAATGGTTCAGTCAAACATTTGTCAGTTCTCTAAAAGGAACTCAACAGTCTCTCGCAACAGCACTCTCTGCACTGGAGTGTATGAACTGGTTAAAGCTTCCTCTGATACCCACAGCACTGCAGCGTCTGGACGATCACCAGGCCTGCCATGCCACGGGTGACATCTGACCTCTGACCTGTAGCCCTCTCCTCACGACTGCATCCACTTCCAAAGACTAAGTGGAAAAGCACTTCTTCTCCACTAACACATTTCACTCCTTTCAGTGCAAACTGCAATCAGAGAAGACTACTAGAGGATGGAAACCTCTGAAGTCAGGCTCAGTTCACAAGAGAAACTCTTCCCCATAGTTGCGTGACAAACAGAATGCCACTTTCTAGAACCTGCTCAGAGGTAGTATTCCACCCATAGGAATTCTAGACAGAATGCCACTTTCTAGAACCTGCTCAGGGGTAGTATTCCACCCACAGGTTTAGTGATAACCTCTGAGCTCTGGCTACGTTAAATCTTGAACCAAGAAAATCGGACCAAATGTCCAACGACAATTTGGATTTTGAACACATGAAAAAAAAAAAAAGGTTGGGCAGGAAGCAACCCTCTGTCAGTAGAGGTAAATGAATTACTAACTGAGCCTCGGGACTGGCCTCTGCCTGCCTCTGCCCCCACGCCCACCCCATTTAATGAACTCTTCCTGAGCACAGGCCGCAGCTAGGCCTTTAGGAAGACAGAGATGAATGGAGTTTCCAGGGAGCTTCCTGGAGCCTAATGGAGGAGGAACAGAAACGCAACTGTAATGCAGCAGGGGAGCCCTAGGATAGAGGGAGTGTAATACGACGGCTGGGTTTGAATCCCACTTCCACCGTTTACAAATTGTGACCTACGGCCAGTTGTGTAAACCTCTTGGGAGCCTTGGTTTCCTCATCTATAAAATGGGGATTCTAATGGGGTTGTGGTGAGGAGTCAGTCAGTATGTGTACAGTGTTTAACAGTGTAACAGTGCCTGGTACATAATAAGCGCTCGATAAAATGCTACTGATCATGATGACGACAACGATGATGATGTATCTGCAGAGGATGCCATGGGTGCCCGAGAGGGGCCCTAACCTAGCTTAGCCTCGGCGGCTGAAACCCAAGGTGGGCTAGGATCCAACATCCAATCTTTCCCTCTTAGTCTTCTTATTGGGGAAACTGCTTCAAACTGAAATATTCCCCTTTCCCTTATGCTTCCTTGTTAACATTCTACTTACCTCTCCCTAGAGTTCTGAAGCCATGCGTGTAACAACACATAAGATCCCATATTGTATTGTTGCCACTGAAAATGTGGGAAAGATGTTGATCCGTGAAACCGTTAGAAATTATATTATTATTGCTGTTAAGCTTTTAGTGATTTGACATCCTGCAGTGGGGAGGACATTTCCTGGGCTGGGCTTTCTCCACAGTGGGATTCACACCTGACTTGTTTATAGGGGTCAAGGCTTCCTATAACCTAACACATGTTTGGGGGACCCCATGACATTGCAACTGCGACAGCTCGTAGGACTAATGCCAACAGATATGCCTATTGGGATTTAAACTCTAAGAACAAGACTAATTCAGAGCTTTTTTTTCCTAGTCAACTAACTGCCTCAGGGGTGAGACTACCTGCTCATGAAGCTGGGGGGAGGGGTAAGGCAGACTCGCTTCATAACGAATTCCAATCTAGTGGATAATATCATACTGAGATTATAGTCTGAGAGCCTTGGATTTCCTAAAACAACTAACTTTTGCATGCATTCTGGGTTTGCTTTGCTTTTTCAAAAAGTAGTTGACAACTTATTAGGTGGTTTGCAACTTTCAACATCACTACAAAACCAAGGCATTTAAAAACGTAAGCTTCATTTATGTTCTAAGCGCAACATTCTGATTCAGAGTATGGTGCTTTATAGGAATCTCTCAAACCATGGTCAGTTTCCCTACTAACCTGTCACCTCTAATGCCAATCCTAAGATGTTTCACATGGGCCAAAATACACAGTTCCTGGTAAACTTATTTTGTAGCTGTTAAGTGCAAATGCTAATGCTAACAAGCTGATTAAATTAAACAAGCCATATTATTTTCAGATTGATTTCCAGCAAATAATTACATAATCTCTTTCTTTATATGATCTACCTTCTCCCAAAAGTTGATCCCTTTTAAGAGAGGGATGAAATTTAGGAGCATGGTGGTGTAGGGAAGAACACAAATCTTTGGAAAAAGACAATCAAACTTGAATTCCTGTCCTGTCACTCATTAGCTGAGTGATCCTGAAGAAGTTACTGGATTTCTCTCAGCCTCAGTTTCCTTATCAATAAATGGGAATATAATACTTACTTGGTTAATAATGTTGAGATAATATATGAAAAGTGCACAGTACAGTGCCTGGCACATGGTAGGTAGGTACTCATAAAAGTTTTCTCCCTCTCTCCTACCCTTATTCTGAATTACTGGGTGTCAAGTCAATTTAAAATACCAAAACACATAACTTTTAAAACTCAGATTTAAAATTTTTCGCCTGACAGCACACTATGGGAAACATGGTTTACTGGATATGTAAGGATAATTCATAAGGGGTACATCAAATGTTTGGTTATATAGGTGTTTTCTACAGGAACTACTGCCTAAGTGTTTCCTCACCTGACTTACTCCATTCACGTCTCATTTGCTTAAAGAACTTTTTAAAAGAGCTAAGAGCTAATCAATTTGTTGAGCAGCTCAACAAATTATACCAAATGTCAAATTCTTAGAATTGGAATGAACAGAGTTTTAGAATATCGCCATTAATAGAAGCTATCATAACAGAGGTTTTTAGGGATAGAACACTGTCTCTAAATGAAGTCTGCAAGATCACCTGAATACATCCAACCCCTGAAAATGGAACGGGCCTGACTGAGGGGGGGTGGGGGGCGGTGTGGGCTGTGTCCTTAGCATCCCCCCAGCCCCCGGGCTCCACACTCTGTTGCGTGAAGGGCCTCCCTCCCTCGTGACCAAAGCCAAGCAGGTCTGGGTGCTGCAGCCCTCTGAGGACCTACTTTGTGATTTGTGTGCTTTTTCAAGACCACCTATTCATTCAGGCCGGAAGTTTTATACAACCGTTTACTATCTAACAGAGAGTATTGGTGGAGGTGAGGTGGAAGAGGAGAAAGAGGGAACAGCAGAAGATGCTTCAAAGGCGGATGAGGCGGGACTTCCCTGGTGGTCCAGTGGGTAAGACTCCGCGCTCCCATTACAGGGGGCCCGGGTTCGATCCCTGGTCCGGGAACAAGATCCCGCATGCATGCAGCAACTAAGAGTTTGCATGCCGCAACTAAGAAGGCCGCATGCCACAAGGAACACCCGGTGCAGTCAAAACAAACAAACAAACAAAAAACGGATGAGGACACTGAAGATTAGCAACTGCCACGAGAATGAAAGTTCACATACAGTTGCCTCACTCACAGGGATAAACAGGGTCTGTTTCAGCCCTGAGGTTAGACTTGAGGCGGTCGAGGGAGAAACTGAGACCCTGGAAGGGTAGCGGAGCCAGCCAGCCGGTGACACAGCACACACCCTTTCTCCAGGCACCAACCTTTCCCAGGGAGGGGCCTCGTGTTCTGAATAAGCCGTGGCCTGGAGAGTGTGACGGGAGTTGAATGGAAGCCCTGTGGAGCCAGAGCTTTCTGTCTCTTCCATGCATCACCGTACCCCAGCTCAATACACAGATGCTAAACGACCAGACCGAAGGCCACAAGCCTGTGCAGGACCGGCGGCAGGGGAGCCAGAGCTGCTGCTTCTGAGGCCGAGGCTGGAGAAGGGGCCGTCCGTCGGGGAACTCCTCCTCGAGACCCAATCGGGGAAGGGCAGGGAGTTGGTAACAACCCAGAAACCCCTGGGGCATAGGAATGCTGATCATTCCCTCGTGGACGGACACTAGAAAGTTATTGACCTGGGTCATGTTCTCCCGAGGGGGCAACTGGACAGCTGCCCGTTGGCCTCGGGGGACCATGCAACATCTGCGCTTTTCCAGGAAGGAAAAGAGCAGCAGGGCCTGGAACTCTGGAAACGGCTCAGGGGCCTGGCTCCCTACGGACGGTCCAGTCCGGTGTTGACACTCAGCACTTAAGCAACTCAGAACCTTCTGACCAAGGCGATCGATTCTCTGCACTAGCTCAAATTCCAAGGAGAACTTCCCCAAAGGATTTTTACTGTATGGCTTTCATTATTTCCGTCCCAAGTTTTAGGTTCTTTCGGCCTAGAAACATATAGGAATCAACAAATCACCTACTCCTCCTCATCTTCCTTCTGGCCAGCTGGTGCTTTTTTATTGTTTGTCCTCGAATTTAACCTGTGGCTGAGCTTTCTCAGAAGCCAAGGCCACCTCTAGGCAAATCTGCCCTCTGCAAACAACAGATGACACCTTCCCTTTCAACTTGGGTCCAACTGGCTCTGGCCCAGCGTTCCAATGCCCTCAGGACTATCTTGGATTTCTCGGGCAAAAGAAGAGACTTCTCTTTGTTCCGGCTCTTGCCACAGTGCCTGAGTATAAAGCCAGGGCAGGAATAAAGCAAGGGGAACATCCATGTGTCCGAATGGGGATTAGGTTCAATGGTGTCCTTTCTCTTTGGACAGGAAGGAAACAGAACACAAGCTGGCAGCTAAGTGATACCCTTCGGTGCCTCGATAACGGGTACGTTTCTGCCTGGTGCCATGACGTTCAACCTGGTGACAAAAGATTATTCTTTATTTGTTGATAAGAAGGTCAAGCTGCCTTATAATTAAGTGCCGCCGGTGTGAACATGAATGGGACTGACTGCCACAGTCCATCAACCCTTGGCAAACTGGTTTGTTTGGTCTGGACAGCAAACGACATTCCACACTACTGGAATTTTTTTCTCCCAGATCCCCTGCGGCCCCATCACCACCCCCCCCCCGCCCCAAACCTTTTTTTAAAAATTACAATCTGTTCTACTGTCTCAAGTTACATTCTGTAAATAATAAGCAACACTGATGAAATGCAAAAAGCTGAAAATTTGTAAAGCAGAAAGATCTGCAGCATGTTCCACATCTGTGTCACATTAAACACGCGCTCAACAGATTTGCTGATTCCTGTCTAATCAGCACACGAGGCTGACGTGGGCCAGAAGGGCCCTCATGCCACATGCCACATGCCACAGCAGGGCTGCGGGCCACCGGGGGGAGGCAAGGAGGGACAGAAGCTGGCCTCCTGAGGTGGAGAGGCCAAGCCCACAATGCAGGCAACACTTGGCTGCCAGCCTGCTTCAGTTTGGGTACATGTGCGTCGCAGACTGGTGGGTCACAGCTGTGGTTAGGTCATGGGAGAACAACTGCTCAGAACCCTTCTTCCCAGTCGTCAATGTTGGTGAAGCTGGGCCCACGGCGGTTCAACTAAATAACATGTTTTAATGATAAAATGTCTCATTTGAAGGAGTTGGCTTCCTATACGTTAAAATGACTACAAAATAAAAATAGAACAGAAGGAAACCAATTAAAGTCCATTTGGGAAAATGCTTAGAGGCTACTAGAGATGTTAGTTGCTCTGCCAGGCAAAATTTGATCCCGTCTTTTATTTCTTCCAAGCATTTTACACGCACATACATACGTGCACATCTGTATGCATGCGTGCAGGCACTCATGCTACCATTAAGAAAAACTGGCAGAGCATAAGAAGAAATCGGCACGTTTTAAACTTGTGGCATCATTCTGAGTCCCCGAATGATTACAAGGCTCCGTGCTGGGAAAAAAACCACATTCAGACTCAACAAAGAGTCTTTAAGCAGAAGAGCACGTGAACCTCTAAGGATACTCTTTGGAAAAACAGCAGACTGCCACCGCCACTCGCTCTCTGACCTCTGCATTTTCCCACCAACCTTAGGTGACAAGATACCAGGACTAAGAGTGCTGGGTCACCAGGGTCCACAGTTTGTCTCCATAGCTGCATTTATTGAGTGTTGACTCTAAGCTTCACAACATTCTTATAAGGATGTGTTTTATTAGTATTCCATTTCGCAGAGGAGAAAACCATGCCTCAGAGAGATTATGAAGTTTGTCCAAGGCCACTCAGCTGGTTAAGTGGCAAAATCAAACTTGATCTTGGGTCTTTATGGACACAGTAAACTTCTTATCAGCATGACTGTTGATAAAACTCTCTATAATACATACTCTGAGTTCATCACTGTGTTGAAAGCATTCTGAAGATCCTGGAGGGATACCAAAGAAGGCAATAACATGATCTCAAGAAGCTTACAATCCAGCTGGGAAGATAAGGTGTTCTTACCTAGACCACGTCTCAGTGATGGGAGAACTAAGGAGGCCTGGCCCTACACACTAAGAGGGCAGGATGGGCTTCCTGGGAAGGCCTGGCTTCAAGCAGGGCCCTGCCTAAAGGCAGAGCAAGATTTTTATTAATACAACAATGTACAGCATCAGTACTAACCTGCCAAATTTTACCATAGGAACGGGTAGTAAGTAAATACGAAGAAACAGGAGGAGACAAATAAGATAAAAGCCAGTTAACAGACCACACCACATACAATCTAAAAACATCTGATTGAAGCCTCATTCTTAACGCTAAAGCAATGAAACGAAGAACAGCAAGCAGTGTCAGCTCTCCTTTTATAGTCATGATGCAGACTTTAACTTCATGAATGGAATTCACCAAGTGACTAATCTAAATTACATAAATATTTGGAAGAAAGATATGTACCAATGTGGACGAGAAACTGATAAAATGACAACTACTGGAAGGGTAGGACCAAGACAGGATGCAAATAAACAAAAACAAGCACACTAAAAAGGAAGACAAACTCTAACCTCGAGGGTTTAAAAAGGATTGGGGTGAAGAATATGCGAAGATAATTCACAAAGGAAGAACTCCAAGTGGCCAAATGAAATATGAAAAGATGATGCAACACTCCTAGTTATGGAAGAAATGCAAGTAGTAGCACTGAAACATTCCCTCTCAGGTCGGCAGAGACTTAAAAGAGTAATAACGCCTTGCTCTTAGTACAGTATCTACTTCATAAAATTCTTGACGGAATTCTGAATGAATGAATAGCCAGAGCTGGTGGAGGGTTGGAGAAATGGGCCTTCTCAAGCACACAGAGTGGGAGTACAAATTGTCTCAACTTCCTAGAAGGCAATTTCTAATGTGTTTCAAAACAGAAAGCGCGTTTACCCCTTACCCAGGAATTCTACTTTTAGAAATTTACCCTAAAGAGAGAATTATACACATGTGGAAAGATATATGTAAAAGATGCTTATGATAGCAAAAATTTGGAAACATCCCTCAATAAAGGACTAGCTAAGGATATTGCTGTATATGTGCAATTTACTATTACATAAGTGTTAAAAATGATTTACTAATATTACGTAATGTTAAAAATAATTCACTGCTTAGGCATCGATAGCTGTGCCTATATGATTCACCTGAAGTCTTATATACATATGTATTTGTGCACGTGTGTGTGCGCACACATATATACACACATACCGAGATATCTGGCAGGGTTGCCATTATCAGCCTTTTGGTGATTGTTAATGGCCAATGGGATTGAGTTCTTTTCTATTTTCTTTTTAAAAATAGGAATAATAGTACCAATCTCACTGACTTGCTGCAAGAATTAAAGAGATAACTCGTGCAAGGTTCTCGGAACAGTGTCTATACACTGTGAGTGCTCACATACTGTTTGGATTTTCAGAACAGTTCACGTTTGTACACATCTTTAAACTCACACGACAGAACTACTTTTTAAAAAGACGATTCAGGGAAGAGTCAGGCACGAACACCAAAATGTCTAAAGCGCACTTAAGAAGCAAAGCATGAGTACAAATTTCTATGATCGCATACTGTAGGACAAGCACAGGCTGGGTGCAGACTAGGAAAGAAGGAGTGAGAATGGCCAGGCTTCGTCTGAAATGGCTTTCTTCTGGGTAAGCGGTGGTCTGAGTGAAGATTTCCCCAGGGGAAAGGCCATGACTCGATCATTACTATTACTTCTCCCGGGACCGGGAGGCACGGCTCCACGCTATACTGGATGGTGGCGGGGGTGGGCAGGGGGGCCGGGGGGAATGGATGTTCCTTTGTTAACCTGAGGGTCCCCTGCAGGCAGCCTCCTTCCCGGCCCATCTAACTTACTTTTCCAGCACTGTCTTGCTTTCTGAACCTGAAGAGCAGGAGAGAGGGCTCCCCTTGCTTGTGGTAACTGGCCAGCTCGGAGCAATGAGTGGGAGGGGAGAAGGGGGAGGCAGGGCCAAAATGGACCCAGGTGCTCACAGCACTTACCCTAAAGAGCCCCGGGAGGCAAGACACCAACTGCAAAAGGGGTACTCCAAGAATGGGTAAAAGCAAAAGCACTCTGCCTCCCAGCTTGCCCGAAATCCCCTTCCTGCTAACGCAGGGAGAGAGAACATCTGGACCTGGTTGTGAGGCTCTCCAGCTGCAGAGCCCCCAGAGTGAAGTTCGTGTTTCACTGGAAATTGCATTTCAGGGGCTTACAGACTGTCCTTTCTGATTCTCATCAGGGTGAAGTACAACCTAGAAGACAAGCTGGTTCAGAGACCAAATCAGCTTTGCTTTGAAATGTTCTCCTCTCCCTATCCCCCTTTAAAAGCAGACTTAATGGTCCAGGTGGTGAGAAATCAAAAAATGAAAGAAGGAAGAGGACTTGGGGTCATCTCAGGTGCATTTCTGGGCCTTCGTAAAAATCAGACTCATGCCCCGGGTCAGAGCCGGCACCAAACCTTCAGAGCACTTGTTCTCCTAGGAAACAAGAGCCAATGAGACTGAGTCCACGTGAGTCATTGGACTGGGGCTTTCCTCTCTACAGGACTAGAAAAAAACGTGGATTCAAAACGTGTGAGAACTTGCTGAGAGCCAAGGAGGCAGAGGGGAAAGATGCTGGGCCCTTTCAGACAGAGGGGGCGGCAGGATACAGCCCCCCACCCCCAGCGTGGGGCCGGCCACTGCTCGCGCTCCGCCACCTGCATGCTGCAGCGGGCCTCCCCAGGCACTGGGGCACAAGCCTGCAAGCACCACAGACCAGGCAGCAGTGGGCGCCGGCCCTCCTGCCTGGGCCCCGCTGGGCCTCTGGGAAGAGCAGGTGCATCCGGGAGCCTGGCCAGTGCAGCAGAGGCCACGGCACCGCTTCCTGCCATGCTAACACAAAAACAAACACGACCCCCCTCCTCCAGCCGCTCCTGTCCGCCGAGAGGTTGTTTCTCCCTCTGAACCTGGGGGCAGGGGCAGTTAGCGAGGGCGGGCACGTGGCTTTCCAAAGAACAAGTTCCTCGGGGTGAGAGAAACAGGTAGGCCTGGGACACCCCTGATGCTGACAAAGGAGGATGAGTCACACATAAGCCAAGAGGTGACTCCTGAGCTGCTGCTTTGTGCTGCTCCCTTTCCGAAGGATGGCTCAGATGCAAGCAGCTCAGACCAGGCTTCCTTCTGCATGTTACGTAAAGTGCTGGAACTTTCTAGTGCTCTCTGTCTTACGATCTCTGCAGATAAGCATCCCTATAAATCCCACTCCGTGGATCATCTGGCCACCTCATGGCATCTTTAATCATTGGTAAACGGAACAAAAATAACTCAAAAGGGCAGCGGAATTCCTTCCTACAATTTAACCACTCACTCCCCCCAGCATTTCTCTCTCTTCACATCCCCAAACGCCAGCCACAGCATAGCTCCTTGATGCCGAATGAGCTCAAAGAGAACCCCAAAATAGGTGCCCCATTAAAAGACACCCAGTACTACCAAGGTCCTCTAAACTTTGGGTTTAGCAATCATTTCATGGAGTCCAAACCATGGAGTTAGCTCCATCCAGGGACTACCAGAGCCTATTTCTAGGATTTTAAAGCACCTGGACTATGGAAGCCTAACTAGATAGACTCCAGCAATCTCAGAAGTGGCCAGCCCTTCAGTCTCTTCTACCTCTAGAACTCTTTTTGCAGCACCCCACAGCACCAAAATAAACAGAAGTTATCCTTGGCCACCAAAAGAAGGTTATAGCGTGCTGAGCACATACTTGGACATTCTCTTCTCCTTCCAAGGCTTCCTATACTGTGTCCCAATCAGAGTTCCCAGGCCACCAGCTGGTGAAGATGGCCTTGGCTGGATGGCAGAGCAAAGACAAGCTGGAACCCGCATGTGTGACTGCTATTTTGTGAAAGTAGAGATTCTGAATTTGGAAGGATCATCATTTGGGGCGGGGCTGAGATACAGAAGAGAGGGCCAGGGACGGCACAGCTCCTGGACACAACGCTTGGCGGCCTGATTCTCCAGGCACACACCGTCTGCCACCTCTGGGTTAGGCCGGTAGGGGTGAGAGTCTGTGATAAGCACCCTTCAGGCTGCGAGGTCTAGGGTTTATAGCACTTCCCCCGCTAACTGCCATAGCGTCTTTCCCCAAATATTCTGGGTCATAGGCAGATATCCAATTCCCACCCTCCACGTTCAAGAATCATAAAGGGGGCTTCCCTGGTGGCGCAGTGGTTAAAAATCCGCCAGCCAATGCAGGGGACACGGGTTTGATCCCTGGTCCAGGAAGATCCCACGTGCTGCGGAGCAACTAAGCTCATGTGCCACAACTACTGAGCCTGCGCTCTAGAGCCCGCAAGCCACAACTACCGAGCTCGCATGCCGCAACTACTGAAGCCCACGCGCCTAGAGCCTGTGCTCTGCAACAAGAGAAGCCACCGCAAATGAGAAGCCCACGCACCGCAACGCAGAGTAGCCCCCGCTCAGAGCAACTAGAGAAGGTCCGCGCACAGCGACACAGACCCAACACAGTCAAAAAAAAGGAATCAAAAGGAAGTGGATCTGAGAGACCGGGTAAGAGGCCTCAGGTTTAAAGCATGGAGGCTTTTGATGGAAGAGACCAAGAGATGATCCAGAAGTAGCACGGAAGTCAGGAGCGTGCGCTCTGCGTCCAGAACTGCCAGCATTCAAATTCTGGTTCCCTCTCTTATCACCTTTGAGATTTTAAACAAGTTATGTAACTTCTCTATGCTTCCACTTTCCCATCTGTAAAATGGGGGAAATACAGCACCCACCTCACCGAGTTATTGGAGGATCAAACAGTAATACGTGTAAAATGCTTAAAATCGTGTGTGGCCTGAGTACACATTCAAAATCTGGAGCATTGCCATCCAGGGCACGGCCATCCACCTAAGATGTCTTGTCCGTTGCAGACGAGCAGCTATCTGGAAGGACACAAATACATGTTTTGCTGGACGGCACAAAGGACAGGCAGGCTCCCAGTTTGGCCAAAGGATGCAACTGGCTGATGGCTAGGACTAAACTACTCCCTTAACCAACTTTTCTCCTCGGGTCCTCTGAAGACACACAGCCCTTTCTTTACGACTGTACTTACGCCAAAGCCTTGTCTGTCTGTCCATTTACTCGGTGCAGCATTACTGTGAGGACCAGGCTTCTCTAGGCCCTGCCCCCTGATAGAGGGGCAGCAGCCCCACAGGGCGGCCTGCCGCTGACAGTCAGCACACTGGGCTAACAGGCTTTCCATGGGACAGCCTCCCACCTGCTCTGGTTTAGCGTTTGGGCTCGGCGGTGGAAAGCCAGAAAGTGAGGCTATCGCCAGCCTTCGAGGAGGCTGGGTGGCAGGGAAGGGAAACAGAACCATCCTGAGCCTCAGCAACTCGAGGTGAACGCGCCAATGTCGGCATCCAACCACCTCTGCCACCAGCGCAGCCTCCTCGGAGACGGGTAGGTTTCCTGTTGTGTCAGCCCCGTTTCCTTCAGCAACATTATCCTGCAAACAGAGAGCTACTTTGAATACAGCACTGAGGTGTCCCGTTTCGGGCCGGGAAGGAGGGGAGGCGGCAGGCAGCTCCGTTTCGGAGGGAAGCATCGCTGTGCCTTGACCCTCTCTAGACAGCACCTCTTCCCTCTCCCCAGTCCTGGAAAGCTCTGTTGGAAGAAAAGAAACGTGCTGGCTTTCCTGTATGACCTCAGATGGGCAAGTTCTGAATGGCAGCTGGGTCTATTACATGCAGTGTGAGAGGGTTAAACAGGACAGCCTCAACTCTTTATAAACTTTTGCCCTGTGGATATGTACTCATTGGCGGCAGTACAAGACGCGAGCTGTATTACACGCCTTAACGATATGGTTCAACTGTCGGTCAGGCTTGGGCCTGGCCCTGGGCCAGACCGCAATCAATGGGACACAGAACCTCCCCCTTCAGATCATCACGAAGGCTCATATTATCTCCTTTTCGTCGTGCTGGTTAAATTTATGGAGCAGAACCCTGAAGCCGCATTCCTCGGCCTGGGCCGGCCCACGCGGCCCTCCCTCCCTTTGTTCGGTACTGTAAGCCAGCCGTGCTTTGGAGGACTGTGGGGTTGTTAGTTCAGGCACTGACTGTTTGCTCATGACTGAAATGAAAAGAGTTCAGTGGAAGGGCAAAAGGACAGCCCGAGTGTAAAACCCCATCCCAGCGGGCCCTGGGCCCCTACGTAGAGGCCCCGAGCTGCTCCTGAATGGACGATCGCACTTCGTTCTCACAAAAGCAAAATCTTCGGTCTGATCTCTGATAAACCTTCTCTGAAGCAGCAGCCAAACCCTCCTGCGGCGCCCCTCCTGGGAAACCCTGGACTCTGGGGTAGCACAGGGGGCGCGCTGGCCCCTAGTACAGCCCAGACGTCAAAAGGAGCCACAGTTCTACAGCATCTTCCAGTCTTGCCAGGTCCCACAGGGGATGGCAATGTAAACACTGACTAGTAGCTGGTCTTATTTTTAACATTAATACAGGAAAAAGTAAACGTATTTTTCAGGCCTTGGCTACAAGGGCAGGATACGGGCACGCTGTCCGTGAACGCGCGTGCGTGCGCGTGCGCACGTGCCGTGGAGGGGCGGTGTCCACCGGGGACCGGGTCCCCTGGAATCAAACAGGAGAAGGTCCCACGCGTTAGACCTGCAGAGTCTGCCCATTTGCTCTCATCCATGATCTTCAGTATCTCTGACTACTAGTGTACCAGGGTTAAACAAGCAGCCGGACAGACGGGACTTCACTTTAGTTTTGAGCGTAACCGGACAGGAGAGCAATCCTGGAGCAGCTCGTAAGGCAGCTCCTTCCAGGGGATGCCATCTGATGGCTGGAAGGTAAGTCATCCCGGCGCGGAATCCAGGCTCTCCAAGGGATGAGCTGTGAGGCCGTGGTTCATCACGTACGTCTCTTTGTGCCTCAGCCAGGCCGCCTAAAAAACGAGGCTACTGGGCTGACTTATGGGAGTCTGGGATGATCACTAGAACTCTTCTGACCAAGGTCCAAGCATAATAGAGGGAGAAGGAGTAAGAGGCACAGAGAGAACAAACCCCAAACCCAAACCAAACCAAAGACATGATGAGAGGGTCAGGTAGGAAAGCCTTTGAGGGGACTTTGTGCTTTCCTGCCAGTTTTGTCTTTTCAGCCACTGTTAGGCAACCCTACTCTAGGGCCCAAGCTTGTATAAAAATAAACCCAGAAATCCCATACCAGCAACGACAGGCACTAAGGCGTCTTCCAGTTCTGTGTAGAGGCAGACTTCTTTGATAGACTCTCTTGAAGTCAGTGGCCTATTTCGTATCACACCCTGAATCGATCTGAAGGTGAAAGTCACGCTTCCTGATTCAAGGTAACCGTGTGTTTCTGAACGGAAACTGCATTCGTGCATTTTCCTCACAATGCTTCCTTAACCACTGTGTTGATGTTTAGAGATGCGCTCATGAATTTGTCATTCCAAAGCCTCCAGCACCTTTTTTTGCAGAGGTAGGAGGTGCCATGGAATGAATGGGTCACAGAAAATTGTCTCTTGCTATCGAGAATCACTATTTGTACTGGTTTGTTAAAAATACAGGTTATAGAGAACCACTAAAGTCAGGAAAGAAGAGGCAAGAAAAAGCTAAGTGGGCTAATGTAGGAAATCCTCAAGAAAAACGTGTCATCCATTTAATGTCTCTCGCTTTTCATATGCAAGTGTAGGGTTCAATTAAGTCTTTTGTCATAATAATGCCTCACACCTCCCAGGACAACCGACAAAGCACTTGCACACACATTATCACAGGTTACACGAATACTCATAAATGAATCCAGTCTCCATCAGGTGTCAGTGCACGACAGAAGGGCTCCTGAAGGCTTTAGTTTTGGCCCATGATGAGCCCAGATACATCAGTATTCTCTGATACATTAAAATTTGGAAAACTGGACCCATGCCCGAGAATGAGACTCAATTATGAACCAGGACAGACTTGGAGAACTTATGAACAGTGACCTGGATGCCCCTACTTCCTGTTGGACTTTCTCCATCTTGGGGTCACTTTGACGACCAGATTCCAGGGACAGACAAATCATACGTAAACAACAAGGCCAGACTCCGAAAATGCAGGAGCACAAGTTGCTTACAAAAAGGATGCAGCAGCAACAGCCAATACACGTGCCCAGAGCTGCCATCAGTGGACTCCCGGCTCCACACGCTTCCCTCCTCTGTGTTTTCGGGACTATTTATTCTAGCATCGTGGACAGGGCTAAGGAGGACTAACCTGATACCAGTTTGGGAACTAAAAAGGAAATATGTTTTGAGATTTGCCGTTTCACACCATACGCCATCCACTCTTGGTGCAAAATGGCTTCTGTCAAGGGTTTTTGGGTGTTTTTTTTTAAACGCTGATTTCTTGGCCATCAGCTAAAAGACACTGTGAACATTCAAGCAGCTCTGTGATGACTGAGCGTGTGGGAAGTGGCCTGTTTATAAGGGGTTCTACGTAGGCCGTCCTCACATACTCCCCCGTGTGACCTAGCCTGTCACTCTAGGGGCACTTCAGCTTCCCCGAGGGGAAGTGGGAGGGAGGGCTGCAGCAGTGACACCGCAGGGGGTGAGATGTAACCGACCTGAGCGGTGCTAAGCCCGCTGGGCTAGGGCTGGGCCCAGGGCTGCTCAGGGATAATTTAGGGACACCCTGCCTCACATTCACCCACTGCCTTTTTATTTTTAGAAAACGATCTCAAGCGCTCATATGTCCTGCCTGGGCCTTCTTCGTCCCAGTGCCCAGCTTCCTCCTGGAGGCGGGGCCGGCCCTAAGGGAGCCGCCTCCGTGCCGTTCCTCCAGGGGAGTCACCCCTCAGCCACGCAGACATGACCAGGGCGAGGCTGACCCTCACTCCCTTTGAAGTGGGAAGACTGACCTGAGGAGGGGATGAAAAGCTGTTTGCAAGAGGCCACAAAGCAAAGTAGTGTCAGGGCTGGAATCAGGGTTCTGGTCTCACGCTTCACAATCCTGTTCTCTTGCCAAGAAGCCACGCTCTCCAGCACCCAAAGGGAACATCCACATAGGTTATTTTGGTCACAGAGACTCGAGTCAAGGAGGAACTGATCCTACACTGACATGTTAAAAGAATGTGAGCTGCTGTCCCTTCAACACAATAAATCAGAATGATGTTCCGGGCCACTCTGTCAGCTCCACCATTGCATTTTGGGAATAAGAATTAAAATCTCATGAATCCTATCCCCAAACTTAAAAAACAAAACAAAACAAAAAAATCCTGTTGTATATTAGACTTCAATAAAAGTGTCTTAAAAATCTGTCGCTAGAGCACTCTGTTATTTAGCACATGGCCGACATAAGTCTAGGTCCCAAATGCATTGTCCAGCCTAGGCACTGCCTATTCCCCCATGAGCCACCTCCTCGCCCAGTGACACTCAGAATTTCCTAAAGGAGCTAAATTTCTGGAAATAGGACAAATGGGAAAATGATTTTTGAAATGAATTATGAAATGAGCATTTATAATCTAGAGAAAGCTCATTTTCAAAGGCTCCTTATAAATATCCAAAGTTATCTCCTATTTTCATTATGCAGAAACCATGAACAAAAGGGTGCATGGTGAAAGCAGTGTTTTAAAGAGCCCATCACGTCTAGCCAGAGATGAAAGAAAGAGTCTTTCCCTTTAAACTCTAGTCCTGAACCCAAGAACACTTTTATTTTTTTTTGAACAGACATAGGGGACCCCGACCTACACGATAACACTGTTGTGAGACCGTCCTGGCAGGAGTCAGACAGATAAGCCCTCCACAGTTCCAAAAGCCCCACTGAAGGGGGATCTGATTCTACAATTCAAAACCCTTCAACAATACTAAACAGTGGACTGTCATGCGTCTGGAAAATATAACCGTTTTTGAAGAATGCTTTCCAAACCACGTAATGCTTTTAAAGCTGTTTATCAAAAGAGCTGGGTGAGCAACAGTGGCCTGAAACAGTGTGTCAGCTGTCACAGGGTCGCATGCCCCATCCGAATTTCCGTAAGCGCTCTATCATTCTCGGCTGTCCTACCCTTGGCAGACAACAGATGCCAATGTTTGGAGACATTCGCTACATAACTTTTACCCGACAAACCTGGCTCCAGGACAGATTTCCATGTCATGTGGGGCTTCTGGCTGAACTCTGCTCGAACCCAGAGGCATATCATTTACAGCGACACTAACAATAGTTTGGGATCACCTGCTCTTCACAAGCGGGTTCAGAGCGAGTTCGTGGCCTCTGCACACCTTTTCCAGTGGGGTTCTCATACACAAAGTCTGAGAGCCCAGGTGAGTTCCTCCACCCAGAATTCTAACCATGTAACAAGCACAGGTTTGTAGGCCTGAATTTAACCATTTTGTGTGAAGAAAGAGAATGGGAAAGACAAAAACCCAGCAAGGCATATGAATTTCTCATCTTAGCACTATAGCAAGTGGTTGGCAAGTTTTCAGGGACAGCGTGTTAAGTAAGAGGTAAAGATATAATCCCTGTTTTACTTACGCTCAACATCCCATATTCAGAGAGAATACTGACACAGATGCCATTTCTGGAGCCCTAATTACACGCCACATGTCAGGCTAAGTGCTTTATATACATTATGTCATCTACTCCATATAACCACCCACTGAGGTAGGCATTATTATTCCTATTCCACATGAGTCAAAGGAATCTCACCTTGGAGATATTGAGGGGGAAAAACTTGCTCTGGGCCACAGCTAAGAAATAGCAGTGAGATGACTCACACCCAGGGCTGCCCTCTGACCTCGTGTTACAGACGTGGGACCCAAGCAGTGCTCTGGGAGCCCCTTCTTGATCCTTGCAAATGCTCGGTTTCTTTTCACACTGGCTACCACAGCGCTCTTTCCCACTTCTTCTCCAGAACTGGGGAAGACCTGTGACTTTATGTTCTCTCCACGTCTCTTTCTGAAACAAGCGCTTCTCTTTGAAGAAAGACCTCTTGCCCTTGGCGTGTCAAGATAAGAAAGCTTTCAGCAACTTTCCCTTGGAAACTACAAAACACCCATCAGCACCCAGGATCTAAGTACAGTTGCTCACCAGCTGCCGGCCCCTCTGAATAGCTTTTATGGTTCAGCGAGGGGTGGGGACAGGGCCATGTCACTACTGTGGGCTGTGCTATTTCTTTCATGTTGCCGGGATCTGACAAGAGCCTTCCACAACCTGTTTCTTTACAACACACGGAATGAGAGATTAAAGACCAATACCAGACGTAAAGCTGGGGTTGGGACTAGCAACGACCTCTCTCCAGATGTGTTCTTAATCTTCCTGGGAAAGAAGGGCTGCTGACCGCCTAAGCAGACGCTGTTCAAAAGTTGTCATGGTGATTAAATGAGATAATACATGTAAAGTACACAGGACACAGTAAACATTCATAGTAAAGGTTTAAAAATGTTAGCAATATTATTATTTATTAATACCACCAAATTCCAAAGAACGTTTTAGCAGAAACAATGTATATGGATCTCAGTAAAACCACATTAATTCTGAGCTACTAGTTGGATGTGGAGGAGAAACGACATCAAGAAAAGATGAATGAATTAGTGAAAAATCTAAATGATAGAACTTCTGATTAAATATGACAGATTGAGTCCAGAGACCCCTCTAAAGCGAAAGCAAAGGGATACAGGTGGCGCGGATCCAAAAGGATAAAGAGAAGGTGTCAACAATATTTTAGAAGCTGAAGAGCAGATGGACAAGTGGTGCTGAGATGTAAGCCTGAGGGAGTAGCAGCCACAAAGCAGTGAGCTAATTAGTAGGTTAACTGCTAAATTTCAGAAAGACGAGGCACCGAAGAGCTCTGAGGGCCTGGGGCATCGGGGAGGAACAGGGAGGCCTGTCTGTGAGGTGGTGAAGACAGGAAGACTGGGTGAAAGTCTGTAGAAGAAGCAGTGAGACCTGTAGGGCCCTCTCCCACCCGCAGCCCAGCCTGCTCCTCCTCCACAGAAGACGAACATCTACAGGTCCCCCCCACCTGATCCTTCATGGCAAGGCCCCGGGCCCCACACAGGGAGCCCCCCAGTCTGCCGACCGGTGCCTCATCTTAAAATAGGAGAACAGCTAGTCAAGAATCACCAAACATCTGGGAACTGTTTCTATTCATGAAAGAAAAAGACCAAAACAAACAAATAGGACAGGACTTCCCTGGTGGCGCAGTGGTTAAGAATCCGCCTGCCAATGCAGGGGACACGGGTTCGAGCCCTGGTCTGGGAAGATCCCACATGCCGCAGAGCAACTAAGCCCGTGCGCCACAACTACTAAGCCTGCACTCTAGGGCCCGCGAGCCACAACTACTGAGCCCGCGAGCCACAACTACTGAGCCCGCGTGCCACAACTACTGAGCCCGCGTGCCTAGAGCCCGTGCTCTGCAACAAGAGAAGCCACCACAATGAGAAGCCCGTGCACCACAACGAAGAGTAGCCCCCGCGTGGCAACGAAGACCCAACGGAGCCAAAAATAAACAAACAAACAAAACAAACAGGAGAAGGAAACTCAGGAGAGAAGGAGGGTGCTAGCTCTACAGAGGAGCTAGAGGGCGGGCCGTCCGGATGGGCGCAGGGGCAGCCAGGGGAAGGCATTCTAAGGAAAAAACGTAACTGATAAATTAATTACTAAATACATTTTTAAGCATATACAGGAGAGTGTATAGATGTATTAGTAATAGGCAGATACAAAAAATCTTTTAAAAAGGAGTTACTAACCCCAGAGTAAAAAAAGCTGAAAGCAGACAAGAGTTCGAGGATAAACTGGGAATGTGCGTATATAAAACTAAGCAAACAATAATAAAAGTGGTTACTGACTCCAGGGGGAAAAAACAAACTACAAAGTTAAACCAAAAGGGAAACATAATCCTAGTAACCTACATGGCTTCACTGGGAGTATTATTTACATAGCCGTAATAATGTAAAAATGGAATTACTGACTTACCCGAAAATGATGGTATAACTACAGTACACTGAAAAGTGGGGCGTGAGGGGGGCGGGGGACACGTGTGGACAGCAGTAGGAAGTCAAATGACATCAAGAAACGGCACTACGGTCACTTTTTTCCTTTTAGAAACAAGGAGGAAAATGCCTCCAGTTGAAGAAACAGCCAGAAGTGCTGGCGGCGGCGGCTGCCTGCAGGGGAGCGGGGAAGAGCTGGGCTGGGCCAGTTGGCTGCTGGGGTTTGAGTTCACGCACGCAGGAGTCTTTGACTTCTGAAAGTGCGGCCATGTAGGGACTCTGAGAAAATAAACTTCAGTTTGAAAAGGCAAAAAGATAATGAGTTATAATGAGATCATTAAGGTCAACATGACAGATTTTTTAAAAAGCACTGTTCTTATTAACCGTAGGCACTAAAGAATATTCAGTAAATATGTATAAGGTGGAAAGAATAATTGAAAAATCAAGAGATAATTATCCAACTGTAAGCAATCAGTAAAACGATAATGATTTGTTTTGAAAGGGCTGTGACAGACCTAATGATGTGGAAAAAGTGCCTGTTAACTACCAAATATACACCAGTACACACCACCCCATATACACCACCGACATACAAATGCAGTTTTGGTGTTTTTAAGAACAAACAGCAAGTCAAATCACCAATAAAGGGGTACTTCAAGAAAGCCATAGGCAACTTGCTTCAATGGACGTGTAAGAATAATTCAAGAATATTAACCCACAAACAGCTTGATGATTCTCAAGAATCTGGAAGATTCCTCACAGCAGTCTGTCCTCCAGGATTTAACTATTCTTGGTACTTAATACCTATTATATGCCTGGAATACAGTAGGAGGTCAATGCTTCACCACTTGATGAATTTCTACTGTCAATTCGCCTACACGTGAAACCAGAGAGCTCACTAAGCAATCAGGTCTGAATATCACAAGCTCATTAACTGAATTAATGGGGCCCCTCAATAGTTCAAACAAAAACATAAAAACTCTCTGAGGTTCGCATCGTTTCCCTAGGGATATGAAGCCACTCACACATGGTAATCTGGCCTCCTGATGCCCTGGCAGGTGGGCAGGTGCCAGTCTCGCTACCCTAACTGTGCTGCTGGAGTAGCTCGGTAAGGTCTAGGGGAACGAAGAGCCCTGTCCTCTGTTCATCCTGGAAGTATTCAGTGAGGTTACACTGGATTCAACCAGTCCCAGGCCACCAGGGTGAGCCAGGATTCCTGTGACCCATCCTCCTCATAATGAGAGGTGAAGTTCTGCTCTGACTCTCCTTTGAAGTTTTCAGCAGTCCCTGGGTTTTATGATATAGCTTGGGTCACCCCTACCATTATCTATGTTTGAAGTATGTTTGGGGAAAATCT
Source organism: Eschrichtius robustus (assembly GCF_028021215.1). Lineage (NCBI taxonomy): Eukaryota > Metazoa > Chordata > Mammalia > Artiodactyla > Eschrichtiidae > Eschrichtius > Eschrichtius robustus. Next base: position 9,906,758 of record NC_090826.1, on the reverse strand, counting down.
ACTAGGAGCTGTCTCTGGTGTTAACACAGAAAAACTGCCTCATAAAAACTGCTTTCCACAAGGAGTTCAAAGGAGCTTATCCAAATATTGTAGGTTTATCCTGCTCACCAACTTTGCTAGGGTAGAAAACTGAGGTTTTGCCAAGTAAAGTCTGACAGAGATATGCCTTCTCGATTTCCTGAACAAGCTCAGGGCACTGCTAACACAACCGAGTGGCCTTTTGACAAGATGGACCTTGCACTTTGAAGTCATCTGCTGTGTACTTACCATGCTGCTGAAGTTAAAATTTATTGGGATAGTAGGTTAAGGTGAAGGACTAAATTAGGTAAATTATTGTGAGAGGTCTTTCTGATGTGTGATAACATCTCTCCAACTGTTACTTCAAGAAACCCAGTAAAAGCCAGGAGCAGACCAGGAGGGCTGACAATTGTTGGCAGGAAGCCAAAGTGAAGCCTCGCATTACGGCGGCTCCTACGGTTCGAGCCACATTAATCCACCATTGCCGATACGTGCTATTTATCAGCAGGATGACGGGTCATCGCCATATTTTCAAATAGAATAGCTTGTCAAGGAAATTAACCAGGCAGAGAGGTATATTAACCGGTGGTATAGTAACTGGCGGCATATTCACGGAGCCACAGAAGGGTGCGAAGGAATGGCAGCGTTCTACATTTCTGCAAATCTCTTTAAGTCTTACTTAATCGAAAACAGCTGCATTCTCTTATCTGCTTCTACAGCCAACCTGCTGTAGTATCACACATTGTGTGCGTAGCTCCTGGAAAACTCTGCCGTACATTCATTAGAGAATACTATGATAAAAATAGTTGTTTATCCATCTATATATCTACATTATGAATGAATATATAAATATATAAAGATAGGTTTGACCTTATAGATCCCTGGAAGGTTCGGGGGTTCCCCAGGGGTCCTTAGACCATATTTGGAGAACTTTTGTCCTAAAAGGTCCCATATGTATAAATTTTGTGCTAATTAGAAATCAGGGGCTTCCCTGGTGGCGCAGTGGTTGAGAATCTGCCTGCCAGTGCAGGGGACACGGGTTCGAGCCCTGGTCTGGGAAGATCCCACATGCCACGGAGCAACTGGGCCCGTGAGCCACAATTACTGAGCCTGCGCATCTGGAGCCTGTGCTCCGCAACAAGAGAGGCCTCGATGGTGAGAGGCCCGCGCACCGCGATGAAGAGTGGTCCCCACTTGCCGCAACTAGAGAAAGCCCTCGCACAGAAACGAAGACTCAACACAGTCATAAATAAATAAATAAATAAATAAAAGAAAAAAAAGAAATCAGTTTCCTCTACATATTAAAGTAAATCCACTAAGGATATAGGTTAGTAAAGTAACACTGTTAACCTGATTTGAGTTATATAAGCCCAATATAATGAAACTTTCTTTTAGGGTATACTGTGATTAAAATGTTTTACTAGTTCAATCTCATTTCCCCGCCCCCGCCCCCCCCCCCCCCCCCCCCGCATTTGACAAATTAGTGAGAAACTTAGCAAAGGTCTGTCTCTGAGAGGCAGTCTGGCAAAAGAGTGCTAGATAAAGGTATCGGGGCAAGGAAACTCAGGGTTAATAACACCCAAACCTACCTTCTCTTCCACCAAAGATTACAAGCCTTCACTTGTAAAACAATACTACAGTCTTCAATTCTCTGCTAGCCCATATGTCCTCTATCTACCTCAGAATTCTCTTACTGGCTAAAGCTCTCTGGGAGCAGGGGATATGAACTCAAACCTGAATCCTTTCTTTAAGGGAGATTCCAATCTCATCCTGGGCAAAGAGGGATGATTCTGTAAGGGAAAACCATGAAAGACATAGGATTGCCATCAAAATCTAAAAATAAGTAAACCTAATGCCTTTGCAGAGGAATTCCACCATCAGTTAAATGGCTTTTCATTCTTCTCCAATACAGGGAATATAAATTTTTCTCAGGAAGAAATACACTTCTGTTTCTCTTGAAGTTCAAAGCAAAAATCTCAAATGCATATCTTATGTATGTAAGATTGGGTGTCATTCCAGAGTTTTAAAAATCAAGTCACTGAACAAGGAAGGGACTACATGTACAAGGGCTAGACCGACTATTTAATTTTTAAATGGAAGAAATCAAAATCAGAAAGCAATCACACTTCCCATTCTATTTTCTTTGAGCAAAGACCTGCTAGTTGAGATAGCAGGACTGTACACCAAAGATGTACATGCCTGAATTCAATTTATTTTTACTTTTGGAAGCAGGATAGTGCCGTTTCCATGAAGTCAGTCATCTCTGCAAGCCAAAAATGGCAAAAAATAGACGCTCTCCTTTCTAGAAACGATAATAATGTACCATGACCAAAAAAAGTGGTTTTTTCCCTAACAGATAATCTTGCATAAAAATGAGTCATGGGATCTCAGACATGGAAAGGCTTTTCTCAAGAATGTGTGTGCAGGAACACACACACTTTTTCCTTCCATCAACAGATTTGAGCTTTCCATAACTTATAATGAGAATGGCATCGTCTGGAGCCTTTGAGTGAAAGGGGAATACAGTATTTAGAGTTCAGCAAGAGGGAAGGAGTCTGTCTTAGAAAATAAGATTTCTCTGCTTGTGTTCCTGTGAGAGAAATTTTAACTTATAAGGCATGAAGGACTGTTAAGATGTTTCTTAAAAATATCTTATCCTGTAACTTCATCAGCTTAATTTCAGACCCGAGTGAGACATCGTTATGTCATTAGCACAGCTCTGAATGTTGTTTCTTCTTCTGGGTTTGCTCAGGAGGAGTGAGAGGAGGATCCATCTACCTACAAGCATTCTTGGGAAAGGCCTGGTGTGGCAAGATCGGAAAGTGAGAACACAGGGCTCTCACCTCACACCCAAGGGTGAGAAGAAGAAGACAGACAAAGGGGCTGTCCCTAGAGCCAAGGGGCCACTTCTGGATAACAGGAGAGATATGAACAGTCCCTTCCCTTCAGCCGGATGCAACAGTACTTTTTGAGTTTCACTGAAATCGAGTTCCTTCCCATGATAACACTGACATGTCAACATGGCCTCAGCAGATGGTTACCAAGCCAGCAGACAGATGCGCCCGAAGATAAGAAACAGAGCCTCAGGGTCAAACCTGTACTAACTAGGCTCTTGCTTTTCACCCAGACCAATAACCACGGCTTTATATCGATGTCATGAGGGTCTACAGAACTCATCTGGAAGGGGTATCTTGTACTTCTTAAATGAGCAGGAGGCAGTAGCTACAGGATGACATGGTATATCTTTCCGAATGGTTAATGCTACTGGGTAGCAATTAAAAATATTACCCTATTAAAACAAACATGGGATAAACTGTTAAGTTCATTTACAGTTTTAAGATGAAACAGAAACTTTCCAGGAAATGTTGGACTGGTTCTGCCTCCAGATCCATGGGGCATTGGTCTACCGTGCCCTGCCTCAGAAGGAAACACTGGTGGAAAAAAATGAGAGCTCTGGTATATCCTGAGAAACATTTACATTTTTATTCGATTTTTACCTTTGGAAGTTCCCTAAAGGCTTAGTTCAAGCCAATTCTGCTTGATGTGTTATGTATGATACCAAGAAGGGCAAGCAGCTGCTCTCAGAGCAGTGCTGCCAGACTAGAACGGAAGAGCAGGAGAACCATTCCCTAAACGCCCTTTGCTGATTTTCTTCTCACCTGTCCAACCTGACAGCATTTAGGCTCTGATGACCTTTTATCCTGGAGAGTCATGGGTAAGATGCAAACACTAACAAAAAGGGTTTTTCCTGAAAAAAATCCATTTCAATTTCACATCTAAGAGGCCATTAGTGGAAAGTCTCTAACAGATTTTGGGTGGTGTGTTGGGAGTATCTGCACTGAAGAAGTCAAATATGCCCATCATAAATCTTTTCTGTGAAATCAACCAAATGGTTACTCAAAAGCTCTCAGAGCAACTGGAATTTACATCTACGTGCACAATACAAGGGTCCCGGGATTCCAGAACATTAGCGGAGTCCTGATGGCTACGTTCTTAAACAATGATCTATCATTATCCTTCAGATTCCCCCTTCCTCCTTATCTAACTTAAATAATGAGATAAACCCCAACACTCCTGAGCTTCGCTAAATTAGTTTAAATATTTCAAGTTCTGCCAACTCCCTCTTCTCCCCTCTGTTCTGGGTCTTGACGAAAAAGGTGAAGAAATATTTTGGAGGAGGAAACCCCAGGGGCCCAGCTTCATGAATCTTCATCTGCTACTTTCTCGAAATGTCATGCGACCCCAAGTGTACGGCATATGGTACTCAGAGAAATAAACAAGCAAATAAATAGCTCAGGGTCAGACCCCTCTTTCTTTCCCATGGTGTTTTTGCTGCTCCTGGGTCTCTGAGGCTTTCTACCCAAGTATCTTTTTAAACGCTACCAGCAAATACCACCACACACGCAGAGAATTGGACATGCAGCCCAGCGGGTGCCCTGCTTTGTCCTGGTCTCCTGAAGGGTGGCGGGCTTGTCTACATGACTTCAATGGCACCACAAGTGTGGCTGCATCGGAGCCATTTTCAGAAACTGTACTTGGGAACAGACAAATGTGGCTCAACACACGGAGACGAGAAGATGCAACCTGAGCCAGCAGAACGTTGCCTTGGAAAAGGCTTCTTCCTTCAGTTCCAAACCACACATACTTGTACAGTTAACAAATGCAGCAGGGGATACGGGTCCACAGCATTCATGTTGAGGCCAAAGGCTCTGCTGTGCTCCACCCTCTCCGCTCCCCCACCCCCACCTGCCTTCCCAAGAACTGTTAGATTGCATGGAAATTTCAGGGAAAAGGTAGGTGGCTGTCTTCTTGGAACGCCTGCACACTCCAACAAGGAGAGGAACTTGGAAGTATTTTAATCTAAAAGAACTCAAGTGGCGGGGGGGGGGGTTCCCTATAAATAAAATCATGTTCAAATAAACACAAAAAGGAGCCAATATTTCCTGTAAGGCCACTTTTCAGATGGATTACTGGAAGGAATAGTCTTCCACAGTTTTATGGCTTACTTTGCCATCATCTGCTTAAAATTTGGGTCAGTTAAAACATAGATGCTAAGATCTAAGCCCTCACTTGGATGAAATATTACAAAGGAAGCAGAAAGTCTCATTCCAAGAGCAGACTCAGAGGCAGAGCCCTAGGACTCCTGGGTTCTATCGCTGGCTCAGTCCCTGGGCTCAGGTCAGCCCTCGGTCAGAATCTCACTTCTAATCCCTTCAAATCATTTGTTAGTCCCTGTTGTCTAAACAGTGGGGAAAAACCCTGAGTAACACCCCTGGATCCTGTTCAATCAACAGGGATGGTTGGAGATGGTTACAACTCACTTCCAAGAAATCAGGGTGATTTATCCCTTGGTAGAGCTAGTATGTTCCTAAGAGATCACAGTGTCATCAGAACAAACCCTGAAGGCGCTGCAACATTTCTCCACCTGCAAAAATCCCTCTGCTCCTTTAATGTGACTTCAAAAAAAATATCACCCAGCATTTTATAGTTCTTTATAGCATCCACATTAAAATAACTCTGGTTGGGCTTCAAACCTCTGAGAGATAGAATAAACAAACAGGTATATTTATCCCAGTTCACAGAGGAAAAAACTGAGGCTTCGAAAGGCTAGGAGGCTTGACCAAGGGCCCAAAGCTCGTAAGTAAGGGGGTTGGGACCGAGTGCTATTGTTTTCGGGGTCAAGTGTTCCTTTCTCTCCAGTGCTTGGCTCCTCGTTAATAACCCTACTTTTGGATCTAGACGAATGGACTAAGGGAAATTGCTTAAAGAGTTTCCGAAGAATCTGTAGTGCCTTTTCAGTGCAATGAAGGGTGAAGGGCCAAGCTTCTCTGAGGCCCTCAGTTCACAGGTCTAGCACGTGGTAACTGCAGCCTTGGCTCTCCCACTGCTGGCTCCTCCAGGGACAGAGAGGAGAGGCAGCAGCTTAACGCCCCCCGCTTTGAGCTTCCGTGTCTGTAGGCCCATGGCCACCCGGCTGCTCCTCACTCGTCACTAGAGCTTTTGTTTCTCGGAGGAGTGAGTGACTAGAAGACAGCCGCTCTGGGCAATTCAATTAGACTGCCCACTGCTGGTCGCTTTGAGACAAGCTGCATAGCTTCCCCGCAGCCCTTTACCTGGAAGGTGATTCTTTCTTCTCTTCACCTGGCCAAGTCATACTTCTACTTCAGGCTTCATCTCAAATATCACTTCCCTAGAAAAGCCTTCCTTGACCCCACTGACCCCACGTTAGCAAACCTTCTACTCCTCGCCTTCTCTAATTATACAGTCTCACAGCACTCTGTAAATCTCCTGTGTCATTTATCGCAATTTTAGCAAATTATTATTTATATGATTATTTGTTTTATGTGTGCTGCCCCGCTTGACTGTAAGTCCTTTGAGACTAGGGACAGCCTTGCTTTCTGCTATATTCCCAACCCTGAGTTCTTAGGCAATTTTCAATCCATATTTACTAACTGAAAAATGAATGAGTGACAGATATACACTGACTGACACTAAACAGAACCTTCTACAGCAAAGCCAGACAACTGGTAAAAATGACACCACCACCTTTCTGCAGCAACCATTTTGTGCCCTAAAAAATATGCAAAACTTTATCCAGATTTCCAAACTGACAGTGTATAAAATGCAAGTGATTTCTTTCTGGTCAACATCATTCAAGTTTACAGCACAAAATAATAATATTTCTCAATTTAACACACAGACCTCAGACCCTTTTGGAAACAACTCACTCAGTCCCTTGACCACTCTCGGATTTTAAGGATGAGGATGGATCTTCTGGAATTCTTAGGGGCCTTCCGCTTTACTCATGCTTCATTAGGTCTTACTGTCCTAACAAAATACCTGCGGCAGACTTCTTGGGCTTTGAGCAGACATGGAAAAACTAACTGGAAATACTTTTGAAGGCTCCCTCCTGCCTCTCTTCCCAACTCCATAAATGCTTCAAAATATACTCAAGGATTATTTCAGCTCTGTGTCTGAGAAGAGAATGTAAAATTAACTAAAGTTAACTCTACAGATCCTTTTTAAAAAAAGCAGCTGCTTCCAGGTGGAAGACATTCTGGCAGAACATATTACGTGGTCCCAGTCTACAATCGTAAGCATTTCCCCTAGTGCAGTAATGTGTCATCAGTAAGGTTTCCTGGTGACAGAAAATGGATTCATTTTAATTGGGGACGATTTCACTTCAAATCCTATTTGAGGGAGCGACAGGGTGTGGACATGGCCCAGGCCCTAGGCGTTCTAAAAGGGCACACTGATTCACTCAGGGAATATCCGTGCACCAGGCAGCAGAGAAATCCTTCTGGGCTTAAGTGGAGTCCAGCTTGGCTGGGAACTGTAACATTCATTATACCCTTTGTTGATAAGATCCCCCAATTAGTCACTCTGAAGAAGGGAGGCTAAAATAGGCCACTAACACAAAGAGCGAAGCTAAAGTTGTGGATTCTATGAGATTTGCAGCCATATGGGCTGTCACTGATTTCCTGTCTCAGCTGGTATCAAGGCAAGACAGCATCCCACAGGAGAACTGCCAACTTCCTTGGGGAGTTTCTTTATGAGGTTGGGCAACTGGCTGGCACTCTCAAGTGGAAGGAGAACTAAGAAGGGACAGACCCATGTGGTGAACCGCAGTTGCAGGGATTCTCAAACCACACCATGGGGCCTCGGAGCAAGACACAGCCTATGGCCTGAGAGTATTCTTAATGGGCATGTAGGGGTCTAGTTAGTTTGGTGAACAGGGGACGTGTGTAAGGATCCAATCGTATTTCTGACTCCTCTAATGAAAAAAAACATCACACACACACACACATATCCAGTACATGCAGATACAGATATAGATAAGATAGATACAGACATAAATATAGATCTGGAAAAATTCATGCCAGATTTTTGTGCCTCCTTTTCATGCCTCTGTATTAGGCAGGTCAGAAATTTTGGTTACATGTATTCAAATTTTTAAAAATCACATCATTAAGGCAGAAAAAGTATAGGACTCAACATATCAGTATGGCTCAGGAGAGGCAGCAGACCCCGGCTGGAAACTGCACAAGCCACTCCTCCGACAACCACTGACCTGGGGCCACTAAGTGTGGCTGTGTCTCTCACCGCCTGGGCTGTTTCTGATGCAAAGTCCAGGGCGCCTGCCACTGGCTTGGTTACAGTGCCAACAAGCCCCTTCCCAAGGCCAGATATGAAACCGCTGACACCCCCTTCTGTTTTCACACCTTCCACCGTTGAGGTTATAACACTGGTCAGTCCACCAATGATACCTAGCAGAAAAGACAAGGGCTATTGTAAGCTGGCCAAGGACAAAAGCAAAAGCATTTAAAGACAAACCCCTCAATTCCATGCACCTGGCAAGGTAAACTTAGGGGCATAATGTCAATCTCTTGATAGGCCGCAGGCAGGCCAACTCAAGATGGGGAGGCAGCAGACCTGCCCACTGAGTTTAGAGTCAGAGACTATACATCACATATTGGTCAGAAGTAAAGCGCGTTTCACTTTTAGAAGAATCAAAGAAAAGCTAAGAGCTTAACAGTGACTACTTTTTAATTCCAGAGCTTGAATAGCATATGGGCAATCAAGAGAGGCAGGATTAAATCAACAGACTAGCAAACAGGGCCCTTGGGGAAAGTTGGGATCCCATAAAACATAAGGTGGAGAGATGACTAAATATAAATCCTCAGTTTTCAAAGAATACTGTGTGACTGGTAAACATCACCGAGTGTCTGAAATGGGGTAAAGCTACTGCACACTTTGCTGAACAGGTGCAGGCGATCAGAGTAAAGGGTGAAGCCTTGATGAAGCGCACCCCCAAAGCTGCCAAAGCCAGCAGGGACCCTCAATGCAGCCAGTTCAAAAGACCAACCTAAGTCAAAAAGACATTCCAAACATTTTGAAAGTTGACAACAGTGACCTAAAGAGCCTCAAAAGTGGCCAGAAGTTGGCAAAGGCTGGAGAGGACACAGGCATTGCAGGGAAGAAGCATTTCCAGGATTTGTGCCAGGGACACTCACAGGGTGTTTACCCTTTGACAGTGGGGGTATGAGGACTCTCTAGACGCTTCAGCTCTAGTGAGACAAATCGGTAAAGGAAATTCCTTGGGTGAGAATGTACTAACAATTCACAACATTTCTTTTGCATCCTGGGCCCATTTGCTCCAGTGAGGCAATATGCCTTTCCCAAACTTTTGAACAAAGCTCATGACAGAGACAGACATTACTAAACCTGGGTCAAGCAGGGCCTGCAGGGAGAACGGAGCATGACTCCCAGTTTTTAAACCAAGGAGATTCAATTGCTTCTGGTTCTTGTTATCTTTTAAGGGTTTTTTTTCCATCCTGAAGGAAGGATCTCACTCTAGGCTACTGCTTTCATATATCCCAGAGCTTAATGGGTCCTCCTTGGATGAGGCCACTGGTTCTTGGTCTTAGAATGGCCTAACTGGCTCCTGGAGGTGTTGTACATATTATCTGAAGGATCCTTGGTTGGAAGGGATTTTACAGCCTTGAGCCAATCACTCATTTTCTCGGCACACTGGTATGTCCATCTAAAAAGCCAGGACAGCCATGCTTTCTCTCTGCATCACAAGGATGCTGGACAGATAAAGACAAGTACACATAGCAGAGCACTTTATACTCATTAAAAAAACAAAAACAAAACAGTCCTCTGAATTACAGTTACTACAAAGAATGATTAAATCTTTAACCCCAAATGACTGCCCAACAATCAACTTCTAAAGTCCATAAACAGATCAATTTCAGCCAAATTTTACTTCTAGCTTGATGTCTCCTTGGGGGCTGCTCGCTTTCCAGTTGGGCAGGCTGAGGAAAAGCAGAGGTATTTTGATCCAATCCTCACCATTAGGAAACTTGATAAACAAAAACTAAGAAAAACATGATCTTTTATTATGTCTATTCCTTCTTTTTTCCTCCAAATGCAGACAATCAAGACTTGATTAACGTTGATATAACTTCTGATAGCTTCAGACTATTCCTAAGAATCTGGTACCAACAGTTCAGTTTACAACCATTACTAAGCATGAGCTATACGCCAAGGCATCACGTGAGGCTCTGCCCAAGTACAAACATGACTAGAGGTGGTCTTTATGCTCTCCTGGCCCTCGCAGCCCATCAGGAAAGCAAGACACACAGAGCTGGCTACATACACAACCCAGACTGCCTTGTGTGCTCGAATCATCATCGATTCTAACTGCGGACAGTGGAGCTGGGCAAACGTCATCTGAGTTGGGGCTTGCAGGTGGAGTAGGATTATGAAAGGCAAGGAAGTGAGGCAGAGGAGGGGAGGGCAGAAGAAACATGAGTGATCAAGGACTTGGAGGCATGTCTGGGGAGCAGGACGTGGCTCCGGGTGGCTGAAATATAGTGTGGCTGGGGGACAGTGGAGGGAAGAGCTGGCTGGGTTTACTTTCCTAGGGGCCTTCAACGCCATGCTGAGAAGTTGTTGATGCAACAAAAGGCAAATGAGTCAGACTGAAACATTAAAAATCAGAATTCAAACAAATTCAGAGACTTAACACACTCATGCCATCTCCTACATCTCTTCGGCACAAGGATTCATAATCCCTGTGAATGTGCATTTATACAAGACTCAAAAACGTCTGGGCCACAAACCTGGCAGCCAGTTTCACATTTTGCTTTCTCTGGAAGGAATAATCCGTAACCAGAAGGCAAGTCTGGAAGCAGCAGTCCTATAGTCTAAAAAGGAGTTCCGATCTTTACACCTTAGGACACTTTGGGGACAGAAGCCAGAGAACAGGAAGGAACTGCAATGTGCACAACAGTTTCCAAATGAATGAAGAGTTCTCACTGGCTGTAACATTTCTAACCCAGGGAGGATAGAACAAGAGAGCTTGGAGGGCTTTCAGGCACACCCAGATACCAAGCTAGGGTTTCCTCTTGCAATTGGATGGGCAAAAGGCACCTCCGAGGAACTGGGGCAGAAGAGCCACTCTTCCGCGGCCTGATATCACATGACTCACCGTGAGCCAGGCCGTGGATGCCAGCTACAAGGTGTTCGCCACTCGTGGCCGCGTGGTATCTGATGTACTCCCGCTCCGACTGATGGCGATTGTCCATCGTCTTCCCTAAGCCATCTGACAACGTCCCCGCAAACTGGAAGGAATACAAAACAGAAGGAAAAGACTTTTTACTGTTTTAATTATTTTAAATAAATACCTTGCCTTGCTCTCAGCCGGGAGTCAGTAAATACTGAATGAGAGAGAGATTAATTGCTGAATTACATATACTGTGTGTCCCGGAAGAGTGGTTTTCAAGCACTGGACACATAACGAATTGTGGGACATTTACACAGGTGGACACAAGGTTTGCAAACAACTACTAAAAGTCCATAATGACATTTACCTTTCACAGTCCTATTGCAAACTTACTGAAAAATTAAAGGTATAACAAAATGGCCTGGGGGAGGAGAGGTGAGCTTTGGGATTCTATAACGGTAAGGAGAGAGGCTCTTTGCCTTAAGAACTAGTGGGATTCAAAATAGAAACGTGGCCAACTGTTGCTTCAGGATTTGGCATCCACATTTTGAGACGCCTTTTCTTTCACTTATTCAACAGTTACCAAGTGCCTAGGCGCCCAGCTCCACTTGTCAAAAGAAAAACAAAGTCTATGGAAAGGTTAACAGGTTAGGTTACCTTTCATACAAAGTGGCAGACTTGAACTCATGACTTCAAATGCAAAATCCTCCCCCACGAATCAGAGAGAGATTTTATTTATCCTGGCATACTTTAACCAGAGAAGCTGTCTCATCCATCAAAGCTGGATAAAAAGGACATAAAACTCTGTTTTGTCACAAGACAATTTGAAAAGGTTTAAAGTGACAGTTAATAAACCACAGGGTGCTTATCCTCATCATTCAGACATAAAAAGGGAAGGATATCAAATATGTAATTAACCTTCTCGAGAAGGATCTACCAAAACAAGTCGTTTAAGTGCCAATGACCCAGGACTAACCTTTTAGAAAACTCACAGGAATGTTATTTAGACACAAAGCTCAGAGGAAAGACTCCAGGCAAACAGCCTGCCGGGAGGACCCGGTACACTGGCAGCCTGGCCAGCACAAGGCTATTTCATTCTGCTTTGGCAAGGAGGGGCACACAGATCTGCCCTGAAAGCCATCAGTCCTGAGGCTTCTGACACGAGAGACGAGGGAAGGTGAGTTCTGGGCACAGAAGAGAGACTAGGGGAAGAAACAGCAGTTCCATGTAAAGCAACGGTTCCTGGAGCAAGACTTGGGAGCTCTCATTCCTTTCCCTCTGACCAAAAGCTTTTATGATCTCGGGCAGTGATCACGGACCTTCCTGGAGATGCAATCCTTATCATTACTTGCTTTTTGCCTAACCTTCCCTGTCACTCCCTGTTTAATTAGAGAACTGAAGTTAATGAAAAGTGATTTTACACTTTCCTTTAGGATGGAGACACCATGGGATTCTGTATTAAGTGGGGGATCCCACTCGAGAGGCCCTGTGGGCCACGAGCTTGGGGGTCTGGCCAAACCAGATTCTAGTCTCAACCATTCCGGTGGCCACGTGACCCTGAGCCAGGTGCCTGACCGCAGCACCCCCCTCTCGGCATCTGGAGAACGGAGATCGTCCTGACACTGTCATGTGGCTAAAAGAATCAGTGACAGCGGCTCAGGGTATGGAATCTAGTTAGCATTCTTACTGTTGTTATTAGTCAGCTACGAGTCCAAGGAGGAACATCCTGCACCATTTGAAGAAAGCCTTTCAAAGGTTTAGATTTATGGTCATTTGCACTAGGCTTTAACATAAACAAAACAAAACAAAACAAAACAAAAACCCTCTCTTTCCAGCAGATAAACACCAGCCTCCAAAGTGAATTTTTGGAGTGGTACCATTTATAAAATTAGAGTGTTGGACTTGGTGGTTTCCAAAATCCTTTCCAGCTCTGACAGTTTGTGATCTATGATCCAAGTTAGAATGTCTTTATTAAGCACTTACTCTGGGCCCAGCACAGATTTAGGTACTGCTGAGGATACAAATGAATAGCAGCCTTGGACCTATTCTCAAAAATGACAGTCTCGTTAGGAAGATAACAATTCCATACATGAAACAGCTACAACAAGAACCTGGAACACAAAGTGCACGCACTTGGGAATCAAGTGAGGAGAGAAAAATGTGACCCTTGTTTTGGAAAGAGTTCCTGCTATGTTCTGGAATTATGTAGGTTGCCAGTGGTCCTCATTTAGGGTGTGGACAAAAATGCCTCTCCCTGATATCACAGAAAAGGTGAGAGGGCGGTTCAACTCTTACCTTCCTGCAGAAGAGAGATCTCCCTGGAAAGGATATTAAATTAAGGTCCTGTTTACCTGGCAGCCGACTAGGAAGAAGTGAAAAACCTCATAATACTTTTCCCCCCTAAGAGAATATGGGGGAATAATCCAGGCAAACTGCACAGTACCAACCCCTTTCCTATAACTGACCCCTGTCCATCAATAAAACAAGTTTAATATCCAAGGTCTATGAGGGAGCCTATGACGAAGCTTAACTGCCAGTTGATTCCGTTGCAGCAGCCCTGGCACCCCAGCACCAACCGGTCTTGCGTGTTCTCTGTACAAAAACACCATACTGGGGCTTCCCTGGTGGCGCAGTGGTTGAGAATCTGCCTGCCAATGCAGGGGACGCGGCTTCGAGCCCTGGTCTGGGAAGATCCCACATGCCGCGGCGCAACTGGGCCCGTGAGCCACAACTACTGAGCCTGCGCGTCTGGAGCCTGTGCTCCGCAACGAGAGAGGCCGCGATAATGAGAGGCACGCGCACCGTGATGAAGAGTGGCCCCCGCTTGCCGCAACTAGAGAAAGCCCTCGCACAGAAACGAAGACCCAACACAGCCATAAATAAATAAATAAAAATAAAAATAAATAAAAATTTAAAAAATGTCTGAAAATCTGAAAACAAACAAACAAACAAACAAACAAACAAACAAAAAAAACAAAAAAACACCATACTGACCTCAGGAAGATGGGATAAGATGCCCTAAGAGATCACTCGTCCCTCTAAATGCTGGATTCTTCCACGTGCTTCTCAGGGGCCTCACCACTGCCGTGGAAAGGTGCCCACACCTACTCCGCTTACTCTAGGGATTCCATTTGAATTACCACCTCTCTAGCTATTAAAATATTATTGTGAAAGCCAACTGGGCTTGTTTTTTGTCACTTGTGAGTGGAAGTAAAGGGTACAAAGATATTGTATTAACAGGAAATGACTACAAAAGTCTTCACCCCTAGAAACGTGACGTTGAGAACTCAGAAAACTTGCAATGATGTAGAAAATCCATGATCCGACCAAACCCATACTGATGAGAGGTTAATAAGATTTTACAGGGAGAGACATTTTATAGGAACTAAACCGAAGCCAGCCAGATGAAGGGTCAGAGGCTGGGCTTCAGGCCGGTCCACTGGGCTTCTGAGTATTGAATCCAGGGCACCACAAAGCTTGTGGCCTTCTCTCACTGTGGGAGCACTTAGTCATCCTTAATTCCATCTCTCATTCCCCACCTCAGTGGGAAAGTAAATCACACCCCGTATCTTACTTCTCCCTCAAAGGGTGAGAACACATGGGCTGTAGAGGGAGGTGATTCCAGTAAGCACTCTTTATGGGTGCCCTCTGGAACTGGTCTTCCCTGAGGCTGGAAGTGTTGTTTCACACGTGTCCTTGACTTTGAAAATGATCATCCAAACAGAGCACAGATGCCCATGAGAGCTACAACATCATGTGGGAGTCGCTGGTGCAGGACATCCTTCACCACCCACCCCAGTTCTGCCTCTGCATTTTAAAAAGAAAAGCCATATGCATTGAAAATCGAACTCAGGCTGTAACTTCTTCTTAGCAGATGCTCCAAATGGGAAATGAAGCCTGGGGGGCAGACACTCAAACAAAGGAAAACCAATCCCAGAGGCACTGGAGGGAAAGCTGAAAATCATCAGGATACGAGCAAGTCCAATCCAGCTCTGCACCCAAACAACTAATCAGTCAAACATGTACGGAACCCTACTGCGCCCCAGGCTTGTGAAGGAGAAGCATAAATCACAAGTGGTTTCTGCCTCTCTCCTCCAAGAAGGTAGGTAAGTGACATAAGGGAAAGACATTCACACGTAAGTTCAAATTCTGACTGTGACATTTAATAGCTGCGAGATCATGGACAAGTAACTTCGCCTCTGTGAGCCTCTGTTTCCCCATCTTCAAATGGGAATAAGAGCCATCTACAAGGATGCCATAAGGATTAGATAAAACGTGCAAAGCACTTAGCACAGAGCCTAATACACGAAGCACTCAAGAAAAACGGTATTGAGTTATCCAAACTTCAATTTCTTCATATGCAAAATGGGTACAATCGGATTCCGCAGGGTTGTTGTGAGGATTAAATGAGACAGGGAGCACATAAAGCATCTGGCAGGTGTGTCCCCGGTACAGCGGAAGCTGTCGGGGAGGGAAGCACCAGAGCAGACAGCATGAGCTAGCAATTGGAGGGTGATCTGTAGATAACTCGTAACTCCACTCAGTGTAAGCTACACCTCAACGCCAGAAGGAGCATTTACAGGGCCTTAGGTCAATATAGCTCACTTGGTAGCCATTTCAAGTCCACAAAAAACTTAAGGCTGCAAGTGAATACTGTCCTAGCTAAAATGAAAGGTTCTTAAGGAACAGGATGTCCTTCAGAAAACCTGCTATTACCCTTGCAAAAACAACAGTGATTTCCCCCCTTCTTTCACTGAAGGACGCTTTAGCACATGCCACACTTGTGAATTCCGGCCACAGCCCGAAGTCATTAATTTCTATACAGCCGTATTTTCAGCAAGGGGGGTAAAAATCCCAGAAGTACTTCAAGATGCCCGTTCTACTGTGTAGCTGACACACACTACGTGTCAATACCCCACCTTCCAAAAATAACCCCACTGTCTACAGAAATGGAGCCACTACAAATTAGCCTGGGTTTGGGGCCGGGCTCAGAACAGCTGATTTTATAAAACTGAAATTCAAGTAGATGCTGGAATGATGCAAGAGAAAAAATTTACACTGTGTCCCTCTGTTTCGTCCTATCAGTTTTCCTGACCCTTTTAGGAGATTCAGCAAGCATGGGATGCCAAAGATATTTGGCCAGTGTAACAGAAGCCTGGGCTTGAATTTCTCCCCCTGCTCTGGGGTTCTTCTTTCACAGTTATTTACCTAATGGAAATTTCCTCTGTAGTATCCTTGCTCCACTGACTTATTGCTGATGACAGCATCTTCCTTGTCACCAGGGCCGATGTGACCCACGCAGAACAGGAAAAGGTAGAGAAGTATTAGGAGTTTGTGTGTGAGGGAGGGTCCTTCGTCCAGCGTAAGGCTGTACGGCTGCAGGTCTCAGCCGCCGTGGCCTGCAACAAGCTATGCTAGAACGTGGAAACCCAGAACCCCAGCTATATGGTGCCTGAAGGAAGGGCGCCGTGAACTCTGGGGGTGCCGCCATGACACAGTCAAAAGGCAGGGGCAAAGGAGTCAAGTCCTTACTGTGCAAGCTGGTGAAAGCTGCTTAACTTCCTGGAACCTCAGTTTGGTTCTGAGAAAAACAGTCTAAAGGGCTGCTTTGAAGGGTTAAGGAGATAATGCAAAATGCCTGGCACACAGGAGGTCATCAATTTTTACAAGTTTCTTACAAGCAGTCTGGAGGCTTAAACTGCAGAGTTGTTTTTGACTCTGCCAGAATACTAGTAGGAAAACCTCCTTTAAGTCATGTAAGACCTAAGGCGCTTCAAAACTAAGGTCTTCACCGCTTCACTCATATTGCTAAAACAGCCACAGTTAAAAATGATGCTTGGAGTATGAGTTTTGCCTTAACATTGAAAAACCCTTTTGTGATACTTGTGAACAGGGCAGAGTTAAAGGAGAATGTGATCCAACAAGTAGTGGGTATCTGTCACCAACACAAGGCAAACCAAACAGCTAGTCCTCACTCGGCCAAATGGTGGAGGGGGCAGGCTGGGACTGGGGACCGGCATTTAAAAAAAAAAAAAAAAGGCATGGAACAAGTTGAGGTTTGGCAAGAAAGAGGCATTTCTGGACCCCAGATCTCTATCCACTAGAAGTGGGGCAGGTTTGTCTTTTTTCAGTTCTACTTGGTTATGATTATGTATAGCCCTTAAGGCAAAAAGAGAAAGGGGAAGGAGTCCAGAAAAGAGACCCTGAATAAGAATAATAAAGACATTTTAAAGCTAGGATTGGCATTCTATTCCAGCTAACATGCCTAAACCAATGACCTTGGGTTTTTTTTTTTTTGGGGGGGGGGGGCGGGCAGAGAGCTCTGGAGATCTAAAAGCCCTCCTACCCTAAGACATACACCATGTTGCTATTTCATGGGTAAACACTTATCAGGCAACAGACACTCCTTTCCAGTTAAGAAACAAAGTTATCCAAAACCACCCAGAATTATCTCAGCACACAAGGTCTGAACATAAAAGCAACAAAGGCAGACCTCAAGGCTGGCCTGGTTCTTAACTAGCCCAAGACACACGCCTGCTGAATTGGCAAGTCTCTCTTGCTCTTCCTGACCCAGTTGTGAACTCAGATGTTGTTTCAGATTAATCTAGAAGCTCAGAGTGGATTGAAGCACTCTCATAATAGGATTTTGCTTTTCCTTTAAAAAGGACTGGTAGAGTTTGCTAGAAGGCTAAAGCACAGAAATAAACAGAATACACACGGGTAGCATCAGGAAGACTGATTTTCGACAACAGACAAGTATCATGTCTGTCAAGGCCAATTCTCCCTTCTTTTCTGCATCAATTATAAAGGATCACGTGGGCAGGACGCATGTCTAAACACAGCTGCGGACGGGATGGTGTCCCAGCTTTAGCTCTGTGTCAGCCAGGCCTCGTCGTAGGCTTCCCCCAAGAAGGGGAAGGGGATCGTGCTGAGGAGCCAGGCACCCACTTATCTACCGCTGAAAACCCCCTGAAGCACACGGAGGGAAGCCAGAGGTGGGTTTCCCTACAATTAGTGCTAGCCAAGGGGAATAACCTTCCCACCCCTTGAGGCCTCCATCTGCCATGCCAACAAGGTTTTCAATACGCATAAATGGCCCGCACCTCAGTACTGAAGCAAGAGACAGACTGAGATGTGGGAAAAATCTCTCCGAGGTGGTCACACCATAATGCCTGATTTGGCAGATAAATTATTTCAACACTAGGAAACCACACGGGCTTTGGGTAGCAAGGATCCGAACTCTGTCACTGATCCCAACTCTGTCACTAGTGTCAGCCGGATGAACATGAGCAAAACACACACCCTCCTTAGGGATCAGTGTCTTCATCTGTAAAACAGGGAGGATGCTATCCACGGAGCTGCTGGGTTAATCCAAAGAGACCTTAGTTTTAAAAGTACTTGGGGCAAGAATACAAAGCAATGTGTAAATGCCAAGGGTTATTACTGCAAATCTTATTCTTTCTTCTAATGCATGCTCCACTCCCCGTTCCTCCCCAACTGAACCCTGCGTGTCTCATCCTGTAATAGAGGAGTCACCTTATGCCCATTCTGGAACAAAGGAAAGCATAAAGAAGTCAATTATAAATAGACTAGACTCTCAACATGCAGAAATTCAGAAACAGAACATTTCACAATAGAAAAGAAGCTCGAGCTTATCTCATTCCCAGTCACAAGGACTTCATTCTTGTAATGTACTTTGTATTTCAAATGAATAGATATATTCTCTTTAATACCAAAAGCTTGGGAAGAAAGGAGAAGGGTGACAACATAGAGGACAATCACAGATGCTAGGCACCAGTACAAGCTGAGCTTCTTACTGAAAAAGTCAGGTGTGTTTCAAGGGTTTGAAATGTCATGATGAGATTTTTTTTTTTAGAAAGAAATCTGTACCCAACCAGTTTCTTCAACTAAGTGAAGTTTTAAGTGAGTATGAGCAGAATAGGTAAAGGAGAGCTTCCAACTGCTGAAGACCATAGCCTAACTTTTAGAATTGTAAAACACAGGCCAACGATGTTTACTGCATATCAGGCACTGTCCTAAGGATCCGGCAACTATGAAATCATTTATTAGTTTAATCCTCACAACAACCCTATGAAGTGGACTCTATTATTATCCAGCTGTACAGAGGAAACTGGAAAGACCATGGGTGGGGGATGAGTGAAATAGGATAGGGAAATTAAGAGGTACACGCTTCCAGTTACAAAATAAATGAGTCACAGGAATAAAATGTACAGCTTGGGGAATGTAGTCAATGATAACGTAATATCTTTGTGTGGTGACAGATGGTAACTAGACGTGAATGTGAGCATTTTGAAATACACAGGAATATCAAATCCCTATGCTGTGTACCAGGAACTGTAAGTCAATTGCACTTCAACAAACAAACAAACTTATAGGAAAAGAGATCGGATTTGTGGTTAGCAGAGGCAGAGGCGGGGAGAGGAGGAAGTGGACAAAGGTGGTAAAAAGGTACAAGCTTGCAGTTATAAAGCAAGTTAAGTACGAGCGATGTAACGTACAACACGATTAATATATTTAGCATGGTTGTGTGTTATATATGAAAGTTGAGAGTAAATCCTAAGAGTTCCCATCACAAGGAAAAAATATTTTTCCTTTCTTTTCTTCTGTATCTCTATGAGATGATGGATGTTCACCAAATTTACTTGGTAACTATTTCATGATGGATGTAATATTTAAGTCAAATCATTATCCTGTACACCTTAAATGTTTACAGTGCTGTACGTCAAGTATATCTCAATAAAGCTAGAAGGGAAAAAAAAAAAAAAAAAAAACTGGAAAGAGCGTGATTATCTCCAACAATAGCCTGCTAAGCTGCTAAGTATCCACATATATTTGATACTGGATAACCTATGGAGAGAACCCAACTGTGATTTTTGTTATTGTCTCCAAGGAAAATTTCTTCCTGAATGCCCGTGAAAATCTTATAGAGACACCAGGTAGACGTCTTTCCTTTCCCAAGCAGTGGTGGCGACAAAGGAAGGAAGCTGACAGAAGTGTAAAAGTTTCCCAAAAATGACATGCAAATCCCTGGATAAGAAAGAGGGTCAGCCTCCAGTCCCCTTTCCTGATCAGTACCCCAACTCAGACACCCCACCCCTTTCCATCACCCACACTTTGCCCTAGGCCATGCGGCCTAAAATCCATCTCCCCCTTTCCCCAAAGCTCTCACTCTCACATCTGAAACAGGCCCCAGATAAAGAGGAGGCTCTGTGGATGCCCACCGCGTGGATCACATTACACCACATCAGGTCACCGTGCTCGGGTACCACCTACAGCTGGGGAGAAAGACGGAAGCCACGCTGGGTGGGGACTGGGACCCGTGACTGCAAGGGTTCCTGCCTGTGAAGAGGCCTGCCCACCCCACTTCTCACAGAAGGATCTGCTGAAGGAGGTGGAGCACCAAAGCGAAGAGATTTACTCCGTCAGAGCTGATGTGGGTCAAGCAAATCTAGCTGCACAGAGGTTGTCGCTCTGGCATGGGCTGCTGTGTGTGTCAGTAACTGACGTGTGGAGACACACATACAAGGGGGTGGGCGATGCGGGAGGGAAAGCTAAGAGGGCTGCGGGGAGAGAATCAGCAAAGCCCAACCGTGCTCCTAGGGTAAGAAGGGCTCCTCCAGCTCGGGCTTCACTTCCCTCCTCTCCATCTCTGCTGCTGCTCTGCTCCTCCCCAAGCCCACCTCCCCCAATCTGAGATGAATACAATGTTCACAGTGGACACTAAGGTGCTGTTTCTTCCTACTAACTGCACTGTATGGGGGCGGATGAGATGGAGCTAGAGATACACAGGCCAACTCTTCACTTGTCAGGGAGGTCGTTCAGCAGCAAGCGTGATGGATGCGAGAGGGAGAAGACAGCAGACGGGGAACTGGGCTTCAGCACCTGGGAGAACAAGGGAAGGTGAGCCTCTCCTGGGGGGTTGGGGTGTGAATGGAGGCAGCTCAGCGCCAAGGTACTTGAGTCCTAGCTCATTTCTCCTGAGACCTGGCTTGATCCCAGGCTCAAAGAAAGGCCACAAGAAGGTTCTTTTAAAAACAGACTCAAAGGTCCCCACCCTTCAGAAGGACTAAAATTTAAAAACTGCAGTTTGGCTCCTCAGAAACCTCTGGTATTTGCCTGGGATGTCCCTTGGATTCCTTAGTGGCCTTTTAGTAGGCATTCCTAACTTTAATATCCTTCCACCCCACAAAAGATGTCCTGGGAGAGAACATTCAGAATTCACACCCATCTACTTCCTGCAGATCTGGTGTTTTAAAATCCTGCTGAATTAGGCATTCCCAGGTTAACAGATTTCAGGTCTAAAAAACAAGTCCTGGAATGAGGAAGAAAACACAATCCACTTAGCTCAAAAGCTGCCCTTTCAAAGGTGACTTAATGGACCTATTCTGATGTCTTGTGTTGCTTTTAAAAGAAAACCTTCAATTACTAGAAAGATAGAAAAATAGGGGCTCTGGTTCACTGTACTTTCAACCTAGCAGAAAGCTAATTAACCCTTGTTTGTAAAAAAGATTCACCCATTTTCTTGCCGAAACAGAACTGATTCTTTAGGATGAAGTTTCCTTAAGGATCTCTGTTATAACTTCAGGAGTTAAGGCTGATATAGTCTCTACCCGCCCCACACATTCCTGTCCATTGACCATCCTTCCCCACGATTCTTCTCTTTGAGCATCAGGCTCTGATCTGTACTGAAGTATAAGTCCCTCTGTAAAATCCTTGCTGTTATATACCCCTCACTGCAAATGAAAAGCTCAGAACATAAGTTCTGCAGGGGAATGCACATGAGGGGAAATCAAAGCACTGGGCACTTGAAAGGAGAAGGATGAAGAAATATAAATCCTCTCCAGAGAAAAATCACATCAGGCAGAGCCTCTAAAACATTTCTTACACAACACCCAGCATTCAATAAAAACTACCAGATATGGAAGTCAAAAAAAAGGACTGAAAACTAAGAAAAAAACCCAGACAAGATGACTTACTAGGGATTCGAGCATTAGCGTTATTAGACACAGAGTTTAAAATAGAATGATAGTGATGTTCAAAAAAATTTATAGAAAGATGGAGAATTTTAGCAGAGAACTCAAATTAAGATGTTAATAGACGGATGAAACCAGGAGAGCAGACAGAGCACCAAAAAGGATTAGTGAGCTAGAGAGTAAGTCAGCAGAAAATATCCGGATCAAAGCATGAAGAAAAACAAGAGCGTTAAGAGACGCACGGGACATGGTTTTAAAAGTCCAACTTGCATTTAATTGGAGTCACAGGAGGAAAGAGTGAGAAAGCGGCAGAAGTGCTATCTGAAGGGACACAAGCCAAAAATTTCCCCAAATCTCTACAAGTTAAAGACGTTCGACAAATCCTGAACAGGAGAACCCTATCTAGGCACGTCATCGTTAGAAACTAAAGACACAGAGTCACAGGATGAAAGACATGTCACCTTCAGAAGAGCAGCAATAATACCGGCAGCTGTTCCGACAGACATAATGGAGCATCACGGAACGGTATTATTCAGGGGCTGAAAGAAATCTGCCAATCCTGAATTCTAAATTCAGTAAAAATGCCTTTCAAAGAGATAGGTGAAATAAAGATGTTTCCAGGGGGGGGGAAAAATAGCATTAATGGAGGTAAAGTGTTATGAGGACCTTGTATTGTCTGAGAAGAAAAATAAAAAAGACACAAAGATGGGACAAATAGGGCTTCCCTGGTGGCGCAGTGGTTGAGAATCTGCCTGCCAATGCAGGGGACACGGGTTCGAGCCCTGGTCTGGGAAGGTCCCACATGCCGCGGAGCAACTGGACCCGTGAGCCACAATTGCTGAGCCTGCGCGTCTGGAGCCCGTGCTCCGCAACAAGAGAGGCCGCGACAGTGAGAGGCCCGCGCACCGCGATGAAGAGTGGCCCCCGCTTGACGCAACTAGAGAAAGCCCTCGCACAGAAACAAAGACCCAACACAGCCAAAAATAAATAAATAAATAAATAAACTTCAATCTCTTTAAAAAAAAAAAAAAAGAATATGAGCTATGGGAAACCAGGGAATGTAAATGGAATCGTGTAAGCTTAAGGCCAGGCGGTCTGGGGTTAAAAAAAAAAAAAAAAAAAAAAAAAAAAGATGGGACAAATAAATATTCTATGACTCAGTAACTCTGCTCCTCAGTATATAATGGAGAGACTCTGCACACGTGCTCCAGGAAACACGAACAAGAATGTGAACAGCAACCCTGTTCGTAACAGCGAAACACTGGAACAGTCCAAATGTCTTAACAGTAAAGTCAATAAATTGTGACACATCCATACAATGGAATACTACATAGCCACGAAAATGAACGCGCTACAGGCACACATATCAGCGTGGATGGGTCTCCAAAACGTTAACGTCGAGTTAAAATAAAAAGGTCACAAGAGTATATATTTTGTTTGATTTTGTATGTAAGTTCAAAACAGGCAAAGCTGTTTGGTGACACATACAAATAAGGTAAAACTACATACAGAAAAGATGTGATTAACACAAAATTTGGGACAGAGGTAATTACCTCAGGGTGTGAAGTGAAGGAAGGAAACGTGATCAGGGAGGCTTCAGAAGTACTAATATGTTCTATTCTATTAATATAATATTCTAGTTTAAGCTGAATGATGGGTCCTGGTATGGTATTCATTTGATAGTTCTTTAAAGTATACATATACTATACGATACTCTATGTATGACTCTTCCATAATCAAAAAAAAATTTTTACGGTACTTGTTTTCTAAACATGCCACCAAAGGCAGAATTCACTTTTTAAAATAAAAATTAACTTCTTTAAAATTATGCCTATATTTGAAATATCACCATATTCAAAGACATCAAAACCAGAATGTTTTCTAAATTTTGCCACTCAGGCAGGAAAAGTGAAAAAACAGAAAGAAACAACCTGAGGAAAAAAATAAAGGTAATTTGGACAGCTATTTACTAGAATCTTGTAGAAAACTTCTCATTGCAACGATGGAGATAAAAGCAGACTGTATAAAGGTCCTTTCTCCATTCAGTACCTTCTTTCCTCCACTAAAAGCAAGGAGAATCTTAGAAATGAAGCCCTCAGTAAAAGGACAAGAAGCTGGCTAAAAAGAGGTGGAGAGAAATGAGGGCTTGCATATTAACATAATCGAGTCCACCACACGGACTTGAAACTCTTCTCTTCAAACACGTGCTACAAGTTAACATCATATGACTTTAGTTTCATTTCTTACTTTAGAGCTGAACTGTCCAGTAAGGTGACCACATGCCACAGGAGGCCACTGAGCACTTACAATGTGATCAGTACGAGTTATGATATGGTATTAAGTATGAAATACATACTGGAATTCAAAGACTTAAGATGAAAAAAAGAATGTAAAACATCTCAATTATTTTTACATATTGATTACAAGTTGAAATGATAATATTTTGGATATAATGGGCTAAATAAAAATATTAAAAATAATTGCATCTGCTTCTTTTTACTTTTTTAATGGGACTTCTAGAACAGTTTAAATTACAAGTGTGGCTCACATTATATTTCAATTGGAGAGTGCTGGTTTAGAGGTCTGACTCTACAAGAAAATGTTTAAGGACACAGCTTATGAAATTAAAATTAAACTCAAAAAGATACCCAAATCTTAAATTTCAATTATTTCCCAGATAATCAATAATATTTGCAAATAGCTGCTATTCACGTGAGCAGAAAATAATAGATGAAAGGCATTGGTCTGCATTTAGGAAGAAAGGCCTTTGTTACCCAAGATGGAAATATCTAGTAGAAAGGTGGGTAGAAAGTTAACTACGGGGACGTACCCCCATCAGTTACTACTCTTATCGTTCCCCTGCAAAGCAGGAATGGCTCCAGGTCTATGACTTTTCAACTTCAGGTCAGCCGTCACGGACGCCTCCGCAGCCTTTGAATGGCCTCTCCCTGCATACAAGCCTGCAGGGTTACCACTGCTGTACTCCTTCTGAGTGTAGCTTTATTAGTATGGGTATCCGACTGTCATGTAAACATGCTGTATCTGTTTTTCTCACAAGGCTACACGGGCTGCAGCATGCTGAAAGGCTCGAAGTGCATGCTCCAATGACAGGGAGCCAGGGAGGTTTGGTCATCTTCGTACCATGCCACCAGACAGTGCCTGGAACGCTGTTAGAGCAAAATAAAGATTTGCTCTGCATTCTTTTTCAACTCACTAGCACCTAACCCCAGTCCCACTTCACAGAAATGATAGATTCTACTTCACTAAGGGAAAAAAAAAACCTCTTTCCTTACCGCCCCCCCCACCCCCACCTTAAATTGAATAAGTGAGCTATCTCCTAAAGCTAGACCCTTCCTCTGTGCTCTTGTAAGACCCTGTCTTGGATATCGCTCAATCAATCCTTTTTTCTCTTGTATCTTCAGTCTTTCTGGCTTCTTCTTCTCAGAATGACAGATACAATTGAATCTGCTCAATCTTAAAAATGCCTTCCTTTAACTTTCCCTTCCACTCAAGTTATTATTCATCCATTTTCTTCCCTCTGTGCCCATATCTCTTAAAAGATACGGCATCACTGTCTCTTTTTCTATTAAATGAAGGTTCTGAAGGCATGTTCCTACAGCAAATAACACAAATCAGGGATCAAAACATATAATGGTGTCCCCTCAATACCCGTAAGTCTGGGCATAACTGGAAACACAGGAGAGCATGTTTAGTAGCAGTTAATGCCTGATTTCTTAGCACCTCTCCCAGACAAGCGGGAGCCCAGGCATGTTCCTGGGCTGCAGGTGTAACACGAGCTTAAGGATGTATCCAAGAGGCAGCATCCAGGGAAGAAAAGAAAAACCATCTACAGTCCAAGGCAAAAGGTGGGAAACAAGGCAGAAAGAACTCCCTGAAATGTATGGAACCCCTACCATGTCTTTTCAGAGGGTGCCTGTGGCTTTGCTGATGGATAGGAATGGGGCCTCTCCGAGGACCTTGAACCTCTAATCCTAACCCTTAACAACTGCTGTAAAGTCTATAAGGGTCAGAGATGCAGGAAAACAGGACATCATTGCCTTGGATGTTTCTTAATCTTCAGATAAGTGCCTCAACTTCCTATGTTACCAAAAGAAGAATGCCAAATGGACTTAAAATGAACCTCAGAACTTCATGGAACAAGATGAGAAAATAAAATTGGGAGATTGTCCCCCCCCCCACCCCAAAACAAAACAAAACAACAAAAACCTCACTCTAGGAATCCACTGAAACGAGTCCTTTAAGCTCAAAGGGGAGAGACGCTTGCTGAAGGCACGCCGCTCAAGTCCTGACTGTCTGGTCCACTTCTGTTTCCCCGGGGCGAGGGACAGGGCCAGGCACAGGGTACGGATGCGTACACGACAGTGCAACTAGGGAATGGACAGGTGCTGGTCTCCCTAGTGCACCTGGAATGAACCCACAGGAGCTTTGGGAATAAATGACCAAAAAGACTGCTCACTGGTTTGACTTGAAAGTCCGTATTTTCAAAAACGTGTTCTTTTTCATCTCTTCAGCTCCGTGTGCTAATCACTTTCCTTATGTTGAGGGAGGGGTATCTGGTTTAAAACTTTGCTGAGAAGCTTTCCTCTGTTCTGTCTATCGAGTGCCAGAGGATATCGAGGAGACTGGGAGATTCTGGCCAAGTATTTCCTTTAAGGCACTGTAGCGCGTTCACATTGCTATATCTGTGCGTACAATTCACAGAGTCTATGTTTACAGCAGTCACAAGTGAGGCCGAGACATGTAGAGGAAACCAGAGAAGTTCTGGAGTCACACATTTGGGTAAATTTTGGCTTCACTTATGGGCTGTGTGATCTTCGGAGACTTCTCAGTGTCCCTTCTATAAACTGAGATAATGCCTAACTCCCAGGGTCCGTCCGTTCCTTCCTCCTTTCATTTCTTCCCTCCTATCAACAAAAAACTTACTTTGCATCAGCTATGTGCCAGGCACTGTTCTAAGCGCTGGGGATGCAGCAGTGAAGAAAACAGACAAGGCTTGTGGCCCTCTTGGGGTTTATATTCTAGTTGCATAGACAATAAACAATATAAATATACAAAATGAAAGCAGTAATAAATGTTAAGTGAAAAATTAAGCAGGGAGGGAGGATAAGAGGTAGTGATAGAGGGGGCTGCAATTTTAGATGGGGGAGGGGCGCCAGGAAGTCTCACTGACAAAGTGACATTTGGATAAAGAAAATGCAGGTGAAAACCATGGGGTTACAGAACATTCCAGGCAGAGAGAATTGCTGGTGCAGAGACCCTGAGGCAGAAGTTCTGAGGGACAGCTGAGCAACACAACAGCAAGCAGGTCAGTTCGAAGGAGCCAAGTGGGGTGGGGAGTGACAAGTGGGTAAAAGGCAAGGTTAGAAAAGTACAGGGGGAGGCAGACCACATGTCCGTTATAAATCACTGCACAGACTTTAATCTTCTCTGCAGAGTGAAAGGGGAAGCCACTGGAGGGGGCTGAGTGGAGGAAGGACCCGACCTGAGTTCCGTCTGCTGTACCGAGAGCCGCAGTGAGAAAGGGGGAAGGAAGGGTGGACACGGAACCTGCTACAATAGACAGGGCAGGGCTGAGCGCTGGGATGGATGGCGGGGAAGCAGCGGGTGGGAGGGGAAGGTCCACGGGCGGCACAGCTGACGGATGTGCTGAGTCAAGGATGACCCCAAGGTATGTGAGCAACTGGAAGAAAGGAGAATGGAGAAGAAAGGTTAAAACGGTATAAAGTGCCTGGCACTGCTGTCGGGCTCACAGGAAATGACCAAATGTTACTTCTTTACGTGTAAAACTTTCGGTGCTGATTCAGAGCCCAGGCATCCAAAATGGGGTTAGTACGCCACCCTAAAGCTAGGAAATGCTTGCAGAGAGAAAAGTCAAATGAGAATATACTCAGCAGTTGGCTCTACGGTACTAACACCCCAACACTGGTTAACTTCCACCAAAAGATGGAACGTGTCTCATCCTCTAATTATCCATCTGTCTGAGATGAGGGGGTGAGATGCCGGCCTTCACGCTGTCAATGAATGCTGGACGTAGCACCATGTTTCCCCACCAAACAGAAAGTTTCCATGGAAAAGAGCAATAAACCATGACGTGGTGAGAACACAGGAAAACTGTAAAGAAGCAGCATTCTGTTTTATGTGTAATTTTCTCCAACTCCTATGAAAGCGACTCAGTCCACCGAGTCCAGGACACGAGTGGCAACTCACAAATGCTCAAGCTCTGAGTGATGAGGGCAGTGAAACAACCACAGAACAGGCACCAAGGTGAGTCGGGAAAGGGAGAGGAGAGTCCATTCCTGATGGACATTTTACCAGATTTCACTCAAAGGAACCTTTTCTTTATCATGCTTGCCAAGCAGTCCAACCTAACTTCAATCTTGAGAGTCAAAGACCCAATCTGTCTCCCACCCCGAGAGCCGGGCAGACGCCATCCAGCACCGCAATTTTGGGTGTAGGGAAAACACTGAGGTCCAGAGTTCTAAGAAGTCAACGAGGGGCTTATGTAGCCTTAGTCTGAACACTGGTGGAGAAACAGTAGCCATTCCTACCTCAAGATAAATGTCCCCTTTGAATCCTACATGAAAAACTAAAATTCCAAATCAAAATGTGGACATTGTCATTTGCCTTGCGTGGAAACAGGAAAGGAGGGATTTTCAGAGAAAGATCTAGTGACTGGAGTGGACAGGGGCAGGGTAAGTTTGGGGGAACACGTTCCTATATATAACGCGCTCTTCCGTCACAAATTTAGGTCCTGTCTATTTGGCTTTGTCTAAAGAAAATGGTGAAACAGTTTAATGGACTGATCAAATGGGGTCAGAGAAGTTAATTTCCCAAAACACAGTTAAAAAATGAGCCTACCACCTCCCTCCCCCCTCCCCCCTCCCCCCTCCCTTTCTAGCCCAGTTGCTTTACATGAGGTCTAAATACCTCCTTTTCCTTTAACAAGGACCCTGAGGTTTGTCTGTCTGGGCTTCAGGGAGGGTGATTTTCTGCCACATCTAGATGGAGGTAGGGTAACTGGAAATGCCGGAGGCAGTCCATGACTTAGCACTAGACGGAGTCACTCTGGCCAGAAAGAACGGTTTGGCTGGATTTGCAGTCTGCCTGCTGTGAACGGGCCGTGATTTGATTTTAGCTCTAATTATACAAAAGGAAAGTGAGGTCTATTTTCTTCTGGAGGGGTGGGGGCTGTCGGTTTTGTTCTGGCCTCTGTCAAAGGTGCAGCTACTCTGCTCACATACATAAAAATACTTGCAAAAAAGTAATAGTTAACATTTTGTGTATGCAATTTATGGTCATATCATGACAATGATACCAGGCTTAAAAAGTGAAAAATCCAGTTAGGTCTCTTCCCCTTGAAATTCACTTCTCATCGGTAAGGGGAGAGGAGGGAAAACAGAAGGAAGTAAAACGGCAGGCCAGTCTTTCCCTGAATAGACAGCTGACGGCACGGCACGCTCTCTGGTCCCGGTGACCCGCCACCTCGGCGCTGGGGCAGCTGCTCCACATCCCTGAGTCCCTCCTGCCTGGGCTGCCCCCTGTGCCCTCCCGTGCCCACATGGCCAACATCTCCATGACTTCAAGGTCGGGTGCAGGCCTTCCTTCCCTGGGTACAAAGGCCTGCGCTCCGTTAGTGCCCCACCGGCCCCGCACAGACGTCTGTGCTGGCACCTGAACGCGCTCGCGCACGCCATTACTTACGGGACCTTCTCCCGCGCTGGACTGTGAACCAGGGTGCGGGGGGAGGGGGGAGAGGGGGGAAGACCTTTGTTTTGTTCATGTTTGTTTCTTCTGTGCCTCGCACACATCCTGGTGTCTTTAGTTGTTCACAGACAGTTGTGAACTTACTGTGTAGGCACAATAAGTAACAGATTTGTTAATACGAGGTCATGCTTTTCGCACTTAAGTCTATATCTAGTCAGCCCAGAGTGTG
The DNA here is from genome assembly GCF_028021215.1 of Eschrichtius robustus. NCBI lineage: Eukaryota > Metazoa > Chordata > Mammalia > Artiodactyla > Eschrichtiidae > Eschrichtius > Eschrichtius robustus. Next base: position 9,876,781 of record NC_090826.1, on the reverse strand, counting down.
GAGCTAGAATGAAGTTAAAATGCCTTCACTAAGTGCCTCGGACAGGGTTAGAGCACTCCCTCATTCTCAGCCACACACTTTGGCTTGGACGGCGCAGCACCTACAAAAGGGCTAATCATACGACAGAGGGAACTACAGGGAGGGACTTTAAACGGTGACTCAGATTCTCGGCACCCCCTTGAGAATGCAGCCTTACATGGTTAGTCCCTGCAAATCTGACATTGAAGACGTGTCCACGAATGAAGCCCACTAGACAAGTGCAACTTTTTGCACCAGATGGGGCCAGGAGTACAGGCTCTGGGTCAGAGAACCTGGGTCCCAGCCCGGCTCTCTTCAGAGCCTTGGGCAAGTTACTTAATTTCTCTGAGCCTCAGTGTCCTCTTGTATCAACAGGGACCAGCACGTCAAAGGGTCACTGTGAAGATTAAACAAGTCCATTCATGTGAAGACTCAGAACAGTACCTGGTACTCGGTGAAGCAGCCAGTAAATATGAGCTAGCGGCACTTCTAAAGATACCCATTCAGCTACCAGCTTAAACTGAAAACTTCCCTCAACTGTGCAATCATACAGCATCTATCCCATGTTTCCTATATAGCAATACCCAGGAATCAAGATCAATTAAACACTTACACATAATACACTAACATATTCCACGCAATCAAGCTCATTACCCCACTATTTCACGAATCGCATGGCAGTGAACAAGCCTCCTGGTCAGCTCTGAGAACAGATTATGTGAGACAAAATGCAAGGAAATACAAAATTAACATTGTGGTTACCGTTTATCAGAACACAGACAAAGCCAGATACACCAACAGTCCAGAATGAAGGAAACAGGTTGCTGGCTTTTGACTGGAATTTCCTCAGATTGTTACCATGTAGTACGAACTTAATCTAAATGTTTCTTTGCACACAGTCAAGCTTATGTGAAATGTATCACAAGTGATAGAATAAAGGCTTGGGTTTGTGTGTGAACAAAACTGCTTTCAAGAAATGTATCATTACCAGGCAGATTAAGAAAATACCACAGACTTAAAAGTACCCTTGGTCTGTAAATAAATTAGTTTATAATGGAAAAGAATATGAAAAAGAATATATATATACACACACACACACACACACAAACTGATTCACTTTGCTGTACACCTGAAACTAACAGAACATTGTAAATCAACTATAGTTCAATAAAATTTAAAAAATAATAATAAGTTAGTTTACCGCTTGTTGGCGGAGGAGGGATATACAGGCTAAATAAACAAAAGAACAGGTAATCAAACACTTTAAGGTGACTTTTCCGGACGTGAACGTGACTGTAAAATGAACTGTTATGCTCGTACTTGACAACATTTTCAAGATGGCGTTTGCTGACATTTGAAACCACAGCACCACACCACCACCATCTCACCAACCGAAATTTAATAAGAGCACTTAACTGTGGATTGATGTATGTGATCCTCCCCGCAGCACCCCCTACAGCTGGCAAATGGATTTTCCAAGGAAAAGGGGAAAAACCTAGGACACGCCACAACAGGTACTTACTGCCCAGATGAATCAATGGAGGGAAAGGAGCAGAATTCAAGCACTCCACCTATAGTATTTCAGGAGCACGATGTCTCCAGGGAGAATGTGGCAAAATCTCTCTAATGGTATCAATATATGTGATTCCATAAATACAGCAGCTAAAGCCAGTATAGTACCAGGCAGAGTGAACGACGATTTAAGATCAGAAATAACCAAATGTTCAGACTCTCCAGTTTGTTTTCTTCTGTTTTGAGGGACAAGAGAGGAATAAAGAATGTGCTAGAAATTTGGGGAATGTGCTCCAAACCTCCTTCCTCCTCCTCCTCTTCCTCCTCCTCCTCCTCCTCACACGCTCTCCCTCCCCCTCCTCTTTGTAAAAGGCCTTTAATTAGCTCACATCCCATCCCAACTGGGGATCCCTAATACATCCTGACACCAGCCTGCGGCCGGGCAGTGGGGTCTCAGCGCAGCCAGATTAGCAGGCTCCCAGTGGAGCCCCTGCTGCTCTTATCTCCGCAGATGCCTGAAGAGTCTGGTATCTTCCCTCCCAGCCCTCCTGGGAAGCCACCCCAGCAGGTGCCCATTGGCAATAGTTTTGTGTTACAGGCCTGAATGAATGATCCCCGCAGGAGCTGCCGACTGTTTTCACAGACACAGAAGGCAGTCAAAAGTCCACCGCGTGAACTTGGAATGACCCCAGCTGCAGAGTCACTGGCGGGTTCATTGGGAGGGCAGGCACGCTTTATTAAACAACTAATACTCTTCACAGATAACTTTCCGAAAAAGCACAAGTGTTAACTCTTTGCAATCTCGCTCCGACAAGCAAGTGGAGGGGCTCCACTGGGTGACTGCGGGCTTGGACCCGAGTGATGATTTGCAGACAGGAAGATGGTGACTTCATCCGGCCCGGCAAAGGGTCAGGACTCAGGCACCGCCATTTGGTCAGCTGTCTTGTTAAAGTGTTCCAGGTTAAAGCAAAAAGGCACAAAGCGAAGGTTCCAGGCGCCTACTCCGGCGAGGACGGTGCCAGCCCTCACCCAGGCCGGCCTGTCCCCTGGCCCACACCCCACTCAGACACGTGGGAGAGGGAAGGGGGGCCGGCCCGGCAAACTCGGTCACCCACCCAGGCCGGCGTGCAAGTCACTCTGCCCACAGCAGCCAGAGGCTGCACAGTTAGTGCCGTTCTGGAGGAGGATTCAGAAGAGACACAAGCTCAACCCAAAGTGTTCTAATAATCATGTTCTTCTGGGCTGCCTGGCCAAGTGGGCCACGGATCCAGGCATCTGCAGGGCTCACCCAGGGGGATGGCAAGTGGCTGTTCCTTCCCTAGGTTAGACCCAGTCCCGGAGGGTCCCTTTTCTTTTTTCCCCTTTCTTTCTCTCTTAACTCACACAGAACTTTAGAGGGAACCCAATGACAACAATCATAATTAATAACATGCAGATAAACATAAGGAGAAACTTTTAAAATTGATTTTAACCAACAAAGTTACGTTAATTTTGGCATTAACCAAAGACTATGCTGTCTATCCAAGTTTTATCTCTATCTCACTTCATCAGTTGCCTTCTAATTACAGAGGGATCCCCTATTTGGTTTTTTCTGGGGGGGGGGGTCTTGTTTTGTTTTTAGGTGAGGTGCGGTTTTGCAGGGGTTCACTCACCGGATGAGACACGGGTGAAGGGCTAGTGATGTGAGGCGCTTCACAGGAGCTGTACTTCCCTCCCAGTCGGGTGAGCCGATCTTTACACAATACAGATCCCTCAGCCCAACAAGCCCTCGGGGGCTGTCTTCATAGCACGCACAGTGCTCGGGGTTAAAGATACCCAGGTGACTATGACTTAGTCCCCTGTCCTCACGGAGCTCGGTCCAGTGTGGAGACAGATGTATAAACAAATAAAATCCATATACAGGATGCTGAGAAAATGAACACCACATCAGGGCTCTGGCCCCACTACTTTTCTCTCCCTCATTTCTAAAAGGACAAGAAGCAGGTACCCACAGCTGCTGGCCCCATTTCAAAGACAATGCCAGATTTGTAGCCAGAAGGCCTGAGTTTCAGAGCTGGCCCCGCAGCTAATTAGCTGTGAGAACCTCACTGGGTCTCAGTTTCTCCACCTGTAATTTTAGAGGGTGAAAAGCTGGTCTTCGAATTCTTTCCCAGATCTGTGTCCTAAGAATTTCTACGAGGATATCAGAGGTTGTGTTGAGGGTCCAAACCTGGGAAGAGCTGCCTTTGCCATGTTCATCTGGAAAGAGTGAGAAGAGTTTTAGGCTCAAGATTTATCTTGGGAGGAATACAAGATGGGCTTCAATGGAAAGGGAGCAGATAAGAGAGTTAAGTTACCACATGAAATATTACTCAAAAGAGGCTTCTCATAGAACTCAATTTTTAAAAAAAAATAAAACTGAGGTTAGACATTGTCCACGGTTGTGTTTTAACTTTTAAAGAGAAACAAGTGGCAAATTCTTCATTGTATTTAGTCCTAAGAATTTTTCTCTCTCTATATAACACCCATTGAGGCACCTCAGCTTGTCTTGCCAATTGATTTTTAAACAACCGTACTGCAGCAATCCTACAAACTTTCCTCGCTGACACTACTGGACACAAAATCCAAACAGGTAGGAAGCATTTCCAGAAACAGGCTAAGATCTACCTGGTTTTGCCCCTTTTGCTGTTTCTCAGTGATCCTGTGACTAGAGATTTTCGTGCGCATCTGAGATTTTAGAACCAACCATTCACACAACCCAGCATGGATGCCAGCAAAGTAAGGCCCTCTCTTGGAAGTAACACTTTTCCATAGCTGTCTCCCCACGTCAGAAAGTTCCTCTGGCCCTCCGCCGAGATTTATTCTGGCGGGAAAAGCAGTGGGCTTGGAGTCATGAGGTCTGGGCATCAGCCACTGGTGCCAACGCTGACTGCATGATTTTGGCAAAACCATTCAACCCGTGTGGCTGAATTTCCCATCACTGGCCCTGCTGGCCCCCTCGGGATGTTGCAAGGTTAAATTATCTCACAGACATGAAAGCGCTTTAATGCCTGAGGGGGAAAGGGTGCTTTCTAGAGCAGCAGTGTGGTCTATGGAAAGAGCCTGGGGCCACAGAGGAGGCCAGAGTCCTCGTCCTCGTCTACGAGCTCCCTGCTAAGCCTCCAGGAGTCATTACCTTTGCTGTGACTCAAGTGGCAATAACAATACTTGTACTCTTTCTTGTAGGTTTGTAAAGATCAAACAGTAACAGGAGTATGCTACAAAGGTTAAACTGCCAGAAAACTACCAGGAGCTATTAGTAGCTCTTCTTTTATAACTAACTTTGACATCATCCTTGCCAGTTTCCAAGTTACCAATAAAGAGACAATAATCCATCTGGCCAAAATATCCTGCTTTGAAACATGACAAAGGCAGCAAAACTGAAACAACGGGCTGTTTTTGGAAGCATGCTCTGCTTAATTTTCATTTCAGTGAAAACACTGAAAGTCGCTGCTTCTAAACCAATGTGTTGTTACATAAATTCAATATGTTGTTACATAATGTTTACTTAAACATTTTCCTCTAATAAAGCAAACAGATATTTCCCATAAATATTATTTTAATTCATTAGATTAAGAGGGACTGGGGTTTCCCTTCTTCCCCTTGTAATAGTTTCCCAAGGCTTCCTGCTACCTTGCGGAGCCTGGGCCTGATCCAATAATGCACACCTGGCCTCATTCCATCCAGGTCAGCATCCTAGACCTGAGTGATGGGGAGTGGAGGCGAAGAAACAGGATCCTGGAAGTCAGCAGCCTTTTCCTATCTGTATTTCAACACACAGCCCATGACTGTGCATCTCAGTCAGCTTACAGACATGTTTGGGAGGAAAGTCATAAAGAAACATTTTCAAAGTTTCTGTTTATTCCACATAAAAACCATAAAATAGTTAATTTAAAAATCCAGCAGGTGTTTCACGTATTTCATAACTATTTGTTGAATCTACACCATGTGAAAATGTCACCAGATAAATGGGAGCCCACGTGGGAAACACCGGGATCCCCTCAACTCTCTTACAATAAATATTTATGACTAGTCATAGGGACACTGGCAACAGTTGATGACAGTAAGATCTTCGCCTTCCAGGAGCTTTACATCTACTCCGGGATGCAAACGAATAAGCAGGCAATTGCATCAAACAGTTCGTCTCAAGCCGATCTCATCCTTGAGGAACAGAATAAAGTGTTATTTCCCCTTGGCCCCCACTGCACTTATCTGGTGAAACTGCAAAGATTTTGCACAGATCCCAGCTGCAATACTTATTCCCTCTGTTATTATGCCGACTTACTTCTTATCTGGCTTACCTGTTCCATATCCCTCAAAAAAATATTTTTTTTAAGTTTTACTTTTCTAAGTATTTGCCACAGAACTGAGCACCTAATTGACAATGATAAATGTTTGTTAAGTGGATGTTTGGGACGTGCACAAAATGGTTAGTATTTTCCAAGGAAAAAACACGGTCACTGCCCTAACCGAAGCACAAAGTGCTCTGGGAATTCAGAGCGGGGAGGACCTTATAGGGATCTGGACTGGACCTTACACACTCAGAGCCATTTGGCCAGAGATGGGGAGAAGGGCATTCCAGAGAGAGGAAAGGTTATAAGCAACAGTGCAAAGATGAGGGGAGAACAAGCATGACCGGGGAAACAGAAAGGATCCGGATGGCCAGCTTTCTGCCACTCTCTCTTCACTTCACTTGACTTCCCCAATTTGGCTCCTAGTTTTGGGGCTTATCTCCACCCTCCTCAGGTGCCTAACTAGGAAATTTCCTTGTTCTTACAAATGGCACAGGAGGGCTTCCCCGCTGGTATTTACGAAAAAAGAAACGCGAAGCTGTCACTGCCATTTGCCTATGTGACCTAAGTGCGGTGCGTCTCTGCTAATATTTACTGCCCAGTTGGGCCTCCAAGTCGCCACTTCAGGACATGCTGAGCCCCCCTTAAGAGTCAGGCCTGGACATGTCATCATCTGGCTCTGAGGAAAGCCAAGGCAAAGCCAGACTCTCACCCCTTCTGAAAGTGCCATCCTTTTTTCTTCCATGGCCTCGCTTATTTCCACTCACCTCCAGCAATGTAGAAATCACTTATTGGAATGTCCTGATATAAGCTGAAATTTTTCTCCCTACCACCTCCGCTCCACAAAACATGCTGCTCTAAGAACTGTCCTCATCACGCTTTCTCTTTGTGAGCTCCCAAACAGTTCACGTACACAGCACGTGGTTAATGAATGAGTCAATAAGCCTCCTTAGGGAAAGATACATTTTTCTCCCCCCATGTTCTCTGAAACGCCCCCTGCAGGAAAGGTGTGCTAACATGGCTCGCACCACACCGATGACCGGAAACCCGAGTCTCAGGTGGAGACGTTGGTTTCTATAGTATCTGGTAAGATTCAAGAAGTACTGCCCAGCAATGTTCTAGAAGTCAGAGGCCAAGGAAGGAGCCCAGAGCTCTACCACTTTCTGTTTGGCCGCCTTGGGCAAGCTGTTTACTTCCGCTGGGCCTCGGTTTCTTCCTGGCGGCGGCAGTAAATGAAAGCGTCACCTGCTTTCAGGCTTATAGACAGGATCAGAGATGTAAGTCCTTCATCAACAACTGGAAATCAAGACAGATATCAAGTGGCATTATTATTATTCTAATAAGGGATTATTAAATTCTAATGAGTTAATCTTACTTCTCCTTTTTTCCAAGAAGCAAAGCCCGGGTCAGGTCAATAGAACTGATCAACCATAGAACTCTCAGGACAACACACCATCCCCAGCGTTCTCCATCCGGCTTCTTAACTGCAGCAATGGTGTCACTAAGCGTCTGAAAGCCAACGTGCCAGCAGAACTCAAGAGACATAAACACCTCTACAAAATGTGAAAAGCTGTACTTCAGAGTAAGGGGAGGTGAGCAAGGAAAGAAAAGGACTTACTGGAGAGAATGAGTTTATATTCTGCCATCAACTGATAGTGGGAAAGCACAAGTCTCCCTACTTTCATGACCTCTGTGCTGAAAACCAAATTTTAAAATGACATCCTACTTGCTTAGAAACACTTAAAGTAGTGAAGTTCAGTAAATAGCTTAAGGAAATTACAATTTGACATGTACATTTAGAGGAAGCTGGCTATTGGAGCACACGCTGAGGTGGCCCGAAGCTCTGGTCTGCTCCCCCGTCAAAGCGCAGGAAAGGCCTGAGTGTGCAAATCAAATTATTTAAATCTGAATAAATCCTGGGCTAAGCACATCAGGTGTGTGAGAAAGTACAGCCGGCTTCCTCAAACGATTTTAAGTCATCTTCTGTTTGGTTAAGGAAAACTCAATCTTTTTGTCCCATTTCAATCCTTTTACACGAGATTAGGGATTCCCCGATAGTAAAGATTAATTCAGCAAGACTGGAAATTACAGTTGGAAAATCCCAAGGTCCAACATAGAAGGGAAAAAAAAGTTGGGAATGAATGGAGCTTCAACTGCTTGTGTTTTAGCTTCTACAATGGCTTGGGTTTGGTAGAGGTTTATGTCTGAGAAGCTGCATTATGTGGAGGAAAAATATACAGACTCCCAAATCACTTGTTCCTAAAACTTATGACTCCAATACCCGTTATTAGATTTTAGTCAAGCTAACTGACCATTGTGGTCTCATTTTTCTCATCTGTAAAACGGAGATAATCCTTCCTTCCTTATAGGGTACACGTGAAAATTAAATGAGATAGCATCTGTAAAGCTCCTAGCCCTCCTTACCTGACATACAGGAGCCACCCAATAAATGATGGCTACACATCCTTTTCTGACTTTTAAGGATGATATTCCAAGGAATCCCCTATTTCTCCTAAGAAAACACTTTGATCTAGCTTCTCTTCAAGATGGAGAGAGACAACAATTACAGGGGAGAAAGAGGTACAGAAAACCAAAAGGACCTTCCAAACAGAGTGAGTGTTCTGACTTTTTACTGCCAAGAATTAGAATTTGATTTGTTCTTCACGTGTTTATAAAAATGGGTTACAGTTTTTCTCGTTTAAGCTTGCCACAATTTTTCAAGAAAGGCCGAATACTGATACGAACAATACTGAAACGCAGAAAAGGGAGAACTACCACATCTCTGGGGTAACCAGTCAACCCAAGAAAAGCTTGAACATATTATTCTTTTACTCACCATGTTTACACTAGGGTAGAAAACCACCACTCTTTGGGGGCCACAAATATTTCCTGTCTTTTCAATTTAGCAACTGAACATACTTTTCCACCACCATAGACTGCAGTGTAGGAAGACAGAGTGAATTCCTCTGAAACATGAGATGTTTGGTCTAAGGAGATAACTAAAGACCTGACTCTTAGCTGAACTACTAGTAAGAAATGAAGACACGTCCTAAACTTTTCCAATCTTTCTGTTTCAAAAACAGAGAGTCAATGGTGGTGTCATTCCCTGATACTTCTGGCCGAGCTGCTCAATTAGGGTGGGACAAGAGGACAGCTAAGCCCCACTCACCAGGCTCCTTCATGAGCAAGGCTGCTCAGTGGAGCAAGGTGGGGACTGCCTGGGAATTCTGGCCACTCATGGGATTCTCATGCCTCTACTTCACCCGCCCGCCCCCGCCCAACACACTTCCAATTCCCGCAAATATTTGAGGTTTGACCAAGTTAGGATAGGTCACTGCTGGGTCATTCAGCATCTAAAATTCGCCTCTAACCAAAAAGAGCTCAGACTAAGAGAATCATTTTAGTATTCAAGGTTATCAGAGGAAAATAAAACAAAAGCTCTGCTGCCAAGAATTTGAGTCATTTCTCTATATACAACAACTTCAAGGCGCCTCCTCTTGGCTGGAAAAGAAATCCCTAGGGTGACTTATTTCGGATCAAAGTCTTTCTGAAAATAGAAAACTCTACATTTTCTAAGGGATAGATCACTGTCTGAAGTGAATTTCATTTAACTTAAAGTTTTATGCCAACTTAAATACACTAAAACCCCAGTGCTTATAAGAAGGCATTCACCTCTTAGTTGCTTATAGGTACATGGAAAAGCTATTATGGGGATATCACCTCAACAATAAAATGGAGCAGTCATACATAATGACAAAAACAGATACAAGTCATAAATTGCCTTTTCCCCTTCGGAATCATGCAGGCAGGCACTCCAGTACATTCTTTTGTGCAAAGATAAAACTTTTGCCTTGAATAAACAGTGGCTTAGTCTCATTTGAGCCTTATAAATAGACTGCCTACAAAACAAATACAAACAAATGCTGTTTATCTTAAACAAAAGGCAGATGGACCCCTTTGCCCTCAACCAGGTCACAGTACATATGATAGGAGGCTGGCCAGTGGCAGGGGCTGGCTGAGAATCCCTGGGTGCAGGGACACGAAGTCAGTTTCCACTGGATCACTGCTATGCCCCAAATCTGGTTTCCTGGGCACAAAGGGCCAGTGAAAGGTTCTCTCGGAAGGGGAGTGGCTCCTCCACACATGGTACCCCAAAGAACAGAGACCAAAGAGCAAAATACCATCTAAAGTGCTAGCTAGGTTTTCTACTCAACTACGCAAACAGTCTCAATTTCCCTCTCTCTCTTCCTCACTTAACTCGCTTGTATTTATCTTCAGATGGTCTTCCTAAAAGCTATCGAAATTCATTCTGAGTCGAGGCAGGGCTCTTTGCTTTTCTCATTGTTGTTTTTATTTTTTAACATACAGAGGAATGTCTAGAACAAATCAAGCAGTTAGCAATATCTCCAAAGTGCAACTAAAAATGAAAATTCAGACGCCATTGCAGAAGATCAGGTGCTGGCTCCACAGGTTCCTGGCTGACCCTGGGGAAGTCACCTTACCTCTCTGGGCCTCAGTTTCTTCATTTACATACTGGGGCTGATACTGCCTGTCCTATCTGTTGACCAGGTTATTCTGATGATCAAATGATATCACATGAGTAAAACCACGTTTGCAATCACCAAGGTTCTTACTGTCTATAAAGGAGCTGGCGACAGTCATAACTAATCCCACACAAGAATGACCACAACCAGCACCATTTCCTGAGGGCCTGCTTCGTGACATGGGTGATGTGACAGCAGTCACCTTACAAGCTAACCAAGTGATGTCAAATAATAAGCTTCTGGTGGGAAGCTAACAGTAAGTAACTTTTCATGTTCTCTATGGTGCCTGGAAGAAAGCCTCACACACAAAAAGGAAGAGACATCACAGAGGGGGAAAAACAAGGCCTTTAGAATTAGCTGGACTTGGTTTCATACTCTCTCTGTCATCTCCAGTTTTATGACCTTGAAAAAATTGTTTAACTTCTTGAAGTCTCGGTTTCCTGATTTGAAGAATCGAGATTAACATACACAAGACAATGTACGTAAAGAGTCTATCACAAGGCCTGACAAAGAGAAGGTGCTCAATTAATGTTTATAAGTGAGTATGTTATAATGAAGCAGGGAGTTTCAACCCTGTTCCTGCACCTTTTTCCCACGAATGCTCTTTGCACCAAGAAATATATGAAGCTATTAGGTCTTTATCCAATTCATAACAAACAAAACTGATTTAAAACAATAGAACAATGGCTAAAGCGATATAGAATAAAATGTATTAACTAAAACTGACAGAAAATTCATATCTCCTTGACAAAAATTTAGATCTGTAGAATGTGAGCTGGGAAATCTGGGCTTGGTAGAGATAAATGCTCTAAAGCCAAAGAGAAAGAAAGAAACCTATCATACAACTGTAAAAGTTATCAGTAAAACTAACCTTTAGTGAATAATAAACCATGAATTCTAATTCCATGAACAGCTGCCTTTGATGCAAAACTTTTAGTTAAAAACAGGGAAAATTATTAAAATATTTGCATTCATAAGCGTAGAGTCAAAGCGTAACTGAGATCAAAAAAGTACCGAAGATCAAAAGCATCCTATATCGCCTTGATAAAGACACAAAGAGAGGGATGGAAAGTAGGACAGAACAGAGCAGAGGTTCCATTTGTGATGATCAAAAGTGCTCCTCTCCTTTGCTGGAAGAAATTAAGTACACTATTGTCTTTCTTCCCTTAGGAAGACCAGATGACAGCTGTACAGAGAAAACACTCAGATTCTACAGGGGCAGAAAAGAGAATGGAATCATTTGTTCTACTGTTAACATCTGAGACTTTCTTGGTTTGAAAAGAACTTTTTTTAATTTTCAGAATAACTATGTAGTTTTTCTGTAAGTATATGAAAATAATCACAAAATAATCATAGACAGAAGGGAAATGAGAGTCTATCTAAGAGAGGAAATTTGTTCAATGAATATCTCCCCAATTCTCTGGCTTTCAAAGAGGTTAGAGGGTCTTGTAGATATTCAAATGACACCCAAGTAGGGAAAAGCATGCTCTTTTCAATTCGTGCAGCAGAGGGAAACTGCTCCTCTGACATGGCTTTGGAATTTGAAATGCTGTGCTTTTCTTAAATAAATCGTATTCCTAGAAAGGATTCCAGAGGCAATCATCCTGTCATGGCCTTAGGAATATGATCAGATCTTTGAGGGTCTACTCAAAGGGTTAGAGTCATTTTACCAAGATCCAGGCAAGGGAGTCAAGGGATAGATGCTCACAGCTTGGTGGCTAATCCCTAAATCATATCCCTTAGATCTGGAATCCATAAGCTGATTTCTGGGGTTTGGGGGAACAGAAGAAAAGGCTAAGAGAAACAAAGGGGATAAAGGGCATAGATTACCTCCTAGTTCTGGTTCCTTGATGCTAATATGAAATAAATTAAATAACAGTTTAAAATGTAATGAGAAATTCCAGAAGTGGACATGGTAGATCTGAAATTAAACATCTGCTGTGAATAATTCACATCTACCCACACACAACTAAGACCCACAGGTCTATTACCTTCTTATGTGACCGAATGAATTCCCTTTTAACTCCTCACTGGGTCTTTTTATTTATTTATTTATTTATTTATTTATTTTTGGCTGTGTTGGGTCTTCGTTTCTGTGCGAGGGCTTCCTCTAGTTGCGGCAAGTAGGGGCCACTCTTCATCGCGGTGCGCGGGCCTCTCACTATCGTGGCCTCTCTTGTTGCGGAGCACAGGCTCCAGATGCGCAGGCTCAGTAGTTGTGGCTCACGGGCCTAGTTGCTTCGCGGCATGTGGGATCTTCCCAGACCAGGGCTCAAACCCGTGTCCCCTGCATTGGCAGGCAGATTCTCAACCACTGCGCCACCAGGGAAGCCCCCTCCTCACTGGGTCTTAACATCTTCAAATCTTTTGCTCCTCAGGTCAGTGGGACAGGGGAAATTACCATCACCTTCTCATAGATTAAAAAAAAAAAAAAAAAAAAAAAAAATCCCTCAAGATCAACAGAGAAAAAGATTATTTAAGGGTAGGAATGGGATCAGAACCCAGGTATTCTGACTACCAAGTGCCCTCAATGCTCAACCCTATGTCTACAATAATGATTTATTATCTCTTGGGAGGCATGAACCTCTCTGACAATCCAATAAAAACTTCAGATCCTTGCTTCAGGGAAATACACATATATACAATATTTATAATTAATTTCACGAGGTTTATGGGGCTTCTCCACTACATTCAAAGCCTATTAAACCAAGGTTACAGGACTTCCCTGGTGGCGCAGTGGTTGGGAATCCGCCTGCCAATGCAGGGGACACAAGTTTGATCCCTGGTCCAGGAAGATCCGACATGCCGCAGAGCAACTAAGCCCGTGCACCAAAACTACTGAGCCCGCGCTCTACAGCTCATGAGCCACAACTACTGAGCCCACGCGCCACAACTACTGAAGCCCACGTGCCTAGAGCCCGTGCTACACAACAAGAGAGGCCATCGCAATGAGAAGCCCGCGCACCACAACAAAGAGTAGCCCCCATTCGCCACAACAAGAGAAAGCCCGCATGCAGCAGTGAAGACCCAGTGCAGCCAAAAATAAATAAGATTAAATAAATAAATAAATAGCTAGCTAGATAAATAAATTTATTTTTAAAAAAAAAAAAAACAAGGTTACAGCCCTTTGGTCTTTGCAGCCAAGTGGGGCTGGCTGGCTGGGGCTCGGCAAGGTGCAGTTCTGTCTTGTCTGACCCCGTTCTTTAACCACTGAAACTCAGGCACTCTTTAAAGGAATACTTCCCACAGGCCAACAGTTGATTACTGTGGTCATTTGCACTTCCTTAAACTCTTCTTGTGTACACAGAAAAGCAAACAAAACATTCCCCCAAAGCAACATTAAAGGTCTGATTTCAACCCACAAAAGTACAAGAAAATGGAGATCTTTAGCCAAACTACATACATGCAGAATCACAGATGACCTGAATGGGCATTTAGCTGATAGACCTGGCTTTTGAAGCTACCACTTCCAAAATGAAGTGGTAATTTTAAGTCTCTTTGCTTTCTCATGATAGATATATGGACTAATTGTTATAACACACCCAGGGTTCCTGGTATCAAAATAAATTACATAGCAATTCCTCTGAGTAGCAGTCTGTGACGCCAATACTGATTTGCTCACTCAAGGCAAGAAAAAGCATGAAGAAGGACGCCGACCACATGGGGAGCAGGGTTCCCACTCAAGAGGCCTTGGGTCCTGGAAAACAGTACCCTTATGCAAATCCAACAACAAGATAAAGCATGATATCCAGCAAGACACAAGATCACTGCCACCCAGGCCTTCATATGGATTTGGGAGTGAGGGTGGAGGTAAAGGCGTATGCTGCCCTTTCTTTCTGCTTAAGTTATATTCTCATACTGACCCTCAAGCTTCAAAAACAGTTTTCCAGGGGAAACAGAAGAAGATGATGAATGAGATGTCCCCGAATGAGAGAGAATAAAGAAAGCACCAACCTTTTCACCGGGATGTTGCAGAGAAACTCAGGAGAAACCCACACAAGGTCTCATCTGTGTAGAGCTCACAGGCAAGTTAAGTTCCCGATGTCTTCATTCTCATCCACAAGGGTAGCTGGAGGGTCCTAACAGCCAAACTGGCCCACACGGAGTGTGAATCTCCCACTCTCCGAGCCTGAGGTCCTCCTCTTCTGTAGACTATAATATACTGACTTTCATTTCAAGGGCATTAATGGTTTCCTGGTGGCTAAAGTCTGTACATTTTACATTGATGTAAACCCAAGAGTCAGAGTGAAAACCCATTTCTCTTGTTCAGTTCATGTTTTACAAAGTTTTCATAAGGTCATACCTCATTTTATTCTCACAGTAAGCTATAAAGTCAGGGCATATTCCAGGCCGAGGAAGACCTTTCAATAAACCATAAGCGCCTTTTTTTTTTTTTTTTTTTTTTTTTCAAATGAAAACAAAGCCCAGGGGTACAAAAATAAAGAAAGGAACTATAAAACCAAAGAGACTGTCCTATGTTAATTAGAGTTTTAAAAAATTAAGTAAAATCTTTAAACTGAGCATTTACAACTAAATTTTTTTTATTGAAGTATAGCTGATGTACAATATTATATAAATTACAGGTGTATACAAGTAAATATTTTAACTGCATCTGATTATATCAAGTTTAGTAGCAAAAGAACATTGAGGAATCTGTGCCACTTTTATGTTGCTGTCAGGGGTGAAGGTCCAAGGGCAGCATAGGCAATGATTCAAGGCAGAAATGTGCACACTCATTCAGACTATGACCCAGAGTCCATTTCCAAACCATGATTTAGAAAGTCTCTTGCCTCTCTACCTTTCACCCTTTCTCTGAAAGTTAAGGGTGTTGTCTATTTTGAACCACAAGCCAAACAGTACATTCTGTTCTGGTTTAACGTAAGTCCAGCAAAGACATACCTTGGAGAGATTGTGGGTTCCGTTCCAGATCACCACAATCAAGCGAATATTGCAATAAGGTGAGTCACACAAATTTTTTGGTTTCCCAGTGAAGACAACGTTAAGTTTACACTACACTGTCGTTAAGTGCACGACAGCATTATGTCTAAAAAAAGAATGCATACATCTTAATTTAAAAATACCTTATTACTAAAAAATGCTAACCACCATCTGCGTCTTCGGCGAATCATAATCTTTTTGCAATATAACATCAAAGATCACCGATCACAGATCACCATAACAAATATCATCACAATGAAGAAGTTTGAAATATTTCAAGAATGACCAAAATGGGACACAGAGATATGAGGTGAGCAGACGCTGCTGGAAAAATGGCGCCGACAGACGTGCTGGGCACGTGGGGTCGCCACAGACCTTCCATTTGTAAAAAACGCACTATCTGTGCAGCACAAGAAAACGAGATCTGCCTGTATTGAAAAACCTGATCTGACTAAAGAACCATCAGCTCTAGAAAAGAGTTTGGAAAACAGGAAAAAATTCCCAACTTTCACACATTATTACCAAGAATGCTACGTAACACAGAAATGTTGCTGTTCAACTCTACCTCCTTACCTGCTCATCAAGATAACTTCCTACGTGGCACCTGAAAGGCTCTCTACGGTGAAGCCACCATCCTAGTGGCCACGGCACAAGTGCACCCATGACTTTGCTACAACAATGCTCTATGGTAAACAAGCCGGGAGCACAGGCGCTCTCCCAATGCTGGTTCATTCGTGAAAAGGTCAATCTCTAGAAGGAAACTCTGTCAAGCTGACAGGAAGGGGAGGAAAGCAGAGTCTTTAGACACCTTTTGCATGTTATCAAATAGCAACCCCCCTTCAACTACGTTCACCTTTTTCCAGCTTCACACATAAAATCGGCTCCTGCCAAAAATTAAACTATGGAATAACAAGATGTCCACCAAACAGGAGGCCAATGAACAAACACGCCAGCTATAGACAGCAAGACACAGCAGAATTACACTGCTGTCTTTCCGCTGCCGGACTCAGATGACTTAAAAGGGTTGCTTCGCTCTAGAAGGCCGTACCACAGTTTGGACTTTATCCTGTGAGCTGTGGGTAATAACGGGGTGGATTTTAGGCAGGAGAATGGCACAATCAAGTTCTATGTTTTATAAAGCGAGTTCATTCTGGAGGCATTGTGAGAGCTGCGGTGGAGTGAGGGGGCAGGAGGCTATGGCAGTGGGTGAGGGAAGAGACAACCAGAGCCTGGATGAAGGCAGCGGGAACGGAGAGGAGGAAGGGGAGAGAGTGCAGAGGAGCACTTGATGGACTGGGGCCGGGTTACTGGAGGTGCGGGAAAGGCAGGGCACGTGGGTGATGAAGCCAAGGGCATGTATGTAACTTCTCACAACCTATTAACTCTAAAAGAAGTTACAGTAATGTAGAGGACGCCTGAGGCTAATTACAATGGAATTTCACCTCTATTTCCTTACCTTGGCAGCAGAGTTTGATACTCCGTGTGTAACATTTCTGATAAGGCCCCCAACATTTCCATACTTTATCAGTCCAGTCACCCCTTCAGAAACATCATTCAAAAGCCCCATGGGATTGCCAAGGAAGTCCACCGATCCCAGGATTCGAGCTGCCTGGCTGAGGAGTTCCTGTCAAACGGAGCAGGGAAAGAAGAAGAAAACCAGCAGCTGTTTATATTTGCAGATCGAGCATCCCAAGCAAAAAGGTTAGAAATCTCTCTCGTCCTCCATTCCCACCAACACCGACAATCACCCTTTAATTCTCATCAGCTGTGAGCTCCTGCCCTGCGTGAGCTCTGCCCTAAACCTCTCCCAATACTCTCAGCACTTACACTCTTCGAAGCCATTCAGAAGAAAAAAAAGCTATGAAACAGGTAAGACTCTTCACAAATACTTATTAGTATATACAGCACACTCTCCTTTCCATCGCTCTACAAATAGGGAATTAGCCAGCAGCGGGGAGAGTTTTAAAAGGAAAGTGAGGGAGGGACCAGACCTGGAGCCCCCTCAGAGTCTGCCGAGCGGGTGGTGCATAGAGTGGGCATGTTCAGACCTACCCAGCAACCCGCCACTTCCTATGTGCCCCCCGGTGCCTGACTCCGTGGTCCAGTGGTATCCGCTATCTCACTCTCCTCACAGTTCAGTGGAAATATCACCGGTGAGGGAGGCTCAAGGAAGGAAGCAAAGAAAGAAAGGGGGGAGATAGGAGGGAGGAAGGAGAGAAGGGAACACGCATAGGATACACTTTAACTCTGACACCTAATAAATTTGATATGACCTTGACCCATCTAGTCATCGAAGAGTACGTCTTGGCTTTAGATTTTGGTCTTTGCAGTCTGGATAATAAATACAAAATGGAAAATATCCAACTTGATAAAAACTTTTTAAGTTCAGCTCTAGGGCAGGATTTCATAGGCTCTAAGAACACTGATGCAGTCACTGAAAGTAGGCCCATGCCTGGCAAACAGGGTTCACATTCAGTCTTTTGTGTTGTCATGAGAGCCTCAATTAAACCCTTAAGATTGTGACTGATCTAGTGGAAGCCCCTGAGACCAGTTCTGAGAGACAAGATTATCCGTTCATAAGTCAGATGCACTGCTTCAAGATTTTCATGATGTGCGTGGACTTCATGGGCTGTGATCTGACCCATCACACAACAATCAGAGTTGAAATGTTCATCTGGGTTATCAATAGTGACATCTCAGCAACCAGAATTCCCAAACAACTACAACAGTCATTCTGCTAATGCTCCAGCCACTAAGCACTGCTCCAAAGCTCACCTCCTGGAAATGTTTGAGGATATCATTGATGATGAATTCCTTGGTCTCATAGGGATGTACCCGAGTGAATGGATCCAGGTTAATCACGGCATCTTCAAACCGAATCAATGGAAATCCCAAGGTGCTTTTTAGGGCCTAGTTAGGGGAGAAAGGCAACAATATGCTTTAGCCATATGATGGTCTTCCAGGGTACTGTAATTCTGAATTCCATGAAAGCTACAAGTCATGCCAACTTTCCAATGAGAGTCAAGGTTATGATATTCATAAATAAGGATTTTCCCCTGTAATTATAAAAGTAAAATATTAGGAATATGTATAAAAATGTATAGATATATCACTCAAAGTAACATATATCACATAGAAATAAACACTATTAGCTTCACAGCATAATTCTTTCTGGTCTGT
Source organism: Eschrichtius robustus (assembly GCF_028021215.1). NCBI lineage: Eukaryota > Metazoa > Chordata > Mammalia > Artiodactyla > Eschrichtiidae > Eschrichtius > Eschrichtius robustus. The sequence continues at coordinate 9,858,279 of NC_090826.1, read as the reverse complement.
TTTGGATCTGTATGTTTGTCATGTTCTACTTTTTGACTGAAGCATACCACACATACGGAAAGGTGTACTAATCAAATGTACGGTTCAGTGATTTTTCTCAAAGTAAACACAACCATGTAACCACCACGCAGACCAGAGAGTCGGTTACTATCCCCAACTTGGAAGCACCACACCACCACCCCCTCTTTGTGGACCTCCCATCAAGACCCCCTCTTCCCCTAAGGTAACCAGTATCCTTTTTTTAAAAAATAAATTTATTTATATCGTTTTTTTTTTTTTTTTTTTTTTTGGCTGCATTGGGTCTTCGTCGCTGCGTGCAGGCTTTCTCTAGTTGCGGTGAGTGGGGGCTACTCTTCGTTGCGTTGCATGGGCTTCTCATCACAGTGGCTTCTCTCGTTGCGGGGCACAGGCTCTAGGCGTGCAGGCTTCGGTAGTTGTGGCACGTGGGCTCAGTAGTTGTGGCTCGCGGGCTCTAGAGCACAGGCTCAGTAGCTCCGCGGCATGCAGGATCTTCCCGGACCAGGGCTCAAACCCGGGTCCCCTGCATTGGCAGGCGGATCCTTAACCACTGCGCCACCAGGGAAGCCCGTGGTAACCAGTATCTTGACTTCTAGCACCACAGCTGAGTTTTTCCTGCTTTGAATTTTATCTAAATGCAATCATCAGTATGGACTTGGTTGTATGTGGCTTCCGACATCAACACTAGGTCTGTGAGAGTCACTCAGTTGTTGCACACAGCTGCAGTTTAAACACAGCTGTCAGTGCTACATAGTATTCCAACATATGAATAAAACTATCTAACCACTGCTGTTGATGAACAGTTGTGCTGTTTCCATTTTTTTGCTATTATGTATAATGCTGCTATGAACATTCTTGGACATGTCTTTTGGGGCACATTTGTATGCATTTTTCTTGAATATCTACCGGGAAGTGGAACTGCTGGGTCATAAAGAACGTACATGTTCAACCTCATAGCCTATGCTGCCAAGCAGTTTTCCAAAGCAGCTGAACTGGCTTACTCTCCCTTCAGCAGTCTATGAAATTTCCTGTTATGCTACATCCTCGCCAACACTTGGTAAAGACAGCTTTTTAAAAATTAATTAATTAATTTATTTATTTATTTTTGGCTGTGTTGGGTCTTCGTTGATGCGCGCGGGTTTTCTCTAGTTGCGGCGAGTGGGGGCTACTCTTCGTTGCGGTGCGCAGGCTTCTCATTGCGGTGGCTTCTCTTGTTGGGGAGCACGGGCTCTAGGCGCGCGGGCTTCAGTAGTTGTGGCGCGCGGGCTCAGTAGCTGCGGCTCGTGGGCTCTAGAGCGCAGGCTCAGTAGTTGTGGTGCACGGGCTTAGTTGCTCTGCGGCATCTGGGATCTTCCCGGACCAGGGATCGAACCTGTGTCCCCTGCACTGGCAGGCGGATTCTTAACCGCTGCGCCACTACGGAAGTCCCAAAGATAGCTTTTTAAAAAACAAATATTCTGATGGGTGTGTAATGGTAACTCAGTGTGGTTTTAATTTCCATCTTCTCGTTGAAGGATGAGATTAAGCACCTGATAATACACACATCAGCCTCATGGATATACTTCTTTTGTTAAGTGCCTACTTGAGTCTTTTGCTCATTTTCATAGTGGATTGTCTGTTTTTTCCTTATAAGTTTTGTAGGAGTTTTTCTTATACATTCTGTATACAAGTCTTCTGTTTCATGAATATATTGCAAATGTCTTCTCCCGTTATGCGACTTGTCTTATCACTCGTTGGTGTTTTTTGATAGCAGACATTCTTAGTTCTAATGAAATCCAACTTAATCTTTCCCTTTATGGAAAGAACTTTCTATGTCATAGTTAAGAAATTATCTACACTAGGGTCATAAAGATATTCCCATATGTTTACTTATAGAATTTTTATTGTTCTACTCTTCACATTTACATCTACAATCTACCTGAACGTGATTATTACATATCTTCTAAAGCAGAGATCAAGAAGCATTTTTTCCACATGGGTATCTAACCGACTGAATAATATTTATTGAAAGGCCATCCTTTCCCTTATTGTAGTTCAGTGTAACTTTGTCATAAGTCAAGTGAATGTACTTACATGTGTCTGTTTTTGGATTCTCCTTTGGGTTTCATTTTGCCCTGCCTTCTGCCAATACCACACTGTCTTAATTACTATAGTTTTATAATAATTTTGAAGTCTGTTAGTGTAAGCTCGCCAACTTCGTTCTTTTTCTTCAGGACTACCCTGGTTATTTACTCTTTGCACTTTCCATCTCCAAATAAATTTTAGAATCAGCCTGTCAATCTGCCACCAAAAAAACTGCTAGAATTTTCATCAAGACTCTAGTGAATCTATAGATCAATTTGAGGAGAAATGACAACTTTATAATATTGAATCTTCCAACGTATTAACATGGCGCACCCCTCTACCTGTTTAGGCCTTTTAAAATTTCTCTCAGTAATATTTAACTGCTTTCTGTGCAGAGGTCTTGTACACACTTTGTTGGATTTACTCCTACGTATCTGTGGTACAGTAAAAACGGCCACAAGTTCTTTGCATCTCCTATCGTTAGCAGAGTCTATTTCCCCTTCACCTGAATCTGCCCTGACCTTATAACTTGCTTCAAACAATAAAGTGCAGCAGGAGTAACATGTGCGATCTCTGAGCTTTGGCCTCAAGAGATCTTGGAGCTTCTGCTCCGCCCTTTTTGATGTTTCCACCATGTGAAGAGGCTGAGACTAGCTTCCTTGAAGATGAGAGACCACGTGGAAGGGGGTCTACTGACAGCCAACAACAAGCGCCTGACACGGGTGTAAGGTCATCTTAAATACCCTTTGGTCTCAGCTGACTGGCAGGTGACTGCAGCCACATCAATAACCACAAGTAAGTCCAGCTGAAACAGCACCCAGCTAAGTCCAGTCTAAATTGCTGACCCACAGATTTGTGAACAAATAAAATGGTTGTTTTAAACTACTAAGTTTTGGCATGATTCGTTACACAGCAATAGATGATACTGTATTTGATGTTTTCTTAATGGTGTTGTAAAGACATCCTTCAAATTTTCCTTTTCTCTGACATACAGAAATACAACTGATTTTTGTACAATGCCTTCAGTGACCTTGTTAAATTTACTTACTTATTCTAATAACTTAGCTGTATATCCTTTTAGATTTCCTAGGTAATCATGTTCTCTGCAAATAATAAAGTTTTCATTTTCCTATCCAGTCTTTATACCTTTTATTTGTTTATTGCACTGGCTAGGATCTCCAGCCTAACAGTGAACAGAAGTGGTGATAATGGCCATCCTTCCCTGCTTTCAATAGATCATCACTGTGTATGACATTTGGGGTAGCTTTTTTATGGAGACACTTTATCAGATTAAGGCAGTTCCTTTCTATTTTTTTGTTTCCTGAGTTCTTATCATAAATGGATGCTGAATTTTGTCAAAAGACTTCTGTGCAACTATTGAGATAATCATATTTTTAAATTCTTTCATTCTGCTGATGTGGTCAATGACATGATTTATTTGGAAATGTAAAGTAAACTTACAACCCTGGAATAAACCTGATTTGGTTATGATATACAGTTGGCCCTTGAACAACATGAGGGTTAGGAGTGCCAATCCCCTATACAGTCAAAAATTCTCATGTAACTTTACAGTCAGCCCTCCATATCCACAGTTCCACATCCACAGATTCGACCAACCATGATCATGTAGTGCTGTATTTACTGAAAAAAAAAAAAAAAAAAAAAAAAAAATCAGTATATAAGTGGACCCATGCAGTTCAAACCCCATGTTGTTCAAGGGTCAACTGTATTTTCCTTCTTATACATTGCTGTATTTGATTTGATAACATTTTGTCCAAATTTCTTTCTTCTATGTTTGCGAAAAAATTCTAGTCTGTAACATTCCTTTATTATCTGATTATGTTCAAAATATAAATTATAGTTTTCTGGTAAACTTCTTGAACACATTTACACTTATTTTAAATTCTGTGTCTGATAATGTCAACATCCGGTTTATCTGTTTCTAGTGTCTGTTTTTTCTCTTGATAGGCCTGGTAATCTGTGATTGAATGCTACACTTTGTATAAAAACTTATAGATTTTAAATGAGTCTTTAGTTTCTGGCAGGCAGTTAAAGAGGCTTATTAATCCAATCAGTGTTTTCAAGGCCGGCTTTCAGTCTTTGTAAAGATAATCTTGGTCTGTTTTCCATCTTTATAAGGTTTGGTATGGTCCTTCAGCAGTCTCAACTGAAAACCAATTCCATTCCTCCCCTTGTAATCTCCCCAGCACCATAAAACTGCTAAAAGATCTATTTAGTTAGCCTCTTGGCTGCTACTTTTTGCTTGGCTTCTCTCAGACTACTTAGAAATTGGCATCTGCTTCAAGGAACAAAACAGCTCAGACTACTGGGGTTTCTGTTCTGCCTGTCCCTTCTCTGTAAGATATGAGCCCCTCCACACCTACGGTCAATTAATCTTTGACAAAGGAGGCAAGAATATACAGTGGAAAAAAAGACAGTCTCTTTGGCAAGTAGTGTTGGGAAAGCTGGACGGCTGCATGCAAATCAATGAAGTGAGAACATCCCCTCACACCATGCATGAAAATAAACTCAAAATGGCTTAAAGACTTAAATATAAGACATGACACCATAAAACTCCTAGAAGAGAACATAGGCAAAACATTTTCTGCCGTAAATCGTAGCAATGTTTTCTTAAGTCACTCTCCCAAGGCAAAAGAAATCAAAGCAAAAATAAACAAATGGGACCTAATCAAACTTATAAGCTTTTACACAGCAAAGGAAACCATCAACAAAATGAAAAGACAACCTACGGACTGGGAGAAAATATTTGCAAACAATGAGACCAACAAGGGCTTAATTTCCAAAATATACAAACAGCTCATACAACTCAATAACAAAAAAACAAACAACCCAATCAGAAAAAGGGCAGAAGGCCTAAATAGACATTTCTCCAAAGAAAGAAGACATACAGATGGCCAAAATGCACATGGAAAGATGCTCAACATCCTTAATTATCAGAGAAATGCAAATCGAAACTTCAGTGAGGTACCACCTCACACCAGGCAGAATGGCAACCATTAAAAAGTCTACAAATAATAAAAACGCTACAGAGGGTGTGGAACAAAGGGAACCCTCCTACACTGCTGGTGGGAATGTAAATACACGCAGCCCCTATGGAGAACAGTACGGAGGTTCCTTAAATAACTAAAAATAGAGTTGCCATATGATCCAGCAATCCCACTCCCGGGCATATATCCAGAGAAGACTATTTTGAAAGGATACATGCACCTCAATGTTCATAGCGGCACTATTTACAATAGCCAAGACATGGAAGCAACCTAAATGTCCATCGACAGATGAATGGATAAAGACGATGTGGTGTGTATACACACACACACACACACACACACACACACACACACAATGGAATACTACTCAGCTATTAAAAAAAAGAAAGAAACAATGCCATTTGCAGCAACACGGATGGACCCAGAGATTATCATACTAAGTGAAATAAGTCAGAAAAAGACAAATATCAAATAATATCACTTATACGTGGAATCTAAAATATGATACAAATGAACTTATTTACAAAACAGAAACACACTCAAAGACATAGAAAACAAACTTGTGGTTACCGAAGGGGAAAGGGGGGCCAGGGGAGGATAAAGTAGGAGTTTGGGATTAGCAGATACAAAACAGATAAACAACCAGGTTCTACTGTATAGCACAGGGAATTATATTCAATATCCTGTAATAACCTAAAATGGAAAAGAATATATGTATAACTCAATCACTTTGCTGTACGTGTGAAACTAACACAACATTGTAAATCAACTATACTTCAATTTAAAAAAAACAAAAAAAAAAGATATGAGCCTCTCAATTACCAGCTCTCTCAGTAGCAATGGAGGCTCACTTTTGCTTGGCCAGCCCTGTGAGACTGCCCAGAGCTTTCCTCGGATTCTCTGACTTTGGGCAGCTGCTTTCTGCTTGACTTATTTACCTTTCTCCCTACACCATGTACAAATTAGAGTTGTCTCAAAAATAAAACCAGAGTAAATGCTGGGCTCACCTTATCGAGTTTCCTTCCTCTCATAAATCGTGGACCCTCAAGTACTGGCTGTCTTGGTAACTTTCCAATACCTTCAAACAGACTTTTGGGCTTTTTTTCAATCTAGCTTTTCTTGTATTTCTCAGCTGGTTTGGGTCTGCTATAAGCCAGTTAACAATTTTTGGATATGGTCTATTTTCCAATTAATAATTTTGGGATATGGCCTATTTTCCAATTATATTTTTATTTAACATGATGGACATTTTATGGATTTTAGAGAGCATGCCAAATACTCTTTTTTTACATGTAAAAATACTTTTCCATGCTAATAATGTCAGTAAATCTCTGATCTACTCGGAATTTATTCTCATGTAGAGTGTGAATAATAAATTTAATTTTATATTTTTCCATATGGCTATCTAATTAGTCCAACAGCATTTATTAAAACATCTATATAATCCCCACTGAATTGAAATGCCTTTATATTAAAATAATTTAATACAAATGTGCAATTTACTGGACTTTCTATTTTATTTTCTCACTTATTTTTTAATCCTTTAGCATGTATTTTCAGAGTCTGCTTTAAACTCTTCTGGAACAAGAGCATGTTTAATTGAAATGAAGTTATATAATTGAAGAAAACCTAGATGAAATTGTCTAAAACCAGAGTGGGAAAACTTTTTTGTGACTCAAAATTCAGGTTCAAAAAGGCAAAAGGTTGATAAGTTTGACAACATAAAATAAAAAGCTTCTGTATGATTTTAAAAAACATATGCACACCAAAAGCAAAGTAAAAAAGACAAATGAAAAACCAAAAAAAAAAAAAAAAAAAATACTTGCAACTTATATCAAAGACAAAACTTCTATAAAGAGCTTCTAAAATAAGAGGAGATAAAAGACCAATAAAATGATTTTTAAAATGGACAAGTGATATGACCAGACAGTTTAGTTCACAGAGGAAAAAAATGGCCCATTTTAATAAACATATGGGTTCGGAGAAGAGAAGAAACAAACAGAAGAGTAACAGGAGAACCAGAAAGGGCAACGCCACGCACAGGGAGGTCAGCAATATCAAATATGGCAGAGGATCCGACGAAGGTGAGGACAGAAAAAAGGCCACTGCATTTGGTGCCTTGGGAAGTCACTCGCAACCTCCTACTAAATTTCAGGACAAAACATTTCAGAGATTAAGAGCATCCTCAAGTTAATTCAGCCTAACACTCTCATTTCTTTAAATAAATAAAACCAAAGAAATGTTAAGTGGGTGGCCTAAACTCCTGTAGCTAGTCATTAGTAGATCGTAGACTTGAATGTGCTCATTTTCACAACCACAACTACCTAACAGGCAGAAAGCATGAAGACCGGAAAAGGGGATTATTTTATTTCTCCTGAAAAATGTTCTGCTATTCATGTCTGCTTGCATGTCTCACCCATGCACGTGGTGAGTGATGGTGAAGTGAGCAGGCACTATTTTCCCCATTTCGCTGACACAGAAGCTGAGGCCCCGTAGCCTCAACTGCTTTGCTCAGACCCACAATCAATAGATATGCTAGGAAAGCCAGGTACTGACATCAGTTCAGCAGTTTGTTTTGCCAATACAACTCTGAGCATTACTTTCTTCTCAGAAAAGAGGAAATGAGATCAAAACAAAGGCATACGGCAAAAAGCTTTGTACCCCAACCTTCTCATTGCAACCAAACACTAAAGAAGAAGAACCACACGTAACACAAAGACTTTGAAACCTCTACTAAGTTGTCAAAACCCTCATGAGAGACGCTATCCCCTTTCTGAGTGGCTAACGTGCTCTGTCTGAACCAAGGAAGTATTCTGGCCTTTCAGTAGAAATGATCTTTACCCGGTACTGCTTCGGGGCCTCCCACACTTGAAAAAGCTGAGATATGGCACACTGGTACGAATTACTCTGCCACCTTCAGGTTGTTCTGGTGAGTCAAAGTAGAGGAGATGAGAGTTTCCCTCTTTCCGAGCCAAACAGGGCTTTTTCTTGTGGTAACTGAATGACTAATCAAATACAGTAGTATACAAAGTTGATGCTTATTTACTCAAGTAGCAGGCAGTTTCCTGTTATAAAATGGATTCTGGAGAAAGCAATCTGTGCTCATAAGTTCCTAATAAAAATAGGAAACTGTCCATTCCTACTTCCGCCAGACAAAAACCGCTGAAGTCTTCCAGAAACTTTATAGAGTTGAAAGAAGAAATACCTGTCCATGTGCCATAAGGTCTCAGATCGCAAGCTAGTCCCTGGGCCATGTCCTTTCCTTTCTTAGTTTATCCTGCACTAAACAAAACTGTCTGGAATTCATTCTTTAAAGGTTTATTTATGGTACATAGGAGACCGTTTATGTGAAGCAGGGTATTTGCCCATTTCCCTCTTGGGACAGTGTTTAAAACTACAGGGATATTTCCCTCTCTGGCACTTTCTGAAATACAATTAACAATACTGGATCTTTTTTCCTTTTAACAAATCTGGTTTTTATTTAGGGAGGGGAGGAAAAAGTAAAGGGTCTGAAGTTTCCCAACAAATTATTTCAAGCCTTTGAGAAGACAGTTTTAGGCTTTTTAAATAGTGTCTTTGTTTGAAATTCCCCCTCACCCCCACCCTCTTGCTCTCCAACCATTAAAATGTGGGTTTTCTTCCAAACTAGATTGCTCAATTAAAGCCCTTCTTTTGTAATACCCCAATGCTCTAAATGGGAAAAGGGCTGCTGTAGGCCACCTTGTGAAACCTTTTAAAGGCTCCTGGACTCTTTTGATCTTTAAGAAAACCGAAAGAACACATAAACTACCTGGCACTTTCAGTATTATTCTGCTACTCTCTAACATGCGAACTTGGGAAACTAATGGCGAATGGGGGGGTGGGGGTGGGGGTGGCGGGGAATGCCGTGCTTTCGTCTCTGCATTTGTGAGATGGAACCATTATCTCCCTCTTCTTCCATCGCAGAGTAAGAAATCCAATTGAGATAGCAGATGTGAAACTGCTCTTTGAGTCCTTCTGAACAGACACTCTATCTGGCAATAATGTACCCTCGGTGTAAACCTGAAGAGACTTCCCTCTGAGACTTCTGACAGCCTCGCTTCTGGCCTGGAGTCAAGAGAATCAAGATAATTATGCCTTCAATACCAAAGACATGGTTACCTTTTAGTCAGACTCTCATGATTCCTGCGCTGGGACAGGACTCCATTTCCTAAGCACAGACTTTTAGCCGTTCCATATTCATCTCAAAGAGCAGGCTGCTCTTCCTAAGAGCTACTAATAAAGGGATATTACTCTGTTAGAAAACTATTTGAATAAATGACATTATTTTATGAGTCCCAGACTCCTCGAGGAGAATGCAAGACACAATAAAATGGTGACTTCTGTAAGCTGAGAATTTAACTCTGACGTCCCAATTCCCAACACCCACACCTCATAACGTGGCTGCTCCACTGAATCTGTTCAGCAATCATTTGAGAAACGCCTTGAAAATGTTCCTTCGATATAGCGCCACATGAAACACTCGACCTAAACGATTCCCAGTGTACTGCACGCAGGGCGAACGTGCAAGCATCAGTACCATGGAACTGGGGGTCTGAAGCTACTTCAACTGTAGAAAATCATACTGCATTTGTTAGTCTGGGGGGAAATCTTCTACCAGGAGCAATCTGGAAGGAACAATTAGGTGTCTGTGTTTCTTAGTAAGACGATTTAGAAAACAAGAAGTCCTTAACTCTCAGGAAATGCTTGACATTGGTTTGTTGGGTGAGTGCCAAGTGTTCTAGGGGAATATATACTTTATCAAACAAACCCATTCCAAAGGGTCACATAAGTCAAGTGGATACTTGTGGATATTAGCAAGATAGTGGTTTTCCCATGGTTTCCCGCCCCCCCCCCCCACTCCCATGCTAACTGTAAGTATCTTTAGTCTCCTGGGAAACAGGAAGTTAAAGCAAATGAAGCAGACAGGACAGTTCACCGAGAAGGCACTGTTCTCAGGATGGTTGCAGGAGCTCCCCGGTCCCGACCAGCACTCCCAACTACTCATCCCGTTTGCTGCCTTAATGAAGCAGTCACCCTTGCCCTGGCCTTACCCAAATATGACTTGATGTGGACCAGACTACTGTCTTGTTACCTGTAAGTCTATTTTAGAAGCTGTGAGCTGGCAAATCGTGGGCCACATGAGGCCCACACATGTGTTTTGTTAGGCCCACAAGGTTTAAAAACAAAAACAAAAAAATTCAAATCGGTTGCCAACATTTAAAAACCAGGAGGTTCCACATAAAACTCCAGATTTCCGGCTTCACTTTAAAAAAACCCGAAGATCTGGCAACCCTGGGTTCACATTCCCCCATAACAGCTGGCTGGAGCTGAGCTGCACTGCCCCCTTCAGATGAAGAGTGCACACTCTGAGGGCCACGGTGCCCCCGGGGCTGCTTCGCCGACTTCACTGCTGGCACAGTCCCCGCAGGCATGTACATTTATGACTCCAGGTTTATTACTTATTTGTCCATGTCTCTAGCTACTCCTGTTCAGAAAGAGAGACCACCTTGCAGCATCTTAAAGGAGGCAGCATGGGGCAGTGGGAAAGTCTTCGACTGGTGGTTAGTGGGGAGGTAGATGCCTTGATACCCATCTTCAAGTGCAACAGAGGAAAGAACCAGAAGTAAGGGGCGCAGGCTCCAGGGAGGCGGATGTAGACTCTGCCTAAGGAAGGACCTTCCAACAGTCACCTGGGTTCTACTCCTGCTCCTATCTACACAGGCTTCGGTGACAAAACACTGTGAACTCCAATATCCTTGTTCATCAAGCAAGGGAATCACTAAGGACTCACAGAGCTCTAAAATTCTCCGCCTCCTTATGTTCTAAGGGACAGCACATCATAGGGGTAAAACGTATATAAACTTTAGAGTCAGATAGGCTTGGATTTGAATTCTAGAAGCATCCCTTAATTTTAATAGATTTTCCTGCAGAAAATAAAGATGGTATTCAGACTGTATCTGTCAAGTGCACATCCAGATGCTCTGCAGGAGTGTCCCATCCTGATACGGTGGTAGGGGAGACCACACCTTGGTGGGTTAGCGACCGCGTCATCCTTGAAGGCAGTAGACATTTCCACCGTCAACCATTCAAAAAGAGGTGAATACTTAGAGAGGAGGCAAGGAGGAGGGCAGGCAGGACTCGGGCACAAAAAGAAGATGTTGTCTTGGCTACAGCTTTTCTCTTGAGTCTGGCAGAGGCCCTAGGAAAGGAGGCTTTTACCTCACTGAGATTAAGCCAAGAGCTAAGCAGAGGGCAGATGGGGTTTTATGTAATTCTGTGTTTACTCTCTTTTGTTACTCTTTAATCTTTAGCAAAGTCATACTTAAACATTAAAAAAAGAAAAGAAAAGAAAAGAAATATACAGTTGACCCTTGAACACCACACTCAGTTTGAACTGCATGGTCCACTGACATGCGGATGTTTTCAGTAGTTTACTCGGATGCAGAACCGCACGTTAACGGAAGGCTGACTGTATGTTATATGCAGATTTTCAGTTGCGAGGAGGGGTGGGTGCTCCTAACCCTCACGCTGTTCAGCGGTCAACTGTATACCTGTACATACACGTGTGAGTCGATAAACCTTCTCAAAAGAGAAAAAACCTGTAAAAATACCTGCTACAAACGATGATGCCGGACAGAAAAGCAAGTGGTAAACACACTCGCTCTTTCCCAAGGAAAAGTCATTTCTAAACTTAACCCAGCTGGCAGCTCACCTTGAGATCCAGTGGTAGCTTGCTGGAGGTGAACACGCTCAGCTTGATCTGGGGGATGCTGATTTTGAGGTTTTCAAAGTAGTATCGAACCGGCGTCCCACCTTGCTCAGCTGTCTTTTCGTGGAGGTTTTCATCGTATTTTTCCACCTCTGGTACAAAGGTAGAATTGGTTTCTTGAAAAATAAGTTTCCTCTGAAGTCTCATGATTCAAATACTTTCGTTCACATTGCAAAGAAACTCACAGAAAAATGTAAACGTCTATTTGTCTAAATTTAATTTTTTAGGGCTCAGTAATATGTACAGTATCCTGATGCCATTTCTTTGTAAAAGTAGATCTGGTTCACGTTGCTGATCCAGAAAGTGCAATAGCTTAAGCTTTTGATTTGCGACGCTACTACCATCCGGCAGATATCACCTCTGGAAAAAAATAGTCCAGGTGGGAAAGCCAAAGGTCATGGGTGTGCTTGCTGGCAATGCGTTTTCTAGAAACCATGTCGTTATCATTATTATTACAAATGACCCAGGTTATCTGAATTTATTTCAGAAAATGGTATCTAAATAAGTACTTGGAGTGTAGTTGAACTGAATCATCATGAACAACGTGACCAATTAAATGATGAATCTGAGCGAAACATAATGCCTTAAAAAGAAACAGGCTGCAGGCTATAAAGAACCAACGTCACGACAAGTGGCTCTCTCTCCCAAACAGCGGACATCATTTAAATAGCAGAGTGGAGGCAGATTTCTCACTTGTTATCTCATGAAGTAAAAGGGATGAACATTGGCTAAAACACAGCAATGTGCTCTTCAACTTGATGCTGTCCCCACACCCAAGTGGGCAGCTTATTGGCACTTGGATTCATGTGCTTTTAGAAATAAAGCCAGAGACTGTACATAACTACATATCAAAGAAATTTATACTGTAAGCTTTTATATAGTTCTAGTCATAGAAAGAAGGGAATAGGTTAAAAAAAAAAAAAAAAAAGATAACCGCAGCAGAGACAGGCTTGTCTGTATTCAGGGAACAGGAGTAGTTATAGAAGGCAGAGGAGAGTCCTCAATGAAAGGAAGGCAGGCAAGGATTTTACAAAAGAGTCTAAATCCACTAGACAATGCTTGGGGAGAAATTTATTTAGAGCAACTTACAAGAAAAGCGTGTCCAATCAAGTCTAAAGTAAAACTTCCCAGGAAGGTACCAAAAGAGAACAGATACCTGGCAGGCAGGCTCAAGGGGCTCTCTGAACACAAATAAACACTGGCGTTCTGACCCAAAGTGGAGAACGCGGCACTAAACGGAACAGACAGGATCTTGCTCCTGATCCCAAATACACTTAAAGAAGCCTAAGTCTGGGATAAAAAGAGCAAAAATATTTTTCTTGCATTGTGTGCATGTATGTTCACGTGTACACGTGTCCCCAGGGGGGTTTTTCTCCCCCTTTAGCCAACGTGGGCAGATTAAACATTAAAAGTCTCTATCTTACCATTTCTTTGGGCTCAGTATTTAGTTTCGTCTTCAGAAGACTAAGCATTGCTGACTTCTTTCTGAGCTGTGTGTACAGTCTAGCAAAGGCCATGATGAGGCATCTAAAGTAAGGAGACAGCTACACAATTTCCGTGGCACTGCTGGAAAATTCAGGTCCTTCAATAGCTTATCTTACTCCCCTCTCCAAAGAAGGGTAAAGTAACTAGAAACCTTTGCAGTTACGCTACGGCATAAGGGTATGGATGTGAAAAACAGTGAAGGAGTTGAGGCTAGCCGATTTTCTTCCTCAGCTAAACCAAAGGAGCTGCCGAAGGGATTTCTGACTCTTGGCCCTGAATCTGCTTACTAAACAAAGGTTGGGAAACAAAGTGCTTTGCGGAACGACTGACATCACTTCCGCCATCCTAACGCAGGTGAGTCGCAAACCATGAAACAGAGAGGCGCAACACACTGCTTGCCGAACGCTTGCCCCAGGGTGTGCTGGGACACCAGGGGCCCTTGGAGCTGCTTCTTCCGTACACAGATAACACCTCAACACCTGTCAACAAGCAAGACGTAGAAAGAGAGCTGAACCACAAACCTTAGCTTCCCAGCTCAGACTACGAAGTGGACAGGGAGCCTGCCAGGCATTCAGAGGCCGCCTAGTTTCACAAGCAGACTAAAAAATGCCACCCTTGGGCCAGTTCCCAGATCCACACCTAGAACATTCGCCATTACCTGATTCTGCCTGATCGTAGCCAAAGAAACTCAGCAGCTTGAGGAGCAGTTTCTCCTCAACTTGTACCGTGAACCTCTGAGCCGTGACCATCAGATGCTAGAGATAAAGAAATTCTGAGTTACGGTGCGAATGCCAGAGGAACTTCCATCCGCGCCCTAAGAAGGCCCCTGTGATACGGCGTGGTCTCTTTACGGACGTGATTCCATAATCATACTGCCAAATTTCTTCCGGCTCATCTCTCTCTACACTGTTGTTATAACGAATCAAAAATTCCAGAAGATCAAAAATTCCAGAAGGAGACGATTCACCATCCTATTGCTTGGTTCCCAGGGCATCTGTGTCTGGTTAGTCAGGATTGCACTTTCAGATGCCCTGTGGTATATGGTACTGAGCTCACATGGACAGCAGCTAGTCTAAGGGCTTGTGAATTTGAGGGCCACAGGCAGGCGTGACCCCACTGGCGCTGGTGACAAAGGACCAGAAATATGAGAAGCGACCTCTAAGCTCCCACTTTTCCAGAACTTCGTGTTGTAACGCTAGCTTGTACATGAAGACTTCTCCAGGAAACAAAGTTTATCACTTCTGAATGATCTGCTTTTAGTAAACAGTGTGGCAGCTTACAGCGGAGGACGTCTGTCCCAAGGTCAGGCCCCTCCTATCCCTTTTCCAGTAGTCTTGGATTATTACTTTTTTAATTTATTTTATTGAAGTACAGTTGATTTACAATGTTGTGTGCCAATTTTTGGATTATTATTTTAATAATATATCGAGATCATGCCTGGTCACGACCAATCTAGAAGATGCTATACTTTCCTGCAGAGACTTCACGCTGACGAACACAGGCTCTGGCCCCTGTGGATTCAGTACTATTGCCCGCTGAATCATCAACACCACAACTGAGACTCTGAAGTTTTAAGAGGAGGTCCCATCAATTCCGCTACACAATGTATCGAGTCGCTTAGTGCCTCACCCCCACTGGACTATTTCCATCCACAGCCTGCACTGCTGCTCTGAGCCTTGGCTGCGAGAGGACAAATCAAGCCCACCAGCCTACCTTGTAGATGTTGGTCAGCGCGCTCTTACTGGGGAACTTCACCGTGTTCACTTGCACAGCAGGGCCTGTCTCAATGACCTCATTCTCATTGCTCAGAGGAGTCACAAAGAGCATGAAGGGCTGCGTGGTGCCAATGAGCTGATTGTCCACCTAGGACATGAAAAAGTAGCAACAAAAACAGACAAATTGCTCAGTTTTCATTTTTACCTTTAACTAGGTCTCACAATATGCAGGTCATTCAGAAAGTACTTTTGGAAAAATATATTCTCACTAACACCAGCAACAATAATAGCAGTAGTTAGGAGCTATACTTTATTTGCTGAGTACTGCGTGCCACGCACCGAGCTGGTCCCCTCACAAGCATTATCTCATCAAGTCCCATGACGGTCAGCCTGTCCAAGTTATCAAACTCAGGGCTCTGCTGCATCCTCACCACAACCTCCTGGGGACCATCACCGTCCTCACGTCATAGACAAAGAAGCTGAGAAGAGAGCCCCCTGCCTAAGGTTGTACACCTAGTCAATGACAGAACGAGGACTTGACTCCACTTCTCTCTGTCCCCAAAGCAAACGCTCTCAACTACTAGGCTATCGATGTTTCTCTTGCTCCAAATTCCCTGAAGAACTCAAACTAGAGAATCAGTAGCAGATGGCTACCAAACGGGCACAGCGGCCCATCCTAAAGTCAACTCCCTTCTAGGAACGGAGTGATGAAAGCAGTGGCACCAGGGACTGCTCTATTCATCCCCCCCCCCCCCATCAGCACCATTACCGAGAACACACTCTCCACACTCAGGTAGGTTTACGGACATCCGGAGGCTCACGGCAGGAAGCAAGCATCTTTACTTTGTTTTACCCTAAAGGCCCACACTAGGAAGAGGAAAGAGGAGAGAACACGTGTCGGGTACCCCTAGACGTACTTCCTACACATCACCTAACACATCCCTCACTACAACCTTAAAGGTTAAGTGTTATTCCTCCCCATTTTACAAACAAGAAAACAGAAGCTTAGAGAAGCTTAGAGAAGTTAAATTACTTGCCCACATTCACAAGGTGTAATAGTAAGTAGGAGAGTTGGGATTCAAATGCAGGTATTTCGAGCATCAAGCCCTTGACCTTTCCATTGTATCACATGGGTTCCCAGAGAACCATTCTGTACAATCGCTGCAGATGGTCCTTCTGTTGGCTTTCAAGGTGCAGAGAAAAGGGCGAGGGACCTAGAGCGCTTCTTCCTACTTCCGCTCTTGCTTCCTACCATATGCTCTCTATACAGCAGCCAAAATGATCTTTCAAAAACACAAATCATGTCCCTCCTTCCTGGACACCCTGCAGTGGCTTCCCTTTCTCCGAGGACAGGACGGCACTCCTCAGCACAGCCCCCAAGGGCCCACCTGATCCAGTCTCACTACACACCACTCTCCTCCAGGCTCGCCACCGTGCCTTGCACACAAGCCTCCCTGCTGTTTCTCAAAGATGGGCAAGTCTCTCCTCCCTCAGAATTTTCCCGAACATTTTCCCCCTAGTATACCTTTTCTCTGGTTTTCTCATTCTCTTCTTCCAAGTTCAGCTCAGCTCCCACTTCCTCAGGAAGACCCTCCTAGGCCACTTTACCTAAAGCAGCAGCACCCCTCTTTATTCTCTCACAGCAGTTATACCAGGCTGGAATTATTTATTTGCTTGCTCGCTCACTCGCTGGCTGACTTCTTCCCTAGTCTGTTAGCTCAGAGAGCAGAAACTTCATCTTCTGAGTCACGGTGGTATCTCCAGAGCCCAGTGCCATGCCCAGCACACAGATGATACTCAGAAAGAATCCACCGAGTGAATGAATCACCGGTCACACCCAATAGAGGAAATGACGATAAAGTCTCACCTTATTCTGACCTCTTCTTTGTTCTTTCCCCAAACACATTTGATACAAGTGTACTAACTGCGAATTTCTAAGTATTCCATTATTCTACTGTATTCCATTAAATCTTATTGTTTTAGTCTCCCAATTAGATTTAGACACTCCCTAAGGGCAGGACTATATTTTCTGTTTTTAAAAATTCTTCCTCATAGCACTGTAATCATAGTAAATTCTCGAATCTATTTATTTTCTACAATTTACAGCACACATTAAATCAAGAGGTACTACAGGAAAAAAAATCTTTTTAATTACGGTAAAAAGTCAATGAAATTAATGAACAGCAAATGATTCCTCGGATCTTCTCTGTAAGATCAAAAAAGAAACACAAAGAAATAGAGGTGCAAGATACTAACTTTTTATCCTCAAACAAATGGGATGTCATTAGCCTGAACTCTCTGCTATTTGTGATATATGATGAAAGAAAAAATTCTTCTGAAAAGGGGTTTTGGCATGATAATCCTTTATAACATTTTTTTGTAGTGTGGATCTGCTGGAAATGAGTCCTTTTAGTTTTTGAATGTCTAAACACACCTTTAATTCACCCTTGTTTTTGAAAGATATATTTGCTGGGCACTGACTTCTAGGTTGGCAGGTTTTTTTTCCTTTCAACACTTTAAAGACGTTGCTTACCATATTCTCACTTGCATTGCTCCCAATAAGAAACTGGCTGTCATTCTCACCTTTGTTCCTTGTGAGGAACGTGGCTTTTTTAATCTGGATGCTTTATCACTGGTTTTGAATAAATGATCAGGATGTACCTTGGTACAGTTTCCTTCATGTCGTGTGTGTGGCAGGGCAGGGGGGAGGCGCAGGGGAGGGTGTGAACGTGGGTTTGCATTTGAGCTGCTTCTGTGAGTTTATAGTTTTCACTAAGTTTGGAAAATTTATGGTCAAAATCTCTTTTTTTTTTTTTTTTTAAATAAAATTGAATTTAATTCATGATTTTTATTTTTTTTAAATGTTTATTTATTTATTTATTTATTTGGCTGCATCGGGTCTTCATTGCAGCACATGGGATCTTCACTGCAGCATGCAGGATCCTTCACTGCGGCGCACGGGCTTCTCTCTAGTTGTGGCAGGCAGGCTCTAGAGCACGCCGGCTCAATAGCTGGGGTGCATGGGCTTAGCTGCCCCTTGGAATGTGGGATCTTAGTTCCCCGACCAGGGATCAAACCCACGTCCCCTTCGTTGGAAGGTGGATTCTTAACCACTGGACCACCAGGGAAGTCCCTAATTCATGACTTTTAAAAGTTATTCATGATTAAAAAAAAAAAAAAAGCAGACATTTACCTAACAACAAGAACAAAACCCTCTAACAAACATAATAATTACAAAATTCCTTCCAATTTTTTTTTTTTCTGTCTCCTCCTCTCTCTCTCCTCTGGGGACTCCAATTATCCATATATTAGGTTGCTTGAAGTTTTCCCATAGGTCACTGATGCTGCTCTCTTTGTGGGGTTTTTTTCCCCCTTGGATTATTTTTCTCTGGGTATTTCAATTTGGACAGTTTCTCTCGTTATGTCTTTAAGTTCACTAATCATTTTTTCTGCAGTGTCATCTGCTACAGATCAAATCCAGTGTTTTTTCCATTTCATTTTAATCTCTAGTTTGATTTGAGATTTTTATATCTTCCATGTCTCTACTAAACTTTTTGAACATGTAGAACAGAATACAGTTACAATGAGTTTTAATGTCCTTCTCTGAAAATCCAAACATCTGCGTTAGCTCTGGGTTACTTCTGAATGATTATTCTCCTCATTATATACTGTGCTTTCCTGCCCCTTTGCACACCTGGTAATTTTTGATAGGATGCCAGATACTGTGGTATTTGCTTTGTTGGGTGCTGGATGTTTCTGTATTCCATTAAATCTTGAGCTTCATTGTTCAGGGATATGGTTAATTTACTTGGAAACAGATTGATTCTTTCAGAGTTTCCTTTTGTGTGACTGATTTGTTAGGTAGGTCTGGAGCAGTGCTCAGCCTAGGGCACACAGCTCTCCACAGAGGCCCAAGACTTTCTGGAAGGCTCCTCCCAATGTCCCGTAATTATCAGTGTTCCCAGTGTGGCCGGCGGTGAGCAGCCGGTGCTGTCCCCATGAGCCTTGCGGACGGCAGGCTCCTCTGATCTGCCCTTTGCTGAGTATCTGCGGGGCCCTCTGCAGATCTCCCGAGACTTCTTTCTGTGCAGCGTGCTCCTCCCAGGTCTGCCGTCCCATGAACTCTGGCTGCCTTGGTCCTAGGACTCTCAACCCTGTTCAGCTCATCCACTCTGCTGGGTTCTGTCTCAGTCTCTCCGCCTGGTGACATGGCCTGGAAACTTTTTCAAGGCAGCAAGCTGGGGTGATTGCAGGGCTCACCTCTTTTGTTTCCCACCTCTCAGGGATCACTGTCCTTTGTTGCCTGATGTCCAGTGTCTTGAATCTGTTGTCTCCTTATTTGATCTGGATTTTGGGGGTGTTTCAGGTAGGAAAGTAAATCAGGTCCCTGTTACTCCACCTTGGTCGGAAGCACAAGTCCACTTCCCTTGTTTTTCTCCCTATGGTGAATTTCAGTTCCTCTAAATTATGGTTAGATGGTTTCCACTGTTTTCTCTATTGGCAAGATGAGGGACCATGGGTCACCTTCCTCCATGCCACCTTGACTAAGTTATCTAAGTTACTGATGGACTAGCTGCTATATTCAGAATTCTGCTCTACAGAAAAATTAGTAAGACAAATATAGGTAGAAGAATTCTTTTCATAGAACGATCTTTTGAAGACCACAAGAAATTTGTGCCAAAGCATTAAAGTTTTTAGAACATCAAACACTGATCTGGTCGGCTGTTCAGCAGGAAGAAAAGGAGATCAACAAGTCCTAAGCCTCCCCCTCTCACCTGTACATCCTGTATGCTGAGTTCTAGCATATGACTGGTGGCCAGCTGTGTGTAGTGCACATTGATTCCCGTAAGACTTGCAAAGACCAGTTCTTCTGGGACTTTATTAATTAAAGACAACCCAATTCCACCTTCTAACTTCACAAGCACCTGAAAGGAAACCAAAATATGGCACACTGACAGTTTAAAACAGAGCTCAAGGTAGCCAGGAGAGTACAAGGAAATAAATGGCTTTACATCCCTCTACTTTGCCTCTAAGCAGATGAAAACCACGTAGGAGCTGTATTACTCACCTTGACGGCTCAAATTCCATCATCTCACTAGAAGCCTTCCTCTCCAGGCACACTCCCCACCCCAACCAGAACTCCGCAGTGATATGATAATACCTCTACCGGAGCACTGATGACATTCTGCATCTCATTACAGGAAAATAATCATTTGAGAATCTTTGTCCCTATTTGAGAGACAAGCTCTTATTAAGTTATTCACCAAACTTCTATAACATCCAATACAGTGCTTTACATATAGGTTTTTTTTTTTTTAAGATTACTGAATAAATATGGAATAAGTGTGCTTTTTCACACTTATCTCATGTTCCTTTCCAAACTTTTCACTTTCTTTCCAATGCCCAAACAGGGCCAGGGAAACGAAGATGTCAGAGTCAACTGGGGCCAAAAAGATAAAACCTAGTTTGCTTATTCTCAACCTTCACTCCTTTTAAAATTCAAATAATTTAGCTTTCTTTATTTTCATCTTACTGTAACAACATTTGTTACATTCTGATTTGACCTGAGCTGTCATTTAACTAACATATCCACACATTCATGATGTGATAACATTAAATACTATGAAGTAACACTGATACTTAGAAGTCATACAGGTCAGAAAGAAAAGAGAAGGTCTCAACTGAGAAAACCAAAGAGCAAAATTCTAAACAAATTTGTAATGAAGAAATGACCTTGCAATGGCTAATACATACTTCCAATTCCTGCTCTGTGTCTGGATTCTTTAATTTCTGCAGCTCTTGATCCGTAACAGGAAGTTCATCCACTTCGTACGATGAACGGTCACTTTTCCGTTGGGAGAAATCTGTTATCTGAGGTCAAATAAAACACTGTACTTACTAAGAGGGCTCAAACTTCCACTGCGAAACCCACTCCATACCAACTGTGTAAGTCAAAGTCACTATATGCTCAATAATCCTATGGAAGTTAATGGTTTCCAAAGCACTGCTAAGGTAAGATTTATATAATAATGAAGCAAATTTGGTCTTGAGTCTGTATGACTAACACCAAGCTGTAGACCTTGAGAGCTTCATATAGTGGGAGTTCGGCATCTGTAGGTGATCTAGAATTATAGCTCAAGTCAAAACATGCAAACTTCAGGATCAAGGCATTCATTTTTTGCCTTAAGAGAAGGGTGCTTTTTAAAGAGATATTGTGGATTATGGCGTACCATCTCAGAGAATTTACTGTTACACATCAACATCTTTTCTTTTTCCTTAACTCTAATTCCCCATGCCCTGATAAATCCATATCTCCAGCACAGAACTCTCCCTGAGCTACAGACCCATACTTACACTGACTTCCAGACACCTTCATGTAGATACCATACACTTAATAAGTCCAAAACTTAACTCTTCATTTCCCCCCAGAAGTCTGCTCTGTGCACATCTCTTAGTGATGGAGATTATCATCCTCCTAGTTGCCCAAATCAAAATCTCGAAGGCCATTCTTGACTCCTTCCTCTCTCTCATCCGCACATTCAAGCAATCACTAAGTCTGACTGACTCTACCCCTTAACAAGCTTTCATTTCTATTCATTTCTCTCCAACCTCCTCCTCATGTCCACCCCCCTGCCATGTATTCTAGTTTGGGTCACCATAATCTCTCATCCAGATCCCTCCTAACTGGTCTTTCTCTGTCTCCAGTTTCACTCCAACTCTCCACACTGCAGCCAGAGTGAGCAAGTTAAAATAAATTTCTGATTGTGTCACTCCCTGACTCTTTGCTGCCATAGAAAAAACACAAAATCTTTAGCATGTATCAGGCTTTTAATGTTCTGGCCCCTGCTTCGGTCCCCTGCCTGTTTCTTAGCATATTCTACGTGCCAGTTGGATCACTCTCCTTTATCTCCAAGCCTTCAATGGAGATATATAACTTCCCATATATATATACTTTGCTTATTTTGTTTATTGCTCATGGTTTATCTACCCCACTAGAATGTAAGCTCCAAGAAGGCAGGGAACTTTGTTTGTTCACTAGTCTAGGTTCAGTACCTAGAACCGTGCCTGGCTCTAATAGGGGCTCAGTAAATAACTGGTGAATGAATACTCTCATTCTTAGGGCACAGCCCCTCCACCTTTCCTTCTTGATTTGGCTAACTCCCTTCAGTTAACATTCAGATCTCAGCTTAAGTGTTACTTCTCTTAGAAAGCCCCTGCCGGTCTCCAAATCTGGGCATACAAATCCTTTCTAGATACTCCCCATAGCACCCTCCACTCCTACTTTCATAACACAACATGTTAATTATCTCATTAGAGACCTCATATATCTCCTTGTTGTCAATGTTATTAATATATCAATTATTTAAATATATAATAAACATATATAACAATTGATAATAATATGTACTGTTCTTGGCATTATCTTCTTTAATTCTTATACTTTTTTTTTACTCATTCTTTTTTTTTTATTAGTATTGAAGTATAGTTGATTTACAATGTTGTGTTAGTTTCAGGTGTGCAGCAAAGTGATTCAGTGATACATACATATTTATCTCTTTTTTCAGATTCTTTTCCCTTATAAGTTATTACAAAATAATTCTTATACTTTTTAAAAATCATCTTGTATTTTACTTATACTCTGATTCTTATAACAACTTTGTGAGGCAGGTCTTATCCCCACTTTATAAATGAGGACACGCTATCCTCACATCCAGCACAGATACTTCAATAAACATCTGCTGAATGACTGACTATGTGGGGGCGGGGGGAGCACACTGAGACTCAGGTCAGTTCTTACGATAAATTATCACCTGGAGCGCTCTAGTTGGTCCATCTGGGATGACCCTGATGGACAACATTCCAGAACCAGGCCTCATTTTTTGGTTAATAAATTGTTGTTCAGGTGGAACTGGCCCCAAAAGCTCCATGGATGTGTCCGGACCAAGAACAACTTCAGCTCCGTCAAACAAACCAGAAAGCCCTCCTTTGGCCTACAGGACAGAATAAAGATGTGTAAGAAAAGGCAAAGGCACTGACTCTGACAATTTAACATGTCATTTCAAACAAGTTACCAAAATTTAAACTCTCTTCTGAAGGGTCATGGTCAACACATAGCAAAGCATTTACTGGTCTTTCAGCTTTACAGATGATAAAGAACAGGAGGATTACTTGGGCAAGATGGAAAGTTACACTACATGAATTTAGGGAATTCAAGGTAAGATAATTCCATGAATACAGTATATTAGTTTAGTAATAACTTCTAGTCATTAAGATAAGCTTAAAAAAAAAAAAGTACCAAAAACCCTATTTCTCTGAGTACTCTCACTAGGGTTTGCTTCAAAAGCTGAAACATTCTGAAAATTTAAGAAGTATCACTATCACTGAGCTTTCCAATAAAAAGCAAATTCTGGAGTTGAAAACCTCCCCAAACAGGCATACGGCTGGACAATCAAATATTCAAAATATGGTGCCTCTTCTAACATGAAACAGGGAACTGTGAATGTCATCTGATAGCCAGTTATTCGGGCCTTTGGAGAAAAGTACCTTCTTGCTATATGCCCCAAGTAAAATGGAAGTCTGCAGAATGATGCCTTTGGGAGAGTGAATACAGGGCTAGAGAAGATAATAGCTAAAGTGTCTAGATCCCCCTCTGTTAGTTTTTAAACAGTGAGTAATGAAAAGGAAAATTTGAGCTGGGTTTATAGCTTCAACATGGAGAAAGCTTTTATAACTGTTTTAAGTTTAGAAGGAAAGTGCATACACAACCTTATAAGGGTAGTGTCAGAAAATGTTTTAATGCCTTCAATTATTTTATTCAGAATAATAAGATTGAAACAAGTTTATTTCCCTAACCAAAACACATTCTGCTCTGCTGAATACTGCTATTATAGGGTCACTCAGAGAAATGATGAAATAGATTCAAGAAACAACAAACACCAGAAAGGGATTTTTTTTTTTTGGTTGGGGGGGCGGCGGTGGGTTGGGCAGGATGCTCTAAGAGAATTGGAATTACATGGGCTTTAGAAACAAACCAGAAGTAAAGTCAGGGTCAGACACGGAACCCAACAATTATAACAAGCCCTCTTTTGCCTCTAGAAGTCTGAATTGCATTGCTAATTGAAAATCACAAATCCATTCCAGATGTGTGCTTCATGTAAGTAAGCAGCTTGTCTTTGATGAAAAAAGCTCAGGGCACTAGAGATAAAGAAAATAAATCTCACCAAACAGCAGTCAGGGGCTCCGTACAGTTCTGCTCGCTCCCCCGGAGAACAGGCTCCCCTTATGGAAGGACAGCCTGGTTTCCACCAGCGTCAAACACACTAAGAGCTCTCCAGGTTCTGGGCCTGATGTTCTAGTGTTTACCTTTTGGGTAAAGCCCCAGGCTGAGGCAGAACTGCACACACAGTCACACGTGCTGTTGAGACACCTTCCTACCACTCATCTCAGATCCATGGTCTCATTCCTGGCCTGAAGCCAGAAGGAGAGAAAATCCAAATTCCTGGTAACTTTCCAAACACACATTTGCTTATAAAGTACCTGGGAGCTTTTCATGGGGTGGACTGGCTGACTTGAAGGCAGGGGAAACTGAACAGCAATCTTCATTTCGACATTTGCTACAACAATGAAATGTTTATTTGGGGACCACTGAGAATGCAGAAGTAAACAGAATCTAGGGCATGCAGAGCCCATGAAGATTACTCACCATCTCACAGAACACTTTATAAAAGATGGTTTTAACCTCACAGGTCTAAAACTAATCCATCTAATTTAGTGGTGGGCTTTTAGCTGACATTTTTCTTTCTTTCTTTTTAAAATTACATAGGTAATTTATCTCATCAAAGAAAAAAAATCCAGATAAGCCAACGGGGGTAAAAAAAAACCATCACTCAGAAGCAACCATTCCTAATACATTTCTTACATATCACCTTCAATAACATTTCCCATGTAAATATGCATAGATGCACAAAGTTTCGTGGTTTTCCTGACTAAAATGAAATAATACATATTTGCACGGTAATTATTTTTTTCCCATTCAACAACATCTCATGTATATCTTTTTTTTTTTTAATTTGTTGTTGCCCTTTTTTTTTTTTTTTTTAATTTTATAGCTACTTTATTTATTTATTTATTTATTTATTTTTGGCTGTGTTGGTTGGGTCTTCGGTTCGTGCGAGGGCTTTCTCTAGTTGCGGCAAGTGGGGACCACTGTTCATCGCGGTGCGGGGACCGCTCTTCATCGCGGTGCGCGGGCCTTTCACTATCGCGGCCCCTCCCGTTGCGGGGCACAGGCTCCAGATGCGCATGCTCAGTAGTTGTGGCTCACGGGCCCAGCTGCTCCGTGGCATGTGGGATCTTCCCAGACCAGGGCTCGAACCCGTGTCCCCTGCATTAGCAGGCAGATTCTCAACCACTGCGCCACCAGGGAAGCCCTCATGTATATCTTAATTAAGACTTTGTTTCAAAAAAAAAAAAAAAAAAAGGCTCAACCACTGCTTGCTGCAACTGGGGATGTCAAAAGCTACTAACCTGGACAACCAACCCATGTAACCCACAGGTCAGTTTCCCTTCTCGGAAACTCCACGTCTGGGTTGTGCTTCGCCTACGATCAGGCTTTCTTAGCATCAGCGGCTCGTATCTAGAAGAAAGGAAAATGCAACAAGTCCTGTGAGTCAAATATTTCAGGCCTGAAGAGAGTATCAGGGTCGCGGTTTTACTCTTCTTCCTTCCAATATCCTCTGCCCTTAAAATCTAACAGGCAGTTAGCTTGAATCCTACGGCAGCTAGGTATCTCTCAGTGAGGAAAGAGGAATAAAACAAAATGGAAAGCAATGAGGACACAAATATGAATACTTTAAGGATTCATAATTTAATACATATAATAGGGGTTCTTGCTTTCTCACAATGACAAGCTGTCATGTAGCACAAGAAAGGTTTTTAAAATATTTTCGAAAATCCTTTTCTGTTTTATTTCCAAATACTTTTATTTTGTAATGGGTTTTAACTTCTAAGTCATCTAAAGTCATTTTGGAAGTAAACAAGGTATTAACTGAAAACACACTGATTTCATGGAGAAACTGAGGAACAGGCTAATAAAATAACTTATTCAAAGTTAAAGAGCTGATTTGAATCCAAGGAGTTAGTCATAAAAACACATTTGATTATTCTCTTAATAATTTATTTCTGCTTTCAAGGGATTTAACAAAATTCTTAGATTTAAAAAAACAAACTGTTCACTTCTCGGGAGCAGGGGTAGATAGACGTTTGGATGAAAAGACATTCATGCTTCATAACATATTCTTCTTATAGTTTGATTTTTTTTTTTTTTTTTTTTTTAACATCTCCATGGGCACTTCCATAATACCTTTAAAACATAAAACAGAAACCCAATACTCATGTTTGGAAATACAACAGGTTTCTGTCATTGAAGACAAATACAAATTCTTACTTCATTTATAGACCCTTTGCTTTCTGGTGTAGATTTCTTCTGAGTCTGAATTTGAAAGCAGTGAACTTGAATCAAAAGTTGCCATGAGAGTTACCTGTTGTCAGTGACTGCAGCGAGACCAGCAATATCTAAGATGGCAGAGCCCTCGGTGGAGCGGGCGGCCAAGGGCTTGCTGGGGTTGTGAGGCGCGGAAGAGCCCTCGTGGGCCAGCATGCCTGTTTCAGTCATCCTCCACAGCTGAGAACGCTTCCCTGGCTCCTGTTGGGAAGAGACAGCAAGAGCCATCATGTGCAGCCACGGCTTCATACAAGGGCTTCAAGAGCTTCACACGGGGCTGAATGAGTTCTCAAGTAGGGACTGTACTAAAAGACACTTCCTGATTATGTCAATGCTTAATTCAAACTTGCACTGCTGTCAATCTCTAGTTGCACTTCGGATAAAATGTGCTAAACTCTTGAACCAAACAACCAAAAATGACAAATAATATAAATTTTTAAAATTTATTTTTTTCATACGCTTAATACTTTCTGAGCAAACCAGTTAGTCGAGGTTCAATCTACTCTCCTCGACTAGCTACACTGCTACGTTAACTGCTATTCCAGATGGCAGCCCTCCAGTGCCCTTACCTAAAAGAGCGATCCAATTATATAAAGTATATATGATATTCCCAGTATTTGGTCTTTGGTTATCCTCATAACTGGCAGACAACCAGAATTTACCAGAGCTCTCCCCCATCCCATGTTTATACGGGAAGCATACTACATTGATGGTTTCCAATTTCCAATTTACTGGGTTTACTAGTAAGTGGATTGTATTCAAAAGTTATACTAGATTTATTGCTATTAATTCTAAATATATTTTCTCTTAGGAGTATTTTATAAGCAGTACTTGAACTTCCAGGTCAATCCATGAAAGTCTGTATAATCCATTATATATAAGAAGTAATAATAATAATAGTAATAATACCTCCTGAATATTTACTATGTGTCAGCCACTGATCAGTGTGAGTTACACATAGTAATTCATTTAATCCTCAAAACAATCCAGTGAGGTATATACTATTACTATTCTTACTTAAAATGCAGAAGTCCCAGTGAGATAAAGAAACTTCACCATGGTCACGTAACTAGTAGGTGGTAGAGTGAAGGTTTGAACCCCTGCAGTGTTGAGTCCAGGGACGACATGCTTATCCACTTTGCCACACTACCTTTCTAACACACACAATCCCTGTAATTCCATTTCAGTAACACCTCACCATTGAGAATACTCTTTCTATGGGAACGTATACTCCAACTAGACCTGTCAGGATCACATTCTGGGTACCACAAACGCATCCACACGCTGCCCCGCGTTGGAAAGACAGCTTCTGCATCAAAGCTGTCAAAGCTGCATTAAAAGCTAACAAAGTAATATGAATGCTGGAGTCGAATGCCAGGATCTGAAATCCAGCTGCCTCATTTACCAGCTAAGTGACCTTGGATAAGCTACTAAATTTCTCAGAGCTCCTGTTTCCTGATCTGTCAAAGGGGGAAATTAAGCTACGTCTGAGGGTTCTTGTGATAAGTGCAATAAATACAAGGCACTTTCAGCACATACGTGGCACAGGGTTAATGCCTCGATAAATGTTTGCTATGTTATCATGACCACGTCCCTTTACACAGCACGTTACGTACAGCATCCTAGTTGATCCCTCTCACAAACCTGGGAGATCAGTGGGAAAATGAGGCTCAGGTAGGAATGCGAAACACCAGATTATCATCATCTTTAAGTGGCAAAGCCAGAACTCAAATCTAGAAGATATGATGCTCTCTCTCTCTTTTTTTTTTTTTTTTTTTTATTTTACGTTGGAGTATAGTTGATGAACAATGTTGTGTTAGTTTCAGGTGTACAGAGAATTGAGCAGAGTTCCCTGTGCTGTACAGCAGGTCCTTGTTGGTTATCTATTTTATTTATTCATTTATTTTTTATCTATTTTAAATACAGCGGTGTGACGATGCTCTTTCTGCTGGCTGCTAACGCCTCCTCTGTCTGTGAAAAGAGATGAAACTGAGCTGCGCCTCTCCACCCGCAATCCCCACATGCTGACTCCTCTGTTCACAGTAAGAGAATACATCTATCCCTAGCAACAAAACCACACGGAAAAGCATCTCAGTCTTCCCGGAGGTGTTCCAGATCGGGAATCAAAGCACAGATGCCCCGGTGACATCAAGTTTTCATACATGGATCCTCTGCTGCCTGCCCGTGTGTGCAGGCTCACCATCACTGGAAACTACCCAAACCTCCATTTAAAAACCCAACATCCACCATTCTCCTGCCAGTTCCCTTCCCCTGCCCCCTTTCCTCACAATTTAGTCCTAAAACCTTGAGGTGAGACTGAGGGAGGGAGAAGGCCATGGGGTCTGTGTGAGGGTAGGTGGGTATATTGTGGTGGCCCGGCCCAGAGGGGGATGTTGGAACCCAAGGTGGGTGCTGATCCCTATCGAGGGGCTGGGGAGGCGAGCCTAGTGTGGGTTGTCAGAGACAAAGACAGGTGAGGAGGGAGCTCCTGCAGGGGGTGGGGTTGGAAGGGGAGCTGCCCAGCATGTGGAGATGAGGGCCCACGCCAGGTAACAGCGTGTGTCCACACTCGGGGGCGGCGGGGGGGGGGGGGGGGGGGGCACAACTGTGATGAGAGAACATGGGTTACATTCACGGGAACTGATCAAATTAATAAATACATTCTTAGTGTCGGACAAGGGAGTTACAAATATGAAAAGGGAAAAAATTAGAATGAGCTTTGTAATGCTGGACTAGAATTAGAACTATTAAAAAAAAAAAAAAAAGAACTATTAGTGTGAACTGCTGGTGCTTAATACACAGAGACAGAGAAATCTGTTGAATATATAAATACACATATAAGATATATGTATGCATATGCACATATGTTATGTATATAAGCAGATATAGTATGTGCCGTGTGTGTGCATATATACGTCATGTATACATAAAATCGCTAGGTCTGTCCCTTGAGAGAGTCTGGGAACAGCGACACCACAACAGCAACAAGGGCACCTAGTGTACATATCTTAAGTTTCTAAATTCCATTCTCTGATAAAAGGAATCAGGGCTCCTTAAAGAAGTGGCAAATTCTGGGAATGCTGCAGGGAAAGCACAAGATGAGCCCAAAATAACTTGCTGTGTCAGAAAGTATGAAAGTGCTCAAGGCATGAGGGGGCATATGTCAACAGGACACAGAAGGTTAAAGGCACTCCCACTGGCCAAATATGAGAACTGAGGATAAAAATAAATCCTGACAGTAACAGATAACACACTGAATAAAACAGGGAGCCATGGGGACATACATAAAGCTACAGACTGAACTGTGCCCCTGCAAAATCCTTATGCTGAAGACCTAACCCACAGTTGTGATGAAAGTGGGGCCTTTGGGTAATAATTAGGCTTAGATGAGGTCATGAGGGTGGGGGTCTCCTGATGGGATCAGTGTCCTTAAGACACCAAAGGGCTTGCT
The DNA here is from genome assembly GCF_028021215.1 of Eschrichtius robustus. Classification (NCBI taxonomy): domain Eukaryota; kingdom Metazoa; phylum Chordata; class Mammalia; order Artiodactyla; family Eschrichtiidae; genus Eschrichtius; species Eschrichtius robustus. Next base: position 9,828,245 of record NC_090826.1, on the reverse strand, counting down.
TTCTCCTCTCCCCTCACCCCTGACCCCACTCTTCCTCTGCCATCTGAGGACACGGTAAGAAGGCTGCAGTCCACAAACCAGAAGAAGGGCCCCCTCCGGGAACCGACTCGGCCGGCACCCTGATCTTGGACCTCCCAGCTTCCAGAACTGCGAGAAATAAATTCTCATTGTTTAGTCTGTAGTATTTTGTTCTGGAAGTCCAAGCTAATACACATGCATGCATGCATACACACATACATAGATAGAAAACTTGATGAGGAACAGGATATTTACAGAGTCTCAAAGCACCTCTCCACAAAATATTTACTAAATACAAGGGAAAAGAAAAACATCCTTCACAGTGGAGAAGGCTGGCAGACACCACCTTAAGCAAGTGCTAACGTTAACATCACCAGCAACAGGACAAATCCACTATACAGAACTTCTACCAACTTTTCTGTAAATTTGAGATTCTTTCGAAACAGAAAGTAAAAAAAAAAAAATCCCCAAAAACAAACAAACAAAAACCTAAGAGGTCAACCTTCCACTCTTGGTTTCTAACTCAAGCACACAGGTCCATTTCCTAGTGCCAATTCAAAGAACATTGCCTAGTTTTAGATGTCAACGTAACTCACTCATCACCTTCCCTCCCATTTACCGGTTTTCATCCTCATCAAGTGAAATGACAACTGTGAAAGTGTGTAAATTATAAAATTTTATTTAAAGTATTTTTTGCTACTTAATTTTAAAAAATCTGTTTTTGTCTACTTAGCAGACACCTCGCCCTTGGAAGTCACATGCATATTTATTATTAGTGTTTTGCTGACCACACCTGGTGGTCGTACTCCACTTGATACATCATCTTTCTCTTGAGTTGGTTTTCATTCACTGTAACGTCCTCATTGACTTGAACATTTCTTTGAAGGTCATCTGCATCATTTCCAAGGGCTCTTCTATTTTTTTCCCAATTCCTTGATTTTTGTCAGACTCCTTTAATTTTAGATTATTGCCTTTCAAAATTTCCTTTTTCAAAATGTTCAATAAAGTCTAGAAAATTGTTTACTTTCAATTACTACATCTCATGGTCTCTTTACTCATCACCATTCCCAAACCTTATTTCTAAAATGTATCTAACACATAAACACAGTCTTATTATAAAAGAATGTGATAACATTTTAAGCAAATTTGAATTATGTGACTTTCAACTGGTATGATATAAAAACACATGTAGAAGTACTGGTTGATTGATAGATGGATGAACCTTGAAAACATTAGGATAACTGAAAGAAGCCCTTCATTAAAGACCACTCGTATATTGACAGAAGTCCAGAACAGAGGCGTCTACAGTGACAGAAAGTAGATTAACGACTGCTTAGGGCTGGGAAGTAAGGAGAATGCGGGGGTGACAGATAAAGGATACAGGGTTCTTTCTTGAGGTGATGAAAATGTTCTAAAATTGAGTGTGGTTAGAGTAGTACTTACTGTGGATATATTAAAACCCAATGAATTGTATATTTTAAATGGGTGATTTGTATGGTATATGAATTATATCTCTATAAAGCTGTTACAAATATAAAACTGAATTGGAAACACATGTATTAAAGTTTCATTTGATGTGCAAAATTTGAAATAATTTGAATCTATCCCCCATGAAAAATGTGGTAAGAGTTGTACAACCTCAAAGCCAAATGAGTCATAACCCACCTACATTACTGCCACACATGATAGCACTTTAGTTGATTAAAGGGCATCCTCTGTCAGCATTAGGGCCATTCAGGCTGGAAACACACACCCTCTGTCAGGGTTGTTTTGGGATTATATGATTTATATTATGCAAAATTTTCCAGAACACACCCCTCAGGTAAATGGTTTCAAATAATTACAGCTGGTGATCTTCCTCCTCTTAAAGTGGTTTCTGCACCTCTGTGTTCTCAAACAACATTCATTTTGAAGTCTGAACTATTTATTACCAGTCTTTCTGTCAGTCACAATATTTCTGGTCAAACTTTACTCTTTCTCTCAATATCTAAGTCTATTAGCATAATCATTTCATAAACTAACTTGAAAAGAATGTTGGCATAAAAAGGGAAAAAACTGTCAGTGTGATAAATTTTTCCACTGAGTTTAGGGAAAAGTAGATTAGGGGAGTGTTACAACAGAAAAAGAGTAATGAAAACGACAAATCACAAATTTGAAAAAAAATAAATTCAAGAATTAAGTCCTTCGAAAAGGTATCAAAGATGAGAAGGGCTTGGAATTCCTAGAGCAGGCATCATGGGACAGTGGGGAGAACAACAACTGGAGCAGTCAGGATGCCCAAGTTCCATCTGAGCACGGGCCTGGGTCTCTGCTTGCTCATCTGCAAAACGAGAGGGTGGACCACGTGGCCCCTGTCCCTTCCAGGGCTAAAAATCTTTTCTTCTAAACTCCAAGTTCTAAGCTCTCTTACCTTCTTCTTTAAAATGACTCTCTGTGTCTTTGGTGAGACATCCAAGACGAGCTCTGCACAGGTAATGGCTCTGTTGGAAGCCACAGGCCGTCCTGTCCCCTCCTGTAAACTAGAATAGAAAATACAGTAACAATCATAATACACACACACACATATATACGCGGACTCACATGCGTATTCATGTACTCCTAAGCAAACGGCTAAACCTCCACCACAAAGAAGATAATTCTTTTTTCATCATAGAAGAAAAAGTCTGACTCAAGCTGCAGAAAGATCAAGGTTGTGCTGTTTTCCTGCTCAGTTCAAAGATTCATTTGTCAGAAGACATACTCTGACATTTCCCCTCTCCTGATAATTTCAGTGGCTTAAAATTCAGACATAAAAGGATGACTATATATCTTTAGAGACAAAAAAACAAAAACTAATCCAGACACTCCAAGGGTCCAAGAATTAGTTCCACTGTTTGCCAGAAAGATGATCAGAAGTATTGCGTCCCTATGTCTTAGCAAGAAACCAGAAGTCCCTTTAGGATGAAAAGAAAACAAAGGGTTCATAATCACCTTCCTCCAATTCCACCTTGTTGTGTTTCTCTGTGGCTTAAGAATACTAAGCTTTATGGAATGTTGCAGCCTAACTACACTTTAGGGTATTTCAATGAGATTTTATTTAGATTATCCTCCTGTTTCCACTAATCTCTATCATCAAAAAAGGGACTGAAAAATTCCGAGTTAAAAACCAGTTTCCACGATACCAAAAGCACAAGTGACCAAAAAAATTTTGACTTCAACAACATTAAGAACTTCTGTCCTTCCAAAAGACATTACCAAGAAAGTAAAAACACAATCCACGGAATGGGAGAAGATATTTGCAAATCATATATCTGATATGGGATTTGTATCCATATTATATAAGGAGCTTTAAAATTCAACAATAAACAGGCAAAAAAATTTAATTTAAAAATGGGCCAAGGGGGCTTCCCTGGTGGCGCAGTGGTTGAGAATCTGCCTGCCAATGCAGGGGACACGGGTTCGAGCCCTGGTCTGGGAAGATCCCACATGCCGCGGAGCAACTAGGCCCGTGAGCCACAGCTGCTGAGCCTGCGCGTCTGGAGCCTGTGCTCCGCAACAAGAGAGGCCGCGACAGTGAGAGGCCCGCGCACCGTGATGAAGAGTGGCCCCCGCTCGCCGCAACTGGAGAAAGCCCTCGCACAGAAACGAAGACCCAACACAGCTAAAAATAAATAAATAAATAAAAAATTAAAAAAAAAAATTCAATGTTGTAATTCTTGAATTTCTAATTAAAAAAAAAAAAAAAAAAAGTTACCAACCACTGAAGTCTCTCTCCTTGAAGAAATCAGGTATATAGAAAAAAAGGAGCCTCAGAAAAAAAACTTAAAAAAAAAAAAAAATGGGCCAAGGATTTGAATAGACATTTCCCCAAAGATATACAAATGGGGAACTCCCTGGCAGTCCAGTGGTTAGGAGCCACCGCTCTCAACGCCGTGGCCAGGGCGGCCCGGGTTCGATACCTGGTTGGGGAACTAAGATCCCGCAAGCTGTGCGACATGGTCAAAAAACAAACAAACAAACAAAAAGATACACAAATAGGAATAAGCACATGATAAGGTCTTCAATATCATTAATTATTATGTAAATGCAAATCAAAACCACAATGAGATAACGTTACCTATTCAGTAGAATTACTACAATCAGAAAAAAGTGGAAAATGGGCCTTCCCTGGTGGCGCAGTGGTTAAGAATCCGCCCGCCAATGCAGGGGACACGGGTTCGAGCCCTGGTCCGGGAAGATCCCACATGCCGCAGAGCAACTGAGCCTGTGCGTCACAACTGCTAAGCCTGCGAGCCACAACTACTGAGCCCGCGTGCCACAACTACTGAGCCCACGTGCCACAACTACTGAAGCCCACGCTCCTAGAGCCCGTGCTCCGCAGCAAGAGAAGCCACCGCAATGAGAAGCCTGCAGACCGCAACGAAGAGTAGCCCCCGCTCGCCGCAATCAGAGAACGCCCGCACGTAGCAATGAATGCCCAACACAGCCAAAAACAAATAAATAAAATAAATTAAAAAAAACATTAAAAAAATTCTTTTCTTTTTAAGTGGAAAACAACAAGCACTGCTGAGAAGGTAGAGAAACCGGAACCCTTACACATTGCTGGTGGGACATAAAATGATTCAGCTCCTGCGGAAAATAGCATAGCAGTTCCTCAAAACGGTAAACACAGAATTACCGTAGAAACCAGCAATTCCACTCCTAGGTATATATGCAAAAGAATTAAAAACAAGTACTTAAACAAGTACATGTATGGGCATGCTGATAGCACTGTTCACAACAGCCAAAAGGTAGAGACAACACAAATGTCCATCAAAGGAAGAACGGACAAACAAAATGTGGTACAGACACACAATGGAATATTACTCAGCCGTAACAGGGATGAAACAGTGATACATGCTACAGTGTGGATGAACCTTGAAAACATTATGTTAAGTGAAAGAAGCCAGACACAAAAGGTCACATATTTTATGATAATTTATGTGAAATATCTGAAATAGGTAAATCCTTAGAGACAGAAAGCAGATTGGTGGTTTCCAGGGACTGGGAGAAGAGGTTTAACGGGGGAGTCACTACTTAATGGGTTCAGGGTGATGAAAGCGTTTTGGAACTAGACAGAGGTGGTGGCTGTACAATATCACGAATACACTAAATGCCACTGAACTGATCACTTTAACATGGTTACTTTTATGGTATATGAACTTCACCTCAATTTAAAATAAAACAAAACAGAACAAAACTAGTCTCCTTCCTCATCATTAGGTCTCACCAAAAACGCGAAGAAATAGGATCTACTGCACTTCAAAATAGGGTTCAACCCCTTAGCACACTAAGATTCCCAGGAACTTCTCTTTTTCTCTATCCATATCCGTTCAACCCATTAAACTCTAATTCTCCATTAGGATTCTTCAGTTAAACAGCTTAGTAACTACTGGAATTTAACATAAGAAAGTAAAGAGAAAAACATGAATAGCAACAAGATTAAGGACTGGTTTTTCAGGCACTAAAACCTTAAGCATATCATACTGTTGAGCGCCATAATCTTTAAAAAGAAAGAAACACACATGATTGACTTAATTAAAACAAGATAAGCATCTCAGCACCATCATTATCAAAAGAGAACTGTAATAAACAAGGAAAAGAAGGGCTATTCTAAGCAAAGATGCCTATTCAATTCATAATTAGTGAAATCTGGAGTCTACGCAGCTGAGAGAGAGAGACACTGCACAGACTCAGAGATGATTCTGTGGGCCTCAGGCACATACAAAATTTTTCATGAGCAAAACTATTCAGAACATTTTGGAAAGAAATATGACTTTAAATGCCCTGTTCACCAGGTGACTTATATTTGGAATGCTAAAGATTAGGCTATCTTCCCAGTTTCTTCAACTTTAAAATTGGCCCTGTAACCAGCACAGAAACAAACTATATTTATGTGTTGGTGGAATGACTACTTTTGAAAGCCTAACATTTTGAATCTCTACGTACCTATCTCTGTACCAATCTAACAGAATTAGAATAAGCTCACTATTCCTCACCTGACTTTTCTTTCTAAATACAACTAACTAGTCAGACAACAGTGAAGATTATAATTCTAAGGCAACTGGAATTACTGTCAAGTTAAACTCCTCTGTTTGCCTTTATGTGATTATTAAAAAGACCTTTAAGTGTCTACTTAATCAGAATTCTCAACGGAAGAGGAGAGTCAGAATGGTGACTTGAATAATTATGGATGAAGATTAGTCAGTTTCAAATGAGAAAAGAGGTAAAACAAAAAATGGCAAGGAGTTTAAAGCAAGAGAAATTTAAGACATTATAATAACAATGCCTTAAGGGAGTTGTTAGATACTAGAATGGATTATTGGGGATGGATTATTAAAAAAAGGGCTTCCCTGGTGGCGCAGTGGTTGAGAATCTGCCTGCCAATGCAGGGGACACGGGTTCGAGCCCTGGTCCGGGAAGATCCCACATGCCGCGGAGCAACTGGGCCCGTAAGCCACAACTACTGAGCCTGCGCGTCTGCAGCCTGTGCTCCGCAACAAGAGAGGCCGCGACAGTGAGAGGCCCGCGCACCGCGATGAAGAGTGGCCCCCGCTCGCCGCAACTGGAGAAAGCCCTCGCACAGAAACGAAGACCCAACGCAGCCAAAAATAAATATAAAAATAAATAAATAAATAAGACCCGGTGCAACTAAATAAATAAATATTTTAAAAAAAAAAAAAAAAAAAAGAGGAGAGTCTTGCCTTTTTGGATAAATTTTACTCTACCCAGAAGACAAGGGTTTAGACTAAAGACCTCTCAAGATAGAGCCTGAGCCTAGGATTTGGTAAAGAATGGAAGGAATCTTCGTTCATCCCTTAGCCTCCTGAGAACTGCTTAGAATTTAAAACCGGTTAATAATTAGAGTTTTCTGCTTTACGAACAGCAATTTAACTCAGAATTACCCAGAGAACGTATATGTAGCAGCAATGTAAATGAAATTTTCATAATAAAGCTGTCGGTTATCCTGGAAATCGTTCATGTTGCAGTTGATCTCAGAGGAACCTGCCCCTTTAACAGTCAGAGTGATAAAAGGTGGCAGGGTGGGTTCGTCCCAGGCATAATCCAAGGAAGTCATGGGCTTCACTTCAGTTCGGAGCCTGGGTTCAGCAACGCCATGCTGAGTGAAGACAACCGGGACCTACAGTAACGGCAGAGAGGATAAAGAGGACTTTCATTCAGAGCGGTGGTATTGGAAAGTGATCAGTGCCTCCTAGGTTTAAGTCCCAGATCCTTCCCAAATGAATCCTACACAGCATATAACCACAAGTGAGGCTCATCATCTGGCCTCTTCAAATGCCTTTCTAATCATCTTCAAAATTGCAAAAAGCCCACCAATTAGACATGGGCCACAGCCTGTTGGGTAAAGGGTTTTGAGAAGCTTTGCCACGCCAAATACCTCGAGGAAGCTTCTCTGTCCCTTCAATGGCATCTAGTCCACCCTCAACCCCCTGGGATACACTTTGAACAAAAATTTTGGAATTCAGCTATGGAAAGTCACATATTTTAAGATGTCAGGCATAATTTAAAATAGAATCTAATGATTTCCATCTTGGCTTTACTTGGAAGATTCATAAAAGAGCTCACTGTAACTAAGCAACAGTAGAAATGCCCGCCCATTCTACTGGGCATTTGTCAATCTGATTCTGATTCCTCTCTCTCTGTTTATATGGAAATGTCTATAGAGGGCACCATGCCAACCAAACCATCTAGTCAAAATAAGTTCTGGGGACTGAGAAGTCACTTCTGGACAAGGCTGCCCAGCAATCAAAATAACCAGCAGAAACCACCTCCCAATGGTAAGATTTCTAAGATCCTGTATAGCTTCTTTTGAACCCAAGTTTAAAATGTACTTCATCATTATCTTAAGGGCAGTACATATTCCACTTTCCCACATATGAAACAGCCAAACTGGCTCTCAACTCGCTTGATACCTTAGAAAAGTTGTCAATTCGGAAAGGAGGGGGTAACTGATCTGTATCACTAAAGGAGATCCTATAGGTAGCTCCTCGAAGAGTAATTTCCACACGCAGGAAGAAGCATTTTCCCAGAGTGTCTCTGCAGTAAAAGGAAACAAAAGAGGCTGCATAAAATGGAGGGAACAAGTTCCAGTTCACATTCTCCTCATACTTCTCACGATCACCACTGGGCGCTCTCTGCTCACATTAAAAAAGCAGAAATTGACAGTATAATCACACAGTAAAAAAGAATTCATTCAAGCAACTTTGAACAGCACGCCATAACTGTGTGAGATCTACAAATTTTACTTAGGGTTTGTTTTGGGTCCTAGCGTCAGTGCAGCAAATGAGTAAATATTGGTTGAACTACATAAAACTGTTAATATTAGACTACTTTTGACCTAGAAACGAGGAATTTCACATGGTTCAAACTAATATATTGATGTTATTGATAAACAGGGTTTGCATTGTAGGATGAGGGAAGGTGAGGAAGAATCCTGTGGAATGGAGGTACCAGTACGTGATCATAATTTACGTGGGTGTTGTGGGGGTGTGTGTGTATGTGTGTGTGTACTTAAATACAGATAAACCACTGGAGAGAATGGAAAGAAAGCTCTTCCTTAGGGAAGAATATCAGTTAATAAATGCAGAAGAAATGAGAGAACCAGAAAATCACCATTTTGCAACCACCAATGTAATAATAACTGATTCAGGTAAGAACCATCAAACCACTGAGTGAAAGGTTTTGGGGAAACAGAACATACACACAGTCTCAAATTATCCCCCCAATGGACTAGCCCTGTTTACAAAGAAGAACAGGTAACTTCACAATACAGAGACCTGGTGGACACCACCTAAACCAAATGGTGATCGAATTTAGCAACATCAATAATGGGACCAACAGACGCCACAGGCCTCCGGATGTGATGCAGTGGGAAACACGTACCACCGCAGAAGCAGCATTCTTACCAAAAATGTCTGGCCCAAATTTTTCTTTTTTCTTTTTTGGCCCGAATTTATATATAGAAAACCATCAGAAAAATCCAGAAAATAAAACATTCTACCAGACACCGGCTTGGACTCCAAAAATGTCAACGTCAATAAAGACAAAAAGGGAAAAGTGAGACTATGACTATTCTAGATTAAAGGAGATGAGATATACCAGCCAAATAAAATGCATGATCCTTCACTGGATCCTAGATCTGGGGAGGAGGCTTGCTATGAAGGACATTTTAGAGGACTATTTATTTAAAAACATAATCAATATTAAATTTCTTCAGTGTATAATGATAGGTAATAAAGTTTTTATGGCTGAAGTATCATGATGACTTCACATTACTTTCAAATGGTTTGGGAAAAAAAGTGTATGTGTGCACGTGTGGAGAGAGAACAAGAACAAGGCAAATGTTGAAATGTAGGAAATCTAGGTAAAAGGGGTGCCTTTGTACTACTCTTGTAAGTTTTCTGTGGGTTTAAACTGATTCAAGATGAAAATGTGGGGAAAGTAAAGGAAACAGCTGGCCCAGGTCCCTGCTCAGTAGTTTAGGGCCACACACTGAAACTATTTCAAAAGGATTAACAAAGGTACACAAGCCATCTTTCTCCCCACCCCCCACACCTTTTACTTCCTTTTCTTCTTTTTTTAAGTAACGATGAGTAACTTTTTTGTTTAATTCTGAATTGGCTTCACACCACACAACAGATCTGGGCTGCCTCCACCACGGCAGTATATAAACCAATGGTGGTTTCAGCTGCAGAATTCCTCACCTTCCCCTGCCCGCCCCCACCATGAAATCTTGTGGGGCAGAGGTCCCCAACCCTGGTCCTCGGTGGACGGGGCCGCACGGCAGGAGGTGAGCGGTGGGCAAGCGAGCGAAGCTTCATCTGCCGCTCCCCATCTCTCGCATTACCACCTGAACCATCCCCCCACCCCACTGTCCGTGGAAAAACTGTCTTTGATGAAACTGGTCCCTGGTGCCAAAAAGGTTGGGGACCGCTGTTGTGGGGAACATATGATACTACCAGATAGGAGTTCTGATAGAAGTAGGGATGAGGGCATTGGAGCCCTGCCCACTTTGCTCCCTTGACCTGTAAAGTCACCTCCTTAGACCCCAATGGCCCCTAGGAACATAGCTGGAAAACCACTATGCCAGAAGCAATTAACTCTAATAAGGGGGGCCAGGGCAAAGGATAATTAAGAAAGGCACATCATCAACAAAAACAGAAACAAAGAAAAACCTCAGATAATGCATTTTTTTAAGTCAAATATAAATACTATTTTGGATCGTCTATTATTAAATTAGCCATTTTTCTGTTCCCTTACAATAGTGTTCTCCATAGAGAACTAACCATAAGGTATAAACGATTAAATATTGCTTCTAAATGTGTTGAAATAGCACTGATTTCAGTGTCTTTAGATTCAAAAAGCATTTGATGAAAAAAATTAAAGAGGACAGAAATAAATAGGAAGTCATCCCATGTTCATGGATTAGAAGACTTAGTATTGTCAAGATGTCAGTGCTACCCAAAGTGGATCTTCAGATCTAATACAACCCCCATCAAAATTCCAAGTGTTTTTTTTTCCCCCCAGAAATAGTAAAATTCAGATGGAATCTCAAGGGACTCCAAATAGCCAAAATAGTCTTGAAAAAGAACAAAGATGGAAGTCTCACACTTCCTAACTTCAAAACTTATTACAAAACTACTGCAATTTAAAAAAAAATGTGTGATATTGGCATAAAGATAGAATATGAATGAATAGAATAGAGAGCCCAGAAATAAACCCTCACATATAGGGTCAACCAAGTTTTGACAAGGGTGTCAAGACCATACCATGGGGAAAGGAAAGTCTTTGCAACAAATGGTGTTGGGAAAACTGGATATCCACAAACAAAAGAATGAAGTTGGACCCTTACCTTACACTAAATACAAACATTAACTCAAAACGGATCAAAGACCTACATGTAAGAGCTAAAACTATAAAATTCTCAGAAGAAAACACAGGGGGAAAGCTTCACCACACTGGATTTGGCAATGATTTCTTGGATACGACACCAAAAGCACAGGCAACAAAAGTTAAAATAGGTAAGTTGGACTACATCGAAATTAAAAACTATAAATCACAGAACACAATCAACAGATGAAAAGGCAATGTATGGAATGGGAGAAAATATATGCAAATTATGTATCTCATAAGGGATCAGTATTCAGAATATATAAAGGACTCCTACAACTCAACAACAACAAAAACAATTCGAAAATGGGCAAAGGAGCTGAACAGACGTGTCTCCCAAAAAGATGTACAAATGGCCAACGAGCACATGAAAAGAAGTTCAACATCACTAATCATTAGGGAAATGAGAATCAAAACCATGAGATACCACCTCACACCCATTACCATCAAAAAGGCAAAAAATAACAAGTGTTGGTGAGGATATGGAGAAATTGGAACCCTTGTGTGCTATTGGCAGGAATGTAAAATGGTGAAACGTAAATGGTGAATGTAAAAATGGTCCTACTGTATAGCACAGGGAACTATATTCAATATCCTGTGATAAACCATAAGGAAAAGAATATGAAAAAGAATGTATATATATGTGTAACTGAATCACCATGCTGTACAGCAGAAATTAACACAACATTGTAAATCAACTATATCTGAATATATATAACTTCACTGCACTAGAGTGAAGTAAAATGTAATAAACTATCACCAAAAAAAAAAAAAAAAAAAAAAAAAGGAGCTTCTGACACATGTCACAACATGGACGAACCTTGAGGACATTATGCTAAGTGAAATAAGCCACTCATAAAAAGACAAATATTGTATGATTTCACTTATCTGAGGTACCTAGAGTAGTCAAATTCATACAGAAAGGAAAACAGCAGTTGCCAGGGGTTAAGAAAGGGAAAAAGAGGAGCAGTTGTTTAATGGGTACAGAGTTTCCATTTTGCAAGAGGAAAAGAGTTTAGGAGATTGTTTGCACAACATGAATGTACTTAACACTAGTGAAGTTAAAAATGGTGAAGATAGTAAATTTTATGTTATGTGCCTGAGGCCCACAAAATAATCTCTGGGTCTTTATGCTATCTTTCTCATATGGCATGTGTATATTACCACAATTTTTAAAGTTTAATACATTTTTTTTTTAAGCACTGGATGAAAGCAGAAAAAGAAAGCAGTCATCCTGTGCTACTTGAGGCTGAATTTTGTTGACTTTTCTTAACAAGGACCTGAGGGTCACTGGGTTGGGCAAAGAAGGCCAGGTGATTTACTGAAACCACATCAAATGAGAGAAGAGTTTGTACAATGTGCAAGAACAGACAAAAACATTTATAATCAAAGCTGCCATCTAAATGCTGACAGAGTTGTGGGCAACAGTGAGATCAGTACTACCCCCTGAACATGTGATCTCAGACGACAGCAACTGCACAATGGTCAGAACTGTCAACGTTCCCTTTAACTCACCGCATCAAAATGTTCACTCCTCCTTGCCTGGTCTTCGCACTTTTATGACCTTTGAGCCAGAAACATATGTGTGCATTTCATGAAGAGTAGTCTTACTATTTATTACTATTTACAGCTTTATAAACATCTGAAATTTATATGGTATTTACAGCTTACTATTTACATTACTGCACCTCAAATGAGGCTACTTTTTGTCTAAATATAGTCTCTGAACTTACCTCATGTTGATATGGAAGGAATTATTCTTGTTGACTTCAAAGCCTCCAGACCAAATACAACTGGGAACATCCATCATTCGGACACATAACAGCTGATCGTAGTCATTCCGAGGCCAATGGAACACCACACTGGAACCAGGAAGGGTGGAAATGTAACCTTCAGGATTGGCTGTTCCCTAAAACACACAGGACCACTGGCTTTAGTCAAAAGCCAAGTCAAGACGTAAATGCTTACTGAGTATCTATCTACCCTGGGCCTTGCCCTCCACCAGGAGCTATTTAGGATACCAAAGGCACAAAATGATTACTCACATCAAAAAACTTAGTGTTGATGGGGAGATAAGCCCTGACATTATAACTCACTGTGCCATTAAATAAACACTAGTTACTCTTCAAAAGCAAGCTGCTTACCTGTCCCCTGGCAAATTCCCTCTGTGCAAATGCAAGCTTGTGAGATGATTTATTATCTAACAGGTAACGGGGAGCGAAGACTACCATACAGGTGTCAATATATCGGCCTCGGCCTTTCTTGACATCAATACCTACAAATAACAAGAACCAGTTCCATGAGTTAATCAGAAGGAAAAAAATTTGTGGTCTAAAAAAATTAAATAGCCTTCACAATTTCTCTGAAAAAACAATTGTAGCACCCAGAGAGGCTGTCAAGCCTCCTAAGAATGGAATGAAAACAGCAAAAGCACTCAAAGTATTATACTTTATTCCCATTCAGGCCTTAAAAAGTCTCCATGGCAACATCAATGTCCCCATAATTCCTAGCTTCTTCATAAAGTGTGTACAATTATAACAGCAACTAAAACACACAGGTGTTCAGTTTGGTTTCCATTTATAAAACTAAGACAGTTTATGTGATACATTTCTGCTTACATATGGGACACAAAATTTCCTCCTAGAGAACTTGCCCCTTTTACAGCATATTGTAGAAATTTCATATTACTTAACTGGTTTCTGCAACTGCCCTTAACTCAACTGACTCTTCTAGTATTTTCTTTAAGCCCACTGCCCAAGAATCCAGCTCAAACATAATGCTAGATACCACAGAATTTATTCCTTCGTAAAATAAATGTTTTCAGTACCTACTAGGTACTGAGAAAAAAAAAGCAAACAAAACACATACCAAGGAAAAAAAGACATAGCCAATCAAAAGGAAATCTCAAAACACCAGGTTCCAAAGAAAGAAAGAAAAGTGAAATAGCACTATATTCTTAGAAACTCTGCTAACAAATTTTAAAAATACGAAAACTCAGTGGATGAATTAATTAATTCATTCAGACAATGAATAAAGCAACTATATTCAAGGCATTGGGCTGAGCACTGGTTATATAATGATAAAAATGTTTATGGTAAAAATAATAAAAATAATAACAGTTATTGAATTCTTAATACATGCTACACCCTCCACCAAAGGCTCAACATTTAATTCTCATAACAACCTCTTATGAGTTAGGTATTTTCATTCCTTCATTTTTGCAGATGAGGAAACTACGGCAGGGAAAGCTGGGTAACTTGCCCTGGGTCACGCAGCCAGTAGGTGGCATAGCTGGATTTAAACCCAGGCAGCCTGCCTCGGGAGTCCTTGCTCACATCGTGATGGGACATATACAAGGACCCTACCAGTAGTCAACAAGTATCAAGAGACCATAAAAAGAGAAGAGACCTTAGGATATGACAACTAGGTGTCCTGGATGTTCCAACGTAATTCCAATTATAAATATTCTGATCTGTTAACTCCCTAATTCACTTGTACTGGTGTTCCTTTAATTTAAGTCTCAAAAATAGCTGAAAGACTGAGCAAATCACAGAAACAAAATCACTGAAACTCTGTATCTAAGAAAGGCTCAGTAATACTGGAATAGGGAGATATACCCTATCACTTTTCTGTGACATACAGAAAAGCATTAATTGTCAGAAATCAACATTATCATAGCTAGCTGATCTCAATTAATCAAAATCTACCTATGAAAGATATGTTTGATATTTAAAGAGTCTACAGTATCAAGACTCAATTAAAAAACAAAAAACAGGTTCTTTTTTGTTTGTTTCCCTTTTCATCTCAGATTGCCCTGGCAAACCCCTAACAAATGAAAAGCTGATAAGATCAAAATGTACAAAATCCTTCTTATTGGAGGTACATGTAAGGTTACCTGGCAAGGCCCTGCCTGGCTTTTCCACTTGGGACTGTGCTTTCAACTTTCCTGATAGGAAGCTAGTTGTCTATCCAATTCTTCAAAAATACTCAAATAAGAGATTCCACAAATTCCCTTGATAAAACATGCTAAGATCTCATGATCCTTAAGAATTAAAAAATCCCATCTCAGTCCACCCTCTCTCTTCCTTTCTTTGGTGTAAAGACAAAATTTGAATTACAGTCTTGTCGCTAAAAACATGAGGAGTAAGTTTTAATGAATGCACTTAGCATCTAAGTTTGTACGTGCGCTCACTGCATATTTCCATTGGACAGCTCAGTTTGCGTCTCTGCAAGAATTCTGTGTGGTTCCTTAGCACCAGCTGCTTGAAAAGGCACAGGCATCATATTCCCTCCAATTTGTCCCGACTATAGCTTCTGGCCAACCTGCGGTGGCTTGCTTTGGAAACTCTATCAAGGACAAGATACCCCAGCAGAAAGCCAAACTCAGCATGAAGCAGCCTTTGCCTATTCAAGGGGAGGAGCAAAAAAATGTGAGGAAAAAGTAAAGAAAATGATCCTCAGCTGGAGGATCAGATAAACTTTATTTCTTCTATTAAAAGTCTTAATGTCAACTTTAAAGTAGACAGTTTCCATGTCAAGGGAGCATACATGCAAATTCATGTTTAAAAAAACAAAAAGCAAACTCTACTTGGAAGAGAGTCTTCTACTAATAAACCTTCAAACACTTAAACATATCACTGACTCCATGGGATTCAAGGTAAACAGCTAAATGACACCATCTCAATTTTTCCTTTTATAACACGACTCTTTACATCGACACTGTCCAAAACAGTAGCCACTAGTCATACATGATCACTTATACTAACTAAAATGAAATAAAATGAGAAACTCAATTTCTTTGTCACACTCACCACATTTTTTAGTAACGCACTCTCAAGTGCTCAGCAGCCACGCGTGGCTAGTGCCTCCTTCCTGGACAGTACAAAATAGAACATTTCCACCTTCCCAGAGAGTTCAGTGGTTTCCCAACATTCAATACTAAACAGTGCTCTGAGATCCTTGGGAATTATATATGAAAGGAAAGATGCACTGCTAACATTTTTAAACCTGCGACACATTTAGATCAAGTCTGTCTTAGCCCTTTGGAAAATCTTTTGCGTGTTCCGGGTGGCCACGAGGCATACAGGCACAGCTTCCTCCCCTTCCCTCGCCACCCCGCCACGTCCAGAAGCTAAGCTAGTTAGGGCCTTCTAATGACCATAACCCCCAAGTGCATTTTATTCTATTTTTTGCCTCAAATGTGGACGCCCCAGTCGTAATCCTACTCCTAACAGACTTCCCCTTTATCTGGACAAGTCACTTAACCTCTCTCTGCTTCAGTTTCAAGTAGAACAATGCTTCTTACCCTCTTAGGGTTTGCAAGTTTTAATGAATGCGTGGGAAATGCTTGGAGGATAAAAAGCATTCTAAGTGTCCCTATTATTCCCATGAAAAACAAGGATTCAAGCCAAACTGATACTTTCCTGACACAGGTGAGTCTGAAATTAAACAGAGCCTCAGACCTCAAAAGGGCAGTGTTTAGGTGGCTCCTTAGATCCCTAGGAGAATAGATCTGTGTTGATCTCAATCTAGCATTCAGAGAACAGATACCTGACCCAATGCCAAATGAGAAAATCAGCACTTGCAGCGAAGCCAAAATGTATGGCCAACTTATCCCTCCAAGCCTGAAGTCATCGGCCCATGGTTCTGATTCTCCCGCTGCCCCAAATATAACCCACCAATGTTATAGATCAGCCCTGGGCGGTTTCCTTGCTGGATGACTCTCAAAGCTCGGACACCACTACCACCATCCAGTGAGAAGCCCTGACACCAGCCCGGCATGCCTTCAGGATGAATCCCCCTTCCGATTCTCATCGTGCAGCTGTGGAGCAGAAAAGCAAAGATGTATACATTCATCCATAAGAAAGTCTTACCTACCTGTTCTAATCAGGAAGCACTGCTGTGGCTATCAGCCCAAATTAGAACTCTAATACTGACTCTGCCTCATTCTCATGTGATTCCCAAACACAGAAAGGCAATTAATCAGTGGTCAAAACTCTATCTTAGAGGTAGCCACAGTTCAACAATGTGTAAAAATGTACTGACCTCCACAACTAAAGGCTTTAGGAGGAAACATTATGATTCTGTGAGCATAAGACAGGAGGAAAATGCTACAGTATCTGAAAAACAAAGATTCAAAGCAAACTGATACCTTCCCGACTCCGGTGTTTCAGCGGTTCGCGAAATACCCTGAACATACGAGAGACGTATATACAGAAGATGCAGCTAGTGGTACATTCTTTCAAGGGCCTGGTACTACTGTTAACAGCAAAGCACCATTTAGTTGGCCAGCGTCCTGTCACGGATCCTGGAAACATAATTCCTGAATGTGTGTTCCAGCTCTACCACTAACAAGCAATGTAACCTTGGGCAGGTAACTCTTTCTGAGCCTCAGTTTCCTCATCTAAAAACAAAACAAGATCCCCTGTGCTGCCTAATCTACTGAAATGTTGGGAGAATCAAATGAGATAGTCTATGTGGAAATGCTTTGGGGACTGTGAATTCCGTACACAAAACAAACTGTGTTTCAAACGTCAAGTCCTGGATGCTGACCACGTCAAGTGGCTGTTTGTGTCTCCTACGTGGCCAGCACCCTGGTCAATCCTCTCCAGACTCCAGCACCAGCCCAGAGTCCAGTCCTCCCTGGTAGATGCATCTGTATCCACTAAGCCCTCCTGTAAGTTTGCAGCACGTTTCTACAGATAATGGGGTATGGAATATTAGCAGTATCAGATACACTTGCGTATTTTTGGATTAAGGCTACAAATCAGAAGACCCCTGTAAAAAGCAGAATGCCAAAACCAAGAACAAACGTGAATTAATGCTCTACATGGCAACGAGTGCTTTGAGATCTTGAAACGGCCCATTTTATTTCAACAGAAAAAGAGATGGATTTCAAAACCTTACACAAAACGACCTGGACTGGATTAACAGGGTGGAGGCTCTACCAAAGGGCCATCCATCTCCCCTCCGCAGCCAGCTCCTCTGCCTGCTCTGAGAGCTTCCAGGGGAGAGAAACCGTGCAGAGAAGAGAACGTGTGGGTCTCTCTCCATCAGCAGAGTTATGAATAGAACTACTTCAATACATGGAAAATAAAACTGGCTTTCATTATAAACCAACCAAATGGTTTATTTTCAATATCGAGTAACACAGAAATTAGATCCGAAAAAATCCCATTAAGTCATGGTCCTGTTCCCCTGCCAAGTGAGGATTGTTATCTACAGTGTATTTCTACTTACACGGATCTACTAGAGCCTCTGCTAATTTCTCCCTTCCCTGGGAGCTTACTTCCCCTTCCCGTAGACGACTGCACTCACAGGCTTGGCTGCTCTTTGTCCGCGTAGCAGAATAAGAGAGGGCTCAGGCTCCGGGCCAGCTCATGCTCCTCAAACTGGCCTGCAGCGTCCATTCTTGCATTGTCCTGTCTGAAGATCAGTGGGAGCCCTTTAGGAAGGAGGGGGAAAGTTTATATCCATCCCAGCCGGCGTACCCAAGACAGATACAAATAATAAAAGGAAAAAAAATCATCAAGGGGGAAAATGGTGAAAACTGAATTTATTTAGTGGGCTTGCTCAGTCGTTGTCCAAAAGGCCAGTCTTGACCATGATTAAGCACTTCTTATGGAAACAGGGAAGGTTTAGCAGCTTATACTGTTGAGGTAATCTGTTTGCACTGGCTCCATTTAGTTAGCTGAGCAAATGAATCTGAACTCCCACGACCAACTCCAAAGGCCTACTTGAGCATCCTCTGTACGTACCTGTTTTGTTAATCAACCAATACGGAGCCGAAATGAAGATCTTTAAAGATCCTTCTGCTCGACACACGATCCGGATGGTGAGGTTCAGCTGCCGCCGGTTGACGTCATAGAGCCTCATTCTTACCATATAGTTTTGGGTTCCAGGTGGAATAAGCAATTCTTTACAGAGTGGAAAATTTTCCAATGACACCCCTAAAGAAGATACAAGCTATTGTCTTTCAGAGTTCTCACTTTAGTTTGTCAAAACAGTCCACGGCCAAACTGAATTGGATTGCTCTGGAAAAGTCAATAACCACGTATTCAACTGGCAAAAAATCTCATTAGAATGGCCATCTTCCTTTAGCTGGGGTGAGAATAAATATGGTCTAGAAGTCACACTAGGGAGTCTGAACTGCATAATAATTCGAAGAATGAAAGTACCCGAAGGTGATCAATAACAGCTCTGGTATTAAGCGTTTACTATACATCAGGCCCTCAGCTGGGTGCCTGAAACCCAGTAAAGGCAAGTAGGGAGTAAGAGTTAAGGTTTTCTGCAGCCTCCCTGCCTGGCTTCAAATTCCCAGTCTGCCCTCACAGCTGCGTGATGTGTGGCAAGCTATTTAACCTCGCTGTGTCCATCTGCCAAATGGGGATAATAACAGTATCTACTTCTCGGGCTTCTTACTAAAAGTGACGATCCGCAGAGAGCATGAGTGTGAAGATAAGGAGTGCTTGGTGTGCACGCAGTGATGAGGGGGTGGGGGGAGGACATTTCCATTCCACACAGGGGCTCAATAAATATTTGTTGAAGAAATAACAAATGTCAGAACAAAGACCTATTTTCTTTAAAACAGACAACTAGAATTGCACTGTTTTTCTTCTCTAAATTAAGCTCAAGGATTTACATATTCAAAAATGTAAGCTTATCACTGGGGGACACATTGCTGAAGTTCCATGAGTTTCAGGATCCTCATCAGTAAAATGGGGAAAACAGCGGTCCCTCTGCCTGAAACGTCCATTGTTGTGAAGATCAAATGAGATGATATTATGAAATCAGAAAACTGTGAAAAGGTAAATATCTAAGTCCTTATTATTTCAACATGTCTACAACAGCCTTAAAGAACCCTACTTCCTGTCCCACATCCAGAAGTACCTTGTTGCTACAAGTGCTACAAATATGATAATGACCCTCTCCCTTGACTTCATTCATCCTGACAAATGAAATTACTTGATACATTAACTATTCCAAACCTCAATGCCTTCGTCAGTAAAACGGGACAAATAACTATTGCTGTAAGGATTATATAAGATCAAGTATATGAAGGTATTTGACATACTGCCCGAAGTACACAGTACATGCTTAGCTAACGTTTTTCCCTTTCGTGAAAAGAGAAGAGACATATGATTTTGCTCATTCTACAGCTGGTAAAAAGCACGGTTTGAAACGATGAAATGACTTCCTTTACTCACACATCAAGTGAGCAAAATAAGAAAAAAGGCTGTGTTGGGGCTTCCCTGGTGGTGCAGTGGTTAAGAATCCGCCTGCCAATGCAGGGGACACAGGTTCGAGCCCTGGACTGGGAAGATCCCACATGCCGCGGAGCAACTGGGCCTGTGCGCCACAACTGCTGAGCCTGCGCTCTGGAGCCCGCGAGCCACAACTACTGAGCTCTCAGGCCACAGCTACTGAAGACTGCGTACCTAGATCCTGTGCTCCGCAGCGGGAGAGGCCACCACAATGAGAAGCCCACGCACCGCAACGAGGAGCGGCCCCCAGTCGTCGTAACTAGAGAAAGCCCGCGTGCGCAGCAGCGAAGACTCAACGCAGCCAAAAATATAAATAAATAAATTTATTAAAAAAAAAAAAAAAAAAGGCTGTGTTGAGTGCTTGCTCTGTAAATCTTTTAGTTTTGTTCAGGTTTTTTGTTTCGATGATTTTCTATATTAGAAGTTTTGCTTTTCTTTTTTTACCTGCATAAATCCTTTGAGCGGGCTTATCGAGGTATTATATGTGCTACAATTTCTCCAAAACGTTTGCCAAACAGTCACAAAATATCCACTGACACATTCACAGAATTATTACAGATAATTATTTGACTAAATCCTTACCCAGTTCAATGTTCTGGGAGGTATCAGCTGTGTGGAGAGCCACCTCCTTGCCAGGTTTCAGTGTCCCATTAATGGGCATTCCTTTAACGTAAAAATCAAGTTCACAAGGTAGCAAGTTGCAGATTACCACTGTCGGCAGGAGATATATGGTATGCCCAGGCTGTCTGAAAATCTGTTTTGCACTATCAGAAAATATGTTGGAGGGCATGTAATCTGGATAATTCTCTTT
Organism: Eschrichtius robustus; assembly: GCF_028021215.1. Lineage (NCBI taxonomy): Eukaryota > Metazoa > Chordata > Mammalia > Artiodactyla > Eschrichtiidae > Eschrichtius > Eschrichtius robustus. The sequence goes on along the minus strand of NC_090826.1, from coordinate 9,807,224 downwards.
CTTTATGGCCACACAAAACCTATGACGACAAAATGGTGTAAAAAATCATCAGCTTGAATGAAGAGCTTGAATTTTTTTCTCCTTAGCTAAGTATGAGACAGGATAACATTAAAATGGTGCAATAATTTAGTAAGATATTTGCAGTTTTCAATGCAAACACATTCACTAAGGCATAATCAAATGACAATAAAACGTACAGATTTTAAATGTTCCGTCTGATGAATTTTGACAATTACAGACACCTCTATAACCATCACCCAAAATCAATCACAGAATATTTCTCTCAATCAATATCTCTTTCCAATCAATATCCTCTCCCATCATTCAAGCAACCACTTTCTGATTTATCATTATAAATTAGTTGTGCCTGTTCTTGAACTGCATATAAATGGAATGATACAGTATGTACTACTCTTTGTGTCTGGGTTTTTTTTGCATAACATTAAGTTTCAACAACATTCAGCCATGTTGTTGTATGCATCAGTATTTCATACGCCAATGTGTGAATATACCATTTTCTAAAAATTCATTATCCTGTTGATAACCAATTGGGTTGTATCTCCAGATCAATTTAGCGAGAATGGAAATCCTAACAATACTTGAGTCTTCCAATCCGTGAACTTGGTTGTATCTTTCCACTTAGTTATTAGATTTTCTTTAATATCACTCAGCAAGGTTTTGTAATTTTTAGGGTAAAAGACTGGTACATCATTCCTTAGACTGATTCCTGAATAATTAAATTTTTTTTGGTGCTATTGTAAATGGTGTTTTAAAATCACACAGTTTTCAATTGTTCATGGCTAGAATATAAGCATATAATTATTGATTTCTATAGGTTGATCTTGAATCTTGAAATCTTGATAACTTTATTAGGTTTCACGCTTTTTTTTTAAAAAAATTTATTAATTTTCAAATGTTAAGCTAATCTTAACTGGGATAAACCACACTTGCTGGAAGGTATCTGATAGTATTTTGTTAAGAATTTTTGCATCTCTTCATGGGGCAATACTGGTTTGTAGCTTTCTTTTTTTTGATAATAACTGTATCAGTTTTGGTATCAGGGATATGCTGGCCTCATAAAATGAGTCAGAACTATTCCCTCCTCCCCTACTTTCTGAAAGCGTCTGCAAAGAGCTGGTATGATTTTCTCCTTAAACATCTGGTAGAATTCACTAATGAAGTTATATGGTCCTAGAATGTTCTTTGTGTGAAAGTATTTTATTATAAATTAAATTTCTTTAATAGATATTGGGCCATTTGGATTTTTTGTTTCTTCTTTGTGTTACTTTTGGTAATCTGCGTTTTTCAAGAAATCTGTCATTCCGGTGTGGAATTTATTTGTATAAAATTGTTCATACATCTCCTTTTAATCCTTTTAATATCTGTAGGATCTATAATAATTTTCCATTTTTCATTCCTTATACGCTAATTTGTGTTTTCTCGCTTTTCATCATGACTGGTCTTATTAGAGGTTTATCAAATTTATGAATCTTTTCAAAAAGCCATTTTTGACATTGTGGATTTTTCTTATTGTTTTCTACTTCATTGATTTCCATACTTATTTTCTTTTTCTCCTCCTATTTCTTTGTGTTTAATTTGTTCTTCTACCTTAAGGTAGAAGTTTACATCAGTGATCTTACATCTTCCTTATTTTCTAATGCGAGCATTAAAAGCTATACATTTCCCTTTAGAACTGCTTTTGCTGCAACTCCTACATTTTAATATGTCCAGTTTTTATTATTATTCACTTTGAAATATTTCCTTTGTGATGTCTTTTTGACCATGGGTTGTTTAGAAATGTATTGTTTAATTTCCAAGTATCTGGGGGTTTTGTAAGCATCTTATTGTTTTGGTTTCTAGTTTAATACTATTATAATGATGATATACATTGTGTAGGGTTTCAATTCTTTAATATTTATTGATCTTTGTTTTATGGCCCAGTAGATGGTCTCTCCTGATGAATGTTCCACACATACTTGAAATGAATGTGCAATCCGGAATTGCCGGTTACAGTGTTTTATAAATGCCCATTGTGACAAGCTGGTTGACAGCACTGTTCAAATCCATTTATATCTTTATTGTTTTTGCTGGTTTGTTTTATAAATTACTGACGGGGAAGTGTTAAGGTCACCGATTTTGTCTGTGTATTTATCTGTTTCTCCCTTTAGTCTGTCAACAATTGGCAAATCTCAATAAAGGGTATCGTGGAATTCCTTACAGTCTTCTTCTACTCCTCTGTAAGTTTAACTAAGTGAATGCCTGTTTTTGCTATAAAGGAAACTAAAGCTGATCATCTCTAACCTAAATAAGTTTAAAGTCTAAGTTTAGAAGGATCTAACAATAGCAATCCAGTATTTTTTCTAACATATGACTTTAGCAACACATTACTTGTACTCTTCAGAAGAGGAAACAAGAGTCTAAATGATAACATAATTTTGTCAGAGTCCCCATGAAAAGTCGGCACTAGGTGCATGAACCTTCACCCAAACTCCTTTGAGTCATTTGAAAAACTCCCAACCCCAGGATTTTGCTTCCCAATTTAGGAATGGGAACTGGTCATTGTTTTTTCTTCCCTCCCTACATGTCTTCTCTTTATGCTGATGCAGACAGACCAGCTTCTAATCGTATATGTGTGAGTGAGCAGTGGGTTTGTGATTGCTTCTTCCATAAATATCAGATAAGTAACAGCCACGCTCCCGCCCACGGTTAACCCATGAATTCGTACGAACCTAACACTTAGGGAATAAAAGAACTTAAGGAATAAGAACTTTAGGGCTTTAAATAAGTACAACTGAATCACTGAGGGTCCTTAGAGAAAGAATGAAGAAAAAATGGCAAAATATACATGTCGCTGCTGTGCCACACATACCTGAAGAATCGGCTTTTTTCCGCATCCATAGAGTGGCACTCTCGTTTGCTGCTACTAACCTCTGTAGTCTTCACTACATTGGTCCAGTGAATAGGAGCCTTACAGAAAAACACACCCAGTCCTTTGGGCCGGGCCTGCAGCCGCCAAGAAGTGAGGTGTAAAGGCACGGCAAATGAATCACCTGGCATGATAGCGGGAAGGACCACGGGCTCTGTCACAGAAACACGTGTTAGCAGTTTCAGGAGTGGTTGCCCACCCCAAAGTCCATCTAGGGTAGAAGAAGGACAATGTCAAAACTTACTGTCTGGAGCGGATGGGCTGTCCAGTCTTAGTTCCATTGGCGTCTCAAGTCTGTTCTTCACAATGAGGGCCGATCGGACAGTGACCACTTTCCGAGCACTGCCTTCCATGGTCACTGCAAAGACGACCCGGACAGGCGGGAGTGAAGAGAACTGTGAAAAAGAGAGAAATAATAAAGAGTTTAGCTGTGCTTTTGAAAAACACGCAGAATACAATAATACCGACCAGAATGCCTACATCTAAAGCATCTTATTATTACTACAGCTCTTCAGTGAAATGAGTCATTAAGCCCTAAAACCACTCCACTTTAATAGGAGTGAATACCCTCTAAATACACACTACTGTAACAGCCAAGTCTAAAGAGTTGTTTGTATTGGTATGCCTTTCACAGGAAAAATAACTTTTTTTTCTAAATGTCATAAAATTTACTCGATAGGCCCATACACTATTTGTTGACATGCCTATAAAAAAACCAACATTTGTATATCAAAGAACTTTAAAAACAAACTTCTTCTTCACAACAATTTTCTAAGTTCTGTTCAATAATCACTCTTTTTCTAAACGACACCAAGAAACTCAAGATAATGGAGGGAAATCATTTATTTATGGTCTTGGTTGGATGCAGCCACTACTTTCTTTTTGCGTTATGTTCATTCACATATTCAAAACACAGTTTGTACTGCTACCATGTGCCAGGAATTTAGCAATTTTTTTTTTTAAGTATAAAATTCCACATTAGACCTAGAATCAAATGACAATGGAGACACGATGACCCAAAACCTATGGGATGCAGCAAAAGCAGTGCTAAGAGGGAAGTTTATAGCAATACAAGTCTACATCAAGAAACAGGAAACATCTCGAATAAACAACCTAACCTTGCACCTAAAGCAATTAGAGAAAGAAGAGCAAAAAAACCCCAAAGCCAGCAGAAGGAAAGAAATCATAAAGATCAGATCAGAAATAAATGAAAAAGAAATGAAGGAAACAATAGCAAAAATCAATGAAACTAAAAGCTGGTTCTTCGAGAAGATAAACAAAATTGATAAACCATTAGCCAGACTCATCAAGAGAAAAAGGGAGAAGACTCAAATCAATAGAATTAGAAATGAAAAAGGAGAAGTAACCACTGACACTGCAGAAATACAAAAGATCATGAGAGATTACTACAAGCAACTCTATGCCAATAAAATGGACAACCTGGAAGAAATGGACAGATTCTTAGAAATGCACAACCTACCGAGACTGAACCAGGAAGAAATAGAAAATATGAACAGACCAATCACAAGCACTGAAATTGAAACTGTGATTAAAAATCTTCCAACAAACAAAAGCCCAGGACCAGATGGCTTCACAGGCGAATTCTATCAAACATTTAGAGAAGAGCTAACACCTATCCTTCTCAAACTCTTCCAAAATATTGCAGAGGGAGGAACACTCCCCAACTCATTCTACGAGGCCACCATCACCCTGATACCAAAACCAGACAAAGATGTCACAAAGAAAGAAAACTACAGGCCAATATCACTGATGAACATAGATGCAAAAATCCTCAACAAAATACTAGCAAACAGAATCCAACAGCACATTAAAAGGATCATACACCATGATCAAGTGGGGTTTATCCCAGGAATGCAAGGATTCTTCAATATACGCAAATCAATCAACATGATACATCATATTAACAAACTGAAGGAGAAAAACCATATGATCATCTCAATAGACGCAGAGAAAGCTTTCGACAAAATTCAACACCCATTTATGATAAAAGCCCTGCAGAAAGTAGGCATAGAGGGAACTTTCCTCAACATAATAAAGGCCATATATGACAAACCCACAGCCAACATTGTCCTCAATGACGAAAAACTGAAACCATTTCCACTAAGATCAGGAACAAGACAAGGTTGCCCACTCTCACCACTATTATTCAACATAGTTTTGGAAGTGTTAGCCACAGCAATCAGAGAAGAAAAAGAAATAAAAGGAATCCAAATCGGAAAAGAAGAAGTAAAGCTGTCACTGTTTGCAGATGACATGATACTATACATAGAGAATCCTAAAACTGCTACCAGAAAACTCCTAGAGCTAATCAATGAATTTGGTAAAGTAGCAGGATACAAAATTAATGCACAGAAATCTCTTGCATTCCTATATACTAATGATGAAAAATCTGAAAGTGAAATTAAGAAAACACTCCCATTTACCATTGCAACAAAAAGAATAAAATATCTAGGAATAAACCTACCTAAGGAGACAAAAGACCTGTATGCAGAAAATTATAGGACACTGATGAAAGAAATTAAAGATGATACAAATAGATGGAGAGATATACCATGTTCCTGGATTGGAAGAATCAACATTGTGAAAATGACTCTACTACCCAAAGCAATCTACAGATTCAATGCAATCCCTATCAAACTACCACTGGCATTTTTCACAGAACTAGAACAAAAAATTTCACAATTTGTATGGAGACACAAAAGACCCCGAATAGCCAAAGCAATCTTGAGAACGAAAAATGGAGCTGGGGGAATCAGGCTTCCTGACTTCAGACTATATTACAAAGCTTCAGTAATCAAGACAGTATGGTACTGGCACAAAAACAGAAATATAGATCAATGGAACAGGATAGAAAGCCCAGAGATAAACCCACACACATATGGTCACCTTATCTTTGATAACGGAGGCAAGCATATACAGTGGAGAAAAGACAGCCTCTTCAATAAGTGGTGCTGGGAAAACTGGACAGGTACATGTAAAAGTATGAAATTAGAACACTGCCTGACACCATGCACAAAAATAAACTGAAAATGGATTAAAGACCTAAGTGTAAGGGCAGACACTATCAAACTCTTAGAGGAAAACATAGGCAGAACACTCTATGACATACATCACAGCAAGATCCTTTTTGACCCAGCTCCCAGAGAAATGGAAATAAGAACACAAATAAACAAATGGGACCTAATGAAACTTCAAAGCTTTTGCACAGCAAAGGAAACCATAAACAAGACCAAAAGACAACCCTCAGAATGGGAGAAAATATTTGCAAATGAAGCAACTGACAAAGGATTAATCTCCAAGATTTACAAGCAGCTCATGCAGCTCAATAACAAAAAAACCAACAACCTAATCCAAAAACGGGCAGAAGACCTAAACAGACATTTCTCCAAAGAAGATATACAGATGGCCTACAGACACATGAAAGAATGCTCAACATCATTAATCATTAGAGAAATGCAAATCAAAACTACAATGAGGTATCATCTCACACCGGTCAGAATGGCCATCATCAAAAAATCTAGAAACAATAAATGCTGGAGAGGGTGTGGAGAAAAGGGAACACTCTTGCACTGTTGGTGGGAATGTAAATTGATACAGCCACTATGGAGAACAGTATGGAGGTTCCTTAAAAAACTAAAAATAGAACTACCATACGACCCAGCAATCCCACTACTGGGCATATACCCTGAGAAAACCATAGGTCAAAAAGAGTCATGTACCAAAATGTTCATTGCAGCTCTATTTACAATAGCCAGGACATGGAAGCAACCTAAGTGTCCATCATCGGATGAATGGATAAAGAAGATGTGGCACATATATACAATGGAATATTACTCAGCCATAAAAAGAAACGAAATGGAGGTATTTGTAATGAGGTGGATGGAGTTAGAGTCTGTCATACAGAGTGAAGTAAGTCAGAAAGAGAAAAACAAATACAGTATGCTAACACATATATATGGAATCTAAGGGAAAAAAAAAAAAGGTCATGAAGAACCTAGCGGCAAGATGGGAATAAAGACACAGACCTACTAAAGAATGGACTTGAGGATATGGGGAGGGGGAGAGTTGAGATGTGACAGGGTGAGAGAGTGGCATGGACATACACACACTACCAAATGTAAAATAGATAGCTAGTGGGAAGCAGCCACATAGCACAGGGAGATCAGCTCGGTGCTTTGTGACCGCCTGGGGGGGGGTGGGATGGGGAGGGTGGGAGGGAGGGAGATGTGGGAGGGAGGAGATATGGGGATATATGTATATGTATAGCTGATTCACTTTGTTATAAAGCAGAAACTAACACACCATTGTGAAGCAATTATACTTCAATAAAGATGTTTAAAAAAAAAAAAAAAATTCCACATTAGGTATACCAAAGAGAAAGTTTCTAAAACTATTATTCTGAGTATCCAGAACATACTGATACTGCTTGTTTATTGGAGAAACAAATGACACAACATCCAAGCTTTCCATACTGCCAGTTTTTTCATTAAAGCAAACAATATGTGAAAACCAACCTAATAAACAATCAAATGACAAGCTCCATGTTTTGAACCAAAGTTTCTAGAACGTCCCACTGAAAAGGCAAAGTACAGTCTTCTAGGGTGTTATTAGAGGGACACAATCATCACCAAAGCTTCCAGTGACCCAGCCCAGTAAAGCCCCAGGAGAGCCAAGGCCCAGTAACAATTGTTTTAAATCCTGATCTTGTTGCCTCTATGCTTATCTGAAATTTCACATTTTAAAACTTATTAGCCTCGGGGAAAAGAAATTATAAGCAAAAACCTCAAAAAAGCATTTTAATGTCATCCTGTGGTGACGTTTCAAAAATCAGATGTGGGAAGAAAAAAATCTATTTTTCATTCTTAGTTATTTTCATGACCTTTGGGCCAAAACCTATAAAATATGTATAGCCACACAAAGGTTAATTTATATTTAACTTGGAGAGAAAAGGAGACCTTGGACTAAAACATTTGCTTTTTGTTCTCCTTCCCTGTAATATTCAGTCTCACATACTAAGTTAGGTGACAACATTTTCTTGCAAGTTCTTGTAAAAGGAAGGAAATCATTAATAGAAAAGGAAAAAGATAAATTCCAATCACAAGAGTCCAGTGGTCATCAAGACCTATGTGTGTAAACACAGTGACACAGGAAAATCATACTCACATAAACCTGGGGGTGGATAATATTTGTCCTACTGCTTGGGCTGCCAATCTAAGAAAGATTCCAAAGTCAGAGATTCAGTACAGACCTAAGATAACAGCCATCGTTAAATTCAATGACAGTATAAGTTGCTTGAAAAGGTGGTTTCATAAACACTCTTAGGTAAAGTATGTTCTACTATGAAAAGAAAACATCTTGGAAAAAATGGGAACAGCAATATTCATTTTCCAACCATTCAGTATATACAAAATTTCTCCAGAACGCATCCATAAAATAGAAAGGTATCTCTGGGGGGGAATTAGTCCTTTTATTACTGGACACGAACTTAGGCAGAAAAGTAACTCTGAAAGAAAGTTTCTTTTTCTAAGAAACTTGGGGCACAAGAGAAGAACAATGAAAAGAGCAGTGTCCTCCAAGAATATATTTCATGAAGCAGCAAGCATGAGGAAAGCCACAGTATCTCTGCAAACCTGTGCTTTCCTATTCATCCCTGGCTACTCAAAACTGAGCACAGTTACCCCATGAGTATGTGGCAAGAGCACCCGTGGTGGTCTTGTCAGCTAGGATGCCAGCCTCTGCCTGCACATTCTAGTCAGGGAGGCCACATTCCCCAGGCTGGCCCTCCAACCCCTAGAACTACAGGCTGGGGTAAAATCAGGGCAAGGGTGTGTGAGAGGATGCATGACCAGAAAATCAACAACAGTGGACATCTATCTTTATGCCGGAGAGGAGAATTTGGAGACACGGAGCTAGAAGGATCAAGGAGCAGCATTATAAAAGCGTACAGAAGACAGTGTATAAAGGAAGCATAACAATATGTGAAATAAAGCCAATATATGTTTGGCAAACTCGCAAACTGCCGGTTGGCCCGGGTGAGTATAAAGTGGATCTGCACAGGTTGGATAATTATGTGTTCATGCCAATCTTAGATCTTGTTTCTCTCTAAAACTAACCATTGGCTGGTTTATCTACATAGTGATTACCAATGCCCATGACTGACCCAAATAATCTTGGGTATTCCTTCTAGTGCTAGGAAAAATGAAGAACAAGAAAATGTCACTAGAGCAAGGCTACTACAGGCCTGTCTGACGGCCTGGCTTTACGGGGGTGTGGCTAGGGCACAATCCTGCCACTGAACACGCTTTCCACAGCCGCGCACCGTAGAGGAAGAGGAATTCTTATCTGGCGCAGCGTATCGGAAAAAGGTCCCGACTTTGTCCACTGACACTGGGCTCACTTGCTCCCAGCCATTCACTCTCACTTGCAGTTGATGGATCCGGAGGTCATGGGTGTGTCTGTCAGGCAGAACGCAGAAAGAGACATTAAGCACAATCCTATCCAGGGAAGAGAAGTAGAAGCAGAGCCTGAAATCGGATTTACGATATAATGACATAAAAACCCAGTTGTCTAAATAAGCCTTTCGGTGATTACCTAACGCAAGGGAAATCAAGAGGATACTTTAACTGAGTCTTACACTTAAAACAAAACTGCAAGATCTATAAAGCCTGAGCAAGAGTGGCATCTGCCCTCCCTTTATACAAACCACGTGAATCCTGTGAACTAGCTCAGGTCTGTCCCCCATCGACCCCTACCTCAAACTTTATGAAATGACATCAGCTAAAAGTGGTTCAGTGGGGTAGTAGAAATGCTGTGCTAGCAATTTAATCACATAACCATACTCTTGGAAATGCCTAAAATGACGTTTTCTCCTTGGTTCTTCTGTGGAATCTCCTGCTTCTCTCAGAACCACACTCAGTCGCTGGGCTTTGGTCCTACAAGACTACGGACACGGTAATGAGAGACGGAGCCCGCAGGGTTTCCGGGCTGAAGTGCGCAGCTGAAACTGCAGTAGAAGGCAGTGGGCAGGACAGGAGGAACAGGAGGAAACTGCACATTTAATTCTATTTTTAGATTTTGCCTAATTCAAGCCAGAAGCCCGAAATGGGGAAGTGGATTTGAGGCTGACAGGAAGGAAAGGGGGGACGGAGGCAGGGCATGGGGGACAGAATGCCAAAGGGGGAAACACCAGAGAAGGCATTTATTTCGATGAATTCAAGCAGGCAGGTGGGACTTGAAACGGGTTACAAAACGTAGAAACTAAAACAGAAATGACAAAAAGGCCAAACCCCTTCTGATACAACTGAGGCAGTGCTTATTAAGAAATACAGTGAACAGTTCTATAATTTAGCTTCTCCAGGAACCGTGTAGAACAGAAAAATGCTCACCACTCATCCCTGGAAATTCTAATGTGGCTTCCAGGTACATGTGCCCAGCACAGTGATTTTTTTTTTTAAAACTATTTTTTTCCTGAAAAATACACTGGAGGCCCCCAAGTTCAGAACTCGTGCCGCTAGGGAGTAATGTGCGCCAGCGCAGAGCTGTACAGAAGGAGGAAGTGTTTGAGGAGCAGGTTTGCACACAAAGAATTAAAGCACCACGAACGCATGTGACCATAGAAGGCTGAGGCCAATCTCTTACATCTGAGATAATGAGGCTCAGACACTAAAATCTTAACCTATTTGTTATCCACTGGACAGCCCTTCCACTTAAAAATGTGTGCATATAAAAGAACATTCTATTACATATTTTATGATCTCTCGGTAACTAGACACAACGTTCTTTCGCATTTATTCCCATCCTTTGGCTGGCGATTTTGAGTGCATCAGTGAGCGGTCTCCCTAGGTGAGTTATTCTCTCCTCCTTAGAATCAGAGTATCTTATCATTACTGGCTCTGCTTCCTGGAACCATCTGCCTGCTAAAAGTGTTGTGGCATATGTGTATCTTAAAATTGAAATCAACATGCTCTGTTAACCTTTAATAATACCATGTCACCACTCCATCACGCAATGCACTGGAGGGTTATGATCTGTCTATGCTTCAACCAAATTAGTTACATGGAACACACCAGTTATCACCTCACATGTCAAATAAAAGGATGATTAATGGAAAGAAGTGTATTTCCAAGACAGTCATTATATTTTTTAAAAGGAAACACTGGTTTTCTAAATACCTTTTAAAAATAAAACATTAAAATCATTAACAAAGGAAAGTGAAAAGGCAAAACACTAGGGACAATCATTTTTTTCTTTTTTTCGGGGCAAAGAGTAAACCACGCCTTACCTGTGCCTTAGCTTTCCTCTTGCTTCAAATTCAAAGGGAATCTCTTCACCCGTGAGGACTTCCCGCCACTCGCTAACACTGTGAGCATCGTCAAGAAATGTTCCATTCCCTTCTGGAACCACCCCTGGACTCCCGCTGTGAGACAGTGCAGCCCTGGAACCAAATCAGACAATACCAGCTAGGCCCCCTTTCTCTCCACCTCCCTCTCACACAGAGCTCAGGGCTGGAAGCAGAAACCCTCCCAGAACGCAACTCACAGGCATAACCTGGCTGCAAAAGAGGACCTAAAAGGTCAGTTACTCAAGTTTTCTTCACGAGCGATCACAACTTCATGACCGAAACTTTAGAAACAGCTAAAAGCTATCACTGCATAGTCACCTGCCACCAGCAGCAGAGTCTGGTACACCGAGGGTGATGTAAACTAGTCATGACTTTTAACAGTAGTATTTAAGTGACTATCTAGAATTTAACAGACCTGAATTGTTTTTAAGAAACAAAGATGTCTCCTCTAGAGCATTCTCATACTTGGTGGAGGTGGGAGAAATATGGTCTCAAATCAGCTGATTCTGTTACACATTTCATACACTTTATTACCTAAGCTGGAAAGATCAGCCTGCATTTGGAAAGTGGAGCCAAGGTCTAAGCAGGCAGAAAGTTGTTAGAGAACGTTCTCACTTGGCTTAGGTAGACTCTCATTTGTTCTCCTAACTCCACCCTGTTCCATCTGGACTCAAGTGTGTTTTAGGTTTGGAAGATAGTTCGGGGTTGGGGGGAGAGGGGATATGAGAGGTGTTTTCAAGCCCTTTTGGAAGAAAAATGGGCAAAACATTTGGCTTAATAACCATATACAGCTTGTTTTAAAAGGGGGAGTAGAATGGGGACCGAGGAGAAAGGGTGGAATGACTTTTGTTTCACATCCTTAACTTGCTCAACTTTTACTTTAAAAACAAATGGATACCAGGATCAAGATCACAATTTGGATACTTCAGACTCAAGACCTACTTCTCTGACTACAGACTGGACATAGAACCAGAACCTCCAACATAAACCTCAGCAAGACAGCAAGCTATTGATTCAAATACAATCAATCCCAAGAGCCTCAGGGAGGCCCCACCTTACTCTGCTGGGCTGGTACACAGGAGCCTGTGGTGGCAGAGATGGCTCTAGGTGACAGATTCAGTGTTCCTTACCTGGTGGGCGTGGTCGTCAGGGTGGCAAACCACAAAGTGCAGCCCGTGTGATTCCTCAGAGCAAAAGGGACGAACGGCTGCCGGCGTTTTGGGGCCTTCATCTCTGCTGTGAGCAAACAGAAGGCCGTCAGCATGTGCCCTGGCCCGTGCGGCAGAGACCCTCCCCATACCTGGAGACAGTGCCCAAAATTGTCTCTGTGCAAAGGAGCCGAAGGTGGAGAGGAAAAAAAGGAACCACCACAGGTGTGTTGAGAGGCCAAGTGGGATGTCTCCATGTATTCTGCCGCCTGCTACGAGGTGACTCGGTCCCCCTGACAACAGACTGTGATGTATCACGACTCTCACCCCACAATTCTCCTGCGACTCTTATGGGCCTTATCTCAGAAAAGGGCATCAGACCTAATACGGCTGGCATCAGGACAGAAAGAGAAATGGATCCCCACTACTCCCGAGAAATACAGTCTAAATGGACAACCTAAATTGCAGCAAGATAGATCACGTGTACTTGTATCACTTTGTCCAAAACACTGGTACTTTAAGGAAGCCTCCTTTTATTTAAGAGTTACACTTGAGTCATATTATGCATATTATAACAAAATGAAAACCTTCTTTCCTCTTCTCTTATGTGAATAGTTGTGGGTTTTCCTCCCTGGAAGATCAAAAATATACTACCACAAAGCTATTTAAATAAAATTTTTAGTTCATTTTTTTTACACAGGTATCACCACCATCTGCTATCAGGCGGGGACTATGGAGACTACAAGAGGAGGGCAAAATATGATTTCCTTCACAAAACAGCTTCTCATCGGGGAAACTGGAAAGAAACACTGATCAATACAAGACTGTAAGTAATCAAATTCTAGGGAGAGTTTAACCTGACTCTAAACACCGTAAGCAGTCAGAGGGGAGAGGCTGAGGAAGGCTCTCCGGTGCCCGGGCTGCCCGGGGACCCGCCAGCCCGCGGCCTGCTGCACACTCCTGAGAGCAGAGAGGCCCACGGCTCCTTCCAGGGTCTGCATTTCCTCTACTGGCCACACAAGGAAAGAGGGAGGTGGCAGCAGGAACCACAAAGGAAGCAGCAACGCAGTGCCCGGAGCCTCCTGGCTGATGTGCTCAACAACACCACATGCCCCACCAACAAAAAAGGGCGAGGCCCAGTCTTACTGTATGTCTGGCTTTAAAGCACAAAGACAGCCCGAGAAAGACCGGGACCCAAATGGCCTGCAGCTGTGGAGAAAATGACATCTAGAGGTGACTGCAATCGCCAACTGAGAACACTATAGCAAAATTCAATTCATCTTCCAGGACCGCGTGTTTCCTGCCAGTGACATGAAGAAGGCAAAGTGCACCAGGGCCTGCCTCTCCCACTTCTCGAGAACAGCACAGGGCAATATCATAAGTCAGCGTCATGTCTTTTAAAAAGTAATCACATTTTTGTTTTCCCTTTGTAGCTTCTAAAGTTTTCAGAAGTTAGTGCTCTGAACACTGCACAACAAGCCACTTCAGGTTCAGGCAAGTTCTGTTTTGGTAAGAACAGCAGCTCAGGGGAGTCTTAACAAATGAGTAGTCTCCAGCGTGTTCCACAATTTTGCGGTTAGCTTTTAGAGACACTCCAAATACATATAAAGATAATCTCTGCCTAGAATATGCCCATTTCTCACCCCAATGGCCTCACTTAGTTTCCAAGGTTTGCTTTAAAAAAAAAAAATTAGTGTTCATCAAGTTGAAAATTAAGGAGTAGCTGTGAGGCTGCGGACAAGAGCAGAGGGGGAGTAAAAACTTTAAGAGCTGTCAGCAGGGTAAACAGTGCTCACTGTGGCACCTTGAAAGGCACCTCCCTCTCCACAAGCGAGAGAGCTGCTCTGCTTTATTACAGGAGATAAAGGGCCCAGGAGGAAAAGAAGCCAGATGTGCTTTCATATCCCACTGTGAGCCAGACTCAAAGTTTCCATTTGCAAATTAGATTTAAAAAGAACAGGTGGCAAACGGCTTTGATCACATTGTAACACAGAATAAAGTGCTAGGAATCCATATAAAGATATCCACAAGTGTATTGCTTTGGAATTAAGTAGACTGGGTAGGCACACTGCTAAGGTCCCCAAGCTTCTTGTGTGGATTACACATACCAGCAGAGACCTCAGCAACCTGCCTCTCTGAGGATAAAAATACACGGAGTGCTCACAAATCCAAACTCAACACCAGGGGACAGATCTGACACCTTCCACACTAGGGTCCAAATCAACTGTGTACCTGCCTTGGGCACAGCACCAGAGAACAAAATCCCCAAGTCTGGACTTCCCTGGTGGAGCAGTGGTTAAGAATCCGCCTGCCAATGCAGGGGACGTGGGTTCGAGCCCTGGTCCGGGAAGATCCCACATGCCACGGAGCAACTAAGCCCGTGTGCCACAACTACTGAGCCCGCGCTCTAGAGCCCATGAGCCACAACTACTGAGCCCACACGCCACAACTACTGAAGCCCCTGCGCCTAGAGCCCGTGCTCCGCAACGAGAAGCCACCACAATGAGAAGCCCGCGCACTGCAACAAAGAGTAGCCCCTGCTCGCCACAACTAGAGAAAAGCCCGCACACAACAACGAAGACCCAATGCGGTCAAAAATAAATTAATTAATTAATAATTTTTTTAAAAACTTAAAAAAAAAAAAAAAGAACTCCCCAAGTCCACCAAAGAGAACAGTATTCCCTGGTGGCCTGAGAAAACCTCCTCTAGTGACCAGACCTAATTGGTTCATAGGCTGAAAGAACCCCAAGCTCCTCATGTCCAAGTTCAGCTTAAATGGCTCCACCTAAGGAAACGTCTGCTCCTGCGGATTCGCTCCCCAGGGCAATGTGGCCGTTATAAACAGTGCGGGTTCTTATGCTATGTAAGCGGCTCAGCCTATCAGAAAGGACCTGGCTTGTAAATCATGAGAAATAGATTAAAGTCCCAGGTCTGCTACTAGCCAGTCATGTGAATGGAGGCAAGTTACTTAGTCTCTCTGAGCTTCTGTCCCCATGCTAAAAAGGAATAATGCTTTGCTTAGCCTGAAAGATGAAATAACAGATATAGAAAAGCTGAGAAGCATAAATCCATGGATCCTGGGCCTTGTGAGCCCTCCCCACAAACACCCATCCTGGTAAAACCTTTCAGAAAAAAAACATAATACTGCCGCCACACATTAATATCCCTGTTCTGAACTCCTAGTAGAGGAAGCTCAAAAGGCCCTTTTTACAAAATATACCATGACCCGGGATCTGGTGGTGTTAGCCAAGCATAAACATAAATCATTCAAATTAAATTGCACTCCTTCAAACAAATGAAGAACTGAACATCTTGGGATTCTAATTCCTTGATGTTTATGATGTTTTCCTCTTGTATTCACTTACCAGTCAAACTCTCAAGGAACCTTAAAGGATCAGAGATATAAACAAAGAACATTCTCTTTTCTACCTCCTAAGAACCTCAATTCATTTCTAAAGAAACTAAGATTGGTGTCTAAGCAATTATTTACTGGAAATTTTTTTCTTAGCTCTATTTCTGATCTTTATAGCTCCTATTCCACGAGCCCCTTGCATTACCATAAGAATAACATTCACTGAGTATTCTATAAACAAAGACTTGTAGCACTGCCTGATGGAGGAGGGTTTTCTTCCATTCATTTGCTTTTCAGTGTGAGACATCACCTCTAAACTGACATTGGATGTTTCTGCATCATTCACTGTGAAGTTGATTCCATTTCCACTAAGGGTTAAAGCAGATGGAAGAGACAGAATAAGAATCAGCACATCACTTCCTTCTGATATAAGATGCCACTTTGTCCATTAGTTGGAAATGATCTTTCCTGTTACTAAAGCAAAGTATTCACAACTGGGTATACCCCCATTCAGGTCCCGTATTCACACAAAATCGATGTACAAGGCAGTTCTTAAAACAGGAAAATAAAGCAAGCCCTCGCTTGGCTATACTGTACCTCTAGCATAGATCTGGTGCTCTAGGTTAGTCAGACTGGCTGTACTCCTAGTTCTAAGGTAGACAAGGGGGAGGCCTGGTAGACAGGAGAGACAATGTTAGAGCATGAGAATCAATATAGTGAAAAAGAAGACTCATCTCCAAAACATAAGCACAAATAGAGTACATTATAAAAATAGCAAGCATCATGCACTTATAGGCTCATTCCTTTGGTGACTACTAAGAGCCAAGGAGGTACCTGACAAGGTGAGCAAGACAGTTTTTATGCTGGCGTTTACTGTGGAGGCTGTGCTAACAGAGCATGCTCCTTTTTTTCTCAAATGGGGAAAGAAAATGTACTCACAGTCACTTGAACACAATGACAAGCCTTTTGAGGATTTTTAATTTAAAGCATGTATGTTCTCACATGGCACAGAAAAGTTACCAAGAGCAATCAGTACAGATTTCAGTGGGAGTTGCTCCGTTCCAATTGGAAAAGGCAGTAGCAGTAGAATGCTAATCCCCCACGGGTCTCAAAAATTCAAGGGAAGGAATCAGTCTGTGTTCCAAGTTTCAACAATCTCTTCTGAGGAGATATCTCATGGTATTATTTATATTATACATTAAACATGGAAGCTTTTAGAATTTTTTTTTTTTTTTTTTTTTGGTATTTCCACAAAATGTCCTTGAATACAAAACTAATGAACTAATTAAGGTGCCATACCATCCAGGTGTACTTACAGAATCTCAGCCCTTCCTGAACAAAGCCAATAATTATGTCAAAAACTAGGCCATTATTTTCTTTCCCCTGCTAAAGGAACAGCAAGAAATCAGCAGCTCCCTTAGGCTGAATTTCATATTAAGAACCTCTAAGTCAAGGGCTCATTTTGAAGCTGGCCTGAATAAAATACACAAATTTGGGGGAAATGTGACTAAATATTCTTAAATAAGAGCTGAAGGTTTGTGATCAGTTCAACAAGAGTCAAACCTCCTGACTTTCAAAACGAATGCCCAACAATTATTTTAGTAGGCCTAGTAAGAGAATACAATCCCATCTGGTATTCTACCATCCCAGAATTCTTAATAAGTAAAGAGGTTTGGAAATTTAGGTATGTTCGCATATGCCTAATTAAAAAGATATATTACACCTTTATAAGCCTAAGTAACCATAAAGATCTGTAAGTAAATAAAAATCCAGATTTAATTTAGCAGGCATTTAACATAGATAAGGTAGCTTATTAACTATAAAAAAAGAGGAGATGTTAAAATAAAGAGGGAGGGGAGCGGTGGGAGAGGGACAAAAGAAAACTCCTTCATCAGAATCCTGAAGATTCGGCCTTCCTAGTGTTTGCACTGAGTCTGGATTTAAGATCCCTCTGCATGAATAATGTTTTTAGAAACATTCTCTAGGACACATTACATATTACAAAGATTATTCAGAGTCTTCTGGGTAGACTACGTTACATTCTCTTGACACACAAATTGGGAAGGTTAGAGGAGGAGCCAGAATTGAAGCTGATGATATCTGAAAAGCCCTGGCTCCTAAGCAATGGCCTTGAGACTCACAAGCAACAGCCTGGGAATACAGAGAGCAAGCAGAGCTGACGTGTCCTTGTCCCTCCTTCGAGAAGTACAAGGCAGATAGAAAGTCCATTTATACACCCTGAGGAGGGACGAACCAAATACTTCGTACACTAAGAAAATCCATCTTCCCATGACACGTTTGCAGACCAGATGGAACAGTTAAGTATTCATGAACTATGTGAAGTCCAGCCAAAACTCCCCAAAGAAACCACACTGAAAGAACTGGGGCTGAGTTGAATTTGGATGACAATGGCTTGTGGAACAACTAAGGACCATGCAGTTGGCCATCACAATCTCCCCAGCTCTGAGGAAATCAGAGCTCCATGGCGAAGCATTAAATAAGGAAAGAAAACATCGTTAACAGAGAACACACTGACTCCTCTTTCTTCAAGAGGCTGGGTATTCAATTCTCTTCTACTTTATAGTATAGGGCCCCCCTTTAAACACTTGCTTCCACGTGGGAGCCTGCCCTCCCTCTCTTCACGAATATATCCAATCTATCTCTAGATTTAGAAAACTGAAAAGATGTTCTTAAAGATCCAGAACAAAAGTCCAATCAATTAAAATGTTCTGATGAGTAAAACACAAACTGACCAATGGCCACTCCTGATGCATCTTCAGGTGCCGCCAGTTCACGTGCCACATGACCAGAACTTAGGAATTGCATACTGCAGGTCCTTCCTCTCCCACAATGGTGAAATTAGAGCTCATATTAAGAGTTCAGCGTTTTGTGCCAGAAAAAATGTCCCTTCCAAAGACTAAAACAGAACTATAGAAGACAGTCAGAATTTCCTGTAGGGTTTTCCATAGAAAATGATGGTTCTACTTGAATTTCTCAATGAAACATGGCTCTGTAGGTCAAAGGTGATTTAGTCAAACATCTGTAGAGAAAAATCTTACTTTGTCCAAAGCATGGAGGATCCACTGAAGAGCCCATCCAGTCTTCCGATGTGGTTGAATCTATTTCCTTGTCCTGTTTACAGTAATCTGCCATCCACGATTCCTTGGTACTTACATATTGGTCTAGAAAAAAGTCCCCAAAGATAATTAAGAACAGAAGTAGAAAAGATGGGGTGTTCAAGTCAGATGACTTCAATTCAGCAAAACAAGCTTTTATCGAATGTCTGACTAAATGCTAGGCGCCACACTGGATCCTGAGAAAGCTGGTCCCCTGAAGAACCTCATGCTCCACTGGAAGAAATTAACATTAACAAAACAACCATCATCACAAAACTATCCCACAATGTGAAAGGAGCTAAAACAAAGATACAAATAAAATGCTATGGGAGCACACAACAGGGGAAGATTTATTCTGCTTTGGCAGAAGTGGAAGAATACACACCAAAGCGCATGGCAATCTTCAGAGAGGTAAGGACCTTTGTTCTGGGTCTTGAAGAATAGGTAGGGTTACCAATAGGATTAGGGATACAGGGACACTCCAGGCAGAGAGAACAGCATATGCAAAGACTTCAAGACATGAAAGTACCTGGCACATTCAGGGAACACTGAATACTTTGGTGTGACCTGGTACAACATACTGGGGTACAGGGACATAGCAAAGTCTAGAAAAAAGAACAACTTGCTTTGTGAAGAGCATGACACGCCATGCTAAGGGGCAGGGTTTGGAGACAGAAAGACCAGTTAGGAGGCTATTTAAAAAACCACCAAACTCAGGAGGCTGAAATCTAGCTGACAACTGTCCAGGAGTGGTTTTACTTTTTTGAGAGGAGAATTATAACGGGAAGAGCAAAATAATTACACACCACACTTGGATAAAGACCTTTTATACTAATTAAAGTACTACACTTTTTATTTATTTTTTTAAATTAATTTTTATTGGGAGTATAGTTGCTTTACAATGTTGTATTAGTTTCTACTGTACAGCAAAGTGAATCAGCTATACGTACACACACATCTCCTCTTTTTTTGGATTTCCTTCCCACTCAGCCATAAAAAGGAATGAAATTGGGTCATTTATAGAGTACTATACTTTTTAAAACAAGAATGATTAGTGTCTGTTTTTCAGCTCCAGTATTTAGCTACAGAAATGATATTTGTTTAAACACTAAGAGGTCACAGCAATTGTTTCTGGGTTTCAGCACAATTTTAGGAATAAGGAATTAAAGGTTAAAAAAAACCAGTTTTACCACTGACAAGAACGCTTTTTGGAAGATATTCATCAGAAATATCAATAGAACTCTTTTGAGGTTAGCTCTCGTTTACTGTAGCTTTTCAAAGAAGAGTCCCAAACTTTATCTAAACTTCCAGATGAACAGATTATATAAGAAATAACATGGGGACCAAAATAATATGGAAGAATCATGAGATCAACTTACTATTACGTTGGTGAAATTAATGAAATGTGTAAAGGTAAAAACGGTGGTTTTAAAATCTGGGGATCAATGAACTTACAGTCTCATTTCACTATACATTCTCTCCATCTTAGTCGGACATGGAATAAGCCAATGAGTATTCTATGAGCCTCAACCCAACACATACACTGAAGAAAGTTCATAGATTTTCAATATAGTATGCCTGCCATATCTGTGGGTTTTGCAGCGGACACAGAGGGCCAACTGTATTCATTGTACTAGGCCATTTTATTACAAGGGACTTGAGCATCCACAGATTTGGTAGGGGGCGGTGAGGGGTATGGGGTGTGGTGCTGGAACCAATCCCTTTGGATACTGAGGCACAACTGTAGTATGTGTTATCTATCACTCAGAGATAACTACAGTGTTACAAAAAATCAGATCCTGTAGATCAGTAACTCAAAGAGTTGAGTGTAGTTTTCATAGTGAAAGTAGGCACTACCTGACTGTATGATAATGTTACTCTTCTTTTGATATAAAGACAAGTATAGAGACAAGATTCTGACACACTACATCGAATCCAGGAGTCTACATTTCAGTGTTGTCAAAGAAACTGTCAGAACACACACCATTAGCTTGGCAACCCTTTAACTCAGTGATTTTCAGAGTTAGGTCAACATGATACTTGATGGGAAACAGCACAAGCAACCTACCCTGCTATAGACAATCGAAACTATACCTTTTAAGAATTATTCTGTGTATAGTCTGAGAGAAATGAATCTAAACTCACTTCTAGGACATTTAATAAGTCCCAGTGACCAAGCATCATGGGGAGAAAGTTCGTCATGGACATGAATGTTTCCCATGTAGTCTAAGCTCTTGCTTGATCACTGAGAGGATTAATATGGGATGCCACCTCCAGAGCTATGGGTTGAGAAGCGTTATGAGGCCAGGTTAGGGTTTATCAGGAAAGCAGCCATGATGAGTAAACTGTCTGGTATGGGCCCAAGTACTTGCTAAACCAGGATTAACAGTCTTCCAGACAAGGGACTTACGCACAGAAAGGTACCAATGTTCTAAAGACAGCTTTCCACTCACCAATTAGTACAGAGGTGATATTGATATCCAAACGGTGTTTGGCCTTGGCTTCCAGCTTCAGCCGAGGAGGATGGAGACGACTAGCTGCCTGTTGTTGCCAGGATACAGAGCACGGCCAGGGCTCAATAAATGGCTCCCAGCCTAAAAGAACACAGGAAATAAGACATCTGCTCAGCAGATATCAAGAGTTTACAGGGGAACACCATTCACAAATGCTCAGCAAGGACATACTATAGCTAATAGCTTTCTATTTCCAACTTGATTTCACAATGGAAACACCATCTTTAGCTGCAGGTCACCTTACAAATGTCTGTGCTGTCTCAAGGACATGAGTACAAGAGCACACATGCACCCCAACCATGGTCTCCCAGAGGTGGGAGGAAGGAAGGCAGGGGGTATGTGCCCTCTTCTATTTAAGAGCAGGCAGGACCTGTTTTTGATATATTCAAGTAGAAAAAAGTGTCTCAGACTCAGGTTGGAATAGTGTCAGCGGCTGAAGTAACTATTAAATTTGATTACCCTGCTTACATCAAGAACCTATTGGCTGAATAAATAGGTATACTTGAAATTCATTAACTTAAATTTTTCCAAATTTTTATTTTAAAACATCATTATGTACAGAAGTTATATATAAACAACATATATGTATGGTTTAAAGAATAAAATTACTGCAAGCTCTCACGTACTCACTATTCAGCTTAACAGAAAATTATATGTGCCTTTGAAGCCCCTGAGTACCACTCCCCACCAAACCTCTTCCACCCGACTCCAACTAACCATTAGCTTGAATTTTTAATCATTTCCTTGCTCTTTATACTTTTACCACCTATGTATACATTTCTTAAGAATACATAGTTTGTCCTGTTAGGGATCTTCACATAAACAGAATCCAACAGTGTGTATTCTTTTTTTCTTTTTCGTTTATTTATTTATTTGGCTGCATCGGGTCCTAGTTGCAGCACGCGAGATCTTTCGTCGTGGTGCATGGGCTCTTCCTTGTGGTGCATGGACTTTTCTCTAGCTGTGGCACGTGGGCTCTAGAGCACACGGGTTTAGCTGCCCCACAGCATGTGGGATCTTAGTTCCCCGACCAGGGATCGAGCCCGCATCTCCTGCATTGGAAGGGGGATTCTTAACCACTGGACCACCAGGGAAGTCCCTGTGTGTATTCTTTTGCAAGTTTCTATTTTTGCTCAATAGCATTCTTTGAGATTCACTCACATTGATGCCATGTAGCTGTGGTACATTATTTTCACCACTGAACTGTAATCCACTTACAAACATACCACAGTTTATTTATCTATTCTACTGCTAAGAGACATTTCACTGGATTCCAGTTCTGCCGCTATTAGGAAGACCACTCTGGAAGCAGTCTTGTACTTGTTTCCTAGTACTCATGGACAGGAGATTCTCTAGGGTACAGATCTAGAAGAAGTATATTGAAGGATTGCCGAGTATGCTCCTAAGTCATGTCAAACTGTTTTCCAAAGTGGTTGTCCCAATTTACAATTCTGACAGCAGGAAATAAGAGTTCTAGGGCTCATATCTTCACCATACTTAGTAGTGTCACACTTCCTTTTTGCCAGTCCATTGGGTGAGAAAAATGGTATCTCACTGTAGTTTTAAAGACAACTTTTCAAGGCCAGTTAATTTCTAACAGTTTTCTAAATACCCTCCATCAGCCATAGATGAGGCGATTTACCAACACAAATCCAATCCAACATATAGCATAATGTCGGTACATTCATCTCCTCACACCATTTAGCACTAGTGACATGAATGTGTTCATGCAACTTTAAAAGTAAGCAATAATTGCTTTGGGAAAATAAATGATTCTCAAAAAAATAGCTACCATATGCCCTGTAAAACCTTCTCTTAACTAGCAAGGCTTGGGCCATTATTCTAAAGTTAAACATTTTGAACAATTAGGAAATAAGAGTGTTGCCTTTAAGTGAATCCAGATCAGAGAGGGGAGAATGTTAACTAACATATAAAATCGAATGTGACATGTACTCTAGAACAATCAGCAGCAGCACAACACACTGCAAGCTTAACTTTCCAATGACATCAAGGGAGCAACCCCTCTTCGACACAACTTGGTTTACTCCACCCACACCTACGAAGAACTCTCTTAAGGCAAAGAACGTCGCAGCTCAAACTATTCAGCCCTGATACAGGATGGTTCCTGAACGTCCATCTGTATAGGCCCTTACCTTGGTCCTTCCAATGGAAGGAAAGAAACCTGAAAATGCCTTGTAGTATATGCAAGTTTATGTCTCTGGAAGAACAGCTTGCCCTGATCAACTGTGTCCTGCTCTAGGGAGTAGGTAGGGCAGGTTATACATTGTCACTGACTCAGTACTCTTTCTAATGAGACAAACAAGTCCAATAGGGAGTGAGGAGGCCTGAAGTTTAAAATGCTTATGGGCTTAAATCTCACTTGAAATTTAGCTACTATCAGGGCCAGACAAATGATCCTTCACAATTGAGCAATTTCATGTTCTGAAATGAGCCAAACTCCAGGACGAAAAAGAATTAACTACCAAAACTTCTTTTTAAAGAATTCAGTTGTGACTTATCAAATATATTCTTAGAAATATGAAAAATCTGTATCTTTTGTGCTTGTGCAGTCACTTATTTTTCATCTTTCCCTGTCCTATCCCACCCCTTTGCCTCATGTAAAATTTATGTAGAAATAGGCCCAGGAAAATGTCGAAGTGTATTTTTTAAATCCCATGATAATTATACTGACCTGAAAGAGCACGGTTATAATAGTCTCCAGAAAGGGTGAAGTGGGCATAGCCTTCAGGGCTAGTTCTTACATGCTGCAGAAAATTCAGACCTGCAATGAAAGCAAATCTTATTGCAGCGGTAGGGCGGGAACAACCAAAACTTTCTTTTGCTGACAAATCATATAAAAGAGATGTCAGAAAAACAAACACATAGATACAGAGAACAGAGTAGTGGTTACCAGAGGGGAAGGGACAGGGGCAAGAGCACGGGTGATCAACTGTATGGTGATGGACAGAAACTAAATTTTTGGTAGTGAGCACACGGTAATGTATACAGAAATGGAAATATAATACTGTACACAAGAAACTTATGTAATGTTATAAACTGACGTTACCTTAATAAAAATAAAACAAAGAGATGTTAGTTATAGCTACCACTGATGATCTTATAGGAGAACACACAGATGTATCAAAATTTGATATTTTGTTCATCATGGTTTTTTTTTTTTTAATAAATTCTGATTTTTAAAAATACTCCATTAAAATATCATTTATCTTGATTACTGAGTTTTGTGGTACCCCTTTAAATGCTGTGAATGAGGTAAATGCCTCATTTGCCTCCCCACCAATCCCAGCCCCAGCATCCAGGTGTATCTCAAGCCTGTGGGAACATTAAAAAACATACTTCTACCTGAATATCTGAAAAGAAGGTACAGTAATGAGAACAGTCATGCCTTCATAAATATTAGCTCAAAATTTCAAGATTACCGTAGAAGAATAAGAAATAATTATTTTCTGCAGAAAAGATACTCATGGAAACAGTCAAAATTCCAGTTGTTAGTTTCAATCAAGTGGCCCTTGTGGTGCCTAGAAGCACAGGGAAAAGGAAAATCTCCACAATGTGTAAAAGGTCAAATTAAATCCCCAGAACCAACTTTTCCTTGAAGGGAAAAGAGGCCAGCAAGATCAAAACAAAAGAAAATTAAAAGTAAACACAGCAGTGAGAGTCTCCTTTACTCTCCTCAGAAGCCTCATCTGACACAGCTTGCAAAGACGCGACTGAGGACAAAGCCCTCCTGCCCTGGTCTCCGCTCTGCTGAAGCACAGCTCTCAGGTGAATAGGGTTTCACCTCCTACCCGGCCTACAGAGGAGACGCTGGTGAGCCTCGGTGTTTTTTAATTTTCAAAAGACATACAGCTTAGAAACATTACTTTCTAAGCTTATCTTTTAAATTCCTTTAATAACAGTACTCCCTACAATCTTTAGACACACGAAAAGATAAACAAAATGGAGAGATCAGGGATTATTTAACTAGAGCTGTTAATAGAAGAGAAATTTCATCAATGACAATTTCTATTATTCCCCAGCCATGGTCTGAAGGCCACATATGGCAAATAAATACACGTTTCTTCAAAATACAAATAATGGAAAACATATGTAAAACCATTATCTAAATTTCTCCCATTCTATTAAGTATGGGAGAGCATGAACAACACGAAGAAAAGACAGCGGTTCACTGCACATCTTCTCGATGAACCTGAGGGTCGGGCGCGCACTCACGGGAGAAGGTGAGCTCAGCGAGAGGGACGTCGCGGTCCATGCAGTCGTCGATGAAGCAGATGCACACGCTCTCAGCTTTCATCTCCACGCCCGAGATCAGCCGTGCCGGCGCAGCCACCTGGCTCTCTCGGCTGTTGGAGGCCAGGGAAAGAGACGTCAGGGGCTCAGCATTCTTGAACAACCAACTGGCTGCCTTTTTCAGTTGACCTGCAAAGAAATTAAAAGGTGATCAGTTCAATCCGTTCCCACAGCTACTCAAGCAAATCAGAGAGGAAACAGAGAAATACATTTGATAGGGACCTACTGGGCAGCCCAAGAGAACCTTAATGCCAGACAGACATAACAAAGAAAAAACAGCACAATAATAGGAATCCTGCTCTTTAGCAAACAGAACAAGGCCCTCTTTGCTGCACACCTCCGCTCAAGTTTACCGCACCTTTCATGACCTGGCTCAAAATGTCTCCAGGAAGCCATCCTTCCTCTACTGTGACATCTGTTGAAGGAGAGGAGAAAAGAGGAAAGGAGAGGATCCAACATTCCAGGTGCCACTCGGTACTATAATACTTAATCTTCCCTATGTAGTCTTGCATATCCTGATGTGCTGCTTTGTTAAGTGTTCTCAAATGCCTTACGTTGTACATACTTTGTCTTCTCAACCATGTGTGTAATATAAAACTATTAAATAACACCCCCTGAACACAACCAGACTGCTAAAGCTAAAAAAGAACAGAACAGAAAAAAGAAAAGCAATGCAACCCCACACTTATAAATTACCAGAGGCCAGTGCATGTAACAGTGGTAAGTGGTTAAGGGCATGGGCTTTGGAGCAAGATGGCCTGGCTTCTGATCTTGGCACTTACCAGATGTTGGATCTTGGACAAGTTACTTGATCTCTCTATGCCTGACAGCACCCGCTTACAGGACGGACATGAGGAGGAAACAAATGAGTATGTGGGAGGTTCTCAGATCAGAGCCTGGCATATAACAAAGGCTCTATAAACATTAGTTGGTATTATCATCTTCATTATTGATGGAAATAAACCTTAGTTACTAAAGAAATAAAAATTAAAATCCAAAAGGCTCTTAGAAATTTTTCGAACGTGTTTGAATTGTTAAAGAAAGAGTAAAAAGTAGGAAATGTAAACATTAAGGGGTATGAAGTTAATTAAACCAAAAAGCAATGATGACTAGGTAAAAACAAAACTAAGGAACACAAGATAACTAGGTCTACCTTCATTTTCTCCAGAGGAAAAAGACAGGTAATGCAAGCAACTGTGATGAAACCACGTAAGTGGTCAAAGTTTAACCTGGTACAATCCTTTTAGAAAAAGATTTGTCAATTCAAGCAAAGAGCCTCAAAAATATATCTACATTCTCTGATCCAGTTTTTACAATATTAAGTCTCACTACCAAAGAAATAGTTAAAAGATGTAGACAAAAGTTCATACACAAAAATATCACAGAATTGTGTATGATAATGAAAGAATGAAAAACAACTTAAGAATGGTTAAATCATAATGTATCCTCTGATCAATGTAAAAAAATCAACGTTTACAAATAATTTTAATGACATGGGAAGACGCTGCTATTAAGTATATATTATAATAAAATTGTAATTATAATTCTATAAAATTGTATTTGCAATACTATCTACCAACATGTATAATATTACATGTGTGTGTGTGTGTGTGTGTGTGTGTGTGTATATATATATATATATACACACACACACACACACACACACACATGTGTTGGATACATGGGCATACCTCTGTTTTTTACAAATTGAAGATTTGTGGCTACCCTGTGTCGAGCAAGTATACTGGCACCATTTTCCAATAGCATTATTTAATTAAGATATGTACATTTTTTTTAAATTATTTATTTATTTATTTATTTATTTATTTATGGCTGTGTTGGGTCTTCGTTTCTGTGCAAGGGCTTCCTCTAGTTGCGGCAAGTGGGGGCCCCTCTTCATCGCGGTGCGCAGGCCTCTCATTACCGCGGCCTCTCTTGTTGCGGAGCACAGGCTCCAGACGCGCAGGCTCAGTAATTGTGGCTCACGGGCCCAGCCGCTCCGCGGCATGTGGGATCTTCCCAGACCAGGGCTCGAACCCGTGTCCCCTGCATTGGCAGGCAGATTCTCAACCACTGCGCCACCAGGGAAGCCCCAAGATATGTACATTTTTAAGACATAATGCTACTGCACACTCAACAGACTACAGTATAGTGTAAACCTAACTTTTATATGCACCGGGAAGCCAAAAAATTTGTATGACTCGCTCTATTGCGATATTTTCTTTATTGCGGTGGTCTGGAACTGAACCCCCAATATCTCCAAGGTCTGCCTGTATACAGTACATAGAGAAATAAAAAGAGAGAATATACATGCAAGTATCAAGACTGGGAAAAAATACAGCTTTTGCTGTATCTCTGATTTGAAGAGAAAGGGGAACAAAGAGGGAGGTGGAGAGGTAGTGTGATGCAGTGGAAAGAACACGGGCACACCTGGCTTTAAACCCATCCCAGCCCCGCATTAACAGGTGGCCTGAGACGAGTTTATGTACCCTATCTGAGCCGGTTTCTCCAACTGGAGTGAGGGTAACGATGCCTGCCTCCAAGGGTATGAGGATTCAACAAGATGCAGGACTAGGCCCAGAGGAGCTCAATAAATGGCCATGCCTACCAGCGTCACCGCCATTACCACTCCCACTAGCAACAGTGCTAACATCTACAGAGCACGTGCTGTGTGTCAGGTACCTTCTCATGTCCTTTGCATAGAGCGACTTCTTTATATCAAACCTCTGAGGGATATCCTCTTATCCTCACTCTACAGATAAGGAAGCACGGGTACAGAGACATGAAACTTGCCCAAGTCACGAACAAGTAGCCAGCAGGTGGCAGAGTAAGGATCTGAAGCCAGGCAGTCAGCTCCAGAGCCCATAGCCATGTCCACTATAAAATCCTGTGTCTCATTATTACTGGCCCAAGATTGTCTTCAGCCACAGAAAATCATGGAGGGTCTCCAAAACACACTCCAGCTCATGGAAAGATAAACATTATCAGACATTACCGTTTATCAAGATAAACAGCTGATAAAGGAAAGTCTTATTCAAATTACCTTGACACACCAAGAGAGCTTTGCGGCAGTCATCCATGCCAAACCCCAGCTCCTGCAGTCTAGCCAGTTGTAACTCTAGGGGGGGAAAATGGTATATATATTTTTGTTAAGTAATTTAATGTAAATTAACCCACAGACTAATTGAAGCAAAAAAGAACCAAAAAAAACAAGAAAAGAAATTCAGAAACTGGGGACTCAAACACTGCACTGCTATAGGCAAAAGTAAGCTCTTAATTAGAATTCATCAACTGTACCCTGAAATTTTTAAGTCTTTTCCCTATATTGGCTGTCTTTTAAACGCTTACAACTGAAACTTAGTATTATTATCCATATAACTTTGGAGGAAAACTTGAAGTTTAAAACTAAACCTTAGCATTATCCATACCTCTGAAAGAAACTGTAAAAGGAAAAATACTGTAGGCTAGAACAGTTGGTTTGGGCTGTTTATTTTTAAATTAAAAAAAATTAGACAGTCATACTTAAGACCTACAATTATACTTAATGACACAATTATACCCTGAACAATGTAATTGTGCAAAAGAAAATCTGAAAAGTTAAAAAGAAGGGGAGTTTTGGGAAGACTCAGTGGGTTTTATGGTTAATACCTACCCAGGACAGGGTCTAAGGTGTGTCTTGTCCCTTCTCTGATTTCCTCTCCCCTTCGAGATGCACCAGGAAGGTAACTGCTGAAGGAGTTAGCGTCCAAGGCCACTGTGTCTGGTACTGCAGCATTAGCTTGCTCTGGGATGGATTTTGCAATGGCAAGAAACAGCTGAACATCATTATAGGAGAGTCTGATATCCAGGGCCTGTAACTGAATCTAACAAAATTTAAAAGGTGGCAGTTTTTAAAGTTGCACTTGCTTTTGTGTCCACACCTCTTACAGGTATCACTCTAATTCAAGTTCTAGAAATCCAACAGACATTTCTCATTTTGAAGACAGGGGAGATCTTGAAATTAAGCATTAATAGCCATGAGGTAAAATGTCTCAGCTGTCAGGTCAAATGTCACAAAACTGTACCAAATAAAAAATACCAAGCAAGGAAAATTACTAGAGCACTTAATACTTCAGTAGAATGATTTTCATACAAGCATATTAATCATCAAAGCAGAGAATCAGAGAATGGCTCTGGTGGAGACAGGATCACCTATTAGCAACACTCTGTTAATCCATTTTGCTTTGATCTACTTAATTTTTTTAAATCTCTGACCACCCAACAAAATTTATCTCTCCTTTATTCAAACAGAACTTTAAATGAGTCATGTTCCACATTAATATTTCTGAAAATCTGGTCTTCCTCAGACAACAGCAATTCAGCTACCACTGGTAAAAGCAGTACAGACACCAACACAAGACCACTTTAAAATGGGATGTCTGTTTGAAGTCTGGGTATAGTGCTCTATTTATTATTTATTTTTCATTTTTTTTTGAAGCCCGAAAATCAGAATGCCTTTTCTCTCTCTTTCAAAAATCCTATGGTTCAAATGGATTACTAATTAATTATTCCCCCTCTACCAAAGAAACAAAACATCAAAGTCTTAAGCCGTCCTGGCCTGGCTTCACCTGCTCTGCTTCTCCTCCCCTCTCCTCCTCACTGCCCTATAGACTTCTTTCTTCTAGTGAGACCTCCCTCGGTCTCAGGTCTGCGGGCCATTTCTGCCCCTGACTCTGCTGCTTCCTAATTTGCAATGCTCTCCGTCTCGGCCTATTTACATCCTACCCCTCTGATCAGACTCACTTTTAGCTTCACTCACAGTCAATATTCCTAACTCTGCTTTCTGTAATGTTTTATAGAACTTCAAGATCACACCAGACAATTAAAAGGTCTTTTATCCTCCACAAGACTGAAAGATCTTCTAGGGCAGAGACACTGTCATATTTATTTATTTATTTTTATTTTTTTTAAATATATGTTTTTTTTGTTTTGTTTTTTTATTTATTTATGGCTGTGTTGGGTCTTCGTTTCTGTGCGAGGGCTTTCTCTAGTTGCGGCAAGTGGGGACCACTCTTCATTGCGGTGCGCGGGCCTCTCACTATCGCGGCCTCTCTTGTTGCGGAGCACAGGCTCCAGACGCGCAGGCTCAGTAGTTGTGGCTCACGGGCCCAGTTGCTCCGCGGCATGTGGGATCTTCCCAGACCAGGGCTCGAACCCGTGTCCCCTGCATTGGCAGGCAGACTCTCAACCACTGCGCCACCAGGGAAGCCCCATATTTATTTTGTATTTGCTGAAGTAACAAAAATGTTGTTGAGTTTGGCAGAGTAAATAAGTAGTTCAAGCAAAGGAAAGTGTTTGAGAGTGTCTCAGTGTGTTACACAGATTTGTCATCATTACCTCTAAGACAGGTGGGAAGTCTTCACTATTGAATGCATCCATCAATCCTGAACTATTCTGATAAGAAGAATTCCCCACCAGCTCCACTTGAATTTGTACTGGATCAACAATTGAAAGAGCTGTGTCTTGCTCATTTCCTAGGCGGCATGAAAACACCTAGAGAATGAAATGCAATATGGCAAGAATTAACGCCTGACTTAGGAAGAGTCTAACCATCAGGAGAAAAAGAGACTATCTCAGAAGCACTCAGCCGGAAAATATCAAGAAACCCATAACAACCACTGACATGAACACTGTGAAGAGGGAGGCTGACGCTCTCACCCACTGCCAGGAGCACAGTGGCTCGCCTGTGGGAAAGGCAGTTTAGCAATATGTAACAGGAGGCTTAAAAATATCACACCCTTTGATCCAGTAATCCTACTTCTTACTAGGAACTAGCCCAAGGAAATAATGCAAAACACAGAAAAATTCCCTGAACCATTATTTAACAGTTAATCAAAAAATTAAGTGCAACCAAAGTTTTATCATATCTACTCGGTGGAATATTTTGTGGCCATTTAAAAGGAACAGTTTAAAAGACCATATGAAACATAAGAAGACAGTTACAATATAGGTTATGTGAAAAAGCAGCCCAATCAAAATAATATTACGCCATAACTATAAGGAAAGAAACACATCAAAATGTCAAGAGAGATTATGTAAGGTGGGATAGGTGATTTTTTTCCCCTCCCCTTCCCTAATTTTATGTAATATAGTTGTTACTTTCACAACTGAAAATAAATACATTAATTTTTGAAGCTAGGTGAAAGGTACACAGGGGTTCATTAGATTATTCTGTTTACTTTGTGTATGTTTGAAATGTTCTATAATAAAAAAAAAAAAACAAAACGTATTTATGGGGAGAGAAAAGGGAGGGAGGACTCCCATTCTAGGACCAAATTATGTTGCACGCTCAAGAAGACAGAGGAAAGCACTGCTTTGGTCTCCCTTGCTCCCTCCCCGCTTTTTGGCATTTTCTAGTGCTACTGAAAAACATGCGACACCAAGGTCCTCTGCTGTATTCGAGTTCAACTCATTTTGCTTTCTTTATAAGCTCTCCCCCAATGATGTATTAGGGTGGTCTTAAAATTCAGATCCAATTGTGCTGCCTAAAGAACAAGATTGAAAGGAATTTCCAGGAATCTCAAATATTTTGCCATGTAGTTTTTCTAAGGCTTTGGAGCAGGAAAGTTTCATTTTCCTTTTTCCTTCAGGGGCTTCTGCTACACAAAACCCAACTGTACCTGACAGTTCATTAATTAATCACTAAACTTTCCCATTCAAAGCTGGTATTGTGGTGGCTTGGAAAGCAGACGAATCGCAATTTCATGACCAACTCACATCACACCAGCATGCAAATCCCTCCTCTCACACTGAGGTTTCTTTACATGAGAGAAACAAGTGGTAGAGAAATAAAATCTCTACAGGTTTTATTCAGCTATTTCTGACCAGAAAAAAAAAAAAAAAAAAAAAGAAGTTCCATATGCTGCTGACAGTGAAAATAATTTTTATTCGTTCAACCTCTGAAATACCACTGGAAAGAACTGGGCATGAAAAAGCTTAATCATAAATGGGAAGGAAATGTTGAGTATCCCTGACCAAATATTCTAATATTCTAACAAGAGGAATGTTAGCTGAGATCAGTGACTTAAGAACATCTGACAGAGACAATAATCTACCTAGTTTCTCCTTCTGTCTCCACACATCCTGGCTTAAAAAGAGGCAGAGCAGTTTTTGCTTAACATTGTATAAGGTAATTTTCTGGCTACAAAAGCCATCCCAGTGCAAATTAGCTCCTTCGTGAGATCAGATCAGAGCCACAAGCACCTCTATTAGAGACTCAGTCCTTTAGGTCAGGCCTGACTCTCTAGACGTGCCCTTTTATAGATCAGATATTCCCAGAAGGATAACAGAGAAAGTCCTTAACACTTTTACAGACAAGCTTCCATGACCATAAAGCCCTAGGTCTTCGGAGGGACAAGCACTCAACGTGGGGAAGGGGATACAGGAGAAACAAGGACCCCTTCCTCACCTTCACAATTCGCCAGGGCCTAGGCCTGCAGAACTAGAGGACACGACAAGGAGCCCGGCGGGGTAATGGGGACTAGAAGAGTTCCCTCGAACTTTCTGAGGAAGGGAGGGTGAGAGAGAAAGAGGTAAAAGTCCCTGCACACATTCAAAGCCTGGGGGGCTGAATTCACACATTGGAATAACCTGGTAGATTTGAGGAGAAAATGAAGAGAAGAGGACAAGGGCCCTCCAATCCCATTAATTATTTCCCTGAATGAAAGTTTAGAAGGTAAAATTCTCCTCCAGATGCTTTTCTCTTGAGCCAAACATTTAGTGTTTCAATCAACACACAGACTTCTTACCTCAATGCCAAACAAACTTCCTGAAAAGGGCCGATCGACAAACCGGGGCTTATAGGTGAGCACTGTGGTGCCTTTGAGAATAATGGCGTTGGTATCGAAGCAGGACACATCTTCAACGACCACAAACTCTGTGCCTGGAAAGGACGGCATTGTCAACTAAGCCAAAGCTGTGAAGTGGAAAGCAGCAGGCTGTCGCAAACCAGGCAGCACATTTACTGGGTTGGGGGCTGACACATTGGCCAGAAAGATCTGTTCTGCAGGATGCCTGCCGACACTCTGCTTCACTTCCACCGCGAACTAGTTCTCTGTATCTGGCCAGCCACAGCTGAGCTGACAGAGCACTGCACAGGCAGAAAAGACAGGGATGCAGTTTCTCTCTTTAGCATATAGTTTTAAACTAGGTCTCCTGGGAGGCAGAACAGACATTCAGAAGCTCCCTCGCCAAATGACGACCTGTTTTAAAAATCCCAGGAAGTAGATTCAGATACTAATGTTGGTTAGGCAGCATAAAAGCACTAGGTCATCTATGTAGCTGTTTAAGTTGTTTACAAAGAATGTGGACTAATTTAATGTAGACTTTTTTTAATTAGTAGATACAGACAGTTTTCTATTCATCCGTACATGGCAAATTTACTTTTCGTTTCCATTAAAAAACATGTATAAATGGAACTTTTGAAACTAAATCCACTTCAAGTGCAGTGTGCTCTCCAGCTTCTTCCAAACCACTGAGCAGTAGACAGGGTATATCACAAACATAACGATAAATACACACATATGTACAGACGTACTGTAAGAGTCTACTAGTTAACAAAAACTGTAGTAAATCTGTTTGTAAAGGAAAATATTCTTTTTGTAAAGAAAGTAACAATCCCCTCACTTATTTATCTTCTAAACTGAGATTTTCACATACCACCTTTGCTTAAACTCTGTAAGGTACATCTGCTGGGGCCCTAGATATCAAACAGAAAATTGAAGCCTGATTTAACACTGGGAAAAAAGACCACTGCCCTGGTGGGTGCTCAGGCCAGGCATATGCATTAGGGCGGCAGAGGAGAGGGACTAGATCCTGAAGCCCGGTGTGGGCCAGCTCAGTGTGGACCAGGCAATCCCACCTGAAAACGGAGGTCAGGAACTTTGACACCTGTTGGTGTGCAAAGGATGCTAATGTGTAAGAGTGCTCGTGTCAAAATACAGAGGCAACAGAAAAGTCATCCTGTAAGACACACATGGAGCCTAATATCCAAACTAGGAAAATCAGTGACTCACAACTACATATACTTACCTGTTACATTGACCTTGACCTCCAGGTGCCTTTCAGTAGACAGAGGAAGGGAAGACCGCTTGGTAACTACTCCACTTTTCACGGTTTTGGGAATTACAGCAGATTCGCTGCTAGAGTTACGGTGACGCGAAGGAGTAACTTTAGTTTGCTTCTTAGTATCACTGGGGGTGTGGAGAAAATCATGCACTAACAGCAGCCAGTCAAATATGAGAAACACACGGAGATTGTTGAGAACTACTGTGAAACAGGAGGAATCCTTTGTAGACCTACAAGAAGGAAGATCATAAAAATAAAATAGGAAAAGAGAAATATGATATTTCATTAACTTGCAAATATGTGACTCAATTGGGGCAGGTGGTACTCCAGCATTTTCTAAACTGAACTTTGAGTATCAATAAACTCTGAATCCAGGTTTAATAAAATATTCAGTGTATGTTTTCAGAAGTCAATCAGATTCTTCAACAAAAAGGAATACGCTGTAAGAAAGCAATAGAGTGCATGTCATCCAGCAGTTCCTAACCAGGGGTGATTCTGTCCCCTGGAGACATTTTTGCCACAACTGAAGGGGTTCCTACAGGCATCTAGGCATCTGGTGGGCAGAAGTCAGGGACGAGGCTAAACATCCCACAACGTACAGGAGAGGCTCCACAACACGGAATGTTCTAACCCACAATGTCACCAGCGCTGAGGCTGAGAAATGTCGGTGTAGTAGGAAGAGCACAGGCTTAAATCTTGTCAATTATAAGCTGTGTTATCTTGGGTAAGCCACCTACCTTCTCTGAGCCTGCTTCCCCACTTATAAAATGAGAAATAATAACACTGTAAGAGATAAAGCACCGGGCACATAACAGGTTCGAAAAATATCAGTTCCCTTCCCTACAGGCTGTTTCTAGAAAATCAATGAGGCACTCTTTCTTTGATGTCTAGGATCACTTCTTTATAAACATCCAATTTACATACTAGTATGAAACGGTTCTTCTAGCTGGAACCGGCCTGAAAGCCCAGATCTTTTAGCCAAAGAGGGCAGACCAATAAAATGACATTTACTGTGGGTGTAACCCCAAGCGCCCTAGAAGTAGAGATGCGGGAGAAGGGGGGAGAGTATTAGTTTTTTTGCCCTCATTACCCCAAATTCTATATTTGAGGTGAAGTACAGAATTATAGTCCAAGGAGGACTCTCAGGCCTGGCCTCAAACCATGGTGTGGTCAGGGGCTTATCCAGGCCCTGTTAGTATACCAGTAGGCAGAGATGGGTAAGATAGAAGAAAGATGGGCTAGGGACACCCCTATAGAGTTTTCTGGGTAGAACTTTGTTCTATGAGCCCAAAATCGCTTCTGGGGCTCTGCTTCACATACCTGCTTCCCAGTCCTAAAAGGGGCTTCTATTCAGGAAAAGCTGATTTGGAGATATTTTTAAGGCTGGCTTCTCTAGGCTCTTATTTCTCCTAAACCTGGCTCACTGCCTCTAGAAAAAGGGCACAATGCTGCATGTCTCCTTCATACAGACACAGCATTTTTCACAGAAACACTCTACCCTTTTGTAATAGAGAAAAAATGTTGCCCTCAGTAAAATTTTTCCACCCCATTTTGAACATAGACCGTCAGAGCTATGAACTAACTGGAAAGTCAAAGTGTGTCTGATCCCTTTTCTGGAAAATATTTCAAGCCTTTAAACACTGTGAAGTGATTTATATTTGACACACAAATTCCCAACAGAAGAGCAATTCTTCTTGAGACACAGAAGGCGTTCAAAAGTTCCAATCAAGAGAACATTTTAACCCTCTCACTAACAATGGTATTTCTGTTAGCAAGAGCCAAGGTGTAGGACTTTATTATTAGCCTCCAAGAAATTATATACCTTTAGTATATATTAATATTTTAAGGCTCCTTCTACATTAAAAATATGATAAGTGGGACAACTAGATGACATTTAGGAAGCCAGATCAACAACAAAGCAAACCCAAAAAGAAATTGTTTCTGCAGACAGGCCAAAGAGCAATACATGCAAGCCTCCTGTTCAAATAAACATCATCTTCAAACAAAGGAACTGCAAATCACAACCAGCTTATCATCTGACTACAGTCAGGCCAATCACTAAAATGTGGTAGGCCTGACAACCGTTAGAAAAGACATGGGATTTGAAATCAGAGGCCCAAGTCTGAGTTCTGACTACTTCACTCACTGGCTGTGTGATCTCAGAAGAGTTATTTAACCCCCTCCAAGCTTCTATATTGGTATCCGTAAAACAGGGAAGAAGTCACCCACTGGACAGACTTGTGAGAATTAAGTTAAAGGTGGGTAAAGTGCCTGGCCCATGGTACGGCTCAGTAAGAGGCAACTAGCATTCCTATTACTGAACTTTTTTAAAGTTCATGCAAAAGTTTGAATATCTGCTTTGCTAGACTTCCTAAAGGCATATGGAGATCACGACCCCTCCCTAAAAAAAAACTCAACCCCGAGGAATTCACTGAACAGCACCAATGAAATGTCAGACATATTTAAACATACAAATGTAAGAACAATCTTGATAATTTTTTTTTTTCCTTTTTTGCCTGACCAAGAAGTTTTTCCCAGCCTTCTTACTTACTGGTTTATATTTACAACTTATCTGATAACATTAAGCACTAAGAGAATGAAACCGACATTCAGTTCCAAAGGTCTCCTTTTGAATCTCTATCGATCAGACCTAAATTTTTCAGTTTTCCAGTCTAAGCCCACCTAGTCATAAAATCTTACAGTAGTGTGTCATAAAATAACACAAGCTACATCAGGAATCATCAAAACAGCTCCCCTCTGTCCCAAGCAGTATGCCAGAATATCTTAAGTATTACCTCCACCCTATGCATGAGGTGGATGAGGTGGGTACAGTTATTCTTTCCTATTTTATAGAAGATGAAAATGCAGCTGAAAGAGATTAAGGAACTTGTCCTTGGATGCATTACTAGAAAGTGGTAGATCGAGGTTTGAGCCCAGCTCTATACGATCCCCAAACATGTGCTCTTTTTACACACAACACTGCCTCCCATAATACCAGGAAGAAAAACATAATCTAGTTCAAAGAGGCTAAAGCTCTTTTTACATGGAGAAGTCAGTCATTAAGACTTGCATAGACAAATCAATAATGCAAGTCAAAACCACTTTCCCTTCTACTACTTCTATAGACCAAAAGACTTTTATTTTCCCCTTACATAAGCACAATTTCTTCCTTCCCCAAGTCACTTTACATACTAAAACAGTCTACAGCTGGTTAATTTTAAGAATCTGGTTTAATTCTAAACAACTTTATTTTTAAGGCAACAGAGACATCTTTTGGCCAATAAATGAAACTGCATGGTTACAGGAATACTAATATACAGTATGCTGCACTGATAAGCCATTATCTATTTATCTTCTCACTGATTCCTTGCTCCTTTGATGTTCTAAAGCCGACGCGTGGTCTTGGCCCAATGTCCACAGAAGGAAATGTCTTGATAAAGAAAGGCAAAGTCAGGGTCTGGATCTCCTACCTGAAATGCAGTTCGATCTGAATGGATCCTTGGGTAGTGCTGCTGTTCTTAGAGGGCTGAAAGATACAGGTGAATACGTTTGTCATGCCAGGACTGGTCTTCTGCCCAGCATAGCGGGTGTCAAAAGCCATCATGGAATGGGAAACCAAGTTAACGGACTTTGTTTGGTTGGAAAAGCTCTCATAGAGCAGTTTACATTTCTTGAAGTCAAATCTAAGGGAGAAAGCAGACAAGTTGTTGAACGCTTCCATTTTACAAAATTATGTACATTTAAGATAAAAGAACAAAATCATAAATATGCCTAAGTTCTATGAAGAAGAATAACTTTCACTCTGAGATTTGTCACTGATTTTAACAGTGCCCACAAAATGGATTTAGTGTCACTTTGCCTTGTATCTCACTTTCCATTTCCAAGGAGATGCTCTTGTCCGTAGGAACTTCGTGAGGAAAAACAATACCACGTATTTATTATATACTTGGTTCACTAGCATTCTCATTTCTCACCTAAGTTTAGTAAGACTATATATTTGTAATAATCCCCAAGGGATAATGAGGGTCCCTTTAGTCCTTCATCTGTCAACTCCTAGCCTGCGTGGAGGATTCTCTCTCCAGAATCTGCTGAATTTTTACATGAGACCACTGAAGTTTACTGGGAACTGCCACAACAAATAATACTTTTCATACAGAGAAATAATGCAGCTGATGCATCAACAGAAAATGCATCTGGAACTGCCACTGTTTTAATAACAGAGAAAGCTGCAGTGGGCAATCCATACAGAATTACTCCACATTGGAAAAAAAACTAAGGGCATAACCAGTCATCAGAAAAAACTGCTGGCTCACAAGATAATCAATCTGGGACCCCAGCTCCACCATACCATGTTCTGATCAGCTGAATTAGATACGGGCCTGAATGAATTTTTAAGGGAAATACAAAATAGAAGATAGAGTGCTTCCATGGAAAAATTACTAGACTTGAAGTCCTGTTTTCATATACTGAACCACTTTTCCAGCCATATGATTGATCTTACACTAGTCAAAAACTCTATCTGGAAAACAGGAGTAATATCTGCTCAACTTTACATGGCTGTCAAGAGATGAAAATGAAAAGATTATCAAGTGTGAAAATACAATGCACTCTTGAGTGTTTTATACCAGTAATCGCAAATTCCTGGCCTACACTAACCAAGAAAATGACATAAATTAGTGAACTGCTGGGTAAGCACATGCCTTATCTAAAGGCTGCCCAAGTTGTCACTCAGTTTCCAGATGCTTCCAATTGAGAACACGGGCCCAGTATTGCCAAAGCTTCTAATTTTTCAAAAGCTGAAATCCAAACTTTTTATGTGCAATTCCCCAGTTTTCAAATGTTGGCCAGTTAGTCAGTCATCACTGCTGCTCCAGATAGCTCTGGGGCTCCCCCCATGCAGACACACAGCAAAACTACTTCCTGACTCCTTTGCGCTCCTGTGGGACCATGTTCTAGCCCCACGGGGTTTACCAGGGATTCCACTGCCATTCAAGACCACTCCAGGGCTACTGTTTTTCTTGCTGGCACAGCAGGCTGCTGTCAGTCAGAGTAACTAGAGTGAGCAGAGCAGCCCAAGACCCATAACAGACATGAAACACGAGGAGAAAAAACATCGTCACTGTTCTAAGTCACTGGTATTTTGGAGTGCCTGTTACTACAGCCTAACCTCAGCTATCTTGACTGATAGAGACTGATGAATTTAACCTTTTAAAAAGCACTGTGCAGACCAACAAAAAGCATCTTGCAGGCAGACCACATTTAGCTGTGAACCACCACTCTGCAACCTCTGTTCTATGTCAGAGCACAATGTGTGCATTATTTGTATCACCATTACTAACAGTAAAACAGTATAATTAAAGCCATACCTGGCTAAGGACCCAGCACCTTCTTTTCCTTTTGGATCTTTCAGCTCCAGACTTACATTTACCATATCAATGAGGAAACACATGCACGTGTACACTTCTCCGCTCAGAACAGTCTGGAAAAGGAAAAAGCTGATCAATTCATAGTCGATGCCAATCTAAAAATGGGGTCAATGTCATGAAGTCTAATTTACTTGTGGTTCCATCTTCTTTCCCCAGGTGACTTCGAGGAACAGATACACAGGATGACCATCAGCTGAGACCATGAGAGTTACTGAAGAACCTAACATCACACTCACATGAATCCTTGGGTCTTGTAAATCATAAGGCCGCATGAATTCCTCTATGGGCTCTCCAAGGTTGTTCTCCAATAAACCCCGGATCAGCTTGTATTTGTACAAATCCAGAGAGCAGTGGACTGAGGAGAGATTGCCATGGATAGATATATCTGGCACAGTATGACTTATTTCTCTATTAAAAAAGAAAAAAGGTCACTTTCACAAACAAATCACTAACTTAATGTTGATATAGCTCACACCCAAATATAAGTGCTAACATGTACCCACCTACATTATCAACCAATTAATTTCTAACTTCCAATGACAAAAATTTCATGTGGGTCCACATGAAGCAAGTTAGTAGTATAACTGAGTGTCATGCTTCAGCTACAAAAGGCCACTTTTCTCCCAAAATATACATTTAGAAAGTCCCCAAGTCTAACATGAGTTAACTAAGTAATCTGTTAATAAAGAAAAATCTCATGAGACTCAGAAATAGTTTAAACATTATAGCTGGGAAAGCAATAAAAAAAAAAAGATGACAAAACAGAAGGGAAACACACTCACAGGTACAAAGAACAGAGGCGTGGGGGCTGGGGCAAACACAGGTGAAGGGGGTAAAGTGGTACAAACCTCCAGCTATAAAACAAACAAGTCATGGGGATATACGATACAGCAGGGGTCCCCAACCCCTGGGCCACAGACCGGTACCGGTCCACGGCCTGTTAGGAACCGGGCTGCACAGCAGGAGGTGAGCGGTGGGCGAGCGAGCGAAGCTTCATCTGCATTTACAGCCGCTCCCCATCGCTCGCATTACCACCTGAGCGCCACCTCCTGTCACATCAGCTGCGGCATTAGGTTCTCACAGGAGCATGAACCCTACTGTGAACTGTGCACGCGAGGGATCTAGGTTGCGCGCTCCTTATGAGAATCTAAAATGGACAACCTGGAAGAAACGGACAAATTTTTAGAAAGGTATAACCTTCCAAGACTGAACCAGGAAGAAATAGAAAATATGAACAGATCAATCACAAGCACTGAAATTGAAACTGTGATTAAAAATCTTCCAACAAACCAAAGCCCAGGACCAGATGGCTTCAC
The DNA here is from genome assembly GCF_028021215.1 of Eschrichtius robustus. Taxonomy (NCBI): domain Eukaryota; kingdom Metazoa; phylum Chordata; class Mammalia; order Artiodactyla; family Eschrichtiidae; genus Eschrichtius; species Eschrichtius robustus. Next base: position 9,765,649 of record NC_090826.1, on the reverse strand, counting down.
AGGCGAATTCTATCAAACATTTAGAGAAGAGCTAACACCCATCCTTCTCAAATTCTTCCAAAAAATTGCAGGGGAAGGAACACTCCCAAACTCATTCTATGAGGCCACCATCACGCTGATACCAAAACCAGAAAAAGATATTACAAAAAAAGATAATTACAGACCAATATCACTGCTGAATATAGATGCAAAAATCCTCAACAAAATACTAGCAAAGAGAATCCAACAAAACATTAAAAGGATCATACACTATGATCAAGTGGGATTTATCCCAGGGATGCAAGGATTCTTAAATATACACAAATCAATCAATGTGATACACCATGCTAACAAATTGAAGAATAAAAACCATATGATCATCTCAATAGATGCAGAGAAAGCTTTCGACAAAATTCAACACCAATTTATGATAAAAACTCTCCAGAAAGTGAGCACAGAGGGAACCTACCTCAACATAATAAAGGCCATATACGACAAACCCACAGCAAACATCATTCTCAATGGTGAAAAACTGAAAGCATTTCCTCTAAGACCAGGAACAAGACAAGGATGTCCACTCTCACCACTATTATTCAACATAGTTTTGGAAGTCCTAGCCACGGCAGTCAGAGAAGAAAAAGAAATCAGAAAAGAACAAGTAGGACTGTCACTGTTTGCAGATGACATGATACTATACATAGAGAATCCTAAAGATGCCACCAGAAAACTACCAGAGCTAATCAATGAATTTGGTAAAGTTGCAGGATACAAAATTAATGCACAGAAATCTCTTGCATTCCTATACACTAATGATGAAAAATCTGAAAGAGAAATTAAGGAAACACTCCCATTTACCACTGCAACAAAAAGAATAAAATACCTAGGAATAAACCTACCTAATGAGACAAAAGACCTGTATGCAGAAAACTGTAAGACACTGATGAAAGAAATTAAAGATGATACCAACAGATGGAGAGATATACCATGTTCTTGGACTGGAAGAATCAATATTGTGAAAATGAATATACTACCCAAAGCAATCTACAGATTCAGTGCAATCCCTATCAAATTACCAATGGCATTTTTTACAGAACTAGAACAAAAAATCTTAAAATTTGTATGGAGACACAAAAGACCCCGAATAGCCAAAGCAGTCTTGAGGGGAAAAAACGGAGCTGGAGGAATCAGACTCCCCGACTTCAGACTATACCACAAAGCTACAGTAATCAAGACAATATGGTACTGGCACAAAAAGAGAAATATAGATCAATGGAACAGGACAGAAAGCCCAGAGATAAACCCACGCACCTGTGGTCAACTAACCTATGACAAAGAAGGCCAGGATATACAATGGAGAAAAGACAGTCTCTTCAATAAGCGGTGCTGGGAAAACTGGACAGCTACATGTAAAAGAATGAAATTAGAACACTCCCTAACACCATACACAAAAATAGACTCAAAATGGATTAGAGACCTAAACGTAAGACTGGACACTATAAAACTCTTAGAGGAAAACATAGGCAGAACACTCTGACATAAATCACAGCAAGATCTTTTTTGATCCACCTCCTAGAGTAATGGAAATAAAAACAACAATAAACAAATGGGACTTAATGAAACTTAAAAGCTTTTGCACAGCAAAGGAAACCATAAACAAGAAGAAAAGACAACCCTCAGAATGGGAGAAAATATCTGCAAACAAGTCAGTGAACAAAGGATTAATCTCCAAAATATATAAACAGTTCATGCACCTCAGTATTAAAGAAACAAACAACCCAATCCAAAAATGGGCAGAAGACCCAAAGAGACATTTCTCCAAAGAAGACATACAGATGGCCAAGAAGCACATGGAAAGATGCTCAACATCACTAATTATTAGAGAAATGCAAATCAAAACTACAATAAGGGATAACCTCACACCAGTTAGGATGGGCATCATCAAAATCTACAAACAACAAATGCTGGAGAGGGTGTGGAGAAAAGGGAACCCTCTTGCACTGTTGGTGGGGATGTAAATCGATACAGCCACTATGGAGAACAGTATGGAGGTTCCTTAAAAAACTAAAAATAGAATTACCATATGACCCAGCAATCCCACTACTGGGCATATACCCAGAGAAAACCGTAATTCAAAAAGACACATGCACCCCAATGTCCACTGCAGCACTATTTACAATAGCCAGGTCATGGAAGCAACCTAAATGCCCATCGACAGACGAATGGATAAAGAAGATGTGGCACATATATACAATGGAATATTACTCAGCCATAAAAAGGAACGAAATTGGGACATTTGTAGAGACGTGGAGGGATCCAGAGACTGTCATACAGAGTGAAGTAAGTCAGAAAGAGAAAAACAAATATCGTATATTAACGCATATATGTGGAACCTAGAAAAATTGTACAGATGAACCAGTTTGCAGGGCAGAAGTTGAGACACAGATGTAGAGAACAAACGTATGGACACCAAGTGGGGAAAGTGGCAGTGGGGGAGGTGGTGTGGTGAACTGGGAGATTGGGATTGACATGTATACACTGATATGTATAAAATGGATAACTAATAAGGACCTGCTGTATAAAAAAATAAATAAAATAAAATTCAAAAAAAAGAATCTAATGCCTGATGACCTGAGGTGGAGCTGAGGCGGTGATGCTAGCGCTGGGGAGCGGCTGCAAGTACAGATTATCATTAGCAGAGAGGTTTGACTGCACAGAGACCATAATAAATCAACCGCTTGCAGACTCATATCAAAACCCTACCAGTGAGTGGCAACTGAAAACAAGCTCAGGGCTCCCACTGATTCTGCATTATGGTGAGTTGTATAATTATTTCATTATATATTCCAAGGTAATAATAATAGAAATAAAGTGCACAATAAATGTAATGCACTTGAATCATCCCAAAACTGCCCCCTACCCCAGTCCGTGGAAGAACTGTCTTCCACGAAACTGGTCCCTGGTGCCAAAAAGGTTGGGGACTGCTGCTATACAGCATGAGGAATACGGTCAGTAACACTATAATAACTTTGTATGGAAACAGATGGTTACTACGCTCATAGTGATGATCATTTCATAATGTGTGCAAATGTCTGATCACGATGTAGTATACCTGAAATTAACATAATATTGTACAACAACTATATTTTGATGAAAAAGAAAAGGTGACAAGCTCTTTATCCATTTAGTGACAACTAAAGGCAGAACCAGTGTTTCATAATGAGCCCAGACGGGACATTAGGATAAAACCTGAATCAGTCACTCATTTCAGCTGAGATGGGCAGGAGTGAAGTTGAAAATGCCTGGGTGGGGGGAAGATACCTCATCCCAACACTGAAGAGCTTTTTCTCTACCCTCCTAGAGGTGAAGTGGGCATCGTGGATCCTGCAGACACTATGCTCTGAGTATATAAAGTAGAGGGTTAGGATTTGAAGTGGAAGAGGAATACAAAAAACTACTTTGTCTATGGAGAAAAACCTACATATAAGGTGAAAAAAGACTAGTCACGCACGCAATCAACAAAGAAAAGCTGGAAAGGATTACCAAGAACCTCTGGGTTCCCATGTCTGTGGTGTGAGAAGCTGATAGAATACCTTGTGTTCAGTCATCACCTTCTATCTGGGCTAACAGTATAATTATCTGCACATAAGCACTGACGGAAGTGGGTAAAGTTTAGATAAACAGAGTAGTAAAGCACATTTTTTTTTGGAAAGCATTACTTGAAAAGAAAACAAAGTGTTTGATTTCTAAATAATGAAGCTCCTCTTAAGACTTCTAGGCCAGTAAAATAAAATACAGCCCATGCCAACCATAACTGAAAGCCAGCCAGGGAGCACTTGAATAACAAGTAAGAATGAAACACAAAAATCTCAGTGAGAGCGGCTAAACTGTATCATTAATCCAGAGAGAAACAAAACAGTGATATTAAATGACTTGCCGAAGCCCAGGACCTGCAAAGGGAGTAGCCAAAGAGGGATTAAAATCACACCCTGGAAAAGCAGTGACACTGCTTTTCAAAATGCTACAAATGAAAATCTCTTTCATTACTTTACAGCCATGCCTCATCTTTCCCTGAAGTTAAGAAGCAAATGTTGCTGCTTTCTCCAAAATTAACGCTCCAAACTGAAAGGCATCACACTCTGTAACCAGCTGTCCCAGTCCACGCACAGGGGCCAGGCGAGCGTAAGCGCCACCAGAGGACCTTTTTAATATACACCTGAGGCTAGGCCCTGAGAGCCAGGTTCTGCTGGTCTCAGGTAGGGTCGGGAATGTTTCTTTTCAGTAAGTTTCCCAGCCAGATATGGAACTAATGACAACTGAAGCCATGCTCTAAACTACAGATATTAAGCATCCTGTGTTTTGAAGCCAATTAAAAGGTAAATTAGAGTCAGTTCATCAGTTTTTATGTAGTACTTTCAGATGGCTTAATAGAGTGAAATGGGCAAAACAGCATCTAAACAATTATTCTCATTAAATGGAGCTCCAGGGTAAACAGCAATAGCAGGTCCAGAATCTACTGTATTTGGAACACAGAATCCAATGTCACTTCTTCCAAATACCTTCCCTGCCATCACTACCTCACTACTCCCATCAAAATCCATGCTAAATTCATGTCCCTTCCTCTTTGTTCCCAAGGCACCTACTACAATCCTACAACACAGTTTATAACACTGAATCAAACACTAAATTAGAATCATATACTTACCTTCCTATATCCCTCAACAAAATGTAAGCTCCACGACGGCAGAAGTTTTTTCTTCCATCACAGGAGCCCTCATGTCTAGCAGATAGTAAGGACTTGATAGACATTTGTTACACAGATGAAAAAATAAGTGAATACCTATGCCCTTCCAGACTTAATAGCACTGATTTCCAAGTTATTACAATTCTACCTACAACAGACAGTTATTTGAATATAAACCACTCACTTGTCCAAGTTTCTTTCCACCTGCAATTTCAGTCTACAAGGCTCAGTCAAGAGGCTTCCTCCTGTCTGTCGCACAAAATAGGAGGGGAAGATCAGGTCTCCACTACTGTCTTCCGAGGCCTTAGTATACTCTCGTGGGTGTCTCTCTGCAGCAAAGATGTCCATGTCTTGTAGATCGACGACAATGCAATCCAGCAGGCAGACGTGGTCTTCTACACAGACCCAAGGAAAGAGAGACAATGAAGAAAATGGGACCCGGAAAGGGCTGGCCCAGAACGAAACCAGAAAGCCAAAAAAAGTTCATTTTGTCTTTGGAAAATGTTTAGCACTGCCTGCGTCAGAAAGCTGGGTGACCAGAAGTCTCCACTCTGGCACCAAGACCTCCGTCCACAATGCTCTGCATGTTGGGCATCTCCTGCCCGCCACCTGCATGCAAGCACGTACTGTGCCACGTCCCCTCAGCGTCTCATTGCTGTCCCGAGACACTAACTGAGGCTAAACGGCTTCTGACGAAAAGTACTTAATATGCTCCCTCCCAAGGAGATCCCACAGGGGTCTCGTGTAGAGATAATGTTACCCAAAGGTTTACAAAATTTTCCAGCAGCAAAATTCTTTTTTCCAAACAAACATCACGTGTAACCATTTCCACCAGCACTGATCTAATCCAAACCACCTCCATTCTTGCCTAGACCACCATAAACTCCCCTCCAATATACCCATACAATTCCAGTCTGCCCTCACAAAACCATTCTGCTCACAAAATACCTCAGTAATCCTTAAAAAAATAAGTGGGACCAAAACATTCTCTTCTTTTATATACTTTGATGGCTTTGTTTAATGCAAAGTTCTTTCTGTGAAACTCCCCTAAATCCCTGTAAAGCCCTGCATAAGCCCACTGCCTACTTTTCCAACCTCATCTCAAGCCATTCTCTACCTTGCCCGTGAAGCCTCGGGCTCACTGGCCTTTGTTGCCCCCCACGTGCCAGGCTCTTTGCTGTCTGAACAGTCTTACCCACAGCATACCCTCCTCTCTCCTTCTCAACTGGGTCCTGTTCTTTCGCTTTACACCATTCTGTCTCTCCCATAACATTTATCTTAATCTGGCAATATTTAGATTAAGATTATCTTAATCTGTCAATATAAAGCTTATTTAATGGCTTTCTCATATCATTCACATGATGGCAGGAACTATGTCTAATAGCGAGTTACTATACAGGAGGACATAGCATGTTAATATATAGGAGAACAAAACATTGTTACCACCTGGATTAGGCAGGCACTAATTGAATTAGTTCTTGCCTTGTTACTGCATCGATAAATATGTGAAGTAGACAAAAGTGGAGCTGGTCTGGCAGAAGGGGAAAAGGGATGGGAACAAAGAAAGGGCTTCAGAGGTTTCCTACGGTTGTCATGGAATCCCAGGGATATACAGAAGCAGTTTGAAAACCACTACCTTAACCCAATCTTAATCACATATAGAATTCCAGAAACAAACAGCAAATCAGGAGGAGAAATATTGTCAGGAAAGAGATCTTTCTATAAAACATCCTAAATCACTTCTTATAGGCTTCTAAATATATGTAAAATTGGCCTTATTCCTAATCATCATTGTCACCAGGACAACAACAGCAACAGAAGACCTGTATTGAGTGGCCCTATGTGTGCACCCAGCCCCACCCCACCCTATGCTGTATGCATTTGTTACGCATATATAGACTGGTAGGCAATATCATGTAGGTTAAGACTGCAGGTTCTGGAGTCAGACTGCCTAAATTCATAGTCCAACTCTACCATTTACCATCTACATCTACAAAACTATGGTCAAGTTACCTAATCTCTCTAAGCCTCTGTCTCTTCATCTATAAAATGGGGATAAAAATAAAACTCTATATCATGAGGATAAAATGCAAAAACTGATGAAAGAATGTGCCACGTCTGGCACGTAGTAAGTGTTCAATACCCAGTCTTTTGCTGAGGACTACAATAATCTCCTTTAATCAGCAATGTAACCATAAACCACTTTGCTGTCACCTCTGGGACTACAAGGTACTACAAGGAGTTAACCATTCCTTGCATCTATCTAACAAAAGAGGTTCGGCAGCCTCCCTCAGCTAGCGTCCCACATTTCTCAAAGTCCAACCATACTGGACTGATTTTCATCCACTGATTTTTGGGGCTAATCATATTCTGCTTCCCACACTCCTTGGAGCAACACCTCACTTATCCAATCCATCACCCATCCAGAAAACCAAAAGGCCAAAATTAGGCTTGCATCTGGAATGGTTAATTGTCAAATTCTAGAGAAGAGCCCAATAACTGGGTGGTTCATGTCTTTCAAAAACTGTCACTCAGGGCTTCCCTGGTGGCGCAGTGGTTGAGAGTCTGCCTGCCAATGCAGGGTACACGGGTTCCAGCCCTGGTCTGGGAAGATCCCACATGCCACAGAGCAACTGGGCCCGTGAGCCACAACTACTGAGCCTGCGCGTCTGGAGCCTGTGCTCCGCAACAAGAGAGGCCACGATAGTGAGAGGCCCGCGCACCGCAATGGGGAGTGGCCCCCGCTTGCCGCAACTGGAGAAAGCCCTCGCACAGAAATGAAGACCCAACACAGCCATAAATAAATTAATTAATTAATTAAAAATAATAATAATAATAAACTGCTGGCCCAACTCAACAATGGGTCATAAAATCAATTAAAAAAAAAAAAAACTGTCACTCACAGTATTTCTTCTGTTACCTAATTCACACTAATATTTTTTTCAGAGTTCTTTTTTCTTTTTCTAGAATTAAATAGTGACTTGCAGGGACAGTGTCAGGACAGTGACTTGCAAGGATGTGTCTAAGGATGCGGGAACTGTTCTAGTTATACTCACCATCTGGTGGCAACTGTTTTGACATATAAGTCCTAACAGACAATCTAAATCTCTTTATTTACACTGTCTTACCAATTTAACCCTACTCTAGAAGCCACCCAATGTTAAATCTACATCCTAACGTTCTTAAGCCTTCTAAATCAATATCAAAATCGTATTATCACTAAAGACATGCTACCACTTTGTGGGCATCTGCTGGTACAGGATGCATCCCCCCCTTAGGTTCCTCCAACGGTCTCATGCATTTGCCCACCTTCATCATGCAGCTCCTCTCTCCTCTTTTACCTGGACTCCTGGAAACCTGACCAACAGCGGGTGTGGCTTGCTGCCCTTGCTGCTTGGTCGAAGTACTTGGCACAAACTCGCTCTTCAGGCTGCCTAGACTCATTCCAACAGGAGGCATCATGAACAGCCCCTCGGGATGGGTCCCTTTCAGGTCCTCCATGCTTGTCACTTTCCTCACACTGTGTTTGGGAGTACCAGTTGGAGAAGCTGAAGGCACAGACTCCTGGGAAGAAACAGAAGAAAACTAGAAGGCAGGAATGGGGGTGCCTGTACCTACTATCCTGGAAGTCCCATCCCAGTCCCTGGACTCTTCAAAGACTCTATACCACTTGGTACCTCCCAAGCCCCCCAGATCCCATAAACAAAACGGTCACAGGGTCATGATACTTTCTGCCACATGTGATTATTTGCAGAGATATTACATATAACTCAGTACCTGTTGAAAACTATAGCAGTTTTGCAGGAACATATTTGATCTTTCGGCTTAAGAGCAAATGCCAAGATACTAATCACCGGTGGTTTAATCTAGGTCAAATACAACAAAAGCAAATCTCTCAGCCATATGATACATTGCTGCTTTGCTGGAGGGGAGGTACTTATTGCTCTAAGAAAATGCATCTAACAGCAATACGGAATAAAGCCATTGTAATGTGTTTGTACTTTCCAGAAGTCTCCCCTCCTGTGTTTATTACATTTCTCATCTAAGTAACTGCAAATGAAAACAAAATGGAAAATATAGGTACGCCATTCATATTATGTTTCTGCTCAAGGGCATAAAAATTAAGGGCAAATACAGAGTAAAATTAATTCTGTAATTCTACTGAAAATAATATACGCTTTTCTTACACACTTAGTACCTTCAGTTAATTGCTAACGGGGTAAATCTTTTTCAGCAGAATGGTTCAATAATTGACGTTTAAACTTCCCATGGTTCCTTCCCCCAAGCCTCAGAGCTACATATCCAAATGGCTTCTGCAGGGTCGGTTTGTTCTCATCTCTCCCTTCTCACCAACAAGCTGGAAGGAGGGGAAGAATTGTTTTCCTTCCAGTACTGCTTTATATGTGCATTCCTCTCAGCATTTGAAAACGAGGTGATTAATACTGTTTGCCTTCACAGTTATCTTGAGTAGTAATTACATGTAACAGTGAAAGTTCTTATTTTTTGCAATTCTTTTTTGCAAGGCAAATTACTAGGTAAATGCTATTATTTAAGCATTTCGACATTAAAAACCTTCCCTCTTGCTTAGTTTATTTAAACTCTAGAGAGTATTTGTTGCTCTTTCATTTGATTCATCTCTCCATCCTCTCTGAGTGGGTTTAAATAAATCAGTGGCTTGAGGAGATTAACTCAAAGCTTTTGAAAGACTTAGAAATTATGGTTTAAGCACAATCTATGGTTGAGAAAAACGAAAGGAAAAACATATGTAAAAAATTCAAACCTGCGCTCATTAAGACATGGATTTATGTAAAACAATTCCAAACACACGGGAGTCGTAGAACTCAAAGGCAAATAACCCCTCTGCAAGCTTTGATTTCAGGACTATTTCCTGTCCTTTAACCACTGGAATGCATACTAGACAAACCTCACACGTGCAAATGCATTAAAGGGCAAATGTAAAGCGATTTTTGGAGAAGAAAGTCACTACTCACTTCACACAGGCCTAGATCAGTGGAACTTGACCGTACATGTGGAGAGGTAAGTTTCACAGATAAGTTTATCTGATTACAAATACTTTAACAAGCGACACACTCCAAGCAGCCCTTATGGAATTCTACAGAACAACCACTGGTATGTAACAAGATAAAGTTTTTCTAGGATTTAAGGAAATAAAATAAGGTCACCAAGAAAGTACTACCTAGGGCTTTAAAAAGAAAAAAAAAAAAGAAATTCCTTTTAATGATCCTTAACAAGGGCTTCTCTACACAGGAGGGAAGTGCTTTGCCAAAGCAGAGGGAAAAGTGATAAGCAGGCTTTGCCAAGTAATGAAATATTTTAAAGAGTTGTTTTTTAAAATTTTCTTTTTTAAGAATATGAATGTGAATTGACTGCTGAATCCCATAAGGTTTTTTCGAATAACCAGGAGGCAAAAAAGCATATTATACCTTGAAGAAAAAGCGATCCTTGTATGCAATGCCACTGAAAATCAAATCCTCAAAAACAAATACAGGGAAATTTTTTCATTAAAATGCTACACAAACTACGTGCTATTATTTGGCATACTTAACAAAATAGAAACCATTTTGCAAAAATTTCTTGAAATATTTTGGCAATTCTTCTTTAGAAGCTAAATTCAGACTCAGCTCATTAAGCTCATATATAGATATATCTGACATAAAAAATAAGTCCTTTATCTTTTCAGGAAGGGGAGAGAAACAAAAATGGTATTATTGAACTTGATCACCCATTCTAGCTCTAACGGATCTCTTCCTAAAGATTTAGGCCTCAAAACAAAGATTTACCACAAACAAGTATATTCCAAAGAACTAACTAAAGGCTGAAAAGACAGTTCCCAAGAAGATTTCAGCTCTCCCTTGGGCAGTAAGGGCAGCAGAGGTGGAACAGATAAGGCAGTACCCTGAGGTGTCAGCGGGAACAACATTCATGTGTAAACACCAGCTCTGACACATTTGTTTAATATCTAGTCATGTTAATTATAAACACCTCATAGTAAGGAAAAGTAACAAATTTTAGAAGCCGTTACAAATCTTTCTTTTTATAAATGGATCTTTCTTTTATTTTCTTTAAGACTTAAGTCAGTAAACAGCAAAATGCTTATCACTCAAATATGAAAAGAGATCTTCATTAAGACCAAGGTTACTAGTTCTCTACTAGGCCTACTGTGAAAGGCCAATGGTGATTTGTTTTATTTTTACTGTCTTAAAAAAAATACATAAGTGGAACCCTATTTCTCACTCTGGCAGGAAGGCCTATTGTTGCAACAGGAGGGCTTCTGACCACAAGGTGAACAAGCACGTTCTCAGCCATCAGCTGCCTGAAGATGGGGCGTGAAGATGAGCAAACCTGGTGGCGCTCTTCCTTCTGCGTTGCTAATCACTGCTGTTCTGGTTTCACCGTGTGCTCTGATCGCTAAATCTGGTTCGTCTAAGCGGCTGTAGTGAGGTGATATAAGGACAACCTGCCCTCTAACCATCATTCAAACACCCCCACTCCGGGTCCTGAGCTCCGGGTTATGACACATGAACACGGTTCCTGTGGTTCTCACTGGCTCGTCTTCACTCTCCTCCTCACTCCACCCATTCCCACTCAAAGAATCAAATATTTTTGGTTCAGGGTGTTTAGGTTAGAAGTAGTGAATAAATGGCTAAGTGAAAAGGGAAACAAATGAAGAAAACTATAGACATAGTAATTTGAAAATAGTAACAGTATCTGAGTTTAGGCATTACCAACAAATACAGTCTTCCTATTACTTTCTGACCCGAGTTGAGCTCCTTGGCAAAGGCCTGGCAAGACTAGCACCCTAGTCACTCTCTTCCGTTTTCTTTTCTTCCTACACCTAGAGAGGCGAATAGTACCTTTTCTGTTCAAATTTGCATCTTTTCTCTAATAACCTCTGGAGTTCTTCCATCTAAGTTATTTTAATGAATTCACTGCCACATCCTTTAGAAAATTCAGAAGAGCTACAGCTATTTGGCAAAGACCAGTAAGACAGCAATAGCCTTTGCCAGTTTATTTTCCCCTACATAAACCTAATCCTAATACTGGGAGGTAAAATCATACCGTGGTTAAGAGCATGGAGTATTGAAAGCAGACACACCGAAGTCTAAGGTCCACACTGTACTCCTCACTAGATGTTTAATCCAAAAGAAATTACTTAACCTATCTAAGTCTCAATTTCTTTTTTTAAATTTATTTATTTTCTTTACTATTATTATCATTATTATTGTTTTGGCTGTTTCGGGTCTTAGTTGCAGCACGCGGGATCTTTCATCGTGGCACTAGGGCTTCTCTCTAGTTGTGGCGTGTAGGTTTTCTCTCTCTAGTTGTGGTGCCCGGGTTCCACTAGAAGGCGGATTCTTTACCACTGGACCACCAGGGAGGTCCCTAAGTCTCAATTTCTTTATCTGGAAAAATGGTGTTAACAGTACCTCTTAGGGGACTTCCCTGGTGGCGCAGTGGTTAAGAATCTGCCTGCCAATGCAGGGGACACAGGTTCGATCCCTGGTCCGGGAAGATCCCACATGCCGTGGAGCAACTAAGCCCGTGTGCCACAACTACTGAGCCTGCACTCTACAACTTGATCACCCATTCTGGCTCTAACTGATCTCTTCCTAAAGATTTAGGCCTCAAAACAAAGATTTACCACAAACAAATATATTCCAAAGAACTAACTAAAGGCTGAAAAGACAGTTCCCAAGAAGAATTCAGCTCTCCCTTGGGCAGTAAGGGCAGCAGAGGTGGAACAGATAGGCAGTACCCTGAGGTGTCAGCGGGAACCACAACTACTGAGCCCACATGCCACAACTACTAAAGCCCACACACCTAGAGCCTGTGCTCCGCAACAAGAGAAGCCACTGCAATGAGAAGGCTGTGCACCGCAACGAAGAGTAGCCCCCGCTCGCTGCAACTAGAGAAAGCCTGTGAGCAGCAACGAAGACCCAACGGAGCCATAAATAAATAAACAAACAAACAAACAAGCGAACAATACATCTTAGGTTGCTAATAAGGACAAGGTGAACAAATATGTAAGGAGCTTAGTACAGGCTGATGTATAATAGGCATTCAACAAACACTGGCTATCTGCATTGCTATAATAGTCAGTTGCGGTGGAAACCAGTGAAGTTTCATTAAAACACACACCTAGAGGGACTTCCCTGGTGGTCCAGTGGGTAAGACTCTGCGCTCCCACCACAGGGGGCCCAGATTCGAATCCCTGGTCAGGGAACTAGATCCTGCACGCATGCCGCAACTAAGAGTCCTCATGCCACAACTAAGAAGTCCGCATGCCGCAACTAAAGATCCTACATGCCGCAATGAAGATCCCACGTGCCACAACTAAAACCCAGTGCAGCCAAAATAAATAAATAAATATTAAAACACACATACACACACACACACACACCCCCCCTAGAACATAAGACAGTCTCTAATTCCAGCAAGTTACTCGTCTCCTCAACTGCAAAAATGGGTGGGACCACCTCCAAGATCCTATCAGTGCTAAGTCTGTGATTTACTAGGGTTTCCCGTTTTCATCATGTATTCTCAATGAGTCCTAGCTTTTCCAAATGTCAAATGAAAGCAGCAATCCTCATCCCAATTACCTCCAAACATGTTATAAGAAATAAGTGCTCATGTACTTTCAAACTGTAAAGCAGTATATACTCCATACGATTTAATTATTAAGGTATTTTTAAATGGCTTCAGATAAGCCTTGGGCCAAATCATGTCTTCTGAAAAAAGCCACATAGTATAAACAGTTGATTACTATGAGTTCAGCCTATGAGGAAAGCATTATAAAGATGGTTCTGTTGATTTGTTTGCTAAAATAAGTTCCGACATACAGTTAGTAAAAGTTGTAATTTACACTACCTCTGTGAAAGGTTAATTGAAATGTTAATAAAATGTCCAAAAAAATATTCTTCAAGCCGCATATACTACAAAGGTAACAGTGGTTAGGAATCTTCTTATGGCAGCATCTGAATTTTTCGATGGGCATTCCAATGCCAGGTGAACTGAGAAGGGAATGGGTGCTGACTGCTCACCTTATCTTGTAAGGTAAAGGTCCCAGGAATGCCAGCAAAGAGAAACTTGTTCTTGACTTTCAACTTCCCCAAATTCGCTACAATCAGATTATTTGATCTGGAACTCTCTGGGATAAGAAGAACAGGAGCACCAGCCTCAATATCCAGGAGAACCCGTGAACAGCGCTGGGCTTGATCTCTCACCTGAAAGAAGAAGGAAAATTGGATTATAGGTTCAATTAATTCCTTAATTTTATAATCAAATAACCTCAAGTTTCCAAAAGTTTCATGAATTTATAAATCTAAAACAACTAAAATCACACAGAATATACTCTTTGAACACCAAGGAGTTAAATTAGAAATCAGTAACAAGAAGATAATGTAAAACCCCCAGATATCTGGAAATTAGACTATACACTTCTAAATAACCCATGGGTCACAGAAGAAATCACAAGAGAAATTAAAAAAATATTTTGACCTTACTGAAAAAGAAAACACAGCACATTAAAATTCATGGAATGCACTTAAAAAGGTACTTAAAGAAAAATGTTTAGCATTAAATGCTTATTTTACATTAAAGATTTAAAATCAATAAAGCTTCCAGCTTAAGAAGGTAGAAAAGCAAAATAAACCTAAGTAAGGAGAAGGAAGACAATCATAAAGAGCAGAAACCAGTTATTTAGAAAACAGATGAACAACAGAGAAAAATCAATTAAACATTTATAGAACACTCTACCCAACAACCACTTTACATTCTTTTCAAGTGCACACGGCGTGCTTGTTAACAGTATGCATGGGCCTAACACAGGCCTCCACGAGTTGACTGAAAGTATAAAACTCTACCTATATTAATCAAGAAAAAAGGAAGGAAACAAAAATCACCACTATCAGGGAAGAGTCAGGGACATTGCTAGAGAACTTAAAAATACTAAAAAGATGTGGGAACCCATGAACAAGTTCACGCCAACAAATTGACAATTCAGACGAAGTAGACAGATAACTTAAAAACACACGCAAACTATCTAGAGCTAACATCATATACGTAACACCTGTGAAAGACAATGTTTTCCCTCTAAGATAAGGAACAAAGCATGGACACCCACTCTCACCACTTCTATTCAACATTGCAGTGGAAGTCCTAGTCCACACAAAAAGCTATACAGGTTGGAAAGGAAAAAAGAAAACTCTCTTATTCACAGACAACATAACCATCTATGTAGAAAACCCTAAAGAATCTAAAGGAACTACAGTAAGTAAGTTTAGCAAGATTGTAGGATATGAGGTCAACATGTCAGTATATGAGTCAATTATATTCCTCAAACTTTCAATAAACAAGTGTACATTGAAATTTTTAATTGATACAATTTACAATAGCATCAAAATTGTGAAACACCTAGGGATAAATTTAACAAAAGATGTGTAAGAACGGTATACCCAAAACTACGAAACACTGCTGAGAGAAACTGAAGATCTAATTAAATGGAGGGATATACCATACTCAAGGATCCGAAGACTCAATATTGTTAAGACGTCAATTCTCCAGATAACACGGATTCAAGGCAATCCCAATCAAATCCTAGCTGACTTTACTGTAGAAACAGATAAGCTGATTCTAAAATGTATAGAGAAAAACGAAGGACCTATAATAGCCAATACATCTTTGAAACAGAAGTTGGAGGACTTAAACTATCTGATTTAAAGACATATCATAAAGCAAGAGCAATCAAGACAGGGTGGTATACAATTAAATATAAACCAATGGAACAGAATAGAGAATAAGGAAATACACGCATACATTCTCAACAGAAGTGTCAAGGTAATTCAATGGGAAAAGAATAGTCTGAATATGTATACGGAAAAAAAACTCAACCCTTATTTCATAAAATACACAAAAATTGACTCAAAATGGAAGAGGTCTAAAATTATAACACTTCTAAAAGAGGAAGTAGGAGAAATTTTTTGCCACCTAGTGGTAAGCAGATTTCTTTCACAAAACACACAGCACTAACCTCTAAAAGAAAAAAATTGGACTTCATCAAAATGAAAGACTTCTGGGACTTCCCTGGTGGCGCAGTGGTTAAGAATCCGCCTGCCAACGCAGGGGACACGGGTTCGAGCCCTGGTCCGGGAAGATCCCACATGCCGCGGAGCAACTAAGCCCGTGCGCCACAACTACTGAGCCTGTGCTCGAGAGCCCGCGAGCCACAACTAAACTACTGAAGCCCGTGCGCCTAGAGCCCACGCTCTGCAACAAGAGAAGCCACTCCAGTGAGAAGCCCGTGCACCGCAACAAAGAGGAGCCCCCGCTCGCCGCAGCTAGAGAAAGCCCACGCGCAGCAAGGAACACCCAACACAGCCAAAACATAAATAAATTTAAAAAGAGAAATTAAAAAAAAAAAAAAGAAAAATGAAAGGCTCCTGCTTTCCAAAAAACAGTATTAAGAAACCGGGAAAAGGTCCAGTGGGTAAGGCTCCATGCTCCCAATGCACAGGGCCTGGGTTCTACCCCTGGCCGGGGAACTAGATCCCACACGCATGCCGCAATTAAGAGTCCGCATGCTGCAACTAAGACGCCCACATGCCACAACTAAAACAAAGATCCCGCATGCCACAACGAAGATCCCGCGTGCTACAACTAAGACCCAGCGCAGCCAAAAATTAAAAAAAAAAAAAAGAAAATGGGAAAATAACCTATAGGCTAGGAGAAAATATCTGTAATACCTATATCAAAAGTCTTATATCCAGAATATATATGGGAAGAAATAATGTCAATTCTACACAAACTATTCTGAAAATAGAATAGGGAACACTTCCCAATTCATACTACAAGGACAGCACTGACCAGTTACCAAAACCAGAAAAAAGGCATTCTTTCCTTTTCAAGAAAAGAAAACGACAAACTAATATCCCTCAGGAGCACAGATACAAAATCCATAAGATATTGGAGCAAATCAAGAAAACTATAAAAGCATCCACAGACAATAAGGAAACGAATGAACATGGCTGTATTCCGTTGTAATAGCAAGTTGGCCAGTGGCTACCAGGATGCAGGGATTAGGGCTGGGAGAAAATTAGCAAAGGGACACAAGCAAATTTAATGCCCTTTTTATAAAGGTCAAACAAGCAAAACAAAAGATACTGTATACAAAGTTTTCTTTTCATTTTAAAGGGACTAGTCGACCCAAAAATCAGGAGAGGGGTTACCTGAGGCATTAACAGAATGAGATAGGGAAGGACCACATGCAACAGTCTTAGTAATGTTTTAATTTTTATTTTGGTGGTGGGTTCATAGATGTTCCTTCTATTATCACACTTTGTAATTTATATACATGCTACAGATATTCTTTATATGTATCAAATACCAAATTGTTTTTTTTAAGTTTCTAAAGAGAGAAAAAAAAGGTTACATACTCCGTAATTATAACCATGGAAACAGGTATAGGGAAAAAAGATGAACATAAAACATACCTATGGTGCTAGAAAACTGATAAAGATATTTTTTCCAGATTCCCTATAATTTGATTGTACTTTTATATTGAAAAACAAACACCTTCTCTACAACATACACAGGAAACCAGTAACATTGGTTGTTGCCAAGGACAGAAATTGGGTGGCTGAGGAAAAGTAATTGAGAAAGAGACCCTTCTCCAAATGTCCTTTTTGACTTTGATTCTGTACTAAAACGATATACAACATATTCAAAACTTTTGAATTTGAACTAAAACATAAAATTTTTAAGTGTTGCCACTATAAAGACTTAAATTTTAATCTTTTACCTAATAAAGCTTAAAAATAAATAAATAACAAGTTTTACAAAGAACTACATTGTAATTGTTTTCTGTGGTTCCCAAACTGTGTGCCAAGACACCACAGGAGGCTGCCTCACACTCACAGGTGCGCTGCCAGGACATTTCAAATCTCTGAGGGAAACACATCATCTGTTAGACACTGCACAAACTACTAACTTGAGATGGTTTACACTCAATGTTAGATCATGCTACATTCCTTTCAGTGACGTCACATCTTTGCAAAGCTGGGTCTTAAGCAGTTGCTGCTATAAAAAGCAAGTACCATGATAAAATAAATGTGGAAAAGGAAATGAGGGTTGTGATGTTCAACCTGATTCCAAGTGTGAGAAACTGTTCAGTGCCCAAGAGGCACATACATCCTACTAGGAAGGAATTACGGTTATTTAAAAATGAAATAAAAATCTCATTTTCACTTACGTGTTTTTTTTTTCTAACAGCTACTAAGCTGTTGGACATATATACTTAATAAGTTGTTTAGACTTCATTACTTTGGAAATGGAAAGACCATTTGGTGTTTCTCTTGGCCTAGGATGTATCACGGAAAAAATTCCAAGACATTAAAAGGAGCCATGAACTAAGAAGTTGGAGAACTATATTTGAAAAAAATCCTCTTTCTATAATATAATAGATATGTTCTTTGGGACCACTTTCCAGAAGAAGTAACCCCACTGAAGATCTAAAAGGGACCTGAAGTCTTAAGTGTTATCCATAAACTTTATCTTTTTTAGAGCAAGCTAAAGCTAAACTTCAAAGGAAATTAAAACACGATATGATGAATAAGGAATATAAGCTCTCCGATTACAGTAAGATTTCTGTAGATAATCAGCTACCTGGAAGACAGTAGTTAAGCTTAAGATTACCTAATTACCTTCACCTTTTTCAGTGAAATTTTCCAGATTTACCTCTAGAGATTTAAAAGTTCTACTGATCAGTCAAACTGGAAAAGCGTCTTAGATCAATGACACTACCTACCGTCTGCCCCTCAATAGCAGCTCGCTGGCGCCCTAACACGTCCTGCAGCTGAGTGAAGTGCTGGATGAAGGCCACCACCTCCGCCTGGAAGCGCTGGGTGTGCACATACTGCACGGAGGCCATCTGGAGGCTCACTCGAATGTCGTGCTCCCTCCGGAGCAGCGGGTCGGGCCGGCCGTATCTAGGAGGAAGGGCAAAAATGTGACTCAGACAGCAGCAAGATGCAAATTAGTATTTGAAGAAAACTTGGGTTGACTTAGGGGGTTCCCTAGAAAACAGCTTTATTAAAATGGAAATCCACCAATCAAGTTTTAGAAAGCAAACTCCAATAATTACTTCCTTTCTAAGCTCCCGCCATGTGTTGAGGATGTTAAATAAAAGTCTGGCGTGATGAACAGGGCTATAAACAGGGGGACAGCTTTGGGTGCTGAACCCACTCATGACTCCAGAACTTACTCAGAAGACACCTGTGGTTCAGACCTTTCCCCTGAGGCTCTTTTTCCCTGCCTTTAAGGCAAAGTGATTATTCCTGCTCACTCTTCTAGCAAAGACTGTGACAATATGGGCTTGAAAGGTAATAAAAATAAGACCACGAAACAATTGGTAAAGAAAATTAGGCAACAGAACCAAAGTTTCTGGGGCAATCTGTCTTCTGGAAGCTGAAAGAAGTCTTCTTTTTACTTCAGTGAAATGCAAGCTAAAGAGTTTTAGCATCTACATTCACAGATAAATTAGAAAACTTTTACAAATGGTTTTAAATTTAATGGAACATGATGCCATAACAATAAATTATTATACAGGACACAGCCACTGGGGAAAAGAACTCGTATTAGGTGAGCACCTATTCTGTGTCAGGCAGAGAGTTAAGAGCTTTACATTAATTATCTCATTTATTAGAGAACCGTGCCACTGTGGTAGGTAACAGTGCAAACAAATCAATCTAAATTCTCAGAACAGTATGATATACTTCCTCTGGAAATGAAAGAAAAAGTTCTCAGACATCTTTAGGGACCATTTTTCTCAACTCTGGTTGAACATTAAAATCACTCTGGCAGGACTTCCCTGGTGGTCCAGTGGTTAAGACTCCGTGCTTCCAATGCAGGGGGTGCGGGTTTGATCCCTGGTCAGGGAATTAAGATCCCACATGCTGTGCGGTGCGGCCAAAAAATTTTTAAAAATCACTTTGGCAAGTTTAAAAAAAAAAAGAATACTACCACAGACCAGAATATTTGGGGGCAGAGCTGGATACCTATATTTTCTAACAGCTCCCTGAGAAGTTGAAAAACCAGCCTTTTAAACTTTCTGCTTTCTGAGAAAACCATTCTTTAATAACTACATAGGCTAAAAATGCCTTCTAAGTTCTAAAATTGAATATAGATTGTGTTTGTACTGGGAAAAATGCGTAATGTAATTTAAAACCCGTATCTTCAACAACTTTCTCAGGCTGAAATCATTCCAGAACATTCAGAGCTAGATGGAAATTGATCTAACATAGTCCCTTCAATATTTCGATAGAAAAACTGATGCATGGAGATTAAGTGACTTGCTCAAAGTCACATAACAAGTTGGTGTGAAACCAGACTGTAATAATAGTCACAATTATTTCAATCATACCCCACTTATTTATTAAGCCTGAGTAGCCCACTTCAATGCAGATGCATTTTAATATAAATCAAGATTCCCCATAACTAGATCAAATCAACTTTACGTAAGATGTTACGACTTTTTAAAACTTTTCTTCATTGTTTAGCTGACAAGAATTTGAAACAACACGCAATTATGACAAAATATTAAGTGAGAAAAGATCGATATTTTTACTTGAAAGTCTGGAAGATGAGTGCTTCTTCCCCACTTGTAGTGAACCGTTCTCTATAGAACTCTCCATGGGATGTAAGGTCACTCAGAGACAGGCTCCCAATGCTTCCCTGTAAGGCCAGGTCTCCTTCTAGGAATGTTAAAAATTAGAACACATTCTTATGTATCTTTTTTTCTGTCACACACCTTAAATTTGCCTGAAACAAAAACTGATATACACATGCCTCAGGCTTTACACCATTTAATAAAACAAAATGTCAAAAGAAAATTTTCATATTCCTACACACCCAGAAAATATTTTATGTACTATTGCAAATAGTCTCAATGCAGAAGTTCAAAGGGATTGAAATAATACTGCAGCATCACACTTTAACACTTACAAGGGGAAAAAAATTA
The DNA here is from genome assembly GCF_028021215.1 of Eschrichtius robustus. Taxonomy (NCBI): domain Eukaryota; kingdom Metazoa; phylum Chordata; class Mammalia; order Artiodactyla; family Eschrichtiidae; genus Eschrichtius; species Eschrichtius robustus. The sequence continues at coordinate 9,744,896 of NC_090826.1, read as the reverse complement.
AATGCATACACAATTTAAAGGATAAAACATTTACAAATACAAATAAAAATGTGATCTCTTCTGAGATCAGACCACTAATTAGAATTAGTGAAATATCGTAAGGTCTATTTTGTACTACGGACAAAAGAATAAAGGAGGAAGTGTCAGAGATATGTTAATCAAGCATTAAAAAATGGGTTTTAGTGTGATTTAATTAAAAGGCAAAACTAATGAGACAGACACTGGAGACACAGAATTGAAACTACTCTGACATTACACAAGTAAAGCCTCTAGAAGCTGGGTAGAAGAAAGAAGAAATGTTGAAACGTACACCTGGGGCGCAAACCTATATGAATCATTCTTAACATGGTGTGGATATTGAAAAGGAATATTCTGAACTGTTGCTTCTGTGAAACAAACTTTATCATCATAATTAGCATTACAGAACAATGACTGAGGTGTATGTATTTGGCAGGCTAGTTCTGCGCACAATGAACTGAAGACGCATACTTATTTTTGACCCCTGATATCCTCTAACAAAAATACACAAGCTTCTCCCAATTCTAAAGACCCATCTCTTCTAGGAACCTTTTATAAATTAATTTATACCAGGCATGAAACCTCAATTTTAGTTCATCCCGTCCCCAAAAGACATTCTTATTTTACTACAGAATCAACATTGGAGCTTTGTAACCTTCCTTATTTCATTACCAGTTGCTTAAAAAAGGAGCGGTATTTTATGCACACTGTAAATCCCTCTGATTTAGAACTTGATATAGCTCCTCTCTTGTGTGCTACTAGGAATTTCAACCTATAGAGTCCCATTAGAAAGAATGCTAGCTTTGCTACAATATCCCCCTGCCTAAACCACCCCCTATTGGTGGCTCCCCCTAGGCATGGCAACAGACTGAACACGTGCCCTGGTTTCCCAGAGACGGCCCTGTTACATGCCTGTTTCCCAGCTGTAATTATGAATAATGCCCCCTTTCACTCTCAAAATGTCCTAATTTTAGACAAAGAAATTACACAGTCACCCAGATAGTCTGTTTAAAACACAGACAGATGCCAGGACCCCATCCCAACCTAAAGAATCAGATTCCTGGGATGGGGAAGGAGTTGTGCCGACATGTGCATTTCTAACGAGCTACCCAGATGATTCTGATCCACAGACCAGTATTGGGGCACCACCACCACCACAAATCACGGCCAGGCTAGTAACCACAACCAAGCCACTGAGCCACACCTTACTTAGCCAGTGAGGACAGTTAGATTGGTAAGCAGGATGTTCAAACTCTACCCGGATTTTGCAAGTCTGATTTTCCCCACTTACCAATCATTTCCAGGTGTGCCACTAATTTGGACACATTTGCTTTAGCAAGCTCACTGGTGGTCTTATTCAGCACGAGAGAGAGCGAATGAACCTAAGAACACAGGAGGTAAAGCAAGGCAAATATTACTGAGGGGAAAAAAGGTAACTTTCAGGCAAACAGCATCGAGAAAGATGCTGCACGTCTCGGGAAATTTGAAGATAAAGCTTTTATTTTACTGATGCCAACTTCATTTCAGCTTTTCTTAGTCAGCCAAACCATAATAAGAGGAGAGAGCTGATAGGAAAGGAACTCGACTGGGTAATCTAAAACCCAGGTACTGTGGTGTCTTCTCTATGGTTGCCTCGTCTATTCTTTTTTGTTTTGTTCAATTTTTTTTCTTCTGTCTTTTTTCTTTTTTGTTGTTGTTGTTTCTTGGTATTTTTGGTTTTCAGGTTTTTGTGGGGTTTTTTGGCCTCGTCTATTCTTTGTTAGTGAAATGTTTTACATTATAAAACAATTTTTCCCCTTTTTGCATTCATCTCTAATATCGCACTATTCTGTAATCACTCACACAGATTCATTAAGTAAAGTCCACCCTAAGAAATTCGTCAAAGCAAAATGATAAATACACTTAATGTTTAACGTCTTTGGACAAGTATTTAATAGAAGCCCGTGGTGACCAACTGGGACTTCACTTAGGAACTACAATCCAAGATTTTCTTTCCCAGAGACAACTATAAATAGAAGAAAACCAAAATCCTCTGTCTTGGGAACAGCATTCTCTGAAACAAAGAAATACTGTATTGTAATACTGTCATTTTAACTACAAAAAGGACTCTATGTCTATGATTTATTGAGGCAGGTACCTCTGAGTGTTGTCACCGGGGTGAGGCCCTGATTGAAGAGAAGGAAGGAGAGAAGAGGGGATGGAGAACAGATCAAACCCCCATTCATACTCTCTGCTCCCGAGTGGCAGAGCCCAGAGATACTCACGCCTTTATCTTTCATGCCTACCACGAAGTAGGTGCTCGGTACATGTCTGATGAATGGGAAAAAATGGAAAAAGAAAGAAAATAATAGAAGGAAAGGAAGGAGAAAAATCATGTGTAGGGGAAGGCAGAGAAAAAGGGAGGGAATTATTACAGATGGAGCAATGACCCTGGGGGCCACTCCAGCACCACAGAGGTCCCCTTGCAGTAGCTTTTGGACATGGACAACAGAAGGAGCTCGAGGGAATGAGATCATCATGAAGGGGGAAGTAAAAACACCTCTAGCCACTTAATCACCAAAATAACGTATATAATGGGCCTAAAAATGCTCTGCTTGGAGGAATCCAGCTATCACCACCTGAGCCCACTCTTAGCATGGATCTTACAGTCACTAAAAGTGGGACAACCGGATGTTGTAGACCTCCTGGTGTAACTCAACAGGAAGCACTCAGCACCACCTCTGAAGGGTGTTTACCAAAAAGTCGAACCTGAACCTGATCAAGTCTCTAGAGCTAACTTCCATTTCTAAAATTAGAGGATAAAAGAAGTCAAATGGTACCATAAGGACACAAAGAGACAAATCCAGAATGCGGGACACTCTAGGGGACACTAACCCAGTTTCTACAAGACAACTGCATGGGAGGAAAACGTGGGGGGAAGTACCATTCACTGAATGATCATTTCTGCCACACACGTGACGAGGGCCTTACCTACATCATCTCATTGAATCCTCAAAACCCAATGACATAGGGACCATTGAACACCCTACGTTTATTGATGAAAAACTTGAAGGAGAAAGAGGCTAAATAATTTGTCCCCAGCCACACAGCTGTATGGTTACAACAAAGATGCCAGGATTCAAATCCAGGCAAGTCTGACATTCGAGACTTCATTTTTAACACCTGTACTGTTGCTCTCAATAAAAGCCAGTAATGTTCTGAGTGAGAGGGAGATGATGACAATAGGCACATTTTAAAGTAGCTACTATGTACTGGACATGTTGCCAGGTGCTTTACATAATTCCCTCATTTAGTTATCATAGTGAGATGATGGAAGATGAGGAAACGGAGACTTAGAGAAGCTAAGTAATTCCAATGAACTATACAGCCCAAAGGAAAGACAAGAAGTTACTGAAACCATTTATTTCCCCTGCCTCCAGATGGGATTAATGTTAAAACCTTTTCTAAAATACGAATGTCTACCCTTTTGTAACAGACATCCAGAAGACCATATAGCTCCCCTGCCAACAAGAAGAATTTTCTAGAGTAAATGTACAATGACAGCATTTAAGTAAAAAAGCCCACGTTCATTCTTAGAACTTACTTACGAGAGCCAAAGAGGACTGATACCTTGAGATCCAGTTTGGTGTTAACTGGATCCTGAAGTTCAGACTCTATTAAAGCGCTCGACTCTGACTTCACGTTTTGTAGAATGTCCTCAGGCGGCACCTTCATTGCATGGTTGTCTGCAGTGGAGCCAATTCCAAAAAAATCTAGTATCATGACCCAGGTCTGCAGTGTGATCAGCACATCCAAGCAGTTAAAATCAACATCAATGCTCCGGTTAACTCGATTATAACTGGAAGAGAATTCTGGATGCTTCTTATCCACCAAGAATACATTGATATGGACCAAGGAATCATCAAAGTTACTCCTTCCAGCAAGTATCTTGGGCTCCTCTACTGTTGGAGAAGGAGGTGGGGTCAAGGGACAGTCCTTGTCTTGGACTTCCTTTTGCTTCTTCCGGGAGGCTGAAATGGGTCTCTGATACAGCTGAAAGACATTAGGAGCTTCCTCCATGTGGGAAGGGAGAGACCGAGGCATATCCGGATACTCCACGTTGGACACAGAAGGGCAAGACTGAGAGAGATACTCTTTTTGTGCTAAACTAGATGGCTTAGGGGCTCCCCGAGACACCATCAGGTTCTTATATTTGGAATCTGGATTTTTCTCCAATAAGTCTTCCATCAGCAGAGAGCGCAGGGCAATCTGAATGGATAAAGTCTGAGGATGGTCTTTGCTGAATTCCACCTCAAAATCCTGAAATTTTAAGCTCACAAGACCTTGCGCCCCCAAAGTCAGATCTCCACTTAGCTGAACTTGAAGCTCTGATATACAGAAGTTGGCTTGAATCTGGGTAAAAGATCTGACTTCCTTAAAAGACAAGGACTTTTGAGAAGAGTTAGAAAGGCTGCAGTGGCTGAACAATCCATTCTCCTTCCTTTCAATGGAAGGTTCTCCACAGGTACTGAGGGAAGGCAGAGGAGAGTTAGGGCAAGGTGAGGAGATGGCACTGACTGGAAGCTTATTCAGATCTTCACTGTACACGAGATTGTCCAGAGTTTGTAAAACCTGCTCATATACATGCTTTGCTAACACCACCTGTATTCGAAGAGAAAAATTCAGTTATTCTGCTACTATCGTCAACTGCACTCATATGCACTGCCCACAGATTTTTTATGGCTTTCCCCGAGAAGTTCTAACTTAGTCGATAGCAAGGACTATCTCTTTTGTTTCTTTTCTGTCCTTACCTCTCTGTGACCCATATCTATTCACAAGGCCCTCCCCAAGTACCCCACAGAATAATCTACACAATAAATGTTCAATAAGTGCTATTAACTGTAGGCCTGAATCAGCAAAACACTCTTTCTAACCCCAAAAAACAACCTCAAAAATTGAAGGGAATACTGCCAAAAGTCTAATGTGGTTATACCTTAGGATTGAGAAACAAGACTCATGGTTCTAAAACTTGCTGATCATCACCAATTAGTAATAACAACCTAAGTTCAGTACAGCTGATCAACCTAAGTTCAGTACAGCTGATAATGATGAAGAGCCATGATTACTTGTTACTCCCTTACTTTGTTCTTAATTACAATTTCTTAATAAAACTGTCTTCAGGGAAGTTTTTTACTTACTTAAGGACAATTTTTTAACAGAGGCATTCCAAACAGATAAAGAAAAGATAGAGTTGGAAGGTGATCATTTTGTAACCCCTAAATAAATAACGTATCCCACCACAGTTATCGGTGGAATAAGACCTTACACAAGTGACTGACAGGGAATTTTACAATGGAGGGACCAGGTTCCTGCCACCTGAACTCAATCAACAATTTTGGCATCACTGATGTAAATCAGACATTATGTGCCTCCTGATATAATATAACATAAAGTACACTGCACCACCTTTTAAGTGTTCTGGCCAAAAGAAAAAAAAAAAAAAAAAAAACAACCCTGAATCCAGTTAAACCTGCAGAGTTAAGTTACAATTTACAGAAAATGGGGGGGACAAGTTCAGTGACACCACAAACTAACAGCCAAATCCAGACTGTGGGACATTCCGCAGGACAACTGACCTAGTTTCCCCAACAAAATAATGTCATGGGGGGAAAAATGAGAGGGAAACTAAATGAATAGAGACCCACAAGATGTACCATACAAATGCAATGTACAGACCTTGTCTGGATCCTGATTCAAACAAACCGAAAGTGAAAAGACATTTTTGAAACAATCGAAAATGTCTCTGAAATCTGAAAATGGATTAAAATTCAGATGACACCAAGGAATCTTCATTAATTTTGTAAGGCATGATAAAACCATTATAGTTATTTTTTTAAATGCACATAGTTTGTAGTGATACATTCCAAATATACAGGGTTAAAAACGGCATGAGGTCTGGGATTTGCCTTAAAATATTTCCCCAAAGGAAAAAAAGAATGGACGAGACACATGTGGCAAAATCTTGGTAACTGCTGAATCTCAGTGATGGGTATATGAGGTTTATTAGACAATTCTACTTTTGTCTATTTTTTAAATCTTTCATAATAAAATATTTTTTCATTATTTAAATTACTAAATAAATTATTACATAAAGAATTATTTAAAATACTTTTTTAAGATTTTCATCAAAAACAACAGTAAGTCAATGGTAACCATAAGAATAATAAGGCAATATAATCCAATAGAATTCACATTATGTGCTATATTTAAGGTGAAAAATTCATCCTAAGTAACCACCACTGATGAGGCAAAAATTTAAAAGAGAAAAAGGAAAAACCCTAGAAGCCAAAAAGGAAAAGCTTTGGGGAAAGTTCTCTCACCCAGAGACCCATAGCCAGGAACCACTGATGTCAAAAAGTATGTATGTTCTGTTAACAGCACTCCTGGGTTACTCCAGAGTAACTGCCAGACAGACTAGTGACCAATTACTGCCCAAGGCCAGGGTCCACTGTCCTAAGATCCTGCCTGTCCTTGCTGTTTTATAATGTTATGCTTTTTGCTCTCATGCCTGTGAAAGCAGGAAAAACGACACTTTCGAAGGAAAAAGGATGACAGATGTACACACACACACACACACACACACACACACACACACACACACCCGGACCATTTCATTTCAATGAGGGGCAAGACTAATTCTCCCTTGAGAGGATCTGTCAACAGCTCAGATAATCAGATTGTTTTACAGGCTGGGCCAAATATGTCAGAAGTGTGACAAGAATTATATTCTCCTGGGAAAGAGAGACTCTGACTTTTTAAGCAATAATTTTCCTCGTTTCTTTATGGCAATGGAATTAAGGATTTGTCCTCTTCCTCTATATAATTCGCCCCTCCTCCACATGAAGAAGGCTAACAAGACTGATTTCCCAGTGATAGAAGGACATGATAAAAGGATTCCATGTTCATTGGAAGAAGTTATTGACAATAATATGAATGATATCTCTTTGAATTTATATATTTTCCTTCCAACATTTTATATATACGAAATATAAATATAACATACGTACGTAATATAAATGTAAAATAATTACATAACTTCAACTGTCCTGACATAAAAATCAATAACGTGTTTACCTGCACCGGATTGACAAATTTTCCTTCGATCTTCATGATGCTAGAAGTTCCCAGGTCATCTGGACTAAGGGAGAAAGTCAATTCAGATTCTCTCTCTATAGGGATCTTCTCCAGTTTAAACTGAATGGTCGTGTTGTTCAGGATGTGAAAAGCTGGCATGAGAGAGCGGAAATGACAGACTGGAAACATTCATATTTACTGCGTTACTGCTGATTAAGTAGAGAGTGTACAGAACAAAGCCCAGGAGTTGCGCCTAGACCAGGAGGGCAGGTTAGCCTGGCACCTGGGGTCTATGATTGAATACAAACTTTGGTAATTATCCCAAGACCAAAACTCATAGCAAGCAGAGGTATAAGATAAATTTATACACAAAAAGTAACAGTTATTTTCATGACATGCTCCACTTGGTGGCTTCAAAATATGGTGCGGTGAACATTAATTAACCCAGGCCAGGGTCCATGTTAAGCTTCTCTTAACCTCCCAAGCTGGCATTTTCCAAACCAAATTACTCATCCATGTCCAGCTTTAGATTGATCCCTCTTATTGGACCTAAGTCAGAATCACAGACAATATAAGGTTCTAAGTAAACAACTTCTAACCCAAGCAGAGAAAGCAATCTTTTGGTAAGTATGTAAATCAATCGGTGAACACGTCTGAGAACCATAGGAGAAGTTCTCAAAGGCATTAATTTCTTCACCAATCAATAAGGCCATCTAGGGCTTACCTGATTTCTGTGGATGCCAAGACTAATAATAGATTGAACTGTCCGGTTTTAGCAGATCAGATCGAGAACACAAACTGGCATTTTATTCCTAGAACCCTGGACCAAACCATTACAGAAGATGCCAGGATACTCAAAGGAGAACATAACATCCATAGACTAAGTTTCATATTCTATTTCTGTCAATCCCTCCAGCTGCCTTAGACTACGATATTTAACTAGGAAAGATCTACAGCTTAGGAATGAAAAAAATCAGATGCATTTGACCAAATTACATAATACTCTAACAGAATCCACCCACTGAATCCCTGTGAATGAACACTCACCCAAGGGGTCCACTTAAAAAAAAAAAATCTTATTTTGCCAAATACGATAATCAATGGAAAAAGTTGCAAACATACCAACCTAATATGAAGCATTCTATTAAAATTCTATTTTCATTTCTTAAATATTAACTGGGGATAATTCTAAAAGAAAGGTTTTTGCAGTTATTTTAAGCCAAGTACTATCTGCATGAGCTGGGTTTGGAATCTTTAAACAAAATGAGACAAAAGATACACACACTCCTCACCTTGACCTCTATGCAAAGATTCAAAGAAATCATGTCGGGTGAAATGAGCTTCCTCCTGACTGTTGGCACTGGCGGGCCCAGAAGGAGGGCAAAACGGCCGGCTCACCTCAGGCCCAGGGCCCTCTCTGCCTGCCAACTGGGTGCAATTCAAAGAATATAATTTAATGTCTTTGATTTCTACTTGCAGACGGTCACTTCTGGATTCATCATCTCCTGCCACAAAATTCTGGATGAAAATCTGTCCCAAGTGTCCTACCAACAACTCAGGACTCCCAGGCTTCCGAGGGATAGAAACAACTGGTGATTCAATGTTTATGTTCAAGATTAGCTTTACAGTGTCGGAATGAGATGCACCCAGGCCAAAACCATATGTTTCATTTTCTTCTAAGATAAAGGATTCCCGGGCCTTCCTTGGAGTTTCAAAGAGTGATACCATCTCACTGTACTCGGCCGTCTTGGTGGCTAGGACTGTGGTGACTTTGGTGGCTGCGCTTTTCAGCATATTTCGAAAATTTTCTTCCAGCTCATCCATGGACAATGTCAACTCCTTCAAAAATTTAGCGGAGTGGTTGTAATGCAAGGAAGCCATCTTGAGGTTGAGAAAACATTCCTGTTTAAATTTCTCAACAAAGGTGAAACTCAGAGCTTCAGTGAGGGCTGCATCTTCCATTCTGACAAATACAGATTCAAAGTAGCCAATATCACTGATGATATTTTCATAGCCTATGGAATTCCCAATGCTGACAACATACTGGTTCTTAACATTCTCCTGTGTCAAATCCATAAGCTGCAAACAGCCAAGAGAACCGTTCATGTCAAATGCGCTGCCCATGGAGACGTTAACCTTGGTGCCACCTATACTTGCTGTTGCAATCTTTCTGCCGTATTTCTCTCCATTTGCCATCCCCACTGTCCGAAGGAGCAGTAGGTTAAGTCTGTGGATTTCCACTGCAACCTCGGTGTTTTGTTCACATGTAGATCGGTAAGCTCCTTGTTCCCTAAAGCTTCTCTCAAAATCAGTCCTTAAAGGTTGAGGACTCAAATCATCTTTTTCCTTGGGAAAGGATTTTTGAAGAAAACCAATCAGCTCCACAATTGTCTCTGGATTTAGGATGATATCCAAATTATTCACCTGTAATGAAATCACCTGAAGAGTGCTGTCCAAATTCATCGATGGGCACTCTGAACTCACAAACTGATACTCCAGTTTTATGAGGGACTCTTGTTCTTTGGTGAGAATTCTGTCAAGAGGAACACTAGTGGCTGATCGGTCGTTCAGTGTGGCAGCATTAATGAGGTGGGCCGTGTTGGATCCAGAGACAGGAGACTGGGCTCTGCTATCCCGGAGGCTTCCTGTTGGGATATCAAAGCTCAAGTTCTTATGAGAGGCCATCAAAAGGTCAAAATCAGCACCATATGTCTGCATGGTGTCCACCAGGAGCAAACCATGAACAGTGAGGGAGACTTCAGCATCATAAGGCCTCTTCACAAAGTGAGCGTTGGTACCAAATACCTTGAGCACAGAAATGTACCGGCCGTTGCTCTCAACACCAAGCTGCATACAGTTCACTTTAAACTCAGCCAGGAGGAGCTGTGACTCCACCAGAACCTCCCGGGTATGCTGCTCCAACATCACGATGCTCTGGGTTAAATTCATCACCGAGTCTTGCAAACTTCCCCGCTGTTCCCCTTGGGGAAAAATCTTCTCTTTAATCTGAGTGTCAAAAGTCTTCATTTCTGGGGTGGTCAGGAGAGCAAAGCAATTCTTTAGAGCAGATATTTTATCTTCATTGATGTGGATCTTTAGGTCTGGTAGGTTGCCTGAGAGCACGGCTCCGGGGTACTTGGGATCTGAAGTATAAATCAATCGGCGTTCTAACTGTAGGTGAACATTGAATTTCTCGACCACATGGGTCGGTCCCACATCAATATCCTGGACATGCTTCCAGTTGTCCTTCACTCGTCCAACCATGATCTGGAGGTCCAGGAAGGACAGCGAGTACCTCTCATACATCTTCGTGCTCATTAAATGTGCTTGAAGCTGCTCTTCACTGAATTCAACTCCAGAAAATGGAGGTGTTTTCTCCCTATTACTGCTGCTTGTCTCGGGAGGTGGGGTGTTAGGAGGTGTGGCAAGAGGGGTCTTATATTCGTCATCACTAAACTGATTCTCTTCAGATGCTGACCCGTCCCCACTCTTCCTCTTGGAGTCATCTGCAGATGAAAAAAGAGAAGATTCAACGTGTATGTCTGCTCTTTCCTTCCTCTTCCCTTTAATGTAAGAATTAAGAAAAGTAGAGAGTCAACCACCCCAATTTAAAAAATAAATGGATGAAAACTCCAAGCATAATATTCTGTATTTACCATTTATTCAGCGTAAACTTATCTATTGATCTGGAAATCAAAACACAAAGAGTAAAAGTGTATGAACATGAGAAAAGACGGAGACCTGCTAACATAAGAACATATGTCAGGGTGCAGAAACCAACAACCTGCTGCCCGAAACTGCCCCCACCCCCAATCTCAGCTGCACTGCGTGAGCTGCCATCACCAACCCTTCTTACGTCACTCTCCATATTTGTTTACTTTTTCCTGTATTCATCTATGTGTTTTGTCCCCTCCCCCCACTAGAATGTTCCAAAAGAAGAGGTCTCCTCTACCTTCCTCAACACAATACCCCTAGTGCCCAGATCAATGCTTGGCAAGCAGCAACTGCTCAATATGTCATGTTCCAGCCCCAGCATTCACACTCTTAACCCCCTCTCTTCTGCACCCAAGCAGTGCCGAGACAACAAAAACACAGCGCTGGGTTTGGTCACCTATGTCTCTGTTCCATGTTTGTGTTTTATGAATTCAAGTAGTTGCTTTCTGTGGTTGTGTGATCCTTTTCTTCAGATACAATTCCCTTTTCACATTCCCCTTAGGGCCAAACTTTTCCACTCCAGCTCAAATCCTCTACCCTCTTCTCCTCTTCTGGTCTTTCAGTAAAATAAGATAAGATTGAGATTGTTTGATAAGCTTCCTCAATCTCTTTTATCCAATGAATCCTCTCTTTCCTCCCTCCCATCTCAAGGTAAACAATGACTATTTTTTGGATCTAATAATAGTAATGAAATTACCTTCCAAGAGTCTTTTTATGTATGTCCCTACTATCCCTAAATAGATTAAATCTCTATTCCTGAAATTATGTACTGAGAAATAATGTTTATTAAAATACAAAACGTTACACAAGAAATACAAATAAAAACCACAGTGAGATACTACTACACAGTCATAAAAATGGCTATAATCCAAAAGACAGATAATAACAAACGTTGACAAGGATGTAGAGAAACTGGAACTCTCATACAATGCTGGTGAGACAGTAAAAAGGTGCAGCCATTTTAGAATCTGGCAGTTCCTCAAAATGTCAAACAGAGTTGCCATATGACCCAGCAATTCTACACTGAAACAAACCCAAGAGACTGAATATATATGTCTACACAAAAGCCTATATATGAATGTTCATACCAGCACTACTCATAATAGCCAAAAAGTGGAAACAACGCAAATGTCCACCAACTGATGAATGGATAAATAAAATGTAGTATATTCATACAAGGGAACATTATTCAGTCACAAATAGGAATGAAGTATTGATACAGGCTACAACGTGGATAAACCTTGAAAACACTATGCCAAGTGAAAGAAGTCAGACGTAAAAGACCACATATTATATGACTCTATTCACATGAACTGTTCAGAACAGGCAAATCCACAGAGATAGAAAGATTGGTGGTTAGCAAGGGCTCGGAGAGGTGATAATGGAGAATAACTGCTTATGGGTTTAGACTGTCTTCTTGGGAATGATGAAAATGTTCCGGAATTAGATAACAGTGAGAGTTGCACAATTTTACCAACATACAAAAGACAACTGAATTCTACATTTTCAAATGTATCTCAATAAAGCTATTATTAAAAAAGTAACAAGTGAACTTTGGAGTTACAAGATGTTAAATACCCCTTTTTTTAAGCTTTACTTGGTTTAGCACAGAGACACATCAATCTACCACGACATGTCTTCATTACTTCACACTCACACTGTACCTTGGGTATTGGTCAAGAGCATTCTGCCTAGATCCACAACAACCAACACGGGATTCTTGAATTTGAAGTCATCAGGAAATATCACCTGAGGGGCAGAAATGTCTAGTCGCACAGTCCACCGTTTACTCTCCTCCTGTAAAAATAAAACAAATGACAATTAAATAACCTTGAACTGCAACTGCTGACAGTGGGCAGCTTTATCAGCTAGGGCTCAAGGCTTCCAGAAAGCCACACTAGGGTCACAGGATGACATAATGGTCTCTGATAGTAAAGCAAAATGTTTAAAACAAAAGTGGATCCAAATGTTTAACGATCTGAGACATTACCACAGGCAAATGTCTGAAGTGGGAGAAAAAAATTGGCAAATTACTGGTTTGGGGGGTTGTTTGCTCTTTGATTTTGATGATCAATGGTTTAAGAAAGGTCTTATTTCTAAATGTATAGGACTTAACACTTTAAAGTACTGTAGAAGTTATACAATTCAAATAAAAGTAGAAATCCAAATATTTTTATTTATTCATGGATATTGCTAACCATGAACTTTCAGGCCAAAATACCTCAGTGGAAAACATAAGCTTTGACATTTGAAGTATAAAAAATAGACCAGTTCATGAATTTGTTAACAGTTCTTCCCTGTGACTAAAATTAGCTAATTTATATAAATGCTATCAAAAAAAATTATATGTAGTAAAAAGCTAATTTATATAATTATACGTAGTAAAAGCTACATGTAGGAAATTATATGTAGTAAAAGCTGATTTATATAAGTGCGATCAAAAAGAAATCTCTTGGTCTAAGATCATCAGAAGGTACTAAATGTTGTAATTTGTGTTAAAACACGAACAAAAACAGAAAACAGGACAAACTCCCCGGCCCACACTACTTACCCCTAAATGTTTTCCTCTGAACACTGCTGCCATGCCTTACACTCCCAGCTGGCTCTGCACCTTCTGAAGAAGCCACACTGACTGCTCCACCTACTGCCGCATCTCGGCAGCACACCTCCAGGCCACAGGGTCAGAAACCCAGTTTTTTTCTTGTTTTGGTTTTTTTGGGTTTATTTTAAAATTTTTATTGGAGTATAGTTGATTTAAAATATTGTGTTAGTTTCAGGTGTACGGCAAAGTGAATCAGTTATACATATACATATATCCACTCTTTTTCAGATTGTTTTCCCATATGGGTCATTACAGAGTACTGAGTAGAGTTCCCTCTGCTATACAGTAGGTCTTATTTATCTATTTTATATATAGTAGTGTGTATGTGTCAAACCCAATCTCCCAATTTATCCCTCTTCCCTACCTTTCCCCCCCGGTAACCATGTTTGTTTTCTACATCTGTGACTCTATTTCTGTTTTGTAAATAAGTTCATTCGTACCATTTTTTTAGATTCCGCATGTAAGTGATATCATATGATATTTGTCTTTGTCTGACTTACTTCACTCAGTATGACAATCTCTAGGTCCATCCATGTTGCTGCAAATGGCACTATTTCGTTCTTTTTTATGGCTGAGTAATATTCCATTGTATATATGTACCACATCTTCTTTATCCACTCCTCTATTTTTTTGTGTTTTTTTAAAAATTTATTTATTTATTTTTGGCTGTGTTGGGTCTTCGTTGCTGCGCGCGGGCTTCCTCTAATTGCAGTGAGCAGGGGCTACTCTTCGTTGCGGTGCACGGGCTTCTCTTTGCAGTGGCCTCTCCTGCTGCAGAGCACGGGCCCCAGGTGCGTGGGCTTCAGTAGCTGTGGCACGTGGGCTCAGCAGTTGTGTCTCACGGGCTCTAGAGTGCAGAGCTCAGCAGTTGTGACATACGGGCTTAGTTGCTCCACGGCATGTGGGATCTCCCCAGACCAGGGCTCGAACCCATGTCCCCTACACTGGCAGGCAGATTCTCAACCACTGCACCACCAGGGAAGCCCCCACTCCTCTGCTGATGGACATTTAGGTTGCTTCCATGCTGTGGCTATTGTAAACAGCGCTGCAACGAACACGGGTGCACGTATCTTTCCCAATTATGGTTTTCTCCAGATATATGCCCAGGAGTGGTATTGCTGGATCATATGGCATCTCTATTCTTAGTTTATTAAGGAACCTCCATACTGTTCTCCATAACGGTTGTACCAATTTACATTCCCACCAACAGTGTAGGAGGGTTCCCTTTTCTCCACACCCTCTCCAGCATTTACTGTTTGTAGATGTTTTTGATGATGGCCATTGTGACTGGTGTGAGGTGATCCTCACTGTAGTTTTGATTTGCATTTCTCTAATAATTAGTGATGTTGAGCATCTTTCCATGTGCTTTTTGGCCATCTGTATGTCTTCTTTGGAGAAATGTCTATTTAGATCTCCCATCCATTTTTTGATTGGGTTGTTCGTTTTTTTGATACTGAGCTCCATGAGCTGTTTGTATATTTTGGAGATTAATCCCTTGTCGTTCACTTCATTTGCAAATATTTTCTCCCTTTCTGTGGGTTGTCTTTTTGCTTTGTTTATGGTTTCCTTTGCTGTGCAAAAGCTTTTTAGTTTAATTAGGTCCCATTTGTTTATTTTTGTTTTTATTTTCATTACTCTAGGAGGTGGATCAAAAAAGATATTGCTGCGATTTATGTCAGAGTGTTCTGCCTATGTTTTTTCCTCTAAGAGTTTTATAGTCTCCAGTCTTACATTTAGGTCTTTAATCCACTTTGAGTTTATTTGTGTGTCTGGTGTTCAGAAACCCAGTTTTGCTGGACTGTTGAGATGGTCCTGGGCTCTCCCTTTCTCCTGACGGCATCCTCGTGTCAGCTGGTCACTTAGCATCACAAAGTGACCATCCTTCCCAGGAATTAAAACTGGGGCATCATTCTAATTGTTTTTCTTCTGATAACAGTATGTGAAAGGGGGTGTTCTTAAGTGAAATATTTACAAAATGTCAGGTCTAGAAAACGGAACAAAGACGAGTCTTGAGACTGTTCCAAGATGGGTACATGGAAGAAATATGATCTCGTCTCAGTCATTTGTTTTTATTTATTAAACCCTGACGGTACAAGACATGGGATTTTATTTTTTGCTAACTGATAAGTATTTCCTAGATTCAGTTCACTTAATCAGTGTAATTGATACAACCATGTCTATCTATGTAGGTAAAGAACTTAAAAAGAACGCCTTCCTCTTCCCCGCCCCCCAGAAAGAGTATTTATTACGCCTACTTACAATGAAATCACCCACTAGCAAACGATCAAGAGTTTGTCGGATTTCCGCCTTGGTCTGCATCTTCAGTCTGTTATATTGTCTTCGGGCAGCTTCCGCCACTCTCAACTCAAGTTCAGACTGATAACCAAAACCTGCAAGATGGGAAATATACAGGAGAGTCAGAATTTTCAAATGGCTGGGTGAAAGAAAGCACTGCAACATCTATTGTCACCAGGGATTTCCACCAAAGCTAGAAAACAGTCTGTACAACAACAATTCCTTACTCCAGCTTGACCTGGTGCCATACAGGGTAACAGGAATGAGGTGAAGATGGGCGAGAAAGGCACATCCTTTCAAAACATCCATGTGGAGAAAGGCAGTATGTGAGGGAAGGATACCTAAGTTACTAGAATTTCTAGAACCAGTTTCTGAAAGATTCCAAACTGTATTTCAAAATTCTTAAGAGCATGATATTACACTGAAAGAGCAACTGGAATTTAGAAGTTGTATATGCCTTCTACATTCTATCAGTGACAGAGCAATGAAGCCAAGATATTTATGGCCACTGTTTAAATGAAAAGACTCAAAAAACTAGACCAAAAACTAAAACAATTGTTATGAAGAGGGAGAGACGGGATACATTTAGGAAAGTACCATTGTTTTACTGACTTCCTTGTCAAACAGAAGTGCTTCTTCGGCACGTACTGTCTCAAATCCTTTTTGGGAACAAAGGAAGGCCTAAGTAAATCAATGATGACACAGGAGAGTGCAATGGTGAACCTTGCAATATTTAATGCTGCATGAAACAAGTAAAACAAACCACTGATCCTGTCATCTAGGAGGAAATTGAACATTCCTCCTAAATTCTCTGGCCTAAAATATCCTGGGTAGCCAAGGAAATCACTGTCCTCATGGAATGGAAAGTATTTTAAATGCATGCTAAATGAAGGCAAAGAAAGCGAAAATATGAAGGCTATTGATTCCTCTTGGAAGAGTAACCTTCCAAGGACATCCACTTTGATTCAGAAACTAAGGACAACCCTATCCACTTACCCTGCAGGCCTTTTCTAACACTACCAGGTCACCTGAATGTGTAATACCCCTTGTCCCAGAAACGACAAGAAACATGTCTTTAGAAAGTCACATAAGAGCAAACAAACAAAAAAGTTAACCTGAGGTATGAACCTTTCCCTTGTAGAAAAAGTCTGCTACTTTTTTAATAGCCTGGGGATTATATATGATGTTCAAGGGCCTCGTGCTGACATTTAGCCGCCTCTCAAAATGGCTGTGCACTGGATTTCTCTCATATAGCATCTCAAAAACTGGGTCATCTGGGTCTGCAGCTAAAGGAAAGAACCAGAGAAAGAAAATGGAACACAGCAAAACAATCAGCTTATTCTTGATAACTGGTAAGGACTTCTGGGAAAAAAAGACATTTTCTCGATTATTTTCCAATTAGTTCTCATTTATGAAAATCTTATAAAACAGAGAACCTAATAAGGATTGACTAATTGTCAACAGGACTCCTCAAGACCAGGTTGTTGGACTCGTTCCCATCACGTAACCCAGGACCCGGAGGCCTGAGAGTTGCC
This sequence comes from Eschrichtius robustus, assembly GCF_028021215.1. NCBI lineage: Eukaryota > Metazoa > Chordata > Mammalia > Artiodactyla > Eschrichtiidae > Eschrichtius > Eschrichtius robustus. The sequence continues at coordinate 9,727,619 of NC_090826.1, read as the reverse complement.
CCGGTCACACATGGGTGGAGGGAGAGCACGAGGCAATCTCCAAGTCAGACAGGGATCCACACGGCAAACCACTGGGCACAAGACAGGACACACTCCCTCTCTGCTGACCAAGACTACTGATCCATAATCATCACATTCTGAAGAATGAGTTTAAGAACGTATGACAGTTTACCAGGGTAATGATCGCTTCTGTCTGCAGATGCTGTTTGGAGTCCAAAAGACTGTGAGACTCTGCCGACTTCTTTTTGCTGATAAACACACACAAAATGCAAAAAGGTCAGGGCGAGAGGGACCAATTCACTGTGCACACGCTCTCTCACGTCTTACCCTTTGGCATCACTCTTGCTTAGCACAGTCAAAATCAAAACTCGTCTGACACCAGGGGACTGTGGACTTGCAGGCTGAGCCCTCCAGTCTGTGCCTTTCCCCAGCCTGGTACGGGCAGTGCGCTACTCTGCACTCAGCACACTTAATGAACGACTGCTCAACAAGGATTGAGTGTGTACAGCTTTTCACACTTTCACTCTGCCCACCCACACTCTCCCCAGTGTCCCACGCCAGAACATTATGGGAAGAATAAGGGGCTAAAGATTCAACTCTTCTGGGCTTCCCTGGTGGCGCAGTGGTTGAGAATCTGCCCGCCAATGCAGGGCTCGAACATGGGTTCGAGCCCTGGCCCGGGAAGATTCCACATGCCATGGAGCAACTAAGCCCGTGAGCCACAACGACTGAGCCCACGTGTCACAACTACTGAAGCTCGCGCGCCTAGCGCCCATGCTCTGCAACAAAGAGAAGCCACCGCAATGAGAAGCCCGCACACCGCAAAGAAGAGTAGCCCCCACTCGCCGCAACTAGAGAAAGCCCGCACGCAGCAACAAAGACCCAACGCAGCCAAAAATAAATAAATGAATAAATAAATTTATTAAAAAAAAAAAGATTCAACTCTTCTGACCATCTCTTGGCCAACTTAGTAAGATCAAAGATCTTCTAGTCTAAAAAGAATATTATATATAAAAAATTACACCTATAGAGAAAACTTGTGGTGGTTCTTTTGTAACTCTGGAAACATGAGACATCCTATCAGTGACTGAGGGTCAGAATGAATGAAAGTCACTGTCGGATACAGAGGACATTCAACATTGACCTTGAAATGCAGAAAATAGTGGTGCTGATGGCATTTTCTTCCAAATCAGAGCAACTATTCCAAGGTGGCTATAACACAGGGAGAGAAGAAGGCACTGCCATAAATCCCACCAACACTTGCTCTCTGACAAATTCAAAAAAACTTATCTAACTCCAATTTGATTTTGATCAGCCTGTCTCAAAATGTTCAAATGTCAGAATGAATCAAGTTAATACTACTTTTGTTGCCTAAAACAGACCACAGTTCACCAACACCCTGGATGAATCAGCCATCCCACTGCTGTACGTACTGGATTAGGGAAGACCAGAAGAGGAAACATAGTCCCTTCTGTGGCCAGGTCTCGAAGAAATAATCCACCCAACCGGACTGAAAGCAAGGAGGAGTTTCTTCGAGGAAGAGATTCTGCTAGAAGTTTTACACCTACAGAAAATAAATGTTAGGAGGTATACTATGCCATCATAGCCTTAATTATTTTAAAAGTATAAGATATAATATTTTACAGAGGACTATCAGATATCATGAACTATTTCTCCTTGAAATTCAAACAAAATAACCCTATCTACATATTACATGTCTATCTATATAAATCTATAAGGAGTATTAGAAGTTTCCCAACAGAATGAATTTTAACCAGAGCACTTTACAATTAAATTCAAGCAATCTGCTAGTTCACACTAAGTTTATGATTTCTCAGCTCTCAAGATTATAAAGTCAAAAACAAACTGGATTTTTTTTTTTTTTTTTTTGGTCATTTGCCTTTAAACTACTGACAAGCCACAGATAACTGGCTATCTTATGAACTGCAATAAATCTGTGAGAAGAGAAAACCAACATTTGGGTATTTATTTACATACCTTTAATTCAAATTCACAAAAAGAAGTCAAATACAGTCGATCTTCATTATTCGCAGACTCCATATTTACAAATTTGCCTATTCACTAAAATTTATTTGTAACCCCAAAATAATACTCACGGTACTCTGCGGACACATGCAGAGCAGCCAAAAATTCGAGTCACCTGAAGCGCATGCTCCCAGCTGAAGGTGAACATGGCAATGCTCTGCCTTCTTGTTTCAGCTCACACAAGTGTCCTTGTGTGGTCTATTTAGTGCCAGTTTTTTGCATTTTTGTGCTGTTTGTTGGTGATTTCGCTGTTTAAAAGGGTCCCCAAGCACAGTGCTGAAGTGCTGTGCCTTACAGAGGAAATACATGTAGTAGATAAGCTTCACTCAGGCATGAGTTACACGCCGCTGGCCATGAGTTCAATTAATGAATCAACAACATATATTAAATAAGGTGTCTTCAAACACACACACTCATAGGACAAGGTTATGTACTGATCCGTTGACGAATGTGATGACCAGAGGCTTGCAGGCACCTAACCTTGTGTTTCCCCTCAGAGCTTGGATTCAGTATTCACGCAACTTTCTAGAACACAACTACTGCAAATAATGAGACTCAAGTGGACACTCGTGCCCAGAGAGATACAGAGCATCAGGTGGCTCTCTGGGGGCAATACCTGAAAACTCAAGCTGCATGAAAGCACTTTGATTCATCTGGGCAGCTCCCTGCTCCTGGTGCAGCAGAGTCACGGTCCCTCGCTGTAGCTGTAAGTTCAGTTTGGCAAAGACATGGTCTCGCTTTGTGTACGTGTTCATACAAGAGGCGTCTGCAGTGGGGTCAAAAAACTCCTCGGAGCCTAAATGTGAGGAAGAAAAGACTTTAAGAAAACACATGGGAAAATTTAAAAAGCACTGATCACGGTCACTATGATATTACTTAACTATTTTCCCCCCTTTGAGGGAAGAACTCCAAAGTCATGGGTGACTGTTTTATTCACCAATGTGAAACGACCCTAACTGTTTTATAAGGGCCCTGATCAACTTATTGTCAAACGAAGGACGATGCCAAATTCATGATAAAGTACAGTATAAGGCAGCACTGCCCAATACAGTGCACCGTCCTGCACAGTGGCCACTAACCACAAGTGGCTTTGAGCACCGTGGCTCATGTGGCAAGTCAATGGAGGAAGTGAATTTTTTATTTAGTTTAATAAATTTAAATAGCCATTTGTGACTACAGCTACCATACTGGACAGCCTGGGTGTAAAGGGTGGCTCCGGATTGGTATTCAAGCCTCAGAGTTTAAAACTTTTGAACTTGCTCAGATTTAATTCTCTTACAATCACTGCCACTCAGATCGATCTGAAACCATATTAATATTCAAATTCAGTAATGGGGTTGCAAACAAGTATCTCTCGAAACTTCCTCTCTCTGCCTCTATGAACGAACATGAGACAAACTGTTACTAATGTCTTTTTTTTTTTTTGGCTGTGTTGGGTCTTTGTTGCTGCACACAGGCTTTCTCTAGTTGCAGTAAGCGGGGGCTACTCTTTGTTGCAGTGCACAGGTTTCTCATTGAGGTGGCTTCTCTTTGCTGTCGAGCACGGGCTCTAGGCATGCGGGCTTCAGTAGTTGTGGCATGCAGGCTCAGTAGTTGTGGCTCGTGGGCTCTAGAGCGCAGGCTCAGTAGTTGTGGCGCACGGGCTTAGTTGCTCCACGGCATGTGGGATCTTCCCGGACCAGGGATCGAACCCGTATCCCCTGCACTGGCAGGCGGATTTTTAACCACTGCACTACCAGGGAAGTCCCTCTACTTTTTTTTAATTTGAAATATACCATGGGCCATTTCACAAATAACAGATGAATTATGAACCAAGTGTCTCCTTTCACTATAGCCAAGAAGGGCAAGTAAAAGCCAGCCCTGCCTTACCCAGGATCTCCTCAGGAGTCCAGTGTTCGTGCTGCTCCGCAGTCAGGCCCTCGACTGGTTTCCCCTCAGGGTTCTGCTGCCCATACCAGCCGCCCCAGCCAGGAAACCAGGACTGCAGGTACTGCAGCATCCCGCTGCCTCCACTGGGTTCTGGGTCTCCAGGAGACTCTCCCGGAGAATACAACTGAGGCTCTCGTAAGCTCTGTGTCAATCAAAAATGAGCACATATGAGTACTCGAAGACAGAAACAGGAAGTGATACACCGCTGCTTATTCTCTGTCTGCCCACAGAGGCACTCAGAGCCTACTGGGTCAGAACACATCTTCTCACAGAGGATTTCCTACCTCTGCCAGTTCTTCCTGTTTGTGAAATCGTTCATGAACCAGTTCACGCAAAATCTTCAATTCCTCAAAGCTCTGTTCCTCTTCAATCCGACACACTTCCTCCTGTTTGGGTGAAAACAAACAAACAAAACAGGTATTATAGCTCCAGAGAAACCAGACACCTTCACGAACCAGTCCAGTACTGCGAAGAAACCCAACTGGCCTCCAACGTTTCCCAACATTTTGAAGGCCAAGAAACAATGAAGATAAACAGTTAATTCCATAATTGCTATGTTTCTTGTTTAAAAAGCTTTTCCATATAACGCTGATAGATTCTACCTGGTCTCTGAGATGAGACTAATGGTAAGTACAGAGGGAGCAGACACAGTACTGAGTTGAAAACGGGAAATGAAGAACATGTGCTGCCAGAGTATCCCATCTTTGCACAGCAATGGTGGTTTACAAAGTGCCTTCACATGCGTTACCTCAATTGATTCAAGTCGGTGGCTAGTTATTATTCTTCCCGCTTCAGATGAGGAAACTTGAGGACCAAGTTTACAGAGTAAGTGTGTAGGCCTCCAGCTCCTTTATGTTTCATATGGGACATTACCAAGGAAGTGGTCATTTTCATTTGTTTCATGCTAGTTAGGAAAGAACAGTGGTGGCCAGCTACATGCAAAGATGTAAAAGAAAGCAGAGGTAGCTATCCTAAGCTGTTTCTTATACGCTATGATTAAGAAAGGATATTATATGTGTTTACTTGCTCACCTCAGTTGTAATTTAGATTTTTCTCTCCCTCCGTGTCTTTGCCTGTGCCTTTAAGAAAACCATCCAAAATAAAAGGCCTGGTTTATTCCATCCTTTTCATAAGGTTTCTATGTCAGTAACCATGCCTGACACTGGTGAAAAAAGCACTAGCAAACCTGAGCGGGTCGTGCCCGGGGTGCCGGCAGAAGAGGTGAAAACACCCAGGGGTTCAGCACTGCCACTGGTTACCACAGTGGGGTGCTCCCATAGGCTGAATGTGTCCCCCCAAAATTCATATGTTGAAGTTCTAACTCCCAATGTGATGGGATTTGAAGGTGGGGCCCATGGGAGGTGAACAGGTTTAGATGAGGTGATGAGGATGGAACCATCATGATGGGATTAGTCCCCTTATAAGAAGGGGAAGGCGGACAGATCTCTCTCTACCCAGGAAAGGCCAAGTGAGCACACAGTGAGAAAGCGGCTGCCCACAAGCCAGGAGGTTGGTCCTCCCCAAGAACCGAATCTGCCAGCACCTTGATCATGGACTTTTCAAGCCTCCAGAATTGTAAGAAATAAATGTCTACTGTTTAAGCCCCTCAGTCTGTGGCACGCTGTTATAGCAGCCCGACCTAAGACAGGTGCTAAAGGGAAGCTTAGAAGGGTTTACTAAAGAAAGAGTGAATTAAGAGATAGTACGCAAGCCAAAATACCGGCAACAGTCTAAATTGCTATTATAAAAACTGACGCTCACAAAACCGCAACAAATCAAGGAGGAAACACTCCCTACTGCCTTCCCCCAGGAGACAGAGGCAGACAGACTAGAGCCGGGAGGGAGCTTCACACCAGGGCTCCAGGACTGCCGGTTCTAAGGGTCTCTGGCCCTGCAGGTAACTAAAACAGAAGCTTGCCTTCACCCCTACTTCACACCCTCGGCCTAGCCTCTACCTCCAAAGCCCCAAGGTCAATCAAGTCAATTGGGATTAGGGAAAATGTGGGCCAAAGTCCACAGGGATTAGTTATAGACTTTGCAGGAAAAGAATTAGGATCAGGTGTTGAAGAGACCTGAGTGACTAGATGGAATGTCTCTCTGGGCCCCACACGGAGAGCTGGGGGGGCGGGGGGGGTGGGTAGGCCTGGCAGGACCACGGCCCCTTTCTCTTCCTCCCACCCCATGGCCCGGCTCTCCTCAAGCAACAGAAGGTGGAAGATGCTTCCTGCCAAGGCAAAGCCGGGCCTTCCAAGAAGCTCTCACCCTAATAAGACCGACTTTATCCTGTAAAACTATGATCCCGAACAAAGACTTTATTTCCTCACAGGTCCCCTACTCTTCAGCCTTTGAGAGACACCCTTACCCTCCGACTGGAGACGAGACATGAGAGACAACAGCATCCTCACCTCATCGTCTGCAGACAGCAAGCCTCCTCTCAACTTGGTGAAGTATCTGTCAGTGTAGGACACGGCATCGCGGGCCCGGCGCAACAGGAAGTCCCACGTGCAGCGCGTCCTCTGCTCCCGGATCTCATGCAGGTTGGCATTCAAAGCAAAATACCACCACTCTCGGCAGCTGAAACAGTTCGTAACCATCCAGTTACTTACAATAAAAGCGATGGAAATGCTATCGACCCAGAGCAATCCACAACACACCACTCCCCTTCTGAGACACCTCTTCTCTTGTCAGCCATCTGTTTATGCCTCAAACTCAAATAATATTAGGCTAACCTCAACATATGGGGAAAGTTAATCTACTGGATCCTCAGTTTATGCGCCGATTATAACACATGACTCAACTGGTCTGAGTCACCCATAACATCAGCCCCTCCCACAGAAAATCAAGTGGTGGCTATACAGTAAATACCATCGTAAGATAATCAGCAAGGATTTGACTATTAAAGATTTTAAATGGAATATTTCAAGAAAGACTGGAAATACACAGCATCTAAAAAAAGTTTTAATATATTGACTCGTCAAGTTTAGCACATCCACATAAAAAAGATTTATTTTTGCTACAGATGTTATCAAGTGTACTATATAAATGCTGACCAAACAACTTAGGAGAAAAGACACAGGGAAGTAGGTTCAAGAGAGCTGCAAAGTATTTACCACACAATCAGAGCCCACCAGAGCAACGCCAGTCTCCTTACTAAATGAGGCGGAGAGGACCTTCTGAATTCCACTACACTCGACCTAAGAGTAAACCCGCGACACCAAAGAGATAGATATACAGTAGCATGTCAATGATGATGAACAACAGAAATGGCATTTTAAAGCCCAGAAAAGTCGACTGTACTTTTATCTCCAACCATGTGTAAAAGACAGTGAGGCATATTTCTGATCCAGGTACAAAAAAAGAACATGCTAGAAAATGCATTTCAGACACAACACTTAATTGACAAGCCTTACTTCTCAGATACGGCCACTTTGGGTTTCCATTTTCGGAACTTCAACTGCCTCTCCTTTCGTTCCAGCTCCTTGAGGAATTCCATGATTTGCCGGTATTGCAACTTTTATTAGAGGTTTAGAGACACTAGGTTAGAATTGGTTTGTTTCTTTTGCTCAGTTAAGACATATACGTCACAGGAACAAGTCATATTAGCCAACCCACTGAGCTGAAATCCAGTGCAAACTGCAAGACTAAACTCCAGCACCAAGTGTCACGTCTCTCTGAACAGTCAGTAAAGTACGTAAATTTACTGTCTCTCTTGTACTCTTTGTTCAGCACTTAAAATATCAAATCAAAACTAACCTGAGACCCACCCAATCCGACTGTATAAAGACAGTGGCTTCTGCACCCACCACAGCCTGGTCTCATGCACACTTCCTTTCCCACGAGGGGACCTCGAAGTATCCAGACCCTTCTATCAACACGCCTCCTTCACCCCAGTTACCAGTCCGATAGTTACAGGGAGAAACAGGGAACCTGAGAGAGTTTCAAGGGAATGGTCTCCAGATGAATATCACATTCAATACGGGGAGTGTGCCGAGACCTCAGAGGCTCTTTAGAGCAGTTTCTCTTCAGAAGAGCAGACGCGCACACAGGCTCCAAGATGTAGTGATGGTTTCGACTCTCCTTGCTCTTGTCCATGGCCTCCTGAGTGTCACAAGAATGGCTGTCATCATAGCAAATGTTTTCAGGATCAAGTCACCTGTTGGAATGCTGTCTAATCTACAGCATATTATATCAGAAACCAAAAGCAGGATAAAACTGGGAATCTAAAGCTCTCTAGCATTTTAAAATTTTTATTTATGTTTCTTACAGGTAATACATTAGGTAATACATTCACGTGGTTTAAAATTTAAAAGGCAAAAGAAGTGCAATCTCTCCTTCCTACTCCCATCCTCCAGCCACCCAGTTACCCTAAGGCTCACAGGCAACCAATGACACCAGTTTCTTACGTACTCCACCAAAAGCATTCTGTACGTAGTCAGCCAAATGCTAATTTTCTGGTTTTTTAAACCATTCTTACACAAATAGTGTATATGCTCTTTTATCTTGGTTTTTAAACTTAATACTGTATCTTAGAGACTATTACGTAGCCATCATAAAGATCTTTGCCTTTATTTTTATAGTTGCATTCTCTTCTACTGTATGGATGCACAGCTTTTATTTAATCAAATTAGCAAAACAAAAACCATTCTGCACAATAGCATGCAAGCCAAAGATAATCGTGCTTGAGGGAAATATGAGTCCTTTTCCTCCATTTCACTTAAACCACCGACAATTTCTTTACAAAAAGATTAAACTGAGTTTTTTTAAATATCCTTCACAAACAGTAATACTTTATATCCAATGATTTATAATGACTTTCTAAGTATTTCTTAAAGGGATGCCACCGAAGGTGAAACTTCAACATAAAATGTCGTAAGAAAGCTCTCCTTTAAGAACCAGATCTGGTGCTTCATTCTTTAAAAATCTGGACGCTTAGTACACTGGGGGCTAAGAGAGTGGAGAATGCTAATATGTCAAGTGCTTGCAGTGGAATACCATGTAATAGTCAGAAGCGATGAATCAGAAGTATAAGCAGCAATACTGATCAATCTTAAAAACAGAGATTTAAGTGATAAAAGAAAACAATAATACACTATAAATGTAAAACATACACAAATCCCTATATACTGTTCAGAGTTACAGACATAGCAAGTACCTCAAGCATACCTACTCGAGGGCGAACGCCTATGCAGGGAGAGGGGGTGGAAGTGGGAACAGAGATGCAGAGAACAAAACCTTATGTGGCAACAATCCTACACCACTTTACTGCCGTGCTGTGTTACAACAAAGCCCTGCCACAATCATACCTGTAACTCCACCTGAGGCAAATCCCCCAATAAAGTGCAATCGACATCCCAATAGATGCTAAACTCGGCCACATCTAACTGCTTTTTCCGCATTGATTTCTGTACCTGAGGGAAGACAGGGAAGAAAACAAGACGATTCTTTATTCACAAACTTATCCACTCATTCAACAGGCCATTTGTGAAGAATCACGCACCGGGCGCTTTGCATGGTGCTGAGGATACAAAACCGAATGAGAACATGGTTACAGAGTTCAGAATCTAACTGACTGGAGATACAAACATGCAAATAGTTTTAATTAAGCGGAGGGAAGAAGCAGAGGAAGAACATACGAGATGCCATACGCAAACCAAGGGAAAATGTCACTGTGCAGATGAAGAGCAAACGATGTGTACGTTTCAGACAAAGGGTGGGAGGGAGGGAGGGACCGGGACACATTTCAAGGAGTGGGGCCAATGACACAAAAGACCCGACAGCTGCAGAGGACGGCGAGCACATCTGTGTAACTGGGGCACCGTGCTCAGGGATGCGGCAGTATCGGCTCACGTGTACGGGAACACATTTGAAGTGAGGAGCTGGTTAAGTGCTGAGAAAAGTAGGCTGGAACGTTACTAGGTGTACTAGGTTGAATAGTCCCCCCCGCACCCCCCCAAAATTCATGTCGTCCCAGAACCCGTGAATGGGACCCTACTTGGAAACAGGGGCTTTGCAGACGTAATCAAATTAAAATTTCAGAGCCCTAGGAAACAAATACAGCAAGAAGTCTGTCATACTGGGCTTCCCTGGTGGCGCAGCGGTTGAGTCTGCCTGCCAGTGCAGGGGACACGGGTTCCAGCCCCGGTCCGGGAAGATTCCCACATGCCGCGGAGCAACTGGGCCCGTGAGCCACAACTGCTGAGCCTGCGCGTCTGCAGCCCGTGCTCCGCAACAGGAGAGGCCGCGATAGTGAGAGGCCCGCGCGCCGCGATGAAGAGTGGCCCCCGCTTGCCGCGACTAGAGGAAGCCCTCGCACAGCAACGAAGACCCAACGCAGCCAAAATAAATAAATAAATAAATAAATAAATAAATAAATAAATAAATAAATAAATAAATAAATAAATAATTAAAGGTGCTAATAATTAAAAAAAAAAAAGAAGCCTGTCATATTAAGGAGTTTGGATGTCATACTTGAAGGGACTCGGAGCCACTGAGGGTTTTGACGCAGGCATGCACACCAGGATCTGGTATGGGTTTTAGAAACAGAACTCTAGCAACAGTGCAAAGTGGAGCTTCCCCCTACGGAGTCATGAGTGTGTCAAGATGATGAGCAAGTTTATAGGATCGAGTTACATTTTAGGAATACAGTGACCCTTGAACAACATGGGAGTTAGGGGCGCCGACCCTCCGCGAAGTGGAAAATCTACGTGTAACTTTATAGTCAGCCGTCCGTATTCGAGGTACTACATCCAAGGATCGTGTAATACTGTGGTATGTATTTAGTGAAAGAAATCTGCGTCTAAGTGGACCTGCACAGTTCAAACTCATGTTGTTCGAGGGTCCACTGCATTTGGTTACTCTGAGCTAAGCACCTCCAGCCCCAAGCAGCCACATCCATTTGCCCCAGTGTCCTATACAAATACCATCATCCTTCTCTGTGTGCTGTGACGTGGGAAAGGATGACAAGCACTGGCACAGAACGAATCAAGAGCCTAGGATGGAAGCAAGGAGGTCACGGAAGTCAGGATTTTACTGAGCAAGGCAGAAGCTGGCAGGATCCTGAACTCAGACAGTCGCAGTGAGGATAAGCGTAAGAGCCACATTTGAGACATTTTGCGGGAAAAACTGGCAGGACGTTGTGACCAAATGGATATGGAAAGTGAGGAATAAGAAGTGAAGGGATGAGCGCAGGCTTCTAGGGACTAGCGTCGTGGGTAAGAACACGTGCTCTGAAGCAGGGTTGGCAAACCTGTTCTGTAAAGGGCCAGAGAGCAAATATTTAGGCTTTGGGGGCCATTCGTTCTCTGCTGCAGCTACTCAGCTCTGCCACTGCAGCACAAAAGCAGCCTAAACAACATGTAAATGAACGGGCCTGGCAGTGATCCACTAAATCTTAATTTACAAAAACAGGCGGGGCAGATTTGGCCCCCAGGCCACAGTCTGCCAACCCCTGATCTACAGCCGGTCCACCTGGGTTCAGTGGGTCAAGACCCGACTCCACCACTCACTCATTCTTCTGCTCTTCAGCGTCCTCGGCTCTAGTACAAGGATGACAGTGGTGGAAGTTACTGAGAATTCAATGAGGTACATCATGTAAAGCACTAAGAACAGTGCCTGGCACATAAAAGGGCTCTAACGATGTCAGTTTTCATATGTGTGTTTGTAACATTCAGTAACATGTTAGAGAATAAAGGAAAACAGTTGGTTTCAGGGGAGTGAAATGGGCAGGTGGAATATAATGGGATCATTTTGATTATAACGAGCCTAAATACCACAGAGGCGTCCCATAGGTAGTTAGAGACCTTGAATCTGAAGGTCAGAAGAGGGGTGGAGAATGGCCCTTCCAGATGCGAGCGCCATCGACAAATATTCCCAGGTGGCTGCTGAAACTATGAAAACAGAATGAGCGTACCCCGAGAGTGCAGCATGTGATGTAAGAAGAAAATCAAAGATAAGATCCTTTCTGCACCTCAGTTTCTTCGTGTACAAAATGTGCCAACGTTTAATGGATGAATGAAATAAGAACAGGTCAGAAGAAATTATCTGTTTCCCTATTTCAGCAAATGAGACAAGAGACATCCACCCCCTCCAAAGAACATGGAGAAGAAGCTCGTGATCTCATTTACCTGACACAAAAGGACACAAGGCAGAGCCCTAAATGCTCCAGACCGAGTGCTTTCTTCCCGGTTTGCAGTCGTATTTCATACTTACAGGCTCATTCACAGCATTCTGCATGGACACGTTCTTAATGCAGACGCCAAACGCAAAAGGATGGGAAGGATTGGTAATACCATCTTCAAAGCGCAAATGGACATCTTGAATTTTTAACTGCAGCGGGGAAAAAAAACACATTTAGACAACTGCTGCAGGTAGAATACCATAGGCAGGAGTTAAGTAAACCACAGCAGGCATTTTACACAAACGCATAGCTGATGTCACACACACACCCAATAATCTAAGTTCCTAAGAGAGTTATAATCACAAACTGGACATGAATGACACTTCTTTGTGATCAGTGCCTTCTCAAGAAGAGAGTTACAATACTTTCATCAAATCGTTTCAGAAAACACCTTAAACACTGAAATAAAGTAGTACCATTGTATCTAGATAACTGGCCCTCCCTCTCTTATGACATCTTCATCTTGCCTCTGTGTCCTCAAACCTGGACACAGGAACACCAGCAGGGCATTTCCATCTTGACCTTATTTATTTCCCCTTGCCCCTATAGTGCGGCTACAGAAAAAGCACTCTGCTTCAATGAATTAAAAAATAATAACAGAATGTGAAAAGACAACCCATGGAACGCGAGAAAATATTTGCAAATCATATATCTGATGATAAGGGACTAAAATCCAGGATATATATAAAAAAACTCTTACAACTCAATACTTAAAAATAAATAAATACATTTTTTAAATGGAAAAGGGATTTGGACAGACATTTCTCCAAAAGATATACAAATGGCCAATAAGCACATGAAAAGATGCTCAACAACATTAACCATTAAGGAAACGCAAATCAAAACCACACTGAGATTTCACTTCATACCCACTAATGTGGCCGTTATTAAAAGACAGACAATAACAAATACTGATCAGGATGTGGAAAAATTGAAATGTTCACACATTACTGGTGAAACTGTAAAACAGTTCCTCAAAAAATTTAACATATAGTTACCATATGACTCAACAATTCCACTCTTAGGTATATACTCAAGAGAACTGGAAACATACATTCACACAAAACCATACACATGACTGCTTATAGCAGCAATATTCCTTATAGTCAAAAAGCGGAAACAACCCAAATGTCCATCAACTGACAAACGGATAAACAAAATGCGGTCTATCCTGAGAACTGCAAAAACTCTAAGTACGAGCACTCCATTCAAACGCCTACACTAAGAGACCTGACCAAATTTTAACGTAGACTTCTAGCAGCCTAAGGCTGAGTCCCCAGGACAGTCCATCCCCTTCCTGAGCTCCTGTCTAGAAAAGCTCAGGGCTGTGTGTGTTCTAGCCGACGCCTGACAAGAGCACACCCGCCCCCCTTCTTAGAGCATTTACCAAAAAGGGCTTCCGACTGCGAACGCTTTCTCTGTCCCTATGTGATGTGTCTCCTACAACTCAAGGACCTAAAAGTCGCTCCCTGGAAATGTAATCACCAGGAAGGACGGGGCCTCTGTCTCCCTTCTCTCTGGGAGGACAGAAGCCCAGCTAGCAGACACAGCTGGCCTAATCATATCCACACTGACCAACCCTTTGTAATTTTTCACCTGAGCCCTCTCCCCACCCCCACCCCACCTCCCTTTTCCCTTTAAAAGGCCTGGTCACCTCTGTACAAACTGGAATGGAGCTCTGCTCCTTCCCCTACTGTCAGGAGTCACTGAATAAAGTCTGCTTTCACCACTTTAACTTCACTCCAGCTTTGTTTATCTTTGGCAATCCATCCAATGGAATATAGTATTCAGTCATAAAAAGAATAAAGTCCTGATACGTGCCACAACATGGATGAACCTTGAAAGCATTATGCTAAAAGGCCAGTACAGCCCCACTGATATGAAATGTCCAGACTAGGCAAATCCACAAAGTAGATTAGTGGTTGTAGGGGGCTGGAGGCAGAGGGGAATTGGAAGTGGCTACTAGTTGGGTATGATGAAAATGTTCTGGAATTAAGACAGTGGTGATCGATGCCCAACTTTGTAAATATACCAAAAACACTAGATTGTACACTTTAAAAGTGTGAACTTTATGGTATGTGAACTAAATCTCAATAAAGCTATTATTAAAAATAAAAATAATGAGGAATTTAAAAAAAAAAATCAATGACACCTAAAATAAATAAATAAATAAATAACTGCCTGGAAAAGAATTCAAAGCAGTCACCTCAAATGTACTGATCTTTTCCCCCAATGTTACCAAAGTTATGAATCCAGCAACCTCAGGCTGTATTTTGGGGGGAAGTGGGACACCTTAAAAACATGTGGCCTGTGTCACTTTGGTACTGCAAGAAAACCCTGGAGGTAATAAGTATGGGCTAACACTTAACGACACACTGAAAATTAGTGTGAACCCTGCTCTAGTTTTTGAAGACAAACAAAACAATAATTAAAGCAGAAAATCGGGCCAACAGCCCTAGCACTGAAACTCATCAAACTGCCTCCAGACACATCAGTGAGAGTAAATACCTCACTGGGCTGTTCACAGTGCGCTACGGAATCAACTGGAAACCACATCCAACCCCTCTCACTGTACAGATGAAGAAACTGAGACTAAGAGATTAAGTGATTTAGTCATGAAGACTCAGGTGACCTGGCTTCTTGGGAGGTAAATCCTTCAGCAAGTAGGGTGCCAATATTCAAAAAGAAAATGAAGTGAAATGTCAATGAAATGAAAACTCCTACTCACACTAACTGAAGCAAGAAAAACCTATGCCTGCCCAGAGCTGGACTCGCTTTTCAGGTTTTCCCTCTGGCACCGCCTATGAAAAGGCACGCGTGAGCAATCAGCGCTCTCCGAAGACACCCTGCTATCAGTTAAACCCAAAGGAAACAGCAACCACGGACGTGAAATGCACTTAAGCCTGAGCGATCCCTTCTGTGTTCATACTTTATAAAAGCCATTAGGACTTACTTCAATATTCTCCACAATTCTCGTAACTACCGAGGCAGTAACTGAATACCAGTAGGACTCCCCTTTCTGCTGGCGTTCGTTCTACAAAGGAAAGAGCCGGTGTTAGCAGAATCTAGTGCTTTGCTCATTTCAAGTCTCACCACCACCGCTCTCATGGCCAAAAGGATTTCTGCCTTGCCTTCCACTTTTCCTCCAGGGCTTGAAGGAGAGCTTTCTTGCGTTCCCTTTCCAACAGCTTCTCCTTTTCATCATTGAAATCCTGTATTTTTTCAGGGGCTCCAATTAAGTGAAGGCTGGAGATGGAGATCACCCAAGGGTCCACATGGGGGCGATAGAAGGGAATCTGAAGGGTTACCTTCCCAATTAAGCCTGGGAAAAGGAAAGTCTTGTTAACTGTCTGCACACATTTTTAAATTCTATTTTTCTGTATTCTTCTAGTTTTCTTTAAGGAGTATTATTACCATTTACTTTTTAATTTAAGAAAACAAGCAGCAAGTTTTCGTACATGTGAAACAAACATTAGTGGGCTGAGATCTGTAACAACGAGGCATAATAAAGCAGAAGATGGAAAAAGGTCAGTGTAACTTTTTCATATCTAATGCAACATCTCCCTCTGGAAAATACCTCTTCCCCAACCAGACTACATCTTAAACTCCCCTGGGGTGTCTTTCTTCCCATGGCACCTGTACTAGCCCTTGGGCACACAACTCATCTCCTGTTCATTATTAATTAGCTGGCTGATAGGTACTTATTGGGAGTCAGCAGACTTAGCAATACGTCAAATCTTGAGCACAGCAACCGAAACACAGGTCACGTTGCAGTGGTACTCTATCGAGAAAGAATTCCGATTCTTCATGAGAACTCGGGCTGATGGGAAAGCTAAATGGCCCGGTAGAATTGTGACACATTTCCCAAGTTCTACCATTTCTCAAAGATCCACACAGCCCAACTAACAGTCTACCTCTGACAGCAACACGTTATCAGACTGTTATCATTACTGTCTAAGATCTAGAATTCGAGCAGGATCGATCTGTTATATTTAAGATAACAGAGTATCATTAACACCAAATGATCAACTGTGTAATCCAGTAACAGATGAAGAAATCTTACAACAAATAATGAAAAAATATTTTAATTTTGACTTCAGAGAAATGAAATTAAGTTTTTTACATTTAATAAAATTTATATTATAACTGAAACCATACACCAATTTTCACAACAAAGAATTTTAACAATAATTAGTGCACAGTTGCAATTCTAACCTAAATTAATTGGGAGGACACTTATATGACAGCAAAATATAACTTCTGTTACATTTTATTTTTGCAGAACAAGCATAAAAAGGGTCATTTTTGCCAAAATATTAGAAAACATCAATTTTCCCTAAGAGCCTCTCTTAATCCTTTGATAGTCAAATAAGAACTCTCTTGGAAGTATCCACCGTTTCATCATTCCTGAGAGTTTCTTTCAGATTCTAACTTGTCAGTGCCTTTGCTTACGATTCTGGCAGTTCACCTATGACCTGAATTGACTTCAAGAAGGCCTAAATCTCTTGCAAGATTTCTATTTTATTTCACCTAGCCAACTGATTTGCATTGTAATTGCACTTGCACTTTATTGTAATATAAGTACCCTCAAAGTAAGGGAAAGACTGACTGATATCAACAGGCTTGCTCAATGACGAGCAGTGTCTAAAGAGGGACTAATTTTATAAGTGGTCACTTAATAAAGAATATTTTTATTCTGCGATACTTCTCGTTTCCTTACCAAATCTAGTAACTGCAAGACTCCGATAATAATTGCAAACATCGACTGAGTGTGCCGGGCACTGTTCTAGTCATTTTAATGCATTAACTCAGGTATTCCTCTCCACAAACCTATGATATAGGTACTAGTATTATCCCATCTTAAGATGAAGATGCACACACAGAGTGGTTAGGGAACCTCCCCAAGGTCACACAGCCAGAAAATGGCAGATATGGAATAGAAACCCAAGCATACTGTTCCAGAGCCCACCTTTCATTCAACAGAGTAAACTGTCTCTTAGTAATATGTACAATGAATTCTCTGAAAATAGGAACCCCCTGTATCTAGGATGGAAGTTCTCAGACTTTAGTAAACATAAGAATCACCCGGGGTGCTTATTAAAGATGCAGGTTCAACAACATTCCCTCAGAGACTCTGAGTCAGTAAGTCTGGGGGCCACCTGACCTCCCCGCCACCACCCCCAAGATCATCCTGATATTAGTGGCCTAGAGACCACACCTGAAGACTGATCTAAACTCTACCCTTCCTACCCTGCCTCTTCCTGGTCCAACAGAGCCAAACTCAAGGGCTCTCAGTTTTCACGTCCCAATCGATATAAGACTCAAAACTGCCTCCCACTCCCTTGTTCCACATACCAGCTTTGACTTCAAATGGTAATTCCAGTTCTTTCAAGGCATCTTTCTTTAAAGGCAAGTTTTCTAATTCAACAGCACCTAAAAAATAAAAACACCATAACATGTTCATCCAACAAATGCAGTAGTTGCTTGTTGTGTGCAAATCAATGAAGGGTAAAGGGAGAGTTTCACATCTAGGCCCAGGCTATCTATACCAATGTGCATTCTCTGTACTAATTTCCTGACCAGCCCACTGACATGTAAATAACAGCTGAAGCTTACCAGCAGATGAAGGATTTGGGCAGGGATCTAACTCTAATGAGCCAGATAGTAAATATCTCAGGACTTACAGTGTCTACTGTATATTCTCCTTTTGTTTTGTTTTGTTTTGTTTCTTTACAAGCCTTTAAAAATGGAAAAGCCATTCTCAGCTAGCAGGGGGATCTGGCCAGTTGGCCGGTTTACAGACCCCTAGTTTAGGCTACTATTCCACCGGAGGACCATTAACATCTGAATCACCTAGGATGAAATGCAGGCTCCTGGGTCTAAAGCAGAAATTTGCAATTTTTAACAAGCTCTCCTTACCCACCACCCTCCCCTTCCCCCAAAATGGGTGTATTCCATACCACCTCAGAGAGCCCCTGAGAGTTCAATAAAGTTGGTCATCAAGAGGAATTTATACTCTCTCCTCTGGAGAGACCACCTCTGCAGGTTCTCCTCTGCACCCTCACTCACAGGTGTAATAACCAGTCAGAGAGCAAAGGCATGAACAGGACCACCGCTGAAGGTCCTTTTCAGACCCAGTTTCTATAATTACTTAAATCCAAAAGCACAAGATGTCTCCAAAGCAGACTGAAGGATTAGTCACAAGGGTGCAGCTAGATCTCTCTCTCTCCCAGCTATTGAAATCAACCCTTTACACATACTGGGTTGGCCAAAAAGTGCATTCGGGTTTTTATGGAAAAACCCGAATGCACTTTTTGGCCAACCCAGTACATACTGATCCCTCCCCTGCGCCTAAGGCACTGTGCTGGCCACTGGGAATAAGAACAAAGGCAGGCAGGGTCCCCATCTTCAAAGCGCTGGGGAAACAGCCGTTTTATAAAGTTGCTCATTTGTGCAACACAAGTCAATTTCTGAGTCACTTAAATCTGTCTGAAATGTATTCGCAAGACAACAACCACGCAGCAACCATTAACTGGTAAGAGAACCCAGAAGAAAGGAAAGCAAGTCTTTTCCTCCAAAGACACACTAATACAAGAAACTTAATTATTTTCCCCTTTGAATGATTAAGACTTGTGCGTCACTGGCATCTAAAGAAGTATTCAAAGCTAGCATTCTGGCGGATTCTGAGCAAATGCACCCAACTTATTTTTCAGAACTTTTGCACGAACACCTATTCACATGGGGCTCCACTTACCTTGAGACTAACCAAAAGGAGAAGTTAATAATCCCAGAGAGCCCAGTAACAACCCTATATCCACACTTGGGGAGAAAATGAGCATAAGGGGGAAAAAACATGAGACACATTCCTTATCAGTTGAAACTGACTTAAAGGGAGGAAAGCATATAACTTCTTCTCCTTCTGAAGAGCAACATTTGCAATCTGAATCATTCGCCCTATTTTTCAATACCCAAATCTGTCACAAAGGCAGACGGCCCCAGGTTTCCATGGCTGCTGTACAGAGTGGAGAAGTGGAAAGAACTGCAGGCAATCCATGCAATGAAAAATTAAAGAAGCTGAAGCACAGACAGCAAAGGAGGTGGTCTAGAAAGGAGAGGACACACAGGAAAGAATGAGGAGAAATGGCAGCCTATAGCAAGTCAAAAACAAGGGAATCAGGGACTTCCCTGGTGGCCCAGTGGGTAAGACTCCGCGCTCCCAATGCAGGGGGCCCGGGTTTGATCTCTGGTCGGGGAACTAGATCCCGCATGCATGCCGCAACTAAGAGTCCTCATGCCACAACTAAGAAGTCCACATGCCGCAACTGAAAATAAAAAAGATCCCGTGTGCCGCAACTAAGACCCAGCACAGCCAAAAATAAATAATAAATAAAAATAAACAAATATTTTTTTAAAAAAGGTAATCAGGCAAAACACAGATCAAAGGCTTCCTACTTCCCCACCCACTCATATGTACCCACAACTGGCCCTGCTGGAGAAGGTCCCTCCAAGGGACCAGGCCACAAAGCACCCAGCATAGGTGAGCACCTTATAGATAATAATGTTTGTTGATTTCCAGACAGATAATTTGCAGACTTATTTATGGATGGCTCTCTCATCCAAAAATTCCTCACCTCAGATTAACAAGAAATCTAGTCACTAGCTGGGGTGAATTTAGAGTAATACCTAATGACTACTCAATCCTCTTCCCTCAGCTCTAGGGAAGCCACCAACCTCATTTAAAGGGCCAACCTGAGGTTCAGAGCTTATTTAAAAAAAAAAAAAAAAAAAAAAAGGAGGGGGAATCTAAATGTACGCCCATGGCCCCAGAGTTCAGACTCCTTGACTCAGCACTGGCAGCCGCTATCTTCTGGCCCCAAACCACCCCAAAGACACCCTGCAGGTTCCAGCCTTCTGCCTCTGCTCACAGGCCTCATTCTGCCTGGAATGTGGTCACCCAGCCTGGGCCATCAAGATCCTGCTAAGACCCACTCAAAAGCCACCCCCCGAATAGCTTTCTCAGGGTCCTCCAGACAGGATGAATGGTTCCCCTCCCACTGCATTATGCCTGTATCTCTAGTATAACAACGTAATACATACTGCCTTGTATTACTGTACACTTATTTCTGTCTCCAGGACCGGTTAATGGCTCTCTGAGGGCAGGGATTATAGAGGTGGAGCTGGGATGATGATGATGATGATGATGATGACGACGATGACGATGACGATGAGGAGGGGGAGGGGGAGGGGCGGAGGCGGAAGATGAGGATGGCTATCATTCAGTGAGATCTTACTATGTCCCAAGCATTTCATATGCACTTCTTCATTTGATCCTCACAAAAATATGAGGAAATACTATTATTTTCTTCATTTTTAAGATAAGAAAAATGAGGCTTAGAGGACAAGCAGTCTGCTTAAAAATCATAGAGCTGGTCAGTGGTAGTACTAGAGTTCATACCAGACCTGTGTGATCTCTGGCGGCAAGAGGGAGAGGGGATGAAGAGGAGGCTTACGTAACTTGCTCACAGTCACAATCAGCTGTTAAGTGGTGAAACCAGGGTTAGACCCTATGCCTGAGCTCTAAGTACTGTCTACTGTCTCCCCTTTTTGTATCGTTCCATAACACAGAGCCTTACCCAAAGCAGGTGCTCAGTGAAAGTTTGCCGAATGACTGAACAAATGAAATGTTATACAAGTGCTATCTCTGTCCTTCCACTACTCATATGCTACTTTGCATTTTTATTGCTTTTAGCATGTGTGCGCAATCTACCCGTGAAGTCCAACTCACCAGCTAATCATACGTTGATGATCATATGATGGTGATAACTAACAAGGACCAAGAACAGTTCTAAGCTCTTTGAACCTACATTAATGTGTTCAGTTCTTAGAACCTTATGAGATAGTTACTATTACCTCCAATTTGCAGAAAGGGAGACTAAAGCAATTTTAATATTTAACTTATTTAATTCTTAGTAGAATTTGAGTAATTTAGTACTAAGGATGTAATGTACAACATGATAAATACAGTTAACATATATGTTATATGTGAAAATTGAGAGTAAATCCTAAGAGTTCTCATCACAAGAAAAAATGTTTTTTCTATTTCTTTAATTTTGTATCTGTATGAGATGATGGATGTTCACTAAACTTACTGTGATCATCATTTCATGATGGATGTCAGTCAAACCATTACGCTGTACGCCTTAAACTTACACAGTGCTCTATAGCAATTATATCTCAATAAAACCGTCAGAAGAAGAAAAAAGAATTTGAGTAATTTGCCCAAGTTACTGGTAAATGGAGGAACTGGGATTCAAACCCAGTCTGGCTACAAAATCCATACCCTTGACCACTATTTCAGTCTCCTTTGCATCTTCCAAAGCATCTGTAAATATTTGCAGACAGACTGAAATAACATTCTTATTCCTATCTAGTACCCTCTGCCCCCAAACACTGCTTAACTATGTCATCAAGGTCAACAAAAAGTGTCAACTCCTTTACAAAGCCATTCTCTCAGTGCATTGCAATGCTCTAAAACTTTTCTGGCCAAGCATCGTGGTGTGCTTTGGCGCCATAAGGACGGAGTACCTAACTGACACAAGTTTTGAAAGAAAAAGCATTTTTCTAGTCTGCAGAGAAACATTCCTCAAATTCCACAGGTTCATTAAAAGCCATAGAGAATAATTTTTAAGAAGAGATAAGCACAGCAAAGCAGTGGAAAGCTTCAGAGATACACACAGTTGTCCTTACAAGATATGTTCTGTCTAAAATTGCTGAGATTAGAAATCTATTATTAGTATAGACTCCATGATTTATCCACAAATTTCTATTTATTCATTTCTTTAGCAAAGATCCTTCTTCTTACCATACCACTCTTGAGAAAGCCAGCTCTGTTATTAGCAATGTTGTTGCTAGTAACAATGTTGCTCCTTCTAGGCCCTGTTACCTGCCCTGTACAACCTGGTTAGCTTCACAGCGTGTCTGAGAACTCCAGTAAGTGACCAAAGAGGTGAACGTGACTCTACTGTTGTACTTTAAACACAGCCCCGCCCTGACCACTGGTCACTTTCACTTTCCACTAAGCAGCTCCCTTCTAGGAAAGGGCAGAAGGAAAAGCCGAAGAACAGGAAAGAACCCACTTCTGTTTCCAAAGAAAGGAAGGGAGCGGGGAGGTGCAACCGTGCTAGCTCGCCACCGCCTACTGCTGCCGCCATCACTCCCCTGGTTTAGGTGGGTCAGGAAACCCCGGAGAACGCTGCTCCTGGGAAGAGAAAATCACCGCCCCCTGTGCTCAGACTATACACACATCTGGATCACTGCTAGCCCCACTAACCTGCCCTGGTCCACTTGCCAAAACTCATACTCCCAGGAAGCCCAGGAGGTTTCCACTATATCTGGGGCCTCCTTTCTTCTTTCTATGGTTCTACATGTTTGCAAACTGACTTTATCTTCTTTCTCTAGATTTGTTAAAGGGTTCCATTTTGAGTTGAGCAAACAGAACTTAAATTAAAACAAGGAGAAGGAGAAGAAAGCCGCTTTCCAATCCCCACATCAAACCACTGGGCTGCATTTACACAGTATAGGCCTGTAAAGGCTAAAATGTCTCAAGCTTTAGGTACGTTACTACTCAGCAAGACAAGAACTCAGAAATTCTGTTGGAAGACCCCACAGTAACGTATTTTAAAACTTCTACTGGGTGTCTATTACACACCAGCAGGATAGGCGCTTCAATGGTCACTCCACTTGATCCTTTTAGCAATGCCGTAAAGGTACATTACCCTCTTTTTCTAAAGAAACTGAGGCCCAGAATTTCAGTGACTTGTTCAGGTGGCTAACAAGTAACACAGCAGGATTTGAAGCCGAAGCCAATGCCATTGTCACTACATCCTGGTTGCCTCCACAAAGCTTCATAAAACTAAAAAATTAACTGGGGTAAAGCACAGTCACCAGTAGCATGGTCTTTTTTTAAATTTTCCTTTTTATATTTAACAGTCCCCTAAAATCTACAACAATCCAGTTATATACTTAAGTTACCCTGTAATAATAATCAGTGGCATATGGAAGAACATTATTTCCTTTTACACATATTTAATACAAAGCTATCTGTCCATCGGGGTTTATTATTCTCAATACAACAAAAAGAACATAAAAAATAGAAATGCAATCTGCAAAGCATACTTCACCAAAAAGAGATACACGTACTCACCTTTCAGAAGCGCAACGGACAGCTGATCAGTGTTCAGGTTATTGACATATTTCCCCAGATAGGTATTGAGAACCCAGGCTACAAGACCTTCCAACATGACTATATCCTCAAGACAAGGTGTTTAAAACTCATGGATCATTCTTTATTTCTCTCTCTCATGGTCACAGAAGAATCTATGAAAGAAAAAAAAAAAGGAAATGAACAGAAAAACCAGACAGTTTTTCCAAGCTGATATCCTACTCTACCTGCCCTGAAGGTGGCTGGATGCAAAGCACAGATTTAAGAAAAGATGGGGTGACCAATGTTCACTGCACCACTATTTACAATAGCCAAGACATGGAAGCACCCTAAGTGTCCATCAACAGACGACTGGATAAAGAAGTTGTGGTGTGTATATATATATATATATATATATATATATATATATATATATATACATATATAAAATGGAATACTACTCAGCCATAAAAAAGAAGGAAATATTATTTGCAGCAACATGCATGGACCTAGAGACTATCAAACTAAGTGAAGTCAGACAGAGAAAGACAAATATTATATGATATCATTTATATGTGAAATCTGAAAAATAATACAAATGAATCTACATACAAAAGAGAAAAAGACTCACAGACATAGAAAACAAACTTATGGTTACTAAAGGGGGAAGAGGGGAGGGATAAATTAGGAGTATGGGATTAACAGACACACTACTATATATAAAATAGATAAGCAACAAGGGTTTACTGCATAACACAGGGAAGAATATTCAATATTGTGTAATAATCTATAATAGAAAATAATCTGAAATATATATAACTGAATCACTTTGCTGTATACCTGAAACTACCACAATATTGTAAATCAACTATACTTCAATTTAAAAAAAAAAAAAAAAGAAAGAAAGATGGGATGAAAAGCACTGTAAGATGCCCCCACTAGTAAATGGAGGGCCAAACCAATACATCTGCATTTTGATGCAGCTGCAAGGGATAGTCACTCATAAATTTACCAAAAATTACCTACAATTCAAAGTTGTGTATCTTTTCGATGTAACTGACCGTTTAACTGCTTGCTTTTGGTGACTGACCTGGGGACTAGACTGTCCTGGTGAGAGGTTCTCTTCCAGATGTGATATGGCAATGTCTAGAGACATTTTTGAATATCACGACTGGGGGGATTGCTACTGGTACCTTGTGAGAAGAGACCATGGAGGCTGCGAAACTTCCTACAATGCACGAGATAGCCCCCCGCAGCAATGAATTATCCAGCCCCAAATGCCAACAGTACCAAGGCTGAGAAACCCTGTCCTAGATTAAGGCAAAAATGGCCTAAGAGACTGCATCAGTGAACTTCATATTCTGCACCGATCCTCTTTAAGCCTTCCCGAAATCAGTTTTGCAAACCTGTTCATCAGGCTCATTCATAAAATGATACAAATGGAAGGGAGACGACAGTGGTTTATCGCTCTTCTTAACTGTCCTGGAGCTGCACTGCTGGTACCTGGACACCAGACAGTGCTGATACAAGGGACCCCCTTAGTCAGTAACTGCAGACACCAGAAATCCTCTGGTTCCAGCTGCAGTATTTACAGTCAGTGCTGATTTACTGCTGTCATTACAATAACTGCTGTTTATTAGCATTACAAAACAGAGATTATTTTTAGTATTCCGTAAAGTTAACACGAGGGAACTTGAGACACAAAAGTTTAAATGGGTTTCAAGATTGCTCAGCTAGTAGATCCTAGGTAGAACCGTGGGCTCCAAATCTTGCTCTGAGCCAAGCATATCGGACACCAGCCCACCAAGCCTGACACTCCAGGTTTGCTGTGGCAGGCATCCCACTTGGAACCAGCCCTTTCGGGATCCTTTCCAAGCACTTTGCCCCACCTCCAGTTATTCACCTTAGTGCCAGGAGATACTCTTATCCCAACTGAGAGGCCTCCACTCACCAAAAACCCCAAAACACAATGCTCTACAAGAGTTAACCTCCAGGGAAAATCTGTTTTTATTTGTCAATAGTGTCTTGCATTTCCAGAGAAGATTAACTTTTATTTGTCAACAATGACAGTAAAAACATATAAGAAAATAAACAGCATTTGGAAAAATACTAATTTCTTTCCAAAGATCTTTTTTAAAGCTACATTGTTATGTAAAATTAGGAATCTGCTAAAATTACTCTGTACACTTACTTAAAGACGAGATTACAAGAACAAATTTCTTAAAATAAGAAATGTTTAACAGCCTGAGTAAAGGAAACACTTCTTTCTATAACTTTAAATGAGTAAACCTACAAAAACAAAACATGAACCTGACTAACCTAGTCTTACTATGTAGAGTCCAAACACACTTAAGCAAAGAGCCAAAGTTGGAACACTCTTTACTTTTGAAGTTACTGCCACTGATTCTGGTCCTAAATGCCAACAAACTCTCTCTGGTGCCACCTACAAGTGCTCTCCTTATAAAGGGAAACAACTGTCAGTTTGTACACAAGATCTGGCCCTACCCTACCTCCCCTGAAGGTGGACGAATGCAAAGCACAGATTAAAAGAAGATGGGGTGAGAAACACTATAAAACGCCCTGTGCAGTACATTGAGGCCCAAGCTAGACGGCATCCATTAGCTCTGCTAAGCATCTAGACCAGGTTTGAGGCCACTTCAAGGATTCCGTTAAGGAATCCGGTGTCAGGAAGGGCCGCCAGACTGGCCAGAATCCCGAAGTGTTTTTATACTCTGGTCCATCAGGGTTTCTAGGCCTGGTACTAACCCCACCTAGCCTACCCTAATCGGTGGGGCAGGTGACACTGGGGATCAGTGCTCAGCCTACCGGTGGGCAGACAGCCGGCCATGACCTTGAGCCAGGCCCCTCCCTCGAGGAGCGGCTGGAGCCCTGGAGCCCTGAGTAGGAAGGGCTGGCAACAGGACGCGGCAGCGGAGGCGGCGGGGCTGAGGGCTGCCGGCCCTGGGAGCTCGGACATCGGAGGCCGGAGAGGGACGGGGGCCCCGCAGGAAGGAGACTGCCCAGGAGACGAGGCTCCTCCAGCCCGTCTGCCGCCCCTCTGCTCTCAGAACCCTACGCCCGGCTCCAGGGGCCGGAGACCCCACCTCCCAGATACAGCCTGAAGGGAACGGAGCCGCGCGTCCCAGCCCGGGAAGGAGGGGCTCAGCCAGGGCGTGACCCCAGGGGGCGAGGCGTAAAGAGAGGTTTGAGGCCTGATGTCCCCATCCCAGAACGTGACCCCAGAAGGCTGGAGAAGGGGGTGGTTAAGACCCTCTGGAGCCCTGACTGGAGCCATGTTCTTGGGCATAAGGCAGGGGGGCTCACACCCTGGGCTCCCGCGTGGAGACCGAGGCTCCGGCGGGGAGACGCGGCCTGACACCCCCTCGATCCCAGGGCACCAGGCTGCCCCGACCCGGGAAAGGGTGCGGGTCCGGCGGGGGTTCAGACTCCCCAGCACACGGACGCCGAAGTACCGGGAAGCTCAGAACGCCCGAGCGTGTGGCTCGGGCTCCCGCAGGGCCTCGGACTCGAGGGTCCCGGTGAGGGCGGGGCGCTCGGGACCGTCTGGGGCTCGGACGCCCCAGGAATCCCCCGAAGAGCTCAGACGGCCGGAGGGCCGGACGCCGGGGTCCCCGCGCTTCCAGCGCAGCGCTCCGCCCGGGCGGGCCGGGGCCTCCAGGTCTGAAGCGGAGCCGGAGCGGCCGACCGCAGGTCCACGCCCGCCCTGCGGCCCCCGGCCCCGCTCGCCGCCCGGCGCCGCCCCGCCTCGGCCCGTACCTGTCGGTGTCCCGGGCCGCCCGCCCCAGCCAGGCACTGCGCGGCGCCTCCTCTCCGCCGCTCCTCAATGGCGCTGGCCCGCGGCGCTCAGACCCGCCCCGACCCGACCAATCGAGCGGGCGACGCGCCGGCGCCTGGCCAGCCGAGCGCCGAGTCATCGAGGAGGCGCCCCCTGGCGCCCGCGGCCGCTCCTGCAGGGCTGCCCGCCCCTCCAGGGCTCGCAGGTGCTGGGGCTGAAGCGGTAGAAAGGCCCAAACAGCCCCTCCATTTTACAGCGCGGGGGTAAACCGAGTCCGGGGAAAGGATAATATATAGGACATATTGGCTCAGAAGTATTGGAACCCAGGATTCTTCCTTCTACAACGACCCGCCCGCAATCTGTTCGCCACTTATCAGCCGCAGGAGTCTTAAAACATAATTCATACTATGCCACTTCCCTGGTTAAAACCTCTTCCCCATTATACTTACATTAAAACCCACCTCCTCGGAGAGCCGACACCAAGATCCTGCTGAATTTGTTCCATTCCCATTTCTGCCACTCTTTCCCGGGCCCACTCTGTCCCAGCATCCTTCAGTTCCTGCCCCGGGACTTTTGCATTTGCATCTCTCTGCTTAGGATGCTTTTACCCTAACTGCTGTCCAATGGGAATATAACGCAAGCTACATAGTACGTTTATTTAGTCGGTACATTTTTTACAGGAAAAACAAAAAGGTGAAATTAATAATATATTTTATTTAATCCAATATGTTCTAAATATTATCATCTCAACCTGTAACCAACAGAAAAAAATTATTAATAAGATATTTTGGGGTTTTTTATATTAGTTTTTTAAATCTGGTGTGTATTTTACACTACTGCACATCATAATACAAACTAGCTACATTTCAAGTGCTCAATAGACTTGTATGACTACAGGGCAGCTCTGGATAATCATATAGGCCACTCCTTGCTTCAAATATTCCATCTCAGAGAGGATTTCCCTGCTGCCCTATCTGAAGTTCCCCTCATCCATTACCCTGTTATATTATCTTAACAGAACTTAATGTTGCCTGAGATGAGATTATCTTATTTGTTTATACCTATGTTATCTTTCGTCACTCTGAAAGTTGACTGACAGCAGAAATTATATCTTTTTCACAAATGTTTCCTCAGTACCTAGACATGGCCTAGCACAGAAAAGGCCCAATGCTATGAAAGAATGAACAAATGAACGCCTCATCTTGGATTATCAGCAGAAAGGCAGGAAGAACATCTCAGGCTCATAAAAAGTCAGAAGATTCAGGACGCAGGCTGGCAAGGTTGCAAGAGTATCTATTTACCATGACAGTTATCAGCCCTCATGATGCTAAGCTAATGACGGTGCTTGTGGGCTGACTCACTCCCAAGCAAGGCCTGAGTTTCTCCGAGGTGGGGGTCAACCCATCAGAATCTCAACACTGGGTCCCCCCAGAAGCTGAGGTTTGGGTGTAAAACCCTAGACTCCACAGAAGGCAGAAGGGAAGGCAGCCATCAGAGCTGAAGGAGCTCAGGGTCCAGATCTTCCAACACAGAGACACCTGACTGTACCTGGGGAGTTTATTTAAAATGCAGATGCCAGGGCGCCATTCCTTCAACCAGTATCACTGAGAGTCTTTGGGCCTCAGTTCCTTATCAATCTTAACATACGTTTATGGCACAGCCATCCCACTCCCAGGTATTTACGCAAGAGAAATGAAAGCACATGTGCATGCAAAGACTTATACACAAATATTCATAGCAGCCTTATTCATCATAGCCCCAAACAGGAAGTAATCAAAATATCCATCAACAGGAGAATGGATAAAGAGATTGCAGGGACTTCCCTGGTGGTCCACCGGGTAAGACTCCACTCCCCAGTGCGGGGAGTCTGGGTTCAATCCCTGATCAGGGAACTAGAGCCTGCATGCGTGCCGCAACTAAGAAGTCCACAGGCCTCAACTAAGAGTCCGCATGCCGCAACTAAACATCCCACATGCCACAACAAAGATCCCGCATGCTGCAACTAAGGCCCAGTGCAGCCAAAATAAATAAATAAATATTTTAAATGTTTATAAAAGAAGAAAAGAGATTGCAATGGACCCATGCAGTGGAATACTACTCAGCAGTAAAAAGGAGCAAACTGCTGATACAGATACTATCTTGGAAGAACCTCAAAAGTATTAGCTTTGTGAAAAAAGCCAGACCACGCAAGACCATATACCGTAATGATTTCATTTCTATGCTATTCTAAACTAGAACGGCACAAGCAGATCAGTGGTGGCCAGGGGACAGGGGTGGAGGGAGGGGATTGACTAGGAAGGGACAGGAGGGAACTTTTCAGGGTGATGGAGCTGTTCTGTATCTTGATTGTTGTGATGATCGTGAGGCTGTATACAGTTGTCAAAGTTCATTGAAGTGTGCACTTAAAATTGGGAAATTGTGTTTTCTGTTAATTATTCCTCAATAAAGCTGATATTTAAAAGATCTCTGCCCTCCTGGGGCTTACATACCAGCAAGGGAGGAGAGACGGAGAACAAACAAAGTCAGCATAAAATATAGAGTGAACAGGATGGTGATGGGCACTAAAGAGAGAAATAATGCAGGGAAGCAAGGTAGGAAGGAGGAGTGTACAGTTTTAGATGGAGGCCTCAATGGGAAGAACTGGCCCCCAAGGGTTCAAGTTCAGGGAGTCTGCAGGGGGACCCAGCTCCCCAGGTGATGGGTTTGGAAATGCAGAGCTGGTCCAAAGCCTTCATTGTACAGAAGGGGAAACTGAGGACTAGGAAGGGGAAGGAACTTAAAGTCATGCAGAGAGACCATAGGACAATGCCAGACTCTGCTGTGAGCCTGAGTCCCTCTCCATAATGGCCTCAGCCCTTCCTGCACCAGCCCACTGCCCTGAGCTTCAATTATTAGAGCAAAATTTATACTCGTTATGGAGAAAACAGGGAACAGAGAGGTCAAATGTTGTCCTGGCAGAGGGAAAGGGGTTGTGTTGGCCACAGGGAAGGTCCTCCCATGGTTCCCCACCCATGCTGTGGCCCACAAAGCTGCAAGTTTCTGACACATGACAGGTGAGGGGCTGCAGGAGATGAGGGATGTCCTTAATTACCATCCACACTAGACTCTGAGATGTATGTTGGCCCAGAAGGGCCAGGTTTTCTGGGGCAGGCAGATGTGAGGGGCCCTGCTCAGTACTCCCCAATATCAGGCCCCTCCCTACCCGGCCTTCAGATCATCTAGACCAGAGTGGCTGCAGACAGTCAGCCAAAACTGCTGGAGAAATGTTCCTTTTGGCCCACACAAAGCCTTAAAATAATTGAAGCTAAGTTACATTTTAAAAGCTGGAGATCACTTGTGAAAATCTATATTTGGAGCTTCTCTAGAAAAAAAAAAATGGAAGAATTGGCAATGGTGGAACCCCCATCCTCCCTAGGCTTACATTCATTCGTTTATTCTTTCACCATTTATTGAGCACCTCCTATACGCTTGGCACTCTTCTAAGCACTTGGGGCTACATCACTGAGCAAAACAGACATATTTTTGTCTATAAAAATGCCCTATTGGAGTTTGCATTCTAGCAAGAGGAGCAGACGGTGAGCAATAAATATAACATATGTAAATTATACAATATTTGAGAAGGTGGTAAGTACTGTAAGAGTCCCGTGGGAGAGGTAGGCATCTTAGGGGAGAGGGAGCTATAATTTTAAATATGAATTAATTTAATCAGATCCAGAAGTTTCCAGAGCAGCACTGTCCAATAGAAATATAATGCAAGCCACACACATAATTCTAAATTTTCTAGCAGCCACACTAAGAAAAGTGAAAAGAAACAGGTGAAATTAGTGTTAATATTTTATTTACCCTAACATCTCCAAAATGGTATCATTTCAACATGTAATCAGTATAAAAATTATTACTGAGCTATTCTATATATGTTTTGTACTAAGTCTTCAAAATTCAGTATTTGTATTTGACAGTGCAGGTCCAGAGTCTCTTGTGAAAATGCAGACAGCCTGGGCAGGGGTGGTACTGTCACTCTGTGGGAAGAAGAAGGACAAAGGACAGACCATAGCTCAGGGGTCAGCCCCATCATCTTACAGAGGGATTCTGAGCTCCAGAGAGGGACAGTGGCTGCTCCAACTTCACACAGCAGGTTATGGGTGGAGCTAAGGTACAATCCCAGGACTCTTAACCTTTAGGTTTGCCCTGAGCAAACTCCCAGCTTTCCAGATGCTGCCCTGGTTTCTGGTTTCTGAATATAGAGCTCCAGGTGGAGCAGAGAAGTCCTCAGAGAGAGAGAAAGTTCTTCAGAGCTGGTTATCAGGAGCCTCCCACAGTAAACAGACTGTCCACCCAACTCAACTCCTTAGATGAGTATCAAGCCCAGCTGGTCCTGCCCTCCTCTGCATGGCAGGGATAATGGGTACCTTCCCTATCTCCCGGAGCAATTATGGAGATAAAATAACCGAAGCTCGGTTTCCCAACTCTTAGAGCAGGCAATGCTCAGATCTCTCCCATGATGTGGGAAATAAAACCCAACATCCTTCCCCTGGCTTCTGAAGCCACCCTCCTGACCTCATGTCCTGTCCCCGGGGTTCCAAGGCTGTCCCACCCTCCCTTTACCAAGGCCTCTGCTCAAACACCAGCTCCTCAGAGAAGCCTTCCTGAACTCCCCTTGCAAACTAACAATACCCCCACTCCTGTCTGTCCCCTTACGTTGCTTTATTTTTCTTCTTAGCACTCACCACTGGCATAGCCTACACATATTTTTTTACACAGCCCCTCCTAGCATGCCAGCTCCAGCTGGCATTCTGTTGCATCCCCAGGACCAGCCCCCCCCCCAACACACAAAAATAGCCACTAATATTTACTGAGCACTTACTATGTGCCAGGCACAATTCCAAGTATTTCATAGATAGTAGTTCATGTATTAATCCCTTACTCTGAGGGACGTAATATTTTCACCTCATTTTAGAGATAAGGAGAGTGAGGCACAGAGAAGGTCATTAACTTGCCTGAGGTCACACAAACAGGAAGTGGTGGAGCCAGGATTCACACCTGGAAAGGTGGACTTTAAGGTCCACAACTCTTGACTTCTGTGCTAATCCATCAGGGTGCCCCATAACGATGATGCCTGAATGCAGACTAGATGAAGAGGAATCCAGAAGTCGCTTGCTCCCATCTGTGCTGGCCTACCTTACTGAAACCACTTGTTCTGTCTCAGTTAAAGAAAAGAAAGAAGCAGGAGAGTCTTCAACTGGCCCATTTGACTGGTTAACCCATCAGGCAGGTGGCTGCCTTCAGTTACTCCAAATTTACCCACGGTGATATTGTGATTTATAATAAGAAATACATATTTGATCTTCATCCTCCATTCCTGGCTCACAACTCTTAAAAAAATCTTTGGAATTTCCCAAATGAAGAGAGCAATGGAACATCTTTTGTTCAAATATTTGTTCTTGGGTCCTCATTTCTGAAATAGCTCCAGAGCCATAAAGGCAAAACCAGTGTCTTATTATTCATATCAAACCCCTTTCAGTCACACCTAAGTTTATGTTAATAGGTCGCTTTTGGAAAGCCCCTAAGGATGGGGGCTGGTTGCCAGGGGAATGAACCACGTGATTAGAGGGTTGGAACTTTCCACCTCAACCCCTTACCTCTGGGTTGGGAAGAGGGGCTGGAGGTTGAATCAATCACCAATGGCCAGTGATTCAATCAAGCATGCCTATTAATGAAGCCTCCCTAAAACCCCAAAAGGACGGGGTTCAGAAAGCGTCCAGGTTGCTGAACAAGTGGATGTGCTGGGAGGGTGGTGTACCCAGACAGGGCATGGAAGCCCCGGCCCCTTCTCACGTAAATGTTGCCCTTTGCATCTCTTCTGTCTGGCTCTTCCTGAATCTGAGCTGTATCCTTTGTAATAAGCTGGTAGCCTAATAAGTAAGTTGTTTTCTTGAGTTCTATGAGCTGCTTTAGCAAAGTAATGACACCCAAGTTGGTTGTCGTATAAGAGGTCGGTCAGAAGCACAGGTGACACCTGGACCTGTGATTGGTGTGTGAAATGAAGGCACTCTTGTGGGAGTGAGCCCTTAACCTGTGAGATCTAGCGCCACCTCTAGGTAGCTGCAAGTGTTCAGTGAGTCCCTTCGCCCACTGCCCACCTTAGCCGGACAGGGGAAGCCCTTTAGACCTGGCCCCTCTCTTTCCCTCTCACTGTGCCCCATCCTAGCCCCAGGTCATGCTCCGGCCCTCCCTCCATTCGTCAGGCCTCTTCTCCAAGTCACCTCTCTGGTCCCTTCCCTGATGTCCTGATCCAGGAGGGGGATCCCCCAATCCTTCCGTTCTCTGTGGCCAGCTTCATTTTCTTCATATAGAAAGGAGACAGACTTTGTAGAACTCTAAGTTGAAATTTTAATGCGGCTTGGATGTGTGCATGAATCCATTTTTAGAAAATACTACCACCCATTAATTATGGCCCAGCCATAATTAATGAGTTAGGTATACTGTTCTTAAGAGCAGTACCCCATAAACATGAGTGGGAATGAGAGCTCTATCCTGGGATGCTGACTGGTGCAAAGAAAAAGTAGATTAGATGCTATTAAGAAGTATGTAATACCCCTAATCTAATACTTGTACCATCTGCTGTAAGCCGTTTGTGTGTTTTCTTTTTTTTTTTTTTTTTAACTTTGGGTTTATTTATTTATTTATTTATTTATTTATTTATGGCTGTGTTGGGTCTTCGTTTCTGTGCTAGGGCTTTCTCTAGTTGCGGCAAGTGGGGGCCACTCTTCCTCGCGGTGCGCGGGCCTCTCACTGTCGCGGCCTCTCTTGTTGCGGAGCACAGGCTCCAGACGCGCAGGCTCAGTAGTTGTGGCTCACGGGCCTAGTTGCTCCGCGGCATGTGGGATCTTCCCAGACCAGGGCTCGAACCCGTGTCCCCTGCATTGGCAGGCAGATTCTCAACCACTGCGCCACCAGGGAAGCCCTGTGTGTTTTCTTATTGTCTCTCTTCCCACCCATTTGTTTTAGTCGTTGCTGTATCCCAACACCTAGAGCAGTGCCTGCCGTGAAGTAGGAGCGCAGTAAATACTTATCCATTCAAACACTGGGAGCCGGCAGGATGCATTTGTGGTACTTAAAGCCATGAAGCTGGATGGGACTCGCAGGGGAGGGTGTGGGAGGTGGAGAGGATGCCCAAGGGCCGAGATGAGGCGGGAGAAGCAAAGGAGGCAGAAGGAGCCCCCGAGACGAGCTGGCAGGAGAGCCAGGGGTGTGTGTGCTCCTGGAGGCAGGTGAGGAACGTGTTTCAGGGAGGGGGCTGGTCACGTGGGTCAAACGCTGCCCACAGGGGGAGCGAGAGGAGCCCTGAGAGCCTCTGTGAATCAAGCAGCAGGAGTAGTGTCAGCAGCGACCTGGCCAGTAGAGTTTTAGTGGTGAGGTGGGCACAGCCTCACTGGTGTGAGCTCAAGAGAAAATGGGAGAAGATAAACTGGAGACAGTGAATGCCAATAGACAACATCTTCTACGTGTTCTGCTGTTAGGAGTAGCTGGGAGTTCCTTGGCAGTCCAGTGGTTAGGACTCAGCACTTTCACCTCCATGGCCCCGGGTTCAATCCCTGGTCCAGAAACTAAGATCCTACAAACTGTGCAGTGTGGCCAAAAAAACAAAACAAAACAGTAGCTGGGAAATCTGACAGTAACTGAAGGGAGAATAGTTTTCCAGAAGGTTTTTGCTGTTTGTAATTGTAGTGAAATGCACATAACATAAAATCTGCCATCTCAGTCATTCCTGAGAGAACAGTTCAGTGACGTTAAGTACAGGCACACCTTGTTTTATTGCATTTTGCTTTATTGTGCTTTGCAGATACTGCGTTTTTTACAAACCGAAGATTTGTGACAACCGTGCGTCTAGCAAGTCTATCGGTGCCATTTTTCCAAAAGCATTTGCTCACTTTGTGTCTCTGTGTCACGTTCTGGTAATTCTTGAACTATTTCGGGAATTCCCTGGTGGTCCAGTGGTTAGGACTCCACACTTTCACTGCCGAGGGCCCTGGATTCAATCCCTGGTTGGGGAACTAAAATCCTGCAAGCCCGAGGCACGGCCAAAAAAAAAATTCTTGAAATATTTCAAACTTTTTCATTATTATTATATTTGTAATGGTGAAATGTGATCAGTGATTTTTGATGTTACTATTGCAATTGTTTGGGGGGCATCCAAAACCACGCCCAAATAAGATGGTGAAGTTAATCAATGTTGTGTATGTTCTGACTGCTCCACTGACCAACTATTCCCCCATCTCTCTCCCTCTCCTTGGGCCTTCCTGTTCCCCGAGACACAACAATATTTAAATCATGCCAGTTAATAACCCTACAATGGCCTCTAAGTGTTCAAGTGAAAGGAAGAATCACACGTCTCTTACTTTAAATCAAAAGTTAGAAATGATGGGGGACTTCCCTGGTGGTCCAGTGGTACAGAATCTGCCTTCCAATGCAGGGACGTGGGCTCGATCCCTGGTTGGGGAACTAAGATCCCACAAGCAGCGGGGCAACTAAGCCCTTGTGCCACAACTACTGAACCTGCACGCCTCAACGAGAGAGAGAGAAAAAACCCACACGCCACAACTAGAGAGAAGCCCACTAGAGAGAAGCCCGTGGGCCGCAGTGAAAGATCCCGCATGCCTGAACAAAGATCTTGCATGTCGCAACTAAGACCTAATACAGCCAAAAAAAAAAAGTTAGAAATGATGAAGCTTACTGAGGAAGGCAGGTTGAAAGCTGAGATAGGCAGGTAGGCCTCCTGTGCCAGTTAGCCAAGTTGTGAATGCAAAGGAAAGTTCTTGAAGGAAATTAAAAGTGCTACTCCAGTGAATATATGAATGATGAGAAAGCGAAACAGCCTTATTGCTGATATGGAGAAAGTTTTGGTGGTCTCGATAGAAGATCAAACCAGCCACAACAACGCCTTAAGCCAAAGCCTAACCCAGAGAAAGGCTCTAACTTTCTTCAATTCTAGGAAGGCTGAGAGAGGTGAGGAAGCTACAGAAGAAAAGTTTGAAGGCAGCAGGGGTTGGTTCATGAGGCTGAAGGAAAGAAGCCATCTCCATAACATAAAAGTGCCACGTGAAGCAGCAAGCGCTGATATAAAAGCTGCAGCAAGTTATCCTGAAGATCCTGCTAAGATAATGAATGAAGGTGGCTACACCAAACAACAGATTTTCAACGTAGTTGAAACAACCTTCTATTGGAAGAAGATGGCATCTAGGACTTCCATAGCTAGAGAGGAAAAGTCAGTGCCTGGCTTCAAAGCTTCAAAGGACAGACTGACTCTCTTGTTAGGGGTTAATGTAGCTGGTGACTTTAGGTTAAAGTCAATGCTCATTTACCATTATGAAAATCCTAGGGCCCTTAAGAATTATGCTAACTAAATCTACTCTGCCTGTGCTCTATAAATCCAACAAAGCTTGGATTGACAGCACATCTGTTTACAACATGGTTTACTAAATATTTTAAGCCCACTGTTGAGATCTACTGCTCAGAAACAAAGATTCCTTCCAAATATTACTGCTCATGGACAATGCACCTGGTCACTCATGAGCTCTGATGGAGATTAATGTCTTCATGCCTGCTAACAGGACACCCATTCTGCAGCTCATGGATCAAGGAGTAATTTCAACTTTCAAGTCTTATTATTTAAGAAATACATTTTGTGTGGCTATAGTTGCCATAGATAGTGAGTTCTCTGATGGATCTGGGCAAAGTAAGCTAAAAAACCCTTCTGGAAAGCAGTCACCATTCTAGATGCCATTAAGACCATTCATGATTCATGAGATGAGGTCAAAATATCAACCTTAATAGGAGTTTAGAAAAAGTTGATTCCAATGCTCATTGATGACTTCGAGGGATTTAAGACTCCCGTGGAGGAGTAACGGCAGATGTGGTAGAAATAACAAAAGAAGTAGAATTAGAAGTGGAGCCTGAAGATGTGACTGAATTGCTGCAATCTCACGATAAAACTTGAATGGATGAGGACTTGCTTCTTATGGATGAGCAAAAAAAGTGGTTTTTTTGAGATGGAACCTACTCCTGGTACAGGTGATATGAAGATTGTTGAAATGACAGCAGGGAGTTTAGAATCTTATATAAACGTAGTTGATAAAGCAGCTGTAGGGTTTGAGAGGATTGACTCCCATTTTTAAAGAAGTTCTACTGTGGGTAAAATGCTATCAAACTTAGCTTTGTAGCTTTGTATGCTACAGAGAAATCGTCTGCGAAAGGAAGAGTCAATCAATGCAGCAAACTCCGTTGTCGTCTTATTTTTAAAAATAAGAACCTTCAGCAACCACCGCCCTGATCAGCCAGCAGCATCAACATCAAGGCGAGACCCTCCACCAGCAAAAAGATTACGACTCACTGAAGGCTCGGATGATGGTTGGCATTTTTTAGCAATAAAGTTTTTTTTGGCTGCCTTGGGTCTTTGTTGCTGCGCGCGGGCTCTTCTCTAGTTGCGGCGAGCGGGGGCTGCCCTTCGTTGCGGTTCGCGGGCTTCTCATCGGGTGGCTTCTCTTGTTGCGGAGCACGGGCTCTAGGTGCGCGGGCTTCAGTAGTTGTGGCACTCGGGCTCAGTAGTTGTGGCTCGCGGGCTCTAGAGTGCAGGCTCAGTAGTTGTGGCGCACGGGCTTAGTTGCTCCGCAGCATGTGGGATCTTCCCGGACCAGGGCTCGAACCCGTGTCCCCTGCACTGGCAGGTGGATTCTTAACCACTGCACCACCAGGGAAGTCCAATAACGTATTTTTTAATTAAGGTATGCACATTGTTTTTTTAGACATAATGCTACTGCACACAATAAACTACAGTATAGTGTAAACGTAAATTTTATATACACTGGGAAACCAAAAAATTTATGTGACTTGCTTTTTTGTGGTGGTCTGGAACCAAACCTGCACTCTCTCCAAGGTAGGCCTGCATATTCACCATGTTGGGCAACCATCACCACCATCCATGTCCCTAACTCTTTTCATCTTACAAAATTGAAAATTCTGTACCCAGTAAACATTAACTCCAAATACCCCTCTCCCCCCAGCCTCTGGCAACCCCCATTCTACTTTCTGTCTCTATGAATTTGGCTGCTCTAGGGGCCTCATATAAGTGGAATCATACGGTATTTGGCTTTTTGTGACTGGCTTCTTTCACTTAGCATAATGTCTGCGAGGTCCATCCATGTTGCAGAATGTGTCAGAATTTCTTTCCTTTTTAAGGCTGAATAATATTCTATTGTATAAATATACCATCCTTTGTTTACCCATTCACCCATCCATGGACCCTTGGTTTGCTGCCACCTTTTAGCTATTGTGAATAATGCTGCAACGAACACTGGCATATGAGTATCTGTTTGCGTCTCTGCTTTCAATTCTTTTGGGTTTAATCAGAATTAGAATCACTGGATCATATGGCAATTCCATATTTAATTTTTCTGAGAAACCACCATACTGTATTCCATAGCACCTGCACCATTTTACTTTCCTACCAGCAATGCAAGAGGGTTCCAGTTTCTCTACATCTTCACCAACGCTTCCTTCCTTCCTTCCTTTTTTCTCTCTTTCTCTCTTTCTTTCCTCTTCCTCTTTCTTTTTCCTTTCTTTCCTTTCTTTCCTTCCTTCCTTTCTCCCCTCCCTCCTTCCCTCCCTCCCTCTCTCTTTCTTTCTTTCTCTTTATATTTGCCATTCTAATGGGTATGAGGGAGTAAGTTGTTTTTTACATGGGAGAATCATCCGTATGTTTGCACGCAGGCAGGAAAGATCCGGGAGACCAGGAAGTTGATGCTAAAGGAAAGAGAGAGGAGAGGTGCTGGAGCAATGTCCTGGAGTTGGGAGAGATGCTGAGATCCTGAGCAGAGAGGAGGATGCCCTTAGCCAGCAGCCTGGGTGTTTATCCGTAGTCACAGGGGAGAAAGCTGAGGCCCTGGGCACTGATACGGTGGGAGGCTAGATGTGGTGGGAGAGCCTGAGGTGTCCTCTTGTGTTTATTTTATCCCCTCAGTGAAATGGGCAGCCAGGTAACCAGCTGACGGTAATGGTGGGGCAAGGTCAGAGGTTTGAGGAGAGAAGACAGGGTGTGAGATAGTCTCTCTAAAAGAGTGTATGGATGGTGGAGGTTGGGAGGCTGGATAATGGCTCCCAGAAAGACGCTGACATCCAAATCCCTGAAATCTGTGAATGTAACTTGGCAGGATCTTGAGATGGGGAGATTCTCCTCGATTCCCTGCGTGGGCCCAACGTAGTCACATGTGGGAGGCTGAGGGAGATTTGACTATGGAGGGTATTACACTGCTGGCTTTGAAAATGGGGGAAGGAGCCACAACCCAAGGAATGAAGGTGCCTCTAGAAGCTGAAGGCAAGGAAACGAATTCTCCCCTAGAGCCTCCAGAAACAGACTCTCCTTTAGAGCCTAGCCTCCCTGGTGACCCCTTGATTTTTGACTTCTGATCTCCAGAACTACAGAGAATGAACTTATGTTGTTTTAAGCCACTAAGTTTGTCTCATTTGTTACAGCAGCAATAGTGAACCCAAGCAGGACCCTGTGGGGCTCCTGGGCACGGAAGCCTTTCTGTGTCCCCTGTTTCTTGATTGTAGGGAACAGACTCCAGCCTCCATGACCTTCCCTGAGTCCCAAGGGGCAGATTCGAACAGTTGCTAATCAGGGAAGGGAGGGGATGCAGAGACAAGGGAGGAGCAGTCAAGAAACACTAGTGCAGCCTTGGGGCAGGGTCCTGGTTCCACCTAAAGGGATACACATAGCAATAGCTTTGAGCTCTTCTGCAGAACTAAAACCTCCAACAAATGGAAGGTGTTAACTGCTTGATGAAGCATTCTTCATTCCAGAGAAGGTCATGGTTTGGCAACCCCACCCTTAAACCATTGCTGTAAAACTCCTCACCAAATCCCCCTCCCCACACCAGGTAGGGACACACAGTTTTTGAGGGCACAGGCCCACTATGTCCCCCTTTCCCTGGCAAAGCAATAAAGCTATTCTTTTCTACTTCACCCAAAACTCTGTCTCCGAGACTCGATTTGGCACCGGTGCACAGAGGCTGAGTTTTTGGCATCAAGAGGAGGTCCGGGAAATCACCAAGAGTAAAGATGGGTCCGGTGAGGGAGTGACAGAAAACAGGGAAGGAGTCTGAGTGAATTCAGGGGCCAGGGTCTCTCTCCCGTTCAGGCCTTGACATGAGGAAACCCCTTTGCCTGCAACCTCCTCCCAATCCTTTATTCTGGAGAACTCCTGCTCATGCCTTAGGAACAGGTTAGAGGTCACCTCCAGAACCCTTCCCCTGATCCCCTGGCTGTGGCTGGGGTCTTCCTCTGCTCCCAGAGCCGCTGTGCTCATCTTGTTACGCAAAAACTGGGTTTGCCTCTTGGTGGGTGTTGAACAAGCCGAAGATCAAGAGAAGGAAGGATTTATGATTACTTGCAGTTAAGTCAGGAGCACACCAGGGATCTCTCCCAAAGCAATGTCTTCCCGAACAGCAAAATTGGGGAAGTTTTAAGTTAAGTGTACATGCATATACATGAAGGGGCTTGGGCAGCAGGCAGAGTCCAAGCTTTAGTTGATTGAAGTCACGAGGGTCAGAAAAGGTCAACATCCTCATCCCTCAGGTCCCAGTTGATCTGGTGGTTGATTGCATCAGGCTAATCTTCACCATTGAAACAGAACTGGGAGTCTTTACAACTGATACATCATCTTTGCTATTGTTACTTCTCTTGCCCGACTGTTGTTTGTTTCTTCATTCCTTTGCTCAAGATCATTGATTACTGAGACCTGTTCAAGGGCAAGCATTGTGGCCAGGTTCAGGTCACAAAACAGCTTAAGCCAAAAATGGCTTCTCTTCTGTCAAGAAAGCCATCCCGGACTTCCCTGGTGGCACAGTGGTTAAGAATCCCCCTGCCGGGCTTCCCTGGTGGCGCAGTGGTTCAGAGTCTGCCTGCCGGTGCAGAGGACACGGGTTCGAGCCCTGGTCTGGGAAGATCCCACATGCCGCGGAGCAACTGGGCCCGTGAGCCACAATTGCTGAGCCTGCGCGTCCGGAGCCTGTGCTCCGCAACAAGAGAGGCCGCGATAGTGAGAGGCCCGCCCACCGCGATGAAGAGTGGCCCCCGCTTGCCACAACTGGAGAGGGCCCTCGCACAGAAACGAAGACCCGACACAGCCATAAATAAATAAATTTTAAAAAAAAATTTAGGCATAGACCCAGCTATACACACCTTGCCACCATAAAAAATCTCAGAGTTTCATTGAAAAGAAAGAAAAGGGGAATGTCTCTTGGAATAATAAACATATAAAAAAAAAAAAAAAAAGAATCCGCCTGCCAATGCAGGGGACACGGGTTCGAGCCTTGGTCCGGGAAGATCCCACATGCCGCGGAGCAGCTAAGCCCGTGCGCCACAACTACTGAGCCTGCGCTCTAGAGCCTGCGTGCCACAACTACTGAAGCCCACGTGTCTAGAGCCCGTGTTCCTCAACAAAGTGAAGCCACCGCAATGAGAAGCCTGCGCACCGCAATGAGGAGTAGCCCCCGCTCGCCACAACTAGAGAAAGCCCACATGCAGCAACGAAGACCCAACGCAGCCAAAAATTAATTCATTAATTAATTAAAAAAAAAAAAAGAAAGCCATCCCTGGTTCTCTTTCTCCAAGGACCCCCTAACTTACCTGCTTACAGTCTGAGCACGCAGTGATGGGCCTCATAGGTGTCTCCGAGATTGGGGCCTCCTGGAGGCCAGTCTTGCTCCCCTGAGTGAGGAGGGGCAGCACATGAGCAAGCAGACCTGCAGAGACCACCGCAACCCTAAGAGAGGGCCCAGGAGACCAAGGTGATGGACGGGGCATGTGATGAGGGCATCTTTGGAGGCCAGCTGGGTGGCTCTGGACAAAGAGCTGCCTTCCCACTGTTCACAGGCCCGAGGGCACAGCCCGGCTCTCAGCTGTAATGCGGGTGCTTCTGGGGTCCCGCCACGGCCTGGACTTGTCAGACTCCAGTGGCCATGAGCCATTCTCCCCCTCACACTGGTGTCAGGCACTAGGACCATGGACATACCCCAGCTCAGACCTGAAGACAGAGCCAGGCAGTCAATGTGTAAAACAAACGAAAGGTTTATTTATAAGCAGGAATGCTGTCTGGGATACATAGAGTGAAAACTCTCCTTGTCTTGGGATCAACACAAGCCCACAAGCTGGAAAACTGTTACCAAATTAGGTCGAATGGACCCCCCACTTAGGCCCTAGCCTGGCTGAGGCCCCCTGCCTTGGCAGGGAAGGTTCTTTTTCCATTCGGGTTCGCACAGCCAAAAACAAAACCGAAGCTGAGATTAGAGCAGCGCGCGATTTATTCAATGGCCAGGGAATGGAGAAGCAGGAACTTAGTTCACAAATGCACTTCTCGCCTTCATGGTGAGAGGGATTTGCTTTTAAGGAGTAAGGACAATGGGGGTTAGAGTGAGACGAATGATGGGGAGGCAAATGCATTACTTTTCTGGGAAAGAGGCAGGGTTTTCCTAGAAATGGGGTGCCATCCCTTTTCTGTCCTTTTTTGGTCAGTGACTTCCGGTCACAGCCATTGTAGGTGTGTCATTTAGTAGCTAATGTAGTAAAATCAGTGTAGAATGAGACTCAGGGTCTCCTAGAGGTCAGATTCATCGCCATCTTGGTTTCAGCTGGTCCTATCCAGTTTTTGTTTCCCTCTTCCTATAGCTTCTTTGTGTCCAGACCCTGCGACTTAAAGGCATATGTTAGTTCCTGTTCAAGGGAGGGGTTGGTGGGTTTTGACCAAGGGTCTGGTGGCAATTCTGGTAACAAAATGAGGCCACACGCAGAAAGAGTCTCCTTCCAATTCATCCCTGTTCTGCTGGGGTGATGACAATGAGGCCCGAGGTCCTCCCAGGACAGTCCACCAGGGGGCAGAAGTGCTCCACGGCCGTAAAGGGTCCAATGAGGTTGGAGACCTTGGCCAGCCCAGGCAGAGGGACGTCTTGATTCCAGAGTGGGAAGCCTTTCTTCACTCCATGGTAGTGGCTGGGCTTCTCCTACCCTCCAAAAGTTCAGCTGCCGAGTTCAAGTCCAGTGGAATTTTTCAACAAGGGATCCAAGTATCAGGGACCCAACAGTCTTCTCAAGGAGGCCCCCATCCCCCTTCCTTCCAGAGTCC
Organism: Eschrichtius robustus; assembly: GCF_028021215.1. Taxonomy (NCBI): domain Eukaryota; kingdom Metazoa; phylum Chordata; class Mammalia; order Artiodactyla; family Eschrichtiidae; genus Eschrichtius; species Eschrichtius robustus. The sequence continues at coordinate 9,684,295 of NC_090826.1, read as the reverse complement.
GGTTAAGGCCACACTTGTCCACTGTCTACAGGGCCTGGGCATGCGTTTGGGGGGAGTGGGCTGACTCCTTAATGGGGAAGAATCCCTCGGCAAAAGTGTAAGCTTCGGCTGCTTCTGGCAGGCCATTTGATCTGACAACATGGGCTACACAGAACCACAACACACAACACAGACACGCAGACACAGGACTGGCTCTCAGCATCTCACGACCACTCAGGATCTCGGCGGCCACTGTACCAAAGTGGCTCCGAGGCTCCACTGGGACCTGGGACTCCAAGAACAGTGGGAGGGGGTTGGGAGAAACAGGAGCACCCCCTTGGGAGGCAAAGGAGGAAGGTCCAGGCTGAGGTAGGAGGAGATGGCTGCAGGGCCTCAGTCATCTCCAGTTCCTGAAATTCCCTGATAGGAAAAGGTGTGGCCTTGGAGCTCCACACCAGACAGTGGGGGAGGGGAAGCTCAAACTGGGGGTAAATGGGAGTGAAGGTCAAAGGCAGAGGATACAAACTCTGAGTTTGGCTTTGTTAACACTGTTGGCTTGTTTATCCCCAAGGTACCTAATGGGTTTTTTTGTTTTTTTGTTTTTTAATTGCCGCATGTTTAAACTGGATATTTTTTTTAATTGCCACATGTTAAAACTAGAAGATTTCCGGTTAGAGCTTTGCCATCTTAACCAGGTCACAGCCCTCATTCAGGCTGCCCGCCTGGGCGCTCTGGGCATCTGGTTTTCACCCCGTGGTACAAGATGGAGCTAGCAGGAGTGGATTTGGAGGTGGTGCTTCCAAAAGTCCTGAGCTAACCTGGGGGACTCCTGTCCCCTACAGGGGTTGCCACCCGCTCCCTGCACAGAACCATCTGATTGATGACACCCACCCCTACTACCCCCACTGGGACCATCCTGCAGTCTCACATTCAGGCTACAGCCCTGCTCTTTCCCCACTGCCCCTTCTCCAAGGATGATGCATGCAGCATCCCTCCTCCCCAGCAGGAAGCCAGAGCCGGGTAGAGCCCAGGGGTTAAAAGAAAAATAAAAACCAAAAATGACAAGGGCTCCAGGAACCAAGCATGCAGGACCGGCTGGAGGGGGCAGCTCTCAGAGGGGCAGGGGATTTGTCCCAGGCTGCCCAGCACCTCCGTGTCCACCAGCCTTTCAAGAGAGACACACACCATGACAGGACACACCATGACTCTCCCTGCCTCGTTCTGCCTGCAGGTGAGAGGAAGGCTGAGGCCGTGGAAGCCGCTAAAGGAATTTGGCCCAGAAAGAGTCAGAGTCCTGCGGGGGAGGGGCCTAGAAAGACCAGGGGTTGGTCCCACCCTGGCTGTGACACAGCCCACGCCAGACTGGTTAGCTGGGCTTCATCCCGGCATCAGGCACACCGAGGGGCAGGGGCTTCTCCTCTGGGCTCTGCAGCAGAGTCTCTGGAGCCCCCGGCTGGGACTGGAAAGGGCATTCCTCCTTGGAGAAGGGGACCTGCTCATCTTTCGGGGAGCCGGAGGGGCTGGTGTCTGTGTCCCTCGTGGAGCTGGCCTGGGAGGGGCATTGAGAGCTGTGGTCAGAGCTGCTGCAAACGTTGACGATGCAGGTGACATTGACCTGGGTCCCGTGGCCGCCAGACGATGCCTCTGCTAAACACAAGACAGGAGAAAGTGGTCAGCTGGGGCCTTGGAGTGGGGGGTGTCTTCACAGCCTGCCTCCTGCCCGAGAGGCAGATTAAGACATGCGGGGAAAGAGCACTGGGCCAGGAGCCAAGAGGCCCTTGTTCTAGCTCCGCTTTGCTGGGTAATCTTGGGCAAGTCCCGTAAACCTTTGTGTGCCTCAGTGTCTTCACCTGTCCAGTAAGAATACTCCACCCAAGTCCCCCCATAGATGAGAGGAGACAACTATATAAAGCAAGTGAAGGTGTTCCAAGAACAAAACACACTGCCCACAAAGAACCGGAGAAGTGAGCCAGGACAGGAAGGATACATCACAGGGTACTGGTGAAGCAGTAAAGGTGAATTACCTTCCCGAAACTGCAGCAAGGCATCAGCAGCCCTGGCCACACCAGCTATGAAAAGGCGAGACCCCTGTCACTGGCCCGTCATCTCTATGCCAAGGAACCAACACCAAAGGGCTTGGAAATTGCTCCTTTATGGAAATTAAACATTGACCCTGAACTTGTCTTCAGCCACAGCAAATCTTTTCCTTCCACATAGAGCTGCCTCTAAGATTTCATAAATCTGGGATTCCAGGATGGGGTGTGGTGGGGGCATAGTTTGTCCTCATCACTGAGGCTGGGATGCCCGGAGCTCCGCAGCCTGACAATCCTGGGTTTGGATCCCTGCTCTGCCTCCATAAACTTGGCCAAGTCACTTAAACTCTTGGAGCTTCCATTTGCTCAGCTGTGAAATGGGTCTAATGACCCTTTCCATCCCCTTGAGGCAAGGATGACTCTGCCCTGTTCACTGCCATATCTCCGGAGCCTGCATGGCTCCTAGAGACGGGGTGACAGGCTCAGTGAAGCAGGGGTTCACACTGGGCCCATATATCCTACCAGGTCTTCTGTACCTCAACTTGATTCCACCCCCATCTCCCGTCCAAACTGCTCCTCCCATCTCAGTTCACACGCCTGCCATCCACCCAGATGCTCAGTCCCAAAGCCTGGGACCCATCTTTCTCTCACACCCCACATCCAATGCACCAGCAATTCCTACCTGGTCCGCCTTCAAGTTCACCACCTCCTGCATACCGCCTGTACCTCCATCCACTCCCTGGACTAGTGCAGTCTCCACCTGTCTCCTGGCTTCTACCTGGCCCCTCTGCAGTCTGTTCTCCACCAGCAGCCCCAGAGCCAGATCATTCTCTTGGCTGCTCCAAACACAGTTCTCACCACGGCCTATGAGGCCCTGCACAACCTGGTGCCTGCCTTCTCCCCACCCCATCTCCTGCTGCTCTGAGATCCTGGCTGGGTTCTCTCCAGCCATACTCACCTCCCTGCAGCTCCTTGAGCCCTCCAAGCCTCAGGGCCTTTGCAACATGCTGCTCCCTCAGCCTGGAACATTCTTCCCTATTCCCATAGCTCGCTCCTTCCTTTACTTGGGCCTCAGCCTGGAGGCCACCTCCTCCAAGAAGCCTCCGTGGCTTCCCTCTCTAAAGGAGGTTCACTCGCGCCCATCCATCACTCCCTGTGTCCCTCCCTCTGCCATAATCTCCAGAGCCCCTAGCTCCGCCCACTGTGCAATCCATTTCTGGAGTCCCTCATTGGGTTCTCCCCTACCAGGCCCTGAGTCCAGAAGGGTGGGGCCTTTCTGACTGTTCCCTGCCGTGGCCCTAGTGCCTATAACAGGGACACATGTGAATGAATAAAATCCAGCCCGCAGGTGTGTTCTGTTCTTGGTGGTGGTAGTGTTTTTAAGTGAATTGGCTGCCAACATTTAAAATTCAGGAGTTTACATTTTAAAAATCTGGATTTAGAGCTTCCCTTGGGAGCCAGATGGGGGAGAGCGGGCTATGCAGGAACCACAGACCTGAATGCGACTGGCAGCAAGGGCTTCAGGGCACAGGTTCAGCCCCGCCTCCCCTCCCAGCCCTGTGGGCATCTGAGTTTCCTAACTAGCGAGCGACTAAATGGTGGATAAGCTGAGGAGATCAATGTAAGGGCCGGACACAGAATAGCCCCTCAAAAAGGATGGTTGCTGCTGCTGTTACTATGGCGACCTGAGTGTCCAAGGGTTGCCGGGAGGACTGGCTGTTTGTTTTCCAGTCTCGTTTGTTTCCAGACTCCAGGGAAGCCCGGGAGGAGGATGGAGCTGGCGAGCTGCTCTGCTCAGAACAGCCCCAAACAGGCTGGGTGGAGGTGGGGTGCTGAAATCATGGGGCCGGAAGGAACTTTCCACCCTGTGCCTCCACAGCAACCAAATGTCACCCAGAATCACCAAGGCCGTGCACACTGTGAACGAGACATTGCGGGGGCAGACGGGGGACCAGGAGGGGTCACAGACCTGAGGTTTACCCATTCGCACAGTGGGGAGAGGTGCTCGGGTGGGACGGAGAGGAGGGGAGAGCAGAGGCCAGACAGACAGGCGCGGAAGGAACAGAAAAGAGACAGCGGGCAGGAGGGGTGGGCAGACACGGTCCGGGCTCCCCAAGGAGGAAGCCACACCAGGATGCGTGTGGAGGAGGTGTCACAAAGAAAGTGGAAAGATGAATCTAAGAGGTAGAAGAAGACCAAGAGCTTTATATTTGGATCTCATTTATTCATTCGACAAACGTTTAGGGCCACCTGCTATGTTCCAGGCACTGACCCAGTCCCTTCCTTGGGGAGCTCTCAGACTGGGGTGGGGGGCACTGACAAGACAGCACACTGATGAGGGTGGGTGATGATGGGAAACTAGAAGTGGGACGCCCCAGCCCACTGCCTGAGTCAGGAGGCAGGTAGTGAATGCTGTCGCAGCCCTGCCAAGGAGCTGCCATGCTCATCTCTAGGACAGGAAACTGAGGCTTGGTGGGGTTAAGGAGCCTACCCAGAGTCTCACGGCACCAGAGCGGCTGGGAGGGCATCTGGGAACGAACCAAGGCCACGGTCATTCCTTGACCCGCCAGCCAGCACTGCCAGGTGAGAGGGGGAGATGCAGGCCAGCGGGCTTGGCCTCTCACTACAAAACATGCCCGAGGAAGCCCCAGGCTTTCTGGGGGACCCCCGCAGGGACCTCCTCCAATGTGGGCACTGCAGATGCCCAGCAGGGGTGACGCTGGTCACAGACCAGGTCCAGGGCTAAATGCAGACTGTGTAAACAGGACATGGGCTTCTCCAGACCCCACGTGGGATCCGCAGTCCTGATGCCTCAGGCCCAAAGGGACCGGACTACAGGCACAGTGAGTGAAGTCCCAGGGACATCATTTACTCATTCAGCTTTCCAGGCCGACTCTGGACCCTGAGAGCCCAGGGGCGATTCCTGGCTCTTCCGTTTACCAGCTGTGCCCTTGAATAAGCAGTTTAACCTCTCTGAGACTCAGTTTCCTCATCTGATAGGATGAGGAAATATAATAGGTATTAATATTATAAAAATAATATAATATATAATTACAATATAATTATAATATACACTCTAATAATATATTAATAATAAAATAATATATTATCTAATACAATATATAACAATATAATGTATAACAACATACATAATATACAATAAATATATAATTATGACATATAATATTAACATATAATATGTTATATGCTATATATATTATATATAACATTAATGTATAAGTTAATATATTAATATAACATTTATATATATACAATATTAATATATAATATATTTTATGCTACATATATCATATATAGCATTAATATAATATCAATGTATTATTCATATATTGATATATAAAATTTATATAATATAACATTGTTATACGCTATTTTACATATTATATGTATTATAATATATAGGAAAACTCCCTGCCTGGATACTGGGGACGCAAAGGATAAGCTGAGATGGTCTAGAAGGAAGGGTGTTCCTGGCGCAAGAACCCACAGGGCAAAGGTGGGAGGGACTTGGGGGTTCCAAGAACAGAAAGAAGCTTGTGGCTCAGCTGCACCTGAGGGGGCAGAGGGCAGGAGGCTGGAGGGAGGCCCAGGCTGGTGGTGCAGAGCTTCCAGTGTCCTGCTAGGAGCTCAGGCCTCATCCTGCAGGGGAGGCCCAGGAAGAGACAGCTCAGGCAGAAATGAGGAAGACACACACTGGGGTGGGGGGTGGGGGAGGAAGCCAGGGGGGCTCCCGCCTCTTACCTGAGCTCCCACAGCTGGCCGGGGCCTCCCCAGACCCGCCGGCCTTCTCCACGCCCGGCGCCTGCAGCTGGGGCCTGGAGGGCGCCCTCCTGTCCGTGGCGCTGGCCGCACTCTCCAGGGAACTGCTGCTGGAGCTTGGCGCCGTGGTCAGCAGGTGCTGCTGCTCGAGGCCTGGGGCACTTCGAGCCTTGTCAGCTGGCAGATGCGGCTGGATGGGGAGACGAGGGAGGAGGGAGGGCAGTCAGCCCATCAGCCGGCTCCTCGCCCCCTCTTCCCTCTCACCACCATCAGCACTTCACAGTTTACACAGCACTTCTGCACATGCTCTCCACACACAGCACTTTTAGGACGTGTGATTCTCTGTGGCTTCTGTGATTAGCATCGCTGCCCTGCTGGAGTGTGAGCCCTAAGAGGGCAGGGGCCATGTGGCCCTGTTCACCAAACAGTCTTAGAGGTGAGGCAGGATTTTCACCCTCATTTTGCATAAGGAAGCAGAGGCCCAGAGAAGGAGAGTGACTTTCCTGAGGTCACCCCATCAGCACGGGGCGATGCGGCTCAGCCTAGCAGCCAAGGGCATGGACTCTGGAACCAGACCACATGCGTGCAAATCATGACTCCATCACTCACTAGCTCTGCAACCTTGGACAAGTTACTTAACCTCTCTGTGCCTCTGTTTTTCCATCTATGAAGGAAAGAATAACAACCTACCTCCTAGGGTTACTGTGAAGATTAAATGGCTGAGTTTTTGTGAAGTGCTCAAAACAGTGCCTGTTCTATCGTAAGCGCTGGTCAAGGGTTTGTTAAATCACGGCTCAGCAAACTACTGCCACAGACCAAGTCCAGCCTGCCACTGTTTCCGTACAGGCTGCGAGCTAAGGATAATTTTTACATTTTTAAATGGTTGAAAAAAATATTTAAAGACTAATATCTTGCGACACGAAGTTATGTGAAGTTCAAATGTCAGTGTCCATAAATACAGTTTTATTGGCACACAGCCACGCCCATTTGTTTATGTTGTGTCTGTGGCTGCTTTCCCACTGCAATGGCAGGATTGAGGAGATATGACAGAAACCAGATGACCCAAAAAGCCTACAATATTGACTGTCTGGACCTTTACAGAAAACGTCTGCTCGCCCTTGTGTTCAATCAGTCAATCCAGTGTAGACAGTTCTCTCATTTAGGACCCTCAGCCCTGCCGTCTCGGCAACACTTTCCAGATTCCATTCCCCAAGCTGCTCTGTGACTCTCCATCTTTTTCTCATAAAACACAAATCCCAGCAACAGTAATAATAAAATATTAGCTGACGCTTGAATCCATCCAATGCCAAGCACTGTGCTGAAGCCTCTCCAGACACTATCTATACTGATCCTTCCAACAGCCCAGTGTCATCCTCGCTTTGCAGATGCGGAAACCGAGATCCAGAGAGGTTGAGTTACTTGCCCAAGGTCACAGAGTTAGGACGTGGTGCATCTGGGCTAAAACCTACACACCTTTCCTGGGTGTTTGGGGTTTCAGCCCCAGAGGCTCAAGACAAGGTGCCCCATTTCGACACCCGTGCTGGGAACCCCTGGAAATTTCACTCCAAGGCGGTTGCCTGTCCGCACCAACTGAACAGGTGCACAAGCCCTTGCCTTGGGGTTCTGGGCAATCACTGGATTCCAGAAACAAGACAGAGGGGCCACATTCTCATCCACTGCTCTGGCCTGCCCAGGACGAGAGGGTCCAGGGTAGAATGAGAACTGAGGCGAGAAGTGCTGGAGGGATGCAGTCTAGCAGGGTCAGGGAGTTGAGGTCACAGGTGGAGAACACAGGAAGGACACAGGTGCCAATCCCCGCAGCCCCCAGCCCTGCCTGAGTCTTGCATATCCCGAGGTCAGCTCACAGACTCTCACTCCAGGCCAGGAGGATCCTTTGCAAGCAGTCCCCGTGAGGCCACGGAGGCCCAGAGAGGGTGAGTCCCCTGCTCAGTAACACACAGCGGGTCCGTGGCTCAGTGTACACTCTGGCTCAGTGTACCAGAGCTGCGTGCTTCCCACTCAGTCCCACCTCCTTGGTTCACCACCCCCAGCTTTGGAGGAATGGAGGGCATTTCAAGTTCATGCTGAACCTTCGCTCAGATGGTCTGACCTTGGTATTGGACCCCACCCCCAGCCCTGCTCGGAGCCTGGACAGGCAGGGGAGAGGGAGGGGGAGGGGGAACATCCAAATGTCATTCTTCACACCCCCCAGAGAAGGGGCTTTTCAGCCTGCGTCCCACTTTTCTGCTGGTGGTTAGGGCCGGGCAGAACAGAAACCTCCAAAGGTCACAGCTTGCCTCCCTCCCCCAAAAGCCATGAGTCGCAAAGTTCAGGAAGGCTCTGAGTGGGGCAGATGTATTGAGTCCTGTTCCTTGGGCTGGGACCCCAGGAAGGGGAAGCCCTGAGCGGACTCACTGAACAAACAGGATCCCAGCCAGCCCTCCTCACCTCCCAGCCTGGCCCCGCCATGGGCAGAAGCAGAGACCCTGGCAAAGCCGCTGCCTGAGCCTGTGTCTGTCTGCATATGTGAGCGTGTGTTCCTGAGATTCATACACCTGTATGTATAGGTGTTAGGGTGTCTGAAGTGTGCACACACGTGTGTCTCTGTGTGAGGGAGCATGTGTGCATGTCTGTGAATGGTGCAATGAGCTTGTGCGTTGGAGGTGGTGAAGAGAGGCACTCCTAAGTCTGTGTCTCAGGCCACCCATTCGCTGTGCGACCTTGGGAAAGGTACTTAACTTCTCTGGGTCCAAGATCCCTGGGCTGTAAAACTGGGGCAATAATCATACTGCCTGTGTCACAGCATGGCTGTGAGACTGAACAACGCTCAGTACTATGCCTGGCCCCCATGAACATTCTCCCTCTTTATGAAACGAGAGCCTGCGTGAGTGTGTCTGTGGCTGTGATTGTGGGCGAGCTCACACGTGTGGTTACGCTGGCCTTTTCTGAACAAAGGGAAGCCACCGTCCTGCCGTGCCTTGGCGTTACAAGGAGGGACAGGGAAGTGCTGAGTCACTGTGCTTTCAACCCCAGTGACCTGGGCCAGGAGCATTATACTAGGCCGCTGTTAGCAGGACCACTGCCAGCCGGCTGAGGAACGGAGTGGGGCGCAGGCTGAGCATGGGGGTGAGGGCAGGGCTGGGAGCCCAGGGACTGAAGGGCACCTGGGAAGGGGACCAACCTCTGAGGGCAGTCCCTGCTGGGGATGGGGGTGCCTGGAACAATTCTGAACATCTGCAGTGGGCGAACAGGACGGTGGGTAAAGACAAGCCCTGCAGATTCAGACTGAGTTTCGAACCTGGGCTCTGCCACTCGCCAAGTGGCCTAACCTTACACAGGTACCTGAACCTCCCTGAGTCTCAGTTTCTTCATCTGTGAAATAGGGATGACGACACTGTGTACCTCACAGGGGGCGTGTGAGGATGCAGGGCCTGGCCCGGGGCTCAGCCAGTGGGGCGCTGGAACCAGCTCAGACTTGTGCGTGTTTCTTCCCGGCTCCACATTCAGTAAGTAGCTTGAAATTGGCCATGGTGGGAGCGTTTATAACACAGAAATGAGTGAACTCCACAAATCAGGGTTTTGGGGTTTTTTTTCCCACCTGGAGGGCCAGTTACCAGCACATCCCTGGGCTCTACATGCAACAGCACTCAACAAACAGCAGTGGAGTCGCTCACATTCAGTGAACACGAAACTCAGTGAAGGAAAAGGGGAAGCGGGGGCTCCAGGCCACAGCTGAGACAGCTTTACTGCACTCAGTATTGGGAAACACTCAGTCAGCAAAGAGAAAGTGGCAGCTGGGTGCCGGGGTGGAGCTTAGAGAGCGCACTTGCTCTATGGACCACCAGGCAGCAACTGTCAGTGTCACTGAACTGAAGCCAGAAAAAGGAAGGAGTGGCATTCACACACTGGGGAAATGGGAAATAGTTTGAACTCCCAAACCAGTGTTTCTGTCTGCTGAAATACCGTAGGGCAGGTCAAAGAGCACTGGGCCAGGAGTCCAGAGACATATTGCTGTGTGACCTTGGGCAAGTCATTTCCCCTCTCTGTACCTCTTTTCTTGTCAGGACAATCAGGAGATGAAATCAGTCTGGTCCCTACCAAGTCCAAAACCCTGTGTAAACCTCAGGCACTGGGCCACCAGGACTGAGCTTTACCCTAGCACAGTGGTTTGCAACCGGGGGTGATCCTGTCCTCCGGGGGCCCTTTGGCAATGTCTGGAGACATTTTGGTTCTCACTCCTGGGAGGCAGTGCTACTGGCATCTAGTGGGGAGAGGCCAGCGATATTGCTGAGCAGACTACAATGCACAGGACAGCCCCTCATGACAAAGAATTAGCAGGCAGGGTTGAGAAACCCTGCCCCAGCAGGATGGGGGACATGGAGGGAACTCCTTGGACTCTTGTTTCCTCATCTGTAGAACTGGATATAAAAACCTGCCCTGCCTACCTGGTGCAGGGCTGCAGCAGACACCATGTACTGGCTCACCCCACACCCATTTCCAAGCCCTCTCCCTGGTTCTCCTCTACCATAAAGGCTAGGAAAGCAAAGCACCCCCTTTTGCAGCCTCCCTTGCAGCTAGGGGTTGTCACATGATACCATCTGGCCAATGAGACAAAAGGAGAAGTCTACCCAGGGCTTCTAGGAAAGTGTCTGATTTCCTGTAAAAGGCACCATGGCTGTCCTGGCCATTTCCCCTCTTTTTCCTGCCTCAAATCTGGAGGTCACATATGCAGTGGTGATCATCATCTTATGACACAGGCCACAAGCAAGAGAACAAAAGCCAACACACCAAAGATGGCAGAGCCTGGGGTCCTGCTGGCTTCACAGAAGGATGCAACCAAACCGCTCCAGCAGCCATCAACCCCTCAACTTTGTGGTGTGACAGAATATAACGCCCTTTTAAGTCACCCTAATGGTTTTGGTTACTTGCAGCCAAATGCCTTCCTGATGGAGAAATGATGAAATACTATGTTGGTGTTCTGTTTCTAGCAAAAATCCTGCACAGACCCTACTTCATAAAAATGATCAGAGGGTGAAGTTGGGGGAGGACCCAGGCCCAGACCCCTAGTCTTAACCTCAACCCCAGAGATGACCCCCGAGGCAGGACCCTCTGTGGAACACTTGGGTACCCTAGCACACAGTTTGAAAACCACTGCTCCATGAGGAAGTGCTTTGTAAACATGATGGAGATGCTGAGAACTGTTGCCAGCTGGGTGAAAGGCACAGCCCTGCAAGCTGGCTGAGACACTGTCCCCATTTAACGGTGAGGAAACAGCCATGAGCAATTTCATGTCAGTCCAAGGTCACACCATGGGTCCATGACCACACGCTTGCCACTGACACCACTAACCCCTCTGCTCCCTGATGTGGCCTTTCACACTCAAGTCACCTTTACTAGCCCCAGCGACAGACCCTGGCTGGCCTTTTCTCAGCCTCCCAGGGCTCTGCACACTGCCTGACGCTGGACAGACCAACCTAGAGAATTCACTGCTTCCCGTGGGACAACCCAGCCCAGCAGGAAGAAGACAAGGGGAGGAGGAGGGGGAAGGCAGAGGGGCACTCACCACCTTGGCGTCTCCGTGCAGGCAGAAGGGCTTCTCTGCAAAGAGGAGAGAGGGGACAAGTCAGAGAGAGTGACTTCCTCAGGTCACATCTGTTCTAACTAGGAGGGGTCACGGGGCCCAAGCAGAAGCAGTCGGAGTAGGCCCAGCCCTGGGGGGAGCAATTACCTATCAGACAAGGTACACAGAAGCCCCCATACCCAACTCTCCAGCCAGCCCTCAACACCCCCACAACCATTCTTCAGCCTGCCCCCTTTGCTCATACCATGCCCCCTGCTTTGCATGCCCTTTCTTTCCTGCACTCATGTCTCCATCAAAATCTTGCCCAGCTCAGATGCCACCTGCTCCAGAAGGCCTGAACCCCCAGGATTCCCAGACAAGAATCCTGGACTCCTACCCTCTTGGATAGCCCTGAGGGCATCTTGCCTTTTAGTAGATAAGTTAGTGGAAGTGCCTTCCGCCCCAGGCTCTAAGCTCCTAAGAACAGGGACTGCCATACCCAGCTCTGTCTGATCCATAAGGCTGTGCCCAGTGCTGGACTCAGAGGGGTGCCCCAGAAAAGCTTCCTGAACAGATGTGTAAATAGACGGATGAAGGAAGGAAGGATGGAATCTTACTTTTTTTCTGGGTCATGATGACACAGTTCACCAGGACTATTATCAGCAGACCCAACGCTGTCACACCTACAATCAGTCCTAGAACGAAAAGAGAAGTTCAAAACAGCTGCAAAAAGCAAACTCAAATGTACCAGGGACCAGGCAGGTCAGCTGACAACCAAAGATGACTGGGGTCATCGCAGGCGAGGGGCAAGCCAGTGCAGAGGCTCTCAAATTTGATTACAAAACAAACCAAAATCCGTGCACCAAACGAAACGTGTCTGTAGGCCACGCTCAGCCCAAGGGCCATGAGTTTGAGCCCTCAGGCCTGATGTAGTCCTAACCCCAGAAGGGAAGCCCATGAGGTGACCTGGCCCAGCCCACTGTCAAAGCCTAATGGGTTCGTCAGAAACGGCAACCAGAAGACCATCTCCACTGTCACATAAAACGTTGACCCTACCTCTCCCCACCCAATAATTCTTATGGGCATTAGTAAGTCTTGGAAGAAGGCAAGTCTCAACGCTACCTACATCCCAGGATGGCGTACAGGGTCTAGCCCATAACAAGCTCTTGGTAAGACTCTAAGACAGGAGGGAGGGAGGGAGGAAGAGAGGGAGGAAGGATGAACGGGCCCCCTCGTGACTTACCAATGGGAAAAGAGATGTTTGCTGTGTTGCGCCCTTCAACTGGGTAACTTGGAGGACCTGGGACCATCGTGAGCCGGACGGAGGTGCTTGGAGCCGTGCTGGGCCCTGGAGTCGGCTCCACGTGTTGGGATCTTGTGAGGGCTGGGCCCGGGGTCCCTTTCAGGGTGGGGAGCACAGACGTGCAGACTGCATCCATCTCTGAGGTGCCACGGACGGCCACCGAGCTACAGCTGGGGGAGGAGGAGGCTTGGTCAGGGGCAGCAGGGGACTGAAAGGCTCAGGGCAGCCGTGCTCACTCGTGGTAGCTGGGCCAGTGTGCAAGGGGCCCAGCAACTGGGTTAGGGGAGCGGGGTTCGTGTGCCACACCCTCTTTCAAGACTTATGTCCCCTATGTCCCCACCCCACCTTTCCCCATGCTCCCCACCCAGTCTTGACTTCCAGGGCAAAAACTCTTGTTCACCATGCTGCCTGTTCAGGGACCCACCCACTGTCAGATAAACCAGTCCTGGCACTGAACAGGGCTCGGCAATGCCTCAACCCGAGGGAGTAACTGGGGGGATTCCGGCCACCGCGGCACACTGTTCTGTGCTCTAGGCCTCATGATAGCCCAGGGACAGCCCCTCCTTGTTCCTTCAGAAGCAGAGGATTCAGCCACTCACATCCGGTGGGGCCTGCAAGTGTCCGTGGATGACGTTGTGTCGGAGAACGTCCCTGGGGCACAGGGAGCGCACGCCACATTTGATGTTGCAGTTCCTTCAAGAAAAATCAGAAACTGTCACCAACTCAGATATTCCATGGAACAGGTGCGCCTTGGCCCTAGGGGAACTGGAGACCTCGGGGAAGAATGAGGGGCCTGAGGAATTCGGTCTGCACCTCTCCCCTTTAACACAAACACACACACACCTGGGCGGTCTGTCCTTAACTAATTCTAGTGACTGTGTCTTCCTGGGGCACCACCTGATTTTCCAGTAGGCTGGGGCTTAATTTGATCCACCTCTGGATCCCCAGGGCCTAGCACACAGGAGGTGCCTGGTCAGGAGTGCTGGAGGGAAGAATGAATCGGGATGGTTGGACAGATGGGTACCAGGCACCTGGCCACCACTGACGACGTTCCAAGGAAGGAGAGGCCCAAGGGGGTCCCCAAGGACCTCTGGCCCTGGCCCCATACCCGGTCTGGCCACGCCGAAGCCAGGGCCACATTTGCGCAGTGGCACGCACAGCCGGCACCCCTCCTGTCTTCCCAGGGTGCAGTACCAGCCCGGCTTGCAGGTGCAGATGCGGTTCTGTTTTGTTGTGCAGGCTTGAGTTTCCAACTGGTCTAGAGGAGCGAGAAGACAGCCGAGGGTCACTCCTGCCTCCACCAGCCCCACCCACTGCCACGCCCACTCTGTCTTCCCACCCAGCCCCACCACCCCCAGACAGCTCTGATCTCCAGCAGACGGCTGAACCGCCCTCAGGACGGGGCCAAGAGACTGCTGGACACAGAGTCTCCATCGCAGCATGAACGAGCATGCCTGCTTTCCCAAGCATAATGTCCTCAACTCTAAAAACGGGCACCACTTTCCCACTGCTGCCTTGGCCTGCCTGCCCCAAGGGGCTATTAAAGAGGATTCGGTGAGACAGAGGATGACAATGCCGCTGATAAAAAGTAAAGAGCTGTACCTGTGCCCTGGGGCATGAAAACAAAGGTCTGGGATAATCCCAGCCAGCTCCCAGGCAAAGGGGCCGGAGTGCATGGTGGCCAGGGGAGGATGCCCAGGACTTGCCCTCACTCTGGGCCGACTCACCAGAGCTGCAGCGGGAGTTACAGCTAAAGCACGCGGGGACCAAGTTCCAGAGCTGGGTGTATGTGCTGCTCTTGCAGGAGTCACACACGGTGTCTGAGGTCTTGTTGCATAAGGAGTGTACGTGGTAGCCTGAGAAAGCAAGGCCAGGAGTCTCAGCGGAGGAGGGGAGGGCTGGGGTGTTCTGCCGGGACCCTGGGCTCATCCTTTGTCCTCCAGAGCCCCAGAGTTGTGAGGCCTGGCTGGGAAGGCTCTTTGATGGAGTTTCGACTCTGCATCATTTCCCATCTAATATGTACCAGCTGTCACGCCATCTTTGAACCCCGTAGTGCTCATAAAATATCTTCCTCTCTGCTCTTTTCAGGTGCCTGGAATTCCACCATTGGAACCGCCTATTATTAGTCAATAACACTTTAGTTAGAACTGGTTTGCCGGTTCCTTTCTTCTTTATAGTTGGCTGAAATTCTCCAGCTGGGAAAGGTAAAAAAGGCAGTAGTAGTCATCCCTGGTATCCCATCAAGGATGAGGCCATGGGACTCCTGAAGGCCTCCAGAGACGGTGTGCCAGGGGGTGGGAGAACACCCAGGCAAACCTTTAAGAAGCTTCTCTTCTGAGTGCCTGTCCCCATTCTTATCCTGCCACCTTCACTGCTGTGCTAATCTAGTAACTTCTTACAGAGACCCTACCGGTTAACAGAAGAAATAAGAGTCACTTCCCCTGGGGTCTCTTAAAATGGCCATTGGAGATGACAGGTACATATGTGCCTGCCCACATCTCAGGCTCAAAGCTCTTCAGTGCCTTTCTGGATCCTGCAGAATAAAATCTAAACTCCTTACCATGGTCCCAGCTTACTCACTCTAGGACACACGCTGTTCTCCACGTTCACCAAAGAAGCTAACACCTCAGGGCCGTTGCACATGCTGTCCCCCCCCCCCGTATGTTTACATAACTCACTCCCTCACCTTCTGCATGTCTCTGCCCACGTGTCAGCTCCTCAGAAAGGCCTTCCATGACCACCCCATATAGAACAGCATGTCCTACTCTGTCTCTGTCTGCCTTCCCCTGCCTTGTTTCCTTCACAGACCATATGTCTATTTCTTCTACTGGTTTATTTGTCTAGGCCTCTGTTAGAATGCAAAATCCACGAGGGCGAGGATTTTGTCTGCCCTGCTCTCTGTTGTATTCCCAGCACTCAGAACAGTGCCTGACACTTAGCAAATGCTTTATAAACATTATAGGAATAAATTATAAACAAATGAATGGATGGACAGCACCAGGTGTTGGGCCACCTGCCTCTCCCAACTGGGATTAGGCCTCAGATCCACCATCTGTGAAATGGGTAGCAGTCACTGATTCAGTCAAATATGCACTGAGCACCTGCTATGTGCCAGGTATTGTGCCGAGTGCTGGGGATTCAGCAGAGAACAAGCCACAGTCCCTGTTCTGAGGAGCACACAGTGGGGGCAACAAAAGAGATCCAGGCCAGGATCACACAATGTCAAAAGAGCTGCTGCCATGGCGGATGCCAAGGGCCAGTGGGAGTGCAGAGGAGGAGTCAGATCTGGCCAGGCAGTGCTGGCAGGCTTCCTGGAGGAGGGAGACATCAGAGGCCTAAGTGATAAGCAGGAGTGGACCAGGGGAAAGGAGTTGGGAAGTGCACCAAGCAGAGAGAAGAGCATGTGCAAAGGCCCAGAAGCAAGAGGGAGCAGGGGGTCGATTCATGGAACCGGTGGGAGCTCAGTAAGAGTCCAGGGCCATGACCTTGACCCACTAACCCCCATAACACACCCACTCCCTTCAAGGCACCGGCCCACAGGGACCCAGCCAGGCTGAGGGCAAGGGCCCCAGTGGCTGCCCTCACCTGGTGGACACTTGTTGCAGCACATCTGGACCTTTGTGTCGTAGTATTCTTGCAGCCGGCACGAGCTTCCGGGCTCCGGGACATAGGGGATAAACACAGCCTGGAATGGGGAAGGGGAGGACAGCCATTAGCATGGCCACCCGTGGATCCTGCTACGCTGTACGCCCAGATCCCCATCTTGCGTCCTGCAAGTGTTTGGCCTTCTCCCTGCTGGGGCTCTACTGACATGGGGACTTCTCCCTTTGGTGGCGGGGTGGGTAGAGGTAGAAGAAGGGATAGTCCCTGCCTTCTTTCACCTCCTCCTCCTCCCTCAGTGTAGCACACTCATGTCTGCAGGCGGAGACGCGGAACCAGCTGGCCAGAGTGGGGGGCCAGCTCCTC
Source organism: Eschrichtius robustus (assembly GCF_028021215.1). Taxonomy (NCBI): domain Eukaryota; kingdom Metazoa; phylum Chordata; class Mammalia; order Artiodactyla; family Eschrichtiidae; genus Eschrichtius; species Eschrichtius robustus. The sequence goes on along the minus strand of NC_090826.1, from coordinate 9,667,674 downwards.
ACACCACATGGGGCAGAGGCGAGGCCTTGAAGCCTCCCAGAAGACCACAGCGAGCGGCGGAGTTCAGCACAAATCAGCCGTGCCTAGGTTGCCTCGCCTTCCCTCTTGCGCCTGGTAATCACCCCTTTGTCCTTCCAGCTGAGTGCTGCCTCCTCTGGGAAGCCTTCCCGGACTGCCCCAGGCGGATTCAGGTTCCTCCTGCTCTGGGTTCTCTCTAAACACTGAATATGCCCTCCTGGCGATCATCTCATTGTGCTGAAATGGGGTACCTTCTTGTCCTCCCACCCTCGCAGGCACATTTGCATGCACACGTGCGTATACCCATGCACTTAACACACACAGACACACACACATACACACGTCTGCAATGCAAAGGGCAGAAAAGACGACCTCATCACCTCTAGACCCTCAGCTTCCAACGTGGGGCCCACAGCAGAGTTTGGGCTCAGGAGAAGAACATTTGTGGATGACGATAGTTATATTTCTGGAGCACTTATGGGGTGCCAGGAGCTGGTCAATGTGCTCCAGGTGCCCCACGTAGTGGATGTAGTTGCACCCCGCACAGATCCCCTATACCAGCAGGGCACCCATCTCCAGCTGTCTTGGGTGTCGCCCCATAATGGCTCCCAGCCCTCAGGTGGGACCAATGCTGTGACACTGTTCACGCTCCAGAGCATACCCCCCAACCCGTGGGGTCAGAGGGCGTGGACTGTAGGGTGGCAGGCTGTCACTGGCCTTCCCCTCCCCCTCCACAGCACCACCAGGGAGGCATGACTGCCGGAGCCAGGGGCAGGTGGGCCCCTGGCTGGTCCCTGCATCCAGGACAAGTGGGCCTGGAAACCCAGCTGCCTGCCCCACTCAGCCTGGCAGACCTACCCTGGCTGCACACAGCTCGGCGCCAACAGCTGGAAGCATCAGGGGGACGACCCCCAGGGGCTGGGGAGCGATCTGTGGCTCTTGTTGCCCCCGTGCCCTTGGCCGAGCTGCCTCCTCCGCCTGGTGATGGTTCGCTGTCACCCCAGAGCCCGGCGTGTATTGATAGTTAGGTGCTCAGGGCTCACTCACCTCAGCAGTGGGCTTGATTACAGTATCATTTCCTGGAGGGGTCCAACCTGGGCACCAGGGACACCAAGCCCTAACACGGGTGCACCCTCCATGCTGATCGGCCCCTGAGGCCCATCCCTCACCCACACCCTCACCCCAGGCCTGGTGCCAAACCCCAGGAAGGCAGCTCTAAGGAGGCTGGGAGAGACGCAGGCCAGCAAGGGAAGTGGGATCCATTCTGCATGACCCAGAGCCTAAAAAGTAACTTCCATCCCCATCTGGACTGTAAGCTGATACGCCCATGGCTGCGCCCGCATGCACACACACACACATTCTCACACACACACACATTCTCACACACACCCACACACACTCACACACACACATTCACACACTCACACGCACACATACACACACATTCACACACTCACACACACACATTCTCTCACACACACATTCAGACTCACACACACATTCACACACTCACACACACACTCACACACACACATTCTCACACACATTCACACACACACTCACACACACTCACTCAGTCCTGATACTTCCTCCCTCCCTGTTTGCTCCTGGAGTAAAGCCCCTTCTCGGGGCTCCTCCCACTTACTGGAGGTGGGGGGTCACTGCCTGTGCCCAAAGCCCCTGGGGGGGGGTCTATTATAATGCCCACTCCCACCGCAAGGAAGGGGCAGGAGCCCAGGGGGTGGGCCCAGGAAGCTGTACTGTTAAAAAAAAAAGAAAAGGGGGCTTCCCTGGTGGCGCAGTGGTTGAGAATCTGCCTGCCAATGCAGGGGACGCGGGTTCGAGCCCTGGTCTGGGAGGATCCCACATGCCACAGAGCAACTAGGCCCGTGAGCCACAACTACTGAGCCTGCGCGTTTGGAGCCCGTGCTCTGCAACAAGAGAGGCCGCGACAGTGAGAGGCCCGCGCACCGCGATGAAGACTGGCCCCCGCTCGCCACAACTAGAGAAAGCCCTCGCACAGAAACGAAGACCCAACACAGCCAAAAAAATAATAAATTAATTAATTAAAAATAAAAAACAAAAGAAAAGAGAAGAAAAAAGCAGAGAAGAGAAAAGAAAAGAAAGAAAAGAAAAGAAAAGAAAAAAAGAAAACCTGCCCAAGTGATTCCCATGCTCCACTGCTGAGCAAACATGAGCAGCACGCAGGCCAGAGCAAGATGACCTGGGGGAGCACGTGGAGGAGACCTAGCAATCAAAGCCTGGGGGAGCCCCGAAACCAGAGGATCGTGCTTCCTGCAGCCCCCTCCGCACCATCATTCCACTGCACATTAGCTGCAACGGAGGGCCTAACTGCCCCCCACCCCGGGCCCCCTGCAGCCCGCTGTGCCTCCCACTCTCAGCACCCCGGGCGGCAGGCTCCCCGCCCCCAGACAGCATCCTGAGGGCAGGGAGGGGTCACACCTCCTTCCCTCGAGCCCCCTGCTCCCCAGCGTGGCGAGCACAGGTCTCAAGGACCCTGCACACGGTGGGCTTCCTCCCCCCAAGTACCCTAGGGGTAACGAGGGGAGCCCCTCACTCCTGTGGGCCCTGAGAGCCACAGGCCCGGCAGCTCCTGGTGGGGAGAGGACTCCTCCCCCCCCCCGCCCCCCCCTCGCCGGGGCAGCCCTCTGTGGTGCAGCCCAGGGTGCCTGCCCTGCCTGGGGGAGGATTTCCTGTCAGGGCCCGAAGGACCTGACGGGAAAGGGCCCTGCCTTGGCCAAGTCTGGGCTGTCTCTCCACCCACGGGGCAAGGGTTCCGGGACAAAGGCAGGCAGCTGGACCCCCAGGGCCCCCAGGCCACTGCCCGGCGGCCTCCCATCCAGGGTCTTTTCCTGTCTGAATCTCGCTCTGAATCCCCTTCCCTACACTTCCTCCGGCTGCTCTGACTCCAGCCCGAGCTGCTGGCAGCCGGTGGAGGAGGTCAGCCCTCCTTCAAGCAATCTTGAGGCCTGTTTATCCTCTTGGACAGGAAAAAAAAAAAAAACCAAACCACTGCCCTGTCATGGCTAAACAATGAGGAACAGAAAGCCCCTTGCAGAGCGGGACAAAAGGTCACTCCCTCCACGGCCCTGCTCACCAGAGCAGAGGCTAGGCTGGAGCACAGCCCTAGGAGCCGGGCCTCAGGTCAGCAAAGGAGCCGTACAAGCGGAGGGTCCTTGCAGGTGCCCAGAACATGGTGAGCAGCCTCTGGGAAACTCGGTGCTATGGAAGCTTCTGTTCTTTTGTCTGGTGTCAGGGAGGCTCAGAGCCACACTCCACCCACCCACAGGGGAGCTCTGACCGACATTTTAAAATGAGGAAATGAATTGGGTAGTACCGGATTCACTCAGCATGCTTAGCAGACCCAATCTTTCAAAATACAGCATCCCCAAGTAAAAACTTGGAAATCACTGAGGAGCATTAACCACTCATTTAACAGGTGGGAAATCTGTGACCCAGTATGCGTGTGGGTATGTGTGTGTGTGTGCGTGTTGGGGGAGATTGGAGAAGATAGATGATGGCTGGATGGATGGATAGATGGATGGACAGACAGATAAAGAGAGGGAGAGAGGATGATAGATGAAAGGAAGGAGGGAGGGAGAGGGAAGGAAGGAAGGAAGGAAGGAGAGAAGGAAGGACCCATCTAACATCCAATTTGTGAGGCACGTCTGATTGTGCCCATTTCACAGACAGGGAAGTAGAGATGGAAAGAAGGCAACCCACCTCCTGGGGTTTCCCAAAGGCCATGCCAGGGCCTGGCTGGTGGCAGGCTGAGTGATGCCTGTGCACAAGGGGCCAACAGGGCCCACTGCTCATCCACCATAGGCCTCAGAGCTGCTTCACATCGGAGTCTGCAGCTCCATTTCCTCTACATCCCAGGAGTGACTGTACATGTTGGACCCACCATCGGATAGACTCCTCACCAACATTTCACAGATGGTTGAGAGGTGAAGCAATGCACCTAAGGCTACACCAGAAGAGCCACACCCCCGACGCCCCTATCCTGCCTCCCTTCTCTTGTGGGCCCAAGCTTCCCTTCCCCTCGACACAGACCCAGGACCCCAAGCGCCTCCCAAACTCAGCACCCTCTCCCACCATGTGGCCTCCATCACTCCTCCAGGTTCTCAGCTTTGGCCCTTCGGAGAGGAAGGGAAAAAACAGGATATTCATTAGGCACCAACTATCTGCCAGGCCAGGCTGCAAGCACTTTATAGAATCCCACTCCTGAGACCCTGCCCTTCCCAGAACTGCTAGTGTCACGGGGCTCCTTGACCTGTCAGGAGCTGGCAGCTCCTCAGCAAGCAGGAGCGGGGTCAGCAAAGGCTCAAAGGTAGGAGCCTGTGAACAGGGAGGGTTGGCCCAGCTGATCTGCAGCTGTATCAGGTGCTGGAGGGACACGTGGGAGCCGATGACCAGGAAACACGGCCCAGAAATGGGGGTGGGACTGAGGCGCAGCAGCTCAGGGTTGGCAGGAACCTTAAGAGATGATCTCAGATGACCTCCCATTTAGTGGTGGAGAAAGACAGGGGCAAAGGTGGAAACGTTCGTTCATTCATTCAACAAACATGAAGGTGCCGGGCGCTCAGCATCAAACATAATCAAGTCCCTGCCCAGGAAGCTGGGCTCTAGTTGGGGAGACACAGACACGCACAGTGGAAAATGGGAGGTGGTAGCAGGAGCTAAGGAAAAGGGAAAAGCAAGGTGGGGCCAGAAGCCCCAGGGAGGATGTGCTCCGCGTGTTCCAGGCACAGCCGGGGGGCCAGGGCAGCTAGGCCAGGGTGGGCGAAGGTGAGGGAGAGGGTGAGGGCGCTAGGAGACAGAAACGGCAGCACCTTATCCTGAAAGTCTGCACCGTGCAGAGCTGTTCGCACGCGTTACTGTCTCCGATTCCTCACTGCAGTGCTGTGAGGTCGGTACTATTATTATTCCCAAGTCACAGATGAGAAAACTGAGCGTCAGAGGGACTCCTCACGTCCAGCTCTGTGCTCCTTCCCCGCCCCAGGGACACTGGATCTCAACCCTCCCTGCCCTGGGCCCACCCCAAAGGTCCTCCCTCCCCCACTCACACATTTCCTTTACTGTGGGCGGTCACTAGCTTCTCTGTGCCTCAGTTTCCTCATCTGTAAGATGGTGGCGTGGCCTGGTTGAGGCGCTAAGCCCTTTCCAGCTCTGGCTTCTTAAGGATGGGCATCAAAAAGCTCAGCCCCCTCCCAAGACCTCAGGAGGATGGGGTGGGTGGGTGGCCCACCCACATGAGAGGTGGAAAAACTGAATGACCTAGGAGGTAGGGGCTGGGTTGTGAGGCAAGGCTGAGGGTGGGTGTGGGGCGGGGCTTCTCTGCCCCAGCTCTGCCCCTCAAACGCTCTCCGAGGGTGAGGACGGCCTGAGCAGGTGTCCCCTGGGAGGAGGGGGGCTGGAGATGTCCATCCTCCCAGGTACACGGACACCTGGCCTCACAGGAGGAGCACTGGACCCAGTTCAGAGGCTCTGGACGCATGTGCTGGTCCTAGGGGACTTGGGGACATCACTTACTCTCTCTGAGCCTCAACACTGTCATCCGTAAAATAGTGACATAACACCTTGCCCGGCCTCCTCCTCCTCGGGTTATTGTAGGCGCAAAGGCAGGGGGGGTCTTAACTTGGGTCCGTCATCTTCTCCCAGACTCCCAGGGGGCCCAGTGGGGGAGCTCTAAGGGTCTGCAAAGGCCCTGACACGCGTGTGGACCTGTGTCGGATGGGATATTAGAACCAGGCTCTCTCTGCCTTGGTTTCAGCTAAGAACAGGCAAGGCGAGGACAAGTCGCTGGGAGCATGCGGCCCAGTTCTGGTGAGGCGCTAGGTGGCCCATGCAGGCCTTGCAATGGAGGGGGTTTCCCTCCCTCCTCGAGAGCAAGTCTGGGGAAGCTGACCTGTGACCCTTGCAGTTATGGAGTCACCCTCAGGCTGACCCCAGGCCCAGTCCTCAAGAAGCCCAAGGTCAGGGGACGGCAGTAGGCCAGCTGCAGGGACAGTGGAGTGGGCCTCGTTAAGGCAGAGGGAGGAGGGGACGCCTGCAGGCCAGATGTGGGCTTTCTAGGGTAGTGGCCTTGGGTGGTCTCCAAGGGACTTTACTCAAGAGGAACACCTGGAGGGGTGAGGGGACCCCAAAATAAAGAGTCTGGGTGAGTGACCAAAACCCAGCAGCCAGGGGTCCACTAAGTGACCAGAGGACACAGTGTCCAGGATAAGGGACAGGGATTGGCTGTGAGACCCTGAAAGAAGGTGAGCCTCAGAGGCTGGCAGGGGGCAAAGCCAGAGCAGGACCAGACCTACCTGGTGGGTCAGGCATGAATTTTCCCCACCCGCTACTCCCTCCCTTCCCCACTCCTCCCCACTCTCACCCTGGAGGACCAGAAACCATAGCTAGCAGCCGGGGCTGGAGGAGGGAGACGAGGTCAAGGTGGGCACTGCACTGGGGCCCACCCAGTGAGCAGCAGGGCCAGGGCACCAGGCAAGACCCTCTGATTGTGAAGTCTGAGTCAGCGCACTTTCTCGGGGAATTGGGCAACCCCACGCCAGCTGACTTCCCGCCTCCCTGCTCCCCGACCAAGACCCTGCATGCACCCCAAGGTGGCAGCCCTCAGTCCCTTCTCCTATTTATAAATAGACTGCGAGAGGGGGAAGGCAAAGAAGGACAGGCCTGGGGAAGGAGGAGGAAGTGGCCGCCACCAAGACAGTGTCATCTGAAAGCACTAAAGCTGTGGAGCCCTCTGCCCTTCCTGCCAGCACTGACGAAGCACTGCGGGGGTCTCCAAGGCTTTTTGATTTTCTGGAGACCCTCCCCCACCCCCCACTTAGATGCCAGTACCCTTGGGAAGGGGTCCCACTCCCAGCCTCCCCCGGGAGCACCCCTGGGCAGGGTGAGAGCAGGAAGGGGACGTGGTGGGAAGGAGGCCACGGGGGGAAGCTTCAGGCTTGAGGAGTACACATGCCCCACAAAACCTCTCTCTTCACAAAGTGGGAGAGACAGAGACTGTTCAGACCCAGGAGGAGCACCTACGGCGCGCAGACCGTGCTGAGCACGCTCACACGCATCCTCTTGTCTTATCTCTGCACCAACACAATGAGGTCAGCAGCACCCCATTTTAGAGATGCAAAAACAGAGGCTTCCGGAGATCCGATACCATGTCCGGGGCCACGTAGCCAGCAAGCGGCAGAACTAGTCCCAGCTACATCTCCCTCAGTGTCCTCAGACGGTCTTATACCCCGTGATCTTCTCTTGCTCCCTCATTTCACAGAGGAGAGGCCCAGAGAGGGAGAGTGACTCCCCGGAGAACACACAGTGAGCAAGGTGTGGGCGGGTTCAATGACTCTCCCAGGCAAAAGGGTCTCCAGGATGCCAGGAGCAGACGCTGCAGCCGTGGGGCAGAGCAGAGGCGTCTGCCCAAGGACCCAGGGAGGGAAACCGGCTTCAACCAATAGAGAAACCACATCATTTCCATGGCAGGTCCCTGGGGTCCTGGCATATGGTGAGAGACAGCAGAACCATTTGGGCCTCAATCTTAGGGGGTCCTCGGGAGTCCCGCAGCCTTCGGGGTGCAGCTGACACGGCGATGACGCCGGAGCCAGGCAGTAGAGGCTCATCTGCCATCACGGAGAGGAGCGGCATCTACGTCAGGAGGACCGACCACATCACAGGCGGCGGCCAAGGGTGACACATCCCACTCCCGGCCTGCTGCCTGTGATGTCGCTTCAGAAGTGAGCTGGGGGAGGACAGGAAGCCCAGGCTGGTATCCGGTTCTTGGGGTCAGGCTTTGTGCTAAGCACCGGGGTACGAAGATACCGGGGCGTGGTCCTTGCCCTCAAGGAACCCTCGGTCTAGCTGCAGAAAACACCGCAACCCTTTCCATCCCCTCCCAACACACACACCCCAGGCCCGGCCATATCACCTCCTCAATCTCTCACGGCCCCGCCTCCCCACCCTCGGCATCTCTCCCCACCTACAACCTCCTCACTCTTGGTCCCCTGGCTTCCCAGACAGACCTGAAGCCACCTTCCTACACCAAGTCTGTCCTGAGCTCAGTGTCCTCAGCTTGGGGCCCGGGGGCCGCTGCCTGGGCCCTGCCAGCATCTCCCACTCAGTCTTCACCTCACCCTGCATCGTCCCTCCGGCTCTAGCACCCTCCCTCCGGCCCTGGCACCCTCCCTCCAGCTCTGGCACCCTCCCTCCGGCCCTGGCACCCTCCCTCCGGCTCTGGCACCCTCCTTCACGTGTCCTCCTGCTGCTCCCTCGGCCCAAACATCCTGCCCTCCCCTCTTGCAGGGCTAACTCTTTGGCTTCCTTCAAGAGTCCTCTCCACTATCATCTCAAGGAAACCTTCTCCGGACCCACAGATGGGGTCAGAGGTCCCCCCGAGGGCTCCAGCGACAACCCGGGTATATCTCTCTAATTCACGGACCACCTTTTGGTTAATCGTTTGCTTTCCTGTGTCTCCCCGTCTGCACCTTCTAGCGTGAGCTCTGAGCCAGAAACCCAGGTTTCGGTCCCAGCTCTGCCACTCAGCAGCCTCAGTTTTGCCATCTCTGAAACGGGGACAAAAGCAGTGCCCACCTCATGGGGCTGTTATGATTCACTGGGCCAAGGCGTGTGGAGTGCTCAGCGCCATGCCCAGCAGCAGCAAGAGCTGAGCGTTAGTCGTTGGGTTTTTATTACTCATGGCTCTATGCCCAGCCCAGCGCACAGCCCACAGCCCACAGCCCACAGCGGGTACCTAATAGTTGCTGAATTGTTTAACAGAAGCAAAAGCTTTCATTTCCAATTAACTGAAATGAGCTGGGGCTAGCAGGAGAACTGGGCAGGAAATGGGCTTACCGAGAGAGAGGGTGGCGTCCCCAGAATGGCAGAGCCCCTCATGGCCACTGCAACCACCGTGACTTCCGGGTGGTAGTTTAAGCACAGAGCTCGGAAGGGGCTGTCTGGGGTGGAATCTTGGCTCTGCCTCTACTGAGCTGAGAACCTGAGCCCAAAGCTTAACCTCTGTGCCTCGACTGCTTCTCCTATCAAATGGGGATGATAATGGTACACCCTTCCCAGGCGGCCTTGAGGACAGAAGGCACTCAGGGCACGTAATGCATTAGACCCATGCCTGGCACCCACGAAGCACCCCCTGGACGTCAGTCCTCACTCAGGATTTGCTGCACTCTCCCAGACCCCAAAGGGAAGTGACAGAGGGGGGCCCTTTTATCCCCACCTCACCACTGAGAGGAAAACCAAAGCCCAGGGAGAAGGTCCCAAGGTCCTGGCAGCAGAGGCAGGCAGGTCCCCGGGAATCCTGCCCCTCTGCCCATGGGGGGCTCATCACATTTCATGCCTGAGATGCAAAGGCCAGTCCTGCCCAGCCTCATGTCCACCCCAGCAGCGGCCAGGGTGAGCGAAGCCGGGTTCACCCTGGGGCTGACCACGAGAGCTCCAGGAACACACGAGGGTGACACTGTCCACGGTCAGGTCGCAGGGACAGGGCTGAGGCCATAGGTGCCTCATGTTGCAGGAGGGGGTGGAGAGGGATGGCTCCCCTTTCTCCCGAGTGTCTCTGTCCCCACCCTAGGTCTTTGGTCCAGCTCAAAGCCCACCTCCTCCTCCCTGAAGCCTTTGATCCTTCCTTCCTGCTCTGCTACTAACCTCTCAGCCCAGAGCTCTCACCTAAACTACTGCAACATTCTCTCCACCTCATCTGTCCTTCCCGCTGAGGCCTGAGTGATCTTCCTAATACACCCTCTGCTCTGGTCACTCCCTCACTCAAAAACTATCCGTGGCTCCCCGTTGCCTCAACTCCTGATACGAAGTGAGTGTGGTAGCTGAAAGCATGGTCACTGGAAAAAAGATGTCTGGCTTTGAATCCAGACTCCCCTCTATTGGAGGGCAGCATCAAAGGAGTTTTGCTTTTTTTAAAAAAAATAAATAAATGAGGCTAAAATACCTCAGTCTTCTCTTCTGCTCTGCAGAATGGAACTGATAACAGTATATATCTCATGGGACTGTTGTGAGGATTAAATGAGATAACACATGTAAAGTGCTTAGTAAACGCTCCAAAAATTACAGTTGCTACAATGTTTTAATTTAATTTTTAAATTTTTTACTACTTCCAGAAACTGGTCCTAAACAGCCTATAGCCTCAAGTGCCATCGCCACCCCTAACAGGCCTGTTGCTCCAGCTAGGATGGTCTAGCCACTATCCCCTGCTATTCCTCCTCCTGGTATGCACTCAGCCCAATCCTGACCACCCTCCAGGGCTCAGCTTTTAGAAAGATCCTTGTGTGGTCACTGCGGGAAGAGGAATGTGGGGGACAGAGTCAGGAAGGTGTCAGAAGACGAGGGGGGTGACCAAGGGGCCAGGCCAGGAAGAGAGTGAAGCCATGGGGTGTTGGGGGAGGGGAGGGAGGACGGGGGAATCATGCCATGAGGTGGGGGAGGGGGGCTTGAGAGAGCTAGGAGGACAGGACAGAAAGGAGCAGAACTGGGGGCTTGTGATGCAGAGCAGGAGGTGACAGGCTCACCGGGGACAAGCTGAACCTGGAGCCTCTGCGCGTGGCAGACCGAAGCGGGGCTCTGGGTCAGCAGAAGGGAGGACACGGAGGGGTGCCCAGGATGCTGGCGGCCGTCCCGGTAACTAAAGCCAAGTGCTGGGAGCCCTTCCCTAAGAGTCACTGTCAAGAGTCACTGTCACAGACCTGGGCCTTGAGCTGGAGACCCACAGAGGCCGGAGCTGCAGGCCACCTCCTGCCCAAAGTCGCTGACCCTCTCTATCCCCTTCCCCCTCCCCCTTGTCTAACACTCAGGCTGGGCCAGGTCTCTGCTGATCTCCACTTCCAGCTGGGCCAGCTGAGGGTCAGAGAGGAGAAGGCAACTGGCCAAGCCCTCCCGAGCTGGAGGCTGAGCCAGGGCTGGGCCCGGGACCCCCACTCCCAGCTCCACGCTCCGGTCCCTTCCGCAGCCTCTGGCATCTCTCCTGAATGGCACTGGAGAAGGCTCTCCACGGACAGTCCGGCAGATGCCCATCCAGAGCCCCCTGCCCCAAATCCCTCCCCGTGCTGCTCTCACCCTCAGGCCCGCTCAGTTCCCCGAATATGTGGCCAAATCAGCCACACCCACTGCAGGGCCAGGCTCAGGTGGAAACAGACAGGTGGGCCCCTGTCTGGACAGCAGAGGAAATCGAAAGCCCCTGGGGATTTCCTCCAGTCAAAGCACTGAATCAACCCGGGGTCCCAGCTCCGAAGCCGGGGGCAGAGCAGTGGCTTGCTGGCCAAAGGGATCCGGCCGTGTCCCTCGACGTCACCCCGCACTGCCAGCTGTCCCCACGCGTGCCCGCTCAGTATCTGCTACCGAGAACGGGAGGGCGGCTGGCCGGCCTGGGGCCTGGGAGGTGGGCTCTGCAGCCCTGCGAGCCGGCTAACAGGTGTTGTTCTAGTAACAAAATGGATAGCCTTGCGATCCTCAACCGCGCAGGTGACACCTGCGGTGCAGCCTGTTCCAACCTCTCCTCCTCTGCAAAGAGGACATGGAGGCTGAGAGCTACGGCGGTGTGTCACGGTCAACAGGCCACCAGGGCAGAGAGAGACCAGAGCTGGAGTCTGGGGTCTCCTGGACAGCCGCCCCGCCCCCCGCCTCCCCCCAGCATTGCTCACACCTGGGGCAGATGGAAATCGACTCCTTCAAACCCCCGTCGGTGAACAGACACTTTCTCTTCCTGGGCTCGCACCTCAAGTGCCCCAAACCACACTGATGTCACCACCACCTGTGACCTCATGACACGACACGATGGAAAATGACCGTGGGCCCCAGAGTCCCAGCCCCACAGTCAACATCTCAGCGGAGGGGCACAAACGCCCAAAGCCCTGGGACTCAGAACCAGGAGGACAGCTGTGAGTCCATCACAGGTGACAAAGCCTTCTTCAAGGAACCCCCACCTCCGCAATCAAGGCTTCCCGGAACCTGTGGGACCCCAGGCGGCAGGCCCCGCAGTGATGCCCAGAGCACGGACTTTCCCGTGGTTTGGTGCCCCAAATGGTCTGGCTTCTGAACTTTAAGAGGGGCTAATTAGGTAGTAAGGGGCAGGGAGGTGGGAAACCCGTGAAGCCTGCTCTGCCTGAGGGCTGTGCATCTTGTCTCGGATGCAAGCTAACCAGCAGCCAGGAATTCTAGATGCTACTGCGGCCTGAGTCAAGGAAATCACTCCAGCTAAAACAAGTGGGACTGATGTCAGCAAGAAGAGAGACTGGGAATCAAAGATATTAATGGTGGGGAGTGGTGGACCCTCCTTCCTGGGAAAACTCTTAGACCCCCCTCGCCCCCAGTCTGCGGCCTCCATCAAGCACAGGCAACACTGATACTTCCCCAACATTCCAAGAGAGTGTTAGGATCAGTGCTGTTAGGTTTTATAGATAGGGGTGCTTAGGCCCAGAGAGGTTAAGTAACCTGAGCGAGGTCACACAGTGAGCCGGTGACCACAGTGTACAGATGGGAACTCTGGTCTCCTGGGCCCCAGGCCAGTGCTCCTTCCTCAGGGTCCTGCTGTCTCGGAAATCACTTGGAGGCTGGGGGATGGACAGCATGACCTCAGAAGAGCCTTCACAAAGCTTCCCCTTTTCAGGGTTACAAGTAAATACAACCTGCCGGATCACGGAGGTCAGAGATGGAAGAGATTTTAAAGACAGCCTGGAATCAGCCCATGCCCATCTTGCAGGTGAGAAAGTCGAGGCCTTCTGCATCCCCTTCACAGAGAGGTCATGAGACTCCTCTATTCCATGCCACATGTGCCCCTTGCTCACCCTCAAATGAGATCCAGCACCTGTCACTCACTGAAAGGAGTTGGGAGGGGGAGGGGAGGATTTCCTGACCCCGCAACCTATGCCACATGCCAGGCTCCTAAGGCCAGGCAGTTGGGTAGGTGGTATGAGAGGCCCTAGGAAGGGGGCTCTGGAGCAGGAAGCACAGCCAGGAGAAGGAAGCCTTCCTTGGAGAAGGCGGGCAGGAGGGAAACTGTTCTCAGGGATGTTGGGCAGGGGCTCTGAGCAAATGGAGGTCTGCCACTCCTACCTCGGAGCCCTGTGGCTCAGAGACAGGGAATCTGACTCCACGGTGACTCCCAGGCCCTGCGGAGCCACAGATGCTCAAATAGCCACCAATGGGCTGCACAGCATATAAAGCACTTTTAATCCTGACAACCAGCCAGTGAGGTGAAGGATCATTTCTATTTTACAGATGGGAACACAGAGGCAGGCTCCCAGAGATGGAAAGACTTGTCAAGGTCACACAGTCTCTGAACAGCAAAGTAAGAAGTGAGCCGAGGTCTGTCCAGTTCTGAGGCCAGAGCGTTTCTTCTAAGTCATCAATATTGCTTCCCTGGGGCCTGGCGGGATGTCCAGAAGCGGGAGCCACAGCAACTCCACTTTGCTCCTGTTTCCCTTGGTAGCACCCTTCTCTCCACCATAACCCCTGGCTTCCCTCGCTGCTTGCTTCTGGTCAAGTCACATGCTTCCTGGGCTCCTGAGTCACTGCCAGTGGGTGGCCCTGTCACGAGCCGGGAGGGGGATGTGGGCGGGTGAGCACTTTGGGGAGAGCACAGCTAGCCTCAGCAGACTCAACACAGCAGAGGAAGAACCCAGAGAAATATCCCAGAGAGAGTGAGACGAACTGGAGCCCAGCCCTGCCACCACTGGCTTTCCAAACTCTTCTGTCTCATCCATAAAACAGGGTCATTGGGCTTCCCTGGTGGCGCAGTGGTTGAGAATCTGCCTGCCAATGCAGGGGACACGGGTTTGAGCCCTGGTCTGGGAAGATCCCACATGCCGCGGAGCAACTGGGCCCGTGAGCCACAACTGCTGAGCCTGCGCGTCCGGAGCCTGTGCTCCGCAACAAGAGAGGCCGCGATAGTGAGAGGGCCGCGCACTGCGATGAAGAGTGGCCCCCACTTGCCACAACTAGAGAAAGCCCTAGCACAGAAACGAAGACCCAACACAGCCAAAAAAAATACATACATAAATTAATTAAAAAAAAAAAACAGGGTCATTATGAAGGTCAGATGAATATTTTCAGACATTAACTCAATATTTTTTAGCACCCACTACATGCCAGGCACTGTTCTAAGCCAATGGTTCTCGACTGAGGCAATTCCCCCCAGGGGACATTTTGCAGCATCTGGAGACAGTTTTAACTGTCGCAACTGAAGGACGAGTGCTGCTGGCATCTAGTGGGTTGGGGCCAGGGATGCTGCTAAACGTCGTACAACTCGCAGGACAGTCCCCACGGCAACCGTGTGGCCCGAACGTCAAGAGAACTGAGAACAAGAAATCCTCTTCTAGGCTATGAACAAGTGAACAGGTCCCTGCCCTCACCGTCCTTAACACTCTAGTAGAAAGACACAATGCAAGTGAAAGAAATATAATAGGCCATGAGTGTTACATAGGAAAACAAAGCAGGTCAGGGGAGTGAGAGTACCTGGTGGGGAGCCTTTATAGTAGGATGGCCAGAGAAGGCATTCCTGAGAAGAATTCATTTCAGCAAAAGGAAGTGCAGGAATGAGACCAGAGGATATCAGCGGGAGGAGCATTCAAGGTAAAGGGGAAGCAAGTGCAAAGGCCCTGAGGCAGGGCTGTGTGTGGCATGTCTGAGCAACAGAAAAGCAGCCCACATGGCATAAACCTGAGAACTAAGTTGATGTGTACAGCTGAATGAAACACACACACAAACACCCCACGGATGGCATCAAAACTCTCCCCCTCCAACCTTCTTGGCTACTCCTCCAGGAGCCACTGGGCCAAACCCAGGACCACAGTGAAGGCCACATCCTCAGTCAGCAAAGAGGTTCCCCTCTGGCATATCAGACAGGGGACAAAGAGACATCCCAGGACAGCAGGTACCCTGGATCACCCATCTCCACCAAAGGCTAATGTCCCCAGGCCAAGCTAGGAGTCCCCAACCTCTCCCCTAACTTGAGCTGGCCCCAGGCCCCTAGGTATTGAGGAGGCAAACAGAGGCCCCTCAGCCTCAGGCCAACCCAGCAGGTAGAGATCCCCTCAGCCCCCTCCCAGCAACAACAGAAAGCCAGACAGCTGGAGCCCTGCCCATCCCCATTAGATGGCACGAAATGCTCACCTATCCTGCCAGCTGTATTGGCATTCGTTTGTTGAATGAATGGATGACTAGATGAATGAATGATGCATTCCACACCAGCCAGCAGATACAGCTTTTAAAGGAGGCAAAAACCCTGCAGGCAAAGTGATTCTGCCACACCTGCAGCAGCTCAGGTCTCCCTGGGGCTCTTTCTACAGTTTGATCTATTACGTCTGACACAACTGAGTATCCACTGTGTGCCAGGGACCCGGGTGGGGGCAGAAGCGGGATACAGGCATGGGGAGGGTAGAGTAAGAAGAGCTTTGGAATCAGGCAGACCTGCATTCGAACCTCCCCACCCCCTACCCTCCAGTTCCATAATCCTGGGAAATGCCATAACCCCTCTGAGCCTCAGCTTCCACGTCTCTAAATGGAAACGCCACCTTTTAAGAGTTGCTATAAGGAAGGTTTCAGCAAGATTCTTTAGTTAAATCCTAAGCATGCTGCCTGGCACTTAGTAGGCATTCAAACAACAGGTGCTATTGTGGTGCTAATAATAAGGAGGAAGACCCCACAGTACCTGCCCTCAAGGAACTTTCCATCTATTGAGGTGGATAAAACACAACCAGATTAAAAAGCAGAATGTAGTCTGTCCTAGAGAGGGATGAAGGGCTGGGAGTTCAAAGAGCAGAGGATAAAATCCAACTGGGAAGGACTCCCCTGGTGGCGCAGTGGTTAAGAATCCGCCTGCCAATGCAGGGGACACTGGTTCGAGCCCTGGCCCGGGAAGATCCCACATGCCGCAGAGCAACTAAGCCCGTGCGCCACAACTACTAAGCCTGTGCCCTAGGGCATGAGAGCTACAACTACCAAGCCCGCGTGCCACAACTACTGAAGCCCGCGTGCCACAACTACTGAAGCCCGCGTGCCACAACTACTGAAGCCCGTGTGCCTAGAGCCCATGCTCTGCAACAAGAGAAGCCACCGCAATGAGAAGCCCACGCACCGCAATGAAGAGTAGTCCCAGCTCGCTGCAACTAGAGGAAGCCCGCGCGCAGCAACGAAGACCCAATGCAGCCAAAAAAATAAATAAAATAAAAAATAAACAAATTTTTTAAAAATCCAACTGGGAGAGTGAGGAAAGGCTTTGGTGTGTGGGGTGGGGGGAAACGTGCAAAAGACCCTGAAGGATGGGGGAAAGGGTGCACCATGGAGAGAGACAGCGTGGAGTACGAAGATACACAATGGCCGTGTTTCATGGGGTATGGGGTACGATGCAGAGAGGTGGCAGGAAACACCCCGAGACCTCACTCGCTCTGGCCTGAGACACCTGGGGGAGTTTCTGTCTTGGCCACTGGGAGCCTTTTGCTTCCCAGGCAGGGAGAGAGGCACTCCAATTTGAGGAGGGCCACCCCAGCGATGCCACCAAGGAGGATCAGTGGGAGAGGGGGCAGGGGCCAGGGGACCAGCTAAAAGGCTATGAAGACAGTCCCGGAGGAGGGAACCTGAGCTGATACAGGAGCTGGTCACACGGGAGGGAAGTGAGAGACTCAGGAAAACCCCTCAGCAACTCCAAGACTAGGGGCTGCTGTCCTGCAGAGAAGCCCTGTGCCTCCTCCCCCCAGGGGCTTGTTTGTCCCCAGGTTCGCTGAGGCACAGTGATGCCCCTAGTCTTGGCACGCTGCAGTCAGGCTGGGGACCAGAGCCATCAGCATCCACACTCGAGTCTCAGACCTGGGACTCTCCTGACCTCCTCTGTTTACAGAACAACCTCTGGGGCAGCGCCCCCAGGTCCCACCCTGGCACCAACTGTGAATGAGTCAATTCTGGTCTGACCACCTCCATCCTCTGCCCTTGAGAACTGGACTCTAAAGGTGTCTTTAGCCTTGGCCAGTGAGTCACCTCACATGAGTCAATGCCACCTCCCACGTTCCTCCCTGGTCAAGATATCCAGATGGGTCAGCACACACCCATCCATCAGGGTAAGATCATGAGGAAAGGATGAAGGCACACCCCCTCCCTAGCCAAGAGGGGAAAGGAAGAGGTGTCCCTTTTGAAGAAAGAGAGCCCCCCATGCCCTTCCATGAAACACAAGGAGTTTGCTGAGCCTCAGTTTTCCTTCTCTGCAAAATGGGGCTATTCTTTTTTTAATTAATTAATTTATTTGTTTGTTTTTGGCTGCCTTGGGTCTTTGTTGCTGCACGCAGGCTTTCTCTAGTTGCGGTGAGTGGGGACTACTATTTGTTGCGGGCTTCTCATTGCGGTGGCTTCCCTTGTTGTGGAGCACAGACTCTAGGCACGCAGGCTTCAGTAGTTGTGGCACGCGGGCTCAGCAGTTGTGGCTCACGGGCTCTAGGGCGCAGGCTTAGTAGTTGTGGTGCACGGGCTTAGTTGCTCCGCGGCATGTGGGATCTTCCCAGACCAGGGCTCGAACCCGTGTCCCCTGCATTGGCAGGCGGATTCTTAACCACTGCGCCACCAGGGAAGTCCAAAATGGGGCTATTCTGTCTTACCAGAGCACGGAGACAGCCGCGAGACGCAAAGGTGGAACAATCCTCTGTACACTCTCCCTTGCTATTGTGGTGGGTGCAGTTAGTGCTGAATAACAGCTCTGGGGTCTCTGCTCTCTCCATTTTCCTGGAGCCCCTTACACATCATGTTTGTCTTGATAACCAGTCCAGATGTCCTCCCTCACCCCTGTCGCCCAGAGCTCAAGCACAGATCCTTGGGGAGGTCAGCCCAGGGGAACCTGAGGGCACTGTCTCCCTCCCCATCACCCCAGAGTCCACAGATGGCAGGCTCTGAAGTGGCCACTGGACACTCCAGGTGGGTCCTGGGGAAGGGGTCTGGGCAAAGGGCACGGAAGACAGTCCACAGTCTGACTGTGCCCTTATTGGGTGCTTACTGCACACCTGGCCCTGTTCTTTTACACACGCAGCCCCGGTATTTCTAAGAAAGAGGAAAACCGTAGCCCAGAAGGGGAGGAAGTCTTCTGAAGAAGGTGCCGGGCATCGGTAGTGGGGACAGCGCCCCAGTACATATCACCGCCTACCCCCACCCCCAAGTCACCCCGGAGAGGCCAGGGGTCGCAAGGGTAACGGGAGTTGGGGTCCACAGTCTGGCTGGGATCTGCCCAGGGCCCACTGGCCGGCCACCGACGGCGGAGGGACCAAGGTGCGACTCCGGGTCGCGGTGGCCAGAGTTCCGGCCCCGGGCGCACGTGTGCCAAACCCGGGGTCCCCAGAGGGTCTCCAGCGGCGCGCATCTGATCCGGTGTGGCGGATGCGGCGCCTCCGTCGCCCGAGCCCCGCACCCCTGTCACGGCGCCCCGGACGCCCCGGGGCGGGGGACGCGCGCCAGCCCGGGGGTGGATGGGACGGCGCCCCCTCCCCAGACAGGGCCGCGCGAGTCACCTACCTGGGCGGGCACGGCGCGCCCTGCGGCCCAGAGCTGCAGTCCGACGGCCAGCGCGGCCCAGAAGGCGGTGGGCACCATGGGTGCGGGCGGCTCGGCGGGCCCCTTGCGCCCTCGCGCCTCCGCTGCCGTTCCGCTGCCTCGGGTGCCTCCGACTGAAAGCGAAAGCCGGCGCGCTGCCGGAGAGAGGCCGGAGGGCGGGGCGGGGCGTGGACACACCTCCTCCCCGCCCCACACAGCCGGCCGGCCCGCCCCCAACCCCCACTCTCACCCCAGCTCTGCCAGCCTAGCGCTGGGTCCATACCTTCAGCGCCAGCCACTCCCAGCCCTCCGAGACCCTCCAGCCTCCTTCTAACGTCCCCTCCCCTTCGAGTCACCCTTCCCAGCGGGGGTGGGGGTGGTGGGAGAGGGGGCAGGAGACCCGCATCGGGGTCCGGCTCCCACCAGGCTTGCGGCTGCCCCGAGGTTTTGTCTCTCGACCTGCCCTGCGTCCACCTACCCCTCCCACCTCCTGCAGGCTCCCCACTCCCTTGGCGGTGGGGCACGAATTTGGGAAAACATCCCACACAACTGACACTAGCTCACGGGCATTCTAAATTATTCCCTCGTTAGACTTTATCTGACTTTAGAGCCAGACCACCTGAGTCTGCATCTCTGCCTTAACCTCACAGAGGTAGTCTGAAGATTGAAAGTTATATGACACACATACTATAGTATATATTATATAATGTATGTAAACTTACAAAGTAAGTATATAAGTAACTTAATAAGCTCTGTATACATATTAGCTGTAATTACTGTTATTCATTTGTTCATTTATCCTTAAACATTCTTCATGCCCTCCTCAGAGTGAGCTGGAGCCTGCCCTGACCTCCTTCTTGAGTCCCCTGTCCAGGTGGCTGACCAGTAAACAGAGGCTGAGACAGAAAGCTGTGGGAGCCCAGAGTGGGGCTGGCCCAGTCCAAGGGCCGTGAGAGCTGGTTTCCCTGGAGTTGACATCTGAGCACCCACTCCAGCTGCCAGCTGCACCCCCTGTGCTTTGAGTGCCAACCCTAATACCAGGGCCAGCCCTGCGGGACCAGAACATATTCCCCCAGCCCTGGGAGTCCTTGCCCCCAGCACACAGGGCGTTTCTGAGGGACAGGGTGGGCAGGGTGGCAGGAGGGGAGGCTATTCTGCTCCCTCACTGCAGGCTGCCCCAAGAGAGGTCCAGGGACCCCTGCTCTGGGCCACCAACCCCTGTGATGGAGACAGCAAGGACGATGCTTGTAGGTGCTGAGTGAGAAACTGGGAAGTGGCCCTTGGCGGATGGAAAATCCCACCTCCTGATCAGGAGACTGGGAAATTACCTGGTTTCCACACGTTTCTAAGATATGGGCCATGCTAAGGGCGAGGCTAGCACAGCCCACAACCTTAACTCTGCAGAGAGGGTCAGACTCTAAAAATAGCATGAAGATTTCTTCTGGCCCTTACAAGTCTTGCTTGGGAGCAGTTTGGAGGACCCCCTGATCCATAAGAGAGAGCCAAAGGCCAGGAGTGGGGTGTCACCTGGTGAAAACAGGAGCAAACGGTTCTCCATGGATGCCCCCTACACACCTCAAACCCGTGGGCCCCGCTGACTCATTGCCTCCAATGGCTCCCCGTCCCAGGGGGCGGCACCACCACCACCCAAACGTGGGGATCCTCCTGGGATCCCACCTTCCATCCCAGCTCCACCAACTGGACTCCAAGAGGTGGGTGACAACCAAGCCAACAGGAAAGCAAACCCTCTGTCTAGTGATTCTGTACAAAGTACTTAATACAGAGGAATTGGTTGTAAAGATGTTAGAGAAATTAAAAGAACAATTAGAGGAAAGGGAGACTAGCCTGAGATTAACAACTGCAAGAAGCCACCACCACCTCTGGGGCTGGAAGTGACGTTACCAAAGCCAGGAGCTGGGGCATCTGGGGGCATCTGGGACCGTGGAGGAGACAGAGCCACTGTTAGAGACACGTGTGAAGCAGAGAGGAGGAAAATATCCCAGCTTCTCCCTTCCTCCCACCCTACAATCTCCCACCAGTGACTCCCATTGACCAAACCTAAGACAGGAGCCACTTAGCAAAGGAACCTGGGAAATGTAGTTTGTTGGGGTCAGCCCACTGCAGTGGGGGCGGGTGGGGGGCGGGAAATATGGCAGGGCCTGGAGCTGAGCGCAGGCAGACAACAGGCGAGGGTCTAAGGAGAAAGTCTCACTCCTTGTTACACTTGCTTAGGGGACCTATCTTTTCCCAGACTCTGCATGAAATCCTGCGCAGGTCCTGGAGCTTTTCCAGGCACTCTCAGGCAAGACACAACCTTCTGGTCTACCAGATGAGACTCCAGTGCTGCCCTGGGACTCAATAGAGCTACAGTCTTTTATCCAGGGTGGAGTTTCTCCCCTTCTCCAGCTGAACCCAGGCTGGATCCTGCCTGGGTGTGGGAAGACCCAGCGACTCCTCTCTTGACTGCCGAGTGTGGTTGGGGAGAGGGTTTTAGAAGCAAAGGGCACAGTGTTTCATGGCAGCTAGAGTTGTCACCCCCCCCCCCAACACACACACACACTGGGGCCTCTGGGAGGCAGTTTCTGGCTCATTCTCTCTCGGGACACTTTTGCAGGTGTCTAGGAGACCTTCTTGCTGATTCCTCTGACCGTGGCTCCCCAGCACCAGGGATACCTGAGCCTCCTGCTAGCCATAGCTTACCATATCCCCCTTGTCCCCTACATGAGTGGTGGTCCTCCAGGCTCCTCCTGCCCAGGGTTCCTCCCCATAGGAAGCACTATGGGTCAGAGATGACCCGAGGCCGGCTTCCTCCCCAGAGCCCACAGTTGCCCTTCACCCTACACCTGGAGCAGCCCGGCTCACACCCATGCGCCCTGTCTCACTCCAGCTCTGCCGCCTCAGGCCCATCCAGCCACAGGCTCCAACTCACATCACAACCTTTCTGGAGCACCTGCTGGGTGCCAGCCCTGGGGTGCTGGGCGTGTAGTAGTGCACAAGCGCTTGAGAGTCTCCCATCAGTCTTGTGGTCCCTAAATGCCTGCGATATCAAGCTCTCAGAGTGGACCCCTTATCCACTCCTGCTTGGCCCGAGGTAAGGGGAAGCACCCTCGCCTCTCCCCTGAGAGGCAGCAGGGGGCGCTCAGCACCATGGCGACTCCTTCCCCCCCAAATCCTTTCTCTTGGCTGCTCCAACCCGACATCTTGTTTCAGCTGGGGGTAGGCAATGGCGAATTCTGGCTAAGCCATTTGACATTCAGTCTCTTAGCATGACCTTTATCGGTGGCCCAAGACTCTCTCTTCAGGATGGGGTTTGATCTTAGAATCCATCATATTGCACCTGCCATTACCAAATCAGTGACAGCATGAGGAGCCCCTGTAATACCCTGCCCACTGTATCACTTGGTCCCTCTCCTTCTGTCCCACGGCCCAGCCCTGGCTTTGGCCTTGGCCATTTCTCACTTGCGATGTTCTGATGGCCTCTAAACTGGTCCCCTGGGCTTCAGGCTCTGTCCCTCTAATCCATTAGCCAGGGTGCGGCCAGGGCCAGCTCTCAAAAGCCTAAGGCAGTCATGTCATTCCTCCTGTCTAGTAGCTGTCAACCAAGCGGTGATTTTGCCCTCTCCTCCAGAGGACATTTGGCAATGCCTGGAGACATTCTGGGTTGTCACAGTTGCAGGGGGCAGGTGCTACTGGCATCTTGCGACTAGAGACAGGAAGGGGCAGGCGGGGGCTGCTAAATATCCTACTGTGCACAGCACAACACCCACGACAGAGAGTTACCCAAGCCCAGATGCTGATAGTGCTGAGGTTGAGCACCCGTGCCCTCGCCCGTGGCTCCCCACAGCCTGCAGAATTGAGTGCGGCCTCCTCAGTGAGACGCTGGAGGCCTTCATGTCCCGGCCCAGCCTGCCTCCCAGGCAGATCTCCTGCACCATGGCCCCCACCTCCACGCTCTAACCACCCTGGACTCCCTGAAGCATCCTGAGTTCCCACCTCCATGTCTTTGTCCACACAGGTCCCTCTGCCTGGGATGTCTTTCCCTCCTGTTTGCTTGATGATCACCTACCTGTCCTTCAAGTCAAAGCCCAACTCTCTCTCCTCAGTGAAACTTGCCCTTAACCACACCCCACCAACCCAAGCAGGGGTTGTTACTCCCACAGACCTTTAGCATGACGCTTACCTCTGTATGGCTGGTCGCTTACATGGCCCCTCTCCTCTCTTAGTAATTATGATACTAGCAGTTATTGGAAGTCTCTTCTGGGCCAGATAACTTATAGATGTTGTCTTGTAACAGAGAGGTCAAACTTATATGACCAGTGAGGAGTACTTACCAAATTCCTTTGTATCCTACATGAGTGGTGGCCTCCAGGCTTCTGCCCAGGGCTCCTCCCCATAAGAAGCACTATGCGTCAGAGATGACCCAAGGCTGGTTTCCTCCCCGGAGCCCACGGTTGCCCTTCATCCTACACCTGGAGCAGCCCGGCTCACACCCATGCTCCCTGTCTCACTCCAGCTCTGCCGCCTCAGGCCCATCCAGCCACAGGCTCCAACTCACATCACGACCTTTCTGGAGCACCTGCTGTGTGCCAGCCCTAGGGTGCTGGGCGCTTAGTAGTGCACAAGCATTTGAGAGTCTCCCATCAGTCTTCTGGTCCCTAAACGCCTGCAATGTCAAGCCAGGGGATTCAAACACATAGTCAAAGAGCTCTGCTCATCTGGCTGCCTCTCACTGCTGGACTGTGTGGTCCTCAAGGGCAGAGGGACTTGGTCATGGTCCCCACTATTTCCCTGCTGACACGGTGATACCCAGAGCCAGGGCTCAGTAGGGTTGAAGTGGATAAGGAGTGCATACAGGCCGAGTGTACACAGGAGGCAAGAAAGGGGAGAGGAAGTGAGGGAGCGAACGAAGGGCTGAGTGAATGTCAGGGTCAAGGCCCCAGAATCCAGTCCAGCTCAATCACTCCCAGACCCTATGCACTCAGCCAGGTCTCCCAGGCCATGCATCTCTTAGACCCCTAGTCCCAAGACGCAGAAAAATCCCACTTGCTCCTTGGTAATGGGTAGCAGGCAGGCTTCCAGCACACAGGACCATGGCCCTCTGGTCCCCAACTCAGGGGCTGCATGTACAGTTATCTGAACCCTGGGGCTCCCTGGAGGCTTTCCTCACTTCCCGGTGCAGCCCATAGCCCTCAGAGAGCCCCCAGCCATCTCGCACACACCACCCCAGCAAGCTGATGCCCGTGCTTTACAAACTGGTGTAGAGGAAAGCTCAGCCACGGCAGGCATCGTGCACAAGGACAGCTAGCCTGTCCACCAATATTTACTGAACACCTACTATGTGCTGGGTGTTCTAGTGAACCGTTTGGAGGAATGGCTCTCCAGCTTCAGCCAGCATCAGAA
The DNA here is from genome assembly GCF_028021215.1 of Eschrichtius robustus. Lineage (NCBI taxonomy): Eukaryota > Metazoa > Chordata > Mammalia > Artiodactyla > Eschrichtiidae > Eschrichtius > Eschrichtius robustus. Next base: position 9,643,713 of record NC_090826.1, on the reverse strand, counting down.
TCATCTGGAAGTCTTGTTCAACATGCAGATTCCTGGGCCCCACTCCCATGTCTCTTTAGGGCCTGACAATCTGGCTTTTTAATGAGCCCCCAGGTGACTGACAGACACCTTTTGGGAAACAGGGTTTAGCTGCAACAGGTGCCGTGGCTGAGGGTGGTTCGGAAGGCATTGCTGTGGTCGCACTGGGAGGGTGAGTTTACACTGTGGGGGAGGTCTCAGAACCCGCCATCAAATCTTGTGACCTGGTCTCCAAGAGTTCCAGTGGGATCCTGTCTTGGGCAGCAGGACCCCCTCCCCAGCCCCACCCAGTTTGGCCCACAGCCTGGGCAAGCAACCTTCTCTCTCATCCCACTGTCCTGCTTGTCTCAGCACCCTGGCTGCTCTGGGTCAGCCCCTTGATGACTCATGTCCCAAAATCTCGAAAAGGAAGTAGCGCTGGGGTGAGCCACAGCTCTGCAACCGTCTCCTTCATCTGTCAAGGCCTCCCACCTACCCTCCTGCGTACCCCAGGGCCATGTCTTGGGCTGAGCTGGCCATACCAAGCTGGGGGCAGGGGGTGCTGGACCAGGAAATACTCCCCAGCTCCTGTCGCCATTTCCTTCCAAAGAAGGGGAGGGCAGCTCTCCCTCCCCGCAACCCTCAAAGAGGACCCCAGGCAATTTGGGGAAGGTTGCCAAGAGAGCCTCCAGGCCTCCCCCTCCCTCCACTCCACTGAAACCTCCCTGTTCTGGGTTGTCTCTTCCCAGGAACCAATCCCCAAACCCGCCCCAAAGCTTCTGAAGACACTTAGTTTCTAAGCCCAGCAAGTGGGCCCAGCTCAGACTCAGGGGAGTTCCCATCCTAGCCCCCTCCCTGTGTGAGGGCCTAGAACATCTAGAACATGAGGGCGCTGGATTAGATCAGGGGAGGCAGGCTGCTTTCAGCCTAAATGCTAACTCTGCTTGGTGGTAGCTGCCTAGGGCTTCATGTTGAAAAGGATTCTGAGCCTGTGTGTGGCCTCTGCAAGAAAGGATGCTTAACCAAGTAGCCAGGTGTGTGCTGGGTGGGGAAGGAGGCAGCCACAGCAGATCACCCGGCCTCTGCTGTCTCTGGACTAGGTCCAAGTGCCCCTCCTGTCCTGACGTTCAAGGACTCTGACGTCCATGAGATGTGGGGGGATGGGGATGGAGCTGGGCTGGGCTTGATTCTAAACCACTGCCTTTAACAGTACAGAGGGGGGACTTCCCTGGTGGTCCAGTTTAAGAATCCACCTTCCAATGCAGGAGACGCAAGTTCCATCCCTGGTTGAGGAACTAAGATCCCACATGCCGCAGGACAACTAAAGCCTGTGCGCCGCAACTACTGAGCCCGTGCACCGCAACTAGAGAGCCCGCATGCCACAACTACAGAGCCCACATGCTCTGGAGCCCGCACGCCGCAACGAAGAGCCCACGCACCGCAACTAAGACCCGGCTAAGCCAAAACAAAACCAAAAAACAAAACAGTACAGAGGGGACCTATCAGTCCTGCAGGAATGACCGCCTTTGATCCCACTCAGGGCCTTCCACGATGGGTAGTTCTCCCTTTCATCCTACTGCAAACCACGTTGCTGCATTTTACACCCACCTGTCTTTTAACCTGACATTGTCTTTGTCTCAGTTTTTTTTAATTAAAAAAAATCCAAAGCATAATGTAAGAAACACCCATATTCCCACTACCCAGAATTGACCAATGTTAACAACTGGGGCTGCCCTCCTTCCTCTCTGACCTTCTATCCTATCACTTGACACCTCTGTTCTGGCTGGTCCTGAACAGGCAAAGCACCTGGATCACCCATCCTCCAGACACCTGTGTGACTCCCCCCCTCACTTTGGTCCAGTCTGCTCAAACGCCACCTCCTCAGAGATGCTTCTCTGACCCTCCAAACTAAAGTTACTTTTCTTCATAGCAGCTAGTATAAGTTCTCTATTTGTTTATTGTCTCTGTCTCCCATGATGGCAGGAACCTTGTCTGTTCTGTTCTCTGCTGTGTCCCCAACACCTAGAAAGCAGCACCGGCACTGATTTGATTTTTTTTTTTTTTTTTATAGTAGGCTCTCAGTAAATTTTTGTTGAATTATTTTTTTGCTTCAAATTCTTATCTAATTAAAATCAAAGTCCTTCTTGACCCCCAGCCCCTGGTCTAGTCCCTTGTCTTTCCCTCGAAAGGCAACTATTCCTCTGAGTCTGCCATGTTTCTCTCAAATCCGTTTTCTGCCTTTACATGGAAAGGGGCGACAGGGAGTATTATACATGAGCTTCTGTGTTTATATCAACATACCAGGCATGCTCTCCTGCCCCCTGGTTTTTCCCCCCACCACCCCTCGGCCGTGTTTCTGAGAACTTTCCGTGTTGTTGAGTTCAGACCTGGTCCTGCCCTGCACGCCTGCCCTCCACTCCCCCCACCCTCTCGCCCTCCCCCCATTTCTGTTTACCTGCTGCCCTGCGAATTGACTGTCAGGTGTTTGCACTTCTGGCCCCGATGCACATTCTGGCACCTGTCTCCTGAAGCACGGGATTGAGAGTTTCTCTAGGTTGTAAACCTAGAAAGTAGCGCTGCCAGGCTGTGGGGTTTACACATTTTCATTTTCGCTAGGTCCTGCCAAATTCCTCTCCCAAGGGGTTGTACTGTTCACACTCCCAGCAGTATGTGAGGAATCTCCCTCCCCGGTACCCACATCTGCAAGGACATTTGATCTTGTCAGCGGGTTTCTTTTGATAGCCTTTATATTTTCAAAGGGCTTTCAATTCTCCTACCTCTTTTCAGCCTCACCAAGGTCCTGCCATATTCCTTTCCTCTGAAGGATGTCTCCCCTCCCCCAACTCCCAACCCCCAGTCCCTCACCCCTCCACCCCTAACCTTCATTCCTTCTGCCCACCTACCCACCCCACCCTCCAAACCCCGCTCTCACTGACTCTCCTTCAGGCCCTGGAGGAGCCAAGAAGCAGCTGGTCCTTACTTTCTAGGTGAAGCCTCAAAGACAAGGAATGTCTGCTAGACACACTCTGGCCTCAGTTTCCCTGCCTCGTCTTGAGTTCTCCACCCCATTACAAACTGGGCCACTCCCAGCCTGGGCAGGTACCCAACCCCCTCGACCAGTCCCTCCTCCAGCCCCTCCCCGCCTGGGTAAGTGATTCCTAGCTATTTTATAATTTGGTCACTGGTGTGAACGGAATCTTTTTTTGCATAACTTCTCTCGCTCTCAGGTACATCGGGTTCAGTGAATCATACTCCTCAGATCTTGCCTTACGAGCCTCCTCTCTTGCTTTATTTTCCCCCCAATCCCTGCTCCCCCCGCGCCCCCCATAAACTCAGTCCATGTGTCCTTGTAAAGCACATGGTGGTGTCTGTGGGTGTTCGCATTTCTCTGAAGTGGGACTGCCAAATCTTGGAGTCATTGTGTACCTATTTCACCAACATTGCCAGAAATTTCTCCAGGACTGCAAAGCCAGCCACGCTCCTTCCCACCAGCATGGTCACAGGGTTCCCCTTTCTTCACACTCTCCCCAAAACTCACCATTAGCCAACATTCTGATTTTGGCCAATTTGATGGGTATGGAGTGGAGCCCACCATTGTCTCATTTGCATTTCTCTGAATATTCGTGGGTTTGAGCACCTCTTCATTACTTAGTCATTTGGGTTTCCCCTTCTATGAACTGCCTATTCATATCCTTTGACCATATTTCTATTATTTCCTGTCTTTTTCTTGTAGCTTTGCAATAATTCCTTGTATATTCTACATATTAATTCCTTGTCATTTTTAGGTGTCACAAACAATTCCCCATTCTGTCATCTGTCTGGTATCTTGGTTTATAGTGTTCTTTGTTGATTCAAAAAAAGAAAAAAAACTTTAATTTTAATGTAATTCAAATCCATAAATTTTTTGCCATTTTGTTCTTAGCCAAAAGGTCCTTCCTTACAGTGGGATGTAAAAATATTTTCCTATATTTTCTTTTATTAGCTTTATGATTTTACATCTCACATCTAGGTTTTTAATACAACTGAATTATATGTGGTATATAAGATCTAGAGACCCAACTTCATTTTTCTCCACAGAGTGAGTCAGTCTTTCCTATACCATTGGCAAAATAGTCCATCCTTTAATCGCTGATCATAATTACATGGGTCTGTCGCTGAACGATTCCTTCTGTTCCATTCATTCTTGTTCCTAGTCTACTTCCACATATTTTTTATTGGTAGAGCTTTGTCGAATGTTTAGTATCTGGTAAAGTGAATCTCCTTAGCCCCTTTTTGAAATTGACTTAATTCTATAGGTTCTTTATTCTTCCACACACATTTTTGAATACAATTGTTAAATTCCTCAAATTCCAGCTGAGATTTTAATTGAGATTGCACTGAACTGACAGGCAAATCTGGGGGAGAACTGACATCATTGCAGTGTTATTTTAGCTCATTGGCAACGTGGTATACCCTTCATCAATAAATGAAGGAAGAAGAGCTTCTTCTGTGGCTTTTAATAGCTTGTCCCCACCCTCTGGGCACTCGGGTGTGGCAGGGTTAAAGTCGTCAGCACCCCTCCCTAACTCACCAGCTTCTACACCTGGGCTCCCATTTGATGTTTGCAATAACTCCAGGCGAGCTGAATGGCAGGACCTAATAGTCCTTTGTATAGATGATTTTAAGGAGTTTATCCAAGTCCACACAGCCAGCACGATGTGGACACATGATCTCTCTGCATTAGATCTCAACACCAATGCAGGTGCTGAAGAGTAAACGCTATGATACATGAAAAGTACCTGGCTCATAGTAAGCACTCAATAATGATGACCATTAGGATGGAAACCCAGTTTATATTATAAGACAGATCCAAGGGTTGCTGCTTCAGCTCAAGGGGGCTGGGGAAGGTTTGCTCCCCACTAGCTTGGCTCTCTCCTGAGGTACCTCCCCAGAGCCCTAAAGTCCCACGGTCTGGATTGGTGATCCCAGACTCTGTAGAATAATGGGAACAATTAAAAATCTGAAGTGGGCAAAAGTGATTCCCTAATATAGCACAGATGCTGAGAAGGAGCAGGTCTTGTAGGTTAAATAAAAGAACAAGAACTAAAAGCAGGAGGCCTCTAGGCATTCCCTTCAGAATCAGCAGAAGCAAATCCTCTCAGGGCGGCCTCCATGGAGATGGGGTTCATGCTGACAGTCTCTGTTATGGATTTCTAACAATTTGTGATTGTAGGATGAAAATGACTTTAACAATGTGAGTCGGGCTATGAACAAACACCCATAACAATTATAACCATAAGTTGGGAGATTTTATTTTATTAATAAGTCACTGAAGATAATTTTTAAAAATTATTTAGAAGAAGGAAAGAAACCAAAATGTTTGAAGTGCTTATAATGGGAGATGGAATCATGTATAATTCTTGTTATTTTCCCTATACTTTTTCCTATTTTTATTAGTTTTTCTTCTTCCCCCAAATTAGTTACCTCTCTATTTATAAAGGTGTGTAGTTTTTGTAAGTTTTAAAGCACCAGCAACCTGGGTGCTAGTCCTAACAGCCACTGATTCCCTGTGTGACCTCGAGCACATCTCTCTCCTCTCCAGGCCTCAGTTTCCCCATCTGGACTCCGAGAGGGAGGGGCTGCATGGGGCTCTGAGATCTGGGGGGGGGGGGTCACGAATCCCTCTTGCACATCAGCCCCGCCCCACATCTGCACATCCCGCCTGGGCCCACCAGCCCAGATGGCCTACAGGTGACACTAACGAGAACATTTTTTTCTCATTAGTGAAAACTTGGCTCAGAGCAGGAATGGCCAAGGAGCCAGGAGGGGCGACAGGGCCGGGGAGCCATTCCCCACCAGGCTGGACATGATGTGGCTCTGGGCCCATTTCCCTGACGCAGTACCCAGCCCTCCCTGTGGGAGATGCCGCACAGGAGACCCTGCACGTCAGCAGTGCCCAAGTCATCTACCTCATTTCCCCAGAAAGTTTTCCCTTTCCCAATTCAAAAGGAGGAAGAAATAAGTAATTTTTCCCCTGCTACAATTTCTCAGTCTTCACTCATTTGGATGTTTACGAGAACATGTCTACCGGCCAGAGCCGGGCAGGGCTGGGCAGGGATGACTCAGTGTGGACACAACCGCTGCAGGAACTTGGCGGGTGGAGGCCAAGCACTTGGAGGAGGACAGAGGGACCCTGGCTGAGGAGCCCGGGGGCTTCTTGAAGTAGGTGGCAGTGACTTGGCCCCCTCTAATTCATCTCCCAGGTTAAGTCTGTCTGCAGGACGTCACTCCCGGGGAACGGGAGCCCCACACCCCCCGACCCAGGCATGTCTTGCCTGCCCTGCAGACCCCACGTGTAAGTATTGAGCACCCCCTGTGTTCTAGGCAGAGTTCTATGGCCCCTTCACCTACAGTTCATGGAGACCATGCTCCAGCCGTGCGCCCCAATGAGGACCCCAGAACATTTAGTTCCTAGGAATGAATGGTGGCATTTCAAGCACCAAGAAGGAATCAACTTTGCCACCCTCTAGACCTGGGTTCAAGTCCTAGCTCAGACCACTTACTGCCATGTGACCTTGACCTTGAACAAATCACTTCATCTCCCTGAGCCTCCATTTCCTCACCTATAGAATGGAGGGGGGGGGGAGGGGGGAGGTCCCATTCTAAGTTCCCTGCAGGGATGCTGTAATGATCAGAGTTTGGGAGTCCACTGCACCTGGCACATAGTAGGTGCTCAGTAAATGTAGACTCGGAACTTAATGGTGGCCATACATTTTTCTGCTTGCCCACGTCGGAGTCCTGGGTCTCCCCCTGGTGCAGGGGAAGCTTTCCCTGTGAAATTCCCGAAGTGCTCAGCCTCCCTCTTCCCCTTGACACCCAAAGGAAACCCCGGTGGGGCCCCAATTCCACAGCAGTTCCCAAGTTCTCCCAAGGTTGTTGCAGCTTCCCACCAACCACCCAGCCCAGCCCTTCCGCTCTCCCTCCCAGCTCCTGCAGGATAATTTCTGCCTCTGAAACCAGCTCCATCACTTCACCCCTTTCTCCCCCAGAGACCTAGAGATCCGAATGCAGGGGTGGGGCAACCTCCACCCCTGACTCACCAAAACCCTCGTTTCTGACACCCCAATCACAATGTCTCACTTCCCCCTGCAAGCCCCAAATTTCTCCAAACTTCCAGATTTTGTCTGACTTGTGTGAAACCCCCAAGCCCTGGCTGCGCACCTGACCCACACCTAGGACCCCCACTGAGCTTTTTGTCTCTGTAGCAGTTACCACTGGCTAAGGTGTCTCATACACTTTTTACTGTCCCTCTTGATGAGGGCTGTATCCCCAGCACCCAGCAGCAGTTTGAGCTCAATAAATATTTATTGAACAAATTAATGAATGACTTTAATCTTTGCAACTTCTCTTTGGGATAGGGGCTTATTAGATCCAATTTACAGAGGAGGAGGTGGAGACCCACCACCTGGGCTAGAGGCCACGCAGTGGGCTCTAGAGCCCCGCACTTACCTCCGTCACAGCAATGACCATGCCCTCAGCCATCACCTGACTTCAGACCAGTCTCCCCAGTTGGGCTTTGACTCCTTGAGAGTGGTACCATGTATCCCCTCCCTTCCCAGCCCCATGGGAAGTGGTACCATGTATCCCCGCCCTTCCTCAGCACAGTTCCTGACACACAGTAGGTGCCCTACACAGATCTGTTGCTTGAGTGACTAAATGAGGGGCTGAGTGAATGAATGCATAAATAAATTCATCTTCTCATACAGAAATATTTTTTTTGTGCGGCTTCTGAAACAAGGCCTCCAACCCTCTTCATAGTCAGTGCTGTGGGAACTTAGAGGACACAGAGGTCCTGGTCCTGGATGGTCCTGGAAGGCTTTCTGGAGAAGGAGGACAAAGTTGAAGATAGAGGTTTGGGAGTTGGGTCACTGAGCAGAGATTTCACGGTGGGGATGTGCCCTCAATATTTGGTGACTTGGGAGGAACACAGTTGGGTTTCAGAGGGGTTTCGGATACAAAAGCTATGCAGGCAGCAGGACAGGCCTGGGAGGGCCAGATTGGCAGACTTTGGCCTGTAGGCACTGGGGAATTATCGAAGGTTCTGTGAGAGAATGGCCTGGTCAGAGCTGGGCTTTGGAAAGGAAAGGTGGACAGAAGCCAGACGACAAACTCCATGCCCTGTACATTTACTGAGCCCTGTAGTTGCCCAAACAGTGTTCTGTAGGGCCTGGGACTCAGGGTTGGGGCCACAGCACATTGGTGACCCCAGCCTGAGCTACAATGGAATAGCATGGCCAAATGGTTGGAAACTCAGAGTCTAGCCAGATAGCCTGGGTTTGAATCCCGGTTACACCACTTAGCAGCTGTGTGCCCTTGGGCAAGTGACTTAACTACTCCGTGCCTCGGTTTCCTCACCTGTAACATAGGGATAATAATAGCCACCACTTCCTAGAGCATTGTGAGGTTTAAATGATATAGTCCCAAAGCATCAATAATTGAGTTCTTTATTATTTCTCTAACGAGTGTGTGACTTCCTGGATGGCAGGCATGAAGCCTCCTAAATCTCTTTTGTCCGAGCCCAGCTCACAGGGGCGCAGGGTGGCTCTCAGGGAACTTTTGATAAACGCGCCTGGCCCAGGGGACCTGGTCCACCTTGAGAGTGCCCCAGTGTTCGTTCACAGGGGGTCTTCCGCCTGAAGCAAGGAGCCCTCCCTCGACACCTGCCTAGGCTGTGGGTATTTCCTGAGTGAAGTGTCATCTCAGTGAAAAACAGTGTCCCTGTGACAGCCTGTTGTTGCATAATCTGCCCACAGCTCTCTGTGACTTCCTGACCGGGCAGCCCCGGGGGGGCCCCTTCCTGCCCTGGAAGGTGCCAGACCCTGTGCCCCTTCTCAGGGGAGGCCCAGCGAGAACTCTCGCAGCCTCAGTTTCCCCATCTGGGAAACTAGGGCGTTGGAGCTGATTATTTCAAAAGCCTTAAATGTTCTCGAATCAGACAGATTCTGGCCCTGTCCCACTCTGATTGCATGGATCCCTGAACGCACAGGTCGGCCCCCTGGTCCAGAGCTCACACTCCGGAGACAAACTTGGATTTGGTTATTTAGCTTCCTTGAGGCAACGTTGGGAACAATAAGAGCCGAATTATTGGGAGGAAGGAATAAGGCAATATGTGAAGTGTGAAGCACAGTGCCTGGCACACAGTAAGATCTCAATATTCCCTGACACTCCTATTGAGGGGTGGGGGCTACATCCCCTCCCCTTGAATCTGGGCTCTGTGACTGCTTGACCGATAGTACGTGGCAAAAGTGATACTGTGCCCATTTCTGGGCTCCGATTTTATGAACCTGGCAGTTTCCACTTGTTACGGGGTTGTTTGCTCTAGGAACCCGGCCACCATGATGTAAGGAAGTCCAAGCCACTCCAGGAGAGGCCCACGAGAGAAACCCACAGCCAACCCCAGCTTGCGGCCGTCTCAGAAGTGCGTTCTCCAGTGCCAGCTAGTACTGTGTGAGCAGAGATAAGCTGTCCCTGCCAAGCCCAGACCAAAGTGCAGACTTGTGAGCAAAATAACCACCCGTTGGTGTTCTAAGCCACTAAGTTTTCAAGTGGTTCATGGCGTAGCAGGAGACAACCAGGACAGTTAAGGTCAGTTACTAGCCAGTCAACACTTTTGAAAAATGGGGATCAGCAAGCTCATCTATAATTATGGTCACTGTGATGTTAAGTGGTGATGTATGTAAAGTGTCTTGGCACTGAGTACATTCCTAACAGATGATTTTCCTGCCCCTTATGCAGGATCAGCTACAGAATTTTGGGGACCCAGAGAAAAATGAAAACACAGGGCCCCTTGTTCAAAAATTATTGACTTTTCAGACAGCAACAGCAGAGCATTAAACCAAGCACGGGTCCTTCTAAGCTTGGGGCCCTTCACAGGCCACATGCCCGTGAAGCTGCAAAGCCCTTTTCCTATAATATTCTTGTCTGATTATGGGGACCACTTTGGCTCTTACAAAGCTGTCTTATAATAAGAACCCAAGTCTCTTACCACAGTTACTTTTATTTTAACAACAGTTTAAAAAAAAAAGAGAGAAAGAAAAGGAAGAATAAAAATTGGCAAGTAATCTTTACTGTTCCCTTGGACTAAAGAGTGATTCCCCGCATCAGGTCCCAGCGTACGGCTAGAGCTATCTCCACCACAGAGCAACAAGCTGGGCCTTAGGCAGACTGTGTACCTCTATGGGGCTCAGTTTTCCCATCTGTAAAATGGGGAGGCTTGCTCTTGCCATGTCTCCCTTCCTGGAGACAGGTTCTCCAGCACACATTCTCTGTCCTGCCTGTCCTCCCAGCCTTGTGTCAACCCTGACCTCAGAATCAGACCCCCGTTAAGGAAAGCAGCTTCAAGAAACAAGGCTCTGACTAGGTCAGCTCTGTGTCCTTTCTGCCTGGTCAGAGGCATCAGAAAGCCACTTGATCTCAGGAAGGTTTACCCAGCCTCTTGCAACCGTCCCTGCCTCCCCATAAAAGAGGAATAAAATTGCCCTTCCTAAAGGAAACTCGTCCAGAAGGCATAGTGCCAGTTGGTAACTGCGATGTAGACATAGCCCCAACCACAGAGGCAGCCAGAGTTGAAGGGTTGAATTCCAGCTCTGGCACTTCCAGGCTGTGTGACAGTGGGTTGGTTGCTTAACCTCTTTGAGCCTCAATTCATAAAAGGGGGTACTGATACTCAGCTTATTTACCTTTCAGTTGTTATTATGAAGCCCAAATATGTAAAGAATGTAGAAAGCCTTGGGCAATCTCTAAAGCTCATAAAATGCTACATATAATGAATATCATTTACTGAACAGGAAATATGCCCAGCACCAGGCCAAGCTCTTTACCTGTCTTACTGCTGAACCTCACGACCATCTTGGAAGATAATTATTACGTCCATTTTGCAGATTAGGAAACTGAAGTTAAAAGCGCTTGAGAGCTTCACCTGAGGTCATGTAGCTGGGAACTGCCTTGGCCTGGAGGTTGAACTCGGGCCCATTCCTTCCCCTCCATCGGAAGCAGGGGTAATGAAATGGGACAGAGGCAGGTGCTGGAGGGCTAAGGAGGAAAGGGCGGGCCTCGATGCTAAGATGACCCACACCCCACACCAAAACACAAACGCCTCCAGCCTCCAGCCTCCAGGATCTTTCGGTTTGGTTTTTACTCTCCTGGAAGACACCCAGAGAAAGGGGGACCTGGACAGACCCCTCACCCTTGTGGTGACACCAGCTGAGGGCCCGGGGCTGCGATGTTAACCAGGAATGTAGTCTCAGCTCTCTGCCCTTTCTGAGAAAACACGTCCAACAGCTTCCTGGCTACCAGCAACTGCTGCCTCTTTAGCCCGGCTTCCCTCTGAATTAGGTCAAAACGACCTTCGCGGCCCCTGGTTTGCCTTTCCCGCCCGTTGCTGAGATAATACCAGGATGTTTATTGTTCTAATAGGAGGAAAACAGATATAAACATAGACTGATGTTCTTACAATATTTATGATAAAATCTAAGTGCCTTACAATGGCCCACCAGGCCCTCCAGGATCTGGCCCAGCTGGCAGCCCCGCTCACCTCCGTTTCCTCTCTGCCCTGATCACTCTGCGTCTACCAGGCGGTGTGCTTCCTCAACCTCAGGACCGGGAGCACCCCACCTCAAGGCGTCGGCATTTGCGGTCCCCCTGCCTCCTGCTTTCTCGGGATGCTTGCGGGCCCCCACCTCGCCCACCCATCATGTCGCTCATGCGGAGTGCAAAGGGCACCTCCTCCAAGAAGCCCTCCCTGACCACCTGGCTAGAGTTGGCCCTGCCCTCCAGACTCTCTGCCACTGTCCCGAGTGGGGCCCTCTGGTAGCACAGAGCACGATCCTACTCAGGAATGACCTTGTTCACTGATCTGGTTCTGCGGTCCCGGACGGGTGGGGTGCAGGAGCCCAGGGTGGGCTTGGCCGGCTGCTCCCTAAGGCCCAAGGAGCTGCCCTTGAAGCTTTTGATATTCTCACCTTGGCTTCCAGTCAAGGGTACTGACGCATTAAAGCGTTCTTCTCCGGCCCTACCTGTGAATCCCTCCCCCGACCCATCCTGGCCCCAGCACCTCCCACCCCACACTTCCCCCACTGTTACATGTTAGAGGACAGGGAGGGTCAAGGAAGGGGTGGAGGAGAGAAGGCACACAAGGAACTGCGGCCACAGAGCTGCCTCTTATCTCTGCACAGATTTTCATTTCTGTTCAGCTCAACAAATCAGGTCCCAATGACCGTGGGACAGAGAGGATGCCAGAGACACCTTCTTTAGGCTCTCATGGCTGGAGGGATGTTGTGCAGATTCAGGCCCTTGTCCTGTCTTAGGGATTGGCCCTGGCCTTAGAGATTCTAAGAACCTAGTGCAGCTTACAACCTACAAGACTGTCTTGAGAAACAACAGATTTTCTTTGAATGCAATAGTTTCTGCAGGACGCTTATTACTTACTGTCACTCCCTGACTATAACTGTTCAGGAAAAGGGGTGTGCCGGTTCCTTAGAGCCTGGGAACTGCTACCCTGGGCAGCAGGGGCCTTGTCTGTCTGCCCACCCGGACGTCAGAACGACCAGAGGTTAAGGAGGGGTCCGTCATCACTGGGCAGGGAAATTTGCTCTGGTTCTCGGATCGACCATGTGACAGGCAGTGGCTGGTTCAATAGCTAGGCTGATTGTGAGGTCTGGGTGTGGACTGGAGTCCTGGGGGTGGGATGGGCGAGGTCTCCTTCTTCCAGCCACCAGGGGAGACATAGTCAGAGTGGGGCTTCAGGTTGGCTGCCTGTGGTGGAAAGCAGGCCCCAGACTGCCCCTGAGTTGTGACCAGTTGTGAAATAGAATCCATCTTTTATGGCAAGGCAAGAAAAATTTAAACATAAAAATTCTTCTCTGCCCTTTGGCCTCCCCTCTCCCCGCACTGTGCATTGTGTGTCTGCATTATGCGTTGACCACACCTCCCCCATCAGCAGGAATACCTGCTCAGCCATAAACAGCAGCATTCTCCCAGCATCAAGACGACGACTCCTTAAAGGATAGCATTCCTTCTTGGTCTTGTAAGGGATCACATGACCCACTGCGCCGGCGCTTAGATCTGGATTACATAAACTGTCAATAATACATCATTTAATGTACAGCCCTGTCTCAAAAAACTTATATAAACTGTGTCTTGACTTCCAATGGGTGGAACCATTCTCAAAGCCTTCTGCGATGCTCTTCCCGGATAATAAGCCTCAAATTTGGCTCGAATAAAAATTTCCAATTCTTTCTTAGCTCGACTGATTAAGTTTTCATTGACACGAGGGAGGCAGGCTGGAGCCTCCCAGCTCAGGCTCCAAGCCCACAGCTCACGTTCACCCCCGGTCCTCTCTGGGCTACCCAGGGCTGGGGCATTCACACTGCTACTTTGTGACTCCCTTTTCCCAAGCTGTGGGGCTGCTGGGCCCAGCCTGGAGGGAAGAAGGCCGTGGGGAGACCAGGGATGCCTCCTGCCAATAACTAAAGGGAGCCTTAGGGCGAGAGTGCTTTATTCTGAGTATCCTCAAAGGCTGGGCCTTGGACCGATCAGGGAGTGGGAGTTCCACAGGGATGGGGTCTGCCTCCACCCACAGGGAAGAACCTCCAGCAGTGGGAAGGGCTGTCCCAGCAGGTAGGGGGCTCCCTGTCCCCAGAGGCTGGCAGCCTAGGTGTCTGGGGCAGACAGGTAAAGGGGGAGCCCCTGTCTTGTGGGGAGAGAGATTGCTCAGACCCTTCTGCTCCGAGGTAATCAAATCTCAGGGAGAATTTCCTGAGCCTTATGATTGGTTTTTAAGGGAACTTATGACATTTTAAAGGACCACAGTTTTGTGAAGGGCCCTGGGGCGAGGGAGCCCGTCGTTCCATTAACCGTGTGTCAGCACCCTCATGTCACAGCTGCAGAGCCCTTCGGGGGCGGGGGGAGTGGCAGGGGGGAGCAGAGCCCTCACGCCGTCCGGGCACAGGGAGTTCTGGCCATTGTCCAGCCCGTGTAAACTTCAGGGTCTGGTGTAAACGGTCGCTCACAGCAACCAGCCTCTACTCCAACTTTCCCCAAAACATCTGAGCGGTTTCAGAAACTACCCTCGTGAAGCCGGAGCCAGCCTCAACTTCCTCCAGAGAGTGAGCGGCCTGGTGAGTAAACAGCAGCTTTCCCGGGGCTGGCTTCCAGCGGGTAATTCCAGCATCTGCAGGCTGCCTGCGACTCCGTGCCCCGGGCCTCATCTGCCCACACTCCCTTTCCAAGACCACTTGTTTGTTGCCATGAGTCTGAGAGCCCTGGGGAGAGCAGGAAGAAGCCCCAAGTCAGGGCACTTGACTCCTCAGTGTGAAACGTAAAAATCCTGAAGTCCAGACTGAACTACGAAACACTCTTTCTTTTCCGGCAGAATGTCTGGGTGAAACCAAGTAGTTTTCTGACACACACACCCCCATCATGAGTGCTGAGAGGCTAGAGCCAAAGGCAGGGCCTGGCACCACCAGGATCTGTGCACGTGGTAGATCTGGGGAAGACGCATCTTTGGTGGCCCAGGACAGAGCACACGGTGCCCACAGAGCGGGTAAGGACCCGAGAAGGGCCCACGGTTCCCCTTCTCCATGTGGGGAGGAAGCCCCCCTGGGCGAAGCAGAGCAGGCCCTTCTCCAGGCAGCAGCTGAGTGGGCAGGGTCTCTGGCCGGGCAGGGGCAGCACAGCTGTTAAGAATCTGCAGGTATCTGGGTCCCGAGACGCCTCCTGCTGCGGAGACAGTGATGTGGCCTGGACCCTGGGCCCACCGCGGAGGCTACAGAACAGGGAAGGACTGACAGCCGCAGAAGGAAGGGTGCCCAGGCCCTGCTGGCTGGCTGTTGCCCCAACACACAGAGCTGTTCAGATCCAGCCCCTTGGTTGTCTCTGCCGCACAGGCCTGGGCTCCCCAGGGTCTGGGTTGGGGGGCAGCTGGGTGGGGAGGCAGGTACAGACCAGCAGAGCCTCCTGCGTTGATAGGCTGGGTCTACCGCTGGATGCTGGAACTTCACCTCAGGCCAGATGGGCCTCTGCCACCAGGTTGGTGCTACCAGCTTGGTGCCACCAGGGTCACCGTGGCCTCCCAGAGGCGCCTAGCTGCCCTCTCAGTCCCAGCCCAGGCCAGGCCTCATTTCCCAGAGGCGGTCGTGGGCAAGGGGTCCTCCTTCCCTTCCTCCTCCACCGAGAACATAACGTCCCCACAGCTGCCCGCCAGTGGTTCCGTCTCCTGCTCCGGGTAGTGGGGGGCATGGTCCACCTCCAGATCCTCCTCGAACTCGGGCCCTGCCGGCCCCACCGGGCCCTGGCCCTCAGGCACCTTGGCCTTCACGGTCCCCACAATCACGGTGTCGGCCTTCATAATGTAGATGTTCTCTGCAAGGCAAAAGGGGTGGGGGGGGGAGATGAGGCAAGGGCTCCAGCTGAATGGAAGCAAGGAGGCAGAGGAGGGTCCCAATCCCAGCTCTGCCACTTCTGCTGTGTGGCCTCAGGCAGATGGCACAGCCTCTCTGATACACAGTAGCCCCCCCCCCCCCCCCGCGGACTTCACAGGTAGCCTGAGGCTCAAAGGAGATAAAACAGCTAGGAACTGTGTGCTGAGGGGTTAAGGACTGGCCCACGTATAGGAAGTGCTTGTGATTTTCTCGACACTTCTGCCGAGATGGGGTAGAAGAGAAGAGAACAGGGTTAGGAGAGAAAGGAAGCCGTGGGGAGAAGTTGGGGAATGACATTGACACCAATAGCACCAGTGAACACTCGCAGAGTTTAGCCTGTGCTGGATGCTGTTCCAGATGCTTTTCACACATTAGCTCCCGAATCCTCGCATCACTTCCACAAGGTAGATAGTCTATCGTGATCCCCATTTACAGATAAAGAATCTGGAGCCCAGAGATGTTAAATGACCTGCTCAAGGTCACCAGGTAGTTAGTAGAAATCCCCAAAGAAACTCCACCCTGCCCAGCTGCCCTTTCAGTTCATATCCACGTGCCTAAAGCAGAAACCTGGGCCGGGGGGGCGCGGGTGGTGGTGGCAGGGGGACAGCAACATGTCCTGGTTTGCCTGAGATGCTCCTACTGGTTTTAGTATTGAAAGTTCCACATCCCAGGAACCTCTTCAGTCTGGGCAAACCCAGACAGATGGTCACACCCTACAGAAACCTCAACCCTGTTAATAATCACCAACAGCCTGTGATCTGGACAGCTTTGCAGGGGCCGGTATATCTTGATGTTTATTGCTTATTGCTATGTGCCTGCCTAGCACATAGGGCCGCTTGTGTGGCTCGCGTGGATGAATAACCAGCCCAGCCTGTTAGAGGCATGATCCCCCGTGGTCTGCTGACCACCTGCTACTAGGGCTTTGGAGTCTCAGGGGAGCTAAGTAAGGTGCCCAAGAAGCTGGGACGTGGGGAGCCTGGCCTTCACCCAGGTCAGCTAACTCCAAACACCAGCAGCCCAGCTTCTGATGGCCTTGAGCTCAGGGCAGGGTGCTAGCTCCCAACCGCTCAGCCCTGGAACTCTCTCTGGAGTCTGAATGGGGAAGCTCAAGAGGGAACTTGAGCACTAGGGTGGGGCAGGGAGCTCGGGATCCCTGCCTCTCTGAGGAACACAGTTACACCCCTCTGATTCAGGAACCCCCCCAAAAGATTCTGGGGGCCCCCGCACGCTCAACCCCATTGCATAATGCCAGTTCTTCTGTTTTGGTCTTTGATACTTCCAGGATAGAGAGAAGTGTTCAAAATAGCAGTGAGAACTAGAGGGAAGGCTACAAGCGTGAAACAAGCTATGGGCTGGGAGCCCCCGCTACACCCCAAAAGAGAGAGCGTGGCCTCAAGCCACATACCCTCCATCAAGACCTGCAGGTCCTTTGCCCTGAGAACCTGACAAGAAGGGCTGGCAAAAGATGGGAGCCAGTGACGGTGAGGCAGAGGGACCCCAGGAGGTGAGAGAACACAGAGGAGGCCACACAGTGCTAGAGGAAATGAGACAGACAGACAGACAGACATAGAGGAGTAGGGGTATGGAAGAAGAGGGGTGAGTTTGTCCAGGGAGAAGCAGCCAAAGCTGGGGGCCGGGCTATCATCCCCTCACATTCCTCGGGTCCTGATTCCTCTAGCTCTATGCCCCATCACAGGGCTGCCCACTCCCCAGTTGGGAGAGGAGGGTCTTCCAGAAGTTGCTTGGACTTCCTGCCCCACCCAGGGCTCCAGAATCCAAGGAAGTTGTCCTGGACAGGGAGGGGGATGAAGATGAGGGGAAGGGGCTCCCCCTGCCTGGTGTCCAGGGGTAGAGGGGTAAAGTGCAACCAGAGTTTGGTCCCCTTGGGAACTGGACAAGGGGGTACTCCTCTAGGGAGGTGTCAGGAGAACAAAGGGCTCACCATCTCTTGAATATCCCAAGAGAATCTCCAACCTGCTTACCAGCCAGGCTTACAGGCCAGGCTGCCCACGCCCCAGCCCACCTGGGAGCCTGGTGCCTCCCTCCCCCCTCCCCCCCAAACACTCCCAGAGAGCCCCAGCCCTGTGGTTCCAGGCACTGCACTCAGCATTGACTCAAATGTTCAAATTAGGACTTCTTAGGAAATTTGCAGGAGATGCCTTCAGCGGTATTTCCCAAAATACATTCTTTTCCAGTAAAACATGCTGAAAGCTACAATTCCAAAAGTTTCAGTTTGGTGCTAAGGGTTCTGCCCTAAAGAGTTCTATCCACCAATCCCTGCCACACAAATGTGTAGGACGATCACAAATGCCTCTTTGGAATTATCTCAGTGATGGTTAACCCTCCAAAGACAGAGATGGAGCCAATTAAGGCCCTGCCCCCGAGGAGCTAGCCAAGTGGATGGGGGTGGGGGTGGGGAAGGAGGCTGCAAACACACACTGCTGGGTGCTGAGGACTCTAGGAGGGGAGGCCTGGGCTCTGGGGCCGCACAGCACAGGGGCGTCTCCTAGACGGGAGAGTGGAGAGGGCAGGGAGGGCTTCCTGGAGGAGGAGGCAAATACACAGGGTCCTCAGGACATCAAGAATTAACTAGATTCAAGGAGGTGGAGTTGGCTGTTTCAGGTGAGAAAGCAGCGCCCCCAGAGCTCAGAAGTGAGAGAGGGCTCCGTAGATTAGGAAACTGACATTGAGTGGGAGGAGCAGACCTGTGGGGTGGGGAGGCTGGCAAGCCTGGTGGGGAGGATGCAGCTTAAATGCTGGAATAAGAAGCCTGGAATTTACCCTGCAGGTACCAGGGACCCCCTGGAGGGCTTCAAGCAGGGGTGTAACATGGGCAGGTATCCATTTTGGTAGAAACGCTCTGGTTGTAGCAGGGTGGAGAGGAGGGGAAGAGAGGCAAGGAGGCCTGCGGGAAGGGAAGGTTCATCCTGGCTGGAGGGTGGCTGCAGTTTGGGGCGCGCTGGTCTCCGGGTTCCACCACAGGGTACTGATGCGGACAGACTGGGGGTTTTGGAGCCTGCAGCCGTGCTGCCACTTGGTAGCTGTGTGACTGGGAAAATCACTTCTCTCCCCTGAACCGCTGTTTCCCCAGTTGTAAAAAGGAGGGAAAGACCCCATCCTCAGAAGGCTGTGTGACAAGAGGTGACGAGCGTGCCTTGCCCAAATGCCTCAGCCAAGCGGCAGCTCTTACTTCCCTGATGTCTCCCTCCATCCCCCTCAGGGGCCCTTCGTTGGGGGCTGGGCTGGCGGTAACTTTCCCTCTAATCACAGCAGGCACCAGGCAGGGGGAGCTCCCCCCCCCCCACAACTTCACGCGCACCATTGCAGGAATGAATTTTCTCGCTGGGCTCCGTGAAGTCAGAACTCCTGCTATTCCTGTTTTACAGAAATTTACACTGGGATGAAGAGGTGGAGCAAGCGGCTCGATACCCCTGAGCATGGCTTAACTCCTTCACAAAAATCATCTCCTACTCGTGAGGGCCAGTGGAGGAGCCCCTGCCTCTTCCTTACTGGGCCTTCTGTCCTCAGGGTCTCTAGCCCCCGCTGGGGGCTCAGGGCCCATCTCTCCCTGCCCCTGAGCACGCCGGGACCCCCCCAAACAGGCCGACTCACCAATCCTGTTGTTGGTGTGCTCCGTGGTCCCTCGGGGCTCAGGAAGGTCCATGGGGGTGGAGGGGCTGCTGGCTGGGCTGGCCTCCAGCAGCTGCAGGCTCTCCAGGTTGGGGCAGGTCTCCACAGCTGGGGGGCTCATTAACCCCTGCTCCTCAGTGCCCGGCTCTGCCACTGACACCCTCCTGATCAGCTGCAGTGGGCACAGAGGAAATGGTGCTGATGCAGGATGCCCCAACCTCCCCCAGTCTCTGAGCTGGGGAACCCCTGTTTCTTCATCTCCATAGACCCCAGTGAGTCTCCCTCTCTGCTTTAAAGCCGTCACGCGCTACCCTGGGCTTCTCAGCCTTGATAGCCTGACATACCTGAGCGTGGGACCCTGTGAAGTCACGTTGTTTTTAACTTGTACTGAATAACGATACTGTCAGCATTGCATACAATGCTTACCACGCGCGTGGCCCTTGACATGTGTTAATCCTTAACAACCACTCTACAAGGTGGCTAATATTAGCACCTTCCCCATTTTACAGATCAGGAAACTGAGGCACAGAAGAGTCAAGTAGCTTGCTCAGGGTTAGTTGGTAAGTGTCCGGCCAGTGCTTGAACCCCACCCAGTATCTTGCTTTGGAATCCATGCACATTAGCCCCAGTCTACAAGTATCAGCTCCAGGCCCACCCCAACTCCCCTGCTCCTGGGACAGCAGCCTTTTATGATCACACAAATGTATTCTAAAAACAGTTATGTCTCAGGAAAGTGTTGGTTTCGTTTTTCACTTTTCTGTAAGTGCCAAGGAGAAGTGCTCTTGTAAAATGTTCTAATGTAAATACCATTTACCTTCAGCCTTCAAAAGGGAATGAGTTTGAGTAAGGCAGAAAGTATAGCTACATAATCCTGAATATTCTTTTTTTTTTTTTTTAATTCATTTTATTTTTGGCCGCATTGGGTCTTCGTTGCTGCGTGCAGGCTTTCTCTAGTTGCGGCGAGCGGGGGCTACTCTTCGTTGAAGTGCGTGGGCTTCTCACTGTGGTGGCTTCTCTTGTTGCAGAGCACGGGCTCTAGGCACGCGGGCTTCAGTAGTTGTGGCTTGCAGGCTCTAGGGCGCAGGCTCAGTAGTTGTGGCGCACGGGCTTAGTTGCTCCGCGGCATGTGGGATCTTCCCGGACCAAGGCTCGAACCCGTGTCCCCTGCATTAGCAGGCGGATTCTTAACCACTGCGCCACCAGGGAAGTCCCCTGAATATTCTTTGAAAATAATTTGAAGTCCAAAAGACGGTATTCTTGAACATGTTACTATTAATGCTTTGGCCCACGTGGCCAGAAGATATTTGATTATCTTACAAATCGTTAAATACCTTTTCATGAAATTTCTTGGCCTCATAACAGCAACCTGTCTGACCCGAGCATGTCTGAATGTGATCTCCCATGATTTGAACTTGAACTTGTATTGTGGTTCCATCTATTACGTTTAAAAATAAAGGATGGAAACCGTTCTCGTGTACGAAAGTTTGAGTTAAAAGAAAGTAACAGAAGAACTGATAAGTGGAAAATAAAAGCAGGCGAACCATACACACCTGAGACCCAGCCCATGTGGTGTGCTTTGTCCTGCTCCCCCCCATCAGCTGCGGAGGGCAGTGCCCCTGATCTCCCCCGCACTGGTCCCCGCGCTGCCCCTGGGAGGCTGGGCACAGAGCAGGGCGCCAGGACAAGCCCGATGAGGGCCTGGTGTACGCACCGCATCTTGGGTGGTTGCCGGATCAGCAGTAACGTGTACAAAGCCCCCAGCCCAGCGCCTGCACACGGCGAGCACTTCATAAAAGGCAGGTGAAAACGCTCTTGCTAGGAGGCAGCTCAGGGTAACGGTTCAGGGCACGAGCTTTGGAGTCACACAAACCAGGCCTCAAATCCTAGCTGATCT
Source organism: Eschrichtius robustus (assembly GCF_028021215.1). Lineage (NCBI taxonomy): Eukaryota > Metazoa > Chordata > Mammalia > Artiodactyla > Eschrichtiidae > Eschrichtius > Eschrichtius robustus. Next base: position 9,622,734 of record NC_090826.1, on the reverse strand, counting down.
ATTTTCCAACCGTGGAACCACCTTTCCTGTCTGGGCACCCGTTTCCTCTTCTACACAGTGGGACAACAGTACCAACCTCTGAGTTTTGTAAGGACTACCCAGGATAACTTCAAGAAAGCACAAAGCCAGGTGCCTAGTTCACCGTAAGCGCTCCATATGAGAAAGCTCAAGTTTCAGAAGTTTGTGCTGCTGATTTGACATCCCAGCTTTGAGGCCGAGACTCACGGAGGAGTGATGGAGAAAGGGGGGAATGAACACAGCCTTCCCTCTGACCACACCTGGCACCCACATGGCCAAAACCAAATCCACTGTCTGGCAGGCCCTTCTGGAAGTCCCCGGCAGGATGAGCCAGGAGCCAAGGCTGCTGTCTGGGGTGGGGCTCCGCATCCTCGGCCAGGGCCTGGCTCAGGCCCCACTGTGCTCAGCGCTCCCTGCGTGGGGCAGACCCGGCCTGAACTTGCAGGGGAACCTGCACCTGGGCCCTGGGAGGCCTGGGATCCACACAGCCGCTCTCAGAACCAGCAGATCTGCTAGGGAAGGAGTCAGAGTTAGGGGCACAAAGCTGGGGTGGAGGCAAGGGAGGGGCTACTTACTGTCGGGTTCCTCCCGGGCCTGGAATCTGCAAGAGCAAAAGAGCAGTGACTTCACCAAGGCGGGTCTGGCAGCTGCCTGGCCCTGCCCCCCCCACCTGTGGGCAAATGCCCCCTCCACTGCCCCCAGGGTGGCAGCTGGTGCCTCGGTCAGACCTGGAGAGCAGTGGACGGGTTTCAGGCCCAGGGCCCAGGGGCTCACTTCCCAGCGGCAGCCAGAGAACGGGGGAGTCACCTCTCTTCCAGCCACCAGGTCCCCTCAGCACACCGGACCCCCTCCGCAGCCCACCCACTCCCACACACGCACAGGAGTGGTTCAGGGCGGGCGCGCACCCCAGCTGGAGCCGAAGACACTTCTGCTGGGTCAGAAGTTGGTCCGTGGCTGCTGCTACCACCTGGTGGCCTCCAGGGGCTGGAGAGGCCAGAACCCCCCGGAGCACCATGTGAAACTCACACGGAGGACCCCTAGGTGATAGAGAGCGGGTGACAGGTTCTGAGGACCTTTTCTTAGACCTGCATCGGACATGCCTAAAGCCAGTGGACCCCGGAGCCCTTTTGGTTCAGGCCAGCGTGAGTTCGGTTTTCTATCACGTGTGCCTGAAATAGCCCACGTGACCAGTCTCACCAGTCATCCCACTCCCTGCAATCCCACCCTCTGGTGGGCTCAGTTTGCAATGATCCTTAGGGCACGACCTTTATCTTCTCATCCCAAACGCCACCCTCCTCTCCAACTTTCCTCTCCTATTAAACTGGGCTCCGGGTCATGGCCAAGTATATGTTGACATTTAATCACGGCCCAGTGGCCACCTGGGAAAGCTGGAGATGGTACCAGGCACCTGTCTAAGCCAGGGCGAGTCAACTCCCAGGAGCTGACCGTCCTCTGGGGGCACACGGCCTCTTACGACTCCCGAAGAGGTCACCTACAGAGACTTGGCTTTTGTTGCTATTCGGTGTGCACACCTAACCAGAGAAACCTCGTGAAAAGAGGCCAGCATGCCAGCTAAGTCACCTCTGGGAGACCGTCTGACCTCAGCCCCTCTAGGGAATGATCATCCCCGAATCCTAGCAGAAACGCTCACTGGAGGCCGACTGACCACGATAATACAAGATGGGCAGTTTGAACCTGCTGTGTGGACACCAGGTCAGTCTGGGGGACACTCTTCCATGTCCCTTTTAAATGACCATCAGCAGGTAAAGTGTCTAAAGGGGAAACGGATCAGAATAATGGTCAAAAGAAGCACATGTGTAAAATGACACAATTCTTGACTCTTGATTTAACAAATCTGGTAACTGCTGTTGCCAGCAGAGCGGTCACCTTGAGAGGCCGTGGCCCCCTCCCACGAGGCGGCCACTGTCCGTTGCCCAAGCCAGCGCTTTGAGAAACACTGTCTGGCCTGAGGCACATTCTTTTAAATGATGTCAGTGAAGCCAAATCTTCGTCCTTTGAGAGTGATTTTGACTTTTGCAAACAGCCAACTGTCATTTGGCAGCAAGTCAAAAATAGGAAAAAAAGGGTGTGACAAAGTAACAAGACAAAAGAAATTAAAATGATAAAATGCAGTCTTGGAGAGGACGTGGGTAAACAGGAACACAGCTGCTCATGCCCTGTGAACTGGTTTCCTCTTTCTCAAGAGCCATCGGGCAATGAAAACTTCACACACTTTGACCCAGTAATCCCTCTTCAGGGACACACCCTCAGGAAATAACCCGAAGGAAAGCGACCAGCCTGTACACAGCGGTGCAGTTTATAATAACCAAAAAATGGAAAACAAGACAGGTGCCAAACAATAAAGCAGCTTAGTCCGTCATCGCAGGCCTTCCTAACAGTGAAACCCCAGCACAACATCTTTCACCTTTCCCAGCCTTTAGTTCTCTCATTTGGAAAAGGGGACAGATCATGCCAACTTTGGAGGGTTTTTATGAAGATTAAGTGAGATCTCAAAAGTGAAGGTGCCCAGGGATTAATCACGTGGAGAGCATAAACCCTTGATATGTTGTGATGAAAATAACACTGAACCCATATGGTCTTCCTCTCCCAAACCCACAACTCCAATCTAATCAGGAGAAAAACACTAGACAAACTCTAAACAGAGAGCCATCCTACAACTTAACCGACAACCAAGTTGTAGGATGCAACTTAACTCCTCAAAACTGCCAAGGTCAGCAAAAACAAGGAAAGCCAGTAACTGTCACAGGCCAGATGAGCCTAAGACATGATGACTAAATGTAATGTGGTGTACTGGGTGGGATCCTGGAGCAATGAAAGGACATTAGGCAAAACTAAGTAGATCTGAACAGAGTATGGACTTTAGTTAATACAATAGTAATGTATCAGTATTGGTTTGTTTATTGCGACAAACTTACCGCACTAATGTAAGATGCTCATAATAGGGGAAACTGGGTGTGGGCTATACGGAAACTCTCTGTACTAACTTCTCAAATTTTCTGTAAGTCTAAAACTTCTCTAAAAAATGAAGTCCATTTAGAATTTTTTAATTAAAACGTTTAAAAGGGAAGGTGACTGGGAGGCCGCCTAGCACATAGGGGCCCCAGGATACTCCAGTGGCTTGGCAACTCCCTCACACCGAAAAGAAAATCAGCATTCGATACTGACTCTCGGAAATAAGCATAAAATAACATCAAGGTGAAAAGGCAGAATCCAGAAGGCACCAACATCGGCCTACAGGCGTGTTACAACCCTCATGAGTACTTTGATAAAGACCTAGAACAAATCGTGCCAAGTACAGAGGTCAGATTTCATAAGTGCTTTTCCCCTAAAATGTCACCTCAGTCCACTGTCTTCACTTATTGGTATCCTTGCTTTTTGGAATAAGAACAATTTTCTCATAAAATATGTCCAGCATCCCAGGACACAAGTCCAGGGACACATGCACTGGGCATCGGTGGGCCCCTCCTCCCTTGGGGAGAAGTGCCTGGTTTCCCAGGGCTTCTCTGAGGGCTGCTCAAGCCAAGCACGTGGGTTCTGACACCCAAGTTATCCATCCCTTCCATTCCCATTGCTCTCCCCTTTCAGTCCCATCCCCTCTCTGGCCTGGGGTCCCGGCTGCTGTGGAAAGCAGAACAGACCCAAGGAAGGCGTTTGGCAACAAGCACCCCTAGATTCAAATCCAGGACAGGGAAGGGAATTACAAGCTAAGCTGGGAATATCGTAGAATAAAGCAGTGCTCCAGTGAATTCCCTGGCGGTCCAGTGGTTAGGACTCGGCACTCTCAGTGCTGAGGGCCAGGGTTCAATCCCTGGTTGTGGAACTAAGATCCCAAAACTCTCCCATCTCGGCCAAAAAAGGAAAAAAGAAGAAGAAAGAAAGGAAGGAAGGAAAAAAAGAGGGAGGGAGGGGGGGAAGGAAGGAAGGAAGGAAAGAAGAAGAAAGAAAGAAAGAAAGAAAGAAAGAAAGAAAGAAAGAAAGAAAGAAAGAAAGAAAGAAAGAAAGAAAGAAAGAAAGAAAGAAGAAAGAAAGCAAGAAAGAAAGAAAGAAAGAAAGAAAGAAAGAAAGAAAGAAAGAAAGAAAGAGAAAGAAAGAAAGAGGAAGGAAGGAAGAAGAAAGAAAGAAAGAGAAAGAAAGGAAGGAAGGAAGGAAGAAGGGAGGGAGGGAGGAAGGAAGGAAGGAAAGAAGAAGAAAGAAAGGAAGGAAGGAAAAAAGGAGGGGGGGAAGGAAGGAAGGAAGGAAAGAAGAAGAAAGAAAGAAAGAAAGAAAGAAAGAAAGAAAGAGAAAGAAAGAAAGAGGAAGGAAGGAAGAAGAAAGAAAGAAAGAGAAAGAAAGGAAGGAAGGAAGAAGGGAGGGAGGGAGGGAGGAAGGAAGGAAAGAAAGAAAGAGAAAGAAAGAAAAGAAAAAAGAAAAAACAAGTGTTCCAAACACAGAGGATGGGGACAAAAGGACACAACAGCCAGCTTGAAGGGGCCCCCACTGGCCTAAACTGGGAAAATTTGAGCATCAAATTAAGTAACGATGTCAGTACAGTAAGAGAGGGAAGAGAGGGATCTATGAGTCCAGACAGATCTACATACAGAAATGGAGCAAAGTTGATGGGGCACCAGTTATTCACAGAACCTCAGAGTACTTAGCAATGACCACGGAGGAAAGAGGACTTCATGGTGGAGAAGCCTGGCAGACACCACCCTAATCAAGGGCTCACAGTGAACATGGCGGGGAAGGGACAAAGGGAAACCTGGTGGGGTGGATGCCTCACTCCTGGGATCCTCCCACCAAAGACGCACCACCTGAATCCAAGCGTGAGGAAACGTCAGGCAAACCCAAGGTGAGGGCCAGCCACAGAATCACTGGTGGAATCTTCCAAAGTGGCAAGGTCATGACCGGGAGGGAAATCCAGACTGGAGGGGACACGAGACACGACCGCCAAATGCAGTACGAGACTCTGAACTGCATTCTTTTGCTCTATACGACATTATCTGGATCAATGAAGAAACTTGACTGGGGTCTGAAAATTAGTTGGTGGTGATGCATCAAAGTGAATTCTCTGATTTTGATGGTTTTACTACAGGCGTGTGAAATACTCAGGTACTCAGGGATGATACGGCATCAGGTCAGTAACTTACTCTCAAATTCTTCAAAAAAAAAAAGTTCTCTGCACCGTCCTTGAGACTTTTCTGTACGTTTGAAATTGTTTCAAAACAAACAAAAAATTTTTCCAACTTAAACCTGCCTGAAGTAACAGACAAAGTGATGAGTATAGTGTCCTTTAAAAAGGGTTAAAAGAATTTCAATCAGTGTTTCTCAACCAGGAGTGACATTCCCCTCCAGGGGAAATTTGGCCATACCTGGAGACATTTTTGGCTGTCACAGATGGGAGGAGCTACTAGTATCCGGGGTGTCTAGAGACCAGGGAACTGCCTGACATCCTGTAATGCACAGGACAACTCGCTTGGCAAAGAATGATCCCATGCAGATGTCAACAGTGCCAAGGGTGAGACCCTTTATGCAAAAATCTCACCACCACCACCAACAAAATCCTGGTTGGTCGTACTGCTCATTAATCAAGTGGCCTTAAACAAGTTCCTTCATCTGCCTGTGCCTCCGCTTTCTCATCTGTGAAATGGGGATAACAGTGGGCGCCTCACAAGGAGGAGTAAAATGAGAACACGTGTGTGCCTGCCACCAAGTCAAATCCATTCAGAGATGGGGGTGAGCATCAAAGGGGCATCTGCCCAGATCGCTGATGCGCTGCTTACCGCACCAGGGGCTCCCCCAGCCCTGGAGCTCCGGGACCGGGAGGGCTGGGGCAACCATTTCCATCCCGCTTGCCTTTAGTCATTTGAGCAACTGATGCTGGTCTGAAAGCTGGGGAGGGCAGTTTCCGTACCCAGCACAGGGCCAATAGGAAGTGCCCCACGGAGACATGAAGGAGCAGATGAGTGAATAAAGGCTCCTGAACCCCCCCAGCCCCCACTGCATCCACCCCGCTCAGTCCATATGCATCCTGCCCCCTGCGGCACCTCCTTCCCTCTCGGGCCTGGGAACCAGACCCCCAGGGACCCACCGGAAGCCAGCGGGCCAGAAACGGCCCCAAACAGAGTGGCCACCGCTGAACCCCAGGTTTGGTTCCTGGTAGGTCTGGTTTCTTAAGGGAAGGTGCTTTCTGTCTTTCTTGCTCTCTCTTTGTCTTTTTTTTGGGTGTGTGTGTGTGTGTGTGTGTGTGACAAAACTGCTATCACGGAGGTTTGAAGAAAAAAAATAAACTTACAGCAATGGAAACTCTAATACTAGAAAAATGTCAAGAAAGCAAACGCGGGTTTCAGTGAGACACTGAGCCTGACAGCTCACGGAAAAAGGCTTGAAATTGTCAAAACACAAAAACCCCCCTTGCGAAGGGAACGCAAGCACCTGCTTGTGAAACTCATCAAATCCAAAACATGCCTCACCAGACTGTGTTCAGGGGCCCAAGTCAGAAAACGTGCTACAGCAAGGCTCTCCACGGGGCCTGGGGACCTGGGGGGCACGGTCTGAGTTGACCGCTGGGCTCCAGGGTGGGCACTGGGTGGTAGACAACCTGGTGGGGAGGAAGCAAGGGGGGGCAGGACTGAGCCCTCTACAAACAAGACCGGCCGTCTCCAGGACCAGCGCCTGAGTCTGGTGTGGCCCCTACAGGTGGTGTGGGCCCGGGTCTTGTCTCTTCTTTATGGAATGAAGAGCATCCCCTGCCTCCCCTGGGGCTCCTCAGTCAGTGAGTCCCTTTGTGGGAGCCTGCCTTGAAACCAGAAAGGGAAGTTCAGACCATTTGTGTCCACTCCTTCCCCTGTGGTCAGGGCCTGTACACAGTAGGTGCTCAATCAATGCTTATGACATGTTGAGGAGGACGTTGCCCTGCCTTGAAAGAGGCTGCCCAGAGGAGAGGAGACACTTGGCACAAGATGGCTGGGGTCCCCTCCCCCGAGGTGAGAGCTGAGTCTGCTGCCTGGATGGGTGGAGCATGGAAGGCTGCCTGGAAGAGGTGGTTTGGAGGCTGGCCAAGGATCAGAGAGAGGAGTTCAGAAAAATGTAGAACTCAGGAAGGCCTGGGATTCCTGCTGAGGAAAAAGGTCCTAGACACGGGGGGGCATCAGCAAACAGCAGCCACTATGTGCTGAGCTCTGACTACGTGCAGGTGCCCCGCACAGCACTTAACAGGCCCATCGCGATGGATCCACACGCCCGCCCTCTGAATTAGACCCCACTGTCCCCATTTTACAGATGAAGAAACTGAGACACAGAGGAATTAAGTAACTCACCCAGATCATGTAGCTCATAAGGGGCAGAATCAGGATTCTAGCCCTGTCAGCCTACACCCACCCCCACCCCGACCCCTATGCCCTCAGCTGCCAGCAGGAGGGAGGGGGTGAGGGGAGGAAGGGAGGAATGGGGAGGGTAAAATAATAGGGAGGCTGGGAAGGGGCGACAGAGAGAAGAAGAGAGGAAGGGAAGGCCTCTCCTGAGGGCACAATAGAGGCAAGAATGGAGGATAAGGTGGATTTTTGAAACTTCATGCCCGCACTCCATCCAACGCCGAACAGGGCATGTTACAGAGTTTCCACCCACATTATATTCCCACCACAGATGAGGTTGCACAGAAAGGAGGAGCAGCTTGTGGGAACCCCTACAGAGTGAGCCCCGAGGGAGATCCAAACCCATGGTCCAGAGCTGCTGTGTAGCTGCCCGTAGCCCCTTTGGACCTCTGGACACTCACCCACAGGCTCCAGCTTGGGCTGGAAGGTCTGGACTGGGTAGCACAGGTGGAGCTCTGAAACGACAACGAGAGGAAGGCTAGGGATGCCAGCCTCAGACAGCCTCAGCGGGCAGGGCGGGAGAGGGACCCAGACCAGGTTAGGACAGATCACCCTGCCCTCCCAAGGCCCCAAGGACACATGCACTCACTCTGCCCCATCCACTTCCTGCAGCCCCTCCGGTGGCACAGGAGAAAGGAGCCAAAGCTGACGACCACCACCAGTGTCAAGATCACCCAGAAGAGCACAGGTCCTGGAACACAGAGGCGCCCTGCACTCTCGCCTGCCCTGGCACTGGTGGCCCCCGAAGTCTGCATCATGGCGGTGAGCCGGGGCCCTATAGCAACCACACAGGACAGCCCTCGCCCCAGACTACTTCCTCCTGGACACAGACTCTACTGCGGCTGACAGGACCTGGTCCTTTGCCAAGCCAGGACAGAAACCCAGATCCTGTCTATATCTATCTTGTCCAGCGCTTACCCACCTGTCCTTCCTCACCTGGCTCTAGGAAGCCCATTAGGCCAGGCCAGGGGGACTCCAGAGCCCACACTCTTAACCACTATCTGGATATATTTCTTTACCACTTAATACTTAACTTGCTTTGCTACTTTTGAAAATCAATATATAGTTATTATCCTTTAAAGTCCATTTTTAGATGTTAAAAAAGCATGTGCCAGATAAGTGCTTCTCAAACATTCCTGTGCATATGAATCTCCTGGGGACCATGTTAAAATGCAGATTCTGATTCAGTAGTCTGGCGTGGGGCTGGTAACTTGCTTTTCTAACAAGTTGCTGATGGTGCCAAGTCCAGGACCTCTTTGAGCGCCGCTGGCCTGAGAACTACTGCCACCTAGTGTCTAAGAGTAGAACTGCAAGTCCTAAAACGCATGGTACTGAGAGCGACCGTCTAAGGGGAGCGGGTAAGGCTCCTGTGTACTGTACACTGCTTACTACCCTGCGTGGTATATGCTGTTACAACGTTACAGGTGAGAAAACTGAAGCTCAGAAGAAGTAAGAAACTAGTCAAGGTCATGAAATCAGTCACCAAATATTTTCTGAGCAGCAATTATGGGCCATGGGGGTGAAGCTGTGAATAAAATCCCTGCTCAGAAGAATTAAGGAATCATCTCTAGCGAGTGACAGAGCCACAGCCCCAGATCAGGAAACCGGAGACGTGGGGTCAGCCTTGGTCCCCGCCCCCCCACCCCCAAGTGGCTGCTGTCGCCTAGTGAGAACCCTCCCTCCTGGTGGTCCCCAGGGAGGAAGGCCCTGTTTCATGGGGGTGATCATTACCTGAAACCAGAGTGGGCTTCCCTGTGGAGGAGAAGGAGATGGGAGTGCTGGTTGAGATAGAGGCGCGTCCCCGCACGTGGGTGACGTCCCCTCCATGCTCCTTACCAGTCAGGGAGTCGGCCAGGGAGATCAGGGAGGGGGTGGGGCTGCGGGGAGAGAGGCCAGAAGTAAGAAGGACACTCAAGATGGAAAAGGAGGCCTGAGACCCCAGTTCCCCTGCCTACAGCCTCTGCCAGGCACTTTGAGGGCAGGGCCTGGGTTTCTAGGCCTTCGGGGCTTCCATGGTGCCAACACAGACCTAGGCTCACATTCTCCAAAATGACTTGTGGGCTTGGCCCAGAGATCTAGCCCAAGCCCCACTTCCACTCCCAGGCGGCTGCCCCCCGGGCATCCCCTGGGTATGAAGTTCAAATGGAGAGAGGGGGCCAAGGAGTCACCTGGCGGGCACCCCGCTGTCCTCTGCGTTGGTGCTGCAGTTAGAGTGGGTCCCCGGGGGAGGTGGCTCATAGGTGGTGTCCCTCTCAGCCGTACCTGCAGGTTAGAATTGGTGCCAAGGATGGTTACCAAAGGGGAAAGGGGGGAGGGAGGGATAAACTGGGAATTTGGGATTAACAGATACACACTACTATATATAAAATAGATAAACAACAAGGACCTACTGTATAGCATGGAACTATATTCAATATCTTGTAAATGAACTATACTTCAATTTTTAAAATGAAATTTAAAAAAAAAGGAATCAGTGCCAAGGAGCCCTACCCATCTGGACTAGTGACTTCCAGGGAGGTAGCACCATGGGGCCGGAAGGACACTGCAGCCAGGCAGACCCAGGTCTGTGTCCTGGCTCTGTCTCCTCACTTCCTCTCTACCTCCCTCCTCCCTTCCCTCCACGTAACAACCCTTGATTGAGCACCTACTATGTACTGGGGACTATGCTGGGAGCTGGGACAGAGCAGTGAGCAAAACAGACAAGATCCCCACCCCTGGGGGCCCACCGGCTGGTGGGGCTCACAGAGTCAGGTGTCACGCGAAGGCAGGTGGGGTCCCTGTAATGGGAGACCTGACCTCATCTGACCAGAGAGGCTTCCCTGAGGAAGGGGTTGCTGGGATGTGAGTAGGGGTGGGGATTTCTAAGCAGGGGAAATAGAAGGTGGGGGGAGGGAGGCGATGGCTTATAGCAGCATTCTTCATAGAAGTCAAAGAAGTGGAAACAACCCAAACGCCTATCCGCTGGTAAACAGATGAACAAAATGTAGTATATCTGTACCCTAGAATATTGTTTGGCAATAAAAGGACTGAAGTACTAATACAGCTACAGCATGGATGAACCTCAAAAGTGTTATGCTCAGTGAAAGAAGCCAGACACAGAAGAATGCATATTATGGAAATGTCCCCAAAACACTAATCTAGAGGAACAGAAAGCAGATTAGTGGTTGTCCAGGCTGGGGGTGGGCATGGGATTGACTGACCCATGCCCTACAAGGGTTAGGGTTAGTCAACTAACTAACCTACAAGGTTTCTTAGAAGGTGGTGATAGTTTCACAACTTTGTAAATTTCTTTAAAATTACTGAACTGTACACTTAAAACTAGTAGATATTATGGTATGTAAATTATACCGCAATAAAGCTGTTTTAAATGCTGGGTCTTTCTCCAAAAAGTGATGGTTTTAATTAGCAACAGGATGGGATAGGTGTGGTAGATTGCATGGTGGTCCCATCTCTGCATCCTGCCCCACATCCACACCCTTTGCCAGGTGACTCTGCAGCCCCTCCAGGTCAAGGCAGGTGTCTGTGTGTCCCCCACCCCTTTGGTGTCTGAACTTGGCTGTGTGACTTGTCTGGTCAGTGGAACGGGAGAGAAGCGACGGCTGGGCCTTAAGAGGCATCTGACCTCCACCGCCCCCTTTCTGCACTCCCACCGTTGCCATAAGTAGACCACGCCAGGGGTGGGCAGCCAGCCCTTGCTGGTCCCAGAAGTACACGCAGAGCAAACCCAAACCAAACCTTCAAGCCCTGGCAAGACCGCAGAGCGGCCCAGCTGACCCACGGAGGAGTGAGAGATGAATGCTGCAATGTCGAGGTTTTTGTAACACACTATTCCTGTGGCTCTAATTGGCTGAGACGATCAGATTTGTGTTTCAAAAGATCAAAGTGGAAAAGCTGCTCCTTGGGGGACTTCCCTGGTTGTCCAGTGGGTAAGACTCTGTGCTCCCAGCGCAGGGGCCCAGGTTTGATCCCTGGTCGGGGAGCTAGATCCTGCATGCCGCAACTAAGAGTTCGCATGTGGCAACTAAAGATCCCACATGCCATAACAAAGATCCCACATGCTGCAACTAAGACCTGGAGCAGCCTAAATAAATAAATATTTCAAAAAAAAAAAAAGAAAGCTGCTCCTCATCTCCAGCCAACTGTGATCATGCGGGAAGGTGGCCTGGTGACTCCAGACTTCCTGGTTTTATTTAAGAGAAATCTCATTAAATAAATATAAACAAATAAATAAATTTAAACGTCTTCTGGTATGTAAATGTAGCCTCAATTCTTAAAGTTCTTTTCTTCTGAAATCAATTTTATTGAGGCATGGTTTACATAGAAGGAAATGTCCCCTGAGTGCACGGTTTGATGAGTTTTGAGGAATGTATACATTCAGCAGTCAGCCCTCCATATCTGCGGGTCACATCCGAGGATTCCACACCTGAGGATTCAGCCAACTGCAGACTGATTGACCGCACGGATGCAGAACGTGCAGAGATGGAGGGCCCACTGTACCTTGCCATTTTATATAAGGGACTTGAGCATCCTCAGATTTGGGTATCCCCCGCGGATACTGAGGGATAACTGTACCTTCATGTAACTGTAACTCCACTCAAGATCTAGAACATTCCCACCTCCCCAGTAAGTTCCCTTGTCCTTTTGCACTCAATCCCCTCCCACACCCGGGCAGCCACAGATCTGCTTTATGTCACTACAGATGAGTTTGCCTCCAGAACTTCATTAGACAGAATTGTGCAGTGTGTACTCTTTGGTGTCTGGCTTCTTCCACTCAGCATAATGTTTCTGAGATTCATTCACGTCGCTTGTCTCAGTAATTCATTCCTTTTTATTACTGAGTAGTTGTTCCATCGTAGAGATGTACCTCCATTTATTTAGCCGGTGACCAGTTGATGGACATTTGGGTTGTCTCCAGTTTGAAGCTATTATAAACAAGGCAGCTATGAGTATTCTTGTACAAGTCTTTGTGAAAACATATAATTTCATTTCACTCGTGTACCTAGGAGCAGGAAGTCTGTGTCACTGTGTTGACCAGACAGAATGTCTTTGAGGACCAGTTCAAGCATGGTCATCTCTGATCTGACCCAGCCACCTCTTTTTACAAATGGAGAGAACCACAGAGCCGGAGCTAGAGTCAGAAATCAGGGCTCCTGGGCTTCCCTGGTGACGCAGTGGTTGAGACTCTGCCTGCTAATGCAGGGGACACGGGTTCGAGCCCTGGTCTGGGAAGATCCCACATGCCACGGAGCAACTGGGCCCGTGAGCCACAACTACTGAGCCTGCGCGTCTGGAGCCTATGCTCCGCAACAAGAGAGGCCGCGATAGTGAGAGGCCCGCGCACCGCGATGAAGAGTGGCCCCCGCTTGCCACAACTAGAGAAAGCCCTCGCACAGAAACGAAGACCCAACACAGGCAAAAATAAAAATAAAATTAATTAAAGAAATCAGGGGTCCTGAGTCCCAGCCCAGAGCACTTTCCATTGGACCACACTGCCTCCTGCCTGGGGCCTGAGCCCTTTCTTACAACCTTATGATTAACTGCTTTTCTAGGGCAGAAAAAAAAAATGGCCCACATTTGAAGTAGGTCCAGCCAAGCTACTAACCCTCTCTGCCCCCATGTTCCTGGAGGGGGCACCCCTTCCCTCATGTGGTACAAAACAAACCTCCCGCCCACACACGCCTCCCTTCTAAAAGCTCTCATGATACCTCTCAGATTTTTCCTGAAACACTCTGAAGAGAAAGTGAGGCCAGGATTAATTTTCTTCTTGCATTGGCAGGGTCCTGAGGAACCGTCTGATTTTGGGGGTCTCCAAATACATGCTGTGTCTTTCCACGTGGTCACCAGACAACTATCTAAATTAGCTGAAGCCTGGAGGCCTTGGGCTATGAGGAAGATAACGCAGTTCGTTATGCTAATTTCTATTTGTATTTGAGATGTGGTGGGGATTCAGTGAGAGTTGGCTTCGAGAGGATTGGAGGAGCTCTTGGGCTCAAGAACACTAACTGTGGCTACACCCACTTAGCACCCTCTGGCCTCTCTCTAAGGCAGCCTCGGCCTGAGCTGCCACTGGAACACCTGCGATAGGAGCTGCCACTGCAACACCTGCGACAGGAACCAGCAACAGAACTGCTGCCCTTACTCTAAGCGGAGAAGGTGGGCCCAGCGCTCCTGGGTGCCTCTCATCCCTTCTCTGTATGTACCATACCTCACCCTCTTTTTTCCCTGGGTTACTGACCCTCCCCTTTTCTTCCTCCTTTGGATCTGAAGGTGAGAAAAAGGCATGGTCTAGCCCCTACTTAGTCTGCCTGTGTTCTCTGGAGAGGGCCCATTGGAAGAGGGGGTAAAAAAGAAACTGCCTGCTCTTAGTCTCAATTTAGAAACTAAAAAAGATATACGAGACTTAAATATTTCTCTTTAAATTGAAACACCCGATCCTTGGGTCATGTGAAGGAGAATGGTCTTAACCTCAAGGTCAAATGGAATCCTTTTTTGGTACAACCAGAAATTGCTTAAAATCAGATGAAATTTTCATCTTCATATTTGAACCGTACATTTCTTGTCAGCTTTTTATTTTCCCTAGAGTTTTCAGTCACCTTTCTTTTCCTTGCTGATAAAAGAATAATGTGCCTTTACCATATCCTCAAGTTTTTCAACTCTACTACTCATGAAACTGACTGTAATTCTACCTTTTATTCCTACAGACAATTCCCTGGAGCCCTTCATTTTCTTGCTCTGATGGGGCTCAACCAGATGTTGTAATGTCTCTAGCACAGCTGTCATTCTGGGACTTCCCTTCTTTGCTCTCCTGGGATAGAACCACTGTTTTCTAGATTTCGTGGCTTTTTCTTTTTTCTTTTTTGCCCCTCATTTAACAGAATTACATCTTCAAGTAACTGTCTAAGAAAGGATACATGGGGGAAAAGCAGAATTTCTGCCCTGTTATGTCTGAAAATGTTTTTATTCTGCTTTCAAACGTAATTGTATTTTAGCTAAGTAAAAAATTCTCTGTTCAGCTAAGAAGGAGCTGGTGTGGTCCAGTAGAGAGCACTTGGCTATGACTCGGGATCTCTGTGTTCCAGCTCTAGCTCTGGCACTATGTATGGTTCTCTCCACGTGTAAAATGATGTGGTTGGATCAGGTCACAGGTGGCCAGCTTTGATCTGGCCCTCAGAGACATTCTGTGTGGCCAGCACTGTGACCCAGTCATCCGTCTCCTAGGTATTTACCCATGAAATGAAAATATATGTCCATACAAAGACCTGTACACGAACAGTCGTAGCTGCTATTATTCATAATAGCCCTAAACAAGCCAGATGTCCATCAGCTGGTGAATGGATAAATAAATGGTGGTGCATCTATTATGTCTACATGTGGGTAATTTTCATTCAACCTGCTTTGCTCCTGGTAGGTCATTTCAATCTGAAGTCTCACTTTTCAGGTCAGGTACACAGGGCAAGTTGGGGCACCACCGTGGGAGCACACAGTAACTGTGTCGAGAAATGGTGTGCAGAAGACCCAAGGCTGGGAGCGGAGCGGGGTGGGGTGGGAGGGTGGGACCACAGAGGAAATTATGGCACTTTTGCTGACATGAGGCCTGAAGCATGGAAGGTGGTTGCCAGACCTAGCCTGGGCCTGTGGTTGCTGAGGGACTGTCTACTCTGGAAGCATGACTGGGACAGGACACCACCAGATGTCCCCACCCACAGGCCCTGCAGACAGACTCTGCAGCAGGAGCAGGAAAAAACAAATATAGCCAAGAGAAGCCTCCTTTCCCCTGCAATGGTCCTCCAGCGCCCCCTACTGGCAAAACATAGCATCACACTCAAGAGGAGAAATCTTCCAAGAGTCTAATCCTTTAGGGCACAGCAGGTACTCAAGGGTGAATTGGGACCTGAGAGGCAACAGATTGGTAACAAGGGCACTTTCTAAAAGCCATTTCTTGCCCTTTACTCTCTTGCTGTTCCTTCTTCTTTGCCTTCTGTTCTCACTTTGTGGTTGTAACAACTTCTTGAATTTTTCTGTGGACACTAATTTATTTCTCTTCCATTCCTGGGTTCATCGTTGCTTCATCTGTAGTAAGTTTTTCTGTTTGTGTGTCTTGTTATTCTCTTTCATACTGCTGTTTTTCCTTATAAGTCTGAAAATCTTTACTGCTCATTCATATTTATTTGAAAAGAACGATGTTGACCATTCCAGCGGCAGGTGGGGTTTCTTCTACTGTGTTGTTAGTATGTCATTTTCACAGTGGGTCTCTTCCCGCAGCAGGAGGTCTGCCTGGGAACTCTGGGCTCATGGGTGGGGAGTGTGAGCTGGCAGGCTTCACTTCAGTGTGACTGAGCAGGAATAGCCCATTGACAGGATGTACTCCCAAAGACACAAGCAAAAGGGGCTTTGCACCAGAGTGGCCAACATCTAGTTTTCCCTAGATAGTCCTTCAGTGTCATTAGCCAAAAAGTTGATCATTTTCATCAGGGGATAAAAAATCAGGCACCATCTCTTAGACTGGTCAATGCCCATGGTATATCATTGTTACACATGTTTTTGCTGTTGTTATATTCATTCGTTTGTTTTATTTTTAGATTGTACTTTGGGTGGTGGGTTTTGCATTGTTACAAATTTTTAATTTTTATTTTCGAGACGAAGTTGCAGCTCACTGCACTTTCTAATTCTCCACTTCACCCCCATCCTTCATTTTACTTGCCTGCTCTAAGCCCAGAGCCTCTCTGGCGGGTCTTAGGAGCAACTTACCCCTCACTTTTCTGCAGGCCTCGTGGAGTGAATTCTAGCTACGTAAGCTTTCCTCCACTTGGTTTCATTTGTTACCACCCTTCCATCTCTTTTCCACCTTCTAAAAATTTGTTGAAATCTCTCATCTGCTGATGAACTCTTTTTTGTTTGTTTTTTTGTCCACTGTCAAGGGTTCATACTTTTTTACACTCTGGTGAATGTCCATCATTTGAATTGGAAGCTTCTTCATAAACTTTATATTGATCTATCTTGAGTCAATAAAACAGCCTTGCAAACAAGTCAAGATTTCACCAGACCAACAATTTCAAGAAGAAGAATAAAAATTTTTTTTAATAATTTAAAAATTTTAAAATAATCCTCAGAAACTCTTACCAAAATGTCAAGTTTGGATTTTATCCCACTCCCTGGATCTAACTATTCAAAGAGAAAACATAGCCCAGACCTGACCTAGTTAACAGCTGGGATTGAAGGTCATTTGTCAGTTAGGGGTGGGGAGAGGTGCAGCCCTAGGGACAGAGAACTCAGCCCCTTGGTTGGGGGTGTGAACTGCTTACCCTGGAGCTTGGTGACCATCCCTGGTGGGCAGATGGGGCGGGTGACGCAGCGGGCACAGGAGTTGGTGGCTGACGTGGCACAGAACATGCCAGGTCGACACTCGCAGACACGGGAGGAGTTCCACATGCAAGGTGTCTTCTCCACGAGGTGGTCTGAGGGACAGAGAAGGGTCCAGAGGAAGGATTGGGATGGAGAGGGCAGGGGTCCAGAGAACCCCCAGGAGGACAGAGACATATTTGCCCAGGAGCACATGCTCATTTGATGATCCCGTTGAGCAGATCTTTTGGTGCACAAAATAATTATGCTGAGCGAAAGAAGGCGGACAAGAAAAGGTGTATATAGGGACTTCCCTGGCAGTCCAGTGGTTAGGACTCCGAGCTTCCACTGCAAGGGACACAGGTTCGATCCCTAGTCGGGGAACTAAGATCCCGCATGCCACGTGGTATGGCCAAAAAAAAAAAAAAAGGAGTATATGCTCTATGATTCTGTTTATAGGAAAAGCCAGAAAATGCAAACTATTCCATAGTGACAGAAAGCATAACTGTTGCCTGGGAATGGCAGTAGAGGCAGGGAGCGATGGGAGGGATGGCATGGAGCATGAGGGAAGTTTTGGGGGGTGATGGACAGTTCATTGTCTTGACTGTGGTGATGGTTTCACAGCTACACACATATGACAAAACCTATCAAACTGCTCACTTTAAATGTGTGCATTTTATTGTATGTCAACTATATCTCAATAAAGCTATTAAAAGAAAAAATCCAAAAAAAATAAAATAATTTTTTAAATAAAGAAAATAATTCAGAGAACAGGGGTGAGTGGGCATGGGTAGAGATGAACCAAGACTGGCCCTGACTGATAATTCTTTAAAACTGCGTGACAGTCCATAACCATTCCTGATTCTCTCTACTTCTGAATGTGTTTGAAATTGTCAATGATGAAAAGTGGGTTTTTTCAAAAATCAAAAAAAAAGAATTGTTAGTGGTTTTGTAAAAGAAGAAGTATAATAATGCATTTATACATGTTTGGAGATATTCTACATGCTCTGTTTATGGGTGAAAATAGAATTACTGCATCAGTAGTTTAAACAAATATGATTCGCTCAATAAGGACATTTCTCAATCGGTGGGATACTTACAGGCTTAGAAGCCTTGCACGATAAAGATAAGGGATTGCACAGTGTCTTCCTGAAACCTCTCATTATTACTTATAATATGGTATTAACATAACCGAGTGTGTGCAAGGCAGTGTTCTTAGCGCTCTATCCAGATTAACCCGGTTTAACCTATTTAACTCCCAGAACAGGTCTCTGAGAGAGGTCTATGATTCTGCGCATTTTATGGATGAGGAAACTGAGGCCCAGGGAGGTTAAGAAACTTGCTTGAGCTTATAAGCTCCCGAGCGGTAGAGCTAAGACTTGATCCCAGGCACTTGGGCTCCACTCCACAGGGTTGCAGGGCTTCAGTTATTCAAGCTGAAGGAATTCTTGGGCCCAGAGCCATCTCTTGTTTCCCCATCTGACACAGCAGCTGTGACAGATTATATTTTTCCAGGAATGGCCACAGCAATAGTTCTGGGTCTGTCTGCTCTTCCAGAGCTCAGCCACTTACCCATCAAGAAGCATGGTCTCTGGTTGGGGAACTAAGATCCCACATGCCATGAGGCACGGCCAAAAAAAGAAAAAAAAAAGAAGAAGCATGACTCTTTTTTTCCTTCCATGACTCAAGGGGGCCCTGTGACCGCCTCCACAGGCAGAATGTAGTGGAAGTTACGCCTGTAACTTCCGAGGCTGGGTCATAAAAATGGGTATGGTTTCTACACCCCACCCCATCCCAACTCATCTTTGAGTCCAGCACCCAGGACTTGAGGACGCCCGAAGCAGGCCACATAGAGGCCGACATGGAGAGGATCTGAGGGCCCAGCCCACAGCTGCATCGACCCCAGACCCAAGAATGAAAAAGCTTTCAGATGATTCCAGCTCCAGGCTTCAAGTTTTCCAGCTGAGACCCCAGACGTCGTGGAGCAGAGACCAGCTGTCCCCGCGGTGCCGGGTCTGAATTCTGGCCCACAGACTCCACGAGTACAGCGAATAGTTTGCTTTTCACCACTCAGTTTTGAGAAAATTTGCTCTGTGACCTTAGTAATTGGAACAGTGACCCCGGTGACCACGAACGGAGTGTCCTTTCCCCCACTTGGCCTCCCTGGACTCCAGTCCATGCTGATGCAGAAACAGAATCACACCTCCCCCCGGTGGTGGTGGCCACTGTGAGTGGGCCGGGGCTACAGCCATGGCAGCCCGGGGCCTGGGCAGCTGCTTGGACGTCACAGGGAGGCTGGTGGTGTTGTGAGGCTGTGGGGAGCCGGCCGCAGGGGAAACTATGGCAGGACGTCATCCCACCGTGCATATAGCAGTCAGTCTCTAAGTGCTTGTGCAGAGGCGCTCTAAGAGGCAGCACAGTGGAGTGATGAGCTCAGAACCCAGTGGCAGACTCCCTAGGTTCAAATCCTGGCCCTGCCATTTGCGAGGGCTTGTGGCCCTTGGAAGCCCCCTGACTTCCCCGAGCCTCAGTTTCCTCTTCTGTAGAATGGGGGCAATCGTAATACAGGCATCATAGGATACGTACAAAAATAATGAGACAAGCTTGAAATAGATAGGTGATCGACAAATATTCCCTTGCAGGAAAGACTGAGTGAATGGAAGTTCTCTGAAAAGGGGTCACGGCCATCAAAACCCACAATCGTGAGTAGGATTCACTAGAAGCCAACTGCTCAAAAAACGCCAGCAAGGTGAACCAGGCTCCCAAGGGCTGAGCATCCGAGACCAAGCTCAAGGCTCCCACCCCCAGATTCTTGGCCTCTTGTCTAAGACCCCACCTGCTCCCTGGAAGGAACCTCTGGAGGAGAAACAAGGCCCTTACCTCCTGAACAGCTCACACAGGCCGTGCAGCGACCGTCCCTGTCCAGGTAGTAGTCAGGGTCACACTGCTTCCTGCAGTCGGCAGACCCCTGAGGGCATAGCTGTGGCAGGGTCAGCCCTGGGAAAAGAAGCAGAGAAGCTTCAGGCCAGGCCACCTTGACAGAGGCCTCGCCCTCATCCCACCACCACCCCCATCACTGAAGCCTCCCAGCTCCATGGCCAGCTCCCAAACTCTGCACATGTCGATCAGTCCTTCAGAGGGAGTCCTGAGGCTCAGAGAGGGAAGGAATGTGTCTAAGACCACACAGGAGAAGAGTGCTAACTGCCTCCTTGCTGCCCCCCACCCCCACTTCCAGTCCCTCCCCTCTGCCAGAGCCCTCTGCCCAGTCTCACTGCTCTGTCACTGCCCTGCTCAAAACTTTGGTAGCCACTTTCCCTTTGAGTTCAGCAATGAGGCAAGGATGCCTACTATCACAACTTCTATTTAGTTTGGTCCTGGGGATCATAGGCAATGCAATAAGGCAAGAAAAAGAAATAAACGTGGTAAGGTTTAGAAAGGAAGATACCAAGCAGTTATGGACAGATGATATCATTGAGTGCACAGATAATCCGAAGAGTCTGAAGATACATTATTAGAAGAAATAAGTGAGTTTTGCAAGGTAGTTGGATATAATGTTATTATATCAAAATCAATTGAACGTCTATATATTTGCATTGAACCACATGAAATTGCCATTTTGATAGTACAGAAACAGTCAAATACTGGCATTTCACATAGTTCAAAATAATACTAACAATAAAAAGTTAGAACATGAAATATTTAACAAGATACCATTTACATCATCGTCAGAAATACCAAATACTTAGAAATCTAACCAAAAGATGTAAATATTTCTACACAGACAATCATAAAACATTATTGGGAGAATTTAAAGAAGGCCTAAATAGGGGTGGGAGGGATAAATTAGGAGTTTGGGATTAACATATACACACTACTATATATAAAATAGATAATCAACAAGGACCTACTTATAGCACAGGGAACCCTATTCAATACACTGTAATAACCTATATGGGGAAAGAACCTGAAAAAGAATAGATATATGTATATGTAGAACCGAATCACTTTGCTGTACACCTGAAACTAACACAACATTGTAAATCAACTATACTCCAATATAAAATAAAAATTTTAGAAATAAAAATAAAAAATAAAGAAGACCTAAATAAATGTAGAGCTATACCATATACTCAATACTGCAAAGAGGTGGATTCTCTTCAAACTGATTTGTAGATTCAATGCAATCCCAATTAAAATCCCAATAGGCTATCTTATGAAATTTGAAAAGCTGATTCTAAAATTTATGTGGATATGCAAATTACCAAGAACAGCCAATACACTGTTGAAGACCAAAGTTGGAGTAGTTGCTCAAGCACCCAGACTTACTGAAAAACTCTAGTAATTAAGAGAGAATGGTATTCACACGGAATACACAAAGAGACCAATGAATAGAATAGAGACTCCAGAATCCTGCCCATACATATATGGACCCTTGATTTACAACAAAGATGGCATGCGAAACACTGGGGAAAAGAAAATTTATTTGATAAATGGTGTGGGTTCAACTGAATATTCATGGGAACTCTTTAAACAAAGGCAAAACAGCAATGACCTTAGAAAATAAATGTAGGGTGTCATTGAGATTTCAGCGGAGGAGAAGCCTTACAAAGCAGAACATGAAAAGCGCTGGTCATAAAGGAAAAGATGGACCAATCTGACTACACCGAAACTAAGAACGTCTCTTCATCAAAAGACACCATAAAGAGGATGAGAAGGCAAGCCACAGGGTGGGAGAAGATATTTTGAACGCAATTATAGGACAAAGAATTATAAGAAGCTCTACAAATCAATTTTTTAAAAAGAGAGAAATGAAAACATACATTCACACAAATGTTTTTCATTATAGCCCCAAAATGGAAACCACTCAAAAATCCAAAAACTGTTTGGATGAACAAAGTGTGGTATCCCTGTACAATGGAAGGCTACTGAGTAATAAACAGGAGTGAGCTGAGGACCCCAATCTGTCACCATGGGAACCAGGGGGGTCATCAAATCCACACCTACAGAGGCTGGCCTGCTCTGCTGCATGCCCCAGCACCTGCCTCAGTGTCTGGCACCCAAAACGTGAAACGAATGAGCCCTTCCATTATCTACTCTGGCCCTCGAAGCCCTCAGCCCCAGAAGACCTGGAGACCCTCTTCTCCCCACGCTGGGAAAGACCACAGCTCGGTGCCTGCCTGCCCTGACTGCCACAGACAGTCGCCCAGCCATCGGACACCGTTTCCCTGGAGACAGCCCACAGCTTCTCTGGAGAACTTACCTGGATCTGGATTGAGCTTCCCCACGGAGGAGCTAGAGTGGGCAGTGATTTTAGAAGCATCTTCTGGGGCGAGGGGGGTGCCCCCTCCAAGAAGTGTGGTCCTGGCATCAGAGCTTGCTGGAGAGGTCAGGGTGGGCTTGGCCTGGGGGATCGTGCTGCTGGGAAGGAAGCGGGAGATGGGACTGGCAATTTTCCTGATGGGGCAAGGGGAGTCTGTCCTCAGGGATAACCATTTCTATAGAGAATAGGTCCCCAGACGCTCTGCCCACAGCCTCTGGCAGGCCCACTGTCAGCTCCTGGGAGCAAGGGCTGTGTTTTCTAGGCCTTCTCGGTCTCCTGTGTGCTCAGGGCAGGCTGGGCACACAGTAGGGCCTCAAATGACTTGTGGGCCTGGCAGAGAGGCTCCCTGGGCTGAACCCCATCCTCACCCCCAGCCAGCAGTGCCCTGGACCTCCTATGGGGTGGGACAGCCCCACGCTAAGGTCAGCAGGATAGGAGGGGGCCGGGAGTCACCTGGCAGGGGCCTTGCAGTCCTGTGGGCTGGCGCCGCAGTTGGGGGTGGCCCCTGGGGAAGGCGGCTCACAGACAGTGTTCCTCTGCGCTGTGCCTGCAGGGAGGATGGTGATGCCTTCAGACTTGGTGTTACAGAGCCAGAGACTCCAAAATACACCTTTTACCACCGCAACCCAGGAAAACACAGTGGCCATCTGATGTTTGTGCCTGCCCAGCATCAGTTCCCTTTTGGGGTAAAGCCGTCCAATTTCCCCTGGAGAATTACACCTCCCAATCTCAATGTCTGCGGTAAGGGGCTGGGACCCCACTTGAGGAGTAGCCGTGGGACCAGGCTGGACCAATCAATCCATCCCATTCCTCTGGCCATGATGGACTGGTTCAGGGGTGGGCACATGACCCAAGACACACCTATGAGATGCAATTTCAAGGTTTTATTTTGGTTGTTGAGAATGTGGGAAGGAGAAGCTGTTTTTCCACTAGGGTTGGGTAGGAAGCAAGCCAGGAGCTGCTGGTAGGTATTTTACAGACAAACCAACACATAGGGTAGTACAGATGAGAGACGGGAAAAGACAGAGCTCCTGGATCCAGCCGTGCCTTAAGCTCCACAAAGCTATCCTCAGACACTTCAGTTACATGAGCCAAAAACATTGTAACTTGCAAGCCAAAGAGTACTGGAGAATACTGGGTGGAAGCAAAAGTGGAGAAGAAAACACATAGTGCTTTCAATCAAGTGGACTTGAGTTTGGAAGTTTTGGTAGAGGAGGGTATGAGCAATGCTGACTTATCTCATCTATCTGCACTGTGGTGGGGTGATAAGACCTGGGCATAAGGTTCAAACACTGGATTAGATATTCCCGGCTCTGTGGTCTTGAGCAATTAATTACCTGCCATCTCTGAACCTCAATTTCCTCACTTATAAAATGGGGCTAATACAGTCTTATGACGTCGGGAGAACTTCAGGGCAGAAAGCCTATGCAAGGTCTTAGTGTAAGGCTTAGCTATAAGCTTGATCTGAGACAGAAACTACTTTCCATTCTACAGCGGAAGAGACTGAGGTCCTGCGAGTTGCTCAGTGGGAAGTCCCACAGAGGAATCTAGAAGTTAGCCAGGTTTTGGCAGCCAAAGGTTGGAGCACTTCTAAAGCAGTGCTGTTCAATAAAATATGTCAATCACATGTCATCGTTTTAAATTTTCTAGTAGCCACATTTTAAAAAGTAAAAAAGAAACAAGTGAAATTAAGCAATACGTTTATTTAACCCAATATATCTAAAATATTATGCCAATAGGTAATCAACATAAAAAATAATTAATGAGATGTTTTACATTCTTTTCCTATACTAAGTATTTGAAATCCGGGGCATATTCTATACTGACAGCACATCTCAGGGCGACTGGCCACATTTTAAGCATGGCCCGTGGCACCGCCTTGGGCAGCAGGTCTGGGGGCAGCAAAGAGAGGCCTCTGGCGCCACCGTGTGGCAGGTGCAGGAACACCGTCGAGAGAGCTTCACCAGCCAGAGCTGGTCCACAGGCTGGAGCAACAGAACTCAAGGCTACTTTTCTTAGAGACGCAAGAGTTTCTGAGCTGAAAAGCCCCCATGCAAGGCCTTCTAGTCACACCTCTGCATTTTACAGATGGGAAGACTGAGGCCCAGAGAGGCCTGGGAACGTGCCCCACGAGGCAAAGCTGTACAAAACCCCAGGTACCTGATGTCCAATCCAGAGCCCTTTCCACGCCACCACCTGCCCCTGCTTGTGGGTGGCGGGCTTCTGAGGGTCCCCCCGCTGAGGGTTCTGTGTGACCAGAGAGAATCCGGCCAGATTTGAACCCCACCACCCCCAGCTCTGATCTCCCTGTCACATCATTCAACACATATCTCTGAAGAGCAGATTCTGCGCCGGGTGTCTGATTAGGCAGCGGGGAGATGACCGTGGCCCTCACGAAGCTACGGCCTAGGGAGGGAGACAAGCACTGACCACACCGAGACAGACACAAGTGTTCGCCTCCATGTCGAGAAGTGACCTGGGAGAGGTCGGGAGGAGATGTTTGGACAGAGAGCTGAAAGCAGAGTTGACTGAGTGAACGGGAAAGGAAGGGTGTCCCAGAAAGAGCGAACAGCATGTGCGAATGCGTGGTAGAGTGAGAAGCACGGTGCATCGCTGGACCAAAATGGGAAACCAGCCCTCATCTTCCAGGAAACTCCCAGGACAGAAACTTCAGTTTTCTTTCTTGTTTATCAGGCATCAAAGAATTTCTGCCCCGATCCTCAAACCAATCCAAGACCTCTTCCAGCCAGGGCGGTGCCTGGGACTCTTTCTGAGCCTGGAACCCGAGGTGCAGGGAAGGGGCAGCAGGGGCCTCCGTTTGCATCCCTGGCATCATCGTGATAGGAGATGTGATCTGTCCAACAGGAAGGAGGAGGTGGGAGGTGGAGAGTCGTTGGGAGGTCTGTGGGGGGGCAGCATTGGCACAGATCGTGGTCCTGGGCGGTGGGGATACTCACCCTGGAACTTGACAACCATCCCTGTCGGGCAGACGGAGTGAGGGAGGCAGCGGGCACAGGAGTTGATGACTGATGTGCCACAGAACATGCCAGTCCGGCACTCGCAGACGCGGGTAGAGTTCCATGAGCATGGCTTCTTCTCCACGAGGTCGTCTAAGGGACACAGAGAAGGGTCACCGGGGACAGAGGGAGGGTGAGGGAAGGGACTCAGAAAAGTCCCAGGGACAGTCCAGCACGTGAGGGAGGCATGCTGTTGGGCAGGGCAGCTGGTATGCCCAGCCCTTCCTTCCAGAATGTTCCTGACGTGAGGACTAGAGGGCAGGCAGGGTCCATGAGGCAGCCTCCACCTCCCAGCCCGCATCCCTGGAGATCACTAAAATGGTATTAAAAAGAAGTGAATGTCCCAATATTAAAATGGGCAAAAAAGACATGGAGGGGCATTAAATGCAAATTTCTCAGTGAAAGCAGCCAATTGGAAAAGCTACATACTGTGATTCCAACTACATGACTTTCGGGAAAAGACAAAACTACAGAGATGGTAAAAAGATCAGTGGTTGCCAGGGTTTGGTAGGGGGTGGGGGAGGGGAAGATGAATGGGCAGAGCACAGAAGATTTTTAAAGCAGTGAAACTATTCTGTATGGTACTGCAATAGTGGATAAATGACATTACACATTTGTCAAAAATCATAGAATATACAACACAAAGAGTGACCCTTAATGTAAACTATGAACTTCAGTTAATAATGCACCAATATTGGTTCATCAACTGTAACAAGGTACCACACTAATGCAAGATGTTAATACTGGGGAAAAGTGTGAGGAGAGCAGGCATATGGGAAATCTCTGTACTTTCTGCTCGGTTTTTCTATAAACTGAAAACTGCTCTAAAAAAAAAAGTCTACTAAGTTTTTTGCTTTTTTTTTAATGGGCAAAGGATTTAAGAAGACTTTTCTCCAGAGAAGATATATAAATGGCCAGTAAGCATATGAAAAGATGCTCAATGTCATTAGTCATCAGATCCATCTATTAGTCATCAAACCAAAACCACTATGACAGACCACGTCATATCCACTAGGGTGGATGGAATAAAAAAGACAGACAATGACAAGTGTTGGCGAGGATGTGGAGAAATTGCAATCCTCATAGAATGCTAGCGGGAATATAAAGTAGGACAGAGCTGTGGAAGGCAGTCTGGCAGTTCCTCAAAAAGTTAAACATAGATTTACTATATGATCCAGCAATTCCACTCTTAGGTGCATACCCAAGACAACTGAAAACATATGTCCACACAAAAACGTGTACATGCATGTTCATTCCAGCATGATTCATAATAGCCAAAAAGTAAAAACGACACCAATGTCCATCAACTGATAAATGGATAAACAAAATGTTTTATATCCATATAACACAATATTATTCAGCCATAAAAAGGAATGAAGTACTGATACACACTACAACATGAATGAAACTTGAAAACACCATATAAAGTGAAAGAAGCCAGACACTAAAAGCCACATACTGCATGATTCCATTTATATGAAATGTCCAGAGTAGGCAAATCCATAGAGACAGAAAGTTGATTAGTGACTGCCAGGGGATGGAAGGAGGGGAGAATTGGGAGCTAAGGGGGTTTCTTTTTATTTTTTATTTTTGAGATATAGTTGATGTACAATATTATATACATTTCAGGTGTACAACACAGTATTTCACAATTTTTAAAGGTTATATTCTATTTATAGTAATTACAAGGGGTTTCTTTTGGGGGAGGTGGAAATGTTCTGGAATTAGATAGTGGTGGTGGTTGCACATTGTGAATATAATAAAACCACAGCACTGTACACTTTATTTATTTATTTAAAGACAATCAGATGTTTTTATTTATTTATTTATTTATTTATGGCTGTGTTGGGTCTTCTTTTCTGTGCGAGGGCTTTCTCTAGTTGGGGCAAGCGGGGGCCACTCTTCATCGCGTTGCGCGGGCCTCTCACTGTCGTGGCCTCTCTTGTTGCGGAGCACAGGCTCCAGACGCGCAGGCTCAGTAATTGTGGCTCACAGGCCCAGTTGCTCCGCGGCATGCGGGATCTTCCCAGACCAGGGTTCGAACCCGTGTCCCCTGCATTGGCAGGCAGGTTCTCAACCACTGCGCCACCAGGGAAGCCCTATTTATTTACCTTTAAATGTATAAATTTATTTATTTATTTATTTTTGGCTGTGTTGGGTCTTCGTTGCTGCACGTGGGTGGGCTTTCTCTAGTTGCAGCGAGCAGGGGCTACGCGGTGCGCGGGCTTCTCATTGTCGCGGCTTCTCGTTGTGGAGCACAGGCTCTAGGCACGCGGGCTTCAGTAGTTGAGGCACGTGGGCTCAGTAGTTGTGGCTCGCGGGCTCTAGAGAGCAGGCTCAGTAGTTGTGGCACACGGGCTCAGTTGCTCCACGGCACGTGGGATCTTCCCAGACCAGGGCTCGAACCCGTGTCCCCTGCATTGGCAGGCAGATTCTCAAACACTGCGCCACAAGGGAAGCCCCAAAGACTTCTTAAATATGGAGGGCAGATGGAATTGGATGGAAGGAGACCACAGCCCAAAACGTACCCCATACGACTGATTATGCTAGGAGAGGCTCTGGGTGCTGTCTCCAAGTGGGTGAATGGTAGGGGCAAGCGGGAGGGAATCCCACAAGGAGTGCAGCAGAAGCACCCGGGTGGGTCCCTCACCCCACACTCCTCATCCAGTCACGCCACAGAGCTAGAAGCCAAGCGTCTCCCCAAGGATACTCGGGTGAGGTGAGCTGGGCGGCGCCCCAGGGCTGGTCAGCCATGGGGGAAGGAAGGGACCCTGCAGACCCAGAGGACCAGCCTCTGACAGACCCCGCCCGGCACCTCCACCCCACCCGCTCATCCTCACAGTCCCCGGAGGTGGATTTCACAAGCCCCACTCGCAGACCCCCACCCTACCCCAGTCATCAGATCCCACGTGCAGAACTCGAAGTCACCAAAGACTAGAAGAAACCAGCACCAAGAAAGAACAGCCCCAAACTCAAACAGAACTAACACTCAAGAAAACAGATAAAAGAGAAAACAGAACAAGCCTTTGCAATCAGTATAATTAATATCCTCGGAGATGCAAAAGGAAATTGCAGCTATGAGAAGGAATCCCCTGGAGCACAGTGACGCGTTCCCCAAATCCTGTTTCAAATGGGCTCAGAGGCAGACTACATTTCCCAGCCTCCCTTGCAGATGGATAGGCGGTCATGTGACTTGGTTCTGGCCAATGGGGTGTGGGCAGCAATGATTAAAAGACCCGCCTACGCCTGGCTCCTAAAACCATCTCGGGACCCTCTCCTCTCTCTTCCTTGTTGTAGTGACCCTGGTGCAGCCCCTCATTCTCACCTGCAGCCTAGAAGCTGTACTGAGGAGAGAATAAAATCCTGATAATTTTCAAAAATCTGGAGACTCCACCTAAAGACAGTGGGTAGACATCCACGGAAAACTCAAGAAAAAAACACTCTGAGTAGCTGCCTGTATGTAATATCAAAGGCCTGGGCAGAGGCAGAAAAGACTGCGTGGACTTGCCAATTCCCTAGTTGGGGGAATGAGCAGAAGCTCCAGGAGTGGGGGGCGCCCCTTTCTAAGGCAGCAGGAGCTTGATAAAGACTATCTGACAGAAGAGAAGGCAGAGCCCCTGCCACCATGACAACACCCATCTCTGGCTGCTCTCTGACCCCCACCCAGGCTGCCCTCAGGCTCCTAAAACGAGTTTCAAAGGTAACAGTCAGGATTCCTCAAGAAATTAAACATAGAATTCCCACATGATCCAGCAATTCCACTGCTGAGTGTATAAAGAATTGAGAGCAGGGACTTGAACAGCTATTTGTACAACTATGTTCATAGCAACAATATTCACAATAGCTAAAAGGTGTAAACAACCCAAGTGTCCATGGACATTAATGGATAAACAAAATGTGGTAGATCCGTCCAGTGGACTATCATTCAGCCTTAAGAAGGAAGGAAATTCTGACACATGCTACAACATAGATGCACCTTGAAGACATTACGCTAAGTGAAACAAGTCACAAAAGGATAAATATTGTATGATTCCACTTCTATGAACATCCTAGAGTAGTCAAATTCATAGAGACAGAGAATAGAATGGTAGTTGCCAAAGGCTTGGGGTGAGGGTGCGGGGAGCGATGAGGAACTAGTGTTTAATGGGGACAGAGTTTCAATTGGGGAAGATGAAAAAGTTCTGGAGCTGGATGATGGTGATGGTCACCCAAAAATATGAATGTACTTCATGCCGCTGAACAGTACATTTTTAAATGGTTAAAATAATAAATTTTATGTTACGTATATTTCACCACAATTTTTTTAAAAAAGTAATTCTTGGGAATTCCCGGTGGTCCAGGGATTAGGACTCGGTGCTTTCACCGCTGTGGCCCAGGTTCAATCCCTGGTTGAGGAACTAAGACCTCGCAAGCCCCGCCGCACAGCCAAAAAAAAAAAAAAAAAATGTAACTCTGAGAGTCCCCAGTTGATGGTCTGAGCTGGGAAGACGAACTCAAGGCCAGTGAGATGGGGCAGGTTTGAAGGAGAAATCCCTCACACTGTATCAGGGACAGAGCTGCTGCCCCGGCTAAGCTCAAGCAAGAAGGAAAAATATAAGAAGGCGACAGGGCAAACATGCTATAGCAGGAAAGATGGAAGGGAGGGAGGAGGGAAGACAAGAAAAAGAGAAAGATCTAAAAAAGATAGGAATATAGTTTGCAAGGACAAAGAACCCAGTCTGCAACTAACAAGCAATCCCGGGAGTGCTTCACACTATAAAGGAACTTAATAAGAATAGTAATTTAATAAAGGAAGAGCTCAAAAAAAAGATGATTTTTTTAAAAGGATGAGATAAGAAGGAAGACTGCAGAGCAAAAGAAAACAAACTGAGATGCACAACACCATAATTAGAAATTCAGTAAGTGAACTACCAGTGTCCTGGGGGCCCTGTCTTGCCCTGGGCAGCAAGAAACAAAAAAGATTAGACAGAAAATTGAGTTAACGGCATGGAGAAAAGATTGAGAAAATACCAGTGAATGCAAGGTAA
The DNA here is from genome assembly GCF_028021215.1 of Eschrichtius robustus. Taxonomy (NCBI): domain Eukaryota; kingdom Metazoa; phylum Chordata; class Mammalia; order Artiodactyla; family Eschrichtiidae; genus Eschrichtius; species Eschrichtius robustus. The sequence goes on along the minus strand of NC_090826.1, from coordinate 9,592,643 downwards.
AAAGACAGATATTAATGCAATTAATGAAGATGATAGACAAGGGGGAAAGGCAAAGACAATCAAACATAAGAATAATTGGTATCCATCAAGTTGACACTGAGATATATCTGTTGAGCAGAGATAAAATCCATGTCAGTTCCCCTGAAATGAAGGAAGAACTAAATTTGCAGGTAGAAAAGACATACCAGATACCAGGAAGATTTGTTTCCAAACAATTAATATCAAGGCATATTCTGGTTAAGTTTTTGATCCTTAAGACTAGAGAAAGAATGATTCTTGCAGTCACCTACAAAGGGGGGAAAAGAAGCTGACTGCAGACTCCTCCACAGCAATATTCATCACGAGAAGACAGTGCACCAATGCCTACCAAGTTCTAGAGAAAATATGTCCCAGGCATAATATTATACCTGCCCAAGTTGTCATTCCAGTTTAAAAGCAACAAATATTCTCAAACATGAAAAAAGTCAAGGAAGGTGCAAAGATGAGCCCTCCCTGAAAAGTCCACATGACAGTGAAACCTAACCTATCAAGAGACAAATCAAAATGAAAAATTCAGGAATGAGAAGCTGTGATAAATGGACTCATAGGGCACAATGAATGAATTTAAATAGCAAAGTAAAGCTAACATGCCAGGGGACTTAGGGCTACAGGAAAGATGATAAACATCATAGAGTATGACGAAGCAAAAATAATGTGAGCAACAAAAGCCAGGAAGAGGATGGCGAGGCCAGCGAGCCATTCATTTTTCATTACAGGGAGTCAAGCAACTCTCTGCTACCCCAAAATTGAAACAAGTAGACTATGACTCTACCAGAAGAGACAGTCATTCCTTAAATGATTCCTAACTGCTTATTGATTTTTCATAACCTCTTTTGTTAATTTCAGAGGGTTTTTTTTTCTTTAGGAACTACTGTCTCTTGTGATAGTTTAGCTTCTTCACTTTGGTTCCTTCTTCCTCTGATATATTTGAATAAAGTTAAATGTAATCATGTTCACGCCATAAATAGTATGATCCCATCCTCTTAAAGATTCCTTCTTTCTATGTGTGTATAGTCTGTCTGGCTACTAACCTACCCATTCTTCTCTCTATAGAGAGGGACAGAGAGGTGTCAGTCTCCCACTGATGGGGGAGGGGCAGAGTTGACTTTCTTCCTTACACTTGTGTATTGCTTGAATTTTTATGATGGATGCATATAACTTTTGTTTAATAAAATGTGGTCATTAATTTACAATTTTTTAAAGATATACCAGAGAAATGCTAACATAAACAAGAATGGCAATATTAATATCAAACAAAAATGGAATTAAGGCAAACACATTGTAAGAAACAGGGAGGTGTATTTCATGTTGATAAAACATCCAACCCACCAAGATAGCATGATACTCATGAACATTGTACCTAATAACATAGCTTTGACATTTATAAAGCAAAAATAGAACACAATGAAAATCTGATGGAAAACAAGCATATTGGGAGATAGATTTTAACATCTCTGTCTCAAAAACCAACCTCTGTGAAGGTGACAAAATAAATAAGGATGCATATTATTAAAATAACATAATTAACAAGCTTGATTAGATAGGTATACATGGAATTCTGTACACAACAAGCAGAATACACATTTTTTCCCCCCAAACACACAAAACATACTAAAAAGCATGAAAATGTATTAGGCCACAAGAAATCTCAACAAATTTCCCCACCTCACCCCCAAAAAAACCCAACAAACGCGAGACAGCACACAAACCATATTCACTACCCATAATAAGAAATTAACAATGAAAGCACTTATTGAAGAAGTTCTCCTGGAAGCACTGTGCTTTTAGGGAAAGAACACAGCCCTTGGTGTCAAACCAGTAGCTAAAACTCTAGTGCTGCAAATTACCAGAACATTGTAATTTTGGAAAGGCCCTTAACCTCCCTAAACCTCCGTTTCCTCACTGTAAAGCTGGGATAAGAAAAGAATCTTCCCCTAGGGGGTTAGCAAAGATTAAACTTAATACATGGGACTTCCCTGCGGGCGCAGTGGTTAAGAATCCACCTGCCAGTGCAGGGGACACGGGTTCGAGCCCTGGTCTGGGAAGATCCCACATGCCGCAAAGCAACTAAGCCCGTGCGCCACAACTACTGAGCTTGCACTCTAGAGCCCGCGAGCCACAACTACTGAGCCCACCTGCCACAACTACTGAGCCCGCGCGCCTAGAGCCCGTGCTCCGCAACAAGAGAGGCCACCACAGTGAGAAGCCCGTGCACCGCAACGAAGAGTAGTCCCCGCTCGCCGCAACTAGAGAAAGCCCGTGCGCAGCAGCAAAGACCCGATGCAGCCAAAAAATTAAAATTAATTAATTAATTATTTATTTTTTAAAAAGTAAACTTAATACATAAGTGTGAGCCCCTCCCTTGAGGAAACATGGTAACTAAGTCTCTCTAAAAAGTATGGATGCAGGGAATTCCCTGGTGATCCAGTGGTTAGAACTCAGCACTTTCACTGCCGAGGGCCTGGGTTCAATCCCTGGTCAGGGAACTGAGATCCCACAAGCCGCATGGCGTGGCCAAAAAAGAAAAAAAAAAAGTATGGGTGCAAAAGATCATGGCTGATATCAATTCACAAATCCAGAGGGGTAAACTGAGGCACCAGGAGGCTGATTCAGAGCACAGGCACCAAATCTTGATCCGCCCCACCTTTCAGATTCTCCGCCTCCGCTGCCTTCCCCACACCCCCGAGGCTCCCCATCCTCCCTGGAAGGAGCCCCCGGAGGAGAGACACGGCCCTTACCTCCAGAACAGCTGACACAGGCTGTGCAGCGGCCGTTTCTGTCCAAGTAGTAGTCGGGATCACACTGCTTCCTGCAGTCATCGGGCCCCTCAGGGCACAGCTCCTTCAGGGAACGCCCTGGGGAAGAGACGCAGAGAAGCTGCAGGTCAGGCCACCTCGGAGGGTCATTGCTGCTGGGGTGTGGGCAGGGCCTGCCTCAGAAAGAGGTGACTCAGAGGTGACAGAGGTGGAGAGAAATGAACTCCTGAGGACATCATTCAAACCTGAGTTATGGCACCATGGACTACGCTGTTATTGACTCAATTATTTCCCTTTTGTCTTGTTTAGGCCTGAGTTAGGCTGCTGTTCGTTACAACCAAAGGAATCTAGACCAGCGGATCTGAACATTTCTCGTGTCCCCTAGTCATTCTGGGGGAACCTGTGGACCCTGCTCAGAATCACGTTATCAAGTGCACAAAATAAAACACTTAGGATTACGAAGGAACCAGCTATGCTGGCATACGGTTATCAAAGCGTTAAACAAAATAATTTAAGACGTAGTACATGTGATTCGTTGTAAACTCATTAAATAAGATCTAATAACTACCATAGTTTCAAAGTAGTGATGAAAATAAACAATGTCTTATGATATCTGCAGCAGTTGTAATATAATATGAGAATACATGATCTCTACTGATGGAAAATCTGCAGGTACTGCTATTACTGCTGGGCTTTGTTGCCTTAATTCATAATGGAAGGAATTCATAAAGGGAATTTCTGTTAGAGGCGAATGAAAATAAGTGAACTCAATCAGGTTCATGGCTTCCCTGAAATCTACTCACGGACCCTTGGGAGTCTACGGACCCCCAGGTAAGAGTCCCTGCTCTAGAATAACATGCAAGAACCTCTCAAAAGTACTAGCTTGATGGTACACACCCTCTAGCTCAGGAAACTTCAGTAGCTCCCCAGTGGGCTTTCAGAGAGGTAAATCTGACCCACCACTCCTTGCTGAAAACTTTCAAAGACTTCTCATGGCTCCCAGGATAGAGGTCTAGGTCCTTACCATGGTCAATGCCCACTCATATACCCCTGGCTCTATTCTCTAGCCACACTGAAGTCTCCCTGTTCCCCAAGGTGGCCATGCTCCCTTCTGCCCCAGGGCCTTTGCACAAGCTGGTCCTCTGCCAGGACTGCTCTTTCCCCCCTTACCCCTAGTAAACTCCCACTCAGCCTTCACATCATAGTCAAGGCATCACTTCCTCAGCAACTTGGACAGGACCCCTGTTATAAACCATCAGAGACCCACATACCTTGCCCTCTTACACCTAACTCTGTTGAAATTTCATATTTATTTAGAGGATAAACTTAGTGTCTGGATTTCCCACGAGTGTCAGCTCCTCAAGGATGGATCTTTCTGTGGCTGCTCGCCAATGAGTCCCTGTCACAGGGGCTGGCACGTATTTGATCAATACATGTTCTGACAAGCTAATCAATACAGACTCCTCAGCCTGGCACTCCCAGGCCTCACTCTTGTCTGCGGACTCCTGGTCTGGCATCATCGTACCTCACTTGCTTCGTGTACTCTGTACCCCAGCCAGCCTGGGTCCATCTTTTCTCTAGCACTCCTCAGATGTCCTGGAATGTTGTTATGGGTTGAATTATGCACCACCCCCCCCCAAAATAAAGTGATGCTGAAGTCCTAACCCTCCAGTATCTCAGAATGTGATCTTATTTGAAGACAGGGCCCCTACAGAGGTCATCAAGTTAAAATGAAGTCATTAGGGTGGGCCCTCATTCTGTATGACTGGTGTCCTTAGAAAAAGGGGGAAATTTTGGATACAGAGACAGATAGGCACACAGGGAGATGCCCACGTGAAGAGTGGAGGTATGCTGCCACAAGCCAAGGAACCACCAGAAGCTGGGGGAGAGGTCAGAACCTTCCTTGGAGCCTTCAGAGGAAGCACAGCTCTGCCAACACATTGATCCTGGACTTCTAGCCTCCAGAACTGTGAGACAATGAATTGCTGGTGTTTAAGCCACTCAGTTGTGGTACTTTGTTAATGGCAGCCCAGGAAACTGATATGAGAGATACCCACTCCATCTCCATTTCCACCCCAGGGAACCCTTCGTATCTAGCCAGGTCAGGCTGAAACCACCCCACCCCCCCACCATGGAACTTTCCTGATCACCTGATCCTTTCCAGATTCCCCTCCTGGGTCCCTTTAAAATCGCCTCTCAGCACCAGGGGATGTTCTGGAGTGAACTTTAGAAAACCCTCTGTTGCAGGAAACACACTCACAGGTTCAGAGTAACTGAGTTGGGGGTCAGTCTGACTCACTAGACTCACACTTACTGACCACACTTCGCGCCAGGGACTGATTTATTTTTATTTATTTATTTGGCCATGCTGCAGCATGTGGGATCTTAGTTCCCCGACCAGGGACCGAATCCATGCCTCCTGCAGTGGAAGCGCGGTGTCCTAACCACTGGACCACCAGGGAGGCCCCCAAGCACTGATTTAGAGATTGAAGGTGAGGTCCCTGCCCTCATGGAACTGACACTCTAGCCTGGGGAAGAGACAGCACGTAAAGAAAGAAATTAGCAGGACTTCCCTGGTGGTCCGGTGACTAAGAGTCCGTGCTCCCAATGCAGGGGACCCGGGGTTCAATCCCTGGTCAGGGAACTAGATCCCACATGCCGCAACTAAGCGTTCGCATGCCGCAACTAAAACCAGATCCCGCGTGCGGCAACTAAGATCCAACGCAGCCAAATAAATAAATATTAAAAAAAAAAGAAATTAGCAAGTGGGTTCAGACTTCAGAGACAGACTCTGAAGAACATACAGCAGGAGCTCAGGGAGAGGAAAGCAGTGGGGAGTGGAGTGACAGCCTGAGACAGCGGGGGATGGGGTGGGCCTACTGAGTCCCAAAGGACTGAAGGACGCAGCTGTGCAGGGGGCGGGGTGGGGGTGGGCTGGGAGCATTCCAGGCAGAGGTAACGGCCAGTGCAAAGGCCCTGCGGGAGGAACAGGCGTGGCTTGTGCAGAGGACAGAGAGTCCACGGGTCCTGGAGCAGAGGGGGCAGAAAAATGATGAGTGTTTATTGATTGCTAGTTTCTTCTTTTCCCATCTTTCACGTAGATCTTCTCCCCCAGGCACCACTTTCAGAATCAGAAACCAAATGGTTAAGAAAGCCTCAGGAGTTGTGCTGGTTCTGAGAATTGGTTCCCAAGTGTCCCTCTGTCCTGACCCTCCCAGTCTCCGATCGGCGCCTTTCTGACTCCAGATGTTCTCACAGTTTGTCCTTACTTTCCGGTCACCACCTTTCACCTCTGCTTCAGCATCAGGCAAGCCGGAGCCAGCTGCTTTGGCCCCCGAAACTCCCACGGGCAGAACTGCTCTTCGCTGAGTCTGGGCCGCCAGCCCCTCCGCCCTGCCTTTCCCCAACCCCCTTCACCCCTTTTGCTTCCGCCAAATGGAGCCCCTCCCAGGTCTTGAATGCCCATCCTTGCCCACTCCAGGCCTTGGCATATTCTGTGTCCTCTAACCAGAGCACACCCCCTCCCCACCTTGGCCTGGCCAACTCCTGCTTGTCCTCAGGATGCCTTTGGATGCCACCTCCTCAAGGAAGTCTCCCCTGCATTTTCCAACAAGGTCAGGTCCCCCAGGAGTGTGTTCTCATGGTTCCCAGATGCTCACCGCCTGTTGCAGCAGACGTATTTTGGAAGGACTCTTCAGCCCACAGGCTGCCCTTCTTGGAGAACTGCCCTCATTCCCCCCACCCCCGCCCCACTAGCAGTGGTCCAGGGCAGCCCTCGCCTCGGGGAACCAGAGCAGAGGTGGACATCTGGACTTTTCTGAGCCATCAGATGCTTTCTTCTTGTGCTTTGGAATTGGGGCTGAAAGATGTTTGTCAAGTGTCCCCCCCCCCCGCCCCGTTGCCCTGAAGAAGAAGTGCAAATGGGGAGGGAACTGTGGACCAGCCAAGCTCAGCCGGAGCAGGGAGGGCAGGCGAGGCCTCCTCCTCCTCCTTGGAGAAACCCTCAGCTCCCCCAGGACAAGATGGGGTACACCCGCCTGGCCCCAAACAAACCGTGCTCTCTGCCTAACACCAGGCCTGGGCTTCACATCATCCCCCCACACCTGCGGGGGAGACCCCTCCTATGGGGGGTGAGTCTGGGCACAAAAGGGAGGGTGATCCAGGAAGCAGGGTGCAGAATAGGAAGGGGTGTAGCCCGCACACAGGCTCTTCACTGATATGCCCTGCTGCCTCCCCAGATGCAATGCCTCGGGGTCAGTACCAAATAAGAGTGAAGGGCTCAGGATTCTGCTTAGACAGCCATGTTTGAGCCCTGCCTGAGCCACTTACTAGCCTGTGACCATGGGCAAATCCCTGAACCCCACCGTGGGCAAGTTTCCTCTTTGGGTTTCCTATCAGGGCTTAATGAGCTAAGATAGTTACAGGGCTCAGCACTGTGGCTGGCGTGGCACATGCTCCACCAATGATAACCATTGCTGTCGTTATGAGTCAGTAAGTGAGCTCCCCGTCACTGGGGGGTGTGGAAGCAGAGGGCTGGGGATCAACTGCTGAGGACGCTAGAAAGGGCATAACAGGCCTGGGTGGGAGGAGGGATCTGATGACATCTTAATTTCTCAATCTCAAAGGTCTCCCCGTTTCCTTCCTCCACCAACCTGCCCCCGTACACAGCGGAGTGCTGATTGCAGGCAGCGTTGCAAAATGTCAGAAATTTCCCCGACAGACAGAGGAAGGGGTTTTTGTGGGTTTTTCGTTTTTCCTCTCTTGCATGCCCGGAAGCACAGGGTCAATAAAACTCCAGCAAAATGCCCCGCCCACCACACCAGCATGGGGCTCTCAGCCACCCCCAGTCACTGGGCCTTGGAGAGGGAACACGTGGGGAAAGGGAGCCCCCTTTTCCCAAGTTACAGCATCTAAGTGGAGGGAGCCTGAGACTGGGATGTCACCCTCTCTCTCCCCACCCACACCCCATCAAGCCCTGCCAGGCTGGCATCAAGGGGGGCTGGGGGGCATGGGAAGAAAGTGTCTGTCTTTCTCCCTGCGGCTGGGATTGCAGGTCCTATGGAAAGTCACAGAGCCCTGTGGGCCACACCACTCAGGAACCCTGACCACTGCTCTCCTGGGGAGATGGGGTGCTGTTGAAGCCCCCAGTCTGCGGTATTTTGTTATGGCAGCCGGAGCAGACTGAGACAGATGGGTAGATGTATGGGGGATGGGTGGCAGAAAGAAAGGGAAGGGGGATGGGAGGCGGGAGGAGGGAGGGATAGATAAGTTAGTGAGTGGGTGAAAGAACAGCTAGGTAGACAGGCAGGTACGTGGGTGGGTGGGTATGTAGGTGGCCGGCCCTTAAGGCACTAAAGTCCCAAGCACTAAAAAAGCATGGGAACCCATCTGTTATATACTTCAAATCCAACACTAAACCAGAAAATAAAAGCGAGACAGTCCAATGAAGTTCTACTTTTTCCCCTACAATGACTTCTTACAATCATTTTTGGAAATAAATAATACCAAATTCTTTCCCAAAATATTTCTCTTGGTCCTTGGTGGCCTGAGCACGGGCTGGGTCTGCGCTCATAGTGGAGCAAAGAGGCTGCAGGTCTAGGAACAGACTGACCAGGGTTCCTGCCCAGCTCGGGCCACATACCCTTGGTGATCTTGTGCATGGTGGCCTGTCGCCATCCTCCAGACAGCAATGCTGGGCCCTCTACCTGTCCTGAAGACCCTTGCCCACTTCCAGTGGCTTGCTGTCCTCAAAGCGAGAGGCAGTTATGATGAGCCCATAGGTGCAGTCCTCCCTCACACCCTCTGCTGACATAACTAATATCTTTCCTCCCCCACGAGTCCCTGTTCCCCGAGGTCAGAGACCACAGCTGAGCCCCACGCAGCTAAGGCCACTGGATGTGCCTTGGGACTTTGATAACAACCACAGGGGACGGGGATGCCTCATGACATTGTGACCCTGAGCCTCATCTGCAAAGTGGGGAGAACAAGACCCATGCCTGTTCTGGAAGGATTTCCTGACGGTGCCCTTCATCTACTCATGGGGCCCATCATTGTGCTGGGGGCGGGCGAGCCTCCCAGGAAGCGAGCTCTGGGCAGGGACACTGGTCCCCGAGCAAGCTATAGTCCTGGCAGCCCTGGGACAAACGAGTTCCCAGGGCAGGAAAGATGAGGCCTGCCAAGTGCTCGTAGGCCCGGAAATGAGCGGCGGTCAGGGGGTGTCAATAGCCCAGGCTCTGGGGCCATAGAACCCTCGGCTCCAGCCCCAGTTGGCTCCCCCATTTCCCAGCTCTGTGACCTTGGGCGACTTGCTTAACCTCACAGCACCCCTAACAGTCTCATCTGCAAAAGGGCGATGACAAAGGATAACCGTGAAGATCCTATGAGAGGATGCAGTGATTGTGAGGCCTCCGGCTAGTGTATGTGCCGGGAGTATTCAACAAAGGGCAGCTGTTCATTAAAACCTATAGCCAGTGGCAATGACGATGTTGGCTCTGGTCTTCAATCTCCCCGGAGTGTTGTAACTTGAGGACAAAACTCCCCCCTCGCCCCCATTCCCGACACCCCTACTCACGCTCGGGGCAGCGGAAGCAGCACTTCCCGGCAGCCTCGTTGTAGTAGCGGCTGGAGTCCCCTCCACAGGCGTCCTTGGAGACTCGACCCTGGAGGGTGAAACACACTGGTGAGGCCTGGAGGGTCCCAGACACCCACCCTCCCTCCTGCCCCTCAGGTCCCAGGAGGCCTGGTCTCCACTTGCTATCAGGCCAGGCCTGAGGTGGAGCCTCACGTTATAGAAGTCAGGACAGAAACTTCCTGGAACCCGCCCCACCTTTGGTCTTCCCAGCGGGGGTGGAGGCAACCCCAGCCTTCTATAGCTCAGGCCCCAAACCTTGGAGTCTCCCTTGACCCCCTCCTCCAGTACTCACACCCAACCCATCAGCAAATCCTCTCAGCCCCTTCGGACCGATACCCCCACCTCCTCCACCTGGTCCCAGCCCCTGGCCTCTCTCCCTGGGAATAATTCACTTGCCTCCTACTTGGCTTCCAGCATGGGCCCAGCAATAAGAAGCTCTGGTAAACTTGTCTGTTGATGTCTAACACTCATGCAGAAAAGCACACAGATCTCGAGTATATACACACTGAATTTTTACAGCATAAACACACATCCTGCCACCAGCACCCAGATCCAGAAACAAGATACTAGTACCCAGCACCCACCTCCTGTCCCTTCCCGCCACGAAAGTCCCCCCCACTAACCTGACTTCTACACCAGAGATTTGTTTTGTCCACTTTTGAACTTTACCTAGATAGAAATGTACACCCTGGCAACTGGCTTTTTTAACTCAAAATCCTATCGTGAGAATCACCCACATTGTTGCAAATAGCAACCATTCATTCAAGTTCACTGCCTTGCAGTATTGCATCCCATGAATATGCACAATTTATCTATTCTATTCTTGATGGACCTTTGGGTTGTTTCCACTTTTTTGATCATTATGAATAATCCCACTAGGAACTTTCTTGTACCTATGTTTTGGTGCACATATGTACACATTTCCATTGGATATATACCTAGGAGTGGAATTGTAGGGTCAAAGCATGTGTATGCTTGGCTTTGATTGATTCTCCATACAGTTTTCTAAATTGTACTAATTGACATTTCACTGCAGGGTGTGTGTTCCAATTGCTCCACATCCTTGCTAACACTTGGTATAGTCAGTTTTTTTTAATTTTAGCCATTTGGGTGAGCATATAGTGGAATTTCATTGCGTCTTTTATTTGCATTTCTCTGATGAGTGATGATGTTGGGTACTTTTTCACATGTTTATCAGCTGTTTGGATATTCTCTCTTGTAAGATGCATATTCAGGTCTTTTGCCCATTTTTTAAAAAATTAGATTGTCCGACTTTTCTTCCTGCTGTGTGGGAATGCTTTATATATTCTGGATACAAGTTCTTGTTGAATATATGCACTGCAAATCTCACCTCCCATCTTATGGTTTGCCTTTCCACTTTCTTACTGGAGTCTTGTGATGAACAGCGTTCTTAGTTCTAACGAAGAGCAAATAATGTATCAATCTTTACTTTTATAGTTAATGTCCTATTTAAGAAATATTTGCCCACCCAATGCATTTAGATATTCTCCTACATTGTCTTCTAGATGGTGTTACTTAATCTTTCCTATTCAGATTTCATTTTGGTGTCTGGTGTGAAGTAGGGTCAAGACTCTTTTTTTTTTTAAGGAATAGGCACTTTTAACAAGCTCCCCGATGTTTCCAGGGCTCCTTGAAAGCTAAGCCCCTCTGTTAGGGGGTGGTTCACGAGAGGAGAGTCTCCGCTGAGTTTGGGGGAAGGAACTTTGTCCTTCCTGGTGAATGAGAGGGGAGCAGGAAGCAGGTTTCTGGGAAGCGCCATAACAGGGAGCTCCAGGAAGGGAGAGTGGGAGGGAGTGGGGGAGACAGGGGAGGAGGGAGCTGTGTCCCACCTCTGTATCTTCAGCATCCGAGATGATGGCTGGCAGACAGGAGGCGGCCACTCATGGGATGAATGAGGTGGGGGCTTTCTTGGTTTGGGGGAGGAAAGCAGAAGCCATTTACCTGCTGGGGAGGGGCCTGGCCGGCCCAAGGGGATTCCCTAGTCTTTCCTCCACCCGAGGGAACTGTGAAAATAATAAACAAATACGTCTGCTATGGGCAGAGAGCAGCAAGGAGGCCAGCGTGGCTGGAAGGTGGACACATGGAGTGTCATTTACAGTCTTCATTTTTCTTCGTCTGCACATCTGAAATGTTGCCACGTAAATTCGAAATAATAAACATAACCTACATTTGCAGACACCAGTCACACAGCACTTACACGTCTCGTGTAATCCAGAGCCCGGGGCCTTGAGGACAGTCTGTTCACCCACTGGCGCCCAGCCTCCCCCTCCAGCGGAATCTCATTCTTCTCAAGTAAACAGGGGGCTCTGAGGAGCCTCTCTAGGGGCAGAGACCTGCCAGGACAACCCAGGCTTCTCCCTGACCCGCAGCATCTCACCATGCGAGCTCGGAAGCCTATGGCTGGGGTGGGCTGGGGGGCAGGGGGAGTGAGGGTTCAGCCCTGCTAGGCCTGCTGAGTGTGAGGGAAATTCTGGGCCCTTGGCCTGGGTTTTCCCCTCCTGGCCTGCCTGCTCCTCTCACTGATAGCTGTGGGCTCTGACAGGGACATGGCCCTGCTCACTCTCCCAGGGCCTGAGGGGACAGCTGAGGGGAGCCCAAATGCTTAGCCTTCATCTCCTGCCACCTCACCCTGGGTCAGTGGAGGGGTGGGAGGGGCAGAGAAGAAGAGGGAACCCATGGTATTACCTATCACTCCCCCCCACCAACCATGAGTCACACATCACCTCCTTTAGGCCACCCCCAGCCCTTTGGGGCCAGATCACCACCCCACATTACAGATGAGGAAATTGCAGCTCAGAGAGGTGCAGTTACCCACCCAAGGTCACACAGCAACTAAGCGCAGACAGGAGATTTTGAGCTTCACTGTGTCCCCAGGTCTCTCTCCCTTTCTGGGCCACAGGCTGCCCATCATGACAATGAGAAAGGTCCAATGTGCTGAGAAGGACACCACATCACATCGGTGGTCTTCCTACCAAAAGTCCACAATCTGAATCAAATCATGAGGAAACATCAGATAAACCCAAACTGAGGGACGTTCTACAAAACAACTGACCTGGACTCTAAAAATGCCACTGCATGAAAGATGAGGAAGAGCTGTGGAATGTTCCAGTATAAAGGAGACTAAAGACTGGAGAACTGAATGCAATGTCTGGATTGGATCCTGAATCAGGCTGGGAAGGGGGATATTGCTATAAAGGAGAATACTGAGATAACTGGTGAGATTTGAATATGGGCTTTACATTTGATTATGTTCTATGAAGCTGAATGCCTGAAAACTTGTTTATGTAAGAGATGTCCTTTTTGTAGAAGAAACATGCTGAAATACGTAGGGGTGAAGGATCAAAATGTCTGCAACTAACTAGCCAAGGGTTCAGTAAAAGATGATAATAATAATAATAAAGTGTATACATAAAGAGAGAGAGCGAAATAAAGCAATTGTACAAAACCGCATGTGTAAATAGTAGCACCCCCTAGGATTCTAAGTGCTCAGGAAGGAGAGGGCAGCTCTTTTCAACAATAAATCTGTGTAAATCCGTAGTTTGCCACCAGGGGGCGCGATCTTCTCACCGTCCCCAGGGACAGTGGGATTTCAGCCAGGATGTCCATCTGGAGCCCACCAGAGCCCCAAGAAGGGAGTAGAGAACTTGGGGGCCTCCATTCCCGGGTGGGGCTTATGGGAGAAGGGCTGGCCCCCACCCCGACCCCATGGAGGGGCTGACCCCTGCTCCCCCCAGCCATTCCCAGAGATGTAGGTGGGGTCCAGGCTGGGGCATAGCTCACCCCATCCCCTAGCACTCACCCCAGACATCCCCAGGCCCCTGTGACTGGCCTTCTCTGGAAAAGACACTGGGGACTTTTTTCTGGCTATGATGTCATGGCTTTACAAGCACCCAGAAAATGGGTCAATGCAATGCACACACGTTGCAGAAGTAACAACAGCACTTACTGAGCCCAAGGGCCCTGTGAGACCCCAGGGTCTCAGGCTCTGAGTCCAGTCAGCTGACCTGACCACTCCAGGGCTGCACCAAACACCTACTGTGTGCTGGAGAGCTGATGGGTGCCAGAACTCCGTCCAGAGCCGGCACTCCAGTTGGGGAGACAACCCCATCTTCCCAGGGTGTTCCCAGCCCAGAAACTAGAGAGGGGTGGAACCGGGGCCCTGAGCTTTGCCTTAGCAGCGTTGTCTGTGGTCCCCCAAAGCTGGCCCCCGCCCGGGCTCAGCCCTCATCCCCGGCCCCATTCATTGCCCTCCCTCTGCCATCTCCCCATCTGCCCCGCTGCCTCCACCCGCCGTGGTCTCCCACTACCCACTCACACAGACCCTTCACCCATACCAGCTCCTGGCAGAGAAAGCAGCAGCCTCGGCGTCTACAGCAGCCTCTGAATTGTGAAGGCCCTGCCAGTTTCCGCTGGCCGTGGGCCCAGACCCTGGATGGCCCATCAGCTCCTGCTGCCCCTGGGGAAGGGGGAGAGACAGCTGGACCGCCCTCTGACCCCAGCCTGGGAGGGAAGGGGGGGTCAGAAAGGGGAGAGTGGGAGGGGGAAGTCCGAGGCCTGGGAGGGGGGCTTTTGGGCGGGGTTCCCCGGCAGGTTTGAGACAGAGCAAGCTGTCCACAGGGTGATGAGCTATGTAACCAGAGGCCTGTGGCCCAAGCTTAGTGGCATCAAGATAAAGACAGAGTGGCCTGAAACCTTCCCATTTCTAGACCTATTTTCAGGTTGATTTGGTTTTCCCTACAAAACCTGTTAAATTTCACTTTCAAAAAGCCCCACCTGCTCACAGCTGCAGAGACACAGGAGCAAGGCCACACCTGTAGAAGCCGAGAGCCTAGAGCTGAGGACGAGGCGCAGGGGTGGGAGGTGGAGGAGTCAGATCAGATGCAAAATATCCACAAGGGCCGGAGCTGGGCAGAGCTGGGGGGTGCACCCCACCCGCACCTCTATTACTCATGGTGAGGTGCCGGAGCCCAGCGGCATTGGCACCACTTGGGAACTTGCTAGAAATGCAGAATCCCAGGCCTCACCTAGACCTACCATCTATCCCATTTTACAGATGGGGAAACTGAGGCACGGTGGTGTTAAGAAACTTGCCTCAAGTCCCACAGCTAGGCAGTGTTAGAGACAGGATTTGGCCTTAGCCATCTGGCTCAGGCTCTTATCCACCAGGCTCTGCTTCCCTAGTCCTTTCTGTTTAACCTCCAGCTCTACTCTCAAACCCACCAGCTCTTCCTCATCTCCCCGCCTCTGGACTTGAGAATGGCCGGCCAGGGTCTCCTCACATCCACCCCATCCCCCGCATCCCACTTACAGTGCAGACACCAGAGTGATCTTTTCGAAACACAGATCTGGCCTCCTCCCCTCCACCCTGTTGAAGATGAGGAGATGGCTTCCAACTAAACTATGGATAAAGGCCAAAGTCCTGACGGTGGCCCAAGAGACCCTGCCGGGCCAGCCCTGGCCCATCTGGCCTGTGCAACCTCAGGCGCCCTCTCCCACCAGCCTTCTTCCCATTCCCACTCGCACCCTCCAGCAACCTTGAACACACTGTTCCCCTCAGCATCCCATCCCCCAGGTCCAGCACATCCCAACTCATCCTTCAGATCTCATTCATGCATGCCTCTTCCCCAGGCACGCCCCCCGCTCCCTGATCACCCCCGTCCAGGTCAGGTCTCAGCAGGCGAAAATCGAGATGTGGGCAAGGCTGTGTCCTTGCTGGAGGCTCTAGGGGAAAATCCATTTCCTTGTGGTTAAGACTGAGGCCCCGTCTCTTTGCTGTCAACTAAAGTCGTTCCAGCTTCTAGAGGCTGCCGCATTCCTTGGCTTGTGGCCCCCTTCCTCCATCTGTAAAGCACACAACAGTGGGGAGAGTCCTTCTCCTGTCACATCTCCCTCTTCTTTTGTGTCATCTCTCTTTAATGCAGCCAGGAAAGTTTCTCTGTTTTTAAGGACTCGTGTGAGGACATTGGGCCCACCTGGATAATCCAGGCTAATCTCCCCATCTCAAGGTCTGTACCCTTAATCACATCTCCAAAGTTCTCATTGCTGTATAAGGTGACATATTCACAGTTTTCTGACCACAGCCCTCCTCATAAGTAACCACTAGGCTATTCTGCCAAGAGGCTGGGCTTTGTCATCTCCTAGTCCTGGGGGATCTGAACCCCTCCCTCCACCCTGAGGGTTTACCTGAGCTCCGGACCAAGAGACCACATGAAACTGAAGTCATCCTCCTCCCCGACCTTAAAAACATCCATGGCACACAGTGTGTCCCTGTCCTGGCCGTATCCCTCATGGCCATCACACCTATGTTCAGGATCCAGTTCCTACCTCTGGTCTCCAGGAAGCTGAGGGGGAGTGTGCATGGCTCCATGCAGCCTAGCCTCATAGCTGGAGATAAAATTCAAAGACAGTAGACACAGAAAGAGCCTGGAAGGAAGAGGAAGGAGCCTGGAGCCCCTGGCAGGAGGAACAGGTAAGCACCTCCTCTGAGATGAAGTTTATGAGAGTTGATGAGTTTATCCTCACTGAGTATCTTCCATGTGGGATGGAGGAAGATGAGAAGGGGTCTGTGTGGACTTCCCTGGTGGTGCAGTGGTTAAGAATCCACCTGCCAATGCAGGGGACACGGGTTCAAGTCCTGGTCCAGGGAGATCCCACATGCCACGGAGCAACTAAGCCCGTGTGCCACAACTACTGAGCCCGTGTGCCACAACTGTTGAAGCCTGCGCGCCTAGAGCCCATGCTCCGCAACAAGAGAAGCCACCGCAATGAGACACCCACGCACCGTAACAAAGAGTAGCTTCCGTTCGCCACAACTAGAGAAAGCCCTGCGTGCAGAAACGAAGACCCAATGCAGCCAAAAATTAATTAATTAATTAATTTTTTTAAAAAAGAATTGTACCAATTCAAAAAAAAAAAATGGAAGGGGTCTGCGGTCAGCAGAATAGTCCCCCTCCAAAGATGTCCACGCCCTAATCCCCGGAACCTATGTCATCTTAAATGGCAATGGGGAATTAAGGTGGCAGATGGAATTAAAACTGCTAATCAGTGGCCTTGAGAAGGGCTGATGATCCTGGATTATAGGGGGCACAACGTAATCACAAGGGTCCTTAAAAGTGCAAGAGGGAGGCTGAAGAGTCAGAGTGTCAGAGAAGGAGACGGGATGGATGCAGGGTCAGACGGACGCTATGCAGCTGGTGTGAAGACGGAGGAAGGGGCCACGAGCCAAGGAGTGCAGGTGGCCTCTGGCAGCCAGAAAGACAAGGGACTGGATTTTCCCCTGGAGCCTCCAGAGAGGAGCACAGCCCTGCCTACGCCTTGATTCCAGCCCAGGGACAACCATCTCGGACTTATGAACTACAGACCTGAAAGATGATAATCTGTGTTGTTTCAAGCCACTGATTTTGTTGTAATGACAGTCACAATAAGAACATAAAACAGGGCCCCTCCTGAGAAGACGAAGAGTAACCCTGAGTCCCCTCTACCACTCATTCACTGAAGGCCCTGCAGGAACCAGGCGCTGTGCTACGTGCTGGGGACGACACAGAGGCCAACGCCAGACAGTGATGTTTCGTGAGGACAGCTCCCAGGACAGGCACATGGGAGACACTAAATAACAATCCATGGAATGAATGATGAAGGGGACCCTCACAGATGGGATCAGAAAAATACACGAATCACTAGCACAAAGCAGAATAACATAAGAATCATGAGATAAGCAGAGAAAAAGAACTAACTTGGGGGATTCATGATGGTTCTTGGAGGAGGAGAACTTCCGTTTTGGGGTTTTTTTTGTTTTGTTTTGTTTTGTTTTTTGAAGGATTCTTGAGGGGAGGGAATCTCAGGCAGAAAGCTCCGCAGAAGCAAAGGTACAGAGGCCGGCAAGCACAGAGCTGTGGGGCATTCAGTGTTTTGATGGGCTGGACAGTGGGAGCAGACAGACAGGAGGCCCAGGACTCAGGGCCTCAGTCTGCACTGAACTCTCATGTCCCACCCTGCGTTCCAGCAAACGCTGGTGCTGCAGGAGGTCAGCAGGTGACAAGCAAAACAAGAAACAAAACACAAAGAATCACTGGGTTCCCTTGAGAGGTTTCTCAGAGCCTTTTATCTGCTTACTTGCTGCCTGATTCTCCAGGGAAATGTTTGGGGTGGGGAAATGGGAGCAGAGAGACAAACTGTTTCCCAAACTTAGTTGGCTATAGAGCCCTTTCCTCATGGAACTACGATTCCCTGGAAGTGAGTTTGGGAAATGCTGCCTTTGGCCATAGGGAGCCACTAAGGGTTGTAGAGCAGCTAATACGTGAGGGGATGGACAGGACGGAGGTGAGTAACAAAACCAAGGTCTGGCCTCGGAGTCCAAATTCTGCAACTTCTTACTCCTCACTTCCCGCTTACGCCCCTCCTGCCCAGGAGAAACCCCAAGCCAGCCATGTGAGCCTGTTGTTCAGATAATAGCCCTCCTGGAGGTCCTGGGGCCGCAGCAAGTGTCCGAAATGCACACTCAGCTATACCTCAGACGTGGTAAAGTCCACCCCCGTCCTGGAATAACAGTCCCCTGTAGCGCCAGCCACCAAGGGACACTAGCAACACCAATGAAAACTTGATGGTGTCAAAGAGTAAGGATGGGGCTTCCCTGGTGGCGCAGTGGTGAGGAATCCGCCTGCCAATGCAGGGGACACGGGTTCGAGCCCTGGTCTGGGAAGATCCCACATGCCGCGGAGCAGCTAAGCCCATGCGCCACAACTACTGAGCCTGCGCGTCTGGAGCCTGTGCTCCGCAACAAGAGAAGCCGCGACGGTGAGAGGCCCGCGCACCGCGATGAGGAGTGGCCCCCACTTGCCGCAACTAGAGAAAGCCCTCGCACAGAAATGAAGACCCAACACAGCCAAAAATAAATAAATTAATTAAAAAAAAAAAAAAAAGAGTAAGGATGGATGGAGAGTCAGCTCCCCAGTGGTACTTCAGCTTTCCAAGCCCTCTTGGAGGTGCCTGGGATGCCTTCCCCAGCGTCAGCCCACCTGCCCGGATGGCGCCAGCATGCTTCCGTGACCACCTCTGTCCTCCCAGCCTGCATGGGGCGGCGGGGGGGGAAACCGGGTCCAGCCCCACCCCCAGACTGTCGGGACAGAGAGAACTCTTGGTCCCCCTGTCCTGACTCAGTAGCAGAGAGAGCATGTGTCCTGGCTGGGAAGGTGAAGGTTTGTTTTAGGGGTTTCATGGTCCTGGACGGTTGGAACCATTTCAGGGGACCACGCCCTCCCCGAGCACGGGAACAACGTGGGGCTCACGGCAGGCAATGAAATGAGGCCATGGACGATGCCTCTGGGAGTTCTCAGCCCCCTGGAGGTCCAGAGCCCCCCACGTGAAACCTGCTGACGGAGCTTCCAGAGCAAGCCCCAGGCCCGCCCCAGACGCCCTTGCTGATGGTCCGTGTGACCTGGATGTTGGTGAGGACGTTGGCAGCATCCATGGCACAGAGCCTGTCGTCCCAAACTCTACAGGCTGGCCACCTCCTCCTTCCCTCCAGAAGCTTTTCCCCTCCAACCCAGGCAGAGGTGAGGACAGGCCCTTGTGGGCTCCCACAGGCCTGGGCCGGTTCTCCGCACAGTATTAATTACACTGCCTTCCACGTCCCACTTCCCATGCTGCCGCCCTGGAGGGCAGGGACTGTAGCTGGTTCACCTGCATCCTGCATCCACGATGCCTAGCATACAACAGACACTTAATAATGGCTTACCTCCACACAGCCCTCACCACATGCCAGGAGCTGTTCTCAGCACTTTTCATCTATTATCCCCTATAATCCTTCCATCAGCCCTACAAGGTAGCTACTATGAGTATCCCCATTCTATGGATGGGGAAACTGAGGCCCAGAGAAGTGACTTAACCTGCCCAAGAGCACCATATGGTAAGTGTCAGAGGCAGGGTGTAAACTTGGCAGGCTGACCCTTAACCATGATGCTCTACTGTCTCCCAAAAAAGATTTGACAGGGTTGCAGAGTGGGGGCAAAATAGATGAAGGGGATTAAAAGGTACAAACTTCCAGTTATAAAATTAATTAAGTCATGTGGATGTAATGTACAGCATAGGGAATATATTGTCATTAACATTGTAATATGTGTGGTGACAGATGGTTACTAGACTTATTGTGATGATCAATTCATAAAGTACATATCAATAAATGTCGAATCACTATGCTGTATATCTGAAACTAATAAAATATTGTATGTCAACTATGCTTCAATTTTAAAAAAGATTTTTTTAAAAAGATGACATGAAGTATGTGGTAGGTGGAATAATGATCCTCAAAAATGTCCACATCCTATGGAAACAACGTAAATGTCCATCACCAGATGAATGGATAAAGAAGATGTGGTACATATATACAATGGAATAATACTCAGCCATAAAAAATAATGAAATAATGCCATTTGCAGCAACATGGATGGACCCAGAGATTATCATACTAAGTAAAGTAAGTCAGACAGAGAAAGACAAACATCATATCACTTACATGTGGAATCTAAAAAAATTATACAAATGAACTTATTTACAAAACAGAAAGAGATTCATAGACATAGAAAACAAACTTACTGTTACCAAAGGGGAAAGGTGGCAGGGAGGGATAAATTAGGAGTTTGGGATTAACATATACACGCTACTATATATAAAATAGATAATCAACAAGGACTTGCTGTATAGCACAGGGAACTCTACTCAATATTCTGTAATAACTTATATGGGAAAAGAATCTGAAAAAGAATAGATATATGTATATGTATAAATTGAATCACTTTGCTGTACACCTGAAACTAACACAACACTGTAAATCAACTATACTCCAATATAAAATAAAAATTAAAAAAAAAGAATACACACTAAGTGGGCTTATAGGTGCTTTTAATTTTCTTCTCTTTATGTTTATTTTCTACTTTTTCTGTAATAAATACAAATGTTTATTTTTAAAAACATCCACGTCCTAATTCCTGCAATTTGTGAATATGTTACCTTATACGGCACAAGGGGCTATGCTGATGTGACTAAGTTTAGGGTCTTGAGATGCGGAGATTATTCTGGATTATCCTGGTGGCCCCTATGTAATCACAGGGCTCCTTATAAGAGGGAGGCAGGAGGGGCGGAGTCAGAGAAGGAGCTGTAACAATGAAAGCAGAGGCCAGAGTGATTGGGGGCCATGAGCTAAGGAATACAGGCAGCCTCTGGAAGCTGGAAAAGGCGAGGAAACAGATTTCCTCCTAATGTATCTGGAAGAAATGCAGCCCTGCTGTGACCTGTTTTATTTAGACTTTTGACCTTCAGAGCTATAAGGTAATAAATTTGTGCTGTTGTAAACCACCAAATTTGTGATTGTTACATCATCAAGAGAAAACGAATATCAAATGTAACCAGGATGAGATGGAATTCCCTGGTGGTCCAGCGGTTAAGACCCCGAGCTTCCACTGCGGGGGGCACAGGTTCGATCCTGGTTGAGGAACTAAGATCCCCATGCCACGCAGCGCAGCCAAAAAAAAAATGTGACCAGGATGAATGATGGAAGATCCTACCGTTGGGTTGGAATGAATCAACAGGAAAACATAGTGGCCCCCAAAAGATGTGGGGTCGTGGCCCACATCAGTAGAAGCAAGGTGGCTCCACTGAGGGAGGGTTGATGCTCCCTCCCCCATTCCCCCACTCCCAGGCAGCACCACATCAGGGGCCCGAGCTCTGTAGAGAGCTCCCGACTCCAACACTCAACCCCACGCTGACACTTGGACATGCGCAAAACAGAACTAGTGCTTTTCTCCAAAACACCTTTCTGTCCCATACCCAGTTTTCCCACCTCCGTAAACGACACCACCATTCAGCCAGGTGCGGAGCCCTCAAATCTGGACAGGATCCCCCATTCCCATCTTGCCCTCTGCACTCACACCCAATCCATCCACAGGTCCTATCGATTCTAGCTCCAAAGTACTTTCCTGTTTTCACGTCTCCACCCACCCCTCCCCTGGACCACAGCAACAGCGGGGCCTCCTGCTCCCCGTCCTGCCCCATCCCCAGCAGACAGACAGACCTTTAAAACGTACGTGACGTCACTCCCCCGGCAAAACCCTCCAACCACAGACAGAAGTCCGTGTTATCCCCTACTTCCCTGCCACCCTCTCACGCCACTCACCACACTGGCCTCCGTCCTGTTCCTCCAGTTTTCACTCCTGTGTTGTCCCCACCTCCCAGAGAGAGGACGTCCTGTTTTCCCCACCTAGGGTAGCTGAGCCCCTCTCACACTACCTGGTTAGAATTCTCTCCACTGCAAGGAGCACCGTCCGTTCACTGTCTGTCTGTCAACCTGGCGGAATGTCAGCTCCATGAGGCAGAGACCTGGTGTGCTGGCCTGGAGGCAACTGCAGCCTCCAGAACACTCCCTGGCACACAGTAGGTGCTTGATAAACATTTGTGGAACGGATGAACTGGTAATGTTAGGTAGTTAGTCAGACATTAGCAGCAAGGAGGTGACAGTGGCGAGAAAAACAAGAAGAAATCGAGTCACGCACCCAGCCCTCTGGGGACTCTCCCTTGACACCCCCCCCCAGAACAGGTGAAACTATGGCCGTGTGGTGGGCAGCTTATCCTGATAAAGAGGGGCATCGTAACACAAGGGGAGGTCCCCGGGCTGTGCAGGCCCAGACCAGACAGGCGTATAACCTATAGTAAACCCAAACTCATTATATCATAATTATAATAAAATCTACATTGTGGTTTTGCCCCCAAGTGGGTGTTTCTTAGGGATTCAAAGGTGAGAGCGTGCACAGCAGTAAACTTGTTACAGAACTTGGGACTGTCAATCAAATAGTGATCCCCTGTCCCTCACCCCCGCCTCCCTGCAAAATGCTCCTTAAAAGAGCCCTTAAGCCTGGATAGGAATGCTGCTTTCAATTCGCAGAAACAACCCGCGCTCTCTCTCTCTGAGAGTGTACCTATGCTTAAATAAACTTTGCTTTGTGCTTAAGCTTAACATGGTAGTTTGCAATTCTTTGCTTACTATTGTGAGCCGAGATTGCTGGTCCGGGCCTTCCGTTGACCTCCCCGGTGGAAGCTATTTTGTTACAACGCATGTCCACCCAGTGACATTGCGAGCAGGCTTGACGCCCATGGCACATGAGGAATAAACGTTGGAGGCCCTGGCTGGTCTGGGAGATGGACTGGGAGACCTCGGGGGCCCCTCAGGGGTCTCTGTCTTCATCTCACTGGGAGGAATTTCTGAGGAAGGTGGACATATCTTGCTTACATAGCCACAGTTTCCAGAACCAGGACCAATGGGTAGACGCTTCGAGGAGATATATTTCAGCACATCCTAAAGACCTTCTAGATGTCAGAGTAACCCAGGTTGGCATGAGCTGCCTGGGGAGGATGGAAGGGAGGCCTGTCCCCAGAGGCCTACAAGAGGCTGAGTAATTACCAGGAACAGCCTGGGACGAAAGCCCTGGAGCCATGCCTGGCACAGAGCAGCTGCTCCTTTAAGATTTTTATGAATGAATGAATGAATACTTGGATGAATGGACCTGAAGAGTTAGGCACTCAATGAGTAACTGATTGGCATATTAAAAGTCCCTCCTGATAAATGGAGTATTTATAAAGGGAATGGATTATTTATAAGTGGAATATTTCCTGCCATATCAATAAACAAAGGATGTCGCAGTCACCAATGATTGTAGCCCTCCAATGGGAGCTGGTGAGCCCTGAGGAAACTCAAGATGTGAAAATACAGGCCCCAGATAGCTAAGGTGCATATCAAAGGAATGATTTCAGTGAGCCCAGACTCTTGCACCTTCCCATACATAGAAAAGTGCTAAATTCCTAACTTAAGATATCTGGTTTTCTTTATTTAACAATAATCTTTTGACGTTCCGATTACCTGCCCTTCGTTGCAAAGCTCCTATATATCGGGGCAGTTTCTCAGAGTTATCTGAAACGTTGTCTCCCGGGCTGCAGTCCTCATTTTGCCCCAGATAAAACTTAACTCGCAACACTCAACGTGTGCATATGTGTTTAAGTCACCACTCCCCACCAGCAAGGCCACCGAGGATGCCCAGTGGTTTTCAGCCCTAGGCAGCAAAGATTCTGGCATGGAGTCTTCCTACCCTCACCCCAACAGCCTCTGGCAGGAGGGGGAAGAGAGAACGATGCTGGAGGACCAGCTTTGCCTGCAGCTGCCTTTTTGGACAGTCTGTCCATCGGGTCTGGGGTTCTGGTCCTGCTCTGCCCCTGACCAGTCCTGGGACTGTGGGCAAGACCCCCCTCCACCTCTGAGCCTCCACGTCCTTGTTTGGAAAATGAGGATCATGAGGCCAGATAAGGCACCCCCACGTGGTGTCAGGGCCCCCACGGGCCCGACAAGGCCACGCGTGGTCCAGGCTGAACTAAACTAACCATCTGTGCCAAGGACACCGCCCCCCCCCCACAAGCCTCCCAGTGTTCCCCAGACCCAGACATGCCTCAGCTTCATTTTCCTATAATGATGCTCCTTGAGGTGAAGGGAGGGTTGAGGAAGGTGTGCACGAGCCTAAGGATGAATCACAACGCAACAAACAAGTCTAGGTCAGATATGAGTGGAGGCAGAGCAGAAACTTACAGTAAACGCTGCCCTTCTCCCAGCACTGACGGCTCTCAAGCTGAGAATGCTCCCCCATCGGCTCCTGGCGGCCCTGGCTTCCCTCTGAGGAAGGGGAGGCCTCGCTTCAGACCAACCCACATCTCCTTCCACCTCTTCACATCAGGGGCCCCTCTCTGGGTCCCCTCATTCTCATGTAGAGTGGAATTCTGCCCCCAGGCAGGATTGGGGCCGCCCTTTCCAAGACAAAACCAGAAAGTCTTTCCTGCCCTCCTGCTGGCATATCGGTAGGTCAGCACTCCACTCTATGGGGTCACGTGAGCTGAGCTCTGGACACCCCGGTGGGAGGAGCGCCACATGCCTGAGAACCTTCCTCAGCAGGATGGCTAACTCAGGGCAGAGGTCCACATCTGGCTGGAGGAAAATGGAGCTGGAATGGGGGTGTGGATGTGGGAAGGAGGCTGGCCTGGAGGAGGATGATAGGGGAGCTCTGCATCTGCAGAACTCCTGGAAAGGTCTTGGGCCTCTCTGTCCCGCCACCTCCACCCCCGGGGGCCTGGATAAAAGGATGGAGAAGTGAAGGAGGCGCTCGCTCGGACAATGAATTTTTCCCTCAGGATTTGCCCCAGAGTAATCCTGGATCACATTACAAAAGCGTTGAGGGGCGACTGTAGGAAGAGGCATCAGAGGCTAAATCTCTTTCTCAGAAGGTGACACACAGTAAGAGAGCATTCTTGCCTCAGAGAGCCCACCACAAAATGATGGAGTCATGTTAAATCGGATGGCGAAGAAGAAAGGATTTAAAATTCAAGCCCCGATTTGGTGGGGCAAGGGGAGGGGTTGTTTTTTCTTTTTAATAATGAACTTTCCAAGTTCTTACTGGAACCATAGCGGTGGAAGAAGGCTTGAAGGGGGCAGGGGAGTACCGAGATGGGCAGACAGCCCCTCCCTCACTGGTGCCCCAATTCCTGCCCAGAAATGACCCATGTCTGGGCCCACAGGGGACAAGGGATGATCAGCCTCTCCAGTAGGGGGGAAATGCAAATGAACACAACAAGGATATGGCCCTCTTCACCGGTCACATTGACAAAAATAAAAACTTTGATAAGATCAAAAGCCGGTTGGGATGTGGGGAAGTCACTACTCTACACTCATGCCCTGCTGGTGGGAGAGAAAAGCCTCTAGTCACCCTGGGAGGCAATTCTGTGGCATCTTTTCATTTGAATGCATTTTCACCTTGTACTTCGATACTCTCTTCTCAGCTTCTTCTCTGAGAAGGAAGCACAAACCGTTCCCCAAAGCATCCATGCGAGGCTGTATGTTGCAAGAGCCTCATGTTGCAAGCAAGCAAGCAAGCAAAAAACAATGACAGGAACCTTACCACCCACCCATCAGGGACACGAGTTAACAGACGATGGAACCCCCCTGTTTGGTAGAATACTAGATAGCATTTTAAAAGGTAAGTGGGAGATCTGTAAGTATCCACGTGGAAAGCTCCCCAAGACACACTGCAGACATTGTAAAAGCCAAATGAAGAAAGACCTGTATGTTCCATATAGTATAGGATATGGAAAACCCTATGTATTTTTACAAAACAGATATAAATATGGACGTGCATTTATAAAGGTCTGCAGAGGAAACACCAAAGCAATAATGGCGGCTACATCGTCGTAGGAATCAGGATAAGATACCCAACGATTTAGCTTTATCTGTAGGGTTTCAATTTTCTTTTCTTTTCTTTTTGCATTGGGGATATATTCGTTTATTCCTTGTGTAATTAAATACCTATTATTTTTTTAATTTAAAAAGCGATTTCACTCTGTTGAAAGGAAGCACATGAACGCCAGCCACCAAATGCTAGAAACCTTCCCAGCCCTCCTCACAGTCCTCCCTTCCCTTTATATCCCCAAGACCTTGGCACCCCAAACTCTCACCCTCCCCCAGGTTATCAGCAGAGGGCTTGGAGGGCTGGGAGGGGGTTCTCTAGCCAGGGCCTCTGTCGTGTAACGTGCAACGCCGTCAGCTGCCCCCCTTTGCCCTCTGTTGTGTGTGTGGCGGGGGCGGGGGGGTGTCTCACATTGCCCTGTTGAAGATGGAAGGCGAGTAGGTGTTTGTGCACTTTCCCTCCTTCAGCCTGATGCACACTCCACTTCCCTCCTCCCCCTGCCCTAAGATTGGATGAATTGGACTGAACTCCATTTTGGGGGGCCCCCTCTTCCCGTAGGATTAAAGTGGGGGGGAGGGCCCTGCCCCTCCCCCAACAGAATGTCATTGTTCCCACCTTTGCCTTCTGTACCCATATGCAGCAGGCACTCACCAACACCTACTGTGTTCTACGCAGGGGTCCACCAGGACCTCTGTCTCCTCTTCAGACCCTGCGCTCAGTGCTTAGGCAGTAGACCACATCTGATTAACCTGAGTCCTCCCCCCACCCCGTGCCTAGCTCGGTCCTGGCCACTGGTAAGTGCTCAGTTTTCCTAAAGCAGTCCCCAGATTCGGTTCTGGGGCTTCCCACAACATATGTTTGCCCCACCGCTGACCTTCATCCAGGGGTGGACACCCACCACGTGCTCTAGGGCATGAAATCTACACGTTGGTTGGCTGAACAGGGGTGGGGGAAGTTAATCTGTCTGATCCGGCTGGCTCACCCCTGCTTCTCACCCACACCTAACTCTCCCTCCCTCCCTAGACCCTGGGAGAGCCTGAATACCAACCTCTTCTGGCCAAGGGAGACCCCACCTGTCCTGCCCAGACCCCCATGGGTCTCACCTGATCTGCCCAGGACCCCAGCCACAAACAGCCCATCTCCTGCAGGCAGTCCCCTCTGCTCATTTATATTAAATGAATGAATGAATGAATCATCCCAGCACCCTGAGAGGGCGGGAGAGGCGCCCCTACTCGTCTGTCAGCCAACCGCCCACCTGTGAATACTTGCGATCGCGGTCCCCCTGCTTGTCACCTGTGCCCCCTCACCCCGGCTGGGCCGGGAACTAGCTGTGGAGCACCCCTGTTCTCTCCTTCGTCCCACCGACCCTACACTGTCCCGGGCTCAGGGCAACGACGGCAAGAAGGGGGCTCTGGCTCGCTGGCGCCTCCCCAGGATCCTGTCATCCCCCTTACCTGCGGTAAGGCTCGGAGCACCCCCAGGAGCAACAGTCCCAACACAGCGCGGAGGGCGCGCATCCCGGCCGGGGGGGTGGTGGGGAGGACTGGGCTTGCAGCCCACGCCACCTGCGCAGCCTGGGGAGCACGCCGCGCCCACGTGCGGGGCCAGCTGCCAGGAGCCGCGCACGGGCCCGCAGACTTCCCGCGGCGCACCTCGCAGGCACCCAACCGCACGCGGTGAAGTCACTTCCAAAGTGGACGCTCTTTCTCTGAAGGTTCAGCCTTAACCCTTCCCTTCCACCACCACCCGAGGCGCACTAGGTACCCCAGACTGTTTCCAGGAACGCAGCTACTAGCACTCAAGACAAAAAGGGAGCAAACACGTGCAGAGATGACTCAGGAAAGCCACACTCCCCTTTTGCTGTTTGAATGGCCTGCCCCGGATTTGACAGAACCGGGTCCTGCTGCTTCGGGGTGGGGGGTGGGGGGCGGGGTGTTGCCCAGCCCAGCTGGGCTGAGGGGCGGGGAGAGCAGCTCCCGCCCCTGGATGGGGGAAAGGGGGCGGGTACTCACAGGAGATTGGGAGGCTCCAGTGGGTCTCAACCGTCCCGCCCCAACCCAAAAAATGGTGACACCTGAGTAGGTTCCTGCTCCTGACGCTCTAATCGACCCAGACCTTCTCTCCTGACCTGGAGATTCTTTGGAAAGGACCGCTGGAGTCAGGAGACTGCGGAGAGAGCCACCATCAACAATTCACTCCCATTCGTAAATATTTGCTGTAAAATGAATCAGTAGACGGATGATAGATGGGTGGGTGGGTGGGTGGCTAGGCAGATGGACTGACTGTTGGAGGGACTGATGGAGAAAAGAACAGACATTGGTTATCAATCCACAGGTGTTTCCCTGCCCCCTGAGAGTTTTCTGCCTAGAGGAGGAGACTAGCACTTCTCCCTAAAAGAAAGAAAACGTACAAGCCTCATTCTAATTAAGTTCTCACTTGCAGCAGATGATTTTCCCTTCCAGTGCTTCTCCATCCCATGGGTTCTCAGCTCCTTTCATTCTACATTTCATACATACTTGTTGCACATCCACT
Source organism: Eschrichtius robustus (assembly GCF_028021215.1). Lineage (NCBI taxonomy): Eukaryota > Metazoa > Chordata > Mammalia > Artiodactyla > Eschrichtiidae > Eschrichtius > Eschrichtius robustus. The sequence goes on along the minus strand of NC_090826.1, from coordinate 9,564,399 downwards.
GAGTATGCCGCAGGCCAAGGGTTCATTTGCTTGTCTTGTGTTTGTTTTTTTCAGAAGTGGAAACCAAGGCTCAGAGGCAGGCAGCTGGTCCTAGGTGCTCTGACTAAAGATGGCCAGAGGACATCCAAGGACCGAGGACCATCCCGATTGGCCCGCGGACCCTCAGGATTCTGCACTTCAGTCTGTCTTGCAAGGCGTAAGGCCCCCATCTTCCAGAAATACCTCCATCTCCTTGGGCCACTAGCAGCTGTCTCCCATCAGGACCCTCCCAACACAGTCTCCACAACCCTCCTTGAACTGCTGGATTCCACTTGAATGGTGCCCATATTGTGCACCCTCCCTGGAGACCCACTTCTGGGCTCTCCCCGGATGCGCCAGGCCCAGCATCCTGGGATGTTTGAGCTGGGATTGTGGTTAAACAATTAAGAGATTATAGAAGTGACCGCCATGGCGTCCACAGAACCAGGCAGGGGCAGGAGCAACCCAGGACGCCTGCTTCCCAGTCCGGAGCTTTCTACTGTAGAAGAGCTGGTGCTCTGAATAAATAACTACTTGTTAAACACACATCCGCACACAACCAAATAACAACATCAAAACAGCTGAGGCAAAGGGAGATACAAATTAACATTAATTACAATCACGAAAATTCCACCTTTCTAGCAATCGAAGAGATGCAAATCAAAGCAAATTAAAGCAAATTTTGATACCTTTTTAGACTTATTAAGTCATCAGGGTTTTTTTTTTCTTTATAAAAACAACTTTGGTAAAATCCAACCCCAAAGTTGTGGTGAAACTAGAATACACATTCATACTCTGCTAGTAAATGTTACAACCCTTTTCAGAAAGCAATATGGAAGTTCTTAACAAACACCCCACCCCACCCCCCAAAAAAAAAGCTTACAACGTGTGGCTCAGTAATTTCACCCTAGTAAAGAAAAACTAAGAACGTAGTTGAACTGGAAAAAGAAAAAAGAAAACTATAAACACAGTCACGTTTCCTAAAAGATTAATTATAAATTTTGGAAATACCCTAATAATCACAAAAACAAGGAATGGTTGAGGAAATTGTGGTATGCCCATTTAATGGAATACTACACATCCATCAAAAATGATCATTATAGCGATGCAGTGGAAATCTGTCTCTCCCTCCTGTCCTTCCCCTCCTTGGGCAGAAAGGAACCCTTCACCCAGCCTGCTCTGTCGGGGTTCTCATCACCTGACAAATTGTATCATTTACTTACTGTAATAATAGTAGCTGCCTTTGAGTGCTTATTTTGTGCTAAGAGTTTTCAGGCCTTGGTTCCTTGAATCCTCAGGGAAACTCCATGAAGAAGATCCAATTTGTGTGCCTGTTCTGCAGGTGAGCAACTCTGAGGCAAGAGCAGTGAATCCACGAAGCCCGGGGTCCCCAGAGCCAGTGGTGCTCAAGGCCCTTCCCCGCCTGGCTTGGTCCTACGTCTCCAGCTTTACCTGTGCCTCTCCTCCTCCCTGCCACCCCCCAGCGCTCCAGCCTCTCAGGCCACACTCCCGCCAGCCCCACGCCTTTGCACAGTGGTCCTCCACTTAGAACACACCTCCGACTCCTGTTTGTCCTCAGAACCCGCTCCAATGCCACCTCCTCTTTGCAGCTTTCCTGGCACTGTTCCCTCCCCTCCCCCAGCCATCTTCCCAGTCAGAAAGGCGGTTTCTCTCGTTTTTTTGGTAGCTCAATTCTAGAACTGATCTCACTGTGTCATGACTGTAATGACTGATTCATGTATCCCTCTGCCCCAGGAAACGGTGGGTTCCTGGAGCACCAGGATGTCCTGGGGAGCCTGATACAGAGCCTAGCCCAGGGCTTCGAGCCAATGACCAGCCAGCCCAGAGAAGGGCGCATCCTGTGGCCAGGGAACAAGCTGGGTCCCAGGAGGGGTTGGGGGCCGGGGTGGGGGAACGTCAGCCTCTATTGGAGAAATCGCAGCAGCCAAGAAAAATGGATGCTCGGGGGATTCTAAAGGGCAGGCATTGGCCAGAGCTGAGTCCCTGTCTTCTGCAGGTTTCAGGTGGTTCGCCAACCCCTGAACGCATGTGAAAGTGCTTTGAAGGGCGGGAGGGGAAGTCCCAAGGGCCCGAGCGAGGCACAGCAGCGGGTCCTGTTGTGGGATCGCGGGGGGCCCCAGCAGAGCAAGCTGTGGAAGCCAGGCCCCCAGGCCTGCAGGAGGCAGGAAGGTGAACAGCACTGCCCGGACCATCTCATCTCGGAGGAAGGGGGCGGAAAGCAGGTGCAGCAAGAAGCTCTCTGCAGAGGACTGGGAACCTGTGTCACCAAAGGGATGCTGAGCAAGACACCAGGTTCCGACTTGGTTCAGGAAATTCAGGGACTTCCCCAACAGCTGGAACCCCAGCCCCAAATGGCCCCAAAATACCCTCAGCAGATAAAGGGATTCTTTCTGCCGCAGGCAGCAGCAGGCAGGTAGGAGGCTGAAAGCCGGAGGGGGAAAGCCTGGACCTTTTTTCTCTGATTGGCACAGGTGCTTCTCTGAGTCCCTTTCTTGAGAGCCTTGATGGAAGTGGGACTTCATTTGGGGGCGTCTCTGGTGGGACCTACATGTCAGGCTGCCTTGCTTGAACTCAAGCCCCCAGAGCTCTCCCCTCCTCAAGGCCCAGGACTAGCTAGACCCTGGTCACTCAGCTCTGGCCCCTTGGAGGGGTGGTAAGAAATGGTGGAGTTCAGGCCTCGGCATTGGGAGAAAATATTAGGGGCTCTCAGCTGACTGGGGGGGACCCCAACAATGCACAGCGGCAAGCCGGCTACCCAGGCCCTTGGCCAGACATTTAAGCCTGGCAACAAGATTTTATTCAACTCAATATTTCTATCTCCACTTCATAGATGAACAAACTCAGAGTAGTTAAGTAACTTGCCTGAGGTCACACAGCTTGAGAGTGGCAGGGCTGGGATTTGGCTCCAATCCACTCTAACTTTCAAGCCTCAGCTGCCTTCTCTCCCCTCTCTAGGCCCCCTGATGCCCTTGCTTTCCCCAGGAGAAACAGCACTGGTATGGGAGTCCTAGTCTGGCCGTGCGACTGTGGGCAAGTCATTTCTTTTCTCTGAGTGTATTAGTTATCTATTGCTGTGTACCTCAAACCTTAGCAGCTTAAAATCACAAACATTGTAGCACACTGTTTCTGTGGGCCAGCAGTTTGGGAAAGACTGGACAGGGTGATTTTTCTAGTAAGGTTACAGTCAAATGTCAGCTGGGGCTGCAGTCATCTGAAAGGCTTGACTGAGGCTTCCAAAATGAACCACTCACATGGCTGTGCAGGAGGCCTCAGCTGCACAGGGCTGCTTGAGCGTCCTCACAACCTGGCAGTGGGCTTCCTCCAGAGCGAGTGGTCCCAAGAGAGCAAGATGGAAGCCACACTGTCTTTTATGATCTAGCCTCAGAAATCACAATTCATCATTTCCACGATGTTCTGTTGGTTGCACAGGCTGCCTCTCCTCAAGGTGAGTAGGGACTGCACAGGGGCAGGAGTACCAGGAGGCAGGTGGGGATCATCTGGGCATGTTTCCTTCTCTGCCAGATGTGGATTTTAGCGCTACCCGGCAGCCTTCTGAGGGTTGCAAGGAACCCTGAATGAAACAATGGACATAGAAAGCTCTTTGGATTAGAGGAAAGAAATCAATGTAAGGGGCTTCGCCGTCCTTTGCCCTAAGCCCACCAGGTACCCAGGCCCCTGCTAAGGCACCAGACCTCTCCATTCAGGACCACAGCTGAAATGCCTACGGCCTGGTAGTCCCCTTCCCAACGGGCGAGTTGACCATGGCATTCACCATTCCAGCCAAGAGGTGACTCATGCAGAGGCCCACAGGCAAGGCCCTTGGGGATCAGAGGTCTTCCCCGCCCCTCAGGTGATGCCAGGTGGGTGCCTCAGCACACCGAGCCAGCTGGTCACACAGCCACTGTGGGGACCCTTCCTCGGGCCTCGGGCACCCAGGTCTGGCCTCAGCCATGGCTCCAGCTTGATAGGTAGCAGTTCTAGTGTGCGAAGACCACACGGAGAGTGAGGAGCCCAGCCTGAGGGCCAGCTCGGCCTCCAGCCCTGTGACTTCTCCTCCCAGGGGCCTCTGCACCATGGTCTGTGAAATGAGGGGCTGGGATTTGATGATCTGCTCTGAGGCTCCAGGGAGAGTGAGAGAGATAGGAGGCCTGCATCCACATCTGGGCCTGGGGGCTCCTGGAGGATGCTTCCAGCTCTCTTCTGGGCTGGCCTAGACCTTGCAACGAGACAGCCCGGTCAAATCCCGTCTCTGCCACTTACTACCTGTGTAGATTTGGCCAAGTTTCTCGTCCTCTCTGAGCCTCAATTTCTTCATCCATAATATGGGAATGATGATGTCTACCGTAAAGTGTTGTAGCGAATGACACCATGGGGAAGCTCTCTCTCCCAGCCCCAGCCCCAGGAAGGGCATCTGTCCTCAGCGACAGCCTAGCCTCCAGGCTCAGGCACCTCTCACCCCATCCATAGCCTTGTGGCTCTTACCCCTCGTGAACTCCTGGGACTGGTGGCTGGGGAGCCATCCAGCCACCGGTCCAGCCACTGTCCAGGATGTCCCCGTCCTGGGACATCCGCTGTGTCCCATCATTTCTTTCCACCTGCCAGAGAGGCAGAGGAGGAAGGTAAGACCAGAGAGGGAAAGAGACTTGGCCAAGGCCCACAGCATGGCGGGGATGACTCCCTGGGCCAAGACTCTCCATCATGGAGTCCCCGTCTCCCCCAGACCTTCCTGCTCAGCAGGGCCGTTGTGAATGGGGGTGAGTCATTTAGACTCTCAGGAAACCAAACCCAGTCCAATATTAATCACGGAATCAGAGGCATCGGGTGCAAGAAGGAAACAGAAGCAACGGATGGCGGCGGCGACTCAGCCGGAGGTGCAGCCAAGGAGTGTGTACTCATGGGCGTGTCCGCACAGGGAGCTCCCCGGTCCTGTGTGCCCCGACGGGAAGGCCGGGGCTGCACCCCAGGGAGGAGAGGGCCACTCCTCACAGGGCCCTTCTTATCCCAATGAGCCATTACTCTCTTCAGAAGCACTGTCCCCACCCTATAGAAGGAAAAATTGAGGCCCGGGTCTGCTGGCATCTTGGGAGGAAAAGCATCACCCAAGGCAGGGATTTTGCCCATCATGTTCAGTGCCTGGCATCAGCAAAAAAGGCAGGATGAATCAGAGGTGCTTACAAGATAGCCGGCACAATGGCCCTGCAAAGTGACAATTTAAAAACATTTCATGCGAAAAGAGACACTTGGAGAAGTCTGTTGCTCAAGCCACACAGTAAGTTCTAGAGCCATGATGCAGACCCAAGTCTGTGACTCGAGGGTGGCCCTCTCCCCTCTCTAGGGCGGTGGTTTTCCTTGCTGTAGCTGTGCCCCCACCTCCTGTTGTCCTGAAGGCCGAGGGGCGGACCTCACCCCCTGGTCGCCCTGGAACCTGCTCTTGGCTCCCAGCGGTGTCTGTGGTGAAGGAGTTTGCTATGCAGAATTGCCCTTCGGTTCCTTGTCACCCCACTCCTGCCCCACGTGGGCCAGGTCTCTGGCAGTCAGGCTGAGGAAGACTCCCAAGGGCCAGCTCTGGAGGATTTGAGGGGGCCAAAGGTACCCCATCCTCAAATCAAGACTTACAGCACAGAATGTTCCAGAAGCCAGTTTCACTTTCCTGAAGGCTGAGAACTTAGAGACCCAAGGAGGGATTGATCAAGGCTCCATGTACTGCCTGCCCCTCAGCCTGAAATTCTACCATTACTCACTCCTTTGGGCCGAGGTATTGAAGGCCCCAGCTAAAATGTAAATCATTTCTGGGGGAAACCACTTGATAAGTCATTAGCGGGTGTCACTGCCCCACATGGGCTGGTTTCTCAGAAGAGCCTGGGAGGAGAACGGGGCCAGAGGGTCTGATGGCCAAGTGTAACGTGCTGCTCTCTCAGCAATCTGAGGAATGCTCAGATTCAGACCCCAGCTTCTCAGCTCGGCCAAAAAGTGCCCCAGGTGGGGTTCCTGCCCCCCTGACCTTATCCCCTGTCGCATTCCCCACTGGCCTCCTTTCTGCTCCTGGGGCCACCAAGTTTGTCCCTGCCACTGGGCCTTTGCACTTGCCAGTCCCTCCGCCTAAAACCCTCTTCCCCCAGCTCTTTGCCCCTCCCAGGAAACTTTCAGGGTAATGGATATGTTCATTATCTTGGTTGTGGTGATGGATGAATACAGATGCCAAAATGTATCAAATTGTACACTTTAAATAGGTGAAGTTTATCATATGTCAATTACACCTTAATAAAGCTGTAAAATGTATATATATATCTTTTTTTAATGCAGCCCCTTCTCATCCTTCAGGTCTTGGCTTAGATGAAACCTCTTCAAAGAAGACTTTCCTGACCACCCAAGCTGATATTACCACTCTGTGTCACCTCACCCTGTTTATTCCTTTCAAGGGACAACACACCACACCACCATCTGAAACCGTGTATTTGCCAGTAGCCTGACATTCCCCCTAAGATGGGAGCTCGCGGGCTCGGGGACTCTCTGATGCAAATGGGGGCTTGGCTGAATGCATATTTTCTGGAGGACTGAATGACCAAGGCCAGGGGCCCTGGGAGGATGGCGGACATCAGCCCTGCCTCCCGGGCTTCCCTGCAACTGTGCGGCGTGGAGACTGAGAAGGACAGCCTCTGCTCTGAGAGTGAAACCGGAACGGAGCCTCTGCCCGCGCTTCCGAGCCATCATCCACGTGGTCACCGCAGGAGGGCAGCAGGCCGCACTCCCGGCAGGAGGGACCCTGTTCCCTCCGGGGTTTTCCTCATCAGTCCCGCCACGCCACTGGGGGAGGGTAGGCCCCACACCCAGGCCCTTCTCTCTCTCCAGATCGGAGCCATGAGGCCTTAAGGTCTGGGGAGGCCTGGAGCTCACCAGCTGTGAAATCCTGGAGATCCGGGGAAACTAAGGCATGGTCCCACTCTGGCCTCAGTTAGGTCTAGAACTCATGGGGTTCCTGCTGGAGACTGGGACATGGTCTGGGCTATGGAAAACCAACAGCTGTCATCCACAATCCCAGCTGCTCATGATCAACTAGTTTCTGGTTTGCGTAAGAAGGTGGTCCAGAGCGTGAGAGCCGAGGGGATCTGGAGAGTAAGAGTCCCTCCCCCACCTCTTCACACTGACCCTGAGGCCAAAGTCATGCAGCAAGTTAGTGCAGGGACAGCCCCCAGACCCAGGCTTCTGACACTCCCACCTGCGCCACCACCTGCTTTATCGTGTTTCTTTGCTGCTTTGGAGCATCTGCCTTCTCCAGGCCTGCCATCAGGGGAGCAAAGGCTTGACCCCAGAGTTTCAGACCCTGGCAAGGGAGGCAGGCGGGGAGCCGGATGACTGCAGAGGCTGATGGAATGTCAGGGGTTGGGGAGTGGTCGGCCTGTTTGAACGCTGCAGGCACAAATGCCCCGCTCACACACCCGTGCCATCCCAGACACCCGGCACAGCAGATCCATCGCCACCTGGAAGTGGTCCTGGTGTCTGTCCAAAGAGATACTGGGGAAATAAGCACCGCACCAAGAGTAAGAAATGGGTGTGTCGTCTGCCCCGTGCCCGCCTCCCGGGGATCTGTGTGTTGGTGGGCTGACACTGCGTTTCAAACGCCCACTAGCTGGCTGCAGTAACCCAACGGAAGCAGCCTGTCCTGTGCTCCTTGAGGCCTAAAGGCCAGCCACTCGCCGGCATCCCACCCTTGTGCTTGGCAGCAGTTAGAGCAGCTACTGCCCTTACTGGGAGGGACCCTGCTCAATGGACCAGGGGCCTTTCTGAGCCATGGCCTTTCAGCCCTGTAAGAGCCATGGAACTAAGCCACATAAAGAAACTGTCAGTACCTACAGGTAGTGGTGGCCGTCACTGTGTCCCCAGCCCCTGAGGCCCCTTCCGTGTTGTGCTACAGGGACCAGAGCTTGGCCATCCAGGCCTGTGTGGCATGTCAAGTAGAGCTGGGTGCCCACCAAGACCTGGAACTCAACCAGGCCCACACCCCATGGGACCCGACCAGTGCCGCGGGTTTAACCCGCCTGCAGGAACAAAAATGTTTGGATGAGAGGAACACATTGCCACTTGTTTGAGGGGGTGAGTGGTGGGAATTGTCATTTATTCATTCAACAAACACTACAGGGGTGTGGGTAGCAGGCCCCTGGGCTAGGTGCTGAGGATACAGCAGTGAACACAGTCAAAACGCCCTGCCTTTGAAGAGTTTCCATTCTAGTGAGGGGAAGACAGACAACACATAAAATAAATGAGTAAAGCGCTGGGATTTTTGAAGGGGAAAAGTGCTGTAGAGAAAAATAAGGGGAAAGGACAAAAAGCAGGTATGCTGGGGCGGAGGAGTACACATTTAAATAAAGTGATCAAGAAAGGCCTCACAGAGAAAGTGACTTTTGAGCAAAGACGTGAAGAAAGATTGAGAGGGAGGGAGCACAGAGCAGCCAGTGCAAAGGCCCTGAGGTGGGGTGAACCAGCCCGGGGGGCTGGCAGGGAGTGAGGTCAGAGGAGCAATGCAGGGTTGTGCAGGGCCTGTGGTCTCTGTAAGGACTTTGGCTTTTACTCTCACTCAGATGGGGGCCACTCAGGAGCTTTGAGCAGAGGAGCAGCATGACCTAACTTGGGTTTTGCCGGGGTCACTCCAGCTGCCATGTTGGAAATAGGGCTGGGGGGTGGGGTGGAGGAATGGAAGCAGGAAGGCCAGGTAGGAGGCCGACTAGAGCATTCAGGGGAGAGGTGATAGAGGCTTGGACCAGGAGGGAGCAATGGAGGATGTGAAAAGGGGCCAGATTCGAAAGGGAGAATGGACAGAATTGGCTGACAGAGGCATTGAGGACGACTCAAGGGAACCTGGGAAACTGGAAGGATGGAGTTGCCTTCAGCTGAGATGGGAGAAGGGGATAATTAATTAGTCACCCACTGGTGACTGTTAGGAGGGAAAGCGAGTGCTGCAGAAGCACATGGCAAGGCCACCTAACCAGACTGTGACGTGGTGTGTGTGGTGGTCAGAGAGTGCTTCCCGGAGGAGGTGACATTTAAGCTGCGACCTGAAGGAAGAACGAACGGGCTGGGGAGAAAGGACGAGAACCAGCAGAGTAGGGCTGCTGGGAAGACTTCAATGAGGGCAGTTAGGGGGAACTTCCAGCAGCCCCAAGGGGCCCGAGTGCGCTGAGGGCTGAGGGCGAGGCCAGAGGTGGGCAGGACTGGCCGGGCTGCTTACTCAGCACCCAGAAGGGAGAAGGCTTGGCCCTGGAGCAGCCCAATCAGACCGAGAAATGGAAATGGGTAATAAATAGCCGCAAATGAGTCATCTCAAGCCCCAATTTTGAGCCTGCTTTGCAGCTCTCCCCAGCCTGCATCCTTCCCAGGTGGGGCCTCTGATTTCAGAATGACCAGGTCAGGCAGAGCTCAGCCCCCAGGGCCCCCCTTGCCGGGAGCTCACCCCTGCAAAACCCCAGGCGGTAAGGCAGCTCTTCTTGCAGGAGTTGGGTCCACATCACCGTCCTCAGGACTCAGACTAAAATGAAGCACACACAGAAAACCTTTTTCAGACCATCAGTGCTTCACATTTTTTTAAAAAAGAAAAAGAAAAACTTGTACAAATAAAATGCAATTGGACGTACTCAGATGTTTGTTTGTTTGTTTTTAAGCATTTGAAAAAGTCAGACAAAGTTGGGTTCAAATCCCACCTCTGCCGCTGCCACAACTGAGCAACTTGGAACAAGTCGGTTAACCTCCAGGGGCCTCTGTTTCACCCACTTCATAGGGTTGTGCAAAGATTAAAGGAGATGATAAATCTTAGCACAGAGCCGGGCACACAGGAAGCTCTCGAATACTCATTGCCCAACTGCTACAAAGACAAGGATCTCTTCTAAATATGTGGCCACCTAGTCAGGGCCCAACCACATGAACAGAAAGGGCCGCCATTCTTTCCACAGGCCTCCCGGGTCCCCTGGGCCGGAACGCTGGAGCACCTGCCCCTGGCGTCTCAGGACCTCTTCTGGAAGACACTATCTCTGTGCAAACGTCCTTGAAAAGATTGTCCAGGCCAAAAGCTGACCTAAGATGTGTAGAAACACCAGGGAGAATTATCTCTCAACAATAATATTGACTACCTTTTACTGAGCAGTTACTATGTACTCGCCAGAGCTCACCATACTGGCCCTTGGATTAGTTTGCTGCTGCTGCTGCAACAAAATACCACAGACTGGGTGACTTAAACAACAGGAATTTATTTCTAACAGTTCTGAAAGCTGGAAGACCAAGATCAAGGTGTCAGCAGCTTTGGTTGCTCCTGAGGCCTCTCTCCTCGGCTTGCAGTCAACCACCTTCTTGCCGTGTCCTCACATGGCCTTTTCTCTGTGTGTGCACATCCGTGGGGTCCTTCCCTCTTTTTTTTTTTTTTGGCCACGCCGCGCAGCTTGCAGGATCTTAGTTCCCCGACCAGGGATTGAACCTAGGCCATGGCAGTGAAAGTCGGGAATCCTAACCCCTAGGCCACCAGGGAACTCCCCCTTTCCTCTTCTTTTAAGGACACCAGTCCTACTGAATATGGGCCCCACCCTTATGACCTCATTTAACCTTAATTTACCTCTTTAAAAGGCCTGGCTCCAAATACAGTCACACTGGGAGTTAGGGCTTCAACATGTGAATTTTGGGGGAACATAACTCAGTCATGCTTCCCTGCATGAGCACATTTATTCTCCCCTGTATCTCACAAGGTAGGCATTATAGTAGCTAATTTACAGATATGAAATTGAGTTGAGAGGTGAATGTCCAACAACGCATCAGGAAAAAAGATACAGGCGCAATTTCCTGCTATTCAAGTGAATGATACACTTCTCCCTGCCCCTCCCCCCCCAACTCCAAATAACTCCAAAGGAAGAGGGAGTCATGGGACTTGGGGTCTGAAAATCTCGATTACCCGTGCGCCACAACTACCGAGCCTGCGCTCTAGAGCCCGCGAGCCACAACTACTGAAGCCCACGCGCCTGGACCCCGTGCTCCGCAACAAGAGGAGCCACCGCGATGAGAAGCCCACGCACCACAACAAACAGTAGCCCCTGCTCGCCGCAAGTAGAGGAAGCCCGCGCACAGCAACGAAGACCCAACACAGCCAAAAATAAAAAAATTAAAAAAAAAAAAAAACCCACGAGAGAGATTGAAAAAGAAAAAAATCCTTCCCAGTCAGAGTGAAAAGTGAGACTGAGAGAAACTGAGTGAGAAGATTTCAGCAAAAGAGAAGCCAAACGTCGGCTTCCATGAAAGGACGCAGCCCAGTGGGTTGTTAAATGACTAAGTGCTGGGGCCACGGTGACAGAGACAGGGCCTCCTGCGGCACGTGTGTGTGTAAGGGTGAGTGTGAGGGTGTGTGCATGAGGCTGTGTGCCCACAAGGGTGAGAGGGTGTGTGCCCTCGAGATTATGTGTGCACAGGTACAGAGAACAAACTAGTGATTACCAGTGGGGTGGAGGGGCAATACGGGGGCGAGAGTGAGAGGTACAGTCTAGGGGGTGTAAGATAGGCTATAGGGATGTACTGTACAACACCGGGAATATAGCCAATATTTTGTAGTAACCGTAAATGGAAAGTAATCTTTAAAAATTGTATAAAAATAAAAAAATTTTTAATTGGAAAAACAAAGACAAGAGGTAACAAGTGTCGGGTAGGATGCGGAGTAAAGGAAACCCGTGTGCACTGCTGGTGGGAGTGTGAATTGGTGCGGCCACTAAGGAAAGCAGTATGGAGGCTCCCCAAAAAATTAAAAATAGGAGTGTCATATGATCCAGAAAAAGATTATGTGTGTGCCCATGGATGCATGAAGTGTGTAGACACAGGATGCGTGTGTGAGAGGGAGCCCGTGTGCCCGCACACGTGTGAGGCCGTGCAGTCAGCAGAGCATTCAGGATCCTCCCCAGCTGCACAGCGGCCCGGGCAGAGACGCCCCCGTCACCCGGGGAGGAAGGTGAAGCGCAGGGCAGCAAGGTCACTTGCCAGTGTTCCCCGGCCCGGGGACCACACTCAGGACCCAGGCTTTGCCACGGCTCCCTGCTGAGCTGCCTCCCAAGGAAAACTGGAGTCCAACCCCAAGCCAGCCCCCGGCGGCAAGACATACCAGGATGGTTGTCCCTGTGGCTGTGTGGTGCAGGTTAGACACATGAACTCTGGAGTTCGTGGTGGTCTGAGTTCAAATCCTGACTTGGTCATGGGCTAGCTGTGTGGCCTTCGGTACGTCACTTAACCTCTCTGTGCCTCAACGTCTCCACCTATAAATGGGGATAATAACTTTACCTCATAGGGTGGTTTTGAGGACTCGAAGGGTTAAGAGATGCAGAGCTCTTAGAACAGCACCTGGCATGTAACAAGCGCTGCATAAATCTTCCTTGTTAATATCACAGCAATGAGCTCCCGGGACAGGTGAATCCCAGGATTATAAAAATCCCAAAATGCATCAGATGCTGGAGTGACAGAACACCAAGAGCGGCCAGGCTGAGTCCCAGCGTGGTGGTGAACGGGGCAGAGGCAGGTGTGGTGAGGCACCTTGTCCCCAGGCCTGTCTGCTGCTCACCCCCTAAACCTCCGCCATCTGCCCCAGATCTCCTCTCCTCCACACATCGTCCGAAAGACGCTGGTTTGTCTGGGAAGGTGACTGAATTTCCAGGCAGAAAAAACAAGGCTCAGGCCAGGGCAGCTCTGGGGTGCAGGGTTCACGGGCGGGGGCTGTACGTGTTCCCCCAGCTCCCTTCCACCTCCTCAAGCCCCACGAGGAGTTTCCCAGCACGAAGGGTGTCTTGGTCTGCTCGGGCTGCCATGACAAAGCCCTACAAACCGAGCAGCTTAGACAACAGAAATGTATTGTCTCACAGTGCTGGGGACTGGAGTCTGAGATCCAGGCTGTGGCCTGGGTTGGGTGATGGGTGTCGGGGAGTGGCTGGGCAGGGAGGCCGAGGACAAGTTTGGGCACTAGTCCCCGGAGGAGGAGACAGATAGAGGCTTATGTAACCTCCACGCCCACAGCTGCCATCTTCCAGGCTGTGTCTCACACTGTCCCACGCCCCCAGACTTTGAACCCAAGGATTCCTGGAAGGGCCTTAGTGCTTTCCAGGCCTCTGACCCTTCCACCTCAGCCCAACAGAATTATTCTCACCCACCCAACTCTCCCAGACCTGCAGGCCTACGGGGGCCCAGCCCAGCAGGGACACCGAGCCAGAGTCCTTCATCAGTCATTTACTGGAGAAGCTACCTAGAACTTTTCCCTTCACCCTCTCTCATTCCTGTGTTTCAGGCCAGATGAGGTAGACTGCCCCCAAAACAGGACCCCCATCCTGCAATATGCACATGAGCCCTTGTTTTCAAATAATAATATCTCATATTTATTAAGCATTTATTAAGCACTTACTAAGTGCCAGTTACAGCTCTAAGCATTTCATTACCTGACTGTCTCATTTACTCCTCAAAATACCCATATGATGTAGGTAGCATTATAACCTCCATCTTACAGATGAGGAAACCGAGGTTCAGAGAGGCCCACTGGCTTGCCCTCAACCCCAGGCCTCAGCTCCAGGTCCAGTGCTCTGCTCACACAGCTGGCACTGGTCCCAGACAGATCCAGGAGGGTGTTCCTTCATGCTGCTGGCAGACTTGGGTGAGAGGATCCAGGGGAAGTTTGTCAGAGTTCTTTGGGAGCGGGAAGGATGGGCAGCTGGGCCTCCATCTGGGCTGGGGTATTCTGATCCTTCTGGTGCAGGAAGGGTCCCCCGTACCAGATCTGGGACCTGGAAAATTCTCAAAGCCCCCGCCTCGCCTCCCCTCTCTGCTGAGACGCCACGGCTCCTGAGCCCTGGCCAGCTGAGAAAGGTCTCTTCACCTTGGCAGCTGGAGCCTAGCGCGCCTGGGTCCTTCTGGCGCCCTGCCCAACATGGGGCCTGGGGGTCTCTGTTGAATTTCAGGGGCTGTCGGGGGGGGGCTCCTGGGGAGGGAGGGAGAAGCCTCATGGCCTCTGGCCACAGACAAAGAGGGCCTGAGGGAGAACACCGTGTGGTCAGGGCTCAGCCCGGTGCCACGACAGGGGGATGTCCCCAAAGGCCACCTAAGCCACCGTCAGGCACCTAGTCATCACTGGGGCCCAACCTCATGCCACAGCATGGTCCCACAGGGCCCGGGTTTCTCCTCCCAACTTCCTACACAGCCCCGGCCGGCCACCATAACCACCTGGGGCGCTGGCCACAGGCAGGGCGCTGGTCACCACAGCCCCGCTGGCTGCCTTAACCTCTCTGCCTCCCTGTGGGCAAAGCCCTAAACCTGGTGAGCTGACCGCTGGCATGTTTGCTGCAGTTGCTCTTAGCCCAGAAGGAAGGAGTAGCAGGGAGAACCAGGCTTTAAATCAACTGACTTGATACGTTATTTCTGGTTCCCTTTTATCTCCCCAGGGAAGGTGTGAGCTCGACCGAGTGAATTCAGAGAGGGCAGGCCCCTGTGCCTGTTAGGGTGACATTGGTGTCATGACTGGATGGGGTGGGGGGACAGGAAGAGCTGATGACAATCATGGTGTCTTATCACCCTCTTCTCGGGCCAGCCCATGGGAGCCCTCCACCTGTCTGATCTCCTGTACCTCTCTCTCCCTGGCACTATCACCCTGCACAGGTGATGTCACTGAGCTAGAGGGGTGAGGGGACGTGCCCAAGGTCACAGAGTCAGGAAGCAGGATTTTTTATCCTGCAACTTTAATGAATTGGTTTATCGTTCTAACAGCATTTTTGTGAGGGCTTTAGGGTTTTCTATATATATCATATAATCTGCAAATAGAGAGTTTTACTTCTTCCCTTCCAATTTAGACGCCCCAAACGGGGGGGAGGAGGGGGAGGGGGTCTGAACTCCAGTCTCTTTGAAGCCACGTTCTGCGCCCCTCCCCCAGGTCAGGCTTTCAGTGTGGCTCCCCATTTGGACCAGTCGGACTGGCAAGGTTGGCGCAAGCCCAGCAGGAACTTTTGTTGCAACAAAATGTACATCCTCAGAAATCAGGATGCTATGTTCAAAAGGCACCTGGGGAAATGATTCTGGAAAATCCTGTGCTTTGCGTTTCCTGGGCCATGCACGGTCCACCTCCATGAGGTCACAGAAGCAGGAGTTGAATGGTCTCTCACCCCCTCCAGGGAGAACCACCTCCTAGATGGCAATCAGGAGATGATTCTGTTCTTTGGGAAGCTGGAAGGGTCCCTTGGGAAGCCAGCTGGGGTTCATTTGTCTTCACACACTCCCCAGTCTGCTCAGCAAGGGCCTGGAACCCACGGCTGCTGTTGGGTGAGGGAGTTGTCACAGCTGTCCCCAGTCACTCCCCACCTCCCACCCCAGAAGGCCAGACATCCCAGGGGGTGCTGGTGCTGAGCAAGACCCATGATGATCTGCCTGAGACATAGGACAACATGACGTACTGAAAACCAGGAACAGCTGCAGCAGCTACTGCGCACCCCCGGCGTCACAGTCCTGGGACACACTCACTTCAGGTCCCTGAGCTGTGTGGCCTGTATCTTCCCAAGACCTGGGGGTTCATTCACTTGTTCATCCAACATCTATTTACTGCGCACCTGTCATATGCCACATGCCGTGCTACAACAGAGCCGAGGACAAGGCAGGCCTGGTTCCTGCCCTTGAGAAACATTACAGCTGAACATGGGGCTCATGGGGACTGTTCCTGTTGTTGCCACTGCGTGGTTTACCACTGCGCCCGCACAGCCTGGCACAGAGGCTGGCACAGGAGGGGCCCGATGCGTATGTGGTGAATGAATGAATGAGAGAACGAATGAATGAATGACCTGTGTGGGGCTGTGTCTCTGCTGTGACACAAGTGACAAAGTCAGACCCTCTGTTCCTATTTCTAAATGACTGGCATATCAATTTTGTCAGACATAAGTGAATCTTGCTTTTTTTCCTTTGGGACGTATGCTAACAAACAAAAAACACCACTATTATTAAGCATGTAAGGTATCCAACCACAAGGGTCCTTGGGTTCAGAGAAATTAAAGCATCCTTCCCAGCACCTTCATGATGCAGGTGGGAAATCAGGCTAGAGGGAAAAGCCAAGTCCTGAAATACAGTTTGGTCACCACTTTTGAGAAAACAGGAGGAAAAAAAAAATTCCAACTAAGAGAAAAACGCCACCTCTGCTTAAATTCTGGCAGGGGATAGGGAGACACTAAAGCAGTGAGCCTCATGGTTAGTAATTTAATAACACGTGAGGGCTGGGATGGAGAACGGCAGGGAAGTGCAGTGTGCGATGCGGTGGGTGCATCTGAGGGGCCCAGGGGTTCTGGGAAGGCCCTCTTGGAAGAAGAGACCCTCCAGCTGAGATGTGCAGCTGGAAGGGGTGAAGGTGGGGGACAAGAAGAGATCTGGGCGACCCCAAGTGAGAGAGGGAAGGCCGGGAAGAATTATGAATGGCTTGCAGGTACCTGGGAGGACAGCGGTGACAGTCCTGGAACAGTGGGGAGCGTACAGGTGAGTGAGGCAGGGCTGGAGACTGGAAGCTCTGTGCAGGGGCCTCTCTGCCCATGACCTTCATTCTCGGGGCCCCTCAGGTTTGAAAAAGCCTATTCCCCAAAGAGCCTATTCATTCGGAGTGGCCCTAGAGAGGCAGCATGGGCAAGACAGAAGCTGGAAACCTTCTAAATTTTCAAAAGAATGGGTCCTTCCAGAGAAACCACTTGCCCTGATGATTTAAGGGACCCCGCACTGCAGTCTACGCTTTTGTGGGAAAGAAACATTTCTATCTTGTTCAAGCTGTTGCTCTTCTGGGTCAGCTAAACTTAGAAGGTGATCTCAGCTGTAAATTTCATCATTCTGTTTGACAGAAGGCTTCCAGATTCTCTTCTCCTTCTGGACAAAGAATTTCTAACAAAACCGCTGATTCCCACAGGCTCTCTGACTTAAAATCACATGTTGAACAACAACAGAAAACCAAACAACCCGACTCAAAAATGGGCAAAGGAGTTGAATAGACATTTCTCCAAAGAAGATATACAAATGGCCTATAAGCACGTGAAAAGATGCTCAACATCACCAACCATCATCCGGGAAATGCAATCAAAACTACAATAAATAAGATAACATGTCACACCCATTAGGATGGCTATTACCAAAAAAAGCAGGAAATAAATGTTGGTGAGGATGTGGAGAAACTGGAACCTTTCTGCATTGCTGGTAGGAACATAAAATGGTGCAGCAGCTCCTACGGAAAACAGGACGGTTGGTCTTCAAAAGATTAAACATAGAATGACCATATGATCCAGCAATTCCTCTTCTAGGTTTATACCCAAAAGAACTGAAAGCAGGGGTTCAAACAGATATTTGTACACCCCTCAGAAAATTTAAGAAAACTGAAATCGTATCAAGCATCTTTTCTGACCAAAACGTTATGAGATTAGAAATCAATTACAAGAAAAAAAAAAATGGGGGCTTCCCTGGTGGCGCAGTCATGGAGAATCCGCCTGCCAACGCAGGGGACACGGGTTTGATCCCTGGTCTGGGAAGATCCCACATGCCGCGGAGCAACTAAGCCCGTGTGCCACAACTACTGAAGCCCGCGCATCTAGAGCCCGTGCTCCACAACAAGAGACGCCACCACAATGAGAAGCCCATGCACTGCAATGAAGCCCCCACTTGCCGCAACTAGAGAAAGCCCGTGTGCAGCAACAAAGACCCAACACAGCCAAAAATAAATAAATAAATAAATTTTAAAAAGAAAAAAAAAACTGTAAAAAATACAAACACATGGAGGCTAAATGGTGCACTGCTAAATAACCAAGAGATCACTGAAGAAATCAAAGAGGAAATTTAAAAACACATAGAAACAAATGACAACAAAAACACGACAACCCAAACCTATGGGGAGGCAGCAAAAGCAGTTCTAAGAGGGAAGTATATAGCAATTCAATCTCACCTCAAGAAAAATCTCAAATAAACAATCTAACCTTATACCTAAAACAACTAGAGAAAGAAGAACAAAGAAAACCCAAAGTTAGTACAAGGAAAGAAATCATAAAGATCAGAGCAGAAATAAATCAAATAGAAACAAAGGAAACAATAGCAAAAATCAATAAAACTAAAAGTTGGTTCTTTGAGAAGATAAAATTGATAAACCTTTAGCCAGACTCATCAAGAAAAGAAGGGAGAGGATTCAAATCAATAAAATTAGAAATGAAAAAGGAGAGGTTACAACTGACACTGCAGAAACACAAAGGATCTTAAGAGACAACTACAAGCAACTACATGCCAATAAAATGGACGACCTGGAAGAAATGGACAAATTCTTGGAAAGGTGCAACTTTCCAAGACTGAACCAGGAAGAATTAGAAAATATAAACAGACCAATCATAAGTAATGAAATTGAAACTGTAATTAAAAATCTTCTAACAAACAAAGTCCAAGACCAGATGGCTTCACAGGTGAATTCTATCAAACATTTAGAGAAGAGCTAACACCTATCTTTCTCAAACTCTTCCAAAAAATTGCCGAGGGAGGAACACTCCCAAACTCATTCTACGAGGCCACCATCACCCTGATACCAAAACCAGACAAAGAAATCACACAAAAAAAGAAAAGTACAAACCAATATTACTGACCAACATACATGCAAAAATCCTCAACAAAATACTAACAAACAGAATCCAACAACACATTAAAAGGATCATACACCATGATCAAGTGGGATTTATCCCAGGGATGCAAGGATTCTTCAATATAGGCAAATCAATCAATGTGATACACCATATTAACAAATTAAAGAATAAAAACCATATGATCATCTCAATAGATGCAGAAAAAACTTTTGACAAAATTCAACACCCATTTATGATAAAAACTCTCCAGAAAGTGGGCATAGAGGGAACCTACCTCAACGTAATAAAGGCCATATGTGACAAAACCCACAACAAACATCATTCTCAAGGGTAAAAAACTGAAAGCATTTCCTCTAAGATCAGGAACAAGACAAGGATGTCCACTCTCACCACTCTTATTCAACATAGTTTTGGAAGTCCTGACCACAGCAATCAGAGAAGAAAAAGAAATAAAAGGAACACAAATTGGAAAAGAAGAAGTAAAACTGTCACTGTTTGCAGATGACATGATACTATACATAAAGAATCCTAAAGATGCCACCAGAAAACTACTAGAGCTAATCAATGAATTTGGTAAAGTTGCAGGATACAAAATTAATGCACAGAAATCTCTTGCATTCCCATACACTAACAACGGAAGATCAGAAAGAGAAATTAAGGAAACAATCCCATTTACCATTGCAACAAAAGAATAAAATACCTAGAAATAAACCTGCCTAAGGAAGTAAAAGACCTGTACTCAGAAAACTATAAGAAACTGATGAAAGAAATCAAAGATGACACAGATAGAGAGATATACCATGTTCTTGGATTGGAAAAATCAATATTGTGAAAATGACTATACTTCCCAAACAAACCAATCTACGGATTCAGTGCAATCCCTATCAAATTACCAATGGCATTTTCCACAGAATTAGAAAAAAATTTTACAGTTTGTATGGAAACACAAAAGACCCCAAATAGCCAAAGCAATCTTGAGAAACCAAAACGGAGCTGGAGGCATCGGGGACCTTTACTTCAGACTATACTACAAAGCTACAGTAATCAAGACAGTATGGTACTGGCACAAAAACAGAAATATAGATCAATGGAACAGGATAGAAAGCCCAGAGATAAACCCACGCACCTATGGTCACCTAATCTATGACAAAGGAGGCAAGAATTTACAATGGAGAAAAGACAGCCTCTTCAATAAGTGGTACTGGAAAAAGTGGACTACATGTAAAAGAATGAAAATAGAACACTACCTGAACACCATACACAAAAATAAAACTCAAAATGGATTAAAGACCTAAATGTAAGACTGGACACTATAAAACTCTCAGAGGAAAACATAGGAAGAACACACTTTGACATAAATCACAGCAAGATCTTTTTGACCCCCCACCTAGAGTAATGAAAATAAAACCAAAAATAAACAAATGGGACCTAATGAAACTTAAAAGCTTTTGCACAGCAAAGGAAACCATAAACAAGATGAAAAGATAACCCTCAGAATGGGAGAAAATACTTGCAAATGAAGCAACTGACAAAGGATTAATCTCCAAAATATACAAATAGCTCATGCAGCTCAATGTCAAAAAACAAACAACCCAATCAAAAAATGGGTGGAAAACCTAAATAGACATTTCTCCAAAGAAGACATACAGATGGCCAAGTGGCACATGAAAAGATGCTCAGCATCACTAATTATTAGAGAAATGCAAATCAAAACTACAATGAGGATCATCTCACACCGGTCAGAACAGCCATCATCAAAAAATCTACAAACAATAAATGTTGGAGAGGGTGTGGAGAAAAGGGAACCCTCTTACACTGTTGGTGGGAATGTAAACTGGTACAGCCACTGTGGAGAACAGTATGGAGGTTCCTTAAAAAACTAAAAATAGAACTACCATATGACCAAGCAATCCCACTACTGGGCATATACCCTGAGAAAACTATAATTCAAAAAGACAGATGTACCCCAATGTTCATTGCAGCACTATTTACAATAGCCAGGTCACGGAAACAACCTAAATGTCCATCGACAGATGAATGGATAAAGATGTGGTACATATATGCAATGGAATATTACTCAGTCATAAAAAGGAATGAAATTGGGTCATCTGTAGAGATGTGGATGGACCTAGAGTCTGTCATACAGAGTGAAGTAAGTCAGAAAGAGAAAAATATCATATGTTAACACATATATGTGGGATCTAGAAAAATAGTACAGATGAACCTATTTCCAGGGCAGGAATAGAGACACAGATGTAGAGAACGGACGTGTGGACACAGGGCGGGGTTAGGGGAGGGTGGGATTAATTGGGAGATCAGACTGACATAAACACACTACCATGTGTAAAATAGAGAGCTAGTGGGAACCTGCAGTATAGCACAGGGAGCTCAGCTCAGTGCTCTGAGATGACCTAGCTGCGGGGATGGGGGGGCGGATGGGAGGGAGGTCCAAGAGGGAGGGGATATATGTATACATATAGCTGATTCACTTCATTGTACAGCAGAAACTAACACAACATTGTAAAGCAATTATACTCCAAAAAAAAAAAACAAACAACTGAAAGCAAGGATTCAAACAGATATTTGTACACCCATGTTCATAGCAGCATTATGTACAATAACAAAAGGTGGAATTGACCCAAAGGGCCATCGGCAGATGAATGGATAAACAAGATGCAGTAGATCCATACAAGGAAATTCTTTTTTTTTTTTAATAAATTTATTTTATTTATTTTTTTGTCTGCGTTGGGTCTTCGTTGCTGCGCCTGGGCTTTCTCTAGTTGTGGTGAGCGGGGGCTACTCTTCATTGTGGTGCACGGGCTTCTCACTGCAGTGGCTTCTCTTGTTGGGAGCACGGGCTCTAGGCGCGCGGGCTTCCGTAGTTGCGCCATGCAGGCTCTAGAGCGCAGGCTCAGTAGTTGTGGCGCACGGGCTTAGGTGCTCTGCGGCATGTGGGATCTTCCCGGACCAGGGATTGAACCCCTGTCTCCTGCATTGGCAGGCGGATTCTTAAGCACTGCGCCACCAGGAAAGCCCCGGAAATACTTTCCAGTCTTAAAAAGGAAGGAAATTCTGGCACTTTACAACATAAACCCTGAGGGCATTATGCTAAATGAAAGAAGCCAAATAAGAAACAAAAGACATACTGTATGATTCCACTTGTATGAGGTCCCTAGAGTAGTCACGTTCATAGACAAAGTAGAACGGTGGTTGCCAGAAGCTGGGAGGGGAAAATAGGGAGTTAGTGTTTAGTCTGTACTGAGCTCCAGTTTTGCAAGAAGAAAAAAATTCTGGGGATGGTTGCACAGCAACGTAAATGGACTTAGGGCCACTGAACCGCACATATAAAAGTGGTAAATTTTGTTATGTTTTATACCACTGAAAATAAATTTTTAAAAATTAATTTTAAAACTTACATGTGGAAGAGACTTTGTTTCTTCAGGTGCTAGAATCATGTGGCAAACCATGACCTGCTGCTGAAACCTGCCCAGACACGTACTTTGGATCAGAGGCATTTGAACTTGAAAGCCTCTGGAGGGGATGCGTGCTTGCCCGGTGGCCCTGAGCCCCCCACTCCCAGTCACCTTACTTGCCTGGCTACTGAAGGCGTTGGAGGCTGGAACCCCAGATGGAGCAAGGGAAGATTTTTAGGCGAGAGCGCGTAGTGTCTGTTATTTTTGCGAATGGCCTTTGCTGCGCAGGAGGCCTGCCTTGCGGGGACAGAGCTGCTGAAGTCAGGATGTGGAAGACAGTAACGCTCACCCAGTACCCCATGAGCCCCCTCCATGTCCCAACTCCTTGTGACTAGTTCTGGCCAACGAACCATGAGCACAAGTGACCTGTGTGTCATTTCTGGGCTGAAGCAACTGGTGATGTCCCCCACAGTGGAGCCTCCATTGGCCTGGGTCCCCGAAAGACGATGTCAAAACAGAGGCCCCATGTGACCCATAACAGACAGGTAGTATGAGCAAGTCAGCAAGAAACAGGCCTTTATGTCAAACCACTGGGATTTGGGGGTTAATTTGTTACTGTGGCATAACCTCGTTTATCCTGACTAATATATGTGCTGTGCTGGATGGGGAAAGGTTTTCTCAGCTTCACAAGCTCCAGGTGGGAGCCACGGACCACAGCCATAGTTCCACTGCTCTAAGCTAGAAACCTCAGAAAAAGCACATGCTTCCCCTGGGCTTAGGTTCCCCAGCTATTCCATTTGTATCCTAAAAATCAGGAATTTCATATTGTTCAACCTACGGGAGTATAAAGACAGGTGCTGCTTACTAATCCAGGAGGGCAGATCTGGGCTCTCGGCCAACCTTGCCTCTGACTCCAACCCTCCTGGCCCTGTTTCCCCATGTGTCCCTGACGGGGTTCTAGATCACCCGTGGCTTCTAGGGCTGGGCTAGAGATGGGAGTGAAGGAGCCACCTGGCCCAGGGACTTCAAGAGAGTCCCTCCATCACTGGACCCGTGTCAGGGCCCAAGAATAAGGGGAGAGCTCACTCATTCCCCTCTGTCACAGCTTCAGCCTCATCCACAGCGAACAGCCTGAGACCCCAAGCCCCTTGCTGAGATGGATTTTTAACGCTGACCTTGGCCTCAGCCTACTTTGGGGAGCCTCACTCCCACCTGTCTGGTGGGGAGGCCGCCTACCCAGAGTTAGAAGCTGCACAAAGAGCCACACTCAGGGCGCTGGATCCACCCCGCCCAGCACAGGTTGTCAGAGGTGTCCTGCAAGTGAGGGGGGGCAGGCCGAGGCCAGGGCACTTCCAGGGCTCTGAGGGCATCAGCAGGACAGACCCGGCACATGTGGGAATCTGGAGCTGCAGGGAGTGCTGAGCTTTATTTACAAACGTGTCACAGAGTCCCCCCTTCCCAACCCCAGGGTCTCCTCTGTCCCCAGGAAGGAGACAGGCCTGAGGCCACCCACCGGCCCAGCCTAGGAAGGTGGGGCCTGAGTCCACCGCCAGCTGAGGCTGGGCAAAGCTCCCCTCTCGTGGGCGCCCCCGCCGGAGGGG
The DNA here is from genome assembly GCF_028021215.1 of Eschrichtius robustus. Lineage (NCBI taxonomy): Eukaryota > Metazoa > Chordata > Mammalia > Artiodactyla > Eschrichtiidae > Eschrichtius > Eschrichtius robustus. The sequence continues at coordinate 9,540,729 of NC_090826.1, read as the reverse complement.
AGAGGCGGAAACGACGGTAGGGGCGCTGTCCACCTCCCAGTGGCCAGTCCTCAGGGCTTCGGCCGGGGGGCGTGGGGCTGGGGCACGGAGAGTTCTGACCAGATCGGGGTGGGGGCTGGGACCCGCGTTGGCACGGCCTGGAGAGTGAAGGGAAGGGTGTCAGGGGGGCCTCTTTGGGGGCAGCCTCATCCCCTTCTGGATCTCAGAGTCGGGGTCACCTTCCAGGGTGGGGTGGGGTAGCCAGCGGGGAGCAGTGATGCCTGGAGAGGTGCCGTGGGTCAGGGCCAGGGCTAGGGCCAGGGAACCCCACAGAGAGACGTTTCCAGGCTCTGCACTCCTACCCCAATCCTGCGCCCCAGGACCCTGCGGTCCCCAGGCTGCTCCAAGGCATCTGTCTCTCCCAGGGCACCCTGGACCGTACCCGGTGAGAAAGGCTGGCGGCTGACAGCTTCCGACGTTGGGCCTCAGAAGAGACACTGGACCAGAGGTCCAGGCTCTTGGGGGCTGAGCTTTTCTCAGACTTCGGAGGAAGAATGTCCCAGCCCAGCAGGCAGTGCTGTGGAGAGCAAAGGGTTAACGTGCCTGGCCTGGAGCGGGGCTCCCCGCTGACTGGGCACACCCCAGGGAGGGGCTGTACCTCTCCTCTTGGACTGGCAGCATCCTCTAGGACAGGGCTGTGTCCCCCATGAGGGTGAAGGGGCCCCCCAATCACAGTGTCCCCCATGGACTGAGGCTCCCCGAGGGCAGGGGTCTTATCCACCACTGTTACCCCAGGCCTCCCTTTCCTAACCCTGCTGACCCAGGCCTTGGGCCCCGACCACAGATGGGTGGAGGGAAGGCCGTGGATGCTGATGGAGCACGTCCTGTGTGCCAGGTTCTGCCCCAAGCCCCTGACGGGTATTGACTCACTGACCTGCCCCTTGCCCACCCCATGAGCCTGAGGACAGTATGTTGTACCCATTTTACAGATGAGCAAACTGACTTTCCTCGGTACCCCTTCTCCTCCCCGCAACCCCAGCACCCCCGGCCTCAACTGGGAATGAGTGGGGTCCCCAGTGACCCCTGTCCTACCCAGGAGACACAAAGGACCTGGGTTCAAATCCCGGCTCTTCCATCCGGCTGACCTTGGACAAGTCACTTCCCCTCTGCCTCAGTCTCCTCATCTGTAAAGTGGGATAACAGTAGGACCTGCACTCTCGGTTGCTGTGGCTCCACGAGATAATTGCCCTAAGGACTGTGCATGTGGCCACAAGAGCGCAAGAAATGGGGCCTGTGTGCACTAAGCCAACGCACTGCACGGGCAGACAGTCCTCCTGGAAGCCAGGGGCTGGGTGGGGAGCCCAGCCTCCCTCAGGGAACAAGCACGGCACACGTGACATGAGTGGCCCAGCCCAAACTCCAGAGACTTGGGTCCTTGAGCCCAGCCTCGCTGTGTGGCCTTGGGACAGTCCCTGGCCCTCTGGGCCTCAGGACACGTCCAGAGACCTGGGCCAGACAGGGGGCAGCCCCAAGGCCATCCTCACCCGGGGCAGCGCCAGCGTGTCGGAGGCGTCGAAGCTCTTCCGCCGGTGGATGCGGTACTGGTGCGGGGGGTCCAGGACAGACAGCGGGATGCTCACCCTGGGCGGGGATGACAGTGGGGGTATTGCTGCAGGCGCCTCCAGGCTGCTGTGGCCCATCCTGCCCTCCCTCAAAACCACAGGCCCCAGGCTCTGCTCTCGTCCTCAGCTGCGGCTGCCCCTACAGCTCCCCCCGGTGTCCTGCCTGCTCTGGCCACTCACCTGACCTGCGCTGGCTCTGCCAGGGTCTCTGGACCCCGCTGGTCCCGTGGTGTCCGGCACAGGCGGCAGGGGGTGCCGGGATCCGAAGGCACCAGAAACAGGCGCCGGTTGACACGGTAACAATACACACCTGTGAGACCCGTGAGAAGCAGAAGCCCCCCTCAGCCAGGGAACCTAGGTCCCTGGACCCCAACCACACAGGCCCACCCACGTGTACACAGACAAGAGCATGCACACGCACACGTGCTCACATGCAACAACACTGAGCACCGCCTTCTACTCAAGCGTGACACACGCGTGCACATGCTGGCAACTTCACATGTGCAAATGTCATCCGTGCAAACACAAAGCACGGCTTCATACAGTCATATCTGTGGACACACATGAACGTACCTACACTTGTAATCACACACACAGGGTGCACACACACGTACATCCATAGGAACATGCCTCACACACATATGTACACACATGTATACACTGTATGCTGCTCGTGCAAACCCACAGCAAAGATTTGGGTGCTCACGTGACTGAGCTGGCACCGCCCCCCCACTGCCCACCCAGACGACCCCTGTGCAGAGAGGAGGGGGAGGGAGTGGGGACACATGGGAAAATGAGGCAGCTGGGAGGAAACGGAAGGCACGGGCGAGGGCCGAGGTGGGTAGCACAGGGCTGGCCCTGTTCCCCACGAGGCCAGGCCTCAGCTCACCCCAGGCTCGCGGCCCTCTGCCTGGACCCCAGGCCTCCCTCCCCCCATCCTCAACACCTCAGCTGCCTCCCCAGGCCCCCAGGCCTTAGCTGGGCTACGGGGCGGCCGCCGAGCGCTTACACTCACATTCGTGGTCCCCCTCCACAGCACCACTCTCCTGCAGGCCTAGGAACTGGGATCTGTGAGGGCGAGAGGGTGAGCAGGCCAGGGTGACACAGCCCCTGAGCCAGCCGCCCCGCCCACCCTGCGCCTGCCCCTGCTCACTCGGGGTCACTGCAAATACACTCCTCCTTGTTGGCTTCCCGGAACTTCTGCAGCTTCGAGAAGAAGGCCTCGGGCTTGCTGGTGACGGGAGAGCTGTTGTCCAGAGACCCTGGAGTGGGCAACACATAAAGGAGCTGCTGTGTGGCCAAGACTCAGGGGACGCTCGGCACTGGCACCCCAGGCCACCTGCTTTGACCCCACCATGCCTCGTACAGACCTGGAGGGGACCCTCCACTCAGGTGACTGTTGGTTTTGTCTCGTGTCTGTCTACCCTCATGCATATCCAATCGTCCACGCAAAAAATATTTATAGAGCCCCTACTATGGGCCAGACGCTGTTTTACGTGCTGGGGAAAGAACAGCGATCTGGACAAAGCCCCTGCCCTCGTGAGGCTTACATTCTAATGTGGCAACAGACGAACTAGTCACCAAAGAAACCTGTAATACAACATTGACAGGTGACACCTGCCAGGAAATAAAAGAGAGTCAGGAGGGACTTCCCTGGTGGTCGAGTGGTTGACAATCTGCCTTCCAACGCAAGGGACGCGGGTTTGATCCCTGGTCAGGGAACTAAGATCCCACATGTCACGGGGCAACTAAGCCCACGTGCCGCAACTACTGAACCTGCACTCCACAACTAGAGAGAGAGAAGTCTGTACGCCACAATGAAGAGCCCACGTGCCAAAACTAAGACCTGACACAGCCCAAAATAATAAATAAATAAATAAAAGAGAGTCAGAAAACTGAACTTGGTAGGGCAGGGGAGCCAGAGGAAGTTTCCCTGAGGAGGTGACACCTGAGCAGAGACCTGATGAAGGGAGGGAGGGAGCCGTGGGGACATCCCAGGCAGACAGAAGAGCAAATGCAAAGGCCCTGGGGCAGGTGTGGTTGGTACATTTGAGGAACACCCAGGAGGTAAAATAGGTGTAGGGGTGAGGGTGGAGGGGATGAGGCTGGGAAGCCAGCGGTGGGTTTGGGGACAAGGAGTGACGCAATCAGATCAGCCATGTACTTTTACAGGACCCCCCTTCTGGCTGCTGCAAGGTGAGGGGAAGCAGGGGCACCAGTTAGGAGGCTACTGAAGGCATCCTGGTGGAGACAAACAGTAAAATTCTAGAAATATGTGGAAGGCAGGATTACCAGGATGCACAGTGTGTGAAAAGGAGAGGAAAAACTCAAGGCTGATCTCAAGATCATGGCCATTAGCTCCATAAATGCAGTTGCCACTAACAGAGACAGAACAGACTGCAGGAGGACCAGGTGGGGCGGAAATCAGGACCTTGATTTTGGACCTGAGATTAGTCTAACACACCTAATGAGCTCTGCAGAGAGGAAAGCCAGATATACAAGTCTGGAATTCAGAGGAGCAGCATGGGTAGAGATAAAGTCAGGGAGAAGAGAGCATGGAGAGCCTCGGCACTGAGGGGGGCACCTCTGGAATTTGGAACAAGGAAGTGGATCCAGCAGAGACTGGACAGAGCAGCCAGGGAGGTGGGGAAGAGCCAGCGGGGGTGCCCAGGCCTGGAAGTCAGAAGAAGAAAGAGCTTCAGGGAGGATGGAGTGGCCGCTGTGTCCACGCTACCCAGGGGCCAAGAAAGCTCTGCACTGAGCACTGAGCCGGGAGCTGGCAACGCAGAGGTCACTGCTGACCTGGCCGAAGACAGCGTCGGAGGGTGTCAGGGGCTGAAGCCCAGTTTAAGAAAAAGTCGGGGAGAGAAACAGGAGACAGCGAGTCTAGATGGCCCTTTTGAGGAGTTTTGTTATAAAGAAAAGCAGAGAACACAGGCAGTAACTAGAAGCAAAGGCAGGATATAAAGGGAGCGATGCTTCCTCAGGATGGGAAATCACAGACTGCAGCTTTACCCCGACCAGATGTGAAACTTTGCTAAGTTTTTCAGTCTCTTGATGCCTCAGCCTTCTCATCTGCCAGTGGGGACAGTAACAGCATCCACCTAATCAGATTATTGTGAGGAGTCAAGGAGTGAATGGGAGCGAAGCAGAGGAAAGCTCTTGGGACAGGGCCCGGCACACAATAAGCACTCACTGAAATCAACTGTCATTAATATTCCCTGGCGTTCGTAGGCTGACGGGGCAGAGTGATGGTGGAGGAAGGAGAGGAGAGAATCACAGGGAAAAAACCCTCTGGGAGGGACTTCCCTGGTGGCGCAGCGGTTAAGAATCCGCCTGTCAATGCAGGGGACACGGTTTCGAGCCCTGGTCCGGGAACATCGCACATGCCACAGAACAACTAAGCCATGCGCCACAACCACTGAGTCCGCATGTTGCAACTACTGAAGCCCACGCGCCTAGAGCCCGCACTCCGCAACAAGAGAAGCCACCGCAGTGAGAAGTCCGCGCACCGCAACGAAGAGTAGCCCCCGCTCGCCGCAACTAGAGAGAGCCCGTGCGCAGCAACGAAGACCCAACGCGGCCAAAAATAAATGAATTAATTAATTTTAAAAAAAACCCCTCTGGGAGCCAAGAAGGGATGGGGCTCGAGCACACAAATGCAGGGACAGGACGGGGGCTCGGAAAGGGGGGAGAGAGGTGCGCGTGCACACACACACACACACACACACACACACACACACACACACACACAGGGCAGGCAGGGGGCAGCCGCCTCTGCTTTCCTAGAGACAGGAAGCAAAGCAGTGAGCTGGCAGTCAGGGAAGTCCTTGGGATGGGGCCTGTGTCCCCACCACCGCAGGGTCTCAGCAGCCCCACGGAGCACCTGCCTTGGGGCAGCAACTCAACTTCTCTGTACACCAGCTTCCTCCTTTGTGAAAGTGAGGCTCCGACAGCACCAACCTCCTAGGGCCGCCCACTCACTCACTCAGCCAGCGTTGGCTGAGGGCCTACTACGTGCCAGGCACCGTTCTAGGCTCAGACTCGGGGAGCACAGCAACAAAGAGACGGCCAGGCCCCTGCTCCAACAGAGCTTACAGTCCACCGGAGGAGTCAGACAAGAAACAAGCAAACAAGATGACTTCTGAGAATGAATGAATGATACGAGGAACATACAAACGGCTGATGCAATAGACAAGGATGCAGGCGTGGTGGCCCTACAACGTTGTGCTCGTGGAAGGCCTACCATTTGAGGTGAACACTCAGTGACGAAAAGGAACCAGCAGGTGTGAACCTGGGGAAGTGCATTCAAAGCAAAGGGCACAGCAAGTGCAAAGGCCCCGAGGTGGCCATGAGCGTGGCAGGTTCAAGGACCAGCAAGGAGGCCGGCATGAGGAGTCAGAAGGTAGATGGTTAGAGGTCATGTCACAGGGCCAAGCAGAAGCCAGATCACACCTCAAAACTCTAGATAAGGATTTTAGATTTTACTCTAAGTGCTAAGTACTCTGAGTGACATGATCTGATTCCGTGTTTAAAAATTCGTCCTGGGGGCTTCCCTGGTGGCGCAGTGGTTGAGAATCTGCCTGCCAATGCAGGGGACACGGGTTCGAGCCCTGGTCTGGGAAGATCCCACATGCCGCGGAGCAACTGGGCCCGTGAGACACAATTACTGAGCCTGAGCGTCTGGAGCCTGTGCTCCGCAACAAGAGAGGCCGCGATAGTGAGAGGCCCGTGCACCGCGATGAAGAGTGGCCCCCGCTTGCCACAACTAGAGAAAGCCCTCGCACAGAAACGAAGACCCAACACAGCCGTAAATAAATAAAAAATTTATAAAAAAAAAAAAAAAATTCGTTCTGGCTGCTGTGCCGAAAATGGATGATAATGGGGGTGAAAGGGGCCAGAGGGAGACCAGCCAGGAAGCCACTGAGGTTGCTGGGGGAGTGGGGGGATGGGCAGTAAAACATAAAGAGATGACACGCATACAGAGTTTCACAGGGGCCTGGCACACAATAAATGCCAAAAAAATATGGCAGCTCTGATTCATTCATTCATTCAACAAACACTCGGTGAGCACCGTCTCTGTGCCTGTCACTGTGCCAAGGGCCGAGACAGGAGACGCGGTACCAAAGGTGCTCACCGAGGGGGGCGGAACAGTCGGAGAAAGAGCAGCAGCGCCCGCCGGGGGCGCAGGCAGGTGCATAAGCAAGCTGGGGCCTCCACCCGCGCCCCCGGGCAGGGGGGGCTGGCCACACCTGCAATCCAGTCGTAGCCCAGGCACGGTCTGAGGCGCCAGCTCTTCTCAGGCACGGGAGACTCCTTGTTGGTCACTCTCGGCTGAGGAGGGAGGCAAAGAGGGGCAAGGGCTAGGCCAGCAGGCCTGGCCCAAAGGAGGTCCCACCTTGCAGGGAGGAAAGGGGCTGTGTCTTAACTCATACCCTGACATGGGCCCCAGGGCTCAGCCGAGGGCTTGGGGGCTGGAGGACAAGGGTTTGGCCCCCACCCCCCTCCATGTGTGACTTTGAACAAGTCTGTCCTCTGAACCCCCGTCTTCCCATCTGCATAATGCGGCTGGTCACCTTCTTCCCAAAGTGCTGTCTGAGAAACTAATGGCCACAACTTATCAAGCACTTAGGCTGAGCTGGACTTGACTCACGGTACCTCCCAGGAGCCTCACCCTGGAAGGGAGGTTGCCCATGAGTGCATCTGTCGGGGGGAAACTGAGGCTCAAGGAAGCGCCCATCAGTGCATGCTCCGCTCCCCCGCATTACCTCGGACAGCTTGCTCCGCTGAGCCAGGATGGACTTCAGGGCCTGTGCCTCCTGGGTGTCTAGACTGTCCAGCTCTGCTGAAAGCTCTGGGTCGCTCAAGCCTGAGGTGGCCAGCAAGGGAGCCGAGTGGGGCCTCAGTGGGCCCGGGGACTCCTGGTGGAGGCACTTGGCAGGTGGGAGAGAGACCACCCCGGAGCTGGCCCCGTCCCTATCACAGGGGTCACCTTGGTGGGCATCCTGTGGGCAGGAGGCTCTCGAGGCCACTGAGGATGCCTCTTGGGATGACGGCATCTCTGAGTCGTAGCTGCTGCTGGAGTCCAGGCTTGACTGGAACAGAGAGGCCAGGTCACCCAGCCATCTACCCAGCTGGCCTGCACTAGGCATGAAGGTCTGGTCCTCATCCTTGCTCCAGCCTCTGCATGTCCCAGGCCAGTCCCTTCCCACGCTGGGCCTCACTCGGGTTTCTCATCATCAGTAAAATGGGCATGCTGCACGAGAGGACCCGGAAGCCCTGGATTCTGGCCTGAGGGTTAGGCAGCCCCTCCCTCACTCCCGGGACTTGGCCGAGGCGCTCACCTCTGAGGCTGCCTTGGCCACGGACCGCCGCACGGCATCCTGTCCGACCCACAGCTGCCTCAGGAGCTCCAGGTTGAGCTGCCGCAGCTGTGCCAGATCTCTGGTCTCCACCATCCCAGGCGTATCCGCTGGCTTCCCACGACAGGTGTCACCGACTCCCGGGCCACAGAGTGCCCTCACGGCCGGGTTCTCCTACCTGAAGCCAAGACAGACAGCATGACATAGCGCTGAGGAGGCCGCCCTGCGGAGCCAGAGGCCGGGGTTCAAATCCCCACTTTGATACTCCCTAACTGTGCAGCCTCAGACAAGTTATTTAACCTCTCTGTGCCTCAGTTTCCTCATCTGCCAAACAGATGATAACAGCATTGACCTCATAAGACTGTTGTAAGGATTAAAGGAGATAATGTATATTAAATGTTAGTACAGTGCCTGGCACACACAGTAAGCACTCAATAAATGCCTATTACTATTACACTGGCCACAGTGTTTCCTAACATGTCAAAAGAGATCAATCCCTCTTTAACAACCTTAACTATGAAATTACTAGATTAATTTGTAGAAGACAACTGGGGCAGGTCCACAGATGTAAAGCATTATAACTTTCAAATTCAACACAAATCAGATTTCTGAAGGGACTCTTCCCTCTCTCCTGACCTCCCTCCTTCTTCCCTTTCTTTTTTACAAATGAAGAAACCAAAGTTCAGAGAAGTTAAGCTACTAGACCCAAGTCACACAGCTTGTAGGTGGCGCCAAAGCCAGGATTTGAACCAAAATCGGGCTCCGGGGTACATGGTTATGCCAGCCTTTCCCTAAACAGTGTGGAGGGGGGCCTGGGAAGCTGCCTCCTCCTTCTCCCAGCCTTTGGCCCCCCAGGGATCCAGGCTCAGGGACACACTGATGCCTCTGGAAGGGATTTCTGCAGACTAGGGGAAGAGGCTTCCTCTTGCCTCAGAGTCCCAAGCCCAGATGCCTCCAACCAGAAACTGAGTCTCCCCCAGTACACACGATCCCTTTCTAACACTGCGTCGAGACAGACACCCTACTCTCAGAACCCCTGCCCTGCCCCCAGCCCTCCCACCCACACGCCTCACCTGTGGACCGCCCACACCCGGGGCGCCTCCTCAGGGCCCGGTTGCAGGGGCTAAAGCAGAGAGAAGCCAGGCTACCCTGGAGCCGTCCCCACATATACCCATGCAGGGAAGGCGGGGCAGCGGAGATGCAAGTACAGACGACTGTGGGGGTGGGGGGGGGTGGGGCAGACAAGCGGGGTAAAAAGCCTCATCCGCAGGACAGGAACTCCCGGACCCCGTCCTTATCTGACTCTGGGCCAGACCTATAGTCCGAGGATCTCCGTTTCCGCACGGTGTTAAAGAGAACACCTCCGACTCCGGCGGCGCTCTGGAAAGCTAAAGCTGCACCAAGGTAACGGGAAGGCGACGTTCAAAAGAGAAACTGGGGCAGCAAGAGTACCAGCTGCGGTGCCGCGGAACAAAGGGGCGGGACCCCCGGGATAGGGAGACTCAGCCTCCCTCTTCTTTCCCTTCGCGGGCCCCGGACCTCCGTGGGGGTGTACGTGGGGCAACCCGTCCAGCCCTTCCTCACCATCCCCGGCCCCGCCACTCCCTCACTCACCGCCAGGAAGCCCTGGAACCGCGCAGCCCACTGCCACCTGCGATGCTGGGAGTTCCGCCCAGCCCGCCCTACGCTACGGCGGCCGGGGGCGGGGCCTGATCCGGGAGCTCTGATTGGTCAGATGTGGGGCGGAGCCGGGACGCTCTTGCGAGCTTTACTTCGCCTTCAGAAGCTGCCGTTTCAACATTGAGGCGGGGATAACGACGGCGCTCAACATCTGATTGGTCAACTTCCCAGGTCTAGCGGTCGATAGTCGGAATGGGGCGGGCCCCCAGAAGACGGGCTCCGATTGGTCAGGACAAGGCCGCGGGCTATTTCGCGTTTGGCGACGGCAGTGTCAGAGTCTGGAGCTGATGCTCCCGCAAAGCCAAGGGAGGCAGCTGTGGGTAGGCGGCGGCCAGTGACCCATGCTTTCATACTTTCTTTCGAGTACTTATGCCTATTTTGTGCCAAGAGGCACTGTACTAAGCACTGGGAGGCAGGAAAGAATTAAGAAGGGTCCCTTCCTGGAGGAGGGGGAGAGAGGCAGCGGGTAAGATATGAACACAGGTAGCTGTGACCCAGTCTGTAAAATATGGGCAAGTTTATATGGAGTGCCTACTTTGCGCCATGTATTTTCCATATGCCAATGCATGCCAGCCTCATAAGTGTGCTTTAAGATGAATATTATTGTCCCGTTTTACAGACAAAGCAAAAAACGAGGTCATGAGAGATGAAGTGACTTGACCAGAACCTTTTAGAGGCAGTCAGTATAATTCCCAAATTAACAGACGAAAGGAAAGAAAGAAAAGCCATCTCAATAGATACAGAAAAATCCACCAAGCACTGTCCCTTTTTCTTAGTAGTTGCAATTGGAATGCCACAATCTTTTAACTTGAAGAGATGTTCCGGCATTTGACAAAATCCAACACTCATTTCTGATTTTTAAAAAAATCTTCCAGCTTCATACAACTCAATAGCAAAAGAGACCCCAAACAATCCAACTTAAAAATGGGCAGAGGATCTGAATAGACATTTTCCCAAAGAAGACAGATGGCCAATAGGTACATGAAAAAATGCTCAATATCAATAATTATCAGGGAAATGCAAATCAAACCCACAATGAGTTATCACCTCACATGTGTTAGAATGACTATTACTAAAAAGGCAAGAAATAACAAGTGTTGGCAAGGATGTGGAGAAAAGGGAACATTTGTGCACTGTTGATGAGAATGTAAATCAGTGCAACCACTATGGAAAAGAGTATGGAGGTTTGAAATTTCCTCAGAATTTAAAAATAGAACTACCTTATTATCCAGCAATTCCACTTTTGGGTATTTATCTGAAGAAAGTAAAAACACTGATTTGAAAAGCTAGATGCACCCCCATATTCATTGCAGCATTATTTATAATAGCCAAGATATGGAAACAACCTAAGTGTCCAGCAATGGATGAATGGATACAGAAAGTGTGGTATTATCTATAATGGACTATTATTCAGCCATAAAAAAGGGGAGATCTTGCCATTTTCAATAACACGGATGGAACTTGCAGGCATTATGCTAAGTGAAATAAGTCAGATAGAGAAAGACAAATACTATATTTCTCTCTTATATGTGGAATCTAAAAAAACAAAACAAAAGCAAAAAGCAAGCTCATAGATACAGAAAACAGATTGGTGGCTGCAAGAGGCAGGGAGTAGAAGAAATGGGTGAAGTGGGGTTTTTTTTAGTTTAACTAAATTAATAAAAATCTTTAAAAATAAAAATCTTGGGGCTTCCCTGGTGGCACAGTGGTTAAGAGTCCACCAGCCAATGCAGGGGACACAGGTTCGAGCCCTGGTCCGGGGGGAATCCCACATGCCTTGGAGCAACTGAGTCCATGCGCCACAACTACTGAGCCTGCGGTCTAGAGCCCACGAGCCACAACTACTGAGCCCATGTGCCACAACTACTGAAGCCCACGCACCTAGAGCCCGTGCTCTGCAACAAGAGAAGTCACTGCAACAAGAAACCCACGCACCGCAACGAAGAGTGGCCCCCGCTCACCACAACTAGAGAAAGCCTGCACACAGCAACGAAGACCCAATGCAGCCAAAAATAAATAAAATAAATAAATTTATAAAAAATTAAAATTAAAAAAAAATCTTCCAGCAAACTAGGACTGGAAGGGAACTTTCTCATCTTGATAAAAGGCATCTATGAAACACCTACATTTAACAGCATATTTCATAATAAAAGACTGAATGCTTTCTCCCTTTAATTAGGAAAAGGTAAGGATGTCTGCTATCACCAGTTCAATTCAATATTACACTAGAGTTCTAGCCAGTGCAATACGAAAAATCAAAGGCATCTGGAACGGAGAGGAAGAAGTAAAACTCTCTTTATTCACAGACAGCATGATAACAGAAAATCTCATGGACTCTACAAAAAAGCTACTAGAATCGTTAATGGGTTTTGCAGTTGCAAGATACAAGATCAATATACAAAAATCAGTCGTATTTCTATATATTAGCAATAAACAATCAGAAACTGAAATTTTTTAAAAACCATTTAAAATAAATCAAGAAATATAAAAATTAAATACTTAAGGATAAATCTGACCCAAAAAATACAAAACCTATACATTAAAGTTATAAAACAGTGTTGAAAGAAATTAAAGGAGATTAAATAATTGGAGAGATATACTGTGTTCATGGCTAGAAAAACTCAAATTTTTAAGATATCTATTCTCCCCAAATTGACCTAGAGACTCAATACAATCCCAAATAAAATCCCAGTAAGTTTCTTTGTATAAACTGACAAACAATTTCTAAAATTCATATGAAAATGCAAAGGACTTAGAGAGCCAAAACAATTTTGAAAACAAAGAACAAATTCAGATGACCTATGCTACCTGCTTTAAGATTTATTATAAAGCTACAGTAATCAAGAGAGTGTAGTATTGGCACCAAGGTAGACAAATAAATGAATGGAATAGAATAGAAAGTCCAGAAATTGTCTCACACATACATGATCAATTAATTTTTGACAAAGATGCAGAGGCAACTCAGTGGAGAAAGGACAGCCTTTTCAGCAAATGGTACAAGAACAACTGGATGTTCATATGCTGAAGACACACACACCACAAAACAAAACAAAATTTTTAAAACCCTCTGTCTGTACCATATCTGTACCATATGTAAAAATTAACTCAAAATGTATCATAGACCTAATTGTAAAACCTAAAACTATAAAACTTCTAGAAGGAAACCGAGAATAAAATCTTTGTGACCTTGCATTAAGCAGAAATTTCTTAGATACGACACCAAAAGTACAATCTCTAAAAGAAGAACGGATAAATTGGACTTTGTCAAAATTAATAACTTCTGCTCTTTGAAAGGCATTGTTAAGAGAGTGGAAATACAAGCCACAATATTGGAGAAAATAATTGCAGATCACATGTCTAATAAAGAATTTGTATCCAGATTATATAAATAACTCTCTCAACTCATAAGAAAACAACCCAATTTTTTTTATTGAAGTGTAGTTTGTTTATAATATTGTGTTATTTTCAGGTGTATAGCAAAGTGATTTAGTTAAATATACATATTTTTCATATTATTTTCCATTATAGGTTATTACAAGATATTGACTATAGTTCCCTATACAGTAAATCCTTGTTGTTTATCTATTTTATATATAGTAGTGTATATCTGTAAATCCCATACTCCTAATTTATCCCTCCCCCGAACCATAAGTTTGTTTTCTATGTCTCTGAGTCTGCTTCTGTTTTGTAAATAAGTCCATTTGTATTATTTTTTAGATTCCACATATAATGTTTGTCTTTCTCTGTCTGCCTTACTTCACTTAGTATGATATTCTCTAGATCCATCCATGTTGCTGCAAATGGCAATATTTCATTCTTTTTATGGCTGAGTAATATTCCATTGTATATATATATATATATATATATATACCTCACATATTCTTTATCCACTCATCCGGTTTTTTGTTTGTTTGTTTGTTTTAAGGTTAAAAAACCCAAAACTTTTATTTAGAAAGGATGAAATGATTGTATGCTAATTTGAACAGCTAGGTTGTATAAGAAAGTTCCTTTTTTTCTTTTTTTTTTTCTTGGCTGCGCCTCACGGCTTGTGGGATCCTAGTTCCCTGACCAGGGATTGAACCCAGGCCTCAGCTGTGAAAGCACAGAGTCCTAACCACTGGACCACCAGGGAATTCCCAAGAAAATTCCATTTTTGATATCTTCCAAGAATTGGATTCCATTATGTGTGCTTTGTTCTTTCTTCAGTCAGGCTGGAGTTGAGCAGAAATATGGCTTACTCCTTTCCCCTCAAATCATTCTCAGGCTCCAGACAAGGAGCTGGACCTTTGCGTGAACAAGCAGGTAACTGGCAATGGTACCTTTTAACTCGGGAGGCTTTCCAGGAGTATACAGGAACAAGGAACAAGCTGCTCCTGAATGAGAAGATCATGTAATTAGCAAAGCATCTAAAATAGCCAAAACTATTCTCGCTACGAATAGCCAAGAAAAGCTAAGCAAATGCTATCCACAGACATCTGCTGTATCTTAGACAGTTCCTTATGGAACAAGTGCTCATCCTCTCTCCCAGTTAGCTCCAGTGGGTTCACCATTACAGGCTCTGGGGCTAGAACAGGGGTAAGACAGGATGCTTGCTTTCCTCATTGGCATCCATTCATCCGTTGATGGATACTTAGGCTGCTTCCATGTCTTGGCTAACGAACAACCCAATTTTTAAAATGATTAAAAGAATTGAACACCAGAGAAGAGATACACACAGATGGTGAATAAGCACAGAAAAGATGCCCCACATCACAGAACTCTCCTATTGAGGCTGGTCAGAGACTCAGCTCAGCATCCTTACCCACCATTAATACACCTAGCACCAGCTTTTATCCCAATCTGGCTTTCTAGAGTCTTCTCTTGCTCTAGGCTCCATTTGCTAGGCAAATGTAAGATAAAACCAGAATGAGACACCACCGCATAACTATTTCTATGTCTAAAATGATGGCATGTAAAATCAAAGACTCACTATACCAGCGTTGGCGAGGACAGGGAAAAACTGGAACCCACGTGCTCTGCTGGTGGGAATGTAAAATGGTACAATCACTTCAGAAAACAGTTTGACGGTATCTTAAAAAGTTAAATATAAATTTACGATATGACCCAGAAATTCCAGTGCTAGTTATCTACCCAAGAGAAATGAAAACATGTCCATGCAAAGACTTGTACAAGAATGTTCCTGGCAGCATTATTCATTATAGCCACAAAAAAAGAGGAAATAATCCAAATGTCCGTCAACTCATAAATGGACGAGCTAAATGTGGTATCCATACAATAGAAAACGGCAATAAAAAGAAATGAAGTACTGACACGTGCTACAACATGGACGAACCTCATAAACATTATGCTAAGTGAAAGAAGCCATACGAAAAAGACCACATATTGATGACTCCAATTATATGAAATGTCCAGAAAAGGACAGAGATTCACTGCAAATGGGCAGGAGGGATCATTGGATTGTGGTGATGGGGCTGCAGAACTTTGTAAATTTGCTGAAATGATTGAATTGTACACTTAAAAAGAGTGACTTTTATGATACATATATTGTACCTCAGTAAAGCTTGAGAAGATGTAAACTATAGTGACAGAAAGATGAGGGGTTGCTTGGAGATGGGGTGGGCGGGAGGGACGATGACGGGGCACGAGGAAACGTGGGGGATGATGGGTTTGTTCACTGTCTTGATTGTGGTGACGCTTTCATAGGTGCATACATCTGCCAAAACTTATCAAATTGTACACTTTAAACATGGGCAGTTATTGTATGTTAACTATATCTCAATAAAGCTATTAAAAGGTATGAAGCAAGTAAGCAAACAATAAAGAACTTGGCCTAGCTGGGCGCAGTATGTTTGCCCTCACTGGAAACGGACCACTTCCACTCTTATGCCATGACGCCGCCTCAGGGATGAAGGTTAATCCTGCTGGTGGTCAGAGCTGTGAGCTGTACACTTGGTCATCCATTCAGGAGGAGGGATGAACAGTCTAAGGAAGAGATGATACACAGTCTTCTGGGTGGTGGCAAATGGTGTGGCTGGAGGTCAGAGCTCAGGAGAAAGAGATCAGAAGACTAGCGCCAAGGACTGGGGAAGGGGGAAGATGAACCAGTGATGTCCAGTACATGGGGACGCACGGGATTACATCTTGGTGTCTCATGTTTCGAATCCATCACGGGACGTCTGCTGCCGGGGAGACGGTCCACGACCAGCTGGAACGGACGATGCAGCTGGTAAATGTCAGCCCCCGTCTCTGCTCAGCCACCCCAGTGCAGGTGCGATGGGCCCAGGGACAGAGCAGCCAAGATGACGGGGGTGAAGTAGCCTGGGCTCCTTTCCTAAAGGCTCTGTCCTGCTGCTGCTGGACCCCTAGTCTGCAGGACCAAAGCTGAGCACAGTCCCAATGAACTTGAAGACGTGACCATCACCTGGTCTTCGGGCCTCTCTGCTGGTGGACCAGCAGGCAAAGAGAATTACTGTACCGCTGCGGGTAATAGATTCCCATCACCATGAGGGGTCAGGACAGCGTGTACAAAATGAGGCAGAGGTGTTTCCAGAACCTCCTCTGGTGTCTCTCGGTGTCTCCACACCCACTGATAATAGTAAGTGGCAATTGTGGCAATCACAGCCCACCCACGGCAAGACAGCCAAGGGCTCAGATCCCTCGGGGATGAAGATCTGGATGACCCCACCAGGAAATAACCAGACTAGCTGCAGCTTTGGCCATGGACGAGGGACCGACCGTATCACCACGAAGGGGACGCGGTTCAATGGGACTTAGACTTCCCCTCTCGGGGAAGAAGGGCGGGAAGGCAAGAGCAGATCTGAGTGATTGGACGGGTGAATGCTTCAGACCCTCTTGGCCTTACCTGCCTTTTGTTCCGGCTCTGCCTCGGCTGAGTGGTCTGATGGAAACGCAACTCGCCCGGCCACCCCCCCTGCCTGAGTCCTGGCCCTCTCACCTCCACCACCGCCGTGGGCCCCACTTGGTGCTCAAGCATTTCAATATGCAACCCAGAAATGCACAGAGTCAATGTCCCATGGGACAACTCTTCACCAGCTGGAAGAGGGAGACGGTGAATAAATTCTGCCCCCTTCCTCTCCACCAGGAAAGGGTGCCGAGACTCATTACATGGCTCCTCAGGGTCACATTTGGTGGCGGCCAGCTCCACCACGCACACTCCTGCTGGCTCTCCCTCCTTCTGACTGCCCCCCGCCCTCACTGCGTTTCTCTGGCGTTGTTCTGCCGATTAAAACGAGGGCGCACAAGCCTCCTGCTTTAGGCTCTGCATTCCAGGAACCCTAAGCTGTGATTGCCACCGTCACATGCTGACTCCCCAGTGTGCGTCTCTGCACCAGACATCACCTGAACTCCAAGTTCACATATCCAACTACGGAAGAGGGACCCTAAGTTCAACATGTCCAAAACAAAACTCCCGATCTTCTCTCCCACACCTGCTCCACCAGGAAGCTTCCCCATCCTGCCACCGACCCAGGACAAAACCCGAGTCAGCCATGACTCATCCAGTCTATCAGCACATTGCATTGTTTCTGTCTTCAAAAGGTCTCCAGAACTGACCACTTTTCACAGCCTCCATCACAACCGCCCGGTGCAAGTCACCATCCTCTCCTCCCTGGAATGTTGCACTTGCCTCCTGACTGGTCCCCCCTGCTTCCATCCTTACTCTCTTGTCTACTCTCCCTATAGCAGCCCGGGACCCCTCGAGTGTAAGTATGTCAGCTCACGTCACTCCTTGGCTCGGAACTCTCCATGGCATCTACCTCGCTCGCGGTGAAGCCAAGGTCCTCACAGTGGCCGGCAAGACCCCAGTCTCCCCTGGTTCCTTTTGCAACTGAAGTCCAACTGCTCTCCGCCCCCCTCGCTCTGCTCCAGCCACACTAGTCGCATTTTGTTCCTTGAAGATACTGGCATGCTCGTACCTCAGGGCCTTTACACATGCGGCTCTGCCTGGAGTGCCCCGCCCCAGATGTCCACAGGGCTTCATTCCCCGCCGAATTCATTCAGCTCTTTCTTCAAACGTCATCTTCTCAGCCAGGCCTACCCCAGCCACATTCTTGTTACCCCCTCCCTGACCTTCCCTGCCTCATTTTCCCCCATAGCCCTTATCTTCTGACATACTCTTTTACTCAGTGGTTTTGCCTGCTGCCTGCCTTCCCCCACAAGTATGTAAGCGCCATGAAGGCAGGGATTTTTATCCACCTTATTCACTGCCGCGTCTCCAATGCCCAGAACCATGCTCAGCACGCAGCAGGCACTCAAATATTTTGATGAATAAACTTCTTGGTTCGTACAAAGGGGAAAATCGATCAGTAGGTTTTTGAGAGGATTGG
The DNA here is from genome assembly GCF_028021215.1 of Eschrichtius robustus. Classification (NCBI taxonomy): domain Eukaryota; kingdom Metazoa; phylum Chordata; class Mammalia; order Artiodactyla; family Eschrichtiidae; genus Eschrichtius; species Eschrichtius robustus. The sequence continues at coordinate 9,522,741 of NC_090826.1, read as the reverse complement.
AAGTCACGCGTATGCATGTCTGACACAAGCCAAGCCCTCTATAAAAGTTGCCTGTTCTAATCTCTGAGTCTGACTCAAGAGACAGAAAACCCTGTCCTGGAGGTCAGAGTGAACCTAGCTGACATCTGTGAGCAGGGCCCAGTGCTTGGAACAGGGAGGTACATTCCTGGCTACATATTCTGTGATTAAATGGCGACACTGTTACTGAAAGGCCCAAAATCTCAGGCTCTTGATTCCCCAGAACTCTCAGTGGGCAGATGAGGTAGTCTGAGGAACCACAGGAATGAGTCTGGCCTTGACTGGGAATAAAGAACTAGGAGGTGTTGAGTGAGGCAAAGAGGGTAGAACACCTTTTTTCAAACGACCGGTCATGACCCAGGAGTGGCTGGTGAGCAGTTTAGTGGGTTGCAAACAGCAGCTTCTTCATGAGAAAATACCTGTGTATTGCAGAAAAGGGGTAATGATTGACTTTTTTTTGGTTTCACTTGCACATATATGTGTGTACTCAATCGTGATAAATTTCTAATAATGGGTCAGGGTAAAAAAATGTTCAAAAGCCACTGGGCTTTGGGGAATTTGGACTTGGGCTCCAATCCAGGCTCCATCACCCTCCAGCTGCTGCTGTCTGAACTAGTCCCAACCTCTCTGAGCCTCAGTTTCCACAGTGGAGTGGAAAATGTTAATTACTAAACATACAACACACTTGAAAGCCCCTAGGTGCCATGCCTACCTATAGGAAGTTTCCAGTAGCATTTGTTACTTCTGTCCCCCAGCGCTAGAGGGTTGATAAATGGTGCGACTGTGTTATCAGGACAGGATTTGTTAATTCAGCAAGTATTTACTGAGTTCTGATTCTGTGCCAGGCACTGGTCTAGACCCTGGGCGCTTACCAATGAACAAAACATGTAAAAATCTCATATTTTGCTTATGTTCTTAGAGCTTATGCTCTAGCAGGCACAGACACAAACAATATTGCTCAGATGATGAGTAGGTAGGAGGGTACTCAGAAGGGTACTCAGAAGTGCCAGGGAACAGGGGAGAGAGGGATTTTAATAGGGAGGGGTGTGCATGGACCTCAATGAGGTGACGTCTCAGCAGACTTGGAGATAAAGGAGTTAGTCAGCTGTGGTGCATTCTGGACCACGGGCAGAGGGCCAGCCAGGCAAAGGCCGTACGGTAGAGTGTGGACAGCAGTTTCAAGGAAGAGCAAGGACCAGTGTGGCCGAAACAGAGGGAGCCGAAGAGGGAGGGGCATTCAGAGGCAGTGGATCCTGAAAGGCCACCACAAGGACTTGGGCCTCGATTCTGGGTGGGACAGGGAGCCAGAGCCGTATTTCGAGCAAAGGAGTAATACGAGCTGAGTTCTATTTCCAGCCTACGTCAAGGTCACTCTGGCTGCTGCTTTGAAACAAGTGTGAGAGGTGCCAGGGTGGGAGGAGGGGCTGAGTTAGAGGCAGTAACGTGGGTCAGAGCCGTGACTGTGAATGGAGTGGATGAAATGGTCAGGGGTGAGGTGTATTTTTAAGACAGAAACTGACAGGTTGGACGCAGCACGTGGGAGAGGGGAGTCCAGGATCACGCCCCAGGTTTGTGACCTGGGAATCTGCAGGGACGAGGATGCCATCCGCTGAGGTGTGGAGGCCTCTGAAATGGATGAGCAGCGCGGCGAGTGGGCAGTGCAGAGCCCAGGGGACAGGTGTGCAGGGTCAGCGAAACGGACTAGTCATGCCCCAGCCACTGCTGAGGGCCGTTTAAAAAAAAAAAAAAGAAAGAAAAGGTCACAACCAATTTCTCAGAAGGCCAACTAGGGTGAACCAGTCTGAGTCATTACTTTTTAAGTGAAAAATGAATGGTTTAGAGTTATGGTGAAATCTGTAAAGAAATCACTCTAGATTTCCTGGTTCTTAAAGATCAGTTACGCCTTTTGTTCTTCTGAGAGTATCAGATTCCTTCCAGAGTCAGGAGGAACCCACAGGCAGATTACAGTGGGAACTTCCCCTAAACGAAGTTAAGGTCATTTCAAAATACAGCCTGCAGACTTTGTCATGTCAAAGAGAGTTTGCATAGGAACAGTAAGCTGAGGAGACACACAAAACAAATGGTTTCCAACTAGGTTTTATTTTAGTGTTCAATATTATCAGCAGTGATACAGGAATAATTCAGGCAAATATATCACCTTAAATACATCAGAGAAAAAACCCACCATGTCAAGCACGTCTTGCACTCCAGCAAATGAACATAAAAACAGAGAACAAAGTCAGCAGCATTAAATTAAAGTGCTTTTTGCCACAGTTCTTTCAGAGTCTCGCCCTCAGTGGTGTAATTTCAAGTTTACTTATTGTATGAGAAGCTCAAAATCTCATTCATTGCCCAGAGGCTACATTCAAACAAAATTCATGTTTAGTTATTCTAAATAATAACCACCCCCCCAAAAGCACAAGATTCATTGGAATTGTGTGACACTGACTTCTCCAGACACACTGGGAGGGAACCACCATCCAGGCTGGCAAAAAGCTCAGAGCGCCCTCCCGCCGCATGGCGGCCTCGGCGAAGTCCATCACTTTGTTCCACGCACCAGGGTAGACTGAGGGTTTGAAGGACAAGCGGGCACCTGGAGAGCACGCCACCTGCGTGCCACCCACCAGTGAGCAGAGGCCACCAAGTCATTTCCCCAAAGTCGGAGGGCGGGTGGATTCAAGAGAGCAGGACAAGCCCCACCTCTCTGCCTGAGCCTCTTTCTGGGAGAGACATGCCGCTGGTTTCTAGGAAGTTCTCTGACCTGCCCTGCAAAGGCTGTCACCCGAAGGCTGTTTGCCCCAGACAGTTAACACCTTGGAGACAGGAACCTGCCCCCACTTGGACCGGTAACGATCCCCAAACTCAACAACAGGAAACACTTCTCAAAATCAACACGAGGCCCCATGTGTCAGCTGGAGGCTCTGGGATCAGGGAGGGTGGGAGGCTGGGTGCTGGGTTCCCCGCACTGTCTCTCGGCCACGTGCAGCATCACTGGCACAGGAGACTTCATCCAGAGGTCTGGTGGCCAAGGGCAGCTTGGGCCGAGGCGGGGTGAGGGGTGGGAACATGTCTCTCAGGGAACATCAAGCTAGCAGAGTGGGCTCCGAGACCCCACGAGCCCCTCACAGAGCAAGGTCAGATGCAAGGTCCTGCTCTGCATCAACTCCAGATTCTCTAGCTGTGCTGGGAGGGGCCCACTCCTCTCAGCCTGCCGCCAAGGTTCCCTCCTTCCGCCATCTTTCCTTCTACTACATCCTTTAACTATCTGGACCAAACCATCTTTCATGAATAAGAAACCAGAATAATAGGTTAAGGACCGAAACCAGAACAAGGGACAGAATAAGGAGGAGGCGGCAAGTCTCTCCCCATCACGGCACCGGCCACCCGTGACAGCAGGGGCATTAGGACACACCCTCCACACGCCCCTCCCCTACGCCACTCAGCGTTCCAGCTACCTCCGCACTCTCAGCCCCACCACCAAGACTGAAAGGCTGGTCTGGAAGGCTCTGCAGATGGGACGAAGAATGAAAGCCGAAGGACCAAACTGACACGTAAGCCACAACCCTCCTGGGACAGCCTTGGCCTTCCTGGAACTGTTCCCAGCGCAATCCGGGAAGAAAATGCAACCACCCCCTAAGGTGGCCTTTCTCTGCGGATGCGCTGGGGTGCGCGGTAGGCAGGTGCGCGTGGGTCGGTGTTAGCGTTGGCTGGAGGAGGGGGTGTCTGCCTGATATCCTTAAAGGCCCAACCAGCCCTTCTGCAATGCTGGCTGATCCCAAGGCCTCATCAAGCAATCAGATGATTCTCAAACAACAGAGCCTGACAAAACAGAGAAAAGACTCGACTTCACTCCTCAGTATCATGCTGTCCAGAGTCATCACTGAAAAAAAAAAGTCTCCTTTAGGGGTATGAGCCGGAATATCTTCCTGTTGCAGCAGGCAAAGGAGGGGGAAAATAACTAGCGTCTCAGGGCTCAAAACGGTGGGAGACAGTGGGTGCCTTCATTCTCACGGTGGCGGCAACGGACGGGAGCTGCGCGTGGCCCCGGCGGGAGGCCCCTCGCGGCTGGCAGCGCTGCCCCTCCCTACGCAGGCGCCGGCTCCGGGCTGCCCACTATCTGCTGGGCTGCAGGTACTGGTGCGTGAACATGTTGAGTTCGCTGTCCAACCAACCAGCTTTATTCCTGCAGAGAAACGGTTACCTTGTAGCAGTAACAGCTGATAACAAGTAACGGCACGATGTGCCAAGGCCAAGTGCTGTTCTACCGGACACTTGACTTGTACAGACTCATTTACTCATTATCCCTCCAATAACCTCCACTTCACCGAGGAGGAAAATGAGGCCCAGAGAGGTTCAATAACTTCCTACGGTCACGCGACCAATCAGTGGTGGAAATAAAATCAGGTGTTTCTGACCCTCAAGCCCGGTGTTTGCTTCGTGCCGGGACCACGGGCAAGTCCCTGGACTGCTGGGAACACGGTCGTCCTGCCTGTCAGCAGGAGGCTGGGCTGCTCTCACGCAGCCCTTTTCAGGTTCACCCTGTCGCTGCAGGTGACGAGCAGCAGAGACACCCACCCCGAACCCACCGGCCGCGTGAGACTTCCCCGGGGATGCGCGGCGTGTCTCTAGAACACCGCTGTCCCAGGGCAGTGGGCGGGGAGGGCAAGGCCCACCGACGCCCTCTGATGCAGCTCCCTCGGTGCTGACGTCAGGGCGGGGCAGGAAGAACAGAGTCCCGTGTGCTGATGTTATCCCGGCCTGAGTGGGCCGAGGACTTCTGCAGAGCACTTTCACACGCAGCTCTGTGACTGTGTCAGGAAACCTTCCTCCATTTTACAGATGAAAGCATAGGATTTTACATAGGAAAGCTCAGTGATTTGCCCAAACGGGGGTGCCAGGACCAGAAGCCAGGACTCCTGACTCCTGAGACCCATCCTCTCCCCGGCAACCTGCTGCTGGAAGCTCTGACTTTCAACAGAGACCCTACGCAGACCTGGGTTCCGATCCGGGTTCTGCCGGCCACTGGCTACCTGGCCAGCTCCCCTGTGGACACGGATGCTGATGTGCTGCACCGTGAAATGGCGGGAGGTGGGGGCCGGGTGTAGCCCACTGTTCCCGCCGACAATAAAGGACAGTCAACGTGCGGAGTGTCAGAGAGTGCTGGAGCCCAGCACGCCTGGATTCTTCTACTCCTGGCTTGACCACTTACTGTGGGATCCCAGATAAGTTACTTAACCTCTCTAGGCCTTGATCCTCCATTTCATAAAGTGAAGGTGATGATACGTCCCTAAAGGGACGCTGAAGATGGGACAGCACGTGTCAAGTGCCTGAGACACCGTGGTTAAGGACGTGCCTGTGAGCTGTAACCCCAGGGACCGGACTTCCTCCGCTGCCACATGGCCAACCTCACCTGAGCAGTTTGGCTTTGCTCTGGAGCGAATCAAGAACCTCAATTTTCTTGTTCATGGCGGCAATTTCCTGCTCCAGGTTCTCCCGGGTGACATCAACTTGCTGGCACAGATGAGCAAAGGTCCCAGACAGTTCCCTGAGGGGGGAGAGTCAGGATCAACCAGGCCACGTCGCTGGTGAAGCAGCCAGCCCATCTGTCACCTGCGCCTGTCCTGGTTTGTCAGAATCGTCCCCGCCCGCTGCTGAGACCGCGGACGTCACAGCCACCACACACACGAGCATCAGCACAGGGTGAGAACCAGGAGCACACAGCAAGACGCCCCGGCTTGGGCACAAGAGACCAGGATTCAGATCCCGGCTCTGCTGCTACAGGGGCACGGGGAGTGGCTCTTCAATTTCCTGCACTCAGTCGAGTGCAGGAGACACATGACTCCTCTTCAGATCTCAATTTCCTCATTTTGAAAAACAAGGTGCCAGTAAAAACGTCTACCTCAAAGGGCTCGGGGAGAAAATGAAGAGTTAGGTGCAAAATGCCTAGCAGAGGGCCTGCCACATAGCAATAAAAGGCAGGCAGCCAGCACCTTCCTGACCACCACCCAGATCAAGCCATCCATTCCCACCTGCCCTAAGATACGCCATGAAGAATGGGCTGTGGCTCAGAACGTCAAAGCTACACCCACAACCCAAGCCCTTCGAGGTAACCTTTAAAAGATGGCTACAGGTAACAGCCCTCGTCTTCCCATGTCTTCCTTTCTTGGGAGACCAGAGGCCTACCTGGTCCCAGCCCAGGACGTAAGGTGTCCCTGGAGACTCCTCCCCCATCCCTAGCCTCCACGCTGGCACTGCACAGCTGAAGGCCAGAGTCAGACAGCGCTCAGGGCCCAGTGGTTTCCAGGCCAGGTTAGGAGGAAACCTAGAGGGCAGTCCTGAACCACGGGAGCCGGCACTGGCCCCTTGGGGCTGACGGGGCCACTCACTGCTGGACTTGATGGCTGCAGTTGGAGCCGGTATAGCTGATGATGAGCTGCAGCTTCTCGCTGGCGTACTCTACAAACTGGCGCTTGAAGGCCCTCTCCTTGGCCTTGGCGGTCCAGGTCAGACGCTCGTAGACGTACAAGAGGCCATAGAGGCCAAGGGAGAGGGCGATGAGTCGCCAGCCCACAGCCTTCCACACCTGCAGAGGCACAGTGGTCAGCTGGCACAATCCCTCTGCCATCCCACCGCCCATCCTCTCAGCCAGGACTTTCCCAAGAGCCTCAAAGAGCCTTTGTGCTTCTACTCAGAACACTCCTTTCAATGTCTTCCTTGGTCTCACTGAGGCCAGAAGGCAGGGACCATGTCTAGTTTGGAGACGAGGGAAACTTAGTGTGGGCCACACAACATGACTTGTGCAGAGGCCACCTCTGGTTGTGAGCACCAGAAGCACAGATCCAGGCACAGAGGAATCTTAAAGGTAAACGTTCGAGTACTCTGAAGGGACACTCCATTCTGGTGACACGGACAAGCAGAATTCTGCACGTTGGTCCTCAGTAGACGGCTTCTTTTGGTCTGGTTTGTAACACTTTGGTTGGAGGCAGTGTAGTTACAGTCAAAGAGCACCGGACTTGGAGCCAGAAATCGAGGCTCTAGAGTGAAGCTCTTCCTTGGCTGTGTGACCTTGGGCAAATTTGTTTACACCTGTTTCCTCCCAAAATAGGATAATGGCCTCCACCCAATTCTCAGGGTTGTTTGGGTAAAATGAGACACTGACTGTAAAAAGGGTTACATAACCGTCAAGTGTCAGCTTCTCAGATCATGACCCTCTGCCAGGTCACCATCTGTGAAAAAAAAACCAGAGCATGTACTGTCTACAGGCCAGGAGGGAGCGGGCCTCAGCTCCAGCCCACCCTAGTCTTACAAGCTGAGAATGCAATTCCTGGCAGTTTTGTTACAGTTGCGTTCTGCCACCACTCCACAACTCAAACGACCATGACAAAGAGAACTTGCCCACATCATCAAGAAAATTCAAGGCATAAATAACTCTAGCTGCAGTGTGTCTTGGGTCACACAAGACACGGGGAGTACCCCAGTAATCAAGAAGGCAGCCTGTGATCTCAGGCCTTGGGGCAGAAAGAAAGGGCAATAAAACTGCAGCTGGAGAGACAAAGGTTCAAGGCCCAGCCTGGCCTCTTTCTGTCTCAAGCCCTTGTAAGTTTTGCTCTCGGTTTCCTCACCTACCAGTGAGAAACTCCTGGTCATACCCACCTCTCTAGAACCCATCCAGGTTCATCAATTTCTCAGGTCACTTCCCTACCCTACTGGCCCTACAGGGGAAAGAATATGGTCCTGGAGTCAGATGGGGTCAGAGCTCAAATCCTAGCTGTGTGCCCTTGGCAAGCCAACTGCAGATGTTCTTCTGTAAAACGGGAACCTAAATGTCACGTTAGTTAAGTGAGACTTAACTAAGTCAATGAATGTATGTTAAAGGGCTAAGGCTGCACGGCTCCTGAGATCACAGCAAAAAGTCGTCACGGATGTGAAGCGCAGGGCCGATGCGGGGACACCCACCAGACTGTGCCTCTCGGTCCCCACCCCCCTGCCCGCCCCTTCCCGAGCAGGGCTTGTCACTGACCACTCCTCCAACAACGAGAATGCCCATGGAGGTCCTGGAGGTCAGGGAGGCCAGGCCGGTGACCATGGAAACCATGAGCTCCTCCTGGGTGAGGGAGCCCTGGGGTAGTGGGGGCATGCTGGGGTTGGCCGGGGTCAGGGGCATGGGCCGCTGCACCTGCAGAGAGAAACGAGGAGGGGCTGAGAAGATACCGGCCAGTCTCTCATTCTAGGGTCCAGAACAGGGGCACGGGGAGTGGCTCTTCAATTTCCAAAAGGGAAAATGAGCTTCACATGTAGCAGAGAAGAATTTAAGCTCCTAACAGACCTGCCGGCCCAAAGGTGAGCACCGTGGGGTACCACAGAACGGGCGCAGTGGCCGCCCTGGAACGCTTCAGCACAGGTCCCCAGGTGTGGGACATGACCCGAGAGCAGCCCGGGCAGTAACTCCAGTGGTACAGAGATGGGGGGTTCAACATCTAAACATGAAAATGGTGGTATGTGGACAGATAGGTCATCTATATTTAATAGTTACATGCTCACTTTAATGTGTAATAGAAAAAAAAAATGCGGCTTGAGTTTGTAATTTCACAAATATTAGTGCTTAGGATAAAGCTAGGTTGATTTGTGGCAAAAACCTGACTGTGGTGGTGGCCCACATGCCACGGCTGTGACCTCAGGGCACCCCTTTCAGAACAGTTTGTGTGCCTGGGGTGCAGACTGACCTCCCTTGATGCCCGAGGGTGCGGGACTTCGCTTGCCTGGTCGTTGTAGCCCATCAAGGCCCGGCGGCTGTTCTTGGGGCCCAGGAACCTATTCACCAGCATGGTCCACCCGAGAGAAAAATGGAACTCGATGTCCTCCTGAAAGTCGGCACACAGCTTATCACAGTTCAGGTCGTAGCTGAGGGAGAAGCACTGCCGAGGGACCAGCAAGTCTATCTGACTCCGCATAGACACAGGAAGGAGGGGTTTCAAGCCGTCTGTCAGGAACAGAAATGCGGAGAAAGCACAGCAGCTCAGCCCCGTGCCACGCCAGGGCCGAGCCTCAGAACACTCGCTGCGGCCCAGGATGCTGACGGTGAGGCCCGGAAATCAGGCCCGGAAGAGCGGGCCAGTGGGCGGGGGGATGCAGACCAAGGCTCCACACCGGCTAACGTGCGGATTTAAGGAGGAGGCCGAACTCTCAGCCTCTGCTAGTCCCACGTGGTAACACAAGACACCCCCACGGGGACCTCCCTGGTGGCGCAGTGGTTAAGACTCCACCTGCCAATGCAGGGGACACGGGTTCGAGCCCTGGTCCGGGAAGATCCCACGTGCCGCGGAGCAAGTAAGCCCCTGAGCCACAGCTGCTGAGCCTGCACTCTAGAGCCCGTGAGCCACAACTACTGAGCCCACGTGCCACAACTACTGAAGCCCGCGCACCTAGAGCCCATGCTCCACAGCGGGAGAAGCCACGGCAATGAGGAGCACACGTACCACAGCGAGGAGTAGCCCCAGCTCGCCACAACTAGAGAAAGCCCGTGCGCAGCAACAAAGACCCAACACAGCCAAAAATAAATAAATAAATAAATAAACAAATTTTTTTTTTAAAAAAAGGACCCCCCCAACCGACCCCCCAAGTCTATGTGTAGAAGGAACCCATGACACATGCCCAGAACCCCAAGGTATGGAGCTGACTCATCATAAAAGGTGACAGACAAGGAAAGGCCGTTACTTCTGTAGACTGGCCTGAAACTGATCTTTGGGCAGCCCAGGGACCAGGTCCCGAGGCCCCCGCAGCACTGACCTATCATCTCCTGCTGCATGGTCTGCAGGGAGCTGGTGATGGCCGTGGAGCAGCGGTCCGACATATTTCGGCCCAGTCCTTCCTCTATATGGCGGTGCAGTTCCTGCAGCCAGAAGAGAGGCGAAGGGAAGTGGCGCCCTCTGCCAGCGGGTCCCTCTGGGGAGCCCAGGGACAGGGAAATCCGAGGCTGGTCAGCCCAGGCCCACAAGGCAACGGCGGCAGGCAGGCCGCATGGGAGCCTGGGGCTCATGTCCCTGGCTGAGGGGCCCTGACTCAGAGCAGCAGGGGCTGAATTGCTGTCTGCTTGGTGATTCCTTTCAGTAGCCAACAGGAAATAAGGGGAGCCCCTGCCCAGAGCACCTGCCGCTTAATGACTCACATTCTTATAAACCTTGAGGACCACTGGGGAAGGGTGGAAGTCCATCTGGTACTCGTCCACCAGCACAGAGAGGCGCCGGATCTCCTCAGCCATCGCGGTGGACACCTACAGCAGAAGCAGCGTGCTGGTTAAGTGTCAAGGAGGAATGTGGTTCAATTCTGCAGCATCAGGAGAGAGTCTAACAGACTCTAACACGCTGGATATCTTTCCCCTCACCCATGCAGTGTCCTCAGCTGATCTACAGAATTGAAGTTTTTGAGGTAGAGGGGATATGAGAGACTGGCTGACCAAACACCCCTGTAAGATATGGAGGAGGAGGCCCAGAGGAGGGGGGGACTTGCCCAGGGTCACAGGATAGAAGAGCAAACCCAGGGAGGCGCCACGTTCTTGAATCAGGGCCACGACTTCCTCCTGGAAGGCTGAGGAGCCCCCAAGGAATAGGATGTCTGCGTTTTCACTTTTCTAGCTCCCCAGCCTCTACTCGGAGTCCAAATCTCCCCAGTGTGCTTCCTCTCCCACTTCTCACCTGCCTCTCAACTTCCTCCGTAATCTGCTTAATTCGCAGTTTGTAGTCTTGCGCCAAGAGCTCCAGCTGCTTGTCAATAAATTTCAGCCGCTCCTGCCGCTCTTCTCGCATTTCCAGGCAGTAAACCCTGAAAGAAAGAGCTCTGGTTCCGCGACGCAGGTCCCCACGTGACTAAGCAGAGAAGCAAGAGGGGACGCGGGGAAGCCTGTGTGGGCCCCAGCGGCGATCCTGGCAGTTCCACGCACGTCCCCGGAGGCCTGCTCTTCCCCTTCCCAGGTATGAGGGAGAGACGGCGCCGACAACTCACTCAAGTTTTCCAAATTTGGAAGACGTGGTGGTGACAGACAGGGGAGGGCGCTTTCAGGGGCTTTAGAACAAGTTCTGCCAATTAATATAGAAAAAAATCACTAGTATAATCAAGAAAAAGAAAAAAGAGGTACTACGCTACCCAGAAGCCTGGCCAAATTCCCCAAGTCTGAATTACTGATGGGGTCAGGGAAATGGGAGTTCCAGCATACACTGCTGGTGGGACCTCGGATGGGTTCAGATGTTTCAGAAAGCCACAAGTAAAACTGGGTAAAACTGAAATGCATATACCCTAAGAGGAAACGTTCCACCTCCAGGAATTAATGCTAGAAAGACTCTTGCAGATGTGCACAAGTGGACACACAGACTGGCATCCACTGCAGCAGGGTTTGCAATAGCAAAATAATGAAATCTAAAAATCAATCTACAGGAAAAGGAGGTACATTCACAGTGGACTACTCTATAGCAGCTAATAGTCCTAAACTCCATCTACAGGTACCAACAAGAACAAAGGGTAAAAACGATGCTGAGTGGAAAGAGAAGCCAGGTGCAGCATGATCCTGTATCTGTACATTTAAAGCACTTGCAGAGCAACATTATGTATTCTTCAGAACTTACATAAAAAGTACTGCTTAATGAATGACAGGACTACACACCAAATTCATGATTGCAGTTGCCTCTGAGTGGGCAGAGGGACACTGGGACAGGGGCTGAAGAATCAAAGGGTATTCAACATTTTTTTCTGTGTTGTTGTTGTGGGTTTTTTTTAACATCTTTATTGGAGTATAATTGCTTTACGATGTGTTAGTTTCTGCTGTATGTCTTTTATTTTAACTTAAAAATAAAGCAAATATTGTCAATTCTGTGCAATGGAAGCACGGTATGTTATTCTCTGTATATCTTTCCTATATTTTAATTTCTCCAAAAAAAGGGTATTTTTAAGAAGTATGTCCTGGGGCTTCCCTGGTGGCGCAGTGGTTGAGAATCTGCCTGCCCATGCAGGGGACACGGGTTCGAGCCCTGGTCTGGGAAGATCCCACATGCCGCGGAGCAACTAGGCCCGTGAGCCACAACTACTGAGCCTGCGCGTCTGGAGCCTGTGCTCCGCAACAAGAGAGGCCGCGATAGTGAGAGGCCCGCGCACCGCGATGAAGAGTGGCCCCCGCTTGCCGCAACTAGAGAAAGCCCTCGCACAGAAACGAAGACCCAACACAGCCATAAATAAATAAATAAATAAATAAAAATTTAAACAATAAAAAAAAAAAAAGAAGTATGTCCTGCTTCAGGCTCTGAAAACGGCTGCAGCGCTCGGCGCAGCGCTGGGCCAAGGCCGCCAACGCGGGCTTGTGGGGAACCTCACTGCACAGGCCAGGTGGGACGGACAGACGCCCCACGGCCTCCTCACCAGGCTGCTCCTCGTGGCTTGAACGGGGCCTGGAGGGAACCCTGAGACTCCAATCTGGCGGCCAGGCTCTGGCCCTGGGCCGGGTCCAGGCAGGGGTGAGGCGGTCACTGCCATGCTCCCTCCTGTCACCTCCGGGGCTCTTACCGCTGCTCCTGCGCCGCGATGTGCAGAGAGTCCATGATGAGGCGAACAGCCTCCGCGATCTGCTTGGCCCGGACCGTGTGCTGCTCAAACTTGGTCTTCACAGCCGACTGGGAGATGCACTCCTGGAACAGACAAGAGGCACAGAGGGAGGCAGAGGCCACCGGCCAAGGGCCAGGCTCTGGCATCCACTGCCAGGGACACGTCTGGAAAGGGCCGGGGAGGCACAGAATCGCCAGACACCAGGATCAAAGGCTTGTGCTCACCTCAAATCTCCTCTCAAAATTCTGAAACTCAAGCATCCTCACTTGAAAGCCTTCTGCAAGAGCGCCCCCTAGGAGAATTGCACCACATTAGTCCAGAAATAACTCGCAGCCGAGAGCTTCTCACTCAGGGCTCTTCTCACCACCTCGTTCTCAGAACTGTTTCTACTGGCTGACTTAGTATGAGACCCAACGACTCAAATGTTAGGGAAAAGCAAGAAGCTGGTTCCAGCGTCACCTCCTTCGGGCATGCCCTGGGCCTTCTGGATCCTGGCGTTGAGCACCTCCTTGGCAGACACAAAGAAGATGCGGTCTCCAGCCTGGCCTCGATCCACCACGGCCAGCTCGTCCACCAGGAAGCTGGTACAGCGCTCCATGTGCTGCCGCCGTACCTGGAGCCCAAGCAGACGGGCGTTACGTGAGCAGGCAGGGTGCGGGTGGGCCCCTCCTGATGGAGCCCGCGACCCCCAACTGCTTCTTTTCTAAAACACAGATAATCTGTTCACACAGCTCAGGGCTCAAAAGGTACAAACACACATGCAGCGACCATCTCCCACCATCTGTTCTCCAGCCACCAGGCTCCCCAGAACCCAGGTCACAGGGGTTCCCTGGGGTACAGCCTGTCAAAGACAGCTGGTGCATCAACAAGCTGAAATGCTTACACGTGCCCCAGATTGCCTTGTTAGAGCCTACAGTGTCTCACTTTGGCGCCCCAGAAGGAAAGGAACCTGGGTGGGGGGGGATTGGTCAAGAAACCTACACCTGGACTCTGTACTGACAAGCTGAGTCTTCCCTGGGCCTCGTTTATTACATGAGTGGCCGCACCCCAAAATCCCTCCTAGCTCTGAAGCCCTAGGGTTCTACTGCTGGAACTTAAAAGTGATGACAGCCTCTTGAGGACACCTGCCACGTGCCAGGCCTTTTCTCAAAGTTAACAGATTTCATCCTCTCAACAACTCTATTATATCCAACTCACAGGTGAGGATTTACCGGAGGGGTTAGGGAATTTACCAGTCACACTGCCGAGCGTCAGCCTGCTGACTACGTGCTTTATCATCACCCCATATCACCTGTCTGTTACTCCTTTTTCCTTCATTTCACGCATAAAAAGTAAAGCATTCTGAGCTGTCAGTAAGAACCAATTATTCTTCACTCCTCTTTTAAGCTTCTTTCCTGGATGTCTTTCTAAAGCTAAGCCTGTTCTATAATGATTAATTCTTTATGAACTAAAGAGAGCAAGCAAGGGTGCAGCAGCTAACGTGGTAGGGACGTTTCTCAGACCGGGAGGAAAGCCTTTTGAAGAGTAGAGGGGTCCGGGAAAGCGAATGTGGGAAGTGAAGGGTTTGGGTTTTGTTGCTGCTGTTGTTTTTTTTGCCGCACCACGCAGCAGGCAGGATCTTAGTTCCCGGACCAGGGACTGAACCCGTGCTCCCTGCAGTGGAAGCACGGATTCTTAACCACTGGATCTCCAGGAAAGTCCCAAAGAGTTGTTTTTGTTTCTTCGTTTTGTTTTTGTTTGGTTTTGTTTTTGCCACACTGCATGGCTTGTGGGATCTTAGTTCCCTGACCAGGGATTGAACCTGGGACCTCAGCAGTGAAAGCACTAAGTCCTAACCACTGGACCGCCAGGGAACTCCCACGAAGGGGTATTTTTAAAGCCATCAGCGAACACCCGGGACTTCTCTGGTGCTGAAATTCATTCAGGGATGTGGCCTGGGAGAGCATAAAGAGGGACTGGGTAGACACATGGGGTGGCATTCCCCAAACTGCTGGGTAAAGAGGCACCCACCTCCTCCATGTACTCAGGCTCCGAGGCGGACGCGTCCCAGCGGTTGTTCAGGATGAAGATGTTAGGGCGGGACAAGCGCTCGCTCACCTTGTGGAAGAACTGCTTTTCCTGGAAGCGGGGGAAGACCTCAGTGGGGGAGGAGCTGTGCCAGCCGAGGCCCTGCCAGCCCGCCCCTCCATCTGGGTCCTCGGGGTGGGGGAAAAGGTGGAAGAGGGGTTACCGTCTGCATCAGGGTGGACTCTGAGTTGGCCACCAGCACGAACACATCAGCGTCCAGGCAAAACTTGTCAATCCAGCTGTCCAGCTCTGTGGTGACATCGATGCCAGGGCTAGAGGTGACAAGGATAAACTGTCACCAGACACACAGACCATGGGCCCCATTCTTCCTGCTCTGAACAGACCTGAGGCAGCCAGGCAAAGGAGGAGAAAGCTACAGAAGGGAAAGAAATTGGGCCTGGCCCTTATTGGAGGGATTTTTACTTTTCATCTCATATCCTTCCAGACTGTCTGAAAATGTGGTTTTTGCCATACGCACTTATCACTTTTATAAAAACCTAATGACCTGAATTTTACTTTGGGGGTATACAATTAAGGTGAAGTTCTGTATTTATGTGAGTCTGGCAAGCACCCTAGCACTGCATTTCTTGGTATAGTTACAGCCTGTCCACAAAGCAGGAGCGAAGTGTTCCTTTGAGAAAAATAAAATACAACATGGACCTCACCACCGCAAGCTCCACCCCCCGCCCCCAATAAACACGCTAATGTTGGGTTGAGGCTGAGAATCTTCCCAACTTTTGAGCACCTCCCTATCCCTCTTTACAGACCATTACTGGGACATCTTCAGGGCCCTGACACCTACCCAGGGATACAGTAACCAGACCCTGGAGGAAATCCAAGAGGCAGGCATATTTGGTTGAGCCAGTTTGAAAAGCAATATACTTAAGCAGAGCAACAACAGGACCTAGGGGATCCTGGCCTGGATGATCCAGAAATGGAAAGCTGGTGCCCTCCCAGCTTGGACCTCCTGGGGAGGCACCTTCCCTCTTACCTGTCCATTAGCACAAGGTCATCCTTGAGAAGCGGACACTTGGAGTTGGGCCACATCACACTCACCAGGCTGCCGGCATGCAGCTGCTCATCCTGGTGAAGGGCGTGGGCCAGCTGGTTCACAGTCTGATGGGGGAGAAGGGAAAGAAAGATCAGGGCCGAGGAAGAGTCTCCAGCCTGGAGATTTCCAGTGCCATGTGGCCGTAGCACGATGGCCTGCGACTGCTGTCTGATCTGCTACCCCTTTTTCTTTCATTTCACACATAAAAAAGTCAAGAGCTGGGAGCTGTCAATAAGAACCAACTATCCTTCACTCCTCTTTTGAGTTTCTTTCTTGGATGTTGTCCTAAAGCAGAGGGTTTTCTGCATTAATTAATTTTTTATGAACCAAAATGAGCATCTGGCCCCAACCAAGAATGCAGCTGGCTCTCAGAAAGATGAAAACACGCAAGCCCCGAGCTGACGTGTCAGAATCACAGAGCAAATGCAGGGATCGCTCTCTGGCAACACGCCAAAGAACAAGGCACATATGCTCTTCATCACAAAGAGAAAAGGCCTGCCCAGCAATTCACAAGGACTGTGAATCCGGACTTCAGGCGCTCCGGATTTCAGACCCTCCCTGAAGCTCTCGCAACTCCCAAGCAGCCAGGCTAGGACAGGGCCCCCCAGACTCCACCGCAGTGGAGGGCACTGCCTTCTCCTTAGAGCTTCCAGTGGTCCTGGCACAGTGGATGCGCTGGCTGGTCTAAGCCCGGATTTAACCCACCAGCATGCCCAGGGCTGAAAGCCGGGCCGGCGCTGCCCCCTCACCTTGACATTCCTCTTCTCCTCTGAGCCCTCCGTGAGGAGGAAGGCCTCGTGGCCATCTGTGCCCTCCACCCGCAGGAAGCAGTTGGTGGTGTGGCCGATCCCGGAGGGCAGCACTTTGTCCCAGAGCATGGCATTGATCACAGTGCTCTTCCCGTTGCTCGTCCTACGAGGAAATCCCGGCTGTCAGTGAAGCTACCGCTATCTGCGTCTCAGGCTGTCACTCAGAAGTTACAGCCTGCAAGTCCAAAGTCTTGTCCTCCACAGTGATGCGGCGTGTGCCCAGACAGGCAGAGAGGGCTCTCTGTGTTTATGAAAATGCTGGACAAACACCCGTGACCCGTGCTGTGATGTGCTCCTGGTTCATCACGGCAAACCAGGCTACAAGGGGCTCCCTCGGTGTGGCGCCGGCACGCAGACGCTCTCTGCCCTCAAGAGAGCCCACCACCGAGCTTGAGGCTCTCAGCATCACTCTGGAGACCACCTGTCTGACTCCGAGGGATAACCCACTCCTCCTCTTCTACTTGGAACCACTCACTCACCCCCAGGGTGGCTTCCTCAGTCTGAGTGACCTCAGCTGAATGACCCCAAAGTCCCTGGTTTTCTACAAAAGGCCAATTTTGCTGCTCTTCTCCCATCACGCTCCTCCCAAACATGAAGCCCCGCCTGTCAGTCCTAGCTGATAAGGGCCGGCTACAGGGCAGATTACTGTAGCATTCCTGCCCGTCACGCCCCTTTCCGACATTCTGGTTCTTGAAAACAGCTCTACTCTGCAGACTCATCTCTCCAGCTCACCAAAGCCAGGGCCACAGCTCTGAGGGGAGGACGCAAAATGACAGCCCGGAGGTCTGAGGGCCACCCCTGAGGTGATCAGGGGCAGGGGTGGCAGAGTGCCAGTTCCTCAGGCTGCCACTGTGCGCACAGCATCCACCCGTCTGGGTGTCTTTTTTTTCCCCTGTATTGGGCTTTACTTTTTTTAAAGGTGCTGTGGTATAACAAGAAATATGTTTGGTCTTTGTCCCTAGTTCCTGGCACAGAGCTCCTAAAACCCTTGGAATTTCCTGAGTGGCAGGAGTGCCTTTAGTTACTCATAAGGAGCACCTGTTGAGCACACCTGTTTATGCTAGTGAGGTGACTGAGGTGGGGCCCCCAGGCAGCCTCAGGATGGGCTGGTCACCAGAAGGACCAAGTGATAAGAGGGCTGGGACTTTCAGCCCCACCCACTGACCTCCAGGAAAAGGAAGGAGGGCGCTGTGGATTAAGCTCCATAAAACCTCTTGAACGAGGAGAACTGATGAGCTTCAGGGTGGAAGGCAGTGCACCTCAGTTCCACAGGGACAGAAGCTCCTGTGCTCAGGACCCTCCCAGACCTCACCCTGTGTACCTCTTCACCTGTATCCCTTACAGTATCCCATTATTTATATACTAACCAGTAAATGTAAGTAAATGTTTCCCTGAGCTCTGTGAGCCGCTCTAGCAAATTAAGAGGAGGAGGTCGTGGGAACCTCTGATCTATAGCCAGTGGGTCAGACGCCCAGGTTTCCGAATGGCACCTGAAGCGGGGGCTTCTTGAGGGACCGGGCTCTTAACCTGGGGGGTCTGCCGCCACCTCCAGGCAGCGTGTCAGAACTGAGTTCACTGTGTAGGCCACCCAGTCAGAGCCCACCGAGAACTGGAGAAGTCCTTGGTACTGTAGCAAACATTCCAGAGGTGCCTACCAGACCTCAAAGTGCAACAAGAAGGATATCTGAGGGCTCAAAATATAAAGCATTTAGAAGAAAACATAGGGGAAAAGCCTCATGACACTGGGTTTGGCAATTTCTTAGATATGACATCAAAAGTATAGGCAAAAAAGTATACATAAATTGGACTATATCAAAATAAAATATTTCTGTGCATCACAGGACACAGTTAACAGAGTGAAAAGGCGACCTACAGAATGAGAGAAAATATTTCCAAATCATATGTCTGATAAGGAATTAAATCCAGAACTCTTACAACTCAAAAACAAAAAACAAAAAAACCACACCAAAACGACATAAAAAAAAACCCCAAACAACCCAATTTAAAAGTGGGCAAAGGACTTGAATAGACATTTCTCCAAGTAAGATATACAAATGGCCAACTAACACATGAAAAGATGCTCAACATCACTAATCACTAGGGAAATGCGAATCGAAACTACAGGAGATACTACCTCACATGCATTAGGACAGCTACTATCAAAAAAACAGAAAACAAGTATTGGGAGGATATGGAAAAACTGGGACCCTTGTGCACTGCTGGTAGGAATTAAAATGGTGCAGTCACTATGGAAAACAATATGGTGGGCAGTTCCTCAAAAAATTAAAAACAGGGGACTTCCCTGGCAGTCCAGTGGTTAGGACCCTGAGCTTCCACTGCAGGGGGCACAGGTTGGCACGGGTTCAATCCCTAGTCGGGGAACTAAGATCCCGCATGCCGTGCAGCACGGCCAAAAAAAAAATTTTTTTTAAACAGAATGATCATATGGTCCAGCAATTCCACCTCTGGGTATATTCCCAAAAGAATTGAAAGCAGGGTCTCAAACAGATATTTGTACACCCACGTTCATAGCAGCATTATTCACAATAGCCAAAAAGTGGAAGCAACAAGTGTCCATCATGGATGAATGGATAAACACGATATGGTACATACGTACAATGGAATATTGCTCAGCCTTAAAAAGGAAGGTATTCTGACAAATGCTGCCACATGGATGATTCTAGAGGACATTATGCTGAGTGAAAGAAGCCAGTCACAAAAAGACAAATACTGTGTGATCCCAGTTACCTGAGGCACCTCGAGTAGTCAGACTCATAGAGACAGGAAGGAGAATGGTGGTTGCCAGGGGGGTGGGGAGAGGGGAACGGGAGTTGTTACTTAATGGGCAGAGTTTCAATTTTCCAAGGGGAAGAAGTTCTGGAGATGGATGGTGGTGATGGTTGTACAACAATGTGAATGTATTTAACAAAACTGAACCGTACACTTAAGAATGGTTACGATGGTAAATTTTACATTATGTGTATTTAACCACAGTTAAAAATAAAGAAATAAGAAGGAGAGCACTGCACTCTGAAGCATGCCAGCTGCTTCTCTGCCTTGGGGCCCTCAGGCTGCGATCCCACACAAAGTGCCTGCCTCCCTGCCTGCCCCCAGCTGGGAAGAAAGAAGGTATGAGGGCTTTGAGACTCACCGGCCAAAAAAAGCCACTTTCATGTGCCGCCGGGCCAGCACCTCGCTGATGCCCCTCACTTTGGACAGGTAACCTCTGACGTCCAGAACCTGTTCTTCTGTCGTAACAGGGTCCAGTTCCGCATTCCTGTAGGTGTCTGGAGGTGGAGATTGAAAATGGCTCACCCCACGGTCAGAGTTCCACAGTCACAAGTCTGGAAGGCAGAGTCCACCACCACAGCTCCCTGCTACTCCCTACTGTGGGCCGCAGTGCAGTTAAGAACACGGCTTGGGGGACTTCCCTGGCGGTCCAGTGGTTAAGATTCCAAGCTTCCACTGCAGGGGGTGTGGGTTCGATCCTTGGTGGGAGGACTAAGATCCCGCAGGCCGCGCAGCCAAAAAAAAAAGAACACAGCTTGGGAGCAAGACTGCCTGGGTTCCAGTGCAAGAAGCACTGGCTCTTACCTCTTCCTGACTCTTTGTGACCCCAGGCAAATGAACCTTCCTGGTCTTAGTTTCCTCACCCTTAAAACACAGATAACAACAGTACCTACTTCATGTGACTAGTGAAAGGATTAAATGGATTAAAACACAAAATCGCTAAGAATGGGGGCCGGTACCTAATGAAGTTATATGTTTTTTACTTAACAAATACTTACCAAGTTCTCACTATATGCCAGACACTGTTCTGATCACTTTTCTTTTTTTTTTTTTTAATTTTTATTTTATTTATTTTTGGCTGTGTTGGGTCTTCGTTGCTGCGTGCGGGCTTTCTCTAGTTGCAGCGAGAGGGGGCTACTCTGTTGTGGTGCACAGGCTTCTCACTGCAGTGGCTTCTCTTGTTGCGGAGCATGAGCTTTAGGCGCACTGGCTTCAGTAGTTGTGGCACACGGGCTTCAGTAGTTGTGGCGCAGGGGCTTAGTTGCTCCGCGGCATGCAGGCTCTTCCTGGATCAGGGCTCAAACCCGTGTCAGTTGTATTGGCAGGCGGGTTCTTAACCACTGCGCCACCAGGGAAGTCCCTGATCACTTTTCAAATACGGTCTCATTTAATCCATGGCATGTACCCATCAGAGTTAGCAGATGGCAGAGCCGGGATTGGGACCGGGTCCCTGTGCACCTTCACGAGGCCCTGCCTGTTCTGGCCCCACTCACTGCTCCAGCCAGGTCTTGGGCACCCGCTGCCTCGCATGCTGCCTCACCACATCCCCACACTCGCCACTGCTCTGAGCTTTGCTCAGTGCTTCCCCACGCCCCTCCCCTACTCTGAAGAAGTAATGCACCGCCTCGGGGTGCTCTGGCTCTTTCCCACTTAGCCTGCCCTGACCACCCCTGAGTCAGGTCCCCTTGTTTATGCTCCCACAGCACCCTGTACTTCTCCTATCTTAGCCCTTATCTCACCACAGGGTAACCGCCTAGCTCACCTGTCTGCACCACCTACCACGTGAGGTCCAAACTGTCTGATCCCAGCACCCAGCGCTCAGCAGGTGCACAATGTTCGCTAAGCAAACAGATACTAGGATCACTGCATTGCTTCTTCCCAGGGCCCTTGACAGGCAGATGGATAACATACTATGACAGATGGGAGCAACTGAGCAAGATCCTGACCCCATCCCACCTACTACTTACACGAGGAAGGTCATGAACTGGCTGGACAGCAGACGGGTGTTTGCCCCTCAGCACACTCTTGCTGCAATGGACTAAATGTTTATGTGCCCCCATGTGATGACGGTATGATGGTACAGCTGACCCTTGAACAACACGGGGGTTAGGGCGCCGACTCTCCACACAGTCAAAACTCAGCATGTAATTTAGTCAGCCCTCCGTATCCACGGTTCTGCATCCACAGATTCACCCATCGATCTGTACTACTATAGTATTTGCTATTGAAAACAATCCACATATAAGTGGATCCACGCAGTTCAAACTCATGTTATTCGAGAGTCAACTGTATATAGAGATGGAGACCCCATGCCTGGGATTAGTGCCCTTACAAAAGAGACCCAAAGAGCTAGCCAGCCACTCCTGCCGTGTGGTTACATGTGATGATACAGAGAAAAGACAGCAGTCTAGGAAGCTGGCCCTCACCAGACACCAAATCTGCCGGTACCTTGATCTTGGGCTTCCCAGCCTCCCGAACTGTGAGAAATAAATTTTTGTTGTTTACAAGCCACCCAGTCTATGGTATTTCTGTTACAGCCTCCCAAACAGACTAAGGCACTTGTGAACCACTGGGCTGATAGGCCCCAGCACTGAGAGCACTCCCACAGCATCCAGAACACGACAGGTGCATTTCAGAGATGCCCAGCGAGCTTCCCCTGCAGTTGTTGCCACGAAAGGAAGTGAGCAAACCAACAAGACCTCCCCCATCCACTGGCCACCCCCTACTCAGACCCGTCAACATTCTTCCCTTATGTGGGCACCTGGGTGTGGCCTTTGGAATGCGCCCCCCCGGAGGAAGCTGGCTCTTAAGCCTGTGGCTACATTTAAAAGAAACAGGCAGTAGGCCAACAAGCTCTTGTTACCTGCCCTTTAGAGAACAGTCCCAAGGCAGGAGCCATCCCCTTCCCTAGCCAGGACAACCCCAAATACATCTCAGGATCGCTCCAGCGCTTTTCCTCCTAATACGAGAGGCTTCATATTTCCACAAAAAGAGAAACCAAAACACCCACTCCGGATGCCGTCACACAAACACCTTCATTATTAATTAAGCCGGTGTTCGTCCACAGAACCATCTGAGTGAGTCAGAGCATCACAGAGGGTTAGTCTGGGCTCCGGCGGGACAGGGGCCTGGTCTGTCCCATCTCTGCAGGCACAGGGCCAGGCACACCAGAACTATTGCTAAACAAACAGATAATAAACTGGAATAATTACAACCACCAATCTGATAACCCTGAAATTCAAATTTTTAAATTTAACAAATACTTTGGGAACGCCTCTCTTGCTTCAAGCACCACGCTGAGGGCAGGGCATAAAGAGTGCATTCTTAGTCCATTCGGGCTGCTCGAACAAAATACCATGACTGGTGGCTTAGACACAACAGAGATGCATTGCTCACGGTGCAGGTGGCCGAAAGTCTCAGATCGGGGTGCCAGCCTGGTCAGGTGAGGGCCCTCTTCCAGGTGGCAGATTTCTTGTTGTATCCCCACGTGGCGGAAGGGGGCGAGGGAGCTTTGTGGGGTCTCTTTTATAAGAGCATTAATCTCATTCATGAGGGCTCCACCCTCATGACATAATCCCCTCCCAAAGACCCTACATCCTAACACCAACACTTTGGGCCTCAGGATTCCAACATGTGAACATGGAGGGACAAACATTTACACCATAGTACTGGAACTATTTCCTTTCCTTAAAGGGAGCCTAAAGTAGCAGCCTGACATGTAACCCAACCAGAAGCCAAGGTGCTCCAGTGGAAAGCAGAGAGTGGAGAGCAGTGGGTCCCAGGGGCATTCCCATTGAACTTTTAGGGTTCTGCAGACTAGAATTTGGAAACCCCTGGTCTCACCTGAGCCCCTCTTTCACAAATGAGGAAACCAAGGACAGATAAGATTTAACTACTGGGTCTTCACTGACAATCCCAGGACCTGGAGCCAAGGTGTGCCTTCTAGAGAGGGAGTCTGAGAAGCCAGTGGCTGGAGTTGGTGCTCAGACCTAGTGGGGCCCTGGGAACCAGTCCTTCTCTGCTGACAGAGCAGGGATCAGAGGTTGGGCTCAAATTAGTAACTAGAGGAAAAGGTACTGGTGACACAAGTTTCTTATTCATAGTCCTGTTGTCTAAAAATATCAGTGAGAGAACACCCTGGTCAGGAACAACCAACACCCGGACAGTGCCGGGACTGATGGCAGCCAGACCGGGCCAAGGAAAACACCTGGGCTTTGGAGTCAGAGACACCTGGGTAAAGGCCGCTGTGTCACTTACAAGGTATCAAACAACTCTCAAAACCTCAATCTGCTTGTCTCTTAGATGAGGATACGATTCACCTACCCCTCGTGACTAAATGGAACAGAGTTTGTAGCATTCTTCAATGATAGGTCCCTTGTTTTCCTGGCCCAATCTCCCCGGAGTCCAATTCCACGTGATTCCGAGAGCAGAGCACCGCTGAAGGTGACAACCCATCTGGTCATGAGCTCCTCAAGAGCAGGGCTGTACCCCCCCATCCCCAAATCCTGCCACCTAAATACTGAAGCTGACGGGAGTGGGCCTGGCTGAGCGCGTTGCCTGTCTCACCTTCAAGGAAGGCAGCGCTCTCCTGGATGTAGGCCCCCAGCTGCTCAAAAATGCCATTGATCTTCTTCTTGGCGGTGACAAAGTGCTTGAGCGGGGAAGCATTCACTTCAGCCATGTGTCTCTTATCCTTCTTGACTGTGATGATGGAGTTGCATCGAGAGAAGAGCAGGGACATTGCGCTGCAAGAGAAAGAAGACACGTGAGCGAACCCAGGGACACCCAGCTCAGGACGTTCTGCTGGGTGTAGCGGGGTGCAGCAGGGGGACGGGCACCAGCTCGAGGGTCCATCCAGAACATGGGCCCTCCAGGACTAGATCAGGGACAGCAAGATCAGAACCAGCACCTCAAGAGTAGGAAGGGACCACTTGGGCCAGTCTCCATGTCACACAGTGTGGGCACCCAGGGCCCGGAGCTCAGGCCTAGCGCTGGCTGTTCCCTGCCTGGTGAACAGGGACAGGCCTGCCCTCCCCATCTCAGAGGGGGACAGAGGGGAACCACAAGGTAACACACAGAGAAGCCCTCCTCCTAGCCTTATGCAGAAAAGAGTGACAGAAATCTCACTTATTTCCTATACATCACCCTCCTGAGAAAAAGCACTGGATATTGAAAGCAGTGAAAGCATAGTGACCCTCGAGGTCAGGCACTCCCACCACCCCGCCCTGGCTCCTCTGCCGCCCGGTCCCGATGGCCCTAATTCCTAACAGGTTTTTGCTTTTTGTTTTTATTTTTGGTTGCTGGGGAGGGGTGGAGGAGTGGACGGCAAGGAAGGGTGATCTTCAAATGAGAGAGGTCTACTTCTACAATTTACTTAAAAACGTTTACTGTTCTCTTTCATTATAAATGTGTACACTGTAGAAAATGTGGAAACTACAGGAAAAAAAAATCCACAACCCCACCATTCTGTGACAGGCACTATTAACATTTGCTTATCATCACGGTCTGTTTTTGTGTGGGTAGCTCTCCTGCTCTTATTCAACCACACGCACATCTTTGCAGGCTCTTTTTCTTCACGTGGCAATAACATGCGAGGGGTCGTGAGGCTTAACTCCAAAGCCCTAGAGATCTTTGCTCAAAGTCAAAAGAGGGAGACAGACCACAGAAGGCGGTCCCCAGATGTGGCTGGGCATCCCTGGATCGTTCCTCAGAGTTCCCAGCTCGCACAGTGCCATTTCTTCAGCAGAGCCCTCAGACGCTGGGACGTCACAGGGAAAAGGCCTTTCTGAGGATGAGGGGAGTGTGCACAGCTGTGTGTGCCCGGTTCTGCCCTCCTCTACACTCAGCAATTTCTTGTCGGCCCCTCCCCCCCAGCCACCCTAATCACACCACTCTCCACCAGACCCGGCACTCGCTCTAGCTGGGAAATGACAGCGCACTGCCCACGAGTGAACATACACGAGAAACTGCCAAAGTGTGTTGAACCAGTTCCTGAGAAGCAGAAAGAACATCTGGAACAAATGCATAATAACTGAAAAGTGGCCCTTAGGAACTAACCATCCCAAAGGGTGGGCAGAAAGAGAGACCCACAGGGAAATGGGGACCCACAGGTTTTGCCTAAACCTACCAATTATTTTGCGCTGTTCATGATTTCTGCGGAGATGAGAGAGGAAAGTGAGTGTGTGTCCTTCCTCCCCAGGAATATGCCACAGCTGGGAGATTTTCTAAGCACGGAGCCCACGTGTCAAGGGCTGACATAAGAAAGACAGCAGAGCTCTGAGAAGGGGAACTAGGAAGAAAATACCACTGGCTCCTCCAGCAGGAAAGACTCTTAGAGAAATGGGATATGTGTAAGCAGAAGAGCAAAGTCACCGAAAGGAGAACTGGGTCTGGGATGGCATGATGTAGCTAGCATTATAGATAGATTCTGGAATCAGACAGAGTTGGGTTCAAATCGTGACTGTACTATTTCTCGACTGTTTAAACCTCAGATGCTTGGATTCGTCACATGTACAAGCATGATATCACGTAGACCGTGAGAAGATTAAAGATGACATGGCATGAACTCAAAGGTAGTTTTACATGTTATAAAACAACAAGAGTAATAAACTCCACCAGCAAGATCACAAGACTTCCCCCTGGAAGAGCCAGCCTTCAGGGGAGGGCAGAGGCAACTCCACCACCAGCACGCCCACAGCTGCCCGACGGCTGCCATGGGGATCGAGGACACAGGTCAGCTCAGGGGTGAGGCTCAACAGTGCACCGCCCCAGAAGTGACTTGCTTGCAGGCAGCAAGTTCTCAGAGATCAGCTGGGCTTTTAGAAGCAAGTGCTTTCAAATTCTGGTCATTGTTTGCAAGTCCAAAGGGTATGACACCAAAGGCGTTAGTGTTCGGTAAATTCAAGATTTAAAAGCATACACACTAGTTAAAGCTTAGTGCTTCAAGGTCACCTGGTCTGCTCAGAGTGCAGTCCATCCAGGCGCTGTCCTGCTCTCACACTCCGCAGCCGGCGGCTGCATGTCCCGAACCGCCAACCCCTCCAAACTGTTTTCTCTGCCTCTGTTCGTGCCTGAGCTGAGATTCCATGTTGGTGTTACACATGTTGCTTTCAGCCTGGAATTGTCTTTCCTTATTCTCCCGTTTGGCCTACTCCTCCTGTTCTTCTAGACCCAACTCTAGTGTCACCCCCTCCATGAAGCCTTCCTTGACATCTCTGTGGAGGCCATGCAACCTTACCAGACTTTTGGCTTTTTTTTTTTTGTCATACTTTCTCCCTGTCTAATCTGTGAGCTTCTAGAAAGCCAGTCTCTAATACAGAGCAGGGACCTATTTCCATTTCTACTTTCCTCCTCTACAACTGTAAGAGACATGGTTTGAGATAGTGAATGCCCCTAAAGAGGATTACCTTCCTACCATTCCAATCCTGGAATACATATATTTACTTTTTGCTTAAAAAGCAGCCTTTGGCTAAGCATCTGTTTCTTAGTATTTGGAGTTCAGTGAGTCAAGAGAGTTAAACAAATCTTTCAGACTCCAGAATGTAATGCTTCCAAAGAGCAAGCTGGGCATACACACGTGCACAAACGGACCACAGTTGCAAATACACACACACAAGCCAAGATAGGGCCCCAGCTATCTTGGGGTTCCACCTGCTGGCTTCCTATGCTTCTAGAGCTGGGGGAAACAGCTGGTTCCTGTTCCTCCTCTGGAAAGCCCTGACAGCCCCTACTTCACCGCAGGGCTCACAGCAGGCATGCAGAGCCAGTCCCCCAAGCACAGCTGGGCCAGAGTTGAGCTCCGGTATCAGCTATACACTAAGTGGCACGCTTCAAGCTGTTGGGACCGCCTCAAAGTGCTCTTGAGGTCATGGTTTCAGAGAGTTTACGGCAGCATTTCCCAACGCATGGTCCACAGAACTGCAGTGGACAAAAATGATTCCATAGCAGAATCAATTGGTAAAACACTATATGCTACAGTCCCCCTCCACTGGAGTACACGAGCACAGCAAAGACTCTGGGAAGGAAGGCCTGTTTAACTGTATTTAACGCAGCATTTCACAAATTTATCTGAAGAAACCCTTCTCCTACGTCACAGTTTTTAAAACCCTGAGGGTCAGACTTTGGGAAAAGCCTCATTCATCCTAGTAGTCCCCGACTCCCACCCCAAAAAAGTGCTGGGGGCACAATATTAACAGGTATTAACCTAAGACCAGAACCAAACCCAATTCTAAACTGAACCCACCAGGGACTTTCCTGGTGGTCCAGTGGTTAAGACTCCATGCTCCCAACGCAGGGGGCATGGGTTTAATCCCTGGTCAGGGAACTAAGATCCCGCATAATGCAGCCAAAAAAAAAAAAAAAAAATTAAACAGCTATTAGCACTCCCAGGTACTGAAAAGCTCTGCCTCAACCTAGGCTATTAGTTAAGGAGGATTAAGTGCCTTGGGTATAGGGACAGCAACAGCAAAAGTCACCACAAGGTGTGTCTGGATCCCAGGCACAGTCCCTGAATCCACACCACCTCTTCACCCAGTTTCATGCACAGCAACTCCTAGCAGGGAAAATAAAATGGATCCACGGATTGTCTGCTGGCACAACTGGAACAGAGGAAAAGCTGAGAAACTGAAACAAAAGAGTATGCAGGGTGGGCTTCCCTGGTGGCGCAGTGGTTGAGAATCCGCCTGCCAATGCAGGGGACACGGGTTCGAGCCCTGCTCCGGGAAGATCCCACATGCTGCGGAGCAACTAGGCCCGTGAGCCACAACTACTGAGCCTGCGCGTCTGGAGCCTGTGCTCCGCAACGAGAGAGGCCGCGATAGTGAGAGGCCCGCGCACCACGATGAAGAGTGGCCCCCGCTTGCCACAACTAGAGAAAGCCCGCGCACAGAAACGAAGACCCAACACAGCCATAAATAAATAAATAAATTTAAAAGTAAAATCACAGGTTTAAAAAATGGCAACTGTTAAAAAAAAAAAAAAAGAGTATGCAGGGTAAAGGGGCAGAGTAGACTCTTAGAAGAGCTGTGATAAGGAGCCAACGAACCAACTTCTGCTGGGCAGAGAGGGGGAGGGAGGAGCCAGCACAGCAGAGAACAAATGAGGGAGATAGAGACTCATTCTTCAGGGAGCCCAGAGATCCCAGCCACTTTCTGAACAGTCAGTCTCTAAACGGGCTCTCTCGGCAACCAGTGAAATCCTCCATGGAAGGTGAAAGGAACTACAGTTCTTTCCAACACAGGCTGGAACGCTCCAGCTCTGTGCAGAGATGACCCCATCCGGGAGACCTGCTGTTGGGTGGCCAGCAGAGTACACCCCTTTCCACTCCCCCCAGATCCAGGGAGCCAGATGTCACAGCCACCCCACTTACTGTATGGATGGTGAGAGACCTTCACAGGGTGGGCATCGTGGACATGGCTGGAGTCAAAAAGACGAAAAGAATCTGAGTTCTCCTCTGTCCTGTCTCAGGTTGAGGTTGGCTACTGATTGTGTTGACTCCACCAATTCTGAGTTATTGGAAAGGAAAAGGGACATGTCAACAGGGCAGGAAAAGAAAAAAAAAAAAAGATGCCAAAGAAGTCTGATCAGGTTTAAAAGCCAAACAAACTCATCCCCGAGGGAAGCTTACTCACTGAGGTATTGGAGTGGTATGTGAGGAAGTGCCCTGGGGAAAAACACAACACACAGGCGCGAGGCCAAGCCCGGGTGTGCACAAACACGTGTTCAGACATGTGCTGGTGAGAAGCAGGGACCCTGGTAAAGGCACATCCAGAGGGGTGAGAGGAGGGGGCAGAACCAGGTCAAGGACTGGGCTTGAGGACTGTGGCACGGAGGATTAGAGACGGGAAGGTGGAGTTGAGAGAGAGAAGTGGAACTTACTGAAAGCCTCTATCTGCCAGATGCTGTAAAATATCTTAATTCTCAATTCCATGGTGCAAAGAGAGGCTTGGAATACTTAAGAGATTAATGGACTGCTAGTTAAGTGGCCAAGCTGGGAACTGAGATAGCACCTCCCGTTGACTGTAAAGCTCACTTATTTTCAATTACGGGAAGCTGCCTTACCCGACCCTTGGGGATGGGAAGGGTGACAGTCAGAGCCCTTTCTGGGAGGAGAGAAAGAGAGTAAATAGAGAAATTAAAGAAACAGGGCAATCAAGGCTTACAACAGACGGGAATGGGCAGTTTTGGCTTCAAGCATCCAAGCAGCTAATTATTCGACATTTTCTGTCTGCCCTCTGTGTGTGTGTGCTAGGCGCTAGAGTTAGAGATGGATAAAAAACAGTCCCTGCCCTCAAGGGGGCTTACCGTCCATTGAGAAACCAAACAAGAGACAACTGTGCGAGAGCAAGAAATGCCCAAATTTGGGGAAGTCAGAGCAGGGCGCCTACGGTGATGAACGTAGGCACCTATCATGTGCTGAATAAGTGCTGGCAAATACAGAGAACTGGATGAGAAATGGGGAAAGGGCAGGGGTGGGATGTGGTGGTGAAGGGTGAGAAAGCGGGGGTGACAAGAAGCCTCAGGAGACCCCGCTCCCGAGTCTCGCGTCCCGCCCCCTCCTGTCAGGGCCGCTGAGGGCCCGGCGGCGAGGCCGGAGCGTGGGGACGCCCGCCGGCCCGGATCCTGAGTCCCCGGGAACCCGGCGTCCCACAGGCCCACGCCGGGGTACTCAGGACTCGCCGTGCTGCCCCGGGCCGGGCCCCACCACCCGACGCGCTCGCCCTCTCACCTTCACCTTCCCGGCCTCCCGGCGGCCATCATAACCCCGACGTCACCAACACGCTCCCCCCGGGGACAGGCGGGAGGAGGAGGCAGGACGCGCGCGTCACCAGCCGCCGCAGGTTCGCCGTTCTGGTCCCAGTGAGTCGGTGGACTCCGAGCTCAGCAGGTTCCACCCCACTAACCCTTATGTGTCACGGATCAGCTGTCTCAACGCCTGGAGATGCGCCTCAGCGATCTTATTCACAGCACAGGCGTCCCAGGCCGATGACGTAAATTTCGGGTCTCCCGCTGCATCATGGGGGCTGTAGTTCCGCCAGGCGCCCGTGAGGGCTGGGGTGGGCGGGGCCACGAGCTGTCAAGGGGAAAAG
Source organism: Eschrichtius robustus (assembly GCF_028021215.1). Classification (NCBI taxonomy): domain Eukaryota; kingdom Metazoa; phylum Chordata; class Mammalia; order Artiodactyla; family Eschrichtiidae; genus Eschrichtius; species Eschrichtius robustus. Next base: position 9,492,334 of record NC_090826.1, on the reverse strand, counting down.
AAACCAAGGGCGTAGATTAGCGGTTCCCGCTCTTTCGTTTGTTGCCCCAGAGCCTGACCCCAAGGACCCTGTCTGCTCTGGAATCCAAGCTTGCGTTTGGTAATTTTAAACAAGAGCTCTCAAGAGGAAGACAGGAAGCAAGCCTGGGCCTGCCGCCCTTCAATTGACTTTGAGGAAGTAAGAACAGCAACAGTCCCTGAGTAGGCTACCTAACATACGTCGTTTTGACCTTCACAGCGGTCCCAGTTGGCTCAGAGGGGAGATTACCCCAGCTCACATATGGCAGCTTACTAGGCCTCATTATGTGCCAGGCACTGGGACACGGCAGTAAACAGGCTCCTGATGGCCTCAACAGCAGCAGGGAAGGCTCCAAGCCTGCGCTCTCAGGTATGGTACCCCCCAGCCATGTGTGCTACGAGCTCCTGAAATGTGGCCAGTGCAAACTGAGATGTGTAAGACTTGGTAAGAAAAGGAATGTAAACAATCTCATTGATATTTTTGTATTGTAAAATGATAGTATTTTGGATAAATTGTGTTAAATAAAATATATTACTAAAATGAAGTTCACCTGTCCATTTTACTGTTTAAAATGTGGCTACTAAAAAATCTAAAATTACATAAATGGCTCGCTGTGATATGGTGGTTTATAATAAGAACTATATATTTGGTCTTTGTCCACTGTGCCTGGCACAGAGCTCCTAAAGCCCTGGTAATTACCTATATAAGAGCCATAGGGGCATCTTTTGTCATAATATTTAGTTTTGTCCTCAGTTTCTGAAACAGCTTCAGAGCTATTCAAATAAAGGTGAAATGAGTGTCTTTTTGTTATTCACACCTTTCAACCACACCTGAGTTTATGTTAATGAGACAACTTTTGGGAAACTCCTAAAGATGGGGGCTGGTTGCCAGGGGAACCCAACCACGTGATTAGAGGGTTGCAACTTTCAGCCTCACCACCCCTCTCAACCTCCTGAGAGAGGAGTTGGAGATTGACTTGATCACTAATGGCCAATGATTTAATCAACCATGCCTATATTCTCCGTGAAAGAAATGTTCTTGTCCCATGGCAGAAAGAATTCAGAGATGAGACAGGGAGGTCAAGAAAGTAAATTGAGTATTTATTTAAGCAAAAGTACGCTCTCAAAGGAAGAGCGGGCAGACAGGTGAGTAGCTGCCCCGAGTTTTCTTGGCAAGCCGGTCATGTGGGGTGTACAAATGAAGGGGCGGAATATTCATTGCAGAAGGAAGGCTTGGGGGTCGTGTTCCCTGATTTTCATTCCAGCTCCACCTTCCCAAGGGGAGGAGGGATTTTTTTTTTTTTTTTTGGGAGGAGGGATTTTTGTCCTTATTTACCCTTGATTGGAAGTGTCATGGAGCCAGTGTATGATGGGTATTTCTTATCTGCAAGGCTAATTTTTATTGTAATGAGAGCATAATGAGCAAAAGTTTACGTCTGGACACCGGAGATTCCCACCTTTCCCCACCTTTCTTTGTCTGCCACCCCAGGATATGTGGTTTCCTGTCAGTCTGGAGGTTCCTGCTTTTCTCTGTCTGCCTGTGGACCCCAAGATGCATGGTTTCCTGCCATCTGGCCTGTGCTCCCCTTTCTCTGCTCACATCTAGCTACCTGCCTGGTTTTTTGGTGTATTTTTAAAAAATAATTAATTAATTGATTAATTTTATTTTTGGCTGCGTTGGGTCTTCGTTGCTGCGTGTGGGCTTTCGCTAGTTGCAGCGAGCAGGATCTACTCTTCGTTGCGGTGCATGGGCTTCTCATTGCGGTGGCTTCTCTTGTTGTGGAGCACGGGCTCTAGGTGCATGGGCTTCAGTAGCTGTGGCACATGGGCTCTAGAGCACAGGCTCAGTAGTTGCGGCTCACGGGCTCAGTTGCTCCGTGGCATGTGGGATCTTCCCGGACCAGGGCTCAAGCCCATGTCCCCTGCATTGGCAGGCAAATTCTTAACCACTGCGCCACCAGGGAAGCCCTACCTGTCTGTTTTAACACCTATGTAATGAAGTCCTCATAAAAAGCCCTGAACTATGGTCCAGAGAGCTTCCAGGCTGGTAAACAAGTGGAGGTGCTGGGAGGGTGGCGTGCCCAGAAAGAGCATGGAGGGCTTCCCTGGTGGCGCAGTGGTTAAGAATCTGCCTGCCAATGCAAGCGACATGGGTTTGAGCCCTGGTCCGGGAAGATCCCACATGCCGCGGAGCAGCTAAGCCCGTGCGCCACAACTACTGAGCCTGTGCTCTAGAGCCCACGAGCCACAACTACTGAGCCCATGTGCCACAACTACTGAAGCCCGCGTGCCTAGAGCCCGTGCTCCGCAACAAGAGAAGCCACTGCAGTGAGAAGCCTGAGCACCGCAACGAAGAGTAGCCCCTGCTCACCGCAACTAGAGGAAGCGGTGCACAGCAACAAAGACCCAATGCAGCCAAAAATAAATAAATAAATAAGTTTATAAAAAAAGAAAAGAAAAAGCATGGAAACTCCTCACTCCTTCCCACATGCCTTGTCCTATGCATCTCTTCCATCTAGCTGTTCCTAAGTGGTATCCCTTTATAATAAACTGGTAATCTAGTAAGTAAACTGTTTTCCTGAGTTCTGTGAGCCCCTCTAGTAAATTAATCAAACTTCAGGAGGGGCTCATGGGACCCTCCAATTTATAAACGGTTCATCAGAAGCACAGGTGACAACCTGGACTTGCAATTGGCATTTGAAGTGGGGACGGTCTTCTGGGACTGAGCCTTTAACCTATGGGATCTGATGCTATCCCCAAGACAGCCTTTCTGTTTTCACTCAGAATTGGAGGACTGCTTGGTGTGGGAAAAACCCAGACACATTTGGTGACCAGAAGTGTCATTAAGTGGAGTATTGTGTGGAGTATAAGGAAAAACAATAGAGTTTTTCCTCTACACTCGGATTTGTGGTTCACATTATACAGTTGTACCTCGGTATCCACAGGGGATTGGTTCCAGGACCCTCCCGGGACACCAAAATCCTCCAGTGCTCAGGTCCCTTACATAAAATGGCGTAGAACAGCCCCACCACATGCAAATACATATTTGGATAAGGAAGGCCAACTTTATTCCTACTGGACTGCACTGCTTTATAACCATGGTAGAATCTTGCCTACGGACACCTCAAGAGGCAAATCGTTAGCCTCTGGACCAACCAGCTTATCAGTTCCCCGTGAGGTTGGTCAGAGGTAGCTGTCCCGCTCTTTCTGTGCTAAGTGAGCTAGAAGCCTCCCATCCTAAGAGTCAGACCCCAGACTTTGTGAGGCCACACTCAGACCCTGCCTCAGGGTGTGGCCAGGCCTCTGGATGTGGCACACATGGGGGCCTGTACTTGCCGCCTTGTAGAGCAGCTGTTTTCCTCCCCCAAGCTCCCTGGCCTCCCTAAGGGGACTGTCAATACTCCAAGGGCACGAAGTGAATTCCATTTCCCTTCCTCGGCAGAATCTTGCCCAAGTCAGGAGGAGGCCTGGAGGATCTCCCCCCTAAACATCTGTCCTGTCCATTCCCTCCTGCGAGCTCTGGCCTAGGCGCTGGTCACTTGCCTGGGCTGCTGCAGGAGCCTTGGAATCCATCCCCAGCCTCTAGTATGACCGTCCACCCAGCACCCTGCTTTCTCTCTGAAGCATTGCCTCAAGCTGTGAGGCCTCCAGTGACAAGGCTCCCCTAGCTTGGCTGGTGGTGTGATTGTGGGGCTGCAGGGCAGGGGTGGGGTGCATTTGCAGGACATCTTTTCCACATTACCTATTTCTATTTTGATGAACTTTTCCATGGTGGACATGAATTGCATTTGTAATCAGAAAAAGGTTAACAATGAAAAACAACCCTAAGACACACACACACACACACACACACACACACACACACGTATAGCACAGACCCTCTCAGAAAGGACACCCAAGAAACAGATAAGGCATGGTCACTTCTGAGGAGAACTGGGAAGCCCGGGGTGAGAGATGGGAAAGAGATTAAGATTTGCACTGTTTGAATTCACCATGGGTTTTTTAAACACAAAAACTTATCTTTAGAGGGAAGGGATAAATTAGGGATTTGGGATTGACACATACACAACTACTGTAAATAAAATAGATAAGCAACAAAGACCTAATGTATAGCACAGGGAACTATATTCAATATCTTGTAGTAACCTATAATGGAAAATAATATACACATAACTGAATCACTTTGCTGTATACCTGAAACATTGTAAATCAATTATTCTTCAATTTAAAAAAATTTTTTTAAAAACTTATCTTTAGTATATATATGCAAAACCCCTGAATGACTCCAATTAAATAAAGTCCAAGTCTCCTTAGCCGGGGAAAATGGGTTTTGCAATCTGACCCCCTCCACCCCACCCACACGAGCCAACCTGCTTCTCAGACCCCACCTGTGCCTTCCCGGCTCTAGCCCTTGACCTAAAGAGTGTCTCTGCCTATTGGATACCTCCTTCCCCTCCAAGGCCCAGCTTAAATGGCATCTGCTAGCAGGCTTCTCAGCCTCAGCACTACTGATATTTGGGGCTGGGTAATTCTTTGTTGGGGGGCAGGGATGCCTTGCAGGATGTTTAGGAGCGTCGCCAGCCCCTACTCACTAGTGCCAGCAGCATTCCACCCCCCTTCCCAGGGTGTGACAACCCCAAATCCCTTCAGACATTGCCAAATGCCCTTGGGGGCAAAATCACCTCAGGTGAGAAGCATTGTTACACACGCTGCTGGTCCTTCCTGCTCCCCACAGCAGTTCTTACAACCATTGTGGCATTTATCACACCGGGTCCACAGTGAATTGCATTTGGTTTTTTGTCCTCACCACTGATTACAGGATGCCTGGTGGGGGGTGGGGGGCAGGGACCAGATTTCTGCTGAAATCATATTCAAATCCCTGTCCTTACCACTTGTGTGACTTTAGGCCAATCACTTGGCCTCTCCAAGCCTACATTTCCTCATCTATAAAAAGGTGATGCTAGCCCCTATCCCAGAGGACTGCGTGCTGAGCCGGCCTGACATGCACGATGCCCAGCCCAGAGCAGGGACGGATAGAGGTTACTGCTTATTATTAATAAATACCCTGAAGTGTTATTGGTGCTACAGATCTGCCCAGGGTATGGTGGGGCAGAAGTTCACTGTTCCCTGACATTCATGTTTGCAAGAAGGGTGGTCAGCGAATGCTTCAGAGTAGGGTGACACCAGATTCAGATCTTAAGAGATGACACAGTATGCCCCAGGTAGCAGTGCCTGGCTTATACGGAGGGTTTATGGAATATACAAATGACATGGAGATCACATGTGACTGGGTGTGGGAAACACAAGTCACCCAATCTGCCTGACCCAATCTGCCAAGTCACCCACGGCCGGCCTTCCTTGCCAGTCATGAGCTGTTAAAGCTTCTCCCTGCAGACACCCACCCTGACGTGTATACACCTGCCCACCCCAGCATCTCCCACTCAGTGGTTTGAATGACCTTTAGTAGAAACTCTCCTGTTTCTGACTGTCTGTCCCTCTCTCTGGAGGCATTCAAGACAGGGTGACACAGTGCAGTGTGTGGACACAGCACTCCCTGCTCTGCGCCCCCAGCAAGGGTCAAGTAGAGGATGGGGCTGTGGCATCCGTGCATTTCCTGTCTCCCAGGAGGTTTTCTGAGTCACCGTCTCCAAGGGACAGAGTTTTGCTCTCATGATAGGAGCCAGGGAGGATGGGGCTTCAGCAGTCCCACGGTCAGGGTGGGGACTTGAGTCTGATCCAGGTCTCGGTGTCAACCCTGAAGCTTGGAGCAGAATTCCCCGGGGCTGCAGCTCTGCTGGGGAGAAGCTCTGGGGCATGGCTTCTCACCCCGAGAGTCTCTCTGGGCAGCTGGGTCAGCCCCTCTTCTGCTCAAGTGTTGCCGGAAGAGGTTTTTCAGGAAGAGGAATGGGAAAGGACGAGTTGCTACAAAGCAGTGAAAGTGAACAGTTTCCCCCGGGGCTGTGTCCGGAGCACCAGGAAAGTCCCAGCCAAGGAGGTGTGCTCTGCCTCTAGCCTGTGGCCCAGTCTCTCTGATGGCGGCTCCAAGAGCAATGAGAGGTCAAGAGCCTGGAGGCTGGATCTGGTTCCCTGGGACCCCGAGGTCCCAGAGGCTGCTGGGCAGTGGTTGTTGACAAAGAGGAAAAGGTCTGTGGTGGCCGGGCCGGGCCAATTAGGGATCGACGAAGGAGACTGCGATGTAGCGGGTGCCTTTGGTGGTGGGGAGCCCCTCGTGGTAGTGCGTGAGTCGCCCGGGGTGCATGAGAGTCCAGCCCTTCCGTGGGGCTCGGACGGAGCAGTTGTAGCGCAGGAACCGACAGCCCCCGCCCTGGGAAACAGGAGGTGTCAGTTCCCCAACAGGAAGCACCAGTTCCCCAATGGGACGCTGGGCCCTTCCCCTACTACCCCCATTCTCCCATCTGAGCCATCACAGCCAAGGGGCTCTCAGCACAGCCTGCCTGGGGATGCCTTGCAGAGCGACGGCCATGAGCTGCCTAAGGAAGACACTCAGCAAAGACCAAGGGACCAAGAGCACTGGCCTTGCAGGTAGGCAGCACTGGGCAGTGCCAACTAACTCTGTGACCAACCTGAACCTCAGTTTCCCCTTCTGGAAAATGGGCATTAAACTGTACAGGGTGGTAAGAATTAAATGAGATGATACAAGTAAGAGCTTAGGGCTCAGTTTCTCAACCTCAGCACTACGGACATTTGGGGCCAGATAATTCCCCCCCCCTTTTTTTTTTAATTGGGATAAATACACATAACATAAACTTTCCCATCATAATCATTTTTAAGTGTACAGTGGTATTAAGTACATTCACACTGCTGTACAGCTATCACCACCATGGACCAGATAATTCTTTCTTACGGGGGGTGCCCTGGGCATTCCTGGCCTCTACCCACTAGATGCCAGTAGCACCCCCATAGTTGTGACAACTTCAGGTATTACCAATGTCCCCCCCAGGGAGAGGGGCAACATCACCCCCTATGAGAACCTTGATACATTGTAAACTCTCAAAAAAAACGATAGGTGTTTTTATGGGTGTCCTTCACAGTGCCTGCTCAGGACTGAGTCCCAAAAAGCTCTTAGAAAATAGTAGCTTAAGGAGTAAATGAATGAATGAATGGCTGGCTCCCTAGCTGATCACACCTAGATGCCTTCCCTGGGGCCCTGAGGCCTTCAACTGCTCCTTCCAAACCCTCATGTCTTCCTGGTTTCCCCAGCCCTCCCCTCTGGCCTCTAGCTTGTGCCCCGCACCTGCACTAACTCTGTCCTGTCATTCCCAAAGCTGCATCTTACTTTCAAGAATGATGAAAACCCTAAGCTTTTGATTACTAATAGCTATCATTCCTTGAGTACTCATTATGGGTCCATGTAAGCAATTACCTGGATGAACTCATTTAATTCTCACGATTCTACGGGGGCCTCTCTAGGTTTTCCCATCTAAGACATGAGGAAACTGAGATGCTAAGAAACGTGCCTGGTTATATGTTACAGAGAGCTGGTGAGGGGAGAGGCAGGACCCAGGTCCAAGCGCTCTGGTCCCGGTCCTCCTGTGCCGCTGCTCTATTATGTCTAAAGCCTTCTCCCTCCCACCAAATTGTGCTCTGAACCCACCCCTTCCAAGAAGCCGTCCCCATGGACCTGGAAGCCTTTCTCTCGGGTTCTCTGGCACCGGCATACCCTGGGCCCCTCTGCCCGACCACCTTGTGAGTGCTCCCCAGCCAGCCCTCCCCCCGGCCTGCCCCCGGCCCGAGGTGGCCGCCGCTCACCTCGTAATCCACCCCAACCCGGTTCAGGGCAATGTTAATGGTGAAGGTGGAGGCGTCATGGTGTGGCATCAGCGAGGGTTGCTCGTCAGGCTTGTAGCGGACAACAAAGGCCAGGTCGAACTGGGCCTGCGTCGAGGAAGCGGGACGAGAGAACTGGAGTTAGAGAGAGGCCCCCGAAGGCCGGGAAAGGCAGGGGTGCACAGAAGGGACCCCTCATCCAGTCGCTGGAACGTTGGCCGGGAGGGCAGGTCTGTTTATGCTGTGTTCTCCAGTGCATGGCACAAAAAAGGTTCTCAGTTAACATGTGGGGAGGAAGGGAAGGAAAAGAAGGAAAGGGAAAGAAGGGGAGGACATGGAGGAAAGGAGGGAAGAGAGGGAGAAAGAGAGGATGGAGAGGAGAGGAGGGGAGAAAAAGAAGGGAGGAAATGAACTTAATCCTCACGACCCGTTCTGGCTGGTGATTCCTTGAGGGTAAGGCCCAGGCACACTCAAAGCAGGTATTTGGAGAAAACCATTTAAAGAGGAGGTGACTGAGAGAAGGAGTGCAAAAGCCAAAGAGACAGTCAAAAGACACACGAGGCAGGAGCTAAAGGAATGGGCACGCTGGCCAGCTAACTGGGGGCTTGTTTGGTGGGCTAGCATAGGAGTCACTGAGGCAGGATTTAAATACACAGAGAAAGATGCAAAGGGGTGAGTCAGAGGCTAGAGGCCCAGTGGCCTTCCATTACCCTAGACGCCTCCCGGGGCCCCGCCTCACACCTGATGGGAGGAGACTTCACTCCTGGAGACCAAATATTCTGTCACTTCTCCCCCAAGCCAGGAACACCCTCCCCCCCACAGGCCCCAGCCACTCCACCCCAAGCCCTCATCCTGGCTGCACCCCAGGCACGCCCACCCTGGTGTAGTAGCCCGGGTAGAGTTTCTCCGTCATGGGGGCGATGTACTCCACCAGGAACTTGTGCCACTCCCGCTCAAAGTTGATCTGGTTCATGTGGATGTCTATGGTCGGCACGTTTTCGTAGCCACCCTGGATGCGGTTGTCCTGGAAGTGACCAAGGAGAGTGTGGTAAGCAGAACTCTAAGATGGGCCCCCCGCCACCCCGCTGGAATTCCAGCCCCCTGGTGTACAGGCTCTGTCTAATCCCCTCCCTTTGACCTGTGAACCCAATGGGATAAGGTTAGGTTACAGGACAAAAGTGATGGGGTTTAGCAGATGTAATTAATGTAACCAGTCTATTGACTTTGGGTTAATCAAAAAAGGAACTCATCCTGGGTGGGCCCTTCAAGGAGGATCTTGAAGAGGGAGACTCTGTGTCCTGCTGGCCTGGAAGGAGCAAGCTGCATGAAATTCTATAGCTGCAAAGAAATGAGTTCTGCCACATGAGCTTGGAAAAGGACCCCAAGCCTCAGATGAGACCCCAATCCCGGCTGATACCATGACTGCAGCCTTGTGAGGCCCTGAGCCGGACTCCCGACCCACAGAAACTGGGAGATAATAAATGGGTGTTGTTTTAAGCTGATAAACTTTGTGGTGATTTGTTACACAGCACAGAAAACCAATGCAGAAGGCCACAGGTTAGCTGGGGCCCTAGCATCCCAGGGCTGGCCCGGTCAGTGGAGCACGAGGGTTCACCAGACCCCATACATGGGCTATTCGAGTTACTGGGTTCTGCAGATGAGCTCTGCCACCAAGCATGTAGATTAGGCAGTAACCAGAACCACTGCTTAGTCAAGCTGCCAGCCCAAAGGTTAGCTGGTCTCTGAGGCATATAGGCCCAGGGGCTCATGTGCCTTTAAAAATGGTTCCTGAACTTTCCAAGACGTATGAATTCCTCCTTCAGGGAATGCACAGCCTGTCACATAAACCACGCCCCTTGCTTCTGCTGTTTGGTGAACTTGGCACTGCTGTCGCTTCCTAATTCTTCTACGTCCCACACTTGCTCATTCCTCCCCCATCTCCATCCACGCCTGATCTGGGGAAGGAAGCTAAATCATTCTAATCAGAAACCAGGAACTGGAAAACTTGCAATTTAAGCTTAAGGCAGCTCAAAGTCACCCAGCGGCAATGGCAGCTTGAGGACCAACGCCCCATCCCATTTCTCAATCCCTCTACTCCTAAGTGCCCGCAGGCACCCCTGCCAGTGCCCCCATCTCCAAGAGTCCCAGAGAGGTTGGCTGGCTTGCCAGGAAAAGAGCCCAGCGGGCAGGCATGGGGGAGGGGCAGCCTCCCCCAGTGGCAGTCCAGGCGTCTGGGACCCCTTGTTATCTTGTTACCCTGTTATCTCCCAGAGACCACCGGCCGTAGTGCTCCATCTCCTCCACCAGCTCATCACAGGCCGTCTCCGTGAAGATGGGGAACCAGTAGACGTCTGGGCAAGGCTGAGGAGGGCGGGGACTCAGTCACAGGGTCCAGAGTGGCCTCACCGCATTCTCCCCCTGCCCCCGTGGCCCTCTGCAGAACCCACCGCAGGCAAGGCCCCTCATGTGATCTATGCCCGGTCCCACACACTCCAATCTGTGAGCCCTCCATGTCCCCATGAGTGTCCCCAGGGAGCAAGGGCTCAGGGAGCTGCTGAAGGGAGAAGGAAGCAGAGCTCAGAGCTGGCCCTTCTCAGCCAAGAGCAGCCAGGGCCAGGTCCAGGAAAGGGACATGCGTATCCCCAGTGCCCCCAGGGAGCAGAGGCCCGTAGGCTCCGGGAGAAGCAGAGAAGCATTTGTTTCTCACCCTAGGCCCGTGGTCCACAGTTGAGACCACATTTGGGGATATTTTCTCCTTTCTTGTTCAGGCCAGGGAAGAAGCGTCAGGCACCCCCAGGCCCCTGCAGACTCCAGCTGGAAAGTGCCAGCAAGAGGAGGGGGCCCATCCCACTGTCCACTCCCTCACCCCAAGCAGTGCCACAGCATAGAAAGGTGCCTTCTCCCCGCCCAGGTCGGCTGGCTTTGTTCCTCTGCTGTTTGTTTCCCCCCGCAGCAGGTGCCGGATATGAATCCAGCAGCTTTGTTCCCAAAGGGCCTCCAGTCCTTACCATCTCCACCATCTTCCCCGCCAGGGCCTTGGTGTAGTTCTCGTGGATGTACTTCTCCTTCCAGTCCTGTGGGGAGTGGGAGAGGTGGGGTTCTCAGGCCTGCCTGGGCCAGCTGGGGCTCACCCCTTGTTCCACTGCATGCGCTGCTCCAAGATGGAGTTCTGCCCCGCAAGCCCCCTGCGGGGCGCGGGGGGGGGGAGCCAGTATGTGCCTATGCCACTGGGTCATGTTAGCTGATGGGCACACAAGTGTGCCTGCAGGAGGGGGTGTCTGCATGTGCGTGTACACGTGTGTGCATGTGTGTACAGGTCTGCCTGCAGGTATGTACATGTGCCCACATCAGCCACAAGCTTGCAACGTCTAGGGATGCTGTCACAACTTTCTCCTCCTCTGATCATCACAACACCCTCAGAGGTGAGGCAGGCTGGGATAGTACACCCATTTTAGAGCTAAGATAACTGAGGCCCCAAAGGTGGAGAGGCTCAACTAAGTCACAGCTGATGGACCACAAACCTCGGCCTCTGACTCCTGGTCCCTCCTCCACCAGACAGCGCTGCCTCTGGAGATATTCTCCTCTCCCCACTGAAATCCTGCCCAACAAGCCCCCTGGGGCAGAGGGAGGCGGCGGGGGTGGGGGTGGCTTGGGGTCCCAGCCAAGGTCGGGCTGTGAGAGGGAGGCTCCTCAGGCCACAGGATCACTGGGGTCCCCTCCGCTCCCACCCCTGCCCACCCACGAAGGGCCTCACCTCGGGGTTGCTGAACACCTCCCAGAGGTCGTTATGGAGGTGGGTGGTTTGGTAGCTGTCCAGGGACAGCAGGTGGCCGAAGGCGTGCCGGTTGGTCAGGAACAGGAACACATCCTGGGGAGAACGGGCTGGATGGAAGACACCCTCCCCCTCCCCTGCACGTCCCCAGGGGCGGGGTGGGGGGCATGACTGCAGCCTCCTCTGCCCACCAAATTTGAGTTCACCCCATCTCCCCAGTGCCTGGATGAGGCCTGACACTGGGGATGCAATCAAGGAAGACTTCCTGGAGGACTGAACAGGAATGAAAGAATGAATGTGCAAAAGAAAAGGATGGTGTTCTGATCCTGGAGTTAGTTGTGGGCACAGGGGAAACATTACCCTGCCATCACAGTTTTAAAAATAACCACAAAATAATATTGCATGGGGCACGGGGATAGGGTAAGGGCATCTTGGGCACATTACTTGGAGTAAAGGTGGAAAGTTTTAGGTAGAAAGTTTTCTTTAGGCTCTGTCGAAAACGTAAATAAAAGAGGTGGTGTGAAAACAGGTGGTGTGAAAAAAATGATCCTGCAGATCCCGAGGACCAGCCCTCATGCCCGGGGCCCCAAGTGTCCCCACCAGGGCCTGGCAGCCTTGAAGCAGCCCTGCTGGGATCTCAGAAGCTGCAGGACCTATGGTGACAAGGTGGTCCATTATCCCGGTCAACAGGGCCTCTTCTGACTGCCCAGCCCAGGCTAACCTGCTGCCGGATATTGGCACAGAAGGCCATGTCCGGGTCCAGCTTGCTGTGGTGGAATAGGTCCATCTCCTGCAGCTCAGCCCGCAGGGCACTGCCCTTGATCAGGTAGATGTTTGAGATGTAGGGCACGTTCCAGACGCCGCTAAGGGAAAGAAAGGAAGATGGAGGGGGCCACAGGCGATGGCGAGGGGTCATAGTCTGGGGGTCAGGGGGAGGAGGAAAGGGGAAGTCACAGGCTGGGAGGGCACGATGGTGGTGATTTGATTCCCCTACCCTGGGCACATGGGCCCAGGATAACTATCAGGAAGTCCTTCTGTGTGTCTGACTGCAGTCTTCCTTTCTTCAGTTAAACAGGAATTTGAGAGCAGCAGGACAGGAATACTGGGGAGGGCAGTGCTGTGAGGCTAAGAGGAAAGCAGATGAGGGTGCCCCCCACGCTGCAGGTACTCACACACGCCGCCCCTGCACAATGTCCACGTAGTCCTCGGAGCGGGCGTAGTAGCCATCTGCACTCAGTGTCCCCCAGAAGTTCGACCACAGCCTCCCGTGGCGGGTCATCAACGGGGCGATGACATTCCTGGGGAAGGAAGCACCTCAGAGGGAGTCCCTCTGCCACGGGGAGGTTGGGGCAGACCCAGGTATGGGGAAGGGGGGGGGAGAGTGCCTTCACCCTGCAAGCACCTCCCTAGGGTAGGGCCTGGAGCCGGGTCTGGCCCATCTGGTGCCAGCTCCCTCCCACAGGGCAGCCAGGAAAGGCTGGGGTTGGGGGTTGCGGGGATGGGAGTCGGGGGGTGAGGCTGGGGTCTTGTAGCCGGGAGGTGGGGAACATCCTAGACCAAGGTAGCCAGGCTGGGAAAAGCCCGGGAGTCATAGGTGAGGCCAAGGCGGGGGAGGAGGAGAAAGGCAGGGGAGGGGCTCCCACCCCAGGCCCAGGCCCAGGGGCATCGTGAGCCCTGGCTCCGAGGGCCTGCTTTTCCAGCAGGCACAGCCCACCCAAGCCTCACTTGTTCTGCTCGATTAGCAGCTGCAGGGTTTTGGGCTCGGTCAGGGCCACATCGGCATCCATGCTGAAGTAGTAGGTGCAGCCACGGTCCTGCCGGCACAAGTCCCTGCAGGGAGGGGGACACAGGGTCAGCGGGGACAGGGTTCTGGCGCCAGCCTCCCCACCCAGGATCCCAGAGCTACCCCGAGGCTGCAGTCCCCAACCATTGCCCATATCTGCGATCACCAGGTACCAGCCAAGGGTCTTTAGGGAGCTCAGGCCGGCCCTGCTGCAGGCTGGGACCAGCCACCTCCAGGTCCCTCGCAACTCCGAGACCCAACCCCTGGGCTACGGAGCTGTCAAGACAAGCAAGGCCCAGCGCCTGGCAAGTGGTGTCTAGTGCCCTGAAAACCTTGCTACTGGCGAGAGCAGGCCCACAGACAGGTGCCTACACTGCCCGGGGCTATGGGTAAACCGGTTCTGCCTTTCTGGAGGATAGTTTGGCAACTTGTACCCAAAATCTTAAAAATCTCATGCTAAGTAAAGTAAGTCAGACAGAGAAAGACAAATGTGATAAGATATCACTTATGCGTGGATTCTAAAAAAATAATACAAACCAACTTATTTACAAAACAGAAATAGACTCACAGACATAGAAAACAAACTTATGGTTACCAAAGGGGAAAGGGAGGGGGAGAGATAGATTAGGAGTATGGGATTAACAGATACAAACCACTACATATAAAATAAACAACAAGGATTTACTGTCCAGCACAGAGAATGATATTCTCTATCTTATAATAACCTATAATGGAAAAGAATCTGAAGCTGTACACCTGAAATTAACACAATATTGTAAGTCAACAATAGTTAAATTAAAAAAAAAAAAACTATGTTCTTTTTGTTTATCTGGTGCTGGGCTCAGCAAACTACGGGCCACAGTCCAAATATAGCCCACTGACTGGTTAGCTCATGAGCTAAGAACGGTTTGTTGTTTTTTAAAAACTTATTTTATTGAAGTATAGTTGATTTACAATGTTGTGTTAATTTTTGCTATACAGCAAAGTGATTCAGTTATACATATATATATATACACACACACATTCTTTTTCATATTCTTTTCCATTATGGTTTATCGCAGGATATTGAATATAGTTCCCTGTGCTATACAGTAGGACCTTGTTGTTTATCCATCTTATAGATAATAGCTTGCATCTGCTAATCCCAAACTCCCAATCCATTCCTCCCCATCCCATCCCACAAGTCTGTAAGAACAGTTTTACATTTTTAAATGGTTGGGGAAAACAAAAATCAAAAGAAGTCACGTGAAAATCCTATGAAATTCTAATTTCAGTGTTGATAAATAAAATGTTATTGGAGCACTGCCACGCTCAATCGTGCTCCAATAGCCGGGCTGAGTGGTCATGGCAGAGCCCACAAAGCCAATTTACACAGATTTACTAGCTAGTCCTTTATAAAAAATTTGCCAGTCTCGGATCTGGATTTTCTAATTCTTTTATAGTCAACACAAATTACTTGTTTGTTTTAATGATAAAGGGAAAAAAAATCAGAGATTGTTTCTCTAATTGTCAGCATTTATCTACTCTGGCCCTCCAGTCCTTCCCCTTTCTCTCATTTGCTTCCTGAATCCAAATGACAGTGCTCAGCCCCTCCCAGGAGCACCGAGGTTGGCTCAACTATTTCCCCATTTGAGAGATGGGAACACTGAGGCCCAGAGAGGGGCAGGACTTGCTGGAGACCACACAGCCTTCTGACCCTGTCTCCCCGCCTGGTGCTCCTGATACTGCAGCCCCTCTGCCGCAACCCCCAACTCACACGCCCATGTTCCTGGCGTCCGCGTTCGCCACCCGCACCTCGGGGCCCAGCAGTTTCACAGACTGGTACTCGCTGCCATGCTCTGCCAGGAACTGCTCCACCTGAGTCTTATGTTGCTTCTCCTGGGGGTGAGGGGATGGAGGGTGAGGATGAGGCTTCACCCCAGGGACCACAGCACCTTCTGCTACTGCAGGCTGCTCTCTGTCATGCCTGGAACATCCCTGGCCATCTGCTTTCCTAGCCCCAGAACTCTGCCCACGCCAGACCTTCTGCCCGGAGTGCCCTTCCTGGTCCATCCTTTGACCATCCTCCTCTGACCAGGCCAGGCCCACAGGCCTCTTAAGAGCCTCTGTCACCAGGACAGTGCCCCTCACCCCACAAGCCGCACAGCCATAGTCTTTGATTCTGCTGGTCCAGGGTGTGGCCCAGGGGTCTGCTTTGCTCTAAAACGCTCCAGGCGATCTTCAAAGTGCACTTTGAAAAACAGTTTATACCTGGAGCCCCTGCACCGGGAAGCGGAAAGAGCAGGGTGTTTAAAAACAAACCCAGGGTTCAGAGAGAAGTCCAGCTCTGCTCTGATTAGCTGCATGAACTTGGACAAGTCACTTCACCCGTCTCAGCTTCAGTTTCCTCCTTTGTAAAATGGGAGGGCGATCATGCCTCCCTCACGGGGTCACTGCAAGGCATCAAGAAGTCAGAGCACAAAGTAGGTCCTCAAAGACTGCCTGGAACAGTTCTCTTTTTCTATACAAAGTCACAGTTCATGCGTGTGAGGTTTGATGTCTCCAGGGAAGCTGGGAGCCTCCCAAGGGCAGGGCCTACACCCTCCTCCTGTTTCCAGGTGGCACAGTTGAATGAATGTCTGTGACCCACGCAGAGCTGAGCTGAGTGGGGGACCACAGGTCCCTGGGGGTGGGGTGCAGACAGTCAGGGCCGAGAGGTCTCGGAAAGGGGTGACCCTAGACGGGACAGCTGAGAAGACTCTAGGGAAGACAAGGAGCCTTAACAGCAGGTAGAATTTGGAGAGCGTATTTGGCTTCTCTCAGCAAAAGCTGAGAGGTGGGACTTTAACTGGCTGGGAAGGAGAGGCAGGCAAGGGAGGGAGCTAGTCCTGCTAGCCACAAAGTAGCAGGCCTCCAGGCCCTCCCCGATTCCTCAGAAGGTACACAAAGAATGAAAACCAATTTGACTATCACCAGATCAAATCAGGAAAGACAGCCTGGAGCAGGAAGGGAAACAATGACAATGACATCAGCTGAGAGCACCTACTGTGCAACTTGTTTAACCCTTGCAGCAATTCTCCGTGGCCTGCACTAACATTATCCCTATCTAATAGACCTAAGAGATGAGAAAACTGAAGCCCAGAGAGGTTGAATAACATGCCCAAGGTCACACAGCTAATATAAGCAGTGATGTTGGGGTTCAAACCCGGCCAGTCTGACTCCAGAGTCAACCCAGCGACTGGGGATACAGCCCACTGCCCACTTCCGTTTGGCCCAGACAACCCTGGTTCAGTCACTTCCTCAGAGGTCTCAGGGCGTCTCGTGAGGCTGAGCCCTTGACCCAAGCCACACGGCGACCCCACCAAGTGCCTGCTACTCACATGGCTGTGAATGAAAAGCCGCAGCCGTTTCCGGGGGTAGTGGAGGCGCAGGAGCCGCTGGAAGAACAGGGACAGGAACGGCGTGGGCTGTTCGATGAACACGCCAACCAGCACCGTGGGCAGAGCTTCATCCTGCATGGGGAGAGGGAGGAACAAGAATCCGGCGATGTTCAGCCACTGCGCCATCGCTGAGCCCCGAGGATGGCCTGAGGGATCTGGAGCCACAGGCAGACGCTTGCGGACTTAGCAGGAAAGGGGCCTGGGCCGCGGCACTCCAAGCAGGATGTGCAGGTGGCAGAGGCCGGGACCGGCAGGGAAGCAGCAGGAGGCTGTCCCTGCCGGGGACGAGAGCAGCATGAGCCAGACTTGGAGCGAGGACGGGTTGATGGCACGCCGTCGGGAGAGCTTGGCTGGCATGGGGTCTGAAGTGGGCCTTAAATGAGGAGTAAGTTTCGTGGGATGGGGAGAAGGCTGCAGGAGCACCTGAAGGACCAGGCAGAAGAAACCGGAACGCAGGCATCTGGGGGAAGCTGGAGCATGTAGTCTGAGAAGGTTTCCAGGAGGAGGTGTGTGGGTGAGGAGGAGGAGGATGGAACCCCAGACAGGGAGGTGACCCCTCTACCTCCCACCAAAGACAACAGAGTCTCCAGAATCCACCATCCTCCCCTCCCCGAGGGACGGAACCCCGGGGTCCAGCAGCCTCACCCCGATGCCCTTGAGGCTGCGCAGGCTCTCATCACACACAGCACATCCCGTCTCAAAGGTCCAGAAGCGTGGGATGTAGTTGCCCAGGTAGTTCAGCTGCAGCTGTGGGGAGACGGGGGGTCTGAGAGGAAACAGGCTCAGCGCCCCCCCGCCCCCCCCAACCAACAAGTCACATCTCCCTGGGCCCCTTGTGGGCCTGCACCCCAGCCTCCCCTAAGGGGACAGGAATGTGGCTTTATTTGGGGTGGGACTTGGAGAGCATGTCCGTCCCCCTGGAGATCACCAAAGCTGCTCTGAGGGAGGGCGGAGGGAGGACTCAGCACTCTGGTGCTTCTTCATCTTTGGATCTCCTGGGAGCTTGTAAAATGCAGATTCCTGAGCCCCACCCCTGCAGACATTCCAAATGAGCAGCTCTTGGGTGGCATCAGGAAATCTGCATTTTAACACCCTCTCCTTCCCCTCCGTCCACATGATTCTGACGAGGGTGGTCAAGGACCACACTCCAAGAAATGTGCTGTGATCCAGGGGCCTGTTCCCCAGGGGCCAGTTGGGTCTGGCCTGCTCCCCCGCCCCTTCTGTAGCTCTGGGAGCACAGGGAACAGTCTGTCCTGTTCAGGGCTGGCGAGGCCTCATGCCCTGGTAAAAACATTCAATCGGTGTTTGTTGAATGTAGAAACAAGCCTGCCCGGGAGTGGCAGAGTACAGATGACTCAGGGCAGCCCAGTCTGGGTCTGGATAGGGACAGGAGCCTCCTTTGTGGTCCAGCAGAGATGGACAGGGCACCACCAACCACCACAGTAAGGAGAGAAGGCACCACACTGCACTCAGATGTGAGGTCAGAGGCAATGAGTGGGTCCCAGGTGGGTGGCCCTGACCCCAAGGAGAAGCGGTGGCGTCACAGTGGGAGCACAGTTGGGATTCTGGACCCCCATCCCACTCTCCCCTGGGAGCTGGGGCCCCTCCCTACCTTGGTAGGCCCATTGCCATGAATCAGGACTGGGAGGGTGTCGTAAGCCAGGTTCCTTGCTCTCACTTGGCCCATTTCAAACTTGAGCACCACCTCATCTGGGGGGCAGAAAGCAGAGACCTGTCCAGCATCAGGCCCACAGGCCAAGCTCCAGGGCTGACAGGATGGGCTAGAATCCGAAGTCTCCCCCAGTGAGGCCCTGGGCTAGTCACTTCACCTCTCTGAGCCTCAGTTTCCTCATCTGTAAAATGGGGGTTAGAGTGGGAGGATTCCGTGTCCTGCGAGTACTTAGCACCACGCCTGGCACGTGGTAAGCATGGAATCCATGGCAACCCCTAATGTTTGTTGTGATTACTTATTAGAGCCGGAAGCAGAGGATGGGAGCAAGCAAAGACCTGAAACATCCCAGCTCCAGGTGCAGTTCAACCAGCAGGGAGGCCTGGGTCGGGCAGGGACAGATCCTGTCCCGGTGGAGAAAGCCCCTGCAGTAGGGTCCCAATACCCAAGCTCTGACCTGGTCAGTCTGCACGTAAGACAGCGGGTAGGACGCTGCCTTGCCTGACAGTTAGTTAGAAAAGGCCCTTTTTCCAGAGGCCTGAGAAGATGCCGGGCTGGGAGGCCTTTTGTGGCGGGTGATCACGTGATGGGAGCCCCTCTGTGCAAGCTCCTGATCCACCTAAGAGGTGGTCTGGACCCAGCTTCTTAACCTAGGTTCACAAACTCCCAGAACCCACAGGCCAAAGCGCGCAATGCTTCTGCACCTCCCTGGGAGGGGAGCTGGAGCTCTCCTTAGATTCTCAAAGGGGTCCATTTATCCCATTAAATCACCAATCAATGATCTGGTCCAAATTCTCTTTTCTAAGCATGGGAAAACTGAGGCCCGAGGGGTACGTGTGTGTGTCTTGCCTGAGGGCACCCAGCAAGATAGTGCCAAAGCAATGTCATCACCAGCCACCGACAGGACCAGGCCAAGAGCATTTGTGGTTTCAAGGGCCAAGTGGCCTCTCTGCTTCCGAAGTCATCCATCAACTCCCCGCCCCCAGCCCAGGAAGTCTTCACGTGGGAGGTGGGAGGGCAGGGGAAGGAGGTGAAGCAGGCTCACCTCTAAAGACCAGGTATGCAGGGCAGGGATCAGGTACCCGCTGAGTGCATCACCCTGCTCCTCCCAGGCTGAGCCTTGGTGTCCGGCAGGCTCTCTGGAATGACCTCCTAGCCCTCCTTTCTCCACCCCGAGAGAGACACAGCTCTGCCCCCAGAGGACATCCAGGTGGTCTCTGGGGACCTGGGGATGAGGTGGGTGACATCCCAGCACAACAACCCAAGAGGAACCTCCTAGGCTCAGGTCCTGCCTGGAACCCTCATCTCCTTACCACTCCTCTCAGGATCCCCCTCCCCGTCGGGGCTGCTCACCCAAGGCTCCATCCAGATTCTGGAAGATACGGCAACGGTGGTCCAGGGTGATATTGATCCCCTCCTGCAGGAAAGAGGGCACCAGGCTGCAGCAGGGACAGGCCCTGGCAGAGGACAAGGCTCCATCACCCAGTGTGGGGAGTCTGTCCTCCCACTTCTGCCACTTCCTTTCCCCACACCCACTGATGTGCCCTGTCACATCAGGGCAGCTGGGAGCCCTGGGAAGGCCAGCCAGTGGCCAAGCCCCTGGGATCTACTAGTCTAGTGGCTCTATTCACAGAGAACCAGGGACCCTCAGAACTGGAAGGAATCTAAGGAAACAGCTGGTTCAACTCCAACAACAACCACAGTAATAACAAATGCTTGTTTAGCACTTTACTATGTGCCAATCACATCCTAAGTATTATATGTACATTAACTTAATCCACACAACACCCTTATAGATTTAAAAACAAGGCACACGGACTTCCCTAGTGGCACAGTGGTTAAGAATCCGCCTGCCAATGCAGGGGACACGGGTTTGAGCCCTGCTCCGGGAAGATCCCACATGCCGTGGAGCAACTAAGCCCGTGCGCCACAACGACTGAGCCTGCGCTCTAGAGCCCAAGAGCCACAACTACTGGAGCCCGCGTGCCTAGAGCCCGTGCTCCACAATAAGAGAAGCCACGGCAATGAGAAGCCTGTGCACCGCAATGAAGAGTAGCCCCCGCTCGCCGCAACTAGAGAAAGCCCGTGTGCAGCAGCGAAGACCCAACGCAGCCAAATAAGTAAATAAATAAATAAAATTTTAAAAAAAACCAAACAAACAAGGCACAGAGAGGTTGGATAACTTGCTCAAGGTCACACACTTAGTAACTGGCTAAGCTGGCATCTGAGCCTGGCAGCCTGGCCCTGAGGTCCACGTTCACTGCATAATGCTGCCTCTTCGAGATCTGACTGTGTCTCATGGAGCCCTAGGCCAGGCCAAGTGACACTCTAGGCTCAGCCCTCATCCCACAGAGAACAGCTCCACTGTTTTGTTTTCGACCATGAGCTTCTGCTAGCATTGTCACTGGAGGCAAAGGGGAAGGAGGAGGAAGGACTGAGCTAACTAAAGATCAAGTTCATAGTTTCCACTGCACAAGTCCAATTGCTTCATTTCATTATTTCATGGATAACAAAAATCGAGGCTCAGAGAGGGAAAGTGAGTTACCCTACGTCACGCAGCACAGAATAAACAGGGGTTGGGGGGGGTAAGCAGGGAAGAATCCAGGAATATTGACCCCCCTCAAGGGCTCCCTAAATTTCCTGCCTGCCCAGAGGACACTGGCTGGCTTTGGGGCTACACTGGCCCAGTTCTACTGCCTCCATTCCCCTCAATGATCTCTGCTTTTTTTTTTTTTGGCCTTGCCACGTGGTTTGAGGGATCTTAGTTCCCCAACCAGGGATTGAACCCGCACCCTCGGCAATGAAAGCGCAGAGTCTTAACCACTGGACCACCAGGGAATTCCCCAACGATCCCTGCCTTGAGACAGGCTGAGAGGCCTAGCTTCTGGGGCCCAGGTCCAGCCAAGATCACATCAGCCCCCTAGAAACCCTCCAGGTAGGGTTGAGCAGGGGCAGCTCAGCCTGTCAGTTCCTTTCATGACCATCCTCACCACCTGACACGAGGCTGTAAATTCCTTGTGTCCCCAGCTTGAAGGTCCACGAGGGCAGAGACCCCAGCTGTCTTGTTCATTGCCATATCCCTGCCCTACACCTGACAGTGTCTCACACACCACAGGCACTCAATAAATACCTGTTGAATAAATGAGTGAATCGAAGAATAGATAAATGGAGTGTCAATACCCAACCCAGTGGGTCAGGCCTCGGGGGCAGGTGCCACTCCCAGTGCAGCCTGGTCTGGGGGAATCCAGCGTCAAGATCCCACAGTCCCACCCACTGCCTCTTACCCTCTTCTCCGGGTCCAAGAAGATCTTGGTGTAAAAGAGCTGGTCACTGTCACTGTCTTGACCCTCCCACTCGGCCACCAGTTTGCTGAGGTTGGGGGCATAACCGATGAAGCCTGGGGGTGGGGGACACACAGAGACAGACACTTAGCTTCCGGCCTCTAAGCCAGGGGCCTCTTCCCAGGCTCCCCTCTCATCCACCTCCCACTTCCTTACCCATAAGCCCTGCCTCCTCTCAGAAGCCCTCCTGGATTGAGAAGAGGTGATGTCTACAGGTTGGAAACAGCCTGCCAGTTAATGCCACTTGATGACAAGTTCCCACTGAGCCCAGAGAGAAAAATCAGTGCTGTCCATTAAGCTGCACCCGCTCAGGTCCTGGGCACCACACAGGTGGTGAATAAATGAATTAGACCAGAAGCCCAGGAGAGCAGGGCTGGTGGGGCCTAGGCTTGGAGCCCCTTTTCTACAGTTATCTGAGAAACTTGACCCAGAGAAGGGCAGAGGCTGAGCCAAGGTCACACAGTACAGGAGGGCTTAGAGGGTAAGGCCCACACAGCCCCCAGGCTACAGTGCAGACTGGTGAGAAGGGAAGAGAAAAAGGAGAAGGTGGGCAGCCAGGGAGGGCCCTGCCCCAGGGGACACCTCTACCCCTGGGCCAGGGCCAGGCCATCTGGACTGTGCTAACTCTCCTGGCCGATGGGGAAACGTGGTCCCTGGGGGCGGATCCCCCTTCCGTGGCTGGACAGAGGAATCCAGAATAAAATACGGATTTTATTCTCCGTGCAGTAGGAAGTCACTGAGTGATGTGTGTAGACTCGCATCTGGCTGCTGGGTGGAGAATGGACTGCAAGGGGCGAGGGTGGAGGCTGGCAGAGCAGTTAGGAGACTACTGCCTATGCCAGGGGCCCCATGAGGCAGCGGCAAGGGGCGTGGACATGAGAGGGCAGATTCCAGAGATCTTTTGAATTCGGAGTGATGTGACCTGCTGATGGACTACGGTGCGGGAAGGCAAGGGAGGAATCAGGGGTGACTCCTTGTTTTGCCCTGTGCAGATGGGGGGCTATTGAATGAGACAAGGAAGACTGCAGAGAAGCTGATTTAAGAGTTAAAAAATCAGGAGTTCTACTGAGGACATTCTGCATTCAGGACCTGTAAGCCATCCGCATGGGATGTCAAGCCAGGGGGGATCCTCACCCAGGCAGCAGATGGGCCCCTCTGGAGCCTGCCCAGCCTGCCACACACTCCGCACCCGGGCTCCTCACCTCCAGAGCCCAGGAACCTCTTGCCGTCAGATACCACCGGGTACTTGGCCTCCAGCCTGCGGTCTGGGTAGATGAGCTCCTCGGCAGAGAAGACCACCTGGCTCCTGGCCTGCCGGAACTTCTTCAGGAGCTCTCGGGGCCCCGAGGCAAACAGCACGTCGTAGCTGTGGCCAGAGCCGGGGAGAAGACAGGGCAGGGCAAAGGTGAACAGGGAGGAGAAGGGGTGGGGGAGAGGGAGGCAGGGGCTCAGGAGGGTACAGGCAGGAGGAGACCAGGAATCAAGGCTCTCCCCCTCCTCCCACGCCAGCCCCAGGGCACATCTGGGAAATGGATCTGCCCTGTTGCCTTTGCCCCTGCCCACCACGTTTCCACCCCCTTCCTGGGCAGAGACGTGGTCCCCATAATCTGTGCCCATCTCACACTCAAAGCATAGCTCACCATACCTGGGCAGGTCCCCCCACCCATCTTTTCACCAAGAGTGGACATGGGTCTTTTCTGGGGTTCATAGACCCCTTAAAACTGCAGGCAACCTTGGCTAGAGTAACCCCCCCTCATCCCTGATGTCCTGGCAGGGCCTCATTCTAGAATATTCTTCTACCTCTCAGCTGCCTACCTGTCTGTGAAGAGAATGACCAGGTCTTCCTTGTCTGCGTGCTTCTCCAGGGCTTTCTTCAGTAGTCGAACCTTCAGCCCTCCACCTGCCGACATCTCCTTCTCCCCGTGCCAGTCCTCCCCCAGCCCCAGCGCCTGCAGAGAAAGGCCCCTTAACATGAGCTTTTGGTAAAGAAAAATCTGGCCAGCTCAATTTCCAACCCCACCTGGGCAGTGCACATCTTTGCTTCTGTCTGTGTCCAGCACCTCCTCCTCCCCCTCCGTGGGAAACCATTCTAAGACATATGTGTGGCTGACCAGGCTCCTGGTGTGGTCATGTGACCATGGCTGGCCAATCAGAGTCTCCCATCTCTCCCAGAGCCACGAGTTTGAGCATGTAACCCAAGTAGGGCCTATCAGAGTCTTCCCTGGGACTGTTCTGTTAAAGGTAAGGAAAGGTTGTCTTGTTCTGCTGAGGTTGTGAAGCTGGGGCATGTGGGTCTATGGCTGGTGGTCATCCTGCCACCATGTAGAGAAAGCATGTCTGCAAATGAAAACAAACAGGGCCTAGAGATGGAAAGACAAGGCCCTTACCATGCTGCTTGAACTCCTAGATCCAGCTATGCCTGAAGCAACCCTCTGCCTCAAGCCCCATTTACGTAAACTAATACACTTTCTTATAATGAATTTTTAAAATTTTATTTATTTATTTATTTTTGGCTGCGTTGGGTCTTTGTTCCTGCGCACGGGCTTTCTCTAGTTGTGGCGAGCGGGGGCTACTCTTCATTGCGGTATGCGGGCTTCTCATTGCAGTGGCTTCTCTTGTTGCGAAGCATGGGCTCTAGGTGCGCAGGCTCCAGTACTTGTGGCGCACGGGCTTAGTTGCTCCGCGACATGTGGGATCTTCCTGGACTAGGGCTCGAACCCCTGTCCCGTCCATTGGCAGGCGAATTCTTAACCACTGCGCCACCAGGGAAGCCACAAACTAATACACTTTCTTTCTGGCTTAAAGCCACTAGACTGCAAGCTGTGTAGGCAGGGCCCTGGTCTGTCTCGTCCATCATTCTGTCCCCAGTGCCAACCACGGTACCTGACACAAGGAGGCACTCAGCACACTCAGTGAAATGGAGAAATCTCTCCCTGCAGGGCTCAGCCTCACAGACTGCAAGCACAGGACATGAAATCCATGCCACTGATGGACGTGGCATTAGCTTGTGTTTCTTTACAGCAGTGTTTATACAGGTAAGATATCCAGACAAGGGCATCCCCAAATCACCTGGGAGGCCTTGTGGAAATGCTGATCCCCAGGCCCTACTCTCTAAACTAGCCACAGGTCCCCCGGTGAGTCTTATGCACTAACATGAGCACTCCCACATACCTCTCGAGTCTCACCTTCCACACACCCTCTATCTCCAGCACCTCCTAGACTTTGCTTATGTTCTTCCCATCTTACTTTTCCAGAAGATTTTCCTTTGGGCCCAAGTCAGTTTGGGAAAGGCAGACATCCAGCTCCTGGACTCTCCCACCACCCCTCGGCTATCTCTGCCCCACCTGGGGAGCCCTTTACCTGGATCTTGTAGTTGAAGAACTGGGCTGAGCGCTTGAAGCGTCGGAACCCCTCGGTCTCCTTTGTGGCCACCGTGAGGACCAAAAGGTTGTCTAGGGACAGAGAAGGGAATGAAGGATGAAGAGAGGTGACAGCAGGAGTGGATGACCGTGCCCAGCGGGATGTGTCAAATCCCACAGGATGTATCTTCATGTCAACCCATTATAGACAAGGGCCCAGGGCCCAGGTAGGAAGAGACACACCTAAGATCACTCAGCTGGTTAATGACAGAGCTGGGACATAACCTGGGTCTCCCAATTCTCCTTCAGGGCTCCGTTCATCTGGTAACTGACCAATGTGGCAGGAAGTACCCAGAGCAGAGGTGTCTGCACCTCGCATTGTGAGACTGGGTCTCTCTGGATTTAGGAGCAGAGGAAGGGATTCGCTCTGAATGCTGAACAACAGGAGGACCTCTCTGGCCAATATCAGACATTAGCCTGGCAACAATCACAGCTCTCCATGCCCGCACTCAGGGCAGACATTGCTAATCAATCCCAACAGACTTTCTTGCTGAGCCTCACTTGGCCTTGGATTCTCCCAACACTGTGAGAACCAACAAGAGCTGGCCTGCAGTGGAAACTGACTTGAAATCCTGGCCTTTGGCCAGAGCAGCTATGCTACCTTTTTAACGAGGGACCTCTCTGGGCTCTGTAGTGTGGCTTCGCCTCTGCAACAGAACCTGCTGGAAACACTCCCAGATGCCATCTCTGGGAGCCCTGAAGAAGCCCCTCCCAGACCATACTTTGAGGCTGTGTTCTATGAGAAGTGAAGGCTCTGGGAGTCCCCTGGTGGCCTAGTGGTTAGGATTTCGGGCTTTCACTGCTGAGGCCCTGGTTCAATCCCTGGTCGGGGACCTGAGATCCCACAAGCCGCGCTGCACAGGAGAGGAAAAAAAAAAAATTCCCTGTAGCTGGCCTGGTTAGGCTCCTAGCTCTGCTCCTCACCAACTATGTGACCTTGGGCAAGTCCTTGACCCTTCTGAGCTGGTTTCCCCCTTGTAAAATAGGGATAGTAGTAGTACCTACTTCCCAGGGCTGCTGGACTAATTAAATGAGATCAGGCCTGTAAAATCCTTGTTGGGATGCTGGCACACACTAAGCTATTATTGGTGCTTATTACTGAGAGGCAAACGCCTTGCTCTGGCATTCAAGGCCTCCATTGATTGGCCTGGTGACACACTCATTCCCTCCATTGAGTGGGCCCTCCTCCTGGCTGGGCTCCTCCCTCCTGCCAGGGCTCCTCCCTCCTGCCAGGGCTCCCTCTCTCTGCTCTTTCTCTAACCTTCCTCCAGGTCCCAGGGTCAGTGACACTTCTTCCCTGCCACCACCTCTACGAAGCCTTCTTGGATTTATCCTGACCTCTCTCTGGGCAGAGGGCAGGACCCCACTTTGCAGCGCCCATCATTGTTTCACTGGGTGAGCCTTACTTCCCTGGGGTCCAGGTCTTAACACTTTTCTGGGTGAACAGACTCACCAAGTGGCCAGGCCAGCACAGGCAGGTAAGGCCCTCCCACCTCGACCTCCCCAGGAAGTCAGGAGGAGCCTGGGGTAAAAGAACAAAGGAGTCCAGCCTGACAGAGCTGGCTGAGCCGAGGGGCAGGCTGCTGGTCCCAGAGCAAGGGGTTGGTGCCAGGTGGCCCAGCCAGGATTGGCAAGAATCCGCTGTGGGTGGGTCCAGAGACCTGGGGCAGAAGCGGGTGGATTCACTAGGCAGATGTGGAGAGGGGAGGCCTCACCATCTGTCCCTGGGGTCCAGGAAAGAGGGGTGCTGCTCACACTTGGGGAAGGGCTCCCCCCAACTCCTGCCAGGATGGTTAAGTCTGCCCTCAGGCAAGGAGAGCCAGAGCCCCAGCTCTGAGGCCCTCTTGTCGACAACAGGGGCTGCTGGGGACAGGAAGAGTGTCACATTTCATGGATGGAAAAAGCCAGCGTGTGTATCTATGTGAGATTCTGGATTCTCCATTGGACCAGGGCTCCTGAAGTCAGGAAGTGGGGGAGGGGAAGTGAGGAACCCAAGACTCAGACACGGTAACCTGCCCAAGGGAGCCATGAAGTGGCAGCACCATGATTTGGACACAGATACCTGGACCCAGAATCCCCTCTCTTAACCTCTGCACGCACCGCTCAGGCCTGGGACGTGGCCAGGCGTCCGTCTCCATCTGTCTAATGAGACCGACCAGCTCAGGCCATGCTGGACCCTCCCCACATGCCCCCTCCCTCCTGCCCAGCCTGTCTTCGCTCAGTTTTCCTGCCAGGTGCTTGCAATGGCGCCTTAACAAATCCTGGGTTCCTTGGGCAACACAACGCCCACTCTCCTAGCCAAGGACCCCACAAAATCCCCCAGCGCAGAGGGCCCCAAACCTGCCTGCATATCAGCATCACAAGGGAGGTTGTGAAATCCACATTCTTGGGCCCCAGGACCAGAGATCTGAGATGGACCCAGGAGTCTGGATTTGTCCTACATTTCCCTGGTGATTTCTGATGTCAGCCACATTTAGAAACCGCTGGTCCAACATCCCTTGGTCCTCTGACTCTGGGCTCCAATGCAGGGGCCTGGGAGGTGGTTCACAGCAAGAGAACGCAAGGCAGGTCCCTCCCGTAAGGGACCCTGGCATCACCCCTCAACACCCCCATGAAACTGCGTCGCTGAACCCAGCCGGCACAGCATTCCTTTGTCCTGCCTGCAAAACTTGCTCCTTCCCCTGAAAAGGCCCCAGGCCACTTCCTCCAGGAAGCCCTCCTCAATCTCATCCCCTTACCCAGTCAGTCCTTGGCCCGTCTCCGTGTGCACAGCAGGTGAAGTACCAGTACAAACTTGCTCCTCCCTTTGCCAGGCCAGGCCCACGTCTCTATTTCCTTGGTGTCCCTCCCCCTCCCCAGGACTCGGACTGAGTGTGACTTGGGCCTCAGGTGCAGTGTCTGGCCTTCAGGAGCCCTGTGGAGATGATTAGTAACCGCTAGCACTGTTGAGCCTTTTCTAGATGCCATGCACCTCGTGAAGCGTGTTACATTCATTATCAAATTTAACCATCAACACCCTGTGCGGTAGGTGATATTTCTACCCCCCCTTCTACAGGTGAGGAAACTGAGGCACAGAGAGGCTATATAACCTCGAGGTCACAGGACCTCGAAGTGAGAAGGAAATGAGCTGGAATTCCAAATGCCCATGCCCTTCACCGCTCTGTTTCCCCGTCCAACATCCCGGAATGCTGGGAATCCCAGCTGTAGACTGAATCCAGCATTTCCAGCCACCTTCTCTCAGACCTCCCCAGTGTGGGCACCCGCTCCAGTCACTGGGTGAGGTCTCTTCCCAACTCACTGCACAGCCAGAGCTCTGGGCAGCCTACAGGGTGACAACGTGGCCCAGGGCCCCGCCCACCTGCTTTCTGTCTGGTCCAGCCAGCCGCCTTGGGCTGAGGCCAGGGCCCACGTGAGGCCCGACATACAGGGCTCTTGGTCCCCCTGACCTGCTGCTCAAAGTCCAGCAGTGGTTTCCCCAGATGGATGACCCATGATCCAGGGTCAGCAGAGACAAACCAGAGAGCAGAGTGGAGTGGCAAACTGCCACAGATTGCTGGGAGAGTAACTTAGCCTCTCTGTGCCTCTGTTTTCTTATCTGTAAAATGGGAGTAATAACAATAGTACCAGGGAATTCCTTGGTGGTCCAGGAGTGGTTAGGACTCTGCGCTTTTACTGACAAGGGCCCGGGTTCAATCCCTGGTCGGGGAACTAAAGTGCTGCCCTGGAGGACAGGGATGGAGAGGAGCTGCGTTCCTGAGAGTGAGAATGATGGGGAGTCGGGGGGGTGGGGCACGGGGGCCTTGCGGGGAGTGCAGACATCTCTCTGGGATCCTAAGAGAAGGCTGAGGACTCAGGCCCTGTTCGGCTGTGCTCCTTCAGATGCCACCTCCTCTCCCCAAGCAGTGTCGGTCCAGGCAAGGGGGTGGATGGTCAGTGTGTGGCCTTGGCTCCCAAGGCACGGTCATGACACACCCAGTCTGCTCTCTGGGGAGGTGGGAATGAATGAAGCTCCTCTCCCATCCCCCACACCCATCTGGGGCTGGAACGGAAGCCAGGAGATGGGGATTCCCAGGGCTGGAGCCAACTCTACCTCTTCCCCAGGTCTGGCCTCCCACTCATTTCTGCCACCTCAGGTCTCCTCACACTCCCCCGCCCTGACACACACACAACCAGCTGGGTCTGCCTGCTTCTCCATTTCCTGCGGCGGAACAGCACGACCTGAAGCTCCCACCCAAGCCCAGCCGGCATCCCTGGAGTCTCAGATCTCAGCGGCCATCGGGGCCAGATGAAGGCCTGCAGGGAAAGGCATGGGCCCAGGGAGAGAGGGGGCCTCAGCTAGAAGCAACTACAAAAAGAAGGACGGACCATGTTGCACCTGGACTCTCCCGCCCCCTCAGCTCTGTGCAAATTTGCTTGTTTGGATGCTGCTTTGTTGAAGGCCTTTTTCTGTCCCCCACATCAGTCTGGGGGCCCCCCAGGGCAGGGCACTGACGCCAGTGGGCAGCTTGGGCAAGGCCTGTAGGAAAAACTACCATCCTATGCTGCCTCCTTGGCCAGCAGGCTGAGGGGTCCCAACCACCTGGGTCTGGGACAGTTGGGCAGACTTCCCCAGGCAGCATCTGCTGGCAACACCTGCCCCCCCATCTGCAGGTAGGGGTCAGCAGGAATGAGCAGAGGGTCTGAGTCCCACTCAGTGATGCCACTTCCAATCAGCTGTGGCAACCTGAGACCAGGTGTTTAACCGTTTAGGGTCTCAGGCTTCCTATCTGCAAAATGAGGCCAATGATTCCTTATGTATCAAAAGGGTTTGAATGGAGCAAGGGAAGCACAGGGCCTCAAACTTGAGAGCGGCCTGACTTTCGCCACATGCCTGGGGACCCACTTACTATCTACTAGGTACTTTACCTGGATTATCTCAGCAACACCCTGAATCCTGTACCCTCTGTGGGGCCTGCCTTGTGTCTACTCTGTCCCCTCCCATCGCCTGCTAGGGGTCAGGGCACCTGAAGCCTTGTCATCAGTTTGGTCCCTCCAACTCACCTCCCTGGGCTTCATCACCTCCCTGGGCAGCTGGAGTTTCTCTCCTGGCATGGTCTGGGGTGGAGGGAGCCTACATCAGCAGAAGCAGAGGGAAGAGAGGCCCAGGGGGAAAAAAGGCCAGCAACTGGACCCAGGCCACAGGACCTTTGCACACACCACCAGCCCAGCCCTGTGCTTAGCACCTCCCTCACTGGATTTTTTGACCTGTCTTACTGCCCTGCTGGGATACTCCGGGAAAGCTGGCAGCGCTGGGCCAAGAAAGAAAATGCGTTTATGGGCTGGGCATTGATTGAGCTGAACTCTCACCAACAGGCCTCATCCCACGGAATCCTTGTCAAGAGCTCTAGGACGGAGGTATCATCACGCCAGTTTTGCAGGCTAGAACACCAAGCCTCATGGAGATTAAGCACCACTGCTTTACCACGGGAGACGCATGGCCTTGGGCAGAACCTGGCACAAAGGAAGTACTCAAGAAATGGTGGTTCCCATCCCTTTTCCTGGCCCAAGGGTCTGCTAAACTACCATCCTGCCCCACTCTGGTTCCCAGTTTCTCTAGAAGAGTGGGCCAAGGGGAACGGGGGATGATGGAGGGTGTGGTCAGTCTGGCTCTGCTTCGCTGGGACTGCCAGCGGTCTGTGTCCTCCTGGGGCTCTCAGATGCTGACTGCAGGTGGTCCAGGGAGGGCTGGGGAGGAGAGTAGCACCCGCTCAGGATAGTGGGACACACTTCGAAATCCAATCTGCCTTGGGGTTGTAGAAAAAGCACTAGACCCGGAGTCCAGCAGATCTGAGACCCACCACTCCAAAGCTGGATCCCCCTGGGCAGTCACTACACCTGTCTGGGCCTCAGTTTCCTCATGTGCAACCCGGAGAGAGTAAGACCCACCTGGGAGGGGCAGAGCAGACCACTGAGGACACGGGTGAAAGTACAAACGGTTCTGTGATGTGAGCCACGCCTTCTGTCCCCCACCCCACCCAGGTGCCCCTCACTCCATAGTTATGAGGCCTAGGTGTGAATCCTGATTTCAAAGCCCACAAGCGGTGTGACCTTGGGCAACTGAATCAACTCTGGAGCCTCAGTTTGCCCAGCTGAAAAATGGAAATGATAGAAGGATGTGCTTCCCAAGGTTAGGATCCTGCTTAATTGACGTCTGACTCATAGCCAGTGCTCCACAAAGGTAGTTATGGTCCTTATTATTATGAGTGCTATTATTATTTGACCCTCTGGGTACTGAACGGGACTTGGGCCGTTCCTCCCCTCCAGCTGCCCGAAAGTGGGAAACGCAACCCTAAGAGGGGAAGTGCCTTGTCCAAGTCACCACTGATTCAGTGGACAACTGGCCTGAACCCAGAACCCCTCGGAAGCCCAGGCCTCCCCTACAGGCCGGTCCTAACGGAGGCAGCCCCCAGACCAGCCCACCTGCCCCCATCCCCCCCCGCCCCACCTCCGGCCCCGGATCCCCCCCTCCCGCCCCCGGCCCGGAGCCCTCACCCTCCGGCTTGGCATCACCCTTCGTTTCGACCAGGAGCAGCCAGCCCAGCGGGGCCAGGAGCAGCTGGAGCCGCATGGTCCGGGTCTGGGAACGTCCGGCGTGTCCAGCGGCGCTCGCTCGCAGGGTGGAAACTTCCCGACGGGGCCGGCGATCCCGCTGCCACGCACTGGGCCCGCCCCGGGGGCGGTGTCGCGCCGCGCTGCCGGGGGGAAGGGTTTCCTGCAGACTCGCCCGAACCCGCGGCCTCTCCGAGTCCGGGCAGCTCCCTGCGGGCCCGTCCCTGCGGCTCCCGGGTCCTTCCGCCGCCGTCCTCCTCCCTCCCTTCTCCGGGGGCTTCACTCCGACCGGAAAGAGGAGGGGAGACGGGGGCGAGGCAACAATTTCTATACCCCGGACCCCGCGCCAAGCCTTGATGGTATCAATAAACGTAAGCCTCGGTTTCCTCTCTGGAAAGTGGGGTTTATAGTGGTATCTATGCGTTGGGCCTTGCACGGGTTAATGACATTGTTACCTGCAGTGCCCTTTGAACAGCCCCTTGATAAGCCCTCAGTAAATCTCAGCTATTCAGATTTCATTCGCCCTTGTCCAAAGCCTTGGGCGTGAGGGTCTGAGCCTGGAGCGGGCGAGGCCTGGCAGGAACGTGTTCAGAGGCATCCACACGCCTGCGGAGACCCTCCGGGCTGCTGCAAGTGCAGAAAGCGCATCACCGCCCCGCAAAAAGGGACCCACTTAATCTGCCTTTTTGTCCTTGGGAGGCAAAGGGAACCTCTGAGACAAGGAAGGTCTTGTTCCTGAGGTCACATTGTTGAATGAATGGATGAATGAATGAATGAGAGAGAGAGAGAAGAAAGTGAGGGAGGGAGGGAAGGAGGGATGAAGGAAGGAAGGAAGGAAGGAAGGAAGAAAGAAGTTGTTTAGGGTCTCTTCACAGATGTGGGTCTTCAAAAAACAAATCAAGGGTTTCTAGAACAAGGGTTCCTGGAGCAGATGTCAGCTAGAGGCAGCCATCTCTGGGAAAACAACAACAACAATTTTCATCCTTGGAAGAGACCCTCAAAGGGAGATCCTTCCCAGCAGGTTAGGCTCCAGAGGAGTGGGTAGTGGGTGCAACCCTGGGTGGGCAGGGGGTTCCCCACCCACAGGGGGAAAGGGCAGAGGGAGGAGGAATGTCATGATTATCAATGAACAACATAAAGCAGGCCATGCTAGGTCCTGGGGAAAAGAGAAATCAGCAGCACTCTTAAGACTGCTTCAGCCAGGGTAATGCACTACTGACATGATGTTACATGGGAAAAGCAGTATATACTGTATGACCCCACTCAGCAAAAATATATCCTTACAGATACAATGCATAGAGATGATGCTAAAAGAAAATGACAGCCAAATATTTACAGTCATTATTTCCAACTTGTGGGAATGTGTGTGTGTGTGTTATTGCCAGGTAGTTTTTATTTTCTTATTTATATTTTTCATTGTTTTTACAATCATTTTACAATGAATATATACTATTTGTTCAATCCAAACAAAGCCAACACATGTTCTTTTTAGTTGATAGGTACAATGCCTGGGAACCTGGGAAATCATCTCACTGAACAGAGATTTACTCATGGTAAAGATGGTAGAAGTAAGGCCCAGGGGGACCCAACAGCAAGCTTAAATTCGAAAGGCAAGTAAAGGGAAGAGGCATGAGTGCAATCCAGGGCCTCTGCCACCCAGCTGGGACCTGGGACCTAGGGCGGGGTGTTTCTGCAGCTGGGGACAGGACATGGTGCCAGAATCCACCGGATGTTTTTGAATTCAGGAGGATGCAGACTGAAATTCCAGCTCCTTTGAGGAGGAAATGGAGGGATAAGCAGAGGGGAAGAGAAGGAGCATGTGTTGACTGGCTCAATTTTCAAAGCTCTGGCTTATGCCATGTTCCCCACAGCCCTGCCAGTTAGGCAGTATTGCCCCCATTTGTGAAATAAGGAAACCGGGGCTCAGAGATGTGAAGCAACTTCCTCGAAGTCACACAGCTGATGGGGGACCACAGTAAGGGAGGCGACTTTGGAAACCGGCTCTAACTTCCCTTTTGCTCGGGCCCAAGGAGAACCTCAATGGTGACATACTATGGACGGAAAAAAATCCTTGGGCAGTGGAGTTCCCAGAGTCATTGCAAAATCAGGAGGGGGAATCAATCTTGGAGGCTGCTGGCCTCCCCTGGAGAAAGGATTCACCCTGGTGAAGCCTGCCTGCCACCCTTCACCAAAGTGCTGGAACTTGAACTCGGTCCAAGCTTCATCCAAAAGGAGGACTTGTCTCTTTAACCAGGGTTGGCTGCTGCCTAGATGTTACTCAGGTTACGTGCTGCACGTGTTGTGCACAGTTAAAGGCACAGGACTCTGCTTTTCTGGGAAGCAGAAAGGATAGCTGGACTGGAGGGTAGTGGTCTGGTGCCACAAGGGGCTTTTCTCCCTTTCATCCTCTGCTTTTCTCCATTTTTACCGTTTCCTTTCTTGACCCGAGGAAGAGCGATGGCCTCAGTGGACAGCCACGTTCTGTGCTGCCAGCCGATTCTCAGCCTCCTCCCCCTTTACACCCATCAGCTAGTCCCACCGGCACCTATCCCCTTTGATGATGATGATAATAATAATAATAATGGAATTTCCAAGCTGTTCCCTTAAATGAAAAAAGTAATATGCAAGAGTATATAATATGCTACAATTTCTGTGAAGGGAAAAATATAGGTCTCTGTCTATATGGCTATATATCTGTAAGTGAATAGAATTTCTGGAAGAGCATCCAAGGAACAGGAAGCAGTGGTTGCATCTGGGAAGAGGAACTGACTAGCTGGGGCTCCAGGAAAGCGGAAGACTTAATGGCCGCTCTTCCCCCTTTCGTATAGGTTGAATTTTGTGTCATGTACATGTGTTTCCTGTTTCCTAGTAAAAATAAATTAAATAATGAATGGTTATTTTAAGCCAGGCAGTATGCTAAATGTTTAACTTGTTTATCTAACTTAAGTCTCAGAGCAATCCTACTCTGTCTCATGATCCCCATTTTATGGATGGAGAAACCAAGGCCCAAGGAAGCTAGCTGACTTGCCAGCAAGCGGCAAGGCCAAGATTCAAAACCCCAGCAGCCTCACGCCAGTGTCCTTACTCTTGACCTCCTGGCTTTGTTGTGGCTGTGTTGCTGATCGTGGGCTGTGATTCCCTCCCCTGGGGCGTTTGAGAGTGGTAAGGGAGTTAAGAGCACCAGCATGAAACTTCTCTTTAACGTAGGAATCGACTTCCAGGAATTGCTCCCCCAGAAGCAGTCTCAGAAGTAGGCCAAGGTATATGTCTCTTACACAGACATTCATAATAGCGAAAAATAATTATGTGGGTTTACATTTACTGTGTACTTACCCCATGTCATGCACCTTGCTTGCTTTGCCTGTATTAACTTACTTATTCCTCAGAAACCTGAGAGGCAGTTTCTCTGGTCATCCTCATTTCACAGGTGGGATCAAGCCTGGTTTAGTCCTTTGCTCTCATCTCACTGTGCCTCCCAAGTGTTTCTGCCTCCCTGAGGGGCTTGGATGGATCCTATCTCTCTAACTGTAGGTTATGGATTCCTGCACATCCATGAAGTTATTCTGTGGGGTTTGTGAAATCCTGGTGGAAATTAAGAATTTTGTGTATATGTTTTGATAATGATCTTAAAAAAGAAGGTAAGCATACTGTAGGATCACCTGGACAGCTGCCTTCTTATAGGGTGCTGGCCCTAAGACTTGGCAAACACACATGTGTCTGCTCACAGCCCACAAGAAGCCACCTCAAATGACCGTTTAATTTTCAACAACTGGGAAGCACTGTCTGTCTGGCTTTGGAATGTCCTGAAACTAAAGTGGAAACAATCGTCCTATTGTCTGCCCCTGTGCTGAGATTGAATTTTTTCCCCAGAAACAAAACAAAATTTGTCTTTTGCATTGATAATACACAATTTTAAAGCATTTTCAAAGCATGAGACTTTAGTGTTTTATGTTATTTAATAAGTTAAGACTCACGGTTGACATCAAGAAGACGACTTGGTGTGGTAGAGAAATGGACAGTCCTGGGCCTGATTTGTGTCCCATATGCTATACATGCAGCCAGATAGGTCTGGAAGAATTGTCAACAAAATATATCCTAGGAAGTCTGGTTGACAGTGCTTACTTTCTTTTCTTTTTCTTTCTTTTTTTGGGGGGTACTATTCTGTACAGTTCTAAGTCTTTTATTTTTTTTTGCAGTGAGGATCATTTTCACAGAAAAAAAGTTTTTAAATTATTTTTAAAAAATCTTGGGGGCTTCCCTGGTGGCGCAGTGGTTGAGAGTCTGCCTGCCAATGCAGGGGACACGGGTTCGAGCCCTGGTCTGGGAAGATCCCACATGCCGCAGAGCGGCTAGGCCCGTGAGCCACGACTACTGAGCCTGCGCGTCTGGAGCCTGTGCTCCGCAACAAAGGAGGCCGCAGCAGTGAGAGGCCTGCGCACCGCGATGAAGAGTGGCCGCCGCTTGCCACAACTAGAGAAAGCCCTCGCACAGAAACGAAGACCCAACACACCCAAAAATAAATAAATTAATTAATTAAAAGGAAAGGAGGGGGGAAATTGATAAATGAAGGTTAGTGTTACTATACGTATACAAATACATATTATATACATGTATCAAAAACACCGAACATATAGCAAGGGAGGTCTACGGAACACTGTAATATTTAAAAAAAAAAAAAAAAAAATCTTGGGGCTGTTGAATCCATTAGTAGCGAATGGGGCCCAACACGTGTTCGGTTTAGCTAGCGCGGTGGGTTTTTTCGTTTTTGTTTTTGTTTTCCATGAATTGGCCGCTTCCAGTCCTCCGCAGACCCCTCTCCTCTTCTGGACTTTGCAGGCTCGAGAACTGACGGTCCAAACCCCGGCGGTGCCCGCCCCCTCTTCGCTGTGGCCCCGCCTCCTTCTCCCGGGCCCGCCCCTCTCCCCTCCCTCCGCCCTCCCCTTTTCCATCTGTCGCAAAAGAGTAGGCGGCGCTTGACGGCCCGTGTCGTTTGACGGCCGGAGGCAATCGAGAAGGAGGAGGAAGCGGCTGTGGCGGCTGCCGCGGCGCCTGTGACGGGGGCTGGGGTGGGCGCCGCGGTCCGGGTCCGGGAGTGAGGCGCGGGCGGCCGGGCCGGTGGGCTGGGCGGCGGGCCCGGCGGCCGCCCCCGCGCCGCGCCCGCGCCTGGCGGCCCGATGTGGCTGCAGCAGCGGCTTAAGGGGCTGCCGGGACTGCTGTCGAGCAGCTGGGCCCGCCGCCTACTCTGCCTGCTCGGCCTCCTGGTGCTGCTTCTGTGGTTCGCGGGCTCCGGGGCGCGGCGGGCGGCGGGCGGTCTGCAGCTGCTGCCCTGGCCCCGCGGCGAGCCGGGCGCCGCCGAGCCCTCTGCCTGTCTGGAGGCAGCCACCCGCGCGTGGCGCGGCCTGCGGGAGCGGGGCGAGGCTGTACCGCTGGGCCCCGGAGTGCCGGCCCTGGTGGCCAACGGCTTCCTGGCCCTGGACGTGGTCGCCAACCGGCTGTGGGTGACCCCTGGCGAGCGGGAGCCCGCCGTGGCGCCGGACTTCGTGCCCTTCGTGCAGCTGCGCCCGCTGAGCGCGCTCTCTGAAGCTGGAGAGTCAGTGTTGCTGCTGCGGGAAGGGCTGCTGCGGCGGGTGCGCTGCCTGCAGCTCGGGACTCCGGGTCCCGGCCCTGCGGCCGCCGGCCCGGGCCCCGCCTCGGCCTCCGGCCTCGTCACGGGATCCGGCCGAGACTGCGTGCTGCTGCAAGAGGACTTCCTGGCGCACCGGGGCCGACCCCACGTCTATCTGCAGCGCATCCAGCTCAACAACCCCACGGAACGCGTGGCCGCGCTGCAGACTGTCGGGCCCACTGCCGGCCCGGTCCCCAAGGCTTTCACCAGCACCCTGGAGAAGGTCGGAGACCATCAGTTTCTCCTCTACTCGGGCCGGTCCCCGCCTTTTCCCACGGGGCTGGTGCACCTGCTGGTGGTGGCCGCCAAGAAGTTAGTGAACCGTCTCCAAGTGGCTCCCAAGACGCAGCTGGACGAGACTGTGCTGTGGGTGGTGCACGTCTCCGGCCCTCTTAACCCCCAGGTGCTCAAAAGCAAAGCAGGCAAGGAGCTCAAGGTGCTCCAGGACTTGGCACGGAAGGAAATGCTGGAGCTCTTGGAGATGCCGGCGGCGGAGCTGCTTCAGGACCACCAGCGCCTCTGGGCCCAGCTCTTCAGCCCAGGTGAGGCCTGGCGAGTGCTTGGTCCACCGTCCACACCTTGCACCAGGGTGAGCACGGTCCACCCTGGAGATGCCCCTGCAAAGTCTGCAGAGGTGACACTGAAGGGCGGGGTCCCGGGGTGGTTCAAACTTGGGCTTGGCGTTTGATCTGGGGCCGACTCTTGCTCCACCACTTAGTAGCTGTGTGACCTTGAACCCTACTCTCTCTGGGCTTGTGTTCAATAATAACAGTAGCACCTACCTCAGAGGACTTTTATGAGATTGTCGTGAAAGAGGAGTGTGAAGGGCAGGTCTTATTGTTATTCGTTCTTGTGGCTGAAGCCTTATTTGAGCAGGGTGGTTTGGGAGGTCAATTGGTAAAGGATAAGCCAGAGGCCTGGCCGATCCCGGGATTCTTTTTTTTTTTTTTTTAAATGTGCTTATTTATTTTTGGCTGCATTGGGTCTTCGCTGCTGCATGCGTGCTTTCTCTAGTTGTGGTGAGCGAGGGCTACTCTTCATTGCGGTGCACGGGTTTCTCGTTGCGGAGCTCGGTCTCTAGGCGCGTGGGCTTCAGTAGTTGTGGCACGTGGGCTCAGTAGTTGTGGCTCGCGGACTCTAGAGTGTAGGCTCAGTAGTTGTGGTGCACGGGCTTAGTTACTCTGCGGCATGTGGGATCTTCCGGGACCAGGGCTTGAACCCGTGTCCCTTGCATTGGCAGGCGGATTCTTAACCACTGAGCTACGAGGGAAGCCCGATCCCAGGATTCTTAACTCAGTTCCCACAGTTCTGGCTGGTGACAGGCATGGGCTTCTTGACATGACTCCCGCTAGCCTGAGCTGTGGCCTCGCTGTTGTGGCTGCAGCTTTTTCATGGGGGGTGGGGGGGTGGGTAGTGGAATCTCTTCAGCAGGTGGGATGCTCCTGTCAAATGAAAACTCCTTCGCCCCGTTGACTGCTTAAGAAAAGGAAATCCTAGTGTAGAGGAGAGAGAGATTAAGAGATTTTGGTTTCCACGGTTCTAGTTGTATAAATCCTAAACTTAGTTGCTCAGAGTCTTTAATTTAGTCAAGTATTTATCGAATGCTTCTGCCAGAAAGTGTTCTTCACGTGGGGCATACGGAAGCAAACAGAACAAAGTCCCTGTTCTCATGGTTCTTAAGTTCTGGGCGGGCGGAAGACAGACATTAGAAAGTGAAAATTTGGATAAAAAAAGCGAGATAGCTTTTTAGGCTCAAGCGTTTTAAGGAGAAAAGATAAGAATATGTGCTTGGGGGTGAGTGACTGCAGTGGGTGGGGCGAAGAGTGTCAGGGAGGCCTCTCTGAGCAGGAATCGCAGAAGCTGAGGCCTACACAGCTAGAAGCAGCGCCGTGTGGTGGTCTGGAGGGAGCCAGCAGGGCAGAGGCCCTGAGGCAGGGGCGGGCTTGGTTGAGTGGCCACTGTGGCTGGCAGGTAGTGAGCAAGGGGAGGGTGGCAGTGGCCAGAGAGAGAGTAAAGGACCTTGGGGCCTTGGTGAGGACAGTGAATTTTATTCTAAGTGAGATGGGAGGCAGGGTGGAGGCACTACCTGGTGCACATTTTTAAAGGTCCCGGTGCTGCTGTGTCAGAGTGTAGACAGTATGGGGGAGAGGGGGGAGGTAGAGTGGGGAGACCAGATAAGAGGTTTTGGCCGGAGCCCAGGTGAGAGGACGGTGGCTGGGACCAGAGCTGTGACTGCGGAAGCAGAGGTGGATGAGTCGGATACTTTTGCAGCTGGAGCCACCGGGGCGTTCTGTGGACTGGCTGTGGGGAGTGAGAACTTGAGGGTGACTCCTGGATTTGCGGGGAGAGCTCCAGCGGGTGTCTGGAGATGATTTAGGGAAGGATTAGCATGGGGCTGCAAGGATTCAAACCTTGTCAGTTTCCAAATGCTTGTCAGACATCCAGCTTGAGACACCACGTGGGCGGTGAGCTGAGTGGAGAGCTCATACAAATCTGGGAGATCCTGTGCTCAGATGTTTAAAGCTGCAGGCCCGGTGAGAGAGAAGCAGCCCACGACTGGCCAGGGCGTTGATGACAGTTCTTGGAGTCGGGGAACTGGCCTTTTTACTTGGCGCCCTAGGCTTGGCTAAATCTGTGTTCTTCTGGGCTCTGGCAGGAGCCCCACTGGCAGGATTTTCAGTTTCAGGCCCAGAGAGCTCAAGGTGGTCACGTGAGGAAGCCAGGCAGGATGCTGTTCTCCCGTACTCGTGGGAGACTGGAGCTGCTGTTTTCATCCCTAAGGACAAAAGCTTCGTGTCTCTGCTGCTCTTGGGCTTTGTTTCATAACCTCAGCCTCTTGGCAATGCCGTTCCTCCTTAATGTACAACCTCTGTGGTGTTACAGGTGTGGAAATGAAGAAGATCACCGATGCCCACACTCCGTCAGGCCTGACCGTGAACCTGACGCTGTACTACATGCTCTCCTGCTCCCCCGCACCGCTGCTCAGCCCTGACCTGAGCCACAGGGAGCGGGACCAGATGGAGTCGACACTCAACTACGAAGATCACTGCTTCAGCGGCCACGCCACCATGCACGCCGGGAACCTCTGGCCGGGCCGCCTGTCCTCCATCCAGCAGATCCTGCAGCTCTGGGACCTGTGGAGGCTGACGCTGCAGAAGCGCGGCTGCAAGGGGCTGGTGCGGGCGGGCGCCCCGGGCATCCTGCAGGGCATGGTGCTCAGCTTCGGCGGCCTGCAGTTCACCGAGAACCACCTCCAGTTCCAGGCCGACCCCGACGTGCTGCACAACAGCTACGCCCTGCATGGCATCCGCTACAAGAATGACCACATCAACCTGGCCGTGCTCGCGGACCCCGAGGGCAAGCCGTACCTGCACGTGTCTGTGGAGTCCCGCGGCCAGCTCGTCAAGATCTACGCCTGCGAAGCGGGCTGCCTGGACGAGCCTGTGGAGCTGACCTCGGCGCCCCAGGGCCACACCTTCTCGGTCATGGTGACGCAGCCCATCACGCCGCTGCTCTACATCTCCACCGACCTCACGCACCTGCAGGACCTGCGGCACACGCTGCACCTCAAGGCCATCCTGGCCCACGACGAGCACATGGCCCAGCAGGACCCTGGGCTGCCCTTCCTCTTCTGGTTCAGCGTGGCCTCCCTCATCACCCTCTTCCACCTCTTCCTATTCAAGCTCATCTACAACGAGTACTGTGGGCCTGGCGCCAAGCCCCTCTTCAGGAGTAAGGTATAAAGCCACTGCGCCTCCAGAGCCCGGGGCCCTGGCCTCGCGTTCTGTCCCGAGTCTAGTGTAGTGGGGTGGAGGGTACGTTAAGCTCCAGCTCTGTGCTCCCACTC
The DNA here is from genome assembly GCF_028021215.1 of Eschrichtius robustus. Classification (NCBI taxonomy): domain Eukaryota; kingdom Metazoa; phylum Chordata; class Mammalia; order Artiodactyla; family Eschrichtiidae; genus Eschrichtius; species Eschrichtius robustus. The sequence continues at coordinate 9,451,026 of NC_090826.1, read as the reverse complement.
TTTAAAGAGCCCGGACTCAGGAGAAACAGGCTCTGTGGCTTCTGGTTTGGAAAAGGAAGTAGCACTTGACCTGAAGGAGTGGGAGAAGGGCCAGAGGCAGGTCTGAGCTCCTCAAGCGTGAAGAACCCAGAAAGTCAGATCAAAGGGAAATGTGCAGGCCGCCTTCCCGGGTGGCCGTCACAGGACAGGGGCTGCGTTTGCATCGCATGGATCTGGCAGCCTCTGTTAAGCAGGCGGGTGAGCCGCTTCTCCCTGCTAGGTGGTGGGCTTCTCTGCTCTTAATTTGGCGTATCCCCATTCACCCGTGGTTCCCAGCTGATCAGGGGTACAGGCCAAGCTGCCTTCGCAGGTCCTGCCCAGTGTCATCTGCCCGCCCCTCCAGCCGGGCCTGGCCAGAGCAGAGCCCGTGAACTCGCCGCACCCGCCTAAGGAGGCACCTGGGCCCCCGAGTCTGTGGCAGCTCTAGCCCGTCCCTGGGCCAAGCGCTGTCAGCAAGGCGGGCTCGGAGCCTGGGTGGGGTGCCAGCAGGGTGTCTCCATCGCCTGCTTCCCTTGAGATTGCTGTAGCTGTCCACCGGGGTTGGCGTGAGCAGTAACGACCTGTCTTGTTGATTGAACAGGAAGATCCCAGTGTCTGAGTGGCATCAGTCCTGCTTTCAGTCACCACTTGCACAAGACACCCAGCACTGAAAGTCCTGCTGCTGCGAACAAGGGATCCTTGGAAAGCACCCAGCCTTTTGTGCCTTGTTGGGGGACACCAGTGACTCGGAAGTGCGTGTGGATGTTCAGGAGTTTGCATCGGGGAGCGGGAGGGGAGGGGCTGATGGACTTTTTGTAAGCTTTCGACTCAATAAAATGAACCTATACGGAAAATACTTGAAATTGAACTCACTCTTTCCACTTTCCCCCTTTCTTCTGTCCCAGGAAATAGACCCTCTTTTGAAAAGACTTGTCTAGGAAAAAATGTGTTCTTTTCCTAATTTAATGTGTTCTTTCTTGAATGAATTTTTAATTTATTGTTGAGATTTTGCTGGATGGCTTTTGCATCCACTCTTGGTAGTGAATCTTGGCAGTGATTTCCAATATGCACCACCTCGGGAGGTTTGGAGGCCCGCATGCCGCCTGCGTGGAGGGGGTGGGTCTCCGTCGCCCTCGGGTTTGCACATTGTGTCTTTCTTATCATGAGCCTATGGAGATCTGTGGTTTTGTACCTCTGGGCTTTAGGGGAGGTGCTTAACTTTCTAGTGATGATGATTGTTGGGTTTTGGAATACCAAAGCTTTTTTTTGTGTTCTGTTTTTAAATAAATCTCTTTCAAACCTCCACGACCGGTTTGCGTGTGGTTGAGACCTCTGGAGACATCGGACCTTCCTCGGTCACCAGGCTTTTGGGTAGAGCCCGAAGCAAAGACCCTACCGTGGTGACAGTATTCTTTTCCCACGTCCTCTCCTCTTCAGAGGAGCCCACTCAGAGGCTGTGGGGGTGGCCCCCATGCTGCCCACCTCGGGGATTGCTGCATGTCCCAGCTGAGTGGGCTGCTCGAGGAGCATTACCCTGGCCCCTTCCTGCTGCAGTGCCTCTCCCCCTGCCTGCCCTAAAGAGAGTTGCCTGCCCCGGTTTTGCTGCCCATAGGACCGGGGGCAGGAAAAACCATGAGTGGGCCTCCTGCAGATTGTTCTCGAAGCTAAGGTATGAGTCCTTCCTTTGTGGGGAGAATGGAGCAAAGAGGGGCCAGGCTGAGTGTGCACCATCACCTTAGTGTCTTGGTGGTTTCCCTGGCTTCCCAGATGGGCAGCCTGACTTACCAGGAAGCCAGGTTTGCTTGCCAAGTTGCCGAGTGTCCGGCCCCCGCAGGTGGCTGGGAGAGAAAGTACACAAGGGTTTCAGGCTCTTCTACAAGTTGCTCTGGTTTGCTGTCGCTCCAGTCCTGTGCGCCTTCCACCCCTGCTCTGAGGGTGCCTCACCCTTCTGGCCAGGGGCCCTTGGCTGGCAGGGGGTGAGGTGGGCTGTGGTGTATGGCGTGACATGCCCTCTAGTCATTGCATTCAACTGGAAGTTGCTTGACCACAGGAGCGGCACTTCATGGCTCCCACTCACCCTGTTAACTTGGAACCAGGCATGGTGTGGGCTCCCGTACGTGTAAACACGAACCCACGTACCTGTGCCTGGATAATACCGAGCCAATGACTAGAATTTCAGTAGACGAATACTTGAGAATTATAGGTCATTGAAGCGAGCACGTGTGTTAGGTAGTTTACATCAACACAGCCTCATGCAGGGAGGAGGTCGCTAAGGGTTAAGATCCCAATTTGAGAGATGAGGAAACGTGCTCCAGGCCGAGCAGCCCAGGCTGGGATGCAAACTGGGGCTCGCTGTCAGCCCAGCCTCTCTCTCAGCCCCTACACTCTGTTTCTCCCCATGCTCTCTCCCCACACACTCCTCTGACGGCTCCCGCAGGATGGGGTGGGTAATGCATTTGCTCCTGCCCTCTGGGCTGACATCAGCCCACTCTGAAAGCGGCTGGGCGTCTGCCGTGAGCCTCTGCAGTGCCTCCAGTTCAGCCTCATTTGGGAGCAGGCCATCCACTAACTCTAGTGGGTCTGCCTCTCACGGTCCAGTAATGCACTGGAGCTTTCTTCTTGGGCTGGATGCACAAAGAGGCTTGGTCAAGTTGCTTTTCAGGGGTAGACACCTGGTATGGAATTGCATACTACCCAGCACTTCCCAACAGCTGAAAAGTTGGTTTGGAAATGTATTAATTCCCTGAAAACCTACGGGCACCTTGGCCTCTCGTGCTCCATCTCACGTCCTCTCAGGCCACCTTTCACTCCTGCCGTGGTTGCAGCCACCAGCTCTTTCCAGGTGCGGGTTCCTGGCAGCATCTGACCGCACCTTCTCTCTGACCTTCAGGAAGCTGCTCTGCGCTCAGCATGTGTGTAGCCTCAAAGCAGGCCAAGGATATGGCTGCTAGGGGCAGCCCTTCTCCCATGAGAGACGGAGCCAGTGGACCAGTGCTCCCTCCGCCATCCCCTGGGCGGACAGTTCTGTGACACATTCTACACAGCTCCTCAGACGGCAAGATCAGGCCCCCCACTGCCCACAGTGGTGAAGAACTTGGGAAGACACCCTTGATTCAATTTCCCTCCCTCCATTTTACCCTCCCCCAGCCTCCCTCTGCTGTCCCCTGGGATCTCTTCCTAAATAAACTACCTGCACACAAGTTTTGCTTCGGGTTAAGACACTAACCAGGAGGTCTGTGGCTCCTCTGGAGGGTTTTTCCAAGAGGAAGTTGGATTCTCCTGTGGGTGTTGTTACGGACTGATTCACATGTTGAAGCCTAACCCCCAATGTGATGGTGTTTGTTTGAAGGTGGGGCCTCTGGGAGGTGAATAGATCATGAGGGTGGAGCCCTCATGAATGGGATTAGTGCCGTTATACAAGAGACCCCAGGGAGCTCTCTAGTCCTCTCCCTGCCGTGTGAGGACGCAGAGAGACCACAGCTATCTCCAGCCCAGGAGAGGGCTCTCATCAGAATCTGACCACGCCGGCACCCTGATCTCAGACTTCCAGCCTCCAGAACTGTGAGAAATAGATTTCTGTTGTTTATAAGCCACCCGGTGTGTGGTATTCTGCTGTAGGAGCCCAAACGGACTAAGACAGTCATATTCTTCCAGTGGAGGAATGGAACTTTTCAAGGGTGATAAACCAAAAATCCAGACATTCGTAGTGTCTTAGATTAAAAAAACCTTAGAGTTTTTTTTGCTCAAGGGTCCATAACCTGGCTTCAAGTGACTTATGAACCCATGGAATTGCAAAATGTATGTACTTTTTTTTTTCATGAGGAGAGTTTCTGTAGCTTTCCTCAGATTCTTAAAAGGATTCCTGACCTTTAAAAAAACCCTTAAGAAGAAGATAAGACTTTGGGGTCTTGTTTTCAGCCCCCCACCCCACACCCAAGAAGTCTGACCTCTGGCCATCTGCTTAGGGGTCTGGTGATCGGGTGGATCACCTCACTTGCTGAGGGGCACTTGTTCCCTTGCAGAAAGGAGGCCCATCTCAGCTGAGCTGAGCAAACAGCCTCGCCATGAACAAGCTACCTAGTCTCATAATCGTGCTTCCTGGGAGCCTCTCCTCTGGACTTTGGCTGATGGAAGCTTCAAATAAATCATTTGACTCAGTAAATGTTCATTGTGAATCTTTGGGATTTCCCTGGCGGTCCAGTGGTTAAGACTCTGCGCTTCCACTGCAGGGGGCATGGGTTTGACCCCTGGTCAGGGAACTAAGATCCCACATCCCACATTCTGCATGCCACGCAGCGAGGCCAAAAAAAAAAAAAAAAAAAAGAAAAGTTCATTGCGAATCTTCTAGCAGGCCATGCATCCGTCCAGCCCTTGGGTGACAAAGGGGGAATGGTTACGATTGATGATCATCGTCTGTGTGCTTGGCACTTCCCCACTAGCTCAGGTTCTGTGAAGGCAGTGGCTATACCTGTCTTTGACTCTGGATGGCCAGAGACTACAATGCCTGGCACAGGGTAGATGTTTAAAGAATAATTGTTGAATTGTGTCTGTATGCGTTATGTCATTCAATCCTTGTGTTTCAGTTAAAACAAAGGGGGTTGCAAGTGACAGAAAACTTAATTATAACTGGCTTAAACAAAAGGAAAAGTACTGGTTCCATAACAGTATAGTCCAGGAGGAGCTTCAGGAATGGCCTGATCCAGGACTCAAATAATTTCAGTAGGATCCATCTCTTAGCTCTGCTTCCTATAGATTGGCTTCCATCCTCAGATTGGCTACCCTTGTGGAAACAAAATGGCCACAGTTATCATAAGCCTTTTGCCCTCCTAACCAGGACATCAGAGTCTGAGTCCCAGCATTCCTACCCAAAGTGCCGAAGTTCACCTCTGATTGGACAGCCCATCCCTGAGCCAATCATGGTGACCAGGGTGCAAGGGATATATTAATTAGGTTAGACCATTCAGGCCACCTCAGAGCTAGGCATTGGGTCAGTCTCAAACCATTGAACAGAGAATAATAGGAGAGGAGTGGTTCCCCAAAGGAAATTTGGGGTACTCTTGTCAGGAAGGAGGGGAAGTAGATGCTTGGCAGCAAAGCACAGCTCTCCAGTATACCCTGTAGGGAAAGCTTTATTCCCATTTTACAGATGAGGAAAGTGAGGCTCCGAGGTGATAAGGCACTAGGCCAAAGTCACACAATTTGTGGAGTCTGGGATGTGTCCCAGGTCTGCTAGCTCCAAAACTAGAGGCTCCCACTACTTGCCCAAGTCACGGTGGACACATTTTGGAAATAGCCACTTGCCTATTTGCCCAGAGCTGCACCAGTCTCTTCTTCTTTTTTTTTTTTTTTAAATTTTATTTATTTATTTTTGGGCTACGTTGGGTCTTCATTGCGGTGTGCGGGCCTCTCATTGCGGTGGCTTCTCTTGTTGCAGAGCACGGGCTCTAGGTGCGCGGGCTTCAGTAGTTGTGGCATGCAGTCTCAGTAGTTGTGGCTTGTGGGCTCTAGAGCACAGGCTCAGTATTTGTGGCGCATGGGCTTAGTTGCTCCGCGGCATGTGGGATCTTCCGGGACCAGGGCTCGAACCCGTGTCCCCTGCATTGGCAGGTGGATTCTTAACCACTGCATTACCAGGGTAGTCCTGCACCAATCTCTTCTGATCAGGAATGTTGTTGTTTTTTCATCCAGAAGTCTCTCTGGGCAGGACATTAGGTGGACTGTACTTATCTCCAAACCCATTTATCTGATGTGGGGTTCTCAGTCCCTGTATTTGACCAAATCCCCTTAGTAATCTTGTTGACTGGAAAGAGGTCAGATACAGACCCTGAGCTGGAGGAATGCACAGTCTAAAGGGGAGACAGACAGATAAGAAAATGGACAATTATACTGCGATCGGGGCTGTGGAGTATGGGGCTGGCACATCTAACCTCCACTGGAGGGTCAGGGATGGCTTCCTGGAGGATGATGAGTGTTCCCTAGGTTAAGGTGTGGGAGAGGACCGTCCAGGCAGTGGGCAGAGCACGAGTAGACATACAGAAATGGGGAAGTTTAAAGAGGCAATGGACAGTAATACTTCAGTTTGTCTGGAGCATAGAATCCAGGAAGGGAAAAAAAGTAGGTAATAAGCTTAGACAGTTGGGATTTATGGTTCCACCTCATTGACCTGTAAAGGCAAGGGGTAGGTGGGCTCTGGCCCTAACTCACGGCAATGATAACATTACAGGTAATAATTTCTCCCGAGGATTAATCACTTACTCTCCCCTAGTTACTGTCATAATTTTAGCCAATCTTTACAGCTTCCTCCAAAACCAAGGAGGACAGTTAATCATCCTGTTTTACAGAAGTAGAAACTGAGACACAGTGAAAGAGACTTGCCAGAGGTCACTGACCACCTTGCAGGACTGACACTCTCCCAGTGGCAGGTTAACTATCACCTCTGCTAGTATGTGAAGGAGAGTGCTGGAAATCAGAGTTCCTGGTAGCCCGCGAGCACCACAGGAATCAATGTGACTGTTCAAGGGGGTCCTGAGAGATGACCAAACGGAGGACAGGTGAGCTCAGGAGAAAGACTGTGGCTTCTCTCAAAAGAAAACTTCAAGAAAAGTTAACTAAGCAGCATTTCTGGAGCTGGGAGCTGGATGCGAAAGAGTGGGGAGTGGGCTGGGAGTTAGGGGACCTGGGTTCTGTCTCCAGCTCCGTCATTATCATTGTGTAACCTCAAACAAGTGGGTTAAGTGTTACACTCTAGGTTCCCACCTGTAAAATGGGTCTAGTAACACCTTCCAACTTCAGAAAGATGGTTAGGAATTCCCATGAAATAAATGACTCTGTGTGAAGGTGCTTTGATAAATTCAAAACCTTCTCCCCATACAAGGGGGAATTGTTTGTATTATGTGCCTGGAGGCAAGGGAATGCAGACCAGGACTTCTAAACCTTGGGTCCCTGAACAGAATTCAGGGGGTCTGCGAAATTGGATTGGAAAAAATCTCTATTTTCGCTAACCTCCAACTGAAATTCAGCATTTCCTTCCATGATTAACTTTGGCATTTGCATCACTGTCACAAATAGAAATCACAGATGCAGTCATGACACGCCCAGTGGTGGCAGGCATCTTGAAATATTGCTCACGTTCATCGTGACTTTGAAATGCTGGTAGTCATGAGACTTACCACTAGATACCAATATTTGATCTATTAATGAAGAAGTGCTTATGTTACCAACCGCAAAGTTGTTTTTAAAATGTATTCAGGGAATTCCCTGGCGGTCCAGTGGTTAGGACTCCATGCTTCCACTGTAGGGGGCCTGGGTTCGATCCCTGGTCGGGGAATTAGGATCTCACAAGCCGAGCGGTGCGGCCAAAAAATTTAATTAAAAAAAAATATATATATATTCAAAACTTTTAAATTATGAACCATGTTTAACATACACAAAAGTAGACCTAATAGTATAAAGAACCTCCGTGTGCTGGTTACTGAGTCCAACAACCATCACATAAACAAAATTTTATTTTTGTCTTTGTTTTTTTATTTGGGGGGGTGGGGCTTTTTTTTGCACTCATTATTTTGAAGCAAATCCAAGATATAATAGCATTTCATCTGTAGATATTTCCGGGGAATTCCCTGGCAGTCCAGTGGTTAGGACTCCACGCTGTCAGTGCTGAAAGCGTGGGTTCCATCCCTGGTCAGGGAACCAAGATCCCACAAGCTGTGTGGTGTGCCCCCCCCCCCCAAAAAAGTTTATATTGTTGATATGCCTGTAGGTACTTCTAAGTATAAGGAGGTTAAAACAAAAAACATTACCACAATATGATAATCATACCCCAAACCCTTCAGTAATTCCTTAATATCATCAAATATCTGGTCAGATTGAAAAAAGAAGACATCTTATAAATGTAAGAAGTTCTGAAAATAGTGTTTGTTTAAACCAGGATCCCAGTAAGTTCTGCTTGGTGAGATGGGTTCTTTTAACTCTCTTTCAATATATAGATTCCCTTTTTATCTCCCTCTCTCATTTCTTCTGGTAATTTATTTGTTGAAGAAATCTGGTGGTTTGCCCTGGAAAGCTCCTCGCAGCCAGGACTTGCTGAGTGCATCCATCCCCGCAGAAATGCAGACAAGCTCGACTGTGCTCTGCTGTTCTGTCAACTGGTGGTCAGATCTAGTCTTAAGCAGATTCAAGTTCGATTTTCCCCGGCCAGACTACTTCATGGAAGCAGCGTGCTCTTTCACCCGGAAGCATATAATATCTAGTTCTCTGGCTGCTCGGCGTGCTCGTTACTCTGGATTGCTGCTTTTGCCGAAAGTGAACAACAAACAAGTTAAAACCCCTACTTTAGATACACACTTAGCCTTCAGAGTGCAAGAAAGCACTGTCACCAGTATTTCGTTCTCAGTGACCAGATCTCGTCGTGAAGAAAGCAGCGTTTCTAGGGGGAAAAGAAAGCTAGCCGCCCCACTGGGCAGAGGTAGACGGTGGACAACTGCCGGAGCCTGGGGTTCTGGTTCTCTACACAAGAGAACATCAAAAAGGCCTGGGAAGAGGTGGTCCCACAGCCGCGTTACAGCTTCCGCGAGGTTCCTTGTACACAGATGGGACAGCTGGCCACAGGGAGCAGCCTGGGAGGCAGGGAAACGAAACCCAAGTAAGGAATGTGTAAGAAAGAAACGTGCGGATGGATTCTTTCCCTTCTTTACTAGGGCAGACGCTGCTAGTTTCTTTCCCACGGTATTCACTTTCTCCCTCTTACGATCTACGCAAAAGTCACGGCTGCCTAGAGAAAAGACTACATTTCCCAGCCTACTTTGCAGCTACGCGTGCTCAGAAGGCTGAGTTCTGGCCACTCTGGTCGGTTGAAATGGTCATTTCCGCTAGAGTTTCATCCAATCCGTTAACAACCGTGAGCAAAAGTCTTCCCTGAGTGGTATTTTTAGCGAATGATAGTGTCTGTTCTAAAGCTAAATTATCTCATGAGAATAGAATAGCAACGCTTAAAAATACGCTCTAGGAACAACAACGAATCCACGCTTACACTTATTTCTAAACAAATTTTTTTAAAGATTTTTTTCGCGGTCCAGCGGCTACGAATCTCTCCTTTAATGCGGGGTACAGCGCCTTAGGTTCTTGGTCGCGACACTAACATTCTACATAACGCGGGGCAACTGATCCCGCTGACGGCCATTATTGAATTCCGGGATGTCTAAGCCTGAACACCACAACTTTAAAGAAACTCTCTCTCCCAGGTAGGAGCATTATGTACTTAAAAACAACTAAGGAACGCAAACAAAAACACTCTTTTGACTCCAACAGAGCAACTACTTCGCTTTCAGAACTTCGACATTTTTTTTAAAGGAAGCTTACCACATCTACCCCCCACGCATATAATAAAACCAATGTTTTGAAACTAAAACTTGTTTAAAAGAACAATTAGCTCTCACGTAAAACAAGACACGGTGCAGTAAGTGAAACAAGTCATCGATTTACCTAACTTAAAAAAAAAAAAAAAAAAATCGAACTTAAAAAATTCTGTTTTTAAACATCATTATTGGCCTTGCTAATGCTAGGCCTCAAAAAATTGGGTAAAAACTCAGAATTGTTCCTCTCCACGGAAATCTTTAGTAAAAGGCGAAAGATTTATACGATCTGAAGAGAAACCAGAGTATGCTTTATCCATAGGCGGCACACATTCCTCGGGTAACTGCTACCCCTAACACAGTAACGGTGATTATTTAACTGAAAGAGCTATTCACATCTGCTTTTTCCCAGACGATTCTATGAAAGAATTCTCACTTCTGGGAAAAAATAGTTAAAGAAAGAAGGAGAATCTAGTCATTTTTAAGTCGAAAATCTGTCCTGGGTGCAATGCATTCTGGATATGCAAATGAAAATCTCAGTCTATACGCTCCGGTTTCCGGAAATACCTCAAATAGATCATTCATCTTGTACTGGGACCGAGACTACCGCCAGGGGGCAGAACGGAGGCGAGACTTAACAGGGATAGTGAGCTGAGGCTGATCCAGCTAGAAAAAGTCTGTTTTATAGGTGGCATTACAAGTGAAAATTTCTCTTGGAGTTAAATAAAATAAAATAGAATAAAATAAAATAAAAATTTAAAAGTTTGAAATAATTATCTTCATTCATTCAACAAAAATTTATTGACCACTGTGTTCAACCCTGTGCCGGCCTCTAGGGATAGAGTAGTAACTGTAGTATTTCATCTTCAAGGAGTGCTCAGTGTGATGGGGAACCAGGTGTCGGTGATGAGCGTTGATAACAGAAGATGACATCTGGGCAGAACAGGAGCCGGGTGGTGAGGGTATTCCGGGCAGGGAGGCACAGTGCTGAGAGGGCAAGTAACCAGATGGCCATCAGTGCCAGCTAAGAGCTTGGATTTACCCTGAGGACAGTGGGGAGGCAGTGAAGAGCTTTAAAAATGAATACATGATCAGATTAGCTTTTTAACACAGTGGTCCTGGGACCAGCAGATCAATGTCACCTGGGTACGTGTTAGAGATGCAGGTTCTTGGGTCCTACTCCAAGACCCACTGAATCTGAAACTCTGAGAGTAGGGCCCAGCAGCTGGGTTTTAACAAGCCTTCCAGGTGAGCGTGATGCCAGCTGGGTTGAGAAACACTGTTGGACAACCACTCTGGTTAAAGTGTGGCTATTGTTGGAAAGCAAGGAGGTTTGGGGAAGCTAATTAGGAGCCTGAGAATTAAAGCAGAGAGAAGTATGGTGGCCTGGATGGGGGGCAAGGCCTGGGAAAGGGTCAAGGTCGAGGAGAGAAAAAATTCTAGGGAGATCCTTAGGGGGTGGTGGCATTGAGGGAAGGTGATTCAGCAGGAGAAGCATGTGAAGGTCATTAGGAAGAGGCCAGGGAGGCAGAAGGAAGACCAGGAGTGGGGACCACCAAGAAATCAAGGGCAGAAGGGAGCAGTCAGTTGTGTTAAAGGTCCACCCGAGGTCAATTAAGGTGGGGACTGTAAGGGCCAGTGGATGTCACGGGATGGAAGTCAGTGACCTTGACCAGAGGCGTTTTCAGGGAGTGAAAGTGGTAGAAGCCCCACTGTGGGGAGCTGATGAGGGAGTGAGTGGGGTGGAGAGTGAAGGCTCCAGGGAGACCAGCCGGAAGGCGTGTGAGGTTAGAGGAGGACTTTTTCTTTCTTCGGCATCAGGAGAGTGTTAAAGGGGTTCAAACTTTGCTGGGGAGGAGGCAGCGCAGAGGGAGAGGATGAAGACGCAGGAGAGGGGAAGTAAACAAGGTCCTACTGTACAGTGCAGGGAACTATATGCAATATCCCGTGATAAACCATAATGGAAAAGAAGATGAACAAGAATATATATATGTATAACTGAGTGGCTTTGATGTACAGCAGAAATTAAACAACATGGAAAATCAACTATACTTCAATAAACATTTTAAAAAGAAAAAGAAAAACAATAGATGAGGGTGGGGTGGGAAATGGGGAGGGGGCGGTAGCTGACTTCAGGTTAGAGGAAGGACCCCAAGTCCTAGGTAGCAGAAGGAAAGGAGGGAAGGAGGAGCATGGTGATCCCTCCACCCCAAAGACTGGCGTTGATGGAGCCCGTTCCTCTATCCTCCTCCTCCTGCCTGCCCCAAGTTCCCTCCAACTTCCTCAGCTGGGAAGACCCCACCCTCTGCCTTTTCAGCATCTGCTCTGGGGTGGCTGAACTGCTGGAAATATCAGACGATTGAGCAAAACTTGGAGGAGGGCCTCAGTTTTTTTGGACATTTCTCTGGCTGTCCCACCCCCAGTATGCCCCTTTTAAACTTTCTCCTCTCACCTTCATGCCCCCCATCCCTGACTCACTCTCAGCCCATGACCTCCCAAGGGTTTCATTGAGAGAGCAGGAGCCTTATCTTCCCACCCCCAAATCTACCAGCTGGTCAGTATCTGCCCCTTGTCAACAGAATGAAAAATGCGCAATCGAGGGTTGCGATTTTCAGGGGAACTGAGATCCCACATACGGCGCGGCCAAAAAAACCCCAAAACCAAACAACAAAAAGAGTTGTGGTTTTCAGCGTTATTCAGGGACCTTACTGAGGACTACAGCCTGGGAAATAGCTCCTCAGATAGCTCTGAGGACCTGCTCCAAAGAGGTAGGAGGAGAGGCCAAAATTAAATCAAAAAATTAAAATGAAAACTACCACATGACCCAGCAATTCCACTTCTGGGTATTTATCTGAGCAAGACTAAATCACTAATTTGAAAAGATATATACACCGTTATGTTCATCGCAGCATTATTACAATAGCCAAGACATGGAAACAACCTAAGTGTCCACCAACAGATGAATGGATAAAAAGGATGTGTTATTTATATATATATATATAATGGAATATAGATAGGTAGATAGGTAGTGGAATACTACTCAGACATAAAGAAGAGTGAAATCTTCCCATTTGCAGCAGCATGGGTGAAACTTGAAGGCATTATGATAAGTGACATAAGCCAGTCAGAGACAGACAGATATAATACATACTGCATGGTATCATTTATATGTGGAATATTTAAAAAACAAGTCAAACTCATAGAAACAGAGAGTAGAAAAGTCGTTGCCAGGGCTGGGAGGTGGGGGAAATAGCGAGAGTTTGGTAAAAGGTTATAAACTTTCAGCTGTAAAAAAAATAAGGTAGGGCTTCCCTGGTGGCGCAGTGGTTGAGAATCTGCCTGCTAATGCAGGGGACACGGGTTCGAGCCCTGGTCTGGGAAGATCCCACATGCCGCGGAGCAACTAGGCCCGTGAGCCACAACTACTGAGCCTGCGTGTCTGGAGCCTGTGTTCCGCAACAAGAGAGACCGCGATAGTGAAGAGGCCCGCGCACCACGATGAAGAGTGGCCCCCGCTTGCCGCAACTAGAGGAAGCCCTCGCACAGAAACGAAGACCCAACACAGCCAAAAATAAATATAAAAATAAATAAATAAATAAAAGAGCCTTCCAAAAAAAAAATAATAATAAGGTATAACATGGTGACTATAGTTGATAACACTGTATTGTATAATGGAAATATGCTAAGAGAGTAGAACTTAAATGTTCTCACACATGCAAGAAAATATAAATATGTAAGTTGATAGATTTGTTAATTAACTGGGTGGGAGGAATCCTTTAGCAATGTATATGTATTTCAAATTAATGCAACATACACTTTAGATATCTTACAATTTTATTTGTCAATTATACATCAATAAAGCAGAAACAAATTAACAACAATAGTACTAAAAAAAATCACGAAATACTTCTAACTCCACAGAAAATTGTAACAAATGAAAGTGCATCTGACACCTGAATTTAAGAGATGTCAACATTTCTCCAAATATGCTTTAGGTCTGTTTTTATACAGTTGAAAACTGCATTTACTTCCTCTCCAGTAAAGCTGAGGTGGGTCCTCCAAACACAAAAAACTTTGATCTTGTGTTTTTAAAATTCAGGTTTATAATATATTTGATCCATCCTTCTGCAACATGCCTTTTTCGTGCAACATTTATGTTTTCAATATTTATTTGTGTGGGTATATCTGTAGACCTAGTTCCAGGTCATGCATTTTATCTGCTGTATAACAACCCATTTTTAAATTAAGTAATTAGTTAATTAATTATTTAAATTTTGGCTGCATTGGGTCTTCGTTGCTGCGCACAGGCTTTCTCTAGTTGCAGTGAGCGGGGGCTACTCTTCGTTGAGGTGTGCGGGCTTCTCACTGCGGTGGCTTCACTTGTTGCGGAGCACGGGCTCTAGGCGTGTGGGCTTCAGTAGCTGTGGCTCACGGGCTCTAGAGCGCAGGCTCAGTAGTTGTGGCGCACGGGCTTAGTAGCTCTGTGGCATGTGGGATCTTCCAGGACCAGGGCTCGAACCCACGTCCCCTGCGTTGGCAGGTGGATTCTTAACCACTGTGCCACCAGGGAAGTCCCACAACCCATTTTTTGAGTACACCACAGTACCCAGGTAAAAGTAGGGCAAGCGGCTCAAGGTAGAAAATTAGCAGCCTCCATTACGTCTATCCAATCCCTGTACCCTGATTTTGGCTCTAGAATGGACAATAGTGGGTGTGGGAGGCTGAAAAATGGCCCCCAAAGATACCTAGGTCCTAATCCCTTATGTGGCAAAAGAGACTTTGCAGATGTGCTTACACTAAACATCTTGAGATGGTCCTTATAAGGAGGCATCAGAGTGGGATTTGACCACAGAACAGGAGAACGTAGAAGCAGAGATTGCAGTGATGTGCTCTGAAGATGGAGGAAGGGGCCATGAGCCAAGAAGTGCAGGTGGCCACTAGGAGCTGCCAATAGGACATTGTCGAGAAGTTCTGCCCATTTAATAGGCGAGAAATGGTATCTTGATGTCATTTTGTTTTTTTTTAAAAAAAAAAAATCTTTTAGCGTCCATACATTTTTAAAGTGATAGGCCTTTATTTTATTTATTTATTTTTTAAATTTTATTTATTTATTTATTTTTGGCTGCGTTGGGTCTTCGTTGCTGCGCACCAGCTTTCTGTAGCTGCGGCGAGCAGGGGCTACTCTTGGTTGCTGTGCGCGGGCTTCTCATTTCGGTGGCTTCTCTTCTTGTGGAGCACGGGCTCTAGACACGTGGGCTTCAGTAGTTGTGGCACGTGGGCTCAGTAGTTGTGGCTCGTGGGCTCTGGAGTGCAGGCTCAGTAGTTGTGGTGCACGGGCTTAGTTTCTCCGTGGCATGTGGGATCTTCCCGGACCAGGGGTCGAACCCGTGTCCCCTGAATTGACAGGCGGATTCTTAACCACTGCGCCACTAGGGAAGTCCCCCAGTATAGTTCTAATTTTCATTTCTCTTTCTTAAAGTAAAGGTGAGCATCTTTTCGTATGTTTAAGGGCCATTTGTCTACCTCTTTCTGTGTGCATTTTCAGTTAATTTTTCTTGGAAACCTGCACTACCATCTTGCAGCTGCATATCGCAGAAAGGAAAGATTTTCCCTGTAATTTTAAAGAGCTCTTTATATATTAAGGATATTAGTCCTCTATCTGCCAGGTAAGTTGCTAATATTTTCTTTCTGTTTTTCATTTTTGCAGAGCAAAAGTATTTTTTAAAGATGGAGTCAAATTATCAATCATGTATTTATTTATTTATTTTTTAAAATTATTTATTTATTTATTTATTTTTATTTTTTGTCTGTGTTGGGTCTTCGTTTCTGTGCGAGGGCTTTCTCTAGTTGTGGCAAGCGGGGGCCACTCTTCACCGCGGTGCGTGGGCCTCTCACTATCGCGGCCTCTCCTGTTGCGGAGCACAGGCTCCAGACGCGCAAGCTCAGCAGTTGCGGCTCACGGGCCCAGTTGCTTCGCAGCATGTGGGATCCTCCCAGACCAGGGCTCGAATCCGTGTCCCCTGCATTGGCAGGCAGACTCTCAACCACTGCGCCACCAGGGAAGCCCTCAATCATTTATTTTTTTCTAGGTTTTGAGTCATAGTTAGAAAGGGCTTCCTCATGCATATTATAAAATGAATTCGCTCATATTTTCTTCTAGTACTTATATGGTTTCATTTTTTTAAACATTTAGATCTTTGGTGTGTTTGAAGTTTATTCTGGTGTATGGTGTCAGGTATGAATATAATTTTGTATTTTTCCAAATGACTGGAACAGCTGGTATAAGATAGGAGATAAATACTCCTGAAAAGTTTGGTAGAACTTATCTATGACCGTTTTGGCTTGAGGCTTTGGGGATGGAAGGTTTTTGATTCTCATTTCAATTTTTTTATTGGCTATTAATATACAGAAATGTATTAATTTTTCTTATGCCAGTTTCAGCACTTTATATTTTTCTAGAAATGTATCCATTTTGTCTATGTTCTTAAATTTATTGGTGCGAAATTGTTCATTAGATTTTTAAAAATTAACAAACTTTATTTTTTAGAGCAGTTTTAGGCTCACAGCAAAACTGAGCAGGAAGTACGGAGAGTTCCTATAGACCCTTGCCCACCTCCCTGCAACCTTCCCTACTATCAACGTCTCCAAGCAGAGTGGCACATTTGTTATGATCTATGAACCTACATTGACACATCATTACCATCGAAAACCCCTAGTTTACATCAGGGTTCACTCTTGGTGTTGTATATTCTATGGGTTTTGACAAAAGTATAAGGACACTTATCTACCATCGTAGTATCATACAGGGTAGTTTTACCACCCTCAAAATCCCCTGTGCTCCACCTATTCATGCCTCCTTCCTCCTTAACCCCTGGCAAGCACTGACTTTTTACTGTCTCTATAGTTTTTCCTTTTCCACGATGTCATACAGCTGGAATTTTGCAGGATGTAGATTTTCAGATTGACTTTTTTTAACTTAACAATGTGCATTTAAGTTTCTTCCATGTCTTTTAATGGCTTGCTAGCTCATTTCTTTTTAGTGCCGAATAATATTCCATTGTCAGATGTACCGTGGTTTATTTATACACTCAACTATTGAAAAACATCTTGGTTACTTCCAGATTTTGGCAACTATGAATAAAGCTGCTATAAACACTCACAGGAAGATTTTTGTGTGGAAATAAGTTCTTAACTCCTTTAGGTAGACACCAAGGAGTGCAGCTGCTGGATCACATGGTAAGACTTTATTTAGTTTTGTAAGAAACTACCAAACTGACTTCCGAAGTGTTTGTAAGATTTTACATTCCCACCAATAACGAATGAAAGTTCCTATTGCTCCACATCCTCGCCATCATTTGGTGTTGTCAGTGGTCTGAATTTTGACCATTTTAATAGGCTGTAGTGATATTTCTTTGTTTTAATTTGCAACTCTGATGACATATGATATTGAACATCTTTTCATATGCTTACTTTCTGTCTGTATATCTTCTTTGGTGAGGTGTCTGTTCAAGTCTTTTGCCTATTTTTTAATCTGAATGTTCATTTTCTTTCTTTCTGTCTGTCTGTCTTTCTTTCTCTTTCTTTTTTCTTTTTCCTCCTCCCCTTCCTTCCTTCCTTCCTTTTCTCTCTCTCTTTCTTTCTTTCTTTCTCTTTCTTTTTTCTTTCTTTTTCCTCCTCCCCTTCCTTCCTTCCTTCTTTCCTTCCTTCCTTCCTTCCTTCCTTTTCTCTCTCTCTCTTTCTTTCTATTGCAGTAGGAACAGTTATTGTGAGATACACTCTCTTAAAACATTTTAAGTGTACAATACACTTAAACTATAGGCAAAATGCTACTCAGCAGATCTCTAGAACTTATTCATCCTGCACAATGAAATGTTATACCCATTGAATAACAACTCCCCATGTCTCCCTCCCCCAACCCCTAGCAACCACCATTCTACTCTCTGCCTCTATGAATTTGACTATATTAGATACTTCACATAAGAGGAATTATGCAATGACTGACTCATTTCACTTAGCATAATGTTCTTAAGGGTCAGCCATGTTGTTACATTTAGCAGGATTTCCTTCTTTTTAAAGGCAGAGTAATAGTCCATTGTGTGGACATGCCACATTTCTCTATCTATTCATCCATCAGTGGACATTTATGTTGTTTACACATTTTGGCTATTGTGAATAATGCTGCAATGAACATGGGAGTGTGTATAACTCTTTGATATCCTGATTTCAATTCTTTTGATAAATACCCAGAAATGGGATTGCTAGAACATATGATAGTATTACTTTTTAATTTTTTAAGGAACCTCCATCCTGTTTCCAATAGTGGCTGCACCATTTTACATTCCCACCAACAGTGTACAAGGGTTCCAGTTTTTCATTGCCAACACTTCTTATTTTTTGATCTTTTGATAATAGCCATCCGAATAGGTGTGTGGTAACATCACATTGTGGTTTTGTTTTGGTTTTTTTTGGCCGTACCGCGCAGCATGTGGGATCTTTTTTCCCCAACCAGGGATGGAACCCTCACCCCCTGCATTGGAAGCACAGAGTCTTAACCACTGTACCGCCAGGGAAGTCCCACACATTGTGGTTTTGATTTGTATTTCCCTGATGATTAGAGATGTTGAGCATCTTTTCATACCCCTGTTGGCCATTGGTATGTTTTTGGAGAAATGTCTATTCAAGTCCTTTGCTCATTTTTTATCTTTTTTGTTTTTTTGCCATTGAGTTATAGGAGTTCCTTATACATTTTGGATATTAATTCCTTATCATATACATATAATTTGCAAATATTTTCTCCCATTCTGTAGGTTGCATTCTTACTCTGTTGATTGCTTCCTTTGCTATGCAGAAACTTTTTGGTTTGATGTAGTCCTACTTGTCTATGTTTGCTTTTGTTGCCCGTGGGGTTGTTTTCTTATTGTGTTTGAAGAGTTCTTTGTATATTTTGGATAATAGTTCTTTGTCAGATATGTCTTTTGCAAATATTCTCTCCAAGTCTGTGGCTTGTCTTCTCTTTCTCTTGATGGTAATGTGTTTTTAATTTCAGATTCCACTTGTTCATTGCTGGCATATAGGAAATTGACTGACTTTTGTATCAGTATATTTACCTTTTATCCCACAACCTTGTTATAATTGCTTTTCAGTTCCAGGAGGTGTTTTTTTTTTTTTTGTAAATTTTTTGGATTTTCTTCATAGATAATCATGTCATCTGTGGAAAAGGACAGTTTTATTTCTTCATTCCAAATCTGTATACCTTTTTTTTTTTTGGCCATGCTGCACAGCTTGTGGGATCTTAGTTCCCTGACCAGGGATTGAACCCATGCCCTCGGCAGCGAAAGCACGGAGTCCTAACCACTGGACTGCCAGGGAATTCTCAAATCTGTATACTTTTAATTTCCTTTTCATCATATTGCACTAACCAGGACTCCCAGTACAATATGGAAAGCAGCTGGGAGATGGGACATCCTATTTTTTGACAACACTACAGTTCCTTTTATCCTGGGACATTAAAAGGATAATAAAGGAATATTATAAATAACTCTGTGCTCACAGATTTGATAACCTAGATGAAATGAACCTATTCCTTGAAAGATACAATCTTCCAAAATTGCACAAGAAGAAATAGACAATCTGAATAGGTCTATATCTATTAAAGAAATGGAATCAATAATTAATAACCTTCCAAAGCAGAAAGCACAGGGCACAGATACATTCACTGGTGACTTCTACCAAACATTTAAGGAAGAAATTATACCAATTCTCTACAATTTCTTTCAGAGGATAGATAAGAATTCTTCCTAATTCATTCTATGAGGCTAGAATTACCCTAACACTAAAACCAGACAAAGACATTACAAGAAAAGAAAACTACAGGCAAATATGTCTCATAAATATAGATGCAAAAATCCTCAACAAAATAATAGCAAATTGGGACTTCCCTGGTGGCACAATGGTCAAGACTCCACGCTCCCAATGCATGGGGCCCAGGTTTGATCCCTGGTCAGGGATCTAGATCCCACATGCGTGCCACAACTAAGAGTTCGCATGCCACAACTAAGAAGCCCACAAGCTGCAACTAAGGAGCCCGCCTGCCGCAAGTAAGACCCGGTGCAACCAAAAAATAATAATAATAATAAATAGATATTAAAAAAATAGCAAATTGAATCCCACAATATATAAAAAGAATTATACACCACAACCAAGTGGGATTTATCCCAGGTATGCAAGTCTGGTTCAATATTTGATAATCAATTCATTTAGTCCATCACATCAACAGGCTGAAGAAGAAAAATCACATCATCATATCAATAGATGCAGAAAAAACGTTTGAACAGAGACATGAAGTAGCTCACCCAGGGCCTTGCAGTCAACAACTGGTAGAGAAAATGGCTATTAAGAAAGCACGGGTGGGCTTCCCTGGTGGTGCAGTAGTTAAGAATCTGCAACTAGAGAAAGCCCACGTGCAGCAACGAAGACCAAACACAGCCAAAAATAAATAAATAAATAAATAAATTAAAAAAAAAGAATGTCACTTGGTTATCAAGAGTCTTAAAAAGAGTATTTTAAAAGTTCATATACTTCAAGTCAACAATTTCACATTTGGGAATTTATTTTAAGGGAACAGAAATGTAGAAAAATATATGTGTGGAAAAATGCACTTTTTTTTTTTTAAATATTTTATTTATTTATTTATGGCTGTGTTGGGTCTTCGTTTCTGTGCGAGGGCTTTCTCCAGTTGCGGCAAGTGGGGGCCATTCTTCATCGCGGTGCGCGGGCCTCTCACTATCGCGGCCTCTCTTGCTGCGGAGCACAGGCTCCAGACGCGCAGGCTCAGTAATTGTGGCTCACGGGCCCAGTCGCTCCGCGGCATGTGGGATCTTCCCAGACCAGGGCTCGAACCCGTGTCCCCTGCATTGGCAGGCAGATTCGCAACCACTGCGCCACCAGGGAAGCCCGAAAAATGCACTTTTTACAATGAAAATAAAATTGGAAGTGATATGAACATCTAGCAATAAGCAATTAACTAAATTGTCGTAGCTCCATAAATTGGACTATTTTGAAGCCATTAAAATGTTTTTCTCCAAAGAATGTATAATGACATATGCATATGTTTACAATTTATTTGGTAGAAAAGAAAGATACAAAAGTGTATTCCGAACCCCGTCCTGTCTGAGAGAAAAACAGACGGCTTCAGGCGACCTACGTGCAGAGGCGGGTCCAAATCCAAAGCTGAACCCCAGGAGCTGTGCGAACAAAGAAGAGAAAGGGAAATTTCACCCAGCAGCCTCAGGAGCAGTGTATTAAATCTCCACAATCAACCTGATGTACCCTGCATCTGTGGAATACCTGAATAGACAACGAATCATCCCAAATTGAGGAGGATTAACCAAGATGGCGGAGTAGAAGGACGTGCTCTCACTCCCTCTTGCGAGAGCACCAGAATCACAACTGGCTGCTGGACAATCATTGACAGGAAGACCCTGGACTTCACCAAGGAGGATACCGCACGTCCAAGGACAGAGGAGAAGCCACAGTGAGACGGTAGGAGGGGCGCAATCAGAGTAAAATCAAATCCCATAACTGCTGGGTGGGTGACTCACAGACTGGCGAACACTTATACCACAGAAGTCCACCCACTGGAGTGAAGGTTCTGAGCCCCACGTCAGGCTTCCCAACCTGGGGGTCCGGCAACGGGAGGAGGAATTCTTAGAGAATCAGACTTTGAAGCCTAGTGGGAATTGATTGCAGGACTTTGACAGGACTGGGGGAAACAGAGACCCCACTCTTGGAGGGCATACACAAAGTAGTGTGTGCATCGGGACCCAGGGGAAGGAGCAGTGACCCTGGGGGAGACTGAACCAGACCTACCTGCTGGTGTTGGGGGGTCTCCTGCAGAGGCGGGGGGTGGCTCTGTTTCACCGTGGGGACAAGGACACTGGCAGCGGAGGTTCTGGGAAGTGCTCCTTGGTGTGAGCCCTCCCAGAGTCTGCCATTAACCCCACCAAAGGGCCCAGGTAGGCTCCAGTGTTGGGTTGCCTCAGGCAAAACAACCAACAGGGAGGGAACTCAGCCCCACCCATCAACAGTCAAGTGGATTAAAGTTTTACTGAGCTCTGACCACCACAGCAACAGTCAGCTCTACCCACCACCAGAGCCTCCCATCAAGCCTCTTAGATAGCCTCAACCACCAGAGGGCAGACAGCAGAAGCAAGAAAAACTACAGTCCTGCAGCCTGTGGACCAAAAACCACAGTTACAGAAAGATAGACAAGATGAAAAGGCAGAGGGCTATGTACCAGATGAAGGAACAAGAAAAAACCCCAGAAAAACAACTAAATGAAGTGGAGATAGGCAACCTTCCAGAAAAAGAATTCAGAATAATGATAGTGAAGATGATCCAAGACCTCGGAATAAGAATGGAGGCAAAGATTGAGAAGATGCAAGAAATGATTAACAAAGACCTAGAAGAATTAAAGAACAAACAAGAGATGACCAATACAATAACTGAAATGAAAACTACACTAGAAGGAATCAATAGCAGAATAACTGAGGCAGAAGAACGGATAAGTGACCTGGAAGACAGAATGGTGGAATTCACTGCTGCGGAACAGACTAAAGAAAAAAGAATGAAAAGAAATGAAGACAGCCTAAGAGACCTCTGGGACAACATTAAACGCAAAACATTCGCATTATAGGGGTCCCAGAAGGAGAAGAGAGAGAGAAAGGACCAGAGAAAATATTTGAAGAGATTATAGTCGAATACTTCCCTAACATGGGAAAGGAAATAGCCACCCAAGTCCAGGAAGCGCAGAGAGTCCCATACAGGATAAACCCAAGGAGAAACACGCCGAGACACATAGTAATCAAAGTGGTAAAAATTAAAGACAAAGAAAAATTATTGAAAGCAGCAAGGGAAAAACGACAAATAACATCCAAGGGAACTCCCATAAGGTTAACAGCTGATTTCTCAGCAGAAACTGTACAAGCCAGAAGGGAGTGGCATGATATACTTAAAGTGATGAAAGGGAAGAACCTACAACCAAGATTACTCTGCCTGGCAAGGATCTCATTTAGATTTGATGGAGAAATCAAAAGCTTTATAGACAAGCAAAAGCTAAGAGAATTCAGCACCACCAAACAAGCTCTACAACAAATGCTAAAGGAACTTCTCTAAGTGGGAAACACAAGAGAAGAAAAGGACCTACAAAAACAAACCCAAAACAATTAAGAAAATGGTCATAGGAACATACATATCGATGATTACCTTAAACGTGAATGGATTAAATGCCCCAACCAAAAGACATAGACTGGCTGAATGGATACAAAAACAAGACCCATATATATGCTGTCTACAAGAGACCCACTTTAGACCTAGGGACACATACAGACTGAAAGTGAGGGGATGGAAAAAGATATTCCACGCAAATGGAAATCAAAAGAAAGCTGGAGTAGCAATACTCATATCAGATAAAATAGACTTTAAAATAAAGAATGTTACAAGAGACAAGGAAGGACACTACATAATGATCCAGGGATCAATCCAAGAAGAAGATATAACAATTATAAATATATATGCACCCACCATAGGAGCACCTCAATACATAAGGCAACTGCTAACAGCTATAAAAGAGGAAATCGACAGTAACACAATAATAGTGGGGGACTTTAACACCTCACTTACACCAATGGACAGATCATCCAAAATGAAAATAAATAAGGAAGCAGAAGCTTTAAATGACACAATAGACCAGATAGATTTAATTGGTATATATAGGACATTCCATCCAAAAACAGCAGATTACACTTTCTTCTCAAGTGCGCACGGAACATTCTCCAAGATAGATCACATCTTGGGTCACAAATCAAGCCTCAGTAAATTTAAGAAAATTGAAATCATATCAAGCATCTTTTCTGACCACAACGCTATGAGATTAGAAATGAATTACAGGGAAAAAAACGTAAGAAAGACAAACACATGGAGGCTAAACAATACGTTACTAAATAACCAAGAGATCACTGAAGAAATCAAAGAGGAAATCAAAAAATACCTAGAGACAAATGACAATGAAAACACGACGACCCAAAACCTATGGGATGCAGCAAAAGCAGTTCTAAGAGGGAAGTTTATAGCTATACAAGCCTACCTCAAGAAACAAGAAAAATCTCAAGTAAACAATCTAAACTTACACCTAAAGAAACTAGAGAAAGAAGAACAAACAAAACCCAAAGTTAGCAGAAGGAAAGAAATCATAAAGATCAGAGCAGAAATAAATAGAAACAAAGAAAACAATAGCAAAGATCAGTAAAACTAAAAGTTGGTTCTTTGAGAAGATAAACAAAATTGATAAGCCATTAGCCAGACTCATCAAGAAAAAGAGGGAGAAGACTCAAATCAATAAAATCAGAAATGAAAAAGGAGAAGTTACAACAGACACCGCAGAAATACAAAGCATCCTAAAAGACTACTAGAAGCAACTTTATGCCAATAAAATGGACAACCTGGAAGAAATGGACAAATTTTTAGAAAGGTATAACCTTCCAAGACTGAACCAGGAAGAAACAGAAAATATAAACAGACCAATCACAAGTAATGAAATTGAAACTGTGATTAAAAATCTTCCAACAAACAAAAGTCCAGGACCAGATGGCTTCACAGGTGAATTCTATCAAACATTTAGAGAAGAGCTAACACCTATCCTTCTCAAACTCTTCCAAAAAATTGCAGAGGAAGGAACACTCCCAAACTCATTCTATGAGGCCACCATCACCCTGATACCAAAACCAGACAAAGACACTACAAAAAAAGAAAATTACAGACCAATATCACTGATGAATATAGATGCAAAAATCCTCAACAAAATACTAGCAAACAGAATCCAACAACACATTAAAAGGATCATACACCAGGATCAAGTGGGATTTATCCCAGGGATGCAAGGATTCTTCAATATACGCAAATCAATCAATGTGATACACCATATTAACAAATTGAAGAAGAAAAACCATATGATCATCTCAATAGATGCAGAAAAAGCTTTTGACAAAATTCAACACCCATTTATGATAAAAACTCTCCAGAATGTGGGCATAGAGGGAAACTACCTCAACATAATAAAGGCCATATATGACAAACCCACAGCAAACATCATTCTCAATGGTGAAAAACTGAAAACATTTCCTCTAAGATCAGGAACGAGACAAGGATGTCCACTCTCACCACTATTATTCAACATAGTTCTGGAAGTCCTAGCCACGGCAATCAGAGAAGAAAAAGAAATAAAAGGAATACAAATTGGAAAAGAAGAAGTAAAACTGTCACTGTTTGCGGATGACATGATACTACTATACATAGAGAATCCTAAAACTGCCACCAGAAAACTGCTAGAGCTAATTAATGAATATGGTAAAGTTGCAGGATACAAAATTAATGCACAGAAATCTCTTGCATTCCTATACACTAATGATGAAAAATCTGAAAGAGAAATTATGGAAACACTCCCATTTACCATTGCAACAAAAAGAATAAAATACCTAGGAATAAACCTACCTACGGAGACAAAAGGCCTGTATGCAGAAAACTATAAGACACTGATGAAAGAAATTAAAGATGATACCAACAGATGGAGAGATATACCATGTTCTTGGACTGGAAGAATCAACATTGTGAAAATGACTATACTACCCAATGCAATCTATAGATTCAATGCAATCCCTATCAAATTACCAATGGCATTTTTTATGGAGCTAGAACAAATCATCTTAAAATTTGTATGGAGACACAAAAGACCCCGAATAGCCAAAGCAGTCTTGAGGGAAAAAAATGGAGCTGGAGGAATCAGACTCCCTGACTTCAGACTATATTACAAAGCTACAGTAATCAAGACAATATGGTACTGGCACAAAAACAGAAACATAGATCAATGGAACAAGATAGAAAGCCCAGAGATTAACCCACGCACCTATGGTCAACTAATCTATGACAAAGGAGGCAAAGATATACAATGGAGAAAAGACAGTCTCTTCAATAAGTGGTGCTGGGAAAACTGGACAGCTATATGTAAAAGAATGAAATTAGAATATTCCCTAACACCATACACAAAAATAAACTCAAAATGGATTAGAGACCTAAATATAAGACTGGACACTATAAAACTCTTAGAGGAAAACATAGGAAGAACACTCTTTGACATAAATCACAGCAAGATCTTTTTTGATCCACCTCCTAGAGTAATGGAAATAAAAACAAAAATAAACAAATGGGACCTAATGAAACTTCAAAGCTTTTGCACAGCAAAGGAAACCATAAACAAGACGAAAAGACAACCCTCAGAATGGGAGAAAATATTTGCAAACGAATCAACGGACAAAGGATTAATTTCCAAAATATATAAACAGCTCATTCAGCTCAATATTAAAGAAACAAACAACCCAATCCAAAAATGGGCAGAAGACCTAAATAGACATTTCTCCAAAGAAGACATACAGACGGCCATGAAGCACATGAAAAGATGCTCAACATCACTAATTATTAGAGAAATGCAAATCAAAACTACAATGAGGTATCACCTCACTCCTGTTAGAATGGGCATCATCAGAAAATCTACAAACAACAAATGCTGGAGAGGGTGTGGAGAAAAGGGAACCCTCTTGCACTGTTGGTGGGAATGTAAATCGATAGAGCCACTATGGAGAACAATATGGAGGTTCCTTAAAAAACTAAAAATAGAATTACCATATGACCCAGCAATCCCACTACTGGGCATATACCCAGAGAAAACCGTAATTCAAAAAGACACATGCACCCGAATGTTCATTGCAGCACTATTTACAATAGCCAGGTCATGGAAGCAACCCAAATGCCCATCAACAGACGAATGGATAAAGAAGATGTGGTACATATATACAATGGAATATTACTCAGCCATAAAAAGGAACGAAATTGAGTCATTTGTTGAGAAGTGGATGGATCTAGAGACTGTCATACAGAGTGAAGTAAGTCAGAAAGAGAAAAACAAATATCATATATTAACGCATGTATGTGGAACCTAGAAAAATGGTACAGATGAGCCGGTTTGCAGGGCAGAAGTTGAGACACAGATGTAGAGAACGTACATATGGACACCAAGGGGGGAAAACTGCAGTGGGGTGGGGATGGTGGTGTGCTGAATTGGGCGATTGGGATTGACATGTATACACTGATGTGTATAAAATTGATGCCTAATAAGAACCTGCAGTATAAAAAAACAAACAAACAAAACAACTAATACTAAACTTTCATTGGGTTATTTGTATGGAAATATGTTAATATAAATGTTTCAGACAATACATGAAATTTCTAAAAATCTTATATGTTCTGGTATAATGTTATAAGTAATAATCCTAGTTATTACTTTAAAATGTATATCTCAGAAATAACTAATTTTCTTGTCAACTGCATTATTATGAACTTTCATCAAAAAAAAAAAAAAAAAAAGTATATCCCAGTCAGGTAGAAAAAAAGATGTGTGTGCCTATAAAAGGCTTAAGAGTAAACATAAAAATATTAATAATAAACAATTTATTCCCAGCAATAAATAAGAGGGGTTTTTTATAACATGATCTTTTTTCAAAAAAATTATTTATCCATTTGGTTACATTGGGTCTGAGTTGCGGCAGGCAGGCTCCTCAGTTGCAGCACGGGGGCTCCTTAGTTGTGGCATGCGAACTCTTAATTGCAGCATGCATGTGGGATCTAGTTCCCTGACCAGGGATCGAACCCAGGCCCCCTGCGTTGGGAGCAAGGAGTCTTAACCACTGCACCACCAGGGAAGTCCCAAGAGTTATTTTTATAATCAGAAAAAAAGCCCGGTTAAGGGTGGGAAACGTCAGTGTCCCCCCAAAAAGACAGAGGGGGGCGGAGTTGGGAGGTGGCGTGGAGTGTAAGACAAAGGTGCAAATAATGAGCAAACGGGCCAGCCTGTGATGTCTGCGCAGAGAGATCCCGAGAAAGCACTAGGGACAATTTTAGGGGACAGAAAGCAGGATTTGATCACGTAAGGACAGAGGCTTAGAGAAGAGCCATGAACTCCGCACCGCAAATCCTACACGGGGGCTTCATGGAGGGCAGGGGGCCTCCGGGAGCGCGCAGGGCAGATGCTTTGGCCGGGCCTGTAGCGGGTGCCGCATTTCAGCACCGCGGACAGGAGCCGCCCTCAGATCCAGACAGGTCCTCATTTTCCGCCGCCCCGCGGCCAAGACAGGTGTGCGGTTTCGAGTCAGGGCAGGGGAGGACCCGCTCTCCCCGACACGCTTGGCCCAGCCCAGACTGAAGCGAAGGGTCTCCACTGCCCGACGGGGAGGGAGGCAAGGAAGGAAGAACGGAGGGAAGAGGAGGGCGTTAGGGACACCCTAAGGGGAAGCCGAGCCCAGAGCAGGTGAGAGGCTGGAGTCCTTGAGCCTCCAACCTCCCTGGTCCTTCCCAGAGGTGTCCCCTCTTTCAAGCGCAGCCTCGACCAGTTTCCACGCTCTCCCCGGCTTCCATCGCTCCACAGGGCTCTGAGCCAGAATATAGACCAGGACAGCCAAGATCCCCCCGGTCAGCCCTCCCGTAGACCTGCTGGCTGCAGATAATTAGATGAAGCCCTCACCCCAGGTGGCCCCTAAATCTGCAGAGTTCAAGTCTCTGGACTGAAACTTGCGCTGCTGGGTGTGAGGGAAGGGGTTGGGGGGGGCCCTCCTTCCGTAGCTGCCCCTGCGCTTCTCCCAGTCGGGCTTAGACCCTGGGCATCCAGGAGAAGGAGGCTTCCTCCTGCTTCACTGCTTTCTCACTCCCGGCGCCCACCCAAGCTCCTGCCTACTAACCCAGTTAACTTCTCTTCATCCACAGCGATAGAGTGGGCAAAACAAAAACTTCAGGGAATTTACATCGTTTTGGCTTGGCTTGGGGGTGCATGCTGTGACTCTGTAGTAGATTTACTTTCCTATTTATAGTTGGTTTAGTCATAGATAAAAGAATTCCTCTGCAGTTTTCAGAAGATGGCTTGAGAAAAGGAAGGGCTAGTATTAGAAATTTGTTGCTGGTAATCACCCTCAGATGGAGAGAGAATAAGAGCTGATACTGGGATGACCATATGAGTGTTAATTATCTTTAGTTATTTTCACTCTTATAATCCTTAAATCAACCCTATGTGTTTGTCACTATTCTTACCATCCTCACTTCACATATGAGGAAACGGGGGACTTCCCTGGTGGTCCAGTGGTAAAGAATCTGCCTTTCAATGCAGAGGACACGGGTTCGATCCGTGGTCGGGGAACTAATATCCCACATGCCGCGGGGCAACTAAGCCCGCGTGCCACAACTACTGAGCTCAGGCGCCACAACTAGAGAGAAGCCCATGCGCCGCAACAAAGAGCCCGCACGCTGCAATGAAAGATCCTGCATGTTGCGACTAAGACCCGATGCAGCCAAATAAATAAATATTAAAAAACAAACAAACAAACAAATGAGGAAACAGGCACAGAGGGGTGAAAGCCCACAGGTAGTAAGTAGCAGAGCCTGGATTTGAACCCAGGAGACTCTCTCCAGAGTCCATGCCCCTAACCATGACACTACCCTCCCTCAGTCATAATCTAAAGATTCCCATTTATTGAGCCCCTCCCATGGGCTCTACCCACATCCTTTCATTTAATTCTCACAACTTAATGGGATAACTGCTGTCATCATTAGGGATTTGCAGATGAGGAAATATAACTTGGTCAGGGCCATCACCTTGGATATAGTCCTGGGCCCAGGACCCCTGCTGACTCTCATGTGGGGCCTTGACTTTCCCATGAATCCTTGTCCTCCCTGGAAACTACTGTAAAATTGTTAGCTCCCCCTCCTTCCACTCCTGGACCCCTGGCCTCAGTGAGGTGTCCAGCAGCCCATCCCTGGGCATCTCGGTGGGGCTTTCCATTCCCAGTGCCTCCTTTTCATCCCTGGAGCCAGCCAGATGCGGAGGATTCTGGCCACCTGTGCAGTTTCTCCGGTGGTCTTGATGGGGGCTGTCATCTTGGACCTGCCTTGGCCAATGGCAGCCATGGACCAGGCCAGCGGGGGCTCTGTCCTGCAGGCATGTCCTCCGAGCCTTGCTGATCTGCTTCCTCCAAGCAGAGCAGGCCCTCTGCTGCTGGGACGCCCTGGGGGATACTGAGCCCTGGTCCTGGACAGGTTGATGCTGAGGATGGAGGCCCTCTGTCAGGGGGAACTGGGCAGGATATGTGCCCACCAGGCCTAGTGTGAGGGGAAATCAGGCTTAGTCCACAAGCAACGCGTGGAGACGGCAGCAGGCACCCCAGCGTGCCCTTGGAGTCAGGCCCCTGAGCCCAGCTTGCTCTTCTCAGGTGCTATCTCTGAGCTGCTTCGCCTCCTGAAAGACCAGAAGGAATTGCTCACAGCTCTGAAGACCGGCCCTGACTTGGCTGCCATGGTGGCCCTGACATTTCTCCTCCAGGCCTGGCAGTGGCAGCTGCCCCTACGTGGTGTGGCACCCTGATACCATGCTGCCACCCACTGTGTCTATGCTTTGGTAGTTTCTGGGCAACTTCAGGCTTCCTGGAGGGTGGATGTCAACCTATCCCGCCCCTGGCCCCTGTCTAGGGGCAGCCTTGTCTTCCTCTCTCTGTCAGCCTGAAGGGCAGCGTGCTACTGGTGGCCAGCCTCCTTGGCCCTGTCACCCCGGATGGCCGGCGGCTATCTGTGTGGCTGAATCACACTGACTCTGTTTTGTCAGCTCCATCTTGGGACCGCAGTCCCCTCTCTGCATGACTGAGATTTAGCCTACTCACCAGGAATGCACCTGAGCCAGATAAGTTCCTGACCAGCTTTAATCCTTGCCTTCATCTGACACGAAAACTGGAAGAATGCATTTTGCTGATGCAGATGGTTAATGGCTCTCGAGGAATAATGGTCCCCGGGGGGAGGAATAGCTCCTGGTTCCTGTTGGTGCAGACGTGCTTCTTCCATAGTGGTCAGGTTCTATTTTTAGCTTTGGCCCCTTTAAATATCCCTTTTGGCGGTGCTGAGTATAGCTGCAAATGCCTCTGAATCATCTCCTGCCTATATGTCAGTTACCCACAATAAACTTCATAATTGCACTTTATGGAGTTACCGGCTCTGTTTTTCAGCCTCAAAGTTCCTTCTCAGTTCAGAGGATATTATTCAATATCCCTGCCATCCAGCAGTGTCTCCTCCAGGCAGATGACCTGGTGGGTCCACTTTTTCCTCTTCTACCGGTGTTATTTCTAAATTTCTATCTTTGAGCTCACTAATTCTCTCTTCCATGTGGTCTGCTCTATTTCCAATGCTTTCTAATGCATTCTTCATCTCATTTATTGAGTTCTTCAGCCCCAGAATTTCTGTTTGGTTCTTTTACAGAGTTTCAATCTCTCTCTCTCTCTCTCTTTTGGCGTCACCGCAGGGCTTGTGGGATCTTAGTTCCCTGACCAGGGATTGAAACTGCGCCCTCAGTAGTGAAAGCTCGGAGTCCTAACCACTGGACGGCCAGGGAATTCCCTAGAGTTTCAATCTCTTTAATAAAGTATCACTTCTGTTGATTTTATTTCTTAGCTCACTGAACTGCCTTTCTGAGTTTTCTTGTGGTTTGTTGAGTTTCTTCATGACAGGTATTTTGAATGTCTTTTTTTAAAAAATAAATTTATTTTTGGCTGCGTTGGGTCTTCGTTGCTGCATGCGAACTTTCTCTAGTTGCGGCCAGCGGGGGCTACTCTTCCTTGCGGTGCGCAGGTTTCTCATTGCAGTGGCTTCTTTTGTTGCAGAGCACGGGCTCTAGGTGCTCGAGCCCTCGGGCTTCAGTAGTTGTGACTCCCGGGCTCTAGAGTGCAGGCTCAGTAGCTGTGGCACACGGGCTTAGTTGCTCCACGGCATGCGGGATCTTCCCAGACCGGGGCTTTGAATCCGTGTCCCCTGCATTGGCAGGCGGATTCTTAACCACTGCGCCACCGGAGAATCCCTTGAATATCTTTTTTATCAGGTAGATCACAATATTCTGTGGCTTTTACTGGAGAATTGTCGTGACATAGAGTTACTGTGCTTCTTCATGGTACTTGATGAGTTGTCCCTCTGCTGACACATTTGAAGTAATGAATACCTTTTATTTATTTATTTATTTACGCAGGCTTTCTCTAGTTGTGGAGAGCGGGGGGCTACTCTTCGTTGCGGTGCGCGGGCTTATCATTGCAGTGGCTTCTCTGGTTGTAGAGCACGGGCTCTAGGCACGTGGGCTTCAGTGGCACGCAGGCTCAGTAGTTGTGGCTCAGGGGCTCTAGAGCACAAGCTCAGTAATTGTGGCACACGGGCTTAGTTGCTCTGCGGCATGTGGGATCTTCCCAGACCAGGGATCGAACCTGTGTCCCCTGCATTGACAGGCAGATTCTTATCCACTGCGCCACCAGGGAAGCCATACCTTTCTTTTTTAAGTAAAGCTGTTTAAAAAAAAATTCATTCTAACAATTCAATGGATTAGAAATTAGAGGCCTTTCTGTAGTTTTCCAGTAGGTGGCGGTATAGCACACTTTTTTGGGTTCTCTTAGCGGCGCTCCCTCTGGTTATATTTGAGAGTCAACACTTTCCACCCTCCATTGCCTCTGTCATAGGCATCACCTAGTGCCATCAATAGTGCTGCTTGTGCCTCTAGGGGTTGTTGGCGCCTTGCTGCTGCTGGTGTCACTGGCGTCACTGTCTGGGGCACCAGGACGGTAGGTGCTTAGTCCAGGACCTCCTGAGTTGCAGGCTACACTGCAAAGGGGAAGGAGTGGGGAGCCAGGGTTGCATATACCTTGTCCGTCGGGTTCAGGCTTCACCGTGGTGGGTGGGGACAGGGGGTCAGAGTCATGGATGCCTCTACAGCCAGAGAGATGGGTTCACAGACCTCACTGCTGCCCAGTTATCTGTGGCCATGGGAGCTGCTATAGCCAGGAGGCTGGAGTTGTGTGCACCACCTCCCCTCTGGCTACTGGGTTCTCGGGGGCTGCAGACTCAGCTGCCACAGCTTGGAGTCTGGGACTGCAGGTGTCATCTCCACTGTTTCCCCAGTTCCACCTCCTCTGTGTGTTCCAGCCCACGCGCTGTTAGATGTACAAATGTGTGGAGTTCTTGGGTATCCTGGTGAGTTGGGCAGAGACACCTGTGTTGAATTGTGGATGTTTTACTGGTTGTAGATTGAAAGGGAGAGACAAAGAGAGCAACTCACGCCACCATGATGCTCACGCCACTTCTATCTTGGTCTTATTTTATACACAGGAACAAATTATATGAATCATAGCAAGTTCTTCCTATTTCCCCACCTTTGGTCAACTGGTAGTTTTGTCCATTTTTTAGCACGAGCATGGAGTCAAATTTTTTTCCCAAGGGTTAGCTCACTTGGCCCTTGATAGTAATTGTAGAACCCTTTGGAGAGCCCTGGGATATTGATAGAATGGTGGCTGAGAATGGCTTTTGTTGTTTTAATTGAGTCGTTAAAGGACTCAATGAACATCTGCTGAATTGAAATGGAACTCTTCTCAGCAGTGGCAATCACAGCCTTTCTGAAGATCAGAGTACTGAAACTACAAGAAAAGGACCTCAAAAATGGTCCCAGCTCTTTAGACAAGAGACGGGGTGAGCTTGGACCAGGAATTACAAACCCACATAGACTGAGAGGCAATGACTATCAACTGGGGTGAGTGGGCGCCCTCTGAGGGAAGCATCCGTACTTCAGCTCCAGCTGATCAAGGCTATGCAGAAAGAGAGACAGAGTGTTGCCACTTCTCATTTTCCCAGAGAAGCCATAAATTTAGAATTTTATATAAAATTTCCAGTACTTAAAAAAGCATTGAGAGGGACTTCCCTGGTGATCCAGTGGTAAAGAATCCGCCTTCCAATGCAGGGGGCGCGGGTTGGATCCCTGGTCATGGAACTAAGATCCCACGTGCCGTGGGGCAGGTAAGCCCAAGTGCCACAACTATTGAGCTTGCATGCCACAACTAGAGAGCCTGTGTGCCATAAACTACAGAGCCCATGAGCTCCAGAACCCACGTGTCACAGCTACAGAGCCCATGATCCCTGGAGCCTGTGCGCCACAACTAGAGAAGAGAAAACCTGCACACCACAACTAGAGAGAAGCCCGGGTGCTGCAACGAAAGATCCTGCATGCCTCAGTGAAGATCCCACATGCTGCAACTAAGACCTGATGCAGCCAAAACAACAAAACAAAACAAAAAAAAAATTGAGGATTAATTCAAAACTAAAAAATAAAACCAGATACATCTGTAGTCTGGATGTAACCAGTGGGCTGTCAGTAGCATAACCAGTGGCATAACTGACTGAATGATAGTAATGACACTAGCTAACATTTATGTTCACTTGCTCTAAGCTAGGTGCTGAGAAACGCTTTATGATCCTTTAATCCCCCTGCCAACCCTATGAGGTAGATGGAGAGATTTTGTTCAATATAATTAACGTCAGACAATATAAAATACTAAAATGACACACCTGAATCTAATCAGGCTTGCAGATCTGATGTCCAGTTTACAAGAAGCTTAGGGGATATAGGAACAAATTAAATTTGGAGGAAGAAGTACCTACCATGAGGGGAGAATTCAGACACATTCACTATGAGGACATTCCTTAGGACAATTGATCCAGTCCTTCAAAAATCACACACACGCACCGACACACAATCATACACACAGTGTCAGGAAACAAAAGCCGTTGATTAAAAGGGACTAAAAAAATCCATTATTACAAAATGCAGTATGAGGGTCCTTTTTGGATCTTGATTTGAACTAAGCAATGATAAAAAGTTATTTTGGAGATAACTGGGGGAATTTGAATATAGGCTGATGACTGGCTTCTCATCAGAAACAACAGAGGCTAGAAGACAATGGAATGCCCACATTAAAGTGCTGAAAGAAAAAAAAAACACCTGTGAATGTAAAATTCTATGTCCAGCTAAGATATCCTTCAAATACAGGGGTGAAATAAAGACTGTTTCAGACACACAAAAAAAGAGTTGAGACAATCTGTCTCCAGCAGAACTGCATGACAAGATATTCTAAAGCAAGTACTTCAGGCTGAAAGGAATGATACAAGGTGGAAACTGACATTCATGGGGGAATGGAGAGCACCAGAAATGGTAAACACATGGCTAAATATAAAACTATCTTTAATTTCCTTAATCTCTTTAAAAGACTACTGTTTAAAACAAAAATAGTGATTTTGTATTTGGGAGTTTATAACATAGGTAGAATATAACATTGATAGCACAAAGGAGGAGGTTAAATGGAATTATACTGTTTTAAAGTATTTACTTTTTTTTTTTTAATAAATTTTAAATTTATTTATTTATTTTATTTTTGGTTGCAGTGGGTCTTCATTGCTGCGCGCGGGCTTTCTCTAGTTGCGTTGAGCAGGGCTACTCTTCATTGCGGTGCGGTGGCTTCTCTTGTTGTGGAGCACGGGCTCTAGGTGTGCGGGCTTCAGTAGTTGGGGCACGCGGGCTCAGTAGTTGTGGCTCGCGGGCTCTAGAGCACAAGTTCAGTAGTTGTGGTGCATGGGCTTAGCTGCTCTGCGGCATGTGGGATCTTCCCGGACCAGAGCTCAAACCTGTGTCCCCTGCATTGGCAGGCAGTCTTAACCACTGTGCCACCAGGGAAGCACTACAGTATTTACTTTTTACCTGAAGTGGTAAAATATTTATTCTAGGTACACTCTGGAAAATCAATAATGCATATTATAATCGCTAAAGCAATATAAAAAGGTATAGCTAAAAAACTAGCAAAAGAAATAAGATGGAATGTAAAATTATTCAATTAGCCTAAAAGAAGTCAGGAAAAGAGTAACAAAGAAGAAGTAGAATAAATAGAAAACAAATAGCAAGATGCTACACTTAAACTCAAGCATATCAGTAATCACATTAAATCTAAATGAATGAAATCTTCCAAGTAAAGGCCAGAGGTTATCCAATAGGATAAAAACAGTAAGACTCAGCTTTGTGCTGCTGTAAGTAATATACTTTAAATATAAGGACACAAATAGTTGAAACTAAAAGGATGGAAAATTATGTATTAGTAAGCATTATAAAGCTTGTGTGGTTGTAGTAATATGAAACAATGTATATTTTAAGACGTGGAATATTACCAGAGATAAGTAGGATAGTTCATAATGATAAAAGTGTAATTTATTTGGAACACATAACAATCCTAAATGATTATTCACCTAATAACAGAGTTTCAAAGTACAGTGAAGCAAAAACTGACAGCACTAAAGGAAGAACACTAAAATCTTACAGAATATGTTGTCTGACGACAAGAGAATTAAATTAGAAATCAAAACAAATAACTTATCTAGAAAAGCCCTAAATATTTGATAATTAAACATTATCCTTCTAAATAACCCATGGTCCAAAGAAGAAATCAAAAGGGAAATTAAGAGCTATTTTGCAGGACTTCCCTGGTGGCGCAGTGGTTGAGGGTCTGCCTGCCAATGCAGGGGACACGGGTTCGAGCCCTGGTCTGGGAAGATCCCACATGCCGCAGAGCAACTAGGCCTGTGAGCCACAACTACTGAGCCTGCGCTTCTGGAGCCTGTGCTCCCAACAAGAGAGGCCGCGATAGTGAGAGGCCCGCACACCGCGATGAAGAGGGGCCCCCGCTTGCTGCAACTAGAGAAAGCCCTTGCACAGAAACGAAGACCCAACACAGCCAAAAATAAATAAATTAAAAAAAAAAATTATTGTGCTTCAAGCCAGCTTTCATTTAAAAAAAAAAAAAAGAGCTATTTTGCAATGTCAGTGATAATAAAAACTAACACATCAAAACTTGTGGGATGAAGCTAAAGTAGTCCTTAGAAGGAATTTTGTAGCTTTAAATGAAACATTTAAAAATAAATATTCTATGTTTCCATCTTAAGAAGCTAGAAAAAGAAGAGCAAATTAACCCCAAAGTGGGGATTAACATAGGTTATAAACTTAACTATAAAAGGTATAACAATAACATTTCCAGAAGAAAACATAGAATATCTTCATGACCTTGGCATAGGCAAAACTACTTGTAGAGATAAGCAAAAAGCATTAAATAGAAAAGAAAATAGATAGTTCATATTCCACCAACAGTGAAACTTCTGCTCATTAAGTCAATGAACATGAAAATAAGAAAATGAAAAAGCAAGCCACAGACAGGGTGATAATATTCACAATACATACATCTAGAAAAGCACTTGTATGCAGACTATATAAGGAAATCCTAGAAATCCATGTATAAAAACAGAACCCAAGAAAAAATGGGTAAAAGACTTGGATGGACACTTCCCCAAAGAAGATATATGAATGCCCAGTAAGCATGTAAAAGGTGCTCAACATCATCTCTCATCAGGACGGTGAAAATTAAACCACAATGAAATACCACCCTTTAGAACAGCTAAAATTAAAAATATTTACTTCTCCAAATGTTGGTGAGGACTATGGTATTGGCTAAAATAAAGCTTTTTATGTTAAAGTTATTATCACTGACAGAAATTAAAATAGGGTGGTATTGGAGCAAGGATGGTCAAATGGAACAAAATAGTAAGTCCAGAAATAGAACCACGTATATACAGTCACCTGATGTACAAGAGTCACATATATTAGTCAACTAATGTTATTTTTTAATAGATGGTGCTGTATCAACTGGACATCCAAATGGAGAAAAAGAACCTTGACACCTGTCTTACATATACACAGAGACCAATTCCAAGTGGACCATAGACTTACAAGTCAAGGTAAAACAATAAATCTTCGAAAAGAAAAACTAGGAGAGTATTTCACGACCTTGAAAGATGTCTCAAACAGGAGTCTAAAAACACTTTTCCATGAAGGAAAAGAGCAATAAACTGGACTACATTAAAGTTAAGATCTGCTTCGACATCATTAAGGGAGTTAAAAGGTAAACCACTAAGTTGGAGAAGACAGTTGCAATGCATATATTGAACAAAGGATTTTTATCCAGAATATATAAAGTACTCCTACCGATCAATAAGGAAATGACAGTCTACTAGAAAGATGGGCAGAAAATATGAATAGGCACTTCACAAAAGAGGATATGAAAAGTGCTCAATATTTTTAGTCATCAGGGATACGCAAATTAAGATCATTTTGCAATGAGATACCATTGTGCACCTACCAGAATGGATAAAATGTGTGTGTGTTTGTTTATTTATTTATTTATTTATTTATAACCAGCAGTGAAAGCCCTGAGTCCTTACCACTGGACTGCCAGGGAATTCCTGATAAAATGTTTAAAAACTGACAAAACCAAGTGTTGGTGAGAATGTGGAGCAAGTCTCACATACTGCAGGAGAGAGTGACAAGGGATGCAATCACTTTGAAAAACTATATGGGGCTTCCCTGGTGGCGCAGTGGTTGAGAATCTGCCTGCCAATGCAGGGGACACGGGTTCGAGCCCTGGTCCGGGAAGATCCCACATGCCGCGGAGCAACTAAGCCCGTGTGCCACAGCTACTGAGCCTGCGCCCTAGAGCCCGCGACACAACTACTGAGCCCGTGTGCCATAACTGCTGAAGCCCGTGCGCCTGGAGCCCGTGCTCCACAATAGGAGAAGCCACCACAGTGAGAGGCCCAAGAGGCCCACACACCGCAACGAAGAGTAGGCCCCGCTCACCGCAGCTAGAGAAAGCCTGTGCACAGCACCGAAGACCCAATGCAGCCAAAAATAAATAAAATAAATTTATATAAAAGAAAAACTATATGGAAGCATCTAATGAGGCTGGACATGTACATGTCCTATGATCCAGTATTTCCACTCCTAGGTGCATAACCAAAAAAAAGTGTGTGTATACCTATGTACCAAAAGACATGGACAAGAACGTCTACAGCAGAATTATAACAGAAAATATCCCAAATGTCCGCGAACATTAGAATGGATAAATTGTGATACATTCGTAAATGTAAACACAATGAGAAAGAACCACAGAACACATGACTGTGTGGATGAATCTTCCCAATTTGATGCCGAAAATAAGAAGACAGGCACAAAAGGGTACGCACTGGGTGATTCCATTTTTATAAATTCCCCCAATAGGCAAAACTAATCAATGATGACAGAAGTCAGAATGGTGATTACCCATGTCTGGGAAGGGCCATGAGAGAGACTTCAGGGTGGAGGTGGGGTGGCTGGAAATGGTCTATATTTTGATCTGATTCACTGAAAAATCCATCAAGATGTCTACTTTATGTATGTTTCTTTCCATAAGAACATTTTCTATGTGTATAATGCTTTAACAATAACAAAAGGATCAGGTGATATATGGCAGAATGATGATGATGGATTTGTGGGCATTCTTATATAGTACGTTCTCCACTTTTATGATGTTTGACATTTTTATAATAGAAAAATAATGTAACAACCATATGACACAGTCACCAGTCAGAATTGACACTTGGCTGTGCCAGCTAGGGGATCAGGAACCCTGGGTACATGCTGTTACAACCTCTATATCAGAGACAGGGAAAATGGGGCTCAGAGAGGTTAAGTAACTTGCTCAAGATCACACTGCTGATCGGGAATGAGCAGGACAGGCAGTCTGGCTCTGGAGGCTGCCCGCTTAACCACTCCAACCATGCTTCTCCTTTTGTGGCCTGAACAGCGGAAGGTGGTCAGGAGGACTGGGTCCTGGAGACCTCCATCTAGGCAGAGGGCTGTGGACGCTGATGCCTTACTCTGGTTATGAACTTCCTCCCTCACTGGTCACAGCCATGGTCAATGTGACCCTGTGTGTTGTGTGTGGGCACAGGATTTGACACAAAGGACATGCTTGATAGATGTTAGCTATGGGGAACAGCCTGGATCTCTTCCTTTCCCTCCCTAGGGCTGAGCTGCCTGCTTCTCCTGGGTTCTTGAGGCCAGTCACCCCAGACCCCCTTCAGCGGAAGCTCTGTGGACACTTAGGCTGGGAGAGGGAAGATAGGGGAGGTTTATAGTGGCAGTGGCCACAGGCTCATTAATAGTCATGATTGTTGTGAAAATTTCAGGCTGATCAGAAATAGAGATGACATGAGGCTCCAGCTGGCCTGTCCAATCTTCTTTCTGGACTCAAACAGCCAGGGCATTGTTCAGAAAATTGCAGAAAATTGCCTTGTTTCCATGATACAGCAATTAGCCAACCTTCCTCCTAGCCTGGCCCTCAGCAGCTGACATGCCTCCATCCATCCATCCATCCATCTATCCATCCATCCATCCATCCATCCATCCATCCATCCATCCATCCATCCATCCATCCATCTATCCTTGCAATGTCAGGCGCCTACTTTGAGCTCCAGGTGCAGCTTTCTGAGGTTCTGGCAGGAGGAATACCCACACCTGTTTATAGGGTCAAGTATAGGACTAATCTCCTGAGAGGCAGCCTGGCCCTGCTCCCTGCCTTCCTTCATAGCTCACCCTCAATTCCCTCAAGTGGCCAGGGATGATGACATGCTCTGGGGATGCAGGGTCCGCTGGAGATGCTGCTGCAGTATCTCCAGCAGGTGGCGCTGAAAGGCTTCTCTTCACCTGGGTGACACTGCCTGTTTTGCCCTTGCTTCGGGAAGCAGCAGGCCGGCCAGATGTGGGAACACAGGGCAGTGGCTCAGCCCCAGACCAGCAGACCAGGCAAGGAAACTCTCATATGAAATTTTAGTCCTTGCGTGGACATTCTTATAAAGTGCAGGAGGGCTTGTCTCCCTTCTGGTCTGGGATCGGCTGCATAGCACTCAGAGCCAAACTCCCCCTGTCTCCCCTGAGAGTCATGCCTGGTGCCTTGAAAAGGCATAGACCTTGCAGTTACACAGACCTCAGTTCAAATCCCAGCTCTGATGTTAAGGGCTGTGTGACTGTGGGCAACTTGCTTCAACTCTCTGAGCCTCAGTTTAGTCACCAGTAAAATGGGGTAATAATGCTCAGGTTAGCATCAGGATTAAATGGGTCAGCATGTAAAAGCACCAAATCGTTATAGGTCGTCGGCGAGTGCTGGTTCTCTCTCCGTCTGCAGGCCTCGTGTGGGTGACCCTGTCAGCAGTCACAGCCCAGCATGGGCCTGTATTTCTTACTACTCTATGCAGTCCCCTGAGCCAGTATAGAATTGGGCTCCTGCTAAGAGAGAATTGAGGGGCCAGGCAAGGAAAGTCCCAGAAACTGCTTCCTCAAGCCCACTAACGGCCACACCAGCGTCTGTCCCCACTTTGGGAGACCTGGGTGCATCACCTTGATTTTCCAGTAACTCTTACTTCTTTCACAACAGACTGGAGGGAAAGTGCTACTTCAAAAATCATTGCTTTCTAGAAAAAGCCTGGCAAGGCAAACATCATAATGTTAACATGTGAAGTTAAAATATATAAAAGATCAGGGATTTCTTTAAAAAACAACCAAACCCAGTCCTAGAGGTGGGGATTCAGTTTAGTTCCCTTGGAAAGGCTGGGTCGGCCCCAATGGTAAACCCGTGGTTCTTGGGGCATGTTTCTTAGCAGGGACAGCAGAATGTCAGGGGCCGGCCAGAGCCCCCAGCGAGGAGAGCAGGAGAGTGACAGGACCCGTGACAG
Source organism: Eschrichtius robustus (assembly GCF_028021215.1). Classification (NCBI taxonomy): domain Eukaryota; kingdom Metazoa; phylum Chordata; class Mammalia; order Artiodactyla; family Eschrichtiidae; genus Eschrichtius; species Eschrichtius robustus. The sequence continues at coordinate 9,410,077 of NC_090826.1, read as the reverse complement.
ACCCTCGCCCGGGGAGCGGCAGTGAGTGATTACCCTGGGGAGGAGTGGGCAGAGATCCATGAGTCCAGGGCCAGGGAAACAGGTGTTTCCGAAGCGTCTGTGTCTTGGGCGTTCAGAGGCTGGAGCCTCTCGTCTTGGTGGGTCGAGTTGGTGGGGTCCCAAGTAGCTTCTCTGGGGTCTCCTTTAGGGCACCAGAAATGCCATCTGGTCTCAAAGACAGGATTCACAGCAAACGTGTTTGCTCCTGTCTTACGGAACGGATGAGTCCAATTGAAGGCACCTGGGATCTCAGGGCTGTGGGATCCCAAGAGGCAGGCAATACCCAGTGATGTAGGACCCTTTGGAGGGCGAGGAGCCAGGGCTGGTCAGACCCAGGAAACCCACGGATGGGGAGGTGGCCTTGGAAGTGAGGCAGGTCTCAGCATGGAGCCCCTGGGATTGACACTGGAATCTGCCCATCACGGACACCCTATCACCTGACCTTCTCTTCTGCATTCCTCCAGCCAGACGGGGAGGGTGGGAGCCATCTTTGAAGCTGCAAAAATCTTCCTGTCACATGCCCCATCAGCACCTCGGCAACCTTATCTCCGCCTTTAGCTCTTCTCGGGGTGCTGAGAGCAGGGAACTGGGGGTTCAGGTAACAAGGTGGGGTCAGCTGTGCAAAAGTGCAGACAGTCGCCCCCATTCCCACAGGCAGCTGCACCCCTTCCCTCCCCGCACAGCCTGCACCCCTTGGGAATCAGAGAGACCTGAGTTTGAGTCTTTCTGCCACTGCTGTGTGACACTTGCCAAGTGCTTCACTCGTGTGGGCCTCAGTTTCCCTAATCTGTCAGATAGACACAGCAGACCTGCCCAGTCTGCTCACAGGGTCGGGGTGACAATTACACAAGACAATGCACTTTGTAAACAAGAAAAGCGTAATCTCACAGCAAATGCTGCCTCCCCAGCCCTCTCCATAGCTGGATATGGCCTGCAGACATGTTTTGTTAGAAGCTCTCAGCAGTAAAAAAAAAATAATAATAATAATAATAATTTTTGACCAAGATGAAAAAATCAGGTTTTTACAGCAGATTTTGAATTTACTTCCACATTTGACAGTAGAGGTGCCCCTCTCAAGACAGCGCTCAGGCAGGCTGAACTGCTCTTTCAGACAAGTTTCTCTGGGTCCCCACAGCCCTGTGACATCCTCAACACCTAGATCAAAGGTCAGGTCCTGTTTGTCACCTGGCTTGCTTCCCTCCTTACGCTACCCAGCTGGCTCCTATAGGTGTTTGATCATTAGTCCCTCTGATCATTTCAAAGCTTGGCCCCTGAGTGTGGGACCCCTGGCCTAGTGGGCGCTGAGCTGCCCTGCTTGAGAAGAGCCCTCTGGGTCAGGTCACCGGGAACAGGCCACCGGGACATGAGTCCCTCCACCGAGACCCATACAAGGCTGTGGGCCTGCGCTCAGCAGCCCGGATCACGGGGACGCAGGGGTTTCACCTTCTCCAAGGAAGGCGCAGGGACAAGAGGGAAAACAGGGAGCTATTTCGGGAAGGTGTCGAAGGCTGGGACACTAAAATTAGACCCTTGGTTCCTAAAAAGACATTGGCGCCAACCAAGACCTTGGAGAGGGGCTCTTCAGCGCGGAATGTGACCCCAGGAAGGGCTCCGCGGGCCTGGGCAGTGAGGTCAGCCTGCGGGACCAATGGCACCGCCCGATGGCCAGTGGTCAGGGCACCTCTCCCCCAGCGGCACTGCCTGCAGAATTCTGGAGCTGGTTCCAACCGCTTCCTGTCTGCGCCCGGTGCGCGGGAAGGGAGGGGGCAGAGCTCCCCAGTCCCGGCGCCGTCTGGCCCTCCAGGCTGCATTTTTCCCTTTGTGACTGTCCCTTTGCCTTCTGTACTTCTTTCTGCTCCATTCCAGGGGTGTGTGTGTGTGGGAGGGGGATTGGGGGTTGCTCAGAAGAAGCGACCGTCTTGGAGCTGGAGCTCCCAGGCCTGGGCTGAGAGTGTGAGCCTGTGCGGGGCCTGGGCCTCCGGGTCAGGCAAGCCCACTGCACTGGGCTTTCTTCCCTTGTCTCCTTCTTTGGTCCCTGGGCTTCACCTCTATCTTCAGGGATGTGTCTGCCGAGGAAGCAGGGGATGAGGCTTTGTGGGCCTCAGGCTCTGAGACGCCTCCTCTCGCTCCCTCCCCAGCGCCCTGGCCCGGGGTCCAGGACTTCATCATTTGCCTTTGCTCTTGTCCCAAGTTGTTTTCTAGGGCAGGGAAGGTGGCAAATTAGATCCTGTCACCGCACCTGTCTGGATTCCTTTAACAATTGCTCGCGGCCCTTGGGTCTAAAAGGCCCACGAGGTCCAGCCCTGCCTACCTCTCACCCCACACCTAGCCGCATGGCCTCTCTCGTTCCCTAGCTCGCCAGGTTCCTTTGATGAGGCCTGCCCACCTCTCCTTGCCCCGCTGAGCCTCGTACACTCAATTTCAATGTCACTTCCTCAGAAAGGCCTGCCCAGACCTGACACCAGGTCAGAGCTCCTTTCTCTCTGTGACCCTCTCCCCTTTGCTAACACTCATCAGGCCCGTTGCTTGTGGTCCCCACTGGGGTGGGAGCCCCGTGTAAACTGAGCCACAGTGCTGCTTACTGCTGTGACTCCGGTGCCTGGCACAGAGTAGGTGCTCGAAAACGCCTGTAGTCGAGCTGACGTGGAACCCGAGAGGGCGGTGCCCTGGTCACTCTTGGACAACAGGGGTCTAGGAGTCAGGGAAGTGGCTGTGTCCTCCTGCAGGCCGGCTGCTTGGGTGAAGGAGGATGGGTGCCCCGAGGGAGGCCTGAAGGGGACGTGGGGGGAGGGCGCAGCTGGAACGGGGGCTGCGGCAGTGTCCACAGGGCTCACCCACGGCGGAGACTTGTCACTTACCGGCCAGCCCAGGTCCCCTCTGAACCCGCACCGTCTCCCCCAGGAGCCTCTCAGATGTGAGGGCTGGTGGCTCAGAGACTGAGGGGACCCAGAGCCTGGCCTGAGGTGTGTCACCCCCCCAGGCCTCCTGTCGCCTGCTTGGAAATACGTGAAACACTCAGAAACGATGTGTTCATTCACTGATCTACGTTCAACTTGGTTTTAGCTGGATCCTGCTCACGACTCCTTCTACAACGTGGTTGTCCAGGCTGTCCGGTTGACGTCCATCACCTGGGTTAATTCCACCTGTTTCATGCTCAAAAGCATCCTGGTTTGGACCTTATGTTACATGATTATGCCATTAGGTCTATATATGATCATATAGAATCATCTCTAAGATAATTTGATAACTAGTAATTGTGTAGCTTAATAATTTAAGTAAAAAAGCAGAAAAATGCAAAATGCTAGAGCACAATTAGACACAGACATGTGCGCTTGTGTGTGGATGAGATATCCATGGCAGGAGATGGAAGAAATTGATGAGGGCGTGTCCGGGAGGGGAGTAGAAATGAGGCACGAAATCGGGAGAGATGCATCCTTTTCAAAAGTTTGGTTTCCTTTTTAAAAAAATATTTACTTGTTTATTTATTTATTTTGGCTGCACTGGGTCTTAGTGGTGGCACTTGCGATCTTTAGTTGCGGCATGTGGGCTTCTTAGTTGCGGCATACGTGTGGGATCTAGTTCCCCAACCAGGGATCGAACCCAGGCCCCCTGCATTGGGAGCGTGGAGTCGTACCCACTGGACCACCAGGGAAGTCCCTGATTTCCTTTTATTTACTGTGAACATGTGTTACTTTTTCTCAAACAGTAAAATTAAAGAAAACAAAAGGCTGGTCATCTGTTATGACCTCCTCATCCCCACTCTGTCCCCTACCCCAGCCTGTGTTCCCAGTTTTTATTCTATGGTGTGGGGACTTCTCCTTGTTTTTTTTTTCTATCACTTATTTCTGGGTTTTGGCCAGAAACTTTGTGAGATCTGGCCTTTGCATTTAATACCGTAGCAAAGTAAAATACAACAAAAAATGTATTGGTCTTTCCCTCTTTCTTGACTACAAATTCCTTGAAACTGGGGACATTTTGGGGGTCCCTTTTGCTCAACAGAGTGTCAGGATCATGGTCAGTGTTAATAGATGTTTGCTGAGTCCCGGGGTTGGGAGAGGACCCAGCCTGTCTCCCGGAAGCAGGAGGCCCAGGAGGATCTCTTAAGGGCACCAGTCATTGACTGTCCTCCCTACCAGGACGGCAAATACGGTCCCTCTGTTAACAGGTTCTGGTGGGAGCAGCCCTGGGCCTGGTTGGGACTCCTGCTGGGACGTGGGATGGGAGAACGATGTACCACATGGCAGCAGGTTATTCTGTGCGAGGGGCAAAGCCATCCTGTGTGATGGCAGCCCAGGCTCGCATCAGACTGCACACTCCCCTGGGTCCCACACGGGCTAAAGAATTCCTGGAACGTGGCAGAGCTGCTGACAGCACTTCATGCTCTGTGTGTGATCACCATGTGACTTCCTCTGGGAACCGTGTGAAGAAAAGTGTGCTGGGCGGGCCCCAGCACCTCGATCCTGAATCTCCAAGGTCTTCTTAGGCCCAGCTCTGAGAAACATGGCAGAGCACTGGAAAACAGGGCAGGGGGACCCAGAGATGAAATTCAGTCATCATCAATAGCCACATCTCTCGGTCTTCCTGGGACCATAACGATAGAGTCATACTAATAGTAATAATCACAATAACAGCTAGTTAACTGAGGGAGTACAATGTGTCAAGAATTGTGCTGAGCAGTTCACAAGCATGATGTCACTTAATCATCATGAAAACCCCATAGGGCAGATACTATTTTTTTTTTTAATTATTTATTTATTTGGCTGTGTTGGGTCTTCGTTCCTGTGCGAGGGCTTTCTCTAGTTGCAGCAAGTGGGGGCCACTCTTCATCGTGGTGCATGGGCCTCTCACTGTCATGGCCTCTCTTGTTGCGGAGCACAGGCTCCAGACGCGCAGGCTCAGTGGTCGTGGCTCACAGGCCTAGTTGCTCCGTGGCATGTGGGATCTTCCCAGACCAGGGCTCGAACCCGTGTCCCCTGCATTAGCAGGCAGACTCTCAACCACTGCGCCACCAGGGAAGCCCCAGACACTATTTTTACACCCATTTTACAGACTGGGAAAACCGAGGCTGGAAGATCCTGAGAGATTTGCCTAAGAGCACACTGTTGGTGGGTGGTAGAACTGGGATTTGGACCTGTGTGTGTCATTCAGACCTCCAGAGTCCAAGTTCTACTCCCAATGACTCACCTACTAGTGTTCCTACTAATCACATGGTCCTGACGAATTATTCATTACCGTAAAAACCATCCTTCCACAAGCAGCCTGGGGTGATGCTTACTTACAGTGATTGTATGTTATTTAGCAGCATTATGTTAAAAATGTTAATGAGGGACTTCCCTGGTGGCACAGTGGTTAAGAATTGGCCTGCCAATGCAGGGACATGGGTTCGATCCCTGGTCCGGGAAGATCCCACATGCCACGGAGCAACTAGGCCCGTGAGCCACAACTACTGAGCCTGCACTCTAGAGCCCGCGAGCCACAACTACTGAAGCCCACGTGCTTAGAGCCCATACTCCGCAGCAAGAGAAGCCACCGTGATGAAAAGCCCGCGCACCTCAACAAAGAGTAGCTCCCATTCGCCGCAACTAGAGAAAGCCTGCGCACAGCAACAAGGACCCAATAAAGCCAAAAAATAAAAATAAAAATAAATAAATAAATTTAAAAAAACACAAGAACTTATTATAAAAAAAAAAGGTTAATGAGCAGCAACCCAATGAAACTTCTGGAAACGGAAGCCTTACTTCAAGGGACCTGCTGAATGCTAGGGCACCTGCCCCAGAAGAAATAATGGAAACATGGTCAGAGGCTGCCTGCAGTTGGACAGGTCTGAGCTCCACGGTGGGCCCACCCCTAGGAGCTGTGTGACTGTATTAGTCTGCTAAGGGCTGTTGTACAAAGCACCACAAACTGGGTGGCTGAAACAACAGAAGTTTCTTGTCTCACAGTTCTGGAGGCTAGAAGTTCAAGATCACGGTGTCAGCAGGGTTAATGCCTTCTGAGGGCTGCGAGGGAGGGTCTGTCCTGTCTCCCCTGGTTTTTGGTGGTTTCCTGGCAATCTCTGGCATTCCTCGGCTTGTAGACGCATCACCCTGATCTCTGCTTTTAGGTTTGAATGTGTGCATATCTCTGCACAAATTTTCCCTTTTTATGAGGACGGCAATCCTATTGGATTAGGACCCACCCTAAAGACCTCATTTACATTTGATTACCTCTGTAAAGACTCTACCTCCAAATAAGGTGATTCTGAGGTACTGGGGTTTGGGACTTCAACGTGACCATAACAGTGACCTTGGGTAAATCAGATAACAGCTCTGAACCTCAGTTTCCTTATGTGTAATATGGGGTTGGTAATAATCCCTCCATCCCATAGTTGCTGTTTAGAAACACAGCGCCCAGATCATAGTTGGTGCTCAGGAAAATAGCCACTATTATTTCCTACGTCCTTCCTAGGATGAGATCAGCCAAGGGGCTGCTAGTCAGGATGTACCTGAATTTGATGCCTGAGGGAAGGGCAGGGCCTGGCGGGGGCCCGTGGGGAGCCAGCCCTGGGGAGATGTTGCAGTAGTTTGTTGGCCTTTTCCCTGAGCCATTTGGTACCTGAGGGTAGGATCCCTGCCCTGCTCTGGTCCAGGCTCCCAGGCAGTGTATGGACTTGGCTTTAGCATCTCGGGGTGAGGCATTTGGAGGTCCAACTTCCAGGCTTGCCCCTGTGTTGTCCAGCTCAGGGTTTCTCAGTCTCGACACTGTTGGTATTTGTGGCCAGATAATTCTTTCTTGTGGGGCTGCCCTATACACTGTAGGGTGCCTGGCTGCATCCCTGGCCTTTACCCACTAGAAGCAGGTAGTACCCCCTCCTTAGTTATGACAACCAGTAATGTCTTGGACATTGCCAAGTCTTTCCGGGGTCAAGATCACAGCCCTGGTCTAGCTGGCTGCCTTAGGAAGGACCAGGATGCTTCTGCACTTCCCTGTACAATCAGAATCCCACACAGACCAGTCTGCAAGTAGGGGCCTGAACAGCACTGGGGACAGAATATCTCCAGCACTGAGGACCCACTCCATGTCCTGAGCAGACTGTCCTTCCTAATCCTGCAGCTGCAAGCCTGGCTCCCTGGGGTCATCTCAAGGTGACTGGGGCCTGGCCTAGGCACGGTGGCCAGGGCTTGGCTGTAAACAGGCAGCAGGAAGCCCAGAGCAGGGGTGGGCTCGCAGAGGCCGGGCCAGGAGTAGGTGTGGACGCAGTGCTGACAGGCCCAACTTATCAGGACTATAAGCCCAGGCTGCAGACGAGCGGGTCGTGGGGCTTTATCAGCCGTTAGAGTGACGGAGTTTGCAACAATCCTGCTGGCCGCAGGTGCTGACAGCCAGGAGCCCGGCCCAGCGGGGGCGCAGCTTCTGCTCAGAGCCTCGGGTTCCCACTACAGGGCAGAAGCTGCACATTGCGGGGACAAGAGAGGAGAGGAGAGGATGGCAAGGATAAAGAGAGATGAGTAGAGGGACTTGCTTTGTTTCCCGCTTTTCTTGCCTTCAAAGACTTGAACGTGTGTGTACAGTTTCAAAGCTGATGCCTGCTTACTGAAACAAGTTAAATTATTTTAAAAGGGGTGGGACGTGTTGGGGCGCATTAGAGAGAGGCGGGAGGAGGTGAGTGAGAGAAGGGTGGGGAAGATGTCCCAGGACAAAACTCGAACCTCTTCCCCCTCCCCGGCCGCCCCCCTGATCTGTCCCGCAAAGCCAGGCTCTGCTCACTTCCTCCTCCGGCAAGTGAGATGCTTCCCTTTGGCGTGTAGAACTGGTCAGAGCCTGTGGGACGTGCTCAGTAAATGTTAACTAGTTCTTGGTGATTTCGGACGCATGCAGCAGTAAGCGGCAGCGAGCAGTAGCTGGAAGTAAGACCGTAGTTCCCTGACCAGGAGTCCTAACCGCTGGACCACAGAGGCCAGCAGCTAGGGCCTAAATCCCCAGTTCTTGCCTGCCTTGTCAAGGAAGAATTCAGGCAAGGAGGCAGAAGGTAAAGAGAAAGGTAAAAAGCTTATTGGGAAAAGCAAAGTACATGCAGAAAGATGCACGGGCGAACTCAGAGAGAGAGTTTGCGCCTTTGGGAAGTTTAAATCCGTTATAAGGGGGTTGTTTTCTGGGCTAAGCCAGGGCATTTCTCTCTCCTCATGTGGCCTCAGGGCTTTTCCAGGTGGGCTTGAGACAGGCTGGGACCTGGGACCGTTCCTTGCAGTGCTTGCACCTGGACAAACATCTCCTTGAGCAACAAAATACAAAGAAACTATGAGGGACTAAAAATAACTGTGTGCATGTGCAGTTGGGGCAAATTATGGACAACAAGATACAAAAAGACCAAAAACCCAACTGCCACTTCTGAAGAGCCCAAAAACAGAGCATTGGGAGCAAAAGCAGGGTACTGCGCATGCCCCCTGCACACACCACCACCAAAGGGGTGGGCAGACCACCTAAGCCACCCCTCCAGCCCGACCCCTGGACACACCCCTACCCTGGCCCCATATAAGGAAGCAGCTGGCCCCCACCTCAGGGAGTGAGCAAGGGAAATTGTTACTCGTTTTTTCTCCCCATTGCTGCAGCAGGGGCCTCAATAAAGCCTTGCCTGAGTTTCTTGTCTGGCCTCTTATCAATTTCTATTGATTGGGAAAGGCCAAGAACTCTGATTGGTATCAGGCTGGTTTGAGCTTCCTCACAGCATGGCAGGCAGTCTCGGGGCTGTTGGACTCCTTACACGGCCGCTCAGGACTCCAGTGCAAGTGTTCTGCTGGGCAAGCAAAGCGGAAACTCCTTCACCTTTTATGACCCAGCCTGAGAAGTCACAGAGCTTTACTTCTGCCATAGTCACAAGCCTGTCCAGGTTCGAGAGGAGGGAACATGGACCCACTTTTCAATGGGAGGAGAGTCAAAGCCCCATTGTAGGAAGAGCATGGAGGGTGGAGGATCACGTGGCCCTCTTTTGAGATTCAATCTAGTAAGAGGGGGCACTGAAATCTGAATGCCGGCAGGCTGACTCCTGGACCCCAAACTCTGCCTTGCTGTACTGTGTTGTCCCATTAAAGGCTAAGCCCCCCAGAGACCTAAGGCATAAACCTAAGGATGCAGGAGCCCAGACCAAAGACGCTTTGCAAATACAAGATGCCCGTGTCCTTTCTTGGGGCTGCTGCAACAAAGCGTCACAAACTGGGTGGCTTAAAACCACAGAAATTCATGCTATCACAGTTCTAGAAACTGGAAGTCAGAGATCAAGGTGTCGGCAGGGCCATGCTCTCTCCAAAGGCTCGAGGCTCTTCCAGCTTCTGGTGTTCGCAGGAAATCGCTGGTGTTCCTTGGCTTGTAGACACATGGCTCCAACCTCTGCCTCTGATTTTACATGACTTTCTCCCTGCATGTCTGTCTGTACCTGTGTCTCTCCTCTTCTTATGTGGACACCAGTCATGTTGGATTTAGGGCCCATTTTAGTCCAGTATGATCTCATCTTAACTAATTACATATGCAAAGATCCTATTTCCAAATAAGGTTACATTCTGAGGTTCTGGGTGGACATGAATTTTAGGGGTCACTGTTCAGCCCAGTACAATGGCCCTTTCTGATTTTCCTGTCATACCCTGGCTACTTTCCTGGTCTCTCTCATTGCTCTACGCAGCCTTTTAAATGGGGGAGCATGGCTCCAGGTCCCGGCCACATCCAGGAGGATGCAGCTAGCCCACATGGGGATGGCCACCTTCCCTGGGGAGTAGCATCGGGAGAAGAGCCAGCCAGGGCGACATCACTGCCCTGCCAGCGCCTCCCCTACTTCCCACAGTGGGGCTGTCACAGGGCCTGCTTCCCGCACACCCAGCCCTGCTCCCAAGTCTGACTCTGCCCAGCACAGGGTGTCCTCTCCCGGAACAACTCTATTAATATCCCTCATGTGGACGTTCCGGGACGGCCATTCATGAGCTCGTCCTCACGTGTGCCCCCCTACGACGCCATTCATGAGTGTGACCCTCCAGGCTGGGCTGGCTCCCTCCCCCTCTCCTGTGCCCTCTCTCGGTTCTCTGCTCCTTCCCTCCCTCCCCTGATCTGTTTCCAGAGCGTCTGCAGGATCTAAGCCACTGTGTGCTTATTCTTGACAGTGAGGCCACCGAGTTAGAGGCACTGTGTTTACATCTTACGCTGAATGAACAGTGTCTGCCTGGATACGTGCCCTGCGCAGCCCTTCCCAGGGGCTTCAGTGTGAAAGGCGCCCCCTGCAGGTGTGCGAGCAGCAGTGGGAAGCCACTCTTGGCCCCGTGTGTAAGGTCGGCTCTTTCACAGGTGTCCGTGAGGATCCCTGATCCCATTCTCCTGACCCTCGTGAAGAGGCTGTGAACTGCTGGAGGGCCGGCCACTGGCTGGCATCGAGATCCATGAACAGGCTCTTAGCCTCTAATTCAGTGAATCTCATTCTTGGGCGTGTATCTTGAGTAAAATATCTAAGACCATGGCTCTCAGTAAGGTGAAATTTTGCCCCCAGAGGACATCTGGCAACGTCTGGAGACATTTTTGGTTGTCACAGTTTGGGTAAGGGGGTAGAGACCGGGTATGCTTCTAAGTACCCTACAACACATGGACAGCCCCCCGACCCCAGCAAAGGATTATCTGGCTCCAAATGTCTATAGAACTGAGGTTGAGGAACCCTAATCTAAAAGGACAAAAAGCCTACATAGTTAAAGACTTCTATAGCAGCATTATTAAAACTAACAAAAAAAACTACACGCTATCAAATTAGAAAATAGTTAATTATATTCGGAATATTAAACTCAGAGAACTATAACACAGCCATTTAAAAAGATAAATATGACAGCTCTTTGGCAACATAGAGAAGTATATGAAAATTATACATGAATATTATATAATTATATATAAGAATTCCTCAAACAATTGAATGAACGTTACTGTATGACTCACCAATTCCACTCCTAGGTATATAACTGAGAGAGGCGAAAATGTATGTCCACATAAAAACGTGTACATGGAGGTTCATGGCAGTATTATTCATAATAACCTAAGGGGGAGGCAACTCAAATGTTCATCTGTGGACGAATGAATAAACAAAATAAACAAAACGTGATATTTCCACACGATGGAATATTATTTGACTATAAAAAGGAGTGAAGTACTGATATATAATGCTACAACATGGATGAACTTTGAAAACATTACGCTAAGTGAAAGAAACCTACCACAAGGGGTCACATAGGTTATGATTCCATTTGTATGAAATATCCAGAATAGGCAAATCTATGGAGACAGAAAGAAGATTAGTGGTTGCTTAGGACTAGAGGTGGTGACGGGGGGTAGGTGATGGGGTTTCTCTGTGGTTTCTCTGTGTGCAGGCCTTTTTTTTTTTTTTTACTATTTTTAAAAAAATTTTTATTGAAATATAGTTGATTTACAATGTTGTGTTAGTTTCAGGTGTATAGCAAAGTGATTCAGTTTTATATATATAGATTCTTTTCCATTATAGTTTATTACAAGATATTGAGTAGAGTTCCCTGTGCTATACAGTAGGTCCTTGTTGGTTATCTATTTTATATATAGTAGTGTGTATATTTTAATCCCCAACTCCTAATTTATCCCTCTCCCCCTCCCCTTTGCTAACCATGAGTTTGTTTTCTATGTCTGTGAGTCTATTTCTGTTTTGTAAATAAATTCATTTGTATGATATTTTAAATTCCACATATAAGGGATAGCATATGGTATTTGTCTTTTGTTTCTGACTTACTTCACTTAGCATGATCATCTCTAGGTCCATCCATGTTGCTGCACATGGCACTATTTCATTCTTTTGTATGGCTAATATTCCATTGTATACATGTATCACATCTTCTTTATCCATTCCTCTGTGGATGGACACTTAGTTTGCTTCCATGTCTTGGCTATTGTAAATAGTGCTTGTGTGCAGGCCTTTATACTCTGTGTCCACACCTTCATAAACTGCCCCCTCCTTTTTTTTTTTTTTTGGCCGCGGCACATGGCATGTGGGATCTTAGTTTCCCGACCAGGGATGGAACCCACTCCCCCTGCATTGGAAGTGTGGAGTCTTAACCACTGGACTGCCAGGGAAGTCCCAAGAGCCCCCTTTATTAAACCTCCTTGAATTATTCTAAGTCTGCTGCTTTCTGCTACCACCCTCACGGATACCCTTTATCTTCATCGCCATCATCATCACATAATGTTTTTGACCTTAGGTGCTTATTCCTCCTGGTTACAGCTGCTGTACCTGCTCTTCAGACAAGTCTCACAGCCTGTCCAGGTCAGGGCCGGCTAAGCTGAGCCCTCTGTGTGAGGGGGAGGAAGGCACCCCAGGCCCGAAAATGGGGCAGAAGAAGCCAGGACACTCACAAGGCCCTGCGAGGAACTTATTTTAAGGCAGCCCTTTGACCTGTCACCCGCTCTCAGTCACCATCTCCCGCAAGGTTTCTAGGACCTGAAGGCTTGGACGGTGACGGGTGGCACACATACTTTGTACCAAGCTCTCCTCCCTGGCCTGGCAGGCTCTGGCCAACACCCCCCAGGAAACCACACTCTCTTCCTGCTGGACGGGGCTGGTGGGGCCTTGGAGGCACTAGATGGTCGCAGGTCAGGAGTGACGGGCCAGTCTCAAGTTCTGTCCAGGACAGAGCAACCCCAGCAGATGGCTTCCTGACAGGGGTGGGAAGGGCAGGCCGGGCGGCCGGGCCATTCAAAGGTGAGGAACCACTCGCTCTCTTTTTATAGCAGCTGCATTTAAACTGGGCACCATTCTTACTCATTCATTCACTCAACAAACATTCATGGAATGCCTGCTTTCTTCTGGGTGCTGAGGATACAGCAGTGGACAAAAGAGGCAAAAAATCCTTGTCTTTGGGAAGATGATGGGGTTTGGGGGAGTTTTTGTTTGTTTGTTTTGTTTTGGCTGCTCCACGCAGCATGTAGGATCTTAATTCCCAGACCAGGGATTGAACCCATGCCCCCAGCGCTGGAAGCACGGAGTCTTAACAACTGGACCACCAGAGAAGTCCTGGAAGCTTATGTTCTAATAGAGGGAGATGGACCAAAACAACCAAATAACTATGGGCTTCCCTGGTGGCACAGTGGTTAAGAATCCGGCTGCCAATGCAGGGGACACGGGTTCGAGCCCTGGTCCGGGAAGACCCCACATGCCACGGAGCAACTAAGCCCGTGCGCCACAGCTACTGAGCCTGCGCTCTAGAGCCCGCGAGCCACAACTACTGAGCCCACGTGCCAAAACTACTGAAGCCTGCATGCCTAGATCCCGTGCTCCGCAACAAGAGAAGCCACTGCAATAAGAAGCCCGCGCACCGCAACGAAGAGAAGCCCCCGCTGACCGCAACTAGAGAAAGCCTGAGTGCAGCCAAAAATAAAAATAAATAAATTTAAAAAAAACCAAATAACTGAAATACTTAGTATATTAGAAGGTAATAATTCTAAGGAGGAAAATAAAGCAGAGAAGAGGGACGGCTGTGCTAGGGGTTGTTGAGTTGTTAGCAGGAATCTCAGGAAGACCTCATTAGGGAGGTGATATTGGAGCAAAGACTTGAAGGAGGTGAGGAGGGTGCCTCAGTGATATTTACAGGAAGAGTGGGCCAGGCAGCCTTACAGTGTGTTGGAATGTCCACGAATGACAAAGAGGCCAGCATTAGGGAGTGGAGTGGGTGAGAAAAGAGAGAGAAGAAATGAGCTCAGAGAGGTGGTGAGGGCTGGACAGAGCAGAGCCTTCTGGTTAGGACTTAGGCTAAATTTATTCCGAGTAAGATGGGGCCAATGGGGTGTTTAAGGCCAAAGAGGGATGCGCTCTGACTCATGACTTCACACTCAGTGTGACCCCGCCTGTTCCAAAGAGCCGGCCCCAAGTACCTCTTCTGCTTCTTTTCCATCCTCCTCAGAGGTCTGGGTCCCAGCCCCATGGGGACCCTCCTCCAAACTTCTAGTTTTAATCATATCAACCCTTCGTTACTCCGGTCCGGGGGCACAGCTTCTTCTTGCACTGTCTCCCTCCTTGACACCCAGTGTTCTCTTAATTTTTCAGGTTTTCATGCCTAATTAAGGGGGATGACCCCACCTAAGCTGGAAGCAGCCTGAGACAGAGAGGGGGGAGGGGGAGGTGCCACCCCCAAGAGACGGGGCAGTTGCAGCTGGCAGAAAACATACCATGGCCTCCCTCTCAAATCTTACTCCCTCGGATATTTTGCTGCCTCCACCACCCGGTGGATCCAACACGAAGCCAGAGGGCACGTAAGCCAGTCCATATAAGCCATAAAAGTCGGCCTCCTGGGGCACTGAGCAGAGTTAAGGATGTAGGGAAGCTCCACAGGGGCACAGTGAAGATTTCCAGCACAAAAGGCAGCTATTGTTTATCAAGAAGACGTAGCCATCAAATGGATTAACTCAATTAATACCTCTAAAGTATACTGGCAAGCTTAACAGTGACCACCTGCATTCAAATCCCTACACACATCCTCTCCTACGTGCATAAGGTCTGCAAAGAACGCAAATACAACCACACATGAGCCACTTCTTCAACATTGTTAGGAGACAGAGAACTCAACAAACTGAAAATTACCTGTAAGCCCCAAACACCAAATTCCAGCAGAGCTACTCTGCCCTTGTAAATCTGTGGTTGGGGACAGTGGAGGAGGGAGGCTTAAAAGATTTAGTAAAAAGAGGAGGAGGAGGAGGAGGGAGAGGGAGAGGACAGCAGAGCTCATAGACAAAGTGTAGACAGAATTGTTACTAGAAAGAGTAAGTCCAGCTGTGTGTCCAAATACTGATCCTGGGTCTGGGACTTGGTGGCTCACGGCACCAACTACAGGGAAGGGGCTTGAAAGTGAGTAGGTCAAAGGTGGCAGCTTCAATAAGGCAGTGCTTTTGGGAGAGAATCCCATTAACAGATGCGGTGGCTTATCTCCAAGATGCTCACCATCAATTTCTGCCCTTCCTATAGATGCATGCCTCTCTCCCGTTGTATTAGTTTGCTGGGGCTGCTGTAACAAAGTATCACGGATCAGGGGGCTTAACCAACAGAACTTCATTGTTTCACAGTTCTGAAGGCTGGAAGTCCAAAATCAAAGTGTTGGCAGGGTTGGTTCCCTCTGAGGTCTGTGAGGAAAGGGTCTGCTCCAGGACTCTTCTTGGCTTGTATGTAGATGGCTGTGACTCTTCTTCCTGCGACTCTTCACATCTTCTTCCCTCTACACATATCTCTGTGTCCAAATTTCCCCTTTTTATAAGGACACCGGTCATATTGGATTAGGGCCCGCTTGAATGACTTCATTTTAACTTGATTTTCTCTGTAAAGACCCTGTTCCCAAATAAGATCACATTCTGAAGTACTGGGGATTAAATTTTGAGGTGACACAGTTCAACTCATAACCCCCACTGGGAGGTGGAATCCATTTCTCCCCCCACGAGGGGGTCTGTGACTGTTTTAACCAATAGAAAATGATGGAGGACACACCATCCAGGCCTAGCTTCTCAGAGGACTGGCAACTTCCACTTTGGGACCACTTGCTGTGGGGAAAACCACTACTGCTGGGAAAGCTCAAGCTGGCCACATGGGGAGGGAGATGGACTCGGCTGGCCTCCTTATTCCAGCCGCTCCAGCTCAGGTAACGGCAGTGAATGAAGTCTTCAGACCACTCACCTCAGCCATCATCTTTTTTTTTTTCTTTTTGGCCCCGCTGCATGGCAGGCGGAATTTTAGTTCCCTGACTAGGGACTGGGGATCGAACCCGCGCCCCCTGCAGTGGAAGCACGGAGTCTTAACCACTGGACCGCCAGGGAATTCCTGTCGCCTCAGCCATCATCTGAGGATAACCCTTTGAGGCACCTCAAGTGAGAGCAAGGAAGCTGAGCCTCATCAACCCCTAGGACCAGGAGACACAATAAAATGATGGTTATTTTAAGCCCCTATATTCTGGGGTGGTTTGTTATGCAGCAAAAGGTAACAAAACAATAGAGAAATGGTCCTTGGAGACGTGGCAATGACTAGAGGGAAGTAAGGGGGTGTTAGGGTTGAACTGTGTCCCCTCAAAATTCATATTTTGAAGTCCTAACCCCAAGTACCTCAGAATGTGACTGCGTTTGGAGACAGGGTCTTTAAAGGGGTGATTAATCTAAAATGAGGTCATTCAGGTGGGACTAATCCAATAGGACTGGTATCCTTATAAGAAGAGGAAATTAGGACACAGACATGCACAGGCAAAGACCAAGTGAAGATGAAGGGAGAAGATGGCTACCTACAAGCCAAAGAGAGAGGACCTCAAAAGTAACCCACCCTGAATGTAACTTGATACAGCCACTATGGAGAACAGTATGGAGGTTCCTTAAAAAACTAAAAATAGAACTACCATATGACCCAGCAATCCCACTACTGGGCATATACCCTGAGAAAACCATAATTCAAAAAGAGTCATGTACCACAATGTTCATTGCAGCTCTATTTACAATAGGCAGGACATGGAAGCAACCTAAGTGTCCATCGACAGATGAATAGATAAAGAAGATGTGGAACATATATACAGTGGAATATTAGCCATAAAAAGAAACAGAATTGAGTTACTTGTAGTGAGGTGGATGGACCTAGAGTCTGTCATACAGAGCGAAGTAAGTCAGAAAGAGAAAAACAAATATCGTACGCTAACACATGTATATGGAATCTAAAAAAAAACCCGAAATGGTTCTGAAGAACCTAGGGGCAGGGCAGGAATAAAGACGCAGACGTAGAGAATGGACTTGAGGACACAGGGAGGGGGAAGGGTAAGCTGAGACGAAGCGGGAGAGTGGCACTGACATACATACACTACCAAATGTAAAACAGATAGCTAGTGGGAAGCAGCCACATAGCACAGGGAGATCAGCTTGGTACTTTGTGACCACCTAGAAGGGTGGGATAGGGAGGGTGATGGGAGGGAGACGCAAGAGGGAAGAGATATGGGAACATATGTATATGTATAACTGATTTACTTTGTTATAAAGCAGAAACTAACACGCCATGGTAAAGCAATTATACTCCAATAAAGATGTTAAAAAAATTTTTTTTCGGGCTTCCCTGGTGGCGCAGTGGTTAAGAATCGCCTGCCAATGCAGGCGACACGGGTTCCAGCCCTGGTCCGGGAAGATCCCACATGCCGCGGAGCAACTAAGCCCGTGCGCCGCCACTACTGAGCCCGCGCTCTAGAGCCCGTGAGCCACAACTACTGAGCCCACGTGCCACAACTACTGAAGCCCGCGTGCCTAGAGCCCGTGCTCCGCAACAAGAGAAGCCACCGCAATGAGAAGCCGGCACACCACAATGAAGAGTAGCCTCCGCTCGGCGCAACTAGAGAAAAGCCCACGCACAGCAACAAAGACCCAACGCAGCCCAAAATAAATAAATAAATAAATAAATTTAAAAAAATTATAGCCATCTTAGTGCATAAAGTGGTATCTCACTGTGGTTTTGATTTGCGTAATACGTATATCTTCTTTGGGGAAATATCTATTCAAAATCCTTTGCCCATTAAAAAAAATTGGGTTATTTGTGTTTTTATTTTATTTTTTCGTTTTTAAAAAATTTATTTATTTTATTTATTTATTTTTGGCTGCATTGGGTCTTTGTTGCTGCACACGGGCTTTCTCTAGTTGCGGCGAGCGGGGGCTACTCTTTGTTGTGGTGCGCGGGCGTCTCATTGCCGTGGCTTCTCTTGTTGCGTCACGGGCTCTAGGCGCACGGGCTTCAGTAGTTGTGGTGCGCGGGCTCAGTAGTTGTGGCTCGCGGACTCTAGAGCGCAGGCTCAGTAGCTGTGGCGCACGGGCTTAGTTGCTCCGCGGCATGTGGGATCTTCCTGGACCAGGGCTGGAACCTGTGTCCCCTGCACTGGCAGGCGTATTCTTAACCACTACGCCACCAGGGAAGTCCCCCTAGGGTGGGCTTAAGGGAGGGATGAACTTAGACTGCATCCTATTCTTTATTCTGCTCCTACCCAAGACGTTTCCTTTGCCCAGTGGGAGTGGAACCCTGTCCCAGGCAAGAAGGTGCTGGTGAACTAAGTGTGCGGGAAAAGCAAACTCCACCCTGATCTGATGCTGAGCAGAAAGTTCTGAGAAGACATGAAGCTGTTTGACTACAGAAGTTTTAGAGAATGCTCGCCTGCAAAAGGAGCCCCTCAGGACCAAGGGCCAAACATATGCCACATGAGTTTGTTTAATAAATGTTTGATGGTGAAGATGTCAAGTCCTAATGTGAAAGATCTCTAGGGAAAGATTCCACAGGCTTTCTGGCAAGGACATGATGGAGGCTCCAAGTGCCCTTATCTAAGATCGAGCTGCGGGAAGTGCAGGGCGCAGAGATTAGAAAGCAACCAGCAGGACTTCCTTGGTGGCACAATGGTTAAGAATCCACCTACCAATGCAGGGGTCACAGGTTCGATCCCTGGTCTGGGAAGATCCCACATGCCACGGAGCAACTAAGCCCGTGCACCACAACTACCGAGCCTGCGCTCTAGAGCCCACGAGCCACGACTACCGAAGCCCGCGTGCCTAGAGTCCACGCTCTGCGACAAGAGAAGCCACCGCAATGAGAAGCCTGCGCACGCAATGAAGAATAGCCCCCGCCCTCCACAACTAGAGAAAGGCCACGTGCAGTAACGAAGACCCAACGCAGCCAAAAATACATAAATAAATAAATTTATGTTAAAAAAAAAGAGAAAGGAAACAACCAGCAGAGCAGACAAAGTCTCTTAGAGCTGGTACCTGCCGGGCGCTCTCCCAAGCGCTGTATGCGGGTTAATCCCTGTGGTCCTCACACAGGACCATACTGTTCCCATTTTACAGAAGGGGAAACAGAGGCACAGAGAGGTTCGTGACTTGCTCTACGTGGCACAGCGGTATCTCTTAGAGCCGAGGGTGGGTTGGTGCTAAAGCCTCACCCATCCCTCAGCCCCACCTCAGCAGGCTGGATGCGGACAACGGGGCCCCCGTGGGATGCGGCTTCCACAGAGCCGGAAGCTCAGTGACCAGGCAGGGCTCGCATCAGGGGTTGGGGTCGTGAGCCTGTGCTCTTTCCTCTGACACAGGTCGCCACTGGGCACGACCCTCTCGACCCTCTGAGCCAAGGGTCGCGCTGTCCCCGCCCCGGGGGGCCGCGAGGTGGTCAAACGTGGGATGTCAGAGCCTTTGAGGGCGAGCTGCGGGGGACCCTCGCAGTGAAGGCAGGCGCCGGGTACCCAAGGGCCGCGAGGTGGAACGGGGTGCGGGTGCTAATGAAATTTGGGGAACGTCCCCCTCACTCTGACTCCCACCTCCAGTACCTGCGGACAGAAGAACCCCGTGCAAGGGAGAAGCGCGGCAAGCCCCACCCTCCTCTCGCCATCTAGTGCTGCCAGGCTGAGCACGTAAAAATACAGGACGCCCAGTTAAACCTGAATTTCAGACAGCTAGGGACTAACCTCTCAGTGTAAGTAAGCCCCAGTCTACTGGGCTGAGCTGTGGCAGCAGGGATTCCCCTTGCGGGAGAGCCCCGGACTTAGCACCTGGCCTCAGGTGGATACTCATTAACGCTCTCTCTCCCCGCCAGTCTAGATAGGAGACGTTTAACTAGGGAGTCCCAGGCGTGGGAACAAACTCTCCCAGCTGGGGGCAGGGCACAAGCCTGTCCCCCGTCAGCTCCTCCCCGTGAGGTCGGCTGCTGTCCCCCAGCCAGCCAGTGTGGGCCATGGGGCGTCCCTCCAGGGGCTCCCCGACATGGCTGTTTCCACTGGAGCCCAGACCAGTCCTTTAGCTGGTGACCCTGAGCCACTCAAACCAGACAGGCTGAGTGAAGCCAATGCCCCCACCCCCGCCCTTTGAGGTTAAGAGCGGCATCCCTGGAGGACACTGAATGCAGACCCCGTGTCTCTACTGGATTAGCAGGGTCAGAGAGCAATCTCACACCCATTTCCAGGCTCCTGGCTCTGAGCTGAGGTAGTCCTTTGTCTCTTCTCCTGCAGGAAGGAGGCGAGATTCCTGGTTCGGGAGGACCTTGGGAGGGAACCGCCTCGGGAGGCAGAGAGACCACTTTCCCATGGTGTCTCTGCCTCAGCGTCACAGGCTGCACAGATGTCTGCTGGTGGGTGGGAGGTCAACATATGTGTCCTTAGCCCTGCTTCCTAAGGAGCCCTCTTCAGCCTGCTGAAGGGGGAGGTCTGTCTGCCCATTTAGACTGTAAGCCACTTGAAGGCAGGCTTTGGACCTTCTAATTCCTCCATCTATCCCCACTGTGCCAGGACAGAGCTCCTGTGGGATGTGGATTCTGAGGTGTACCTCTCATCCTTCCTCCTGCATCTCTCCCACCAGCTGATGCAGCTCCGACTTTCCAGCCTTTTGGAAAGTTATTGAACATGTTTTCTGTCTGACTATGGGGATAAACCCACATTACAAGAGGAGAGAGTTAAATTAGACAATGCTCAGCAGTTTTGTCTGCAAAGGCTCTAGACCTTGGGCTGTTACCAAGGGCTGAGATATTTTGTTCTCAAGATACATTTCTAAGAGAAAGGCATGCCGTTTCTTTTGGGGACTGTGTCGGTTAGGAATCTTTGGGACAGAAGTGATAGAAATCTAACTTAAATTGGTCTAGGCAAAAAAGGGGGGCATATTTATAAGTTCACATAACCAAAGAGGCCAAAGTAGATTGACTTCAAGCATTGCTGAGTCCAGGGGCCCCAATGATGTCACTAGGATGTCAGCTACGGGGACAAATAATGAGTACAATCCTTTTTGGAGGTGGTGGGAGGGATAAGATGAGCCTTTCAGAATTCTTTTTTCCTTATGAGGTTGTAGCAATGCGAAGGAGAGAGGAAAGAAAGGAAAGAGAGAGAGAGAGAGACTATTACCCTGCAACACATAGGCAACCCCTCCACTCTAGTCAGATGCTTTGAATATTGCTGGCGAGGCTGGACATGGGATGGGAAGAGTTAATAGCTCTTTTCTTCCAGGCTGCCAAACTCAGACCTTCCTCTGTTAACCATCAGTCTAGAGATTCACTTCAAGAGCAGAGAAGATCTACACACTCAGACTGGTTTCTAAAGAACCCCGAGCACACACACACCACACACACTACACACACACACACCCACACACACCTATCACAGCTGTGAAGGGTCTGATGTCCCTCTGCAGGTGGTTTCTGGCTTTTGGAGAAGGTCTAAGGGTCACAGAAGACGGAGGTATTACTGGGGGCTGGGAGCTGGCACGCGGACCTAACCATGAACTAGGGGCAGTTGACTATAACAACACTTTTGTGGCTGGGAGAATTCCTTGTCTAATTCCTTCTTTCTACACAGGGGAAACAGAGTGCCAGGGCAGAGAAAGGACTTGCATAAAGCCACTCAGTGAGACAGCAGTGGACAGAGGTTCGCCACCAGCTGACTCCCGGGGTAGTGCTCCTTGCTCCCTCTTTCCCCTTTTCCTAGGTGCCCAGTGCTCTTATGTTGCCCCATAGCTGCCCAGGGCTGCGCTAGAGACAGGGTGAGAAGGGGAGCTGCAGAGAAGTAGCTCAGTACAATTGCAGCTGAGCCATGCTACCTGACGGGCCCAATTTCCCCAGGGTTAGGGTTAGGGTTAGGTTAAAGACATTTCCTTACCTGCATCTTTCTTCTGCCAAGAGCCTAGGTACTATAGACTGAATGTTTGTGTCCCCCACAAAATTCACATGTTGAAACCTAACCCCCAGTGTAATGGTGGAGCCCTCATGAATAGGATTAGTGCCCTTATAAGTGAGACCCCAGGGAGCTCTCTCACCCCTTCTACCATGTGAGGTTACAGTGAAAAGAGAGCTTATGAACGAGGAAGGGGGCTCTCACCAGACACTGAATCTGCCAGCACCTTGATCTTATATTTCCCAGTTTCCAGAACTAAAAGAAATAAATTTTTGCTGTTTCATCCATCCAATCTACGGTATTTATTCTATTACAGCAACCTGAATGGACTAAGACACTGGGGGTGGTAGTTGAGCAGTTAACCAGTCCCCCAGCTCTGCCCAGAACACTCCTCATCTTCCCTCTCATGGCTGATTCATTCTTATCCCTCAAAGCATTAGCCCAGAACCACCTTCTCCAGGAAGCTTCCTCCTCAACTGAGTGTTCCTGCCATGTTCCCAGAGCACCCAGGTCTCCGTGCTGGATCAGTCACCACGTCACCCTAGAGGCCTGTGACTGTGTCTGTTTCTCTCCCTACACCGTATGCTCCTCAAAGGTGGGATTTGTCTTGTCCACTCCGCATCCCCACCTCCCAGCAGAAAGCTTAGTTTTACCTGCACAGTCCCATTTCATCTTCACAGCAACCCTATGAGGTGGACATGAAAAAAACATGAGAGATGAAGCAACTTGCCTGAGTAGCAAAAGACTGAGGTGGGATTGAATCCAGGCAATCTGATTCCAGGGACTGGACTCCAGACCATTGTGAGCCCAGACCTTCAATGAAGACTTGTTGAGTGAAGTAAGGGTCTTCCTTCTTCCTTTGTAGCCAGCACAGCCAGCACCTAGCACCCCCTACCTAGGGTCTGATACTGGAGAGAGCCAACACTGCCACCACAACCACCTTTATGGGGGGGGGGGTCACTAAGTGCCAGGCACTGTGCTCAGTTAGTTTCCTATTGCTACTGAAACAAATTACCCTGAGCGTAGTGGCTTCAAATAACACAAATTTATTTTCTTACAGTTCTGGAGATCTAAAGTCTGATATGTATTTCACTGGGTTAAAATCAAGGTGCTGGCAGGCAGGCCTGTGCTCCTTCTGGAGGCTGTAAGAAGAATCCATTTCTTTGCCTTTTCCAGGTGCTAGAGGCCACCTGCATTCCTTGGCTCATGGCCTCTTCCTCCATCCTCAAAGCCGTCCTCACAGATGCCAGCCATGTAACACCGCTCCCCTCTGACCCCTGTTTCCACCCTTCCATGTCCTCTCTCTAGCCCTGATCCTCTTACCTCCCTCTAGTAAGGACCCTTGTGATTATACTTGGTCCTCCTGGATAATCCAAAATAAGCTACCCACCTCCACATCCTTAACTTAATCACATCCACAAAGCCCTTCATACCACATAAAATAACATATGCACAGGTTCTGGGGATTTGGACATGGACATCTTTGGGGGGCTATTATTCAGCCTACCACATATACCACCTCATTTAATCCTTGAGTGGTAATACTGTGACATAGATGGTGTGATTATCTCCATTAAATAGAAGTAGAAAGTGCATGGCATGTCATAGGCACTCAATAAATATTTGTGGAGATGATCTGGTGTAAGAGGGGTCCTTCCCTGGACAGAAGTCCCTGGAGTATGTATTCAGTCTTGTGTCTGCCCTAAAGTCTTCTTCCACAATCCCCTCCACTGCGGGAAGATAGAGGCTCTGTCAGAGTGCTGAGCACTTAATCGTTTTCCCCCGGGGTGGCTCTGTCTCCCCAGCGAGGCACAATCTCCCCTGATGCAAGGATGAACTCTCACATGTATTCCAAATTCTTTGGCTCTTTTCACACTGCTATGGACTTTCAAAGACACCATTTTCTCCCTTTTAGTCCTTGCAAGGAGGGAGCATATGTCCATTTTGTGGAAGAGTAAAGAGAGGCTCAGGCTAGATGCAGAGTCAGTTCTTGATAGAACTGTTGGTTGATGTACTATGCCTTGCTCCCAACCCTTCATATCATGACACCCAGCTCCAGGGATTCTCTACACCCTCAGCAGCCCCAGCCTTCTGACTCAGCTCTGCTCTTGGTAGGCTTTTGTTGTCTCTCTCTCTGCTGTTTAATCTTTGGATATTCTTCCTGTAGTGTGCATGTACACACACACACACACACACACACACACACACACACTGCTCCAGCCCCCAGAATCTTCCCAGGACAGCCCTTACCTCTCCCCCAACTTCACCTGCAAAATTCTCATCTTTCCCATGCTTTACATCCTTCCCTTTTTGTCAGCCACCAGACTCACATCCCTTATTCCACAGATCTCTGTAGCTTTAGAGATGGCAATAGATTATCCTAATTTTTCTTTTAGTAGAAGAACTTTGCAATCACCCTGGCAGTGATTAAGAGCTTCAGGTCTGGAATCAGACTGCCTGGGTTGGAATCTAGGTTTTACCACTTGTTAATTGTGTGACCTTAAGAAAATAGATTAAGGCAGCCTGTTGAATGGGAGAAAATATTTGCAGATGATGTGTCTGATAAGGGGTTCATATCCAAAATATCTAAACAGCTCATACAAGTCAATATTTTAAAAACCCAATTAAAAATGAGCAGAAGAGGGGCTTCCCTGGTGGCGCAGTGGTTAAGAATCTGCCTGCCAATGCAAGGGACACGGGTTCGAGCCCTGGCCCAGGAAGATCCCACATGCTGCGGAGCAACTGAGCCCGTGCACCACAACAACTGAGCCTGAGCTCTAGAGCCCGCAAGCCACAACTACTGAGCCCACGAGCCACATGCCACTGAAGCCTGCGTGCCTAGAGCCCGTGCTCGCAACAAGAGAAGCCACAACAATGAGAAGCCCGCGCACCCCAACGAAGAGTAGCCCCCGCTCACCACAACTAGAGAAAGCCCACGCGCAGCAACGAAGACCCAACACAGCCCCCCACCAAAAATAAATAAATAAATAAATAAATAAATAAATAAATAAATAAATTTTAAAAAGGGCAGAAGATCTGAAAAGACATTTTTCCAAAGAAAACATACAGATGGCCAACAGGGACATGAAAAGATGCTCAACATCATTAATCTTTGGAGAAATTGAAATCAAAACCACAGTGAGATATCACCTCACACCTGTCAGAATGGCTATCATCAAAATGTTTAATGGGGACAGAGTTTCAGTTTGGGAAGGTGAAAAATTCAGGAGATGGATGATGGTGAGAGTTGCACAACAATGTGAATGTACAGTTCAGTGCCACTGAACTGTACAGCTAAATATGGTTAAAATAGTATGTTTTATATTATGTGACTTTTACCACAGTTAAAAAAACATTTAAAGAAAGACCACAAATTACAAATGTCGGCGAGAATGTGGAGAAAAGGGAACCCTGATGCACAGTCAGGGGGAATAAAAACTGGTACAGCCATTATGGAAAACAGCATGGAGGTTCCTCAGAGAACTAAAGATAGACCTACCATATGATCCAGTAATTCCACTCCTGGGTGTATATCCAAAGAAAATGGAAACACTAATTCAAAAAAACATATGCACCCCAATGTTCATAGCAGCTTTATTTATAATTGCCAAGTTATGGAAGCAACCTAAGCGCTTATTAACAGATGAATGGATAAAAAAGATGTTGTATATATAGACAATGAAATGATAATCAGCCATAAAGAAGAATGAAATTTTGCCATTTGCAACAGCGTGGATGGACCCAGAGGATATTATGCTTAGTGAAATAAGTCAGACAGAGAAAGACAAATACTGTATGTTTTCACTTATATGTAGAACTTAGAAAATAAAATGAATGATATAACAAAATAGAAATAGACTCAGAGATACGGAGAACAAAGTAGTGGTTGCCAGTGGGGAGAGGGATGGGGGAGGTGCAAGATAGGGGTAGGGGATTAAGAGGTATACCACAAGGTATAAAATAATAAGGTACAAGGATGCAATATATGGCATAGGGAATACAGCTAATATTTTATAGTAACCTTAAATTGAATCACTACGTTGTACACCCGAAACTAAAATAATATTGTAAATCAACTATACTTCAATTAAAAATTAAAAATCAATTTAGGGGTAAAAAAGAAAAGAAAGTAGATTAATTTCACTGAGCTCAGTTTCCTTATCTGAAAAGTGAAGAACTACAATAACAATTTTCTCACTCAATACCTGGAAGATGCTATTTTTCAGGCAAGATTTGCTTAGACGTCTCAGCTTCTGCTCCTTGCTGCCCCTTTCTCCACTTCTGTCATAACACATTTCCTTTCCTAAACAATGCTACTCCCTCATCCTGCTGCTTGTCAGCACAAGTTATCTGGTAAGGGTGGTGACATCAGTCATGCACACTTTAGGGGGGATTTAATCTGCTGTGGCTCTTCCCAGGGCCATTTTTCTATGGAGCCCCTTTTGTAATCACAGACAGGAGGCGCAGACCATCTGCGAATGGGAATGAGATCATGGACGACCAGGTGAAGGAGGCATTGTGGAAGGCACTCCTTCACACCCTTAGTGTCCCACCAAATAGATAACCATCTTCCAGTCATCCTTGCTTTTTCCGTTATGTTGGCTTGGTGGGAGAGGGAGGTGTTGGCACCTGGAGGAGATGTGATAGAAGGCATTCCTGAATGACTTCATCTCTGGGCCTTGCCTCTCAAAATTCCTGTCAAATCAGCTCTACCCTTTAAGGGATGGAAGAAGGGTCAGCATTCCAGAAGTTCCTTGTCATACCCAGACTTTTAATCAGGTGACACTGGAGAATTAGCATCCTAGTGCAGGAGGTTGTGAGAGGGCGGAGAGGGGTCTCAGACGTCTCTTGCCCCTGCCCCACGCTTGTCTTTCTGGCAAGACCCAAGTTGAGGAGAGCGAGTCCTCTTGCGTTGTTGGCTCAGAGCGATCAGAACCACGGACAGCGGTCAGAGCGCCCGGAAGACCCGCCGCCGAGCCAGGTGCGGAGAGTTAACAGGCGGGTGCCGAGTTGCAGGCGGGGAGGGAAGACGCGCTGCGGCGGTGGGGTGTCGGCTGGACCTGTTCTTTCTCTGAGTCACCCCGTGCGCCCGGCATTTGCGTCAGGCCTCTGATCGCTGGGGTACCCTCTGCCCTCTCCGGGAATGCGGGGGGGAGGAAAGAGAAAAGAGCCACTCTAAAGCCCCGGGGTTTTTGCAGGAAAGGGGGAAGCGAGAGACAAAAGACCTAGCGGTGTCTACCCAACCCCGCCAACTCCCCCCGCTGCGCGCTCCCGTTCCCGGCCAGGCCCATTTCTATACAAGGCCTGCTCTCCCCGGCCTCCACCCCTCCGCGCGGAGAGGTGCATTCCCCCGCCCTGAGCTCAGCGGGCCGGGCCGGGCCGGAATGCGCCGATAAATCAGAGATAACCCAGAGGGGCAGGGCCGGCCCGGCTCTCAGGACGGGGGATAAAAGGCCGCGGTTGCCCGAGGACCCAGTAGGTGAGACGTGAACCGGGACCCAGCGCAGCGGCAGCGGCGGCAACCTCTCTCCGCCCCTGCAGCGACATGGACCCGCAGACGACGCTGCCCCGGGCGCCCCTGCTCCTCCTGTGCTTGCACCTGTCGCTGCTAGGCTGCCATTCCCACCCGCTCGGTGGTCCCGGCCCGGCCTCGGAACTGCGCGGGATACAGGTGAGCGCTGCCGAACTGCGTAAAGCCGGCTCGCCGGGAGGGCACCGACGACAGCAGCAGCTAACGGGTCCCCCCCTACCCCCACCCACAGTCCCGAGAGGTCCCCACCCTCCCTTGGGAATTAGTGATAGGAGAATGAGAAAGCGGCGAGACTGGGTGCGGGGACCCCCGGCCCCAAGGCGGTCGGTTTGCCTTGGCGCCATCGAGGGCGGCTGGGCCCAGGTGCGGCTTCCTGAGGCTCCGCCTCCCCCACCCATCGCAGGAGCTGCTGGGCCGTCTACGAGGCAGGGCCTTGGAGCTGCAGGCCGAGCAGAAGGGCCTGGAGCCCCTCCAGCAGGGCCACGGCCTCGCAGAAGCCTGGGAGACCCGGGCGGCCGCCCCCGCGGGGCTCCTCGGGCCCGGCAGCAGCGTCCTCCAGGCCCTGCGGGGAATGCGGAGCCCCAGGATGATGCGCGACTCCGGCTGCTTTGGGCGGAGGCTGGACCGGATCGGCTCCCTCAGCGGCCTGGGCTGCAACGGTGAGCACCCACCCCCATTCCCACCGCGTGCCGCCTGTCTGGGTTGGATGTCTCTGGGGACCAAACTTTGAGCAAAGGACACCTGGATATCACTCTTTCTTGCTGCCAGTCCTCAGGGTCAAGGAGCGCCTTTCTGGAAATATTAAATTTTGACAACATCCGTTACCATGCCTGTTGAGTTCCCACCCGCCTTCTAACCACCTCCTGCCTCTCTTACCAAAAGGGGCAGAATCACCTTAGGATGTAATTCGGTCATTGCCTGGCAGCCCCTTCTTGGCGCAGAAAGAGTATTAAACATTTTCCTCCTGGTTTCCCCTGAACTGTCTAGAGCTGCAAAGGCAGAGGGCAGGATCACCAGGGTGATGGTAATCCCCAGTTTACAACAGGGAAAGCAAGGTCCAGGGAGATAGATTATTCCAAAAGCCTCAAACATCCAGGTGAACTGAAGAGGGGGGAGGCACAGATGGCACGTGGTGAGGGGAAGCTCAGGTCCTGCCTGTCTCCCACCCAAATGTAATCACCACTCTCTCTCTTCCCCACACAGTGCTGAGGAGGTATTAAGAGAAGGTCCTGGCTGCATCTGATTCTCCCTCAACCCCCTGCTCCCCTTTGAAGCAACTCCTATTTATTTTTACTTATTTATTTATTTATTTGGTTGTTTTATATAAGACGGTTCTTATCTTTGAGCACAAATTTTCCATGATAAAATAAAGTCAATATTATAGCTTTTTCCTTTGAAATTGATTTGTCTCCGTGTTCTAAAAAATAATCCATCATTGAAAAACAGTCAAACCCCGTGTTTTCTTGAAGATCCCAAAGATGTCCTAATGGTGGGGCAGGGACACGGCTTCAAGGACTGGTCAAACAGCTGGGGGGGGGGGGGCGCGGGGGGTGGTGGCTGCTTTTCTTTAAGGGCTTTTCATGCTCTGAAATGTCTCTAAATATCTCAAGCACTTGAGACGCTTCCCAGAAACTACTTTTCAAAGGCTGGCAGTTTCTTTGACCCTGGGAGCTGAATGGGCCCTGATGTATTCCTGTGACATGAGGGTGTGTGTCAAGGTATCTGCCCCTTGACAATAGCTTTCCCTCTGCCTGGAATTCTGCCATTAGAGGCACTCTCCCTGTATTTGTTGTTTCCAGAAGCTCTCAGAGATTGGGGGCGCTTTGTGTGTGTGTGTGTGTGTGTGTGTGAGAGAGAGAGAGAGAGAGAGAGAGAGAAAGAGAGAGAGAGAAAGAGATATGCCAGCTTATTTGCATTCCTGTTGGGGGTGAGCACTCCATCTGCCCCAAACCTCAGGTTCAAGTCTTCAATTCCTGATGTCATCCTGGAAAGGAGGCTTCTAAACCCTGAGTTTAATAGCATTTTCATTTCCTGAGCCCATAAGTTTAGAAGTGCCTGAAAGAGGCCCAGCATTTCAGGGTGCCCTTCCTTTGGGACCCCACGTCTTCACTTCCTCTCTGCCCTAGAGAGAGAAGACCTTTATTCCAAGGCAGAAAAGGAGACAAGCACTAGAATCCTACTGTGTTGCCTTAATCAGCAGGGAGTCCTGGTAGAGGTCACTGCCCTCTCCTCTCAGGGTCCTCCTTCCCCTGCATCTTGGGTTCCAGGCATCCCAGGTCATGCTGCAGAACTCTCTCCTGCTTTCAGGCTCCCAGGCTTCAGCTCATGCGGTTTCCTTTGCCTAGAATACCTTTTATGATCCCAGCTCTGCAGGAGGACAGGACTATTATTATCCCCTCTTTATGGATGAGAAAACTGAGACCCAGAAAAGGGAAGCATCTTACCTGAAAGCATTCAGCTGCTAAGTGCCAACACTGAGATTTCAGCAGAGATCCACGTGACTCTCTTATGGCTTTTCTGCTGTTCTCATCTGATGTTTCTTTGAGTCAGAGGGAAAGAGAAGTGGTGGGTCTTGGTGTTATTTCTCATTTCAACCCAGCGTGCATTAGAAATATCTAATGAGATTAAGATTTTGAAAATAAGGTTTTAGGACCAACTTATTTTCCAATAAAACTGTGACCCATCTTTGCCTAATGTTTTTGACCCAGGGCGGTAATGAGTAATTAGCACAGTTAACATTTATAAAGGCCTCACTATGTACCAGGCCCAGTTCCATGAACTCGTATTAGTCCTCGCGACAACTATGCAGGAAGAACTCTTATTATCCTTCATTTTACAGATGGGGAAATCGAGGCACAGAGAGGTCATGTGACTTTCTCAGGATCCCGCAGTTAGTACGTGGCAGAGCCAGGATTCAAGCCCACGCATGCTGGTCCAGCACCCAGGCCCCTAACCACTGCACAACCCAACCTTTCCCAAGCCAGTGAATTAGGCTTGCTGGTGGGTTGGAAGGTCCCCCTCTTAATGGCATCACTCAGTTCACCATTTGGGGCTGCTGCGTATTGGCAACTTTCTCCCCCTGCTCAGGTGATGAAGACAGACCCCCTCCCAGAAAGCCCACTCTACAAACCCAACCAGCACTTCAGAATTCTTCCAGGTAAGTCCAGCTCTTCCATAAATAAGGCTCAGGCAGTGGAGTCTGTATGTATGATACAGATATATCCTGTTACTTGAGCCTTTTCCTCAAGCAAAAGTCCAGGAAAGAGGACTCCAAAACAAACTGTGAAGGAAGCAAATATGACTTCTGGAGGATGGGGAGTGGGTGGCCTGATGTACCCAATGAAGTGACATCTCATTGAGCTCCCCCTGTGTTTGGTGTTTGCGGGCAGTGCTGTGGCACATGCATCATCTATGGATGCCCTTTAGAACCAGCCCTCCCTAACCTGTGACCCTGGCCGCTTCAGACACATCCCCATGTAGCTATAGCCATGGCCTTAACCTCCCTGACTTTCCTATTATCAACCTCATCCTCCAAAGAAGCTGCCAGATTATGTATCTCTGTGGATGCTTGTCAGTGTAATCTACCCAGAAAGACATGTTGGTGGACACAGGCCCAAGGATGCCTAGCCCACGGCTTCACAGCTGGAAGGAGCTTCAGTAGAGGGTAGACTGGCTTTGCCGGGTCTCCAGTTTTGAGGTTACTGATGTCAGGACAGTGTTGGGCCTGAACGCTACATCTCATGTCACTGATTCTGCATTCCTCTCTCCACCCCTCTTGTGGCAGCTTTGACTTCTTTTTTTTTTTTTTTTTTGGCCACGCCGCGTGCCTTTGGAACCTGGGACCTTAGTTTCCCAACCAAGGATCGAACCCAGGCCCTCAGCAGTGAGAGCACAGAGTCCTAACCACTGGACTGCCAAGGAATTCCCAGCTTTGACCCTTCTGAGAATGATTTGTGGCAAGAAAAAAAATGCATTCTTTCCTCATGCAGAACCAGGTCTAAATAAAGTCATGAACTTGGCCACTTGTCTTTGTTCGTGTTGCAGTTCTCAACCTTCTATCCCTGTCTCTGTAGGATTTTTCATGCAATCAGTGCTTTTCCACTAAGTGGCCCGTTTCTCCCATGGGGTCAGGAGCCAGGCTCCATACAGCTGCCTGGGCATCCTGGAACATTTCAGCCCTGGGACATTGGCTCCCACTCTTGTGCCCCCAGTATCTTGTCTCTGGCACTGCCAAGTACAGCCCCTGCCCTTGCTGCTTCAGTGCACCCCAGCCCTAATTTCATCCAGCAGCACGGCACTTTCCTGCCCGAGGACTTTCTCTGGCAGCCAGAGTCCACTTCCTGTGGGCAGGCAGGAAGTGCTGGGGAACTGACATGGACCAGAGCAACACTCAACCAACACCGAGGAGCGCCTTCGGTTCACAGGTGGCGTGTATCTTTCACCGGTTACTGGATTTCTCTGCGGGGAGTTGGGATTAAGCTGCAACTGCCCACGGTGATCACTAAACTCCTTCTCTCCCTGGTCACTTCCCCACTCTCCTGCCAGTATTTCCTGGGATTATCTCCAAAATAAACAACTTTGCTTGAATACTTGTCTCAGATTCAGGAGAACCCAAACTATGACACTCCCGAATGAGTAAACCTTCTCCCGGGGCTCCACCCTCGATGACTTCAGCCCTTGGAATCTTCCTTGACTCCGTTCTTTGGCTGGACCACCCAGGCAGGTACCATGTCCACTCCTCCTTCCTTCCCTCACCACTCATATTGGCGCACCAGCTTCCTAACTGGCCTCCCTACCCTGGGCTCCCCTACCTAGTTCTTCCTGCATCGGGGGAGAGAGCAGAACCTTCATGCCTTAGCCAGCGGGTGACTCCCCCTCCCTGTGAGGCCCCTAGGGAGGGCAAGGTGCAGGGGTGGGCCCTCATGTATGTCCTTGGGTGGTATGCTGGAGGGGGTGTTGGTGAATCACGGTCATTGTGGATGTAGTTAGTTAAGATGAGGTCATACTCGAGTAGGGTGGGCTCCTATTCCAATATGATTAGTGTCTTTATAAGAAGAAAAGAGAGAAACACAGAGAGGGAAGACGGTCATATGATGACAGAGACAGAGATTGGAGGGATGCATCTACAAGTCAAGGAATGCCAAAGATTGCCGGCAGGTCCCAGAAGCTGCAAGAGACAAGGAAGGATCCTTTCTTACAAGTTGTGGAGGGAGCCTGGCCCTGCTGACACCTTGATTTCAGACTCTAGCTTTCAGAACTGTGAGACAATACACTTCTGTTGTTTTAAGATACCCAGTTTATGGTACTTTGTTACAGCAGCCCTAGGGATCTAATGCAGTGCCCTCATCCTTTTCTCTCCTCATAGACTGTTCGAAGGTGCTGGGTTCCACGACGCTCTCTGGAGATGTGCAACATGACCAACCAACCGACCAACCAACCACTAAGCTGTTTTTGCAAAGCTGTGACCAGCTTGGTAACATATCACTTTATATTTGCTCTTTCTCTTTCCTTACCTGTGGTGGGCAGCCTCTGAGATGGCCCCCAGTGAAGCTCATCTCCTGGTATTCATCCCTTGGTAATCCCCTCCCTCTGAGTATGGGCTGGACCTTATGACTCACTTCTAATGAACACAGTACAACAGAAGTGATGGGGTACCACATCCAAGATTAGGTTACAAAGAGATGGTGGCTTACATAATGTTTCCCTCTCTACCTAAAGGAAGTCAGCGGCATCTCTATGGAGAAGCCCACGCGGTAAGGAATTGACATCTCTAGCCAACAGTCAGTGTGGACCCGAAGACCTGCCAACAGACACATGAGTGAGCTTGAAAGCAGATCCCCAGCCAAGCCTTGAGATGACCGCAGCTCCGGCCAACATCTTAATTGTAGCCTGTGTGAGCTCTGAACAAGGGGCACCCAGCTAAAGCAGAGCCAGATTCCTGGTCCACAGGAACTATTAGATAATAGATGTATAGTTGGTAAGGTTTGGGGTAATTTGTCACGCAACGGTGGTTGACTAATGCACTATCTCACTTTCCTTTGCTCCTCACTCTTACTTCCCTTGAACTACAACCCCCATAAAGTTTTAGCAAATCAACTTGTCTTGGGCCTTTTTTTCCTGGGGAACCTGTCCCCAAATTCCAGTCTCAGTGACCTCCATGTTGCACCAGAGAAACAGAACATCATTTTCAAAGTCCGAAGCAATCATTCCTAAATACGCACCAATGTCCTACCAATTTCTCCCAACTGGGGCTTCTGCTTTAGACTATTTAGGTCTAACAGACTTGTCCCATGAATGTGAGGGGTTTTTCACACCAGTTCTGCCCACATGTGACATTGCTGGGCCCTCATGGCTCCCCGAGGCAGCCCACAGCATCCCCATGGAGAGTCATGAAACCAAACTTGGCTAGAAACTCGAGATACCCCATTCTGGATCCTCCCACCCATCTGCAACCTTTATTCCATCATATGACTAAGACGACTTCTTTCCAGTGATAAGGAAATAAAGCCTTTTGATTTTTCAGCTAGTGGGAGAGGTGGAGGTGGAGGGTGGACCTGGTCTTCTGTGCCTTTTGCTTTTCTTCTCTCTCACTCCCACAGGCTGGCTTCTAAATACCCCATTTAAATATTAACTCCTCCACACATACCCCCCGAAGTGGAGCAGGGGCACGAAAATGAAGAGAAACTGTACGTCAAGGCATTTTCCATTTCAGGGACAAATCAAAGGCTTTAAGAGGGTTGGGCGGTAAGTATATTTGGGGATTGTCTGTTTTCCCTGGGCCCTGTTAGTGGAGGGGGTGGTGCTGGTCCTATACAAAGTCAGGGCAATAAACCTAAGTATCCTTTTGTTTGCCACCCACCTTCCACAAAAAACCAAAAACAATAGAAGCAACTCAACAAATGACACTCGTGCCCCACTCCAGTTTCACGCTGGAAGACGAAACGTAACTTTAATAAAAGGAGCTGGGAAAATTCTGAAATTCCCCTTCTGGAACCTTGGACGGGATCTCCGCTTTTCCTTGGGCCACCAACAGACTTCCGAAGTGGCTCAGGATGCAGGAACGGCATCAGCCTCCAGAGGCCAAGCCGTGGCAGGGACCACCTGCCATGATGCCCTTCCGGAAGTCTTGCCTGCATCAAAGGTCCGTCTCTAAGGGTATCTGCTCACTGAATCCTCTTTGCTAATAATAACCCTGCCACCCGAGCTACTAAGCTGTGAGCACATTCCAGAGACTCGTCAGGATAGAGCGCTTCTTTGCCCCCAGAGCTCCTACTCAGAATTGCACTCATTTCGGATTTCAAGTTGAGTTTGGCCGACCCAAATCTTTTCTCCTTTAGAATAAAAACCACCCCGAACACCTCTCATGACCCCGGCCACGTAATGCCCAGATTTCCTGCTCTTTCACTGCGTAACAGCCTCTCTCTCTGATCAGCCAAGGAGTGAGCACAGTTGGGGGAGGGTCCGGCCAGGACAGAGCTGTCATTCCACCCACATTTCCTGAGCTTCTACGGGGTAGATTGAAACATGTTAGGTGTGTAAATAGGTCATGGGACTTGGATGTGGTGCTTTCCTGAGATAGTCCACACACTCGCAGACTTGCCAAGCACGCAAAGCTACAGTCCCAGGGCAGGGGGAAGGCGAGGAGGTGCTCAGAGGCAACCTGAGAGGCTGGGATTAGGGTGGTGTTTAATCAGGAACTGAGACTAAAGGGCTTGTTAAGGAACCTTCCTTAACAAGATCCTGCAAAGAAGCAGCAGGATCTGGGAAGTGGGTGGAGCGTACAGGCGTCGGCGTCAGACCTGGGGTCCGAGTCCTGGTTCTGCCGAGTGACTTTGGGCAAGTGACAGATGCTCTCAGTCTCAGTTCTGTCCCTCTGTGAATGGCGACAATACTACCCACCTTCTGGGGCTGGTGATGAAAAGGAAAGAATCCATATAAAGCTCTCAGCACGGTGCCTGGCACATTCCAACCAACCAGTAAGGACAACCGTTGTGAGCATCGTGCAATTATATAGCAATTCACTCTTCAAAATACGTTCACATATTAATAGCTCTTACGAGCCTCACAGATGAGAAGAATAAGGCCCCAAAGATGTACGCAATTTGGCTTGTTTGGGGGTGCAATGCAGGTCTCTCATCCCTTCAAGTGTAGTGTTTCCCCCGGATACGTTACATTGAAGAGTGTGGAGCGTTGAGTCCAGTGCTTAGTAAGTGGAGGCCACGCATTACATGTGGACAGGCTCGCTGCCTGGTACTTCTCTTTTGGGGGCCAGGAAAATGGCGGCTTCTGTGGCTCATCGCTTGCCTGGCCTTGGAGAAGGACATGGGGGGCATTAAGGGAAATTCCACGGGCCACAGCTGCATCCCACCTCGCTCCATCAGCCAACTTCGCCACGGGAGCTTGCCCGGCGAGGTGTGAGGCATTACAAGCTTCAAACCCAGAGTCGGAGAAGCAGCGAGCTTCTGTAAATGAAAATGCTGGCATCCTCTTAGCGCCAGTCTCCCCCAACACCTTGGGGGGAGCCGTGCGGTGAAGAAGGGGAAGCTTTGCAGAGGAATGATTGTGTTCCCAAAGCTTTTCTTGCGTTTCTATTTGGGAGCGGAGTTCTCGGGACATCTGTCACATTTGGTTCTGGCTGACTTAGTACTCTAAAAAATAACTCCCTCTTCACCTGACCACTGAGGGTGACAGCCAGGGGTCAGGACAGCCCTGTGGAGGGAGAGGTCTGCCCTCGCCGCCGATGAGTCAGGTATGAGGCCAGCTTGAGCATCCGGACTAATTTGTCCTGAGCTGAGCTGCCGGCTGCCTGCCATTTCCTCCCCTCCCGCCCTTATCTGGAGCCCCTGACAGCTGAGCCGCAAACCAACAGGGGAGCTGGGCGCCGGCCAACCGTCACCCTCTGCTTCCCCGCACGGGTCCGGTGGCTGATGAGAAAGAAGCCTGAGGCATCGCTGTGAGATAACCAAGGACACTTTTTTGCTCTTCTCACACCTTTGAAGTGGGAACCTCTTGAGGCCAATCAACAAGAATGTGGCTCCTGCAGCTGAGGGTCCCGGGCTTGTCGGAGCTGCTCAAGGCGGAGGGGCTGTGACGAGCTGGCTGGACTGATAACTTTAAAAGGGCATCTTCTGCTGGCTCCTCACTCAGCTGCTTTATCGCTGCAAGTGACAGAATGGGGAGGGTTCCGTCCCTCTTGTGCTCTCAGAGAGCCAAGGGGCTATAAAAAGAGGAGGCGCAGGGCAGCTGGGAGACGGAGACGGAGGGAGGCCGAGGGTGGGAAAGCAGAGAGGAGAGAGAAGAGGCAGCAAGCACCAGACCGCCCCTTGACCGACGCCAGCATGGGCTCCGCCACCATTGCCGCGAGCTTCCTCCTCTTTCTGGCGTTTCAGCTCCCAGGGCGAACCGGAGCGAACCCCGTGTATGGCTCTGTGTCCAACGCAGACCTGATGGATTTCAAGGTAGGGCCAGGAAAGGGGCACGGTCTGGGATGAGGGGGCTTTGTGACACTGTGCCAGGCAGTGAGACTTCTCCTTTTCCCTGTTTTCCTTTTGTAAAGAACTTGCTGGACCATTTGGAGGACAAGATGCCTTTAGAAGAAGAGGCTGTGCCCCAACAAGTACTAAGTGAGCAGCATGAGGAAGCTGGGGTCCCTCTCAGCCCCCTTTCTGAGGTGCCTCCCTGGACGGGGGAGGTCAACCCGGCCCAGAGAGATGGGGGTGCCCTTGGGCGGGGCCCCTGGGAATCCTCCGATAGATCTGCCCTCCTGAAGAGCAAGCTGAGGGCACTGCTCGCTGCCCCTCGGAGCCTGCGGAGGTCCAGCTGCTTCGGGGGAAGGATGGACAGGATTGGAGCCCAGAGCGGGCTGGGCTGCAACAGCTTCCGGGTAAGAGGAACTGGGGATGGAAATGGGGTGGGCGGGAAGGAAATGGTGGTTTTGTTGAGGTTCAAACCTTGTGAAAGAATACCACCAGGGGACACCTTCAACAGGAAAGGGAACAGCATAGACGCTTACTCCCTTTGAAATTTCTGTCCCAACTGGGTAGGTGCCCCACGAGTCTCAGAACGATGATATCATCCTCAGCTACAGTCTGCTGAGAAAATGCTAAGAAGAAAAGAAGTTACTGCCAGGAGCACTGAGAACTTAACACGTTCATGGGGCCAAGTCACCTGCGTACTGCTGATTGGCAGTTCACGTCCCTCGAGGAATTGTCAGATCCCGAAGGATCGAAATTTACCAGGATTGCCTTTACTAGCTTCTAATGGGCAATTCGTTTACCAGTTCTTGGAACTCAGAGGGTCGTCCAGCTGGAGCGGGGGCTGGTGGGAAGGGAGCACGGTCCTATGAAGCTGACTTTTTCCAGTGGAGGCAGGTCACCAAGCCAAACATGTCTCTGCTCTCTTTGTAGTACCGAAGATAACGGCCAAGGAGGAAAAGGCGGGCCAGACCCCGGGCAGACTTCGAGAGACCCTCATCCCCTGGGATCTCTCACTCAACTTTGTCCCGTCTTGTTGCCATCAAGTTGAGCTGTGATGAGCGTCCTATTCAAGCATCAGCCTCCTGTCAACATTTCTCACATTTTAGCTAAATGTAGATAAAGTGGTTTAGTTGTGGCTTCTCCACCTCTCCCACCCGTGCGTTAAATTTTAATCACCTGTTACTGACATCGGTTTGAAAATGAATAAACTTCAGCACCACGGACAGAAGCTGAAGGCTTGGTGTGATTTCTTTCATTTCCTGGGGAAGGGAGTTCAGCCTGATAGTCCTTGGCATTTTACCTTTTGTCAAAGAGAATAATGCTCAGTTCTTTTCTTCTTCCTTTTTTAAAAAAAATTAATTAATTTATTTATTTGTTTATTTTTGGCTATGTTGGGTCTTCATTTCTGTGCGAGGGCTTTCTCTAGTTGCGGCAAGCGGGGGCCACTCTTCATCGCGGTGCGCGGGCCTCTCACTATCGCGGCCTCTCTTGTTGCGGAGCACAGGCTCCAGACGCACAGGCTCAGTAGTTGTGGCTCACGGGCCTAGTCGCTCCGCGGCACGTGGGATCTTCCCAGACCAGGGCTCGAACCCGTGTCCCCTGCATTGGCAGGCAGACTCCCAACCACTGCGCCACCAGGGAAGCCCACCTCCTTTTTTAAAAAAATAGTAGACTTATTTTGGGGAGCAGTTATACGTTCACAGCAAAATTGAACAGGAAGTAGAGATTTTCCACACATCCCTGTCCATCCCACATGCACATCCTCCTCCATTATCAACATCCCTGCCAGAGTGGGACATTTGTTACCATGGATGAACCTACAATGACACATCATGGTCACTTAACGTCCATAGTTCACATCCAGTTCACTCTTGGTGGTGTCCATTCTATGGGTTTGGACAACTTCGACTTCCTTTCATTTCGCCCTCCGTGAGCACGTGTGTGTGTGTGTGTGTGTGTGTGTGCGTGTGTGTGTGTGTAGGGGGTAGGGTCTCAAACCACAGCTCTCAACTTGCTCTCACTCACACTGCAGGCTCACCATGGATCCTGAAAAAGCCCCTGGAGACCAGAAGGGCATTTATCTTTATATTCAGATTTGCTCACATTCAGGGCACTTATTTATTGAAAAGAAAACTTACAAACATCTGGGCTTTTTTTCTGGTTACATCGAACGTAGCTTGTACTCAATATGACACTTTTTGTACACTTAGTGTTTTTTGGTTACTGTTATTATTATTATTTTTTAGAAGCACATATGTAAAATGAGGGCACTAACTCTTCTCTGACACCTTTTGAGAGGTAGTGCGGCAGCTGAGTGAATTGCACTTTTAATCTGAAGAAGAGTGGGCAGGATATTTGGGTTTAAAAGCTGAGCAAAGTGAAGAAAGAAATGTTTGCTGTGCTGACAAACTTCAAGTTTATGTGCCTTTTGGGCACTAAATTTAAAAATTAGCCATTGGCTTTCCCAAATTCAGGTCCAAGGTGTTTGGACTTGTAGGTTTTACTGAGGGGGGAGCCACTGGAGAAGTTTCTTTGTATCTTTGTGTCTGCTTCTGAAAAGGGTGCTGCCCAAAGCAGAAAATACCAGGCCCTGAGTTCACCTACAACATGAAGCAGTGCTCTGACCAATTTTCCCAGCCATTACCCCCTGACACCACGCTCTCCGAATCAGATTCTACGACACTCCTCCGACAACCCTCCACCTTCGCTTCCCCACGCCCTTATTCACGCTGTTCCTTCCACCTAGAATGCCCTTCATCCAGAGCCCTTGAGACCGTTTTGCTCATTTCTCAAGGCTCGTTGAGAATGCCACTTCTTCCCTGAAGCCTTCCCTGATACCACATGCCCAGGACAAATCAAGCTCTTCACTGGCAGCATGTTATAACTATCGTATAGCTATTATCATAGACCACAATTTGTCTTGGTATGCAACTGTGTCTGTGTCCCTGAACTGCAAGCTCCTGGAGGGTCAATGCCCCTTCAGCAGCCCCTGCAGCACGTGGCACATTGGGTGCTCTATAAATGTCGGTCAAATTGTCTTGGTCTGGTACAGAAATTGAGAAAAGAGGAAATAAATTAGCAACTTGCTCCTTGTAGAGGGAAGGGGAGGCCAGGAGTGAACTGATGGTTAGAGAGGGAGGTGGGGAAAGAACACTGAGGTAACCACTTCTCATAAAGATGTTCCTTATGTGGACTCTGAGCACTGTTCTGGCGGAGAGCCAAGAACAGAGGCCTAACAAGGACCAGGAGGGTGGAGAGCAAGGAAGAAGCATCTGTCCAAAGCCGGCTCCTGAGGTCCGGCACTGGGGGAGCGGGAGCTGCTGAGAGGAGTGGGGACCTGGGCTCACTGCCAAGGTGTCGCAGTGACACAGCGGATGCTCGCCAATGGAATTCACTGAACGTGCCAAATACCCAAACACACAAGAGACGCCCCTGGAACTTAGGGGACCGTTGGGGATGGCGATAGGTGGAAGGGGGGGATGGGTGGAGGGACCTGAGTCGACTGAGACCGTTTCTGCCACTGTGGGGTGGCAACTCGAGGCAGGACAACTGGAGACCAAGAAAATCACGTTTCCGGCAAAACAAAATGTGAGCAAAGAGCCATGGCAGGTGGCAGTGACGGAAGCTGGCTGCAAGGGCTAAACGTCCTCAGGCCCAGCACCAGGTCCATTTGTTCTGGTTGGACATCGGGGAAATCTGCCTGTGGGGCAACTTCCTAAACGCAGCACCAACAGGAACCGAATGGCTTCTCCACCGACTGCTGCAGGAAGGAATGGCTGGAAGGACAGGTGGCTTTATAGGAGGAAAGGGCCTGTAAACAAGGCCCAACAGCGTCGACGTGAAGGGGGAACAGGAGAGGGGTAACACTGGTGGTTTTTGCTAAGATCCTCAGGACTAAACTGGTTCTTATATTAAGGTGGTTAAGTGGCCCCCTGCGGATGAAGAGTCCTGCTGGGAGAGCTATAGAAAAAGACCTGAGACTATAAACCCCCTCCCCAGCTGTGCAATTTTGACATATGAGAAAGAGAGAGGGAGTGAAATGAAAACCAAGTATGTACCACTCTAAAGAAAGTGCACGGTGGAGACAAGAGGATGATGGAGATGAAGACATTTTATTCTGACATGTTACAGTTACAGTGAGAACTTCCAAGTTCCAAGAGTTCAAATAAAAATAGAATTTTACAAATTAAAATAAAAAAAACAATTTATACACACAGTAGAATTAGCTAACATTACCGTATAAACAAACAGTGCAAACAGAAAGAAGGAAGCTGCTACTGTTGAAATGACCAAGGTCCACGAGCCCTGGGGCAATACTGCAGGCCTGGGAGGGCGCTGCTGGCCTTGCCGGAGGCTTTCTTGTCCCCCCGAGGGCCGTGTCAGTGTGTGATTTTGCATCAGAAATGTCATATGGTCAGCTGGGTCAAGTATGCAAGTGTCCATTCCAGTCTGGAACTGTTAAACAAGGTCACAAGTAAATCATCCCCCAGAGCACAAAGGTCCCCCAGTCGGGTGGGGACTCTTGGCCCCCTCCCCCATCACCTCGGCTGGGGAAACAGGAAACCATCTCTAGCCAACCCCGGCCCCAGCCCCCGAGGGTTTCTGTTTATCCAGGTGCCACGTTCACTGGGAGGTGATCAGGCTGGTAACAGGCGGGATGTTGAAAAGCAGATTTCTAACTAACAGAAATCAAAGGAGTGAGGCTTACAGTTATTTTGTTACAAGTGGAGCCGTGCTTGTCTTTGGGCTTGTCTGGAAAGGGCAAGATGCCAGGAGAGGACAGGAAATAACGTGCCTTTCCAGAGGGGCTGGGTTTGGGTCCTCCTTGGCAGCCGTCCAGTCATTTCTGGGGGAGGGAGGCGTTTGTACTCTGCTGTCTATCTCTGGGCTACACTGAGGGGAACAAAATATCTGGTGACTTAAACACAATGTGACGTGCAGGAGGCATAAATTCCAACACCACTCACCCAGGGTGTCCTGGAGGCCAGCAGCCTGTGACCCCACCCTCTGGAGGCGGGAGATCCTCATGCAGGACCTCAGTCCTACCAATTTCAGGAGAGGGAAGGAGAGGGAAGAGGAAAGCAGGTTCCTGGTATGGGCGGTCATGCCACTCGCCTGACTTGGGCATTGGTTTCCTTCTTAATAAAAGGAAGAAACAATGTGGTCAAGTTCCGAATGCTGCCTTAAAATAGTGGCAGCTGGTTGAACGCAATCACATTTAGAAGGGCTTGCCCTTTTGGTCCTTGTGATTTCCCGAACTACTTACTGGGAGTTTCATCTGTGTTTCATAAGTCAAGTGCACCCAAGGAAGTTGAAAATTTTATAGGTTGAAGTAATCTTGGTCAAAGAGATTAAGAAAATAGGAGGAACGGAGGAGCCAGAGTCATTGGCAATGGTGCTGACGCAGCCCCCCGGCGTAGATGGAGTTGTTCCCTAGAGTGTGTGGAGCACAAGACCTGAGCCAGCAAAGCCGGGCGGACACCCCCCCACCCCCACCCCCAGGCTTAACGGCGGCAACAGAAGTCGGGAGGCTGAGGGGAGAGAACGGCGGCGTTGCTGAGGCCTGGCACTGACGTCCTCAGGCAAATTCCATGATTAAAAAAAACAAAAAACTAACGTAATGCAAATGAATGCCACCTTGACTCTCAGAGCACATCTGCCACATGGTTGCACGACGGGCTAAGACGTTGCTAAACACGTAGAGAGAGCGCAAGAGGAAAGTAAGCGCAAATGCCTTTGGGTGCCTGTTCAGAGAGGACCAACCAGCCCAGAGGGAAACTAAGTCACTGAAAGAGAGAGGGAGGCTTCCTCTGCTTGATGTTAAAACCCCGGGGCACGTGCTGGCAGGAGGCACCTCCCTCTCCCCACTGTTAACCTCTCCTGAAGTTTCCACTGCTGAGCCGCTAGGTAGGCTGGGGATGGCCAGCAGGAGGCCAGTGAGAAGTGCTCGTGAAGGGCAGACACCCTCTTCCTCGAATAAACATCTGCTGTACTGTCACACTCTGGCTTTTTAAGCCACATCGTGTACCTGTGAGTGGACCTGGCTCAGGATTCACTCCTTTCCATCTTCTGAATAACTGCACCATTGCCCAGAGGCAAGTGAAGCAGTTTCATCTAGGGGTGCCCTGCTTTTAGGGGTGATGCCAAGATCCTCTGGGCTGGGGTTGCTTCACCAGGAAGATGCAGGTAAAACTTAAGGAAAGTTTAGTAATTCCATGGAGAAGAAAAGGATCAGGGTGAAAACGTGGCACTCGGAGACCATGGGTAATCTGGAAAATGGAGAGGAAGCCGAAATGCTCAAAACTAGGGCAGATATAAATCTAACCCTACTGTCAGAGTTATCGTTCAGGAACTAATTAGTGGGATTTGAATGCTTTGTGCT
The DNA here is from genome assembly GCF_028021215.1 of Eschrichtius robustus. NCBI lineage: Eukaryota > Metazoa > Chordata > Mammalia > Artiodactyla > Eschrichtiidae > Eschrichtius > Eschrichtius robustus. The sequence continues at coordinate 9,367,003 of NC_090826.1, read as the reverse complement.
TCTCGGGTTCTAGGGAGATTCACAGCACAGGGGCAAGACCAGAGCACCAGCTCACACCCAGAAGCAGAACTTCCCTCAAAATGAACTGCTGAAGATGTCAACTTAAGAGTCCCAGTGAAGGCGGGCCTCCCTGAAACATGCGTAGTTTTCTCAGGGCCCAATTCCTCAATTTAGTAATTGACTGAATTCTGCAACTGGCATTCCACCCAGTGTTTGCCTCGGTCAAGGTCCCTCCCATGATGGTTTAAGGCAACAGCTGGGTTCCCTAGGAAAGGAGCAAAGAGGTGGCGGGGGACCTGCTCCGAGTGCCCCCCGCCAGTGGGTGAGGCCTGACTTCCCCTCCGGTCCTGGTGCGAGCGGGGAGGAGGGGCTGGGGCCTGTGCCAGCACTGGATGGGGGAGCGCGGGGGGCAGGAAACGGGAAGACACTGGCGGAGAGCTCACACAAGTCCAGACTCTGACGGCTTGACACTACCCCCGGGAGCTCTGATGGCAAAGCGTTCGATGATTGTAGGCTTTCCAAGCGCGCGGGCGACTGGGCATCTTCCGTGCCCGGGAACAGCCCTGGCCAGCCATGGCGGCGGAGCCCGAGCTGCAGCTCCCGGAGCGGACGGGCTGGCACGTGGCGGCGAGGCCGAGCCGGGCCGTCATAGGCTCTGGTAGTGCTGCCGCAGCCGTGCCTGCAGAAACTCGTGTGTCAGGTTGTGCCGTGTGATGACCCCAACAATCTAGGACGAAGCAAAAAAAGACCCAAGTCACCTGCAGAGTGAACCCCACTGGGACGAGAACATGAGGGACAGGAGTGGACAGAGCTTGCCCTGCCCGTCTCAATAAACGGCAGGGCCAGAATCAGGTCCTGGAAGGACGGGGACAGGCCTGATAACATGATCCGGACACTCATTTCAAAGGCCACCTAATTTCTAGATGGGAAGGAGATAAAGAGACAACTCGCGATCACAAGCTGGAGACCAATGGCACAAATTTAGCTCCAAAAGGTTTTAGTTGGGCCGGCTAGAATCTGAACGTGAATGTCTTTTTAAACAGGGCCCACGCTCTCTAGCTTCTCAGCCACCACACCCAGCCTGCTTCGTGTGCGTGTGCAGGACACAGAGCCCAGGGAAGGCTTCTGAGAGGCGGTGACCCCTGCTCCAGGCCAGAAATACCATCTTTCAGAACTACCTGAGTCACTGTGATATTGGGATTTATAATAACACATATTTGGACTTTGCCCTAGTTCCTGGCACAAAGCTCTTAAAACTCTTGGCATTTCCTAAGTGATGAGTAATAAGGGTGTCTTACTATTCATAACAAGCTCCTTTCAACCACCCCAGAGTTTATGTTCATGAAGTAACTTTTAGAAAGCCCTTAAGGATGGAGGCTGGTTTCCCAGGGAACCAAGTGTGTGACCGGAAGATTGGAACTTTCATTCCCATCCCCCCAGCTGTGGGAGGGGAGGGCTGGAGGTTGAATCGATCACCAACGGCCAATGATGTAATCAATCATGCCTATGTCATGAAGCCTCTGTTAAAATCCCTGAACTCCAGGGTTTGGAGAGCGTCCAGGCTGGTGAACACGTAAGGTGCTAGGTGGCGCCAGAGAGGACACAGAGCTCGGCACCCCTTCCCCATCCCACGCCCGGTGTACTTCCTCCATCCGGCCGTTCCGGGGTTACTAAATTACTGTTTACTATAAAAGGATGTAAGTAACTGTCTTCCGGAGCTCTGTGAGCAGGGGGTCATGGGAACCTCCTATTTACAGCCAGTGAGTCAGGAGCGCAGGTGACAACCTGGACCTTCCGTTGAAAACTGAAGTGGGGGAAGGCGGGTGTGATGAACAGTCTTGTGGGGTTGAGCCCTCAACCCGAGGGACCCGACGCCGCCCCCGGCAGACAGCGCCAGGGCCAAGTTGAGTTTAGGACGCCCAGCTGGCACCCGGAGAACCAGAGAACTGCTTTGTGTGGGGAACACCCGGCCTCCGCCGCCAAGCCAGGGACAGACGCACGGCAGAGCCTGAGAGTCCAGAGAACCAGAGTCCTCCCTAAACGGGTAGTTCCCCCAGTCATCGCGGTGACTCACAGCTGCCACTGAGGCGGGTGTCCCACACCATCAGCTGCGTTAGAACTGTCAGCGCGGCTGTGTTTCAAGGAACACGATTTGACTCCCTGCCACTAAACCCGCGTCAGGACACGCCGTGCTGCTGGAGGTCCTGCTGTGACCCTCACTTTGGAGGGGCGTCACTTCCTGGCGGGCAACGAGGCGACACCCACCGAAAGCCTCAAACAGGTGACCGTTATGGTGAAATTTAACTAGATATTGCACAACAGCGGACGACTGAGTAAGTGACCGGACTGCCACGCAATGGAAAGCTCTTGAGCTGTCAGAGTATCCCGAGTGAACACCTTCTGCTGTGGAAAGTCATTTCCTATAGGTTAATTGAAACATTAAGGTATTAAACAGGACAAACAGTGTTAACATCTTCACTAAACCTTGACATATAAAACCTCTATGTCTAGACACAGAGGAAAAGAACAAGATATACTTTGAATTAACATGGCTGCCTCTACAGAGATAAGGGTTTGGCATTTCTTTTTCCTGCCTATCTATATTTTCATATTTTTCTACAAGCACCAATGTTTGTGGAATAAGAAAAACAATGGAGTTCTAAGAAAAAGAAAACAATAGAAAAATCTGTAGCAATAATTACTAGGTATTTTACCTTTCAAAACTCTCCAAGTATTTTGTCTGAAACTCCCTCATTTACTGCTACAAATTCCCGTAACAGGTGGGGAACTGACCCCCTCCTCAAGGAGGCGCCGTCAGGTCAAGGGTGAAGAGGAAGGTTTCGGGACAGAGACAAGGCCCTAAGCGCTTCTGGGCCTCAGAAGGGAAGACCAGTGAGACGCTGGCGACATCTGCCGGCCACACAGGAGACGGCATAGAAGAAACACCCCGGAGGCAAAGGGGAAGGTCCCCAAAACTACCCCAGCCTCCCCCTCCACCCCTGGGCCCCTCACTCCCGGTGGGGAGCCGCAGAGCAGGTCGGGTCTGAGAAGCCTCCCTGCGGGACTCTGCTGCTCCTTCCTGGGTGAGAGGCCCCGCCGCCCCGGCAGCGCTGCCCTTAGAGGGTCCTTTCCAGAAAGTGCGGCCGCAGGCACACGCGCCCTCACGCTCACCTCTCCCACCGCGTTCACCACGGGCAAGTGCCGCAGGCCCATCGTTCTGAACAGGTTGAAAACTTGGGAGACGTGGGTGTTGGGGGAAACAGTGAAGGGCGCGGGGTTCATGTACGGGGTGACGTCCTGCAGAGGAGACAACACAGGGGACCTGTGGCCTGTCCTGCCCATCCAGGATCAGATGCCAACCGTGCAGACGAGCAGCGGTCCACGCAGGACAGGCCCTCGGCCTCCGTGCCTGGCCCCGTCCCCAAGGGAAGCCCTTCTCACCACGATCATGCGCGGGTTCAGCAGGGTCAGGTCCAGGTCGTGGATGTCAGGGTACCGCGGGTAATCCTCGGCCATCTCAGCGTAGGAGAGGCGCGGCTGGCTGGCGCTCTGCAATCCCAACCGAGACAGTCCTCGCACCGAACGCGGCAACTGGCAGGGTCACCTTTAGAGACCCCCCCCTCTGCGTCTGAGAGCGGGGCGGGGCAGAGCAGGGGCCAGGACAGGTGCTCCACAGCCAGTTCTCTGCCAATTCCTAGCTGTGTCTCCCTGGGCCGGTCTCCTAATTTCTCTGAACTTCCCTTTCATCTGTAAAACAGACCTGAGCTATTCTAGAGTTTCAACGAGAAAGGTGCTAACTAATAGTAGCTGTGTAGGGTGACTTGTGTCACCCCAAAAGATACGTCACAGTCCTAACGCCTGGTACCTGTGAACGTGGCCTCATTGGAAACAAGGCCTTTGTGGATGGAATCAAGATGAGGTCATACTGGATTAGGGTGGGCCCTAAACCCAATGACTGCTGTCCTTATAAGAGAGGAGAGAACACACAGGGAGAGAGTGGCTGACGAGGAGGCAGACGTGAGGGAGGAGCCTCCAGTCGAGGCAGGCCGGGGACTGCTGGCGCCCGCCACTAACGAGGAAGGCGCCTCCGGAGGAAGCACGGCTCTGCCGACACCTGCACCTCGTCCTGTGGCCTGAGAGCTCTCAAAGAATACCCTGCTGTTGTTTGAAGTCACCCGGTTTGCGGCGGCTGGAAATGGCGGCCACAGGAGACTCACACGGGAGCTTTGTTACTCCTCCTGCGTTCTGAGTCTTCTGGACTTTCCCTCAGCTCTCACTGCTGCTGACCGTCACCGGGCAGCGGGGCCACCACTACCAGCTCTCGAGCGGGGCACAGGAAGCCCAGGTGCTGGTCACCGCTCCGCCCCGCTCTCCTCCCCTCTGCACACAGCCCTCCCCGTCCGTCGCTGACTCGGGCCAGCTCTGGCGGCTCCTGTGTGCAGGCAAGGCCCTGTGCAGTCTGGCCCACTTCATGCCTCCAAATTCCCTGTCCCCTGTGCTCCGCACGTGACCTTTCCCCCATTCCAGCAGAGCTGGGCCTCCCCACAGGCCATCCCCCCCAAGCCTGAGCCTCTCCACCCATGGCCTTTTCTGTCCTGCCCACGTGAGCTGCTCTGCTGCAGGCCAGTGAGACCACGAGTGACCTCAGCTGGCTGCCCACAGGCAAGACACAAAGCAGGAGAGTCAGTTTGGAAACCAGTCCTCTGGGTGACTTTTTCAGGCTCCATGTGAAGGGGTGAAGTGTGTCTCAGGTCGCTATAGGGACCACTTTGAACACAGCCCACCCATGCCTGCTATCTCGACAAAAACCAAAGAGAAAAAAGAAAAAAACTACAGGGGAATTGATGAGAAGAAGGGTATTTCTCTGAATGACACATGTAACAAAGTTCATTCATGGCGAAGACTAAAGGCAGAAACTATATTCAGAGCCCACCGGCCAGAAGGACACTTAGCAACGGGTGAGGAGACCACGGGAAGAGGCCCTGGAGGGCGACTCACAGCCCTGCTCGGTCTCAGCGCAGGGACCCTGCCTGCAGCGGGGGCCACGGGGCCACACACACCGCTGGACGGCAGGTGCAGGGACTGCGCTCCCGCCACCCTCGCGCCTCCCAGAATCCTGGTGGGGACAAGACAGGCGACTCACCGACTGGCTTTCAGAATAACAAACTCCTCGGACGAGCAGGGTGACGAGCTGTGAGCGCAGGATCAGGCCGTGGAAGGTCAGCGGGCGGAAGCGCTCCTCCATGGTCCAGTCTTCGCTCGGGGACTGGTCAGGGTATAGGTTGGGGTAGGGAGTGTATCTGTTACACAAAAACCAGACGCTGCCTGGGACACCCTCAGCAGGACCACTTCCCGTCCACGTCCCCGAGCCCCTCCCCCAGTTCCCCCGGACAGCCCCGGCGGGCGGGGGGCTGACGGCCCCGCAGGCGGCCGCGCTCCCTCACCTCCGCTCGAGCATCTGCTGCAGGAGGTCCTCCTTCTCGCCCGGGTCCTCGGAGCTCACGTGCTCGTCGCACACGTTCCGCAGCTCGCTGGACGGGTAGGACTTCATGGACTGGCTCCGTCTGCGCTGCTCACCGGCGCGGGTGAGGATGCTGCACTTCTGCGGGCGGGAGGGGCGGCGGCGACGGCCAGCTAACGCGGGCGCACCAGCACCCACGCAGGTGAGGGTGTGGGGGACAGAGCGGGTCAAAAGCACAGGCCTCCACCGCAACTGCAAGAAACCTTCACAGCGGCTCAGGGGCTTGTGATTCAAAGGAGCCTCTCGGAGCCCAAGGTTTCTGCCAGCCCAACCCCCCTGCTCCTTTGACTTGGGGACAGCATCTCAATGCTCCTACGTCATGTCTTGGCGGTCCTGTCAACTGACGTGCCCCCCAGCCTCCAAAGCCAAGGGTGGGCACGTGACCCAAGCGAGGCAGCGGGACTCTCCCTCAGCGCAGGTGCCTCCCGGTACCTGCAGAGGGGCCCCCAGCCACCTGCTCGCCCAGAGCGCACGGCTCCTGGTCTTCAGCTTTCCTGTCCGCCCTGCAGTTTCCAATGGACCTTTTTCTTTCTTAAGTAGGTCAAAGTCCACTGTTGGCAACTCAGAACCCTCCCGGATACAACCTGCACTGAATACTCAAGACTGCTGGGTTAAAAACAATCTATCCACGTGCTTGCTGGAGTAGGAATGAACACACGTCCTGACGGCCTAACGCAGTCCTTACTCACTGGGTAGTCTGTACTCGCCGTCCAGTCCGCACTCTCTGTCGCGTGCAATGAAGAGCGCCGACTTTCACACGAGCCAACCGGGGCCACCCCGTCTCCGGGGTGTGACAAGCACGGGATCACCGCGAGCAGCAGGGAACCGCTTGCCTGTCGCCCACCTCTCCTCTGGGGCCGTTTCCTTTACCTTGTATTTGATGTTGTTGCTGATGAGCTGATTGCCCTTCATGAACTCCTTCTCGTTGCCCCGGTTCTCCGTGACCACGGGGAAGGCGTGGTGGATGGTGGTGCGCAGGATGCTGACCAGAGACTGGATGCGGGTGTGCGGGTACACGTAGGTCAGGTTGGGCTCCATGATGTCGCTGGCTCGCAGTCTGGGGGAGGGAGGGAAGCGGTCCAGCCTCACGACAGAGTCCACGGCACCGGGAGCGAGCCGTGACGGAGCTGCACTGCCTCTCCTGCACCGCCTGGACCACCTGGGCCCCTTTTCCAAACCATCTCTAGCAGTTCCTGGAACACACCCGCTCCTTGCCACTTCCATCCCCTTCACACATGCTGTTCCCCATGCCTGGAATGCCCTTCCTTGCTCTGTCAGACGCGTGGGCCAAGACCCTCAGCTCAATATGAATGTCCCCCCTCCACAAACCTCATCCACTTGCTCAGGGGTTTGGTCATCGCTCCTCAGCACCCCATGGCACATGCCAGTATCACCACTGAACTGCTAATTATACTGGAATTAAAATAAAAATGTTTGGGCGTCCCTTTAGACCAGGGAAGGCAACTGTCACCCACAGGTCCAATCTGGTCACGCTCGCTCGTTTACATGTTGTCTGTGGCTGCTTCTACACTAAAACGGCAGGACAGAGAGCACATGGCCTGCAAAGCTGAAAATATTTACTATCTGGCCCTTTCCAGAAGTTGGCTGACCCCTATGTTAGACTTTAAGCGCCTTGCACGATCCCAGACATGGGAGGCCTGAACTATCTGTCGGCTGATGGATAAGCTGGTGATTATGCCCAGAGGAATCACTGCTGATAGGACGACACCTCGCTGGGCACACACGAGGCAGCTAGTTCTCATTCACAGGGCTTGGACCCTGAATTTAAACATTCAATCATAACACTTCCTATTTAACCAGAATGCCACAGCGGCCGAACCATCCACGAAGCGGCCCTGCCCGCCCCAGTCCCCAGCTGCACGGGGCCGCTCCACCGTCCCGAACACACTTGGGTACAGACGTGCTTGCTGTTGGAAGGACCTTGCTGTTGTTACTTACCTTCTTCCAACCCAAGAATCTGAATTACCGTTTCCTACCTAATACAAACATTCCTGGGCCCTAGAGTTTGTAAATCCTGGAACTAGGACATGAAGAGAAATCCTGGCCTTACTTGTCCATTTCCACCTTCGTCTCCCATTCTAGAAGCGGCACGCCTCGCAGGCCCACGTGGATGTCATAAATGCCCTTATTGAAAAAGTCCCCTGTCCATTTGGCCACCTGAAACACAAAGCAAAGACTTGAAAAGAGGCTGCTGTGGGGGAACTTGGCCCTGAACCTGAAGGAGGCCTAGAAGGGGGGCGTGCTCACCATCAGGGTGATCATAATGGGGAGGCCATAACTGATCTCGTTGGTAGACTCAATCAGGATGACCGTGAGACTGATGGTCATACGGACGACCCCACCCAAGAAAGCCGCAGCACCAATCAGGGCAAAGGTTCCCGAATAGATATGGCCCAATCCAATGTAGCTGGTGAAGAAAGAAACCGAGAACGTGCCTTAGAATCATATTGGGGGTGTGGGAGGGAGCTGTGATTTGCACACCTGTGCATACGTACTCAAGTGCACGCTCAGGCGCATGCACGCGCGCGCACACACACACACACACACACACACACACAGTACCTTTTGAGAACGTTGGCAACTAAACGTCCAAAAGCAGCTCCACATAGCAGGGAAGGCACAAAAAGGCCACTTGGAACAGAAATGCCGTAAGTCCAACATGCAAGCATGAAATAGAGGACGAAGAACAACGCCAAAGTGATGGGGCTAAAAGTACCTGCAAAGCCAGAACAGACCGATCTGAGTCCCGCTAAGATGCCTGCCAAGGCCCATCAGACTGCGTTGGCTCCCACCAGGTCCTTCTGTGCCCTGACCGGTTCACCTCCAGCACCGGAGGCAGACACCCGAATCTTGTCTGGGTTGGCATTACCAATGAAAAGCCCTGTTCTCGCTCAGAATGAAGGGCAAGACTGGCTGTGTCTGACAGAGGAGTAACCATTTGTTCCCTGCCCCAAACCCCACCCTCCCGGATACTCACTATCCTGGTGGAAAAGCTGAAGGATGCCAGACTCCTGCGGGTTGAAAAAGAGTGTGGCCATGTCATTGTAGGTCTCATTGGGACAAAAAAAGGTCTTGATGCTGGAATTCACTTCTTCTGACGTGACCTAAGAAGCAGGAATCAAAAAGTCAAATAAGGGCCGCTGAGTAGGGCATTTGAGACTTCAAGTGGGATGTCTCCAACGAGGTCGAAAAAGTCTGGTTTGCAAGCTTTACCCGTAAATTAAACAGGCAGCAGAAAAAAGATGGATCCCCAAGAGCAGCCAACCGTGATATGGTATATTCCTTGCGTTCTGAGAAAGAAAGAGTCAGGAGGAGGGCCCTGTTCATGCACATTCGTAACAAAAATGTAACTACACTTCGGGTTCACCGTGGTCTGGCTCTGCCTCCTCTCCCAGGGCTCATTTTGTCAGTGGTACTGCGGGAAGCCTGGCCCCAGAGCACCATGGATGGTGGAGGACGAGGCAGGGGACCAACAAGTGGCCGGGAGGGGACAGGCGTCTGCGGAGGAGAGTCCAGGGCATGGCCTGACCTAACGCCCCAACTTTGTCCCAAATGGAAAAAGCCTCCACCCGAGTTTGCTGCAGAAGAAAACCCACGTACACGAGGCCCGATGCAGACGCCGCACTCCTGGCTGCCTCGCCCACCTGGCTGAACAAAACCCAAGCTGGGAGAAGAGGTTATTTCTCCACATCCCAGCCCTCTCATTCTCTTCATCGTTTTGTGTGAGCAGATGAGATCCGGGCACTGCTGGACTCATTATAGGGCGAGGGTATCTGTTTTCTGGTTGGCGATGTACAAGTAGCACAGGGGGCAGACCTCACATCTATCACTGGGCAAACAATTAGAGAGTGTTTCTTGCAAAGTTAACTAAGCAGACAGACTTTTCCTGGATTCCATTCTATCGATATTAATGACACTGTAAAGATGCCCTTATGTGGACCCTGTAACAATACTAGGTGACGGGTTTGTATAACCCTACCAGGTGGACCTGGCTGGGCAACACAGCCGGATGAAGGCTGCTGTAGGAGACAGGAGAGCGCCCCCTATCGGCAGAACCTGGCAGGGAGGAGCTGGCAAAGGAGACGCGTGTGCAGAACAGTGAAGGGGGGACAAGCTGAGGCGACAGCTTAATCACCAGCACATGCAGTTTCCCAAACTATGTCTAGAGGAACCTAGTCCCGAAGGTGCTCTGGAAAGAGTCCTGTGGTCAAACGCATACAGAAGTATCACAGCACTTGCTAGAAATCGGTGTATCTGTGAAAAGCAGAGAACAGGCTCCATGATCAGGCGGATTTGACTCTCACGCTGCCACCCTCTAGTGACCTTGGGAAAGGTCTTTCATTTTGTGAAGCTTCCGTTTCCTCATCTATGAAATGGGAATAATACCCACCTCATGCTATATATTACTAGCTGGGTAATCTCAGGCAAGACCCCAGTTTGCCTCAGTTTTCTCCTCTGTAAGATGGGAACAATACTAGCCAACGTGGCAGTGGTAAGGACTACGTGAGGTCACGTATGTACAGTGCTTAGTAGAACACCTGGCACACAACAAACACTCCAAACATTCCTAACACTTACTGGAACTTTAAAGGCCCTGAGAAGTCCTGTATTAAAGAAACCTACTCAGCTCTGGTTAACCCATCTGACCACAGAATCCTTTTCCATTTGTTTGCTCTTGAATCACGTGTATCAATGTTCCTTAGAACACACATTGGAAAATATTGGTCTGGTAACGAGGTGGCCTTGGGGAATAGCCAGTAACAGGGATCAACAAACTTTTCCTGTGAAGAGCCAGACAGTTAATATTTTAGGCTGTGCAGGTCACAGTCTCTGTCACATGTTCTTCTGTTTTGTTTTGTTTTTTTTCCCCCCAACGCTTTAAAAATGTAAAAACCATTCTTAGCTTGGGGGCTACACAAAAACAAGCAGTTGCCAAGGGCCAGATTTGGCCCATGGACCGCAGTTTGCTGACCTCTGACCTAGTACATTCTAGCCATTCACTGACTGTTCCTGGGGACACGGAAGAGGCAGCCACTCAAGACAAAAGCCCAAAGGGGCTCAGAGGGACTCAAGTGGCTCCCCGGGGGCAACAAGACATGTACTTAGAGAACCTTCAGCCTCCACCCTAGAGGCCAGCTCTCAGACCCACCGGACTGGACCGAAAAACACAGGGTGCAGTAAGCGCTAATGCCTACCTCACTCAACTGGCTCTTTCGGGCAAAGGTGCTAGAAAACATCACATACTCCTAGGAAAGGAAGAGGAGAAATGCAAAGAGGAGGCATGCCAGTAAATGACCTAAACCCAGAAAAACTAGAAGATGCAGGAAGAGCCAGGACCACTGTGTGCCCTGAGGCAGGCATTCCTTTCTCCCATCTGAGGGGTGCCTCTCACATCCCGAGGGTGAGGCTGGCGGGCACCTTTCAGGGGTGGGGGGTAGAGGAGTAAACAGGCTCGGAGGAGAAGCAGACAGTCAGCATCCTGAACGTCTGTTTCCAATTAGTTTTGTTCAACAAAGAGAGAGAGGGAGGGAAGGAAGAAGGGAGGGGGACGGTGGGGGAGAGAGAGAGGGAGAGCAGTCCCCTCTATGAGAGCCAGGACTGTTCACAAAAGTGAGAAAGAGAAAGTTTGGTGCACATCCTCTCTTAGGTAAAAAGACTACTACAACGCCCGCCCCACCCCGGGCAATCTGAATCAGGTGTGGAACAATGAACCCAACACATCTATTAGCTCTAAACCGAGGCAAGCCGTACATTTCTGGATTCTTCTGCTTTGCGGGTGTAGGACAAAGGTAGCAGGTGCACCAGGGTTACCTGGAGTGGGAAGGAGTCATTGCCGACTTGACTCGCGGAAGACATCTGTCGGCATTCTCCTAACACCATGGAGGCCACAAACACCACCACGGTGGTCACCACAGATACCAAGAGGCTCTCCAAGACTCTAGGAGGCAAAGTGCAGCTGTTACTGTGGATAAAAAGTCACCTGGTCCTGGGAACTCAGAAACTGCCTACCCACAACCCTCCTTTCCCCCAAGAGCATGCACAGCAGCCCCTGCTCAGTTAGCGCGCGTGCAGAATTTATCAGTGACTTGCTGCATTCCGGCAATTTGCATGTAAAAAGTGGGTAGCCAGTAACGTGGGCTGCTGCGGCCACATCATCTCTCTCCGAGGAATGAAAGGCCTTCCATTTTAAGTCCGGAGGCGAGAGTCTCGTGAGAGTGCACCCCTCGGCGGGGCCAATACTGACTTTGTCATGTGTCCTGGTGACCAAGTCCAGAGAGGCTGGGAGTGAGCCAGCGGCTCTGATATAAATTAAGCTCAGCCTCAGTCTCTTGGCCCATCTGACAAACAGATTTCCATTCTCAGTCTTAGACATGACATGAAAGCTGGTGTGGCAAGTGGGGTCCATTCCCCGGGAGAGATGGCCCGGTCCACACGGGGCCTGGGGGACCACGGCAGGAGGGGAGGTGACTGCGCAGGTACCTGACGAGCTTAGGTTTCGGGTGCACGTTTCGCATACGGTACTTTGCAAGCCTCTTGTTCAGACAGTTGAATGTGGCTCCCAGGAGGCCCCCAACGACCCCCATCACGACGAAGAAACCCAAGTCCATAGCTGTCCAGAGATGACATTTTTTATCAGAGTCAGAGCACTGAGAGAAGGGGCAAGGGAGGGAGAGAGAAAAACCAGAGTGCCCATGAGAACAGGAAGGGACAGGAGCAGAAAAAGACAGAGACGAGAAGCGATCCTGCCTTCTCCCTACGAGAGCCAAAGCAGTGCTGGAATCCTGCCCACACTGAGCACAGGGCATGCGGAGACGACAGGGGCCGAGACGCACCTACCCTTCTGACAGCTTCTCTCTGGTACTTAAGAGCAATTTTCACGGGTCAAGAAAGAAATTTTGGGGGCAAGGACAAAACGTACCTTAAACTCGCCAAAGTTCAGCAATCCAGGGAGCTGGAAGGAACCCCAACTTCCAAACTGAATCCCAGAACGGAAGAAGTTGAGGGTGAAGGTGGCAGACATGGAGCAAAAGAGCTAGGGGACAGGTGAAAAAACAAGAACGCTCAATAGCGACAGGTCCTGCTTCCTCCCAGACATGTCCCCACAAGCCTCCTGTTCCGCAAGAGACCTGCCAACTCCAGGTCTGGACACAGGGCTCTGGTAACCACGGCAGTAGATACACCACAGGTGTGAAAAGTTGGAAATCAGGCTATTAGGAGTTTTCACTCAGCCTTTTGTGAAGGACTATTTATTTACAGCCTATTATGCACCAGACCCTCTGCCAAAAAAGGAACAGTAAACACCAGAGGAAGAATGTGCTCCCCTGAGGGAGGAGACGGGGGTTCACATCAGGACCACAGCCGGTCTCACCTACTGGGTCGGATGGTCCCTCAGGAGAGAATAACAGCAGCTTGACTAAGGATGGGAAGGGTGTTAATATGGGAAGTACAGAAAAGTCCACAGTTTGGAGGTTATGGGTGTCTAGAGCAAAGGAGGTTCCAGTAACGTCAACTCTCCTGGTCTCATCAGAAGCACAGGTTAACTAAAACTATCGATTAAATCGAGCCTTTTATCACCATGAAACGTCCCTCATTCACTTCGGTAATTCCCCTTGTCTCAAAGTCTCCTTTAACATTAAGAAACTACTACACCAGCCTTATTTTGGTTAGTGTTTGCATGGTATACCTTTTCTGCTCCCGTTATTTCCAGATATTTGTAACTGTATTTAAAGTATGACTCTGGTAAACAGTAAAAGAGGAAGAAAAAAAAACTACTGGTAAATGTAACGAGTAAGAGATGTCCAGTTTAAACTTGGGGGGTGTGGTTAAGTTCAGGGGAAGGTCTTCCTCACCACTTTCCACGTGAGCCCTTGGTTCCAGAAGGACGAGCCCTCCTCCAGACTGAACAAGGTACCCCCAATGGGGGCCCCGAAAGCTGCAGCGACTCCGGCAGCCGCCCCTGCTGATACAAAATCCCGCTTGTCTCTGAGGAGAGAAGAGAGAGACGGTTTATCTGAGAAACAGCCCTCAGGCTGCAAAAGGCAATTTTTCACTTCCTTATGCACTGACATTTTAACATCTCGAGACGCACGAACAGTCAGGGCTCATGAAGGGCAGGTCTCTGGGGAGGCAACTCGGCAGCCATCGCAGTTCACCTACGAGCCAAAAGCTCTCCCCAGGAGGAGCTCCGCCAGCTGGGGCGGCTCCCTGATGTCAGTCGACTCTGAACATGGATTCTCAGGAGGCAGCCTGGAGGGTTCTGGTGTCACCGCTGAGCCACTGGCTCATCAGACCTTCCTTCCAGAAAGCCCAGCACCAGAGAAAACGTACAAGTGTGGCTGTGAGCGGAGGGGCAGGTGACCGTGAGCGGCAGGAACGCCGAGGCGAGAAGGCGGACTGCAGCCCGGACCCTGGGCCCCTGACCGCAAGGGCCTGGCCAGGTGTGCAGGTCAGTAACACACGCAAAGCCCACGGGCTGAAGAGTGCCCGGAAGAAGCCTTCCAACCCCGAGACGTGGCTGACCAAGCAAATAAACTCCATTCTTGATAATATGCCTGTGGACTTTCCTGGTCGTATGTTTGATCTTGGACCACATTCTTCATTGTCTGAGATGCTTCTAGGCCCTACGTTATGACAAAATAGAAGCCATGATGCCTGCTTGGCCCTTGTGCTCCTAATCTTCAGAAGAATAATTCAAAGCCCACCTCCTTCTGGACGGTCGGGTTTTGCACGCAGCCCGCCCAGCAGGGGAGGCTGTGAGCCGGACTAGAGCAAGTGTAGGGTCTCAGTGGCAGTAAATGAACGGCTTGTTTTTTCCAAAAGAACCCCCAATTTCCAACCTTTCCATACCTGTCACTTCGGAAATAGGGCAAGTTAAACTGGATCTTCCGTAAAGAGATGCTCTGAAACTAAAACAAGAGAAAACAAAGTCAGAGAGGGGCCCGAAGCTGCAGGAATCCACAGCGCCGGGGGGTCCCTGTAGCCTGAGCGCACCTGGGCAGGGACTGTGAGAAGGAGAGTCCAGGGCAGCAGATGGGAAAAGAGAGGTGACTTTGGGGAGGAACTTTTTTTCCTGCCCCCAAATTTCTAGGCTCTTCAGAAACTGCATTTTGTACACAGCAAGTCCGGAAGGAAAGGGGAAAGAGCTGAGCGAAGGGTTGGGCGGAGCTGAAAGCTGCTGCAGCTGTTAACGGGGCGGTCACCGAGGAACAGGCAAGGGGGCCAACTCTTAACCTGCTCGACAAAACCTCAGGCCGCCGCACAGCAACTCCCTCCCCCTAGAACATGAGATGTAAATGTCTGTAAGTGACAGTTCACAAGGAACTGAGACTTCTCCATGTGGACCAGCCTGCGAGAATGGGAGCCGGGGAGTCCTGAACGAGCTCCTTGGCCTCCCTAAGCCTCAGCTCCTCATCTGAGAAGGAAGATGAGGACAGCTAACCCCTTGAGGTGGCTTTAAAGAAAGGA
The DNA here is from genome assembly GCF_028021215.1 of Eschrichtius robustus. Lineage (NCBI taxonomy): Eukaryota > Metazoa > Chordata > Mammalia > Artiodactyla > Eschrichtiidae > Eschrichtius > Eschrichtius robustus. The sequence goes on along the minus strand of NC_090826.1, from coordinate 9,351,996 downwards.
GTCAGTATATGAGAGTCTGGCCCGGACAGCACCTAACGCTAATGAACAGCAGCTGTTACTCCTGCGTTGCTTCCAAAGGAATCTATTCCAAAGGAACAGACCTGCGCCTGAAACCATCTCCACCAAGGCTTCCAGCCTCTCCTGAGACGCTCCACAAAGCCACCCTGTGTGGACGTGCTCGGCAAAGGCTGGGGGAGCACCGGGTGACTTTCATTTGAACAGACTTTCTCTCTGTCCCATTCCTGCTCCTAGGACTCAGCAGGGCTTCGTTAAAGCCTCGAGGTACCGACTACCTGCTCTCCTGGGAGACAGACCACATCGTTTTCTCGTCAACCCAGTGACAGCAGATTCCGAAGCCGTGTTGGGATGCTCCCGACGGATTTTTTCCAAATTCAGCCACAGACACGCCCCTGCGCAGGAGGCCCACTCGGAGGGGTAACCCGCCCCCGCAGACCATCAACCCTTACCTGCGGGAGGCCAGCCCCTACCACTGCTCCACTGTGGATCATGGGGCCTTCCTTCCCCACAAAGAGCCCTGGAACAGGTGGAAAAGGGGGAGGCCGTCAGTGAGCACAGAACGGTCTGGGTCAGGAGACCTTTGTTACATAGACCTTTCTCTTGACAACTATAAAACAAAGATGATCCTATGGCTTTGTAAGAGAAAGAGTGAGTCAAATTCCCATCAAACAGGAGAAAAGAATCTTGAAATTCTACACCGGGGGTCAGCAAACCATAGCCTGTGGGCCAAGACAGCCTTGCTGCCTGTTTTTATACAGCCTGAGAGAGCTCAGAATGGTTTTTAAATTCTCACATGGATACATTTTAAGCGGTTATGGAAGTTTAAGCACCTACCTAATAGCTTCTTTTCTTGTCTCTTGGCCCACAAAGTCTAAAATATTTACTATCTGGCACAAAAACTTGCTGACTTTGCTAAAAGCCAACTCCACAAACCAACAGACAGTAGTTCTACTTCAAGACTCAGTGGTGTGCTGGTCAGATATCTCTGAATGGTAACTAATTCACAGCGTCTGCATTTAAAAAATAACCCATCAACAAACAGTGCAGAAACCTGTTTGAGGCTGGGGCCTTCAAATCTGAACCTACTCAGTGTACACACATGATGCTTCTTGTCATCTTTGCCCCTTGAACGCTTGAAGGATAAAGGTCAGAAAGACCCTCCTTACCTCCAGCCACACTGAACAGCACTCCAAAGACTTTGCAGAGCAGGGTCCGGAGACGCACGATTCCGGGCACCTTCACACCATTCAGATAGCATTTGATCTCGGGTATCCCAGAACCCGCTGCCACTGGCTGATGGGGAGAGCAGGTACACCCAGAAACTCAGACTCCACTGGGTCTACGGTTCACCCTGGACAGCCTCACTAAAGAAGGCAAACTGACCCTCCTCACCAGAGCAGCACCCACCCTCCTGCCACCCGTGGGCCTGTGAAACCAGAGGCTGCCCCTGCCCCCCGGGCTTCTGACTCAGTAGGTCTGATGCATTTCTAGCAAGTTCCTGGTGATTCAGCATCACCTGGGGGGGCCTTTCAACAATCGATGCCAGCCTTCACTTATGCAGAGTCTTACCTCATTCGTCTAAGCTGGGTATCAGTCACTTTTAAAGTTATTTTAACGTCTCTTAAAGTTTAAAGTATTTAAGTTTGAAGTATTTTAAAGTTATTTAAAGTCATTTTTACCGTTCCCCAGGTATTTCTAATGTGCTACCAAGGTTGAGAACCAACCTCCTCGTCTAGATTGTTCCTCTTTAATCTCACCAGAGGCGGAAACCACTTTCAGAAAACATCTCTAAGTGAACGAGAGACCACTTTTTCTACGGGAATCTATATTCGAAGTCTAAAATCAGTTTCTTGACATTTCGAAAATGGATATGGAGAAAATGAGCGCAAAACCTCACGAGCAAAAAGGCAACACCCCACCACCTCACCTCAATTAGGACAAGAAGGCTCGCGAAGAAGACAAAAGTCAAGTTGAAACCCAAGAGTTCAAGGAGGGACAGGGCGAGGCAGCCTTTCTGGCTGCACTCCTCCACCGCTACAGACGTGGGGTTAAGGAAACCGTGCCCGCTAGCTGGGGCGGCCCTACCGTCACTTGAAGTGAGGCAGCTTCTCCTCCTCTGAAGCATGGTGACTGCTTCCTGCACACCTTCCTGCTCTCCGTATATAAACTTAAAAAAAACACAACTGCCTGAGATGTCTCCTACATTAGGAACCATTTTTAAACTATGAAATACTTCAAACATTATGAGAGGTAACGTACAGACACCTGTACTCCCACAGCCCACGCCTTGACAAACCTCAGTGTAACGCCACATTTGCTCCAGGTATGTTTTTGAAAATGAAAACATTAGATACCATTAAAAACAACAACGACAACAACAAAACCCTTCCAGTGTCCCTCCCTCTGTCCTGGAAGAAACCACTAAGCTGAAACTCTTGCACATCCTCCCCTGCAAGTTTCCACGTGCATCCACATTGTTCTAGGTGCTTCTAAAATTAAAACAATGGCATTGCACTTGACGCACATTCTACAGCTGCCTTTTTTCTCTCCCTCAACGCTTTCTGAGAATTAGTCATGTTGATATAAAAGCTCTGGTTCATCTATTTTAACTTCTACATAAAACTGTATCATATGAACATCAATTTTCCCACTCTCCCATTTGGTGCGATTTCAATCCTTTGCAATCACAGAGCTGCAATGAACATCTCTGTGCATGTCTGAGGGCCACATTTAGAACAGAAACTCAGGAGTCAGGAAGGTGCACCTTCCTATGTATTTAATTTTCATTTCCCTGCTGGTGGTGAGGTGAGCCCTTTTCCGCAGGTTTATTTATCAGCTAATTTTCCTCTTCTGAGAATTGCCTGTTCACATCCTTTGCTTGTTTTTCTATTGGGCTGTTTGGGCTTTCTTCTTACTGAGTGGCCGTTCTGCCTCTATTCTGGATACTGATTATTTGTTTCTTAAATGCACGGGAACAACCTCTCCTAGGCTGTAAACTTGTTTTTCAGTTTAGTTATGGTGTTTTATTGTTGTTTGGGGTTTTTTTGTGTGTGTATAAATAGAATATTTACTTTGATGCTGTCAAGTTTATTGATCTTTTCCCCTTCACTCTGTGCCTCCTGGAGTCCTTAGAAATTATTCTGTACTCTCAACATTACATAGTCTCCTCAAGTTTTGTTTCGCCTATTGACATCTGCAGTCCATCTGGAATTAATTTATAGTACAAAGAATCTAATTTTGTATTTTTCCAGGTGGATAACTGATGTCCCAGCATCTTTTATTAACTAATCCATCCTTCCTCACTAATTTATAACACTAACTCTGTCAGTCACCACATCTCTATATGTGTGTGGGCCAGTTTCTGCTTCTCTATTATTTCCCGCTGGTCTAATGGGGTATTCCTGCACCAATATGATACTGTTTCAATGACTGTATCTTCAATTATATGTCTTGACACCTAGTATGGCTAGTTCCCTGTCTGTTGTTCAAAACTGTCTCAGCTACTCTGGGCTCTTTACTATTCCACACAAATTTAGGAAGAGACTTTTTGAGTTCCAGCAACAAATCTATTGGAATTTCCATTGGGACCACCATGAATTCATAGATTGATCAGGGAAAATAGGCATCTGTGCTTCATGTCTTACTAACCATGAACATGAGCATCTCTCTATTAAAGTCTTCCTCTCGTGTCCTTTGATGATAATGAAAAACCTCAAACCCAAGTGGCTAATACGTAGCTCTTCAAAGATCACATCTGCTGTTAAACTCACTGCTAGACAGGAAAGCAGCGTCAGCAACTGCTGACGTCCGGAAACACCAAGACCCGTGAAAAGGATACACGCCTGCACCACTCCGAACTTGAGCTGGGTGAAGAGCCGCACAAAGAAGTCCACGAAGAGACCCACCTGTGAAGAGCACGTGAGCGGTCACCCAGGTCTCCCCGCTGTCACAGGCGCTCCCCTTGAGGCACCGCCCCTTCCCCCCACTGCCTGTTCTCGCTGGTCACCTGCACCGATGTTACCAACAGGCCACGCATCCTTAGTCACTGTGGCTATAGGAGGGCCCCACCTGAGCCTGGCGCCACGGCCCCTCCAAGCACAAAAGAAAGGGGTGCAGCTAAGTTGTCAGAAGGAGAGTTAAAACACAGAGGGAAAAGGATGGTAAAAAAGATCTGAGACCGGGCTTCCCTGGTGGCGCAGTGGTTGAGAATCTGCCTGCCAATGCAGGGGACACAGGTTCAAGCCCTGGTCTGGGAGGATCCCACATGCCGCGGAGCAACTGGGCCCGTGAGCCACAACTACTGAGCCTGTGCGTCTGGAGCCTGTGCTCCGCAACAAAGGAGGCCGCAGCAGTGAGAGGCCTGCGCACCGCGATGAAGAGTGGCCGCCGCTTGCCGCAACTAGAGAAAGCCCTCGCACAGAAACGAAGACCCAACACAGCCAAAAATAAATAAATAAATAAATAAATAAAGATCTGAGACCAAGGAAGACCACTAGTGCTTGGAGAGGAATAGTACAGAGATGTGTGAGGGCCTGCTCCGCTCTTTCCAAATGCAGTGTCAAAAAGCCTTGGCGTGCTTTAAAGGGCATCAGAGTTGCGTGGCAAGAGAAGTATGAAAAAGTGTCAGGATTATGATTTTTAAAAAAGGAGTTGGGGGGGGGGAGGCAGTCTCTGTTATAAAGACAAACAACTTATTCGCCGGCTGGAGCTTGCCCTCTGACCCCCTCCGCCCCTTGGCCCATCATCTCCCCACGCCCCGCCTGCTCACCAGCCCTGTGCAGACTCCAATGGCAAACACCATCATCCACTTCACCGCCTCATACCTGCGACCTTTCTGTTCACAAAGGAAAAAAATGACTGCATCACTGCAGGCTTATGATGACAGCAGGGAGGGAATACATTTCAGCCAACCAGTTTTAGACTAAATTCCATACGGACAGCAAGCACGGTGATGATGTCTGGGGTGGCAGGTGCTTTACAATGTAAGAATGAAAAACGCTAAGGGCCGGGCCAGGAGCACTGACAGTGGGCACGCTGGTTGGCAGGTTGAAGGACTAAGTAATAAATGCAGATATCTCATGAAAAGGGTTAAGAGGCCAAGGGGTAAAGAAATTTACTTGAGTATTTAGAACAGAAAAAGAAGCTGTCCTAAGACCTACTTGGTCCCAAGATATCAATAAGGGACTCACCTTATTATCCATGGTCTCCAAAACTTCCAGGTAAGGGTCATTGATACAGCGATCATAATCCAAACTCTGAAAGAGGGACGTGTGAGTTAAAAAAAAAAAAAAAAAAAAAGTCACAAGCCGATCGGAAGAATTACCAAAACCTGGAAAGGGATAAAACTCCCGGTTCCTGCCACTCAAAGCACAGACGGGCACAGCAGCACCCAGGAAGAGCTTGTCAGAAACGCACACCCTCAGCCCCCTCAGACCTGCAGTATCGCAATCTGTGCTTTATACGGACATTTCAGCAGCACTGCTTTAGGTGTATATGTCACGCTTTAGGAAGTTTTTTGTTTTATTTTTAATTAAATTAAATTAATCAATTAATTAAGTTTTGGCTGTGTTGGGTCTTTGTTGCTGCACGTGGGCTTTTTCTAGTTGCGTCGAGTGGGGGCTACTCTTCGTTGCGATGCGCAGGCTTCTCATTGCAGTGGCTTCTCTTGTTGCGGAGCACGGGCTCTAGGTGCGTGGGCGTCAGTAGCTGTGGCACACGGGCTCAGTAGTTGTGGCTCGCGGGCTCTAGAGCTCAGCCTCAGTAGTCATGGCGCACGGGCTTAGCTGCTCCGCGGCATGGGGGGATCTTCCCGGACCAGGGCTCAAACCCGCGTCTCCTGCGTTGGCAGGCGGATTCTTAACCACTGAGCCACCAGGAAGTCCCAAGAAGTTTTAAACTACGTATTTTTAAGTGTCCTGTTTCTGCCAAACATTAAAAGACCTTCAGCTGTCACTAGTGTTACCCAACTTACTCTATTAGATGAACAAATACTTCAATTAACCTGAACCAAATTAATTTAGAAAGTCTAATTTTAAGTATCTTCTGCAGTTCGTGTCTGTGAAAAAGAGGTCACGAGACAAACGTGGAGACTGTTTTCCTTAAACTTCACAGAGCACAGCTGTTCTGCAAACGCTTTGCAGGTGGGCCAGAGTCATTTCAAGAAACAATTCAAAGGGAATAATTTTATTTCTACGTCTTGCATGAGAAGCAGCAGTTTGGCACCAAAGGAAAACAGTCTTCTGTGTGCTCTCTCCCCATAACCTGTTGCTACCTACACGTCAGCTAGTGAACAAACTGGACACTGGCCCGGTGGCCACACTCCCAGGCAGGAGTTCAGAGTCAGCCAAACAAACACAGGTGTGACACGTGACAGTTTTTTCCATTTATATGACTACCCAAAGTCCAAATTCCTTTTTTTAAAGGGTCCTGGAGTAACAACAGGCGACTGACTAAATCAGCTATCATCCAGCCAAATACGGAAGACTACATAGCCATAAAATAATTCTGACAGGTCTACAAAGACAGATGGGGAAAATGTGCAAAAATTAAGTAAAAAAGGCAAGATGCAAAATAAATAAATAAAGGCAGATGCAGAATAAAATGTATAATATAATCTTATTTTGATTAAATAAAATTAAGATTTGTATGTCAGTATACGATGCAAAACATTTGGGAAAACTGTTAACAGTGGTTATCTCTGGTGTTTTAGGAGGCATTCACATCTGGATATGATTTAAAATTCTCCCAGCAAACATGGTATACTTTTTATATTAGAAACAAAATTGTTTTCCTGATTACAAAACAAAAAAAACCCAATCTGTAAACTATACTTCTGCTGGGAAACTAGACCCATCCGTGAATGACTAAATATATATATGTATTTAATGATTATAGATATATATACATATACATATTCTACACATATACGTACATATAGTAGACCCTTGAACAACGTAGGGGTTAGGGGAAGAGACTTCCCACACAATCGAAAATCCGAATTTTGCTATTTCTGCCTCAAAAATGAAGAAATTGATAAATGACTCACCCAAGGGCAAGAAGCTGAAACAGTTTGGATACTAGCTCTTTTGATTCCACATATTGTAATCTCTAATGGAACACAAAGTCTTCCCCACACTTAGTTAATTTAAATATCTGTAAAATGAAAATACAGGCACTGCATATAACCTGCATATAAGTGGACCTGAGCAGTTTAAACCTCTGTTGTTCAGGGTCAGCTGTATGTATACACACACGTTTGTGTATATGTGTGTGTGCATATATACACACACGTATATATTTTTTAATCAATTAAGTGACAGCACATTCTAGGAACAGAAAAAAATTAACATGTTGAAAAATATGACTATCCTTCATACCAAATATGTATAAAAATCACTGGCAATTAATTATTTGCTTGATGGTTCTGTCTAATAACACTATGGCTCCACAAACATTGAAAACGCTTACAGATGTCCAGAATAGGCAAAGGTATAAAGATAGGAAGTAGATTAGTGGTTGCCTACGGTCAGGGGCAAGAAGAATGGGCAGTGACTGCTAACAGTTGCATGGTTTCTTTCCAGGTGATGAAAATGTTCTGAAATTGATTTGATGATTGCACAACTCTGTGAATATACTAAAAAAACACTGCATTGTATATTTTAAATGGGAAAATTGTATAGCATGTGAATTATGGCTCAGTAAAGTGGTTAAAAGGGACATTTAGAAACAACTGCAACACCAGAACACCAATCTTTTTTTTTTTTTTTTAAATAAATTACCTGAAAGTTGGACACTTGGTAAACAGGTACCAATGAACTACATGATCTGTTATTAAAACCTGATATTGTTACTTCTCCTTTGCCATGACTAACTTCCTTTTTATTTCTGCTGTATATGTTGCTCTTTGGTTTGGGGGACTAAGAACTTCCTTAAAAATAAAATTAGTATAGGTGGCCTGCAGGGCTGCTGCCCATGGTTATGAGCAAAAATGCCATCTGGCCATGAGGGCATATGGGGACTGAGATGTAGGCCAAATTCACTCAGGAAGGGCACTTTAGGGCTCAAACAAAAAGCACCTTCACGGCTTCCCTGGTGGCACAGTGGTTAAGAATCCGCCTGCCAGTGCAGGGGACACAGGTTCAATCCCTGGTCCGGGAAGATCCCACATGCCACGGAGCAACTAAGCCCGTGTGCCACAACTACTGAGCCTGTGCTCTACAACCCGCGAGCCACAACTACTGAGCCCACGCGCCACAACTACTGAAGCCCGCATGCCTAGAGCCCGTGCTCCGCAACAAGAGAAGCCAGCAAAATGAGAAGCCCGTGCACCGCAACAAAGAGTAGCCCCCGCTCGCCGCAACTAGAGAAAGCCCGCATGCAGCAACAAAGACCCAATGCAGCCAAAAATAAATAAATAAATAAACAAATAAATAAATTTAACCAAAAAAAAAAAAAAAAATTTGCATTTAAAAAAAAAAAAAAAAGCACCTTCAATGGGCCTTTAGCTGGGGCGTTGCAACGGCTCAGAGGGGGAGGCCTTTTATTCTAAGTCCTCCCAGCTCTGAGGGGTGCCTTTTTCTAACTCAAAAAGGCACTACAGGCCCTGCATGAAAACAATAGTGTTTGGTAATGGCCCCATCCCATAAATAGGGAGTTGTTATTATTCAAACCACCTATAATGAAAATAGATGTCAAAACAGGGACTCTACGGACTTCCCTGGTGGCGCAGTGGTTAAGAATCCGCCTGCCAATGCAAGGGACATGGGTTCAAGCCCTAGTCCGGGAAGATTCCCACATGCTGTGGAGCAACTAAGCCCATGTGCCATAGCTACTGAGCTTGCGCTCTAGAGCCCGTGCGCCACAACTACTGAGCCTGTGCTCTAGAGCCCACGAGCCACAACTACTGAGTCTGCATGCCACAGCTACTGAAGCCCACACGCCTAGACCCTGTGTTCCACAACAAGAGAAGCCACTGCAATGAGAAGCTCGTGCACCACAGCAAAGAGTAGCCCCCGCTCACTGTAAGTGAAGAAAGCCTTGGTGCGGCAGCAAAGACCCAACACAGTCAAAAATAAATAAATAAATAAATAAATTTACAAAATAAAAAAAACACCTCAATTTAAAAAAAAAAAAAACAGGGACTCTAACATCTTGTAAGACCCCTAACTTATCAAAGAATCAAGTATGTGCAATGAACTCTTTCTAAGGCAAGAAAGAACACATCTTAGAAAGAGCTTCAAAAGAAAGGTTTTCTAGTTGATCCCTCATAAATAAAATCTGGGCAGACTTTTCTGATTACGTGCCTAGCTAAATTTGCTCTTACAGATAGCAAATGCTCTCAAGAAGCTCATATGCAGAGATGGTTAATTGAGAAATATTAACGACTCACACAAAAGAACATTAGCCCATAAAATTTACATAAATATGCATATCAGCTGAAAGTAAATGCATTACAAATATGAGTGCAATACAGTGAAAGCAGTGAAGGAGCCGGGGGAACAGTAGGTCAATGGAGCACAGATGCCGTAGTGAGCTCCCAGGAGTAGGATGAAGGCTGAGACAGTGTCAGTCGTAGTAACAGTCAGGATATCACCAGGCTCAGGCTCAATGAGGGAATGCAAGGTGACAGCACAATCTGGACTGTCTCATACTAATTCCTGCAAGTCTCTCAACTATGTACAAGCAAACAAATATTTAAGAAATACGAGACAATACATCAGTGGATACAGTGCTTTTTGATTGATTAAATGCACTCACATCAGAGCAGCACATTACACTATACCACTGTGGTACAGTTGGCAAGTTCTAGACTCCTAAAATTATTTTGTTAAGTCAATTGCAAGGGGAAAAAAAAAGATGAAGGTGAAATCTGCTTCATCTTAAACCTACTTGACTTAAAAGATACATCATACAAATGCAAGGTGAGGACCTCATTTGGAACCTGATTCAAACAAACTATTAAAAAGTACATATGACATTTATAAGACAACTGGAAAATCTGAACACTGGTTATTTGATATCAAGGAATTATCATGAACTTCTTAGGTATGAAAATGGTATTGGGTTATGCTAAAAAAAAGACATCATATACTAGAGATATGCACTGAATTACTTATGGGTGAAGTGATGTGATGTATAGAATTTCCTTCAAAATAATACGGGAAGGGGGAAGTGGATGGGAGCATACGTGAAACAAGGTTAGGCATGAGCTGAATGACTGTTGAAGCTGTGTGATGAGTACAGGGGGTTTCAACGTACTATTCTGCCTATTTTTGTCTATGTTTGAAATTCTCTATAATAAAAGTTTTTTTAAAATTCCATGCGAAGCTATAAATCATAATAGTTACACTAAATTCTACAGCCAGAGTAAGATAAAATATTAGAAAGAAAATTAGTCTGGGTACGTTATTGCTCTAGGATATTGATTTTTTTAAGTCTACCTGACATTTTCTTTAAAGCATTAAACATAGACATGACTAAGCCCACTTCTTGGAATTGATCCTAAGGAAGCAATTAAGGATGAACAAGAAAGGATGGTCACAACGATGCAGTTCATAATATAGAGAAGTCAGATTAAAGAAACTGTGGCACAATGAAATGTTATTCCCCTATTTAGAAAGATATTATAGAAAAGTTATCTATTGCTACAAAAATTCTTATCAACTGGGAGGGGAAAACATGTTAAAATAGTGTATTTAGTAGAGTCTCACTTTGTTACTTAAGAAAAAAACATGGAAAAGGACGTTTAGTAAAGTGAATAATCATCTTTTAGCAAGCAGTGTTACGGGTTTTTCCCTAGCTTCTTTTTGTAAATCATTTACGAATCCTCTATCACAACTATGGCTTGTTTTTGCCATTTCAAAAATCATAGAAATGTCATCATAAACTGATTAAATGATAAAAGGCACTCCAGCAGCACTGGCCTTACTACACACACACACACCCACACAGACTTTCAGAGTCCCATGCTTGAAATCCAGAACTAAAACCAAGAACTGACAATTCTGAGAGAAGCTGCTTGGGCAGGAAACAATCATCTGAAAACTCAGTTCTCTTAGAAGAGAAGCAAGGTCTCCTGGCCCACACCTGTTACGAGCAAACACTGTCAGTGGCTTTGACTCTGGGAATCCAGAACTAAAACCAAGAACTGACAATTCTGAGAGAAGCTGCTTGGGCAGGAAACAATCATCTGAAAACTCAGTTCTCTTAGAAGAGAAGCAAGGTCTCCTGGCCCACACCTGTTACGAGCAAACACTGTCAGTGGCTTTGACTCTGGGTCTCTACAAGTTGTAAAAAAGCAAACGGTCTAATGGCAAACACATGCTCTATCCAGGTTAAGGTGCCACAGATCTATGAAAGCCTGGAGACACACCCAGACCCTGCTTTGGGGCTGAGGTGAGAAAAGGGCTTCTTGAACAGGCTCCTTCCCACAAAGAAGTTACATCTTACCCACTCAATCCCTGGGAGAGAAGGTCAAAGAGCATCTCTGGTTGGAATCCTAATGCTTCGCTCTGAAGTGGGCAGGTCACTCACTACTTATGTTACCCAAGACAGCATCTAAGAATCTTACCTCATAATCTTTCCTTGGAAGGATCTCATCCTCCTCCTCTTGTGTTTCTCCAAGGATGGTCTAGAAAAACAGATGCAGAGAAGGAAGATCTTTTTAATGGTTTTAAAAGTGGAAAGAGGCAGAAGTATTTACTGAAACCAGCTACTAGTTTCTAAATCATCTGGAGTCATTATCATCAAATGGGAACAAGACCTAAAAAAAAAAAAAACCTTTTGGGATGGGGGTGATGTGGTGGGGATCTACAGTCATCAGCTGAGCGCTTCATTCCTACTTATACATTCTCCAAATAACCTCTCATCTTCAGGACACTTCAAAGATGTCACTTGCCAGTTTAAGGAGGAAAGAGTTCAGGTTCCGTCTGATAGCATGCCGAGTCTGAAATCAGGAGGGACTTGTCAACTCTGGGGACACAACAACTCAAGTTTTCCCAGGGTGCTTTGCAGAGGGAAGCTGGATTATCAGTGACCCAGAAAGGGTGAGGGATAGAGTGAGAAAGGGCTGGAAAAACTAAGCCAGCTGCATGATATGCACAAAGTCCAGCGAGGGGGCTCACTCCGAAAACGCTCGTTTCATTCAAAACTCCTTTCAGATGGAAATAAAAAAAATAAGGATGGGATTAACTGTAGCTGGCCTGGGTTCTCCCTCAGATTCCAGGGAGAGGGTTCAGAGAAATGACCCCAGACTTGGGCACGTGAAGCCGGGCAGATGCTTCGAGAGCCCAGGCTGCGGTCCCCAGGCCCCACCCGCTGCCACCTGCGGGCCCAGCTCGCCCCGGCCCCACCCCCGGCAACGCCTCTCGCTGTCCCTTAGCAACCGCCCCTTCCCCAGCCCAGCTCCACCCGCTTCTTACCAGCTCCTCGGGGGTGCGGGTCTCACGCTCACCACAGCAGCAGCACCACCTGCAGCAGCAGCACAGGGACCCCCTGCACCCCGCCATCTTCCTCCTTTACTGCCACTCTGGACCCCCTCCGCCAACCCCCTCCCACCCGGGATCCGCGCCTCACGTGACTGGCCTCGGGAGTGTCACGTGGCCCTCTCGAGCTTGGGAAGAAGACGGGGAGTGGCTGCGGACGGGTGAGGCGAGGGCTCGCGTCACATGACGGTAGAGCGACGCCTTCCAACGAGACTTCTGGGCGCCGCCATGTTGGGGGCGGGGCTTCCGGGCGCCCGCAAGGGTGGTTTCCGCCCTCTGGCCCCGCCTTCCTAAGCAACCTGACACCGGCGCCGCGCCCCCACCGGAGCCGCGCCCCCTCTGCTCGCGCCTCCTTATGGGCCACGCAGCTGCGACGGGCGCGCGCTTTGAGTCATCAGCGATCAGAGGGTGAGTGGCAGCGAGGCTTGTGGTCGCCGGGGAGGGAGACCAGGGCCTTGGGGGCCTTGGGGGCCACCCACCCGGGGGCGGGCTCTGGACGGAGGGCGGGGAGCGGTGGCGGTCTGTCGGCCCGCCCCCTCTGCGCACATGCCCTCGGTGGGACTAGAGTAGCCCCCCCTGGCTGCCACCCCCGCGATCCTCAACCCTGAAGCGGAGACTCACTTTCGGCCCCCGGCCTGGACTGAAGGACCGCAGGGCTGAGGCGGTCCTGAGCTGGAGGTGGACTTGGGCCTTCGCTTCCGCCCCCGCCCGTGACCTAGTGACCCGGTGACTAGATTCGCGGCCCTCGAGCCCCCCGCGCCAGAGGCATCTCTCTGGCTCCCTGCCGAGCACCTGGAGAAGAGCCGTGGGCCGCTGGCACTGCTGTCCCCGACGCCCACTGCATCGGGCGGCTCACAGGTGCCCACCGGGACCCCTCTGGGAGTGGTGGGCTCCGTATTCCCCCACTGCTCGGTGCCTGGCACCGATTAAGTGCTCATCAAATGGCAGAGGGTTGCTTTGAGGACGGGGTGACAGCGCCTGGCCCGTCGGCGCTCAGTGAGTGCTGGCTGTTACCGGGTGCCAGCACGGGGATACCATAGGCAGAATACCCAGCCCTGGTCTCAAGGGAGCTGGGAAGAGGGAGGGGAGACAAATATGTGAACCCACAGTTGCAACCCAGGGTGCTATGGGATCCTAGCTTAAAATGGGTTAAGTGGTAGCACGTGAAAAATGTTGGAAGAAGGCTAGTGCCTGGCACATACTAGGAATGCAGTAAGTCTTAATGAACAAATGAAAGAGCAGATAGTTTGTGGGTGGTTCAGCCTCCTCTCCCCTCTTGGTTTTGTTCCAGCAGACAATTAATGAGGCACTCTCTGGAATTCGGAAGAAAGACCAGACTAGGCTGATCTTGACACTCTCCCCTTTCTTACTCCTGACGTTCATCCCCACAGAGAAACTGGAATTTTAGGTCAGAATCAAAATGGGCATCCCTGGGGGTGGTCTGGTCTCAACTGCTTGACGTTGGGTGTACCAGGGTGTGTTACGTGCACTTGTGTGTGTTTTAGGGGAGAGGAGCATTGGATCTCATCAGTTTCTCAAGCGTCTAGGACCCCCAAAATGGTTAAGAACACGGGCTTAGCCGTGGACATTCCCTGAAAGACGTGAACTTGGCCTCGTTGCTCCTCTAATGCTCCAGGTCACCACACCCTGGATTTTCACGACTGTGTGTTTGCATCTTGCTGTGCAAGAGTAGTGTTTTGTTTTAGTTTTTGTCTTATTTTCCCCACCAAACTGCCCAACGGTGCTGTGCCCTCTTGTCGGCCAGCCTGTGGTTGCCATGGTTCAGGGTTTCAACTGTGGTGGCTTTGCAGTTGCCGTAATCACTTGAACTGACTTCACTGGTGTGTGTAAGGAGAACAGCCTGGAAGGCAGGCACAGACTGTTCAACCTTTGTTCTGAGTTGGACATAAATTCATGCCCATATTGAATTTGGGTCTGGCTATTTTTGGAACCCAGCCAATGTCAAGTTCTAACCCATGACATGGTCTTTTCAGAGAAGCACAAACTCGGGAGAAATCAGGCTGCTTTGTCAAGCCCTCACCCCTTCCAGCCTGCATGCATACAAACTGTTCCAAGTAACAGGAGATGTTTCCATGGCTGAGCCGTGCTTTCCTTGGCATGTGATCCAGTCACCCTGAACATCTGTCGGCCTCATCACACCCGAACCCTTCAGTCTGCAGTCCCACGTCCCCCTCCTTCCATCCGCCTTCGGCCGCTAGAGCCTCAGCCCTCCCTCTCGCCCCGGGAAGCCTTGCCCCCGCCCCTTCGCGCCGGCCCCAGCTACTGCTCTCAGCTCTTCCTTTGTCACGGCTCCGCCCAGTCGGACACACCCGCTGGGGAAGGTTCCTCCATTTCTTCCCCAGTGGTCTGGGGTCTGAGTTTACACTGGCAGAGATGGACCGTCCAAAACCCAAGGTCCTCCCGGCGGGGCACTGCTGCCCCTCCCTGGGAATGCGGGCCTGGGAGGCCGGCAGCGCGAGGCTCTCAGTGCCACCCTCCATCAGGTAGCGGTCACGGAGGATCCACGGGCTGCAGGAGCATGTTTCTGTGCTGGGTGGGGGCTGTCATATGCGGAATCAGGCAGCAGCGGAGGGCAAAGCTTGGAGCGAGGCAGCGCAGACAGTCGTAACTGGCGTGTGGAGCCACCGGGTGGGCGCGTTGTCACCTGTACCCTCACCGGCCTTCCTCCTGCGTGGAAATGCAGCATCTCTCGCTTGACCCTGCCTTGCTGGGGCTCGGCTGCCTGCCTGCCGTCTCACGCCCCCTGCCTCACCCCGTGCAGCAGGAGCTCGGCCATGGTGAACGAACCCAGAGGGCATGGCGGCCCCAGCCCCCGCTGGGAGGGCAGCAGCAGTGGCAGCGAGAGCTCCAAGGATAGTTCAAGGTGTTCCACACCGGTGCTGGACCCGGAACGACACGAGAGGCTCAGGGAGAAGATGAAGCGGAGGATGGAATCTGGTGACAAGTGGTTCTCCCTAGAATTTTTCCCTCCTCGAACTGCTGAGGGAGCTGTCAATCTCATCTCAAGGTGAGTCAACGCAAGATGAGGAGTAGGGCCAGACTGGGGGATGGGGGCAGGGGGAAAAGATGAGCTGTCCGCCCTGAGGCTGGGCTGCACTTTGACCCAGCAGGAAAAGGCAGCCACAGGGGCTGGAAAAAAGCAAAGCCAGGGTAGATCCTTTGATACGCAGCTTCTGTTGTCTGTAAAAGCCCCTCCAAGCACCTGGAATGTGTAGACACACTCTTCCATGTGCTAAAAATGTTGATTCTCTCAGACGAAATTCTTTGGCGGAACTTGGGGCTGGATCGTGAGGAGAGTTTAGGAAGTTACAAAACGGCGGCTTGGCTGAAAAACATTTTCAGCAAGTTAGGAATTTGGATTATGCATCTTGAGATCTAGAAATGCCAACTGGATCATGTTAGCACTTGATGAATCGCAGTTCCTTTTTTAAAGTTTATGCTTTTTATCACTTACACTTCTTATGTGTCACTCCCAAGGTTGTGACGTTTGAAGGCACAAAGATGTTTCAATGCACCACGTTATAGCTTGTAACACAGCGCATGTGCGCACATATAGCTCTTGATTCTAGTTATGGAAATGTGGCCGTGCTCTGCAGGACTCTTGGCTGCTGCGCCGGAACTGGGGGGCGGCAGGAAAGAAACTTGTGTCTGCTGACCCTCTTTGTCCCTAGAATGAGGCCCTGCTTGCCACTCTGAGGGTTCCCCGAACCCTTGACCATTGAAATGTCTTAACTCACCGGAGACAATTAATGTGCAAAGCACTTCGAAAAGTCCAGAGGGCTGCTCTCACACAGACTGGTTTCATCGTCATTATATATTATCTCCACAGTAAGAGTAATCGTAATGATAGCACATTGAGTGCGTGTTTGCCGTGTACCCAGCGCTGTTTTAAGAGCTGTGGAGCCATCTGTCGTGATATCCTCAGAGTATTATTATGAAGTAGGCACTGTCCTCTGCCACATTATAGAAATCAGGAAACTGAGGCTCAGAGAGATCAAGTCATTCTCCCAAGATCACACAGCTAGTGAGTAGCAAAGCCAGGATATGAATGCAGGTCGGTCTGATTCCAGCCTGCACGTGATGCTTCTCTAACTCCCAGACCCCATGGGAAGGTGGTGAAGGGCGGTGTACCCCCAGGAGCCCCGCTTCAGAGAGGAATTCCCTACAGGTTTGACCGGATGGGGGCAGGTGGTCCCCTCTTCATAGATGTGACCTGGCATCCAGCAGGGGACCCTGGCTCAGACAAGGAGACTTCGTCCATGGTGATCGCCAGCACCGCCGTGAACTACTGTGGCCTGGAGACCATCCTGCACATGACCTGCTGCCATCAGAGCCGGGAAGAGATCACGGGCCACCTGCACAAGGCCAAGCGTCTGGGCCTGAAGAACATCCTGGCGCTGAGAGGAGGTGTGGAGCCAGCACTCTGCTCTCTGGGTTCTTGCTTTCCTGAAGACTTCTGTCCCTGGAACGGTCCTTTCCTTTTCTCCAGGTCCCACACTGAGTACACTCAGGGTACCGTCCCTGCCAGTAGCATCAATAGGCAGTGTGGGTCAGGAGGACCATGGGCAACACACAGATGGAGCCACTTGTTGACCTCTTGACCTCGCAGTAGGAGTTCAGTTGGGCCTGCGGCCGGTGCCTGATAACCCTCTGTCCAGATGTACACAATCAATTAATCAATTAATCAATCCCTGGCTGCACCTGGCTTTTGGCCCAGTCGAAGAGTTCAGCTCTGGCATGTGTCCTAGGAGTGAGAATAGCTGGTTATGCCTCTGGCACGCACTGTCACTGGGCCACACAAGTGTGGGAAGTGGGAGCCTGATGGGTGGGCACTTGTGGCCTCATGCTCCCCACCCCAGAGACTGCCTCTCACTTGAGATGAGTGGGAGATTCTCCCGGGAGGCGAGGGTTCCAAGGGGGTGGGCGAACGAGCAGTGGGCTTGGGTGAGGGTGCGTGGACACACCCAGGTGTGAGTAGGGAAGGGATCGCCAATGCTCCAGGCTGAACGCAGAGCTGCAGCTGCTCCCTGTCTGCTGCTGCCAGCACAGGGCCCTCGGAGTCGGTGCTCAGTGACTGTTTGATGGGTTGGCTGCTGTCTTCCCTCCCGCTGTTTACCAAGTGCTACGCTAGAAAGCGGAGACACCAACTTGAGTAATATGAAGGCTCTGCCTTCGAGGTGCTCATGGTCCTGGGTGTGGGGGGAGAAGGAACAGAGAGGCTACCTGGAGGTTGGGTGAGACCCAGCTCTGTGACCTCCAACCCTGCAGACCCCGTAGGTGACCAGTGGGAAGAGGAGGAAGGAGGCTTCAGCTATGCCGTAGACTTGGTGAAGCACATCCGAAGCGAGTTTGGTGACTACTTCGATGTCTGTGTGGCAGGTGAGAGGCTGGGGTATCCCAGTGGGTGGGGCCGGAGAGGGGAAGGAAGGAGAGGCACAGAGAGCCTCCTCGGGGATCAGGTCAGGACCCGCTAGCTCAGCCCACCGCCGGCCTGCCCGCGCCGGGTGAGGGAGGTGCAGGGGTGAATCAAACAGCGTCTGCCCTCTCATCATTCTGTCATCCGCTGTCCACCCAGGCGTGCCACCACCCCTTAAGTTTTCGTTCCTCTGCCTTTTCTTTTTATTATTTATTTATTTTTCTTTTCTTTCTTATTTTAGGCTGCGTCCGGTCTTCGTTGCGGCACGCGGGCTCTTCATTGTGGTGTGCGGGCTTCTCTCTAGCAGTGGCTTGCGGGTTTTCTCTCTCTAGTTGTGGCGCACAGGCTCCAGGGCGCGTGGGCTCTGTAGTTGTGGCGCGTGGGCTCTGTAGTTTGCGGCACGCGGGCTCTAGTTGAGGCGTGCGAGCTCAGTAGTTGCGGCGCGTGGGCTTAGTTGCCCCGCGGCATGTGGGATCTTAGGCATTGCAAGGCACCCGGATTCTTTACCACTGGACCACCAGGGAAGTCCCTTCCTCTGCCTTTTCTTGCTCTTAGCCTGCTTCCCAGCCCTATTCTTCTTTAAACAAAAGAGGTATATTTATTAAGGTTCCGGGGGCAGGGAATCTCAGAACAAGGTCAGGAAATGGCATCAGACCTCATTAAGCGCTGGAACCAGGAGGCAGGCAGAATCCAAGGCCCTCCCTCATTCTCTCTGCCCCACCGCTGCTTCATGCTTCATCCAGTAGACCTGATATGTACGCTTTTTCTGTCTCTGATATGTACGGTACACATGTGACCTGCCGCCTGCTCCTGACTCGCCCAGACTGATTGACAGGTGTCAGCATCAGTTCCAAATCCTCAGGAGAGAGAACTGCATCGGCTCAACTCTAGTTTCTTTAGCTACAGCCGGGAGGCAAGGTTCACCTGCTAGAAACAGATGGCGTGGCCTTCCCTTTTGCCCCGACTCATGGGGTCTGGGCCTTCAGCTTCTCAAACGGGGGCTTGGGTGTGGTGAGGCAGTGTGTGCCAGGGACACAGGAAGTCCGGGGATTAATTTGACGCATCACCTTGGCATGACAATTTTTCTCAAATATTTTGGGGAAAATCATATCATTCTTATTAAAATAAACATGGCTACATTGTGGAGCAGCAAATCAAAGTGATCTGGATTTAAAAATACAAGCCACGTGGCCTCAAGGAAATTACTTGTTGTGGGGACTTCGGGCTGCGTCCCCAGGCCCCCACGTACATGTCTGCTGTTCTTTGTGTTGAGAAGAGGGTGTTGAGGTGGATGAGTCTAGGAGGCCCCGATGAGGAGGTAGGAATTCAAGTGTCGTTGGTCGTGCGGCCACGAGACAGTCGGTTGATTGGGGAATGTGCCCACGTGTGGTGGGCATTGGACGGTCACGAGGGGAAACCAGCAGAGCTGTGAGCGTACAGTTGCTGAACGGTTTGGTGCTTTGCTTATGGTAAAGTGGATGAAAAAGAGGACCGGTGGATTACAAGGCACCCAGCTGGCCACGACAGAACAAGAATATAGTAAAACTGAGCAAAATCTAGATGTAAGCAATTGCTGGATTTGTTGGGTGCTGTTGAGGTTTTATAGAGTTTCAGCTATTAAAACCTCTGTTTCTGAAATTTCTGCTGGAAAAATAGCCTTGTTATTGAACGTATAAAGCGCTAGTGTTTAATCCTCCCACGCCCATCCCCGAAACAGTAGTTCTTATATCCATCTTTGATGACTCAGGGTTTCTTAAGAACGAAACTGCCTTATCACAGCAAAGCAGCCTGGCTACCCAACAGGGTGGGTTCAGGTTTGCCCCTTCCTGGCTCGGGGTCCTGCCCTGGCCTCGGGCCGAGGAAGCCGGCACTCTGCTTGTAGTTCATTAAGGCCTGTGGTCTTTCCTGTGCAGGCCGAGCCACTAGTAAGTTCAGTCGGTTAGGGAAGAGAGCGCGCTGTTCCCGGAGCTAGTCAGGAACCTAGGGGACGTCTGGCCCCACCTCCCAGGCATCCCCGGAATCCCATCTTCTTCGGCCTCCCCGGCACAGGGTCATCGCCCTGCCGCATCGTTCTCACACACTGGGAGTTCATTCCTTTGTGGGGTTGCTCGTTCCATTGTCAGGCAGCTCTCTGAAACTGATCCTAGTTCTGCCATCAGAAGCAGCACAGAATATGATGAATGAGGAACTCGACTAAGGTGACTCCTTTTTCCCAGTGACAGACTTGTGGGCGTCTAGAAATAGTTACCATATTTTCTGCATTCTTTTCTTCGAGCACAACATCTCTACTCTCTTCACTTATTCCTTGTGTAACGTGGTTTCTGACTTTGCACTGTCTGGGACCCCGGAGTTATTTTAATATGAAATTACAAGCACTGTTTTAATCCAGTACCTAGAGTCAAGCCCATTACCCCAAGGCTGCCCGGCCAGTGTGAATGTAGCATTTCCTCTCTTCTGTGGCCACAAAGTGCAGGCCGGATTGGCCTGGCTGATTGCAGGACAGTGTGGGTGTTTGGGGGCAATCCACCCCCACTCTTGGGAGGGTGGCTGTAAGGCAGCGTTCACCGAGGGTCACCTCCAGGGTGAGGGGCACATCAGATGAGCCCAGCCGTCACCGCTTCAGCCTGTCCGTGCTGTGGGGTTGGAAGGTATGGATCCGGAGCTCTCCGTTCCCAGCTCTCTGGTTGCTTCATCACTCACCTTGAGCAGGTGGAGCCAGTCTCTCCCTTCTGTCATCCCTATTGGCAGGTTACCCCAAAGGCCACCCCGACTCAGAGAGCTTTGAGGCTGACCTGAAGCACCTGAAGGAGAAGGTGGCAGCGGGAGCCGACTTCATCATCACCCAGCTTTTCTTTGAGGCCAACACTTTCTTCCGCTTTGTTAAGGCTTGCTCCGAGATAGGCATTACTTGCCCCATCCTCCCCGGAATCTTCCCTATTCAGGTGAGGGTCCCCAGAGGGCTCATGGACTCCTGCCACCCCCGGCCTAGCACAGGCCAGGGCCTTGGTTCAGGCCAAAGTGAACCTGAAGTGCCGAGTTCAGGCCAAAGTTCTTCTTTGATGCTCATTAGGTTTTCGTCAGACAGGTGCTCAGTCCTTGCAAAATGTTGTCTTGCCACCCTCTTTTGATTACCTCTTATGTCTCCCCAAAATAGCAACAGTAACTGTTGGAGGGGCTTATTGATAAGTGTCACTAAAAGGGATTATTACTCTCATTATAAATTTGGGTTAAATCAGTGTTTCCCAGACTTGGCTGTCACCAGAATCATTTAATAAGCTCTTTTAAAACATGGATTTCCAGATCCCATGCCTAGAAGTTCTGATTTAATAGATCTGAGGTGGGACCTGGGAATTTGTACATTTCTGAAGTTTGGCAGGCGATTCTGGTGATTGGTCAGGCTTGGGAACCACTGGCTTAGATGACCACCCTTTATCAATAGATACATCTAGGGGCCAAAGGGCCGGCTCAGACCAATGGCAACAATGCTGTGGGCAGCTGCTGTACCCTGCAGAGTACAAAAAGTGCTGGTACAATACGGTCTGACTTTCCTGGGTCAGTCTGTGTCACACTGCAGAGCCAGGAGGCCTGGTGGGGGGATAAGTATTTGGGGTGAGAGACGGGCAGGGAGATGGGACCCGCAGCCCCCTGTGTCTTGGGCAGGGCTACCACTCCCTCCGGCAGCTTGTAAAGCTGTCCAAGCTGGAGGTGCCGCAGCAGATCAAGGACGTGATCGAGCCAATCAAAGACAACGACGCTGCCATCCGCAACTACGGCATCGAGCAGGCGCTGAGCCTGTGCCAGGAGCTTCTGGCAAGCGGCTTGGTGCCGGGCCTGCACTTCTACACCCTCAACCGCGAGATGGCCACCACAGAGGTGCTGAAGCGCCTGGGCATGTGGATCGAGGACCCCAGGTGAGGCCAGTGGCCCCGAATTCAGGCCCTGGAGCCACAGAGGAGAGTCGGGTGGGCAGGGAGATCAGAGAGAAGTCACAGAATGCGTGCGCCCTAGCTGGCAGTGCTGGCTGCCACGGGGGCACAGAGGGATGTCTGTGCCGTGGCTAGTGGCACCCTTAGGGCTCCAGTCTCAGCGGGAATGCCATCCGGCTTGACGTTTACGAGTCAAGATGGAAAAACCCAGGTTCAGTGGTGCCCCCTTCCCTCTGGCCAAGCCCCGACCCTTTCTGTCTCCGTTCTCACCCAGACGTCCCCTGCCCTGGGCCATCAGTGCCCACCCCAAGCGCCGGGAGGAAGATGTCCGTCCCATCTTCTGGGCCTCCAGACCAAAGAGTTACATTTACCGCACCCAGGAGTGGGATGAGTTCCCCAATGGCCGCTGGTGAGCCACTGCAAATGAACTGTTTCCTGGGAGGAGGGAGACCCATCGTGGTGGAGCCCTCGGGACAGGATTCACAGGAATGCCTCCCACACCCCACCCCGGGGCAGGTGGATGCTCCTGTCTGGAGCCCAAGGTCAGGGGTGTGCCTTGACCTCCGGGCACCTCCTCCGCCAGGGGCAACTCCTCCTCTCCAGCCTTTGGGGAGCTGAAGGACTACTACCTCTTCTACCTGAAGAGCAAGTCCCCAAAGGAAGAGCTGCTGAAGATGTGGGGGGAGGAGCTGACCAGTGAAGAAAGTGTCTTTGAAGTCTTTGCCCGCTACCTCTCGGGAGAGCCCAACCAGAACGGCTATAAGGTGAGTGCTGCTGGGATGGGATCCCTGGGTCCCTCCCCTCGCCCCATTGGCCAGACGCGGGCGTGACTGCCCCACCCTGAGCCTCATCGCTGTGCCTGGAGGTGGCACCTCAGCAAAGGGAGAAGGTGAGTTGGGGGGTCCCCACGTGGGGTGCCGGGAAGGGGCTTACGGAAGCAGAGACAGGCTGGGCCTCTGATGGGGACCGTGACCGGGAGGGACCCAGCCCGGCTTACCCTCCCCAGGTGACTTGCCTGCCCTGGAACGATGAGCCCCTGGCGGCCGAGACCAGCCTGATGAAGGAGGAGCTGCTGCGAGTGAACCGGCGGGGCATCCTCACCATCAACTCCCAGCCCAGCATCAACGGGAAGCCGTCCTCCGACCCCGTCGTGGGCTGGGGCCCCGGCGGGGGCTATGTCTTCCAGAAGGTGTGGCAGGGACGCACGGGGCTACCCCCGCTTGACCTGCCTGCAGGGGTTCCCCGGGGCTGGGGACAGAGGCCTTCGTCTCGGGGGCTGTTTGTTCTGAGCGGCCGGGGATCCGAGTGGATGCGAGCTCAGGCTCGGAGTCGGACAGACCTGGGTAGGCTGGTCACTTGACCACTCTGGGCCTCAGCTTTCCCGTCTGTGAAATGGGGATATGTCACGTCGTGTTCTGGGGATGAAGCATGGCAAAGCACGTAAAGTGCTTAGCACGTGGGAAGCATCCCCTAACTGGGAGCTATTACTACTGTTCCTTGTGGACCCCTTTCTCCTGGGGCTGCTGGAGTTAAAATTACATTCTAAGCTAAAGCCTGAGGGCTCTGGGAAGTGAATTTAAATAAGCCCAGCTTAATCCCTGGTGGCCAGGTGGTGCTGGAGAAGCCCTCCACCCAGCAGATAGGGGGATGGGGTGTGTCAGGCTTCTCTTGCCTTACTTGCCAAACTGGGCCCCCTGTACAGCTTCTGGAGCGACTTCTCCATGGAACCTTCCCCAACTGGACGAAGGGTTGGCAGACGTCCCTCAGACCTGTCCAGACCGAGAAACCTCACGTAGCTGCTCCCCTCCATTTGCTTATGGGTTCACCTCCCAACCAGTGGCCACCGCTAGTCCCGACGCCTTAAGTGTTCTGCTACAAGTGTCCTCGTGGATGCCTCCCTGGGACGGTCAGGAGGGCAGGCGTCTGGTGTTTCAGAGCACATGGCCCACTCAGCAGCGCCCCGCGAAGGCATCCAGCAAGGACTGGGGGTTACGTGATGGCACCTGTCTCCCTCCCGCAGGCCTACTTAGAGTTCTTCACTTCCCGAGAGACAGTGGAGGCGCTTTTGCAGGTGCTGAAGAAGTACGAGCTCCGGGTGAATTACCACATCGTGGATGTGAAGGTGGGCCGGCCCTGGGTCAAAGGGCGCTCAGCAGGGCCGGGGTGAGGGCACCACGTTTACTCCACCATTCAGCAGTCATGGAGTGCCCCAGCGGGGCCACGCGTCATGCCAGATGGATATGCAGACAGAGCCAGGTCCCTGCCCTCCGAGAGCTCCCAGCCTAGCGAGGGAGGCCATCAGTGAATAATTATGAATGGGTGTAAGCAGGTGCACTTTATAACAGTAAAGCTCAGCATAGGAAGAAGCTGGGGATCCAAGGGAGGGATGTCCAGCTTGAGGGATCAGGGGAGGTGTTTGGAGAGTTCCTGTGTGGCCTGAATCTTTAAGGATGAGGAGTAAAAGGGCATCCCAGGGAAAGGGCAGAGGGCGTGCAAAGGCATCACTGCCAAATGGGGTCAGAGTGAGGCTGAAGCGTTAAGCCGGAGCCTGGTCCTCAGGGGTCTCAATTGTCCTGCTTGGAATTTGGGTTTTCCCGTATAGGCAAGAGGGAGCCTTGGCGCCATGTCTTATTTTGGGCAGGTCCCAGGGGACAGCTAACAGGGCCAGGGGAGACTAGAGTCAGCAGCCCTGGTGGTCTGCGTAGCAAAGAGAGGCCTGGCCAGGCTAGACACGAGGCTGGACACGAGAGGAAGTGAGAGCACCGCTGGGTGTGTAGGAGGAAGGAGAAGCCCAGGATGACGTCTGGGTTTCAGGCTTGTGGCCCATCACAGAGCTGCAGAGCCGGGGCAGGGGTGGGGCGGTGACGGTGGGAGGAGGGGCAGAGCACACCCCCGGGGAGAGGGCTGGAGCTGTCTGCACCCCAAGTCTGCCCCTACCCACCGCGCCCCCCCTCCCCCCCCCCCCCCCCCGCAGGGTGACAACATCACCAACGCCCCCGAGCTGCAGCCCAACGCCGTCACGTGGGGCATCTTCCCTGGGCGAGAGATCATCCAGCCCACAGTGGTGGACCCGGTCAGCTTCATGTTCTGGAAGGTAAGGGGGGGCCCGGGAGCAGGCCTGCCCTGCCACCTCCAGAGCCTCGGGCGGGCGGACGGGGTGGCTGGAGGCCGCACCGCCAGGGCTGGCAGCGCCCTGACTCTGACGCATGGTGTTTACTTCTGGGCTGGGGAGCGGGGGTGGCACTGGCAGTGGGCCAGGTTCTGTTCTCGGAAACGTCTTGTTGGGCAGCAGCAGAGGCCCTTGGGGTGCTGAGTGTGGAGCCCTGGCCCTAGGGCAGCCCTGTTAACCTGGCCGGCGTGTCTGAGTGGGTGTCTGTGTGTCTGTATGTGGGACCGCGTATGGACCTGTGTCTTTCTGTCTGTGTGTGTGCCCGTGTCTCCGTGTGTGTCTGCGCGTGCGCGCCTGTGCGTGCGTGCAGGACGAGGCCTTCGCCCTGTGGATCGAGCAGTGGGGCAAGCTGTATGAGGAGGAGTCCCCGTCCCGCATGATCATCCAGTACATCCACGACAACTACTTCCTGGTCAACCTGGTGGACAACGAGTTCCCGCTGGACAGCTGCCTGTGGCAGGTGGTGGAAGACACGTTTGAGCTTCTCAACAGGCCCCCCCAGAACAAGAGCGAGACGGAGGCGCCGTGAGCCTGAGCCCTGACACCCTTAGCTTGAGGCCACTGTGTCCCGCCTTCCTCCTCTCCGTCCTGGTTCTCTGGGAGACCCCCGTTCTCCTTCACGTCCCCCCACCCCCTAACACGACAATGGCAGCTAGACTGGTGTGAGGGTTCCAGGCTCTGGCTGGACCGGAGTCCGCCCCACACGGGAGCCAGGTGTTCCCTGCTGGGCTGAGAGTCTGTGCTCCGGTGGGAAGCAGCCCCACCCCCAGAGGAGCACGTGGGCAGAACGCAACCTCCCTGAGAAGGGTTTAGGAGCCAGCCTGGGACTGCCCGTGACCTTGCTCTTGGGGCCTATGGAGGACAAGCAAAGCGAACATGGCAGTGGGCTCTGTGGGATTGCAGAGGAGACATGGCAAGGTCAAGGTGCTGCAGGCTTCCACCTCCAAGGCGCTGGCAGCCAGGCACGACCCGCTCGGGAATGAAGGGGCGGACCACTGCCCTGCCAGGCACTGGCCCCTGGACAGACCTAGGACTGAAACCTTACGGTTTTCGCCTCCTAGCCGAGAGCTCAGCTGTTTCTCCCTTTTCTACGGCGCTGCTTTTTGAAACAGTTGTCTCTGTTCCCGTGGCTCGAGAGAGAAAGTGCCTCTGAAGGGTTAAAGGTGTCTGAACCTTTGTGCGTGGTGGAGCCCTTGGCCTTACCTTTTCTCCCCTGGCTCTGAGGGGTGAAGGGATACCCTACCTGTTACCATCGAGGGTGAAGATGAGGTTGGCCCGAGCAGGACTGACTTCCTCCTGGCTTATTTTCTGGGCAGGACCTCCTCCTGCCCGCTGCTCCCTCCCCTCCGTGCACCCTGTCCTGGAAGCTGTCTGTCTGGCAGTGCTCCCCAGGCCTCAGCCCTCAAGCCGCACTACCCAGGGGCTGTGACTGACGCGTGCACGTAGGCTGGACCCCGTGCCAGTCCCTGCTTGCGGGTCTTCACTGCTCAGGGCAAGGAGAGGGGGCCAGTCATCCACAGGGCAGCCTGACGGCAGAGGAGGCAGGTCAGAGGGGCTGGCTGGGTGGGGCAGGGGGCAGCCTTTAGGAGAGACTGAGAGAAGCAGCTGGGGCTAAGGAGGGCGTTTCATTGTCCTTCAGAGCTCTTGGCCTGAGTGCCTTGTGCCTGAGCCTGTACTCCTCAGGCGGGTGGGGCTCCGATCTGTTTTCCTTTCCAGGGGAACGAGTCACAGCTGCTGCTGGGCCCCCTGCTTCACCCCAAGTCCACCAAGCACAGGGGCTCTGGCAGCTTCCCGCCTGCTTCCCGGCCTCCCACTGCTGCTGGCTCTGCTCCTCAGGCCCCTGGCTGCCAGGCGCTGGTGCCATGTTTCAGAGGCCTGGAATCAGGCAGCAGGAAGCTCTTTGGCTCCCTCCTGTGTACGTGCAGTCAGTGCTGGAAGAACTCCGGGGCCCAGTTCCTTCTGCCCCCGGGGAAGAGGAGGCCCTTCCCTCTGCCCCAGGCCAAACGCACAGGCACGGAAGTGATGGGACCTGTGATCATGGAAGCTGGGCTCTGAGCGCGTACCAGGGAGGGGCGCTCAGCAACCCGAACCCAACACAGGCGCGTGTGAGCAGCAGCTGTGCCACAGGCCGAGCCCTGTCCCCAGACCAGTGACAGGGCAGGACCGTGCTCAGCACGTGGTCACCAGCTGAACGAAGGGCTCTGGAATCCAGGCTGTTTTCTCGAACTGAACTGACCTCTCCCCTGAAAAAGAAGGGGTTCTGGGGGCACCAAGCAGGGAGGGCTGCAGCTCAGGAATGGGCAGGCGTGGCACTGCTAGGAAGGGCCTGCTGGGGGCGGGGCCACCGCCCCCAGTACCTGGGAGTGGACCCAGCCGCCGTCTTGTTGCTGTAATCGCTGAGACACCTGCAGCCGCAGGGCCCACAGTCGCCAGGCCCGCCTCAGGTGCCACTGCCTGAGCTGTGGGGACGGTTGCGAGAGGCCCCGAGCTGGGCCCACCACTGTCCCCGGCCCGGCAGCCCCCAGCCCCTCTGCTGCCTCTCCCTGCCTGCAGCTCTGTGGCACCGGGAGGACGGGGATGTGACGAGGTGTCATCTGAGGTGTGTTAACAATGCAGGTTCCCGCAGCTGTTCCCGAGCTTTCAGGCTTGGTAGGTCCAAAGGCCTGAACTTCCTTTCAGAGACTGCGTTTCCAGGGGTTAGGGCTGGGGACGGGACATGACGGGAGATCAGCGTGAGGGTGGGGAGGGGCCGCCCCACTCACCAGTGTCGGCGCCAGCTTGTCCGTCCCCTGAGCATCTACCCAGCGCTGCCATGCGGCTGCCCAGGCCTGGCCTGCGGGGAACCCCGGAGCCGGCGAAGCAGTGCCTCAGGGCGCCAGTGCTGCAGGTACTTCCTCCTGAGGGGAGGCCCTGGTGTGTGTCCTGACAGCCAAGGGCATCACGACCCCTTCATGGCCAGGAAAGAGGGCAGAGCCACGGGCCTGGAACCTGGGCCGCAGAATCCTGCGGGACGAGCACCGGCCAGAGAGGGCCCAGGTCAGGCAAGCCCCTCAGCCCAGCCCACGCCCTCAGCCCTCCCTCTCCACCCCTACTCTCAGCCCTCCCTCTCCACCCCTACTCTCAGCCCTTCCTCTCCACGTACATGCGCTCTGCTCCCACCCCAGACACCTTTTCTTAGCCTCGCCTTTGCCCTTGAGGTCTTTGGTCTCAGAGCTGTGGTCCCCTTCTGGCCCCATAGGGCGCTGGCCCTGTGCCCAGCAGGCGCATCTGGGCCCCTGCAGCTGGGGTTGGGAGGCAGGGCTCCCAGCTGGGAGGGGAGGCTCTCTGTCACCTGGCAAAGGGGCGTCGGAAGAGGTTAACACATCATTCAGGGGAGTAAGCTCTCCCCCCGGTACTTCTGGAAGCTGAGCCCTAGGAAGAGAGTTAACAAGAAATGGTGTTGAGCCTGTGTCCCTGCTTCCACCACCTCTGCCCACGCCTCCTGCAAAGGCTTGGGCTGCGGCCCCGAAGGGTGGGGCCGGAGAAATTGTAATTGTTTTCTCAAAATTGTGAAATATTCCAGAAGAGGAGATGGGTGGGGAAAACAGTAAATACGTAAGACAGATTCGCCAAGAGTTCAAAGCTGATTTCCGGGCCCGTGAGGGCTGGTGACGGTCTCATCCCTGCACTTCAGACATTGTTCATTCCCCGAGGGAGAGTGTCCTTACTCTGAGTCCGGGACGTTTCCCTCTGCTTCTTCTGTCCACTGGGGCTGTGGTGCTTGGTTGGGCTGGGCAGGCCAGGCCCTGTGGCCTGTGGCCTGCAGCTGCGGGCCTGAGGGAACAAAGAGGAAACCCTGAACCAATGGGCTTGGACATCTAGGGGCCCAAGTGACCTGGCAGGATTCCTTTCCCGACCAGTAACAGGGCCTCCTATTTGTGTGCACACAAGTGGGACGGATTCTCTCGCAAGCCCCGAGGCTCCCAGAGGAGACAGGAAAGGCCCAAGAGTAGTATGGCCATCAGTACACGCCACTGCCTCTTTCCCCATACTCCCACATGGCTCGAGACCCAGGAAGGTGAGTGGACCAAAAATGGCTACCAATCAGAGCTTACCTGTGCCAGGTACACCCTGTGAGGTGGGCATTACTCTCCCCACTCAGCCTCATAAAGTCAAATTACGTGTCTGAGGCCTCACCTCTCGGGAGCGGTCTGACTCCAGGGCCCGAGCCCCCAGCGACTGCGCTGTATGGACACCAGGGGCTCTCTAAGGGAGTCTGTGCCACCATGAGATGGCATAAAACCCGCCCCCGTCGTTAGATGAGGGCTGCCTGGGCGCGCGTGTGCGTGCGGTAGAAAGCGGGGGGCCTGGAATTCAACCCCCTAGTTACCATTTACCATTCCTGACATTTACTTTGTTTCTACAAGTCTCAGTTTTTCCATCAGTAAACGGGATCCCTGCCTGCCTTTGCTGACAGGAATGGAATGGAAGTGTTTATAAACATACTCTGAAAATAAAATTCTCTTGAAACACAGATCTAGAAATAAAATACCCTGAGACCCCAGAATCTGCTGTCACCATAGCCCCACATAGGTAAATATGTGGATTCTGCAAACAACCAAAGCCAGTCCGTTTCAATTCCATTTAAAACAAACCACTTTAATCTTTTTTCTTAGAAACTTTCTAGAGTCTATGACATACTTTGTGGCATCCTGAAACAGGGTTCTTGATGATGCCAGTTCAGCTTGAGGAACACTCTGTGGCCTGCCAGTGACTCTGGGGCTATGTGTCCCGCAATGACATGTCCCTAGACTGCCATGCAGTGTCACTCTTTGTGCCCGGGTTTCCTTGTGGCCTCTTCCCTCGTGCTAGGCCACCCAGCTCTTTGTCACCATTTGCTGGTATCAGAACTAATGCTTCTGGTCTGGAGACGGACTGGCAGTTATCTTTGGGTAGAGAGAGTCATGAAGGAATATATTTTCATTTATATTTTCTGGGTTTTCTGTAATGAGCATGTTTCATTTTCTAATTAAAAAAAAAAAAAAAAAAAGACAAAAAATTGCTACTGACCCCAATTACCTCTCTTGATCCTAGACTGTACCATGACTTATAATGAGTTTAGGTGTCTGTCTCCGTAACAGATGCGACCCAGGGTGCTTCTTTGTAGCAGATCAGCACTGGGCTGGCACTCGGTGCTCAGTAAGTGCTGATGGACCTGTAATGGGCTGTCTGCCCGGCCAGGAGGCTCTTGAGAACCCATAGGGGTGGTGTCCACAAGGCTGCTGGGGTCCTGGAGAAGCATGCAACCACCCTCACCATCGGGGCTGAATCAAGCTGACTCTGAGGCCAGTGGCCCTGAGGTCCTTTTGGACCTCCCACCGGACCTGGCCCGGGCCTCACCTGCCTCCCCAGGGCTGGAGCGCTCATCAGCACCAGGAGGTGCCCTCTGGTGGCCAGCCTAGGCCAGTGCCTGAGGCTGGCTCTGGGCCTGGGGTGGGCGGTGCTGGCCTCCTGGGCCTCGGCCTGTGGTTCCAGCCACACTCTGAGCAGCGTTGTCTGCAACTTGGCCCAGTGGATTCGCAGGAGGCGCCTGGGCCCAGCCTGCTGGAACTGGGTGATGGCAGTTCGCTGGACACGGCCCCCGGTCGCTGAGTGGGCGCAGGCCTCTAGGACCCCGGCGGGGAGGGAGGAGCCCACACCGAGGCCGTCAGGGCCGGGACTCTAGAGCGGGCTGTAGGGAGCCCTCCTCTGCTCCCGCCGGTGCACTGCAGGAGGGGGCCCTCCAGGCAAAGCCCGTGCCTGTGCTCCTCCTCCCCCATCCCTCTTCTGGAGAAATCACCTTCAGATGGGCACAGAGAGCAGCAGACTATCACATGACGGGGGACAGGCATCCTGTACTGGGGACACAGAGAAAGCAGTCCTGCCAACTGCTCCTTCCCTCCCATCCCCCCACGAGCACTGGTTTATATCATCCAGGACCTGGTATGTGTCTGGCCCGAGCTGAGCTGAGAACTTGCACACGTTATTTCTTATCCTGATCCCCGGGGCCACCCTGCAAGGCAGGCCTGTAATCTTCCTTGGACCTTCAAAGTTAGACTTGCCCAAAGAGGGGTGGCATAGCTGGAAAGTGCAGAGCTGGAATTTGACCCCAGGGACCAGGACCTCCTCTCCTCATCACCCCTAGCCCCGTGAGACCTGCCACCAGCCATCAAATACCCTCTACCCTGGCCCCGAACAAGCTCAAGGCCTAAGCTGGAAGCACAGTGCGGGGCTGCCCTCAGGCTATGGGCACCCACCTGGCGCTCAACTTCGGGGCAGCATGGTCTCGGCTGACCCGCTGCAGGCAGGACTTACATGCCCACAGCATCCAGCACAGGGCCTGGCCCTGGGTTCTCTCTCCTGCCTGCTGGCGGGCCTCAGAGCACTGGCTGGGGGCCACTTGCCTTGCCTGCTGGGCCTGGGCCCTCCTCAGCTTGATGTCCACCTGGTGTCCCTGTTCTTGGCTTCTCCAGCAGGAGAAGGAGGCCCGGGCCACGTGCTGCTCCCGAGGCCGGGCTGCAGCTTCTGGGGCTTCACTGGCAAATGTGGCCCCTGGTGCCCATCTCCTCAGGCCATCCTGGAAGGCTGGACCCTTGGCCCGGGCCATCCCTGTGTCTCTCACTACTCCACACCAGGCCTGGAAGTGGCTGCAGAACAGGTGCAGAGAAGGGGCCCAGCCGCCTTCCCAGTCAAAAGTCACATTAATTCAAAATTACACCCGAAAATTCCCCACAAACCATCACTGGTTCTTCACAGTTTTGCATACACAGCCCTGTGCCTTAAGAACGTATGGATGGATGTATAACACGTGAAAGCTCTGGCTTTCTTTTAGGGGCCTTGGCACGCACTCACCCCCGCTCCGGGGGCAGGTGCTGCCCGGGAGGGTGTAGGAACCCGGCAGTCGTGGCTTCAGGTCCCCCTCCACCAAGAGAACATGAACACCCTGCTTGCCCTCACAAGGCCGCTCTGGGGCAGGAGGTCACTGAGGAGAATGTGGTCCCCACTCCCAGATGGACCAAGAAAACATCAGCCACTCTGCGGTGAATGGTTCAGTGCCCCCGTGGGGACACTGTGAACGCGTGTGAGTTTGTACAGAACCAACCCTGGGAGAAGGTGTCATCTGTCCCCTCTGCTTTTAAACATGCACCCATGAACGGTATATGCGTGTCACTAGAACATCTCTATTTCAGATTTCTCTCTCTTTGTGGTGGCTGTTTGAGGAGTTGATTTCCCCATCTTTTTTTTTTTTTTTTGCCTCAAGGCACGCGGGATCTTAGTTCCCTGACCAGGGATCGAACCTGTGCCCCCTGCATTGGAAGCGCAGAGTCTTAACCACTGGACCGCCAGAGAAGTCCCTGATTTCCCCATCTTAACTGTGAGCTCTGAAACCAAAGGGCTGACCTGGCCAGGAGGTGGAGACCTGGGGCTTGTCAGGGCATCGGGTGGGGTTAGGGGCTTGCCATCCCCCATCTCCCGAACAATTCATATAATGGAAGCTTGGTGGTTTTGACTCCAGGCTGGGGTCTCCCTTCATGCCCATGATGCCCAGGTCCCAGGCCTCCAGCCTGGCCTGCCCCTAGAGCTGCAGAGGCCACCCAGCTTCCCATCCCTAGGCTCTCTCCCTGCTTTTCCTGGGGTTGGGGTGACCCTCGCTCTCCCACCCCCAGGCCTGGCCACCTCTGCAGTAGGAGCTGCTCTGGACCAGCCGCCGTGGGTCTCTGACGAGCTGCTGCCTCCTGCCAGCCCCGGAACACGGCCCTGCACAGGCCCTGGAGGCGGGCCCGCACACACCGCTGGTACTTTTCACACCGGAGCTGCTGTCCTGTGGCCAGAGAGACGCTGAAGTGCCCCTAGGCGCTCATTCCAGCCTCAGCCTGGGCCCCAAGGAACCGCGGGCCCCTGCTCTGCCAGCCTTCGCCCTCTACCCAAGTGGGAACCAAGGAGGCCACCTAACTGTCTGGGTTAAAATGCTCCCATTACAGGTGTCCTACTGGTGACCAGGCCAACCAACTCAGAGTTTTGTTTTGTTTTTTTAATTTCTTGACGATGCTTAGGAATCAGAATTCACATAAAAATACAGATTTGCAGCTTTTCTGTAAAAACAGAGGTCTGGCAACACTGGGCCAACATTCCTGGGCAATGATTAGGCTGGGGAAGCAGCTGTCCCCAGTGGCCAGGACACGAACTTTCCAGCACAACCAAATCCCCACCTGCCAGCCCACTCATATGATAGCGGTGGAGTGAGAGGCCTCTAAAATTGCCCCCAGTGATCCCCGCCTTCTGTGCTGGGCTCTGAGGACACTGTGTCTCCTGAAGGCTGGGTAAGGATGACAAGGATGAAGATGAAGATGGTGATGATGATGGTAGCACCCACGAGGAGCTGGGTTCTGAGCCAAGCACTTTGTGTGGATTGTCTCACAGAATTCCCGCAATCACTCTAGCAGGGGTGGGTACCACTGTTATCCCCATTTTACGGATGAGTAAGCTGAGGTTAAGTAGCACGCTTAAAGTCCACACAGCCAGGGAATGGAAGAGCGGGGAACGTGAACCCAAGCCTACAGCGTCCACGCGCCCCGGTTCTGCTCTGCCACCCAGTCTTTGCAGGGTGGTGGTGGGGGGCCTGTGGAAGCATCCCATCACTGGACTCTGTGCTAGAGGACCAGAATCTTGGGTGTCCCTGACAGACCTTGGCCCCCTCTCACCCCTGGTGCCCCGTCCCAGTCCCCGACTCACTCTGCCACAGCAGTGCCAGTGGCCCAGTGCACGTCGCTGCTGTCTCCGGCCCCACTCCCGGGCCCACTGTTTCGTCTCCTGCTGCTGCACCAGCCACTGCCGCCACAGGCCCAGCGCGGCCCTGCAGCTCTGATCCCAGGCCCGGCGGGCAGCCAGCTCTCTCCTGGCCCCCTGGGCTGTTGCCCAGTGGCTCCAGCCAAGGAGGATGCTGGGAAGGGGAGTGTCCACCCTCAGGTGGTCACTGCCACCCTGGGCCAGCCCAGCCCTCCCCTCCCCTCCCCTCAGAAGCAGGGAGGGCTTGGGGTGACTCTTCTCCCTCCATCCATCATGGGGGAGAGTGGGTTGCTGGGGGCTGGAGGGCTTCAATGCTGCTCCGAGGGTCACAATGACAGGTGGTCGGGATACAGTGGGACCCCAGACCCCCGATGCCAAGTGCTGTGCTCAGCTCCTAGGGATGAAGATTGCTGCGGGCTGAGTGTTTACTAGCGCCAGGCACTGTGCTAGGGGATGTGCGTGCCCCTCCCTCGCTGATTCCCATTGGAGTGAGTCCTATTATTACCGCCATACGAACGGGGAGATAGAGGCAGAGAGAGGTTAAGCAACTTGCCCAAGATCACACAGCCAGTGAGGGACAAAGCTGGGATTACCACAGCCGTGAAATTTCTGGGAGAAACGAATACCTCACACCTCTCAGCAGGGTAGGGTAGGAGGGCAGGAGGCTCTGAGAGGATCTGAGTCTGGGGTGTGAGGGGAGCCCTCTGGGATGCAGACCCCAAGGGGGTGCGGTGGGAAGGGCAAGGATTGACGGGAAACAGTAAATCCAAGGGTGGTGGGCAGCATGGCTCACCCGTCCTGGGGAGGGGTCCCTACCGCCTCTGAAGGGTGCGCTGGTGCCACCTTGCCACGCCCCGGGACTGCTGGGCCCGCGCCTGCTGCCGCTGCCCAGCTGCCCACAGAAAGCTCACCCGGAACGCCTCCAGGAGGGCGGGGGCCTGGGAAGCCTGGGGAAGGAGGTGTGGAGTCCTGGGTGCCCCGGGCACTGCCACCCCCCTCCCCCGTCCCTCCCTCCCCCTCCCCTCCCCTCTCCTCCCCTCCCCCTCCCCTCCCCTCCCCTCCCCCTCCCCTCCCCACCCTCTGCCCCTCGCCTTCTCCAGGGAGCTGCGGGGTGTCCTGCGGCCCGGCAGGGCCTCCCCTCCCAGGACACCACTCAGAACCGCTGGGGCCAAGGTGGTCCTGGCGCTGCCTGGATCCCACGCCCTCAGGGGCCAACCCCTCAGGCTGTGCCACAGCGCCGGCTGCTGCACGCCCTTGAAGAAGGAGCTACCGGAGGGGGCAGGTGAGTGCCGGGGCCCCCCCACCCCTGGCTGGGGGTGCTGGAAGGGTGCCACCGTGAGCCAAACGCTGGGCCAGAGCTGGGTAACCCCACCTCCCACACGGGCCGCCCACTAGGACCACCGGGGGCTCTAAGAAATACCGATGCTCACTGGGGTCCCAGCCCCGGAGATTCTGATGTAATGGTCTGGGTGCGGCTTGGGCTTCCCAACTTTTCCAAAGCCCCCAGGGTGACCCCCCGTGAGCAGCTGAGGCCGAGACCACAGCTCTACTTGCCCTGATCACCTGGTTGATCCTCGCCACACTCCCTGGGTGCGTGGGGGCCACACAGTTGATGGGGGTGGAGCCGAGCCCAGGCCCAGGTACCCAAGACTCAAGAGCCCACAACAGTATTTCTGCCTCCGCTGGGTTATAAAGATAGGGAAACTGAGGCCTGGGGGAAGATCATTTCCCCAAACTCCAAACAGCAGCAGACCTGGGATCCAAGCACTCATCTCAGGCTATAGGGCAGCCTCAGATATGTTGCAGGGAGATATGAACTGTGACCCGGTTCCCAAAGGCCAGAGGATAGACGGGGGGGAGGGAGGGCTGCGTTCTGAAGGATCATGGTGAACTGAGTTTCCCTAGAGTTCCAGGGACGCATTAAAAGAGACTGAGGGTCCAAGTGGACCAGGTGGGTGTGGGGCTGATGGATGCCAGGTGTATAGCTTTTTATGTTTTTTTTTGTTTTTATTTTTTTCTTGTTTTGTTCTTTTTTGTTTGTATTTTGGGTTTTTTGTTTGTCTGTTTGTTTCTTTACAACCCCTTGTGTCGAGGGCTGACTTTCAATAGATCGCAGCGAGGGAGCTCCTCTGCTAGGTGTATAGCTTTTAAGGACAGAATTCTTAACCCTGCAGCTGCTGGCTTACATTCCTGCTGACATTCCGTCAGTGAAGCTGGTCCCTCCTGACCTCCACCGGCCCTCTCACCCATAACCATCAGCCTGGGCTCTGAATCCCAGCATCCCATCTTGTATAAAAAGCATCACAAGAAGGTCTCACTATAGGCACCTTCTTGCTCCTGATTCAGTGTGATTTAGAGCAAGCTGCTTGACCCCTCTGAGCCTCAGTTTCTCTAGCTGTGTAATAAGGCAAATGGGGGCAGGGGAAAAAGTGGCTCCTTCACTGATTCATTTACGGTATTTGTTCTGTGCCTTCGGCAGCCTGGGCGTCTGCAAGACGCTGGGAGACGGTGGTGAGGAGGCAGACACGGTTCCCGCCACCAGGGGGCTCCCACTTAGCCAGGAGATGGGTGAGAGGTGGGTCCAGATTCTGGGGAGGGAGACGAGCATTAAACCAGCCTCCCCATCAGGTTCCAGCCACCTTGGCAGGACTCCGTGTCTGTGCCCCTGACCACTCCCTGTCCCCCACAGCTCTCTGCTCAATCACTGTCTCAGTGTCCCTAGGCTACCTCCCCCGGCCCCATGCCTGCTGGGCACCACAGGGTGCCAGGCCCCGTGCTGGGGCCACAGAGAGGAGCAGGATGTGGCCCATTCCCTATGGGACACTCCATCCGGTGCCGAGGACTGCTCACATTCCCACCCCATGCCCTCCAGGCCCAACCCCAGGTCACAAACTCATGGACACCTACTCCGCCCGCTGGCGCTGGGAGAGCGGCGTCCTCCAGAGCAGCAGCGCCCGGTGGAGGGCCAGCCTCCGGCCGGCTTCCTGCAGGGAGCCCCGGCCTTGCTCCTGGGGCAGCGCCTGGGCCACCACCCCCAGGCCGTGGGCTGTGGCCCCCCCAGGGGCCGAGCTGAGGAGGGCCATGTTCCCTGAGAAGCAGAACAGAGATGAATCAGTGACCTCCCTCTGCTCAAAGCCATTGGTGGTCGCTGCCTCAGGCCCCTTAGGACCTCTCCCCTCGTGGCTACTGCCCCCTCCCACCACCCCCAAACCCTCCCCACCGGGACACCTGGAAGACCCCATCTTCCTCTGTCAGGTTTTGGTCGGTCGGGGGCAGGGGTTGTGCATCCCCCTAAGACCAGGAGCTTCCCAGAAGCAGGGGCTGCATCTCTTGCAGGTGGAAGATTGAACAGGTCTCTCGCCTAGAGGAGCTCACGATGGAGGTCAGGATGGGGCCCACCAAAGCCTGCTGCTCCAGAGACCCCTCTGGACCCTCCCAGCCCTGGCAGGCTGCATCCCCGAGAAAGCTCCCGATCCCATCACCTCCCACCACGAGAATCCATGAATCAACTGGGCGACTGCAGAAGGAGCTTAAGTGATGCTGTTTGCTGGGGTGGGAGGGAGAGGGAGCCCCTCGGCCCGCCACGCGCTCACCTGCCTTCCGCCAACAAAGGGACAGCTGGGTCACCTGCGCCCCATCTGAGGCCTGGAGCTGCTTCATCTGCACCCACTGCTGCAGGCACATCCTCAGGGTCCCTGCCCGGCGGTTGGCCATGTGGACCCGGTACCGGGTCCCTCTTTGCACGAACCGCTGCCAGGCCCCAAAGCACCTGGAGAGCCAAGAGAAAGTGCTGGTGCTCATCGTAATGACTGCAGCTGCAGCCTCCTGCCATGTGCCAGACACACCACTGAGGCCTTGGGCAAGCCACTCACCTCTGTGAGCCTCAGCTTTCTTGTCTGTAAAATGGGGCTGCTGTAAGGATGGTGCGGCATGCCATCTGCTCAGGCCACACTGTCACGTCTGGGTGCCCGGATGGCCTCAGCAGCCTCCTACCTGCCCTCCTGCATCCACTGTTGCCCCTGCCCCTCCAGTCAGTGCCTACACAGTAACCAGAGTGATATTTTTCAAATCTCAAATCAAATTACCTTACTCTCTTGCTAAAATCCTCCAGCAGCAGTCCCCTTGCTCTGATGATAAAATTTCGACTCCTCCCCACCGCCAACAAGGCACTCTCTGCATGGTCTGTCCCCCACCCACCATTACACACCTTTCCAACTTCATCTCAAACCACCCCAGCCCCCAACCCCATACTAACAGAGTTCCGACTGGACTACCGTTCTTTGAATTTTCCATGTTCCTCTCCCTGTCAGAGGTCTTTGCACATGCTGTTCCATTCCCTCTGCCTGGCACTCCTGTCTGCTGTCCCTCCACCAGTCAGCCATGCACCCTTCCCATCTCTGCTGAACCCTGGTCGAGGTCAGCTCCCTTTGTCAAAAGTTCTCGTAGAAAACTCTATTGGGGACTTCCCTGGTGGTGCAGTAGTTAAGAATCCGCCTGCCAATGCAGGGAACACGGGTTCGATCCCTGGTCCGGGAAGATACCACATGCCGCGGAGCAACTAAGCCTGCGAGCTGCAACTACTGAGCCCTTGTGCCACAACTACTGAAGCCCGCGCGCCTAGAGCCCGCGCTCCGCAACAAAGAGAAGCCACTGCAATGAGAAGCCCACGCACCGCAACAAAGAGTAGCCCCTGCTCGCCGCAACTAGGGAAAGCCTGCACGCAGCAACGAAGACCCAACGCAGACAAAAAATAAATAAATAAATTTATAAAAAAGAAAAAAGAAAAAGAAAAAGAAAACTCTATCGGGGGATGCAATCAGCAAAATGCAGACAGTAGGAAACTCTACCTGACAAACAGCCTGGTTTCTTCAACAGATAACTTGCAAGGAAACAAACAAACAAACAAAAACAACAGAGGGGAGTCCCTAGATTAAAAAGAGCTTAAGGACTCCTCAACCAATGACAGCATGTGGGCCTTATTTAGATCCCAATACAAACAAAATATAACAACAGGGACTTCCCTGGTGGTCCAGTGGGTAATACTCCGTGCTCCCAGTGCAGGGGGCCTGGGTTCGATCCCTGGTCGGGGAACTAGATCCCGCGAGCATGCCGCAACTAAGAGTCTGCATGCCGCAACAAAGATCCCGCGTGCCGCAACAACGACCCAGCGCAGCCAAAATAAATAAATAAATAAATAAATACCAAAAAAAACCCAACAAAAACTATAACAACATATTTGCTTGTAAAACAATTGGAAATTTGAATGCTGACCAGATATTTGTTGGTATTAAGGAATTATTCATTTTTTAGGTGTGATCCTGGCATAGTGGTTCTGTTGTTTAAAAGACACTTTATGTTTTAGAGATGCTACAGAAATATTTACAGATGAAATGGTAGGATGCATGGGATTTGCCTCAAAATTATGTAGTGGGGGAAGTAGCCAGGGTACAGATTAAACAGATTTTCTCAGGAGGTGATTTTCGTGAAACTGGATGATGGGTACGCTGAGGTTGATTATCCTATTTTCCCTACTTTTATGTAAGATAAAAATGTCCCATAATAAAGTAGTTAACAAGGAAAAAAAAAACTTCATGTAGATCTGTGTTCCTTCCCTTCACAACACTTAACTTTGGTGGTATTCACACACACACACACCCTTTGTGATTGTTAATTTCCTGCCTGTTCCCGCACTGGGCCATGGGTTCCATGAGGGCCAGTGACAGCGGGCATTAAGCTTTGCTTATAACTAAATCCCAGCCCCTGGGTGGTGTCTGGCAGGTCTTAGCATCTCAGTAAATGGCACATGTATTCATTTCTTATTTTCATCATTTCAACACTAGGAGTCAAGAACTGACTTAAAGTGCATCTCCCAGTTGCATCTCACCCTCTGCCTCAGGGGAGGCGGTCCCCATTCCCACTTCCCCCTACCTGCAGAGCCAGGCCCTCTGGCACTGGGTGTCCA
This sequence comes from Eschrichtius robustus, assembly GCF_028021215.1. Classification (NCBI taxonomy): domain Eukaryota; kingdom Metazoa; phylum Chordata; class Mammalia; order Artiodactyla; family Eschrichtiidae; genus Eschrichtius; species Eschrichtius robustus. The sequence goes on along the minus strand of NC_090826.1, from coordinate 9,312,197 downwards.
GTGGGGACACCCAGGCTGCATCTGCAGCAGGAGAGCACCAGGCCTGGGGGGGCCTCTCCATCCTCTGCGTCCTCAGCATGGCCCCGGAGGCCTCTCCCTGGACCCCCTTCTCCTGCCTGGCCCATTCCTTCTGATGGCACCACAGGAGGAAGGCTACAGGGAGGGAAGAGAGGGGGAAGAGAGAGTGAACGGAGGGGAGCATCAGGGCCAGGAGGGACCACTGACTCCTGGGACCCCAGGCTGTGTGGCCTCCGGCCAGTCCCTCTCCGTCTCTGGGCCTCAGTTTCCCCACGAGTGAGTCATGTCTAAGGACTTGCCAATTCTAACACTCAAGCTTCTGTCCGGCCTGTACCAGCGTCCATGGCACACAAACGCAGGATGTGCGCATCTCATACTGTGTGTCTTTGAGCTGGTCACTTCATGTCTCTGTGCCTCAGTTCCCCATCAGTAAAATGGGCACAATGCCTTGCTGAGGTCACCACGAGAGAATCAAATGAGATCTTGTCTGGGAAGTTGCCAGAGTAGATACTCGATAAACACTCATTCACTCACTGAGGACCCCCTGCCCTGCCTGGCTCCGTCTCCCCCGTTTCCCAGCGTCCCACATCTTACCAGCCAGCTGTTGCAGAGCCTGCAGGATCTGGACTCCCCTGTCTCCTCCATCTGGCCTCGGCCCAGAACACAACGGAATCGGCTGGGCTCCCGCCTCCTCCCTCCGACTACTTGGACTGAGAGTAAAATTGCCCAGAGAGAAACTGATGCCCAAGCAGAGGGAGGGCACCTGGTCCCAACCCATCCACCCCAGTCCTGCAGTGCCGTCTGCCTGCAGGAGCAAAGGTGCGCTGAGCCACCCCCTGTTCTGTTACAGACAGTACGTTCTACTCCTGATTATGTAAGTGATTTGGGGGGAAGGTTATGCTTTTGCTGAATTCTCGTCCATACTATTAGGGTTTTTTACAACACACATGCATTAAAATAAATATTACTTAAATAATTATTTAAAAAAATAATAATTATTATTATTTTAAACACATTTGTTTCATTTAAAAATAGGAACAAAAACAATACATCACTGGAATGGAAAATTGAGGAAAAGAAAATAACCACCTTTAATCTCACCACTCCAGAGATGACCATCATTTTAGCATTTTTTTGGGGGGGGAGGATTGGGGATGACATTTATTTACTTGTATTTTTAATAGTGGTAAAATACACATAATATAAAATTTACCATTTAACCATTTTTTTTTAAGGAATACTGATGTGATTATCGTGACTTTCTTTTTTTACTTTTTGAATTTTTTTATACATCTTTATTGGGGTATAATTGCTTTACAATGTTGTGTTAGTTTCTGTTGTACAACAAAGTGAATCAGTTATATGTACACATATATCCCCATATCCCCTCCCTCTTGAGCCTTCCTCCCACCCTCCCTATACCACCCCTCTAGGTGGTCACAAAGTATCGAGCTGATCTCCCTGTGCTATGCAGCTGCTTCCCACTAGCTATCTATTTAACACTTGGTAGCGTACATATGTCAATGCCACTCTCTCACTACATCTCAGCCTCCCCTTCCCCCACTGTGTCAAGTCCGTTCTCTACATCTGTGTCTTTATTTCTGCCCTGCCACTAGGTCCATCAGTACCCTTTTTTCTAGATTCCATATATATGCGTTAGCATACGGTATTTGTTTTTCTCTTTCTGACTTACTTCACTCTGCATGACAGACTCTAAATCCATCCACCTCACTACGAATAACTCAATTTTGTTGCTTTTTGTGGCTGAGTAATATTCCATTGTATATATGTGCCACATCTTCTTTATCCATTCATCTGTTAATGGACATTTAGGTTGCTTCCATGTCCTGACTATTGTAAATAGTGCTGCAATGAACATTGTGGTACATGACTCTTTTTGAATTACGGTTTTCTCCGGGTATATGCCCAGTAGTGGGATTGCTGGGTCATATGGTAGTTGTATTTTTAGTTTTTTAAGGAACCTCCATACTGTTCTCCATAGTGGCTGTATCAATTTACATTCCCACCAACAGTGCAAGAGGGTTCCCTTTTCTCCACACCCTCTCCAGCATTTGTTGTTTGTAGATTTTCTGATGATGCCCATTCTAACCCATTTTTAAATTAATTAATGTATTTATTTTTGGCTGCGCTGGGTCTTTGTTGCTGCGCACGGGCTTTCTCTAGTTGCGGTGAGCAGGGGCTACCCTTCGCTGAGGTGCGCGGGCTTCTCGTTGCGGTGGCTTCTCTTGCTGCGGGGTACCTGCTCTAGGCACGCGTGCTTCAGCAGTTGTGGCACTCGGGCTCAGTAGTTGTGGCGCACGGGCTTAGTTGCTCCGCAGCATGTGGGATCCTCCCAGACCAGGGCTTGAACCCGTGTCCCCTGCATTGGCAGGCAGACTGCCAGCCACTGCGCCACCAGGGAAGTCTCCATCTTAACCATTTTTAAGTGAGCAGTTCAGTGGTATTAAGTAATTCACATTGTTATGCAACATTTTAGTATTTTTGCTTCTGGTTTTTTTTTTTCTATGCACCATTTTACGTTCATAGAAAAAAATATTTTAGGTACTATTTTTTTATCCTCTTTTTGTTTTTCATTGAACATTGCCATAACCCTTTTTCTTCTCATTAAAAATTCTATGCAAATACCCATAAACCTACTTCCAGGAAGGGGAATAATATACATAAGGAGGGAGGTGAAACTTTCAAATTAATTGAAATACTTCCATCTATCTCGAATGTTTTTTCAAATCAAACATGCATTACTGTTATGATTAGAAAGAACACCAGTAAAGCTACCGAAACAAAAAATAAAGAAAAAAAGAGTGGGGAGGAATTAAAAAAATCTCAATAAGCATCATACTGAACTGTTGCCAAATGTTTATCACATGGTTAAACTACAATTTTCTCTCTCGCTGTTGGGTATTTAGGCTGTTTCGAAGTTTTCACGAAGTGTAAATAATGCCATGATGGACATCGTTTTGCACAAATCTTGGTCCACATTTGCTGGTTTTATCCTCATTCTCTTGTGGGGGAGGGGAAACGGGGGACAAGGAGGGAGGGAAGGCCACCAGCACTGCCCAGGTCACACTGACCGAGCTGGGGTGTCCCAGACTACCTGCTTCTCCAGGCAGTGTCCACCACCGGCTTCCTTCCTGAGGGGCCTCGGTCCTGGCCTCCCCTGGAGGATGGGGGTCCTGGCTCAGCCTGGATGTGAAGCCGCCCTTGTTTCTGCTGCTGAATCAAGTTTCTCCACTGGGACAAGACAGAAGGGGAAGAGGAACGTTGGCTGTAGCCTCAAATGTACCCTGAGCAGTTGGGGGGGGGGCACCAGGAAGGGCGGGGACACGAGTCAGACGTTGTGGTTTTAACCATTAGACTCCCCTACATCTTTGGGAATGAATGAATGAATGGAGAGATAGAGCCCAAGAGGCAGGGTTTTCCTTGGGAGACAAAACCTGGAGCTGGGCCCTCCTAAAGCACTTTTCCCAAGGAGGGAAGAACATAGAAGTTCCCTCTTAGTCCTGGCTGGCAAACCGCTAGTAAAAAACAACAACCGGGACTTCCCTGGCGGTCCAGTGGTTAAGACTCTGCGCTTCCACTGCAGGGGGCACGAGTTCAATCCCTGGTTGCGCAACTAGGATCCCGCATGACACACGGTGCAGCCAAACAGAAACAAAAAGCAAAACAAACAACAAAAAATAGTAATCACTGAAACAGTAGCGTGCTTGCTATGTGCTAGGCAGGGTTCTGAGTTCCTTATATTTGTTAATTTAACCTCACAACAACCCTGAGAGGTATGTACTATTATGATCCCATTTTAAAGCTAAAGAAACTAAGGCACAGAGAGGTTAAGTAACTTGCCCAAGCTCACACAGTGAGAAAATGTGGGGAAAAGGAAAGTGGCGGAAATAGGATTTGAATTCAGGCAGAGCTCGGTCATGTCTGGGATGACACCGCCTCCCCCCCTACCGCCAACCACTCAGGAGGAACAACCTGCGCCCCAGGAGAGCCTCCTCCCCAGACACACGGGCACTTCATCACCTCCCCATGGTCCAGCCTGGAGGCCCCTAACCTTTTGGAAGGTCCGTGCCAGCAGGGCCTGCGTGTGTCGTCCCCACGCCGCCTCCAGCTGGGCCTCCCGGAGCCACGGTGTCCACCGCGGTGCCCGTGGGCCCCCGCGCAACAGCTGCCGGCGGCCCAGCGCCATGGTCGCTGCCACTGCCCGCCGCCTCTGCACCCAGTGCCGCCACGCTCTGAAACATCTGGACGGCCACTGTCGGCTGGGGACAGACCAGGCTGACCAGGGGATGGGCCTGGTCCCCAGTCCCGGGGAGAGCGGGGGTCTCAGCAGCACCCACGTCGCCTTTCCAGCAGGGAGGCTCCACGCTGCGGCAGGAGAGCTGGCGGGACCCCGCGAGAACTTCCCTCTATGGGGAGCTAGCCTTGGAAATCCCAGACAAGAGAGCTCCTGGGGGCAGGAGAATGAACGCAGGACAGCCTCACAGGTTTAGGATTCCCCGGGGGCAGCATTCCCGTGTTCCCGTCCTTGGGGCCCGGGAGGTTCCCTCCCCCTGAAATTCTGCAAGGATCTGCCATCCGGGCCTGATCTCCATCAGGCCCGAGTCTGCAGGCAAATGGGAGAGGAGGCGTCCCAGGAGCATGGCCCCGGCTCCCACCCCGCAGCCCATGACCTCACCGGCCTATCTCAGACTCCAGGCTCACAGTGTTTCCGGCTTCGTTCTTGGAAAACAAAGGGACACGACACAGCACTCAGGCCAAGAAGCAAGCAGGACTGGACACCCCCTGCTAAGCCTGCCTGCCCACGGCCTCCCTTTCTGAGGGAGGGTGACAGAGGAGTGACAGCCAGCTTGGAGCGAGAATTCCTGGGCGGCAGCCCTCCTCCCCCAACCCTGAGTCCCCCAGTTCCCACTCCCAGACCCCTCTGGCCTCTACCTGCAGGGCAGTCCTCGCGGGGGCCGTGTCTGGCGGACGGGAAGCCGGCCTCTCTTCTTCCCTGCCGACCTGCTCCCGTGGGGTCCTGTCCCCTCCTTCCCGCCCAGCGAGGATGCCCCGGGCTGAACTGGGCGAGGCTGAAGAGCAGAGTCTGGCCTCCCTGCTGCCCGCCCCTTGAGGGAGCAGGGGGTCCTCCCTCTGTCCCCTGCCGTATGTAGTCCCTGGGGAGCACTTCTCGCCTCGCCTTACAGGGTGGGCAGGAAGGACCCCCTGCCCAGGGTCAAGGGCAACCCCGGGCAGCATCTCCAAAGTAGTCTCCAGTGATGCAGCCTTGCTGCTTGCCTGAGAGTCTGAGAGACCATCCTGGACCCCCGGTGCTTCTGGGAAACCTGCAGTTTCCCTGAAACCTTGGGAATGTTTCCTCCTCTCATCCCAGGAAGCAAGAACAGGCTGGCTGGGCTGGGGGTGAGCAGGGAGTATCTGGCCAGCTCTGGTCCAGGGCTCCTGCCGCACAGGGCCTGGGGGTTCCCGGGATGCCTGGCACCTGAGACGGACTGCCTCACGCTCCAGGCGTTGCACGGAGGCCAGCAGCTGGTGAAGGGCAGCTTGGGATGGAGCCCGAGCCCGGCTCTGGGCAGGGACAGCCAGATCCTCCAGGGTGAGGGGTTCCCCCACGAGCCTGGAGGTCCAGCCCCCCAGGCCACACTGGGATCTGGGGTCCGGCCGTGTGTGCCCTTCGAGCGGGCCCAGGCCTGCAGCGGGCCCAATGTCTGGGCAGGGGGTATTGGTGCACAGCAGCCGGGACCACCTTGGGCAGGAGGCTGGGGAAGCCAGTGGCCCTCGGGGTAGGGGGCTTCCGCCGGGCATCCTGTGCGGCCAGAAGCTTTCCTGAGCCCCTGACCAGGGGTGACGACGTCCCCACTCAGCCACGCTGGTCTCCCTGACGCTCAGGTTGCTCTGCTGGATGGCAAACGCCTGGGCTCTCCCTTGGGGCCTCCCGGCCAGGGGCTGCAAGTTGCTCTGCTGCCGGAAGCTTGAGTTGGTCAGCTGGCCAGTCGTGTCCCTCAGGGCGAGGCCCAGGCTGGGGCTGGTCAGGTTGCTCTGGACTCGGCAGGGCTCCTGGCACAGCGCTGCCCCCGGGGATGGTGTGGTGGCAGGCCCCCTGCTCTCGGCCTGGCCCACGGGCACCCACCGGCCATGTCTACTGGCCAGGCTCTTCCGGAGTCTCCATTGCTCTAAAAAGAGGACAGACAGTTATGCCCTGGGGGAGAACTTGGTGGTCAGTGCTGGGGAGGGACAGGGCGCCACACGGGAGGGAGCCCAGGCTCCAGAGGTCTGCGTCAGCTCTGTCATCCCAGGTGGACCAATGGATGCACCCGGGGGTCTTGAGCCAGAGCAGCGACCTGGTGACAGTGCAGTGACTCAGAGCAGAGACAGGGCAGGGGCAGGGAGGAGGGCACAGGGAAGCAGGGAGGTAGTTGGGAGGCTGCTGAGGGGTCCCAGACGAGAGATGATGGGGCTGGGATGGGGGCGGCAGGAGGGTGGAGAGAAGGAGACAGATCAGGTCTGCTGAGAAGGCCTAGAAGAGGGTGAAGGAAAGAGACGTGTCACTGACGGCTCCCTGGTGTCCAGCTTGAGCAAAGAGGTGCTGGGGCGTCCGCAGCTGGGGTGAAAGCAAGACTCAACATATCAAACAGCTAAACGTGGGCTGCTCTGGCCCTGAGGGGGTGGCGCTCCCTCTCTGCCTGTCTCCCCAGCCCCCAGGCCATTCTGAAGCTGGGAGACAAGGCCTCTTGGGGGCGGGTGAGATGCCCTGGGAGGGCCTGGCAGGTAGAGTGGGCCATGAAAGTTTGCAGATAGGAACTAAAGGTCAGAGAAGTTAAGCACCTTGCCCCACGGTCACACAGCTAGAACACAGAGAAACTGGCAAGTAAATAGGAATCTGAATCTGTTCTCAGGCTGCTCCCACTCTTGGCTGCACCAGCTCTGTGGCCTTCTGGAAGCCCCAGGAACCTGAGCAGGGAGGTTCCCAGCCCACCAGCGCTGCCAGAAGACCGACCTGTGAGGGCCCCTTCTCTGCCAGGGGCCCCAGACAGGCCCACTCCTGCGCCCCCCTCCTCACCTCACGTCCTGACTTCCTGACCCTCCCTCGCGCCCCGGGCTGGAAGACTTTGTCCCGGCCCAGCTGGCCCTGAACAGCTAATCTCTGGAATTAGCAAGGCCCTGGGCTGGCCTGTCTGGGAAAGGGGCGCTGGGCTGCTACCCGAGGGGACCTCGCTCCTGCCACCTCTGACCCAGACCCCCTGAGCCTCTTGCCTGGCCTCAGGGGGGTGGCCGGCCTGGGGGGCACATTCTCCTTGTGGCTGGTGTCAGGTCTCAGCTCCATGGGCTCCAGGGCAAAGCCAGGGTGGCAGTGACCTTGGTCCACACCACAGCCGGTCCTGTTTGATTAGAGGGACTCTGAGGGGGGAGGATAGGGTGCCCGGCTCCTACCCAGCCACGCCCAGCCCTGGTCCCCACTCCCACGCTTCACCAGCATCCCTGGTTGCCCTGAGGTCCAGCCCCGGCTGTCCTGTTCAGGGCCCCTTGGGGTCTCCTCTCCCCAACCCCTGTACCACCCCTTTCCCTTGTAATTTTCTCGTGTCTTCCGGCACCCACTCCTAACACTGATGACAGATCCCTGTGGACCCTGCTTCCCGAGCAGCCCTGTCAGGTGAGGGCTCTTTCTCTCAGACCTCTAGGCAGGAGTGGGGGCCCTCTTTGCTTCCTGTCATCCCCTCCCAACCATTCTCCCTCTCTCCTCTCTAAAATGCTCTGGTTCTAAGTTCCAGGCAGGCCAGGAAGGAAGTCCTCGTCATTTATTCCTTGACGATTTCAGCTCCCAGCTCACTGTCACTTTCTGCAGCACACACCTAACTTCTGGGTGGTTTCACCCTGCACGTGGACAATCCCTCCAACTCCTGGTCTGCGAGTCCTTGACCTTCTAACCTCCCAACATCCTGTCCTTCACCCAACCTCAGTCACCTGCTCCCAGGGTCCCCCCAGACTTTGTCATCCTCAAAAACTGCACCACCCCATAATTTCAGTTTCAGAGCCCACACCCATCTTTCCAGCTCCCTCCCTCTGGTGCCCCATCCTTCCTTCCATGAGACCGGACCCTCTGCCCCTACTACCCTTCGTCCTCTGACCCACCGTGATGTCTCTCTCCCACCTCCTGCAGTTTAACCATCCGGTGTTATAACCATCCCCTTTGCACACCCCTGGCTCCCTCTCTCTGCCACTCACGCAGCAAAATCACAACATAGGTTAAAGTGACTAAAGGAAACCCTACAACTGCACTGGTGGCCTCGCTCCGAAATTACCACCTTCAATCTCAAGCGGGCCTCCAAGGCTGCTAGAGAATCAGACTCTAGTCCCCTCCTCCCCACCCTCTTAGAAGCTATTTCACACTTTCTCTGCTGTCCTCAAGCCTCTGTTGCCTCTTCTCCTCTCACCCCCTGCAGCAGACCTTGTTCCTGTTTCACCCACCAAAGAGGGCCATCAGAAAAGAATAGCCACAAGTGTCCCCGCTCACCAGCTTCATGCCCATAGCCTCTCCCACCCCCTCCCCCATCCTGTGTGGTCCCACCCCCAGCCTGACCCTCCTCTGTGCTCTGGGGGCCATCCCGTCTCCCCTGCCCAAGGCCAGCACCCAGGGCCACCACTGGCCTCCGAGGTCCCATTCTGTGAATCAGGAAAAGCACCCTCGACCTCCACAGCTGACTCAGCCCCTCACGCCCACTGGGGCACAGAGCTGGGGGGCGGGACACAGGCTATGATGTGTCCGTGCCCTGTCCCTGCTCCCAAAGTCACTTCCCCCATCGTCAACACTTCCCCTTGCCTGACGGATTCATTCCCATCAGCACGTCAACAAGTGGTTATTTTTTTCCATCTTTAAAAACAAAAAGCAAGGGCTTCCCTGGTGGCGCAGTGGTTGGGAATCCACCTGCCAATGCAGGGGACACAGGTTCCCTGTGGAGCAACTAAGCCCGTGCACCACAACTACTGAGCCTGTGCTCTGGAGCCCATGAGCCAAGGCTACTGAGCCCGTGTGCCATGACTACTGAAGCCCATGCACCTAGAGCCCGTGCTCCGCAACAAGAGAGGCCACCGCAACGAGAAGACCGCGCACCGTGGCGAAGAGTGGCCCCCGCTCGCCGCAACTAGTGAAAGCACAGCAACGAAGACCCAATGCAACCAAAAATAAATAATAAATAAATTTAAAAAAAAAAAAAGCAAAACACCAAAAAAACCCCACTCCTCTCTTGAGCCTCCAGGAAGGACTCAGGCCATTTCTCCCCTTCTCATCACCCGCAAATCCCAATTCCTCCCCCACCTCCATCTCTGCTGATCTCAGTGCAGTTGGGCTCCCTTCACCCCAAAGCGCCTTTCCTCCAGGTGACCTCCGCAGTGCCAAGCCCCTGGCACAAGCCTTCGGCTTGTTGCAGGATTTTAGTTCCCCGACCAGGGATCGAACCCGGGCCCTCGGCAGTGAAAGCGCAGAGTCCTGACCACTGGACGACTGGGGAAGTCCCAGCCCTCAGTATTCTCGAGGCAGCAAAGGCGGCAGGGCAGTGATCACTCAGCCTCCTCGGAGCCCCTGCCTCCCTGACTCCAGGCTGCCACCTCTCAGTATCCCTCCCTCCCCCCTGCCTGCGCGCTCTTTCCAGCCTCTTCTGCTGGTTCCTGTTCTCCGCGCTCATCCCTGGGACCCCCACTTCCCTGATGCTCGCACCCCAGGTGACCTCAGCTTCGGATGGTTCTCACGCAGACTCCCATCCCGCTCTTCTCCCAGAAGGGCGGCTCCTTCTGGACATCCTGACTCCTCGCTCCCTCCCATCACGTGCAGTCCATCGGCTAATCCCATCTGTTCCACCTTCCAAAGACACCCAGCATCTGCCCCGGGTCACCACCTCATCCTCACCTCCCTGGGTCAAGCCATCCCCTCCTCTTGCCTCCGAACCGGTCTCCCCTCTTCTGCCCTGTGCCCACATCCGACAGCCTCCTCCCAACAGAGGGCAGAATGGCCCTGTGAACACTGAGATCAAGCTGTGTCCTGACTCACCTCAAACACCCCCAAAGACTCCCCAACCCACTCAATCCTCAACCAAGGCTTCGAAGCCCTTTCTCAGGGACCTTATTAATATGTACAAAGTGACGTCGGAGCACAGCCTCATCTCTTTGATTATGCTTGTCTATGGCTGCACACATGTACCCTCTGGCCTTTAAGAAAGTTGGCTGACCCCTGCTCTATGCTATCTGCTCCCCACCCTTACCTTACCCACCCTCCCCCTCTACTCCCTCCCCTCGCTCTCTCTGCTCTGAACACACTAGCCTCCTCACTGTGCTTCCCAAATGCTGTGCACGTTCCCACCTCAGGGCCTTTGCACTTGCTGTCCCCTCCGCCCAGAACCCTCTCTCCCTCATTCCTTCCAATCCTGCTCAAACTTCACAGGGAGCCCTTCCCTGACCACTCTGCCCACACCCACCCTCACCACGCTCGCCTCTTTTTACCCTGCATGATTTTTCTCCATGACTTATCACCACCTGACAGACTGCAGAAATTAGTGTTTGCTGTTCTCTCTGCAGTGGACTATGTATGAGCCACTGTCTCTTTTCTTCCCTGCTGTATTCACAGCACATAGAATAAAGAGTATGTGGCACACAGTAGGGGCTTATACATTGTGTTAAAGGAGTGACTGGATCGGGCTAAGCATCATGCAGCCTTTAGGAGGCGTCCTGTCATTTAACCTGCACCGCAGCCCTAAGAAGCCCTAAGAAGTAGGCTCCTTGTTTTAGAGATGAGTTTAAAGAGACTACCTGCCCAGCCCAAGGCCTTATAGCCGGTTAGCAGTGGCAGAGGTCTACCCCGGGAGCTATCTCCGCAGCGCATGCTCCTAACCAGGACCGCCCGGAACCCCACCTCTTTCCAAAGGAGATTTGAGACAGCTCAATCCGCAGTGTCCCTTCCTACCCCTAATTCCCTTCATCCCAAGCCTGGGCTCATCGGCCCATCTATCTGCTCCTCAACTCCCACCCCGTCTGCCCCCCGCCACTCCACCCTCATCCTTGTCCAGTTAAGGTGATGAGTCTTTCTCTTCCCACCAGGACTCAGTTTTCTGCCCTCCTGGACCTGCCTTCCCGCTCCTCTGTCTTCCTCTGGTCCACCTTCACCCAGTCGAATTTGAACCTGGAGGGGATTTCAGGCAGGACGGCTAACGATCCAGGCAGGTGGAGGCGGGGTTAGGGGGGCGGGTGGTGCGGGGACATCAAAGATCGCGCCTGCCCAGTGCGGGGCTGCCGCATGGAGGGTGCCCCCTGCGCCTCCACGCGAGCTGAGAACTTGGCGGCGGGGCGGGGGGGGGGGGGTCTGTGCGCATGCGCGCTTGGGGATGCGGGGGCGGGGTGGGGGCCGGGGGTGAGGTTCGCGGTCCTCGGGTTCTGGCCCCACGCGGTGTGCCCGTAGGCAAGGCAGGTGGCCTCGTGCAAACTTCTCCACGTGCAAGACAGAACTCTGCCCGCCTTCGGCTCCCTCCGAAACGGGCTGGACTCCACCCTCCCCACTCCCCTCCGCGCTGTGTCCTTGGCGCAATCATACTTTTCTCCGGGCATTTTCTACCTGCCAAACCTCTTTGCCCATGCTGTTCCCCACCCAGACCTGCCCTGCTCTTTCCTTTACGTTTTCTCTTTTCTAAACAGGGAGAGCACTGGGCCTGGAGTCAGAAGACATGTGATCAGCATCAGTTCCCTTGCCCTGTGGCCTCAGGCAAGTCCCTAAATTCTCTGAACCACAGGCTCCGCCTCTGTAAAAGGGGAGTGGTGACACCTACTGTACTGTCTCATGGGTTTGATGGGAGAATCAGACGTTTAATAAATAAATGCCAAAGAGCCTTTAAACTCTAAAGCAATTCTTGAAGGAGGGGATGATTATTACTTCCTCTTAAGTCCTCTTTTATGTCTAGTAGTACTTTCTGCCTTAGAGTCAAGTCGATCTGATATTAATTTAGCTCTACCAGCTCTATTTCGGTCATTTGCCTGGCTTAACTTTTTCATTGATTTACTTTCAGCCTTCCTGTGTCTGTATATTTTAGGTGTGTCTCTTAAAACACAAAGTGGCTGGAATTTTTTAAAAAGTCGTTTACAAATGTATGATTATGATATATTTATATAACCATCTTATTTTTATGCTCGCTAATGGTCAAACTTCATGTTTTTTTTCTCCTTTCTTGCCTTTTTTTAGAATTGACCAAGGTTTTCTTTTTCATTTTTTTCCCCACCATTGTTTTGGAAATTACACATTTCATTTCTCTTCTTTCAGTAGGCATCCAAGACATTTTAATATGTATATTTAATTTAACAAAGTGTAAAGTTAATCCGGTATTTACCTTCCTTCCAGACAAAAATGGACCTTGTAACACTGTATCTGGTCAGCTCCTCCTGACATAGATTATTATTGTCTTGAACACTAAACCACATGTTTACTATTTCCTTCATGCGTGTCAGATCTTCCTTAAGGAAAAATTTCCTTCTTCCAAAAAAAGGTTCTTATACGTTTCGGTAGGGAAGGTCTGTTGGTGATCATCCCCACTGGCGTTCCTCTGAACATGTATTTCATCCTGAAAGATAACTCATTAGTACACAATTTAGATTGACAGTCATTTTTTTCACCAAAGATACCATTCCTCTGTCTTCTAACTCCTATTGTTTTGTTGAGACATCAGCTGCCAGTATAATTGTGTGAAGGAAAAAATGTTGCCTGCCATACCAGTAAACAAAGGATGCTGCAGCCATCAAGCCACCACATTACAGCTGCCCCCAAAGGTGCGCCCTGAGGAGACTCAGGATGAGAAAGCACATGATATTGGCCCCAGATAGCTGAGGTGCATATCAAAGGAATGATTTCAAGGAGCCCAGACTTTTGCATCTTCCCATACATAGAAAAGCGCTAAATTCATTAACCTGAGATGTCTGCTTTTCTTTAATTTTTGGTAATCTTTTGATGTTCCCAGTACCTGGTCTTTGTTGCAAAAACTCCTTTATATCCTGGTTCCCCCTCACCTCGTCGAAGCAGTCCCTCAGAGCTATCTGAGAGGCTGTGTCCTGAGTTTTAGTTCTCAGTTTTGTCTGTCAAATAAAACATAATTCTCAACTTTTAGGTTGTGCTTTTTTTTTTTCAGTCGGCAATTTTCATTCCGTTTAGGACAATAACTTTTCGTCTAACTGCTTTTGGGATCTTAGTGTTTGTCTTTGGTGTTCTGCTGTTTTCATTCATCTATTCATTCCATGACTTTTATAAAGCACTTACTGGGTGCCAGCACTGTTCTAGGTGCTGAAGATACATCAGTGAGTGAACAAAGTTCCATTATGATGACTGTAAATGTGGCTTTCCTCTTATGTATTCTGTCTGGAGATTGTTTGACTCCCTGGATCTGGGGCTTGGTGTCTTTCTGTTTTGGAAATTCTCCACCGTTATTTCTTTGGATGTTGCCTCTCTCCCACCCTCTCCCTCAGAAACTCTGACTATATTTATATAGGACCTTCTGACTCTATCCTTTGTTTCTTCTCTTATTTTCTGTCTGTTTTTGCTGACTTCTGAGTAATTCCTTCACATCTATCTTCAAGGCTACCGATTCTCTCCTCTGGTGGATCTCTTCTATGAATTAACCTATCCATTGACTTTCTAACTTCAGTCACTGTGTTTTTCATTTGTAGAAGTTCCATTTATTTCCTTTGAAACTCTACCTGGCATCCCAGCCTCCACACTGTCACACTCTGCCTCTAAAATCAATAAGTTTCCATGTGCCCTGTCCAGGTCTCCTCTTCCGGGGCTGTGTCCCCAGCTGCGGAATAAGGAGGATCTAGGGGACCAGTTTTCATATTGTGCTCCAGGGACCCTACCTTAGAGTGGCGGTGGTGATGGGGTGAGGGTGGTGTGCTCTGTCAGACTAGCTCTGTTTCGTATACTGGGTAAGATGTCTTTTGAACAAAGTGTTTGAAATAAAACAGACTTTTCAAATCGCTGGGCTGGGGAGCTGTAAGCTCCCTTCAAGTTCAAATCTGTGATTCTGAGTTTAGATCTCTGATATAATGTTTTGAGCTCTGTCTCCTGACAATTTTTGCAATCTTTTGAAAACTCGTAGGACGCATTCAATAAATGTTTATAGAATTAATAATAAACGAATAGATAAATGGATGGTCAGACATGCTACCCCCAAATACGGCACCTTAGCATATTGAATATTTTAAGCTGAAGGCGTTTCTTAAAAGTTATTAATTAATTACTTTTGGCTGCGTTGGGTCTTCGTTGCTGCACGCGGGCTTTCTCTAGTTGCCGCGAGCGGGGGCTACTCTTCGTTGCGGTGCGCGGGCTTCTCACTGTGGTGGCTTCTCTTGTTGCGGAGCACGGGCTCTAGGTGTGCGGGCTTCAGTAGTTGTGGCACACGGGCTTAGTTGCTCCATGGCATGTGGGATCTTCCCGGACCAGGGCTCGAACCCATGTCCCCTGCATTGGCAGGCGGATTCTTAACCACTGCACCACCAGGGAAGTCCCTGAAGGAGTTTTTGAGAAAACAACAGAAGCAGGAATGTCCCTCTGACCTTCCCCCACCGCCCTGCCCTTCTTCCCTGAAACAGATCATAAAACTCCCATGTGCAAGGAACTCCCCCTGTATCGAGGAAAGAAGACATTCTTATCACCAGAGACAGGGAATTTCTGGCCAAAAAGTCTGTAAAAACAGACCTTGTTAAACCCTTATCTTCCTAGTTACTTCTTTACCATTTACAACCCCAAGCCCAAACATCTTTGTCTTGTCAACTCTTCACAAATTTCTTGTTTTTCTTTGTCTAAAAGCTTCCTGCTCTGGTCACTTCTTTGGGTCTCCATTCTCTTGTATACATAAAAATTCAAAAACTGTGTATGCTTTTCTCCTGTTAATCTCTGTCAGTTTAGGGACTTCCCTGGTGGTCCAGTAGTTAGGACTCTGCACTTTCACTGCCAAGAGCGTGGGTTCGATCCCCCGTCAGGGAACTAAGATCCCGAAAGCGCAGCCAAAAAAAAAAATAATCTGTCCGTTTAATTTTCAGACCCAGCCAGGGACCCTAGCAGGGTTGAGAAAAACTTTTTCCTCCCTACGTTGGTCATCCCTCCCTCTGAATAATTAACACAGGCAATGAGATGTATCATTTATCTAACTGAGGCTCAGTGAAGTTAAGAGACCATCCAGTCTCTCACACCGCCAGTCAGAGGCTGCACTTAGGATTAAAATCAAGACTCGCTGGCTCCAGAGCTGGTTTGGAGAGTTGGAATTTCCAGGCTGATTTGGAGACCGTGAGGACATGCCTGGCGGGCCCCTGCTCTGGTCCAGTTTTGGCCAACGGGAAAAGACACTGACCTTCCCGGGGCAATTCCTCTGGCTCCTCCATCTGGAAGGCTCAGTTTTGTGAAGACAAGGGATACAAGATTTGCAGACAAGATAAGTGACTTTAGCCCTGGCCAGCAGGAGACCAGAGACAAGAGGAATCTGCCTCCTGTGGCTGACAGTTTCTAGAATGTGAGAAAACCCTATAGACTAAAATATGGACTCTTTCCAAATCCCTTTAGAAACTGGCCTTTTAAAGAGAACGTGGGGGAATTCCCTGGCGGTCCAGTGGTTACGACTCGGGGCTTTCACTGCTGTGGGCCCTGGTTTGATCCCTGTGGGGAACTAAGATCCCGCAAGCCACACGGTGCGGCCAAAAAAATAAATAAATAAAAAGAACACGGTAATGAGAATCTCTGGCTGGAAAGCCCCGTTACCTCAAGTGCGGCCCACTGGAGACTTGAGTTCCTGGCCTTGCTCATGCTGAAAACTCAGCTTCTGTGCACCGGGGCCAAGTCAAATCTCGGAGACAGTTTTGGGTGAAGTAGAAAAGAATAGCTTTATTGCTCTGCCAGGCAAAGGGGGCCACACGCATCACTGCCCCAAACCTGACCTCCCTGCCTCCTCTTGGCGAGTGGCAGCTCCAGCCTCCAGTTGCTCGAGCCCCAAACCTTGCAATCTTGATCTCCTCTTTTTCTCCTACATCCAGTCCGTGAGTGAAGCTTGCTGCTCTGCCTTCAAAACAGATCCAAGAGCTGCCATGTTGGGAGAGGTAATCTCCGTCACGTGGCCTTTCCACCCCGCTTGGCCTGGGACACTTCCTCACCAAGAGACAAAGAGCCCACACAGCCTTGCCGAGCTTGGCGCCTGGTGTGGGAGCATCTTTCCCGGTTTCAGGCCCACTGTGTGCTCCTTTGTTCTGCTTAAGCCTGTGTGTCATATGGCACCCGGCCAACCCCACTGCTCTATCTGTCCTCTTCGGGGAGGGAATGGGGTCCTTCCACTGCGCCATGAGAGGGCCGAGCACAGGCAAACTGCCCGCCAGCTGCCGGGAGAGACCCGCTGGCCCCCGGAAGGCCGACGCCACTACTGAAGCCGATCTTGCTGTCTCTTCTCAGCCTGAGTCCAGCGCCATCCATCAGTGCTTGAGCGTCTGTTTTCCTTGGCGCCTCCAATACCAAGCTGCCGTGGGCAGAAGTGCCTGGAGGACTCCCCTGGATTGATAACCAGTGCCACCTCCACCTCTCCATCTAACACTGTCCTTTTAGAATGTAAGTCAGAGACCACGTCCGACTCTGCCCAAAGCCCTCCAGCAGCTCCCATCTCACACTCAACCAAAGTCCTTGAAATGACCTTCTGACCCCTCTGGCCCCTGCTGCCTCCCTGACCTCATTCCTTCTTCCCATCCTCGGCTGCAGCCACTCTGGCCTCCTGACCGTGCCCCCAAACAGACTGGGCAGGCACATGCCTGCTCAGGCCTTCCTCCGAGCTGTGCCCTGCCTAAAACCTCCCGAGCAAAATGGAATCTCCCAGGTACTAGGGGCTTTTTCCCCTCACTGGGGTATCCCCAGCATCTAGAACACTGCCCAGCTCCCATCAACTCTTGACCGCTTGTTGAATGAATGTTAGACACTCTCCCTTATGAGACCTGCTGTGTGGAAAGGGGAAGCCACCCTGGTGGCCCTCACTGTTCCCATGTGCCTCTGATGGCCTCTCCTCGCAGGACGGCCCTTGGCTTCCTGGGGCCACCTTGCCTGCGTGGTCAGGGAGCCAGAGCAGCCTGAAAGCTTAAGTCACTGTCCCCCAACCCTGGAGTAGCTTTGGCAGATGACCAAGAAAGCCCAGCTCCCCTGTTTTGCACCACGTCACACGCTTCCTTTCAGGGTCTGCTCCTGGGGAGCTCCACCTCAGACAGGGGCCTTCCTCTGTCCTCTCCCCAAGGATCCGCTCAACTTGGGGGTCTGGGACTATAAGGAACTGGGGTCTCTGAATATACTCCCCCTCTGCTTGACACAGCCTCTCCTATCTGTACCCCCCACCCCGCCTCTTCCTTCCTTGAGAAATCTGACACGCTCAGGATCCAGATGCAGGAGCGTATACGCTGCAAACCTCCCATGTGCCAGGAACTGGTATAAGCAAGAGAACTGGAACTTGAGTGCCAGCCTCCTCTCCCCTACCCAAGGCCACAACCATGTGCCTGACATGGGTCCTTCTAGTTGATGCTTTTACATCTTACCGCATATACGCCACGAACAATACAGGGTATTGCTGAGAGGTTTTAAAATTCACACTAACGCTCTCATATCACATGTGCCATTCTGCAACCAACGTTCGGGGGGAACCAACATTGATAGAAATAGGCCTGGTTTATTCATTTGAACTGCTGAACAGTATTCCTTAGAATGAACGGACCACGGCTTATCTGTCCGCCCCCGTCTGACTATGAGGCTGTTCCCGGTTTTCCACAGCTGCAGCCACCCAGCATCCCTTGTTCCCAGAGCACAAGTCCCTTCCCTGGAGGCCCCATGTTCCTTCTTTCAGGGCTCTCGCCTCCTGACAGAGGACTCCTAATGCCTGTTCCCCCCGAGAGCAGGACCTGAGTCCACCCCTGTAGCCCCAGGCCCCTGCAGAGCATGTGGCAGGCACTCAGCTTCTTTGGATGGACGGATACAGAAGAATGGGGGGAGGGGGCTGTGCACCAGGCCTTGACCTCTTTGTGCCGGGGAAGAGCCAGGATGGCCTGAAAGAGCCCAGGTACCTGGGGTCCAGTGGTCAATGCCATCCCAGTGGGAGTGGGGTAGGGCCCTGGCCACGGGATCCTTGGAGCTTCTGGACAGGTGTCCCCGTCTGCTCTGAGGCCAAGACACAGGGTCTGAGAGGAGCAGACCGCCCCTGGCCCACTGACCCAACATCATCATGGGCTCCAGGAACAGCCCCGCCGCCAACCTCGCTGTCACGCAGGGAGCCCTCCCGAGGGCCAGGCACCGTACATTTCAGCTGCGTCATCACGCTCTGGGCAGGCATTAGCCCTCCTCCAGCAGACACGGAGGCCTGAGGGCCACACAGTCAGGGGCAGGGCGGGATTCAAACCAATACCTGAGGCATCTGAATTCGGAGAAACGGACACCCATTTGCCGCACTGAACAGTGCCGTCCTCTGCTGGGGCCTCGGCTGGGCCGGAGCCGAGCACAGAGCGGGCCCAGCTGGTCGTGAGCCCCTGCTTCCTCCTGCCACAAGAGAATGGGCACCTAAGGCCTGGTGCCCTGGGGATTCGCCGGGATCTTCCCAGGAATGGCAAGTCCAGGCTCCAGCCCTGATGGGAGATTAAACGTGGCTCAAAACACACTCAGCTACAGGATTCCCTGAATTTTAATGCCATGGCTCTGAGAAGGGCAGCTGGAGGCGGTGGTGGATCTCTGAGGCTGCAGACACCACCAGCCTCCAGTGCCGGGGTCCTGGGCCCCAAGTGACTAGGCAGTGAGAAGCCGGGGGTCCTCACCCCTGCACTCCCGGGGCTGAGCGTGACCAGAAGCGCTCAGAGCTCCTGCGGGAGGGCTTGGCCAACTTCGGGAGAGGCGTGGGGTAGCGGCACCACTGGCTCTTAGAGGCCTGATCCCGCCAGGCTCAGGCAACGGCTCGGCCCAGGGCCTGCACGGAGCAGCTAAGGGTGGAGGTGACAAAAGCGACCACAGTTCCCAGCCTGGCACAAGTGGGACACCTGGAAGGGAGGAGAGGCCTCGAGGAGTTTGGGACAGGTGTGCACAGGGGCTCCTGGCCTCTCAGGGCACTTGATTCAGGGAACCCCTGAGATGGGGAACCGGAGGACACATCCCACATTAGTTCTGAGAAAGGCGGGGGGATGGGAGCGCCCCTAGGATGACATCCAAGGCACCAAGAAGGTGATGCAGCCTCCTCCCACCCCTCCCCGCAGTTCCTCAAACTGGCCCCTAGGCTGGGGCCAGCTGCAGCCGGGCTGGCTTCAGTATCTTTGGGGGACGTGAGCCCTGCTCTCCAGGTCGGCAGGCACTTCTGGAGAGTCAATCGTCTGGTAGGCACTGTGCTCCTGTGAAGGTCCAAGGAAAGCTAGGGGGCGGGGGAGATGGAGGGAAAGAAAAAATGAAGGGTGAGCACTTAGGACATTCCACAAGGCCAAACCAACATCCCCCTATCCCTCGACCAGAAAGGCCAGAGCTGGGCATCCCAACACCCAGGACAGTGACAGTGGCAGCAGCCCCAGGCACCAAGCCTTTAGCACATATTATTCAATCCTCCTGTAACCCTACAGAGCAGGTTTTTTATTGTCCCCACTTTACAGATGAGGAAACTGAGGGTCAAAGAGATAAACTGACTCGCCTGAGATTATAAAGCTTGAAGCAGAGGACACCAGGATTCAAACCTAAGCAGCACGAGCCCAAAGACAGGGCTCTTAGCCATTAGGCCTCAGTGGTTCTCTGAGCAGCGCATGCTCAGGAATCTGGCCAAGGGACGCCCAGCCCTGGGCCCACGGGCTCCCCTCCGGCTCCTCTCCCAGACAGAGCGGATACAGTGTGACTGTGTCCAGAAGGCCCCAGAGCTGGCACAGTGGCAGAGCCCAGAGGGTGCAAGGCAGGCTGCAGGGCTCTCAGTGCCACACCCCTCACTCCCCTCTGCACTCTGCACACCTGTCCTGTGCTCCTGAACGGGCCCCAAGGGCCCTGGGCCTCAGTTTCTTCATCTGTCTAATGGAGGAACGCCACTGGCTCCTCTCCGCCCCCGGGCAGGCCTGGGCAGTGCTGAGGTTGCCCAGGGTGGGCAGCCCCTGGCCATTCCTGCCCTTAGCCCAGCTGCTCTCCCAGCCGGTCAAGGGCCACTCTGGGCCTCTCTTCTCAGAAGTGAAAGGCGGAGGACCACCCCTCTCCTCGCTTCTCTCAGAGAGAGAGAAAGGAGGTGAGAATGTGCGTCAGAGAGGGCAGGGGAAGGGCCACCACGAGAAGGGGTACAGCTCAGAGAGGCCGTGGGAGCGGGCAGCGGGTCTGGGCTGAGGGAAAGCGCCTGCAGTTCAGGGCTGGCTTTGGCCGGGGCCCCCACGGCCTAGGCCAGCACCACCCCTCCCTTGGCCACCCAGACCCCGTATGTGGCAGGAGAGGGGGGTTCCGGCGATGGGGCTGGAGGGAGCTGAGAGGGGAAGCTGGCCCTGCAGGTGCCTACAAGCCTCGGGCCACAGACTGCCCAGAGCTGCCTGGGGCACTGGATCACGCCCCAAGCTGCACCCACGTCTGAGCTGAGAGGGGGACCTGGCACCGCAGCCTGGCGCCAGGGGAAGGTCACACCAGGTGGGAACGGCCGGGGGAACCACGGGGTTCCTGCAGCAGAGACCAGAAACTTGCACACGGTTCAGCCTGACTTCCAGAGCCCACGCCAAGCCCCGCCCTGCACCTCGAGCCCTTCTCTCAGGGGGCAAGGTTGGCTCCCTGGGGCCGGGGCTGGGGGGCGGGCAAGGCGGAGACCGGGGAGAGGTGGGGAGGTGGCAGCGTGCCAGCGCCTGGGCCAGCGAGAGGGGAGTCGGGGAGCCGGCCGGAGGCGCTGGCCTCGCCAACGTGGAGCAAGAGCTCACCCCCGCGCTCCCGGTACATCTGGTAGACGAAGAAGCAGGAGACCGGCTTGAGGAGCGCGCTGACGATGGCCATGCCAGCGCTGAAGCGCTCTGTGTCCGAGAGGCTGGCCCTTGGGTAGAAGATGCTGATGTGGATGATGTCCAGGAAGATGGTGACCACCAAGCCACCCAGAAACTGCAAGACAGGCCGGGCGCAGGGCCCAGGGGTGACCACGTGTCCTCCGGGTTTACGAGCCCGCTGCCCCCCTGTCCCACCCCCTCACTCTCCCACCATATACACCAGACCGGAAGCTCCATTCGTGCCCTACTCTGTCCTTGGGGTTTGCTGGAGAACAGATCGAGCCAGCAGGCAGGACTCTGTGGATGAGATGCCCGACTGGGGGCTGTGAGGCCGCGAGCAGGGGTGCGGGGCCACAGCACCTTCCCCCACCTCCTCTCATCCTGAGGCCACGACGAGGTACAAGACTTGGGTCCAGAGCCTCTGAGATGGAAGGTCCCTCAGAATTCACTTGCTCCATCTTCACCACCAAAGAAATCCCTTCTCAGCCGTCCCAAGAGGCCGGTGCTGGTGCTCACAGCCATCTGGGTCTGAGCGGGTGTCGGGAAGCTCCCCTGTGGGACAGTCCAGCCAGACCGTGTCCACTCCGACCTCACAAGGTGGTGGAGTTCCCTCTTCACAGGCCTCCCGGCCACATCTCTCCCTATTAGGAGGGCCCTAGAGGTGGGTTACTGGCGCGTGCCCCGCTGCCCTCGGGGAAGGGCCAGTCTGGGACACTGGTGGGAGCCCACCCCACGCCCCTCCTGCGGAGAAAATGAGCAGACTCCGGGCTCTCGGAGCCAGGCAGGCAGAGAAGCAGGCCAGACTAGTGAAGGTGCACATGGGCTGCTAGCCTGGGTGGGCTTACTTAGCAGGCTCTAGAAAGTGGGAAATGGGGAAAAAAGAAGGGAGAGGAGATTGGACGAGCCAAGGGGAAGACGGAGCCGGGCCCACGATCACCCTTAAGCCAGTTCTCCCACCACTCCCCCAGCTCACCATACTTATGGCGTCGATGGAGTCCCGCTGCGCGACGGCCCACACGCCCAAGGCCAGGATGGTGAAGTTAGACCACGCGTAGCCGCCCGGGAACACGATGCAGCCCCTGTGGGAGAAGGAGGCACCTGAGTCAAGTCAGGAGGTGGCCGCCCCACAGGTGCCCACCCCTCCCACAGGTCACCTCCTAAGGCTCTCAGGACTCAGGGCCCCTACAAGCAGAGGCCACGTTCTCTGGCCTTGTTCCTTCCCACCCACCGTGCTCCAGAAATGTCAGCACATCCCATCGCTCTGCCTCCCAAACGGATCCAGAATCTGGCCACGTCCCTCCAGGTCCAAACCACCATCCTCTCCTACTAGCCTCTCCCCGCTGGTCTCCGTACTTCCACTCCTGCCCCCTCCTGGCCATTCATAAATAGCAGCCAGTTAGGTAAGTCAGGGGACGTCACTCCTCTGCTAAAAGTTCTCCAACAGTTCTCTTGGAATAAAATTCAGACTCTTGACCATGGCCTATGGGGCCCTGTGGGATCTGGTGACACAGCCCAGCCTATACCTCCCATTCATTGCCTTGCTGTCCCCTCTACCCTGAACACTTGGTCCCTTTTTGTCATTTTAGCCTCACCTCAACTGTTAACTCCGAGACTCCTTCTCTGACTGCCCCATTTCAAGTACCACCTCACCACTTTCTAACACAATGCCCACCCTCTTTTATTTTGTAGGGTATTGCTACTAACCGAACTGTTTACTTGTTTGTCAACTCAAAGAAAATAATAGTTAACCCAGAGCCCTTACTAGTATCTGGCACAGTTATAAGTGCTTTAAATTCGCTCATTTATGTGCAGTTGTCTTAACAACCCCAGTAAGCAGGCACTATTGCTATCCTCATTTTACAGATGAGGAGACAGAGGCACAGAGAGGTCAAGTAACTTGCTGAAGGTCACACAGCTGCTAAGTGGCAGAGCTGGGATTTAAACCCAGGCAGTCTGGCTCAAGAGGCTGTGCTCTTATCCACCGTATTCACTCAGCTTGGATGGCCCCAGCACGCAGTGGAGTGCTTCATAAATTTAAATGGCATTCCCTGAAGTGTACCATACAGAAAACATGTGCAAAGCACTTAAGTGTAGGGCACAACGAGGCTTACTCAGAATACGTAATCTCATTTTTTGGTTCTGAGAAAGCAGGCCTCACCAACTCAAAATCTTGGGGAGCGTGACTGAGAAATCTGGATTTTGACTCTGCTCCTCGAGGTCATTAACCATGATTATCACTGTTCCCATTATTCACACCCGTTAACGTGTGCACTGCACTTCCACAACTGCAAAACGCACACGTGAGCTCAATGGTCTCCAGTCTTGGTTTGGCAGAGAAATCTCCCCAGAAACTCAACAGCTAAAGCAGACGGTAATGACGAAAATCAATCCTGAGGTCCTCAGGCCTCCCTTGTGCAGGCCTGGGCAGTGTCTGGTGAGCAGAGCATTGCCACGCTTCTCCCTCACAGCTCCTGAGTGGCGTGCTTCCTTGTACCCATTTTACAGATGGAAACCAAGGTCCCGAGAAGTGGAGTCACTTGGTCAAGGTGACCTGGCTGGAATATAGCAGAGCCAGGACCTGAACAGGGTCAGTCTGAATCCTGAGTCTGCCGTCTCTGGGCAGGGGGTGTGAAGTGAGAGTGAAGGTCCACCCCTAAGCAAGTGACCTCACCCCTGTGTCATGCGCCTACTTGCTGAGCCGCTGAGCTAACCCCCAGAAGGCGCCCAGCCTGGCAGCTGGCCTCTGGACACCCTCAATAAAGGTTAGCAGTTTTACAGTTTCAGAAGTTACGCTTTCACCTTCCGATGACCTTACAGGACAAGTGGGAGGGTCAGTAATGCTTTCACTTTATAGGTGAGAAAATGACTTAGGGGGTTTAAGTGACTCACCCAAGGTCACAGACACACAGAGCTCTACCTGACATCCACCCCAGCACAGTATAAGAGACCGGCCCCCAGGCTTCAGCACCTCAGACCCCCCCAGATGCGAAGGCCTCGGGGAAGAACCAGAGGGGTGACAAGCCCAAAGGGCTCGGGCGGTGTCTGGAGGAAGGTTGAGCGGTTGGTACTGCCCTGGGCTGTTGCCTCCCTGAGGATGAGGGCTCGAAGCTCCTAGGGCAGTGATGGCAAAGGCCTCTGGGTACTGCCTGCCCCTCTGACATCCTTGGAACGTGGGGAGCTTGCTGATGCCGCTCTTGACAAAGGTGCTATTTAGTCTCGGAACGGGCTGGGAGACGTGGACAAGGTCCACGAGACGCATGGCTGCAGACCCAGGACACACATGGACGAGACCCCAGGGAGACACGCGGACCCAGATCCTGGGAGACAGGTGGACACAGAACAGGACACGGAGAGAGTCACTCACCAGATTGTCAGCAGCCAGTGAAGCAGGAGGATCGCCTGTGGCACACAAAAGACAGGGAGTGGGTGGAGAAGAGATCTGTGAATGTGACCACCGCGGTGGCAGGGGGCTGGGCAAGAAAGCTTTTGGAGCCAGAAAACACCGGAAGCCCCCGCCTAGCACCTAGGAGGGGTTCAGCAGTGTCTGTTGAAATGAAATACCACCAACAGTGATAGAAGGAGGAAGGGCACAAGCCAGGCGATGCTGCCACGTCACCCCTCCCCACTCCCTCGGGGCAGCTGACACCTACAGCCCTGCCTGCTTCCAAAGGCTGGAGGCTCCTTTGGGGAACCTGGGAATCTGCTCTGGAATCAGAGGCGCCTCAGTGGGAAATGGGGGTGGGGGGGAGCTCAAATGAGGCTGATTTCTTAGGACACTGGGGCTGGGGTGCCGTGTGGGGACGGGGGGATGCCGGGTACGTCCAGGGAATAGGAGAGCAGCCCGGTGGCAGAAGACCAGAGGGGAGAGGTGGGCCTTGAGGGCCTTGGCAAGGCGCATGGATTTCATCCCAAGTGCACTGAGGGATGTCACCAGAAGCTTTTCTGCAGGAAGGTAACACGCTATGATTTGTTAAGAAAAGAAATCCCCCTGGCTTTTTTCTAGAGTCCTGCGCTATCCCACCCTTTTTATTGTCCCATATGTCCTTCAAAGACAGTCCTCTTTACTGGAACTGGTCTCTACTCCTGGTCATCAAAAGGGCCCTGATTGCAAAGCAAGTAAAGAAGGAAGGAACAGATGCTATGGGGAGGACAGGGCAGCTGCCAGCTAGAGCTTCCAAAGAAGCAGGGAACTCGGAGCCGGTGCTAAAGGGGACGCAGGGACCAGCCAGGCAAAGGAGAGGGAGAGCGGGGTGTTCCGGAGTGGACACCAGAAGCACAGGCAGGGACGCAGGACCCAGAGCCCCAAGGAGGGGGAGGGCTGGGCCAGGGGTGGCGCTGAGGCTGCGGGAGGCCAGGAGCCCCAAGTCGGGAGCCTCAGTGGGGCCTGGTGGTCGGCGGGGGCCCTTGAGGGGCTTTGCTCCCGGCACGGAGCGGTCAAGTTGGGAGGGGGGAAGCCAAGAGCCTGGGGCAGGGACGGCATGCTGGGCCCAGAGAGCAAGGGCGGACGGAAGGATTGCCGTGGTTTCTGGTCTGGTGCAAGGGGGTAAGGAGAGGGAGCCACCTGCAACAAGGAACTCTGGCTGCATTTCTAGAAGAGTTACTATTTATGGCACACCTGTGATGTGCCAGGCCCTGGGCCCAGCGCCCCACATGACCTTCTCTGGGCCTCATAACAGCTTCTGGAGCAGATACTAGAATCGTTCCCATTTTACAGTCAAGAAAACTAGGCTCAGAGGTAAATTAAGTTGATCACGATTGCACTGATGGCAAAACTCAAATTAAATTGTAAGTCTGACTCCAGAACCAGGGCTCCTCGCCTTCACGCTGGATGCATGGCCTTCAGCGGAGAGGAGCTATTTCGGCTTGAGACAGACATAGACGTTTTCCACATGGGGAGCAGGTGACATCCGGGGAAGACGCCCGGGATACCCCACCTTCACCCCCAGTGCTCAGTGAAGTGAACAAAGCTCAGAGTATGGTCCACAGCCCCCAGAGAATCCCTCCTCCGGCTACAGAGGACTAGAACAATTCTGTAAGGACGATTGCACCTGACTTTACACAGGTCTTGAGACTCCGAAAAAGTTGAGTCTACATGACAGAAGGCTAGCTCTGGAAGGAATCTTTGCCATCACCTTCCCTCATTTATTACCGAGTGCCTCCCACACATCAGGCAGAATTCTGAGATTTTTGTGCATAGGAATGCATTTCATCCTTACAATCCTGAGGTACAATTTCCCCCATTTTACAGTTGAGAAAACTGAGGCTCAGAGGTAAGTAGCTTGCCCCAGGTTGCACAGCAGAGCCACGTTTCAAACCTGACTTAGCCAGGTGTTGTCCGACCCAGGGCCTGGGCAGATGTGCCCTCCCGTTACAAAGATGGGGAAACTGAGGCAGAGGAGGCCTAGCCTTCTGAGGGTTTCTTTTCCCAGGGGCTGAAGAGGAGGGATCACACAGCGCTAAGTTTCTGAAACATGTACAGTTTAAGCCGGCATCGCTGGCACCTGCTTGGCCTCCACCCTGGGGATTCAAAGGCGAGCTAGGCAGGTGCAGCACTGGGCCGCCCTCCCAGACCTGACACCTGGGGTGGGCGGGACACTGTGCACCAGACAATCACCTTAGGAGTGTGGATTCCCAATGAGACAGCCTGCCGTGAAGGAAGTTACAGCAAAGGAAAAGGAACCTCAATCTGCAGCAAGGGAGAGGTGCTTAGGAGGCTTCTCTGAGGGATGAAGGGGGTGAGCCAGGGTTAACCAGGGGCAGAGGGGAAAGAAGAGCATTTCAAGCAGAAGGGACAGCACCTGCAAAGGCTGTGTGGCAGAAGGGAGCATGGAACATTCTGGAAACGGAAAAGAAGCCAATGTGGCTGGAGTGGAAGAGGAGAGTGGAGAGGAGGGACGGGAAGCTGGGGGTGGGGCAGGGCCAGGCCTGGAGGGTGTGGGGCGAAATTCTGATCTTTATCTTAAGAGCAAAACACTGTCCCCCTCTGTCTAACAGGAAACCCTGCCCACAGAGGGGAAGGACCTGCCAGAGGCCATGACACGTGGCCAGCCACGGTGGTCCTGGTGTCGGGTTTTTAACTAAGACAAGACACCAAGGAAGGAGCCACAGGGGAGGCAGCTCACATCACTACTCCCGAAAATCAACACCAAATCCATCCCTCCCTTGACTTCTATTTCAGAAACGGTCTTCATTTCCAAGTGCTCTGGTCCCCACCTCTAGGCTGTGCACACTGCAGGTCTTTAATAAAGGGGTGCTCTTGGCCTGCAGAGCCCAGCTTTATCATGGTAAGAGGAAAGGCTGAGACCCAGGGAAGCCTGTGGGGAAACCATTCTGTTTAACCTGCGGGATAGTTTTTCCTGGAGCCAGAAAAGCTTGTAATATGGAGTGAGCACCTGCTAAGGTCCAAAACTAGGCCCTCTCTTTTGGGCAGAACAGAGTATAATCTGGAAAGCCTGCAGATCTTTAGCAGACACACATCCCCTCGGTGTGACATCACTTTTGTTTTCTAAAATATTTAGGAAACGTAGCATTAGTGGATCACTTCTCTTCAGCCCTGGGAAAAGAAACCCACAAAGACTAAGCCTCCTCTGCCTCAGTTTCCCCACCTTTGTAATGGGAGGGCACATCCACCCAGGCCCAGAGGGGTCTAATGTGCAGGAAAGCTCCAACACGAAACCCAGCCAAGATTCTAAAAAAGAGTGGATATGTGTATATGTATAACTGATTCACTTTGCTGTACACCTGAAACTAACACAACACTGTAAATCAACTATATGCCAATAAAAATAAAGAAAAGAAAAAGAAACCCAGCCAAACTGGCTCTGCCCTTCCTGACAGCCCTCATCTCAGCACAAAAGAACTGTCTGCTGGCTCTGGGGGAGGTTTCTGGTAACCAAGGGGATACTGGGGATTCCCAGGTACTGTCACAGAAGAATGAGGGAGGGAGGGGCCTGAGAATGTGCCTGGGCAGCCTGACCGTTCCGACTGGGCAAGAGGAAACAGAGACTTGAGCTCCTGGACTCCTCCTATAGACTCGGCCCGGGGGGGGGGGGGGGGGGGGGGGGCTGCCCCGCCCTTTCCCAGCCAGTGTCCGATGTGTCAGAAGACTGGAGGACGGGGAGGGCCAATGGGCCAAGGCAGCAAGGGGTCGTAGGATGCTGGACTGGGGGCAGGAGACCTGGGTTCTGGTTCAGGGGCCACGTCCCCCTGTGTCTGAGCCCCGGGTTCCTACCCTGTGAAATGGAGGCAGCACCCATCACCCACGTGTCCCATGGGGGTGCCTCAACCGCAGAGACAGGCATCTGACGGTCATTGGATGTACCTGTTTACTAACCGGAAGCGCTGTGTGCAACAGGCATCCAGAAACAGCGTCAACAACATCAACCCCTGCTACTGATGAAGACCTGCCTGTCACGTGTCTACACTACCCTGAACACTCGGCCCATGTCATCCTTGCCACGGTCTGGCGTAGAGTTTTACTCTTGCTTTACTTATGACGAAACTGAGGCTAAGAGAGATTAAGTAAATTGGCCCAAACGGTAATGCTTATAAACAAGAGAGCCCAGATGCAAATCTCAGCATCGGTCTATCTGGTCTGAGTTTTCCTGCTAATAGAAATGTGATGCTACACCACCTCCTGGACCACTAGATCCTCCTCTTATCACCCTAGAAGGTAGGGCCTAATTTTATGCTCTTTTTATGGTGAGGAAACTGATACTCAGAGAGGTTTAGAAATCTGCTCCAGGTCACACAGCTAGTAAGCAGCAAAGTCTGGCTTTGGACAGAAGTCTGTCTGGCCCCAAAGCCTGTGCTCTATCCACTGTGCTACAGGGTCAGGATCTGGAAGAGCAAGGGAAGGGTGGATGGAAATGAGGAGGTTTGACCTTGAGAAGGGAAGGCTAAGGGGGAAACTGAAGGGTCCTGCGGACCAGGAGTTAGACCCTTCGTTTGCCACTAGAGGGCCCACAGGGGTGGGGGTGGGACTTCCCAGATGGGTGGTAGACAGACCTGAGGTCACCATACACTTCTGGGTTTTTTCAGCTTGCAGGATTGAACCTGTGCCCTGGGCAGTGAAAGCGCTGAGTCCTAACCGCTGGACCGCCAGGGAATTCCCAGGGAAAATATATTCTCTATATTAATCTGTATGGAGGGAATTCCCTGGCGGCCCAGTGGTTAGGACTCTGCACTTTCACTGCCGAGGGCGCAGGTTCAATCCCTGGTCAGGGAACTAAGATCCCACAAACCGCACGGCACGGCCAAAAAAACCCAAAAACAAACAAAAACAAAAACAAAAACACCCAGAATATATTTTCCTGGTCCTGTGCAAACACTCGGTGGTCTGTTGCGTGAGGCAGCAAGATCCCCGAGGACCCCTGAGGGCTGAGGCTAGGGGACAGCACTCAGGGCTGCTGGAGAGCAGAGGCAGAGGTGGGCAGTGGTTAATGGTGTGGGCACTGCAGCCAAGTATGTGGATTGGACCCCAGCTCCGTGACTTAGAGCTCTGTGACCCTGGGCCAGTCACCTGAGCTCTCAGAACTGCTGCTTGCTCTTCTGTAAAGTGGGACAATAATGCTTCACGGGGGTGTTGCGTGGCTACAGAGAGGTGGAGGGATGTGCGAAACATTCAATGCAATGCCTGCCAGGTAGTCAGCCCCCGAGACGTGGCCATCCTCATTACTATTATACAGTTCTTAACCCTCATGCTACACTACCCCCTGCACCCTCCTCCTCATGCTACACTACCCCCTGCACCTTGGGCCTTTCTCCCAAGACATCACGAACCCAAGCCCAGTGCCTTTGAAGCTTGTCACAGTGACATTCCTCCAGCTCAGGACTTGCCTCACGGGTGGGGCTGGGTTAGCGACTGCCCAGAGGGCCTGGGCAGTTGCTTCTGCTCACCTGGCACCACTGCCCACTCCAGCTGGGCTGGGCACAAGCAGGCATTGAGCCAATGCCCAAGGAATGTGTGAAATGAGGGAGGGGGTAGTGCAGGGCCACAGGGGTGCATTTCCCCAGCTCCCAAGGGGCTCTGGTCTCAGAACACCCCACTCAGACGGCGGTGAACAAGGATCAACAGCTCTCTCCACAGGGTGGCCAGGTTTAACAACAAAAACACAGAGCACCCAGTTAACTTTTAATTTCAGATAATGAATAATTTGCTAGAATGTCCCAAACATTGCCTGGGATATACTTATACTAAAAAATTATTCATTGTTGATCTGAAATTCAAATTCAACTGGATGTCCTGTATGTTACCTAGCAACCTTAGCTGCTCAGGCCCTCCCAGCACTTAGCTGTCTCTGACTGGTATCAGCTAAGACCCTTGGAGATATGATGTTTTATTTCCCAAGTCAAGGGAAGGACCAGACATTTCATTCCGGGCACCCAAAGCCAGCACAGCTCACATCTGGGGTCGTGTGTGGCCTGTCCCACCCATGAAGTTGCTCAAAAAAAAGCCCCAAACAGACTAAGCCCTCCCCGTGGACAGAAAATTTCAAGGCAGAAGTCAGTCCTAACTAATTGGTGGCCAGGAAAGGACACAGCTTTGAAGTCTGACCCTGATGGGTTCAAATCCTGCCTCTGCTACTAAATCTCTGTGGGACCTCGGCAAGTTACTTACCTGGTCTGAGCTGAAGTTTGCTCATCTGTAAAAATCTCAGAAGGTTGATGTGATTAAATAAATAACCTGGCACACCACAGATGGCCCCAAAATGCGGGCTCTCTCCCCTCTCAATTCCTGCGGCTCTGTCCCTCATTTCATTCCTTCTTAGCAATTATTTTAGGCAAATCTCTAATTACAGAAAAGGCGGTCAACATTAACCCCACATGGGCTGGAACAGGCTGAGTATTGACACCAACAAACCTCAGTTGCCCTCATGTAAATTTCTTCCCAGCTAAACCTTCAATCCAAGTCCATACCCTCGTTCCAGCCATCTCTCCCTCTAGCCGTTGACTGAAAGCTTCGGGGAGGTTTGCTGAAGCAAGTATTAAGGAAAGTATCAAGGGACGTCTTCCCATGTGAAGTCACAGCACAGACGATGTCTAATAATCCAAATATGGATAATGTATCGTTCTGTAGTCATCTATCTCTGAGATTCCTTCAGTACCAGACACCACGGGTGCTAAATTCTTTTGTCATGCGTGAGTAAAAGGGCATTCTTGGATACAGTCTCAAAGGAAACTGCACTGAGACCCAAAATGGCAGGTTTGGGCCAAGGTTCATACCTTCCTGACCAAAGCTAAAGGCTTCAGCCTCTCAGTGGCAAACAGAGCCAAGAAGCACTGGGCTGGTGGGGCGGGGAGGAAAAAAAAGAACAGCCGCTGGCATCCTGACAGCTGAGGACACGGCTCAGGAAATGAAGACACCCCAGGAAGCTCCAGTGTTTCCCTAAATGCGCAAAGTTGGCGTTTTCTGCTTTTAAGTAACTTCTATTGGTGTCTGTGTTGCTTACGAAATAAAGACGTTGAATTTATAAACTTGGAAAAACCACTCGTCCGGGATCACAGCTTGATCTGCCAACAAAGGAGGCTACCAGGTTGGTGTTGGGGGTGCAGGTGAAAGGTTTAGCCCCTCTCTCGGTGGAGGGGAGGTGTGCCGCCTGTAAGCCCCCCCTCGGGCTCTCGGTGGGCCCTTCCCCTCCCCCCCACCCCGCGCCTTCCGCTTTCTCCAGGGGAATTCTGCGCGCGCAGGCCAAGGCGAGCCTCTGGGGCCCGGCGCTCCCAGCTGGACCGGTCTGACTCTGGGAAGAGGGGGCCCCTTCCCTCCCTTTCCTCCTCCAGTTTCCTCTCGGTCTTTCCTGCTGGCCTTCTGTACCCCTCTCCTTGCTATGGTCTATCCACCCACCTCCTTCTCACCTGGGCTCTGTACGTTCTCTTTCTCCCTACCACCCCTCTTTCCCCAAACTCTCGGTCCTCTCACCTCTAAATTCCTACTTTAAAAGCGCAAACGCCCAACACTCTCGGAGAGACCCGCCCCGCGCCCGCCCGCCAGCCCGCCAGCCCGCCAGCCCGCCAGCCCGCCAGCGGCTGGGCCACCCCCGCCCCGCCCCGCCCCGCCCCGCCTATCGCCACCTTCAGGTTCACGGCGGGCAGCTCCATCACGACCAAGCCGGAGGGAATCTGCGCGACAACCGCGGGGGCTCCTGGTCTACGAACTCGGGAAACAAACTTGCCCGGCTCCGCCCCGCCCGCGGCCCCAGCTCCAACCCCCGCACCCCGGGGAGTGGGGGAAGGGGACGTGAGTTGGGTCACGTGACTGTTGCCCGGTTGCTAGGCGACGGCGTCCGGCTGCTCGCGCCTTAGTCCCGCCACTGCCCAGGTAGTTCCCGGCACGGCTGGAGAACATCCAGATTTGCGTCGCAAAGGGCACAATATCTCGCCGAGTTGAAGTCCCTGCAGGTGGGCTGATGGGACCACCTGCAGCCAGGAGAGCTTGGGGGAACGTCCAGGTACAAACTGCAGATGCGGCAACAGCTGGTGTCTCATCCCAGAGGGCACCCTCTCTCCTCCCTCCTTCTCCAGTGAAAGTGGAGACAGTTACGGACGTCAGACGATCCTTGTGAGGATAAATGAACTAATTCATGTTGAAGGAAAAATGATTCTGACACTTGCTAAAATGGTAAGGAAAACTTATTCAAGACTATTGGGGCAGGGGTAACACAATAGGGGAGGGAGAGATCAAGCCCAACTCGGAGTACCCCAAGGACAAGTAGGGGTTTATAGGCAAGCAGCAGAGTGAAGGGTCAGTGGATGGCAAAAGTATGACTAAGAGGAAACATCAAGGATAGGGTGATTCTTGCTAGCCTGACCTAACAGGATTCTTGCTATCAAGGGTCGGAGGGATTCTTGCTAAACTGACTTAGCAGGATTCTTGCTGAAACTGGCCTATGCAGGATGCAGAAGGCTGGGCTGAGGCCTCGTCAAGAAGAGGGCTCAGAGGAGCCTAACTACAGTTTGGTTAAAGATACAGTCTTTGTCCGGGCTTCCCTGGTGGTCCAGTAGGTAAGACTCTGTGCTCCCGGTGCAGGGGGCTGGGGTTTGATCCCATGTCAGGGAACTAGATCCCGCAGGCATGCCGCAACTAAGAAGTACTCATGCAGCTAAGAAGTACTCATGCCGCATCTAAAAAAAGATCCCACGTGCCACAACTAAGACCCGGTGCAAACAGAATAATAAATAACTAAATAAATATTAAAAAAAAAAAAAAAAGGTAGAGTCTTTGTCAACGTAAAGTGCCCAGAACAAATGCCTGGCACTTAGTAAATGGGCAATATACATAAAACATTGTTATTATCAATACACAAGGGGCCTATGGTTGGAGCCTTCTTGAGTTAACATACTTAAAGCTTCAGAAAAATCCACCTGGAAGACCAGCAGAAAACCTATAGTCACACTTGTCTCCAGAAGGAAGAAGACACGAGAAGATTCTATCAAGACACTGTCTGCCCCCCAGCTGTGAATGGAAGGGATCGAGGAAAGAAAGGGCTCTCCCACCTGGCATCTCTCTTAAAGATGGTTGCCCTCCAGAGAGCCCTTCCATCCTCCTCCCCAACCCATCCTCCACCCATAACCAGAGAACACTTTCATTTGGATAACTCCGGCTTTCATTTAGAGGGTCCCCTTGAGTCTGTCTGAGTGTTTATTCTCATTTCCAGGAGGGGAGAGACCACGTGGAAACTTGAAAAACTGCCTGGGTGGGTCCTGAGATCATATCAAGACACATACTCTCTTCAGATACAAAGAAGGACTTTTCTAGGTGGGTGTGGGAACTTTTGCAGGGCTGCAGGGTCCGCTGGCGTAATTTAATGCCCCTTATGGAGACACAGCCTTCCAGCCGGGGGGCAGAACAGCACAACGTCTGCCAGAGTAACCTAGAGCTGGTAAGCTTTAGAGACCAGACAAATGGCTACACTGGGTAGGATTGTTTGGGATTCAGAGCCCAGGGGACGAGCTGGACCAGAGTAACAAGAGTTTGAGTCCTATCTTTGTCCACTTACTGGTTCAACTTGAGCAAGTCACTTTGCCTCTCTATGCTTCCGTTTTCTGATCTGTAAAATGAGGATAATAATAGTATCTTCCTCAACGGGTTGTTAGGATTTGTTAATACACAAAAAAATGTTTAGAACATTGCCTGGCAGACAGTAAGCACTCAATCAGGATTTGCTACTATTTTGTTATTCATTATTAGTTAATTATCATTAATTATTGTTACTGGCATAGTATCTAGAAAAGAGGAATTCCTCAATAACTGGTGGGTATTACAACATTATTATCATATTATTTCCTTCTAAGAGATGTTCCCCATGCACCCCAGATCCTAGAGGTGTTTAATCCAAGCCTGCAGGTGTGTAATAAAACCGTGATCACCTTGTAAGGAGAAAATGCAAAACAACTCCTGGGATTAGAGCTGACATTTATTAAGTACTATTTTGTGGCAGACAGTGTGAAAAGTGCTCATAATAAATGTTCACAATAACTGCTGTGGTGTAGGTGCCATTCTCATCCTGATTTACAGTAAGATGACTGAGGCTAAGACGAGTTAAGACACTTGCCCAAAGGCACATCACTAGTTGGTATTAAACTGGGCTGGGGACCAAGGAGGTCTGGTTCCACGACTGTGACATTCAGCCACTCAGCTCCACAGCCCACGTCACAGGAAAATACAGCCCAGGCTGAGATGCAAAGGATGGAACAAGGCAAGGAGGGGAAGACAGATTGGAGCCAGATGAAGCACAAGGCTGGGCCTGTGGAATGTCCCTGCAGCTCACACAGTGACACTGCATTCACCCTGACCAGCTGGGGCCAGAGGCACTCCGGGATGGGGGTGGGGCGGGGGGGGCGGGGCAGAGTGGGAGCAGACTCAGCAGGGGTGGGGAGGGAGCCCACAGGGACAAAGGAAAGCGAAACTGTTCTTTTTTTAACATCTTTGTTCCAGTATAATTGCTTTACAGTGGTGTGTTAGTTTCTGCTTTATAACAAAGTGAATCAGTTATACATATACATATGTTCCCATATCTCTTCCCTCTTGTGTCTCCCTCCCTCCCACCCTCCCTATCTCACCCCTCTAGGTGGTCACAAAGCACCGAGCTGATCTCCCTGTGCTCTGCGGCTGCTTCCCACTAGCTATCTATTTTACGTTTGGAAGTGTATATATGTCAATGCCACTCTCTCACTTTGTCCCAGCTTACCCTTCCCCCTCCCCATATCCTCAAGTCCATTCTCTAGTAGATCTGTGTCTTTATTCCCATCTAGGTTGCCACTAGGTTCTTCATGACCTTTTTTTTTTTTTTTCCTTAGATTCCATATATATGTGTTAGCATATGGTATTTGTTTTCTCTTTCTGACTTACTTCACTCTGTATGACAGACTCTAGGTCCATCCACCTCACTACAAATAACTCAATTTCGTTTCTTTTTATGGCTGAGTAATATTCCATTGTATATATGTGCCACATCTTCTTTATCCATTCATCTGTTGATGGACACTTAGGTTGCTTCCATGTCCTGGCTATTGTAAATAGAGCTGCAATGAACATTTTGGTACATGACTCTTTTTGAATTATGGTTTTCTCAGGGTATATGCCCAGTAGTGGGATTGCTGGGTCGTATGGTAGTTCTATTTTTAGTGCAAAACTGTTCTTAAAGCCAGAGTTCCTGCCATGATCTATCCTGACTGTGGAAAGACAAGGGGACCCCCCACAAGGCACACTCCACAAGGCTTTGGGGTCATATTTTTAGGGAGTACACTTCTGGAAGTGAAGTTTAAATTTTTCATGTCCCTCACCAATCCTGTCTGTCTCAGCCGAGTTTTATCTTCGTACCTTCAACAAAGAAAATGACATCACACAACAATGTGAATGTACTTGACATTACTGAACTGTACACTTTAAAATGGTTAGGATGGTAAATTTTATGTTATGTATTTTTTTTTACCGTAATTGCAAACAAAACAAAACCAAAAAACCAAAAAGCTGACATGCAGAATAGATTCGTTCATTTATTCATTCAGTCATTAAGGGAATAGTTATTGAACACCTACTTGGGTGAATATCTAGGAATGGAATGGCTGGACCACACGGCCCGTGTATACTTAAATTTTTAAGAAATCGCCAAACTGTTTTCCAAGACGGTGCTGCCGTCCTATTTTTTCTTCGTAGCACTTATCAATACGTGAAGGTATTGCCCTATCAATTTAATTGTCACCTTGTTTATTGTCTGTCCCCCCATCTAGACTGCAAGCCCTAGGAGGGGCTTGCAACCTTGACACTTGCCTGGTGCATAGCAGGTGCTCAGGGAATACACCAGCTGAACCAGTATGTGTGCACCACTTCCTCCCATCACGGGCACCAGGGAAGACCTGCCACCCAGCTCTCCGCCTGTCCTCAGGGTGCCACTAACAGTCCGGGTTCTGCCCTGGAAGCCACTCAGTCAATGTTGCTGGTTATGCAAATGACCGATGAAGCAACCACTGCCGTTTCTTCCCCAGAGTTGCTTGTGTCCTTCAGATAAAGATATCATTTGGATCCCTGCCCTGCCTCGCCTCCTCCTAGCAGAGTGATCTTAAAGCTCAGGGTGATGGTGGGGATCGTGTGAGATAGTTTACACAGCATGCCTGGCACAGCTCCTGGCACTTTGTAAATGCTCAGTAAGCAAATAGCTGCCCTGCTGCAATGAAAAAACCACAGCATCTTTCAGCGTCTCTCAGGATCTCCTGGCCCCTGATAAATGCCTGCTGAACTGAAACAGCAGAGAAAGGCCCCTTGGATGGGGAGAAGACGCCCATAGCCCTTTCCTATGAGCAAAGCCTGGGAGATGGACCTCAGTGTTTCAGCATGCTGCCGCCTTCCCAACCTTGACCCCCCCCCAGCGCTGCCTCTCTGTATCTATGTGACCTTGGGTTAGTTGCTTAATCTCTCTGAATTTTTTTCTGCATCTAGAAAATGGGGACAGTGCTAATCAGTCCCCAGGCAGTGTGAGGCACAAAGGAGGCACTGGATATGAAAAGGCTTTGAAATGATTTCCAACTGTCCTTTGGTCCACAATGTACTAGACACCCAACAATTCTGATGTGATCCGGCCACTTCCTTCCCTGAGTGGGTACGTCAAACTGGAAGAAACAGAGCAGAGAAAATAACCAAAACACCGTCTGAAAGTCACAGGCACCTGTGAGAGAGCAGGCCCTCCATAGGAAGCTCATCAGAGAAGGGCCTAGAAGGCAGAGCCGTGGACCCTGGGTGCCACCAGGATTCGTGCTGGATCCGGATTCGATCTGGAGACCTTTCCCCCAGTGCTTCTTCTCGGCTTGACCCAAACACGCTGGCTCTGTGTTTCTTGGCCTAAGGTCTGGTAGGGTTGAGGAAAGCCTGGGTGTTGTTGGTCAGGGTTGTTCCTTGTATCTGAGGATGTGATCTTTTCTCTTTCTGAGCAAAGACAGCAGGAAAGGAGGAGCAGAAGTGAAGGAACCGAGCGGAACCCTGTAGGGTTAGAGTCGGGGCATCTCTCTTAGGCTCCCAGATCCGGCGGCCCATTCTCTGGTTGATGCCTAAATTCTGAAAGTATCGAAGATCATTATGACTTGTCAGTAAGATCGTCCGTGTCCACACATCATTCACTCAGAGCCGGGCAAGGGATGTGATCCTGGGGAAGCACATGCCCGGGGGCATTAGGGTGGGCGATTCTGCTCCTTCCCTCTTCCTGGGTTTTCTGGAGGAGCTTGGACATGGCTGGGAGGTGTGAGAGCCCCCTCTCCAGAGAGGCATTTGTTTGTGTGACTGGTCAGAAGGGGGGGGGGTTGCTGATTCTGAAATATTTGTCCCGATGGCACAGAATTGGAACTTACGGCAGCATCCACCGCTAACTTTTATAGGCCACAGTCAGGCTCCTTAAATACTCCTCCTTGAGCCTTAAAACGCAGCCAGTAATTCCTAATGTTCCTATTGCTTCGCTGCCTCATCAGGGTCCTATGAAAATCACTGCTGGGTGAGCCCCATCCTGGGACGGCCTCACCAAGCACATAGTGATATTATCCGGTCCCTCCAGAGGCCGGTGTGCTCAAGTCAGGCGTCAGAGAACCCATCGGAATGCCCTGTGGACCCCTTGGTGAGCGTGGAAAAGGCAGAAAGGAAATTGCCTGTGCCCTGCCGTGTCCCAGGAAACAGTGGTCGTGTTAGACACCAGCCAGAAAGAAAGCGATATAAGTGGATGTTGCCCAGGACAAAGCCAGCCCCCGCCCCCCCGCTGCACTCTAATTCTCTGTCCTGTGGCATTTTCTTCATCCATACTCCTGCAATCCTCTTTATTTTTATTGAAGTATAGTTGATTTACAATGTGTTAATTTCTGCTGTACAGCAAAGTGACTCAATTATATGTTCAATCACATATATATATATATATATATATATATACACATTCTTTTTCATATTCTTTTCTATTATGGTTTATCACAGAATATTGAGTATAGTTCCCTGTGCTCTGCAGTAGGAGCTTGTTGTTCATCCATCCTGTATATAGTGATTTGCATCTGCGAATCCCAAACTCCCAATCCAGCAGTCCTCTTTATGTCACCGTGTGTATGCATGTGTGTGTGTGTGTGTGTGTGTGCACGCGCACGCACGAGTGAGCTCACAGGCCGTCACTAAATGTGTGTTGACTGCCTCTCGCCTCCCCCTGCCTGTCCCGGTTCTGTCCCTCTGTCCCGGTTCTGTCCGGAGTTCAGGCTGCTGCCTCCTCTCCTCTGTCAGGCCTCCCATCTCTCCACATGGGTAGGTTGGAATTCCAAAGGAGGCATCTGAGGGCTCCGGCCGCGCCTTAATGACCGCTCAGAAACCCAGACAAGGCCAGTTATGGCTGCTGAGGCCTGCGGGCCCCAAGATGCCTGTCTGCAGTGGGGTTTATCTTGGTGTTTGCTTTCACCCACTGCCCGCCACTGGCTCACTGCCGATGGCCTTCAGTCTCTGCCGCAGGCTCCGTGAGGTCTCAGCCCACTCGCTGGGGGTCAGGAAGGCGCAGGAGGAGAGATAAGAGAAGAATGAGGACACGGTGGTGGGGCTGGGCAGGGTGCCTCCAGGGTTCCACCAGTTGGAAAGCCCCTGGGAGGAATCCTGAACCCTTTCCTCTCTGAGAAGTCCCCCAGGAGGCGGCCTGAAGGTGAGTGCGTGACCTTCAGCTCAGGCAGCCCAGGGCTGGGACCTGCCGGCAGAGCTCCTGCCCACTCCCCACAAATGGCCCTGACAGCAGCCTTGATGGTCCTGGGTGAGCTGCACTGTCCTGTGACGGGCGGAGTGGTGTGGTTGGGGGCGGGGGTGAGGATCGGTGACCCACTCCCAGTAGGTGCTCAGTGAACTGGTGGCCTTTGAGAGGAACGTGGGGTTGGTGGACATAATCAGGTTTTAGACTCAGAGAGACTCGGGTAGGGTCCCCAGCACTGCCACTAAGCAACTATGTCACTTTGGACAAGTGGCCTTTGTTTCTTAGTGCCTTAGTTTTCCTCCTCTGCAAAATGGGCTCTAACAATTTCCGGCTACACCAGAGGATGGGTGCCCCATGCAGGGGACTCAGCTCAATAAACAGAGGTCGGGGTTTTGTTTGGATGAATGCATTTCCTCTCTAACCCTGGATTTCACTCTGTGCTGGGCGCTGACACAAGGTCAAGGCTGGGAACACAGTGGGACAGTTCGGGACCACAACGTGCAGAACTGACTAACCTGCCCTGCTGCACTGACCAATCACCAGTGTGGAAGGAGCCCGGGTGCCCTGAGGCTGGTCCAGCGGCACAAACAGGTGGGATTCAGGATAAACCATTGTGAGGGGTGTGATGAAGGGAAGGGGCACCTCTGTTAGCCGCTTGCTTACATGGGTCCACTCACACCACCCTACCCCACCCTGTGCGTCCCGACCAGAACTTCACGTCCAGACACTCCTCCGGGCACACCAAAGCACCCATGCCCACATACGTGACAGATGGTGGCCGCTGCTGCCACCTGATGCTAAAGCTGGCAAACAGACTGTGGAAGCCCAGCGCTTCGTGACACACCACAGACAATGCTACCACACACCCAGGTGTTGTGATCCAGATCTGAAGCTGGGGAGCCCAGCTCCAGGAGCCTTCCTGTGATGGTGAGTTTTCTGTGTCAACTTGGCCAGGCTGTCGTACCCAGGGATTTAATCACACACTGATCTAGGTGCTGCTGTGAAGGCATTTTGCAGATGTAGTCAACATCGACAAGCGGTTGACTTCAAGTAAAGGAGACAGACCTGCCAGAATGTGGGTGGGCCTCACCCAATCAGGTGAAGGCCTTCAGAGCAAAAACTGCGGTCTTGGGGAACAAGAAATGTGGCCTCAAGTGTGCAACATCAACCTCTGCCTGAGCTTCTGGCCTGCTGGCTGGCCCTACAGATTTCAGACTTGCTGGCCCCTACAACAGCATGAGCCAATTCCTTAAAATATATCTCAATATAAATACATATATAAAAAGAGGTAAATACATAGACACTTAAAGATACATAAGTATATTGGGACTTCCCTGGTGGCGCAGTGGTTAAGGATCCACCTGCCAATGCAGGGGACACGGGTTCGAGCCCTGGTCCGGGAAGATCCCACATGCCACGGAGCAACTAAGTCCGTGCACGACAACTACTGAGCCTGCGCTCTAGAGCCCGCAAGCCACAACTACTGAGCCCGCGTGCCACAACTACTGAAGCCCCTGCGCCTAGAGTCCGTGCTCCGCAACAAGAGAAGCCACCGCAATGAGAAGCCCGCGCACCGCGACAAAGAGTAGCTCCCGCTCGCCACAACTAGAGAAAGCCCGCGCGCAGCAACGAAGACCCAGTGCAGCCAAAAATAAATAAATTTTTAAAAAAAAGATACATAAATATAAATATTCTATTGGTTCTGTTTCTCTGGAGAACTCTGAGACACCCCCAATCCAGCCACCTGATCCCCTGAGGGGCAGCACCCATGCTGCCAGGAAAAGCATCGAAGTGACTGTGGCCTCGGGTTCAACAGGTCTTGACCTTTCACTTCAGACTGCTCTCACTCTGATTAGCAGAAATGGGTTTGAGTTGACATCCCACGACAGAAGGGGTTTTTAGAAGCCCAGCATGCTTTCTGCAACCACTGACCCCGGGGTCAGCAGTATAGACTAGAGGTTGGCAAACTACAGACCAATAGCAGATCCAGGCCGCTGCCCTTTGGTGTAAATAAAGTTTTGTTGGAACACAACCGTGCTCATTCATTTGTGCTCATCTATTTCCGTGTGTCTATGGGGGCTTTTGCACTACAACGGCCGAGTTGAGCAACTGGGACAGAGAGGGTGCGACTTGCAATGCCTATATGAAGGGGGACTTTCTGGGCTTGATTCCTGAGACCCATCCCCAGTGGGAGGTTTGCCGGCTCCCTGGGGCCTAAGCAGGGAGGAAAGTGAGTTCTCAGGAAGGTTTGGTGCAGTAGTTCTCAGACCTGGGGGTTGAGGGTGGGGTGGTTATCAAACATGCAGATTCCCAAGCCCACCCCTAGAGATTCTGAGTCAGAGGCCCGGGTAGGCTCAGAAACCTGGGTCTGCTCCCCAGAGGATCCTGATGCTGGTACCCCAGGCCCGTGTTATAGGAAACCCTGGATTAGGGGGGTTTCCCTGTCCAGGCTGTAGGAGCCAGTCCCTCAGTGGTGCCTGGGCAGGGAGATCCCCACAGGAACACTAGGCCTTTAAGGGCTTCCCACACCTGTGGTTACCCTGGCCCCCAGGAGAGTCTGGACCCTACCTTGGCTTTAGGATGCAGAGCTGCTGAGAGCCATGACATAGCCTTGCTCTGATCAGATAGGCTTAGGGGGGTCTGGTCTGCAGAGCTGGGTGGTGCTGGCTGGAGCTGCTGGCTGGAGATAAGGGACGTCTTCCCTGGTGCTAAGCCAGGCTGCCCCGTCGCCAGTTCACACGCTTTCCCAAGACGGCATCTGAGGCTGCCCAGGCCTGGCCTCAGGCGGTGGTGCTTTGTTCTTCCGCATTCTGCCCAAGCTGGCCTCTGCTTGTCTCTGCACTCTGCCTGGAGTGAGCCTGCCAGCCTTGTATGCGGCCAGCCTTGTAATCTCTTTGGGACCTTAGCTGCCCCAACTCTAAAATGGGAGATAAAAATATGAAACTCCCACCCAAGAGGTCCGGTTAAAGGACCATGATGCAGTCCAGGTGAGGGCAGAGACCCTGTCTGCCTGTTTACTGCTTAGCCCTGAGCAAATGCTCAATCCAAGGTGCGGAGTGAATGAGTAAGTAGCTGGAGAGATACCGGGTTCAGAGTCCCCTGCAAACACCCTGACAGTGCTCACTGCCTGCACATCTCTGGAGGGGCAGAGAGAGACAACACGGCAGCTTATTGACCATCACCTCTTTATTTACAGCTCAAAAGAGCACATGCAACACATCATCACAGGACTACAAGGGCGTAGCACCTCCCCCCTCCCCTGCTGCCCCAGCACCTTAAAGAGGAACGACAGCCCCCGCCCAGGGAAGTTCCCAAGAGTCAGAAAACCCAACGACTGAGGCCCCAGGCCCAGGTGCTTCAATTCATTTCCTCTAAAAATAAAGGCCAGTTCCAGCCCGGGAGACAGGGCCTCAGAGCCTGCGAGGTGGTCATTGCTGGTTATTAACTAGGCAAACTGGATCTCAGATTTGCCAACTCACACCTGAATGCAAACGCCCCCAGATCATCCGAATGTCCCTGACCGTCTGACAGTCCTGTCTCCCCCTCTGCATCCTAGGCCCACGTCTCTGAATCTTTACTGTGCACAAGCACGGCCTGGAGAACCTGTGGTTCAGCAGGTCCCGGTGGGACCGGGATCCCACATTTCTGCCAGGCTCCCAGGTCTTCGTTCCTTTTCCCACAAGAATGTGGAATGACACTGACATTGACAGTGGGGAATTGTAATAGGGAAGAACCTTTTGTAGCCACTAAAGGGATGTTGCCTATAAGCTCCAATTGTACACAGTGGCCCATCTCTGGGAACCCTGCTTCCCAGATAATGAGAATTAAGCTAAAATACCTTTGTTTAGCTCACAAGAAGCACTCTGACCAGGCCCATCTGTGAATGACTGCAGGGAGGAAGAAATGAACACATCCCTTCTGGAGGCCGATGGGAACCAGGAAGTGTTTGACTTTACTCGCTCCCCTTTTAGTATAAAAGGAGCCTGAATTCTAACTCTGGCAAGATGGTTCTTTGGGGCACGCGCTCACCATCTTCTCGGTTTGCTGGCTTCCCAATTAAAGTCATCAGTCCTTGTCCCAGCAACAGCAATAACAACAAAAAAGGACGGAGGGACCAGAAAGCCTCTTGCATCCAGAAGAAGCCGCTTATCCTCCATCAGACCACCCGTCCTGGCTCAGGATTCAGAAAATACACTCCCTGCAATGGAAGCCCCTGGTTCTTCAGACTGGCAAATCCTGTCACCCCTCCCCAGCACACACCCTCTTGTCTCCCATAGGAGTGAAGGTCATCTTGAAGGTCACGGTGCACCTTTCAACCCCATGAAACCCCCAGTGAGTAGCCTAAATGGTTTGCTCTTCCGGCCCCTTCCCGCTGTCTCTTCCAGCACGTATTTTTTCCTTGCAGTTCTGTTGTTTTATAAGCATGTTCCTTGCAGCTTGCATATATGTTCGCTGTCTCTCCAGCTGCAAAGTGGATCCCCTTCCAGGGAGCTGATGCCCACCATCTTGACATCAGATTTTATTGGATGTGTTGAATATGGCTTGAAGTAAACATCCACTTGCAGCTTCTCAGTGGTGGAAGGGATCGTGGCTTTGGGAGGTGACCTGTGGCTCCGTGACTCCACAAGGGGCGGGTAAAGCTGTCCCGTTCCCATGTGGTGTGGCTTTCATGTCCTCTGACCCTTCACTCATTCCCAGCAGGCTCAGGAGCCCCTCTTGGCATCGCCGGACAAATCTCAGAAAGGCAGCCCCATGGGAACGGTGGGTATCTCTGGGGAGCGGCTGGAAGACTCCCGCAGGAAGAATGCAGGGGTCACAGGTGACCGTCCCTGCAGCTATTGGTTTCCACTTGGCCCTCCTGCTCGGCTCTTCCCGGCTCCGGGGTGGGGTGGGTACTTTTAGAAAGTCCTGATCTTGTTCTTATTGCAAAGCCACTGACACCTGCAGCTCTGCCTCAGTGGCCAGAATCTGTACATGCTGCCTCGGGCTGAGTCCAGAGCGGTTTTCCAAACCTCTTTGACCCCGAACGCCATCCCCTCTCTCCTAATGGAGCATTCTACGGCCCCCGTGTTCCAGGGGACACGCCTTGGGAAAGGAGCCTAAACGGTGATCTCTGAGCACGTGACGGATTGTTATCTCAAAAAACAGAACACCTACTAAAATCATCCTAAAAATAAATTAGCTAACACCGAGGGCTTATTATGTGCCAGGCACTGTTATAAGCATGTTACCAGGATTTTGTGTTTACAGCTCACAGCACCCCTATGAAGGAAGATTTATTATCCCTATTTTACAGATAAAGAAATCAAGGCACAGAGATATTAACTAAGTTTCCTAAGGTCACC
The DNA here is from genome assembly GCF_028021215.1 of Eschrichtius robustus. Lineage (NCBI taxonomy): Eukaryota > Metazoa > Chordata > Mammalia > Artiodactyla > Eschrichtiidae > Eschrichtius > Eschrichtius robustus. The sequence goes on along the minus strand of NC_090826.1, from coordinate 9,267,646 downwards.
GAGGTGGTGAGCGGTGTAGTAGGCCGTTTGTCGGCAGCTGTACCCGCGCAGTCAGCAGGGCGAGGGAAGGGTCTCGGGCCCAGTGTACATCAGAGTCACCTGGACGCTTTGCAAACACACGAAGCCCAGAGACAACCCAGACCAATTAAACCAGTATCTTCGCAGGTGGGCTCGGGCATCGGTACCTTTGAAAGTTCCCCAGACTGTTCTAACGTGCAGCCAAGGTTGAGACCAGCAGATAAGAGCAGGGATCTGCAAACTGTGGCCCGGGGGCCAAATCCAACCCACGGCCGGTTTTTGTGTAGTCTGCAAGTTAAGAGAGGTTTTTACATTTTAAAATGCATTTTAGAAAATCAAAAGAGGAATAATGGGTCTGTGACAGATAAAAATTATATGAAATTCTGTGTCCATAAACCATTTCATTGGAACACAGCCTATAATATTTATCTGGCCCTTTACAGTAACAGTTTGTTGGACCCTGGATTAGAGGAAATCGGCTTATGTCCCAGCAAAAGAAATTTAAGATAGACCAAGGAAGAACTTCCTGGTAGAGAGGTTTGTTAAACACACAGGGGGCTTTGGGATCCCTGACTCTGGAGTTATGAGGATTCCACCCACCCTGTCTTTGCAAATGCAAAATGGAAGTAGCTAGGGCAAAGAGATAGGCCTTGACTTTCTAGCTATGGAACTCCCTTGGTAGTCAGTGGTAGTTCTGTGGGGCCTTTCAGCTTTGTCCTGATCTTCTGTGTTTTCCATCGTTGATGGCCCAGGGCTAGCCTAACCGCTGCCCTCCAGACAAAAGCAATTCTGGGTTCCCTGCCTGCAGCCACCCCTGCTAGGGTTCTATCACGATCTCGAATCTGCCACTCCACGTGAGGCACACAGTGTGGGCCTTGTCTGGTCTCAAACAGACAAAACTGCCAGTGGATTCGATTTCCAAATAGCCGGCTTTGATCTCTTGCAGTCCCCCTTCTCCCCAAGATTCCCATGCCCGTCGAACTTGAATAGGGAGAAAAGAGCCAGTGTATTTGGTTTCTCCTAGATCTGTCTGCTTTCCTTGGTGCCTGACCCTTGACCCCGACTGATTTTCCCAATGGAGTAAACAGCCCTGGCATCCCGTGGGCGTGGTCCGCCCGGCTGGGGTCCAGGCCAGCAAGGACTCTGGATGGAGAAGGCTTGCAACCTTCTTTGCCCTGGACCTGAGGGTTGGCCAGGAGTGAGATGCCAGGTGGGGGGATTTAAGTGGCTCTCCTGAGGTGGCCACTAGAGTCACATCTGCTCAGAGAGGTGTTTGGGGTGGGCATCGTGAGTCTGGCCTGTGGGGGGCTGTTAGGAGACGTGCCCCAACTCCTCAGTGGGCTCTGCTGCAGAAGTGTAGGTGGGGGGGTCCTGGGATGGTCTCTGGGGGGACTGGGAACCACTAAGACGTATGCAAAGTGGGTGCACACGAGCAATGTGTGTATTTTTTGAGTCCATGCTTGCATTAGATTCTCAAAGGACATGAACTACAAAAGCCAAAGAACCCCCCTGGGGTGGCAGCTTTCAGGCAACTCCAAAGTGCATGTCCCAGGACGAGGTGAGCGGGGCCATAGAAATAAGAAACAGCTTTACCGTTTACCCCAAACACTTCATGTCTCAGAATACCAGCTCCCAGAGGGCAGGGGTCAATCTGCCCAAATCTTGCCTTATAAGCAAGCAGGTGCTTAATGCACATTTTCTTTTGTTTTTTAAATGATATACCTTTGTCCAGGGAAAGAAGAGAATAGTCGGTTATTCCAGCCTTCACCACAGTGAAAGGAACTACCAGGGAATACGTCTCTCTCACTGAAAGCCGTGGAGAACCTGAAATGCGGCCTTAGTTGTGGAAGAGCAAAGACATGGGCCTTGGAGCTGGTCGGACCCAGGTTCAGATGCCAGCTTCACCCTGACTCTCCAGGACCTGGTGCTTTCAGTGGGGTCTTGGGTCCAGCAGCATCGGCATGCCCTGAAACTTGTTAGAAATGCAGAATCGACTGAATTGGAATCTGCATTTTAACCAGATCCCTGGGGATTCTTACACAGGCGAAGGTTTGAGGAGCATTGATCTGGGACCCTGGACAAGTCATAAAACCTTGCCTCAGTTTCCTCCCCTGTAAAATGGTGATTATGCCTACTTTAAAGGGCCATGTGATAAATGAGATAATGTATGCCCCTCATTTAGTACAGTGCCTGGTACATAGGAGGTGCTTCGTACTGGTCTCCCGCCCTTGGGTTCCCCTATCTCTCAGGGAGTTTCCATTCTTTTCCAGCTCGAAAACCTCTTCCTTTTTAAACTTGAAACCATTGCAGTGCTGTGGTCGGACGGTAGAGGGCGCTCTCGACATGACCATCGCGGAGAACGCGGACACCGGGATGCGCTGGCGGTGTGGGTCTCCCATTGGCCGGGTGGTGGCCGCAGGTGTGCTGCTGCTCGGCTCCTGGGCGGGGGCAGTTCGCCCAGGGCTCCCCTCCTGGGGCTGAGTGTCCTGGGTCTGATCCTGCAGCCTCAGTCATCTGACTCCCCATTTGCTCTGCCACCGCGAGTTATAAACAAACTGCCCGGCTTCTCCAAACCTCCCGCGCTCAGTCCCCTGGCCGGTGGGGAGGCGCCTCACGCGGCCCGCTAGACGTTGATGAAAGATCCCTGGTCGCCGTTGGCCGTTTCGGGCTCCACGCAGCGCCCCTTTCTCCGGGTGACCCTGCGGTTCCGGTGGAATCTGACGTAGCAGCGCAGCCCTGGGTGAAGAGAGGCAAGGGGGTCAGGGATGCGACCAGCCAGACCCCTCCGCGCCCTCTGGAACCCCCTGAATCCTCTCACCACCACCCCCTTCTTTTTTCTGTCCTACAACCAACCCATCCCCCGCAGAGCAGCCTGAATGGGCTTAAAAAAGCGAATGACAGAGGGAGAAGGGAAGAGTGAACAGATGGAGCACAGGGGATATTTAGGGCCACGAAACTATTCTGTATGATACTATGATGGTGGGTACATGTCTGCGCATTTGTCAAAACCCATAGAATGTGCAACACAAAGAGTGAACCCCTAATGTAAATTATGGACTTTAGTGAATAATGTATCACTATTGGTTCATCAGTTGTAAAAAGTGCACCACACTAAAGTAAGATAATAGGGGAAACTGTGTGCTTGGGGGGGCATATGAGAACTCTGTATTTTTTGCACAATCTTTCTCTAAACCTAAAACTGCTCTTAAAAAATAGTCCATTAGGGGCTTCCCTGGTGGCGCAGTGGTTGAGAATCTGCCTGCCAATGCAGGGGACACGGGTTCGAGCCCTGGTCTGGGAAGATCCCTCATGCCGTGGAGCAATTGAGCCCGTGTGCCACAACTACTGAGCCTGCGCGTCTGGAGCCTGTGCTCCCCAACAAGAGAGGCCGCGATAGTGAGAGGCCCGTGCACCGCGATGAAGAGTGGCCCCCGCTTGCCGCAACTAGAGACAGCCCTCGCACAGAAACGAAGACCCAACACAGCCCTAAATAAATAAATAAATAAATAAAATTAAAAAAAAAAAAAGTCCATTAAAAACCTTTTTTTAAAGGGATGCAGATTCTGCCCTCCCCTATAAAACCTCCCATGGCTCCCCATTGTACTCAAAAGGAGATCCAAACTTCCTACCCTGGCTTATAAGACCCTCTGGGACCTGGACCTGCCTCCTGTCTGCTCTCTTCACCTCCCACTCCCCTCCTCACTCTCTAACTCCAGCCACACCCAGTTTTTTGCTTTTCCTCGTACACCCAGCCATTTTTGGCCCCAGGGCCTTTGCACTTGCTGTTCTCACAGCCAGAAATGCCTTCCTGAAGCTCTTGGCATAGCTGGCTCCTTCACAGCCTTCAGGTCTCAAAAGCACCCTCCCTGACCACCCTAATTAAAGTAGTCGTGGCCCTCCTGGCCCACCAGTGGGAGGGGTTCCTGGCTGTGGCTCTATCATAACCACATGTCAGGCATCCTCTGACATACATGGGTAGACATGTTTTTCATTTAAGGCCACAGAAGGCCACATCCTCCTGATTGGGGGTGGGAGGGTTAGGGGAAGAGATTGCTCAGTGTGGCCTGAGCAATCCCTACGTTTCAGGTTAGGAGTGACCACAGGGAGAGAGGAGGACATCACCTGCTTAAGATCTGCTTATGTCACTGTCAAGAGAATAAAGGAATTACTGTGAAGTTTGTGCTTTGGGGTCTGCAGTTGACACCTGGATCACAGCTTTCAGACCTGTGGCCACGCAAAATACACTTAGGAGGGGGGCAGGGGATTATGAGCAGGAGTGGTTGGTAGCCACAGAAGCCCTTCTGGAACCCTCCAGAATCCAGGCTGGCCTAGACTGCTGGACATCAGCCCTGGGACCTGAATTCAACATTTTGGGATTTCTCAGAAGTCCTCAGGACTCTCGGTCCTCAGAGGGTTCCTGACAAGCTCTTCCTGGACCATCTTTAATGAGCTGTCATTTCCACTCAATTTTTTTTTTTTCTGGAGCCTGAGTCTCCACGGAGGAAGCAAGAATTTTGGTGGGACCGACCAGGGTGGGAGAGACCACGGGAAACGAGCAGATGGGGCTTCGGCTGCACACATATCTTTTGGATACCTGAAAAGCTACCCCCTCCTACCTGAGGCCCTGGGGAGGAAGGAAGGAAGCCTTCCTGGGCAGAGGGGCTGCCCACTGAGCATCTAGCTGGGCACCAGCCGGGCGTGTGAACTCAGTCGGGCCATGTCCCCCTCACCTGGGCAGGCTGGACCTGGAGGCCCTGGCGCTATTCCGGGCTTCCTGGACCAGAGCGCCCTCCGGGCCATTCTGCACCTCAGTCTCCGCCTCTGTGAAATGGGCCCCCAGCCCTGCACACGGGTAACGGAAGGCAGCTCCCCAGCATCTCCACCCCTGCCTGCCTCCATCCCCTCACCTCCCAGCTGGTCCTCTGTGTCTCCACTCCTGCCCCCAAGGGTCCTGCAGCCCGAGTGAGCTGTTACACTCATAAGTCAGACCAAGTCACTCCCCTGCTTAACACCTGCCGACACATTCCCATTGTAACTCAAAGTCCTGCGTGATCCTCCCCGCCAGCTTCTCCTACTTCCCCTTCTGCCACCTTCCCCGTTGGCTACTGTGTGCCAGGCGCCCTCAAACATGCCAGCCTCATTCCTGCCCCAGGCCCTTGGCTTTGCTCTGCCGCTTGCCTGGGACTCTCTCTCCCTCCCCCCCGCCCCTCATTTTCAGGTGGCTGGCTCTGCAGTCCGCTCCTGTCCACCCTTTTCTAAAACACCTCCCAGACTCCTCATCAGGCCAGTCTGGATTATTTCCCTTACAGGCCCTATTCCTTTCTACAGACATCGTACCTACTTATTTGCTTATTGTTGCTCATCTCACTAGAATGGAATCCATGGGCGCAGAACTTGCTGGTTCTCTGTGCCGCTGAATCCCCAATGTCCTTATCAGAACCCAACACATAGTAGGCACTCAATAAATATTTATTGACAGACTGGATGAATGAATAATTGGACCTAAGCAGCTTTATTGCTCTCACAGCGGATCATTTTTGAGGCTAATGTGAGAAAAAAATTGGGCATGTATCTCAGAATGGTCAACAGAGGGACTGAGACCAAATCCCTTCACTCAGGAAATGTGAGCCCTGGATGTGGGATGACACTGAGTAATTATTGTGCATTTTTGGTATTTTGTTTTTAAAAGAGTACTTATCTCTTAGACATATATACTGAAATATTCACAGATGAAATATCTACACTTCCAGGAGTTGCTTCAAAATCCTATTGCAGGGACTTCCCTGGCGGTCCAGTGGTTAAGACTCTGCGCTCCCACTGCAGGGGGCGCAGGTTTGATCCCTGGTCGGGGTAAGATACCGCATGCTGCGCAGTGTGGCCAAAAAAAAGATTTAAAAAATCCTATTGCAACGGGGGAAGCAGATGGGGGGGAGACAGCACAGATTGGCCGTGAGTGAGAATTATTGAAGCTGGGTGACGGGAAATGGGGGTTCATTATACTATCCTGACGACTTTAATATATGTTTGAAATTTTTCAGAATACAAAATTTAAAATGTTCTCCCACTTTTCTAGCTATGTAGGTTTGGGCAAGTGGCTTAACCTTTCTGTGTCTCAGTTTGCTCTTGGGTAAAATGGGGAGAACAATAGCTCCCTTCCTGGGATCGTTGGGAGGATTAAGGAGATAATGGGTAAAGGGCTTAGCACAGAGCTGGGTACACTTGGGCCCACCTGGGCAGGAGGGCACATACCGCTCCACGTGCGAGCTCGGCGGAGTTAAGGAGGGAGCCAGCCAGGCAAGTGCATCCTTCCCTGGGACAGTGCTGGGAAATCCACCCCCCACCCCTTGTTATCACACTTGGAATGTCTCCCCTGGGATAGAATTCCGGTGTGAAAGCACCAGGCTTCTCAGGTTTGATCTTATTTTAAAAGATACACTCCTCTCTCCTCCCCTCTCCCGCCTCCAGATCATGGGAGATCATGCCAGCTTGTATTTCAAGAGGTGAGAAAAGCAAATTTGAGCAACGATGCCAGGAATCGAGACTAAATGAGTTCACAGATTGTGAAGGCACCGAGCAAAGCTGTTCCTGCTCGTGTCTTCAGCTCCCCAGGGATTCTCCCACCCCCTTCTCTGCCCACCCCGGCTTCGAGGAGAAAGGGAGGTGGCGAGGTCTCGGCACCGAGGGAGCCCCCGATGTCGGGCTCACCTTCCACACACATGCAGTCGTCAAAGCATTTGTTGTTCAGGCCTCGGTTGTGGGGCGTGCAGAGATGCTCCCGGAGGTCGCAGCAGGTCCCTGCCCACACAGCAAAAGCACACTCGGTCATCCACGCCGAGCGGACCCTCTCTGCGCCCTGCACACGCCCCCACTGGACAGGAGATCGATCATCTCCATGGTGGGGCCGTCCCTGGCAGGATGGACCATCTGGTGCGCAAGGCTCCCAGCTGGAACCACCGACGAATGTCACGGCCGAGGCCCCTGGGGGCGGGCGGCAGAGACCCCAGACGCCCCAGATGGGTAATTGATTGATCATGGGAGGAGCGAGGGCACTGTGGGATCCCCCCCTGGGTGGAATGGCTGGGGGCTGCCAGGTGTGAAGTCATCATGGAGCTGGGAGGGGCCACAGTGATCATGGAGCCAACGACATCTTTGGACAGATGGGGAAACAGAAGCCCCCGAGAGGCAGGCCCTAGGCACGGCCTCGCCCACCATGGAGCCAACTCTCAGAGCCACTGTTCAGTTGGCCCAAACTTGAGCCTTTTCTTTCTGCTCAGGGTGAAAACAACGGTTTGGAAAGAAAACAGCCTTTCAGAGAGCTGGCGGTCTGGCTTATCTGATGCCAAATGGCTTGTTGGGTTGCTGTTTTGTAGAATATTCTGGTCACTGAATTAACGAGCATCGTGGAGGTATGCAACTCAGATCTCCCTCCGGAAGGCACTTGCCATCCATCGGCCAGGAGAGCAGTTAGCTGCCAGCCTCCAGCTGTTAACACCTGCAGGAGCCTCCTGAGCCAATGTCACACTGTTCCTGAGCAGAACAGCCCAGGCAGTGACTGGCTCAGCAGGGGTGCCAGGACCTGGCTATCTGCCCAGCAGGGGCCTCTTCTAACAGGGAATCTTTGCTCTGGAGCTCCCCGCTGGGCGGGCGGGCGATTGCATCACAGTCTCCTGTCTATTCCTCCTTCCTTCCACTTTTATTGTTCACGGGCCTTACCCTACCCCCGACCCCAGAAACCTCCGGCCCTTCTAACTCCACCTCGCTATCGGCGTCCCAGAAGTTCCGACTGACCCAGTCAAGGGCCAGCAGTTTAGACCATCAATCAAAACCCCAGGCCTCTGTTTTCAGACTGTCTTAATGGGCTCGGCTGCTGAACAGGTCAGGATGTCATCAAAGTATCCCAAGAAGCCCAGCAGTGTCATGATGGGACAAGGACAGAATTAAGCCCAAAGAGACGTTAGGAGAGAGAAGTCGAGAGAAGGGTCATCATGATTTAAGGCAGCGTGGGAAAGCGGTTCAGAACCAGGCAGACTCAGGTTTGAGCCACTTCCTAGCTGTGTGACCTTGGCTGAAACACTTAGCCTCTCTGAGCCTCAATTTCCTTGCCTGAAAATGGGGAATGACAGGGTCTCTTTCTCTGGGTTGCTGTGAGGATTAAATAGAACAAAGTATGACAGCAACTCTCAGTAAAGTGGTAGCCGTGGTTGTTATTACTTACCATCCCTAAAGGGTCCTGTTCATGTGTCTGGGAACACCCGCCTCCATCCCCACGGAGGTTCCCCCAGCGCCCGGCCTAGTGCCTTGAACACGATGCTGGTTCGGTACCTGGCAGGCAGTCCTGGTGGTGGTCGCAGGGCTCCCCTTCAGCCGGTGATGTTTCATTCCCATCACTGGAGAGTTTGCCCCGGTGTTTCTCTGGGGAAAACAGGATCTGTGGTCAGAGGCTGAGGCTCAGCAGGGCAGAGAGATTAAGCACAGGACACCAGGGTGAGAGCGCTCACACCACCACTCCCACAGTGTGGCTGGGATAAGACACAATACCTCTCTCTGCCTCAGTTTTCTCTTCTCTAAAATGGGATCAACAGCAGAACAGACCTAACTTTTTTTTTTTTAAAGGTTAAGTGAGTAGCTATGTGGAAAGCGTTTGCCGTGTGCTGAGCACTTGAGAGCAGCAAGTCCATTTCAGGTGTCCGTTCCATTATAGACTCCAGGCCCCCCATCCCACCTTGGACATCTGTAGGTCAGGCTGGAGTCACCGAGGCCCCTACCCCAATGGATGGTGGGGGAGGGGAGGGAGCCCAGCAAGGGGGTGGCGGGGTGGGTAGACATACCTTTCTTCTTCGTAGACGGCCAGACCTCAGGCTTTAAGTCTTCATAATCGGTCCAGTCAAACAAGGCCATGTCCAGTGTGGGCATCACCTCCCCGTCAGGCCTGGGATGAGCCTGCAGAGGGGGGTGGAGAGGAGGGAGCTTGAAGATCCCAACAGGTGAAAGAAGAAACGTGGGGCCCCAGGACCAGAGAGCAAAGGAGGGGCTCCTCAGAGGCCAGCTGCTCCTGTGCTGGACAGCCTACAATCCCAGCCCAGGGACATCGAGAGGGCCGCCCAGAGCAGCCTCCCCCAATGTGGGACGGTGCCTACAGGCAGCCGATGCAGTCGGGCAAGCGATCCACCAGGCCCTCTGGGGGAGGCGGGGGGAGGCAGCTGTGTCCGCTCAGGAGGAAGCCCAGCTGCTTGTTCCCCTGCCCCGTCTCTCCCCTGCAGACGTCATCAGCTCTCTGTGGCACTGTTGAGGCCACGGCCATGGCTCAGTTCCACTCACAGCCCTGGCCAGCAGTCTTGGGGCTGGATCTGCACACAGTAGGATGTGGGTTCACAGTAGGATGTGAACCCACCTTCTAGGGCTGGGTTCTCAACAGATGGGCTTCAGGGGCCCTGCGACAGCATGGGTAACCATGGATTCGTCGGAAATGGCCCATAGTCTTATCAGAATCTCAGGGGGGTGCAAGATCCAAAAAAGAGAATAAGCAAGATCTACTGCTAAAAAAAGTTTTATTCCTTCTACACATATATTTATTTTTGATCATTTTTAATGATTTTATTTTGGAACAAATTTCAAAGCCCCAGAAGAGGTGCAAGGATGCACCTCATGTTAATTGCAACAATAAATACCCTCCATCTAGACTCACCAGTGGTTGGTGTATTTGCCACGTTTGCTGGCTTGCTCCCTCTCTGTATATCTTTTTGTTTTTGTTCTTGTTTTTTTTTGTCTGTGCCACGCGGCATGTGGGATCTTAGTTCCCCGACCAGGCATCGAACCCGCACCCTCTGCAGTGGAAGCACGGAGTCTTAACCACTGGACCGCCAGGGAAGTCCCTTCCATATATCCTTTTTAAAGGTCTGAAGCAGATGGGTCAAAGTGTTAACTAAAGCTTGTTAATTCTGGATCATGGGGACACGGTTTTAAAGATTATTATTCTCTGTACTTTTCAGTATGTACAAAATTCTTCCCCAAAGGCCTTGCTCTTCTAGATGCAGAGACCAGTATGCTGAGCCGGCACTTGCTTCCTTGGCATTCCCTAGAGTGAGCCCCCAGGACCACTGCCTGGACAGTGGCAGCCCTCCCTGGCCAGTGGGCCCACTGGCCCGAGCTGGGCTAGATGGGCATCAGGAGACCTGGCTTCCATCCAGCCCCGCTGGCCTGGACCAGCTCCTTCCCGCCACTGTGCCTCAGTCTCCCTAAATGTACTAAGAGGGGTTTGCACGACATCATCTCAAGGACCCTTCTTCCATCTCCGAGGCCGACCCGGGCCCCTTACCTGCGGCCACAGGGATGTGACGGGCAGGATCAGGGACTCTTCTGTGGCAGGTGCTGCCTTAAAGGTGGTGAGGTAGAGTATGGTGGGGGCCAGGCTGGTGGAGGATTCCTCCATCGCGGCATCCGGGGCCTGGTCTTCTGAGAGCTCCACCTTCTTCATCAGGGAGCTGGGACCTCTGACCAAGGCTCGGCCTGAGACAAGGAGCAGGAAACACAGCAACTTTATCTGCTTGCCACCCACCACCCGGTATCGGCCCACAGCAGGACCCACATTTCCTGCTGCGAACAAGGGGGCGGCAGGAACCATATGACAAGCTATTGGCTCAGCTGACATCGCTGCTGCCCACTCTCCTGCGGGGGTGGAAGCAGAAGTCTGGGGGCAGGACGAGGGGGAATGTCTTGGATGAATTTGCAGTGTTGCTGGGGAGATGGCCCAGGATTCTTGCTCTAAAGCAATATTCCAGCAAGTTCAAGTCTGGGTTGGTTGGGTGCAGCCAGCAGTGTAAGTGCAATGAATGGAACTTAGTAGGATTAACCACGGAAGGCTTCCTGGAGGAGAGTAAGTTTGAGTAGGGGAGCAACGTGATGAGGCTGAGAGGCATTGCAGGGAGGCAGAGCCCTTTGAGAAGGCTGGGAGGTGAGAGCTCCCTACGTGGTGATAATGACCCTGTTTATTGAGTACATGCTGTGTGCTGGGACCATGTTGTACTCTGGGTCCTGCTTTACAAGCATTATTTCACCTAACCTTTGCAGGAGCTCTGGCAGGGAGGTACTCTTTCAGCCTCATCTACAGGGAAGGAAACTGAAGCACAGAGAAGTTAGGCAACTTGCCTGAGAGCACACAGCTAGTGAGTATCAAAATCTGAATTCGAACCCAGGTCCATCTGATGCAAAACCAATACTTTTAACCACTGACGCTGCCTTCCAAGATATATGGGCATGGGGTAGGATGAGTGTGAGGGGGGAGAGTGTGCAGGGTTGGGGGGTGGTCGGGAACCAGGGGGCTTCGAGAAAAGCTAGAGGCCCCAGGCTCATCCTTGCCTCTTTTTCTCAGGCAAGATCCGACATTAAGGTTGGTTGGGTCAGTTGGGGCCTCTCCACCGTTCAGAGATGAACCCCAGAGAGTAGGAAGGGGACCCGGGGACCACTGAATCTGCTCTATTCATTTTACAGAAGGCAACTGAGGCCCCATCAGCCTGAGACCTTACAGCTGGTCAGCAGGCCTGGGCCTGGACTCCAGACCTCCACTCACCCACTCTCGTGAGAGCGCCCCGCTGGTCCACGGGAGCCGGGGCTGGAGCTGGGCAGGGCTGAGTCCACGCCCCGTGCATGCCTTCTTGCTTGCTGTCAAGGCTGCCACTGCCCCCACCCCACCTGACACGTGATCCCCAGGGGCGGGAGGCTGAGAGTCTAAGTGGGCCCACTCCCCCGTGTTCTGTCCACCTGGGGGGGGGGGTCTCAGCGGGCCTGGCAGGGAAGCAAGCCCCAGCTGTTTGCAGGAGAAGGTGGGGCTGAGGTTCCATCACCCGCCTCCTGCAGAGCCCCCGCCCCCATCCATGCCTGTGGCACTCGGTCAGCCCCTAGAGGCAGCCACGTCACATGTAGAGACTTGGAAGCCGAGGTTGCCTGCCCGGGCTCTGGCCACGGAAGACTGGGGAGGAGCCTGCTGGATGGGGCTGCGGGGACATATTTGTTCCGGGGAGGCTGGGACCAGTGGGTGGTTCGGCTCACAGGGGATTTGGGAACGTGGAGGGAACTTAAAGGAAGGTCAGAAAGACGAGGAAGAAACCCCATCCAACGAACAGAGCAGAGGCAGGAGAAATAAGGATGCGACCGCTCTCCTTGGTCAGCCGTGTCCAGGTCGGAGGACACTGACTCAGCCCTGAGAGAAAGCTGAGAATTAACTAGTAACAACCCCTGCCCATCGCCTCTGCCAAGTGCAAGGCGCCATTTTGGGTACTCCAGAGAGCAAGCCGTCTCTGAATCTACCCCGAGGGCAGAAGGGGCCATTACACTCACTTTGCAGAAACTGAGGCACAGAAAGATGACTTGCCAGTAAGTAGTGGAGCCAGAATCAGACCTGGGGCAGATCTGGCTTCAGAGTCTAAGCTCTCGGCCTCTGCTCTGTGCCTCTGAGTTGATGAAGTGATGTGCTTGGAGGGCACCGAACTGTCCCATCTCTACTCAGGACTTACAGTAGGATGGATTTAGGTCAGATACGAGGTGGAACTTCCTGATTTAGGAGGATGATCTATTGATAAGACTGAGCTCCTATGGCCACATGTCCTTCTCTTCCTCCCATGCTCCACGCCCAGGCCTTTCCCAGTGTCCATTTCTTACCAGATCCCTCTGACTTCAGTGAGACCCCTCCCTTCCTCTGGGGTGTCCACTACCTGCCCCCTTTGGGGCCTCTGGATGTCCTCCCAGGGACCTCACACCATTGACACCTCCGCCCCCCCTTTCCCCCCCTCCCCCGCCTCCCTGTCCTGTCCCTGAAGTCCGCTTGGCCATTTGGATCTGATCCCTCTCCCCCACTCCCCCTCCCCCTTTCGTTGCAGGGCCCCACCCCCTCGCAGACCTCCAGCTACCTCTGTGCAGCTTCAACCTCTCCTTACGTCTCTTGTGCTCCCTGCCTCGTTTCTTCACCCTCTCTGACCCTGGAGACCGGCTCTGCTTCTCGGGGTAGGGCAGTGTCAGCCCCAGGAGCAGATCCTTGTCCTGCAGCAGGCCTGCAGGACTCTGCCCAGGCAGCAGCTCCCCTGCCCCTGGCAGCCTGGAGGCCTGCCTGGTGGTGGCAACCACAGCCCCATCCTGGGCCCGGCCAGGTGTGCCTGGGCCACGCTCCTTCTTGCCCAGGCCCTGCTGGCGGTGGTGGCTGGTCTGGGGCGTCCACAGTGCTGGGCCCGGGAGGTCGATGTGATTCTCCGGGAGGTGCCGAGCAGAGCCTCCGGTTCCCAAGGAGACTGCCAGGCTCAGCTCCAGGAGCAGGAGGAGGGCGAGGAACAGCATGGGGGCATCGTGGGTGGTGGGCCCAGCCATGGGCTTTTCCCTGCAAGAAAAGTAGGACTCTAAGGGGGCAGCCCTCCTCCCCCTCCACGTCCCCTCTCCCCAGTCCCCTCACTCACACTATTATAGCGTAGTGTTTCTCAACAGGGATGGAGGGGGACTTTGCCCCCTCACCCCTCCAGGGGACGTTTGGCAACATCTGGAGACATTTTTGGTGGTCAAAATTAGGCAGCACCACTGACTTTACTGGGTGGAGGCCAGGGATGCCGCTAAACACCCTACAATGCACAGGACCCCCCATGACAGGGAATCACCGGCCCACAAAGACCCCAGTGCTGAAGCTGAGAATCCCTGGTTTCAATAGTTTAAGAAGCGCCCAGGTTCCAGATTAGTCTAGATTCCTCTTTCTGTACAAACCTCTGCCTTTGGCTAAGTTCTCTGGAATGAGCTGAGTCCCTCCAAGCTCAGAAATAGGCCGATAGTCCCAGAGACTTGACTCAAAGCCTAAATTCAAACAAATGGAATAATAGCATTTGAGCACGTGCTGTAAGTAAGAATCGTGCTCAGCGCTTGGTGTGAATTTCTATCACTTGGTCCTTTCACCGACTCTCTGAAGTAGCGCCTATTATTTTCTGAAGTGGAAATAAAGGCTCAGAGAGGCTGTCACGTGGAGTATGTGGCATTTATGCAACTGCTATGCCTGTGCTCTGAGCTCCCACGTGCTGTCCCAGGACAGCCCAGGCCTCGCCTTTTCTTTTCCTGCAAGTTCCAGGCAGGTTCTGACATGGCAGGCACTGTCCCTGCTGGGGCTGGGGAGCTTTGGAGGCTGGACTCTGACCCTGCAGGGTGGGGTGAGCTACCTCTGACCTACACTGGGGACAGCCCATCCTTCTGCACCAGAAGTGGGGTCTCCTCAGGGGACCTCACTGCTCCCCCCTCTGTGCCAGAGGGAGAGTCGGAACCCCCGGATGCTCCAGAAGGACTTGGAGCTAAGGCTCAGGAGACTCGTGGCTGGGGGATGATGGGAGTATCCCACCCCCTGGGGCCCCTCCCCCATAGCCCTCCCCCCTACACCAACCTCACTGCATCCAGCTGAGCTGGGCACCAGGTTAGCCAGGCTGATTGAATTTTTATGGCCTCCCTGGGCCCCCTGCATATTCCATTAGGTTCACAGAGGTGCTTACACAACCGTTTCCTTGTGATTTGTGGCCTTGTAATTGCCCAGGGCTGAGGAAAGGCTGGTGGCCTGGGGATGACTGCTGGCGTCTCTCCCTCCAGCCCCCTCCGTTCCTGCAGCCCCCGCACTGGCCATCCCACCCCAGGTTCACCGTCAGCCAACGCGGAGTGAGGGGCCCTTGAAGTGGATGGGGAGGACAGACTGACCCACTCTGGGAAGAGATATCCTGCTGTTCCTTCATCCCCCAGCTGGCATGTAGTGGTCCCCTGGGAGGTGCGGGCCTCTACTGCCCTGAGCTCTGCCCCACCAGCCTCAGCCCCAGCCTTCCCATAATGAGGGCCCGGGAGGCCGGTGCTCAGGCCAGGCCTGCACTCCTGAGGCAGCCAGGTGGGAGAAGGAGGGGCCCTTTGAGAGGCCTGTCAGTCAAGCATTGTTCTGCTCCCGGGGACCCCTCCGACACTATTTTCAGGCCTCAGGCAGATGCCAGGCTGCATTTACCAGACTCCACCCTCCTCTCCCTGTGGCTGAGAAAGGTTGAGTCTTGTGTTGGATGCTGCCCTGACCCAGCCCCGCCCTTCTGTCCTGCGGGGACA
The DNA here is from genome assembly GCF_028021215.1 of Eschrichtius robustus. Classification (NCBI taxonomy): domain Eukaryota; kingdom Metazoa; phylum Chordata; class Mammalia; order Artiodactyla; family Eschrichtiidae; genus Eschrichtius; species Eschrichtius robustus. Next base: position 9,252,538 of record NC_090826.1, on the reverse strand, counting down.
TCACATCGATAACCTGGGAGAAACCCGCAGGGCACCATCAACAGGGAGCCTTTGGGACACTGGCCCGGTGAACAGAATCCCTCCACCTTGAGAGTAGAGAGGAGCAAGGCGGGACACCCCAAAAGTGCAGGCAAGGGACCAGATGAGGCTTGGCAGAGGGGTGGGGGTGGGGCAGCCCCACGGCGTGTATGGGCAGCGTGCTGTCCCTGTGGACACACATGAGGCCGATCAATGACCCGGAGCCAGCCTCTGAGCTCCGTGACCAGCCTGGGCCCTAGTCCCAGAGGACAGATCCTCCCCTGCAGAGCCAGGAGCTGAAGCCCAGCCCTATCCCAACCCTACACCCCCGTGCATCACGACCCCACCCATACTTGCCATCTCTCCCAATGAAGTCCACTTACCAAGCCCTTGCCGGTGGCCATGGGTCTGTTCGTCATACCCAGGAACCCCAACTTCAGTGCCATCTTGGTTCCCTCCCACCCTTTGCACCCCACGGATCATGTACGCGGCCAGCCTGGGGCAGGGAGGGGGGATTTCAGCGTGCAGGCTGAAGCACCTGAGAGGCCATCCCTCTCCTGGGTGAATATCAGCACCATCCAGCCCCCGGACCCAGCCCATACTGCTGCCAAACTCCTCTGATCCTGACCCTCTCCTGCCCCAAACTGTCCATGGCTCCCTATCCCTTTCCCATTTAACCACACATTCCTCACTTTGGCACTCAAGATCTTGTATAATGTGGCCCCAACCTAACTTTGCAGCCCTGACTTCTATTTCCTCCCCGTCACAGCCGATAGAGACTATGCCCTGGGCCTCGAGCACCTCCCAGCTCTCCTGTGTCTCTCTTCTCGCTGAGGCTGCTCCCTCTGCCCGGAACAGCCTCTCCTCTTCACCCCCATCTCTCTCTCTGTGGAAATCCTGCCCATTCTCTGGGACTCGTCCCAGATGTCCCTTCTGGCAGAAAACTCCCCCCCTCGGGGCTCCCACCCAGCTCTGCCCGGCTCATTTCCTGCTGGGGCAATCAGCCTTGTTTAAAGTCCCCGACTAGGGACTTCCCTGGTGGTCCAGAGGTTAAGACTCCACACTCCCAATGCAGGGGGCCCGGGTTCGATCCCTGGTCGGGGAACTAGATCTCACGTGCCACAACTAAAAGATCCCGAATGCACACCGCAACTAAGACCCGGCGCAGCCAGATAAATAAATAAATATTAAAATAAATAAATAAAATAAAGTCCCTGAGAAGATCTGGGGAAGATCCCTTTCCCCTCTGTTCCTGTCAGATTTACAAGACCCTGCAAATAATAGGCACTGATAACTACGGATCGGAATGGAATCAAACTGACACCTGAGCAGAAGATCGTAAAAAATTCCCAGGGAGGGTGCGCGTGTTTGTGTGTGTGTGTGTGCGACAGAGAGAGAGAGAGAGAGAGAGAGAGAGAGAGAGGAGAGAGCTGAGTGAGCGATGGGGATCCTGGCACCTCTTTGCCCTGAAGACTGCATGGAGCCCTGTCCCCAAGCCCACAGCATTTGTACTTGAATCTTGGCACATTCCAGCAGCCAAGATGCCAGCCTGGCAAAGAGCCGCTCAGGGAACGCGGGCTGCTAGAGAAGCCGCACCAAGGATCCACAGCCACGCGGGCTCCGATCCACTCTGCCGGTCTGGAAGCCAGCTGGAGGCTGCCTCCCAGGGCACCAAGCAGCCGGGAGAAAAGGGGCAGCAGGTGCCCCACGTCCCCCACCCCCGTCAGCCCGGGATGGTTCTGCCCGAGGTTTGCGCATAAAGCCTGCTCCTTTGGGCCTGGGTCGCTTTCCCCCAGGACTGGGGACGCTCAACAGCTGTCAGTCGCCCGGGACAAGGGCAGTCGAGGGACTTGAGAACCATCCACAACCCAGAGACAGCCGTCTCACAACAGAGATCTACTAGCGACTCCTTAAAAACTAAACTGAACATGAGCAATCGTCATCATAGGAGCTGCCACTCCCTGAGCGGCTGGAAAGCCCAGGCTCTTACAAGCTTACTTCATCCGTTTCTTATTGCATCCTCTCAATTGCCCTGCACAGGGCAGGTTGTTCTCCATTATTTTTAAAATGAGGAAACCCAGGCTCTGGGAGGGTAAGCCACAAACACAAGGTGACACCACTGGTGAGTGACAAAGCCCCACCTCAAGGCCTGGGTTCTCTCTGCACCCCATCGCCCGTCCACTGAGCTTTGTAGGGAGTCTCCTGCCTCCCCCGGGTAATCTCTTGCCATTGCTGTGAGTGCAGCCAGGGCCCCGGAGGGGGGTACCAGGCAGCTGGGAAGAGGAAACTGACAAAGGAGGGGAAAGGGGCTTGTCTCGTGCCCTTATCCTGTCCCCATACTGTGCAGAGTTGAACTGCCAGCGTGGTCTCCATCCAGAAGCCTGCAGGGAGGCAGTGTTACATGCAAATGAAGGCAGTTGATGGAGCCCGGAGCTCGCTTTGATTCCTGAGCCCCCTCCCCCATCCCCATAACAGCCTTGCATTTGGGGGCCGGGCGACTAGGGGAGCTCCTGCCCACCTGCCTGGCAGACAACAGTGAGGCCTGAATTCCTCCTTTACTGATCAGCTCAGCCGATGCCTGATGGGTTGGACGGGAGAAGGGGGCGGGTAGGGGGGGTGGGAGGCGGGAGCAGGGCTGGCTGAAGGGGGTCCGATGGGAATCCCGGGCCAGGAATATCCGTGACGCTCTGATGGAGCCTAGGGATTATGACGCTCAGTCCAGGCTGTGAGCCAGACAACCACCCACCCGGAGAACTTGGCCGTCAACCCCCCTCCCTGACGCTGCGCCTCCTTCTCGCGTGTGAAAGTGACACACTTGAGCCACCATATTTGGTAGAGATGCTTCAGGGGTTCTCTAAGCATGTGATTCTAACCTCACTTTTAAAAAATATTTGTTAAACTATTTTGAAAACTGTAGGTAAAAACAACAGGCACTCTCAAATGCGTCCTCTACACACTTTTAGCTCGGGCACAACCCCACAATAACTTGGCCTTCTCCCGGGTCACTGAAGAGTGTTCCAGGGATGCAAGGTGAGCAGTTTAAAAGAACTGTTGCCATTTGCAGCTACTTATTGACATGCTCCAGGATTTTCTGGACACCAACGACCAAAGCCTGTTAGAGGCTCGGTCTCATATCGACAAATGCAACTGACATCCATAGCCTGCTTTTATACCATTGAAGACAGCTTCCTTTTTCTCCTTGATTTACTGTAAAATAGGCAATATTGTACAGTGGGGGCATAACAGTGGTCACACAGCATCTCCATGGAGGAGAGGCTGAAGAGAGTCTGACGGCATGTAGGGCTTGAAACTGTATCTGCACGAAATGGAGAAAATTTTGGTTTGGGGAAGAGATTATTGGTGGTGTTGGTGAGGTGCTACACCGCTCATAAAATGCTGCCTTTATTGATTTTATATGTTGGGATTATGGATAAGATTTCATGGGAAATGATTTGTACTGCGCAAAAAATAATGGGGGGGGGGCACGTAGGGGAAGAAGACCACTGGATCACTGGGTTAGATTAGATGGTCTCGAGGGCTCGGTCTGCCAAGGGAGCCTAGGAATTAGTGATCCACAGTGACAAGACTCCTCCATCTGTCTGTCTATCCAACTGACAGCCCCCTGTCGGGAGGGATGGCACATCATATCCTCCAGGTTCTGGGGTGAGCCCCCAGGGACCAGGGACAGGTATTGTGAAGCAGCATGAATTCAGAGGACATATTTGTGAATGTTCAAAGACAAAACGTGGGAATTCCCTGGCGGTCTGCACCTTCACTGCCGAGGGCGCAGGTTCAATCCCTTGTCGGGGAACTAGGATTCCGCAAGCAGCTTGGCCAAAACAAAAAAAGACAAAACACAACCATGTGTGATGATAACAAGCCCATTCCTGGGCCGGCCCTCCCTCTCATTCGCTTTTGGAGGAGCTCTGCCTTGCTCTGGTCACCTCTCTAACCGTGACTGACCCCCAGCACACAGATGAAACCCTAACCCACCGAGCCGCTGGGATGGGCATCCTGAGACCAGTACAGCGGTCTCTGGGATGACTGGGACACTTCTATCTTTCAAGGACTCTTCAGAAAGGGGTGCACAGTGCTGGGGGTCAGGGATCTGAACACGAAGGGGCCCTGATTCCTGCCACTCCCCTGGCCACAGCTCAGGTCTTGAAAGGACCCTCCACATGGAAACATCCTAACCCTCTTTAGCTCATAAGAAACTGGAAGGTAGCTGCCTTCTGCTAAACCTGGACCAGAAGGGACCTCTACCCCTGAGAGGCCAAGAAACGTCTCCAAGGGGATCTTGCTCGCTTAAGAGAACCCAGCCTTCCTCTGGGGCAATCTGGGAGCCAGTATTCTTAGCCACAGGTGATGAGCTCTCCCGGCTTAAGGGGGAAGTGGGTCTGCAGTTTTGTGGCCTGCTGGGCATCTCTGGGGACCCTGACACTAAGGGCTGAATTCTGTCCTTCACAGTAGCTGCCTCAGGCCAGACTGGGCTCTGTGTGGGTGCCCCCTTATCACAGAACTCTTGCCACATTCCCTGCCATGTTCCCAGTAACACAAACAGCCTTCGGTGCTGCTGTCTGCCCAGGCCCCAGCTTATCACCCAAACACCCTCCACTTTGTGGTCAGGAGAACAAATCGGACACTAGCTTTCCTGCTTAAAACTCTTCAGTGGACATTTCTGCAACACATACAGCAGACAAGAGACTAACTCCTTAATATATAAAGAACTCTCACTCCACTCTCATCCCTGGGAGCCCTGGGGGCAGTGTTTGTATGCCCAGAACCCCAAGTCCGTAGTGCTTAGGACAGATTTTGTGAGATGCAGGAATTATCTCTGATTTTGTTTCCATACTGCCGTGAAGATTTTAGGAATGCTCTAACTTGGAATTATCTGCCTGACTCTTCCCTCTGGCACTTCCTCATGACTTGACTGGACACTTCCTGGAATGGCTGGAATCGGACAATGGAGGTGGCCATCCCCAGGTACCCCCTTCTGCTCTTAGAACAGTGGGGCCACCTGGTAGTCAGCTCCACAAACCTGGAACTCCAGTTGGGGTCTTAGAGCATCTAAGACAGCAGGTTACTGTCTTCTTTAGGGGGAGTGGATTCCCCCAGGGCTGGAAAATGAGTAGTTGTAATTGTTCAATCAAAATAGTTATGTCCCATATTTCAAAAAGAGTCATGTACCACAATGTTCATTGCAGCTCTGTTTACAATAGCCAGGACATGGAAGCAGCCTAAGTGTCCATCGACAGATGAATGGATAAAGAAGATGTGGCACATATATACAATGGAATATTACTCAGCCATAAAAAGAAACGAAATTGAGTTATTTGTAGTGAGGTGGATGGACCTAGAGACTGTCATACAGAGTGAAGTAAGTCAGAAAAACAAATACTGTATGTTAACACATATATATGGAATCTAAAAAAAAAAAAAAGGTTCTGAAGAACCTAGGGGCAGGACAGGAATAAAGACGCAGACATAGAGAATGGGCTTGAGGACACGGGGAGGGGGAAGGGTAAGCTGGGACGAAGTGAGAGAGTGGCATGGACATATATACACTACCAAATGTAAAATAGATAGCTAGTGGGAAGCAGCCGCATAGCACAGGGAGATCAGCTCGGTGCTTTGTGACCACCTAGAGGGGTGGGATAGGGAGGGCGGGAGGGAGACACAAGAGGGAGGAGATATGGGGATGTATGCACATGTATAGCTGATTCACTTTGTTATACAGCAGAAACTAACACACCATTGTAAAGCAATTATATTCCAATAAAGATGTTAAAAAAAACCAAAAAAAAACAAAACCAGTTATGTCCTCAATGAGAGTGGGGGAGGGGAGGGGGATCCTAAATTCTTGGGCTGTGCTCTTCCCAAGTCAATCTGGGACTAGATTCTGTCTCCCTAGCCCCTCCCACGACCCTCCCACCATCACACCTCATCATGAGTCATAATTTCCCTGTCTGTGAAATGGGATTATTAGCCTGTCATGAGATTTGACTATTTAGGAAATGAGGACTTCTGTGTGATTGGGGAAGGGGAGGTTTCCAGGTATGGAAGGAACTCAGGCAGTGTAGGTGGGATGGAAGGCAGCAAAGATGAGCTCCCTGGAAGGGGGGAGGGGAGATAAGAGTTGAAACATCTGCCCTGGGGGGTACTCATTGGTGGATTGGCCTTGACAGTCCTGAGCTAGTCCCTACCCATCTCCCCTGCCCCCCTGAGGCTCTATGGCCCCCAAAGTGCCTCCTGTCCAATAGGAAGGGGCCTCGCAGCCCCCCTAGGCCTCAGAACAGCCAGAGCCCCACCTACCCCTCCACATGCCTTTGTGCCAACCTGGCCTCACACAGAGAACTCTGCCTCTTGACCCGTGGAGCACCAGGGTGGAGACTGCCAGGGACAGTGAACCAGACAGTCACCACTTGCTGAGCTCCTCTGGGTGCAGGACCTGGATGCCATGCAAGGGAAACTGCTCTAGTCTGAAGACCTTGTCCCTGCTTCTGGAGATTGCCAGTCTGATTGGGGACAATAGCCCTGGCCCTGGGGAGCTCCCACTGTAACAGGGAAGATCTAGGTCTTGCCTTGGAGGACTCTTAGACTGATGAGACATGGCTCCTGTCCTCAGGGAGCTCTCAGTCTGAGCAAGAAAAGCAGCCCCTGCCCCAGGAAGCCTCCAGTGTAACAGGGGAGATCCTGTTGCTGCCCTTAGGGATTTCCCAGTCTCATAGGGGAGACACAGCTCTGGCCTTGGAAGTTCCCAGAACATGGGGAAAACATACACTTTGCTGGAGGGAGCTTCTATTCTGTGGGCAAAGACACAGTCCTTGCCCTCCGGGTGTCCCCACTCTGACCTGGCAGGGAGGCCACAGACCTAATGAAAGATTGAGGCACAGATGTAATTATTACTGATTCAAACACAAAAATGTCAGCCCAAACCCATTAAGCTGAGCCATGGGAGAGCCCCCCTGACCAGAGCGGAAAGAGCTGTGTGACCTTGGGCAAGTCATTTGACCTCTCTGAGCCTCGGTTTCCTCTCCTGTAAAATGCTGGAGGTTGCGAGAATGAGGGGAGGCAAAGGTATACAGAGTGAGTGGTACCCAGTAAGGGTGCAACAAACAGTAGCTGTTGTTATTATGAGGAGGGGAAAGAGTGGGAGTGGGGCTTGGGGGTGGGTTCCTGGAAGTGTTTGTGCATCTGTGCCTGCGTGTGCAGGGGGGCAGGCACAGGCGGCCACGTCCTCAGTCCTCGGTGGGGTGATCGATGGCTTCGGTGGGGCAGGTCAGCACAGGCCCAGGCCAGCCTGGAGGGGACCATTGTCTTGGCAAATGAGGTTTGGCTTTCCCGCAGGGGCAGCACCATCTGCTTTTATTATTTGCAACAGCAGCCTTGGGAATTCCCACCCTCCTAAGGCCTCACACCTCGAAAAAACTGATGTAGGGGTGTTGTTTTGGGGGGAGGGAGTGGAGTCCTACCTCCTGCTACATTACAGGTACTCGCCACCCCTCCTCCTCTCCTAAGCCATCCTCCTGGCCCCCTATTCCCCAAATTTCATTATCTTGGTTCCCAGACAATTTGGTTGCACCCATCACTTAATCATCAAGTGACAAAATGCCCACTGTCAGTTCTGGCAGAGGTCAGTGTGGAGTAGAAAGACACCTGGAGTCAGACAAGCCTGGGTGTGAATCCTGGCTCCAGCATTTAATAGCTGTGTGACCCTGGACAAGTCAATTAACCTCTCTGGGCTTCAATCCCACATCTGAAAAATGAATGTTTGTTTGGGTGTCATTTATAGGGCATCAACTACTCTAGGCTTAGAGCTTTATAAGTATTATCTAGTTTATAATTCAGCCCATTGAAGTGGACAATACTTTTCAGGTAATAACAATAGTAACGATGGTTCAACACTGGGACAAAGATTTGAAGGATTTGCTCAAGGTTACACAGTAGAGAGAGTGGTAGGGCTGGGATTTGAACATGTGGCCACCTGACTCCAAAGGCAGACTCTTTGACCACGCCTCATGCTAACTCAGTAACTAATACTAGTGCTGATGCTGTGACTTTCAGGGATGACACACGGTGGGGGCCTGAACCCAGCGCCTGGCACAGAGGGGGCCCCTAAAAACGTGAGGTCTGCAATTACTTTATCCCAGCTGCTCTTCATTCTCACACTGGTACCCCTACACTCACTCAGATGTGTCCCAGATGGTCAGTGCCAGGCCGCCAAAGCTGGGGACTGGTGTGAGGGTGGTGGCAGGGCCTCTAGTGGCAGGGTCCTTCCTGGGGAAGCCTGTGTCCCATTGGCTACAGTGGCCCACTGAGAGGAAGGGCTGGGGTAGGACAAGCAGAGGGCCTGGACCAGCAAGAGAGGCGGATGGCACCTGAATGGGCCAGTGGAGGGATGTTAGTATGACTCCTCCCCACCCCGGGAACATGCCCAGCTCCTGTTCTTCCCAGGCTGTGGAGTCAGGGAGGCCAGGATGCAAAACCCCTGCTCTGCCACATTTCTGGCTGAGGCAAGTGAAGGTCCAGGTCACAGAGCTGCTAAGCTAGTCTGCTGAACTTGGGCAGTCGCTTCCCTGTCTAGCCGATTTCCTCTGTTCGCATCAGGCACAGAAATCATCCTCATCTTCTGGAGGCGTGCAGAGCCCCCAGTACCACAGGGACTTTCCAGGAGGCTTGCTCCCGCTCCACAACCTCACCAGTCTGCCCTAGGGCCAACTCTGCCCCTGGCCTGGCCAGCAGGACCCAGTGGAACCCACGGATAACCTGTGGCTTGCAATTTTCAGTTCATTCCTATCTCCTTGGCCAAGGATTCCATATATTAGAACAAATATGGACAGAGCACCTGTTGTGTCTCAGGCACTGGGGCCCCAAGTGGAACAAGACCCAGCCCCACCCAGGGAAGTGCAGACCGCGGGAGAGACGGGGGGGGGGGGGGGGCGGGCAAGGGAGAGCAGGAGGGCTCCCCACAGGAGGGGCCATCTGACCTTGGCCTGCAAGGGGAGACATTTTAGATAGAGGGAAGAGCCCTAGCAAAAGCTCGGAGGCAGTCAGGGCGTGGAGATGATCGGCCCTCCGTCATGGCTGAAACCCAAGATGCCGACGGGGGTGTGATGGGAGGCAGGCAGCATAGTTAATTTAGTGGAAACAGGGAGCTATTAAGAGATTTAGGGATGCGGAGCGGGGTGAATTGAACGGTGGGAAGGGAGGCAGAGAAAGTGGCAGGAAGGATTGTGAGCAGGAGTCCGGACGGGGTGTGTGTGTGTGTGTGTGTGTGTGTGTGTGTGTGTGTGTGTGTGTGTGTGTGTGTGTGTGTGTGTGTGTGTGTGTGTGTGTGTGTGTGTGTGTGTGTGTGTGTGTGTGTGTCTGTGGGTGTGTCTGTGGGTGTTTCCAGTCCCATTCTTGCCTCTCTAAAGAGAAAGGCACTAGTTGCTAGCTCTGGCTGTGGCTGAAAAAAAAACTCAGCTAGGGGAACCCAGAACTTTCCAGCCGGGAGAAGATGTCCCTCTTCCGAAGCTGCCCTCATTATGGCCCTAAGCCCACACCACTGCCGGACTCCTGGGGTGGTGTGTCACCTGTCACGATGACATAGACGATGGTCAGAGGGTTTGGGTGATTACACAACAGGTTCAGGGTCCAAAAGACAATCCCCCCCAGAGGAAAGGAAATGGCTCGTGAGCGAGAGCCATTAGAAAAGAAATGGGTGCAAGACAGAGATTCAGAATTGGGAATGAGTCACATGGATGCCTCATGATCAATGACCAGCTGTTGGCAACATCGACACAGCCACGTTGATCTCATTTTGATAGCAGACGCCCTTTTCTTTCTGATTTTTAAGCTCTGATTTTAGGACAAGCAGAGAGGAGGAGGGAGAGAAAGAGAGAAGAGTGCCTGCAACAGTGTGTAGGGGGAGGTGACCATGATACGGGAGGGGCCACAGTCAGGTTTCTCTGCAGTGTCTCTAAGTCTGAATTTTTGATCCATTTCCCCCTTCCTGTGGACCCCCTATCCCCACCCCACCCACGGACTGGGACTGTAGAATCCCCCGTGGCCACCGAGTGTGTGCCTCGCTGGCATCCAATATGTTTTTTTCCCTGCTTTCACATATATCCCCATCGGTAGGTGCTATTATCCCCGTTTTATGAAGGGGACCCTGAGGCTCACAGAAGTGCGTCCCTTTGTCCAAGATCACTCCCTCAGCCTCCTTCTGCCTGACCCCAGAGGGATGGTACTGAACCAGCACTGGGACCCTTCTTGCATGCCACCAGGCTGGGAGGTGGGCAGCATGGAAGAGGGCTCCACGCAAGAGAGACCAGACAGAGGCGAGGGCAGAGGGAGCACCCGGTGGAGTAAGGCAAGACTTGGTGGGAAACCCAAGAGGTCTCACGACTCAAACCTTGGCTCCGGGCTCCCGAAGGCGCCTGAGACCCCGGCGCGCGGCTGGAGAAAAGCCAGCAGTGGAGAGGGAGGGAGCCCGAGCCGGGGCCAGAAGAGCGAGGCCAGCGCTGTCGGGGTTGCTAGCGCCAGGAACTGGGCAGTGCTGGCGGGTGGGGGGGGGGCGGCGCAGCCAGAACCTCCCTCTACCTGCAACACACCCCAGCCCCGTAGGCAGCCTCGAAAGAAGCAGAGGGCACTCCTGCCAGCTCTGTCCGGAGCTTAGGGAATCTTCCAAGCTTCTTCAAACGATGTCAGACTGGGGTCCCCAGCCTGAGAGACCACCCGGAGACTCAGAGACAGAGAGACAAAGAGAGACCGGGTCCCAGAGGGAGAAGGCTAGTGCCGAGGAGGAGAGTGGGCGAGAGCCGCGTCCGGAAGAGGGCGGCAAGGGCGCACGCTAGGCAGTGTCAGAACGTGGAAAAGTGAGTGTCCGGCGGAAGGCGGGCGGATGAGGGGCCCAGGAGCAGAGCCAGGAGCCGAGGGGAGACGCGGCGAGGAGCGGAGGCGGCGGACCCACTGACCGACGGGTCCGAGGGCCGGGAGGGCAGGGACGAAAGCAGCATCCTCACCTCCAGCCTCAGTCCGCGGCGCGCCCCGCCCCTGAGCGCTCCAGGTAGCCCACCTTTGTCCCGGCGCGCAGCCAGGTGAGGCGGGGGGGCGGAGCCAGGGGCGGGCCAAGGCCAAGCCTTACCTGTCCGACCGGCGGGGCAGGGGCCGAGGGGCGCGGGGCCGAGCGTCTGCGGGAGCCGAGCGCGGCGGAAGGCCGAGCCGCGAAGCCCGGACCGCGCGGAGAGGTGCGCGGGCGGCAGGAGGATGTGCCGAGGCTGAGCTGGGCTGGAGGGAAGGGGGAGGGGGCGGGCGTGAGGGGAGGGGGCGGGAGCACGCGGAGGGGACGGGGGAGGGGCGGCGGCGAGCGGGCTCCACTGCCCCCAGCCGAGAGGCAGCCCCGGGCCGGGCCCCGCGCGCTCCCAGCCGGCGCGCCCTCGCCAGCTGCGCTCGGCGTTCCGGGCCCCCTCCCCAGAGGCCTAGCCGCCGCCGCCGCGAAGGCGCGGGGCAGACAAAGAAGGTAGACAAAGGCGGGCGCAGCCGGGCGGCCGTGCAGGCACCGGGAGAGGCGGGCCCACTCCTCCCGGTGCGGAAGAGCCGCCTCGGCGCGGCCCGGGGCGCGTGGGACGGGCGGGGCGCGGGCAGCGGTGGCGCATCTGGAGCGGCCCGGCAGGGAGCGGGCGACAAAGGGCCGCGGCAGGAGGTCCCTGGCGGACCCCAACAATGGATCGGAGCTGAGCGCTCAGCTGAGGCCGCGTCTGGCAGCGCAGAGGCCGGCGGTTCCCCAAAAGGATTATTCCGCCTAGGCTGTCAAATGGGACGGAAGAAATGCCCTGTGCGAGGGAGGAGGAACGGGCCACCGCGGGGCCTCAGTAGCCTCCGAAAGTGCGCAGAGTGGGGGGCGAGGTTCTGGGAGGGGTCGCTCTTCGACGTGGGGGTCCAGGGGGGTCTTCAAAGCGCTACCAGGTGAGACTCGGGAGCACTGACGGCTGCGCTAGTGTCCCCTCCCCACTCACACACCCTGGGAGGGAAGGGAAAAAGACAATACCCCTACCCAACACACACACACACACACACACACACACACACACACACACACACACACACGCGGTCCGCCTCTCGCCACGCCCCGTCCAAAGTAGGTCTGATGCTCCCCAACCCGGCCCAGGCAGGACAAAGCCAGCGCTAGGGGTGGCTCATCCATCACAGAGCAGGGTGCCGCGTCCTGCCGACCCTGGGAGTCCCGGAATGCTGTGTTATGGGTCCCGCGGCCCCCATAACTCACCGCGGGGTCAGGGGGGCCGCAGGCGCTGCAAAGATCAAAGAGCGGTGGGGCGGGCTCGCGTTCGCGGGAAGCAGCAGTCTTGCCTGGAGCCCAGAGCTGGCCCAGCGGCTTCCATTTCGGCTGTTTTCTTCTTTCTCCAGTGTGGCAAATTATGCCTCAGAGTTTTAAGAGCTCCGCTCTGTAGTCAGGTTAGATGCCTGGGCTCCTCTTCTGCTGTCATTCATTCCCCATATGCTTGGGCAAGGGGCCTAACCTCTCTGAGCTCACCGTTATCCGTAACTCTCAGGGTTCAAGGATTAAGTGCAGTGGCCTGTGTAAGGAGATAATGTTCCTAAGGTCCTGACCCCACAGGATATGCTCTAGAAAAATTATCTGCTATTGTTACCGTAATATTATCAGCCTGATGGGCAGGCACCAGGATGGATTGGGTTGCGAGCAGAGCAGAGACATGATCTGACTTTTAGGTTTTAACAAATTCACTCTGATTCCCAAAGTTGAGAATAGACTGCATTTGGCAAGGACGAAAGCAGGGAGACCAGCTAGGAACAGTGGCAGAGAAGAGGTGACGGTGGCTTGGGCCTGGGAGGGGGATGGTGGGTATGATTCTCTCTGTCAAGGATGAAGCTGTGGCCCAGCATTTACTGAACCAGAAGCAGGTTATTGGATCCTCTGGTTCAAATGCTGTCGCGATGGCTATTCGCCAGTGGGGCGATCTTTTGCCATGCTTGGACTCTCTGTTCTCTGGGTCCTCCCAGAGCGATGCTGCAGGAAAAGGTGGATGTTAGGAGAGGTCTGGACTCCTATCCCATCTAGGTTATGGTGACTTTGGGTCTCAGTTTCCCCATGTTTGAATGGCCACAGTGGAAACAACTCAAATATCCATCACCTGATGAGTGGATAAACAAAATGTGGTATATTCATACAGCAGAATATTATTTGGCCACAAAAAGAATGAAGTACCAGTACATGCCGCAATTTTGGTGAACCTTGAAAACAGTATGCTACGTGAAACAAACCAGACGTGAAAGGCCACATATTGTATGATTTACATGAAATGTTCAGAATAGGCAAGTCCATAGAGACAGAAAGTAGACTAGTGGTTGGTTGCCAGGGGCTGGCAGAAGGCGAGATTGGGGAAGTGGCTGCCAATGTATGCGGGGGTTTTTCTTTCTGGGGTGATGAAAATGTTCTGGAATTAGATAGTGGTGATTGATGCACAACTTTGTGACTATTAAAAACCACTGAATTGCATGCTTTAAAAGGATGAACTTTATGGTTTGTGAATTATATCTCAAAAAAGCAGTTATTTTTACAAACTGGCAGTTGAGTTGGATCAAGGGTTCTTACCCTGTGGTTGAGGATGACTTCAGAGGTCCCGGCAACCCCTAAAATTGTGGAAAACATTTAGTGTCTCTGTGCATTTCTGTGGATAAAAGTTCAAAGTTTAAGAAGAGATGACCTGTAAGGTCCCCCTGACCAACAAGGTGTCAATGACACTGTGGAGTCAGCAGAACTTCAGGGAGGGAATGGCATGGGGGCTTTGCCCTGGTTGAACTATTGGAAGCTGCCCAGTGTTACTGGCCTAAGGTCAGGGCTCTGACCTGGGTCTGAGATCAGCAGTGGACCCCAGGATCTGGGGCAGCTGGGCAGGTCAGGCCTCACACCAGAAGACTAGATGAGCGGGGAGAGGAGCTATCTTCAGCCGCAGCCACTTGTCTTTAGGCATCTCGGGCCATGAGGATGCATGCCCACCTTAAGGGCATCTTGGGGGCTGCCTGCTGCCTTGGGAAATGGAAATGGCAAGAGGGGCACAGCTACGGATGTTTTGGATGGGGTTTTGAAAGGCATGATGGCTGGTTCAGAGTGTTTGCTCTAGGGGCTTAGATAGTGTGTGTGTCAATCTTTTTTTAGCATTTTTATTGGAGTATAGTTGATTTACAATGTTGTGTTAGTTTCAGGTGTACAGCAAGGTGAATCAATTATACATACACATATATCCACTCTTTTTTTAGAAAAACGTGGAACGCTTCACAAATTTGCGTGTCATCCTTGCACAGGGGCCACACTAATCTCTGTATCATTCCAATTTTTGTATATGTGCTGCCGAAGCTAGCAAGTGTGTGTGTCAATCTTAATATCATTGTCATAACAGCCAGTAATTAGGCATTTATGTGCCAGGCATTGTGCACTTTATATTTTCACAAACATTATCTCACTTACTTCTTACTCAACTCTATGGAATTGGTGCTACCATGATCCCATTTTACAGATGAGGAAACTGAGAATCGGAAAGGGAAGGCCTCACAACTGGTTAAGGGGCAGTGGTGGGGAGAGAAGCAGCAGTCCAGTGGGTGTGAGGGGCACGTAGTGAGCATTCCGCAGCTCTTGCTTCATTTGTGAAAGCAGCTGTTCTCTGCACACCACCACCTAGAGCCCAAGCACTGAAATCAGAGGTCTTTGCTCCTCATCCAGACTAAATTAGGATTCATGTCAGGCAAGTGGCAATGAGACACTGCCCACCATCATTTCATTCCTTCATTCTTTCATTCGCTCATTGGACACACATTCATTCAGAACCTGGATTTGGCCAGGCACTGGTGAGGTGCTGGACTAAGAGAATGAATGAGGCTGGGCCTCTGCTCAGGGGGCATCCCAGCTGGCTGGGTTCCTGAATATCGTGGTATCAGTGGGATTGTCACCAGGCTATACGTGCTGACTGTGTGGCTCCTCCCACCTCCCTGTGTTTGGTGTCCTGGGAACCTTAGGCAGGGATGGGATGGATAATATGTCCTGTGATCGGGATGGTGAGAATGGGAGGGACTCTGGAAGCATCTTAGGGGTCTGGACACTTCATTGCTTGTTATTACACCCCATTCACTCATTGTGTGCTGTTCAGTGAACCCCAGGAATCTTCCTTCACCCATGCAGTCTTTGCAAAACTTTCTTGCATCTCACCTTCTCTTAGTTTCAGTTTAAATGTCTCTAGGGAGTGATTTGCTCTCCGTTCCCATTGCAGACCCTCAGGAACCTGCTTCAGTTGGCAAATAAGCTGTCTCTCCTCCTAAACATCCATCCTTCCCTCCCAGATGCCCTCCTACACATTGTCGTTATGGTGAAAAATATGCAAATACCTTTGAAAAACAGTCTCCCAGCAAGTGGGTATTCAAAAATGTAATAAATTAACCCCATGATGTAATCTGGGTCCTGTGACCATCCATCATGCTGATGCGATTAAGATACGAAGAACCAGATGCCGAATGGATGGAAGTAACAGCTGACTTTTCACAGAGCTCCCCCATGGCCCCATGCTGATTCGGCCCCCTACCCCTGCCCCATCCCCAGCTTCTTGGCCCCCATGGAACCCGAGGCCATCAGAGGTTTAGGGAACATCTGTCCAGCCTGTTCATTTCACAGATGAGATCGAGGCCTTTTGGGGGCTGAGGTCGATCAGTTTGATCCCTCCTCATCTGTCTCCTAGCCCCCCTTCCTCTGTTTATGGCTGGCTCCGAATCCAAAGCCCCAAACTTAGGCATTTTTATCCAGGTTACAGTTGACAGGGTGGGTACCCCAATGTCAAACAAAGCTGTTGGGACCTCAGTGTTCTCACTGGAAAAATGAGAGTTTTGGGGTGTATGTCCACCAAGGTTTCTCTGAAGTTCTTTAGCTCTGTATGGCAGGAGACCTCTGGGTGGCTTGCACTGTGTCGTCTCAGGGCGGGGGGTGGGGGGCTGGGGCTTAGGGCCCATGAAGGAATGCCTGGCATGAGCCCCCAGGTCGCTCACACTGTGCCTCGGAGGCCACCCCACAGGAGTAGCTGGGCTCTGAGTTTCTCCATCCTAGACCCCAATCCTAAGGGACCCTTTACAAGGAATTGCCCCCTTAAGACTGCCACTTTCTGTTACCAGTGAAAATGCTGCTTGAGTGGGCTCCAGGGACGGGCAAAGAGGGACCCTCAAATCTCCCCAGTTTCCAAAGCATCCTCAGTGATTAAATCTCAGGGGGCCAGGGGACACCTGTCTACAAGCAAGTGAGCTGCTCAGCTCTTTCCATATGGAAATGGTCCTCTTCTATATGACATGGGCAGGGTCCCCAGGTCTTGGAAAGGATTGCTGTGCCCAAAATGTGCTGCCACGTGCATCCATTTCTGAAATAAATCATCCATTCCATTGGGTTAAGCATTGGAATTTTATGAAATGCAGACTTTCCCTGGAAAAGCCCAAACCACTGTGGTTGCAATTCCCACACTTTCTTGGGCATCAGGGCCCCTGGGAGCTTGTTAAAGGGCTAGTGCCCTGCTGTGCACCCCAACTGATCTGGTAGGTCCGGGAAGCCCAGGTTCCAGCTGTTTAATGGGCTCCCTGGGGATCCTGATGCAGATTTCCTAGGACTGCTTTTGAGAAATGCTCTGCTGGCATTCTTGGCTTAATGGGCTAGGTTAGTTATTCTCTCCCCTGCCCCCACCCCATCAGAAGTGTGTAAATGCAGGTTTGAAAGCATCTGGGGTGAAGGGGGTGCAGGTCTCCAATACTAAGCAGTAAACGGTATATCTGTGTACCAGCAGATGGGCATGACTCCTAACAAGCTTTTGTGTCCCTGGAGGTCAGAGACAAGATCCCCGGACTTCCGGCCCTGATTTGTTGCCATAACTCCTCAGCCACTTCTCTGACCTTAGTTTTTCCATCTGTAAAATAAAGGGGCTGAAAATAAGGTGAAGCCCTGGAGTTAAGAGTAGAAGTCAGAACTGGGTTTGTATTCCAACTGTGTGATTTTGGCAAATTAGGGAACATCTCTGAGCCTGTTTTACCATCTATAAAGTGGGACTGTAAAATGAAGACTTAGCTCCTAGGGTTAATGAGAGAATTAAAGAAATCAGTGCTTGAAACATAATAAGTGCTCAATGCATGTTAGTAATTATTTTAATATTAATATTATTATTTCCCAGGGTCCTCTCAGCCCTTCCAGAGTCCATGCCTCTGGGGGACTTCCGAGCTACAAAGTGTAGTGGCAGAAGACAACTATGCCCACCGCCTCCCCCAATAGCTGGGTAACTCGGGCAGGTTACTTCACCCCTCTGAACGTCACTTGGCTCATATGTAAAACGGGGATAATCATGGCAACTGTCGCGTGGAATTGTTTTGAGGATTTAGTGAGCTGATCCACGAACACACTTAGCCCAGTCCCTGGCACATGGCTGGACCTCTATAATATAATGTCAGCTATTGTTATGATGCACGGCCCGGGAAGTTTTACCTTCTTGGGAGGTAAAGACTGGCTGCATTTAGGCTCCGGGTGGGGGTGGGGACGGGGACGTCCCCGGTGCTCGCCGGCCCTCCCCTGTCCCCGCCCCGGAGCCGGCGGATTCGCTTTCGGTTGGGCAGCTGAGGTTCCGGGGATGGTGACTGCGGAGCTAGCGGTAGATGTCGCTGTCCATAGTGCCCAGCTGTGACCTCCAGCTGGCTCTCACCAGCAACACGTACGCTCCCTCTTCCCGCCCCTCCTAAAGCGAGAGAAATGCCCTGGGGGGGGTGGGAATACGTTGCGATCCGATGTGGAGACCAAAGTTGTCTTTTTTCGCGCCCACCTAAAATTGAAAGGAAGAGGCGTGGTGCAGTATCGGCCCTGGGATCACACCGGCGCCCAGGCAGGGCCCCGCCCCTCCAAAGCCCCGCCCCTCTGGCCGTCTCTCCCTCCTGCACCCGTGGTTGGCTGCGCGGGGGGTGGGCGTGCCTGGAAGTCGGCGCTAGGACCCGCCGGAGCGCCGCGGACGTCATGGAGCGGCGCCTGGGCCTCTGGTTGAGCGCGAGGCGCGAGTGATCGGTCGGTGGTTTCCCTCGCGGGGGCCTGGCCCCGAGTCCGGAATCGAGGCCGGAGCCGGTACCGGGGAAGAGGAGAAGGGCGGGATTCCCTCAGGGGAAGAATCCAGGCTGGCAGGAGGTGAAGTCTTATTCCAGCCTAGTTTCGCTTTCCGCATCTCCGGCTTCACGCTACCGGCCCTGCGCATCCAGCTGTTCCCTCTGCGGCGGTGCCCTTTATGCGGGCACAACTCTGGCCTTATCTACTCCCAGGAGACTGCAGGGCGAGGCGGCCAGTGCACAGAGGCTGATCGCGGCGCAGCTGATGCCTCCGAGCTCTGACGCCAGCGTGGGGGGGTCCTTCCCAGCTGCTCCGGTTCTGTGTGAAGGGAGGGGCGGTCCTGCCCAGATTCCCCCCAGACGGAGGGGAGGGGCAGTGGAGGTGGGCGGGCCCTGCGGCTGTAGGGGCCTTAGGAACTAGCTCCCGCTCCTGCCCCACCCCCTAGGTATCGGGAAGGATGACCACGCTCACGCGACAGGACCTCAACTTTGGTCAAGGTAGAGAGGCTGGACCTGCGGACTCTGGCGGGGGGCGAGGGAGGGCCTGCGCTGGCGGACTTCCCCGAGCGCACCGGGTTCTGCCCCCTCGCAGTGGTGGCCGACGTGCTCTGCGAGTTCCTGGAGGTGGCGGTGCACCTGATCCTCTACGTGCGTGAGGTTTACCCGGTTGGCATCTTCCAGAAGCGTAAGAAGTACAACGTGCCTGTCCAGGTGAGCCCCACATCCAGACTGGGTGCGCTGGGTCACCCCCGTATCACAGAGTGGGTAGAGAGGAGATTTTTAACTTTCTTCGTTCTTCAGGCTCAGCCCTCTCAGTCCCCAGCGGCCTTGCCTTGCCTTCTAGTTCCGGGCAGATGCTGATAGCCCGACAGCCTCCCACCCCTCACCGCAGTGGCGTTTCCTTCTGCCCCCTCTGAACTAGGAGTTCCCCTTGCTAGAAGTTAGGGACCAGGCCCTCCTGTTAGAGCCCCCCAGCCCCCCATCTTTGTATTTTAAAGGTCTCCTGAAGCTGGTGAATGGTTGGTTTGGGGAGGGGATTCCTATAAACCTCAGGCACCTTCCCTCTCCCCTCATTTACCCTAATTGTAACGGGTTGCTTTAGGTTAAAAGGCAGACAAAGCAGTAAATATATGCTACTCTATCCCCAGCCTCTAGAAGTGCCTGTCCCTTAGAAAGCACTCAGTAAATATTAGAATAAATGACCGAATACTGGAAGGTGGTGGAAGCTTAAAAGATATACAGGGGGGAAAAAAACCCCAAAAAACAAACAAACAAAAAGATATACAAGGAAAAGGAAAAAAAGAATCAGCACTTACTGAGCACCCACCGTGTACTAGGTACTTATCTCACTTAATCCTCACTTTTTAAAAATGAGATCTTCCACAGATGAAGTAACTAAAGCACAGAGAAGTTAAGCCTGAGGCCACACAACTCCTTAGTTCCAGATTTTTTTAAATAAATTTATTTATTTATTTATTTATTTATTTATTTATTTATTTATTTATTTATGGCTGCATTGGGTCTTCGCTGCTGCGCGCGGGCTTTCTCTAGTTGCGGTGAGCGGGGGCTGCTCTTCGTTGCGGTGCGCAGGCTTCTCATTGCGGTGGCTTCCCTTGTTATGGAGCACCGGCTCTGAAGGCGCGCGGGCTTCAGTAGTTGTGGCTCGCGGGCTCTAGAGCGCAGGCTCAGTAGTTGTGGCGCACGGGCTTAGTTGCTCCGTGGCATGTGGGATCTTCCCAGACCAGGGCTCTCCCCTGCATTGGCAGGCGGATTCTTAACCACTGCGCCACCAGGGAAGTCCGTTCCAGATTCTTAATGCTCGAAAATGGATTAAATTTCTGGATCCCGTCTCTGGAAAAATGCCTGTATGCTCAAACACTCACAATTTAAAGACTTCTCAGATTCTGGAGGAGCTCAGTGACCCCGCATTAGGAACTCCTAATGCTACATTAAATGCTAATGTTGAGACTGAATTCTTAGGATCTTCTAACTTCTCTCCCTTTGTGGATAATTCAGTTCTTAGCCTCATGATGGGAAGTCTGTCTCTTGGGTGGGGAGCCCTAGGGAACTGCTGCGCCTCTCTCCGAAGGCAGACAGGCCCTTGGGCTGCTGGAGGGGGTCTCCGATGGCTCCCCCATCAGTGCTGCAGCCTCACCAGCCATCATGGGGTTGTGTGCAGATGTCCTGTCACCCGGAGCTGAACCAGTATATCCAGGACACGTTGCACTGCGTCAAGCCGCTTCTGGAGAAGGTGAGGGCACCAGGCCCCTAGCCCACCCCACCCCCAGTGCTCCTCCATGCTCCAGGATGGGGTGATGCTGGGACCATGCCGGGTCCCCATGACTCTTAACATCCAGAAGCCTGTTCCCTGCACTCTGGAGACCATCCCTGCCCAGGGACAGGCCCCAGGGCATCTGGGCACGTTCAGGGCGTGCTGGGCCCGGGAGCCCTGGTTAGTGGAGTTGGCTGACTGGGGCCTGCCCAGAGGGTTTTGAGTCCTTCTCACCTGTTCTTTTCTCCCCCTCTGCCCCCAAGTTCTGTCTGAGCTTGGCCCCTCAGGGCTTCCTTATTCTACCTTGTTCTGCTCCCTGTGACACCCTGGTACCCCTGCGGGGCCCAGGCATCCTCTCCTCTCCGCGGGTACCACTCATGTCTGGGGGTGCCTACTTCAACTTCTCAAACCTCTTTCTGGGCTCTCAGGGACTCTGGGCCTAGAAGCTGAGCAGGGCTGTGAGTGTGCCTTTCCCATTCTTCCCTGGGCAGGGAGCAGGGGGCAGGGGCTGGGGGGTGGGGTAAGGGGGAGGCAGGTGTCCAGTTCTGGAATAGGGGGTTCCTGTCCTTGCAGAATGATGTGGAGAAAGTGGTGGTAGTCATCTTGGACAAAGAGCACCGCCCAGTGGAGAAATTCGTCTTTGAAATCACCCAGCCTCCGCTGCTGTCCATCAGGTGCGCTGCCTCGCTCCCCATCCACATGCTCGCTGGTGTGAGGTCCCTAGTAATACCGCCACTCTCACCCCTTTAAGGCAGCCCCTGAATGCCTTGCTAAAGGCCTGAGAGGAGACATGGCAAGGTGTGCTGACCTAACGAGGCCTGTTAGTGTCTGAGTCACAGCCGGCCGCCCAGTGGTCTCTGTGGACATCACACAGGCTACACGGAGACCCTTCAGTATCACACTTGGAAAATCACAACGTTGGTGAATGGCTAGTCCCAACCTCATTTCATTTTATTTAAAAAAAATTTTTTTTAAATTAATTAATTAATTTATTTTTGGCTGTGTTGGGTCTTCGTTTCTGTGTGAGGGCTTTCTCTAGTTGCGGCAAGCGGGGGCCGCTCTTCATTGCGGTGCGCGGGCCCCTCACTATCGCGGCCTCTCCCGTTGCGGAGCACAGGCTCCAGACGCGCAGGCTCAGTAATTGTGGCTCACGGGCCCAGTTGCTCCGCGGCATGTGGGATCTTCCCAGACCAGGGCTCGAACCCGTGTCCCCTGCATTGGCAGGCAGATTCTCAACCACTGCGCCACCAGGGAAGCCCCCAACCTCATTTTATAGATGGAGAAACCAGGGTCCCGAGAGATGATCTTGACCTGGTCACCCAGAGCCAGGACACAGACCCAGTTTCCTGACTTCCCAGTCAAGCATCCATCCAGTCCCTAGTCAACTAGAAGTTGACCTTGGATGGGTGTGTTGGGCTGGTCAGCTGCCAGCTTCGTGTGGTGAGGTCAGGGCACTAGAATCTGTCCCCACTTGCTATGTGGCCTCGGGCAAGCCCTGTCCCTTCCCGGCTTGGTGTCCCGGTTCTCAGACTGGGCTGCACATTAGAACCACCTACTGGGGTTCCCTGTGCCCCTTCGCCCCCGCATTCTGACTTAATTCGCCTGGGATGGGACTCGGCTTTGGTTTTAAACTCCCCAGATGATGTCAGCTGCGTAGAGACAGGTAGCCAGGGCCTCAGAAGTCAATACACTCAGAAGCACTAGGGGGACACTGCACCCCCAGGGCTGCTTCCGGGGTTGCTTGCCTGCTGGTGGGAGGGGGACACCCATGTGCTGGGAGACCCTCCTCTTCTCTGCTTCCCAGCTCAGACTCCCTGCTGTCTCACGTGGAGCAGCTGCTCCGAGCCTTCATCCTGAAGATCAGTGTATGTGATGCCGTCCTGGACCACAACCCCCCAGGTGTGCTCACTCCCACCCCCTCTTCCCTGGGCTTTTCCATGGCTACCTGTGTTGGTCTGTGTCCTCAGGTCCCTACTTGGCTGCACCAAGCCTCCTCTCTTCCTTCCTGCCTTTTAGAACCCTTCTGAAAGCCCACCTCCTCCAGGAAGCTTCCCTGATGGACTCCACCTGGGCTTTAGTCTCCCTGTTGACTGTGACTTGTCTGAGCACTGGGTTTACACTCTGCTTTGCGGGGCTGCTGAGCCAGCTAGGGAGGTGGGAAGAGGCTGTGCCACGCGGCAGGCATGGGGTGGCCCAGGCTTGACCAAACTCTGGCCTCTTTAGGCTGTACCTTCACAGTCTTAGTGCACACGAGAGAAGCTGCCACTCGCAACATGGAGAAGATCCAGGTCATCAAGGTGAGATGAGACTGGTGTGGGAGGGTGGGCAGGGAGACCGCTGGGAGGCTCTGAAAACCAGAGTTCCATGAGAGCGAGGGCGTTGCCTATGGCAGGGCATTCATTACACGTCTTACGGCAGCGCCTGGCATCGGTAGGCTCTCACTGTGCGCTAGCTCTGTGGCCACCCGCTTGTCATCGCCCCACCTGGGCACCTGGCGCTGAGAGCAGGGAGAGCCACCAGCTCACTGGGGGTTCTCAAGGGAGGGGATCCTTGATCCAGTTTCAGAACTGGTGTTTGGGGCTTGTTAAATCACTGGGGCTCCCGGCCCAGCTCAGATCTACAGACTCAGCCTCTCTCCGGTGGGGGAACCTGGGAATCTGCACGGCCAGCGATTCCCTGGTGATTCTGATGCTCCCCGAAGTCTGAGGATGCCAGCTCTGGAAAGGGAGAGGGTAGCAAAGTGAGGGCTGGCCACGGACCAGCCCCCTGCCACCCTTCCCTTGTCCCCTCCCTAGGACTTCCCCTGGATCCTGGCAGACGAGCAGGATGTCCACATGCACGACCCCCGACTGATACCCCTGAAAACCATGACATCAGACATCTTAAAGGTAAGCTGCTTGGGGCCCGAGTGTGCTTTATTTAGGGTGTGCTGAGGCCTTGTCAGGCGGCTTGTGGATCAAGGCTCGGGGGAGATGACCAGGGCGTGCCTGGCTTTAGGCTCCCAACTCCCTCTTTCCCTTAACCCCTGGCTGGGGCCACATAGCCCACCCTTGTCAGAGACCCCATGGGTTCTCCAGAGTAGCTGCCCTGGCTGTCCACCTGACCATGGTGTTCGTTCCTGTCCATTAGATGCAGCTCTACGTGGAAGAGCGAGCTCATAAAAGCAGCTGAGGGTGTGCCTGACCACCGTGGATGCCGCAACTGTCGGACTGTGGGGGCCCAGCCTAGGGCAGTGCTGCAGGGCCACCCTGATTCCAAGTGCTCTTATTGCCTCTATGTATGGACCACCCACCCTCCAGCCCGGGGCTGCTCAGGCCTGGTTGCCTTCATGGAGGAAGCCTCCCCAGGAGGGCAGGGAAGGGTGCTGGGACCTCAGTTTCTCAGCCTCCTGGGATTCAGCTGGCCAACGCTGCCTCAAATACTGTGCTGTGAGTTGTTTCAATAAAGAGCCCCCAGGGCTGAGCTGGGCTGTCACTACCTGGAGGGGAGGGAGGCTGCTTCTCTACCAAAGTGCCGAGGACCTTGTACCCCGACCCCTAGACCTGACCCCAGGCTGGTTTTACCGAAAACATGACAACAAGATGTCAGAGCTACGTGACAGTAAGTTCACAGACTGGTGGGTTTGCCCCAGGTTGGAACTGGGGCATGGGGCCTCGCTGCCCCCTACAGGCTCATGCCTTGCCTGGAGGGGACCTTTGGCACTCGGCTGGCCCAGACAGAGGACGGATGAATGGCTGTCAGGCGACAGACTGTCAGGAGGGCCTCTGGAGGTGGAGGGGGGAGGGCAGGTGGGTCACCTCCTCTGGCCCCTGCATGGTCTAGGGCTGAGCCACGGACGGGGCCGGGTCCCTGGTCATCCTGTGGCTGACGACGATGCTGCTGTTGGTGACGCGGGGACCATACCAGCCTGCCCAGAACTGGGTGTCCTTGCCCCCGTGCTGGAAGAGGATGTGGCGGACACCTGGAGGGTAATCCGAGAAGGTGTGGGAGACCTGGGGGGGGGGCGGAGGGGAAAGGAAGTGACCACCAGGACTGAAGAGGGGACGAGACAGGATGACCACTGAGCCGGAGAGGGGACGGCTGGAGTCAGGTCCTGCAGGGGAGAGCCTCCCGGCCAGAAGGCAGGCGCTCCAGACAGAGGACTGGTGCATGCTGGGCCCTGGGGTTGCCCCGTATTTCCTGCCATCTTGGCCTTGGGAGAAGTGGATGGCGAGGGGCAAGCAGGTGAGGCCTCACCTCTGTCCACCTGGCATCGTTCCACTGATGGACGGTCACGGGCGTGGGCTCGAAGGAGGCCAGGACGAGGTAGTCGGCCGAGGCCAGCTGTACTCGGATGTGGTAGGTGCAGCCACAGTCTGCTCTGGCGGCGAACCTGGGGGAGCGGAGGGCTTGGGACTGTGCACCCCAATACAGAGGTGGCCCTGGAGGCCACCACCTCTGGAGGCGGGCCGGTAGCAGGCCCACAAATTGGAGCCCCGAGTTTCATTTCCCTGCTCTGCCCACGAGGCCCAGCTGGCTTCAGTGCTCCCTGTGGCCCCACTGTGCCCCTGGGGTAAGCAGACTATCTGCGCTGGGCCTCAATAATCCCATCTGAGAAAAGGGGCAACCCTTCTGGGTGTTTCAGTGAAGATGTCACCATAAAAAGCAAAAGGCTCTCTACAGAGATAAAGTCCGGGGCTGTCGGATCTGTGACGCCGCCTGTACATTACAATGGAGGTTCGGGAGGGGTGGCCTGTGTGATGGGGGCTGCACAGAGCGCACCCTCTGGTCAGCCCTACTGCAGCCCTGCACACCTCTCAAGCCCCAAGCCCCCACCCTCAGAGTAGTGGCCCTGGGGCCTGACTGGCACTAGGGTCCTGCTTCTGCCCTGGGCCAGGCCAGACAAAGTTCTGGGCACAGAGTAGGAGCTTGGGATAGAGTCGTGGGATGAACAGTGAAAGGGGCAGGGGAGGCAGACAGGCATGTGAGTATCTGCGAGGTCCAGGGAGGCTGGGTCCTGGTGTCTCTCGCTCCAGCGCCTGTTAGTGACAACTCATCTGTAGGCCTCAGTCTCCCCATCTGTAAACTGGGGTTAACATCTGCTGATGCAGGGTTGGGGCGGGGGGCAGTGTTGAATAAGTGCTGGGCCTGTCGGTAGGGAGGGGGGCAGCCCTTGCCCCAGGACTCCGCTGGGCTCAGTGGGCACTCCCTAGAGGGGTTCTCAGGAAGAGCGGAGGGAGGGATGCAGAGTGTGGGACTCGGGCGTGGGCCCCACTCACCAGTCCTTAACCTCGATGTCCGGCCGGAACTTGTCCAGTAGCTCCTCCCAGTAGCCCTCGGCTTTGAGGTCTATCAGCTGGGACTTGAGACATATCCTGCGGAGCAGAAGGGGAGGTGTGCGTTCCCAGGCGTGGCCCGGACCCGGGGAGGTGGTTCAGGGGCTGCAGGACGGCCACTGCCGGCGCGGACTCTGGCTCCTGCCTCCTTGCAGGCCCGCGGGGAACGTGCAGGGAGTTTGACCCACTCGTGCCTGGGTGGCGTTCATCCCAGTCCCTAGGCCCAGTGTCCCGGGCACCCAAGGAGGGCGCCTCCGTGAACTCAGGCCCCTAGACTGGGGACAACCTGTACCACCCCTGACTTACCCCAACCACCTAACGGGCTCCCAGCCTCCTCAAACTGCTCGCCTGCCCCACTGCCTATTAACCCAGCCACTGAGTTGCCTCCTGCTCCAGGAAGCAGTAGATGCTGAGCTGGCTTTGGAACCCCCTTTCTGGAGCTTCACACACAGGCCCTCACTTAGGCCTGGGATTTGGCAAAAGGTTGTCCGGTCCCTCTTCCCTCCACACAGCTTCTCAGTTCAGTTCGTCTTACTCATAGGACGTGGCAAAGTACTTCTTGACTTTGGGGTCAGGGAAGTCTGTGCCATGCGCCCCGGGGAGGCTCTCCACCTTCCACTGGTCCCCTCCGTTGGAGTCGATTTTCCAGGATCTCATACCCTCTAGGAAAAACAGAAGCTGCAGTAAGACCCTCTGGGTGAATGTTCAGCCTGGCCCTCTCCACCTGGTCCTGGGAGGGAGCGGGTAAGGCTCAGATCTCAAGGCATGCACCCCACGGCACCTTGGAGCCGCCCTACAAAGCCCCCCTCCCCACGTTCCCACCTGTGCCCACCACATCAATTCTGATCTGGGCCCTCTGCCTCCCCCTTTGTCCCTGAGCGGCTCAACTCCTAACGTGAAGCTGGAAAAAAAGAAAAAAGGAGTATGACCAGAAATTCTAAATGAACCTTTCCTCACTTCCACGTTGCCCAGGGGCTCTGGAAATACCCAAGTTTCAGTTCTCGAACCATTAAATTATGAAGGGCCTGTGTGGGTAAATTCTGTTCTTAATGGCTAATGTGTTTGTCCCAACTCAGACCACTTACTAGACGACTGGCATTCCCCTGACGTCGACGTCCAGGAGGTTAACTATGTAACTGAGATCTGAGGGGGTTTGCTGGTGGGTCGTGGGAGCCTACTGTGCCCACTCGGACCCCCTCTGCCCAGGGCAGGAGGGAGGACTGGGGGGCTGGGCATCCTCTGGGTTGGTGGCGTGTAGTTACCCTGTATCAGTGGAAGGGTCCCCACCAGGTTGCCTTGGCAGGTTTGTAGGCGTAAGGCTGTCCCTCCCATCTCCCCCTTCAGACTGAGCTGAGAGGACCTCAGGAAACAGTGGTTCTCTACCCAGGCTTTCCAGAACAATCACCAGGAGAGCTTTTCCAAATTATTCCTTTGCTCCCTCTACTAGGAGCCCACATCTATTCCCCAGGTGCCCCAGGAGCCCCCCAGTAGAGAACCAGAAGAGGAATTCAGAAATCCAGAGCGGGCCAGTGCCCAGGGCAGGCCCAGGGGGAGAGCTGAGCAAGGCTGGGTGGCCAGCTCTGCAAGGCTGTGTGAGCTGAGCTGGTGGCCCGGCCCGGCTGGGCAGCTTCTGAGCAGAATTTGGGGCAGGCCAGGAGACCAAGTGTCTGGGGCACTGTCTATGGGGCCTCTAAGAGGGGCCTAAGGGCCGTCAGCAGTCAGGACTGGACCCCAGAAGCTGGGCAGTTCTAGATCTTTGAGCAAGACACTCATCTTGGGGACCTCATGCTCCCCATCTATAAAATGGAGCCAAACCCTTCTTATTTGGCTAACTCTTGGAATCTTCACGAGGATAAAGAGAGGAAGGGATTCTAAGTGAACAAACTATGCCTCTTAATCAACTGCTGCTATACCCAAACAGGAAGCACGATGCCCGGTACTAAACGAAGATGCTAAATGAAGAAAAAAAAAAAGCCTGGCAAATATATAAGAGAACATAAGCAAAATAGGAGCCTCAAACCATGTGATCGTCGCTACCTCTCAAATTCCTCATTTTCTTCCTCTGTATCATGGGGTGACGGGAGGATAAGGACATTTCTAAGACAGACTAGTGCCTGGCACACAGGAAGCCCTCCCTCAACGTTAGGCAGCAGAGACTGAACTAAAGGGGAGGGGGTCTGCAGTGTGTTTATTCATTCAACAAACGTTTCCTGAGCACATGCTATGTGGACACAGGGTGCAGGGTGGCAAGATCTGTCAGGCCCCAGGAACTTGAAATTTGTGGCAGAGAAAAAAAAAGATTCAGTTATTATAGGTCATGACCAGTGCTATGAAGGAAGGAAATGGGGCGATGTGACAGACGTGGGGAGCACTGTTTTCAGATGGGGGGATCAGGGCACATCTCTGAACTGAGACCTGGAGAATAAGGAGAGGGACCAAGGGAGCATGACAGGTGTTGGGGGGGGCGGTGGTGGTGATGAGAGAACATTCCAGGTAGTGTGGGAACAGCAAGTACAAAGGCCCTGAGGTTCAGGAAAGGGACGGAACCAGCCCAGCAGCAGGCCCCGGCCCACCTTCGGCACACGGGTTGCGCAGGAGGTTCCTGCGGAGGCTGCACAGAAAGTAGAAGACCTTCCAGTCAGCCACGGACTGGTCCCAGTCCTCAGTGGCGTAGCCCTCATGCAGGCATTTGCGCTTCCAGAGGGACACAAGGTCGATGAGGTCGCGCCAGAGGCTGCAGACAGGGCGGCAGTTCAGCAGCAGCTGGCGGGCGGGCAGGTGCGTGAACACCTCCAGCAGGATGCTCTCGGGCAGCTGGTTGATGCTGACCAGGGCCATGGCCGTGGTGGGGTGAGATGCACGCACAGGCCTGTGGGGAGCAACAGTGGTCATGAGCTCTGACCAAGGAGGTGGACCCCTTAGATCCCCAGGGACCTGGGCCAGGGAACATTGGAGCCCCTTTCCAGTACATGGTAGACCCTCAAAATACAGAGTGGCCACATGTTATGCACATTTGAAAGAGTGCAATAAAAATATTGATAAAGTCTTCAGGGACTAATTTTTTAAGAGGCCCCACCCTCCATTAAAAAATTAATTGCTCAATTTTCAGTTGGTGGGCCTGGAGAACCGTAAGATTTTGCCAAGGCCATTCTGTTGTCTGTAAGCTCTGCAAAGGCTTTCAGTGATGTTATTTTAATACTATGAATTCGTTAGAACATAAAATATTGGGACTCCCCGGTGGCAAAGTGGTTAAGAATCCGCCTGACAATGTGGGGGACACGGGTTTGATCCCTGGTCCAGGAAGATCCCACGTGCCGTGGGGCAACTAAGCCCGTGTGC
This sequence comes from Eschrichtius robustus, assembly GCF_028021215.1. NCBI lineage: Eukaryota > Metazoa > Chordata > Mammalia > Artiodactyla > Eschrichtiidae > Eschrichtius > Eschrichtius robustus. The sequence goes on along the minus strand of NC_090826.1, from coordinate 9,223,474 downwards.
CACAACCACTGAGCCTGCGCGCCACAACTACTGAAGCCTGCACGCCTACAGCCCGATATCCACAACAAGAGAAGCCACCGCAATGAGAAGCCCACACACCACAAGGAAAAGTAGCCCCCGCTCGCTGCAACTAGAGAAAGTCCACACACAGCAACAAAGACCCAATGCAGCCAAAAATAAAAATATAATAATAAAAAAAGGTGTGAGGGAAAGAATATGTATATAAAAAAAAAAGAACGTAAAATCTTTATTACTTCCACAGACTAGCTCACAACTTAAGTGATGGGCTGAGAAACAAACTTTCTCTCCCCAAATTGCCCACTTTAGCTGTGATAAAACATCCCAATGAGGAGGCTCCCCCCCCCCCCACCTCCCCACAGTTCTGGGTTGGGCATCAGGCCACTCTGAAATGCCCAGAAACGGAAAAGCATGTTGAAGGTGAAGAAGCAAGATTGCTTGGGTTTGAATCCTGGCCTGGAGTGACTAGCTGGGAAGGTAGTCCCCCCCAAAAAAGGTGGTAACTGTCCCGACCTCAGAAGGGCTGGGAGGACCGAGTTAGTACAAGTAAAGCATTTAGCACGGGGCTGGCTGAGAAGTGCTCCACGGTGTCATTAACCACACTCTTGGCCTTAGAGCAAAACGACTCTCCAGTAGTTGCAGAGGTACTGGCCCCCAAGAACACATTCCTCCCTCTACATCCGAATTGCACAGGGCTTTGGGAAAATTACAGTGCCACCACCTTGGCCTGAATCTTGCCTGGGGGGGATCCTGGTTAACCAGCTAAGGGGATTCTCTCAGGTGGGTGGGAGTGGGCCTGTAGCCACTGTCACTCAAGATGGCTGGAGCAGATGGGCCTTATCTGCTTATGGGTGGGGAAGGGAATATTCTCCTGGGACATGTAGGGACACTGGGGAGACTTTTCATTTTTCATTGCGACTTGGCCAAAGAAGCAGTTGTTAACTTAAAACAATAAAACAGCCAGATATTTTACCAGCAAAACAGATTTATTTGGGAGCAGCAAAGAACTGCAATTTGGGACGTGCAACTGGTGAACCACTTGCAAGTCCCGTTAAGCAAAGCAGAGGGAATTCTTTTATAGAAGAGACGGGGAAGTTGGGAGGGACTGTTATAAACAAAAAGTCTCTGGAGGAAACTGGGAGTTCCAAATATAGTGACTTTTCAATGGCTGAGTTGTGACAGTCTACCATTAGCTAAGCTGTTGCCAGGAAAGGAGAAAATCTTTCTTCCTCCTGCTGGCACTAGTAGTGTTACTTCCTGACAGAAGATCTGTGTTGATTCTTCCTGTATTGGCTGTCAAGTACTCCCCCTTCTGGCCTCCCAACTCCATTTTAGTGAGGTTTCCCTTCATTAATTTTTACATTTCCCCCTTTTGATCAAGATCTTTTCCCAAAAGCATCACTGATAAAGAGTCAGGGTTTTTGTCTGTTTTTTTTAAAATTAATTAATTAATTTATTTATTTTTGGCTGTGTTGGGTCTTCGTTTCTGTGCGAGGGCTTTCTCTAGTTGCGGCAAGCGGGGGCCACTCTTCATCGCGGTGCGCAGACCTCTCACTATTGCGGCCTCTCTTGTTGCGGAGCACAGGCTCCAGACGCGCAGGCTCAGTAGTTGTGGCTCACGGGCCTAGGTGCTCCATGGCATGTGGGATCTTCCCAGACCAGGGCTCAAACCCGTGTCCCCTGCATTGGCAGGCAGATTCTCAACCACTGCACCACCAGGGAAGCCCCTGTCTGTTTTTTTAATCAGCATTCAGTGGCCTTTTGTCCCTTGATGCCAGGAAGGATCTTTTCTGGGTGTCCTGTCCCATGTCAGAGGGAAAGTGCACAGATTGGAAACCTACTGTGGTCACATTTGAGTAACAAGGAGGGGTAGGAGGGAGATCTCTCAGGAATTTCCCATCCAAAAGTCTGTATCTTAGAATAGTGAATACAGCAAGGGCACACTCAAAACTGAAGGAATTAAACAAGAATTTTGTAAAGAAGATGTGGTACATATATACAATGGAATATTACTCGGCCATAAAAAGGAACGAAATTGGGTCATTTGTAGAGACGTGGATGGACCTAGAGACTCATACACAGTGAAGTAAGTCAGAAAGAGACAAACAAATATCGTATATTAACACACATATGTGGAATCTAGAAAAATAGTACAGATGAACCGGTTTGCAAGGCAGAGATAGTGACACAGATGTAGAGAACAAACGTATGGACACCAAGGGGGGAAAGCAGGGGGTGGTGGTTGTGGTGGTGGGATGAATTGGGAGATTGGGATTGACATATATAAACTAATATGTATAAAATAGATAACTAATAAGAACCTCCTGTATAAAAAAAAATGAAATTAAAAAAAAAAAAGAATTTTGGAATTACACAGTGTAGGAATAAACATGAAGTAATTAAACAGTATTGTTACCTCAAAAGAAACTGTTTGGAATCAGATGTTTTATCAATGATACAGACTGTAGGCTGAAAATTCAAGAAACTGAATTTGGATAAGAATCCAGAGTCAGTTTTATAGTCCAGATGAAAGAAAGACACTTCTGTGAATTCTAAATCTTCTAACAGGCCTTGTCTAGACATCTTGGGCAAGCTGTCTCATCAGATGTCATCTGCTTCAAATCCAGGAAATCTTTACCTTCAGGTCACCAGATGGTGTGCAGGTCCAGTTAGGGTCTGGTGCTTTCTTAGATGTGTCACATGAATCCAAGAGTCTGTTCTCTGAAGTTTGGAGGCACAAGGGTAGGTTAGCAGTACCTGATGGGGCCTTTCCAGTGAGGCTGAAGAGAGTCCTTCTCGAGGTTTCTTTTCCAGTACATGAAATCTCCAGGTTGAAAGGTGTGATGCTTAAGGTCTTCGTCTCCCAAGAGCGCACTATGAAGAAGATTGCTCTACCAAGCATTGTTATTTTTAATAGAAGCAATTAGGCCTTTACAATATTGAAATATATCTCCTTTCATCAGCTGTGGGTCAAAAGTGGGTAGGGCAAGGAACATTGGGTGTCCTGGGACTACCTCAAAAGGTGAGAGTTTGAGTTCTGAAAGGGGTGGATCTGAGATTTAGAAGAACCAATGGCAATGCTTTTTGGGGGGAGGGTCTCTATGAATTTTGCCCACTAGGTCTTAATAGTGCCATTAGTACGTTCCACTAACTCTGAGGACTGAGGATAGTAAGTACAGTGAAACTGTTGTAAAACCAGTTAAAGAGCACAAACTCGTCGAAGCACCTGACCAGTAAAATGGGTTCCTTGATCACTGTGAAGTTCAAGAGGGGTTCCCCAGGTAGGGATAATCTTTTCTATCAAAATTGTAGCCACAGAAGAAGCAGTGGCCTGTCTGCAAGGGAGGGCTTCAATCCAATGAGAAAACATACAGACCATGTAATAAAATATATTTATATCCATGAGATGGGGACAGCTATGTGAAATCCATCTACCAAACTTTTTTTTAAATTGGAATATAGTTGATTTACAATGTTGTGTTAGTATCAGGTGTGCAGCAAAGTGAATCAATTATACATATATGTATATCCAGTCTTTTTTAGATTCTTTCCCATACATGTCATTACAGAGTATTGAGTGGAGTTCCCTGTGCTATACAATAGGTCCTTATTAGTTATCTATTTTATACGGAGTAGTGTGTATATGTCAATCCCAATCTACTGATTTATCCCTCCCCCCCTTTCCCCTCTATAGCTACCAAACTTTGAATGGCCCATTAGGCAATTCAAAGTGTCTGGGAGGAGTGCAAACAGGTTTCCCTGGATTGTATTTTGGACAGGTGGGACAAGAAGGCAGGTACTTTTTGTGGCCTTATTAATATTTCCCCACCAACATTCATTCATGAATGCTATCATTTTGTCACTGGACCAAGAGTTCAATGCATGTACAGTGGTGAGGTGTGGGAATCAGAATTTCTGGTAGGACCAGTTTGTTATTTGGCCCAAACCAGAGTTTTCTCTTTCTATTGAACCAGCAGTTCCTAGATCCCCAATACTGTTTTTCCTTTTCTGGGGCATTGGGCATTTCTAGATTGTTATCTTGGGGGGCATCCTTTTGGATCATACCGGAGGTTTGGTCACTGGTTCCTTCGAGAGCAGCATTTTGGGCAGAAATATCAGCAAGTTGGTTTCTTTCAGCCTATAGGGACTCAAGCTTGGAATGCCCAGGGATCTTAATAATAGTCAAGGCAGCTGGCAAGAGTATAGCGTCTAATCGATTTTGTTTATAAGAGCCATTTTTAATCTTTTCTCCATTAGAGGTAGGGAAACCTTGTTTCCATGTTATTCCAAAGTCATGGGTTGCTCCAAAGGAATACTGACTATCAGTATAAATGTTTGTAGTTTTTGCCCTTGGCTAAAGTACAAACCTCAGTGAGGGCATATAATTCAGCCTGTTGCGTAATTAAGCCATAGGTAAAGGCGTTGCTTCAACAATATCAAAAGGAGTTGCAATGGCATACTCAGCACAATATTTACCACTTTCTCCCTTTAAATAAGAACCATCAGTAAACCATGAAAAATCTGCATTGGTTAGAGGAGTCTCCTCTAAATTATTACACGGAGTCAAAGGGTGACCAGTAAGGGTCAGGCAGTGGTGAGGGGTTTCGTCAGTGAAGGAGGGGAGAAAAGTAGCAGGGTTGAGGTTAGTACAATGTGAAAGAGCTATGTGAGGAACAGTTAGCAAAAGGATTTCATAAGAGGTGAGGCAACTGACTGAAAAATGTTGAGTGGATGAGAATTTAGGAGGGCTTCCACTGCATGGGATACGAAGATGGTTAAAGGGGATCCCATGATTGTCTCTTTGGTGGCCTTAACCAGAAGGGCAGTAGCAGGAATGGCTTTGAAGCAAGGGGGATATACCTGTGCCACAGGGTTCAGCTGTTGGCTACAATGCCCTACAGGTCGTTGATGGTCCCCCTGTTTTTGGGCTCCGAGGACATTCCCTGCCTTCTCACATACAAAGAGCGAAAAGGGAGGCTGGTAATTAGGATGCCCAAGGGCAGGTAGTCTCATTAAGCTTTTCTTTAAGTCTTCAAAAGCTGTGTCATCTTGATCTCCCCAATTAATGGGGTCAGATTTGCTGGTTTTTAATAAAGCATGCAGGGGCTGAGCCAGAAGAGAGAAAATTGGGATCCAATTTCAACAGTAGCCAGATAGCCCAAGAAAACCTTAGGAGCTTAGTTTTTGATTCTGGGCAGTTCAGGATGTCATGGAGTCTATCTAGATCCAGTAGTCCCTGTTCTGAAATCACGTGCTCTAAATACTGAACCTGAGTTTGAGCAAAGTGCCATTTTTCTTTGGAGACTTTATGTCCCTTTAAGGCCAAAAATTTTAGCGGGTGGATGCTGTCTTCCTGTGAGGAGGTTTGAGAAGGACAGCATAGGCGCAAATCATCTATATAATGTAACAAAGTAGAACCTGCAGAAAACTTTACATCATCCAGATCAGCTTTCAAGATTTGTGAAAAGTAAGAAGGACTTTCTGTGAAACCCTGGGTCACTACTATACGAGTCTATCATTGTCCGTCCCAGGTGAAGGCAAAAAGATATTGGCTAGCCTTATCAACTAGAATAAGTTGAAAAATACACTGCATAGATCAGTCACAGTGAAAAACTTGCTTCAAGTGGGAATGGATGTCAGCAGCATGCAGTGGTTAGAAACAACTGAGAGTTGAGAGACAACAATGTTTATTGCTCAGCAGTCCTGGATAAACCTCCATCCTCAGCCCTTGGGTTTTCTCACAGGTATAATAGGTGTATTACAGGGACTAATGCAAGGGATAATGAGGCCCTGAGCCTTGAAATCTTCTATCTTGGGTTTTCTATATGAAGGGCTTCTTTACTTATAGGGTATTGATTAATTCTGAAGAGAGTTTAGAGGGATCGATTTGAATCTTAATGGGAGGTACACTGTGAATTTTGCCAATATCAGTTGGAGATTTTTCCCTGTAAGGAGGTTGGTAGCTGATTCAATAGGGACAAATGATCAGTGTTTCAAGAATCAGCCCCAGCAGTGCCGGAAACAGAGCAAATAAAAGATGTCGAAGGGTCTTTTAATTTACCTGGTTGGCTATTTTGATGGCTACTGTCAAATTCTAGAATTATTTCCCCCTTTTGGGAGAAAGAAATTGGGCATAATACTCTCCCAAGAAGTCTAGGCCTAATAAATGAATGGAGGCAGAAGAGCTAAGGAGAGAAAGTGTGTATCTCTCAAAGGGCCTAAACGAAAGGGAGAAGGTTCAGAGACAGGAACCTGATGAGGATTATTAGAAATCCCCACTCTCGGAACTGTATTAGGGCTCTGCAGTGGGGCTGAGCACCGAGAGTGCGGCTCCGCTGTCAGTAAGGACAGAGAGAGATTCCTTCCCAATCTGGAGAGTTGTTTCTTCGAGCTGATTAACAGGGAGGGTTGGGAAGAGCCCCTGTAGTTCCTCAGGGCCCCCTCATTGGGCATTAGGAGGACACTGGAAAGGCTGAGAGGGCTGAAAACTCCTGAAATGCTTAAATTTGTAACAGTCTTTTTTTCTGATGCCCTGGCTTTTTGCAATAGCAGAAATTAGAAGGTTTTTGGTTTTGTTTAGGGACCTTCATTTGCTAGAGTTGAAGATTAAGAATTTTAGTGGTCTTTCTTTTTGGTGACTCACCTAGGGTGCAAGTGAGCTGATTTGCCAAATGAATCTAGAGTGGACACAGTTTCCCATTCCATCCTGGTTCTTTTAAATAAAAGAAAAAGATCCTGGTTCAGCCCATTAATAAACATGGAGGTGACAGTTACCCTAGTGGACTCAACATCTGAAGGAAGACCAGAGCTTTCTTTAAAAATAACCTAAAGTCGATTAGAATAGCCATGAACAGGTTCATCAGATTCTTGTATGCAAGGCTGACCTTTGTTCTGATCAGCAGGCTTAGGAAAGGCTACTGTAATTGCTCAGTGGAGGTTTTCAATGAGTGTTCTAGCCTCTTGCCAAACGTTAGAGGATTGCTCTTCTAAATCCACTCCAGAATGTTCCCATGGGCTAGTTTCATCCAGTGTTTGCTTGACTCTCACCAACAAGCACGTGGACTAACTGATATAAATCTGAGAAACCAGACTGGTAGGTTTGAACAAGTATTAAAATCTTCAGCAAACCTATGGGGGTCCTCAATTACTTTAGGAAACTCTTGAACTATGGCTCACAATTTGGCTTAGTCCAGGGAACATAAGTAATTTGGGGTTTATTTCAATCCTCAGAAGATTAACTTTAAGGAGCAGGTTCTGATAGGTTCAGAGGAGGGAGCAGGGAGAGTCAGCAGAGCTGTAGGGAAAAAGGGAAGTTCAGCGAGAGAATTAGACTGGGGAGGTGCAGAAGGAAAGGAAGATGGTGACTGGGATGGGCTTGAGCACAAGACGACTGCCAGCATCCAGAGACAGAGAAGACGGGGTAGGGGAAAAAGAGACCTCAGAAGCCATTTTGTCTTTCTTTAATATTTTATTTGCCTCAGTTACTTTAAAAATTGTATATTGCAAAGCGGCAATTTTAGACTCCTGATACGTTTTGGAAGCCTTAAAATACCAATCAAAATTGGTGTCCAATTCAGTTTTGACAACTGCAGATCTATGGCTAACACAATTTTAAGAAAGGAAGTTTGGGGAGTTCAGAAGTTCCCCATGCTGGTCACTGATGTTCTAAATTACGTGTTTCAGTTGGTCCATTTAGTTAAAAATGTATATAAGGAGAGACAGCAGTTTTTAAACATAAAATTGTCCAGGGTCCCTGAAAAGGTGGGGGGGGCACCCTCAAAACATTTAGATAACTGGGATCCCATTTTTCAGGGGTTTTTCTCTAGAGCAAAAGAATCATTCTTAAACAGCCCACAGGCCAAATACCAGCACAGTTTCAATAGGAACAGCCTGGTTCCAAAAGTAGTCGGACTGAAAGCTAGCACAGTTCCAGCTGGAACAGCGTGATTACAAGAGTGAGGCCAAAGTGCCAACCAAGTACTCACAGACAAACAAGGCCTTAACAAAAAAGGACGAAGCCTTCAAAGAGATCCCAAATAAAACCTGGAGAGCTTCAAAACGCAAAAAGAGCGCAGCTCAGATCCAGGAGAAAAACTTACCCTCAAACTGCAAAGTTGCTGAGAAAGCAGTTGAGTTCTGTGGGATCTGTGGGTACCAGCACCTGTTTGCTCACCAGCCTCGGAGTTGTTGGGGGTCTTCTCTGGATCTCAGTGAAACCTCCGTGTAATGTTAACCTAAAACAATAAAAAAGCCGCTTATTTTACTAGCAAAACAGGTTTATTTGGGAGCAGCAAATAACTGCAAGGCAGGATATGCAACTATGGCGAACCACTTTCAAGTCCTGTTAAGCAAAGGAGAAGAGACTCTTTTACAGAGGAGAAGGGAAAGTTGGGTGGGGCTGTTATAAACAAAAAGCCCATTGGAAGACACGGGGAGTTGGAAGTATAACGGCTGTTCATTGGTTGAGTTGTGACAGTCTCTCATTGGCTGAGCTGTTGCCAGGCAAGGAGAAAATCATTTTTTCCTCCTGCTGGCAGTAGTAGTCTCACTTCCTGCCAGGTATGCCAAGTATGCCTCTTGATGTTGGGACTGTACTGACTGTCAAGTGTTCCTCTTCCTCATTTCCTGACTCCATGTTACTGGGTTTCCCCTTTTTAATGTTCACACAGCTCACAGTCTTCTCAAAGCTTTCATCCCTTTAAAAAAATGAGGGTGGACACACACTCTGGCACCTGCCCAGGGAGAAGTATTTTTCCATTATCAGAGAGAAAAAAAAAAAAAAACCAGATAAATAAGGTACTGGTAGCTTGTGCAAAATGCTATGATGGAAGAATACTCCATGCGGCCAGATCTTCCCATTTTTCAGGAGGAATTTTAAACATTTTTTAAAAACATGAAATCTGTCAAATTTTAAATGTTGGCAACTTCTAAAAGCATTGTCTAGGCCAAATAAAAGTCCCTGGGCTCCAAGTTAGAGGCGTCTTAGGTACAAACACCTCCTCGACCTATCGTCCAAAGTCTGGTCTTTCGCTCTGGTCGCATGTCATCACTGGACTCCATCCCCAAAGCCTGAATGCTGAAGGGTGGAGGGGGTGAAGGTCATCCTGGGGCATTTGGGGGTGGAAACGTCCACATTAGCCCTAAGAAGCCACCTCGCATCGATTGGGCTTCCCACGTACCAGGCCCAGAGCCACGCGCTGGCCTTTTCTCCATAGACCCTCCCTACAACCACTCGAGACACTGTTACTAAGCTCATTTCCGAAAACGGATACCGCGGCTTGGGGAAGTTAGGCCCCCGTCCCAGGCCCTGCGGGCGTGACGGTGCCCAGAGTTCTTAGACTGTCCCCTGGCCGGGGCGCTGCACACGAGGTTAAGCCGGAGTGGCCGCGGACGCCGGGGACACTCCGGGACGGCCAAGCCGGGAAGCGAAGCAGTCCGCGCCGAGCTATCAGACCCTAGAGACTGGCCCCGCCCCGCCCGGAAGCGGCTCCCCCCGGCGCCCCTCCCGCGGCTGCCGGCTTCCCGGCCGGCCGAAGACAGCGTTCTCGGGCTCGGTTAACATCCCGACGACCCCCCCCAGCGCCGAACATCCAAGCCCCCTCCCGCCCCTGTCGCCCCCCTACCCGTCCCTTGCCTGGGCCGAGATCTGGGCGCGGGGCGGAGCGCTCGGCGCGACCTGAGCTCGGGGTCAGCCTGGAGCTTAAGGCCTCGGCGGCGCCGTCAGCTCTCGCCCCGCCCGGCGCCTGCGTCACGCGCCGCGCTCAGGCCGCCTCCCTCGCGGCCCCAGCCTGCTGCTCCAGCGACTTCGCCCCGCCCCGCCCCACGCCGGGGCCACTTTCCCAGACGCGAGCAAAGAAATCTGGTGTCCTCAGGCTCGGGGCGGCGTCAGGGGGCCTCCAGACCTCGTTTCCTGAACCTCAGTCTTTCCTTCCAGGCGGTGGGCGGCTCAGCAGTGGGAACCCAATTTCTCTCTGCTTCCACCTCCCTCCGGTAGGCCGGAGCCTCCTTCTGACCTAGCCCTTCCCCTCTGGGGGCCACTCCTTAGACCTCTGTTCTGGTTCCCTGGATGCAGGGAGGGAGGTGGGCCCGCTTCCTGCCCTGGACCGGTGGGCCCCCGCCTGGAGGGTGACTGCTGAAACTCTGGCCTTGAGCCTGGTTCGTACCGTCCCTAGGACTTACTCAGAGGTAAAAACCGCTCTGCGTTTTTGCTGGGATTAAGTTCATTAATTCCTTTCTTCATTTCACAAATAATTATCAAGCACCTACTTCAGGCAACCACAAAGGATCGTGCAAGGTGTGCTCTGCCCAAGGGTGCCTGATCCAGGCCGGGTTGTTAACTCAGGGCTGCATATTCTCCGAGGAAGAGTGTCTTTTGCTAACTTGCCATACAGTTGGTGGTGGTCCTGAGACAGGCTGGGACCTGGGACCCTTTGCTGCAGTGCTTGCACCTGGACAAACAATCTCTTTGAGCTGACAAGCTATAAAGAAACTATAAGGGACTAAAAATAACTGTGTGCATGTGCAGTTGGGGCAAACTATGGACAACAAGATACAAAAAGACCAAAAACCCAACTGCCACTTCTGAAGAGCCCAAAAACAGAGCATGGGGAGCAAAAGCAGGGTACTGCGCATGCCCCCTGCACACACCACCACCAAAGGGGTGGGCAGACCACCTAAGCCACCCTTCCTGCCTGGCCCCTGGACACACCCCTACCCTCACCCCATAAAAGGAACCAACTCCCCCACTCCCCCAGAGTGAGCGAGGGATCCAGCAAGGGAAACTGTTGCTTGATTTCACTCCCTCCTGCTGTAGCAGGGGTCCCAGGAAAGCCTTATCTGAAACTCTTGTCTGGCCTCATCAATTTCTATTGATTAAGGAGGCCAAGAACCCTGGTCGGTAACAGTCCTTGCCCTGGTTGAGGCCCTAATCTAGCTCACTGATGAGTCAGATAATGCAATTTAACAGTACTTAATTGAGCACCTACTGTGTGCCCGGCACCATTATAAATTCTTTGGCTTTGTCTATTGTCAGTAAAGCTCTGGGCAGTGAAAAAAACAACAGTAAGTAGTGCCTGGGATGGCAAGAGTTGCCCAAGATATCTGCACACTCCACCCCCAGCCTGCGGCCAGGTCTCCAGAGGAAGCTGGCAGTTCTGGAGGGCTGCTGGGTGCGAGATGTCTGCAGCTTGTCCAGGGGTCTGTCCCAGGACCCTCATTCTTCGAAGTCTGGCTCCTGAAATGTTAACCCCTCTCTGTACCTTGGACAGAGCCATATAAGGTGCAGCTTCTACAGGCAAGGGGCAAGACCTCCCATGAAGTTTGCCTTTTCCCCCAGAAAGCACACGGCACACGTTGCGCTGGGAACACCTTTTATTTGGCCACATGCAGCAGGGGTAGGAGAACTGCTCTCTTTCCAGCAGGAAGCAGAGGCAGGAATGTGGTCCGACAGGGTGGGGAGGTCCTGGGAATGGCAGTTCCGAGGGTAGGGTGGGCGCTTGGAATGCTCTCCAAGCCACAGAGTGCCTGGCCTAGGCATGGAGGTGGACAGGTGGTCCTTGAAACCGCCCCCCCCATCCCACTCGTCCAGGGCTCACACATCCCAGCTCTCAGGGCCCAGTCCTGCCCCCCACCTGCCCTGGGTTGCCGTGTGCAGGGTTCCAGGGGGGTCTTTTGGAGAGCCCTGCCCTCGCTTAATACACATGTGGCTTCTGGGGCTTCACTGACAAGTGAACAGAGTCCAGACTTGGCCGGGACCCCACGCCACCCTGGGCCTGCCTATCTCAGACCAGGCCTGAGCCTCTGGACCAAAGCCACCTCGCTAAGCAGGCGGACAGAGTGAGAAAGCCTGGGAGTGGCAGAGAATGGGGCAGAGGATGGGCCAGCAGAGCCGTCCTTCCACTCCCACACCTGTCTGAGCTACATCATCGCCCAGCATCTGTATTATGCAGGGCAGCCACAGGCTTGCCAGATGTCCTGACTGTCCCAGGTCTGAGGGCCCTCAAAGAAGACAGTGAGAAATGACCCAACAAGGGAAGGTAGACACATAGATCTAGGTTACCAACAGAGCTTGGAGACCCTCCCTCAGAGGCATCTGGGGGAGGAGCCTGGGGAACACCATGCACCCCCCCAACCTCAGGGGCCCCATCATTCAGGTTGAGACCCCCGGGCGGAGAGCTAGCTACCCATAACATATGAAGGCTGTACAAATGAAGAGGCTTCATGAAGAGGCAACTGGGGGGCGCAAGGATGAACTAGGAAGTCGGGGAGAGCCTGGCCTCTACCTCCCCTTCCCAAGCCCAGCCCACCTCTGCCAGCAGTTTATCAGTTGGGATTAGGTGGCTGGGGGCTCGGGGGCGTCATGGCAGTGGGGGCCCGATGGTGATGCTGCTGTTGGTGACCCTCGGGCCGTACCAGCCGGCCCAGTAGTGAGTGTCCACGCCGCCGTGCTGAAACCAGATGTAGCGGACGCCGGGTGGATAGTTGGAGAACATGTGGGAGACCTGGGGGGCAGGGGCAGGTGGAGGGAAGGAGAGCGGTCAGGGGAGTTGACCCTGAGGGGGGTAATGCCTGAGGGGGTGAGGGGGCCAGGATGGGCTGAGGTCTCAGTGCTCGACCCAGAGTCAGCAGAACGGAATTCTAGTCCTCACGCTGATGTGAGGCAGACCACCTCCCCTGTCTATGCCTCCTCAGTTTCCTCATCTGTAAAATGGAGCAAAATCCTGCTGGATCCACTCCATGGGATTATCTAAGTGCAGCTCAAATGAACTGAAGGAAATTTTGCAAGCTGCCAAAGGATGTCCAATACTGTCATCACTGAGCATGTGTGGCTATTTAAGTTAAAATTAATTAAAGTTGAATAAAATTAAAAATTCAGTTCCTAGTCGTACTATGAACTGGCTCTTAAGTTTTCATTTGTCACATGTGGCTCTTGGCTACCAAACCGGACAGGGCAGACAGACCATTTCTTTCTTTCTCTCTCTCTCTCGCTTTTTTTTTTTTTTTTTTTGGCTGTGCTACACCGCTTGCGGGATCTTAGTTCTCTGACCAGGGACTGAACCTGGGGCCATGGCAGTGAAAGCGCCGAGTCCAGACAGACCAGGGAAGTCCTAGACAGACCATTTCTATCACTGCAGAAAGTTCTACTGGAGAGCACTGGTCTAGATCAGGAGTTGGCAAACTATGGTCTAGGGGCCCACTGCCAGTTTTTGTAAATAAAGTTTTATTGGAACACAGTCATGCCCATTTGCTAAAGCTGCTTGCACAACACAATGGCAGAGTTGATGAGCTGAGTAGTTGTGATACAGTAAAACCTGCAAAGCTTAAACTATTTGTATCTGGCCTTTTAAGAAAAAGTTCACTGAACCCTAACCTAGATAATAGTAATAACTGATATTAGTAATTAATAATAGTCAATCTTTTCGAACATGGCTTTACCAGCATCATCTCACTGATAATCTTTGAGAGCTCAGAGCAGCCAAAGCCCAGGTAAGAAGCAGCAGAACTGGGATCTCAACTTGGGCCTGTCTGACTGCAGTCTCAGCCTTGGACAATGTGCCCCCTGTCCCCTTCCCGGCTCACACACCTCCCTCCACTTGGCATCGCTCTTCTGCTGGATGGTTGCTGCGTCTGGCTGGAAGGTCCCCAGAGGTGCATGTGCTGACGACAGGAGCTGAACACACAGCCGGTACTTGGACCCGCAGTCTGGCCTGGCTGCGAACCTGCAGGCAGAGGAAGGGCCCATCAGGGCCTTGGAGATGGGGGGGGCAGGGTGGGGGTGGGGCACCTGAGTGGCAGGGCCCTCCCCCAAACCCTCGCCCCAAGCACTCACCAGTCCTTCACCTCGATGTCTGGCCGCGTGGTGTCCATCAGCTCCTCCCAATACCCTTCAGCCTTGAGGTCCACCACCTGGGACTTGAGGCAGGTGCTGGGGGTGGGTGGAGGGGTGGGAGGGGCTGGGGCTCGCCACTAGGGCACTGGGGGGCTAGGACTGCCCCCTCCCAGAGCAGGAGAGACCCCAAGGTGCAGTGACTTGGGCTTCCCCCCACCCCGAGACCCCTTGGATCTTACTAATAAGAAGTCACGAAGTATTTCTTGACCTGGTCATTGGGGAATTCCTTCCTCTGGTCTCCAGAGAGATCCTCCACCTTCCACTCATCGCCTCCATTCACGTCCAGGCTCCAGAACTCAAACCCCTCTGGTGGGAAAGCAGAGTTTGTATCAAAGGGAAGCCCCTCAGTGGCCACCTCCCAAGTGCCCCTTGCTCCTGGCACCTCTCCCTGGATTTCAGCAGCTGCCCTCAAGCCCCGTGCTGGGGAACCCTGCACATCAACAGCGCCTGCCTTGTGTTAGGTGCTGCCTGTGTGCCAGGCACCATGGTAACTGATTTCTACTGGGAATCCTGATGATGGGAACAACCAGACTACTTCTGTGATGGAATGCTCCGGCGCTGGTCAGACAGATCTGGGTCTAGTCCCAGCTCTACCAATACTGGGCTCTGTGACCTTAGGCAAGCTGCTTTCTCTCTCTGAGCCTTGGTTTTGTCCTCTGTAAACTGGGGTCAAGAACAGGGGCTAGCAAACTTTTTCCGTAAAGAGTCAGAATACTTTAGGTTTTGTGGGCTACATATTGACTCTATCACATAGTGTCTTTTTTTTTGTTTGTTTGTTTGTTTGTTTTTTAAAGTATCCGCAACATTTTTTTTAAGTACATATTTTTTTAAAAATTAATTAATTAATTTATTTATTTTTGGCTGTGTTGGGTCTTCGCTTCTGTGTGAGGGCTTTCTCTAGTTGTGGCAAGTGGGGGCCACTCTTCATCGCGGTGCGCGGGCCTCTCACTATCGCGGCCTCGCTTGTTGCGGAGCACAGGCTCCAGACGCGCAGGCTCAGTAGTTGTGGCTCACGGGCCCAGTTGCTCTGCGGCATGTGGGATCTTCCCAGACCAGGGCTCGAACCTGTGTCCCCTGCATTGGCAGGCGGATTCTCAACCACTGCGCCACCAGGGAAGCCCCTTTTGTTTGTTTTTTAAGTAACCCTTTAAAACCATAAAAACTATTCTTAGCTCCTAGGCCAGATTTGGCTTATGGACCATAGTTTGTCAACATGCTAGTCAAGAACATGGCCGTTGGGGAGTCAAGTGAGGCAGGCATCTGAAAGCTCTGGACAGCTTGGGATTGTTTTACTATCATTTTGCTCCAGAATTTGGCCACATAATGGAGATTGAGGTTCTCAACCCATCAAAGTGTCTACTTAATCATTTACAACACAGCAAGGGAAAAGAGGGGGCTCTGGAAGACCGCAGAAGTCTTGTTTTACCTTTTGTTGGAATGCGCTGGGAAGAAGAATGGATCTCTCATTCTCTCATAAGCAAAGCCCCCTTTGTCTTCTGGGCAGTCCTAGTAGGCCTAGTCCTGGAGTCTGGGAGCCAGGCCAAGCAAATATGGCTCTGACTTCCTGGTCTTGTGTCTTGGGCACAATTCATTCCAACTGGCCAACATTCCCTCTCCTAGGAAAGGTCACTGGGGAAATAACCTTCAGAGTGGAATAATGCCACTCTTGGCCTCAGTTTGCCCATCTGAAAAATGGGTGCCTAACAGTACCTATCTCTTAGGATTATTGTGAGAAAGGAATTAAACCCCCCAAAGTGCCTGGCTGGCTCATAGTAAGTGCCTAATGAATGTTAGCTGGTATCACGACAGTGTGTGTGTTTGGGGGCACGTCATACCCAGTCTGCACCCCACCTTCGGCGCACGGGTTATGCAGGAGGTTCTTGTGGAGGCTGCGGAGGAAGTAGAAGACCTTCCAGTCGGCCACGGGCTGGTCCCAGTCTTCGGTAATGAAGCCCTCACGCAGGCATTTGCGCTTCCAGAGGGTCACGAGGTCGATGAGGTCTCGCCAGAGGCTGCAGACCAGGCGGCAACGCAGCAGCAGCTGGCGGGCGGGCACGTGCGTGAACAACTCCAGCAGGATGTTCTCGGGCAGCTCGTTGATGTTCCCCACCGCCATGGCTCTCCTGTCGTTGTTGAAAAGCTACACTACAGACCTGATCCTCTCCCCAGGACCCAGTATTCGCAGCACCCCGTGGTGGTGGAGGTTCCCTCCCAGCACTGCCATTGACTATCTCAGGAAAGTCACTGGGCCTCTCTGAGCCTCAGTTTCCTCCTCTGTAAAATGGGGCCAGGAACAGTACTTACCTCCTAGAGGGGGTACCAGGAGCTTGGGACACAGCAGAAGCTCAGTAAAAGGTGAGCTCTGATTTTTTTACCGGCACCTCACAATAGCCTCTAAGGGAGGCTAAGGAGGCAGAAGAGGTAGCAGGATCTGCCCAAGGTCACACAGACAGGAGCAGCAGGGAAAGGAGCCTGAGCCTTCTCTGAATCTAGAGCCAGCTTTTTTCAATAGGCCGGACGGTCTTTAGCATGGAAATAACAATTCGCAGCCCCGCAGCCTGTCTGGTACCTTCCGCATTCTCTCTCCCATCCTCAAAACGGAGGAGCGGAGATATGGGGGGGAGGGATAATTATCATTGTCTCCGACCGAGGTCCAAAGGGCTCTAGCCACTTTTTCGAGACCACGGAGGAAATGCTCTGGCTGGCTAGGACTGGAAAAGGGGTGGGCGATGGGGAGCGGGCTTTCCTATACCCCCACCCCCATCCCCGTGGCTGGGCTCCAGCCCCGGGTGTCCCCGCGCGCCTTCGACTTCCCATCCCTCCTCGTGGCTTTCAAATGTTTCCCAAAGTCTAGGCTTGGACCCCTGCGCATCGATGGCGACCCTAGCTCGGGTTCCTGCTCGCGCCGCCTCTCGAGGCCGCGCCGCGCAACCCCGCCGCCTGGGCCTTGTCCGCGCAGGGCCTCCCTCGGCGCACTGCTGCTGGGCCCGGAACCGCCGAGCCCGCCCGCCCGGCCCCCGCACCCCGCGTCCCTGCCCCGGCGCTCCCCGCGCCCACTCCCGCCGGTCACCTGCCCTCTGCCACCGCTGTGCGATCCCGCTCCGCAGCAGGGGCTGAGCCAGCCTCTGCCTGCGGTCGCCTGTGGATGCGGCCCCGCCCCAGCCCGCCGAGCCCCGCCCCGGCCCCGCCTCCACGGCCCGCTCCGGTCCCCGGCCCGCGGGGAGCACCCGGCTTGGGGTGCGCCCCCCACGGATGTAGGAAAATTACCTGGGGCGGGGCGGTGTTGTGCCGGGAGGAGCCTCTGCCCACACCCTCCGCATGACCCAGACTCTCCCAGCCTCCTCGCCGCCTCCTCCCAGCAGCCACCCCAGGAGGGTGCTGGGAGACGCCCCGAATCGGACTCCCACCCGCCCCCATTAAAAAAAAAAAAAAGAAAGAAACGACTCCCAACCTTTCTTGGCCTCCTGGGTCCGCCAAGGAACCGGGAGCCTCAGGCCTCGGGCCGATCGCTCCGGACTGTGGGGAGTCCCGGCGCGGGGCCAAAAGCGGGGCGGGGGCGGAGGCGGGGGCCTTTAAGAGGCGCGGCCGGCCGGGACCCGACCCAGACGTGAGCAGCGCCTGGACTCGCCGCCGCCGCCGCCGCCGCCGCCGCCGCGGGACTCTGACAGCCCGCAGCGCTCCGGGTCCTCCTCCTCTCGCGACCGCGCTCTGCAGCGATGGACGGAGACGGTGACCCAGGTAGCTGCCGCCGCCGGATCCACTCGCCCAGCCCTGGAGGGGTGACCGGGGCAGGCGGGCGAGTGCTACGGAGAGGGGGCATCAGAGAGCGAGGGGGCCCCCGAGACGCAGAGCGACACACTTTCACCCAAGCAAAGCCCTTGAGACAGTCTCAAAGGAGCACAGTCCTCTGTCTGGTGTCTTGATCTGCCGGAGGCCTTGAGAGATGACAGGCAGAGAGGGAGGACTCCTGGGTCCCACTTACCCGGGAAGTAGCGTATGAGTAATACCACGTTCCTGCCTCCTGAGGGTCTATTGGACCCGGGTCTGGGACCTATCAGGGCTGGAAGAGGCCACAAGCCTTTTATTCCATCAGCTTCTTCCATTTGCCAACTCTGGGCCGTGAGATGCCTGAATCCCCATGAATTTCTTGGGGTTACTGGCCTCTCCCCACCCCATCCCAGCCTTCCTCCTGGGATCCCTTGTCTGGAGGGGCTGTCCTTCATTTGGGTGGCTGGATGCCCAGTGGGGACCAGGCTGGTGGTGAGGGAGAGTTGGGACATCAGCTCTAGCCGATGCTCAGGGCCCTTTGAGACTGCCCAGTCATCTTGTCTGGCACCAAAGATGCCCCCCTCCCCATCTCTAGAACTCCCCGCTGGGCCTGTAGGGGTTGCCTGCTGAGTCAGGGTGGGAACAAGACCTCCCCCCACCCCTTCCTCACCAGGCCCATCTGAGAGTGGCCATTGCTTGGGGAGACAATGGGAAACAGATTGATGCTCACTCAGATAGCCAAGCTCCCCACCCCTCCCTCCAGCCCTGAAAATCCTAGCTGCTTCCGCTCTTGCTCCCAATGCATGGCCCCCTTGCCACACCCTGTATAGGGCCCCAGAATGGGTTCTTGCTTCTTCCCAGGGCCCAGCTATTCCCTGGACTCAGGGGCCCAATCCAGGTGAGTGAATAAGCCTCGGAGGCAGCTTCCAGGGGCCAGATAACTTTCCGAAGGCAACAATGTGGGGAGTTGTGTGTGCTCAAGAGGGGGTGGGGGGGCCTGTAATCAGATCTGGGGCCTTGAGTGCCAGGCCTGGGGCCAGGAGAGGGGACTGGGCGAGGTGCACCTTTCGGGGGAGCATCAGGTGTCCACCAGGGCCAGGACAGGGCAGGGCAGGGGGAGGGGTGGAGAGGTGAGCGCACTGGGCCCAGCTCCCCAGAGAGCTGTGGGCAGCAAGACGGGCAGGTGACATGGCTTCAGGGCAAGCATTTTCCTCTCCGCCATCCCACAGTTCTGCGGTGTGACTTGGGAGAAGTCAGTAAGCCTCTCTGGGCCTCAGTTTCCTCCTTGCCAAAAAGGAAGTGTGAAGCCCCACATCATAAAGATGTGGCAAAAAAGAAAGAAAGAAAAAAAAAGCTAACAATGAAGGGAACTGTGCTGAATAATAAGATTCACTAAATAAGATTTACTGAGGACTCACTGTGTGCTCTGGGCTCCGAAGACGTAAACCCTAATTCGGTTCTCAGGGGGCTAAGAGTGTGGGCGGTGGGGAAACGCTGCATATGAGGAGGTGAAGGGCTGGCCGCCCAGGTCCTGGCAACACCCAGCCTTGGGTCTAGGCCCTGCCCGTTCCTCCCCTGGTGCCTGGCCTCTTTCCACCACCACCTTGGCTTTCCAGGGCCCAGCACTTAGGACTCTCCCGCCCCTGCTGTCCTAGGTCTGAGAGCAGTGGCCTCCCCCATCACCCAGAGTGGCTCCGTCACCTCCCCACTGTCTCTCCCTCCTCCAGAGACACTGGGCACTCGGTATCCACTTATTCAAGGCTTCGATGGCCCAGCTGAGGCCAGTCAGGATCCAGGAGACAGTCCAGCCCACAGCTCCGGTATCAGTCCCTCTCCTCATAATTTGGAATGCCCTTGCCCCCTCCTCAGAAGAGCTGAACATCAGGACTGTCTGATTGGCCTGGGATTACCCCCATTTTATAGACGAGGAAGCTGAGGGCCAGGAATAGGAAAAGGAGTGAAGAAACCTTCCCTCCCAAGCACTTACTACATCTCCCTATCTGATACACATGTTCTCTTTTAACGAGCTTCCCTCCCCCATCCCCAAGCCCCTGTTCTCCCTTCCTTTTAGGCCTCAGATCCCCGTATCCCCTGCCTGAATACCAGCAGTGTGACCTTTGGCAGGTCACTCCCCATCTCTGAACCTGAGCATTTTCATCTGTGAAATCAAAGTCATAACCCTCAACTCAACGAATCATTTCCTCAAGGCTGTGGTGGTTGAAGGTGGCTCTGGAGCCAGACTGCCTGGGTTCAAATTCAGGCTCCAGCCACTCATTTGCTGCGTGATCCTGGGTGGTTTTACCTCTCTGTCCCTCAGTTACCTCATCAACGAAATAGGGATGGTAATAGGGACAACCTAGAAGAGATGCTGTAAGGATTTAAAGAGTCAAAATTAAAATGCTCAGAATGGTGCCTAACACTTGCTAAGTGCTCAATAAACATTAGCCGCTGACAGGGAGCCAGGCAGGGCACCAGATGCCAGGCACGGGGGATGAAGCAGTGAGTTTCCCAGACCCGGTTCCTGCCCTCATTCTCTCAGTCTAGTCCCCGGGAAAGGTGTTTATAAACCATCAAACCCTTGGACAAAAGCTAGGAAGGACGGAACTCCCAGCGGTGAGGTGAGAGGATGCTGTAATAGGGGAAGTTGGGGAGGGCTCCCCTGAGGAGGTGACCGGAGCAGGGATCTTAGAGGGCCGTTGAGAGGGCTAAGGGGCTTCACTGTGTCAGGAATATCATCAGTTACTGCTGTCGGCTCAGGTATGGGGTTTACTGGCACTGCAGGGGAAACTGAGGCCTCTGAGGCCACTCTTCAGACTTGGAGCTGATCTGTGGCCCCGGGCTCCTGGGCCACCTCCACAGGGTCCCAGGCTCTGGTCACGGAAACTCCGGCCCCCGCTGAGGACTGTCCGAGCGTGGTTGGGGGCGGATGCCTTTCACATCGCGGTCGTGGGGCGCGGCGGGGGCAGTCTGGGGGGAGTCTCAGCCGCACCCCGCCCACCCGCAGAGAGCGTGGGCCAGCCGGAGGAGGCCAGCCCGGAGGACCAGCAGGAGGAGGCTGGCGCGGAGGAAGCGAGCGGCGGGGAGGAGCGGCCCGAGGACGAGGGGGAGGAGGAGGCAGCGTACCTGGACGAGCTGCCCGAGCCGCTGCTGCTTCGTGTGCTGGCCGAGCTGCCCGCCGCCCAGCTGGTGCAGGCCTGCCGCCTGGTGTGCCTGCGCTGGAAGGAGCTGGTCGACGGCTCTCCCCTGTGGCTGCTCAAGTGCCAGCAAGAGGGTCTGGTACCCGAGGGCGGCCCCGAGGATGAGCGCGACCACTGGCAGCAGTTCTACTTCCTGAGCAAGAGGCGGCGCAACCTGCTGCACAACCCGTGCGGGGAAGGTGAGGGGTCGCGCCTGTCACCCCGGCCTGGGGAGCTCAGCTTCCCCTTCCGTACAATGGGCAGTAACAAGGCCAGCCTGCTTTGAGGGGTGGATGAGATAAGGCGCTTGGCGCAGCGCCCAGCACAGAGTAGCCCCAGTACAGACTGTAGTATTATCCTCCTGTCCTGCTCCGGGGCGGGGGAAGTCGGGGAGGCAGGCGGGAGTTGTCTCTCTCCCAGATCCTTCCACCCCCAGGGAGCTGGGGCAAGACAGGCCCCGCGGAGGACCCTCCTGCGAGGGAGAGAGAATCTGGGGACAAACAGGAAGTGCTCACCATTCACCCCCACCATCATCTGCCCACCGCGACACCATTCAAGGACCACGTTCGTCCTCCCCCCACGATAGGGGCAAGAGCCAGCCCTGCCACACCCTCGCAGGGACTGGGTGACCAGCGTGGGGCTGTGCTGTTCCTACAGAGGACTTGGAGGGCTGGTGCGACGTGGAGCACGGTGGGGACGGCTGGAGGGTGGAGGAGCTGCCCGGAGACTGTGGGGTGGAATTCATCCACAATGAGAGTGTCAAGAAGTACTTCGCCTCCTCCTTCGAGTAAGGAGAAGGGGGATGGATGGGAAGGGGGAGAGGGGACCTCCACTCAGTCCTAACCCCCAGTCTCCCAGGTGGTGTCGCAAAGCGCAGGTCATTGACCTGCAGGCTGAGGGCTACTGGGAGGAGCTGCTGGACACCACTCAGCCGGCCATCATGGTGAAGGACTGGTGAGCGGCCGTGGGGGAAGGGGAGCGGGGTTGAGGGGCGACCTGGAACCGGCTACTCTGCTTCAGAGACCGATGCCTCCCTACGCTAGAGGTTGCAGTCACGTGACTATGGGTTTTCAGGAGAAGGTGGAAATCCATCTCCCCTCCTGAGTTTTAAATGTTGGCAAGTTATTTTGTTTTTGTTTTTGTTTTTTAATATCCATCTGCTGTCCCAACGAAAAGTGTCCCTGTGGGTTGGCGTTGGTCCCAACACTGGGTCTGGCCCACCAGGGGTTTAGTCCTTGGGTTTGGGCAAGTCACTTGGGCAAGTCACTTTCTCTCTCCGGCCTCGGTTTCCTTATCTGTAAAATGGGAACATTTGTATTACCGGTCAGCAGGGTTAACTCCTGTAGAGGGTTGGGCCCAGAGTACCCGCTCAGCAGGGCTGAAGCCTCCCCGCGGCGCTCCCTCCCTCCCTCCCTCCCTCGGGGCAGGTACTCGGGCCGCAGAGACGCCGGCTGCCTGTACGAGCTTACGGTGAAGCTGCTGTCGGAGCACGAGGACGTGCTGGCCGAGTTCAACAGCGGGCAGGTGGCAGTGCCACAAGACAGCGACGACGGTGGCTGGATTGAGGTGAGCTTGGAGGCCCGGGGGCGGCGGGGCGGGGCCTGGGCGCGACGGGCGGGGCTCGTGAAAAACCCGCCCACGGCCCGTGTGGGCGGGGCAGGGCCGGACTGGCCGAGAGGCTTGGAGGAGGGTCGCTGCGCTGAGAAACCCAGGGGGCTAGACGAGGGTCAGAGCGCCGGGGTGGGGTGGCTGGGGGAGGCCTCGGGGCTCCGAGCCTGACCCTCCCTCCCCCTTCCCCCTGACTCCCCACCCTCAGATCTCGCACACCTTCACCGACTATGGGCCGGGCGTCCGCTTCGTCCGCTTCGAGCACGGCGGACAGGACTGCGTCTACTGGAAGGGCTGGTTCGGGGCCCGGGTGACCAACAGCAGCGTGTGGGTGGAGCCCTGAGTGACCCATCCTCCAGCCTCCCCCGGCTGCCTTGGAGGGGCAGAGACGCGGGGGTAGATAGGGCTTAGTCGGTAGCATCCTGACCTTCCGCACCCGGCACACTCCTCTCCCGTCCCATGCTCGAAGACCAGCCCCCTCAGAGGGAAAGATGGGTTTTGTTGGTATATATTTGCATCTAGAAAATAAGATGGGTGAGGGCGTGGGCCTGCACTGGGCCCGCCGCTGAATCCCCTGCACCTAACACTGTGCCTGCCACGAAAATGGGCGCTCAATAAATATTATTTGTCGGAGGAAGGAATGAATGAATACAGGGATGAATGAACTCCCCTCCCTTTGCTTAGTCTCTGTCTCTTGAGGGCCCCTGGCCCAGCCTGGAAAAATACTTGGTGGGGTTCCAGCTGCTCTGGTTTCCAGGGGCCCTTGGGCAGGTGCAGAGCCAGCCAGGCCTGGTCCTGCCAGACAAAGGCTGGGATTGTGAGGCCAGGGAACGGGGAGCTGGGCCTGGCGCCTGACTGACACCCAAGCTGCCCAGAAGCCAGAACCGGGTGTGTGTGTGGGGCCCCCCTCCTGGCCTCTCTTGATCCCTCTCCCCGTTGTTGTTGTTTTCTTTTTCCTGAAGACAGGGTGGTGGGTGGTGGCAGCATCTCATCTAGGGTACCAATTCTCCTGGGCCCAGGGATGGATGCCAGTGGCTTGAGGTGGGGGATGGGGGGGTGACAGGCTGGGGGACACAGAAAGGATCAGCTTGGTGTCCCTCTTCAGTTCATGCCCACTTCATGCTGTCCTCCTTGGCTTGGTATTGGATCGGACAAGAGTCATTAGCATCTGGTCTCATTGGTCGTTTTCCAGGCCCTGCTCAGAGGCTGGCCCCTGGTACTGGTTTGAGGGGAGGGGTGGAGGGAAGGCTGTGGTGCCAGGCTCTGGACCAGGAACTCCCTTTCTGGCCTCCCCAGCAGCTCTCAAACCCAGCCCCCTCCCCAGGACTCTCAGCTGCTGGTCTTGGGGGGTGGGTGAGGGTCTGAAATATCTTCTCTCCTCTCCTAAAGGATGACCGATAAAATCTCCATGCCCCTCCAGCTTTCCTTTGATTCTGAGCCCTGATGCCACCTGCTGGTCAGGTGGGCTTGCAGAGTTTAAGCTGGAACCTGCCTGCATTTGTTCATTGGTTCATTCATTCACTCATGATTCCTGAAGCCCCAACCAGGGGCCAGGCCCAGCACGGGGTCCTAAAGTTGCAGGGGTGAGTTAGACACTCCTTGTCCCAGGAAGAGTCACCAGCTTGGCCACATCGAGGATGGGGCATCCGGGGAAGGGATATATCCAGAGTCACGGCGGCCTCCAGTCTGATGGTGGAGGCAGAGTCCCTGCTCCGGGAGCATCCGCGGTCAGACAAGGGAAGACAAATCCCTGAGAACTCCCAGTCCGATGGTGGAGGCACAGCCCCTTGTTCCATGAGCACCATTGTTCCTTTCTAGGGGTTTTCGCAGTCCAGTGGGAGAAGCATCCTCCACACCCACCCGAGTTGCCAATCAGACGGGAGAAGTGATGCTTTGCCCTGGGAGCCCAGTTTGATGAGGAGCCATGAAGGAAGCGGGTCACCCCCATGAGCTCCCAGGTTTACGTAAAGGAGTAATAGGCAAAGCAGTGCTTTAGGGTGAGGAGGGATTAGGCTGAGCATGTTGGGAAACAGATGGGGGTGAGTCAGGAGAGGACCAGAGCCCACACTTGGGCTGAAGGAGGAGGCTGGATGGAGAGGTGCAGTGGATGTGAGAGGCCGGGAGTCTGGGTCCAGGTGTCCAAAGGACTGGATGTCAGGGCGGGAATATGGGGGGCATGAAAGGTGCTGTAGGTGGGGGGAACTCTCCCCAGGAGGCATTCAGGAAAGAGGCCCATAAGGAGTCTGGGGCTCTGGGCTGGAGATAGAGGAGTTGCAGTGTCTGTGGCTGGCAGCCAAAGCCAAGGGCACTGGTGAGAGCTGGGACCAAGTGTGGAGTGAGTCAGGAGAAGGCCCAGGGAAACCTCAGCTCCTGGGGCCACGATGGGGGAGACACAGCAGCCAGGGAGGTGGGGGTCAAGTGAATAGGAGGATGCAAGCCCAGCAAGGCCACCTCCAGCCAACTGCCTGCTCTCAGAGGAAAGAGCCAGAAGGCCAGAGGCCAGATTCTCTCCCGAGGGCATGGGGCCCACAGAGGAGATCTGAGGGGCTTGGATAATGGGGTGGTGCCGTCCGTCCCTGCGTGTCTGTCACTGGAGGGACAGCTGGATACACTGGTGGTGTTTAGCTTGGGAAGACGAGACAGCTTCTTGTGGGTCATCCGAAGGCTGACGTTGGGGGAAGGGGGGCCCGCAAGGCTCACTGTGCACCGGGTACGTCCTGTCACACCACCCCTGTAACCCAGTTGGATATAGGGAAGGGGGCAAGGGTATCGCTACCCCCTTCTACACATGAGGAGACTGAGGATGAGAGACTTTCCTGGCATGTGACACCCAGAGTAACTGGAGAAGCACAAGTTCTGATCCAGGTGCATCTGGCTCCAACGAGCATGCTCCGAACCCTTCAGTTGTACTGTCCCTAGTCTAGAGGGCAGAGCCAGGCAGGCATGGAAACTTGACAGTTTAAAGGAGGCAGCTCTCGGCTTCCCTCGAGGAAAAACCTACACGTTGTCCAGCAGGGGGCGCCTCAGGGCCCTGAGGAGTGTGGAAGCCAGAGATGGCAGAGAGGTTGGCCACACGGCTCACAGGCACCAGAACGTGATTAAGGAGAGAGAGGCCTGCATGGCCCCCAAGATCCTTTCTAATCAGCCGATGTTTTTGAGCACCTACTCTCTGCCAGGCAGGGATAAAACAGACGAGGCCTCTGTCCTCCTGGAATATACAGTCTAGATGGAGAAACATAAACACATGCAGTTAAATAAATAGGATAATTACCAACATGATATAGCACTTAATAGACATGCCTGGCACTACTCCAAGACCTTTGTATATATATTGATTCATCATGATAACCTTATGAAGTGGGAACCATTATTGTTTCCATTTTTACAGATGAGAGAACTGAAGCACAGAGAGATAAAGCAAGTTGTCTGAGGCCACACAGCTAGGTAGTGGTGGAACTGGAATTCTACCCAGTCACTTAGGCACTTGACCTCTATAGTACAGTAAACAAAGTAGAGAGTGAGGGTGGGAGTGCTACTTTGGTCAAGGGGATCAGGTAGGATCTCTCTGAGGACGTGACATTTGAATGATGATGAGAAACCAGATATCTGGTGGAAGAACACTGAAGGAACAATAAGTGCAAAGGCCGTGAGGTGGGAATGGACTTACTTACGGATCAGAAAGGCAGCCAGCATGGCTGGAGCTCAGTGAGCAAGTGGGGAAGTGGTTTGACATGAGGTTGGAGATGTAGGCAGGCAATCCTGAGAGCTTCCTGAGCACCAACTGTGTGCTCTGTCTTATAAGATATAAACACTACAAGAAGCAGATGCGATATCAGTGTCCTTTAAGGAAAAACCTTTATCTAGCAGGAGCTGGTGTTGGGGAGTTAGATATCAGAAGCTTACAGTTTAGCTGATGAAACCAAATTTCTCATGAGTAGCAGGATGAACGGGATGATAATGATGATGGTAGTGAGGACGACAGGCATTTGCTGAGGCCTTACTGGTGCCGATTCCTGTGCTAAGCACACAGCCTTATTTAATCTGCTCAACGGCCCTCTCTGGTAGATAGAGATGTTCCCATTTTATAAATGAAAGAGCTCAGACTTGGATGTTGGGTAACTTGCCCAGGGTCATATGATGAGTAAGTAGTTGAGCTGGTCCTAGCCACTTCTCTGTAGTACAGGGTCAAAGATGGGCACGTGCCAGAGGACAGAGCTAGGGCAGGAGGAATGGAAAGAGTTGGAAATGACAAGGACTGTGGGGCTCCAGGGCTTCTCTGCATATCATTGCCCCAGACAGAAGGTGGAGGTGCTGTGTCTGAGCTATTTTGGTTAAGGGATCAGGGAAGGTAAAATGATTTTTCTTTTATTGATTGATTGATTGCCGTGCGGCTTGCAGGTAGTTCCCCCACCAGGGATTGAACCCGGGCCACAGAAATGAAAGCCCGGAATCCTAACCACTGGACCGCCAGGGAATTCCCGAATTTTCTTTTAGACTTCTTGGTGGAAATCTATTTAACCATTTTGAAATGGATAAACGTCCCTCTTTCCCTTTCTGATCTGTTTACTTTGTAAATCTGGGTTTTTGTATACATGGTATATAGCTTATCTGGCGACTTAGAGGGAGGAGGGAGGGAAGGACCAGTTCCTCTAAGCACCACTAGGTGTCAGCATTGTCAAGGGAGTCCCCTGGCAGGGCTGGTTAGGACCAGTCTCTGCAGAGGAAGGGGCCTCAGAAGTCAGGATTTGAATCCAAATCCTGATTGCTTTCCATTGACTGGGGCTAGGTCTGGGTCCACAGAAGCTGAGCCCCCTGCCCTGCTTTGGGGCTGCTCTTATGCCAGGGGCTCCTGAGAAACACTTAGGAGGCTAAGTCCTCCGAGGCCTGAGTTCTCTAAGACTGGAAAGGGCTGGTGGTCTCCAGGGATCCAGCCTCAAACGGGTCTGGGGGCCTCCCCCCGCGAGTCTGTCCCCACCGCAGCAGAACTCTGGGCCTTCCTCGTGGCCCCGTGCCTGCAGTGAGCACAGAACACCCGGCAGATCCAATCCTGATCTCCTGGTGAGTAATGACTTTGCTATTTGTTTCCCCATAAATTAAACCTAATCTTGTGTTGACTCTGCTGAACAAGGAGAATAATGAAGATTAAGATGAGATGGTATTCATTCTCCTCCAACAAAAGCCAATTAATTGTCAGCAGGATTACCGCCCTAAACCAGGAGCCGCCACCAGCTCTGCAGATGGGGTGGGCAGTGCCGGGGGCATCTCCTAGTGCTTCAGCCAGGGTCCGTTGGTGATGCAGCGGGAAAGATTTCTGTTAGTTGTAAGGAAGAACTGCCTGGATTAGGGAGGGGGCTGGAGCCAAAGAAGCAGAGATGAAGAGCATGGACCCACCCATGCAGGTGATGTTTTTAAGACACAGAGGGATGCTCCATGGGAATTCCTGAACCCCTACACAACCCAGGCATTTGCTCCCTGAGGTCCCAGTGCTCTCTGATCACTCCCCCGTCTCCATCCCAGGCCGCCTGGCACCCTCCCCTACTTTTCCTCCCACAGGGGATCTCTCTGTGACCTATCTCAGCCTCGTGGGCTCCATTCTGGGGTCGCCTGTGATAAATGAACCTGCATGCGGGGGTCTCCAGCCTCCTCCCCACCCTGCTTTCCTTCTTCCCTTCCTCTCCCAGGAATCAGGGAGGCTGCTTGTCCACGATTAAGAGCATGGATTTGGAGACAGAAACATTTGGATTTCACCTGACTTTGCCCCTAGTCCTTACCTGCAAAGTGGGACTTGCAACCACACCTGCCAACCTGCTTTGCTGCTCCAAGGAGCTAGGTTCCAGGCCCAGCTCCCAGGGCTGCCGAGGCTCTCTGCACAGGATGGGAGGCCGATGGGATGAGGCTGACTGCTGCGGCTGGGGCTGCTGTTATTGAGAAGCAGGAGGGAACAACTCCCTCTCCATCTCCTACACTGGCTACGTTATTGGCTCCCCCAGCAAAGCTCCATTTGTCATCCCAATTTATAGACGAGGAAGCCAAGGCTCTGAGAGGTGTATCTCACGGTCAAGGTCACGAAGCTGTAAGCTGCAGAGCTAGCTGAGATGAAGCCTGGGTCCAAGGGCCCCAACGCTCGTGCCCCTCCCCACCACCACGAGGCTTCAACGCATTTGAAAGGCGCTCGATACACACTTGCTGAATGACTGCAACACCCATCAAGTGCTGTTTCAGGTGCAGTAAGTCCCTGTTTCAGACTCTCCCACATCTCGGTAACTCCCAGAATTCTGCAAATGGATTGAATGTGCTTTGCAAAATTCTTCTCGGTAATTCTTGGCAACTCACCCATCTTACTACTACTATTAAGTAAAACCCACCCTTCCATCCAGATCTCAGAGCTTGCTTCATTTACTTGGATTGATAAGGATTTGTTATTTTTCTGAGTGTGGCAAAAGTATCCCCAAAGCCCTCATTTGATAGTCCATGATCTTTCACACCTACTGAGTGCTCACTACGTGTGTTCAAAGCGCCGTTGGTGCATGGCTTTATTTAGTCCTCCTAGCACACCTGTGTACTATTTTCGTTCCTATTTGAGAGACTGTGACAGAATTGAGGCTCAGAGCAGCGCAGTCTCGCCCAAGGTCACACAGCTGGAATCCAGCTGCCATCTGTCTCACTCCGGAGCTGGAATTCTCTCCACACCAAGGGGCTTTCCCACGTGACTTTCACGGGGGATTTCAGTCCTGTAAGTGGTGGGATTGTTGAAGGGTTTGGGGCCTCTGGGTTTAGTGAACCAACGGGGTCCTTGTCCCTTGGGAGCTCACAGACTAAAGGAGGAGACACCTGGATTCCAAGTTCTGGCCATCCCTACCTGTGTGACCTTGGCCAATCACATAACCAGTCAGTGCTTTAGTTTCTTCGCATGTAAAATGGGGCCAATCATAGGGTTTCTACCATAGGGTTGTTATGAGGATCAAATGAATTAACATTTGGAAAGCACTTGGATCAGGGCCTGCACATAGCAAGTGCTATGACGAGTTTGTTAAATAAATAAAATGCACAAGTCTGGCAACTACCATCTAATAATAAAAGGGCTGTGAGGGGGAAGCCCACTGTATTTTGGGAGCCCAGAGGAGGGGTGGCTAACTTGGACCTTAATCAGGGGAGGCTTCCTGGAGGAAGCAGTGAGTAGACTCTTGATCTGAGGAGTAGTAGGAAGGTAAATTACTTTCTTAGCCAGCACTAAGCTTCCTCTCCCATCAGCTGGAGCTGTGGTACTAACTGGTCTTTTCCCCGGACTTATTGTTGTAATTGATCAATGTGCTAAGCACCATAATGTCGTCTAAATTCAAAGAGAAACCTCTGTCCTCAGGGACCCATGATTGAGGGGGGGCTGGGCAGAGAGGGAGAAGGGATCCTAGATGGGGTGGGCAGGTGTGGGGAAGTCTCTGGTCGTGTAGGGTGTAGCGAGGCTGAAAACCTGCACAAAGACAAAGATTTTGCTCCTGAAAAAAATAAAAAGGAAAAAAAGAAAGGAGGGGAGAAGCAGGCAGGGAAATGATTTTCTCTGCTGGCATTTCTCGGGGAATTAAATCTTGTTTTTCGTTACCACCGAGTGGAATAATCCAATATATTAAAGCAGAAGCCCCCCTCCTATTTATTGCTGTGACTTTGACCTAACAGTCTAAGGGCTGCATTTGGAATCAGATGGTCCTGGGGAAGGAGAAAGGGAGGGAGGCATCAGCCCCGTGGATCAATTACTCTCCTCTCCAACACCGGAAAAATGAGTTATTCCCCGAAAACCAGGCTCCTCATCCGATGAATTCTGCACTGCAGAGCTGCTGGAGTTATACGAAATTGAATTTGGTATTTGAGAGACATTTAAAACCAGGTGGATGTGTGTGGTGGGGAGTGCGTGACAGCTGTGGGAGGCCTCTATTGCCTGGCTGGGGGAGCCCCCTGTTTACAGACCTCTGGGGTGGGGGGCAAGAGGCAGCCATCCTGCCTGCCTGAGGGCCACCTGTGGTCTGCAGGGTTGAGACATTTTGTTCCCAGCCTGAGGCTCAGAGAGGTGAGGTTGCTTGTCTGGGACCACACAGTGAGCTGGTAACCATGGCAACCTGTTACCTTTTTGTCCCTTGTCCTGCTGAAAATGGCTTCAGAGACTCCCCCAGTCCCCTTCCTCCA
This sequence comes from Eschrichtius robustus, assembly GCF_028021215.1. Lineage (NCBI taxonomy): Eukaryota > Metazoa > Chordata > Mammalia > Artiodactyla > Eschrichtiidae > Eschrichtius > Eschrichtius robustus. The sequence continues at coordinate 9,192,841 of NC_090826.1, read as the reverse complement.
GGAACCTCAAGGGGAACAAGTTCCGGTTGGGAGCTTTTCACTCTGGAGCACTGGTTCGGCCCATCCATAGCTGTGTGACCTGGGGCAAGTAGCTTAACCTCTCTGGGCCTAGTTTCCTGATCCAAAAAATGAAGCGTGCTAAAATCCTTGAGCTGGTTGCTACTTTGTCAGCTATAAATCACAGAAATGCAACTCAAAGTGGTTTAATTAAAAAGCAGACCTGGGGGCTCACCTAACAGAAAAGCCCAGGATAGGTTTCTTTCAGGTAAAGCTGGATCCAGAGGCTCCAACAGTATATTCAGAACTTGGTTTTTCTCTTTGTCTCTCAGCTCTATGTGGCTTCATCCCAGGCAGGCTCACCCCAAAAGGGGCTGGGCACCTGCCAGGCCTATGTATTTCCAGCATTAAGTCCAGTGGGTTCACATGTCCACTTCTGAGCTAGTTACCATGGCGAGAGGGATGGCATCCTGATGGGAAAGGCCTGGAGTGGAGTCACCCATTGAGAACCACAGGGCTGAGAGGAGGGGGCAGACGCTGTGGGGCTCGAAGAAGGGGGACTGGGCGCTGGGATGAAAGTCTAACTTGGAGTCCCGCCCTGAACAGCCTTGGGCAGGGACAAGTGGGTGTTTGGCTCAGTGTCTGGTGCAGGGCAAGCACTCAGCTGACCACGGCCCTGCTGACAGCGATTGCCTCCAATTTTCATTGAGGGGGACCCAGTGTCCTTTTGGGCAGGATGTGGGGGGCTCTGCAGGGACTCCCTCTGGCTTCCTCATGGTCTTCAGCTCTGTCTGCTCCTCCAGCCCACCCCCAGGCCAAACCCCAGCCTTTAGTCCTCAGCCTGGCCAGGGGTCCCCAGGGAGCAGTGGGGGGCTCCTTCCTTACCCCACACAGCTCGGGAGCTGCAGAGGCTGCACTTCCACTAATGATGTGGGGAAGAGAGGAAAAAACTAGCCTGAGATGGAGCTATTTTAGCTGAAAAACCCTCCCCCTGGATTTGAGCAGGTTTTTCAGGGCTAATGAGCTGGAGCCAAGGGAGCTGCCGGGAGGGGGCCATGTCTGGTCCAGGCTGGGGTTCTGCAGGGGCTGGAGGCCTGACCGGGGAGAGGGAAGTGGGGGCCTGGGGAGGGGGCCGATGGGGGCTCTCACCCTACAGTAGCTCTGCCCACTCCCCGGTTAACCCTACCCGCCTCATGCCCCACCACAGTCTGATCCACCAACGGCCGAGACAATTTTGCCAAGCTTGATTATCTCTAGCCTGTGTTGTGAGAACACTGGGTATCTGTTTTATTTCCCCCCAATGTAAAGTCATGTTATAATATTGCAGCTGCCTTTTTATACTACAACCCCACCCCCAAGCTCATCCAGAGAGATCTACTCTGTCAACCAAACATCTGCCCTGGGGATCAACAAAGGAGGAGGAGGAAGAGGATGGAGAGGAGGAGAGTCCTGTTTCACACCCACCTCAGTGTTGACTCCTTCTGTCTTAGGGGTTTGCACTCAGGTCACCCCCCCCCCCCACTCCACAACTTTCCAGTTACAGATGAGGAAACTGAGGCCATGTTGGGGGAAGGGGATGGATGTGCTTCTCTTGAGGGTCAGCCTCCTGGGTCCTGCCACCTCGGTTCTGGGATCAGCTGTGTGCGCAGGTGCGGGGAGGGAGGTCAGCATCACTGCCCTGTTTCCTTTGGGTGGAGAGGAAGGGCTGGGAGGAGGAGGAGGGCCTAGGCTGGGAAGGGAGTGTGGAAACAGTGGGAAGGCTCTGGAGTCAGGAAGGAAATGAGGTAGGAAGTGGGCAGAGCTGACAGAGACCTGGGTTCTAGGGGTCCTCAAGTGCCTGATTGGACTGCCTGGCCGCTGTCCACCAGGGACATGGGATCTCAGGAGCCAGAAGGAGAGGTGATGATAAACACAGAGCAATGGACTTGGTGTTGTGTTCTGAGAGACAGCAGAGCACCAAGGTCCCCAGCTCAGGCCTGGGTGCAGAGTGACCAGCTCCATCCCTTCTTGGCTGTGTGATGCTGAGCAAGGCTCCAGACCTCACTAAACTTGTTGCCTCATCTGTCAAATAGGAAGAAACTTTGGGCCAACTTGTTGGGCAGTCATGAGAATGAAATCGGATGCTGTATGTAAAGCACTCAGTGCAACTCTGGGCAGTTAGTACTCAAAAGAAATATTAGATTTTATTAGTATTTTCCCCTAATACATAAAAGGTACTCCAGGTCTCTGGAAGAGGGGTCAGGGTGAGAGGCTCACGGGGGTTTGGGGAAGGGGCAGCAGGCATGTGGGAGTTGGAAGCATCTGCAGGGCTTATGGACCTAAGGAGGGGTGGGGTACCTGAGGCAGAGCAGAGGCTGGGTCCAGGGCAATTCAGAAGTGCTCTGCCTCCAGGGTACCTTTCCAGAACCCCCTCAGTCCTCTCTGGCCACCCCCATCTCACAGCTACCAGCCTGGAGCAGTGGGCATGGTTGGAAAAAGTACAGGCAGAACCTGAGTTCAAGTCTGTTTCTACCACTGGCAAGCTGGGTGGCCTTGGGCAAGTTACTTACCTCTCTGAATCTTGATAAAATTTTTTTCCTTAAATTGACATAATAATGCCTACTCCATAGAGTTAAGTGTATTCTGTGTCAGGCACCGGACACACTACAGGTGCTCAGTACCCCACGTATTGATGTGCACAGGGAGGGGTTCAAATTCCCTACTGGATTCAGCATATAGTAGAGAGGTGCCCCCCTGTATATGGGGCCTTGCTGGTCACAGCTGCCCCTGAAGGCTTGGAGGACAGAGGGCAGAGGCTTCGGTTAGAAATGGTGGAAAGGACAGCAAGAGGGTAAGAGTTGGTGCATTGCCTGGGAAGATGGTGCTGCAGCCTTACCTAAGGCCAGATATGCCCAGTCTTGAAAGCACCGATTGCAGGTGTGCAGGGTTTAGGGGTGTGTGCGTGTGGGTATACACACCCATCTCCCTTCTTTGAGTCTGGCCTGAATCCCTATAGCTTCAGTCTCAGGCCCCCACATTTTTGCCCCAAGAGGGGGCATCTGGCCCCCCTGTCTTCTGCCAGCTCCCCTTCCCTTCTGAGTAAGGTGGCCTGGGGCATGAGAACAAGGAGAATGGGGCTTCCCACATCCAGAGTTCAAGTTCACATGCTGCTGCTTTCTCCCAAGGTGGCCTTGGGCAAGTTACTTCACCTCTCTGAACCTCAGCTTCCTTCCCTGGGAAATGGGAGAATAGTCCTTGGCACATGGCCTGCTGCCAGAGCCAAGGAGGTGAGTGGTTGAGAAAGTGCTCTGTGAGCTGTAACTGTTCTGCAAACAAATTCCTGCCAGAGCCAGAAAGTTTTCTCTCTTATAAAACCTTCCCTTGGAGATCCAGCCATGCCCCAAACACATAGCCTTGGGGACACTGTTTTAACCAGATTCTGGGCTGCAGCCTTATGATCCCCTCCTCCCCGCCCAATCTCTAATTCTTTGGGAGAACATTCACCTGCTCTGCTGGCCTGGTGTTGACTGGGGGATTAGACCTGACCTGATACACTGGGTAGATTTCTGGTTTTCTCTGGGCCTTTGTTAGCTGGACTGTAAAGTAGGGGTGATAATCTCTGTTTTATCCTTCCCTCAGCCCTAATTCCACCTGATCAGAAGTTGTTCTAGGGCGAGGGAACAGGCAGTGCATGCAAATACACAGTAACTGGCCACTTGGAGATTCTCCAAAGCCAGCTCCCCCGATACTGGAACCGGCACACATTGTGGCCAGAGAAGGCAGCCTGTCTACACCCTGTCCGGAACCCAAAAGGAGAGCAGGGATCAACCTGGGACAACAAAAACCTCAGCTACAACGTGATGGAGTCCAGCAGCTGGACTTTTTCTTGGCTGAAGCTGAGGATTTTCTGTGTCAGTGGGGGCTGGAGGTCAGGGACCAGACATGTTGTTCCTTTGAGTGACTCTGCTCCCCAACCTGGATTTTAGCCACTTTGGGATACGGGGAGGAAGAACCTTAGGAAAAGATTTGGACCTTTGCCACTCAGGTCACTTGCAGTAGCGACCTTGGGTGGGGGGAGATTCTCAGAGCAAGCCGGCCAGGCTGGAGGAAGGAGATAACTCACCTGGAACTGAAAGGAAGTGTTAGGTGTGGTTCAGCACCGTGGACAGCGCCTCACCACCATCTAGGCCTGGAGACCCAAGGAACTGACTTGGGAGAGCTCCAAGTTGACGGGTGACAGTTTAAGTAAGGGAAGGAGAGAGGGGAGGCACAAGGATTATTGGGCACTTATATCAGCCAGCACCAGTGCTGGACACTTTAATACCTAGTTCCAGCTTGGTCTCGTCTTTATTCTCATTTTACAGCTGAGAAAACTGAGACTCAGCAAAGTTAAGTAAGTTGCTCCAGGTCACACAGTGAGCTAGTAGTAGAGCACAGACCTCAATCCAAGTCTGTACGGTTCCAGAATCTCTTACTGTTTCTTTGATCAGATGGGAGAGGCCACAAGCTTCTGCACACTTGTGGCAAGGATGACGCCGAAGCCACTGGATTTGCAGCTGGGAGTCTGGGTCTGTGTGTGTATGTGTAGCTTTGTGAGTGCCTGTGGGAGTACATGAGGGTGAATTATTCAGTGGGGTGTAACTGTTTGCAGGAGGCTGCATGAGTCCCCATGGGAGCTAGAAGATGAGAGTTGTGTCATATTTCAGAGACACTCCCTCCTCCTGGGAAGGAGACCTAGAATTCACTGCTGGCCTTTTTTTTTTTAAAAGCACTTAAAGAACAGACCAGAACTGATAGCTAAATTAAACCTGCTGAGAGTGCCTGTTTAATTGAAAATGCCATCTGTAATTTAAATGTCAGAATCAGGATGGTTGTTATGGCCGCCTTGAAGACTGGGGCTCATTTCACAGTTTCAAAACAGACCAAGAAAAGCAGCAAATGGACCATGGCCTGTGGCGTCTTGGAGCGATTAATAACTTCCCTAGTCCCGCTGAGATCTGGCTCCCACGGGGGCCCCTACAGAGGGAAGTCTGGCTGGGAGCTGGGAGCTGGGGGCTGGGGGCTGGGAGCTGGGAGCTGGGAGCTGGGGACTTGGATTCTAGGACTCAGCCTCCTGCCTCGCCTCTTCTGCACCTCTGCTCCAGCCTCCACTCAAATGCAGGACAACATTTCCAAAGTGCAAGGCTCTTCTTGTGCCTCTTCAGGGTCTCCCTGGCACTTTGGGATGAAACCCCAACCTCTTAGCCTGGCATTCATGGCCTCTAGAAGGCAAGGCCCTGCCCACTTCTCCAGCTTTAGCTCCTGCCATTGCTTGCTGCAGACATTCTGAATGCCTCCAGGCCTTTGCACAAGCTGAGCCCTCTGCCTGCAAAACTGTGGCTTCTCTTGTCTACCTGGTGAGCACCACTTAGCATGCATGACTCAGCCCTAGTGTCACCACCCCCAGGAAGCCTTCCCTGACTACACCATGCTTCCCCAAAGGACCAAGCCAGGCAAGGTTAAGGGCTTCCTTCCTGGTCTCCCATGAACCCTTTGCTCACCTCTGTAACTGGCTTACCACGGGGACTTCCCTGGCAGTCCAGTGGTTAGGACTCCATGCTTCCACTGCAGGGGGCATGGGTTCGATCCCTGGTTGGGGAACTAAGATCCCGCATTCCACGCGGCACGGCCAAAAAAGAAAAGAAAAGAAAAGAAAAGACTTACCACCGTGCTGTCTTTTCCCCATTCTCCTCATACCATGAGCTCCTCAAGGACAGAGATGGTGCCTTGCTCATCTTGACACCTGGTGCCCTGCCCTGAGCAATCACAACAGCCAACATTATTCAGCTCCTACCATGTATCAAGCACTGTTATCAGTCCCATTTTAGAGATGGAAAAACTAAGGCATGGAGAGTCGTTTGTTATAAGCCAGACAGCTACCAGTGGCAGAGCTGGGACTTGGATGGAGGCAGTCTGCTTCCAGAGGCCAAGATTTTAGCCACTATGCCATAGTGCCTCATGCCGGGCCCTCAGCTTGGAGCATGTTTGATCACGGGGTACATAAATTGCTTGTCAGGTGTGTTCCAGTCTACCTGGGGAGGACAAGCCATAATAAAATGATTAAGCATAAAGTGCAAAGGGAGTTAAGCCAGCCCTTGTGATAAACTCAGGCCCTGGTGCTTCCTCCTTGCAGGAGGGGCCTGCAGGAGGGGGTCCTTGGGCCTAAGGCTCCTATGGCTTCAAGATGGGTGTCCTTGTCCCCTCTTCCACCCCTCCAAAGGCAACTCTCTGCCTGCCCACGCTCTGCCTATGACCCCCAGTTGCATTTAACTAAGCAGTAAGTGCAGTGTGACAACCAGAGTTGATGTCCCAGCCTTTTGCTCACAGCCAGAGAAACTTGGCAGGACATTTCACATCTCTGACCTCACTGTCTTCATCTTTGAAATGGGGTCATAACAGTACCTAACTCAGATTGTTGAGGATTAGATGAGAGCCTGGAGGTACAATGTTTCTCAAAGGCAGGTAGCAAAGGTCCAATGTATGATAGCCCTCCCTCCCTCCCTATCTTTTTTCCTTCCTTCCTTCCTTCCTTCCTTCCTTCCTTCCTTCCTTCCTTCCTTCCTTCCTTCCTCCCTCCCTCTCTTGCTCTCTCTCTCAGTCCATGTCCAGGGGTAGAAGACCATGCCTGATCTGTGTCCCTGGGCCCCCAACTTCCAGCTTTGGGGGATTTTAAACTGCTTAGTGGAAAGAGAGTCTCCAAGATCACACTGTTGTTCTGTGACTGATGCTACCTCCGTCATGCTCTCAGCATGACCGCAGTCTCCCGATCCCCTCCGACCCCCACCCCACCTTCAGGTTCTGTCTGCCCTCTGCCCTGCTCTACGCCCTGACCTCTTCTCTGGGGTTGACCATTTATTCCCTCAGCCAAGAGAAAAACAGAGAAACTCACTCCTAATTAGATGCGTTTCCATCTCCCCAGGTCTTCACTTCTTGCATGTTCTTGACTTGTCAGAGGAAACCGTATATCGACATTGGTATTGATTTGCATAATTCAGGTATAATTAGGAGAAAGACTTGCCAGAGTGGCAGGTAGCGGGGCTGGTGCTGCTGTATCCTGCTGACCCTGGGGAGAGTTTGGAACTGGGCCTTTAATCCTCACCAAGTTCACGGCTCCATGGGTACTGTACCCAGAACTTTACTTCCCCATGAAGTTTCAAGGCAACGGGAAAGCCCTCTGCCATCAAAGTAGCTCCTTACCTGGCCTAGCATCTGGAATCCTGACTGACCATGAAGGCGATCCCGTGGGGGCCTGCTTAGATGTAGAAAGACATGCTGCTGGCCAGGAGGTCAGTGGACACAGGGGCCAGTTTGCTTATGATGCCCGTCAGGAGGGGGGAAGAGGACTTCAGGGTAGTGTCATTTTGACAGCTGGAAGAAAGGAAGAAAAACTAAGCAGCGCTTAAGGCCAGAGACTAGAAATTAGTATGACTCAGTGAATTATATTGCTGCCGTGATGAAATGTGGTGGTGCGTCCTTGAAAAGATTAGGAACATAACGAGGCAGAGAAATAGATGAAAAATGCACACCCATGCCGGTTCTATTCTGTAACCATTTCTTCACACCTTCATTTATTCATCTATTCGTTCAACCTATATTTATTGAGGGGCTATTATGTACCAGGCAAATAGTAAAGAATTAGGTGTCAATGCTGGGAAAACAGATGTGATCTCTTACCACTGTACCTGGTGGATTGGGTTCCCACCCACTCCAGCCTAGAAGCGTGGATACTGGTATAGGATTTAGTGCTGGGGGGGCAGGCTCTGGGAAGGACTAGTGCCCAGAAGACCATACGATGCTTCCTTTGAATTGTGCCTCTGTCTATTTCACCTGTGAGCTGGTTCTGTCCCAGGAAGGCAAGTGACAGCACGGGGGTAGGGGTTGGGGGTACTTCCAATCCAGTGAGAACCTGGGAAGTGACAGCATGGGGGTGGGGTGGTATTCCCAGTCAGGTGAGCTTCATGGGAAGCAGGAAGATGGGCAGGGAGTTTCTCTCCATTCCCAACACCTGCCCCCACTCCTGCCCCAAAGTGACCCCTCCTCCTCCCACGCAGCACCTGCAGAGAAGTTATCACCAGAAGCCGCATCCAATTTCCCCAGGGAGCAATCTCCAGGCCACTGATTTACGCGTTGGCTGTCACCACGGGCACTGAATAATAAGGGTCTCTTCCCACGGAAAGGATGTTAGAGGCTGCAATGGGAAGGGCTAGGGCAGTATGATATTTATTTCTGGGGCATTTGCTGCAAGGAATCAGAGGACTGTCTCCAACCTCCTCTCACACGGCACCACAGGCCCATCCGCAGGCGCTAGAGTCCCGGGGGGGTCTTGCCTGGTGATCCGTTCCAGAGCCCCATCCAGGATTCAGGCTGCCTGTTGTGCACATGCGTGGACTGAGAGAGGGAGGCGGCCACCATCCTCCACTTGGAGAGGACTCTGTGATTCATTCATTCACTCATTTGGCAAACATTTATTGAACATCTGTGTTTCCTGCTGTGCCCTGGACTGGGGGCTGGGCATACAGGGTGAACCAGCCAAGCTTCGTGCCTGTCCTGGGGACCCTAAGTAGTGCTATATATTTCCATCCCTCTGCTACCACGCGGTAAGCAAGACTCTGTACTGAGGCTGGCTGGGGTTGGGAATTGATTCTCCGTTCTCTTTCCTGCCCCCTCCCCTTCAAACCCACCCCACCTCATCTCTGCTCAGATGGGTAAACAAGATATTCAGTCCCTAAATGCTCCAGTAACGTTTCTCAGCTTTGTGCCAGGACTCCTCTGCTTTCCTTGGGTGGGAGAAGGAAACCCTTACTTTATCAGCACCAACCTCTGTCAGGCCCTTCCCGATGGTGATGTTACCTACCTGATCTCATTTAATCTTCACTGTGCAGATGGGGAAACTTGCACAGGGTCACACCTAAAGCAGTGGTGTGCTGGGCAGACTCGCTCCAGCCTGCATCTCTTCTCAACTCAGCCTTCGGTGACGTCAGGTTGCTAGTTTGAAACTGCCCAGGGTGGGGGTATTTATAGCATGGAAGTTGGCAGATGCTGCAAATCAGGGTTTTTCCCCCTTGGAGAGCTGGTTGTTAAGCACACCACTGCACCTAAGCGCTTTGCCCAATACTGTCCTCTGCAGCAGCAGCAAAGGATGGGGGTCATATTGGAGCAGACAAGGATGGTCCTCCTGTCGGTAAGGGGCTGCTTCGTTCTGGGAGAACTGAGGAAGAGCAAAATGAGTTCCCATTGAGGAGAAAGGAGTTGTCAGCCCCTGGTCTCTTTGCAACATCACAGGTCGTTTTGGGAATCAGATGCGGTTCCCGCTACCTTCCCCTCCAACCCCCACCCCCACCCCCCGCCCGGGGTAATGATGGAGTTAAGACCTTGCGGCTAATTGAGGTCTGACTCAAGGTTAAATGGTGCTTTTATTGGTGTGAGTGATAGCTTTTTGCAGGGCTCTGAGGACAAAGCAGGAATCTGGTGGGGGGAGTGCACTGAGGCCCCTCCTCAGAGATAAACACAGACACGTCGTCCAGAAGACCCTTTTTTTATGGCTGGGTTTCCCCCCCGCCTTTTATCTTTTTGATTGCATCTTAAATGGCCTCTCCTCAAGGAGACCCTGACCATCCTATCTACAGTACGTTTCTCTGCCCCCCACAATCTTCTCTTTTAGTTTATTTTCTGTTTACTTCTTTCTTTGTTTCTTTCACTAGAATGCAAGCTCTGTGAAGATGGGAAACCAAGGCAAGCGGTTTGGGATGCTTTTATTCCGCATTTCCTCACTGTGGCCTCCTGATTCCTGATCTGGGGCGGACATCACTCCCAGCTGTTTTCATAACTTAGCTTGGATCTGCGTTAGGTCCCTGGGCTTGGCGGCAGAGCCCTGATTTTGCACCCCGATTTTGGGGCTGACTAGCTGTGGGCTCATAGGGAAGGAACGGAAAGGACAGCCTGGAACAGAAGCTCTGAGAGCAAAGGAAGCCCACCGCCCTCTGGCCCCCCGCCCAGCACTCTGTGGCTTCATTCTCCCAGGTACAATTTTCCTAGACACGCTAAGGCCTTCCCTGCCTTAATCTTTTCCTTTTTTCCTTTTGATATGATAAAAATAATGCGTTCCATTGGAGAAAATTTGGAAAATGCAGAATATTAAGACAAAGGAAAAGTCATCTTTTAGGTAAGGGAATTGTGTCAGCTTTACTCCCTTCCTTTCCTGAATTAGCCCCGCCCACTTGAGCCCCAAAGCCCACCTCCTCCAGCAATTATAAGTAATCTTAAAACTGCCTCTCTCTCTTTCTTTTTTTTGACATCTTTATTGGAGTATAATTGCTTTACAATGGTGTGTTAGTTTCTGCTTTTATAACAAAGTGAATCAGTTATACATATACATACATCCCCATATCTCCTCCCTCTTGCATCTCCCTCCCACCCTCCCTATCCCACCCCTCTAGGTGGTCACAAAGCACCGAGCTGATCTCCCTGTGCTATGCGGCTGCTTCCCACTAGCTATCTATTTTACGTTTGGTAGTGTATATATGTCCATGCCACTCTCTCACTTCGTCCCAGCTTACCCTTCCCCCTCCCCGTATCCTCTTGAACCAAGTTATTACTTCCAAGAATAATAGTCTCTGTTACTACAAGAAACTAATTAACAGCATGCAATGAGGGGGAAAAATTCAATTCATTAGTGGCTTAATAAGCACTAGCAAGGACTCTGGGCTTGGCTTGGGAGTTGGGGTTGGGGGATGGCGACCCCAAGAGGGCTGGGGGCGGGGGCTTGAGGGGTGGGGATGAGCGCGTGGCGGCTGGGGAGTGGGTGGGGTACTGAAGGAGCCTGGGAGGCTGCGTGGTCCACGGCGAACGAGCCCTGTTTCTCATTTCGCAAGATTTTTGCTCCGCCTCCTGGGCTGAGGCGCTGGGTCGCAAGGTAGGGGTAGCGTGTTGGAAAGTTCTCAGTCTCTTCCCAGTGTGGTGTTTTGGTGGCTGCAGGGGAGGTCAGGAAGGAGTTCCCTTCTCTGCCCTGTGGGCCAGGGGTGGGAAAGGGAGGTAGGAACTCGGGGCCCCTCTCCTTGCTCACAGCCCCGCCCCACCCCGCCTCCTTGAGTCCTCCCATCCCTCAACCAGAAGCTTGGAGTCACCCGGACATTGCCCCTTCCTCAAGCCCCACTTCCAATCTGTCCTGAAGTCTTGTGGCTGCTAGTTTCCAAGTGGTTCTCCCAACCCACCCCCCCCTCCCCGCCCCGCATTCCTCTCCCCTCCCCATTGTCCACGTCCTCTTCCTGGGATTCTTTTTTCTTTTTTTTTCTGGCCGCCCACGTGGCATGTGGGATCTTAATTCCCTCACTAGGGATCGAACCTGTGCCCCCTGCAGTGGAAGCGCAGAGTCTTAACCACTGGACAACCAGGGAAGCCCCTTTCTGGGATTCTTGAAATAACCTTCCCAGCGTCCAGCTCCCCACCCCTCCAGCCCACTCCCCCCCCACCCCCAGCAACTTCACTGTCCTGCTCACCACTGGGGGATCAGAGAGGTTCAAGGTTCTGCTTTGAGCTTCGAGGTCCTGCTGGTCCAGCTGGTCCAGCTCCAGCCCCCTGGCCCTCCTCATGCCCCCACCACTCCTGCAGGCTCCAGCACCACACCTGCTTTGAGTTACCTGAATGGAGCAAGTGTGAATGTGCCACAAGCTCTTGCACTCAAGGCTCAGGGTCTTTCTACCGCACAGGTCCCTTCCCCGAGCATCGCATCCCCACGGTCAAGCGTGTGTGTAAAATCTGCTGACGTCGATGATGTTAACTGCAGTCCGTTAAGACTGCTGTCTGTGTCCACTCAGGCTCTTCCGCCTTCCCGCTGACCTGGGATTAGGGGGCTCTGGAGTGGCCATGGGCAGTTTTAGAATCCGTCTAGGTCAAGGCTGAGTGGGGGATTCGTTTAGTGTGCGCCCCATGGGGGATATATGTATGTGGTCCGCAGTCTCTGAGTCTAGTTAAGAAGCACTCCTACCACCCACCCGTGACTCGCCCAAGGTCGTGACATGAAGACACAGGGGCAGGGGTTGACATGCAAGGTGAGCATGTCCTGGGGGGCCTGGCCTGGAAGGTCTGACACATGTGCAGTGGGAAGCAGGTCATTGGATGCGGACGTTTTATTTTTATTTTATTTTTTAAAAATTAACCATTTTATTTATTTTAAATTTTATTTTATTTATTTTTGGCTGTGGTGTGGCTTGTGGCGATTGAACCAGGGTCCCCGGCAGTGAAAGTGCCAAGTCCCAACCACTGGACCGCTAGGGAATTCCCTGGATATGGGCATTTTAAATGGAAGATTTAAAGGTTCTCATCAATGCCTCGTCAAGACAGGAGTTGTCTGCGCTCAGGAACATACTTGAGAACATATCATGTCCAAGTATAAATGCACTCTGTGTGTATTTTTTTTCCCAATAGCAATCATGTGAAATGGAATTGATTCTAATTCCTGTGTTTGTAGGTGTATTAGTTTCCTATTGCTGCTGTAACAGACTACCACAAACTTAGTGGCTTCTGCGATACAAATGTGTTATCTTACAGTTCTGAAGATCAGAAGTCCCAAATGGATCTCAAATCAAGGGCTGAAATCAAGGTATGGGCAGGGCTGCATTCCTTTCTGGAGGCCTTCAGGGAAACATCTGTTTCCTTGCTTTTCCAGCTTCTAGGGGCTGCCTGTATTCCTTGGCTTGTGGCCCCTTCCTCCACCTATGCTGGGCCGAATCCTTCTCATGCTGCCATCTCTCTGGTTCTCTCTCTGTCTCCCTCTTCCATTTTTAAGGACCCTTGTGATTACATTGGGCCCACCTGGATCATCCAGGACAGTCTCTTTATTTTAGGTCAGCTGATCAGCAACTTTAATTCCATCTGCGACCTTAGTTCCCATTTTCCATGTAACCGAACATGTTCACTGATTATGGGGATTAGGGCATAGACATCTTTGGGGGACCATTATTCTGCAGACCACAGTAGGGCATGCACCTTCAGCAGCTCTACAGACAATGAGTGTGTCTGTGTGTGAAGCCATGTGTTCCATGTATCCCATATAACAAAATATATTTATTATACATATATATAGATGAATATACCTATATGTGTTTTATGTGTGGGTGTATTTCATTCAACCATGCTAAAGGAATTATCTATCTTCTCTCTAGAAAATGACATTACAAGATCTTGACATACGAAGAGGGAATACAACAGTTTGCAGCCAAAAATGTAAGAAGAAACTATTATAGAGGTGCTAGGCAGTTAATAAAGATATATATTTTTTCCTGGATTTTGGAATGTTTGTGGTATTTGTCAGCTTTAAAAACTGTGTAAGTTGTACGTTTTCGTTCTAAATAAACATTATTTCATGATAAACTTTATTTAGAGCTTTATTTCATTGTAAATAAACATTAACTTTCACACCTAATTTTGCATTCTTCTGAATTCATTCTTTTGAATGATGAATGCAATTTTGCATTCTTTGGCATTCTTTTTTTTTTTTTTAGAAAAAAGCCCCCACTCCCACCCAAGTCGTATAAACTTCAGGTCCCACAAAACTAGGCTCCCCTGCTGCTCCCACCCCAGGACATTTGCACATACTCCTCCCTGCACTGAGAGCTCTTTACGTCTCCCCCACCCTCCTCTCTTGGCTCATCCTTCAGACCTCAGCTCAAGCTGAGGTCATTTCATGGGTGCCCACGTGGTGGGTGGCAGAGGCACGTGTCAGCAAATTCTAAGTTGGGAAGTTGGTGAAGAGCCAGGCTGCATTAGACTGTGGGGGTAATAGGGAGCCACTGCTGGTTCTAGAGCACTATCGGCTGTCATGGTCTGCCCTTGTGGGAGGCTCTCTGGAGAAGAGTCCCCTGGCCTGGCCCCATCAGCTCGGGCGGGCAACCGGGTTAGAGTCTTCCCCCCCTGCAGCCCGCCTGGTTGCACTGACCCATCTTCCCACAGTACCTCGATTATGCCTATCAAAGCCGGCCGCTGTGGGCCAGTCGTTTCCAGAGGGAGGCCGGTAAGGCGTTTACTGAATTCACAATTTCAATTTATGACAATTCTAATCCCATTATGGGTTCCCTTTTGTCTGCAGCCTGCACGGTGGTGGAGTTTAATTACGGCCAAGCAAGATTTCCCCGGCTCGGGGCGGACCTTTCCTGCCAGTCCCAGAGGTCCACCCCCAGTTGCTTGAGGGCATTTAGTGGCCTGGTGGGGGAGAGGTTCCCCGGTCTGCGGGAGTGACGGGCTATGCAACAGTCCCTGCGGTTGGCAGCTGCACCGTGCAGGACGTGTGGTGATGCCTAGTGAGCGACAATTAGGACGGCAGCGTGTGGGTGTGCAGACAGTGCCCAACCGCACAGCTGTCTGGGCATTGCGGGGGGTGGGCTCTGGAGTCAGGCAGCGTCCAGCGGAGGACGAGGGAGCAGAAACTCAAGGATCTGCCAGGGCTTGTGTGTCAAAGCCTCTGAGAAAATGATTATCCTGGGGTGGGTCCGAGACTCCACTGCCAACCCCAGAGAAGGGGACGTCTCCCTCCCAAGCGGTGAGGGTCCCGGGAGGGAGGGCCAAGCCGGGGGAACGATCACAGTGATATCGGGCAGAGGCCCTTCTCAGCTTCTGTGGAGGGCCGTGCAGAGTGGAGAGGGGAATGTGGTAAAACAGGGGCTGGTCCCAGTTCTGCCAGCAGCAGCTGTGACCTCGGGTCGCATTCAGCCTCTCTATGACGCTCCTTGTCCAGCTGGGAAATCAGGGGCAGAATCAGGCCCCGCCTCAGCCTGGAAAAAGAATATAGCCGGGGGGGCTGTAAATGGCGGAGGCCGAATGGAGGGCCCGAATATCGGGTCAGTGGGAGCTCCCGGCTCGAGACCCCTGAGGCCCAGGTGAAGGCGAGGGGGGCCTGGACCTGGTCCTAAAGCTCAGGGACTACCAGAAGAGTCAAGGGTGACGAGGGGGGGAAACAGCCCTGGCTGGGTGGCAAGGGAGGCCTGGGACATGAGAGCAGCCTCGTATATTGCAAAGAGGGACCCAGAGTCTTGCCTCAGTTCCTTCATCTGTAAAATAAGCATGTGAACGACGCCAGGCCTGTTTCCCGCCTCGGGGAGGAATGGGAGTTGAGACCGTGTTGGTGGGACGGGGCTGGATGTCCGGGCGAGCGCGGAGCAGAATTTCATGGCTCTCTGCATCCCAGTCTCTCATCTGTAAGTGATGAGTTAGGACCAGATGACCTGCAAGAATCCTTTTAGCTCAGGCCCTGCAGAGGTGACGATTAAACAAGGAAGGCTTCCTGGAGGAGTCGGTCTGAAGCAAGGGGAAGGGTGGGACTTTTTTCAGATCTTCAGGTCTCAGATCCTGATACTTTATGAATCGGATGAGGGTGGAGGAGGCAGCATGGTGTAGGGGTTGAAACCCAGACACCTGCAGGGAGGGAGCAAGTGACTTAAATGAGCCAGGCAGACATGGTGTGACAATAGGGGGTGGTGGGGACTGTGGCAAAGTGGAATGTGCACGTCCCATCTCAAGGGACAGCCGTTTCTCTGCTCCAGGGATCATTGCCATGCGAGGATGCTGATCTTGGGTTGTCAGATGGTCTCAGTCTCTGCAAGTGCCCCCATCTGTAAAATGGCACAATGATATTTTCTGTCTCACGGAGTTGGAATGAGGACGAAATGAGCTAATATATGTAAAGTGCTTAGAACAGCGCCTGGCACGTAGTAAGTGAAGTTGACAATTACTATGATTATTGTTGTCATTTTCTGTCTGCACAAGAGAACAGCTGTCTCACTCCTCTGGCCCCCAACACACTCTGGTTGGGAAGGTGGGGGGAGTCTATTCATTGTGGTCTGGTTATTTGGGATCTTTGGGGCAATAAGCTTCCCTGGCCAAGATGGACTTGGCCTGAATGGTTATTGTAGACAAGAAATGTTTGTGATGTGGGGAGAAAGCAGATGCTGTTAATGCTGCTGTGAGCAGAACCCGTTAAGTTATCCGGAGTCACTTCATACATGTTTTAATTTTATTTTGGGAGGTTATGCTGAGCCTGAGATGTACACGTTTGCAGGAAGGATTTGTCAGGCTTCGCTGGGCCAAGAGGGCTGTGACGGAAAATCGTGGGGAGGGGGGAGTCACGTGGGGAGGTGCAAAAACAGTGCCAGTTGGAGAAGGGGCTGAATTGTGAATCTAAAAGAGGTTCCCCAAAAATAAAAAATAAAAAAAAATAAAAGAGATTCCCAATTGTGTCCAAGGACAAGGAAGGAGACATTAGGAGCGGGAGTGAAAGGTAATTGTCTAGCCAGTCCTCAACTCTGCATGCATTCTTAATTCTGCCTGGGCTGGCAGAAAGAGCGGTGTGAACACACGTGTGTGCATACACGTGTGTGCACATTGGCACTGTGTGTCTCTCTACCAGCTGCTTCACCTCCTTCAAGACCCTCTCCGTGGTTCACCCCAGCTGGCCTGGATTACACTTCATCCCTTTTCTCAATT
This sequence comes from Eschrichtius robustus, assembly GCF_028021215.1. NCBI lineage: Eukaryota > Metazoa > Chordata > Mammalia > Artiodactyla > Eschrichtiidae > Eschrichtius > Eschrichtius robustus. Next base: position 9,176,353 of record NC_090826.1, on the reverse strand, counting down.
TCCAGTCCTGGATCTTTGAATAAGCAGCTGCCTGTCCTTGGGTGAGTCGTTTACCTTGCTGTGCCTCAGTTTACCAATCTGGAGAGGGCGCTCATCATTCTGGCCCTACCTGCTCCAAAGAGGTATCAGGAGGCGGCAGGCTGATGGCAGGGTCCTCAAACGGCTGCCTTTGGGTTTGGACGCGCCTCCTCTCCTCTGCAGCGTCCTTTTTCAGTTTCCAGGCTCTTTACGGCATCATCACGTCTGATTCCTGCCGAGACCCTGTGAGGCAGAGCGGCCGGATGCAACCCCAGGTTACAAATAGGGAAACTGAGGGTCAGAGAGTGTTTTAAAGTATAGTTGTATCATTATTTAGGTGTGGTGAGACCGAGAGATCATGAGGCAATTGCCATTGAAAACATAGTTTGTTACTCACAGATCCAAGAGACGATCAGGGGGATGAGAATGCTGGGCAGCCTGGTCCAGTCACACACCCTTCACGTGTGTGTGTGTGTGTGTGTGTGTGTGTGTGTGTGAATGTGTTGCACAGAGCACTGTGACCAAGCTCCGTCAGGACCACATGGAAGGGGGACAGATGGGCAGAAACAGGCACTGTCTGTCTCCAGTTCAATGCTCTTCATTTCCATCCAACAGTTCTCTGTGAAGCTCTCGCTCTTTCATGGCCTCCAGCCCTGAGCTAGAAGGACTTTCCCGCTGTTCCCACAGATGGCCTAGAAGAGCAGGCATCCTGGTCTGGGAGCCAGGACGCCAGGGTCTGAGTCAGATCACCATCACTGAGTCACTCTGTGACTCAGGACAAGCACCATAAGCCTCAGTTTTCCCATCTGTACTGTGGGTGGGCTGGGCTAGTGGGTCCTTAAGACGCCCCCAAGTTTGACCCTCTGTGAATGAAGTGCTCTGAGCAGTGGTTCCCAAGCCCACTCGCCAGAGTGAGCTGAGTGGGAACAAGAGGCTTTTCAAATCCAGATTCCTGGGCCCTCTCCTTGATCTGCCAGATCACACTGTCTTGAGAGTGGGGCCTGAGAAGCTGTATTTTAAAAAAATATTTATTTATTTGGCTGCGCAGGGACTTAGTTGTGACATGCAGGATCTTTGTTGCGGCATGCGGGATCTTTTAGTTGTGGCATGCGGGCTCTTAGTTGTGGCATGTGGGCTCTAGTTCCCTGACCAGGGATTGAACCCAGGCCCCCTGCATTGGGAACGTGGAGTCTTAACCACTGGACCACCAGGGAAGTCCCATGAGAGGCTGTATTTTTTTTTTTTTTTTAAACAATGGTTTCATGAGCAATGATGGGGGGGCCTCTGTGTTGTTTTTTTTTTAAATTTATTTATTTTTTAATTTATTTATGGCTGTGTTGGGTCTTCGTTTCTGTGCGAGGGCTTTCTCTAGTTGCGGCAAGCAGGGGCCTCTCTTCATCGCGGTGCGCAGGCCTCTCGCCATCGCGGCCTCTCTTGTTGCGGAGCACAGGCTCCAGACGCGCAGGCTCAGTAATTGTGGCTCACGGGCCCAGTTGCCCCGCGGCATGTGGGATCTTCCCAGACCAGGGCTCGAACCCGTGTCCCCTGTATTGGCAGGCAGATTCTCAACCACTGCGCCACCAGGGAAGCCCAAGAGAAGCTATATTTTTGAGATGCAATTCTGATGTTGTTGATTCATAAGCTGACATTTGGGCACCACTGCCTAAGAAATCTGGTTCCTCAAAAGGGACAATGAACTGATTCCCGTTTGTGGCATCGTTTGCCTCCTGTGTTAGCCTGAGGGCCAGCGGGGCACGTCTCACATGCAATCGGAAGAGACAGTGGCTGCCGAGCCCAGGCCATGTCTAAGCTTCCTGGTGGTGACTGTTCTGTGTCCACAGGTGGTAGGTGGCCCATTCGGGGACTCGGCCCTGCCACGTGATGGAACATCTTGGAGCTGGGAGCTCTCCCTGGAGCTTCATGTGGACGTCTTACTCCATGCCAGTGCCTGGGATGAGATGCGGGGAAGAGATGAGGGTGCCGGCTTGGGGTGGGCACCAGGAGGCTGTGGAACAGGCTGCTTGAGTCCAGCGGGGAGTGGGAGGAGCCGGTGACCTTGGGCAGGTCAGGTCATCCCCTCTGGGGCCTTGGTCTCCCCACCTGTAGAATGGGCATAGGAGTGGATGAGATGGCTTGCCAGATCTTTAGAGCTGGGACATTCCGCATCTAGTCTAACCCCTAGAGAGGGCTCAGCTGGGGAGAGGGGCCATCGAGGGCAGCTGGTGGGAGGGTGGTGGCGAAGTCAGCTGCTGTTGGGGCAGGGAGGAGGGCTCAGCCTGCAGGAGCCTGTGGGCACCCATCTGACAGGGTGGGGGCAGGGGAGCCAGAACTTAGGAGGGGAGGGAGGGGGTGATGAGGCAGAAATGCTTCTGATGGGCAGCCTGGGAGAAGCTGCAGGATGACTCCGGGGTTCCCTTGTCCCTGCCACGGAGGGGAAGGAGCTAAAAGCACAGACCCCAGAGCTTCTCTTTCTGGGTTCAAATCCCAGCTCAGCCTCCTCCCAGCTGTGTGACCTTGGGGAAGCCACTCTACCTCTCTGTGCCCTTGTTTCCTCACCTATACAACGAGGGATGGTAATAGCACCTCCCTTGGGGGTCCTTATAAGGACTGAGGGCTTAAAACTGTGCTAAATGAGCATTTAGCTATTGTTGGCATTACTGTTATTAATATTAGAGGGCAGTGTCCCCTAGTGGTTATGAGCAGGCCTCTGGAGGCTAAGCCACTGAATGGTTGGCTGTGTGACTTTGTTGCCTGACCTCCCCATACCTCAGTTTCCCCGCCTCTAAAAGGAGGAGAATGGTGTCTATTTCATTACAGTGGGTTAACCCAGGTGAAAGCTTTAGCATTGGGCCCAGTACATGGAAACGCTCTAAAAAGAGCAACTCTTATTGTAGGTACCATTAATCCAGTTGGACTGAGTTGATTATGTCAATGATGTTTCTGACTTGTTTTCTACAAGCTCCGGGGGTGGAGGTGGGGCCCGGACCTCTAGGCAGCCCAAGGCCCAGACGCTGCCCTCCAGCGGTTCAGTTGAACTCAGTGTGTTTTGGTTTGATCAGCATCATTCCTGATGTTTGTGCCCTGGTGTGAGGCAAGAGCTGAACTTTGAGTCCAAGGCCTGGGTTCAAGTCCCAGCCTCGGCCCTGGCCAGGACTAGCCCTCGGCTAATCTGAGCCTCGGTTTCCAAATCTGTGAAGTGTGATGAAGATGCCTATTTTACCAGGACGCTGGGAGGTTTTAGAGAGAGCAGAGCGGGGGAACCAACCCAGCAGAGCCAGCTGTGCAAACGGAAGAGGCTGATGGCCGCGGTGGCTCCACCCAGCATGCCACCAAAGGGACTTGACTTTGCTTCGCAGCCCTGCCGCTCACGAGCTGGGTGACCCCGCGGCAGGTCCCTCCACCTCTCTGAGCAGCTGTGTGACCCTGCGGCAGGTCCCTCACCTCCTCACCTGTACAGAAATATGGGCTATTTCGTGAAGCTTGCAGGTTACTGTGAAGTTAAAAACGAGATTGCATTTTCCAAGCATCCAGCACACAGGATGCAGGACAGCGTGGCCAGGAGGGATGCGCCACAGGCTGGACCTCAGTCTGGGGGGAAGGACAGGACAGCTTTCTCCTCTTCCTCCCCTCCTGCCTCCAAGCCTCCCTCCCCAAGCCTCTAATCTTGCCTCTGCTTCTCCATTCACTCTCTCTGTGTTCTCCCTTCTGGCTTCCCTTGTAGATTTTTTTTTTTTAATTTTATTTATTTATTTATTTATTTATTTATTTATGGCTGCGTTGGGTCTTCGTTTCTGTGCGAGGGCTTTCTCTAGTTGTGGCAAGTGGGGGCCACTCTTCATCGCGGTGCGCGGGCCTCTCACTATCGCGGCCTCTCTTGTTGCGGAGCACAGGCTCCAGACGCGCAGGCTCAGCAATTGTGGCTCACGGGGCCAGTTGCTCCGCGGCATGTGGGATCTTCCCAGACCAGGGCTCGAACCCATGTCCCCTGCATTGGCAGGCAGACTCTCAACCACTGTGCCACCAGGGAAGCCCCCTTGTAGTTTTTAAGATTAGACTTTAGTGCTCGTGTCTTGAGGACATGGATGTGACACGCTGGTGTCTTTGCAGATTTCTCCCCTGCCAGCCTCAGCCCCCGATGTGACAGCAAGCACCGGATTCTCTCACCACAATAGATGCAGAGGCCGGGTGCTGCAGCTCACCCAGCTGTGTGGACCTGCGGTTACACGGCAGGGATTTTCTTCCTTTTGATTTGTACTTCTTGCCTCCTTATCCCCTGTGCTAGATGTGGTCTCTCCCCTTTTCCTGTGACGTTCAAGATTCTAATTAAGTGGAAAAGGCTTTTACTCCTTGCAATTCTCCGGTTATGACTAACGATACTGGCTCATAAATGAAAGCTGATTTTCTATTGAAATTCTCTGTGTGTTTTTGTTTAAAAAAAAGAAGGTAGGAAACCAGGGCTCTTGGGTCATTTGCAAGTTATTAATTTCAAGAGGAGCTCTTAACTAGCTTATTAACGGTGAGGGTATTACAGCTGAGTTAAATGGCTGCAATATTAATTACCTTGCAGGCTTTTATGTATGGAGAAATGGCTTATTTCCATGTTGGTGGGTGGTCTAGGTGGAACTCCCCTTCTGAGAGGCATGAGAGGAAGTGAGTCCTGGTGAGAGGCTCCTTGGGTAGATACTGGGTCCCAAGAATTGTTGCTGGGAACTTTTCCCTGGGTTCTGGGGCAAGGTGTCTGGACATGCCATGGTGCTGGGGCCAAGTGTCTCAAAGACAGACACAAGTGGGGGAATGGACACGTCTTCCCAACACATAGGACTGTGTCCCCTTGGCCTTCACCTCCACTGAGGACAGGCCAAGTAGAGGTGGATTGACATGGCAGCAGGAGACATTTCGATTAGTCCAGTGTTTCTAAAATCTCAGTCATTTCGTCTCTGTTTTGGCTATATCGACCTACTGCCTGTTCTATTATTTACTTACTATATTTATTTCCATTGACTTACTTAAGAAAAACTTAAATTTAGTTTAAAGGGAAACTTTATATCACCACCATAAATGGGAAACCAGCATCACTCGTCACAAATTCAAAGCAACATGAAAATGAATGCATGATGATTAAAATACAAAATGTCCATTCGGTACCACCTGAAGCGAGTCCCACATGGGCAGTGGTGCATTGACCACCTGGTGGGAAACCTGGACTTCTTGACCCATGGCACGTGTGGCCCCAGGTTGGGGGTTGGGAGACACGCGAAGGGGAAAGGTGACGAACCAGCAGAAGCAGTGCTCTCTGGGGTCCTCCCACGGGATGCGGAAGGCTGTAGGGGAAAAGGCAGTTCTAAGGAATTTCTATATATTTTGAACTTCAGGGAACAGCATGTAAATGATATGCAAATCCCATGCCAGCAGCATTTTTTCTCGGGGCCTATTACTCAGGTGTGTTAGGTTGGCAGTGTGGCTCACCTGCTTGGGGCTCCTGCTCTCATCTGGTCCCTGCATTCCCAGGAGCCATGGCAGGAGTGAGGGGATTGTCCAGAGAGCACTGGCCTGGGAGTCAGGATGGAAGCAGCCAGGCTCTGCTGCTACATTGCTCTGTGACCTTGGACAGACCACTGGGCCTTTCTGGACCTCTGTTTCTTCGTCTATACATGAGGGTGTTCAAAAAATGCATCTGGGGGTGATGCTCTGATAGTTTATTTGATGTGTCAGCTTGGTTGGGCCATGGTGTCCAGATATGTGGTCAAACATTGTTATGGATGTTTCTGTGAGGGTGTTTTTGGATGAGATTAACATTTAAATCAGTGGACTTTGAGCAAAGCAGATTGCCCTCCATAATGTGGGTGGGCCTCATCCAATTAGTTGAAGGCATGAATAGAACAAAAGACTGACCTCCCCTGAACAAACAGGAGCCCTGCAGCAGAGGCCTTCGAATTTGAACTGCAACATCAGCTCTTCTCTTGGTCTCCAGTGGTAAGTCAACCTCCAGGGTTATTTGACTCAGCAGCTCAAGAGTCTCACCAGTTGTCCAATTACTTTCCCATCTCTCCACTCTTTTCCATTCCTGGTGTTAGTTTTGACAGGAGAATGGCTCCCCTCATGGTGGCAAAATGGCTGCACAGTTCCAGCCACACCTCCTAGAACAGAGGGAGAGAGATGTCTGTCCAGAATCCCAGCCAAAGTCCTCAGCTGAGGCGGGCTGACTGGCCCACTTCAGAGCCAATGCCTGTGCCAGAGGAATGACATGAATGGATCAGCTCAGACCTGGTTTATCTAAACCAACTGCTGTAGCAAGGGGCCTCAGACTACCATGTGACAAGGGAGATTGGGGCTAGACTGGGGTTAACCTCATGCAAACAGGGTTTTTTGGGGGGCATGTAGGGATGCTGAGCTCAGAGTTTCAGCACTGTGTGGTCCAGGCGCCACTCCCTTCCCTTTTTCCCCTGCACTTCCTTCTCCTCTCTCCCCTCCTCTCCTTTTCCTCAACCCCCTTACATCTCCTTCCCTCTCCTCTCCCCTACTCTTTCCTCCCCTGTGGTCACAGGCTGCGTCCTCGTCCTGGAAACTGCCCAGTCCCCCTACTGGGAATCCCTGACTATCCAAAATATCCATATTGTTTGTATCTGCCCAGCATCAGTTCCTCATCTTATGGTAACAGAAGCCCCCTCCTTTAGGGGAACATCCCTCCTGTCCATTCTATTTGCTTGTGGGGAACTCTTCATCACTGGACCCCTTCCAGCTTACACAAGTGGCCATGAGATCCAGGCAGAGCCAATCAGAGTTCTTCTCTGGGATTTTATAGCCTCTCTTTCCTCTGAAGTCACTAGTTGGGATGATGTAAGCTGGAGCTGTCTGTAGCCTCACTCTCTCCCTACCAAGTGGAGGAAGCTGTGTGCAGAAGAGAATGAGAGAGAGAGAGAGAGAGAGAATGCTAAGAGGTCGAAGGACATTGTTTAGTGTCTGGACCCAGCTGTTTCCAAAGCTAGCTCTGTCATGCCTGGACTTTTCAGTTACTGGAGCTGCTAAATACCCTTTCCCTATGAACTAGCTTGGGTTGTTGCTTGTGACTGAAAGCACCTGACTGACACACCAGCTTTCATTCCTTTATTAATTTAATCAGCATGCATTCACCACTTCCTTTGGGCCAGGTATTTCTGGAAGATAGGTACTGTTATTTCATAGGTGGGGAACAGAGGCATGGAGAATTCAAGCAACTTCTTCAGGGTAACGGTGGAGCTGGGATTTGAACTTGGCTTTGCCTGTTTCCAAACAGTCAGCTCTAGCCAGGAGCCGCTATGAAGCCATCCATATGGGGTGTGACAGAGATGAGAGGCCAGCTTCAATTAGACACAAATAATAATAACAACAACAACAACAGTAGCAGCAGCGGCAGCAGCAACAATAACATGTAATGGAAACTCACCATGTACCCGGCAGTATTCCAAACACTTTCCATGTATGATGTTCTTGAGGTGGGTATATTTATTTCATCCCCATTTTACAGATAAAAAACCTCTGAAATTCAGAAAGATGAAGTAACTTGCCAAAGATTATGCAAGTTGGAAGTGATGGGGCCCGAATTTTCTCATGGCAACAATTTCCACTTGAGGTCAGGCCCAGGGCTGGGATTGGATCTCTTCTGTTCCAGAGGGAGGGAAGAGCCCCCCAGGCCATTCGTGGCGATAAGCACTGAAGTTAAGTGCCCGCCGACTGGGCCCATGCCTCCCTCCCTGGCATTCAGCCCCCTGGGCCAGGGGCCTCACCCATCTCCCAGAAGCAGAGTCGGTCATGCAGAGTAAAAGTGGCCTTGGCCTGTAAAAGTAAAAATGTCCAATGTACCTGACCTCAAACATCGTTGGTGGGGTGGAAGTGGGAGTGGGGGGCGGGCAAAGAATGCAGAGGGGCTGGTGCTCAGGAATCCAGCTCTGCTCCAGGCTGGGGGCCAAGTGGTAAGTTTGGTCTTTGGTGGCAGACCCTCTTGGTGGTGCCCCATCACCCCCAGTTCTCCAGGGTCCTGGCCTTCCTGCTGTGTTGAGGGAGTGGTGGGAGGCTAATCTTAGCGTCAACACTCTCTCCCTCTTAGTAAGAACTGTGCATTATAACAGAGGCTTCTAGAGCCAAGGTCTTACTCCAAAGGAGGGGCAGAGCTGAAGCCACTAGAATAACTGATTCATCTTCCTGGGGGTCCCCACGGGGGCCAGGTCCATGGACGACCCCATAGAAATTGGGCAGTTTTTGCTGGATTGTGGGGGAGGTCCCCCCTCTCATCTCCTCCCTATGCTGCTTCCCCCCTGCCTTCATGTGGTCTGAGTTAGACACTCAGGATGAAACCTGCTGCCTCCTCTGGGATGCCTTCTTGGATGGGTCCAGTCTGCCCTGCTTTCCACCCACCTGGACTGGTTGCAGCCACAACTGTCAACATTGTATACATTCGGTGATGGTTGTATTCAGTTTAGTGCTTGGTTAAGCACTGTTATTTACTTTTTCTTAAATTGCCTTATCTTTTCCACCTGATTTCCACCTGTACCTCCTGTTCTGGGACCACCCACTTGGTTGCATTCCACAAGTACTTTTGGGGTCCCTCCTATGTACCTGGCCCCAAGCTGCTTGGGCGTGGAAGGGTCCAAACTAAACCCTTGAAGGGTTGGCTTGAAGGACATCTCTTCCACTGTCAGCTCCGGGCTCAACGCTGCCCTGCCCTTGGGCCGGGGGGCAGGCTGGGAGAAAACTGGCTGACCATCTCAGAGGCATCCCACGGGGCGGGGTGGGGCGGGTTGTGCTGTGATAACAGCCTCAGCGTCTCAGTGGTTTACCAACACAAGGGTGTGTTTCTCACTCACTAATCATCCATCGTGGGTGCATGGGGGTATGCTCCTGTCTCCTCCCCCCAGGACCCAGTTGGTGGAGCTGCCACCATCTTTTTTTTTTTTTTTTTTTGGCCAGCATGTGGGATCTTAGTTCCCTGACCAGGGATTGAACCTGCAGCCCCCTGCAGTGGAAGCACAGAGTCTTAACCACTGGACCACCGGGGAAGTCCCCGGCCACCATCTTAAGTGTTGCTGGCAACCTCGACCAGAGAGAGCCCTGGAGGGTCTGGGATGCACTTCATTTCAGCCTGCAACTCACTGACCAGAGCTGGCCGCATGGCCCACCTCACCCCATGGGGGCCGGAAGAGAAGGGCTGGGGCTACGGGGGAGCAGCAGTGATGACACCCTAGAACCCAGAACCTAAGAATGGACAGCGGAAGCCTGCTCGTTCCCCAACCCACCTCCCACCCAAACGCTCGGGCCCAAACCAGGAGTCACCCTGATCCCTCTTTCCCTCCTTCCCAACCAGCCGGCTGGGGTGCAAGCAGCGGGACCTTCCCATTGTCACGTGGGCGCTGTCCTAGGATGACCGCGGTGTCCCCTACTGTTCTTCCTGCGTCCTGTTCCCTCCCGGCTGCTTACTCTCCAGGTCAGCCAAAAGGATCTTGTCATTTTTTTTCTTTAGATATAATTCATACAACATAAAGATTACTATTTTAAAGTGTATAATTTAGTGGATTTTAGATTTTAGTATAGTCATGATGTGGTACAACCATCATCACTATCTAATTCCAGAACATTCCATCCCCCAGAAAGTGACCCTGTAACCCATTAGCAGTCAGTCCCAATTCTCCCCTCCCCCCGGCCCTTGACAACCATGAATCTGCTTTCTGTCTCTATGGATTGCCTATTCTGGATATTTCATATAAATGGGATCACACAGTATATGGCCCTTTATGGCTGGTATCTTGCACCTGGTGTGTTTTCAAGGTTCATCCAATACGTAGTGTGTATCAGTACTTCATTGCTGTTTATGGCTAATATTCCATCGTGTGGCAGACCACGTGGTGTTAATCAAAGGACCTTTTAGAGACATGGATAAGATCCTACCGCATCCCTGCCCACAGCTCTCTAAGGGGTCCTTCAGCAATTAGAGTACACCCCACATTTCTTCACTGGCACCAAGGCTCTGCCTGGTCAGGCCCCTCCTATGTCTCTGACCACATCTGACTTTCCCACCACCAGCCGCCATGCTCCAGCCAGACTGGTCTCCTTGAGCTGGCCAAGGTCAATCAGCCTCAGGGCCTTCGTAACAGCTGATAACTTCTGCCTAGAAAGTTCTCACCCCAAATGCTGTTTTGTTTGTTTTTACTTTTTATTATGGAAAGTTTTCAAACAAATACAATAGGAAAGACAATATAGTAATGAACATTTCCTCTATTCATCATCCAGATCCAACGATTATTAATTCACGACCAATCAGTCTTGGTTTATTTATAGCTCTACCCACTTCCCCCACTATACTATTGAGAAGCAAAACCCAGACGTGTCATTTCATCTGTAGCTATTTTAGCATTATCTCTAAAAGAGAAAGAGACTCTTTCCAAAAACATAACCACAATACTATTATCACATCTAAGAAATAAACTATATTCCCTCAATATCATTCAACATCAAGTCAGTGTTCACTTATCCCCCATTGACCCATACTTATTCTTTTAAAAAACAACGTTTCAATTTATTTTTGTTGAGTTTTCACGTGGAACACCATTGGTTCCTGCCTACCTCCAGATTCAGGTGGCTTTTTTTTTTTTGACAATGTTGAAGTATTTTTTAAATTTTTAAAATTTATTTATTTATGGCTGTGTTGGGTCTTCGTTTCTGTGCGAGGGCTTTCTCTAGTTGCGGCAAGCGGGGACCACTCTTCGTCGCGGTGTGCGGGCCTCTCACTATCGCGGCCTCTCTTGTTGCGGAGTACAGGCTTCAGACGCGCAGGCTCAGCAGTTGTGGTGCACAGGCCTAGTTGCTCCGCGGCATGTGGGATCTTCCCAGACCAGGGCTCGAACCCGTGTCCCCTGCATTGGCAGGCAGATTCTCAACCACTGCGCCACCAGGGAAGCCCCAGGTGGCTTCTTAATTCAGCTAAGCATTCTTTTATTTTACCCTTTTTAAAAAAATAATTAATTAATTTTATTTATTTATTTTTGGCTGTGTTGGGTCTTCGTTGCTGCGCGCAGGCTTTCTCTAGTTGCGGCGAGCGAGGGCTACTCTTTGTTGCCGTGCGTGGGCTTCTTATTGTGGTGGCTTCTCTTGTTGCAGAGCACAGGCTCTAGGCGTGCGAGCTTCAGTAGTTGTGGCTTGTGGGCTCAGTAGTTGTGGCTCGCGGGCTCTAGAGTGCAGGCTCAGTAGTTGTGGCACAGGGGCTTAGTTGCTCTGCGGCATGTGGGATCTTCCCGGACCAGGGCTCGAACCTGTGTCCCCCGCATTGTCAGGCGGATTCTCAACCACTGCGCCACCAGGGAAACCCTTATTTTACCCTTGATTATGACTTCAGCCCCATTTGTTCTGTTTTCCTTGAGAACACATGTTATATTTAGGATGAAGTCTTAATGATTTATGTAATTGCTCCCTTTCTCATTATTCTCTTCCTGACTGTTTTCTTCTGCATGCTAGAAGGATCTTCTCCAGAGCTTGATTCTTCACTGCCAATTTTATTTCCCACAGTGGCCAGTCTGCTGTCATACATCTTTTAAAAGTTTGTAAATAGTTTGTACAATAGTTTAATAGGATAATCTGAATGTTGCCATTTGTTGATATGTCTCTTAAGTCTTACTTAATCTGTAGGTTAACCGGTCATCTCTCTCTCTCTCTCCTTGCAATTGATGTGGTGAAGAAACCAAGTTGTGTCTATTTTAGAGTTTCCTGCTGTCTGGAGTTTGCTGGTTGCATCTTTCATGGTGTGACTGAACATGTTCCCTCGTCCCTTGTCTCTACAAGATCTAGATCGAGAGGCTTGATCAGCATTAGGCGAGATAATTTAGCAAGAATACGTCAAAGGTAATGCTGTGTATTTTCACCGGGGGACCCACAACTGCACATTTTCTCTCCTGTGAGTTTTGCCGCCACCAATGATCATGGCACAGATGTGTTCACTCATTAGGCTGGTATTCTGGTATTTGAATCCAGGGGTCCTCAACCCGGGGTGGTTTTGCGCCTGAGGGACATTTATCAATGGCTGGAAACATTTTTGCTCATCACAGATGGGGAGATGCCACTGGCTTCTGGTGGGTAGAGGCCAGGGATGTTACTCAACATTCTGTGATGCCCAGGACAGCCTTCCCAGCAGTTATCCAACCCAAACGTCGGTACTCCCAAGATTGAGAAGCCCTCTCCTAATCTAGCATCTTCTTTGTGGAGAGTGAATTTTTGCTCCCAATTCTTCATTTTTCTTCAATAAAAGTACGTGTCCCACAGGCTGTGGCCTCATGGTGAATGGAGAGGACTTCCTGCCCATCGACTTTGGGCTTGTTGGGGCCGATGGGGCACTCACAGACCTGATGTGACCAAAGATTTGAACTGTACCCTTCCGGTGCTTATGTATTTTCAAAACGTAAGCATGCGGTTTCTTAGATAAATAGCAGCATGTTGTACACATCTTTTTCCACTCCGACTTCCCACTCCATAATATATCCTTAATGATAAGTCACTGAGTAGCGGTGTATAGCGAGCCTTCTTGTTCCTTCTTACAGCTGAGTCCCCGCCATCCCGTGGCTGTGACATCGCCATTCAATCCCCGCTCCCCACCGCCGCTCACTGATATTATCTGGGTCATTCCCAGTCTTGCTTTTACAAACAGAGCTTCAGTGAATAACTTGTGCAAACTCCTTTTCATATTTTTGCCAGTGTATCTTTGTTATTGCAGATTTTTTTCTCGACCATCTTCTTACCATCCAGGATTCAGTTTAAATAAATGTCACCTCCTCAGAGTGGTCCTCCTTGATCACACTGGCCAAAGTGGCCACCCCCATCCCCAAGTCACTCTTAAATCTATCCATTACCCCCAATTATTTTCTTCTGCCTTGTGCTGGTGATGTGTGTGTGTATTTTCTCTCCTCACTACGGTGTAAGCTCTTTAGCGCAGGGGCTTTGTTTTACTACCCCTGTAGATCCACAGCTCAGCACCTGGCTGAGGGACTGAGGGTGTTCCCAGGGCACAGGACTTTCTGTCTTAAGACCTTGGGCACACTGGGACAATATGGGTACCCTCGCCGTCACGTAGTGGGTGCTCATTAAATATTTATTGAATACATTTGTGCAAACTGGGGTAAGTATGTCTTGTTTCATCTACACAACATCCAATTAAGTGTATTTTAATTAGATAACTTTTACAAAGTATTTCATATAAAAATCTGGATTCCTGCTTTCTGGAAAAAATCAGATGACCTTACAACATGGGGCCTGTATTCCCGCAGGGCAGCTGTCAACTGGAACTTAATTGGGGCCAAGTGTGTAGATGGGGCGTGTGCTTGTCAGCTCCCTACAGCACCCATTGCTTGCATTCGCTCACCTCCAACCTGCTCAGCCCCGGCAAGCCTTTGTGGTTTGGGGGGCCTGATGGCCTCGTGGTTGGCTGCACAAACTTTTGAACCAGATGGATTTGGATTCAAGTGGGGGCCAGGACACCTACTAGTTCTGCCACTTTGGTGGGTTCCCCCAGCTTTCCGGGCCTCAGTTTCCTCCACTTCACCTCCTTCTCTTGTCCTTGGGGTTAAGGCGTTGACACTCCCATTACAAAGTGAAGGTCTTACCAGGTTGGAAGATGTATTAACCCATCATTCCTCCCCTCCTGACCCACCCCCCACAAACTAGAGAGCTGGGCCCTGGAGGGTCTAGTGTCGCTCGTTCCCCCCCTTGCCTTGTGGGGTCACCGGGCTCAGTGCCAGCTCAGCCAAGGCTCGGGGTGCTGTGTAAGACCCAGTGTGCTCCTGGCTAGTACTGGGGGGCAGGAGCCAGGGTAAGGGTTACCATGGTGATCACCCCCAAAAGATAAGCAGCCAGGAGCTGAGTCTGGAGACCAGAGGGGGTAAAGGAAAGGGAGAGGTTTGAGGCAAAGGCTCATCGAGGGGTGCAGGATGGAAAGCAGGCTGAGGCAGGGGATGGGTCTTTCTGTTCCAGGAGCTCTGATCCCTCTTAAAATGCAAATCCCCTGGGAGAGCCGGTTTCTCCTTTCTTCTGCTGCCGTGGAAAGTGGAAGATTTGAGGCCCTGGCAGCCTGAAATCGGGGCTTAGAGTTGCTGTGTCAGCCTCCCTCCTCATCCCGGAGATGCTGCAGCTAGAGGCAAGCGTCAGGGGTCTGGTTCCTCCCCCCCGCTCTGCTCGTCAGGAGCAGGCTCTGCCCGCCCTGGGCTCTGATGTTGCCGAATCATGTATCTCCTCCCTGTCTCTAGCCTCTTCTCAGAATCCCCTCCTCCCTGCCCAGCTGAGTTGTCCCCTCTTCCAGGAAGTCTTCCGGAACACTCGCTCCCCAGTCCTAGTGAGGCAGACCCACTGGGCCACCTGGCAGCCTGTATTTCCTCCACCAGAGCTTTGGGTCATTCTCTGTGACTGCCGTACTTGTCTACTTCTCCAGTACGTTGTGAATTCCGAGGGCGCAGGGGCTGTGATTTGCTGGTGCACCGCAGCGTGCCTTCCACCTAGTAAATGTGAATAAGTGTGCGTAAGCGGACGGAGGAAGACACGGTTCACTATCGCAGAGTTTAGACGGGGCTGCGGGGGAGGCGAGAAGAACGTGGGGATGATGGAGGGAGAGCTCAGAGAGGAAGAGAGCTCTCTCCAGCTTGGATGGGGGCTTGCTTGCAGAAGCCCATCCCCCTGGCAGCCGGGTGTGTGTGTAGCTGAGGCCACTGTCCCACATGTCATGGGTCATTCAGGACCCGATCACGGTACCCCTTCATGAGGGAACAAGTCTGCCAGGGCATCCCTTCCTCTCCTCTTCCCCTGGGCATGTCCCAGTCTCTTCGGCTTTTTCTCCAAACCTCCTTAACCTGGGTAGAGGCCACTGCTGAGCTGGCATCATCCAGCGTCACTGGCAGAGGAGGCAGTGGACCCAGGCAACTTTACCCAGGAAAGCTCCCTGCAGGTGGGGGGCTGGGCAGTGGGAGGGGGTTTCCCTATTCTGGGGTCCTCTCCCTGCGGTCGAACCCAGATCAGTTACACTGCATGTACCAACACTTCCCTGGGGAGCTTGCCCTTGTGAAGCCCTGTCCTGCCCAGACCGGCAGCTGTCAGCTGGCCGACTGTACAGGGGAAATATTGTAGCCTCTTCCCCTTTCTTTTCCCCCTTTCTCTCCATTCAGTCGAAAAAGGGAGGTCATAACTGTGGCAGGTTCACTAACTAGAAAATATACTCCAAACCACACAAATGAAATTCAACCGACTGGCCAAACAACATTTTTTTATTGCTTTGTTCTTCATGGATGAGAGGGAGGTCTTTGTATCTGTCTTCGTGTGGTTCTGAGCATTTCTGCACGGCGAGGCCGGCAGCCCTGTGGGGCTTGGCCTTAACTAAGCACAGTTCTAAAATGTCGATCCCGGGGATGGGTCAGCGCTGCAGGGCTCACCGATGGCTGGCAGGGCCCCCAGAGAGCAGGACGGGGAAACTGAGGCCCAGAGAGGTTTGGTCCCTTTCTCAATCAAGGTCACGCCAGCTCTTTGGAACTACAAGCTTTTAAGGATCCTGCAAAAATATCTGAGACCTTAAAATATTTATTGGCTATAAAATGGGGGAAAAAAACCCCTGTGAAATCGAAATTAATAAATGTTAAATGTCTACCAAATGTAACATTAGGTCAACGGCATTAATTACTGCATTTGGTATTCATAAAAGTGTCATTACACGTGAAAGCAATTTGTCAGCTACATTTTCTCAATCGGTAAGAGATCCCGGGTAGACGAGAGAATGGATGGGCAGGAGTAGCCACCGGCAATTAAATCAGTGCCCGGCAGCCAAAGAAGTCCAAGAGCAACATTATAAAAATCCTTAAAAAAAATCGTGGCGAAACTGTTAACATTTAATATGATCTGTTGGTGCCCTTTGCTCTGATGGAAGAGAGGGCGTTAGGAATCCTCTTGTCTCGGGCTTGTCCCAGGTCGGGGACCTGCCCTTGGCATTTGTGAGATCTCAGCCAGAGCCTTTCTGGCAACTTCACTGCCAGTAACCCCTCACTGCGAGGAGGAGGGAGGGCTTTCAGAGGAGATGGGAAGGACCCGGAGGAGGCCCTCCTGTCCCTCTGATTCCATCGCCAAGTTCTCTCTGCAGGGCTGGCTGCCATCTCCCTGTGAAGAAAAGCTCCTTGGAGTCTGGGAACACAGTTGCAAGCCCACAGCAGGGACAATGTTGGGATTCAAGCCACAGGCTTGATGGGGAAAAGCGGGTCTTGGGAAAAGCTGGAGGGTTGGGTCGGGTCTGGCCTGGCGCCAGCTGGGCAGCGGTGTCTCAGAACTGGCCGATGGAAGAACGCCTATGACTGAATTGGTGGCCCATGTCTGGTCCAGCACCAGATCTTAGCCTGGCTCTGCCACAAAGAGCTATGTGACCTTGAGTGAGACATTTTTGCTCTCTGGGCCTCAGTCCTTCACTTGACAACTGAGGGTATTAGACCATCCCTTTGAAGTTTGAGAGCAAAAAGAGGTCTGCTAATGAAATCTCCCCATTTTACAGCTGGAAAGAATGAGTCTTAGAGGAGGGAAGGGAAGACAGTATGGTACTGGCACAAAAACAGAAATATAGATCAATGATACAGGATGGAATGCCCAGAGATAAACCTGCATACATATGGTCACCTAATTTACGGCAAAGGAGGCAAGAATATACAATGGAGAAAAGACAGCCTCTTCAATAAGTGGTGCTGGGAAAACTGGACAGCTACATGTAAAAGAATGAAATTAGAACACTCCTTAACACCATACACAAAAATAAACTCCAAATGGATTAAAGACCCAAATGTAAGACCGGACATTATAAAACTCTTGGAGAAACACTCTGACATAAACCACAGAAAGATCTTTTTTGACCCACCTCCTAGAGTAATGAAAATAAAAACTAAAATTAACACATGGGACCTAATTAAACTTAAAAGCTTTTGTACAGAAAAGGAAACCATGAACAAGATGAAAAGACAACCCTCAGAATGGGAGAAAATATTTGCAAATGAAACAACAGACAAAGGATTAATCTCCAAAATATACAAACAGCTCATGGAGCTCAATATCAAAAAAACAGACAACCCAATTAAAAACCGGGCGGAAGACCTGAATAGACATTTCACCAAAGAAGACATACAGATGGCCAAGAGGCACATGAAAAGATGCTCAACATCACTAATCATTAGAGAAATGCAAATCAAAACTATAATGAGGTATCAACTCACACCGGTCAGAAAGGCCATTATCAAAAAATCTAGAAACAATAAATGCTGGAGAGGGTGTGGTGAAAAGGGAGTGTTGGTGGGAATGTAAATTGATACAACCACTATGGAGAACAGTATGGAGGTTCCTTAAAAAACTAAAAATAGAACTACTATATGACCCAGCAATCCCACTACTGGACATATACCCTGAGAAAACCATAATTCAAAAAGAGACACATACCACAATGTTCATTGCAGCACTATTTACAATAGCCAGGACAAGGAAGCAACCTAAATGTCCATTGACAGATGAATGGTTAAAGAAGATGTGGCAATGGAATATTACTCAGCCATAAAAAGAAACAAAATTGAGTTATTTGTAGTGAGGTGGATGGACCTAGAGTCTGTCATACAGAGTGAAGTAAGTCAGAAAGAGAAAAACAAATACCGTACGCTAACGCATACATATGGAATCTAAAAAAAATGGTACTGATGAACCTAGTGGCAGGGCAGGAATAAAGACGCAGACACAGAGAATGGCCTTGAGGACATGGGGCGTGGGCAGGGGGAACCTGGGGCAAAGTGAGAGTAGCACTGACATATATACACTACCAAATGTAAAATAGTTAGCTAGTGGGAAGCTGCTAAAAAGCACAGGGAGATCAGCTCGGTGCTTTGCGAAGACCTAGAGGGGTGGGATAGGGACGGTGGGAGGGAGGCTCAAGAAGGAGGGGATATGGGGATATATGCACGCATATGGCTGATTCACTTTGTTGTACACCAGAAACTAACACAGCATTGTGAAGCAATTATACTCCAATGAAGAGGTATTAAAAAAAAAAAAAAAAAAAAGACAAGAAGAAAAAAAAAAAAGAAGAGGTCTGTTAATGAAATCTCCCCATTTTACAGCTGGAAAGAATGAGTCTCAGAGGATGGAAGGGATCCATCCAAGGTCAAACGGGGAGATAGGATGGAAGTGAGGCCAGCGCCCCCTCTGATTCCCACCATGTCGTCCCACTAGTGTCTCCACTCCCCCACCACAGGGCTTTCCTGCAGGGACCCAGCCCCTGTAGGGAAAGTACCCAGAGCCCTAGGTTGCTGGGAGCAGGTGACCTCATATCATTCCCCCAAGAGACTCTTTCTCCATCCCTTCCCCCACCCCTGAGAGCACGCTGGACTTGGAGCCAGAAACCTGGGCTTCCTAACCTCCTCCCCACGTAACAGATGTGTGACCTTGGGCGAGGCACTCGATCTCACTGATTCTCAGTTTTCGAATATATAAAATGGAGCAGAGATGGGCTCTGCCCACCTGGTGGGGTGGCAACAGCTGCCAACAGTCATTTGCTCTGGAGGAAGCCACCCCCGCCCACCCAGGAAATATGTCATTAGATCTATGAGTTGTCACATAAACGCCACTTCCTCTGGAGACAGGAGGGAGAATCTGTTCCTTTCAGAGGCTGGGGAAGGAGGGGCCGGCCTGGTGCCAGGAGCTACAAATACCATCCCCCAGGACCCCTCCCTCTCCCAGGGGCCCAGGGGGCCCCAGGGGGCCCCAGGCTCGAGGTAACGATGCTGCTGCCGGCAACTGGCTGAGCTCTGGCCCCCTCCTGTCCCCTCCCACCCTCGGTCTCCTCCCGCTCTGATCAGAAAGCCCGAAGGGTCCAGAGTCCCTGAAAGTTGCCAGGAGCCTCCTGATTGGGGTCTTTGCTGGAGTGAGGTCCTGGGTCCCTGGCGGAGGGGATGCGGAGGGGTAGGGCTTCCGGGGCTGGGGACCGGGCACCTGGACATAGTTTTTCTGGGGGGTGGGGGGGGGGGGGTGGAGCAAGCAGCAGTGAGTTTCCAGCCTCTGGTCAGCTGACTCTGGAGAATGTTATGAATCACACGGAACACAGGCTCCCCCGAGCCAAACAATCTGGGAGGAAATGAAATTGGGGTTTATTCACGGGGGAACACCGTGGCCCTCTTTTCTCCATCTTCATCTCATTCCAAACAGGACAATGGATTCCAATAGGGAAGACGGATCCCCTCCCTTCTCGAGCGCTTATGATGTGCCAGGCCCTGTATTGACCATTTTAAATGTGTCATCTTATCTAATCCTCACCACAGCCCTGTGGGAGCAAGTACTATTTATTATCCCCACTTTACAGGTGGAGAAGCTGAGGCTCAGGTACCTGGCCTAAGCCCAGCCCAAGCCCCTAACCACTAGGTGACACTGCCCTTGTTGACACTTTGGCTGACAATATTCTGGGAACTGAGGGTCTTACTGGGAACCTTGGTATAGCCACCCTCCTTCTCTGGGCGTCCTGGCTCCAGGAGCTGGGCCTGACCAGCAGGGGGCACTCCAGTAGCCCTCCCCTTAGCTCCCAAGGCCCACGTGCCTGGCCCTTGACACCCACCCCCAGGTGGTCCCCGTTCAGGTCTCCCTAGCAGGGAGCCAGGGACAAGAAGAGACCAGGAGCCAGAAACCTGTGGGTTGAGTCAAAGTAGGGAGGCTCCAGGAGAGGCCCACGGGGTTAATGAGAAATCTGTCCCTGCAGACCTGGGCAGTGACACCACCATGATGGTCTCTCTGCCTGAGGCTCCCGGCCCTGCCCTGTTGACTGCATTCAGTGTCATTGATTGTCAGGGGCCCTGTAAGAGCCAAGGGGCAGGAGAATCGATGTCCCAGGGCCAGTGGGGCTGTCCCTGCGCAGCAGGGTGAAGAGAATGGCTTGGGTTGGGGCCCCAACTGTGGTCCTGATGACATTTCAGACCTTTGTCTGCAGAGGGAAGGGGATGCCTTCCTAGGAGACCAGGCGATGGGGGTCCTGTTTTGTGGCTTCCTCCCAGTCCCCCTCTGCAAGGACCACCAGGCGGGTTTCCCAGGGCAGAGGCTCTGCTGCCCAACTGGCTTACCTGACCAGCGCCTTCTCTCTAGGTCTTCCTACCGCTTGCTCGGAACGTGCTGTGTCTCCCAACTACCTCCTGTGTTACTCTACCACCACCCCTCACTCTTCACCCCCTTCCCAGATTCCCATCTCTAACTCTGAACACTTTCCCGAGTTCCAAACCCAAAAATCCTCTACCCATTGGGCATCCTCACCTGGACAGTCCCAGGCCCCTTGCGCTCAACAAAACCAAACTTCGCCAACTTCCTTCTACCACCTCCCCGCCACCTGGTTTCCCTGCCCTAAGTTTCACCTCCCCAGTGAATGGTAGAGACGCACACTTTATGAACACACAGGTGAACAGGAGTATCAGGTGGTGTTCCGTGTGATGCAGGGGAGCCAGCGGGGTAATGAGGTAGAAGTGACTGGGAGTGGGGCGGGCTGTGTCTGGTAGTCAGGGGCGGCCTCTCTGAGAAAACGAATGACCTGAGAGCTGAATGACAAGACGGAGCTGACTTTGCAAGGATCTGGAGGAAGAGTTCTCTGGGCAAAGGGAAATAGCAAGTGCAAAGGCCCTGAGGCAGAAGCAATGAGGCTGGTGTGTCTGGGAAGCAACAGGAGAGCCAGTGCAGGGTGAGGGTGGTGGGTCACATGGAATGCTGTGTGGGATGAAGTCAGAGAAATCAGCGGGCAAAGAGGTGGAATTTTTTTCTAGGTGCAGTGGGAGCCACTGGAGGCTTTTAGGTAAGGGTGGGGGGGTCACATTATCTGATTCATGTTTTAAAAGGATCCCTCTGGCTGTTGGGTGGGTGTAGGAGCTGGAATCATTTAGGCAGTTGACTTGGAAAAGGAAGGTAAGGACAAGATGTATGAGGAAGAAGTCCTCATACTGGGATGTGATTTGGAGACAGAGCCGACAGGACTTCTAATTGGATGCAGGGTGAGGACAGAGAGTGGAAGGCAGGATGATGCCTGGACTTTTGTTCTGAGCACCTGAGATGGGGAACAAGGAGGGAGGAGCAGGTGGAGAGGGAAATTGAGATTTCTGCTTTGAATTCCCATCCTTGTGACAATTTCAAGAAGGCAGCTGGATGTATGAGTCTGGAGCTCAAGAGAGATGTCAAGGCTGGAGAGATCAGTGTTAGCAGGTAAATGTGAGTCCAGCCTCCTGGCTTTGTGCTCACCCTTTGCTGCCAATGTCTCTGCTTCCTATTGGAATGTGAAGTCCCTGAGGGCAGAACTGGGTTTTATTATTGTTATAGCTCCAGAGCTTTGGGGCGGATGTGACTCAATAAGTTGTTGAGGAGCGAATGAAAGCATAAATATCTATTTCACGTATTCATCATAAAATATTTCCTTGGCACTTACTCTGAGCCTGGCTCTTCTCTCAGTGCTGGAAATACAGTCGTGAATGAGATGATGTTCCTGCCCTCTGGGAACTTAGACTTCGGTGGGTGAGACGGGCCAAAACCAAACCAATGAATATGCAGTATAATGAGAAACAGTGACAAGAACGAGGAAGAAAGATTAAGCAAGATAAGGAAATAAAGGGCACTAGGAAATGTTCTTTATGAGTGTAGTTGGAGAGGTCTCTTTAAGGAAAAGACATTTGAATAGAAACCGAGAGTGAATGAAGGGTAAGTTGTGTAAATATCTTGGGGGAAGAGCATGTAGGCAGAAGGAACAGCATATGCAAAGGCCCTGAGGTTGGAACAGAGATGTCCCTATGCTGGAGGATAATGGCACCGCAGGGCAGACACATTTGAGGGCTAATGAGAGTAGGCCAGAGTCTTCTTTTTTTTAAGTTTAAAAAAATTTGTTAAACTAAAAAAATTTTTTTTATCCCTCCCTGCCTTTCCCCTTTGGTAACCATAAGTTTGTTTGCTATGTCTGTGAGTCTGTTTTTTGGGTTTTTTGCTTTTAGATTCCACATATAAGTGATATCATGTGATATTTTTCTTTCTCTGTGTGACTTACTTCACTTAGTATGATAATCTCTAGGTCCATCCATGTTGCCACAAATGGCATTATTTCATTCTTTTTTATGGCTGAGTAATAGTCTATATGTACATCTATCTATCTATCTATATATCACATCTTCTTTATCCATTCATCTGTCGATGGGTGTTTAGGTTGCTTGCATCTCTTGGCTATTGTAAAGAGTGCTGCTGTGAACGTTGGGGCGCATGTATCTTTTCACATTAGAGTTTTCGTCTTTTCCAGATATATGCCCAGGAGTGGGATTGCAGGATCATATGGTAACTCTATTTTTAGTTTTTAAAAAATTAATTAATTAATTAATTTTATTTATATATTTGGCTGCGTTGGGTCTTCGTTGCTGCGTGTGGGCTTTCTCTAGTTGCAGGCTTTCTCTAGTTGCGGTGAGCGGGGGCTACTCTTCGTTGTGGCACGCGGGCTTCTCATTGTGGTGGCTTCTCTTGTTGCGGAGCACGGGCTCTAGGCGCAGAGTCTTCAGTAGTTGTGGCACGCGGCCTCAGTAGTTGTGCCTCGCGGGCTCTAGAGCACAGGCTCAGTAGTTGTGGAGCGCGGGCTTAGTTGCTCTGTGGCATGTGGGATCTTCCCGGATCAGGGCTCGAACCCGTGTCCCCGGCATTGGCAGGTGGACTCCCAACCACTGTGCCACCAGGGAAGCCACTATTTTTAGTTTTTTTAAGGAGCCTCCATACTGTTCTCCATAGCGGTTGTATCATTTACATTCCCACCAACAGTGCAAGAGGGTTCCCTTTCCTCCACACCCTCTCCAGTATTTAGTATTTGTAGATTTTTTGTAGATGGCCATTCTGACTGGTGTGAGGTGACACCTCGTTATAGTTTTGATTTGCATTTCGGTCAGAGTCTTCTTCTTTCCCATACTCGTGTGAGATAAACTCCCTTGACTAGTGACTAAAGATAGAGGCTTGACAGTTTGCTAGCTGACATATTTTTTTCCTTTCCCATGATTTCTAGGCTCCTTCTAGGGAAGGAGCCAGTGAGTAGAGAGGTCAAGAGCCTCTTTTAGGGGAAAAAAGAAAAAGAAAGTCCCAGTGTCTCTCGGGCAGGACTCTCAGCCCCCAAGTGTTTGCTCTAGAATCCCTTCCTGTCACTGGGGGAGTGGGTGCAAGTTAAATTCAGTGACACAAAGTACCTTCATGACAACGCTGTGTAATAACTTAATGCCTTCATAGAGCTATTACCTATAATCACAGAAGACTCCAAATGCCACTGCCTAAGAGCGCTGGAACGCAGCCTCCGCCCCAGAAAGCTTTCATCCCGATCATGGTATTTTAGCCTCATAACATTCCCACTTAGAGGTAGGGGGGCAGGTGCAGCACCCCCACGGTAACAATGTCACCTTCAGGGGTGGAGAGAGACCTATGATCAGAGGCTCCAAACTCCCTATTCTGGCTCTTCCTCCATCCCGAGGTGCTCTGGGGAAACGGAGGTCGCTGTCAGTTCCCCATCTCAGCCGAGAAGCCCGGGCAGAGGTTTGGCTCTCTCCTCTCAGCCCCGCCCTCAGCTTTTCCCCACGGCTGGGTTTGGTTGCAGGGCTCTGATCAGACCTCTGGCCAGAAGGGACCGTGAGAGGAATGAACGTGTGTAGCATCTGTAGCATCTGGTGAGGGGGGAGGGGGGCCCATGGTCTCCCAACCTCCCAGAGGAAAGCATCCTTTTGTCTCTCGGCAACCGACTCTTTGAAGATGCTGTCCAACTCATGTCCTTATTTCCCACTGGCCACGCCCCTCCAGGGGCCTCTGGCCCTTGGGTCTGGGTCTATATCTGGCCTCCTCTCCACCCTGCCCTTCCCGTCCCCGAAGCAGAAATCCTGGGGGAAGCTTCACACAAGTCGCTGGAGTCCTTGGGCTAGGAGAGAGAAATTCACAACGAGGGACAAGGCCACTCCATTCCAGACTCACTGGACTAACAACAACAACCACAGCAATAATAATAAAGCGCTCGTCACATGCTGAACACTTTTCATACACGGTCGCATGATCGATGGTTATTTTCCCCATTTCCCAGCGACGGAAACTGAGGCTTGGAGAGGCTGAGTGACTTGCCCAAGGCCACACATTCAGTGAGAGGCAGAGGAGGGATCTGAACCCTGGTCTGGCTGACTGCATTGCTCACTCTGCCCGTGCCCGAGCTCCCACCTCTGTCACTCATCAGGGGGCCTTGACCGCCGCCTCTTCTCGGCCACCTCTGGACATGGCTGCTCCTGACAGGGGCCTCTGGCGCTAGTTTCCCCTCGGTGGGCGGGCCGGCCTCTCCCTCGAGCCGGGCAGGCTGTTGACAGGAAGGAAACTTGGGCTCCAGGGCAGGGCTGTGAGCTAGGCACTCCTCCCTGCGGGCCCCTCCTGCTCCCAGTGGCCTCCCTCCCAGTTGTTTTCTAGAAACCCCTGGAACTGCAGGGAGGTGGTTCCTGGGCAGGACAGGCCTCCCTGTCCTGCACGACCCCCGCCCCGGAGGCCCAGAGCTAGCAAGGCCCGATCTGTGTGTGCAGGGACCGGGGGCGGGGGACAGGTGGTAAGGAAAGGCTGTGGAATTTCAGATGCTCCGGGGGCCTCTCTGTTTGCCCCTTCCCTGTGCCTGCCTCCACCTGCCCCTTCCCTCTCATCTCTTTAGAGGCTTCTGTTGCTTAGCCTCGACCCAGGAGGCCAGGAGGCCAGGGAGCATCACTTCTGAGGCTGTGCTTCTGCCACGGTTTGCAGTTCTCAGAACTTTCTCACACACCTCTCTGTCCAAAGCCCTGGGACGTGGGAGGGGACATTCACAGCCCATCTGGGAGGGGTCTGAGGTGCCCAAGACCGCAGAGTATGTCGGGGAAGAGCCGGGACCTGGTCTTCCAGCGGTGGGAAGGGAGAAACAGATTTTACCACTGGCCTCAGCCTTGACCAACCTGTCCTGCCTGTGCTGAACTATTTCCCCCTGGGGAGGAAATGGACACAACAATAATCAACATTTGTCAAGCAGTTGCTAACCTGGTAGTTCTGAGGGCTTTGCCTGTACTACTAATTAATTTAATTTTGTCACAGTCCTATGTGGTTGGCACTGCTATAATCTCCATTTTACAGATGGGGAAACTGAGGCACAGAAAGGCTACTGTCACATAGCTAGTGAATGGTACAGCCAGGGTTCAAATGCAGGCTGCCTCCAGAGAACTGCAGTGGTATTTGATAGTGATTTACAGAAAAAGATTTTAAGTCTAAAAATTACATCAATGTGCGTGTATATTTACACAATTGCCTTTATTGAAAAGAATGCAATAGTATGAAATCAGGAGTACCTCAGAGCATCTGCTACACGTTTCTGCCTGTGCTGGGAGGCTGCGAGGGGCAGCCACAGGCAGGCAGGCTCTGGTGTCATGTCAGGAGGTCCTGGATTTAAGTCTTGCCTTCCCCACTCACTAGCTGTGTGCCCTTGGGCAAATTACAGAACTGCTCTGAGCCTGTTTCCTTCTCTGTAAGATGAGGATAATGCTATTCTCCATGTCATGGGGTTGTTGGGAGGATGAAATAAGAAACCATGTGTAAATACTTTGCCTAGTGCCTGAGATGTAGTAACAATTGAACAAATGAGCTTTTATTATTTAAAGAAAGCTGCACCGTGTTTGTGGTGGTTTGGTGGGCAGTCAGGTGGTGTGGTGGAGAGATCTCTGGGGTTGTGTCTCCGGTGTTCATGTTATCTCTTGCTGCGTACAAAAGTCACCCCAAAAGGTAGTGGCCTAAAACAAAAGCCTTTATTTTGCTCCATATGGGCAGGGCTTGAGGGCAACAGTTCATCTCTGCTCTGTGTGGCATCAGGAGGGGAGGCTGGACCGGGGATGGAGCACCCATGTTCAAGAGGAGCTACTCATATCTTGAGGAGTTGGTGCTGGCTGACAAGTTGGGATGGGTCACGGGCTTCATTTTCTCTCCATGTGGGTCTCTCTGCAGCCTGCTTGGGCTTCCTCACAGCATGGTGGCTGGATTCTAAGTGTGAGCATCCCAAGAGAACCAGGTGGAGGCTGTCTCACCTTTTATGACCAAGATTTGGAAGTCATATAACATTGCTTCTATTGAAACAGTCATGAAGGTCCTCCAGACTCAAGGAAGGGGACATAGAACCTAATACTCAATGGGAAGAGTATCAGGGTCTCATTATGAGAAGAGCACATGGGATGGGAGATATGGTTTCATCCATCTTTGGAAAGTATGTTCTCCCACACTCAACCACTAGTCTTTTCATTAGTCAGGACAGGTGAAGCTTTGCCTTGAATCTCAGTGGAAGCCATATTTCTCACTCTACTGGTAGTCCATGTGGGTTGGCCAATGCCCATTGCCTGCCCTCCCACATGCGGGAAATAAGGGATCCTGGTTCCTTCTGCTTTACTACACTGCCATCCTAAACTTGTGCCTTTGAAGTCAGTGTACAAGAGGGAGAGAGAATATAGATGAAAATACAGGGGGTTATGGCCAGACCTAGAAATGACACCCAACACTCAGCCTGCTTCTCATTTGGCCAGAACCTAGCCAGATGGCCCCACCCCCACTGCAAGGGGAGCTGGGAAATGTAGTTTTCCTGTGTGCTCAGGAAGAGGAAAGGGGATTGGTGAGTACTTAGTTGGGCTCTGCCACACCCATCTTCTAAGACCTCACCTAGAGAGCGCAGGGATTAAGGTCCTGGTGTTCACTGTTGTGTTCCCAGTACCCACCACATTGCCGGCACATAGTAAGTGGTCAATACATGTGTCTTAAATGAAAAGGGCTTCCCTGGTGGCGCAGTGGTTGAGAATCTGCCTGCCAATGCAGGGGACACGGGTTCGAGCCCTGGTCTGGGAAGATCCCACATGCCGTGGAGCAGCTAGGCCCGTGAGCCACAATTACTGAGCCTGCGCGTCTGGAGCCTGTGCTCCGCAACAAGAGAGGCCACGCCACGATAGTGAGAGGCCCGCGCACCGCGATGAAGAGTGGCCCCCGCTTGCCGCAACTAGAGAAAGCCCTCGCACAGAAATGAAGACCCAACACAAGCCATAAATAAATAAACAAATAAATAAAAATTAAAAAAAAAATTTGTTTAAATGAATGAATGGATAGGGAGATGGCTTCCACTTTGGTCCTGGCTTCTGAGCTTTGGGGTTGGGTGTAAGAAGCTGAGTAAGTCTTAGCGTTGATAAGGTTTGGAAAGTGGTGGTTCTCATGGTTTGATCTAGAGTTCAAGTTTAACCCCACCTTCATTAACCCACCAAAGATCCCCTGTGGAAGCTGTGCCCTGGGTGTGGCTGAAGTGGCCGCCATGTCAGCAGGTACCCATGCTTTCCAGGACTTGGGGAATGAGTTACAGGTGTTTGCAGGCGGCAGCTTCTGTGTGTAGAGGTGAGTGCCAAGGGGCATGGGTGGGGCACCGACAGTATCTGTCACATAGGGAAGGGGGAGGATTAAGAGGGTTCCTGAGGTGAAAGATGAGTCATCCTCCAAATGTAAGGGATCATGGTTAAAACTGATTGAGCATGAATACCCACCCACCCCTGCCCCAACACAGAAGTCCTGGAACTTCCTCGACTCCTACAACAGAGTGACCAGTGCCCAGTACCTCCATCTGGCCACCACTTCTGGCAAAATGAGAAGTGAGATCATGCTTGATTTCCAAGTGAGAAATTAGTTTCCTGGATCAGGAAGCTGGTCGAGGCTACCACCTGGGAGAGGCTGGTGCTGCCAGGGACCCTGAAGGGCTGTAGGTATGGGGTGCCCACCAGCCCCCTGGGCTTGGAAGTTTACTCTTCTTACTCCCCCTGAGTGCCCTATCACCCTGTCCCTTCTCCCGGCTCTAAGTGTCCACAAGTCATGGATATTGGAGTCACTAGCAGAGCTAAGAAGTCAGGATGAGCAGTGTTGGGAAAAAGACTGAAAGGAGGAGGATTTGAGGATGCCGAGTTTCAGGGGCTTGGAGAGCATCCTGTTGCAGACAGGTTACAAAGTAGGCAGCGAGAAGATACTCCACAGGTGCTCCATTAATTTGGAAAAAATAGAAGAATCTTGTGAAGCACGCCCCCTTTAATTAATGATCATGGTAATAATGAAAATAAAAGCAACGGCTGCCATTTCCTGGACGCTAGCACCACCCACTTGCAAGGAGTAATTTATAAACATTTTTCTTATTTAATCCCCTCACCCCAATGAGGCTATAGGTAAGGCACACAGAGGGCCTCCCCAGGTGGCTTGTCATGTGTCAACTCCTTTGAGGCAATCAGGGCTGGATGGGGATGTAGGAGGGTGGCTGGTGCCACTTCTCATGGAACCCGGGCACTTGTCTCTGAAACTGGACCCTCAGGGCCACTTGATTTTTTTTTTTTTTTTCCCCTGCTGAACTGTAAGTCCCAGGAGAGTGAAATCAGTGTCTGTTTTTCTCCCAGTTGTATCTTTACTGCTCACATGGTGGAACTTAATTCATATTTGTTTAATAAATAAACCAAAGGGTCCGTTTCTCCAGGAACTCTGACAGGTTCACTTGCACCTGGGAATGGTGGGTCTCATGGGAGATCTAGAGTTCAAACTTAACCCACATTAAACTCAGAAGGAGGCGCCTGAGCACCCTAGTCTCCCACTGCTAGAGCTTTCTGACAACTCTTTCTCCTTCTTATGAAAGTCAGTTATACACTGATGATAAATTGCTGTGTAAAAAACTGCCCCCAAACTTAGTAGCTGTATTAGTCAGCATTCTCCAGGGAAACAGAACCAATAGGAGATATATATATATATAGAGAGATATATATATAATAGGAAGGGTGGGTATTTATTATAGGAATTGGCTTACACGGTTATGGAGGCTGAGGCGTTCCACCACCTGCCATCTGTAAGCTGGAGAACCAGGAAAGCTGGTGGTGTAATTCAGTCGAGTCCAAAGGCCTGAGAACCAGGGATGCTGATAGTGCAAGCCTGAGTCCCCAAACATGAGAATTAGGGGACCAGTGGTATGCGTCCTGGTCTGAGTTTGAAGGCCCCAGAACCAGGAGCACTCATGTCCACAGCAGGAGAAGATGGATGTCCCAGCTCAAGCAAAGAGAGGAAGTTTGCCCTTCCTCTGCCTTTTTGATCTATTCAGGCCGTAGATGGATCAAATCACGCCCACCTGCGCTGGTGAAGGGTGATCTTTTTTTACTCAGTCTACTAATTCAAATGCTCATCTCTTCTGGAGACACCCTCACAGACAGGTGAGGTAGAAATAACGTTTTACCAGCTATCTGGTCAACCCTTAGTCCAGCCAAGTTGACACATAAAATTAACCATTGCAAGTCCACCCCTGGTCAGCTTGGCACCCATATACATCCCCTTAAACATACTTAATCTCCGAATAAAGACAATAACAAGGTCATAATTCCACCTAACATGATAGAACTATGCTTCATACAACCAAAAATGCACTGATCCCTTTCCCAGAAGAGGAGGTAAAGTCCCTGAGTGATGTTTACTCTTCTCCTGATATGCCGTAACTTAAATACTATGATGTAAAATGAACACTATGTAAATACTGACATAAAGTCAGTACATTTTATGTTACATGATAAGGGAATAAGAGAGGAAAGAAAACAAAGATATTCTCTTAATATATGTATATACACACACAAAAGTATTCATAACAAATAGCGAGGAAATACTCATGACAATTACAGTGCTCGATTTTTTTGTAACTGGTCATGCGGTCATAGTTGGTATTTATAACTGCCTTTCTTTGTTATGCATTCTGTATTCCCTTTGCCTTCAGGAAGCACCTCAGTGGAGGTAGTCCTGCCTGGATTGGATTGTTGTGGTTTTCCATTGACCTTAATCACAGAGCATGGTAATCCTAAAAAACATCCTGAGGGATCTTTGTATTCCAGATATACTAGTTGACTAAAAAAAAAAAAAAAAAAAGCACAATGCGAGAGTTGTGAGTTAAGTTTTATTTGGGGCAAAATCAGGACTAGAGCCTGGGAGACAGCATTTCAGATAGCTCTGAGAAACTGTTCCAAAGAGGTGGGGGAAAGGTCAGCGTTATGTATGATTTTGTTGAAGCGGGTACCTGCAGCCAAGCACACATGTTGGCAGAGGCTGTCTGCCAGTTGTGCGGAGCAGATGTCACCGTTAATGATTTTAGTGCTTTTCTAGATATGAGGAGATGCAAGAACTGGGCTCATAAAATCTTCTCCTGAAAATATCTAAATATCCAAAAGCCTATTCTGCCAGTTTTTCCCAGAGCACAGAGTGCCTCTTTCCTGAAAGGAGTGCAGGGTGTGTTGAAGGTCAGTGGCCGCAGCAGCTAGTGACTTAATCCTTGTAGAGGCAGACGGCAAGTGACAATTTTTAGTTGGCATACTCTTATTTCTACTGTGGCGTAGCAGTCCAATTTCCTCTTGGTAATCAGGATCAATCACCCCAGCCAACACCATAACTCCCTTATTTGCCTGTTGATTCAGAGGTATGAGGACCCCAAAGTGACCAGGTGGCAGCCTTAACTTTCCGTTCAATGGAACCATCGTGTGTCTCCTGGTGGAAGCATTTGTCGCTCTGTAAGTAAGACCTCTGGGCCATAGAGTCACAGGAAGAGGAAGCAGACGTTTTCTAGCGGCTCGCTAGGGATAATAGTGGGTGGTACCACTCTCATTTCCATCCCTTGATCCTGGACCATGAATCCTGGCTATTAGAGAAACGGTACCTTATATTGGATGCTGACTCAGAGCATATGCAGCCTTCTGGAGAACCTGGCCTCAGCCGTGTAAGCTATTGCCATCTAGCCGGTGCTATGACTCAGTCTTTAAAAGGCCATTCCACCAGTCTGTCAGGCCAGCTGCTGCAGGAGGATGGAGATCATGGCAAGCCCAGTGAATTCCATGGGCACGGGCCCACTGCCACACTTCTTTTGCTGTGAGGTGAGTTCCTGGGTAGCGAGCAAGGCTGTGTGGGAAACCGTGACAGTGGAGGAGGCGTCCTGAATGAATCAGTATGTAATCACACATCTGCCATTTCTCCTCCCAAGAAAAGTGAATAACCAGGCGCAATGCCCGAAGTTCTGCACACTGGGAGGGCTTCTCTTCACCACTGTCCTTCATGATGTCCCAGAGGTAGTGTGGCAGCTGCCCGCTTTTGGCTGGTACCTGAGGGTTGTGCAGAATCATCTATAAATCAGGCCCAAGTCTTTTCTTCCTCTGTCAACTGATCATAGGGAGCTCCTCGTGAGGCCATAGGTGCAGGCTGGGAGAGAGAAGGCAGCGTAGCAGGAGTGGGGACCATGGGCATCTGGGCTATTTCTTCATGTACTTACTTGTGCTCGGGCCCGGTCTTGTATCTACCATGTCCATTTGCTAATGGGGTGTTCTTGTGCACACCCAACTTTCTGGCTTGGTGAGTCAGAGAACCCTCAGAAATAATGTTTGACCAGCTATGTGGACGTCCCTTAGTCCATTCAGGTTGACATATAAACCATCACATAACCACAGTAGCTTGAAACAATAATTTATCATTGACGCTCGCATTTCTGTGGGTTGACAAGGCTCTGCTGGGTGGATTTTCCTTGGGATGTCTCATGGAGTTACAGCCAGATGGAGGCTTGAGTTGGAGTCACCTGAAAGCTCGACAGGGCTGGTCGACTAAGATGGTCTCTTTATGTGCATGTTTGGTGCCTCGTTTGAGATGCTGGAAGAGCTGGGAGCTGCCAGGCAATCTCCGCCTCTTCATGCAGCCTCTTTACGTGGCTAGCTTGGGCTTCCTCACAGCATGGAAGGTAGTTGGACTTCTTACAAGGTGGCTGGCTTTCCCAGAGCAAGTGTTCCAAGATGCCTGGGTAAAAATTACAAGGTTTCTTGTGACCTAGCATTGAAGGTCACGCAGCATTACTTCCATCATGTTCTACTGGTCAACAGGAAGTCACAGACCAGCCCAGATTCAAGGGGAGGGGACCACTTATGGAGAGGTGCAATTTTCTGGGCGGGGGGTGGAGGTCATCTCTGGAGACCAGTCACTACAGGGCTGAAGACAGACGTGGTGCAGAAAGCAGGTCTCTGAGCTGCGGGTCAGAAGACCTGTGTCCTAGTCCTGGCTCTGCTGGTCACCCTTGGACAAGTGTCTTGACCTTTCTGGGTCTCAGCTTCCCTAGGTGTAGAAGTGGGCTAGACATCTCGAAGGTTCCCCTGGCACTGATAGACGTGGGCTTGGCTCCCCAGAGCACAAGGTGGGCCCTGCTCTCCAGACTGGGCCTCTGTGGAGTAGGTGGGCCGGTTGCCCACCTCGAATTCCAGAGCCCATGACCCCCTGCTGAGCTCCTAGACTTGAACTGAAAACAGATGGGGCTTGATGTCCTGAGATTTGGAAAAAAATCGCCCTCCCCAGCCATCTCTAGGTGCATTATTCACGAGTCCGTTACTGTTTAATTTAATCACCAAATGTCATCCAAATGCCATTCATTTTGCCTTATCTGCAGAGATTTACCTATTTATTTCACATTTCAAATGAGTTGCTCATTATTTTGTCATTTGGGGCTTTCTTTTGTAATCATTTGTCAAATTTTCACAAGTCAAAAATGACGCTGTATTGAACATAGTAATTTCGGGCCCCCTCGAAGGGATCCCTCCCCTAAAAGGGCCTCCCTGAACTTCTCTCTGCAGGAGGCCAGCCCCAGGGACTCTCCACCTTTCTGGTGGGTAATAGAGAGAGAGATGCAAAATTCTGCTCTTCCCTAGAGTCCAAACCCTTCTTCCACAAGACTCTCAAATATGCAGCAGGTCAAGGGCAGAGGCAGGAAGTAAGAAAGCTCAGGATGGGCTCTGCAGTGAACACACCTTGGCTTGAGTTCTGGCTTTGACACTTAGTGATCGGCCTTGGACCTTAATGCCCTTGGGCAAGTGGTTTAGCGTCTCTGAGCCTCTGTTTCCTCATCTGTGAAATGAGAAGGTAATAGGTATCAGCATCAGTGGGCTTGTTATGAAGATTGAATGGGATGGGGCATGTCCACTGCCTCCCTAGCTCTGGGCCCATAGTTAGGGCTCCCTAAATTAGTTGTGAGCTCATTTTATCCTGAACTCAAAGTAGGACAGGATGACCTCAATCAGCCCTTGCCGACCAGGGGATTAAAGGTTAGAGGGCTTGAGGAATTTAATGCAACGGGCATTCTGGGGCACCTGCCAGGGTGGAGGATGACTCTGTCCCCTCAGCCTCAGCCCTGGTTGCGAGGCTCCCAATCTCAGCCTTAAACCCCAGCAGCCCTCCCAGGCTTCTTTGCCGCTGCCTGAGAACTGGTTGCTGAGCCAGCAACCCTGGAGGGGCCATTGATCTGAGAGATGGACGGCACCTCGGCCTGGAACCGAAGCCCACATCTGTATTACAAAGCATCATTGTGTCTGCAGGCAGCTTTATGGGCTGTGCAGCAGAGCCAGAAAGGCTCTGAGCCAGGCTGCCTTCAGAGTCGCTGGGGAGCCCTCACCCCAAGATTCTGATTCCTAAGCCCGGGGTGAGTCCCAGGGGACTCAGAACAACTGTCTTCTGTGTGTCCCTCTGCAACCCAGAAGCTTCCTAGGCCTCTTGGATTCTTAAAAAAAAAAAAAAAATATATATATATATATATATATATATATATATATATATATTTGCTTTTCTAATTACAAGATCAATAGCTGTACAATGAAGAAGACTGGGAAGACACAGAAAAATCCACTTGAGGGAAAATGGCAATCCTACTCCCTAGAAAGCACTAATATTTTTGGTGATTTACTCTCAGTCTCTGGTTTGTATGTATATTCTATGTCATGCATTGTTTCACATTGTACTCTTTCAGCCTGCCTTTTCAGTTAAGGGCTTAATGCCCATAAATGTTCCTCCTCCCTAGGAGTTTTAGTGTCTGTCCTGGTCCTGCGTCCCCACTCTGGGACTGGCTCAATATATTCTTCCTCTCTCTGGCAGATTTGACTTCCCTCTCTTGGACCCCAATTTTCAGCCAGCATCCTCAGATTCCTCATCCTAAAATACATTCCCTGGACTCTCTCTTCCCCTCAAGCCATTTTTCTATGTTTCCTTTTTAATTTACTGTGAATTTTCTGAAAAATCTACCTTCTCTCTCCACTCCTCTTCATCTCCCCTTAGGGTCTTCACTTCCGACCCCCAAACTCAGGTTCTTGCCCCTCCCCGTCCCCTGAGATGCCCTAGGGCAGTGCCATCGTTCAATAGAAATAGAATGCCAGGGACTTCCCTGGTGGCGCAGTGGTTAAGAATCTGCCTGCCAATGCAGGGGATGTGGGTTTGAGCCCTGGTCCTGGAAGATCCCACGTGCTGCGGAGCAGTTAAGCCCGTGCGCCACAACTACTGAGCCTGTGCTCTGGAGCCCGCAAGCCACAACTACTGAGCCCGTGTGCCACAACTACTGAAGCCTGTGCGCCTAGAGCCTGTGCTCTGCAGCAAGAGAAGCCACCGCAATGAGAAGCCCGCGCACCGCAATGAAGAGTAGCCCCCGCTCGCCACAACTAGAGAAAGCCCACGCAACAAAGACCCAATGCAGCCAAAAATAATAAATAAATAAATAAATTTATTAAAAAGAGAAAAAAAAAGAAATAGAACGCCAGCCATATATGGAATTTAGCGTTTTTCTAGCAGCCGCATTCAAAGAGTAAAAAGAGACAGGTAATATTAGCTTTAATAATATATTTCACCTAACTCAGTATATCCAAACTATTATCATTTCAGCCTGTAATCAATATAAAAGTTACTAATGCGATATTTCACATTCTTTTTAATTTTTTTGGTAGCAACTCTTTGAAGTCTGGTGTGTATTTTATACTTATAGCGCATTTCGATTCGGACTAATTGTTTCAAGTGCTCAGTAGCCATGTGCGGCCAGGGACTACAGTATCGGACGACACTTACGTAGGGGACTAACCAAGGACCAATGGTAAAACCCAAACATCTCTTTTCAAGGAGTCAATTTCTATAGTTTTTTGTTGTGTCCAGCATAGCTTTCCATGCTGCTCCTTGTTTCACCTTCACATGTTATATCTTTATTTCTGAAGCTTCTTTTATGATATCAGTAGTACATGATAATTTCTGAATATCAGAAAAATCCAGATACAGTGACCTAGATCTTTGTGACTTTCTCTCCCCCGAGGCCCTTGTAGACACCCCAACCTGGTCAGGCGGAAAGATCACCTTGCGTTAGGATTGATTATGGCAGGAGCACAAAGGATGGAATAGTCACTGTTGAGACTTTTTGAGAACCTAAGGGAAAGTTCCAAGGGAATTTGGGTTTGGAGTTCATGCCATAAAAGTAGACAGGGCAGAGGAGAAGGTAGAAGCCGACCCCAGCTCCCCTTTGCTAGGAGTAATGAGACAAGGACACTCAGGCTAGTTTCAGAGCAGAGGAAGGACATTTCACAGGGTCTTCGATGGTCTATAGAATCATTGGGGGCTGGAGGCCCAGACTCCAGTTTGAGCTTTCAGGATTGATTCCTGCAGCCGTGCAGCATAACTGGGCCACCAAAGGGGAGGCTGTCACTTCTATGGTCAGGGTGCCTCTTGTGGAGTAGGGGGGCTGCAGTTCCAAATCCAAACCATTGCCACCATGGCCAGCATCACCACCGCCCTGACCCAGCTGCTGAATCAGAATGCAGCCGCCACCATCCACACCCACAGCACTGGGGCCCTGAGCCCTGCCAGGTCACTGGATTCCAGGCCACTGGAACTGCCCAGATATGGGGCTATAGCCACCAGACTGAAATGGCCAAAGCAGCCAAGCCCCAAGGAGGTCAGTGTTTAGAAAAGAAATTTACCTTTAAGAATTGAAAGGGAATCAGACTTCAGAAGTCTGGTTTGCCACATAAAACACAGACATGGTATGTGTTCTGACTGCTATAGCAAAATATAATACCATAGACTGAGTAGCTTAAACAACAGGCATTTATTTCTCACAGTTGTGGAGGCTGAGACATCTAATATCAAGGTTCTGGCTGATTTGGTTCTTGATGAGGGCTCTTTTTCTGGCTGGCAGACGTCTGCCTTCTCACTGTATCCTCACGTGGCAGAGAGCTATCTGGTGTCTCTTCTAATAAGGGCACTAATCCCAACATACAGGCCCCACCGTTATGACCTCATTTAAGCCTAATCACCTTCCAAAGGCCCCATCTGCAAATGCCATCACTTTGGTTGGGGGAGGGTGGTGGGGGGTGGCGGCGGCGGCGGCAGGAGCAGCATGAGGTTTAGGGCTTCAACACATGAATTTTGGGACATACAAGTCAGTAGATAGGAGTATTTTTAAAATTGCAAGGTCACTGAAGTTTCTGAGCTGCAAGGGGGTCTGGTAAATATAGTGAGGTCTTTTGGGGGCCGTTCCAACCTCTGCAATAGGGAAGGTACATTAGAAGGGGTTATAGGATGCTGGCACCATCTGCGTGGGAATCACCTGCAGGCAGCATTCAGGACCATGTGGAAGCTCATCCCCCAGCACAGACACTCTCCCCATTCATCACCAAGAGGAACCTCTATTGACACTGTGGTGCAGTTCTTATAGACTTTCAATAAATATCTATTAACAACCAGAACAAAGAATGGAGATCATACTTAACACATGGTTCCATGATTTGTTTTCCCATTTGCTGTATTGTCGAATCATTTCTCATGTCAATAAACATTCACACCGTCAGTATAAACAGCTCCTTGATATTTTGAAGTCTGGATAAAACCATAATTTATTGAACTAAATGTCTATTGTTGGAATTTTTTAGAATATATGTAGATTCAGCCTAATGTTCCCCTATTAGAAACAAAATTATGAAGGACATTTCAGAAGCGAAATCTAACGATAAATGACTGAGGGCAAAATTGCTTCGAAAAGGTGTATGTGTTTTAAAGACTGGATACGCATTATTAAATTGCCCTCCTGAAAAATTATGTCAAATTACACCCATGAGTCATGGCAGACGGCGCTTGTTTCCTCACATCTTCAAACACGCTGTGTGTTATCATGAAACTTTCTTCTGATTTGATAGTGAAAATCTTCCCACCCCACCCCCACCTTTTTGAGGTCCTTTTCCTGATTTTACAGGTGATCCTGTCTGCGTCCCTTCCATTTCTCATTGACTCCTTCTCAACCTCTGTGCAGGTTCCCTCTTCCCCACTTGCCCTGCAAATGTCTGTGCTCCCAGCTGTCTGTCAAACCACTTCCTTTCCTTCCCCAACATTCCCTTGTAAATTTGAATGAAACCAACCTCTACAATCTCTCTGGCTGACGCCCACTCAAAAAGCCCCCAGCATGTGTCTCTCCCCTCCTTGGCCCCAAATAAATATGTGATAGATAAATGAATGAGAAATAACACTCCTAGCGAAGACTTGAAACCAGAAATGCCATCCTCAGAACTTGCTGGAATCTTAACGACCTTTAGGTGAAATTGTTCACTCTCAGTACAGTCAAGAGTTCACCAGTGAGAACAAAACAGAGAGCCGTATCTTAAAGAATCAGCTTTAAAGTGCCTTTCTGCAGCTTCCCAGGAGCATGAGACAGATTGGGAACAGAACTAGGCGGTAATTCTCAGGAACCGAATCCCCCGAAAGACGGAGGGGAAGTTGACTACAGATCTCGTTATAAAGATCTTCTGCGATACAGTACTTTCTGGGGTGGGCTTTGGTTCACTCTAAAACAGGTTCTGTTTCCACCCCCGACGTCCAGTGTCTGGCCAACTTCTATCTGCTTCTATAAGTCTTTGGAAAATAAAACCAAACAGCAACCAAAAAGCCCTCTCTCGTCTCTGTGGGCGATCCCCAATAGTCTTGAGCTTTAGACGGGATGTTAACTTGATATTCTGCTGGGATCTCAGACTCGAGGTGCTGTCATATTATTGCCCAATCTTCTCACTATTTTAATCACTGGCATCTATTGAGCACTGTCTTAAGCTGAGTTACCCCAGAGGCAAGCCCAGGGACGGAGACGTGCGTGCAGTAGTTTATTTGGGAGGTGATCCTAGGAAACGCTGGCTGGGAGAAGTGAGGTTGGAGGAGGTGGGGGAAGGAAGGCGATACCGGGTGTGTTAACGAGCAGGTGACCGCTGTGAGCGACTGGACTTACCGGGGAGACCTCTGGGAGCCTTTGCAGAGCAGACCTCAAAGCTGCCTCAGGTGAGGGGCAAGGAAACCAGGTATTTACCCACCAATTCCTGTCCGTCATCCCTGTGGGAGAGCTGTGAGACCTCCTGCAGCAAGTGAAGCCTTCGGGAAAGGACCTGCAGGGACCATAGGATTTTGCAGGAGGGGTGAGTACC
Organism: Eschrichtius robustus; assembly: GCF_028021215.1. NCBI lineage: Eukaryota > Metazoa > Chordata > Mammalia > Artiodactyla > Eschrichtiidae > Eschrichtius > Eschrichtius robustus. Next base: position 9,138,011 of record NC_090826.1, on the reverse strand, counting down.
AGGGGGCCTCACAGCATCACCATGAGAGCATCTTACGTGCCGGGCATCATGCTATTAGATATTTATTTATTTATTTATTTATTTAACATCTTTATTGGAGTATAATTGCTTTACAATGGTGTGTTAGTTTCTGCTGTATAACAAAGTGAATCAGTTATACATATACATATGTCCCCATACCTCTTCCCTCTTGTGTCTCCCTCCCTCCCACCTTCCCTATCCCACCCCTCTAGGTGGTCACAAAGCACTGAGCTGATCTTCCTGTGCTATGCAGCTGCTTCCCACTAGCTATCTATTTTACCTTTGGTAGTGTATATATGTCCATGCCACTCTCTCACTTTGTCCCAGCTTTCCCTTCCCCCTCCCCATATCCTCAAGTCCATTCTCTAGTAGGTCTGTGTCTTTATTCCCGTCTTGCCCCTAGGTTCTTCAGAACTTTTTTTTTTTATTCCATATATGTGTGTTAGCACATGGTATTTGTTTTTCTCTTTCTGACTTACTTCACTCTGCACGACAGACTCTAGGTCCATCCACCTCCTTACAAATAACTCAATTTCGTTTCTTTTTATGGCTGAGTAATATTCCATTGTATATATGTGCCACATCTTCTTTATCCATTCATCTGTTGATGGACACTTAGGTTGCTTCCATATACCCTGAGAAAACCATAATTCAAAAAGAGTCATGTACCAAAATGTTCACTGCAGCTCTATTTACAATAGCCAGGACATGGATGCTATTTGATTTGCACACGCCATCTCATTTAGTCCCCTCCAGCAGCCCAGGAAGTAGAGACTCTATGCAGCCCCATTTAGAGATGGGGAAACTGAAGCTTGCAGAAATTGATGCCGAAATCCCAGCTTCTCTGTACACCAGTGCCAAATCGAATCTCAGAGACAGAGTTTTGGGTGAAGTAGAAAAGGAGAGCGTTATTACTTTGCCAGGCAAAGGGGGACACAGTGAGCTCCTGCCTCAAAAAACTATGTGTCCCAACCCAGGAGGATTTGATAAGGAGTTTTATAACGACACTTCCCAAGGGTGGGTTTGCTGACAAGATTAGGGTGTGTGTAGGGTCTCAGGTGGTTGGGTCTCCTAATCTTGATGAGCTTCTCTGGTCCCTTTAATCTCGCCTCAGGTGACCTCTTGGCTACTCCTCCCCTGATTGGCAACAGCTTGAATCTGCCCTTTGGAACTCAGGGAAGGTCAAGGAGGCTGGAGTCTTGCCTACAAGAAATGCGGGACAAAAAAAGAGGCCTCCGTGCCCAGGAGCCCCACAGGGCCCCGCTCAGTTTCATTGTCAAAGGATGGGCCACACACACCCAGGAGGCGAGGGGGCTGGGCTTCGGACCGCAGAGCCTGTGTGGCCCACGCAGTACCGCCAGCCTCACATCACACGGCCGTGTTCCCTGTGTTCCCTTGTGCCAGCCGCTCCTCCCAGGGTGGCACCTGGTGAGGAAATGGGAGGCGGATAGAATTCAGGGGCTCATTTACCTCCCAAGCTGTGTGTTTCCTTCAATTCCAGGGTTCTTGCAATTTTCTGAGCTGTCGGTTCCCCACTTGGCAGGATTTTAGACTCTGAGGTGGGAGTTGTGCTTGCGAAGCCCTGCGGAAGGCAAATGAACAGGAGCCCCGCCTGGTGATCACATTAGCCTGATTTTGATTAAAGAAAGTAGGCATGCATGTGTGATATGCTATAATGTCATTTTTTCCCTTGGAAAACAACCATTTTCTTGTGCTTTGAATGATCTGTTCTAGAGAAGGTCCCTCCTCTGTCTACAGCGTTCAAAACCCTTGGTTAAGCACATGGGAAGAAACGTATTTTAATTCTGATTTCTTTCTCCTCTTTACTCTGTTATTCCCTTTAATAGAATAATAATTGTAGTAGTAGTAATAGCAATAGCAGCTATCATTGACAGAGGACTTACTGCATATGCAAAATGATATATTGGGTTGGCCAAAAAGTGCCTCTGGTTTTTAAGTAAAAATAAAAGACACATTTTTCATTTTCACCAAGAACTTTATAGAATAACGTATTCACCCTTTTGTTCCATTACCTTCTGCCATTTTTCAGGCAACTTCATAATTCCATTTTCCCAAAACTTTTTGTCTTTTTGAGCAAAGAACTGTTCCAGGTGCCTTTTACAGTCTTCCAGGGAATTGAAATTTTTTTCCATTAAGAAAATTTTGTAAAGACCGAAATAAATGGAAATCCAAAGGTGCAATGTCTGGTGAATATGGCAGATAAATCAGAACTTCCCAGCCAAGCTGTAACAGTTTTTGCCTGGTCATCAAAGAAACATGCGGCCTTGTGTTATCCTGATGGAAGATGATGTGTTTTCTGTTGACTAATTCTGGACACTTTTTATCGAGTGCTGCTTTCAGTTGGTGTAATTGGGAGCAGTACTTGTTGGAATTAATCGTTTGGTTTTCCAGAAGGAGCTCATAACAGAGGACTCCCTTCCAATCCCATCACGTATACAACATCACCTTCTTTGGATGAAGACTGGCCTTTGGTGTGGTTGGTGGTGGTTCATTTTGCTTGCCTCACGATCTCTTCCATTCCACATTACTGTACAATATCCACTTTTCATCGCCCATCACAATTTGTTTTATTTTTATTTTTTAAAATTAATTAATTAATTTATTTTTGGCTGCGTTGGATCTTCGTTGCTGCGCAGGGGCTTCCTCTAGTTGTGGCGAGCGGGGGCTATCTTTGTCGCTGTGTGCGGGCTTCTCATTACGGTAGCTTCTCTTCTTGTGGAGTGCGGGCTCTAGGTGCGTGGCTTCAGTAGCTGCGGCATGTGGGCTTAGTTGGTCCGCGGCATGTGGGATCTTCCCGGACCAGGGCTCGAACCTGTGTCCCCTGCATTGGCAGGCGGATTCTTAACCACTGTGCCACCAAGGAAGTCCCACAATTTGTTTTAAAAATGGAACGTTTTCATTAAGTTTAAGTAGAGAATCACAAGCAGAAATACGGTCAAGACGGTTCTTTTTGTTTAATTTATGTGGAACCCAAATATCAAAGCAATTAACATAACCAACCTGGTGCAAATGATTTTCAACACTTGGTTTGGATATGTTGAGTATGTCGGCTATCTCCCGCGTGGTATGACGTTGCTTGTTCTCAATTAACGTCTCGATTCGATCGCTATCAGCGTCAACTGGTCTACCCGACAGTGGTGCATCATCCAGCGAGAAATCTCCAGCACGAAACTTCGCAAACCACCTTTGACACGTTCAATCAGTCACAGCACCTTCTCCATACACTGCACAAATCTTTTTTTTTTTTTTTTTTTTTTTGCATTTAGGCTGCTTTTTAACCTTTCTTGAAATAATAAAGTATAATATGCCAAAAATGTTGCTTTTTTCCCCTTCCATCTTCAATATTAATATGGCTACCCCAAAATTCACCAATTTTGTTAAGTCTTTTTTTAAAATGCACGCTGATATGACAGCTGTCACATACAATCTAACAAAATTGTTTCCAATGAAGTTAAAGATAACTAAGTGCTACTAGAGCCATCTTACGGAAAAAAACAAACAAACCTTTTGGCCAACCCAATATATATGTGCTAAACTATATATATATATATATATAGTATAAATATATATTTAGGTATACTATTATATGACTATTATATAGATATATTATTTAATCTCCACAGTAACCTTGTAGGGTAAGTGTATCTCCGTTTTGCAAAGGCTGAAGCTGAGACTCAGAGAGGTTAAGTAACTTGCTCGAGTTCACTCAGCCATGAAGAGGTGGAGCTGAACTTGACTCCGTCTGGTGCCAGAGCCCCGGCCTCCACCCTCTGCCCAGTCTGCCTCCCTCTCCCCCGACTCCAGCATCCACCTCGTCCTGAGTGTGCCGCCTCTGTGTTTTTCAGGTTCCAGTTATTCTGTCCCATTTTCCAGATGGGACCTAAGTGAAAGCTTCTGCTTCGGCTCATCTGGCACCTCGGCAGCAAGGCTGGGAACTTGGGGAGCGGCCGTGGAACCCAATCCCCTGCTCTGTGTCCCTGGAACCACTGCCTGCAGCCTCTGCCCAGGGCCTCTCATCACAAATAAATATGTCAGAGCACGATTTGTGGAGGGTGTCAAGACTGTGGGTAATTTTTTTTCACCTTCTGTTTCGATTTCCATTATTCTCGCTGTAGTGTAGGTTCGAGGAAAAGTAAGTAACAAGGCATTTATCTTCTCTTCCTCTGTTCTCTCCCTGGGCTGTATCTCTTCCATCCTTTCTCCGCCTATGGCTTGTCTTGCACATGAATGACCTTTCCCTGGCCCCAGCAGTGGCACGGAGCATGTCCCCACCCCCTCAACATGGCTGCGTTCGGGGACTGCGGTTCCCTCTCCCCTAGTTGACAGGTGCTCCAAGAAAATCTAAATGAAAACGGTTAGGAAAAGATGTTCTAAACTGCTAACCAGCCATGAAATAAAAGGAAGGGAGACCCAGATCCCATGTCCACTTACTGAGCTCCCGCCATGGGCAGACTCATGCGGGCACATTCCTGACATCGTCCAGGGACTGAGCTGCGCACAGCTTCTCTCGCTCCAAGCTCTGCTGGGTCATTCAGTCAATCAACAAACATCCACTGAGCACCCGCTACGCTGCAGGCACGGTTTTAGGCACTGGCGATACAGCAAGCAAGTCTTCCTGCCTTCATGGAGCTTAGACTCCAGTGCAGAAAAAAGAAAATAGAACAAGATAAATAAGTGGGAAATAATTATGGTTTGTGAAGTAGTGACAAAGTAAAGCAAGAGGTGGGGCTTCTTGGGGCGATGCAAGTTTAAACAGAGTGGTCAGGGAAAGCCCCTCTGAGGAGGTGGGCTCTGAGCCAGGACCTGAAGCAGGGGTAGGGGTAAGCCATGTGGGTCTGTGGGGGTAGAGCATTCCAGGTAGGAGAGATGGATGAGGCAGTGTGTTTGAGGAACATCAGGAATCCAGTATGGCTGGAGCAGGGGGAATGAGGGCAGGAGCGAGGTCAGGTGAGAGTGAGTGGGCGCCAGAGCATGCAGGAACTTGGGGCCACCATAAGGACTTTGACCTTGACCTGAGTGAGATGGGAGCCATCGGAAGGTTTTAACAGAGCAGGGGCGTGATCTGACTTAGATTTAACAGGATCCCTCTGGCTTGCTCTTTCTGGAGAGGAGTGTGCAGGGGCTGGAAGAACGGAGGCTGGAGAGCAGTGGGGAGGCCCAGCCACACTCCAGGCTTGGGCCGGCGTGGGAGGTGGTGATGGGGGTGTCAGATTCTGGATACATTTTGAGGCTGGGGCTGATGGGACTTGCTGATGGGTTGGTTGAGGGAAGAGAGAGAAAGATCAGGGATGACACTGTGGTTTTTAGCCTGAGCATCTGGAAGGATGGAGTTGGTGTGGACTGAGATGGGGCAGGTGCGGGAGCTGCAGATTTGGGGAGGAGAAGGGCCCACTCAGGTAAAGAAGGAAAAGCTTCTGGTGGGCGATGAGACGGCCTGGGCCTGAACCTCCATCCTGCTACTTTCCTAACTGTGTTTAACTCTCCGAGCATAGCTCCTCACCAGATCAAAAGGGCACTAGTCTCTTCCACCTGGGTTGTCATGAGAACAATAATAACAACTAACATCTGTCACGGGCCTACTGTGTGCCAGACACGCTTTATGCACCTTTAACTCACCTACTCTTCACAACAACCTTATGGGGAAGTATAAATTTCATCCCTACTTTACCAATGAGGAAATGGAGACACAGAGAGGTTAAGGAGCTTGCCCAAGGTCACACAGGAAGTGAGTGTCAGAGGTTCGGCTCAAATCCAGGCAGTCTGGCTCCAGAAACTGCCCTCTTTCCTGCCATCTCTCCCTGCCTCTGGCATCAATTAAGACAAGGGACGAAGAGCACCCGGCACCCAGTGGAAGCCTTTCCTCTCTGTTCTTGTCCCTTCTGATGCCCTCAACCCTCTTTCCACACATTCCTGCATCTCAGATGGAACTAGGATGGGTGGGGAGTGCGGGGGCAGGAAGAGAAGGAATGGGAGGGGGGACTGGAGGTGTGTCAGCAGGAGCGTGTGTGTGTGTGTGTGTGTGTGTGTGTGTGTGTATGTGGTTGCCTGTCACTGCCAATGGATGGCTGTGTCACGCAGGGCTCCCCTGCAGGCGTGTTTATGCCACAGCATGCTGCATTTGTCCTGTTTGAGAAGGAAGTCAGACTGTTGATGACTCAGCCACAAAGGGTCTCAGATCTACTGTGAGGCAGCAGGTGTGTGGGTGAGTGTGCCTGGATCTGTGTGTATGTGGGAGGGTGTATTTCTGTGTGCTTGTCTGTCAGTGTGTGCCTTTGCGTGTGTGTATGTGTTTGAGCACACACAGGAGGGGGCAGAGGGGGCCTGGAGCAGATTTGAATATTGGATTCCCCTCTCTATTGCCCCAGAGGTTACTGTTTTCCAGAGAAAAAGCACCGTCTGACCATTCCATTACTTTGCTTTTCCCCCCTCTGCTTTAGAGCCAGAACACAAGAATTGATGCCGCTGCTGCCGCTTCTGATGGCCCTGCTGTCGATGGTGGTGGCGGCCGCCATTTATGCAGCGATTCCTCCGCGCCGGCGCTGTGCTGAGCGCTGTGCGTGTATCACCTCGTTCGTGTCTCCCAGCAGGTCCTGACGTTATGGCCATTGTTACAGACAGGAGGTTATAGACAATGAAGCTACTTGCCCCAGGTCGCCCACAGGTGAGGGAGATGCCAGGGTCTGGCTGACCGCAGGTCCCGCCGGCTTACAGTGGGATCTCAGCGGGCTCTGTGGTCTCTGCTGGAGAAGCACCTACATGCACCTCTCAGAGGGTCAGACCGGGAGGTGAGCAGATGCGTCAGTGACTGGGATTCTCCTTCCCTTCTGGCTCTGAGGCAGGGGGTGCGCAGGCCACCAGGCTTAGAGCAAATGGCACCGAAAGCGGGGCCTCCGGACCAGCAGCGCCAGCATCCCTCGTTAGAAATGCGAATTCTCACGTGGAGTGGGATCCTCTGAGGTCTAGAGAGCCCTCTGATGCAGAAAGATCCAGCAGCTGAGATGGATATTTCCGCCCAGGGTCACATGGTTGATAGCTGGGGGAGCCCCAGCTCCACCCAGGTCTGCTGAGGCTGTGTCCCGACCCTCCCTTAGGCCGTCTCCAACATCATTAGCAGTCAACGTCTCCCAAGCGCTCCTCCCCACCCCCCAACACCACCTTCTCCTCCACCTGCAGTGCTAGGAGTCCCTGGGTAGGGGTGAGATCTCCCATTCTTATGCAGGTCCGAACGTGACTGGTGAATATGAGCCCTAGGACTCTTGACCTTGAAAGCCACAGGATGGGAGAAGATATCTATAATACATATATCTGACTGAGAACTTAATCCAGAACATACGAAAACACCTACAAATCAGTATGAAGAGAGAGGCTATCACAAGTGGCTAATGAAAATATGACAAGGTGCTCCACTTCATGAATTATCAAGGAAATGCAATTAAAACCATGAGAAGATCCTACAATACCCCAACCACAATGACTAACATGAAAAAAAAAGACAATACCAAGTGCTGACAAGGATGTGGAGCAACAGGAACTCTCATACACTGCTGGTAGGAGTGCAGATTGGTAGAACTACTTAGGGAAATCGGCAGACTCTCCTGAAACCGAAATTATGTGACTCGGCAATTCTACTTTGAGGTGCCAGGCCACCCCTATCATGTGCAGGACACTGGGGAAATATTTTTTTGCCGGACTCTTTGTTTATATAAACAATTAGGGGATATATGTATACACATAGCTGATTCACTTCGTTGTGCAGCAGAAACTAACACAACGTTGTAAAGTAACTACACCCCAATTAAAAAAAAAAAAAAATATATATATATATAAAATGAAACTCATGAGCTCACATGAGGCATGGTGATTTATTGATGAAGATTTAGAATAATGGAGAGAAAAGAGTTACTTGTTTACTGCATGGTCAGTTTCTTTGTAGTGTCTGGTGAAGTTTCTTTGTAGTGTCCAGGCACCATCTCTTCCGTTTAGATCCAGAAACCTTCTCTTCAAGTTCTTGACCTTCAATTGTGCCATTCCTGGCTAATTTCATTTCTCCACCAGGAGGAAAATGTAGCAGTGCTGTTGTGATTCACAGCGCTATGGCTCTCTGGAAGCTGTTATTATTGAAACAGTATACACCTTCCCATCCCCGCAGTTCCCTGATGCCGTTTACCTGGCGCTGCTGGTAGCGTCACTCATGGTGCTGCACCACCTATCGTGCTACCTCTGAACCCTGACTTCTGATGACTCTCTCAGAGGTCGTTACTGAGCTTCGGTCACGATGGCCACAAACGCAAGCCTTACCCAGTGTGCGAGTGAGAATGCATTTGGGGGGAATGTTAAGCCTACTGTTTGGACCTTGAGAGCACACGTATGGAACAGCACACTTTTCAAACCTGTCTTCTCTTGAATTTGGGGGCCATGATCACTGCACTCCTGGAATGCAATCTTTTTCAGTGTTGACGGGACCCCTGCCTTCCACACCACCACCGGCAGGGAGAAAGTCAGGGACCCGGGGGCCAAGAAAGAGGAGAGGTCCCCAGTGTCACCACCTTGATCGACAAGGAGAGGACACCAGCAAGAGGGGGCCATTGGCCTCATGGAGCAATGGTCTCAGAAGCCCTGGGAGAAGATGAGCACAGCCACCCCCAGAGGACTGCCTGACACATGGAGTCCTTTGAAGGGGGATGGAGGACCAAACTGGGTGCCAGGGGCTGGAGGGACACAGGGTCAAGGACACTTGCTGCCAGCCCTGCCACCCTTGGTGCTGCAGACCAGAAGAAGCACTGCAGCCAGGGGCTGGATGGGCAAAAGCTAACGCACAGCTCAAGCCCACGGGCGGGCAGTGGACTGATGGTAGCCTAGAGCTCTGAGCTCGTTCTGTGTCAGGGTGAGTGAGTCATCCTGAATCAGCACGTCAGCATCATTCTAGCGGCACAATCTTGCACAGTCTCACAAAGGAAAAATCACTCTGCCCAGCAGGAGTGGACTGCGGGCTGGGCCACCCTCCTAGAGCCGGGGCCTCGCTGTGGAGCCCCAGGACAACCCATAGGTGTGAGCTCCAGAGCCGCCTGGGGCATCCACTTGACACCATGTGCAGGGCAGGAGGCCAGAGAGAACATCAAAGGAGAAACAGAGACCCAGACCCACGCGGATCTTGGTCTGGGTTCTCGGGGTGCCCTGTCCAGAAAGCACTGCCTGCCCTGGCCATCCCAGCCACCATGGGGGTGCTAAGGAATTTCAAGGAAAGTTCTCCAAAGTGTGGGGCTTTCCAAGGCACAGGACCCTTCCTGGGTCTGAGGGTAGTGCTGCCAGGTCTCCCTTTGGGGGGGCTTGTGATGAGAAAGGAGCATGAGGGGGACCTCTGGGGTGCTGCTGGTCTTCTGTTTCTCTGGGTCTGTCACTAAGAAAATTCATTGAGCTGAACACTTAAGACAGGCACGTTTCCATACGTATTTTAAACTTAAAGAAAAAGTTTATCAAAGGAAAAAAAAAAAAAGAATCTCAGCCAGCCCTCAGCCCATCCTGAGCTCACCCTGGATAGGCTCTGATTCCTCAGACCCCTCCCCATCTCAGAGCCCCCAGATACAGTGTTAGAGATAGCCGGGCACCAGGGCTGGGGTTGGGGTGCCGAACTCACTCTGGGTGGCGGGAAGCTGGGGCCCAGGGTGAACTGCATAGAGGTTAGGAGGTCCAAGGAGGGAAAAATCCAGACGTGACTGGGCCTGCGAAGTTGACTCTCTCCTATAAGAAAGTGTTTAGGTACAATCTGTTTACCTATTAAATGCCTCATTTGGGGAGGACTTTTTTTTTTTTTAAAACAACCCACTTTTGAGGGGGAGTGGAAGAAGAGAACTTCCTTTCTAAGGGGAGGATGGTGGGAAGGACGAAGAAGGAAAAATTAAGGGCCTTGTGCCCCTGCTTTCTGACTCTGACCCCACGGGCAGAGGTGTGAGTTAGGAAGATTGCCTTTTAGGGTTGTGGTTCAGGCATTGCATTAGTGTCCTGGGGCTGCAGTAACGAAGGACCACGGGCTGGGTGGCTTAAACAACAGAAATTTATTATCTCACGATTTGGAGTCTGGAAGTCCAAGATCAAGGTGTCGGCAGGGTTGGCTCTTTCTGAGGCCTCTCTCTTTGGCTTGAGATGGTCGTCTTCTCCCTGTGTCTTCAGATGTGGTAAGTGGGCATGTGGCTGAAACAGTGACAAATCACTTGTAAAGCCCAAAGACAGGCTGTCACATTTTTGCAAGGCAGTGTGGAGGAGAGGTCAGGGGCAGAGGCTCTATAGCCAGTCTCTCTCACTTCCTAGCTGTGTGACCCTGGGCAAGTTACTCAACCTCTCTGAGCCTCGGAGCCCTTCTCTGTGCTTTTCCCTCGGAGATCTGTTGTGAGCATTTCAAGGATTAATATTTGTAAAGTGCCTGGAGCATGGTAAGAACTACGTAAGTGTTAGCTATGATTCTTTCCAAAGCAGCACAAAAGAACTAAATGAAATGTTGCAAATGGAGAAAATAATTAAACCACATTATCCTACACTAATAGAACAATCGATTTGCTTTTTTAATTGTGAGACATGCCCCAAAGAACAACTAGAGCATCTCAGGTGATGGGTTCAGAGGCCCTTGTTTCCTGGACATGAAAAGCCCTAAATTGGAGGTGATAAGGGTAGGAGGGCAAGGCTGGAACTCCCTGCCTTGGCCAGAGCTGCAGAGTGTGAGGGGGTGGACGCTTAGCTCCAGGTCTTCCAGAAGAAAGCTGTTTCCTCCCTGCTCCTGCCAACCTGCAGGCGCCTAATCTTTTCAAGCTTGTAATTTCCCTTTGTCTCCACGGGAACCAAAACCACCCCGTTAACCCGCATTGCAGGCGGGCTCTTTTTAAGGATTTTTTTGGTCCTGTGTGGCCCTGGCTTCAGCTCCAGGGCAAATGTAGCCTCTGCTGAGGCCGCCTGGGTCAGGCTAAAAGGCAGTCTCAGGAGCTCACGGCGAGACCCTGTAACCACTGTTGGTGGTTCTGAAAAGCATGGTCTCTCCGAGGCATGTCCACCACCACCACTGCAGCAGTTCTCCACTGTGCCTAAAGAGGAGGCCAGGAAGAGGTCGCGCGCGCGCGCGCGCGTGCGTGCGTGTGTGTGTGTGTATTTGTATGGGAGAGAAAGCAGGAGTTTATATCCTGATAAATTCAACTAACCCTAACCGCATGAATCTAACGCTTATTGAATTTAACACTTACTGAGAACACACTATGAGTTCCTCTCCAAAACTCTAATAAGGTAGGTGCGTTTCTTTATCCCCATTCTACAAATGGGTAAACTGAGGCACAGGACAATGCAGTGAATTGCCCAGGGTTCCACACCTGGTAAAAGGCAGAACTGCGATCTGAACCTACAGAGAGTCTGGTTCTGGACCCTGTGGGCTAGACACTTACACACACTACCAGGACACTCATCTCTGGCTATTTCTCAACCTCGAGTTTCATCTCTGTCGTTGCCCAGGGGCTGATTGCTTCTGCCTGGTGCCTACAGGCCAGGGGTGGCCCATGTGTGACATTTGTGCTCTCAATCTCCTCCTTTACTTTTATTTATTTATTTATTTATTTATTTATTTATTTAAAGTATTTATTTATTTATTTATGTCTGTTTTGGGTCTTCGTTTCTGTGCGAGGGCTCTCTCTAGTTGTGGCAAGTGGGGGCCACGCTTCATCGCGGTGCGCGGGCCTCTCGCTATCGTGGCCTCTCTTGTTGCGGAGCACAGGCTCCAGACGCGCAGGCTCAGTAATTGCAGCTCACGGGCCCAGCTGCTCTGCGGCATGTGGGATCCTTCCAGACCAGGGCTTGAACCCGCGTCCCCTGCACCGGCAGGAAGACTCTCAACCACTGCGCCACCAGGGAAGCCCTATTTATTTATTTTTAATATGAATTTTATTTCATCGACAGTAATAGCTAACTTTGAGCACTTACTGTGAATCATACACTGTTCTTTTGTTTGTTTTTGAATTTTTTGGCCACACCGCGTAGCATGTGGGATCTTAGTTCTCCGAGCAGAGATCGAACCCACGCCCCCTGCAGTGGAAGCGAGGAGCGTTAACCGCTGGACCGCCAGGGAAGTCCCTCCCATCTCCTCCTTTAGACACGTATGGTAGACCCAGAAAACTCTTCATGGCAGTCCTCCCACTGGCCCCAGACACTCCTCAGCAACCTTCCCAACACCATGTTCCAGGCGGCCACCGCCAATCAGGGAGAGAAAGTCCAGCTCAATCTGATTTACACCGAAAAGGAAATGGATTAGTCCCATTAACGGTAAAGTCTAGGGCTACACCCGGCTTCCAGTGCCCAGGTCTCTCTCCACTTGCTGGCTAGCTTCTACTGTGTTGGCTTCAAAGGGGTTTCCCTTCATGGTGGCAGCAGGCAGCCAAGAGCTTCAGTCTCACATCCTCCGAGGCCCAGGTCCAGCAGCTGCCACTCAAATCCATGGACCACAGTGGCCAAGGGGATGGAATAAACTCATTGGCCAGCCTGGGTCATGTTTTACCTGGCTCCCGTGCTGCACCTGTGGCTCCAGGGTGGGGCCTTTACGGGGCCCACGGGCTCAGAGTGCAGGCGAGAGTGATCTTCCGGGACCTCCATCCCTTTCCCCTCTGGGACATCGCACTCCGGCCTCTCTCTTTTTGGCCTCAAAGGCCCTAGGTCCTGTTTTCTCAGGGGCATCACCTCTTCAAAGGGCTGAGGCTTTCCCCCGTGTGAGGGCTTCTGCATTCTCCTCTGCAAACCCACTGCCTAGCCCAGGCAAGGAAAAATTAAACCCAGCTACGTGTGTGTGTGTTTGTGTGTGTGTGTGTGTGTGTGTGTGTGTGACACAGCTCAGCATGCTAATGCATTATCCTGTCAACCTGATACTTGAGGCAGGGAGTGAGTTGTCTCCACTCCCATCAGGAACCGAGGCCCTGACATCGCTCAGCCCTCCTTTAGACCCTCAGAATCCCAGCACAGGACACCTGAGTCCTATGCTTCGAGGCCATGATTCACTGGAACTTCCTTTCTGCTCACACTGGCTGTGCCCAGATTTGCTGTCACCCCTGCCTTTGGGCAATAACGTGATAGAAGAGGAACATGGTCAAGCAGATCACAAGGCTTCCTATGAGCCAGGCTTTGTGTTGCACTCAGAATGTGGGCTTTCTTACTGGATTTTCACAAGACACCTGAGTTCAGTGAGGGCAGATTCCTGTTACCTTGCACTCTATTAATAATTGCTGCAAGAATGAACAACTCTATGAGGTGGGTACTCTTATTATGCCATTTGACAGATGAGGAAACAGAGGCTCGGAGAGGTTTAGTAACTTGCCCAGGGTCACACAGTTCAGAGATGGGAGAAACGAAGCAAACACAGGCAGCCTCTGCTCTTAAGTACTAGCCAAGTCTGCTGCTTAGCTGGGAAGAGGCCCAGGATGAGATGGGGCTGATCCCTGGGGCCCCTGCCCCAGCTCCTATGGATGTGGGGAGGGGAGGTGGGCATAGCCTGCTGAGGCCAGGATCCTGGGCTGGGTCTCGTTCAGTCCACGTCTGGCTGCGTGCCTGAGCTGCCTGTGGAGCCACACCTGCTTCCCGTGGCCATCCTTCAGACACACTGTGTTCTGGGTCATGGGTGCCTGTGATTGAGCCTGAAGCACCAAGTGTACTTACCAACTGGTCCTGTTCTACCTTGCAGGTCATTACCACAAAACAAGCCAAAATGTTCTCCCTTTTCCTTTCACCAGGGCAGGACACGCAGCTCCTTCACTCAGGGTGGATGTTCAGGAGAGAGTACAAAACACTCCTTTAAGGAGGCAGAAAACTAGCTGCGCTGAGGAAGTGAGTCAGCTAGGACTCTCCTTTAGAGGGAGGTCCTGCTCTGTACTGCCTCCAGGGCTTTTCACATGATGTTCTCTGCCTGGAACATTCTCTCACCCTCTCCTCCCCCACCGTCACCTAGCTGATTCCTAGCTCAGGACCTTTGGGCAGATTCAAAAAAGGAGCCCCTTCCTCAAGATATCTACTGCCATCTGAGAAGACAGTCATCCTAATTCACAAACAAATTAGAACACAAAGCATGAGCCTTATAGACTTGGGCAGTGCACAGCCTATACAGCTGTACATGGCAACCTCGGTGCCCCATATATTTGTTAAATGACTATAGTTGTAAATAAAATGGAATTCTAATGCTCAAATATGTAAGCTATGTACTTTAAATAACAAACTGAGTGCCTGCTTGGAGCTGAAGAGAGTCCAACCTTTGGAACACAGGGAAGGAAACTGGGTTGGTGATCAATAGATAACCATAAAGAGGCACCCTAGAAAGGCAAGACCCAGAAGTGGGTCAGGACTAGAGCCTATGCAAATGAGTGACTGTTTATTTAGAGACTTTTCTTCATGGTATATGGCTGCAAGGTTGGAGACAACTCATTTGGAGATTTAGTTTCAGTAGAATAACAACATTTCTTTTTAAAAATAGCTTTCGATTTTTAAAGTGTTTACCACTGAGCCGAGGCTGGGGCGAGGAATAATTGGCTTGCTGGTGTAGTGTGGGCAAGAAGGGGGACAGGAGAAGACTTGGTCTGGATTCCCTTGTGATTTGGACTCGCTAAACTCAGCCCAGCCTCTCCGGGCTTGTATCCAGGCCCTGTGGGAAGGAGATCGGGGAGCCCTGGTGCTTGGTTTCGTTGGGGGCAGTGGCAGCCAAGGATGCATATGTGGGGTGAACATGGAGAGACCAGGTAGAAGAAAGGGAGTGACGTCTCCCGAGCCTGGCTGTGATCGGGGCACTCTCTGGACCTGAGTGCAGGTGATCTCATTTCATCCACACAACAGCCCTGAGGAGCCTTGTGCTGCCGCCACTGATCAGATGAGAAAACTGAGGCTCAGAAGCAGCCTTAACAAACCTTTTCTAAGAAAAGCCAGATAGTAAATAGTTTAGGCTTTGCAGGCAACTGCTCGACTCTGTCCCTTGTACTGTGAAAACAGTCATAGATGATGTGTAAACAGATGGGCACGACTGTGTTCCAGTAAAACTTTATTTACAAGAACAAGCGTCGGGTTAGATTTGACGCATGAATGTTCAGGATGATTGACTTGCCATCTTCAGGTTTAACAGAGGAAACATTATGGTGCAAAAGAACAAGGAGATGGCACTCGGATTTGAATCCTGTCTCCCCCACTTATCACCTGACCCTGGGCAGATTTCAGAACGTCTTTGTGCCTCAGTTTCTTCATCTGCAGAATGGGGAGGATGTCCATCATACCTACCGCACAGAATGAGTGAGTATGGAACGAGCAAGGCCAGCAAGGTGTCCGGCATGCAGTTGGCACTCTCCAGCTCTCCCGGATTTGAGCCCGGGCAGTCCAACTACAAAGCCAGAGCTCTTCTTCCTGCAGATGGGTGGGGCAGCAGCCCTCCATCACTGCCCCCTCGAAGAAGCTCCTGTCCAGCTTGGAGGGACCTCCTGGTCACTGGCTCCTAAAGGAGGTAGGAGGTGGGGGAGCAAAGCAGGAGACTCACCCCCAGCCTCCAGGTCACTCTTCTCAGCCCCCTCCCCCAGGGACCTGCCCTCAATGACCTCCACCCTCAACTCCCATGCAATTCATCTTCCAAAGTGTATGTGCTTCTGTTGAACCCTCCAGCTCAACTCTGATTTCTCTTAGTGAGGATGTGGCATGGGGAGTGCGGCTGGGGTCTGTACTAAAAAGCATCCGGGTCTTGCCTCCCAGGCCAGAGTATGTTTTCCCACGCTGCCCACCCCCCTTCTCCAGGTGACCCCTTTAGTCGGGCAGGACCTTCCACTTTCTGAGAAGGAGGGACCAGGCAAGGGGCAGTCCCCACCCAGTTGCCGCTGTGTCATTGTGCCGTTGGCAGGTGGGTGTGCTCGGAGCACCTGCAAGACAAGGATTTATGGGGTGGAGTGAGGGGGAGCTGGGCTGGTGGATTAGCTGCGTGTGTGCGGCGCCATTTAGCACAGGGAGGAGAAAAAACCATCACGAATGGAATGCCGTCCTGCAGAGTCGGCTACCACACCCCCATATATTTCTGCCTAAAAGAGTTTTTATGCAGCTAGGCACTTGCTCAGCAGGGCCATTGTGTGTTTACAGATGGGAGTTTAAAGGAACGCCTACTATAAAGTCACAATTAGCCGAACCCTAATTTACGAGCATAATTTGCTTTTGCCATTAGAACAGAGCTGCCCTGGCTTTCTGGAAGCTGTGAGCATCTGGAGTGCACTAGCAGGGAGACGCTGGGCTCCCACTGGCAACGGGGCGGTGGGGGGATGGTGCGGGGGTGGGTAGGTTTCTTGGGAGCAGACAGGGTACCGAGGGTGTCCCCAACCTGGGGAGGTTACCTGGTGCAAAACTTCACACTAGTTTTCAAATCCTTATGACGACCTTGGGGATAGCTTCTGATAGTCCCTCCAATTTGCAAGTGAGGAAACTGAGGATCAGAGACATTAAGTAACTTGTATGGGATCACACAGCCCGTAAGTGATATAGCTAGGGCTTGAGTCCAGAGCTGCGGACCATAAGTGTAAAGCCTTAGTCCAGTTCTCGGCACTGTTAGGGACTCAGAAGTATGATAGACCTGGGTCCCAGTCCCAGCCTCCCCGCTCATAGCTGTGTGACCTTAGGAAAGTTACTTAACCACTCTGAACCTCATTTTCCCTATCTGTTAGATGGGGATGATTGTAGAGCCTACCTCATCAGACAAGTGATGGGTAGAAAGGGCTTAGCCACGTATTAGTTTCCTAGGGCTGCCAAAACAAATGACCACTAACTGGTGGCTTAAACAGTAGAAATGTATTGTCTTACAGTTCTGAAGTCCGGGAGTTTGGAATCGAGGTGTCGGCAGGGTTGGTTCCTTCTGGAGCCTCTGAGGGAGAATCTGTTCCGTGCTTCTGTCCTAGCTTCTGGTGGCTGCCGGCTATCCTCGTGTTCCTGGGCTTGTAGAAACGTGACCTGGATCTCTGCCTCCACCCTCACATCACCTTCACCTCCGAGTGCCCGTGCGTCTCTTCTCTCTCTTATAAGGACACGTGTCATTGGATGTAGGGCCACCCAGTCAAGCCAGGACCATGACATCTCAATCTTCTTAGTTTAGTTACATCTGCCAAGAGCCTTTTTCCAAATAAGTTCGTATTCATGGGTTCCGGGTGGACATATTTTTGGGAGGCCACCATTCAACCCCACTACAGCCCATAAAAGGGCTCAGGAATGTTGTTTCCTGTTACCATCATGAAGGGCTTGCCAAAAACCTCTATAGCGGCTGCCCCATCACCCCCACTTCTGTTCCTGAAAACTCCGATCTGAGTTCCATCTCTCGTGACTCCATCCCTGGGTCTCGGGTACCAAAGAGGGACAGATCCTCTGCCACCTTCGATTATCCCACACAGGTTCCCTCTGCTGGTGAGTATGGGGGGGATACGGGGCTGTCTCAGGTGTGAGGTGATGGGCTGGGAGGGCCTGCCCAGTGCTCAGGAAGCCCCCCCTTGATCTCAGAATGTGGCTGGAGGGGAGAGCGTGGAAATGCAAGCTTCTGCCTTGGGCTCCTGGGGTGAGAAATGGGCTTCCTGGGTGAGTGATGGGCTCAAGCCCCCAGTTCAGGGCGGGAAGCATGCGTTTGGGCCTTAAAGAGGCCGAGCCTTGGGCAGGGAAAGCTGGGACTCCATGAATCCCATGTTCCCATCCTAGGCCTGTCCTCGCCCTGGAACCAGCTAAGAAGGTGAATTGACTTCAAGTCTTCTTGTTTTAAAAATAAAGTTTGTTGTCACCATTACAAAAGCAATCATGCGCAGTACGGAAAATTGGGGAAATGTAGAAAAGAAGGAAGTCGAGAAGGAGAGCGCTCAGCCATCACCACCATCAACGTTTTTTGGGGGAGTATTTCCTTCCAGAAGTTTTTTTCCTATGCGTACTTTTCACTTCACAGGGTTGACACCGTTTATACCAGGGGGCCCCCAACCCCTGGGCCACAGACTGGTACCGGTCCGCGGCCTGTTAGGAACCAGGCCGCACAGCAGGAGGTGAGTGGCGGGCAAGTGAGCGAAGCTTCTTCTGTATTTACAGCTGCTCCCCATCGCTCGCGTTACCGCCTGAGCTCCGCCTCCTGTCAGCATTATGGTGAGT
Source organism: Eschrichtius robustus (assembly GCF_028021215.1). NCBI lineage: Eukaryota > Metazoa > Chordata > Mammalia > Artiodactyla > Eschrichtiidae > Eschrichtius > Eschrichtius robustus. The sequence goes on along the minus strand of NC_090826.1, from coordinate 9,119,834 downwards.
GGTATAATTATTTCATTATATATGACAGTGTAATAATAATAGAAATAAAGTGCACAATAGATGTAATGCGCTTGAATCGCCCCAAAGCCATTCCCCTGATCCGTGGAAAACTTGTCTTCCACAAAACCGGTCCCTGGTGCCAAAAAGGTTGGGGACTGCTGGTTTATACGATTTAGCATCTTGCTTTTTTCTCCAACTTGCCCTTACAGCATATAAGCATTTTCCCATGTAATGACAAGTTCCTTGTAAGCATCATTTTTAATGGCCAGATAATACTCCTTAGAGGGGCTATGGAGTCATTTCCCTAGCCGATCCCCTGTTTCTGGACACCTTGGTTGTTTCTGGGACACGAGTAGCCAAGGGAGCCAGCCGACTGGGCAGCAAGGGCTCTGGGGCCTCCAGGCACAAGGTCTCAGGCCAGCTGGGCGGGTTGAGGGGCGGTGCCTCCGAAAGGCGGGCTGAACTGTATTCCCCGGTCAACTGGGAGCCCAGGCACAGGGCTGGAGCCCCTGTCACCACCATCAGACCTCTTCATCTCCCAGCAGCTTTATCTTCATTTCTGACGGATCTGTGGCGGGCCGGGCCCTGACACTTCCACATGTCTCTCACTCCTGGAGCCTCTCTGTCAAGTAGCTAATGAACTGTAAACAGACACTCCGGTGCTCCAGGGGAGCCCCCGAAGGAGCTCACAGGTGCTGTGTCTGTACAGCAAAGAAGGCTTCGGGGAGGCAGATAATGCCCATCCCGCACCAGCCCCCCACGAGCCCAGGAGCCCGTGTCCCTGCCTGCACCCTCCCCTGGGGGACAGTGGAGGGGCTCCCCAGACAGCCTCGGCCCTCCCGCTCCTTTGCTCGTTGCTTTGGAAACCTCAGACGGTCCCCGCCCCACCTCTCCCCATCCCCAGCTCAGCTGTCTCCAAACCTGGTTCATGACTCACCAGGAGGGCTTATGGAAAATGCAGATTCCCAGGCTCTCCCTCCTAAAGACCGGGACTCAGTGGGTAGGGTGGGGCCCCCTTGATTAGATTATCAGGCTGCTTTGGGAACTGCTGGGTTAGGCTGGGACCACCCCCAAAGCTCTGCTCACCAGCTCTCTCCTCATCTCCTCCTGCCCTGACATCACTCCCCTCTGGGAGACCTGTGTCCTCCACGCTCTGTCTTGAAAATGACTGATCTGATCCAATTCCTTCACTTTACAACTCAGTGAGCTTAGTCCAGAGAGAGGAAGGGACTCGTCCAAGGTCACTAGAGTGGAGCTGAACTAGAACACGGCTCCCCCATCCCCTAATTCATGGCCCCGTGTCCCTGGAGGCTCACGACCTCCACTCCTATTTGCCGCTGCTCCCGCCCTAGTTGGGCTGTGTTTCAGGACGGAGATAGAGGGAGCCCCCCGCTTCTCCCCACCTCCTGCACTGTTCAGTTGACTCCCCCGTCCCCCTGTCTATCCACAGCCAAGCTAATAAAATCCTGCACTTTCCATAGACGGTTGGGTCCCGCCAAGCCCTCTGGCTGCTTTAGTTTCTTCTTGGTTCTGCAAGGAGGCAGAAAAAAGGCAAATGCCGATCACTCTGTTGGTGAAGGGAGAAAATGAATAGCAGCTCTCGTCTCTGAGGTCCTTCTCATGCTCAAAAATCCCCGATCTTGTCCTAGATCCGCCTGCAGGGATTCAAGATGGGCTCCTCCACCCCTGTGCTGATTTGCTGACGCCATCAGGTTTGTGGCAGGCACAGGACCAGGTTCCTCGGGGGAGGTGGGGACACTGGACTGGGGGCCATGAAGGAGCAAGGGGTGCCCTTCCTGGTGAGGGGTGGATGGTCCCTCTGTGGCCCGTGAGAAGGGATTGAAGGTGTGGGCTTGGCTCAGAGAGGGACCAGAGCCCATCACAGAGCGTGGGCATGTGCGGGGGTGAGGTGGGGGAGGGCTTTGGGCAAAGAGGCTGTCAGCTCAGGGTCCGTGTGTCCAGGGCCTTTGGTCCAGGGCCTTCTCAAAGCAGAGAGGCGTGACGTGGGCCCAGGGAAGGAATGGATGGCAGCTGAGCAGGCTGAGGGCCTGAAATGAAATATGAACGAGCCTTTTCATTCTAGTAACTCGGTAGCTGGCGTTGAGGGCGGTGCTGGCTGGAGGCCACAGGGTTCGTCCGATCTGATATTGGCTATTTTCAGTGACACTCTCTCCGTCACCTCTGGTCTCTCATTTCGTGAGGTTCCTGCAGGGAGGCGGGAGGATGGGGTGGGCCCTGAAGACAGCTGGTTCCCTGGAGAAGAGGCCTGCGGGTGAGTAAGTTCTGCTCGGAGATTTGACAGGGGCGTCCTGATGTCAGACCAGGGAAGGACGGGGACAGTTCCTGCCCTGTTTACCTGTATCCTGGGGCCCATCACAGTGCCTGGCATGCAGGCTCAACCAGGATTTGTCAAGTGGAAGAATGAAGTCAGCAAGTAACACGATCTAACTTAACCTATGCATTTGTATTAGTGGGCACCAGTTTAATTCAATCAGCCTGTAGTTATTGAGCACCCACTGTGTACCAGGCAAAGTTTCTGCGGTCAAAAGCTCACACCCCAGTGCTGAAGGTTCTCTGCTCACAGGGGATGTTTCAGAGGCAATTTCTTTTTTTAAAAAAATATTTATTTATTTACTTACTTACTTACTTACTTGGCTGCATCAGGTCTTAGTTGCGGCATGCGGGATCATTCGTTGCGGTGAGCGGGCTTCTCTCTAGTTGTGGCGTGCGGGCTCCAGAGTGCGCAGGCTTAGTAGTTGTGGCATGTGGGATCTTAGTTCCCCAGCCAGGGATCGAACACACATCCCCTGCATTGGAAGGCGGATTCTTAACCACTGGACCACCAGGGAAGTCCCTGGAGGCAATTTCTTAAAGCAAAGAAGCAAGTGGAGTGTGCTGGATGCTGAGGTAGCTGGGCGGGGAAGAGATCTCTAGCTGAGGAAGGGGGAAGAAAGACTTCCAAAGTGCTGCCTTGTTTGAGCCTCACCTGGATCTGGGCCAGGCAGGGCTGGCTGATGAGACCCAAGTAACTCATTCCATTTTGCACTTGGAGTTGGCGGCAAGGCCAGTGTCCCGACTGTTGAGTTGAGATGAAAAGCATCACCAGGCTGTTTCCCAGTGTTCTAGGCCTGGTGCTGCAAACGGCCTGGGCTGGGAGAAGCAAACCCTTTTTTCTTCCCACTCACCCCACCTCCAACTCTGTGATTTGCTGCAGTCCCTGGAGGATTGGGGTTGGGGTGATGTATAATAAACATCAAGTCAGTAATGCTGATGCTGCTAGAAAGAAGAGAGATACTAGCCGCTGAGGGGCCTTATCACACGAATAGGGATGTGACAGGACGAAAAGGATTCACCTGGGAGTGTCCTCAGCTTGTCCCTGCCCTGCTCGCTAAAGAGGGTTCTGTCGTCGTCGTCTACTGGGTTTCTTCTACCCCAGTTAGTCTCTGTCTCCACTCTGGGGAAGGCCCTAGTGTTATCAGACTGGCTCGTTGGCTTTTGGGGATATAGAATCATGGAGAATAGGGAGGAGTAGCTAGAAAATCTGCAGCTCAGGAGTTGGGGGCAGGGATGGGGGGATGTGGGAGGAAGGAGGCACAAGGGGAATCAAAGGCACTAGGGATGTAGGGGAACATTTCCTGTAACATTTCCTGTGAGGAAACAGGGAACTTTTTCTGACATATGTCCACTTCAAAAGGCCTGAGATATGCAATTGAAGAATTTTAAATAATTTAAAACAATTTTTGGTGGCTGGACTGTGTATCTTCATCATGGTGACACTAACCATTTGGATGAGAGCTTGAGTAGGGTACACGTCAGAAGGACAAAGAAAACATAATACCTAACATGTACCGAAGGTTATTATGTGCTATGTATGAATAAAAATTATCAAGTGCTGAATTTCATTTAATAACACTATTCTGTCTTTTCCTCTTTCATATTCAAAGTTTTGACTTCCTCAAGCCTGCTTTTTTTTTTTTCCCTCCGTGCTGACTAATAGAATTCCAATATTGGGTCTTGAAACTGTATGTCTTATAACTACTGGTGAAAGAAACCTCAGCAAGGTAAGATGTAAAAAAAAAACCCCACAAAAACCTTTCCACTTTCCCTGCAGCTATAGGAAAGCAGACTCTAGTCTGCATCAAAAGCCCATCCTTGCAAATGTTATTTTTAACCAAAGAGTTTTATGTGGCACCCTGACTTCAGAGATGGTTGCAATACTCCATGGTAAACAGTTTTTCTCTATTTATTTATTGAAGTATAGTTGATTTACAACGTTGTGTTAATTTCTGCTGTACAGCAAAGTGAAAGGGTGAAAGGGAAAGGGACCACAAGGTCAATGCCACTGATGTGGCGTAACTCAGGGGCACCATTTACAAGAAAGATGAGGTGAGTGGTAAACCCTAGAACTGGGCAGCATGGAGACCCTGCTTGGGGACACTTTGCTTAGAGGAGCAGCCAATTCACTGGACAGAAAAAGACAAGAGAATATACAGAAGAGCCTAATAAATGCTTTAACACTCTGTCAAGCTAACTGGGCAATGTGAGGCTCAGTACCTGGAATGCACCAACTTGTGCATTGCCTGTGTCATACAACCACTCCTCCCAGTAATGAAAGTTGGTCTATTAAAAATGGTGGGCACCATGGGCAGTCCTGCAGGTGTTAGATATACTGCTTGTTTGTCTACCATGCTTGCCCATCCCCCTTATTCTAATACCTGTGAGAAACAACCTCCTTAACACTCACGCGCACACACACACACACACACACACGTGTTCTAGTTATCTTTTTCTGCATAACCTATTACCCCCAGACTTAGTGACTTAAAACAATTGTTTTTTGTTTTTTGTTTTTCTTAGCTGGTTAAAATAACACGTATTTTTATCTTACAATTTGGGAGGTTAGAAGTTCCACATAGGTCTTACTGAGCTAAAATCAAGGAGTCCTCAAGGCGGCATTCTTTTCTGAAAACTGTACTGGAGAATCCATTTCCTTGCCTTTTTTTTTTTTTTTTTTTTGACGTTTTTAATTTTTAATTTTTTTTATACAGCAGGTTTATATTAGTTATCCATTTTATACATATTAGTGTATATATGTCAATCTCAATCTCCCACTTCATCTCACCACCTTCACCCCCCTCACCACTTTCCCCCCTTTTTGTCCATACTTTTTTTCTCTACATCTGTGTCACTATTTCTGCCCAGCAAACCCTTTTTTTTTTTTTTTGTATGCCTGTGACTAATTTATTTTGGTTTTTTTTTTTTAATGTTTATTTATTTATTTATTTTTCTTACTAGTCATCAATTTTATACACACCAGTGTATACATATCAATCCCGATCGCCCAATTCATCACACCACCACCCCCACCCCACCACGGCTTTCCCCCCTTGGTGTCCATACATTTGTTCTCTACATCTTTGTCTCAATTTCTGCCCTGCAAACCCATTCTTCTGGACCATTTTTCTAGGTTCCACATATATGCGTTAATATACGATAATTGTTTTTCTCTTTCTGACTTACTTCACTCTGTATGACAGTCTCTAGATCCATCCACTTCTCTACAAATGACACAATTTTGTTCTTTTTAAGGCTGAGTAATATTCCATTGTACATATGTACCACATCTTCTTTAACCATTCGTCTGTTGATGGGCATTTAAGTTGCTTCCATGACCTGGCTAGAAAAGAGAACCCTCTTGCACTGTTGGTGGGAATGTAAATTGATACAGCCACTATGGAGAACAGTACGGAGCTTCCTTACAAAACTAAAAATAGAATTACCATTAGTTCCTTAAAAAACTAAAAATAGAATTACCATTGCTGACCCAGCAATACCACTAGTGGGCGTATACCCAGAGAAAACCGGAATTCAAAAAGACACCTGCACCCCATTTCCTTGCCTTTTGCAACCTCTAGAGGGCAGCCACGTTCCTTGGGCAGTGGCCCTTTCCTTCATCTTCAAAGTCAGCCAAGGCCAGCTGAGTCCTTCTCGTCACCACACTCTGACCTTCCAGAGTCACATTTCCCTCTGAGTCATCTTCTGCCTCTCTCTTCCACTTTTAAGGACACTTGTGATTACATTGGGCCCACCCAGATAATCCAGGATATTCTCCCTATTTAAGATCAGCAATAAGCAACCGTAAAACAATTGTTTTATTACTATTACAGATTCTTTGGGTCAGAAATTGGGAAAGGGCACAGGAGGATGGCTTGTCTCTGCTTACGTGATGTCTGGGGCCTCACCTAGGAGGACTCAGTCTAGGGGCGGGAATCTTCTCCAAGCCTCACCACTCACATATCTATGGTTGATGTTGGTAGTCCACTTAGACCCCTCCTGGGGCAGTCAGAACACCTGCTCTTGGCCTCTCCACGTGACCTGGGCTTCCTCATAACATGGCGGCCTTGAACTTCTCAGATGGGGGCCTAGGGCTTCAGAGGTGAGTGTCTCAAGAGGCAAGAAGTGGAAGCTGCCAGTCTCTAAGGGCTGGACCTGGAAATGAGGACAGTGTCACTTTTGCCATGTTCTATTGGTCAAGGCAGCCACAAAGTATGCCCAGATTCAAGGGGAAGGGACATAAACCCGACCATAAGACAGAAGGAGTGTCAATATCACATTCTAAAAGAGTGCGTGGGATGGGAGACATTGCAAGGGCCATATATAGAAAAACACAATACATATACACTCAGTCTTCATGTGCCAATTATGATGTCCCTTTTGTCCCCCCAGGAGTGGTCACCATGTCTATGCTGGTCAATCAGATATCCCATCCCTCTGGCAACAGTGAAATATTCAGGGGTAAATATGTGACCCAAGCAGAGCCATTAGAGTTCTCCCAGGTGTTGATCTATGGATTTGGGAGAGGAATTTTCTGGAAGGATGAGATTCTAGGGCTGTGCTGACCTTGTCTGCTGCCAGCTGGGGCAAGCCTACTTGCAGAATGATTCCAAGAACACACCTGCAGAGCTTACTCGTGCCCCCAACCAGGTCTTGTCCAGGATTTTCATGTTTCTGACACAACTAAAAGAATTCTTAATAATAAAGCAACAGGGAGAGGGCTGACTGTACCCCAAAGGTATAGTGGCCAAGATTTTGAGCCCCCAGTCTCATTCTGTGGGGGAGAAACTTCCTCCAGAGAGAGGCAGAACATCTTCCAGGGAAGAAATAGTGGGAGACCGGGAGACTTCTTTGGGGGGGTCCCCACCTTCCATGGAGTATATCACCTCCATTCCTTCCTCTCCTTCCACCATGATTTTATCCCAAAGAATCCAAGAATCATGGAGATGACCTAGAAGTTGGGTAATTAAGCATAGCTCCTTTCCATTCCTGCGATTTTTTTAAAACAAGTCACTTAGATCTCTCCTAGCCTCAGTATTCTCAACTAAAATATGGAGATCATGGGGTTATTGTGAGGATTAAATGAAATGGTACATGGGAAACCCTGAGCACAGTGCTGGGCACATTGCAAACTCCTGATGGCTGAAAACTGTGACATGAGCTCTTTGGGTGGTCAAGATTTCTCTGATGTTAGTATAAGGATGGAGGTCTCAACATTTCCAAAATAGCCTCAGCTCTGCCCAGGCTTCTCTCAGTGCAGCTTGTGGAACTATTAGAAACGACAAGAGGCTCTCTTGCAGATTTATATGTATGGGTGAGTGGTAATTTCCATAACAAACACAGGCACACAGAGTTTCCGCCAAGGCTCTGGAGCTGCAAAGGGAACACCTACTAAATCAGGACTGGTGGATAAAGCCGAGTGTGTCTTCCTCCCCTTCCCCATGCTAATGAGCTGACAGATTCCAATTATGAGTCCAGTGGAAGGGCTTGGCCATGACGGGATTTGCCGATGGCCTCGAAATTGAAATAGCAATACATACAGAGAGGCTGTGTGGAGCACAGGCATCTTTGTAGTCCCAGCACACCTCCTGATGATGACCGGAGAGATTGCAGGAGAGCCAGGGCCTAACGGGGGCTTGAAGGGGCTGTGTGTGGGGGGAAGGGGGTATCTGGAGAGTCGGGGAGTAAGCCCTTGCAGAATACGCTTCTGGAAGAGTTAGGATTTACCTGAGTGAGTTGTAATGGAATCAAACCCCCTCTAGCTCAATTTGTAAACTTGTGATTAGTCCTTGTGATCTTGAGCTCTCAGTTTTCCCATCCTGAAAAGTGGGCACAGTCTATGGCCATACCACCCGATGTGTCCGATCTCATCTGAAAAGTGGGCACCATGATATGTATTTTCTATACTTTTTTGGGGTTTTGGGAGGACCAAAAATACAGAAAATGTGGGAAATGCAGGTCCTAGGCCATTTACAGATTTACAGACTGCTAGAACCAGGGGATCATGGAGTTCAAACAAACCCCCTCATTTTACAGTTGAGAAAAACTAGACCCAGGGAGAGGAAGAGATTTGCCTGACATCCTTGAGTGAGTTAGTGAATGAGATGAAACCAAGTACCAGGGGCTGTGATGTTAAGCCAAGTGACTTTTGTTTTTCCCCTCATTTTTCAGTTTGCTCCCTTCCTGGTGGTCATATAGGTACAAATTCCCAAGGCACTTATGGCTAGTGAGCCTAGTTGGGTAACAAATGGTCTTGCCCACTATGCAGTTGTGGTCTCTTTGGGTCTTCTGGCTAGCCTGGGAAGGGGTGTCCCTGTTGTAGTAACGCTTTAAATATCATATACGTTGATGCTTTTGTTCACTGCATAATTCATAGCGTATAGTCTCCCCCATTGGCATCCCATCAGGTGAGGTTTGTTTCTGGGATGATAAGCCATGAGGAGTGGATTAAGTGCTCTGCGTGCCATTCCTCCCCAAGTCGTAGCCCATTAATTGAAAGAGTTTGAGAAGAATTGGCATAAAAGAGGCGATAGATTCCATTTCTAGATGAGCCATTTCTAGATGAGCCAAGTGGCTCTGAAGTCATCATTTCATTCATTCTTGCAGCAGTAAATAGGACATAACATGTGACCCTGTGCATATTCTCTCATAATATCTCACAAATGCATGGCATCGGTTAGAGGAGAGACTGGAGGAAGGGAGCGCGGATGACTCAGAGAAATGCATCCTTAAGTTGGGAGATAAATTACATGTGGAGGGAGGTAAGGAGAGGTTGCCATCACCATCATCTCTCAGTGGACCATTGTAGCAGCCCAACTTGGTCTTCCAGCTTCTCCACCCAATCCCTCGCTAGCCCATTCTCCACATAGCGGCTAAAAAAGCAGGTTGTTTTAAACATAAATCATATCATATCACTCCTTTGCTTGAAACCCAAACTCCTTATTAGACCTGCAAGGCCCACGTGATCTGGTCCTCTCCTACTTCCCCAGGCTTACTTCCTCCATGTCTTCCCCTCATGCTCTATACCCCAGCCATACTGGCCTCCTTTCCATCCTTTGAACATGCCACATTTGTTTCCACCTCAGCACTTTGCAGGTGCCACACCGTTTTCCTGGAATGCATTTCTGTTAGATCTGCACAAGTCTGGCTCCTTCTCATTGTTCAAGTTTCAGCTCAAACACCGTCTCTTCAAAGCTGCCTTTCCTGGCCATCCTCGCTAAAGTAGTTCTCACCCACTCACTATACAGCCTGTTACTCTACTTGCTTTCTTCATAGAACTTACAACGAACTGAAATTATCCTAGTTATTGATATGTTTATGTGTCTATTGTTGTTCCCTCCCACTAGAATGTAGACTCCACAAGGGCAGGGAATTTATTTGGTTCATCATTGTATTTCCAGCGCTTAGCACAAGGCCTGGCACACAGTAGGCTTTCCACAAGTATTAGCATTTCCACAAGAATGAACTCCTGGTGCCCATACTTTGAAGAAAAGATTTCTAAATAACCTCCCTTTTCACTCTCTCAGAGTGGATGGTATTCTTGCATCTAGGTTTCAGAAGGAAAATAAGTTGGGTCCCAGGGGTTCTGTTCTACTCAGGTACTCCACTGACAATTCTAAATATGAGAAACCCCATTTACCTGGGCATTCCCTGAAGTGCAGGTCCGTTGGGGAACTCCTAGATCGGAGGAAGGAGGTGGAGGTGGAAAGGAGGTAAATGTTGCGTGTTTTCCAAAACAATCTTCTCATCACACATACGTTTTTAATGCTGTCAGAATTTAATTTGTTATACAAAGCTGGAAGCAAGAGTGTTGCGTGTAAATAGCAAACCGTGGGAAGATTGCTTTCCACAAATAAGTTTTGTTCTCCCAGTCTAGTTCATGCAGTCTATTAATGCATGAGCCGCTGTCCCTGGTGCTGAAACAATAGACTCAGCCGGGAGCCTGAGCTTCACGCAGGGGCATCTCTGTCCGAGGTGTTGAAACAGCCTCTGGGAGCTGCCCGGCAGCATGTGGTCACCATGTCCTGCCATAGTTGGGTCACACTGCAATAACAGCTGCTGGAAACCACAAGGCTGGTCTCTAATTCAATTTTCATTTGGCATCTCTTGAAGTTCATCCTGGAGCTGCTGCAATAACCATCCTATTCTGCTCTAGGGAGAGTGGCAGGGCTATGGGATGATGAGCCCTTTTAGTAACTTGGAGGGGCGTGTCCAGCCTCAGGCGTTGCGAACCACATCAATAATGCCACGAGAAATGATAGAGGTGCCACAGATCATGGATAACCGTCTGCACCCACCATGACACCTGTCCGTCCAACCTTAGACAGCATGGTCTGTAATGGTGCCTCTACCTGGACATTCCATGCCTCAGTATCCTCATTTGTGCTATGGGCAGGTATGCTTCCATTTCCCTCAAGACAGAAAGTAAAGCACAAACTCTGTGCATATCATGGCCCTCAAAAAGTGAATGACACATGATGATTTAAATTTTGGAGTGACAGATTAAAAATATTTGTGAAAAATATTGAGTTATAACATATAAAGTACACAAATCTGAAGTATACAGCTTAAAAGTGTGTGTGTGCGTGCGTGTGTGTGTGTGTGTGTCTGTGTAACCACCATCCAGGTGAAAATACATAACATTTCCAGCACCACCTCCTTGTGCCACCTCCCACGAAGGGTAACCAGTTTTCTGACAGCTGTCAGCATAGACCAATTTTTCTTGTTCTTGAACTTCATATAAATTGGATCATTCAGTAGGCACTCTACTGTGTCTGGCTTCTTTCATTCAGCATTGTGTCTTGGGATTCATCCATGTTGTTGCATGTCAGTAGTTCATTCTTCTTTATTGCTGTATAGTAATCTTTTGTGTGAATAAAACACCATTTATTGATCCATTCTGCTGCTGATGGACATTTGGATTGTTTCCAGTTTGAGGCTGTTATGAATAAAGCCATGAATTTTCTTGTGCATGTCCTTTGAGGACAAAGCACTGAGTATGTTGGGTATGTACCCAGGAGTGGAACTGCTGGCCATAATGTATGCACATGTTTCCAAAGTGGTTGTTTCACTTTACGGTCATTTTTTAAAAAAACGAATCCCTCCTTCCTGTTTTTGCCTTTTCTGCATTCTCTGAATCAACAGAGATGTTCTGGGGAGGGTCTGCTTAAGTAATGTGGCTTTAGATTTTTCTGGGACACTTTATTGATCAATATTGATTAGACGACTATTCCCGACTAATCTCTTTCTAGAAACGAGAGACATTCTACCCTTAGACCTTTCTTCTTTTTGGTTATCACCATGACTGATTCCTGTAATGGAATCTGAATGAGATGATGCAGAGTTTAGAATGAATAATCTTCCCTTCCTCCACACCCCAGGCTGCAACATGTCTGAGAGAAGAATCTGGCCAAGGAGAGCTAGGAGCATGGTATTTTACCCCCAGTGCCAGTGGAGGAATCCTGGGAGCTCCACACATTCAAAGCCCAGTTGAAAATCTGCAAGGAGTTTTGTGCTCCAAGAATAGGAGAGGGACAGATAGCAGGGAAAAGAGCAAGCCCCTTATCCTTTGTTCTTCTCCCCTCTTGCCTTTTCCCAATTTTATGAGTCTTTATGAGATTTTGGAGCATTATATCTACTGCTAATATATAGTGTTTAGATAATTTAGGGTTCAAATTTGGACTGTATTATAGACAGCTCAACGACCTCAAGGGCACACATGGAGCACTTTACAGATTGTCCTAGACATCGATCCATCCATCAGTAGACTAAGTGCCCACAGTCTGCTCACCCTTCTGATTGTTCTCTCTGACTCTGGGGTCATGAGATTTCCCAATCCACACTTACTCCCCTGTAAAATCAATTCCTCTCTCTCTCTCTCTCTCTTTCTCCTCCAACCTCCACTTGTCTGGCATACTCTTTGGAGAAAAGGTCTCTGGATTCAGAACAGCCAAAATGGCTGGTGGAGAATAAAATGAGGCTCTAATGTTCTTTTGAGATGGAGTCAAAGCTTCTCATGGCCCCTTTAGAGACAGCAGTAGAGATGGGTAATGGTTTGTGCCTCATGAAATGACAGCAGTCAGGGCTATGCCAACAAGAATTGAAGACCCTCCACCCTGCCTTTCTGAGTTGGGGTTGGGGAGCTCTTGGTTGGGCTGAGGGTTAAAGGACTTGATACTTGGAATGAAGAGGGAAAGTAGAACACATTTGCGGTTGTACCTTGGCTTGAATTCCCTTGGCCTGGAGAGTTGGGGGTCAGATAGGCATGGTGGGACAAGAGAGGGTGCAGTGTTCACCTTGGGGCTCTAGGAATCTTGGAGGGTCACATAGATCTTTGACATGACTTTAGGGAGTCCCTGCAGGCCTGGGCTTGAGAGCTCTGTCTGTCTCAAGTTTATTTAACATTCCCATCAGCCATCTAGGCTACCTGCAAGCCGTACAGGAAGTGATCTCCAAATCTGCCGCAGCTGCAGGATTTTGCCGTGGCTACCCCACCCCTCTGGCCTGAAGATGGCCACTGTCAGCACTTTCCTTCTTTATGTAGATCAATAGGGCCCTTGAATATGCCCTCAAGTTCAATTATGGCTTCAGTTATGGAATAAAGAGGCGGTTACTGCACACCTACCTCTTATTAAAAACATTGCACTGGGGGCTGGCAGAGACTGGACCTGGGGGAAATCATTAGCCTACTAATTTGAAATCAATTTAAAGTGCATTTGCTTAATGGTATGAGCATTGTGAATTATCTATAAATTGTTAATTTAGTTGAATGTCACACTAGATTTTCATTTTATAAATTGCATTTTGGGGTTGGCAAATGTGTGCGTCCTTCCTCCTCCCTCCACCCGCCCTTGCTTTCTCTCTTTTTCTAAAACAAAGCTGAATAATCCTGTCTTCTGGGATTCAACCCATAACAGGAGGGTTGAACACAATTCAAGTCATAACAGGAGGCCTTGTGCATGGCCACTCATCCTCCAGGAAGCTGACACTGCCTTGTGAACAAGCCTGGTGAGTGACACGTGGCCCTGTGACCCTTGTTGCCTCAGCCTGACAGCCAGCCCAGCCCCCAAAGCAAAACCGCTCAGCTAACCCACAGCTGACTGCACACACATGCTGTAGCCCTCTAGGATCAGAAGAACCACCCAGCCGAGCCCAGCTTAATTTAATTAGCTCACAGAATCATGAGCTAAATAAATTGTTGTTGTTTTAAGCCACTAGATTTTGAAGTGGTTTATTAGATGGCAAGAAATAACTGGTATGTTGAGGCTCAGAGAGATCGTGTAGCTGGCACAAGGTCACGCAGCAGCTGTAGGTGGCACCCAGGCAGGCTGATGGTCTGATTACCACACCACGGGGAAAGCATGTGTCCCAAGGTGTCAGAGTCCTCAAAGTCTCCCTGGGACAAGGGCCCCACCAGGTGGGACCTCTGGAATTCAGTGACCCAGGAGACAAGGTGGGAGGAGTCTTACATCAGCTACACCATTTGCTTTGAGACCCTGGGAGAAGTCACTTCACCCTGCTGAGCCTCGGTTTTCTAGTCTGTAAAATGTGGTGGTGATAAGCCTGCCTTGCAAAGTTGCGAGGCACCCATGAGATTCTGTGAATTGCATAGGGTTGTACACATTTTAGGGGGTCTCTGTTTTTACTGTAATAATGTCATTGATGCTCTCTCTCCCCTCTGATACAACCTGCAACACTGAGGTGCTCGGGATCATGGCTCCCTGTGGAGGCAGTTACAGGTAGTAGAAACTGACCCTGGGAGTCAGCCAGCCTGGGTTAGACTCCCAATGCCAGGTGAAGGTGGGCGAGTCACTTCCTCTTCTGAGAAATGGGGATACACCTTCCTTCCAAGGTGGGTGGTGGGGTTGAAGTGAGCTCATGGGTGGAGAGAAAGCATGTGGAAGAGACCCAGTTACATCTCAGCTTCCTTCCCTCCATCCTTCCCTCCCCTGACCTGTTTCTGCCTGACCTCACCAGGACAAGGCAGGTCAGTCCTGAAGGCGCTCAAGCAGGCAGAGGGGAGTGAGTGGGCACAGCCGTCAGAAACCCATCTCCTCTCCCTGAGCAAGCCAAGTTAAGTACAAGCAGCATCTCTGTCAGGTAGATAGACTTGTGCAGAACAAAGGCTCCATTGATCTTCCGCTGACAAAACATGTCTTTCACCTCAAGTCCCTTTGAGAAGAGGCAGGGGAGGAGTCTGAAAGCAAGGAGGGGATGCAGGTGGCTGGAGAGTATGAGGTACCTGCTAACTCCCTCCCTGCAGTGAAACAAGGCACAGGCATCGCTCTGCCCCAGTTCTGATGTGATTATCCCCATTTAACAGGTGGGCAGATCGAGGCTTGAAGGGGTAGGAAGTCCATTCAGTCAATAAGCATTTACAATGAGCACACTATATGCCAGGAACTGGGGATACCCGGGCTTTGCCTTCACGGGGTGTGCCCTCGTGGGGAGAGAGACAAGTAGGAGGTCATTAAACATACAGGGCACAGGATGTAATGAACAATGCTTCCATCAGCTATTGCTGCAATAATGCTGCATAACAAATCTCCCCAAACTCAGTGTCTTAAAACAATCATTAACTGATGTCAGCTGAGAGTTCAGTGGGCTAGGCCAAGACCACCTGGGCTTGGCTCCAGGCTACCGTTTGGGTCAAGTCTGCTCCATGTGTCTCTCAACTTCCTGGAACCAGTGGGCTCCCTGGGGCATGCTCTTCCCATGGAGAGGAAGAAGCTCAGAGGGCAAGTCCCCTTGGACAGGCACATTTCAAGCCTTTGTTTGCTCCACTCTTGCTGACATCGCAATGGACAATGCAAGTCACATGGCCAGACCCAACATCGATGGGACATGAAGACATATGGCACCCATGGTCAGAGAGAAACTAGTCAGAGAGGGAGTAGTTCCTATTTATTGAAGTGCTTTGCTACTCCAAGCACCTAAATGCTATCCTGAGTTAGGAGAACTCCGTTTTAATAACAACGATAGCAGAAATTATGATGGTTTAGCAGCTCTCGCTGTGGCCAAGCCCTTGGCATATATTACCTCATTTATTAATAAAACACAACAACCAGGGACTTCCCTGGCGGTCCAGTGGTTAAGACTCCGTGCTTCCACTGCAGGGGGTGCGGGTTCGATCTCTGGTCAGAGAACTAAGATCCTGCATGCCGTGCGGTGCGGCTGAAAAAACAAAACAAAAAAGCGAAAAAACAAAACAAAAAACCCACAACAACCATGCATGATAGATATTGTTATTCTATTTAACGGATGAGAAAACGGGTTAAAATAGAGGAAATGACTTGCCCTAATTCACAGTTAATGGAGGCAGAGTAAGGATGCTAAAACCCAGTTTCTGGAACTCCACACCAGGAGGGTCACAGAGCCCAACGGCAGCCTCTTCCTATTACCCTGTGCTGCCCTCTCCCAAGCGTTCCCTCTGCCTGCTCAACTACAAGGAGGCGAGGGAGCGGCATCGGGCAATGCCACACTCCTGATCACTCCAAAGGCTCTTTGTCTCTTTGGCTCCAGAGCGGGTGATGGTCCACATCTCTACTCAGACACGGTGCCAGGGAGGCTGTTGCTAGCCCCACAGGATGCTGGCAGCGCCTGGGTTTAGAGCACTTCAGGTGATGTTTGCCGATGCCTTCTCGGGGTGGGGGGCACCCCTTCCTTCCCTCCTCACTGCTCTCCCTGCCCCACTCCACCCTCCTGAGTGCATCCTCTGCCCCGCAGCCAGAGTGAGCTTTCTAAGGAGTAAACAAAAACCATGTCTCGTTTCTGCTTTAAAGAAAAAAAAAATCCAGATAATATATTCCTGCTGTCAAAAAATCCAAGAGTGTGAAAAGATTTGTAATAAAAGTCTTCCTCCCGTGGCTGTATGCCATCTGCCTAGTCCCCCCCCACAACCCTGCCCCCCAATCCCCACAGGTAACTACTGCCTTAGTTTTTCTTGCGTTTCCATCAGTTTCTTTATGCATATACAAGCAAAATGAGCTCTCCCACCCATTTTTTCAACATATTTTACACACATTTTTGCAACTTTCCTCTCTTTTAATATAGCTTGGTGGTTTTTCGCATATCAGCACTTAGAGAGCTTCCTTAGTCTTCGTTTATAGCCACAGGGTATCCTATTGTCTGAATGGACTGATCATAACTTATTTCATTGGTCACTGCGCTGATGGACGTTTAGGAGCTCCCAGTCCTTTGATATACTAGACAAGGCTTCAGTGAATAATTTGCCCAGTGGAAGTTTATCCGCAGGATAAATTCTCAGCAGCGGCACTGCTGAATCAAAAGGATCGTGCCACTGTGATAGTTACTGCCAAGTTCCCCTCCACGGTGGTTGAACCAGTTTAAACTCCCACCAGCAATGCATATGAGAGCCTGTTTGCATATGTAGCCTTGTCAACAGAGGGTGTTACCAAACGTTTAGATTTTTACCACTGAACAGGCATAAGATGGTCTTCTGCTTTAAAAACCCTTCCCTGTAGCCCCATCCCCCTTGCATAGAGTCCAGCTTCCTTGGACAGTGTAGGGGTGAGCACAGCCCTGTTCTTTTTCGAGGGCTCTTTCCCAGCCTGGGAGATGGATGTAGACACAGCTCAACCAGAGCATGGGACTCAGTGTTCCAGCAAAGAGCAGTGAGAAAGAGGAGGGAGGCTTCAGGGAGGAGGTGGCATCTAAGCTGAGCCTTCAGGGACAGGTCAGAGTTTGACAGGTGTCAGTGGGGGAAAAGAGAGGGGGACGTCTGGGTGTAGACCACAAGGGAGATGGGGGATGTCTGGGGAGGGTGAAGAGCCCAGGATGGCTGGAGGACCTAGAAGGAGATGAGCCTGGAGAGGGGTCGGGGCCAGGTCACGATGGACCTTGAATGTCAAGTGAGAGAGAGTTGGGGATTTAACCTGTGATAGGAGCACAATGAAGGCTTTTGAGAGGGTGTGTGAAGTGGGTGGGTGGAGGGACTGTTTAGTTAGGACTTTTGACTTAAAGTCAGAGAGAATCTTACTCAAAGTGGCTTAAGGAGAAGGGGAATTTATTGGCTTATTTATGAAAATAATCTAGGGATACATTAGCTTCAGGCATGGCTGGATCCAGGGGCTTAAGTGATGTCATCAGAAATCTGTCTTTCACCCTTGGCTCTGCTTTCCTCTGTGTTGCCTCGTTCCCAGGCAGGCTCCAGTCTTTCCCCCCACAGCCTAGAAATATAGGTCAAAAGAGAGTGTATCTTTCCCAAGAAGATGCTCATGGGACTAATCTGGGTCAGGTGTCAATTCCTCAACCAATCACTATGGCCAGGAGGATGGAATGCACTGATTGGCTGGGTCTGGGTCACATGCCTACCCACCTGGTGGAGGAGGGGGGTAGGGATAATGTAAGGGGCTAATGGGAGGAGTGTGTATGGCGAGGGTGCCTCAGCTTCACCTGCATCACAAGGTCTGGATTGGGGGAGGATCCCCAAAGAAAAATCAAGGTGCAGTGACAAGAAGAGGGAAGGATGGGCTTATATCGGAGACAATTAAAGGTGGGGAAACCCAAGCAGAGGCTGTAAAGTTCAGGAAGAGGATGAGGGAACTGGAAGAGGCTCCCTTTGAGCTCCTCCCTTGGAGGTGTGGTGCGGGGGCCTGAGCGCCTCCTTGTGGCCGGGAGGCGCACCCCACCCGCTGCTGCAACCGGGTCCCAAGGTGAAAACTGCAGAGCTAGTCTCAGGCAAATCCAGGCAGCCTTGGAGGGCAGGGCTGGGCAAAGACATCAGGCCCTATGCCAGCCCGAGACCTCCAGGCACGGTGGTGTGTGGACCCACGGCTTCCAGCTGCTGGGCTCCTATTTTAAATCCGTTTGGAGTGGCTGGGTTTTCACATGACTCCACTGAGCCTTGAATGCCAAAGGCAATGGTATTTAGCCTGCTGGAGAGAACACGAATGCCACTCTGAACTCCTCTGGAGGCCCCAGGAGGAAAAGGAGACTCGGTTCTATCTGGGCAACTTTCTCTGCGGTGACCGAGGCAGGACTGAGAACTGCGTGCAGAGGCCACTCCATGCCTCTCTCTCGGGTCACTGGGTGGGGTGTGTGTGCGACTCTGAGCTTCTAGAACAGCCAGATGTTCTCTCCTGACCCAGTGTGTCGCCGCTTTCCCTGTCCGCTGCCCCCAGAAGCTCCAGCCTTGTCCCCTAAGATACAACGGAATCCCTCCTTTTATGCCTTAGCATCAACCTGCGGTAGGCTGTCCTGCGGCTCAAGAAGGCCTGTGTCTGATAGGACCAACCCCCCAGAGCCAAGGGAACTGGTCCTCATCCTTTATTTTATTTATGTATTTATTTTAAGGCATTAACCTTCTGTTTATTTTTTTTATACATCTTTATTGGAGTATAATTGCTTTACAATGTTGTGTTAGTTTCTGCTGTACAACAAAGTGAATCAGCTATATGTATACGTGGTCCTCATCCTTTCAATCCCAGGGCAGGGACCCCTCTGCCAGCCCCAGACACAGGGCTTTGTGCCCCTACCCCTCACTCTTCTCCCTCACAGCTCTCTGGTTTGTGGTTAAATATCTGAGGGGTTCTTTTATTAAAGATTTTCCCCACCTCGACTGTAAGGTCCATGTGGTCAGGTCTGGGTCTGTTTTTGCGTTTTCTTGGATGGCTGAGGCCTGGAACAGTGCCTGGCACATAGTAGGTGTTCCATAAATTGTTGTTGAGCAGACGACAGCTCCAGTGGGCCTCCTCCTGCTTATTGGATGTGAACATGACGAGAACAGGAGAGACTCACAGGAGAAGACAGCCACCGATGGTGGGCACTGGGGCAGCTTGATTTAAGGAGACTCAAATCCTGGCAGCGTAGCAGTGGAAGGAGGCAGAGCCCTGGACATCACGTTGTCCCCTGCCCCGCTTTCCAGGGCACTGAATCAGTGTGCAGTGGTTTGCTCTAGGTCACCCAGGCAGGGCTGGAACCCAGACTTGGACACTGGACTCTCCCCTCTAGGCCTGGTGCTCCTTCCTCTCCAAGTAGCACACAGGTGGGTGACTGTGAAGGAGGGAGGACCCTGGTTGCCCAGTTGGCCTGGGGCTGGCTGCTTCTGCGAGTCAAATCTGCTTGCAGGAGAGGCTGTATCAGAGAGCGAGCATATACTCAGGAGCCATCAGCCTTGGGTGGGAATTCCAACTCTACCTCTCACAAGCTGTGTGACCTCAGGCCAGTTACTTCACATCTCTGGGCTTCAGTTTTGTTAGCAGTGAAATGGGACAAAAACACTCCCTGTGAGAATTCCCAAGAATGCACGGATGGGGCCTGGGACACGGCCGGCACTTCAAAGCACCCGGCTCCCATTGATTTCCTGGCTCCCAAGTGAAGGAGAAAGAAGCAAGGGCTCAGGGAACCTTTGTAGGTGACAGGGGTCCCTCTCCATGGGCTCCCCTCATTGTCCTCTGCCCCTCCGTAGCCCACCAAATGCCTGCACATCCTCACAGACCCCAAGCTAAATGCTGTGCCTGAGCTAATGAAGGGCATCTCATTAACGCTTGGCAAAAGCTCATTAAGACCATGAGCTGTGGACTTCCCTGGTGGCGCAGTGGTTAAGAATCTGCCTGCCAATGCAGGGGACGTGGGTTCGAGCCCTGGTCCGGGAAGATCCCACATGCCATGGAGCAACTAAGCCCGTGTACCACAACTACTGAGCCCGCGAACCACAACTACTGAAGCCCGTGTGCCTAGAGCCTGTGCTCCGCAACAAGAGAAGCCACCGCAATGAGAAGCCCGCGCACCGCAACAAAGAGTAGCCCCTGTTCACCACAACTAGAGAAAGCCCACGCGCAGCAACGAAGACCCAACCCAGCCATAAATAAATGAGTGAATGAATGAAGAGAGAGAGAGAGTGAGAGAGAGAGAGAGAGAGAGAAAGAAAGAAAGAAGAAGGACCAACCTCCAGAAGGACCCTTGCTGCCAACACCTTGCTTTGGAATTCCAGCCAACGGAACTGTGAGAGAATAAATTCCTCTTATAAGCCACCCAGTTTTAGGGCACTCTGTTACGGCAGCCCAAGCAGACTAACACAAACCCTGAGAAGGGCGTCTGGCACAGTAAGTGCTGTGTGTCAACTTGTACCATTAATCGCGTGTTTGGTGTCTGTCTGATGCTCCCTCAGCAAATACTGAGCACCTGCTGGGGGCCAGGCATGCACTGGGCAGGGACACGGTGTTGCGTGTCTGTCGTGCACACCCAGCACCCCCCGACCCCGGTCAATATTCACAGATGACCAGGTGAGCTGACCTGGAGACAACCCTCCGGGATGTCTTCCCCGCCCTAAGGGTTTAGTCCCAGCTCAGTCTGTGTCCAGCTTCCTAAAGCCCAGGGGCCAACGTCTGTCCCGAGGAAGAAGGTCACAGCACAATACCAGACACACTGAAGGGGCTGATAAACGTCCCTGTGGGGAGCCAGATGGGCCCCCTCCCACGGTGCTCCCCCAGTGGTACCCAGCCTCCTCCTGAGCCTGCAGAGCACTCTGTGACCCTGCTCCCCAGAGGGTCTGGCACCTTCCACCCCACCTCCATCTCCTTCCAGGCCCGGCCCCACCCCTCGTGTCAGGTTCCGGCCGGGCGGCATGCGAACACTTAGTTATTTCAATTTTAAGAATACGATGGAGCCAGCGATGCTTAGAATGCTCGTGTTAATGGCAGCGGTCTGCAGTTTCATTTCACTTTAATAAGAACCATCTGCTGTGAGCAGGCGGCAGGCACGGCCAGCTCCCCCTCCCAGGGGCTGCCCCCTCCCCCAAATTCCACCCCCAGAGTCAGGTGGGGGATGTAGGGGCTCAGATCTGTGAGGAAGGCTGTGCTGGGGCCCCATGGCTTCCGAAGAGCAGGAGCCCCTTGAGGCGGGGGCCGGGGGTGGGACATGCAGTACCCCAGGCCGGTTCCTCCGTGCTCCCTGGCCAGGACTAAAAGGCCTGGGGAAGATCACAGGACCACCCAGCATTGGCCGCTGTAAAACTGATGGGGAGGAGGGGGCAGGGAGTGCGAGGCCCTGCCCTTGAACCCACTGTGCTCTTCCTGCAAAGTCCCCGATGGAGGCAGCTCTGGCTGTGCCGCTACAGGTCAGTCACTTTGCCTCCTGATGCCTCAGTTTTCACATCTGTAGAATGGGGGAACTGTAACACCCACATCAGAAAGTTCTTGTGAGCATTGAGGCAGTGTGAGAGGGGAAACCCCCTGCAAAAATCACCTGACCCTCATGGTGACCAGGCACAGGAGGAAGGCTGGTCTCTTCCACCGCCAGGCATAGGCCAGGGCGGCTGCCAGCTTGACCACCCAGCGGTGGCTGGCACTGTGATGAAGGCAGTGTGGGTCACACAGGTGACCGACGTCTGGCCCAGGCCTGGGAACATAACTAGTTGTAGCCAAGCTGGGAACAAAGTGCCTCTGGGGTCAGAGAATGAGCATCTCGTCCCCCACCCACTGGACCCAAGGTGTGCAAGTCCGGACGTAGTGCCAGGGCTATAGGGAGGTCCCATTGGGCAGGGGGATCTTATAGCCGCTCTGGAGGAGCAGGAGGCAGGCGCCCAGCCCCAGGGCCCCTGCCAGGAGCACGGCACCCAGGGCTTTGAGGAAGGAAGTCCTGGTCCGGGTGAAGGAGCCGGGCGCCATGACGCCGAGCAGGGCTGTGCTGACCGTCAGCGTGTAGAGGATGGAGACCCCAGTGCTGAGTGCGACGATCTTGCCGAACTTGGCAAACGGGGCGATGATGCAGAAGAAGAGGGGCACCGTGGCGATGACCGTGGTGAGGGCGCTGGAGACGATGGCCACGCCCACGTGCCGCACAGCCTCCAGCGTCCGCCACTGGCGCCGCGAGTGCGCATCCTGGGTGTGGGTGAGAGAGAGCTGGGGCCCCAGACGCAGGAGGGGGTGCCTCCCTGCCTGGGGCTTTGGAAAGGGGGCTTGGACCCTGGATAAACACGTAACGCTGTCCAAGGCCAGCCTTGCTCTCACGGGCTCCTCATTCCACCTCCGTAAATGGGGGTAGTAACAGCACCCGGTCCCTGGGGTTGGCGTGAAGCTGAAATGGTTCCCCCGCAGCAGCTCACAGCGCACAGCACACAGTAGGGGCGCATTAAGTGTGGCTATGACAACCAGAACACTGGTGATCTGCACAGTAGGTCCTCAAACATGTGAGCTGTGACTGGAACTGATTTCCTTCTTTTGACCAAGAGCAGCTAAATGTATAACCGATTTAATTTACATATTTATGAATGTTTCACACCAACACAATTCCAAACTAAGAAAAACCAAAAACTTTACGAGACCCAGAGCTAGTTTTGGCACTGGTACCTGGGCATGTCCTCCCTAAGCCACGAGGTCCAGTGGGGGCAGGGGTTGGTGGCCTCAAGGTCACGACTAGAAGGGCTCAGGCTTGCTCCCCGGGCTACAGAATGAGACTTAGACTCAGGGAACCGAGAAGCAGGAAGGGCCCTTGGACATCGCCTGGTTCAACCCCTCATGCTCACTTAGGGAGACAGAGGCTGGGGGGAGTGGGCCCGCCCACCGCCCACAGCGATGGTTGGGTGGAGCTGCCTTAGAACTTGAGTCCCCTGGGCGTGGAGAATGGCCCTGGAAACTGAGCCTCCTGGAACACATCCCGGCTGGGCGCTGGGCACCAGGGGTGTCCAGCTACCCTTGGGGGTCCTCACTGGCACCGAGGGGGGAGGAGATTTGTTGGGGAGCGGTGGGGCAGGCAGGGTGCTCACCTCGGTCTGGAGCGGGGGCAGGTTCTCTCCGGCCAGCAGATAGCCCTCGACCAGATGCACGCAGTAATCCACGGAGGAGCCGACGAGGATGGACAGGGAGATGGCTTCCACGGCGCCCATCTCCCAGCCGCTCCAGTACATGATGGTCACCACGAGGCAGACGATGCCTGCGGGGGCGGGAGGCGGCGGGGAGGCAGCGTGGACCTGGTCCCACCCATACAGTCCTGGAGGGTTGCTGGACAAATTCTAAGGGCCCCTGGGGAAGGTGGTAAGGTCTACGGTGGAGCCCCCAGCTCTGGTGATAGGTGCGATGAGTAGGGACGGGGCCAGAGAGAGCTGGGGGGGGGGGGGAGGGGGGGCTGAAAGAGGGGACAAGTGCCGCAACATGTCCCTGGGACGAGAGCTACCACCTGGTGACACCTGGCTCCCCTCGGGGAGCACACGGTCCTGTGAACAACTGTCACAGAGGCTCTTTTTGCTTGGGGTGGGGAGTCGGGAAACCTTCACTGAAAAGACGGGACAGTTAAGGGTGGAGAGAAACCTGCTGACCGGAAGCCAGCAGCGAGACCCCTGCCCGCTCCTGGCCCCCGGGCCACTTACCCAAGATGCTCAGAAGCACGGGCAGCAGGAGCAGCACGTGGGTGGTGAACACGGTCACCGCAGCCACGCAGATGAGCAAGGAGAGGGCCAGGCCATGCAGGGCGCTCTGCACCCCTGCGAGGGAGAGGAGAGGGCCCTCAGCTGGGCTGCACCGTGGGGCACCCGCAGTCCCCTCGCCCTCACGGGTCAGAGGTACTGGGGTTATGCAGATGGGCACCGTCACAGCTAGCTGTGTCACTCTGGGTGAGCCACTTGACTTCTCTGAGCCCCCATTTCTTCAGCTGTAAAATGGGGTAATAATAGTACCTACTCCCTAGGCCTTGTTTGGAGTTTAAAGAGATAACATGGGTCAGGCCTCAGACAGGGCTTGGCATCAAGAAGGGCTCCTAATGAGAGACCACTGCCATGAGGGTCATTACCATTACTTTCTAGGTGGCCAAATTCAGGATGAGAGAATGTGGCCAGACGCGCCCAAGCAGGAGGGGACCCAAACTCTGGTCTCTGATCAGTGTTCCCGGCCACTGTGTCATCCCAGTTTCTCCAGGGCTCTCAGCCAGAATTGAGAAGACAAGTGTAGCTCAGACAGGCCAGGCCGTGCCCTTCCTCCTCCAGGTCACCTCCCCGTGTCGCTGCTGCCACCTCCCACCCCACCGGGACCCTGGGGCGGGGGTCTGGGCTGCCACTTGCCTATGATCTCCATGAAAATCTGCTTCCAGTGCTCACAGGTCTGGAAGCCGCGGTGCAGGGCTGAGCCCTCAGGGAGTGTCTTCAGCTGCTGCTGCAGGAAGCTCTCCCAGCGCAGGTAGTCCGAGTAGGTCTGGAAGGAGGACTTGCCCTTGTACGTGGTCTGCGGGGACATGAGCCAGTGAGACGGGCGGGCAGCTGTGGCCCATGCTGCTGCCCTGGTGACAGCCGGGCCGCTCTGTGACAGCTGCAGCTGGCCTCTGGCCACTTGCAAAGAGAGTGCGCTGTGTGAAAGGTGAGCCCATCCGAGATCACTTCCCAGCAGCCTCTGGGTGCACGTGTGACTCTCACAGCGGCGGCAGGTCCCCATTCAAGCAAAGTCCCCGTCCCTTTCCAACAGAACCAGCTCCAACTTCCAGAGCCCCCCAGCTCCGCGTCCCACCCTCGGCCCACGCTGTCCCTCTGCCCTCTGCACAGCTTGCTCCCACCCCTCCTTCAAGCCTCAGGAGGTTTCCGTCTCCTCGAGGAAGCCTTCCTTGATGCCCCAAGACGGTCATCTGCTGGGCTCTGCAAGTCCTCGGTGCTCCCCCATCGCAGTCCTCATCACTGCCCGGCAACCTGCCCCTCCTCTCCTGCCTGGGCTGTGAGTCCGGGAGGGCAGGTGACCTGTCTGGTCCACGCAGCCAGCTCTGGAACTTTTATATATGTTACCTCGCTGGTCCACTTCTGCTCTCCCTGAGCACAAACCAGCTTACAGCGTGTCTGTGTGCACGTGTGTGTCTGCGTGCTGGTGGGGGTCAGCTGGGAAGTGACGTCCTGTTGTGTGGAGGAGCCTGAGCAGGGATTCTCTCCTCCAACTGTCTGCAGCTTCGGCCTTTTTTAAAAAGGAGGGAAATTCAGACGCCGGCTACAACATGGATGGATGTGAAGAACGTTGTGCTAAGTGAAACGAACCAATCACAAAAAGAACAGTGCTGTGGGATTCCGCTTCTGTAGTCAAATCCATGGGGGCAGAAAGCAGAGTGGTGGCTGGAGGGGGTGCCTGGGGAGTCCGTGTTTAATGGGGACAGTTTCAGTGTTGCAAGATAAGAAGTTTTATAGATGGATGGTGGCGATAGTTGCACAACATTGTGACTATGCTTAATATTACTGAACTATACACTTAAAAATGGTTTAAATGGCCAATTTTATTTTGTATATTTTACCACAATTTAAAAAAACTACGTGGGGCTTTGAAGTGGTGTCTGCGTTAGCCTGGGGCTCACTGAGGGCTTGGAGGGGGTCTGGGTCCTCCTCGTGGTGGCCAGGGGTTTGGCTGCTCGTGCTGCGAGTGGCACAGGTGGTGGGAGAGAAAGCAGGGCTGGGGCCAAAGAACAAGAATCGCCCTTGCCACATGAATTCTCGTTCCCCAACACCTTCACGTGACTGACCTACCCTAGCTTCTCGATGACTGCCAGAGGGCAGGCAGGGAGCCGTAACCCTAATCTTTAGAGGAGGAACTGGAGGCTAGAGGGGACGAGTGTCTTGCTCAAGGACACAGAGCACAGCAGGATCAGAGCCAGGACTGGACCCTGGGGCTCAGCACGGAGGCAGCAGGGGCAGACCGGGCAAGTCTCACAGTGCCAAGTGCTAGGGCCAGGCCCGCAATGCCCAGGTTGGGGATGTGCATGTGTGCAAGTGTGCATATGTGTGCGCATGTGTGTGCATGGGTGTGTGTGCGTGGGTGTCTCCTTGGCAGAGCCTAGGGGGTGAGAGAGGAAGCAGTGAAGTGTCGAATGGCTGGTCCCCTGTCTTCCGATCTCTCCTGGGGGGGCCCAGCACAGGGGCTCTGTGGCCCCAAACCTGCCCCCTCACAGTGGCAGAGGAGAGTGTCCTGGACTGTCACCTGCCCCCGTAAAACGATGTGGACCTCGGGCTGCCGGGGAGGGAGGGTAGTGGGAGGTGGGTGGCGTCCCGTGTGGCAGAAGGGCCGAGCTTGGCAGTCAGACGGCCTGGTTTAGCACTTGATGCTGACGCCCACTAACCCCGTGACCTTGGGCAAGCAATTTCACCCCTCGTGGCCTCAGCCTCTCCTCTGAAGAACAACCACTCAGCTCTGCTCTGGGATGAGGTCCGGGGATCTGTGGTGACAATGCACTCTGTGAGGTCAGCACACTGCCCCGCACCCGGTGGCCCAGCCGGGGCTCACCGACTCGAAGGCCATGGAGATCCACTGCACTCGGCCATCCTTGACGCCCACGGCCCCGTGTGACAGCTGCCCTGGGAGCAGGTGGGGCTCAGGCAGCTCCTTGCACTCGGGGTGCAACATCTGCAGGAAGGAGGAGATGCTGTAGCCTGTGGGGAGAGGGGAGAGGTGGGTCGGGGCGGGGACCCGGGAAGGGAGCACCTCCTCCCCGCATCCTGCCTGCGCACGTGCACTTACCCATCTGGGTGTGTGTGCACAGGGGCACGCGCCCTTCCCCCAACCTCCTAGTGTAAAAGGTGTCTGGAACCACTGGCAATGCCATCGGGAAACCTACAACACCCATTAGCCGGCAGGGCAGAAATTGACATCTTGTGCCTTCTCAGGAAGAGCCCTGGCCTGACCCAGGTTATTATCTGGGCCGGCCCCCGGCCTCGCTCTCAGTTTTGGAAAAGCTCCTCCCGCAGGTGCGCCCTGCACACCGCACACCTCCCCACGCCCGTGCGGCTCTGCGCCGGCTCACCTTTAGGCACGAGCCCGCTCTCATCTGGAAGATTCGCACGCCCCCCACCCTCGTGTGGACACACATAAGCTCGGACACATGTCTGCAGACGCCCTCACGCCAGGCACACGCGTCCTCGGCGCTGTCCACCCTCGGGTCCCCCGCACGCACCTGAGGGCAGGCACTGGGCCCCGCCCGGCTTCACCAGCTCCGAGTTCCCCGCGATGGCCTTGCAGAGGCGACACAGGTGCCCGATTTCTTTGAAGAGGTCAAAGCTGCTGTCGTAGATGACGCTGCCCTTTCCCAAGGAGACACAAGCCAGTGCAGCTGCTCAGTGAGTCGGGAACTCATTCCTGGGCCCCAGCCCCGGGGAGGAACCTCCGGCAGCTCCTGCTACCATCGTCGCCAGCACTTGGAGCCCTCTGCCTGGTCACCCGCGGTCCTGCCCGAGCCTGCTCTGCCCTGCCCCCGGCAGCACCTCTGCTCCCACTGCTGCCCACCCGCACGGGCCCCCCCGGCCTCCCCTCCTTGATCTTACAACGCGCTCACCTGGGCTCCCTGCCTTCCTCTCTCCCTCGGCACAGCCGAGTCCCAACTGTCCTCCAGCGTCGGCCTCCCCTCCTCCCTGCCTCCCCACCCCTCCTCCCTGCCTCCCCACCCCTCCTCCGAACACCTGCGGACTCCCGGTCCAGACTGGACAGATCTCCTCTGACCCCACCTGGCTCCCGAATTACTTTCTGTCTGAAACCCTGTACACCCAGCCAGGCTGACTTCCCAAGGCAGGGGTCATGACCAAGGGTACCGACGTCCACGGTCCTTCCCACCGTGTCTCAGTACCCACCAAGTGCCAGGCACAGACCTCGTCACAGCTCCGTGTCAGCTCCACTCCCCTCCAACGCCCAAGGGCCCAACCCTGGCACAAACATGTACAAGGTGGGGAGACCACCCCGAGGGAGGGCACCATGGCCAAGGCACGCAGCGAGGGCGGTGGGCACAGGGAGGGCCCTGTCCAGGAGGAGGCGGGCAGGGAGGCTTTGCACACCTGTACTGCCCTCACCTCCGTTCCACCCCTAATGATGCGGGGCAGCTGGCTCAGGCCCCACTGTACCCAGATTCCTGGGCGATTCTAAGAGCTCAGCGCTGCTCAGTCCTCAAGAGAAATGGTGCCACGTAGCGGAGCCTGTGGGCCAGGTGAGCAGCCAAGGAGCCGAGAGGGAGTGTGCAGAGCCGGGCCGGCGGCCCCTGGGCTGGCGCTAGTTCACAAGCCTGGTGTAGCCGGGCCCTGTGGCATCTGCCCAACGTGGGCACGCGTACCGGGTCTCCGATGACATGGTTGTCCACCTGCCGCGTGCGATTGATGCCAACGATGCCAAAGACCACGAAGACCATGGCCCCCGTGTCCACGAGCGGCCGCACCGCCGGCTTCCCGCAGCCCGTGTTCACGCAGGGGTTGAAGCCGAAGGTGGCAGAGGGGCGGGCCTTGGGCGCTGCGGAGGGAGTCACAGCTGGATGGGAAGGCGGGGCCCAGCCTCCCAAGGCCCCGCCGCAGCCTCCCCGCGTGTACCTTTCTCGCTGGGCACGTAGAAGAAGCCTTTGGTCGGCCCATCGGGGCTGGAGCCGAGCAGGCAGCCAGGAGGGGCCGCACACACACGCCCGTGGAAAGGGGGCTTGTGGGACTGGGCAAAGTACAGCTTCCTGTGGAGGCAAAGGAGGCGAGGCCAGGACTGAGGCCAGGAAGGCCAGGAGCAGTTGTGGGCGAGAGGCACAGGCGGCCGTGTGCAGGGGCTGGAAGAGCGCAGGGCACGGACTCGGGCTCCCCCAGCACAGGGATTCAATCTTAGGTTCAGGGCTGGAGTTTGGACACCTGTTCTAGTCCCGCCCCTGCCAAGGCCCACACCCTGTGGTCCTGCTCAAGGCACTTCCCCTCCCTGCATGTGTCTCCTCGCCTGTGGCGGGAGGGGTAGAAGAGACCAGCAGCTTCCAAACGGTCCTCAAGGGGCCCCAGGGCTAGCCTTGGGGGTCGGTGCTCAGAAGCCCCCTGCCCCACTTTAACCTGAACAGTGACAGAGCCTCAAGATTCTGTTTGAAGAAAGGATTCCACGGTTAGCTTATTCACCGCTGGACTTGATGTAGCTCAAGGCTCTTTCTAGAATGTTCTAAGCTCAGCCAGGCAGCCTGACCCCAGTGGCTACTGTATATGTGCAGCGTGAGCCCGACCCTGGAGGGGAGGCAGAGGGACCCCCCCTCATCCCCCGAGCCGAGGTGTGCCAGGCCAGAAGGGCCCAGTGAGCCCATCTTGGTCATCCCCCTGCCCCAAGCATCAGCCTCGTGTGGGTGCTCCTGAGGCCAGGCCCTGTCAGAGACCATGGGTCCCTGGTGTCACCAGTGCAGGCCCCGCGCTGCTGTTCTCTGGGCTACAGCAGCAGCGGGCTCTTCCTTGCAGAGCACGTATCGTAATCTGTAATGACGCTGTGCTTGACTTGTTAGCTGCTGTCTCCCGCTAGCGAGCCCGAGGGCAGGAGTCACACCTGTCTCGTTTCCCATCCCCAGCACTAGCCCCGTGGCCGCTCACAGTCGGGGCTCAACGTTAAATGCATGAATGGATGAGAGAAAGGCCCTCGGCTGACACAGCCTCAATGGTCAGAACGGGACGGGGGGAACCTGGGAAAAGATGGCCCCAGCTGGCTCAGAGAGCCCCGAGGCACAGAGGGCAGTTGATCATTAGGTGTTCATGGGCACTTACATCATGCCAGGCACTAGGTAGGGCGTGCGTATACAGTAAGTAATGACAACAGACGCGGGCTCTCTCCCATCACCTTACAGTCTGAGGGAGGGGGAACGTTAAATCATTTTTTTCTGAATTAACTGTAGGTATTGAGAGTGTGGATAGCGCCTTGGAGCGGAATGCAGAGTGTACTCATGCATTCATTCATTCACTCAGCAAGTGTTTCCTGAGCACCCGCTACACAGCACTAGGTGAGGGGATACAGCACAGAACAGTAAGCTAATCACGGCAGGACGCCTGCGTGCTCCCGAGCAAGGACGGGTAATCAACCAGTAGGTCAGTGTGATTCCAGGCGGTGGTAGAAGCCAGAAAGAGAACAGTGGGGTGATGTATGGGGAGAGGCGGGTGTGGCTATTTTCGCCGGGGAGGGCGGTCTGGTCAGGGAAACCTTGTTGGGGGTGGGTAAGCATCTGGGTAAGGACCTGAATCTTGAGAACAAGTCAATCCCAGGAGGAGCTAGGGAAAAGCATCCTAGGCCCAGGGAACAGCAAATGCAAAAGCTCTGAGCTGGGAACTGCTTGGCGTGCTGAGGGGCCAGAGGGCCGCTGCGCCTCCCGCGGGAGCCATCCAGAGGGAAGGCGGCAGATCGGGGAGCGAACTGCGGGCCTGGCGTCTTGGTGTCCCCCAGTCCCCAGTCCCGGACGAGAAACATCTGAACAGACGGGCAGAAATGCACAGGGGTTTCTTCAAGGTGTCGCGAGCGGGGCAAACAAGCGGGCCGGGCCGGCGGGAACCGACTTATCTGCAAGGCTCTGTTACCGGGTGTGCCGCTGCTCCTTGGCGGCCACGTAGAAGCTGAAGTCAAACTTCCAGCCCCGCTTGGTGTCGCAGGCCAAGGTCGTCACCATCCACTTGCCGGAGGGGCTCGCCGCCTGGAGCAGCCCTACTGTAGACATACAAGCGGTCAGCTTCTTGGTGAAGTTACCAAAAGGCGCTCTATACACCTAAGCAGTGGATTGACAGAGACAAGACAGGTGACTCTGGGAGGCTGCCGTGGCCTGGGCCCAGCCTCAGGCTCGGTCCCCTCCCTCCTTGGAGTGCTCCCCGCCCCCCGCCCCCATTCCAGCCCCCAGAGTCAGGGGGTAGAGCCCTGGGCAGAGGCGCAGGAGGCCTGGGTCCAAGTTTAAGGACGGAGCAAACCCTTCCCTACCTCTCTGAGCCTCGGTCCTTCCTTCAACTGAGGATTTACTCCAAGCCAGGCCCTGAGCTGGGCTCTGAGGATACGGCTGCGAGCCAGACGGGCTTGGTCCCTGCCCTCCTTCCTGGAGCTGCCACTTACGACGGCCTCAGATTCTTTTAAGGGCTTTGAATTAATTATTAGGACGATAAGGCACAGGACGAATGGGGCACTGGAAGAGGAGGCCAAACTGATAAGGATGGCCAGGATAGGGTCCTAGGAGGAGGTGACATTTAGGCTGAGATCTGAACGGGGAGCCAGCCACGCATGAAGCTGGAAGGAAAGCCCTCCAGGCAGTGAGAACCGCAGTGCAAAGGCCAGAGCCAGGGAACGCCTCACACACCCCATCTTTCGAATGGAAATATAAACCCTGAACAAATGAGTTGACATGTGTAACTGTCACCCTGGAGGTGTAACACGTTAAAGAAACACAAGTGATTCCTGAGAGGGAAAAATCAGAGGTCTGGGTTGGCCCTGGGAGCCCCTTTTCTGGGGCGCTAGAACAGACGGCTGAGAACAACAATCTAACTAACAGCTCCCATTTTACTGGGCACCTACTACGTTCCAGATGTTACAGAACGCACAGGCCTTGCCTCATGTACCTCCAACATCCCTGGCTGGTGCCTTTCATGTCCCCGTATCACAGATGAGGAAACTGAGGCTCAGAGAGATTACATAATCTTCCCAAAGACATGCAGGTTATAAATGGCAGAGCCAGGACTCGAACCCAGGCCTGGCTGACTCGGCAGCCCGTGCTCTCACCACTCTGCAGGTCCCTGCCGCAGGCCTGGCTGACGGTGGGAGAGGGTCCTCACCTGCCTGGAGCAGCTCCATCCTCGCAGGCCCTGCCCCCACCCCCATGTGGCCAGTGCCCACCAGTGTGGCATTGAGGGCCCCCTCCCCTGGTAGTGGCAGCTCCCTTAACGACAGCCAGGCTCACCTGGAAGGAGGGCACCTCCCCGTCCCCAGAGGACACGGTCTGCCAAGGGCCAGGCAGGCTGGCGTTGAGGGAGAACCTGTAGACAGCCGGGTGGCCTTTGCTCTTCACCTTGGAGACGTACACAGTGCCTGGGGAGTCTAGGGACAAACGAAGGGTGGAGGAGGAGGGACAATCACCTCGACTGGCGTCCCCTAACCCTGCAACAGCCCAGCCTCTGCTCTGTTGACTGAGGAGCTGAGCCTGACCTTGGGCTCATCTCTGAATGGTGGCTCTGTTCCTCTCTACTGGACCAAGCCCATGGCAATGATGGGGGACTGGTTGTTGGTGGTGGAGGTATAGATGGAGGGGGAGGCGGTGGCGGACACTGGATGGGGTGGAGGTATAGATGGAGGGGGAGGTGGTGGCGGACACTGGATGGGGTGGTGATATAGATGGAGGGGGAGGTGGTGGTGGACACTTGATGGGGTGGTAGCACGGGTAGAGGGAATGACAGTGATGGTGGGAGCCATGGTGTGATGTGCCAGTAGGGACTAGGGTAGTGGAAGTGACACCAACAACGATGCCCCAGGCATGGTGTGAACGGTGGAGGTGTGTTGCTGATGAGGATGGTGGGCACAGAGGGGGGACGATGGCCATGTGGTGACAAGGACACGCACAACTGCCCCATGTTGGGGGTTAATTCCCACATGCATCCCGGCATCCCACATCTGATGGAGACCCCAGCAGGGATAAGCCAGCCTCCAGTGTTCAGGACACCCCAGCCCTCCCCCAGACACTCAGGATGGATCTGGCACACAAGGCAGGGTCACCGTGCACCACAAGCCAGGCTGGGGTGGTGGCAGGAAGGGATCGCCCTGTTCTGGCTGAAGAGAGCTGGTGGGACGACGGGCAAGGGCCTCAGGTTCACCCCCGCACCGACCCTTCCACGGTGACTCAAGAACACAGGCTTTTGTTCCCGAAGGAGAATCAAAGCATGGATTTAACGTGCTCTCCCCACAGGGCCCCTGCACCCTTGTACCAGCACCTCCCACTGCCCCACCCAGCCAGTGCACACTCCCCACTGACCCTGCAGGGCGGCCTCAGGCCGGCCGGCCCAGGACACCCCTGAGCCCCGCTTCTTCTTCTCCAGGGATGTCCGGATGTTGTTCTGCAGGCTGTGGGGCTTCTCCTGGAACAGACCTACCCCCCCCCCCCGGCACCGTGTCAGGCAGCAGGGCCTCCCTGGCTGGGCCCGGCCAAGGCTGGGACAGAGACGACCTGAGGGACATGGGCCCCAGGGCCCTCAGCTTGGGAAGGGGGTGGTATCAGGGGTCTGAAAGAAACTAGATGGAACTGAAGAAAGGCCAAATGCTGACTTTACAAGAATCTTAAGGCAAAGGGAAGGAAGCTGCCAGCCCCATCCAGAGAAAGACACTCGGCAGCTTACCCTACTCATCCTCACCACGCCTCACTTCCCTCCTCTGTCAAATGGGACGACACCCAGAGGGTACCTCCAGGGGGTGGCTGAGGGACAAAAGGGGGTGCTGCATCTCATGCGCTTAGCAACGTGTCTGGCTCGTGATGAATGTTTGATAAATAGGAATAATTAGAAACGGCATGTTATCAACTAGTAGAGATAGGGGAGACCTCCTGTTTTGCCCCAAGCATTGCAGATGAGTTGTTTGTTTGTTTTTCTTTTTTAATGAGAGAAATTTTACACCTTCAAAAAATTAATACGATAATGCTAGGAGGTCGTTCTCATTAATCCCATTTGACCTAGAAGCAAGCAGAGGTTCAGGGAGGTTACATGACCTTCAGGGGAAGTGAGAGGCAGAGCCCCATCAGGATCGGTCTTGTCTGCCCCTAAAGCCGAAAATCTTTTTGCTACAGCCTGAAGGGCCCCTTTAAGAGGCAGTTCAGAGGCTAAGAGATACAAGGGGCTGGGGCTGGACTCTGGCTGGGGTCCTGGCCCTTCTCCAGATGTTTCCAGGAACTTCGGGATCATCCCAGGGTTTGCCCATCTGTGAAGTGGGAGCAGACAGGCCCTGAGGGATGGTGGGAGGCCTTGCAGCGGCAGTGACATTGGAGCGAAATTCGATGCCCAGGCAGGTGGGAGAGGAGCAGGGACGCAGCCAATTTAGGAGGGGCTCCTCGGGCACCTCTCTGATCTGCAGCCGATTATCATGCACTTGGCTAACGCCATTTACCAAGGGGAAGGCCAGGTTAATCTGAACACCACCGTAATTACATGAAGGCAATTACAGCAGTCAGCGGGTCCGTCCCCCAGGAGCCGGAAGCACTCACCCAAGCGTCTTCTCATTCGGTTTCTAACCACCCGGCAAAGCTGTATGACCTTGGGTCGACTTCCCCCGCCCCAACTCCAACCTCAGGCTCCCCTCTGTAAGACGAGGGCCTGGATCAGACTAACTCTAAGGCCAGCAGACGTCTTTATCTCACCTCTTAGCTCATCCCCGGCACGCGCTCCATCACCAAGTCCTGTGGGTTTCACCTCCTAAAAACCTCTTGTCTTCACTGTCACCATCGGCCACACCGGCTCCGGCCCCCACCGTCTCTTGTCTAGATGACTGCACGAGACTCCCACCTGGGCTCCCAGCCATGCTCCACGCTGGCCCTCCGACCACACAGCAGCTTCTCTGCTTAAAGCCCTCCACTAGCTTCCAGTGTCAATCACAATACAATCCAGACTCCTCACTGCACCCCAGCAGGCCCTGGCCCAGCCCATCTGGCTAGCCTTAGCTCCTGCAACTACCTCCATCAGACTTGGCCCTGGTCTTTCCCACTCTGGTGCTCCCCTCTGCCTAGACCGCTTCCCTCCTCTCCTCTCCCAGCTTGGCCGACTCCTTCCCTCCCTCCCCGCCACCCAGGCAGGCTAAGTCTTGCCTTAGACATTCCCTCCTCCAGGAAGAAGGCTTCCACGATGCTGAGCTCCCCAGTCGCCCTCCTTTTGGTCCACCACAGCTCAGATCTACTACTATATGGCCTGCCCCAGCAGTGGAATGAACTCCCTGAGCTCGAGAAGCCTGTCCTGCCCACTGCGGCCTCCCCAGCACCAGCTGGCACCCAGTAAGTATTCGTTTAATGAAACGTGAAAACACTGAGGCTTAGAGATGGAGTGATTTGCCTAAGGTCATACTGTGATGGGGAGCCTGGATCTCACATCTCTCGTCTTGGAGACGTGGACTCCAAAAGGGGCAGGGGCCCGCAGGGGACACCCTGGCAGGAAACCCTCACCTGAACAGGTGATGCAGGAGATGCCCTCGGCGCTCAAGTTGTACTTGAGGTCCAGCAGCACCTGGATGTTGGTATCCGGCCGGAAGAGCAGCGGGGCCCGGCTGGCAGGGCGGAGCCGGCTGGCGAACACCAGGGACAGGATGAGGATGGAGACAAAGAGGCCTGCGAGGGAAGGATGCTGCGCTAGGCAGGGCTGGGGCCGGGGGTGGGGGCATGCACAGCGGGGCTTCCAGAGCCCTGGGAAAGAGCTGCTCCCTCTATGGGGATGGGAGGGGGAAAGGGGGGCAGGTATCCCAAGGGAGCAGGCAAAGGCCCAGCGTGCCAGCCTGTGGGTGAGGCTGCTAGGGTTCCGTCCCTTGGAGGTAGGGGCCGGTTGTCACACATGTCATTGGTGGTCAGACTATAAGCTATAAGCTCACATTCCTGGACAAGAACCAGCCCCCATCTTAGAGCCCTTAACAGTTTATAAAGAGCCAGCATATCCACTTGATCTTACGCAGACCTAAATACAGTCAGTGATGATAATAATGATAATAATAATAATAGTAGCACTTAACTTTCATTGAGCACTTACTACATGCCTTGCACTGGGCTAAGTTCTTTACACACACTGTGGCTTTCCTCACAACTGCCTTAGTAGATAGATACTACTCTTACCCTCACTTATAGGACAGGAAACAGAGGCTCAGACTAACTGGCACAGTCAAGGTGACGCTGCTAGAACACGGCAGAATTAGGATTCCAACTTAGCCAAGCTGGTCTAAATCCAGAGCCCAAGCACTCGGTGCTCTGCTCTGCTGCCCAGCATCATGACTGGCACGTAGTAGGTGCTCAATAAGCAACAGCTATCGCGGAACCAGCTCTATTCTACGCAGGAAGGGGGTAAAGCTCCGAGAGAGCGAGGGACACCAGCCCAGGTTTCTGACCTCTAGCTCATTTGGGGAACTGGGGCAGGCTCCCAATGCCTGCACGTTCTTTGCATGGAGTGGGGTCTGTCCTCCACATCTTAGGCGGTGGGAGAAGCTGCAAGATGGGGGGAAGGAGAGTGGACAGCCCACTTACCCACAATCACCCAACGGCTCTTGACGGCCGACCACAGGACCCAGTGGTGCAGCAGCTCCTGCAGCTGGGCGATGAGCTGCCCCCGGCTGCCCCCGTCGGGGGCTGGCTGCAGGCCCTTGGGGGGCACAGACACCAGGGACGCGTCTCCCAGCTCCAGCGACACTGCCGGGGCAGAGCAGTGGCCTGTCAGAGGGCTGGCCCAGAAGCGGGCCAGAGCCCACCCTGGTCCCTGCCCTCTCCAGGGAAGCCTAAACGCTCGATGGGGATCTCGTCCTGCCCCCCGCTCAGGACCGGCCTGTCCTCACACCAGCTCGCCAAGGGCTACTTCCCCTGGCCGAGGCAGCCCCTGGGTCCTGGCAGGCTCAGCGGGACAGGCCCGCACCAGCTCTCACCTGGCTCCTCCTCCACATTGAGCAAGGGGATGTCATCGTCCAGGTAGGGCACGGGACCCTGAGCAGGGCTGCCCCCAGCCCGCTCAGCAGCAGCAAACACGTCCCCGGGGAAGTGCAGGGAGCTCTTGCAGCCGCACTTCTGGTGGCAGCTGCGGAGACAGTGGGAGGAGGGGGTGAGCCCTGGGTGTCCAGGGAACGGGGGGAAGGTCCCGGCTACATGTGAACCCAGGTATCACACCGCTGCCGACAGCTCACACAGGACTCGCATCACAGGTTTCCAGGAGCCTGCACCTGAGTTCTCTCCAGCGCCATCTCCCCTGGGGCCCTTGGGTGCCACTCTTCCTCTGGGGACACAAATGGTGGCAACAGCCATCACCCAGGGAGAGGGGATGATGGCTCGCTGCTCCCCAAGCATCAAGGTGACCAAAGCAGGGGAATCATGGCTCCCGCGTCGTGCGCCCAGGGCCCTGGCACCAGGAGGACGGGGAAGCGGGGCTGGGCTGAGGACGTGGCTGAGGCCTCGGCTGGAGTGAATGTGAGGGAGACAAAGCTCACCCTAGGGACTGGGGACGAGAACAATGCACACGGTG
The DNA here is from genome assembly GCF_028021215.1 of Eschrichtius robustus. Taxonomy (NCBI): domain Eukaryota; kingdom Metazoa; phylum Chordata; class Mammalia; order Artiodactyla; family Eschrichtiidae; genus Eschrichtius; species Eschrichtius robustus. The sequence continues at coordinate 9,082,630 of NC_090826.1, read as the reverse complement.
AATGTGCCAGGAATACTACGTGCCAGGAATACTACGTGCCAGGCAGTGAGCGAGATTCTCTCATCAATCCTCACGGGGTTACATGTACCCATTTTATAGAACAGGAAGCTGAGATGCAGAGAGGTTAGGTAACATATCTAAGGGTCCGCAGCCACCAGGCAAAGAGGCTGAGGCTGGAGCCCAGGACTGGGAAGACTGCTGCGTCCACTGCCCCAGACTGGGGGGCGGGACAGGGCAGGCTTAGTTGGTGTCTCTGTAGAGATTAGAAACAAGGAGCCCTTTACCCAAGACACTTTGCTTCTATGTCACAAAACCGTCAGAGAAATAGTCAAATCTGAACGTCTATAGTGCAGACCTCTGTGCCTCAGCCAGAGTGCCCTTGTCCAGTGCCCAACCCGTACCACCATACATGGCGGCCCTGAAGCAGGGGGTGTGTGTGGGAGAGCTGAGGAGTGCGTCCCGGGCCTGAGTCTGAGCCCCTCGCTGCCCCTCCTGGGCTCACCATGGTCAGGTGGACACTGTCATGGACCCCTGACAGTCCTGCCCTCGCATGCCCTGCCCCAAGCCCAGACCCTCCATCATTCCTCAGGACTCCCAACCCAGGCAGCCACCCAGGCTGGATTCCATTTGGTCACTGTCTCTGCCACCCCCCCCCCCTCCCCGCCACTGACCACCTGGCCCACGAGACCCCAACCCCTAGACCTTCAGCAGTGGCTCTGGGCCGATCCATTCAACTCTGCACACCACTCACTACACCTAAATATTGTTCCTCCCCCAAGATGAGAACCTTGAGGACATTTAACGTGGTGGCTAAGAGCATGGGATCCAGTCAGATTATGTGGTCTAAATCTCAGCCCCACTGCCTATTAAACGGGTAACCTTGAGAAAGTTGCCCAACTGCTCCAAGCCTCTGTTTCCTTGTCTATAAAATGGGTGAAATAAGAGGACCCAGCTGCCAGGGTCATTGGGGAGGGTGGCAGTAAGATCTCGTACGAAAGCTCATTGCCCACTTCCTGGCACATAGTGGGTGATCAGATGTAACTACTGGACAGGATTCTCTTCTTCCTCTGCTCCCCCAGTAGCGCCCAGCATAGGACTGGGCATACAGAAGGTGCTCAGTGGCGAATCACGAGGCTCTTGGGAGATAGGAGGGTGTGCTGAATGGCCCCCCAAGGGCCTGCTATGGATATGCTGTGAGAGGAGGACGCGACCCCCTGCCTGGCTCACCTGGTCTGGCACGCGCTCTCCAGCGGTGCCATATAAAGGCTCCAGATGCCCAGGGCAGCAGGCATGGTGAAGAGCACAGCCAGCCAGCAGCAGGACACGATGAGAGACATGAACAGGCCGAAGTCGTGGACGGCCGGGATCTGGCAATGGGGAAGTAGAGGGGGGATGTGGGACTATCAGGCCTGGAGCCCAGGGAGCCTGGGGGCTCTGCAGAGAGGCACTCAGGACCCCCGACCACCCTCAGACGGAGGCAGGATGAGGAGGCCGGGGCTGCTGGGACAGAGGCACTGGCCTAGGAGGACGTCAGAGGGCCGGGCTGGTGCCAGGGGCGGGGCAGGGGAAGAAGAGTCCCACCTCTGGTCCACACTGCAGACCTCTGCCCGGAACAGCGCTCAGCACAGAGCAAGCGCTCCATAACTGTCATTACGTGAAGGACAGAGGAAGACACGCCCTGTAGGAGCAGGCCACGTGTCAGCGAGGGGGAAGGGAGGGAAAGCTGCTGTGATGGGAATAGGGAGGCTGGGTGTGCTTCCTGCACAGGGTGTGGCAGCCAGAAGGAAACTGTAGCCAACAAGCAGACAGGCCTTCACTGTTTGTGAAACACTTTCACAGTCATCTCATGTCAGTCCCTGATGAGCCACACATGAGGAAAGCGAGGCTCAGAGAGGTTAAACAACCTGCTGAAGGTCACACAGCCAGAAAATGGCAGAGGTGGGATGTGAACCCAGCTCTGCCTGTTTTCTGGATGTGGTTCTCGAGGAAGGCCTGGGGAATCCCAAAGCACCTAGTGGTTTCTAGACGGGATCCTCAGGCCAGGTCATAAAACCTCTCAGATTCAGGCAGGCTCACTGTCCTATAGGCTCTGTTGACACCAAGGACCTGGTCTAAGATCCTTCTCCTGAGCCCAACTCAGACGTGAAGGAGCGTGGGGCCAGCGAGAGAAAAGTGAGTGTGAGGAATGACCACGTGGTTTGAAGCCAGTGGGTGGAGAGGGCCCTGGACCCCGGTCAGGAGACCAGGCAGGCTCACCACTTACCAGCTGGGGGACCTTTGGAAACTGCCAAACGCCCTTCAGGACAGAGGTTGGATTATCATTAACGAGCATCAATAAGAAACACTATTTGTATTATTTTAATTCTCCCATTTGTTAAGCTCTGGTAATGATGATTAGTAGCAAAAATGGACTCTAGGCGGGGGAGGGGTAAATTGGGAGATTGGGATTGACATATACACACTACTACATATAAAATAGATAACTAATAAGGACCTACTGTATAGCACAGGGAACTCTACTGAATACTCTGTAATGGCCTATATGGGAAAAGAATCTAAAAAAGAGTGGATATATGTAAATGTATAACTGATTCACTTTGCTGTACACCAGCAACTAACACAACACTGTAAATCAACTATACTCCATTAAAAATTCTTTTAAAAATGAGAAAAAAGTGGACTCTAGGGACGTGGCAGGAACCTTGAGGCAGAGGCTGCGTGGCCCCAAGAGAAGGGGCGGGTAGGAAGAGCAGAGACCGGGGGCCAGGTGTGCACGGGAGGGACGGGGAGGTCAGGTCGCGGGGGAGGGCGGGCTCCCACCTGGGAGAAGACGTTAGCTGCATAGGCGGCAGCCGTGGTCAGGGAGGTGAAGAAGGTGGCCTTGCCCGCCGTCTGGATGGTATGGACCATACGCAGCTGCGGGTCTTCCAGGTGGGTGGCCTGGCGGTAGGTGTTGATGAACACAAAGACGTCGTCCACGCCTACGGGAGGGAGTCGCGGGCCAGCAGGGCTCAGGATCACTCTGCTGTGTCCATGGTCAGACCCAACCTGGGCCAGGAACCCAAGCCCCACCCTCCATGCTCCTTGGTCCCCACCCCCGCCCCCACCAGAACCAGGCCCTTTCCTCCAAATCTCAGCCCCCTTCCCACCTTTCCCACCATTCTTAACCTCCACCCAGAATAGCTACCCATTCCTTCCACCCCTTGGGGGCTCCACCCATCATATGCCAAGGATCACCCACCACTCATATCCTACCCACCCACCACCCCAATTCCAAGGCTCCGAGGTCTGAAAGGGGACTTTTTGGAGCCCCCATGGAAGCCAGGCTTTGCCTCCTGGAAGAAGGCCCTTCTGGGGACAGAGTTCCCAAGTTCCCAAGGCCCACTACCATGGCAACAGAGGCAACTCACCAATGCCCACTATCACAAAGGCAGCCACCCCATTGAGGATGCCCAAGTACTGGATACCAAAGACCACATGGTACAGGAAGAGTGCCACCAGGCAGCTGAGGCCGATGCTGGCAATTCCGAAGAAGGACAGGAACACTGGGCAGGGCAAGAGGCACAGGGGACGGATAGAGTGGGGGGACCCAGAGGAACACACCTCTTCGGTGTCCTTGGCCCCTGCTGGGTCCTGCCTCACCCCCCACCCCCACCCCCAGGGAGTACTTCCACCACCCCATCTGAGCCCAGCACAGTTTTCTGCACCCAGAGAAGGGGCTGGGCAGGAGGACTGAGTGGCAAATGAAGCCATTTTTGAGTAAGTCAAGTTGTTTATGGGCCCTCATCTTTGCAGAACTTGTCTCAAGCGCTAGTAGGGAATTATTACATATTTACATCTGTCACCCCAGTAGACTAGAGGTTCCATGGGGGTAGGAAGTGTGTCTGTGATGTTCACCATGTGTCTGGATCCCTGGCACCTTAGAGCATCTGGCACATAGTTGGTGCCCAATTAATATCTGTTACATGGACGAATGAATGTCTTTTCCATTTTTGAAGGTATGACCAATCTCTCATTCACTTGAGCAACAGAGAGCACCTACTGTATATGCAGAAAGAAGCAGCTAGGGTATATGGGGAGATGGTGGTGGAAAAGTAAACTGGGGTACAAAGGGCAGCTGACTGGCACTATAGAACAGGCTACAGAATAATTCATAAGGTGTCCAATACTCCAGACTCCCCAAAACTTATCAGCAAGTTTACTGGCAAGAAAATGATGGTCAAAGGGAAAAAGGTTCAACTGTGGGAGGTCATGGGGCTGGGGGCCCTTGGGCATGGCCCAACCTGCCTCTGAACCTCAGTCTACCTGCCTGGGGTTAGAAGGTGATGTCTGAGCACCCCTCCCCCCACCAGTTCTGACACAGTGGATTCAAGACCATTTCTGGCATTCCTGAGCAGGAAGGCTTTGTCCAGAGAGAAGCACACTGGAAGAAGAGAAGGGGCTGGCTCCACGCGGGGCTTTTGAAGAAACCCTACCTGAGCAGGAGGTGAGAATGTAGACGAGGGCGGCAATGCAGCTGCTGCTGATGAAGGCCAGGAGCATGTCATTGTTGAAGGTTCTGCGAACCTCATAATCAAAGAGGTCTGTCCCCCCATACAGAACCTGCACTTTGCTGAAGAAGGGAGGACACAGGGAGAGGAAAGACAGAGTGGATCAGAGATAGAGGAGGACTGGGAGCCATCCACCTCACCAGTGTCTCTTTACCTTGGCTGTACATTATGATCACCTGGGGGACTTCCAAAAATCCTGATGTCCAGGCCATACTCTAGACAAATGAAATCAGAATGTCTGGGGTGGGACTGAATTATCAGTGAGGTTGAGACCACTGCTCTACACAAATAAAAATCAATTATAGCCAAATTCTATGTCATCTTCCAATTCTCAATTATTCACAGCAAAATTCTAAATTCAAACCAGTTTCCAGATACTGTTTTACACCACTAGTGTGCATTTAACAGCAGTTATTCTTAATAAGAAAAACTTAACCAAGCTGGTCAAGTTGAGTTTTAAAATACAAGCAGGAGTGAGATCTGCTTCTGGCCAAGATGGAGTAACAAGATGAAATCTAGATTTACCTTCCCAGTGAAACTAATGAAAAAAATAAGAAAATACATGAGACATGAGATAACAAAGAATGGTGATCTCTGAGAGGTGAGAAACAAAATGGACCCTATGCTTACCCTGACTTACTGGCTTGAGGGAGTTTCCAGGCTTCACTGCAGCCTAATATATGGGTTAGTGACTTCTCAAAAGAGGCTGAAAGTTTTCCAAACTTGATGAAAACTATAAACCCATTGATTCAAAAGGCTCAAGCAATGGACCCCAAGCCCCCCAAAACCATGAATAAAACAACAACAATGCACATCATAATCAAATTGCTCAAAATCAGTGACCAAGGTAAAATCTTAAAAGCAGCCTGAGGAAAAAGATGCATTACACACAGAGGAACAAAAATAAGCATGACAGCAGATTTCTCTTCAGAAACAATGCAAGTGAGAAGGCGATGGAGCAAGGTCCGTCATCAACTGGGGAAAAAGTCAACCCAGAATTCTATACCCATTTTGAAAAACATATTTCAAAAACAAAGGCAAAATAGAGACTTTTTCAGTATACAAAAGCTGAAAGGGGGCTTCCCTGGTGGCACAGTGGTTAAGAATCCGCCTGCCGATGCAGGGGACACGGGTTCGAGCCCTGGTCCGGGAAGACCCCACATGCCGTGGAGCAACTAAGCCCGTGTGCCACAACTACTGAGCCTGCGCTCTAGAGCTCTGGAGCCACAACCACTGAGCCTGCATGCCACAGCTGCTGAAGCCTGCACACCTAGAGCCTGTGCTCCGCAACAAGAGAAGCCACCGCAATGAGAAGCCTGCGCACCGCAACGAAGAATAGCCCTCACTTGCCACAACTAGAGAAAGCCCGCACACAGCAACTAAGACCCAGCGCAGCCAAAAATAAATAAACTTTTTAAAAATCTGAAAGAATTCATCTCCAGTACACCTGCACTACAAGAGATGTTAAAGGAAGTCCTTCAGGCAGAAGGAAAATGATTACAGACGGAAATATACATCTACACAAAGGAATAAAAAGGACTGGAAATGGTAACAACATGAAAAACTGTACAAAATTTTCTTATTCTTATGTAAATCTTTTAAAAAGATAACTGACCGTTTAAACAGAAATAATAATAATGTGGTATGGGGTTTATAACATATATGAAAATAAAATATATGACAACAATAGCATACAGGCCAGGAAGAAGGAAATGGTGGTATACTATTCATATATAGTATACACTATACATGAAGTGGTTTAACATCATTTGAAGATACACTGACAATTTAAGGATGTATACTATAAACCTTGTAGCAACCACTAAACTAAATATTTATAGCTACAAAAACAACAAAGGAAATAAAATGGAATAATAAAAAACTCTCAGTCCAAAAGAAGGCAGAAGAGAGGAAAAAGGGAACTAAGAATATATGGGACAAAGAGAATAAAATAAAATAGTCTTAAATCTAACCATATTGAAAATGCATTAACTGTAAATGGTCTAAACACCCCAATTAAAAGGCAGAGACAGTCAGATTAGATTTAAAAAAATCAAGACTCAGCTGCCTGCAAGAAACTCACTTTAAATATAGACACAAATAGGTTAAAAACAAAAGTGCAGAAAAAAATATACCATGCTGACATGAATCAAAAGAAAGTTGGAGTGGTTACATTAATAACAAATGAAATAAATTTCAGAGCAAAGAATATTACTAGGGATAAAGAAAGTAATTTAAAAATGATAAAGGGCTCAGTTCATTAAAAGAATACAACAATACTACATGTTTTGGACCTAACAACAGAGCTTTAAAATACATGAAGCAAAAACTGATTGAAATGAAAAAAGAAATAGACAAACTTGCAATTATAGCTGAACATTTCAAAACCCCTTTTCTCAATGACTGCTAGAACAATCTGACAGAAGATCAGTAAGGATATAAAAGACTTGAACAACATAATCAACCAACTTGACTTAACTGACATTTATAGAATACCCCACCAAACAACAGCAAAATATACATTCTTTTCAAGTGCATAGGGAACATTTAGCAAGACAGACCATACTCTGGACCATAAAACAAAACTCAATAAATTTAGAATAACTTAAGTCGTACAAAGCATGTTCTCTGACCATGATAGAATTAAATTCAAAATTAGCAACAAAACACTATCTGGGAAATTCATAAATATTTGGAGACTAACACATTTTTAAATAATACAAGGGTCAAAGAAGAGATCAAAAGGGAAAATTGAAAGTATTCTGAATTGAATGAAAATGAAAGCATATGTCAAAATGTGTGAGATGAGCTAAAACAATGCTCAAAGGTAATTTTATAGCAATAAACACCTATATTAGAAAAGGAGAAAGCTTTCAAATCAATGACCTCAGCTTCTACTGCAAGAAAGAAGAACAAGAGAAAATTATATATAAAGTAGGTGTAAGAAAGGAAATAATGAAGATCAGAGCATAAATATATATTAATATATAAATAAACAAACAGAAAGATACTAAAGAAAAATCAATGAAACCAAAAGCTAGTTCTTTGAGAAGATCAATAAGACTGATAAACTTCTAGCCAGACTGATCATGAAAAAAGGAGATAACACACATGAAAGAAGGGACATCACTACAGTTTTTATAAATATTCAAAGATAATAAGGGAATATTATGAATCACTTTGACATTTTAATGAAATGTCATTTGACAGTTTGACAATTTCATTTGACAATTTAAATGAAATGGACAAATTTCATGAAATATACTACCAAAGCTTGTGCAAGAATATAGAAATAATTTTAATAGCCCTATATGTATATTTAAGAATTGAATTTGTAGTTAAAACCTTACCATAAAGAAAACTCCAGATCCAGACAGTTTCGTTGGTGAATTATATCAAATATTTAAGGAAGAATAATACCAGTTCTATACAAACTCTCCAGACAACTGAAGAGAGGAGAATACTTTCCACCTCATTCTGTAAAACATTTTGATACCAAAATCAAACAGATATTACAAGAAAACTACAGCCTAGTAGCCATCATGAACATATACCAATGAACAAAGAATACAAATAGAATCTAACACTATATAAAAAGGATGACATATCATGACCAAGGGGGATTTACCCTAAGAATGCAAGGATGGTTTAAAATTAAAAACTCAATCAATGTAATTCACCATATTAAACTAAAAAAGAAATACTGTATGATCTCTCTCTAGATGCAGAAAAAACATTTGAGAAAACTGAATATTCCTTATTGATTACAAAAAGAAAGACACCAGCAAATTAGGAATAGAAGGGAACTTCCTTAACCTGATAAAGGACATCTACAAAAAACCTACATACTTTGGTCAGGGATAATACAGGGTTGTCCATTCTCATCACTTATTCAACATTGTACTGGATGTTCTAGCCAGTGCATTCAGGCAAGAGAAAGAAATAAAAGGCATCCAAGTTGGAAAGCAAGAAGTAAAACTGTCTTTATTAGCAAAAGACATAATTAACTATGTAGAAAATCAAATGTAATCTACCAAAAATCTTCTAGAACTTATAAGGGAGCTTAGCAAGGTTGCAGGACCCAAAGTCAATTTTATTTCTATATACTAGCAACTAACAATAGCCAAATGAAATTTTTTTAAAAATACCATTTACAATAGCATAAGAACACCACATTCATTAGTCACAAGACTAGTATTGTTAAGATGTCAGTTCCCCTCAAATTGATCTGTGTATTTGACACAATCATAATCAAGATCCCAGCAGACTTTTATTTGGAGAAATGGACAAGCTGATTCTAAAATTCATAGGGAAATGCAAAGGACCTAGAATAACTAAAACAACTTTGAAAAAGAACAACAAAGCTGGAAGACTAACACTTGGACAAGACATGGTATAAAGCTACCATAATCAAGACAGTGTAATGCTGGTGTGTAAATAAAAAATAGATCAATGGAACAGAACAGAGCATCCAGAAACAGACTCACATATATACGGACAAAAGATTTTTGTCCAAGATGCAAAGGCAATTCAGTGAAGAAAGAATGATCTTTTCAACAAATGATGCTGGAACAACTGGATAGTCATATGAAAATAATAAATAAATATCGGCACGTTACAATATATACAAAGTGTTTATAGTGTATGCCTTGCACCATATACAAAGATTAATTAAAAATGGAATATCACAGATCTAAATGTAAAACCATTTTTAAAGTGATCAAAAGATCTAAATAGCCACCAGTGAAGATAAATGGATGTCAAATAAGCATGTGAACATCACTGGTAATTAGGGAAATTCAAATTCAAATTGCAATGAGATATCACCACACACCTAGTAGAATGGCTAAAATTTTTTACACTGACCATACCAAGTGTTAGAGAGGTTGTGGAGGAACTGGAATTCTTATACACTGGGTGGGAATGCAAAATGGTACAACCAATCTGGAAAACAATTTGGCAGTTTCTTAAAAAGTTAAACACACACCTACCATATGATCTAGTCATTTCACTGCTAGGTATTTATCTAAGACATATGAAAGCACTTGTTCACACAAAGGCTTGTTCATAGCAGCTCTATCTGCAATAGCCAAACCTGGAAACAACCCAAATACCCATAAACAGGTGAGTGGATGAACAAAAGGTGGCATCTCCACACAATGGATACTACTCAGCATTTAAAAAGAATAAACCATCTATACATGCAACAACATGGATACAATTCAAAATAATTAGGCTGAGTGAAAGAGAGCAATCAAAATTGTGCATACTATATGATGTCATATATATAAAACTCTAGAAAATGAAAATGAATATACAGTGATAAAAAACAGAAAGTGGTCCTGGGGTGGCAGTGGGAAGGCAAGGTGAGGCAGGATGGAGTGATTATCAAGGGGACATGAATAAACTTCTGGGGGTGGGCTTCCCTGGTGGTGCAGTGGTTGAGAATCTGCCTGCCAATGCAGGGGACGCGGGTTCGAGCCCTGGTCTGGGAAGATCCCACATGCCGCGGAGCAACTGGGCCCGTGAGCCACAACCACTGAGCCTGCGCGTCTGGAGCCTGTGCTCCGCAACAAGAGAGGCCGCGATAGTGAGAGGCCCGTGCACCGCGATGAAGAGTGGCCCCCGCTTGTCGCAACTAGAGAAAGCCCTCGCATAGAAACAAAGACCCAACCCAGCCAAAAATAAATAAATAAATAAATTTATTTTAAAAATAAAAAATAAACTTCTGGGGGTGATGGGTCTCTTCATTATCTTGATTGTGGTGAAGGTTTCATGGTGTATACGTGGGTCAAAACTAATCAAATTGTAAACTTTAAGTATATGCAACTGTATATGATATACAATTGGTTGTATATCAATTATACCTCAATAAAGTTGTTTAAAAAACCAAACAGGACATTTAAAAACCAAGTAGAAAAGATCTTTGGATTATCTACTTTGTTGAACTAAATGGATTAATTGATCTTTCATTAGAGTAGAAAACTGAAAGTTCAATCAATTGTTTATTCATTCATTCATTTCTATAGCTTTTATAGAATGCCTTCTAGGTTCCAGGTCCTGTCTTAGTTACTGGCTATAAAAAGACATGGGCCCAAACTTTTACTCTCAAGTAGAAAGGAATAGCTCATGCAAGAACAATATTCTTGCCTAGAGCTACTAAAAAATCAGATAAAATTGAGAAATCATCTGTTTAACGACATTAGAGACTTCCTGAAGCAATGAGAACTAGAGGGCTAAGACTCCAGAAAGCGAAGAACCTACAAAAGGTAAGCTTCCCTTCTACGGCTGTGTTTACCCTAGAGGTATCTGCTGATTCTGAACACAGGCATGAGGCTAAAAATCTAGGCGGGGAGTCAGAAAAACTAGCAGAGCTTTGGGCAGAGACTTGCAGACCAGCATAGCACAAAGCCAGTTTCTTCCTCAGCACTTCTGCCAAATACTGGGGCCGTGTGGAGTATGAGGCTACAAACCTAAGCAGAAAGGCTCTGGAAAACCAGAGTAGAGATATTTTTAGCAGTTTTGAGAAACAAAGATTAGGGTCTGAAACCTGTCCGGGGAAGGGGCTCTGCAGACTACTCCAGGCTCTGAGTTGAACATCTTAGAGAACCAAGGGCAAACTAGAGGTAGGCTGAGAATTTTCAGTATTGCAAACCTGCCTCGACTTCATGTAACTGCTGACTATTTAAGGTGATCAGTCACAACTCCATCTGCCTAGTGGAGGGAAGGATAAACTTTCTCTGGAAGAAATAACATCATCTGGACCTCTATGTTTTTATATATAATGTCCATCACTCAGTAAAAATTACCAGGCATACTCACAGGCAGGACCACATGACCAAAAACCAAGTGAAAGAATAGACCACAGAAACAAATCCACAAGTTATCCATAATAACCTAATAACTTAATATGCTTAAGAACACAGAGGAGAATATGGACAAAATAAATTAAACAATGAAAAATTTCACCAGAGATTTAGATCTATAATAAAGAATCATTGGAAATTCTCAACAGAAAAACATAACATTAACATTGAAATCTCAATAGACATTAAATGGCAGATTAGATGCAACAGAAGACAGGATCAGTGAATTGGTATATCTAAACCAAAACATGGAAAGAAAAGAAAAGCCTGGAAAAGAGCATTGAAAACACATGGAACTTGTGTTAAGTTAGGCTACAGGGATGTATTGTACAACACGGGGAATATAGCCAATATTTTGCAATAACTGTAAATGGAGTGTAACCTTAAAAATTGTATTAAAATTTTTTAAATTAAAAAATAAAGAAAGCAGCATGTAAATTACCCAGACTCTTCAGCTTACCTTTGCAGCTCCCACTTCTTATTATCATATTCATTAAAAAAAAGAAAACACATGGGACTCTGAAAATATCTAACATTTGTGTAATTAGAATCCTTAAAGGAGAGGGGACAGAGACTGAGGCAGAAGCAATATTTGAAGACATAATAGCCAGGAAATTCCTAAAACTGATGAAAGTTATCAACCCACAGATTCAAGAAGCTCTGTGCACCTCAAGCAGAACAAATACAAAGAAAACCATGCTGACATACATCATAGTAAGACTGTTGAAACCAAAAACAAACAGAAATCTTAAAGCAGCCAGAGATAAAAAGACAATCATTCAAAGAGGCAACAAAAAGATTTACAGCTGACTTTTTCCAAAAAAATGATGGCAGTCATTACCCAATGGATTGACATCTTTAAAGTATTAAAAGAAAATAACTGCAAATTTCTAATTCTATACCAGCAGAAATACACTTCAAAAATTAAAGTAAAATAAAGATGCCTTCTAGGCAAAATAGAGAATTTATCACCAGCAAACCTGCACTAAAAAAAAAAAAAATACTAAATAGAGTTCTTCAGATACAAGGAAGATGATCCCAGAGGGAAACATGAAATTGCAGAAAGTAATGAAGAGCAACAGAAAATGTAAATATGTGAGTAAATATAAATGGATTCTGACTCAGTAAAATAATAATGTAATGTCTTATGAGGTTTAAAATGTATATAGAATTAAAATGCATGCAACAAAAATGCAAAAGGCTGAAGGGGTGTAAATGCAATGAATGAGTTCTAGGATTCTGGTATTATCAGGGAAGTCGTAAAAGTGATAATTTGTATTATTCTTTGTAATAAGTCAAAGTGCATGTTGCCATCTCTTGGGTAACCAACAATAGACTGATAAAAAAGATTTTATTAATCCAAAAGAAGGCACTAAAGTCAAGTCTACAGGGGCCCTGGTTGTCACCACTCCTATGAAGCTCTGGGGAGATGGTAAGGGGAGGAGAGTTTTCTTTTTACCCAGGACAGGGGTTTTGTCTCAGCAGCTGAACATATTAAGCAGAGGTAATTGTTGGTATCTAAAACCTTGAAGATCCTTCTACAGCGAGCCCCTCCCAGATTCCCAACCCAGCCAAGTACTTTTCCCTGAGTTACCTCCAATCCATCCATCCATCCATCCATCCATCCATCATCCATCTATCCATTCATTCATTCCCCAGACAAATCCCTAGTAAGATATTCCTGATACTGCGCTAGGGGCCAAGCCTACAGAAAGGAAGCAGGAGCAATCCCAGTCCTCAACAAACTCACACTCTACTGAGAAATAATTAAACCAGAACTTTCTCAGACTTTAATATCCAAGCAAGTCACCTGCAAAGCCTGTAGGTCTGGGAAAGGCCTTGATATTCTGCATTTCTAACAAGTCCCCAGGTGATGCTGATTCAACAGTTGTACTTTGAGTGACAAGGAACTAAAAAACTAAAATACAGAGTGACAAGTGCTGATGAAATTGTGGCTTAGAGGTGAAATAGCTTGTTGAATCTCCCACAATTAGGTGGAGTAACTGGGATCTGACCCCAGATATATCTGACTCCAAAGCCTGCGTATGCTCTTTCCTGCCTCCCTATGGAGAAGGAAAGGGACTGTGGAAATAGGTAGGGTGGTCATTTAATGAAGCCTCAAGTAAAAGTTGTCCAGGCTGGATCTCAGTGGATGAACAGGGGTTTGCCTGGCAATGAAGCAGGACTGGGAGAAGACTCTTAGCAAAGCAACTGCTGCAAAAACACACAGGGCGAAGGCTCTGAATTAGAAACCCTGGATTTTAATCCCATTCCACCACTTACAAGCCTTAAAGTTTTGGCCAGCTTCCTTAATTGTACTGTGCCTCAGTTTCCTCAACTGTAGGATGGAGATAATCTTAACAGCACCTCCCTCACTGGGTTGGTGTAAGAATTAAGTTAGATGGTGTGTATAAGGGGCTCAGAACAGTCTGTGGCACAGGGTAAGCACTCAATAAATGTTAGCTCTGATTATTACAGTAGTTGCTCAATAAAGGAACGAGGGTATTTCAGTCAGAATCATTCCTCCTGTGCCAGGGGCTGACTTGTCAGGGTAGAAGACCAAGAGGCACTGGAGTTATTGCCCTGCAGGACTGACAGATGAACTCTCCAATGCTCTTTCCTGGTGGGGAGAGGCCCAGTTGTATTCTCAGACACATATCCCAAGGGCTGGAGGACGATCAAAGAAAGCACCCAGTGCCCAAAAGCTCCTTCACATCTCTTAGTTCGTCTCCTCCTAATGACTGCAGAAGGGTAGCAGGAGTCATCATCCCCGTTTTACCAGTATCAGAGGCCCAGAGAAGTGAAGTGACTTGCCCACTATCTCCCTGGATAGTAGAAGCAGAGAGGAACTCCTTATGCCCTGGTCAATACTCTTTCCAGAAAGCCTTCTAGCACCACCTCAGGAGAAAATCAATACCAAAGACCTCCAGGGCAGAAGTTCCTCCAAAGCTGTCATGTTCACTAAACCATCAACACTGATCAGGAAAAGCGTCTTTTCATCTGTCAGAGTGCTGATGAGGATGTATCTGGCTCTGCCCCTGATCTGAAAAGAAAGACCTCCTAGGGAAAAGCTTTGCAGGTAAGGGGATCTGGGGTTCATGAGAAAAGAACCACCTGGAAACCAATTCCCTACGCTAATACAGCCCTTTCCTGGTACAAACAAGGACAGGCCAGGCACACAGCGGGTGCAGCTGGACTGCATACCTAGTGGACTGCTTGGCCAGCATGGCCACGTAGGTGACCACAAAGCTCTGAAACTTAGCCCGCTGCTCCTCCCAGCGATCGTCCACCGAGTAGTAGTTGGGCAGGGGTGCTCCAAAGAGGATCTCGCTGCGCAGGAGGGAGCTCTTGAGGTTTTCTGCAGAGAGGCCCTCGTCCACATACCAGTAGAACTCCGGGTGAGTCATGGCCAGCTCTAGGGAGCCTGCAGGGGCAGAGGTCAAGGGGTCCAAGGAGCTCAGTGGGTCGGCTCCCAACAACCCTCCACCAGGGTCATCCTGCCCTCCTCAACACCTCACCCCCTTTCTAAGGAAATGGAAAACTGTCCCAGCTTGGGCTACCTCCAACTGTCTCTAATAGAACGGATGGTTTAGAGAAATCACAGCTGTCCAAGGGGAGCAGCCCCCCAGATATGCTCAGGCGGCTCCCACTAAGTTTACTCCTTCATTTCAGTTTGAACCTCACCTAATTCCAAGGCTCAGTCTCTGCAGTCCTGTAACTCCTTCCCATCCCGCCTCCATCTGCTTAGAACCCCGCCCATGTGCCCCTTAAAAGGCAAACCCAAGCCCCGCCTCCACAGCTAGCCTCTGGCCCCTCCCCATCCTTTCTCAAGTCCCATCCCTAATGTACTTCAAACTAATGCACCTTGATCTTCCTTCAACCCCAGCCTCTCTCCAGATGCCCAGTTCTCTGTAACCACACCCCACCTTCCCTCTAACCAACCTCACGCCCAAGCCCCACCCCAAGCCTAACTCTGGCCACAGCATAACTCCCAGTCTCCCTCAATCCAGGTGTGCACACAAACCTCCTTCCTTGCCTCCCTCAGATCCCATCTTACACCCAAACCCAGCTCCCTGCCCTTCCTCAATGATGGCCCCCAGGCCCGCCCAGCACTCAGCTCCAGCCTGACTCCACCTCACAGCCAATACCGACCCCATCCTCCGACCAGTCTGTCAAGTACTGAGTCAAGAATCAAGCCTTCCCTTAACCTCCAAGCCCCGCTCCCAGCCTCATTAACCACCCCCTTCCCTTACAAGCCCCACCTACCCTCAGTCTCCACCCCTTACAAGCCCCGCCTCCAGCCTCCTTCAGACCTCGTCCCTACAGGCCCCGCCCTACCCACACCCAGGGCTGCTCACCCCGGATGTCGGCCAGATCCTGGCCCATGCCATCATAGTAAATCTTGCCACCCCTCTCGGTGGGGAAGAAGTAGGTCATGAGCGAGCTGGGCGGGGAGCAGTAAGAGTAGGAGCCGAGCGGCAGGTCTTTCAGCACTTCATGGGGCTTCCAGCAGAACTCCCGGAAGCCCGGGTGGTCCATGATCTTGCGCTCAATCTCGTGGATTGTGACCAGCCGCTCACTCGTGAAAATGTTGCGCTCTGCGTCGCCACGCGCCAGGAAAATGAGCTCGATGCGCCAGTGCGCGTGCGTCTGGGTGTTGGCGCTCACATAGGAGTGTGAGTAGTCCCAACGCGAGGCGCCGCGGCGGGCACGGCTCTGATTGGCTGCAGCTGCTTTGGGGGGCGGGGCGCTGGGTTGGCGCCGCCCATTCTTGTCCAGCCCCTGGTTCACCTGCGCTTCACTCTGGTTGGCTGCCAGGCTCCCCAGGGGTGGAGTCTCTCGCCGAAGACGCCCGCTCCGATTGGCTGCTGGCTTCTGAGCGGTGGAGGTGTCCCACAGTCCTGGGCCAAGCTGCAGCGCCGCAGGGACCTGGTACGGGGCCCGGGCGGCCGGCCGCGAGCGATTGCCTAGATGTAGCTGCTGCAACTGCTCTGTGATGAGGCGTTGGAGCGTCTCAGAAGTGAAGTCGGCGAGGTCGCGCCGGTTGCGCCCCCAGGACCCAAACTGGGATTTGAGCGCCAGCGCGAGGGCGTCGAAACGCTGGGAGGCCTCATGGTTGCGGATCTCAAAGGCATTGTAGGAGATGTCAATGTCCAGCGGCGGGTAGTAGAGGAACATGAAGGCTGAAAGAGCCATGGGGATGCTGCAGCCGAGGAAGAGCACCAGCCCCGCACAGCACGGATTGGTGAAGGCCCAGCCCAGTGTATTCCAGAAGCCTGACGCTGGGGGCCGGGAGGGCAAGGTCCAGTGCCGCCAGCAACACTGCCCCCCTGCCCCAGCTTGGGGCCCCGGCTTCTGGGCCCTCCTAAAGGCCTCACCCGTTGCTTCCTCCTCCTCTTCCTGCTCCTCCTCTAGCCACACATCCTGCAGCAAGGGGTCATCCTCCGAGTCCATAGCCTACAGGAGAGGGAGAGGGTCAGCAGGCTGCAGAGAAGGAGAGGATGGTGCCCTGTAGCTGCAGTCGCCCACCCTGAGTGTTAACCCTGCCCACTCATAACCAAGACAAATACTACAATGGAATTGCACCAAGCAGGCACTTAACTGAATTCAACCACACGTGTACAAAACAGAAAGAAAAATCCTGTTATTTGCCCATCACATCTCCCAACTAGATCAGGGCTTTCAAGGTCACAGAAAAAGGAGAATCACAGCCCAGTTGCAAACAGAAGAGATATTCCTCCTTGTGTAAGGGATATTCGAGGGGAATTTTGACGATGTATGATTTCCCAATTATTGCTGCATCCTCTGATTTTAGAACTCAAAGCCAATGTGAGGTGTGACTTTGCTGCAATCACTTTTATTTAACGAGCAACTATAAAGGCATCCAAAAGTATCAGGGTAGAAGGGAAAGAGCATATGGTCTTCGGAGTCAGACCCTAGTTTGCATCCTGAACCTCAGTCTTCATCTATAAAATAGAGGTGGCCATTCCTGCCTCACACGCCTGCGGGGAGTGTCAAGGGTGGAAGCACTTTCAGTCTGTGTAGTATATTATCTGTCACTTGAACAGATTTCTTTGCTCCTCTCTGGGGACTGTAATGTGCTCAGCCATTGCCCATGCGGCTCTGCCAGGGCTAGATGCCTGTCATAGTTCTGCTCAAGAACTCTCACTAGCTCCCCACCCCCTCTTTGGGACACTGCAGCTGTGGCCACTGTCTGTCAGGCTCAGACCACTTAATATGCAGCTCCAGGGACGTCAAACCTTTAGGCACAGACAGGGGCCGG
Organism: Eschrichtius robustus; assembly: GCF_028021215.1. Taxonomy (NCBI): domain Eukaryota; kingdom Metazoa; phylum Chordata; class Mammalia; order Artiodactyla; family Eschrichtiidae; genus Eschrichtius; species Eschrichtius robustus. Next base: position 9,064,931 of record NC_090826.1, on the reverse strand, counting down.
GCATCTGTCTCCCCAAGATGTGGGCACAAGCAGCAGGAGGGCCTGGCAGGAGAGGGCAGCCTGAGGACTCCAGCAGGGTGGTCCAAAGGCAAGAGGCCTTCCGGCATCCCCAGGCATGGCCTGTCCCCTTGTCCCGCCTGCCCTCTGTTTGGACGGAGAGAGACTCATTATCCAGTTAGAGGCCAGGCAGTGAGAAGGGGAAGCTAATTATGCCAGCGCTGGCTAATTAATGCTGTCTTTCCTATTAACATTCTCTAGAATGCTCCATTTCAATTAGACTGTCTGTCCAGGAAGAGAGGGGGCTGCCCTCAGCCCAAAGAAAGTGAAGAAGAGAGGGCAAGGAGAAGGAGGGAAACAGAGACTGAGAGACAGGACATGGGAGAGATGCGAGACAGAGAAAAATGAAAACTGGAGAGGGACAGGAGTGGAGTTAGGGGACAAAAGAGGAGGGAAGGGGTGCCAAGCGTGGGTGGGAGAGGAAGACTTGAAAGGGAGAGAGGCCTGGAAGGGGCAGGAACTGCTTCTGTAATATTCGAGGTTCCTATGGATGCAAACATTTAACTTCCCATTTCTGAGGCCCTAACACAAGCCTGCCAAGGGCATGCTACCTGCACTGCGGCCCAATTTGCTTTAGCAGAAGCTTGTGGGAGTGAACCAGAGGCAGCTCAGACTCACTCCATCTCCAAAGGGCAAACCCAGGTCTGCATGTGGAGGTGGGGGTTTGGGGGAACCTCCATCCCATTCCCAGCCGCTGAAGGAGGAAGCTGATGGTAATATGGTGGAAAGGGACAGGGGCCAATTTTGCATTTTTTTTCTGGGGACTCAGTTCATCCACTGGCCTGCAGCCTCAGCCTGCCTTGCCCAGGGTACAGTTTACAATGTGTTGGTGTGTGAGTGGGCCTAAGACCAGGATTCTGAGTCAAGTCAGCACTCCCTGGGTGATCCCTCTATCCCGTTGCTACTCCATCAGGAATGCTACTCCCTTCCCCAGATGTCCAAGTTTAAAACATCTTTCAAGGCCTTGCTCAAGTGTCACCTCTGCCAAGAAGCCTCCCCAGATCTGAACACCCCCCCCCACCCCCCACCCCCAAGCTACTTGTCTAAGCTTCTCACCACACTTTGGGGGTAAAAACTACTTAGGGACAAGGAGGGAGAGGCAGTGTAGCAGATTGTTAAGAGCCATGGTTTTGGAGGCAGACAGATTTGGGTGCAAATCCCAGCTGCATGACTTAGGGCAGACAGTGTAGCATTTCTGAGCCTCAGTTTTTCCATCTGCAAAACGGGGCTCACAGTACTCACCATCGAGGTTGCTAGATGATCTACAGAGCAGGCTGACCACAGTGCCTGGTAGGTGTAAGTGCTTGGGAAATGACAGCTACTATTCTTTTACACTCTGCTTCTCCCCAAAGGCTGTGAACTCCTAAAACACCCATGGGGCCCATTGTATTTGCCAAAGATGGCCACAACAGTATCTCCCACCTCACATGTTCTTCTCATGATATGACTTTAAGACTTCTCCCATCAAGAAGTAATGTCTGCATTCCTTCCCTTGAGTCTGGGTGGGCTGTGGCCACAGCAGAGCAGTGCCCTGTGACTTCTGAGGCTCGGTAAAAAGGGAGATGCAGCTTCCACCTGGCTGTCTTGGGACACTCATCCTTGAACCCCGCCACCATGCTGTGAGGAAGCCCAAATTAGCCCATGCAGAGAGACCACATGTAGGAGCTCCTGCTGACAACCTGGCTGACAGCCAGCATCAACCACCAGACATATGAATGAAAATGCCTCCAGTGATTCTGGGCCCCCTGCCATCTAGTTACCCCCTGCCTTCTAGTCTTCCCAGCTGAGGACCAGGTACTGTGGAGTCGAGCTAAGCCACCCTCTCCTGTGCCCTATCCTGACCCACAGAATCCATGAACATAATATATCAGCTGTCATACATCACTAAGTGTTGGGATAGTTTGTTCTACAGCAACAGGAACTGAACAATTGCAGTGGAGCCCTGTCGCACATGTGTGACTCTGTGCCCTGCAGACTGTACTTGCTAGATTTAAGTGACCCATTCTGCCTCCCAGTGAGAGCCCCACAGCTTGGTGGACATGAACTCCAAGGGATCAGGGACTTGGCTGTCGTGTTCCCTGCTGTGTTCCTGTGGCCTAAAATACTCTGGGGAGGGAGGTTAGTGCCTAGCAGATATTTGTTAAATGAAGGAAGGAAAGGGAATCTCTGAAGAAGCTGGGTTTGATATTAGGTAGAACTTTCCCCTGGACAGAGGACAGTCAGACACCAAACAGTATAAGCGTAGGGCAGAGAGTATGGTTTCTTCTGCCTGGGGTGGGAAGGATCTTGGAGAGGATGAGATGGATGAGGAGGAAGTGGACCTGATGACTTGTCTAGCACTCCCCTCCCCGCCTCCACCACCATGCCCGCCTTCTCAGTCTACCCCTGAAAAGGAAAGTTGCCAGGTGGGAAATTACACATGGCTCCAGACCCGGCTCAGCCTCCAACTTTCTGTGTGGCCCTGGGCATGTCCCATCCCTTCTTGGTACCCTGTCTCTCCCATCTGGCAGTGGGATGGTAAAAGCCCAGGTCCCTCCAGCTGTGACACCTCCAGACTCTCTGAGAAGCCCTACTCTGCAGGCCAAGGGTGGGGGTGGTGGGTGCAATCTGAGAGATTCCACCAAACCAAAGGAGGCCCGGCTGGCAGCTGGGGTCTGACACCAATGCCTCAGCTGGCAACCTTGTCCTCAGCGGCCCCTCCCAGGATGGGCAGCAAATTGCAAATTTGTTTTCCTTTCTCAAATTATGGGAATTGATTCGCTTAGTGAAGAGCTCCAGCTGCACCATGGAAAGGAGATAAGGATGGTTCCTTCAATACCTCTCATGGACTCAGACAGAGAGCCCAAAGTAGGGCTGTGATCACAGGGGCCCGTCATCCTGCCTTCATGATCTCCCATTAGGGCTGTGATCACGGGGGCCCGTCATCCTGCCTTCATGATCTCCCATTAGGGCTGTGATCACGGGGGACCGTCATCCGGCCTTCATGATCTCCCATTAGGGCTGTGATCACGGGGGCCCGTCATCCGGCCTTCATGATCTCCCATTAGGGCTGTGATCACGGGGGCCCGTCATCCTGCCTTCACGATCTCCCATTAGGGTGCTGTTCCTGCTCAGTGACGGACATGTTTGCTCTCTCCCTCCCTCTCCATCTGTCTCTGACACATACACATACACACACACACACACTCAGAGACAGTCAAAACTCTGGGCCTCCCGGGGGCCCATGAACCAAGGTGGACACACAGCCATGGAACATGGTTCCCCTCCTCTTGGGAAAAGCAAATGAGACAGCAGCCTGAAAGGGAACAGCAGACCCTGAGGAGCCTCAGAAGAAAGAACCTGGCCCAATTTCAAGGGCCAGGCTCGGGGCAACCCAAGGCCACATTTGCAGCATTATCCCAATTTTATAACAGAAAAAAAAATCTACATATATATGCGTTAAAAAACCCCATTACTAGTGGTTATCTCTGTCTGGGAGGATTATGGGTGATTTTTATTTTCTTCTTTATACTTGTCTATTTCCAATTTTTCTACAATGATCAGGTACAGCTGGACTTTTAGAATCAGAAATAAACATTATTTAAAAATAGAACATGTGTGTATGTGTGTAGAAAGGATTTTGTTAACAGCCTTCGACTCTTTGAGGAGTTACAATAATAGGCATGGGAGGGGGGAGGGTTCTGTCCTCCAAGGAGAGGCAACGTGGAGAGTTGCAGCAAGAGAGATCCTGGTTAGAAAGCAGAAGGACCTGGGGAGAGTGGGAGGTGGCAAATGCCCAATGAGTGAGTGAGTGTGGAATCTTCTATTCCCCTGAGATGGACAGAGGAGTCTTTAAAATGACCAGGAAGTAGATCCTGTCTTATCAGACTCAGAAGGGACATCAGAGCATACCGGATCCCACTCCTTCATTTCACAGCTTAGAAACTAAGCCCAGCGAAGGGTCTTACCCAAGGTCATATTTCAGTGGCAGAGCCAGGACACTTGGCTCAAAGGAGTGCTCCACCTGCTCCATCACCAGATTCTGGAGGCAGTTTTTGGCAGCCCTAGGGAACAACCAGGCCTGGGGAAGATGACATGGGGACCCAAAGAGCCAACATAGGGAAGCTATTTTTAAGGTCGAGGAAAGAGGTATTCTTCAAGTCACAAGCCAGATGGACTTCCTCATCCAGACAGAACGGGGCTTTGGTGGGAGGCGGTATTGTCTCAGACACCCTCAGCCCCACACTGGGCCCTGCTCTTCTCCAGAAAGGCTCCAAGGGATGTGGCCCCATGTCTGAGCTGCCTGTATCCCTGTTTACAACTTCCCTCCTTCTGACGAAGCGTAACAGAACCCTTCCTTCTTCATTTCCCCATCCCAGCCAGACTATTAAAATGTAATAAAAAAATCACATTAGCCTTGCAGATTCGGCTTAAAGCACGTATATGTATATATAATTTAATGGTAATTAGGAGCTAATCAGCTTTTTCTTCCTGTCTAGGGGTGTTTTGCCTCCCTGGTTCAGCTCTGGTTCTTGGAAACATCTTGGGGTCTTTGATTTTCCTACCCTTGGGCTGAGAGATTTGGGCAGAAATTCAAAATGAGATATTTTGAGTCAAACAGCTCCATTTCCTCCTGATGTGCTGCAGTGGGGACATTGTGCCCTTCTCCACTCTCTGGTTATGGATCTACCCCTTTGGTGAATTTAGCTCATCAGAGGTGGAGAAGAGAGGAAAGGAAAGACGAGGGCTTGGTCCCTACCAGGCGTCACTGTCCTAAATCCTAATACCCCATCTTCTAAGAGTCTGCCAGCCTCCATAGGCCCCAACTATGTGCCTGCTATCCAGAATTCCAAATTCTTCTTGGATACCTGAGTACTCCATCTCAGGCCAGGAAGCTGCAGATACATTGGAGACATGGTGATAAAACTGGGTCAAAATCACGCAGATGGGATGAAGCCGGAAACCCAGCTAGCTCAATGCAGAAACTGACACCCAGGAAGAGAATCATAACATAATAATTAGCTGTGCACCCACCATGTGCAAGCACCCTCTCTCATATATCAGCTCTGCAAGGGAGCTTTATAAGCATCCCCATCTTACAGAGTAATAAACAATCAGAGAGGTTAAGGGACTCTCTTGTGGTCACACAGCTAATGAGGCATGGAACTAGCATTTGAACCTCAGGTCTACTAATCCTGAAGCCTATGTTCTTTTCACCATTCCAAGCAGCCTTTGAGTTCCTTGAGAGCTGAGATGTAAATACTCACTGAGAAAACTCACTGCCCTTTAGCAGGCCTGTAGCATTCCCGTAAGATCTGAAAGCACGCAAGTCTCAGCAATTCTGCTTTTAGTAGGTGACAGGCAGCTCAGGGCATGATGCAAAGGAAGTCTCCACCAGCCTTGGATGCTTGGCCTTCCCTTCAAGGAAAGCATGGATGTGACGGTTAATAGTATGTGTCAGCTTGACTGGCCCATGGGATGCCAGACATTTGACCAAACATGATTCTGGATGTGCAGACTGAGTAAAGCAGATGGCCTCCCCTAGTGTGGGTGGGCCTCATCCAATCAGTTGAAGACCTGAATGGAATAAAAAGGCTGAGTAAGAGGGAACGCTTTCTGCTGACTGCCTGAGCTGGGACATTGGTCTTTTCCAGTCTTCAGACTCAGACTGAAACATTGGCTCTTCCTGGGTCTCGAGTCTGCTGGCTTTCAGAAGGGAACTTACATAATCAGCTCTCCTGAATCTCAGGCCTTTGGACACAGACTGGAGCTACACCATTAGCTCTCCTGGGAGATATCGGGATGCCTCAACTCTTCTCAATCTCTCTCTCAATCTCTCTCTCTCTCTCTCTCTACCTAATAAACATCCTATTGGTTCTGTTTCTCTGGAGGACCCCCACTAATATAATTTCCCCAGAGGGAAAGTGGGGGTGAAGCAGGGAGCCCCATCCCAGCAGCTGGATCCTAGGATCCTCCTGGACTCTTTTCTCAGGAAGCCCCAAGTCCTATCCAGAATCTCAGATGAAAATGGCAACAGAGACAGGGAATGCCCTTCAAATCCACAGAGGAAGGAGTGTGGCTGGGTGGCTTTCTGAGCCTTCTCCCCAACAAGAAGACCCTAAATCTATCACCCCCATCCTCCCTGCCCCAGCCCTGCAGAAATCTGGCTTCACAGCTGCAGCTGAAGCAAACACCTGCACCTACCCCCCATTAGACCTCCTGCCCCCTAAGAAATACCATTCTATCGGCTAAATTTGCCAACAGAGGGCAGGAAGAGGGATGTACATGACCACTTCTCCCCCCAAAGAAAGTCTGGGCTTATTTATTGGGAGCCCAGGTGGGGTGGGAGAGGGAAGGGATCTGGGAGAGGGGCTCTGTGGTGAGCCCGTCCAGGTGCCCCATTTCTCAGAGAAGGGCAGGCTGCGGCGATGGAGCACATGAAGGACGGCTGGCCTCCCCAGGTTGACAGCTGGTGAGGAAACTGTGGGCACTGACTCAGAAGCCCAACAGCTCGATATGTATCAGGCAAACAAGCTTTGATCTCATCAATATATCACCCGGGGAAACATCCCAGCCAGCACCAGAGGAACCCAACATTAATGGTCACAACGGCCTAAGCTTCCCCCATTCTGTGTGTTCTCTCTCTGGTGGGCTCAGTGGAACAGAACTGGTCCCCCAACACTAAGAGGGATGTCAGGTATTAAGAGCACCAGGGCCTGATTTTGGGGGGAAGGGGGAGAGACAGCCCTGGGTTCAAACCCTGGCTCTGCCACTAACGGGGTGCCTTGGGCAAGTCTCAGTTTCCTGATCTGAAAAATGGGGTGGTGACACCCTGCTGGCTAAGTCACAGCAGCTAGTACCATCATGATGAGCTTCAAAGATGGGAAGAGCCCCAAACCTGGCCCCTGCTCGTGGCCGGGTCTACAAGTCGGCTGGAGCTGACTTTTCTATTCTCTGCTACTTCAGCCCTCAGACTTTAATATGGATCAGTCACCAGGTGCACTTGTTAAAAGGCAAACTCCTGGGCCAGACACTAGATCCCGTCAATCAGATGCTAAAGGGATGGGGCCCAGGAATCTGTATTTACACCACCTCCCCAGGTGACTCTTTTGCAGGTACTCCAGGACTATTCTGTGAAAGACCCTGCTGCCCTGGCCACCCTCCCCTATTCCCAGTGGCTTCCTCCAGCAGGTGACCTTGCCTTTGGCCTTCCCCTTGCTGGGGCTCACACTAGCCTCTCCTCAGGCTTGTCCTACCCCACCCCGGCTCTAGGGATGGACTGAGGCTCCTGGATCTCTGGCCAGGGCCCACTCCTCCAAGCACCCCTTCCTTCAGCCATGGGGAGGGGAGAAATGATGCCATTTGGGCCAGGAATAGTACTTTATGTCCAGAGAAAGGACACACACAGGCCGTCCAGATCTGCCATCCAGCTCTTTCTCGTGGGGCAGGCAGCGAAAGAAAATAGAAGGCCCTACGCAAGGGGCTTCCCATCCACCGAGCACTGCTGCGTGCCGTCACTGGTGCTTTACTTGTTTACGCCTTGTCTGCTCCAGCCTCAGCTCTACAAGGCAGCAGGAGTGGGGCTGGGATCTGAGCCTCTGCAGGCCTGAATCAGAGCCCATCCTTTTAGCCACTGTGCTCCACTGTCCAAGGGAATTCCACTCACTGACCCACTCTTGTCCCTCCCTCCCCACCCTGTTCCGCATGCACAACTCAGGCCTCACGGCCCAGACCCATCAGGCCTGCCCGCCAAGCAGTCTTGCATTTCTGAGAAAAAGGCAATAACAGCTTAATAGGGGGGCTTCCCCGGTGGCGCAGTAGTTGAGAATCTGCCTGCTAATGCAGGGGACACAGGTTCGAGCCCTGGTCTGGGAAGATCCCACATGCTGCGGAGCAACTGGGCCCGTAAGCCACAACTACTGAGCCTGCGCGTCTGGAGCCTGTGCTCCACAACGAGAGAGGCCACGATAGTGAGAGGCCCGCGCACCGCGATGAAGAGTGGCCCCCGCTTGCCACAACTAGAGAAAGCCCTCGCACAGAAACGAAGACCCAACACAGCCAAAAATAAATAAATAAAAATAAATTAAGGGCTTCCCTGGTGGCGCAGTGGTTAAGAATCTGCCTGCCAATGCAGGGAACATGGGTTCAAGGCCTGGTCCGGGAAGACCCCACATGCCACGGAGCAACCTAAGCCCGTGCACCACAACTACTGAGCCTGCACTCTAGAGCCCATGAGCCACAACTACTGAAGCCCACACGCCTAGAGCCCGTGCTCCGCAACAAGAGAAGCCACCGCAATGAGAAGCCTGCGCACTGCAACGAAGAGTAGCCCCCGCTCGCCGCAACTAGAGAAAGCCCGCACTCAGCAATGAAGACCCAACGCAGCCAAAAGTAAATAAATAAATTAAAAAAAAAAAAAAAGCTTAATAAAACCAGCGATACTTGCAGAGCCTGTGAAATACAGCCAGGGCCCCTGACACCCCTCGCCCGAAGGATCAGAAGGTTCCTGAAAACCCTCACTGCATACCTTGGTCAACCTGTCCAGGCCGCCCCTTCCCACCACCTCTCCCCCACCCCCAGTCCCAAGTCCTGAGCTGCCTGGAATTCGTGGGAGCAGGAGGGCCCACGGGACCCAGCAGCTGGTCGGCTCCCCAGCCCCCAGACCGCTGGATTAATAAAAAATAAAAAGATCCCCACAAAATACAACCAATAACAATGGCCATAAAAGCCAAATTGGATTCCTTCCTGGCTGATGAGCTCAGAGCCCTTCTCTCTCTCTGAGACCCAATTAACAAATATGTAAAACAATTCCCCTTGCATCTCCTCTCCGGCTCCAGCCGGCTCTTCCTGCGAGCTCAAGCTCAGGGACAAGAGAGGAGGCGTCAGTGGGGGAGGGGTCCTGGGGCAGCAGCAGTGGCCCTGGAGGCTGGGAGTAGGGACCTGTCCTGCCACCAGCCTGCTGTGTTACTTAGAACAAGTCACTTAACATCTCTGGTTGGGTGGTTCCCCATCTGTCAGATGGTGGGTTGGGAGAGATGCTCTCTAAACTCTCCACCTCTGATTCTTAGCTGCTGCCCAAGAGGGGGAGGCAGAAGAAGGGGAGGTGTTCCCCTTCATCCCTATTCAGAAGCTAACATATAACTGGGTGGGGGTGGGGACACCCAGGCTGGGTCCTGATGTATCATCAAGCCAAGAAGCAGGAACAGCCAACTAAAGTGTGCTGGCTGGATGCCATCGGCTTCGCTGGGACATAGCAGGTGGTAATCTGCCAGTCCTTAGCTCTGAGGAACGCTTTGGAGACCACTACCCCTCCTCTCCCCCCACATACCCAGACCACATCTGTGGGTCTGGGGACGTTCCAAGACTCTTCTTGGCCCCATACCACAAAAGCGAAGCTTGAGGGCTAATTGGAAGCCGAAAGATAGAAAGCAGACACGCAAAGTGCTCAAACCCACCGACCGGCCACCACGGCTGGTTTGGGATGGAGCTGTAGGAAGGGGCTGTATCCCCAGCCTCACTGCCCAGAAAGAGAGTGAGAAGCCTTAGGACAAATCTCCCCTTCTGAGAACCTGGGACTCCCCCAGCCCCTGCTGCCTGGGCTCGTGGAAGGCCAAGGAGGCCAGCCCCAGATGAAAGCAGCACAGCAAGGAGATGTTGGTGACTGCTGGGGCTCTCGTGTCCCTAAGCCATAGCCTTGATCCTGTCCTTGATCGTCTCACCCTGAGGGATTGAATGATGCTTCATCTCTGCAGCAACTTACAGCCTGTAGGTGATTTTCATACAGGTTTCCTAGTCTTAGGAATTATTTCCAATTTGCAAGCAAGAAAACTGAGGCTAAAAGAAGTAAAGGGATTTATTTGAACCTGACTTCTGATAAGCTCAGTACTCGTCTCATTACATTAGGTTTTGAGTCTCACGTGTTGGAAAACTCTCACAGTGCTAGAGTCTGCCTTCCCAATCCCCACTGGTGTTCGCACATGTTGCCCCCCATCCCCCCGCCCAGCCACTGCCCCCAGGAGTCATTCTGGCCACAGGCACAACCCTGGCTCCTGGGAAAGGAGGAGAGAAAAAGCACCAGGGGGTGACATCCAACTTCATCATCTTGGTTGGCCGGGTGGAAATGCACCTTCCGTGCCTGCACGGGGAAGTGCTTCCTGGCTACCCTGCTGATTGGCAGTGCAGGTGCGTACAGTGGGGAGGGACGGGTCAGTCCAGGAGGTGCACTCAGAGCCCTTCCACAGCCGGGGCCAGCAGAGAGGCCCCTGGCAGGGTGGGGAGTCTGACCCTGGCCCTCAGCCCACCCTCCATGACGGCGTAGCTGCCTAGAGACAGGAACAGAGGGTTGGAGCTCAGCTGCTGGAGCAGAGGGTCCAAGATGAAGAACAGACCCCAAGTAGCACCCCTCCCCAACTCTGCTGCCTTTCCCATGAAATGCTTGGGAGAGTCAAGGCCCCAGGAACTCAGAACTGTTGCTCCTGGCCCTGCTTCAGAGGCAGGAAAGACCCAATGAAGCCACCTGGGCTCCAGAATGTCGGGTCCCTTCCGTCCCACCCCCACCCTGCTCTGTGATGCAGTGTTATCCGAGGCATCATAGGAACTTCCCTCAAATCCTCCCACAATGATAGGGCTCAGTCTCCTATTTGCTCATGACCTTGGGCTAGTCTTTCTTCCTTCCTGGGCCTCAGTTTGCCCTTCTGTAAAATGGGAGGGCTGGACTCAATGAGATTTCAGGTATTTCCTAGTTCTGTCATTTGGAGTCCTCAAAAAGCCAGGACACAGAAGTGTGATAACAGAGAAGACGGGGTGGCTTAGGGCTAGGGAAGCAGCTGGGAAGGTGAAGAGGGTTGCAGATTTTTCAGGGTACTGGGGCTGCAGTCTCCATCAGCTTGGCAGTCTCCTGGGTTCCAATCCCTGCCACGGCCAAGGTTCAAGGATTCAGACTCCGTCTCCCTGCCTCTGAGCTGAAGGGTGTTCCAGTGGACAAGAAAAGAATCCTTTGCCTTGTCAGTACTTGGGGTCAGGTGCGGCCAAATCCAGGCCCTGGCTGTCAAAGTCTCTAGGCCCCATTCACCAATTCTATGTTCATGCATTCATTCACTCATTCACTCATTCATTCATTCGTCTTCATTCATTCACTTGTTGGTGCTTGCTATATAAAATAAGGACTTTCTGTTAAATCATCATTATCGTAACTTTGTGGTGTCTTGAACTCCTTTCCTCTGTAAGGCTCCATGAACCTTCGCATCCCAGGTCTATTCTCATGAGCATTAATGCCCAAGAGTGCCTCTTGGCTGACTCGTCCCTGTTCACCACAAATTCCTGGCTCTGTTACTCTGGGATCTTCCACTCAAAGCCTCTGGAAGACCAGGTCACCAAGTCAGGAACCCTTGCAGGGAACATGCAGCAGCTACTAACCTACAATGCTCTTCACCAGCCAGCCTCTTCCCAGCTTCCCTGGTTGGAGAAGGGAAGGGGGTTATGTTTTCTTCTGGCTGCTGAGAGATCAAAGCCTGATTTCTCTCTAGCTCAGCTGAATGTCTCCCAGGCCTGGACTGCAGAGAGGAACCAAAACCAGCATCCTGCCTTTGTGAAGTCACAAGATGATATTATAAAACCAGCAAATAATATTTCAAACAGAAAGTTCTCACATATGATTATGTCTAGAGGGATGCAAGTCTCAGCTGTATCTACATGGGATGAAAAGGGGAAACTTCTGGATGAAAGCCAGAATAGCCCTGCCAGTCTGCCAGATGTTGCCCACATCTGGATATCCAAAAAGTGATCTGTTCGGTGGCTTGGTAGTCAAGGAGCAAATGGTCAATCCAGGTCACCCTGTCAACCAGGACGCAGACCGAGCCCATATGTACAAATCACCCAGATGACTGAAGGATCCAAAAGGTCGTTTGATTTCAATCATACTCATCTGTAAGGACCCAAATCAAGTTGATATAAAGGCCAAAGCACGAGCTGCAGTCATCATATGGTGGTCACGATCGTGCACTGAGGCCAGCTTGCCTGGGTTTGAGTTCTGTTTCCGTGGCTTACTGGCAAGCTGTTTAGTCTGTGTTTCACATTTCTCACCCCTAAAATGGCAAAATAATGGTAACTCTCTCATAGAGCAGGTATGAGGATGCAATAAGATAATACCTATAAAGCCCTAAGCCCAGTGCCTAGCAGGTAGTAAACAGTCAAAATATGTTGGCCGTTATGATAATCATCGTTATCATCGGGGTGATCACCCTGCAGAACCCTCCTGACTAAGAACAAGAGAAATCCTCCAGGACCGCGCAAAGGCCAATACAGTGGGAAGGGGGTGGGGGGGAAACATATGCTCCTCCCCAAACATCCCAGGAACTCCAGCTTGCCACAACTGTTCCAACTCCGACCCCATTTAAGCTGCCTTCCCCCGAGACACGATCGCCACATTCTCCTTCATGACAGGAGTGGCTTCCAGCTGGCAGTCATGTCTCCTCTATTAACAAGGTTTGGCAAAGGACGCATCGTCCAGGTGCCAGTATGTGTGTTGGATGCCTCAAGCAGATGGCTGAGCGGGGATGAGCCTTCCCTACCGTACCCCCTCTCCCACCAAGACATCAAGCTGCAGAGGGCACCCAAGTGTACTGCAGGCACCACCCACAGGAAATTTCCTTCCCACTGTGAAATGACCACTGGCATGGATCATGTTCTCTGAGCCCCAGAGGGCACCTGGGTCCCTCTTCTACTTCTGGTGGGGGACCTGGGTGAGCTATTACTTATCATCCATCACCTCTGGTCCAGGTAGGGGGTGCTGGGGCAGGGATGGGAGACTCTGGTGAGCTCTACAAGGACAGAGACTGAGGCTTTTCCACTTCTGCATGCCTGGCACACAGTGGGGCTGCTCAGGCAGACACTCGTGGGATGCGGGATTAAGGAGAAGGCTTTTTCTGGTAGAGGAGATTTAAGCCTCTGGATGCTGTATCCCAGGACACCATTCCCTAGTTCCAGGGAGTGCCCCCTATAAGAGACCTGGATGGCACCTGCTGGTACCTAAATCCAAGACAGTCCTTCCCATTGTCACCACTACTTCCTCATTCCCAGTGGTCAGGTTCACTGATACAGCAAGACCCTAATCTTCCACCCAACGGCCCTTTCCAAATTGCCCAGATTCCCAGTCTAGTTCCCTCAGAGGGAGGAGCAAAGAGAGAAAGCAGGATGCCAGGACTAAGGGCATCTCTGGGAGTCCCACATGCCTAGCGGGTTCTTTCCCTTGAGTTCAGGGAGAAACATACCCAGACCCTACGCTTCGCTAGCGTCCCCCAGGGGCTGGTCCCAGGACCCTGCGCTGGGCTTCTTCCTTCCAGGTTTTGGCAGAGGGTCAGCCGCTGCTGGCACCAATGCCAGCAAGCGTGACGAGGCCTGGAGGTGTGATATAAATAGCCTGCTGCTGCCCATCGACTCCTCCTTCCCCTTGGCTTTGGTTCCAAACCTTCTCCCTCCTCACCCCCAGAGTAAACCTGCTAGCAGGGGCTCTGCAGGGCTCCACATGCCTCTTTCCTAGCTGTGTGGCCTTGGGCAAGCGAGTCAACCTCTCAAGCCCGGGTCCTTCAATTGCAAAGTGGAATAAGTACACTTACCTTCCAGGGTCGTTGTGGGGATTACATCAATTACCCCACGTCAAGCTTTTAGCACTGTGCCTGGCACATGGCAAATGTTCTGTATCTGTTAATGCTGTTGTTCACAGTGATGAACGGGGGGACCTGGGCAGGTCAGCAGGGTCAGTCTTGATATAAGGGGGGATGCGGAAGAGAGGACTTGGCAGTGAAAACCAGCTGCATCTCACCTCTGTGCTTGGAAGGGAAGTGTTAGGTTTACTGCCTGCACCCATTCAGTCCCCTTCACTGGGGCCATGTGGACGCTTCCCACATACTCAAGGAGGCCAGCCTGGCCACATGGCACGCCAGCCTGGGATTCTGAGATTCAGGCTCTGCCACCAACATGCTGGGTGATGCTGGGCAGCTCACTTGCCCTCTCTGAAGTAACTTCCCCATCTGCAGAGGCCTCTCGCAGCCCTAACCTCTCATGGAGTTAAATTGTTTTTCATAGTCCAGGCTTCACAGCGGGACTCCTGCCTGAGCCCATCCCGCCAGGCAGACAGGTCTGGGCTCTCATGGTTGGGGACAGAGCCCAAGATGCAGAGGTAAGACACCCAGTTCCAGCCCCAGCCTGGAAGCCTCGATTACCGATCCTGGGATGGCCAGAGCTAAAGTCTGCCCTTTACCCCTGGCCCAGCTGGCAGATGAATTTACATTCTTTTGAAAACCATCACATAAGTGAGTTTCTTGACCAAAAAAGTGTATTGAATGAATGAATGGCAGAAACAATGCAGAGTACTGGGCAAAATAGGGGCTCTTGCTTCATTCAGGTGGAAATCTGACCCCAACTTGGCCCCTTCTAGCTGTGTGGCCTTGGGCAGACCTCTTGACTTCTCCGAACCTTGGTTTCCCCTCATATTAAATGGGGATAACAATCCATGTGCCATGAGATGGTTGCGAGGTTAAGTGACCCCTTCCATTTACACGTGTAGATGCTTGGTACCTGGCACATAGTAGGTACTCAACAAATGGCAGCTATTATTATCAGGATTGTTATTACAAGCTTGCTGCTCCCATTGTAAGGCAGAGGAACCAAGGCCATCAGCCTTGTTTGGTGCCCATTTCCAAAGAGCTCTGACTACCAGAGACACGTTACCTCAGTCCTCCCAACCGTGTACCTTCCAGCTGGTGAGGAGCGGAGCGCCACCTGGTCTCCCAGGGCCAGGCAGGGAGTGAGCTGGCGGGGGGAGGCTCTGCCACCTTCCCTGGACCAGTCCTGGCAGCATACCTGCTTCCGGCCTTAGTCGAGCAGCTGGAACGTGAGCCACGCTGCCTTGGCCGTGAAATGCGACTTTTGGAAAACATGCATATTTGTGAGTTGGTGCATGTTTCTATTTCGGGCCAGCACTGCCCTCTTCACTTATTTTCCCTGGGCTTTGCATTTGGAACCCAGCTTGCAAGGGTGTTTTGACAGACTTTGACACTGCCCCAGGCTTCTCTGGCAGGAGACATGCTCAGGTGTGGGAAGGGTGGGCAAGAGAAGGAAGCTTTCAGATGACAAGCCCTCTTCCTTGGCTAAGAGTGACAGATGATCAGACACCCCTGCCTCACTATCCAAGCTCTCAGTTTCTCCAGGTATAGGTGGCGGAAGAATATAAGAGGTTTGGGTGGGGAGCAATTTCAAAGAGGGGGAAGGGAACCAAAGAGGCAAATCATTGAGTTTCCAAGCACCATGATGCTCACATCATTATCAATACCAATAACACCTTTATCAACCACTGCTGCCACCACCACCACCACC
The DNA here is from genome assembly GCF_028021215.1 of Eschrichtius robustus. Lineage (NCBI taxonomy): Eukaryota > Metazoa > Chordata > Mammalia > Artiodactyla > Eschrichtiidae > Eschrichtius > Eschrichtius robustus. The sequence goes on along the minus strand of NC_090826.1, from coordinate 9,049,523 downwards.
GTTTGGGGGCACCTATTTTTATGACTGAGAGTGGGCTGGCTGACTGCCCTTAAGGAAGCCACCTCATCTTTCAGCATCTCGCTTCGCTCATCTGTAGAGGTGATTTTCGCAGTACCCAGCTCATGGGGCTGTGAGAAGTGGTTGCTTAGCCAAATGGTAGCGATGACTGTCTTCCCACCCGGCTGCAGATCCTGGCCAGCTGCCCGTGGACAGCCTACTTGGTAGAGTCTTCGGGACTTGGAGTTGACTGCCAAGCCTCTACCCACCAGGCACGGCCTCTAAAGCTGCTCTCAGCTAGTCCCTTCTCTGTGGTCATTTGCAACCAGCCCAGAGTCTGCCTTAAGGGAGGAAGGGACTCAGACAATTCCATCTGCCTTTGAATGACCAGGTGAGTGGAATGGGAAATGAGGAGACAAGGGAAACATGCCTAAACCATCAGAGAAAAGGCCTTAAACCATAATTCCAAGATTCCGAGGGTCAGGGGATCCAGGTTTTAGTCCTGACCCTTCCTCTCATTCATTCATTCACTCATTCATTCATTCACCAAGCTTCCACCAGCACAACCAGTGGTTCATGCAGAGGATATACTGACAATAGAATCAATGCCTGCCCCAGTGGAGATGGCACTTCAGTGGTGTGACCTCAAGGAAATTACTTGACATCTCGGGTCCTACAAAGGAAATCATCTGAACATCCGTTGCTCAGGGGACAGGATGCCTTCACCAGTGGTGGGTGCTCTGAGGAAGAGGAAAGGTACCATAAACTCTGGGGTTAGAATCACAATTTTCAATCCCACCCACACTCAAGAGACTCAGGAGAAAGCCAGTGTCCCACATTATTAGGGCCAAACTGGGACCCTTGAAGGTCACCTCAACCAGCCCTGTCCTTGTACTGATGGGGAAGCCTAAGGCTCAGAGAAGGGAATTTGCCCATGCACACACTGGGAGCCTGTGGCCACGCTGAATCTAGGACCTGCCTCCCCGCTCCCCACTTCCACTCCAGTGTTCCTCCCACTACATCACTCTGTGACTCTTCCTCAGCTCAGTTTCTGGATTTTAAGGGGCTTGCTGCGATTCCAGAACTGAGGAATCCTGGCCCCTTGGAGAGACTGTGAGGGACCTGTGTCATCTGGCCCTGAAGGTTTTCCCGGGGAGGGGGCAGAAGTTCCCCATGGGGAGGGAGGTCAGCCTTCCAAAGAGAGAGGTATGGGGGCGTAGATTCTGCTGGCAGAATGAAGTCAGCTCCCCCTAAGGGTCAGCTGTGGCTGCATTGGAGCAAACACCGACTGGATCAGACCCAGGCTGCAGGAAAGTTGGGGAGAGAGTGAAGGCAGCTGGGAAAGAGGAATTGGGAAAGACAAAAGGGGTGTGTGTGTGTGTGTGTGAAAGATAAACATGGGGGAGGGGAACCGAGCAGGGAAACAAAGAGACAGAAAGTGCAAGCAAAGAATGATGCAGAGAGACGGATGTGGACCTTGGTCGTAGGAGCTTTGTCTGAAGTAAGAAAGGGGAGCAGGCATGAGGGTGGTGAGCTGAGAAAAATGGACTCTTGAGCCCAATACCAAGATTCTGTAAGGCTGGGCTTCTGTTTGCCGCTTCCACTGGGCCAGGCTACTCCTTCCATCTGGCAGATACCCTGGTTCCTGACCAAGTCTGCACTGGGGTGGGGGGAGGGTTTTCTTTGTGACCCGCTGCTTCCCTCAAAGGGTGTGTGTGCATGGGGGGGGGGGGGAGGGAGGGCTGAGGCTGAGGGAGGGAGCCTGAGCAGTTCTGTGAGTCACCGGGCATCCCTGCGAGCACCCGGAGGTGAGCTCTGAAGTCTGAGGCTCAGTCAGACGTCCAGAGACAGCAGGACCTGAGTGAAGCTATTGCTCGGCTTGCTGGTGCTTGTGGGAGGATCTGTGTTTGTTCACGTGCGTGTGGATCTTCCCTCCGTGTGCCGATTGTGTGGAGTGTGGGTGGATGTATATCGCGTGAGTGCACTATGAATCTGTGTGGGGATTGTTTGAGGGTCTGTGGTTTGCGGGTAGACCTGTGTGAGCGTGTGTATGGAATGTGGGGTCTGTGTGTTCTTGGGTCCGTGGGCACGTGCGCGGGGCTTGTGAGTCTCCAAGGCCGCCTCCAGGTGCTGTCCGCGGAACTGACCCCGGGCGTGGACGGGCGGGCACCTGCGCCCAGTCTCAAGAGGAACCTGGGGCCAACTGTGGAGCAAAGAGGGGCCGAGGAAAGGACGCCTCCTAGGAGGCGCCTTCCTAGCCCAGCTGCGGGCCCCCCAGGGAGTTTGGAAAAGTTCTCCCAGTGGCGGGGTGGCTCCCAGGAGTCGGCGCCACTCGCGCCGAGAATCTTCCCCACACCCACAGCGCCACCACTGCTGGCTGCCCACCCCATCTCCACCCTCACTAGCGTTCTCAGCAGGGCCCGGAGACCCTCTCGTGCGTGCTCAGCTTCCAAAGCCTACCCGGTCTGCCCCAGAGCTCCCGCGCGCCCGGTTGGACCGGTTGCCAGGTTAATTGGGCCCCAGCACTCCGGGAAGGTCCCGCCGAGAGCATGAGTGCGCTAAGGTAGAAAGTGGATGGAGAGGAGGTCATTAATCTTTTCCAGTCCCCTCCCTGAGCTCCAGCTGGGGTGAGAGACTGATCCCGGGCGGCTTCACACTGATGCTCAACTTTTACGGAATCAGTCATCCATCCGCAGGGACCAGCAGGGGACTAGAGGTCGGAAGCCTCGCCGTTTGTGGGCATCAAACAGGCTGGTGCAGACCCAGGCTGCTCGGGCCCCGCGGGGAGTTGGTGCAGAGCTGGAGCTCGGCCGCGGGGGGCTAGCTCTGGGCTCTGCTCCCCACCAGCCGGTTTTCCCGGAGGGTCCGAGGCCCGCATCCCGGGCTGGCTGGACAGCGGGAGAACTTCACATACAGAGCCGCGCAGGCCGGGGTGGGGGCGGCGCGGAGGACTTGCCCCTCTCCTCCGAGCAATGCATCCCCCTGCCCCGACCCGGACGGCGCCCAGCGGCCGTCGCACTTACCTCGGCTGGCCAAGCTGAGCTGGCTGAGCCGCGGGCGCGGGACGGAGGCGCGCCGTAGGGGCCGAGGGCTGCGGCCACCCTGCCGTGCGGACTTATCCCCTCGCGGGAGTCGCAGGGAGAAGCTGTTCGGAGCTGCAGGAGGCCGGGGTTCCCGCTCCGCTCCAGAGCGCACAGACCGTGCTCGGCCAGCTGTGTGTCTCGCTCCCCAGCGCGCACCGAGAGCTCGCTGCGCCGCCGCTGCCTTTTATTCGCCGCCCGCCTTTGTTTGGGTCCGGGCTCCTACCACGGGGCGTGGGGGTGTGCAGGGCAGGCTCTGGGGCCACACCGCCCCCCAGACCCTGGCGCCGCCGGCCTCCGCGCCGCCGGGCTTTGAGTCAGTAGCCGGCGAAGGCTGGCGCTCAGCCGCTCCCTGCTGTCTCCAAAGCCCGCCGCCAGGCGCCACGGTGGCCGCCGCACCCCCTGCGAGAGCTGCGCTGTGGTATAGCCGGGCTCTCAAAGCCTGCGGGCGGGGACTGCGAGGGGCGCAGCGACCCCTGTGGGTCAGTCCCCGCTTCTGCAAACGGCCCTGACAGGGTCCCCTGCCCCGCCCCCCCCTTTCCTAGATTCCAACCTCTCTCCTAGCCCGCGCTCCTCTCCCCGTCCGCCCAGCCTTGGCAGGTCACCAGCCTCCTGGACACTGGAGGGCATCCTCAGGTCTCCTCCGGAGGGAGCTGCCAAGCCCAGGCTCCTGGCGCCGTCCCTTCCTCCCATCTCCATTCATCTCTCTGGCACCAGGCCCAGAGCCATGCCAGCTCCTGGGACCGGGCATCCCTCCAGCCTTAGTACACGGTCTGCCTATATCCCTGGTTCGCGGGCCACAAGGAGAAGGGGCCGGGGAGCCAAGGCTATTGCCTGGCTCATTTCTCTCCATCAGGAGAGAAAGACTCAGAGGACATTGGCATTGGTGTCACCCAGGGAGAGCCAAGGGGGATGCCTTGAAAGAGGACCGGTTGCCAGCCCCTAGCAGCCGGATGGAGGGGTTTTACTTATAGAAGCCAGAACGAAGGGAGGCCATTGCTACTGTTGTGTGAGGGGTGAGCCAGGAGTTTATGACACATCCTCAGTGTGTGCTGAGAGCAGAACAGAGGAAATAGAGAGGGGGTCGAAATGCAACCCCTGTCTCTAGGAAGTTCCCAGCTTATAGGGCAGATAGAAACATGGTTGAATTCTAAAATGAAGCACCAGGCCCCATACCCACACACAGATGCTCAATCCGTACCGCAGCCCTTCTTTTTAAAAGAGGAAAACTGAGTTGGGAGCACCTCTAACATCGAAGGGCTGAGTGGAGCTTCTGTTTGTTCCTCACCTTGCATCCCTGCTCTGTCTCTCTGGTGTGCAGCCCCTGGGAGCTGTTCCCAGTGGCTGGCTGCCAACCGGACACATGGACGTTTATGATTCTGGATGCCCTGAGAGCTCATCTATGCAGAAGCAAATGGCCCGAGCCGATGTCCCTACCCTGGCACTCACTCCCTATGTACTCAAGATCGTCGTGGGAACCATTGCCAGGCTGGCCAAATCTATCAGGGAACTCCCAGTGGTCCCATCTGGCCTCGAAGACGTTAGGGTTTAGGACAGCTCCTGTGTGAAGGGTGTCTCCCTGAGCTGTGAGCGGAGAGAGAGACAGGAGACCTTTCCCGAGAAGTGGAGAGCGGTGTGTGACTGCCCCCAGATCAGAGGCCGAATCTGACACATGCGCACGGAGGGACAGACTCAGATTGGCCCTGCAAATGTCTAGTCTCTCTTGCCACATCCCAGAGGGAGGGCAGAGAACGTGGCACCATGGGAGAGGGTGGGAGGAAGGAGAACCAGGAGAAGATTTGTTTATAAGAGAGACACAAAGTGTGTTCCCAAGCCCAGCTGAGAGCAAAGGGTTTTCTTTTGCGGGCGAATGGCTTACTCTTTTCCATTGGTTTGAAGGCTGCTTCCAGGAGCCTCCTCAAAGTTCTCCAAGGCTCATTCACTGTTCCTCCCCGTCGGACAGATCCACAGGGAGCGATATTGATGTGCTCCATGTGCCACCCTCAGCCCATGCCTGGGGACACAGCCCTCACTTCCCTGGGAACTAGTTTTAGTGCATTTGGGTCCTAGCTTCATGCTGTCTAGCTGGTCATAGCTGTGGCCACCTCACCCACACCCTCCTTGGGGTCCTCCCTGGCCTCCTGGGGCCTCCAGATGATCTCCAGTGGGGGCTGGGTTTGGTCAGCCCTTGATGTGGGATCTTCTGGGAACAGAAGGTACAGAGGCAGAGGCCCAATGGAGTAAAGGAGGAGGTGGGAGTGTGGTACCCAGGGACACTGGAAGCATGCAATTTTCTCAGGCCATCAGCGGGGTTTTAAAAATGCAAATGGAACTGGGCCTTTGACATATGCCTGCCATAAAGTGGAACTGGTGGTGGCCGCGGAAGCTGGCGCCGGTGTGGAAAGTCACAAGAATCCCCCTCCTGAAGCCTCATCCTCAGACTCTCTGCCCTCTACTCCACGTTTTGCCCACAGGAGAGAATGCCTGTTTACAGGGGCCTGGGAATGCTGGACTCAGAGATCCCTGCCCAACCTCGGGGCACCTCCCTGAAGCCGTCTTTCCCTCCAGGTGTTAATTAAAGATGACTCCGATAGTCAAATGATCCATCCAACCGCAGGGCTGCAGAGAATGAGATTCTACGTTCCCCTGGCCCCCCCCACTCTAGTGATGTCTGTTGGAAGTTCTTCCAGGGTCTGATTTAAATGCCTCTTGGTGCCGATAAGCTGCTTCCCCTGTTCTCTGTCTTCATGACTAATTGTAAGGCCTTCTTTTGAAAGAAGTTGGAGCTATAAAGGGCTGCTTTGTCCTTAGCTCTTATCCCTTTATTTCTAGTTTCTCTTCAACCATGTCTGAAGCAGAGCCTCTGCGCCCAGCCTCTGATTCCACTACTCCCAGTAAAGCCATATTTCTGTTCCATTCCTTACCAGCTATGTGACCATGGGAAAGTCACTTCACCTTGCTGAGCCTTAATCATCTCATCTATAAAATGGGGATGGTAAAAGTACCTATCTCACAGTAGTGGCTATAAAGAGTGTACTAAATGAGATAATCTCAGTGAAAAAATAGTATTTAGCACAGTGCCTGGCACAAACCAAGCTCTAAATAAATATTAGCTGCTGCTTCTTCATCTCCTTCTCCCCCTCCCCCGCCCCTCCCCCTCCTCCGCCTCCTTCTTCTTCTTGCCTGTTGGGCAAGAGTGACCTACAGGTGACCATAATACCTCTCACTTCTTTGCCCCAGCCCTGGTGGGGGTACTGTGTACAGATCAAGTCCTCCCACTAAATGTTTGAGCAGCTAAGGGAAAGAGTATATGGTGATGGATGGGGTGTTTATTTTTAACAGTGCAGTAGATTAAAGCAATTTCTCCATTGTTCCCACATCAAGGAATAGAGTAACTATATTTATAGGTGCTTCCCTCTTCAGTCTGCTAACACACTGAGTTTGGCCCCAACCCAAAGAGATTAGAGGTTTCCCTCTAATCTCACCTTCTCCAGGATGCCCAGAGGCCAGTGAACTGGGGCGTGCTGTAAAGAGTTCTAGATTTACGAAACTGAGTTTGATTTTTCTATGTGTCGTTTATTAACTGTATGACCTTGGGCAAGTCACTTCATTTCTCTGAGACTCAGTTTCCTCAACTGCAAAATGGGAGTAATAATGAACTCTGCCTATAATACGCCTGCAATTATCTTTTCAGCTGAGGTGGAGCACCGATTTATAAGTAACAGTTAGGTAATTAGTCATATATGTAGTTATATATAGTTGGAGAGCCATATGCTAGATAGAATGAACAATCCCTGTTTCCATGACTTTCAAGGTCGATTGCTCATCATGGGATATAATGGATGCAAAAGAGCTCAGGAAACTTGCCCAAGTTCATGGTGAATGAATTTCTGACTCCAGGTCGTGTAGCAAGTCAGTGGAATAGTTTGGGTTGGACCCAGGCCTCCTTCAGTCTCGAGCTTCTGCCAAGACAGCGTCTTTCCTCTCCCCAGCCCCCTTCTCCCTGAAGTTCTGTTCAGGAGGTGAGTGTGAGTTTATGGGGGGAAGAGGATAGAGGGGCCAATAATCCAAGAGAAGAAAAAGAGGTCTGGGGAAAGGTGATGGGGCCAAGCTGGGGTGGGGATGCTGCAGACAGGGCCTGGGGGAGGCTGGGCAGGCGGCAGCCCTTCACTCCTGCCTCTCCAGAACTTCGCAAGCAGCAGGCTTAGCACTCCTTTCCCAGCCTCGCCTGCCTCCTCCAAGGAAGCAGGCAACTTATGCCAGAGTGGATACAATCCAAGTTATTAACTGCCTGCGACAATTAGCCCCAGCGCCTGGGCCTGCTGACACCTGGGCTTGGAAAGAGGGAGCCAATTACAGCATCAGCAGTGTTCATGCTGCCGCATAATCCTCTCCCAACACGCCGTCCCCTCATTCCCCATCCATGTTTCTAGAGGCCTTTGCTCTGACTTCAACATCTGGAGAAGACCAAGTAGAGGCCTTCAAGAGTGAACGTCAATGAGGGGTTAGACCCCAAGGGGCATCGTACATAGCGAGGCTAAAGCATTAGCAGGGAAGAGCAGGACGCTGCCAAAGATCTGGACAGTGTGGCATTAGCGAGAGACTGTCTCATTTTGAGGGAGAAAGTATAACCTCCAGGTTGTGGGTTTTAAGTAGATTCCGTGCAGGTTTATTGTTCAAACTGGCTTGAAAAGGACCTCTCTCTCAGAAATACCCCAAAAGTTCTCGTTTAAATCCCAGCTCAGTCACATACTAGCACTGTGGCTTTGGGAAAATCCTTTCATGTCTCTGAGCTCATTTCCTTACCTATAAACTGGCCACAGTGGCCACACCTCCCCAAGGAGGGAGATACCGCACAGAAGCACATAGTAGCACAGCTAGTGGCACAGAGTGAGCTGGAAATAAATGGTAGCTATTGTGTTCTGTATGGAAGGAGCCCTGGAAAGAGATTCTATGCTTCCTGTGAGTTCCCTTTCCCTTGGCAGGGGAGTGGAAGTGTGGGGCGATGGGGAATGAGGTAGATGGGGAGTTAGGAGGCCTGGATGCTGACCCCAGGTTTGCTACAACTTACAACGTGGTCTTGGTGCCCTTTCCACTCTGGCCTCTTGTTCCAACCTGACAAATGAGGGCATGAGACTAGATGAGCTCTAGAGACCCTCTAACTACGATCTTCCAAGAGAGTGTGGGTAGAGGGAATGAGTGTAAGGTGAGTAGGAAGCTGTGGGGAGTATGGAATCCCCAATTTTTCAAGAGGGTGAATGGCAGCAATGGTAAATGTGATGGAACTGCCAAAAGGACACGAAACCAGTTACACAGTTAAGCCTAGAGTCTGTTGGTTCTGCCTCGGTGAAAGTAACCACATACCTTTGATCAAGACAGGAAAAAAAAGATCATTGCCTGGTTCAGAGCTCCTGGGAGAGGCTGGGTAGAAGTCCCCAGCGCAGTTCTTGTCTTTGGGGATGTTTTAGAACCATAGACAGTGGCTGATGACATCTTCCAAACACCTGAGCCGTAGTTGAGGCAAGGGCGAAGGGCTGAGGACATTTTGGCCCCTCGGAGGTGGTGTGAAGGTCAGTGTGAGCAGTGCTGAGGCTCAGGAATAACTCAGTTACACCTGAGGGAGGTTTCTGAGTACCCGGTGGGGCTGCCCAAGCATTAGAGGGTGGGGTCATGTATAGGCAGGTGCGCCAGGAACACCTAAGGCTCCTGATGCACCTGCCTGTGTGTGAGCTCTTTCATGACTCAGCATGGAATGCCAGCCCCATCTTCCCACCCTTTCCTGCCCTTTTATCCCTCTGGCTTTGGCTTCCTGGCACAAGCTGGTCAGCAGCTCCCCCTGCCCCTACCAGCCTGGCTGTCCCATTGATGCCAGCTTTAACACTGACCATCAGGCTCTATCTGGGCCTCTGCAGTGACAGCAAGAAAGAGCCTTTCTGGCATTTTCCCAGTCAGGAATCTGTGCAGCTCTGATGGGCTGCCCCAGTGCCAGCTCCTATTCTAGCACATCCAGTGTGGGCAGGGCAAGGAACATTCCATGCCAGAGAACTCTGTGGCCAGGGTCCTTGAGCTGGAATGAAGGGCTGGTAGACAGATCATCAGTGCCCAGGCAGTTAAAATACATTTTGGGCACCAAGGGATTCTGCAAACAACATCAGCACCAATAATAATGAATGGCTGCCATTTACTGAGTACCAGGACTTGTACCTGCATCACTTCATCTAAACTCACCCCATGAGGCGAGTCCTCTTATCATCGTCATCTCCAGGTGAGGAAATTGAGGCCCAGAGAATAAGCTCCTTTAGATCACACAGCAGGTAAGTACTGAAGACTCAACCCTGTTAGGTTCCATAGCTCAAGTTAGGTTCCATAGCTCAAGTTCTTTACCACATTCTTATTGTCATCTTACAAATGGAAAACTTGAGAGTTGGAGAGGATAAGGGACTTGGTTAAGGTCACAGAAAGAGTCAGCCGTGAAGAGGATTCAAACCAAGGTTTGCCTGATGTCAAAGATACTACGTTTATCTGCTCTACTCTACTGCTCCCTGATGAACTTGGTCCCTGTTAAGATACCATTCTCAGAGACCCCTACCGTGGCACTTAGGTCTTATCCTAGGTCTAAAACACAACAAAACTCACCTCCCTATTCACCCTTAGGGAAGCCACTGCCTCCCTCTGTGAGCCCCAATCTACCAAAAAAAAAAAAAAAAAAAAAAAAAAATCCTAAGACAGAGCTTACATTCCAATCTGAGAATTGTTTTGTCTGATGAGATTCTCCCACACAAACTAGAAGGGCTATCCGGCAAAATGGCGGGACAGTTCCCAGGACCCAGGAGGGCAGGGTCATACCTTTACCTTCCAGGACAAGATGTAGGGGGCCAAGATCTCTGGCTGTGGACACGTCATGGGATTGACATCCCTTGATACAAAATGCCACGTCATCTCCTAGCTTCTCATTTACCACTGGCGAGACTGAGGCCCAGCGCAGTGATCGCAGTGCTGTGGCTGCGTCCTGGCCGCCCCTCCAAGGCCTCTGTGTCCTTCACGACACCGCTGGGTCCTCATTTTGCAGCTGGGCACGTCTGGGGACAGCTGTTCTTGCTGGCATCCAGGGCCACATCTGACAGATGTGGCAGAAGGATGCAGGGGGAATGCGTGAGTAGTCTTAATGGCCACTTGGGGGAGTAGCCCGGGCCAGGCTGGCATGGCCGGGTGTGTCTGGTGATGCAGACTGATGGCATGTTCCCTTACTCTCCTCCTCCTTCCCCCCTCCTGCCCCTCCTCTCCCTCCTCCTCTTCCTCCTTGTTTTCCTTCCTATCTCTCCCCCAGCACCCCCAAACTCCCCGCCTTTCCTCCTTTACATGTCTTCCTTCCCTTGATAATGGCCACAGTAAACATATATTGAGCACTTACTGTGTGACAAGCCCATACCAAGTGTTTTACATGCACCATATTCTTTCATCTTCATGATAGCCCTTGGAGAGCAATTATTTCCCTTTTGAGGAAAATATGACTCAGAGAGGTCGGAGTTTGCAGGGCCCAGCTGACTTCTGAGCCCACATTCTCCTGTTCTTCTGCTCTGCTGGGGACAGTAGCGCCTCGCCACACGTAGGGCAAGAGGGCCAGATGCGGGGCAATCCGTTGATTGATTGGCATTGACTGGATTGATTGGCAAATGCTTTCTCCCTTTTGATTTTCCTTTAAAACTCTAAGCTGATTTCATCTCCATCCCTGAATTGTTACATTCTCTGTACCTTCCCATCCTTCTATTCCCAATGTATATTTGGGCAGCCCAGGGTCAGCCTATGAAGGTCCTGAATCTAGGCCTTGCCCTCTCCTGGGCCTGGTATGGGAGGGCTGGGGAAGCCAGGAGAGCTCTCGGGGCTCCCAGGAAGCCCTGATGACACCAGCTGCTGCCTGCAGGAGACTCTGCTTCTCCATATCCGCACGCTTCCCCACTGCCTGCAGGACCCAGTCCTGACCCTGAATACGGCACTCAAGGCCCTCCCTCCTCAATGGCCCCTCTCCAACCTGGTCGACTGGCAGTCCGCTCCTCACCCCCAGCAGCCCTGACTCGGTCCCAGCTGAAGAGCTAGCCCCTCATCACTCAAGCACACCAGGCTCCTTTGTGTCTCTCAGCTTTTACTCACATCCCTCCCTCTGCCTGAAACATCACTCATACTCAATACCAAACTCATCCCTTCCATGAGGAAGCCACTCCCAAACCTACCCTCATCCTTTCCCCCAAAGAGTCTTCAACTCTCTCTCTTCTTTGCTCCTAGAACGATTTCACACATCTATTTCTGCATTTGTCACAGTCGGACTTGTTTTCTATATAGAGTGTTGTGTGAGCATGCATGGAGCGCAAGGTTGCGTGAAGACTCCGCAGGGGGGCCGCTTCCCAGGCCGAGGCTGGGGGCAGGCAGGGGCAGATCATGAGAAGCAGCAGAGCCTGGAGTTCTGGGACCATCTCTACCGGGACCTGGATGCTGAGCTCAGAAGTCAGAGTCAGACATCCTTCTGCTCATTTTAGAGATGGGACAATTGAGGCTCACTGAAGGAAGGGATGACTTTCCCATGATCACGTGGCACTTTGTGGGATAGTGCCATATGACCTAACTGTAGACCCCGGGGTCCCAAAGTCCGGTGGGGTCCACAAAGTCGCAGTTGTAGGGCTGGGCTGTTGTACACACTCTTTCTCTGTCACCCAGAGCCTCCCGTTCTCCTTGCTACCTTTATCAGTCAACTATTGCCACAATAACGCTGCAAAACAAACCACTTCAAAGTCTCAGTGGCATTTAACATGAACACTTATATGTTGCTCACAGGTCTAGACGCCGGCTGGAGAGCTCTGCCTCAGGTTGTGAGCCAGCTCACATCTGCTCCATGGGTCATGTTGGGGGCCGTGGCTATTCCGGTTAAGTTCCTTTTCTGGCTATGGCAGGAGTGCAAGCGGGCAAGCACAACCACGTAAACACATCTCAAGCCTCTTCTCTCATTATATCTGCTGCCATCCCATTGGCCAGAGCAAGTCACCTTGTCAAGCCCAAGGTCAAGTGGTGAGGAAGTAGACTCATGTAGCCCTGGCAAGGGTGTGAATGTGAAATACCACTCCAGGAGAGTGAAGAATTGAGGCCAATGATTCAATCCTCTGTGCTGTGCTTATGCCTCTACCTTTCCTCTTACAGATTCAAATTGATAACCGACTGCCCCCCAAAGCCACAAGACAGGCCCCCCAGCTGCCTTCCTTACAGCCACTAATCACAGAGCCTTTAGCTCTCTCTCCACCTTCCCCATCAGAAACTAAGCCATGCTACTTTCAAAATAACAGCAGAGAAGAGATGTAAAGAGAACACTCAGGCTCCACGAGTTGAATGTAGAAGAAGGATAAAGAGGCAGGTAGTTTGTTTAACCTGGAAGAGTGGAGAGTTATCTTCACCCTCACCTTCCAGCCCCACCCATTGTCCCAAATCTGAAAGGTGAGCTTTAGGGATCCCTCAAAGCTTTGAGTCAAGTTCTCATAGGATCACTAATCTGCATAGCCTCAGAACCTCTTTTAATTTTTGCCTTCCTGCATCTGTTTACCATCCTTTTGATAGCTGCCCACCAGTTTCCAACAGAGAATGACCATTGCCGTTCAGCCCATGTGATTTCGGTGAGGGCAACGCACATGTGACCCAGGCCTAAGCCAGAGTATCCCATCACCCCATGGCTACAGTGATTGATTCAGGGATAGACTCACGGTAAATTAAGGCCAATGAGAATTCAGTCCTGGGCTTTTTGTCAAACTGCTGGCCTTGATATGAGGAGTTAGAGGAAGCCAGAAAGAGACTGCTTTTCCTGCAGGACTTGGAACTTAGAGGATATAGGTTTTGTGTTACCAGCAACCGCAATGCCACCATGTCAATTCCAAGAATAAAGTGTGCCAACATCATCATGAACTGAGGGACAGAGACAGACTTGACTTGAGCTCCTGGATCAAGCTATGCCTGAAGTCCTAATCTGCTTTTGGATTTTTCAGCTATGAGACCAGGTGGAACAGTTTTTCTGTCACTTACAACTGAAAGAGTCCAAGTAAACTTGGAATCCTTTCATCATAAAACACTGGCTATCTAGAGCCAAGGATGCTTTGAATCATCAATTTGTTGAATCCCAGGGAGTTGAAGTCCTTAGACTTTAAGCATGACTTAGAGGAACATGGAGAGGGTCCCAGAGCTATGGGTGTGGAGAAGGGGAGGAACCAAGGTATCTTTAGGCAACCCCACTGATGCCAGCAGATTTGTCCTGTACTAGGAGCTCCTGCAGCACCAGACACTAGACTGTAGATTGGCCCGGGCGGGTGGGGTGGAATGAGATGTATAATCCCAGCTTCCTGGTCTCAGCAATGACATCAACTTATAGCCCTTCATGTTTGTGCTCCTACAAGGCGCCCTCTCACCCCTTCATCCAAGGAGAAGATGGGGTCTGAGCTGGCCTGGGACAATGCGAGCAGTGTTGCTAGGAGAGGCTGCCGCAAACAAGGGGCTGGAAAGCACTAGGGACGCTCAGAGGGAGAGGTAGACAGTGAGGGCGCCCCTTGGAAGGGTTGCATTTGGCCGGCAGAGAAGCCGGCCCCAGACTGGGCTCCTCTGTGCCAGGGGCCTGGCCCCAGTGTGCCAGCCTCCAGCGTGGCATCAGTGCCCACTCTTGTTGGCTAACCTTTCCGAGCAGATATTTCAGGAAGGGAGATGAAGGCTCACACGCCACCCTGGCTTCCTTACCTGCTGAGACAATTTTCAAAAGTGCCAACGGCTGACCTGGCTCCTGGGCTATATCCCTCTGCCAGGGCTGAAGCTGCCACTAGCCCAGCTCACAGGGCCTCCTGCCTGGCCACAGCTCCTGGATCCAGCTTCACTTCCGGTCTGGCCACTGTTGCTTGAGAGCAAATGGCTCTTTTGCCCTGAATGAAGTTTCCTGAGTGTAATAGACCTGGGTTCTAGTTTCACTTTCTCCAGTGACTTGCTTCTTGTGTATCTTGACATCGGTTTAGCCACCTGTAAACTGGAGGCCTCCCCACTAATGATGAGCCTCGCTACACTCTTATGAAACAGGCCTTACCACTCCTGTTCTACAGGCAAAAAACCGAAGTCTGAGAGGTCCTGACTTCACTCATTCAGCAGCATCCATTTACCAAACGGATGAGCAGTCTACTTGCCAGGCGCTATACTAGACTCTGAGGACACTAAGGTGACTAAAATAAGGTCCTGACCCATAAGCTGCTCAGTTAGGGTGAGTGAAAGACTTGCTCAAGGTCATAGAGCAAACTGTCATCTCCTCTGCACACAGTAGGTGCTCAATCAATGCATGAATTGGCTGAAATACCATGTGGGCAACTGACAAGGAGGAATCATGGGCAAAAAGGCAGTAGGATACAAAGGATGCAAGAAGAGAAAGGGGGATGTCAATTTCCAGCCTGAGGCTGGGTTTGCAAACAAAAAAATCTATCACATCTGATGCTGTTTGCTAAAGATCAGAATGGAGATGAAGGAAATTAGGGGTGGCGAATGGTGTGCTTGGCTCCTGCCTGACAAAGCAGCTTGGGGTCTGCAAGGGCTGCACTTGGCAATGAGCTCTGGAGTGGTCCCCGGTTCCCCCCAGTCAGGGCTGCCGAGAGGATGGAAACAGTTCATTCAGCATGGCATGCTGGTAACACTGGGAACAGGGAGGGAGGATGCAAATATGAGAATGAACCCTTAACTGCCTGGTTAAAATATCCCAAAATGTGCCCAGCCTCACAGATGATGAGAGCAGGTTCCTTCTCTCCTCTGGACCTTGTTTCTCAAAACGTGGTCCATGCAGCAGCTGCAGCAACACCTGGGCATTTATTAAAAATGCAGACTTTCAGTCCTATCCTGGACCTACTGAACGTGAAGCTGCATCTTCAGCAAGGTCCCCCACTCTTTCTCAAGACTGGCCGCATGTGAGAATCACCAGAGGAAACCCTGATGCCTGGATATACCCTGGGGATTCTGACTTAATTGGTCTGAGCTGTGGCCTGGGCAGCAGGACTTTACTGAGATATAATTGACATCTAACATTGTGTAAGTTTAAGGTGTACAACGTGTTGATTTGATACACTTATATACTGCAAAGTGATGACCACGGTAGCATTAGCTAACACCTCCATCACGCCACATCAATGCCATTTCTTTTCAAGCAGGACTTTCTAATGTCCAGCAGGTGACCCAAATGCGCAGCCGGGGTTGACCGTTGCTTTCACTTTACAGAGGCATTCCCATCTTGACCTGCTATGCTCTTTGCCGTAACCCTAGGGGCTCAGGAGGGTATGGTTCTCCCCACTTTTCAGAAATGAGGTTATTCTCATTTTTCAACCCAGCAGGTGGGTGTGGAGCAGGGGTTCTCCAAGTGAGGTCCCCAGACCAGCCGCAGCAGCACCCCCTGGGAGTTTATTAGAAAAGTACATTTCAGGATCAGAACTCTGGGAGTGGGACCCAGAATCTGTGGTTTAACAGGCTTTTCCGGGTGATTCCTACGCGTGCTCAAGTTTCAGAACCGCTGGTATAATGGAGAGAGCCCTGGACTGGGAGAGGAGATCTGGCATCTCCCCCAGCTCTGTGTGTCCTTGGGTTTCCATCTTCCACATGTGGAAACCGAGGCGACTGGACCAGATCAGGGCTGCCCCACCCACACAGTGTTCCCCTGGCAGACATCGCTAATCCATCACGGCACTGCTTCCCACTGAGCCTCGGTTGACCAGAGAGCTTTTCTCAGCACATCCTTCCCCTGCCTCCGCCACCCTCAGGGAGTGCAGCCCTCCCAGGTGGTCAGGGTTGGCACCGAAATTAAACTCTCTTTGCGACCCCAGATGCTCCCTGATCTCTGAGAATGCCTCCACCTCTGTTAATGGCAAGTGTGGGCCTCAGACCTTGGAACTGGTGCTTTTTCTGTCCTCCCCCTTCTCCTCTGCCAGCTCTAAGAAAGCTGTGGAAGCTGGTGCCTCCGCATGGGCCAGAAAGATGTGTTGGAAGGCAGGTGACCCGCCCCCAGCTTCATGCCCTTTCACACCTCCACACTTTGCAGAGTGTTTTCCCACAACTCACGTACTCTTCTTTGCCTCCTCCTCTTCTGGACTTATCTTATTCAGCCACCAAGGCCCAGGTCAAATGTCGCCTCCTCAGTGACACCCCCTCCCCCCGCCCCACGCCTCCAGGGAGGGACAACTGAGCTTCCTTGAAGGTGGGTGCACTTCCCACCTGCATTACGCCTCTGCATTACAATCTGTCTCCCTCAGTGAACTGCAGCTCCTGGAAATCAGGGACCATCGGGATCCCTAGCACGCAGCCCTGAGCTTGGTAAGGATAGCTGCTCAAGACAAATGCGATTGAATGAGGCACCCAGATTCCCAGTGCCGGGGGGCAGGGTGTCCTCATGGGTCCAGTACGTTCCCAGTCACAGTGTCCTCTGTGCCTCATTCTAACCGCATATCGGCGGACTTCCCACCTGCCAATCCTCTGTCACTCAGAGTCCAGCGCCGGCCCTGGCACCGTGCTGAGAGGTGCACTGCCCAGCCCGTCTGGCCTGGCTCCTTCCCGGGAAAGTGGGAGGCAGGGAGCGAGGACACAGAGACATCCCCGTGTCTCCAGCAAGGAGCTAATGGGCAGGTCAGTGAGGCGGTGACTGCAGTCAGATCATTCACCCCAGAGCGCTGGGGAAGTAGGCACCAGGACTGCAGTCACGCTCACACATCAAGGCCAGTTCCGAGGAGGTGGAGAAGCTGCCCTCTCTCTGCTCACCTGCACACCTCCCATCGCTGGGCTCAGTCCGTCTGGGAGGGGGGAGGGGAGAGGTCCATTCGGCCCACACTTACTGAACACCTACTGTGTGTTCAGCCATGGGAGAGATGCAGAGGGGCAGGGCAGTGAAGAGGAGATGCAGCCCCTGCTCTTAAAGAAGGATGAGAAGGGGAAAGACGCGGGCATGTATTGAACATGGCTGTATACCGAGTCTTGTGCGAGGGCGACATGCATTGAGCATCTACTGCATACCAAGCCCTGTGCGGGGATTTAACCTTACAACGGTCCTTGCAGGCAGCTTCCTGAACTGGGTTTGCATTCCTGTGCCTCCCTGCCCTACAGGGATCCAGCTCTTCCTCATCCAAGGCCCAGCTCAAATGCCATCTCCCAGGGGAATGCTGTGGACATGCCGTCTACTATGAGAAGCCTTTTCTGTTCTGTCAGGCAGAACTCTTGGCTCTTTCCTCTGCCTGGGGTTATTGACAGCAGGCTGCTGTGTGTTCAGCCCTTCCCGGGGGCCAGAAATGATGCCAAGTACTGCCGTGCATTCTCTCTCAGTCCTCACCACCCAGCTACCAGGTAAGTACTGCTGTTACCCATTTTACAGCCAAAGAAACTGAGGTCCTGAGAGGCTAAGGGACTTGCCCAACATGGCACAGCCAGCAAGTGACAGAGCCAGAGCCTGACCCTAAGCCCAGCTGTTTCCAAGGCCACTGGATGAATGACCCAGGCCAATTCCTGGGCCCCTGTGCATGGCTGTCCCCGAGGACATGCACTGGCCATTTTAATAAGAGTAAACTGAAGCCTTTGTCCTAATGTGGCTGCCCCCCACGCCGCTCCCCACTTGGCGGGCAGACACCTGTCCCCTGTGGCATGCAGACACCTGTCCCCTGAAGCTCACGGAGACTCAGGATGTCATATTTCCAAACTGAGAAACAGGCTTATGTTTCTGGGGGAGAAAAGACCAATCTGGAGAAGTTGGGCATTCCCCTCCTCCCGCCCCAGGGAATTTGCTTATTGCTGTTTCCCATGATGTTCTCCCTCCCACCCCACAAAATAATTGCCAAGCAGATTGCATTGGAAGGAGAATTCCTGAATTATGGAGTCATGATTCTAAATGGCTGTTTATCTGTGTTTTGCTTCATTTCTTTAAAAAAAAATTGTTAAAATTTAAGTAAGTGAGTTAAATGCAAAGGCAATGGAAGCTGCATCCATCACCCCGTGGAGGATGGTGTTGAGCGTCATGGGAGGAAGAGACTGGGGGAGGCGGTAATGGTCACCGTCAGCTGCCTGCTGGCTTTCTGGGCCTGCTCCCTGCTTGTCTGTCAACCTTGTCTGTCAACCTCCCTCATTGTCTTCCCCACTGCACACCTGAGGAAATGAGAGCCCAGAGAGCCCAAGTGACTGGGCCAGGGTCACACAGCTGATATGAGGCAGTGCTGGGCTTGAAACACCTGTCAGTCTGACCCCAAAGCCAAGCTTTCCTCCCTCCCGTGGTGAGTTGGGGCGTTTTTCAGCTGCCTCTCTCTGAGCCTCACAGGTGAGCCGCTCTGGTGTGATGGAGAAGGACACAGAGGCCCAGCTGGTTAGGAACCACGCCTGAGATGCCAGGCTCTGCCTGCTGTGAAGTGGGCGGGGCTCTGTAAGAACCAGGTGGGGATATGCAGGAGGAATCATTGCCCTGACTTGCCCCAGGGAGCTCACAATCTCAGGGATAGGACGAAAGGCCCCAGTCTGCTGACATGGGAGAATACTGCCTCCTCAGTCCAGGGACACATCACACGCCGATGCTCCTGGGCATCTCCTTGGACCCGGAAGTACGTGCTTCCCTCCCTGCTGTTCATCTGCGTGGTCCTTCAAGGAAGGGTAAGATCCTCCCTCATGCTGCCAGAGTCAAATCTCCACCTCTGCAGTTTATCAATCATCAGACCTTGGACAAGTTGCTTAACCACTCTGAGCTCAGTTTGTTCATCTGTAAAATGGGGATAACAATAGCACCTACCTCGTAGGGTCATTGTGGGGGTTAACTGGGCTAATACAAATAAAGGGCTCAGGACAGTGTCTGGCAATAGGACCTCATAAGTGCTCAGTAAATGCTGGTGGGTAGGATTCTTCACTGGGCATGCATGTGCTGGGGACGCAGAGGGGAGATGCAGACCCTGCCAACTCAGAGCCTATAAGCTAAGGGCCTGAGGAGGAGTGGCAGATGGGTAAAGACAACCCTGTGGGCCGTGAGCTGCAGTGCAGGCAAGCACAGGGCATTAAGGGAGCCTAGAGGCAGAGGGTCAGTGAGGGCTCCCCGGAGAGGTGACGGCTAATCTTGATGGATGAAGAGGCATTCACCAACTGGCTGGTATTGGGGGGTCAGGTGGGCAGCTAAACACGAGCCAGGCATCCAGGCAGAGGAATGACACATACAGAGGTGTGGCCCATCTAGGGGCTGGCAAGTGACCCAGGATGGCCGATGTCAGGTGTGTGAGGGGCTGTGATGAGAGACGGATACAGAGAGGGAGGCAGGGACCAGACCTCGGGGAGCCTTGGGAGCTGTTATGGGTGGAATCATGTCCCCCCAAAAGATATGTTGAAGTCCTGGGATTTCCCTGGTGGTCCAGTGGTTAGGACTCCACGCTTCCACTGCAGGGGACACGGGTTTGATCCCTGGTCAGGGAACCAGGATCCCGCATGTCACATGGATATGTTCAAGTCCTAACCCCCAGTCCCTGTGAATGTGACCTTATTTGGATATGGGATCGTTGCCAATGCAATTAATTAAGATGAGGGCGTATTGGAGTAGAGTGGGCCCGTACTCTAATGTGACTGGTGTCTTCATAAGAAGAGAAGAGAGACACGGGGAGGAGAATGTCGTGTGCAGACACAGACCCATGAGAGAAAAGGCCCGGTGCAGTCAGAGACCTTTGATGCAGCCTCGAACGCAAAGGATTGCTGGCCACCCCCAAAGGAAGTAAGCAAGCATCTTTCCCTGGAGCATTCAGAGAGAGCGTGGCCCCGCTGACACCTCAATATTGGGCTTCTGGCTTCCAGAGCTGCGAGAGCATCTGGTTTTATAAGCCCCCAGCTTATGATACTTTGTTACAGCAGCCGTAGGAAGTAACCCAGGAGCCAAACTACTTACAGCTCTCAGGGTGGAGAGGGTTAATCCCCAAGAGCCCGGCCACAATCACTTCTCTGTGTCCCCCTTGGTGCCTGGTGCCCAGCAGTGCTGCACAGAGACCTGGCGCCCTGCTGCCTGCTTGTTGCACCCCCATCACCTCTGCCTTCGCCCCCAGCGCCACTTCCTGTCGGGACCTCGCTGCTGTGCCGGAGACCGGCCGTGGCGGCAGCCACAGCTGCTCATTGTGAGATATACAGCCGGCCTCGGGCAGGGTGACAGGGCCCGGCTGGGCTGGCATGAATCATGTTTATCGCAAAGAGGAAACAAAGGGAAAAAGGAAACAAAGCTGCAGGAGGGGGAGATGGGCAGGCGGGAGTGAGGTCTGGGGGCGGGGCCGAGCCGAGTGAGAGGCGCTGCCCACAGAAAGCCCCATTAATTTCCTGAGGTTTGCACCAGGCCCGGGACCAAACAGCCCAGCGCTCTGTTGAGGTTTATCTGTGCGCCTCAGCTGTGAAGCGTGATGCGTGCCAGCTTCTTGGGTGCTTCAGAGATTTGCCAGGCCCTGGAGGGGGCACCGGTAGAAGCTTCCGGCCCGTCCATCACCCCAGCAAAGGTCTGGCTTTCAACACTGTCCATGGGTGAAATTGCGCTACATTCTACCTGATAATGAGGTGTTTGTGGGACCAGGAGCCGCTCGGGCCTGAGTCACCCCCAGCTCAGACCGGCCTGGCCTGAGAAGCCAGAGAGGGAGGGCGTAGGGGTTGCCAGAAGAGGAGGAGGAGATGGGAAAGGCAGAGGGTCAGCACCAAGGAGACCTAAGGGAGCCGGAGTTCTTGAGCACCAGCGTGTGTACCCAGACGCATGTTCAGAGTTTTTCCTCTATCATAACAGTAGTGCGTTAGTTTCCTGTTGCTGCTGTAACAGATCAACACAAACTCGGTGGCGTAAGGCAACAGAAATTCATTCTATTACCATTCTGGAGGCTAGAAGTCCAAAATCAAGGTGTTGGCAGAATTGGGTCCTTCTGGACGCTCTGGGGGGAGCGTCTGTTCCATGCTTCTCTCCTAGCTTCTCGAGATGGCCGGCAGTCCTCAGTGTTCCTTGGCCTGTAGAGGCCTTGCTCCCCAGATGGCCCCATTTACTCAAATGGGGAGAAGAGAAGGGAGGGACGGGCTCAGGGCAGGGGCAGGCAGGAGGACGAGGACTTGGCAGCTGACTTCAGAGGCAGGATCTTAGAAGAGGACCCAAGGACCCCTACCCCCCAATGGCACCAGCCATTTGGCTTCCCAGCTGCACCCTCCAGGCCCCGCCAGCATCGCCAGCCCTGCGTCCTGTCTGTCCCGCGTCCTCCTTCAGACATGCGGCCATTTGCAGGGAGCCTGTTTAACTCATTCTCCGGGACTCACCTTGGTCACTCGTCTTGAGGACAGCCTGACCTCTCCCCTTCCCCCGACCCGTGCTTCATACAGGACTCTATACACCTCCTTTCACTGGCCAACCTCCAGGGCACGAGCCCCTGCAAGGCAGGACTTGTATTTCTGATCCTCAAGCCCAGCACGGGAAACATTTCTCAATGAATGAAATAAGTCAATGAATGCATGTGTGGGAAAGGGGGCAAATGACAGTCACCAGCCCTCCCCCCCACCGCCCCCCGGCAGCCCCAGCATGAGGCCCCCACCCTCCCCCTGGCCACTCTTGCTTTCCCTTTCCCCCAGCCCACGCCCTACAGGGGAGGGAGCCCCGCAGCCACTCTCCCCATCAGCCCTGGGCAGAGAGACCCTGGTCCAGAATGCCAGCTCCAACAGGCACCAAGAGTGGCTGGGACCCTGCTGTCTGCATCCCATCTCTTCTTCCAGCCTCAGGGGTGGGGAGATCTGATAGGTGGGGGGAAGAGGGAGGAGCCATGTATCTGGTTGGTCACGGGGAGATGTGGTCCTTACCTGGGGAAGGGGTAGAGCCTCCCCACCCCAGATTCGCCGGTGTCCTCACCCACTGGGCAGGCTCTCCATCTTCCAGGGTCCCTGATATTTAAGGAAATTAAAGTCAGGTCTGGATGCTAAATATTTGTCTAAGCTAAATAGGAAATGGTACCAGAGAAGAAGGCCTTCAATTTTATGAGCAAATAAATCATATGAGAGAGAGTGGGCTGGTGAGAGGGAGGCAGGGCAGGGCACTCAATTATTTAGGACAGAAAAGGTCTCCCAAAGTCTGGGGCGCTGTCTACATCCCCCTTCTTTCAAAGTGTGCTTCTTCACCTGGCGCTATGGGCCAAGGCTGCGTCTTGCTCTCCTTGCCTAGACTCACAGCATGCGATTCCAAGCTACCCCTCCCCGGACGGTTTGGGGAGGGATAGTTTGGCCTCTGGGTTCAACTGGACCCAAGTCTGAATCCCAGATCCACTACCAACCAGCTGTGTGGCTTAGCAAGTCTCAACTTCCCTGAGGCTCAGTTTTCTCATCTGTATAATGGGGGCAAGCTAGCAATGATTTCATCAAGTTGTTGTCAGCATGAAGTGAGTTGCTGAATGTAAAATGCTCAGCCTGGTGCGTGGTCCATGAGGATGTGCCTGTGGTTGGCAGAATAATGGCCTCCAAAGATGTCCACGTTCGAATCCTCAGAACCTGTGAATGTGGCACCTCATGTGGCAAGAGGGGGTCAAGTTTGCTGATGAAATTAAGGCTGCTGATCAGTTGTCCTTGATATGTGGAGATTAAGCTGGATTATCCGTGTGGGCCCAAGGTAATCAGAAGCGTCCTTAGAAGTGGACGAGGGAGGCAGGAGAGTCAATGTCAAGGTGATGCCATGTGAGGAAGATTCAACCAGCCATTGCTGACCTTGAACATGGAAGGAGACTACAAGCCAAGGAATGCAGGCAGCCTCCAGAAGCTGGAAAATGCACAGAGGTGGCTTCTCCCCTAGAGCCTCCGGGATGGAGCACAGCCCAGCCAACACCTTGATTTTAGCCCATGAGGCCCATTTCAGACTTCTGACCTCCAGAACTGCAGGATAAGAAACTTGTATTGTTTTATGCCACTAAGCTGTGGTGATTTGTTACAGCAGTAATAAGAACCCAATACAGGGCCCACTGAACAATCAATACTATCACCACTTAGCAGTCACCCAAGGAAAATATGTTGATGCAATGAATAAAAAGAACCCTGGCCTGGGCATCAGGAGTCTTAGATTCTGGTTCCAGTCTTGCCCCTAACTAGCTATACTACTTGAGGTGACCCCCTCTGCTCTCCTGACTCAGTTTCCTTATCCGTAAACAGAAGGATTTGGATTACAGATGATCTTCAAGGTCGCTGCCTCCCAATTCTCAACATTTTCTTGTGGTAACTGTCCCCTGAAAGGTTCTTGTGTCCCCCCACCCCCCACGCCCCTCCTTTCTACCTGCAATCTGCTCCCTGCTCCCGGGCAGGGTCCAGGCTGGGCCTGGAAGAGCCAGCGGCCCCTGGAGGAGATAGTTAATAAAGGCGGGCAGAGGGGAATCAATGTGCTCCGACATCCCTGACAGATTGGCGAGAGCGACAGATTTAATATCCTGCAGCTCTCCTTCCCCAGCCTGGGGGCTGGAACTGATTAAATAAATTAAAGCCCCGCAGCCCAGGATGCTCTGGGTAAGGTTGTCTGGTCCTCCCGCTGTCACCGTCCAGCTACATGGCTCACCCCGCCCTGGGGCTCACACCATCCGGTGGTCCTGCGTCACCAGCAAAGGATGGAGTCCTGCAAAGCACGGGCAGGTCATCCTCTGCTCGGACCACCCAGGCATGCACAGGCACCCTGGTTCAGGTGGGAAGTGAGGGATGGGATGGGGGGGTGGGGGAGGAGAGAGAGAACGTCAGAGGCAAATGTGGACTGGGACCCTTCTGAGAGCCGGGTACAGGGGTTGCAGGCGTGAGCTAGATGGGCAGGGTGGCAGCCGCATGCAGGTTTGGGCTGGGTATGTGCCCAGGTTGGATGGAGCAGGGGGAGCCCTCGGCAGAGGCCCAGGACAGCAGAGCTGGGAAGGGACTTGCCCAGGGGAGCATGTGGTCAGACTGGGCTGAGCCCACATTCTTCCCTCCCGGCCTGCAGAGCCCCCTCCCAGGGCCCAGTGTCAGCCTGCGTTGACCTCCCGAGGCTGCTTCTTTTCCAATTCTTCCCCTGACTGCTCGGGAAGGCAGGCTCATCTGAACAGCCTCCCAAGCCCGGAGGATTAGGGGGTAACTCAAGTGTTAACAATGACAGTGGAATGCATCCTCAGGCTCAGCCAGAATGATTGGCTGTCTGGGGATGGTTGGTCCGTGTGCCAGATCCCCTCCCTGGTTGCGGGGTAAGAGCTACCTGTAAGGCCACAGAGTTTGGGGGAGGGGGGAGGGAGAGCTGCTTCCCCTCCCCTCCCACTCCCTACAGCCTCTGCTTTGAGTCTCTGGGCCCTTTAAGATGGGTGGAGGCATCTTTGGGTCAGTTTCCTTCCCATAGTGTTGAGTTTGAACCACCCAGTTGAGTCAAAGGCAGACCCCACTTCACAGATGCGGAAACTGAGACCAGAAAAGGAAGCACCTTACTCAAGGTCACGGTTGCAGCCTGGACTGGAGCCCGGGATGCCTGGCTGTCTCCCGTATGAAACTTGTTCCATGTCAGAGGAAGCACAGAAGGGGCTAGAGGCTAGCCAGGGGCTGGGACAGGGCAGGGGTGATGGTGGCGCAGGGGCAGGCTGGGGATAGGACAATGAATTTGGTTCTGGACTCAAGAACAGGATCTGAGAAATGGGACACAGGGACCCCCACCCTCCTTCTGTGCTCTGCCAAAGATGTCATCAGCTTCCTTTAGACCACGCTGACCAGGCAGTGCCCTGCCGAATGGAACAAGCTCTGGAGTCAGATTAACCAGGGTTCAAGTCCCAGCTTCCCCACTGACCGTGGGCCCTCGGACAAGCCATCAGCTTCTCAGAGACTCAAGTTTCCCTCTCTGTCAAATGGTGCCGATCAGGGCACCAGATCCATGAGAAGTGGCATTTGAACTCAGGTCTGCCCAGTGCTTGTCCGGGCCTGCGACTCCCCGCCACGATCAGGGAAGGTGGTCCTCATCCAGAGCCCCCATACAGGCCAAGCACACAGCAAGTGCTCAGGAAGGGTCAATCACGTACAAATCTGGGGATAAGGATGACACACCCTCCCCTCAGCTATTTTCTGAGACTCAGTTCAATTCATGAATTCATTCAACAGAGTCTGGGATGTTAGTGGAGCCACCCGTTCACAGCTCAACCCTTCTCTTTCTCGTGAGACATTTGATCAACACGCTCCAAAACAAATGGTCCCCAACCACCGAGATCTCCAAGGAAGGAGCTTGTGGCTAAGCGTCTGGGTCGCCTGCCCAGAGCTTGCTTCCTTCCTTTACCCAACACGGCAGCTGCTCTGCCCAGGGACGTAGGCCACGGTCTGTCTCTCTGCCTTGAACAAGACCTTTGGTCTCTCGAGACCTCAGTTTTCTCTCTCCTGCAGCTGAGGTGGGATGAGAAGAAGTGAGAGGCAGCCAGGTGCCTGGGGAGTCCTGAGCATGAGGTCCATGCCCTGCCGTCAGCCAGTCTGCCAGCTCCGTCCAGCTCCTAACCAAGCCCACCGGGCACCATCTCTCTCGCAATTAATTCCTGCTCCAATTCAAATCCCTCCTGGGGAATGTTGAGCCGGTGCCCTGTGAATGGATGGATCCTGGAAAGGAGGGCAGATTGGAGCCCACAAAAAGCAGGGCAGGGGGCCTGGGGGTGCAGCCCGGAAGACCAGTGGAGGGCACCTAAGGAGGGTGAGGGGTCCCTGTGTCCCATTTCTCAGATTCTGCCCTTGAGTCCAGAGCCAAATTCCTCATCCTCCTCCCAGCCCACCCTTGCCCTGCCATCACCCTTATCCAGTTCCAGCCCCTACCTAGCTCTTTCCCTCTGTACTTCCTTTGTCTCCAAATGCACCTCGAAAAACAGCCCTCCAGGTGCTGAAACCACCCACCGTCTCAGGTAAGGACAATAATGATGACAGTAATCATAATAGCCTCCACCGCTCACTCCTGTGACGAGCAGGCACGGGGCTAGGTGCTTTGCACAATCGTCTCCTTTCTCACAAGTCCCCAAGTGGTGGGTGTGAGTTTACTGCCAGTTTGCAGGGAGGAAACAGGCCCAGACAGGAGCGGGGGCTCTGAGGCAGAGCTGGGGACGCTCACGCAGGCCCGCCTGGCTCCGGAGCTGGCCCCTCACCACCTCGGGAGACGCGCCCCGGCATCTCCAACTCTCGCCCCATCCCCACTCCAAGTGATGAGTCCTTTTCATCCTCCTGCCACCACCGCGCCCTTCCCACTCCCCAGCCCAGGCCCAGGCGCTTGGCCTCTCGCGGGGGAAGTGCCATGACTCTGCCCCATCATCCGCCTCCTCACTCTCCCCACGCAGTCACAGCTCAGCAGCGTCTGGTCCTGGTGGAGTGGAAGCCACCTGGCCTGAGGGATGGGGGGGTGGGACCCAGACCCTGCTCAGTGTCATCGCCACAGAACCGGGCCACCCAGGACGGATGGCTCCACTCCCTGAGCCATAGATGCCCCGCCGATACAGAGGGGCAAACTCACACCCCGGCAGCACCTGGTCTGCAGGAAGAGCACCCGTTTCTATTTCACTCTGTTTCAGGTCTGTGTGCGCTGGTGGTGGCCTCGCCCAGCCCTGAGGAGCCGCTGGAAGGCTAGAAACGGAGCTGGAAGGCAGAGGGCCTCACTTCCTCTGTTGTAGTGGGGGGGCGGGGCACAGGCGGGGCTTGCACCCAGCTGGAGGGCTCAGATGGATGAAGCACTGCGTGGGCAGCGGCCTCAGGTGGCTCAGGCCGGCTCCTCCTTCTCAGAGCGCCCACCGAGGGCTGCCACCAGCCTCGACATGCAAGGCCAGCTCAGCCAGCCCTCCCCGGGATGCTCTGCCAACCAGGCTGCCTGGATCCTCCTCTTTGCATACATGAGGCACAGAGAGGACCCTGGTCTCTCCCAACTCACACAGCAAGTGTTGCGTGAGCTGGGACCATTAGTCCTGTTCCAAACCCATTGCTCCAATGCCGACCTCTACCTCCACAGCCCTAGGCGGGGTGTGCCGAGCATGGCCGGTGTGGGCAGAAGAGAGATCTCTGTGGCACAATTTTTTTGGTAATAAATTTTACAATACAGGTATGTGATTTTTAAAAAGTCAAGTGGTATGAAAGAGCATAGACAGTGAAAAGTAAGCTTCTCCTCAACCATAGTCCTGCTTCCCTCCTTTTTCCTTCTTTTTTTTTTCATGGTAAGCTATCTGTAAACACAAAATTTACCATTTCAGCCATTTTTAAGTGTACAGTTTGGTGGCATTAAGTACATTCACATTGCTGGGCAGCCATCACCACCACTGTCTCCAGAACTTTTTCATCTTCCCAAGCTGCAACCCTGTCCCCATTGAACACTAACTCCCCATTGTCCGCCCCCCCGCAGGCCCCGGAACCCACCTTTCTACTTTCTTTTTTTAAATTTCATTTCATTTCATTTATTTTATCTTTGGCTGTGCTGGGTCTTTGTTGCTGCACGCAGGCTTTCTGTAGTTGTGGTGAGCGGGGGCTACTCTTTGTTGCGGTGCACGGGCTTCTCATTGCGGTGGCTTCTCTTGTTGCGGAGCACGGGCTCTAGGCGCGCAGGCTCAGTAGTTGTGGCACGCAGGCTCAGTAGTTGTGGCACGTGGGCTCAGTAGTTGTGGCGCATGGGCTTAGTTGCTCCGCGGCATGTGGGATCTTCCCGGACCAGGGCTCGAACCCGTGTCCCCTGCATTGGCAGGCGGATTCTTAACCACTGCGCCACCAGGGAAGCCCCACCATTCTACTTTCTGTCTCCATGAATTTCATTCCTCTAGGAGCCTCAGATAAGTGGGATCATACAGTACTTGTCCTTCCGTGACACTGCCTCACTTCTTAGGGCGCCCACTCTTCCCAGCTCCTCGTGTATCCATCCCTCAGTCCGTCAGCAGGAGATCTTGGCAATGATTCCCCGCCTGCACATCGGCACTGCCTCACTGCTTCTTGAACTTCACTTTGCTGCTATGTGGCTGAGCCACCTTTTATCCGACCAGCCCCCTATTTGTGGGCGTGGCGTGATTTCCAGTCCCTCTGACGTGCTGTCCTTTGGACACACGGTGAATCTCTCTGTAGGGTGAATTTCTTGGACTGGAACTGCTGGATGAAAGGATTTGTGCATTTTAAATCCTGAGAGATGCTTCTAATCACCCTCCAAAGAGGTGGCTTGGCCCACGGTGGACACCGCTTTGAGGGCAGGTACGTGCCACCTTTCGGGGAGGGGATGGCGGCTGGGGGCTGAGCCAGACTCAGCTTCTCCAGGGTCTCCTATAGCTTCTCCACGGCTTTGAGAGGAGCAGGGGGTGACTTCCCACCTGCTGTCCTCCTTGCTGGAATGGATGTCCCTGGAAGATCTTGCTCTTGCCCCTGAGCCAGAAAGCCAGGCCCGGGGGAGGCTCAGCCCCTCCTCTAGTTAGTCCCCGGGGTAACTCAGTCTCCGCCACCCCCAGCCTGCAGCCTGGGCCCCTTCCTCCCCCTCCTGGGGAGGCCTCGGCAGAGTTACAGCCCCATTCGTTCCTTGAGTACATTCGACCAAGGTTATTTATCTTGGGCCTTTCTTTCCCCCAGATAAACAGAAAATTCACAGCCTACCATTGTCTGGGGCAAGCTGGGAGCAGGGAGGCAAAGAGAGACCACCAGGGCAATGTGGGGAGCAGCTGTGGGGTCAGGCCTGGGTGGGGGGGATCCTGTGCTGTGACGGGGCACAAGGACCAACAGGGGAAGGGCCCCAATCTATTTGCTCTGCTCCCTGTAAAGCGTCCTCAGCAGAGCACATGGGCCCCGAGGGAGAGACCACTAGCATTAAAATAAGATTAGCAGGGACCGCCCATCCAGCCCTCCCTGCGTGCCAGCCTCTATATTTATATTCTCTTTCCCGCAAGCCCCATCCTAAAAATGATCCCATTTTACAGAGGGGGAAACTAAGTCTAGAAAGGTTAAGTGACTGACCACAGTCACCTAGCAGTTGGGCCGAGAGGTCAAAGGTCAGAGACTGTTGTGACCTTCCCAGAGTGTGGGTCATATGTGTCCCCATTCTCACGGGGGAAGGTTTAGGAGAAAACTCCCTAGTTATGTGGATAGTCAGGAGGACACAAGGAGCCATTTGCCCCCTCCTAGGCTTCTCCGATGGCCCACATGACCAGTGGGCATCCAGTCAGGTCCATGGGCCACCCCCCCTCCACCATATACCTCAGTCCCATAAGCCACAGGTCCCAAGGATCTGCCTAGCTCCTCTTCCCTGGCCCCAATCCTGCAGCCTTACAGGATTCATTGCTGACAATAATTAGGTCTCACAAGGATAAAACTTAAACAAGTCCAAAGCCTTCAGGGATGGTATTAGCGCACTAATTCTGTTTGTGGTTTAAATATTAATGTCAGAGTATAATTACTACCCATGCTGTCGAAGGCAGCAGTTTGGAAACAGTTTCAGCCCAGCAAATGGGATCCATCCATCCTGGATGTCAACATGCATAGGGGTGAGTTTGGCATTCTGGAGAGTTCTGGAACATTTAGAACTCAGGGCATTTAGAATAATAGTTACAAATTGACAGCCTTTGAGCCAAATCTGGCCTGCAAGCCTCTTTTAAAAAGTTGGTGGGGTGGGGATGGTGGTGTGCTGAATTGGGGGATTGGGATTGACATGTATACACTGATGTGTATAAAAGTGATGCCTAATAAGAACCTGCAGTATAAAAAAACAAACAAACAAAACAACTAATACTAAACTTTCATTGGGTTATTTGTAAAAAAAAACAAAAAAAAACCAAAAGTTGGCCTGGGGCTTCCCTGGTGGCTCAGTGGTTGAGAATCTGCCTGCCAATGCAGGGGACACGGGTTCGAGCCCTGGTCTGGGAAGATCCCACATGCCGCGGAGCAACTAGGCCCGTGAACCACAATTACAGAGCCCGCGCATCTGGAGCCTGTGCTCCGCAACAAGAGAGGCCACGATAATGAGAGGCCTGCGCACCACGATAAAGAGTGGCCCCCACTTGCCGCAACTAGAGAAAGCCCTCGCACAGAAACGAAGACCCAACACAGCCATAAATAAATGAATGAATAAATAAATAAATAAACCCAAAGTTAAAAAAAAAAATTTATAAAAAAAATAAAAAGTTGGCCTGCACTGTGTTTAAACAAAAAGAAGGGGACTTCCTTGGCAGTCCAGTGGTTAAGACTTCACCTTCCAATGCAGGGGATGCAAGTTTGATCTCTGGTCAGGGAGCTAAGATCCCACATGCCTCAGGGACCAAAAAACCAAAGCATAAAACAGAAACAGTATTGTAACAAATTCAATAAAGACATTAAAAATGATCCATATCAAACAATCTTTAAAAAAAAAGAAGAAGAACCCAGCTTTATAATTCCTCTTGAACAGTGGAGAAACATGGCTGTGTGGGACCACAATCCCACATGGTAACAGTGGGCTGGGCTGAATGATGTGGTCCCCTGGAGACAGGCATTCATCTCCAGTTAACCACAGTCCCCACCATGTCCTATTGTGCCACGCCCATTTGCTTCACCTGTCTGAGCACTGTAGGCATTGAGTTTGCGGCTCTTGGGTTAGAATTTGGAAAGTGTAGGGATGAAGAGGGTTGGAATTGCAGAGCTAAGAGGAGGCAGAAGTCCAGAAGGGGGCTGGCTCTTGATCGAGGAGAAGGGAGATGCCTGGGTAAGGGGTAACTCCTACCTTCCCCTGTCCTGCCCACAGACCGACCTCCTAGGTGGGGAAGACCCAACCCTTCATGTTTTAGCTGACTCCAAAAGCACACTTGTTCCAGAAATTAAGCCTTAACACCAGAGACTGCTGTGAGAGGGGGCGGGGGAGTCTTGGGTCTTGCTGGACATTTTCATGAGTAATTTGGTTCTTGACTAGCCACCACTACCATCATCCCCAAACCCTCCCCATCTCCAGCCTGGAGGGAGAGCCGGGAGCCGTGGCCCCTGGATGGGGCAGCTGCTGGGTGACCTTGGACAGTTCCTGTGTCCTTCTGAACTTCAGCCCATCTGGACAAATGCTCTAGCTCGGCTCCGTGGCCCCAAACTCCACCCAGGACTGAGGCAGCCACGGTGAGGTAGCTCAGATGGAGGGGAGGGTCACTCAATGCTCTTCTAAGAAAGGGACGCTGTGGTGTCTTGCACGGTGTGCCATCTATAGTGGGGGCTTAACTGGAGTGCAATAGAGGAAAGCTCTGGAACTTGGAGTGAGAAAACAAGCAAACCCACTTCTCCTCTTACCAGCGTATGAGCTCGGACAAGTTGCGTAACCTTTCTGAACTGGTTTTCCTCTTCTGCAAATGAGAGGAATGATGCCAACTTCACAGGGATGATGGAAGGGATAAATTAAGCCCCAGGCCCAGCATATTCTGCACCATACAGATGCTCAGTAAATGCTGGACAGGACCTGTTGAAATGAATTTAGAAGAATAGAGGTGTTGCATGAAACTGAGAACCGCTGGGGAGGGGGCGGAGAGGGCTGAGGCTGCAGTGGGGATGGAGGTGGAGGAGGAGTAAGAGGAGGGGCCACGGAGGGGCAGCAAGACAGGAGGACAGCAGCAGCGGGGCCCCGGGAGCAGGGCTGGGCGGCGTTCCCTGTATGAGCCTGAAGGAATCAAGTTCACATCAAGACACCTATTCATGCTGACCTGTACAAAAAGGAGAATTTACTGTACAGTCTGAAAGGTGCCTCCTGGTACCCAAGGGCAGGAGGGGTGGGGGGTGGAGACTGAACGGTAGGACTCGAGGGGCTGCCCCTGTGTCTTTCTCTGTGTATATATCAACCTGTCTCTCTTTGTCCCTTTCGCTGTCCTTCATAGTTTTCTTTCAGTCTCTGTGTCTGTCTGTCTTTGTTCCTGTCTTTTTTCCTCTCTGTGTGTCTCTCTTTCTCTCTCTGGCCCCCGGCCTCTCTCTGCCGACAGCACTCTGTCTTCCTCCCTCTCTTTCTTCTCTCTGTCTGTCTGTCTTGCGCTCTCCTGGCTGGCAGCACCAGCTCTTGGGCGCCTCTCTGCAGGTCTGCTTGGGGCTTCTGCTCTCTGCAGACCAGCTCTCCCTTTGTCTCCAGGCAGAGGGTCAGATGTGGCCACGGAGGCCACATCACATCTGGGGCAAGTGTCTGCCTGTCAGAGACTGAGCACGATCACCCGGGGCCCAGCTCCAAACCTCTGCCAGGGGGCTGCTTGGGGCCCGGTCTGGACCATCACCCAGTCCCCGGGTTTACCCCTCCCCGACCCCAGGTAGCTGGGCAGAACAAGGATTAGCTCTCAAGTGACAGTGCAGTTCTCAGAGAAGAGGGGCTGGGCTGGACCATTCCCAAGACACACCTACTCCAAGGCCTTGTGAGGCTGTGGTTGGGCGTCAAAGTTAGTACCCAGGGGAGGGGTTAGTATTGGCAGTGACCCTGACAGTTAGGGGTACACTAGGGCCAGAGGTCCAGCTAGAACCACCTGAGCTAAAATAGGGATGAAGCACTCAGAGCTAGAAAGAGTGTAAGCTGCCCCCTCAGGTGACTCCAAAAGAGTCAGCGGGGCTCCTGGGGGCTCCTGGAGATCGACCAGGTACCTCTGTGCCCAGGCAGGATGGCAGAAGGGAAAGGATGGGTGGGAGCCAGACAAACGGCACCCTGTGCGGGTGCATTCTCTGGTATATAGCTGGTGCTCAATGAATGCTTGCACGAATGAGTGGGTAAGAGCAAGAGAGAGTCGAAGATGTTAACAGAGTAGGGAGAGAGAGAGCACAGAGTGGAGAGGCAGAGCCTAAGACATCATGAGCAGAAGAGAAAACAGGGCTTCCCTGGTGGCGCAGTGGTTGAGAATCTGCCTGCCAATGCAGGGGACGCGGGTTCGAGCCCTGGTCTGGGAGGATCCCACATGCCACGGAGCGACTAGGCCCGTGAGCCACAGCTACTGAGCCTGCGCGTCTGGAGCCTGTGCTCTGCAACAAGAGAGGCCGCGATGGTGAGAGGCCCGTGCACCGCGATGAAGAGTGGCCCCCGCTTGCCGCAACTAGAGAAAGCCCTCGCACAGAAACGAAGACCCAACACAGCCATAAATAAATAAATAGAAATTTTTTTTTTTTTAAAAAGAGAAAACAGACAGAGGAGATGGTGGGGAGCCGAAGGGCCAGGGAATGCCCAGGAGGAAAAGAGGGGAGGGGGCGAGGGCGAGGGGAGGGAGAGACTGTAATTCATTTCATTTCATCTCTGTTCGTTTTGGACAAATAGAGCAGAAACTGCAGACCAAAGAAGGAGGAAACAGGGCATGAAATTGCATTGTGCCTTGTAATAGCTCTGCCAGCCGGTGGCCAGGGGCTAAAAAGCCACTGGGTCAGCCCTGACCCTCCCGGGCGCTCTGGGGTGGGCAACCCAGGCCCCACACTGCCCAGCTGGGCCCAGCGTAGGAGTGGGAGGTGAGGGGTGGCTGCGGCGGCCGGGTTCCTGCCTGAGAAGCTCCTCTGAAGTTCACCCATGTCTTGGGCCCTGAGTGGCCCCAGGATGCTCCAAGGAGCTGGGGAAGGGACGTCCATTAGACATCAGAGAAAATCCCTGAGAATTTAAGGGATTTGGAGAGTTAATACAACCTGGATTTAGATGATCAAAAGCATTTCTGGAGGAGGCTGTATGGAAGCCGTTGGAAGCTTCTGGATGGATGTGGGCTGCGGGACGCCTTCCTTTCCCTCTGCAGGAGCCTGGTGGGATGGAGGGCGGATGAGGGGATGGGCCAGTTGGGGACTCCAGAGGGCAACAAGATCTCCAGCTCTACAGCCCGTCCCCTGCCACCCTGCCTGGGCCAGCTTGCTGGGGCTGTGACCATGAGCAGAATCTTCAGACACGAGGGTTGAGAATAAGAACAAATTCCCTGCTGACAAATTCTGGGGTGCCCAGCTTCCCAAATGGATCCTCCTCTGAGGCAGGATGGAGGGGTGGACAAACGGCCTACTGGGCGCCCAGCTCCAGGGTCTGCCCCCTCTGATCCTGCTTATATCTCCCTGCAGGTTAAACTTTTTCCATCTCAGCTCAACCCCAGTGCTCCCCTGCCTAGTGGGTCCTACTGGCTTTGGAATAGATCACATCAACCTAAATAGTAAGTGCCGCCATATACAGAGCGCTTGTTAAATCCAGACACTGGGCCAAGCCTTTGATATGCCTTAGCCCAACGTGACATCAACTCCTCACAACAGCCCACATATAACCATCACCCTCTTTTAAAGAATTCTGGCCATCTTCTCCAGAGTTTATGATCTTCACCTGGGCTGGTGGGTTGGGTTGTGGGTGGGTAAGTGAGTTCATGATAGTGAAGTGGATTGCACTATGAGTAGGGAGGTTGGGTTGTGAGTTGATGGATTTGAGGGTGGGTAAGTTGGTGGCTTGGATGAGTTGGTTAGCTTGGTGGGTTGAGTGGTGTGTGGAGAAGTAGTTGGTGTTGGGTTGGGTGTTGCTGTGTTGGGTTGAATGGGTAGATAAGGGCTGGACAGTTGGGTGGTTTGATAGTATGGATGGCAGACTCACTGACCCTAGAGCACAGCATTCATTTTCCAACCTCCAGATCTTGGCTTTGCCACTCTTCCCACCAAGAACTCCCTCCCTCCCTTCCCCGCTTCTCTTACTCCTCCTTCAAGGCTCAGCCCAGACTCAGTACCATCTTCTCATGCCATCACAGCAAAAGGCAAGTTCATCTCTGCGGACAGCCTAGGATGCTCCTGTTGGTACCGCTCTCCTTACACCTCATTGTCTGCAGTCTCTGGCAACAGTTACTTCTACCTGCCTAATGGGACCAGAAGTTCTTTGAGGGCAGACACTATGCCATGTTCATCTCAGTATGAGCAATGGCACCTCCGCGGTACCAGCTGCACTGGGAGCAGGGAGTAAACATCTGGCCAAGAGAAGGAAATGCCAGAGGCTCCTACCCAAAGACTCCCAGCCATCTGCCCTGGACCCTTCAGAGGTCTATCCCTAAGACACAGTAGTGCCAGCGCTCTGGGGCCACAGCCTCAATACCACCCCGCAAGGCTCATCGCAGACCCCTCCTCTGCAGGGCATCGTCAGCTCTGTGGCTCCCAGCCACAGAAAATGAGTTTTGGATGGCGTGAGGATGCCCAGGCTGCAAGACTGCACAGGTCTGTTCCCAGCTGGGACATATGCGGGGCAGAGACCAGCTGCCCCAGGGGCTGGTTCAAGAAGCTTCTAGCAGCCCCAGAGGCCTGAAAGAGCCAGAGGCTGTGGTGGGTTGGTCTAGGCCAGAGTTTCTGGCAGACTTTCACAAGACTAGCGGTCACCCTGTGGATCCCCTCTCCTCTGCTGGTGACGTTCAAGCACGGCCCCCTCCGCCGCCTCGCCACTGTGCCCCTCCTGTTTGTTTGCCCTCTGTGGCGGTGAGGGAGGCATTGGAAGGAGAACCAGCCTCCCACCACCAAGGCAAATACTTTCTCTGCTAATTGGTATTTGCATGGCAAATCCCAGGTAAAGATGGGATCATTTGCATGTTCTAGGGGTAATGATATTTGATGTTGTCAACTTATTACCACCTTAATCACCACTCAATTTCCTGCTTTTCAAGCTCCCGATCACGCTGCCACCCAAAATAACCACCTCTTTGAGACTCTGGCAGGGCCTCACTGGGAGGGAGCCATTCAGGGATCCCCCTGGCTGAGGGGGGCTGGACGACATTCTCACCCTGCTCTGGGGCTCCCTCCCTCGTCCCCCTCTTCCTTCCCCTTCCTCCTATCTCCTCCCCTCCTCCTCCTCCCCCTCTTTCCCCTTCTTTCCCCTTCTTCTCCTCTTTCTCTCTTTCCTCCCTTCCCCCTCCTTGTCACCCCCTCCTGCCCGAGGCCCCCCCTCAATTTGCTGAATCCACTCGTTCCCTGTAGGAAGCCAGACAAAGGAGAGGGTCTCCATCGTACAGCCAGGAAAAGAAGCTCCCTTGCAATGGGGCGAGCATCTAATTAGGTTATTTATGTCCAGGAACAAGGGGGAGCCTCTCTCCAAGGCCATACCAGGACCCCACTCAGCCCCATTACCAAAAAAGAGAATTATTTTTAAGGAATAACAAAGAATACCTTCTATTTAGTGGGCACTACCTGTGCCAGGCCCTGTGTTCAGTGCTTCGCCTGGATTTCTCACTGGTCCCCGTTCCACTCGGAGGAAAGGCAGAGTCCTTACGAAGACCCCTGAGATGCCACGGGGTCTTCCCTCATCTCCTGTGACGCGCCCTCCCACTGCCTCTGTTACCCCCAATCTGACCCCCTCCACCTTCAGTCAACACCAAGTGTGCCCCTGCCGGCATTGTGCTGGCTGCTCCCTCCGGCCGGAACGCTCCTTCCCTGGACACCTGCTTGGCCCACTTTGCTCCATCCCCTTCCATGCAGCCTGCCCTGACCCCCGTCCACCATTAGTCCTGCAACCCCCTGCTTCATGGTGCATGGGCCGTGTGCGCACGCACACACACACACACACACACACGCACACACACCTTCCTTCGTGTTGTCTATCTCCCCCCCCCGAGACGAAGGCAGGAAGTATATTAGGCGCTCCTTGAATATTTACTGTCTCCATAAAGGAATCTTCACAATAACCTCAGGAGGTAAGCCCTGTCACTATCTTCACTTTACTGACAAGGAAACAGAGGCAGAGGGAACGACGTTCAGTATCCCGCCCAGGGCCACACAGGCGTCAGGTGAGATGCCCGGGTTCTGACCCCAGATCTGCGCTCTGACACGGCCTGATGCTGCCCAGAAATGACCAGCCTGGGTCTCACCCTGTTTGGCTGGAGTTGATGCAGAGCTGCCCTGCCAGACGTGATGAAGCCATCTCTGCTAGTGGTGTGGGTGTGGGATCAGGCCCGGGTGCAAACCCACACTTACCTCCTGATGCTGAGTGAGTCTGAGCAGTTACATATTCTCAACTTGCCTTCATCTATTCATCCACGAAATGGCCTACCTCCTAGAGGTGGACCAGGATTCAGTGAGCTAATGCTTCTAGCTGACACAGCACCTCTGTGTGCCAAGTGTTCAGTAAATGACCATTTGTCTAATAAATATTCCCAGTGTTTCAAAGGTGGCAGGGCCACCCTGCCAGGCAATCTGCTGGGTGGACTACCCAGCCAGTGGGTAGATCAAATGTAGTGATTGGGGAGCCCATGGGACTATGGGGCAGGCCCACCGATTCAGGGGGTCCCAACACCAGGGTGAAGGCCCCTGCGGTGTCCCTGTCCTTGGTGAGGCGTGGCCCAGGTAGTCTGCTCCTGATACCCTAAAGTTCCCATGTTTGCACAGCATGTAGTTCTTATGATAAATTCAGTTGGCATTATGATGTTCCCACATTCTGTTGTGCTTCCCTGGATGGAAGAGGAAGAGAACTTGGACATAACCCTGGGACACACCCACGGAAGGGGTTGTGCATGGAGGCCGCCACAGCCTTGGGTGGCTCGAGGCGGGGCCAAAGGAGGAGAGGGCTGGCCACACACATCTCTCCCCTTCTCAAGCCTAACAGGTGGGAGGAAAAGGGGCTCACTTCCCACAGTCTCAGGAGGGTTCATATACATCCAACCACCAAGCTCACATGGGATCTTTGGGGAGCTTAGGAAATTGGGGTGGGGTGCGGGCCTCCATGCGTGTGCAGATGAGCAGACAAGCCCATCGCTGGGGACTGGAAAGCCCCCACCGAAGACAGCCGCCCCTACTTGCATCCCGTGCGGCCCCGTTGGAGGTGAGCCTGCAGTCAGACCCTGGGCGACAGGACCCTTCTGTTCTACCGACCACAGCTGTGAAGGGGCCGGGGCGGGGGGGTGGGGGGGGAATGTCTGCCAGATGCTTCTTCCCCAGCCTCCTCCCAGAGACAGCACCACACACACACACACACACACACACACCCCTCTTGAGGAACTACGGCCTCTAATCAACGTCACTGGGTAATCAATACCCTCATTTTTTGCCTCTAAATGGCTGAGGAAGATAATCATTAAATACTCATGTAGTAATTCGACACATCGCGGCCTTTTAAACCACCTCAAGGAGGAGAGCGTGGGCTTGCACCCGGCCTTGATCACTCCTTACAGATTTCTCGAGCCGAATAACTGATCACCTTCACCTAGCGAGCAGCAGCGCGGTGGCAAAGGCAGCTCCGCGGAGAAGCAGGGAAACAGCACTCGTGCCCGGAGGGTTTCCCGGGAAAGCACTTTGAAGGAAGGAAGTGTCGGGGGGCGTTGGGGGGACAAGCTCTGAACCGATGAATTAAACATTCGCTGAGCTCTTTCGAAGCCGCTGCTACCAAAGAGGGGAAATGCTTTAATTAATAAAGCACAGTCAGGGAGAGGGAGCTGTTTTCTGACGCCGCGCCCCGGGGCTCCAGAGGCAAGATAAACAAAGCAGAAGCCAGCGGCTTGGTGCCGATGCCAGGAGGGGCGATGCTCCTCTCCCAGGGCCTGGGCTGGGGTGGCTGCTCAGGTGTCTACCCCCCGCCCCCCCGCGGAGGTGGAGAATGCCCTATCCTGGCTTCAAGGCCAGCCTAGAGCTGAGGGCACCTGCCCCATGGGAGACCCTGGAGATGTGGCAGACAGAGCACTGAGCTGGGAGTCCTGAGGCTGATACTCCGTCATCAGCTCTAAGTTGCTGTGTGACCTTGGGTAAGTCACTTTCTCTCTCTGGACCTAGGTTTTCTCATCCAGGGTTCTCAGACTGGGTTCTGGGGAACCATTAGGTTCTTGAAGGGTGTCTCAGGATTGCCTCTGGTGGTGAGGGTGCAGGCAGGTGGGGTTCTGAGCTCCAAACCCAGCTTCAGCCAAAGCAGCTTTACTTTTGTCTGTTAATATATAACAGGCTTTACGTAAGACGTCCTTTGAAGAAAGAACACTGCAGGTTTAAAAAAAAAAAAAAAAGAAAACCATTGGCTTAGATGTTTTCTCCTATCTCTTCAGGAGCCTGGGCCTCAAAGCTGAATGATCCCTGTTGGCAGGCCAGCCAGCATCAGTCATGACCAAGCACCTAGCATGTGCCAGGTACTGGGGGACTGCAAAGGAGAATAAGAAGGCCCTACCTCCTTTCAAGGGGGCATCTAGTCTAATCCGGATGTGGCTGATATGTGGCACACATACCACTAGTTCTGCCATTAGGACCATGGCAGACATTACTAATCAATCATGGCTGTCACTCTCTCCTACAGAGGTCAAATGTGACTTCAAACTTTTTCTCAACCCAGTGCTCCAGACAGCCCTGCCAATTAATTGGCCGTGGTATGTGAAATGAAACCTTTCCTGACCATCTCTGGTCGGTTCTAACAAACATAAGTTTCCCAAGATGCAATGGACTGCCTCACTTGGGAGTAAGAATCCCAACCTTGTTCATGTGGTCAACAGATATTCACTGAGCACCTACTGTATGCCAGGCACAGTTGTAGGGAGACAGAAGTCCTAGTGGCTCTTATAGTAAGGAGAGAGATGGATGGTAAAGATATAAACAAATTAAAAAGCAAGAATATCTCAGGTGATGAAAAGTGATGCAGATGATTGAGCAAAATGATGGGTGAGAAAGGGACTGGCTGGCTACTTTAGCTTGGGTGGACAGGGCAGGCTTCTTTGAGGTGGTGACATGTCAGGAGAAATCTGAATACTGGGAAGGAGGTGGTCACGCAAAGGTCTGGGGAAAGAGCATCCTTGGCAGAGGGAACAGCCAGTGCAAAGGCCCTGAGGCAGGGCGGAGATTGATGTGTTAGAGGAACAACAGGAGGCCCGACAGCTGGGGCCTAGGGAGGTGAAAGGGGTACAGAATGAAGTGGAAGAGGCAGGCGGGGCAGATCTCATGGGGTCTTGTGGGCCATTGTCAGGAGTTTACCTGAGTCTAAGAGCAGTAGAAGCCATTGGAGGGGAGTGATAGGGTCTGACTTATGTTTTAGAAAGACACTTCATCACCAGCTGGACAGTTTCCTGTTGGGGCCACTAAAGAAGGGTTGTTGTTTTTTTTTTCTCTCTAGGAAAGTGTTGATATTGGTGAGCCCAGCATTATGATTCTGTATTCTTGCTGGTTCCTGGTCGAATACTGAAGAAGGCTGGACCTCTGTGTCTTTACACCTCTATTGCTGGCTACTTCCACCTGGGGAGCCTCCTCCTTTCACCTCAAAGTTTCTCTTGCTGCCCGCACCGTAGCTCCTGCTCTGAGCCCCATCCCAGCCGACCCTCCTAGGTCCTCCGTGCCCCACATCCTTTCCAACCTCTCACTCATCAAAACTGACATTTCCTGGGTGCCACCTCCTCGATATCCAGCTGACTGATTAGGCAGCTCATCTCCGCTGATGTCTAAGTGGGTGGATTTCAAGGGGTTAATGGGTTACCTGTCCCCGTCATTCATAGGGTGGGGAGGGTCGAGGGAGGTCCAGAGACACCACCTTAACCTAAGGAAGTGACTCTAACTAAGGGGAGAGGGGATTGGGAAGCAAATACAGCAAATCACAAATTACATCTCCAGTGGCTCAGTCTACACGTGGGACACATGGTAGGTCCAAAACCATCCCTCTCTGAACTTCAACACACACCACTGGGCGTGCTCACTGGCTCCTTCCCACCCAAACCAGCCATGGACCCTGAGATTGATTACAAGAGTCCACACACACGTTCACAGATTGCCTGCAGATTAAACAGATAAAGTATTTTGCCCATCTGCGCAAGACCGTTTTCAAGGGTATAAAGATGCTGTCTTGATTTGTTAAGGATAAATTCATGTGTGCGTGTTGGCGGGATTCATAGCTGCTTGTTGTCACATGGAATGCTCTCAACCAAAGAGTGGGAAAGCACAGCCAACGTCAGGTCAGACCCCGTGGACCAGAGGGAGGTTGAATCAAGAGGCTTCACAGAACGTGTTCATGATATACTGTTAGTTGTGGGAATGGGGGGAGAAAGCAGCTCACAAAAGGAACGTGTACAGTAGGAGCCCCTGTGTGTAAACACTTAAGGAGAAAGGACCAGAAAGGCAGAGCACACAATAAATAGTGATAGGATTTTTTTTTAAATTATTTATTTATTTATCTATGGCTGCGTTGGGTCTTCGTTTCTGTGCGAGGGCTTTCTCTAGTTGTGGCGAGCGGGGGCCACTCTTCATTGCAGTGTGCAGGCCTCTCACTAACGCGGCCTCTCTTGTTGCGGAGCACAGGCTCCAGACGCGCAGGCTCAGCAGTTGTGGCTCACGGGCCTAGTTGCTCCGCGGCATGTGGGATCTTCCCAGACCAGGGCTTGAACCCGTGTCCCCTGCACTGGCAGGCAGACTCTCAACCACTGCGCCACCAGGGAAGCCCAATAGTGATAGGATTTATAGGCTATTTTCATTTTTCTCTTTGTGCTCATCTTTTTTCTCAATATTCTACCGGAAGGATGTGTCACTTCAACCAAATTATATAAAAGGAGGGGGACCTCAAGGTGGAGGAGAGAGAACCACAGGGCATCAGTAGAGAATTTCACTCTCCCTCCCTCGTGTCCTGTTGAGGGCAGCAGGAGTGGGGTCCCTGGGCCTGCCTGGCCCTGGCCCCCTTGTTCAGGAGCTGGGTGGGAGGGGGTGGACACAAGGAGGGGTATGGCCCGGGCAGCAGGGGGACAGGAGGCCCTGAAGGAAACCCTCCAGCCACCATCGGGACTTTGGGCAGCTGGGCTTCCCCACCCCTGTCGGCCCCACCATCAACCTCTCTTGCACCCAAACTGGCTTTCTTCAGGCATAAAGGCTTTGGCTCAGATGAAAAAAAACAAACCCCTGTGTTCTCATTCTGATCTGGAGAATGAAAGTCTATATAAAACAGCTTCTTATCGGCAGCTCCAACTCTTTATACCTTCAAGCCCTTTATTTCACTCTGCTGGGAAATTTCTCCCAACAATTACTGCCTTTGAGGAGCCTGCCAGGCTATGGCGGGCGGGAAGCTTCACATCCTGTCTGTGGGAGACACAGAGCCAGGCCCCCTTTGAGGGCAGGACAGATGATGGGCGATGATGGTGAGCGAGCCCCGGGCGACGTCCAGGCCCTGCTTGCCCAGCGGAAGACCGCCTGCTGGTTGCAAGCCAGGTGGGAACGGGGACTCCATGTGGGAGACAGAACCTGAGCCTGGGGGTGTTTGGGAGGAAAGCGTTATGGGGATCCACTGCCCAGCTGCTCCCCAGAGGGGCACTGTGGTCCGGCTCTGGACCTCCGGGCCCAGTGCTTCAGGCGGCTGGGCCCGCCTCGGTCTTCCCCGGCGTCAGTGCTGCATGGGGGCCTGGGCGGGGATGGAGGAAGTGCCCTCGATGGGCAGCCGCAGGGAGCACCATTGTGCCGTCCCAGCCATTTGCTCTCTGCTCACTGGGGGCTGAAATAGACTCTTCACACCTGCCTCCGTGAGCTGTAGGAGAAGATCCCCGGGAGCAGATGCAGCCAGCAGTTGCAGGTGGCGGAGTGGGTGACAGATGACGTGGTCATGTGTGTGTCCCTGAGTGAGAGGTTGGACCCTTGGTGGATGACACGCCCTTCAGTCTGCTGCTCCCGGCCCAGCAGTCATTAGCGGGGCATCCTCCCCCGTGCAGACGAGTTCCGAAGCTGCCAGGTGGGCCTCCCGGCAGGGGCAGTACTCACCAGCCAGCCAATGCAATGTGGACGGCCACCTCCGCGGTGGCGTGGGCAACTGGCCCTGGGGTCGGCCAAGCCTGAGGGTCTGGGCTGCTCGTGAGCCAGTTCCACCCCCAATGGGGGCATCAGCCAGTTCTCAGGGGGATTTGCTGCTGAGACATATTGACAGAGTCCCTGTCGGAGTCCCACTCCCCATCCTATACCTAGGGCAGACGGCTTGCTGTGGACCCCAGACCCCTCGCCCCGGGCACACTGGTTTTACAGGCCGAGGACTTGCATTCTGGGCCGATACTCCACCCTCCTGTTGATCGGCCCCATCGTGTAGTCTCAGGTCAGGGCAGAGATAAGCCATTCATTCACTTAGCAAGTCTCTGCCGAGAGCCTGAAGGGGCTGAGCGCGAGGACACAGCGGAGCAAGACAAGGCAGCTGCCCCCTTGGGTCACATCTCGGTACCTGTGAGGACCCGGCTGCAGCTTCAGGGCCGGGCGATAGGAGGTGCCCCTGACTCCACAGCTAAAGAAGATGAAAATCCTTCTCTGCACCCTCAGCCCATGTATCTTCTTCACAGTTGACCCCCTTCTCCCGGGGAGAGGGGAGCAGAGCAAACATCGGTGGAGACGCCGCCCCTCCCCGGATGGTGAGCTCCGAGGGCACGGGGCAGGGTGGGGGGCACGCTCGTTCTGTCCCCCTGGCGTCCCCAGCCCAGCCCAGTGCTTCGACCTTTCATTCATTTATCCCACAAACGGCTTTTGAGCGCCTACTGTGTGTTAGGGGCTATTTTAGACACTGGGGATAGATCAACACACATAACAGACAAAGTCCCTGTCCTCATGGGGGCTCATTCTCCCGGGGGGAGAGAAACAATCATTGAATAAATAAGTAAAATGATACATGTTTAAAGGCAATAAGTGCCCTGGAGAGAAATAAAACAGGAAAGAGTGCAGGAGTTGCAATAGGGCTTAAATAGAGTGGCCGGGGAAGTCCTCCCTGAAAGGGTGACATCGAGCAGAGACTGGAAAGACATCCGAGCAGAGACTGGAAAGAAGTGAGGTAACCTCTGCCTTCCTACCTCCTGGGAGGTAGGAAGGCAGAGGTTACCTGAGGCAGGAATGTTTCGGGAACAGCATGCAGGCTCATGTGGCCAGAGAGAGCAAGTGAGCGAGGGGGAGATGGCGGGAGGAGAGGGAAAGAATCTCTATCAGGGTGGGGTGGGTTCAATGGTGGCCCCCCGAAAACATATGTCCGCATCCCAATCCCCAGAACGTGTGACTGTTACCTTATTTGGACAAAGGGCCTTTGCATGTAGCTACATTAAGGATCCTGAGATGAGGAGATCCTCCTGGATTATCTGGGTGGGCCCTAAATCCAATGACAAATGTCCTTGCACGAGACAGGCAGAGAGACAGAACAGGACAGGACACAGACACAGAGGAGAAGGCGACGGGAAGCTGGGGAGAGGGATGCAGCCGCAAGCCAGGGAGTGCCGGCAGCCACCGGGAGCTGGAAGAGGCAAGTAAGGACTCGCCCCTATGGAGAGTGTAGCCTTGCCAACACCTTGATTTTGGATGTCTGGGGTTCAGAATTCTGAGAGAATAAATTTCTGTTGGTTAAAGCCACCACATTTGTGATAATATATCACTGTAGCCACAGGAAACAAGAATGGAAGCCACAGTAAGGACTCCAGCATTCACTGTGAAACGGGAACTAACGTGAGGGCTCTGAACAGCGGGGAGATGTTGAGCTGGTGTCTGCTTTACCAAACACAGATGATGGGAGGAAGGTTGGAAGGAGAGAGAAGGTTACGAGACCACAGCAATAATCCAGGAGGGCGGGACTTCCCTGGTGGTCCAGTGGCTACGACTCCGTGCTCCCAATGCAGGGGGCCGAGGTTCAATATCTGGTCAGGGAACTAGATCTCACATGCATGCCGCAACTAAGAAGTCTGTGTGCCACAACTAAAGATCCCATGTGTGCAACTAAGACCTGGCGCAGCCAAATAAATTAAATAAATAAATATTTTTTTAAAAAAATCCAGGAG
Organism: Eschrichtius robustus; assembly: GCF_028021215.1. Lineage (NCBI taxonomy): Eukaryota > Metazoa > Chordata > Mammalia > Artiodactyla > Eschrichtiidae > Eschrichtius > Eschrichtius robustus. Next base: position 9,004,849 of record NC_090826.1, on the reverse strand, counting down.
GGCACTTGGTAAATATGCATTGAGTGTTGAGGGTGGGGCATGCGGGGGGACACAAAATGCCCCCAGGACCTGGTCCTTGCCCTCTCAGAGTTCACTGCCCAGGACACAGCAGGGAGAGTGAACTACAGCGACAAGTCTCTTTGTGTGGAGGACTCACAAGTGGCCAAACTCCGACAAGAGGGGTGAACGAACAGCATAATGATAGCATCTGACGTTTACTGAACACTCACCACGAGCCAGGCTCTTCGCTAAGCACTTTGCATGGGTGGTCTCGTTTCGTCCTCATATGACCTATAGAAGGTAGGTACTGTTATCCCCATTTTGCAGATGAAGAAACTGAGGCTTGCTCAAAATCATAGCGCTGGGGAGGCGCAGAGCTAGATTTTGAACCAGCTCTGTCTGGGGTCAAAGCTGAGATCCTCTTGTGTCTGGAGCAGCAGAGGGAGAGTGATGGGAACAGAAGGAAAGGAATTCAGCCAAGGCCACCCAGGAAATTGGAGGCAGAGGCAAGACTCAAACTCAGGACCTCCATGGTTCACAAAGCCCAAGGTGAATAAAAGCATCATGTGTATACGATGTCTTGGAACAACAGACACCTGTCAGAGCAGCAGAGCCCTGGGGAATTCAGAAGCAGGGGAACTGGCCAAGGGCGAGTGGAGGGTGTCCACGGGACTCAGCTCTTGAGGAGCCACATGGGAGAGGCGAGTCCTCCAGTCCAGCACGCCCTGCCAACTGCCCACCAGGGTCCTTGGCTGGTGGCCTGAGCCATCTCTGCCTCCACCAGGCCCGGGACCCAGGCCAGGGAGTAGCCGGGGGCTCTTGGATCAAGACCAGCAGCCAAGCCAGGAGCCAGCTGGTTCCTGATGATTTACATGGGCTCCGCCTCCCACCTTCCCTCCTTCCTCCGGATTAATATTATCCTCGCGGCCTGAGCAAAATTAGCCACATGCTGGCAGCTTATTTTTAATTGTTTCCAAATACGCATCCTAATCATTATGCAGTTCTAAATAGGAAGTGATGGCAGGAGGGGAGAATTTGCGTCGGAGACACGAGGAATGAGGGATTTACACGTTCTCAGCAGCTGCTCCAGGACCCTGGGCCCCGCCTTCTCGCCTGGTGTTTTGTCTCTTCTTGTCGCTGTTCCTAATAACTACATTAGGCCAGAGAGTAGAGCGGGGTGCTGACACCTTCCATAAAACAACCATGGAGATTGGGCCCTGGGGAGGTCCGGCTGATGGGCGGAAGAGAAATGAAACATGGCGTGGAAACGGGCGCTGAGTGCAGCCCCTACATGTGGGAGCACACGCGGGTACCCAGCCCGGCCCTGCGGTGTCCACGGGCTGCCGGCATGGGAGGCCCGTCGATTGGGAACGTCGCGGGGGGGCAGGACAGGAAAATGGAGCGAGCAGGCACCTGTCCCTCACCTCTATCCCAGCTCACACACACACACACACACACACACACACACACACGCACACAACCTCTCACACCTCCTAAGCCCATCTCCACCACCAGCCTTGTGAGTAACCGTCCAATTAATGTCACATCGAACAGTGAACCTTAGTTTGGGAGGGTTAGACTCTTTTGAGAATCTGATAAAAAAAAAAACATAGATTCTCTCCCCCCCAGAATGTACACACACACAATTTCAGGGGGTCACAGCCCCCCGAAGCCTATCCAGCTCCCCCTGATGAACTTTGAATCCATGATATGATGCAGTGGTAAAGAGCATGGGTTTGAGGGCAGTTCCTCTGGGTTGGAATGTTGATCCGTCACTGACTGACTACGAAGGATCTGAAGGCCAGTTCTGGAGCTTCTCCAGGCCTCAAGTAACGTGTTTGTAAGTGGGGAGGGGGATGATAATATTAATACTTTTCTTGAAGATCTTGTTGATAGGCTAGGTGAGCCCACGTGCCTTAGTGCTTAGACAGGTCCAGACAATTAAAAATGCACAAGAAAGGTTGGGTATTACCAAAACGAGCAGGAAGGACTCTAGAGAGAAGTATTTTAGTCCTAGTTCTGCCACTAACCTGTTGTGTGTGACCTCAGGCAAGTTACCGCCCCTCTCTGACCTTCAGTTTTTCCCTCCATCTAGGACCTTCTTTGATTCTCCAATTTGTTGAAATCAGAGACCTAGGGCTATTCCTTCTGGGGATAAAGGGAGCAAGTGACCTGGTCCCCACCCTCCAGGAGCCCCTGCTGTCTCTGGCTCATTGCCCAACCGTGTGGTAGGGACACCAGGAAGAAGAGTGGTGAGCTGCGTCAGTCAGGGAGGGCTTCCTGAGGAGGTGGGATTTAAAATGCAGGAAGACATCTTTGTCTGGTTTTGGTATCAGGGTGATGGTGGCCTCGTAGAACGAGTTGGGGAGTGTTCCTCCCTCTGCAATATTTTGGAAGAGTTTGAGAAGGATAGGTGTTAGCTCTTCTCTAAATGTTTGATAGAATTCGCCTGTGAAGCCATCTGGTCCTGGGCTTTTGTTTGTTGGAAGATTTTTAATCACAGTTTCAAGTTCAGTGCTTGTGATTGGTCTGTTCATATTTTCTATTTCTTCCTGGTTCAGTCTCGGCAGGTTGTGCATTTCTAAGAATTTGTCCATTTCTTCCAGGTTGTCCATTTTATTGGCATAGAGTTGCTTGTAGTAATCTCTCATGATCGTTTGTATTTCTGCAGTGTCAGTGGTTACTTCTCCTTTTTCATTTCTAATTCTATTGATTTGAGTCTTCTCCCTTTTTCTCTTGATGAGTCTGGCTAATGGTTTATCAATTTTGTTTATCTTCCCAAAGAACCAGCTTTTAGTTTTATTGATCTTTGCTATTGTTTCCTTCATTTCTTTTTCATTTATTTCTGATCTGATCTTTATGATTTCTTTCCTTCTGCTATCTTTGGGGTTTTTTTGTTCTTCTTTCTCTAATTGCTTTAGGTGCAAGGTTAGGTTGTTTATTTGAGATGTTTCCTGTTTCTTGATGTAGGCTTGTATTGCTATAAACTTCCCTCTTAGAACTGCTTTTGCTGCATCCCATAGGTTTTGGGTCGTCGTGTCTCCATTGTCATTTGTTTCTAGGTATTTTTTGATTTCCCCTTTGATTTCTTCAGTGATCACTTCGTCATTAAGTAGTATATTGTGTAGCCTCCAGGCCAATATCACTGATGAACATAGATGCAAAAATCCTCAACAAAATACTAGCAAACAGAATCCAACAGCACATTAAAAGGATCATACACCATGATCAAGTGGGGTTTATTCCAGGAATGCAAGGATTCTTCAATATATGCAAATCAATCAATGTGATACACCATATTAACAAACTGAAGGAGAAAAACCATATGATCATCTCAATAGATGCAGAGAAAGCTTTCGACAAAATTCAACACCCATTTATGATAAAAGTCCTGCAGAAAGTAGGCATAGAGGGAACTTTCCTCAACATAATAAAGGCCATATATGACAAACCCACAGCCAACATCATCCTCAATGGTGAAAAACTGAAACCATTTCCACTAAGATCAGGAACAAGACAAGGTTACCCACTCTCACCACTATTATTCAACATAGTTTTGGAAGTGTTAGCCACAGCAATCAGAGAAGAAAAAGAAATAAAAGGAATCCAAATCAGAAAAGAAGAAGTAAAGCTGTCACTGTTTGTAGATGACATGATACTATACATAGAGAATCCTAAAGATGCTACCAGAAAACTCCTAGAGCTAATCAATGAATTTGGTAAAGTAGCAGGATACAAAATTAATGCACAGAAATCTCTTGCATTCCTATACACTAATGATGAAAAATCTGAAAGTGAAATTAAGAAAACACTCCCATTTACCATTACAACAAAAAGAATAAAATATCTAGGAATAAACCTACCTAAAGAGACAAAAGACCTGTATGCAGAAAATTATAAGACACTGATGAAAGAAATTAAAGATGATACAAATAGATGGAGAGATATACCATGTTCTTGGATTGGAAGAATCAACATTGTGAAAATGACTCTACTACCCAAAGCAATCTACAGATTCAATGCAATCCCTATCAAACTACCACTGGCATTTTTCACAGAACTAGAACAAAAAATTTCACAATTTGTATGGAAACACAAAAGACCCCGAATAGCCAGAGCAATCTTGAGAATGAAAAATGGAGCTGGAGGAATCAGGCTCCTGGACTTCAGACTATACTACAAAGCTACAGTAATCAAGACAGTATGGTACTGGCACAAAAACAGAAATATAGATCAATGGAACAGGATACAAAGCCCAGAGATAAACCCATGCACCTATGGTCACCTTATTTTTGATAAAGGAGGCAAAAATATACAATGGAGAAAAGACAGCCTCTTCAATAAGCGGTGCTGGGAAAACTGGACAGGTACATGTAAAAGTATGAAATTAGAACACTCCTTAACACCATACACAAAAATAAACTCAAAATGGATTAAAGACTTAAATGTAAGACCAGACACTATCAAACTCTTAGAGGAAAACAGAGGCAGAACACTCTATGACATAAATCACAGCAAGATCCTTTTTGACCCACCTCCTAGAGAAATGGAAATAAAAACACAAATAAACAAATGGGACCTAATGAAACTTAAAAGCTTTTGCACAGCAAAGGAAACCATAAACAAGACCAAAAGACAACCCTCAGAATGGGAGAAAATATTTTCAAATGAAGCAACTGACAAAGGATTAATCTCCAAGATTTACAAGCAGCTCATGCAGCTCAATAACAAAAAAGCAAACAACCCAATCCAAAAATGGGCAGAAGACCTAAATAGACATTTCTCCAAAGAAGATATACAGATTGCCAACAAACACACATGAAAGAATGCTCAACATCATTAATCATTAGAGAAATGCAAATCAAAACTACAATGAGGTATCATCTCACACCGGTCAGAATGCCCATCATCAAAAAATCTAGAAACAATAAATGCTGGAGAGGGTGTGGAGGAAAGGGAACACTCTTGCACTGTTGGTGGGAATGTAAATTGATACAGCCACTATGGAGAACAGTATGGAAGTTCCTTAAAAAACTAAAAATAGAACTACCATATGACCCAGCAATCCCACTACTGGGCATATACCCTGAGAAAACCATAATTCAAAAAGAGTCATGTACCAAAATGTTCATTGCAGCTCTATTTACAATAGCCAGGACATGGAAGCAACCTAAGTGTCCATCATCGGATGAATGGATAAAGAAGATGTGGCACATATATACAATGGAATATTACTCAGCCATAAAAAGAAACGAAATGGAGGTATTTGTAGTGAGGTGGATGGAGTTAGAGTCTGTCATAAAGAGTGAAGTAAGTCAGAAAGAGAAAAACAAATACAGTATGCTAACACATATATATGGAATCTAAGGGAAAAAAAAAAAGGTCATGAAGAACCTAGTGGCAAGACGGGAATAAAGACACAGACCTACTAGGGAATGAACTTGAGGCTATAGGGAGGGGGAAGGGTAAGATGTGACAAAGAGAGAGAGTGGCATGGACATATATACACTACCAAACGTAAAATAGATAGCTAGTGGGAAGCAACCGCATAGCACAGGGAGATCAGCTCTGTGCTTTGTGATCACCTAGAGGTGTGGGATAGGGAGGGTGGGAGGGAGGGAGATGCAAGAGGGAAGAGATATGGGAACATATGTATATGTATAACTGATTCACTTTATTATAAAGTAGAAACTAACACACCATTGTAAAGCAATTATACTCCAATAAAGATGTTTAAAAAAATAAATAAAAATAAAATATAACAGCAAAAATAAATAAATAAATAAATAAATAAATAAATAAATAAATAAATAAATAAATAAATAAAATATAGGAAGAGTTTAAGTCAAGAGAGGCAGGGAGAGAACATGGAAACAGGATCAGGCCTGTGGGGGACCGGGATGGCGGGTGAGGGCAGGGGCAGGGAGGTCCTAACGCCCCTCCCAGCTCGCTCAGCCCTGCTTTCTGCCTGGGGTGAGTGTGGGAGAAGGGGGGGGCACGTCTTGCCGGGCACACAATAGGAGCTCAAAAAAATGCTTGCAGACACACCTGTGTTCCCAAGCCCCCAGCCCTGCCTCCCCCTGGCTCCCGAGCCAGGCTCTCCCCTCTCAGCCCCTCCCAAGCAGGAGGGAGCCAGTCAGCTGTGGGTGTGAAGGGCTGAGCTAAGAGTTATGACTTAAAAGCCAGTTAAGAAAACTGGGGCTAATTTACTTAATTCTGTGTAGACTCAGCATGAATGCTGTGGGTCGTGTGGGCCCAGGGGCCTGGGAGCCGAATGAAAAACCATTTATTCCACCCTATCCCCAGCTGGGGCTTCTGGAAGCTGGGGCCTCGGGGACTGGATCCCCAAAGGCAAAAGGTCTGAAGTTGGGTCACAGCCCGCAACACCAGGAATGGGGGCCAAATGCCGGGAAAAACCTTACCTTTGTTCCAGCTGGAGGGTAAATCTAGACGAGCCTCGAGTCACCCACACAGTGGCTGGGTGGGTGGGGAGAGTCTCTTATGTGAGTTCCACGCCGGAGGTGCAGAGCAGGGACGGTAGTAGATACAGGGCCTCGACCAAGTCTCAGAGTCTCAGTCTTCCCATCTCTGAAATGGAGATAAGTCACCATAAGGACCAGAAATCATGTTCGGAACCTGGCACGTAGTAGCTGTTATTCCTGCCTCTCGGGCGGCGAGTCTGGGGCAGTGAGCGATTTACTCTAAATCCCATTGGATGAGTGGTGGCGGGGAGGGTGATGGGAGATGGGGAGATTCCCGCTATTGAAGCCTCACAGCAACCCGAAGAAGAAGACCTGGCCATTTGGGTTATATTAGGGTCCTAACAGCCTCCTTTTGGAGTCCTCTCTCAATTCTTTATCTCAGCCCACGCAGTACCGTTTAGGAAAAACACATTAGTCTCAATCAAAGTGAGCTTGGGATACTTACAGAGTCTCCTGGCGGATCAACTTATAAAAAGCAGGAAGGTAAACTGACCCAAATGTATTCCCTGTTCCTGGGTGTGTGACCTCTGAACTGCAAGGACGAGGCTGTGAACTAGCCCTTTGTTAGTAGTGACCAACTTGGGCTGGTTTTCCCGGGACTGAAAGACCCAGGCAAGCCAGGACAGTCAGTCAACTTCGTACAGACCACTGACTGTGGTCACCCAGTGGATGAATGACAAAAATACCTTTCTTATTCTGAAGGGAACAGGCACCTGTAACTTTGGCTGAAATTTCAGTGACAGCGACACACAAGGCCTCAAAAGGTGCCAGGTCTCAGACACCCCAGATGGACGAAGCAAAGTCTGCCTTCTGAAGGCCCCTGGGATCAGGGCTCTGACAACTCCCCAGTCCTGACGGGGGGCCCTGGAGAGGAGCTGAAGACCACTAATTTCATGAAATGCACTGAGTGGAAAAATCCACATTTCTGAATTAGCACACCTTATTTTAGATACGTGCTTTTAAATAGATGTATGGCACTAAACTAGTCAATTAAATATTATAAGTAGATCTTTAATCCCTTTTTCCAATGGCATAAGAAAATATAAATTCAAGTTGGCCCAACAAAATGTTTTAATGTTCTCCTCGATAAAGTGGAGAATCCCCTTATATTCAGGGCCCATGTGCTGTCTAGGGATACTCTTCTACAACCTCACCCCACACCTGGGTGGCATGGATGCTGTGGTTAATTGGATCTATTCATGCTGGATGGGAGAGGAGATTTGTTCACTCGTTCATTAAACAACTATATATCAAGCACTGGGTACCAGAGACTTGGGGTGCAGCAGTTTTTTTAAAAAAGCACCAAAGTCCCTGCTCTCGTGAAGCTAATATTCCAGTGAGAGATACAATCAACGCACAAATCAACAAAATGCCTGTTGGGTTAGTGATGAGTGCAAAGAAGAAAAAGTAAAGTGTGCAAATGGGATAGGAGTAATGGTGGGGGTGGACATTTAGGAGGCCAGGGAAGGCTTCACTGAAGAGGATCATTTAGTAAAATACCGAAGGAAGGGAGGGAACGAGACCTGTGGATTTCTGGGAATGAGAACAGCAGGCATTGGGAGCAGCAAGTGCAAAGGTCCTGGGGCAGGAACATGCCTAGGCTGTTTGAGGAAAAGCAAGGAAGCAGGTCTGGAGCCATGAGGGGTCAAATGGGAGGAGATGAGGTCAGAGAGGAAAGGGGGGGTCCAGATCATGTGAAACCTCACAGGTCATAATAAAACTCTGGCTTTTATTCTGGGTGAGATGAGAAGCCATGGGAGGGGTTTTTAGAAGTCACATGATTTGATTTATGTTTCAACAGGACCCCCTCTTGTTGTTGGGTGGAGAATACAGTGAAGGGGGCAAGAGCAGAAGCAGAGAGACCAGTCAGGAAGCCACTGCAACAAACTAGGAGAAAGATGACGGGTGCTTGGAAGGTTGTAACCGTGAAGGTGGTAAGAAGGGACAAGATCCTGGACATATTTTGGAAGCAGGACAGACAAGATTTGCTGATGGGCTGGATATGGAGGGTGAGGGAAAGAGAGGAGTCAAGAGTGACTCCAAAACTTTTGGCCTGGGCAACTGGAAAGATGCAGTTAACATCACCCGGGAGGGAGAGGAAGGAGATGGAGTAGGTTTGAGGGGAAGATCAGAAGCTCAGTTTTGTGTGTGTTACACGTTTGAGTGTCTTTGAGCATCTGAGCGAAGATGTCGTGTGGGCAGTTGGATATATGAGTCTGGAGTTCAGGGGACATATTGGGGCTGGAAATAGACATTTGAGGGAGGGGAGTCTGGGGGAGAGTGGATACATGTATATGTATGGTTGAGTTGCTTTGCTGTGCACCTGAAACTATCACAACATTGTTAATAGGCTATACTCCAATATAAAATAAAAAGTTTAAAAAAATAGACATTTGGGAATCATCAGCCTTTACATGGCATTTGATACTAGGAACTTGGATGAGAACATTTAGGGAGTGTGTGTAAATAGAGAGAAGTGTGAAGACCGAGTGCTGGGGCACTCAGGTCAGGCTGATGAGGAAGGACCAGCAAAAGGGACAGAGAGGGAGCAACCAGGAGTTCTGAACGCAGTATCTGGGATGTGGAAAAGTGCTCCAGAGGGGTTAACTATACTCATTATAAGCAGTCCAGTAATTCCCCCATCCGAGCTCATCCAGAGTTTAATAAAATCCAGCATGTAAAAGAAAATGGATGTAGCTATGAAATCTCAGTGCACATGCCCGACAATCACTCACAATTGCCCTGACGGTTTATGACCGTCAGGCTGCCACAGTGATGAGCAGCCCTGGGGGCCATGCTGTTCCCAGATATAATGCCTCTGCTCTCCTCCCCTCAAGGAAGCACATGGGATGAGTGACAGCGACCTCATTAGAGAGATAACATTAAATCTACTCCGTTTGATTTTTTTTTTAAAGCAAATTACTCACAGGGGTTGGTACTTCAGTGGTTGTTAGTGACACATTGCTTGCGCGTACGCACAACCAAACTGCATACTGAGGTGGCAAACAGACTGTGGTGCTAGTTAGGGAAAACAAAAGAAATCGAAAACCTGAGATGAGCTTGGGCAGTCACGGAGGGCTTCCTGTAAGAGGCAGCCCCTCAGGTGACCCTTGAAGACAGGAAGGCTTTGGACAGCTAGAGAGGAAGGACCATGTGATTCTGTTTATTTCTTAGCAAATAGCTGAGCAGATGGATTTGATTGAATTTGCCCTGTTTTACCACCTGCTAAGCCAGCCAGAACCACCTTCCTCCTCCCCAGGGACCTAGCTGCTTCAGGGACCCACACTGCCAGCAGTTCCAGAGTTCTGACCTTCACCCTCCCCCAAACCATCACAGACTCTGTCACTGTCCCCTGCCCTATAGAGCCACCCAGAGGAAGGGGCTTGGGGCAGAGAGAGAATTCAATCAATCCACAGCTACCACTTTGGAAACATTTAATAATTCAGCTCCAGCAACGGCTCAAGCTCTCTCCACTTAACCTATGGAGTAACAACCAGAGGGAGGAAAAGGCACATGTGCAAGCTCTGGGCTGGCTCTGATGGGGGCACTTTGCATTACATTATCTCATTTAGCGCTCACAAGAACATCTTCCAGGAGGGTACTATTATTGCCATTTCACAGATGAGAATAATGAGGTCAGAGAGGTTAGGTGACTTGTTCAACGTCACACAGATAAAAAGAGGCAGAGCCAGCCAGAACTGAACTCTGGCTGTGCCACACTTAATATCAAAGTCTAAGAGCTGGGGGAGGGAAGAGGCAGAGAGAGCCAAGAGCCAACGACGCTGGAGGGAGCAGAGATTCTTTGTTGCTTTGCATAAGATGAACCAAAAGCAAGGTTCCACCTCCTTCTAGTGTGGGTTTCTGAACTATAGAAGCCGTACAACCTAAACTGTATTTTCCAGACTCCCTTGCAGCTAGGGTTCTGGGGACAAATTAAGTTCTGCCAATCAAATGACTGATATTCAGACCATGTGACCCACCAACAAACTACCTTTGTGGGGTCAGCTCACCAGACTCCAGGAGCAGGGAGGGTCACACCTGTTTCCCAGGGGGCAGTTAACAGACCTGAGAAGACAGTTTCAGCCTGGCAGGTCTCGGGGAGTGAGGGGGAAAGCAAGGACATTTAGGGAGGACCAAGGGGAGGATGCGTGGTCAGAGACAGTGTGGTCTAGTGAAGATGACAAGCACAGACTGTGTAGACAGACAACCTGGGCTTCAATCCTGACTCCCCCACCTGCTACAGTGTGACCTTGGGGAAATTAATCGCTCCATGCTTCAGTATCCTCATCTGTAAAATGGGGATAGTAGCACCTACTTTACAGTATCCTTAAAAGGATGGAATGAAATAATGGCTGCAAAACAGAACACGGCCTGGCACGGGTAAGCACTTAACAAATTTGAGAAATTATCATCATCACATCACAACATCTGTTTGTTAAGCTCCAACTCTGAACAGGGCATTGCAGGCACGTCGTATGTCATCCATATAACCTCCCTGCAAGGTAGGTGATGTCACATCCCTTGTACAAAGTGAGGCTCCGAACGGTACATCTGGCAAGTGGTGTGGGGATGGGAGAGGATCCCAGACTCCATGGGCCCACGTTGCCTCTCTATGGGGCACGTGGTGGTCTCAGCAAGCCTTGTGGTGGAGGGAAGGGCTCCTCAGGCACCAGAGGTCCCCTGGCCCCATCTCTGCCCAAGCCAGCAGCAAATGGGGACCCCTGTCCTCTCTGCCTCCCCACCCCACAAATCCCCAGCTTGGAGTCAGGGTCTTGCCCCCAACCACTGGGTGAGTGTGGGTGGGTTATTTCACTTCTCCCAAACCCGGTCCAGCCTACCGCCAGTGCACTGAGCAGGCCCTGCAGTCTGGAGCCTCTTCAAGTCTGGGACAGGGGGCCTGGCCCCCTCCTGAGAGGGAAGGCTGCACATGGCAAGGCCCTGCCCAGCAGGCCTAAGGAAACCAATTACATTTGCATTTCATCTGGACTTGAGACCGCTGCCGTGGGCTAATGACACGCCAACTGATTACCAGAAACATATGTGTGGAAAAGGAATCATTCATTAGGCAGGAACTGCAGTTCCTGTTCATCTAACTCAGATATCCAAGCAGCTGTGGGCAGTTCCACCCTCATCCTCAGCCTGTTGGAGTTTCGGAAGCTGCCAGGACATCTTTTCTTGGGAAAATGAGTCTCCAGGATGAGGCTGTGTCCCGGGTCTCACTCCCTTCTCAACCTCACTTTCTTCCTCTGTAAATGGGGATAATAGAACACACCTCATGGGACCAGCAAAGGTCACAAACAGTCAGTTAACAAACACTCAGTGAGCACCCACTCTGGGCAAGACGCTGTGTCTGAAGACATAGAAAGGAATAAGACACAGAACTGTAAGAAATTTGTGCTGTTTAATGCCACTTAATTTGTGGTATTTTGTTACAGCAGCAATAGGAACCTAATACAGGGCCAAATCGGAGATGTTTAACACAAAGTCTAGGGGCAGCTTGTGATATTTGCTGGGGTGCTATCCTGCATGAGGACCCTAGCCCTGCCTTGTCCTCTAGAACTTTCTGCAATGATGGAAATGTTCTATGTCTGTGTTGTCCATCATGCCCGCCATGGAGCATAATGGGGCTTGAAATGGGGCTGATGCAGCTGAGGAACGGAATTGTTCATTTTCTCTTATTTTAATTAATTTAGAGTTAAACAGCCACATATGGCTGGTGGCTACTGTCTTGGACAGTGTGAGACATTTCCATCACTACAGAAAGTTCTGTTAACGGCGCTGCCTATAGACTTCAAACTACAGCTCAGGGGAGGAAAGTGGACCAGCAGGGGAGGGTCATGGGTCCCCATCCTTTGTTTACTTTGAAGAGCCCAGATCTCTGCAAAAAGGCTTCCCTTGGCTCCCTCCATTGGTCTGGCTGACTTCATGCAGACTGCCCTGTGTCCTTGCGGCCCCTGAAGACCCAGATAGGGCCCCGCTCCCCTCTGCTGTGTATCTTTCAGTTGGTGTCAGTGGCTTTCATCAGATTTTCACCTTTTTATGACCCCCTCCCAACAGAAAGGTTAAGAAACACTCCGCGTTCTGGTGAACTTGAAGAGACCTCGTCTCTCGCTTCCCCTCCCTTCTCCCAGCCTCTTATAAATAGCTACCTTGTGCCCCACTAGGACCATCCTTCTCTTCCTCCCCTCTCCTCCTCCCTCCTCCTCCCCCTGGGCCTCACCCTCCACACCCACACCCCCAGGAATCATCAATTCTAAAGGAAAAAGCCAGGCATCTGATGTACTTCTTGGAGGAGACAAAGCGGGATGAGAAGGCGGAGCGTGTACAAACAGACTGATCTCCAGAAGAGAGGAATTACGCGAATTACAATTGATTTTCCACCGTTAATGAAGCATGAACCCATGTGATTGCATCTTGAAAAGATTTATAATTATTCATTGACTCTTGGAAGATAATTAAACTTCATTAAACACAGACATGACAAGCCTGCAGAGCAAGCCGAGACCTCCGTGCAGGGTTCCAGATCAGAGCAGGCGACGCGAGGCTGGGACCCTGTAGGGGTGAAGGGCGGGAGGGCTGATGAGAAGGAGGAGGAGGGAGAAGGGAGAGGAGGGGAGACCTCCGGGAAGAAGTTTCCTCTGAAAACGGGGACACTCTGGGGTCTTCTGACTTTTCTCCCTCCCCTTTCGGGATCCCCTCCTGGGAACCCCTCCCACACTCCCCAGCCTCCCCGGCCCCATCCCCTTCCTTCTGGCAGAGGAGGAGTGCTGGGAATGGGGGCAGCACCTGCCACCCTGTTCAGAGTCCCTCCCGAGCCCAGGACCTTGGATGGGTTTGGAGAAAGTATGACCTAGCAACAGGAGGAGGCGGGAATGGGGGGAGGTGTCCTTCAAGATCTATGGGTGCCTCAGCAAAGGTGGGGTGGAGAGGACACACACGTGATGTGTGTGCATACGTGTGTGTGTGTGTGAGAGAGAGAGAGAGAGAACAAATTCATGCATTCTGGAAAACCATCTGGCAGGAGACACACCAAATTGTTATCAGTGGTTACCTTTGTGAGGGGAAGAAAAGGGGGTGGGATTTTACTTTTTCCCCATATTATGTTTCTTTAGTGCTTAAATCACACAATGAGCATTTATTCATATATAATATATGTAATTTTTTTTTAAATTTAAATGCCTATCATCATGATCCATTCATCAGATATTTACGGTTGGGAACCAGGCTCTTAGCTAAGTGTGCTGGTGACAACGACATGACTCAGGAAGCTGGGTCCTTCCTTAGGGTGCACACAGTTGTGTGTGTGTGTGTGTGTGTGTGTGACATGCGCACACATAGCACAGGACGGGTCAGGCTGGCCATAAAGAATATGCCCCTCCCCTAGAAGCCCAAAGAAGTCAGCCCCAGCTGGGAGGTGGCCCTGTTTCTGACCTCCTGGGGTGAGTACCCAGTCCCCCCAACCTTCATCTATTCCAGGCCATCACTCCCCATCCTTTGGGGACCCCCTCCTGAGGACATCCCCCATCCCTTCACCCAGCCTGACCCCTCTGCTGAGCTAAATGAGCTACCAGACCCTTCCTCTTGCCCAGTGCACAGCACTCCTCCCCCGGTATCACAGTTCTTCCTGCCAAAATGACAGAAGGAAAGAATATTAATGAGACTGCCCTCACCATATCCTTTTTATAGAGCTGCTTCTTGGCAGGAAGAATGTCTTTCTAAGGACTGCGTGGGAGGGAGTCATGCCCTATCGCATACCTGGCCCAGATTCCATGGCAGGACCAGGAAGTCACTGATGAGCCAGGTGGTTGAGGGGGGAGGCAAGGGGATGTCTTCAAGGCAGGAGGGTAGAAAGGTGGGGAACCATCCCTTAGCACAAAGGTTAAGATCCAGTTCCTAATCCAGACAGCCTGATTTCCAAGTATGGCTCTACTCTCTTGCAATGATGTGACCTCAGGAGAGTTAATTAACCTCTCTGAGCCTCAGTTTTCCCCATCACTGGGTTAACAATACTGCCTTCCCTAGGGGGTTGTCGAGAGCAGTCAATGAAACGATACACGTAGAGTACTTGGCACAGTGCCTGGACAGCCAAGGAGCTCCATAAATGGCAAAAGTATTTGTATAATTTGAATTATTTCTCCAAACACCGCCCAATTACCTTTTCAAGGGCCTTTGCCTCACGGTGAGCTCCCAAGAGCAGGAAACATGCCTTATTGATCTCCACGTTCCCTTTGTCTAACCCAGGACTTGGCTGGGTGTTCAAGGAAATGTTTGTTGCATAAGTGAATGAATGAAGAATAAATAAAACTGGGCTGTATGGCTGACTTCTAATCTCAAGGTATCTTCCCAAAACAGGAAACTTAAAATTACTGGATGAAATATTTAAAATATTTTTAATGCACGGATGGATTTGTGGGAAAGTAAAGAAAACCTTCAGAGTTCAGAGAGGACAAGAAATGCAATTCCAGAGAAGCAAGTGAACGTTTCCCTGGGGGCATCTGGTCAACCCAAAGCCTGGACATTGACACACTGTGTTAGGGGGACAGGAGAGAAAGTGTGAGCCTGGGCAAGGCAAGGTGGGAATTCAATCTTCCCACCCCTGCATAAAGTGAGGTCTTCCCAACATGAACCAAGTAAAGCTTGCCTTGGCTCTGGTGGGAAGGGGAAAACACGGAGGAACAAATCTCTCTCTGTGAGAATTCTTACCCACAAGCTCACCCTAATTTGGGCTTGGGCCAGAATTCATTCTACTCACGTGGTCTAAAAAAAAAACACAAGCAGAAAATTAACCCACCATTGGCGGCGGCACCTGGCAGCAGCATACGCAAATCTTCTCTGAACAAACACCTCTAAACCCAGGCCTCAGAGAATTCCTATAGAAAACAAATTCTAAGAAATATGGGTGGACAATTTTTTAAAAAGTCAAAACACGCAAGGAAGTAGGCCACTATTAGCAAGGGTCAGCAAAAACAGCTACAAATCAGACCTGCAAAGACTGCAGATGTAGGAATAATCAGATATAGAATATAAAATAAATACATAAGTATGCTTAAAATGTAGAAGGGGACTTCCCTGGTGGCTTAGTGGTTAAGAATCTGCCTGCCAATGCAGGGGACACGGGTTCGAGCCCTGGTCCGGAAAGATCCCACATGCCGCAGAGCAACTAAGCCTGCACAACTTACAACTACAACTACTGAGCCTGCACTCTAGAGCCTGCTAGCCACAACTACTGAAGCCTGCGTTCCTAGAGCCCGTGCTCCGCAACAAGAGAAGCCACTGCAATGAGAAGCCCGCGCACCGCAATGAGGAGTAGCCTCTGCTCTCCGCAACTAGAAAAAGCCTGTGCGCAGCAACGAAGACCCAACACAGGCAAAAATAAATTAATTAATTTTTTAAAATGTGGAAGGAAATACCAAAAGTATGAAAACGGAAAATGAGATCATGAAAAACTACCAGGCTGATTTGAAAAAGAATCAAATAAAATCTCTAGAAATGAGAAGCATAATAATTGAAATTAGAAACTTGATTAATGGGTAAAACAGAAGATAAGACACAGCTGAAAAGAGAATTGGTAAACTGGAAAAAAGATAAGACTAACTTTCCCAGAAGGCAGCAGAGAGACAAAGAACTGGAAATCATTTTTAAAGAGATTAAGAAACATGAGGGGATAAAATGAGAAGATATAACATGTGTCTAATTAAAGTTCCAGAAGGAGATGTTAGAGAGAGTAGTGGAAAGTCAAATTCAGGGAGAAAATAGCTAAGAGTTTTCCAGAACTGTGAAAGACGCAAATCCTCAGATTCAGACAGCTCAGTGACTCCCAAGCAGCATAAATAGAGATCTCCACCTAACACACCTCAGGGAAACTACAGAATATCATAGACTAAGAGAAAACTTTAAAAGCAGCCTGAGATAAAAGAGATTACCCAAAAAGGAACATCAAATAGACTGATGACAGTGTTCTCAAAGAAACCCTGGAAGCCAGAAGACAGTAGAGTAACACCTTCCAAAAGGAGAGAAGGTAACTGTCATCTGAGAATTCTATAACCTCTGAAACTATTTTTCAAGAATGAGAACAAAATAAGGACATTTTCAGACAAGAACTGTCAGAGTTTACAACCAAGGCCCTCACTAAGGGAAGTTCTAAAGAACAAACTTCAGGAACAAAGGAAAAGGAGCCCAGCAGGAAGGTCTGAGATGCAAGAAATAGTGGGCAAAAAAAAAAAAAAAAAAAAAAAGAAATAGTGGGCAAAAAAGAAATGGCAAACATCTGGGTAAATTTAAATAAACATTGACGACTTAAGATGTTTAATTCGTGGGGTTAAAAGAAACAAAAAAAGAGAGACTCAAAATACAGGGCAACCAGAGTTAAAGCTTTTTAAGGTCTTGGAATTGTGTGGGGAGAGAGTGAAGATAGGAATTATAGATGACAATTATAACCTAAACACACATGTTAAATTTTCTAGGGTAATTACAAGAGAATAGAAATAGCAATGTATTATAACTTCCAAATGAATAGGGACAAAATGGAATGAGGGGGGAAAATATCTTCAATCAATTAAACTGAAAGAAGGAAGGAAGAAAGAAGAAGTAAGGGAGGGAAGGAAGCAGGGGGACATAAGCACAGTGACTTACCATATCGGCCCCCTCTGTGTGTAATTTATTTGATACTTACAATAACCCTATGAGGTAGATGATAGTAACATTCTTTTTTTTTTTTTTTCTTTTTTAATTTATTAATTTATTTATTTATTTTTGGCTGTGTTGGGTCTTTGTTTCTGTGCGAGGGTTTTCTCTAGTTGTGGCGAGCGGGGGCCACTCTTCATCGCGGTGCGCAGGCCTCTCACTATCGCGGCCTCTCTTGTTGCGGAGCACAGGCTCCAGACGCGCAGGCTCAGTAGTTGTGGCGCACGGGCCTAGTTGCTCCGCGGCATGTGGGATCTTCCCAGCCCAGGGCTCGAACCCGTGTCCCCTGCATTAGCAGGCAGATTCTCAACCACTGCGCCACCAGGGAAGCCCCCTAGATGATATTATTGTAACAATATTAAGTGCCTTGGTGTGACCGTGGATGGATGGTTATGCAGGAGGGTGGCCTTGTTCTTAGGAGACAGATGTAAAGTAGGTAGAGTGAAAGTGTCATGAGGTCGGCAACTTTCAAATATTTCCTGAAAAGAAGTATTAAAAAAACAATAGCGCAAATATGGCAAAATGTTAATAATAGGTAAATCCAGGTAAGGGATAAATGTTTGTTGTTATATCTGTTGTTGGTGTTAACAAACCATCCCCAAACTTAAAGCAATAGCTACTTATGATTTCTTGTAAGCCCACGGGTCATTGACCAGGCAATTCCACAGACCCAGCTGGGCGTGCTCAGGAGCCTGTCACCAGCTGGTGAGTGGGCTGGGGCCTGGCTGGTCGAGGGTTTGCACAGCTCAGCTCTCCCCCACAAGTCTCTCGTGTACTGCAGGCAGGCTGGCCCACGAGTGTCCTCATGGCAGTGGCAGGAGTCCAAGAGAGGAAGGGAAAAAGGAACACACGCTTTCAAGCTGCTGCTCACATCAGTGGTACTGCTGGCCCACTGATCAAAGAAAGACATGTGGCCAAGCCCAGAGTCAGCACCAGAAGACACTTCCAAAAAGGGTGAAGTGGGGAGGTAAGCATCATTAATGCAATCAATTCGCCACAACTGTATTACCATCTTAACTTCTTAATAAATTTAAAATCTTTCCAAATAAAAAGTTAGAGGGATGTATTAGGGTACCCTAGAGAAGCAGAATCTGTAGGAGATACACATATATCGAGAGAGACAGACAGACAGACAGAGACAGAGAGAGAGGGAGATTATAAGGAATTGGCTCTCATAAAAAAGAAAGAATACCATTTGCAGCAATATGGATGGACCTAGAGATTATCATATTAAGTGAAGTAAGTCAAAGACAAATATCATATGATATCACTTATATATGGAATCTAAAAAAATGATACAAATGAACTTATTTACAAAGCAGAAACAGACTCACAGACATAGAAAACAAACTTGTGGTTACCAAAGGGGAAAGGCAGGGGAGGGATAAACTAGGAGCCTGGGATTAACAGGTACACACTACTATGCATAAAATAGATAAACAACAAGGACCTACTGTATAGCACAGGGAACTATATTCCATATCTTGAAATAACCTATAACGGAAAAGAATCTGAAAAAGAATATGTATATATAACTGAATCACCTTTCTGTACACCTGAAACTAACACAACATTGTAAATCAACTGCACCTCTATTTTTTAAAAAAACAGTTTAGAGGAAATAGCAAAGGAAAAAAATAAGGAATTGACTCTCATGGTTAGAGAGGCTTGAAAGTCCCACGATCTGCAGTCAGGAAGCTGGAGACCCAGGAGAGATAATAATGTAGCTCCAGTCCAAAAGCCAGCAGCCTCAAGACCCAGGAAGAGCCAATGCTTCAGTTCGAATCCAAAGGCAGGAAAGAACTAATGTCCCAACTCAAGGCAGTCAGACAGAAGGGGTCCCCCTTACTTGCAAGAGGGTCAGTGGGTTTTGTTCTAGTCAGGTCTTCACCTGATTGGATGAGGTCCACCACCCTGGGGAGAGCAATCTGCTTTACTCAGTCTTCCAATTTAAATGTTAATTTCATCCAAAACACCCTCACAGGCACACCCAGAATCATGTTTAACCAAATATCTGGGCACCTCATGACCCAGTCAAGGTGACACATAAAATTAACCATCACAAGGGACAAAAGGAAAAACAGCCAATCCAATCATGTCACTCCTTTGCTCAGAATTTCCCTACATCCACTGAAACGCATGTACAAGAATGTTCACTGCTGCTTTACATAATCATTAGGAATAAATTGTGTTATATTCCTAATATGGAATAATAAACAGTGATAAAAAAGAATGAACTGCCACATACAAAAACATGGATGAATCTTATTGATGAGTGAAAGAAGGGAAAACTCAAAAGCAGGCATGCTGTATGTCTCCAATTAAATGACATTCAAGAAGAGAGGAAATGCATCTACAGTGGTTCTCTTGGGAAACATTTATACAGAAGGGGCATGAGGAAACTTCCTGGGGTCTATAAACGTTCTCCATCTTGATCTGGGTGGTAAACACATGGATACGTCCATATGAAAAAATGTATTAAATTGTACACTTAAGACTTGAGCGCTTTATAAGTTATATCTCAAAAAATGTAAACACACACACACAAACTCTTAAAACTTGGTTTCTTGGTGCCCTCTGCATAAGATCCAAACTCCTTAACACTCAGTTGACTTTAATCTATTTTTTATAAATAAATTTTATTGTTTATAAAATTTCATGTTTATTTTTCTCTCCAAGGTGCTGGGTACAGCAAGCAGGGAGGCTTTCTTAGCTCTTCCTGCCCAGTGAAGACACCTGATAAATGTTCATCGAATCCACATGGGGCCTCAAAGGATGAGGGCCTCGAGCATACCCAGGCATCAAGTGGGCTATGGGTGGCTTCCCTGGTCCCTGGCGTCCTTCCAGGCCACTTTGGTGACTGCATAATTGCTCCGTCTTGCAGGGGTGACACCCATCCCCCTCCTCCACCCAGGCCCCTGGCTGCCGACCCCACCCCTCACTGATGCACACTTTACAGCCATTGTCAAACATAATGATTCTTACCCTGGAGAGAAATTGGGTTCCATTTTCTATTTTATTGCCTCAAAAAGGACATTTTTTACCTTCCCACAGCCTGTAGCCAGCAGGAACAGGATGATAAATTTCAGCAAAGGTTTCCACTGAGATAGATGGTCCAGCAAGGAGACCACAGCGTTCCAGGCAGGGGAATAAACAAGCAGCTGTACCCCTTCCACCACCCCACCCTGGCGCCCTGTGCCCAGCACCACCTGGCAGCCTCGGGGCTGAACATGGAATGGGGGAGGGGCTGCAGCTTCAGACCCCAAAGGGAAAGCCAGTTGGCAGGAGGAGAACTCTTCTCGCCGCAAGAGAACGCAGATCGTTTGTCAGGTGCTTCCTGTGTGCCGGCCATGTGCTTTATCGCATTTAGTCCTCAACAGCCCTATGCTGCAGATGTGTGTGTTATCCCATTTCGCAGAGGAGGGGTCTGAGGTTCATGGAGGTTAGGCACCCAGCTGGTAAGGAACGAGCTGGAATTTGAACATGGGTCTTTTGGGAACCCAATCAATGAGCTGTCCCAGGAAACCAGAGAGATTTGGGGGCAGATGGCAGCAGGAGTCCCGGGGTACTGCTGGGACAGCCTTTGCTCCAGCCTCTGTGGCTGAAGCCCCAGGAGCTCGCTCCCCTGCACGGTGACTGCAGTCACTTCCCCTCCATCGCTGTGTGACTCAGACAGACCTCTCGGCATCCCCAGAGAGGCCGCTGTCTTGCACAGGGTCACACACTTAGTTAAAGACAAAATCAGGACCATAACTCAAGCCCCATGACTCCTGTCCTGGTCCAGGGTCTTTCTCCTATCCCCCGGCCCCCAATTTTTTTTTATTATGGCAAAATGCACGTAACATAAAATTTATCATCTTAACCTTTTTTTTTTTTTAAAGAGAGTGTATCATCTTTATTTCTTTTTTTTTTTTTAATTTATTTATTATTTATTTTGGGCTGTGTTGGTTCTTCGTTGCTGCGCGCAGGCTTTCTCTGTCTGCGGTGAGCAGGGGCTACTGTTCGTTTTGTTGCGCGGGCCTCTCACTGTGGTGGCTTATCCTGCTGCGGAGCACAGGCTCCAGGCATATGGGCTTCAGTAGTTGTGGCACGTGGGCTCAGTAGTTGTGACTCGCGAGCTCTAGAGCGCAGGCTCAGTACCTGTGGCGCACGGGCTTAGTTGCTCCGCAGCATGCGGGATCCTCCCAGACCAGGGCTCGAACCTATGTACCCTGCATTGGCAGGTGGATTCTCCACCACTGCACCACCAGGGAAGCCCTTAACCATTTTTAAGTGTGCAGTTCAGTGGTGTTAAATACCTTCATGATGTTGTGCAACCGTCACCACCATCCACCTCCAGAACTCTCTCATCTTGTAAAACTGAAACCCTGCACCCATAAGGCAATAACTCCCCATGTCCCTCTCCCTCGGTACCTGGCAACCACCATTCTCCTTCCTGTCTCTATGAGTCTGACTACTCGAGGTGCCTCAGGTAACTGGGATCACACAGTATTTGTCTTTTTGTGACTGGCTTCTTTCACTGAGCGTAATGTCCTCAAGGTTTATCCACATTACAGCATATGTCAGAATGTCCTTCCTTTGTAACGCCAAATAATACTCCATTACATGGATTAACCACATTTTGCTTAACCATTCGTCCATCAAAGGATGGGTTGCTTCCATGGTTTAGCTATAGTGAATAATGCTGCTGTGAATATGGTGTACAAATATCTCTTCCAGACCCCGGGTCTCTCTTTTTACTTACCATTCTGCCTCACTGATTGTCTTCCAAATACTTACTATCATTCCTTTCTAATACATTTGAAAATGTGTAGTTCATCCATTCAACCAGTAATCTCACAAGATCATGGAGTAGTAAAAGCTAGCACGCACAAGATAAACCAGCCACAATACCATGTATGATATGGTTCCGTTTATAGGAAACCTCCAGAATAGGCAAATCCATAGAGACAGAAAGCAGGTTAATGGTTATGTGGGGAGGGATGGCTAGAGGGTGCTTTTTGCGGGGTGATGAAAATATTCTAAAAATGATCGGGGTGAGGATTACACAACTCTCTGAATATACTTTTAAAAAAATTGATGAGATCACTTTAATTGGGAGGATTTTATGGTATGTGAATTATATGTCAATAAAGCTGTTAAAAAAGTGTCAGTCTCTCTCAGTTCGTTTCCTCACCTGTAAACTAGTGACTGTGAGGGGAGGAAACAGGCTGAGAGGAAAGCTTGGCACTTTCCTTCCGCCTTTCTGGAGGTCTTACAGGATTTTGACTCATCAGGAAACCTCGCAGCCACGGGCCAGCACCCCTGGCCAGGTTTCTCTCGGTGGCCGTCATTAACACATCTGGGCAGGGGCAGAGCCCCTCAGGCGCTCCGAAGCCCCCAAGCCTCCCTGAAGCTCTCTGTCAAGGGTAAAGGTCTGTTTTGATGTGGCTGCTGCCCTGGGGTGTCCAGAGGCCCCACTGCCCTTATCAGGACCCCCAAGTCCACACCCCACACACACACCCCAGCGCTTGCCCAGACAGAAAGCAGGCAGCTGACAGAGAGGGGCTGGGGACTGGGGGCAATTTCAACTAGTCGGACACATTAATGCACTGGGGCGGCCCTGTGGACAGGTCCCTCTGGCCTGGAGAGAGGCCAGGGAGCAGGCCTGGAGGCCCAGGAAGAGAGGATGCTGAGAAAGCAGCCCGGGCTGCTGGCTTCTGTGACGTGTCCACCACCTACAGGAGCCGAGCAGCAGCTTGGAGGACTTGGAGTGGGCGCTGTGCAGGGAAACAGAGGCCAGGGAGGCTGTGGGGTCCTGGTCGGTGGGCTGTGTGCTTGGGGAGCTGGGAACAAAGGGGATCATGGCAACTGCCTTCTTTCTGTTGGAGAGAGGCCTGGATGGATGAGGCACCGTTGTCACAATGCCGTGTCCTGAGCAAGAGGCCCAGGGGCTGGAGAGAGAAGGAGGGGCGGCAGGCAGGTCATCTGCAGCAGGGGAGACCCTGCCCTCCCAGGCAGCAGGGGACACACAAGAGAGATAGGACATTGCCCTCCCCCGGAGCGCGACAGCTATTAAATTGGGTTAATAGTACCCCGGAGCGCGACAGCTATTAAATTGGGTTAATAGTACACGCTTCCCAGAGTTGCTATAAGGATTAAACTAGTTTATGTGTGTGAAGTTCTTAGAACAGTGCTTGGCATTGTAAGTGCCCAGTTAACATTAGCTATTAGCATGATTGATATTATACAGTTCTGGACATATCGCAATGGATGCATGGCGTGCCGTGACGCTGTCTAGGGGGTGTGTGTGTGTGCGCGTTGTATTTGTCTTGCGCCTGTGCGTAGTGCAGAGTGGAGGTGGCATAGCTGTGGCGTGCCTGGCTTTGGTGGGTGTGTAGTATGGAGTGTGTGCAGATTGTGTGTTGCCTGTGCGGTGGTTTGTGTGTTGTGTGAGTTGTGTGGCATGTGGGTGGTGTAGGGAGCACGCTCTGCCCTTGAATTAGTTCAGGTTTCAGGAAAACCAGCCTCCAGGGCCCCCTCTGTTCAGGGTACAGGTCAGACCCAGGATGTGGATGAGTCCTGAGCTGTCCACCTTTTTCTGCACGAGCCCTTTGTCAGCCAAAATGGCCAACTCAGTGGGCCAACCCGGGGGGACCCAAGGACTTCTGATGACCATGTCCCAGGGGAATTGCCCCGCCCTGGGGAAAGGGTCGGGGAAAGGAGGGGAGGGAGCTGAGGAGCTCTGGCTGCGCACAGCCCACCTGGCAGAGCTGCCCCTGCAGGCCCCCTTCCTCCTACCAGCCCTTTGGGCCTCCTGATCTAAGTCAGGCCACTCCCAGGCCTTCAGGACTGCAGCAGGGCCCAGAGACCCAACGGAAAATATGACCAGCTCCACTGGAGGGTTAACAAACAGGGAGAGAGACTGACCGTGATGGCTGGAAAGAGCTGAGCCGCCCTGAGGGGAGGGGTGAGCTGAGCTGAGTTATGCAGGGCGGGGGGCGCTCTCCGACCTCTGGGTCATTTGGGGGTGAGCTAGACCTGGAGCCAAGGTTGGGCTGGAGGTCAGAGACCTGCTGGAGAAGGGCTGTTGTCAGGCCTCTCGCCTCCTCCCAACCTCCCTGGGCAAACCCAAACCACGTGAAACTGGGCAGAGGGAAGACGCCACCAGCATCTCAGCTAGTTCAGGCCTGCAGCTCCTGCCCTCCTCTGCCTCGTGGCTTCCTGCACCCTCCTGCACCTTCTCCATGGCAGCCAGACCCAACCCCCCTGTGAACACTCTGTGCTCTGGCCTCGGGCCCTTGTACTGCGTCCCTCCCCTCCTCCTACCCCCACCACTATCTCCTGCTCATCCTTCAGGTCTCAGCTGAAAAACTGCCTGAGTTGGAACTTTTCCAAGACCCCTCTCACCCCCAGCTGGGGGAGATGCCCCTCCTGTGCTCCCACGGACCCCTGTCTTCTCCCCTCTCCTAGCACATATAACCACGTGTTGTAATTGCCCGTGTACCCGTGGGCTCCTTGAGAAAAGGAACCTTTCTTATTGATTTCTTTATCTCCAATGCCTGGCAGAGTGCCTGGGACTTGGAGCCCTCAGTAAATGTTGGCTCAGTGAATGGATGGGTTTTGGGTGGACGGATGGATGGCTGAATAGGTAAAAAGTCCCAAGAGGTTGCAATGTGGAAAATACACTTTCAACTCACGCTGATGGCCTCCCTTCTGGTGCTTATATAATTCCCGAGGTTACATTACGAAAGTATGACACTGAATTTCTCTTCCCCACGTGCACCAGAGAAAGCAAGAGTCAAAAAGGCAGAGGGAAGGACTGGCACTCTGAAGCTAGGCAATTTGCAAGTCACAACTCAATGCCTTGAGCTTCAGGCAGGAGCAGCCAGAGCAGGAAAGGGAGCCGGGGCAACGCAGCCTAAACTAGCCAGTCCACCGTGATGGGTGGGAGATTCCAGAAAGGAGCCGCCCACCCTGCCCACCACCATCCATAGACCTGGGACCTAAGACCAGGACCCTCCAAAGTCAGCAGGACTAACGTCTAACAACTCAGAACTTCAGAGATGGTAGGTCGGTGATGCAGGAAAGAAAGGAGGCCAGGCATCCCGTGCATCTAATCGGAGTTCAGAGTGGCTCTCAGGCAGAGGGACACATCTGAAACTTTCTCCGTGACGTTGGAGGATCAAGTCTAATCAAGCATGCTATGACCTGCCTGTCATATGCAAAGAGTGTCCATCTGTGCTGTCCAGGAGAGAAGGAGGGACACTGCCTGACAGCACGAGCATCCTGGTTCCTTAGGAGAGAGGTGGGCCCTGCTGTGGGCAGGAAGCGAGCCCCAGGTTCATCCTTGTCCACAATCAGACACCTCCCAGGGCATGACTCTGCCAGTTCTACACTCAGCTGAAACTTCCGGGGAATACTCAGTCCAGGTGTCCTAGATGGTGGGTGGGCAGGAGTCAGGAGTCATTGGAAGGCCTTTTATTCACTATAAATTGATCACTTGGTGCATCAGGTAGAAATAACATTCAGCCACAAGTATCAGATCACCATGAACTAGTGGCTCAAAGACACAAAGACTTAAACTCTCATGCACGAAAGTTCAGATGTAAGCAGTACAAGACTGGTAGGGTCTTTCCCTGAAGTTGTCAGGGACCCAGGATCTTTCTCTGTCTCTTCAAGGCCACCTTGAAGTTCAAGATGGCTGCTGGTGCTCCATCCACCACCACTACATTCTAGGCAGCAGGAAGGAGGAAGGGAGAAAAGAGACCAAAGGGACAGCCCTGTCTTTTAAAGAGACTTCCTAGAAGTCCAATATATATCACTTATGCTTACTTTTCATTGGCCAGAACTTAGTCATATGAACACATTTATCTCTGGAGACTTTGGTTGGTATAAGTTCCCTTGAGAGCCTTAGGTGAACTAAGAAAATGAACCTGTAGATCTGAGAGCAGATCTGAGGCCCCAGGAGTCCCGGCCTTAGCCAGCAGTGGGCCTCCATCTTTGCCACAATCACCCAGTTAATGAGTGAAAGAGTCAAGATTTAAAGCCAGCACTGCCTGTCTTTGCAACTCACGCTCTTAGTCATTAAGCCACACTCTTTCCTTGAGTTCCAATGCTGCTTCACCCCCTTACTAGCTACGTGACCCTCGGCACGTTCTCGGAGCCTCCATTCCTATACCTATAAAATAGGAATAAGAAAAGCACCCACCTCAAATGGCTGACTTATGGAGCAAGATAGCTAGTGTATGTATATAAAATATCAAGATCATGTATTATAGCAGATCAAGAAGTCAAGGATCTGAATCTGTTTATAGCTGCAACATGCAGGATCTAGTTCCCTGACCAGGGATCGAACCCAGGCCCCCTGCATTGGGAGCATGGAGCCTTACCCACTGGACCGCCAGGGAAGTCCCTGAATCTGTTTAATGCTTGACTTGAATTCACAAGAAAGGTGCTCGACCCTTTCTGGTGGAATAGTCCATTCTGCAGCAAGTGGGGAGAGGGAGCCAGGAGCCTCTGGAAAAGTCCATTCTGTATACAGGGAGGGGAGGTGTTGTCCGAAGTTCTCATCTCCAAGATATCCATGGAGGGTCTGGTGCTTCTCTTCTCCAAGATACTCATAGAGGGTCTGATGGAGCCCCCTCCCCACCCTCTGTCTTTAACCAAAGCCCTCGACCCAGCTGGTCCAGAGAGGGACAGACTGTAGAAGAAGGTTGCCCATTGCCATGGAAACCAAGGCCAGAGACCAGCACTCTGCAGCTCCCAGGCACATGGAGGATGTGATGCTTCTGGATTCCAAGTCCCGAGACACCCCTCCCACCCAGTGCACAGGCACGCACACACACACACACACACACACACACGCGTGCACTCGTGCACGCATATACACATTCCCAGCAACCGGCTGGCTGACCCAGTGGACCAGCAGCCATTCAACTGGCCCATCCCAGGAGACCAAGTTTCTCTAGCTGATGGAAGAGCAGATGTCTGGTCAGAAAAGCCAGTCCCTGTGGTCAAGGACAGCAAAGGGCAAGGCTCATAAAAAGGGGCTGAGACAGGCCACTGAGGCCAATCGTTGCCCGTCACATTCGTGAAGCCATCCACCCGGGCCAGTGCATGGACATAGCTCACGTGGCTCTGCATATAAGCCATGTGCCAGCAGAAGCTCTGGCCCTTCAAGAGGGAAATGAATTTTGCAACTCCAGCATCTGATCCAGGCAAGGATCGTCAGTGGATGCAGCAGTATATTCACACAGTCCCCCAATAAATCCACAGATTACTTATTCATCGCTAAGGGGGAAAGATACCTTTCCAATGGAGAAATCTGGCAGACAGCACTTTAACCAAGTGATCAAACGTTGGGTCACTGAAAATAGGACAAAGTGATATTAAGTGCCTTTTCGGGGCAGTGCAATAAAAAGTACATCTCCTATGTGGTATTCTCACCAAAAAATGTTTGAACTGAATCAAATCAGAAGGAAAAAAAACAGACGTATTCAGACTGTGGGGCATTTTTACAAGACATCCGATAAAGACTGTTCAAAAATGTCAATTGCAAGAAAGACCAAAAGACTAGATTAAAGGAGATGAAAGAGACATGACAATTAAATGCAACGCATGATCTTTTGTGGATCCTGAATGAGGGGGAAACAGTTATAACTGACATTTTTAGAACAGTTGGGGAATCTGAATATGAACAGCATACGAGATAACATTATTGAGTCGGTGTTAAAGTCCTTGGGTGTGATAACTGTATCATTACGGTTATGCAGGAGGAGGTCTTTGTTCAAAGATACGTGCTGATGTATTTAGAGATGAAGAGTTGTAATGGCTGTAATTTACTCTCAAGTGATCAGAGGGAAAAAGAGAAAGTAAAGGCAGCCAATGTCAAGAGTTGGTGAATCCATGTGAAGGATATACAGACGTTCGAGGGACTGCTCTTTCAAGTTTTCTGTAGGTTTGAAAATTTCAAAATCTAAAAATAAACACGTAAGAGGAAAAGACTTTTAAAAAGGAGTCAAATGATTCCATATCCTTCCCGATTTTTCTGGGCATTTCTGTAACAGGGGATGGGGACCTCTTCTGTTTTGTTCTGGTCAACTTGGCTTGGAAGCTTCATCTTCACCCAAATTAGTTCAGTTTGTAGCCCATCTTTCCATCCCATGTGGCTTTTCCTGTTTTGCACTTGGTCCCCTTCCTGGATTTCAACAGGGGAAAGTGAAACCCTCCCATGGCACTTTATGGTGAGTAACAACTTTGTTGAGGGTTTGGGGGGCAGAGCAATTAGACATGGCAGGAAATTTAGTATTTGGCATCCTCTTCTTAAAAACCTATCTAGGGAATTCCCTGGCAGTCAGTGGTTAGGACTTGGAGCTTTCACCGCCATGGCCCAGGTTCAATCCCTGGTTGGGGAACTAAGATCCCACAAGCCACATGGCATGGCCCACCCTCCCCCCCCCCCAAAAAAAACCTATTTAACTCTCATACACACTCACTTGCAGCCCTCGACCATGCAGCTTGACTATCTACTTGATTCCCTCCCCATTTCCTCTCGTCTCTTCTCTTCTGTCTCTTTCTTCTGTCCTGTGATTTCACTATCTCTTTGAAGTCTCCTTCTGGCCCAAACAAGGTAAACAAAGAAGTCTACTCCATAACTTTGGTACCAGAATTCCTCTTGGTGAAGCCAAGTTTAGTCTTCCAAACTCTAAGGAAGGGTCAAGTCCCCCACTCCAATGTTAGTAATAACAATAGCTACCACTCAGTACAGACCATGATGTGAGCTGGACCCTGAACCAGGCACTTTGCATGCATCACCTCTAACCTTCCCAATAGCCCCATGAGGGGGGCGCTAAGGAATGTAAGATTCAGGAAGATTGATGAACCAGCTACCAAGTGGAGATGCTGTCCAATCTGGGCCTTTCATGATGCTCTCCAACTCAAAGCGTGTTTCATAAGCAGAGGCTGCGTGACTTGCCGAAGGTCGCACACCTGCTCAGGTAAACAGAGTGGGGCCTGGGACTCAGGATGCTTATTCCCAGGCCTAGGTTCTCATCTACTGGCCCAAACTAGGCAGCATCCCTCCTGCAGAAGGAGGAAGTCCCGCCCTTGCAGATGATAGCTGGAGAGAAGGTCATGTGGAAGAGAAATCAAAGCAGACCCAAGTCTGGGGAGTCAGGAGTGGGGACTGGCAGATGGCCACCCATTCACTCCAGTGATCTCAGGGTGCGGAGAGGGAGACTGTAGGCTGGGCTGGGCTGGCCAAGCCTTAGGCTGCAGGAAGTGTTTTAGGAACAAGGACTTGGGTAGAACCAGCAGATGAAGTTGGGAAAGGAACTAACAGGGATAGCTGTGGGTGGGCAGAGGTTGGAGAAAGAAGGTCCACAATGATGTCAGCACAGTGACCCCACCCTAGGACATGGATGCAGGTCATCAGGAAGGAACTGGGTGCTGCCCCACAAAGTGGGAATGGCTGCTCTCCCCCGCCTCCCCATCATCTCCTGACTCTCCAGCCATCCCCAGAGATTCAGCCACCTCTGCTCCCTCCTGGTTCCAGGCAAGCCAGGAGACCCAGGGGAAATAACCTTGAAAAGAGACTGGAAATGTAATCAAAAATAGCAGCAATGAACTGTGCACTGGAAACCAGGGGGCAATTGATTTGCCGGCAACTGGTGAATAGCAGCAGAGGTTCTGAGGCCTGCGAACGGATGGAGAGCAGGAGAGGGCAGAGGCGAGGCGAGGGAGAGGAGAGGGGCTGGGTGAGGCCAGCTTAGCCCCGCAGCTGCCATAGGGGACGAGGCGGGTAGACCCAGAGACAGGGCAGCAGGGGAGGCAGAGGGAGGCAGGGGGACCAAGACCTCACCTGGAGCTCTGTTTAGTGTTCCTTTCACCAGCCCCACAAACTAGACTTTGGGCAGGGCCAGTACATGCCCAGAAGATGATGTGAGATGGATGCATCAGTAAAGGGAGCACAGAAAGGCCACAACTTCCTGTGTGAGGTCCCCAAACAGCAGGACTCCCTCATTACCGCCATCCCTTCTGTTGGTGGCAGCAGACTTGAGTTTGACACCCAATTTTGCTGCTTAACGTGTGAACATGACCCATCACTTAACCTCTCTGAGCTTCAGTTTCCCCTTGTTTAAGGTAGAGATGATGATAGTTCCATCTTCATAGGGTTCCCATGAGCCTTCATCAAGAGCATGGTGCCTGGAAACCATCCCATCCATAAACCCACAACTATCATTTTATCATTCAAATATAGGGACTTCCCTGGTGACGCAATGGATAAGACTCCAAGCTCCCAATGCAGGGGGCCCAGGTTCGATCCCTGGTCAGGGAGCTAGATCCCACATGCACACCACAACTAAGAGTTCATATGCCACAACTAAGGAGCACACGTGCTGCAACTAAAGAGCCTGCCTGCTGCAACTAAGACCTGACACAACCAAATAAATAAATATTTAAAAAACCCCAAAAAAACCAACCCCCCCAAAAAATATATATATATAATATATATTATATATTATGTATATATATATTAAATGCACAAGAAGCATCTTCTGTAAGTTAGTTCTAGGTGATTCTTTTTATAAACAAAATGAGCTTCCCTGAGTACCTGCTTTGTGAGCCTGAGTGCTCATATTTGGGGTGTAAGTTTATGTGCTACCTAGTCATCCCTAACTTTCCCACCTGCCCATTTATGCTGTATTTTTCATCTTTGGCTCTTATACCTCCTCCCCTTCATGCCACAGAATTTCTGATCATTTCTGAATCCACAGAGGGAATGCAGGCAGTGGGAAACCCCAGAGCTGCCTGTTGACCTCTCGGGGCCTGGTATGGAAAGGGGGCAGCATCATGGCTTAGCTCAGCCCTGTGTGGCTTCCCTGATGCTAAACCAATGGGTCGGGAACAAAAACAACCCCGGGCTTCATCATTGCAGTGGCTTAGGTCGGCTTCCCCAGGAAGCAAACTCTGAGGCAGAGATTTGCATGCAGGAGCTTTGTTGGAGAGAACCCTCCTTAACGGTGACTTTGAGAGGGTGAGGGAAGCAGGATTTGTCAGAGGGAGACCTTGAAGTGTGATGCAGCTGCAACAGAGGCCTCAGCTGAGCCCACAGGGAGATCTGGAGCTAGGCTGGCCTTTAGAAGCTGTCCCAAATCAAAGCAAGGGGGTCAAAATTTGCACCCCTGAATTGACCTGTCATGGAATCAGGCTGCCCTTGGAGAGGGCGCATAATTTGGGTAAGACAACTCCCTTTGGCAGAGGGCAATTCTGAGGAAGGGACCATCGACAGCCAACTTTCCCAGCAGCTGGGGGATGAGTGCCTTGGTCCTCAAAGGGAGATCTGTGTGGGTCACTACAGCATCCACTACAGTCCGCTCCTTGTTCTGCTGGGACCCACTCACTCCATGTCGTAAGTCTGCCCATCTAGAGACAGTTCTTCTAGGACTCCCCATCAAAACTTAAAGGAAGGGGAGACCTTCAAGTTGGCAGAGATCAAGTAAGATGTGGAGATCACCTTCCTCCCCACAAATACATCAGAAATACATTTACATGTGGAACAACTCCTACAGAACACCTACTGAACGCTGGCAGAAGACCTCAGACTTCCCAAAAGATGCCCTCAGGAGACCTACACGCAGAGGCAGGGCCAAATCCAAAGCTGAACGCCAGGAGCCGTGCAAACAAAGAAGAGAAAGGGAAATTTCTCCCAGCAGCCTCAGGAGCAGCGGATTAAATCTCCACAATCAACTTGATGTACCCTGCATCTCTGGAATACCTGAAGAGACAACGAATCATCCCAAAATTGAGGTGGACTTTGGGAGCAACTGTAGACTTGGGGTTTGCTTTCTGCATCTAATTTGTTTCTGGTTTTATGTTTATCTTAGGTTAGTAATTAGAGTTTACTATCATTGGTAGATTTGTTTATTGATTTGGTTGCTCTCTTCCTTTTTTTAAAAATATATATATATAGATATAGATTTTTTTTCCTTTTTCTCTTTTTGTGAGTGTGTATGTGTATGCTTCTTTGTGTGATTTTGTCTGTATAGCTTTGCTTTTACCATTTGTCCTTGGGTTCTGTCTGTCTGGGTTTTTTGTTTTGTTTTGGTTTTGGGGTTGTTTTTTTTTTTTAAAGAAATTCACGTTCTTTTATTTATTTATTTATTTATTTATTTATGACTGTGTTGAGTCTTCGTTTCTGTGCGAGGGCTTTCTCTAGTTGCGGCAAGTGGGGACCACTCTTCATCGCGCTGCGCGGGCCTCTCACCATCGCGGCCTCTCTTGTTGCGGAGCACAGGCTCCAGATGCGCAGGCTCAGTAATTGTGGCTCACGGGCCCAGTTGCTCCGTGGCATGTGGGATCTTCCCAGACCAGGGCTCGAACCCGTGTCCCCTGCATTGGCAGGCAGATTCTCAACCACTGCGCCACCAGGGAAGCCCTGGGGTTTTTTTAGTACAGTTTTTAGTGCTTGTTATCATTGGTGGATTTGTTTTTTGGTTTTGTTGCTCTCTTCTTTCTTTCTTTTTTTCTTTTTTATTACTTTTTAATTTTTTTATGCTTAAAAATGTTTTTAGTTTTTATTTTAATAACTTTATTTTATTTTATTTTTCTTTCTTTCTTTCTTTTTATCTCCCTTTTCTTCTGAGCTGTGTGGCTGACAGGGTCTTTGCGCTCCAGCCGGGTGTCAAGGCTGTGCCTCTGAGGTGGGAGAGCCGAGTTCAGGACATTGGTCCACCAGAGACCTCCCACCTCCACGTAATATCAAACAGCAAAAGCTCTCCCAAAGATCTCCATCTCAACGCTAAGACCCAGCTCCACTCAACGACCAGCAAGCTACAGTGCTGGACACCCTATGCCAAACAACTAGCAAGACAGAAACACAACCCCACCCATTAGCAGAGAGGCTGCCTAAAATCATAATAAGGTCACAGACACCCCAAAACACACCATTGGATGTGGCCCTGCCCACCAGAAAGACAAGACCCAGCCTCATCCACCAGAACACAGGCACCAGTCCCCTCCACCAGGAAGCCTACACAACCCACTGAACCAACCTTAGCCACTGGGGACAGACACCAAAAGCAACAGGAACCACGATCCTGCAGCCTGCGAAAAGGAGACCCCAAACACAGTAAGTTAAGCAACATGAGAAGACAGAGGAACACACAGCAGATGAAGGAGCAAGGTAAAAACCCACCAGACCAAACAAATGAAGAGGAAGTAGGCAGTTTACCTGAAAAAGAATTCAGAGTAATGATAGTAAAGATGATCCAATATATTGGAAATAGAATGGAGAAAATACAAGAAACGTTTAACAAGGACCTAGAAGAACTAAAGAGCAAACAAACAATGATGAACAATATGAAATTAAAGTGAAATTAAAAATTCTCTAGAAAGAATCAATAGCAGAATAATTGAGGCAGAAGAATGGATAAGTGACTTGGAAGATGAAATAGTGGAAATAACAACTGCAGAGCAGAATAAAGAAAAAAGAATGAAAAGAATTGAGGACAGTCTCAGAGACCTCTGGGACAACATTAAATGCACCAACATTTGAATTATAGGGGTCCCAGAAGAAGAAGAGAAAAAGAAACGGACTGAGAAAATATTTGAAGAGATTATAGTTGAAAACTTCCCTAATATGGGAAAGGAAATAGTCAGTCAAGTCCATGAAGTGCAGAGAGTCCCATACAGGATAAATCCAAGGAGAAACACACCAAGACACATATTAATCAAACTATCAAAAGTTAAATACAAAGAAAAAATATTAAAAGCAGCAAGGGAGAAACAACAAATAACACACAAGGGAATCCCCATAAGGTTAACAGCTGATCTTTCAGCAGAAACTCTGCAAGCCAGATGGGAGTGGCAGAATATATTTAAAGTGATGAAAGGGAAAAACCTACAACCAAGATTACTTTACCCAGCAAGGATCTCATTCAGATTCGACGGAGAAATTAAAATCTTTACAAACAAGCAAAAGCTAAGAGAATTCAGCACCACCAGACCAGCTTTACAACAAATGCTAAAGGAACTTCTCTAGGCAGGAAACACAAGAGAAGGAAAAGACCTACAATAACAAACCCAAAACATTTAAGAAAATGGTAATAGGAACATACATATCGATAACTACCTCACATGTAAATGGATTAAATTCTCCAACCAAAAGACATAGACTGGCTGAATGGCTACAAAAACAAGACCCGTATATATGCTGTCTACAAGAGACCCACTTCAGACCTAGGGACACCTACAGACTGAAAGTGAGGGGATGGAAAAAGATATTCCATGCAAATGGAAATCAGAAGAAAGCTGGAGTAGCAATTCTCATATCAGACAAAATAGACTTTAAAATAAAGACTATTACAAGAGACAAAGAAGGACACTACATAATGATCAAGGGATCAATCCAAGAAGAAGATATAACAATTGTAAATATTTATGCACCCAACATAGGAGCACCTCAATACATAAGGCAAATGCTAACAGCCATAAAAGGGGAAATCGACAGTAACACAATCATAGTATGGGACTTTAACACTCCACTTTCACCAATGGAAAGATCACTCAAAATGTAAATAAATAAGGAAACACAAGCTTTAAATGATACATTAAACAAGATGGACTTAATTGATATTTATAGGACATTCCATCCAAAAACAACAGAATACAGTTTCTTCTCAAGTGCTCATGGAACATTCTCCAGGATAGATCATATACTGGGTCACAAATCAAGCCTTGGTAAATTTAAGGAAATTGAAAATGTATCAAGTATCTTTTCTGACCACAACGCTATGAGACTAGATATCAGTTACAGGAAAAAAAATCTGTAAAAATTAAAAACACATGGAGGGGCTTCCTTGGTGGCGCAGTGGTTGAGAATCTGCCTGCTAATGCAGGGGACACGGGTTCGAGCCCTGGTCTGGGAAGATCCCACATGCCACGGAGCAACTAGGCCTGTGAGCCACAGCTACTGAGCCTGCGCGTCTGGAGCCTGTGCTCCACAACAACAGAGGCCGCGATAGTGAGAGGCCTGCGCACCGCGATGAAGAGCGGCCCCCACTTGCCACAGCTAGAGAAAGCCCTTGCACAGAAACGAAGACCCAACACAGCCAAAAAAAAAAATTTTTTTTAATTAATTAATTAATTAATTAATTTTTTAAAAAAACACATGGAAGCTAAACAATACACTACTAAATAACAAAGAGATCACTGAAGAAATCAAAGAGGAAATCAAAAAATACCTAGAAACAAATGACAATGAAAACACGGTGACCCAAAACCTATGGGATGCAGCAAAAGCAGTTCTAAGAGGGAAGTTTATAGCAATACAATCCTACCTCAAGAAACAAGAAACATCTCAAATAAACAACCAAACCTTACACCTAAAGCAATTAGAGAAAGAAGAACAAAAAAAACCCCAAAGTTAGCAGAAGGAAAGAAATCATAAAGATCAGATCAGAACTAAATGAAAAAGAAATGAAGGAAACAATAGCAAAGATCAATAAAACTAAAAGCTGGTTCTTTGAGAAGATAAACAAAATTGATAAACCATTAGCCAGACTCATAAAGAAAAAAAGGGAGAAGACTCAAATCAATAGACTTAGAAATGAAAAAGGAGAAGTGACAACTGACACAAGCTACAAGCAACTATATGCCAATAAAATGGATAACCTGGAAGAAATGGACAGATTCTTAGAAAAGCACAACCTTCCGAGACTGAACCAGGAAGAAATAGAAAATATAAACAGACCAATCACAAGCACTGAAATTGAGACTGTGATTAAAAATCTTCCAACAAACAAAAGCCCAGGACCAGACGGCTTCACAGGCGAATTGTATCAAACATTTAAAGAAGAGCTAACACCTATCCTTCTCAAACTCTTCCAAAATATAGCAGAGGGAGAAACACTCCCAAACTCATTCTATGAGGCCACCATCACCCTGATACCAAAACCAGACAAAGATGTCACAAAGAAAGAAAACTACAGGCCAATATCACTGATGAACATAGATGCAAAAATCCTCAACTAAATACTAGCAAACAGAATCCAATAGCACATTAAAAGGATCATACACCATGATCAATTGGGGTTTATCCCAAGAATGCAAGGGTTCTTCATTATGTGCAAATCAATCAATGTGATAAACCATATTAACAAACCGCAGAAGGAAAACCATATGATCATCTCAATAGATGCAGAAAAAGCTTTAGACAAAATTCAACACCCATTAATGATAAAAACCCTCCAGAACGTAAGCATAGAGAGAACTTACCTCAACATAATAAAGGCCATATATGACAAACCCACAGCCAACATCGTTCTCAATGGTGAAAAACTGAGACCATTTCCACTAAGATCAGGAGCAAGACAAGGTTGTCCACTCTCACCACTATTATTCAACATAGTTTTGGAAGTCCTAGCCACGGCAGTCAGAGAAGAAAAAGAAATAAAAGGAATACAAAGTGGAAAAGAAGAAGTAAAACTGTCACTGTTTGCAGATGACATGATACTATACATAGAGAATCCTAAAGATGCCACCAGAAAACTACTAGAGCTAATGAATGAATTTGGTAAAGTTGCAGGATACAAAATTAATGCACAGAAATCTCCTGTGTTCCTATACACTAATGATAAAAAATCTGAAAGAGAAATTAAGGAAACACTCCCATTTACCATTACAACAAAAACAATAAAATACCTAGGAATAAACCTACCTAGGGAGAGAAAAGACCTGTATGCAGAAAACTATAAGACACTGATGAAAGAAATTAAAGATGATACAGACAGATGGAGAGAACATCTGTCTCTCATGTTCTTGGATTGGAAGAATCAACATTGTGAAAATGACTATACCACCCAAAGCAATCTACAGAGTCAATGCAATCCCTATCAAACTACCACTGGCATTTTTCACAGAACTAGAACAAAAAATTTCACAATTTGTATGGAAACACAAAAGACCCCGAATAGCCAGAGCAATCTTGAGAACGAAAAATGGAGCTGGAGGAATGAGGCTCCTGGACTTCAGACTATACTACAAAGCTACAGTAATCAAGACAGTATGGTACTGGCACAAAAACAGAAATATAGATCAATGGAACAGGATACAAAGCCCAGAGATAAACCCATGCACCTATGGTCACCTTATTTTTGATAAAGGAGGCAAAAATATACAATGGAGAAAAGACAGCCTCTTCAATAAGCGGTGCTGGGAAAACTGGACAGCTACATGTAAAAGAATGAAATTAGAACTCTCCCTAACACCATACACAAAAATAAACTCAAAATGGATTAAAGACTTAAATGTAAGACCAGACACTATAAAACTCTTAGAGGAAAACAGAGGCAGAACACTCTATGACATAAATCACAGCAAGATCCTTTTTGACCCACCTCCTAGAGGAATGGAAATAAAAACACAAATAAACAAATGGGACCTAATGAAACGTAAAAGCTTTTGCACAGCAAAGGAAACCATAAACAAGACGAAAAGACAACCCTCAGAATGGGAGAAAATATTTTCAAGTGAAGCAACTGACAAAGGATTAATCTCCAAAATTTACAAGCAGCTCATGCAGCTCAATATCAAAAAAACCCCAAACAACCCAATCCAAAAATTGGCAGAAAACCTAAATAGACATTTCTCCAAAGAAGATATACAGATTGCCAACAAACACATGAAAAGAATGCTCAACATCCTTAATCATTAGAGAAATGCAAATCAAAACTACAATGAGGTATCACCTCACACCAGTCGGTCATCATCAAAAATCTACAAACAATAAATGCTGGAGAAGGTGTGAAGAAAAGGGAACCCTCGGGGCTTCCCTGGTGGCTCAGTGGTTAAGAATCCGCCTGCCAATGCAGGGCACATGGGTTTGAGCCCTGGTCTGGGAAGATCCAACATGCCACGGAGCAGCTAAGCCCGTGCACCACAACTACTGAGCCTGTGCTCTAGAGCCCGCGAGCCACAACTACTGAGCCCGAGTGCCACAACTACTGAAGCCCGCACGCCTAGCGCCTGTGCTCTGCAACAAGAAAAGCCACCACAATGAGAAGCCCATGCACCACAACAGAGAGTAGCCCCTGCTTGCCACAAGTAGAGAAAAGCCCACGCGCAGCAATGAAGACCCAATGCAGCCAAAAATAAAATAAATTTAAAAAAAAAAAAAAGTAAAGGGAACCCTCTTGCACTGTTGGTGGGAATGTAAATTGATACAGCCACTATGGAGAACAGTATGGAGGTTCCTTAAAAAACTAAAAATAGAACTACCATATGACCCAGCACTCCCACTACTAGGCATACACCCTGAGAAAACCATAATTCAAAAAGAGTCATGTACCACAATGTTCATTGCAGCTCTATTTACAATAGCCAGGACATGGAAGCAACCTAAGTGTCCATCGACAGATGAATGGATAAAGAAGATGTGGCACATATATACAATGGAATATTACTCAGCCATAAAAAGAAATGAAATTCAGTTATTTGTAGTGAGGTGGATGGACCTAGAGTCTCTCATACAGAGTGAAGTAAGTTAGAAAGAGAAAAACAAATACCGTACACTAACACATATATATGGAATCTTAAAAAAAAAAAAAAAAAAAGGTTCTGAAGAACCTAGGGCGGGACATGAATAAAGACACAGATGTGGAGAATGGACTTGAGGACACAGGGAGAGGGAAGGGTAAGATCAGACGAAGTGAGAGAGTGGCATGGACATATATACACTACCAAATGTAAAATAGATAGCTAGCGGGAAGCATCCACACAGCACAGGGAGATCAGCTCGGTGCTTTGTGACCACCTAGAGGGGTGGGATAGGGAGAGTGGGAGGGAGGAGATATAGGGATATATGTATATGTATAGCTGATTCACTTTGTTATAAAGCAGAAACTAACACACCATTGTAAAGCAATTATAGTCCAATAAAGATGTGTAAAAAATAAAAAGCACCTAAATTTGAAAAAAAAAAAAAACAACTTAAAGGAAGACAGTGGGTTGAACTACAGCTTCTCTGGCACTGCAGCTGGTCCTGATGCTGCAACTGGGACCCATCTTCTTCCTCCTCCGCTGCCCATTTTAGATCCCCCTCAGCCAGAGCTAGCTCCTCTGCTGGTCTAGAGAGTTCACCTAGTGGATGACCCCAGTTCATCTCTAACCAGTCTGGGACCCTGATCCCCGTGCCATTCTCAGTTCACGATTGCTGCACTTGTCCGTTTACTGTCAAAAATGGACAAGAAAGTACCAAGAGACAACCTAATGGATCACTTGGGTACCAA
The DNA here is from genome assembly GCF_028021215.1 of Eschrichtius robustus. Taxonomy (NCBI): domain Eukaryota; kingdom Metazoa; phylum Chordata; class Mammalia; order Artiodactyla; family Eschrichtiidae; genus Eschrichtius; species Eschrichtius robustus. The sequence goes on along the minus strand of NC_090826.1, from coordinate 8,965,416 downwards.
AATTGACCCTCTCCCTGCCCTCTTGTGCAATCCCACCTTCCGCCAGTTGATCGGGGTCAATTACTCCTGCCAGTTTGGTGGCTCTTTTCCTTGCCTACTGGCCTTTTGGTACAAGGAATCTGAAATGACCAGGTGGCAGATGTAGGCTAAAGTTTAACGGAACTCTTCTTCTGTATCTGGGTGAACATGTTCCCCATTAGGGAACCAGAACAGACCTTTAGACCCACAGAGCTTAACGCTGCAGAGACGGGACGCATAAGTTTCCCGAGAGTGACAATAAGTGAAGCCACACCTGCTTTCACCCCTTAGACTCCAGACTCGTGTATTCTACCTACTGGGGACATGGCACCAGATAACGGCCATTAATTTGGGATGTGTACAGTGTGCTAGAGGCTGACTCTCCATGCTCACAGGGTGTCATCTAAGCTGTCTCTGCCAGGCCGATCGGCTGCTCCAGCTCTCCCAGGACCCAGAAGCACACTAAAGCTATTTTTCGAACAGTGTATAATTTTCCACTGCAGATGGCTTGGCCTTGTTCCAGAGCTCTAGGGATCTATGTTGTTATTCTCCCATCGGGACTTGCCGTAAACTCCTCATAGTGTTTTTTCCCACCACAGATAATGTCTCTTATCAGGGTCTGCTGGGTCCCATGACCCAAATAGTGGAACTGCTTGTATGGCAGTCTGTAGCTGCTGCAGACGAGACCCTTTCCTGCCTTGAGCCCTTCCAAAGCTGGCAGCTTTCCCTGTCACTTGGTGAAATGGGCTGGCAATATTTGTCAAGTGTGGAATATGTTGCTTAAGGAAGCTAAAAAGGCCAATCAGATGTTGTGCTTCCTTCTGATACGTGGGAGGTGCAAGGTACAATCATTTGTCCTTGCCTTTGGAGGGAATGTCCTGGCATGCCCCAAGCCACTGTACCCGTGAAAATCTCACTGATATACAGTCCCCACCTTCTGAAGTGCATCTGTCTTATCAAGGCCTCCTAAGTACGTGCCACTTCTTGCTCATCTGGGCTGATTAACATGATGTCATTGATACAACGAGCAGTGTGGTGTTCTATGGAATGATGGGGTGGGCCAGATCCCTTTAGTCCAAGCTTTCTCAACCTTGGCTCTAATCACATTTTGGACAAGATAATTCTTTGTTTGCGGGGTTGTCCTGTGCACTGGAGATGTTTAACAGCATCCCTGACCCTTCCCACTAGATGCTCACAGTGTCCCTAACCCCTACCCCTCCTCCAGTTTTGACAACCAGAAACATCTCCGGACATTGCCAGATGTTTCCATTGAGACCCACTGTTTTGCACCATATTATAACAGAGGGTGGCAAAGTTAGCATATGCATAAGACAGAACAGTCCATGTACGCTGTCATCCATCCCACACGAACGCAAATTGCTTCTGATCACCCTTCCTGATAGAAATGGGAGAAGAATGCATTCTCCAGATCAATGGCTGCATACCACATAGCAGAGGCTGTGTCGTTCTGCCCTAGCAGAGATAAAATAGAGCACAGCAGCTGCAATCAAGGCTACTGCTTTGTTGCATTTATGGAAATCTACTCTCATCTTCTAGAATTCTTTTTTTTTTTCTCTTGCAGGGGCCAAACTATTGACTTGAATAAAGTTAAGAGGATCACCACCCAGGCATCTTAGGTCTTTAAAGGCAACACTAATCTCGGGTGTGACCCTGGGTTTTTTGGTTTGTTTGTTTTGTTTTTCACTTGGCCAGGATGACAGGCTGTTTCCAGCTTCCAGCTGGTCTTCCCCACTGCAATAGCTTTTAGCCCTCAGGCCAAGGAACATGTGGGAGTTCTGTCAACTATGTGTGTTCATCCCAATTACACATTCAGGAACCAGGGAACCAATGGGTCCATGGATTCAGTAGATCCACTAAGGCCAAAGCCTGGGCCAGAATTCTATTTATTTTCTGGCTCCTAGCTGCCCTGTTCTTTTCTTTTTTTTTTTTTTAAGATTCATTGTATTTATTTATTTATTTATTTATTTATTTATTTGGCTGCGTTGGGTCTTCGTTGCTGCATGCGGGCTTTCTCTAGTTGCGGCCAGCGGGGGTTACTCTTCATTGCAGTGCGAGGGCTTCTCATTGCGATGGCTTCTCTTGTTGCGGAGCACAGGCTCTAGCCGAGCAGGCTTCAGTAGTTGTGGCTCGCAGGCTTTAGAGCGCAGGCTCAGTAGCTGTGGCACACGGGCCTAGTTGCTCTGCAGCATGTGGGATCTTCCCGGACCAGGGCTCGAACCCATGTGCCCTGTGTTGGCAGGCGGATTCCTCACCACTGCAGCACCAGGGAAGCCCCATATTTGCCCTATTGTAACAGGAGATCATGATGGCGCTTCAGATTCCTATGGGTCAATGTCATCTTGGACCCTGTATCCAACAGTCTTAGAAATATCTGGTTATTCCCATTCCCGGGGTACAGTTACCCAAGCATATGGCCGTCAGTCCCTTTGCAGAAGGACTGGGGTAGTCTTTACCATGGACACGTGCCATGTGTTGCAGGCTCCTTCTTCTCGGAGATCCAGCGTCTCCTTCATAGAGTGGGTTCTGGGTCTGAGCGCTAGCTCAGGCCTAGGAATTGAGCAAGGGATCATGTGCTTTTACTGGGGCAGCTGCTTCAGCCTCCGGACATCCGTCCTTGAATTCTTTCAGTGGAGTAAGTTACATAACCCTCTTTTTGGCTGCCCACCTATCTTGCCCCCGGGACACTGTGTTCTCTTATGAACCGCCTTTCTAACCCCGCAGGCTCCCTGCTTGCCGCTCCGACCTGATGCCCATTGCAGGCATTTTGCCCACCTTGCTTATGATGTTGAAGTTCCACCAGTGGACCTCTATGATTTCAGGATCCCATCATCCTGCTTTGTATCAGGGAGCCCAGTTCTGTCACAGCATCTCCGACAGTCAGCTCTGGCTTCCGGAGGACAGCCAGCGTGCTGTCCGTCCTCTTACCAGTTCAGTTCATTCCTTATCATTTTGACTGTCTTCTGGGCCTTTCCATGGGGCACAGTTACCAGGTGGGTTTTCTGGCTTCGCATAGGAGGTCGTACCAGCACCAACTCGCCCGCTTCTCTGAGCCTTTTGCTATCTTCCCTCACCCTCTGCCACAGCAGTTCTGGCATTTCCGGTTGAGCTCGCGTGAGCCCTTGCTTTTTCCGAGCTTCCAGGAGCCATCCTAACATCGGATTAGCAGCATCTCTTGGGGTCCTTAGCAGGCTGTTAGATCCTGTATCCCGGGAGAGGGTTCCCATGTGGATGACGTCTCCCCATCCATTTTCACGTTCCATTGCCTCTCAAACCGGCACCCTCCTCATCTATCCCGTAGATACTCTTCTGATTTCTGCCAGTACACGCTGGCTAGATGCCGCAGGCTCTTTGGCCTATAGTCCCTTTCTCCCCTTAGCATAACTGGATTATACTGTCACTTGCTTCTAGTTACTAAGGTTTGGTGGCCAGACCAGGAGGTGGAGGTACCTACTGCCTTGCAAGCCAGAGGCCTCTGCATGATCTCAAGCAAGCGGGGAGTGCCTGCCTTTGACAGAGAGGATCGGGCAGGCTCCGCAGGGCCCAGAGGGTTTAGGAGAACTCAGGGATTCAAGATTTTCAGATGCATCAACCCAGATGTCCCCACCCTCACGTCAGATATCAGCATCCCACTCTTTCTAATCAGGACACTGACCTCGGAGCAGCCGACTTGCCAGAGTTGAGAATTCAACCTCCTCTGTAGCTCCGCTTATAATTAAGTGGGGCTGATCCTCAGCTTTTGCTGTCCTCGAGCTGCAGGAGAGGAGAGTCTCTTGACGTATGCTACCAAGGAAGCTCTCTGGATTTCACACTTCACTTAAATGTGTGATTGATCACCCTCAGCCCTTCCTGGTCTTTTCTCCAATACACTGGTAGACGGCAGAGGTCCCAGACAACACTCCAGGGAGCTCTGGGGCTCGGATGGCCCTTCACAGTTGTCTCAAATCAGAGAATATTCTTCGAGCCCACGAGGAAAGCACTATCATTATCCCCCGTCTACAGGTATGGAAACTGAGCTCAGAGAGGTAAGTGACTTGCCCAAGATCACACAGCTTCAAATGCGAAGTTAGGATTTCTACCCGGAAAAATCTCACTTTAATGGCTCCTTCCAGCTTGTCCCCCACCATTTCCTAGGGCCTTGGACTTCTCTGTTGGATCTTCTGCGTCTCATCAGCGGAAGAGAAGAGAGAGAGAAAGGGATTGTCTGGGAGTTTCACTGGTGTGGCCATCACCACTTCTACCCATATTCCATTGTCCACAACTCTGTCATGTGGCCCAGGGCCCCTCTGATCACACAGGAGGCTGGGAAATATGGTCTAGCTATGTGCCGGGAGCAAAGGAGAAACCGTTTAGGACACTTTGGGCCGCAGTGAGGAAGCTGTGTCCCTGCTCCCAATAAGGAGCAGTGCTGAGAGCCTGCAGCAGACAGAGCCCATCTGTTTCACTTATTTGCTCTTTCTTCTTGGGCCGGGGGCCGAGGGCTGACCGCAGCTGAAGTCCAGGAGCTCACCTGGACGGCAGCAATGGGGAGTGAGTCGGCAGGTTTCTGAGAGCCCTGGTCCATCCAGCCCTGCCCCAGGGCACTGAAGGAGCACCCGCCTCAGAGGAAGCCGTGTCTGGAATCCAGGTACACAGGTGTACAGAGGGACCTGGAAGGTGGAGCCTGCTGTGGCCCCAGCAGAAGTGAGAGGCGAGGCCAGGGGGTGGGGCAGCACGATCCACCTGCACCTGGTGAGCTGTGAGCACCCCCAGCAGCCCCGGAGAGGGGGACACTCACAGGTATCAGCCTGCCTTGTTCCAAGGGGTTCCTCACCCCGCTCACCCCACTGTAGGCTGCATCCAGATGGGGGACTGGGGCTTGGAGAGCAAGCCAATCCGTGCTCCCCTGGTGGGCCGGGGTCTTCCACACGCTGGAGTGGAGATGAGGTGCTACTCCTTTCCCTTCCAGAGCCTCCGGGGTCCCGGGCTTCTTCCCATCCCTCCTCCCATGAAGAGACATGATACAGTTGGTTAAAGGCTATGCACCGTCCTGCAGACAAGACACTGGTTTCTCTTTGGTTTCCACAGCATTTCCCAGCCTCATTTCAAAATTTCGAAATTGGAAAATATTATTAGAGTTAAAAGATAAAACCCAGCTATTCGTCTAAATGGCCAATCCAGAAACTTGCAAGCTGCGGCCCCTTTGCCGATCTGAGCCCCCAGGACATGGAGAGCATATGAGAAGCTTCCTACCACGTGGGACTAGCTGATTGATTACACAGGGTGATGTGTGTCTGTCACTTAGTTGGTGGTTTAGAGAATGTAACTCCCCTGCCTCTTCCCCAAGGCTCTGTGTCCCGAGGAAGACCCCCAACTCACATCCACGTGATGTCATCAGAACTTTGCAACCTGCTACCTTTCCTGGGTCAGGAGGTTCAACTCGGCCATTTCTGCTGACAGCGGGAACCACCCGGAGCTCAGAGCCAAAGGTGGAGTTCTGCCCCCTCCCTCATTATCCAGAAGCCAGAAGCACAGCTGTCACTCGGCCCCCAGCCCCAAGCCCTGTGAACCGGTTCCCACTTCTGGCCTCTCACCCACCCCCAACGACGGTGCGGGCAGGAAGCTTGATTTCCGTGGGTTCTCCTGGCTTGGTGCCCTGATTACAGTAGCCCCTGAAGAGGGCCTGCTGACAGTTTGATTACTGATGACCTTCGGAGTCGGCTGGGTTAGAAATATGATTTATAATCAAATTACAGGGAATTCTACTGCAGGAAGCCTGGAGAGCTGCGGCAGCCACCCTCCAAGGCAGTCCCCACGCCACCCACAGCTGGCTTCCCCAGCAGGGAAAGGAGAGCGTTGAGGGAATTGGAAGCGTCCAGAGCGCCTAGGATTAAATCTGAGCTCTGGCTCTTACTGGCTGTGTGATCTTGGGCAAGGTACCTAACTCCTCTGGGCTCAGCTTTCCCATCTGTAAAATGGGAATGATAATAGTACTACCTCAGAGGGTTGGGTGGGGATTATATGAAATAGTATGTGTAAAGTGCTTGGCACAGTGCCTGGTGCAAATCAACGGGACACTCACTCAATAAATGGAAGCCATTATTATTCGTAAGAGAAGAAGAGACCAGGGACAGTCCAGCGCTCCAGTGTCAAAGTTCCCTGGGGCTCAGGCCTACTCCTTCCTTGTCCTTCTGCAGATGATTATTTATGGGCCTTGTTGGGGGTGGGGGACAGAAAAGGTTGGGTAACCCTCAAGGGTGGAATCCGTTCTGAGCGCTAGGTACCAGGCCAAATTGCTTGTGAATTCTTTTTAAAAAAACCTCTTTTTTAAAATTTATTTATTTATTTTTTTGGCTGTGTTGGGTCTTCGTTTCTGTGCGAGGGCTTTCTCTAGTTGCGGCGAGCGGGGGCCACTCTTCATCGCGGTGCGCGGGCCTCTCACTATCGCGGCCTCTCACCATCGCGGCCTCTCTTGTTGCCGAGCACAGGCTCCAGACGCGCAGGCTCAGTAATTGCGGCTCACGGGCCTAGTTGCTCCGCGGCATGTGGGATCCTCCCAGACCAGGGCTCGAACCCGTGTCCCCTGCATTAGCAGGCAGATTCCCAACCACTGCGCCACCAGGGAAGCCCCTTGAATTCTTTTTAATATCAGCCCTGTCCTGACCCCAGGGGACAGTGAGTCTTATAAACCTGGTAGTTAGTCCAGCCACCTAGGCAGTAGGTCTCCCCATCCCCTTACCCCCTTACAGAGGGGGATTTGCGCCCCTCACCCTGGGCAGTTGAGTTCAGTGTTCCGTCCGGGGCTGAAATTGAACACACCTGGGCAGGTGCTGAAATGGGCGGGATCACCGTGACCCCAATAGCTGTCCTAAGCCAGGGATATAAAGTCTTCTTGAGTAAGGGCGGCTCCAGGAGCCGAACAGGAAGGCAATCTCGCCCAGCCCTGAGAGCACCTTCGTGAACAGGACCCCGCTTAGGGGCTCCCCGGCTGCGAATGGGCCGGGGTGGAGGAGGAGGCAGAGAGCGCAGGACGGGAAGATGCATCAAGGCCGCTGCTGGTGCATCTTATGGCAGCCAAGCTGCTGCCGGGAGCAGCCCAGGCTGGAGGACGGGAAGGCAGGTGGGGTGGGGTGCCAGGCACACGCACAGAAACATGCCTTCACACCTCCACATACCCATGTGCACCCTATCACAACTACAATACACACACATTCCTCACACCCCACACATCCACGCACACACATTCACACACATACCCTATGCACCCCACACACACCCATCCTTACACACACTGACACACTCTACACCCTACACCATATATGCTCTTACACACACACTGACACATACACACATTCACACACACACACACACACACACACACAGGGAGGAGCTGATTGGCCAAGGATACCTTGAAAAGGTAACCAAGTTTTTTCCGGTTGGTGTGCGCAAATTAATGGAGATAACCCTGGGTCAGGTGCAGCTCAATAAATAACAGTTACTACGAAAAATTAACTAAAGGAGCGTATCACACTCTACAAATTTACAATCTTTCCCCAAGTCCAAAAAGTATGGTGTTCATTATCTAATATCTAATCTGTCCTCTTTAAATTTTATATGGAACCGGTAAGGTACGTATAAATAAAGTAATATGCATATCCATCACAAATGTTGATTTCCCTTTGGAAACATCATTTCTGTACCATGAGTTCAATCGTGAAAGGCTGGCTTAGCAGTCCTTTTAAATCTCCAACCTGACCCTGCTACACCCAACAGCTGTTCCAGCCTCCTCTCCAGCCCCCTGCCTGCCCTCACAGGCAGCCAGTGACCTCCATTCCTGCCACACAATTCCTGCTTCCCGGAGGATGAGACCTCTGGCTCTCGCCCCAGATTTTATGCTGAGCCCAACCTCAGCTCATCAAATCAAAATAACAACCTCGCTGTGAGCACTCCTTTGGATCAGGCTTTTATTTCTCTCTCGCCACCTTGTTCCTAGCCTTCCTCCTGATCCCAGGGAAGACATGCTTCCTCCACCACCACTCCTCATCTGTTTCCTTTGCTAGCTCCTCTTTTGTCACCAATCCTCCCCCGGTAACTCGAGGCTTCCCACCAAGGCTGACCCCTCAGTCCTCCACACACACTCTCCTTTTTTCTCTTTCAGTGGGTCAGCCATTCTCCCTAGCTTTTTAAGTCTTGTAAAAAATTTTTTAATCCTTATATTTTAAAGATATCAGGAAATAAATAATTCCAAAGAGTGGAAGTGGTTTAAGCAAAGGCACACAGCAAATTGATGGCAAACCATAGTTACCCAACACTTCCACTCCTAGGTGTAGACCCAAAAGAAGAAAACAGGGACTCAAAGAGATACTTGGATATTCACAGATGCATTATTCACAATAGCCAAAAGGGGGAAACAACCAAGTGTCTATCAACAGATGAACGGATAAACAAAATGTGATATCACCATACAATAGAATATTATTCAGCCATGAAAAAAATGGCGTTCTGATACATGCTACAACATGAACAAACCTTGAAAACATTAAGGTAAGTGGAATAAGCCAGACACCTAGACACAAAATGACAAATATAGTGTGATTCCATCTATTTGAAATATCTAGAATAGGCAAATCCATAGAAAAAAAAGTAGAAAAGAGGTCACCAGGGCCTGAGGGGGTGGGGGGAAGGAATGGGCAGTTATTGCTTAATGAGTACAGAGTTTCTATTGAGGGTGATGAAACAGTTCTGGAAATGAATAGTGATAATGGTTGCACAGCAATGTGAATGTACTTAATGCTATTAAGTTGTCCACTTAATAATGATTAAAATGCTAATTTTTGTTACGTATATTTTACCATAATAAAAAAAATTTTTTTTAACAAAAAATTCGTTAGATGACCTGGATGCCATTACTGCTCTGCCGTTAATTAGATCGCAGGTCACTGCTTCCTGCATAAGAACTGTCAGTCACTGGCTACTGATTCCTGAATCCTCGTGTCCACACCTCAGCAGACACATTTCCCTTTGCATCAGCAGCAACTGCCAGGCTCAGCTCAGTCGCCTTAAACTTGGACCCCAAGCTCCCTTCTGCTCTTTCAGTAGGTTCGTGTCACCGTTCTTTTAAATACCTGCCCTATTGGCCCCTTTCCTCTCATCATTGCCTCCCCCTACCCTGGCTCACATAACTTCTGCTACAGCACCCAGTTCTTTCTCCACCCCTGTCTATACCTGCTATGGGTGCCATGGTCAGCCCAATCAGCAAATCTAAGAGCTGGACAGAATCTTTTCCTTGTTAACCTAAAACAATAAAATAGCCAGTAATTTTTACCAGCAAAAAGATTTATTTGGGAGCAGCAAAGAATTGCAATTCAGGACAGGCAACTATGGTGACCCATGTGCCAGCCCAGTTAGGCAATGGAGAAGAAACTCTTTTACAGAGGAGAAGGGGAAATTGGGAGGGGCTGTTTTAAACAAAAAGTCCATAGGAGGAAACTGGGAGTTCGAAGTATATAGTGTCTTTTCATTGGCTGAATTGTGACAGTCTCTCACTGGCTGAGCTTTTGCCAGGCAAAGGGAAAATTTTTCTTCCACCTGCTGGCACTAGTAAAGTAGAGTCACTTCCTGCCGGAGATGCAAAGTACTTCTCTTCCTTTGGGGATCTGTACTGACCTTGAATGGTACCTGCGTGATGGTACCCTTCTGGCCTCCTGATTGCATTTTAGTGAGGTTTCCCTTTATTACTTTTCATATTTCCCCCTTTTGATCAAGATATTTCTTCAAAAGCATCAACAATCAAGAGCCAGGTTTTTGTTTTGTTTTGTTACCAACATTCAGTGGCCTTTTGTCCCTCAATGCCAGGAAGGGCATTTCCTGGGTGCCATGTCCCATATTGGAGGCAAAAATACACAGATTAGAAACCTACTGTGGTCATGTTTGAGTAACAAGGAGGGATGGGAGGGAGATCTCTCAGGCATTTCCCATCTAAAGTCTGTATTTTAGAATAGTGAATACTGCAAGGGCACACTTAAAAGTGAAGGAATTAAACAAGTGCTTTATGAAGACACAGTGCTGGAGTAAACAAGAAGCAATTAAACAGTTTGTTACCTCAAAAGAAACTGTTTAGAACCAAATGTTTTATCAATATTTGCAAATTCAGAGACTATGTATTTGGCTAGAAATCCAGAGTTAGTTTATAGTCTACATGAAAGAGAGAGACTTCTGTAAATTCTAAACCTTCTCACAGGCCTGGTCCAGACATCTTGGGAAACCTGTCTCATCAGATGTTGTCTGCTTCAATTCTGGGAAATCCTTACCTTCAATTCACCAGATGTTATACAGGTCCAGTCTCAGGGTCTGGTGCTTTCTTTAGATGTGTCACATGCATCCAGCAGTCTATTCCCTGCAGTTTGTCGGCACAAGGGTAGGTTAGCAGTACCTGATAGGGGCCATTCCAGTGAGGTTAAAGAGAGTCCTTCTGGAGGTGTCTTTTCCAGTAGATAAAATCTCCAGATTGAAAAGTGTGATGCTTAAGGTCCTCCTCTCCTGAGAGCACACGGTAAAAAGATTGCTCTATCAGAGCATGGTTATTTTGAATTGAAGCAATTAAGCCTTTACAATATTGAGTTTTATCTTCTTTTATCAGCTGCAGATCAAAAGAGGCAGGGACCAGGAGCATTGGGTGACCTGTGGCTATCTCAAAAGGTGAGAGTTTATGAGTTCCAAAGGGCGTGGGTTTGAGATTGAGAAGGACCAATGGCAATACTTTGGGCCAGGGTATTTGGAGGATCTCTACAAATTTTGCCAATTGTGTCTTAATAGTGCCATTAGTAAGTTCGACTAACCCCGAGGATTGAAGATAGTAAGCGCAGTAAAAATTTTGTAAAACCAACCGAACAGTACAGACTTGTTGAAGCACCTGACCAGTAAAATGAGTTCTTTGATCAGTATAAAGATCGAGAGGGTTTCCCTAGGTAGGGATAATCTTTTCTAACAAAATTGTAGCTACAGAAGAAGGAATGGTCTGTCCTCAAGGGAAGGCTTCCGTCCAGTGAGAAAATATACAGACCATGACTAAAACATATTTATATCAATGAGATGCGGGCCGCTATATGAAATCCATCTGCCAAACTTCAAATGGCTCATTAACCAATTCAGAGTGTCTGGGAGGAGCGCAAACAGGTTTCTCTGGATTATGTTTTGGACGGGTGGGACAGGAAGGTAGGCACTCTTTGTGGCCTTATTAATATTTCCCCATCAGTATTGGTTCATGGATGCTATCATTTTACCAGTGTCAGGCAGTGGTGAGGGGTTTCGTCAGTGAAGGAGGGGAGAAGAGTAGCAGGGTGGAGGTTAGTACAATGTGAAAGAGCTATGTGAGGAACAGTTAGCAAAAGGATTTCATAAGAGGTGAGGCAACTGACTGAAAAGGGCTGAGTGGATGAGAATTTAGGAGGGCTTCCACACCATGGGGTACAAAGATGGTTAAAGAGGATCCCATGATTATCTATTCGGTGGCCTTAACCAGAAGGGCAGTGGCAGGAATGGCTCTGAGACAAGGGGGATATCCCTGTGCCACAGGGTCCAGCTGTTGGCTACAATATCCTACGGGTCGTTGATGGTCCCCATGTTTTTGGGTGGGTGCTCTGAGGACATTCTCTGCCTTCTCACACAAAAAGAGGAAAAATGGAAGCTGATAATTAGGATGTCCAAAGGCAAGCGGTCTCATTAAGTTTTTCTTTAAGGCTTCAAAATCTGTGTCATCTTGATCTCCCCAATTAATGGGGTCAGATTTGCTGGGTTTTAATGAACCATATAAGGGTGACCATAAGAGTGAAATTTGGAATCCAATTCCAACAGTTGCCAGATAGCCTGAGACAACCTCATAATTGGCGCTTAGTTTTTGATTTTGGGAAGTTCAGGATGCCATGAAGCCTATCTGGATCCAAATGTAGTCCCTGTTCTGAGATCAGGTGCCCTAAATACTGAACCTGAATTTGAGAAAACTGAAATTTTTCTTTGGAGACCTTATGTCCCTTTAAGGCCAAATTTTTAGCAGATGGATGCTGTCTTCCTGTGAGGAAGTTTGAGAAGGATAGCATAGGCGCAAATCATCTATATAATGTAACAAAGTAGAACCTGCAGAAAACTTTACATCATCCAAATCACCTTTCAAGATTTGTGAAAAGGACTTTCTGTGAAACTCTGGGGCATTACTATCCAGGTATATTGCTGTCTGTCCCAGGTGAAGGCAAAAAGATATTGGCTAGCCTTATCAACTGGAATACTGAAAAATATACTGCATAGGTCAGTCCCAGTGAAAAATTTGCTTCCAGTGGGAACAGATGTCAGTAGCATGCAGTGGTTAGGAACAACTGGGTGTTGAGAGATAACAATGTTTATTGCTCAGAGGTCCTGGATAAACCTCCATCCTCAGCCCTTGGGTTTTCTCACAGGTATAATAGGTGTATTACAGGGACTAATGCAAGGGATAATGAGGCCCTGCGCCTTGAAATCTTCTATCATGGGTTTTCTATATGAAGGGCTTCTTTACTTACAGGGAATTGATTAATTCTGGGGAGAGGTTTGGAGGGACCTATCTGAATCTTGATGGAAGGTGCCCTGTGAATTTCGCCAATATCAGTTGGAGATTTTTGCCTATAAGGAGGGTGGTAGCTGATTCAATAGGGACAAGTGATCAGTGTTTCAAGAATCAGCCCCAGCAGTACCAGAAACAGAACAAATAAAAGATGTCGAAGGGTCTTTTAATTTATCTGGTTGGCTATTTTGATGGCTACTGTCAAATTCTAGAATTATTTCCCCCTTTTGGGAGAAAGAAATTCGGCATAATACTCTTCCAAGAAGTCTAGGCCTAATAAATGAATGGAGGCAGAGGAGCTAAGGAGAGAAAGTGTGTATCTCTCAAAGGGCCTAAACAAAAGGGAGAAGGTTCAGAGACAGGAACCTGCTGAGGATTATTAGAAATCCCCACTCTCGGAACTGTATTAGGGCTCTGCCGTGGGGTTGAGCACCGAGAGTGCGTCTCCGCTGTCAGTAAGGACAGAGAGAGATTCCTTCCCAATCTGGAGAGTTGTTTCTTCGAGCTGATTAACAGGGAGGATTGGGAAGAGCCCCTGTAGTTCCTCAGAGCCCCCTCATTGGGCATTAGGAGGGCATTGGAAAGGCTGAGAGGGCTGAAAACTCCTGGAATGCTTAAATTTGTAACAATCTTTTTTCTGATGCCCTGGCTTTTTGCAATAGCAGAAATTAGGTTTTTGGTTTTGTTTGGGGAACTTCATTTGCCGGAGTGGAAGATTAAGAATTTTAGTGGTCTTTATTTTTGGTGACTCATCTAGGTTGCAAATGAGCCAAATTAACTAAATCTGAAGTGGATATAGTTTTCCATTCCATCCTGGTCCTTTTAACAAAACAAGAAAGATCCCAGTTCTGCCTGTTAACAAACATGGAGGTGACAGTTACCCTAGTGGACTCAACATCTGAAGGAAGACCAGAGTTTTCTTTAAAAATAACCTGAAGTCGATTAGAATAGCCATGAACAGGTTCATCAGATTTTTGTATGCAAGGCTGACCTTTGTTCTGATCAACAGGCTTAGGAAAGGCTACTGTAATTCCTCGGTGGAGGTTTTCAATGGGTGTTCTAGCCTCTTGCCAAAAGTTAGGGGATTGCTCTTCTAAATCCCCTCCAGAATGTTCCCATGGGCTAGTTCCATCCAGTATTTGCTTGACCCTCACCAACAAGCACGTGGACTAACTGATATAAATCTGAGAAACTAGGCTGGTAGGTTTGAACAACTATGTTAAAATCTTCAGCAAACCTATGGGGGGTCCTCAGTTACTTTAAGAAATGCTTTATCTCATTGTAGTTTTGATTTGCATTTCTCTAATGATTAATGATGTTGAGCATTCTTTCATGTGTCTGTTAGCAATCTGTATATCTTCTTTGGAGAAACGTCTATGTAGGTCTTCTGCCCATTTTTGGATTGGGTTGTTTGTTTTTTTGTTATTGAGCTGCATGAGCTGCTTATAAATCTTGGAGATTAATCCTTTGTCAGTTGCTTCATTTGCAAATATTTTCTCCCATTCTGAGGGTTGTCTTTTGGTCTTGTTTATGGTTTCCTTTGCTGTGCAAAAGCTTTTAAGTTTCATTAGGTCCCATTTGTTTATTTGTGTTTTTATTTCCATTTCTCTAGGAGTTGATATCATCTCACACCGGTCAGAATGGCCATCATCAAAAAATCTAGAAACAATAAATGCTGGAGAGGGTGTGGAGAAAAGGGAACACTCTTGCACTGTTGGTGGGAATGTAAATTGATACAGCTACTATGGAGAACAGTATGGAGGTTCCTTAAAAAACTACAGGGCTTCCCTGGTGGCAGAGTGGTTGGGAGTCCGCCTGCCAATGCAGGGCACACGGGTTCGAGCCCTGGTCTGGGAAGATCCCACATGCCGCGGAGCGACTGGGCCCGTGAGCCACAACTGCTGAGCCTGCGCGTCTGGAGCCTGTGCTCCGCAACAAGAGAGGCCGCGGTGGTGAGAGGCCCGCGCACCGCGATGAAGAGTGGCCCCCGCTTGCCGCAACTAGAGAGAGCCCTCGCACAGAAACGAAGACCCAACACAGCCAAAAATAAATATAAATATAAATAAATAAAATTTAAAAAAAAAAACAACTACAAATAGAACTACCATACGACCCAGCAATCCCACTACTGGGCATATACCCTGAGAAAACCATAATTCAAAAGGAGTCATGTACCACAATGTTCACTGCAGCTCTATTTACAATAGCCAGGGCATGGAAGCAACCTAAGTGTCCATCATCAGATGAATGGATAAAAAAGATGTGGCACATATATATAATGGAATATTACTCAGCCATAAAAAGAAACGAAACGGAGGTATTTGTAGTGAGGTGGATGGAGTTAGAGTCTGTCATACAGAGTGAAGTAAGTCAGAAAGAGAAAAACAAATACAGTATGCTAACACATATATATGGAATCTAAGGAAAAAAAAAAAAAGGTCATGAAGAACCTAGTGGCAAGACGGGAATAAAGACACAGACCTACTAGAGAATGGACTTGAGGATATGGGGAGGGGGAGGGGTAAGATGTGACAGGGTGAGAGAGTGGCATGGACATATATACACTACCAAATGTAAAATAGATAGCTAGTGGGAAGCAGCCGCATAGCACAGGGAGATCAGCTCGGTGCTTTGTGACCACCTAGAGGGGTGGGATGGGGAGGGTGGGAGGGAGGGAGACACAAGAGGGAAGAGATATGGGAACATATGTATATGTATAACTGATTCACTTTGTTATAAAGCAGAAACTAACACACCATTGTAAAGCAATTATACTCCAATAAAGATGTTAAAAAAAAAAAAAAGAAATGCTTTAACTACGGCTCACAATTCATCCAGGGAACATGGGTAATCTGGGGTTTATTTGGATCCTCAGAAGATGTAACTTTAAAGGGTCAGGTTCTAATAGGTCCAGAGGAGGAAGATGGCACTGGGGGTGGAGCCTGAGACCAAGAAGAGGAGAGACGAATGAAGCCATTTTGTCTTTCTTTTTTTTTTAATTAATTAATTAATTTTATTTATTTATTTTTGGCTGCTTTGGGTCTGCGTTGCTGCGTGCGGGCTTTCTCTAGTTGCGGCGAGCGGAGGCTACTCTTCGTTGTGGTGCGCAGGCTTCTCATTGCCGTGGCTTCTCTTGTTGCTGAGCACCAGCTCTAAGCACGCAGGCTTCAGTAGTTGTGGCGCGCGGGCTCAGTAGTTGTGGCTCGCGGGCTCTAGAGCGCAGGCTCAGTAGTTGTGGCGCACGGGCTTAGTTGCTCCGCGGCATGTGGGATCTTCCCAGACCAGGGCTCAAACCCGTGTCCCCTGCATTGGCAGGCGGGTTCTTAACCACCGAACCACCAAGGAAGCCCCCATTTTGTCTTTTTTTAATAATTTGTTTGCCTCAGTTAATTTAACTACTGTGTTTTTCAGAGAGGCCATTTTAGACTCCTGATGATGTTTGGAGGCCTCCAAATACCAATCAAAATAGGCGTCCAAGTTGATGAAGAAAAACCAAGTGTTCAGAGAGAGAGAGAGCTGTTATATCTTGTTCTTTTTTTAAAAGAACAAAAGAGGAATTTATAGGCTGAGTTTGGCAGGTAGGGGCATGGAGCAGGTCAAAAAACTAACAAAACAAAGCTAAGAAAAACAAATATCATATATTAATGCATATATGTGGAATCTATAAAAATGGCAACAGATGAACCGGTTTGCAAGGCAGAAATAGAGACACAGATGTAGAGAACAAATGTTTGGATACCAGGGCGGGGAAAGTGGGGGGAGAGGGGGGTGGTGGTGGGATGAATTGGGAGATTGGGATTGACATATATACACTAATATGTATAAAATAGATAACTAATAAGAACCTGCTGTATAAAAAAATAAAATAAAATAAAAGTTAAAAAAAAAAATAGGCGTCCAATTCTGTTTTGGTGATTTCAGAGCCACAGCTCTCTATTACAGTTTTGAGAAAGGTAAGTCTGGGGAGTTCAATAGTTCCTCATCAATTTTCTAAATTGCTTTTGGTTAGTCAGTCCCTTTAGTTAGAAATGTGCAAGAGAGAGGACCATGGTTTTTAAACATAAAATCGCCCAGGTCCCTGAAAGGAGAGTGCCCTCAAAGCACTTAGATAACTGGATCCCATTTTTAAGAGGTTTTTCTTTAGAGCAAAAGAACCATTCTTAAACAGCCCACAGGTCAAATACCAGAAGAGTTCCAGCAGGAACAGTCTGACTTCAAGACTGAGGCCAAAGTGCCAACTGACTACTCACAGACAGAACAAAAAAGGACAAAGCCTTTAAACAGATCCCAAATAAAGCCTGGAGAGCTTCAAAATGCAAAAAGAGTGGAGCTTGGATCCAGGAGGAAAACTTACCCTCAAACTCCAGAGTTGGCTAGAAAGCAGTGAGCTCTGTGGGCTCTGTGGGTGCAATGACCTGTTTGCTCACCAGCCTCAGAGTTGTCGGGGGTCTTCTCTACATCTCAATGGAACCTCTGTGTAATATTAACCTAAAACAACAGAACTGCCAGTTCTTTTACCAGCAGAGTGGGTTTATTTGGGAGCAGCAAAGAATTGCAACTCAGGACATGCAACTATGGTGAACCACTTGCAAGTCCTGTTAAGCAAAGGAGAGGGAACTCTTTTATAGAGGAGAAGGTAAAGTTGGGAGGTGACGTTATAAACTAAAAGCACATTGGAGGAAACTGGGAGTTTGAAGTATAGTGTCTTTTCTTTGGCTGAGTGGTTGCCAAGCATGGAGAAAAATCTTTCTTCCTCCTTTTGACTTCCTTCCTGCCAGAGACGCAAGATACACCTCTTCCTGTTGGGATCTGTATTGACGTTGATTGGTACGTGCATGAGAGCTCCCACTCTGGCATCCCAACTCCATTTTAGTGAGGTTTCCCCTCATTAATTTTCACAGCCTTTGCCCTCTTCTGATGCATAAAAACTCTTTACACAATCTAAGAAAAGTGCCTGTAGTGTCAGCTCAGACACTTTCAGGATTGGGCAACTGACTACTCCCCACGGCCTGCAGGTAGAGGCCAAGCTCCTTAGCTTGGCATTCGGGGATCTGACCACTGGCCCCTCCTCGAGCTGACCTCCCAGTAGTTCCCCTGTACACCTTGTGTTCCAGACAACCTACATGACTTGCAAAATCCAACACCCACCATGCATCTAAACCTCCATGCCTTTTCCTTGGTCGTTCTCTCTGCTAGGGATTGCCTTCTCTCGTGAATCAGAGAATTTCCCCACTCATCCTTCAAGCCCCAATTGCTTATCTCCTCTGTGAAACCTCTGATGCATCCCCCTGACAGCAGAATAAGTGATCCTCTTTGTGCCATTGCCGTCTATACCTCACTCACACTTTAGCTACTTGCATCGCAATCTTGGTGTCTATCTCCTTCACTCGACTAAGAACTCCGTGAGGGTGGGTAATATGCCTTATTTCTGTGTTCCCAAAACATAGCCAGGTCTGGCACTTAACGGTTAACTCATTTTTATTTAACAAGCATTTATTGACTGTTATTGATTGGTATACAGTGGGAACAAAAAAGATACAGTCCCTGTCCTCATAGAGCTTAAAGTCTAGCAAGAGAGACTTTAGAACAACCAGCATAGAAACAGATGTAGAAACAAACACTTATAAATGACAAATATTACTAACTGCTAAGGAGAAGATAGGGATATTAGGAGAGAAACTAATGGGGAAAGCTACTCTGTGTAAATGTTTGATGAATTCACAAGTCAAAGAATGAATTGATTAAATCACCCAATCAAAGAATGGTGGAGAACTCTGATCTTATAAGGACCAGTATATGTAGTGGTTATGAGCATGGACACTGGGGCCAGGCTGCCTGCGTTTATATCCTGGATCGGCCACAAACTAGCTGTGTGACCTTGAGCGAGTCATTAACTTCTCTGTGTTTCACTTCCCTCACTGATAAAATGTGGGATAACAATAGTATCTCAAATCATTGGTTATTAGTCAGTTTTGGCTGCGTAACAAACAATCTCCAAATCTCAGTGGCTTACAATGTCTACATTCATTTTCTTTCTCACGGGTTTTTTGAGTCAGCTGAGGTTCTGCTGGGCTTGGTCATGGCCAGCAGGTCTTGGCTCCAGGCCATGGGTTGGGTTCAGGTTGCCTCTGTGTGTTTCCTCATTCTCCATGGACCAGCAGTTTTCTGGATCTGTCTCTCGCATAGGGAATCACAGGAGCATAGGAGGACAAGCCAAATCCACCAAGCACACTAAAAGTACACTAAAGAGGCACACTGCTAACATATCATTGGCCAAGGCCAGTCACACAGCCAAGCGCACTATCAGTAAGGTTGTGTATTAGTCTGCTGGGGCTGCCATAACAAAACAGCACAAACTGGATGACTTAAATGACAGAAATTTATTTTCTCACGTTCTGGAGGCTAGAAATTCAAGATCAAGTTGTTGGCAGGGTTGGTTTCTGGTGAAACTTCTCTTCCTGGCTTGCAGATGACCACCTTCTCACTGTGTCCTCACATGGCCTTTCCTCTGTGTGCTCGCCCCTGTTGTCTCTTCCTCTTCTTATAAGGACACCAGTTCTGTTGGATTAGGGCTCCACCCTTACGACCTCATTTAACCTTAATTACCTCCTTAAAGGCCCTATCTCCAAGTACAGTCACATTAGGGGTTACTGCTTCAACATATAGATTTGGACAGACACAATTCAGTCCGCACAGGTGGGAAATATATTCCCCTTATTCTAGAGGGAGGTCTTGTCACATCACATGGCAAAGGGTGTAGGGGCATACATCTTTATCAGGGAATAAGGAAGTGGCAGTAGTAATCTGATCTCCCACAAACTGTTACAAGGGTTAAATATGTTTATTCATGTAGAGTGTATAGGATAATGTTTGGTACTTAGTAAACTCTAAATAAGTTTGGCTATTTGTTACTTTATGGTTCAGCTGAAACACCTACCATGTGATGGTTTCACAGTGTACACATGTCAGACTTGTCAAGGAGTGTACTTTATATGCGTGCAATTCACTATATGTAAATTATACCTCAATAAATCCATAAAAAGATAGCTAGATGATTGATAGATAGATGAATTTATTTATTAAAAATCAAGGATTTGATCTTGGAACAGAAAAAGGACATTAGTGGAAAAACAGATGAAATCTGAACAAAGTCCAGAGATTAGTTAACAGACTATACTAAGGTTAATTTGTTAACTTTAATAAATGTACTGTAATTATGTAAGACTAACATTAGAGGAAACTGGGTGAAGGATGTACAGAACTCTCTGTATCATCTTTGTAACGTTTCTGTAAATCTAAAATGATCCCCCCAAAAAAGCTAAAAACAAACAACACCCCCCATGACTCCCTTCTGCCTACCAGAGAGGTGAGCAATTTCTGGCTTTGGGACCTAGCCTTCATTTCTTCAGACCGCTGGGCTAATTGCCAAGATCTGATCACAGATCCAAAGTAGGGAACACATAATAGCATTTTAGTGCAAATGAGAAACTGTGCTGAAATGAAAAGACCAAAATCACCCAAACCTTTGCAGGTGGTAGGCTGCTTCCCTGCACCGGGTGGGGACTAAGAGCTGCAGTGCCCCAGCATGGTGACCACCAGCTACATATGGCTACTGAGCCCTTGAAATGTGGCTGGTCCGAATGGACATGTCCTGTGAGAGTAAAGACTTAGGAGGAAAACAGAATATAAAATATCTCATTAATAATTTTTTGCATCAATTACATGTTGAAATAATAATATTTTAGATATACTGGATTAAATAAAATACATTTGAATTAATTTAATCCATTTCTTTTTTTTTTTTTAATGTGGCTGCTAGAAAATTTGAAATTGCCCACATGGCTCATATTATGTTGCTACTGGATAGCGCTGGTCTGGGGGGTGGGGGTGCTATAAGACCAGAAGAGGGTCCTGCTGTGACATCTGGAGAGCAGGGTGAGGGTCAGGCTCAGGCCCAGCGGAGGAGAGGAATCCAGGAGCTGGATAGCCTGTGTTTCAACCAGGCCCCAACTTATGATGTCAGAGGCGAGGACCGGTAACAGAAAAGCAGTGGGATTTACACAGGCCTCTTCATGCAAATCTAACCTTTGTACCTGCAAAGCAGTCAGGCTTTGTTTATGACAGCCCGGCTGCCTAAATTAGAACAGGCAGCCAATCATGATGGCATAATGAAAAGACCAGAGGAGGCTGCCCCAGTGGGGTCTCCCCACAGGAGGACAAGGCCCCGCCTAGGTCCATACAGAAGTGACAAGCCACCAGACAGCTGGGGCTGCCCCAGGAGCTCGTTCCCCTTTTACCCTCTCTCTGGGTGGCTACCTCACCTGGGAAGACACGGCCATTGGACCTCAGGAATCACCCTTACAGTCCAAAGTCTGGGCTGAAAGGAGAGGCTTCTCTTTCTCCAAGTGTTCATGTGTCCCAGGAAAGGATTCTGATTGGCCCAGCTTGAGTCATGAGCCCATTCCTGAGCCAATCACTGTGGCTGTGGCTGGGTCACATGGTCACAGGATAATGTGATTGGTAGTCCCTTTAGAAGCACATGGAGTGAGGAAGGAGTGAGGAGATAGCGATTCTCCCAAGGGAAGGGGCATTGTCAGAATAAGGGGAGAAGCAGGACAGAAAACACAAATTGCAGACAACCCCTCTACCCTTTCAGTGGTGCCTGCGCCCTTACAACCCCAAGGCCAGCTTGGGTTGCTTTTTCCCTGTGGGTCAAGATAAACTATTAGCCCTTCAAGAGACCATTATCCCAGAGCCAGAGAAGGGATCCAGGAACTACATCCTCAGGGGGCTTTCTGGGCATCTCTGGACTTGTCCATGTAGGTGAGCAGGAAGGAAACCATTCTAGGGTCAAGTCACTGCGCATGTCCTGACCCCTGCCCCCTCCAAGGATTCGGTTTTCTCCCCAACATATATTTCTTGAGGCCCATGTTGGACTCTGAGCAGGACACTAGAAACTCAGAAATGTAAAGTCAGGAACCCTGTTCTCAGGAGCTCGCAGCCTGTGGGAGGAGAGGGGAGAGGGGAGAAAGGTGTCAGTGAGACTGGCATCAATCCAGGGAGTCCTGGATCCCAATCGTCCAAGGCTGTGCTCCGCTCAGTACCACTTGGTAAGCAGGGCACAGCACCCTGTATGGCTTTGGTACCCAGCGCTGCATCCCCAGAACCCACCTCTGATGGTAGCTGCAGCTGCAAAGGACAGTTCCACGAGGACTCAGACGCCTCGGGCTGGCAGCCTTCCGCCCTGATGCTCTGCAGATCAAAGGCCTTCTCAGGCAAATGTTGCTCGGAAGTCAGGGGAGTTGGCACCCCCAGGGCAAGCCTCGGCTGATGGGGAAAGGAGCCACTGGATGAACTCTGGGACCTCCTGTCCCTCAGGTGAGCATTCTGGGAGACGTTCTGCTCTCCTCTGAAGTCCCGTGGAATCAGCACCTGTTGTCCACAGCAGGGACCTCCACGTGGCACCGTGTGTGGCTCTCTCTCCCTCCCTGACTCTCCTCACCACTTAACCCTGCATCCCAATTAAACCACCTGCACCTGGGAATTCCCTGGTGGTCCAGTGGTTAGGACTCCGTGCTTTCACGGCCATGGACCCGGGTTCAATCCCTGG
This sequence comes from Eschrichtius robustus, assembly GCF_028021215.1. NCBI lineage: Eukaryota > Metazoa > Chordata > Mammalia > Artiodactyla > Eschrichtiidae > Eschrichtius > Eschrichtius robustus. Next base: position 8,943,199 of record NC_090826.1, on the reverse strand, counting down.
TCAGGGAACTAAGATGCTGCAAGCTGCTTGGCGTGGCCAAAAATTAAAAACAAACACAAAAACACCGGCACCCAAGACCTTGTCCCAGGCTCTGCTTCCAGCGGGGATCAACCCCAACTAAGATGTACAGGTACTCGCCAGCACCATGGGGATGCAGAGGTGAAATGGGCTATCATCCCTGCTCTTGGCACAACTAAGTATAATAACATGCAGAAAGTTCCTATGGCACAGGGCAGCCAAGGCCACGTTAAGGAGCTTCCAGGGAGAGGCCAGGGGACAGCCCTCAGTCCCCTGAACCCTAAGCGCCCACCCCAGAGTGATTACCTACCCAAGGCCACACGGCCTGGCCCTCAGCACAGCCCAGCTGAAGCCCTGGGGAATGGTGGTAGCTCAGCTGCCAAGGCCAAACACACAGAGAGAAAGTAATTTCCTATTCTCAGCTAATTGCTTTCCACGTCTGGCCTGTCCTCCACCACCCCGCGGCCTCTCCTTCTCCTCCTCCCCTTCTCCTTTCTCCACCTTCCAAGGACAAGGACACAGAGATACAGCCCCCCTGGGCCCAGCTTGCCTCTCTCAAAATGAGTTTCTGAAATGTAATCCCAGAAGTGGCAGGTAGACTGTGGCTGGCACAGCCCCCAGGGGAGGAATGGCTCTGTGCAGGGACCTTGGGGCTCTGGCCTGGACTGAGAGGGCCCCCAGGCTGGGAAACAAGCGCTCACGCACACCCTCTACTCGCTCTTTTGTTCATTCACTCCTCACCTCCCTCTCTTCTTCACTTGGATATTCTTTCCCTCCTTCCTTCACTCACTCAGTCACTGTGGCAGAGATGTTTGTAGAACCCACTAAAAATCCACCTTCTCCACATTTACCCCCATGTGGTCAAGAAGGGCTGTGCAACTTGTTCTGGCCAAAAGGCTATAAAAGAAAGTAACATGATTCCCTTCCAGGCTGAAACATTTAAGAGCCAGTGTGTGATCTTCACTTCTCTTACCTCCTACAGTGGCAACCATGGAGACCTCATTTCCAGATGTTGCACCCCAAGATGATGGCACCTCCATCAGCCTGGGTCCTTGAGTGACTGTGCTGAGCAGAGCATTCCCCCATCCCCTTTGAACCACACTGGATATATAATGTGAGAAGTAAACCTTTGTTGTGCTAAGCCTAAGGTTTGGGGGTTGATTTGTTACACAGCATAACCTGTACTGTGCTGACGAATACGCTTGTTTACTTATGCATGCTCTTGCTCCTCTCCCTCCCCTCTATTCCCTCCCCCTGTACCTACCAGAGAGTGAAAGCCTGAACTCCTTCCCCAAGATGTGCTGAGTGGCCACAGTGGGCTGATTGATGCAAATTGTTTCTGGAATACCTACAAGATACAGAGACTGAGGGCAGTGGCTGGACACACAGTGCAGACAGAGTAACGTTCCTGCAGCTTGATGAACTTATTAAAAGAACCTATTACTGATCCAGTGGTTGCCCTGAAGTAACAATTTCCCAGGATATCGTGGGTGGCCAAGGAGGAAAAACAGGACAGGGCATGCAGATAAGCTGACATCGCGCCAGGATGGAGTTGGGCTGCTACAGAAGGTCTTACTTCAGAGACCCTCCGGAGTCACCAAACGCCCCACCCCTGTTTCACAGATGAGGAAACTTTGGTCAGAGAGGTTTGTGGACTTAGCCAAGCTCCCATGCTTAAAACCCAGAACCCCAGATTTCCCACAGGAACGCCTGCCACCCGGGGTGTCCTGAGGACATTTTTGTGAAGCGTGAATGCCAAAGGTACATTTTCTGGAAACCCGAGTAGAACCTCATTTGACTACCAAGGTCCCATTTCTTAAGCACTTCCTACGTGCGGAGCCTAAAGTAGCTGTTTTAACAAAAATAAAAGGAATAGAAGGCCCAGACACTGCTCAACCAGCCAACTGCGGGGAACTGAGGATAAATACCCCCAAATAAGGGACAGAGATAAAATAGACACGTTTTGTCATAACAAGTATAAAGGGTCAAATAGAAGTAGGTGCCTGGTGGTGGCATTTCCTTTCCTTCCCTCTTCCTGGCCTTGTGCCCTCTTTGCTGAAGCCCAGGGAAGCTGTCCCCACCTCCTTTATGTGACACAGGGCTCAGGGCTCCCGATCCACCACCAACAGCCTCCCCCCTCCATTCCCACGTGCTCTCAGGAGAGTCTCCGTGATACTCACACCCTGGAGTGGCAGCTGAGAAAACCATGTGCCAGGGACACCTTATTGCACTTTTACCCAGGCTTCACCTTTGGCTAAAAAAAACCCCACCCCCGTCACCCCATCCCCTTTGCTAGGCAGGCTCCTACTCAAGCTTCAACATCCAGCTGAGGAGCCACCTCCTCCAGGAAGCCTTCCCTGCCCTCCCCCTCCTCAAGGCTGGCCTTCAACAATGCTTGGTGGTCCTCGACAATGTTCCAGCACAGGCCTCATTCAGGCCTTGCTGTGTTTTGTTTGCCTGTTTGTGAGTCTTCTTCCTCCAGCCAAGAATGAGTTTTGCAATGCTGAGCAGGAACTGGGTTTCGTTCATTTCTGATCCTCCGTGCCTGGCCCAGGGTTTGGTACTTCAGAGTTGCTCAATAGGTGTTTGTTGAAAGCATTTGTGTACACACAGGGGCTTGAATGTATGAATAAATCATAGACAAAGGAAAGAGTCTCTGATGGTGAAATTCCAGGTATCAGGAGCTAAGTAGGGAGTGGGGAGTGTGTGTATGTGTGTGTGGGGGGGAGTTGTTGTTGCTGGGGGCCCATGTCATTCAGTCCCTTTGGCCACGCGGGTACAACCCTCCACCTGCATGTTTACCGTTTTCCTGGCACTCCCGATCTGTCCTATCGCCAAATCACGCACCAGACCATGTGTTCTAGCTTGGGGTTCATAAACTCCAGTCCCTGGACTTGTAGGTAACTGAGCCTGCTCACGGCAATGGACCAAAGCCTTCAAAGCATTACGAAGCCAGGACATCGTGTAGGCGATAGAGAGAAGAGGGCAGTCTTTGGGGGGGCCCCTCCCTCTCCTCATCGATCTTGAGCTGAGAAGACATCGGGAGGACCCGGTGCTTGCAGCACTCCGGCTGCCGCCAGGTGAGGTCCCGCTGCCCTGTGACCGCGAAAGGGGCAATGAGCAGCTCGCATAATAACCCTTGTTACCCAAGGGTCTCCTTGGAACGGGTGGAGTAGGAAGGCCAAGGAGCTGAGGCGGTCTTGGCCACACACTTTCCAGAAGGAAAGCCTTCCCAGCTCAGAGGAACCTCCCAACCCTCACTTTTTTTTTCAGAGTGTATATGTTTTATTTATTTTTTTAACTGAAGTATAGTTGATTTACAGTGTTGTGTTAATTTCACCCTAACAAGCAAACTGATTCAGTTTAATATATATATCGATATATTCTTTTTCAGATTCTTTTCCCTTATAGGTTATTACAAAATATCAAGTATAGTTTCCTACTCTATACAGTAGGTCCTTGTTTGTTATCTGTTTTATATATAGTGGTGTGTATATGTTAATCCCAAACTCCTAATTTATCCCTCCCCCCTTTCCCCTGTGGTAACCCTCAGTTTGGGGTTCAGCTCTCTAGCCCCTGACCCTCCTCTGTAAGTAAAATTGGCCGGTCTCTTCTTGGACCACACCATCCCTTGTCACAGGCTCTGTTCTAACCTCTCTCACAGTCCTGCCATATTTGATTATGTGTCTGGGTGTCTGTCACCCTCACTAGCTTGCAAAGCCCCTTGTTGCAGGAACTATTCCTTAATCACTTGTGTACTAGGTGTCTGGCAATCAAAGTCTGATGGGTTCGTTGATTGATGGATGGATGGATGGACGGAGAGAGATCTTCCCAGGAGACACTCTGTGACAGTAGTTACCATTTTTAAATTTTGTGCAGAGTCTTGTGCTAAGTCCTTTAGACATGCATTTTTCTCATTTAATTCTTACAGCAACCGTATGAGTTGAGTAATCATAAGCCCATTTATGATAAGAAGACTGAGGTTGAGGCTCTGTGTTCACGTGATGTCCCACAGCCGGAAAGTACCAAGCTAAGCAGAGTGAGTGACTCCGGATTCTATACTCTTAACCACTCTGGCTTACAGCCTCCTCATGGATATACTGCTTTTTCTCTGAGCCTTGGTTTATTCATCCATAAAATGGGGATGATAGTACCCACCTTGCAGATTGCACACTTAGGGGTCGGGCTGGGTCCATTGTGGCTTCCAGGTTCCTGGGGATTTGGGGTTTCTGAGTTCTCCAGCTTATGCCCATGGGGACCCCTATCCACAAAGTCCCTTTGTTGGTCACTCCCCTCCCCCACAGTGGCTCCTCAATTTTGTCCCCCATTGCCCTAGTCTTCTGCAATGATGCAGGTTAAGCGCATGTTATATTTTCTTTTCTTTTGCTGGGGGATGGGGGCACTCCCTCATCTCCCCGGGGATGAAGCTTCCCTGTGTTTGCAGGGAACCGGTCAAAATGCTGCATTGAATCCTGGTCACCAAGCTTGCCAGGGACAGTTGGGGTCCCTTTCAGCACCCCTGCCTGACTGCCTTTTCTCTGCTCTCCACCTGTCCCCCTTTAATTCAGCAGGCTATAAATATGGAACATATCAATCTCATTTTTCTGCAAGGAGCAGGAGAGCCTTCTCACCCACTGTAGAAAGAGGACTGATAGCTCCACTCACCCACTTGAGTGCTCACAATGGCCTAGGTGCTATCAGAACCTGAAAGAGATCCAGGGTCAAGGCAAACCCCAAAGCCACCACCAATGGAGCCCAAATTCCACATTTCTGATGATTTGGGGGGATAGGTGGATTCTTCCAGTTTTTCTGGACAACAATCACTGAGGAGGTGGCTTCCTGGCAAGCTTGGTTGAATGGGAAGCAAACGAAAATTCTTCACTGGCCTAACCCAATTCTATCAAGGTGGGCTTCTTGGAAGAGGAGGGATTCAAACTAATGTTGAAATGAGGGTGGGGATGGTGAGGAAGTCTGGCTGGGGGAGAAGCGGAGAAAATGAGGAATTCTACTGGAAGGGAAAGAAGGAGATGGTTAGAAAAGGAAGAGAGAAACCAGGTGTATCTTGTCAGCTGTGGAAGAGGGGCGGGGCCTGCAGGGGTCACCTGGATGCAGATGAGACGCAACAGGAACCAAAGGCAAGGATGGTAGGGTGCAGAGGGTGGGGATAGGGAGAAGGGACCTCAGGCAGTTGACTGTAGGGCCAGCCTTGTGCCCAGAGAATGGATTGGCACTCTCCAATCTCCAAAACGAAACAGCCAAGACCTGGGGAATGAATGGCCTTGCTAATTGGCCATTTTGTTTTTTATGCATTTTCATTAGCAAGATAAAATAACAACTAATCATGTAATTGTCTCCTCATCTGGGAAATAAACTCCCGTTAACCACCTGAATGTTCTTGGCTGCTGAACGAGCCACAGCTCCTCAGCCCAGGGCTCGGTGAGTGACGGGGACAGTGGGACAGGGGCAAGGAGGTCGCCAGCCAGTCTCCTGACTCGTACCCCAGGCAAATGCCATGAGTGACACTTCTAGAAGAATCAAGAAGCAGTCGCCATAGTTCCACCTTCTTCTTTGGCCAGAAGAGTCTCAATTATTTCTCTCCTTACCCAGTAGACCCCTCATCCCTAGCTGGTCGAGGATCTTACCCAGAGACCCCTCCCAATAGCCATCTTGAGACAGGTGCTCTGGAAAGGGGCAGAGGGAGCAAAGCCAGGTCTCCATGGTGACCCTGTCCACTCACCCTCCCATCACGAATTGGGGGGAAGGGCTGAGGAGCTTTGGTTGGTGGGGAAGTGAGGCAAGGGAGCCTGGTTACCCAGGCAACTCCCTGGAGGTACCAGCCAAGGGCTCCGCTCCCACAGGTTGGGGCTGGCGTTGTCATGGAGACTCCCTGGCAGCATTGCCAAGGCTGGAGGCCTGGTTCCCCTCTCAAACCCTAGGGGCATGTGGCACAAGAGGCGAAAGGATCAGGAGCCTCTTAGAATAATGTGACTTTCAGAGTGGCAGCTTGCTGGAGAAGAAAGTTCTGGAAGATAGTGTGCTCTCCACTTTGCTTCTCCCTGCTGGCCCCCTGACCCCCTGACACACACACACACACACACACACACACACACACACTGCTCCTGTTCTCGACCTGCCTCTAGAAATTTGCTGGCACCCAGCTCTCACTCTGAGCACGTGGTCCTATCTCTCCCTCTCTTGGTCTTCTTTTTCAGTGATGCTGATCATTTCAGGCAGAGAGCCTACCCAAGGGTCGCCATGACGACTAACCAAGCCTTTGGTATCCATGGTGACAAGCTCTCAAAGTTATTTTTATTTATTTATTGGGAATTTCAAAGGATTTTCCACTCCCTTGCCAAGGCCTGGCATTTGGGAGACTGGGGTGGACCATCCCCTGGGCCTAGAAAAGGAGAATAAGGTTGAGGAATGTTGGGACTGACAGCTGAAATGTGGCTGGAAGGCAGCCAGTAAATACCTCCTCAAAGCTGCAGAGGAAAAGGGCTTGTGGGCTCCTTGCCATCCTGCCAGATGCCTGGGGAGGCTCTCAAGAGACACTTAACAGCCACTGTCCTCAGGGAGGTTCCAGTGCAGCTTCAGGGGATGGATGGGCTGATTGAGACACATCCTGCTTCACTCCAAAGAATAACTCACAGGATTTACAGAAATATACAGAGCCTAAGAAATAAAAACAAACAGATGAGGAACATGGAGTAAAGGGAAAATAAGATAATGCTGGCTAAGGGGAGAACACAATCATGCAAGGTCCTAACAATAAGTGAGGTGTGCCACAAATCCAACTCTGAGCTTCCTGATGGCCACAGCAAAGAAGATAATGAGATTTATACAGTCTATAAGGGGGAAAAAATGATGGTTCAGGAGAAGTGATGGAGGGAAAATTAGATGAGGCTGCATTCCCAGCCCACCTAGAGTCCTCCCCACTAGCATCTGACCACACCCTTTCACTTTTTTGCTTCTTGGCCCTGCCCTGTTAGTTTTCTCTTTCTCCAATAAAGCTTATTCTTTAACCATGCCATGTGATGTTGTGTAATTTATCCCAAACCTGGTGCATGATGGAGAACCCAGATGGGACCCACCTACGGGATAGAGACCTGTAAGGGGTCCCCCTTGCACGGTAGCTTGGCACCATCTAAAATCACAGCCATTGAGATGCTTTTGGTTGCAAATAACAGCAGACCCGACGCAAAATGGCTCCACCAAATAGGGGATTTAATCTTTTCTCAGAACAGCACATTCTGAGGTAGGCTGGCTCCATTGGTGAATTCTGAGCTTCACCGGCATCCAGGACCCTGGTGCCTTTCACCTGTGAGCTGGGCCACCCTCAGGGTGTCAGTTTAGCTTCCTCCATGTGGCCATCAGGGCTCCAGCCTCACAGGCAGTGTGGCCAGTAAGGGAAGTGGATTCTGTTCTGTGTCTCATTTTAAGAAAACCATTTCTAGAAGCCCTCAATGGATATCCCATCGTGTGCCTTTGGCCACATCTGGGTCACCTTCTCCCTGTTAACCCACCCCAGAGCAAGGGAGAAAAGGTGAGCACAACCGGTCAGACTAACCAGTATTCATGCTGACTCACATGGAGGGAGGAAAAGATCCCGGAACAAAACTGAAGTTCGGCCCCACTGAGAAAGGAAGGGTTGCAGGTAGGTGTCTTAAGTGAGCGCCCCCAGAAGCCAGCCTTGAGATGAAGATCTGTGTGCTGGTGATGTAAGGAAGTGCTCCTAGAAGAAACTGATAAGGGAGCAGGAAAGCAGGACAGAGAAGCTCTACGGGGAGCTCTGGAGCAGAAATTACATCTCAGGTGTTGTCCCAACTCCAGGCAAGGGGGTGGGACTTTCATTGTCCAACTCTCATCAGTCTTTGGCTAAGGGCCGCCTCTGGGGAAACTGCTGGTTCTCTGCACACGTAGGCACGCCAGCTCAGGTGGCCCAGGGGTAGGATTCTGCAGAGAGTCGCAGGGGCGTTAGAAGCAAAGCACGCAGAAGTTGAGGGCTGCGAACACAGAAGTGGTCACGGGGATCCCAGGGGCATCTGCTCAACCAAGAGTGTCCACCACAAAAATGACCTCTTCCCCTGCCGGCACCCTGAGGACAGGGAGCCTGTCTGTCTTGTCATTTGCTGTCTCCTCAGCCCCAGCACAATGCTTGCAGATGCCACACTCAGTAAATATGTGTTAAATAAATGAATGAATGCCCCAGGGCCTGGGGCTTAGAGAGAGCTGCCCCTGGGCTTGGGGCGCATCTTTCCAGCCTGAAGCCCCACTTGCCAGGAGGCAGCCCACACCCCCAGCCCACAGTGGCATTTTCCGGGGTAATTGATGTCTCCATAGAGCTGAGGGCAGCTCCTTGGAGAGCTCCGAGCAGACCAAGACCACCAGGTCTGAGCCTGAGCCTTGATCCAGAGGCACAGAGGGTGGTGGCCATGCTCAGGGACTGAATGTACCCATGACAAACAACTCAGCATTGTTACTATTTAAAAAGTGTAAATAAATTCATAGCAAAGGCTTCTACAGACATTACCTCACGCATCTCTCACAACTACCCCGTGTGTCAGATGTTACTGTGTCACCATCATCACCCCCAAAGGAAGGAGGAAGAAACTGAGGCTCAGAGAAATGGATTCCCTTGCCCACAGTCAAAGAGCCCCAAGGGGTCACCCCTTGATGCCAGATCCCACATCACTCTGCCTCCCACCAGTTCCATGAAGACCTCTTGCCTGGCACTGAGCCCCCTGGATCACCATCGACTGTGCATCTGCCTCTTCCCCCTACCTCTTGCACTAGGCAGTGAGTTCACCCAGAGAAAAGACCACGCCCCTTTCTTTGTTATCTTCCAGGCCTGATACAGCACCTGTGAGATAGTCATCAAGGCATATGGTAAGGTGACATTTTCCTACCCACTTAAGTTTCAATGTGGCCATGTGACTAGCTTTGGCCCATGAAACAGGAGAAGTGACATATGTCATTTCTGAAGCTTCAAGAGGATGTATGTGTGACAGTAATGTTCAAGATGGTGGCTGTTCCACCATCCTGTTTCCCAAATTGAAGATCACATACAACAGAACCCAGGGATGGCCTGTGATGACAAGTAACTTGCGTGAGAAATATGCCTGGTGATCTTATGCCACTGAAATTGGGAGGATGTTTGTTACTGCACCATACCCTTCCATTTCCTGACTGATAGGGCACATATTAGTAGAGACTTAATAAATGTTTATGGAAGGAAATAAAGAAGGGAGAGAAGAGGGAGGGAGGGAAAGGGGGGAGGAGGAAAGGAAGATGGGAGGGATGTGAACAAGGACCTGTGGTCCCCTCTGAGCAGTGATTGAGACGGATACATCCAGACCCCAGCCGTATCCTCCAGGAGAAGATTAAGCAGGTAAGCAGGTTCCTGCAGCTCAGACACCCTCCTCTGCCCTCCTCACTCCACTCCAGGACTCTGAGGTCCAGAGGTTGCCAAGAGGAACCTGGATCTTCCAGGCCTAGTATGGAGAGGGCACCCCAAAGCCAGAGAGGAGAGAGGCTATTTCCCCCTCCAACTGAAGACTTCCTCAGCCAAATGAATAATTTAGTGTAAATGACTTTGAGGTGAGTCGAGTCTCCAAGTTGCCACCCGATTATGTGTACCATAAAAGGCAACGACAGTAATTTATCTCCTTTCTCTCGAGGGGAGGGCCGTGAAGATGGGGAGGAAATGCTCGGTGCCTGGCGTGGGGTTATGAATCATTCCTCTTAGCAGTTCAGCTGCAAGCTGCTGACACTTACTGATTTGGCATTAAATAATTCCAGCCTTGATCTGGAAACAGAGAGAGGGTCCGACTTCCCTTCCCGAGGGAGAGCCTAGGGGAGTGAAAGAATTAAGGCAAGGGGCCATCGTGTGGGGAGGAGGGCAGGGGTAGAGGGAGGGGGAGGGCTGTACGATTTGGCCTCATTAGTCCACCCTGAGGTTGTCTTTTCTCTAAGATACAGGGACAGAGGCTGGGGCCTGAGCTGCACGTGACAAGCTCACATCTGAGCAGTGTCCACCGTGTGGGCTGCAGAGGAGGACGGGCGGCAGTGGCCAGCTGCTCCCAGATGCTCTCAGCCTTTCCAGCTCACAGGCAGCCAAGAGGTGAAAGCTCATCACCCTCCCTCGGGTGAACCCAGGCCTCTGTGCTAGAGGAACCCCAAGAATCTCATAGCCACAATTGCTTTTTTCTATCTTAGAAAGCTACAGGAGTGAAATACAGTTCCCAGTTTGCAGATGGAGAAACTGAGTCCCTAGTGAGGCCATAATGGGAGAAAAGGTATAGTACAAAGAGAGAGAGTGGTGGGACACACATCTCCCGAAATCCAGACCAGAACATTTCCCCCAAACCCAGATTCCCTATTCATATAAAAAGAAGATAGAAGTAATCCTAGGGAATTCCCTGGCAGTCCGGTGGTTAGGACTCCGCGCTTTCACTGCCGAGGGTGCACGTTCAATCCCTGGTAGGGGAGATAAGATCCCGTTTAAAAGAAGAAGAAGAAGAAGGAGAAGAAGAAGAAGAAGAAGTAATCCCAGAGAAATCTGAAGTGGCACACACAGTTTCACACCTTAGGCCCTACCCTAGACCCACCCTCTTCTGAGTCAGAACCTTCAAGAGAGAGGTCTGTTTGGCTGAGTTTTTTCAAAAGCTTCCCAATAACAGCTTTATCTGTAATATCCCCAAACTATAAACCACCCAGATATCCTTCAACGGGTGAATGGTTAAAAAAACCTGTGGTCCATCCATACCATGGAATATTGCCCAGCGAGAAAAAGGAATGAACTAGTGATATAGGCAACAACTAGGATGAATTTTCAGGAAATTATGCTAAATGAAAAAAGCCAGTCGCCCAAAAGATTACATACTGTACAGTTCTGTTTATATAATATTCTCAAAATGACAAAATTATAGAGGGGGAGAACACATCAGCGGCTGCCAGGGGTCAGAGATGTAGCTGGTGTGTGGAGGTGATGAGGCTGGGATGGATGTAGTTATAAAAGGGTGACACGAGGGATCTCGTGCTGATGGAACTTTCTGTATCTTGACTAGATTCAGACATGCAAACCTACACATGTGATAAAATTGCATAAACACACATGCACAAACTAGTGCATATAAAACTGATGAAATCTGAATAAGACTGGTGGATTATATTAATGTTAATTTCCTGGCATGATATGATACTGTAGTTTTGAGAGATGTTAACACTTGGGAGAAACTGAGTGAAGAACACACAGGATCTCTCTGTCTTATTTCTTACGACTGCCTGTGAATCTACAATTACGTCAAATTCTACAATTTTATCAAAAGTTCGATTGAAACATTTTTTGAAAGCTCCCCCTAGTGATCCTGTTCAACCAGGGATGAGAACACTTGTCATATTTAGCTTTTTTTCATTCAATGTTTATTAAAAACAAAGCATTCACTGTCCCAATCAATAGAGTCCACACACTTCCGCCTTTCAGTGGTCCAGGAGAAAACATGCACACCTTCGGGATGTGGGTGCCCATCCAGGGTGGGCCCAACAGCCAGACAACAGACAATTTCTTAATTGCGCAGCAATGGAAAGAGGGGAATTTTGGACAGACCCAGCCTCTCCTACTCACAGCTCTGCAACTTCGGGCAAATTACTTACCCTCACTAAGCATCTTTGCAAAGTGGCACACTAATTACAACTGCTATAAAAGGTGGCTGGAAGGTTGGAGATAGGGCAGTGAGGAAGCACGGAAAACGGAAGATGGTTGGTGGTCAGAGGTGTTGTCAAATGTCTGGGGGGTGGTTAGGAAGTGGGTGTAGGTCTCCACTTCCACCCCGGGGGCCTCCACTCGGCCTGGGCTCACCTGCGTTCCTGCCACACCTCCACCCCCCGAGACGTGGAAGCAGCCTGCATAGAACAGAGTCTAGGGGCCAAGGTTTATGGGAGGATTTGTCCGTCTCTGTAAAGAGCTGCCGTGTATCGAAAGGGGTAAAATGGGGAAGCACTTCATAAAACGGTTTCCCCTCCTGAAGCAGACACTGGGACATCGGTACCACAGCCCCAGAGATGAGCTTGGGACTGAATTGAACCAGAATGTGTCTGATGTTTTCCCAGCTCATGTTTAATATAATGCAAGGCTTTTCTCTCTGTCAGTTGGAGGCTTCCCAGTAGAGTCTGCAGTGTAGACAACGCCAGCTGTCCAGCCCTGTGCGTGCAGACCCCTCACTGGGTGTGCAAGTGAGTACACACGTACACACGTGTATACACACGCCTCCTTCCTAGGTAGGACTTGGATTCTGACGTGAGAGGGGAGTTTGGGAATTCCACGGGGATGCCTATCTCCTGCAAAGCCAGCTTCTCCTCACCTGGGCCGGCAGAGGGAAGCGGAAGATGCAGCTGGGACGCAGGCACTTTCATTATTTATGAAGCTTTCGTTATTTCACGTATAAATAATCGATGACTGCAAAGCGCGGCGGGCACCGGCGTGGAATATTCATGAGCCTTGTTTGCGGGGATTTCAGCTGCCGCCGCCTCGGCCCCAGATGTTCACGCACTCACACACGCACACGCGCACACACGCCCCCAAATAAAAATCATCGTAATAAAGATTTCATCTGTCAGGCTGGGGGCCTCGTCTCCGGGAGAGAGGCAGCCTGTGCATGCTCGAACTCAGAGGTGTTCGAGAGCCCAGCGCCCAGCCGGTTCGGGAGGGAGGAGGTGTCGCCTGGCCGCCTGGGAACCCTGACACTCCACAGTCTGATCCACTTCTCACCCCAGCCTCGCGAGCCCCGGCGTTTAATCAGGACTCCCACTCAAAGATCAATAATCCTTTTCTCCATGTGTGCCCGCTGAGACCCCTGCTTGCCCGGCCCTCGAAGGGGCTGGTGCTGCAGACTCGGATTCCTGTGCATCGGGGAAATCGTCCGGCGCTTGAGTTTCCTCTCTGCCTGATCCGGAGAGCTGGACGATCTGACCTCCTCCCATCGTGGGATTCCACAGGGGGCGGGGCTGGAGGAGCCAAACAGAAACAGCAGGGCGCCCCCTGGAGGCTGGCCCTTACTTACCTCTCTGGATCCACTACCTCCCATTCCAGGCCCCAGCTCCTTTCTGTCTCCGTGACTTTTACTGTTCTCTCTGTCCTCCAGCCCTTTGCACCTGCTGTTTATGCTGTTGCCTTTGCTTGAAATGCTTTTCCCTTCCCCACCAATGCCTGGCTAGTGTCCACTCAACCCTCAGGTCTCCAGTAGATGCCATTTCCTCTGGGTCATCTTCTCCAAATCCCTAAGCTGTGTTAGGCCATTCCTCTGGCCTTCGGGGACCTGGATGCCCCAGTTCTGGCATTTGTTCCACCCTGTTATGATGATAATTATTGTTAACGTCCCCTTCCCCCATGCACACACACTGGATTATAAACTATGTGAGGACGGCAGGCTCTGGCACTCAACAGACCTCAGCCGGAATCCACGCTCTGCCACTTACCAGCTGTGTGTCCTTAAGCAAGTTATTCAACCTCTCTGCCTGGATTTCTTCTTCTGTAAAGTTGGAACAATAAAAATAGAACCAACCTGGTAGGGCTTTTATGAGGATTTAATGTATTAATCAAGTGAAAGTGTTTGGCCCAATGCCTGCCCAGAGCTCAGAAAGGGGACAGTCCCCCATCCCCTCTCCACAATTGCAGCAGCCCCAAAGCTCTGAAAACCAAAAAGCTTTTAAAACTCATTTGGCAGGGACTTCCCTGGTGGCGCAGTCGTTGAGAATCCGCCTGCCAGTGCAGGGGATACGGCTGCAATCCCTGGTCTGGGAAGATCCCACCTGCCGTGGAGCAGCTAAGCCCATGCACCACAACTGCTGAGCCCATGTGCCACAACTACGGAAACCCGCGCGCCTAGAGCCCGGGCTCCGCAACAAGAGAGGCCACCACAATGAGAAGCCCGCGCACCGCAACGAAGACCCAATGAAGCCAGAAACAATAAATAAATAAAATAAAACAATAAAATAAAAAAATTTATAAAAAAAAGAAAACTCATTTGGCCGCAAAACCTGAACTGAACTGACCTTGGAGGTACTTATGGTCTTTATCCCACTTGCTGGCACTATTCATATGTATTTTGCTACATAGGAAATGAAATATGAATATGTTTGAGTGTTCCATAATTTATAGAACATTACATTTCTAAAATCTGGAAAAATTTCAGACTCGGAAGTGCATCTAGCCCCAAAGGTTTCTACAAGGAACCATGCATCAACAGCATTCTCGTGCTTTTTATGATCGATAGCGTGGTAATAGCAAGTGCCCACCAGCCAGCACCGTGCCTGGCACAGAGCTGCCCTACGTAAACACCCGGTGAGGGATGGAAAAAAGATTGGAGTTAGCCCTGCTTCCCTGACCTTCTGGGAGACTGTATCCTGCCACCCACCCCCTTAGAGCCCCAAGCCCCAGACCCCGACTTCCCCGAGGTCACCCCTTGCTGTTGGTGACAAGCAGAGTTAAATTACAAACATCTCCTGGACTCTCTGAGGTTTTGCACAGGGAGCGAATTGCTTGTTCGAAATCACAGCTGAGGAGCAGGGAGCTGCCCCATGGTGATAAGTGGCCTTATTCTTCCAGGAAAGCAGGGGAATGCCCCCCAGGCCCTCCCTGGCCCCTCCCCACCATGGCACCAGAGGAGGAGCCTGGAAGGGAAGGACCCGTCAAATGAAATTAGATTGAGTTCCAATCTGTGCTGGGCCCTAAGGTATACAGATGGTAGAGATGCTCGGCAGGATATAACATATAGATGCGGTAGAGGATATAGATGTAGATGTAGATGTAGATGTAGATACAGATGGATGTAGAATATCCCAGCACTTTCTCCATCCTCACACCAAGCTCATGGGGTGGGTACTGTTAAGGTTTAATAGGTCCCAATAAATAAACTCACTGTCTCGACACCCGAGTTCAGATCCAATTGAGACAGAGAGACACTGGAACCCCACAAAGTCTAATTGCCAGCTTTAGCATTTGCCAAAAGCTCAGCTGCAGACTGTGACCGGGTGGGGAAAGGCTGGGAGCGTTACAACCCTCCTCATGAAGATATGAAGCCCATTTTGTAGATGAGGAGACTGAGGCAAGTGAGTGGAGGACAAGGATTTAAACCGAGGTCTGTCTGTCTCCCCACATTATTCTGCCTTGCTTGTTGCTCTCGAGAGATCCCAGAAACAAGGGCTCAGGACCTCCAGGAGTCCATGATGAAATGAATCCAATGTGAAAAGACCTTAGGGGCTGGGGAGCCTGAGCAGAGCCCTGGGGTCTGACCAAAGGCTGGTCCACAGTTTCCCCCCTCCCCTCCTCCCTCCCCTCTCCCCCCACCCTAATTCTTCTCTGTCAGATCATCATTGCTCCTTTCCCTCTGGTTACCGTGCTTGGTGGCGAGGCAGGTCTCTTGGTTCCATATCTGATCCACACCTGAGCCAAGGGAAGGGCTTGCTTTCAGGACCTACCTCCATCTCCAGCTCATTTAGCAGCAGGTACCCTTGTCTGGGTTCACCAGTCACAAGCCTGATCCATTTCTGGAAGCTGGAACAAATCCCATGAGGAATTCAAACAATTTCAGTTACTCTGAACACCTTTGGGAGGGCAGGGGACCCAGAGGTTGGAAAGCCAAGTATCAGGGCAGCACCCTCTGAGGTTGCCCCGATTCTGTCTCATATACTAGACTTGTGGTCATTTTATAAACCAGGCAGCAAAAGTTCCCAAGTCCAGAGATTAGGCCATGCTGTTCCCCACCCCCCAGGACAGCCTGCCCCTGCAGCAGAAATGGCAAATATGTTTCCTTTTAGGAACCAACCGCATGCGGGCTTTCCAGAATTCAGAGGCTACATCTGAGCTCAGCATGAAGGAGCCCTGTTATTGATTAGGGATGTCTGCCTTGGCTGCAGCCTGGGAGATGGTGGCGCTCAGGGCATGTGCTCACTTTCTCAGCATTTATGATACTTTTGGCAATAGATGGCCTTTAGGGGAAGGATCCTGTGATTGTGTCACTCTGGGCTTGGGGGTTCTCTATGTGTGTGCATGTCTGTAATTTCAAAAGATATACATTGACAAAGATGCTTATAAATCAATGGTCAATGAAATCCCTTTCTTCCACACCATATGGCTCATATGACCTTCAGCAAGCACGGAACCTTCCAGAGCCTCACTGCCACATTTACAAAGCAAAGATGAATCTGCCACTTGGGACAAGGCTGGATGCATTAAATTCTTCCCTCCACTTTGGCAAGAAGGATTTGTGTTTTTTAATGATTGTTAAAAAGCCCTACATTCTACAGACCAGAATCAGACCGTGGTAAGCAAGGGATGGAGCCTCAGACTTGCTGGTCTCCAGGTCCTGAACAGGTAAGAGCAGCAGGAAGTTCAATTGCTCTAGGATGTGGCAACAAAAGGGCCTCCTGGTGCAGGTGAATTTCACTACTAAAATCCTGTAAGAGCATCACATTTCCTTGGGACAATAGATGAAACCCTTACGATGGGCTGTGTTTCCTCCCCAGTGGCCTCTCCTACTGCTCTCCCCTCCTTCACTCCACTCCTACCACACTCACTTCCTTGCTGTTCCTCAAACTCACCAAGCATACCCCTGCCCCAGGACATTTGCACTTGCTGTTCCCACTGCCTGCATGTTCCTACCCCAGATATCTTTGCAGCTCACTCCCTTGATCCCCATAGGTCTCTGTTTCAAATGTTGCCTTATCAGAGCTGTCTGTCCTGACCGATCACCTTATATAAAATAGCCTCTCCCACCCCCATCACTTAGACATCCTGTCTCATTTTCTCATAGTACATATATTTGTCTTTTGTCTGCCAACCCCCACCCCAATTAGAATGTGAGCTCCATGAGGTTAGGAATCCTGTCTGTTGTGTGAATTGTTGTATCTCCAGTGCCTGGAACAGAGCCTGGCACATAGCAGGGGTTCAGTGGATGTGTGTTGATGGGTGAGTGAGGGCTAGGCATCCAATTTTATGGATGAAGAAACTGAGGCTTAGCAATGTGGAGTGACTTGCACAGCAATTATAACTGTGCTTTCTGTGCCGAGCACTGTGCAGAGCCCTTTACATGCCTCATCCTTTAAACCTCACAACTCTATGAAATGGCACTATCCCCACATTACAGATGGAGACCAGCCAGGTTGAGGGACTTGCCCAAGAGCACACAGAGGGTCAGAGGGTCTAAGGCCTGATGCCAGGCTGCATACCTCCTGGGTCCCCACTGGTTACTTGTTGGCTCTATGGCCTCCCAGAGCCTGGAATCAAGATCTTCTGACCCTCGGTGTCCCTCAAACAAAGTACAGGCTCTGTGTTGAGCGGATCATTTAGTACATCCCCCTGTCTCCAGGCTCTCCAGGCAGCACTACATCTAAACCACCAGACAGAATCTCTCCAAAATTTATAGACTCCTTGCCAAGAGATATCACCTTTCCCCAAGTCTCTCCTTTCTAAGGATAATCCTCACCACAGTAAGTTCTTCTTTCAGTCTAACCTAAATCCCCCTTGCTTTGTATTCAACCTATTTCTTCTTGTCCACCTTCCATGGAGCTGGGCAAGGCTAAGCTTCCAACACAGGCACCATAACCAGGTTGCTTTGTTGAACTGCAAAAAGAGAAAGCCACAGGTTCTGCGCCCCAGCAGTTTACCACAAACCTGAGAACCCCAACTCCCAAGGCTGGCGCTGTGTCAGCACATGCTGCCCGCTCCTCCCCGGCCCTGCCTGCCACAGTGATTTATGGGCCCTGTCAGCTCGCAGGCTGAGCTGTGGAGACAGCTGGAAGAAGCGGGAATCAGGAGCAGCCATCCCTCAGGCCAAGCGGGGATGGTGGGGAGTGGGGAGCCCAGAGAGGGATTGAGGGTTCATCAGGAGCATGGGGGTGGGGCTGGGACGAGGGGGGCAAGGAGGTGGGAGAGCCGGACACTCCAGATGACAGTACGACAAAGACCTGGACAGAGACCCCCGCATGGCAGGTCAGAGAGGCCAGTAGCTGGGGGACAAAGACACACAGAGCAGAGAACGATGAAGCAAGAGGGCAGGAGGGAGGGAGGGAGAGCGAAAGTCAGCCGTGTAGAAATCGACGTCGGGAGTTTCTAATTCTCTTTATTCTGAAGACAAAAGCGAATGAAGATGACAGTCGGTGAGAGATGTTTAGTGGGGTTTGTTTTTCTGCAGACCCTCTGGAGGACCAGGTTGAAATCACAAATTCGCACGCCTCCCACCAGCATGTCAAAGCCCCGGCAGGCATCAGCATCAACTGCCCCACCAGCCCCACCGGGCGCAGCTTGGTCCCTTCTGTCTCTCTCACCCTGGTTTATGCCTTTTCGTCCCTGCAGGGTTTCTGGCCTCCCTCGCCTTAGATTTCTCTTGCTCGGTACTTTGTGACCTGCCTCTCTCTCTCTGCAGGTCTGACTCTTTCTCTCTCTGCAGGTCTGACTCCCCCGGAGTTGCTCTCTCAGGTCAGCCTCTCTGCTCCTCTGTCCCATCTGTCTCGCTGCCCCTGGCACCTTCTATCCCTGCATGATGTCTCTCCCTACTTGCCTCCCTCCTGGTGTGTTCCCCCGGGTCTCACTCTCATGCTGTCCTTGGTCCCCCATCTTTCAACTGGCAATCGGCCTTGGTCTCTAATCTCTAAGGGCTGCAGGTGCCCCTGCCCTGACCCCGGGCAGTGGGTCCAGGTGGCCTCAGAATGGGAAAGTGGGGTCTCTCAGGCAGGAGTTGCTCCCACACCTATCTCCGCTGCAGGCAGCTTGCCACAAGGCGAGGCGGTGGCCGTAGTTAGGGAAACCGAACAGGCAGCCAGCAGCTCCCTTCATCCAGCGTGGATTGGATATTCCAGGCCAGGCCCTGCTGAACGCCCAGGCGCTTGCACACACGCACGCACACGCGGAGACACAGAGCACAGTAAACGCCCACTGAGCAGCCTCAGATGGCCTCGCAACCACGCTAGAAAATTCAGTCTCTCCACAGGCGTCCAGGAACCAGAGACCCCCCAACTGCAGCCCCAAAGCACCCCAACACAGAGATGTACCTCCCCACACCCCCAGTGCACCGGGAGCCCTGCGGTGGGGAGGAAGGCACCTCTGGGCACGTCCACTGCCCACAGGAGAAAGACAAGAGACCCAGACTTAAATCCACCTGCACCACAGAGACGCCAGACTCTCCCCAGCGATGCGGCAGCGGGAGGAGGAACGGCATTCTGGACCAGGTTCTTCTTCAGTCGGAAGAAGGAAAAGAAGATTCGTTCCCAGCACACCACGCCAGAACCCTGCCCCCTCCCCTCGGGCAGGAACTCAGGGCCACCCAAGCCCATCTGTTTCCTGGCTTCCATGATCTCTTTGTTTCCCTCTTTCTTTGTATCCCCCTTGATTTATGAAACTAGGGGAGATGATCTCTTCTTATTTAACTTACTTTGAAGCTGATTCAAGTTGTTTCAATAACAAATTAGTCTCAATAAAAAGCAAAGTTTCCACCTGCTTCCATGGGGTGTGATGGGCGGTTGCTCCCCTGATGGTTCCTGCAGGGCGGGTGGTGTACCCCCTAGGAGCCAGTGTGGAGAGGGCAGTGCCTGCCCCCCAGGGAACCAGGAGCTGGGAGTGGGGTGGGGAGCGTCACCATTGAGCACCATACGTGCACTAATCGTGTATACACCCTACCTATGCACTACATGTACACCATGCACAGCATATATGCACCATATATACACAAGGTACAGTATACGTGCACTGCATGCACACAATACATGCATTACATATATTGATACACTATATGTATACTATGTGTTATTGACTGAATGTGTCCCTCCAACATTCACATGTTGAACTGAATCCCCAACGTGATGGTTTTAGGAGGCGGGCCCTTTGGGAGGTGATTAGGCCGTGAGGGAGGAGGTCAGAGTATCTGACCCCATAGACTGCTCCAGACTCAGCTGCTCTGCTTGCACCCCTCACCCAGGCTCTGCCACCTGGGAGTGCCCACACGGGGTCTTCCAATCAGATATGGGTCAACCTGAGCCCCAGGGACCCAGGCCAGGGCCACCCAGAGCTCCATCCCAATCATGGCTCTGCCAGTGTCTAGCTCTGTGGCCTTAGGCAAGTGACTTGACATCTCTGATCGTTGTTTCCTGGACCAACGATGGGGATAATGTTAGTTCCCACCTTGGGAGTCACAGGGATTATTCCAGGGTTGAGTGGAGGCGTGGGAGCTAGTGGAGGGGCTCTGAGCAGAAATCTCAACTGAGGGGAGAGCTAAAAATGATGCTTAAGGCCACACAGGGACACCCCTAGAAACACACATCCCCAACCCTGCAGAGGGAGGCAAAAGAGAGAGGCAGCGGGAGGGAGCCCGGGGGCCGGGACATTTCATAGGTACATGTAGGGTCTCAGGCACCACCCCAGGGAGCGAGCTGTAAGGAGCGTGATATTTCTCTGGCACAGTCCCCAGCCTGTCTCGACAGCCAGGGACGCATGGCTCAGTTAGGAGCCTGCTAATGACATTCTCCGTCAGCTCGGGACCAAGTGAGCGGGCCTTCAGGCCTCCCTGCCAACTGCAGGCCACACCCGAGAGCAGGGGGTCATGGCACACAGTGGCAGGGGTGGGGGGGGAGGGAGGGCGGGGGACGGGCCTGTCCAGGCCACAGGACTCAGGATGGAGGATCAAGGCTCAGCGAGGGGTCAGGGCTGGGCGACAGCAGGGCCCACGAGAGGGAGGGGCTGCATGTCAAGCCGGAGACCAAGCTGGGGTCACGGCCCAGTGAGGAGGGGGGTGGGTGGGGTCTCCAGACAGGCCGAGGACGGGGAACCAGGACAGCCGCAGAGCTGGGCCACTCAGGGGTCCTGCTGAGGCAGCCGGGTGGAGGGGAGAAGCCAGACGCTCCACACGGAGGCAGGGCCGTCCACAACGCCCCAGCTTGGCAGCTACTGAGAGCTACTGTCTGCCGGGGGCAGGAGGTTTCTCAGGAGGTGACAGAGTGCTGCGTTTCCCCTAAAAATAACAGAGAACAGCTCGACTCCGCTTCCGTCAGCAGCTCTGCTGGCTCCTCAAAGCCCCCGCACACTCCAGGGCTAAGCCGGGTGTCGGCTGGGGTCTGAATCAGGCCTTCCCGCCCTGGCCCTCCTGCCACCAAGAGGCCCGCACCCTTTCTGTCTCCCCCTCTCCTTCTCTTGCCTCCCACTCGGCTTTATTTTTGTCCCTCAGTTCCCACTCCGCCCTGACACCCCGCACGGCAGAAGTCCAGAGGAGTCTGGGCAGACTCCATCCTCCCCCGTCCCAGGGCCCAGATGTTCTCGCCTCAGCTGTGGCCTCTGTGGGAGCCAGGCCAGCCAATGCCGGAGATGGGAAGGGGACATCCCTCTGCCTCCCCCTGGCTGGCTTGCAGGTGCCACCCAGCCAGGGCAGAACTCCCATGGAGGGGCCATCTGCAGGGAGGGCCCCGGATCAGCAACAAACCCATGTACAAGGCAGCCCTAATAAAAAGTGACGTTCCAGGAAATATGATGCCGTTTCCCCACTTGCTCGAGGTCCATCTTGGGGGGGAGGTTGGGGAGGGGTGTGGAGCGGCGGGGCAGTCGCCTCCCTCCCCACCACCTCCCGGCATGCGCTTCGGCCCTTATTAATAAGGCGCTGGCTCCCCAGGTGGCCGTCCGCTGCAGGGGCCTCCGTCTCGGTGTCACTCGGGGTGCTCAGCACCCACGAGGATAGCGCTCAGGCTGGGAGCTCCGGGCCCACCCCCACTTCCCTCCCCCGTCCCCCACTTCCCAGCATTGGCATGTCGAGGCCTGTGGCAGGAGAGAGCTGAGCCTCCCAGCGGGGATCCCCAGGGGAGCCTCCCTCCAGAGGTGAAAGGTTCATTCAGTCATTCAACAAACATTTATTGAGCACCTACTATGAGGCGCTCAGTGGTCTAGGCCCCAGGTTCAGAGCAGTGAACAGACACGGTCCCCGCCCTCGTGGAGCTGACGGGGGGAAGGGGGTGCAGAGAGGCATGAAATGAACAAGCAATGAATGAATGAGTCCAGGCTAGATTTGAGACTTGCAGTGTTAGGTGAGATGCGGCAATGAAACAGGAAGAGCAGCTAGGGAATGCCTGGGATCCGGAGAGACCACTCACGGGAGGTGACATTCGTGCTGAGACCTGCACGATGAGAGGCGGTCAGCCTTGAGAGGATCTGAGGAAGGAGAGAACGGCAAGGGCAAAGGTGCGCAGCGGGGGCGGAGCTCCTGCGGGCCAGGGGCAGAGAGGGCCAGGATGGTGGGCTGGTGAGGAGGGGTCACGGATGAGAGGAAGCTGGGCAAGGGGGAAGGGGCTAGATCAGGCGGAGGGCACCAAGAGGACTTGGGATTTTTTGGTAAGTGGTATGGGACTCCACTGAGAGTTTTAATCAGGTGTGTCTTTTACGATCATTCTGGCTCCTGAGTGGAGAGTGGCCTGCAGGGGTCAGGTGGGAGGGGGAGGCTCCTTGTGTTGTACTGGGGCCAAGTGATGGGGAACTGAGCAGTGGGAGGGGTATGCAGCAGATGCAGGGGTATTCCACAGGTCTAGCAGGCCTCTCCTGCTGCCTCCTCTCACAGCAGGGAGAGGAATGTGCCCTTTATTTCCACAGCCAGCCATCCGGGGCTGTGTCCTTCACTGTCCCCCTGCCTCCCCTGCCTGAGGCTTATTCTCACTCCTAGCCGGGTTATAAATCCATGTCTTCGGTTACCCAGAAGGAAGAAGAGAAAGACCTCGCACCAGAAAGGTTGCCCAGCGGCCAGGCTCCAGATCAAGGGAGAATCTGACTCTGCTCGCAGCACCACTGAGAAGCTCAACCCATTTTGCAGGGGGAATGTGAAGGCACTAGGGTTCGGGTTATTCTCGGCTTCTGTGTTGGGCCTGGGATTCAAGCTCCTCCCAGCACCACGGGGGAGCAAGTAAAAGCAAGTAAGAGCGCTCAGATGTGCCATCCACAACCTGGGTATGAATTCCAGATCCACCAGATCCAAGCTGTGTGACCCTGAGAAAATGACTTACCTCTCTGAACCTATTCACTTGATTAAGTCCTTCATTTATTCAACAAATATTTAGTGAGCACCGACTGTCTTATCGTGGATGCTGGGGATGCTGCAACAAGTGCGAGAATTTAGAGCCTCAGAGGGAAGACAGCAACGAGTCAACAGTTAATACTATGACTCGCGATTCGTGCTAAGTGGAAAATAGGGATGCAATGGAAGATAATAATTAGGAGAAGGAGATCTATTTAGATAGGGTGAGGATGTAAGGAGATCATATGTGTGCATCCCTCAATGCAGAGCCTAGCACACGGGTAAGTGCCAGTGCCCGCTAGCCGCTATTGCTAGGGACACAGGAGGGAAGGTGAGGGCGTCAGAACTGGCCTTCAGCTCCAAGCCCAAGCCGGATGAAGGGGAGCCCAGGGCAGCCGGAGCCTGCTTTCTCCCCCCTGCCACAGGTCGGAACTCGGGCCGGGACCCTCTTACGGGTGGGCGGGAATAGCCCAACTCCTGACTCCGGATGTTCACTCCACCCCCAGGCCCCTCCTCCAATGACCTGCCCACTGGGTCCAGGTGGCAGGACACCACGGATGGCGGGTCCTCACAGGGCATCCCGTGGGGGATCCAGCCTTTCCAGGTTACAGATGGAATTTTCAAAACCTCTGCTGCCCCGGCCACCCAGGGCTAGAAACCCCTCTGAGATCCTTCCTGGGGGTGGCCAGAGGAAGACACAGGCCCCTCCCACAGTGGGCTTCAGCCCTGCCTCCTGCCTTTCTCCCCCTCCTCCAGCTCAGTCATCGAGATGGTTTATAACCCTCCCTGTGCGGAGGAAGTTCCCAGAGCTCCAGAGCTGGGCGCGGGCGCTGCCCTCTTCTTCCGGACCAGAAGGGAGGAGCTGGCATCTTTGCGGGGGTTCAGAGTTGGGGAGAAAGGGACAGCTGGTTATCAGTCTGAAATGGTCCTTCTCTGTGGGGACATCTGCCCACCGCCCAAGGAACAGACCATAGAGATGGGTCTAGTCTCCATTAAGAAATTCCCCTTGCTCCCTGGGGACACACAGTCCCAGCCCCACTCCTACCCTGCTCACCTCTCCCAGTGTCTGCTGCTTCCCTCCCCTCCCACTCCTGGGGCAGGAGAGAGGCATACAGGCCCCTTGAAAGTCATCCCAGACCTCCAGGGGAACCCCCTGATCTTTTCTCGGCATCTCCATTTCCTGGGGTCTCCGACTTTTTTTAAAAAATTAATAGACTTTATTTTTAGAGCAGTTTGGGGTTTATGGAAATATTGAGGAGAAAGTACAGAGAGTTCCTATACACTCCCTTTCCCCCTGCACACAGTTTTCCCCGTTATTAATATCTTGCTTTAGTATGGTCCTTTACCTTTTCCCATTCCCAATTTTGGGCACCAGTGTCCTGCTCTGGTTCTGCTTCCCCCTCCCTGCTATCAAATCTAGGGCTCACCACATGACTGATGCGCCAGGTAACCAATGCACCAAGTAACCAATGTACTAGGTAACTAATGCACCAAGTAACCAATGCGCTAGGTAACCAATACACCAAGTAACCAATGCGCTAGGTAACCAATGCACCAAGTAACCAATGCGCTAGGTAACCAATGCGCTAGGTAACCAATGCACCAAGTAACCAATGCGCTAGGTAACCAATGCGCTAGGTAACCAATGCACCAAGTAACCAATGCGCCAGGTAACCAATGCACCAAGTAACCAATGCGCCAGGTAACCAATGCACCAAGTAACCGATGCGCCAGGTAACCAATGCACCAAGTAACCGATGCGCCAGGTAACCGATGCGCCAGGTAACCGATGCGCCAGGTAACCGATGCGCCAGGTAACCGATGCGCCAGGTAACCGATGCGCCAGGTAACCGATGCGCCAAGTAACCGATGCGCCAGGTAACCGATGCGCCAAGTAACCAATGCACCAAGTAACCAATGAGCTAGGTAACCAATGCACCAAGTAACCAATGCGCTAGGTAACTAATGCACCAAGTAACCAATGTACCGGTTAACTAATGCACTAGGCAACCAAAGTACCAGGTAACAGATGCACCAGGCAACTGATGTGAGTGCCACCCTTCCCGGCGCTTGCCTGTGCTCCCCCCGTGCCCAGCTCACATCACCAGGTCTCCCAGGCTCTACCCACCCAGAAAGGTTGATTCATGAGAGAGAGGGAGGGGCATTGGTTGGGACACCTCAACATCCTTGATCTCCAAGGTCCCCAGCCACCTCCTCCTCTGAGGACCTCAGCCAGGTAAGGGACCCAGGTAAGCACCGGGACTGGGGGAAAAGAACAGAGGAAACACTGGCCTCCCTCTGGTCCCTCTGACTTCTCGTAAGAAGTTAATAAAATTGCAGGCAAGGATGACCCAGAGGACATGATTTACTCAGGCTGGGGGAAAAACTTTCAATAAGGTCCCTCCATAAAAGGCCATTAAGGGAGTGGAATAACCACAGGCTAAGGGGCAAGTGTTATGGATTCCAGAGTGGTTTACGCAGAGGAATTAAAGAGGCATTCAGAGCCAAGAGATGTTATTAATAATCGCACTGGCTCTTGGAAAGGCTTTTCATCTCAGCGAGCTTTGCAGGCACTAACTCCTCAGTGCTCAGGTCTCCAATGGAGATGGAAAACACAAGCAAGCAGGGTGACGGGCTCACTCCACTTTTAAGCGGGACAAGTGGATGGGCTGGGCTGGGGTTTTAGAGCTTCAGGGGGCCCTGGAAGATCCTGGGTGACACACTTTCTAATGCTGAGAGATGAGACTCTGGAAGGCAGGGCCTGCCCTGAGGGGGAGGATGGGGGGTGAGGGCCACGTCCACTCTCCAATCTTACTGCCAGGGCTGAGGGGGCCATGTGACATTTACAGTGTATGGGAGCAGAGATTCCACATTTCCCACCCACAGGCTCCAGGAGAGGGAGTTTTCCCTTGAGGAAGAAGAGGCTACTCCTCCAGCCTCCTTCAAGCTTGCTCATGGGCACCCTTCTAGAGCCTGGGCCCAGGCCTGAAGAAGCCTGGATCTCACCTTGTCTGTGGGCACCCCATCCCACCTGGGTCTCCTGGATCAAAAGTCCAGTGTCCACAAGGTTTCACCCCTTCCTCCCAACCCATCTTTCAAGGCTCAGTTCCAGTGGCACCTCCGCCATGAAGCCTTCCCAGCCCTCACCCTGCCTTGGCCCCTCTGAGCCACACCTCTCCACTCCCTACTCTCCATAATACAGACAAGGGCCCCCACTGCCACAAGGTTCCAGAGCAGCAAGGCTCCGACCTAGGTCCAGGGTCACCCCATCCAACCCAGGTTCTGCTTTGGGTGTCCCTAGAGGCCTGAGCTCCTGGAGACAGGTGGGCACAGAGAGGCCCTCAGAGAACCTCCCTGTGGGGCGGAATTCTGATCAGACCTGCCTGGTACGTCCACCCCAGCCTCACCCCAGCTCGGTCTTTCTTTGAAAGGTCCCCTTCCCAGAATTTATCTCTCCTGCTAAAATTAGCATTCGTTTTAAAAGTCTTCACACTCTCAAATCTTCCTTAAATGTGCATATTAACTGGGAAAATGACTCGCCTTAGCTACTTCACTCCCTCCACTACACATAACACTCCTGGTCCCCTTGGCTCAGCCTCATAAACTCAGGGTGACTCCAGAGCTGTCCCCCGTGCCCAAGGCTTACAGCTGCAGAGGGCCAATGCCACCTGGAGGGCACTGCCCTGCTGGCCTTGATGCCCATAGGCCGAGACCATTACGTTCTGGGTTCCTCACAGTACCAGCAGTTTCACCTGGGGCCCGTGATCTCCTCATTTTAACTGAGGGGAAGCTGAGTGTGTGAGAAGCTGAGTCACTCACCCAAGTTGAAGCGGGATTTGAACTCTGGGCATCCGGCCTCCACGCCCTTGGCCACCACACTGCACTCCCCAAGAAGTAGCTTGCAGAAAGAAGGTGATGGGCAGGAGGTGGTCACACCATGTGGCTTGGCCACCTACTGACTGTGTGACCTGAGGCCAGGGCAGTTAGGAGATAAGAGCAGATTTTTATTTATAGCTCTTCATGTGTAATGATACGTTTAATCCTCATCACAGCCCTATGAGGTAGATATCATTACTACAGTTACCACCATTCTATAGATAAGAACGTTGATGCACAGAAAGGTGAAATAACTCGCCTAAGGATGAACAGCTAATACATAGCAGAGTCAGGACTCAAAGCCGAGGAGCCTATCCTCTTAACCTCCGCGTTGTATTGTCCCCTCAGTAATGGCAGGGGAAGCCCACCATGACTCCACTCTTCCAGGTGGCCTGCCAACTATTAACAACTGGAAACTTCTCGTCCTGAGTCCAGTGTAACTTTCAGATCAGACTGCATCTTTGGAGTCTGTACAGCCTCTCACTTGGCCCGAGCGAAGGTGTCAGAGAGCAGGGCTCCCACCCCCTGGCTCTGCCCTGCAGCTCACCGCGCCAGCCAGTACTTGGCGAGAGCCCCAGGGGGCGATGGCCTTCCAGCACCTGAGTGTATGTGGCTTCCTCCTGATGATTCCTCATGAGAATTCTTTGGGCTTTTCCACCAGGATTGGAACTCCCCATTGGCAAGTCGGGACACCCTCTCTGACTCAGCCTATGTCTAGAAGGCAGGTCAGGCAGTGTCCAGGGGGGTTCAGGCCCTGAGACTCTGTCCCTACCAGGAAGATGCCAACAGGACAGGTGACGCAGAAACACCCCTTCACCCCCCCAGGCCCCTCCACTGCTGGGCAAATGTTCAGAAGCCCCTACCATCAGGCTAGACTATAAGAGTGCCTCGGGCAGAGATCTGTCCTCCAGAATCTATAGACTGTTCCACCTTCTGCCCCTAATGAGGGTCCTCAGGTCAGTTTCAGGTGGCAGGGACACCAGATTCCTGAGTTTGCTACAGCCTCGGAGGGCAGGAGAGAGACGGGAGAGAGGTGGGCCGGCTGGTGTGTTGCCAGGTCAGGAACGGGGTCCTGGCTCCCTCGCTGGGACACAGCAGTCCCAGGGCCTCCCTGATGTGATTTGCCAGACAACGACAGCCTTTAACGTCCACTCTGCTATAATCTCCTTTATCTTAATACAATCTTTTCCTGTTGAACTCTCCAGACCCCAACTGCTATTTTCAATGGAGGGATTTTTTTTTTTTTTTTTTTACGACTCGATACCGTGATTACTGTCGAACCCTCAGTCTTTGTGGAGGGGAAATTAATAAGTTTTTCTTAAGCGCTCTGCACAGGCACTGCATACTGATGAGGCTGGGCTGCCTCCCTCATGGCCGGAGTCAATTATCAATCTGGCCTCTCGCCTGCTGAGACCCAACGGCTCTCACTTCTGCAGGGAGCTGGTCATGAGGTGTCAGCACCTCCAGCAAGTGCTGGACATCCCGTGAGGGGTCAGGGGTCCACCCTGCTCCGTTCCTGGATGTGTCTTGGGGCAGGAATTATAGATGGGGAATCCCAGAACTAGAAGCGACCTTAGTTTTCAGCTCATACAGGCCTTTCTCTGCTGCGGTACAGATGGAGGAACTGAGGCCAAGCGACATGTGACCTGCTCCGGTCACAGATGGCTACAGGTTAGGCTGAGGCTGTCACTCCTAGGATGACATTCTGGGATCTCTCTCTCACTTCCCTTCCAGGAAGATATGTTTTCTCTTTCCTTTCAGTCTGGCTGCAATCCCTCTTGCTGCATTGTTGCCTTTGTCCTGTTCTAACTGGGCTGAAGGATTGACAGGTGAGTTTCTTGTCCCTGCCGGGAGAGAAAATGGAAACACAGCCCTATCCCCACCGAACCCCGCACTCTCCCAGCACCAGTCGCAGTTAGTTTCGTCGAAGGAAGGGCTCCCTCGAGTATCCTGCCAGCCGGCTGCCTGCTCCGGCCAGGCCAGCGTGGCAGTGAACGAACAAAACAAACAGCACCCCCTTCTCCCCTGCCTGTGGCCACCCACTCAGCCAAGCTTGTCACAGCTGCCCTGGGGAGGTGAAGGGCGGGGCGTGACTAAGCTGATGCCACAGCTCAAGGCTAGGGCAGGCTTGGCAACAAGATGGTCCCGGTGCCAGGAGGAACTAGGGGACCCTCTTGGTCTCAGGACTGGCCTGGAAAGTGGAAGAAAGTTCCCCTGAGAAGACAGCCCGACCCTAGCCACCCAGCTACGCTGATGAAGAGTAGTACTGGGGGCAAAGGGAGGGAGTCAGGTTAGACAGCAGGAGAAGACTGCCAATCACAAGGAAGTTTTGTCCCTCCCTGGAGTCACCAGAAAAATGATTGCAGTCAAAGGAAGCTCTAGTTGGAGGCTTGAAACCATCCCCTAGAAATGGAGACCTGGGCTTCAAAGAAGGCACTGGTCCCGATGTCCTTGCTCCAGTGGACAATGGGTTCAGATCATCAGGCCTCAACTTCTGTTCAGCCTTGGCTGCATGATCTTGCATTTCTCAGGCTGCACAGTGAAGGCACTGGGCCACCTGTCACCTGTAGACATCACCTGGGAGGACTGCTGAGCAGGGCTTGAGGGAAGAAAAGCACCAGATCCGAAGTCATCTTGTTACAAGGACTGAGGCACGTGGGATGGGGGAGTAAGACCCTTATGTAGTCATTCATTCATTCAACAAACAGAGCACCTGAGAGGGTCCATGTCCTCAAGGGTGCTCGTGCTCTGGAGCCAGAAGGTGGTCATGACACAGGAAACCACATAAAATGACTTCAGCTAGGGTGACTGCCACATAGGGATAAGTCAGAGAGAGCTGGGTGAGGGGGACAGCTAGAGATCAGGGGGCTCTCTCTGCCACGTACAGAGGTGACATGGAGGGATGGAAAGGTCTACCTTCCCCAACTAGCTGTAGCCCCATAGCCCTCTACAGTGGGGACAGGTAAGAATTCTCCCCTTGCCACCAGGGGGCAGCAGACAGGTTCCCAAGGTGACATAATGATGGGCAGGCATGTGCCTGGACTCAAGGGAACCTGGGCCACCAGTGGGCAGGCTGCAAGATCCCGGGTGGGCACCTTTTGGGGGAGAAAGGAGGGAGCAGGCACTGGGGCTGAGCTCTGACAGCAGAATGACAGCACATTACTCTTACTAAATAAATTAAAGCCATTAATCACTGTAGTTAGCAGAACTGCTCAGCAGGCCTTCAGCCAGGCTATTAACACATCGGCACAGGCTGCCCCCATGCACTGGGTGACCTCCGCACAGCTGACCGGTGCAGGCAGGCTTGGGGACCTGCTGCCAGGCTTGGCAGGAAGAGGATGGAGAATGGGGCCCAGGGGACTCAGCAGGGGAGAGGCCACTGTCCCTTCCACATGTCTCCTTATGTCATCAAGTTTTCTTTGGATTCAACGAATGGCCACCTTCCACTAGCATGTAAGTGCCATGAGGTAGGGACTTTGTTTGCCTGGTTCACTGCTATAGCCAGCCCCAGCATCTAAAAGAGTGCCGGGCACAGAGTAGATGCTGGAAAAGTATTGGTTGAATGAATGAATGAATGAATGCTCTCTCACTTCTGGGCATCACAAACTGATCACTCTGCTTGGAACGCTTTTCGCTTTGCTGAACTAACTCCTCAGATCCTTCAGGTCTCAGCTAAGATATCTCTCCCCTGAGAAGCCTTCTGTCTCCCAGGCAGAGGTTATGTACCTCCTTTTTGCACCTGGAGTCTCCTGTGCTTACACCTGTGCTAGAACTTAACACATAACATGACACTTGCTTGTTTATGCACCTCTCTCTCCCCACAAGACTGAACACTCCACGATAGCAGGGGTTATCATGGTATCTCCAAGGCTTACCCCAGTGCTTGTACATAGTAGGTACCCACTAAATATTTGTTGAATGAAGGAGTCACTGTCAATGAATGAGGAATGGGAAACCAGCTGCTGGGCTGCTCTAAGTCGCACATGCTCTCCTCTGATTCCGAGTGGGCATGAGCATCAGGCGTGGGCAGGGCAGAGGAGGCAGAGCCTGAACCCCCAGCCCTGGTTGCTGGGGCCCCTTTTCCAGCCATTTGCATCTCCCCAGACCCGCACTTTAATAAAGGAGA
The DNA here is from genome assembly GCF_028021215.1 of Eschrichtius robustus. Taxonomy (NCBI): domain Eukaryota; kingdom Metazoa; phylum Chordata; class Mammalia; order Artiodactyla; family Eschrichtiidae; genus Eschrichtius; species Eschrichtius robustus. The sequence goes on along the minus strand of NC_090826.1, from coordinate 8,912,146 downwards.
TGCTCAGCCATAGAAAAGAGTGAAATAATGCCATTTGCAGCAACATGGTTGAACCTAGAGATTATCATACTAAGCGAAGTAAATCAGAAGGAAAAAGACATTAAGTATCTTACCTTAGAGATTACTAAATCAGACAAAGACAAATATTATATTATCACTTGTATGTGGAATCTAAAAAAATAATACAAAGGAACTTGTTTACAAAGCAGAAACAGACTCACAGACATGGAAAACGAATTTATGGTTACCAAAGGGGAAAGTGGGGGAAGGGATAAATTAGGAGTATGGGATTGACAGATACATACCACCATATATAAAATGGATAGACAGCAAGGGTTTGCTGTATAGCACAGGGAACTGTGTTCTATATCTTGTAATAACCTATAATGGAAAAGAATTGGGAAAAAAAGAAGATAGATAGATAGCTAGAGATAGATAGGGAGCCAAATCACTTTGCTGTACATCTGAAACTAGTACAATATTGTAGATCAGTTGTACTTCAATAGAAAGAAAGAGAGAAAGAGAGAAGGGAGGGAGGGAGGGAGGGAGGAATGGAAGGAAGGAAGGAAGGAAGGAAGGAAGGAAGGAAGGAAGGAAGGAAGGAAGGAAGGAAGGAAGGAAGGAAGGAAGGAAGGAAAGAAGGAAGGAAGAAAGAAAGAAAGATGCTGTTCTCACAGGCCCGAGCCTCCCGGTCTGCAGGTGGGGTCATCCCGTCAGGACATCCTGTCTCCAGAAGACTGTTGGCAAGGCATCCCCAGGGCTGTTCCCTCTACCCAGGCCCCCCCTCTCAGCACCCCGTAAATGCACAAGGCCACACTGGGAGCTTCCTCTAGTGGCAGGCAGGCCCCTTAACTCAGCTTGAGCTTGACCTTCCTCCTGAAATGAACAGGCAGGTGTCCTGGGACGATGTGGTGGCCTCAGCGCCCAGAAGATGTTCATCCTTTGAGAACACAGGAAAGTGCTCAGGAAACTGGAAGATGCCACCCAGATGTGAGTGGGAGCAGGGGAGATGGTGCGACATGAGGCTGCAGGAGGGTCTGCTTGCTCTCTAGGTGTGGGCGGGCTGGAGAATGGGAGGCCAGGGATCAGAAAATGAAATCGGGTCCACGCGAGGTTCCTCGTTGGGCCTGTGAGCGGTGGCTCGGGGATGCCTCTGCGGCCTCAGGGTCCTGTGGGCTCAGAGGAGGGCCTCTGGAGTCAGCACACTTGAGTGAGCATATTTCTCTTACTGAATTTCTCTGAGCCTCAGTTTCCTCACCAACAAAAGGTGATAACACCTACCTGGCAGGTGTGGAGCTTAAATAAGACAAAGCAGGGGAAGCTCCTGGCATATAACAAGTACTCAGTGTTTATGACACCCAGTGAAGCCCCCACCAACAATGGGACCAGGAGTCCCACTCAGTACCTGCTCCCCGACATGGACACCCCTGACTCTCCCCTACACCCCATCATTTTTCTTTTTCCCCAAACTGAAAGACCGCATTGATCTTGGGTAAACAGTCCTGACCCCTGACCTTCCTGAACAGGACCAGAGGGAGTTTTCACCTGTGATAGGCCAGCGGCAGACACTTTAGGGACACCCTGACCCACTCCTCTCAGAGTATGGGCCCCAGGCACCTCCCACTGCAGATGGGAAGGTTATTGGTCAATGAAGAGAAGGACTATGATTTTCCTAGGATCCCACAGTTTGGTGGATGTCAGTTATTTCTACAGACTAGTCCTCCTATGTCCTCTGAGAAACCATCCCTCCATCCAGGTGGTCCTGGTGAGGCTGTCAATCAATGCCCAAAGGGATGGACATCTGGCCCCGCTAGGCCAATCACAGTATCCACTCATTCCCTTGGGTAACAGTGATTGGTCCAGGTGTGGTCACATGACCCAAGCTAAGCCAATTGGATTCCTTACCAGAATATAAGCTGCAGAAGGGCAGGGAAGTACCTGTGTTCTATGATAGGGGTTCCATAAATATTCACTGGGTGGATGAATTTGATGGAGTTGCTAAGTTTGGGGATGGGGGTGTTGGTGTGAGGCTGGCCTCGGGCACCAGGAGACGGGCTCAGGATAATCTGTAACCTATAGAGCATCTTACATGTATTAGGACTAGGTGAGTCTCCCTAGTAGATGAAATGGGAAAAGTTCCCCTCTGGGCCAACACTGCCTTGTACCAGGGCACAGAGCTTGGCAAGCAGAGCTTTGGATGCATTTCAGCTCCCACTCAGCCCCATAGGTGGGAGCATCTGAGCAGTGCCTAAACAGCCAACATACAAAGCCCCATCCTCCCTGCCCTGAGGACAGAAGAGAGAACTGTTGGTGAATGAGGTCAAGAGAGAGTCAGACTGGCAGAGCCCTGATGACATCATTCGATCCCTAGATCCACCCCTGGGGTTCCCCTTTCAATGGCGCAGATAAAGCCCCTTTATTTTAAACTACTTATATTGGGTTTCTATAGCTTGCCACTGAAATATCCTGATCACAACACACAGCCATGTCTTGGCCTTACAGTTCCTGGGATCCTTAGGTACCTGGGATAGTATCCCTCCAAAACCCATCCCTCCCATGGGCATGAAGGGCATCAAACCAAGAATAACCATGGCTTTTAGGAATTGGGCATGAACCCGAAGAACTGGACCTGATTTCTAGCTCTTCCACGTGGTCCCTGGTGCCAGCTAGCCTAGATTTGATCCCAGCTCCATTACCTTCAACCCCTATAACCTGGGGCAGTTACCTAACCTCAGTGGGCCTCAGCTGCAAAATGGGCATAATAGCTGTATCTACTTCATAGGGTTGTCAGAGAATTAAATGAGCTCACTGAGTAGATGTGACACATGGCAAGTAAATGCAGTAAAGAAATGTCAGCTGGTAGTGTTATTACTAATTATGGACTCACCTTCCCCATCTGTAGAATGGGAATAAGAATCCCAAACTCAGAAGGTTGTTAGGAAGGCTAAATAGGATGGCGTGCGCAAAGTTCTGGGCACAGGGCTTCCCACACGGTGCTCAGTAAACACTCGTTGAATCTGAATCTTCGGCTGCTTCGCTGAAATCTTTGAGCCGAGTTCTCCTCCTGCCGGAACCTAGCGGAAACAAGCCTGCACTTCGGCGGGAAGCCCAGCAAAGAGGAAATAAATCCTCATGCAGATTATTCCTGAGTAAAAGTTCTCCTGGGACACTTTCTGCTAGGAGGCTTCTCGTTCCACAGCCAGACGCAGCAAACACTGCGGCAGTTCACCTCCGGCTGGGCGCTTGCTGGCTCATCCTCCAGGGGCAAGAGAAGGGGAGAGGGAAGGAAATTGAAGTCTTTGATTTGTTGAGCCTGCCGGCGCTGCGCCGGAGAAGATCACTGAGACCGAGGCCCTGGCCGCCAAATCACCACCTTGTTTCTCTGTCAGTGCTTCTCTGCTATTTCTTATAATTAGTCTGTCTGAGCATTTAGGGCAGCCCCGGGGCAGGGGGTGGTGCCGGGGCGTAGGGGATGGGCAGGAGCTCCCGAGCCTGGGGCTGCAGAGCAAAGCAGAAGAGAAGCAGCTGAGAGGACCCCTGCCCAGCAGTGGCGACCCACGCCCTGACATCCTGTCTGGAGACACTGCCTTCCAGAGTGTTCGTCTGTGCTGGCTAAGCTGCCTGCTGGCCTTTGATACCACAGTAGAAGCTAGGACCTGCTTGCAGCCTGCCTAGGCATCTACCAGCTGTGTGATTGAACCTGGGAGGGCAGGGGAGAGAAGGAGAGGGCAGGGCTGAATTTCCTCATCTGTAAAATGAAAATAAGCAACATTTGCCAAGTCTCCCTGAGACATGGTAAAGACACCATGAAATCAAAGGTGTGGACATCGTCCTGAAAGCGACAGCTTCCCTGCCTTTGAGGAAGTTTATCTTCCCCCAAAGTCCCAGGCTTGGTGCTCCTGGGTTGGCTCACCTCTCACTTCATGTCTGGAGCACAGGGTGGGCTGAAGTTGGTTCTCTATTTTAGAGATGAATAAACTGTGGCTGGGAAAGGAGAAGGTGACATTGTCAAAGTCAAGCCCAAGAGAGGCTACCCCTGGGATGAGGAGCAGCTGTGTAGGGCGGGGTCAGGCCTGAGCCCTGCCACCTTTAGCTGTGTCATCTTAGGCAAGTCACAACTTCTCTAGGCCTCGGTTTTCGTATCTGTAAAATGGGAGGGTAACAATAATAAAACTTTTTTTTTTTTTTTGGCCACACCTTGTGGCATATGGAATCTTAGTTCCCCGACCAGGGATCAAACCTATGCCCCCTGCAGTGGACCACTGGACCACCAGGGAAGTCCCAGTAAATCATTGATAAAGTACACAGCACATAAGAAATGTTCAAAATAATAGCTAACACATACTGAGAATTGTCTGCGTGGCAGGCACTGTTCTAAGCGCTGTTGTCATCACTACTATTCTCGTTAGCAAGAAAAAGGCTCCGTCTTCTTTTCTTGTTTCTGGTGAGAGCTGGATTTTAAAGCTCCTCTGTCTGCTCTCCTACTGCTGCTTCAGTTTCTTTCTCTCACAGAAGCACCTTCCAAAGAGCTGTTTCCCTGAGCCCTCTGCAGGTAACTACACGGCCAGATACAAGATTTGCAGCCTCCAGGCTTGGACGTGCCCCAGGAAAGGGGAGGGCCGTTTGGTTCCCTTTCTTTCTTTTTTTTTTTTTTTTAAACATTTACCTGTGTTGTTTTTTTTTTGTTTGTTTGGGTTTTTTTATTTATTTTTGGCTGTGTTGGGTCTTCGTTTCTGTGCGAGGGCTTTCTCTAGTTGCGGCGAGCGGGGGCCACTCTTCATCTCGGTGCGCGGGCCTTTCACTGTCGCGGCCTCTCCTGTTGCGGGGCACAGGCTCCAGACGCACAGGCTCAGTAGTGGTGGCTCACGGGCCTAGTTGCTCCGTGGCATGTGGGATCTTCCCAGACCAGGGCTTGAACCCGTGTCCCCTGCATTGGCAGGCAGACTCTCAACCACTGTGCCACCAGGGAAGCCCCTGGTTCCCTTTCTAATCCCTTCTCGGAGCCTCTGACTGTGTTTTCCATCGAAGGACATGAGGCCAGAAATCCAACATCAGCTCAGAAAGGGAGTAAGAAAGCAAAGCTCCCCAAGTGAGCTGCTGCGAAATCCTATAAAAACCCTCCTTCCATTTCCCTAATTTTCAGAGATGATGATTTATGGAGACATCTGTCTTCCAGCTTAAATCTACTTCCTAGGACTTGAGCCGTCATCGATGTAAAACTAATGAAAGGTTTATGAATTACTGAGCTCCAGGTACTATTGATAAACTCCCTTTCATGCCCTTGTTATAGCTCATCGTCTGCACAGCTGCTGTGGGCCTTTGAAGCAGAGAGCAAACCTCAAAGGTGGATCATTTTAATCCTCCCCTCAGAAGAGGAAAGCGTGTTTTTGCTGCCGCCCGTCCCACCCCTGCCAGCAGGAGGGAGGGGGTCCAGGCTGGCAGGAGAACTGGGGGTCAGCAGACACCTCAAGATGCCATGAAAAAGTTCTGGACATGGTTGATGATGATGATGGTGCAACCTGTGAATGTGCTTAATGCCACTAACTGTACTCTTAAAAATGGTTAAAATGGGAAATTTTATGTTATGTATATTCTACCACCATTTTTTAAAATTAAAAAAAGAAAGGCCACAGCCCTTTGGCCCGGCTGCTACCTGAGTGCTCACTGCAGTCTGGAAGACCCCATTTCCTGAACATACGCAGGGACAAAGCTGCTCTGAGGCCTCACAACTTGTGGCCTGGAGCGCCTTCCATGTGTCTGACCTCCATCTTTCTTGCTGTACTGTGAACTCCCATCTCTGTCTGATGAACTGTGGCTTCCTCATAAAAGAGAATGTTGCCTCACATCACAGATGCAATACATATAAGGTTAGCAGAGTGGGCTCTGCAGGCAGATTCTAGCTATGCCCCTTAAGGACTGTGTGGCTTTGGGCAAGTTACTTACCCTCTCTGTGCCTCTGTTTCCCCATATATAAAATGGTGGGGGGGGGAGGGACCTACCCCATTGAGAGTCTGTAAGAAGTTAGCACTTTTACCATGCTTGATACGAACCTAACACATAGTAAGTACTCCATAAAAGTGGGCTATTAATTGTTCCCAGTTTTCCCTATGCTCCAATCACTGCTGATAGCATCTTCTTTGGATATGAAAGATGTAGCAGCTGGGGGGGGAGGGGGGGATGGCAGCAAGCATAGGGTAGAAATGGGTGAGGGCACGGGATGGTGGCAGAGCTGGGAGTGGGTGTGCAGCAAGGGTCTGCCTTCCCAGACTGCAGTTGCTCATGTCATGCTTTCTGAAAAAGAGTCACAGGTACACTGATATCACAACTTTTAGGCACTGGCCACTCTGGAGGCAGACACAGCCACCCCAGAGACCCCCAGCAGCCACTCTATCAGCAGTGATCATCTGGAATGTAGGGGAAAGTGGGAAAAGTAACTGCCAGCCTTTATGACTGTTTGTGACTTCTGAGGCCAGTTCATGAAAAAAAACAAAAAACACGGCGGCTTCTGCCTTGTTCTCTCTTGTATCACTCACTCTGGGGAAGCCACCACCATGTGGAGAGGAACTGAGGCCTCCCACCAGCAACCAGCACCATGGGAGTGAAGCATCTTGGAAGTAGGTCTTCCAGCCCCAGTCAAGGCTTCAGATGACCACAGCCCTGGCTGTCATCTTGACTGCAACCTCAAGAGAGACCCAGGGTGACCTTGCTCCCGAATTCCCAACCCACAGAAAATGGGAGAGATAATAGATATAGATGCTTATTATTATTTTAAGCTGCTAAGTTTTGGGGTAATTTGTTGTGAAGCACTGAGTAACTAATACAGGTGAGGAAAGAGATGGGTGGGCAGGGCCAGGGGTATCTCCCCGGCGGTGTGGAACTGATGGAAGGGAAGACATTCCCATGTATCTCCCCTTCACTTCCACCCTGCTTTTAGCCAAGTGAAATCCACTTCTATGTTTTGCTGCTTCCCAAACACACCCTGCCCTTCCCACCTCTGTGCCCGAAAATGCTGCTTTCTCGATGACTTGAGGCTGGGGTCAGGGGCTCGGCCCTTCTCACTGCAGAGCTGGCGGCCAGCTGGCTGTCTAATAGAAAGATCGCAGCGCTGCTTGTGGGAGAGGCTCTGCAGAGCACGGGGAGCCCTGTAGATTTTAATCCTTTCCCTCTTTAATCTTTCTTCCACCTCCTTTGGTTCATAGGTTTCCACATGCACTGCAGTTTCAGAAGATAAGCCCCCCTACCAGACATGGCAAACCACCCCCTCTGCTCCAGCAGGAGTGGAATTCGGTCAAGCAGGAAACCACAGGATCTCCGATTGCCTTCTGGGAGCTGGAGGAGCCCATGGGTGTCAGGGACCCAGGAACCTCCACCCCAGGCTGTCATTTCCTTCAGCCTCTGGCTTAGTCCTACTGAAAACGCGCAAGGCCCCTGGATGGTCTGGGAGCTGGGAGGGGAGGGGGCTGCGTGACCCCTGGAGTGGCTGTGCTAGGCTGAGACAGTGTGACCTAACGGTCAAGAGCAGGGGTCTTTGAAGTCAGACAGGCCTGGGAGCAAATCTCAGCTCTGCCACTTCCTGCCTTGGGACCTCCGACAAATGACTTCTTTCTCTGGGACTTGATTTTGCTGGGCACTCAATAAATAGGCGTGGCCAGCAGTAGGACTAGAGTCTGCAGGTGACCCCTTCCTGACCTCAGTCCCCCTCAGCCTTCCTCTCAGTAAACTGGCAAGCAAGGCAATTCTCCCACCTCTGACCACCAGCCAGGCTGGGATACCATGTGACATAAGGATATTAAGCAATCCTTCAGGCCAAAGAATCCCCACATAACAAATTCATTCTGTGCAATAAAGAACTTGGCTGCACCTCTGCTTGGGTGTTTGAGATCCGAATTGCTGCCTTGGCACTTCAGAGACAGAGAAAGTAGAAACGAGCTCAGGGGCTCTGGGAAAAAACCTTTAGACCTGTTTTAGAAATCAGATTTGTCTGGCCGCCTCTCACCTGCCCTCCAGGTTTGGATGAAGGGAAGGTGAACTCTGGAGGGCTGCCTGTTGGGCATGGAAAACAGAGAGCGGGGAAGGGCAGGGATCAGGAAAGGGGTTTGATGGGGACACACAGACACAGGGGCCTCCCAAGCGATGCCCCTTTCCCTGACCCAGGGAAGCTCTGGGGGCGGCCAGAGGAAAGAGCTCTCTCATTGGTGTTAGGATGAGCAGACCTGAAACTTACAGACACAGACCCATAACCAGCCTGCACCACTTCTTTTTACACAGGCCAAGCTCTGCCCTCTCCCCGCTCTGCAGACTTCATATGGACACTTTCTTCCTCCCCAAGATGGCCTTGGATGTTGCTCATTCATTCATTTATTCATTCAACACCCTTGTATTGAACATCCCCTGGATGCCAGTGAACATGGAAGGAGGGCAGAGTTGATTAATGAAATTCAAGTTCTAAACCCCAGCCAGAGCTCATGGAACCAATCATTATAGCTCAATCCACTCAGGTATCTATTAAAAAGTAGGGTATCACAGGGGGTGACAAAGAAGGTGACAAAAACTGCCCAAGAGAGACTGGGAAGGCCTTTCCAGAGGAGGGCACATCTGAGCTGGGTCTTGAAGCCTGGGTAGGAGGAGTTCATCTCAGGATGAAAAAGAGAAAGTGGAGAAGAGGTAGAGGAGGGGGAGCAAAAAGGGCATTCTAGGCGAAGAAAGTAGCATATTCAGGCACAGAGGTGGGAAAGGCAAGGCGTTTGGGGGAAGCAGCAAAACAGAAGAGGATTTCACTTGAATTGTGTACAGAAGTTACAAGGGGGTGTCTTCCATCAGCTCCACACCCCACGTGAGATATCCCTGGCCCTGCCCACCCATCTCCTTCCCCAACTGTATTAGTTATCCAGTGCTGCATAACAAATTACCCCAAAACCTAGCAACTTAAAACAATAATAAACCTCTATATCATTATCTCTAGCAGTTTCTATGGGCCAGGAATTTGGGAGCAAGCTCACTCTGGGTTTCTCTTGAGGTTGCAGTCAAGATGTCATCCAGGGCTGTGGTCATCTGAAGCCTTGACCAGGGCTGGAGGACCTACTTCCAAGATGTTTCATTCCCATGGGGCTGGTTGTTGGCGGGAGGCCTCAGTTCCTCCCCACACGGGCCTCCCCACATGATGGCGGCTTCCCCAGAGTGAGTGATGCAAGAGAGAACAACGCAGAAGTGGCCTTTATTAAAAAAAAATATAGGGCTTCCCTGGTGGCGCAGTGGTTGAGAATCTGCCTGCTAATGCAGGGGACACGGGTTCGAGCCCTGGTCTGGGAAGATCCCACATGCCACGGAGCGACTGGGCCCGTGAGCCACAACTACTGAGCCTGCGCGTCTGGAGCCTGTGCCCCGCAACGGGAGGGGCCGCGATAGTGAAAGGCCCGCGCACCGCGATGAAGAGCTGCCCCCGCACCGCGATGAAGAGTGGCCCCCACTTGCCGCAACTAGAGAAAGCCCTCACACGAAAACTAAGAGACCCAACACAGTCATAAATAAATAAATAAATAAAATAAATAAAGTATTAAAAAAAATATATATATATATGTATATACACACACACACACATACACATATGTATGTATATATATATAAACTGGCCTCGGAAGTCACAGTAATTTCTTTAATATCTTATTGGATCCTCAGATCAGCTCTATTCAATATGAAAGAAGACCACACAAGGGTGTGAATATCAGGAGTTGTTGATTCTCAGGGATGCCTCCCTGATAGCCCTAGTCGGGACAAGCTCTGCTCTATAGAATTTCAGGAAGGCAAACAGACTCTGAGGAAGTCTTTTCTATCAGTTTCCATGAGGCTTTTCAAGACGCCTTCCAATAGTGACTGGTCAGTGGGTATGGTGCAGGACAGGTTCCCTGGGGGAACGGGCCTGGGGGCCAGGAGGACCATCTGTGTCTCTTATAGCATGCCAACACATAAGACAGGACCCGTCCCTCGTCATTGTCCAACGGCGCACATGGCTTCTGGAGTGGTTATCCTTGAAGCAGGCTCACAAATGTGCCCTCCAGCACATTCCTGAGACACTGCCAGTTGGATAGCCCACACCAGGCAGGGGCCAGCCATGCCAGTGAGACCCACTCGGGGGCCTGGGACCCATTCGTAGGTTAGTTGGTAGTTGGGTCACCTCAGTAAGTCTCTACGTGCCCGGCCCAGGTCCTGGACAGCTCAGACCTGCCAGCCCCTCAGGCTGTGCAGGCCTTATATAATTGGAATGCCAGGCAGCACCTACAGACAAGTTTATCACACTCTGTATAATGTGTAAATACCATTACGTTGGACAGATTTTCTCATTAATTCTTGGTCCCAGTGACAGACCAGGAATTAACACAATTGATTTTCCAGTCCCTACTCATTATCAATCATCCCCCAGAACTTAGTCACATTTCGTCTGTTCCACCTGGGCCCCAGCATCTATTTGGAGGCTTCAACATATATTAAACTAATAAAGAGCAACGGGCACTGCCGTGTCTGCCTTGGAAACTGGTGGGGATGTGCGAAGAAAGAAATCTTGGGCAAAAAGTTATTTCTGGGGCTTATGGATGGAAGAATGGACAGCATTCGAGGGCACAGTCCTGTCCCCTGGAACGCTGGCATCGGCCAGCAGGTGCTCAGGCAAGGGTGTTAGCAACTGCTTCCGTTATGAATTGCTGTGGCTTGGAACAACAACAGAGGTATTTGCTCGTGATTCAATAGGTAGACTACTTGGGCTGGTCTCTCCTGGGGTCGCTCGTGTGCAGTCAGCTGGTGGCTGGGAGGTCCAGAGGGTCTAAAACTGGCCTCATGAACATGCCTGGTGGTTGGTACAGGCTGCCGCCGGGTGGGTGGTCTGGGAAACTCAGCTTAGATGGCTCATCTCTGCTTCGTGTGGCTTCTCACCCTTCAGGAGGCCAGACCCAACTCCTTCACCTGGCAGTCTCTGGAGAGCCCCAGGTGGAAGAGAGCAGAAGCTGCAAGGCCTACTGAGGTCTGGGCGGGGACGTCGTAAGGCATCACTTCCGTCATCCTCTGTTGGTCAAAGTAAGTCAAAGATCAACCCAGATTCAAGGGATTGGGAAGGAGACTCTGCCTCTTGATGAGAAGAGTGGGGCAAAGGCACACTGCAAGGCGGGCCTGCCACAGGGAGGGGCTTGCAAACAGGGTGTCACAGTCACCAATCTGGGATCAGGCTCTCAGACCCTCCTGCTGTGGGCAGTTTCTTCCCGATCCTTCATGCCAAGAGGAGGTGGCTCTCATTCAAGAGCTGACTTTGGTACCCACCAAGGCAGGGGAGAAATGTGGACTGCAGTGACCTGAACGGTGACCACGCCCAGCACTGAGGCAGGGGATGGCAGGTGGAGCACGTCAAAGTCCGTCCTGCCTCCATCTGACTTTGCAGCTACCGGGATGCTTCTGGACCACACAGGGCCGAGTGGTATGTATTCAGAAATTGCAGCTAATTTTACACATATATGTGGAACCTAGAAAAATGGTACAGATGAACCGGTTTGCAGGGCAGAAACAGAGACACAGATGTAGAGAACAAACGTATGGACACCAAGGGGGGAGAGTGGCAGGGGGGGTGGTGGTGGTGGTGTGATGAATTGGGAGATGGGGATTGACGTGTACACACTAATGTGTATAAAATGGATAACTAATAAGAACCTGCTGTATAAAAACTAAATAAAATAAACTTCAAAAATTCAAAACAAAAAAAGAAATTGCAGTTAATTTTAATAGCAGCAAGAGCATGCACACTTACAGAGGGAAATCCTTTGCAAACAAGTGCATGTTGTATGTGAGGCACTCATTCTAAGTCCAAGTCCAGAATAATTGTGGATTATCCACTGCTTTTGACTACCTGTTCCATCCCACCCTCACAGAGATTATTTCGATTATTTTATCTCAATGATATAATTATGGTAGTATTAACAATCTCTACTTGACAAAGGGCTTTTGGGGGTAAATATTTTATTGAGGTGTAACATTCATTCAGAAGAATTCACAAATTTTCCCAAAGTGAATGCACCTGTGTAATCTGCACCAGGAAGACCCCCTCGGACCCACCCACCCCAAGAAAGGGCAACCACTCTCCTGACTTTTTCTTTTTTTTTTGGCCGCGCCTTTTTGCGGCTTGCGGGATCTTAGTTCCCTGACCAGGGATTGAACCCAGGCCCTGGCAGTGAAAGTGCCAACTCCTAACCACTGGACTGCCAAGCAATTCCCTCTCCTGACTTTTGACACCATAGATTAGTTTTCAAATGCTGTGTGTTTGTTTTGAAATGTTGTGTATTCGCAGAGAACGCGCTTTCAGGAGACCCATCTGCCCAGCCGAGGTCCCAGACCTGGGAGATGACTAAGGCATCGTCACTGCCTTCAGGGCTGTTGGATCAGGAATCCCTGCTTGGGGCAAGGAGACGGTTCTCCAACTCCTCAGGGCTCCTCTCCATCCCAAGTCTTGAGTGTTGTCCTTAAGGCAAAGCACCTCTTTTGCCGCACCAGATCCGAGCATGGGAACAGGAGTGGTGGGAGCCGGGGTGGGCAGGAGAGTGAGGCGAGGGAAGAGGGAGTGACGAGAGGTGAGTAAGCCTTTGAGGGCTCTGGCCGGTTTCCTTCCATCTTCTCCCAGACAACGGTCCTCATCCAACCCCTTGTCACTCGGGAGTACGCAGCAAGCTGTTGGATGGTGTAGAAGGCAGGTGAGCTGGCAGGGGTGCAGTGAGGAGGGCAGGGTGGGAGGGCCTTAGGAAACATTCAGCAGACTCTTCCTGAGTGCTTCCTAGAACAGGACAAAGTGGTGGGGCCCCAGGGGGAGGGGGCAAGCCCTCCCTCAGCTCTCATATTCAGAGCTCACCTAGAACCATCACTAGGCAATAATACACATCTTTATGGAAACAATTTCGGGTGAATTCTTTTTTTTTTTTTTAATTTTATTTATTTTTGGCTGCATTGGGCCTTCGTTGCTGTGCGCAGGTTTTCTCTAGTTGCCGTGAGCTGGGGCTACTCTTCTTTGTGATGCGCGGGCTTCTCATTGCGGCGGCTTCTCTTGTTGCAGAGCACCGGGCTCTAGACACACGGGCTTCAGTAGTTGTGGCACGTGGCCTCAGTAGTTGTGGCTCGCGGGCTCTACAGCACAGGCTCAGTAATTGTGGCGCACGGGCTTTGTTGCTCCGTGGCATGTGGGAACTTCCGGGGCCAGGGCTCGAACCCGTGTCCCCTGCATTGGCAGGCAGATTCTTAACCACTACGACACCAGGGAAGCCCCTGGATGAATTCTAATGTGCTTTATTATGTGACTTTTTTAGAAGTTCTGCTACAGGGCGATGATATAGGTTCTGAATATTAAGTAGTAAGAGGTTACAAAGTGCATCTCTGCCTGGTGGGCACCTCCCTGGTTAATCAGCTCCCTAATACCCATCAGGTAAGGGGGGATGGCAGAACAGGGTCTCCCCGCCCCCACTCAAGGATTAGCTTCTCTCTTCTCTCATCGAAGTTGTCCGGGTGGACCACGGTGCTCTCTGCTAGGGCCTGAGCTCACCTGCAATCAGCCCCTAGGCCCCAGCTAGGGGAGGAGACAGGTGCAGAGCAGGGTGTGGCTCGAGGGAGGGCCACAGGGACCTGAGAGATGGATGGGACACTGGGGCCTCCAGCCACCCCATCTCTGCCCCTTATACCCCACTTAGATGTGGACGAGGCACCTGTGGGGACAGAGGTGGCCCCATCTCCGAGCCTCCAGGGTTTGCGGGTCAGCAGAGCATTAAAAGTTTTCCCCACATTCCAGACAGGGGCAGAAGGGCTGGGATAGTTCTTTAGTCTTACACCGTCAGTCTCAAATCAGAATGGGGCATCCAGTGATGTGTGGAACAAGGTCCCTCTGAGAACTGCTCCCCCTAAATCCGTCTCTCATCCAGCCCCTTAGGCCCTCCCCTCCAGGGCAGTAGCCCATGGGCTGGACATTTCTCTTCTCATCTGTCTCCCATCAAAACTTACCCATCTTGCGTAGCATTCATTTTGGGCCCCATCCTCTGTTCGCCGTGATGACAGGCAGTTTTTTGGTTTTTGTTTTTTGTTTTTTGCCCTCTGTGAGCCCTCCTCAGTTATACACTTATATTTTAGCAAGGACCTTTGGGAGATATAATGCTTTCATTCACAGGACTGACTGATGATGGAATTTGAGGCACCAGGCAGGTTGCTGCAGAGCTATTTAGCTGCAGGAGAGCCTCTGAGCTCTCATTAAATCATAGTCACGGTGACCTGATATATACTGCTCTTCCCATGAAAAGTTTTCACCTGCAAACCAGCATGCTGCTGTCAAGTGCAGAGTTCGGCCTTTAAGAATGTGCTCAGGGCTTCCCTGGTGGCGCAGTGGTTGAGAATCTGCCTGCCAATGCAGGGGACACGGGTTCGAGCCCTGGTCTGGGAAGATCCCACATGCCGCGGAGCAACTAGGCCCGTGAGCCACAACTACTGAGCCTGCGTGTCTGGAGCCTGTGCTCCGCAACAAGAGAGGCCACGATAGTGAGAGGCCCGCGCACCGCGATGAAGAGTGGCCCCCGCTTGCCACAACTAGAGAAAGCCCTCACAGAAATGAAGACCCAACACAGCCAAAAATAAATAAATTAATTAATTAATTAATTAAAAGAAAAGACTTTATTTAAAAAAAAAAAAGAATGTGCTCAGCAGCAGATCACTGAATGAATGAATGAATGAATGAATGAATCCCAAACAAAAATGCAACCCAAGACTTTGATCTCATCAGCCCTTGACCTCATCCAGCCTACCAAATTCTGAGAGTCAAGGCAGAAGGCCGGAGGTCCCCATCATCCCTTCTCCTGACATCAATTTAGGGTCCAGTCCAAGTGGTGGACCTAGGAGAGAAGGAAGGCACTTCCTTCCAGAACCAGTCCTCAGCACCCACTGGCCTGGACGAGGGGTCACCAGGGCAGCTCCTCCCCAAGGCTGGCCCAGGACCACTCAGGGCAAGGGAGGAGGTCCTTCCCTGCACCCATTCTATCCCAAACTCCAAGTTCCATAGAAGTGCAACCTTCCGGAAAGAGGCTGAAATAGACACACAATTCTGTCGCAGTTTCTCCATTCCCCCTCCTGCACTAAATGCCTATTAGGGACAAAGGGACGGGAACAGAGGACAATAACATCAGTTTTTCCAACAAGCCGGTGACAATGCGGATCTGGAGGCGGAGCTCACGTCAGCACCTGGGCCCAGATGCAGCCCCACGGCTGCAGAAGCAACTGGCACTCCATCATTTCTCAGAGATTATCTCCCAGTCGGCGGCGCCTGCTTGCTTGCTTTATCCTTACCCGGGGAGCTATCGCTGCTCTCCGCAGGATCAGCCCTGCCTCTCTGCTTGCTTTTCATCTCTGTCATGGGCTGGGCCCCTGCCTCAAGAGGAACCTGGAAGCCATGAGTCCTCCAGTCTCGGTGCTGCCTTCTCAAGGCTGGGACCAAGGTCAGGATGTGAAACCATACCACAGAGCCTGGTGGAAAGAGCACTGGGTGAGGCGTAAAGGACCTGGCTTCTAATCCCAGCTTGGCCACTGGCTCTGTGACCTTGCGAGGATGAATCTGTCTGGGGACCTTGAGAGCAAGGTGTTCAACCTTGCTGCAGGAGCCTCAATTTCCTCATCTATAAGATGGGCATCATATATCATAACTCCATCCTAGAATTGTGATGAGTCTCAAAGGTGATGCACACGTATGTGAACCTAATTCAGCCCAGACAGCAGAACTGAGGAAAAGGGCCATGAGACCCTGCAGCGTGGGTTTCTGTAGGCGATTTTGTCTGAGGCTGTTCACACTCAAAGGTGATATCTACCAAATTTGCAGGAGCCATGCTTCTACTCCAGGTCAGAGGGATGACTGAGATGACTCTGGGGGTCAGACTGCACAAAGCAAATAGAATCATCCATCCCCCTCTCAAACAGTGGGAACCCCAAGACCCTCTCTCTGATGGGTCCCTCAACCCTACCTCTTCTACCTCTCCTTCAACAAACACCCAGGGCAACCAGCGTGAGAAGCCCCCATGTGCAGGGGGAGCTCAGGGGGGGCCGGGAGAAGGGTTAGGGAGGGAAGCGGGAGGAGAAACAGGAAAGAAAATGGGAGAGGAAGACAATGACGAGAGAAGCAGCTGTGGTTCTTTCAATATTTTAAAGGAGATTTAAATTGAAAATGAGATTTATAAAAAAAAGAGAAAGAAATCACACTTTCCACCACCCTGTCTTCGTAAAGAGAAGCATTGAAAATGAAAAAGATTTTTAACCAAACGAGTGCTGCATTTAGAGTCGGAGAAGAGCCGATTCAGGTCGAGGACCTGCCATTCTGTGGCCCTGCGACCTTGAGCAAGTCACCTGCCCAGCAAGCAGAACTCTCAAAGCCGTGGGGAGGCGGGGCAGAGACCCGCGAGGAGAGGGTGTGGGAACTCGGAGGATGGAGACTCTGTAAGCCTGGGCGGTGTGGACGGACGGTTCCACTCCCACGGCTTAGACTCCAGGGGGTGAACGTGAGGACGCCCTCCTCCCAGCAGCCCAGGCCACTTCCAGGAGCGGGCCATCAGACCCTCCAGGAGGGACTGGAGAACGGGACTACGGATCTCCCCGGCCAGCAGTGGGGTTTCTGGGGCGGGGCCTGGCCTCTCCCAGGAGACAGGGCCCCACCTGGGGAAGCAGGTCTTCTTCCAGCTCTCAGGCAAAGCAAGATTAGCTGCACCCGATGGCCCGGGGCACGGATTACACAGCACTCTTCCCCACCTGACTCGGTTATCTTTGTTTGACACCGTCCCCCTCGCTGTCCCTTCTTGAAAAAGGAATGGCTCTTCTCGAGACAGCAGCCCGCCCCCGTGCCCCACCTCTGTTCTGAGCTCCATCTCCCTGCCTCTGCCCGAGCGGCTCGGGGCTATCATTTGCTCACAGCCCCCGTGGTTCCCTGGTTTCCGTTTATCCTCTCTGCAATTGCGTGGAGATTGGTAATCTGGTAATTGAGATTGTTTTACAAGGTGTCGCTCATTGCACTGAGTTTCATTAATTTTCAGCTCATCTGAACACCCAGAGTAATAACTGCCCTGTTGGTGAGGAAGCAGAGGAGTGGGTGTCCCACACGTACACAAGTGCACACATGTGCAAGTGGGCAAATTTTTTAACATAATGACAACCCTGGTAAAACAGACTTCAGACGTTTTCTGGATGTCCTTCCCCGGTTGAACTCTGACAGGAGCCCAGGGAGATGATGTTACCCGTCCCCATAGCACATTTGGGAAATAGGACCCCCTGAAAATTCCTTTAACCTAGAGATTTTTTTTATTATTATTATTATTTATTTATTTATTTATTTATATTTTTGGCTGTGTTGGGTCTTTGTTGCTGCACGCAGGCTTTCTCTAGTTGCGGCAAGCGGGGGCTATCCTTCATTGCGGTGTGCGGGCTTCTCATTGCGGTGGCTTCTCTCGTTGCAGAGCACAGGTTCTAGGCGCGTGGGCTCAGTAGTTGTGGCTCGCGGGCTCTAGAGTGCAGGCTCAGTAGTTGTAGCCCACAGGCTTAGCTGCTCCACGGCATGTGGGATCTTCCTGGACCAGGGCTCGAACCCGTGTCCCCTGCATTGGCAGGTGGATTCTTAACCACTGCGCCACCAGGGAAGCGCCTAATGTAGAGACTCTTGAAGCCCCTTTGAATGACAGGCCATTCACAACCATACGTAAGACCACCTGTCTCTCCATCCAACTCTCTCTTAGCACCTGCTCAAAGGTCAGGCTCCCAGGGCTGTAGGGCAGTCAAATAGGAAGCCACCTTGACAGTGTCAAGCCCCAAGGCCAGAACCTCAGGGATACCGGGCTCTGGTGGGGGGAGGGGCAACTTTCCCATGGTCACCCCACTGGGATTCCAGTCTCCCTGAAAGGCTACAAATGGGTCCTGCCTCGGTTTCCTCATAGAACCTCGTGTGGGTGCCCGAGCAGAGCCCCTCAGGAAATCACCAAAGGGATACCCCCCCCAAACACACACACACACACACACACACACACACACACAGTTTCACAATGAGTAGTTTCTTTTCTTTTCTGTCTCCCTCACTATTTTATAAGTTCTGTGAGGGCAGGGACCTGGTCTTGTTCACCTTCTATTTTTAGTGTTTAACACAGTGTTTAATACGTATCAGGTGCTCAGTGAATGTTTGCTGAGTGAAATGACCGTACTGGGCATTGTGCCAGCACTGTGAAGAACACCATCACGTCAGCCAGGGATCCTCTGCCCTTTAGTGCGGAAGCCTGATATTATACAGAAACGACCACATTCTGAAATATTCATCAGTAAGAGAGGAAAGGGGACTCATTTTATGAGGTGCCTGTTACGTCCCAGGCACCATGCTAAGTACTCTCTGAACAATAGTTCATCTAAACTCAAAACTACCCTACGAGGCAAATACTTTCATCCTCCTTTGTAGAGAAGGAACTGGAAGCTCATAGGGGTTACATAGCTTGGCTGAGCACAGCCAGAGGGCGAGTGATACAGCCTGGACTTAACTAAACCCAGTGCTGTCAGACTCCATGAGTGTTTCACTAGTTAAGCTCCATGAGTGATGTCAGGAGTGCCTGTTTGTCTGTCTTTCCTCTGGGACTGTAAGATTCCTGAGGATAGGGACCAGGTCTCATTCACCATTATACCCCAGAGCCTAGCCAAGTGCTGGAACATAATACTTGCTCATTTAACTGTGAATGACTAACTGGTCTCACAGCCACCTGTAGGTGGCGCCAGAGAGGAGCAGAGGCGAGACAGAGGTCTTTGTCATAAGCAGTGAATGGATGTGGGTCTGTGACAGTGGGGCGGGGAGAAATTAGTCTCTGCTGCCCTCCTTCTCCCACAGCCCTTTGTGCCTCCCTTATGACACTTGAGATGGCATCAGAATAACTTATGTATGTGCGCTCTCTTCCCCAGCTTACTATGAGCCCTTAAAAGGCAAGGGCAAGCTTACTCATTTTGAGTCCTAGGACAGAGCTGGCCCAGAGTGGGCTCTCAGTGAGGGTCTCTGGCCCTGGAAGCATCGCTAGAAGGCTCTCATTGGTGACCTCTGACCCCCTCAGCACGTCCCCTGCATCTGTGCTCCTCCTCGCCTTCCATTCCCCGGTCTCAATGCAGCCCGGAGGGAGGCGGTCTTCCCATTCCCCTAACATGATGCCTTCCCTGGACCTCGTCTCTCAAGGCCATTCATCTTGATTAGGTATTGGCAGCCTTGGCTGATTAAATGCCCCACCATCCCCTCCTGTTTGTTTCTCAGCAAGGAGGTGTCAGGGTTTTTCATTCTCCAGGCTTTGACCTTGGCAGTGGTGCGACGGCCCTTAGCACACCTGCCTCGATGCTGCAGTCTTGTCTGGCCACGCTGCCAAGGAGGTTGATTAAGGAAAACTTCGCCCACGCTCTCAGGCGGCAACCGAGGGACTTTCTCCAGCCAGGTGAATTGGGGACAGCTGCCCACCAGCACCTCAGCTTCTGAGGAAACCATCACCCTCATGGCCACCTCCTCCTGGAAGCCTTGATGGAAACTCCTCATCACCTCCTCCTGGAAGCCTTCCTGATTAGCTCCATCCGGCACCCCCACCCCTACCCTCAATGCACTGTGGTCGTCAGGGTTTATTCAACAGTTGGCAGGCGTCAGCTGCCTCTCACCGAACCCAGAGAGTAAGTCTTCTGTGTCCCAAACACATGTAACTCTCAGCTCAGGTGCTGCTCACCCTGAAGGTAGGGAGGGGCCCTTTCGGTCTCCCCGCAGCCACATGCTCAGGAAGCAGAGTCACGATTCCTGATGTGGGTACTCTGTCTCAGTGGCTGGGTGAGGACTGCAAGAAGGAGAGAAAATGAAGGCAGGCAGATGGGGGAACAGGAGGAGAAATTTAACCTGAGGACGCACCTTGCTGTGTTGTGGGCGGACAGGAGCCACTCTCCGTTATTCAGGGATGGGCAGGTTTGACCCAAAACCTTAGTCCACCCAGCCGGAGCAAGTCAGACAAGTGGGCTTAATTATTATCTCCATAGAGCCGGCCTCCTGGGAGCACAGGGCAGAGGGTTTGAGGGGGCCTCACCTGGCAGACCAGAGGGCAGCAGCCCAGTGCCAAGGCCAAGGGCAGTGCCCAGCCCATGGCAACTCCTCTACCTCCAATTGCTTGTCTGTCTCTTCTCCCAGGTCGCAGGCTCTCTGCTTCCTGCGTGAGAGCGCCACCAGCAAGGAGGCGGCTGTCCCACCTGGATGGGGACCACATCCCCGGCCCTGAGCCACAGCTGTGGGCCTGCACTAGCCTGGTCACTCGCATATTCTTGAGAGCAACCCCAGGAGACCCTGCCTAAGAGCGTTGGTGGGACCAAGGAAGTTGTGAAGGCTGTGTCACTTTTGACGCTTCTGACACCCCCTTCTCAGGCACACACCACCACCAGCCGTACTTCCCCTTCTTCACCACCCTCCCACTCCCAGGGGCGGACCAATTGGCTGAGCGCCCAGTGTACAAGGTGCTGCAGGACATACAGAGAAGAAGAGCAGAACTTGCGCTGAAATAGTTCAAGGTTAGAATCATGGCTCCATCACTTACTAGCTGGGTGACCCTGGGCAAACATAAGACTCTCCCTCAACTCCAGTTTCCTCTCTCATGAAAAAAAGACCTTAATACACCATTCATGGGGTTGTTCTGAGGCTTAAAAGAATGTTTTTAAGCTTTGAGAACAATGCCTGGCACACAGTGATGGTTTTATTACTGTCATTCACTCAGTCATTCAGCAAACATTTATTTAGAGTCTTCCACGTACCAGGAAGATGAGCTGGATCTTAAAAGATCTTAAGAGTTACTGCCAAGTTTCCCTTCCTCTCCCAGCCCCTTACCGCTCAGGGGCAGCAGATGTGATGCAGCGGTCCAAACTCTTAACACCTGTCGGTCAGCCCTACAAGTCTTGCCGCCCCCAGAGGTGACTCA
Source organism: Eschrichtius robustus (assembly GCF_028021215.1). NCBI lineage: Eukaryota > Metazoa > Chordata > Mammalia > Artiodactyla > Eschrichtiidae > Eschrichtius > Eschrichtius robustus. The sequence continues at coordinate 8,891,162 of NC_090826.1, read as the reverse complement.
GTCCTTCAGCACCTGCTCTGAGTCCCAAGCCCTGAGCTCGAGATGACTTAGGATGGTGAGTAAAGCACCCTAGTCCTCCCACCTCCTGGGGGCGGCTGACAGTAGACATTTGACAAACTAACAGATGTGTAACACCCACACCATGCCCGGGCCTGCCCCGCTACACCCACTGTGACACTAATGCGGACAATTCTAAGGCAGGCTGGGGGAGAGAGGCACAAGGATATGGCAGGAGTGCGGGAGTGTGGACTTGGGGTGCTCCTAGAGTAACAGCACGCAGAGGGCTGCCTCTCTGGATGTACTGGCATCACAGGAGGGCCCCAGGCCAACTTCCCTTTACCCTCGAAACCTGGTTGAAATCATGTGATCAAGACCCTCACTTTCCCTCTCAAGATGCTCAGGACCCTCCCAGAACTCCTGCATCTTGAGGTGGGTCAGGGGCACTGAAGGGGGTTTGCCCTGCAATTTTAGCCTTTCCCCCACCCCAGGAAGCTGTCTGCAGGCCCTCCTGAAGAGCCAGGCGCAGCCCTTGTCCCCTTTTCAAGCAGGGGACCTGACTCGGTTTATACCACTGTTTGGCATCCTGGCTTCGTCACTCATGGTGGGAGGCCTGTCCCAATTGGAAAAAGGGCAAATCACAAATGTCAACTGGCTGAGACCCAAGTGCCAGGTTCTCGCCAGAGGCACTACTTTTACACCAGCCTGCACAGTCTGGAGCCTTTAACGAAAGAGGCTGACAGTCCATTAGCAGCAGAGTAGTCCGCAGGGCTTGGAGGAAAGGAGCTGTCATCCACCTCCCTTCAAGGGCTTTCAAGGGGGAAATCAACTGTGTGTGCGTGTGAATGCGTATATGTGGGTGTATAATCTTAAAAAAAAAAAAAAAAAGAAAGTAATATCAATCACAGCCGTGTCCCTTAAAGTCAGCAGACAGACAACGATCTGACATCACAGAGAACTGTCAACATGTTTTTTGTACTCTGTCCTCCCAACCCCTGGGGGCAGGTCTGAGAGATGATCCCATAATAACAGAACACGCATATCACAGGATGAGAAGACCCTTAAGGTTTTCTCATACACCCCCCTCTGATGTCCAACTCTTCACTTCAATGTTCCTGACAAGGAATCATCCTTTCGCTTGAATGCCTCTAGTCACAGGGACCTCACTGCCCACTGGGACGTTTCAAACATCTCACTTGCCAATTCCTCTAATGTTTAAAAAGTTCTTCCTGACCTCAGAGCTTAAATTTGGGATCAAATAACTTCCACCCGTTGGTCCTAGCTCTGCCTTTGAAGTCTCTCACACACACACACACACACACACACACACACACACACACACACCCTCCCACCCCAATCCCTTTTCCCCATGACAGCCCTCTCCTTTCTATGCTGACATGGTTTTAAGTGCCCTCACCAGTCTGCCTACTGCTTTCTGGACAAGATCCAGTTTGTGAATAACACGTCTTCAGAATGTGGTGCCACACTGAGAGATGTAAAATCTCTGCCGCAGCTGTTACCAGTGTGAAGACACACATGTGTGTGCAGGTAGAAATGAAATTCCTGGAGCTGTATTTTCACGCATTCCACATTTCATCCCACATTGTTGAACGCCTTGCTGAAATCCCAGTGTATTACATCCAAGGCATGCTCTTCTTGATTTATCATCACATTTGCTCTATCAAAAAAGGAACTAAGAGGGACTTCCCTGGTGGCGCAGTGGTTAAAAATCCGCCTGCCAACGCAGGGGACACAGGTTCAAGCCCTGGTCCGGAAGATCCCACACGCCGTGGAGCAGCAAAGCCCATGCGCCACAACTACTGAGCCTGCACTCTAGAGCCTGTGAGCCACAACTACTGAGCCCACGCATCTAGAGCCCATGCTCCGCAACAAGAGAAGCCACCACAATGAGAAGCCCGTGCACCGCAACGAAGAGTAGCCCCTGCTCACCACAACTACAGAAAGCCCGTGTGCAGCAACAAAGACCCCATGCAACCAAAAATAAATAAATAAATACATAAATAAAAAAGGAACTAAGAGGACTTCCCTGGTGGCACAGTGGTTAAGAATCCACCTGCCAATACAGGGGACACGGGTTCGAGCCCTGGTCCGGGAAGATCCCACATGCCGCAGAGCAACTAAGCCCATTCACCGCAACTACTGAGCCCTAGTGCTGCAACTATTGAAGCCCACACGCCTAGAGCCCGTGCTCTGCAATAAGAGAAGCCACTGCAATGAGAAGCCCGCGCGCCACAACAAAGACCCGACACAGCCAAAAAAATAATAAATTTTAAAAGAAAGGAACTAAGAAAGAAAGAAAAATGCCCAGGAATGGGCCCAGCCCACCACGTGTGGTTGACAGCACAGGGATGGGCAGGACCTGCGCCTTCCTTGTTCTGGACACTAATCTATTAATTCCACCTCGGGTCACATTAACCAACATGGAAGCCAAAGCTCATCACTGACTCAAACTGTGCTTCGGGCCAGGTCACAGGCTCAGATTTTGGCTTAAATAAAGGAGTAACAGAGGAGTTGGTAAGATAACATATGATGTATTTCGCCACTCCACTCCGGAAGAGGCCAGCATTGAGCTTCTAAAGGCCCCTGGGTGGGATTTTGTGCAAAGGTCCTGCAAGGGGTGAGGAAGGAGGGAAATGCTCTGAGCAGGTCAGGTGGATGAGGCAGTTCACAGAGAAAGTGGGAGCCTCCCCCAAGACTGGGCAGAAATGGGGATGGAGTGACAGGGACAAGGGCTCTCCAGGCCCACGGTACTCGGCAAGGAAGGCTGCTGTCAGGGGCATTTTGAACCCTTCTAGAGCAGAGTATCCAAGAAACAAGGGTAGATTCCAGGGCCGAGCCCCAGCATGAAGGAGCGAGGGAGCAACCTTACAGATAGTGAGCCGACGGAGCAAGGACCCGGCCAGTATCTCTGGCTTCTGGCCCCACGGAGGCCCAGGGGTCCTGGGTGGTCCCAGGGAGATAGAAGCAGGCCCAAGAGGTGAGTACGGCTGAATTTCCAGCCACCCCCATTGGGGAGCAGAATAAGTCTGACTCACAGGAATAAAGGCATGTGATGCTCTCCTGCGGAGTCATCAACACCCACCGTGTCTGCGGCTCTCACTCCACGGGTCTTCCCCTCCTGATGCTCTATTGGGTTGGCCAAAAAGTTCGTTCGGGGTCTTCCAGCTTCTGGCAAAACCCCGAACGAACTTTTTGGCCAACCCAATATATCTGGTTTGGGGGACCCAAGTATATTGCTTATATAGTAAGCCCCCTACACACGAACCTTCAAGCTGCGAACTTTCAAAGATGCGAACGTGTGTCCAATCACGTAAGTTAGTTCATATGTCTGGCGTACACTGTCGCGTGCATGCATCCTCTACAGGTGGTTGTGCTTTTGTGTACTTTACTGTACAGTACTGTACAGAGTACAGTAGTACAGTATCTTTATTTCAAGCCCAGGATGTCCCGAAGCAAGCGTAAAAGCAGTGGTGATGTAGCTGGTACTACTGTACTTTTCAAGGTACTGTACTGTAGGATTAAAAATGTTTTATTTTTTTGTGTTTGTTAGGTATTATTTGTGTGAAAAGTATTACAAACCTATTACAGTACAGTACTGTACAGCCGATCGTGTTAGTTGGGTACCTAAGCTAACGCTGTTGGATTTAGGAACAAATGGGACTTATGAACGTACTCTCGGAACGGAACTTGTTCGTATGTAGGGGATTTACTGTATTTACTCATGGTAAAGTTTTCCTTTCACACATCAAAGCAGCCTTTTCAGTCTCCCAGAAATTCACCTAACTAGACTATTATCCATTCCACGTATCTCTGCTGTGTTCATGAGGACATATCGTCAAATGCCCAGCAGAAACCCAAATGTCCCCTATCTGCTGCACGTTCCCAATCTATCAGCAGTGACCTGCTCAAGAAAAATGAAAGTAGGAAACGACAGAAGGAAACAAGGTTAATCTGGCCTGCCTGGCTCTTGGCAAATCCATACTGGCTCAGAGGGGTCCCTACTGTCTTTCCTAAGGGCTCATCAAATCTGGTCAAACTCACCGCCAAAGATCAGGCACCCCACCCCCTCCCCACTACATGTGCCTGCGCTGGTCTCCCGAGGTTTATGAATCAGAGTTCACAAGCAGACGATGAGGCAAGCAGCAGGAGGAGACCACAGGGAAATGGGAAGCCAGACCACTGATAAACATTTTCCTTTTTTTAATTAAAAAAATTTGTTTATTAACAAGTCTAAAGAAAACCTTCATTGAATCAGGGGATGTAATACAAATTATAGTGACCTGCATATAAAACCTGGCATCAAATTTGGCCTTTTAGAAAGATTTATATATAAAAATATGCATTAATACCTGCGCCAGAACACAGTGCAGAGGTTAACTGACACCCCCGAAGGGAGGGCTTACCAAGGTGGTCTGGTCTGTGGACGCAGGGAGCTCTCAGTCCGACGGCCTCAGGGGTGAGCCTTATGTGACAATGGCCTGCTGGGAAGGAGCCCGAAAAGCTTGTCTCTTTGAAGGCAGGACTCCTGTGAGCACCAAAATGCCACTAGCCTGGCATAAAACAAAAATGGTGCTGGGAGAAGACAGACAGGAGAGACGGCTGTCCTCCTTTTCCTCATTACTGGGCTCGGACCACTATTTGAAGATTCTGGAACTCTGCAGACAAACCACCTTTAACTTTAGAGGAACTTTTGCAATTTCCAAATATGTTTTTTCCAAGTAAGCTACCCAATTCTCACCCAAGGAGCCAAATCATAATTGGCCTGATTTTAAGGATTAAGAGCTAGTTCTGATGTCATTTTCTACAGGCCAAGACCCTGAAATACCTATCAGAATGGCTATAATCAATCACAACAGAAAAGCATGATGACGATGGTCTCAATCTATTTTGGTCTTGGACCCAATGCAACCAAGCAATTCTAGCCCAGAAGTTATACTTCACAGACACTGAAACAAGAAGCAGCTTTGATCAACACTGGAATTCCCCCATCCTGGGTACAAACTATCTCTGCACAAGGCAACCGAAGCCTTTGGGAAAAGCCGGGTCAGAATTGTATATCTGTCCTCAAGGAGGGGGATGCAGTTTCTTCACTGTTGAGCCTGTCACTTTGGCTGAACAGGGTCAGGACTGTCTGGCCATTGGCTTCTTCACTCATGGAGGAGCCGCTGTCCCTGGGCTGCTCGTCCTATGGTTCTGTGGACAGGGGCAACCATCCCTGACTCAGTTGCTAAGCTGCTGCCCAAACAGCAGGGCTCCACGGATGGGAGACACACAAATGGGGACCTGAAAGAAATGGAGGGCGGGCGTAGGGGAGTGCGAGGAAACGCGATGGGGCAGGAGAAGAAGCGGCCTCGTGGGCCTTCAGTAGTCGGCAAGGACCGCCAGGGCCTCTACAACTTCAGAGTGCTGCTGGTTACTGAAAAGGCTGGGAGTCCTTCCCGTCATGCCAGGGGGCTCTACAAGGGGAAACCAGCCGCCCTACCAGTTTCTATCCAAAAGCAGAGTGATTTTCTCAGCTGCCTCCAAGGTGTTGTTGTTTTGGTTTTTTTTTCCTTCCAAGCTCTCAGCTCCACTGTCCTGCTGCGGGGTGATCTGATGCTTTTCCTCAGCTGTGGCAATAAGTGAAGTGAGGACAAAAGGGTCTGAATCACAATTTAGGCAAAAAGCCTAGAGCCCCGTCGGGCTGTTAATGAGGGACTTTCTCTCTCAAGGCAGTGTATTTCAGGACCCAAGTGCTCAGGGTAAGAGACAGGTGCTCCTTGCCACTGGGGATCATCAACGTATCCTGCCAGACCAAAATAGCAGAGGACACTTGGCCCAGTTACTATGGCTCTTTCAGGACAGGAGGCCAACCTGGGCGGTTCCTTCACCAAGTCTTAGGGCATTGTAGTCCACTAAAAGTGACCTGACAACACCCTCTAGTGGAAATTATAAATAAAACAAGGGCCACGCGTCCATTTTACCTTGTTCTGACACCAGAGTGGTTTCAAGAGTCCCCATAAAACGGAATAAAATAACAAAAACAAAACATTCTCTTTAAGAATGTAATAATAAAAAAAGGTGGTCGTTCACAAGCCATCCTTAAGCCCCTCGCTGCCAAATCACCTTCCCTCCTCAGACACTCTGCCTTCAACACATTCTAAGAAAGGGGGACGTGTTGTGGGGTGCGGCTACTGGCCCCCTTAGAGTTTGGGCAGACTGCCTGCTGGTGCCAGAATGATGCTGGAAACGTAGAAGAGGCCCAGCAGAAGGTTGAGTTTGGCAGTCCTCTGGGGCAGTTTGTTGAAAGTCTGGCTTCGGAACTGTCTCTCAAGGGAAAAGGCCATGGGAATGGTGAGCAGGGGCAGTGCCAGGCTGATGCTGCAGTGCACAGCCAGGATGCTGAAGATCAGGTAGGGCAGGAAGAGCAGCGTGTTGTAGAGCACGTAGGAGAGAGTGGGGCCGATGAGGATGGCGAGCGTGACGATGCCAGCCTCCCGGTCGGACTCCATGTCCCTGGTGTTGTTGGAATGGAGGATGGCCTCGGTGCTAAGGGCGAGGGGGATGGCGTAGACCAGCGGGAAGACCGCCAGGGACCCCACCTGGACGGCGTAGGCGAACATCACAGCCAGCGGGCCGAAAGTGATGAGGATGATGAGGTCTCCCAGAGCCAGGTACTTGAATCCAATTCCTAGGCCAGGAAACACAGAGAGTTGGTGTGAGATCAGGGGCCGGAAACCGCGGCAGTCAAAAGGCAGGCTGCTGTGGCTGCACGGGGCACGTTCTTAGGCTGTGAAGTGGGGCAGTGGTTGCATTCCCCTCCCCTCCAGAGCAAAATCTGATTTTTTTCTCCAGTGGCACAGAGGGACAGAGAAGACTAATCGTTTAGCACCCAGTTCAGTCTCAGAGTCATCCCCGAGTTTTCCTTCCTGCTGTCCCCCAACAAAGCCCTGCCACAAAGAGCGGGGGCTTCCCAAACTAGTGGCTACCAGTGGGGAAGAGGGTAGAGGGGCAAAACAGGGGTGGGGAGTGGGAGGTACAAACTACTGGGTGTAAGATGGGCTCAAGGATGTATTGTACAACACAGGGAATACAGCCAACATTTTGTAGTAACTGTAAGTGGAAGGTAACCTTTAAAAACTGTATAAAAGGGCTTCCCTGGTGGCGCAGTGGTTGAGAATCTGCCTGCCAATGCAGGGGACATGGGTTCGAGCCCTGGTCTGGGAGGATCCCACATGCCGCGGAGCGACTGGGCCCGTGAGCCACAACTACTGAGCCTGCGCGTCTGGAGCCTGTGCTCCGCAACAAGAGAGGCCGCGATAGTGAGAGGCCCGCGCACCGTGATGAAGAGCGGCCCCCGCTTGCCACAACTAGAGAAAGCCCTCGCACAGAAACGAAGACCCAACACAGCCATAAATAAATAAATAAATAAATAAATAAATAAATAAAAGAAATGACTCTATACCTTAAAAAAAAAAAAACTGTATAAAAAATTGAAATAAGTTGAAAAAAAGAAAAAAGAGCAGGGGGTTCCGAGTCACAGACAGTTCAACGGGAGAGCCCGTGAAGGATCTCACAGGTCTTACGGTCCAGGGCTTGCGTTTCTTTCATCCTCCACCAACCCCTGCAAGACACTGCTTCTGCCAGGAATGCCCTGAGATCAGCCCCTCACGGAGTATCCACCCCAGCCTCCTACTTTTCAGCCACAACCTCTGGAAGCATCTTCTGGTTTTGAAAATCTCCAGTTAATCTCAGCGAAAGTTCAGGGTTCCCAAACTCCAGACAGAGCAACTTTCACCCACATAATGAGTAAAACAGCTAAGACAGGGAACTTATAACACTGCTTCCCCTCTCTGGTTCCCATGAAGTTAAAACACTAAATAATCCCTAACTTTTCGTCCCGTACTGCTAATCTACTTCACATCCTGTCTAATCCCCATCTTTCAAACTGGCCCAGTTGCTCCATCCCCAAATCCAAGTCACAGTCATCTTATGCCTGGAATACTGCGACACCCTCCCAACTGATGCCTCAGCTTCTGTTCTCATAACCACCTCCCCCTCCCCATCCCTAATCGAATCTCCACAATGCAGCCAGAATGATCCTCTCAAAATACCAAGCTAGTCATGCCCCTCCCCCAACATACACCTGAAAACCCTTATCAACAAGTTGTCCTCCGGATAAAAAAGCCCCAGATCTTCCACCTAGCTCACCTCTGGCCCTGCCCTGCCTCCCTCCTGCCTGACTTTGAGCCCTCCTCCCCTCCCCACACATACTTCTTTCAGTTCCTCAGGGCCTTCAGACACTCCCCCAACCCCGGCCCCTTGCCTGGCTAACTTCTACTCATCCTTCAAGACTTTAAAGACCATTCCTCAAGGCAGCCTTCCTCAGCCCTAGACCACATTTGGTCCCCTTGTAATATGCTCCACAGCACCCCGACTTCCACTTTCATAAACTCCATCACACTTCTAGTTTTTTTGTTTTTTTTTTTGACCGCACCGTGTGGCATGCGGGATCTTGGTTCCCCGACCAGGGATGGAACCCGTGCCCCCTGCAGTGGAAGCTCAGAGTCCTAACCGCTGGACCACCAGGGAATTCCCACACTTCTAATTCTTAATCTCTGTCTCTCCCACTAACCTGTAGGTTTCAATGAGGGCAGGGCCTTGTGTCTGGCCAGTTAACAGCTGGCTCCCCAGTGCTTGACACAAAGGCTGAACTGAACACAGAGCTACAGTAACAAGCACCTGGAATTTGGAACCAAGGTCATGAAAAATGTCCCACTTGGATTGAAACAGGTAAAGCAGCATGGAAAGGGTGAGAGACACCCACTCAAAGAGGTGAACCACACATATATTGCTACAGAAGCCTGGGAAACCTCTGATCTAATCAAGCTACCAAGGCATGGCCTCAGGATCAGAAAATTTAAAAAAAAACTATTGGGTCATCAATTGCATTTTAAACAGCCTAAAATGATAAGGGACAATGATCTGTAAAAGATCTAAAAGCATGGTAGCCACAGAACAAGATGCAGCCCAAGTTTACCTCCACACCTAGTGGTTGGGATTCTTTAGTGCTAAATGACCACCCTTGATTCTTCGGAATGAAGCATCTCCAGGAAAGGGTATAACAGGCATGGCCCTTGATACCCCCAACACACAGCAAACTAATTCTGTACTCCCCAGGCAGTGTTTTGATAAATAATTTGGTTGTCTGAGGACATGCCCTCCAGGAGGAAGGTCTCTCAAGCAGCACCTCGGCTCCAATTCTAAATTAGGAAATCGATGTCTTGTGCGGTATCTCACACATTTAGGCAACTACCCCTGCCCAAGGAAGATGCCAGGCAGGAATGCTCCCAGCACCAATCTAGCAAATTTCTCCACCAGCTGTCTGCTATTCTTCTGCATTTTTTCTCAGCTCTCCAAGCAGACTTCGGGGCTCTTGACCTCTGGCAAGAGTACCCAAGAACACCACCTTAGATTGCCTGGCAAAAAAACGTGAGCAAAGCTTCTTGAGGTTATCTGACACCAGAAAAATGACAAAGCCCTTGAGCAGAAAGCCCTGTTTCCTGAGGGTCCGACCCAAGGCTCATGTGCTCCACCTGATTCAGAGATGTGGCCCACCTGGCAGTTTCCTTTTAGGCACTCCCCTCCTCCCAACACCATTTTCCACATGAGCCAGCACAGTGAAACATTGGGCCAGTTCTCCACACAGCAGCCAGAATGAATTTGTTAAAACATAAATCAAAATGTTGGCATCAAAAGGATGTGGAGTAACTGGAACTCTCATGCCTTGCTGGTGGGGAGGTAAAAGCAGTAGAACCACTTCAGAAAACACTTTGGCAGCTTCTCATAAAATTAAACATCATCTACCCTATGACCCAGTAATTCGATTCCTAGGCATTTACCCAAGAAAAATGAAAACAAATATCCACAAAAGACTTTAATACGAATGTTCCGTCATAATAGCCAAAATACGGAAATAATCCAAAAGTCGCTGAACAGGATAATGGATAAACAAATTGTGGTATGTCCATACAATGGTTACCTCTCAGTGATACAAAGGAACTACTGATACACATGACAACACAACGAAACTCAAAAACAGGCACAAGAATTCATACTGAATGATTCCATTTACATGATGCTCTAGACCACGCAACAGTGGTTGCCTCTAGATGGGGTGGGAAGAGTGGGGTTGACAGGGAAAAAGCACAAGGAAGCTTTTGGGGGTGACAGAACTGTTCTGTATTATGGTAGGGGTATGGGTTATACAGCTGTATGTATTTGTCAAAATTCATCAGACTATAACACTTAAAATCCATGCATTTCACCATATGTCAACTATATATCGATAAAAGTCAACGTTAAAAAAAAAAAACACATAAATCAGATTATGTCATTACCCTGCTCAATACATTTCAATGTCTCCCCATTTGTTCATTCAATAAATATTAAGTACTGACTACTTGACAGGCACTGTTCTGGGCACCATGGAGAGAACAAAGAGACTAAAATCCCTACCCCCAGGGAGTTTACAGCCTAAGGGGGAAGATAATTAACAAAGTAAGTACTTTATGTGGTTAGAATGTAACATGTGCTATGAAGAAAAAGCAGAGGAGAGCAATAGGGAAGGCACTGTAGGGGAAACACAGGGTGTGTGTGTGATTTTATTTTATTTTTTTCAGCTGCTGCAGAAAAAAAATTGTTATTGTTTTGTAATTTTAAATAGGGTAAAAGCTGACATTAGAGCAAATGGGTGGCAGTTAGAAAGCAAATCATACACACAGATGGGGGAAGAGCGTGCTAAACAGTGGAAACAGCATCTCAAAGAACCTGAGGCAGGGGCATGCCTGGCGTGTTCCCAAAACAGCTAGCAGGGCAGTGTGGCTGGAGCATGGTGAAGAGGAGAGCAGGTCAGAGCGTTGGGGGAGGTGGGGGTGGAGCAGATAATGTCAGGCCCTGCGGGTCATTGTAAAGACCCTGGCCTTCACTCTAATGAGGTGGGAGCCACTGGAGAGTTTTGAGCATACGACTGACATAGCTGCAGGATTACTCTGGCTGCTGATCTGGGAGCACCGGGAAAGGGACAAGGGTGCATGCACAGAGACGGGTAAACAATCAGCAGAAATAATCGAGGGAGATGACAGTGGTAGTGGTGGGAAGTGACGAGAAGTGGTCTGGTCCCAAATGCATTTTAGAAGTGGAATCGCTACAATCCTGCAGCCTGTGGAACAAAAACCACATTCACAGAAAGATAGACAAGATGAAAAGACAGAGGGCTATGTACCAGATGAAGGAACAAGATAAAACCCCAGAAAAACAACTAAACGAAGTAGAGATAGGCAACCTTCCAGAAAAAGAATTCAGAATAATGATAGTCAAGATGATCCAGGACCTCGGAAAAAGAATGGAGGCAAAGATCGAGAAGATGCAAGAAATATTTAACAAAGACCTAGAAGAATTAAAGAACAAACAAACAGAGATGAACAATACAATAACTGGAATGAAAAATACACTAGAAAGAATCAATAGCAGAATAACTGAGGCAGAAGAACGGATAAGTGGCCTGGAAGACAGAATGGTGGAATTCACTGCTGCGGAACAGACTAAAGAAAAAAGAATGAAAAGAAATGAAGACAGCCTAAGAGACCTCTGGGACAACATTAAACGCAACAACATTCGCATTATAGGGGTCACAGGAGGAGAAGAGAGAGAGAAAGGACCAGAGAAAATATCTGAAGAGATTATAGTCGAAAACTTCCCTAACATGGGAAAGGAAATAGCCACCCAAGTCCAGGAAGCGCAGAGAGTCCCATACAGGATAAACCCAAGGAGAAACATGCCGAGACACATAGTAATCAAAGTGGCAAAAATTAAAGACAAAGAAAAATGATTGAAAGCAGCAAGGGAAAAACGACAAATAACATACAAGGGAACTCCCATAAGGTTAACAGCTGATTTCTCAGCAGAAACTCTACACGCCAGAAGAGAGTGGCATGATATACTTAAAGTGATGAAAGGGAAGAACCTACAACCAAGATTACTCTACCCGGCAAGGATCTCATTCAGATTCAATGGAGAAATCAAAAGCTTTACAGACAAGCAAAAGCTAAAAGAATTCAGCACCACCAAACCAGCTCTACAACAAATGCTACAGGAACTTCTCTAAGTGGGAAACACAAGAGAAGAAAAGGACCTACAGAAGCAAATCCAAAACAATTAAGAAAATGGTAATAGGAACATACATATCGATAACTACCTTAAACGTGAATGGATTAAATGCTCCAACCAAAAGACACAGGTTTGCTGAATGGATACAAAAACAAGACCCATATATATGCTGTCTACAAGAGAACCACTTCAGACCTAGGGACACATACAGACTGAGGGGTGGAAAAAGATATTCCATGCAAATGGAAATCAAAAGAAAGCTGCAGTAGCAATACTCATATCAGATAAAATAGACTTTAAAATAATGTTACAAGAGACAAGGAAGGACACTACATAATGATCAAGGGATCAATCCAAGAAGAAGATATAACAATTATAAATATATATGCACCCAACATAGGAGCACCTCAATACATAAGGCAACTGCTAACAGCTATGAAAGAGGAAATCGACAGTACCACAATAATAGTGGGGGACTTTAACACCTCACTTACACCAATGGACAGATCATCCAGAGAGAAAATTAATAAGGAAACACAAGCTTTCAATGACACAATAGACCAGATAGATTTAACTGATATTTATAGGACATTCCATCCAAAAACAGCAGATTACACTTTCTTCTCAAGTGTGCACAGAACATTCTCCAGGATAGATCACATCTTGGGTCACAGATCAAGTCTCAGTAAATTTAAGAAAAGTGAAATCATATCAAGCATCTTTTCTGACCACAACGCTATGAGATTAGAAATCAATTACAGGGAAAAAACCCGTAAAAAACACAAACACCTGGAGGCTAAACAATACGTTACTAAATAACCAAGAGATCACTAAAGAAATCAAAGAGGAAATCAAAAAATACCTAGACACAAATGGCAATGAAAACACAACGATCCAAAACCTATGGGATGCAGCAAAAGCAGTTCTAAGAGGGAAGTTTATAGCAATACAATCCTACCTCAAGAAACAACAAACATCTCAAATTAACAATCTAACCTCGCACCTAAAGGAACTAGAGAAAGAAGAACAAACAAAACCCAAAGTTAGTAGAAGGAAATAAATCATAAAGATCAGAGCAGAAATAAATGAAATAGAAACTAAGAAAACAATTGCAAAGCTCAATAAAGCTAAGAGCTGGTTCTTTGAGAAGATAAACAAAATTGATAAACCATTAGCCAGACTCATCAAGAAAAAGAGGGCGAGGACTCAAATCAATAAAACTAGAAATGAAAAAGAAGTTACAACAGACACTGCAGAAATACAAAGCATCCTAAGAGACTACCACTCTCTTAGTAGAAAGACTAAGCAACTCTATGCCAATAAAATGGACAACCTGGAAGAAATGGAGAAATTCTTAGAAAGGTATAACCTTCCAAGACTGAACCAGGAAGAAGTAGAAAATATGAACAGACCAACCACAAGTAATGAAATTGAAACTGTGCTTAAAAATCTTCCAACAAACAAAAGTCCAGGACCAGATGGCTTCACAGGTGAATTCTATCAAACATTTAGAGAAGAGCTAACACCCATCCTTCTCAAACTCTTCCAAAAAATTGCAGAGGAAGGAACACTCCCAAACTCCTTCTATGAGGCCACCATCACCCTGATACCAAAACCAGACAAAGATATTACAAAAAAAGAAAATTACAGACCAATATCACTCATGAATCCTCAAAATACTAGCAAACAGGGGCTTCCCTGGTGGCGCAGTGGTTGAGAGTCTGCCTGCCAATGCAGGGGACACGGGTTCGAGCCCTGGTCTGGGAAGATCCCACATGCCGCGGAGCAACTGGGCCCGTGAGCCACAACTACTGAGCGTGCGCGTCTGGAGCCTGTGCTCCGCAACAAGAGAGGCCGCGATGGTGAGAGGCCCGCGCACCGCGATGAAGAGTGGCCCCCACTTGCCGCAACTAGAGAAAGCCCTCGCACAGAAACGAAGACCCAACACAGCCATAAATAAATAAATTAATTAATTAATTAAAAAAAAAATACTAGCAAACAGAATCCAACAACACATTAAAAGGATCATATGCCATGATCAAGTGGGATTTATCCCAGGGATGCAAGGATTCTTCAACATATGCAAATCAATCAATGTGAGACACCATATTAACAAATTGAAGAAGAAAAACCATATGATCATCTCAATAGATGCAGAAAAAGCTTTTGACAAAATTCAACACCCATTTATGATAAAAACTCTCCAGAAAGTGGGCATAGAGGAAACCTACCTCAACATAATAAAGGCCATATACGACAAACGCACAGCAAACATCATTCTCAATGGTGAAAAACTGAAAGCATTTCCTCTAAGATCAGGAACAAGACAAGGATGTCCACTCTCACCACTATTATTCAACATAGTTTTGGAAGTTCTAGCCACGGCAATCAGAGAAGAAAAAGAAATAAAAAGAATACAAATTGTAAAAGAAGAAGTAAAACTGTCACTGTTTGCAGATGATATGATACTATACATAGAGAATCCTAGAGATGCCACCAGAAAACTACTAGAGCTAATGAATGAATCTGGTAAAGTTGCAGGATACAAAATTAATGCACAGACATCTCTTGCGTTCCTATACACTACTGATGAAAAATCTGAAAGAGAAATTAAGGAAACACTCCCATTTACCATTGCAACAAAAATAATAAAATACCTAGGAATAAACCTACCTAGGGAGAGAAAAGACCTATATGCAGAAAACTATAAGACACTGATGAAAGAAATTAAAGATGACACCAACAGATGGAGAGATATACCATGTTCTTGGATTGGAAGAATCAACATTGTGAAAATGACTATACTACTCAAAGCAATCTACAGATTCAATGCAATCCCTATCAAATTACCAATGGCATTTTTTACAGAACTGGAACAAAAAATCTCAAAATTTGTATGGAGACACAAAAGACCCCAAATAGCCAAAGCTGTCTTGAGGGAAAAAAACGGAGCTGGAGGAATCAGACTCCCTGACTTCAGACTATACTACAAAGCTACAGTAATCAAGACAATATGGTACTGGCACAAAAACAGAAACACAGGTCAATGGAACAGGATAGAAAGCTCAGAGATAAACCCATGCACCTATGGTCAACTAATCTATGACAAAGGAGGCAAGGATATACAATGGAGAAAAGACAGTCTCTTCTGTAAGTGGTGCTGGGAAAACTGGACAGCTGCATGTAAAAGAATGAAATTAGAACACTCCCTAATACCATACATGAAAATAAACTCAAAATGGATTAGAGACCTAAATGTAAGACCAGACACTATAAAACTCTTAGAGGAAAACATAGGAAGAACACTCTTTGACATAAATCACAGCAAGATCTTTTTTGATCCACCTCCTAGAGGAATGGAAATAAAAACAAAAATAAACAAATGGGACCTAATGAAACTTAAAAGCTTTTGCACAGCAAAGGAAACTACAAACAAGACAAAAAGACAACCCTCAGAATGGGAGAAAATTTTTGCAAACGAGTCAACAGACAAAGGATTAATCTCCAAAATATATAAACAGCTCATGCAGCTCAATATTAAAAAAACAAACAACCCAATCCAAAAATGGGCAGAAGACCTAAATAGACATTTCTCCAAAGAAGACATACAGATGGCCAGGAAGCACATGAAAAGCTGCTCAACATCACTAATTATTAGAGAAATGCAAATCAAAACTACAATGAGGTATCACCTCACACCAGTTAGAATGGGCATCATCAGAAAATCTACAAACAACAAATGCTGGAGATGGTGTGGAGAAAAGGGAACCCTCTGGCACTGTTGGTAGAAATGTAAATTGATACAACTACTATGAAGAACAGTATGGAGGTTCCTTAAAAAACTAAAATTAGAATTACCATATAACCCAGCAATCCCACTACTGGGCATATACCCAGAGGAAACCATAATTCAAAAAGACACATGCACCCTAATGTTCATTGCAGCACTATTTACAGTAGCCAGGACATGGAAGCAACCTAAATGCCCATCGACAGACAAATGGATAAAGAAGATGTGGTACATATATACAATGGAATAGTACTCAGCCATAAAAAGAATGAAATTGGGTCATTTGTAGACATGGATGGATCTAGAGACTATCATACAGAGTGAAGTAAGTCAGAAAGAGAAGAACAAATATTGTATATTAATGCATATATGTGGAACCTAGGAAAATTGTACAGATGAACCGGTTTGCAGGGCAGAAACTGAGACAGAAGTAGAGAACAAACGTATGTACACCAAGGGGAGAAAGTGGCAGGGGGGTGGGGGGGGCATGTGATGAATTGGGAGATTGGGATTGACATGTAGACACTAATAGGTATTAAATGGATAACTAATAAGAACCTGCTGTATAAAAAAATAAAATTCAAAAATTCAAAAAAAAAATTCTTAAAAAAAAAAAAAAAGAAGTGGAGTCAATGGAACTTGCTGATGGTCTGGATGCAAGATGTGAGAAAGAAGAGTCAAGGATGATGCCCATGATCTTCAGCCTGAAGAACGAGAAGGATGGAGTTGCCATCTAGTGATATGGGGAAAGTTGAGGGTAGAGCAGATTTCTTTGGGGGGCAGATGAGGAATTTGGTCTCAGACGTGTCAAGCTTGAGATGCCTGTAACCTCTCAGAGAAGTTACTGAGTAAGAAGTTGGATCTGAGTTTGGAGTTTAGTGGAAAGATCTGGTCTGGAGGTAGAAATTTGTCACCAGCTTAATAGATGGCAATAGAAGACACGAGACTGGCTAAAATCCCTAAGGGAGTAAATGGAGCTAAAGAAGATAGGTCCAAGGACTAGGCTTGGAGGTTGGGAGTGAGGAGGAACCGGCAGAGACTGAGGCCGTATGATACAGCACTATCTAGCCCCTGCCTGCCCCGACAGCTGCATCTCAGTCTTCCTCTTGATCACACTGGCCTTTCAGCAGATCCTAAAAGATGCCAAGTCTTCCCCTACTCCGGGACATTTGCATTTGCTGTTCCTTCATCCCTGAAGGACCCAAATCAGACCCCAATTCTGCCCATGGCTGGCTCCTTATCTGTCAAGTCTTAGTTTAAGTGTCACCTTCACAGAGAGGACCTCTTCCATCCACCACTACCTGATACATTCATTCTATTTCAGCACCCTGCTGATTTCCCTCATTGAACTTTTTACAATTGGCTGCCAGGACACCACAGTCTCTTGCTTTTCTTCTTTCTCCTCCAGATGCTCCACTGCAGTTCCCTTTGCCTTCCTTCTCTTCTCCCCACCTCTTAATGTTGGAGTGCCCCGGGGCTCACCCTCAAGTCTATCAACACTGCCCCGCTCCGGGATCTCCCACCGTACAACTTTATCTATGTGCAAGACTCCTAAATGTCTCTATCTCCAGCTCAGACCTCTTCTCCGAACTCAGACTCATATCCAACTATCAGTTTGACACCCTCTTGGAGATCTAATACATTAAGATGTCCAAAGTCAATTTCTCAACTTTCTCTCCACAGACCTATCTTCAACCTTCTCTCTCTCACTAGACATCAATACCACTATTCCAGTTACTTAGGACAAAACCTTAGCGTTATGTTTAATTTCTCTGTTTCTCTCCTGCCTCACATCCCAACTATCAGCAAACCCTGTTTACCTTCAAAATAAATTCAGAATCTGACTACTTCCCTCTCCACTACTCCCACCCTGATTCAAGCCACCAGACATCTCTTGCCTGGTTTACTCAACAGCCTCCTTCTGGGTGCTCCTGCTGCTACCCTTACCCCTCTTTATCCATTCTCAGTACCTTAGCCAGAGTGATTCTTTTAAAACATTAAGGCTTACAGCATTTTTGTGCCACCCTGCCCACCCTCCGCCAACAAACTTCTCTTACTTTTCCTCCTTTTACTCTCTCCCTCATTCACACCCTGGACTCCACGCTATTCCTCCAACTCTTCAGGGACACTCCTGCCTTTGGCAACTGCTGTTCCAAGATACTCTTCCTCCAGATATCTGCTCAGGCAACTCCCTCACCTGTCACCTCTTACAATCTTTGTTCACATGTTACCTTTTTTACGAGGCCTACCCTGATCAAACTAGTTAAAGCAGTCAGCTGTGTCCTCCTTCCTTGCTCTCCTTCTTTTCCCTATAGCACTTATCTTCTTTTCAGGTACTGTAACCAAGGTACAAATTCATCCTGGCTTACCAGGAACGCTCCTGGTTTCCAAAGCCCCACATCTTAGGAACACTCAGTGCTGAGCAAACCAAGATGTTGGTCATCCTACCCATAATTTACTATTTTTATTTTCTGTCTCTCCTCATGATATATAAAATCACTTCCACAAGGGCAGGGACTTGACTGCTGTGTTCACATAGAACAGAGCCTGGCACATAATAGGTGCTCAATAAATAGGGCTTAACCACCAGCCCATCACTACCTTAATCAGCCTGCTGCAAGGGATCACCTAGCAAACTAGCTGAAAATAATTAGGTGTATAATTTGAGCTTTTCAAATTTAATTACACTAAAATTTGAAACTGTGGCATTACAAGGTATGACCAACCAGTGGAAACTAGACACAAAAAATTTCCATATATAAGTTATTCCTAACATCCATAAGCCAAGCCAGGAATGCTATCCCCCAAATCCACATGACCCAAACATTATAGATTTCACATAAAGTGGCCTAATTCAGAAAATAACCTTTGAGGACTTCCCTGGTGGTCTAGTGGTTAAGACTCCAGCTTCCACTCCCAGGGGGCGCCGGCTGGACCCCGAGTGGGGGAAGTTCCACAGGCCGCGCGGTGCGGCCAAAAGAAAAAAAAAAGAAAATAATCTTTGACACCTCTCCACTAACCCTATAATTCCTATGCAAACCGCAGTTTCCAATACCTACAACTAAGACCTGCAGCATAGCAAACAGGCCAATTCTTACCTCCTGTGTAGAGAAAGGAGCCAGACAGGCCTCCGAAGTAGATGAGAGCTAAGTGCTCCAGTTTCAGAGGGGACAGGTAGTAGAGGCAAGCAGCACAGACACAGCCCAAGGTGTAGAGGAAGACTCCAAACCGGACGACATCCTGGGGCTCCAAGATTCGGTCCACCAGGGTCCTGTCATCACTCTTTTTGTGGTCAATGCCCTTGGAAAAGTCGTAGTAAGTGTTGACCAAATTGCCAGCCCCGTGCACAGCGAGGACAGCTACGGCACAACCCACCAATAGCCTGGGATCCAGGACGCCCTGGGATCTGTAGGCCAGGGCACTGCCCAGGGCCACCGGGGTGAGTGAGGCACTGAAGCTCCAGGGCCGCAGGGCCAGAACATAGGAGGCGCACTTCTGCCTCCACGAGCGCTGCGGTGGTCTGTCCTGCTCGGGACAGCCGTCCCCCAGCAGGTCCCTGTCCCCGACCTTGGCCGTCTCTCCTGCCTGGATGTTAATCTTCTCCCCCGGGACCTGCGAGGCCGCCATGGAGAATGCACTTGGGTGAAGTCAATGTTAAACAGTGAGCCACCCACACACAGCGTCCGCCCTGAGGCGAGGACGGGCGGGGCGGCGGACCTGACCTTCTTCGGTTCCACCCGGGGGGCAGGGATAGGGAGGCGGCGGGGCGCGGGGACTGCAGCGAGCGGGCCTGGCACCCCACGAGGCCCGGCGGCACCTCCCCGACCTCCTGTCACCTGGGCGAGGCCTGCTTCTAGACGCCCGCCTCGCTCTAAAGCCCGAGACTGAGCCGCGGCCGCCTCTACGGAGCTGCCGGGGCGACCATCTTGAGCGCCCGCCACCGTAGGCCCGCCGGGAAACAGGGACCGGCTGCGCGGGCCTGGGCCGGGGCGGGGTTGAGGGCGGGGCCAGGCTGAGGGCGGGGCCGGGGCTTGGGGGCGGGGCCGGGGCGGGGCGGGGCCGGGGCAGGGCAGCGACCCAGCGCTCCAGCCCTTCCTCTCCCCGACGGTCCGCGAGCGGCAATTGCTCCCGGACTTGCTGGAAACAGCCTCACTTAGTATCTCAAGAAGGGCCACGAATGCGTGTCGCTTTACGACTTACCAAGAGCTTTCACTCACGGAAATAGGACTCATTCATTTTTCTTCATTCAACACGCATTTATTGAGCGCCTAGTGTGTGCAACAAGATTTACTGAACACCTACTATTGCACGCAGCAGTGAATAAAACGGACAAAAATCAGGGAGCACATTGAGGGTGATAAGAAAGGTGTACTAAACTTCCTTTTCAAATGGGAAAACCGAAGCTCTGAAATGGGAAATGACGTCTAGGAAATTATTAGCTTAGCCAAGACATTGAAGCAACCTAAAGGTCCATCAACAGATGAATGGATAAAGATATATATAAAATGGAATATTACTCAGCCATAAAAAGAATGAAATACTGCCATTTGCAGCAACATGGATGGACCTAGAGGTTATCATACGAAGTGAAGTCAGACAGAGAAAGACAAATATTATATGAAATCACATATGGGGAATCTTAAAAATAATGCAAATGAACTTTTTTATAAAACAGAAACAGACTCACAGAAACAAAACAAACATGGTTACCAAGGAGAAAGGGGGGGAGGGGTAAATTAGGAGTATGGGATTAAAAGATACACACTACTATATATAAATTAGATAAACAACAAGGATTTACTGTACAGCACAGGGAACTATATTCAATATCTTGTAATAACCTATAATGGAAAAGAATCTGAAAAAGAATATATACATATGTATCTGAATCACTTTGCTGGACACCTGAAACTAACACAATATTTTAAATCAACTATAGCTCAATTTAAAAAAACTAAACTAAAATTTAAAAAAAGAAATTATTAGCTCTGGTAATAATCACAACAGAAATAATTCCCACTTTTTATTATGCATATTCCGTATACTGCCCTGACTGCCTTTTTATCTTTCTTCTAGTTTATGTACTTATTCATGCACAGAACTGCCCTCCTCCCCACCCACCAGTTGGCCAGCTTTGTGTCTCCATTTCCTGCCTTCTGGGAGCTTATGGTCCATATCTGTAGCTTGTTCTGGCTGGAGAGAGCCAATTGTTAAATTTTTAGGAATTTTGTGAGCAGTCATTAAGCAAAGCCATTATTAAAAATTAACTTATACAAACTTACAAGTAGATCCATTATATTAAAAGCCAAGGTAACAAATACTCAAAACTCATTACTTCTTAATTCTTTCACTACACTTTACCATTTATGCTCTTCAGGTTATTTATGTCTATTTTATCTGCATTGTGGAAATACTACATAATGATGTGCTGCCGCTTATCTCTTCCTACCTGTTCATTCAGTGATATCCGCTGGTGGTTTGAAATCTGCCATGATGGGAGTATTCATACCACACAAATCAGCAAATGCTTCATAATTGTTTTGTACATCATCTGGAATTAAGAAAGTGACGGAGAAAAGTTAATAATGCAGATTAAATTTTAAGAGTGTGTCAACTCTGTAGCTGTTTCGTTTTGAGTAGCAGCAAAAATTTGAGGAAATATACTTCCAGTATTAGAATATTATCCAATTCAGCAAAGAAGCCATTTGTGTCATTGACGGACTAGTGAAGTTCAGTATATCTCGATTGTTTCACTTTCCACCTACTCCTTAACGTAAAAGATAATACTGGGACTTCCCTGGTGGTCCAGTGGGTAAGACTCCGCGCTCCCAATGCAGGGGACCCGGGTTTGACCCCTGTTCAGGGAACTAGATCCTGCATGCATGCTGCAACTAAGGGTTCTCATGCCGTAACTAAAGATCCCACATGCCACAACGAGGATCCCACGAGCCGCAACTAAGACCCAGCACAACCTAAATATTTTAAAATATATATATATATATATTTTTTTTTTTTTTTTTAGAAAAGATAATATCAACCAACAGTCATGTTGGAACTACACTCATTGGTCAGTGCAACCATAGGGAGGCTACACAATATCAAAAAAGCATACTGTTAGAATCAACTGGCTATATGGAATTTATAATAAAGAGTATCGTGTATTTTATTATTATTTGTAAGTTTTGTGCTACACATTCTTCGTATTAGTGAACGTTATAATACACATATAACATATATGGACACAGGACTGACTACATGATTTTGGTGCCCAGTGCAAAATAAAAATGCAGGACCTCTTGTTCAAAAATCATTAAGAATTTCAAGACAGAGCATTCTGACCTCACAGGTCACACATCAT
The DNA here is from genome assembly GCF_028021215.1 of Eschrichtius robustus. Classification (NCBI taxonomy): domain Eukaryota; kingdom Metazoa; phylum Chordata; class Mammalia; order Artiodactyla; family Eschrichtiidae; genus Eschrichtius; species Eschrichtius robustus. The sequence continues at coordinate 8,868,849 of NC_090826.1, read as the reverse complement.
GAAGGAAGCCCAGTATATACATACATGCCGCCCTCCCTTCCCAGCTGGTTGTTAAACATTTACAACTCCACCACCCAGCACATACTTGCAATGCTGGCCAAACCTGAATATCCAATGCTGTCGAATCAGACAAGAGGAAGAAGCAGATATGTTCAAATCCTGGCTCTACCACTTACCAACTGTATGACCCAATTCCTCTGGACATCAGATTACTCCTATACAAAGTGGGAACAATATGACTGCCTCATTCATAGAGATGTTCAGGAACAGCAGTGACAGCATTTACTGACTGTTCATATGTGTCATACAGTGTTTTGGGTACTTTACATGTATTAGCATTTAACCCACAAAATACCACCTACCGAAGTAGGTACATTATAATCCTTCTAGTTGGTTTTTTTTTTTTTTTTGGCTGTGTTGGGTCTTTGTTTCTGTGCGAGGGCTTTCTCTAGTCGCAGCAAGCAGGGGCCACTCATCATCGTGGTGCGCAGGCCTCGCACTATCGCGGCCTCTTGTTGCGGAGCACAGGCCCCAGACGCACAGGCTCAGTAGTTGTGCCTCACGGGCCTAGTTGCTCCACAGCATGTGGGATCTTCCCAGACCAGGGCTCGAACCCGTGTTCCCTGCATTGGCAGGCAGATTCTCAACCACTGCGCCACCAGGGAAGCCCCACCTTCTAGTTTTGTAAATAAGGAAATAGGTACATAAGTGCTTTCTCATATAGTCAGTAAATGTTGGAGCTAAGTTTCAGATTCGGTTAGTTTTGACTCCAAGATGCTTTTAACCACTACTCTATAATGTCCGCCAAAACGCCTGATAGCTTGTAAGTGCTCAATAAATATTAGTTATTATTTTAACATAATGGACAAGAAAGCTCTTTGTAAACTGCAAAGAGACCTATAAATGCACTGATTATTATTGCTATAAAACCATCTTTGATTGTTAATTAGAAAACAGGGCCATACCACGTCTTAGGGAGACAAAAACCTCATATATTGCTGGTGGAAATGAAAATTGATACCTCCCTTACAGAGGTGAATTTGACAATATCCATCGAATTACACATGCATTTACCCTCTGACCCTATAATCACATTTCTGGTACTATTTTGTACAGCTGCCAGGGAATAAAATTATATATCTACAAAGGCATTCATTGCAGCATCATTAGTAATAGCATGAATTTGAAAATAACACGTGTCCATCAACAGAGAAATGGAAATATAAATTATGATATATGCATGTGATGGATCACTATGAAGCTATAAGAATAACAAAAGAACAAGGAAGCCTTCTATACACTAAGAAAGATCTCTAAGATATCCTAGAATTTTTTTTTTAATAAATTTATTTATTTAATTTATTTCTTTTGGCTGCATTGGGTCTTCGTTGCTGCGCGCGGGCTTCTTCTAGTTGCGGCGAGCGTGGGCTTCTCATTGCGGTGGCTTCTCTTGCTGCGGAGCACAGGCTCTAGGCACGTGGGCTTCAGTAGTTGCAGCACGCGGGCTTCAGTAGCTGTGGCTCGCGGGCTCTAGAGCGCAGGCTCAGTAGCTGTGGCGCACGGGCTTAGTTGCCCCGCGGCATGTGGGGTTTTTCCCGGACCAGGGCTTGAACCCATGTCCCCTGCATTGGCAGGTGGATTCTTAACCACTGCGCCACCAGGGAAGCCAAGGTACCCTAGAATTTTAAAAAGTACAGAACAGTGTATATAGCGTAACAAAAGAGGGAAATAAGAATATATATTTATATTTGTCTTTTATTTACATAGAAATGTAAAAAATGTAAAATCTAAGGATACATAAGAACTAAGAAAATAAGTAGTGAAGGGGCAGGGGTGGAGCAAGACTTATAATGATACGCATAATTTTTAATTATTTTGAGATTTGAACAGTGAGTGTATTACATATTCAAAAATGTTTAACGACTAAATATAGAGATGTTGAAAACAAGTGAAAACTGTGAAATTCAGAGGAACAATTATTTCACAGAAGAATCAATGTAAAGATTCTAAACCTAAAGAAGTAGTCATGGGACTTCCCTGGCGGTCCAGTGGTTAAGGCTTCACCCTCCAATGCAGGGGGTGTGGGTTTGATCCCCTCAGGGAGCTAAGATCCCACATGCCTCATGACCAAAAAAAACAAAACATAAAACAGAAGCAATATTGTAACAAATTCAATAAAGACTTTAAAAATGGTCCACATCAAAAAAAAAAAAAGTAGTCACAACTTCTTTTTTCTTAAATCTGCCAAAGCGTTTTTCAGCCACAGAATATTACCAAACCTCTTTTATTTGGTAATTTAGTACTTCTGGAAACTTACACCTCTTCAACAAACACTTTTTATTTAATTAAAGTAAAAAAGTAAATGATGGTAATGTGTAAAGGAAAAATATGCCTCCCCCAAATTCCATTACACCTTAGTTGTATATTTTCCCCATGTGAACATAGACACATAAGAAACATATAAAATTTTAATAGGTTATATTATACTTACATGGTATAATTGTGAACCCTTTTCCTTCTTAGCAAATATTCATCTACATTACGATTATTAATGGCTACCTACATTTTCCTTAATATAAATTACTATATTTTATTTAATCGGACTCCTATTGTGAGGTATTTAGGAATTTTCAATGCTTACTATAATAAACAGACCGTGATTTTTAAAAAAAGAAATGTAGTCAAATTCCATTTTTGCCATTGATTTTCGAAAGGATGTTTTTTAAATGATACTACTTTGAAATTATTTGTTTACGAGCAGCTTATTTAGCTAAAACTTGTCTACGGTTTCTCGCGAATGATCTTGTGAGCTAGATAATTTTGGAAAAGTGGGGAAATCTAAAAACGCTTTCAAATGCGTATTCCATTTCACAAAAGAGAAATCACGGATGCACAAGTAGCGCTAGTCCGAACATTCCACTTCTTTTGCTTCAGTAATTCCAAGGCGCTGGCATCGCTCACACTCTGGTCTCGAAAATTAAACCCGGCGGGGTCGCGAACCTCCGCTTACCGCATAGTGGTTCCATTCTACGGTACCCAGACAGCGGAATGCGCACCTCCACAGCCCAGGTGCAGAGGGGACTTATAGTAGCGATGCACCGGATGTGTGCGTGGAAGTGACTGAAGTCAACTCACGACCGATTGGTTCTCCCGAGTGGACCTAAGCCTCCTTTCACCTGCCACTGGCCACGGGGTTTGTCTATTTGAACAGTCCCCGCCCCCTTGAGAAGCCGGGTCCCGAAGCCTCACTTCTCCTTAATGACTATTGGCCGGTGTTCCAGTCCATCTTCCTCTTACGCCCGTCGATTGGTCCTTAGGGCTGGGAGCCCGCCTTCCCTCCCGCCCGGCTTAGAGGACAGCGGGGAAGGCGGGTGGTGGGGTCGGGGTCCTGAAGCGGCGGTACCGGCGCTGGCGGCGGCAGCTGAGGCCTTGGCCGAAGCCGCGCGGTGAGTCTGGGACCTGGCACCGACCCCTCCAAGGCGGCGGAATTTCCAGACCCACGGTCAACCTGGTCCGTGGGGGGACCCCGGGAAGTCGTCCGTCTGGGACGTGAGGTCCCCTCAGTACTGGCCCCCACGGAGTTGGGCGCCGCCTGAGCCCTGGACCCGCACCCCCGAGGCAACGCCCACCTCCTCCCGGACCCGCAGGAAACCCCCGAGCCCTTTAGCCTGCTGTGCGTCTCTGGCGCCACGAAGGCCGGCCCATCAGCTCCTGTATTGCTGGGGCGCCTTTGGGTCTCCTTGCCCATCAGTCGCCCCTTCTTCAGAGCCCCCTACAAATTGTCCTCAAAGAGGACCAACGTCAGTGTCAGCCCCTTGCGCTCCACCGTGGAGGCCTCTCAAGGACCCATTCCCCGGAGCTGAGCTCGGTTCCATCCCAGAGTTTCATCCTCTCTGCTTCCCCCGCCCCCATCCCTAGTTTCGGCCACCTGACTTTAACTTCTGTAAGCCCTCGCCAAGACCCTTCGGATATTTAACTTCTAGTATTTTAATTGAATTCTCCCTGGAGCAGATGGCCTGTGGGCCTTAGACCTTATAAAGATATGCTGGTTCGTTCCTGAGACTGGAAATTCCTTGCTAGCCTCCCTCCCCCGGACGAGCGCACACACTCTGTGGTTTTCTCATCTGGAGTCCTTGGGTTTCCTCTCCCCTGAAGGCTGACACTTCCTTCTGCACTCTTCTCGGCACTGGAGTATTTAAAAGCTTTTCAGAACCAATTATTCCCTGTTTTGTTTTTTTTTTCCTCTGCATTTCACAAATTCTTTGAAAAATAAGAAGTTTTGAAAATTTGATTTTCTAATATAATCTGGACATACCTAGGATAGGTGCATATGTTACTGCCATAGCAGTCTGCCAGAGCGCTATCATGGCCACTTTATTGTGGTCGCCTGATTATTTGTATTTCCCTCTAGACTGTAAGCTTATTGAGGGAAGGGACAGGGCATAACTGAAGAATGAATGAGTGATCTCAGGAACGAATCAGTCTCTTTTAAAGCACATTCCAAGTCCTAATGTTCTATAGAACTGCGCTGTCCTATACAATAACCATCAGCCACATGTGGCTTAGAGCACTTGAAATGTGATTGGTCCAAGTTGAGATTACCCTAAGTGTAAAATACACAGTAGATTTTGGAGACTCAGTACAAAAAAGAGAATAGAAAAATATATCAATAATTTTTATATTGATTACATGTTGAAATGATATTTGGGATGTATTGGATTAAATAAAATGTATTAATTTTGCCTGTTTGTTTTTACCTTTTCGATATGGCTACAAGGAAATTTAAAGTTATTTTACATTTGTGGCTTGTATTTCTATTGGGCACTGCTACTACAGAATAATAATCAATTTCCCTCTTTAAATTGAACTGCTGGAGGAAAAAGACAGTCTTAGGCATGCTTTATTTTCTCTCTACCTCCCCACCTCTAGTACCTCACTCTGTGCCATGTACATAGTAGTCATAATGATAATCATAGCTAACAACTATTAAGAACTCACTGTGTGCCTGGCACTATTTTAAGCACTTTTTAACTGTTTAGTGTGTTAACTCATTTAATCCTCACATCAATCCTATGAGTTAGGTACTGTTATCCTCCTATTACAGTTTAGGAAACTAAGACATTTTACGTATCTTTCCTCAAGGTATATAATTTTGGACTGGATTCACACCCAGGTAGCCTGGCAGCACAGCCCATAATTTGACCCTCTCTCCTATGCTGCCTCTTTTAAACGTCAGTCATTGTTGAATGAATCGAGGCTCTCTGCATGTTTTTCAGTGAGGTGTCCCAACCTTTTTAGGATCCCCAGCCTGACGTGGATAGGGTGAAGATCTGTGTTGAGGAGCTGGGGCCATAAATGAGTTCATCGCCATGGTTTGTTATTCAGAATATTAAAGGAAGCTTCTCTCTGAAGAACCTCAGGGCAAGATGCTTGGAACCGGCCCTGCCACCGCTGCCACAGCTACCACCGCATCCAGCAATGTGAGCGTCCTGCAGCAGTTTGCCAGCGGCCTGAAGAGCCGGAATGAGGAGACCAGGGCCAAAGCCGCCAAGGAGCTCCAGCACTATGTCACCATGGAGCTCCGAGAGGTTGGGATTGCTGTGGTTCGGGGCCGTTCATCATGGAGTGTTGGGGTTACATATACCACCCCTGGTTTAGATGCCTCTTGACAGCTAAGTGAGGATTCGGAAAATGCAGAGATTCCATTTCAGAAAGGCACCGATTTCTCATGTCTGTAGAATGGGCAGGTTCCTTTGCAGTTACACATTTCTGTGGCATTTCCTGTATTGTGATATTTTAGGAGTCGGCTGCTTCTTTTCATTTTTTTTTCTTTTTCATGCCACATTCCAGACCTTCCACTCTTTCTGCCTGATAACAGTGGTTGGGATGGGTTTGACGAGTTGGTTGCTTGGGGCTTTCTTTCTTTCTTTTTTTTTTTTCCCCCTTAATTTTTATTTATTTATTTATTCTTATTTTTGGCTGTGTTGTGTCTTCATTGCTATATGCAGGCTTTCTCTAGTTGCGTTGAGCGGGGGCTGCTCTTCCTTGCGGCGTGGTGTATTTGTTAAATACACCGATGAATTGTTCTTCAGTTTAAAACTATAGAAATAGGCAGTGGCCATGACATCTTTGGCTGGAACTGTACCTCCTGGCTACCTCTCAGGTCCTAGTCTTTGGAAGCCACCCCACCACCAGGGAGACATTAGAAACTGTTCTGAGTACATCTTCTTTTGTAGATGAGTCAAGAAGAGTCTACTCGCTTCTATGATCAGCTGAACCATCACATTTTTGAACTGGTTTCCAGCTCAGATGCCAATGAGAGGAAAGGTGGCATCTTGGCCATAGGTAAGGACAGAGTTTCTGGTAAGGTGAGAACTGGGAATAAAGGACTCTTCAGCTTTGTGTCTACTGCACCCTGGGTCTGCTTCTTACTGGACACTTAGTTCACATTTGTTTAATGAATTTTAAGGAGGCTTGTGGCTTTCAGTATACTTATCCAGCTATTAATTCTAGCAATAGTCCTGGGACGTCGACAAAGCAGGTTTTTTCGGATATGGAATCTCAGAACTGTTAAGCGACTTTTCTAGGGCCAGTGTGCCTGAACTGAAACTAGAAGCCTGCTTTCTTTCCACTGCAAAAATGCAGGCTCTGGTTTCTCTGTAGAGCAAAGTTTGGCATAGTGGGGCTTACGAATAGAAAAGTAGAGTTGGGGTGCAGTGAATGAAAGGCAGGTAATTTTCAACCTCCAGGGACTGGTCTTCCATCCTGTGAACTATTATTCAGTCCCACTTTGTTTTCCTTTTTTTCTTGGGAAAACAAATTATGTATACTAAAGTGAGGTTATTTTGCTTTATATAAGTAGTTCTGGCACAAATATGAAATCTGTTGGTTAAAATGAAAATTATTTGCATCCTTACTGTCTGGAAATTGCAGTCTGTACTTAAAGTAAAAGGAAGGGGTCACTGGCTAGCTTTCCTCTGAAGGCAGCATACTTTCTTGGACAGCATGTGCCCTTCCTCACCTTTTGCTTTCCTCTCTTTTCCAGCCAGCCTCATAGGAGTGGAAGGTGGGAACGCCACCCGAATCGGAAGATTTGCTAACTACCTTCGGAACCTCCTCCCCTCCAATGACCCAGTTGTCATGGAAATGGCATCCAAGGCCATCGGTCGCCTCGCCATGGCAGGGGACACTTTTACCGCGGAGTACGTGGAGTTTGAGGTGAAGCGAGCCTTGGAATGGCTGGGTGCTGACCGCAACGAGGGCCGAAGACATGCGGCTGTGAGTGCGTGGCGAGTGGTGGCTCCATGTTGGGGTCCTTCACACGATGTGCTCAGGTCCCTGAAAGGCAAAGAATGAGAGGGGTGCTCCAGGCAAAGGCACTGGGCTTCTTGGTGGCCCTCGGTTCTGTCCTGAATCCCTTTCTCTCTTCACCCTGAGCTCCGTACCTGAAGAGGAGGCTTAATGTTCTCTTTTGTTGCTTGAGAGGCAGCCCTATGTGCAGTGCTTGTCCTGACCTCCAGTTTTCCAGAATCAAAAATGCCTCCCAGGCAGAAGGCATCCCCTCAGCCGTAGGGAAGAGAAGAAGCCACAAGCCAAGAGGCTTACAAAGCCCCCAGACAACCGCGCTATCTGCAGGATCCCTCTGTCAAGGTCCCTCCATATCCCGTGGGAAAATGGGAGTACTGGGCTGAAGAGAGGAGCAGGGAGGGACTCACTCTCCGTGCTGGGAGAGTTGGCCTGCCTTCTCCCAGGCCTTTCCAGTTTATTTTTTAGTCATTTATTGATCGGTCGGTACGTAGTCCAGACTTCTTCTTTCCCGTTGGCTGTTCTTCACTTGAGGAAGTGGTGGCTTCTTATCCTCTTCTTCTAGACGCACATACTCATTGCTTTCTGAGGCTCATCCCTGAAACAGGCTGGTTTGATGGGCTAGGAATCCAGGCTGTGAGATGGGGGAGAGTCTGTCCTTAAGAGAGAGAATCTAGGAATGAATGTGATGGAGATCAGAAGCTTCAGTTGGATCCTTTCCAGTCGGTTCCCTCTTTCGGGGACAGCACCACACGGAGGGAGCCTGCCTGGGTGAGGGGCCCATACATGGACCCTGGTGCTACTTCCTAACTCTGTAACTTGGGGCAGCCTCCGAACCTTCAGTTTTACCAGGGTCAGATGAAAATAATAGCAAGATTACATATTAAACAGGATTATTCATTCATTCAATACAATGTTTATTGAATGCCTGCTGTATTTCGGGCACATTCTAGGCTATCAGTAGAGCAGTGTGCAAAGCATTAAATACGTCTGCCCTTTCAGAACTTGTGTTCTAACATTACAAGCATTCTGCTTCTAAACACCCTAGGATAATGAACACTGAGATGTTTGATCAATTTCACTCTCCTTCCTAGGTCCCCAGAATTTCTGAGCTAGAAGAGTGGGCAAGTGTGCTCTCTTCCTGGTGTATGTAGGCTCTAGGATGACAGGAGGCCGTGTCCCTGAGAGAACAAGACTCTGACCCAGATGAAAGTTCTCTGTGCCTTTTCTCCCAGGTCCTGGTTCTTCGTGAGCTGGCCATCAGCGTCCCCACCTTCTTCTTCCAGCAAGTGCAGCCCTTCTTTGACAATATTTTTGTGGCCGTGTGGGACCCCAAACAGGCCATCCGTGAGGGAGCTGTTGCCGCCCTTCGTGCCTGTCTGATCCTCACCACCCAGCGGGAGCCAAAGGAGATGCAGAAGCCACAGTGGTACAGGGTGAGGAGATGGTTCCATCCCAACCTCCAGCAGAGCACGTTTGCGTAGAGTATCACCGGGCCTACAGGGCAGCAGCAGGCCCCTTGCCATAGAGCAAGTACCCTGTCTGCTTTGGTCTCCCATGGTTTTTTAAGCTCAGTATGAATCAGTAGTTATTTTATTGTTTTTCACAAAAGCAAAGATTGATCGATAGCCACACCATTGTTTTCTGTACCACTAAGAGTGAGACTATAGTGCCAGTTAAACTCACTGCCTTCTTATCAACAATTACAAGACATCTTTTTTCAGAGATGTTAATGTATAGAAATATGGGTGTCTCTGGAGAGATGCCAGTGCTCCTCTAGTGTCGTGAGTCCTGTGCTGACTGCCGCTGCCAAGTGAACCTGCTAAGGAGCCTTGTCCTGCAAAAAGAGCCCTGAACATGGGAACCTGGGATTGGAGACCTGGGTTCTCGTCTTGGCCGCTCTGTGACCTTGGACAAGTCACTTAGCTTCTTTGAGCCTCTTGTTTTTTCTCTATTAAATAGGGGTGGTAGTGGTATCTCCCTCATGGTATTGCTGTGAGAGTTGAAGCTAAATGAAACGAGAGAGCTCAGTGAGTTAGGATTGTTGGTGACACCGGCACGAGGCCCTCAGCAGGCATGGTAACCTCAGAGCCCCCCACGTAGATGGGTGGGGCTGCTTTCTAACTCTGGACGTTGGGTAGTTTAGGCATTCTGTATCTCTCCATAGCACACGTTTGAGGAAGCAGAGAAAGGGTTTGACGAGACCTTGGCCAAGGAGAAGGGCATGAATCGCGATGATCGGATCCACGGAGCCTTACTAATCCTCAACGAGCTGGTTCGCATCAGCAGCATGGAGGGGGAGGTGAGAAGCGCGTTTCACGGTGTCCAGTCTTCTCGCGTGCTATTCTGGGAGCGAGACAAGGCGAGATCCCTGTCCTCAAAGAGCTGACGTTTTGTGGGGGGAGCAGGCAATAGACAAACAAATAGGAACATTTCAGGTAGCAGCAAGTTCTGTGAGGAAATGGGGTGGTGGGTAACGGAGGTGCAGGTGACTCCCTCCCTGAGGTTGGTGCCGTTTGAGCTGAGACCACATGACATGGAGGAGCCAGCCTTGCAGCGGGCAGGGAGGTGGTGCTTCAGGCAGAGACTTTGAGGCGAGAAGGGAAGTGTGGCTGGTGCACCGTGAACAAGGGAGAGGGCGGGAGGGGCCGCACCGGGGGCCTCACAGCTCGTGGCCCCGACTGGCTCCCGTTCTCCTCACAGGGCTGTGTCCACAGGATGACGTGATGGCATCCATCTTTAACAGTCATTGGCTACTTGTGGGGAAGAGCTTGTGGAGAGGCAGGAAGGGAAGCAGGGAGGTGAGTTAGGAGGTGTGCTGGCTCAGAAAGCAGCTGCAAAGTTGGGTTTAAAAGTGCAAGGACTGTATTAGGGAAATAAACTTTGAGAGAAAATGGGGAGGGAGCTGGGAGAGGCTGGGAGAACCATCAGGCCTCAGTGCGTATCTGACCCTGAGAGAACAAGAGCGGGAAGAAAAGTTGGATGGAAGCACCCTAGTCTGCTGTGCGGAGCCATCACAGGGTCCTCAGGCCAGAGCTGGCCGTCAAGTGGAGGCCCACCGTAGCCTTCCTACCGTGTTCGTCGTCGGCTAGAAGCAGCTCGTGGAAAGTGTGGCCTTGGTACAGACATGGCCATGGATTTCAGAGTAGCAGCTGGGGCCCTGGGTCGGTTACACTCCTTGTAGCTGGAGGTCCTGTTCTCACGGCCGCCCCAGGAGGCGATTGCAGTCACCTGGGCGAACAGTAGTGGTGGCTTCAACTGGCACTGGCAGTGTAGACACAAAAGTAGATTCAGGGTCAATCCACTGACACCAGATTCAGGGTATATCTGGCAGGTAGAGCCCCACCTGTGAGTCTTCCTGTGGGGAGCCGGTTGGTGTGGACTTTCACCCCCGGGCTTCCTGCTTTCGTAGACCCAGCGATCATTTGGTGATGGCTGTGCCCTAGATGTGGGAGCAGTGTGTGCTGCAGTATGTGTAGAAGCACAGCGAGTCTGGCTTTGGATCCCCGCTCCTCTCTATACTGTGTGACTTGGGTAAATTACTTTCTCTCCTTATTTTGCTCAGTTTTAATGGGGATCTTATCCACCTCATTGGGTTCCTGTGAGGTTTCTAAATATATGTGAGGTGCTTAGCACAACACCTGATGCCTAGTGGGCATTTCATAAATGGTCACTCTCAGAGTTTTCCCCACCCAAGTATAATGTGGTACTTTCCACTGTACCCCACACAGCTCTGGGATCTTTGTTTTCTTCCAGTAAAACAGGGCAATATCACCTAACTGATAGGTTTAAATGAAATAGTACTTGTGATGGTGCTTTGTAAATTATAAAGAACTATCCAAATGTAAGGTGTTATAATTTCATAACTTTTTCATTCATTCAACAAATACTAATTGAGCACCTACTGTGGGCCAGCTATACCGTGTCCTAAGAGCTAGAAGAATAAGGCAGCAGTGAATAAAACAGTACATTGTAGCAAGGGAGGCAGACAATACACAAATAAGTAAAAATACATAGTGTAGCATATGGTGATAAATGCTGTGGAGAAAAGTAGGGCAGGGAGAAGGAATAGGGGATGCTAGCATGGATCAGGGATGACATTTTAAAATATGATGATGTTTGAGCACAGCCATGAAGGAGGTAAGAAAAAAGCCATACAAACATCTGGGGGTGAGCTTTCTTCCAGACCGCTGGTCCTGGAAGCATGAGGCCCCGTGTCAGGAGCGTGCTGCTTTATGAAGGGAGCACGATTGCCGTTGTGACTGAGCTGAGTGAGAGGAGCTGGGAGATGGGGTTGGGGGAATACCTGGGGTAGGGAGGGGGCTCGTCACCTAGGGTCTCAGACGCCCCTATACAGACTGTGCTGGGAATGGATTACGGGAGGGGCCAGGGCTGAGGCCAGGAGTCTAGTCGGGGGGGGAACTGCAGCATCTCAGCAGTAGTGGGAGCTGTCGGGGTACAAGGAGGGGCTGAATTCTGAATTTGGGATTTGGAGGTCGATAGGAGAAAAAGAAGGGTCAAGGTTTGGGACCTGAGCAACTAGAAGGGTAGAGTAGCCATCTACTGAGATGGGAGCAACAGGTCTGGGGTAGAAGGTCAGGAGTTTGCTTTTGAACGTGTTAAGTTTAAGATGCGTGTTGGGCGTCTGAGCGGAGTTATTGAGTAGCTTTGGGGAGAGATCTGAGCAAGAGAGACAGATTGGGGAGGTCATTGGCATATAGATGTTATTTCCAGTTGTGAGACTGGATGAGGACCCCCGGGGAACTAGGATAGTTGGAAGAGAGATGGGGGCTGAGAACCTGAGGTCAGGAGTTGAGGAAGAACCAAGGTAGACCAAGAAGGAGCAGCAGCAGGGGTGAGGGTGGGGTGCCAGCAAAGCTCAGGGTCCAAGGAGCCAAGGGAAGAAAGGGTTTCAAGGAGGAGGAAACACTAAGTTGGATCAGATGCTGCAGACAAGTCAGATGCTGCAGACCATCCGATTTAGCAGCCTAAGAGTACTGGTGACCTTGACAGGAATAGTGGATAAGATTTTCTGAAAAATGAAAATATCTGTGGAAAGAGTTTAGAAGTTTGGAAATTAATTGGTTTATATCTTTCTCAATTTGGAAAGCTGGAGAGTGAGTTATTAAGCAGCCCTTTGAATAGGTAAGAGATGGGGGTTCTCAGCCAGTCAGTGTACTCCATGCCTCGTATGGAATTCCTAGGACTCTGAGAAAATTAACTTGCCTGAGTTGTCTCTACCTGGGTTTCTGGTGAGAAGAGGGAGAGCAGAACGTCCTTAGCAGGATGCTGGCTTGGGGCTGCCCCTCACCCTCGCAGGAGGCTCCGTTGCTAGATCCTAGGTCTGTTGTCACAGCCATCCGCAAGTCAGCTTTCCCAAACCAAGGGTGGGGTAGGGGGTTCTTGGGGGCCAGACCCCTGCTGCTTCTTCATTGTTCAGTAGGTGTGCTCTTCTGCCTGAATTAGAACAGATTCAGGCCCCCTGCAAGGTTCTGGGGAAATCGAATCCTAGAGATGAAGAGTGGCCGCCGCCCACTGTGGGAAGAGTTGCATTTCAGGGTTGGGCTCGTGTTGTCGGCAGACTCCCTGGTGCCTAGGCAAATGCCGCTTATAAGTAAAGGTGACTTTTCCCCCATGTATATAGCGCCTGAGAGAAGAAATGGAAGAAATCACACAGCAGCAGTTGGTACATGACAAGTACTGCAAGGATCTCATGGGCTTCGGAACGAAACCTCGTCACATCACCCCCTTCACCAGTTTCCAGGCCATGCCGCCCCAGCAGTCAAACGCCTTGGTGGGACTGCTGGGGTACAGCTCTCACCAAGGCCTCATGGGCTTCGGGGCTTCCCCCAGCCCAGCGAAGTCCACCCTGGTGGAGAGTCGCTGCTGCAGAGACTTGATGGAGGAGAAATTTGATCAGGTCAGTGGCAGGAGGTCCACTCCCTCTTCTCCCAAGCTCCACGCCTCCCTTTCCTTTGCCAACCCTGTGTCCTTCCTGTCTCAGGTGTGCCAGTGGGTGCTGAAGTGCAGGAATAGCAAGAACTCGCTGATCCAAATGACAATCCTGAATTTGTTGCCCCGCTTGGCTGCCTTCCGACCTTCTGCCTTCACAGGTGAGGATGTCCATGGACGTGTCATGTCATTACCCATTCAAGGGTAATTAAACAGAGAAGACGAGATGCCAGAAAGTTATGTCTGCTTCTCATTTGAAGCAGTGCCTGCTGAGGGGCTAGTCTCTGGTCTCTTGCCTCTATCCAGCTTCAGTGGCATCTAGTTCAGGTTTTCTGTAAATGTCTGAGGCAGCAGACACAGGAACAATGCGAATGTGCAGGCAGAGAGGCACTTCTAGAGCCAGGCAAGTTCTCGTGTGTGGAAGCCAACACATTCATGAGTGGACTTCTGAGAGACCACAGGAAGGGCAGTATTGGTTTCGGTGGTATGCAGCCTCCAGTCTGTGGGGCAGGGAGGATCCGGTGACAGGCCTGTGTCTGCTCCTGAGGTGGGCACCAGGCTGCCGCCCCCTCACAGGGAGGAAGGACTGGACGCTTCAGAGGCTGGTTTCACGGGTAATAGACTGTGGGTTCCTGAATTCCTGAATTCTTGCCCTGTTCCCACTGGGCGGTGTGAATTCCTGGCTCCTGAAGCTGGCCCAGCTCAGACACTGGCTTCTCCCTGAGGCCTTGCTGGGTCACTCTAGCTAGAAACGTGCTTTTCCTCTTGCGTTACAACCCCCAGCTGTGGAAAGGCTTTGGCGTCATCAGACCTGGGGTGAATCTTGCCTCTGTTCTTAACTGTGAGGTTTGGGGCAGGTTATTTGACCTTCCTGGGCCTCCACTTCCTGACTTGTCAAATTAGAATGACAGTCCTTGCCTCACGAGGTGAGCTGCTTTAATGTCTAGCACCTCTCTAAGTGCCTGACAGAGTAAGCGCCAAGAACTAGAAACCATTATTGTTGCTGCTTCCCCTAGCTATTTCGAAGCCATTTGAGAAACAAGCTAAAGGTAAAAATTATAATAATACTCCAGTTGCCTGTTCATACTTAGTGTCCTTGTCTCACCTCCCTCCTAGCTGAGTGTAGAGAGCCCGGCCCTACATCTCTTTCCTCTTCACTATGGTGCATGCTTAATAAGCGTTCAGGACCCAGTGAGAGGCAGGATGGGAAATGAAAGGCCAGCCTGACCCTCAGCAGATGCCGTTCCCTAGCACAGACTCATTTCACACCACCCAGCTCAGATGAAAGCAGAGAAATACAGCCGGTGAGGTGTTAAACGTGCTGGGTGTGAGAATAGGACGTGTTGAGCGAGGATGAGACAATTAGCCACATAAAATCGCTGAACCAGAGAGAAGGGATATAATGAGAATCACCCATGTTTTTTCAGTTTTCCATTCTTCTCACCTGGTACCCAGCAGCTTTTCTCTTTTTTAATGAACAGACATGCCCCTATTCAGTAGGGCTTTAAATGATCTTGGTTTGAAAGTCTGTGGCTCAAAAGAGAATAATAACTAGGCCAAATTTGATCAAAGTCTGGCATGTTGTAGAAGCAGTTACCTTAGTAAGTTCAAAAGACGGCCTAGCAGCAGGATACAAAGGCTCAGAGGGGCCCCTAGGTTTGTTCTTTTGATGTGAGTTTTTGTTGTTTTATTAAATAATATACTAAAATACGTTCTGGAAATTCAGCCTGGGCAGCCTCCATAAGTACAGTCTCATTGGGAATGCGCCACTTTTTTAAAGCTTGCAGTTTGGAAGTCATTGCTTGCACTTCCTGATGATGCAAGCTTTGGGAATATCAAAAATACTTCCCCTAGGATTGAGCTGGAATCTCTAGCAATGTCAGATTCCTAATCTCTTGGGGTGCTAAGTCTGGAAAAGGAAATTACCTTCTTGATTTAAGCTCATTTCCTGCCGAAACGCTGTCCTGCTCTGCAAAGGTCCCATTTTTCTCGTTGGTGCACTCTGATTTGAGAGTTGTATCACCCTGGTCTCTTGACTGTTTTCAAGCTCCAGCATGCTTCAACGGCATTTGACCGTGAGCTGTGAGAGAAGACATTTCTCGATAGCATAAATGCAGTGATGTATGTGTGCTGTTTGGGAGTCTAGTTCACCGTCTCCTAAATGTGGTCCTGATGGCCTTGAACACCCCTCACTTTCCACTGGATGCGTGGTCTTGCTTGTATGTGCTGCTGGTGCACAGACTTGAGGCCAGAAAGATGGAAGAGAAGAAATGGAAGAAGGGCAAGAGGCAGGAAATACCAGCCTTCTGAGGAGTCGTAGCACTTTAGCTTAAACTGCCCAAGAATCGCCTACCCATGCACACTGGCTTATGTAAACTTAATGAAAACACATATGTGGCTTTCCAAATTACGGACTAAATCTTGTTCTATTAAATATAACTGTAACAGAAGTCTTTAGGTGATAGCAAAGTGATTTCTAGGCCTAAGCTGAATGGAATAGCCTGTTTATTGCAAACAGTTTTCAATATCACTTTAAATTTCCAGGTAATATAAAATAGCTTAGATGATCCTCTCTTTGTTTTTAACCAAGGTTTAACATATATTTCTTAAGCAAAAGCATGTAATCTTTCCCTCAAAATATAATGCTGATGGGGATAATTAATGCAATATTGTTTTGGAGACACTTCTAAGTTTTTTGTTTTTTTTTTAATTAAAGGAAAGACAGCTTATATTTCTAATATTTCTAAAAGCTGTATCAGAGGAGTGATTATCAAGCAAAGAGTTTGGTTAGTGCATTGTCTAAATTCTTCTTAATATCTTTCCAACGGGCTGTCTTAATTTATTCTTAAATTTAAGTGTTTTATAGGAACTTTGACCTTTCACATGTAGACCACCCCTCACCTTGAGCCATATGTACTTTGTCGTTTCTGTGCTCAGATACCCAGTACCTCCAAGATACCATGAACCACGTCCTAAGCTGTGTCAAGAAGGAGAAGGAACGGACAGCAGCCTTCCAAGCCCTGGGGCTACTTTCTGTGGCTGTGAGGTCTGAGTTTAAGGTCTATTTACCTCGTGTGCTGGACATCATCCGAGCAGCCCTGCCTCCTAAGGACTTTGCCCATAAGTAAGCATCTCTATTATGATTTCACCTTCCACCCCCTCTGGTTGGAGAGCGAGGATGCTCTATCCCAGTTTCCATGGAGCTGAAGCCTGTTCTCTGCGTCATTAACCAGCAGATCATGTGATGAATAGCCCTTCCTCAGTGGAGTTCCAGCCTTTCCCGAATGAAGCGACATGGATGTAAATATTTGGGGAGGTTGAATACCTGTGAACATGTTAGATACCAGTGCCGTTCTCAATATTATTTACTGGGAGTCTCCTAGTTTTGTTCTTTTCTCTGGCTTTCAAAGGTCTGACTTTGATAACAACTAAAGCGAGGGTTCCTAGACTGGAACTGAGGGGACCTAACGGTCACCTTTTTCTTTATCATTGAAGTTGGATACATCATCCTACCTCTTGAAACGTCCCAGTGGATAAAATATGAGAAAGACCTTCAGCACCCTGCAAGGTGGCGAGGCTAGGGTATCTTCTCTAAGTCTTAGGGGGTCAGTGTTAATTAGAATTATGTCTTCATAGTTCCCTGTGTTAGTAGCGAGGATTGTGCTGGTGAATTAATAAGCCTGGCCCGTTTCAAGCCCAGCATTCTCCTCACAGGGAGAAGAATTTCTTCTCATATGATGGCTGTGCCCTGCACTCGTGGTCCCTGATGTGCACGTTGTTCAGTTTGCTTCCTAACTAGGGACCTTGGCCAGCACCACACTAAGCCACATGGTGCCTTTTGTGTGAATTCTGAAGTGGGGCCCCTTCCTCAAGAGACTTTACTGCCATCTGCTGGTCATTTGTTTTAAATATACAAGTCTGCAGTGACTACAGTGTGATGGGCCCCTAGACTGTGCAGTAGGTAACCTGCACACCCACATGGGGTGGCCCCGCCTGGGTAACCTGCCCTCCTTGCCCCAAGGTAATTTTGAGGTAGGGTATCACCAAATGGCGTTATGTCTAAACTAGCCACTGTTTGGTTTTCTGCAGGAGACAGAAGGCAATGCAGGTGGATGCCACAGTGTTCACCTGCATCAGCATGCTGGCCCGAGCGATGGGGCCGGGCATCCAGCAGGACATCAAGGAGCTGCTGGAGCCCATGCTGGCGGTGGGACTGAGGTGGGTGTCGGGAACCTGAGCTGTCCCCGGCTCGGGTAGTATGAGGCTTGAGCCACAGTCCTGGGTCTGTGTTGAAAGAGCGAGGCATGGCTATTTACATGTTAAATTGGATAGGTAGGATAGCTCACACTAAACTCATAGGCTAGTTTCAAATCCAGGTTTCATCACTATCTAGCTGGGTGATCGTAAATAAATTATTTAACTTCTCTGAGCCTCAGCTTTCTAGTCTGAAAAGTGGGTACAGTAGCAGTTCCTATGGTCTAGGTTTGTCGTGGGGATTAAGTGAAGGAGTTCACGTAATAGCCACTCTTAGTACAGTGCAGTGTGTATAAAAAATGCACCACTGGGGATTTCTTGGCGGTTCGGTAGTTAGGGCTCAGCGCTCTCACTGCCCGGACCCGGGTTTGATTCAATCCCTGGTTGGGGAACTAAGATCCCACAAGCCATGTGGCGTGGCCAAAAAAAAAAGTGCTCCGTTAATGTTTGCAGCTATCATTTATATTATGATGGGCAAATTGCTTAAGCTCCCTACACTTTTGTTCTCTTCATCTATAAAACAAGGACCATGCTCTCAATCTGCTTCCCAGATTGTTTATTGAGACTTGGTTTTCCATAGTGACTGAATTACAGTAAACAAGTTCTCTCAAGGCAAAACCCAGAAAATCATAGATTGTTTTGAAATATGGGATCAGGCCAAGAGAGTTTAAGATATATATTCTATTTCATTGTATCCTTTCTGCTTTAAAGACTAAGCAGAGATGGGGCCCGATCCCCTTGCTAGACAAGAAGGGCTGTTTCTTCCCAAGAACAGACCAAATGTCATATATCCAGCCCCTTATGTGACTGGTTTCCTCTCCCTCAGCCCTGCCCTCACAGCTGTGCTCTACGACCTGAGCCGTCAGATTCCACAGCTGAAAAAGGACATCCAAGATGGACTCCTGAAGATGCTGTCCCTGGTCCTTATGCACAAACCCCTCCGGCACCCAGGCATGCCCAAGGGCCTGGCCCATCAGCTGGCTTCCCCTGGCCTCACGACCCTCCCTGAGGCCAGCGATGTGGGCAGCATTACCCTTGCCCTCCGAACTCTTGGCAGTTTTGAATTTGAAGGTAAGAAATTGAGATGGTACAGATGAACCGGTTTGCAGGGCAGAAATAGAGACACAGATGTAGAGAACAAACGTATGGACACCAAGGGGAGAAAGTGGCGGGGGCGTGGGTGGTGGGATGAACTGGGAGATTGGGATTGACATGTACACACTGATGTGTATAAAATAGATGACTAATAAGAACCTGCTGTATAAAAAAATAAATTTAATTTAATTTAAAAATTTTTTTAAAAAAACCAAGAAATTGCGGTGGCTCTTGCCAAGATAGTCAGTGATACTGGGAACCTCGAGAAAAGAATGAGGGTGCCTAGAATTCCTGGATCTTGCTAGGGGTCCTGGAGACAGGGTAGCTGATTCTACAGCAGCTCATCCTTTTATAGTCCTTCCGTATATTGTTAATTCCTACCGTTTGTTTCTTTGTCCCATACAAAGGCAAAGGCAAAGGGGGTGGGGGCAGATGGTGTTGAGGAGACGTATGCATTGATCCAAGGAACTAATGCTGCAAAGATGGATCCCCCTCACCTTGTCACCTCCCTTTGGCTGAGATGGTATTGAATTCTTTAAAATGTATAAGCAGGGCTTGGGGGTATTTTCATTACAATGGCGGTGTGATTTCCAAGACTGCTGTACTGTGTAGTTCAGTTTGGAATTCTAAGCTACAGATAAACCCACATTAATGCCTTAGGGAGATAACGTTTCAGGAGAGAAAAATGGACACTTTTGAAATTTACGATTGTGTAGGTGGTATTGGTTAAGGCTACAGGGAAACAAACAAGTACAAAAAGCGCAGACATGCTGTCTGAATACTTACAGCATCGGTAGTTTCCCTGTTGCAGTTCCTCCATTTACACTGATTAACACCCAGGATAATCTATTTCTTTTCTTTTCTTTTTTTTTTTTTTTAACATCTTTATTGGAGTATAATTGCTTTACAATGATGTGTTAGTTTCCGCTGTATAACAAAGTGAATCAGCTATACATGTACATATATCCCCATATCTCCTCCCAATCTATTTCTAAGGAGTAGAAAGTAGCTATATTTAAACCCAGCCTATATCAAACTCTCTTTTTGGTATTTAAATCTGGGAACTAAAATAGACGAGGTAAATTTGATCAAAAATTGTTTTACTCTCTGAGAATATAAAGGGCTGGGTCCGAATAAAACAAAATAATTCAGTTTTTGAAGGAAATAAAGGATTGGGATGGAGGCAGGGAGGAAATGCCTTTTTTATGTCTCCCAGCTCCTTTTCCAGCTCCCTTCTGCCTTTCTGCTCATTGGAAGATCATTTGTTACTTTTTTAAGAGAAGAGCTTGGGGTCAATATCTTGCTGCTCAGTATCTTGTTGAAAATTAAATTAGTAGCCATGGAATGGAAAATGCAGCTAGCGAGTTGCAGACGTGCTGTCCAAAGCATCAGTGTTTATTCTGTCTTCTCTCTGCCTTTGTATCCAGGCCACTCTCTGACCCAGTTTGTCCGCCACTGTGCGGATCACTTCCTGAACAGCGAGCACAAGGAGATCCGCATGGAAGCCGCCCGCACCTGCTCCCGCCTGCTCACGCCCTCCGTCCACCTCATCAGTGGCCATGCTCACGTGGTTAGCCAGACCGCAGTGCAAGTGGTGGCGGATGTGCTCAGCAAACTGCTCGTGGTTGGGATAACAGATCCTGGTAAAGTTTGAGACGGAGGCAGTCTAGGGAAGTGTAGGTGCCTGGGGCAGTTGGAAGTAGCCAGTTTCCTTTCACGGCCTCAACAAACTGATGTCCAGCATTTTCTCTGGCAAAGCCTTAGGCTTGGCTACGCCAGCCTATTGCTGTAAGATAATCGGCCTTAAATTCTATTATCTTGGACTTCCCCGGTGGCTCAGTGGTTAAGAATCCGCCTGCCAATGCAGGGGGCATGGGTTCGATCTCTGGTCCGGGAGGATACCACATGCCGCGGAGCAGCTGGGCCCGTGTGCCACAGCTGCTGAGCCTGCTCTCTAGAGCCCGCGAGCCACAGCTGCTGAGCCCGTGTGCCACAACTACTGAGGCCCACGAGCCTAGAGCCCATGCTTTGCAACAAGAGAAGCCACCGCAGTGAGAAGCCCACGCACTGCAACAAAGAGCAGCCCCCGCTCACCAAAACTGGAGAAAGCCCGCGTGCAGCAACGAAGACCCAACGCAGCCAAAAATAAATAAATAAATAAATAAATTATTTTTAAAAATTCTATTATCTTTGCTCCTGTGAGTAGAGAAAAAAATGACAGGTTTGGTGAGAGAAGGGTATCTGGAATCCTCCCCCTAGGCTGATGGCAGTGGAAGCAGAAACTGGGAAAGGACTGGAGGGAGGAGAGGAGTGGAGAGGCACTGAAAGGCTCCATTGCTCTTGCAGACCCCGACATCCGCTACTGTGTCTTGGCATCCCTGGATGAGCGCTTTGACGCACACCTGGCCCAGGCAGAGAATCTGCAGGCACTGTTTGTGGCCCTGAATGACCAGGTGTTTGAGATCCGGGAGCTGGCCATCTGCACCGTGGGCCGGCTCAGCAGCATGAACCCAGCCTTCGTAATGCCCTTCCTGCGCAAGATGCTCATCCAGGTAAGGATGTGACGGTCACACCTCGCGGTAGCGGGGAAGGCACGTTCATCGTGAGTGCTCTTTGGGGAACGAGAGTTGAGGAGGAGGAAGGGAGAGAAAGAGTGAGATGCCTGGTAGAAGCCACATTTGGCTCCAAGAGCCCACGTGTTTTCCCGGCTTGGTAATTGCGGTTCTAGTGCTTATCACCTCATAAGCCTCTTGTCAGCGTGACTCGCAAGCTAACCTCTCACATGGCTCTTCCTTTTTCTTGGGAAGTCACCAGCGAGTCCGTTTCTTGCCCCTCTTCACTGCCTCTGCCGCAGATGGTGTCAGTCTG
Source organism: Eschrichtius robustus (assembly GCF_028021215.1). Classification (NCBI taxonomy): domain Eukaryota; kingdom Metazoa; phylum Chordata; class Mammalia; order Artiodactyla; family Eschrichtiidae; genus Eschrichtius; species Eschrichtius robustus. The sequence continues at coordinate 8,847,375 of NC_090826.1, read as the reverse complement.
CGCAGCACCTCTCAGTCCTTCCGCCCCTGCTTCTGCTGATGCCAGGCCAAGCACAGAGACCGAATACGGGGATGGTTCCAGTGCTGTTTCTCGTCATCCTTGCCCCTGGTCTGTGGTCCGTGGCTGTCGTTCCTAAATAATGTGAGATGCCAAGCTAAGCTGCTTGGACTAGAGCCTCGGGTAGATGCGGGTTGGCATTGCTGCTAGAGCTGGTAGGATTTCCATTTCCTGCTGAAGCCTGTCTTCTGGTTCTTGTCTTCACCCGGCCGAGTAAGTTCTCTGGCTGCCTTGTGAACGATGCACAGAGTCCAGTCCTTCCCGCCTCGAGTTATTTCCACCCACCTCTTCTGGGTCTGAGTGTGGCTCACCCGGTCGTCTACTGTCCCCCGACCCCATCCTGTCCCCACCACACCCTCTGCTTCGTGATCCTCCCTGTGGTTTCTTTTGAAATAAATACTTTTCATAACATATAAAGAACTTAAACCTAGGGCTTCCCTGGTGGCGCAGTGGTTGAGAGTCTGCCTGCCAATGCAGGGGACACGGGTTCGAGCCCTGGTCTGGGAAGATCCCACATGCCGCGGAGCAACTAGGCCCGTGAGCCACAATTGCTGAGCCTGCGCGTCTGGAGCCTGTGCTCTGCAACAAGAGAGGCCGTGATAGTGAGAGGCCCGCGCACCGCGATGAAGAGTGGCCCCCACTTGCTGCAACCAGAGAAAGCCCTCGCACAGAAACGAAGACCCAACGCAGCTAAAAATAAATAAATTAATTAATCAATTAAAAAAAAAAAAAAAAAAAAGAACTTAAACCTAGAAAATTATTAATATAACTTCTACCCTAAAGAAATGTCATTTATTCATAGTCTATCATAATTAAAGTGACTGTGAGTTATATCATCAGTGAACAAATTAAAAGATTATACTTATGTTGGCACTTGTGTTTTTAGCCTAATGGTTCATTCCTTAACTGCTGGCCCGTGTTAGGAGTGCCTATCCTTTTAAGTCTTTTTGAAATAGCTAAAGTTTGGGGAAGGAAAAGAAATCATTGTTGAGCCTGCCTGCTCAAACCATGCTAAATAAGCTTGATAGAGAAATATCTCCTAATGAGAATATCAGTACGTTCATTCAGACAACAGATGTTTTGAGCACCTTCTGTGTTCCAAATACTGCTGGGTTCTGGAAGCATGCCAGTGAACAAGGCAGGCATGGGCTGTGTCCTCAAGAAGCTTATAGTAAGCTATCAGGCTATCCGTTTTTCTGATACTGGAAAATGTGAAGCATCATTAAATGAATTTACTATGTACTGAACTTAGCCCTTGAAACTCCAAAATTTTATTTTATTTTATCTTTTCTGTTTTAACAGAAGGCAGCAAATCTACAAACACTTCATTAGCAAAAGGAATGAATAAAACAAGTACCGCTTGGGAAAAAATTTTTAATAATTTTTCTTGTTTTTAAACTTTGATACAGATTTCCCCAAGTTGAATTGTACATTTTCATGCCTTGGTAAGGGACCTTGCCTAAATGTGCTTTGGCCTTTTCTTGGTGTCTTGCTCATCAAGGTGGGCATTGGGTATTGTTATTAGGGTGCAGCGGCGCTCTTTGGCTCTGGAGTAAATTGGGGGCTGTTTGATCTGGTCCTGCACTGTCCCGGAGAGTTGTGCTCTCCTCACTGGTACCCATTTCCCCGCAGACAGCCATCTCTTGCAGTTATGCTTCTGTTCTTAGTATCCCTCTCCATCCCCTCTCACTGCTGTATGCTGTGACCAGGTGAAGACAGACTGCCAAGGGGGTCCAGGAAATCAGGATTATTAAATCAATAATGTGAGACAAAACATAACATTAAATTGGAGACGACTCCTTTGGGTAGCTGAGTTAACACGAGCTTTGTTTCTCACTTTTCCCACTGTGCAGAGATTTCCTTCTGGCAACTTCAGCTCTCCAGAAGTCTGTCTATATTAAGTTGTTTATGTCTGTGTCACCAGGAGCATAACGTGCTGATTTGCTGGTATTTTCAACGTGTCGGTTGGATCGCACATGTTGTCTCTGTTCATTAAAGTCCAAGGGGATTCTATTGATGTGATCCCTAACTGTTTGGGTTTGTCTAGAGGTGCCCGAAACCACAACTGAGTTATCAATATTTCTTTCCACATCACAGCTGTTCTGACTAGTCTTTGATTCCATTGTCATTATTTATAGGCACTCTGAGTGATTTGCTGTCTGTACAGATATTTTTCTTGCAGAGAGCCCTTCCTTCATTCTTTTTTTTTTTCAATTAATAATTTATTTTATTTTTTGGCTGAGTTGGGTCTTCATTGCTGCACGCAGGCTTTCTCTAGTTGCAGCGAGCGGGGGCTACTCTTCGTCGCGGTTCGCAGGCTTCTCATTGCGGTGGCTTCTCTTGCTGCAGAGCACTGGCTCTAGACACGTGGGCTTCAGTAGTTGTGGCATGCAGGCTCAGTAGTTGTGGCTCACGGGCTTAGTTGCTCCGCGGCATGTGGGATCTTCCCAGACCAGGGCTCGAACCCGTGTCCCCTGCATTGGCAGGCGGATTCTTAACCCCTGCACCACCAGGGAAGCACCCCCCTTCATTCTTTATTTTTGCAAAACCCTGCTCACAGCGAGGCCTGTTGGTTTTCTCCGTCTTCTATGACTGTCTACACCGTTAAAAGCTATGCTTTGCAGAGGGCTGAGAGACCTTGGAGTACTGTGACAGAAGGAGAAAGGGCCGGTTTCAAACAGTTTTTCCTCCGGTCACTGCTGTATCCAGGACTGTTCTGTGACCTGCAGAGATGGCCTTGCTTGTGGAGTATCTAGCAGCTCCATGATCCGCAGTGGAGTTCTGGTTCCTTCCTCTAGTTCTGCGCCTCATTCTCGCTTCAAACACACAGTCCCTCTCGAATTTCCTCTGCCATAGTAAGCCTTTCTTCCCTACAGATTTTGACAGAGCTGGAGCACAGCGGCATTGGAAGAATCAAGGAACAGAGTGCCCGCATGCTGGGGCACCTGGTCTCCAATGCCCCCCGACTCATCCGCCCCTACATGGAGCCTATTCTGAAGGTAACTTGCAACAGACAGAGACTGGTACTTTCTCTCCAGGATGTCTTGGGTTGATGGGAGTGTTTCGGTGCTCACTGGTACACTGAACAAAGTAGATAATTTCTTTGGTCCCAGGCTCGCAGACAAGGGCCACATCAAGCACCCTCAGTTCAAGAATACCGAGAATCTCACCAGTTGCAGGAAAGGGCTCTCCTTCTAAGAGATAAGATATGATGTTTCAAGCACCTCATCCATTGTGCTTGGAGAGGAGGAGTAAGATAGTGGCATAAAGTAGCTCCCCCAAAATGAAGAAAAAGTGAGCTTTAAAATCTGAGTCAACCTTCAAGTCTATGTTAGACTCATGTGAAGTCTTTCACAACTTATGTGAATCTGGGTACATGATCACACAGATACAGTTTAGAGAAGGCATGGGAAATGTTTGTAGATCATGGCACTTCCCAGCTCCCTCATACGTGAGACTTGTGTGCAATATGGAGAAAGGCTTAAGAATCCACATTCCAGAGGAATCCTGGATTCATAAAGCCTTAGAAGTAATTTATCTATGACTGAGATGGTCTCTTGGGTGAATTTTACTTATGTGAAGAAAAGTTTTCTAGTAGACTCTAACCAGCATTCGTTTTCTCATACCTTCTTTCCATAGGCTTTAATTTTGAAACTGAAAGATCCAGACCCTGATCCAAACCCAGGTGTGATCAATAATGTCTTGGCTACAATAGGAGAGTTGGCTCAGGTAAGGGGACAACTGCTTTTCCCATAGGATGGGAAGAATTATTTCACCTCTAATGAAGTCAGAATACTTCTTAATGTCATAATTTCTAATGCTATCTACCACTTCCTTTTTCATTTTGTAGGTTAGTGGCCTAGAAATGAGGAAATGGGTTGATGAACTTTTTATTATCATCATGGACATGCTCCAGGACTCCTCTCTGTTGGCCAAAAGACAGGTGAGTACCACTACTTCGTGTTTGAGCAGGATAGGCTCCATGAGGCCAGGGACCTCGTCTCTCTCAGTCACCTTAGTGTGCCCAGCCAGTAATGCCTAGCACGAGTAGGTACTCAGAAATATTTGTTGACTGCGTAAAAAGAAGAAAGACTTGGAGCTAAAATTAGCTGTCATCCTGACCCAGAGTCACTGTCAGTATCAGGGCTGACCAGTGCCATTTCCTCTAGACAGAAAAAAAAAAAAAATGCAGGTCATCTATCAGAGCCCCGGCCCCTAAAGGGAAACAGAAAGTCTTGGCCTCTGGTTGTGGAGGGAAGCGGAGCTTCAGCTCACTCTCCCCCGGCCCTGGCTTCGCTTTGGTCATCGAGGTCATTAGGTGACTAGACTGAAAGTAAGAACAACCTTAATTTCCTTTTGAGTGCGGTTTCTCCTGTCAATCACCCAGGGTATAGAAGAACTATATACTTTCTGAGAAAGGCGGGACTGTTCTTTACCTTTGATCCAGCGATTGTTGTGTTGGTTTGTAGCCTTGTTTTTATGTCCCAGCTCTCAGGATTTTGGTTTATGGTTAGTGCCTTTACTGGGCATTCTTTTCTTATAATAGCCTCTAACACTTTGTTATAACCATTTAATGAAGAGTACGGAGTATGCTTTCTTTTCTCTCTTACTGGTGCTACAAACCATGTGATCTTTTGCCTGTCCAGGTGGCTCTGTGGACCCTGGGACAGTTGGTGGCCAGCACTGGCTACGTGGTGGAGCCCTACAGGAAGTACCCCACATTGCTTGAGGTGCTGCTGAATTTCCTGAAGACTGAGCAGAACCAGGGTACACGGCGAGAGGTAGGAAACACAGCAAACTTGGTGTTTAAAGACTTTGCTGGGAGAACGGAGAGACGTTTGCGGCATTTACATGCTCTGACAGTACTGATGGGACTTCCTGTTCCTCTCCGTTTTGTCCCTGTAGCTGGTCGTGGGATGTGAACTGGGCATCATGGAACACGAGTATCCATGAGAGCTGTGGTGGTCAGGTGCTGTGATGAGTGTCTTCTCTTCCCCTCCCCTCTCCCACGCAGGCTATCCGTGTGTTAGGGCTCTTGGGGGCCTTGGATCCCTACAAGCACAAAGTGAACATTGGCATGATCGACCAGTCCCGGGATGCTTCTGCTGTCAGCCTGTCAGAATCCAAGTCAAGTCAGGATTCCTGTAAGTTGAGGAGAACCGTGAGTGGCTTGCCAAGTTCTTGCCTCACAAAGCCCTCACTGGCTGTGTTTAGAAAGAGCCTTGGGTTGGATAACTGTGAAATTATTGCATATTGACTCACCTTGTGACTTTTGAATGGAACGTCAGTAGTTTCCTCTTGAGTCACAGCAGGGGCGCTGCTTCCCAGTGTGTCCAGTCTTCCCGTTTGTCCAGGTTCTTTGTTAAAGGTCAACAGGCTATGTCTGTAGTCACTCTTTGGTGCTGATGAGAGAGACGTGAATTATCACCCCGTCACACTCATTCATCTGTCATTCTTTGTTAGTGCATCTTTGATGTTTTCTATTCCCATGGCACCCAAGGAGGAAGAGGGTAAAATTTATTCTCCCTGTTTTAATTGATAGGGAAATCTGATGCTAAGGCTCAGAGGGCGTGGAAAAACTAGTAGCAGTCAGGATCCAGGGCTCTTTCTTCCATCAAGTGGTCTAGCCTAGAGTTCCTTTGTCTTTAGATAAGTAGCCTAAGAGATTGGGTAGGGCGTGGGGATGCAGGCGAGTTTTCTAGACTTAACCCAGTGTCCATCAGGGCAGGCGTATTTCTGAAAGTGTGAAAGTTCAGCAGTGGTTCTCCCATCTAGTTGAGCAAAATGTTATTTTCCCCAAATAAAATAATTTGTTTCTGAACTCTGTGGATGGGATCATACTGCTTCCAGTTTGTTCTTCTGTATATGAGAGAAGTGCGCCTGCAGTGTTAATCCTGTCAGACCCACAGCTGTTGAGCAGAGCCTGAGCCACATCCTCCAGAGTTTACTCCGTCCTCAGAAGTGGCAGTCATCCAGTCTCTTGGATGTTCTGGTTCTTAGAGTCCTTATTGTGCTGTTAAACCCCCACCCACCCCCATACCCTCCCCCACCCTCCATACCCTCCCCCGCCCCTCCCCCACCCTCCATACCCTCCCCGCCCCTCCCCCACCCTCCATACCCTCCTCCACCCCTCCCCCACCCTCCACCCCCCACCTTCCATACCCTCCTCCACCCCCAGTCCTTGAGATCCTTGTTGTTCAGGTCAGGTAGTATTTGTTGTTAACTTCTCTGAATTCCCTAGGGGGACCAAGCAGCTGCTGAACAGATGTTTGCCTAATTTAATCCCCTTTACTTTCATTTGGCGGAGTAACTTTTTATTGATGGTTTCAGCTACAGAAGTTGTGAACTGGCATGGTAAGAAGCTAAATTAAACGTAGCAATTTAAAGAAAAGCCGTCATGTACTGTGTTAGGCTTTTGTAGTTTAGATAATAGACAAGCCAAAAACTGTTTGTCCTTCATGGTGAGAGCCTATTCACTGGCTCCTCCTAATATACCTGGTATTCCCAATGGTGTTAGAGTATAGCAGGGAGAGAGATATGAATGCTAGTGACCGTCAGGAGGTTGTGCTTTGTCCAAAGTCACAGTCATGTATAGCTCATGATCCTCACCTTTGTTTGGTCCTAGCTGACTATAGCACCAGTGAGATGCTGGTCAACATGGGAAACCTGCCTCTGGACGAGTTCTACCCAGCCGTGTCCATGGTGGCCCTGATGCGCATCTTCCGAGACCAGTCCCTCTCTCACCATCACACCATGGTCGTCCAGGCCATCACCTTCATCTTCAAGTCCCTGGGGCTCAAGTGTGTGCAGTTCCTGCCCCAGGTCATGCCCACATTCCTGAATGTCATTCGGGTTTGTGACGGGGCCATCCGGGAAGTAAGTGGGTAAACCCCCAACCCTTGCTCCTCCCTGCTCCGTGCCATGCCTACATGGAAAGTCCATCTGTGCCTCAGCTTCCTAATAATGTACTCTGCTTGCCGTTATGCCTAATGCCTTTCCTCCCCCTGAACTTCTAACACCTAAGTGTACAGGTATAATCAGTTCAGCTCAACTTCCTGTTTTATACCTCAAAATGGCTAAAAGATGAGTGGCTGGAGAGGAGGTGGGGGGACAGCATTGTTATTCTCCGTAATCTACTGTTCAGTCCAATAATCTGATGGAATATCCCACAGTGGATTTCTGGTTGCTTCGGCATGGTTAGATTTATGTCAAACGCTTAGTGGGAATACTACAGAGGTGCAGTTACAATGCTTCATAATGTCAGTTTGTCCAGTTATTGTTGGTCCTAAGTTTGAGCACATGGTGAGGTTGGTATGTGTCAGATCTCTCCATTGTAAAGTTACCTTTCTTCCTTAGTCATTAAGTAATGTGTGGGGTGATACTTTGAGACTGTGTGACTGTCCTATTCCCCAGCTACCTTTTACCCAATGATTTTAGCCACCATTGATGATCCTTGCTGGAATCAATTATCACGTTGGTTGCAAAGTAATGACTTTTATTTTTTTTTAATTTATTTTTGGCTGAGTTGGGTCTTCGTTGCCGCACGGGGGCTTTCTCTAGTTGCGGTGAGCGGGGGCTACTCTTTGTTGCGGTGCACGGGCTTCTCATTGCGGTGGCTTCTCTTGTTGAGGAGCACGCGCTTTAGGGGCACAGGCTTCAGTAGTTGTGGCACACGGGCTTCAGTAGTTGTGGCTCACGGGCTATAGAGCGCAGGCTCAGTAGTTGTGGCGCATGGGCTTAGTTGCTCTGCGGCATATGGGATCTTCCCGGACTAGGGCTCGAACCCGTGTCCCCTGCATTGGCAGGTGGATTCTTAACCACTGCGCCACCAGGGAAGCCTGCAAAGTAATAACTTTTTAGTTCTATCATTCCTTCTACTTTTTTTTTTTTTAATAAATTTATTTATTTTATTTATTTATTTTTGGCTGAGTTGGGTCTTTGTTGCTGCACGGGGGCTTTCTCTAGTTGCGGTGAGCAGGGGCTACTCTTTGTTGCGGTGCACAGGCTTCTCATTGCGGTGGCTTCTCTTGTTGAGGAGCACGCGCTCTAGGCGTGCGGGCCTCATTAGTTGCGGCATGCAGGCTCAGTAGTTGTGGCTCACAGGCTCTAGAGCACAGGCTCAGTAGTTGTGGCACACGGGCTTAGTTGCTCTGCGGCATGTGTGATCTTCCCCGACCAGGGATCGAACCCGTGTCCCCTGCATTGGCAGGCAGATTCTCAACCCTTGCGCCACCAGGGAAGCCCCTCCTTCTACTTTTAATAGCTGGCATTTTTCTGTAAAGAAGAATTTCCCCCTTTCCCTCCCTCTTTCTCTCTCTTGCTCTTTCTCTTTTTTTTTTTTTCCTCTGAACCATAGAGCACGCACAGTGGTTCTGTGATTACCATACCTGTACCACTACCAACAGCGATCCTACCGAATACAGTTCAAGGTGGCTTTGCAGTTCCTACTGTTCTTAGAAAGTATTCCACAAGGTGTATGGTCAGAGTACTGCGTTTTAAAGATCCTGGAATTAATTATTTTTTCTTCTGTGATTACATATTCAATTTGATGTACATTCAGAGGAAATAGTATTTTTTTTAGAGAGTATATTTTCTAATTTTCTGCATGGAATATACAAGTGCAGTTTATTTTTACGTAATCAACCTCATTGAATTCTTACTAATTCTAATAATTTACCTGTAAATTTTCCCAGGTTTTCACTCTAGCTAATCATATAGTCTGCAGAAAATAAAAAACAGTTTTGGCTTTTTTGTTTTGGTCGGTAAAGCAGTTGTTACTTTTCCTTACTGCTTTCCTAGGACCTTCACTGCAGTGTTGATTAGACTCTGTGACAGTGGAAATCTTTAATCTTGTTCCTGATTTTAATGGGACTAGTGTTAAGATTTCATCACTAAGTATAATGTTTGCTGTAGGTTTTTTTTTTTTTTAATCTTTTTTGGAGTAGAGTTGCTTTACAATATTGTATTAGTTTCTACTGTACAGCAAAGTGAATCAGCTATATGTATACATATATCCCCTCTATTTTGGATTTCCTTCGCATTTAGGTCACCAGAGAGCACTGAGTAGAGTTCCCTGTGCTATACAGCAGGTTCTCGTTAGTTATCTATTTTATACATAGTATCAATAGTGTATATATGTCAATCCCAGTCTCCCAATACATCCCACCCCACCCCCCCTTCCCCCTTGGTATCTATACGTTTGTTCTCTACTAACATCTTTATTGGAGTATAATTGCTTTACAATGTTATGTTAGTTTCTGCTGTATAACAAAGTGAATCAGCTATATGTATACATATATCCCCATATCCCCTGTCCTTTGCATCTCCCTCGCACCCTCCCTATCCCACCCCTCTAGGTAGTCACAAAGCACCGAGCTGATCTCCCTGTGCTATGCAGCTGCTTCCCACTAGCTATCTATTTTACATTTGGTAGTGTATGTATGTCAGTGCTACTCTCTCACTTCGTCCCAACTTACCCTTCCCCCTCCCCGTGTCCTCAAGTCCATTCTCTATGTCTGCGTCTTTATTCCTGTCCTGCCCCTAGGTTCATCAGAACCATTTTATTTTATTTTTTAGATTCCATATATATGTGTTAGCATACAGTATATTTTTTTTTCCTGTTTCTGACTTACTTCACTCTGTATGACAAGACTGTAGGTCCATGAGGGTTATAAACGTTCCCTTACAGTCTTATTTGCTAGAGTTTCTATCATGAATGGGTATTAGATTTATCAAATGCCTTTTCTTTTTTTCAAATGCCTTTTCTTTATCTCTTGTGATGATCATTTGGTTTTTCTCTTTTAACATGTTAATGTATTGAATTACATTGATATATGTTTTAATGCTGAAGCATCCTTGATATCTTGTATCAGAACCATTTTGGTTATGATATAGTTTTTTAATACATTGATTTTATATCTAATATTTAATTTAGAATTGTTGCATCTGTGTTCCTGAGTGGAATTGACCTGTAATTTTTTTTTTTTTTTAAACTATAGGTTCAAAGATCTGTTTAGCTTTTCTGTTTCTTCTTGAGATAGTTTCAGTCACATGTTTCTAAGAAATTATTCATTTTATCTAAGTAATAAACTTATTGGCATGAACTTGTTCACTATTCTTTTACATTTTTTTTTTAAATTAATTAATTTATTTATTTATGGCTGTGTCGGGTCTTCGTTTCTGCGCGAGGGCTTTCTCTAGTTGTGGCAAGCGGGGGCCACTCTTCATCGCGGTGCGCGGGCCTCTCACTATCGCGGCCTCTCTTGTTGCGGAGCACAGGCTCCAGACGCGCAGGCTCAGTAATTGTGGCTCACGGGCTTAGTTGCTCCGCGGCATGTGGGATCTTCCCAGACCAGGGCTCGAACCCGTGTCCCCTGCATTGGCAGGCAGATTGTCAACCACTGCGCCACCAGGGAAGCCCTCTTTTACATTTTAATTTCTTGCTAGAGATTTGTCATATTTTTCTTTTTCAAAGAACCAACTTTTGCCTTTGTTTCTCTTATCTCATATCTTTGTTTCTATGTCATTAATCTGTTCTTTACTATTACTTCCCTCCTATTTTCTTTTTTCTGCTTTTTTAAAAAAATTATTGTTTGAATATCAGCTCATCAATGGGGGATCTTTCTTCTTGCCTAAATGTAATCTGTTAAGGCTGTAAATTTAACTCCAAGTATTGTTTAACTGCATTTCAAAACTTTACTGAGATGAAATTTACATACCATAAAATTTACCCTTCTTAAGTAAAATTCAGTGATTTTTAGTATATTTACAGAGTTGCAACCATCACTACAATCTAATTTTAGAAAATTCCCATCACCCCAACAGAAACCTCCTACCCATTTGCAGTCATTTTCCATTCCTATCCCAACCCTAGGCAACCACTAATCTACTTTCTGTCTCTATAGATTTGCCTTTTCTGGGCATTTCGTAGAATTGGAAGCATACGTAGTTTTTTGTGTCTGGCTTCTTTCACTTTTGAGATTCGTCCATGCTGTAACATGTGTCAGTAGTTCATTCCTTTTTTATTGATGAATAGTAGTGTAGTATTTTCATTACTGTTCAGAAATAAGTATTTTCCAATCTTTGTTATGATTTCTTTCATCATTGAGTTACTTAGAAGTGGATATTTTAATTTGCAAACATGGGATTTTACATTTCTTTCTTGAATATCGGTTTCTAACTTAATTGCCTTGGGTTTATGATTCTTTGATGTGTGCTGAAACTGCCTTAATAGTCTAATGCTTGATTGTTTTTGGTTAATATTTCCTTTATGCTTGGGAATAGGGTGTGTTTGCTAACGTTTTGCACAAGATTTTACATATGTTATTAGATTTGAACTTGCTGTGTTCAAATATTTTGTATTAGTATTTGTTTGCTTAATCTATCAAGTACTGAGAGAAGTGAGATAAAAATCTTTTATAATGATGGATTTATTAATTTCTCATAGTGTAGTCGATTCTGTTTTATATATTTTGGGGGTTATATTTTTAGGAGCATACACATTTTAAATTATCGTATCTTCCTGGTAAACTGAATCTTTTATCATTTTACAATGACCCTTTCTATCTTTAATAATACCTTAAAATTTATTTTGCCTTATGTTAATTTAGCTATACCAGCTGTTTTTGGAGATGTATGTCTTTTCTTATCCTTTCACTTTTTTTTTTTTAATTTATTTATTTATTTTTGGCTGTGTTGGGTCTTCGTTTCTGTGCGAGGGCTTTCTCTAGTTGTGGCAAGCGGGGGCCACTCTTCATCGCGGTGCACGGGCCTCTCACTATCGCGGCCTCTCTTGTTGCGGAGCACAGGCTCCAGACGCGCAGGCTCAGTAATTGTGGCTCACGGGCCTAGTTGCTCCGTGGCATGTGGGATCTTCCCAGACCAGGGCTCGAACCTGTGTCCCCTGCATTGGCAGGCAGATTGTCAACCACTGCGCCACCAGAGAAGCCCTATCTTTTCACTTTTGACTGTCTTACAACTTTTTGCTTTAGATGGGTATTTCATAATAATATATATAATAATATAGCTAGATTATCTTTTTAATCTAATTTGAAAATCTTTGTCTTTCAATCAGTGCATTCAATCCAGTTACATTTATTGTGATTGCTGATAAATTTAGGTTGATTTCCATCATCTTACATCGTGCTTTATTTTTGTCCTACTTTGTGTATTTATTTTCTTTCTTTTCTGTCTTTTTTGGGCTTGATTGAGCTTTCATTTTCTTATCTTTTGCCCTCTACTCTTTGGCCACCTTTAATTTCATTAAACATTTTGTAATGGAATATTTTAACCATAAACAGAAAGTAGACAATTTATATCAAATTCTCATACTCATCAACAATTATTTTATCAATTTGGTTTCATCTTGTTACCCCCCTACCCCCAACACACACACACACACACACACACACACACACACACACACACACACACACACACTTTCTTTCTGGGGTATTTTAGAGCAAATTCCAGATAACATATTATTTCACCATTCAATTTTTTTTTTCCCTATATAACCACAATTATGACACCTACAAAATTAATGAAAATTCTTTAATATAATCTAATTCCAGTCCTTCTTCAGATATCCTTGTTTGTCTTAAAAATTTCTTTTTACATTGGATTATTCAGATCAGAATCCAAATAACATGGCATTTGGTTGACATGTCTAATTCTCTTTCTATATCTTCTCCCTTTTCCCTCACTGTTTTTCTTTCCGTGCCATGTGTTTGTGGAAGAAACCAGGTCATTTGTCCTACATAATCTTCCATTCTGGATTTGGCTGATTGTACCTTCAAGATGTCTTCTAAGATATTTTTGTAAACCGGTTAGATTTAGAGGTGTGATTAGATTCAGGTTCTATTCTTTCGGCAAGAAATACTTCATAGGTGGTACCATATACTTCCTATTTCAACATTTAATAAGCAGATATTTTCTAAATGATCCACTTCTAGTAATGTGAAGGTTAACCAGAGGATTCAGGTGCTGTGATTCTGTGTTCACCATCAGCCTTTCTCCCAATCATTTTATCGTTTATTGATGATTGTTTCCTAGAACCATTATTTGAATAGCAACTGCAAAATGGCGGTTTTCTAATTCTGTTATTCCTTCTGGATTTATAAACTAGAAATCACCTATAAAGAACGCTATGTCATCAACTATTTAGTTAATTTGATGGACAGTTCGTGCAGGAAAGGCAGAATAAATACATGATTCTTTCCTTTTATTCATCAGTTTTTCAGAGTAATGAATCAAGTCCCTTGCACCCTCTTAAAAGTGACCCAGGCACCCCCCTCGACCCCCTGCCATTTTTTGAAGTATCATTAACAACTCATGGATATCTGTCCATCTATCTAGTGTTTCTATTCATTGAAGACAGTCTTCTTTCAATGATCTAATCATCCCACTCAACCCGGTTTTATGTTCTTTTAACATTGCCCAGTAATCTTAGTCTTTGATCACTTTCTTTCTTTCTGGCAAAAAAAAGCTATTTCAGACTTATCAAGTATACTTCACTCAAGCCTAGACATAGCCACTTCCAAGGAGCTATGGTTTCTTCAAGTGAGAGATGGAACTTAGAGACTGCAGTTTGTGTGCTCATTGTGGTGCTCATTGAGGGTGCTCATTGTGGTGCTCAATGAGGGTGCTCATTGCTGCTGGTGTGTCATTGTTTCTAGGTCTTCTCAGTGAACAGAACTAGAAATATGTAATGATTTTTAAAAAGGAAAAAGTAATACATAACTTAATACTGATATTTCCAATTCAGATTTAAGATTAAAGAGTTTTTACTTCTTTGATTTTATACTTGTATCTCTTTTCTGTTACACTGAAAAACTTGATTCCTTGGTTCTGACATCTCCGTAATTTCTTGCTTTATCTTGCAAAGTATATGTATTTTTGTATACATATAAATAGTATATGACCAGTATTAGTATTAACAATATGATTACTGAATGCAGTTCAAGGTCTTTTACAATTTGTTATTGTTTTTAGGATGTGTCTTGTTGGGGATATACACCAAAATACTGTGTTCAAAGTCACTTGAAATAATTTTTCCTTCCTCTGTCATTTACTATTGCTGCTATAACAAATCACCACCAATTTAGTAACTTGAAACAACACAAATTGATTATCTTACAGCTCTTTAGGTCATAAGTCTGGCATAGATCATACTGAACTACAGTCAGGGTGCCATTAAGGCTGTGTTCCTTTCTGGAGGCTCTAGGGGGAACCCCTTTCCTTGCTTTTTCTAGCTTCTAGAGGCTGCCTGCATTCTTTGGCCTCCTTCCTCCATCTTCAAAGTCAGCAACATTGTATCTCTTTGACTATCCTTTTTCCCTCAAATCTTTCTCTCTGAATATAACCAGGAAAGGTTCTCTGCTTTTAAGGACTCCTGTGATTAGATTGGGCCCACCGGGATAATCTCCCCATCTCAGCGTCCTGCTCCCTAATCACATCTTCGGAAGTCCCCTTTGTCATGTAAAGTAATTTATTCACAGGTTCTAGGGATTAGGACATGGACGTTTTTTGGGTACCGAAATTCTGCCTACCACACTTCCCCCTAAGCTAACCAGTTTTATCAGTTTTTAAATTTATCTTTTCAGTATTTATTTTTGAAAATATAAGGAAATATATGTCCCCCACCTTCCTTCCTCAGAAGAATAACATAATATAAACTTTCTGAATCTTACTTTTTTCCACTTTCACAGCAGCATATCCTGGAGTTCATGCCATAGCAGTATAGTGAGAATGTCTTCATTTCTTTAGAGGCAATTGGTACTTCATTGTGTGAACATGCCATAGCTATTTGACCAGTCCCTGTTGATGACTGTGTTTTTCCAGTCTTTGATATTTAAAATAATGCTGCAATGAAAAGCTTTGTGTATACATCATTTTCACCTCTGTTTCTTCTTGTACTTAAATGGCTTCACCTTTTACGTTTAGATCTTTGAGCTCTTTGGAATATGTCCCAGTGTAGAGTATGAGGAATGCATCCAATTTTATCTTTTTCACCCATAAAATTTGACTTGCATACCTTATTTAACAAAGTCTAAAATTAGTCATTGTCTCCATCCTTTCCCTGAACAATATACAAAACTTAGAATGACTGATCAAAGTATTATATCTCCCTTCCTTCTTATGTTATTATCTAGTATCACTTTTTTTTAACTCCAAATTAAACGTTACTGTTATTTTATGCAGACAGTGTTTATGTTTATCCCTTTTGCCACTTCATTTCTGTCTCCTGTCTCAGAGCTTCCTCCTAGGACCATTTTCCTTCTCTCTAAGGCAAATTCTTCTGAGCATCCATCAAAGTAAATGCTCTGTTTTTGTTTATCTGAAAAAAATCTTTATTTCATCCTCTTGTAAAATCTTTATTTAGCTGAGAATACAATTCTGGGTTCTCCTTCAGCTGTACATATTATCCCACTGTTTTCTGACTTCTTTTGTTGCTGTTGAGAAATCATGATTCCTTTTTATGTAATCTCCCTTTCCTCTATGGCGGTTTCAGATCTTCTCATTTTTTTTGTTGTCCTGAAGTTTCACTATTGTAAATCTAGATATGCATTTCTCTTTCTTATCCTGATGGGGATTTGTGGGCTTTCTGAATATGATGATTCCACCCTTCTATTTTTTCCTTCCAGAATTAGATTCAACATTTAGAGCTTCTTACTCTGTCCTTAATGTCTCTTAGTTTCTTATCTGTGTTGTTCATCTTTGTCTCTCAGAGATGTATTCTGGATATGTCTTCACATCCATTTTCTATTCACTGATTCTTTAGCTATGTCTTTTTGACCTGTCATTGAGTTTTTAGTTCCTACTACATTTTATAATTTCTAAAGTTATACTAGGTTCTTTCAAACATGCCTAGTATTTTTGATAGTATCTTGTTCCTTACTCATATTTTTTTTTTATTCTCTTATTCCTTTAAGCATTTTAAACAGGTTTACTTTATATTTTCTATCCAATAATTCCAGTATACATAAGGTTTTTGATGAGTCTAATTCTGTTGTTTATTGTTTCTGCTGAGTCATACTCGCAGCAAGTCTGTAAGTCTGTCCTTATGTGTTTTACAATTTTGGATCATGCATCATATTCAGCTGGACTTCCCCTGGAGCGGTTAATACTGGAATATCTGCTCTGAAGTTGCATCTCTCCAGAGAGGGCTTGCATTTGCTTCTACCAGGTGGTCTAGGAGAACTTTTAGTTAGTTTCTTGGCTTAGAGTTTCTCAGGCCACACAGGTAGTTAAAATAACCCCCTAAACTCATATGAGAGTGGCCTGAAATTACAAACTCTTAGGAAGGCTTTTTTTTCCTACCTAGACCTCCCATCAAGACTCACAGATTACTTTGTCTCCTTTGCCAGTGGACAGATTTGGGGGTAGGAGGTTTCACCATTTTTTTTGATATGTAGCTTTTTGAAGGTCTGGCTTTATGTGAAAGGTTTCAGTTCTGATGATCTGATAACAACGTTTATCTTTTATGCATTACTTTTAAGCTTTTCATAGCAAGGGGATTTAGGAGGGGATCTAACCCACCATATTTTCAGGAACAAAACTACGTGTTCTTTTGAAATACTAATGTTCAGGAGGGAAAAGAGAAAAAAGCTTGTGAAAGAATCTAAGGGAGAAGAAATGAGGTGGCTACTCGGGCCCCCTCCCTGGGGATGAGGCACCTGCCTGGGGGTATCGGGCCCCCTCCCTGGGGATGAGGCACCTGCCTGGGGTATCAGCCACCGGAGAGGCTGCCCCATGGACACCTCATATGAAGTGACAGCAAGGATCAGGAGGCTTTTGTCCTTTCGTCTCAGGGTTTCCCCTGACCTGCCATCCCTGATGCCCTGCTTTTCCTCCAGTTTAGATTTTCTACCTTCTTTCAGGTTCTGCATAACAAAAGTTTAACTAAAAAACCATTGTATTTTAGAGTCTCCTGTCCCTTGATCTCTGTAATATACTTTCGTAGGGACCATTTCACAGAAACTGTCAGCAGTGATTCTATGAGGAGGTGCCCAGGAGATAGGTAGGGATGGCTCTACCGAGTTGAACCTGTGTGCCATGTGAGACCAGGTTCTAACCCCCTTAGAATCCACTGGTGTCCCTGTCCTTAGAAATTAGTCCAAACTCTCTTTGAGCCCAGTTCTGTGTGTCCTATCAGTCTCACCTCTTCAGGTAATGAGTTCTATAAGTCCATTACTCACTATTTGAAACATACTTTTTATTTTTCCCCAACTTACCCAAGTTTTAACATGTGGATAAGGGTGAAAATACATACGTATGAAATTATTCTTGTTAGTGGAGGGCAGCAAAGGCATAGAGAGCTATAAAAATTGGGGGGGTGGGGAAGGGAGGTTTACACTACGATTTGCGACTTGATATTGACATGTAGCACTATCTGGGGATCATAACAAAATAAAAACTACACCCTGAAGACATCTTTAACCTGGAAAGTAGTTGGGATTTCTCTTACCTAAGCCGTCTTTATTCCCAACTTTATTTCGTGAATGGCATCTCTTAACAGTTGCAAGATACCAACCTAAATAGAATCTCCTTATCCCAGCCCTCCCTCAATTTGCTTGCTGTTTTGGTTCACAGTTTCTTTCTTTCTTTTTTTTTTTTAATTAATTTATTTTATTTATTATTTATTTTTGGCTGCACTGGGTCTTCGTTGCTGCACACGGGCTCTCTCTAGTTGCAGCGAGCGGGGGCTCCTCTTCGTTGTGGTGTGCGTGCTTCTCATTGTGGTGGCTTCTCTTGTTGCGGAGCATGGGCTCTAGGCGCACGGGCTTCAGTAGTTGTGGCACACGGGCTCAGTAGTTCTGGCTTACAGGCTCTAGAGCCCAGGCTCAGTAGTTGTGGCACACGGGCTTAGTTGCTCCACAGCATGTGGGATCCTCCCGGACCAGGGCTCGAACCCGTGTCCCCTGCATTGGCAGGCGGATGCTTAACCACTGTGCCGCCAGGGAAGTCCCCACAGTTTCTTAGAGACACAGTTAACTAATTAATTAAGACCTAATTAATTGAGTTAATTACTATAAGTGAACCACAATACCCATAATAGTTAGCTGTATTTATTTTAGAAAGTAAGTGGTAGTGAATTAAGACTGAATAAACAAAAGATACATCTGCAGTTAATTAAAAATTTCATGTCCATTTTTAAGTTTTCAGTGACTCCAGAAATCCTTCAACAATAGATGATGTTCATTGGGCATTTAACAGTATTTGTGTCCCTGTTCTAGTGCTTTCCAGGTATTAGCCCAGTTAACTCTTACCACAAGCCTATGAGACAAGAATTGTTATCTCCCATTTTCCCACAGAAGAGGCTGAGTGCAGAGAGATTAAATGAAGGTCACAAAGCTAGTAGGTAACAGAAACAGTTCAGAACAGCTAGTCTGGCCCCGAAGCCCCTGCTGAGCAGAAACTGCCTCGCCTGGTGAGTAAAGCCACTGACATATTTTTCAGCCCTCACCACCATTACCACCGATGGTTTTCAATCTCATTCTTTGAAGCTTATTCTCAGAAGAAAGGGTGGTGCAGAAACCGATTCCATAGTTGTCTTTATTCATTAGCGTGCACTTGGGGTAAGCCTGGGAGTTCTACATCCTCCGTGGTGCCAACTTGCTGACCTCTTCTCTGTTTCAGTTTCTGTTCCAGCAGCTGGGAATGTTGGTGTCCTTTGTGAAGAGCCACATCAGGCCTTACATGGATGAAATAGTCACACTCATGAGAGTGAGTAGAAATTAATGCTTTGGCCTGTTCCTCAGTGTTTGGGTCCAGGAGCATTCAGCAGCAGGTTTGGATGATGTGGACATTTTTTTCATGGGTCATCATAGAGCCGTTATAACCTGAGGATAAAAAGTGGAGCAAGGTATCCCACTGGATTATGAAAGGGGGTGGAGGGGCTCTCGCTACAGGCTCCCAGGTACAAGAGTTCAAGGTATAAAGTCTGAGGAGAAATCCTGAAGGAATTGTTCTGCCAGAAATAAACTCGAGTTCTTTGCCTCACACACAGCAAAGCAATTTCACTTTAACATCACAATAGTGCTTTACTATTCTCACAAAAGCCCTCTTCCTTACGGCCTATAAAACCATGGCTTTAAGAGAGGATTGGGGATTGGGTTTTCCTGGGGCCATTAAATATGATGGACTCCTGTCAGGCTCTGAGGAAGAAGGTGATGCTTTTCCCTGCTACCTTCAAAAGCATAAATGCCACCTTCTGACTGCAATAGTGTTGTGGGTTTTTTTTAATACATAAATTTATTTATTTTTGGCTGCGTTGGGTCTTTGTTGCTGCTGCGCAAGCTCTCTCTAGTTGCAGCGAGCAGGGGCTACTCTTCATTGTGAAGCGCGGGCTTCTCATTGCGGTGGCTTCTCTTGTTGCGGAGCACGGGCTCTAGGCACGACAGCTTCAGTAGTTGAGGCACGCGGGCTCAGTAGTTGTGGCACGCGGGCTCTAGCGCGCAGGCTCAGTAGTTGTGGCACATGGGCTTAGTTGCTCCATGGCATGTGGGATCTTCCCGGACCAGGGCTCGAACCCGTGTCCCCTGCATTGGCAGGCGGATTCTTAACCACTGCACCACCAGGGAAGTCCCTGCAACAGTGTTTGAGAAGAGGCTCTCGTCGCAAATTTTATAACATGCTTTAAGTAGGTGCAAAGGACTCCCCATTGATGGCAGTATCGTTTTTCTGTATTGGGGGTGGGAGGCTGCTTCCTACTGTTCTCTATAATTTCACTGTCTCTGCTGGGGAGATTGCTTTGCAGAGATGGCTGTGTCCTCAAAGAACTGGAAGACAATTATTCCAGTGATTTCTATTCTTCTACACCAGACCTTTGTAGTTAGCTTGGAAGAAGCAGCAGGACTAAAATGAAAGTGGCTGGCTTCAAAAATGGAACTTCCCCGAAAATGAGTCTCAGAACTGAAAAACTCCTATTTGTATAAATAAGTAAAAGCTGCTCTGTTCCCTGCCTCCTGCCACAGGGGCCTCTGTACAGGAAGAGTTAGGCAGGATGCTAAAGAGCCTGCGGGTGGTGTTAAGGGGGTTGGGGGTGGGGCGGGGAGGGAGGAAGCAGTGCCCTCGGGGGTTGAGGCTGAAGTAATCTGTGACTTATTCCCCAAAAATGACTTTCGACAAAACATATAGGAGTTTGAGGCTGGGAGCCTTACACCTACAAAATACAGCTTTCATTTCCTCCAAGACAGAGAAGGTACCAACAGGGCTCTTCTTTGGCTCTTGATCCTGGCCATTTTAGTGAGCTCCTCCGAGCCCAGGAAGAGCTCGGGGCTTTGTGAACAGTGGTCCAGCCGACACCCCTGGGGAGGCTGCCTGGTGTCTTTGACTTAGAGAAAACCCCTTGTGAGGAGCCCCGATGACCCTGCCGTGGAAAGGTAGGCGGGCTCTCTCTAAAGAAGGCAGAGTGTGGTCCCAGTGAATGAACATCAGACAAACCACGGAGGCCATAAAATTTGTGGTGTTTCTTTGTCGAAGCTTTTTATCTAGAGAAAATAGCTTTTTCAAAGAGAATACCTCTCTCCAAGCAGAGAGAAAGAAAGTTTTACCAGCACCTTTTAGTATAGATTTTTTTTAGAAATGTTTTTACTTGCTAAACTACTATGATTTAAGAACAATTTTTTCTGAATAAAAATACCTTAGGCTTCTTTTAAAGCCTTCCATCTGAGGAGTTATCTTTTTTTTTTTTCCACTGACTTCTACTCTGAATTAAATGGGGGCCCAAGAGTATTAATAAGCATATGTTGCCATCATTAAGTCTCCTACTCCGGAGGTTTTAAAGGAGGCAGTAGGCCACTGTCTTTCTGAATTGATTTGAAATGACAGCTTTTCCTGGAGTGAGAGACTTGGACCAATTTGCCTTGCAGTACCGAGACAGGATCTGGAGCCAGTTGGCCAAGTTTTTATTTTAGTGATTTATGTGGAATATAATTAGATGAATGTAGAAAAATGCTCCTCTTGTGGCACTCTCCAGGCCTGAAAATGGTTTGGGACAGATGTCAGATGCTGTCGAGCAAAGTCTCAATCCAAAAGGGCAGGAAATCTTGTTAACACTGAAGTCACCCTCTGGCAGAGCCCAGGTGCTACCCAAAGTGGGACCACCCCTAGACGGCTGGAGAGCTCCTAGAGTGATGCAGGCCTGGTCGTTCGTTCATTCTGCCAGATGGGTTTGGGTGGCTGGAATATGCCAGGCGCTCTGCTAGATTCAGGGAGACAGAGAGGGATCGGAGGGTTTCTTGCCCTTAACCAGGCTACAGTCGAGTAGAGGGAAGGCGGCAAAGAAAATTAAGTATTACAGGTGCTAGAAGAGAGCAGAGCAGAGGGACCCACAGTGGATAATGGAAGGAGATAGGAACGCCTTCTTAGGCGAAGTGAGGCTTGAGCCAGGTCTGGAAAGACAGATGGGCTTAGCTGAGCAAAAGGTGGGATTCTAAGCCGAGAGCAGCATGAGCAAAGCACGGAGGAGCCATGTAGCCTGGTGCTTTTGGGGAAATGCAGTTTAGTTGCTCACTGTGACTGACGTAGGATACAGGGAGGCCTGGGGAGAGGAGGATAAGGAAGGAGTCCCATGGCACAGACCATGCTCACTGCATTTGTGCTTCGTTTTGGCTGTCTCAGTTCCTTGGTTCATATTTCAGCAGAAGGGCCCCCGACTTTGCTCCTCTGTCTCTTCCCTCTTTATAGGAATTCTGGGTCATGAACACCTCCATCCAGAGCACGATCATTCTTCTCATTGAGCAGATTGTGGTAGCTCTTGGGGGTGAATTTAAGCTCTACCTGCCCCAGCTGATCCCACACATGCTACGAGTCTTCATGCATGACAACAGCCCAGGCCGCATCGTCTCCATCAAGGTGCGTAACCCGGGACATCCTCTGGAGAGATTCCCAGAGTCCATCAGAGTCCCCGGATGGGCATCTAAGAGACCCTGTTCTGAGTGACAGGGGGATGCTTGGTCCATAACGCTGACTCTAAAGAATACTGTAGTACCTGATGCGTGCAGTGTACAGTTTACAGGATGTTTCTAATCCTCTCTTGATTATCCTTATGTTTTGTCTCTTTTAATGGATTATTCTTGGTAAATATTTTATTTAGCATACCAGTTTTCTCTATTATCCAGCAACTTATTCCTTACCAGTTGAAATAAGTTCAGAGAAAGTGAAGTAACATATAAGTGAAATAAAATGACGGGGAAAAGTGCTACCAAGAGAATGTAATTCAGAGCCATTTAATAAAGGCTTTTCAGAGTCCCCAAAGAATTTTGAATTATCCATACCACTGCCGCCCTTCAGGTACTTAGATACTTGATACCTGACTGTATTTGTTCATCGCCGTGCCTTTACTCCTTTTTGCAGTTGCTTGCTGCAATCCAGCTGTTTGGCGCCAACCTGGATGACTATCTGCATTTGTTATTGCCCCCTATCGTGAAGTTGTTTGATGCCCCTGAAGTTCCATTGCCATCTCGAAAGTGAGCACCTGCCCTTTAGGACTAACAGTTATCAAGCTTTTAATGTTTTGTTGAAAATGCCCTTTTCTTAAGTCCCCAGGCCATCTTTCTATTTTTTTGTTATTTCAACTCTCGTTAGTTTAGTCCAGATATGTACCAGGTTTATGGAAATCTTCACTGTCCGCATCCCACAGGAATATGTGTTAGATCTCTGTACCCAAAATAATGTCAGAAGCCATTCCTTCCCGTTGGGTGCTGATTGTTAAGGTAGCCCTCAGCCACTTCTCTTACTCTTGGGCTGTGTGTTAGCAATTACTGTATGTCAGCGATTGTTGTAGGGCAGCGTTAGAGACAGTGGACCGCCTGACGGAGTCCCTGGATTTCACTGACTATGCCTCTCGGATCATTCACCCGATTGTGCGAACGCTGGACCAGAGCCCAGAACTCCGTCCCACAGCCATGGACACGTTGTCCTCACTCGTGTTTCAGCTGGGGAAGAAGGTGAGGCAGGAGTCCTCGACACGCGCGCTCTTCTGCCTTTGCAGACTCCTCCACTTGTTAGTCTGTAGGTCTCAGTCACTGACAAAGAGCTAGGAATTGTTTGTGCCTCTTTTTCCTTCTTTATTCAGCAAGTATTTATTGAGCCACCTATGTGGGCTGAGTGCTGTTCTGGGGATAACGCTGTAAACAGAATGATGTCCTTGTTCTCACTGAGCTTACATTCCAATGAAGCAAAGCTACGAGACATAATTTATCTCATAAGAGGAATGGGAGGGAGTAGGGAGAGATGCTGTTTCTGTAGAGGCAGACCTCTCTGATAAGGTAACATTTCAGCAGAAACCTAAATAAAGGAAAGGCCCAACGCCAGGGAGCTGGCTGCAGGCAGAAGGATTAGCAAAGGCAAAGGTGCGAGATGGCAGTGTGCTTGAAGGGTGGGGGCAGCAGGAGAGCGGTGACTTCAGGGGAGGGAGCCAGGGGGAAAGTACTTGGGAAAGGTCATAGAGAGAACCTTGTAAAGGCTGTGCTGGCGGTAGGCATGGAAGCTAGGTATTGTGGCCAGTGGTTCTCAGATTGTGGTCCCCGGACAAGCAGCATTAGCATCTACTTAGCTGGGCGCTCCTTAGAACTGCAGATTTTCATGCCTCACCCCAGACCTACCAAGCCAGCAATTCTGACTGTGGAGCCCAGCAATCTCTGGTTTCATATGCCTTCCAGGTGGTTCTGATGCCCACTAAAATTTGCACATTGCTGTTGTAGGCCATTATAGTTGGCTTTCAGTCTGAGCAAGACTAGAGTTCTTTGGAGATTTTGAGCACAGGAATACTGTGATCTGACCTAACATTTTTCAGTGATCATTCTCAGCGCTGTGTGGAAGAATAGACTGGGCCAAGAGGGGAAGCAGAGAGACCATTAAAATAAGAGGCTGTTGCAGTGACGCAGATGGAAGGTGATGGGGATGAGGATCATAGCACAAGGGGTAAAAACTACCGCAGAGCTAGTCCCAAACCCAGAAGTAGTAGCTGCAATGTGGTAGGGGTAATATTCTTTTTTCTATTTCCCACTCTCCAAAGTAATGGTTTCTGATCTGCTTCCTCTCTTGTTATAGTACCAAATTTTCATTCCAATGGTAAATAAAGTTCTGGTGCGACACCGAATCAACCATCAGCGCTACGATGTCCTCATCTGCAGGATTGTCAAGGTGAGCTGTGCTTTGTTTCCATTTCCAAGTCCCGCATTGTCTTTCTCAATTGGTATTCTTGTAATCTTAGCAGTGGGGGTATATCTAGCTTTTTAGCTCTGAACTAGAGATTGGCAAACTTTTTCTGTCAAGATAGTAAATTTTTTCAGCTTTGTAGGCTATGTGGTCTCTGATGAAACTACTCAGCTCTGCCACTGCAGCCTGTAAGCAGCCATATGCATATGTAAACGAATGAGCCTGATTGCGTTGCAGTAAAACTTTATTTATGGACACCAGAATATGATTCTCTAATAATTTTCATGTGTTGCAGAATATCAATCTTCTTTCAATTTTTTTTCAATCATTGAAAACTGCAAAAACCATCCTTGGCTCTCAGGTCCTACAAAAACAGGCAGCAGCTCCTTGCCGGCCCAGCTCTTTGTCACGTTTGTGGCTCACGGTTGTCTCACATTTGCCAGTTTTGCATGCTCATACTACTAAGTCAGTGCTTGCCAGTGGCCAGGAGTGACCAACACAGACTGGTCTCAGTGCGGAATACAGCCCACCTGTGATTCGTTCTGTCCCTATGTGGAATCTTCACCTAAATCCTGGCTCTTCCAGAAGGTGTGACCCTCCCAGGGTTTAAGGATGTTTTCTAAACTGGGAGCGGCTTGTGGAGTTGCAGGGTGGTTCTCTAAATCTCTGGTTGCAGGGATACACCCTTGCTGATGAAGAAGAGGACCCTTTGATTTACCAGCATCGAATGCTGCGGAGTGGCCAAGGGGATGCCTTGGCTAGTGGACCAGTGGAAACGGGACCCATGAAGAAACTGCACGTCAGCACCATCAACCTCCAAAAGGCAGGTCCATCGTTTCCGGGGGGGGACTTGGAAAGGAGAGCCCCTGCTCTTCTCTCTTGTTCAAAACTTTCAGCTCTTGCTGTCTTCTGTTTAAAACCACCAAAAACCAAGCATCTTTCTGAAAATCTAGATACCACGAACTTAGGTCATTTTGTTTTTTCTCCAAGTGTCTGAATTATACAATTTTTTAATAGAAGGAAAAAAAAGAACAAGGTGTCCTTTTGTGTTCCCTTGGAGCTTTGACAGTGGAATGCATTGTTGCAAATAGCGTTCTCATTTTTTACATGAACAGAACACAACCAGTGAGCCTCCTGGTTAGCACTGAGCCTGATGCAGGCTCTTTAAAGCAGTGCTTCTCAGACTTCTCAGACTCACTGGGCTTACCACATGCTGGGGAGCTTGTTGTTAAAATGCTTGTTCTGATTCAGGCCCAAGCCCAGGCCTTGATAGTCTCCATTTCTAACAAGCTCCCAAATAATGCCGATGCCAGTGGTCCACGGACCACACTTTGAGTAGCAAGGTTTTAGATCTCTGCAGATCAGTACTGGATTCTCTATGCTGACCAAAGCCTGGGATATAACCAGCTTCTCATCATGTATGCCACCAGCTATGCACTTAAAAACAGGCAGTTTCAAAGCATCTCTAATGGATGGATCTAAAGAGAGTAATCATATACTTCACTGACTTTTAAATAAATATACCAGGTTGCTTATTTTCCACATTTTGCATTAGTCTTTAGTACTTCTAGTGACTGTAAGCAGCTCCCAGTTTGAATTTCAATGTGGTAGTTTTCTTCATTAGCAGCTGATGCGACACAGCTGCATTTCGTGTATAGCAGCAGATAGAGGTAAAGTACTGGGCAGGGCTGGGTCCTAGTTGACTTGGTGTCTTCTTTTGGCCAAGCCCATAACGATTTGCACACAGAGCTGTGTGCGTGTGCTCACCCACAGCTTTGAAACACTGGCCTGTACTCCTGACATCAGTCTTCACCCACACAGACAGCTGCAAAGTGACCACTACTGAGAAACGTTTGATGGTTTAAGATGGAAGTGGTCAGATGCCCCTGGGTCATGAGTGATACTGCTCTGCCTCTGTGTGTTTTGTAGCTGCTAGTCCAAGACTTCAGGAGGAGAAAGGGCATCGACACCTGGCATTCCCAAGCAGTTGTTGAGGCCACCGTGCCGACACCTCACGTTTGAGGGAGGGGCCAGACAAGGAGGCCAGGTGCACGTTCCCACCCAGATGTTTTCAGCCTGCCTAGGTTCAGAATGTCCTTCCATCCAGGCAGCTGTCCACTCAGCTTTAGGGCTTTGTTCTCCCTATTTTAGGAAATTCCCCAGTGGTCTAGTTTGCTTCCAGAAAGTTTTGCTTTCTACCCAGGACTTGGAAAAATAAGCATAACCTTTGCCAAACAGAAAAAAGAATCTCAGTCTGTCTCACCTGAGAGAACAGATCAAGTTAAAAAACCCTAAGCAAAGCTCTCCACAGCTGACTCTCAGATCCATTTCATCGAAAAGTAAATTGTGCTTCTACATATTCATGTGATGATAATTAGGGATTGGTATATTTGTCAGTTTTAACCAGCTTTCAGAATAATAATTTGCCACCTCAGTCACCTTTCTGTTGGCTATGCTAATAGAGGATTTACGTAGTACAGAAAACATACAAACCATTTATGTGTGCCTCTAGGATGCCTTCCAAGAGTCTCAGCAGCTTTCCTGTCTCATGATAATCTATTCGGGCTTACCTTCTAAATGAATAAGCTGGCGTTCCATCAGCGTGCAGCAGTGTAACCAGATGAGGCAGTCAGTGGCGGGTGGGTGAGGAGAGGAAACTGGCTGGAGTTTCAACAGTTACTGTAGAACCCAGAGAATTGAGAGTTGATTATGTTTTAAATTACAGAGCAGTGGGGAAAGGCCCAGGTGAGGGACATATCCTGTTTGATAGATTGTGCAGTTGTTCCTTAAGCTGAAATTTTTTGAAGAGCCTTTTGCTACCATTTATCAAATGGTACCAATGTTAATGATAGCACTAACCACCACCACCATTTGTTGAGCACTTCCCATGTGTCAGGCACTGTTGTGAGCACTTTACATGTATGGACGCATTTAATCTTCACAGTAACCCTATAAGTTTGACGCTGTCATTAGTGTCCCCCTTTTATGGATGTGGACATTGAGGCACTGAAAGGTTAAGTAATTTGCCCAATGTCAACCAGTAGATGGTGGAGCCAGGATCTGACCCAGGTATGACTCCAGAGACCAGTCTCTTAACCGCTGTGTTGCATTGCCTTTGCCTTACCCAAGCTCAACCTCATATCATTAGAGGGCAAAAGACATTAGTAATGCTTCCTTGTATGTGTCTGACTTCTAAATGCCTTGTAATACAGTGCCGGTATCCAGAGACTCGCTGTGTAGGAAGGAAACCAGAAATCTGTGGATCGAAAAGGACTTGATGTTCCCATTTCGTTCAACAGAACAAGGTCTAAAAGTCTTTGGTATCTTCTTCTAGTTCAGGGGTTCTCATTGTATGGTGAGTGAGAATCCGTCACATAAATTTTTAATTTGTCTCTCATAGTATCTCTACTTCAATTTTTGACAAAAAATATTAGTTTATGTAATGTTACTCCTTGGTAACTCATCAAAAGCTATAGCAAATCTCCATTTATCCCAGGGAGGTGATGGGTTGAGTCATTGATGGTCAGGTGGTGTAGCACATGGGTGTCTCTTTCACACCCTGGACTACTTCACTTGAGAACTTCTGCTTTAACTTATCTGATTTCCCTATTTAGGGAGGATTGACATGTCTGTTCTGCCAGAAAAATCTTTTAAGAATATATTTTAAAAGTTAGGGATTTAGTAGTTAGGGCTAAGCCAATTCAACGAGGTGTCATTTTGATAATACGAGCCACCATGTTTTGCTCGTCTGTTCCAGCTAGGCCCTTTAGCTGCATTATCCCTAAATGAGGAAGATTAAGACTCAGACGGCAGTGTACAAGTAATTTGCCCAGAGTCGCTACAGCAGGTGAGTGGCAGGGCCAGGGTTCCAGCCAGGTGTTTCTAACTTCAGAGTAGCAGGCACTCAGCGTAAAGCACTGACTTGTGCTGAGAGCACTGTGCTAAATCCGTTACACATATTAACTTAGTTAATCTTTTTTTTTTTTTTAAATCTTGGCCATGCTGTGTGGCATGCGGGATCTTAGTTCCCTGACCAGGGATTGAACCTGCGCCCCATGCAGTGGAAGCATGGAGCCTTAACCACTGGACTGCCAGGGAAGTCTCTAACTTAGTTAATTAATCCTTAAAACACCCTCTGGGGGCTTCCCTGGTGGTGCAGTGGTTAAGAATCCGCCTGCCAATGCAGGGACACAGGTTCAAGCCCTGGTCCAGGAAGATCCCACATGCCGCGGAGTAACTAAGCGCATGCGCCACAACTATTGAGCCTGCGCTCTAGAGCCCGTGTGCCACAGCTACTGAAGCCCACACGCCTAGAGCCTGTGCTCCGCAACAAGAGAAGCCACCGCAATGAGAAGCCCGCGCACCACAGCGAAGAGTAGCCCCCGCTCACTGCAACTAGAGAAAGCTCGCGCGCAGCAACAAAGACCCAACTCAGCCGTAAATTAACTAATTAATTTAAAAAAGAACACCCTCTGATGTGGGGACTATTATCCACACTTTACAGATGAGGAAACTGAGGCACAGGGAAGTTAAGTAACTTGCCCAAGATCAGACACCCAATATGTTACATACCTGGGATTTGAACTCCAGCCACTGAGCTCCACAGAGTGTGGCTGCTGACCACTCCCCTTTACTGCCCAGCTCCAGGGCCTGAATCTTTCCATCCACCTCCCTAAGCTGCCCCTGCTAGGACCTCTTGGTGCCTGGAGAGCTCAGAGTTTTGAGGAAAGTTGGAGGGGATAAACTGCAAAGTAAAAATTCAATCTGTTCAACTCCTTTTGTCTCATTCCACCATACTGCCGTGTACTCTGGGCTCAGTGCTCACCTGATGGTCACACTATTGAGGATGGTGTCAACCTGAGCATTTCCCCTCTCCCTGTGTGACTCTGCTGTAAGATGAGCCAGTGTCCCACTGCAGGGTGTCCCGGGCCCCTCACACACTGCTGGAGGCCATTCGGCTTTGTTGGATGCATTCTGAGTGTGACGGTCCCCATCCACTCTGGGGCTGTAGAGGTCTCTGCTTTGCAGATAGAGTCCAGCGCAAATGAGGTGTAAAACAGGCTTTCTTTATATTATGAGTTTGCTGCTTGTGTTTTATGGCTTTAAATATTACTCTTTTGTATTTGTGCTCAGGGAATTTTATCATGAGAGGTATAATTTTATAAATCAAAGAAGTGGAATAATCATTAGCTAGGCAAGGGCTCTTTACAATTGGCCCTTACAGTTGATGGTTTTCCTTTGTCGCCTGTGGCATGATAGGCCTGGGGAGCTGCCAGAAGGGTCTCCAAAGATGACTGGTTGGAATGGCTGAGGCGGCTGAGCCTGGAGCTGCTGAAGGACTCCTCATCACCCTCCCTGCGCTCCTGCTGGGCCCTGGCACAGGCCTACAACCCGATGGCCAGGTATGGTGTGTCAGGGCTCCCTTCCTCCCAGCTTCAGATTGGGATCAAGAGGATCAGCATGTAGAAAATGTTGTATAAGAGTTAGTTTTTATTAGCAGTAATAGTAAAAGGGTTTTTTAACTTTGTTAACCTCTGAGGGAAAAGATAAAAAGGCAAATTGAACAAGCTCTTATTATAGGAAAAACATCCATCTTAACCTTGCTAGTATACCTTTCCTTAGTAGATCTAGGTCCAAAACTTTAATTACAAAGTCATTTAACTCTGAAAACAACTATGTAATAGCTTAACATAACCTGTTTTCCAATAATAGTGATACTCCAGTTATTTATTGCTGCATTACAAATACCCCAAGACTTAGTGGTCTAAAACAACAGCAGTCTAAAATTACTTATTTTACTCACAAATCTGCAATTTGGGCAGGACTTGTGGGAACAGCTTATCTCTGCCCCACACAGTGTCAGGGGTATTTGTCCAGGGGCTAGAAGACCCACTTCCAAGATGGCTCATCCATATGTCTGGTAAGTTGGGGCTGACTATTGGCTGGAAGTTCAGCCCTGGCCAGGGGCCCTGGTTCCTCTCCACGTGGATTGCCCTATGGATTGCTCAGCCTTCCTCACAGGATACTGGCTGGGTTCAAGAGTGAGTGTCCCCAGGGGAACGAGGCAGAAGTGCATGGGGCTTGTATGACCTAGTCTTGGAGGTCACATAGTGTTACTTCTGTCCCACTGCATTGTTGGAGGCAGTCACAAAGGCCTACTCGGGCTCAAGGGGAGGAGACGTGGATGCCACCTTTTTACGGGGGAGTGGAAAGATCCTAGAAGAGCATATGGAACAGGAGCTAGTGCTGCAGCCATCTTTGGAAAATAGAATTTGCCGTAAAAAATACTACAAACCTGTAACAGTGAATCATAGTCATTGAAAATTTGGTTTATAAAAAGTTTTAATGCATGTAAAAGATTCATAGTATGATGTAAGTGCATAAAATGGAATACAAAATGGTATAAATGTGTGATTTCAACTATTAAAAGTATATGTACATAGGAAAAAGATCAGAAAGTAATACAATAATGATTATCTCTAAGTAGGAGGATTTAAGGAGCAGTTCTTTTTTATTCTTTTCCTTATTTTCTAAATTTTTCTACAATGGACAGTTCTTATTTATAATGAGGCATTAAAAGGTGATTTAATTAACAATCCTTTTCATTAGCAAGAAGCAAAAAATGAGGTGTTCCATTTCACTTTCATCAGCACAGCTGGTTTGCTATTTGGAGTGTGTTTAGCAAGAATAGCGATGGTCCCTGAGGCTGTTGCTTGGATGCCATGATTTAGTTCATCTGATTTCTTTCAAATATTTTATAATGCTTAAAAATCATTCCTAGGACTTCTCTGTTTCCATAGTGTGCAGATTTCACACGCTCGGCTACTGTAGCGTACCTCTCATCTGCTCCAAGTCCCTTTTGGGCACACTGTCATCCAAAAGAGGCTTGTGATAAAAATACACATATGTGTCTATCCCCTTAGTGCCAAGTATGTTCATTTGGGAGCCAGCGTGGCCTTGGACCTAGATCAGAAAGCTTACTTCTTAATTTACACAGGGTTTCTTTCGGTCTTCATGTTATCCTTTGAATTTCAAATTTTGTTTTCTTCCATCAGATTCCAAAATTATATATACATCGATCTGACGTAACCTTTTAAAATATGTAATGAAAAGTAGATGTATAAGCATCAGATGCTTTACCCCATACATTATCCAGGCATATCCTGTAGTTTCCAACTCCCCTCTCCACACATTCACCAAAAGAAGAGGGGGGTAGGATTGAAATTCAGATGTCAGGGGTAGCAAATATATTCACCCAAGTGGTGCTGTAGTGATTTTAAATAGTTGTAGTGATCCTAGAAATGATACCTGTGCTTCCAGGTCTTCCCAAGGCCCCAGCTGTCAGAGGTTTGGCTAAGAGAATCTTTTAAGACTTATGGATTTGGATTCTATTTTCTAATACTGCTAGTTTCTTAAGTTCTGTTGTCATTTTGTTTATGACCATCCTACTAAAGGTTCTGCTTGTATTTTGAAAAGCAATAGCAGATGCTGCCTTTGCCACTTCTGATCTTAGGACTTTGGACATTGCCTGAGAAGAAACATCCCAAGAATCATTTGAAGATTATTGTTTTCTGAATCTGTTATGTCAACTGCTATGTTAGAAGTCCCTTTCTGTTCATGCCCTCCAATGAAGAGAAGTGATGCAACCACTGTGGAGACAAGTTGCTTTTCTCTGCTCTTCTTTCTCCCCACGCACCCCGCCCCGCCCCCTCCCCCAGTCCCCTGTACCCCCCACGCACCCCGCCCCAGTCCCCTGTACCTGCGCTGTAAAATACAAGTCACTAGCCACGTGTGCTTCTTTTAACTTAATTAAAATTAACTGAAACTTAAAATGCAGTTCCTTAGTCACACTGATCAAAGTTCAAGTGTTCATTGACCAATGGCTACCATATTGGACAGGGAAGATATAGACCATTTCCAGCAAGTTCTTTTGGACAGCTCTGGCCTGTATAACCATAATCAGTGATGCCGGGAGTAGATTGATAGGTGTGACTCTGTGGCACCAGGCAGAGGCAGGAGAGGCATTTCCAACATTTGTCTCCGCTCCTGTCTGCCTTCAGGGATCTCTTTAACGCTGCGTTTGTGTCCTGCTGGTCTGAGCTGAATGAAGACCAGCAGGATGAGCTCATCAGAAGCATCGAGCTGGCCCTCACCTCCCAGGACATCGCTGAAGTCACACAAACCCTCTTAAACTTGGCTGAATTCATGGAACACAGTGACAAGGTGAGACTTTGCCCAATTGTCCAGATGGAGCCTGACAGGGAACCAGGTGGTGAGAGGGGAGAAGCGCCCACTCTTGCTTGTGCCCCGTCTGCCATTTTCCTATGCTGTGGGGTTCTGCTTTTCTCCAGGGCCCCCTGCCATTGAGAGATGACAATGGCATTGTTCTGCTGGGTGAGAGGGCTGCCAAGTGCCGAGCATATGCCAAAGCGCTACACTACAAAGAACTGGAGTTCCAGAAAGGTCCCACCCCTGCCATCCTAGAGTCTCTCATCAGGTAGGCCATAAACCCTTTTTAATTGCTGCCTTCATCTAAAATGACCTCTCTTCTCCCACTGCCTGGTGACAGTTCACTGGAGGCACTTGGAGACCTCTGCTCTGTGAAATCTGCCATCAGGCCTGGCCAGCACGTTTAAATGAGATGTGGTTGCAGATGGCTCTCCCCAGTATTCTAGCCAGAAGTGTCATTTCTGTTGACCCTTAGCACCTGGGCTTCTGTTGTTTTCCAACCTGTGCTTACTTGTCCCAATGAAATTAGCCTAGAAGCAGTTCTGTGGACAGAGCAGCCTAGGAAAGATAGATTTCACGTCCGGGTTAGATTGCGATCTCTGGCTTGGGACTAGGAGCTGGATTCTGTGCCTCAAAGACCACCCAAGGGCAGGGTGGGTTTTTATTGGCTAAATATGTTGGTGCCTGAGTCTTCCTCCTTGGAGTTCTATGAATGTAAAAGACAGAGTCTGAAATTCAGTGGTCTTTTCCCCTCATTTGCTTATGTTCTCTCATAAGATGGTTTTGAGTCTTTTGGGTATGGAAAAAAAATAGGTTGTTTAATAAATTTTTTGCTGTTATGAAATTACAAGCAGCCTTAAATGTTAGCTCCACAGCTCCTAGAGAACTGTTCACTTCCCCTAATGATCATCAGAGAATATTAACTTCAGGATCTAATTATCTTCATGTAAATGCTAACATGGTTGATTATTTCACTACAGATAGTTTAGGAAAAATCACCCAGCTAGTAAGTACCTCCACTGTGGCTGAAACAGCCTGCTGTGTGTGGTGCTTCCTTCATTTGAAAGGATAATCAAATAACCAAGTTCTCTGCTAGCTCTGCTTTTGAGTAGATGCTAAAAAGTGTTCCTTTAAACACTTTAAAAAGTGACCAAAAAGATAGAAATAGAATCGTTTTTGCCCAAAAAGATTGGACTTTGAATGTCGATTTCTAAAATACCACATATGGTGACATTTTTTTTTTGACATTAACCTTGTCACAAAAAGTTTATACTTCAGTTATTCAATCGTGTATCTATAAAAGTATGAGTAAATTTCAGCAACTATAGGTTTTGATTAATGTAATACAGATGTTTTGTCCCTGCCAACTTTATTGAGGAGTAATTGACAAATATAATTGTATATATTTAAAATGTACAGCATGATGATTTGATATGCATTATGGAATGATTACTGAGATCAAGGTATTTAACACATCCATCACCTCTCATGGTTAACTCTTTTTTGTGTGTGTGTGGTGAGAATGCTTAAGATCTACTCTCGGCAAATTTCAGATATACAAAACTATACTATTAGCTATAGTTGCTATGCTGTGCATTAGATACTCAGAACTTACTCATCTTACAACTGAAAGTTTGTACCCTTTCACCTACATCTCCCCGCTTTCCCATTCTCCCATCCCCTGGCAACCACCATTCTATTCTGTTTTTATGAAATCAGCTTTTTAAAAAATGATTCCACATATAAGTGATACTATACCGTATTTGTCTTTCTCTGTCTTAATTTACTTAGCATAATGCCCTCTAGATTCATCCATGTTGTCACAAATGGTAGAATTTCCTTCTTTATGGCTGAATAATATTCCATTATGTGTATATTATATGTGTGTGTATGTACATATATATATACACACATAATATATATATACATAAACTATATTTCACATTTTCTTTATCCATTCATCTTTTGAAGGACATTTTAGGTTGTTTCCATATCTTGGCTATTGTGAATAATACTGCAGTGAACATGGGAGTACAGATATCTCTCTGAGATAGTGATTTTGTTTCCTTTGAATATGTATCCAGAAATGGAATTGCTGGCTCACATGGTACTTCTGTTTTCAATGTCTTGAGGAACCACCAGACTGGTATAGTGGTGTAGTAGCTGTACCACTTTACATTCCCACCAACAGTGCACAAGGGCTCCCTTTTCTCCACTTCCTTGCCAACCCTTATTATGTCTTGTCTCTTTAATAATCGTCATCCTACCAGGTGTGAGGCGATATCTCATTGTGGCTGTGCTTTGCGTTTCCCTGAGGATTAGTGGTGTTGGGCACCCGGTCACGTACCCATTGGCCAGTTGGATGTCTTCTTCAG
Organism: Eschrichtius robustus; assembly: GCF_028021215.1. NCBI lineage: Eukaryota > Metazoa > Chordata > Mammalia > Artiodactyla > Eschrichtiidae > Eschrichtius > Eschrichtius robustus. The sequence goes on along the minus strand of NC_090826.1, from coordinate 8,812,549 downwards.
AAAAATGGACTGTTTAGGTTCTTGGCCCATTTTTGAATTGGATTATTTGCTTTTTTGCTCTTCAGTTGTGTAAGTTCTTTATATATTTTAGATACTAATCCTGGGTTATGGTTTACAGATATTTTTCTCCCATTCTGTAGATTGTCTTTTCAATTTATTGATCGTTTTCCTTTGCTGTGCGGAAGCTTTTTAGTTTGAGGTAATCCCACTTAATTTATTTTAGCTTTTGTTGCCTAGAGCCTCAATTTTCTTTAGTTGTGGGGTGTATAGCTGATGAGAGAAAATTATTAGCTACTTCTGCCCTAGGCATCTTGTGCTCTTCCTTCTCTTCGTCTCCTAACCCCCAATCTTTTTCTTCTCTCTCCAAGCAGTACTATGCTGGCCCATGAGCATCTCAGATCCCCTGCCTGCCTTAGGAAGTTTCTGTCTGACTGCCCGTCCCATGGGAAGCCCTACTCCAGTGTACTTCTCCTCTACTCACTTTACTTCTTTGAAAATCCTGAGGGTCTTGTTTTTAAGGTTAAGTAGGTTCCCAACAATCAAAGGACTATAGGTACAGTAGAAAATAGTGAGTTCGAGAATTATGCTTACCTTACACTGACTAGTTCAAGTGAATGGTCCTTTTTGACAAGGAAAAATTGCTTCCTGAAGGTCAAAATTATTTGACATCTGTTATGACTAAAGATGTTTCTTTTCCCTCTGCGTATATGTAAGTTTGCTCAAGTAGACAGTAGGAGTGTTGGTTTGCAAAGTGTTTTGAAGCCAGGTGGTGGCGCTGGCCTCTGTGGCGGTTGGGTGGAGGTCAGACAGAGTCTGACCTCTTCCAGTGGATGCTGCTGCCCTTTTTGTCCCTCGCTTTTTCATCTTTGGCTTCCTGCTCCTCCCTTGGTTTCCCTGAAGACTGCAACACACTCAAGAGTCTCTTTCTCACGGCTCACTCTCTGATTTTTCACTTAAAACTTTCCACCATGCTCTCAGTGGTAATAGTAATAATTTTAAAAGGAACGAGGTTTAAAAGAGTTTATTGTAGAAGGAAGAAAAAACTTTGAATGTTTAAAACAAACTACAATATTGTATTTCTACAAAGCAAAATGCTTATATACAGCATGAATTATTTCTTAACCATAGTGCCATTTACCTTCCTGCTTCAGCCATTTTTTATAGATGAGATAAAAGAGGAAGCTCTTTGAGCCCTTTTCTTACAAAGTAAATAAAAATAGACATTATCTGTATTGACTGTGAATATTTTAAGGCAGTTTTTTGCAAGCGTCCACAGGGACTTATCTTCCCCTCCCGCTGGAGCTCCTGCCACCTCTGGACCCACTTCCTGCCTCTCGGTGCTGGGCCCTGATCGAGGCCGAGCAGGGGAGGTGCTCAGAGGCCAATTGCAAGGCCCAGAGCCCTGGAGTTTCCTCCGGTCAATTCCAGCCTGGGTCCGTTCACCTCCAGCAGAAAAATGTTTGTCTTTAAAAAAAAAATTGTGTAGACTGAAGATAATTTCATTGGATTTAAAAGCAGAAACTCCTCTCCTCCACCACCCTCTTCACTCCTTTCTCTAACACCCAAGAGAATCAAAATAATCTGGTCCTTTTTAGCAAAGGGATTTATTTTCTGCCCTCACATAAGCTAGGCCTTAAGGAAAATGGTTAAAGTGAGCTCACAATTATTTTTCTTTCACAGAAAAATCCTGTGGAAAAGAAGCTGCTGCTATGTCAGGGATCACAGGCAGACAGCCCACTCAGGCCAGCCCCCTGAGAAGTATGTGTCTGGACCCATTGTGTTTAAATACTTCCTCCCGTTTACTGTAACGTCCTCAGTACATAGCTTTTTTTTTGTTCTCCTAAGAGACTTACTCTCTCACTGAAGATGATAGGCCATTTTCTGTCCCTGCCCTTTCTATACTCCCTTCCTCTCCTCCTCTGCCTTTTCCCAGCCTCCGTCTGTCTCCGTTTCTCCAGCCCTGCTCCAGAGCAGGCTTCTTTTCACGGCTGGAAGTCCTCTGGGCGGATTTTCATCTCCACTCGTTTGAGGGAGTAGCTAGAGCCGTGCCAGCCGTACCAGGTGATGCCGTCCAGGTGCCTGTTGTGCTCCCCGAGGCGGTAGTAAACGCCGTTGAGGTTGGAGTCTGTGCAGCAGTTGTACCAGTATCCACCTGGGACAGGAGACAGGTCAGTGCTGGTCTGTCCTTGGAAATAGCTGATAGACTAGGCAGCAGGGATTTGTGATGTTTTTTAAACTATACCTAAGCCATTAGGGTCAGTGTCAAACAGGAGTACCAAAGCCAGAATACCAACTGCAGTTACAAAATTCACTCTTTCTCCTCCAGTGGGACTATGGCCTTGTACCTGAACTCCCACCTCCCAACCCCAGCTCTCACCTTTCCGGAGCTGGGCGCACTTGTCTAAGCAGTTGTCATTGTCCTTGTCCTTGGTGCTGAAGGCTGTGTTGTTGTGATAGACCAGGGCATCGTTCCCCACGTTGCCGCTGTAGTTCCCCAGGAAGAGGCGGTAGCTGTTCCGTTCATTGCCCAAAACAAAGTGGCTGTACTCAGCGTAGCGCATGTTGCCCTCCCAGTCCTGTCCGGGGGGCAGAGCCTTAGAAAACTGCAGCGGGGCCTCCTTTCCTACCATCCTGCACCTCTTCCCTCTCCCCAGCTGCAGCCATACACCTTTTTACTACTTTTTACTTCTTTATTACTTGTCTACCTCTAGTTTAACACACTAACCTGGGAATCAGAAAACAAGGGTCCTAGATCAGACTTCTCTCCTGGGTCACCATATGGCCCTGGTTAGTCTCTCGTTCTCTTCCCCTTTACATCCCTGTCTGTAAGGCGTACACGTATGTGTGTTTTGCTGTATCCCACTCTGAGATGTCATAAGAGTAACTTGAGAACATAGTGACGCTTCAGGGCCTTTGATGAGCGTCACCAACCGATACCAGTAAGGTTTGCATGTAGAGGACCTCATGCCCCAGGCCAGGGCAGGGACCACAGTGTTTCAGCCCAGCTGACTGTTGGATTCCTCTGCTCTGGCCTGAGTCTGGCCTCTCCCTTGTACCTGCAGCCTCGTTTTTGTGAAAAATAGGAAAAAAAAAACCCAATTATTCCTCAACTGTACTGCAACCTGCAGGAAAACCATCATAACAAGTACCCCAGCCGATGGTGAACAGGAGTAGGAATGACGCCCAGGAGCTGCGCGCAGCGGGGCGTGGCGGGCCTGGTCTCGTGCTCACCTCCATCTCCACGCGTAGCCGGGTTGGCCGCCTGGAGAGCCGGTGGATGTGGTCGTTGCCCAGCCAGAAGTCCCCGTGGATGCTGCCGAAGCCCTGCTGGTACTGCTTCCAGTCCCGGAAGAAGGAGACGAGGCCGCTCTTTCTCCTCTGAATGGTGGTCCAGCCACCACCTGAAGTCTCCATGTCACAGAACACCTGGAGCAGAGGGGGTGCCCTCCCCGGTCAGGACGTGCCCAGGCAGGCAGCGCGAGCCTGAGCGTGGCTTCCCACCCTTCTCCCACCCCGCAGAGCCAGGGGACGTGTGCCCTTCCACAGCCATGCTGGCTCACTAGGCAACGATTCTGCCCCAGGGTTGGCAAGCTGGGCAGGCTGGTGGTTTGCTGAGATCAAAATTGAGGATAAGAGCAAGTGCACGGAGAGTCTGAAGGGAAAAAGTCCAGGTCCTTCTGACACACTCCCTATATGTTCTCTTTTCTCCTCCCCAAAGAGTCACCGCCGTAGGATGCGGCAAGGGATCGCAGCTAGTTAGGCGGTGGTTATAGCATTATCTAACTGTGTTAGAAGGTTTAGTGTTTGGTTGCTAATGATTTGAAGGAGCAAAGCAGACGCCTGGATTTTTTTCCCCCATGAATTGAGTGTTTAGATAGCTCTCTGGTATTGTGTGTTTGCTTCTCTGTCTTGAGTTTCCCTCTCTTTAGACTGTGTGTGACTGGCCCTGTTGTCCCCCCCGCCTTTGAGGGGGTGGAGGATAGATGGTAGTACATGGGCTGTGACGACCTCACCTCCAGCTCAGGGCTGCCCAGGAAGTCATCGGGAGGAAGCTTGTACACTCCAGAGATGCGGTAGTTCTTCTGGTAGAGAGACGAGCAGTCATAGATGGCATCTACAGAAGGAGGAAACCACAGGGTGAACATCCAAACCCAGGGGCTCTGTGGCTAGCCGGCATCCCTGCTGCATCTAAATTGAAAGTTTAGGAAGGGAGACTTCATTTCTACCACAAAATTCACAGGAGTGTTCATTGCTGGGCAGTGTCTGGACTTGGGAGAGGTGGGCATCAGGAGGCCAGGAACGGGTGTGTTTTGGCCTCACTGGTGGTAGGGCTGAGGGCTAGGGAAACCCTTCACCTGGATAGCACAATGGTACAAACAGGTGACTTCAGGTCTGTGCTGAAATAAATGATCCTCCTGTAGTTCTAGGGCATGAATTCTGGAAACGTTACAGTGTGTGAGGGCCACTCACAGATCCTCCTGTTTAATAGATGCAGCTTCTGGGACAGCCAGCCTCTATTCCTAAATAAGTCATGAAGATCTCATAGGGTCTGGTTTTATTGTTTCTCGGTTTGTTTTTCTTGTTTTTCAGAGGTAATGGCTACTGCCTACTAGGTCCCTTATTAGCAGAGATTTATAATTTTATCTTTCCCTCCTTAATCCAACACTGCTAGACAAATGAAAATGCAAACACCCTAAGGAACCCTTGGAGGCCTTCCCCTGACACCATTATTAAAACAAGGAAATGAGAGCTTTGGGCAAGTGGGCTTTCACTCTGAGGTTGAATTTAATGTTTCCTCAGCTGCCCTGGGGGCTAGTGCTTTATGAAAGATTTTGTCTCCTTGTTGTTCTAAATATCAAAGAGCATTGTGGAAGGGACAGCCTTTCCAGATAGGATTCAGAGAGCAGGAACTCTCGCCTGTCTAGGAGATGCCTCCTGCCCACTGTATCTTGGGATTCTTTTCTTGATGACCGCTGCACTGGACCTTCAAGAAGAAGGCAGTTTCCCGCTGTGGGAATTGTTCAAGGCAGAGCACTTTGGGGAGGGGAAATGGGAGACCCTTGTCTTCCCTACCAGAGGTCATCACTTCCTCTTACTGATGAAAGCATCAACTTACTGCTTTCTCCAAGGGGCTAGCTACTTACAAAGTATAAAGGTGACCCCGCACCTGGTAGCAGAAAAGAAAAGTAAGGAATGATGGCCTGGGCAGGAAGAGTAAGAGGCCCGGCAAGACAGCTGCATTTGACTCCCAAGAAACTCCTTGCTGGGAGGTGAGAAAATCCCGTTTGGAGGAGCAGGACGTGACATTGGTCAGATTCCTCTGTCTCGCCTGGTCTCCTGTGTGTCTGGTTTCATCACACAGACCAAATCAGGACTCACTTGTCTGGAAAATGGCCTGAGAAGACCTTTCTAGTCCCAACCTGAGAGTCAGGAAGTACACGCTTAGAAAGTGATTTACACACACAAAAATTTTTTTATTGGAGTATAATTGCTTTACAATGTTGTGTTAGTTTCTGCTCTACAGTGAAGTGAATCAGCTATATATATACATATATACCCTCCCTCGTGGACCTCCCTCCCCCCATCCCCTATCCCACCCATCTAGGTCATCACAGAGCACCGAGCTGAGCTCCCTGTGCTATACAGCAGGTTCCCACTAGCTATCCATTTTATACGTGGTAGTGTATTTATGTCAAACCTAATCTCCCAGTTCATCCCACACAAAATTTTTAAGCTTAATTTCATGTTAAAACTTTTTCTTCATTTGAGTTGAGGATAACCAGTAAGACTTACTCTGCTCTTTATTCTTGGCTTGGTTTATAATATGACCAAAAAGATTTTCTTTTAAGTTTTTATATCAGCAAGAAATGACATATCTATAGACTATGCTCCTTGTAACTAATAATTTCCTGATAATTTCAGCAAACCAAATTTCTGTCTGAACAATAAATTCACCTTGGCCTGTCTAAGCCTAGCTAAGTAGAAACTGAATATTGTTTTGGAAAAGAAAACAGTAAACGTATCTTATTTTCGGCCTACTAAAAATGTAAATTTCAACATTGCATTTTCCTGTATAACTGGGGAGAATTTTATTTGCAATTTTGGGAAAAAATAGAAATACCAGAATTGAGGAACCTTGAGGAGCCAGTCCTTTTTGAACATGAAGGAATCCTTCAGATGGCTCTGGGAGGTGTCTGTGCACTTAATTCTGAGCCAGTGAGAATTTGGTTGGCAGACAGGACACCGAAGTCCATTAATGCCCATTCCACTAAATCCCAGGGACCCGAGAGAACTGTTTTTGGCAAAACTTTGCTTCTAGAGACGTTATGATTTTGGTGTTCATTCCTGCTTCCTTGGGACTGAGGGTACAGCCGGTCAGCTCTGGGTAAGGAAGTGGACTAATCAGGAAAACTTGAACCCAGTTTCTAAGATTTGCTTTGTGACTTTGAGCAAACCGCATGATCTCTCTGTGTTCCAAGATGGTAATTCATACCTTCAATAGGCCGAAACATTGCAGGGATTAAAAAAAAAAGCTGGGTAAACGTACAGAACCTTAGAAATCAAAAGAAATACTTCGTAAGCCTTTGCTAAAGAGAAAATAGAGCTGGTGGCACGTACCCAAGAAAGTAAGTTCCATAAGAACCCCCAGGGATCGTTCTGACGACCATGTCACCTAGGAGCAATGCTGCAGACGGGAGGCGCTCGACTATGTGAGGGGGAAGGTGGTGAGTAGCGTGAGGACACGTCCTCCTTACCTGCCAAGGTCTGGGTGACGGTCTGCGCTGCCTGCAGCTGCATGATGCCGATCTGATTGTTCATCTCGGAGTACTTGCTCTCGGCCTCTGTGAGCCGCGACTCCATGCGCTTGGAATTGCTCTCCAGCTCCATCACCTGCATGACCACGCTGACCCAGTCCCTTTCCTGCTTCCTGCTCAGGTCGCTCAGCAGGCTGCTTAGGTTGGCAATTTGGGCCTTGAGCTCCTTCGCCTCCTCACAGCAGCCGGCCACGGTGAGCTCTGCAGGTGTCTTGCGCTTAGGGGGCTTCTGTGGCCACACTGGGTGGCTGACAAAGGCCACGGTGAAAATGCAGAGCCAGGCCACGGCCGAGAGAGTCTCTTTCAGCATCTTTCGTGGGCCTGGTTGAGGAAGGCTCTTCCTCTGGGGAAATCTGGCTGTGCCCAGCTGAGGTATGCAAAGCTGCGGCAAATTAGAACCTAGCCCTTTTGCTCTTGGTGGACTTACCACTTTGTTGTTCCTCTCTCCTTGCTCTTTCTTAGCCTTTCTCAAAACTTGAGTTCCTGAAAGCGCAGCTTAATTGGGTATCCTATAGCTTTCCTTCCCAAGACTGAATGCTCGACAAACTCAGCATCTTAAATATTGTTTGCTGCCTGCACCTCCACCCCTACCATGGCCGTGCATAGCGCTTTAGCCCCTCCCAGCTCATCTGGGAGGGTCAGGTGCCTGTTGGGTGAAGTCAGCGTAAACTTAGGCCAGAGGAGGGGAGGAGAGAGACAGGGGCAGTCTTTCTTTCCTTGCCTGCACAGTCTCTGGGCTAAGACAAGAGGACTGAATTCGTGTGTTTCCAGTTTTGCCTATTAGATTGTACCCCTGCCAGCCACTGGCTCTGCTCTATCAGCAAACAGGGCAGGGTCAGAAGAATTTCCAGATTCCATTCTAAAGGTTATATAACCATGGGGTGAGCATAGGGTAGGCAAAGAGAGTTGGGAATAAGACTCTCCACTCCCAGGGAGACCTGTTAATGCAATCCACGCTGTTTATACGAGGCTCTAGTCTATTTTGGCATCCTTCTGAATGTGCTTTTAACAAGGCTCGTTATTCCCTTCTCTGATCATCATTCAGTGTTTTACAAAACCCTCTTTTGGCCTGGATCTAACGCTATCTCACATTTGAAAATTTCCAAGTTAGAAAAGCTTTAGAAATAGAAGGATAGAGGAAATCTCTTAAGAAGCAAAAAAAGGCTTTGTAGCTTGTACCCACAGGATTTACCCAGTTGTCTTTCTTTTTACGTACTTTCTCCTTCAATAAAGAATGGGCCAGTGTTCGCCTCTCACACTTGACATTTGGCATGGAAGTGGCAGCGACGGCAGCAGGGGTGAAAACGCAGGACTTGGTCCCGGGATGGGCACCTGCACACCCATCAGTGTTGAGGCAGAACAGAGAACAGGCACGGCCACGGCCCATGGTTCTAAACCTGGAAAGTATGTTAAAACGTAGAGAAAAGCATCCCCATTGCCTAATAATCCATGTCTAGAGTCTCATTTCCCTTGTCCTATGGAATATGGTTTGCAGATTTATTCTCTATATATGATATGTATATCCCTGACAATAGGGATATTGTAATTTTTCACGTACTGTATTTAAAGGAGATTCCTCCTTTGAAAACAAATGGGGGAAAAAAGCTGGGTTTTCAGCAAATCTTAAATCCTTAAAATGAGCTTTTCACTAAGAAGGTAAACAGAGTTCCCTCTGTCCATGCACGGTAACTGTCTGCGGAACATACTCTCGCTGTTTCCGGGTGCAGTGCTTATACTGTTGCTATTCCGTATGGGCCCTTCACACACAAGCCTGAGGCCGGGCAGCCCTTCCCGCCGTGACCTCCAGAGCCTTTTTCCAGTCAGGGCTTCTGTTTCTCAGGAAGTCATTTCTGTTCAGGCAGCTGGAGTTACCAAACACTTTTTTTTTTTTTCCTGTAAATCAAAAAGCAGGAGTGGATCAGGTGGATCAGGGTTTGTTTGCTCACCTCCTCATCTCCTTTGCCTGCTTAGGAGCGAGGACGTCGCTGGAGTCCTATAGCAGCTTGTCATTCTGCTCAAAGGGGTCTTTCCAGAATTGGCACCGTCAGCCAGTCCCTGCTCTCTCTTTGCACGTGTCTAGTCCCGCCGGGCACTGCAGCCTTAGCTCATGGAGCTCACTTCACTAAGGCGAACCTGGCCCCGACCGCCAGCATCCGACGGGGTCGTTTAGCGGGGTCTGCTGAACTCCATGAGGATCTTCAAGATGACCTCCTAGCCAGCTTAACCGACACTGAGCCCTGCGCTTAAACCGTGCGGCACACGACTGTATGTAGCATGACACACGATGCTGCTGCCTTGGTAGAGAACATCACGGAACACTGGCGCCTTATGGATTCCTGGCCGGCTTTTTGTTTGTTCTTTCCAGTAACCGTTTCCTCTGCCCAAACAGAAAAATCTTGTTATGAATAGATTTTCATATCTGGGCAGAAAATGAATCGATCATTCATATTTGCAACCCATGTAGCAGTCCTTTCCAGGAAAGGTAGGAAGGGGTTCCTAAGTTTGGATCAGAAGCATCTAGCTTTTAGCGTGAGTGCCTACTCTCTGACATTTGTTTTCTGGAAACTTATTTCTAACATAAGGCTTAAGTTGGAGACAGAAGCTTTTTTTATTTGAACATTTTCTTAAATTGTCTAAGCTGCCCAAATCTTCGACACCTCCCCCCCCCCGCCCCATTTTGAGAAAAATACTCTAATTAAGAGTATATCCCACGCCAGAAGATTATCTGTCCTCCAAAACATCTACAACCCTAGGGTGTCCTAGATTCTGAATTTCTGAAAGAAGGAAAAATAAGTCCTTGTTTTGAGTACAGCTAAGCCAGTAGAGAAAACCAGGACAAATGCGGAAGACTAGAGCAGTTTTCCCTTCTCTGAGAGGCTTTTAATCCCTTCTCTGCCCTTCGGTGAACAATGTGACCATAAAAAATGGGAATTAATTGAGAAAATATGGAAAACCTGTGTTGGACACCTTACAGTTTTTCCTTTTCTCCATTTTGCTGGTGGTGAAAGAGGGTCAGCTTGGAGCTCCTGAGAAAGATGTTTATGAGAAGAAAGCTTATGTTCTTTTGGGAAAAGCCAGTGAGCTTTTACTTCACAGTCTGGGCTGTGCTGCCTTAGGCTGGCACCAAGGATTGGAGGTGTCCGAGCAGCCTGGGAATTCCAGAGCTGAGAAGGGCCTAGAGCTGGTCTTTCCTTCTCCCCCAATAGGGGCGTCATGTCTCATTTTCTTGAAAATGTTCCTGTTGGAGAGACTCCTCGTTTTCCAGTGTATTCACGCCCCTGCCTACTCTTACACCATCCTGCCAAACTGGTGAGGGAGGAACAGCTGCCCTCAGTGCCAGGCTCTGTTGAATGAATACATCTCAGAAGAATCTGCCTTGTTGTTAGTTTAGCTGTGTGTTTCTGGTCATATTTTTTTTTTTTTTTAAAGGGAACGCTATTTATTTATTTATTTATTTATTTATTTATTTATTTATGGCTGTGTTGGGTCTTCGTTTCTGTGCGAGGGCTTCCTCTAGTTGCGGCAAGCGGGGGCCACTCTTCATCGCGGTGCGCGGGCCTCTCACTGTCGCGGCCTCTCTTGTTGCGGAGCACAGGCTCCAGACGCGCAGGCTCAGTAGTTGTGGCTCACGGGCCTAGTTGCTCCGCGGCATGTGGGATCTTCCCAGACCAGGGCTCGAACCCGTGTGCCCTGCATTGGCAGGCAGATTCTCAACCACTGCGCCACCAGGGAAGCCCTGTGGTCATATTTTACTTCCGAAGTCTTCTAATGAGCCACAGCTGCCTTACTACATGGTGGCCGTTTAATCCCTGACCCTTCTACCGCTCAGTCCTACTTCCATCTCAGCCCAAAGTCCAGGTCCATCGCAGAAGGTATTTGCACCTCTTCCCTAAGCCTTCTAGTTTGCCACTTCTCCCAAAGAGTGTGTCCTGGGCTTATTAGAAACCATTTCTTTCAGGCCTCCTCTTAGCGTCTACTGTTTAATTATAGCACCTAGCAAAAAAGTCTGTCTCTGAACCCTCTTAGGAATTTGTAGCCTCAGGTGCCTCGCAGGCTAGGTGGAGAGACAGACAGCTGAACTCCAGGGCAATGTGACATGCTGGGGTGGGGGACACAGCAGAGGGGGAGTGCCCAACCCAGATGAGGTTCTGGAAGGTCTCCCGAGGGAAGTGATATCCAGGGTTGTTGTTTTTGTGGGGTTTTTTGTTTTTTTGTTTTTTTTAAAGGAAGAAATAGCCAGAAGTGGGAGAGGCATTCTGAGCCAAGGTGCAGCTGTATGAAAAGCCTGGGCTTATAGAACGAACCTAAGTAGTCAAGTGTGGTGTTAAGGGGCAAGAAGGAAGAGGAGTGGTGGCAGGAATTAAAGCTGGAGGAGTGGAGGCGCGTCGGGCCTGAGGGCCCTTGTGCATCCCGGCAAGGCTGTAAGTGTTACTTGGGAGACAGGGGGCTGTGGAAGGAAGCCAGGAAGCTTTTACTTCTTGCTTTGTTTTTTTTTTTTTTTGAGTCTCACCAGGACAGTGGCTCTTTGTAGTTACCAAACAAGATTTTTAACTGGAAGTGGGTGGCTTAGAACATTAGAATTTCTTAAAATTGTAATGCATTCATATTAAATGCCCTGAAGGGCTCATCTGGCTTGAGGATTAACTGAGGTGGTATCTGAGGGACTTAAAGTAATTAGGTCTAGAATCAGATAAATCTGGGTTCTAATCCCTTCCCATCACTTGATAGTTATATGACCCTGGGCAAATTAATTAACTTCTCGGAGTTGACCAATCTGTGAAATGGGGATAAAAATTTTAACTACTCCTGGACTTCCCTGGCAGTCCAGTGGTTTGGACTCCGTGCTTCCACTGCAGGGGGCACGGGTTTGATCCCTGGTTGGGGAACTAGGATCCCACATGCTGTGCGGCACAGCCAAAAAAAAAAAAAAAAAAAATTATAACTATTTCACAGGATTTTTGTGAGGACTAAGTTAAATATAGCAAAAGATTAAAAATAGCTAAGGCATTTTTGAAGAAGAAAAATAAATTTGGAGGAATTACCTTATTAGAAATCAAGATTTATCTTAAAGCTACAGTAAGTAATTAAGGCAATGTAGTATTGGCACAAGGATAGACAAACAGATAAATGGAGCAGATTTGAATGTCCAGAAACAGACCCACACATATATGAACCCTTGATTTATGACAAGGTACCACTATAGAACAGTGAGTTCCTCTGGGTAGGCTAGATAGCCTTATGGGGGGATAAAGGTTCTTGACCCTTACCCCATACCGCACCCAAAACCTCAGGTCCAGGAGATTTAAATTCTGAATCGGAAAACAGTAGGTCTTCTAGAAGATAACATAGGAGATTATCTTCAGCATCTTGGGATAAGCAAAGATTTCTTAAACAAGATTTGAAAAACACTAACCATAAAGGAAAGCATCATTAAATGCAGTAAAAGGAGTCATTTCTTTTCACTGGAAAACACCATGAAGAAAGTGAAAAGGCAAGAAGGTATCTCCAGTACATACTTCTGTGTATACTGTACCCAGAGTATATATAGAACTCCTAACAAACAAACAAAAGGTAGCCAATGAAAAGATTGGCAAGAGATGTGAATAGGCACTTATTTCACAAAAGATTATGCCCAAAAGGCCAGTCAACACATGAAAAATTGCTCAGGCTCATTAGTCATTATGGAAACTCAAATTTAAACTATATGGTGCAGGACTTCCCTGGTGGCGCAGTGGTTAAGAATCCGCCTGCCAGTGCAAGGGACACGGGTTCGAGCCCTGGTCTGGGAAGATCCCACATGCTGCGGAGCAACTAAGCCCGTGCGCCACAACTACTGAGCCCGCGAGCCACGACTACTGAAGCCCGCGTGCCTAGAGCCCGTGCTCTGCAACAAGAGAAGCCACCGCAGTGAGAAACCTGCCGCACCACAACAAAGAGTAGCCCCTGCTCCCCGCAACTAGAGAAAGCCCACGCATAGCAACAAAGATCCAACGCAACCAAAAATAAATAAATAAAAATAAAATTTAAAAAAAAAATAAACCAGAAGGTGCAACTTACACACCAATCAAAATGGCTGAAATGGAAAACACTAAATTCCAAGTGTTGACAAAGATGTGGAGCAACTGGGATTTCCATACCCTTCTGGTCGAAATGTAAAGTGGCAGTTTGTCAGTATCTTCTGAGACTGGAACATGCCCCTGTAAGCGAGCAATTCTACTGCGAGATTTGTTCCCACCAGAAATGCGAGCACACACGCACCAAAGACACATATAGGAATATTTGTCTGGACTTCCCTGGTGGTCCAGTGGTTAAGACTCCGCCCTTCCAATGCAGGGGGCGTGGGTTCGATCCCTGGTTAGGGAACTAAGATCCCACATGCCGCGTGGTGCGGCCAAAAAAAAAAAAGGAATGTAGTAACGTGACTTATCATAGCCCCAAACTGAAAACAGCATAAACCCCCATCGACAGTAAGACAGATAAATTGTGGTATGTTCATACAGTGACATACTATTCAGCAGTAAAAAGACAAAACTACTGTGGCATGCAACGACATGGACGTATCTCGTAAACATAACGTTGAGTATTTATATAGAGTTCAAAACCTGGTGAAGCTAACCAATTGTATCAGAAGTGAGATAGTTGTTACCTCTTATGAGTTGTTACCTCTGGGGATGAGAAGGGAAGCCGTGATTGGGAGAAGGCTTGGGTGCTTCTGGGATGCTGGCAGTGTGTTGTGTTCTGTTTTCTGGTCTGGGTGGTAGTTATAAGGGTATCTTCACTTTGTGATAATTTATCAAGCTGTACAATTAGGTGTATACTTTCCTGTGTATATATGTTGTACTTCAGCCAGGAAGCTTATTTAAAAATAGATAATGCACATAAAACACTTTGTTTTTTTAAAAATTTTATTGAAGTATAGTCGATTTACAACATTGTGTTAATTTCTGCTGTACAGCAAAGTGACTCAGTTATACACATATATATATTCTTTTTCACATTCTTTTCCATTACGGTTTATCACAGGATATTGAATATAGTTCCCTGTGCTATACAGTAGGACGTTGTTGTTTATCCATCCTGTAAATAATAATTTGCATCTGCTAATCCCAATCTCCCAGTCTTTCCCTCCCCCCACCACACCCCCCCTTAGCAACCACAGATCTATCCTCTATGTCTGTGAGTCTGTTTCTGTTTGGTAGATACGTTCATTTGTGTCGTGTTTTAGATTCCACATATGAGCAATATCATATGGTATTTGTATTTCTCTTTCTTACTTCCATTAGTGTGATAGTCTCTAGGTCCATCCATGTTGCTGCAGATGACATTATTTCATTCCTTTTTATGGTTGAGTAATATTCCATTGTATGTATATATACCACATCTTCTTTATCCATTCATCTCTCAGTGGACATTTAGGTTGTTTCCATGTCTTGGCTATTGTAAATAGTGCTGCTGTGAACATAGGGGTGCGTGTATCTTTTCAAATTATAGTTTCATCTGGATATATGCCCAGGAGTGGGATTGCTGGATCAAATGGCAACTCTATTTTTAGTCTTTTGAGGAACCTCCATACTGTTTTCCATAGTGGCTGCATCAGTTTACATTCCCATCAACAGTGTAGGAGGGTTCCCTTTTCTCCACACCCTCTCCAGCTTTTATTATTTGTAGACTTTTTTTTTTTGAACACTAGTCCTTTGGGGTTTTTTTTAGTATTTTTTTAAATTAATTAATTAAGTTAATTTTGGTTGCGTTGGGTCTTCGTTGCTGTGTGCAGGCTTTCCCTAGTTGCGTGGAGCCGGGGCTACTCTTTGTTGCGGTGCGTGGGCTTCTCATTGCGGTGGCTTCTCTTGTTGAGGAGCACGCGCTTTAGGGGCACAGGCTTCAGTAGTTGTGGCACACGGGCTTCAGTAGTTGTGGCTCACGGGCTATAGAGCGCAGGCTCAGTAGTTGTGGCGCACGGGCTTAGTTGCTCCGCGGCATGTGGGATCTTCCCGGACCAGGGCTCGAACCTGTGTCCCCTGCATTGGCAGGCGGATTCTTAACCACTGCGCCACCGGGGAAGTCCCTTACTTGTAGACTTTTTAGTGATGGTCGTTCTGACCAGTGTGAGGTGGTACCTCATTGTAGTTTTGATTTGCATTTCTCTAATAATTAGCAATGATGAGCATCTTCTCATGTGCCTATTGGCCATCTGTATGTCTTCTTTGGGGAAATGTCTATTTAGGTCTTCTGCCCATTTTTCGATTGGGTTGTTTGTTTTTTTGTTATTGAGTTGTATGAGCTGTAAGACACTTTGAATTGTGTCTGACACATAGTCTATATCTAGCAAATATTAAGTAGTATTGATATTTAGGTAATCGATTATCATTTCATCAGAAAAACCTCCCTGCCCACCTGAAACTAAAATAAGTCCCCTGTGCCATTCTCCATCTCTGTGCTCTGTTTTCTTCATGGTGTTTACCTCCACAGCACTTATTACCATTCGTGTTTTGTATATCTACTTCACTGACCTATAAGCTCTGTGAAAGCAAAGACCATACCTGTCTTATCTACCGTAGTAGCTCTAGCAACCAGCACTTAGCACAAAGCCTGAGACAGAAGAGATACTGCATTGGGACTTGTCAAATGAAAGAATGAATTCCCAGCAGAAGGTGCTTTTCTCCTAAATAAACATCTGACATGGAGACTTAGAGTCTCTCTCCATGGTCATTGCCAGTATTTTTATCATGGTGAGTTCTTCATTGCAGGGGATTGCCTTCTCTCCTGCTTTAACATTTTCTTCCATAGATTTTAGTCATAGAATCGAAGAAAGTGAGAACTGGAAGAGTTGAGATCGTTTGGTTCAGTCTTCTTTTTTTTAACCAGTAACTTGAGGTAGCATCCTGATTGTATGATCACTTTGTATCCCTGGAAACCATCGATTTGCATTTCACCCCTGTTTCTTTACATATGAAGATGAGTGAGAGGGCCATAGAGCATTGTGGTAGGGTTTTGTACCCCCCAGCCCCCCACCCCCGCCGTTGATTCTGGAGGCCTGTATGAATGGCATATCCGATAACTTGACCCTGCATCGACCTGTTGGTTAACCCTCATCACGGCCTGAGGGCCCACATGCAGCAGCTCATGTTGAAGACAGAACACAGAAAGTAACATGTCATATCTCTGGGCAGCTGTATTCCCCGTAATTAATCCAGGAACCCAACACATCTTGTCTGTCTCCAAAGGGAAATCAAACACCCATTACATTGCAATTGCAAAAAATCACTCTTAGCCAAAGACGGATTCCTGCCAGGGTGCAGGACAAGATTTCAAGTCCATGTGCAGTTGCCCTGGGACTGAGGAGCTTCCCTTCAGCCTGGGTCTTAGCCTCCCTGACTTAGGCAGCACTAATGGGAAATGGCCTGTAACTCTTGGAGAATGTTAAAGAAATTGAACCAGTTTGTGCCTGAGCAACCAATTAACAGCGAGGGTGACTGGGCTTTACAGCCTCCAGGCAAGGGGTAGATGGACGAACAAACCCACTCTGTGCCTGAATTCTAAACACACGTTCCCAAGGTGTCTCTGTTGTGTTGCTTGGAAGTATGAGCCCAGCTTTTACAGTTGTTTCCAGGCTTCCAGAAAAGGTACACAGTCTTGTTCTTTTCCCGCACCTCTGCTGGAAGAGAAAACGCTCTGTCCAGAGGGGAAGGATTTGCTCAAAGCTTCGCACTTCTCAGTAAAAACACATTCCAAACGTCTGGACTCATGCTGCCTTCAAAAGTGCCAGTGTGCCTCGAGGAATCCGTACCCCTGTAGAAAAGCTCCAAGCAGCAAAGAGTGGGCAGATGGAGGAAACCCCTGTGTAGCCCGAGCACAAGCACAGATTATATCTTTCTTTTTAGCCCCATCTTTTTCTTTAATGCCCTCTTACATCCAGCCATTACCCAAGAGGCCAGGTCCCTCACCAGTCATCAGTAGAGCTTAAATTTATTTCTGGCTGCTCTAAAGACTTCTTACAGGTTCACTTTACAACAGCTTGCCTCTATAGAGCATCTTACAAACTCCAAGGAAAGCTGCTTTTCAGTGCAGAAAGCTGACCATGAGTGAGGAGTTGTACAAAGGGAAGAGTCCTGGGGTTTCTCCTAAAGCTGACCAAAAGGACAGAGCGTCTTTCATTGTAACCCAAGACCATTCTAAAGGGTGCCGCTTGCTGTCAGCCAGTAGTTAACCTCTGCTCCTCCACTGCATCTAGCTCACCCTCAGGAATGGCGGGAGATTTAGTGAGACCACTCTTACGGTGAGTTAGCAAAGCTGCTTCTGATTTTCATGTACCACTGCGGGGGGGAACAAACTGCTGGCAATTAAACTGGGTCACAGCACTCTGAAACCTTGAATTATAAGCTGTATCATGGTTTCAGAGCTGTTAAAGTGTACCTCTTAGAATTGATGAAATACGGTAGGTGCCCCATGGCCACCTCTGACACAGTCTGTCCCAGTGACAATGAAATGTATCAGTGGTGACACCATTGATCTCTCCAGATTCTTTTGGACATCTCATTGGCTATGAATCTTGGTGCTTCAGTTACAGTATGTTATGGTCCTCGTCTGTCAGCTTTTCCTTACTAAAAAGGTAGGCATATTTTTTTCCTTTTCCAGATCCCAGAATGGGCATCAGTATTTCTACAATGTGGCCTAACTCCGTACTGGAGTACAAGGCCAGCGCACATCTGCTCACACAATTATAAGTGTGGAGAGTTCAAAGCTGCCAAGTCACTGGATGCCAGGTCATTTAATTTTTGTTTCCCAACTTCATCCACATAATAGACTGAGTCAGAGCTCTTGGACACGCAGAAGCCAAGAAATCAGGATTTTACCCAAAATTTCAACTCTTATTTTGAGTCAAGGTAGTTGAAAATAAGCTTTGGGCTTCAGTCTGTCAGCCCTCCCCGCTTTGTTGTTTCCTGACAGCTTCTTCTTCCTGATCATCTCTCTCAGAGCTCTTCATTTCACTCTGGATATGAAGAAGCGGAAAGGAGGAGAAAAACCTCCAGGCATCACCAGAAAAGGAGCAGTGCTCATTGTCGTAGAATAAAAAGATAATGGCCAATTTGTCAAGAAGTGTTGACAAGAAAGATAAAGTTGGCAGTAATTAACTGGCTGACATGCTGGGAGTGATGCGCCTGCCAGTGGCTCCCTAAATCAGCCAGAGCCTTGGAAATGTGACAGCCATTCATCATTTTTACAGCACGCCTCTGACAGGCCCCTGGATTGGAAACCCGGCCAGCACAAATCGTGTGCTTTGACACTCCGGGTCTCTGCGACCTCTCGGTGCCCGACGCTGGCTGTGCTGGGGAAGCCGGGCCCCGCATCCAGCCAGGAGGGGCCTGGGGGTGATGGGTGAACTGGGACCGCCTGCCCTGCTTGTTGCTGAGCTCTGTGCTCATCCTCAGGGAGGCTGCTCTGATTCCCAGGGCCGACCCTGCAGACGTCTACAGGACAGATCACCTGTGAGCAGAGAGTGTGGGCTCCTGCCGCGCTCCTGGCGCCCCGGTGGCTTAACTAGTGCTGCTCTCACCCAGCCACTAGGCTGCGCCCACGAGACGGGTTCGTATGTGCGATCCAGCAGCAGGGTGACATTCTTATGCAGCTGTTAAAAAGAATTATGAAGACTCTGGATAAAGTAGGAAATCCCTGTGATATGTGAAAGAGCAGAATCCAAAACTGTATGATCACTCTAGCTAGCACTGTGTATAAAATATGTATTTATACAGAATATGCATGGGCAAAAGTAACATTCTCATATCGTGGTGAACTGCCCTCCCCCCAATTTTTCTTAATTAAAAAAAAAAAAACGATATACTTCCCCCTACCAGTCTCGAAAAGATAGTTTTTGTTTCTCCTTTCCCTAATCTACACAGTTGTTAGCATTCTATCTTTTTTATTCTTAAGGCCCCACTTTCTCACATACAGATCTGGCAAGTCTTCTAGATATCATGACAGACGTGTCATTTACACTGTGAGCAGACAAAGGAAAGGGTGAAGACAAAGTAAGAGCTTATTATCCTTAAGCCACTGTGGTCTGAGACGTCAGGAACCCATTTGATTGTCCAAGGCAGTCCACCCACCTCCCTTGCACCAAATTTTTTTTGTCTTGGTGCCTTAGGTCTGTGAGGGTGCCAAGGACACCAAATGTCCCAGCTTTGAAACTGTCTAATGAGGCCAGCCTCCTTTTCTTAATATGTAGAAAAGGAGTAAATTTACTCTTCCTAAGTTTCTGAAGCAAGAAAGGAAAGTTTGACCTGCCAGACCCTGGGGTGCTATCTTCATGCCCTGACTGTGGCTTTAAGGGGGGGACCCTAAGGCCTGCCAGTCCCCTTCGCTCTCCCTACCCACCTGCATTTGAATTGCCCCTCACCGCCTTTCTCCGCTGCACATTTTGGATGTTCTCAACGTTGCCTCCTGTCTTCACTGCTGTCCTGCTCGAAAAGAGACTGTCACACCCTTGAGCTCCCCAGAGTCCCAGGGGAACTGCCTGATGAAAAGACATCAGGGGACTTCCCTGGTGGCGCAGTGGTTAAGAGTCCGCCTGCCGATGCAGGGGACACGGGTTCGGGCCCTGGTCCAGGAAGATCCCACGTGCCGCGGAGCAACTAAGCCCGTGCGCCGCAACTGCTGAAGCCCGTGCTCCTGGAGCCCACGCTCCGCAGCAGGAGGAGCCCCTGCTCGCTGCAACTAGAGAAGAGCCCACGTGCAGCAATGAAGACCCAATGCAGCCCCCAAAAATAATAATAATAATAATAAATAAAATTTAAAAAAAAGAAAAAAAAAAGACATCAGAGCCCCACCAATCCTGGATCTTCCTGGCTCTGTACAGGAATCAAGATGTTTTGTTTTTAATCATCCGTTGGACACAGAGCTAAGTCTTGCTGCTGGAAGAAGTGACAGGGATGGACAGAAGCAGCGACCGCTCTATAAGAGAAATAAGAAAGACTGCTTGGGGGACTTCCCTGGTGGCACAGTGATTAAGAGTCCGCCTGCCAATGCAGGAGACACGGGTTCGAGCCCTGATCCGGGAAGATCCCGCATGCCGCGGAACAACTCAGCCCGTGCGCCACAACTGCTGAGCCCGCGTGCCACAACTACTGAAGCCCGCGCGCCTAGAGCCCACGCTCAGTAACAAGAGAAGCCACCGCAACGTGAAGCCCACGCACCGCAACAAAGAGTAGCCCCTGCTCACCGCAACTATAGAAAGCCCGCGCGCAGCAATGAAGACCCAACGCAGCCAAAAATAAATTAAGTAATTAATTTTTTTAAAGTGCATTAATTAAAAAAAAAAGATAAAGCATCAGAAAAAATTCATAAAAAAAAAAAAAAGAAAGACTGCTTGATACAGTGGTGAGGACCCAAAGCAGGGTCCACTTGGGCCTCGACTTGGCTGTTCAGGAGCTCCTCAGCCAGACCCGCCCAGGTCCGCTGTCAGCTGTGTTGCATGTGTCACCAGCCCAGCACTGAGGGAATTCAGAGAATTCTTACTTGACAGAGAACCAAATAAAATGTAGACTACAGTCTGCACTAGAAATAGGAGAGAGAAGGCCCAGAGCCATTTGGGAGGCAAGTGCGTGACGTTCTCATAAATTCCTGATGGGAGCACTAGGAAAGCCTGAGTAGTCCCCCAGATGTGACTGCAGATGCTCCTCGTGTGACCGGCTTTCCAATGGGCTCCAGCGCGTGTTGAGTGATCCTGCATCACTCTGCTCTTAGTAGCCGAAGGTCATCAAGGCACCAAGGCTAAGAGATGAGGTCGATAACCAAGTGAGCCGTACCAGGAGGAATTACTACCAGGCCAGATGACATGGGATTTGACATCTGTCCAGAAGCCCATGGAGCAATGACTTAGGAAACAGCACAGTTCCTCAGGTTTCTCTTCAGGTGGTAGGAGTGGCATTTGGATGCCGAGCCAGAGACCCTCCTATTGGTTTGCTAATGGGTCAGCGTTAGTTAGGATGTGGAGCAGTTAATGACCCGCCGTTTCTTCAGTCTCATCCTCAGTGAGACTGGTCACCACTTGCCTGTGAAAAGCACCGAGGAAAAGATTGAAGGGGCGAGTCATGGGGAAGTAAACAGTCCCCACTCCCAGCACTAGCTTCTCAGCCATCACTCTTGGACAAGGAACCCACCAAGGCAATGAGAAGCTCCTTCACGTCTGAGTCCCTTGCTCAGCTTACACACTTTCCCTACGCCTGGAAAGAGAGTTTTGGATATTGGAGAAGAGATGCCTGGTGTAATCTGTTTGGTGTAGGAGGCATTGAGGCCATATCTTATTCTTATTTGTTAATTCGACTCACCTCTAAAAAGTGTTTCCCTCAATTGCCAAGAATTTACCAGTTTCAAGCTCTTCAACTCAGCTTCCTTTAATAAAAATTAAATCTTGGAGTGAGGGAGGGGAGGTGGGGAATGAATGAGTGAATATGTCTGAATAGTTGCCTTTTCCCCTCTTGATATCCTAATTCATTGTGTTTTCCTGTCTGTCTCTCTTCATTGTATTTCTAACACCAGGTTTATTTGTGGGCTCTGCGTTTTATTCTGTGGGTAGGCAGCTTCTGTTTGCTCTGTCGACTCGCAACTATACAAGAGCTCAACTGGATGTTCTCACTGCGCAATGAAGTAGGATACAAATCTGCCCCGACACCCATGCCAAGACAGCACTGGGACGGGATCCACTAGCCTAGAAATTCTTGCGCCGCAGCCGTCTTTTCCTTCTGGCCTTGGTGAGCGTGGAGAGGAGACAGGCTATCTGGTTGACCTGTCATCCTGTGCACTGTTGTCGTGGGCACGTTGCTGCCTAAGCCTCCATCTCTCTACACGTGTTCGTTAGCGTCAGTGAGGTCTGGTTTGTGTTGTTAAGCTCTCCTCTGCTGTTGGGCTGAGCTTTGAACAGTCTGCCCTTTATAAGCCTCCAGCATTAATAGGGAAAGACTCCGGGGCACACAAGGGAGCGTTTATTGAACGGGCTGTAGAAAACTCCCAGCTGCCCCATAAAACGAGAGCTCCTCATTAGGGGGCCTTTGGAGCAAAGGTGGTTTCTGCACATGAGCCACACGTACAGTCTCTCCCTTCAGTCTCATAAAACCGCGTCTGAGTTTAAAAAGGGAGTATTTGAACAGACAGTCTTGTGTCACCCAAGCAAGCAGGAGACTGGGGCCTTAGTAGCTGGGAACTACTGAGTTTCCACAGAGGCTTATTCATCCCCGACTTTGCAGCCTGGGCTCTGTCTGTAAGCCTGGCAGCCTCGAACAAGCTGCCTCGGAAAAGCCCACTGTGGCCGCATGCTGACTGTCCTGCTGGGAGGTGTGGAGGCGTCGGCAGTGGCTTCTGAAAGGAAATAAAAAATAGGAAGCGGGAGCTTAGGGGTCAGAGCAGGGTGTTAGCCATGGTATGGGTGAGGAAGCTAAAGTGAAGGTGCGTTACAGCTCCTGTTTCCCGTACAGCAGATTATATACAGGGTTAGCTCATGGAAACGTCCCATGCCGTGCTTTCAGTCACTTATTTTACACGTATTTGCTCAGGCCCAGTGATGCCGAGAGTAGACAGCTGACACGCTTCTCTCCCACTGCAGAGCTGTACCCTTAGTTATTACTTCAGATCCTTTTAATGGTACAATTTCGAAGGGAAAGGATGACCGGCTGGGCCACGGTTTCTTTATACGTAAAATGGGAGTGTTAATAATGTCCACCTCGTAGGGTTAAGATGACACGTATCGGCAGTAATCAGCATGGTGCCTGGCACCTACAGTGAGCTCTCAGTAAATTTAGGTATCTTTTTGTTGTTATTATAATCCATTGCCTCCCGTGATGGAGTGCCAGAAGCCGTGGAGGAGGGAGAAAAAGTTAAGGTCCCAAACAAGATGGTAGACTCTCCTGAGCACCAGGAGAACCTGCAGAGCCTCGGCCCCTGCAGCTGCGTTCTCCAGCAGCCTTGTAGGCACACACGGGAGACCCCACGGAAGGAAAGGAGAGAGAAATGCATTTAGGGAGAAAGTTCTATAGGAAAGAAGAATGCAAACAGGGAGGAGGAAAGAATAAACAGGATGAGAACAGCTGGTTAACTTGAAATCTCTCCTCTCTGAACAGTCGAAAGTAGGTGCGTACAATCTCCTTTACTTTCAGGTCCTCAAACCAGAACTTAATTTATCAAAGGGACCCTTTCTGTCTGCTCCCACTCATTTTTCATGGGTTTGTTTTAGTCCATTTAGTCAAAGTTGTCATTTTTCAGTGACTGTCCTTACTGCTGGACAAGAGCTTGTCATGCATCTCAAGGTGCACCCCAGGTTTTCCTGGCCATTGATCGAGGCCTGGTCAGTGTGGGTCCGCAGTGAGCCCAGCCCCTCTTTCCTTCCCACGGGGCTCTGTCTGCATCCTCACCTGCTTGCACACATATTCAAGCGGGAAGTTCTATGCAGGTGACTTATGTGGACTTTCTCTTAAAGGAGTTGGGGCCATGTGATGAGTTTTCTTTTTAAGTTTGCAAAGCTGTGTTGGTCTGTCCTTAGAGGAGGTATATCAAAGCCATAGCAACATTAAGGTAAAATTTGTATTTCTCCTCTGAGGTCTCTAGTCACAACTTCCTGATTTTGATCAGTTTCTTGTAAAATTCTCCTTTTTATGTATAACAAATGGGAGAGTGGAGGGGGGGAGTGATTTTGCTTGCTTTTGTTTTTGTGTTGCTTTATTCCCCAGAGTGAGGCAAGTTTTGGTAATGTTTATAATTCATTCTTGAAAATTAGAGTATGTTCCAGAACATAAGATTGGAAGACAGCTATTAGAACTCCTGGACTTTTATGTCTGATTCTTAGAGCTAACTTCTTTTGGTTCAGGCAAGGAGCACTTTCCTTATCTTCCTCATCAGAACACTTTACATTCCTACCAGGGCCATCCCAATAGTCCACATTAGGACTAAAAATAATACATAGACTATATCATTATATATAGTTACATATGATATATTACATATTTGAGTATAATATAATATATAGAATATATACTGGCTTTCTTTTTTCCAGCCTTCTTATGCTTCCAAAATCTTCATTTGGGCTCAAGGAACTAGATTATCACAAATCTGTACCCAGTAATATTAATTATTAATACGGTTTACCCAGCCCCACGTGAGTGAGCAACAAAGCTGAGAACCTGACTTAGAGGCCAAGAGGAATGGGCAACTGCTTCACAATGAGCATGCAGTGGAATTAGTCCCTTTGGACTTGGCTTTTCATTCTCAGCTTAGAAAAACTCTCATAGGGCTTCCTAAAGGAAACCATGATGTTACAGCTTCACTTTGAAATTAAAAATATTTCTGAATCCTGCGGAGAACATTTGGGCTCATTGCTTTGCTTGGGACCCACACAGAAGCACCAAACAGTCCGCCCAGTAGATCCCACACAGGGTTGCCCATCTACTCCTGTAAATAAAGGAGAGGGATGTCTGTGCAGTTACTTTCGCCTCTGGTTGCAGAGCCTGGAGCCTTGAGCTTGGACACCCAGTCTAGACTGCCAAGTTGGTCTGTCACATTTTGCTCCCTGCCTATGAACAGATGTCGTCGTCGTTGTCCTGTGGTTTTCTCAAGCCTGCTCCCTCCCTCTCTTCCTTCCTTCCTTCCATAACTCAAGCTTATGTTTAGTGTTGGGTTAGTTGCTGCTTACCCTCTTACATAGGTCCCTATTGGAACAAGGGTCTGAGCCTTGCAGCTCCCCTACTTTCAGGACCTCTTCACAGCCTCTCTGATGAACCAACTTCAGGCAGCAAGCCTTCCAGCTTTCCTGCCCAGTTGCCCCAATACACTTAACAGTTCTCCAGCCCCAACTGGCCATATGCTGCCCACAGATGACATCAGCAAAGTTGTGTGTTGTTATGAAAAGCATCTCTCCGCCAGAGAGACCAGGCAAGTGACTTGGGATGCGGTCCCTTCACAGCCTGCTGCAGAGGGAGGGCATGGTCTTTGAAAAGGGACTAGGGAAGTGTCTGAATTTCAAAGAGATGGGCCCCGTCAGGGGAGCAGTCAAGACTGTGGCTGGGTTCTCTGTCATTGACGTGGATGACCCAGCCTCAGTGCCACTTCTTTGTCACCCACAGAGCCTGATGATTTTTATTCATTTTGGTTATTCTTATCACCAAGGGCAACTGATGGGAAGAAGTAAGAGTTAAAAGTTCAGAGGTACCTCATCTGGTTGTGTTCTACAACAGGAACGGTTCTGGAGCCAGGGTTTCTAGTTAAAAAACAGACATGTGCTGCCTGACGTATGATATCTGAGAGGAAACCAGTCCGCTGCTTGGAGGAAGGGCCCCAGAGCAGGCAAGGCCTCCTGTCCACCAAATGTGGCCCCTTCAAAATTAGGAGTATGAGATCAAGATGAAGTCATTCAGGCCAAGCTTTCTGGGTGGTAATAGATAATTGATGCTCTTTCTACATCTGTAAGGCATTGTCCCCAGCATGCTGGTGAGCCATCTGCCCACAAATGACCCTGCACCTCCCACCCTCTGACATGCTGAGTGTAACCACCTCTTCCTTTTGTTTTCCCAGCATTAATAATAAGCTACAGCAGCCAGAGGCAGCTGCCGGGGTATTAGAATATGCCATGAAACACTTCGGAGAGCTGGTAAGTTGCCTCATTCCTTTTAGAAGAGCAAGAGGTAGCCACCTGGCTAGGGAGGCACTAAGCCACGACCTTGAGAAAGTTACTTTCCTTTTCTGTTTTTTTTGCCAATTGTTAAAAATCTGATGCTGACTTACCTATATCTTGAGGTTGAAGGAGGCAGTGGCTGTATGGAGTGTATTCAAGCTGAACAGAGATCGTGAGGGCAGAATCTAAAAAACAGTAATAACTTGTATTTATCAAACTCTCAGCATGCGCCTAGCCCTTTGCTATGTGCTTTATGTACTTCATCTAATTCAGTCCTCACAGCAACCCTTTGAATGTGTACTATTGTTATCCCGTTTTACAGATGAGGAGACTCTGGTCCCAGCAGGATAACAACCTTACCTGAGCTGACAGAGTGAATAAGTGGCAGAGCCAGGACTTGAACCCCGGGCAGTCTGGTGTCAGAGCCCAGGTGTTTAACCCTGACCAGAGTTGTCTTTGTGTCATCTGTGACAGCCAGCATTGCCACTGGCCCATAGTTAAGGCTCAGTACCTACTTCAGAGGAAACCATGGGTAATTCTCCAGAAAAAATATGCCATAATTTATACCTGATATCGAGGGATTGTTCCATTTCATTATTGCTTATATAGCTTCTTGCCTCCTGCCATCTTTGCCCAACCGATATTAAAATGATTCCGTTACTCTCTGTAGCCCTGGGGGAGTGCTTTGGTAACTCCCAACCATATATAAGGCATCGACTTAATCGACTTAACATTGACTTCCTGGAAGGTCAGGAAGTTCTGGGTCCATATATTTGATGAGGAGCCTTTTATTAGTCAAGTAGGTCACTTACTCCGGTCTGCCTTAATCAAGAGCCCAGTGTGTTAGAGTGAAGAAACGTGACTACTTCACGGGCTTTTGCCTTCTACAAGGGCTGGTCAGTTGGACTGAAACCTTTCAGGGAATATTTTGCCATCTTGAGCACGTATCTGTGACTAGACTAAGAAAGCATCTCCAGATGACAAAGCAGAAGGGACTGTGTCTCATTTGTCTTTGCCACAATCCTTGTTCGCAGAGGGAAGAAGGTCAGCAAAGAGGGCGCTTCATGTACTCCACCCAGAGATGTCCTCTCCTGTGATATCCTTAGCGCTTAGACCGCAGTAATTGAAACAAGGATTCCACAAACATCTGGTATTCAGGCGATTTTATACCCCGGTGGCTCAGAGTGCCAACCTTAAATGAAGAGTTCCCCCGTCTCCAGGTTCTAAAGGTGGCCATTGCTCCAGGATGACTGCTAAACCTATGGTAGATTTTCTGTTATATTTAGGTGGCTGAGTCACATTAAGCTCGACAGTGGTTGCTTTTTCTTGGCAGGGCCTACGCTTTCTCAGCGCAGTTTAGGTAGCAGCAATCTCTTTAGAATTTTGTGTGATTCATTGCTTAAACCTTACAGTTTCTGCGATCTGTTGCAATTCAAAATATCCTGCCCCCTACGTGACCCGCTCCATACGCCACTCCCCCTACTTTCTGCTTGTTCATGCTGAGTGTGTGCCATACATTAGTCGTGAGCCTTTGTTTCTTTTCCACCCAGTACAGAAATTCAAAATGGGAAATTTACCAGTGTTACTTTTTAATTTCAGAGTTTTTAATTGTACGGCCTCTGCAGTCACTGTTTTCTCTGTAAGTTTTTGCTTTCATATTTAGGCGTAGTAGAGCGGCATGATTCTAGACGAGCTTGGGAAATGGAGCTTAGGTGGTTTTACCCTCCACAGAGTCCATTTTGGCAAACCTCATTGTACACGGACATTGGGGAAAGGGCTGTTGTGGCCGCAGAATTAGGCCAGGGGAAGCAGAGGGGGCTGGCTCTGCTGAAGACACACGAGGGGAAGCAGGCACAAGTTAGCTACCTAAAATAGAAATGACCTCCTCACAGAGGTTCAAGAAGAAAAGATTCTGTCAGAGAGCTTAGCACAGTAGCTGTTAGTGTACGTGCTGCTCAAATAAGAGTTTCATTTAGAAAGGAGAGGAAGGTAATGGGGGAAGCAAATGTGGGCCCTGCATTGTATCATACAAATTCCACTGCAGGATCGTACTGTTGTTAAATAAATCCCTGGAGAGCCACTCCCCTGGCCCAGTAGAGAAATGGTCGTTTACCAAGCTGGTGACGAAGGAGCCCAGAAGACAGACTGAGGTGGAGGCAGATGGAGGGCAGACAGAGACATAAAACAGTCCCCGGGCCATTCAGAGAGCCGTAGTCTGCAGCTTCTAGCCTGCAGCAGCGCTCATTCACGTGGCCGACACTGAACCGCAGCGTGGCGCGCCATCTGCCGGGTAATGGAACCCGTCCTTTGGCCCCTGCCGCTGGTAAAGCTGCCAAGTGCTAAGCAGGAGGGAACGTTGGATGGGAGACTCTAGAAGAAGGGAGGAAGGTTTTTCCAAAGAATTTTAAGTGGCAGTATTATATTGTATTTTAAATTATTATTTCCTGAAAGTTTTAGAATGCATTAAGAAACGCAGAGAATCGAGAGCTTTTAAAAAGCGAGTGGTTTTCCTCCAGCAAATATGCAGATGTGGCCTGGTCTTTCTGGCCTCATCAGGAAAGCAGCTGCCATCCCTGCCATGTGGCCCACTGTCAGCATTCCAGCAGATCGAGGCCTTGGCATCCTTATAGGAGCCCTGGTCGGGGCTTCCTGCCGTCCTAAATGATTTCCCCTGTCCTCATATCCCCACATGCTGGAGTTCTGCTGACTCCTGTGTCTGGGCTGGAAGTGATGGGGGGAAAGCATGGCCTGACATCTGCTCTCAGATTATCCCAGGGTTGTTCCATCACTGTGCCAAGGAACCAGCATTCCCACCGTCACCAAACATACCTCCGGATATTCTGAAGTTCTTTTCAGGCAAAGCCAAGGCACACTGTGATGGGTGAAGTGTCACGCATACAGCACGGCACACTCGGGAAAGAGAGTCTGTGGATTAAAAGAAATGCACCCCTGTGTTCTCTGTGCCTCTCAACAGTCCTCTTTCTTTGCCACTTGGCAGGAGATCCAGGCTACGTGGTATGAGAAACTGCATGAGTGGGAGGATGCTCTTGTGGCCTATGATAAGAAAATGGACACCAACAAGGATGACCCGGAGCTGATGCTGGGCCGCATGCGCTGCCTCGAGGCCCTGGGGGAATGGTAAGCTGTAGCGGGATGTTGGCCGAGTTGCATTTGAAATGCTTCTCCCAACCAGAGTTCTCATCTAAGACTCTCATTTTTGTTTCACTTGGTTATTTTCCCAGTAATCATCTATCACTTTGGAGTGTTTCTCTCTCTGTTCTGTCTCAGTGCTAAATAGAAAGACTCTTTTTTTCTTTCTTTCTTTCTTTTTTTTTTAACTTAAGCTTTGTAATGCTCTGGGACAGGACAGGTGTGGGTGTGCTCCTGAGATCTACACCTATATTCTGTCTGCCTCTTGACCTTGACTGACTGATGAAGACTTCATATTCTTACTCTGCAACCTTGGTTTTTTTTTCTTTTCTTTATTACCTCTTGCTAATGATTTTAGGAAAGAAGAACAGATGACTGCTTTCTTCAGGTGCTTCACCTTTATTGAATGCTTACTACGGGCTCAGCACTATGCCAGGCTCCAGAGATTAAAAAAAAAAAAGAAAAAAAAAACCACAAAAAAAAAACAAGGCCTCCTCCTTTGTGAGGCTGATGAGACAAGCACGTTGCAGGCAGTTAACTAGAGCCTGAGAGCCCAGGGACAATGAATGGTCTGAGCACACAGCTCTGAAAGACCGAAGTGGGGAACAGGGTGATCTTGCAGTTCTCCCTGGAGGAAGGCCTACGGTTGGGAGACAGGCGAAGGAGAATGGGGAGAGGGAAAGGGTATGCCGGGTAGAAGTGACAGTAATGCTTGATTTAGAACACTTGCCTGCATCTTGGCCTGGGGAGTTGTTAGGGGATGTTAAAGGAAAAATGGTTCCTGTTCCGTTTTCCAGCATCAAGTGCAGGTTTTTAAAATAGCTAAAACAAAATGCCATCCTGCACTCATGAACTACTTTAACTACAGTTTTTGTTTTGTTTTGTTTTGTTTTTAATCAGTCATCAGTTTTATACACATCACTTTATACATGTCAATCCCAATCGCCCAATTCAGCACACCACCATCCCCACCCCACCGCAGTTTTCCCCCCTTGGTGTCCATACGTTTGTTCTCTACATCTGTGTCTCAACTTCTGCCCTGCAACCTGGTTCATCTGTACCATTTTTCTAGGTTCCACATACATGCGTTAATATACGATATTTGTTTTTCTCTTTCTGACTTACTTCACTCTGTATGACAGTCCCTAGATCCATCCACGTCTCAGCAAATGACTCAATTTCGTTCCTTTTCATGGCCAAGTAATATTCCATTGTATATATGTACCACAACTTCTTTATCCATTCATCTGTTGATGGGCATTTGGGTTGCTTCCATGACCTGGCTATTGTAAATAGTGCTGCAATGAACATTCGGGTGCATGTGTCTTTTTGAATTACGGTTTTCTCTGGGTATATGCCCAGTAGTGGGATTGCTGGGTCATATGGTAATTCTATTTTTAGTTTTTTAAGGAACCTCCATATTGTTCTCCATAGTGGCTGTATCGATTTACATTCCCACCAACAGTGCACGAGGGTTCCCTTTTCTCCACACCCTCTCCAGCATTTGTTGTTTGTAGATTTTCTGATGATGCCCATTCTAACTGGTGTGAGGTGATACCTCGTTGTAGTTTTGATTTGCATTTCTCTGATAACTAGTGATGTTGAGCATCTTTTCATGTGCTTCGTGGCCGTCTGTATGTCTTCTTTGGAGAAATGTCTATTTAGGTCTTCTGCCCATTTTTGGATTGGGGTGTTTGTTTCTTTAATATTGAGTTGAATGAGCTGTTTATATATTTTGGAGATTAATCCTTTGTCCGTTGATTCGTTTGCAAATATTTTCTCCCATTCTGAGGGTTGTCTTTTCGTCTTGTTTGTGGTTTCCTTTGCTGTGCAAAAGCTTTAAAGTTTCATTAGGTCCCATTTGTTTATTTTTGTTTTTATTTCCATTACTCTAGGAGGTGGATCAAAAAAGATCTTGCTGGGATTTATGTCAAAGAGTGTTCTTCCTATGTTTTCCTCTAAGACTTTTATAGTGTCCGGTCTTACATTTAGGTCTCTAATCCATTTTGAGTTTATTTTTGTGTATGGTGTTAGGGAGTATTCTAATTTCATTCTTTTACATGTAGCTGTCCAGTTTTCCCAGCACCACTTATTGAAGAGACTGTCTTTTCTCCATTGTATATCTTTGCCTCCTTTGTCATAGATTAGTTGACCATAGGTGCGTGGGTTTATCTCTGGGCTTTCTACCTTGTTCCACTGATCTATGTTTCTGTTTCTGTGCCAGTACCATATTGTCTTGATTACTGTAGCTTTGTAGTATAGTCTGAAGTCAGGGAGTCTGATTCCTCCAGCTCCGTTTTTTTCCCTCAAGACTGCTTTGGCTGTTCGGGGTCTTTTGTGTCTCCATACAAATTTTAAGATGATTTGTTCTAGTTCCGTAAAAAATGCCATTGGTAATTTGATAGGGATTGCATTGACTCTGTAGATTGCTTTGGGTAGTATAGTCATTTTCACAATGTTGATTCTTCCAATCCAAGAACATGGTATATCTCTCCATCTGTTGGTATCATCTTTAATTTCTTTCATCAGTGTCTTATAGTTTTCTGCATACAGGTCTTTTCTCTCCCTAGGTAGGTTTATTCCTAGGTATTTTATTCTTTTTGTTGCAATGGTAAATGGGAGTGTTTCCATAATTTCTCTTTCAGATTTTTCATCATTAGTGTATAGGAATGCAAGAGATTTCTGTGCATTAATTTTGTATCCTGCAACTTTACCAAGTTCATTCATTAGCTCTAGTAGTTTTCTGGTGGCATCTTTAGGATTCTCTATGTATAGTATCATGTCATCTGCAAACAGTGACAGTTTTACTTCTTCTTTTCCACTTTGTATTCCTTTTATTTCTTTTTCTTCTCTGACTGCCGTGGCTAGGACTTCCAAAACTATGTTGAATAATAGTGGTGAGAGTGGACAACCTTGTCTTGCTCCTGATCTTAGTGGAAATGGTCTCAGTTTTTCACCATTGAAAACGATGTTGGCTGTGGGTTTGTCATATATGGCCTTTATTATGTTGAGGTAAGTTCTCTCTATGCCTACTTTCTGGAGGGTTTTTATCATAAATGGGTGTTGAATTTTGTCTAAAGCTTTTTCTGCATCTATTGAGATGATCATATGGTTTTCCTTCTTCAGTTTGTTAATATGGTTTATCACATTGATTGATTTGCATATAATGAAGAATCTTTGAATTCTTGGGATAAACCCCAATTGATCATGGTGTATGATCCTTTTAATGTGCTATTGGATTCTGTTTGCTAGTATTTTGTTGAGAATTTTTGCATCTATGTTCATCAGTGATATTGGCCTGTAGTTTTCTTTCTTTGTGACATCTTTGTCTGGTTTTGGTATCAGGGTGATGGTGGCCTCATAGAATGAGTTTGGGAGTGTTTCTCCCTCTGCTATATTTTGGAAGAGTTTGAGAAGGATAGGTGTTAGCTCTTCTTTAAATGTTTGATACAATTTGCCTGTGAAGCCGTCTGGTCCTGGGCTTTTGTTTGTTGGAGGATTTTTAATCACAGTTTCAATTTCATTACTTGTGATTGGTCTGTTCATATTTTCTGTTTCTTCCTGGTTCAGTCTTGGAAGGTTATACCTTTCTAAGAATTTGTCCATTTCTTCCAGGTTTTGTCCATTTTATTGGCATAGAGTTGCTTGTAGTAGTCTCTTAGGATGCTTTGTATTTCTGCGGTGTCTGTTGTAACTTCTCCTTTTTCATTTCTGATTTTATTGATTTGAGTCCTCTCCCTCTTTTTCTTGATGAGTCTGGCTAATGGCTTATCAATTTTGTTTATCTTCTCAAAGAACCAGCTTTTAGTTTTATTGATCTTTGCTATTGTTTTCTTTGTTTCTATTTCATTTATTTTCACTCTGATCTTTATGATTTCTTTCCTTCTGCTAACTTTGGGTTTTGTTTGTTCTTCCTTCTCTAGTTTCTTTAGATGTAAGGTTAGATTGTTTACTTGAGATTTTTCTTGTTTCTTTAGGTAGGCTTGTATAGCTATAAACTTCCCTCTTAGAACTGCTTTTGCTGCCTCCCATAGGTTTTGGGTTGTCGTGTTTTCATTGTCATTTGTCTCTAGGTAGTTTTTGATTTCTTCAGCGATCTCTTGGTTATTTAGTAACGTATTGTTTAGCCTCCATGTGTTTGTGTTTTTCACATTTTTTTTCCCTGTAATTCATTTCTAATCTCATAACGTTGTGGTCAGAAAAGATGCTTGATATGATTTCAATTTTCTTAAATTTACTGAGGCTTGATTTGTGACCCAAGATGTGATCTATCCTGGAGAATGTTCCGTGGGCACTTGAGAAGAAAGTGTAATCTGCTGTTTTTGGATGGAATGTCCTATAAATATCAATTAAATCTATCTGGTCTGTTGTGTCATTTAAAGCTTCTGTTTCCTTATTTATTTTCATTTTGGATGATCTGTCCATTGGTGTAAGTGAGGTGTTAAAGTCCCCCACTATGATTGTGTTACTGTCAATTTCCTCTTTTATAGCTGTTAGCAGTTGCTTTATGTATTGAGGTGCTCCCATGTTGGGTGCATATATATTTATAATTGTTATATCTTCTTCTTGGATTGATCCCTTGATCATTATGTAGTGTCCTTCCTTGTCTCTTGTAACATTCTTTATTTTAAAGTCTATTTTATCTGATATGAGTATAGCTACTCCAGCTTTCTCTTGATTTCCATTTGCATGGAATATCTTTTTCCATCCCCTCACTTTCAGTCTGTACGTGTCCCTAGGTCTAAAGTGGGTCTCTTGTAGACAGCATATATATGGGTCTTGTTTTTGTATCCATTCAGCAAGCCTGTGTCTTTTGGTTGGAGCATTTAATCCATTCACGTTTAAGGTAGTTATCGATATGTATGTTCCTGTGACCATTTTCTTAATTGTTTTGGGTTTGTTTTTGTAGGTCCTTTTCTTCTCTTGTGTTTCCCACTTAGAGAAGTTCCTGTAGCATTTGTTGTAGAGCTGGTTTGGTGGTGCTGAATTCTCTTAGCTTTTTCTTGTCTGTAAAGCTTTTGATTTCTCTATCAAATCTAAATGAGATCCTTGCCAGGTAGAGTAATCTTGGTTGTAGGTTCTTCCCTTTCATCACTTTAAGTATATCATGCCACTCTCTTCTGGCGTGTAGAGTTTCTGCTGAGAAATCAGCTGTTAACCTTATGGGAGTTCCCTTGTATGTTATTTGTCGTTTTTCCCTTGCTGCTTTCAATCATTTTTCTTTGTCTTTAATTTTTGCCACTTTGATTACTATGTGTCTCGGCATGTTTCTCCTTGGGTTTATCCTGTATGGGACTCTCTGCGCTTCCTGGACTTGGGTGGCTATTTCCTTTCCCATGTTAGGGAAGTTTTCGACTATAATCTCTTCAGATATTTTCTCTGGTCCTTTCTCTCTCTCTTCTCCTCCTGTGACCCCTATAATGCGAATGTTGTTGCGTTTAATGTTGTCCCAGAGGTCTCTTAGGCTGTCTTCATTTCTTTTCATTCTTTTTTCTTTAGTCTGTTCCGCAGCAGTGAATTCCACCATTCTGTCTTCCAGGTCACTTATCCGTTCTTCTGCCTCAGTGATTCTGCTATTGATTCCTTCTAGTGTAGTTTTCATTTCAGTTATTGTATTGGTCATCTCTGTTTGTTTGTTCTTTAATTCTTCTAGGTCTTTGTTAATCATTTCTTGCCTCTTCTCGATCTTTGCCTCCATTCTTATTCCGAGGTCCTGGATCATCTTCACTATCATTATTCTGAATTCTTTTTCTGGAAGGTTGCCTATCTCCACTTCATTTAGTTGTTTTTCTGGGGTTTTTTCTTGTTCCTTCATCTGGTACATAGCCCTCTGCCTTTTCATCTTGTCTATCTTTCTGTAACTGTGGTTTTTGGTCCACAGGCTGCAGGATTGTAGTTTTTCTTGCTTCTGCTGTCTGCCCTCTGGTGGTTGAGGCTATCTAAGAGGCTTGATGGGAGGCTCTGGTGGTGGGTAGAGCTGACTGTTGCTGTGGCGGTCAGAGCTCCGTAAAACTTTAATCCACTTGACTGTTGATGGGTGGGGCTGGGTTCCCTCCCTGTTGGTTGTTTTGCCTGAGGCAACCCAACACTGGAGCCTACCTGGGCTCTTTGGTGGGGCTAATGGCAGACTCTGAGAGGGCTCACGCCAAGGAGTACTTCCCAGAACCTCCGCTGCCAGTGTCCTTGTCCCCACGGTGAAACAGAGCCAGCCCCCGCCTCTGCAGGAGACCCTCCGACACTAGCAGGTAGGTCTGGTTCAGTCTCCCCCAGGGTCACTGCTCCTTCCCCCGGGTCCCGATGCGCGCACTATTCCGTGTGCGCCCTCCAAGAGTGGGGTCTCTGTTTCCCCCAGTCCTGTCGAAGTCCTGCAATCAATTCCCACTAGGCTTCAAAGTCTGATTCTCTATGAATTCCTCCTCCCGTTGCCGGACCCCCAGGTTGGGAAGCCTGACGTGGGGCTCAGAACCTTCACTCCAGTGGGTGGACTTCTGTGGTATAAGTGTTCGCCAGTCTGTGAGTCACCCACCCAGCAGTTATGGGATTTGATTTTACTCTGATTGCGCCCCTCCTACCGTCTCACTGTGGCTTCTCCTCTGTCCTTGGACGTGGGGTATCCTCCTTGGTGAAGTCCAGTGTCTTCCTGTCGATGATTGTCCAGCAGCCAGTTGTGGTTCTGGTGTTCTCACAAGAGGGAGTGAGAGCACGTCCTTCTACTCCGCCATCTTGGTTAATCTCCAACTACAGTTTTAAATAACAAACAGAATGCCGTACTGCCTCCCCACGAGCAAATTATCTCAACTTCCTCTTGCATATGGGACTGAGTGCCCCATTCATTCATTCAGCCAGTCGTACTGAGCGCTTACTCATTGCTAGTGTCTGTGCTAGGCCCTGAGGACACAGCATGAACAAGAGGGACACAGCCCCTGCCTTCCCAGAGCTTACAGGGCAGACGACCAGGCTGCTGTAGCACAGAGTGAATACAGTTATAAAGGAGAAGAGAAGCCCAGGGGCTGTGGGATATCAGAAGGGGCCCTAATCCTAGCTTGGAAGGTTCTGGAAGGCTTCCAGGAAGAAGTGATACCTAACTCGGACCCAGACAGTGAGGAGGAGCGAGCACATTATTATGTTTAGGGTTCTGAAAGTTCACTAAGGCTGTGGGGTCGAGTGTGATGCGGAAAAGAGGTAAGAGGTGAGGCAGGAGAGCTAGGCAGGGGCCAGATCAAGTGGGGCTTATGGTCCACGTTAAGAGTTTGAACTTTAACCGAAGGGCTATTGGTCGGCCATTCTCCAAACCCCACAGAATTTTTTTTCTTTGCATTCTTTCATTCAGTGCCCTGAATTGCTCACCTCCTCTTCTCCTTTTTCTACGTTTTGAAATTCTCCCCATCTTTCAAGGTCCACCTGAACTGTTTCTCCCTCCTTGAAACCTTTCCTGCCCTCCCCGCCTTTCATAATTAGAGACAACCACTGTCCTTAGGTGGGTTAAGTAGGGTTGGCTTGGATGCGTTAGAAGAGACTTTATATGCAATTTTGTTTAATCTCCTTGTGTGACAGTTGGGAAACTGAGGCTCATAGAAGTCGACATAGCCTGCCCGAGGTCTCCCGAGGGCCGAGTCATCCAGGTCTCCTGACGTTGCACTACCCAGTGCCATCTACCTCTGAGCCCTTGAATTTGTTCCAGTTTTATAATTACCTGTAAAGTATAAGTGGCTAGTGATGCTGACCAAGGGGTTTAAGAATGCAGTAGGCTGAAAGAGATTTTAAAAAGAGATGAAAGAAGTAGAATTCTTTTCCTGATCATATGCAGGTTTTTTATATGGTTTATTCAGTCAGTTCTATTTAGAGTGCAACTTTTAGATTGCTTTTGCTTTGAGTATGTATCCTGAACATGCCCAAGGCAGGTGTTCACTGGAGGGGGCCCTCAGGAATGATCCAGGGTTACCAGTGAGCTAAGACCGCCTCCCCGTGCTCATCAGCCTCCGGGAGCTGAGCACAAGAGACAGCCCCCCCTCCCCCAGCTCCGCAGCCACACC
Organism: Eschrichtius robustus; assembly: GCF_028021215.1. Lineage (NCBI taxonomy): Eukaryota > Metazoa > Chordata > Mammalia > Artiodactyla > Eschrichtiidae > Eschrichtius > Eschrichtius robustus. Next base: position 8,775,899 of record NC_090826.1, on the reverse strand, counting down.
TGCAGCCACTGGAACCTAAGTAAACCTCCTGCCCACACTGTTCCTTTCCTGGCCTCTGAGTCCTTGAGGACAGACCCCTCAGGAATGACATCATAGACAGCCAAGTACTTAGGCATTGCAAATTGAAGACCGCTCCTTACACTTTTTGCTGCTGCACTAGGTGGGAAAGTCAGAGTCTTGGAGGGCCTTTTACCCAGTCCTCCCTGGTGTCAGTGAGAGGTGCCAAAGAGCCTCCTAGTGGTTGCCCCACAGACAGTCGCATACTTTTTATTTATTTGATTTTGTTCGCCCCCGTGCCTTTGAGAGTTAGGACTCAGTATATTCTGCATCCTTATTTGTAACAAATGTTTGTGGGAGAGGAACCCCGCCTCTGTGTACACCGACCAGGTTCTGACAACTGTTGACACAGCCTCAGCGTGAAGTCGGTGCCTGTGTCCCCTGGCGGGGCTGCCTTTCAGGGCGCTGCTCCTGCACTGCCCCCTGCTCTGTCTCTGGAGTTAACAGTTTGTGGCGTTTCACACTGAACTCGCTCCCTGCCTCGAGACGAAGAGGAAAGCTAAATCCCAGACCTGTGACACAGAAATGGGGGGTCCTGACGAAACAGCAGAGGGAGGCTGAATTGCCTGTGGCTACCAGCTATACAGATTTGAATTCTAGGGTTGGAAGGAGCATTCAGAGATCATGTCGCTCTTCTTTACCTCCAGACAGGACCCCAGCAAAAATGTGCTGCCCAGAGGGGCTGTTCTGTGCTCTGAGCCAGTGGTTCTCAAACTGTGGCCCCTGGAGCACAGCGTCAGTATCACCCAGTTCAGACCTCCCGAATCAGAAACTCAAGGGATGGCACCCAACAATCTATGTAAGGAGCCCTCCATGGGATTATGATGCACATAGCAATCTGAGAACTGCTGCTCTAAGATAACCTCCAGCAGGACCCAGAGTGAAGGTTTCTCAGTTTAGACGGCAGGAAAACAACACTGAGGTTCATCCAGCTGCTGTCTCTGAGCTTCAGTAAGTGCACAGGGCAGGATGGCTGCCCACTTCCTCTTCCTCTTTTTTATCTTGGCTGTGTACTGAGCTAGAATGCTTGTGTCCCTGGCTCTCTTGACCTTGTGCCGAAGAGACAGTGAAAGGTAATGACTGCCAGGCCATGATGCTGGACATAATGGCCCCGAGCAGTTCTCCTAGATGTGGTCACCAGTCAGCTTCTCGGTGAGCTCAGCCCAGATCCCTTCAGCATCTTTATCTCCTCCCCCCTCCCTGTCCCCCATGTCACCTTATAGTGCAGTGTAGCTCGTGTCCCACGAGGCTTCTGAGCTGGGCCACTTGGAACTTGTACCTTTTCTCTTGACTCCACTCCCAATACCAAGTTAAAACATCCTGCAGCATCTCTTTCAGAAAGCAGGAAAGATTAAGGAGTCTCCTAGCTGAGTCTTGAAGCTCACATGAAAGCAGGAGCTCGTATTTGCCCAGTAGCAGAGTTTTATTTCCTTTCCTTCAGAAGTGCAACATGGGAGGGCAGCAGTTTTAACAGCCAACAGGACATCTCTTCTTGAGGGCTTCTGCTCTCCCTGTGTATCAGAGTCTGCTGAGCACTATACGTATCTCAGTGTCTCCTAGTCATACCCACACTCACGGTAGTTGTGCGCAATTCTGAGAGTAAGCAACATCTGGATTTCTGGTAGATGTGACCGTTGTAGCGCCTTCTTCCTTCTGTGCAGATTGATTTCATTTGCGTTTCATTTCAGACTGCAACCATTGGTATAATACTTTTAAAAGCCAATTCTCCCTATAGCTTGGAGCCCAAAAGAATGTCCAGATGTGCCTCTTCCGATTGCTTTCTCTGTAGGCCTGCCAAAGGGAAAGAGCCCAGAGTTCATTGGCATAGGAGAAAAGTTATTTAATATTTATGAAGGGGGCCAGATGTTCACATTTCACGTCACACCTAGTTAGACACGGTCCCTATCTTAAGATAAACTCGCTCTCAGACAAATTATGAGCCACCAGGCCATAGAAACAACAAATGGCCAGTCACTTCTCAATTATATCACACAGTCAAAAGTACTTTTTCTTTAAAGGCTCCCGGTTCAAGGCAGGCCCCTATCATCCAGTTCCTCCGCAGCCTCCAGCTAACCTAAGGGGCTAGAGAGAAAGATGGAGGTGATATCTGTTAACCCAACTGTATAATTCTTTTCCTTCAGGGGGCAGCTCCACCAGCAGTGCTGTGAAAAGTGGACCCTGGTTAATGATGAGACCCAAGCCAAGATGGCCCGGATGGCTGCTGCAGCCGCATGGGGTTTAGGTAAGGCTCCCCTCCCAGGCACCCAGTCAAGGTGAGGACAGTGAGGCTGGGGGCTCGCATCGGAAAAGTATGGCACTGTGGCTGCAGGCAGAGACGTCAGGTCTATAGAAGCATCAAACTGTTCATGTCCACTTCTCCCTCCTTCATCTGTCCTTTCTGCCTCATGACTTTGACTGACTTTGTTAGATGTGTCTAATAATGGCTGTTCACAGGGAGGCCAAGGAAAACAGTGAGCAAGCATCAAAACTGAGATATTTAGTGAAGTTTGTTTGTATTCTGGCTCCATCATCATTAGCCTTTTTCCATATTTCTGCTTTGCATGGGGTCGCCACCTCATGATCCAGTATGGTTGCTGGAGCTCCACCAACATGTCTTTATCCTACAGGAATAATGAGAGAAGTCAGCTGTCTATCTCCTTTTATTTCTTAACTTTCATTATAGAATTTTCCCAACAAATATAAAAGTGACTAGTATAATGAACCCCTATATGCTGTTCACCTTCTCCAACAGTTATAAACATTCTGGCAATTTGGTTTTCTCTGTTCTCCTCCTTGCTGCCCAACACTCAGCCACCTTCCTCCCACTCCCTGAGTGTTTTCAAGTGGTGATTTCCTTTTAATCCTCACAGACAAGTGTCGCTTTCTGACATCAGACCCCAGCAGAGAGGATTCCCAGTGTCTGTTCCAGGGATGTTCTCAGTAAGAGGGGAAAGGGCCCATGGATGTCCCAGGTGGAAGCGGCACCTGTGGAGTCCAGAGCAAGGTTACATAACATCCACCTCCATTCTCACCCTCTGAGTCACAGAGCTTATATCCTTTCCTTTCATGAGCCCTGAGCTGGATCCAGAACGTTTTTCAAAACCAAACTGCTTCCTGAGGAGTCATCATTTGTTATTTGCTTTTGCCCAGAGGCATAGAGAATGGATGCACCAGTGGTCTGGAGTGAAAGGCAGGAAAAGGCCTTGTAAAATCAGCAGCCCTGCAGTCTGCGGCTAATGAAGCTGGTATCTTTCCTGCAGATGGTTTTGGAAATCCTGGCATTTGATACATGCTCACCCCACCAGGGGAAGTGACTGTGTCTTTCCAGATGCCACCATTTCCCCAGTCTGCCCTGATATGACACTACTGTGCTATGACCTAGCCCATCTTTCTGTTGTAACAGAGCCTCTTAAAATATTTATCTCCTCCCTCTGAGGCAAAGGTACTGCCAGAGTGAGACAAGCAAACTGTTTGTCTCATCCTGTCCCCTGTCCGGATAACGGCCATATCAGTTGTTTAGGGGGAAATGTAATGTCCAAGATACCATTGAACTGTGAGATCCTCCGTTGGTTGGGAAGAAAGCTCTTCCGTCTCACCTAGAGGAAGCGGGGCGAGTTCTCTAGATTAATGAGGTGCTGCGTGGCACCCTCCTGACCTGTGCTTATGCGGCTCCTTCCATCTTTCATGGAACTCCCTGGGGCAGCAGTGGAGCCCTGTGTTTGGAAGACAGATGTGGCCTTGTTACACTGGCTCTCCGCCTCACAGAGTGTAGAGGCTCTCTGCGGGATTCGGATACAGCAGGCTCAAGTGTGTCCTATTTGAACCCCAAGCTAAATTCAAGTAACAGTGACAAGGCCTATTTGAGATGCTGCCTTTAGCCCAGCAAGCTGACCACCCTAATGCTTTTCTGTGTGTGCGTGCGTGTAGGTCAGTGGGACAGCATGGAGGAGTACACCTGCATGATCCCTCGGGATACCCACGACGGGGCATTTTACAGAGCCGTGCTGGCGCTGCATCAGGACCTCTTCTCCTTGGCGCAGCAGGTACAAACCTCCACGTACCCAGACCACCTCCAAAGGGAAGGTAATCACGTGCGCCCCGTCCGCGCCTAGCACGTGGTGCCTGTGTACTTCAGCTCTGGCCTTTGGCTCTGTGGCCTCGTTAGAATGGCTTTGGAGCGCAAGGCTTAGTAAGAAGATGACTCCCAGCATATCAGCCAGGGCCACTTCCTGCTCTGAGAGAGGGACACGTGTTCTGGAAGTTACCATTTAGATTGCTTTTGGAGTTGGCTTCTTGGGTCATCGTTGCATCCTTTTTACCATGTTGCTTTAGCATTGCTTGTGGTAGAGAGAAACTGTTTTAGCAAAGGAGAATTCAGAGAGCAGCACACCCCCCCTCTGCAGCAGAAATCAGTCACAAGGTTCTTCTGGCTCTGCAGGCGTGTCACACACTGGTCACCTTCTAGGAAAGTTAGCACTTGATTTGGAAATCCTGTGCTGACTTGCAGAATAAAATAATGAGGTAATCACATCCAGCCTGTCAGACACCCGACTGTCTTGGGTGAGGTGCTTGGGTAAATGACCCGAGCGCTACCAGACGGGGACATAGTCATATTAACCTTAAACATTCAAAAAAGGAAAAGCTCCACGTGCAGGGGTTTTAATTGATGAAACAGAGAAGACTCAAACTGCAGTACTATGGCATACCACCCCCCCAAGCTCTGATTTACACAATGAGAACTGAGACCTGGGTCATTTGTGTCACAGGCACAAAAGCTCCCATTTACATGGAGAGGATTGGCATTCTTCTGCCAATTTCAGAGGCACTCCCTCAGGAGGACAAGGTGCTTAAAAGCCAGAGACAACCAGCTGGGCCATTTGAGTGCTTGCACAGTCTGTTCTTACCAACATGCCCAGCATGGAGAAGTTGAAAGAAGGTAGATCCACAAGTTGTCCTCTTGAGATGCAAGAAAACGGTGATTCTGTTTCTAAGCATGAATTTCCCTGCCTTTGTTACCCAGGATCTAAGATGTTAAGCTTTTGGCTGCCATACGTTTCTTTCTTTTCTGAGAAATCAGATAATGCGCTTCTCTAGGCTTTCAAATCTGGTAAAAGGTTTCTTCCCTCCTTCAGTGAACTTTTCTCTTCGTCACTAGGATTTCAGTGAGACAGGTAACTTCTGCAGCTAGTTGGGAAGCCTGAAAATCACAGCCCTCCCTCCCCTTAGCTCCCAAGTCCACAGCTCAATTCCAGGGCTTCTCTTTTTCTGTTCCAGTGCATCGACAAAGCCCGGGACCTGCTGGACGCCGAGTTAACTGCGATGGCAGGAGAGAGCTACAGCCGGGCGTATGGGGTGAGTGTGGACCATCTGCATGGTGCAGGGTTGGAAGCACATTTCAGTTCTTTTTGCAGAGTGGGCTCGTGAGGACACACAGGCTGCTGAGAGCGTGCCTGTGGGACCAAAAGGAATGACTGAAATGAAGCCTGGCTTTCGGATTGTTCACGCTGTATTAAGTTGGAATGCGATTTGCTTCCATCAGGCCATGGTTTCTTGCCACATGCTCTCCGAGCTGGAGGAGGTCATCCAGTACAAACTTGTCCCCGAGCGCCGGGAGATCATCCGCCAGATCTGGTGGGAGAGACTGCAGGTGAGCCTGGTAGAAAGCCCCGCTTAGCCTGCCCCCTCCTCCCCTGCTCAGCATAAGCTTCCTGCTTCGTCACAGAGGTTCCGTTTGCATTCAGAGCAGAACACCCACAGGCTTCTCACCTAATAAGCCTCTAGCTGCGAGAGGATGACCTCTTTTCCGACCTCCTTTTACCCTGCTCTAGGAAGAAAAGAAAATATCTTTTTTTTTTTTTTTTCTTTTTTGGCTGCACTGCACAGCTTGTGGGATCTTAGTTCCCTGACCAGAGATCGAACCTGTGCCCCCTGCAGTGGAAGCGCAGAGTCCTAACCACTGGACCACCAGGGAATTCCCAAAAGACAATTTAATAAGTGACATTATGGCCAGCCAGTTGAGAATCTTGACCTCAAAATCAGTGGTTCTCAACTTTAGCCACACAATAGAATGACCTGGAGAGCTTTTTTTTTTTTTTTTGCCTTTTTTAAAAAATAAATTTATTTATTTTATTTATTTATTTTTGGCTGTGTTGGGTCTTTGTTGCTGCGCACGGGCTTTCTCTGTTTGCGGCGAGCGGGGGCTACTCTTCGTTGTGGTGCCCGGGCTTCTCATTGTGGTGGCTTCTCTTGTTGCAGAGCATGGGCTCTAGGTTCGTGGGCTTCAGTAGTTGTGGCTCGCAGGCTCTGGAGCGCAGGCTCAGTAGTTGTGGCGCACGGGCTTAGTTGCTCCACAGCACGTGGGATCTTCTCGGACCAGGGCTCGAACCCGTGTCCCCTGTTTTGGCAGGCAGATTCTCAACCACTGCGCCACCAGGGAAGCCCCCTGGAGAGCTTTTAAAAATCTGGATACCCAGACCACTTCCCAGGCCAAATAAACAAAATTTCTGGGGATAGACCCAGGATCAGTATCTTTTCAGCCTTCCCAGATAATTCCAGGATGTGACTGACGCTGAGAACCACTGCTCTAAATCCACTTGCTGGCCATCTGCATCCAGCCCTTTAAGTGCGGTGGCCTGATGTGTTCATTTACTAACCCCTGCCGTTTACGGTTCCTCAGGTCATAGTCATCCCATACGCTCTGTGCAGACTTTTTCCCACCGAAGTTTCCCCTCATCGAGAAACTTTTCCAAGTCCTCCATCAGTATTTTCGTTGTACATTCTGATCGTTTTAGCTTGAGGAGCTGTCAGTTCCAGATCTGGGAGTCAGGAGTCTTCAGTGTCCTTGGAAAGGACAGGTCTCCCATTCCTTGAGTAGGGAGGAGGAGGAGGAGTTTGTCGGCAAAGCCTTCACTGCTCCAGAAGCCACTTGTCCCCCTGCTTGTCATAGTCAACCTTCCTCGATTTTAAGCTGTTTCCTCTTGACCCAATCCACACTTAATTCCAAATTCTGTCCCCAGACAAGTTGAGGTTTGTGCTTCCAACTTTTCAGTAGGCTGTGGCAGGGCCTTTCGACTCCAAGTTGCATTCCTGTCCACAAAGTTCCGGGCACATTCCACTGGAAAGGAAAAGAGCGGGGCAAAGGATTGCCTATGAATACAGTCGTTTATGCTCTGAAATGAGCACATGCAGTTCTTTCACATGTTTTATTAGCGATTATGAAGTGCCCAGTGAATGTTTTGATGGAAAATTGTCCATTGAACCCCAGAAAGGAATTCCACAAAGCCAGAATTTCCCACTTGACTTGTACACACCCTGGTGTTTTTAAGTGCCTGTAATGAGGTGAAGAGTTTCCAAATCAGAGATCTGATGAATCTTCTGCCATTCTAACAAGTGGGCAAAATAGAGACTTGGAAGCGGGGTAGATTAAATGAGTCTCAGAGAGGAGGGACCCGTGTTTGACTTTACTGTGTCCAAGATACCATCATCATCTTAGGCCTTCATGACTTCCCTACCTTAAGACAGGAAGATGCTTTTTGGTTTCCAGGGGCCAAGTGATTTCAGCATCTGGGAGAAACTAGCAGATGATGAGAAGTCACCAAAACAGTCACTCAGTGTACTTTTTTCTGTTTTTCTAACTTTCCAAATTACTGTTGTTACACATAACAGGACAGAAAATTATGGTCCAAGGCCTAAAAATACAGCGTTAACTTTGTGGTAGGAATTTGGCTCTTGTGGATGGCTTGCTGTCAGAACACTCAACCAACTGCCTAGGCTGGAAGAGTGCCGTTTTGCGATCAATTAAACTGAACTCCCCAGCCACTGGCTCCCGCGGGGCAGTTTGAGAGGTCAACCTTACTTGCGTTGGGTCTTTTCTTGCCTTGGGTTCTTTATTCAGGCTCAGATTGTGTCCTGTCATGTTTAAAAGCCTGCAACCATTGTCACTAGACTTTTAGACTTACCTCCATGGAGGACAGCTCGTTGTTTGGTTTCATGGAACTCTCTGATGAAGTGATAGATCTCAGAAACCCATCTCCCCTGGTGTTAGTCTCTGAATCTGACTTATTCTCAGGAAGGTGGAGGAGGAGAGGCTCGCTCTATTCTCAACAGTCTTTTGATATCAAATTAACTTAGCCCCTTTGATAATGATTAATTCACTTTGCTTCTTCTTAATTTAAAAGAATTTATATGTGTGAATGACTGAGTCCCTTTCCCTTCTATGTGCAGTTTTTGATCTGAGATGAATAAAAATGTAGAGGAAAGACAAGGTCAAGATCTGAGTGCAAGTTTAGGCTCTGATAACTTCAGAAATATAAACACCACCAACTTTCAAACAACATCAATTGAAAATTTAATTATTTCAATTTTTTTTACACTTAATTAGTTTTTAAAATTTTGAATGATACATTTTAAATTTAATTTCTTTGTCAGTGATAGGCATCTTCAACCAGAGAGACTGAAGCAAAAAATTAAAGCTAAAAATACATTATTTACAATTCAGAAAAGAAATTTAAATAATTTAGTTCATTTAAGCCTCACCATGGCCCCATGAAGTTGGTACCATTTTTATCCCATTTTACAGATCAGTCACAGAGAGGTTAAGTAATTTGTCCAAAGTCACATAGGTAGTACAGTGGACAGGCCAGGATTCAGGTTCCAGAGTCCTTGCTGTACTGCTTCTCGAATTTTGAGAAGTTCCTGAGAGGTGTTTCACTCACAGTACCCTTCACTGGAGAAAGATGAGATTATAAAAATGAATCTCTTTTTTGTTTCGGGGTGGGTTTCACTGTTGCTTGTGAGGGGTTAAGTTATAGCAGAGCGCGTGTCTCATCCTCGCTTCTGGACGTTCCAGGGCTGCCAGCGTATTGTGGAGGACTGGCAGAAAATCCTCATGGTGCGGTCGCTAGTGGTCAGCCCTCACGAGGACATGAGGACCTGGCTCAAGTATGCAAGCCTGTGTGGCAAGAGTGGCAGGCTGGTGAGTGTCCCCACCGTGGGGGTAGGGCGGGAGTCTGAGGGGGTGCTCCTGGCCCAGTTCTGTGTATAACCCCAACCTCTTGTTTTGAAGGCTCTTGCTCATAAAACCTTAGTGCTGCTCCTGGGAGTCGATCCATCTCGGCAACTTGACCACCCTCTGCCAACAGTTCACCCCCAGGTGACCTACGCCTACATGAAAAATATGTGGAAGAGCGCTCGCAAGGTCTGTGCCGCAATCCCGCAGGAGACCACATTTCTCCAGAATGCTCGCCTAATCTGCTTCTCACTGCCTCCTCCAGGCCCGAAAGGAAACAGCGTCCAAACCACCATGCCAGGGAGTTCACTCCTGCCAGGAGGCTATTTGGCCTGATTTCAAAAAGTGAATCATATTCGAGGAGATGCACATATACCATTGATCAAACCAACGAGTGCAGTCACAGTTCTATGTATTAGCAGCTAGAATGTGCTAAAACATAGAAAAAATTTCTGGGTTGTGTTGTTTTTCCCCCTAAGAGAAGTACCCAAAAAAGCAGCATGTTTGTGAAAACACAGACTGAAACTTTCGTAAGACCAACTTGGTTTTTCAGACTTCTTGTCTCCTCTTCTGTCATCAGTTTGGGATTCAAAAGCAGCAACACCCAGAGTGTGATGCTGAAACCAGTGGGGAAAGTCACCTTGAAGCCAATATAGAATTCCTCTGACTTTATTTACAGACAGGTCCTTGGGAAATAGATGTGGCTTCTTTTTTGTTTTTATTTTTTAAAACAATCTCCCTGGACGATGGTGACGATTAACAAAAAGTAGGCCCTGGAGGCAAAATCAGCACCTGCTTTGGCTCCCCCATTGTCGTCCTTATGAAACAGAGGAGGGAGTCCCAGCTCTCCTCTCCCTGTTGTTGTCCCCACAGTGTCCCTGAGATGAGAAAGGAATGCAGAGCAGCCACTGGAGCTGTGGCTGTGGAAGATGTGATAAAATAGCAGTGGAGTCTTGGCTGAAGGCTTACTTGGGAGATCCCTGGACTGTGTCAGAAGCTGATTTCTTTTGTGGGTGCTGGATTCTGTGACTCTGAATGCCACCCAGAGTGGGAGCCACAGCCCTGCACCACACACTGGGTCTTTGATTGGGGCATACTTCAGATATCATGGCCCAAGTGTCCTTCTCCAAATGTGCAGTTTGGGGTTTTTTCTTTTGTTGTTGTTTGAGAGGGGGTTGTTTAGTTTAGTCTCTGTGAGCCTCCCAGGCCAGAGCACTTCTGATTCAAAGCCTGACCTTCCTCCAGGCAAATGAGAAAAACAGAAGGTGCTGGATCTGAATACAGTCTGGTTTCCTTCCTATATGTAGCCTCCAAGTCTTTGAATGTCTTGCCGAAGGCAGGCGGAAGGAGTGTTTTGGCTAATATTTCAACCAAGGAGTGGCTTCTTTCAACATAGGACCACAGCCCAACTTCTCCACAGATTATGGCCTTTTCTTAGGAACCCAGATTCTGGAGGGAGACCATAAAACCACATGGATTAAAGATTTAGAAATCTATTTAAAATTAGGTGCTTGAACTTCAAGCCCGGAGCTAGAGATGCCACATCTTCGTAAGAGTTCAGGAGCTACTCCAGGAAAGCTGACTACTTAATAATAACTGTGCTGTTGAGCAGGTCGCTTTCCTTCTCTGAGCGCTGTGCTCTTCCTCCATAAGTAAGGGCTGTGCCCTCTGCTTTGCCTGAGGCGGACGGAAATGGGGAGAAGCAGATCCCGTTCTGCAGGAAGGCATCAGGCAGTAGGCGTATGCCCACTGCTTTTCTAGACAAGACAGTTCACGGAATCTGGAGACAGGCTGGTTCCTTCTGTGAAATTTCACTAAGCCGAGAACATAGTTCTTGCCCACAAACCACGCAGGCAGTCAAGAGCCAGAATAGTCTGCCCAGCTTACACTCTGGGCCTGAGAGAAACCCCTTCCTCCAAGCGAGCGGTCCATCATCTGTAAGAGAGAAAGAATCATTTTCCCCCCTCCTCACTTCCTGGGGATGGAGAAAAGAAGGAGTTTTTTTTTTTTTTTTTTTTAAATCCTTCATGGGTTAGGTTTTTTTTTTAAAGCGCTCCTGACTTATTTATTTATTTATTTTATTTTTTTGGCTGTGTTGGGTCTTCGTTTCTGTGCGAGGGCTCTCTCCAGCTGCGGCGAGCGGGGGCCACTCTTCTTCGCGGTGCGCGGGCCTTTCATTGTCGCGGCCCCTCCTGTTGTGGAGCACAGGCTCCAGACGCGCAGGCTCAGCAGCTGTGGCTTACGGGCCCAGTTGCTCCGCGGCATGCGGGATCCTCCCAGACCAGGGCTCAAACCCGTGTCCCCTGCATCGGCAGGCAGACTCTCAACCACTGCGCCACCAGGGAAGCCCCAAGAAGGAGTTTTTAGTAGAACATTTTCAATTCCTTGGAAATAAGTTGCCTCCATGCCACAGAGTAGAAAGATACTAGAGTCTCCCATGCTGGGTAAACTGACTAAACCTAACATTGGGCTTCAAATCCAAACTAATACCCAGCCTTCCCAGTTTTGGCAGTTTTTGTTTTGTTCTTGTGGAGTCTCCCGAAGAGAATTTAAACTCTCTCTGGACAGTCAGTGACACGTAACCTGTGGGCTCTGAAAAGCACCTGGCATCCGAGTTCCTAGTTCAGTTCTTACCTGCTTGATGTACACACTAACCACCCTGAGTTATCTTCCACCTTTTTCATGAGGGATCATTTAAGGACTCCCTCCCAATTCTTTTTTCTCTTCCTAATCAGATTTAAGTCTAGCCAGTGTAGTTCCCATAGAAGAAAAAGTAAAGGAACACTTATCACTTCCCAGGTGGGAGATGCTAATATAGCTCATTTTTCAAAGCCACTGGTGAGGAGTGGAACTCTGAAGGCAGATGTCTGAGGGAGACAGGTGTCTTGGTAACTGTTAGAACATCTCTGTGTCTGCCTTGCCCTCATGCGTGGATTAGCTGCCTGATAAATCGTTGTCACGTCATTCTGCCTCTGGGTTAAGCCCTCTCGATGCCAATTAATTAATTCCTTATATATTAAAAGTATCTGAGGTTGGTCCTGGCCCCCAAGCCAGGGAGTTGCAATTTTCCTTCAGGGCCATCATTACTGACATGTTTCTATTCAAAAAAAGAAAAAGAAAAAGACTCTTACGTGATTCACAGTAAGGAGATCATTCTGACATTTATTTGAAGTGTTGGGTTTTTTTCTCTCCTTTTCTGTAGCAAAGAACACATATTCTCTTTTTCACATTTATCACGATGCTGGTACGTGTGGGCATGGCAGGCTTATACAAATGGCTTGTAGCTGACTCTCAGATCTCTGACTCTTGTCTCTGCTCTTCCCTAGTTCCGCTATCTGCTACTAACCCAGATGGCTTCTGCTCACTTCGTATAAAATCACGTAGTGTAAAGAGATGTGACTGCTGGAGGACGCTCTGCAGATTTTGCTCCTAAGCCACCCTATTCAACTAAATGTTTGCTTGGCTAGTGTCCCCCCCCATGCCACTTGGATGTATGAGGGGCCTCACCCCATCTCTGTTCTATTTGGGTACTGAGGGTTCTGTCAGATTTTTTAAAATATTTTATTGAAATACAGTTGATTTACAATGTTGTATTTCTGCTGTACAGCAAAGTGATTCAGTTATACATATATATACATTCTTTTTCATATTCTTTTCCATTATGGTTTATCACGGGATCTGTCACATTTTTTTAAACTGTAATTTTTGCTATGCTAGTGTCCAGGGTACCACAGTGTTTTAAACACATGCCAAAGTTTTACTAGCCTGAAACAATTCCCCATAAGCCTGATTTCCCCCAGGGCAGTATATTGATAGTGAAGTAAGCAGTGGTTTGAGATTACTTCATATGAATTGTTTTTTGGGGTAGTCAGGAGAGTAGTTTTTCTAAGGCTTATTAGACTTTTAATTACAGTTGGCCAAGAAGAGCTAAGACTTGAGTTGAAAAAATATGAATCTTCTTGAAAAGCCCAGCCATCTCTCAGCATCACACCCCGGTCCTCCATCCTACGGGGTCCTCACCCTGTGTTCTAGGGTGTTCCGTCGGGAGAGGGTTGGCCCAGGTGCCTGTGAACAGCGGTTCCTGTCCCCTGAGGTTGGGCCCCATGCCGAGTGGCTCCCTGTGCCTTTGTCCCGCTGCAGATCGATGCCTTCCAGCACATGCAGCACTTTGTTCAGACCATGCAGCAGCAAGCCCAGCACGCCATCGCCAGCGAGGACCAGCAGCACAAGCAGGAGCTGCACAAGCTTATGGCCCGGTGAGCGCCCCGCGGCCCGGCCCGTCGCGCCAGCCCGGCCCCGCCGGCAGCCTCTGCTGCCAGGGCCGTGTTCAGGGCTCCCAGGGCAGCCGCTTGCCGACGTCTCCCTCACCTCTTCCAGTAGGGGTCCCAGGCAGCCATCGAATCATGCCACTCCAAAATCTCTGCCACTTACTTTCCCAGGATCCAGCAGCCCAGGAGCACCTGCGTGCTGTTCTCCTGGTGTCTGGCTTTCGAGTTTGATATGCCGCTACTGCCAGATATGCTGCTAATTTGATGTGTGACTTTAGATAGGTTACTTAACCTCTCTGTGCCTCGGTTTCCTCGTGATGTGCAAAGGGGATAGTGAGAGTGCCTTTTTCCTAGGGTGGAATAAAATGGTGTGAGGATTAATGGAAAGAATACATCAAGCCTTCAGCACAGAACCTGGAATAGCGTAGCAATCAGTAAAACGTTAGCTGTTAATTTTATCATTTCAAAAATGGAGGAGAAGGAAAAAGTAAGGGAGCAGCCATAGAGCAATCAAAAGAAAAATTGCTCTCAGCAGCTACCACCCACCATAATGAATTTGGGGGAGGTAGGTCCATTCAGACCTCCGTGTGCCAGGTACCTGGTTTATGCTAGCATTGAAAGACAGAGGGCAAGAAGAAGAGACCATCCCTTAAAAGAATTGATCCCCAAAGCCCGTCTTTTTCCTTCCACGTGGCTTAAGAATTCTGACGGTTCCCTCATGTTGCTTCCTGAGAGGAGGAATAAATATCAGGGAGGCTTTTGTGCTCCCACGACGTAACTCGTTGTTCTCCTTGGAAGGGCTCTTCTGAGGAGGGAGCAACCTGGGGGCTTGTTTCTCTGTTTTCAGATGTTTCCTGAAACTCGGGGAGTGGCAGCTGAACCTGCAGGGCATCAACGAGAGCACGATCCCCAAAGTCCTGCAGTATTATAGCGCCGCCACAGAGCACGACCGCAGCTGGTACAAGGTAACCAGAGACGGGCACCTCCCGCTGCCTCCTCCAGACGCCTACCTGTGCATCCCAGTGGCTCGTGCTTTACAGCAAGGCCTTGGTGGCCTGGTCTGATACCGCGAATTGGCTTCTTTGAGTGCTGGGAGCCAGTTTGTTAGAGGCCCTTTCCACGTCTAATTGATAGATTCTTTGACTTGAAAAAGACTTATTATACCGTGAGTGTGTGCGTGGCTCTGGGGATGCTGTTGTCTTACAGACTCTTAGCGGCTTGTTTTCCTAGAGCATCTGGACACATGGTTAGTCTCTGGAACTTTTATCTTCCCTTGGGTCATCTGTTCCTTCCCAGCTTCTTTCTGATTCCCATCCCTTTCTGCTCCTCATCTAAGAACTGAACTTTCTGTTTTTATTGGAAAGCTCTGGGTAACATCCTGTTATATCATAGGAAATTTTTCAAGAAGATAAACAGAATTAGAAAATGTATAAAAGATGTGATTGACTGGGAGAGGACTGAGTCTTGGGCGTATACATCTTTGGTGAGCGCACACATTCTCATGTTTTTCTCTCTTCTCTGAGGGGCCTCCTGGTAAGAGCTACGTGGTGTGGCAGGTGTCCTCCATTTCTCTCCGGTGTCTCCTTAACCGGCTGATAGTGTGAATTAATCCCTCTGGGATCCAAACCTGCATCTGGAGACCACAGAAACATCTACGACGAAATTCTTATGCTGCTTTCAGCATGCTTCAGTCTGATCTGAAAAATGCTCATTTTGTGAAAGCAGCAGTAGTTATTCTCTCTAGGACAGCTTCAGTCTGAGGCTGGAAGAATATGTCCAGTGAACCCTTGGTTAGTTGGAACCTTACTAATTAGAACTGTGTCCTAACCAGATTACTTTTCTTCATTCAGCTTTTCAGAAAGAAACAAATCACAAGTAAAAAACTGGCTCCGGGACTTTTAGTTTTAGTTTTTTCCTAGCATGGGCCCTTTTGGGTCTATACTGTCTTCTACCATCAGTGGTGTATGTTAGTCCCATGTGCGTGCAGAACTCTTTCTGTCTTGTTCAGCGGGACCCCCAGCTCATAGTACATATATAAGAGGTATTTGTCGAATAAACAAAAGTATGGGAAAACTGAACCTGGGTCATTGTAGGATTCTTATTCATCAAATAGAGGTTGATTATGATCAATCTACTCTGCTTAGCTGGGGAAATGGACACTTCCATGTTAAAGAAAGGTTCTTAGCAAGGGATGCAAAGGAATTTAACTGATTATCCAGAAAGTCCAACTATGAGTAGATTTTTTTGTTTGTTTTGGCTGTGATGGGTCTTTGTTGCTGCACGCAGGCTTTCTCTAGTTGCGGTGAGCGGGGGCCACTCTTCGTTGCGGTGCGCGGACTTCTCATTGCGGTGGCTTCTCTTGTTGCGGAGCACGGGCTCTAGAGCGCAGGCTCAGTAGCTGTGGCTCGTGGGCTCAGTAGTTGTGGCTCGCGGGCTCAGTAGTTGTGGCGCACGGGCTTAGTAGTTGTGGCGCACGGGCTTAGCTGCTCCGCGGCATGTGGGATCTTCCTGGACCAGGGCTCGAACCCGTGTCCCCTGCACTGGCAGAGGATTCTTAACCACTGCACCACCAGGGAAGCCCAATGAGTGGATTATTTAATATCCTCCTATCACTGCAAACTTACCAGGTCCCAAATCAAACTCTCCCTCATGCTCTGTACACCAGGCAATGCTATTCCATAGCGTCACTGCAGCTCAAAGCCTCTGAGGTGTGAATGGTTAGCACCAGAGGCTTCTTCTGGCAAGCAGTCGCTGAGCACTGGCTCTCTGACAGGCCCCAAGCCAGGTGCGAGGGACGAACGATGACCAAGAGTCACCCTCCGTGGTGGTCCTGTGCTCTCAGTGTGTCCCCTTCCCCACTGTCCTCTGGCCTGGTTAAGACCTTCACCCGCACCCCCTGAACCTGTGCCCTCTTAAATAATCTGTTTGATATCTGCTGCCAAAGGAATGTTTGAAGCCCAGCTTTTAACTCAGCTTTAAAAACTCCATTTCCTACAGACTGAGATGGGACGTCCGTGGTCTCACATGCCAGCCGCTCCGTGGTCTGAGCCTGCCGCTTTGCTGGGCTTCCCCCTCACTGCTCTCCTGCGTGTGCCCTAAGCTTCAGTCACATCTGTCTGCTTGTTTCCTGTGAACTGTGCTGTGCTTGCCCAGCCTGCATCTCTGTCCCTGTTCCTCCTCTGCCAGGACGCCCTCCCTGCCGCCCTCTTGTGCCGTCCTTGCCCATCTAAGGCTGCTCAAGACCCACCCCAGTGTCTCCTCTGTGACGCCTTGCCCGCCCGTCCCTGGCGTTCCCGTTGTCTGTCTCTCGTTGCCCCGGTCGTGTTCTGCCTGTCTTTAGGTTTTTGAGTGACCTACCTTACTAGATTAACAGGTCCCTGAGGTAAGGCCCATAGCTTATTCCTCCTCATGTGCCCCCACCCCGCCCACGGCACTCATCACAGCCCCCGATACAGCAGATGCACCACAAAATGAACGAATTTAGTGAAATGCCCTGTTCCCCAGTGTTCCTTGAGGTGAGGATTTGCTCTACTGACCACTGAGAAGAAAGGGCGGCCCGCACTCTTCCTCAGCTGTGGCCTCACGCCCCTCAAGGCCCTTGGTGCCTGAGCTTCCTGCCCCTGCTGATGTCACAGCCCCGATGTCTGTCCTCTCGTCCCCGACCCCAGGCCTGGCATGCGTGGGCTGTGATGAACTTCGAGGCTGTGCTCCACTACAAACATCAGAACCAAGCCCGCGATGAGAAGAAGAAACTGCGTCACGCCAGCGGGGCCAACATCACCAACGTGGCCACTGCCGCCACCACGGCGGCCACGGCCACTGCCACCAGCACCGAGGGTAGTAACAGCGAGAGCGAGGCTGAGAGCACTGAGAACAGCCCTACCCCATCTCCTCTGCAGAAGAAGGTCACTGAGGTACCCTTCCTTCCTCCCCCATCACGGACTGGCCCAGGCGCCAGGCGCTCTGAGGGATGGAGGCTGATAGCAGCCCGAGGCCCTGCTCTGAAGCTCTGGTGGAAGCCAGAAAGCATGGTTTGCCATCGGCATTGTTTGAGGCAGTACTTTTGTTTATTTATTTGGGTTTGGGGAACTGACGTAGCCCCTGTGCTGAAGAATGAGGTCCTTGTCATGCTTCCCATGTGACTGAGCTCATCTCCTAATGCTCTGCACCGGTGTGAAGGCAGCCTGCACATCTTCGGGCCCACTCTGAGCACAGAGCCCGGCAGAGTCCATCCCCTGTCTTTTTCTCTCCCCTTCCACCTCCCCTGAGGCTGTCGGTTCAGGGCCTGGAGCAGCTGACCAGCCCAGAGATCAGCATGTTCAGGGCCTTAGCCCCACCTCCTCTGCCACCCTGTTCAGGAAGCCACCGTTAGCCCAAGATAGTAACACTTACGGCACCATTGCCATTACTGAGTGCTTGCTCTGTGCCAGGTGCTGATCTGAAGGCTTTCTGTGTAGTAGCTGATTTAATCCTCATAACCACTCTTTGAAGTGGATGCTATTTAGTATGCTGTTATGCCCATTTTACAGATGAGAAGGCTGAGGCAAGAGTGTCACTAACATACGTGTGTTCCAACAGGATTTGTCCAAAACCCTCTTGATGTACACCGTCCCTGCTGTCCAGGGCTTCTTCCGATCCATCTCTTTGTCACGAGGCAACAACCTCCAGGACACGCTCAGGTATCAGGGAAAGGAAGGGAAGCCCTGGTGGGCCATGTGGATGGCAGGTCACAGAAGTCACACATAAAGTCCTCTTTCCCTACCCACCCCGATGAGCACGTCCCAGAGTCGCAGCTGACCAGGCCCCACCTGTGCGGGTGAAATCTGCAAAGAGGAGGGAGCAGTGGCCCAAGGACTGCCCGTGTGTGGCTTGTTACGTAGGAAGAAGAAACCCAGCTGTTTCTCACAATATCGCTGAAATTCCTTCAGCTTTTGGAGGCAACTCTGAGAGGCCTAAACAAATGGCACAGGCCAGCCAGTCCAGAGGCTCTAGGTGACCAGCCCTCCTGCGTTTGGGGGTCTCCACCGGCTACGTGCCAGGTTTCCAAGTTGGCTGCTGTGCTACAGGCGACTCTTTCTGCACATGCAAAGCTTATGCATGGGCTCGTCTATTAGAGTTATGAGCTGATGCCATGGTGACCCCTCTGTGTTACCTGGAATGAAATAATCATTCACTTGGAATGATCTTCCTGTGTTTGGCCGAGCACCGCTGGCCATCCCCACCCAGCCACCCCCAAGCAGTCCCAAGACCAAAGACATTGGAGAGCCACTGATCTGGAATTCTGCCAGTTCTCTTCCCAAGAGTCTTGAAGATGAAAAAACAGACAAAAGCTGGTAAATTAAATTTTCTATGACTTTCATTTTTCTTTTCCAGAGTCCTCACCTTATGGTTTGATTATGGTCACTGGCCAGATGTAAACGAAGCCTTAGTGGAAGGGGTGAAAGCGATCCAGATTGACACTTGGTTACAGGTGAGGGCACTTGGTTACAGGTGAGGGCACTTGGTTACAGGTGAGGGTACTTGGTTACAGGTGAGGACACTTGGTTACAGGTGAGGACACTTGGTTACAGGTGAGGCTGCTTGGATACAGGTGATGACGCTTGGTTACAGGTGAGGGTACTTGGTTACAGGTGAGGACACTTGGTTACAGGTGAGGCTGCTTGGTTACAGGTGATGACGCTTGGTTACAGGTGAGGGTACTTGGTTACAGGTGAGGACACTTGGTTACAGGTGAGGCTGCTTGGTTACAGGTGATGACGCTTGGTTACAGGTGAGGGTACTTGGTTACAGGTGAGGGTACTTGGTTACAGGTGAGGACACTTGGTTACAGGTGAGGCTGCTTGGTTACAGGTGAGGGTACTTGGTTACAGGTGAGGACACTGGGTTACAGGTGAGGACACTGGGTTACAGGTGAGGGTACTTGGTTACAGGTGAGGACACTTGGTTACAGGTGAGGGTACTTGGTTATAGGTGAGGCTGCTTGGTTACAGGTGATGACACTTGGTTACAGGTAGGGACGCTTGGTTACAGGTGAGGACGCTTGGTTACAGGTGAGGACGCTTGGTTACAGGTGAGGGTACTTGGTTACAGGTGAGGACACTTGGTTACAGGTGAGGGTACTTGGTTACAGGTGAGGACACTTGGTTACAGGTGAGGGTACTTGGTTACAGGTGAGGACACTTGGTTACAGGTGAGGGTACTTGGTTACAGGTGAGGCTGCTTGGTTACAGGTGATGACACTTGGTTACAGGTGAGGATACTTGGTTACTGGTGAGGGTACTTGGTTACAGGTGAGGACACTTGGTTCCAGGTGAGGGTACTTGGTTACAGGTGAGGACACTTGGTTACAGGTGAGGGTACTTGGTTACAGGTGAGGACACTTGGCTACAGGTGAGGACACTTGGTTACAGGTGAGGGTACTTGGTTACAGGTGAGGACACTTGGTTACAGGTGAGGACACTTGGTTACCGGTGACGGTACTTGGTTACAGGTGAGGACACTTGGTTAGAGGTGAGGGTACTTGGTTACAGGTGAGGACACTTGGTTACCGGTGACGGTACTTGGTTACAGGTGAGGACACTTGGTTAGAGGTGAGGGTACTTGGTTACAGGTGAGGACACTTGGTTACCGGTGACGGTACTTGGTTACAGGTGAGGACACTTGGTTACAGGTGAGGACACTTGGTTACAGGTGAGGGTACTTGGTTACAGGTGATGACACTTGGTTACAGGTGAGGCTACTTGGTTACAGGTGATGACACTTGGTTACAGGTGAGGCTACTTGGTTACAGGTGATGACACTTGGTTACAGGTGAGGCTACTTGGTTACAGGTAGGGACACTTGGTTACAGGTGAGGACACTTGGTTACAGGTGAGGGTACTTGGTTACAGGTGAGGACACTTGGTTACAGGTGAGGACACTTGGTTACAGGTGAGGGTACTTGGTTACAGGTGAGGACACTTGGTTACAGGTGAGGGTACTTGGTTATCGGTGAGGCTGCTTGGTTACAGGTGATGACACTTGGTTACACGTGAGGCTACTTGGTTACAGGTGATGACACTTGGTTACAGGTGAGGCTACTTGGTTACAGGTGAGGCTACTTGGTTACAGGTAGGGACACTTGGTTACAGGTGAGGACACTTGGTTACAGGTGAGGGTACTTGGTTACAGGTGAGGACACTTGGTTACAGGTGAGGGTACTTGGTTACAGGTGAGGACACTTGGTTACAGGTGAGGGTACTTGGTTACAGGTGAGGGCACTTGGTTATAGGTGAGGCTGCTTGGTTACAGGTGATGACGCTTGGTTACAGCTGAGGACACTTGGTTACAGGTGAGGACACTTGGTTACAGGTGAGGGTACTTGGTTACAGGTGAGGACACTTGGTTACAGGTGAGGGTACTTGGTTACAGGTGAGGACACTTGGTTACAGGTGAGGGTACTTGGTTACAGGTGAGGACACTTGGTTACAGGTGAGGGTACTTGGTTACAGGTGAGGACACTTGGTTACAGGTGAGGGTACTTGGTTATAGGTGGGGCTGCTTGGTTACAGGTGATGACACTTGGTTACAGGTGAGGCTACTTGGTTACAGGTGAGGGTACTTGGTTACAGGTAGGGACACTTGGTTACAGGTGAGGACACTTGGTTACAGGTGAGGGTACTTGGTTATAGGTGAGGCTGCTTGGTTACAGGTGATGATGCTTGGTTGCAGGTGAGGCTACTTGGTTACAGGTGAGGTTACTTGGTTACAGGTAGGGACACTTGGTTACAGGTGAGGGTACTTGGTTACAGGTGAGGACACGTGGTTACAGGTGAGGACACTTGGTTACAGGTGAGGCTACTTGGTTACAGGTGAGGGTACTTGGTTACAGGTGAGGACACTTGGTTACAGGTGAGGGTACTTGGTTACACGTGAGGGTACTTGGTTACAGGTAGGGACACTTGGTTACAGGTGAGGGTACTTGGTTATAGGTGAAGCTGCTTGGTTACAGGTGAGGACACTTGGTTACAGGTGAGGGTACTTGGTTACAGGTGAGGACACTTGGTTACAGGTGAGGGTACTTGGTTATAGGTGAGGCTGCTTGGTTACAGGTGATGACACTTGGTTACAGGTGAGGCTAGTTGGTTACAGGTGAGGGTACTTGGTTACAGGTAGGGACACTTGGTTACAGGTGATGACGCTTGGTTACAGGTGAGGCTACTTGGTTACAGGTGAGGCTACTTGGTTACAGGTAGGGACACTTGATTACAGGTGAGGACACTTGGTTACAGGTGAGGACACTTGGTTACAGGTGAGGGTACTTGGTTACAGGTGAGGACACTTGGTTACAGGTGAGGGTACTTGGTTACAGGTGAGGACACTTGGTTACAGGTGAGGGTACTTGGTTATAGGTGAGGCTGCTTGGTTACAGGTGATGACGCTTGGTTGCAGGTGAGGCTACTTGGTTACAGGTGAGGTTATTTGGTTACAGGTAGGGACACTTGGTTACAGGTGAGGGTACTTGGTTACAGGTGAGGACACTTGGTTACAGGTGAGGGTACTTGGTTACAGGTGAGGACACTTGGTTACAGGTGAGGACACTTGGTTACAGGTGAGGGTACTTGGTTACAGGTGAGGACACTTGGTTACAGGTGAGGGTACTTGTTTATAGGTGAGGCTGCTTGGTTACAGGTGATGACACTTGGTTACAGCTGAGGACACTTGGTTACAGGTGAGGACACTTGGTTACTGGTGAGGACACTTGGTTACATGTGAGGGTACTTGGTTACAGGTGAGGACACTTGGTTACAGGTGAGGGTACTTGGTTACAGGTGAGGACACTTGGTTACAGGTGAGGGTACTTGGTTACAGGTGAGGACACTTGGTTACAGGTGAGGGTACTTGGTTACAGGTGAGGACACTTGGTTACAGGTGAGGCTGCTTGGTTACAGGTGATGACGCTTGGTTACAGGTGAGGGTACTTGGTTACAGGTGAGGACGCTTGATTACAGGTGAGGGTACTTGGTTACAGGTGAGGACACTTGGTTACAGGTGAGGGTACTTGGTTACAGGTGAGGGTACTTGGTTACAGGTAGTGACACTTGGTTACAGGTGAGGACACTTGGTTACAGGTGAGGGCACTTGGTTATAGGTGAGGCTGCTTGGTTACAGGTCATGACACTTGGTTACAGGTGAGGCTACTTGGTTACAGGTGAGGGTACTTGGTTACAGGTAGGGACACTTGGTTACAGGTGAGGGTACTTGGTTATAGGTGAAGCTGCTTGGTTACAGGTGAGGACACTTGGTTACAGGTGAGGACGCTTGGTTACAGGTGAGGGTACTTGGTTACAGGTGAGGACACTTGGTTACAGGTGAGGGTACTTGGTTACAGGTGAGGACACTTGGTTACAGGTGAGGGTACTTGGTTACCGGTGAGGACACTTGGTTACAGGTGAGGGTACTTGGTTATAGGTGAGGCTGCTTGGTTACAGGTGATGACACTTGCTTACAGGAGAGGCTACTTGGTTACAGGTAGGGACGCTTAGTTACAGGTGAGGACACTTGGTTACAGGTGAGGACACTTGGTTACAGGTGAGGGTACTTGGTTACAGGTGAGGACACTTGGTTACAGGTGAGGGTACTTGTTTACAGGTGAGGACCCTTGGTTACAGGTGAGGGTACTTGGTTACAGGTGAGGACACTTGGTTACAGGTGAGGTTACTTGGTTACAGGTGAGGCTGCTTGGTTACAGGTGATGACACTTGGTTACAGGTGAGGCTACTTGGTTACAGGTGAGGGTACTTGGTTACAGGTAGGGACACTTGGTTACAGGTGAGGACACTTGGTTACAGGTGAGGGTACTTGGTTACAGGTGAGGCTACTTGGTTACAGGTGAGGGTACTTGGTTACAGGTAGGGACACTTGGTTACAGGTGAGGACACTTGGTTACAGGTGAGGGTACTTGGTTATAGGTGAGGCTGCTTGGTTACAGGTGATGATGCTTGGTTGCAGGTGAGGCTACTTGGTTACAGGTGAGGTTATTTGGTTACAGGTAGGGACACTTGGTTACAGGTGAGGGTACTTGGTTACAGGTGAGGACACTTGGTTACAGGTGAGGCTACTTGGTTACAGGTGAGGGTACTTGGTTACAGGTGAGGACACTTGGTTACAGGTGAGGGTACTTGGTTACAGGTGAGGACACTTGGTTACAGGTGAGGGTACTTGGTTACAGGTGAGGACACTTGGTTACAGGTGAGGATACTTGGTGATAGGTGGGGCTGCTTGGTTACAGGTGATGACACTTGGTTACAGGTGAGGCTACTTGGTTACAGGTGAGGGTACTTGGTTACAGGTGAGGGTACTTGGTTACAGGTGAGGCTACTTGGTTACAGGTGAGGGTACTTGGTTACAGGTAGGGACACTTGGTTACAGGTGAGGCTACTTGGTTACAGGTGAGGGTACTTGGTTACAGGTGAGGGTCCTTGGTTACAGGTAGGGACACTTGGTTACAGGTGAGGGAACTTGGTTATAGGTGAAGCTGCTTGGTTACAGGTGAGGACACTTGGTTACAGGTGAGGACACTTGTTACAGGTGAGGACACTTGGTTACAGGTGAGGACACTTGGTTACAGGTGAGGGTACTTGGTTACAGGTGATGACACTTGGTTACAGGTGAGGCTACGTGGTTACAGGTGATGACACTTGGTTACAGGTGAGGCTACTTGGTTACAGGTGATGACACTTGGTTACAGGTGAGGCTACTTGGTTACAGGTAGGGACACTTGGTTACAGGTGAGGACACTTGGTTACAGGTGAGGGTACTTGGTTACAGGTGAGGACACTTGGTTACAGGTGAGGACACTTGGTTACAGGTGAGGGTACTTGGTTACAGGTGAGGACACTTGGTTACAGGTGAGGGTACTTGGTTATCGGTGAGGCTGCTTGGTTACAGGTGATGACACTTGGTTACAGGTGAGGCTACTTGGTTACAGGTGATGACACTTGGTTACAGGTGAGGCTACTTGGTTACAGGTGAGGCTACTTGGTTACAGGTAGGGACACTTGGTTACAGGTGAGGACACTTGGTTGCAGGTGAGGCTACTTGGTTACAGGTGAGGTTACTTGGTTACAGGTAGGGACACGTGGTTACAGGTGAGGGTACTTGGTTACAGGTGAGGACACGTGGTTACAGGTGAGGACACTTGGTTACAGGTGAGGCTACTTGGTTACAGGTGAGGGTACTTGGTTACAGGTGAGGACACTTGGTTACAGGTGAGGGTACTTGGTTACACGTGAGGGTACTTGGTTACAGGTAGGGACACTTGGTTACAGGTGAGGGTACTTGGTTATAGGTGAAGCTGCTTGGTTACAGGTGAGGACACTTGGTTACAGGTGAGGGTACTTGGTTACAGGTGAGGACACTTGGTTACAGGTGAGGGTACTTGGTTATAGGTGAGGCTGCTTGGTTACAGGTGATGACACTTGGTTACAGGTGAGGCTAGTTGGTTACAGGTGAGGGTACTTGGTTACAGGTAGGGACACTTGGTTACAGGTGATGACGCTTGGTTACAGGTGAGGCTACTTGGTTACAGGTGAGGCTACTTGGTTACAGGTAGGGACACTTGATTACAGGTGAGGACACTTGGTTACAGGTGAGGACACTTGGTTACAGGTGAGGGTACTTGGTTACAGGTGAGGACACTTGGTTACAGGTGAGGGTACTTGGTTACAGGTGAGGACACTTGGTTACAGGTGAGGGTACTTGGTTATAGGTGAGGCTGCTTGGTTACAGGTGATGACGCTTGGTTGCAGGTGAGGCTACTTGGTTACAGGTGAGGTTATTTGGTTACAGGTAGGGACACTTGGTTACAGGTGAGGGTACTTGGTTACAGCTGAGGACACTTGGTTACAGGTGAGGACACTTGGTTACAGGTGAGGCTACTTGGTTACAGGTGAGGCTACTTGGTGATAGGTGGGGCTGCTTGGTTACAGGTGATGACACTTGGTTACAGGTGAGGCTACTTGGTTACAGGTGAGGGTACTTGGTTACAGGTGAGGACACTTGGTTACAGGTGAGGGTACTTGGTTACAGGTAGGGACACTTGGTTACAGGTGAGGACACTTGGTTACAGGTGAGGCTACTTGGTTACAGGTGAGGGTACTTGGTTACAGGTGAGGACACTTGGTTATAGGTGAGGGTACTTGGTTACAGGTGAGGACACTTGGTTACAGGTGAGGGTACTTGGTTACAGGTGAGGGTACTTGGTTACAGGTGAGAACACTTGGTTACAGGTGAGGACACTTGGTTACAGGTGAGGGTACTTGGTTACAGGTGAGGACACTTGGTTACAGGTGAGGACACCTGGTTACAGGTGAGGGTACTTGGTTACAGGTGAGGACACTTGGTTACAGGTGAGGACACTTGGTTACAGGTGAGGGTACTTGGTTATAGGTGGGACTGCTTGGTTACAGGTGAGGACACTTGGTTACAGGTGAGGATACTTGGTTACAGGTGAGGGTACTTGGTTACAGGTGAGGACACTTGGTTACAGGTGAGGACACTTGGTTACCTGTGAGGGTACTTGGTTACAGGTGAGGACACTTGGTTACAGGTAAGGGTACTTGGTTACAGGTGAGGCTGCTTGGTTACAGGTGATGACACTTGGTTACAGGTGAGGCTACTTGGTTACAGGTGAGGGTACTTGGTTACAGGTAGGGACACTTGGTTACAGGTGAGGACACTTGGTTACAGGTGAGGCTACTTGGTTATAGGTGAGGCTGCTTGGTTACAGGTGATGACGCTTGGTTACAGGTGAGGCTACTTGGTTACAGGTGAGGCTACTTGTTTACAGGTGAGGGTACTTGGTTACAGGTAGGGACACTTGGTTACAGGTGATGACGCTTGGTTACAGGTGAGGCTACTTGGTTACAGGTGAGGACACTTGGTTACAGGAGAGGACACTTGGCTACGGATGGGGATGGGTCAGATCTTGCTCCTCTTTTGTCTCCTCTTAGAATCATACACTGTAGAGAGTAGCAAGAAAGCATGTGCTGTACAGTGGTGAGGAAGTAGGGATCGACCCCAAGGTCAAGACTCCATATTTTCTTCAGTTCCTTTTAGAGAACTGAAGAGAATGAACCATTTCCAAGCCCAACAGCATCTACCAAACAAGTCATAAGAGCTGTTCGTGGCTCAGAAGAATAACTGGAGTTGTTTCCACATCTCATGCTGCACACTGTGTCTTTCTGAATATCAGGTTATACCTCAGCTCATTGCGAGAATTGATACGCCGAGGCCCTTAGTGGGACGTCTCATTCACCAGCTTCTCACAGACATTGGTCGGTACCACCCCCAGGTACGTGGAGACCCGGGGCAGTTTCTCATCTAACTGCTGACCTTCTGATTTGGTGGTCAGCCTTTCCTAAAGCTGCTCCAGAGATACGAGTGCAACTGGGAGCTAAGCGTCCTGTCCTGCCCCCGGGAGGGCCTGCCCAGCTGGCAGGCTCTGGGACCCAGGGGCCTTCCGGGAAAGAATGAACCCCCGCCAAGATGGTATAGCCCCTGCCTGGTAGACTCGGACGCGTGTCGGTATCATATTCTTGTCATCCTCCTTTCACACGAGTTTGCAAACGTTCCTTCTGTATTTGCTTCAGGCCCTCATCTACCCGCTGACGGTGGCTTCTAAGTCTACCACCACGGCCCGTCACAATGCGGCCAACAAGATTCTGAAGAACATGTGCGAGCACAGTAACACCTTGGTGCAACAGGCCATGATGGTGAGTCAGGGCCGGGGCGGATTTCACGCCCTCTGGTCACCGAGCAAACATCTTGAGTGGGATTGTCTTTCTTCCTCATGACAGGGCTGCGTACTCCCTCTGGCTGCCAGAAAGAGTACCTTCTGTTTCTCCAAGACAGGCCTTCCTGAGCTTAGCTTATCCTTGGTGCTTCCCTCCTTCCCCTTTCTGATCCAGGTGAGTGAGGAGCTGATCCGAGTGGCCATTCTGTGGCATGAGATGTGGCACGAAGGCCTGGAAGAGGCATCTCGCTTGTACTTTGGGGAGAGGAACGTGAAAGGCATGTTCGAGGTGCTGGAGCCGCTGCATGCTATGATGGAGCGGGGACCGCAGACTCTGAAGGAAACATCCTTTAACCAGGTATGGGGTGAAAAAGTGTCAACTGACAGGACTCCAGAGGCTTTTGCAGACGCCTTTCCCTCTAACCTCTTTACTGACTTGAAGAAAATGTATTCTGATGGAGGGAAGTCATAGGATATAAAACACCATAAATTTATTTGTCACTAAGTTACAAGAACCCTCCCGAAACTTTAATTGGAAAACTATGGGATTCCTCACGAGGCCATCTCGTCTCTCTTCCAAACTTACTTTACCTGAGAAGCCATCCTGAGGTTGGGACTTTGGGGCTGGAATACTGCCGAGCTTCCCTGCTGAGCGATCCAGGCCAGTGCCTTCTGGCCAGGGTGTGCTCCCGAGGAGTTCTGCTGTCTGCTTGGGGACTCAGCCTCGTGGCTGAGTCAACACAAATGACAACTTGCAAATTTCCCCTGCATTCCGTCTCAGGCGTATGGTCGAGATTTAATGGAGGCCCAGGAGTGGTGCAGGAAGTACATGAAATCAGGGAATGTCAAGGACCTCACCCAAGCCTGGGACCTCTATTATCACGTGTTCAGACGAATCTCAAAGCAGCTGCCTCAGGTAGGATCTTGAGGCTCCAGCAGGGTTAACGGTCATTATAGTCCTTTCTGTTTTTTTTTTTTTAATTTATTTATTTTTGGCTGTGTTGGGTCTTCGTTTCTGTGCGAGGGCTTTCTCTAGTTGTGGCAGGCGGGGGCCACTCTTCATTGCGGTGTGCAGGCCTCTCACCGTCGCGGCCTCTTTTGTTGTGGAGCACAGGCTCCAGACGCGCAGGCTCAGCAATCGTGGCTCACGGGCCCAGCTGCTCCGCGGCATGTGGGATCCTCCCAGACCAGGGCTCGAACCCGTGTGCCCTGCATTGGCAGGCAGATTCTCAACCACTGCGCCACCAGGGAAGCCCCGTCCTTTCTGTTTTATTGTCTGTGAACATTCTAACACTAACCCCCCAGCACCTGGTTCCACTTCTACCTGCAGACTTTGGGACAAGTCATCGCTATTGGCAACCCATTGAAAAATACTTAAATGGCATTTAAATTCCTCCCTGAGGCAGAAAACTAAACCCTGTGGTAATTATTCACAGCTCACATCCTTAGAGCTGCAATACGTGTCCCCAAAACTTCTGATGTGCCGGGACCTGGAATTGGCTGTGCCGGGAACATACGACCCCAACCAGCCGATCATTCGCATTCAGTCCATTGCACCATCTCTACAAGTCATCACATCCAAGCAGAGGCCCCGGAAGCTGACGCTTATGGGTAAGGACCGTCGTGCGGACCTGAGACTCGGGTAAGGACCCAAGTCTCCCTCCCCACCTGGCGGACCCCTCCCCCTCCTGAAACGACTGCTTGCTGTCCGCACGACTAATCTTTCTCCCGTTCATTGAGAGCCGAGTAGGGAAAAGTGGGTTTCTCCTTACTGCCTCCTCCCTGGGGCCCCTCGTTGATTCATACAGCTGTGCTTACTTAAGTGAAGCATAACACTCCCGCCCGCCCCCGGAACAGGTGGAAGGGAGCTGTGAAGGCCTGCGATGTGGAGGATGGGTGGGTGGGCAGCTGTCAGGGAGCTGATGAGGCAAGAAGGAGGCCCCAGATGCAAGCACGGCAGGTGACAGGCCACGTCGAAGGAAGGGCACTGGGCTTGAGTGTCCTTGTTTACTCTCACGTTCTGTCTTTGTGGGAAATGCTGTGTAAAGTGAACAGACTGAAGTAGAAATCAGTTCTAACAGTGAGGTTTGTTACCTAGCGGGGTGGTTTCGGGAGGCCTGAGTGCTCTGCTGGCACTCTCGGCTCTCTTGCCTTTAACAGTGCTCGTGTTTTTTAAACAGTGATTATTCACCGGCAGCAGCGAATGGTGGTGCACGGGTTATTTTCTGTCCGTGGGCTGGCCTTTTCTAATACTAAAACACCTGTTGGTCAGCTTTCAGCAGCATCTAATTAAAGAGACTTTACCGAAGGACTGTTTTCGGAGGTGTGGCTGAGTTAAGAGAGCCGGTAGTGTGAAGTTAGTACTCACCCCCAACCTCCAGCCTGAAGAGGGCACAGAGCCCGGCAAGGGCTGTAACCTGGAAAGAGAGGCCGTCCCCTAGAAGCCGTGGCTCAGACAGTGGGAGGGAGCTACTTCCAGAACCGTAGCCTGGCCAGTTGTCAGGGGCAAGGTCCCTGACCTCTCCCTCTTCCCACCCTCTGGCCTCCTGCCACTGCCCCCATTGGCCAAGCACACAGGGGAGCCCAGGGGATGTGGTCTCTAGGGGTCAGGCTTCTCGGGTCAGAGCAGGACGGAGAAGGACAGAAAGTGGGTTGGGGAGGGGACATGTAGAGTGACCATCTTTGTGCAGACTTGTTCCTGGCCCTCAAAGACAGAGTTTTTTAAAAATTTTACTTACGTTGATTTGAACAACATCTCATTGGGGGACCATTAACAGGAGGGCCATTCTTTTCATCCGTTCTAGGGAGTGTTTCTTCTGTTTGTAGGGACAGTATGACTGGGTAAGTTATGTGTCCACAGACTTGTGAATGCAGTGGTGGTCCACCAGCCAGTGGGACTGAGACCCTCTGATCCTCGCTGACTGCTCCCCCCATTCTTTACAGGCAGCAACGGGCACGAGTTTGTCTTCCTCCTGAAGGGCCATGAAGATCTGCGGCAGGACGAGCGAGTGATGCAGCTCTTCGGCCTGGTCAACACCCTTCTGGCCAATGACCCAACATCTCTTCGGAAAAACCTCAGGTATTCAGGATGCCGTGAAAATGGCACTGATTTGAGAAATCTTCTAGTTATTTCTTAACATCTCTCCAGGTAGCCATGTACCTTTGCCAAATAAATAATTACATACCTGACAGGAAGTCATCAATAGCCAAGGTGTCAAAGAGAAAAATTCTCCAGGTTTTTAGAGTATTCTCATGGGAAATGCGTTTGGTAACCTCCAGAGGATTCAGAAAGGAACACTTTGTGGCCTTTAGACTGGAGATTCCACAAATTCAGTGTGTTCTACCCTTACAGGATGACAGCCCTGCCGAGCCCTTCCTGTCCTCAGTCTTCTCTTACTCCTCTTTCTGTTAAGAACATAGATGTTAAGTGGGGAGGTTATCTTAGGCTTAGAAATAATCACGGGATTGTTCCCCCAAAGGAGTGAGTTTGTTAGACAGCTTGGGAAGGTTGATGGTGCCTTCACACCATCAGCCCCCTGACTCTGTGTGATGCTTTATCCTTCACAAAACGTCCCTCATCACACACCCCACAATAGCCCTATGCCGGCGGGTTCATTAAAACCAGTTTGCATGTGCCGTGAGTGGATCAAAGTTCTACTCTGTTTTCTGCTCAATGACCCTGCTTCCCGTGGGTTTTAGCATCCAGAGATATGCTGTCATTCCCTTATCAACCAATTCGGGCCTCATCGGCTGGGTGCCCCACTGTGACACGCTGCACGCCCTCATCCGGGACTACAGGGAGAAAAAGAAGATCCTTCTCAACATCGAGCATCGCATCATGCTGCGGGTACGTGATGAGTCTGCCAGGCCCAACCCTTTAATGTCTCGGAGGCAAAACTCACAAGTCAGGGAATCTGTACAAAGCTGCTTTTCTCGTTCTCCTATACGTGTTCATCGCTGAAAAATCTATTTGAGGGAATTAGCTGTTGATGAAGGATTAATGATGTGAGTCCTAAAGCAGATAACCTTCTCTAAGAAACAGAAGGACCCTAAAGCCCAGAAATTAGGTTTCCATCACCCTCCGTGAGACTGGACAGCATTATTTATCAGGCAACATGTATCTACTGAATACTAATAATGTATACAGAGCACTGACTGGCCATATGGGGAAATAATGCTTAGTAGGTGTGTGAACGAGGAGAACGAGAATCGTTTGTTACCCAAAACCTTGAACATTCCAGTGTTCTCGTTCATACCGGTAGGCTGGTACTGAGGCAAGGCCCGTTTTACCCTTACGCCCTGGCACTTCCTGTGGTCATTGGGTTAGAGTGGCCACTGCTTTTCCTTGTTTCCCTTCTCCTTTTGGCAGTGGTGGGGACCCAGCCCTGCCTGGCCGCGGAGCCTTGTTTCTTCCTGGGTGTGAGCTGCCTGTCGCAGGCCGCTCCCTCACGACCCTTGTGTCCTGGTGCAGATGGCTCCGGACTACGACCACCTGACTCTGATGCAGAAGGTTGAGGTGTTTGAGCACGCCGTCAACAACACGGCTGGGGATGACCTGGCCAAGCTGCTGTGGCTGAAGAGCCCCAGCTCCGAGGTACGGCACCTCCACCCCACCCCACCCCCCACTCGTGCCGCTGCCCTTTGGTGCACCCCCTCTGGTCAGGAATGGTTTTCTTGTTTGTTCCTGTGCACCTGGTGGACGAGTCTCTGTAATGATTAGCTGTGGATGATGGGCAGTCTTTGAGAGCAGAAATTGAATGGGCGAGCCACGCAGTCTAGCAGTTGTTAGTAGTTTCAAGTTTCAACCATTGCTTTACGATAGTATTTTATTAAGGCTGTTAAATCTTTTTCGTATGTATTATAAATTTCCTATTTATTTGGTTTTTCAATTTTGTTAACAGTATGTTTCTCGGTTTGAAATTTTTGTTTTGTTTTGGTTTTGATGTGCATTTTTAAATGTTAGAAGTTAATAGATTTTTAATCCTTTTCTTTAAAGTCTACCTTTGGCTTTATATTCAGAAAGTCTCCTCCTCAAGATTACATATCTTTTCTTGTACTAATTATAAGATTTGTGATGTGATATGATACTGCTGTATGATAAATATAAAAGATGTTAAGAGAGTAAATTACCTAAGTTCTTATCACAAGGAAAAAAAAAAAAAAAAGATTTGTGTTTACATTTAAATCCTTAACCCAAGTTGGAATTTAAAGTTAGGGCATAAATTTTATTTTTTTAAGATGATTAAGCAATATTTTAGTATTACCAAATCATCCATCCTTTCACCACTATTTAAAAGAGTCAATTTTTATTATATACTAAATTCTTATATGCCTTTGGATTTCTTTCTAGAATTTCTATTTCATTGATCTTTCTGCCTGTTTCTCCTCAAGTATCCCACTGTTAATACAAGTCTCTTCTCATTGGCTATTTACATATAATTTTTTTCCAGATAAATTTTGGGATCATTTTGTCAAGGTCCCCCAAAAACGTGCCAATGAATTTTTATTGAAATTACATTAAGTGTATTAAATAATCTGGGAGGATATTACATCTTTTCAATCTTAAGTGGATATCCTTAAATGGATATTTTCATTTACTCAAGTCTTTATATTTCTAAGCAAAGTTTAATTTATTTATTCATCTAAGTTCTGTACATTTCTAATTAAGTTTATTCTGAGCATAGTTTATCTTTGTAATTATGAATGTGGTTTTGGTTCCCTTATATGTTCTAACTGGTCATTGATGGACGATAAGCAAACAACTGATTGGGGTATAATTATGTTGAAACAAGTTAGTTTCCAGAGCCTTGGTTCACGTGTGCTCCTGTGTTCTAGGTGTGGTTTGATCGAAGAACCAATTACACCCGCTCTTTAGCGGTCATGTCCATGGTTGGGTATATTTTGGGCCTGGGCGATAGGTGAGTGAATTTGTTTCTTTGAGTCTTGTTTCTTGAATGGCTTCATTTTGTAGCCATTGTAGTTTTCTTGAATGGCTTCATTTTGTTTTCCAGTGAGATTTATGACCATTTGGTAAATATTTGTATTTTGTACTTTAGGCGCTTTTCGGGGCATCAACCTTAGTCCCCTATTTATTGTCCATGCCAACAGAACAACACATCAAACTAAAGAGAAGAAAAACCATAGTTCAAGGGTACTACTTTCTCCATAGGTTGGTTTAATGTATTAAAACCCATATTAAATCCAGTTGATTTTATTGATTCAATAAACATTTATCAATCACCACCATGCTAAGATAAATAATTCTATTTCCTTAATTGAAACCAACCAAAGTAGATCCTTCTGATATTCCTACATAATAAATTTTATCCTAGTGTACTGACTGAAAAAGTAGTTTAGCAATGTTCAGAAATTCAAAACAAAAAAAAAACAAAAAAAACTAGTATTCCGACGTCTACTGTTCTTCTCCTGAGATCATGTTTCATGCAATTATTTGAGAGTGAAAAAAATTTTATCCCACAGAAATAATAAATTCCTGTTTTTAAAAAACTCAGAGGGACTTCCCTGGTGGTCCACTGGTTAAGACTCCGTGCTCCCAATGCAGGGGGCATGGTTCAATCCGTCGTCAGGGAACTAAGATCCAAAAAAAAAAAACTTAGTAAAACACCTGTTGAATTGGCTCAGGGGCTCAGGGAGATGAGACCCTATGATAGGTGCCAAGTAGCAAAGATAGAGCCTTGTCACTCTGAGATGCCAGCACTGCCAGAAACCATTTATTCTGTGACCAAAGACCTTGGGAAAGCAAATTGTCTCGGTGTCATGGGGCAGCTTGTGATTCACACAGATAAATTCTCATTTGAGCCCTAGGGCAGGGGTCGGCAAACTTTTTCTGTAAAGGGCCAGATAATAAATATTTTAGGCTTCGCTGGCCATACGATCTCCGTCACAACTACTCATCTCTGCTGCTGTAGCATAAAAGCAGCCTGAAACAATATATAAACAAATGAGTGTGGCTGTGTTCCAGTAAAACTTTACTTACAAAAGTTGGATGGGTGCTGCTAGATTTTGCCTGAGTGCTGTAGTTTGCCAGCCCCTGGCCTAGAGTCTCACAGACTTGGGGATTTGTTCATCTGTGCTGCTCTCTTGACCTCCCCCGTTCTCTCTTCTGTTTCTCAAAGACACCCATCCAACCTGATGCTGGACCGGCTGAGCGGGAAGATCCTGCACATTGACTTTGGGGACTGCTTTGAGGTGAACACGCGTTCCAGAACACCATGTAACCTCACCTTCCCGGATGACCACTTTCCACCCCCCTCCAACCATTTAGGCAAACTTAAGCCCAAAATGCAGTATCCTCACCCCTGCCTCTCCTACCAAAGTGACAGAAAATCAGTCTAACAAATGAAATCCATGCTCTTTGATACTTGCCATAATTGGACTCAGAAAAGGTGGGTGGGGGGCACGGTTCACAACCCTCCTTTGTTTGTTTTTTTCTTTTCGGCCGCTCCGCGCGGCATGTGGGATCTTGGTTCGCCGACCAGGGAATCAGACCCACGCCCCCTGCATTGGAAGCGTGGAATCTTAACCACTGGACCACCAGGGAAGTCCTTTTTAATTTTTTTTTTTAAGTTTCTTTTTTTTTTTTTTTTTTTTGATGTGGACCATTTTTAAAGTCTTTGTTGAATTTGTTACAGTATTGCTTCTGGGTTGTTTTTTTTTGATGTTTTGGTTTTTTGGCAGCAAGGCATGTGGGATTTAGTTCCCTACCAGGGATCAAACCCGTACCCCCTGCACTGGAAGGCGAAGTCTTAGCCACTTAGCCAGGAAGTCCCCACACACCCTCTTTAAGTGGAGGAATCCCTTATCCTCGACGTGGCCTGCTGGTCAAAGGTCTGGGCGTGATGCACACTTGTCTTTTTCTTTTTTTCTCTCTTTTTCTCCCTCTCTCTTTCCTCTCCCTCTCTCTCCCCACCCTCCCTCTCCCCCTCTCCCCATTTCTCCCCCTCCCCCTCTCCCCCACCCTCTCTTTTTTATTTTTAGTTGTCTCTTCGATCCCAGTGACAAGACCCGTCACTAAACTCAAGCTGCTTCCTTTCTGTGCTCTAATTGAAGTCGGTGCTGGTGATGCAAAGGAAAGCCACCTGCCTGCCCCTGGCTTCAGCTGAGGAAAACAGTCTAACCAGTGGACTTGGTTTTTCCCTTTATTATCCTTAGGTTGCTATGACCAGAGAGAAATTCCCAGAGAAGATTCCATTTAGACTAACAAGAATGTTGACCAATGCTATGGAGGTGAGTGGATATTGGTAACAAGCTGATTTGAAGTGGGACCAATACAGTTCCAACCCTCTCTGAGGACAGACTTCCTTCCTTGTTAGGTCTCCAGTTCCCCAGGTTATTCTGTAGTCGTTTCCTGGTATTTTCCGTTGTGTTAGAAATGATCAGCCTTTGAAAGTCTTACCAACCTTTGCTCCAGACCTTGTTTCATATGAATAACAGTCCTGATCTGACCCTTTGCTCTGAAGACATTCCCAGCCTGGCCCGTCAGTCATGGGCTAAGTCGTCTTCCTGCGTGGAGGTGACACGCCCTCTTGACTGCCTGACTTGCGGTTGTAAGGCCTTCAGGGGCCAGTGTTGGTGACCTGTGTGGTGAAAGGCTCTGGCCCGCCTGCAGGTCACGGGCCTGGATGGCAACTACAGAATCACATGCCACACGGTGATGGAAGTGCTTCGGGAGCACAAGGACAGCGTCATGGCCGTGCTGGAAGCCTTCGTCTACGACCCCTTGCTGAACTGGAGGCTGATGGACAGTGAGTCTTAGCGAGTGCCCGGGAACTGGGGTCCGCGCCCTCCCAGAGTGGGGGCGTCTGGCGCGTTCCACTTCACGGTCCCGTCCCCCTTCAAACGCGGGGCCCAGGACACATTACTAGGCTGCTGCGTTACATTTTCACAAAGCAGCTCTGGTGGCTGGAAATGAATTTCAAGTGTTTTTATTAACTAAGACAGAAAACTCCAGTCATCAGTTTAGATACTAACTGAAACCTTTTTCAGGGTAAATTAAATACTCTCATGATTTTTGTTTAGGTTTCATGTTAAGTAGCAGATGGAATTTTGACAGGAGTTACAAGCAGTTTTGGTATCTCAGCAATATCTCAGTCTATTCTTTTTTCCTACCTCCTTAGAAGGTGTTTACTAATAAGAGGCGTCTTTTCCACTGTGCTTGTCATACTTTCACCTTGTTGTCTGGTTTACATTGTCTGAATCCAGCTCAACCATATAAAGTGTCCCTCAGGATGGGATACCTGTGCTAACATCTACCCATTTTCTCCCGAGCAGTACGTCTTTGGTTCTCTCTTAGGGGTTATAGCTTTTGGGAAAATTATATTTTTATGATTATAAGAAAATATATCAATCAAGTTTTTTTCAAGTCAAAGTTTGAAGCACTTTTTAATCCTCCCTTTATTTCTTTCCCTAGCAAATACCAAAGGCAACAAACGATCACGAACGAGGACAGATTCCTACTCTGCTGGCCAGTCAGTAGGTGGGCGCATCCCCTGAAGGGTTGCAGATTCTGTCCTTTTCTGTCCATAGTGTTTCTAGAAGAGGGTGAGCTTTGTTACTGCCTTTAGGAAGCATGACTTAAAGTAGTAAGCACCTAACGTGTGTTTTATTTAATGCCTCTCAGGAAGGAGTGGGTAGCTAAAGCTCAGAAATTTTGATCAAACTATCCAATCTTAATCTGTCTGTAAAAACATAATTAAAAGTATGTCTGAACATTAGCCTGTATTTAGCCTGCCCTTTAATGGTGCCTGGGTTGTGATAATTACTAGCTATAATACCTTAATCCTAAAGCTTTGTTAATAGCTCAGAAATAGGAAGATGGAAGCAGCAGAAATGTACTCACACTGCTGCCTGAGGAGCTGGGAAACCACATGAAACATTGTTTCCAAGAATGTGGTCCACAGAACAGGGTTCCAAGAAGATAATGTCCTTCCAAGAGCCAGAACAGGGTCAGCGTATTAAATGCTCTGAGACATCTCAAAGTAAAGCTGTTTAACTTTGTTTACCCTTGCCCTTTGCTCCCTACCCTCAGCCCAACCCTTTGACCCCCACATCTAACAACATCCTACACAGTCATCCTTTGGGAAGTACTGTCAGGGTGTATAACCGTAAAATATTCTCTACAAATACTTATGGAACATTTGCAACTAGTTACTTAGCTAAGCCAAATAGTGTTTAGAGGTGCAAAAAGAATGTGAGATAACTGAGAATGCCCTGAAGAAGCACACAATCCCATTATGGAATTGACCAGAGTATATATGAAAAAATAAAGAGAACAGTGCACTGCACAGGTACCACATGATTTGGTTGGTAACAGAGGGATGGTGGGCCTTAGAAAGGAGATACCACTCTGAACTGCAGTGGTTTAGGGAGATCGTGGGCTGGTGGAATTTAAGCTGAGCCTTACTGGATGTATGGAATCTGGATGTGTAGAAAGGAAGAGAGTGTTCTCGGCAGGAAATTGGGATCCTGGATTGGTATCATCTATGAATAGCTTGGACTCTACACTGGATACCGTAAATACCTGAATCACCCACGGTGTCTGGGGGGCCTCATACAGATGACTGGCCTCACCCAAATTACATGATACTTACTGGTTTAACTCTCAGGGTCCACCTCCTTAATACATTATTGCAGAGGGGAATTAGGACAGCCTGTTCTGGTGGCACCAGGTGCTGGTGGACCTGGTTGTTTTTATGTGGCTTCAAAGTTAAGTTCCAGGGACTTCCCTGGTGGCGCAGTGGTTAAGAATCCGCCTGCCAATGCAGGGGACACGGATTCAAGCCCTGGTCCGGGAAGATCCCACATGCCGCGGAGCAACTAAGCCCGTGCACTACAACTACTGAGCCTGTGCTCTAGAGCCCGTGAGCCACAACTGCTGAGCCCGCGTGCCCCAACTACTGAAGCCCGCGCGCCTAGAGCCCGTGCTCCCCAACACAGAGGAGCCACCGCAATGAGAAGCCCGCACACCGCAACAAAGAGTAGCCCCCGCTCGCCGCAACTAGAGAAAGCCTGCGTGCAGCAACGAAGACCCAACACAGCCATAAATAAATAAATAAATAAATTTTTTTTTTTAAAAAAATGAAGTTCCAGGGACTCATTAATAAAAGTATTATTATTACTAGCTTCAGTTTGAAGGCCTGTGATGTCCAAGGACAATGTGTAAATAACTTCATAGTTCTGATTCTAGACTGCTCTCCTGAAGGCCACAATCATTGGAGGGTGACCCTAAAGCTTGTGGACTTTTTCTCCCCAGAATTGATGTATAAATTCCTCCAAGGATAACATTCCAGTCATGTGTGTGACCCATTGAAAGCTGGTTTTCTTTATGTCATTACCAGTTTTTGTCCAACCAAATTTTGTTACTGGATCTTTGACTCGTGATCCTATTCTGTATGTCAGAACATTTTATTAATGCTGTATGTTTGCAAATTCATGCTTTGCAGATTTTAAAACTTTTTTTTTTTTGGCTGCGCCATGCAGCTTGTGGGATCTCAGGTCCCTGACCAGGGACTGAACCCGGGCCACAGCAGTGAAGTCGCCGAATCCTGAACACTAGACCACCCAGGAACTCACTAAAAACTTTTAAATACATAAAGAGTAACATAACACTTCCTCTCTCCTTTCCCCTCTGAGATAGGTAGGGCAGGTGTTAAAGGGAATATAGTACATGAAGAATTAGAGCTAATACCTTGAAACAGTGGCTTCTTGGTGTTTGAATTTTCTGCTAACTGATTTTTTTCCTCCTAGAAATTTTGGATGGTGTGGAACTTGGGGAACCAGCCCATAAGAAAACGGGGACCACAGTGCCAGAATCTATTCATTCTTTCAGTAAGTCCAACCTCTGAGGAATTGCACCAGTGACTAGCTCATTAAGAAAATAGCAGCTGTGTGCACCATGATGAGGGTCAGTAAGAGGAAGCAACAAAACTGCCTTTGAGCAGAAAAGATCCTGTGAGTTTCTCATTATATTCTGAGGACAAAGATAGACAAAGAAGAATTACTCAACATTTACAAAGTGAATATTTGAGAAAAACAGGGGCATCCATTGAATCTTACTGTTATTTCTACTTTTGTATATTCCAGTTGGAGACGGTTTGGTGAAACCAGAGGCCCTAAATAAGAAAGCTATTCAAATTATTAACAGAGTTCGAGATAAGCTCACTGGTGAGTGTGTGCATGTGTTTACTTGAAAGGGACATAAAATCTCCTTTAGTGGGTGGTTGGCCCAGTTTCCAGTGGTGTTGGTGCCTAAACTTAGACCCTATGCCGCTAACTGGAGTGTCTCTGAGGCCATCAGTTAAGGACCCTCTCTGATTCTCTAATGACCAATAAACTTTCTTTAAGTAATGCTGTTAACCTTGTTTTAACAGTGAAGTTTAACAGTAAAGTTCTGTTGGGTCCAGAGTCAGCCAAATTCAGGAAAAACTTTTTTTATTATCATGGCTTGATGTTAGAGCAAATCTGACCACTTGATTCATTGCCCATCTGTACTCAGGTAGCTGTTATGGAGTGGAGAACATGGAAGGGGAGAAACACATACTTTTGAACAGGAGACATGTCACATTAACCAGATGGTGTGACTTGGGGGTGGGAGGCGGGGAGGCCAAAGACCCCTCAGAAGGCGGTGAGGATGAACTGAGACCTGGGAGGCCCAGCACTGAGCATAGGGCCTGGCACATAAGCTTTGTCATCAAGGCACATTGGTTTATTGAGCACCCACAAGTGCTAGATGCTGAAGAAATGGTGTTGGTAAAAACAGGCAGCTTCCCTGCCTTCGTGGGGCTTAGAATCTAAAGAGGAATACTGTTGTGAGTGGAAGAGAGAGACTGGGGTTATGATGCCAATAACAGGGAATTTAAGTTCAGGAGTTCAGGACAAGCTTTCCTCAACAAACTACCCATGAGCTTAAAATCTGAAAGAGGAGTTGATTAGGGCAGATTGTTCCAGGTAAAGGAAACAGCGTGTGCAAAGGCCCTGGGGTAGGAGGGAGTATAGCAAGAAAAAAGGTCCGAAAGCCTGCCAGTCTTAACTGCCCCAGAGAAAGGTGGGAGGAGCACAATGCAAAATGTTTTGACTCTGGGTAGGCCAGGGCCAGATCATACAGGACCTTATATTTTTATCCTATGTCTTATGGGCAGTGGGAAACCACTGAAAGGTTTTAAGGGGTTGGAGGGCCTGGGCAGGTTTGCATTGTGAAATCCTGCCTGCTCTGGCTACGGGAGGAGCAGGGGCTAAGGGGAGGAAGCAGTTGCCACAGTCATGCAGGCTGGACAGTTGATTAGACACGGGCGGCAGCGGAGGTGGATTCAATAGCCGTTTAGAAGGTAAAAGCCAAAGGATTGATGATGGGGCATGAGGGGCGGGGCGGGATCAAGTGTGGCTCCAAGTCTCTGGTGACCTTCTGAGAGCTGGGATGAGCCTGACAGCCAGACTAAAGCAACTGAAGAGAATGTGAAGTGAGAGGGAGAAGCGAGGGAACGGGGACAAGTGTGAAAACTCTTGAGAAGTTCAGCTGTGCAGGGAGGAGAGAGGATGAAGCTGGAGGAGGAGCAGTTGGAGAGGCTTTTTTTTCCTTCAGTAGGAGAGGAACGTGTTTACAAAAAAAGCGAGAACGTGAGGGGGAGAGTTTGACGACATGAGTGAGAGGCAGGAGAGTCGATGTAAGGCTCCTAAGAAAGCAGCAGGCGGGGGAGCAAAGTGCAGGTGATCTCGGCCTTAAAGGGGAGGAGGGACAGCTCTGTGGGGTAACAGGAAGGAAGGAGAGGAAGCCAGCACCTTGAACACTGCCCGACACACCGTGCATGCAGCGAGTCCATTACATCGTAGAGGGGGAGATGAGGGCACTGACGAGGGTGAGGAGCCAGAGGAGAGGTGTGGACGTTCAGGAGAGTAGAGGGCTTGGAGTGGCCCTTGCGGAGATGGGAAGGCACGTTGCCCGAGGAGCAGCACAAGCCGGCCAGGCAGCGCCGAGTGCCCGAGTGAGGCGGTAGAGTATGAATGTGTGGTGAAAGCAGGCGGCCCTGCGTGAGGAAAGACTCGAAGGGGAGGCTAGAAGGATCGAAAAGAACCGGGTTCCTCGGCCACTTGCCCAACTCAGGGATGATTATGGCCTAGAGGAAGGAGTCTTCATAAGCCCATCGGCCAGATCTTCGCCACTCCTGAACTCAGCCGACCGTAGCACTTTACCCTCCAGGACCGAGTGTGTATTAAGAGGAGACTGGTGTTTATCCAAGTCACGTGGAGGAGAATTTAAAATCCAACTGTTGTCTAGCCTTTATATTCATGTATGAGGAGGAACTGATTTGGGCCGCAGGGACAGTTAAGCCAAACAGGGGGCAAGGAGGGATAACCGGGTGCAGACTGGATGCTTTGTTTCTCCTGTCCTAGGTCGGGACTTCTCTCACGATGAAACGCTGGATGTCCCAACACAAGTTGAGCTGCTCATCAAACAGGCAACATCCCATGAAAACCTCTGC
Organism: Eschrichtius robustus; assembly: GCF_028021215.1. NCBI lineage: Eukaryota > Metazoa > Chordata > Mammalia > Artiodactyla > Eschrichtiidae > Eschrichtius > Eschrichtius robustus. The sequence continues at coordinate 8,734,298 of NC_090826.1, read as the reverse complement.
CAGTGCTACATTGGGTGGTGAGTGGCCTGTCAAAGCACCTGTTCAGATAAGCAGTCAGGACCCCACCCTGTGCCCCAAGCCCAGAGTCACAGAAAAAGATTTGGGCGGGGGGTGGGGGCAGTATCCATAAAGGGAAATCGTGTTTCAAATCTCTTTTTAAAAAAGTTTGTATTTGCTGTGTGTGCTCATTGTTCCAAAAAGGAGAAAATGGAGAAATGCGGATGTGTATTTGGAAGGCAAACACCAAAATAAATTAAAATTACGTTTTATAGTGGTTTAGAAGAATAGGTAAGGCCCCCTTATTTGGGGGGGGGGAGGTTCTTTGGGGACTTTTGCTGTCAATTCAGAGATACTGGAAGGGCAGGAGAAGAAGCCAAAGCAGAGACAGAGAGAAGGAGATGAAAAGACAAATTTATCATCCAGGATTGTAACCTCAAGGACCACTCTGGGGTCTGCTTTGATTAATCGCCCGAGGCATGCTTGAAGGTAGAAACTTGAGAGAGAGGGTGGCAGGGAGGCGTCCTTCTGGGACCACAGCAGGCGTCAGCCCTGGACTGGAAATGATGAATGTGTCCTGCACAATGAGCTGTGAAAGGTCTCAGGGAACGCCCCAGGGGCTGTCAGACCTTGCTCTTCCCATGTTCAGTGTATCCATGTAAAGCTTTGAAGAAGCCCAAATTATTAAAATACTCCTTTTCTCTCTGTCTTCCTAGGTGTCCTTTCTGGTAACTGGAGGCCCAGACATGCCCACAGCATTTCTCTTGAGGCTTTTGTACTTTGGTATATGCTTCCACTAAACTGAAGCCACGGTCAGAAAGTTCAACTCTGTTAAATATTTTGAAATGTAAATGAAAAGAACTACTGTATATTAAAAGTTGGTTTGAACCAACTTTCTAGCTGCTGTTGAATATATTGAAGAATATATTGTCAGAAACACAAGGCTTGATTTGGTTCCCAGGACAGTAAACGCAGTAATACTACAGAAATCAAGCCATTGATTTTGGGGAACAGAAGATTTCATAACTTTAGAAATACGGGTTTTGACTTAACTCACAGAAGAACTCATAAGCGTTTGCTGACAGGAGAATGGCCTAGTCAATCCTCTCAACATGGACACAGCAAACTCAGCACAGTCATGAAGCCTCAGGTCCTGGAGGACACGGATTAGGGTTCTGAACTGTACGGAAGCAGGAGAAGCTGACTTTGTCACCTGCGCCCATCTCATTACCTCACTGGTCCGTGGACGGCAGCAACAACCTTTGCAAGATGGGCCGAAATGGGTGGGAAAGGTCTGTCTCCTGCCTCACCCGTGATGTTGCAACGTACACACTTCAAGACCGGAGCCACTCGGAGGGGAGTTTCTTCCGATCGCCGGGCAGCCTCGGCTGAGCAGGTACACGGAGCGGATCACAGAGCAGTAGGAGGCCCACGCTGGCCTCCCCCAGCATGGTTCTGGGATGTTTTCCATGAGGTCTGAACGCTCTGTGTTTAGAGCAAGGCCTTGGAATACAGGAATGCTGTCACGGAGGTGCTGACACAGAGAGGGAAGGTCTAGTACATGTTGGGAATTAGGAGCAAAAGAAATATTAAACTAAATGCACAAAATATAAAGTGTAGCCATGTCTAGACACCATGTTGTATCTGAATAATTTTTGTGCCAATAAATGACATCAGAATTTTAAAACCATGTACATGAGTGGCTTTTTATTCCTACTTACTAGTTCATAAAGGAAGCAGTTACTCCTTCAACATTCATTAACACTGAGTACTGGGGCTGTGCAGGACAGGGGTCTACATGACGTTGGCTCCATCCTTGGCTTGTTCACGGGCCAGACGAGGCGGAGCCGGCATCTCAGGAGCGGACTGATAAAGCCACCCGGCTGCGTGGTGAGGAGAGACACGTGCAGGGCGCTAGCCTTGGGTAGGGCCACTGATTCCACTGGGCGAACCAGGAAAGCCTCACAGAAAGGCGGGACACTTGCCAAGGGTCTTAAGGGAGGAGTGGGGGTTTGTCAGATGAAGCAAGCGAGGGCGTTCTCAGCAGAAGTATGAAAGCACAGTATCGTGCAGAAATGGCAAGTGTTAACTTGAACCATATTAGATTGTAGATATTCGGCCATTTTTATACGTGAAACAGCAGTTTCACACACTTGGACCTCATGGTTCAGCATGTCTGGCTCAGTGGTCAGTGGGAAATAAAAGGAATAATAGGAAAAAGAATGATAGGAACTAAAAGGACGCTAGAAAGTAGAACCAGGCCAGACTGGCCTGCCTCACGGTTCAGCGGCAAGGAGTTTGAACCTGATGCTGTGGACAGCAGGGAGGGAACCACGTGAAGTTTTAAAACAGAGAAATAGGACCTGAGTAGTGTTTTTAAGAGAAACTGGTATCAAACAGGTGGAAAGAAAATTAAAAGCCGTAAGGCCTAGTAAAACTGTTGGAATAATGGAGAGGAGGGAACTTGAATATGGAACTGGCAAGTACTAGATACAGGTTCCTCTGAAGAGAAAGCATGCCTACAGAGTTCTTCCAAAGAATATTGTTTTTAGTTGTTGAACTAAATTTCTTGTTCTAAATTCCTGTGGGCCATAGCTACCCAGTAAGAAATACTGAATCATAAAAGCTATTTAAGGAACTTGTAAAATGGACCTAGAGATTATCATACTAAGTGAAGTAAGAAAGAGACAAATACCATACGATATTACTTAGATGTGGAATCTAAAGTACAACACAGGGACTTCCCTGGTGGTCCAGTGGGTAAGACTCCAAGCTCCCAGTGCAGGGGGCCCGGGTTCCATGCCTGGTCGGGGAACTAGATCCCGCATGCGTGCCGCGACTGAGTCCGCACGCCGCGATGAAGATCCCAAGTGCCACAACTAAGACCCGGCACAGCCAAAAATAAATAAATATTTAAAAAATAAAATACGACACAAACGAACATGTCTACAAAACTGACACAGACTCACAGACTCACTCTGTTCATCGAGAAAAGACTTGTTTGCCAAGGGAGAGGAGAGGTGGGAGAGGGAAGGATTGGGAGTTTGGGATTAACAGATGCAAACTATTATATATAGAATGGATAAACAACAAGGTCCTACTGTATAGCATGGGGAACTATATTCAATAACCTGTGATAAACCATAATGGAAAAGAATATTAAAATATATATGTATATATGTATAACTAAATCACTGCTGTACAGCAGAAGTTAACACATTGTAAATCAACTCTACTTCAATAAAAATTTTTTTCAAAAATTTGTAATAGGGGGAGCAAGAGAATTATAAGGCCAGGAACCATATCTTGTGGGAATTCGTATCCCCAAAATCTGCCAGAAGATCAGGCCCACAGTAGTGCTACATAAACATTTGTTGGAGGGCTCCTCTATTAAAAACAAAGATGGAATTCCCTGGTGGTCCAGTGGTTAGGACTCTGCCCTTCCACTGCAGGGGGCACAGGTTCAATCCCTGATCAGGGAACTAAGATCCTGCATGCCACGTCAAGGCCGAAAACAAACAAAAGATGGATTTAAATCTCAACAGTGATAAAACAGTTTTAACCCTCACAGCTAGAAAGCCTCATACCTTCAGATTTTCTGTAACTATCCTAAGCTATGTATCAACTATTTTGCTCCCGAAAATATGATCAGATTCTATATGAAATAACTATCAATGACTACAGCGATACCATTCACAAAAGATAAAGGCCATGGGAAAGAACAGACTCAGGAAAATGGTGGCCGTCAGTGGTAAAGGCATACTCCTTAGGACATGAGAGTCCTTGGGATTAAGATGTTTGGTGAATCCGGTGGTTTTTTGTTGTTGTTGTGTTTTGTTTTTTCTTTTTGGCCACACAACTTGCAGGATCTTAGTTCCCTGACCAGGGATTGAACCCATTCCCCCTGCAGTGCAGGTGCAGAGTCCTAACCGCTCGACTGCCAGGGAATCCCTCCAATGGGTTTTAAGTTATACCTAAGGAAAACCTCTGACTTTGCTGAAATGAGTTACCAGAGGAAGGTGAGGTGCTAAACGAGGCCTTAGGAGACAGTCTAATTCCCCTATCAATCCAGGATAGTTTCATGTAAACTGTTTGAAGGGAGGGCCTTAAATCTCTTGGAGGCAGGTAAAGCAGTAAGAGTCAAGGCTGTGGTATCAAATTACCTAGTTTCCAATCTCAACTCCATCTCATCCTATCTGTGTGACTTTGGATAAGTTACTTAATCTCTGTGTTTGTTTCCTCCATTGAAAGTGTGGATCTACCCCAGAAGGTTGTTTTGAGGATGAGCTAATCCATGTAAAGCACTCAGCACAGCCTAGGTTGAACTATATGAATTAAGCGCTCAAAATATTAGTTGTAAAAATGAACTAGGCTAGCCTAGGCCTTTGTTCGGCCAGGGTACCTGTGTACCTGAGGTACACAAATGGGGGGCAGGGAGAATGAAAAACAAGCATTCTATTAATAAGATATTCTGATTAACAGCTAACATGGGAATTCCCTGCAGTCAAGTGGTTAGGACTCCAGCGATTTCACTGCTGGGGCCTGGGTTCAATCCCTGGTTGGGGAACTCAGATCTTGTGAGCCGTGAGGTGCAGCCAAAAAAAAAGCTAAGAGCTAACATTTACTAAGCCAAACAAATTGTATTAAGGGTGTGCCACTCCTGATCTTAGGAAAGAGGACACACCCTGCCCGGTTTCCCAAATCCACCCCTGAGCTGCCTAATACTGCCAACCTCCTAACAAGAGCTCTTCCAGGCATTCATGTAACAAATGTTTGAGTTCACACTAAGTGCCTTAAGACGTAGATGGGGAGGAACCTTTGATTGGAGGAGTTCCAGAGAACTGGAGGTAACTACAGTAGGAACATATAGACGCCTCTTCTAGAAGTTTACCTATAAAGGGCAAGAGGAATGTTACGGTAGCTGGAAGGAGGTGTGGGGTGGAGTGTTGTTTTCTGTCTTGTCTTTTATTTGGGAGAGATGCCAGCATACTTGTAGTTTGTTAGGGATGAACCAGCAGCGAGGGAAAAGACAGATGACGCCAGAGAGGGGATAACTGCGGGAGTCAAATCAAGTGAGTGAGGGGGCCACGGAACCAGAGCCTGGGAGGAGCAGGCTTTAAATATAAGAATAATTGGGTCCTCCAGGTCTTACCGTAAATCACTGGGTTGCTGGCATGAAGTAATATGAGATTAAGGAAAAAGGTCAAGTTCCCTGGGTGGGGGTACTCAGAGCTGATACCGCCCCAACTCAAGAATAGCCTTCGCACATGCGCAGTGCGTGCACGTCGCGTTGGCTGAGGCACTCTCGCGAGAAAAGCCGTGCAAGCTGGAAAAATGGCGCCTCCCGGTCCCCGAGAGTCCAAGGCCCAGTCGGCGACGAGCGCGACCAAGTCTGACGGGGAGATGGTGCTGCCCGGCTTCCCCGATGCAGACAGCTTCGTGAAGGTGAGTTCGTGAGGCCTCGGGGGCACAGGGAGCCGCCCGCGGCTGACCGGAAGCAGGCGCGGACCCTTTTGGAGGCCGCCTACGCGGCCGCGTGCAAGCTGCAGCCGAGCCCCGGGCGGGGGTCTAGGGGCCGCTGCCCGCTCCGGGCACAGTCTTCATCCTCCGGGGATGGGGCCTCGCACGCTGACACTGGGGGACGCCACACTCCCCAGGGTCCTTGATCTCCCGTTTGAGCCCATGCAGTGCCGAGTATGGAGAGCCGTCTCCGCCCCGTGGGGAGGGCTTCCTGGTCACCCTGATGTCCCCAGCCCTCGCGACCCCGACCCCGCCCAGGCCTGAGCCACTCGACCAACTCTCCGGAGAGACTTGGCTGCTTTACGCCTCCCGCGGCCGGGATGGCCCTTCTTCCCCCTCCTGAGGTCCAATCCTACATAATCCCAAACCCTGGGTTTAATGTCACCTGTTACAGCTGCCACCGAGTGTCCCTCCTGGAGGTGCCATAGAACATTTATCAATGCCTCCTCGAAGGAACATAGAGTTCATTTAGATTATTTGTCTAATGGTGCTTAAATATGAACAAACAAACCTGATTAAACACCTCATGCATAGCTCTCACAAGACCATGAAACTAAAATAGTTCGTAAGTTAGCACTACAGAGCCTCCAAAACGCCACTCACATTATATCTAATTTATCATTAGCAGATGTTGTTATTAATTCATTTGTTTGGTTCTGAATAGTTCCTTGGCCACTAGCCATGGTCCTGATTAGGTGGCTCAGCGCTACCATGTACCCCACCATGATTCAAGTTCCCATCTTTCTCTCTCTCTCTCTTTTTTTTTTTCTTGGAAAACATTTATTACACAACTCACAGTAATGTCAGCTGGCCTTGATATGACCAACCGTCATTTACCTATGACAGCCACTTCAGGTTTTTTCTCATTATCACACAACAATTAAAATAGAGACCTACTTGGCACTAACTGAGCCATAAACACTAGTCCAGTTGTGGACAGTAGCCATTCTAAATTGCTCATCCAAAAGATCTAGAATATTCTTATATTGTCTTTTTTTTTTGCCGCACCATATGGCTCGTGCCGCACCACGTGGCTCGTGCCCCTTGCAGTGGAAGCATAGTCTTAAGCACTGGACCGCCAGGGAAGTCCCTTATACTTTTTTTTTTTTAACTTTTATTTATTTATTTATTTATTTATTATTTTTGTCTGCTTTGGGTCTTCATTGCTGCACGCGGGCTTTCTCTAGTTGCGGTGAGCGCGGGCTGCTCTTGGTTGCGGTACACGGGCTTCTCGTTGCAGTGGCTTCTCTTGTGGAGCATGGGCTCTGGGCGCAGGGGCTTCAGTGGTTGTGGCACGCAGGGTCAGTAGTTGTGGCGCACGGGCTTAGTTGCTCCGTGGCATGTGGGATCTTCCCGGACCAGGGCTCGAATCCGTGTCCCCTGCATTGGCGGGCGGATTCTTTTTCTTTTTTTTTTTTAATAGTGAGAGATTACATCTATTTATTTATTTACTTTTTTGGCTGCCTTGGGTTTTCGTTGCTGCACGTGGGCTTTCTCTAGTTGCGGTGAGCGGGGGCTACTCTTTGTTGTGGTGCATGGGCTTCGCATTGCAGTGGCTTCTCTTGTTGCGGAGCATGGGCTCTAGGCACACAGGCTTCAGTAGTTGTGGCACGCGGGCTCGGTAGTTGTGGCGCACAGGCTTAGTTGCTCCGCGGCGTGTGAGATCTTCCCGGACCAGGGCTCGAGCCCGTGTCCCCTGCATTGGCAGGCGGATGCTTAACCACTGCGCCACCAGTCCCCCTTATGCCTATTTTTCAAAGGCAGAAACTGAGGTTCAAATAAATAAAATAACTTGCCCAAGGTCACAGTCAATAGGTAGTAGAGCCAAGACTCAAACCCAGGCTGTTTTGAATATTAGTCATATTATATATGTATTTGTTCTTTCTCTCCCCACTCTCCCAAGAATGTAAGCTCCAAAACTTGGTTTCATGTTCACTGTTGTATCATAAGGGCTTGGTGTAAAATCGGCAGTAAATGAATATTTGTTGGATGCATGAAGGTCTTCATCATCTAGCACAATTCATTATATATAGTAGATCTTGAAAAAAAATGAGTTGCTGAATGAATGGTGGTGATCCGTGTCTAAAACATGCTTGTTTTTCTGGTTTTTGACAGTTTGCTCTTGGGGCAGTGGTGGCAGTCACCAAGGCATCTGGGGGCCTACCACAGTTTGGTGATGAGTATGATTTTTACCGAAGTTTTCCTGGCTTCCTGGCATTTTGTGAAACACAGGGAGACAGGTTGCTTCAGTGGTAAGTACTATATATTGGTTTCTCATGTTGAAAGAAAAGACTATAAAGAAGTAGATGATTTTTCCTGAAATTTGTTTTTTTCTTACCATAATTTTCTGTGCTTTAGAGCTATAAAATGTAAAAACGAGACAGTGGGAAATGTTAATTAGGGAAATGTTACGTGGTAAATTTTGAGTTTTACTTTTAAAATATATATATTGACTATTGCAGCTATAGACAATGAATCTTTTTTAATTAATATGGGACTTGAAAACCTAGATCCAAGATTCTCTCACACAACTTGGAAAGTCATAAGTATTAGCTTTCTTTTTCTTTTTTTTTTAATCTATTTTCTTTTTTTTTTTTTTTTTTTATTTTCTTTTTTAGTAATAGCTTTCTAATAAGTGTATTAGGACAGGCATTACACAAACATTGATTTTGTTTAACTGTTGCATGACAGAATTAGAGAATATGTTTTAGATTTCACGTTAAAACAATGAGTGCAGAGTACATTATTTACATAGCGTTATACATATTTTTTTAGAATTTAAAGGAAACTTTGGGATAGTTTCTTCCACCCCCTCAAATAACAGATGAGAAAAGTAAGTCTTCGTGAGATTTAGTGAATTGCCCAGTGCCATTCAGCTAGCAATGTTGTTTGCTAAAGGGTGCAGGTTTTATTAGTTTGATCAAAAAGTATTGGGAATAGTCTGAGCCAAGCCTTGGGAGCTTTCTCCTAGATTGTAAACAAATGAATAAAAGTATACAAACTGATTTTGGTTTTCCTGTCCTTTCTAGCATGAGTAGGGTAATGCAGTACCATGGGTGTCGAAGCAACATTAAGGATCAGAATAAAGTGACTGAGCTGGAGGACAAGTTTGATTTGCTAGTTGATACCAATGATGTTATTCTGGAAAGAGTGGTGAGTATTTCACATTACTCTTCAGGTTACTAACAAATCAAGAGCTTTCGTATTATTAAATATGAAAAGAAACCCAAGCACCTTAGGAAATGAAAAGAAAGGAAGTTTAGCATTTCTGGCCTGTAATGACATTCCCTCCCTCTGCTAGTTGGCTTCTTTTTCCCAAAAATAACACACTTGTCTTCAGATATATCACTTCAGAGTATCACTGCCCCAGGGGAAGCTATATTTAAAGTGCCATATTAGTAATCTACCTTCCAGATTTGCAAATCCCATTTTGTTGCAAGAGAAGAGGCCTCTGGATACAGATCCCTACCAAAATTTAGTCTATTTTTACTATTATCCACAGTCTGCTAAACACCCTGACTTGCATAATTGGAGGGAGATGTGAATCATTTGATCTAGCTGACTGTCTACTTACACCTAATACTACAGCATAACATTCTTTACAGAAATACACAGAGATTGTCCAAAACACATCTAACCCTCAGCCATGTGACAGTCCTGCAGATATTTAAATCATGCTCTCCTGTCCCTTGAAGTCATCTCTTCCATGGTCTAAATGCCCACAGGTCTTTCAGTGGTTTCTCATACTTTATGATTTCAAGTCCTGGCATTTATCAACTGGGTGCACCTCTGTTAATGGTGCCCAAACTGAGATTCCACATCTTTACAAAGTAGATCAGGACACGCTTCATTCTCACTCTAAATACCGTACCTCTATGTTTAATACAGTCTAGGGTCTTTTTAATTATTTTAGTGGGCCACGTCATACTGTTGAATCACTTTTGAATTTTCAGCCCAATTCAGAACTGTAAAGAGACTTGATCAGGGGTAGGGAGTGCCTGATTACTGCCCTGTCGTGGGAGCAAATAATGCTTCAGTTATTTGCGATGACTCTCTAATCACCTCTCCTACAGTGATCCACCCTTATAAGTGTGTACTCTCGCACATAATTCTCTGAACGTATTTCGAAAAAATTTTAGGTAATTAGCTCTGTTAACCCTGAAAGGAAGATACTAAATTAATATCTCTTTTGCTCTTAGGGCATTTTACTGGATGAAGCATCAGGTGTAAATAAGAATCAACAGCCTGTCCTCCCTGCAGGATTGCAGGTCCCTAAAACCATAGTGTCCAGCTGGAACCGGAAGGTGAGGGCTGCTTTCTAGGTGAACTAGAGCTTTCAGTGTCAGCTTTGCAGTAGGGCCCTTGTGCGTTCTGATTTGCACTTCTGTTTTAACTTATTGGACACAGAACTGGCCACTGCCTAACTTGTTCTCATAAACAGACACAAGCTAATTACACCCTCTTGTCTAACCCCCCAGTCTCACACACACATGCATTCTTAAATGAGTGGTCCTTGGAAGGCATAAATTGGAATTTAGTTTTCTAATTCATCAAGTTGCTGTGTTATAAAGTATTTATATTTGTTGATCATAGGCAGGAGAATATAGCAAAAAAACAAAATCTGAAACATTCCGGCTGCTTCATGCAAAAAACATCATCCGACCTCAGCTTAAATTCCGAGAGAAGATTGACAATTCCAACACGCCATTTCTTCCTAAAATCTTCATCAAGCCCAATGCTCAGAAACCCCTCCCTCAGGGTAAGTAGTGCCAACTCTGCCCAACAAAAACAAATCAAGGGGAAAAGGTATCCCTCCCACCTTCCTTTCTTCAAATTCAGAGGGCGCCAGTTAACCCTCCATAACTAGACAAGATGTGAATGTGTCTTTGTCGCTGCTTGGGTCTCCAGCACTCTCTAAAGAAAGGCGGGAGCGCCCGCAGGACCGACCTGAGGACTTGGATGTCCCCCCTGCCCTGGCGGATTTCATCCATCAGCAGAGAACCCAGCAGGTGGAGCAGGACATGTAAGTGTTTGCCCGTCTGAACGTCCTGCTGTGGGTCCTGGTCCTCGTGCCGCATTTTCACTCTGTGTCACTTTTGGAAAACGTGTGAACGAGAACAGAATCTGCGGAGTGGGTGACTTTCTTCACCTTATCCTGACGTGCATCTTACCGATTAAACCTCCTGCTTGTGTTCGCAGAGGGCCTCGCACAAGCACCGTCTCACGCAGCCCTGAGAGCTGCCAGTTGCTCTCGTCCCCGTTGGGCAGATGAGAAAACAAAATTAGGGGTGCTAACTTCCCACAGAACTAGAACGTTAAGCCCAGGTTTTCTTAAAATTGTCCTTCCTTTGTACCACTCTGCCTTTCTTGTTAGGTGTGGATTCAAGCAAGAAGGTAATGCTCACCAATAAATTCAGTACAGAAAAGACATTTCTCACCGGCAGGATAAGCATCTTGGAAAAACTTTGCTTAAAACAGACCAGAGGACTTTGATATCAGTTTAAAGAAAAACGGTGATGAAAACTTCGTCAGTGTTGGTCTTTTTCCCACACGCAGCCAGAGTGTCTGAGCGTTTGTGCCTCAGCCCCAGCTCTGCACTGTGAGGCCACTAGCTGAGTGCTAAAGAAATAAAGGTAATGAAAGGCAGCCCTGCCCTCAAGGAACTCAGAGACTTAGGATTTTTATGCAAGTATCTGATAGAGGAACTGAAAAAAATACATCATTTGGTATGTGACCAGCTGAGGTATTGACCACCCTCTCTCGCCTCACAGATTCGTTATTCCAAACCACAAGGAATTACATGTTTCACCTTTCTATATCATCCACAACAGCAACCGTAGTGTTTGGCCAATTAGTGCTCAAATCTTTATAAATGAATCGATTTTGAATTATCATACTTTAAGGGTGAACAAGTTTCACCCGATTTTTTTTTTTTTTGATGCACTTGAATCGTCGTTGAAACAATGATGCTTTTTAAAATATTTTCACAATGGTCTTTTCTTGTTTGTTTTTACGAATTGGATTAAAGCAGTTGTTCTTCCTTGAATCATGGAATTAATCAAAAAGACTTTTCTTTTTGTTTTATTGATGCAGGTTTGCACATCCTTATCAGTACGAACTAGATCACTTCACTCCACCAGACTCAGTCCTTCAAAAGCCAGAGCCTCAGGTAAGTGCCCAGCCTTAGCTGATGGATGGTACCCAGGTAGCCCAGGAAGAATCAAATACATAGATGAGTGGATGTAATTTTGGCTTTCCTTAAATATTTTTAAAGTAGAAGTTTATGACTTTGGACTATTTCGTGAACTCGTAATTTTGGTACTTTCATGAAAGATGATTCTTTTTTTTTTAATTTATTTTATTTATTTATGGCTGTGTTGGGTCTTCGTTTCTGTGCGAGGGCTTTCTCCAGTTACGGCGAGCAGGGGCCACTCTTCATCGCGGTGCGCGGGCCTCTCACTATCGCGGCTTCTCTTATTGCGGAGCACAGGCTCCAGACGCGCAGGCTCAGTAATTGTGGCTCACGGGCCCATTTGCTCCGCGGCATGTGGGATCTTCCCAGACCAGGGCTCGAACCCGTGTCCCCTGCATTGGCAGGCAGATTCTCAACCACTGCGCCACCAGGGAAGCCCCGAAAGATGATTCTTAACAGCCTTCTCTTTCTGCCCGTACTTCTGTGATGCAGTTATACAGACCTGTAGCAGAGACACCCTGCCACTTCGTGTCCTCGCTGGATGAACTAGTGGAACTCAATGAAAAGCTCCTGAAGTGTCAAGAATTTGCTGTAGACTTGGAGGTAACTTGTTAATGACCTGGAATGAAATTTTTACATTTCCTGTGAGTTCACCTACTCAAGAAATATAAAATTAATACTAATTTAAATCTACTTTTTGGTAACAATTAATTATATTACTCTGCTTTATAACTGACTTCAAAATCGGTAGAGGTAAGCCTGGTAAAATCTTTTTTCTCCTGTTCTCCCTTCTTTCTGTGTGTTTTAGCACCACTCTTACCGGAGCTTCCTAGGGCTCACCTGCCTGATGCAGATTTCCACCCGGACAGAAGACTTCATCGTTGACACCCTGGAGCTTCGCAGTGACATGTACATTCTCAATGAGAGCCTCACAGACCCAGCTATTGTTAAGGTCAGCCAGCCTTTTCCCACTCTTGCATGTGAGTGCGAGATTTAGGTGCTTTTCAGTTGACTGTTTTCATCATTTCAACGTAGACCCAATAAAGTTGAGAGAAATAACAGTAACTTCACACTAGGGTACCACATGCTCAACTGCTTTTGTTTCTAAACCCCTGTTAGAAGAGCTAAGACTTAGCTCGTTACCGCGCAGACAAATGTTAAATCGCCTGGATGAGTGCTGCAGTGAGCCCGTGCTCTCAGGATTGTTTGGACGTAATGACTCTGCCCTGGAAGCTGGCAGAGCAGCTTTCTTAGAGTCATCAGCTGTTAGCGGTTACGAGTACGCAATTAGGAGTGCAGGAGGCTGTGGCCCAAATTAAAAGAGGCATTTAAAACTGAACCCATCTTAATCTTTATCCTGGCTTCTAATTCCAGTGTTCTAATAACCTAGGGGCAGAGTTCATTTCAGAGTATAAGTGGCCTTGGGCCGCTGTACTGCATGACTGTAGTTTTGTTTTCAGGTCTTCCACGGTGCCGATTCAGACATAGAATGGCTACAGAAGGACTTCGGGTTGTACGTGGTAAACATGTTTGATACCCATCAGGCAGCACGCCTTCTTAACCTGGGCAGGCACTCCCTCGACCACCTGCTGAAGCTCTACTGCAACGTGGAATCAAACAAGCAATATCAGCTGGCCGACTGGAGAATACGGTTAGTTTGTTCTTGACCAGGAAATGGGGACGGCGGAAGAAGGCCTGGGCGTTCATTAACTCCCACTCCTGGAGACCTTTGTGCAGGCTCTAACGCCATTTGAATCTTCTGTTGAATGTCCTTGGGCTTTTCTCCAGTTGTTTTTGGTGGCATAAAGACAACTGGAAGTTTTAGAATAACAGTGAAGTTTATGTTGGGCAGGTTATGTTACATAGAGGGGAATGCTAGTAAGTTTCATTTTAGTTCTGTAATGTGAAGAATTTTAAAATTTTTAAATGGATTGGTTACAAAAATGCTTCCTATTTGAAAAAGCTGGGAATTACTATCTTAGATAGACAAATAGTGCATTATGCTTCATGAAATAGTAGTTGAAAGAGCCACACCATGTCAGCATTTGTCCACGCCAGTCTCTTGTTTGTGACTCACATCTCCCCGGTAGGGGTGCTTGTGTATGTGTGAGATGGTCTCGCATAGGTGTGAGAGAATTCTAAGGTACAGAGTTGACTTAGCCTTGTAGTCAGTGTTTACTATAGTCAAAGGCTGTAACAGAGTCTTGGCCATACTTTGTGGGATTCTTGCTCACCTTGGTCATTTTCAGATGGCCGGCTTCCTCTTTGAGGTTGCAACTGTTGTATGGAGAAGCACCAAGCTTTTCTCCACTTCTCATGCCAGAATTTCTAAAGAGAATCTAGTAAAGTCCAAATGTAAGATGAAAATGATGAAATCTAAAAACCATTACCTGTTATTTAACCCATGCCACGTGCCATACACTGGGCTAAGATTCAAACTCAGGACAGCAGGGCCCTTATTTTTAACCACATCATTGCCCTGCCGCCCTTTCTACCCAGCTGTGAAAAGAGTGGCTTGTCATATGAAGATGCAGGAGATGCTGGTAGAACTGTAGTATTGGCTGGGAGAGAATCTTTGATATCAGAAGCAACCAAAAATGTCTTAGCTCCAGCAGTGTAGACAAGTTGAATTGCCGCCCAGGGGGAAAGGTGTGAAACAATGTTCTCTGTTTCGACTCTAGACCTCTGCCTGAGGAAATGCTCAACTATGCCCGAGATGACACTCATTACCTGCTTTACATCTATGATAAGATGAGGATGGAGCTGTGGGAGCGCGGCAACGAGCAGCCCACGCAGCTGCAGGTGGAGTGGCAGCGGAGCCGTGACATCTGCCTCAAGGTAAAGCCCGACACCCGGTTCCGCTCAGGTCCTTGTTCTTTGCTTTGGTCTTTCCATTCATGAAAAGAGCCCAGTGTCTTGAAGAGCCCAGGGCACACTATTGATTCCCACCGATCTTGAATATTCGCTAATATTTTACAGAAATTCATCAAACCTATCTTCACGGATGAATCTTACCTGGAACTGTATAGGAAGCAAAAGAAACATCTCAACACGCAGCAACTAACGGCCTTTCAGCTGCTGTTTGCCTGGAGGGATAAGACAGCTCGCAGGGAAGATGAAAGTTATGGGTAAGAGACTAGAGATTCTTTTAATCTTGCCAGGTCTGGTAACAAGGAAATAATGGACTCTTTTTTCCTTTTTGCCATGAAAGTTGGTTGTTTTCCCAGGGTTATAGCATATAGTGGAACTTGTTGGCTGAATTTAATGTGATCCTCTTGTGTGTTTTATTCCAGATATGTCCTGCCAAACCACATGATGCTAAAGATAGCTGAGGAACTGCCCAAGTGAGTGAGACCTGATTAATATGCTCTGACTTTCTCAGTGGAGAAAAGTTGTCCTTCAGAATCCAGCTTCCCTGATTGTTAGTGCCTCAAGGCTGTTGACTCAGAGAAGATAAGTGCTCTAGGAAGTTAGCATCAAGGAATGCAGAATCTCTGCCCTTGGGCTGCCATTCAGGCAGTAAAACTTGTGAACTGGAACTGTTGCAGTGGATATGCCTTATACTGAGTCCCATGTAGGTCTCTGAGCCTATAGCATCCACTTACAAGGAAGGAAAATGTCTGTACCTTCCTCCAAATTAAGCTGTCTTATGATTTTACATGTTTTATGATGTTAATTGAAGTATAAGCAGAGAATCAAAGTTCGTAATCTTCTATCACCTCCTTGCAGAATCGCAGTACAGCAGAGCTGCGGCCCTTCTTTCCAGCTCTCCCAGTTAGCAGGAGGCAGCTGTACGAGGCTGTCTGCTCAAGGCTCAGTGCAGCAGGGAGCACGTCCAGGAGCAGCTGGCTGGGCTGCCCTGACGTGACGGGGTTCCCTTGGTGTTCACCTGAGCCTTCCGTGCTCGGGCTTTATCTAGTTACTGTTCTTTGCTGGAGCCTTTGAGGGCTGTGTTCCCAGGCGTTGAGTTGAGTGTGTTCTCGCTTGCCTTCAGGGAGCCTCAGGGCATCGTAGCCTGCTGCAACCCTGTGCCACCTCTTGTACGGCAGCAGATCAATGAAATGCATCTTTTAGTTCAGCAGGCGCGAGAGATGCCCCTTCTCAAGGTAAGAAAGCTTTTCTGCCAAACGTTCCCAACTCAGCAGGTTCTCAACTCTGTCTGCCAGTGTCTTACTCCTTATGGTCTCCATTCTAAAAAAATCCTGAAGACATGATAGGATTTAGGAAATCCAGTGGGTGTATCTTTATGATAATCAAAAGCTGAAACTCATCCTTCTTTTTTTATGACCTTATCTTTGATCATCCAACGGTCAGTGATGTCTAATGATGTCTGATGGGCTGGTTAGCTGTTGTTCGGAGGCAGTTAACCCTGCGGGGTAAAATGGAGTGGGGCTCTCAGCACAGAGAGCTTGTTTTGGGAAACGGGCAGTGGTCCAGAGTGAAGTGGTAGTGCCCTGGTGAGTGTGTTGGTCACAGAAATGGGAAGCAAAGGACGGGTACAAGAAGCATCTTCAGAAGAAGGATCGATGGGACTTAATAACAGATGGAGACAACAGCTGCCATCTCTTTTCTTCATCTTTTTGGCTGTACCGTGTGGCTTGTGGGATCTTAGCTCCCAGACCAGGGATCAAAGCCGGGCCCTCAGCAGTAAGAGCGCCGAGTCCTAACCACTGGGCCGCCAGGGATTCCCCTGCCATTTCTTTTGGAGCACCAGGCTAAGTGCTTTAGAGGTATTCTCTGACTGGCAAGTGGATTTGAAAATAACGGAGGTGGAGTCAAGGACAGTTCATATATAAAGCCGAGGTGATGGGAAACATGAGAACCTTGGATAGAAGAGGGGAATTCAGAAAGAGCTAACTGTGAAGGAGATGCTAAAGTTCAGGAAAATTTAGGCGAAAGCAGGGTCCCCAGCCCATAATCCAGATCCGTACATCTACGTCTGTATGTGCGACACATGGGCACGCACACACCAGCACGCCTCTGCTCTTGTGTAGATAATACACGATGTCAGGTAAATTTGCGTGTTTTGATTTGTGTTTTATTGGGACAGTTTTTAATGTTTTGTCTCAGTAGTATCAGTGTGTGGTAAATCATGTTTATAATTTTTTGAAAGATTATTGATTCCAGAAGACTTAAAATCAGCCCCTTTGAAAAGGTGAAAAAGAAGAGAATCTGAGGATAAACACATTTACTGTCTTCATGTTAAAATTTCTTTCTTGGCTCTGTACTTTTTCCAAGCAAAGAGAGAAACGCTGGTGACAAGAGAAGAATCTTTATCAAACTCTTTGGAATCCTTCCACAGTGTGCCTTTTTACGATAAAAGGTTTTATTCTTTCATCCAACAAATAATTACTGAACACTAAGTAATTATAGTGCCAGGCACTGGAAGGGATGAAGGGATGAGAGAAAATCTCTGGGCTCTTGAGAAAAACACCGTCTAATGAACGGACCCATCTGCGCTGAGGGGAAAAAAATGTGTGTATCATCAAATTTCGGGAACTTTCCTCAAATTCTCTTTGTTTTTACTCTTCAGTCTGAAGTTGCAGCTGGAGTGAGGAAGAACGGGCCACCACCCAACCCTGAGGTACCGTGATGTGTTTGTTGTTGCTTCTTTGGGGGAGACATCAGTCCAAGCCAGCGCGGACCCAACCTCCCTGACAGACACCAGGGCCTGACACCTCGGGCAGAAAGCTGCCCCCTGCTTGCAGGTTGTTCGTGCCAGCCTGGTGCTTTCTTTTTGATGCAGAGGTTGGAGAATGCTCTCTTCGGCCCCCACGACTGCTCCCACGCCCCGTCAGATGGCTGTCCTCTCATTGCAACCAGTGGTAATGAAAAGCCCTCTGGAATATCCTGGACAGCTGGGGCTGCCTGGTGTGCCATCCCACAGGCTTCGACCGTGCTGACTTCCCTCCCTGTAGGGCCTGTGCCGGTGCAGAAGCAGGAGGGCCTCCCCACTGCCCAAGAAGAAGAGGAGGCCCTGCCGGACACCGGGTGCCTTATCGCTACCGCTGTCATCACGTTATTTAACGTGAGTAACATCTTCGGGGAGGGGAGACAGACCGGGGGGATGTACTGGGTTTATCACACAGGCTGTCTGCCTGGAGTTGTCGTGGCCACCTCTGAGCCGAACACCAGAAGTAGAAGCCAGCGGTGGTGGGAGTGGGCATGGAGGCCATCAGCCAGATGGTGTTTGCTGTGCTGACGAGGTCTTGGAGAGGTGGCAGAGGATTCTCTGTGCGCTCTGCATGAGGAGATCCTCAAGGGAGGGTTGACATCTCAATACTCACCAATGGCCCCGCAGGGAAGCCGGTGTGGGCTCCAGGGACGCATAAGCAGGGACTTTTCCCGAACATCCACGGTCAAGGGACGGTTCACCCTGATTCCCGGAAGGGATGGAGTGATCTCTCCAATGAAGAGTGTGTGCTGCGTATACCTTCCTGAGAGCCGCCAGCACCACCTATATGTGCTTTGGATGAAAAAGAGAAGATTTAAAGAGCATTTTCTCCAGTCTGGCTCGTTAGAGGAAGTGAGCTGCAGGAGATCAGGCACTAGGAAGTGGGTAGGAGCTTGTTCCCCATCCCAGAGAGAGGCTGAGTCCTGGTAGGTAGTGACTCCATCATTGTGGCCCGCCTGAGCCCAGCCGTGTTCCTGCAGTCGGGCTGGGATGAGACAGAGCTTATCCCGGTCTATCCCACCCAGCACGCTTCTCCTTTCCGCCAGTGACTTGAGCTGCAGGTGTTTGCACAGGAAGACCAAGGTGCATTTGTTGGTCAGGATGGACAGATACTGAAATGACCAGGGACAAAAGGAAAACGCACAGATAAAATTCTGAATACAGCAAGCAATAGATGTGACAGAAAGGAAAAACCATAATTTCTAGAAAGAAGAAACTGAGAAAGAGAAGCAAGAATACTGTCTGTATGGAAAAAGACAAGTATCAAGCTTAGCAGATGTTCAGATGGTTAAGAAGCTGGTGGTCCAGTCGGTTACGGGATCACCGTTCACAACTATTCCATCACACTCGGATGCTGGGCCAAAGCCAGGGAGGTGAAGTACCGCCTGCAAGATGTACCACCCGGGAGTGAACTTTCCTTTTCACTTAATTACATACATTTAGTCTTGCTTCGTGTGAAAAGAAGTCTAGGAGCTTTCGTTGACCGCAGAATTCATTGAGCCACAAAGTGATTAGGCAGCTAAAGATGTGAGCGTGAACTTGTGGCTGTGTGGACGTGTAAGCGCTGTGCCTGGTCTAAAGGATGCTGGATCCCCTCGTGCCCTGTGTGGCAGGGAGCCTAACTGCAGAAAAAGCCAACGGATAGCACATGCTGATGAACCCAGGTGGAAGCAACATTCTGTTGCATAATTTCACTGGTTACCTATAAAGGTGTATGATTTTAAATTTCAGGTAATTTCGGGTTACAACCCCACATTTTAGAGCCAGCCAGACCTGGGTTTAAATCCTTGTTCTGCACCTATTCGCTGTAAGGCTCCGGAAGACTTTCTTAACCTCTCCCAGCCTCGCTTTCCTCATCTGTAAGATGGTGAGAATAATGCCACATAGCTCATAGGTTGTAAGGACATGGTGAGAATTCATTGATTCAGTAAATAGGTATTAAACACCCTACTGTGTGCTATTACAGGTTATTACAGTGCTTTATACATAGGGGAGGCTTTAAAAAAATTAGTCGTTAATACTGTAAATCAACTATACTTAAATTTTAAAAATTTAAATTAAAATAGTTTGTTTTTTGGGTTTTTCTTTGGGTTTTTTGGGGGTTTGTTTCTGTTTTTTGTTTGTTTTTGTTTTCATTTTTTTTGTTTTGTTTTTGTTTCTGTTTTTGTTTTTTTGCAGCTTACAGAATCTTAGTTCCCCAACCAGGGATTGAACCTGGGCCACTGCAGTGAAAGCGCCGAGTCCTAACCACTGGACTGTCAGGGAACTCCCAAAAAAGTTTTAAATAAAAAAATAAATTTAAGTTATTCCCTGGTGGTCCAGTAGTTAGGGCTCCGTGCTTCCACTGCAGGGGGCACCGGTTTGATCCCTGGTTGGGGAACTAAAATCCTGCATGTGGCATGGTGTGAATGAATGAATGAACGTCAGCTGTTAGTATCATTACTGTTACTGTTATTCCTCTTGCTTGTATCTTAATGTCACAGAATGATTACATGAGTGATCATTTTCTGTCCCTGCAGGAACCTAGTGCTGAAGAAAATGGAAAGAGTCCATTAACAGTTGCACAGAAAAAAGCCCAGAACATAATGGAGTCCTTTGAAAATCCATTTCGGATGGTAAGTAATGGTTGTGTATGTTAAGTGCTGACAGAAGAGGCAGAGCTTTCTGTAGCTGTAGGTGCCTTTTGCCTGGAAAAGAAGCTGAGAGTCTTCAGAGACTGGAAGCCTCAAAACTCTGAAGTCGTCCCCGGCAGTGGGTTGAGACCTGGAGTCAGGTCTTTTGAGACAAAGCCGAAAAGAAGACCCCACTTGAGGGCCAGGCAGCTGCGGCCGGGCTGATGCTTTACACTGAGGCCTCCTAAGATGGAACCAGCAAGAAAACTCCCATCTCAGCGCCACCGACCTCTGGGTCCGGATTCCATTTCTCAGCGGTTAACGTGACTGTGTCTCCGTCTCTCCAGTTTCTGCCTTCACTAGAATCCCGGGCTCACGTTTCTCAGGCAGCAAAGTTCGATCCATCTTCGAAAATCTATGAAGTAAGTGGATTTGTCACCCTTTCTAAGAGTGACTTTCTAAGAAAAGGGGACTTTTTAATTTCTTAAACCAGGTTTCTGATTTTAAACAAGCCCATCTGTGAACCTCCCTGAAAGTGAATGCAAGAAACACTTCATATGTAAGCATTGTTTCCAGAGAGAGCAGCCAGACTTTAATCAGATTTTCGAAAGCATTGGGGAACTTTTTAAGAAACAGATCTTTGGTTTTTGTTTTTTTAAATTGAAGTTTAATTTACTTGGTGTAAAGTACACAGATATGAAATGTACAGCTTGATGCGTTTTTATATATGAATATTACTTTAAGGTTCTTAAAGGTGACAGCTTAAATTTTAAAACACTCTGTCGTATATTGTGTGGTTTGTTTTTAACAGCATTATGAGTAAGAATGAGAGTACATCTTCCCTGGGTCCCCATGAGATGTTCCTGGGAGCCCGCATGTTAATTGTCTGTTAAAAGCCCTCTTCTTCCCTGCAGAAAGTAGCGCTCTGGTCAGATGGGTGGCCTGCCTTCCTCTGCTCCCAGCACCACTCTTTCTTTAGGCAAGAGAATCAGGCCGACACCCTGATGGGCCTCCGCCCTGTCACTGGTGGTTAGCCTGCTGCTGTTAGACGGGGAGTCAGGCAGGGCTTCCCCCACTGGTGGCGGCACACGCAGCAGCCATCCGTCCCTCACCGTGCTTGCTGGTTCCTGTCACCTAGATGCGTTCTAGGGCCGCAGGTACAGGTGGTGTCCTAAAGAAGCACATCAGACTTGCAGGAGCCCTGCCTTGAATACCATCTCCGCCATTTATTAACCATGCCCCTTGGACAAGTTATTTAGCTTCTCCGAGACTGTTTCCTGTCCGTAAAGCAGGGGTGATGTTAACGCCACTGTCCCGGGATCACAGAAGGGACTGAATGAGATGGTGGATATGCGAGCATCCAGCCCAGTGCCTGGGATACAGCTGTACTTTGTCCTTCTTAATAAGTAGCTTATAAATAAAGCCAGCCTGAGGTTTTCTTTTGTGTGTCATTAGATGTGGAACTTACAACCTAGAATGTGTGTAGCTACTAGGTTAGCACGCTCTGCATCACCTCATTAAAAAAATAAAGCATTCCTAGGTGGCTGAGTTCTGGAGTTTTTTTGTTTTGTTTGTTTTCATTATAGATCAGCAACCGCTGGAAGCTGGCAAGCCAGGTACAGGTACAAAAAGAATCTAAAGAAACTGCCAAGAAGAAGGCAGCTGAGCAAACAGGTAGCGTAGCATTTGCTTCCTCAGAAACTCAGCGCATTTGTTAGGGAACAGCCCTTGCACGTCGTTCTGTCGACTTAATCGTTCAACGAAGTGCCAGATACAGCAAAGCAGACCCAGCCCTGCCCTCCGCAGCCTCCCCCCTGCTGAGGGATGGCGGACAGTCAGCCGGTAGATGTGTGAGCTGTCAGGGCAGCGGGTACTCGCTCAGAGAGCGAGGTAGGAAGTGCTGAGGGGTGGGCCTGAGGGGGCGCGGGGCTACTTCCGTCCGGCAGTCGGTGAACGTGACGTTGAGCAGAGACCTGCCGCGCTCGGGGGGAGGGTACCGGACCGGAGGCCCAGCGAGGCCAAGGCCACAGCTCGCCGTGCTGCTCAGAGTGGCCAGGAGGCCCAGGGGGTGAGGAAGGCGGGAAGGAGGGGAGGACGGAGGGCAGGAGTCCGTTGTCAGGACTTGTATTCCAAGTGAGTTGGGAGCCTTGGAGGGTTCTGAGCAGAAGAGGGACACGCGCTGAGTTAGGCTGTGGAGGCCTCGCCCTGGACGCCGCGCAGAGGGCAGGGCGGGGAGTCCGGTCAGGAGGCAGGGCCGGGATGCAGGTGCGAGGGGACGCCGGCGTGGACGGCCTGGGGACAGGGCAGGCGGTGAGAAGTCAGAGCCTGGGTGTGGCCCGTAGTGAAGCCCACGGCGTTGGGTGAGAACTCACGTGTGGTCCGTGGACTCGAGAGGTTTCGTCCTGAGTGCCTGAGGAGGTGGGGCCGCCGCCGACAGTGAGGCTGAAGCGGGAGCCGGCTTGGGGCGGACGGGGTCCTGGTTCTGGTCCTTCACGCGTTACAGTCGAGGTCCCGGCGCAGAATCCTCAGGGGCGTCCTGTAGGCCAGTGCGTGAGGGGCGGGCGATGAGAAGAGCGCCTGGGCCCGCGCCCCCCGGCAGCCACCCTGTGGGGACTTGGGGGGGTGGGGCGGGGCCAGCAAAGGGCGCTGAGGGCCAGGGAGGGCGCGCGGAGCTGGGGCGGCCGCTGCGGGCAGAGGAGGGCGGAGGCTGCACAGAGACGGTTCTCTCTCTTGCAGCTGCCCGGGACCAGGCCCAGGAGGAGTACAGAGCAGCAGCGGAGCAGGCCGTGTCCGTCCGCCAGCAGGCTGCCGTACGTGCTGGCTTTTCTGCTGTTTTTTCTTTTTCTGGTTGCGGTCAGGATTTTTCTCGAACATCAGGAGGGCTTACCCTCAGCTTTGGATTAAATGCTTGCTCCTTCCCAGTTCACGCTGGCTTGTCAAGTAGTGCTGCCTCGTGCCCCTTGAGAAAGTTGACGTTGTCATCCCTCTTCGCTGTTCCTCCCTCCGCGTTTGGGATAAACATGCCCCTGTCCTGTAGCAGTAGACAGGGCTTCGAGCCCGCTCTGTGTCCCACTCCTCCTGCGAGCTGTTTCGCTCCCCGGCACCCGAACACTCTGGAATGCTCAGCCCCAGCCTTTCGAAGTGGCCTGATGTCATTCTCCCTCTGGGAGCTCATCTCGGTCCACCTGGCAGTAGCCCCGCCCAGACTCCCCGCCAGCGCTCCTCTCCCCATCACCGAATCAGTTGTTACAGCCCAGGAGGCGGTGGGTCCCTCGCGATGTGCTCACTGGGGGGCACGCGGGGCGTGCTGCTCTCTTACGGGTCTGTTCAATCCACAGCTAGAGAACGCGGCCAAGAAGAGGGAACGAACGACAAGTGACCCGAGGACGACAGAACAGAAACAAGACAAGAAACGACTCAAAATTTCCAAGAAGCTAAAAGACCCAGATCCACCAGAAAAAGATTTTACCCCATATGACTACAGCAAGTCGGATTTCAAGGCTTTTGCTGGTGAGGCCAGAAGTGGTGCCCTGCGAGGACTACCTGGCCGTGTCACATGGGAGGAAGCTGTGGGGTAAAGAAACAGCGGGCCTTCGGCCGAGCGGAAGCTCTGCCTGAGACCTGGCCCGAAGCAGGAGTTGTGAGGGCAAGACAAGGACACAGTGGTGACCGGACGGAAACCCACCTCCCTCAGCCCCTGGCACTGACTTGTAGGAGCCGCCCTGGTGGTTCAGCAAGGTGGTGTCTGTTCTAATCGTGGCTTCGTCCTTCTTCACAAGAGCTTGTGCCCAGAAACACGTTTTCTCACAGAGAGAGAGACACGCACACGCACACGCACACGCACACACACACACACACACACACATGCACGATTTGGTTTGTTGAGAAAACCTGATGCCCAGGAGGTGAAGCTCTGTGCTTCCTGAGCCGGTGAGAGCCTGTCTACTTTGAAGGGGCTGTAGGTGGCATTCCTGACTACAGAGCAGCCTCCTGGGCAACACAGCAGTCTTTTCTGCAGGAATGTCACCTCTGGTCCCAGTTTACTGACAGTGGCTTCGTCCTGCACAGAAACCAGATAGATTTCCTTGATGTAAAGTGGCCAGTGCTTTAGCCACCTGCCCCTGACCTAAGAATAGACCCGTGAGAAATGAGCCTTGTCTCCAGGCTGCCCTTAGCTACTGGGAACATGATCTGTGAAGTTACATCAGTCAGAAGTTTCTCTCGGTAAGGGGGTAGTGGACTGACGGCCCACACTGCCTGAATGTTGTGCCCCCGGCCCGGTAGTAAGTCTGTTGTGTGTTTTCACTCACTCACACAATCACCGGCGTCTCTCTTCTCTTACCTTTCAGGAGACAGCACATCCACACCTTCTTCCCAGTTTGACCCAAATAAGCAGCCACAGTCTGGCAAGGTAAGTAGTAGACTGAGAACTCCAGCATGCTCGAGGTGCGTGTTCGTTGACCTCTTCCACTGCTCGGAAGACAGGTCCATCTAGGAATCCTTTTTGCATATCTTTTCCCTCACCTCATTTCTTCCCAAGTACAGACAATACCCATCAATTATTCTAGCAAGAAAAAAATGTTTTAAAGAGTCTATAGAAGTGAGTGTGTGGTTTTGAAGGGTGTTACTGTTTGCTGCCATGGGAGTTATAGCCACAGGCCGAAACGCGCCCTGTGGCCTGCCTTTGCCCCCCTTGGGCGTTGCTGCCAGTCAGAGCAGAGGGTGGCTGGACGTCTGGCATGGGGGGGGGTGGGGCGAGGCCCACGTGGAGCCCTCCTGTTTCTTCAGTAGCTCATCTGTATGGCCTTGCCTTCAGAAACACCCAGAAATGTCCAGTTGCAAGAAAACCAAAGTCACACCAGTGGCGCTGGAGTCCTTGATGGGCCATCTGAGCTCAGGGGTGTTTTCCTGTGTGTCTTGCAGTCATGGTTGTCACTCACCCTCAATGGCTTCTTTTCAGAAATGCACTGCAGGCAAAAAAATTAAACAGTCGATGGGAAACAAAAGCATGTCCTTTCCAACTGGAAAGTCAGACAGGTACGTGCCAGACGGCCGGTGTGGCCCGGGAAACCCGGTGAGCAGCCCCGAGGCCTTACCTGGGAAGACTTCCAGAGGGCCTCTCCCAACCCGATGCCGCCCTTTGTCATTTGGAAAACTAGCTGGGACAGGAGAGGTGATCGCTGGATGCCAGTCACAGCCACGGCCTCCCAGGGCTCCAGGCACCCTCAGCGCTCTGCCGGTACCATACAGTTTCCCAGGGGCACCTCAGAGCAAATAGGTCTGAAGTTTGCCTAGATCAGCTTGTTTCTGAGGAATGAGAAAAACAATCTGTAAGCAAATGTGGGTTGTCATTGTTCAGGAATATTTTAGTTAGAGGCGTGAAACCCTGATCCTTGAGGCAGACCCTGAGGTCAGAGGACTCGCCCCCAGGCTGTGGCCATAAAGGAGGGACCTGCCTGTAGATCTCGGTCAGCTCGGCCGTTCCAGCCCCGCTCTTGTCCGCTGGAGTTTCGGGGCACATTGCTGCCCCGCTCAGTTCTCGCAACAGTCCATTTCCCTCAGTTCTGCATGATTAAGGTTCGCCACGTTTTATAAACTGGCTGAGAGCCGACGTTCAGCCAAACTGGAAGAACTAACCCTTTTGTTTTCGTGCTGTCTCTACAGAGGTTTCAGGTACAATTGGCCAAAGAGATAGTGTTGGAAGAGACCCTTGGGATCCTCCCATGGCCTGGAAGCACCAAGTGGTGGTGCTGGTTTTGTACAGACTCATTTTTAAACCATTAAAAATAATTCTTACTGGAAGAAAGCTGGTTCCTGACTTTTCTTTTGCGGCCACCACGGCTCTGGCAGGAGAGAGCAGAGCTCATCCTGTCCAGATCACCATCGTCAGTGGCCTGGGGTAAGTGTGCCCTTGGGGTGTGGTTTCTGGAGAAATCCAGAACCACCTCCAGGGGGGAATGCAGGAGGGTCTCCTGTGGCTCGGGAAAGGGAGGCCTGGAGCACAGCGCTCACCCGACTGTCCGTCCCGGGAGTTCTCACTCGTTCACACACCTTCAGATCACATGAGTGAAGCCAAATGGTGGGAAGTACACTCGGGAGGGACTGGTGGGTGCCTGGAAGCAGCGGGGCTTCTCAAGGGCCTGGTCTCTTCTCTGCTTCTTTCTCTCTCTTTTCTTTTTACACTTGTTTTTTCCCAATTACAAAAGTAATAACATGTTTATTGTAGGAAACGAGGAAGACATAGATAAATGCCAAGAGAAAAATTAAATCGTCTTTAATTCTACCACACAGAGATAACCTTTAACATTTTGATAGAAAGGCTTTTTACCATGTATATCTTTTTTTTTTTTTAATAAATGCATTTACTGTTGGCTGCGTTGGGTCTTCATTGCTGTGCACAGG
Organism: Eschrichtius robustus; assembly: GCF_028021215.1. NCBI lineage: Eukaryota > Metazoa > Chordata > Mammalia > Artiodactyla > Eschrichtiidae > Eschrichtius > Eschrichtius robustus. Next base: position 8,707,900 of record NC_090826.1, on the reverse strand, counting down.
CTTTCTCTAGCTGCGGCACGCGGGGGCTACTCTTCTTTGTGGTTCACGGGCTTCTCATTGCGGTGGCTTCTCTTGTTGCACGGCACGGGCTCTAGGCACGCAGGCTTCAGTAGTTGTGGCGCGCGGGCTCAGTAGTTGTGGTGCGTGGGCTCAGTAGTTGTGGCGTGCAGGCTTCAGTAGTTGTGGCGTGCAGGCTCTAGAGCACAGGCTCAGTAGTTGTGGCGCATGGGCTTAGCTGCTCCGTGGCATGTGGGATCTTCCCGGACCAGGGCTGGAACCTGTGTCCCCTGCATTGGCAGGCGGATTCTTAACCACTGTACCACCAGGGAAGTCCACCATGTATATCTATAACTTACAAACGGCTTTATATTTCTATAGTCTTTCACCTTTTTTTAAAATATTTATTTATTTATTATTTATTTATTCGGTTGCGCCGGGTCTTAGTTGCGGCAGGAGGGCTCCTTAGCTGCGGCATGCATGCGGGATCTAGTTCCCTGACCAGGGATCAAACCCGGGCCTCCTGCATTGGGAGCGCAGAGTCTTATCCACTGCGCCACCAGGGAAGCCCCTATAGTTTTTCACCTTTAAAGTTTATATTATGAGACTTTTCTCATTCTAAAATTCATTTTAGAATTATTAAGCATTTTTAATTATTATTAAACATTTTAATTATTAAACATTTAGATTTCTATTTTTGTACTATTTTTAATGCAACACTGAACTTCTTGTATAAATTTGTGACCCAGTCTCTGATTATTTCTTCAGAATTCCATTTGATTTTAATCCTGAGATGGGCTATCAAGTAAAGAAAGCACAGAATGATACCATTATTTTTGGGTTTTTTACAAATAACGGTTTGTAAAAAAATATTTTACAAATATTTAAGCAAGGAACCTGTTTTCTTGGAAGTTTTTCCCACGAGTTACTGAGAGGGCTGACTGCATGTGAGCCCTACAGGGCTGCCAGGCCAGACATGGCTGTGCCACAGAGCAGTGCCCCCAGGACAGCCAGGGTCCGTACAAGGTAGGGCTGGAACGGTTGAAGCTGACAGAAAAGCCAAATGATTGGTGGCTTGCCCAAAAAGATGTTTTTCCTCTGTCTCTTCTGTAAATACAGTCAGCCCAGAGCTGGTGTGGTGACTGGTGGTCCTCAGGCTCTGGCTGCTGTCTTGTTGCTCTATCGTCCTCAAGTCAAACACAGGGCTGCCACCTCATGGACCTGGTAACTGCCCCAGTGCCACCCACTACCTTCTCATTCTGTTTAGCTGGAAGGAGGGGAGATCAGCAGCCAACCTCCACTTCCCATTGGCCAGAACTTTAGCCACATGACCACAGCAAAGGATACTAGGAAAGTCATTATTTCAGTGCCCAGCTGCAAATCCTGGGTACTATCATTGTATAGTCAGAATTTGGAAAGAATGGACATTGATACACAGTGAGCTGTCTGCCAAAAAATGGCAGAGTCTCAGCTATGAGAAATAGACAGATGGGGGGTGTTCCCCGGTGGCCCAGTGGTTAGGATTCTGGGCTTTCACTGCCGTGGCCTGGGTTCAACCCCTGATTGGAGAACAGATCCCACAATCCATGTGTCACGGCCAAAAAAAGATAGATGGGAATGTTTTTAAGCAAGAAATTGTATTCTACTGAGGACAGCCTGAGGAGGCTTCCTGAAAGGTGCATCTGGGTCGCACTTGGAAGACTAAGGGAAGAAGTGCAGAGAACCTTGTAGCCAGTGCTACTCAAAGAGTGGGCCTCTGATAGAGACTGGCTGGAAGCTGGTTAGAAAAGCAGATCCCCAGGCTCCACCCCAGACCAGCCCTATCAGGATGGAGGGTTGGGCCTGGACACCCGGTCTGAACTCTCCAGATGGTTCTTTTATGCGTGCTTAAGTTTGAGTACCATGTGCTATAAGCAAGGCAGTGGGCCTCAGTTCGCGTTTAGTGGGCTTACCACTGGTCAGAGGTGAAATGAATAACGGAGACAATGTATTAAGTTTATCACAGAGGTAAAATTATTCCTTGTCCTGTATATGGAAGTTATCCTTGCTCGTTTTGTCTCTGGTTTTGTTTTTTAATAAGATGGAGACCATAGACCATAGGAGTAGAGGTCTTTTTTAAGTGTCTTGTCTTGCAAAAGAAAAACTTGGCAACCTATGTCAGTGCCCAAATGTGTTTCTGAAATTTGGCCCATGGAACCCCAAAGTCCAGGACCACTGAGCCATGGGATAGAGCCAAGAGCCTTGGGGTTTTGGAGAACAGCTGTAGTTCCGTTTCCCTGAAGCATCAAGTCATGGGGAGATTGTTCGGATCCCCAAGGACCAGGGAGGATGTGCCAGTGTATGGAGGGGCACATGTCAGTCAGTCGGGAACTGCTCGGTGATTCTGAACCCTCAGTGATTCTGAACCTTGGAGGCTGTGACGGGACCTGTGCTCTGGGAAGATGATCTGGCAGGGCCGGGTGGGGTTGGAGGTAGAGAATTTATGAGTAGAAGGGCTCTTTGCTCCAGGAGGTACACTGCTGTTTGTGGTCCTTAGGAAGCTTGCCATAAGCATTTTCAACCAAGTTAATACCACATACTGGCCAAATTCCCACTCATAACCACAGCTGGCTGAACACAGTGCTTAAAAAAAATGACTCCAAGTGCTAATCAATGACAGAAACACATTGCTGCTCTGTGGCAGCCCCATTGCCTTGGACAGTGGCTGTTCACCCACCTCTTGTCCTCTTATAAACTATCTACCCTTTAGGAGGTTGGGACAGTTGACCCACTGGAGAGTAAGGCTTTACAACTGAATTGTAAATGCATACTGGTCTGAATTTGGAGAAACGTTTCATATGATACCTTGATTTTTTCCATCCTGATTTTCCCTATCAGTTGTAGATTTAACTGGGCTGTATAACGATGGCTACTAATGGCAAAACCACAGTTCTTCTTCCTTGTGATCTGAAGTTGGGTGGGTGACATTTCTGGGCTCAATGTCCTGTACATCTGGGGAATTTTTTGCTTGAAATGTATTCAGGGCCATTTTCTTTGAACTTGGAAGGTCTGAGCTACTGCTATACATAACAGCCTAGAGGTCCTGTTTGCTGTTGGCGCTTGAAGCCAAGACCACAGCTTTACCTCCTCTACGGGAGGGCCAAGGGTGTCATTTATTGTCCTCACTTCAGGATGCACATGCTGGAGCAGCCTTGTTCAACTTGGGGGAGGGATGGGATAGACTTGATCTTCCACTGCCCCACCCCCGCCCCCGCGCAGTGCCCCAGGAATGCCAGGGCCCCCATCTGGGCTCAGCTGTGCAGTGCCTGGAAGAAAGCCAAGGCAGCTGACTCCACTGGGTGCCTGGACCCACATCCTGGCCTCCCACGTCCACTCAGCCTGTTACTCAGTGCTGCCAGCTACAGGCACCATCCCTAGTCTCATGGAGCTTACAGTCTGGCTCAGGGTACACAGAAGCGAGCAGGCTGTCACAGCTCAGAGGCATAGACGTCTTGATATGCAGGCTGTGATGTCAACACCATGAGCCAAGTACACGGCTGAACCCAATCAAGCCTGTAGCAGCTGACGTATTGGTTGATGATCTCATCTGCTGTGTGATCCTGACCCTGGGTCGGGTAACAGTTTCGTGGGAGCCACCTCCTAGCAATTCTTTTACTGCCTTGGCTCACTTCCCCTTTAAAAGGAGTTTAACCCAACCAAGGCTCATTGCTGTAAGGCTTGAGGCTTGCACTAACTGATAAACACCAGTGTGTTTTTCACCTGGGGTTAAGGACACAGGCTTCCCACCTCCAAGCAGAGGCTGCAAAACATCACTCAAAAAATATCCCTGTCATAATGTCACCAGTAGCTTATACCAATTTCATCTCCCTTCCCCGGCATGAGAAGAACGAGGCATGTAGAGCAATTAGCATTTAATATTTGGTAATTAGCATGCTTAATGTGATTCAGAGAAGTTCCTTGACATTTTCATAAAAACAGAAAGCACATTCCCCTCCCACCCACCCTTCAAGGAGCGAGGCCTAGTTTGGCACAAAAAGAAACCCCAAAAAACAAAAAACTGTGGGCCAGTCTTTTTTGGTGCTGAATATGCATGTGTTGGCCTCTTTCGGGACACTGCTGGTAAATTTAGAAACTCGTTAAGAACGCTTTCTCATTCAGCAGCCATACGCTCATGGATCAGAGAATCTAAGGGGAAATGGCTAAATCGAGCTTAAGTCGTGGGGCTGTGATGGTCCTTCTCAAGTAAATAAAACCCTCGTTGTGCCCCCGACAAACCACACACACTGTTGAAGTCCAACAGGGAGTCAAATTCGGGAACGCGGTGAGAGATACATTCTACTCTGTCGCTCCAGCGCCAACAACGTAACTCTTCGCCGGACAATGTAGCCGCCCACTCCGGAGTCTCCAGCCCGAGGGTTCAAACCGGCGGTCCGCACGTCCCGGCGCTCGGACACTCCGCGCCGAGCCCGAGATGTCAGCTCAGGTTTCCCCTCCGCAGTCGGGTACCCCTCGCTCCCTCTCCGCGCCCGTCGGTGCCTCCCCAACCCCGGCCCCACGTGGCCCCGGGAAGCAGGCCGCACTACCCTGCTGCCGCCGACTGACAGCCGGCCGCAGCCACCGGGCGCCGCGCTCCAGCGAGGCAGCCAATGAGCGCGCTCGGAGCGCCGGTGGGGCGGGACCGCCGGGCCGCCGAGCGCTCGCGCCGCCACTGGAGGGCTTGGGGCCCGCCCATGGCAACAGGCCCCGCCCCGCCGGCAGGGTTAGGTTGCGGCGCGGGCGGCGGGGAGGAGTTGGTCCCGTTGTGCTGCGGCTCCGCGCGGCCTGCAGTCCCGGGCCCGCGCCCCGCGCCGCCCGCCCGCCCGCCGCCATGGAGCCCGGCCTTGACGGCCCCTCCGCCTCCGGCCCCGCTGCCATCCACGAGGGCTGGTTCCGCGAGACGTGCAGCCTGTGGCCCGGCCAGGCCCTGTCTCTGCAGGTGGAGCAGCTGCTACACCATCGACGCTCGCGGTACCAGGATATCCTCGTCTTTCGCAGGTACCCCCGCCCGCCCGGCCCCGCGCCCCGGAGCCCCGGCGACGGCTCTCAGCCCAGACCGCCGGCTGCCAGCTGCCCAACCCCACGCAGCCCGCCGGGACTCCTGCCCCGGTCTCGGCCCAGCCCGCCCCTCTTCCTGCCGGACCCCGGTCTTGCGCCCTTTACCTCCGGATGCCCCCGGCCGTCTCTGCCCGCTCCTGTCCCTGCAAAACTGTCAGAAGTTCTCGTAACTAGGCCCGTCTCTTCCCTCCGTCCCCTCCCCACCCTGCATCCCGTCTCGCTGGGCTGGGGGGCTGGCGTTGCGGGCGGTCCTCTTCGGCGGGGAGGGAGCCGGAGTCTGCGCCGACCCGACGCGCCGAGCTCCACGTGTCAGTCCCGGACACGTCAGAGCCGGGACCCCGAGTCCAGCCTCCACCTAGCGGGCCTGCCCGCCGATCCTCGCCACGTGTCACCCCTTAGGACTCACCCCGGGAGCCCCTCTGCAGGTTGGGGGAGATTCTTCTCACCCAGGGCGAGTCGGGGCACGTTGCCCCTTTCCCGGGGAACCCAGATTCCTGACTGTCACTCCCACCCGCAGTAAGAGCTACGGTAACGTGCTGGTGTTGGACGGTGTCATCCAGTGCACAGAGAGGGACGAGTTCTCCTACCAGGAGATGATCGCCAACCTGCCTCTCTACAGCCACCCCAACCCACGCAAGGTACTCCCATCCCACCCACATCCAGCCCTGAGGCCAGTGATAGGTCCCACAGAGCAGTGCTGGGGGCTAATGGGGGGAGCCACCCATTTTACAAGGATTGGGGGCTGACAGCCTGGCTGAGGCCTGGAGCTTAAGAAGGAGCAGCCCTGGAGGGAGTTTCCAGGAAAGGGGGACACATCGTGCCAGGTTCCTAGGGCAGGAGAGCTTTTCTAAGAGTAGGAAGTGAAGTAATGAGGCTTGTGGAACAGGGGAGCGGAGAAATTGTTCCAGGTGGTTCTGTCTGCTCAGCGCAGTTTGGGGGGCAGGGAGGCCAGCCACTGAGTCCTGCTGGAGCCTGTTTGGTGGGGCTGGTGCCCGGGGCCCCGCTCCTGGCTGACTCTTCCCCTGGCAGGTGCTGATCATCGGGGGCGGGGATGGGGGTGTCCTGCGGGAGGTGGTCAAGCATTCCTCCGTGGAGTCGGTGGTCCAGTGCGAGATTGACGAGGTGAGTGCGCAGAGCCGGGCGGGGTTTGGATTCAAGTCCCAGTTCTCCCTGAATTGGCTGTTTACCCTTGGGCAAGTGGCTTAACCTTTCTAGGCCTTGTTTCTTGGTCTCAAGAACACGTTGGAGGATTCAGTAGGAAAACCAGATAGTAAAGCACCTGGCACAGAGTAGGTGTGCCACTGATGCTAGTTCTTAGTAAGACTAAGAGCTGAAGCTGCATAGAAGTCCCAGGGGACTCCAACCACCTGTGCACCTGCCCTTTACAGCAGTGTGCTTCCGTGAGCATCTCGGGTTCCGGGTTCAGCCCCTGCCTCCTTGGAGCTGATATTCTAGTTAGGAGGTGATATCAAAGGGTTATCTGATAAAGGAGTGTGAGATAAGGCATAGTGGTGAGGAAGGTCCCCAGGGTGTGGGTTGATGCTGAGGTCTGAATGAGAAGCAGCTGGCCACGTGGAGACAGGGAAAGGCTCTCCCGGTGGAGGCTGGAATTCTAACCTCTGAAATAGCAAGAAAGCCACTCAGCTTCAGTGGTTGGGTCTGGGGAGAGGGAGCAGGCGTGGTGGAGGTGTGGGCCGAGCTGCAGGCGGGAGCTAGCCCTCTGAGAAGTTATGGGGAGGCACCAGACTGCTCTCTGTTTTACAGATGTGGAAACTGGGGTTCCACAAAGGGAGTGGCTTGTCCAAGGTGACCGGGCTCTGAGAGGGGATCCCACTCAACTCTGTCTGGCTCCAGGGCCCCCAACCCCCGTGGCCCAACCTGTTCCCTCCTGTCTCCTCCCCAGGATGTCATTCAAGTCTCTAAGAAGTTCCTGCCGGGCATGGCCATTGGCTACTCTAGCTCAAAGCTGACCCTACACGTGGGTGACGGTTTTGAGTTCATGAAACAGAACCAGGACGCCTTCGACGTCATCATCACTGACTCCTCAGACCCCATGGGTAAGCAACGGATGGCCTGGGGCCTCTGGCAGCCACCAGAGGGAAGGCCAGCCTCCCCCTCTGTGTCCCAAGTCTGAGTTGCGGAGTAGAGGACACAGGGGGCCCCCAGAATTAGTGCAGCTCTTTTCCCTTCTAAGTTGTCACCTCCCCACTCAAACATGGCTCAGCAGAATAGGGGGACTGGGCTACTGCACAAAGTTCACAAGTTGGTTGAGGACCTGGAAGAGAGTGGGGCTCTGGGCTTGGGCCGCTGAGGCCCCAGTTTCCTCTTAAGCCTCCTCTCTGCTCTCGACAGGCCAGCATCAGGGTGTGCGGGGTATCTAGCCTTAAGCCAAGGCTCAGGGTGGAGATCCCCCTGATGCAGTGCCTGTGAGCATCCCCCCAGGAATGGGAGTAAAATGTGGAGCCCCCTCGTACTGGGGTACTGGATCCCTGCCCCTCTCAAAAGCACCCTCTTCGTAGTTGGTTTCTGAACTCCACAGACCTGGCTTCAGTTCTCAGCTCTGCCCCTGGGCAGCTGTGAGGGTCTGTGTGGTCAGGTGACAGCGGCCCTTGCCGCCTCCAGAGCCAGGCTCAGGCAGTCTCAGCCGGAGCGTTCCTGGTCCCTTATCCCCTACTCCCCTCAGGCCCTGCTGAGAGTCTGTTCAAGGAGTCCTACTACCAGCTCATGAAGACCGCCCTCAAAGAGGACGGCATCCTCTGCTGCCAGGGTGAGCGGGCCACCCCGCGGGAAGGGGCTGGCTGGGGTGGGAGCGCGGGGGTGGGCAGAGAGCGCCGCCTGCCGGGTGCTGATGCTGCCTGACCGGCCCCCCAGGCGAGTGCCAGTGGCTGCACCTGGACCTCATCAAGGAGATGCGGCACTTCTGCAAGTCGCTCTTCCCCGTGGTGGACTACGCCTACTGCACCATCCCCACCTACCCCAGTGGCCAGATCGGCTTCATGCTGTGCAGCAAAAACCCAGTGAGCTGTGGGCTGTCCTGGGGGCGGGAGCGGGGCAGGTGGGCACGGAGAGCGCTCCCCTGAGACCCCCCCTTGTCCCCAGAGCACCAACTTCCGGGAGCCCGTGCAACAGCTGACGCAGAAGCAGGTGGAAGAGATGCAGCTGAAATACTACAACTCCGACGTGCACCAGGCAGCCTTCGTCCTGCCCGAGTTTGCCCGGAAGGTGAGCTACCTGCGGGGCAGGGAGACCCAGGGCTCCCTGAAGGGCCCCTTTGGTCCCCTCACAGTCCAGCACCCTCCTGACTAGGCATCGTGTCCCACCAGGCTCTGAATGATGTGCGCTGAGCCCACGTGCCGCTGCCCACGCTGCCCAGGACCTCGGCCAGGGAGCCTCCGGGGCACCTGGGCCCCGCCAGCCCTGGACAAGACCCCCGCTGGCTCGCCCACCAACCGAGTGTCACAGGCCCCAGAACGCTGCCCGGCCGGCCCTGCTGGGCGGACTGTCTGTCTTCCTGTGTGTGGAGCTCAGCCTCCGAGCCTATACCAGCTGTGTACGGCAACCACCCGCCTTCTGTCGCCCCTCACTCACCAAACACGTGTATTTATAACAAAATGCTGAATTGTGTGTCCCTGGACTTCAAATGGGCCCAGGCAGGGGCTGCAGCAGCCATTAACGGCTTCCGCTGTGTGCCAGACCCTGAGCTGGCCCCGCTGTCTGGCCTTCAGTTGTCTGCCACGGGAGTAGGCAGGCCTGCCTCCTTGTGTCACCGTGGACTGGCCCCTTGAGTCCCGTGGTGCCCAGGGATGCAGCGGTCATCAAACTGGACCCAAGTGTGTCCTAAGAAGCTTTAGCCATTCCTTCACCAAGCCCCGCACAAGGCTGGTGGTGATAGGCCCATGGGGCCCAGGCTGGGGGTTGTCAAAATCAAGGGCTTTGCTTTCTCTTGGGGCTGCCCGGCAGGGTCCTCAGAAGACTTTGGGCCAGGTCCCATCCTGGGGTGGGTGTGGACGTGACCCCAGAGGCCAGACCCCAGAGGCATGGTTGGGGTCCAGTTCCTTGGGCCTGCACGTCAGGTGCCTTGACTCGGCTCAGATTACAGACCTGGGTTCAGATCCTGCCTGCCCCCCTCATGAGCCTGCCCTCTGGTAAGTTCCTAGAAGCTTCCCCCAAGTGTTGAGAGGTTGAGAAAGCAGGTATGGGCGGCTACACAAGGACTCTGTGGGCACGTGACTGTCCCCTCTCCAAGGTGCTGAACCGGCAGGCACCTCGGCCCTGCTGACTGCCGGGACTGAGGGTCTGGTGGTGGGACAGGAGCCACCACAACAGGATGCAGGCTGGGGGAGGGGGCCTCCAGCCCCCTCCTAACTCGGGGGATTGGCCCCTGCTCCTTGCAAAAGCCGGCGTCACCTCCCCCGCCCCACACCTGCCCTCGGCAGGGACGTGGTCAGGGAATGTGTTAACCTGGGAGACTGGGGCCGGCGGGCTGGGGGCCGGCGTGGGTGTGGGAACCCTGGTGGTGGTTCAAGGATACTCCCAACCCCGCTTCTACCCTGGGTACCCACCTTGGAGTCCCCACTCGGCAGGGGCTAAGACTGAAGTCATAATAGGGGTGGGAACAGGGGTCCAGCTGTGCCACCAACTCCTCGAGTGGCCTCAGGCCAGTCACCCGCCCTCTCTGGGCTTCCCGTGCTCCACCCTCACAAAGCCCCTAGACTGAGCATCTTTGGGGTTCATCCCTGGTCAGCAAGTCTGATCCCAAGCTAACCTCCCCGTTCCACCCCCCGGTCTTCCCCCTCCCGCGGAGGCCCGGCGGAGTCAGGACTTGGCTGGGCTGCAAGAAAGTACCAGGCAAAGGAGGACTGGCGATGGCCAGCTAGGGAGCATTGTCCTGTCACCTGCTTTAATTCCTTTAACCTTGACAAGGAAGGCAGGAAGGAAGACACTGTTAGCTCCACACAAGATGAGGTGACGTGCCCGAGGCCTTATCAGGCAGCTGGCCTCCCAGGAGCCACTCCGCTCCGTGGGCCTCTGCAGCCCAGCCGGAGCGCCCTGGGGCTCCCAGCAGGGGCAGCTGCCTGGACCTCCACTCTCAGTGGCCCTCCTCCCCATGGCTCATCTTACTGACCAAGCTCCAGGAAGGTCCATCGCGAGGACAAGCCATGGAATGAAGGTGGGCAGGGAAGGCGGGTGGTTCCAGCGCTGGGGGTACCGGACCTGGGTCACACTGACTCTGTGACTTGAGCTACTCACAACCCGTGCCTCGGTCACCGTGTCTGTAAAATGAGAGCAGCGGTCCTCACCTGTTACAAGGCTTCATTAAGGAGCACATGTCACGTCGTTCTCACTGAGCTGGTGGAAATCAGGATTTCTTCTCAGGGCAGAGGAAGAAGAGAGGGCCCAGGTTGCAGAAGTAGCTGCAAGAATGCCTGACCTCGACTAGAAGGCGTCTGTCTGCATGTCAGTCCCTCCACTGCCCCAACTTTTAGCGAAGTCTGCGTGCATGTCCCCACCTGGAAAGGGTGGGCGTTGAGGACAAGCACTGAACCCCACAGCTGGGCGGATGTGATCTGGACACAGACTGACCCGCGGAAGCAGAAGCAAAAGCAGGCGTTCGGTGGGGATGTGACCTGAGTCCTCCAAAGTTCCCGAAATCTGGAAGAGGGCCGTGAACAGGCCCAGTCTGTGGCACGGAGAATAAAATCAGTCCTATCTAGAGTTCTGAAATTCAGGTATTAAAACCAGCCCTGCCCACAGATGTAGAGAACAAACGTATGTACACCAAGGGGGGAAAGTGGCTGGGGGGGGGATGAGTTGGGAGATTGGGACTGACATATATACACTAATATGTATGAAATGGATAACTAATAAGAACCTGCTGTATAAAAAAATAAATTAAATTAAAAAAAAATCAGCCCTGCTTCCCCCCCGCCCCGCCCCGCCCCGCCCCCGGTTTAAGGATACAAGTAGTTCCCAAGCGGGTTGTTGTTAGGAGAAAAATAGCAGCCCTGCTGTACCTGCTTTTCTCCCCGGAGGCAGCCACGTTTACCTCTCTCGGCTGATCATTTTGGTCATGCCTCTAAACAATGTGCTTGTATTACTACTTCTCGATTTGTCAGTTTCAGTCATAATTGTTGATTTTCCACTGGGGAACGTGAGGATTTCGCTCTTCGCTTCCCTGCCCCACCACACTCTCAAGCATTAAACGATAATCTTGGTTGGCTCCGCAGTCAGTGTTTGCACCATTACAACTTAGGCAAATGCCGTTCTCAGCTGAGACTCAGAGAAAACGATAACTTTTTTATCTCTGGCACAGCTTCCTGTTTTTCCTGGAGGGTTTTTTCATTCGCTTAATTTTCAATAAATTTATCACTAATTTAGCCCCAAACTTTTACCAAATCGCTAAAGCTCTTAAGATGTTTGGATTCAAAACACTTCCTGAGGTTCTGGTCAATATGCTAATCAGTTGTGGGTTTTTTTTATTGTGAGATTGTGAGATTTATTGTGAGATTCTAAGATTCTATTTTACCTAGCCTCATTATAATTATAATTCATGATTATATTTAATGGAATGTTCAGTAATAAGAAACTAATATACATGCCATGCATTTCTTTATTATGAGTTGTACCATAATGTATATAACACTTTGATTTAGGAAAAATAATTACTGGAAAAAAAATTTTTTTGGAGGATCTTTGGACACTACCGGTGTCCTATCATTTTCATCTTCCTGAAGAATCTGTTCCAAGCCTCCTGACTACCCCAAATGGGATTCCCTGTCGGGACTCTTGTCTCTTGGACCCCATATCTTCCTGTTTCTTGGTTTACTCCCTCGTTTTGGTGAAGCATATCCTAGAGGAGCCTTCTGAGAAAGGGGACAAGGGATGAAAGTTTTAAATAACCTGACATGCATGAAACTCTTGATTCCATCTTCATGCTTAATTGATGGGTACAGAATTTGGTTGAGTATAGAAATATGTTGGAAATTATCTTCCTTCAACATTTTGAGATTTGCTGTTTTCCATTGTTATCATCTACTCCTGTGTTTAAAATTAGCCCAAAATGTAGCAGATTGAAACAATAACAATAAACGTGTCTTTTCTGTGGGTCAGGAATTTGGGAGTGACTTAGCTGGTTGGTTCGGTTTAGAGTCATTCATGAAGTTGCAGTAAAGCTGTCGCTAGGGCTGGAGGGTCAGCTGCCAAGACGACTCAGTCACATGACTAGCAGATTACGCTGACAGATGTTAGGAGGCCTCAGTTCCTCCCCATGTGGACCTCTCCACAGGGACACTGAGTGTCCTCACACATGGCGGCTGGCTTCCCCCAGAGCGAGTGATCAGAGAGAGAGCCAGGTGGACACTGCGATGTCTTGTATTCCTAGCCACGCATAACACACCACCATTTCAGTCATGCCCTATCCATAAGCCCTACTCAGCGTGGGAGAGGAGCACACATGAGGGCGTGAATACCCCAGTATGGGACTCACTGGACGCTGGCTTCTAGTTTCCAGTGTTATTTCGATAGCTCCAAAATCATTCTTTTCATGCATGATCCTTTGTATGTGATCTGCTCTGTTTTCGCTCTCCTCCCCTCTCTCTCTGTCTCTCAGAGTTTGTAGAACATAATTTTTCTCTCTGGTGTTTTGCAAATATCAGGTGTAGGGGCTTCCCTGGTGGCGCAGTGGTTGAGAGTCTGCCTGCCAATGCAGGGGACACGGGTTCGAGCCCTGGTCTGGGAAGATCCCACATGCCGCGGAGCAACTGGGCCCGTGAGCCACAATTACTGAGCCTGCGCGTCTGGAGCCTGTGCTCCGCAACAAGAGAGGTCGCGATAGTGAGAGGCCCGCGCACCGCGATGAAGAGTGGCCCCCGCTTGCCACAACTAGAGAAAGCCCTCGCACAGAAACGAAGACCCAACACAGCCATAAATAAATAAATAAATAAATAAATTTTAAAAATAATCTGTTTAAAAAAAAAAAAAATCAGGTGTAAAGTTCTATTTTCATCTGTTGTTCTGGGCACTTGGAGGACGTTTTCAATCGGTAAACTGGCATTCTTTTCAGTTCTGGGAAATTTCCTTGCATTATTTTGTTTATAATTTCCTTTCCTCTGTTTTCTTTGTTGTCTTTTTCTGGAATTCCTGTTATTTAGTCTTTGACATACTGTATAGGACTTTACTGCTTTTTCATTTCTTTTGACTCTATTTTTCTGGAAGATTTCTTCAATCTTATCTTCCAAACATCTTATTGAGTTTTTTGTTTCTGTCATATTTTTATTTCCCCAAACTGTTTTTTGTTCTCTGAGTGCTCTTGTTAAATAGCATACTGTTCTTGCTTCTTGTTCTGGCCTCTCTTTTTGCTTTGAAGATATTAATTATTGCTTCATTTTAGTTTTGGACATTTTCTTCTCACTGCTTCTTACTGTTTTGTTGTTGTTGTTGGTTGGTTGATGTTTTTGGTCTTTCTCCCTCATGTGTGAGGTTTTCCTCAGTAACCCTTGAATGTTCTGCTCATGTGTAAGACTGGGGACTAAAAAGTTAATTGGAAGCTCTGAGCGCATGATGGGGGCTTGTCAGCTGACTTTCACTGTGGGTGAGGCGGCTGAGCCATCTGCTTGTAGAACGTTGAAGTCAGTGTCTTTAGGTCTTTCCTCCTGAACTTGTCACACTTCCCAGGAAATAGAGAGAAGCCTGGTGGCTGCCAGGTTCTAGGAGTTGAGTCAGAGGAAGGCTGGCCTGTCTGCTTAGTGGCCCTGTTTTCTGTCTGCCCCTCCCATGCTCAGCTGGGCCTGGGACTCTCCGTATACTCCCTCCAACAATAAGTCTCCACGTTTCTGCTGAGGTCGGGGGATGGGAAATAGGGATTGGCAAGATTCTTACATGCGTCCAGAAGGACCTGGTGCCACCAATTCCTGATTCCACTGCCAACTTAGAGTTGCTTCCTGGAGAGCTGTTTCCACCTGCCCATCTGTTTCCCCAGCTTCCTAAGTGTTGACGCTGCCTCCTCTCCCACATTCCCCATCGTCGTGGGCCTGTGTTTTTAAGGCTTTTCTCTTCTCTCTTACCGTAGCATTTCAGGAGGCAAAGGTAGGTGTGTGTGTGTGTGCCTCCCCCATCTCCACCTAGAAGCCGTCACTGCCGAGGTCATTGTCACAGAGACCCTGGGCGACCTCGGAAGTCACACACGGCGGGGGAACCACAGAGGTTCGGGGTGAGGGACAGAGCCAGGACTTGCTCCCGGAGCTGGCTGTCATCCAGGTTCAGCCCCTGGCTCCTGGAGCATCCTGTCCTCCCTGCCCGGAAGTCTGGGCAGGCAGGAGTCATGGGGTCTGTTCCCAGAATGCCAGGGGCAGGGCGGCTGGGGGCGGGGCCGGCCGTTGGACAAACAGATCAAAGGTGAGGCGCCCTGGGGCTCCAGACCGGGCCCGGCGGAGCGCACCATGAGGTGGGTGGAAGCCCCCAGGGTCTCCCCAGCGGGGCTGAGGAGTGAGATCGGGCCTCACCGCCCCTCCCCTGCGCTGCCCTCAGGCTGCTGGTCATCCTGGGCCTGCTGTGGGGCTCGGCAGCCGCCACGTCCTCGGGCCCGCAGTGGCCCAAGCCCGTGTTCGGGCGCCTGGCATCTCCTGGCTTCCCAGGCAAGTATGCCAACAACCAGAAGCAGCGCTGGGCCCTGACGGCGCCCCCCGGCTACCGCCTGCGCCTCTACTTCACTCACTTCCACCTGGAGCCCTCCTACCTCTGCGAGTACGACTTCGTCAAGGTGCCGGCAGGGCGGGCTGGGGGACGGGGACGCCGGGGAGCGGGTCTGGCCTCGGAGGGAGGGCGGGAGGCCGGCGGGCCCGGGGTCTCGCCTTCCCCCCGTGACCCGCAACCCCACAGCTGAGCGCCGGGACCACGGTGCTGGCCACGCTGTGCGGGTCGGAGAGCACGGACACGGAGCGGGCGCCCGGCAACGACACCTTCTACTCACCGGGCTCCAGCCTCGACGTCGCCTTCCGCTCCGACTACTCCAACGAGAAGCCGTTCGCGGGCTTCGAGGCCTTCTACTCAGCAGAGGGTGAGCTGCGAGAAGGCCGGTTGGTGGGGGGGGGGGGGGGGGGACTCTGTCTTGGGCCAGACCAGCCCTCCCTTCTGCCCCCGCTCCCTGAGGCTGGACTCCTGCCAAACCAGCAGGAGAGTCCCCACCTGGTCTGACATCATCATCACAGTGCAAATATCAGCAATAGCCAGGACCTCTGCTCTAGGCTGAGCCCCATTCTGTGCCAGGTGCTGAGCCAGGACACCCTCACGGGCCCCCGTGATGCAAGGACCCAGTGAGCCCGTTCACAGATGGAAAGTGACGCCCCCGCTCCCCCACTGGCCTGAGCGCTGCATCTGCCTGTGGGCTTCGAGTCTGACACTTGATTTCAGATTCTGGCTCCTGCAGGGACTTGCTGTTGGCCTCGGGCAAGTGGCTCAACCTCTCTGTGCTCATCCTGAGACTGCTGCAAGAACTTGGTGAAACCTGTATAGAGGCCCACCCACTGGGTTCCCGTGCTGGCCGCTCCTTTCACTAGCCTAGCCACCATGAGCAGGACCATTAAACCGTCATTGGTTTAAAAAAGATGGTATTTAGGTCTCCCTCCAAGTGTTGCAGGGAGGTCGCAGTGACCCTGGGCCTCTAGCGCCCAGCTGGGCATGAGACACCTACAGACAAGAGGAGGTTCCTCTCAGGTCAGGCCGTGATACTGGAGGGCCCCTAAACCCGAGCCTAGGCCTCAGCGATGTCCCATCTCCTTCCCTGCTGACTGCCTGCCGGCCCCTCCCCCAGACATCGACGAGTGCCAGGTGCCCCCAGGAGAGGCCCCCCCCTGCGAGCACCACTGCCACAATCACCTGGGTGGCTTCTACTGCTCCTGCCGTATGGGCTACGTTCTCCACAGGAACAAGCACACTTGCTCAGGTGAGCTGCAGCTGGAGGGGGACCCTGTGCCCAGCCCGCCCCCACCCTGCCCCAAGACACAGCTGGCTTCTCAAGGCCATAGCTGCTCTGCCCAGGCCACTGGAGGGCCCACTGGCCTTGGGCCACTAGACACTTCTCCTGGGTGACGGCTCCTTTTCAGATCTTCTGTCCCCTCTCACCATCCATCCATCTACCCATCCATCCACCCACCCACCCTCCCTCCCACCCATCCACCCACCCACCCTCCCTCCCACCCATCCACCCACCCACCCTCCCTCCCACCCATCCTCCCTCCCACCCATCCACCCACCCACCCAACCACCCACCCACCCACCCTCCCAACCATCCACCCACCCATCCACCCATCCATCCACCCACCTAAGCACTCATCCGTCCACGTTCCCCAACTCCTCGCCTGCCTCCACCCTGTCCTTGGCTCACTCTCACTCCTCTTCAGCTCATTCACTTGGTGAGCACGTGTTAGGCCCTCACTGTGTACCTGGCCAATCAGGACTCATCCTCCTTGGGGGGGCTCCAGGATGAAGGAGTGGGGGCCCTAGGCCTGCCTCACACAAGCTTCCCTCCATGAAACTTCAGCTCAAAGCTGCCGGTTCAGCCCCCAGCAGGCCGACCCCTTTGGCCTCCACGGCCCGGACTCCCCTCTGCGCCCCTGCCAGGGGCCTGGACAGAAAGCCAGCTGGCGCCCCAGGAGTGAGCAGCCCCAGCCCTGCTCCGCCTGCTCAGTGTCCCTCCCCCGTGTCTCTCCCCGTCTCCGTTCTCTCTTCCAGAGCAGAGCCTCTAGCGCTGCGGTCTGGGTCGGGCAAGACCGCTGCAGCCTGCAGCCCCCATTGACCCCGCCCACGGACCTAACAATAAACTCGGCTCCACCTCCACCTGCTGCGTGTCTCTGGGGGGGGAAGGGTGAGGGGAGGGCAGCAGTGTGCACTCTGGCCCCCCTTCCTTCCCACCCTCATCTCAGCCCGATGGGCCCTAGTTGGTGGGAGCCGCCACTATGGGGCCACAGGCTCCTTTGCCAGAGGGGCTTGCTCTGTCCTCACCCTCATTTTGGTGATGGGGCACCGAGGCCCAGAGAGGGGCAGGGGGCTCACACAGGGGAACCGAGCTCTGGCTACGCCCCCACCAGGAGTCCGAGGACTGAGCTCAGAGCATCCTGGGGTCCACCTCCTGTTCAGAGGGTACCTCAGGCCCTGGGTGTGCTGGGCTGGGGGAGTCTGACCCCGAGCAGAGAGGCCCAAGGAGGTATCGATTCACTGATGGGCAGTCTGGTCCCCCACATCCGGGGGTGACTCCCTCTGTCCCATGGGGAGCAGCCACGTGGAAGAAGAAAGGCAGCGCTGGGACTCCTCACTTCCTGGAATGCCTGTGTCCCCACCTCTGCCACCTGGGGGATGGGGGGTAGAACCCTCCTACGAGTGATGCCAACAGACATTCCCTCTGCAAAGGCAGAATCAGCTGTTTCAATGGGGAAAGTGGGTACCAGACTCACTTATGATCAGTGTGGACTTGCACTGCCCTCAATTGCCCCTCAGGGCAGAGCCTAGACCCAGGGAAGGTGGGCAAGGGGAGGCCTTCCTGAGTGTTCCTGGAGGGGGCCCAGGGGAGGCTCCTCTCCTGCCACCTCCCCACACCCAATTCCTGGGGACAGGAAAGTCCCCTTCACTTCTCCTGGTGCCCCTTTCCCCCGGGCAGACCCTGACATGGCTCACTCCCCGCGCCCCTGGAACTGTGACTCTGGCCCAGGGTTCCCCGCACCAGGAGCCTCAGCTTAGGGCCTCCATCCTCCCTGGGGGTGTGAGTGGGGCCCCTGGAGAATGTACCTCCAAGTGTCACTTGTTTCAGCTAAATCCTGGAAGCCAGAGAGACCCCTCCCTAAATTGTCCCTTCAGCCACCGGGTGGGGCGTTCAGTCTCGGGAGATGCTTCTGGGGCTGGCGTGTGACGGTGGACGGGCGGCCTGAGCCCCGCCGCCTGCGCCTGGCTCACCCCGCCTGTCCTCTCCCCTCTCCCCAGGCCTGTGCTCAGGCCAGGTCTTCACCGCCCGGTCTGGGGTGCTCAGCAGCCCTGGATACCCTCAGCCGTACCCCAAACTCTCCAGCTGCACCTACAGCATCCGCCTGGAGGAGGGGTTCCGTGTCACCCTGGACTTCGTGGAGTCCTTTGACGTGGAGTCGCACCCTGAGACCCAGTGCCCCTACGACTCCCTGAAGGTCTGGTTCCCCTGGCCGCTGCCTCCCCCTGGCCCGGCAGGTGCTGAGGTGACAGGGGCCTCTCCACTTTCAGATTCAAACAGACAAGGAGGAATATGGCCCATTTTGTGGGAAGACGTTGCCCCACAGGATTGAAACCAAGAGCAACACAGTGACCATCACCTTTGCCACCGATCAGTCGGGGGACCACACGGGCTGGAAGATCCACTACAACAGCACAGGTGAGGGCAGGTGGGGCTCCGATTCGGCAGGGAGCTCTTCCAGAAGCGTCAAGGAGCCACATAGGATGGAACCCGTCCTGGCCGGGCCTGGGAAGTCAGGGGAGGGAGAAGTTTTCCTTAACCCTCTTAGTGTCCCTGGCTGGGTCTGAAAAGCAACCTGACAGGTTAACAGGAAAAAAAAAAAAGCATACATGTTTATTTCATGTAAATTTTATGTGGCACGGGAGCCTTTGTAAGGAAATAAAGACTCAAGAGAGGCAGCTGGACCTGTGTACTTTCGTGCTAGGTTTGCTGAGGGGTGTGATAGGCTGAGGAATATGAAGTAAGTGTGGTAAGCGGGGTGGGGGAACTTAGCCAGGCCTGTTTGTTAGGATTCTTCTTGGCATCCTTTTGTCTTTGGTGATAAGGCTTCCCTCTGGGTGTAGGAAAGACACCTGTCACATGAGGGTCTTATGACCTGCTTCAGGGAAGAAGGGCGAGGGGCGGGGAATCAGAGTGACCTTCCTGCTTCTGCCATTTTCTCAAACTCCCAGCTTAAAATCGTCAACATGCCAAGGTGCCATATTTTGAGGTAGTGTGTCCTGAACTCCATCAGAAGACAGACCAGGTTTGAGTGGGGTGGTCTGTGAGGCAGGGGTCCCCTATGGGAAGTGCCACCCCCCCATTCATCCACCCACTCACTCACCCCTCCATCCAACCATCCCTCCTTCCACCCATTTACCCATCCACACAGCCGTCCTTCTCTCCTTCCCCACCTCTCACCCTCCCCTCTTCCATTCACCCAGCCATCCAGCCATCCCTCCTTCTATCTGTAGGGGAGGAAATAATAATTTTCCCTCTGCCCTTCCAAAGTCTTGGCTGGGAACAAGAGACATTAACGAGAGAAAAAGAAACAAGTTTATGAACGTGGATATCTCGTGCATACATGGGAGATAACCCAGGGGAAAATGAGTCTCAGAGGTGGCTTAGAATTCAGGCTTAAACATCTTCAGCTAAAGGCAAAAGAGAGAAAGGGTACAGGGGAGTCCAGTTATGAGGAGGTGACCAGGAAAAGCATGGTAAGCAAGAGTAAGATTCGTTATGCAGATTAAAGACTCTTTGTTTTGCGTTTGAAATTTAACTTTAGTAAAAAAAATTTTTCTGTCTTTTCCTTTGTTAAGAGTTTCTAGTGATTTAGTCATCCTACTCGTGGTACAGAATGGGAGACACTCTTACAAATGGAGAGTTCCTCTGTAAATGTACATTTCCCTTAGAAAACGGTAATTTCTACTCTGTTTTCAGAGTTTCTGCTGTGTCTGCTGTTTCATAAAATACTCAGCTCAAAATACAGTTGGCTCCCCACATCCATGGATGTAGAACCCATGGATACAGATGGCTGACACTCGGCCTTTTTTTTTTTTTTTTCTTTTGGCCGAGAAGCTTGTGGGATGATGTTAGTTTTCCAACCAGGGATTGAACCCACGCCCTCGGCAGTGAAAGCGCTGAGTCCTAACCACTGGACTGCCAGGGAATTCCCTCTGCCATTTTGTATAAGGGACTTGAGCAGCCGCAGATTTTGGTATTCACGGGGCTCCTGGAACCAATGCCCCGCAGACATCGCGGGACAGCTATAATCCTTATGCCAAGGAGGCAGAGTTTGGAGTCATGTTCCGCCACCCCTCACACACATCCATCTGTCCATCCTTCCCTCCTTCCATCCATCCATCCATCCATCTTATGGATGGGCACCGGGCCCTGTGTGGGGAATACGTAACACCTCTGCTGTCAGTCCACTCTTGTCACAGCAACGTGACCTCAGCCCTGTGACAAGCACAGCCGAGCACCAGACACAGTGAGAGCCCAGAGGAGGGACCTGGCCCAGGCAGGGGCCGGGTGCTAACAAAAGGGGCCCGGGACAGGAAACATACGAGATTGGATTGAAAGGATAAGTAGGTATTGGAGGAAGGTGGAAGGGTGTTCCAAGTGCAAGGGAAGTGTATGTGCAAAAGCCCAGAGGCTCCACCTTTCTCGGTGTGAGCTGTAAGAGGGTGTGATGGGGTAGGCAGAGATGGGGGCTCCCGCCTGACACGGAGGGTTTGGACGGGAGTCTGCACTCCGCCTCTCGGACCCTCCTCCACCACCTCTTCCTCGTGACAGACCCTCAAACGTAGACGGTAGTTCTTGGTGCCACCTCCTGTGACATGAGTCCAAGTCCCCCACCTTCCGGGCACTGACCTCTGGACGTGTCTGTCCCTCTCACCACTCTCAGCCAACAGGTCTTTCAGGATGTTTTTGGAAGGACAGAGTAACTGAGCTGGAAAAGCTCCAAAGCAAAACACCCAAGGCCCCAAGCCGTGCTCAGAGCGCAGGCTGGGTGTCAGACTGCCCGGGCTGGCGTCCCGGCTGTAATGCATCCTGTTTCCTGGCCATGTGACGTTGAACCTCTTAACATAACTTTTCTGAGACTTAATGTCCCAATTATCCAATGAAGGACAATATCTCCTTGGAAAGGTGGGGATTAGTGGGCTAACGCAGAAGACACCGAGTGAGCATGGGGGAGGTATTGAGTAATTTAAAAAATGAGGAGACTGAATTAGGAAAGATGTTAACCTTTGGGCCAGCTCTGTGGGAAAGGGTGAGAGATGGGTCAGGAGAGGAGAGACCAGCACTTTGGGAACATTTCATTTGCCTCTTGTTCGTTTTTAAAAAGCCTTTTGTTTTCCCGTGGGTCGAAGTAATAAAACTTCTAAAACTGAAGCACTGGTTTCAGAGTGAGTCAGAGGGAAGAGTCAGGTTTGCCAGGCTGGTGGGTGAGAAGGGGCCGGGACAGAGCCTGGAGGTGTGTGTGAAGTGCCAGCAGGGCCTTGGCATGAGGCGGCCTCGGGAAGCCCTGGGCCCCGACAGGGCTACCTGGAACATTCCTGGAGATTGGTTCCAAGAGGGGAGACTCTGGGGCCTGCCTGGGACCGAGAGTCACTGCAGGACACAGGGGTCAGCTGCTGGAGGAAGGAGTGCACTGGGCAAATGACCTGCGTGGGCTGAGGGGTGGCCTTGGGGGATGGGCAGCCATGGGGGACTGGCTGAAGCCTTGGGGTGACAACAGGCCAGGGTTTGGGGGCCAGAGTGGAAGCCAGCCCTGAGCCCTGTGGGCACGTGCTCACGAGGGACGTATGAGGCTTCCTGAGTGCCAGTCTGGCCCTGAGCCCCGGTGCCTCTCTGAGCCACAAGGGCTGCTGTGAGGGTTCGCTGGCTGCAACCCCCTGTGGCCCAGCACTTATTAGCAAAGCGATTTCCTCTGTGCTTCACATTTGGTCCTCGCAACAGCCCTAGAAGCTGAGCAAACATTCTTACCACTCTCAGCTTACAGATGAGGAAACTGAGGCTTTCCTGTGATTTTTAACCCATGCTGTCCAGCTCTTCCCCCCCCCCCACCCCCAAGTTACACTCCCCCGGTTTTCAGCAGTGTGTGCGAGGCCCCTGGCGTGGAGCAGATGCTCCCTTTGCCGTGACGTGACCTTGCTCCCTTACCACGTGCCTGGCTTTCTTTTCATCACTTTGGCTGAAGCCCAGGCCAGGCAACAAATCCTAATTTGTACGATAAGCAGCGAGAGTTTAATCTTGCCTTTGGTTTTAAATCTTAAGAACTCTACCCCACTGTGGCAAGCTCTCTTTACACGTCAAGTGTTTCATTTATAAACCAAGAACTTCTAATTGCTAAATTCAGACTTGCTGCTATAGAGCCAGCTAAACCCCAGACATCTGGTTTCCTTGCGCAGCTCAGCCCTGCCCTGACCCGACGGCACCACCTAACGGCCGCATCTCCCCTGTGCAGGCCAAATACATCCTGAAAGACCACTTCTTTGTCTTCTGCGAGTCGGGCTACGAACTTCTGCAAGTAAGTTAATACAAGGCTGTTTAAGTGCACCACAATCACGACGGTTTTTGAATGAATACATATTTATATCAGCAAATATGTGAAAGGAAAATGGGGAAACAGCTGTTGTCAGCATGGTGGTTTACTTTGCCTATGATTAAACGATAAAATTCAAAGAAATGATACATTTGCTAAGAGAAGCGGCCACAAAGAATTTTCTATTCTTAGGAACTCCGGTTTTTTTTTAAATTAATTAATTAATTCTTGGCTGTGTTGGGTCTTCGTTGCTGTGCATGGGCTTTCTCTAGTTGCGGCGGGGGGAGGGGGCTACTCTTTGTTGTTTTGGTGGCTTCTCTTGTTGTGGAGCATGGGCACCAGGCGCGTGGGATCCAGTAGTTGTGGCACGTGGGCTCTAGAGCACAGGCTCAATAGCTGTGGCCCACGGGCCCAGTTGCTCCACGGCATGTGGGATCCTCCCAGGCCAGGGCTTGAACCCGTGTCCCCTGCACTGGCAGGCGGATTCTCATCCACTGCGCCACCAGGGAAGCCCGGAACTCCGCTTTTTAAAAAAGCTTTTTTTTTTTTTTTTTTTTTTTTTTTTTTTTTTTTTTTTTTTGGAAAGCTGGCGATTAAAATGAACACCTTTTCTCTGTTCACACGCATTACAGCAGCTCTTGGTAAAGCAGCTGAAATGTTTGTCATGTGCTCTGTGTTATCACCTTGCATTAAATCAAGCTCCTCCTGGTCAAATGACCTTTACATGAAACAACTCCTGGGCCCACAAAAGAATTAAACAGCCCTTGGAAACAGTATATTCTGCAAAGTTATAAACAGTGACCACTGTTAAGGGAGAAGGAGGATAATTTCAAAAAATGCTTAGTGTGTTGCTTTAGGGGCACAGGTAAGAGATTAACATGTCCTCTTTATGTTCTTCAAAATGTCACTGAATCCCAGTGGTAAAAGGTAGTAACACTGAAAAGATAGCTGGCTATGCAACCAGTCCTGTGGAGGCACAACCGCCCCAGACCCCCCAAAAAGGTGAGAGACTTTGCTCAACTTGTAAACTTCTGGGCAGGCTCTTTCCACAGCAACTTGGACCTCAGGCCTGCTCAGTTTCTGAGGAAGAAAGAAGTCATCCTGCTCTCCTTTGAAGCATAAAGCCTCAGTCAAAGCCAACTTCTTTCATTTTAAAGTCTGATTTTAGAAAAATTATTTAAATAAGTCAAAAATGTCCCGCTAAGTATTAGCAACGGAAACTGATTGAGAACACACGTGTGAAGCTTATGGAAATATTGATATTTTAAGTAACTTTCCTCCAGTTAATAGCCGCAGGCTAGAAAAATCCAGACACATTCACTCCGTGTCTATCAGGCTGATCTTCCCCAAACTTTTGACTGTCACCCTTTGGCACTTTACATAAAGAAATGGTGGAACACCAGCAGGAACTTGTGAGAAATCTGACGTATTCTTGGATGAAGTGGAAAGCAGAAAATATAAACTGCTGCAGAGGTCAACATCTTTAAAAATGAGATACACACATAGGTGACATCACCAACAAGCACACACATGTTATCAAGGCAGTTGGGCTGCGTGTCCAGTCACGTGGGTGCATCACCCCCTTGGGAGCATCTCTTGAACCACTCGAACTATTGTGGGAGCAGAGCTTTGGGGAGTGGTTTCATGATATAAACAAGGAAATTAATATTTTCTCAATTCCTCTTTAGGGTTATTGGCCCCTGAAATCATTTGTTGCAGTCTGTCAGACAGATGGATCTTGGGACAAACCGATGCCGCAGTGCAGCAGTACGTATGTGTGACCACAACGCCTGTAGCTGCTTCTGCTTCTACTGCTTCTTCTGGTCTTTTTAAAAAAATGATTTATCAGGGCTTGAATTCCAAATTTGCTTCTCGTCCCCAGTTTCTGAGAGCACTCTTTAAGAGATTAAAACTGGACCAAGCTAGTAGGAAAGGTATTTGCTTTAGAAAAGTATGGTATTTAAAATTATTTTTCTAAGTATAAAATACTCATAAAACATGGGAAAGAGAAAATTACAAACATTATAATACTCATAATCCCGCTGTATCAGAGTATAATCACTCTCATTTTGGTGCATAGCCCTCCAATTACATATATCACACAGGTAAACATGTACAGGCTACTGTTTGTAGGGGCACATACGCATCAAACTGGGATGACGGTGTTCATTACCATTTTGTGAACTAAGAATCACGTACCTTATCTTTAATATTTTTAAAGTTATAAGATACATGTTAAATGGAAAAAACGTATAAATTTACAAAAATATACAGTGAAAGCCTCTCTTGCCCAAATCCTCAAACTACCTGTAAGACACTGGGGTCCATTCCTTCATATTCTTTATTTCCTATACTATCTATACTAACGTATCGATTACATACTTTTGAACTAAATTTGACTGCAATGTACTCTTCCCCCAACATTGTTGGGGTATCTTTCCGCAACAATCCAAGCACTCACAGAGCTGCTCGTTCTTTTTAATGACTGCAAAGTATTCCATCAGAGGACCTATGCTTTTTATTTCATGTGATTTCCATTGTTTCCAGTTTTTTACTATTACACACGCTGCCATAGTTAACACCTCTGTACGTATACTTTCACATATTTTGTGCAAGGGTTTCTACAAAATTCCTAGGGGAATATTTTTATTTCAAAATTTACATTCCCACGAGACTACCAATTCTTTACTACCAATTCTTTTTAGTTTAAAAACCAGTAAAGAGCTGGCACCGAAGGACTGTTGGACTAAGGTATGGGTTTGAGCCCGGATTCTGCCACTTTTCACTGGGTAGTTATGGGCATCTCGTCTGTGGAGAATTGAGACAATGTAGACAACGCACTTGACACAAAGCCAGACACACTGCTACTAAGTTGCTAAAAACTGTTACCTTTTAATATCCACAGAAATACATCAATTTTTAGATGTCTGTGTACAAAACTATGACTTTCAGACTGGTTATCACTTTGTCTCACCAACTGGTTAGTTATGTCACGTTAGTAATGTCCTAACAGTTGTGAATTCTAACCCAAACGCAAGGTATTATGACTTCCAGGTCTTCTAAAAAGGTCAACTTAGGAAAAGGATCATAAGAGAACAAGTCCTTCAGTCTTCTTTGTATTGTTCTATTTTTAAGGCTAACCAAATTGTACCATTTTACATCAAACCAGACTGTACAGGCATGTGCAGGCTGTGCTGTTTTCTTTTTTGAGTGCTAAGGAAGTCCAAGTGGTTTCAAATTCCCTTCCTTTAGGGAAGGCATCACACAGCTCCTTGCCCAGGGCCTTCACTTCAACCTAGCCATTTAGTTAGGAACGGAGATGAGAGTGATGCTTTAAAATCACACTAAGGTGATTCTCTCCAGTTTCAGAGATGAAATGATGTCCATCTTGAATATGACTTCAAGTTATAACCACACACAGCACAACCACCTATCAGTCTCCACATCGTTTTAATGTTAGGATTCAAAGTACAAACTGACTTCCCTCTCCCGTGTTTATTAGTTGTTGACTGTGGCCCTCCTGATGATCTGCCCAGTGGCCAAGTGGACTATATCACGGGTACTGAGGTGACCATATACAAAGCTGTGGTTAAATATCGCTGTAATGAGTTCTACACAATGAGAGCAAATGATGGTAAGCAAACTGTTCAAAGTTGGGGGTGGGTGATATTTGGAACCTAAGCCCTCATGATCTGAAAATAAACGTATCCAACATTTTTGGCTAAGGCTAGACAAAAGATTAAAAGGCACTTCCTCCACCTGCTAAGTAAAATATTATAGCTGAAGTGACTTTAATGTCAATTTGCAAGAATCTGAAAACAGATCTTATCTAGTAAATGACTACTACAAACACACAATATATTCCAAATGGTTTAATTTAACAAGTCAAAACCTTATCATTAAAGCACTTAAGATCTTGATACATATTCAAGTTACACATCTAAAAGGTTTCCACTTTGCAAGCATACATGGTAATGCAGAGACCTCCTATTTATGAAATCATGTAAAATGGTTATTCAGACACCTCTATTTCCCACTGATGCTCAAGAATCTACATTTTTCAAGGGGGTATTCAAGCAGATGACAACCACCTTTTCACATGCAGTTAAACATTTTTGCTTTTTCAATGATTTGCAGGTAAATATGTGTGTGAGGCTGATGGATTCTGGACGAGCTCCAAAGGAGAAAAATCACTCCCCGTCTGTGAGCCTGGTAATGGCTACATTTATACAGGAGACTCATAATTGATGGAAAGTAGAACTGGGTAGGAGACAGTAAGTAGTGCTTTAGCTGTGCAGGCAGAAATGTAACTTCAGCACTTGGCTCTGAGACCAACTTATTATTTCCAAATGGTACGTTCTCATTACCCCCTTTCCATATGGAGAGGTTGTTGGTGCTGACTGTATCAGTCATTTATTTTTGACCTTACAACTAGGCAAGCATAAAAAATTAAATGATTTTTTAAGTTATCTTGAACCATTTATACATTTATAAACATGATTTCTTCTCTGTAAAAATGCTATTAAAACCCAAAGCTAATAACCTCATTATTTCCCTAAGCAATTGTTTTCAATGACATCTAGTTTTTAAACATTAATGCAATTTGCCTTTTAACAGTACTTAGAAAAAAGTTTTACCAGAATTGGCTCTGAAGATATAGTTGAGTGATTAAAAAAAAAAATCAGAAAGGTAGTAATATATTCATCACCCCTGTGTTATTTGGCTTAGTCTTTTTAAAAAACCTGTATCTTAGCTGACACAATGTTTGTAAGCCTTAATAAGAGTATTCAGCCACAACATATTTGCTACATTAATGAGCATATTTAGTTAGCAACACATAAGTAAGTTTAGTGTTTGGAAGAACCAACTAGACCAAAAATAATTTCTGAACCTGAAGGTTCCTGGTTACAACTGCAACATTCTAATTTTTAAAAACATTTTAATGTACAAAGGTGAAAGTAATTCTGCAAATCCTATGATAGTGACCTTAGTTTCTGCTTTCCCAGAACTACATGGTAAATGCCCCATTTCACAAGTAGGAAAACAGAAGCAATGAAAAGGTTATTTTTCACTTCCTACGCACATCAGCTCAGACAATTCCTGTTTGCCCTATTTAAATATTTTCCCAGTTGTGAGACCAAATTATTTTAGCGAAACAAATCAGTTTCTAAAAGTTAATTTTCACTCACCTCATTTTCTGCGGAGCTAAAAAATACCAAACGGTTTTATCAGGTCTTTGAACAGTGTTTTAAGCAGTCTCACTTGCCTGTATAGGTGGACACCCACCAAATTACGTGATGCAATTTTTGGTTGACATTAAACATACACAACTCCAAAGTGGTAATAATTGGAGAAAAAACACCACTGGGTTTCTGTAAAGGCTCTATACATCTTTTTCCCCCCAGTTTGTGGAATATCCACCCGTACCACAGAAGGTCGTATATACGGAGGACAAAATGCAAAGCTTGGTGATTTTCCTTGGCAAGCCCTGTTATTAGGTAAAACTACAGCAGCAGGTGCACTTCTATATGACAACTGGATCCTAACAGCTGCTCATGCTGTATATGAGCAAAGAGAAGACGCCTCCTCCTTAGACATTAGAATGGGTGCCCTGAAGAGACTGTCACCTCATTATACACAAGCCTGGGCCGAGGCCATTTTTATACATGAACGTTACACTCATAATGCTGGTTACGATAATGACATAGCATTGATTAAATTGAAGAACAAAGTTGTATTAAGTAGCAACATCGTGCCTATTTGTTTGCCGAGAAAAGAAGCTGAATCCTTCATGAGAACCAATGATATGGGAACTGCATCTGGATGGGGATTAACCCAAAGGGGTCTTCTTGCCAGAAATCTTATGTTTGTTGACATACCAGTTGTTGACCATCAAAACTGTACTGCGGCATATGAAAAGAAGTCCTATCCGGGGGGAAGGGTAACTGACAACATGCTTTGTGCTGGTTTAGAAAGTGGGGGCAAGGACAGCTGTAAAGGCGATAGTGGGGGGGCATTAGTGTTTCTACATAATGAGACACAGAAATGGTTTGTGGGAGGAATAGTGTCCTGGGGTTCCATTAATTGTGGGGAAGCAGATCAGTATGGGGTCTACACAAAAGTCATTAACTATATTCCCTGGATCGAGAACATAATTAATAATTTTTAACTTGTGTGTCTTCAGTGAGTACATGATTCCTTGTTCTAAAAAATACCTGTAGAAGACCTCAACATCAAACTGACCTGAGAAACATTAACACGACAGTTGCCGTTCCACCTCAAAACCAAACCAAACTACAGGTGAGATGTGCCTTTCAGGCACTTCTCCACTTGCCACTTTTCCACCACTTACTCTTTGATTGAAGGGGACATAAACCATTGTAGTGATATTCATCGTTGCCAATCCAACAGAAACTCACTGGTTAAATTTGCATTTACTTACAGAAGTCCAGTGTCTGTTTGTACTGGCCATTTGCATTTCTGGAAATTGCCTGTTCATGTTCTTTAACTGTTTTTCTCCAGTTTTTTGTACTTGTTCTTATTGTTCTCTGAGAGCGTTACATATTATAGCAGTATTGTTTCAGGAATTACTTTGAATCATGTTTTTCTTGGGTAGATAAATTGGAAATATCAATACTTCGGCCTAGGTAGAGACTGATTTCCATGTTAAAACCAATGCTGTAATTTTTCACTTCTCAAACTGGCAGACAAAAAGAACATGGAACAGCACTATTTCACACTGTTGAAGACAACGAATTTTCTGAAGGACAATTTGGCAATATATTTCACAAGTCTTAAAAGCATGCATAGTCTCTGACCTGGTAATTCCAATGCTAAGATTTTAATTTAGCTGTAAGGATGTTCCTAGCACTTGGAAATAACCTAAATATTTTATGTTCAAATTCAGAAGACAGTTGAATCAAATATGGCATTTCCGTAAGATGAAATACAACATTAAAAATAAGTGGCGGTATTATTGATAAATCAACCTGTAGTGTTTTTTTCCTTCTTACCACGAACGTGGAATACTTGGGCACACTTAAAAATAGATTACAGATCGTACAACAGCTAAGTACAGAACTTAAATACACAGTTAAGAGTTACTCTCCTAGTATTCAACAACAAAAAATTATTCTAATTATCACATACATCTTCTGAATTACTAAGTACTCAACATCTTTTTCCGAAGGACGGCATTTAAGTGCTGACTTAACCTTAAAAATCTCATTTAGCTGGCCATTCCTCCCTAAAAAGTTTTAATACTTAACATTTAACAAAGTTTTTCATTCTAGCCAAACAGTTACCATTGTATGTAGAAATTCATTGTGAGTTTTGACTAACTTCTCTTGTGCGTATGAAGTGCAACTTCTTGAGACTCACTTTTTAAAGGTAACTTTCCAGCATCTTTGTCACATTTAAAAAAAAAAAAAAAAAAAAAAAGAAACTGTGTTTTTCCAGTAAGACTCCAGACACTAAACTGTGGTGGCAACAAAAATTTTTATTCAACTGGTTCAAAAAATTTTTTAGAATGAATGCATTTAGATGACCAAATAGACTTTAAAAACAAATTTTTGCCAAATAGTTTACTTCTAAACTTCATTTTTTTTTTTTTTTTTTTTTTAGGGTAGAATTAAATACCCATAGCTATGTAGTACCACAAACATGTTAACAGAAGGCTAGTCAACATTGAAAGCCTTCTAAGACTGGTAACTAGATTTACACAAGTGTAAATAAGGGATCAAAACCATGCCATTGACAAAGATAACTTACCCCTGGGCTCCTTGAAGGCTTGTCAGTTTAGTCTTTGGAGGTCCCCGAATACCATTTTAAGTGTTACCATGTTACTGCTGCTGAGTAATAGTGCAAGTGCTAAAATGCAAAATTCAGATGGTACAGGGTTTGGAAATCATGCAATTTAGATGCAGAAAAAAAAAAAAAAATTAAAACAACGCAAGATCCTTTTACAGAGGAAACTGAATAAAACAATGTGGCGACCATAAGTCTAAAGGACGACTTCATTTACAGAAGTTTAAAACATGTAACTTGCAAAATGACAAACCTATTTATCATAATCGAATTAGATAAGGGCATTAGGTAAATTATCAGCACAAAAACTTACATCCTTCCATTAGAAAAGGAGCTCAACTCTCATAGTAGTTACATTTTAAGTACAATAGAGAATATATTATTGCTTTTACATACTTAACAATGCACCGTGAGAGTCTAATCTGAGTTTTATAAGCAATTTTATTCAACATTACTCTATTTCCCCACGTTTGGAAGACAAAAGCCCATTTCACTTAACACTTCCACAGACAGACAACCCACCCTGCTAGTTCTTAAAGCTATCAGGCTTCTTAATGGATTTCAGGCGCAAGATAATTTGTGGTTTCTTCTCCTTTATCCCTATTGCAATTAATTCCACTTTTCAAATCCCCAACTAGAAAGGTGCTGATATTCCCTTCAGTTGATAGGCTTTGCTACAAAGCATTTTAAAATAATTCACATTGTTCTGTCCACTCCTCCAAATAAGAATATTTTTAGAAGGCATGATTTCCCAATGGAGATTTATAACAGGCCATGTAAAGAGAACATCACCCGAATGCACAGAGGCACTAAGAAAAAGCTGGAGGGTACTGCTTACCATTTTAGGTGCGGTCACCCAGACTTATTAAAAACTAGATTTAAAAAGAAAAAAACAAAACAAAACAAAAACTTTTCACTTTGGACAATGCAAGAACAAATAGCAATTAAGTCTGGGTATCAGGTGTCAATGCATGACAGGTGATGAATCCATTTGACTTGAGACAACTTTTCAAATAAGTTTATTTGAAGCAAAATTAACTACTGCCAAGAAACTTTATGAAAGTTCCATCTCAAAAGGGTCAAAAAAGGGGAATTAACTGCTATGAATTCTTTGCATTCAGGGCTGCAAAACAAAGACACATATTATTTAAATCAGTTTTATTTAAGAATTTCCAACGTTGACAACTCTTATAAAAAGCATCCAAGCACAGGACACAGAACTGCAGCAAACAGCATTCTTATGGGTAGCTAACAGACATTAGAACTTCCACCCTATTTTGAGACACCCCGAGCTCACTGGTGGACTCTGCTTCCAAGTACTCCTGCAAAGCACACCACAAGCTCAGTCCATGTTCTCAACCCATCAGCTTCAGTTCACATTACCACGCTTACAGATCAGTAACAGAAGGGAACACACACCATTCGGCATTCACAGCAGTTGACAAAGGGGCAGGGGAGATACAGGTGTCGTTTCACTTAACACATTCAGCTAACGTGGGTTATCTAAGAGCAAACCTCACTTCAAGTCTTCCAACAGATGTGGATGTCCTTTGGATGCAAAAAACATTCGCACGTTATTTGCTATCATTGCTCTCTGCACACTCTCTCACCAAAGCCACAGGGATTGAGAGACACCTCTCTCCAAGTTACAAAATATCCATTATGCACCACCAAGTCTCTGCACGCGCTCTCTCCTTTTCTCGCTCATACTAGCCTTTCATGCCTCGGCACCACCATCAATCCCACACAAGGGTCAAAAGTTCAGACAGCCTTCTGGTCCCATATCACAGCCTTGCGTTCACAGCGTTGATACGACTCCACGAAATAAAGAGTAGCGGATAAAAATGGGACACCCACCGTCAAAGACACAGCCTGTGCAGCGTGATGGCGAATTCGTGGATGAGAAAGCGCGCAGACAGAAGTATTCCTACGGCAGAATATGTACAGCACTACTTTCAAGGAGGTGCTTCTTCCATGAACATGTGAAATGAGATGAACTGCAGAGATTAAATGAAGGCTTCATATTGTGCTTTTGCATACGAAGGGAGACAAGTGTTAAAAAACAAAAACCAAAACCGAAAGAACCAAACACTGTGACACCATCATCTCCAAACAGATTTTCCTAAGGAGAAAATCCATACGGTGGGGTTCAAATTAAAACAAGGAGAAAAGAATGCAGTTCTAACCAATGGTTTCCATTTTGAACATGCAAAGAACTCACTTGACAAGTCCAGGGATAAAATATTACAGGAGAAACCTTCTGATATCAATTGTAGTGTGTTGGTTTACCGATCAGGCAAACGGCAGTTCACTTTCAAACACTCAGTATTTCAACCCTTTATGTAACAAAACTTATAAAATTCCTTTAGCTCTTCCTCTTTCTCTAAAGAAAAATGTCAAAAATACTGCTGAATGTACTCCACACTGAACCAATTTTGAAAATCCTTAGTACACACGTATTTTACAATATACTTACCATGAGTTTAGAAAAATCTGAATTCCCACCAGTTTATACCAACTAACAATAACCCAATGTCTACATTCCCCAGCCAGAAGATTTAGAATCCATGCTTGAGCCAAAGCCTCCATTAAAACCACTGCCTGACCCTGCATTTGATGCTGATCCCCAACCAATTGCTGCCCCTGAATTAGAACCAGTATAAGAGTTATTTCCAGAACCAAAAGCCTGATTTGGCTCCCTCTGCATGTTGCCTTGGCTTTGGTTACTACCCGATGGGCCTGACTGGTTCTGCTGACTGGCTAACATGCCCATCATACCCCAGCTGCTCTGCAGAGCTGCCTGGGCTGCAGCCATCATTGCTGGATTAATGCTAAAAGCACCAAAGTTCATCCCTCCGCCCATATTACTACCTTGATTGTTTCCCAAACCAGCCCCACCCCCTCTACTGTTACCAAATCCACCCTGATTCCCAAAGCCACCTGGATTACCACCAAATCTTCCACTCCTTTCTAACTGTCTATTGCTATTGTGTTTAGGTTCAGCATTGGATATATGTACGCTGATTCCTTTAATGATCAAGTCCTCTCCACAAAGAGACTGGGCAACCTACAAAAAAATAAGGGATGTAAATAAAGGAGATTAAACCACTGACTCATACATCAAAGTAGCAATAAAACTTAGATTTCAAGCCATCATCTAAACTGGAGAAAAAATAAGCAATGAACACTTACTTCATTTAAAACCATAAAATAGCCTTTAGCTTTAGTAACGGCAGCAGGGATTTTTTAGTTCGTTTTCAAAGAACATGTGACATCCCCACTTAAACCTCACGTACTAAAAAAATATCTAAGGGGTTTATCACAAATGTTTAGGCCCATATACCACACAGCGTACAAGGTCAGAGAGCTTAGCTAAGGGTGGCAATTAGCTGGAAGGGCAAAGTTCAACAGAAATTACCTAATTAGCTGGGACAAAATTATTAAGAGAAAGTACCTGATCATCTGCAAACGTAACAAAGGCAAAAGCCCTGAACGGTTTGGGAATGAAGACATCTACCACTTCTCCGTACTGGCAAAAAAACTGCCGCAACTCGTCGGCAGTCATGTCTTCCGTACAACGCCCAACAAACACCTTTCTGCTTCTCAAAGGCTCATCTGGGCTTTGCTGGTCAAATTGAAAGGAAGAAAACCATCAGAAATATTTTATGAGCAATGAAAACAGTATTATGGTAGAGGATGTAATACAACCTATCTGCCTTTTATATTAGGTGAGTCATTAAAAAGTAGGTACATTCTTACTTTTTGCATTAGCACTTTCTTGTAAGACTTCAATGAAGAATAAAGTTTTAAAGTTTAAAGTTGATGAAAGTATATATATATTTTTTAACATCTTTATTGGACTATAATTGCTTTACAATGGTTAGTTTCTGCTTTATGACAAAGTGAATCAGCTATACGTATACATATACCCCCATATCTCCTCCCTCTTGCGTCTCCCTCCCATCCTCCCTATCCCACCCCTCTAGGTAGTCACAAAGCACCGAGCTGATCTCCCTGTGCTATGCGGCTGCTTCTCACTAGCTATCTATTTTACCTTTGGTAGTGTATATATGTCCTTGTCACTCTCTCACTTCCGTCCCAGCTTACCCTTCCTCCTCCCCATGTCCTCAAGTCCATTCTCTACGTCTACGTCTTTATTCCTGTCCTCCCCCTAGGTTCTTCCGAACTTTTTTTTTTTTTTTTTTTAGATTCCATGTATATGTGTTAGCATATGGTTGTTTTTCTCTTTCTGACTTACTTCACTCTGTATGACAGACTCTAGGTCCATCCACCTCACTACAAGTAACTCAATTTCGTTTCTTTTTATGGCTGAGTAATATTCCAATGTATGTATGTGCCACATCTTCTTTATCCATTCATCTGTCGATGGACACTTAGGTTGCTTCCACGTCCTGGCTATTGTAAATGCGATGAACGTTGCGGTACATGACTCTTTTTGAATTATGGTTTTCTCAGGGTATATGCCCAGTAGTGGGATTGCTGGGTGGTATGGTAGTTTTATTCTTAGTTTTTTAAGGAACCTCCATACTGTTCTCCACAGTGGCTGTATAAATTTACATTCCCACCAACAGTGCGAGAGGGTTCCCTTTTCTCCACACCCTCTCTAGCATTTATTGTTTGTAGATTTTTTGATGATGGCCATTCTGACTGATGTGAGGTGATACCTCATCGTAGTTTTGATTTGCATTTCTCTAATGATTAGGGATGCTGAGCATCATTTCGTGTGTTTGTTGGCGATCTGTACATCTTCTTTGGAGATGTGTCTATTTAGGTCTTCTGCCCATTTTTGGATTGGGTTTTTTTTTTGATATTGAGGTGCATGAGCTGCTTGTAAATTTTGGAGATTAATCCTTTGTCAGTTGCTTCATTTGAAAATATTTTCTCCCATCCTGAGGGTTGTCTTTTCGTCTTGTTTATGGTTTCCTTTGCTGTGCGAAAGCTTTTAAGTTTCATTAGGTCCCATTTGTTTATTTGTGTTTTTATTTCCATTTCTCTAGGAGGTGGGTCAAAAAGGATCTTGCTGTGATTTATGTCATAGAGTGTTCTGCCTATGTTTTCCTCTAAGAGTTTTATAGTTTCTGGCCTTATGTTTAGGTCTTTAATCCATTCTGAGTTTATTTTTGTGAATGGTATTAGGGAGTGTTCTAATTTCATTCTTTTACATGTAGCTGTCCAGTTTTCCCAGCATCACTTATTGAAGAAGCTGTCTTTTCTCCATTGTATATTCTTGCCTCCTTTGTCAAAGATAAGGTGACCATAGGTGCGTGGGTTTATCTCTGGGCTTTCTATCCTGTTCCACTGATCTATATTTCTGGTTTTGTGCCAGTACCATACTGTCTTGATTACTGTAGCTTTGTAGTATACTCTGAAGTCTGGGAGCCTGATTCCTCCAGCTCCGTTTTTCTTTCTCAGGATTGCTTTGGCTATTCGGGGTCTTTTGTGTTTCCATACAAATTGTGAAATTTTTTGTTCTAGTTCTATGAAAAATGCCATTGGCAGTTTGATAGGGATTGCATTGAATCTGTAGATTGCTTTGGGTAGTATAGTCATTTTCACAATGTTGATTCTTCCAATCCAAGAACATGGTATATCTCTCCATCTGTTTGTATCATCTTTAATTTCTTTCATCAGCGTCTTATACTTTGATGAAAGTATATTTGGATTAAGGAAAGTTGATGATCGAGAAATGTCTTGGCAAAGATGATAATGTTCCAAATAAGCAAGTCTTGCTTGCTTGGAACAAGTCAGGCTTTTTAAAAAGATCAACATATTCTCATTGCCTTTATTAACATGTAACTATGGAAGAAATTGTTAAATCACTAAAAATAACAAGAGAAAAGGAAGAACAAAACGAACAACGTTTTAGTTTGGAGGAGCAATGAACTAAATATTTCAAACAAACATATAAAATATTCAGCATGCATTAAGGTCCTGAGACTTTAACAAGGCAAAAGATTTCAAGAACACACCCTGCCACTACATCTTCCAACTGTAATGTTTTATTTTACAGTGTCTTCTAAGTAAGCCTGTCAGCAAAAATGGCCAAAGCAGAGGAAAAAAAAGAGCAAAGTACCTTAGAATTTGGAAGTTTACAGTCACACCATCGTCCATCTATCATATGTCGCTGTGACATTACTTTCACCTGGGTTTCGTATTCCGTAAAACGAACAAAGCCAAACCCTTTTGAATGACCGGTTTTAATATCTTTCTTGACCTAGAAAAAAATCATTTAAATTTACTAAGACCATACACACACGTAACCAACTCAGAGTACATACGTGAAGGGAAATAGTATAAACCACATTTCTTTTCAGCGCCCCTTACGTACACACATAACAAATATTAGAAATACCATCGGGACTTCCCTGGTGGTGCAGTGGTTAAGAATCCGCCTGCCAATGCAGGGGACGTGGGTTCGAGACCTGCTCGAGGAACATCCCACATGCCGCGGAGCAACTAATCCCGTGTGCCACAACTACTGAGCCTGCGTTCTAGAGCCCACGAGCCACAACTACTGAGCCCATGTGCCACAACTACTGAAGCCAGTGCACCCAGAGCCCGTGCTCCGCCAACAAGAGAAGCTACCGCAGTGAGAAGCCTGTGCACCACAATGAAGAGTAGCCCCCGCTCGCCGCAACTAGAGAAAGCCCGCATGCAGCAAAGAAGACCCAACGCAGCCAAAAATAAATAAATAAATAAATTTATTTTAAAAAAAGAAAGAACGAAAACTTATAAAAAAAATATATCATCTGCTGAACATGAAAGGCAGCGTCACTAAAACAACAGGAATTCTGGGTGCTCATTCACTGAAAAACTGTTAAATGAAATCAAAGTTTACCTGAACCATAAGAACTTCTCCAAAGGTACTAAAATATTCTTTTAGATCCTGTTCAGTTGTTTTCCATGGGAGACCCAACACTATTAAATCAGATGTTTTCTGGACTGCTCTTTTCACTTTCACTGCTGATGAAGCATCTGTTTCATCCATTTTCCTTTTGTTATCTAAACAAAATGAGCAGAAACCTTTCAGAACTTTCATTTAACACTTTGTAAAACACACACCCTCTTCATCTAGAAATGAGAAGCAAAAACATTCTCAGAACAGTTAAGACGCTGGAAACTTTTGCCAAAGAGTGATGTTAGCTCTCACAGACAGAATAAGAATTGAGTAAGTGGCTAAGGTGCTTTTCTGGAGCCAATCCAGGGATTCCAACCTCTGGTTCCATAATGTCTCAAGATTACAATGGTATGTTCTCCCCTCTCAAAAGGTGTAGCAAAACAAAAGTTACTTCACTTTCACTTTAAAATACATTAAGGAAGGAAAGAAAACAGGTTGAACAACTGTGATACTATCTTTGTGCCTATTAAATATATTTGCTTGATTATTTTAAGGCCTATAACTTGAAGACTACCAAAAAATTCGCAACTTTAATCTCCAGCTGTGGATTTAAGGGTGATTT
This sequence comes from Eschrichtius robustus, assembly GCF_028021215.1. Taxonomy (NCBI): domain Eukaryota; kingdom Metazoa; phylum Chordata; class Mammalia; order Artiodactyla; family Eschrichtiidae; genus Eschrichtius; species Eschrichtius robustus. The sequence goes on along the minus strand of NC_090826.1, from coordinate 8,670,246 downwards.
CAATTTTCTTTCTTTTTGTTTCGTTTCTAAACTTTCAACAATGAACTCACGTTACTTTTGTAATAAAAAAGAAACCTGGACTTCTCTGGTGGCGCAGTGGTTAAGAATCCGCCTGCCAATGCAGGGGACATGGGTTCGAGCCCTGGTCCGGGAAGATCCCACATGCCACAGAGCAACTAAGCCCGTGCGCCACAACTACTGAGCCTGTGCTCTAGAGCCCGCGAGCCACAACTACTGAAGCCCACGCGCCTCGAGCCCACGCTCCGCAACAACAGAAGCCACCGCAATGAGAAGCCCGCGCACTGCAACGAAGAGTAGCCCCCGCTCGCCGCAACTAGAGAAAGCCCGTGCGCAGCAACGAAGACCCAACGCAGCCAAAAATAAATATAAATAAATTAATTAGAAAAAAAAAAAACCTAAGGTTATTTTAAAAAATCAGTATTTGGAAGAGGAACTAAATGATATTCAGACATACAGACCATTTTTTGGAGTACTGTCAGGTTCACAGCAAAACTGAGGAAGGTAGAGACTTCCCATATACCCCCGCTCCCCACACCTGCAGAGCCCCCCCAGCATCAATATCCCCCACCAGGTTGGTACGTTTGTTACAATCATGAACGTACATCGACACATTACTATATAAATGACATTTTAAGTTTGGGTAAATATTAATCTACAGCCAATGGATCAAGAAACTACATACTAAAAAAAAAAATCAAGTTGATGCTATTAAGAATTTTCTTGATATGTAAAAAAATTTCTTGATGCAACGTCTTAAATACTGACCAAATAATATGACTTTGTTGCAATATTACGTTACAGTAAAAATAACAGACAGATCTACCAACTAGCACACTCCTACTGCTAAAATGTACTCATTTCCTTGGCTCACTTCTACATCTTCATGTTTCCTTTTAGATTAAAAACATCATTGATAAGGGGCAGTGAGAATAAGACCAGAACCCAAAATTATAATTACGACTGCACTAATTCAAGATTCGGGCTACTGCAACTGATGTTCATTTAAGGAGGAAAAAAAAAAGATTAGCTGGATGAATGATGTAAGCCTGCAAGAACAAAGACCAAGCCAAAATACTGAGGCACTTCAGAAAAATCTGTTTACAACAGACTGATACAACTGCAAAGCGTTCTTAATTCCTTAAATTTCGCATTAGCTCAGCAATGTTAATCCAGATAATTGTTTAAACACATAGTTTTTTAAAAATGTCCTGTAATTTCCAATTTTCACTAATTTAAACTAGTGGTCTTTCAAACTTGTCTGACGGTAACGTTTAAAGAAATACTTGGGCTACAGGAGACGGTTCACCATGAAGAGGCCATGACCTATGACTTAGAACGAGACACAAACCTATACTTTAGCATCACTGCAAAACCAAATGGCAACAAACCTTTGGGATAGTTGACAACATACACCAGGTTCCCCCAGCCAGCATCAGGGGCGTGCAGAATGCCTTCTACCAGACGGACCCCTCTCATACATTGAGACACTGGATTCCTGTAGCGAAGCCCACACGCCCCTGGAAACTGGGCTGTAACTGTGGACAGCAGCACTGTCCCATCGTCTTCTGATGGTATTTCAATGGGCTCGTCGTTCTCATCTTCGGTTACCCGAATATATTCGGACATCTTTGCTTGTCTTGCTTAAATGGAAAAGAGATACGAATGACCAACACTTGTGTCAAAGTAATTATCCCAGCTGACTAATACCACTACCATGTCATCCTTTCGACTTCCAGAAAAATTCTCGGTGTTTGGATTTCTATAGGTGTTGGTTATCCCTGAAAAATGAGGAAGTACAGGCAAGGATAACTGTTCCTATTAAAATGTAATGCCTTGCTAGTTCATTCATTCATTATTTGATGAGTGCCTACTATCCATCAGGTGCTGCAACTATTTAACTGTGTGTGAAACCACAGTCCCAGCTGGCATGCTGGTTGCAAAGGGGGAGATGAGCAGGACAAAGAAAGCAAACAAGTAATTATTTTATTACAATCGTGATTATGCTACTGGAAAGGAGTAGTCTTGGCGACTGGGAAGAAACTAAACTGGTTGAGATGTGTGTGAGGGGAACGTCAAAGTGGATTTCCCTAAGAAAGCGATGCAGAAACTGAGCCTTGAAGACTAAATAGGAGCAGTGAACGAGATGAAGAGAACAAGGGAAAAGTGCCTCCCTGTTCCAAATCTGGGGATTCTGGGGGCTCTCCAAACTTGAGCCGCAACGACAGCGGCGACAGGTCCTTCGCGACGCGGGCCGCCACCTCCCAGAAGCCAGTGCGTGACAACCGTGGGAGGAGTTTTTAAGCGCGGCCGGGGTGGGACCGCTGGGGCACCAGGCCTAGACGCCGTCCTGGTGCAAAGTACGAAGGCACAAAACAATGCCCGGGCCCGGAAACCAGACCAAACCTCTGCCTCGGGCTGCACGGCTCCGCGGCCCCAGCGTCCCTGATTCGGCGCCGGCTGCCACCCCGCGCCAGGCCCTAACGTCGCTCCCACGCGAGCCCGCTCGGGCAGAATGAGGCAGGCCCGGCCCCACGGCTCCTTTCCCGGGGCGGGGGCCGCCCCACTGCGGGAGCCGAGGCACACAGGGCGTCCTCCGTGAGAAGCGTCCGCGACTCACCCGCTAGGCCGCTGCTAGGAAGCCCGACAGGGACACTGAAGCAGCGAAGAATCCAAGAGCAGCCCAGCAACCACTTCGCTCCCACAAAATGGCGCTAGGGCCGCCTCCTCCCCCCTCCGGCCGTCGTCCTCTCCCACCGGTTTCCCGTCCAGAGGGGGAGGCCGCCGCACAGAGACACAACGACCGTTTCCCCAGAGAGTCAGAACGCCCTTCTCGGAGTCTGACCGTAGGGGGCGAATTTTAAGGCCAAAAGAGGACCAGAACCTGGGCCTGAAAAGCTAAAGATGGAAAAAAATGTGGAGGTGTAGGCTTTTAGCTCCCCTCATGTAGCATAATAGATGGCTTCGCCCGAACAACCGCCGGCCCTGGGTCTCGGCCGGAGCTCGCGCACTTTAAAAGTGCGCGAGACTAGCTCAGGGGCTGGGCCGGACCGGGCGGGGCGGGGCGGGACGAGGCGGGGGCGGGGCGCCGGGTTGGGGCGGGGCATCTGGGCCCTCCTTACCGTTGCGAGACTGGGGAGGGCAGCGGAGGCCAAGACCTTATTATCTAAAAAGCCACCCAGGTTCATCCTCTTTTCTCTCCCCAGCCAACCTCCACACCTGGAGAGAACAACGTTGTTCTAAGTAATACCAATCATAGTGCCTACTGTGTACCAGGTACTTCCTAAGTCCTCACATATTTAATTACCCCAACAGTCACGTATGGTAGGTGCTATTGATGTTATCCGCACATACAGGTGAGGAGGAAACTGAGGCACAGAGAGGCTCAGGATCTTGCATAAATAAGGTCACCCAGGTAGTAAATGGTGAATCTGGGATTTGACCCCTAACTCTAATGCTAATGTATTCCAGCTAAGTACGCTAATAATAATAGTGTACTTCATCTATTTTGACATATGTTATGTTTCACATTTCTGAAATCAATATGTGATTTCAGTTCCAGTTCCACTGATGATATGTCCTAGTTTAATTGGCAACAATCTTAATTTCCTAGTGTACCAGCGTATCAGATTCAATGAAATGCAGTACTAGCAAAGCGCTCTATACTTATGCATTAACTCATTTAATCCTCAGAATTAACCCTATAGGGTAGGTGTCATTGTTATCATTCCTGTTTTATAGATGAGGAAACTGAGGCACAGAGGTTAAGTAACCTTGCCCAGGCTCACAGGGCTGGTAGATGGTGGAGCTGGGATTTGAACCCAGGCAGTCTGGGTCTAGAGTTGGTGCCTCTTGCTTCTTATAGCCTCCTAGGGTATAAATATTGAGTCTTGCACATCCATCTCTGATACCTGCTGTTCACATTGAGCAGATTATACCTGGACCAACTTGGGAGATAGAAAGGAGGGAGTGGAGGCAGTCAGAATGAGTGAACTTTACCCACCCCCAGGAGTAGCTCAACACACAGGGGATGAAGCTGGACAGATGGCCCCTGACGGTCACTAAGGTTTCCAAACACTGGGTGAAGTACAGAGGCCTCGTCATCACAATCCACCCACTTATTTTGGGGGAGAAGTCAGTTTTACTATTCCCCGAGCAGGGATTGAACCCGTGCCCCCTGCCGTGGAAGCATGGAGTCCTAACCACTGGACTGCCGGGGAATTTCCACTACCCCCATTTTGCAGAAGGAGGAACTGAGGCTCAGAGGCCGTGTAAATTGCCTGAGCGTGTCACACTGCCCGTGAATTACTGTCCAGGGTTTGTCAGATCCTGAAGCTGTGCTCTATCCACCTCCCTGGACCATTCTCTCTGACAAGATTGAGGCTGAGGCATTTAGCGTGGGCGGCTCTATGGGGCCTGGGATGCCCGCAGCAAGTGGGCAGAGCTGAGCGTGCAGAAACTGGAGAGAGGTCACACAGGGACAAAACCACAAAGTCTGTCCCTTCTCCCAGAAGTTTTCAGGCCAGTTGGGAAGACCAGCAAACACAGTCTTGAAGAAGGTAAATAACTCCTTCAGGAAGAGAATTGATAAGGCCAGAGGGAGGCTGGACCCTGGAGTTCTCCCACTCCTAACGGAATTCATCTCTGGGTTTCAGCTTGATAGTACTGCTCGTCAAAACTTGTTTACACCTGAAACTAACACAACATCGTAAATCGACTATACTTCAATAAAAAAAAAAAAAAAAAAACTTCTACGTGTTTGAAATGTGCTTTATAAATTACCTTGGTTTGTTTGCTTGTTTGTTCATATCCCTTACACATTAAGCCCAAAGATTGTTAGAAGGCCAAAAAGTATCTGTTTATTAATTGCTTTCTGAAAATAATGGATCAGAAATGATATATTGAGCTTTTATGCCTTATTCAGCGCTGTGCTAAAACCATAGTGTAAAGACATGCAAGAAAACTGGAAGCCAGTCATGGCCTGGATGGAGTGGTCTAATCCAGGTGAGGGTGGTGACAGAATAATTGGAAAACAATCCCAAGAGGTATAAAGCATGTGGGTGCCAGTGCTGGGCAGATGCTGAGGGTCTGATGGGTTCCCCAACAGCACTTTGGGGAGCTGCCTCCCACATAAGGATGAGGAGTGTCAGCTGGAAAGAAAGGGTACTGGCCAGAGAACCAGAGTGGGAACAGACTTCAGTTTGCAACCCGGTCACTTGGGCATGCATGCCTTCTCACCTTCCAACCCCTCCCTTGGAGTCCCAGTTCTGCCAGCTCCATGAAGTCAAGTATTCCTGAAAGCTAAAAGAAATGCCAAGGTAATAAAGGTATTTAAATAAAAGTAACTTTATTTCATCAAGATTTAAATTTTTGGGACTTCCCTGGTGGTGCCGTGGTTAAGACTCTGAGCTCCCAATGCAGTGGGCCTGGGTTCAATCCCACATGCATGCCTCTACTAAGAGTTCATGTGCCTCAACTAAGAAGCCCGCAGGCTGCAATTAAGACCCGGCACAACCAAAAAAAAAAAAAAAAAAAAACGTAAAAAAAAGATTTAAATTTTCTGCTAACCCCTACATTTTTAGGAGCTGCCTCCCCAACTAGTCTAGGTCTAACTTAGATTTTCCTAAAAATTTTTTACTCTGAAATAATTTAAAACATGACAGAGTTGCAAGAATAGTAGACAGAACTCTTGTGTACCCTTTGTTCAGATTCACCAACTGATAAAATTTTGTCACATTTGCTTTATCACTCCCTCTCTCTCTAGAGATATATAAAATAATAATAATATGTATAACCCAGTACTGTGCTATTATCAAATTCAGGAATTTTAACATTAATATAATATAAATTTTTGGCAAGAATACCACAGAAGCAGTGTTGTGTCCTTCTTGTACTGCTATTCTCCACTGTAAAAATACCATTTTCCCCCTTTTGGAACTAATAAATAATCTATGGGAGGCAATTCCCTGGTGGTCCAGTGGTTAGGACTCTGCGCTTTCACTGCTGAGGGCAAGGTTCAGTCTCTGGTTGGGGAACTAAGGTCCTGCAAGCCGTGTGGAGAAAACAAGAACAACCTATGGGTAGATACACTGAGATGACCCCAAATATCCTGTTTGTTTTCAAATTTTCACCTACTGGATCCATTGATAACTCTTGCCTAATTAGTTACCACTCGAATGGTTGCAAAATGATGATTTTCTAGTTCCATTATTTCTTCAACAATTAATTTTTAAACTTTTTATTCTGAAAAATGTCAAAGTATGGAAAAATGGAAGCAACAGTCCAATTGAAGGACATCAGCATGGCCACAACTTAGATGCAACAGCTGTGACTGTTTCGCCGTATTTGCTTTATCTATCTGTGTATATAGCTAACTCTCTACTTTTGCTGGACCATTTCAAACTAAGCTGCAGTCAGGAAATACGTCAACCTGTATCTCCCAAGAACAAGGACATTCTTGGGACTTCCCTGGTGGTCCAGTGGGTAACACTCCACACTCCCAATGCAGGGGGCCTGGGTTCGATCCCTGGTAGGGAAACTAGATCCCACATGCATGATGTAACTAAGAGTTTGCAACTAAGAAGTCCACACGCCACAACTAAGAGTCTACATGTCGCAACTAAGACCTGGTGGAGCCAAAATAAATAAATAAATAAATAAATAAATAAATAAATAGTAAAAATAAAGATTAAAAAAGAACAAGGACATTCTCATACATAACCATAATACCACTTTTACACCCGAGAAAATTAACAGTTATTTCCTAATATTATATGATATCTAGTCCATATTCAAAATTTTCACAACACAGTGTCTTTTACATTTGGTTTATTGAGCCAGGATCCAATTAACACATTACATTTGGTTATTATATCTTTTAGTCTTTTTTAATCTAAAATAATCTCCCCACCCAAGGCACTGACTTTTTAAAGAGATCTGGCCAGATAGTTTGTGGAATGTGTACAGCTGACCCTTGAACAACACAGGTTTGAACTGCATGGGTCCACTTATACATGGATTTTTTTTCAATAATAAATATTACACTTCTACATGATCCTTGGTTGGTTGAATCCGAGGCTGGGGAACCACGGATACAGGGGAACCACGAATACAGAGGAATCACGGGTACAGATTATAAATTATACTCGGATTTTCAACTTTTTGGAGGGTCGGCACTCCCAACCCCTGTGTTGTTCAAGGGTCAACTGTACATTCTGGATGCATCTGATTGGCTCCTCATGGCATTGTTTAGCTCATTCCTCTCTCCTCTATTTTCCTGCATAGTGGAAGTTAGGTCTAAACTCATGGTCACATTCAGGTTAGACAATGGCCAGAACACTTTGTGGGTAAAGCTGTGTACATCCCATTGCACTCCATCGGGAACGCAGTGACTGGTTGTCTCACTTTCAGCAATGCTAAATTTGGTCTTTTGGTTAATATTGTGACCACTGGATCCCTCCACAGGAAAAGTATATTTTCCCTCTTTGCAGTTTGCAAGTAATCTCTGGATACTTTGGCACAAGGAAATATCCCATTTCCCTACAACCTTTTACTTAATGGTTTTAGCATCCACTAATGATCCCTGCCTGTTTCAGTTACTTCACTGGGGGTTGAAGTACTTCACTTTGTTTTTAAAAAGACAAAATTTTAAATATATCATTTCTTCTACATTCTTTTGTAAAGAAGAATTTTCCTTCATTAACTGGAGATGAACTACAGTTCCCCCTAAATGCTTAACTTTTTTTTTTTTTATGTTGAGAAATTTTATTTACACATAATTTTTTTTTAAACATCTTTATTGGAGTATAATTGCTCCACAATGGTGTGTTAGTTTCTGCTCTACAACAAAGTGAATCAGTTACACATATACATATGTTCCCATATCTCTTCCCTCTTGCAAAAAGTTAAATGCTTAACTTTTTATCACGTTTCAGAGTAGGTTGACATAATAGTCATCTCCAATGGTAACAAATTAATTTTATATTTTTCCTGTTTTTTTAGTCACTATGAACTCTTGGAATTTATTTATTCAATGTTTTGCAATAATTACAGTCATGAGTGTTTTTAATGATCAAATTGTCCTAATTATGACCTGGGGAAACCCTTTAAACTGGCTTTGTGTTCTTTTGATGTGTTCCTTTAGTCTTTGAGTACGTTCTTGCTTTCTGGCACAAGAAAGTGTTCCAGGCTCACCATATACTTTCCCTGCACCAGCCCTGGAATCAGCCATTCCTTTAAAGAGCCCTGGTTCCTTTTAGTCAGGAAAGACATTTAGAAACTAGAATCTGGTCATTAGGTGTACTCATTGCTGCCTTGGTTGTCAGAAGCATTTTTGAAAGGTAAAATAATATAATACCAAGGCAAGACATTTTTATATCATCATGACTTACTTTCCTTTTCATTGAAGTGTCTTAGAACCTTCCAAAATTAAGATCTGCCTCCCCTATTTTGCCTAGGTCTTAGATTTTTAAAATTATTTTTGTAAAAATAATAATTTGTAAAAAGCCAATTATTGTAAAATAATAATTTGTAAAAAGCCAATTAGTGCAAAAACACCAATAGCAAAAGACTGCCATCCCATGTTCTCCCCAAAACCCTCCTATCCCTTTCAGAGGTAACCAACCATGCTTTTAGTTGCTTCTAATGGATTTACTTACATATTTTTTAAATAATAAATCTATTCTGCAATATTTTGATTCACCTGTTTTAGAAATTATCTGTTGATTTCCTATATGATCAGTGAGGATTTTTTTTTTTTTTTTTTTTATAAAGTATACAATTCCCTATCCTCTCTCAGGTGGTTTGTTTCGTTTTGTTTCAAGGAAATTTCTATATCCTACTCCAGACCTGATACGTTGGACCTTCAGGGAATAGACTAGGAATCTGTATTTTTATTTATTTATTTATCTATTTACTTATGGCTGTGTTGGGTCTTCGTTTCTGTGCGAGGGCTTTCTCTAGTTGCGGCAAGTGGGTGCCGCTCTTCATCGCGGTACACGGGCCTCTCACTCTCGCGGCCTCTCTTGTGGCGGAGCACAGGCTCCAGACGCTCAGGCTCAGTAGTTGTGGCTCACGGGCCTAGTTGCTCCGCGGCATGTGGGATCTTCCCAGACCAGGGCTCGAACCCATGTCCCCCGCATTGGCAGGCAGACTCTCAACCACTGCGCCACCAGGGAAGCCCTCAGTAAGGATTTTTAACTCACACACTCCATTATCATTTCCTCCATCCTCTTAATATACTTATATCACAAATTTTGGTTAAATACACATTCAATGATTTCATTATTATGGCTACATAAATTTTATTCAATGCTGAGCCAAGAAGTATCTTTTCTTGTGCAACTTTTTGTTTTTCTTGGAGTTATTAATTCCTTTGTTTTTTTTTTACTTCCCTCCCCCCTTGTTTTTTCATTTGTTCTGTTCTCTTTGAACAGCTACATCTCCCTAAACCCTCCAAAAGGTATAGAAAGCTCTTAAGTTTTTCCTTATAGTCAAATCTGTCAGACAATTATTATTTCCATTTTTAAATTTCTTGGAGGCTTCAGACCCCCTTTCCCGGTTGCTTTCTGGGATTTGTATCAGCTGTCATCCTGGGACTTCCTTACATGTCTGAAAATGGCTTTATTTCACTCTCACACTTGACTGATAGTCTGGTTGTAGACAGAATTTCAGGTTGAAAGTTATTTTTTCTCAGCCCTTTGAAGATATTTTTCCACTGCCCTCTGGCTTCTCTTGTTTTTGAGAAGTCCATTGTATTCTTGGTCATTCACATAATCTGCATATTCTCTACAATCTTGCATAATCTTCTTACCACTTGTATTCTGAAATTGAAGATGATGTCTTACTTTGTCTTCCTGGAGATTTTTTTTCATTCATTGTTCTGGGCATATGGTGATCTTTTCATTCTGAATATTCTTCTCCTTTAATTCCGGAAAAGTTTGTTGTATTATTACTTAGACAATTTCTCCCCACAGTTTTCTTGGTTCTCTCTTTCTAAAAGTCTTTAGTTAGCTATTGAATCTCCTGCAATGACTCACCATTTAAAAAATATTTTTTCTTCTGTTTTGCAAATTTTTTTCTTTTTTCCTACTTTCTGTGAAATTTATCCACCAACCTTACCTTCAGTCTTTCTATTGAATTTTTTTTTTTTTTGGCATCTATGTTTTTATTTTCCAGAAGATCTTTCCTATTCTCTGATTTTTTCCTTGATTATAGCAACTGTTCTTGTTTCATGGAGGTAATATTTTTAATTTAACTCTCTGAGGATATTAATGTTAGGTTCTTTGATGTTTTCTTGTGCACAACATTATGTCTGTTTCATCTGAATAATTATTGTCTGTTTGTTTGTTTTGATCTTGTCTTTCATGTTAGATGTTTCCTCAACGCAATCTTTCCTCAAAGCCCACAGCACAATTCCTTGGATCTTTTGGAGTATTTCACAGGGGATTGTTGTGCTGATACCTTTTTTAATTTCCCCTGGGGCAGAAATTGTGGGTCCAGAGTGACAACATACTAATGTATAATATTTGAGCACTTATATGTTTGTTTCGTTGTTTTTTTGTAAACAAATGTTTTTTATGGTGTTAAATACACATAACATAAAGTTTACTATCTTAACCATTTTTAAGCGTACACTTGAGTGGTATTACATATATTCATTCACATTACGAGCAGCCATCACCACCATCCAGCCCCATAACTTTTTCATCTTGTAAAACTGAAACTCTACACCTATAAACAATAACTTCCCATTCTCCCCTCCCTATCACCCCAGCAACCCCCATTCTGCTTTCTGTCTGTATGATTTTGGCTACTCTAAGTACCTCGTGTAAGTGGAATCATAGGCATTTGTCTTTTTGTGACTGGCTTATTCCATCTAGCATAATGTTCTCAAGGTTCATCCATGTTGCAGCATATGTCAGAATTGCTAGGCTATGTGTTTGTGTTTTTTTTTAATAAATATATTTATTTATTTTTGGCTACGTTGGGTCTTCGTTGCTGCACGCGGGCTTTCTCTAGTTGTGGAGAGCGGGGGCTACTCTTCATTGCAGTGGCTGCTCTTGTGGAGCACAGGCTCTAGGAGCGCAGGCTCAGTAGTTGTGGCGCACAGGCTTTGTTGCTCCGCGGCATGTGGGATCTTCCTGGACCAGGGCTCGAACTCATGTCCCCTGCATTGGCTGGCGGATTCTTAACCACTGTGCCACTAGGGAAGTCCCTAGGCTATGTTTTGAGTAATTTAATTTTTACATCAATCCTACGAGGCAAGTACTACTATTATTAGCATTGCCCAGCTGAGGAAATTGAGGCACAGGAAGGACACAAGACTTGGCCAAGGTCACACAGCCAGTACGTGGCAAAGCTGGGGTCCTTGGCTCCTGAGCATGTCCTCTTAATCACCTCTAATCAATCACCTTATTTGGACCCCTGGGGCATACGTTTCTCTCTATTCTTTATGGAAAACGACCACTACAGTATAACTTTCATTGACCAGACACTGTGCCAAGCCCTTACCTGTAAGGATTCATTCAATCCTCACAGCAGCCCTAGGAAGTAGGTACTATATTTAGTTCCATTTTCCAAAGAATCTTTGAGAGGTTAAACTTGCTCAAGGTCACCAGATAGGGTGGGCAGCTTCAGAATTTCAAATGTAGGGCTCTCTGGCTCCAGAGCCCTCACTTTTTTTTTTTTTCCTTTTTCTTTTTGGGCCTCAGAAGTGGAGTTGCGTTTATTACCCTCTTCAGGTCATGATCCACCATCCTCCTCAGTCTGGACGAAGGAATAAGCTTCTCTTATTTCACTATTTTCCCTATTTATTCCCAGTCCCTATTTCCTCCCATCCCCCTCCTAGACCCTCACTCAGGTGTTTATCTGTCCTTAAATCTGCACGTGTCCTTGTAAAACAGGCACGGTTTTTCACAGTGAGTGTACTCAGCAAGAACCAGACGTTTCTGCAGCACCTACCACGGGGCCAGGTGTTATTCCAGACTAGTAGTCAACAAAGTTGCAGCTCTCAGGCTTAGTTGCTCCACGGCATGTGGGATCTTCCCGGACCAGGGCTCGAACCCGTGTCCCCTGCATCGGCAGGCAGATTCTTAACCACTGTGCCACCAGGGAAGCCCAACAAGCTAAGATTTTTAAATGGCTGGGGGAAAAATACCCAAAAGAAGAAGAATATTTTGGGACACGTAGGAATTATATGAAATTCACATTTGAGTGTCCATAAATTGTTCTGTTGGGACAGCCATACCCATTCATTTACAGACCATCTAAGGCTGCGTCAGAGACCCTATGGTCTGAAAAGCCTAGAGTATTTATTATCTGGCTTTTTACAGGAAGGTTTGCCAAGCCATTCTCTGGATGATCACTTCTAACTACTGCAGCATGTTCTATCGTGTGGCTCTCCCACACTGACTCGCTTGTTCCCTGTGAATGTCCCTGGATTGTCCCCTGGTTTGTTACCCATTGTGAACCAGAGGAGGAAGTCTCTGAGATACATCGAAGTGAGACAGCTGGCTCATGGAGTGGACAAACTACTTAATTTTCCTTCTTTCCGTAATGTCCCAATTTCCAAGATTTTTAATTTTTCACTATTTGATGTTCCATCAAGTGGTGTTGAGATATCGCCTTCTCCCCATATCATTTGTAAATGCATTCATTTATTCAACAAATATTAATTGAGCACTTCACTTACTAAGTTCCCACTTATTCTAGGCACTGGAGATACAGCCAATGAACAGAGAAAAGGCCTTGTCTTCCGGGAGCTCAGGCTTGCCTGTGCTGTTTTCACGGAGCCCTTACGGGCACAGGTGCCCTTGCCAGCCCTTGGTGTCATTAGCTGTTGGAATCCTAGCAACAATTCTATGAAATAGATAAAATCACCTCCATTTCCAGATAAGGAAACCAGCGCAGAGGTGCCCGGGTGGGTGCGACTCCCCCCCAAGACTGGTTGTGGCACCTGGGCTCTTAGCTCTTTGTCCTCCTGCCTTTCTGCACAGTTTTGCAGACACTCCTCCTCTCTCATTTCCACCTCCCTGATTTTTGCTATTCTGATGAGTGTAAATCCTCTCTCGTAATGTTTTAATGTGCACTTCTCTGATGTCTAGTGAATTTGAATATTTCTAGAATCTGGGCTCCTAACGGTTAATTTGCTTCTTTTTTTTTTTTTTTTAATTATTTGCTTTATTTTTATTTTATTTACTTTAAAAATTTTATTTATTTATTTATTTATTTATGGCTGTGTTGGGTCTTCGTTTCTGTGCGAGGGCTTTCTCTAGTTGTGGCAAGCGGGGGCCACTCTTCATCGCGGTGCGCGGGCCTCTCACTATCGCGGCCTCTCTTGTTGCGGAGCACAGGCTCCAGACGCGCAGGCTCAGCAATTGTGGCTCACGGGCCTAGTCGCTCCGCGGCATGTGGGATCCTCCCAGACCAGGGCTCGAACCCGTGTCCCCTGCATTGACAGGCAGATTCTCAACCACTGCGCCACCAGGGAAGCCCAAATTTGCTTCTTGAAAGCAAACTAGTTTATCTTCTACACAAGGTGGAGAAAAAGTTTTAACAAAGAAATTCACAGACATTTACATGCCTTCCTCCCTTGTTGCAACTTGAGGCTTGTGTCCTAGAAAGAGGACTCACAGATCTCGGCCATGATGTGCTCCATGCAGACCACCTGGGGTCAGAGTTCAAGCTACTCACCAGCTGTGCGACTTCTTGCAAATTACTAACCACTCTGGGCCTCTGTTTCCTCTTCTGTAAAATGAGGGGCAGTAGTAGCCCCTGCTGCATATGATTCCTGGAGAATTAACATGTTTGGCGCAAAGAAGGTGCCAATATATATTAGCTACTGTCATTTATTTTTGTAATTAATTTTTATTGGAGTATAGTTGATTTGCAATGTTGTGTTAGTTTCTGCTGTACAGCAAAGTGAATCAGTTATACATATACATGTATCCACTCTTTTAAAAATTCTTTTCCCATATAGGTCATTACAGGAAACTGAGTAGAGTTCCCTGTTACTAGTTATCTATCTTATATATAGTAGTGTATATATGTCAATCCCAATCTCCCAGTTTATCCCTCCCTCCGCTTCCCCTCTGCTATTAGCTCCTAATATTAACCCCATCAGTGCTCATAAGAAAGGGAAGAAGAATCATTATGCGGTGATGTCAGAGAGTTTAGCATTTTCCAGAGGGTCTCCCATGACACCAGTGTGAATAATCTCAGTTCTTAGTTTTCTCAGGGGGAAATTTTGCTAGACTAGAGCAATTACAAGGCCCAAATTTTATATCGGGAGTTAAAGCATGTGATTGTTTGTCAATATGACTTCAGAAAAGGTTTGGGAATCCTTGCCCTCTTCCAGCTATTAGGTGAGGATGAGGGTATTCTAGCTGTCTGCTCACAGACTTGGGGGTATAATGGGATGCACACTCCCCGCTGTCCCAGATCTCAGGGTTTAGGTAACTTAGGAGACATCCAGGGGTCCCTTTGTGTCTCAGTTGTCCTGGGATCCTCACTAGGGAGTCAGACAGAGGTGAGTGAAGACCCAGACACAAGGGGCACTGCCTGAGAAATGGGAGTGGAGAGAGTGCTGGACTTTCCTCCCACAAATGGTGACCTATGCCCTGAACTTCAGTGCTGGGATGTAAGCTATCTCCGTTCCCTTCACAGTGCTCCTGGAGGGCCTCTCTGGAAAAACGTCAAATGTCCATTGCAACCAGAGTCTAAGTCATTCACAGTGAAAGGGAAGTCATACCATACAGGTGGGCTCTGGATTCTGACTGAGCTGGGCTTGACTCCCTGCTGGGTGAACCTTGGGCAAATGTTTTAACTTCTCTGAGCCCATTTCCTAATGTCTGTCTCACTGAGCTTCTTCACCTTTTGTGTATTACACATGGATCCCTTGGATGGTTGGTGAAGCTGATGGACTCCTTCTCAAAATAACGTTTTTAAATGCATGTAATAAAACACATGGTATAACAAAGAAATAATTATGTCCAACCCAAGTGTCCATTGATGGATGAATGAGTGAGCAAAATGTGGTACATACATACAGTGGAATATTCAGCCTTAAAAAACACGGGAATTCTGACACATGCTACAACATGATGTTATGCTTAGGATGTTATGCTAAGTGAAATAAGCCAATCACAAAAGGACAGAGACTTAGGACTTCCCTGGTGGCACAGTGGTTAAGAATCCGCTGCCAATGCAGGGGACACGGGTTCGAGCCCTGGTCCAGGAAGATCCCAGATGCGGTGGAGCAACTAAGCCCATGTGCCACAACTACTGAGCCTGTGCTCTAGAGCCCGCGAGCCACAACTAGTGAGCCCACGTGCTGCAACTACTGAAGCCCGCGTGCCTAGAGCCCGTGCTCCGCAACAAAGAGAAGCTACCACAATGAGAAGTCCACGCACCGCAACAAAGAGTAGCCCCCGCTCGCCGCAGCTAGAGAAAGCCAGGGCGCAGCAACAAAGACCCAACGCAGCCAAAAATAAATAAATAAATTTTTTAAAAACCAAAAGGACAGGTACTTGGGACTTCCCGGGCGGTCCAGTGGTTAAGACTCCGTGCTTCTAATGCAGGGGCCGCGGGTTCCATCCCTGGTTGGGAAACTAGGATCCGGCATGGCATGCAGCATGGCCAAAACAAAAACAAAACAAAAAGACAGATACTGTATGATCCCACCTATATGAGGTCCCCTAGAGTAGTCAAATTCATAGAGACAGAAAGTAGAATGGTGATTGCCAGAGGCTGAGGGAGAGGAGAATGGGAGTTATTGTTTAATGGGTATAGAGTTTCAGTTTTGTAAGACAGAAAGAGTTCTGGAGAAGGATGGTGGTGATGGTTGCGCGATATTGTGAATGTAATTAATGCTATTGAACTGTATACTTAAAAATGGTTAAGATGGTGAATTTTATATTACTATGTGGTTTTTACCGCAAATGAAAATAATAAAGGTGTTTTACAAAAAAATTATATCAAAATTCAGTTATCAAAATGCTAAGCTAATGTATGACGTATGACATAATAAGCACAGCTTTATTAGGATTTAAATGGCAGCAGGTCAATTCACTATTATAAAAAAAAAAGTAGTGATACCTGTAAAAGATCTCTGGAGATATCTGTAACAGCTGTCACGTGGTACAAAAATACCTGGGATTTCCACTGAGGACAGAGTCACAATAGTGATGAGGCTTGTTGCCTACTTTCACAACAGAAACAAATGCTAAATTCCATTTAGAAGTTAGTGGGAATAAAGATGTGAAATTTTCCCCCCATCCAAGTTGAAGGGCCCCCCAGATTCTATACATGTACCCTTGGTGTGGACCCTGGGTAAAAATCCCTGAATTAGATGCTCTGTGTCTTAGAACTAAGCCTAATTCTGGAATCCCTTGATAAATGGCGGTTCTTAGCAGCAGAAAAACTGGCTCCCCTTTTGGAGGGAAGGATAATCAAAGATTTGAATTCTGTTCCAGGAGGAGAGGGCACTCCTCCTGAGAACGGATTAAATTGCTGCTTCTAATAGAGCAAAGAAGAAAGTTGGGTTTCCTTATCCCCGTCATTGACCATCCATTTCCTGGTTCCCAGGGTGCCGTGTGTGTTTTTTTTTGTTTTTTTGTTTTTGTTTTTGACTACCTCCTTTCCTTTTACTTGTTTCTTAAGATTCAGTATTACTTTTATAAATTTATTTATTTATTTATCTACTTTTGGCTGTGTTGGGTCTTCGTTTCTGTGCGAGGGCTTCCTCCAGTTGCAGAGAGCGGGGGCCATTCTTCATCGCGGTGCGCGGGTCTCTCACTGTCGCGGCCTCTCCCGTTGCGGAGCGCAGGCTCAGTAGTTGTGGCTCACGGGCTTAGTTGCTCCGCGGCATGTGGGATCCTCCCAGACCAGGGCTCGAACCCGTGTCCCCTGCATTGGCAGGCAGATTCCCAACCACTGCGCCACCAGGGAAGCCCCACCGTGTGTGTTTTGTTAACTGACTAATCAGTAGCTTTTTAACAAGGCTGGTAATTATTTGGTTAAATGTTGGTTTCCTCGTTTATAAAATGGTAATGACAGTGCCAGATCTCACTGAGATGGGCGAACTTAAAATGCTTTGGAAGCTTGGCAATTGGAGTTAATATATTTCATTACCATTTGACCTCTAAGTATCAAAGGAAGCTAGTGAGTGGGTCAGTGGTTTCTGCTTTTGAAAAACCGGCTTCGTAGGTATAAGAGCCCTTCGTTTAAAAAGGATTTCACAATTTCTCATTTGCAAGAGAGGGAGGGTGTTAATTAATAAAAACGTGGTGAAACCGTGCGGGGGTTGTGATTCGGCCATTTCCCAAGGCATCCAATCTATTGAGTAAAAGCAATTTTGAAAATGTGATTTTTCCCAAATGGAGAAATGAAATTTGAATACAAGTCAAAAGATCCCAATGAAACTGCTTTCTCTAAGAATGTCCAACACAGGAGCCATGTGTGTGTGTGTGTGTGTGTGTGTGTGTGTGTGAAGGGCATACGTGTAAGGGCTTGAATAGGGGGGTGTGTAGCTATGTGTGTAGGGGTATGTGTGTAGGCGGAATGGACTTTGGATTGTCAAATAGGGAAGAAATTTGCTTTTCAATTACTGTTTCCTCTTCTCTTTTTCAGGTTTAAACAAAGACATAGAAAACAAACTTGTGGCTACCAAAGGGGAAAGGGGGGAGGGATTGATTGGGAATTTGGGATTAATAGATACACAACGGACCTACTGTATACTATATATAAAATAAACAAGAACCCACTGTATAGCACAGGGAACTATATTCAATATCTAGTAATAACCTATCATGGAAAAGAATATAGAAAAGTATATATATATATATGGAATTGAATCACTTTGCTGTACACCTGAAACATTGTAAATCAATTATACTTCAACAGGGACTTCCCTGGCGGTCCAGTGGTTAGGACTCCGTGCTTCCACTGCAGGGGGCACAGGTTCAATCCCTGGTCGGGGAACTAAGATCCCCCATGCCAGGCAGCATGGCCAAAAAAACCCCGCAAAAAACAAACAACTATACTTCAGTTAAAAAAAAGATATAAACAAGAGCTCGGGGGTGGTCCTTGTAGGTTCTCTTGAGTGAGATGAGTGAGCTGTGTACGGGGACACTGGCCTTGGCATTCCTGGGCGAGGCCTTCTGAAGAGGTCAGGGTCTCCAGAGAATCCCTGTGAAGGTTTAACCAGCTGTGTGTTCTGGTCTTGTTTGCTTCTGTTGGGTGTCGTGAGGGCCTCCCATCCACGCATGAACAGACTCTGGTGACGAGCAGCCTTCAGGTACCGCACTGGGTCCTGATGTCCAACCCCATGTTTTCTCAGGTGGCTCATGATAAGTCCAGAGCAACGTGGGATTAAGGAAAAGTTGATCAACAGAGCGATGAGTCAAAAAGAAATAATCCAAAATAGATGGAGCAATAGGTCAACAATCTAAGTAGAATCTCTGTGGTGGTTACATAAGTGTTTGTTGTACACTTCCGACTTTTCTGTATGTTTGAAAATTATCATAATAAGATGCTGTGTAAAGGGAGAGTCCAACTGAAAAACAAAAGGTCTTGTTATCCCCAGACCCCCAAATTTTTAATTCTTATGTAGCTGGGATAATTTTCTTCCAGCTCAGTTAAAAAAAAAAAAAATCTGAAAATGACTGACAGAATTAATTGGATTCCTACAGATATCGAAAACAAATTTATGGTTACCAAGGGGAAACGTGGGGGGCAGGGATAAATCAGGAGCTTGGGATGAACATATACACACTACTATATGTAAGATAGATAACCAACAAGGACCTACTGTATATAGCACAGGGAATTCTGCTCAATACTCTATGATAACCTATACGAGAAAAGAATCTGAAAAAGAATGAACATATGTGTATGTATAACTGAATCACTTTGCTGTACACCTGAAACAAACACAACATTGTAAATCAACTATACTCCAATAAAAAAAAGAAGAATTAATTGGATTCTAAGAATGAAATGGAGAGGTAGATCCCTGACGTTTAAATTCTGCTGCAATCTTGCTCACTCTGAGTGGGCAAAGCAAGATGGTGGCTGTTGTGAGCTGACTTGTGTCCCCCCAAAAGATGTGCTCAAACCCCCGGTACTTGTGAATGGGACCTTATTTGGAAATACAGCCTTGGCAGATGTAATCAATGTAAAATGAGGTCATCCTGGATTAGGATGGGTTCTAATCCAGTGACTGGTATCCTTATGAGAAGAAGGAAATTTGGACCAGAGACATACAAGGAGAACGCCATGTGAAGATCAAGGCAGAGATTGGAGTGATGCGTCTCTAAGCCAAGGAACACCAAGGATACTGGCAACCACTAGAAACTAGAAGGAAGGAAGTATCCTCCCCTAGAGCCTTCAGAAAGAGCATGGCCTTGCTGACAACTTGATTTGGACTTGTGGCCTCCAGAACTGTGAGAATCGACCTCTATTTTTGTAAGTCACCAAGTGTGTGGTACTTTGTTATGGCAGCCCTGTAGCAGAGTGGCTGCTTTGGGCTGTAGCTGAAACAGAGGAGGCTGGCCCTGTTCACCTCTGGCCCAGATCCTGGCACAAAGTAGCTCATCAATACGTAGTTGGGGCTGACTAGCAATATTACATAATTAACTTCTTTTTTTGTCTTTATAAATTTATTTATTTTATTTATTTATTTTGGCTGCGTCGGGTCTTCGTTGTTGCGTGCGGGCTTTCTCTAGTTGCATTGAGCAGGGGCTGCTCTTCGTTCTGATGTGCGGGCTTCTCATTGCGGTGGCTTCTCTTGTTGCAGGCTCAGTAGTTGTGGTACATGGGCTTAGTTGCAAGAGGGATCTTCCTGGACCAGGGCTTGAACCCGTGTCCCCTGCATTGGCAGGCGGATTTTTAACCACTGCGCCACCAGGGAAGCCCTATTACATAATTAACTTTTTTATGTGCTTATGGCTTGTTCCCCTCCCCCAATACTAGAATGTCACCTCCAGGAAGGCAGGGAAGGCAGTTCCTGTTCACCATTGTGATCCCTGCACCTAGAACAGGGCCTGGCACATAGTAGGTGCTCAATGAACATTTGTTGAATGAATGTCCACTATACTTCACAGAACTAAGGGTACTCCCTACTACTTCTGCCCTGTTGTTCCTTTTTTCATTCAGTGAGTATTTATTAAGAGCTACTGTGTGTCCAGCTCTCTGCCAGAATTTTGAAGTTCCTTGACTTTCGGTGATGGCAACTCTTTGGGGGGGAAGAAAGGCATATGTATAGTTAAAATAGAACAGTGGAATCAAAACTGTATATTTTTTACTCACAAGGGTTCTTAGGAGCCTTGGGGTCCTAAGCCCTCATTTTGCATGTGTATTAGTCTGCTGGGGCTGCCGTAACAAAGTACCACAGACTGAGGGGCTTAAACAATGGAAATTTATTTTCTCACAGTTCTGGAGGCTAGAAGGCCGAGATCAAGGTGTCAGCAGGGTTGCTTTCTTCTGAGGCTTCTCTCCTCGGCTAGTGGATGGCTGTCTTCTCCCTGTGTCTTCACGTGGTTTTCTGCCTGTGTGTGTCTGTGTTCTAACTTCGTCTTATAAAGATACTAGTCAGGGGCTTCCTTGGTGGCACAGTGGTTGAGAATCTGCCTGCCAATGCAGGGGACACGGGTTCGAGCCCTGGTCTGGGAAGATCCCACATGCCGCGGAGCAACTAGGCCCATGAGCCACAACTACTGAGCCTGCGCGTCTGGAGCTTGTGCTCCGCCACAAGAGAGGCCGCGAGAGTGAGAGGCCCGCGCACCGCGATGAAGAGTGGCCCCCGCTTGCCACAACTAGAGAAAGCCCTCGCACAGAAACGAAGACCCAACACAGCCTAAATAAAGAAATAAATAAATAGCGTTCCCTTTAAAAAAAAAAAAAGATACTAGTCAGGTTAGATTAGGGCCCACCTTAGTGACCTCATTTGAACTTAGCTACCTCCATAAAGACTGTATCTCCAAATAAGGTCACATAGTGAGGTACTGGGGGTTAGGACTTCAACATATGAATTATGGGGGGGACACAACTCCATCCATAACAGCATATGTGGAAAGGCAAGCGCAGGAAAATGAAGTGACTCACCCGAGCTGGTTAGCAATAGAACTGGGGCCAGGATGGGTCTCCCAACTTCCGGTCTGGTTCTTCTTCCCACTCTTATTTGTAGCCTTGCTTCGTGGCACTAAGATTGCTAGATAAAAGATAATCTTCAAAAAATCATATCTCCACACCAATAATATCCAACTAGAAAGTATAGTGGAAAAGGTATGTTTTTCATCATAAAACTATATAAATGGACTTCCCTGGTGGCGCAGTGGTTGAGAATCCACCTGCCGATGCAGGGGACACGGGTTCGAGCCCTGGTCCAGGAGGATCCCACATGCCGCAGCGCAACTAAGCCCGTGCGCCGCAACTACTGAGCCTGTGCTCTAGAGCCCGTGAGCCACAACTACTGAGCCCACGTGCTGCAACTACTGAAACCCGGGTGCCTAGAGCCCATGCTCCGCAACGAAGAGAAGCCACCGCAATGAGAAGCCCGCGCACCACAACGAAGAGTAGCCCCCAACTGCCGCAACTAGAGAAAGCCCACGTGCAGCAACGAAGACCCAACATAGCCAAAAATAAATAAATAAAATAAATAAATTAAAAAAAAAAAAAGAACCCCAAGTCAGTTCACGTCCCTCCTCCGTCATGATTTTTCTCACCTGGGCTGGTTTATTCATAAATTCTCCACTCATCCTCTCAGACTCCCTCCAAGCTTCGCTGGCCGGTGCAGCTGCTCTCAGCTGCACTTGAACTCTGCTGGGGTGGGGGTGGGACCCCTGGGTAGGTTTCTGGGGAGTCGGGTCAAGAGAATGTGGCTGTTCCTCAGGTTAAACTTGACTTCTAGGCTTCTCTCCTTCACTTGGCCTGGAGAGAGCTGACAGGTTCAGGACACGTTACCCCAAATATGGCACCTTGGTGTACTGGACATTTTAAGCTGAAGGAGTTGGAGAAAAACAGCAGAAGCAGAAGGACTCTGTGACTCTCCTTGGAAGCAGGCCATATACCCTCAGGTGAGAGGTACCCTCCCTGTACCCAGAGGAAGAGAGCATCCTTTTCTCTAAGACGGAGCGACACTGAGAGGAATCTCAGCGAACAGGCCTTGCTTTGTCTCCCCCAGTTGACTACACTCACCTCACACCCTTTGTCCTAGCTTTCCACGACTTCTCACTCTTCCTCAAACCTGGCAGAGAAACATTCAGGTTGGACCATTTCTTAGGGTCTTCGTTTTCTTATGAAGGCTCCTGTGTCCGGTAAAATTTATATGAAATAGGGACTTCCCTGGTGGCGCAGTGGTTAAGAATCCTCCCGCCAATGCAGGGGACACGGGTTCGAGCCCTGGTTGGGGAAGATCCCACATGCCACGGAGCAACTAAGCCCGTGTGCCTCAACTACTGAGCCTGTGCTCTAGAGCCCGTGAGCCACAACTACTGAGCCCATGTGCCACAAGTACTGAAGCCCGCGCGTCTAGAGCCTGTGCTCCGCAACAAAGAGAAGCCACCGCAATGAGAAGCCCGCGCACCACAAGGAAGACCCAACACAGCCAAAAATAAATAAATAAATAAACTTATTAAAAAAAAAAACTTATATGAAATAAATGTGTATGCTTTTCTCCTGTTAATCTGTCTCGTCAGTTTAATTTTGAGACCCCACCAGGGACCCTAAGAAGGTCTAGGAAAACTTTTCTTTCCTCCCTACACAGGCTTCTCCTGCAAAATGAAGTTGAGGCCTTGCCTCTCAGGGAAACTGACCTATTGTCATCTTTCTGATCCCCACTCTTACTTGGCGCCCCCAGGGCTAAAGCAGGAGTTGGGAGGTGCTGATGCCTACCTGTGCTTTCTGAGTGACCCTCGAGACCTGTACTGGAGGGGACGGGGAGAGGCTGGCCATTCATTTATGTGCTTGGAACTGCTTCCGGGTAAATTCGTCCAGCGCAGGAGAAAGCTGCTGAGCCTGAGGACACAGGGGTCCCCAGGGGTGGTCTGATGAGTGTCCC
This sequence comes from Eschrichtius robustus, assembly GCF_028021215.1. Lineage (NCBI taxonomy): Eukaryota > Metazoa > Chordata > Mammalia > Artiodactyla > Eschrichtiidae > Eschrichtius > Eschrichtius robustus. The sequence goes on along the minus strand of NC_090826.1, from coordinate 8,647,172 downwards.
TTAACCAGGCTGTCCCCAAAGTTCTCACCTGGTTATTGTGGGACTTGGGGAGGCTGGTGGAGTGCTGAGCACAGCTTGGAGCAGAAACCAAATATTTTGTCAGAATTCTTTTTAAAAATGATTTTATTTTATTTTTTTGGAATTGTTAAATATTTAATTTAAAGGAAATATATATTTAAATAACTCAATTTTTACAAAACCAAGTTTGTACAGGGATAATCCCAAAGAAAAGGAAACGAATAGGAAAAGCTTTGAAAATGAAATACACTTTTTACCTAAAAACATGGTAACTTAGAGGCTGAAAACTCTTCAAATAAACAAGTTATTTATGCAATATGTTTTCTTTTTTTTTTTATTGGAGTATAGTTGCTTTATACTGCTGTGTCAGTTTCTGCTGTACAGCAAAGTGAATCAGCCATACGTATACATATCTCCCTTCTTTTTTGGATTTCCTTCCCATTTAGGTCACCACAGAGCACCGAGCAGAGTTCCCTGTGCTATACAATAGGTTCTCATTAGTAATCTATTTTATACACAACAGTGTACATATGTCAATTCCAATTTCCCAATTCATCCCACCACCCCCTTCCCCCTCGGTATCTATACGTTTGTTCTCTACATCTGTGACTCTATTTCTGCTTTGCAAATAAGTTCATCTATACCATTTTTCTAGATTCCACATGTAAGCGATATACGATATTTGTTTTTCTTTGTCAGAATCCTGAAACCTCGCATCTCAGTGGGAAGAGGGGCCCCAGTGTGTGAGGCTTGACCAGGTCTGGGCGTGCTTTGGGAGCGACTGGTCTTCTGGGGTGATGCCCAGCCACAGTTGCTCCCACCTTCCTGGGGCTCCTGGAATTCGAGTCATTCCGTCCTGTGAAGGAGAAAGCGCAACACTCCTTGTTTTTCTTAGAGGGGTCCTTAAAACAAGTTAGGGTTCACGATGCCCGAGAGATACTTGATCTCAAGGAGTTTTCAAATGGCAGGGGCCCTGGTCACAAACTAGGGAATGGTGAGGATACGGAGAGAATCTCATTTGCATCAACAGCACAATTGCTGCTTCCCTTCCCCAGCTGAGACCCACTTTTCAGAAGCACTTTGAAAAGCTCCTGTGAGTGGGAAGGGAGGCCTCCAAGGACAGGCTTGAATGTCAACAGTAGCTGGCTGTTGTCACTTCCCCCGGGGGTGGGGTTGGCAGTTGGCTGCAGGGCTTCTGTTTCAAGTTTTGTGAGTGGAGGAGGGTGGTCCAGGAGGAGGCCTGGGCTCTGTCCCCTGTGAGGTCCCCAGGACCCACCCACTTCTCACAAATGCCCAACGAGGGGGCTCAGCTTTGGGATAGGGTGTCATTCCATCCCGAAGCCGCGACGGGAGCTTTCAGGAGCCGCCTCGGCTGGGTTGCAGAAGTGAGGGGGCAAAACCCAAACCCGCATCTTTCTCTTAATCGTTTATCAATCTTCAGTGGGTCAGTAGCTCATGGAGGAGTATTGGAGTGGGTCCGGAAGGAAGGGTGGCCACCCACCCCGGCAGCCCCTGGCCTCTTGCAAGGTCAGTTTCATGTAGCTTTCCTTAATGTAAAGGCAGAGGCAGGAATTTCCCTGCGAGGATGGGGCCAAATGTCAGAGACAACCCTTCTCCTTCCCTGGTTTATTTCTCTGCTCCAGTTCCAGATTTACTCGCCCTTAGAGAACCTTACTTCAAGCCCTACTGCCCCAGCCAGGTCTTTGTTTTCTGAATTAATCAAATAATTATAGCGTTCCCCCCTGCCTGGAGCCAGAGGACGCAGCAGGTTCAGCGAGTGGGGAGGAGCCTGCCTCCTCCAAGGGAGGCCTCTCTCGCTGGTGAATTTGGTGAATGAAGTTAGGCTCCCTCAGCCTCCTGTTCCTCTGGCTCTCAGGCTGCAGGCTTGGCTCAGATTCCCGGCCAGGGAATTGCCCTGTCATCCTTGCCAACCCACTGTGGGGAGCCTGTGGGCCTTGGCAGTTGGCCTGCCCCATCCCAGGGCTTGACGACAGCAGTCTTAGATGGAGTCACAGCACCCTACCCTCCCTGCCCTTTTATCTTTAATTAATTAATTAATTTGGCTGCGTTGGGTCTTTGTTGCTGCATGCGGGCTTTCTCTAGTTGTGGCGAGCAGGGGCTACTCTTCCTTGCGGTGTGTGGGCTTCTCATTGTGGTGGCTTCTCTTGTTGCGGAGCACGGGCTTCAGTAGTTGTGGCTCATGGGCTCAGTAGTTGTGGCGCATGGGCTTAGTTGCTCCGTGGCATGTGGGATCTTCCCGGACCAGGGCTCGAACCCATGTCCCCTGCATTGGCAGGAGGATTCTTAACCACTGCGCCACCAGGGAAGTCCCTGCCCTTTTATATTTAACTTTTTAAATTTAACTTTTAAAATTGAAGTCTAACACACAGACAGAAAAACCTATAGATCTTGTTAAAGGAGAATTTTTAAAAATAGTATAATCATGACTTTCGTACAAATATAAAATGAACATGTGGAGACTTCCCTGGTGGTCCAGTGGTTAGGACACCGCACTTCCATTGCAGGGGGCGCAGGTTCGATCCCTGGTTGGTGAACTAAGATCCCACATGCTGCACGGTGCGGCCATTAAAAAACAAACAAACAGGGCTTCCCTGGTGGCGCAGTGGTTGAGAATCTGCCTGCCAACGCAGGGGACACGGGTTCGAGCCCTGGTCTGGGAAGATCCCACATGCCGCGGAGCAACTGGGCCCGTGAGCCACAGTTACTGAGCCTGCGCGTCTGGAGCCTGTGCTCCGCAACAAGAGAGGCCGCGACAGTGAGAGGCCTGCGCACCGCGATGAAGAGTGGCCCCCACTCGCCGCAACTAGAGAAAGCCCTCGCACAGAAACAAAGACCCAACACAGCCATAAATAAATAAATAAATTAATTAAAACAAACAAACAAACAAACAAAACACATGTAGAAATCTTATTTAACTCATTAACTAACAAGAGAACCAGTAACACATTACAGTCTGTTCAAGGAAAATCCAAAGAGCAGACACACATATAGGCAGTCAGGAATGCTGGAGTGAATTTGCTTAGTAGATACAAAATTGGTCAGTATCCACAAGTCAGTAACCAACTGTAACCCCACTGGACACAATATATGCATTTTTCTGGACAAGAATCATTTGTATTATTATCGATATTTAACAACTTACAGAGTTGTAAAGTAGCCCAAAGGTGATGAAAGGTGCATAGGATCAAATAATCCCAAAGAGTGCACTAGACAACTCCTGGTTTTCTATTAAAGAAACCTAGGAAGTTTGGAGATCTATTTCAAAGGATTTCAGTTTTCCCTTCAGCTCTAGTGTATGGCCCCATTCGTTGTTCCAAAGCAAGCACTTTTGTAAATACCATCCAGGACAAGAAACAGACCATCATCATCTCCTTGGTGGCCCTTCTTGGGCTTCTTCTCATTCATTCATTACTCTTGTCTTCCTCCCTGTAGTAACCACTCTCCTGATTTCCAAACCCAAGGGCTGTTTTCTTCTCTTTTTGAACTTCTATCAATGTAATCAAAGACTCTTCTATACGTGGCTTCTTACCCTCCTCAAAATGTTGCTGAGATTCATTCGTGCTGTTGTACACATCAGTAATTTGTTCCTTTTTATCACACGACAGCACTCCATTGGATGAACTGACCCCTATATCCATTCTACTATTGGTGGGCATTTGAGCAGTTTCCAGTTTTAGGAAATAATAGTGCTGTGGTGAACCATTTTCTCTGTGTCTTTTGGTGCCCATGTGCTCGCACTTCCGTTGGAGTGGAATTGCTGGAGGTCAGAGGGTGGAGGAGGTATGCTCAGTTTAGTAGATCCTACCAGGCACCCAAAGTGGTTGAACCAATCTCATTCCCAGAGGAGGCAGGACCTTTCTCACTGCTCCGTATCCTGCTGTCTCTTCCTGTTATAGCCAGTCCTCTCCAGCTTCTGGCTCCAGGATTGCTTTCTGAACTTCCCTAAGGAAAATTTCCTCCCAGGAAGCTTAGGCTCTTGCCTACAGGTCACTTTTATTTTATTTATTTTAAAAATTTATTTGTTTATTTTTTGGGCCATGCCGCACAGCTTGTGAGATCTTAGCTCCCCGACCAGGGATCAAACCCGTGCCCCTGCAGTAGAAGTGTGGAGTCCTAACCAGTGGACTGCCAGGGAAGTCCCTACAAGTCTTTTTTTTTTTTTTAACATCTTTATTGGAGTATAATTGCTTTACAGTGGTGGGTTAGTTTCTGCTTTGTAACAAAGTGAATCAGCTATACATTTACATATATCCCTATACCTCCTCCCTCTTGCTTCTCCCTCCCACCCTCCCTACCCCACCCCTGTAGGTGGTCACAAAGCTCCGAGCTGATCTCCCTGTACTATGCGGCTGCTTGCCACTAGGAAGCTATCTATTTCACATTTGGTAGTGTATATAAGTCCATGTCACTCTCTCACTTCGTCCCAGCTTACCCTTCCCACTCTCCGTGTCCTCAAGTCCATTCTTTACGTCTGCGTCTTTATTCCTGTCCTGCCCTTAGGTTCTTCAGAACCTTTTTTTTTTTTTTTAGATCCCATATATATGTGTTAGCATACTGTATTTGTTTTTCTCTTTCTGACTTACTTCACTCTGTATGACAGACTCTAGGTCCATCCACCTCACTACAAATAACTCCATTTCATTTCTTTTTATGACTCTGAGTAATATTCCATTGTATATATGTGCCACATCTTCTTTATCCATTCATCTGTCGATGGACACTTAGGTTGCTTCCATGTCCTGGCTATTGTAAATAGAGCTGCAATGAACATTGTGGTACATGACTCTTTTTGAATTATGGTTTTCTCAGGGTATATGCCCAGTAGTGGGATTGCTGGGTCGTATGGTAGTTCTATTTTTAGTTTTTTAAGGAACCTCCATACTGTTCTCCACAGTGGCTGTATAAATTTACATTCCCACCAACAGTGCAAGAAGGTTCCCTTTTCTCCACACCCTCTCCAGCATTTATTGTTTGTAGATTTTTGATGATGACCATTCTGACTGTTGTGAGGTGATACCTCATTGTAGTTTTGATTTGCATTTCTCTAATGATTAAGGATGTTGAGCATCCTTTCATGTGTTTGTTGGCAATCTGTATATCTTCTTTGGAGAAATGTCTATTTAGGTCTTCTGCCCATTTTTGGATTGGGTTTTTTGGGGGTTTTTTTGATATTGAGCTGCATGAGCTGCTTGTAAATTTTGGAGATTAATCCTTTGTCAGTTGTTTCATTTGAAAATATTTTCTCCCATTCTGAGGGTTGTCTTTTCATCTTGTTTATGGTTTCCTTTGCTGTGCGAAAGCTTTTAAGCTTCATTAGGTCCCATTTGTTTATTTTTGTTTTTATTTCCATTTCTCTAGGAGGTGGGTCAAAAAGGATCTTGCTGTGATTTATGTCATAGAGTGTTCTGCTTATGTTTTCCTCTAAGAGTTTTATAGTGTATGGCCTTACATTTAGGTCTTTAATCCATTTTGAGTTTTTTTGTGTGTGTATGGTGTTAGGGAGTGTTCTAATTTCATTCTTTTACATGTAGCTGTCCAGTTTTCCCAGCACCACTTATTGAAGAGGCTGTCTTTTCTCCATTGTATATTCTTGCTTCCTTTATCAAAAATAAGGTGACCATATGTGCGTGGGTTTATCTCTGGGCTTTCTATCCTGTTCCACTGATCTATATTTCTGTTTTTGTGCCAGTACCATACTGTCTTGATTATTGTAGCTTTGTAGTATAGTCTGAAGTCCAGGAGCCTGATTCCTCCAGCTCCATTTTTCTTTCTCAAGATTGCTTGAGAAAGGTCTTTTGATTGCTATTCGGGGTCTTTTGTGTTTCTATACAAATTGTGAACTTTTTTGTTCTAGTTCTGTGAAAAGTGCCATTGGTAATTTGATAAGGATTGCATTGAATCTGTAGATCGCTTTAGGTAGTATAGTCATTTTCACAATGTTGATTCTTCCAATCCAAGAACATGGTCTATCTCTCCATCTGTTGGTATCATCTTTAATTTCTTTCATCAGTGTCTTATAGTTTTCTGCATACAGGTCTTTTTTCTCCCTAGGTAGGTTTATTCCTAGGTATTTTATTCTTTTTGTTGCAGTGGTAAATGGGAGTGTTTCCTTAATTTCTCTTTCAGATTTTTCATCATTAGTGTATAGGAATGCAAGAGATTTCTGTGCATTAATTTTGTATCTTGCTACTTTGCCAGATTCATTGATTAGCTGTAGTAGTTTTCTGGTAACATCTTTAGGATTTTCTATGTATAGTATCATGTCATCTGCAGGCAGTGACAGCTTTACTTCTTCTTTTCTGATCTGGATTCCTTTTGTTTCTTTTTCTTCTCTGACTGCTGTGGCTAAAAATTCCAAAACTGTGTTGAATAATAACGGTGAGAGTGGACAACCTTGTCTTGTTCCTGATCTTAGAGGAAATGGTTTCAGTTTTTCACCATTGAGAACGATGTTGGTTGTGGGTTTGTCATATAAGGCCTTTATTATGTTGAGGTAAGTTCCCTCTATGCCTACTTTCTGGAAGGTTTTTATCATAAATGGGTGTTGAATTTCGTCGAAAGCTTTTTCTGCATCTGTTGAGATGATCATATGGTTTTTCTCCTTCAATTTGTTAATATGGTTTATCACATTGATTGATTTGCGTATATTGAAGAATCGTTGCATTCCTGGGATAAACCCCACTTGATCATGGTGTATGATCCTTTTAATGTGCTGTTGGATTCTGTTTGCTAGTATTTTGTTGAGGATTTTTGCATCTATGTTCATCAGTGATATTGGCCCCTACAAGTCATTTTTAAGTAGCCACAGTCTCAGCAGCCAGAAAGATTCTTTTGAAACGTAAGGGAGAGCCTGTCCCTTCCTTGCTCAGAGTTCTCCAGGGTAAAAATCTTCATTTTTAAGATAAAGTCCTAGTCTGCACTTTTTTGCTCTGGCCACTGCCTGCTTGCCTCACTTTGTGCCCACCACTTGCCCCCTTGTCACTGGCTCCAGCTCCACTGACCTTCTTTTGGTTCCTTAAACACACTTGACTCATCCCCTACTTTAGGATCTTTACACCTACTGTTCCCTCCCCTGGGGATACCCCTCCCCAGAGCTTTGCCCGGGACTCCTTGACACACCATCTTGGCCCAGATGTTACTTCTCAGCAATGTTTTATCTGACACAGGGAATTTGGAACAAGCAAAAAGGATTACTGCCTGTCTCCAGTGTTTACAGGACACCCTTCCTGCTATCTGACTCCAGTCCTTCATTGTCTCTGACCTGTTTTACAGTGTTGAAAGTTGTAGAGCACCTATGGCAATGCAAGTGTTCCTTGTCTTTGGACATGCAAATAAATTGAGTCCAGGGCAGTTCAATCAACTTCCAACACCCTGCGGGAGAAGCCAGTTTTGGTCTACTTGCAAATTCATTCCAACACTTTTCATCATGAATGTGTCTGTTCTTTGATTTCTCCTTTGAACTGGTTGTAACATCTGCCTGGTTCCCTCGTTAGTAATGAGTTAGATAAAATCTTTAACATGGGTTCTTTGTTGTTGTTTTTTTTTTTTTATCAGTACAGGAGTCATGATGTTACCTTTTTTTGAAAATTATCTTTTTTTTTTTAAATTGAAGTATAGCGATTTTTTTAAAATTAATTAATTAATTTATTTTTGGCTGTGTTGGGTCTTCGTTTCTGTGCAAGGGCTCTCCCCAGTTGTGGCAAGCGGGGTCCACTCTTCATCGCGGTGCGCGGGCCTCTCACCATCGCGGCCTCTCTTGTTGCGGAGCACAGGCTCCAGACGCGCAGGCTCAGCAGTTGTGGCTCACGGGCCCAGTTGCTCCGCGGCACGTGGGATCCTCCCAGACCAGGGCTCGAACCCGCGTCCCCCGCATTGGCAGGCAGACCCCCAACCACTGCGCCACCAGGGAAGCCCTGAAAATTATCTTTTAATGCTGACCTTCCCCAACCAAACTCTTTGCATTTCATTGATTTGTTTTACTTTCTTCAGAGCTGGATCATCTTCTGAGATACTTTGTTCATTTATTTCTTTACTTGTTTCTGGTGGTCTTTCCCTGTCTTGGTCACTGCATGGGGTCGCAGTCCAAATAAATATAATGGACTGAATGAAGGTAGGTAGATCAGTAGCAGCTGTCTCCTACCCATGGCGCTTCTCTGTCCCTCCTCTCCTGCAGGTCCGTCTGTCTTGTCTGTGTTCACCTGTGGTGTTCTCAGGGATCCTCCCCTTCAGATCAAACAAAGACAGGCCCACCCTGAGCTTGAAATTTCAACAAGTATATGAATGACATTTTTATGGCTTGCATCAGGCTTCAAGCATTTCCCCACTGAGCAAACCGATAAGTGACCTGGTGATACTGGGTCACTTGGAAAGTGAGAAGCCTTCTGCAGAAGCCTGGATTTCAGTCTCTTGTTCTCCCAGTGAGGAGCCGGGAGGCCAAGTGCCGGTGATCACGTGGCTGGCTGGTGCCTGAAATGGGATTGGACCTGGATCCTCTGACTCAGAGTTCAGCACTTGTTTCGGTAATAAAAACCGTCGTAGAGCATGTGTTGTGTGCCAGGCCTGCCTTCAGGGATCTGTGTCTATTGACCCATCCTTATGACAGTATGACTTTTAGATAAGGAAACCAAAGTCCAGGGCAGGGAATGGTTTGTCTGAGGTTCCATGGCAGTGAGCCAGAGGATTTCACCCCAGGCAGGCGAGCTCCAGAGGCTCTGCCACCACACCAAATAGAAGACACTAGAAAAATAGCACATTTTTATTGAACACTTATTCTGAGTGTTGTATGTACATCATCTCATTTTATCTTCTTGGTACCCAAGGAGGGAGGTGCTGGTTTAGGAGTCCCCAAGACCAACCTCTCTTTTGACATCAATTTCTTTTTAAATGAATTTATATATTTATTTATTTATTTATTTATGGCTGCGTTGGGTCTTCGTTGCTGCATGTGTGCTTTCTCTAGTTGTGGCGAGCGGGGGCTACACGTCGTTGCGGTGTGCAGGCTTCTCATTGCGGTGGCTTCCGTCGTTGCGGAGCACGGGCTCTAGGTGTGCAGGCTTCAGTAGTTGTGGTACATGGGCTCAGCAGTTGTGGCTCGCAGGCTCTAGAGCACAGGCTCAGTAGCTGTGGCGCATGGGCTTAGTTGCTCCACGGCATGTGGGATCTTTCTGGACCAGGGCTCGAACCCGTGTCCCCTGCATTGGCAGGCAGATTCTCAACCACTGCGCCACCAGGGAAGCCCATTAACATCAACTTTAAGTTCAAGGGTCCCCAAGACCACCCTTGGTTTGGTCATTCATTAGAAGGATTCATAGAACTCGGAAAAGCTGTTATAGTCATGGTTCTGGTTCATTACAGTTAAAGGATACAGACTGAGATTAGCCGAAGGAAGAGGAGCACAGGGCAGAATCCAGAACAGATCCAGGTACAAGCTTCTAGACATTCTTTTCCAGTGGAGTCATGAGAACAGAGCTAACTTCTCCCAGCAATGATGTGTGACAGTATGTCAGGATATTGCCAACCAGGGAAGCTCACCTGAGGCTTGGTGTCCAGAGTTTTTACTAGGGGTCAGTCATGTAGGCATGGCTGACCCCCTGTGTGGCTGACCTCAGTTTCCAGCCCCTCCAGAGGTTGAGCTGATACCACAAGGTTCAAAGCCCCCCACCATATATCACATAGATAACACAGACTATCCTGTGTGGTCCAGGCCCCCAGGTAGACAAAGACACTTATCAGGTGAGATATTACAAGGGCTTAGAATTTACTTCCCAGGAGCTGGGGGCAAATGGCCAAACCTTTCTGTGGGCAAGGTTAATCCTTTATTGAACATATGCCCATTTTGCAGAAGAGGAAATGGAATCTCAGAGAGGTTAAATAACTTGCCCAGGTCACACAGCTAGATCCAGGATCTGAAACCTGACAGTCCAACCCCAGGTCCCCATGTATCTTGTGCTCTTCCTGGCAGCTTTAATGTCTCCACTGAGAGAGAAATTAATCCAGGAGTTAAGATTTTTCCATCTCCCCATTTCTCTATTTGTCAGGTAAGTCATGTCTAGAGTATATTTAATTTAAGATCTCCTCTATGCATTAAGGAGGCCTGGGCAGGGCTCTGTTTGGGGAATTACATCATGTCCAACAAGATTCGATATTGTTTTTCCTGTGTGGTTACAGAAAACTGTACTGTAATTGGAATGAAAACACATATTTAACACTTATTTATCAGGCACTGGGCAAGGGTTTGGGGTGCTATGGTGAGTAAGTTGGACACAATTTATACCTTTTCATGGAGCTTATATTTTATGGGTCGGGGAAAGAAGGGAAATAGACAAATCACCAGGTCATTACTTCTTCCATCATTCCCTGTCTCCTGGGCAGGCTAGGCTGCAGCTAAAACCATTTACTGGAGAAATATTTACTAAGCAGCTACTCTGTGCCAGGCACTGGCCTTAGGAACAGAGAGTGAACAAGATAGATACAGTCATTGCCCTCCCCGAGCTCGTTTTCACTTGACTGAGAGACAAGCTTATCTGTGCTTATCTTCAGTCAACTGGGAAAAATATGCAAAAATCCTGTGAACCACTAGATAACATAATGTCCAACAGAGATGTGAGCCAGGAAGGAAACAAACACAAAGCCAGGGTAGAGAAGAGATGGGAGTGGGCAGGGAGGGCCTCCCAGAGAAGCTGACATTGAAGCTAAGACCTCCTGGATGAAGAGGAGCCAGTCATGTGAAGAATGAGGAACAGTGTTTCAGGCAGAGGGAACAGTATTGCGGAGGCCCTGAGGTGGAGATAAGACCGGCTTGGCTGGAGTGTAGTGATGGAAGAGGACAGAGAGGTGGGCAGGGCTGCATGGGCTGTGAAAGTGTTTGGATTTTATTCCAAGGGCAGTGGGGAGCCATTGAAGAGTTCTGAGAAGGGACTGACATGATTTTATTTACTTTTTTTTTTTTTGGCCACTCCATGCGGCTTGTGGGATCTTAGTTCTCCGACCAGGGATCAAACCCGTTTCCCCTGCAGTGGAAGAGTGGAGTCCTAACCAGTGGACCACCAGGGAAGTCCTTTATTTACACTTTAAGATCCCTCTTGGCTGCCATCTGGGGTGGATTGGGGGTGGGGAGCAGAGGTAAAGATAGAGTGTCACCAGGACACTGCACACTGCCTCTCACCTCTGGCTGCGCCCACTAGCCGGAGTCCTCAGCTGAGTTGCAAAGCTCCAAGAATGCCCTGGTTTCCCCCTACTTCACTTTTATGAGTTGAGTGACTTGTAAACAAGTTCCTACTCAGGGCCAATTCATACCTTTAAACTGCACATGCCTATCACGTATCTGTGCTGGACAGATTCAGCCCAGAGCCCCCATTTTCTCCAGCCTCCTTGTGGGAAGCTGTGTCCACAACAATGACCCTGAGGCCAGCCAGGGGGCAGATGTACTTCTCATACTAGCAGAGGAACATCACATTGAGTTCAGTATTGATTCAGGGTCATGTGCGTTCTAGTGTTTATTTGATTTCTCTGACACCCTGATTTATTGACTATGAGCTGGAAAATGATGGTAGGAATGTTTAGGCACCGGGTCCTGCTGCTCCGTGACTCTGTACAAGTCCTTTAATCTCTGGGTGACAGTAATTATCATTGTAAGAGCTGTCATCTTTAGGCACCGCTCTCTGTGATGAACACTCCGTGGAGATCATTGTGTGCATGACCTCATTCAAGTCTCACACCCACCCTGTGAAGTTCTATCACCACTGTCATCACCATTATCACTACCATCATCATCACAATCATCACCATTGTCACCACCACCATCACCATCATTACCATTATCACTAACATCATCAGCACCACCATCACCATCATCACCATTATCCCACCATCACCATCACCATCATTACCATGATCACTACCATCATCATCACCATCATCACCAGTATCTCTACCACCACTGTGACCGTCATCACTGCCATTGTCATCATACAATCAATTTACAGGAAGAAACTAAAACTAAGGAACTGGTACACACACACACACACACACACAGAACAGACCCAGGTGCTCTGACTCCAGATCCCTGTTACCATTAAGTCACATTGTTCCCCGTCTCCCCCTGTAAAACATAGTGGTGAGATTTAATGACCGCTAGGATCTTGCTACTCAAAGTGTGGTCCCTGGACCAGCAGCATTGGCATCACCTGGGAGCTTGTTAGAACTGTTGAATCTCAGGCCCCACCTTGGACCTACCGAATCAGAATCCATATTTTAAAAAGACCTCGAGGTGATTTGTAGGCACCTGAAGTTTGAGAAGCTGCACCCTAAAACATATCCCCTCTGACACTGTGCTGTGACCTCTGCATGGTGTAAAGGGTCTTTCTCGTTGTGACGGTATGACTCCTTTGTGCCTCTTCCTAACCATTCCATTGAAGTAGGGCTCGGAGGAGAAGTATTTTCTTATTCGACAGACAAGTTTGAGTGCTTCTCCACTACATGTCCTATGGGTCCCAGGAGCCACATGGAGGGTTTGAGGCAGTTGCTGAGCAGATCCTGCACGTGCCAGGTAAGGGACAGTTGTTGTCTGGGCAGGGCCTTCACCTAGGCAGAGACACCTGTATGTATACCTCACCCAAGGGCCTTTGCACTGCCTTTCCCCTGCCAGGAATGTTTCTCACGGCTGGTTCCTTTCTGTCACTCAAATCTCTGCTCAAAGGCCGCCTCCCCAAGAAGCCTTCCTGACTCTCCATCAAAAGTAGTCCCCACCCATTCCTGTCACAATCTTATCCTGTTGGCTTCTCAGCATTTATTACTTAAATGATCTTAAAATTATCTTCTACAACGTTCACTTGCTGTCATCTTCGCTCCCCTCCGACAGATGGGCTCCATGAGGGCAAGGCCCATGTGTTTCTGGTTTATTCCTGCATCTCCAGAACCGAGAACACAGCCTGGTACTTAGTATACACTCAATAAATATTTGCTGAATGAACGAACAGCCTGAAGCTCTTAGAAGAAGTGCCCATCTGGTGCCAATATGTTTCACAATCTAAATTACCCAGAAAAATAAATGGATGATTTATTTTATTTATTTATTTTAAAAATATAATTATGTTTTTTTTTTTAATTAATTAACTTATTTATTTTTGGCTGCTTTGGATCTTCGTCCCTGCCCACGGGCTTTCTCTAGCTGCAGCGAGCGGAGGCTACTCTTTGTTATGGTGTGTGGGCTTCTCATTGCAGTGGCTTCTCTTGTTGCGGAGCACGGACTCTAGGCGCGTGGGCTTCAGTAGTTGTAGCACTCGGGCTTAGTAGTTGCGGCACACGGGCTCAGTAGTTGTGGCTCGCGGGCTCTAGAGTGCAGGCTCAGTAGTTGTGGCACACGGGCTTAGTTGCTCCGTAGCATGTGGGATCTTCCCAGACTAGGGCTTGAACCCGTCTCCCCTGCATTGATTGGCAGGCAGATTCTTAACTACTGCGCCACCAGGGAAGTCCTGGATGATTTATTTTAAAGGGATTATTCATACACACTTGAAGTAGGAAGCCATCTCATGCTTAGTGGGGGAACTGTGCCCTGAAAATAGCAAAAACAGGGGCATAGTATCATGGAAAACTTTCAGCCATGGGCTTGCCAACAGAAGAAGGGGGGATGGGTACAACCAGATGGGTACCTGGAACCTTCCAGAAGGAACAAGGATAGCGATGTGTAACTTGTCTGCTTCCCTCTGTGCTCTCCATCAGGCATTGCAAAACAGGCCCGCGGAATACCTCTTGTCTTTTGCACAAAAAGAGAGAAATTGAGGAGAGGGGCTTTCCAGTCTCTCTCAGAGACTAGCAAAATCTCCCCGGGCCCCTGTTCATTCTGGAAATCCTTAAGGCACCCTCTGGGACTGGTAGAGCCTAAATCTGTCCTGGGAGGGTCAGCTGCCCAATGGCCGGCCAGCCTGCGATGCTTTGGGAGCAGCATTTATGTCTTAAAAGGCCACTTTTCGAGGAGAAATGCTGTGGATACATTAAGCTGTCGCCTGTTCTTTGGAGAGCCATTATTAATGGAAAACAATAGATTAATAGTTTTAAAACGCTTGTTCAATAAGTAATTTTTATGACTCTGGATAGAGCTCATTAAACATTTCTGTGTGTTATTATAAAGAAGTTTTAAGCGTAAAATCATAAAGTCAATAATCAGAGAATTAGTCACAGCGGCCAGCCACAGGCCATTAGTTTTAGGTGCTGTCAGAGACACCTGTGGCTTTCGCAGGCGAGTTTCCCTTTCACACGGCCGTGCTGGCAGCGCCAGCAGCGCCAGGTGGGGCTGGAGAAACGACAGTGCCTGCTGCCTTCCATAAACTTGAGGGGACAGCAAGCAGGTGTGAGCAGCGGGGTGACAGGCAAATATTTACAAAGTGCAAACGTGAATGCAAAACTAAAACGATCCAGGTCAATTTGCACATCCAGGCTAAGACACTTTATTTCCCCAGTGATCTACCTTTCAGAGCTTCCCTCTGCCAGAGGCAGGGCCGTGATCGCTTGCTAAGATAGAGGTGGAAGCTGCCGTGCTTTTAAAAGAAAAGCATGTCACCAGAGAATCCCCTCCAGAAAGGCTTCCAGAGCTGTTTTTTGAAATAACGCATTCATCTCCTATCAAGTACACAACTGAGTCAAGCATTTGAAAAAGAAACCATGAGCTTTTAAAAATGACTTAAAAAAATCATGACAAAGCAGTATGCGATAATTATGGAAACTAGAGAGAATCCAAAGGAGATAATGAAAATTACCCATAATCTCTCTACCCAGAGACAGTCCTGTGTATATTTCACTCATTCAACAAATATTTATTGACAGCCCTCTATATGCCTGACTGCTCAAGGCACCAAGGATGCAGCGATGAGCAAAACAGACTCCCTGGCCCCATGGAGCTGACCTTTGGGCGGGGGGACATGAGCCTTAAATATAACAAATAAGGTTAGAAGGTATCAAGTGCTACAGAGAAAGGAAGCAGGGCCATAGGATAAAGCAGGTCAGGGTGGGCCTCACTGAAAAAGAGACATTTTTTTTTTGAATTTTTGAATTCTATTTTATTTATTTTTTTATACAGCAGTTTCTTATTAGTTATCTATTTTATACATATTAGTGTATATATGTCAATCTCAATCTCCCATTTCGTCCCACCACCACCCCCCCACTCCTGCCACTTTCCCCCCTTGGTGTCCATACATTTGTTCTCTGCATCTGTGTCTCCAATTCTGAAAGGCAACATTTTTGCAAAGACTTGAAGGAGGTGGGGGAGTGAGCCATGCAGGTATCTAAGAGAAGGAGTTCCACACAGAGGGCACAGCCAGTGCAAAGGTCCTGAGGCAGCACTGGCATGGCTGAGAAATGGCGGGGAGACCAGTGTGGCTGGAGCAGTGCGGCTGGGAGGGAGATGAGGAAGTGGGAGAGGAGGTCAGGGAGGTGAGGGGGCAAATCATTGGGGCCTGCAAGGACTTTGGCTTTTCCTCGGAGTGAAAAATGGGGAGGTTTGAACAGAGGAGGCACATGAGCTGACTTAGTTTTGAACAGGATCCCGCGGCTGCTGTGTGGAGTGCAGACAATTAGGGGCGAGGCGGGAAGCCAGGAGACAAGGAGCAGGCAGCTGCAGAAACCCAGGACCAGAGTGGGGAGAAGGGGGAGGACTCTAGATGTATTTTGAAGGTAGAACCAATGGGATTTCTTGTTGGGGTATACCTTTCCAGACTTTTTCCTATTTCTGCTATTTTTAATCTATTACCAGTAAGGAGCTTCTAGGCAGAGCAGGCTTTCAGTTTCTATCTGGGTGTCTGAGATTTCCAACCTTGCAGAGAAGTAGCCTGAGCAAGCTCAACCCATGTTTCTGTCCTCCTCTCATTACAGGGACCTGCAGGGCCCCCCCTACAGCCTAGATTCTTTTCCTGCCAAATGTGGCTACTTCCTGCGTCACAGTCCTGATGGTAATTTCATTTTTCAAGCCTGATACTTTGCCTTCTGCACGCAGAAGGAAGTGGGTTTGGGAAACATCAGGCTCAATGATGTCTCTCGAGAAGCTTGCATTCTGGGAGACACAAGGAGCTCAGCCTGAGCTCAGGTGTCCAGAAAGGGGACACTGTCACCCTTCCTCCCCATGAAGTCAGCCGAGGGAGAGGGGTGAGACCAGGCCCTGCCCTCTCGGAGTTTATGGGCACAGATCTCAGAAGACTGCTGAGGTTGTTAACCCAGCTCAGATGCTGCCTCCTCCAGGCCTGGAGACTCCTCCAGGCCTCCAGGCGGTCTTCCTAATAGCTGATCACTCCTCCTCTGTGCATTGTACCTGCTTCTACCTTGGCACCTGCCACCCTGATTAATAACAGCTGCTCACACTGCATCTCCTGCTAGATCTGCAGTGCCTTTGGGGTAAGGGAGTCCCCCCCACAGTGTTTGCCTTAGGGCCTGGCACACACTAGGTGCTCAGTGAGGTGAGTAAATGCTGATTGACCATGGAGCTGACAGAGCATAAGCCCAGGACCCCTCAGTCGCATGGCCCATTACATGCCTACAAGACCATATGACTCTGTAAAATTTGCAAAAGTAAAATATTTTCATATTCTTTTTCTTAAAGAGGTCCTTCTCCCAAATTGCATGAGCTGCAGGCCCCATACAACATGGACCCCATCCAGGGAAGCAGGTTTCAAACCTGGGGTTGGAGGGGTGGGCTCATGCCAGTCAGAGGGGGAACTGATGCTTCTTTGGGGGCCAGGAGGACAAGGAGCCACCCTGATTTAGGCAGCGGCTGATGGCCTGGGGGCTGGAGGGTTGCAGCTCCCTGGGCACACCTGTTGCTTTATTCCACCGCCTGGCCCCCAAGATGGTGTGAACTGCTCCACGGACCCTCATGTTTTCCTCTTCTCTTTTTCTCCTTACCTCCGTTTCCTCTTTCCTTCATTTCTTTGTCTTCCTCCCTCAATCCAGCCCAGAATTTCTACCGAGGGGGTTGTGGTCCATCGTGGGGGAGAAATTTCAGGAACTATCCTCTTCCTTCTCTTTCTCTTCCTTTCTGCAATCACCCTCCTCTTTGACGTCCCCCACCTCCCACCCCATCAGTACACACTCTTCTCAGGCCCCACCACAAAGCCTCGAATTGGGTTCATCCTCTGTGGCTGAATGAGGTCAGCCCCAGCATCTCCTGTGGGACCCACTGGTTTGATATCTTTGAAGCTCCATCTGGCACATGATGCAATGAGCCAGGCAGTCCCAGAGCGGCCACATGCCTTTGGCTTAGTTATTTACCTCCTCTGAGCCTCAACTGCTTCATCTGTAAAATGGGAATAAGAAAGCCTACCCTATGGGATCTTTGTGAGGATCGAGGGAGACAAGTTGTGAGCAGATGCTTGACACCTATCAAGGGATGTTCAGGCACAAGCTCCTGTTCTGTCCGGACAGGTTGGACCTTCCTGAAATCCACTGGCCCTGAGGGCTTCCCTGGTGGAGGCTGAACTGCTGGATTCCAGAAGCTGGACCCAGGTTTTGATCCCCGGCAGCCTCAGCTCACTTCCTATCCTCTTCCATGAGAACCGCCCAGCTTCCAGTGGGTTGATGTTAATCATATTTGCTGTGAATAGTCACTGACCTATAGTTGCAGCCTATTAACTGTGTTTTCCTCTTTCATTTGCACACAGGAATTTTGTCCTACTTCTAGAAAGCAAATTACAGGTTGGAAACCAGAATATTTCAAAGGGGAGGTGAAAAGGTTGGAGCAGAGTGACTGCTACATAATGAAGTGTCCAGTGATCGCATCCAGGCTGGGTCAAGAGAGTGTCCACTGCCGGCCCACATTCATTCAGGTAATGGGCTCAGAGGCCTGGGTGTGGGAGTAGGGGTTCCCAGGATGGGCTTCTCTCCAGAGGCCGTGGCTCCTGAGCTTCAAGATGTGGCCGGGCCCACAGGTGGCAGCTGGAGGTGCCGCGTGGCATGGCTCTTCTGCAGACATTCGTGGGCCCTGGCTGGATGCCCGGGTCCGCTGGGCTGTTGTCTGAGCAACCTGGGAAGAGATGGGATGGAGTGGGAGTGGGGCTATTAAAGGTTCTGAACTAATATTCTCCACTTCCCATCGTCGCTGGCACTGGGGACAGTGGGAGGACGGGATTATCACCAAAGCTGCAATATTATGTCCTTGTGTTCTTTTTCTCTCCATTGAAAAAAGTTGCCAGGTTGCATGCTCCTTCTTGACCTGGGTAGTGCCGAGGAATTATAGACTTTTAGTCATAAAAGAACCTCCGTTACAATCAGGTATAATGTCTCCATTTTAAAGATCAGGAAACAGGAAAGGAGAAATGAAAAGAGGAGTTTGGCACAAAAAGCCTGTCATTAGACAATCACCATTCACGCAACAAGCATTTATTAAGCACCTACTATATGCCAGGTGTTGTGCTGTTGCTAAGGGAACAGATTTGAATGAGACGTGGAGCCTTTGCCACAGGAAGGCTTTATAGCTGTGTTCTCATCTGGTCTGAATTTTCAAGCAGGTGTGTCTGGCAGGGAGCATCCCCGGACCACGGCTCAGAGGACCTGAGCTCCTCCAACTCTGAGCCCAGCTCACTGCCGTCTTGGGCCGATGGGCAGACCTCTCTGAGATTCCTTTGCTTCCCAGTCTTAAGGAGCGGGGGCAGAGTGGCAAGGCTTCCTCTGCCTACTTGCCTTTTTAGTGGCACAAGTGGCCACACCAAGCCTGGTGCTGGTCCTCCTAAGAATCGCAGGGTTGGACCCCAGGATCCCCAAGCATTGCCACCAGCGCGTTCCTTTGACATTCCGGCGCTGGTCACTCCTCCCTCTGCACTGGGCCTGTAATTTTGGGAGCTGCCGCCAGGCGGACGGCGTTGCCGGTGTCACGCGACATTGGGCTGAGTGACTGAGAAAAGCAGGACCTGCTCCCGGCCCAGGGGCCTGCTTTGTTTCCAACCACCTGCCTTTGAAGCCCGGATACCTGAATCCCAGCATCCCTCACCAAGCGAGGTATGGGCGTGTGCGGTGGCCCCAAGTCCCAGAGCACAGACGCAGAGAGGTGGGCAGCAAGTACTCAGCAGAAGACAGGTCTCCGCAGCCCTGGCCCCCCTCCCCGCCACCCCCTTCCTCCCCCCCCCCCCCCCACCGAGAACCTCATCGAATTGACTGATTCATTCCTGGTGACTTCTGCAGCCGCGGCTTCCGTGTCTGCACCTTGAACTTGCATTAAGTTTTAATTAAAGCCGTTTCACCGGCCTTGCCCTTGGCTAAATGCAGCTATGGGCACAGGGCACATAGATATTTAATATTCTGCCTCTCCCCGCTGAAAGCTCAGGGTGCCCAAGGGTGTACCCGAGCCGTGCCCGCTCCCAGCGATCCGCCGCACTTGCTTAAGTGTGCCCACAGGCCCTGAGCGGGAGGCCGCGCAATAACTATTCATTGCCCTGGGTTAAGTGTGCCCAGGGGCACCCGTAAACTCAATGCAGTGATTAGCGATTGCTCCCAGGGAAGGCTGCCCGAGGTCCTGCAAAATGTCCTCGGCCCTAAATACAGCCTCCGCGTGGGGCCTTTAAGGGCCGTGCGTTTTTGCCTTGCTCTTGATCTGTCTTCTCTTCCTTCTTGGAGCAGAACTGTCTCCCTCTTCAAAGTTCACCCTCCGGGGGGCTTCCTTGCCTTCCTCCAGGTTGCAGTGGAGGACAGGAGTGGAAACGATGGGACAGCTTTGGTGGTGGCAAAGGCAGATGCCGAATCCTCTCCATCCTCTCACCAAAGCTCAGGCATCTGTCCCATTCCTGCCCCCTCGCCCCGCAAGTGAAGGCAGCACCTCCAAAGATAAGGAAACAGCCAGCCTCACTCAAGGAGCTCCCCGTGGGCCATCGTGAGCCTGCTGCCAGGAGGGGCTCTCAGGGCCAAGGAGCAGCAGGGCTGGGGAGCAGAGAAGGCTGAGCTGCCTGGGGTCTCCTCCTGGTCCCTTTCGCTTCTTTCTGCTGCAGGGAGCCCCTCTCTGTCCCTCCGTATGGAGGAGTGGGAGTGGTCTTGGATGGGGGCATCATCAAGGCAGGTCAGTCCCCTCTGGCCTCATTCCTCCCCACACTGTATAGGGAAGGATGTTGGTCAGATGATCTCCGAGGGGCCCTCGGCTGGTCTGTGACTCCTTTCTTGTGCCGAGACTTCCCTGCCAAGGTCTGAAGCAAATGCAAAGCGGAGTTTGGAGAAAGCAGAAAGAACTGAGAGAAGGGCAGGGTGGAGGGTGTGGGCTGCAACAGAAGCTCCAGGAAAGGTGCCCAGCCCACACCATCACCTTCCCCTCATCTGTGCATTTCTCAGATGACCATCTGGGAGAACGGTCCCCCCGTGGCGTGGCTGCGAGGTTCACAGGCAGTACGGTGACCGACCATCCCAGTTTGCCAGGGCCTTTCCTGTTTTGGCACTAAGTCCCAGGGGGACCTGCTCAGTCCCCAGGAAACTGGGATGGGTGGTCACCCCAAGTTCAGTGCCAGTGGTGAAAGTGTCCGCCCTTGGAAGCCCTCCCTCCACCATTGCTTTTTGGATCTGAAAAGGAAAGAGAAAGGGCGAGGGAGAAATGGGTGAACTCGGGAGAAAAACAAGGTGGGAGGACTCGGAGATGACCATCCCGGCCACGCGCCTGCGCTCTTGGCCTTGCCAGCTGCTCCCGGGACCCTAGCCGCCCCCTTGGCCAGGCCCAGGGTGGCAGCTGAGGCAACGACATTTCCCTGGGTCTGTTGACACTGGAGTCTCAGAACATAAATGATTTTCTTGTCTTAATGAGCAAACAACCCAGCCGTGTGGCTCTCTCGCCGGCCTCCTGCTGGGGTAATTGCCAGCACTTCTGTGCTCAGACAGAAATGTTTACTCTCACCTCCGCTTACTGCTTTGCCAGGAGATGTTGCTTCCTTTTGGTTCTGCAGGTCTCCCTGCCCCTATCCCTGGGAAGCACCAGTGGACACGTAGGTGGGTCAGGAGCAACTTTCTGGAAGGTTCTGCCAGGCCTGGTGCTTGGGGACACCCTGAGGCAGGAGGTTTTGGTTTCTGTTCTCCTTTGGAGCGTTGGTGGACAAGGCCAGCTCTGCTGGGCTCGTGTCTCGGCAGCCGAGGCTGGAAGCGTTCCCTGGTGTCCTGCAGGCAGAGGCCATCTGAGAGGAAATCTGAGGAGGGGTCCCGGCTTTGGGTTGAAGGCCTCTGAGGTCCTCCTCGTGCTAAGATTCTCTCTGCACAGTCTCCAGTGATGGGGAGCTCATTCCTTTGCAAGACCACCTGTTCCCATATTGCACAGCCGTTTCCCCAAACTTTCCTTCTGCTGGTCCTCTGTTCTCCGCAGCCCCCCCGAAGGAGCCGGTCCCTTCTCCATTTCACAGCCCTTTGAATATTTGAAGTCAGTGAGCTTTCCCTTCCTCAAGTCTTCTCCTGAATTCCTCTTGCTAGTCCTCCTAGGATAGGGGCCGGGGGCCCCTCTCTGTCCCCCTCCCGCCCTCCAGGCACCCGCCTTTATTCAAGGCCCCGATGGCCAATGTCCCTCTGGAACATTGCAAAGGGAACCGAGGCCAGGACTCAGGCTGGGCAGAGTGTGGGTCACCCTTTGGCCTTGCTAGTGGGGGTAACGGCTCATTGGATCTTTCAGCCCCGTGGCGCACCTACCACGTGCCCAGCGCTCCTGCCAGGGGTCTGCTTCCCTGGAGCATAAGGAGTGTAAATGTCCAGGTTGCCTTCCTCCCTCGTGGTCCTGCCTATTCTCCCCTTGGCCCTGTCACCTTCCTGAGTGTGCCCTCAAGTGCGCCTTCTCCTTGACCCCCTAGCGACCCCATCTCCTTGGCCAGACTGTTTATGAGTACCTCCTGTTTGTCCAGACCCCGTGGCTGCTGTCCATTGGAGGGGAGCCGGTGGCTTCTCTGGGTGACGCCAGCCTGATGGGATCATCAACAGCACGATGATCAGCGTGGATGTCACCGCCACCACCCTCACCATCCAGAGCCCAAGGCAAGACCCTGTCCAGAGGCAGGAGGTCAGTGGTGGGCAGCAGCCCTACCAGGCGGGGAGCCTCAAGGCTTGGCACCCTCGGGGAGGCCCCGGAGAGCAGTCTGCCGGCGCTCCAGTGCCGATTCAAATGTCCACCTGGAGACCGGACAGATTTAGGCAGGCAGCTTCGAAAATTGGGCTCCATTAGCGTCAAGCGCTCCGCGTGGCAGATGAGCGGCTCCTGCAATCACGCATTCAGCTCGTTGTCCTGATCGTGGTGGCAGGAACGTAATTACCATCTCTTTAAATAGCCCAAAGTTGCCGTGGAAGAGAAGACGGCTCACATGACATTTGCTCCGAGCTCGCTTTCCTGCTAAAAATATCCCGGCTAAATAATATATCCTGGTTGCATTGGAACAACAGTCCCTGACCTGAGCTCTGGGACCCTTGGGGGTTCAGTCCACAGGCTGGTCCGAAGGTGGGAGGGGGGCCCTGTGGAGGGAGTTTGCTTCTGGAAGGAGCAGTTTCGGAGGCCACGGGGAGACAATCCTGCCTCAGCAAGCGTTGCACACCCCACAGGGCTCCTGCCGCTTATGGCTCGTATTTAGGAGCCGCTGGCCCACGGGGTGAGACCCAAGAGGGCCCCCAATGCCCATCCTTTCCGGCTACATCGCCCTCTTGTCCCTTTTGTGTTCCTCCCTCCTCTGGCACCTTATGTCCGTGGTCCCACCCCACCTCGCCTCTTCTTAGCCCCAACCTTGGCCATGCGTTCCTGAATTGCTTGGGACAGAGAGACCTTGGCTCTTTCTGGCAGGTACAAGTGTGTGTGGAGCAGGGGTGGGGTGTAGAGGGTGGATGAAAAGTGGAATCATCCACTTTTCCAAACCCGAGGTCTTTGAACTCCTGGGAAGTCCCAAGATGGCCTCCAGGGGGTCCGAGAACAAAGATGAGAGAGGGTCTGCGGTCTTCATCAGGCTCTTGAGGGCTCCATGCTCTGACAGAGGTTGGGACCCTTGATCTAGACCCTGTATGTGATAACTATTTCATTCAGCTTGGGGTGTGATACAGAGAGGCCCGGAATCTGGAAGACCACTTCCTACCTCCGGGGAATTTAAATTCTAAGGAACTCTGTATGCAAAGTTAGGTACATCAAAGACTTCATCCTGAGTGGGTAGATCTGAGATGACTAAGACTTGACATTTGTATAGAATTTTATCATGGACGAGATTTCATGATGGGACTCTGGGGAGTTTAGGGCATTGGGGACGGCCTCACCAAGCCCCCAAACATCCCTTTCCTTATTCATAATGCTTGAAATCCTTTTACTTGGAGACAGATGCTTTCATTTAGCCACTGCAGAGCTGGCTTTAAATGACCCTGTGAGAGGGCTGACAACGAAATTCTTGCTAAAGTGTAAACAACTGATACAAGCTTTATTTCTTAAGAGCAGCTTTGGTAATGGAAGGGGCACCAGGCTAGGTCACCGAGCTGAAGACAGTCTTGGCAGAGACATTCCTGCAACTTCCATGGGCAGTCCCGCTCTTAGCATCTGCTTCCTCACGGGTCTTTGCAAACGGCGGGATCCCCAGGTGTTTGGGGATGGCCTTTCCTTCTCTTCTGCATCAGTGCAGTCACGTTCCAGCCCAGGCAGTGATACCAAACACCGAGTAATCCCATGTCACCAATCCCGAAAGTGCCGGCCACGGGTGTGGCCCCTGGCTGAGGTCCTGTCACCACCCTTTCGTCCACGTGCCTGCAGAGTGTGTATTTTTCTGTGTCACGCGTCCTTCCCCATTCCAGTGTCATCCCAGCCAGAGATGGAGATCTTGTTCACATCCCAAAGCAGAGACTGGACCTGGTCAAAAGAGGTTCCTACTTGGAGGAAAGCCTGAGCCTAAAATTCCCCGGTCCTCCAGTTCCTTACCTTCACAGTGACCGAAAACAGGGACTTTGCGGCGGTCGGTGTCCTGGCGACTGGGGTGATCCAGGTCCAGGTCAGGGTCTTGGTGGTGGCATTGGCTGTCCTGCCCCTTCTGGAGACCCCTTCTCCTTGGGCCACTGATGCCATGTGGAGTCAGAGACGTGACAGCAGAGCTGTGGAGCCAGCAGAAAATGGACCTTTGCCACTTATAGCCCGGAAGCCTGGCACTCTTGCCAGGGTGGCCCCATGGGAGGGCAGCCACAGGACACAGGATGCACCCTGCCACACGCGACTAACTCCTCGTTGCCCCACAGCAATGCCAGGAGGCCCAAGGAGCTCTGGGGACGCAGGCTTTCTATAGGGTGGTCCTGAGCCTGGGATTTGCCGAGGTGGCCGCCCCCATCCTCTGGACGGCGGAGAGCTCCTTCCAGGGTGTGGGTGAGAGTCACGGTGAGGGTGTGCCTGCCGGCCCTGCCTGTGGTTCTTCCTCCCATGACAAGGCTTCCTTCTCCCCGGCCTGACAGGTCCCACACCCAACCCGGGTAAACGATGGTCTCAGGCACACTGGTTGGAACTGGCCGGGGAGCAGGAGGGCTGCGGGGAGCTAGGCAGAGTCAAAGTGCTGGGGAGGGGGTGGGGGACACATCAACTTTCTAGCTAGCTGCAGGACCTGGGCGACTCACTTCACCTTGTTGAGCCTCAGTTTCTTCCATCTGCAAAATGGAAATAGCCCGGGACTTCCCTGGTGGCGCGGTGGATAAGACTAAGAGCTCCCTATGCAGGGGGCCCGGGTTCGATCCCTGGTCAGGGAACTAGATTCCCACATGCATGCCGCAACTAAGGAGCCCGCCTGCCACAACTCAGACCCGGTGCAACCAAATAGATAAATAAATATTTTTTTAAAAGTGGGAATACCGCTACCTGTTGTGAGGACTGGAGATGATGGAGTTAGGAGCTCAGCAGAGTTCCTGGCACAAGAAGAGCCACTTCTGTTTCGATCGTCCAGCGACCTGCGTGGGCTCCAGTTCCATGGGTCACCTACTGCAGGGATCCCCAACCCCCGGGCCGCGGCCTGTTAGGAAGTAGGCCACAGAGCAGGAGGTGGGCGGCGGGCGAGCGAGCAAAGCTTCATCTGCCCTTTCCTCATAGCTTGCATTACCACCTGAACCATCCCCCCGCCTTCCATGGAAAAACTGTCTTCCGCGAAACCGGTCCCTGGTGCCTGAAAGGTCGGGGACCGCTGGCCTACGGCTCGGAGTAGGCTCCTTGGCAAGAGCACTATGCGAGGCCACTTATTTCTTTTTCTTTTTTTTTTTTTATTGGGGTATCGTTGCTTTACCACTTATTTCTTAACCAAGACAAACCCTCCTCTAAACGTGGTGTGTGTCCTCCGTGCCAGGATGCTGGGATTCAAGTCTTGAAAGGCGTTTTTGGTGAAAGCACAGCTACCAGACAACCTGGTATTCACAAAATCACTAGGAGCAGAACGCATTGAAATACAGCATAAGGAAATACACATAATTCACAAATGATGTCGATCACTTTCATCTTCGACTTCCTAACTGTCCTCAATAGAAGACAGACGCAAAGGAGATTTAACTCAGATGTTAATAGTGCAAGAATGCCCCGTTACCAGGATATGATGTTTCGGTGCTGCATAAAAATGTAATTATATTCAGAACTATATTTAAAGATTAAAAGGGCGACTGCCTACCATCCAGCCCCAAATTCAGAATTAGAAACAAAGGAAAAGGCGGGGCGGGGATGAGTTCTAACAGTCTGCTAAAAATGGAAATGTTTCCTGAAAGTTTTTACACATTTCGGCTGTTTTTATTTTAACAGTTTCCTGCAGCGATGACATTGATTTTGGAAAGGGAGGGCCAGAACTTTATCCAACAAATATTCGCTAAGCATTTGCTGTGCGTGAGGCCCCGTGGGAGGGAACAGAGGCCGCCAGATTCGGTCCTTGCTTTCAACTAGTGGCCTGCCTGGAAGGGGAGAGAAGCAATGTCCAGAGAGTTGTAACGGAGGGCAGGCGGCCTTGAGGGAGACGCCAAGGAGCAGGTGACCTTTGTCCTGGGCTTTGAGGAGAGGGTAGGTTCTTGATAGGGACATAGTACATAAAATACAAAAACAGCTGGGGCAACAGCAAATAAGAACATTTTAGAAAGGCGTTTTGGCCTCTCTGGAAAGATTTACATGGGGAAAGAATGTTCTCTTCCTCGTTTTATTAATTTCATATCAGCAGCCAGAATTAACCTCTCCCTTCCCTGGTTTCCAGCACACCTTCCCTGCACCTCCCCTGCAGCTTCTAGGTCTTTCTCTTCTTATTGTTAGTGGTACATGCTCTTGTCTCTCCCTGTGGTCTATGAGCTCCTTGCCATCAGGGGCCGTGCCCTATTCAGCATTTTACTCTTCATGGGCCTTATCATACTGCGTTGCCCTTGGTAAGCACTTAATACATGCTTCTTGGATTGAATTTTCACCAGGCATTTTTTTTTTTTTTTTAAGCCAGGCTTTGGTTTAGGTTATTTATTTATTTTTTGGCTGTGTTGGGTCTTCGTATCTATGCGAGGGCTTTCTCTAGTTGTGGCAAGCAGGGGCCATTCTTCATCGCGGTGCGCGGGCCTCTCCCTGTCGCGGCCTCTCTTGTTGCGGAGCACAGGCTCCAGACGCGCACGCTCAGTAGTTGTGGCTCACGGGCCCAGTTGCTCCGCGGCATGTGGGATCTTCCCAGACCAGGGCTCGAACCCGTGTCCCCTGCATTGGCAGGCAGACTCTCAACCACTGCGCCACCAGGGAAGCCCTCACCAGGCATTTTTTAAAAAATGTTTTAGACAAAGAACATTTCTCTGGGATAATATGTGGCGAATATGTTGGAATATTAGGGCACCAGGATTGCCTAAGCACTTGGTGGTTACAGATTTCTAAAAATCTCCTTCCTCTCCGCCAAAAAGTGATTAGAACCTGTGGGAGAAATCCTAATTATGTAAGGTTGGAGGTATCAAGAGCAGTGGAGGCAATGGAGTGCCCAGCCTGAGAAGAGAAGCCAAGAGGGTGGTTTAGCTACTGCTGTTTTACATTGTAAAGCAGGGGTTACTGGCAAAAATGCCTCTAGGGGTCAGGCAGGGAGTGTAAAGGAATGAGGGTAAGAAAACCCATGGCCCAAGGGTGGGATGACAAAGCTCAGTGTAGGAGCCAGTGGGGAGTGGTGGGGACCCCAGTGGTGAACTGGCAGCCACCAGACCCCTTCTTTATTTTTGTTTTTGGCTGCATTGTGTCTTCGTTGCTGTGCACGGCTTTCTCTAGTTGAGGCGAGCGGGCACTACTCTTCGTTGCGGTGCACGGGCTTCTCACTGCGGTGGCTTCTCTTGTTGCGGAGCACGGGCTCTAGTCACCCAGGCTTCAGTAGTTGTGGCACGCGGGCTCAGTAGTTGTGGCTTGCGGGCCCTAGAGCCCAGTCTCAGGAGTTGTGGCTCACGGGCTTAGTTGCTCCGCAGTGTGTGAGATCTTCCCAGACCAGGGCTCAAACCCGTGTCCCCTGCATTGGCAGGCAGATTCTTAACCACTGCGCCGCCACCAGGGAAGTCCCACCAGACCCTTTTCAAGAGAGTAGTCTCATTTAAGTGGAGCCGATTCCTGCCTTGTAGGGAGGCAGACCAGTGTGGCCAAATCTTCTGACTTTCCAGGAGAAGCTGGAAAATTATAAAATTTTGTCAGTTAATTTAAAAATATTTAAAACCCTCTGCAGGCCAAACCAAACATGTCTAAGGGCTATATTTGATCCGTGAGCCAGAATTTGCAACTGGGGGTGCATTTTTGCCTCCCGGAGGGACATTTAGCAATGTCTGGAGACATTTTTGATTGTCACAACTCATGGGGACGCTACTAGCATGTGGTGGGTAGAGGCCAGGGATCCTGCTAAACATCTTGCAGTGCACAGGAGCCGTCTCCCCGGCACAACAAAGAATGATCTTGCCCAGGATGTCAACGGGGTCGAGGCAGAGTCTGGGTCTGTGTGGTTCCTGGGGCTGGGCTGATGCATTTGGCCTCAAAATAGGGAATGACTCAGAGACGACACCGGCTGGTGGCATCAAGCAGAGGCAGAGAGTCAGGGACAGGTGCTCTTTAGAGAAAACCTGAAATTCTGTGATTCAATTTCAGAACTAGGGACTTCCCTGGTGGTGCAGTGGTTGGGACTCTGCGCTCCCAGTACAGGGGGCCTGGGGTCCATCCCTGGTCGGGGAACTAGATCCCACATGTATGCCGCAACTAAGAGTTCACATGCCGCAACTAAGACCCGGCGCAACAAAATAAATAAATAAAATAAAAATTAAAAAAAAAAGAGAAATAGATTTTGATGGTTGCATGATCTCAAAAAGGACTCCAGGTCAAAGGTCTGTGAAATTCAGCCAAGGAGGACAGTTCCTAATCCGGTGCTTGAACTTGACCTCTAAAGCCTCTATTTCCCCGTCTGTAAAAAGGGGACCCATGTGGCCCCTCCAGCAGGGTGTTGGGAGGATTCTGCTCCCTTAGGAGAAGGACTGACCTCTGCTTCCTTTCTGGGAGGTTTAGGACAGGAGTTGTCTGCCTCAACTGCCACACTGAGGACCACTCCCCAGCAGGAGCCCCTCCAGGAGGAATACCATCTGCTGCCTTTTCCCAGTTCCAAACTGCAGGACCAGCTGCCTTTGGAGGCCTCGGGGAAGGGTTTTCTCAGAGTTTCGCTCACTAGCCTTCCCGTGGACCGGCCAATGGAAGTCCCTCGCCCTGACTTCCACCCACGGTTTCCCTTGAAGGGCGCATCCCCACGAGGCATCAGTGGACCCAGCCAGGCACGAGGCCCCTCTCTTTCACCACCATTCTACCAAAGGGAGTCCCACTCAGACCTCCAGCCATGTCTCCTCCTCTTCAAATTCCGACCATTCCCCAGAGAAAGCGGGGCTCCCCGAGAGCTCCCACCTGAGCGCAGCCCAGCTGTCTCGCCTGGCTCACGGCCACGCAGGGTCTTGGGACCCGGCACAAGGAGGTGGAGGGGAGGGCCCGCGGCGGTGCACACAGACCAGAGGGAAACCGAGGCACGCTTCAAAGGAGCTGGAGCCCAGGAGCCAGGCTGGAGCCCAGGAGCCAGGCTTGGAGAACCAGCCTGAGGTCGCAGCTGCCACAGGCCTTTCCCCGGGCTGCCATCCTCAGGGTGGCCGAAACCACATCCTGTTATTTCTGATGCTTTTTCTCTCTCCACTGTTCTCTCGCTGAAGAAGGGGCTTGGACCTTTTCTGCGAACAGCCAAACCTGCGGAAGAAGCTGGACATCTACTGGCTTCCTTTTTCCCTTTCCCAGAGGATCAGCTCCCCCAGGGAAAGCGGGGTGACCTGGACCCCCTGCCTTCAGCTGCACTGTCCTCAGTGTCCATAATAGTTGTCCAGTCTTCCCGCCCCCTGGGCCTGGACCATGCCTTTGTCCTCAGATGTCTCGTTTCCAGCTGCCTCTCTGGGGGTCCCAATAGTCTCAGGCCATCTGTTACCCTAAGTGGCAGTCTAGGCCTGAGCAGAGCCCCGCCTAGCTACCAGGAAGTCCCCTCCTACTGGAAGGCTGTCACAGGGGGACGTGGCTGCCGACCAGCCCATGCGGGGGCCCTGGCAGGCCAGCAAGGAGGTCCAGCTGTTGACAAAGCCCTTGGTGACCAGCCTGGCTGAAGAGGTGCTGTGTTCCCGCGGCTCCCCTGGAGAGCCCCAGGAAACATCCTCCAGAGCGGAAGCTGGGGGGGGCCACCCAGGGAGGGGGCCAGAGGGCACCTGGGCCTCTCATTCCCAGAACCAAGTCAGGACCTGGAGGGGACTCACCCTCCTTCTGGGGATGGATGCCACAGCACTGCCCCAGTGGTGAATACTTCCAAGGTGTGGTGGCAGCAGCCAGGCCCCAGTGGCCGTCTGAGGGCCTCAGGACCGGAGCGCAAGGGGAGGCACAGGGAGGGCCCAGCAGCCCCCTGCCAATTCTTACTGCTGAGCAGCTGCCAGCAGAGTGCAGCTCCCGAGAGCCATCCGGCCTCCGCCTCCGAGAAGCCCACTGCCTCATCTGTGGGAAAGTCATGTAGAGCCTGAGGCCTCAAGTCAGCCTGTAGCTGGCCAGCCGAGCAGGCTGAGACGGGGGCCACACACACGTCCAGCAACCTCAGAGCCTGCGGGCTCCCACAGACGTTTCCTCACCCAGCCTGGCCGAGCCTAGAGACCCTTTCACTGCTGGCCAGGGTACCCCCCGGCAGGAGCCAGCAGAGCCCACACTGGCAACCAGCCTTGAAAGGCACAGGCCTCCTGAGCTTCAGAACATCATGCAGGGGCTTCTGAGAGACCCCCTTGCTGGGGTGTGTCCTGGGAGCACCCCAGGGGATGCCAAGTGTGAAACAGCACGGTGGGCAGCATTGGGGCATGCCTCCCACCCGCTTGGACTGCCCACGAGTGCAGGCCCCAGCGTTTTTGTTCTTGCCCTTTCGCTGTTAAATGTGTGAGGCATGGGGGAGGGGAAAGTTTGCAGGCTCTGCAGCCAGGCTGCTGTGGTTCAAGGCCCAGTCCTTTCACTCTTTAGCTGTGTGACCTTGGGCAAGGCACTAACCTCTCTGTGCCTCAGTTTCCCAATCAGTCAAATAGGGGGTGATAATAGTTCTTCCCAATGGGTCTGTTCAGGGGCAAGCAAGAAGATGGACACAGGCCTCTAGCTCAGAACCTGTGAGCCATTCTTGAGGTCATTACCGCTGCCGTCCTGGCAAATCAGAGAAGCTGAACAGCTGGGCTCCCAGACCCAGGCAGAGGGGATGTTGCTTATTCCAGGAGAGCATGGAAAGCCTTCAGCCATAGTTCAGACATCTTTCTGAGAAGGTAGGTGGTGATAAGATCCTATGATGTGAGAAGCCCTCTCCCCTGGGCCCCAGGGGGCCATGACCCCAGGTCTCTAAAGAACCCCCTGAGTGTTACTGCTTTGTTTTCATGACTCACCACTCCCTTCCTCTGGTTCCCATGGCAGCAGCTGGTACCCTGCTGGCTTGGACAGCTCCGGTGACCCCTGTTGACCCCTAGGGATGCCAGTGTTCCCAGGCTCCCTGGCCCAGAAGCCCAGCTGTGGCCTGAGCCGGAGTGGTACCCAGTGCTTCCCTGGAAGTGTAGCAACCCTACCCCCACCCCCAGGCCGGCCCATCACTAGAAGAGGGATTTGAAACGCAGCCAAGAAGAAGAGGCCTTCGGCAACGCCCGGAACGTGAAATAAATAAATAAATAAATAAATAAATAAATAAATAAATAAATAAATAAATAAATAATCAGGGTTGTCTTGGCTGATGAACGGTCTCTGCCTCGAGGATGACTTCTCCCCCTGCCCACCCTCCCTCCTTCCTCCTTCTCCGGGCAGATCCATCCCAGGCAAAAGCTTAATAGCCCCATTTAAGGCTTTTCCTTTTCACCACAGAATTGAGCTGCTCCTGCCATTACGAGGTTTTCAGCTTCTCTCTGAAATCAAATTACTGACTCCATTTAATTTTTTAAAAGCTCGGATGATTTCCTTTCTTGAATCGGAGCCGTGACTCGAAGCCCGGCCCCCTCCCCATCCCCCCGCCCCGCCAGGCGTTTCCCGGGATGGCCGCCCCCATGCCAGGGCAAGCCTGACACCTAGAGGGGAAGCCAGCAGGAGGAGGACCAAGCCTCTGACCGCTGCCCTGGACACCTGACTGGGCGGCCTGGACTGGTGAGGAAGGAAGGCCTTGACCTCCTCTAAGCCTGGATCAGCTCATAGGAGCCCGTGGCTTCGGGGCTACAAGGTCTTCAGAGGCTGGTGGGGAAGTTGTTTAGAGCCCAGCGCTGAGGTCGTGGGCTTACCGTTGGCTGGTTCCCCGGATCACTTGCCTTTCCGTAGAGCGTCTCCTGGGCCCCACGGCTCGGTTACGGAGCGTGTCCTCTGTGCAGACACCGATCCAGCTTGGAAGGGAAGGGTGAATTGGACAGAGAAAGGCCCACGTGCTCGTGTGTGAAGGGGCAGGGAGACTGACAGTAAACACACGCGTGGATGTTTTCACACCAAGTGCTCTGAAGAGTCCTAAACATGCAACGTCGGTGGGGGCAGGTTGTGGGCTGCTTTGGGTGGGATGGTGGGGACGACCCCCCCGAGGAAGTAAATCTGGAAAGGGCTGGGGCAGGGGTATCCGCGCAGAGGCACGGCAAGTGCCAGAGTCCTGGGGAGGGTTGGAGGGACTGAAAGACGCCATCCGGCAGGAGGAAGTGGAGGGGACCAGGGGCCTGCAGGGCCTGAAGGCTGAGGTAGGAGCCCAGCTTTATTCTGGCTTTAAAAGGCTGGACAACAGAGGCACAAGAACAGCAGCAGGGGGACAAGGTGGGGGGGATGAGAGAGGCCCCATGAGGAGTGACTCCAAGGGTTCCCTGTTGAGGGCTTGTGCCGCTCCTGCCCTGCACCTGGAGGACTCGATGGAGGTGGCTGCTGGTGGTGTTTGAGACGTGTCACACCTACCCCAACACCAGCCTGCGGTGTTTCAGCTAGGAGCCAGTCTCTGTCTCAAGTCTGTCTCTCCTCCGCCCCCAATCACCTCTTCCCCTCTTCGTCTTTGCAGAGACACTCAGCTTGGGGACTTCGTAGACCAGGGGCGCATACCCGCCCCAGAAAGTCCTGCCAACCAGGCTGACCCTTTACCAATCCCGCTCACGTTTAACCACCCGCGCCCTTGGAGATGAGACGCCAGGAGTGGAATTAATGAAATCGCCTGCCTTTACCTGGCATAAATGGCTCTTTACCCCCCAGGCGGGCGGCGATTTGCAAGGCTGAGAGGGTCTGGGCATTAACTGTTCTGGGCACTCTTCCCAGCTCAGCGTTCCGCGCAGCTGGAACAAACCACTTTTCTTCTCTTCCTTCCCTTTGCTCCGCTCCGCCTCGGCTCAAAACCCGGACAGTCGTGTTTAATTAGAAAGTGATCGGGGTTCTCCGGAGGTCTCCTGTTCTGCCTCAACACGGGACAACCCCAGATCTGTGACCAGGGCTCCGGGTCCGCCAGGGCCTGGGTGGCTCCTGGGTCTGACCCACAGTCATGCGTACACGTGCGCCAGTGTTTTCTCTGCCCTGGGGACCTCCGGTTTTCCTGTTGAGACCTCCCCGGTCGGTCGTGCAGTCATTTGTTTATGGCTGACAGCTGACACGTCTGTGATCAGTGAAATCCTGGCAGAGAGCAGCTCTGCCACTCCCGGTCAGTGGCCTGCCGGCTGGGATCTCAGGCAACCTGGGATTTGGGGGTAATTAGAAATCGGGGCCCCACCCCTCCCCTGCAGCTTGGATCCTCAGCAATCCCCACACGACTCTGTGTGTCGAGTCCAGGGTCTGTGATGCGTTTATTGTCCTTCTCTCCTGTTACAGGGAACAGCCACTGGTCCAGTTTCCCTTTTTGGGTTTTCCTCCTTCAGCACAAGGCCAGTTTTCACGCCCTGAAACATCCAGGCTCCTTGTTTTTCCCTCGTTGAAGGTCTCGAATTTCCAGATTTTAGATGCTTCCCACGTCAGACCTCTTCCATCACAACACGCTCTTTCAGCCTTAGCTGCAAGTCTCTGTTGGGTATTTGAATATTACTTAAACTGGAATTGGAGTCGTCAATTTAGTAATCCTCCAAATTACTGCGTAACCAGAGAGGCAGCGTGGTGGGAAGCACTTTCTTCTGGGTGTCCTGCCCAAGCTGTGTGACCTTGAGCAAATCAGTTCACTTCTCTGAGCTCCTGCTTCAGCATGGGGTTTTTGGAAACAGGAGTAGTTGGCCAGGCGACCTCCGCTCTAGGGTGACGTGGGGGTCAGCCCCTGAAGATGACAAGTCAAAAGTCTCTAACGCAGCTCTGAGAGAACCCCTCACCCCGGAGGGTCCATCCTCCCCAGCTCAGCCCACCTCCTGACACTCCTGCTGTTCGCAGGTCTGGTCTCTGGGGGTGGGGCTGCCGGAGACATCAGGCCAAGCAAGCGTGGGGGACAAGATGGGGTGATGTGGACTGATGCTCATTCCCATGGAGCTGGCTACAGCCCAGCCCCACCTGGCACCACAGGTGACCTCCCACCTGCTCCTCATTCCTCTCCTGAGGCCCAGGCTGAGCTGTGTCACATCCCGGATCTCAAAAGCCTCGGAACGGTGGTTCTCAAAGTGGGGTCCCCGGAGGAGCTGCACCAGCTTCACCCGAGAACTCGTGACACACGCAAACTCTTGGACCTACAGTTCCAGAAACTCACGGGGTGGGACCCAGCAATCTGTGTTTGAACAAGTCCTCCAGGTGATTCTGATGCACATGGCAGTTGAGGACCACTGCCTGGGAGAACCTGTGCCAGGGACGCCCCCCAGAGTCAGAGAATTCCTCTGCCTTCATGCAATAGCAATACTTGCACTTCTGCAGCGTCCAAGTACTTTCCACCTCCCTCTGTTCACGGCGTCTAGCACCATCCCTCTGGGGAAGAGAGGAATTGTTCTTCCCATTTTACAGACCAGGAAACTTGGCCTTACCCAAGGGCACACAGCTAATAGGAGACAGAACCAGGGCTCGAAGCCTGGCCTCCTCATTCCAAGGCCAGGGCTCCCTCCTGGACACCTTGGGTTTCTGCGGCTCCCTAGACCGAAGGAATAAACACATGTCCATTGGCGAGAAAGGAAATTCCTCCTTACAGCCCCCTCTCCCCAATTTCCAGCTGCAATCCCAAGAGAAAGCATCCAGGAAACATAAATTTTGCCTGACGGCTGAATAAGAGCTCTGAAAGGAGTTACACGTCAGGGAGATGGGACTTTATTTCTCAATGAAATAGCCTTTTTATGGTTGGAATAAAAGTGCCAGCAGGAGCCTAATGCCAGGAAGTAGTGAGCACATTTGATAAGCTCCTTCAGCCAGGGGTGGGGCA
Organism: Eschrichtius robustus; assembly: GCF_028021215.1. Classification (NCBI taxonomy): domain Eukaryota; kingdom Metazoa; phylum Chordata; class Mammalia; order Artiodactyla; family Eschrichtiidae; genus Eschrichtius; species Eschrichtius robustus. The sequence continues at coordinate 8,612,358 of NC_090826.1, read as the reverse complement.
GCCCAGGAGGGGGTGCCGGAGAGCGGGCCCCATGTTTCCAGATGCGTGTTTCTATTTAGGTTAGAGCCTGGAGGCTCCTGGGGTCCCTCTCGTGGACCCTGCAGCTGGAGACGGGCTGACCCTGGACCAGGCCAGCTCCTTTGCTCAGCCGCTGGGTCCTGAGCGGGGCTGCAGTATGGAGAGCAGGCAGCAGGGGGCAGCATAACCCACCGTTCCAGCAGGGAGAGTGGGCGCTGGGTGGGGGGCAATGGCAGGGGGGGGTCTCAGAGGCTTAGCCCTCAGAGGGGGTCAGCAGCAGCCCACTCCCCCTTACCCTGGTCCTCTTCCTCCTCCCTGGGCCCTTCCCATCCTCAGCCCCTTCGAAGGACAGTTTGTCACCCTTACCCTGCCTGCAGCCCCTGCCAGACCCAAATCTTAACTGGGGTGGGCGTGAGTGGGGGGTGGGAGTGTCTCCATCCCCATGCCTACCCTCCGGCCGGTTTCTAGAAACTTCTCCAAGCTTGGCTTTGGACCTGATTAACCCCTTGGCTTCCTTCCGAGGGACCTCTTGAGGGGTTCAGAGTGTCTGTGTGTGGGCGGGTGGCTTTTATGGGTGGGGGACCACAGCCTTCATGGTCCCTGGGGGCAGGAGAAAACCCTGAAGGACAAAGAGGAAGCGAGGAGACCTCCTCATTTGAGAATGTGTGTGATTGGCAGGTTTACGGCCTCGGGAAGGTGCGTGGTATTCCGCACAATCAAGTCATTTTTAAAAATAATCTCCCTGCTTAAGTCGTACACGCTGCTAATTGCATTTTAATAAGTCTCTTAAAATCTTGCCATATTTTTTAATATCCTAATATTAGGTAAGTGATTGCGGGGGACACTGGAGGGCACGGGGAGTTTATGCAAGGGAAGGAGGGCTGTATTGAAGCTGGGGGTGGCGGGGGCCAAGTGGCCTGTGATGTGTGTCTGTGTGTGTTTCGACATGTGTGATGGGGGCGGTGAGTGTGTGTCCATCTGAGAGTGGCTCTGATGTGTGCATGTGCCTGTGTGTGTGAGTGGGTGTCCATAGACCAGGCTTCCCCTCTGACCCAGTCCATCCTATTCTCTTTTTTCCGAGGATGAGGGTCCTGAGCTCAGAGAGGGAATGTGATGGGCCCAAGGCCATGTAGCGAGAGAGAGACCCATGGGGAACTCCAACCCCAGTCCTGTGAGAGCGGGGGAAGGACCACCTTTGCACCATCCCAGTCACAGAGCCTTTGCACACGGCATTCCTCACACTGCTCAGTAACACGCGGAGGGAAAAGGTGGGGAGCTTCCAGTGGTAGGTCGTGGGCATCCCACAGTGAATAAGTGCAGAGCTGGGATTTGAACTCACAGTCGGCTCATGTGCCTGGGGGAAGCTCTTAACTATGATTGGATGGGAGGCTGAGCTCAGGTACAAACACTTCCTGCATCTCCAAGGATCCAGGACCACTGAGGACCAAGTTGGGAGCAGCAGGGGCAACTGGCAGAGGCCCGGAGGGAGGTCGATGGTGGCTGGCTGTGGTCTCATTTGCTCGCCCCACCCCTCTGTTACTACAAGGGAGGGTGTCCCAAGGCCAAGGGCAACATGGCGTCTTCTCCTCAGAGCCCCCAGAGGTCAGAGGCCAGGGAAGGCCACGGCTGAGGTTGTGAGGCCTTGGACCTTAGGGAGCCTTGGACTTCTGGAGGCCCCCTGAGGCCCCCACTGGTCTGGCCTTCCTCTTCCCCCCCCTTCTCCCCCTCCCCCTCCTCCCCCTCCTCATCCCCTCCCCCTCCTCCACCTCCTCCTCCCCCTCCCCCTCCTCCCCTTCCTCCTCCTGGCTACATGCCACCGGCCGGGTGGGAGGCACATGGTGAGTGAACTTCTGAACAGGAAGTCAGGGTCCAGGTCGTCCCAAATCCCTTTTCATGTGGTTTCTTTAATCCCCCGGGCTGGGTTTCAGAAGCGTTTTACAGTTTCAGTTTTACAAAGCTACGCTCTCTTTAATGTTGGCGTTTTTGGGGGGGCGGGGAGAGCGGCTTCAGTCAAAACATGTGTGTTTTACATCAGCCAGCTGTGGACTGCATGGCCCGGGGAGGGGAGGCGGCAATGTGGCCTCCAGGCTCGGAGGCCTGGGTGGATGCAGCCGGCCAGCCGGCTGGGGTAAGCCCTGGAGCCCTGCTGGCCTCTCTCCCTCTTCCCATCTCCCTGCCTGCTTCCTTCTCTCCTGTCCAGGCCTCCATGGGCTTCGCCCCAGCCAATGGGGCCAGGGCACCCTGCTTGTAGCCCCCCTAGGCAGCTGGTATCCTCCTCTCGCTGATGTGGTCATTGTACCAGCTCCTGTTCCCCAGACATGGGCGACTGATATGCCACATCCTCCTACCACCTGTGTTTTTACGTACTTAATATCATCCCTCAAGTCAACGCACCTTTCTCACTTACGTAGACACCACCTAAGCAAAAATATCCGTGAAACTGTGGGTTGGATGTGCTAGTCACATCTCTCTGGTCTAATACACAGTAGAACAAATCTATAACAACTAAAATAGAAGGAAAAGGCTGAGTACCACCTAAAATCATTCTGCCAGCCATGCATGCTTTGGGAACTCCCTGAAAGAGAAGATGAAGGTCTTGAGGTGAGGTGACCTGCCCGGGGTCCCGGGATTGGTGGGATCTCCAGCCAGCCGGTCTGTCTCCAAGGCTGGTATACCTCCTGCTCCAGCACATCTGTCTGTAGGGCAGGCTTCTTGGCCCTGGAGTTTCAGGCTTTGGAGGAGCCACCTGGGGCTGCTCTGAGCTGAGGAGAGGGCCTGGCAGTGTGCTGGAGTGAAAAGAACACAAACTTTGGAATCAATCAGACCTGGCTCCAAATCCGGGCTGCCCTCCTTCGTAAGTGTGTGACTGTGGAAGAGCCTGGACCTCCCCATCTGTGAAATGGGGACGACCATGGGTGAGGGTCAGACGTATATCTTGGAAGGGCCTGCATCTGCACGCCCGCAAACCCAGTGGTCGCCCAGGAGCGCTCGGGACCTGGGTCTTACCCACTTTGCTCTCGTCTGCAGCCCCAGCGGCACCACGTCTCCTCCCTGACCCGTGAGAGGCAGCAAGCTGTCAAGCAGGAGAGGACCAGGAGTGAGGGGCAGGCCTGTGTGGGGCTCACAGACCCCCTCCCTCCCCCGCCGTGTACTGAGCAGCGTGAACAAGCAATGTGTATGCAAGGACGAGGTGACCAGGACGGTGCAGCCAGCGCCCTGTACCGGAGGAGGACAGAGGTGGCTCTTCCTCCAAGGTGGCGTGGCTGGGAGAATCCAGAGACGGTCTGGACAGGGATCAGGGCAGAGGACACCCAGTCCATGCTGCCCGGGCCATATGGGGTCTGGGACTGCAGAAGCCACGTGCCTGGTACAGCAGATGTCCTACCCCCTGCTGCTCTAAAGTGCTGCTGCCCCGTGGCCTCCAGTTGCACGCGGAGGGGTCGACAGGCTCCGCAGGCCTGGGTCAGGGGAGGGGCCCACTAGGATCCCCGACGTGACTTTGCATCCATTACGGCAGGAGGTCCCGGAGCATGATACCTCTGGTCTGAGCTGCCATTCTTGGTCCAGAGACATCAGTGGTCAAGGTCAGTGGTCCTGCTTCCCCCCAGGCCAGGGCCTGCCCCCAAGGGACCTAGGAGAGAGGAGGTAGGCGCTCAGGCCAAAGCATGAAGGATTAGCCCTGGGGGTGGGCACTCTTCTGGCAGCTGGTTCTCTTCCCTCAGTGCCTGGGAGTGGTTAAGAGACCCTGCGGTACTTAGCAGTAATGATGATGATGGCGATGATGATGATGCCGGTTGACGTGTACTGAGCTATTTCCACATGCCAGTCACCATGCTAAGCGCTTTACATGCACCATTTCATGCCATCTGCTCTGTGAAACATACTAGGAGGGCACCTAGAACAGCACCCGGCACACAGTAGGCCCTCAATAGATATTGGTTGAATTAAAGAGGCTTAGAGAGGTAAAGGGATCCACCCAACTCTCAACCGCCGCCGTGCTCTTGTTGCCTTTGTTCGTAAGGCCTGGCCACTGATGGTGGACACTCAGGCATTAGCAGGAGAGAGATTCGAGGCTGCAGGCTCCCCCGCATCCTACGCATCACGCCTGCTCCTTCCTCTCCAGGGAAGCTGTCACTCTCCCTTTTGGGTGGGTCTGTCTATGGGAGGGTCGATCCCCCAGAACGGAGGGTGCTTCCTCTGCTTACGTTCCAAGCCACCCAGGGGAGAAACACCCTTGGCCTGGGGCCTCTCCTGCTCCCTCTGGGGTAGCGAAGGGCTGGGCCTGGCCTGGCTGCAGCTGCGAGGGCCCAGGGAGGAGGGAATCAAAGGCAGCCGTGTGGGCCCCGCTTTCATCTCCCGGCTTCAAAGAGGTGCAAACAAACTCTGTCCCCGTGCCAGGGGGCAGCAGCAGCTCCCTCCTCGAGGCCCCAGACTGCTCTCCCCTCTCCTCCTCCTGCTCCTTCCTGGAAAGCCAGCAGCGCCTCAGTCCCAGGGGCACCCAAGAGGGGCCTTGACTCCTGGCTGTGCAGGAGGAAAGGGGAGGCTTTGCCAGGCTGAGGGCAGGAAGGCGCTGGGACCCTCGCACCTGTACGTGTTCCCACTGTGGGCCAGGCTGGGAGCTGGAGGCTTACACGCCCGTGCCCGCTGGTCTCTATTGAACCTTCCAGTCTGGGGCCGTGCTGTCCAGTACGATGGCCACACGTGGCTACTGAGCAATGGATGTGTGGCTAGTCCAAAGGAAGATGTGCCGGAAGGGGGATGTGCACAGGATTTCTCGGGGCCAATACAAACAAAAGCATGTCGAATATCTCATTCATTATTTTTACATCGATTGCATGCTGAAATGATAGTATTTTGGAGATATTGGGTTCAAAAAGTATGTTATTAAAATTAATTTCACCTGTTACCTTTTACTCCTTTAAACGTGGCTACTAGGAGATTTAAAATTACACACATGGGCTGCTGTATTATATTTGGACCCCTCTATTCAGACAACATTCGCATTTTGCAGATGAGGGGCCGGAGGCTCAGGGGGGTTTTGGCACATGACTGCCTGGAGGTACTCAGTGAAAATTCTATGGAATGAATGAGTGAATGAGTGAATGTCTAGTGCTGGCTTCGGGGGAGGCAGAGAGGAACCCTGTCCCCTGTTCCTGCCCTCAAGGAGCTCCCAGTCCAGAGTCTGGTCCAGTCGGGAGGAGGGGCAGTGGTGAGATCAGAGACCCCAGCTCACTGGGCACTCCTGGCCTCTGAGATTAAGAGGCTCCTGGGCCCAGATCCTGGCTTCATTACTTACCAGTTGTGCGACCTTGGGCCAGCTACTTAACCTCTTCCCGCCTCAGCTTTCTCATCTGTAAAATGGGGATGATGACGATGATGGTGATGACGATGATGGTGGTGATGATGATGATGATAGCTCCTTCATGGGGTTGCTGAGAGGATAAAAGGAGTTAACACACTTTAAAGGCTTGGCTTATGGTACGTGCAGCGTGTCACTGATTAGTGATAATTTGGTACAAATGCTACAGAGCACGTATCACCCGGGTACCATCCTGCACTGGAGAGAGAGCCACACTCCCAGCTGATCCCAGAGGTGGGAGTAGAGGGAACTCTCTGACTTTCCCTCCACATCACTCCTCTGGCTCCACGTGGGTGGGTGCCTGGAGTGCCTGCTCTCTGGGGTCAGTCATCCCCCATCTCCTCTTGTCCCATCAGCTCTTTGCGCCCTGACCCCCCCATCCCCACCCTGTACAGCTCTGTCCCTGAGGTCCGGCAACCCCTGGAAGTGGCTCTAGGACCATGTCCTTTGGAGAGAAACGCCCTCCAGGGAAACATGCCTTCTCTGGCTCACTCTCACCAAGGACCTCCCAGGGAGGGCTGGGTGTAGGGATGGAGGAGTCCGGCACAGTGCCTGACACAGGAGGCCCCTCCCCAGGAGGTGAAGGGGGCAAGGCACGGGGATAGCGGGGTTCCTAGTAGATGTCTGGGTCAGACCCGGTAGGATGCAGGTGGGCATCACCAGAGCCAGGGCACCCCAGAATAATGGCCAGGAGGCACATCTGGGGGGCAGTGAAATAACCCATCACGTTCATGAGAGCGGTCAACGGGGGATCCACAAGGCTGCTGGGGGACTCCTCTGCGCGGGGCTTGCTGCAGGCTGAGGGGAGGGCAGGGGGAGGGGTCTGTTCCCACAGATGGGGGGGCGGGGTGCCCAGAGACGGTAGCAGGAAGTGAGACAATTGGAACCAAACAGGACCAATGTGAACCAGATGTGATTAGGGTTGGGGGCTCTCGCAGGAGGGCTGGGGGAAGAGCAGGGAGCAAAGCATCTGTTCCCGCCTCCTCCAGGCCAGAGTGGCTCTGCAGCGCCAGTCACTGAGAAGTAATGAGAGCTACACCCGGGAGGTGATTTGCGTTACTGCCCCCATACTGCCCCACAGCCATTCTCTGGGGGGGCGGGGGGCTGGGCAGGAACCGTGGGGGGGGTGTGGGTGGGACCAACAGCCTCCAGCCCAGGGGATGCTTGGGGGTCCCGGCTCTGGACTGCAGAAGGTGTTGCTTCCGAGTCTCCTGCTGCTACTGTTCAGCCTTCTCATAGCCCACGCTCCTGCTCCGGCCACTTCTTGCAGGAAGCCCTCCCTGATTCTCTGGTTGGGTTAAGCACCTCCTTTGGGGTCCCAGAGCTCCTAATGTTTACTGCAGTGGATTATCACCACCTCTTCCAGTGAGCTACTTAGACATCCCCCCCCCCCCCGCCACCGTGCTCAGCATTGGTCTTAATGAGGTAACCCTTTATTGGCCATACCCTCCAGCACCTCCAGGCCTCTCTGGACCCTAACCCCTCCCTCATGTCCACCCTTTGACCCTCCTAAGGTCACCTGAACTTTATATATGTATATATTTTTAAAAGCTGGTTTTTAAAAAATCATGTGAGTTATCCAAGAACAAGCGCTCATTGCAAAGATTACAAACCAGACAGAAGCATAGAGAGTTAAATGTGAAAGACCCTCTTTACCTGCACTAACCCCAGTTCACTCCCCTTCCCATGGCAACCACTGTTAGGTCTGGTGTAGGGCCTTCTAAATCTTTTTTTGTGTGTGTGGTAAAATATACATAACATAAAATTCACCATTTTAGCCATTTTTAAGAGTGCAGTTCAGTGGCATTAAGTACAGTCACAGTGTGGTGCAACCATCACCACCATCCATTTCCAGAACTGCTTCATCTTCCCAAACTGAAACTCTGTCCCCATAAAACACTGACTCCCATCCTCCCTCCAGCCAGCCACTGACAACCACCATTCTACTTTCTGTCTCTATGAATCTGACTACTCTTGGTCCCTCATAAAAGTAGAATCACACAGTATTTGTCCTTTTGTGACTGGCTTATGTCACTAGCATAACGTCCTCAGGCTTCACCCGTGTTGTAGCATGTGTCCGAATTTCCTTCTAGATCTTTTAAAAAGTCATCCACACGTGTAAATGTGCATACACACGTACAAGTGTGTTTCATCCAAAACTGAAAGCAAACAACACATCTGGCTCTGTGACTTGATCTGGTTTCTCCCCCCAACCCCCAAAATGTCCTGGAGATCTCTTCACAATAAAGACTGACCTCATTCTTTTGAAGGGCTGCACAGTATTCCACATTTAGTTGCTTCCAATTTTTCCAGTGAGAAGCAGTGTGGCAGCAAACATCCTCTTTTGAGCTCCTTGATGGGTGTTTTTGCAGGCTGCATTCTTAGAAGTGGAATTGCTGGGTCAAATATTATGTGCATTTTAAAGATTGATAGATGGTGTATATTAATCATTTCAAATCACAACTCCACAACTGACCTCTGGGATCAAGAATATAGGGCGGAGTCCAAATGCAGTGAATTTGGGAATTCCCTGGCTGTCCAGTGGTTAGGACTCGGCATTTTCTGGCCTGGGTTCAATCCCTGGTCAGGGAACTAAGATCCCACAAGCTGCACGGTGTGACCAAAACAAAACAAAAACAAAAAACAGACAAACAAAAATCCTGTGGTTTGGTGTTCAAGGCCCTTTATAGCCCCACGCTTGCTTCTTCCCCTAGATCTATGGCCCCTGCATGCATCTGTGATTTTCAAACTACAGGTCGTGACCCACTGATGGGTCATGACGTCAATTTAATGAGTGATGACTAGCACTTGAAAAAAATAGTAAAACAGGATCAACTAGAATAGAAAACATCAAAGTGCACAGCATGTAGTGGGATAGGTACTGCTGTGTGAAATTTTTATTCATTTAGGTATACGTGTGTGTTACAGGTAAAATGTGTTTCTCACTCTGAAGCTGTGGTCAAGAATTTTGAGAAGCACTGCCTACATTTCTGCACCAGCCAGACACCTTAGCATGCCTTTGCCCACGTGGGTCCTCCTATGAGGTGCCCTCCTCCTCGACTCCCCTTGTCTAAGTCTTTCCCACCCTTCAAAGCTCAGCTCAAATGCCCCCTTCTCCAGGAAGCCTTCCCTTTCCTCCCCATTTCCAGGGGACCTCTCCCTCTGGCTCCTGTAGCTCTCTGTCTCAAGTCCTCCTGTGGCAGCTGAGCACACACTGCCCCGTAGGATGGGTGACCAGGCCTTCCGACCAGATGGTAAGCTTCTCTACGAAGGGGCCTGGCTGAACATGTGTTCTAACAGTCTGTGTGGCCTTCACACGGAAGGACTGGAACCAGACTTATAACAATAACTAGGATGACACTGTTGCTGGTATCCGTGGTCATGTGCTGGTGACAGTAACTGGTGGTCATTGTAGAGGACCGTTTTCATGCTCATGTGGCCACTTTGCATCCTGCAAACTCTCTTCCTAGATTCGAGGTGTCTCCCACTCTACGAGTCCTGCTCCACCAAGGTAGAAATCAGAAATTCACTTTCCAGGGGCTTCCCTGGCGGTCCAGTGGTTAAGATTCTGCACTTCCACTGCAAGGAGCACAGGTTCGATTCCTGGTCGGGGAACTAAGATCCCACGTGCCACATGGCGTGGCAAAAAAAAAAAGAAAGAAAGAAATTCACTTTCCAGTCTCCCTTGCAGCTAGTGTAGCTGTGTGATCTCCCGTCCATCGATCAGATGCAGACACAGGGTTCTGACAGGGAAGAGGCACTGGCAGACTCGGTGCAGATGTAGAGTAGGATGGAGAGACAGCCAGAGTCCAGTGGCAGCAGGGGTGGGGTCCCGGCAGGGGCTTCCCTGCCCACCTTGGTGGTGGGAGCCGCCATACCTGTGTTCAGTGACAGTAGCGGAAGCCTCGCCACTAGCCCTGGGTGCTATTCTAGCCTCCAAGTCTGATTCTATGGTGCCTCTGGGAAGTTTGTGAGTTACCATATGCCCCTTATTTCAGGTTTATTGAAGTATAACTGACATCCGGTAAAATTACCCTGTTTATATGCACAGTTCTACATATCTTGACAAACTTATACAGTCTTATAGCTGCTGCCACAGTCAAGATGTAGAACATTTTTGTCACCCTCAAAAGTTCCCAAGTGCCACTTGGTAGTCGATCCTGGTGGCGTGCTAGAGCTGGCTAGCGCTACCTTGTGAGAGTCAATTGTTGAATTTTCAGAAACTTCACAAGCTGATTGTTAAACACAGCCCTCATTAAATGTTAAATTATATAAACCTACAAACAACTTATATTAAAAACAGCCGTAATAAACTCATTACTTCCTAAACACTTCGCTACATTTTACTATTTACGCTTGCGAGATTATGTTTATTGCCATCAGTTTGGTAGAAATACTATGTAATGATAGCTCTTCTCAACTCTGAATTCAGTGACCTCATGTTGGTGGGGGTATTTGCACCAGAGAAATTGTACTCCTTATACAAAAATTAACTAAAAATGGATCAGTGACCTAAACATAAGAGCCAAAACTATAAAACTATTATAAGAAACATGAGAGTACATCTTCATGATTTCAGATTTGGCAATGGAATTCTTAGATTTGACACCAAAAGTGCAAGCATAAATGAAAAAAATAGATAAATTGGACTTCACCAAATTAAAAACTTTTGTGCATTAAAGGACATTATCAAGAATGTGAAAAGACAACCTGTGGAACGGGAGAAAATATTTGCAAAGCATGTATCTGATAAGGGTGTAATATCCAGAATATCTAAGGAACTCTTACAACTCAACAACAGAAAGACACAAAATCCAATTTTAAGTGGGCAAAAGAATTGAGTAGACATTTCCCCAAAGAAGATATACAAATGGCCAACAAACATATGAAAAGATATTCAATACTATTCATTATTAAGAAAATGCAAATTAAAACCCAGTGAGATGGGTTTCCCTGGTGGCACAGTGGTTAAGAATCTGCCTGCCAATGCAGGGGACACAGGTTCAAGCCCTGGTCCGGGAAGATCCCACATGTCGCAGAGCAACTAAGCCTGTGCGCCACAACTACTGAAGCCCACGTGCCTAGAGCCCATGCTCTGCAACAAGAGAAGCCACCACAATGAGAAGCCCACTCACCGCAACGAAGTGTAGCCCCCGCTCACCTCAACTAGAGAAGGCCTGCGCGTAGCAATAAAGACCCAATGCAGCCAAAAAAAAAAAAAAAAAAATTAAAATCTTTAAAAAACCCCCAAAAAACCCAGTGAGATACCAGCTCATACTCACTAAAATGGCTGTAGTTAAAAAAAGGGAAAATAACACATGTTGACGAGGATATGGAGAAACAGGAATCCTTGTACATTACTGGAGGGAATATAAAATGGTGCAACCACTGTGGAAAACAGTTTGGTGGCCCCTCAAAAAGTTAGACATAGAATTACCGTATGACCCAGCAATTCCTTACCTAGATATACATCCAAGAAAAATGAAAATATACATCTACATAGAAACTTGTACGTACATGATTATAGCAACATTATTCATATAGTCAAAGGGTGGAAGCCACCCAAATATCTATCAATGGATAAACTGATAAACAAATTACTGGGGATCTGTACAATGGAATATTATTCAGCAATGAAAAGGAATGAAGTACTGATACATGCTACAACTTGGGTGAACATTGAAAACGTTATGCTAAATATAAGAAACCAGACACAAAAGGTCACCTATTGTATGGTTCCATTTATGTGTAATATCCAGAATAGGCAAATCCATAGAGACAGAAGGCAAAGCAGTGGTTGCCAGGGGATGGTGGGGGGAGGATGGGGAGAATTTGATGAGTATGGGGTTTTTTTCAGGGACGATGAAAATGTTGTGAAACTAGAGAGAGGTGGTGGTGGCACAACACTGTGAATGCACCAAACACCATTGAATTGTACACTTTAAAATGGTACAATTGTATGTTATGTGAATTTTACTCAAATAAAAAAATACATGTGCTACACATCTTTTATATCAGTAAGATTTATAATAAGCATATACATGGGTATACACATGTATACCTATATACACATACCTACATTTACATACATATATATATATAGAAAATCTCTCACTTGTCCTGAGCTGGTTGTTAAACATTAACAGAACATCACTGAAGCTGTTGAATCCCCTCCTCTATCCCCAGCGTCCTACAACCACTCATCTGATTTCTTTTGCTATAGATTTGTCTTTTCTGGAATGTCATATAAATTGAATTATACAGTACGTAGCCTTTTGAGTCTGGCTTCCTTAACTTAGCATAATCCTTTTGAGAGTCATCCATGTCATTGCATATACCAGTAATTTGTTCCTTTTTATTGTTGAATAGTATTCCATTGAATGGATATACCATAATCTGTTTATCCATACACCTGCTGATGGACATTTAGGTTGTTTCCAATTTTTGGTAATGAATAAAGCTTCTATAAACCTTCACATATAGTTTGTTTTGTTTTTTGTTTTTTTTTTTGGCAAGGACATATATCTCAATTTCTCTTTGGTAAATACCTAGGAGTGGGATTGGTGGGTCATGTGTTAAGTATATGTTTAACCTTACAAGAAACTGCCTAACAAGTTTTCAAAGTGGATGCATCATTTTGCATTCCCACCAGCAACGTATGAGAGTTCCAGCTACTCTGCATCCTTGCGAGCATTTTGTATTGTCAGTTTTTTAAAATTTGAACCATTCAAATAGGTGTGTAGTGGTATCACATTATGGTTTAAATTTTCATTTTCCTAGTGACTACTGATGTTGAGCATGTTTTCAAGTGCTTATTTTCCACCCATACACCTTCTTTGGGAAAGTGTCTATGCAAATCTTTAGCCCGTATTTTTATTGGATTGTCTCTTTTCTTAATTTTGAGTTTTGAGAGTTCTTTGTATATGTGGTTACCAGTCTTTCATGAGTTGTGCATTTTGCAAATATTTTCTCCCAGTCTGTGGCTTCTTTTTTCATCTTCATAACAATGTCTTCAAAAGCAAACATTTTAAATTCTGATGGAGTTAAATTCATCAATTTTTATCTTTTATGATCTGTGCCTTTGTCTTAAGAAATCTTTGCCTAATCCAAGGTCTTAAAGAATTTCTCTTATGTTTTTTTTTTTCTTGGAGTTTTCTAAGTCTAGGTTTTACATTTAGATGTTTGCCTAATACCTTTTTATAATACCTTTCCACTTAAATCAGAGTGGGTTCTGTTGTCTTCAACTGAGAACACAGGCTGGTATGGAAACGACGGTGTTGGTGGTTATGGTGATGGCATTTGTGTTGATGGTCTGGCTGGTGGGGACAGCGGTACTGGCAGTCATGATTTGGCGATAGTGTTGGTGCTGCTGTTTAGGATGGAAATAAGTGAGGTGTTGTTGATCGGTTTCTAAGTGAAATCCTACTGTGGTGCAAAATCCATGGCAGCCCTGTCCACTCTAGATAGAGTTACTGTTTGTCACCAACTTGTCCCTTCTCATTGAAGATCCATGCAAATTGCAAACTCCAGTTTGTCGATCTCTTGTAAAATGAGAGAGATGGTAATTTGGGTGAACCTTAATGTTATTCCCAGGAATGTACTAGAGACATGCTTGTAGAAGTATTCAGAGGTGGCCATATAATGGTGTCTGTTGCATCATTGTCTATTGTAGGGAAAAAAAAAAAAAAAAGAAAACAGCTTAAATGTCCACCAGTAGAAGAATAGTTAAATAAAAAATGGTATATCAATATTGTGGAATATTATGCAGACCTCAAATAGAATGAGATAGATCCTATGGAATTCCATGGAAAGGTACCCATGATATATTGCTAAGTGCAAAAAACAAATCGTAACAACATATACCATCTCATTTTTTAAAAAGTGTATACAGATGTTGTGTGTTTGTACCTGCAAAGAAAATGTCTGGAAACACACAAGAAACTGTTAACAGTGGTTCCTCCAAAAGAGACTCCTCACCTCACATGCTTCTGATCTGTTTGAATTCATTGCCTTGAGCAATTCCTACTTTAATCTAAAAAGAAAACACACACAATCACACATACACGGTGGGGTGGGGAGAGATTATTCTTTTTATTTGAGAAATGTGGGAATAGAGGCATGGGGTGGGGATGTTGTTCTGACTTGCCCAGGTGGGTGGTACAGGGAGCCGGTGCGGGGGGGTGGGGGTGGGGGGGGGGAGGAACTGGCTAGACAGGAGTCCTCCTGTCTGGTTTTCCAGTCTCTGCCCGACCCCTGCCTTCCTCAGAAGCCAGCAGTCCTGAAACCTTGCCTGTCCCAGGGCGGAGCTGACCTCTGAGCGCTGGTCAACCACAGAGGTGGGACAGAAGGTTACAGCCAGGGCCAGCCACTCTTCAGCTTCGCCTCCGGTCTCCCTCTGTGGCCTTTCTCATCTCCCCAGGTGGAGGTTCCCGGAGCCCTGAGGAATGTGGTCTCACAAGCCCAGTGAATACTTCTTGCTGGCTGAGGCGGAACCCTGTGTAGACGGGTTAGCTGAGCAGCGCTGAGGATGAGGAAGACGGAGGAGCGTTTCTTGACACGTGGCCTGGGGTCCACCTGCATCAGGAGCCCCTGGGAAGTGTGTTAAGAATGCTGACTCCTGGGTTCCACCCCAGACCCGATGAATGTGAAGCCCCAAAGGAGGAAATAAAATCTTGGGTTTGATGGGATCTGGCGACAGCAAACACTATGTGCGACGCAGCTCAAAGCTTTAGTTCTCAAGCCTGGCTGTTGGTCAGAATCACCTGAGTGCTTTAAAAAATGCAGGTGCCCAGGTGCCGCCCCAGAGACTCTGATTTAATTGGCTGGGGATGTGGCCTGGGCTTTGGTAGTTTTTCAAAGTGCCCCTGGCCCCAAAACTGCCAGTCTTCCTTTCCAGTGACACCAGGATCTCTGGGCTGGGACCCAGGCATCCAGATTTTTTCAAACTCCACAGATGATTTGGATGTGCAGACACGCTCGAGAGCCGTTGGTGTGGAGCCTCAGTACTCAAAGCGTGGTCCTTGTAGGAGCAGCCTCAGAATCACCTGGGGACTTGTTAGAAATGCAGAATCCCAGGCTCCAACCCAGAGAGGTCCCCTGCATCAGAGCCTGCATTTCATCAGGATCCCCGGGTGATCCGTGTGCACATTACAGCTGCACAGAATTATAGAGAAGCTTAAGAGGATTTAGCTGAAGCAGGACAAAGGCAGGGGTTCCCAACATTAGGACCACTTGGGAGTTTTAAAAAAAATCCTGTTGCCCACGCAGGACTCAGGCCACTTCAAACCTGGGCATCAGCGGTTTTAAGGTCCCCAGATGATTCCAATGTGCAGGGCTGAGGACCACTTTGCAGAAGGTGTAGCTGCGGCAGGGGTGCAGGATAAGGGCAGTGTATGAGGAGGTGGTCCCTTCCCAGTTAAGGGCTCCCGTGGGGTCAGCCTGGATTTCATTCCACGTCCCACATCCTGTAACCTGGGGCAAGTTAACTCCTCAGAGCCACAGCCTTCTCATCTGTAAGATGGGGGTACCGACAGTGCCTGCCTCCAAGGGTGGTTAGGATGAAGTGGGGGTAAACCAGGACGTCTGACTCTCAGTAAAGTTCTTCATGTCAGCCACGGCTTTTGTTATTATTTGGCAGAATTTCCGGTATGTTCAGTGGAGCACAGAGGGTTAAGAGCAGAGAGTGGGAAGGCAAACCCACCACGCCAAAGTGTGACGTGCGGGCCCATCACTTAACCTCTCTGAGCCTTGCTTTCACATCAGCACAGGGAACTCTACTCAATACTCTGTAATGACCTATATGGGAAAAGAATCTAAAAAAGAGTGGGTATATGTATATGTATAACTGATTCACTTTGCTGTACACGTGAAACTAACACAACATTGTAAATCAACTATACTCCAATACATTTTTTTAGAAAACCTTAATAACAATAATAGTACCCACCTCTGGATATGGTCACCTCTCACAGGTGTCCGCTTACATCCTTGCCCACCTGGAGGCTATACATCCCAAACAGAAACAACTCCCTTTCATGTACCAAGGACAGAATATTTTATTAAAGATTTCTTAGGGAGTCAAGGAAGAAGGTCTTGTCATGCCCCCAGTGGCAGAAATTTTTCCGAGCTGTCCACTGGAAATCTCTGTTTTGTTGCTCCAGGTTCCTGTGCCCTGCTGGCCGCCGCTTCTCTCCTGGTCCTCATACAGCCTCTGGAAACCCTTCTGAAGAGCTATTCTACAAAGCCACACCTCACCCATCTTTCTTAGCAAAACAAGCATTACCTGCCAGGCACTGTTCAGAGCGCTTTACGCTGAGAATCTCATCCAGAATTCACAGTCATCCTAGGAGGTAGATCTATTACTATGCCCATTTTGCAGATGAGGAAACTGAGGCAGAGTTTTGGAAACTGTCTCAAGGTCACAGCGCTTGTAAGTGTAGAATCACCATCCTAATCCAAGCTTGGCGCCTGTCCCCTTGGTCCCTCGAATGTCTCCTGTGCTGGGGTCCCTTTCGGTCCACACAGGGTTAGAGTGAGGAATAATTTGAGCTTGTTTCATACAGTATATTCGGGTAACAAATATTTATTGAGCACCGACTATGTGCCAGGTCCAGGGACACAGAGCTGAGCAAACAAGATGTGGTCCCTGTCCTCATAGAAACAGTCCGTTAAACTGTTTGAAAAGAAAAGAAAAAGCCCCACCTAGATCAGGAGGGGGACAGGCATTGTTTGCGGACCCTCTAAGCCTTGCGGGGCTGCTTGGCTAGTAGCCAAACCTCGCCCCCTCCCCACAGTTCACCCACAGAGTCAAGGGGAGACAAGCCCCTTCCTCCCACCGACGCTGGATGGTGGGATTGGTCTCTGGTGAGAGAAGAGCAGAGTGAGGTCACCTGACAGCAGGATCTTTGTCCTCAGGTGAGCTGCAGCCCCAGCCCAAACCTCGGCAACTCTCCGCCGGGATCTGGGTGCTCCCCTTCGACTTCCTCCCTGCCTCCCCCTCCCCAGATGCTGGTAATTGGTAGACAAAGGAGTTTCAGACAGTTGGGGACCTGCGTCCTTTGAGCCCCTGAAAACATGCTATCATTAATTAAAGACTTTGGCTTCTGCGGGGCCCGGGCCTGCCTGTTTCTGGCTGGGCCTCAGACTCATGTCTCTCCAGTACTCTCTTCTTGCTAAATTTTTCAGTGTTTTTAACATCAGACTGATGTTACGTATAATTACCGACTTTGCACCCAAATTATATTTGACATGGCTTGTGTGGGAAATTAGACCATTTCAGCGCCTACAAATTCACCTGGGGAAGCCAAGGCAGGCATGAGGGCGTGCTGAGGGGAAGTCATTTAAATATTACATGCACCCTTGTGAAAATGCCAAAACTCTTGAAACTGCCAGGAAGAATTTTATGTCCCCCTCCCTTCCCCACCGACCCACCCAACCCTGACTTACTGAGTATGCGGAGGGTCCGGAAGCAGGGCCCTGGGGGTAAGGGGCTGCAGGGGGAGGGGACTTTCCACTGAGGGGACTCATAATGATGACCTGGTTTGTCGGGGGAGGGGCCTCCAGGGATGCCTATGGCGGCCCTGGTGTCACCTCCGTGGGGAGGGCCCATTGCGGTGCTGTCTGTCTGACTGTCTGCCTTTCCCCTCTCTCCCTCCTGCCTCTGATCCATCTGTCCCTGTACCAAGGGGGCCAAAGCTCCTCCCCCTTACCCCTGCCCTGGACGTGGAGGAGGGTAGGGGTGGGGAGATGGTGGGGTGTGGGAACTCATGGGGCATGCCCAGAGCCCAGGCCCTCCCAGGATGCTAAGGCGGGGGCCCCATGGGCCAGTCTAAACAGTAGCCCATCTCTAAAGTCCCCTTTGGGTTTTTTTTGTGTGTTTTGTTTTGTCTTGGCCATGCTGCGTGGCATGCGGGATCTTAGTTCCCTGACCAGGGATGGAACCTGGGCCCCCTGCAGTGGAAGTGCAGAGTCTTAGCCACTGGACCGCCAGGGAAGTTCCTGAAGTCCCCTTTGGACCAGATGGGCCCTCAGGAGTTTTGCTTTGTCATTTCAATTCAATAGATCCTAAATACCTACTATGTGTTGGGCATTAGGGATCTAGAGAAGAATGAAATTCATTAATTCAACAAATGATTATTGGGTACCTACTGGGTATGTATGTGCCAAGCACAGTGCTATGCACTGGGAATATAGACATTGAAAAGATTCATTCATTCGTGTGTCCATTTAGCGTATGCTAACTAAGAACCTACGATGTGCCAGGTGCTGCGCCGGGTCACAGAGATGAAGCAGGCTCTGCCAACCCTTAACTGCTTGCAGTGAACTTGGGAAGACAGACTTCCAGGCAGGTAAACCCAGACTCACTGTGTTTATCGGCCTGGAAGGCCAGACCCCGCCCCAGCTCTTTCCTTGCTGATGGAGGCTGCCCGGTGGAGGGAGGGAGACCCTGCCGGCTGCTGGCACTGCCACCTGGACCTGTGAGTCTGACGACAAGGCAGGGGCTCTGCAGCTGACAGGCCACCCCGGTCCCGGCCCATGAGGGTGGGGAGATGTAGGGCCCAGCCCGGCAGGCAGCGCCTGGGAGGGAAGCCTCCTTTTTTCCCCCTCCCTGCACATCGATCGCTGTCTTAGGCTGCAAGAGGACAGCTGGCCCTTTTGTGAGCTTTACCACCTGCTGGGAGACATCCTGGGCTCCTTCAGAGGCAGGGGTGTGAGAGCAAGGATGGGGGAGAAGCAGGCTTGCTGCTGTTCCCTTTCACCAGTGCCTAGGCAGGTCTGGCCCCTGAGAGAAGGCAGCCAGAGGCAGGGACCCTCAGCCCGGAATAAAGGGGCTCCATGGGGATACACCCCCTGTGCCTCAGAGACTTCCAAAGTTACGGAGGGGCCCTGGAACCCCAGCCTTGGGTGGGTGCAAGGAGGGCTGGGTCTGGGCGCCATCCTTGGTGGACCATCCAGGAAGTCCTAATCCAGGGTATCAGCTTCTGCCCCTGCCTGGCGACTGGACCCCCAAGGTTTTCTGTCTTCTCTTCTCTCTATTCCCTGCTATCCTTTTCTTCCCTCCTGCACCAGGGGAAGTCAGCCCCATTAGCCCAGTGTTCAAGATGTGCGTGATCTCTGTAGCCAACTGTGTTTCCCAAATACGCTGCCACAATGTCTCTCATCCCACAAGTTCTTACAGTGTGATACTGACAGTCCTCCCAGTGGCGGGGTCTGTGTCCCTCCCCTTGAATCTGCGCAGACCTTTGTGATTGCCTCGACCAATGGAGCCTGATGGCAGTGACAGTGTGTGACTTCTGAGGCTAGATCATTAAAATTCCATGCACTTCTGACTTGTTCTCTTGGGACACTAGCCTTTGGAACCTAGCCCCACGATGCTGTGAGGAAGCCCAAGCTAACCCACGTGGAGAGACCACATAGAGAGGTCACGTGTGGGGTTCCGGCCAAGAGCCCAGTGGAGGTCCCAGCTTTAGTGGTCAGTTTTCCCCACCACACCACAAGCTCCTGGTGTGCAGGCTGCAGGTCCTGTTCTTCCCGGGTACCCTTGGCTCCTGCCCAGACCATCACCAGCTGTGTCTGGCACAGAGGAAGTGCCCAGGAAAAGCTTGTTTGACTGATTGGAAGGCACAGAGAATGGGTGCTGTTCCCAGGAGCCTGGGGAGCCCTCCCTCAAGTTTGGGTTCCGCCCCCCGCCTGCATCCTCTGAGCTCTCATTGTACAGATCACTGTTGGACAAGCGGGCCTGATTTGGATGCTGAGTGACCTGGGGTTGGGCTTTTCCCTCTCCGGGTCCCAGTTTCCCAACCTGTGAAATGAGAACGTTGGAACTGGAGGGTCCTCCAGCTCATTTGCTCTGGGATCCTTTGAGAGGGGTGAGGCAGCTTCTCCACCACTGACCTAATAACAGGGAAGGAGGGGTGATGGGGGGGGAGAAATGGGGTGTAACGAGGAAGTTCTGCCTGGCCATCTTGGTTCCTTTTCACAGCCTTTGTTTGAAGCCTGGTGACCCTCAGCAAAATCCAGCCCTGGAGTGCTGAACTGGGGCATGATGGAGGGTCTCTTGGGATCAGGAGCCCTCCAAGGGCAGGGCCAGGACTGCAGCAGGGCAAGAATGCGGGTTTGGAGTCTGCCTGCATGCATGCAACTCCTGCTTCTCCCCCTCACTCGTTGTATGACTCAGGCAAATCACTCCACTTCGGCAAGCCTCAGTTTCCTCATCTGAAGAATGGGGGTAGCAATAAAGCAGCCACCGTGGAGAACTCCTGGGAGGATTTGAAGACTGAGATGGGACAGCAAAGGGCTCTGCACGGTGTCCACATGCTCCATGGCCAGTAACATAATGGAAGCCCCATTAATGAGAACCTGCCAAGTGCCATGGGCCAAGCGTCACACATTCCCATGATGTCAGCTCCCACCAGAAATCCTGCTGTTTTATAGGGGAGGGAATAAGTCGCAGAGAGGTGGCATGACTTGTCCAAGGCCACACAGCCATGAAGAAGTGGGGCTGGAAATTAGAACCCAGTTCTGTCTGACCCCAGAGATCCTATGGCCTCCTGTCCTTGGGTACCTCCATGCAGGGCAGGGCCAAGAACTGCAACAGCTGACACCGCTGCACGAAGAGCCAACCTCAGCACTGCCCATGATTTTGTTGATGGAAGAGAGGAGTGCAGCCTCCCTGGGCAGACTCTCTAGCCCCAGGGCTAAGCCCCTGCTGAACTCTCCAGGGGGATCCCCGAGTGAGCGCCAGGATGGCACTTGACAGGCAGCGGCTGTGACAGGGGTAACCCCACCAGGCTGGAGACGGGCTAAGAGGGGCAGGTTTTCCCCCAAGTAACTTCCCCAGGCAATTGGTGGTAATCACAGCCCTTGTCAGGGCCCTCCCCACCCACAAGCACAGCCCTGCTCCCGGCAACCTTGACTCCCACGCCAGGTATACACATGGGCGGACCCCCAGCCCTGTAGACACATCGGTACATGCATAGCTGCGTTCACAGGCTCATGTGTGCGTGCCCACCACGTGTGAGGATGCACAGGTGACTCCCTGGGCTGGATATCCACAGGCACGTGTGGCCTTGCACATTCAGGGCCTTGCACACCTGTCCAGGCTCAGCCCTGATTCCTGAGACCACCTGGGTATGTCTACATGGATATGGCCTCCGGTGCTCCTGGGCTGTGTGTGTGTGTGTGTGTGTGTGTGTGTGTGTGTGTATGTGTGTGGTGAAGAAGCTGGTGTGGGGTCTTGAGAAGCAGATGGTCCTGGAGCTGATGCTACTATCAAAGCCACAGATCCTCCCTGTGTTCTGAGCCTCATTCAGTCCTGGGGACAAACCCACCCATCAGGTATTAAGATAGTAGCTCTTATTATTCCTCATTTCAGCAATGATGAAACAAGAGGCCCAGAGAGGTTAAATAACTCACCCAAAGCCACACAGCTAGATTAGAGTCAGGCATCTTGGCAGCTCAGAGCCCAAGGCCCTAACCACCAGGTGATGCTGCGGCCGTGGGTAGGCCCTCGAACCCTGTTCCATCACAGCCTCTGCCCTCCCCTCTGCTTTGTAGCCCTCAGTACTTTAACATTCTGTGCTGGTTAAACACACCGTGAATTTTTGCTATTTGCTTTTCTGCCCCTTCCCCTCTCTCTCCCCACCTGTCACCACCCGAGTACAAGCCCACTGACTTTCAAACAGGCATTTGTCTTGTTCCCTCTGTATCCCCAATGTCCTGCTGCATGGAAGGGACTCAACAGATATGTGTTGCGTGGAAGGACTTGATGCCTGAATGGACAGGGTCATCTAGCCTTGACATACAGGACCTCTTGCTGCCCCGGGTTCTGAGGAGGGACAGGGTGTGATGGGCAGGAGGCTGGGGCCACTTGAGGGCTGCAGATGACATTCCTAGCTCCCCTCTCCGTCGCTCTTGTTCTCCCTCAGTGAAAGTGAAGGCATCTGAGCTGTGGCTGGTGGGCCTGGCTGGGGACTCCTGAGCTGGCACAGGGTGCCCTGGAGGTGGCTCCTCCCGGTTCTGTTCTCCCAGGAGGGCTGCCATGCCTGGGGCGGGGTGGCCTCTTGGGTGTATGCTGGCCCAGAAAGTGCCCAGCGAGACAGGTGGATACCTGTGCCTGGCCACTTCTCCCCTCTCTGGTATCCATCACACCCCATAGCCCCACCCTGCCCCTACTAGGTGCCCTGGTGCCCCCACCCGCCACTAGGTGGCACCAAGAGCCCTGAGACAGTGGGGAACTCTCCCAGAAGGGCTCAGGGGCGGGTGGGGGTGGGGGGGCTTCCATTTTGGCACTGGCTGGACCTCCTGCCCCCATGGTCCTTCCCTTGAATGGCATGGCGGCCTCTAAGCCCTGTGCTAAAGGATTTTCATTCATTACCTTGCATTCCCCCCAAAGCCTCACAAAGGCCCAATGAGGTAGACACCATTTCTGTTCCCATTTTACAGATGAGGAAACTGAGGCATAGAGAGGTTAAAGCAATGTATCCAAGTCACATAGATAATAAGAAGGAGAGCCAGGACTCAAACCCTGTCTTCCTGGTTCTCCTTAGCTACTGCTTCCCTAAAGCTCTCTCATAAGGGTCAGTGGCCCCCAGAGTGAACCATGGGGTCCCAGAGCTAGCTGACCAGAGGCTCTGAGGAAGCCTTCAGAGTAGGGAGGCTAACTTGGAGGATTGGGGTGGGTTTGGGAGGGGAGAAGCTAGAGTCTGAGAGCGGGATGGAGGGGAGATTGATGGAAGAGTCATGCTCTCCGAGCAGCTGCCTGACCAGGGGTCCAGGAAATGGAGGAGAGAATACAGGAAAGGCCTGGAGGGGAAACCCAGGGTGGGAAAACAGAGCCAGCTTCCCCAGAGGGCCAAGAACAGGTGGGAGAATCTTGGGGGGCAGGAACAGGATGGGGGAGACGCTGTCCCAGGTGTTAGAGGCAGTGCTGGGTCCAGATGGTGCTGAAATCCGGAGGCCCTGTTTTCAACTGTGCAGGCTGTGGTGGGTCCAGCCCAGGTTGGGGCCCCTGGATCTGGTGGGGTGGTGGAGCCCCCAAACACAGGAACCTGGGCCTGCCCTGGGAACTCTGGGGATTGGAGCAGGATAAGCCACAGGCTCAGATGTGCTCCAGCCTCAGCCCACTGTGACAGCCAAGTGGCAGCGCCGTCCATCCATCCATCCATCCTTCCATCTCCACATGTGGACTGTACATGCGCCAGGAACTAGGGACACTGCAGTGAACAAGACCAATGAGGTCCCTGCCTTCTTGGGACTTATGCTCTAGTTTGGGGGAAATAGGCAATAAACAAGTAAATAAAACACAGAGAGATAAGCCAAAAAGTGATGCAGGGTCAGGTTTAGATCAGGTAATCCAGGAGGACTTCTCAGAGGAGGTGGTATTTGATGTAAAGGGCCAGAAAAGACTTCCCAGGCAGAGGAAACAGCAGGCGCCCAGGCCCTAAGGCAGGAGTGAGCTTAGTGGCCTGAAGACACAGAGGGAAGGTCAGTAGATCTGATGCAGAGTGAGCACTGGGCAGGGGGCGGGAGAGGAGGTGACAGAGGAGGGCAGGGCCAGATGGAGGAGGACCCTGCCAGGGCCAGATTGTTTCCTAAGTAGGATGGAATATGCTTGGAGGGTGCTAGGAGAGACAAGATTTGGTTTGCATTTTGGAAGATTATACTTGTTGATATTGGAGAATGGATTACAGGGGGCAAGGGTGGGGCAGAGAGATCACCCCCAGGGAGCTAGGGGCCCACGCTGGCGACTGTCAGGCACCTGAGTAGCTGGTATCAGTGGAAGGGTCACTGAACTGGGACTCTGGTGCTCTGCCCTGGATTCTAGTCCTGAGCACATCCCTCACTGGCCATGTGACTTAGAGATAACTGTCCCTCTCTGAGCCCCAATGTCTTTATCTGCAAAATAGGGACAAGAATAGCTTCCCAGCCTCCTTCCCCGGGATGCAGTGAGGGTCAGGGTTGGGGAAAGACAAAGAGCCAGAGCTTTATAAACAATAAGGTGCTAAGGTGCATCTAGAAGGTAGGAGTTCCCTGAGCCTGGGGTTACTTTGGGGGACAGATTTTTCCTGGGGGGAGCAGAAAAGGGGGTGACACTGTGATTGAAATCATCACTGGGGGTCAGCCCCCACCCCTGCTCTGGGCTCCCCAGTCTTCCAGGTCTGGGATCCCAGCTCAACTCTGATTCCCAGAGGTTGCCCGCACCCCTCCCCCACCCTCTGTCCCTCGATATATTTTTTTCTTGCATCTTCTTTTTAAAATAAAAACGCCGACCGCTCGTGGCTCGCTGATGTTTATGCCTCAGTAATACATTATGTATTATTTTGTTTTAAGCACAGCTTTTGCATCCTGACAGTAACAATAAAATGTGACTATGGGATTGCTAATACAGACAGACTAATGTTTCCATCGCCCGCCTCTTTTTTTTGCGTCCTAAGCACTTTTGAAAAGGCTCCTTTTATATTCCTAATAAAATTATAGCCAAATACATCGATTTACTGGAAAAGAGTTTAGGGTCGAGGTTGAGTTTTTTTCTCCCCCTCCCCCTGTGTGGGCTTCTTCCTCCCTCCCCAAAGGCTGATGAATATTCTGAATCAAAGCTTCTAAGTGCTTTTTGACCCTTGACCCCAGGTTGCATCCACCCGCAGTTGGACAGAGTGCACTGATCACCTGGCCCCCAGCCAGCTTCAGGACAGGGCTGTGCGTATGCTGAGGACTTGGGGTGTCGGGAAGTGGGGTGTGTATCTGTGCCGGGGCGTCCATGTGTTGAGGTGTGTGGGGCTATGCGTAAAGATGATTGCGGTCTGACTGTGTCTGAGGGTGTGTGCTAGCGTGTGTGCCCGTGTGATTGTTTCTGCGTAGGAGAGCTGGGGAGTTGTGGGTGTCGAGGTGTGAGTGCTTGTGTGTTACATTATTGGGGGGGGGTGCGCTGGGGGCGGGATGTGGTGAGCGCCGGGCTGTGGGGTGTTTGTGGGTTTATGGATGGGGGGTCATGAGTCTATTTGGAAGACACTGAGGCCACTGATCATTAGAGTCAGGACTGCGTGACGGTGCGGGGTGGGCTGAGAGGTAGCAGCTTAAGTCAGGGATCGTAACTGTATTTCTGTATTTGGTTCTTTTCAAATGCATGTTGCATGTTTTCCAAAAGACTACAAATCCAGGAGTCACTTTCCATCTGAAAAATGGGCTGTCACCCCAGCTGGCCACTGGTCCCTTTTCACTCTAGTGGTGTGTATATGTGCGTGTGTGTGTGTCCACACAGGGCTCTGTAAGGTCTCGGCATATATGAATGGAGCATGCCGAGGGGGTTCCACATGTACGGGGACCACTGCCAGCTGTGGCTGTGCCGGGCTGGGGTGCTGCCTAAGCCGACAGGCAGACATCAAATCTCTGGAAGGACGGGGAGGGGCAACCCTACAGCTGCAGGTGGCCTCCTGGCAGGGGTGGCATCGGGGCAGCAGCCGGGGGAAGGGTCCCGGGCCACACGAAAGAGAAGCTGTGGATGAACAGAAGGAAAGGGGGCGCAGGGAGGGTGGGGGCCGGCACACTCATCACCTTGGCCAACATCAGCACCCAAGTCTGGGCAGTAGGTCCTGGTGGCCTGAGCAGGAGGAGGTGGCCTAAACCTGCCCTGGGTGTGCACCTGGGGGCCCGACCCAGAATCTGGGGGCAGGGGCAAAAGTTCTCCTTCTAGCTCCTTATGTCTTGGTTTCCTGGGGCCAGACCCCACCAGCTTTCACCCTGCCCCAGAATCAAAAGTCTGGGAAATAAAGAGACCCTCATACACCCCTTCCCCAACCCCCATGGTATCTCCCTTTAGGGAGTCGCAGCAGCAGATTCCTTGAGAACCTCAGGAGCCCCCTGGCCAGAGGGCTGCTTCCCGGGCATGGAGCGCAGGGGAGGAGCACACAGAGAAGCCTGGATCCCTGGCACCCCAGCCTGGATGAGCTGAGTGCCCGCAGCCCCGCCTGCCACTCCAGCTGAGCTGCCCTCCCTCCCCAACTCTGCCCCACCGCCCTCTCTGAGTGTATGTGGATTTGCACAATTCAGAAACAGGGAAGGAAAAAAAAAAAGGAATTGGGTTTTGTGTACTAAGCACTTTTGAGGGCAGTCTGGGGGCCCCTAATCCAGAGGTTTATAACCTCCCCAGCTAATGCTCTCTGACACTGTGTTTTGATATCATTACTACATTATACTCACAATTTTTGAGTGAAAAAATACAGTACTTAGAAAGTCGAAATTCATAAATAAATTCATGTCAAACCGCACTTAATATTGATTTTGTTAGTGTTCAGATTCAATAATAAGGTACTGCGTGCATGAATATTTAAATATAATCATCATTTCTGCATCTCCTAATGGCCTCTGCTCCTCTACACTCAATTTAAACACAATTTAAAAACTATAATGTATTGAAAAATACTAGGATTTAGCAATAAATCATCATCGGGAGATTCCAGGCCTCTTATAGGGTGGCTCGATATGGGTTTCTCCGGGGACTGTACAATTAGATTCATGTTTTTAAACTTCTCAATTATCCATATACCATAATTTTATGTGAAAGTTTGTTTCGCTTCCCCCCCACCCGCCCCCGCCCCATCCCCCCTCCGCCCCCTCCCCCAGCCTCTCTCTGTAGGAAGCGGTAGGATATCGCTTAAGTGTTCTCTTAGCCAGAGTGGAGTGGGGTCAGAGGTGGCCGTCCTCAAACTGAATTAGAGGCCAGGCCTGCCAGAGGCAGCCGGCGCTGAGTCACTTAATCACATTATTTGGGAAAAATATAGGGGGGAAAGAGATAAAATGACTTAAAATGAACTTGCCAAGGAGGAAGTGGAGTTTTTTAGATTTACTTAAAAAGCAATCCTTGGCCTGATGAAATAGAGGCAGGGCTGCGGCAGGATGTGGTAAGAGCCAGCGGACGGGCTGGATGGGCAGGACGGGCGGGGGCCGGGCTGTGGGAGCAGAGGGCCTTCCAGCCTGGTCCCTGGGCCCCAGGCCTTCGTGAGGAGCCCCTGGGGATGCAGAAGGCCCTGGGGTGAGGATAAAGGGGGTGCCCTTGGGATGGGGGGAAGCTGCTGGGGTCCCTGCATCTGAGAGCCTGAAGGTGGGCTGGGGCAGTCAGCGGGGGAGGACAGGGTGTGGCGGGGTCCCTGGGGCATCTGGGGCCCGCAAGGTGCCCTGGTGGCGGTAGGCAGCAGCTGGTGCTGACAGATGGCTGTAGAAGCGGCACAGCAGCGTTGATGGATGACAGGAGTGGACGGGACCCAGGGACCTGGGGGTGGTGCCCGCTGGCTCAGAGTGTTGAACTGCACCCCCAGTCCATAGAAGCGGTCATCCTCCACCCCACTTAGCCAGCACCTACTGGGTGCCTGGTGCTTTACACATAGCCCACGTGAGTCCCACATCCACCGTGCGATATGAGGCACGGTCATGCCCGTTTTATAGATGAGAAAGCTGGAGTTCAGAGTGGTGAAGCAATTGGTCCAAGGTCACACAGCTGGGACAACAGGAGGATTTGAACGCAGAGCCAGCTCACTCCAGAGCCAATGCTCTTTTGGCCTGGCTCCATGTTCGCTTGGAAGATACAGTTGGAGGGTGGGTACGATGTTGGCCCTAAGCCATGGCCTCTGACACACTCCAGAGTTGCTATGCAGCTGTTTACAGCCCGGGGAGACAAGACCAACATCTGCCCATATGGTGAAGGGGCAGGGACTTGGCCCATCTTGATTCTGGAAAACTGTCTGGTCCCTGGGGAGCCAGGGGCGGGGGGGTCATTCAAGGGATTCCGGAGCTGGACCTCTGGCCTTGTTGCTAAGGAAACACACGTGTTGGACAGTGAGGGATGCCCTATGACAGTGATGTCCTTGGGACCACTCTGGAACCGACGGACAGGCAGCTGATGGGAGTGGACACCTGGTATTCTAGGTGAGGCTTTCCACACTGGACAAAAATGCCAGGACAGCAGCTTGAACTGGGGAGGGGAGGGCCACGAGAGGAGTAGCGCCCTGCTGCTTCATGAGCCCGGAAAGGACTGGCAGGAGGGTCCAAGTCATCACCAGGGATGTTTTCAGGTACATGGGCTGCAGTCCCAACCTGCCTCTCAGTCTCTGAGTCTTATTCTACATCTGTGAAATGGGGAGAAAGACAGCACTTCCCGGTGGTGTATTGTCCCGGAGAGGAAATGACACAAGCATGGTGCGTGGCCACAGTAGCCGCTATTACGATGTCATATCTGGGATCCGACTTGGGCTCTAGACCCCCAGAGAATAGGGTTTTTTTTCTGCTGGTTTGCATTGCCCCAGTCCCTTTGTGTGGGTTTGGGGCTGTGGGGCTGAATGACAAGAAACCTGGCCTCTGATTGGGTGACAGCCGGGTTCCCACCCCTGTCAGAGGCCTTTGCCACGGGGGAAACCCGTAAGGCTGTGTCAGCAGCTTGCCTGCTCCCAAGCCGAGGGCACAGGGAAGCAGGGAGGTCAGGAGAGGGGGCATCAAGGGCCTGAGTGCCTGGACCCGTGGCTCAGCCTCTCCAGCACCCCACAGCTGCCGAGGCCATTAGCTCATTCATTCATTCATTCATTCACTCACTCTTTCAGCAAATACCTACTGTAATCCAGGCACTGTTCTAGGGACAGGGATATACAGCGAGCAAAGCAGCGCTCACAGCCCAAGACAGAGTCCCTGCCTTTTGCCATGAGCACTCTGCCTCAGTTTCCTCACCACTTTCCAACTCGCCTCCAGCCAACACACTTTCATCAGCTTCCCTCTTCCTGCAAACCTCAGTTTGCATATCTGTCAAGTGGAGCTGCTCAAGCAGAGTCCCTCCGTAGGGCTGCTGGGAGAACCCCACACGGCACGCAACACGAAGGGCCTGGTGAACAGGAAAGGCCGTGTGGGACCCCTGAGAGCCCCGTGGACGGGTCCGGTTTCGAGGCCACTGACAGGCCGCTGAGGAGGCAGGCCATGCCCTGGTCCTCAGCCAGGGGAAGGGCCGGGCGCCTCCCTCCACCCTGTCACTCTGCATCCAGAGCCCGTTTTTTTCTGGAAAACAAGCGACATTCATCAAGAGTGACAGCCAGGCCCTAATGCAATCTCCGCTGGAGCCATGAATTGTAAATATGCTGCAGTGAGGAGGCTGATCGGTTAGGCCCCCAGGGAGGTCACACGCCCTGGGCCCCCCGGGGGCGGGAGGCTGGCTCCTGGTCAGCGGTGGGAACACCTCGCAGACCCGGCGGGTCCGGGGCTCCCCGCAGTCACCCTGGGCCAGGCCCCAGCTGCCTCAGGGTCCTCGGGTCCTTGGGGTAGGGGCAAGGGTAAGACTCCAGAGTGGGCGGAAGCGGGGGCTGGTTCTTGGTGACTCAGAACCTGCTTTTGTCCCTCTGTGAGATTCACAGGGAAAAAATAAAACTCCCAGGCAATTAACTGGAGCAAGTCAGGTGAGTGGGGCAGGGCGGGTGGGGACCTGCCTGGCAATCAAAAGGGCCCTGTCCAGGCCAGGAGCACTCACGTGACTGGGGGAGCCCTGCTCACTGCCACCCTGGGGGGCCCTGGGGCTCTGCCCCTCACCCCAGCAGACCCTGATCCCCCACCCCCATCTGGCCTCCTTCTAGCTGCCCACACACGCATGCCCGCATCCTCCACCAGCGAGCCCGGGCGGCGCTCCGTTCCCAGGGCTGTGCCGCCTCCGCACGTGCGTGCCTGGTGCTCCCAGCTCTGCAGAGGTCTGTGCTGCCGCTCTCCATTCACTTGCGTGTGCCCGGGCCTCACGTGTGTCCCCAGCTCACTGCCAGCCCAGCCCTGAGTCAGGGCGTGCCAGCCTGCCTCTGGCACCTGGTGTAGCCTGTGTAGACTGTGTAGACGGGTGGGTTTGTTTTTCCCTGTGTGTTTTGGGTTCAGGAAAAAAAAAAAAAAATCCCTAACTGAGCTCCCCCTGGGGCGCTTTTCCCTGCATTTTTCTGCCCAGGTGTCAATAAAGGGAACGTCATTGTCTGTTTCAAATTCATTTGCACTTAACTCATCTAGAAGTTTTGCAAGAGCTGTTTGATGTCCGAGAAGCCTCTGAGCCCCCCACCCGTCCTCCCCACCCCTGTAATGAGCCCTTTAACCCTTGGAGACCCAGAGCCGCCTTTGGGCCTGAGTCAAGGATCCGCTGCCCCCTCCCCTCCTGGGCAGGGGAGGAAGAGCTTGGGATGGGGTGGGCTGAGGGAGTGGCATGGGTGGGGAGGCTCTGTCCAGCTGGCCGCTCCACCCCACATACCCACCTGGGCACCTTTCAGCACCCTCATCCCACGGCCCCAGCTCCTGCTGGGGGCAGGGCCTGTTGGGGTTCTGAGCCTCCCCCACTAATTAATGGGTGCCGGTGAGGACCGACCCAATCTGGCACCCAAATTAATCTCAATTACAGCGATTTGGTAACTGCAGCGCTAGCCAGCCCGACTGAGCTGGGATTTCATCACCGAGAATGGAGCCGGACAGCTCAGCCTCGATGTTCTCAGCGGGGGTGGAGTGGGGGGCTGGGTAGGGCTCAGGGGCTCCAGGCAGCCCAGCCTTTATCAGCACCATCAAATTAGTTCCCACCAGCTAATATTCACACTGGCAGCCTGGACTCCCCACGCCCCCTCCTCAACCCAGGATCCGAGGAGGGTGGAGGGAGCTCCCCGTGGATCTCGGGCTGCCGTTCCCTGTCGCCACCTCAGCCCTCGAAGCCTGGAGAAGACAGTGATGGGCGAGCCAGATGGGGCTCAGAGGTGTGTGGCTCTGAGACTCCAAGCCGGGAAAAGTTCCAGGTTCTACGACCAGGGTCCAGCTGGGTTGCCTTCCTCTGGGCCCAGAGCTGCTGGAAGGCAGACGTGGGCTGATTACTCCTACAGGCTGGCAGCTCCCTGCAGTTTCTAAAGCCAGTTCCCAGCCAGTAACACTGGTTTGGTCCCTGCAACATCCCACAGGGCAGGGCCGGGCAGGGATTATTAACTCCATTTTACAGAGAGGGAAGTAGAGGCCCAGGGAGGAGATGAGGCTTGCTCAGCGAGCCAGTGCAGGAGCCAGGGCTCGACCCAGGCTGCAGGACTCCTAGTCTGCTGCTCTTCCCAGGAGAATACATCTCCTGGGAGCAGGTCCCCCACCCCACCCCACCCCCGCCCCTTCAACGCCCCACCTCCCACCACATGCCCCGCCCTCTCAGGCTTCCTCCCTGCGCCTCTAGCTGTTCTAGCCCATTGCCATTTGCTCATTTGTGCAAACAGGTGGACTTCCCTGAGCCTCAGTTTCCTCATCTGTAAAATGGGTGTGAAAATAATAGTGCCTGCTCCCCTGCCCATCCTCACAGGGCACTTTTCACCTGCTAAAGCCCAGTGTAAATGTTAGGCGTTAATCGTGGTCTTTACTAATAGTGATGATGGGAGTGGAGGGTGTAGTCGAGCTGACAGCTCCTCGTCTGTTCCCCAGCCATGGGGCATTCCCTGTAACCGAAGAGGAGCAGGGGTGGTCACCCTCCCTGGGGTGGGGAGATGGCTCTCTCATGGTAAAATCCAGGCAGCAGTGGCCAACCGCCAACCGTGGAGGAGGTGCCTGGGGCTCTTCCTCCTTATCCCGGCCCAGCCCATGCCCACAGTCGAGACTCCTGGGTCATAACCCGCCAGCTCCGGGAGGGTGGAGAGGGCTCCTCGGTCTGCCGGGGCGTGGGGAAGACTCCTGAACCCATGAATGAATGAATCTGATCTAACTTCCCACTCGGGGGACACCTAACACGGCTTAAGCAGTTACACTCACCCTTCCCCTCACCTCCCTCCAGCCCCGCCTCCTGGGGGGCCTGTTCTGGGTCCAGCCTGGTCTGCCCCACCCTTGGCCACACCCCTGGGGTAACTCCCACCCACTCCTCTCCTTATGCTCAGGGTCTGGTTCCGCCAGAAGGGAAGGGGCCCAGAGCCGGGGATGCGGGTCTGCTGGGAGTGCTGGTGCCCGTGAGCCCCGTTCACTGCCCCCACTGGGCTGCCACCCCACTGGGGAGCAGGTACCCTGCAAGCCTCCTGCCCCACCCCACCCCCACTTCCCGCAAACACAGTGGCAGGATGATTGATTTTGCGGGAAGAGCGGCCACAAGGCAGGGAGCCGGGGCGCCAGGGGTCCTCACTGCATTTGCTTGTGGCTGCGAGTCAAAGCTAGGTCCCTGTAGGCAGGGTGGAAGGTGTTCCCCAGCTGCTCAGCCCAGCTGCGGGGGGCAGGGAGGGCCCTATGGGACCCACCACAGTGAGTCCTGGACCGTTGGGGGGACCCAGTAGTATTGCCCAGCCTCTGACACCTTGGGCTCCTGGTCATCCCCTTAGAGGACGTGGCTGGCTGGGTTCAGGGACCAGGTTATGCCAGGACACATGTGCATTGGGAGGGGTGGTCTCCTCAGCCCTCCCTTGCTTGGTGGGAATTTTGTAGTGTCTCTCTGGGCAGGGCGTGGAGGAGTAGGGGGTTGAGGTTCTGCCTCACACCCCCCTGTAGACCCCAGCCTGGCTGGGACTCTGGCCTTGTGATCCAGGCCCAGAGACCTGCAGAGCTCAATAGGGGCCCAAGACACACACACACACAGCACAGCACAGCAGGATTCACAGGGACAGAGTCAGGTCCTCAAGGCATCCCAGCCACAAAAATGAACACTTTACACAGATGTGCTCTGTCGCAGGATGGCACTCAGACAGATCCGTGTACTCCAAGAAGACACGTGGCGGGAATAACTGGCCCCCTCCAGACCAGTCTGGGTACGTGCACACGGACAACAGGGTCTTCAATGACTAGAAATGGGACTTTTCCTCCCTGTTCCTACTGGAGAGACAGGCAAACCGAAACCTAGGAAAAGGAAGTGATTCAGACTCCGGGTGAGTCAGCTCCAGAAAAACAGGCCAGTGCCCCTCCGTGTGTCACGTTTGTCTCGGTGCCCCTGGACCTGGCACAGGTGTGCGTTCAGAGAAGCAGCTCTTTCTAGCAATGACTGAGAAGGGGATGACTTCTGCCTGCCCGAGGATCCTGGGGGACTTTTTGAGGAGGGGGTGGGCAGGGGGTCTTCAGAAAGGAGGAGAGCAGGAACTGGGGGATGGGACCCTGCGAGAGTTGGTGTCAGCTGAGTGCCTTGGCTTGGGCAAGCAAATGGAGGCACCCTCAGGGAGCGGTGGGCAGCAGGGATGCAGTGGGCTTCCCCATGGGGCATCTGCACGTGTCCAGGCTGTGCTGGGTGCCCTGTAAGACCTGGGGAAGCCCGAGAGGCAGCCTGGCCTCTGGGGTTCTTGTAGGTCATCTGGGAGGACAAATCACTTCCCTCTTCCAAATACAATCATGAAACCATTGTGGAGGCATTGATAACCGCCCAAACCCAGTCTGGTAACTCAGTCCTTGTCACTGGCACTCAAGGGTGCTGGGCAGCCTTGGGCTTCCAGGGGGAGAGAGGCCCTGAGGATGGGGAGGGTTGGGGTTAGTGCAGAGGAAGGACATTCCAGATGGACAGAGGCTTGGCAAAGGGACCAAAAGAGGCAGACGCAGGCCCAGGCTCCAGATCCTGTGTGGGGAGCCTGGAGAGACCAGCATAGAGGCCCCGCAGCGGGTAAGGGTGGCACCAAGCCCCCCCAGTGCCAGTTCATATCCAGGGATTCGCCATGAGCTACTGTGCAGCAAAGGGCCCCCTCTTTCTGACAGCCATCACGGGTGCTACAGTAAGGGCTCTGAGACGTCCTGCAGGGGTGAAACTGCTTGTACTCCCTTTACCCTACCGTTGTCTCCTTTCTCTGACCCTGCAGAACTTATGTTTCAATGATCACCTATTAATGTGCTATTTGGAAAACTCTGACCTGAATCTTTAAAAACCCCCTTTTTCCTGATTACTAAAGCATTTCAGTTTTTCACTTTCATTGAAAGAAATCTAAAAAATAAAATAAGGAATAGGAAAGATTGTTTAGCTCTTTCAATACCTGATCACCCAGAAGGAACAACCGTTAACACTTTGGTCCATTTCTTTTCAGTCTTTTTTTTTTCTCTGAATGTGTAGGGGTGTAGGAAGGTGCATAAGAACATGTAAATCTAAATTGGGATCATGTAGTTTTGTGTCCTGCTTTTTTTCCTGCATTTTTATGAATTCATACATATGAAAGAGTATATGTACATTTTAAAGAACAATAATAAAAAAAACCAGCCAGATATCCACAACTTAATTTAAGAATTACATCCTGTTTTTTCACTTAGCATTAGGCTCTGAACATTTTCCCATGCCATTAAATATTCTTTGAGAACTTGAGTTTTAATGGCTGCCTGGTATTCCTTCAAAGGGTGTACCATATTTTATTTAACAAATCTTATCTTCTTAGAAATTTAGATTGTTTCCAACTTTTTACTATTAAAATAACACAGTGATGAACACAGTCATATGTAAATCTTTGCCCATAATCAAAACAACCTCTCACTATTTCTTCATTTCAGTAGATAGAAGTAGAATTGTAGGGTCAATGTTTTAAAATAGTAATAGCCAACGTATGCCAAGCATTTCTTTGCCAGGCATTGGACAGCTTTAAATGCATTAGCTCATTCAAATTTACAATTCCACATGGTAGGTACTATTCTATTCTCATTGTACAGATGAGCAAACTGAGGGTCAGGGAAGCTAAGGGAATCGCCCCAAATCACATGATAGTAAATGGCAAAGCTGGGTTTTGAACACCAGCAGCCTGGTTCTAGAGCCTGAGCTCTTAGCCACTATGCCGTGCTTTGGTTTGTTCATTCATTCAACAATGTTTGCTGAGCACCTACTATACATGCCAGACACTATTACAGATAACAGGTACACAGTAGTGTACCAGACGGATAAAAATCTCTGCCCTGGGACTTCCCTGGTGGCGCAGTGGTTAAGAATCCGCCTGCCAATGCAGGGGACACGGGTTCGAGCCCTGGTCTGGGACGATCCCACATGCCACGGAGCAACTAAGCCTGTGCGCCACAACTACTGAGCCTGCGCTCTAGAGCCTGTGAGCCACAACTACTGAGCCCGTGTGCCACAACTACTGAGCCCATGTGCCACAACTACTGAAGCCCACGTTCCTAGAGCCGGTGCTCCGCAACAAGAGAAACAGCTGCAATGAGAAGCCCACGCACTGCAATGAAGAGTAGCCCCCGCTCGCCGCAACTAGAGAAAGCCCGCGCGGCAAAGAAGACCCAACGCAGCCAAAAATAAATAAATAAAATAAATAAATTTATTAAAAAAAAAAAAAATCTCTGCCCTACATTCTAGCTGGGGAGACACACGGTAAACACAATAAGTGAAATCCTTAGGTTTTTGGAAGTTAGTAAGTTTCCTGACCAAAAACAAACAAACAAACAAACAAAAACAATAGAATGGGAACGCAGAGGTGGGTGTGCAATTTAAAATAGGGAGGCCAGGCAAGGCCTCACTGAGAAGGGACATTAGAGCAAAGTCTTGAAGGAGGAGGACGAGGGAGCTAGGCTGGGATCTGAGGGGAGGGCACGCCAGATAGAGACCTGCAAGTGCAAAGGCCCTGAGGCAACAGTGAGCTGACTGTCCAGGGAGTAGCAAGGAGGCCAGTGAGGCTAGACTATAGTGGGAAGTAGAGGGTGGGAGCAGTGAGGTCAGAGAGGTAATGAAGGGGGTACAGATCTCGGGGCTCTGAGGGCCACTGTAAGGACACTGACTTTTCTCTGAGGGAGGTGGGAGCCATGAGGGTTCTGAGCAGAGCAGTGACGTGGTCCAGCTTACATCTAACGAGATCCCTGGGGCTACTGGGTGAAGAATCTCTGTAGGGGGCCAGGCTGGCGGCGAGGAGGTCCCTGTGACAGCTGGGCTGGAGATGATGGTGGCTCAGACCAGGCTGGTGGTGTGGGGTGGAAAGAAGTGGTTTCCTTCTGGATATATTTTGAAAATGGAGTTGACGGGATTTGCAAATCGCTTGTCTATGGGATATTAAAAAGAGAGAGGAATCAAGGATGGCTCCAAAGTCTGGAGCTTGAACCCTGGAGAGGGAGAGATGCATTTAGCACAGCTGAGAAAACCCTGGGAGGAATTCGGTTTGGGGAGCTAAGGCAGCCATCACTGCCAGCCTGATATCCTGTTCTTCTCCATTGGGTGTACAGGAGGATGGCACTTCCTGCCCCCTTGAAGTTAGATGTGGCCAGGGGATGAACTCTGGCCAGAGAGTTATGGGTGGGAGTGATATGTGTAACTTCCGGGCTGGGGCTTTAATCACTTCCGGCCCTGCTGGTCCCCTGTTGAGACTATCTCCGGAGCTTGGCCGAGGTAGAAGCTCTATCAGCCCAGGACCCTGAGTGACTCATGGAGGAGAGCCCTCTGCCCACCTGCCCTGGACAAGTGTCATCACAAAGAAATAAATGTTTGTTGTTCTAAGACACTGAGATTTAGATGTTGTTTGCTAACACAACATAATTTATCCTATCCTGAATAATACAGGCACCTGTTGGTAGGACTGCCATGTAAGGTTGCACAGGTTGTACACTGTACAACGGCAGCATCTCCGAGGAGGTTTCATTATGATCATAGACTTGTCTAACTTCTAGATCCTGCACACGTGTGAAGGATTATGTCCTGTTGCAATCATGCTCGGGGCATCCCCTGAGGCTGCTCTTCTTGTTTACCAGACTCAGAGGCCTGATTTCCACTCCCTACCCCTACCCAACTCTAAACAGGCAACAGCCACCTCACAGAGCAGGGGCAGTGGAAGGACTGTACACTGTGTGACTTGCCTTAGCGCCTGGGTACAAGCGAGCAAGAGTGTGGATACGAGCCCCAGCCAGGGCTGTCGCTCCCAGGAAAGTCTTCTGGGGCAGATCCAGGCCAAGCTGAGGGGATGAGCAAGGGGGCACAGCCACGCTCCAGAAGCTTCACTGCTTCCTAACGGGAAGCATATGCTCTGGCCACAGATTTAACAAGAAGTCTGATTTATGGACCTGCCATTCAGATGAATCTAAGCTGGATGCTACTGATTAAACCCCAGACCCAGTGCCCCCTCTACCTCTCCCCGTCCACCTCTCCCCCTCCTGCCTCTCTTCCCTCTCCTCCCATCCCCCTCCTTTATACAAGAGCCAGCCTGGCGTTCGATGCCTAGCAGGGCCTGGAGCGGGCCAGTGCATTCTGCTTTCTCCTGGCTGGCCTGCCCACAGTTGGACAGAATAATATGTAGTATGAAGTGATTTTTTTTTTGTTTTTTGTTTTTTTAAATTACTTAAGAAAAGCACCTTCTCCTAACTTGCATGGGGCTGTACGAGTTAGAGGCAGCTCTGCCTATTACCCAAGTGAAGATGTTGAGTAGACAGATGTACGGACAAGCGCGGAGCTCTGGGGAGAGGGCTGAGCTAGAGATATACATTTGGGAATTGTCAGCGTATATTGGTGTTTAAAGAGCCATGGCACTGGGGGGGATCACGGAGGGAG
Source organism: Eschrichtius robustus (assembly GCF_028021215.1). Classification (NCBI taxonomy): domain Eukaryota; kingdom Metazoa; phylum Chordata; class Mammalia; order Artiodactyla; family Eschrichtiidae; genus Eschrichtius; species Eschrichtius robustus. The sequence goes on along the minus strand of NC_090826.1, from coordinate 8,575,564 downwards.
GGGAGCACATGGAGAAGACTCAGAAGACCAAGCCTCTGATATTGCAGAGGAGACAGGAAGGAGAAGCGAGGGAGAAGGGAGAGAACCAGCGGAGTAAGGAAAGCATTCCAAGGAGGACAGAGGGACCACCTGGGTCCAGGGCACTGAGGCGCCAGTAAATCGAGAGCTGAGAACTGACCGTTGTTGGACTTCACAATGTGGAGTCATTGGTGTTCTGGGCCAGAGCAGTTGCATGGGGGTGGGTTCAAGAGAGGATGGAAAGGGAAGAACCAGAGAAGAGTGGGCTCAGAGGCACCTCTCACGGAATCTTACTGGGTAAAGGGCAGAGAATAGGGTGGTAGTTGGCAGAGAAGTGGTGTCAAGGGAAAAGCGATGCACGGGAGAAAAATGGGGCTGATGAGAAAGAGCCCTAAGAGGGAGAGTCACTGCGGCCAGAAAGTCCCCCATCCCTGACCCCCACCAGCAGCAGCATGTGAGGGTGGCCTGTTTCTCCTGCATGCTCTACACCCCCGTGAAGCATTTCATGCCCTTTGCAGCCACCCCTTATGGGGTTTCCAGTCCCCTCCTCAGCTTGGGTATAGATCTCTGGGGGTCTCCTGTAGGAGCAGGAATTAGAATACAGACCTTGATAAAGCTGCAGATGGGGAAATGGAGGTCCAGAGAGGTTAAATAACCTGCCCACAGCCATGCAGCCGTTAAGTGGCAGAACTAGATTTCGACCACAATTATGCCCAACACCGTCCTCCAAGGATAAGTAATGGGGGACAAGAGGTCCTCGTCAAAGGTCCCCGTGGGCTCTGCAGGTTTTGCCTCCTGACTAGCTCTGGTGTTTACTCTTTCATTTACAGGTGTGCCAGTTGGGGCCACTACTGGTGCCAGGATCCCCAAGATGCGACACAGGGAGAAGCCCCCAAAAGACTCACAGACCACCTGGGGAGGTCAATCCTTGATCCCTGTGACTAGCCCCCAGCTTTCATGGGCGCTGTTCAGGAGGTCGGTGCAAAGGTGGGCACCCAACTGGGTCTGGGGGGTTCCCAAGGAATCTAGGCTTCCTTAGGAATCTACTTCCAAGCAAGAGCCAAAGAATGAGCGAGGTTCAGCTGGGTGAGGAGCGATGGGAGATCGGGTCCCTGCAGAGGGCACAGCACGTGCAAAGGCTGGAGAGGAGTTCAGGAAACAGAGGAAACCAGCTGTTCGGAGCGGGCAATGGGGCGAGGTGGAGCTTCGGAGGCTGCTGCATCCCCTCCCCGCCAGCCTCGCCCCGCCCACGGTGGTCGCGCGGCCGACCGGCCAGGGCTTCTAATGGGCTGTCCGGCCCGCGTTCCGGGGAGTGGTCCCCGGCCGCGCTAATGTGCGGTCGCCTCTCCCGCCGGCAGCTGGTGCCCCCGCGCCGACCCCGGGCGCCGATCGATACGCATCAGGCGGCGGGCGGCCGGGAGCGCCCCCTTCCCCCGGGCGCCTCTGACGGTTGTTCCGGGGCCTCCCGCGCTGGGGGTGGGGTGGGGTGGGGCGGGGGCGGGGGCGGGGGCGGGCTGGACGCGGGGAGGGGCGCCCCGCGGTGGGACCTTCGGCCCCGCGCCCGCCCGGCTCCTCTCCGCCTCCCCCGGCTCGCTCAGACTCTCTCCAATCTCTCTCTGTCTCTCTCGCCCCCTCTTCAGGTTCCGTTTCCCCCTACATCTCCTATCTCTCTGTGGTCTGAATCTCTTGGTCTCTGTCTCTCCGTCTCTCCCTATACAGGTCTTGGGGGGGACGGGTCAACCATCCCAGGCGGGAGGCTGTGGCCTTTGTCCACAGCCTGGGACAGTGGCATTGCAGCCTCCCACCCCCAGGCTCCACTTTCTAGCCGCTGGGAGCCTGGGAGTCCCAGGTGGAACCTCTGGGGACAAGGGCAAGGCCAGGGGCACTAGTCCTGGGACCCAGGACAGAGACAAGGGTGGGGGGAATGAGGCACTCGGGTGCCAAACTTAAGGAGCGCCCCCAAAACCTCTCAGAAACCAAGATAAATGATACCTTAATGCAATGGTCTTAAAAAGAAATATTAATGCCAAAAATTCAGTGGTGAACAAAATATCAACACTTTAAAGACAAGATCAGTAACCGCTGAACTGAGCCATGTTGGAGCCTGTGACAAATGAAAAATCAGGAATATGATCCTGTTTTATTTAAAATGTTGATATTTTGTCCATCATGGTTTGTTCACCTTGATTTTAAAGGAGACTGATAAAGGGGGTACCGCGACTGTGGGCAAGAGTCTATGGCCATGATCATGGTTAACTAGTTAGAAAGTATCAAATGCAAGCATCTTAATTATCTTTTTTTTTCTAAACAGCTTTATTGGGATATAATTTGCATGCCATATGATTTGTCCAATTTAATGGTTTTTGGTATATTCAGATTGTGCAACCATCACCACACCAATTTTGGAACATTTTCATCACCCCTAAAAGAATCCCTATACGCACTAGCAGCCACTCTCCATTCCCCTCAATTTCCCCAAAGCTAGCATCCACTAATCTTTCTAGCTCTATGGATTTGCCTATTCTGTGTATTTGATATAAATGGAACCATACAAGAGGTGGTCTCTTGTGTATAGCTTTTTCACTTAAGTATAATGTTTTCAAGGTTCATCCTTGCTGTAGCATGCACCAATACTTCATTCCTTTATATTGCCCAATAATATTCCACTGTATGGCTACACCACATTTTACTTATCCATTCATCGGTTGATGGGCATATGGGTTTCTACTTTTTTGCCATAATGAATAACGCTGTTACATACATTCATGTACAAGTTTTTGTGTGGACATAACGTTTTCATTTCTCTTGGGTATATACCTAGAGTAGAATTTCTGGGTCACATGGTAACTCCATGTATAACCTTTTGAGGAACTGCCAGACTGTTTTCCAAAGTGGGTACACACGGTTACATTCCCACCAGCAACGTGTGAAGGCTCTGATTTCTCCGCATCTTCACCAACACTTGCTATCATCTGTCTTTGATTATAGCTTTCCTAGTGTGTGTGAAGTGGTTATCTCATCGTGATTTTGATTTGCATTTCCCTAATGACTAATGATGTTGAACATTTTTTCACGTGCTTTTTGGACATTAGTATATCTTCTTTGGAGAAGTATCTGTTCAAACCCTTTGCCAGTTTTTCAAATATCTTAATTATCTTAAGTGGCATCACACCATGTTTATTGTTGTCACTTGCTTCTATGTACTTGACAGTATGCTATGGAGATCTCTCCATGATCTTTACAGATTTTTATAGATCTACCTCACTATTTTTAAGTACCTATTCAAGGTTTCATAGTTCGGCTGTGCCATAAGTATTTATCCAATCTCTGATTGATGGAGATAAGTTTTGTCAAAAATGTTTTCTATTGCAAACAAGATAATAAACATCCTTATACACATCTTTGTGCACCCAAGTGAGTCTTTTTGGTAAAGAAAGCCCTAGAAGTAGAACTGCTGGGTGAAATTTTTTTTTTAATTTCAATAGATATTAACAAATTTTCTCTGAAAATTTGACTCATGGACCCTTCATCAGCGTTGCATGACAGTGCTTTTTAACTGCATCTTTACCAACTCTTGGTATTATCAGTCTCCTTAATTTTTGCCAATTTGTCAGGCAAAAAACAAAACAAAAAAATCCATTGTTGTTTTAATTTTCATTTGCCTGTTACTGAGTGTGAACTTTAAAAAAATATGATTATTGGCCATTTAAATTTCGTCTACTGTGAAATGTCTGTTTATATCTTTTGTCCATTTTTCTAATGGCCTATTTTTATATATTCTGGATATGGATAATCTTTCTCCCAGCCTGCTAATGATCTTTTGTGACATAAAAATGTTAAATTTTGATTGCAGCCCTCTTCCTTTTTGGCTCCTGGGTTTCATGTCTTGTTTTTCCTACTCCAATTTTGTGAAAATATTTTCCTCTAATATTTTTATATTTAAAAAATGGAGAGATATATTTTGGATGTGATGACAATATTGAAATATAATAAATTCTTAAAAGAATTAATAAATCTAACGCAGTCTCAGTGAAGTTCTTGACATAAATTGTTGTCAAACATGATAGTCCACTTGTAGAGTTTGTATGAGAAAGAAAATGTGTAATAATATTGAAAAAAAATTCAAAGGTGAGTAGCCCTAACAGTTGGCAAAACATAAAGTCATAGTAATTACAACAGTGTAGTATTGGAATGAGATTAGATAAATCAATCAATGGAAAGAAACAGATGCATGTTTATATGAAAGTATAGTTTATGATAAAGATGACATTTCAAATAAACAGAATTCAATAAATGGTCTTGGTTCAAATGGCTATCCATTTAGTGGTGAATGTTTATTCATTTCTCCATCAAATATTTATAAATGCCTAACACAGGCTAGGCACCATGCATGTGGACGCTGCTGAGGTGGAATAGTGAATAAAATAGACAAAAGGACAAAAATTCCTGGCCTTGTAGAGCTAACATTCTGGTGAGAGATGCAGTCAGTCAAATAAATAGGTAAATTATATGTATTAGAAATAAAGGAGAAAATAAAAGAGGGGTAGGGGATGGGGAGAGAAATGGCAGTTTAAAGTAGAAAGATCGAGAAAGACTTCAATGAAAAGGTGATATTTCTGCAAAAACTCAAAGGAGATGAGAGCATTGGCCTTGTAGATATCTATAAGAAGGGCCGTCTGGGCTGAGGGAACAGACAGGGCAAAGGTCCTGAGGCAGGAACATGTTTATGTGTTTTCTGCTTCATGGACTTGAACTTTCACCCTGAGGGAGATCGGCGACATTGAAGGGCTATGAACAGAGGTGTGACAGAAGCTTACTGCTGCTTTTACCGGACCACTCTGTGATCTGGGTGGAGCATTGTTTGTAGCGTCCAGGGCAAGAGTGGGCTTGAGAAGACCAGGGAAGAGGCTATTTCAGTTATCCAGGTGAGAAGTATTGGTGGCTTGGACCAAGTGGCAGCAATGGAGGGAGTGGGAAGTGGTCAGATTCTGGATGTATTTTGAAGACAGAACAGACAGGATTTGCTGATGGATCGGATGGGGGACCAGAATTGGCTGGGAAGAAGAGTCAAGTGTCACTTCGAGGATTTTGATCTGAGCCTTGGAAGGCTGGAGCTAACGTTAATAGAGGCAGGAAGGCGGTGGGTAAAGCAGGTGGGGGGAAGAACAGGAGCTCAGCTATGGATGTTTGGAGATTGTGGTGCCTCTCAGACCTCCAAATGAAGACACTGGGTAGGAGTAAGTGTCCACCACTGAGAGACGTGAGATCTGGGCTGGAGATGCACGTTGGAAACGGTCAGCGTAGAAACCTCTGCAGCCCCACACAGTAGCCGGGAGCCACACGTGGTTACTGAGCACTTGAAGTGCAGCTGGTCCGATCGAGATGTGCTGTATGTGTAAAATGCACACCGGATTTCACAGGCTTAGATGAAAAAAAAAGTACAATAGCTCATTAATGATCTTTTTATATTGATCATTTATATTGGAATGACAATGAAATAATTTTGGATATATTCGGTTAGATAAAATACAGTTATTTACTTTACTCTTTTTTTTTTTTTCATTCTTAAAAAATGTAGGGACAACTTCCCTGGTGGCGCAGTGGTTAAGAATCCGCCTGCCAATTCCGGGGGCACGGGTTCGAGCCCTGGTCCGGGAAGATCCCACATGCTGCAGAGCAATTAAGCCCGTGCGCCACAACTACTGAGCCTGTGCTCTAGAGCCCTCGAGCCACAACTACTGAGCCCCCATGCCACAACTACTGAAGCCCACGTGCTTAGAGCCCATGCTCCGCAAAAAGAGAAGCCACCGCAACGAGAAGCCTGCACGCTGCAACGAAGAGTAGCCCCCGCTCACCACAACTAGAGAAAGCCCGCACACAGCAACGAAGACCCAACACAGCCAAAAATAAATAAATAAATTAATTAATTAATTAATTTAAAAAAATGTAGGTATCCAAAAATGTTAAACTGCCTAAGAAGCTTACATGCTATTTCTATTGGACAGCATTGGTCTAGATGGTCATTAAAGTGCGAGCAGGATGGGGTCGCCGTGGGAGTGACTATGGGAGAGAGAAACCCCAAGAACGGGCCCTGGACCCCCTAAGGTGAAGAGGGTGAGGAGGAAACGCACCAGAGGTGAGAAGGAGCAACCTAGGACGTTAGAGGAAAAGTGGGAGCCGGGAAGCCAAGGCAAGAGAGTGTTCCAGGGAGGAGGGAGGCGCCCGTGACCAGGGCTGCTGATGGGCTGAGAACTGACCGTTGAAATTAGCAAAGTGACCAGCTGACCAAGCATTTCTTTTTTTTAAAAAATAAATTCATTTATTTTTGTTTATTTATTTTTGGCTGTGTTGGGTCTTCATTGCTGCACGCGGGCTTTCTCTAGTTGCGGTGAGCGGGGGCTACTCTTCATTGCGGTGCTCAGTTTTCTCATTGCGGTGGCTTCTCTCGTTGCGGAGCTTCAGGTTCTAGGCCCGCGGGCTTCAGTAGTTGTGGCACGTGGGCTCAGTAGTTGTGGCTCGAGGGCTCTAGAGCGCAGGCTCAGTAGTTGTGGCGCACGGGCTTAGTTGCTCCGCCGCATGTGGGATCCTCCCCGACCAGGACTCGAACCCATGTCCCCTGCACTGGCAGGCAAATTCTTAACCACTGCGCCACCAGGGAAGTCCGACCAAGCATTTCATTCATGCAGTTTTCTCGAGTTCCCACAATGTGCCGTTGCTGAAGATACAACAACACACAAGGAGAGCTGGCCCCTGCCCTCCGGCGGCTCACGATGTAGTAGGCGTGGCAAGAGGGTCCCCAAATAATGAGCTGCCAGTCACCTGGGGAAGAGGGGTGTACAGGAACCAGGAAAGCCCAGGACAGAGGTTTGGAGGCCGTGCCCTGAGGGTGCAGGAGAAATCCCTACCCACATTTTGAAAACCCCTGTTGCTGGGCCCAAAGCCCCCCACCCCGACCCCCAGCATAGACCCTGGGCAAGGGAAGATCAGAAATAATATGCTAGGGGCTTTATAGTGGTAGAGAGTCCTCATAGCACTATAAGGGGACCAGGATTTGAACCCAGGGTATCTGGCTCAAAAGCCTGTGTCCTCAGCCACTCTGCTCACTGCCTTGAGGTCCATGGGGATGCAGTTCCTACAGGCTCTTCTCTGACAGCTGGAAGCTCTTGGGCTTCAGAGCACCCAATTCTGGCTTTGCAGCCAGCACCCCAAACCCCCACTTGTTCCCCAAGTGACTTTAGGTGAGTTCCTTCAGCCTTAGTTTGCTCATCTGTATAATGGAAGAGATCAAATGGAGCAACAACATGTTAGCAACCACACCACACTATCTATGATGGGCAGAGTTAGACTGGGAGGCTCAAGTCAGACCATGCAACTGCAAGGTTTTGGAAACGCATTCCCCAGGGAAGGTGGGCAGAGGAAGTGGCCACAAGCTCAGACAGTCCCTCCCTGGCCTGTGTCCTGGAGAGCGCCGAGCCCCGTTCCTGTGCCCCTGAAGGTCAGGCACACCCTCTGGCCCCCACTGCCCCCTCCTGCCTCTGACTGTCCCCTCTGCACTGGATAAACAGCACCTCTGCCCACCTGCCTCCTCAATCCCTCATGCTTCACCAGAATTAAATTCATCATTCATTTTTTATGGTTTATACATGGTGTAATTTATGTCTTCAAATATATTGAGGTCACACTTTAGCAGAAAAAAAGTATTTCACATTGAAATTGAAGGCATGTGTGTTCCATTAAATGGGGATGTTTGGGATAATTTTAAAAGGCTAAAAGTAGTAGAAAGTAACATTAAAATAAAATTTGAGAGCTGTAATTACCCCTAATCGCACCATAAAATAATCAATACTGCATTCCATTATTTCTGACTTCCCTAGTTATAGCGTTTTTTGTTAAGCTCTTGAATATTGATGAGGTGAAAGGGTCGTGTCTTCTGGCAGAGGTCTGATGGAGGTGGAATTAAGGTGGTGTCCTCTCTGATTATCCCAGGGAGACCGTGAGCGCTGCTTCTTCTCAGCTACAAATCCCCGGGGGCAGCACCAGGCTCCCTGATCTGTTCGATGATCTTCCGTCCAGCTCTTCCCACGTAGGGCTTGGTGGGAGGCCAGGTTTGTTTGGGCTACATTTTTGGAGCACTCACTGTGTGCCAAGCTCTGTGCGAGCCTCCTGGATACATTAACTCATTTAACCCTTAAAGCAACCCTCTGCAGTGGGTGTTGGCAAGACTCCCCATTTTACAGATGGGCACACTGAGGCTCAGTGGGATAAAGTAAATTACCAAGGAGTGGAGTTGGGATTTTCACTCAAGTCTGTGCTCTTGCCATTATTTATGCCACCTCCCAAGACATCCAGCTTCTGGCTGAGGGATGGAGATGCTAGCAGGAGAGTGCAGGGGTGCTAAGCGCCCTGGGAGAGGATGACTTAGTGCCAACCTCGAGGTCAGTTGCCACTGGCCGCAGTGGCATGAGTTTAGCTGGAAAACCTCTGGTTTCCTTTGGGGACACCTGAGAACTTCTGTCCCTTCCCTACATTTCAGACAGGGGTTCACTTCCATGAGCCTTCAAGTTCCCATCTGTAAAATGGGAATGACATTAGAACACCCCTTAAAGTGTACGGTTTAAGGGAACTTATGCTGGGAAGTGCCAGTCAACGGGAGCTGTGAAGGTGTTGGTGACACAATGAAGAGGTCTCGTCTCTTCTCTGGCTTCAGTTTCCCCATCTCTAAAATGCCCAGGGTGGGGCACTTGAACTGGACAACAGCAAGACCTTGTCCATCTCTGACATTTCATGTTCTATGCTCTAGGCCCCAAGGTCTGCCAAGTGGGCAGAGACTTCTTCCTGTGTGCTAGCCTACAAGGGTCCTCAGAAAGTCATCTCATCCAGCCCCCACCATCCCACAGGGTCACATGTCCAAGGGGTACCGCCTGCCCCTCTTTTCCCCACCTCAAGGAACCTGCACTCTTTCAAGCTGTGGATAATTTCCCTGGGGGCCTGGGCCCTATGGGAGCCCACCTTCCTAATGAGAGCACCAAAGTGGTCCTTCGGGCCCCTGAGCTGGGGGCTGAAGCTTGGACACACTCATGTACAGTATAAAAGGATGACCTTTTATTTGCTATCCGGACATCTGTGCACGAGAATCGAGACATCTCCCTACTCAGAATGCAGATAACTGTGTGCTCAGAATCTGGACGTTATTCACGGTAGCTAAAAGGCGGCAACAACCCAAATGTCCATCAATGAATGATGGGTAAACACAATGTGGTCTATCCACACAGTGGAATATTATTCTGCCATAACATGGAATGAAGCACTGGTACATGCCACAACATAGATGAACCTTGAAAACATGATGCTATGGGAAAGAAGGCAGACACAAAAGGCCAGATGGTGCATAGTTCCATTTATATGAGGTACCTGGAATAGACAAATTCATAGACACAAAAGTGGACGAGAGGTTACCAGGGGCTGGGGGGAGGGGGAAATGGGGAGTTGATGTTTAATGGGTACAGAATTGGCAAATCCAGAAAAGGCAAATCTATAGAGACAGAAGGCCGATTCGTGGTTGCCAGGGGGATGGGAAAATGAGGAGTGACTGCTCAATGGGTATGAGGTTTCATTTTGGGGTGATGAGAAAGTTCTGGAACTAGACAGCTACATAAAATGTACTTAATGCCACTGAATTGCATACTTTAAAAGGTCTACAATGTTAAGTTTTATGTTCTGTGTATTTTACCACATTAAAAAAAACTTCTTTTTTTTACTTGTTCAATAAGTTTATTACTGTCTTTATCTGAAAAATCTTCGTAGAAATTGTGGTTTGGTTTATTAACTCTCAGCAGCCCATTCCTGAGCTCTAAGGAACCTTGCCTTCTTCTGAGCTACCCGATCTTTCTTCTGGGCAAGTGACATTTCGGGATGTTTCCACCTCTTCTTTTTAACTTCTTTCTTAGGCTTCTTCTCGTACACTGGATTCTCTTATATCGCAGCATGAGCTTTCTTATACATCTCCTCCATCATGTCTGGAGTTACGTTTTTCTTTATGTATTGAGAGAGTTGTTTTTTGTAAGTATCTTCATCTTCTTCAATCAGGTAACGCATATAATCTGCAATGTTCTGCCCCATGATGTGCTTTTGGTGTCCCTCAGCATTGAATTCTTTGCTTTCTGAATCATAACCAGGCAACCGTTTGGTACTGTGAGGGATAGACAAGCCTCCATCAACAGCTCCCTTCAGGGCCCCAAAAACTTTATTCCCAGTAGTACTCCTGGCAAGCCCTGCATCCAGGTAACAGGTGAAGGCACCAGGTTGACCATCAATGCTTTCCACATTGTATTCATCTCCAGCGACCTCGACTTGGCCTTCATAAATTTTGTCCATACCAAACCTATTAAGAAGCCTGCGTGCCAGCAGCAGGCCAGTACAATAAGCTGCAACATAATTTGTCAGGCCAACCTTCACACCATACTTCGGGAGTTCGTGAGCACAGGCTGCACAAACTATCGTATCTCCTTCTATACGGGCATAAGCGATCGGACAAATGTTATCTCTGTTAGTTACATGAACTGTCATTCTGTATTTGGGTGCGTTGTACTTATGTTTACCTTGGATTACCAACCGTTTCCAAGCATAGTAGTCAGTTTTGCCCTCTCGCCGTCTTCTAAATTTCACTCGATATCTCTTGAAGTAGGCCTTATTCTTTTTTTTGTTTGTTTGTTATTTATTTATTTTTGGCCGTGTTGGGTCTTCGTTTCTGCGCGAGGGCCCTCTCTAGTTGCGGCAAGCGGGGGCCACTCTTCATCGCGGTGCGCGGGCCTCTCACTATCGCGGCCTCTCTTGTTGCGGAGCACAGGCTCCAGACGCGCAGGCTCAGTAGTTGTGGCTCACGGGCCCAGTTGCTCCGTGGCATGTGGGATCTTCCCAGACCAGGGCTCGAACCCGTGTCCCCTGCGTTGGCAGGCAGATTCTCAACCACTGCGCCACGAGGGAAGCCCCTAGGCCTTATTCTTGACAACTTTAACAAACCCCATCCTGTAGAACAGAGGCCCTAGCCGCCACCGAGCTGCAGAACCAGCACGGCTCCAGGGGGGAAAAAGCAAAAAAAATTTTTTTTTTAATGTCTGGGCAACCCGGGGTCCAGTCCCGTGCCCTGAGTCCAGCTCACACTCACGCAAGGCCCTGGGTGGTGACTGTTCCACGCAGCACATTAGAAGCCGGGGACAGTAGGGAGCTGATGAGCCAGCTCGCTCCCTGTGTCATTACCATTAATAATAAACAACAATAGAGTGTATTTTTAAAACTTGCCCTAATGGAGATTCTCAAGCAGCAACCAAAACACTCAGATTACCCACTGGTCCCATAAAGATACTGACACACAAAAGCCACGTATGCCACGGAGAGCTGGGGCGAGGTGGATGCTTCCTGGCATCTGGGAGACATCCCTCACTTATCTCCTTCCCCACCGGTCCTACTCCCCAGCTTTGCCCAGGTACCAGGGACAAAGGCAAGGGAAGGGGTCTTCCGCATCCTCCGGGTCCTTGCCAATGCCTTGGCCCTTTGACTCAGTTTCCCCCACAGGTTCCCTTTTCTGCCTGTCTCCCCAGAGGCTGTGCTTAGGGGTGTCGGGAGGGGACGCTAGGCCTGTAGCTGCAGGAGTGGAAAGGGCAGTGCTGACCGTTGTGTGCACCCTGGTGTCTTAGACTGGCCTGCAGTGACCATCAGTCCTCTCTGACATATTTCAGGTGAGTCCTGGGCCCTGATTGTGCAGGGGTCATGCTCAAGCCCCCCCAGCAAAGGAGCTGCAGAGCAGGGACTCGAAGTCCTGGCGGCTGGTCCACTCTTAGTCCTTCCATTTCATTCTCAGCAAAGGCAGAGCAGTTACCAACTCAGACTCTGGAGTCAGAGACCTCCCCCAGGGAACCCCAGGCCAGGCAAATCCTGGACTTCCCTAGCCTCAGTTTCCCCATCTGTGAAGGAGGCAAAGACAGCACCTCCTCATCAGCTGGGAGAATTACAGAGACGACACATGTGATGTCTCAGCGCTGAGTAAATGGTGACCATCATTCCAAATGTGAAGCCAAGCCTCGGCCTGCATAGGCTCACCCTCTCCCAACCTCCCTGGGTCCACCTGCAGCCCAGGCCGGCACTGGCCAGAGCCCTCTCCACACTGGGCTCTGACATGATGAGGCCCATCCTGATATTGGGCACTCACATGCTTTGTCAGATAACCCTCCCAGCAGCCCTGGGAGGGAGAGACTGCTCTTCCATTTTACAGACAGGAAGACTGAGGTCCAGAGAGGCAGAGAGCTTGCTGGATATGGGATTCAAAAGCGGTAACTTGTGATCCAAGAGCCATTGCTTTTAAGCACTACACGATGACTGACTGGGGTCGGGGATTGCCATGGTACAGAGCAAGGTCCCTGCAATTATGTGATCCCTGTGCACATTTTTCTGGAGTGAGGGCACATAGCTCATCAAGTTCTCAAAGGGATTACAGGCAGATCTCTGTTTAAGTCCCAGCTTCTCCACATATTGACTCTGTGGCCTTGAGCATGTCACTTCCTCCCTGGTGCCTCAGTTTCCCCATTTTTCAAATGAGGGGTTTGACTGGAAAAATCTCTAAGTTTCCTCCAAGCACTGGCATTCACTTATTCCTGGATCCTCCTATTAGATTCTCTCTTCCCTCCACCTCCCTCCTCACTCCTCATCCTAATCCTGGCCTCCCTGACGTAGCCTTGCAAACAGCTACAGGCCCAGCCGGCAACCACATCAAGGGCCAGAGGAAAGCCCATCCCTAACTAGGGGAGGTCAGAGAGAAGGCAGCTGACACCCAAGAGCTTGGGGCTGGGCCTACTCTGCCTCTTTCTCCCCAGAGTTCCCTGATCCCATTCCTCTTCTGTGGTCAACAAGGACCCCCGCTAGACCCTGTCCAGAGGCCCCAGATCCCCTCGGTGACCCCTGAGCCAGCCACAGCCCACACATCCGGTGAGATTTAATTGATTTCAATTGACAACCATAACAAGAAATCTCTTTTGGGAAACTTCGGAAATGGACTGGAGGCCATTAGGAAATTTACTTTTGCGAATATGATGTTTAATTAGCAATACCAATAAATTAATAGGAGAATCTTGCTGCGGTTCTGGGTTCATAAAACACCAGCCTCGGTCGGCAGGAGAATGCAGCAGCCCGAGGCTGCCTGAAGGGAGAGGACAAGGCCATCGGCTCATTGCCAGCAGCGCCCCCGCCCCCTCAGCCCCCAGCCCATCCCTTGATGGAGTGGGGGGCGGGGCAGGAAGAGGCCAGCATGGACTGGGGAAGTGGGAGGGTCTGAGGTCATAGCCCGGCTCAGCCACTTATTCCTTGGAGAAACCACTCAGCTTCTGAGCCTCTGTGTCCTTATCTGTCAAATGGGGACATTGATCATAATATCCACCTCCCAGGGTTGTCGTGAAGATTAAAGGAATTAATATGGGTAAAAGCACAGAGAACAGAAAGAAGCTGGCACAAAATAAGTGTTACTTATTACTGCTGCTGCTGCTACTATTATTATTATTAATGGGATAACAAATGGGAGGCACCTGGCATGGAGGAAGGGCTTGATAAATACTAGGTGTTACTGGCTTTTAATTTTTCTTTCCTGAGCCTAACCCGCTCTTCTGGGCTCCTGGGTACCTAGCATGGTCACCCTGATGGCGCTTTTACTACCAGAGTCACTGGCTCTCCACGGGCGGAGACCATGTCTTGCTTATTGACGTATCCCCGGCCCTGAGCAGGCATTGGAACACATTTGTTTGTTTTTTTGTTTTTTTAAAAGTCTGTTCGGATATTTTTTTTTTTTTTTAAATATTTACTTATTTGACTGTGCTGGGTCTTAGTTGTGGCATTCGGGATCTAGTTTCCCGACCAGGGATGGAAGCCAGGCCCCCTGCACTGGGAGCACGGAGTCTTAACCACTGGTCCGTCAGGGAAGTCCCTGGAAGATGTTTGTAAACAAGCACAGATACTCAGCTCTGACAGTCGCCTCCCCAGCCTGCAGACCGTCCATGACTGCTGATTACTTCCAGGATTTCACTCGGGCTCCTCGGTGCTGCCCACGTAGCCCCTATGATCCAGTCACCTGTCTCCCACCTCCTGGGCCTAAGGCTCCATCTTCTGCCATGAAGCCAGGCTTCCCCACTCCATGCCAGCTCCCTCCTGCCCCTAGGTCTCTGCACGTGCGGGGTACTCTTGGAGTGTCCTTCTCTGGCTGATAAACTTCTGTTCCTTCACCAAGACCCAGCCTTATCCAGTCCCCTCTGACTCCAAGCCCTGGGGGGACTGGGAACCAGGAGGTCTTAGTCACCAGACCCCCTCCTCCTCCTCTCTTTCCATGCCACCACCACTGTGCGCAGCACTTGTAACGGGGACTTGCTGGTCCATCCCTTCAGAGGAGCTGTGCATGGCCCCTGAGCCTGTCCCCTGGAGGCTCAGATTACTCACCTTCTCTGGGTCCTGGAAGACCCACTCCACGCCTCCTCTCAAGGAGAAAACTTCCCTGGCTGTTTCTCCAGCTTCCACGCTCCCACTTGGTTCCTACCTCTACCACCATGTTTCCCACTGTGTTGTAATAATTCGGCCGCCAGTTGTCTCTCCCCCTAGGTCTTGGTTCAGAACTGGGCCTTCTATCTCTTGTTCTCTCCAGGAATAGAGCCTGCTCTGCCCAAATGGATGAATAAACGAATGAAACAGGGAGTGGGTTTAAATGTTGCCTCCTCCAAGAAGTCCTCCCTGGTCATCCTGGCTCTATTTGTATTCATCGCATGTACTTATCGTCTTTCTCCCCCACCAGATTGCCAGCTCTTAAAAGGCAGGTACCTTCTTGTTTTATTTACCATGACCTTCCTGGCCTCTCTCCTGGAGGCTGTCACATGGCTTTGCTAATACATATTCACTTGATAAATGAATGAATGAATGAGTAAATGAGTATCCGAATGCATGAGGGACTGAGTGAATGAATCAATGACAAACTGACTGGAGAATGAATGAACAAACGCGTGAAAGAATGAATGGATGTGACCATGAATGACAGGTGGAAAGTGCTTCCCAGGGCTGGGGACAGAGCCCAGCTTCTCCCGAGCCCTGGCCGCCATGAAGATCTTGTTTCCCCAACTGTTTATTAAATTGTGTGAAGTGTATAGAAAACACAACAATAATTAAAGCAGACACAACAACAGGTAATTAATTGCATTTCCAAAATTTGATCCATGCATATGAATGAATGGGAGGTCACCGATTCAGCCACAGAGGAGCCCCCATGCTCCCCCGCGCTCTCCAGGGAACAGAGGTGGGGGGGGCGGGTCTCTGCAGGGTGGAGCCTGCAGAGGTAGAGAGGACATCCCTGGGGAGACCGTCTCCTCTTTCTCACCCCCTCTCCTTGGCAACACAGATCCAGGTCGCGGGGGATGATTTAGGTGATGGGGAAGATGAGTACGGTGGGAGGGATACTCCCAGGAGCTCACAGCCACAGGAAGTCCCTCGCAGGGGGAGGTGACCACTAGCTCAGCACAGAGCAGGAGGTGGGTCCCCAACCCAAGTCCACTGGCAGCATGAGGAGACCCTGGGGTGCGTGCTTAAAAATGCAGAAGCTCAAATCCTTGCCCAGATACTCTGAGTCAGAAGGTCTGAATTAAACCTGTATCCAAATTTAAAGCAAGCTCTCCAGTCATTCTGGAAGCTTTGGGAACTTCTTGCTGGCTAACCTCTGGCAGTCCCTCAGGTCCTAGGCCCAGAACTACCCTTTCTCCTCACTGCCTGCTGCCCCCACCCCCGCAGTGCCAGGGGCAGGACAAAGTCTGGTTTGGAGGACAGATGGCCTGGAGTCCAGGATGATGGACGGCGCAGAGCTGCCAGCCCCACCCAGCCATTCAATATTAAGTTACCACGGCCGGCAGGAAGTTTGGACAGTGCGGGGGTGAGGTCCCTCTAGGCCCCAGGACAGAGAATTGAGTTTCTGGCTCAAGATTCTGCTAGAAAAACGGCCCCTCCTCCAGGAAGCCTTCTCAGCCCCAGGCTAAGTTGAATACCCAGTCTCTGGGCTCCTAAAAAAGGCCAGGAGACCTACCTCTCTTTCAGCACTCATTCTGTGGAAAAGTGAGCTTCCTTCCTCCCCCTTGACAAGGCTGGGGCTGAGTCTGGCCCATCTCTGACTCCTGAGCCCGGGTGTGGCCTAGAGTGCGCACTGGTGCTGACAAGTGTAGCAGGCAAAAGGAAGGGAACTGGGGTGGGCACTGGGCCCTGCCTTGTCCTTCCGCCTGCCCCAGAGGGCACCCGCAGCTTCTACCAACAGCCCCCATCACTCCGACTTGAGCACCCCAAGGACATCTCTCTGGCCGGAGGAGCAAGCTTGGCCCCCTGTGACTCTCATTCAACCAATGAACCAGTGACAGATGGGAGTTGGTGGATAAATCGCACCCCGCCCCCTCCGCCCCAACACTCTCACCTTGGGACAGTTCTGAGCTGTGCTCTAGTCTCTGCAGGAGTCTTGAGCCCTGGCTGCTCACAGTGGCAACTGCTCATTGACACATTTTCCTCGTCTTCTGCACCCCCCCGCCCCCCCACCCCGTTCTCCTTGGAGATCCCTCTCAAATGGCACTGATGGCAGAGACCTTCAGTCCTCTCTGACATATTTCAGGTGGGTCTGCAGGGTCTGCAGATCCCTGGTCTGCTTTTGGGGAGACCCAAACTAAAAGAGCCACCAAATGAGGACCCCAACTTACTAACAAGAATTATCCTGGGAGGACCCTGGGTTGCCCTACAAAGCCCTGCACATCCCTCCACTCGCCTGGCCCATGCAGCCCCCTGTGATATGGGTACTGCTTTTATTCCCAGTCTACAGATGAAGAAACAGAGGCTCAGAGAGGTCAGACTTCTTTGGTTGAGGCAACAGAGCAAAGCAAAGGGAGACAGGGGCTGGAACCTGGGCCTCACTTGAAGGAGCAAGATTCCAGGGTGAAGGTTGCTAACAGGTTGTCAGGTTTCATCGCCCTGAACTGTCGTTTTCTTAAGAGTCAGAACTATTTGGGAAACTATTGGAGGACCATATATTTCCTGTGTGTGGTTATACCTGCCATCCCTGGGGCACTTAAGCTTGCAACCCATTTGTAGTGACCCAGACCAAGTGCTGCCCCAAGATTCCACAAGGAGGGCTGTGGTCCAGCTCAGGATTCAAGTCAGATCTCCTGGGGGTGGGGTCCAGGACACAAGAGGACTGTCTGGGAAGAGGCTGGAGTTCCTCCTCCCAGCTCCAGGCCTCTTGGCTCATCCCTGCCTCAGGCTCTGAAGAGCGTAAGCCTGGGTTCAGATCTGAGCTGTGTGATCTTGGGCCCTTGACTGTACCTCTCTGAGCCTCGGTTTCCTCATCTGTAACATGGGGCTCAGAGTCCAAGTTCCCAGGGCGTTGCTGGGACTAGAGATCCTAACACGTGCCAACCTTTCAGCAGGTGCTCAACAGATGGGCTGGAGACACTTCCCGGATGCCCAAGGTCCTGGCCTCTGGAATGGTCGCCCCTCCTTTCTGGCTTATTAAGGCTGGGCAATGGGTCAGGCGACAGGAGGAATGACTGGGGGTGAGGGGGTGTCAACAGAGTCTGTTCTCAAGGAGGAGAGGCTGTGAGGCCCTGCTCCCCAGGGGCTTGCATGACTGGGAGTAAAACAGCCGCTCAAGCTCAGCAGAGACCTCTGGCTCCCTTCTCATTACCTGCCTGTTAGGACACAGTGGGCCTGGGGAACAGGCAGTCGTGGTGGTGGAACCCCAGAGATCACAGCCATTGGGGGACACTCCAGGCCTGGTGGGGACCTGCTCCTGATTATCACCCTTGACCTGTGCCCTCTGCCACCTGGCATCTCCAGGTGGAGGGCAGCCAAGAAGGTCCATTCCTCCCCAAAAAGAGGTTCCCAGGAAGACACTTCCAGGACCCTTATTCTAAAATGACAGACGCCCACATATACATAGTGGGCTTTCCTGTATTTCAACTTAAAAAAAAAAAAAAAAAAGCATCTTAATGTTCTAAATGTTCTACAGAAACTTGGAAACACTTGTGATAGTGTTGGCATTAATTTTTTGATAACATTAACTTAATCAGGTAATTATATATTTAGATATTTACCATGAGCTATAGAGACCAAAATGTCACCAAATAATTTGCACTAGCTTTTATAAGCAGATTAAGCCGCGTTCTCTGCTCTCCCTTGCCTTGCAGCTGGTCTTTCCTGAGGCTGCACTCCCGGCCCAGCCCAAATCCGGGTGCAGAAGCCCTGGGGTGAGAGGGAGTGGGCTTCTCCATCCCACCTCCACCCGGGGATCGGATCCCTAAGAGACCACGCAGGCCTGCCCCAGGCTCTGTGCAGCCTCCCCGACCGCCCCAAACGCCCCCAAAAGTGGCCCTCCGTCTTGGGGTGGGTGGAAGCTGCTCCCCAGACGTGGAGGGAGGGAGGGAGGGTGCCCTGGAGAGGATGAGGACTAGGCGGCTGGATCCCGGAGGCAGGACAGGGAGGGAAGTTCCCTCCCTGGATGCCCTGGGCGGGGAAGTGAGATCTGCCGCTTCCACCTGGTCCCGGCGAGGTCCGGGGCGCGGCGGGGCCGTGTCCCCGCGGAGCCCGCGGCCGCCGGTAGGGGGCGCCTTGGTCATGCATTATTCATCGCCGAGCCGCCCGCCCGCCGCCTCCCTCGCTTTCCCGGCGCAGGCTGCGGGCTTCGCGGAGGAGCGGGAGCGCGTAGCCTTCACAATATTGTGGCAGCTCCGCGAGCGACGGCTCAGGGGAGGCGGGGGTGCGCAGCCTTGGCGGCAGGCAGCGGGCGCTGGGGCTGGGAGGGGTCCGGGGGTTGGGGGCGATGCTGGGTCACACGGCTCAAAGGGGGCTCAGGCCGGGAGGGGGTGGTGAGCGTAAGGGCAGAGCCTTTAGCGTCCGTCCCTCCGACCGTCCATTCCTCCTTCCATCAAGTCAACTAACGCCTAGGAGCATCTGCTCTGTGCCTGGTGTAGGGGATATAAAGGTGAACGGGGCAGGCAAGGTCCCTATCCTTAAAAACTTAATCTCCAAGTCGGGGGAAGAGAGATAAAAAGCACGTAAACGCAAATTAAGATAATCCCGGTTACTGACAAGTGCTCTGCTTAAAACACGCAGGCGTGACAGGGAGTGCGTGTCAGTGGCTGTCTAGGTGGCCAGGGAGGGCTTCTGTGAGAAGGTGACCTTTGTGCAGAGATCTGAAGAACGGCAAGGAGGCGCCTGACCTTGGCCAGTCCCTGGGCCTCCGGGGCCTCTCCTTGCCCCGCCCCTGGCCTCCTAGGGGTGCTATAAGGGTCAACCCCCCACACACTCCAAGAAGCAAGGAGGCAGGTGAAGCTCCAGTTCCGCCTGAGGGCTCAGTCAGGGGGCACCCCTGCTCAGCCTGCATCTGGGCTGCAGGTACCAGCCCAGGGGGAGGCAGGAGGCCAGGCAGCCAGCCCTGGAGCCGTGGGCATGGGTGTTGCAGGGAGCGGGCTCCAGGGGTGCCCTCCCTACCCCGGCGCGGGGCCTGGGCTGGGGAAGCTTAGAGTCACGAAGCCTTGGCATCTCAGCCCTGTATGGGGGTCTCACCCCTCCACACCCCTCCCCCCAGGCCTCCCAGGTCTCTGCTCCAGGCCGGCAGGGGGCATGGAGGGCGTGGGCTCCCGGTCATCACCAGCATCGGATTTCCTTTCACTTGTGCAAAGACTGGTTGACGCCTGAGCACATCAATATCCTTAATGACAGTGAGAGGAACTGGGACTCCAGTCTGCCGGCGCCCCCCTCCGCCTCCCCTCGCCCCCTCCCCTCCCCACTCACTCTTCCCCTCCTTTCCTGCCCTCCTTGTCTCCTCTCCCCTCTCTCCCTCCTTTCTCACTCACACCTCTCTGTCTCCCTCCTTCCCTCTTTCCTCTTTCTCTGTTTTGGTATCTTTCCTCTCTTCTTTCTTGCCTTTCTCTCTGTCTCCCTCTTCCCCCCTCGTCTCCCCTCCCCTCCTTTCCCCTCCTCTCCTCTTCTCTTTCTCTCTGCCCCCCTCCCAGGACCCCACAGCCCTTGTGCATTCACAGACTTTCACCCCACACCTCTGGGGGGGCCCCAGCTGGGCCAGTCCCTCTATCTGTCTGTCCATCCCCAGCTGGGCCCCGATGCCCCGTGTTGGGAGGCAGCCAATGCCTGGAGGCAGGGCCCACGTGGTGAGGCCCAAGGAGAGGAGGCTGAATCTCGGCAACCCCGGCCCCAGAGGCACACGAGCTTCTGCCTTCCGTGCCCCACGCCACGCTGAGAAATTAAAAAGCCAAGTTAGGGTGTGGGGCGCCACGGGAGAGGGGAGAGTTTGGGGAGGATCTTCTGTTTTGTATTTTTTATGACCATATATAATTTCGCGTTTCTCCCCTCAGCCCCTGCCTCCTTGGCTCCCAGATGTGTCCCACATTGAAGAATTATCTCTCCTCCCTAGAGTGAAATAAATGCAATCAATATGAGTATTGCTCTCAGGGCCTTGAAATATTACATTAATGTTCCATGTGGTGACATTTTAGCTGGAATTTTCAAATACATTATGATGGTTCAAATTAATATTTATCAGATCAGCTTTTATATTTTGCAAAAGAGAGAGAGAGCGAGAGAGGGAGAGAGGGAGAGAGAGAAAAGGAAAGACAGAGAGAGCATTATTAAAATACAAAATGCAGATCAAGTCTAAAATCGATGGTCCATTTTCCCAGCACTTTCCAGGGGCTGTCTTTAGCTTTCTGGGTTTGTTTTTAAATTTATTGGTGTTTCAGGCAAATCTATTGGGCTCCCTCAGTCCCCTGGTTGGCCTCCCCTCCTGACTGCCTCTTGCAGGCTTACGGGCCCTTCCTTTTCTGTCTTTCTCTCTTTATTATCCTGAAATGTAAATTACGACATTAGCCCGGTCCTTATTTTTTTTTAAACTCTCCGATGATTAAATCTGCTACACGACATCCTTGTCCTTTCTATAAATTAAATCATCTTGGCTTTGCACCTCCAGCTCAGGGCAGCCGTTGCCCGGGTGTCACGGCACCGGGCAGCTGGGGCTGAGGGCTGGGGTCCTCGTCCCTCTCTGGAGCGGGACACTGGGGGCCTTTGTGGGGGGGGGCAGGGAGGCTGCCTTCCTGACTCCCCATTTTTCTGTAAATAAGAAACGTGGACTGGAGAGAGGAGGTGGTGGCAGTCGTGGCTTCCACTTTATTTCAGTCACTTCCAAACTGATTACCCTGTGAAGTGGAAAATCTGGGCAGATTAATGGTTTAATTCTCCTTTTCTTTTGCTTTTTTCCCCTCCGCCTCCAGTTTTGTTTTGGTTTGGTCTGGTTTTTGCCCCGTCTTCTTTCTGCATCTTTTCTCCCTTCTCGGAGTTGTATTCATAAAATGACTCAGAAGCTCTTTTTCACGAGGCGCACGCGTGGCAAGCCAGCTGGGAGACATTCCCAGGCCCGACCCGGCTCTGCCTGGGAGCTGCAGGGGTTAACAATGCCCGCTCCAGCCCTCCACTTTTTCTCTTTGATGATTTTCTATTTCCTCCCTCCTCAAGTTCTGGGTGAGAGTTTGAACTAGCATGAGCTTTTATGGTCATGTACACAAAGGTACATACACACACACACACACTCATACACTCACCCCCCCGCCCCACGCACACCCAATGGCAGCTCGCACATGTGCACGCGCAAACGCGCACACAAACCCAGCAATATAGACCTCTGAGAGGATCTGCATAAGAGAGCTGCCCTCCTGATTTCTCTCCGCTGCTGATCCGGCCAGAAGAACGACAGGAAACTTAAAAAAGAAAAGGAGGAGGGATCGATTATTCGACCTGTACTTGAACCCGACTGAAAGAGATAAAGCAGAATTTTCAATAGGTCCCCTGCCCTTTTCACCAGGAGGGAAAGAGGAGAAGAAAAACAAGAGATATTTATATGACAGCAGCTGCTGAAAATAGCATTTCAGAGCCATAAAAAAAGGCAAAAAGAAATTCAACGGTAGAAAAGGCAAGAAACTCCTCGTCTGCTCCCCAAAAGGCCAGGCAGGCAGCGAGTGTCTGTGGCTGGAAATGCACGCATGCCTTCTATAGATCTGTTTGAAATTATACTTGTCATTGAGGGGGAATTTATGCTTCTATTGATCTGCAAAAGGAAAATATTAAATGGTTTGGTTTTGATCTTTCGGTGACCCCAAGGTCAAGGGTAGTAGCGGATTAGTATTCATAGAATTCATCACGGAATTGCAGCCTGCATCCACTTTATGCAAACATGCTCAAAACACGCCTGGTGAAGCAGGCAGCAAATGGCCAATGACAAGGAAAGAGTCAGTGGCACCCCCTCCCACGCTGTAGGGCTTGCCTGCTTCCCACCCCTCGGGGAGAAAAAGAAAGGACCAGCACTGGCCCGCTATCCCGTTGGATGGATGAAAACACCCCGGGACGCAGGGGCTTGTACAGAAGGCGGGGTTCCCCTTTGGAACACAAGGAAGTTCAGAAGATCACCTGCAATGGGGGTTGTGGTGTGGGTCTGAGAGACCCAGGAACACCGATAGTGGGGGTCCAGGCAGGTAGGAAAGGGCACCCATACCTGGAGCAGGACACCACCCAGAAGGCGATGACCAGACACGCAGGTGACACGCGTGCACATACACACTCAGCCCGTGGAAACCCGGGTCTTTCCTGGAGGGACGGATACGGCGTGCTGGCCAGCAGGCTGAGAGCTCCACTCCTCTCCAAGGGTGACATTGCCTCTCGTTCCACGCTGAGGAGCGTCCTTAGTGAAAAGAAAGAGAGAAAGGCCAGGCATACGTGCTGCCCTGCTCCACCCAGGCCCTTCTGCTCTCCGCCAGTGGCCACGGAAACTGCGTCCAAATGTGTGTGCAAGGGGGACACGCGTGGAGCCCCTGGGGACGGGCCACAAACACCCCTCCCCACCCTGAGCTCAGCACACAAGTGCCCTCTTAGCAGAGTCTGTCCCCAGTGGTGGGAACATTTGGTCAGTAACAGTCACTTGCCAACGAACTAAAAATAACCCACCCAGCGTATCCCTGCAATGGCAGGAATTCTGGCTGGCCCTTGTTCTGCCGGCTGATTGGCAGAACCCCGCCGGTGGGGCGTACAGATCCCGACTCCCATGGGGGCCAACAGAGCAGACCTCTGGGGGCAACCTAACGATGCTTGCTGTCTTTACGGGGATGCTGGCTACTTCTGCGCTTTACCAGCTTATCATCTCACTGACCACTCACAACAACCCAGCAAGGCAGGGGCTGTTAATATCCCATTGTATAGATGAGGAAACTGAGGCTCAGAGAGGCGGAGTCACCTGCTCAAGGGCTTGGCTCTGTCCTGACGCCAAAGACCACACTCTCTTAACCGCTTTGCTCTAATGGCCTGGCACCATTTGGGCAAATTCCAGGGTTGGTTCACATTTCAGGTTCAGGAGGAGGGGAGTTTGGGATGAGGACGGGGGCGTGGAGGCCTTTGGGGATCCGGGGGCTGTGGGGAGGGAGAGGTAGAGTGGCCCCCAGCCCTGCCGCCCCGTCCCTGCGAAGGAAAACAGCGTTCTGCCTATTAATCATGTTTCATTTATATTAGCTTGACTCGATCTACTGTATATTTGAAATGGATTTAATTTTAGATCACGCACTATGGAAGGGGGCCAGTTTGGTGTAAGGAGCATTATGAATATTTTCCATAAGCTGGATATACATTATCCCGGGACAGATATACGAGCAGAGGCCCAGGGCTCCTGGCTGGGGGAAGGGGCTGAGCTCTCCTGCTTCCCCGCCACTTCCCTGCAGCCCAGGGTCACAGGGCTTCAGAGGGAGCCCTCTCTGGCCCTTGTCCCCGTGAGGGTGATGGGGGTATCTCAGCCCCATCTTTCCACCGCCCATGAGCTCATCCCCACTGACCTTGAAGTCGCTGCTTCTCCTGGC
Source organism: Eschrichtius robustus (assembly GCF_028021215.1). NCBI lineage: Eukaryota > Metazoa > Chordata > Mammalia > Artiodactyla > Eschrichtiidae > Eschrichtius > Eschrichtius robustus. Next base: position 8,551,598 of record NC_090826.1, on the reverse strand, counting down.
TCCCGGTGGAACTGCCAGCCTGGGAGGTGTGTGTAAGGAGGGAGGACCCCAGAGCCGTGGGAGACGCAGGGCCCTGCCGGAGGTACAGGAGAGGGTGTGGGATTGGAAGGGAGGGGACCTCCGGAGCCCCACCTTCAACCCCAAGCTCTGATGGAGACAGAGGAAGCCCAGCTCCTGGCTACCCAGCCGGTGGGTGGGCAGGTCCAATCCAACCTTCCCCAGAGCCCCACTGAGCCTGGGCTGAGGCCCTCCCTTTCCTGGGAACAGGCCTTGGGCCTTGCCCCTTTTCCAAGGGCACCAGCGCCAGGGGGCCCCCCTGGAGGAAATGAGAGCTCGTGGGGGTCAGGGGACAAGCCCATGGACACACAGCGGGGGAGCAGCAGAACGGGGTCACAGCCTCTTGCCCTGCAGCTCTGGGTTCTGCCCTCCCCCTGCCCACCCTGCGTCCGTCCCCTCCATTACCTCCACCTGGACAAGTGGAGTGAGAACACTAGCGCCTCCCAGGTGATTTCTGTACTCCTCACGCCTCCCACCCCTACCCCAGGGCTCCCACCCCTGTTCGTTCTCTCTGCTCCAACTTTCCCGCGTGGGAGCCAGGCATCGCGCAGCGCTTTACAGATGGAGGAAACTGAGGCTCAGGTGGGTTGTGACTTTTATACTCAAACTTAAACCTGTTCTCTCCCTCCACCCTCCAGCCTGCATCCCCACCTGGTCTGCCCATCCAGGCTCCCCAGGCTGCACACGCTCCAACTCCAGCATGCTCACCGCCCCCATCACCACCACTGCTCCATCCTGCCACAAATACCACTCAGGGCGGTCCCTTCTCTCCAATGCCCCCCGCCCTCTAGTCCAAGTGGCCACCGTCTCTCTCCTGGAGTACTGTGTGGGCCTTCTGGAGGGTCTCCAAAGCCCCCTGCCAACTCCAGTCTGTTCTCTGCACTGTGGCAGGAGAGACCTTGTTCGAAGCAGCATGGTTACATTGTACACTCCTCCCGGGCGCCTACCATCAAATCCCAAATCGTACGCTGGCCAAGAAGGTTCATCGGGGAGTGGACCCCGCCGACTTCCCCAGGGTCACCCCCTCATCTACAGCTCCATTTCCGATCTCCATGGTCTAGAAAGGCTCTTGACCTGCCATGTGCTGTGGTCCCTCCACCACAGGACCTTGGCACAAGCCAGGCCCACTGCCTGTATCACTGCCCTTCCCACTTCGCCTGCCTAACTTCTCTTTAACCCTCAGGCTCTACTTCAGCTTCCCCAGGAAGACTCTGATCACACACACACCCCCGCCCCCGCCGCCCAGTACAGTCTAGATCAAGCCCCACTTTTGCCTTTTGCAAATCCTACAGCCATAGGGGATATGTGGGGTCCACACCCAGCAGGCAAGACTCTGGGTGGGCACTGGGCCCGTGCCATGGGTGGGTACCAGCTGAGCCGCTGCCTCTCCACCATCCCCACATCCATAAGTTCCTCCATCAGCTTGGCATATAATACACCCGTCACCCGCCCCAGCCCGTCTGGCAGCCTTTCAGAAGTGGCATGCGATGCTTCCTTATTCACTCTTAATTTAAGGTTTTGTGAGTTGTAATAACCCCCCTTTCCCCCAAATCACTGGGGATGGGACCTCCACGTCAGCCCAGGGCCAGGGGAGCTGAAGGGTAATTGCATTGCACATATGCTAATGGTTGTCTGGAGAAGACAATGGCAACTGGGGACTGGGATGGGGCCTCACTCCACCCAGACTGCCTGCCTGCAAGGTTGGAGGGGGGGCCTGGTGGGGTTGGGGGCTGGAGTCATGAGCCAGCTGGGAGCATCTGGGGGACTGTGGGCCCACAGTCCACAGTAGAGGAGAAGATGAGAGGGACTAGCGTCCCAGTCTAGAGGGCTTGATGGGGGACCGATGCCCTGGGAAGGGGGGCAGAACACTCTTCTTCCCCCAATTCTTCCTGCCCCACCTGCTCCCTCTTTTCTGGGGCCAGAGATGGCTCCCAAGGAGAAGGAGAATCTGGGAGAATGGACATGGGGGAGGTGGGGGTCACACAAATCCTGCTTCTGCCTCCCACAAGCTGTGTGACATTAAACAAGCCACTTAACCTCTCTGAGCCTCAGTTTTCTCATCTTTAAAAGTCTTATTTTATGAGTATCTGCCTCTAGCTTGTTCTGTATATCAAAAGAGATAATACATAGAGGTAAATTGCAGAGGCCTTGGCACACCTAGGTCCTCAACAAGTTAACTTATTGCTGAAGTTTTTATACTATTAATCCACTGTGGATCTGCCCACAGTCTGTGATGAGGTAGAGTGTGGGATCCTGGCTTCCTACCTGGAGAGGAGGTGCCTCCAGGATGGAAGGAGGGTCTTGAGGCTCAAAGGTCACCTCCTCAGAGAGGCCTCTGCCACCACCCCTCCGAGGAACCTCCCTTTTAATCTCCATGGTGGCATGCTCTTGCCTCCTTCGCTGAGCTTTTTCCAGCATGTACTGTAACTAAATATTTGTTTTCTCGCTTCTTGTCTGTTCCTGTCTCTAGACTGTGGGTCTATCAGGGTACCTGGAACAGTGCCTGACACATAGTAGGTGCTCAATGAATATTTGCCAAATGAATGAGTAATTGAACGAGGCCCGGGCAAAAATGTGGGAGGCCAAGGGTATGTGGATAGGGGGTTCACGTGGGGTGGGGAGCGGTCTCTTGGGCCCACCTTACCTCTGTCTTTGGCCTCAGGAGCAAGCCTTGCCCACCCAGGTTCCCGTCCCTGTTCTGTCACTGGAATAGACCTTTCCTGCTTCCCTGTGGATTCAGGAGCTGGCGAGAAGGGCTGGTGGAGAGCTGGGATGACCTCTAGGTATGAGTGTGGGATGGAGGGCCCTTTCCAGGTTGGGTGCCCCCAGTGTTCCCTCCCAGGCTCTTCCAACTGCCTTAGGCCACACAAGGTGTCTGAGGCCCCTCACCTCCCTAGCTCCTGAGGCTAAAGCATCCCCAGGGTGGCTCAGCTGTCCCTCCTTAGGGTCTAAACAGAGACCTGACATCCCTTCCCTAGGGAGGCTGCAGCCCTTGAAGGGAGAGACAGGGCCCAGTATTTTAAGCAGATTTCACAGGGTCTGGGCACGCCTGGGCGGCTCATTATGGTGGCCAAGGATGATGATGAAGAAGCTTTGGCTGTGCCCCCTCCCACGGCCCCTGCCCCACTGCCATGGTCTGCTGGGTACCAAGATACCCAGATCTCACACCCAGGGCCTCCCCGACTCCAGCACCGAAGAGAGGCGAGAGGCCAGTAGCCCACTCCTAGCCCAAGCCAAGAGGGGTCTGAGCCAGGCCAGTCTCCGCCCGCCAGGTGGGGGAGGCCTGTGGGTCCTCCGTGGGCCACGGGGACACCAGTGACTCCAGAGAGCTGCCCGCTCCACCTTACAGGCCCCACGACGAGGCCCAGGCTGAAGTGTAGCTCCTCTCAGAACTTCTGAGGAGTGGGACGTCCCTGGTGGTCCGGTGGTTAAGACTCCGTGCTTGCACTGCCGGGGCCATGGGTTCGATCCCTGGTTGGGGAACTAAGATCCTGCATGTCGCGTGGCTTGGCCAAAAAAAAAAAAAAAAAAACAATTCTGAGTAGTGAGGCTGAGGGAGGACATAGATCTGATGATGATGACTCCGGAGGATGTGCTGGAAGGGTGGGAGTGCTGTGCCAGAGAAAGAGCCAGAGGGAGTGGGGAGAGACAGGGAGAGGAGAGAGGGCGAGAGAGAGGGACAAAAAGAGGCAGATCTATCTAGAACAGGATAGGGAGAGAGAGAGCAAAGAGAAAACAAGGGAAACAGACACACTCTGAGAGATGGCAGGGAGGAAGGAGAGAGAGAGTAGGAGTCACTCAGAGACAGAGAGACACACGCTTGAGGAAACCGAGGCAATGAGCAGGAGGGGGAGGCCAGCGGGGAGCCTGTGTGTGCGCGAGGCAGGCTGGGAGATGGAGTGAGCGTGGGGCCCAGCGTGTCTGGGCCTGTGCACGAGGGGTCTAGTAACGTCTGAGCACGCTGCCAGGCACGGAGTCGTTTGGACGACCCTTGCCGGATTTGATGGAAAATGGAGCTGTAGGGGAGGCAGGTGTTTTGCATCCAAGAGAATGCGTACCCTCCTCATGGGACTATTCCTGCGTGCCTGTGGTCACACGTGCGGCCTGTGCACGCGTGTAAATGTGTGATGACGTGCAGGAGGGCAGGGTTCCGTTCCCCCTCAGCTGTCCCCACGCCCCCTCGGTGAGGAATCCATGTGTTGTCGGCCCCGGCTGGTGGGCTGCAGGGCCAGGATGGGTGGGCAGCCTGACACATGCCCTCACGGGGTGCGGGGGGAGGAGGCCAGAGAGCTGTCAGCAGCCAAGAAGCGGCGGGCAGCGAAAGTGAGCCATAAAAGGGCCACTTCTCCCGGCCGCTGTTCACTTGACACTCTCTAACCCAGAAGCCACCTGTTCAGCCATCAGTCACCCAAGGAAAACACAGCTTTCCTGAAAACGGGAATTGGACAGACAGTCCCGGGAGGGGGTGAGCATGGGGGAAATGACTCCCCTCTGCCACTTCCAGGGGGCCCCCAGGCTCACCCCTAGGTAGGGTCGGGCGGGGTAGGCTGGAGGGTGGCATCGGGCCTCAGAGAGCCAGAAAAACCAAACAAACACCCCACCACTCCCAACTTGGCACCAGTGTGGCACGTTTTGGGGGCCCAGAATTGCTCACCTTGGGGTGATGAAGGAACGGCCCTGGATGGAGTGGCTTAGCAAGGGCTGTGCCCTGGAGGAGCTGTCACACAGGCTCTGCGTCCCCGTGTGGGGACGGGTCAAGGGCAGGCGTGGGGTAGGGGTGTCATGGAGGGAGGCTGGACCTTGGGGGGCGGGCAGGTCTGCTGGGGCAGGGGAGGGACCTGGCTTGGAGGCAGGCCTGGGGCTCTGCCCAGCAGTGGTGCCCGGCCAGTGGAGGCCCCGCCATGCCCCGCCGTGCCCCGCCTCGTGTAGCTTGTTAATTTCATCGTTTAGCCCGTTTATGGTGTTCCCAGTTGCTGTTGCTTTTATAAACAAGCATTTTGGTGACCTTCCCCTCCGGACATCAGCTCCGCAAGAATCCCGAGCCCTGAACATTTATAAATAAGCCTTCTCTCAAGTTCCACAACAGGTGTGACCTCCCCCCCGCCCCCCTCCTCTGTCCTGTCCGAAAACTGAACAGTTTCAACCAGCAAAGGGAGGCCGCCTGGGCTGTCTTAAAGGGGTTGAGTGGAGGCCACGGTGCGTGTGGCTGCGAGGGGGGCTGGCCTGCCTCCTCCCCCTCCGCTTCCCCCAGGCTGAGGGTCTCCAAGGAGAGGGCCAGGCTGGTGGGCAGTTGAACCCTTGACCCCACTTCCCCAAACATCCAGCTGGAGGCAATGGTCTGAGAGGGCATCTCAGCTGACAGAGCATATCTGAGTCAGGCCTGCCTTCCCCAACCAGGGAAGTTTTACCAAGCAACACCCCCATTCCCCTCCACAGTCTGATCCCCCATTTTCTCGCCTCCTTGGAGGAGTAGAGAACATTTCCCCCTCTTCTTTCCTGCCAAAAGCTCTCTGATTCATGATTTGCAACATTTCATTTGTTTATTTAACAAGCATTCATCTATTCAACAAATATTTCTGGAGCTCCCACTCTGAGCCAGGCTCTGCGCCAGGAACATAAAGCTGCAGAAGCCTCAGCCCTGCCCCCAGGGAGCTCACCATCGAGGGGGCAGACAGAAGAGCAGTAAGACAGGGGCACCACGGGGTGCCGAGGTTCCCGATCTAAGGGAGCAGAACAGGGCCTGGGAGCAACGAAGGGGATCCCAACCCAGACTTGGGGCTGATACGCTTCCTGGGAGTGGGGGCTGGTTTTCGAGTCAAGTCATCCCCATGGAGGTGTTAAGGGGAAAAACACGCCAAGCAAAGGAAACTGACAGGGCAGGGGCACAGAGGCAAACGAGCCTGGGCTGAGGATGGCGATGACAGTGATCATGTTGATCAAGGGTGGTGGTCCTACTGATGGTTGTCGTGGTGACGTCTGAATCAAACCACAAGGAGTATTTCCCTCGGTGTAGACCAAGGCAGGAAGGTGGTAGATCCTAATCGTACCTGGGAGGGGCCGTCAAGTTCACAATTTGTTCTACGTGTCAAGAGTGATGATCAAGGTAAGGATGGAAACATAGCAAGAAGCAAAAGACCTCGAACCAGGAGGACTGGGTGCTGGACTAGGCGAGGACCTTGGGGCCCAGATACAAGTGTGTCGACAGGGGGCTTGGTGCACATTGTCTTTTGCCCAGTACCCAGTGTGGGTCCGGGGTGGGCCTGGTGACCTAGGGGACTCCTGCAGGGCCTGGACCCTCGGGTGGACAATGGCGTGAGCCATGGCAATGTGGGTCCTGGGCGTACCCAGGGACTCAGGCCTGGGGGCCGACTAATGGAGAAACCTGGGGACCTCAGACCCCTACCTATATAAGGGCCTAAAGAATACTTCCTCGCATGCGCATGTGTCCTGTGATTCCCAGTTTCAAAGAACTTTCCCCTTCCTTCTTGTAAAACACAGCACCCTTTGAGATGGGTGCTGTTATTCATTTTATGGACCAGGAAGCCGCTTTCCCTGAGATCTCCTTTCTCTTCTGCTTACCCTTAGTAACTCCGCTTGTCCTTCTGGCCAGCACAGTGGGTCACCTCCTCAGGAAGCTTCCCTGACCAGCCTCAGATGGTTGGCCATCTCCTCGGGGATGAATGCACCATGTTGTAGTGGCCTGGTCCTCTGTCTCCCTCCACAATTAGACTAATCATGAGCTCGCTGAGGGCAGCAACCTACCTTTTACCTCCAGTCCCAGGGGCCCAGCATAGGGCCTGGCTCAGAGGGTGCTGGGGAAATGTCGGATTTATTGACCTTGGTCACCAGCTGACTCAAGGACCCTCTGCTGCCCCCCGGGGCTCCCCAGAGTTGGCACCCCCACTCAACTCTCACATGGGCACCTGCTGGGCCTCAGGAGGGAGTACAGAACGTGGGCAGGCCTGGCTCAGCTGCCAGTCTAGGGCCTGCGGACAGAGGATCTGGGATTGGGAATGGAACAGCTGGGCAGCTCCTGTGGGCTGAGCCCCTTTCAATGCTCCGACTTTCTGTCCTAAGGGGCTGGCACCATGAATTTAACAGCATCAGACCCAAACCAGCCATGTCTGCCCTTGACTCGTCCCTCACCCCAGGGACTGGGGGCTCCACGGGGGCCTGCCTTGGAAGAATCAGCCAAGCTCTGGGCAGCTTGCATTGGATTTTGGCCAGGAGACCTGGGGGGCATGAGAGGGAGGGCTCCCTGGGCCCTGCGGGTGGGTCTATCTGGGCCATGGCCATGAGCCTTAGGACGGACAAGCGGCTTTACCTCTCTAGGTCCTTGAAGGTCAGATAGAGTCCTCCCTGCTCTCCTATTTCTCAGGGCTGTCTGTCAGTGTGGATGGATTTTAACCATCCTATTTATACCCTTTGGAAGGAAGTCCATGAAAGTACAAGTTCATAATGTCCTCATTATTGGTAGTGACAGTAAAATAGGGCCCCTCACCTTTTCCACTGTGCTGTAGATTCACAAAGAACAATGCACTTTCACACACGCTGTCACATCCAAGCCTTAGAACAACCCTGAGGGTAGACGGGGAAATAATAATAGTAGTAGTAATCGCTTCACTGGCTGCAGCACTGTGCTGAGTGCTTTATCCTGGCACATGGGGTCTTCTGAGGCTCAGACACCCTCCTTTTGGTAGGTCTCCTGCTCAGTGGCTCTGAAGAGGTCATCCCCACCGCCTCCCAGCCTCAGCTCACTAGAGCCGGTTGATGTGCTCCAACACTCAGCCCACCAAAATAAAACCCATTGTCCTGATGTGGAAACTGAGGCTCGGGGAGGAGGAGTGTGTGGCAGGGAAACAAGTCTGGGGTTCAAGCCCTGCTCTGCCTCAAACTCCCCAGGGGATCCTTGGCAAACCCCTCCCCTTTGTGGTCCTCAGCCGCTCCCCACCATCTGTGTAATGGGCTAGGCAGGGCACTTGACCGAATGATTGTTGAGGGTTCTTTGGCTTCATCCAGTTAACCAGTATCTTCTGAGCACAAAGACCCTGCCAGGCACTGCCCTAGGTGCTGGAGACACAGTGATGGAAGACAACCACGCAAGCGCTGCCTTCATGGAGGTTACAGTCTGTAGGGAAGACGTGAGGCAACAAGGAAAGGGAAACCAGGTAGTGATCAGCCCTGTGAGGCCGATAGGACAGGGAACAGTGACGGTAACCCGGGGCTTCCATGGGGGTGTGGTCAGGGCTTTCTGGGAGGTGACATTAGTCTGAATGACAAGAGCAAAGGAGGAGACCTGACTACAGGCAGCATCAACCTCCAGCTCTGACCATCTGAGGTCATGCGGCCAGGAAGTGACAATGGTAAGACTTGAACCTGTGTCGGGGGGCTCCCATCCCTTTCTAGGGAGCCACTGGGCCAAAGCTGGCTGGGCCCTGTGGGACGTGGATCAGCGTGCTGGTTAAGACTGAGGCTTGGTTTTGAATCTTGGCTCCGCTGCTTACGAGTTTTTTCCTTCCTCATGCTGTAGTCTGGAAGCTCTCCAGGCCGTCAGCTGGGGCAGTTGTAGGGCCCAGCTTGTTTGTTTTCCTTCTCTTTGGGATCATTGTCCAGTCAAAGGGTGTGACCTGCCCAGGGTTTCAAGGGAGTCAGTGATGCAGCCAGAACTGGAACTCGGGGCTCTGGACTCTTGGCACAGTGCTCCGTCCTCTGCCCATGACCCTATGGCAAGTGGTGGTGGTGGGGTCCCTTTGCTCTGGGCTCAGCTGTGGGGAGTCCAAGGCCTCTTGGGACAGAGGTGATGAACATGGGATGGAGAGTCCAGATCCCTGGCTTCACAGAGCCAACCCAGAGGCTACTCCAGGGCAGAGCTTCTGTCTCTTTCCAATAAAACAGCAGCCTGGGGCTTCCCTGGTGGCGCAGTGGTTGAGAATCTGCCTGCCAATGCAGCGGACACGGGTTCGAGCCCTGGTCCAGGAAGATCCCACATGCCGCGGAGCAACTGGGCCCGTGAGCCACAACTACTGAGCCTGCGCGTCTGGAGCCTGTGCTCCACAACAAGAGAGGCCACGACAGTGAAAGGCCCGCGCACCGCGATGAAGAGTGGCCCCCGCTCGCCACAACTGGAGAAAGCCCTCGCGCAGAAACGAAGACCCAACACAGCCATAAATAAATAAATAAATAAAAATAAAATTTATTAAAAAAAAAAAACAGCAGCCTGTAGGTCAGCATCAGGACAAGCCATGTGCCGTCTCATATAAATCCCACAACCCCCTAGTGGGACACCATCCATTTCACAGATGAGGAAACCAAGGCTCAGAGAGGCGAAGGAGCTTTCCCCAGCTTCCACCGTGGGAAGGTGGCTGAGCTGGAATTCGAACCCAGGTCTGCTGATGTCACACACACACACACACACACACACACACACACATACTTATTTGACTAAGCACAGCTCAGTGCCAGGCAGGGGCACAGGCTCGGCTCTGGAGGAGCTCAGTCTGGTCAGGCGGCAGATGCTAGACCAACAGCAAATAAACCTCTCCCTTACTGTAAACACCAGGTAGATCGTTCTCACAAGGTTTTGACACAAAAGTTACCTTCTCAGTGAGACTTACCTGGACAGACATCTTATCCAAGGCTTCACCTGCCTCCCCTTTTTGGCTTTGTTGTTGTCGTTGTTGTTTTTCTCCTTGGCACTTATTTAAAATACCATATTCTTAATTTATTTATCTTGATTGTTTTCCATCTCTCCCACTGGATCAGGGGTTAGCAAACTATGGCCCATCAAATCTGGCCCGCTGCTGTTTATGGATGGCTGGTGAACTAAATGGTTTTTACGTTCTTAAACGGTTTAAAAAAAGAATAGTATTTCATGACATGTGAGAATGATACGAAACCCAAATTTCAATGTCATGAATAAAGTTTCATTGGAACACGGCCATGCTCCTTCATTTATGTGTGTCTATGCTGCTTTCACGCTATAAGGGCAGAGTTGAGCAGTGAGCACAGAGACTGTATGTGGTGTCCTCCACTGCTTGTGTGCCCGGCTTACTGCAAGTGGTGGCAATGTGGTTATGACTTGATTTTTCCTCTTGGCCCACAGAGCCTAAATATTTACTATCTAGCCTTTTACAGAAATTTGCTGACCCCCGCATTAGAATGCAAGCTTCAAGGGCAGTGGCTTTTTGTCTATTTACTCACTACTGTGGCCCCTGCATCTAGAACAGTGCTAGGACGTCTGCTGCTGGACGTGATGGAGCAACAGGACCAGATTTACCCTCTCACCTTAAAGTACTAGAAAACTGGACAAAAATCTATGAAACAATGGTTTTCAACATTGGGCAACAGGCAGCACAGAACAGTGATCCCTAAGAGAAGGAAAACATAAGGTGAGTCTTACGATTGCTCCCAGCTTACCAATTAGAGAAAGATACCAGGCCAGAGCATAGGGAAGGCAAAGAGGAAGGCAAGTGGAGCCTGTGGTCTCACTGAATTGAGGAGACACAACTAGAGTTCAGGGAGGCCAAGTGACCAGAATTTGTGGGGCAAAATAAAGAAGAGGGAGTTGCTGCACAGAGAGTACATGCAGAGATGTGAGAAGGGGTCCCCTCCAACACCAGCCAGAGTTGGAAAGACCTCCCACTACATGGGGCATTAGGTAGAGTCCTTGGAAAGGCATTGCCTTAGCAGAGGGGCCAAGTGAGCCCTAGACTAAGGCTGCTCTAAACTAATGCTAACAAAGTTAAAAACCAAGCCTTCTTCGATGGTATCAAGCCAATTCCATGTAACCTAGCTGCCTCTTGGAACTAAGCCAGCAATATTTAAAGGAATACAACCAAATCCAGTCCTCAACAATGTACAATTTTAAATGTTGGTTGAACAAATAAGTACATGGAAGGTGGATGGTGGGAGCCAGTTTTCTTGTGGTTGGAGAGGGACGTTACAGATAAGCAAGAAGGGGAAGTTAGAATGAACTCTGTGGGTTAGATTTGGAGACATCGGTATGAAGTCGTGTTTAGTGTAATGTAGATACAGATGGATAGATGCAGAACCAATTACAGACGTGTGTATACATGGGTTATGTCTGCTGAGAGGGCCTAGAAGCAATGATAGGCTAGTAGCAGCAAGCAAGGTCCCAGCTGGACCTTGGTTTTTAATACCATTCTCCAATTAAAAAAAGGGAATGGAAATCTAGGACCAGAGTGGGGAAAATATAAGATGAGCGAGACCATCTGTCAGTACCGTAAAGTAAGGAAGAGCTCCAAAAACAAAAATATGGGGCATATCACAGGGACACAGGAACTAACCTGAAAGAACTCCCAATGGCCAAAGCTGGATCAATTTGGACAATAAAATAGTGTAGTATTGGACTGTAATTCAAAGTATAAAATAAATATAAATGAGTCCATATGGATGTAAACACATGATTGAATAAATAAATAAAGGGGGAGAACAGGGAAATCTGTCTTACAGAAGAATTCCAATAATATATGTAGATATTCTTCCTACAGGAGGTAGTTCCCATCCTCTTGAGGGTGGGTTAGACTTAGTGATTTGTTTTCAGAGAATAGAGTAGGGAAAGGAAAAAATAGTAACTTTACAGTGGAGAAACCTGGCCAACACCACCTTAACCAAGTGAAGGAGCTTAACATCACTGGTGACATCATGTGGATATCATCTAACTCCTAATATGATGTGATGAGAAGGGCACTTCACTTTGGTGGTATTCTTTCCCCAAACTCTAATCTAATCATGAGAAAAACAATGTAAAAATCCAGGTATTCTATAGGATACCTGGCAAGTACTCCTCAACACCATCAAGGTCAGGAAGTAAGAGATTAAGAAATTGTCATAGACCAGAGAATACTGTGGAGACAAGACAATTAAATTCAATGTAATACTCTGGATTAGATCCTGGAATAGAAAGAGGACATTAATGAAAAAGCTGGTGAATCCAAAATGTAGTCTGAAGTTTAGTTAATAGTAATATGCCAATGTCAGTTTCTTAGTTTTGACAAATATATCATGGTAATGAAAGATGCTGACAGTGGGGGAAAATGAGTATGGGGTGTATAAGAACTCTCTGTACTATCTTTGCAACTATTTTGGTAAACCTAAAATTATTCCAAAGTTTAAAGTTTATTTTTAAAATGTCCAGCATCTAATAAAAATTACCAGGCAACAAAGAAGGAGAAAAATATGACCCATAACCAGGAGAAAAATCAATCAATAGAGATAGACTCAGATGATACAACTCGCCGACAAGGGCTTTAGAACAACGATTGTTAATATACTCTTCATGTTTAAGAAGGTAGAGGAAAGCATGTACACAATGAGAGAAATAAAAAATATAAGTCCTCATCAATATCAAAAAAACAAACTACCTAATGAAAAAATGGGCAGAAGACCTAAACAGACATTTCTCCAAAGAAGACATACAGATGGCCAAGAGGTACATGAAAAGATGCTCAACATCACTAATTATTAGAGAAATGCAGATCAAAAATACAATGAGGTATCATCTCACACCAGTCAGAATGGCCATCATCAAAAAGTCTACAAACAATAAATGCTGGAGAGGGTGTGGAGAAAAGGGAACCCTCTTGCACTGTTGGTGGGATGTAAATTGATAACGCCACTATGGAGAACAATATGGAGGTTCCTTAAAAAACTAAAAGTAGAACTACCATATGACCCAGCAATCCCACTACTGGGCATACACCCTGAGAAAATCATAATTCAAAAAGACACATGCACCCCAATGTTCATTGCAGCACTATTTACAATAGCCAGGTCATTGAAGCAACCTAAATGCCCATCGACAGATGAATGGATAAAGAAGATGTGGTACATATATATAATGGACTATTACTCGCCATAAAAAGGAATGAAATTGGGTCATTTGTAGAGATGTGGATGGACCTAGAGACTGTCATACAGAGTGAAGTAAGTCAGAAAGAGAAAAACAAATATCATATATTAACGCATACATGTGGGATCTAGAAAAATGGTACAGATGAACCTATTTTACAGGGCAGGAATAGAGACACAGACATAGAGAACGGACATGTGGACATGGGGTGGGAGCGGGGGGTGGGATGAAATGGGAGAATGGGACTGACATATATACACTACCATGTTTAAAACAGATAGCTAGTGGGAACATGCTGTATAGTGCAGGGAGCTCAGCTCGGTGTTCTGTGGTGACCTAGATGGGTGGGTTGGGGGGGTGGAAGGGAGGTCCAAGAGGGAGGGGATACATGTATACATACAGCTGATTCACTTCGTTGTACAGCAGAAACTAACACAACATTGTAAAGCAACTATACTCCAATTAAAAATATATATAAGTGCTCAAATTAAACTTCTAGAGATGAATAATGCAATATCTGAAGTGAAAAATACACTGGATGCAATTAACAGCAGTTTAGACACTGCATTGCTGAAGAAAATATCAGTGACCTTAAAGTCATAGCAATGCAATAGAAATGATCAAAAATGAAATATAGAGGGGGAAAAAACGACTGGTGGGGGGAAGCCCAACAGAGCCTCAGTGACCTGTGGGAAAACATCAAGAGGTCTAACATATGTATAATTGAGTTCTAGAAGGAGCTGTGGGGATGGAAAAGATATTTGAAGAAATAATGACTACATTTTTACAAAATTTGATGAAAATTATAAACCCACAAATCCGAAAAGCTTCATGAACCCCAAACAGAAGAAACCTGAAGAAAACCACACCTAGGAACATCACAGTCAACTTACTGAGAACCAGTGATGAAAGAACAGTGCCTGGCACAAATATTCCATAAATATTTGTCATTATTGAAATGAATGAAAATAACAAACACATAGAATGTCAAATAAAAGTTATGGAGAGCAATAAACCAGGATAAGGGGAAATGGGAGTGCCAGACCCAGAGGAAGGAAGTATGCTGGTTTCTATAGTGTGGTTCGAATAACATGACATTTGAGCAGAGCCTGAAGGAGGTGATGGAGCAAGTTGCGTGGATATCTGGGGATGGAGATCCCAGGCAGGAGAACAGCACCATAGGGGGCAAGATTGGAAGTAAGAGACTGTTTCGGAGGCCATTGCAATAATCCAAAGGAAAGTGATGGTGATTCAGACTGGGAAGCGTCCATGCGGATGGTGGGAAGTGGTTAGAGACACCAGAATTTGCCAAGGGTTTGGGTGAGGGTTAGAGAGAAAGGGAAGTAAAGGAAGACTGTAAAGTGTTTGGCCTGGGCGGTTAGAGGAACTGTGTTGCCATTTATAAGAAGGGAAGACTTGGTGATGAGCAGGTTTGGCGTGGGGTGAGGATCAGGGACAGCAGATACATGGCCATCTCCTCCTATCACAGTGGCAGATATCACTAATGGATCACTGCACTCTTTCTCATGGCTCTTCTCAGCACAGTGCATGGAGTAGGCCCTTATCAGTTCACTTAGGAGGCATTGGGTGTAGCCATTGAGAGTTTGAGTTTGGGGGCCTGGTTCCCTGGCTTCAAATCCTGCCTCCACCACTAAATAGCTGATGACTTTGGGCAAATTACTTCATTACTCTGAGCCTCAGTGTCCTTATTTGTTAAATGTTTCTGAATTTCCTAGTTTCTTAGTGTATTAAGTGGGTACTACTTGGCACTTATTCAATTTTTGTGAAGGTTTGATAAGAGAATGTATAAAAACCCCTACACACAGCGCCTGCAACAGAGTAAGGGCCCCATAAATGGTGGCTGGCACAGGCCAGCATGATCATCTACCAGTTCACTGGTACTTTGCCTGAGGAAGGGCCCCAGGAAGCGGTGAGTAGGGGATAGGGGAACCCAGGAACAGGAGCTCAGGTTTGATCTCTGCTCTATCTAGGTCCTTAACCAGAGCTCTGGAGAACGCCGCGTGGGCCCAGATGAAAACTCTGCCATTTTTGGACAGAGTGGGCTGTCGTTGAAATACGAGAAGTCCCTGTTGAAAAATGTCCCTGCTGTGAGCACTGCTGGGTGGATTAGCTGGCATTCCTTCTCCTCCATTGAGTGGAGTCACAAGCTAATAAATATTTCAGAATTGGCTGTATTCAATCCAGCCCTCGTCCCGTTTGACGTCTGTTCTCTCAGCTTTCAGAAGGAGACAGGTGCAGAAGGATGAAAAGGGATTTAATTACTAAACATCCCCAATTCCCGATATGCAAACACATGCTGTCCTGTACACACACCTCCCCACACGGTCACGCAGACCCCATGTGCTCCCACATGGGTGCGGGCACAGCCCTGGGCACACATGTCCCCTCGGGGCCCGAGGCGCACCCAAGCCAAGGGATCTGCCAGGGCAGTGCTGTGTTCACACATCATGCCTGCACACAATGCACACAGGAGCCACATATAAGCGCACTGGCAAAAAGGACATGTGGACAACCATGTGCCAGACATGGATACAGGGGCTGCGGGTGTTAACAGGAGTGTGTTTACAGTCGGTGTGTGTGGCTGTTCATGTACACATGCATTTATCACACGTGCTCACACCTATGTGCATGTACCCAATAATATGGTCACGCACATGTATGTATCTACACGTATGTACGTGTGATGTGTTTCTGATAAAAGGAGAATTTAAAGGCCCTATCATTGTCAAGCCGTACTGTAGGGGAAAATGAGGTACTTTAGGTGAAAAGACAAATGGAAGCGGAGCATATGGGCCTTTCACACTGGAAACTTCTATTTCCCTTGACACATTATTGAGCATGTGCACACAACACATAAACTCACACCTGTGCACACGGGCCTGCAGGTCCACATCCGTTCCTGGCCCAGGATGCACACCTTCTCCCCTGTTCAGAGACTATACCATGCACACTCACAGTGGTGAGTGACACGCACATACGCACACACACTCACCCCTCTGCTGGCCATCTCAGCTCTTTCCTTGTCTCTGAGAACTCACCCAGCCTCTTGCTGCGTGCACTTCGGGCTGCTGGGAGACTCAGAGGCCTGGGGAAAAAGGGGTGTTTCCAAAAATGCTTGACCGGGCATCTGGCCGCGATGAGGAGAGAGGGGGTCATGCCTCCGGATCCCATCTTAGGTGGTGGGGAGGCAGGGGCAGGAGGGGGAGGGCTGGCTGGGACGGAAGGGCAGAACTCTGGAGTCAGGCTTCTGACCAGCAGCCTTCAGATTCCCCGACATCCATCCTCAGGGCTGGTCCCGCTGGCCCAGGGGACCAGGCCCCACCTCAGGTTCTGGGGACCCCATGGCTAAGACCCCACCTGAGGATTTGAGACGCCCAGGTAGCTAGCACCTGCTTTGTCCCCATCCACAACTTTGCTTATTCCTTGATGGAATAGCCAGTAAGCACCTTCACAGTGTCAGGCAAGACCTGAGGAATGCTATTTGCTCTGTGCTAGTGAGCAATCCCTAAGGGCCAGTATCTCAGTGAGCACCAAGTCCCACCCAGGCCAGGCCCATGGGTTACTTAGCTTCAGCCCTGGGTCAAGCAGAACCTAACCTTGATTTTTTTCCAGGCAGGGCCGTTGCAAGCTGACAGGGGTTGGGAAGGATGGGGGCTTTCAAATAACCAATCAGTGGGTCCTGTGGAAATGTATGCAAATGAAAGATGCAAATCAGCACTGAGTCTCTTTGCATCTGCAACCAGCTCCACCTGCCCTAGGTGAGCACTTCCTTCCCTTTGACAGGAAGGATGGGAGCTCCAGTGGCAGCAGGAAGCAGGCCTCTGGCTGGAGGTCTGAGGTTCCCGCCTGCTGGCCTGGGGGCCATCCCCCCCCTTCCCCTCCCCCTCACCACTGCCAGGCCCAGCTGGCTCCCCTGCTTGGGAGTGGAGGTCCCCCCTTCTCCTGTCCCAGCCTCGGGTGGCCCTGTCCGCACTCAGTCACACCGGCTCACACCTGTTTTTAGTCCAACACAAACTCAGCCATGCACAAATGCACACTAATGTATATACATCTATACACATCTGCACACTCATTTATGCAATCATTTGTGTTACCGGCTCACATATGTGCTCACAGACTCATTGTACACACTCATCTTTGCACATTCTCACTCGTATAAATGTACACTGTGCTGTATACACATGCACATTCATATCTTTGTACATTCTTATGCACTTAGACCTTAGTACACTTGTTCACAGATGTGCACATCACTTACACGTGTTAACATACACCCCTACGTATGCCTGCACACACCTCTCCTTGACCTCTTGAGAGCCCATGGATCTGGGTCCCATCCAGGCCCAGAGCCCAGGATGCTGGGAGAGGTAAGGGGGTGGGGCCGTAGGGCAGGCCAAGTGCCCCCGCTGGAGGGCCCAGTTCCTGAAGGCAAGGTCAAGGGCCCAGCCTGGCCCCCTGCGGGCTTCCCTGTATGAATGGGGACCCCTACAATAACCCCCAAGAGTCCCTGGGACAGGCAGGAGGGCAGGATCTCCTGGGATAATGCCTCCCTCAGGAAGCGGTAACTGCGGGGTAGAGAATTAGATAATCAGCATCGCCAGGAAGTGGGGCTGTGCCCGCGTTGCCTTTGTTCCTAATGAGCGAGCGGGGGATGGGTGGGAAGGAACCCAGCCAAGCTTGGGGGTGGCTGGGAGGGGGAGTGTGGCGCCCTCATCCCTCATCTGCTGCACGGTAGATGCCACTAGCTGCTAAGAGTAAGGCAGCCCTGTCAGTCCCCGAGCCCACAGTCGGGGTGTCCCGGGGGAGCCAGCTGGGCCTTGGAGGGGGCTGGGAACCACCTCATTTCATCGCACCTGAGCCCCATCCCCGACTTCCCCTGGGCCTTCCAATCCACCACTGTGCACCAGAGAGAGCCCAGGAATGAGGTAGACCTGAGTTCAAATCCTGACTCTTTCACTTGTTAGATGTGTAACCTTGGTGAGTCCCTAAACTCTTCAGGCCTCAGCTGCTTCTCTGTGACCCTGCCTGCAGGTACGATGCTCCTTCCGGGCACTAAGGACAGTGACCACACCCAGCGCTGACCCTGTGCCCAGGCTGCGAGGAGGACCTTGCATGCAGTTTCATTGAATCCTCCCCCAAACCCCATGAGGCCAGTTCCCATTCTACAGACGGGGAAACTGAGGCATGGGGAGACCGTATGATTGTCTGGGGTCGCACATTAGTAAGTGGCAGAGCCTAGGTTTGAGCCCAGGTGTCTGTGACTCCAGGGCCCATGAGTTCCACCTCCAGCAGCCTGTCACCCCTTGTCTGCCTGCATCTCCCCTCCTGGTCCAGGGAAGAGCCCCACAGTCTTCTTGACACCCCTCCAAGGAGACTTTGCTTGAAGAGCATCACCCAAGGAAATGAGGCAGTCACACTGGAGTTTAGGAGTGGGCGGGCCACCTTTTCCAGCTTCTCCTTGATCCCCATCTGCATCACCGCCAGGTGTACCGCCGTTTGCCTCCAGGCCTGCAGGCATACTCACACACTTGTGAGAGCTTCCTTGTCCCAAGGGCCCTCCTGTGTGTGCCAGCGTCCACAGCCAGAACGCCCCTTCAGACGAGTCTTCCCACTTGATCTCTCAGGCTGTCCCTTACCGGCCTTGGATGGAGGGAGTACCTTCCACCCCTGGGGCAGTTGGTATTTTATATCCATTACAGCCCCAGTCCCATTGCACAGATGCAATCACTGAGGTCAGGGATGGGCAGAGACTTTTCCGAAAACCTTCTCTGAGCCTTGGTTTCCACTTCTGTAACATCAGGGGTTTGAACTTTCCCCCCTCCCTTCTCAGAGCCTCCTGTCTTCACCCCCATAGGCATCTGGTGCCTCAAAGCCAAGTTCAGAGTGACAAGGAAGTTTTCCCGAAGCACAGGGGCACTAAACTCTCCCCCAGACCCTGCAAAGATGGGCCGAGCATGACCCGGTTGTGGGGCGTTTGCTCCTTCCCTGACTTCACCATCCTGTTCTCCACCTGTCTGGTATCACATGGACAGAGCACTGGAGCAGAAGTCCCAGCCAGGATGGCGTCCTGACTGTACCATGTCTCACCTCTGACCTGGAACAGGAGAGCTTGGCACCCAGCACACAAGGCGTGACTTATTTCCTTTCCCTTCGCAAGCCTCAGTGTTCTCATGCGTAAAATGAGGATAATGATGCTACTTTCAGGAGCTCAGAGGCTTCGGGGTAGACAAATAAACTGGCACAGAAGTGTGGTAAGTGCCATTGTCAGCTCTGCTCTTCGTGCATCCTTTGTGAGCCCAGACTGTGGGCCTGGCCCTGTTCTGAGCCCTTCACCTGCCCCCTCCTCCAGCCCCAGAAAAATCCTACAGGGCAGGTACTCTTAGCATCCATCTGCTGTTCCCTCTGCCTGGAATGTTTTTCCCCCACATCTGCCTGGCTGATAACCTCTTTTGGGGATTGACCTCTTGTCTCAAGTTGTAACCCCCTTGCCTACTTCCTCTACTTCCCTCCATATCCCACTAAGTATTTAATTCTTTTATCTTGATTGTTGTCTGTCTCTTACAGTAGGATGTGAGCTTCAGAGGTGCAGGGATTTGCATTTCTTTTGTTCACTGCTGCTTTTCTGGCGTGCCCAGCACACAGCAAGTGCTCAGTATATATTTAGCAAGTAGACACCCATTTTACAGATGAGGAAACTGAGGCCCAGAGAGGTTCTGTGAGCTGTTCCAGTGGGTGGTAGGGCCAGAGTGCAGCCTTCTCAGGGCTCCCCAGCCCTATGAGAAGCCCACCAGTTCAGTCCTGGCCTGGGGACTGTTTCCCCTCCTCCCTGCTCTAGGTGGCAGTGGTGGTGGGCAGAGAATCCCCTCCACCCCCCACCCTGTCCCTCCCACCCTCCTTCAGGGACCAGAGGCTGGGAGGGGCCATAGGGGGGCGGGGAGGACCCTGATCCTTCCCCTTCCCCCTCCAGGGCTGCCTGCTCCCCCAACCCGAGGCTGGAAATCTGACACCCGAGGCCCATCTGCTGCCCTCCTGTCCTCCTGCCCCTGGAGGCCGCTAGGCCAGCGGCTGTGGAGCAGTGATTGTTCGGGGCTGAATGGCCAGGCCTGGTGCCCATGCCAGGTGCACCTTTGTGAAGGCCCTGACACCTGCCTGGCGGGGCGCAGGCCCTGCCTGGCTGAGAGGAGCCGCCCCCCCGCCTCCCAGGATGGGGCTGGGGGCCAGGCTCCTGTCGCTTCCCCCAGGGTAGAGCACCCACGACACCCGAGTCGCCACCCTGCTCGTGTCTGTCTTCCAGCTCCTCCACCCCCTCCACCTCTCTACTCCTCTCTTTGCCTCTCAGCCCCGTGGGAGCACATCCTGGGGTGGGGTGGGGGGAGTCAGTGAGGCCACTTCTTACTGTCTGTAACGGGCAAGAGCCACAAGTTCTCTGAGCCTCAGTTTCTCTCATCTGTAGAATGGGAATAGTTAGAACCCACCACATAGGAGCGTTAGGAAGATCATAGACTGTAGTCCATGGGCCACCCTTAACATATTGTGGGTGACAGAGAAAAGCGAGTGTTATTACTAAGACCTAGCAGTGTGCAGACGGGAATCCAGGGGAGCCGGTCTCAGCCCCCAACAGGCCCAGCCCAGGGAGCCCCCAGCCCGCCCCGCTGCATGCCTCCCCTTGCCTGGCCTCCCGCCCGCTCTATGAAAATTTAATGCCGGGTAATGACAGTCTGGGCTAATGAAAGAGGCTTCTCTTCTGGCAAAAAGAGAAAAACAAACAAAAATCAACAACCTGCAAGGGGGCATTAACTTTTCATGAGATGCTCTCCCCGCTGACACCCCACCCCCCTGCCCTGGCTCACCCGGGCAGCGCCAAGCCCCCTCCTTCCTTCCTTCCCTCTGGGCTGGGCAGCCTGGGCTGGGGGTGGGGCAAGCTCAAGGGGGCCTGGCTCTTTGGGGGACATCTTCCCCGGGGCTCCTCCACAAGGCATCTGCCAGCCCTGGGGATGGGAGGGGAGCCCCTGAGGAGCCCGTGGAGGGCTCTGGGATGGGGCCGCAGCCCAGAGAATCTTCTCTGGGCCGTGGGCGGGGTGTGGGGTTGAAGGGGGACAAACCCCAGAATGGGTGGGAGAGAAGAGGAAGGACTCAGGGCCCCCCTCCCATCTGCCAACAGCCTCCTGTGCAGAGAGACACTTCCCCAGCTCGGCTGTCTCTGCTGCCAGCTGGACTGGAAGTGTTCGAGAAAAGGGCATGAAGCATCTCTTGCTCTCTTTCCCTCTCTTCGTGGTATCCTGGAGAGCCATTGGCTGCTGCCTGTGATATCCTGAGAGATGCGACAATTAATTTTCTTTTAATCAAGGTCGGATGAAGTAAACTGGTGCGGTTCTGCAGCCCTTCATTTTCTGTTTTTGCAGTGATGCAAAACAAATATGATCAAATTATGCTTCTTCTCACCTTATTGAATTAGGAAGCATGACCGATCAGAGGGAGTGGAAATGCTCTATACCGTGCAGTCCCTACCTTGCTCCCTCCCTGCCCTGGCCTTAGTCTCCCTGGTTTCACCTCCCCAAGGGACCCCAGGGCTTTGGAGGATGAACCCAGCATGGTCTGTGCTTAGCAAACGAGTGACTGAATGAATGAATGAATGAATGAGTGAGTGACAGATACATATCATTAGACAGAGCCAGGTCAAGCTAAGAGACGACTCACTTTGGTGAAGACCAGAATCACATCTGCTCAGGGTCTCTACGGAATATCACCTTGTTTGCTTCTTCATAGGATTGTCACCATCTGAAATTATCTTGTTCACGTGTCTGTCAACACATATATTATTTCTCTCCCCTTCTCGGATTTGTGCTCCATAAGCTCGGGACCTCATGTTTCTCATTTACCATGAGTCCTGGCACATAGTACGTGTTCATTAAATATTGGTTGACTAGGCGAATGATTCTAATACATCCCAACTGAGTGGCTGGACTTCTGGTTCAGCAAGGGTGACGGGTATCGACAATCCTAAGATCACGTCATTGGTGCCACACAGAGATCTGAATGCAGGGCCACCAGAACTAATTCTGCGTGGTGGGGTTGAGGAGGTGACATTAAATCTGTGTCTGAAAAGGTAAGTAGGAGTTGGACCCAAGGACAAACAGAGTGAGAACTCTGGGGCAGAAGAACTTTGTTTGTAGAGGCTGGTGGTCAGCAATGGCAGGGCTGACTAGCTTACCTGGCAGGAGAGGCTGCCACAAATGGGACAGTGTGGCTCGTTGGTTAGGGCTGTGCCCTAGGGCACGAGCTAACCTGGGCTCAAGTCCCAGCTCCTTTCTGGGACATTTCAGATTTTCTCTGTTGCCCTCTTTACAGTGAGGATGACAATTGACACCCCATCTCAGAGTCATCCAAGGAATGAATGAAGTGACAACCATGTCAGGTGTCCTCAGGCAGTAGGCACTGGGTGAATGTCAATGACCATCTCACCATTGGTTTTGTTTCTTTGTTTGTGTTTGTTTTTGTTTTTAACCATAGCTTTTATTTCTATTATGAAAGGCAGGTTGGAGCTAGATTGGGAAGGGCCTTGACTGCCACACCAAAGAGGGAGAGAGAGCAAACAGGTATGTGGGCTTCTCAGGCTGCCGGTGGACCCAGCCCGTGATGCTCAGAGCAGGGCAGGCAAGTTGGATCTCTGTGGACAAATCTATTTTTTAGGTACCAGGAAAGCTGGCTGTTTGAGGGACCCTGCTGAGCATCCTTTTCAAAAGCAAAGACTTTCTGTAAAGTAAATGACCCGCCTTGGGCATCGGGTTAGTAAGTCAAAAGAGTTACTTTTGTTTACAGCGAGGCTGCCCTGACCTGTGCTGGCACACTCTGACCCTCCTCCCCCACTACCTAGGGCCCTGTTCTAGGTAGTGGGGGTGGGAACGGAGGGCAGTGACGATGCGGTTCCCACCTTGGGCAGCTTGGAGCCTAGCTGGGGGAGAAGACAAGCACACACGTGATAAATGCCAGGAAGTAACAAACAAGGGGATACACACATACAGACGCACTCCAAAGAGAAAGAAAAAACAGACTGGAGAAGTTACCCAGCACCCCCAGAGTCAGGCATGCTGATTCCAGGGCCCCGGGGCAGAGGACCAGATGGCCCAGGGAGACACAGGGGGCAGCGGGTCTGCCTGGAGGAGGCCACAGAGCTTTAAATAGGGATGCAGGTGAGGCGTTCCCAGTGGAAGGAGAGGTGCTAGGGGAGGCTCAGGGACAAGGCGAGGCCCTAAGGGCACGCGGGCAAGTGGGATTGTCCATCTCTCACTCCTGGGGGCAAGGTCTGCTGTGAAAATGTCCCACAAATCTGGTCCTCAGGAGACTCAGGGAAGCCCCCCGAGCACCCAGGCCCACGGAACCCCTCCTCATGAGCATTCCGCAGCCCCGGGGCTTTAGGACTAAAAGGCTTGAGCCTCACAGTAGCACCATCTCCAGCCAGACTCTGGGCAGCCTGCTGTCGTGGGCCAACTTTAGGCTTCCTGGCTCTATCATGTCTGAGCTGTGTAACCCTGGGCAAGTGACCTGACCTCTCTGGGTTTGGATGAGATGAACCTCACAGGACTTGCTGTGTGGCCCCAGCAAATTCCCTGATCTCTTTGGGCCTGCCCAGCCTTGGGGGAGTCACTTAGCTGGCTCGGGGTCCTCATCCTGGGCTGCGTTGTAAAGAGGCCAGGGGGTGCCTGAGCCCTTGGGCTAATGGGTGACTCTGGGCTTTGCTCCACGGGACTTCCCAGTGTGTGCCTGCTGTGCCTGTGGGCCTGGGCCACAGCCTGTGGGACCAGTCTCTGGGTGGGGACTTCTCACCAGCTGAATCATGACTCCTGGGGTGCAGCTGATGATCAAGATCATCTCCAGTGCCTCCCCTGCCCCTTCTTCTTCCTGTTCTCCTCCCCTTGTCTAGTCATTGGGTGAACCAGACTGACACTGGGGCCACTCAGCCCCAAATCTCTCCTATGCTAGACAAGGTCTATGGTCCTCCTAGGCCTACTGTCTCTTCTTCTCTAAGTTCAACGACAATAGTAATAGCTGACCAGTAGCAGTTATGAAGTACTTTGCATATATTAAATCTAATCCCTCCATTTGCCAGGTGAAGTTATTACTATTATCCCCATTTTACAGATGATGAAAAGGAGGCTCAGAGAGGTGAGTGGCTTGCCCAAGGCCACAGAGCTAGAAATGGCCAGGCTGGGATTTTAACTGGGTGTCTCTGATGCCGGAGCTCGCGATCTTGATGATTTGTGCAGTTTGTCTTTATTGCATCTCTTCTAACTCTCTAGTGGTCCTCCCTCTTCTCAGAGTCCCAGGAGCCTCCAACTGGTTCCCACGAAACTGACTTGTCCCAATGCCAGTCCGCCAAGGGCTCTGTTCTCCCGGCGGCTGATCCAATCACTTCATCCAGCCAGTTTCACAGGTCGCGTCTCCAGGAACTTGCTAACTCTATCAGAGGAGCTTCTAGGGATGCTGCCTAAGTGCAAAGGAACGAGACCAGCGTAAGGGGTGTCCCTAGCAGCCTCCTCAATCTGCTCTAGGGCAGTGGATGCGGTAGGGGACACCTAGGGCCTTGTCCCTGGACTGGGCCTGGGATGCAGGCGGGAGGTGATGAGAGGGAAGGGGCGGAGCCCGGGGTGGGGGAGGCGGGCACCCAGCTGGTGAGCGGTGATCCTTCTTATCCCGGCATCAGTGCGTCGCTGCTTTTCCAGGCTGAAGTTTCAGATCTCGTTTTCACTTTGGCCTTTGATCACACCCAGAGGGGGTGGTGGGTGGGCCGGGGGGGGTGGGGGTAGGGGCCTTGAGGAGTGGAGAGGAGAGTGGATTCCAAGGCAACACCCCCTCCCTGGACATGTACCAGTATCTGCTGTCAGAAGGGATGTTCTGAGGATACACGACAAGCGGCCTGAAGCTGGCGCTCCGACAGCAAGGTTCCAACCTGGGCGTGGCTTCTGGCCCGCTCTTGGAGCTGCTCTTTTTTTGTTTTCTAAATGAAAATAGCTTTGCTGTCTTTTCCTCCCGCCTCTCATTATTAAAGGCACATATGTTTGCTCTATAAGGCTCAGACAATATGGAAGAGAAGTCCCCAAATCGTCCCTCCCCGTTGCAGACACTGGGGGGAAACTCAGCTGTTTCTATGCATGTATCCACACAAAGATCTTTCTCCACTAGGAAAAACAGGATGCTACGCCTCAAACTGTTTTGGAAACTGCCTTGTTTACTTCCAATGTCTTTTGAACATTTCTCCATGTCAGTACATATTGAAAGCTACATTCACGGACTCCATAAAATTCCTTACTCTATGCTGTAATTAACCAATTCCTATAGATACCAAGGGGGGAAGGGGGGGATGAATTGGGAGAATGGGATTGACATATATACACTACTATGTGTAAAATAGATAACTAATGAGAACCTACTGCATAGCACAGGGAACTCTACTCAGTGCTCTGTGGTGACCTAAATGGGAAGGAAATTTAAAAAAAAAAAAAGGAGAGAGGGAATATATGTATATGTATGGCTGATTCACTTTGCTGTACAGCAGAAACTAACATAACATTGTAAAGCAACTATACTCCAATAAAAATTAATTTAAAAAATCACACACACGCTCATTGTGGAGAAATCACACAACACATAAAGATTCTAAGAAGCAAATGTAATTTCCTGGCCATTCGACCCTTGTGAATTAACTACTGAGAACATTTTCTGGTCATGGATTTGAAAGGCAGGGCCTTCCCGTCCCGCAAGGTCCTCCACTACAGAGCCAGGAGGCTGGACTTGGTCCACAGTAGAATTTAGGGTAGATTCGGGAAGGACTGTCCCAGCTGAAAGGGTCAGCATCCCTGAGCCAGGTGATGGAGGGGAGCAGAGGGGAACTGGGTGCTCCGGGGCCAGATGCTGGGGGAGTCCCTGGCTGGGGTCCTCGGAAGTGGCATTCTTGGGGTCACTGAAACTTGAGAGGGGAAGAGAACAGCCGCGGAGTGAGGCAGCAGCATTTGGGAGGAGAGACTCTTACAGAGGGGAGGACCAGGGAGGAGAGAAGAAAGGGGGCAGGGAGGGACCATTTGCAGCCAGAAGCCTGTGTCTGTGAGTGGGGCTGGTGGAATGAAAGATGGTGGTGGGCTCTGAAAATGTGTGTGTCAGCAGTGGGCAGACCCCACCAACACTTAGAGCTGCCAGGCAGGGAGGAGCTTTCAGGGCGAGTGGAGAAAGGGCCAAATAGCCGGGTTGAACGATAAATCTCTGCAGAACCTACTCAGGACCTACTCACACCCTGAGAGCCCCGTCTCCCCAGCCACCCCCAGGGGGCCGGGGATCTGGGGGCCCGCCCCGTCCGTCATTCTTCATCATCCCCTTGCCGTCACTGTCTCCCCAGGAACGTCCTTCATCCGGCCCGCAGGATTCATGTCACCCCATGGAGCGCGGGCTCCGTGCCACTGTACACTTCGGAGAATCATTAGCAGAAATCATTAGCTAGAATACAGCCTCCCCCATAAATCTCCCCTGCACCTGGATCGTTTGTCCGTGCCTAATTTCCATCTCCCGAACTTTATGATTTGTCCCTCGTTTGATGAGCGCTTCTCCCATCAATTGTGCCGTAAGTGCTTGCAGAGAAAGACCCCCTGCACTGACCCCATCTCAGACGGACGGGCTTGGGCTCCCTGCCCTGCGTGCTGGGTGGAGCCCCCCCTCCCCAGCCCCCTCCTTCGCTCGTCCCTCAAAGGGCAGCTTAAAGACGCTGCGCCCGCAGCCTCCCTCAGAGATGCGAGGCAGAGCCGGGCCCAGAGTGTGGCTGGGACAATGAGGGGACGAAGGAGGTGGGAAGGGCCTGTGGCTGGCTGGTGTCGAGGGGGAAGAGTCCTGGGATAGGCGTCAAGAGGCTTGCATTTTCATCTCTGCCCTCAACTCGCTGCGTGACCTCATGCATGTTGCGTTCCCTCTCTGAGCCTCAGTTCCTTCATCTGACACATGAGGATAATGCTGCCCATCTTTCATGGTTATGCGGAGGGTGGAGGTCATTCATTCATTCATTCATTCGCTGATTATTCTCTCACTTGTGCTTTCACACATTCAAAAATCACTCAGAAAGTTCATCCACCATGGAAGCACTCATTGGACACCTGCTATGTACCAGGCCGCTCTGAGCGTGGACAGAATCAGCAAAAGCCTCGCAAGCTGGCAGAGCTGGAAGAATCTTGATGGCTGAGAACCAGGGCCTTTGTGTCCAGGAGATGTGGGTTTTGAATCCTGGCTCTAACGCTGACTAGCTGTGTGACCTTGGGCAAGTCACTGGACCTCTCTGAGTCTCAATTCCCTCATCTGTAAAAAGGGGATGAAATGAGTGACCATATGGAGAGCACCTAACACACAGCACGTGCTTGACACACGACGCCTGTTGCCATTGTTGTTGTGTCGCTATGAGGACACAGAGAGAGACAGTGGCTTTCCTAAAGCGTGGAGGGAACTGGGAAATGCGAATGAGAGGATTTAGAGAAATGTGAAGAGGGGACAGAAGCACGGAGCCAAGGGCTTTGGCCTGGGGAGGGAGTATTTCCTGCCTTACCTCATTGCCCAACTGACGCATTTAGAAATGTCAGATGAACCCCAGGAAAGGGGCTGAGAGGAGGTTAGACTGGAACTCAAACTTTTGCACCTACAAAGGAAGTCTGATCTCAGGGACTGTTCTCAGGAGGCCTTGGGGTCCCAAGGAGCTGCCTGCTCCCCAGGCTGGGGTGAAGATGTGGAGTCTGGGAAATTGAGAAACCCAGCCGGCGGCGCCTTCCCAAGGCAGATCTACAGATCTGGAAGGCTTCCTGGCTGTGACGAGTGTACCTTTCAGTTTGGGGACACAGAGTTCAACCCCGTCCGCCCACGGGAGGGTGCTGGGAGTTCCATCAGGACCCATGGCAGGGTTGGGCCCTCTGGAGACGAAGCCGGTGAGGGGAGCACCTAGGACTGGCCCCCTCTTGGAGGGCGGGGGAAGGCCCAGTCAGCACAGTGGTCACTGCGCCTGGCATTTGCAGGGATGTCCTTAACTCCCACTGTGGGTGGCCAGGGAGCCTGATGGTTGGGTGTATAAGTCATGTGGCCTCAGGAGAGTTGCTTAAACTCTCTGAGCCTCAGTTTCTGCCTTAAAAAAAAGGGATAATAATCTCACAGACTTCATAAGGTGGTTAGAAGATTATAAACCTCTTAGTTGGGCACCTGGCGCATAGTAGGCGGTCAATAAATGATGATTATTGTCATCATCCCACGCTGTGACCTTCTCTTTTGCTTTATCACCTTCTTGCAAAATTACAAAGGGCAAGATTTTTATGCCCATTTTAAAGGTAGAGAAACTGAGGCCCAAAGTGGCTCAGAACGTACATGATTTCAAGCAGCTGGTCGGTGGCAACACTGGGACTAGAACCCAGGCTTCCAGGGCATACGGTATCTGCCCCAATGTGTGAATTCCCAGGAGCTGAAAACAAAGAACAGGGATTCAGACTCGTCAACACACTCCCACAGGGGTGACTCACCGGAGAGAGGAGAGCCGGGATCTGCCCCAGCACATTTCTGCCCCCTGGCCTGGCAGCAGCAGCCCTGCTGACCCGAGGGCCCGGGAAATGGGGGCTCAGAGGAGGAGGGGGAAGAAGGGGCCACACCACTTCCACCCACCTTGGCAGACCAGACCGTAGGGGCTTAGGCCGGCTGCTTCCTTCAGCCCAAGGGTCCCTGATGCTCTGAGGGCCTGAGCCCCAAGGGACACCCAGGGCAGTGCCCTCGGCCCGAGGGCAGGAGAGTGGAGCTGGGGGTGGGAGTGGGGCGTGGGTCCCAGGCACCACAGGCTGGGAAGCAGCTTGCAGATTTTACAGGTCACATTATCTTTTATGGGCATCCTAAAAAGAATGTCAGGCACTAGAGGGTTTTTTTCCCCCTCCTCTCTCTCTCTCTCCCTCTCTCTCTTTGACTCTGATCACTGCAATCACCACTGCAGGATTTTTATTGCCGGCCTGGCCCCAAGGAGCTGGGCAGCTCACTAGCACCAGCTGAGCTCCGGGTCCGGGCAAAGTTGGTTATCTCTTCCTGGAGTGGGTGGCTGGCTTCCAGGGCATACGGTGGCATGGCTGGTGGTAACAGCACGCTCCCTCCCACTTCAGACTGGAAAGGGCCCGTGCTTCCCCCGTCTAGCTAGGGCATCAACTAGACTTCCAAGTAGTCTTTCCCCGACTTCCCTCCACTTGTTTCTGCCCACAGGAGAATTCAGTCCATGGGGTGGGGGGTGGGGGTGGCTAATTTGCTTTCAGCATCAGCTCTCTGGCTCTGCTTATCCCAGATTCGGGGGTGGGGGGCAGGGGCTCGGGTCCCCATGCAGACCCTGCCTCTCCTCACCCTCTCCCAGATGGCTCAGTTTCTCCTTGGCCCCATCATTAGTTGATCTTGATCCCAGAAAGAGGCCCAGCCCTTGAGGTCCCCAGAAACCAGCTACTGGGCCCAGAAGTCCCGCCGGGGCAACCTCACCTCCTGCACCTTTAAAATGGGTTGGATCCTTCAGCGCTCACTACCCCAAGGGCATTGTGTTTGGGGCTTTGGTTCCTTGCACTCGAGGAAAATACACCATTCTGGAAGTGACAGGGAGAGGTCTAGAAGACAAGGGTGTGTGTGTGGTGGGGCATGCATTTAGCCAGGAGAAGGGCGTTCTTAGGCTCTTTGAGTCCGTATGGAATGGTGGTTAGAAGCATTGATTTTGGGGTCCCAGTCCCACAACCTGCCATCTCTGAGCCACGATTTCCTCATCTATAAAATGGGGGTGATGATAATAGTCCAAACCTCATAAGGTTGTTGGGGGGAAGTTACTGGGTTCACAGGGCCTGGCACATAGTAAGTGCTCGGTAAATGCTAATGGTCATAATTAGTGTGATTATTAATCAAGTCTGGGTACATCTGAGCTGCTGCTCTCCGTCCCTGGGGACTCCAGGAAAAGGGGACCTGGGCTGACACGGCAGCAAGAGGCACCGAGGTGACACAGCAGGAAGAACTCCAGGCCATGATACCAGCAGCGAGGGGGACGGGGCGTGACGGCTGTTTCCTCCAAAATGGTTAAGAAAGAGAGACTCGCCAAGACAGCAAGTGCCGCCCAGGAAAATTAGGCAGCAGGCCTAATGAAAACCAGGCAGCGGGCCAAGTAAGAAATGTGACCTTCCTCCTGCCTCCTCTTTCTCTTCCCTCTGAGCCTGGGGGTAGGGTGGGGCAGGGTCTTTGCCTTCAGCTGGGTCTCAGGCCTGAGGCACCACTAGGACAGATGCTGAGGGTTGGGATGGGGGGGTGGAGGGAAGACTGTGGGAAGATGGGATGGGACCAGATGAAGCTGGTCAACCAAATCTGGCCTTAGAGTCTGACAGGTTTTTCGGGGCTCCTGGGACCCTAGAGAAGCTCTAACGCAAGCCCACCATTTTACCCACAAGGAAACGAAGACCCAGATTGGGGAGGAGGCTTGCACAGCAGGCAGGATCAGAGCCTGCCTTGAACCTGACCTCCCTGGCTCTGGGCTTGGCCGGAGGAACTTAGCCCCAGTCCTTTGGACACCTGGCTTTCTCAGGCTGGGATAGCTCCATCGTGGGGCACGAAGTCTCAAACCTTCTTCCCCAAAGTGCTGCTAAGGGCAGCCCCTCACCAGGGTGGCCTGGTGGTGAACCCTGGGGACCCCCCTCAGTTTACAGAAGTGTTATGTGCTATCCCATAATGGATCTGTGTTGCTTAAATAAAAGATAATTCTCTCCCCACCCACCTCCCGCCAAATTTAAGAAAAAAACTGTCCTATTGTGATGATGTGCCAGGTTTATCCTGCAGCTTCACCTCCCCCCAACACGGGGCAATATCTCCCCCAGCTAGAGAAACTCAGGGTTCACTGATCCACTCTGGCCGCCAGCCCCTTGAGGACAGAGGATTTTGTCAGTTCTGTTCACTGCTGTGTCGCCAGCACCCACGACAGTGCTTGGCACATAGTAGGTCCTCAATAAATAGGTGTTGCCTGAATGAATAAGCGAGGCTGTCCGGGGAGGCCTGCGGGAGGCAGTTACGTTCCAGCTGAAATCTGAGGCGGTGGAGAGAAAAGAGACAAGCCCTCAGGTCAGCGCGTGTGAAGGTCTTGAGCGAAGAGCCCAGAGTGTTTGACGGGCAGAGATGATGCCAATGTGGCTGGAGTGTGCTGAGTGGGACGCAGTGAGGTGGAGGCTGTTCAGCCCAGTCCCTCTCCTTTCTAGCTGTGACCTTGCACAAGCTGTTGGTCCTCTCTGAGCCTCAGTTCCCTGACCTGTCAAATGGGATAATAAAAGGAGCTACCTCATCGGGACTTGGGAGGACCCAGGGATCTATGCACAGGGCCAGCCCATGGCCAGGCTTGAATCCTCAGTGGCTCTAATAATAATAATTTAAAATGAAATTAATAATTAATAATAATAATAATTCCAACTACCGCCAAGAAGCTCTGTTTTTCATTTTACACCATGCCCCACGCCCCATCTCAAACCCAGGCCAAGCTACAGCCTGGTGGGGTGCCCCCTTCTCACCCCTGCCCCGCCTGAAGGTCGGGCCTCCCCAAGGTTATCTCTGTTTTTCTCTGGATTCTGTGAAGTCGCACAGGTCACACTCTGGGGCTGAAAAGTGTTGCTTTTTATAG
Source organism: Eschrichtius robustus (assembly GCF_028021215.1). NCBI lineage: Eukaryota > Metazoa > Chordata > Mammalia > Artiodactyla > Eschrichtiidae > Eschrichtius > Eschrichtius robustus. The sequence goes on along the minus strand of NC_090826.1, from coordinate 8,519,979 downwards.
CCTTCCCTGATGGCAAGGAATGCCAGTGGGGCCCGTCCTGGGGAGTCCTGGTTCCTGGACCGAGCTACCTCCGGGGGCTGGGGGCCCCGCAGCCATGCCGGCCTGACACCCCGGTGCTCTGAAGCCCTTCTAGGCCAGGCCCCCACCCCTGCCAGGTCACAGGGCCAGGGATGCTGGCCAGGAAGGTGGAAGTGCCCTGAACAGAGAGCCAGGACTCCCCGATTCCAACTCTGGTCTTGGGCAGGCCACTACCTGGCTCTAAAATTCACTTTCCCCATCTGTAAAATGGGACTATCGGGCCTTGCGTGCCTCCCATGGTGGTGAAGGGTGAGGAAGCTTTGGGGAGAATGGGGCAGAGGGTCAGCAGGTCCCAGGGCCAGGGCCCTGTGAGGGCAGGAGGGAGAGGCAAAGGGACCAGGGGAAAGGGAGGCAAAACAGTTACCGTTTCAAAAGAGCTGGCGGGAGGATGGAGGAGTGATTCGGTGTGGCAGGCACTCCACCTCCTTCACCTCATGTAATCCTGAGCCTTGGAGGGGGCACAGCGATCAATATTACAGATGGGAAAAGCGAGGCTGGCACGGCTGAAGTTGTTGGCCCAAGGTCACCTGGCTTATAAGTGGCGGAGGTGGATCCGCACTCAGATCTGTCCCTCCCTTTGGTCGCTTCAGCAGGCCGCCCCTGGTGACAGCTGGCAGCAGAGAGGACCAGATGCAGGACCGTGTCCCCGTGTGGGAGCCCTCAGCTTGCAGAGTTCCTGCCCCCTTGTTCCACCAGGTAGCTGCTCTCCAGTCTCTCCCAGGGCCGCCGCCCACCCCCGAGGAAGGGGCTTGGCTGCGGGGTCCTGGCCAGTGCCCCAAGAGCAGCTGAGGGCTTGCTCAGCAAGACCAACGCTGCCCTTTGCTTCTCCCCCACCCCCTCACCCCCGCCTCTGCCTCCCCCTCCCTCTTTTTAATCTGGTTCTTATCAAGGATGATAACATTCAGCAATAATAAAACCCGGGTCCACTTTCTAACAGCTGATTGCCCCCACGCCCTGATTCAGCGATAGGAAGCCTGTGTCTTGCGCTGGCCCGAGGAGACCTCCATGAAGCAACCACCCTGCCCCTAACCCATGGGACGTCTACAGGGCACTTTGATCACTCCTGCCCCTGGCCGACTCCCTGGGGAACTTCTGGAGATGGGAGGAGGCAGCCTCCCATCTCTCCAAGAATCTCAAAGCTGCTTCCTTTTCACCAGGACCTGCAGAGCGGGCTCAAGACCAACCTGTGGTGTCCATCTGTCCATCTCTCTTTCCAAAGCACAGCACGTAACAGCTACCCTTATTGAGCACCTACTTTGTGCTAGGTTCTGTGGTAGTGTTTTCAGGCATTTTCTCAAGGAATCATGAATAATAGGTATTATCCTTAACCCTGTTTTACTCAGCTGTGAGCAAACTGAGGCTCAGAGAGGTTAAGTCGCTTGCCCCAGGTCACACAGCGGGTTAGGGGCTGAGTCAAGATTCGAACTCAAGACTACTGGACTCCAGGGTCCACATTATCAAGTGCCTTGCCTCCCGCCTCCTGTCTGTGCCCTGCCAGGTGGAGAGCACCTGCCAAGCAGCATCCTGTCCTCACACAACTTGGGGGGCCCTGCCCCAAGGGAAACAGACCCAGGACTCTGCTCCTTTCCTCTCTGCCCTGAGGTCTGAGCTGGTAGGGCTGAGAGTAGGGGTTCTTGCTGTAGCCCAAGCCTGGGCCAGCTGCCAGGGCTGAGCTGGGGTGCCTGCACCCCATGAGGACCTTTGTCCCTTTAATAGGTCCTCCTTGGTACAGGACGTCCCAGGGTGGAGGGTGCACTCTGAGTGCCAGGCTTGGGCAAGCCCTGCCCAGGGCACTCCCCATGTTCTGGGGCTGGGGGCAGGGCACCCACGTCTTTGACTACAGGCATTGGTTTCCCTGCGCACAAGAACTGGGACTCCCAGTCACCCCCAGCCAGAGCAGGACTTAGGGGGTCCCAGGAATGGTGGTTACCAGATGGGCAGCCTGGATCTTTCCTAAATGAAATTCATAGACAGGACCCTCGCCCCCCAGGTTTGTGTGGATGCCTCATCTGCCCCCACCCTGTTTTCAACTCCACACCCCTGTTCCTCCCACCTCTATCCTAGCCCTCACCATGCCTGGAAAGTATCCCCCCTCCTCCCTGCCAACTTTTGAGCCTCCGCAGTCTTCAAGGCCCTGCTTCTGACACCTCCCCCAGGAAGTCCTCTCTGACTGCTGCAGCTCACAGTAATCTCCCTTTCCCACCTGGAATCCACAAAGCCCTTATGTAGGACACACACTATATTTCAGTTCTCTTCAACCCACACTGACTGAGCCCCTACTGTGTGCCAAGCCCTGTGCTATACTTGACTGGGTGCAGGGAGAGAAAAAATTGTTAACACACAGTCCTGGCCTTGTGGGTGCGCTCAGGCCTGTGGCGGGGGGGATCACATCATACATTCCTGTAGCACTTTGCTAAATAGCATGATCCCCCTGCCCGTGCCCCCCAGGTCCCCAGTTCTCTAGTCCCCAAGGGTGCAGGCTCCCCAGGCTCAGCCCTGGCAGCAGCCCAGAGCAGGTGCCCAGTAAATACTGGTTGGATAAAGAATGAATTGAATGAATGAATGAGCCAGTACCTGGGGGCTTACCTCATTTCCTCCCCTGGATGCTAAGCTGCTCGAGGGCAAGGACCAGGTGGTCTCACACTCAGGAAAAGCAAGCGTTTCTGGGAGCTTAGAGGAGGGACACGTGACTAAGACTACGGCAGGTGGTCAGGAAAATGCTGTCTCATTTGAGACCTGACAACAGAGGGGTAGGGGCAGGGACCAGGCAAGAAGAGCATTCCCGAAAATGCCATGCCACAAGCAAAGGCCAGGGCCAAGACCACATGCCACTTTCGAGGGAAAGCAGAAGGCCAGTGTGTTGGGGCAGGGGGAGCCGAAGAGGAGAGAGTAGAGGGTGGCAGGGTCACACCAGGAGGGACCTTGTGAGTCATATGAAGGAGTCTGGACCCCTGATGGCCTCAAATCCAATGCTACGTGGACAGCAGGTGGGCAGGACCAGCCTGGGGCCAGTGCCCTTTTAGGAGGCAGTTGCAGAATTCCAGGGGAGCCTGAGGGTGCCCAGATTTACTGTTCCTCCTTCCTCAGCTCAGGGAGTCTGGGGCTCCCAGATCTTAGCCTCTGGGAACCCTTGGGGTTCATTCGGTCTTATCTTCAGATGGGAACACTGAGGCCCAGAGCTGGGGAGAGCCTTGCCTGAGTTTGAGAACAAGCTGGGGTGAGAATCCAAGGCCCGGGTCTCAAGCCAGGGAGGCCCCTCCCCACCATGGAGCAGGGAAGGGTAAGGCACCTAAGAAGGCAGGGGTCCACTGGGAGATACCTGCTCAGGTCACAGGCAGACAGTCTTGAGTGGTCCTGGCAAGACCAGGGCATTTAGAATGGTCCAGAACTGGGGGCTGAGGATGAAAAGAATCCTTCCAAGCGGCAGGGGTTAGGCAGCTGCTGCAGGACCAGGTTCTAGTGTGATACAGGATCCTGAGCCTAGAGAGCCCCCAGTCCTAGGGGGACCCCTGCCTGAGTCATAAAGAAGGTTATTACTCTAACTGCAGGTGGTGACAGCAATGGCCACCCTCTGTCAAACAGCTCCTATGTGCCCGGCATTATTTCATTGAGCCCTCACGATAACCCTGTGAGGAGGTTGTGTTATTGCCCCATCTTACAGATGAAGAAACAGAGGCACAGACCAGTGATGTCATTCATGTGACAGCTGGGAGTCAGAGATTGAGGATTTGAAGCCAAGAGGCCTGACCCCAGAACCATCTCTTAATGCTGGAGGGCCAACCCTGGTTATGCCCAGTTGAGAGTCAGGACTGGGTTCAAGACTGCCGTTATGTGACCTTGAGCCACTGAACCCGCCTCTCCGAATCTCAGTTTCCTTTCCTCACTTTCCAGGACCTGAGGATGAGGACGAGAAGACCTCAAGTGGTTGCCGTGAGGACACAGGAGGTGTCGCATTTAAAGTGCCTGAAATACAGAGTGGGCTCGGGGAGCACCAGCCCTGGCCCTGCCTGGCCTCTGTTGGTTGCCTGCACCCCTCCCCAGGCACATTCAGTCTCTGCCTCACGCCCATCTGCGTGACAAGCTGCCAGCCTTGGCAGGCAAGCCAGGCCTGCCTCCTGCCCTCTTCCTCCTGTGCATCGTGGGGAAAGAGCTGGGCCCCTCCTGTGGGGCTGCCCTGGTGGGGGCTGGCCTCCTCCTGGATGGGGTTGGGGGAAAGGAGGTACCCACACAAAAGGCAGCCACACTCTCTGAGGGCCCAAGAGTTCTGGAGAAAGGGGCAAAGCCCCCCTGCCCTCATTTCTCCAGCCCACTTCCTCAGCCCTTGATAAAGGTGTTTAATGAGCAAACACATGTTTGAAGAGAAGGCCCATTTCTGGGAAGAATCTGGCTCCCCCGAGATGCCAAATAGAAATTCTCTCTCTCACCTCCTCTGATTGACCTTGGTTTTGATGTTAGTTCAGGTGAGTGCTCTGAACCTCAACTTCCCCATCTGTAAAATGGGGATGAGACTTCCTTCCTGGAGAGTTGGGAGGCTTCAATAAAAGCACCGTAAGGTGATAGCTATTTTAACCTAACCAGATATTCTCCTGTCTCATTCAGCTCCCAGTCCGAAGTCTCCCCTTTTGAGCACCTGGAGAAACTGAAGACCTACCCCCAAGTTCCTGGGGGGTGGAAATGGGGAACAGAAGCCAGGTGTCCCAACTCTCGCTTCTGCCTGTCCTTGAGGTGGCAGTGCCGAGATACCATCTCCCCTCCCAAGGACCCAGAGGAATTTGGAAGGCAAAGAAAAAACAAGTCCCAGGCCAATGTTTTTCATTTTTGTCCTGAACAATGCCGTTTCTGGGCTGATTGTTAAGCAAATATTGCAGGAGGCGGGCCCCAGAGCTGACGCAGGCTGGGATATTATCAGAGCTACAGCCCCAGGGCCCAGGGCCCTGGGCCCTGACACCCACAGATTCTGCCTAGGACTCCAGGTGCCACTTTTGGCCCTTCCCGAGCCTAGCCACCTCTGAGGAGGGGGCTTCAGGGTCTGGGGTCCGAGGGAGTCCTGACTAGAGAGAAGGCTTTATGGAGAGCAGTTCTGTCCAGCACTGCCAGTTCTCCCCTCCCCCTCTCCAACCTCTTTAGGGCACAGGGTGTTTGACTGACTGTCCCAGTTTGCTCTGGACTGTGGGGTTTCTCATGACTAGGGACTTTCAGTGCTAAAACTGAGACAGTCTTGAGTGAACCAGGATGATCGGTCACACTACAGGGTCAACGAATTGAGAGTCAAGTGGGCAGATTCCTTAAACGACGATGATGTTAACAATATCTGCTAGGACTACTCCCACCATTTACTGAGTGATTACTATGTGCCGGACACCCCGCACAAGGTGCTTGACGTGTATCACCTCACGTACCTCCACAAACAGACCTGTGGAGAACTGTGAGTCCCATTGTACAGCTGAGAAAACTGAGGCTCAGAAACTGAGTTGCAGGAGGTCACGCAGCTGGGAAGTGGCAGAATAGGGAGTCAAACCCAGCCTGATTCCAAAGCCCTAGCTTTCAGTTACCCTCTGCCCCATGAGGTGGATTGACCTTGGCCAGCCACAGATGGTAAGACCAAGGTCAAGAGAGGTGGGGAGAGCCCGACCTCAAGCTGGTGTTCCCTCAGTGAAGCCAGCTTTAGGGTGCCTCTGCCCATCAGTATCGGAAGACCCGATTGCCCCTTGGCCTAGCCCGGGAAAACACATTCCAGCTGGCTTGGGGGGAAGAAGATGCCCCCTTCTTGTCTCAAGGGCCCCAGAAACTGCCCCCAACACAGGAGGTCAGCGCCGCCCCTGGAACTTGGCCTTGTCTTGAGAGTCTGTTGCTGAGTCGGACAAACCCAGGCTTGCTCACCATGGGACAGTCTCTTCCAGAGCCCCGGCTGAGTCAGGGTCCCAGAACTCCAGCCCCCGCAGGTTTCTGAGGACTGGAAGGCAGGGGTCGGAGCTGGACTGGACCTTATTCTCACCAGAGGCTGGGCCTGGCACTTCCTGGGCAGCCCCCTCCTCTCTGTCCCCCTGTGCTTGGCTGGTGCCTTGGCCTCCGTGGCAGGGAGGGTGCCGGCGCTCTGGGGGTCTGTTTGAGGTTTCCTCCAGCGGCTGGTGGCAGCGGGTACAGCTCACTAATTAATCAGCGCTTAAGTACTTAGCACCCTCCTGCATCGTGTCAAACGAGGATTTGAGTCTTAATTCCCTGTGTAGGTAACGGTGGGAATGTGTCGGGGAGAGCGGTCGGGACTTAGAGGAAACGCTTCCCCTGGCTTGGATGCTGGCTGGAAGCGCTAGTGACGCAGAGGGAAGAGACACCCACGGGGGCAGAGCTCCTGGACCCCCATACCTTCATCCACCCCCTCACCTTATCCACCGTGGCACAGAGGGGTAACAAACACAGACCCTGCAGCCACGCTGCTTGGGTTCAACTCCCAGCCCCCCTGCCTGCTACGTGTGTGCCCCTGAGGGAGTGACTTAATCCCCTTGAGTCTTGGTTTGCGCGTAGAAAGGTGATGAAGGTGGTGACGACCCCACCCATCGGATTGCTGCAGACGGTAAACAAGCTAACTGAAATTCTGAAGAACGTGGCTGGCAGGTGGTAGGGCCCCCCCACCCCGCACCATTAATAGGAGCTATTTTCTTTCACTTATTCACTCTCTTGGTCATGTTTCTGTTTATCCCACAAACATTTATCAAGCATCTACTACGTACCTGTCGGGCACAGGCCCAGGTGCTGGGGGGCACAGAGCTGTCTTTCCACCTCTCTGACCACCTATGACATGGGAATGATGACAGACTCTGTCTATGAGGCTTAAATGAGATGCTGAAGGTCAAAGGCTGAGCCCCACCGACCTCTGGCTCTTAGTGGGTGGAGGAGCAGCCCCAGCAGAACCGGACTGGGGACCGCAGAGCGCACAGGACGGCCCCCCCTCCTTGGCCCATGGCCCAGCATGGCTCACAGGACCCACCTGGGAATGTGGCTCCACCCCTTGGCTGCCCAGGTCGTACCTGAATGGAAGGCTGCCCCATTCAGTGCTAGGACTCAGGGACACCAGGGGAGGGTCGGAATGGGTCCTTGAAGGGGGAGCCACAGGGCAGGTAAGACCAAATCTGACCCTTCTTTTTCTAACACTTTTGGCCTGTTCACACTCCCTCAGCATCACCTGGAAAAGCTGGGCCCCAGAAATGGGCGGTTTCCACTGTTGCTGTCACAGAAGTGGCATTGGCGGGGTCTCCAGCATAAGGCGCCTCTAATGATGGGCCTGCATAGGGCATCTCAGCCCCGCAGAGTGCCAGTTGACCATTCAAGGGTGCTGGAGGAGGCCCCAGGCCACACTTGTGTAAGTAAAAGTTATCTTCAAGGGGTGGGGAGGAAGGGGTGGGGGGTAAGGCAGAGTAGAGGAATGGTAGAGGAAAGTGCTAGAAATGGAGTCTGAGGTTTTTAGACTGGTCACAGTCTAAAATGTGCTCTGCTCTGTGACCTGAAGAAAGCCACACAACCTCTCTGAGTTTTGATTTTCTCATGCGAAATGAGGATAGCAATCCTGCAGGAGACAGCATCTCCAGCTCAGTGCTCTGTGAGTTGACATCATGTCATAAAACTTCAGGGATTGTGTTATTTAGGTACCAGAGTTGGCTAATGGTTCTGCAGAAACCTTTTTCCGTGGCAGAAACCTTTACAGGCAGAGACTCAAATTCAGCCGCACCATCTATGGTCCTCATACCGAGTTTTGCCTGTAATAAAAACACGTGCCATTTATGCAGGGCCTACTATGTGCCAGGCTCTGTGCTAAGTGTGGGCATTCCTTAAGTCTCATCAACTCCTCACAATAGACCCACAAGCTGGGCACTCTTACCCCTTCTTACAGATGAGGAATCTGAGGACCAGCTTGGTTAAGTCACTTGCCTAAGATCTCCCAGCTAGTAAGCGGTAAAGCCAAGATTCAAACCCAAGTCAGCTGCACTTGACAGTCAGCAAAGATTTGTTGAGTCAACAAATGAACAAATGCATGCATGTTTACAGGAAAATAGTTGGTTAGGGGAGAATGAGTAGGATCTTCCTTTTTAGTGAAGCTATAAAGGCAGGGGCAGTGAGGAAAGAGTCCCCCATGGCTTTTGTCTGTCTTGAGCTATTGCCTATTATTGCACAGAGCCCCGGAAGTACAAAAGAGATGGAAAAAAAAAATCCCAGCCCAGAAGGAAGAGTGCAGCTCTAAGGACAATTTGAGTATTCACCGGTCTCTGCGGAGAGGCAGCTACAGGCCAGGGACTTGGATAGGAACTAGGGATGCAACCCTGGAGGGACCAGACATTATCCTGCCCTCATGGTTCTTATGGCAACTGGCAATGGAGCCAGACTTGAGGGCCGTGTGGAAGATAACACAACTGGGACGGCAGATGGGGGGCTTGGGGCCAAACTAGGTCTCACCGCCTTTCTAAGCCTATTCTCCTCCGCGAAATGAAGAGCTTGAGAATTAGGGTGTTGTCTAATCACCTCGCCTTGCTTACATGTTGAGACCCAGAGCCTGAAAGAAATGAGATGGAGACAATAAAAAGCAGGAGCGTGGAAGAATGAAAGTCATACTAAAGTCTACAATCTGCTCCTGGACCAAAATGATAGCTCACGCCCAGTGAGCACCCACCAGGAACTGGGAACTGTGCTGAGACCTTCACCTATGTTATCTCACTTGATCCTCACAACAACACTCAATAATTGAAAAGCTGAGGCTCAGAGAGGTCACCTTGCCCAAGGTCAAACTCGCTAGTAAGTGGCAGAGTTGGGATTCAGACCCCAGGGTGTGTGACTGCAGAGGATAAATGGCCAGTGTGAGCTCTACTTCCCCGGGTGAGCCTATTCCTTGGGTTGCAAAAGCTCCCTGCAGTCTGACTTCATACAGAGTGGTGGCATGGCACAAGTAGGGAGAGGGCAGGGGTAAGTTCCCAGCCTGGTAGCTGGCGTTCTATCTGCAAGGCTGCCTTAGCACGGGTGGCCCCATCCTTGAGGCAACTGGAAGGAAGGAGAGCGGCTGAAATAGAAGAGCTTGGGAAACTCACTGTGCTCCAAGTTAACGACAGCTTGGAAAACCTCTCTGAAGGTTCCTGGCAATGTCCCTGTGGGAGCCAGCTCATGTATTTTAAGAAAAAAAAAAAAATCATTAAAGAAGTTAGGACTGTGGAGAGGCCATAAATGAAAAATATTGGTGGTTCGACAGTGTATCCCTAACAGCTGCAAGCAGAGCTCCTCTTGACGAGCCAGAACCCTGTCCAAGAAGTAAATCATTCTGTTTTCCCCAGATGGCTCTCCCCGAATCCATCTAGGATGTCTACTCCAAAGTTTTAAGTTGCCCACCTAGCTTGGGACCGACCAAGACTGTGGCCGCACCTAGCCAGGAAAGGACAAAGTATTGGCAGAGTTATGGAGGGAGCTGGGTCCCAGTTGGTAGCTGGAATGGGTGCCCAAGAGATCCACCCCCAAGTCTTCCCTTACTTTGCTTGGCAGCAGTCATAACCATACACCAAAAGCACCTCACTTACTAGACATTCTGGTGGTAAATCTGTTACTTTGGCACCTACCTGGCACTCAGTGGGTGCTTATTGGTGGCGGGAACAAGTAAATGGTTTGGGCCATAGGCATGGCACCTGCTTGTCCCTTTGTCCGATGGGTGTTTTGTTCGCTTCCCTTTGCCCTGATTCCCCACAGCAAAGAAGGTACCATCACCCAGCCAATCTTTTATTCCGCTTCCTTCTTCCTTTGGTGAGCCAAAGAGAGGATTAGGAGTGAGGGGATTTAAAAGTGTTGGGGACCACCCCTGCCGCCCCACCAGCCCAGGCCTGGACCCGGCCCAGACAGAGGGTCTGAGGCTGGAGGGAGGGTTACCAAGGTCCTAGCATAGCCCCCAGCCCCACATCCAGGGTGACTTCCAACAAAGTACCTGACCCCTCGCCACCTCCCCCTTCCCAGCTGGGAGACAGGGAGGGTGACATTGAACGCGGGCTCTGGGGCGTCCTAAGGGTTAACTAATTAATGGTCGGAAAGTGCTTTGAAAAAATAAAGTGCTGGATAATGGGAAGGGCAATTATGTTGGGAGAAACTCCTAATTTGGCTGGAATTGATGTTAATGATAAAGTATCTGAAACATGTAGCAAGCAAGCGTGATTGTATTTTATATGACAGAGAGAGACACTCACGCGCAGGGGACATGGAGAGCAGTTAATTTGGTTAAATAAAGTGAAAGATAAAAGGAACGCAGACGCCACGGAACTTGCTGTTTATCTGGACTTGGTGTAACACTTTGGAATTGGATCGGGCCCTTTGGCTCCTACTTATTTGTTTGTGATTGAAATAAATGGGGAAGTACAGGGTTTATGGCTCAAAAAGAGCCCATGGAAAGCAGGCCCTGATTAGGAGGCCCCGAGCAGGCACAGGCTGCATTCCCGGAAAGGAGCCAAGGTCTCCAAGAGAGTCAAGGTGGGTGAGGATTGTCCCCACTGCACCCGGTCCTGCAGGCAGAAGCCTCACCCACCGAAGCTGGGGGGAACTTAGACTAGGGCGGCTAGCGTAGCTCTCTCACGTTCCAGAGGGAGAAATTGAGACCCGGAAGAGGGAGAGGGAGTATTCATCGATACAGGAGTCAACATTTATGGAGCACTCCTGTTTGCTGGGCCCTGTGATAAGATGTTATGATCCATTTGAACCTCAAGGTAACTCTATGAGGTGGTACCATTCTCATCCCCATCTTACAGAGGAAGAAACGGATGCTCAGAGAAATAAAGCAATGTGCCCAGGGTCACACAGCCAGGGAGTGGTAGAGCAGGGAGTCGCAGGCAGCCTCACTCTGGGAGTGAAACTCTGTGATTGTGACTTTTGGGCTAATCAAGCGCTCTCCACGTTCATGGCTCTGCTCTCCTTGACTCCATCTGCTGAAGCAGGGAACCAGGATGAGGAAGTGGGCAGACTTCTACCTCCATCCAGCAAGGACTGAGTGATGGGGCCCTCTGGCCTAGGACCCTCTTGGGAGGGTTTGAGCCATAGTTTGGGGCCTGAGAAGACAGCATGAGGTTGCCAGAGGGAAGAGCAGGAGCCTTGGTTTCTGGAAGGTCTGTGAGGTCCCCGCAGGTCCAGATTAGTATTCAGTATTTATAATATTTCCATAATGGTAAAACAAAAGAAAACAAGCAGAGAGAATGCATTTTTAATCACCAATCATTTCTCTTTGTTTATTGTGAATGAACAGCGAGGTGAAATAGTATTCCATAATCACCCCATTCAAATTTTCCTCCCCACAAAGCACCGAGAAATCTCTAAATAAAATAAATAAACAAGCTAAGACCTTAAAATAAATTCCAGAGGGCAGAGTGCTACGTGTGGGTTTTCACAGCTTCGGGAGACAAGAGCTCAGAGGTGGGGAAGGGACGACAAAGGGACAGGGGCCTTGTCAGTTACCTGGAATCAGAGATCCAGGTCTAGGGGACCCACAGCAGGTTAAGGAAAGCAGATCAGGGGCTTCCCTGGTGGCACAGTGGTTAAGAATCCGCCTGCCAATGCAGGGGACACAGGTTCGAGCCCTGGTCCAGGAAGATCCCACATGCCGCGGAGCAACTCAGCCCGTGTGCCACAACTACTAAGCCTGCACTCTAGAGCCCGTGAGCCACAACTACTGAGCCTGTGTACCACAACTACTGAAGCCTGCGCACCTAGAGCCTGTGCTCTGCAACAAGAGAAGCCACCGCAATGAGAAGCCCGCGCACCGCAACGAAGAGTAGCCCCCGCTCGCCGCAACTAGAGAAAGCCCGCGCGCAGCAACGAAGATCCAACGCAGCCAAAAACATTTTTAAAAAAAAGCTGATCAACGGTTTGAAGATCCACACAGTGGAGTGGAGCTGGGACAGACTCCCCATCCTTCATCTCTTTGTCCTTATTCTTCCTGAATCTTCTGGGCCTCATCTTCTCACTGTAAACCAAGGGAACTCCTGTCCCCTGCCCCTCTGGAACTTTACAATCTTCCATTCAAAAGGCTACCCATCCAGGGAATCTTCTCTGTACAGTGTCCACCTGCCCTCTGAGCTAGTCCGACCCTCTCAATTGATAGAGGAAGAAACCATAGCAAAGAGAGAATAGAAGGGACATACCCAAGACCTTCCAGTAAGCTAGTGACAGAGCTGGACCTGGAACTCCAGGAGCTTGACTCCCTGTCAAGTCACCCTCATCTACCTGCACTTATCTCTAGGTGTCTTTGAGAAGTCTCCTATGTCACGAAAATTTTCTTCATGGGCTGTTCCCAATATTTTGTTTCACGCATCACAGCATCTCCAGACCGTCAGGTTCTAGCAAGGTGCCTGGCACATGGGGCACTCATTCAGATGTTTGTTGGATATATGGATGTATGAGTGATGGATGGATGGTTGGATGGATGGATGGATGAGTGGATGGATGGGTGGGTGGGTGGATGGATGGATGGATGGAAGTTTGGATGGATGAACAGAAATTTGGAGGGATAGATGATTGGATGGATGCATGGATAGATAGATGAACAAATAAGAGGCTAAAGCTGATTTGGTCCCATCACTGGCCATTAGCTCTCACTAGATAGATAATGCTTATCATAGTGTAGTCTAGTTAATATCCGGGGTCCTGATACCTTGAAATTATGTCTCCAACAATCCCCTGAAGGAGCCGGGAAAAAAATCACCTGCTAACAAGTCAGAGCCCTTTCAGGTAGAAATTTGAGACAAAGCTCTAGGGCCAGGCAGACCCCCATTTTCAAGTGAGTCATGTGGTGGTAAAGAGCATTGGCCTGGGGTCAGGGGACCCAGGCTCTGCTCCCACTCTGCCACTAATTTGCTGCATGGTCATGGGTGAGTAAGTGACTTTCTCTCTCTGGGCCTCAATTTCCCACTCTGAAATGTTCTCTGTTAAATGTTCTGGGCTCTGGGTCCGGCCCCTTCTATGTGGGCAACTCAGCCAGAGCTTGGAAGAGCTCTACCTCTGGAGAGCCTGTTTTGTAGTCTGGGCAGCCCCTCTCCCTCTGTCCCTAAGCCCTTCCATGTTTAGGAGCACTGCTCAGCCCTCTCCGGCCTTTTCCCTGGTGGGGCAGTTGAAATGGGGGTAGCTCAAAGCGTCAGGATATTCTCAAAGCTTGGCTGGTTGTTCTGGCCATGGCCAAGGCTTACACTCCCTCTGAATCCTATTGAAAAAATAATAAAAAGGTAATAACTTTGTCATTACTGAACATTGGTTTGTCTTTTCTGTTTTTTTTTAATCCATGACCATAAATAACCAGCGCATTACCCTTCGGAGTGGACACACACATCTACACAGGACCTGCCTCCCTGTATAGGCTGGGTCTCCCCCTGGTACATACCACACATCCACACACACGTGCACATCACACACATAGATACTGCTCGTTCGCTTGACATTTTCTAAGCATTCCGCTAGACGCTGGGACTAATAATAACAATGGTTATTATGTGTGAATCCAGGCTAAGTGTTTTGTGTAATGATCTCAATTAATTCTTCACTGTGAGGTAGATACTTATCTTGTTGCCGTTTTAGAGACAGAGACATTGAGGCTGAGGGAGGTCAGGAACTTGCCCAAGGTCATACAGCTAGTAAGTACCAGAGCTGGGACTTGAACCCATGTGACCCAATTAGAAATCCAGGCTCCAATATGCCAATTATTTAAACATAGATTTAAAAACCACACACACACATAGTCTACTAAGATACATATAAAACAGTGTGATTAGTACTGTGACAGAGGAAACAAGGGGGCTGCGGGAACCCACATGGAAGCATCTAACCCAGTTTGGGGCAGAAGGACTTCAGGGAAGGCTCCCTGGAGGAGGTGATACTTGCTTTGGTCTTAATGGGTGAGTGGGAGGAGGACAAGTAAAGAAGGGGAAGAAAGGCCTTCTGGGAACAGCCTGGATGAAGGCCTGGAGGGGAGACCCAGCAGGGTATGTTTGGAGCTCTAAGCAGCTCCGTGTGGCTGGGGCAGAGGGTGTGTAAAGGTGTGACAGAGGGAGCGTTGAGAGGTGAGGCTGGAGAGCTGGGCAGGGCTGTCGCTCACATCCGGGCCAGGTTGGCACAGCGGGACAGCCCTCCCCCACCCACAGTCGGCTACCTGGCACGCCTGTCCGTGTGACACGAGGGCCCCTCATCAGCAAAACAGCTCTTTCCTGCCTCCCCGGCCAGCCCCGCCCTCTGTGAGACACGGTGCCATGGGCGGCGGCCAGCACCTGCACAGGTGCCAGTCGGGAGCCAGCATGGCCACTTCCGGAGTCTCACGGCGGGTTCCTTCTGCCCGTGGCCTGGCCACGCCAACCTCAGGCGGGATTGCATCCTGGGACAGAGCAGCACAGCCATGACTAGTCCATTTTGCTTCTGCCCTCACAGGTCTGTGCTGATTTCAGATCTGGGAGAGGTGGGAGGAAGGAGGAAGGGGCTGGGGCTGAGATATGAGCCCACGTGGTACATGGCGGGAACCACCAGGCCCCAGGAGTGTGGCTTGTGCTCTGAGGACAGGTGGTCCTGTTGACTTCTCCATCACTTGGTTTCCCTTGTTCCACAGGGCTCTGGTGCCAGGCCTGCCCCTCCCTGACAGGCATGGGAGGGGGTTGGTATCGCCCATGGATCTCTTTTTTAAGAGATGATGTCAGCAGTCAGCCCTGCCCCTCAGCTGGCTGTACTTCTCTGTATTCAGGTGTCTGCTGACAGCATGGGCATAATCTTCCAGTGTGCAAATAGAGCGCAGCTATACCTGCATAGACCCAAACCCTCCTTTAAAGGGATACGTGTCCCACAAATGTGTGCGCATGTGCGTGCGAGCACACACACACACACACACACACACTCTCATACAGATAAAATCAGACACATACCTCACCACTTGCCATGAAAGACACTCCTATCCAAACACATCCTTAAATCTCCCAGGCAGACTTCTGGGGTGGGCTCAAAAAGATGTGCCTGGTGGATTTCACTTACATTCATTCTTTTAACTTTTCAAGTGCAACTCAAACCCAAATACAGCCCTCTCAGATTGTGGGTGTTTTGAAATTTTCTGCATTATATTTATATTTGTATGTTTCTGTGTTTCCTGAACTGTTAGCATTGAATGCGAATTACCCTTCTTTTCCCCCAGAAATTTAAAGCTATTTAAGAAATAGAGATGTTCAGAGCATATTAAAGCTGAAAGGGATAGAGAGGTCAGAGACTCTGGGATTAGGGAACATTCCCTAAAAGGAAAAAATTACTCACCTGCAATTCTTTCTCGTTACCAGATAGGGGTAAACATAAATACCAAAAAAGTAAATTAATTAGAACCAACTAGAAAAAGGAAAAGGTTGAACCAGAGAGCAAAACAGCCTGTCCCTTAACTGGAGCTGGGTGAGAGCTCAGACAGGGAAATGAAAGGAGGTACAAAGTGTGGATCCTGAGCTCAGAAAACAGGTAGTATTTATGGCATAGAAATCCCGAAGGCTCCTCCGTCCAGAGAGGTTTCTGGAAGGTGTGGGTGGAGAGGTAGGAGGGAGCATGAGCTCATCGCGGCTGAGGCTGAAAGACGAGGATAGACCCCACCCCTCTGCCCCCAAGAGCTGAGCAGATGCCCTAGAAGCCTGGGCTCAGGTAGACGTTCTAGAGGCACCCCCAGAAGCTGTAACAGGGCTCTGCTCTCCACTCCAGCTCCCGGCTCCTAGGCAACTGTCCTCTTCTCTGCCCGAGGTGGTAGGTCTGAACAAGGCCGCTCAAACCTTGAAACAGCCCCTGCTTGTGGCCAGCACGGTTCTAATAAGGATTCATTACTAGAATCACAGACTCTTTCACCCATTAAATTAACAGGGGTTTAAAAAAAAAGAGTGAGAATACCGAAGACTGGAGAGATGGGGCTGACTCACACGCAGCTGGTCAGAGGGCAAGTTCATACACCTTCTGGGGAGGGGGCACTCTGGCAAGGGGAGTCAAAGCTCTGAAATGCACGCGCTCGCTCTTTGACTCAACAATTCCACTTTAAGGAATGTGCATGATTATTTAGGGACAAGGATATTCATTAGCGTTCTTTATCTTAATGAAATGAATTGGAAATGAGTTCGATGTTCAAAATTTCCAATAGTGGGGGACTGGTTAAGTAAATTGTGATCAAGTTCTACCATGGGTCCACAAAACATCACGTTGTACAAGAGTGTTTAATGACGTGAGAAAACCATGCTACTACACATAGCCAGCCGGCTTAAAAAAACCCCAGAATGTTCAGTGTGCTGACTTTATAAAACAAAACAAAAAACAAACAAAGACCCTAGACTGGCAGGAAATACAACAAAATATCAACAGTGATTATTCATGGGTGGTGGGATTACAGACGATTAAATTTTTTTCTTCTTGTTTATCTGTATTTTCTGAATTTTTTACAATAAACACGTATTATATATATTGTCAGAAACAAATAATCATGTACTTTGCAACAAGAATGAGGGAATTTGGGGGTGGAAGGGCTTGTCAAGTTTTTCAACTTGGATGGGATTTGGGAAAAAGCCCCTCTTCCATATTCCCTTCCCAGGACTCCCAAGGGAGACATTCCTAAAAAAAAAAATGCACTCAGCTTTTTTTATTTTTAATTACAACTTGCCCAGTAATCACCATAATCACTTATCTTGGGCATTTGTTTAATTATTCAGTCACTAAGTGTCTATTGAGCACCTACTGTGATGCCAGAACCGTGAGAGGCCCAGTGAGCTCGAAAAACACAGACCTCACCCAAGGAGGACCTCAAACCCAGCAGCAGCTTCGGAAAAAGGGAAACAAGTACATAGTCTGTAATTTTTAAATTTAAAAATAGTGATTGTTTGCCAACACTTATTGAGTGCTTCATGTATATAAAGTCTGGTGCTTGATTCTGTGATTTCTTTGATTCCTTTTGTCTTTTATTAGATTGAAATAAGATTTATGGTTAAAAAGCAGATTTGTTCTACTTCCTTCCTCCTCCTCTCCCAACGCACTCACATTCAAGTTTCATCTCAGAGTAAAGGTAAAAATGCTTGTTGCACTCGGGTAAGTTGGGAAGTGAGGCTTTGGTCACCTCCCCAGCCCTGCAGCTGGTCCTGGGGGTAAAAAGCATCAGCTCTGGAGTCAGACAGCCTAGTTCAGCCTTGGGAAAGTTATTCTCTGTGCCTTGGTTTCCTCACCCGTATAATGGGTATATTCATAACAGTAACCACCTGGTACAGTTGTTGTGACGATCTAATAAGATAATACGTACAAGTGTTTAGCGAGCTGCCTGGCACATAATAACCACTTGGTAAATAACAGCTATTGACGTACGATTAGGTGTTGCTTTCCATCACTGTAGAGGACCAGAAACCAAAAAACTGTGACCAGGAAGCCGAGCTGTGATTACTTTCAAGGCTGTCCCAATCACACAGACTGAGACAGACTTAAATTTATTTGTTCAACAATCAATCATTGAGAGGCTCCTGGGTGCCAGGCACTGTGCTCGGCTCCTCGGCTCCTGCGACAAAGGCACAGACCCTAAGGCTCACAGTCTAGTGGGGAGGGACTTCCCTGGAGTCTTAGAAATGGGAGAGGCTCTTAATCACATGCAGCCCACCCGCAGGTAGGGGGCTAGAAGGATGGCCTCCATAGGGTCCTTAGTTGACCCCACCTCCCCTCCTGCCTGTGCAGCCTCCTCTGTTGAGGCACAAGTCACCAGAGCCATCTACTTCCCCACTGTCAACCCCTGGCCGAAAGCCAGGGAGTGGAAAACTCGGCAAAGCCACCATTTCAACTTGGCAACTCCTGGCGACTCCCAGGTTGTACCAGCTCCTCCTCCCTCCCCCAAACTTTGTCCTAGACACTTTCTACTCATTCTCCTACAGCTTACGTCCCTCAAGGGCAGGGACCGCAGAGGCTTATCTTGATTCACCCCAGAGAGAGAGGGCTTACTAGGTGCCAGGCTGAGGTGCGGAGGACACGAGGGGACACAGAACAAAGTCCCTGCCTCCAAGGAGCTCCCATTCTAGCAGGGGCAGCTGGACAGGAAATACGGAAACAAATGAATAAGCAAAATCTTTGTAGACACTCAAACAGGGCAAAGTGAGAGAGGAAGGCTGGGGAGCTACTTTAGGGAGAAAGCCTCCCTGAGGAGGTGACATGCGAGCAGAGGCCTGAATGATGCAAGGAAGCAGCCGAAAGAGGGGCATTCTAGGCAGAGGGGACAAGTGCAAAGGTCCTGAGGTAGGGACAGGCTTGGTGATTTCCAGGGCAGCAAGAAGCTAGTGTGTCGGGACAATGTGACCGAGGGGAGGGTGGAGGGAGGTGAGGTCCAAGGGCAGGCAGTGGTCAGATCTTGCTGACCATGGGAAAGAGTTTGTATTTTATTTTAGGGAAAGCTCAGGAAATGCTAAAATGAAGCAAATGAGGAAAAGACCATCTGATTTCAGTCCCTGCAAAGGGAGTTGGGTGTGGGGAACAAGGCGCTAGAGGCTTTCGAGGCCGGGGCTGCTTTTCGGGTGTGGTGCTTTCTCCCAGCCTTTTGCTTTGTTTTCGGTTTTTTTTTGAGTGGGGGGTGGTGGTTGGGAAAGGAAGAGGAGGCCTCCCTTCTCACCTCACGCCAATGTCCTCCTTCCCCTCCCAGGCTTGCCACTGTTTCCAGCTTCCCCCACCCCAGATGCGTTTCCTTCACAGGAGGTAGAAAGACTCCTTGGTGGGGGTGGGGAAGGATTGTGAAGCATCTGAGAAAAAATGGAGGGAAGAATAAATGTTTTAATAAAAGTGTGATGGGTGAGATGCAGCTGTTGGCTTGTGTGTGTGGGGGGGAAGAGCCTTATAGTGGGAAAGGGGGGAGGGGAGAGACCAGCAAACTCCTCAACCAGCTTCTCAGAGGCAAGGCCTGTTGGTTCATTTTTTTTTTTTTTAAAGATTTAATTTTATTTATTTTTGGCTGCGTTGGGTCTTCGTTGCTGCGCGCGGGCTTTCTCTAGTTGCCGCGAGCGGGGGCTACTCTTCCTTGCAGTGCACGGGCTTCTCACTGCAGTGGATTCTCTTGTTGCGGAGCACGGGCTCTAGGCGCGCGGGCTTCAGTAGTTGCAGCACGTGGGCTCAGTAGTTGTGGCTCCTGGGCTCTAGAGCGCAGGCCCAGTAGTTGCGGCACATGGGCTTAGTTGCTCCGCGGCATGTGGGATCTTCCCGGACCAGGGCTCGAACCCGTGTCCCCCTGCGTTGGCAGGCGGATTCTTAACCACTGCGCCACCAGGGAAGTCCCTGTTGGTTCATTTTTGTCTCCCCAGCCCCGGTGAGGATGTGCTCTTCACTGGGGCTCGGCAAATGCCTGGGGAATGAATGAATGAGTACAGGACTGTTGCTGGAGAAAAAACGGACAGAAGAGGAGAAGGAAGGGAGAGAGGGCAGGAAGAAATGAGGAGAGGGAACACTGGATGTCCCAAGGAGCGACGACAATTACTGGCATTTATCGATCACTGTCTTGGCCCAGGCACTTTTCCTGCATTAACTCATTTTAGCCTCTCAACACACCCGGGCAGTAGTACAATTATTATCCCCATTTTACTGTTGAGGTAACCGACGCACAGAGGGGTCAAATGCCTTACTCAAGGTTACCCAGCTGGTAAGTGGCTGGGGTCTGACCCCAAAGCCCAAGCTGTTAACCATGTCTTTACACTGTCCCAGGAGTGGAATGAGCCCAGAATCAAAAGTTAGAACACCACTTCTCAGGTCATTACCCCTCACTAGTCCTGAGAGGCTTTGCTGAAACCTTGCAGATTAGGCCCCGAAGTCTACCAGCCTGCAACAGTGCTTACCAGCCTGTGGCATTTCCTCCTACTTTAACGCATTCTGTTGAACACTTCTCAAAGCTGCTGGTCATACTTTCAATTTTTATTCATTCATTCAACGAGTCATTTAGCTATTTGTTTACTATTGTGGTCAATTTCTCCTTATCTCATCATCTGACTGTTTCCTCCTTTCTTTCAAGTCTATTTCCATTCTGTCCTTGTTCAGAAGGGAAAACAGGTACAGTGATTGGTCAGTCCTGGGATGGGCACTGGCCAGGCTGAGAAAGCCAGGACCAGAGCCATCGCTGCTGACCTCCAGGCTCAGCCTGGCGTGGCCACCTCAAACCTCCTGGGAGGTGGGCAGGGTGGGCAAAGGGAGAAAAGGGAGGTTGATCTCCAATGGAGTATGAAGGTCCCCCCTCAAAGAGGCCTTCTTTATCACCTGGGCCGGGGAAATTAGCTCTCCCAAGATACCCTTTATCCTATTGCCTTGTTTTATTTTCTTCATGATCCTTTCACTCTCTGAAATAATATTATTCTTTTGTTTTAATGTTCATTATCTGTACCCCCCCAACCCCCCACCCCCCGCCCCACGGCCCGGCCCCAGGTTCATTCTTCACGGCTTATCTTGTTCACTTAAGGATTTATTTCTTGCACAATGGACTGAATGAAAAACTCCCTTGCAAAGAATAAGTGCAAAGCGGATATCAAAACAGTGAGGACATCACGTTCTTTTGGGTTCGACAATTCTAACATTCTAACTTGCAGGAAAGAGCTAGTTCTTCAGAGGAAAAGTGGGAAGCAGACTGGCTCCCGGGGTTCAGAACAGGTGAAAAGTAACCCACTCCCGTCTCTCCTCTCTTGTCCCCCCCCCCCCCCCCTTTGCTCCACTCAGTCCGGGGTGGAGAAAGCTTCTCCATCTGCAAAAGGGAGCCGCGCGCTCAGATCTGCTCCGCAGGCCGCGTCTCGCCGCGCGCGCCCACCGAGCTCCGCGGGGCGGTGGGTGGGAAGAAACCGGGAGGGGAAGGTCTGGGGGTGTGAGGGTGGAGCGGAGCCCGGCCCCGCGATCCGGCCCGGGTTTTGCTTGCCACCCACTCGCCCGCTCGGCCGCGGAGAATTCCTTAATCACAGCGGGCGAGAGCAGAGACTGGGAGCGAAAAATCCGGGATCAGGCAACTTTGGGCAGCGCATGCGCGCCCGCGGCGCTCCATCCCAAACACACACACATTTTTCCCCCGGACTTGGAAAGTCACCCAAAGCCGCCCCAAGTGCAGGTAAGAGACTCGGCGCTCCCTCCGCCGCGGCCCCCCCCACGCCCCTCAGCTCCGCGGGCCTCCCGGGGTGCTTCCCCGCCTCGCCCCCTGTCCGGGTGCAGCCCCCCACCCCCGGGGCTGCCGCTTGCAGCCGGGAGCGGGCGAGCGAGCGAGCGACAGAGCCAGCCAGCCAGCCAGCCAGCCTGCGAGCGGCGGCTGCCACCCAACTCCGGCCGTGCGGGAGGCAGGGGGCACGGAGGGCT
Organism: Eschrichtius robustus; assembly: GCF_028021215.1. Classification (NCBI taxonomy): domain Eukaryota; kingdom Metazoa; phylum Chordata; class Mammalia; order Artiodactyla; family Eschrichtiidae; genus Eschrichtius; species Eschrichtius robustus. Next base: position 8,498,583 of record NC_090826.1, on the reverse strand, counting down.
GGCACCCGGGAGCGGGGCGGCGCGTCGCCCGCCGCGGCCAGGGAATGCCCAGTGCGCGGCTCCGGGGGAGGGGAGGGCTGCTGCTCCTGGGGGTCACTTACTCCAACTGAGGGGGCGGCGGGGTAAGGGAGAAGAGGGGGAGGTGCCAGGCGCGAGTGCAGGACTTTGCAAATAGGGTGGGGGCGCCCCCCGCGCTGCGGGCTCCGGGGGGGGGACAGGTGCTCGCCAATACCCAGTAATCACTCCTTCCCCCGAAGCTCCCCCCCTCAACCTCCCGAGCTGCAGGGGTTCGTGCGCTCTCCAGGGCAGAGAAGGAGGCAGGGGTGAGGGGCGCCTGGGGTGACTTTGCAAGACTTTGCTCAAGGGAAGGGGGGTGGGTGGGGAACCCCTCCAGCCGACTCTTGTGCCCCAGTACCAGGGTGTAGGTGCTACCGGCAGAGGTAGGCAGTGTTCACTTAGGCGCGGGGTGCCAGGGGGTGCCTCATGGTGGGAAAACGAAGGCAAGAGGTTGCTTGGCTGGGGGGAGCGGCGCCCCCTTTTTCATTTGTGCCTGGGAAGTTTGTCTCAAGTGCGCTGCTCCGGGCGCGGCAAGTGGAGCTCCTCACTGCCCCCCCACCCCCACCCCAGCCTCTCCGGGTGCAGGGCTGGCAGTGCTGGGCACAGGGAGTCGGGATGCCGGCTCAGGGCCGTGTGACTGTCGGCCGGAGCCCGCCTGGGTCCCGGGAAAAGTTTGGGGGAGTTGCCGCGGTTGTCGTGTGCTCTGGGAGAGAAGTTGCGCCCGGGGACGTGGGATGCCCGGCTGGCGGGCCGGTGGGCGGGTGGAGCCGTGCACTCTCAGGGGGCTCGGCCGAGGTGGGCGAGGGTGTGGTGGGGTCTGTGCCCCCAAGGGTGGGCTGAGGGTGACCCCGGGGCTCAACAGTTGGGGAAAGGGAGCCCTGAATCCAGGGGCGCACGGCTAAAATAGGCACCAGGCGGAGGACGTACAATGGTAGCTTGTGGGAACACGGAGGGGCACCGAAGGGGAGAGGGCCGGGCTGCCCGGTCACTTGGGGTCGAGTTTCAGGGCAAAGGAGCGCGTGGTGGCTGGTGGAGGAGTGTCGGGGAACGGGGCTCCAGGGGGCGCACGGGAATGGGGGATCGGCCGGACCGACAGTCCCGGGGCAGGGGGCCGAGTCGTGCGCCCGGGGTGAGCCGGCCGGGCGGAGCGGCGGCCGGTTTATTTTTACTCGGTGGCATTTGCAGAATGTGCAGCTGATGGCCGTCGGCCGCCAGGAAGTTTTGCTTTCTGTTCTTTCTCTCTTTCCGAAGCCAGCGCGGCCGGCAGCGGACGGGCTGGGGAGCCGGGCCTGGGAGGGGAGGGGGCGGCCGCTGGGTTGGCAAGGTACGGGCAGGGGCGCACTGGGGCGGCGGGCGGGGGCTGGCCGGGCGAGGGCGGCGGACGGGCTCTGGGCCGCTGCAGAGCTTTTGGGCGAATGTCTGTCCCCAGCGTTGGAAGCTCCTCGGCGAGGGGAACAGGTGTATGCGCCGTCAATCACGGCGGGAGGGACACTTTGGGGGCGTAGATTAAGATAATAATAATAGATTTTTCTCTAGGGGGTGGGCGCAGATTCTTCCTACAAGTCATCCCCGACCCGGGTCCGGAGTTGGGGGAGGAATGGAGTGCCGAGGGAGGCAGGGGGACGCTTCACCCTTCCACACAAGTTTCTTTCTCCTGACCTGGCTTCAGCTTGGGAAGCGGGCCCTGGGTGCGGCGAGGACCTCCTTCCAGTCACGCTGGGGAGGGTGCGGGCGCGTGTGCGGTGTGTATGATTTGTCCACCAGCAAAGCAGCAAAAACACCCCTCCAACGGGCCTGGAGCTCCGCCAAACCCGGCTGGATCAAGGGGCAACACGGGGTTATGCGTCGCTGCCCGGGCGGAGCCTGGGGCCACGACGCTCAGAGCGTGTGGTTGTGCCGCCAACACCCCGTACACTCAAAGAGATGGGTGCGGCGAGGGGGGAAAAGCCAGGATAATCGCCGGGCAAAGTTGGTAAATTTAGGGCGCCTCTAACCTGGTACAGACGCGCGATGAGAGCGCGCGAGGAGACTGGAAAACAGATCGCCGGGTAGATTGGTGCGCCTGCCCGCCTACCCACCCCACGGCGCGCGCGCGGGCGCACACGCACACACATACACACACACGCACGCCACACACATGCACGCCACACACACACACACACACACACACACACACACACACACGTCGCCGTCCTAAAGGGAGCTGTCCGGGCTGAGCAGGAGCAGCTGCGCCGGGCGTGGTGAGGGGGGTAGTTGGTCCCCGGGGGCTGCGCCCGGGCTGCGCTCCACGTGCCCAGAGGGGGCGCTGGGCCGTTCGGCGCCCGAGCGCAAAGCTCCGGGTTTGCGTCCTGGTGGCGGCGAGGCGGTGCGTCCCGGGCGGGCGTCGCGTCCCGCGCCATCTCCGGCGATTCGCACTGCCTCCGCTGACGCCCAGCTGCTTTCCCACTTCCCAAACTTCGGCATTATGGCTTTCACCTCACTCGAGCTCTGAGACCCTCTCCAGGGCAGGGTGGGGAACTTTTTCCTTCCCGGCAGCGGCCACGGTCTCTCTGCCCGGAATCCGGCGAATTGGAGAGATTGACTCGCCCCCCCCCCCCCCACTCCATCTTGTTAGCCACCTTAGAGGCGGTTAACGAGAGTTTATGGGGAATATTGTTGAACTTCAGTAATCAGGTTTCCAGTGATCTTATGCCTCGTGTTTAATTTATTAGACTAGTTATTTATTCTGTTGATGATAATCTGTTGCTGGTTTCTATGGAGATGTTAAACTGATCTCTTTCAGAAATCAAACTCCATATGCACTAAAACGTTTAAAGGGGCAGTATCTCTCTCCTTTTTCTTTTTCCCTGACTTTTGTTTTGTTTTGTTTTCTAGACTTTGCACCTTGCAGACACTTTGCGTCTTTCTGTGAGTCTCGGTGCATTTTATTTCCTTCTTACGAAGGAGAGAAGCCCGGAGACTCACGCTTTGTGGCAAGTACAGCCTATTATGGCTAGAAGAAAGCCAAAGCTTTGATCCCTAAGTTGCATCATCATTTAAAACAGATCATTTCACCACCACCCCCTTCTCCCCCATAATATAAGAGCAAAATTCTTTCAAGATCAAAGAGTTCAATCTAAAAAAAAAAAAAACCAAAAAACAAACTGTTGTGAAAAAAAAGGAAGTCAGTCAAATGTGAACCTCTCCTATATATCTGCTCCCCTTGTGTTTAAAGAATTTTTTGCATAAGAAAAACAAAACTTGTAGCTCAGCTAATTTTTCATACTTACTAATAGTTTATCTTGCCCCCCCACACACTTTTTTTAATTTAAAAAGAAGTTCAAAGTTAGATTTCTCTGCCTGCGGGGGTTGAGGTATATTTGCTTCTCTTTTAGATCCTGACCATCTGTTTTTGGAAAATTAGCCTCTGGGAAGAGGGGAAAAGGAGTTTTTACTCAAACCTAATGGAGTGCTTTAAATTTTTTAAAAAAATTCTCACCCAAATATTTTAAAGTCTCAATTTTTCTACTTTTTAGGGGAATATCAGTAACCTCTGGTGTATGAGAGCATATCAACTTTTCCTCCTTTTCCCTCTTCTCCTCTCCTCAGGTATTTTTCTGTAGACTTGTGACTTTGAGGGGGTGGGTACAGTGAATTAAGAAAGTAAGGCAAAAAAAAATTATCTTGGTTTGTGACACTCTGAAAAATTGCAAACCCACTCTGAACTCAGATATTTATCACGCTGACAGATATGATACAAAGCGATTGCATTTCCTAATGATCCTCTGGGACTGAGTTGTAGGTAAAACCATTTAATGCATTTTTAATATTAAAGTAAGGCCTGGGTTCCATTTTCTTGGAGGTGAGGGAGTGGATGTCCCTCTCTGGAGCTGATACTTTCTGAGTGTACTGTTTTGCTTTTTCGACTAGAGCCCACCACCTCCACCCCTTCACATTTCCACTTACTTTGGGGAGGGATGAGCCGCACACAGGGCATTTGGCTTTTATAAATAAATTTGTATCTGGCCAGAAGACCCAATGCTAAATAAGAGCACACTTAAAAAAAAAAAGAAAAGAAAAAAACAAACCTCAGACTCCACCCCTGCTATAGGAAATAAAACAGAGGCAATACTTGACTTTTTTTTCTCCTTCTGCCATCCTGGTTCTCTTTTATATTATTTTATTTTGGAAGAGGGTGGAGTGGTTGTTACTTCTCAGCTCAGAGGAGAGAGGACCTATTCCTGTTATTTCCCTCTCTGCTATATTTTAAAAATGTGTTTGATTTGGATTGCAAACAGAACAGGCTTACCGGTAGAAAAGAGCACTGTGGCTTTAAACTCACGAGTTTGCATATTCTCCTTGTATCTTTCCCCTTTGCTAATTATTGTGTTGTTTTCAGAGCAAATATGTCATATCCATGGCGACCGGGCAGGTTTATTGTCTTTCTGAAGCAATAGCTCACATAAGTAATTAATGACTTTCTTTTTTTTCCTCTGGCTTAGGTTAAACAGATCATTCAAGGAAAGTCATATCTCTCTTCTCTCTCTCTCTCTCTCTTTCTCTCTCTTTTTTAGCCCAGTGACATAAGAACATGAGTTAGAACAAGAAAATACTTTAACCAAGAAGTCAACAGCTTATTTTCCCCCATTTCTTTTAAAAGCTAAAGTGTCAGCTTTCAGACATATGAGGCTGTCATTCTTGCAGCCGAGGGCAGTGCAGTCCATGCCTGGGTTGGAAATCCATTTGAAGGTTGTACAGCAGGGGAAGTGCTGGCATGGGGGGAGTAACCTGAAGGAATTTGTTTTTGAGGTGGGGGGGAGGCACTCCAAAATGAGTGTTTCTCCTGTATTGAGCGGAATTTAATTAAATTGTGTACAACGAAGGGATTAATGAGTCGGTAGTAATGTCCCGTCCCCCCCGCCCCCTTTTCCCAGTCTGGTTAATTGGAAAGACAAAGTTTTTCTTTTCAATTCACCTTGAACTTCAGCTTTCTCCAGCCTTTGTTTCAAGTGCTTTTTCCTAGAAAAGTGCCTTTTGGAATCCCTTCTGGTTAGTATTTCCAGCATTATAGCAGGGGTTTGTTTTTGTTTTTTCCCCTTAGACCTACAACTCAGAGCTGGTTTCTGCTTCTCAGGAATCAACAGCTATGATTATTGATTATGACTTGGATTTTTAAACTTTTTTCTTTTTTGGGGGGGGTGGGCAGCTTTTGAGGATGTAAAATGATATAGATGGCCCATCTCTCTTCCATATCGGGGAGGGTAGAAGCAATGTTTTCCTTTAAAAAAAAAAAATCACCATTTATGTTCCACCCTTTTCAAATGGACCTTTTGCTAATAAGCCTTATGATGTCACCCGGTAACTTTAGAAATAATCCTATGTGTCCAACTGATATTCTCCAGCAGCCCCGCAACAGACATGCATTAATTAGGCACATTTATATGCTGTTGCCCCTCTTTTTGAAATTTCAGGTGTAGCCAAGGGTTTGTGTGTGTCCTTAAGAAAGGGGAATGAAATAAAGAGAAAAGCATTTATATTATATTTATACCTGGACACAATGAAAAAGGATAGTTCCCCCATCTGAAGTAAGTTAAAAAAGGCTGTGAGTCAACTGAATGAATCTTCAGGCTTTTGGCATTAAAAATAAAAATATAAAGCAGAAGAGAGATTTATTTGGTATCTGGTTTCTGAAGAGGAGAAGAGAAGGCCAGGCAAGTCTGATGCTGAGACTCCAGCGGACTTGTAATTGAGCCCGTAACCTCTTGATGTCTATATCAGAAAAACAGACACGAGCAGAGGGAACGGAGGAGAGGCAAACAAGCCTTGTAGAGGAGGGAGCTCAGGGGGAGATTCGCAGAGAGAGAGAGAGAGAGAGATTTAATTTATAGACATTTTAAAAACCGTAATTTCATTAGGATCTGTTCTTCCCCTTCTCTGAAGGGCAGCCCGGCAGACCGATAAGGCCGGTCCCTCTGCCGGGATGCGTGGTGTGTGGGTGGGCGCGAACGTGGGCATCCTTTTCAGTTCCGAGGGAATGTTTGTTTCCCTTCTGCCTACTTTCTGCTGGCTTCCTCATTTTGGAATTTAAAAATCCCAAATCGCCAAAAGTTAGCCGTGGCTTCTGGCTGCCTGGTGGTCTCCCCTGTGGGTGCCACGCCGCTCCATGAGCGGGTCTGTTTGCTGCCTGGCCTTTGGCATCAGTGCGTCTTCCTTCTGTTGCCAGGTGGCCCGTGGTTCCAGCCACGTGAGACCACTGGACAGGGTGGGCACCCCCATCTCTGCCCCCTTCAACTTCACCAAGTTAAGTTGCTGTGGTTCGGAGGCCACAGTGTCGGGGGAGCGGTGGGGGGGGGGGAGCTAAAGCCTGTCGTAAATTCTGCAAAAATTAATCAACCGTGTAAGAGCTGCATGTTAACAAGGGTGTACAGGCAGGCCGGGCCTTCTCCTGTTCCCCCTGTTCAAAGTCCAGCAGAGCCAGGGTGGCCGGGACGGTGGGAAGGGAAGGGGGAGTTTGTTTTTTGTTTTTTTTTTTTTATCTGAATAATTGAGAACAACTGGAGAGAGGGAAGAAGAGAGAGGGATTTGTTGAATATAAATCCTCAAGTGCCCTTGTTCCATATTGTTGGAATTTTTTTTTTTCCTTTTGGTCTGGATTTGTCCTGTGTGTCTTTGGTGGAAAAGATACGTAGAGAAAGAGAGCAAAGGAGGGGGATGGGGGGGGCGGGGAGAGAGAGCGAGAGAGAGGGAAGGATGGAGAAGAGAGAGAGAGAGGGAGATGTGTGGCTCCTTCGGAACTCATTATCATTCTTAATAAGTCTTAAGGAATAAAGGAGAGCATTGAGTGTAAATGCTGGGTAATCCTAACACTTCTCAAGGTGAGAGGAGTCTTGAGGACACAGAGAAAAGAGAGAGCAGAGGAGGGAGTGGGAGGGGGCCCAAGCAGCCCTGGGGGAGTGGCAGGCCCAGGATCTGGGGGGCTCTGCAAGAGGCCTGGAAGCTGGGGTGGGGGACACCCAGAGGAGCCCCAGTGAGATGGTGTCAGAGATGACACTGGGGATCTCCAGGAGAGGGTGACTTGCTGAGACAAGGAGCAGGGGTGATGGGAACCTCTACCCTGGGCCTGCCCTGCTTTGGGTTGGGGTGGAGGCCAGGGGCCACAGGGCCTTTGCTCCCTCCTGGGCACGGGCTCCCCAGCCAGCTCAGCCCCTGCCCCCTGGCCTCGGGTTCCCGGAGAAGGCCCCGGGGTCTTGTCCTGCTCGTTCTGGCTCCCTTGCATTGTCTGCTCTGGGAAGCGGGAGGGACAGAGCGGCGGCCAGAGCTCAGCTCCGGACACTAGGTGGCTTAGAGGATCTTCGAGGTTTTCCAAGACGAGCAGCCGCTGGCTTCCTCTCTCCTCCCCACTGGTGGGCTCCGCTGTGCCCGTCCTCTGCCGGGTCCGGGCAGCCCTGGCTGACCGGCAGGAGGGCGGGCGAGTGGGCACGGGCCCAGGGGCCATGGCATGGCTCCTGCGGCCGGCGCTCCCAATGAGCAGCTTCCAGGCAAGGCGAGGAGGAGGCCAGGGGCAGCTTCCGTGGGGGGAAGGCAGCCGGTCAGGGCCACTTACAGGAGGGCCAGTTGGAGCTCAGCCCTGTGTTCTCTACCGCTTGGGCATGAGGCACTGCTGAGCCCATGGTGGGGGGGAGGGCAGTCTCTGCTTCTTCCCCTTTTGAGTTCACATGCCCCCTTGGAGAATCCTCTTAATAAAAAAATCTCATAAGCATAAATACTGCACATACTTGGAGGGGGTTCACAGATCTTATAAACCCAGCCAAGGACCCTCTAGGGTCCCTTGCTCTGGTGGACTTCTTTCCAGTTCTCCAGGACTATAGGGGGGAGTGGGGCAGTGATGAGGCAAAATCAGTTCTCACCGCCACTCCCACCCCTGCCGGCCTCAGTACCTGGAGAGCAGAGCCATGTCAAACTGTGACACCCACTGGGCCCCCGCAGGTGGATCAGGGCCAACGCTCAGGCGCCCATCTGAAGCACCACACCTGATAGGTAGTTGCCCTTCTCTGGGCCAAAGGCCACCTCCCCCTCATCCGTCTGGCATTGTCTCGGGTTCCTGGGGTGTTTGAAGGGTCTTAGCCAAGGTCATGTCAGAACCACTGATTGTTTTCTCTAGGAACAGTGGTGGGCAGGGAGGCACAATTCAGGTTTGACTTACTGTAGTCAGGTTTTTTTTGTGTGTGTGTGTTTTTAAACTCTTTCTTTTGGAGAGTAACTTCTGGGGAGCATGCAAAAGGGGGTGCGTGGGAGTTAAGAGATGAAGGCTGATGACTGAGCTGGTGAAGCCCGGAGGGAGAGCAGGACAGGTTAATGGCGGGTGGATTCTGCTTTCCTGCTGTTTAAAAGCAGTAATGACCAAATTGCGCGCCCTACATGTGCCTTGCTGACGAGATTTACCGAAGGGAAGCTGCGCTGCCTCTCTGCTGCTGGTCTCGGGGTGGGTAAGCCTGTGTATGTGTGTGTGTGTGTGTGTGTAAATGAGAAGACGGGGTGGGGGAATTAGCTCTGCCAGGCTGGCACCCTTCCCCAGCACTAATTGCTGGCAGAGTACCCACGGGGGCTGTGCCAGCGTCTCCAGCTCTGCCCGCCCCCCTCGCCCCCGGGGAGCTCAGCTGTGCAGCTCGCTATGTGAGGCCCATTTCCGGGCCCACTAGTCCTGGAGGCTTCTTTGGGAATTTCAGGGAAATCTGATCCTTGGTGGGTGGGGGTGACCATGGGCCAAGCCCCAGCATCCCTGGTCTGGCATGAGGGGACAGGGTAAGACTTAGGTGGTCCAGAGCTCCCCTGAGGTCTAGTTGTAAGCATCAGGAGACCCCATTCCAGTTCTGATTCTGCAGTAAATCATCGTGTGGCCTTGGGCAAGTCATTTGACCTCTCTGAGCCTCAGTTTCTTCTCTTATCAAATGGCCTCTAACACTATTGCCCTCACAGGGTTGCCCTGACCGTCGGCTGGGCTTGTAGCTGTGAAAGTCCTTTGAAATAATTAAGCGTGATGAAGAATTTATCATGGTCGCGTTGTCAAGTGCAGGGTGCCCCCAATGTCAGATGAGCCCGTTTTGTATAATACGGTATTAGTCTCAAAGGGGACGCCTATGAATTCCATTCCAGAAAGCTTTGAGCCTGGATGTTGTGTGGTGCTGGGGTTGCATTTTTGTACCAGGTTGTGAGTTGGTTCTTTTTTTGGGGGGGAGGGTGGTAAATAAGTTGTGTAATTCAGTCTTTAGAAAATGAACAGTTAAATGTATCAACCTGGATGAATCTCAGAAACACAATATTAAGCCCCAAAACAAGTCACAGAAATCGCTGGGAGCTTGGGGCTGAGTTGGGGGTGGGTGTTGCTTTTCAGGCAGGGTGGGGGAGCCCATTCAGGATGTGCGGTGTGCTTAGCTGTTTTGAGCCATGGATTCAGTGAGGAGCTGTGTATATTGTAGATTATGCATTCTGGAGCCAGCTAGCTGGGGGGTCAAAGTCGTGCCCTTACGTCGGTTACTTAACTAGCCTGTGCCTCAGTTTTCTCACCTGTAAAATGGGGATAACAGGACCTACCTTGTGGGGTTGGTGTGAGGATTAGATACAGTATGACGTGTAAAGTGTCTTCCAGACCCAGGTTGGGGTGAGTGTGGTCGTATCTGCTGCCCTCCAGGGAGTGTTGTGGATGGGAGCGTGGGGCAGCCGCTCTCTACGTATCTGGGGGCTGGGACCCTGGTAGGGGTGGTGCACGATGGTGTTGGTTGGAAATTCTGAATTTTGTGTTTTACCTCTCTGGGCTGCCTTGGTATTTTTGGTGATGAATCAGAAGGGGATGAGAAGTAAGACTGTGCCCACTTTCAGAGTCAGAGCCCAAGTGGGGCAGGGGCCATTGGTCTCTCTTTTCCACTGTGGCCAGATTGGCTGTTCCTGGAGCTTGAGGGGTAGGGTGGGGGCAGACCCTGGGAACTCACTCCAGGTGCCGGTGGCCTCCACCTGTGTTCCTGTGGCCCGGGAGCCTAGTGCTGAATGCCGGGGGTCCCCGGGGTCCGTGAGTGTGCAGAGGCTCTGCCGTGGTGGAGACATGTGGCTGGCAGAGGGTTAAGAGCTGCTGCTGGAGTCGGGCTGAGCCCGGTGTGAATTTTGTTTCTCTCAACTGGGCAAATGAATTCCTTTAATTCTTTGTCTCCATGTCTGTAAAATGGGAGTTGGAATTTCTACCTTGTGAGAATTAGGTGAGAGGATAGTGATTGTAGCTGCCACGTGCTGAGGGTTGATGTGAAGCTTTCTTTCATGAACGGAGCTTAGCCCAGCGAGCAGCACACAGTAGGGACCACAGGATAAGGATCAGATGATTAACAGACCAGCCTCGGGCCAAGCCTCAGGTGTGTCCCTGGATGACCTGGAGCTAACTGGAGTGCAAGAGGGCCTAGCCAGGGTAGCTGGGCAGGGGCGTCATGTGGATGGAGCCAAGGTTTAAGCCCACCCTTGGGTGATCCTGCTCGCGCGGGGGGGCGGGGGGGGCACTCCCCAGGCATGGGTGGAGGTGGGGAGGGAAGGGCCCGGAGCAGAAACAGAGGAGGCCTGGCGGCAGTGACCTAAGGAGGCAAGGGCATGGGGGCTGTGAAGCGGGAGCACCGGAGGGGCGAGGGGCACTTATGGAAGATGAGGTGTATGAAACTCCATGGGCCTCTCCCATTTCACTGTGCTATGCCCAAACACCCCGGTTCTTGTTTCACTATCTGAGATCTGGGAGCAGGTTAATTTCCATGACGAACTCCAGGCCACGTGCTCTGAGGATTTATCTAATTAAACTGATGCTTTTTTCTAAGAAAGAAAGAAAGGAGGGGAGGGAGGGAGAAAAGAAAGATAGGAAGGAAGCAAGGAAGGGAGGGAGGGAGGAAAGGAGAGAGGGAAAAGAAATGGAGGAACAGAAGGAAGGAATGAGAGGGAGGGAAGAAGGGAAGGAAGGAAGGAAAGATAAGAAAGAAAGACGGAAAGGAGGGAGGGAGACAGATTAGCTGGAGGCAGACCAGTGGTTTTTGAAAGGCCATGACAGAGTGGAGGAGATGCTTGGTGGCTAAGGTGGGTGTCTTGGGCCAGGTTTCTGTCTTCGGTTACTTTTCATGTATTTCCAACATAGCTCTTGGGCTGGGAAGGAAAGGGCTAGCTAGAGGGATTCTGGATCTGTACTGTTCACTACAGTAGCCACTAGCCCATGTGGCAATTTAGATTAAGCTAAATGAAAAATTCAGTTCTTCGGGAATTCACTGGCGGTCCAGCGGTTAGGATTCCGGGCTCTCACCGCCGAGGTCCCATGTTCCATCCCTGGTCGGGGGAACTAAAATCCCACAAGCCGCGCGGCGTAGCCAAAAAAAAAAAATTCAGTTCTTCCATGAGCTAGCCGCATTTCAAGTCCTCCATAGCATGCAGCACAGAGAAGGAACATTTCCGTCTCATAAAGTTCTATTGGACAGAAGGGTGCTTCCCTCAGAGCCTGGGCTAAACGGATGAGCCCCCAAGAGACAGCGAAGGAGGTTGGTGATGGGCGGCTGGGATGTACCCACATGTCAAAGGGACCTCCCTGTCTGGAGCCAAGGCCTCCGTCCTGCTGGGGCTGCCTTCTGTATAGATTCCACGCATGTTTCCTCTCTCCCAGGGCAGGTGGGGCTAGAGTTCAGCAGAAAAGGGTTAAAATCCTTCTCCCACTTACTGTCTTTGTGACCTTGGGCAGGAGTCTTAACTCTCTGACCCTGTGGAACTGGGCTAACGGTGGATAGTACCCATCTCATTGGGTCCTTGCGATCGATAACTGAGTTGATGGGTGTCAGCACTTAGTCTAGTGCTGGGCACACAGCGAGCACTTGAGAAATGGGGACCACTCTTATTATAATCATTATAATTATAGTTGTTGATATTATTTTCATAATGATTATTGAATAGCTTTTGTGGCTGCTAAGTTCTTAGGGACACTGCTTGACCAAATGCTGATTTCTCCATAATCAGCACTTTAAATGAGCCCCCTCCCAGACCCCTTTCTTCTGAGATCCCAATTTGGATCCCTTCTTTCCATCTCTCCCCATCCCTCCTTTTTCCGGCACAAGGAAGAGCTGAAACTGCCCCAGAATTAACTCTTGCAGGCCTTTGTATTATACTTGTGAATTAGACCCCCTACCCCTTCCAACACATGTATAAGCGTGCCCGTGTGTGTGTGTGTGTGTGTAACACACACACACACACACTCTTCTCTATGGGCCAAACTACATTAAAAAAAAATAGTTTTGGGGGGAAAATGGGGGAGAGCAGATGTGGCCCTGACAGGGCTAGCTGGGTTGTTTGCGGGTGGAGGTGGGGTTGGCGGCCTCTGGGAGGGACGTGTGTGTTTATTCCTGGAAATTGCCCAGTGCCCTGTGTGCTAATGTGGAGCTGAAAAGTCCCCTGCATTGTGCAGGCTCCTTTCCCCGTGAAAAGGCAATTGAGTCAGTGAGTTCCGAACGGATTGGAGCTGACAGTAAATGAAAATCTGGCAGTGGGTAGAAAACAAGCTCCCCGGCCCGTACCCCCCACCTAACACACACTTGCTCAACCCTCCCTGAACTCCCAATGCTTGTTTGGTTTTGAGAGGGGGTTTGAAAATAATTATGATTCCTTTTGGTGCGTATCAACGTCATCAGCCGGGGTTCTGCCGCAGCCTCCTGCCCCCTTCTCCAGGGATGGCCTAGCCCCCTCCCCCAGGTTGCTGTAACCCCACCCCACCCCCAAACTCCCCTTCGCCTCCGTGGTTCCGCCAGCGATCCCGAACGAGTTAAGGGCTGAATCAACTCTAGACCCAGCTGTACATTTCACCATGGGTTCCTGAATGAAGCGATGTGCTGTGCTCAGCACGATTGGAGACTGTCTGCCTCGGGTGGCCCACCCGGCCCCCACCCTGCTGGGCTCCACCGGCTTCCATGGACCTGCTGCTGGCAGCTGGGGAGCTGGTGGCCCATGCTGCAGGGATCTTGTCTGGTGCCCTCCCCACGGCCAGCCCCCCATCAGAGATGTGTTTTAATTTGAAAAGAAAAGGTGCACCATTTGGAATTGGCATCATCCCTGGTTTGCAAGGGAGGCTTGCGATTTTGAGGGTTCGTATGTGCCGTGGGCCCTGCCCCCCCGTATTTTCCGTCTCCACCATGTCCACACCGGTACATCAGCCGACAGATATTTATTTCTACCTGGCTCTTGCCAATGGTCCCATGTCCCTAGACCCCCACCCCCCTGCCACTTAAACGTTACCAAGAGAGCCAGGGAGGGAAATACTGCCACCTCGCAGATGCTCCTTCAGTCACCCCATATTTGTAAACTGGCATCTCTTTAGTCTGACTGTCCTCTCTCGGTGGAGGTGTGGCATCTCTCCTCTTCCTGGGGGGCAAGAGGCAAGGAGAAGCACTCATTCTGGCAGAATTCCAGCCTGCTCTTTGGGGTGTATATATCCCCCCATGGCTGGGGATGCCTCCCAGGGGCCCCCTTCTGGAAAAGGCCTGGTGGAGTGTCGTTACTTTAGCAGCTGTGCTGGGAGAGGCCCCCATGCGGAGGCACCAGAGAACAGTGGTCAGATGCACAGGTTCAGATCCCTAGTCCCTCATTTATTAGTGCTGCGACTTTAGGCGCCTCCCTAAAGGCTAGTGCCTATAGTATGGTGTTGCTGCAAGGATTAAATGAAATAATGCTGGTAAGGCACTTGACCCAAGGCCTGGCACATGGTAACAAAGGGGAGCTATTATTGCTACTATTACTGTTACTACTCCATCCTCCCCATCTGTCATCAGGAAGGCAGGAAGGGGGAGGGCTCAGGCCTGTCCCTGTGTTCGGGCTCCAGGACACCCTAGGCCAGGCTGGAGCCGTGGCCCAGTGGCTGTGGCCCCTGGAATTTTGCTGAAGCATACTTGCCAAACCAGCAAAGCAAACGTGTTGGTCCAGTACGGAGCCCTGGAGGGAGCAGGGAGGAGGCTTGCCATGCCCAGGGCTGGACTCTTGGATCCCCAAGGTGGCAGCCCCTGGGCTGGCCTGGCCTGCCTGTCCCAGGGAGGAACCGCCTCCCAGACGCTGGCACCATCTTGCTTCTCTTTGGCTTCTCCTCAGAGTCGGGAGCGTGGCCCCTGCTCTCCCCCAGGTGCAGGTGGCCTTTGCAGCCTGGCACCTGTTCCTGGAGGGCGGCTGCCAGCAAAGGTTCAAACCCAGGGATCACCCTCTGTGTCCTCCGGGTCCTTGCACGAGGCCTGTTTGCTCCCGGAGGGACTCGCCTGGGCCGGTCCTGGGGGAGGGGGTCAGAGAGGGGCTCGTCCTCTCATCCCAGAGCCCCCTTCCTCGCCCTCCAGGTGAGTCACAGGAGAGCCAGGACCAGCATCCTCAGGTCTGTGTGCGGGGGCCTTGCTGGGGGTGGGGCAAGGGGAGACACGTGAAAGGATGACGGATGTGGAGGGAGTCGGGGAGAAGGTAAAGCGTCCTGCTTTTGTCTCCAAGGGTCAGCAAGCGAGCTGAGTTGGTTTTACATTTTCATTTTATTAAAAGAGGAAGGAAGTAGACATTTACCAAGCACCAACTATGTGTCAGATGCTGTGCTGTGACTTTCTGTGGGATTGAAGGACACAGGCAGGTAGTGGTCCGATTCCCATTGTCCCAATCAGGAAATAAGGCTCAGAGAGGTTAAGTAATTTACCTGAGTTCACCCTGCTGGTTAAAGGAGAATCGGAGTTTGAATGCAGGTTGATATGACTCTGACACACATGCTTTTCTCCTTACACTGGGAAAATATAACCGTTATTTTAAACGGTTTTTGAAAATACGTAAAAGGAAGAAAATTCACCCATAATTGAACTATGGTAACACCACTTCATTTAGTATTTAGTGTTTTTCCTTCCTGTGTTTTTTTCCTTTGCTGTCTGTATATATATATATATATGTATGTAATATACATTTTACATAATTATAATCATAAGAGAATATCATTTGGGTTGAGACCCAGGATGAGATGGGAGGGTCTCCTGAGCTGGGGCCGCTGGAGAGTGATTGATTCTCGGCCAAATGGAAACCTGGTTTTGGCCCGGAGCCATCTTTTCGGTAATGAGGTTCCTGAAGTTGCACTGGAGAAAGCAAACTGGGTGAATGGGGTGGTGAAAAAGACCCCTGTATTCCCTCCTGGGTTGGTTTTGCTCAGTTAAGTGGTAGAATTTTCCTTTTAACTCACTTCCTTCTTGCTTTTGACAAATGGGAATATTTGTACCATTTTCCCGAATGACCTCCTCTCCTTGGGGTAATGAGAAAATGAAAGTCTCTGCTAAGTGCTTTGAGATATTCAGATATAAAAATGGAGAGCCGAGTGTTGTCATGGGCCTTTTGCTGCCAGGGCGCTTTATAAAGAGGAAGTGCAGTTTGGGGGGGCAGTGAAGGTCAGCATGGGGATGAAGGCCATTGCTAGAAGCAGCATCTCTCTGGGCACGGGGGCCCGGGCGTTCGGGGCCCCGCACAGGACGGGCAGGGTTTCAGTGGAGCTCCCTCCACCTTCCTCCAGGTACACACTCCAAGTCCAGGCCCCCATGGTCAAGGTGATCTGGATCACTCAGGCAAAGCCCCCACCTTGGTTCGAATCATGTGGATAAATGATCCAGTTCAAGGAGAGGTCTTCCCCGGCCCCCTTCTCCCCATCTCGCCTCATAGCGTCAGCCCAAGAATAACACGGCAGAAGAAATACTGTCACCTATGCAAGTAATGATCCTGCAGATGATTTCGAAACATGGAAAAATGTTTATTACGTGAGTGAAAAAACAAAACAACACACTGAAGGCCAAGTATTGTGAACGCCATGATAGAAACTATATAAAAATTGCAAATGCGTATGGACAAAGCTTGCAAGGTAATCCTCCGAAATGAAGATGATAGAGTGAGGGTGATGGGACGACGGTGATATGTTTTTTATTTCACAACATTTTCTTTAAATTCCCCCCATGATTAAAAACCAACAAAGCCAACGTGTAGGCCCAGTAGGGGGCCCAGTAGGGAGCCCTGGGGAGGGGGAGGGGGCGGGACAGTGCCAGGCAAGAGGGCGCCTGCACCCACGGCTGTGCCAGCCCCAGAAACCTATGAGATCTCCAGAAGCCGAGGCGTATCGGTGACTCAGACCTTCGTGTTATGCTGTTCAACAATAGCTTTTGTCCTTTGCCCAAAACCCTAGGCCAGTGTATTAAAAAAAAAAAAATTATAAAATTATGAGATAGTTTGTACTTTCCTTACCAGCCTGTGCCAGCTTCGGGTGCTTTATTTATTCAAGGTGGGGAGGCAGGGAAGGCGGGGTGGGGTGGGGGGCAGACAAAAAGGAAAAGAAAAACAAGGTAGAACTCGGACAAGGCCCAAGAAACGTTTGAGCCTCAACAACAAACTTTCTTTTGTTTCCCCAGTGGGGAGAAAAAAATAAGGAGGAAAAAATGCAGAGGACCAGTTTGAACCGAATAAAACGCCTCACGCTTTGTGCGTGGGGTTGCCTCTTGCAGGGGGTTTTGCCTTTTGTTTGTGGAACATGAAAGCTATTTCGTGACACTCATCTCTGGGCTAGAACTTGATGGGGGTGGGAGTGGAAGGACCCAGGCAGAAAGGGCCGGAGCAAGGACGGCCAGGTTGGGCTCTGGTGAACATGAACGTTTCACTTGGCTGTTCTAGCCAGTACCGCCCAACTGCCAACAGCCTTTGCCCTCACTTCCGGTTGGGTTTAAAGAAGGTTCCGACCTCCTGGTGTCCCAGAAGCAACTCTGTGCTAGTGTTCAGAATTTCATGTGAATCAGGGGTGAGGACAGGTTTGCCTTGTACCAGTCTGGACCAGAATGTTCCTCCCAGTGTCCATTGGAAGACATTTTAAGAATAAGATTTAGGAAGAAAGACCTTGGGAGGAGAGAGTTGGGAATGGGTGTGTGTGTGTGTAGTTGTGTGTGTGTGCGTGATTGTGTGGTTGCATGTGTTGTACATGTGTAAAATTGTGTGTGAGTGATTGTATATGGTTGTAAGATTGTGTGAGTGATTTGTGTGAATGGTTGTGTGAAATTGTATGAATGTGTGTGACTGTGTATGTGAGATTGATTGTGTGTGTGATTGTGTGTGAGAGAGATTGATTGTGTAAGTAATTATATGTGAGGTTGTGTGATTGTGATATGATTGTGGGTGATTGTGATTGTGTGTACGTGTGTCCCCTTTAGTCTTAATCACTTTTTCCCCCAGTCGTAATAGCCAGGCCAAGTAAAATTTATGGGGGCTTACATCTATTTTTTCCCATATTACCTTTTCCCCATCCCCCAAACCAGTTCTCCTAGTGAACCTGTCAGGCAGCCCGGACCCTGGGCTGACTGGCAATTCTTTCTTCAGAATTAGTTCAAAGGATTTTGTAGGAATAATCCAGGCTCTTTGGCAACAGGGTGACCAGTAAGAGAAGGAGGCTTGTGGGTTAAAGGCAGAGTCACAGCGGTCTGAGGTGGCCTGGCCTGGAACTCAGGTGCCCCAGTCTGAGACCCTGATGAGGATCCCAGCGCTGTCGACCTTATTCCAGGGCTCCCATCTGCCCTTGCCGAGGCCATCTCGGAAGCGGCTTTGCTGTCAAACCTCCGAGGCTACGTGGGCTTTAATGTGACTTCCTGATCTTTCAGTCACTGTGACCATTCCTGAGAAGGCAGCACAGGGATGATTGTGCTTGTTTTACAGATGAAGAAACTGAGGCCCAGAGAGGGGAGGTACCTTGTCTAAGATCACACAGCTAGTCAGTGACAGATTTGGAACCAGGACTGAGTCTTTGTGCCACTTGGAAACATGGTCATCTCTCCCGATGGCTCAGGGCAAGGCTGACCAGTCCCCAAGGACAAGGAATCCTGCTTGCGTCCACTTACAGGAAACAAAGGGACCCTCCCGGTGGGTCAGACGCTCTGTGGCTGTGGTTGGGTGACTGGTCTTCTGGTTTCAGGGACTGTCTCTGCTGAGGAACGTGTGCTGGACGGTGAGACAGGATGAGGGGGTTCTAGCCCCACCTCTGTCACCCACAAGCAGCCACTTCCCAAGACCTCAGCTTTGCTGTCTATGGATAGAGTAAGAGCCTGGACCCAATGGTTCCTCGTCCCTTCCTACTTTTGGACGGTGGAGCTTCCTGCCACAATCCAGAGTCCCCAGCTGCGCCATGCAGCAAACCTGTCAAACCAGAGATGCCAGTTTTCCCAGGGCTCCCATGAGCTAGCTCCCTGCCCCTTTCTTGTGCCGGGGACAGCCTTTAGAGGCTCATCAAGCAATGCCCCCGGCCCATGCCCCGTGCACCTGCTTACTGATAACTGCATGTCTGAATGTGGCTCGTGTCAGAGCCCTTTGGTTTGAGTACTCAGAGGCTGAGACGTGAGAAAATTAAGAGCAGGGGAGAGAAGTGGTACCCTGTGACAAGAGGCAGCTGTGGTGAAAGGGGCAGGCGCCATGCCCAGCGTGAGCACCATCTGGGCAGGAGGCCTGGCTTCCAGCTGTGGTGGCTCCGGAAGGGCAGAGGCTGGGAGGGATGATTTTGAAGCCACTACTATGGAGATTAAGGGGATGAGAATGTAAATCTCAAGTAAAAAGGTAATTGAATGTAATAGCAAACACTGCTCGCTCTATGTTAATTTTAGCTCTTCCCCTGGATACAAGGCGCTGTATTAGTGTTTTATTACCATTTTGTTTGCACTAATAAAATAGTAAAATTTATTTCAAGGAAGTTGAAGGATGGTTTTACAATGCAAATTTGAAGAAATTGGACTTTTCATTTATGCCTCTGCTATTTTATACCCTGACGGGTGTAAATTAGCTACAGGGACCTAGCAGACCCCACTGATGGTGACTTGGGAGGCGGGAGCCCTGGCAGAGGTTCCAGACTAGCTTAGGGCATAAAGCAGAATGCCCCACAGAGAGGCTGGGGGGACATGGGGGGTATGATTGGGTGGGACCGGGTGGTGGGTGAGGGTGTGTCAGGCATGAGTGACAATGGTTGTCAGCAGACACGTCACACACTGAGCCTGCAGGGAGACACACGTGGCCTCAGACCTCAGGGCTGTGTCTTTCCTCTCTGCCCTTTGGCCTCCTTCCTGTCTTGACATTGAGCCTCAGTTAACCTGGTGAACCCCCAAGGGGAACTGAGCAACTTCTTTCCTCTGCTACTCCAAAGGAGGGGTAGACCAGGTGTCCAGTCTACACAACACCCTTTTTAAAGGGGCTGCAGGTTTAGGGGAGCCATGGGAATGTGAAAGAAAGACACTGAGCCTAAAAAGAGCCAGGGAAAAAGACCCAGGCCAGACACCAGTCTGGCAGAGACTCCCCGGCACGATCCCCTTCTCCATTCTTCTTTCTGACCCGGGCATACTTGAGAAACTGGACAAAGGATGTTTTCAATAAGCCAGCATTTCTTCAAGTTGGACCAAATGGTAGTGTCCATGAACAAAAAAGTCTAGAGGACTGAATTTTCTTTAAAAAAATCAAGTTGTCTGAGTTTTAGGGAACTGGATGATAGCACAGGAAGGTGGAGAAGGGAAGGAAAGGGATGATGAGAGAGTTTCATTTTGAGTTTTGGGTAAAGAATTCAGGTTGGTTATTGTTTTATCCAAACCGGTTTGTTTATCTCTGAAAAATTATCAGCAGCAATGGCCCAAAGCGCTGCACTGGGGGACCAGCTTCCAAAGGGTAGGGACCTAAACAAGTGGTCTAATGTCTGGCGAGGTCTGTAGCTTGTATTGCCCTGGGTTCTCTGGCTGCCTGCCTGGTGCGGGGGAAATGGTGAGCCAGTGATGCTGGTTTCCAGCCCCAGCCCTAGGTCTTGTGGGGTTTTTCTCTATGTGTTTTTGCTCCCTGTTCGAGAGTGATGTGTGTGTGTGTGTGTGTGTGCACGCGCGTGTGTGTTTAATGCAAAGATTCAAACTGTTGATACTGGCAAAGCCAGAGTTGAAAAACTGGAGCAGAAATGGCGGCAGAAGACACTTGAGGCTTCCCTTGACTGCAGGCGGTGTGAGCTCTGGGTGTTAGCATTTTGCTCGCGGGCTGCAGGGAACTTGGCACTGCGGCAGGGGAGGGTGGGCACAGGCTCCCAGCCTCTCCTGGTGGCTCCTAGAGGGCCTGCAGGCTCGCATTTGGAGCAGAGGGGTCTGCATTGACTTGGGTGGTGGGAAATGTCTGAGGGTCAGGTCGGCCTCCAGCAGCAGGGCCAGCGTTCCATGTGATTATGTTTGGAGTAGGAAAGTTCTCCATCTGGGGCACTTGGATCAAGGGGCTATGGGTGGGATTTCTTGGGATCGTGGGGTTTAGAGGATGTGCAGAAGGCAAGGGACTCCAAGCCCGGACCCATAACAAGCCAGGAACCTCTTCCTTCCCACTGCTGGGAACACGGGAGGCCCTGTGGTTCTGAGGGGGCAGAGAGGGAGGGCCAGTGCTAGTGGAGATGGCCAGGACAGCTTTGAGAGTGTTGCTGAAAGAAACCAGAGATGAAAACATTTAAAAGTGGTGCGTCTTTTAGCTTTGGAAATGGTTCCCGATTCTCTGAGAGCAGGGAGAGTGCATCAGGCAGGGGGGTTACACTTTGGGTGGATTTCAATCCAAAACTGTAATTATATCAAGGAGCAGATGGAAATGGGAAAAGAGGATTAGTGGTGTGGCCTGCTTGGGCCTGGTGGTAGAGGTGGCAGGCTTGACCTCTGTGCTTGGATCACAGCAAAGGTGGTTTGCCCCGGAAGACCCCAAGGAACAGCCTGGGTACCTCTTCTCTTCTGGTCTACTCTTCACTCTCCCTGAGCCATCTCTGGAGAGCTGGGTCCCCTCTGAGTAGCTCAGGGCTGCTCCCCACCCTCCCTGCTTCTTCTCAACGCCTGTTGTCATGTGTCAGCTCCAGCCTGGAGTAGAAGGAAGGTCCATTCTGATTGATTTGACATTCTTTTCGGCATGGGGTATATGTGTGCGTGTGTTGGGGAGAGGGTGACCCTAAAGGATACCAGCAGATTGCTCTCATAGGTGGCCAGTAAACCCTGGAAGCTAGCCCCCCACTTGCTGCTTTGTCCTGTTTGGTTTGGAGGAGCCTGTGGCCTAGGTTTCTCCTTTAGGTGGGAGAAAAGGCTGCCAGAACTCTTAGGTCTTTGGCCCACAAGCCTCTGACTCTGCCTCTCATCCCGCTGAGCCCCCTGGTGTGTGACGGTGGCATCCCCAAGTATTGTGAACCCCCAGCTCACCTTTCTCTTCTCCCTGCCCCCCTGCACCTGTCAGCTGTTTCATTGACTGTCTGGCTTGGCTGCCACCCATCCTATCCTCCCAGGCCAGCTCCTCCCTCCCCCCCACCCCTCAGGCCTACACTGCCCCCCTTCCTGTCTCTGCCCACGTCTGTCTCTACCTGCCCGTCGCCGGCACACCTGAGGATCCGAGGCTGCCTAACGGAGTGTGGGGATGCTTCAGGGTGTTTACCAGACAGCCGGGATAAGGTATTAAATCCCGTTGCTGTCTTCCCAGGGCCAGGTTCCTCAGATGGTTTTCCAAATTCCTAATCTCAGTGCCCACATCCCTGCCCGGCCCCTGTTTGATGGGAGCCTTCCTTTCCGATTGAAGCTGAACCGAACAGACTCTGTCGTGAGGTTGGGTCCGGGTTCCTACCGGGGCATGATGACATGGAGGTCCAGCCCCTTCCTCCCGGGAGGAAGGAGGTTCTTCCTTCCTCTCCTCCTTCCTTTCTTTGGGAATCTTAGGGAGTAGGGGTCAGGATTCTGCCACCAGGTGTTCTAGAGCCTTCTTGAGTGTCCCCCTCCCCTACCAGTGTGGTCATGAGGCAGGAGCAGGTAAATGACAGCCCTTCCTGAGCCCAGCGTTACAGTTCTTCCTGCTCGAAATAAAAATGGCCAGGGTGGGGTTTTGCCCACGGTACTGAACACCCTGACTTGCCCCAGAAGAGAGTCTGCAAAGCAAACCTGTTTCTCCACGGCGTCTCTGCGCTGTTTTGGGAGCGCTAAGAAGGAGGCTTGCTCCTGTCGGTGCTCTGGGTGGACACCTGTCCTCATTAAGCTGGCCTGGCCTCTGGGGTGACAGGAGGGCTCAAGTGTGCCCCAGTGAACAGCGACATTGAGGCGCCCCGTGGTATCCACTTGTGATGATGGGCAGAAGCAGCTTCCGGGGGTCTTCCCTTCTCTAGGACATCTGAGGCTTGTCTCCCCTTCCTGGGATGGAGCAGGGAACTCTGTCCCCATCCTCAGCCTTCTCTCCCAGAAACTAGACCGAAAGAGGCAAATTAGCCTCCTTCACTGCCCCCTATCCCCCAAGCTGGGAACTTTCTATGAGGGGTAGAGCACCCTTCAGGGGGTGCTTGGGACTGATGGATGTGTCCTTGCTCTGAGCTGCCACGTGACCTGGACAGACCTTTCTAGTTTCGGCTTCTTTTTCTCTGGCTCTGTGTTCCCTCTTCCTTTTCCCTCCCGTGCCCCCCTCTCCTCCTTCCTCCAGGCAACCAGAGGTCTCCTGGGTTTCACAACACCGGGAGCTTCCCTCTCTCTCCAGGTCTCTTCACCTCATTCCTGCTCAGGCTCCAGGTGGCCGGCGACTCCACCCTCTTCCTGTTGCCTTGGCACTCAGCACTGCACTGGGCTTTCTCCTCTCTCCCTTCCTGAGCTTAGGGCACTGACAGGAGCAGGGGGATCTCTGGGACCCAGCAGAGAGGGCTTTGGCAGCAGTGAAGCAGGGCTGGGGCCAGAGCAAGGGGCACCGCGGCAGACTTCACGCTGGGTCCTCAGCCAGGACCCTCACTATCAAGGCTTCTTCCGTGGTCATACAAGCCGGGGCTCCTGTAAGAGTCCTGGGTGCCAGGGTTCCTGATGTTATTTCAGGGTATTCTTTTTCTAATATGTGTTGGGCAAGGACTAAGAAGTGGAGTAGAAAAAAAGGAGGGCAAAGACAATCTGGAAGATGACATTTGCCACGAGGATGAGAAGGAGGAGGAGGGGTGGGGGAAGAGGAAGAGGGAAGAGGTGAAATTAATTCATTAGAAAAACGTGTTTACTGGCTTTGCTTAGGCGCCTCCATTTTAAAAGTCAACGTTTACAATAAGTCGCTAATTAAAATACAAAATTAAGCACCAGCTATGTTTTTTTTTTCCCCTTACACTTTAACTGCATGATTTTTTGTGATGTAATTTCTGGAAACACCCAGTGTACCTCACAGGGTTGATTGTTTGATAAACTAGAAGCACCTGAAACCAACCCCCAAAAATAAATATATAAATCCAGGGGGAGCTTAAGGTAGATTGGAAATGACAGAGAACTGCAGACAGCACGGAACCAAAAATCCATAATAATAATAATAATAAAAACCTTCTAAGTAAGGACATTTATCCTGCCTACCCCGAAACCAGAACTATCTGTGCATCTCAGGGAAAATAAAAAGCTGAAATGGAAACCAGATCAAGGGGGGTAATCGCTCCCTGTCCCCCACCCACCAGGTTAGTGCTGTGGAAAAAAAGCAAAAACAACTCAGAATCCTCCCTGATTCCATTTCAAGCTGGGCTCAGTACTTGCTGGGCCTTTTTCTTTCATCACGGACTTTTCAAGGGGAATTTCTTTTTTTTAAAAAAATAAATTTATTTATTTATTTTTGGCTGCGTTGGGTGTTCGTTGCTGCGCACGGGCTTTCTCTGGTTGCGGCGAGCGGGGGCTACTCTTCGTTGCGGTGTGCAGGCTTCTCATTGTGGTGGCTCCTCTTGTGGAGCACGGGCTCTAGGTGCGCAGGCTTCAGTAGTTGTGGTGCGCGGGCTCAGTAGTTGTGGCTCGTGGGCTCTAGAGCGCAGGCTCAGTAGTTGTGGCTCACAGGCTTAGTTGCTCCGCGGCATGTGGGATCTTCCTGGACCAGGGCTCGAACCCGTGTCCCCTGCATTGGCAGGCGGATTCTTAACCACTGCGCCACCAGGGAAGTCTTCCAAGGGGAATTTCTTCATCCCCCTTGTTCTGAACCAAGATGCAGTCCCAAGAGTGGGTGAATGGGGGCAATGACTGTCCCCCCTTGGGAAAAACAAGCCTCTCCATGCCCACAGAGGGCAGACAATATGTCCCAGGCTTGGTTGCTGGCCGAGTTCCTGGCTGTTCTAGAAGGTAGTGGGAAAGGGTGGTCCATGGTAAGAATGGTGTGTGTTGCCTTTTGCAGACAGCCCCATGGCCTGCTGCCTTCTTTAAGATGCAGACCTGGGTGATGATTGCAAAACTGCTGAGAAACCTGTCAGGAACTGACTCCAGGGTGGGGCTGGGAGGAAACTGGATCCCACTGGCAGCCTGGCTGCTGGAGGATCCTAGGCCCAGCATTGTCTGTGGGCCCGAGGCCTCCTGAGTACCGGGCATCTGGGCAATAGGAGGGTCAGGGACAGAGGGGACTTGGACCACACTGCCTTCTCCTTTCTCTGATCAAAAGCTGGAGGCCCAGCTGGCCAGGGGCCCCAGTAATCTCTTCATAAACTTCCCTCCTGGGGAAAAAGGATTTGCCTCTTTTTAAGGTCTTTTTTAAAAAGACATGTTTTTCCTGATTGTAAGTCATGCTCATGGCTCATTGGAAAATACAAAAAACTGTGAAGAAAATAATTTTTAAACATGTAGTGTAGTTAAAAGTACAGGTTAGGTGAACAGAGTGACCTGGGTTTGAGCCCCAGCTTTGCCCCCCAGCGCTGTGACTCTGGGTAAGTTACTTAACATTGTTCAACCTCGGTTTCCTCATCTATAAAGTGAGGATAACGATCGTATGTATCTTGGAGGGTGGTGAGGATTCAGTGTGATGATCTGTATGAAATATTGAGCACTGAGCCCGACACACAGCATACTTGAACATTAACTATTTCTGTTATTGTAGTTAATAATGATTGTTCTACTGCCTTGAGATAATAGGCTTTTTAATTTTTTATATGGATGAAATTCTCCTCTAAACCTGTGCTGTCCAATACAGTAGCCTCTAGGCACATGTGGCCATTTAAACTTAAACTAAAATTAAATAAAATTAAAAATTCAGCTCCACAGTCACGCCTGCCACATTTCGAGTGCTCCATAGCCACACACGGCCAGTGGCTACCGTACTGGATAGCGTCCAAAGTTCTACTGGACAGCATTCTAAACGATAGAGTCATATGAGTTCTGTCTCCCCAGTTTCCTGCTTTCTGTACTTGTCTGTTAATGGCTGCATAGTGGTCCACGATATGGCTGAGTTGCACTTCTTATTGGTTTCAGTCTTTGTTCCTGGGATGTTGGAGCATCCTTTGGGCTCTGATTGGGCCCTCTGGGGTCGCCCCTCCCGGCACTGGTGATGTGCCGCTCTCTGATTGGTGCCAGGCAGCAAGGCATTCTGGGAGGAGCAGGGCCTCACCTGCTGATTGGCTCCCAGTGGTGGTGCCAGGGCAAGGGGCGGGGCTCTGTTTCCCCCCAGTGGGCGCTGTCAGAGCAGGAGGGGGCTGCCCCTCTCAGCCCCCCGTGCGTCCCCTCAGGCTGGCTCATCCACACCCTTCACCTCACAGGGCGGAGACCAGGGAGAGGAGGGACGTGCTCGAGGTAGTAATAGTGAGCAATCGTGATCCGCCTCCACTGACCCGAGGGTCCCAGGTGTTCCTAGGAGCACCCCCAGGGAACCCCCCAGGAGCGGGTGGCCTTTCTTGGTGGGGAGCGAATGCCATGGTTGGGGCTGGCCTGGCTCCCTGAGGCCTGCGCAGACCTCCAGGGCCTGGTGAGGGTCTTCAGGCTTCTGGAAGGGCCCTGACTGAAGAGGGTTGTGAGATTCCAGGGAGGGAATGCCAGGGTCCCAGGTCGGGGGCAGCTCCAGAAAGACCCTGGAATGGCGGGTGACCATCCTGTGACTGGGGTTCGTGGAGTGAGCGTCGGGGTGCCGGGGTGACGCCGGGGTGGTGGTCCAAGCCTCTCTTCGAGCTGGGCGGTCCACACCTTCCTGGGTGGCCAAGGGCAGAGCTCTGGGTGAGGGGCTGTGGGCAGGGCAGGCTGGATAAGTAATCCCCGGGGCAGTGGGCAAGACAGATAGGGAGAGCCGAAACCGGACCTGCTGATGTGGCCCTTTCTGCTTGCAGCGGATCATAAAATATGGCTCAGATTTTCATTACGGGCTCTATCGATTATCTTCTGGGACGGATGAATTATAGAGAACATTAAATTTTTTAAAAAAAGCAAGGGAGAGAGGAAATATCTGAATGAGTTTGGGTGGTCGATGGCAGAAAGGGCTGAGCCACCAAGCCTGTGTGACCTCTGTCTCCGAGCAGGGTGAGAACCAGACGGCTCAGGGTGGACAGCCTCTGACTGCAGCTCTCAGCCTCCCAGGCCTCCTGGGCCTCCGTGGGCCCGGCCTCGCCACAGGGGAGGCCTAGGCTCTCCTCGCCTGTGCCCTGTCCCCTGCAGGAATCTGCCTAAGTTCTTAGAAGGCAGACGCTTGGGTTGTTCACAGGATTCTGACCCAGAAGTAGGACCTTTCCCAGGCTTTGGGCCTTCAGTGATGGGAGGTGGGCCCCAAACTCTGCTGCTTCCCCTCCAGGACCTCCTGATTCTGGAGAGCATCTTTTGTCTCCTGGGGTCAGGACTGGGACAGGACCTCCTGAGGAATGTGGATACCTGAGCCTGTTGGCCATCTCAGCTTTCCCCTACTTCTTGTTCCTTCCATCGGCAGTCACTGGCTTGGAGGATTTCCGTTTTCCTTTGTAAGCTTGGGAAAAACGCATCTGGGTTGCACTGCTGTGCATCTAAGTCCAGTCTGGAAAGAGAACCTCCTGGAAGCTCATCATCCCTCCCTTGCTTCCTCCCCACCGGCTTCCCTCTCCCTCTCCTTGCCAAGCAGCGTGTTGCGCAGGTGTCAGGCAGGCCTGGGTTCAAATCACTTCCCGGTGTGTGACCTTGCGTGGGTCACATCCCTCTATGAGTCTTAGTTCCTCAACTGTCCAATTGGGGTAATAAACTGTCTCATTGGATTCTTGTGATGATTACATGCATTAATGTATTAAGGTCCTTGGTACATAGTACTTAATAAATGTGAACTATTATTATTTTCCTCCTCTACAGGGGCAGAGGCTGGAAACCTTTCCCCCGTTCTCTTCATTTAGCCCTTTTGATTGATTTTATTTATTAAGTACTTATAGCACGTACTATGTGCCAGTTACTTTTCTCAGCATGCTACACATAATACATTATTTTATCCTCATAACTGTATGCAGGAGGTACTATTATTATCTCCATTTTATTGATGGGGAGACTGAGGCACAGAGAAGTTAAAGTAGTCTGCCCAGGGTCACACAGCTTGTAAATGGCAGCTCATACCTGGCAGCCTGGCTCCCAAGCTTGTACACTAAAGCACTAAACCACTGCTGTCCCAGTGATCTGGTGGGGTGGCATGTGTGTGCACACGAGTGTGTGTGTGTGCACACTTGAGTTCCAACAGCCCTGCCCTTGGTGGTGGTCTCTGGCTGACCCTACTTCCTGACCCTCTGTACTAGACGTGGCTCCCTCAGCTCCTCAGTGACCCCAGCATTAAGCGGGGCCCTGTTCTGGGTGGAGCTTATGACCCCACGCCCACACTGCCCCCCTCCCACTGGCTTTACCTAGGCTACTGTGAAAAGGTGGTGGTTTCCATGGATATCCGTCTCCCTCTGGTGACACGCCCTTTTCTGTATAACTCCGTTCCCTAGAGTTGATTGTTTTTGGCACACAGCTCTGTAAACTCATCCAACAATTAAAAAGGGGGAGGGGTGGGGCAAAAAGGAGACAGACAGTAACTGTGGGGTGAGTGACACACAGGAGGGGCCTCTGGTGTGTGGGTTCCCTCTCTGGCCCCTGTTGGCAGCAGGGCAGCACCGTAAGTGCAGAAAGCCACATAACCAGCTGGCCCGGAGTTCCGCTGGTGGAGTTCTGAGAATTCACAACTCCACATGTTTCTTTCCATTTGAGCTGTGTTCTTGCCCCATTTATTCCTCTCTCAGGAATCTAAAGGGGCCCATTCTCGGAGCCACCGTAGCCATCTCCAGAGGCCACTTGAAGCCATGAGATGCCAGCTTGGACCAATTTGAATATTTGCTGTCCTTGCTTTGGTTGTGTATGTGTTTGCCCTGTTTGTGTACCATCAAATACCTGCTGCGTTGGGCGTACCCATCGTAGGCTGTGTGAGATCACAGATGAAAAATGCAGTGAAAAACACTTTCGTGCCACGACACATCATGTAGGATTTTTGTATTAAGATGTGGATTTTTTTATTGTTGTTTTTTTTTTTCCCTTTTCCATACAGCCCTGAAGTTGGGCAATGTGCACGTCTGCGCTTTTGTTTTCACTCCAGGTGGTTTATGAAATCTGCTCATTAGGGCTCTGTCCTCTCCCCGCCCAGCCTGATCTTCCACCCCTTTATCCTCTCGGGTATAGATCTTTTCCTGCCACCCCCCCAGTGTCTTCTCGCCTTTGGGGAGATGATGGGTGCCCATTGCACATTCATCCAGTGAAAAGCAGGGGATCTTGTGGCCCTGCTTCTCAGTCCTGCATCTCTGAGGCAGGTGTTCATTGCAGTAGGAGGTACCGCTTTGGGGGAGGTAGCCGAAATCTCTGTGTACCCACCCACCCCCCGGGTAAAGCCACTTAGCTTACCCTTTGTCTGGAGAGAAGAAATAGAAGTTGTCCCGTGCCCACAGGGACTCCTGACTTAGAGTGGCCCTCTCCCGACTGGCTGCCTTGTCCTTATCCCATCAGGTGACAGCGTTGGGTGGCTCAGCCCCCTCTTTCGCCAGGAGGTCACGCCCACAGCTGGGACCCTGTTTACCAGGTGGATCCAGGGGTTCCTCCTGCTCACCAGGTGCGTCACCGTAGGCCTCACCTCCCTCCAACCTGCCGCCCAGCCGGAAGGAAGCGCCTAAGCCTGGCCTTTGCCTTCCCTCTGGTTGTGATCTCTGAGTGCTTTTGGGTGGCTCTGGGGGATTTGATGGAGACCTGTTTGGAGGTCAGGAGAACTGAGATTCAGGAGGGGAAACAGCATGGGGTGTGGGTGGGTGCTGAGGTCATGGGTGGGGATGAAGAGGAACTTTCAAGTGAGTTGGGCCTTGGAGTCTCTGTCAGCCCGAGTCCAGGCCTGGGTCCAGCACTTGCGAGTTGTGTGACCTTTGGCAAGTCCCTTCGTATCTCTGTGCCTGCCCTCCCTAATCTAGCCACAGGGATCATAATCCTTCCTACTTTGTGTTGTAAAGATTCAATGAGATCATACAGCACTCAGCATGTTGCTTGGCGAATAGAAGGCGTCCAGAAAAAGAATATCATTACTTCTCACATAAGCCTATTGGCAGAGGGTGTGCCCTCCACTCCCAGCATGTTCTCTGGCACATAGTAGGTGCTCAGTCAATTCTTACTGGAATCAGCTGGAGAAGGGTCAAGTAACCAAGCGGTCTCCTTGAACCTGAAAGTTATTAATTCACGGTGTTGATGGAGGAGTCGGGAGAGCCCAGGACACAGGTTGGGGCTTAGGGAAGCTAAACAGAAGGGAGCGTGAAAATAGGTGATGAAGTTTTCTGTCAGAGGAGAGGGATGAAGCTGAGCCAGGCCCATCTGATTCTGACATGAAATCAGGGACTAGTTCAGTTTCACAAACACACTGCGCACTGTGGGCCAGCTGTTGTGCTAAATGCCGGGGACGCAACGATAATTAAGACCTGGTCTCTGCCCTTGAGGAGTTAAAAATCAATGGTGGAGACAGACTTGTGAACAAATGACTTTAGTCCAGTATGGATTTAAATGCCACAGGGAAGGCTGCATGAGGAGCAGAGTAGAGGGGCATATGGGCCTGCTTGGGGTAGATTCTGGAAGGTTACCTTGAAGAGACTTGGAAGAAGAGGGTGCTGCTAGTCGAGAGCGTTTCTGGAACACTCTTATCGCCTTTCACGTCTCTTGTTGATCCCCCATGTCTGCTAGGTAGGAGGGAAGAAGGTGTTATCTCCACTGGACGGGCGAGGAGATGGGCCCTGGGGAGAGTACATGGCTTGTCCCAGGGCCTACAGTGACTTAAGCGGCAGAACTGGGACTCAGACCCCTATCTTCTGATTCTTGGCCCAGTGTTACTTCCGTGCCTGCACCTGGCTTCTCACCCCTTCACCCCAGAGCTGCTGGCCAGAGAGCTCCGTCCTTTGGGCTGTGCACCTACTGACCAGGATTCTTGCTGCTGCCGTGGCCCTGGGGCCTGTGCTGTGGGAGGGCCCTGTCCACGACAGGCCCTGTGGCCTGCGCCCCGGTTGGGTAACTGGGTCAGGCTGCTTGGTTGGGGACAGTCCTGGAGCAAGGCCGCACCCTGGCAGGGCTGGAAGATGGCAGGAGTGAGGAGGACAGAGGAGGAGGAGGAGGAGGCCTGGACACACCCTTTATTCAGTTGTCCTTGATGCCAAAGCTGAGAAGGTTCCTCTGCCTTGGGCAGGCCCCTCGTCAGCTGGCAGAGGCCGGACAAGGACCCCACCAGGGTCTGGAAGACCCTCTTCCCCTGTAACTGGAACCCCCTTCTGACCAGGACATAAGACCCTGGTATCATTCATGTTCACCATTTATGTGTGGTCAGACTCTGGTCTTTCTAGCTCTTTGCCTTTTCTCTGGGGAAACGTGTATGCCTGGAAGCGGGGGGAGTGTCAGCCGGCTGTATAAGCAGCTGGCTGTCAGGTAGGGTAGCGGTCATTCTGATGGGATATGGGAGTGGAGCACCCCGCCCCCAGCAGAAGTGTGTTCTGGGGGTGGGGATCTGTAGGTGGTCAGAGGCACCCCTTCCTCCAGCTCAGAGATGTTTGGTCGGTGGGTGGGCTGCCCCGGGCTTTGGGGATTCTGGACCAACAGTCAGGGGAGTGTCAGAGCCCAGAGGAGTGAGTCTCCCAGTGGCCCTGAAGTTCCCATTAAAGTGTTTTTTCCTCTTTTTTAAAGAAAAAAATATTCCCAAACTGGAAAACAAAGGAAATCCACTTCCCCCAAATCACACGAAACTCACATTAGGGGCCTGGCAGGAATCCATGGAAACCAGGAAACCCGCTGTTAACCCTGTATGGTGCTAAAGGTTGGGGTGGGACCTGGGCTGCTCCAAGCCCGGGACCACTGTTGCAGGCCCTCCCCGATGCTTCTCCCGGGGAGCTGGTCTCGGTGGCACTGCCCAGAGCGGAGGTAGGGTGGAGCTGATGCTGGAAGCTCTTGCCTTTGAAGCACCAACTCCCCCTTCCACTCATGGCCCAACCTTGGGAGGCAAGAGAGGAGGGGTTCATGCACTCCAGGGAGGCCCCAGGGGATCCAGGGGCTGGGCCAAGTGGGAGAACCTGCCAGGCAGCTGCCCACACCGTGCCACACTGTGGAATCGGGGCCGAGCCCACTCACAGGCTTTGGGAATACACAGACCAGGCGCTGTGGGTACTGCAGTGCCCTGGCAGAGGGGGAAGGAAAGGACTGGCATTTCAGCCGCCACCTTCCCTCATGCCAGCCTTGTACGCAGGGTGGGTGTGCGAGCAGACGGACAGCGCCCTCGGGGTTCCTGCACCCCACTCTCACATCCATGAGGCTGGGACTCCAGGCCTGGGAGGTTGGTGTGCCGAGGTTGGTGGCGGTGTGTCTGTGTCTGCATGCACGTGGGCTAATTTTTCTAAAAAGGCTGAAAATATTTACAGGTTTGAAGTTGAAACGCAAACAGGAAAAGCCCTTTAAAAAGTGAGTGTAGTGGATATTCAAAACAGGAATCACCATGGAAACACCACAATATTTGCTTAAATTGACACAAAGGTTGCCGGTAGCAGGGCACCAACTTTCTTTGGCCACATTTTTTTGGCTCAACACCTATCACAATGGAATCTCCCCCTCTTTTCTTTTTTATGAGATGTAAGGTCACAGTACCAGAGTGGGGAGGGGGAAAGAAAGAGAAGTAGCCAAAATCACCATCCTGGTAGCTCCGGGGACACCTGTTGATTCCATTTTTAGAGACTTCCATAAGGCCATCAGGGGGTCATGGGAGCAGCTGGGAGCTGGTGGAGGGAAAGTCTGGAGGGAGCAGGAGGTTGGGGAGGTCAAGGGTTAGTTTGGTTGCGTGGGTCTGATCTGGTTTCCAGTGTCAGCTTAATTCACTGTCAGGCTGACCTTTCACCCTCAGGTGCCAAATCTAGGGTGTGATCACTCTGTTGTTACCTGGGGTGGCACCTGATTGGCCTATTTTTGTTTCTACCTGTTTGATTCTTTTACTAGGTGCGACGACTGCATAGCAGTTGGCTAATAATTGTGCAAAGGGTGCATTTGTTGTAGGGTCAGGCATGGCATGTACCACGGCAATGCCATCTGCAGATTGGTAGGCAAGGTCCAAGAATCTCTTACCTTGCTGGCCTGTTGCCGGGCAAGGTGTCCGAACCTTACCCTCCATTGTCCTTCTCTCTGAGTAGCTTTGTGGGTCTCAGTGGTAGCCTAATAATCTGTTTTCCTTTCTCCTTTTGGTAGGTAAACAGACCTCGCTGAGTGAAGGCAAAGACCCTCTCCAGCCCACCTGCCTTTCCCGCTGTTACGGCGTCGACCCATCCTGTAGAAGGGGGTCCTGCAACTCTTGTGGTGTGTGTTGGAATGGACTTCGGACCCCGGCTTCTTGGGATGCAAAGGTAGCTGCTCCCCACTCCCAAGATGCCACTGGGAAACGTGGGTGGGAGCTGTGATTGACCAGGTCAGGGCTTCCTTCTTAGGGGAGGGACTGCGTAGGCCTTTCTCAGCGGTGGTAGCTTAGCCACCCCAAGTGAAAGTGAGAATTTGCAAATTCGAGAAAAGAGCCGGGGCCTAGGAACAGGATATCTGCATTTTGGCCTTGGCTCTGCTGTCGACTCACTGCTTTTTCCCCTCTGGACCTCTGTTTCCCCACCTGTAAAATAAAGAGGTTGGAATAACTGACCCTGAAGAATTCTCCCAGCATTACCATTGTATGACATTGAATGGTGCCAGCAGCGTGCAGGTACTCCGGGTGAGGCCTGTGCCCTGGCAGACACTACTCCTGGAGCTACGTGTCAGGTCATTTATGAACATCACCTCTGGGAACGGTAAGTCCAGCCTGTCTGTGTGTCCAGCGGCTCCTGCTCTGCTCTGAGCTCATGCATGACTTGTTGGGGCTCTCCTGGTGGCGCGCCAGCCCAGGCAGGACCCTCCTTAGAGAAGAGGCCACAGGTATCTTTTGACCCCGGCTCAGAAGTAGCCCTTGCTTAAGGCAGGTACTTACGCCTGGGGTGGGTAGTCTATAGGTCTGGTACTGTCAGATATTTACCTGCAGGTGTCAAACTTGGCAGTTCTTGGGGTGGAGAGTTGACACACAACAGGTGACTTACCACGTATTGATCATTAGTCAGTATTCTCTTAAGATCCGGAGGGAACTGGCCCAGAGGGGTTGGGCGTTGGTAAAGTTGATGGACAGCGTCTTAGGGTGGGGGCTGAGGCTGAGGGCCTAGAGCGTGGCTGGGAGGGCAGGGCTGGGGGCTGCTTCTCTTGTGTGTGCCAGGCTGGAGTCCGCAGCCCCAGCTCACCCACCTGTGCTCTCCCTCCCATGGGCGCCAAGGGCAGACATGTCCTGCCCCTCCCTCCAGTGGCCAAGTGCTGCAACTCTGGACTTTGAACTTGCAGGGAGGAAGTACTTGCAGAGATGGGTGCCTTGGTGCCCACTGGGGTTTGAGTGGTCCCCAGAGCTGCAGTCTTGGTCATTTCGGGCCATGCCACCTCGGGAACTAGCAGAAACCCTGGATAAGGCCTAGAGATTTGCAAATCAGATGTAAATGTGGCCTCTGGTTGTTGTGGTGGAGCAATCGTGTGTCTGAGACTCTTCTTCCTGGTGTCCAGAATGCGATCACCGTCTGGGAGTTGGTCCATCCACATTTAAGATTTACGGCTGTTGTCCCCTGATGGCGATGGGGCCGTGTAGACCGTTGGCTGTGCAGCCCTCTGGCTGGGTCTGCACCGGCACCTGTACTTCTCTGCTCCTTCCTGGGCTCTTCTTGCTCGACTCTACTTCCTTGAGGATCACGGGTCTTAGGATGGCAAGCCCACGCGTCTTTGAGCCTCTGGATGGTCTCCCCGGCTCCCTGTACCCTGTGCGCGAGCAGGTTGCCAGAGTGCCTGTGGAACCCCTTTCCAGGGGGCACTGTTTGCCGGTTCTGTCCTCAGTGGCAGGCTTTTTGTTTTCTTCATTCCCTCGGCAAAACACGCCCATTAGTTTTTCCCTTTCTGAAGTTTCCACTCACTGTTGACTCCCAGGGGCCGTGCCAGCTGGGATTTGCACCCGGCATGGGGTATGGGCTCCACGAGTCCTCTGGGACTCCCGCATCCTGGCACCAGCCATCTCGGGCTTGATAATGAAGCTTGGGAACTCAGAGGGCTCCAAGTGGGAATGTCATGGCTGAGCCCCTTCTCACTCACCCGGCCCTTTGGTCACAGGCTAGGGTCCTGTGTGGCAGGGGTGACCCATGGCCTCAGAGGTGGCCTGCCTCACCACACCAGAGTGTGGGCTTGGGGCAAGTCTGTGCTCAGGCCTGGTCTGCAGGCCTGATCCTGTCTGACTCAGATTCTCCCTACTTCTGGCTACGCCACAGAAGATCTGGTTATGTTTATTCAACAGTTACGGAGGGCCTGGTGTCTTCCGATCACTAGGAACAGAGTGACAAGACGACCGGCTCTCATGGAGTTCTGGTTGGGTAAGCGGACAACAAACAAACCCACAGAAAGCAACAAGGAAATCATTCGTGCGGAATGGAAATGGATGAGGTGTTGGGAAGTGACTGGGCAGTCAGAGGAGGCTCCTTGGAGGAGGCGACAGTTAGCTGAGATGGAAGGATAGGAAGTGGACAGCCATCCGAAGAGCGGTGGAATATTTCAGCAGGGGAGGACTAGTCTGGAGGAGCTGAGGCCGAGAGCTCAGGGAGCTCAGTGGACAGAGAGAGGCCCCAGTGCTGGGAGGTGGATGGGGTGGGGCTGGGGTATGTAGGACGTGATGTGCCAGGGGAAGTTGGGACTTTATTCTTTGGGTGACAGGCAGCTGCTGGAGGGTTTCAAGCAGGGAGGTGAAGTGATCTGATTTTGTTTTAAAAAGATGGCTGGGGCTGCCGTGGGGAGAACGGATTGGCGGCAGCACGGGCAGAGACGAGGAGGCAGCTGCCAGCGTGAGAGTCTGAACTCAGCCACCGGGTTAAATTCTGGGACGGGGCTTTTGGTGATTTTAGGAACCAAGTGGAACCTTTCTCTTCACCTGGGAATGTCCCACAGACAGGTTTTTGTTGTTGTTGTTGTTCCTCTCCTCCATTTGACATCAGTAAAAGTGGCTGAGACAGAAGGGGGAAATGGGGAGAAGGGGGCAGGGTCCATGTGTGTTTAAAGGGAGAGTGAAGTAGTCTTGCTGATGGATTGAATGGGGGAAGAAGAGACAAGACCCCAGGGTGACTCTGGCATTCCAAGCCCCCGATGCCTGGCCCTGTGTCTCCTCTCTCACCTGACAGTGCCAAGGGGAGAAGCACCACCCTGGGTGCTGTGCTGGTTGCTAAGAAAGCTTGCTGGAGTGCATTAGGCGCCCCTGGGTCAGCACCATGTGGAGGGAAGGCCCAAGGCCTGCTTGTATCTGGCACCGATTTCAGCAGGGACTTTCCAGCTCACTGTCCTTTGGCCCTAAGGTGCTGCACTGAAGCCTGTTTTGTGCCTTTGCTCCACGGGTTCTGTGCTGGGTCTGAGGTTGGGCCTAGAAGCTCATATAGTTCCTCTCACTGTGGCTTTAAATGTGATCTCTGTGCCTGGGTGCACAGAACCTCAGTTGATCAGCTTTGAGAGCTGAAAAATGGGTTTGTCTAAGACCCCCTCATTTCCAGACGGCCAGCACAGTGTCCAGCCCCAGCTCATGGGCAGGGATCCTGGCCGTCTTTCCACATGGAAAGTCTTTCCACAGTTCACAGTGTGAATTGCCGTAGGTACCTCATCAGACTTGACTTAGGCCACTGTCCCTTTTTCCAGGGATCCTGAGCTGAGGCTCCACTCTCCTGGGTCCTGGTATCATCTGCTTGGGCCAGGACAAGGCAGGCAGTCCCAGCAGCGATGCTGTTAACAGCCAAGCCATCCCTGACCCCCCTGGGTGGGCGCTGCGTAGCCCAGACAGCAACCAGAGCCTGGCTGGAGTGAGTGTGAAGCTGTCACGGGCGGCTGTGGAGGCCCCAGTGAGGACTTGCCCGTGCTGGCAACATATTCGCAGCAATATGGGCCAGCTCAGCCCTCCAGGAAGGCTCTGGAGGCCTGACCTCCAGGGGGAGTGACGGGAGGGAGCAGAGGGGCGGGCTGGCGATGACGTCGTGCGGGGGGTGATGGGGATGTCCCAGGCGCGCAGCTGGTGCCTCTGGCTCCAAGGGGGTGTCAGCCAGTCTTCCTGGGTGTGTCTGCCGGCATCAGAACACTGAGCTGAGCCCTGGGGGAGGGTGCGTCTGGGTGGGCAGGCCTGTGTGTCCGTGCATGCATGGGAGGCTCTTCTGCTTTCTGCCTCCATGGCCTGCACTAGATCCATGGCCTTCACTCCTAACTGGACTGGACAGTTCTAACTCCGTCCTCCAGGGCTTTGATCTGGTGTGGGGCTGGCCGCTCCAGAGCCTGCAGCTGCAGTGGAGGCGTGGACGGGCGGGATCTGGAGAGGGAGGTGCTGGCTGAAGGGAGCGGGGGCCCCTGTCCTCCACCCCGCCACCGGGTGACACCCTGGATCAGTGGACTCCAAGGTCGCAGCCACTTTGTACTGGGCAGAGACGTGATGGGGAGGTGGTGTGGGAAGAGTTACTGATCCTTCTGGCTTCTAATCTGTGTGAAGATTCTGCCTGGTGTTGCCGACATCCCTGCCTTGGGCCTCCTTCCCCAGTTCTCCCTTGTGCCTCCCGCCTTCCTAGCAGCGTCGGAAGCCCCTGGGTTCCACCAGGCGCAGACCCAAGGGGTGAGGGATTGGGCAAGGCTG
Organism: Eschrichtius robustus; assembly: GCF_028021215.1. Taxonomy (NCBI): domain Eukaryota; kingdom Metazoa; phylum Chordata; class Mammalia; order Artiodactyla; family Eschrichtiidae; genus Eschrichtius; species Eschrichtius robustus. The sequence continues at coordinate 8,461,560 of NC_090826.1, read as the reverse complement.
GCAGCGCCTGCCCGCCTGGAGCTACCCAGGGTGATGTGCTCGCTCCAAAGGGGACAGCGGCCCATGGCTTTGGGAGGGTTAACATCTCGTGGACGAGGGGAGAAGCACTCAGCGCTGCCTCCGTCCTGTGACCTTGGAGCCTCCACAGGGAGAACACGCTGGCGTTGGAGAAGCGACGGCAGGTTTTGCACACAAGGGGAGTCCCAGTGGCTGGGAATGCGTCGTCTTCTCTTGCACATCTTCAGGTTCCCCCGTTGTCTTCCCCCGGTGTCCCTGGCCTCTCTGATTCCAGAATCCACCCAGATATAGTCCTGGTCCGGGAGAAAGTCCTTCAGCTGCCCCCCCGGGCCTCCCCACACCGTCAGCTGCTGGTTCTCTGTTAAATCAGCCTTGGGGATGGTCCCCACCTTCTGCTCACCACCCACTTTAGTTTGGTTTCTTGGCCCTTCAGGAGCAGGAGCCTTTTCTGACCCTGAGCCTTCTTCTGGTAGCCTGGGCTTGGGACCTCTGTGGCCCTGGGCGGTTGAGGGGAGGGAAGGTGTAATTAATCACTAGTTTCTTCTCCAGAAATGCTAATCGGGAAAAGCAATTAAAAGCAACTTTTTTCCCTTAGTAATCTGTGTTGAGAGCTGGTAATGAAGTTTAGGGCCGTTGTGACTCAATATTTCAGCTTCACCGACTCAAGTCAAAACAATCCAAGCCCAGGAGTTTGCCGGCAGCAGAGCTGGGCCCGGGCAGCAGCTGGGAGCCCTGGTGTTCCCCCTCGTCACCGTCGTCCCACCCCGTGCTGTTTCCTGGGCAGAGAGAGTAGCAGTCCCAGCTGGTAGCGCAGGGTTGGGGTGACGAGGAGATGGGTCCCCTAGGACATCCCTGGGAGGCCCAGAACCTGGAAATGCATCTAGGGGATGCTAGGACCAGGATACAAGTAACACTTGGTGTGCTGCAGAGCCAGGGAAGGGTGGGCTCGAATAGGGTCGTGGGGGGGAAGATGGGTGTCTGAGGAGCCCACTGAGGTCGGCCAGGGCTCAGCCACATGGGACTCAGAGCCAGAAGAGGTGGTGGTCCAGATCCTGACCTCTAACCTCCGGTCATTCATTTTTCGTTTTCGTCTATTTGTCAAGCATTACTGATGCTTGATGACACTACAAACCGTGTCGGAACTGCAGCAGTGAACCAGCAAGGCAAGAATTCCTGTCCTCGTGGCATTAGCATTTTCGTGGAGGGAGGCAAATGATAAATGAGATAAAGAAATAAAGTAGATGTTGGATGGGACGTGTGTCGGGGAGAAAATTGAAGCACGTTTGGGGAATAGAATAGAATAGGGAGTGTGTGTGGCGGTGGATGGCTTGTCAGCTTCGGTGTGGCGTCTGGGGAGGGCGTCCGTGGGATGGTGACATTTGGGTAAGGACAGAAGGAAGGGAGGGAGCGAGCCACCCTAATTAATATCTGGGAGAAGAGGGTTCCCGTTGGGGAACAGCAAGTGTGAGCTCCCAGAGGCGACAGCACCCCTGGCACGTTGGAGGACAGCAGGGAGGCTGGTGTGGCTGGAGTTGGGGAGATGTCGTGTGAGGTCAAGGGGGCCGGGCGGGGGCGCCCCCAGATCCTGCAGGCCTTGGAGCCATCGTGAGAACTCAGGCTTTTGCCCCGAGTGGAATAAGAAGCTTTTTGAAGAATTCTGAGTGACATGATCTGCTTAGGCACAAGCTCTTTATTAAAAAGCAAGACCCACTGTGGCTGGCTCCTGCTCTCACGGGCCGTCTGCGCCCCTGTCCAGGTGCGTCTTCACGAACCCCCGAGCCCCCTCCGAGGTGCTCTCCTGAGCGGACATGAGGAGCGCAGAGGGGCTGTCAGCAATCACCCTGCCCCAGCCCTGCCGGCCGGCACAGCCCCACCTCGGGGAGCAGTTCAGAAACGGGGTCTTGTCACTTTAAGCCGCCCCCGGCCCGGCTTCCCTGGCTGCTTTATCTGAAGTCCAAGCGCATGTTGTTCCAGGACCGATCTGCTTTAGCTAATTAATAATCTGACAGGAGCCACCCAGGGGATTAGCCGCTGAGCCGAGCTCCACCAAGCCCCAGCAAATGAGTCCTGTACTCCTTGGGGACATGGAGGTGACTTTGAGGGGTGTGGGGAGAGGGGACCCCCACAGGTGAGCCATGGTGTTGGGCAGTGCAGTAGTGACCAGTGAGGGGAGAGGGCAAGTGGGGGACAGTTACGAACAGGGCCCCTTGAAAGGAGACTGCTGTCCCGAGACGGCGGGGATCTCTGCTCTCCCTCGCTGCCCCTTGCAGTCCTGGTCACCCACCAGAAACCGTCCCCGCCAGCCAGGTGCTACCTGCTGAGGAGTGGGAGAGCATTGCCAGATTTAGCGAATAAAAATACAGGATGCCCGGTGAAATTTGAGTTTCAGACAAACAGCAAATCATTTTCAGTGTAAGTATGTTCCATGCAGTGTTTTGGACATACTTACACTAAAAAAAGTATTCGCCGTTTATCTGAAATTCAGAGTTTGCCAGTGGTCCTGCGTTTTCTCAGGCAACCCTGAGCACCTAGGGCCAGAGGCTGTGGGACTCCCTCCCTGGAACAGCCTGGAGCTCCCTCTGGAAGAGGCAGCGCCCTTGGGGGGCTGCTTGGGGGCTTGGCAAGCAGGGTGGGGCTGGGGCACAAGGACCCCCTCACCACGGTACTGGGAGAGGAGGATGAAACGAAGGTCAGCCACCTGCCAAAGTCTCCCACCTCTGTCTGGGCCCAGGTAGCCCTTGGCTGAGTGGACTCCAAGTTCCCTCCAAAGGCACTGTGGTCCCCGGGCTGGGGAGCAAGTCCCAGGGCCACTTCCGCCAGGTGAGGCTGTCGTCTGGGAACAGTCCGTGGCGTCTCCTGAGGTCGAGGCCTGAAGTTCCTGGGGTCATCTGGGTTAGGTGGTCGTCCGCTAAGGGCATCTGCTCTGAGCCCAGGGAGAGGCCGGAGGGATGGCTCCCTGTGTGGGAGGGGGCCAGGCCAGGTCAGGCACGAGGTCAGGGACAACAGCCTGCCCTGCGGGGCCACCTCCATGTTGTGAGGCCTCGGGGCACTGACCAGAAATACCCGTCTGCCCACCTCTCTGAGCTACCCTGAAGGCTGCCAAGCAGCCCCTTGCCAGCTTCTTAGGGAGGGTGTGCCATCCACTGGGACCAGGCTGCCTAGGATGTCACTCCAGGGGTGGGGGGGCATCTTTATTGGAAAATGTGATGGCATCCTTACTGCTCCCTCTCATGACCTCTCTCACCCGGGCTCCATTGCCAGGGTCAGAGAAGTCAGGGCGGCGAGAGGGGCCTGCTGCCAGCTGGTGGTAGTCCAGCTCCTGCAGCCAAGGGGCCTGATGCCAGGTGGGCACTGCCCCTGAGGTGCGAGCTCTGGCTCCCGCTCAGTCCTCTAGGAGTTAACAGCATCCTGTGTAGGGAGGCCTCTTCTCCCCCAGCCCCGGGCTGCCCTCTTCCCAGCCTTTCCCGGCACAGCCAGCTGGGGAGTCTTGTGGTGGGAGCAGAAGGCGACTAGGGGTGCCGAGCCAGGGGGAACCTCTTCCGCTTCCCGAGCTCTCAGCCTCTTCCCCAGCGTGCCCCGCGGTTTGGCCCTGTTTCGCAAGCCGTCTGCTGCCCCTGCTGCCTCTGACCGACATCGTTAGCCTGGGTATTTATATTTCATTAACGACATTAAGCCCAAATGGCATTAAAAGCAAAGCTGGTGATAAATAGCTTATTAATAAACTGGGAGTGCTGCCTGGCCTCTCCCAGCCCTGCATTAACCCTTGCTGCCCCAGATAAAGATGCTTCACCCCAAAGATCATCCCCGCGAAGATGGGCCCAGAAGAGCCGGTCACCTGTCTGCATTCTCCTGGCAGCTCTGAGGTCAGTGCCTCTTGGATCCTGGGCGGGCCAGTCCTGGGTCACTCGGGCTCACGAAACCCGGCCAAACCCCTCACAGCTTCTGATCAAATCATCATTACCCTCTCCTCACTAGTTTTGATTCTGGGCATAAAAAATTCAGGAAATGTGGCTTTCTGGGCTGTAAGCTCAGATCTTCCCCATTACTTTGGAGTGCTGTCTGAAAGGAAGCTTACAGAATATTTTGAATCAAAAAGAGTGATGCTTATGAAAATAACAACAACAGTCATGATCTCAGCGGACGTGTCCTGAGCGTAACTGTGCGCAGGCCTTCTGCCCATCACACCACGTGCACCAGCTCCCGGCCACCCCAAGGATCATCCAGCTCAGGCTCATTTTTAATGTGGGAAAACTGACGCCCAGAAAAGAGAAGCAGGGTCACCAGCTAGAGCCCACGTCACACAGCTGCTGGCACCGGGGCACGGGCTGCCGAGCGATGCTGGGCTCCAGTCCTTGTGCAGTCTCCCCCGAAGCAGGACCTGTTGCAGAGGGCCATCCCGCCTCCCCGGCCTCGGACCTTCCAGGGCTTCTCAGCTGCGGCTCCAGCCTTGCTTGACTCCGACTCCTTGCCCTTGGGACCCCACTGCTCTGTTACTCTGCACCCCTGCCTGGGCCCAGTGTGCCTGCACAGGCTGGCCGTCTAGAGGGCACAGCCATGCACCTTGCAGGCCACCACCCCTCCTCGGACCTAGAGGTGCCAACAGAAAGCCAGTGGAATGTCCGTGGTGCTGTAGAGGCCCCAGTGGGCCTGGGTCCCACCCGCACCGATCCCACTCCAGCTCCCTAACTGAACTGACTGAAGGCAGGAGGAGAAACTGGAACCTGTCTGAACTTCGGCCCCACCTAGAACTCTCAGTCCTGCAGACCTGAACCAGGGTTCTCATTGTCCTCCCTGCCCATCTGGGGCTATCTGGGCCCAGGCCTGGCAGAAGGGGAGAAGGGGATCTCTCGGGGTTTTGCAACACAGAAGGGAAAAACGGAGGGGAGCCTGAGGGGAAGATGCCGTGTGGTTCCAAGGGGAGGATGGCGGTAGAGGGCGCGTCGCTGGGATCATCTGGTTGTGTCCGGTGAGCACCTGGGGAGGATGGAGAGCTAATTAATTAGCAGGACTCCTGCAGCCTCTGCCGGGGGCCTGGACTGCTGCTCTCAACACATTCCCAAGCTGGGAAGGAAGTTGGTGAGCAGAAGCCACAGGGCTCCTCATCCAAGAGGAATTCCACTTATCCCAGTGGATGGAAGTCTGACCACCCCCCGCAGAGCAAAGCAAGCGGGAGGGGAGTGGGCAGGGAGGCCCTTCCTGACTGACATGATAACTGGGACTGCCTCGGAAGGTCGGATTCACTCCTGCTCCTCCTCCTGGGAAGACCTTCCAGCTTGCTGTGGCCGTGCAGGCCTCGGACATCCGAGCAGGGCATGGCAGGTGGCTGGGAATGGGGTCATGCTTGTCACCTACATTACACTTGGCGTACATTAAACCGGCGCCCAGAGAACCCAGTACAGAGCAACAGGGGAAAAGAGGTCAGCCGGGCCTGCCCCTGCCTAGATCTAGTGGTCAGACGGGAGAACTAGTTGGGAGAAATGTGTGATGGAGAGAGACAGACTTTGGAACCAGGCCGACCTGAGTTGCAGTCAGGCCCACCGTTGTGTAGATGTGTGGCCGTCACTTCACCACGCTTAGCCTCAGCGTCCTCCCCTGTGAAATGGGCACGGTAGTACCTTCTTTGCAGGGATGTCATCTCTAGAGTGCCTGCGACAGGGCCTGGGACCCTTAGATGCTGAATGAGGGGTAGCTGCCCCCCTATTGCTGTTAGACCTACTCCTAATCTGTTGTGTTAAAGTTCTGTTTGAGAAAGGGGAGAGGAAATGGCTAAAGAATACAATGTATAATACAGCAGGGCACGGCCTGCCACTCTGGCTGGGAGGCCAGTCCACTCAGTGGGCATTCCGGAGCCTGTCCTCCTGTGCTCGGCTTCGAAGGGGCAGGAGCAGAGGAGAGCCTGTGAAAGGGAAGCACAGTGTACCCCACTCTCAGCGAGTGCCCGTTCTCAAGGGGAGCCACGTGTGGGTGTGACACCTCCGGTTCCAGGCAGCTGTGGGGAGCAGGACAGGGGTCTGCAGCGTGGTTGCCCCTGCTGCCTCTGATGCCAGCTGCGGTGAGGCAGGGTCTCCCTCTCCCCCACTTGATTGTGCCCACTTGTAGCGCACTGGGCTTTGGTTGTGAGCCCACGTCACCATCCTGCCACCGTGAGAAGGCAAGGACCGGGACGCCAGCGTCTGCTCCCTCCTTCACGTGGGCTGGGATGTGTTCTCCTCCTGGGCTCCTTCGCAGACTCTGGGTGGAATGCCTCCCTTCTGCCCCTGGGACCTGGCCTTTGTTATAACATCAGTGGAAGCCATTGCTTCCGCCACATCTGGCACATGCTGGTCTTGGCACTTAGCAAGTTCCCCCCACCTGTGGGATTTGATTGGCCCACTGGGTTCTGTTTGTATGAGAGGCAAGAGCTTGGACACCCACCCTCTGCTGGCCGCCACCTTCCCAAGCATGGCGTATCCTTTTCTTCCCAGCCCCACCCTTAGTCCAAGGTCGCCTGTGTTCTTCAAAGGCCAGAGGCCGGATGGGGACTTGGGAGGGGGTCATGGAGTGGCTGGTGCCTCCTTGCTTTCCTTGCCTTGGTGGAATGGCACAGCGGCTGGGGGTTTCTGCCACATGGCACTTGTCACCCAGAGGATTTCTGAGAGCGCACCTCTGGTTAGGAGGGTCCCTGCGGGGAGAAGCCTGCTTTGCCCACAGGATCTCAGAGCCACCCAACTCCACACGGGCCCAGGAGAGGGGCTGGGGAGAGGGGTCGCAGCCTGAAGACAGCTCCAGGGAGTGGGGAAAGTGCTACTGAGTGGGAAGGTTGGTCAGCGGCCAAGGAGCTGGGCCTTGTGGCTCGATGGGCAGATCTCTGAGTGGGGCAGAGTCCACTCCACACCCAAAGCTTTCTCCTTTCCTTGCTGCCTTGACCGCAGGGCTGGCAGGGCTGGTAGCTCACTTTCCCCTTGGCCCACGGCGCTCTGACCCCAGGCCAGCCTCCATGGGCTGGAGCATAGGGAGGCCCTGGGAGAAGGACCCAGGACCAGGGCTGGCCCTTGCTCGGGGTGTACAGTGCCCTCTTGGCTCCGTGCCAGCCCCCACAGTGGGCAGTGCCTGCCTGTTCAGGGCACGCTCTGATGCCCGTCACAGGCAAGGGTAGCCTTCATTTGAAGCCACTGGACTTGAGGGGAGGGAGGAGACCACATGCATATTCCTTCCTCCGGGAGCCTTCGCCTACTTTCATTTTCTTTTCGCCACTGTTTTTTCTTGGGGTCTAATTAAAGACTTGGAGCCACTTACAGCCTGCGGTTGGCTTTTTATTTGGGTCCTTGGCAATTACCTCCTGCCCTAAAATAAGTTTCAACGGAGCAGGGGTAGGAGTTTTCTTTTTAGCCAAGTTCTCAGCTTTAATTTTGCCGTGTGTATGTGTGTATGCGCGCGTGTGTGTGACGAAGTGTAAAGAGGCCTTTCCTTCGTCCCTTTTCCAAATCCTACCTCCTTCTCGCTGTCCCCATCTCAAGTGTCCTGCGGCCAAGGCCGAGCCTGGACAGCAGGAACAGTATGTCCTCAGCATCGCCCTGCCTGGAGGCAGCTCTGTGACAACAGGCAGGTCAGCTGCTGACTCTGTCCCGGTTTCTTCACCTGTGAACGGGGACAGCAGGGCTGGGCCCACCAGAGGCTCCCCTGCTATGCTGCTCTGGAAGGAGACCTCTTGCCACAGTGGAGTAGGTCATCCCTGGGGTGTGGGAAGCAACCACCAACGCCAACAGGCCGTGCTTTCCCCTGCCGGTCAGCACGCCTTGTATTTGAATAGGGGCGTGTAATCGTGTTCCCCAAGCTCTCTCCCCGCTTTACCCTCCTGGTCCTCCCAGCCACCCTGAGAGCAGCGTGATCACCCCCACTTTATAGACGAGGCTCCCTGCAACCAGAGATAATTAGTGGCTTTTCTGATGTCACTTGGCTTCTAGGGGATAGAGCCTTGGGATTCAAACCCAGGTCCTCTGATCTTCCAAAACCCACACCCGGAACCAGCTGCATAATTTGCGGGACCCAGTGCAAAATAAAAGTGCAGGGCCCCTCCTTCTAAAATTAAGAATTTTACGATGGCAGCTGTAGGACATTGAACCAAGCACGTGCCCTTCTGAGCGTGGGGCCCTGTGTGACTGCGTGGATTGCCCGCCCAGCAAGCTGGCCCTGCCCACACCCCCTTGAATCCCCTTCACCTGTTTGCCTCTGTTCCCACCTGCGTGGTGAGGGGCAGGGAAGTTACATAGGGGCCACCTGTGTTCTGTGTCCCTGGCCTCTGCGGCTTTTCCCTGCAGATGCAGTGCTCAGGTCCTCCCCGGTCTTGGCCTGTTGAGGAAACGCTGTACCTTAGCATGACACAGGCTTTGTGGGGTTCCCTGAGCCTCTTAGGGTCCTCCAGGCCTATTTAAGGCCACCTGAGACTTAAGGTCAGTCAGAGGTGAGGAAATCAAAAAAAAGGACAGAGAGGATTTAGCAAGAGCTCTCCTTGGGTGGAGGGTGCAGATTTGGGGGGATCAATCCTTCCAGTCCCATTCAGGAATTCTACAAGGTCTCTGTCAAGTTTAAGCGTCAGGTGACCTGCCCAAGTATCCAGGTCATGCAGGGCTCTGATTGCTGTGTTTGGGGTAGAAGGTCAGGCAGCCATCATTGGGCTAACCTGGAAACTTCCTAGCTGGCTGTTGGGGACTTGGAGTAGCCTCGGAATCTTGTGGGGTTCACAGAAGTTTCCCGACAATGGGGTGGCTTGATGGAGCACATGGCTGGGCGTGTGTCCATGGGTACACTGGCATATGTCTGCATTCTGGTGAGGACACAGCTCTCTGTGTGCTGGGCAGCTATTTAAATAAGAGCTGTCAGACTCTCGCCAGCTTCCCTGGAAGGAGCAGCCTTTGCCTGCCCATCTCGGGACCACGGACCTTGTCAGTGCATGCCTGCCCTTCATCCCTCCTGCTAAGAAGGAGAAGAAACCTGGGTACCAAAGTCCTGGAGCTAGCACCCCACCCCCGGCTCTCCCTGCTGTTCTGCTTCCTTCTAGATTCTAGACCTTGGGTGAACTTCAGGATGAAATGTGTCCTAAAAGCCACAGCAGCTGTTTTTATAAGGGGGGGGAATCAACTTTATCTAAAATGGGGGGGACAGGTGGGGGTGGGAATCCCATAGGTGGAAGTTCTGAGGCGCTTTGATCATAGGAGGGAGAGAGTGCCCGAGTTTCCAAGGACTGATTAGATGGCATGCCAAGTGTATTAAATTTTGCAGACATTTTAACAGCAATATGCTAGATAGTTGGGTGTCCCCTGAGGCAGCTGGATTTTTTATATCCTTCACAGAAGGTCGGAACCCTCTTCTGCCTGCCTCCCCCCTCCACCCCATGCTCCGTGCTTCTGTCTCTCTCTCACCCTCCCTTTCTTCGACAATTTTCCTTGCTTCTTGCTCTCTGCTCATAGAGAAACTAAATGACACCTCTGGTCCTTGCCCAACAGAGGGCATTCCGTCCCTCCTGCCCTCCTGTCAGGAGATCGGGGGTCTCCAGGGCAGGGGGTGGGTACGAATGGGGGGCCTGATTTCTATTTTTTTCTTCCGTTTCCCCTTCCTTCTCCCATTTTGGAGACGGTCATAAGACCTTCTCCCTCCCTGCTTATTTTTATAGGAAAAAAAAGGCAGGAAAAGAATCCATCTGGCATATGAATAATTGAAATGGCTCAACTCTGTTCCTGTTGCTGCTGTTTGTTCTCAGCTCCCCCGGCCCCCAGCCCATCCCCCTGAGTGCGGGTCTCTGAGCAGAGGATGTGTGGGCATTCTTAGAAGGTTCTCGGCGGAGGCCCGGGGCCCTCCTTAATCTCGAGCCCTTTCTCCCTGTGAATCTGTAGGTCTGGGTGGGGGGCATTTGGACATGTGGTTGGTTTTCCTTCTCGTGCGGACAGCCAGCCCCTGGCTAGAGTCTCTCCAAATACCACTCTAACTAGAATGGTTCCTTCGGCCCTTGGGCCTCAAGGGACAGCTTCCCCTGACCCTGATTTCCCCCGAGGGGCCTCCTGGATTGTCTGGTTCCAAGCTCCTTTCCCCCGGTCCCCCCCCCCACCCCCGTGCCCTCAGCTTCAGCAGCCTGGGGGCTCCCGTTTGGGGAACTCAGGCCTTTGCGGGGCTCACTGCACCGCTGTCTTAGCACTGCCTCCAGGGGGCTGCTGCCAGCCTGCACCCCGCGGCGCGAGCCCTAGCACCTTGCTCAGAGGTCTCGAGTCCTTGCCCACCCACTCCTCTTCCTCTCCCGCCCCTCATCCTGCCCAGCCAAGGGCTTTCGCATTCTTCACTCTGTCTAACACAGCCTTTGGGTCAGGAGCCGTGAAAGCCAGAGATTTTTTAAACTTCTTTCCACCGAGTTGGAAAGTTGGGAGAGTTGGGAGAAAGCACAGTGGCCGTAGGTTGGGGCAGGGGCAGGGGCAGGGGTGGGCAGGTAACGGACTCAGCCTGGCTAGAATCGGCTGCCCATTCCTTCCCCTTGCGGAGGGTGGACCAGCTGCGCACCGAGCCGCCATGTCTGGGCTGAGAATCCACTGTCTCTTTAAAACCATTTAGAGGAAAAACAAAAGAACTTTAGTGCATTAATTCTAGATGAAGATGGGTCTCCAGATGACAGGCTGATCCACGTTATTCCCCATAAGACAACTTCCCCTCTCTCCTCCTCCCCCTCCCACCTTCCCGCCCCCTCTGCCCAGCGCTTTGTCGTCATCCATGGCTTGTGGACGCTGGCCCCGGGAATATGTGCTTTACGTTCGAAAAGTCAGTACTTCTGTGTGTCTGTTTGGGACCTCATGTTTGTGTCACGTGTGAGGTATTGATGTGCAGCCGTGGGTCCTGTGGTTGTAAAGTGCTGTGAGCGAGTACGTGTGCATTTCCGAATGGCCCTGGGGGGTGGGGGGAACGTGTGGGTCACTGCAGAGTGGTACGGGGGGGGGGGTCCCTTTCCCCGGAGCTTTCTGGGTCAGGCACATTAAGGCTCATAAAATGCCCCCGCAGAAAGAGGGTGTGAGCAGCACGGAAAACATTCTAGCTTTTCTGGGTTTGTAAAAAAAACAACTACCCACTAAGCAAAAAATAATTCAGATGAAATTCAAATCAGATTTGTTAATATATAACTATATATATGTTTGTGTATGTGTGTATATATGTCATTTATAAAGACTCCTACACATGTTGTAAAAGCTGCAAAATGTCTGGCATTCCAGGGCCTGGTACGAATAATTAGATATTTATATCCAATAAAACTGGTTTGATGGGGAAATCGTTTGCCTCCGTGCGGATTCTCAGTTGAGGACGAGTTTCGGTGGTTGGGTTTGTTTTTTTCCCCCCGACAGTAAAACCAGGCATTTGGCACCAACAAATGTATTTCCCGTAAATATCTAAATCTCCCTTTTTCCACCATGGGCTCTGCTAGATGAGCCCTGTCCTGCCAGCCCAGCATTGCTCTCCTCTCCTGCCTTTGCATTTTCGCTGGAGAAACGTGTGTGCAAAGCCCCTTCCTGCCACCCTGAGCCCGAGCTCCAGGCCTCGGACGGGAGTCGGAGCTTGTGCCCCTCGTGTCTGTCCCAAGTCCCCACCCTCCACCCACTGCCAGCCTCGGGGCCCACGCCAGCGGGTCTTCTCTCTTCTTGTCTTTGCTCTTTTTCCTCTGAACAGTTCCGTGGAGTGGGGCTTCTGCTCTCGTTCCTTAAGGCCCAACCTAAGTACTTTTCTGATTTCTTTAATTACCTTCTACCCCCAATATTCAATTTGTCTCCCCGCTTGCCTGAGCTCTGCTTGACCTCCTGGCCATTGCCTGCAGGGCCTCTACCGCAGTGTGGGGCAGCCCTGGGGAGCCAGTCTGCCTCCCTGCCCGGCTCAGGGAGACCCCCACCCCACCCTTGTTTCTCTTCCATCTGTTTCACAGTCGGGAACAGATGGAGCCAGAAGGAGCCGTGGATGGCTGTGCCCGCCCTCTCCCATTCTACGGATGGGGAGCTGAAGCCCCGAGTGGGGCAGCTGGGGTTCCTCATGCATGGTGGGGGGGCAAACTGGGGTGGGCGGCGCAGCCCCCTGACTTCCAGCTCGTTCTGGGAGTGTGGAAGACACACAGACCTCACTCTGCCCCTCGGCAACCGTTTCTGTGAGACTTGGAGCCAGTGGCCTCACCTCTCTGAGCCTTGCTTCTCTGTATTTGTGACTTGGAATTGGTCATTCTCGTCTGTGCAGTCACTGAGAAGAGTAAATGAACCAACACATGACAAGCTCCTAGGCCCTTCCCCGTAAGCTGGCGGTGGTCGGTGTTCACCCTGACTGTAAAACAGCAACTCGCTGTGACCCGGGGCTGAGCCTTGCCCACGAAGGCAACACCCACGTGGCAGGATTGCCTTTGCCCTGCCCCTTTCTCCCTGTGAGAGGCCTGTCACCCTTTTGGGAGGAACCCGGCTGGGATCAGAGCACCTTGCAGCTTCCCGGAGGTCAGGCCCTGACTAGCTTCAGCCAGGAAGGAAAGGCCGGGAACAGTGGAGGAGCTGGCAAAATGCATGTGCTGGAGTACTGAGGTCTAATGAGGAACTGTAACCCCGAAGAGAGGGCCCTGAGGAAGGGGAGGGGTGGGCTGCAGCGCAGTTCAAGGGCTGGCGCCATTGTTCTGACAAAGGCCCTGCATTCAGATCCAAGATTTGAAGTCTCCTGAAGGGTCTGTGGGAAGACAGAGTGGCCACGAATGCTGGGAGAAGGGGGAATGGGCCCAGTAGGGGTGGGGGGCGCCCTCTGGAAAAGGTCTGTTAGCCCAAGTGGGAGCAGTGAGTTTAATTACAGAGCAGCGAATGCAGTGAAAATAGACAGCCCTCAATGTGCGGCTGGGTGCTGAAATGGGACACACTGGCCATGCCAGCCACGCGCCCACCTCCACCCCCCCCACCCCCCGCTCTGGTGCCCGCCTGCCCTCCTGCACCCTCACCAAGGGCACTGTCCTCCCAGGCGGTTCAGGCCCCCGGGAGGATGTTCCCGCCAGTGGCACACACAGAATGGCCCCGTGTGCTTCGTCTGCACCCGCTCCAGAGAGCAGGAGTGACCACAAGCACACCCAACCAGATCGCATGCATCTCCCGCAGCTGTAGGTTTGACACACACTTTACACAGAGGGGATCGGTGCCTGGCCTGAAAATAAAAGCGCCCTTCGAAAGACTCTTGGGTGTCCTGTTTTGTTGTTGTTTTTTTCTGTCTTTCTTTCCTCTCCCCCCAAAATTAAAAAAGAAAAGAAAAAGAAAAACTCAACGAGAAGCAGAGCCTGAGCTTCCTATGACTGGCTCTCAGAGAAGCCAGTCAAATCTCCCCTTGTTGAGAACATTTTGACAGCATAAAATAGCTGCAGGAATGTGACTTTAGTGAAAAGTAAAAAAAAAAAAAAAAAAAAAAAAATCCTTCCTTCATGCATATGGAGTTTTTTGGAAAAAAAAAATGGTATTTTAATGCTTTCTATTAAATTGGGACTAAAAGTGGTGTCTTAATTTGCATTCATTAGCATATTTGCATATAGATCACTGAAATGGTGGAAGAGAGAAGAGCCTTTAAATGAAAATTCTTTTAAAGGCACAGGCCTGCCTCCCTCTTCATCTCCCTCTGGGATTTATGCCTGATCTTTTCTTCTCACCTTCCACCCCACCCTCTGTGTCCTCGCTGTGAATGGACATGGACGGGAGAGTCAAGGCCCTAGTCTCTGGAGCTGGCTCATGGCGGAGTCAAGGGGCTGAAGACAGACTTGGCCCTTGGTCACCCCATGGCCCTGCAGCTCCCAGGGCAGGCAGGACCCCATGCAGGCCTGGCTGGGCTCCCTTGTGTCCTGGCAGTGGCCCTGGAGGAGGGGCCTGTGTTCACAGCCAGCAGGCAGGTGGCCTCGTGCCCTTGGTCCTCTGCCAGCCATTGTCCTTTCTCCTCTCCTACCCCTCAGCAGGCCATGTTGATGCTGTACCAGCCTGCCAAGGGGCACTGTCCTGCTAGCCGCTGGCCTGAACCCTTGGCCACCTGGCACCAAAGGAAGGGGGTCTGTGGGTACTCCTTCTGGCATCTTCCCCTGCGTCAGCTCCTGGAACTGAGACCTTCCCCACCCCCCTCCCACCTTCCTCAGCCGGAAGGCCCATTCACTTATCTCTGGTTCAAATGTCACCTCCTCAGAGGTTGCTGAAGTAGCCCCACCTCTCTCCTCTGTAACTCTCTATTATGTCCCTTGTTTTATTGTCCTCTAGAACTCTTTAGTTGTTTAGTTATTTGTCCCCACCCCCGCCAAGGCTAAACCTCCTGAAGGCAGGGCATTTGGGTGGCTTTGCCTCTTTCACAGCTGTACCCCTGGGACAATGTCTGGCACGTGGTGGGGTTTAGGAACTATTTGTTAAATGAGTGAGGGGGGCGGGGCAGGACCCCTGTCAGGGCTGAGACTGCCCCTGGAGTCACTGCCTGGCTGGACACAGTGCCCCCAGGTACTGAGCCCCAGCCTGCTTGAGATGTCCTCAGCCTGGCAGGAGGAGCAGAGGCCGGGAACTGGTCACGCCTTCCAGTCTGATCTGAGGCCCTAAAAGAGAGTGCGGCAGCTCACTCTTGTTCCTTTGGATGGTAGGTTGGAGCCAGGCCTGGCCCTGGAGGCCAGGAGGCCAGGGTGGCCTGTACGTAACTTCCAGCCCAGGGGAACAGGGGTCCCCTTGTGGCAGCCTCGGGAACCCCAACGCTACAGCCAATGGAACTCCCTCTCTGGCACCCTTCCCCCAGGTGTCAGGCGTTGGAGGCCCCCAGAAATCTCCAGGTGAGCAAAGGAGAGCCCCAGTGTTCTGTAACGAAGTCGCCTTTGCCGGCTGGCCCTGGTATGGGGGGCGGAGTCCTAGGGAAACCCCACCTCCCTCTGCGTTGCGCAGTGGCCAGCCAGGGAAGTGAGGTCTGGCTGCTGGGCTCTGCACATCTCTACTTCACTGCTCTGGTCAGCTGGGCTCTCTGAAAAGGCCCCTCCAGGCTGACGGCAGCCTCGGGCTCCATGCCCAGCCCAAGCAGGGAGGGTGAGGGGGACGCCCAGGCTTGGAGCGGGGCTGTGCCTCCACCGCTAATGAAAATCGGAAACCAATTGAGCAGGACAAGGTGCCCAGCCAGCAGGTTGTGGGAACAAGGGGCCTAATGGATGTGGCTCGGGGGGAGCTGGGGGGCGATGTGGAGCGGATGCCTCATTGATCGCCCAGGGGCTATATTTATCCACCTTGGGTCTGTGGCCCCAGCAGCTGGATGGTGCAGGGATAAATAAATGGCCACTAAAATATTCATGAGCTGTACATGCACCTCCGTGGTCAGGGGGACCACCAAGGGCCTTCTCTTCCTTCCTTCGCCCCATCTCTCTGCAGAAGCCTTTCAGGAAATTCCTCCCACCTGGGCCAGGTGAAGTGTGGCACAGCCCTGCTGGACACTCAGCCGGCCCAGGGACCCTGAGGGAGCGCCTCCTACCCTGGGCTGGCTGCCGGTGCATACTGGCCCCCGCCCTTCCTTTGTCCCCACCTTTGCTCCCGTGCTCCCATGTCCCTCTCCCTTAGTGATGTATTGGGCATGCTGGCCCTTGCTGTTTGCTTGACACTCTGTGTCACCACTAGGCCGTGTAGTCCTCAGGGACCAGTTTGTGGTTCATGGTCCCTATTTCCCACGTGGCCTGGCAAGGTGCCTGACACAGCCTTGAGAAGGCATTGCACAGGATGGGTAACAACTCAGAGGTGGCTTTGAATCTCAGCTCTGCCCTGTCTTCAAAAGTGACTTAACCTCCCTGGGACTCAGTTCCCTCATCTGCAAAATGGGACTAATAACAGAGTTGCTGGTGCTTCCTAAGTGTGGGCCTGGGACTGCCTGCATCAGATTCCCTGGTGGAGCAGGTTAAGAACTTGGATTCTGGGTCCCTCCAGATCCAGAATCAGAATCTCCGAAGCAGGGGCCTGTGGACCCTACAGGTTTAGTGACCTTCTCCGGTGATTCGCTGCTCACTAAAGTTTGTAACTCCTGGTATATTGCCTCATGATACCTGTGTCCGGGTAGCAAATGGGGTTCTCCTCTGTGTTCTCCAGAACCCGAGAAACAGGGCCAGGAGCGTGAGGAGAGAGGCATGCTTCTGAAGCATTTATTGACTGGGCATTCTGGTGAGGCTGCCTGGCCTGACCAAGCTGAATTTGGTCCAGCAGTGCTCCATGTCAGGGCCTAGGAGTACTGCCAGCACTGCCCATCAGCGACGGGTGGGTGGGACCAGGGCTAGGGCATTTGGGGCACGTTCCACTTTCCAGCTGTGGCCTCTTCAGTATTCCCATGACTTGGGCAGGGTAGTGCCAGGCAGAGCCCCAGAGGGCCCAGACATAGTGCTCTGTGGGGTCTCTTTGGCCTTTGGCTCTCTGCAATTCTTCCTCATTCAAGGAAGGCACGTTCACAGTGTCTTGCCCCTGGCTAAGAGGGAGTGAGGTCAGTAGTGTAGTTGCCTGATCGGAGCTGGCTAGCCGGAAAAGCTCATCCTTCAGCCAGATGTGCCTGCCGCCACCCGAGGCCGTAAGCTGCTGCCCCTGGGTACCCTGGGCACCTACAATGCACCCTGCCCACCTGGTGCAGCCCTGACCATGTGCTGTTTGCCTGTCATGTGGCAGGGGGCCTGTCCCCTGGTAGGCAGATGCCTGTGACTCAGAAACCGTTTGACCCCATTTAACTGAAGAGAGCAGGGTTAAGCCGGCCATCTGTGGTGGGTTCTCTGAGGGCTCAGGGCACAGAAGCCGGGAGTCACTTGGGATGGGTGAAGGTAGAACTTCTGTCCCTGGCACTAAGCTAAGAGGCACCAGCCGCCGTCCCTCCTTCTTGCGTGCCCGCCCCCTCCCCCATCCGAAGTTTGATCCAAACAGAAGCAAACTTTGGGGACAGCCCTGGCGCTGCGTGGAGCCAGCTGAGCCTGAGAGTGGCAGCGGGAACAGAGGGAGGCAGCCCCGGCAGCCCTGGTGCCTGACTCCGCTGGTCCCCCGTCCCCTCCAAGAGCTCCCCATCCGCGCCCGAGCTTGCAGGCGCCTCTCTCGTCAGCTCAGAATGCAGCTTGGGGCCCGTGGCGGCTCAACCTTTCTCTCTCCCAGAGCCCCGGTCTAATCAACCCCTATAATTTATGCAGAAAATATGATTTATATTTAATTTCACCACACTTGCATTGTTAATTTGAGATGTAATTAACCCGTCGCCATGACAACTAATTTTGTGATGCCGTAAATTACCGCCGTCTTTTCATCAAAATTCAGTTACTTTGGCTCCTGTGTGCAATGTACTGATGCAATTAGGTTGCTAAGGGCAACTCAAAAGTGTTCAATTTCTTTTGTGCAACTGCAATGGGGTAGAAGCTCCCTTGCGTCCTCCCAGGGTCCCGTTGGCCGTGGGGCGGGGAGTTGGGGGTATGTGGCCCGCCCTGGAGGAATGCCCTTGGAAAGCCGGACTGGGTGGGCGCCTGCTGCCCCCCACTTCTCCCCCTCCCATCCTCTTCTCTCCAGTAATTATTTTTAAACAGTAACTCCTGGACACATGCTCCCCTTGCCCCCCACAGGACCCCAGGGCAGGCAAAGGGCCTCCCCTCCAAGACCCGGACCCTCTCTCTTACACTTTCCTGTCCCAAGCATTCTGGTGCTCCAGTTAGAAAAAGAGAGAAAACCACCTCGTCTTTCTTTTCTCCTGGTGTCTAACTTGTTTATATAGGTCTTCCCTCTCCCTCTCTCTCTCTCTCTCTCTCTCTCTTTTTTTCTTTATTTAAAACAAAAACCCTCTGTGTTGCTTTTGTCACGTTAATTCCCATTTTGCCAACACCAGGGGCCCAGGCAGACGAGTTACCAAGGAACACAAAATTTTAATTAGTGTATTTTAATCATTCAGGCTTTCCTAGCTAATCCACATGCCCTAGAGAATTCCCGAGATGCAGCTCTGCCCTGCTTTACCATTTATTGTTGAGTCTATTATAATTACTGTTAGCAGGTGGGGACTGGGAGATGTTTATTATGAGTTTTTCATCTTTAGTATAATTACCGAAAAAAAACAAAATAAAAAGATGTCGTTGTATTTTGTTTCCTAGAATTTTTTTTTTCCAGGGGAGGGCATGGCCTTGGGATTTCTTCCCCTGCTTCTTCCCAGGCAGGTGACTTGGAGTTTCTGTGCTGGAAGATACTGCTCAAGATCAGCACTGAGTCGTGCTCAGCACCCCACAGGCTCAGGAGAGGTGGGCAGCGCCGCCTCTGCCTGTCGTCTGCTGGACTAGGCTCTGGGGGTGTCCCTCCCCCTCTTCCCTATATACGTGGAGAGGGTCAGGGCTGAGGCTGATAGGGCCAGGGGTCTATCAGTGCTTCTGCATTGGGCCGGCAGCTCCACCCGGTACGGGCTGGTCTGGGGGGTCTGACCAGGGTGGACCTGTCAGGAGTGAGAATATAGCTTTGCATGGTCATAAATACAACACTTATTGAGTGTTTAGTACGTGCCAGGCCCCATGTCATGCTCTTTACCTGCATTATTTTACTTAATCCCTCAGCAACCCTATGAGGCAGATACTAACAACATCTCTGATTTATAGAGGAGGGGGCCAACGTTCAGGATCACAGAGCTAAGAAGTAGGATTCAAACCCAAGTCTGTCCCTGGAGCCCAGGCTCCGACTGCCTATACTGTACTGTCTCTTCTACTAGGTTCTCCAGATGCCACCTCCTCCCAACAGCCTTCCCAGATTGCCCAAGACTGAGTTAGCGTTCTCTCTCTGTGTCCACACAGCTTCACAGTCCTAGCACCTGTCTCACTGTCCCCAGTTACTTCTCTAAGAGCAGAGACCAGTGAGGGCGGAGGGCTTCTGCCATCGTCCCTGATGGACTCCTAGCATGTAATTTGGTGCCTGTACAAAGCCGGCTCTCGGTGCAGTCTGTGGGGTAGGAAGGCGTGCAGGTGTGTCTGGTAGGGTGCTGCACCCTGAGCCTCCACTTGGGGTGTCAGGTGGTAGGGACTCGATGTAGACATTCGGCTGGTTGGACGTCCAGAGGTGCCCTCTTAGATGCTGCTCTCAGCAGAAGCCACAGGGCCTGGGGGTCCCTGAGCTTCAAATCCCAGGAGGAAAGGATGACCTGGGGCCCCAGGTCAAGTTTGAGTGCTGTTCTGGGGACTCTGTGCATGAGATGAAAACACATAGCTTCCGCTTTCGCCTCCCCAGCCCTGGGGTCCTAGGCATCCCTGGGAAGCCTGGCCTGCCCTTTCTTTTCTTTCTCCTCTTCAAGATAGTTTTCAAATGTCTTCCCCTCTCAGTGATGATTTTGAAGTTTTCCTGGAAAATTCCACATCTCTGCACTAGAGCCAAGCTTGGGGCTGAGGACCACTGGTTTTCCCAGGCAGAACAGAGCAAAGTGAGTTGGAGCCGGCCTTTGCTGATTTCCAGCCTGGTTGCCCACGGGGACCAGTGGGGGAAGATAATTAACATGTCCCTGGGAAGGGGCCCAGAGCATCTTGTGAATTGCACACTGGTGGCAAGAATCCCTGTTCGGCTCTAAATTCTTGGGCATCCCCTCCACCAGCTCCTCTTTACGTTCTGATGGGGCAGTGGGGCTCAGGCCCCCATGACCTCGCCTACCTCTCTGGGCTGCCACCCCACGGGGCTAGGGCCTCTCAAGCCAAGGGCGAAACTGGCCTCCTTCTCTCACTCTCCCTCTGCTCCTCCAGGGCCTCTGGGTGGTTCCTTCAATATTTGCCAATACCTTTTCACCCTGCCTCAGCCTTTGCCTTCTCCAGTCACCATCCTGCCCGCTGTTACATCTCTCGCCATAGGGTGTGATGTGTAATTCTCCTCAAATGTCTTGGCAGTGCTGAGCAGGCAGCCCTCACCCAGTCCAAGGCCAGCTGCGAGGGCAGAGACTTATCCCTGCCGAGCCCTGCTCCATAGAGCCCGACAATGGCATATTCTCTGCCCTCTTTCTCTCTGTTCCCACTGCCCCAAGCCAGTGGTTCTCAAACTGTTGGTCCAGCACCCCTTTACACTCTTAAAAAGTACTGAGGATTCCAAAGAGCTTTGGCGTATGTGGGTTATTGCGATCGATACTTTCCATATTAGAAATTAAAACCCAGAAATTTTAGAAAATGTATTTATCAATGTTAATTCATTTAAAGATAATGAAATAACAAGGACTTGCAGCATAGGGAACTATATTCAGTATCTTGTAATAACCTATAATGGAAAAGAATCTGAGAAAGAATAGATGTGTATATATGTGTGTGTGTGTGTGTGTGTGTATGTGTGTGTGTGTATATATATATACATATATATATAGCTGAATCACTTTGCTGTACACCTGAAAGGAACACAACGTTGTAAATTAACTATACTTGAATTTTTTTTTTTAATAAATTTATTTATTTTATTTATTTATTTATTTATTTTTTTGGCTGCTTTGGGCCTTCGTTGCTGTGTGCGGGCTTTCTCTGGTTGCGGCGAGCGGGGGCTACTCTTCATTGTGGTGCGCAGGCTTCTCGTTGCAGTGGCTTCTCTTATTGTGGAGCACGGGCTCTAGGGGTGCAGGCTTCAGTAGTTGTGGCTCGCAAGCTCTAGAGCGCAGGCTCAGTAGTTGTGGTGCACAGGCTTAGTTGCTCCTCAGCATGTGGGATCTTCCCAGGCCAGGGCTCGAACCCCTGTCCCCTACACTGGCAGGCAGATTCTTAACCACTGCGCCACCAGGGAAGCCCTATGCTTGAATTTTTAAAACGGTAAAAAAAAGATAACAGTGATAAATCCATTACATGTTAACATTAAGAACATATTTTCATGAGAATATCTGCATTTTCCAAAACAAGATTTTAGTGAGAAGAGTGGCATCGCTTTATATATTTGCAAGTTTCTTTAATGTCTGACTTAACGGAGGACAGCTGGACTCTCAGATGTGCTTCTGCATTCAGTCCTTGCTGATGTATTGTCTACATTAGCCTATGAAGAAAATCCAGTTTCCCACAGATGTGTAGTTGGGTAAGAGAGGACTATTTTAATAGCCTTTGCAGATAATTGTGGATATTCTCCTCTGATACTACGCTAAAACTCGCCAAGTGATAGTTTCTCAAAGGTTAGCTGCAGTGTGGGATCTGAGACCACATCAGTGAACTTGTGTACTCTTACGTGAAAACCCATTGGTCTGTCTTGCACTTTGAATGAATCATTCCCGCATGCGTGATATTTTGTAACCTCTTGCATGGGTCATTTGGAAAATACTGGTTCACTGAGGAAGGCAGATCTTCCAAATGTTGACACATTTCATTACACGACATTTAAAAAAAAAATGATGGGGCTTCCCTGGTGGCGCAGTGGTTGAGAATCTGCCTGCCAATGCAGGGGACACGGGTTCGAGCCCTGGTCTGGGAAGATCCCACATGCCGCGGAGCAACTAGGCCCGTGAGCCACAGCTACTGCGCCTGCGCGTCTGGAGCCTGTGCTCCGCAACAAGAGAGGCTGCGATAGTGAGAGGCCCACGCACCGCGATGAAGAGTGGCCCCCGCTTGCCACAACTAGAGAAAGCCCTCGCACAGAAACGAAGACCCAACACAGCCAAAAATAAATAAATTAATTAATTAATTTTTAAAAAATGATGTTCATTACTGTCATCACCTGTCTCATCAGAAAAGTTGTTCAGTTTCAGGACGCTGTCAGTTGTTCAGTTTTTAGGATGCTGTCAGAGTCACAGTGGCAAATATTTTTCCAAAAGTCTGATTTTCACTTGAAAGCTCAGCTTAGCACTGGCAACAAATATTGTCAGTTTTTTACCCCCGCGAAGTGACAGTCTTACTTTGTTCACTTTTGAGAAGATGTCTGCCGAATACTCAAATCTGAAAAACCGTAGTTTTTCTGTCAGTCGCTCCTTCGAGTAAAGATGGGCTCTGTGAAGAGAGCAGCCAGTTCAGCCTCAGCCCAGTCACCCAAGTGCTTTCCTGGAGAGAAGCGTTAGACTGTGGGATGCAGCACGAGTGCTTTCTGTGTACTTCCCTTTTCATCCCTCAGAATATTAAAAAGACACGTACTCAGGGGTCAAGATTTCATAAAAATTAACAATTTTTATAGCTTCATCAAGAACATTCTTAAGTGAATATGGCTTTTTTTTTTTTTTAACTGGAAGTGTATGGCACTGAAGAACGCGGTGATTGCCAGCGCTGCGCTGTGATCTGTGCTAGGGTGCCAGCCGTTTAACCCACCATTGCTTTTCCACCATCAATGCCAATGTCACCACAGCAAAAAAGGCAAATTGCATCTTAGTAGTATTACGAAAGGGTCTCGGGAACCCCAGAGGCCCGCAGACCACACTTTGAGAACCGCTACACTCTTTTCCTCACTCTCTCTCTGGTCAGGGCCAGAGAAAAGCCTTTGCTCTGGCACTCGGTTTCTGTCCTCAGAAAGGGCTAAGTTCTTGGCCTCGTTCAGCACCTCCTCCTGGCTCCTCTGGCCTCTGTCTGGGTGCAGGGCCCGTCAGGAGCTGCCATGGGGCGAGACAGCAGTGGGGTCCTTCCTCATGGGCAGCCTGGGAGAGGGGCAGGAACCACCCGGCAGCCCGTTTCTGTGGGCACCAGCCTCCTCCTGGCCCGTGGCGTGAGTCTCTCCTGCAGAGCCTTGTCCTCCCCCAGAAAACCCTCCCGCAGCCTCTGGCTCCATCAGGGCTCGGCCCGTCCTGAGCTTGGGCTCTGGCTGCCCCCGCCCTGCACGGCCCAGTTTCCTATCGGCCACCTGCCTTCATGCTGAGGGCCGTGGAGGGGCAGGAGCCAGAGGCGGGCCTGCCGCCTCCCTCTGCTTCCCCACTCCGCTCCCCCAGCTGCCTCCCGGCCCCCCAGCATGGCAGCCTGTCCAAGACACTGGGTTTTGTCCCCTCGATCCGGGCACCCTGAGAGTGAGAGAAAATAGCTGTCCGGTGAGCGGTGGGGGAAGGCCTCTTGTTTTCACCTCTCAGCGGCTGGTTTCCCAACTTTCCCATCCCAGCTCCCGAGGAACAAAGGGCCTCCGGCCCCCGTGTGCTGGGCCGGGCCCAGCGAGGGGACTCACCAGCTACTCTTTATTGAGTCTTCAAGCGCCGGCCAGGCACTCCATTAAAAAGCCATTCCCCTTTGTGCTGCCCGGCCCCCAGCTGTCCCCCCTCTCATGTGACGGTCGGTCACAGTTGTAAAACAACAACACACAGAGTTGGCAACTAACGAGGCTTTTTTTCAAGCCAGGGTGTCCATGGCAACCCCCGTCAATCACCCCTCAGGAGCGCTTTAACCTGACCAAGAGGGGGAAATAAAAAATAAAAAATAAAAAAAAGCCAAGAAAGAAAGACTGGGAAAGAGAGCGAGAGGCCAGTAGACAACTGGGGAGGGAAACAATTCAGAAAGTTTCTGGGGTTTGCTTCATCAATTGGAACACAAATGAAAATTTAATCAGTCGGATGGGATTGTCCCAGTGACCGGAGGGGAAGGATGTTCATTTTAATTTTTACATATAGTTTGCACGTTGCAACTCATTTTGCGAAGGCTTCTGGCGTTTGCCTGTGGTCCATAAAATGATGGAACGTGGTTGTCTGTGGGCAGAGTGGGAGGGAGGGAAGTCCTATGGGCTGTTATAGTGAATAGATGGTACCATGGGCCCAAACCCAGAGATGCCCAGTTCATGGCCTCAAGCCAGCGGGGAGAGCCATTCAGAGCCTGGCTGGAGTCCAGGAGAGTGTCTGGGTCCTTCCACGTGCAGCCCGGTGCCAGTGGGGATGGCCCGCGGTATGTGGTGGGCATGGTGCCACGGGGACATTTGAGGGCCCCCATGCACCACGCCATGCAGGGCAGGAGTGGATGTACCCCCGTGACGTGTCAGGGGGAGCCCAGAGTGACAGGCGATGGCGGAACCCCTCGTTCTTCATACGATGCCGTGCCAGCAGATGCCCACTCCCTGGGCACGTGGCATCCCGCCAGGGGTGAGTTCAACCTTCCACATGTTGGCATGGTGCCGGGGGCATGGAAAGCCTGAGCGTGCCCCCCACCCCCTGGCACTCATACATGGTGTCTGGCCGCTAGCCAGAGGCTCCACAGGTTCTGAGGTCTGCACGGTCTGGGCACGGGCACGGTCTGGGCATGGCAGCGGGCAGCCTGGCAGCTGCTGCCAGGCCCTCCTGAGAGCTCGGATCAGGAAGGAGGTGAAGGCCAGCTTCTCGGCCCAGCCCTCATTGCTCAGAGCTGCGGGCACCTGAAATTGAGAGCTCAGGCTCCTTTTCTCCATGGAAGTGTCGGGGGGGACAGAGTTCCCATCATGGTTCCCAGCACCTTGGGGGAGGTTTGTCTCACTCATGGAGTCAAGAAATCCGACTTGAGGCCTGAGGGGAGTAAAGAAGGGGACCCTAGAGCAGAACCTTTCAGAGAGCGGGCACTGGGACCGCGTCATCCCGGACACTGTTGGGCCGTGCTGCATCACCAGGCCCTGGGGATAAAGGGGCTGAGATTCTTGAGTCTGTGAGTTTCTGGGAGGCTGGATTTTCTTCTGGACTTGCAAGGCCTTGCATGAACCTGATACCCAGAATAGCAAACGGCAGATAGTTGTGAATGGATAGATGGACGGATGACCCAGCCAGAGTAGGCATTTCCCTGGGCCACTTCCTGTCCTGAGGGCTGTAGACCAGGCTTGAAAGACATGGGGTCGTGGTCTTGCAGCCACTTCTCTGCCTTACACCCTGGTTGCCCAGCTTTGCCCGGCCCAGAGCTGCTGCTGGCCCCTTCCTCCCTCCGCCCGTGCTCTTCCTGCTCCGCCCTCCCTAACAGGCCGCAGGCTTGACGTTGGCTCCCACAGGTGCCCCCGCTGCCCTCACTCAGCCCTCAGTCCTTCTCACTCGCGTGCTCGGAGGCTCTGTTCACTTCCAAAGCGATTCAAGTCAAAACCTTTCTGGTGACGCTCCAGTCCTCCTCCCGGCCATCTACTCTCTCCTTTGTCCCTGCTTCGATGGCAGAGAATCTGGCCTGAGGCCCCACCCGGTGCCATTTAACGTGACATCTCAGTGGGTTGGCAGGGGCTGACTAACCCCCAGAATCCTTTGCCCCCAAGATGAGGAGAAGGCCAAGGACAGCCCCTGGTTTCAGGGCAGCCCTGTCCAGCCTCTCTCTGGCCTCCCTTCAGAGCCCTGGATCCCTGCTGGAGTGAGGACCCTCCAGGGACTGGGACGGCCTTGGCCGGGGCCCCATCTCTGCATCTCCTTTCCTGGGTGCCCTGGAAGCTCCTGCAGGAAAGGAATGCTAACACTCTGCTGCTGTAGTAAGCTGGCACGGTACCCAGGCAGGGGCCGCTTAGTGCCAGAGCCTAGTAAAGACGCTGGCGAGGGCTTCGCTCCCCACGCCCGGAGTTTCCTCTGTCCGGATTGGCGTGCAGCCTTCAGCCGAGCCCAAGGCAGCACAGGGAAGAGGTGGCATCCTCGGCAGGCCCTGGCCTGGCCAGCCCGGAGGACCACACCACCTCCCTCTAGCTCCAGCCAGAAGGACCATGATGGCAGTAAATCTTTTGTAGCATTTTGTGAAAGGAGAAACAAGGTGTGAGGCGAGCCAGGGACCTGACTTCACCTCTCTGAGCCTCATTTCCTCCTAAGTAAAATGAGGATAAGAATAGTGTATCTTCTTTACATGGTTTCTGTTACCGTTTAATACCTGGGACAGGGTAAGCCCTCAAAAAATGTTAACAATTAATATGATTAGTATTAGTAGTCGTGGTGATAGTAGCTACCCCATAGGTGGGGTTTTTTGGGGGTTTTTTTCATTTACGTTTACACATTTATTTATTTATTTATTTGGTCGCTCCGGGTCTTAGTTGCGGCAGGCGGGCTCCTTAGTTGTGGCACGCGAACTCTTAGCTGCGGTATGCATGTGGGATCTAGTTCCCTGACCAGGCATCGAACCTGGGCCCCCTGCGTTGGGAGCTCGGAGTCTTATCCACTGCGCCACCAGGGAAGTCCCCCATAGGTGGTTTTGAGGTGTCAGTGAGATAATGCGTGTACAGCACTCCATACATTGCCTGACATACGGTGAGTGCTCAGCAAATGTTAGCTGTCGTCGTTATTATTACTATTATCATTGTTATTTCCTGGCGCGCTGAGGTGGAGCCTCACGCATACCCTGAGCCCTGCTGTTGCTGCTGATGGACCTGGGGATGCTGCCCTCTGCTGAGTCCTGCCTGTCCTTCTAGAATGTTCAGCAGGCCCCCTTGCCGCCACATTTACTCTCCAGCACCTGCCCTGCTGTCTTACGGAGCCCCTGCCATCCCCTCCCCACCCCATTGTCACTGTCACTCACCGGTCCAGGATTCCCCAGGCACCGCCCTTTTGGGGTTTCCTGGCAGAATGGGGTCCCCGGAACACTGCTTTTGCCTCCTACCCCAGCCTGGCCTCCCCCAGGCCTGGAATCTGACTGGCTATTGTAACATAGTAGCTGAATGAACTCCAGTTTCAAAGGTTAATATCAAAATCTGGAGTGGATTACCTAAAAATTACTTACAACACCATTAAAATTCTGAACTCTTTTTGTTGTGGCTATAAATTAATTTAAAATGTCAGGTTTTTTGAGAAATCCAATAAGAAATTGAGCCAACAGAGCAATCTGCAAACTGTCTGGCAAAGAGGAAAGTGTGTCTCTTCAATCGACAAGGAAAAATATGGAGCTTAACTGGAACCATATGGCTTAGTACTTGAGAGAAATCTGCTGAAGAGGGAGGGCGGGAGGGGGGAGAAGGGAGGTGGGAGCTCAGCTGACAGCCACACACATGCAGCGCGAGGCCAGAGGGGAGCAGGGCCAGCGCTGCGGCGTTGGCGCGGCTGAGGGGCCTGGCAGGCGCCTGGCACACGGCCTACTTGGCTGCCCCCGTCCGCGGTCACCAGGCTGCCCCGGGCGGCGACTTGGTCCGTCCACCGTCTTAACACTTTCTCGCTGTGTCCATCCAGGGCTCCCTGGCCAGCTGGGAATCCTACCCCTTCCCCTGGGGGAGCCCAAGCCCCCTCCTTCCAGGGGAACATGGGCATCAGTGTCCCTGCCTGGGACAGCCACCTGCGTGTCTGAGGGGGCCGCCTCCCCTCAGCCGTCGGTGGGCTTCCTCCTGCCAACATGTGGTCCCCATTACTCCTGACTTCCCCCAGATTTACAGCACATTAAGTAATCTGTAGGTTATTTCAACTTCAATCTGCTAAAGTTGAGAAAATCAAAAATTCAAACCACAAGGGAACTTCGAAGAAAGAGGAAGAGGAGGACGAAAAGAACACTCGAGTGCATTCTCTTTCTCAGGTCCCGTGTGTCCCCTAACGTCATCCTTGGGGGCCTGCCTTCCTCTGTGCCTCCCCTCTCCCTACCAGAGGCCCCCACCTCTGGATTAGGGCGGTGTCCCAGGTTGCCCCTCTGAGTGAGGATGCAGGAGGCCAGGGGCAGCTGGAGGAGAAGGACCTCTAACTTGTGGCACTCTCTCTGCTCCCGCTGCCCGAGCCCCCGCCCCTGCTGGTTGGGATAATCCAGAGCACCAAGGCCTGTCTGTTCCCTTTTCTGACCCATTTTGGGGGGAATCTACACCAGTGCTGTTCCAGCTCCCTGTGTGCCTGGGACAGCTGACAGCTGGTAGGTACCACCTGGCCCCCTTGGTTTAATAGCTCAGGTTACCTTATTTTGCTTTCTACCCTTTAAAACAGCCTTGTAAATAAGCAAACACTCAGTGCCAAGCACCTTCGGCACCTCGCCAGGCTGGTAAATATTTTAGTAGTGACTTGGTAACAGTTGTGCTCACTTTGATTTCCTCAGAAAGGTTCTTGGTGCTGGGGAGGGGCTGTGGCTCTGGGATGTGATTGGCTGGTTATTTATAGTCCGGCGCTGACCACGTGGCCTTTGCTCTAACCCTGTGTGTGGATTGTATGCTGGGGTATTTTTAAAGCCGGTGTGGCGTTAACATTACACCCCTTTCTGCAAAGATGGGGGAACTCTTCCAGCTCTCTGAAAGTACCCCGTGGAGAAAGAGCTCCGAGGTCCTGGATTTGGGAAACAGATTCTAGATTTTTCCCCACCCAGAACTGGAATGAACGGAGAGACTTGGGCAGGTGCAAGGTTGGGTGTGAGTTGGGGGCTGACCCGTGCTCGTGTGGCTTGGACTTAGGGAGAACCCCAGGGTCCAGGGGAAGGAGGGCTTTGGGGTTGGGGTGCATGACGCTGAGGCAGTGCCACCTGAGATGGCCAGAGTAAAGCTGACTGTGAGAGCAGCCAGGTTGTGGGAGGGAATTAGGTGGAAATGCATCAATGGGAGGTGTTCTCTAGGCATCTGGTCCTGGAGGAGCCGTACCACGGGGAAGGAGGGCCAAGGAAGACTGAAGGAGGTAGGGAGGCTCCAATATGATGCCCTGGGGTCCGGGCCTTTCCTCTAAGCTGTGAAGGGGCCCCTGCAAAGCGCAGGGCCTCTCTGCCCAGTGCTAGGAAGCTGGTCTCACCCCACCCGACCTTGCTCACCACGCCTCCCATAGCCCGGGCCACCCTGTGCTGCCCCAGGCTGGCACCAGGGGGAGGAGGAGGTAGTGGGGTGAGGGCGGGCATCTGGCTTTGATAGACCACTCAGAGCCACAGCCACTTACTCCTCTGCTTTATGGGAGATTTAGTGTACAGATGGGTTGGTTCTAAAGGGGCTCAAAATCATGGCACACTGGGACCATCTCAGTGTTCCCTGAACCCCAGTGCCCCATAGGTTGTGCTTGTGAGTGCCCACAGGTGGGCACAAGCCAAGTAAGAGCAAGGCTTGCCTGCTCTCATTGGCTAACGGTGGCGAGGAAGGCTGGGGAAAGTGGGTACTTCCAGGCTGCGTAAGACAGGCTCAGTGTTCCATGAGGACCCCTCTTCTGGTCCCACCCTGGGGGTGGGGCCTTCACACCTGGAGCTTACAGCCGGAGCACCGCTCAGCTGGCCAGCCAACCTGCTGCCACTCCCCAGCCGCCCACCCTTCCCCCTTTGGCTCCTGGCGCCATGATGCTCGCCTCCCGTCTGCACCCACACACACCCCATTGGTGCTCAGCCGCTGTGGGCGCGAGTCAGGTGAGCCGCAGACGGAGTGGCGGACCCGGCTCACCTCCTTCCCGGCGGGACTGGGGCCAGGGCTGCACTCTTCCCAGAAGGCTTCCAAGCTCCCCCGCATGGCATCCTGTTGAGCCTGTTCCCGGGGTGCGGGGGCAGGCCTTCTGGGGGGGAGAGTGTCTGCCCTGTGCTGCCCTGGCGCCAGCTCTCCCTGGAGGCCGTGGTGGGGCTGCCAGAGGGAGACAGCTGGGCCAGGGCAGGAGACTGGGGACATCTGAGATGGGAGTCAGTGGGATGAGGCCACCTTCCCGCCACCACCATGGCCCTGCTGGGGGCAGCCTCTGGCCCCTGGGCTGATGTGCACTGGTGTTCACTAGATCGCTGTTGCTTCGCTGACCTTCAGTGACTTTTCCTGAAAGATGCAGAGCCCTCACTGTGCCCTCAGCTGGGCCCAGCACCCACAGAGGAGCTCAGGGACCCCCGTGGCTCCTTGGCCTTGCCACACTGGTTCCCCAGCCCCCAGTTTTCAGTGTCTGGAATCTCTGGGGAGTTCCACGGGGGAGACAGGGAGGTAGAGAGGCCTTCTTTGAGCGCCCAGAATGTTTGTGCTCAAGTGGTAAGGGATCAGCCTTCCAAGCTACTAGGACCCTAAGTCTGTACCTTCTAGTCTCCTCTTGTCCGCTGGCCCCTGTGTGGAAAAGAAAGCTGCTTTAGCAGATCTTCTTCTGCCCCTTGGCCTTGAGTTTGGAGCTGTGTGGCACCCAGAACCCTCTTGTCCTATGCCCGGTATCTTGAGCGAAACATATCTTTTCCAGTTCCCCCTTGGCTTTTGGGAACAAAGATATCCGTCAACACTCACTCCCCTCCCCTGCCTCCCTACAGGAGACCCCGTGGTCCTACTGAGGGGTCTGAGCTGCTCAGGGAGATGAGGCTGTGACAGCTGACCCTCCCTCTTCAGTGCAGTCATGGGGCCTGGGGGTGACATGCAGGTATCTGCCCAGCTGCAAGGGGTCCCTGGTCGTCTTCAAACATGTCCATAGAGTCCCTGTGTCGTCTTAAGGAGAGGATGCCATGCCATGCCTCAGTTTCCCCAGGTGGCTTCTCTCAACAAGTGCTGCGAGGACCTCAAGATGAAACAGCAGGAGAAGTGAGGGAGGAGGGAGTGGAGGGCAGTAGCCAGCAGCACCCAAAGAGGCTTTCTCTCCTTCTTGGAACACTGGCGGGCCTCCACCTCCTAGCAGGTAGGAGCAGGCGGCAAAAAAGCAGTTGGCCTGGAACGGGGCAGGAAGGTGTGCGAGCTGAGGCCTCCCCTGGCCTATCAGATCCAGTAGAGACCAGGCCTCTTCCCTTCCGGTCTGGACATCGGCGCCTAAGTGGTGAAGTGCGTTGCAGGAAGGGAGATGAACTGGTAAGTTCTGTAGATGGTCGGGACCACCCCTGTGGGACCAAAACCAGTCAGAGCCTCCACCCTCATTGGCCCCAGGCACAGTTCTGGTGGGAGGGGCCACGCCTCCAGGTAGCTGGTCGCCCTGTTTCTCCTTGATGCCTCGTGGGTGAGTCCTGGTTTCAGGCTCCCTGAGAGCTGGGGATGGAGGAGATCCTAGGAAAATGATGATATGTGACAATCAGTCACAGCAATTAGTGTTTTGGTTAACAGGCCTTTTTTGTTTTCTCTCACCCAGACAGAATGTCACAAATAAATCCTCTCCTGCATTTGCATATTAATTGGATCGGAGACGTCAAGCATCTTTCATTAAAGAAAATGATCTGCATATTTGGAGACATAAAATAGTTATTTTGATGGGTTTTTTTTCCTAAGATCAGGGGGTGGGGGAGGTAGGTGATGGGAGCAGTAGAAATTGAGGTAGAGTGAAGGCAAAGCCAGCCAGCCCTTCCATCTGGAGTTAACCCTGTGCAGCCTGGAGTTGATGGGCCAAGCTTGGGCAGAAGATCATTTATATGTAAATAAATCCAGGAGCCAGGGGCCCCCAGGCATCGAGTGGTTGCCCAGGGCCCAGGAGCCCAGCTTGGCCCTTGTACTAAAGGGGTCCCCACTGGCGTTGTGGGCGACGAGACGGGCTGCAGGCCCCACTGCTGTCCTGCTGGGAGTGGTCCAGTGCCCACCTGTGTCCTGGAGCTCTGGCTGGCTTTGCCCAGCTCTCTGTCCCTCCTCTCTCAGCTTGACCCCTGGGTCAGCCCACTCTTCCCGCCTCCTGCTCTTCCTTTCCCCTCGGCTTACCCATCTGTGCCTACTTTCTGCACACTCTCTGACCTTGGACTTCCCTGTGCCCCTCTCAGTCTTTGCCAGCCGTCATCCCTTTCCCCAGATGGAAGGTTTTCTGGGGGCAGCAGACACAAAGCCTGGAGTCATTATCACACACACTCAAAATAACCCAGAAAGCTGCTGGGCCCATATTAGGGCATGAGTCCCCATGGAAAGCTGAGTGAATGTATACTTTTGATAGGCAAATGTGACTGTCACAAGTCATCCTGGTTTCCCCTCCTGCCTTGAACTCTAGGCCCTCGTCAGCTGCTTTAGCCGGTGTGCCGGGCAAGGCCTCTTCTAGACATTTCTGAGCTTCCTCAGTCTCTCTGCCATCACCAGCTCCAAAGGCACAATCCCAGGTGCCGTATCCCAATTAGAGAGGTATTTAGGTGATGCTGGTGATGATGGTGACGATGATGATGACAACTGCCACCACTTTTTGCACACAGAAAATGTGTAGACACTTTGCTAAGAGCTTTGCACTCATTGCGTCCACAGATCCTCACCCCAGTCTTCCGAGATCGGTACTATCTTTGCATACATTTGATGGATAAGGAAACTCGACCTCAGGGAGGCCAGATGACGTGCCTATCAATGCCCATCAGGGTTCAGAACTTGCAGTCAGAGCCAAGCTCTTCACACCAGATTGCGGGGTCTCCGGGCCGTGGGGACCAGCGGGAGTCTGGCTCCTGGTTTGGTGGCAGCCAGCTATAATTCTTGGCCATGAAGTCAGAGGACTTGTATTGAGACTCTGTCTCTGCACTGCTGCCTCCTCTCACCCCACCAAGAAGCCCTGCCCATGTTCCCAAGATTTGCCTTTCCTTGAGGGGCGGGGAGCTGACTCCAGTGTGTTCTGTGGGCTGTTGGACCCTGGAGGTGCCCCTTCCAGACCTGCCAGAATCCCCCATGCTCTTTGTGTGCATTTTGGCTTAGAATTTTGGTTGTAATGCTGGTCCTTGTCTTGCAGTGCCACAGGCTCCTGGATGTATAGGGATTGGGCTGTACCCTAGGGCATGGCCCAACTCCCTGGCTGAGCTGTGCATCTGCTCACCTGTGCCCCCCCCCCCCGCCCCATGCCCTGCAGGTGGGCCACCTTATGCCCTGGGATGGGCCTGGGCATTCTGTGGAAACCTGTTGGTTTGGTGCTACTGCCCCACAGGGCCATCACCTTGAACTTCAGGGTCCTTTCTCTTCTGCCACCTTCTTCCAGTAGCCACGGCACTTGGGCAGGAACACTATTCCCGGATCTAAGGGGAAAGCAGAGGGGTATGGTCGAAAGGAGTTTTCATTCAAAATGAATCAGTTTGGATTCCAGCCTGGCTGTGTTTCTAGCTGTGCACCTTGGGCAGGTCACCTCCCTTCTGTGAACCTCAGTTTCTTCCCTTGCAAAAAGGGGGCAGTCATTCCTGTGGGCAGGGTCTGAGGAGTGATCTGGCTCATCTATGTTGAGTTCCCAGTTGCAGGCCTGGGATAGAATAGGCCCCCGCAAATGCCAGCTGAGGGGCGTGTGACTCCCCAGTGGGTCAGGAATCTGGAAGGGTCTCCCGGGCTGGGGGACGGAGGTGACTGTTTCCCAAAGCATCTGACAGCTTGGCCCCAGCGTGTTCCTTCCCATTCTCTGGACCTCGGCGACTTTGGCTGCATGTGCTTCTGGCAGGGCAGGTGGGAGGCCTAGTGGTCCTCAAATTTGGGGTCCTTGGAGAAGGTGCCCCGGGTGCCCTCCTTGGGAAGCACACAGACAGGCCTGGCATTTATAGAGTGTGGGAGGGTCCTTGGGCAGCTGTATCTGTTTAATGCCAAGAAGCCAAGTTGGTTTAATATGATTGTAGCTGCTGCTTTGATAAATCAAAATAATTAAAAATAATAAATTTGATTCCTCAACCAACAGGCTGTGTGTGGGCCCAGGGGCTGGACTGACGAGCTAGGGCCGGGGAAGGGGGAGGGGGCACTGGGACACAGGAAGGCCTGTCTTTGTATGGGGAGGTGGGCATGAGCTCTGCAATCAATTAAGGAAAGAGTCTTTCAGCAGAGCTGTTGGCCAGCCTGGGCTGGAGCCTCAGCTGGGCCTGCCGCTGGCTCTGTGGCCTCAGGCCAACCTTGATTTCCTCATCTGTCCAATGGGGTGATAGTTCCGCCCACCTTGCAGGGCCGTGTGAGGAGTCAGGGCTTTGCTGAACCCGTGGTCAAGCATGATGGGAACATTGGTCGGCCCCGGGTTGTGTGGGCATCAGTGGCCCCTCTCGGCCCCGTCCTTGTACCCCGTGTGGACACTGCAGTGGCTGAAGCCACCAGATGTGTTCACAGCAGTGAGCAGCCCTGTAGGCCCAGCAGTTTACTGGGGGCTCCTCCTGCAGCTGCCGGGTGTTGTCCTAACACAGGACTGTGCTGTTTGTGAGGACATCCCCTGTTGCGGGGTGTGTCTACTGATTGCTCCCTCTGGTTCTGAGTTGGGGCAGGAAGCACATGCCACACCCCTGTGGACCTGAGGCCCTGGTCAGGGTGCCAGCGGCTCTGACGTGGGTGGGTGGGAGTTGGAGAGGGCAGCCCGCCCCTTGGTTTCCCCCACTCCCCACATCCTCCAGAGCCGTATTTGGTGTCTGATCCACAAGAGCCTGAGCAGCTGGAAATCTGAACTGAGTGGAGGGGGCAGGGGCTGGTGGGAAGGGAGGGACAGGGTGTCTGTCTCTTTAAATGCACTTTGTGTCAGTGTGATAAGGAATTTGATGGCTTTATCAGAAATACCAAAGCTTTATTTAGCAGGGTGAGGCTCACACCACTCAGCTCCACACAATCTGCTGATAAATTGCAAAAAAGAAAAAAACCCAACATCTCACCAACACCCAGCACAGCAAGAAAGGAAAGACGAGGCAGAAGGAAGGGCAGGAAAGCAAAGTTGGGAGTTTGGGGGGATTGTGGAGTTGTCGGGAGTGGGGCGGGTGCGCTGAAACTTCAGGGACTTACTTGCAAGGACTGATAGGCAGGCCTTCTTCTACTCTCCACCGGTGACCTTTGTAGATTTTTCTGTTATTAAGTAAAAAAGACAATAATTATTTTCAACCTTCTAGAGAAAGGGCTGGTTACAGAGACGTGTCATTTATCTCCTGCTCCTGTCCCTCCCCCAGCCCAGCTCACCCAAGGCTCTAGGTGAATCCTTCAGGTTTCCCGGCTGGCTGTGCTGTTGAAGGCAGGGCCAGCCTTGGGATGGGGGGGTGGGGGGATGCAGGAGGGACCGTCAGGGAGTAAGGAGCTGCCCCTCATTGCAGCTCTGAGGAAGGTGATCCCCACTCCGTACAACATGGCCGTGGCCAAGGAAGCCGGGGAGGGGAGGGCGTGAGACAGCCTGTGTAGGACAGAGCTCCGTGCCCAGGGTGAGGTCTCCACCCAGGTCACAGGGGCAGCTGAGGAGCTGTGGCATGGCCCTGCCTACCTGCCACATTCCAGGACTTTCCTGCCAGTTGGGCGGCTCTGGGGGAGTGCCCCTACCCTGGCCACTCTAGGTTTCTTGTGCCTCTGGAGGGTCAACAAAAGAGGAGAACGACATTCCCATTTCTGTTGTCCGCCTTGAGCCTTCTCTCTGCACCCCGTGTGTGTACTCCTGCCCCTGCTTTGTCTGGAGGAGCCCCATCCCCTGATCTGGCCTCTGGTCAGCGCACAGGCTCAAGTGCAGCAGCCCTTGCTGTTCCCCTTGACTGTCCACACTGCTCCCCGTGCCCTCTGTTCCCCCAGGAGGCTTTTGATGTGAACCAAACAGATTTAAGCTCACGGTCCCCCATCCACGCCCCTCTGAACGTGCTGTAAGGTTTTGCCTCTTCCGACCAGCTTGTGCATATGATTTCCTCTGGAAACTGAGTCAGGCGTCAGCGCTCTGGGTCCACCTGAGAGCCGTGTAGAAGGGAAGCTGGGTGTTGGGCGTGGTGAGTAGTGGAGAAGGAGGCCCCTCTGCTTCCCCGGCGTCCTGGGGGCCTGTCCTCTGGCTGGCTGCACAGGAGTGCTTCTCCTGGCCCAGCTGCCCAGCTCCCGCGCTCCTCACCCCTTTCTAATGGCTCCACAGCCCGGCAGAGCCAGGGCTTGGGGTTCTCACCGCAGGCCCTGCCCACCCCATGTTCAGGGCTGCTTCTGCTGTCCCTCCACCCAGTGTTCCTCTTGGGGCCCCCCAGGCTCTGTTGAGGAAGGGAGGTCTCTGCCCAGAGGGGTGTCCCCAAGCATGGCCGAAGGGCCAGGGCTTTCCAGAGCCCACGAGCTGACCCCTCAAACAGGATGGAAGCTGGGCAAGGCCAGAGAATGCTTCAGGGGCAGTTAGGGGGCCCAAAGTCAGGCTGACCGAAGGCAAGGGTAAGCAGAGTTTGAGAATAACTTCGCACCCTCTCCCGAGCCAAGGAGGTCTGAGCCTGTGCGCTCCCTAGAGGTGGAGAACCAGAGGGAGCCCCAGCCAAGGTGAGGCCAGCAGGCCTAGCGCTAGCGGCAGGTCAGTCTCATAGGAATTCCTCGGCTTTAGATAGTGGAGCAACAGGATTAGCCCAGCTGCTCAGAGAGGGGAAATTCAGGGCGGAGAAACAGGGGAACTTGGAGGAGAGGGTGGAGGCTGAGCTGGCCAGGGAAGGGCAGAGGGTGGAGGAAGCTGCAGAAAGGCAGCAGCTGGGAGACAGACAGGAGGAGTAAATGGAAGTGACAGGGTCAGGCCAGACCTTTGTCCTGCAGCCTGATTAGAGAGTCTGCCCTGGATTTCTGAAACTTTGGGATGTTGTCCGACAAACTGGAGCTTAATTCTGTCAGAGCGCGGGGGAGATTAGAATTGACATCCTGGGAGCACATTCCTGGCTGGGCAGAAATCCAGCCCCTGCTGGGAAAAACCTGTGAAAGCATGGCCAGCCCAGTGGTGGTGGCAGGGGGTGCCCGTCGGCCCTAGTGGCCACTCCAGGCTCGTGGGTCAGAGCCAGGAGCCTTTGGAAGGCTCGGCTGTGTCACTGGAAGTCTCTGGCCTAGTGGAAAGAATGGAGGCCCAGCAGAGCCACCTCTGAGTCTAAATCCTGGTTCTGGGCCTTTTCCTAGCTGTGTTGCCTTGGGAAGAAAGCGTCACTTTGTTGAGCCTCAGTTTTCTTGTCTGTAGAATGGGCCCACTAAGTCTGCCTTCTGGGTCCACTAAACCTTCCTTTCCTTTGAAGTGGGAGGCATAACCTTGGGGAGCCGAGAGGGATGGGTCAGACTTTTTTTTTTTCTTTCTTTGTTTTTTTTGGCCTCGCTGCGCGGCTTGCGGGATCTTAGTTTCCTGACCAGAGATTGAACCCAGGCCCATGGCAGTGAAAGCGCCAAGTCCTAACCACTGGACCACCAGGGAATTCCCGGGTCAGACTTTTCTTCACGCTCCGCCACAGCAGAGCCAGGTCCTGCTGTAGCACAATGAAGATTTCCCTCGCTGAGCTCCCTTTGCTGGTCGGGCAAACCCAGGGAGTGTCATCCCGACAGACTGCTCCAGCTCAGCATGTGGAAGCTTCCTGCCCCTTCACCAAGGGGGTCCCTTCCAGCAACCAGCCCACGTCAGCCATGAGAGGCCCGCAGGAACCCTTGGAGATGGCCGCATCCCTCTCGAAGAGCTCCCAGGAATCCCCTGCTGAAACTAAGTGAGCCCAGGGAAGCAACACAGGCCTGCTCGCCATACCAAGAGACCGGCTTGGGGGACTGGAGTGAGGGCCTAGCACCGTAGCCCCAGAGCAGGCTGTTTCTAGAAGAACAGAGTACCCCTCCCCACTTCCCTCCTGATTCTAATGGCTTTCAAATATTGGTAAATATTTTGGCTAATGCAGGCTCTCATGGCAGAGAGCAAAGCTGTCTGCAGTTCAGGACCTACAAATTATTTATTAAAGATTTGAGATGCGGTGCAATTATGTGGAAAGAACCCAAAAAATTAAATAAATAAGTAACAAAATAAATAAATAACAGCCATACTGGCCTCTTGAAGGCTTGGGGAGCTGCATACATGATTGCCGTCTTGATGAAATCCCCCCGGATGTAATGAGCTGATTTTCTGCTGTTAATATTGCATCTGCTGATGAAGGATTCGTTAGGATAATGGAACGAAGCTAAAATATAAATGACTCCTTGTCAAGAAGCAGCTTTTGTTTGTTGATCTCCTGACAGTTCCCGGGCCAAGGCAGGGGTTTCTGTGCGCACACGCATTCGGAGCAGCTAGGAGGGCAGGCTGAGGGCTGGGAGGGCTGTCCCAAGGGCCTGGCTCCCTGGTTATCCTCAGCTTTTCCTGCAAGGTGGAACTCCCCATCCTTGGGGAGCCTGAGAGCCCTGTGGGTGGGGAAGTCATTGACTCAGACCCTCTTTCCCCACGTGGGGGGCAGCGTGTTGCACTAAGATGCTGGGCAGCAGCACAGGTTGTCTGGGGAGCCCGGCGGAGAGATGGATGGAGTGGGCCGTGCGTGTTGGGATTCACACGCGAGAGGAGCCAGGCCATGTGTGCGCAGAGGAACGGCAGCGCTGGGGAGACGGCGTCGTGGGCTCTTGAGTGATGTGTGCCCCCATCTCTGGAGGCACCCTAGCCTTCCCATGTTGTCTTTTTCTTCAGCGCATCTGTGAGGCCTAGGAACGCCTCGGGCGGGAGTGCACGCCGCTCTTGAGGACAGGAAGGAGAGGGGACCCGTCTGAAATTAGGATGATTCACCTTCCGCCCCCTTGCTTGGCTTGTCTAATACTCATGCTGAGCTGCCACTTGGGAATAGCCTTCTCCTCGCCTGCTGCTGCTGCCTCTTCTCCTTCTCTTCCTCTTCCTCCTCCTCCTCCTTCTTCTTCAGCTATATCACTTTACTTTATTGTGGTAAAATGCACATAACATAAAATTTACTGTTGTAACCATTTTAAACTGTACAATTCAGTGGCATTAAGTACATCCACAGTGTTGTGCAACCATCACCAATATCTGGTTCCAGAAGTTTTTCATCACCCCGAACAGAAACTCTATACCCATTAGAAGTCACTCCCTATTTCCCCCGTCTGCTGACAACCACTAATCTGTGTTCTGTCTCTATGGATTTGCCTATTCTGAATGTTTCATATAAAGGGAATCGTATAATATGTGGTCTTTTGCGTCTGCCTTCTCTCACTTAGCGTAATGTTTTCAAGGTTCATCCATGTTGTAACCTGTATGAGAACTCCATTCCTTTTCACGGGCAAATAATATTCCGTTTTGTGGGGACCCCGTGTTGTTTATCCGTTCATCTGCGTTGTGTTCACCTTTTGGCTGTTGTGAGTGGAGTTGCTACGAACATTCGTGTACAAGTTTTTGTTTGAGTCCCTGTTTTCCAATCTTTCGGGTATATACCTAGGAGTGGAATTGCTGGACCTCTCCCCAGTTTATTAAAGGCAGGGCCCCTGAAAGCTAGTAACAGGTAATATTTGTTGAGCACTTACTGTGTGACAGACCACGGTGCTGTGTGTTATTTCAGCGGGTCTTCACAACAACTGCAGAAGGAAGCTCCGTGAGGACTGTCTCTGGTTACCAGTGTTCTCCAGGTCTAGGACAGTACCCAGCATATAGTAGGTGTTGAAGAAAAATTACTGAATGAAATGCATTTGAGGTGGGGCTCATACCGCGCCCCCCCCTTCAGTTGAAGAAGCTGAGGCCAAGAGAGGTTAAGCAGCCTGCCCCGGCAGACACCATGGAGGGTAAGTGGCAGAGGCAGGATTCAGACCTGGGTCTCACCTCCTCTGCTGTTTCTCGTGTAAGCTGTGTATTTTATCTTCCTTGGGCCTAGCACAGTGTCATGTGCCCAGGACATACTCAGTGTACGTCCTGACGATCACTGTGGAGCCGGGACAGGGAGAGATCTAAGCCAATGACCTGGAGGAGGGCTGGGCAGGGCCCGAAGCAGGTGTTGTCTTTCCGTACATCTGTCTGGTGGAACGCGCCGTCTGTCCAAGGAGGCACCGCCTCACCCACATTGAGCCCTGAGCTGCAAAGACCGCATTGGACGCACCGCTCCCAGCACCCCAGAGAAACCTTCTTGCCGACATCTTCGTCAGATCTCTTCCTCACCTTGACCTCCAAGGCCCTTAGACGGGGAAGAGCAAACCCAGCCGCTCACCTGGACCCGTCTTTCTGGGGACAGGATGGGTCCCACCAGAAAGATCTGAGCCACCTCCGCCTGGAGTGGTCAGGCAAGGCCTCTGGGAGATGGAGGAGTTTCTTCCCCCTGCGGGGGCTCAGGAAAGGTGGGGAGGCTGGCCCTTCTCCTGCAACCCTGAGAGAGTAAGGCACGGCCTTCCATCACAGTCCTAGCTCATGGCGGGGCCTGTCTCAGTTTCTGAGATGGGAAAAGAGAGAGGGCAAGCCAGGCGTGAGGACCACACAGGGCAGCATCCAGTAATAAAGGAACTAAGGGCCTGGGCAGGGAAGGTGTGAGACCGAGAGAGCAAGCTAGAGGTGTTGGACCAGCAGAGGCTTCAGCCCCCGCGGGACGGGCGCGTCAGCTGGGTACCTCTATGAGCCAGGACTTCCGAGAACAATGTGGGAAAACCCCTTTCCTGCCCCCAGACTACTAGATCCTTCCTCTTGACCCTGTACAGGGTTTTAAGGAGCCTGGCCAAATTTCAGCCCAGACTGTGTTTGCAGACCACTGCCCGCCTCCTCAGAGCCAATCCGGAGGCCTGGCGCTGACCCCCGGCTGTCCCCGGCCTGCCTGCGGCTGTTGGGCTCCTTCCCCTACACGGATGGACAACCTGCCCCGGCCGCCGCCTCCTCCGGATCCGGCACCTGCTGGATCGTGCGTGCCCTCGGCCCCTCATTGTCCTGCTAACCACTGTGTAGAAGTTTGGGGCTTCCTTTGACCTTTCCGTTGTGCCTGGTTCTGCGGCGGCCACCGGGCTGACACGCCGGCCCTGGCGTCATTGCCGGGGCAACAGCGCGGCCCCTGCCCGTGGCCCTGCGCCCGCAGCACTTTCATTCTCTTTCTTTCTTTCCTCCTCGTTCCTCTCTCTCTCTCTCTTTCTCTCTCTTTCTTTCTCTGTCTTTCTCCTTCTCACTCTCTCTCTTTTTTTTTTTCTTCACTCCTTTAACATGGTTTTCCTAAAAAGTTTTTTAATCAATCAAATTTGAGGCAGAAAATAGGTTTTGTCACGCCTGGTCCCGGGGTGGTTTGGCTCTCACTCAGGCTCCTGACAGCTCCTCAATGCAGGAAGGAGGCCAAACAGAATATTTCTTGGGGAAAGTGCCCGTTTCCATGACACTGCCCCTTGTTGTCTGTGCTGCCCCCCTCCTCAAGCTGCCCGCTGACACGGCCTCAGCCCTGTGAAAGGGCCCGGCCTGGAGACGGACGGGGTGTGTGCGGGTGCCGGAGGGGGCAGGAGACAGCGTGGGGGGGCGGGGTAGATGGGCCGCGACAGCTGCCCCGAACCTCCCCTCTGTGGCCTGCGAGGGCTGGGGAGCAGGTAGGGGCGGCAGGGCTGAGGAGCCTGGCCCGGTGCTGCGTAATCAGCTGAGCCTCATAAATATGGAACCGGGGAGCCCGGGGTGAGACGCTCGGAAGCCACGTCCCGGATGGTCGGTGGCTCCAGCCAGAGGGGACTGCAGGCGGATGAGGCCTCTTCGGGTCCTGGTACGCTGGTCACAGCAGCTTCTTCACCCTTCCCTCTCCCCCTTCCCTCCTCTCCAGCCTTTCCCTCCACCCCCAACCCCGGCCCGTGGCAGCCCCCTCCCTACCATCTTTGGCGCCCTCCCTGCCCTCCCTCAACTCCAGCACCTCCTGTGCCTCTGGTCCCCTCCAGCTCCCAGGCCCACGGTCCCCCACTCCGAGCTCCCTGCAGGCCCTCCGCGTCTTCCCTCTCTACCCCACTTTCCCTCTCCTCCTTTCCACCTCGCCCTTTCACCCTCTCCCCTCTCTTCTACTCTTCTTGCTCTCTTTTATAATTAATGATTAGTTTTAATTGGTTTGCTTAGGCAGCCTGACAGCAAATGAACAGAAGCCAGCCCAGGGCTGCCAGGCTCGGGTGAGAGACCACTGCACTTCCGAACCGAACCGGCCGGGGGAAGGCAAGGGCAAGGCTGACCTGCAGACTCTGCCTCAGGCCCCGGCTCTCAGCGGGTGGGTCAGGCGACACCTGGGCTGGCGCAGTGGCCAATGGGAAGAAGGCAGGAGGATCTTCACACACAATCCGGCTCTTGGGCTCTCGTCTGTCAACTTTCTCTGTGTGCTTTGTCCTTATTCTCCTCCTCCTATCCCCCTCCTTGTTCTCATTTATGTAAGACATTGTCCACATCTTCCGAGATTAGGGTCCGGTAAAAGGAGAGCAGGGGCCCTGTCTTTAGACGGGGACAGGGCTTAGTTCCGATGCCTCCCTGTGGACCTATGGGGTTAGCAGCTTGACACGTCTGGGCCAAGGTCTTGCTTTGTCACATAGACAGGAGGGAGCGGGCAGCAAGGCTTGTGGTCACTGTTAGCTCAGCTGCCTGCCTACAGTCAGCCACTACAGCCCGGAAGCCAAACAGACCTGGCTCTGTTTCTGACTTACCGTGGACCTCTGCATAGAACTCCACCTCTTGGCCCTCCGTTTTCTGGTCAGAGCACTTAGGTTGAAGAACGTTGGATGAGTGCAGGATGGGTGGATGGGTGGACGGCTGGCGGAGAGTGGCTGTGTTGGCCGGGATCCCTGAGCACGTTACTTCTGTTTCTTAGCCTGGAAGGGTTGCACTTAACTTCAGCCTTCCTAAGTGTTGGGGCTCCTGGTCTCCTCTGTATTTCCCCCCACCCCGGCCTTGCAGAATCCTTCCTTAACTGCAGCAGCTTTCTGGTTCTCTGCCAGGCCCTGGCTGTGCCCAGTCACTCATTCACACAGGCCAGAACCAAAAAGCGGGAACACTGAGAGGCAGAGAGTGACAGGGGAAGATGCCCAGGCAGGATGGAGAGAGAAAGCTGAACTTCTCAGGTCCCCACGGGGGTTCCAGAATCCACCCAGTGTCCCAGATCCCACCCAGAGAAAGCCTCC
Source organism: Eschrichtius robustus (assembly GCF_028021215.1). NCBI lineage: Eukaryota > Metazoa > Chordata > Mammalia > Artiodactyla > Eschrichtiidae > Eschrichtius > Eschrichtius robustus. The sequence goes on along the minus strand of NC_090826.1, from coordinate 8,419,243 downwards.
CTGCTCCCGTCCGCCAGGCCGCCTGCCCCAGGGCCAGGTGAGGGGCAGGACCCCGGTTCACATCCTGGTCCCCGCACGGTAAGCAGCTCTGCCCCTCCCCATCCCTCCTCCACCCCCAGCCAACTCCTGGAAAGTTTCCTCCCCGATTGTTCTGTGTGATCAGATCTGCAAGTTGCTCTCTAAGCTTCTTGTCACATTTTGACTTAATGAAGTGCAACTGCTGAGGGATTTGGGTTCAGCGCTCCCGTCTCCCGCGCTCCCTTGTTGTCAGAAAACAGGGGTGGTTGGGGACGGCAACACCGCACTGCGAGTCGTTATCATTCCGGTCAGTCTGTTTAACACAAAATTAAACAAAGAACTAATTAGTGCCTCATGAATTAATAAATGCACAGTTGCTGGGGAGGATGGGAGGGGAGAAAAAGGTGGTGGAAGGGAGATACTGGAGTTGTGGAGTTGGGGGGCTTTGGAGGTTCAAGGGAGGCTGGCCGGGGTGCCTTGAGAGATATCAGGCGGGCGGGTGTGGGATGGACCGGACAGCGATGACGGCCTGCTGGGCCCCGGGGCGGGCTGGCTGGGCTGTGAGCTCTGACAGCCAAGCCTGCCCAGCGCCTCTCAGCGGAGGCCCAGGGTCTCTCTCCCTTGCCCCGTGGCCCAGCCCTGCTTGGCCTCCACTTCATCCAGCTCTCCTCTCCGACTGCTTGTTTTTTCCACTCTCCCCACCTCGGCCCCCTCTTCCATCTCAGCAGGGCTCCCCTTTCCTCTCTGCTGCCCCGTCTCTCTGTCCGCCCAGCTCTCTGCAGAATCTTAGCTTCCTACCATCTGGGTCAGATGGGCATCAGAGGCCCATGGGGTAACCCCCCCAACGGCTCGATGCCCACCAGAGCCCGGTGTCCAGCAGGGTGGGCTCTGCCTCAGTGGGCACCCTCCGCCCAGGCAGCCCAGCAAAGGCAGCGAAAGCTGGCAGAGGACCCAGCCCTCCTTAGGAGGATGCGTCAAGTACAATTAGCATTATCTGTCTAAATATGCCCTGGGAATGGGAGGGCGGGCGGCAGAACTGGGTGGCATTCCCGGAGCCCTGTACAAGGTCACCTCACCTCTCGCAATCCCCCCAATCTGATTTGGGGATTACACAGCCTAAGGAAATTGGTGTTATTCCTCTTGCATCATTGATAAGCCACAAAGGAGGGAGTAGGGAGAAAAAAACCCTAATAAACAGAAAACCCTTCCCGAGTATGGGTGGAGTTCTGAAGGCCCACGGGGTGGGAGTGGGGTGGGGTGGCCCGGCCTGGCTCGGGCAAGGGCAGGTGGGCCCAGGTCAGCAGGCAGAGGGCTCCTTGGGTTTTCTGTCCACACGAGGCGTCTGTCCCATTTGAACCTGGCTCCCCAGACTCAACGCGCTGGGCAGGAGGGCCTGGGCCTGGCAAGCTGGGCTGAGTCACGTGTTGGCTAAAGACCCCCTACCTTGCTGGGCCATTTTCCCTCTCCCTGCGTGGGCCCCCGGCATGGCTTGTGACTCATCAGTAGGACCCCAGGGTGGAAGGTGCTGTCTGCAGCCTATTCCTGGGAGTTGAGGCCTCCTGGTGCCCTGGCCCCTGGTCCACCCTTGCCCCTCAGTCACCCATCTGCTGTAGATTTTCAGGGGCCAAGGGAAGAGAGTGAGGGATGGGCGCTGCTGTAGCCTGTCATCGTCCCCAGGCCCTGCTGCTCAACCACTGCAGCTCCAGGGGAGCACCCCGACCCGCACACCCGCATCTCTGCCTCCACGGAGGTGTGTGCAGTATGCTCTGACTTTCCTCTCTTTGGTTAGGGGTGTCCTGAGGACCATATTTCCACTGTGATCAGCCCCTGCTGCTTTCTGAGTTTTTTCAAATTTTGGTCGGCACGTCCTTTCAGGTGGGCCAAAATCAGGGCCCACTCCGCGCATCTGAATTTTTGACACCCTTGGCCACCCTGAAGCATCAGCCCCTTGGCCTGGGGGTGGCAGGGAGCCCTTGGGCACACACTGGGGAGTTGTACGCGTCCTGCCTTGAAAGGCTAAGAGGCTCTTCTCTGTCCCTCCCCAGGATGAAGTGACGCCCCCACTGCGAGAGAGGAGCCTCTAGGACCCGCTACAAGGTAAGGCCTGAGCCCTTCCCTGATCCGTGGGTCCTTCCCCCCCGTGGTGACCACGCGCCTGGTACACGTGTCACCCTGGGCTGGGCCCAGTCGTGCCGAGCCCCCAGGGTGGGTCTGGAAGATGGAGACAGGGAATTGGAACCACACTGCCCATTTGAACCTGGCAGGAAAAGATGACCCCGGTAGAAGAGTCTCAGATTCATTCTTAGGCTGGAAATGGGCTGGGGACCCGTGGATCGCTGACTCTGGGCGTGGAATGTGTTCAAGGCAGCATGAGGCAAAGGGGCATCTGTGGTGCCAGGGCTCAGCCGCCCGGCAGTACCGTGCCCAGCTCTCCGCAGTGCTGTCTGCCCGCTGTGGCTGCTGCCAGCTCTCCCTGGAAGCTCTGCTTGTAGCTCGTGCTTGGGGAACCGCGTGGACTTGAAAGCCCTAGAAGTCCTCTCTCCTGGGAAGCTCCCGGCCCTCCTTCTTCCGTGGGAGGCTGGCAGGGAGGAGGCCCCAGGCCCTGAGCCCAGACCAGGCTGCTGCCCTTCCCTTCCCCGGGCACTGGGCTCCCCTGGCCTGGCCGGGCCTTCACAGGCTGTCTCAGTTCTCGGGTGGCTCGAGGAACCTCGGGGCCACCGGGCCTCGGCCCCAGGCAGCGCCGTGTCAGAGGTGACCGGTGGAACGCCAGTGTTATGTAAATAGCGGGGCCTGCCCGGCGGGCGAGCTGGCTGGCTGCAGCCATCCATCATCCGTGCTCGGCGGGGCGGGGGACAGACACGGCACCGTGCGCCTGGCTCCAAACCTGTTTGTTTTCCCTTTGTCTCACGCATTTCGGGGGCCCGGCTGTGACCGGCTCTGGGTTTTGTCCTGCTGGCCCCCTCCCCCGGGAGGATGGGGGAAGGGAGGAGATTCGCGAGGCTCCCACCGCGGCATCCCTTTCGGACTTCAAAGGCTCCCCCAGCATTGTCTGTGCCGGCGGGCAGTGGCCCTGAAAACGTGATCAGAGGCGGCCGGTGTAGGGCAGGCCCGGCCCGCGCCCTGCGCTCTCACTGGGGCCTGTGGATTCCTCCCTTTGCCGCCAGCACCACCCTGGTTACAGCTCTGCTCCCCGGGCCTCTCTCCTCGCCTTCCTCTCCCCTGGCATCCCTTCTGGCCAGCCCGACCCTGCTGCTGCCCCACTCCCGTCCTCTCTTAGCCAGAGCGCAACACCTCTCTCCTGGCATCAAGACTCCTAGCATGTTGAGAGCTTCAACTCTCCGCCCCTTCATATCATCTCTGAGGCTCTGAAGCACAGTGGAGGGCTTAGGATGCTGGGAGCTGGGATGGACCGGTTCCTAGACATCTGTTTCCCATCCAGCCCTTGTTCTCTTTCCCTTCTTTTTCTCCACCCTCTGCTGGTAACGAGAACCTGATTTCCTCCTGAGCCCTCTGCCCAGCCCGTCCTTCCACTTCTTGGCAAGGTTCAGATTGGCTACTTCTGTCCTGAAAGTCAGCCCCAGGTGCTTCCATTCTCTGGAGCAAGGCTTGGCAAAGTATGACCAGAGGGCCAAATTTGGCCCACTGCCTGTTTTTGTAAATAAAGTTTTATTGGAACACAGCCACACCCGCTCATCTGCATATCAGTTATGGCTGCTTTCACTCTATGATGGCAGAGCTGAGTAGCTACAACAGAGCATGTTTGGCCTGAAAAGCCTAGGATATTTATCTGGCCCTTTATAGGAAAAGTTTATTGTCTCTCCCTCTGGGGTTTCTGGCTCCTGCCCTCTGCTCTTTTTTTTTTTTTTTCCCCAGTGGTAAAATATACACACCATGAAATTTACCATTGTAACCATTTTTAAGTGTGCAGTTCCCTGGCATTAAGTACGTTCACAGTGCTGTGCAACCATCATCCTGCTCTGTGCTCGTGTCTTGCTCTGAGGGGCCCAGGCCTGTCCCTGAGGTTGCGGGGCCGCTTGCACTCCTGGTCCCTTTGGGGCTGCCCTTTCTTTCTCTGCTCTTTGTAGGACCTCATCTCCTGCTCAGTCCCACCTACCTGGAAGTCCCGGCTTGTCCTCTCCTTGACAGCCACTATCTCCTCAGATCTCTTGCTCCCAGCATCCAGGAGCCTTGTGTCTCCATCCTGTAGCCTTTAGCAAGTTCTCAGATCCACAGTTTCCTCTTCTGCAAGGTGAGCAGAATGTCTACTTTGCAGGGTTATTGGGACAAGCGAGTGAGTTAATGGGGCCGAAGGTGTCTAGCCCGGGGCCTGACAGGTAGGCAGCGCCTGCGTTCCCTCCTTCCTTCATTCTTTTTCACCTGCCAGAGCCTGGGTCTCCACCATGCATGTAGGAGCCAGCAGTCATCCCTAGGCAGGTTCCATGCAGTCCCCCACCCCTGCCCCGGGACCACTGAGTCCCTCACCTTGGAGAAGCTGAGGCTCCTCGCTTGAGCGAGGGCCGTGGAAGAAAACGCCGCACGGGTGGTGGACGGGGAGTCACTGGAGTTCTCAGGTCGGTCCCGGGTCCTCCATGTCTGCTGCAGGGCCCTGGGAAGTCGCATAACCTCTCGAGCACCAGTTTCTCTATCTGTAAAACGGAGCCCTGACCACCACGCTCTCTGCTTTGCAGGCTTGTTGCAAGTACGAACTAGGATGCGTAGGGGAAAGCTGTGGGGTCTGCTGAGAGCAAAGCAAGCCAAGGGAAGGGTCCGGGTCTGAACTTGGGCCCATTCTGGGGCAGTTGGGACCCAGTCTGCAGTTCTGTGGAGAAGGCCCTGGACGTTACATGGTGGGCACACGCTCAGTACAGGGGCAGGGACCAAGGCTGCACATTACTAGCGCTGTGAGCTAATCTGGGAGCCAGGCTCCAAGCCCTAGAGGAAAGGCTGGCAGGGAGGGGGAAGGGGGGAGCGGGAAGGAAATTGAAGCTGCGCAGCAGTCAGGGGTCTGAGACGGGCTGGGAGCCGGGTCCCCGCACAGCTCACTAGTTGCCCTTTCCTGCTGCTTCTGCTGCCGTCTCTCTTACTGTCCTCTTTTCGCGGGCTCCTGGCCCTTTGTAGATCTGTTTTCCCCTCCAAGCCTTCTCTCTGCATCCCATTAGTTTCTCTTCCTCCTCACCTTCCCACCGCCCGTACTGCCACCCCCAACTCCATGGCGCTCTTTCTTCCTCCCTCTCTCTCCTTTTCATCTACTCCGAAGGCTTTACTTTACTTCCTTGTCACCCTAATTGATTGCATTAACCTTTCAGCGTATTGGATTTCCTCGGCATCGTGCAGAGAGCCCTGCGCAATATGCTTATAATCTGAGCCATAATGGACAGTTTGCAGTCAACAAGCCCCTTCTCCCATCTCTGCCATCGCTCCCGTTGACATCTCTCTTGCCCAGGCCACCATGGCCACTTCCCCTGCCAGCAGGGGTGGGGCAGTGGACTAGGGCTGGGAGGAAGCAGGCAGAGCTTGGACCCACCAGTGGATTTCCCTGCCTCTCCCCTCCTGGCTCTGCCCCCGGCCCTGCCTCTGCTTTTGCGAGCCCCCCAGGTCCTTGCCTTGTGAGTCTCTCTGCTCCTGGGACTCTCCGCCCAATGAGTGGCTGATGGAGCCAGCTTGGATTTGGCGAATAAGAGAGTCCCCTGTTTCCACCAGATGGTCCTCAGAGGAAACCTCGCTTGCCCGGGAGGCTTTGGGGAAAGGTGATGGTGACCACTTCAGGAGGTGGAGAGTAGCTGAGAGGAAGAGTCTGAGATCTCTGGGCTTGCCTGGCCCCTGAGCTAACCAGAGGCCTCTTTGGATCTTCTGGAAGCTGGGCCCACTCCTGGAAAGGTGTGGGAGTGCAGAGGAGACAGAAAGAAGGGGATCTGTCGAAGGCAAGGGAAGAGAGACGAAGACCCTGCTGGGGCTGGCCTGGGTGCTCAGGGCAGCAGCGGCCCCTCCCACTGGGCCAGGAAGCAGGCTCGTGGCCACATTTGGGCCCTGGCTCCTACACTGGTCCCAGGATTGTGTGATTGGGATCCTTGGTGGGCGATGTCTCAGTCTCTGTTTCTCATCTGATGCTTGTCAGTAGCTTTGAGCAGACCCCCCTGGCTTTATCAAAGGAAGAGAGACGTGATCCCGGCAACAGGGCTGTAAGCCAGAGAGAAACCTCTACAGGGCAGGAGGGCTTGGCCTGACAGGAGACTGGCACGGGAGAGGTGGGAGGAAATGAGAGCTGGCTTCTCAGGTTGGTAAGAATGGGCTCCCTCTGGTGAGTTCCCAGATGGGCACCTGCTCGTCCAGCATCAGGCAGAGGAGCCGGCCCATGCCAGCTGCCTGGTCCTGGGATCTCAGTGAGTCCTGGCCCCGGAGGTCCTGGCCAGGGCTGCCAGCCCTCAGACCCGCAGCCCAGTCAGCTGAGTCTTCATTCATAACGGGATGGACGTCAGGTTGAATACATTAGTGTCAGGCCAGAGGAGCAGGATGGAAGCTCCCCTTAGCCCTGGTGATACTTCTTCTGTCTCGTACTGCTCTCTCTCTCCACCCTCTGCCCATCATCTTCTCCTTCTGACCAACCCCCCTCCTCCCATCGCTCCATCACTCCGAAGGGCAGGCTTTGGCAAGAGGGGGCCAGACCTACGTTCTTCCCATCCTCTCCCAGTGATTTTGGGGGTGGGCAGAGGGCGCAGCAGGGAGAAACCGAGCAGCGAATTAAAGTTTGGTGATTGTCAGTGTCAGGAGAAGCTAAATAACCCTGTAACTAGTATGAAGGTGAATTCACGGTCTGCTGCACATGGAAAATATGAGTGCTCTGTGAGACGGGGAGAGTGAGCACAGAGTCTGCCTGCCACGGTGGGCAGCCTCCTCTCCAGGGACGCGGGCGGGGAGGCAGGAGGAGGGCCATGCACTCTCCCATCCCTGCCAGGGAGCAGTCACCCAGGAGCCCCAACCAAGTATTGGGGGCGGGCAGCTCAGCTGCTTGACAACCTGCTGGCCCTGCCCCAAGGCCCCAGGTAGACATTTGTAAGCCCCAGCAGTATGAGTTCATGGATACCAGTCCAGGCCCCAGGATGCCAGCCCATCCTCCACAAATCCATATGAGTGACTACTCGTGAATCCTTAGTGAGTGTTACTCTGTGCCAGGCTATGTGCTCTGTATGCCCTTATGACAGCTCGATGCAGTAAGTGCTGTTATCATTCCCCCTCTTTATCCCCACTTTTTTATAACCACTTTATTGAGACATAATTCACATACCAAGTGTACAGTTCAGTGGTTTTTAGTATATTCCCAAGGTTGTGCCACCATCACCACTATCTAATTTTAGACTATCTCCATCACCCCAGAAGGAAAGCCCGTACTCATTAGCAGTCACTCTCCATTCTCCCCTACCCTCAGTCCTCGGCAATCACTAATTATTATTGACTGTGATGCTGAGAAAATGGAGGCTCAGAGAGGTTCAGTGACTTGATTGAGGTTGCACAGCTGGCGAGAGATAGAGCTAGGGTTTGAACCCAGGTAGTGGGACTCCAGTGCCCGTGCTCCGTGAGGGACTGCCCGATGTCCTGGCTGCCTACCCCCCACCACGTGCCCTACCAGATGTTTCTAACAGCATGGGCTCAGGCGTGTATGAGCAACATCCAAACACGTAGGCCCAGGTGGCAACACGCATCTCTCTCCCCAGGTATACTTGGGATTCCACATAGAAAAAGTCACACGCCTCAGAAGGACAGCCAACCTCCCCTCTTCCCCAGCCAAGCTCCTGGAAGGGAGGGCTGGCACACGAACTCGCAGCAGCAGGGGAGACCAAGTGGCCAATGAGACCTAGGTGGTTTGGAGCTTTAAGATGAAAAATCCCCATTATCTCCTGTAGCTGATAATTGCAACCGAAATAAAATGCCAACATAACATTCCAGAAAAGGTCCCTGCCCAGGTTGGGGCCACAGGCTGGGCCGTGTCCCTGGGGGCAATGCAATGAGCTCAGTTCCCCGCATCACACTTTCTCTGTTTTTTCTTCTCTCTCTTTCCTTCTGTCTTTTTCTCACTCCCTCTGCTTCTGTCCTGCTTCTTCTCGCCTTTTTTGCTCCTGCCTGCCTCTTTCTTCTTCACATGCCCACTTTCCCACCCCAAAACTTTAAAAAACAAAACAAAACAACTTTTTGTGACCACACTCTTGCACTTGCAAAATTTGGGAATTAATGTGAAACTGTTACTGCCTCTGATAAGAGAGAAATACAAGGATGAGAGACAAAGGGAAAGGTAGAGAATGAGTCTGTTGGATTTGGTTTGGGGTTTTTTCCTCCTTCTTCTCTCTCCCTCCAAAGCGGAGGATCCGGCCGGGCCAGTTTGGATATTTATTAAGAAAAAGCCAAAGATAATTAACTTTTTTGTTTTTGTTTTGTTTGCGGGTGCCTCCCCTGCTGGCACTCCTGACTGCCTGGCAAATTAAACCTGCTCCCTGCTCCCTGGGTGCTGGGCTGCTGGCAGCTTGGCTGCCGGCAGCTCAGCTCCTGGCTGCCCTGAAACTGCCGGGCCCAGCAGCTGCCCACCCAGCCACCCACCTTGGGTTTCAGATCTAAGGTCCCTTTATGCTACCACCGGTGCCACCTCCCCAGGCTCTTCTGACTCCTAGAGCAGGCTTTAGAGTTGGGTAAGTGGCCTGCGGGGGCGGGGGGGGGGGCGCCGGTGAGAGAGGAGGGGCTACCGTTGGGGTTATGGCCAACACTTCCCTAAAAGGAGATGGGGGCGAAAGAGTGAGCTCTCCCGCGGGGCAAGGGTATTCCTTCTGGCCAGTTCAGCCGGTCGGCTTCCCAGAAGAGGGTAAGAACAAGGAATGAGCTGGAAGTACAGGGAGAGGCCAAATTTGGGCCATGTCCATCCCCAGCTCTTCTCTCAGGAGGCTGGTGCACAGCCGGGACCCATGGCTCCTGGGAATGCTCTGGAGAAGGCTCGGCGCCACGGAACCCTCCCATGATGTCTGGCCACCCTCAACATGGGGTTCCGTCCTACTGCCACCTCTGACCCAGCCCAGGCCATCTGGGGGCCCGGCTGGGTGGTCAGAGAGCCGGCAACTGAGTAAGAAGCCGGCTGCCTCTGGTCTGCTGCCCTGAGGCCAAGCTGTGACCTGGGCCCGAGCCATGTCCACGGGCCAAGAAGGTAGCAGTTATAGACCTCACTCTCCGTGGGGGACAAAGTTGAGGGCATCTCAGGAGCCAGGACAGCCAGTGAGGACGCGGGTCCTCTCCAGGGGCCAGCCCAGCTCCAGCTGCTTGGGGTTGGAGGTGTGCTTTGCCCCTCTGTTAAATTAATATGACTCAGCCCCTCCCCTGACAGGGCCCTCTCCTCCGCCCCCCTGGCTTCGTCCTCAACCTGGCAAGTAGGCAGCGGTGTGCTGTCCCTCCAGGTGGGGAACCTGCTTTGGAGCCGGGCACAGAGAGTAGGGCATTTTCCGAGGATTTTGCTGGCCCCCCTTTTTTTTCTCTGAAATATAAGGATGTGCAATTTTTTTGGTTTCAATTTAGCATTGGAGAATTTTATAATTTAGTAATTAAAATCTCTGATAGGCTTTAGAAATTGCGGCTAATTGAATTTAATGGGAAGATGATTTTCAATTTTATTTGATTACCGGGACCCCTGGCATCGGTATTTATGGGAAAAAAATGGGAAATGTGCTGTGTGGGCTAAGATGGCATAATTGAATTAGGGATAATCGGATTTCTCTGTCATGAATTTCACTATAATTTTCCTATAATTTTCCATTAGATATCTAGTTTACAAATATTCACAAAGAAATGAAGCTCTTTCGGAATGGAGATTGCTGGCTAACAGGATTACGGGGCTGAGCGTGCGGCCGTGCCAGCCCCTAGACCGCCATAATGCGATCCCTGTATCTGCCTTACACTTAGCCCGAGCCCGGCCTCAGCCCGTCGCTCCGCCACCCACTTTGCTGTGCCTCTCTGCTCTTTGTTTCCTCTTCATCCCCGTTCACCCCCTGCCCCGATACCCACCCATCGGGGGCCCATGACCTCTCGTGCCCTACTGGCAGGCTATGCCATCCCCGTGCCATGGCATCTGGGCTCTGCCCTCCATCCCCACCATCCTTCCCATCCACACTTCGCTCACTCAAGGCTCCCCGTGACTCCTCCCGCCGCCCGCCTGGGGAGTGCACTCACACGCAGGCACACAGACTCCCCCGCAGGTGCGAACATGCTTGCTCACATGCACCCGCAGTCGTCTGGCCAAGGCTCCTGTGTCCTGGCCCAGTCGCCTCAGAGGGAACCAGTTTATTGGGATCCCGGGGTGGGGTGCAGGAACAAAAGGAGCTTTGTTCAAGTTTATGTGAAAGTTACAAATTCAAAATGAGAGCAGATAAAGCATGAGATACCTGGTGTGTAAGTAGGCTGGTGAGTGAGAAGGCCCCGGGCTCGGGAGGGAGAGAGAATGAGTGGGCAAACTGGGGATGCGAGGGCGCCGGGAGCCAGTGAGGGAAGGTTGTCCTGGGACAGCGGACGGTTTCCCCTGGACCCGTGTGAGGGGCCTGGTGGGTGGCATTGCTGGGCAGGGCTCCACGTTTTCCCTTGGAGGCGGGGTGTGAGAGGAGGAGCTGGTGGCTCTGGGCCCAGGGCCTGAGACCAGGAGGAATTGTGGCACTGGGCTTTCCATTCCCCGGGCCCGAGGCACAGAAGCTGTGGCCTGGCCTCAGGGTCGAAGAGGTGTTACCACATCAGGGTTCACAAGGCAAAATGGGCCACAGGCTCAGAGGTGCCAGGGTCCTGGGCCTTGGTAAGAGTACACACACGGAGAGAAAGAGAAATCGGGGGACCCCTCCATGACACGGCCTCAGCCTTCTCAGATGTCAAATCATAACATGCTAAGATGGTCTCATTTTCTGTGCCTCTCAGGAAGGCCCCTCGCTCTTGGGCAGAGCCTCTTAAGCCTGCAGTGGCTGATGGTGGCCATTGTCTTGGCAGAGCTGAGGCTCTCCGGGCAGCTCACGCCTCCCTCTACCACTGGCTGTGCTTGGCGAGCCCCTCTCGCCCGCCCTGCCTGTTCCGCCTTCCTTCCGGCTCTCTCAGTTCTATCCCTTCAGCCATTCCTCTCCAGCCTTTGTCCACCAGAGGCCCCCAGGTTATTGTGCAGCCAATCCTGTTGGCCCTGCGTGAGTGACAGGAAGGCATGCCCTCCCATGCCCTGACCACCATCAGCAGAAGCCCAGAAGGACATTCATAGGGAGCCCGTAGGCTGTGTGGGTCACATATGCAGGGAGCTCCCCATACGTGCACACTTCAGACGCACCCAGAAATCACCCTTCTACCCCTATGTCTTCAGGCCTCCTTCTACATCCCAGTTGCTCAGATGGGGAAGCAGACACTTCAGGATTGGGATTTGGGTTTGACTGACTGCTGTTACAACCCAAAGCTGTAAGCCTTGCTTTGGGGAGTCATGGGTGGGAGAACCCAGCGGCATGTGTGTACCCCAGAGCAGTCCTGGACACCGCAGTGCCCTCTCTGAGACCCCACCTGGGGAGAAGCTCATGGTCCTTGCTGCCTGGTTGCCCAGTGACAGCAGTTGTACCAGCCTCTGGGGAGCACAGGGCTTGGTTTGTTTAAGGAGCTCTGCTCCCTTGTTCAGGGTTTTAGGGCTGGGGGACACTCAGAGCTCCTGGGCCTCTCCAGCTACTCGTCCTCCATAGGCATGGGGCAGGTCTGAAGGGTAGAGGGTTGTGTGACAAGCAGGAATGGGGGTTGCCAAGAAGGCAACAGGGAGAGCAGTCGAATGGGGGAGGAGGGATGCTAATCTCCCTGTGAGGCCATTTGGAACTAAAGTGCAATTTAAAAAGTAAATAAGTAAATAAAGGGAGAAGAAAAATAAGGGGAACGTGGGAAAAAGAGTAGATTGTTAACTCCCTGACTTGCCCCAAGGCCTCCCTGGGCCCTTCCCTTTGCAAAATAGAAATATTGCAAAAATAGTCCAGCGCCGTTTTGCTGAATGCTGCCCAAAGACCAGAGAAAAGAAAGCCTGGGTTCTGGTCCCCTCCCCTCATTGAAGGCAGTGTGGCCTCCCCTGAAACAGGAGAGGGGAGGAAGGCAGCAGGGGGGCTGCAGAAGGGACAGAGGGAGAGCTGGGGACAGTGAGAGCCAGGTACTTCACAAGCAAAACTGCCCACCTTCCTGCTCGCCTACCTGCCTCCTTCCTTGCCCCCCACCCAGTGGGTAACTTAGATGACTAAAATTTAAGGAATCTCAACATATCTGGCTGCAGCAGGGACATCTGGGGACCGAAAGATACACCAAAGTGCTTTCTCTGAGGGGAAAGGAGGGCAAGGAGAGAAGAAGTTGCCCTGGTCCAGCGATAAACTGGCAGACAGGAAATGCGGCGATGTCAGAGGGGCAGGTGGCAGGACGCTGGCTCCTTGGTTGAGGGTTGTCTGTGCCCTGTCTGCCAGGGCCCCGCATGGGAGGTGGCAGAGGCAAGAGGGCCGGTTGGCAGCCCAAGTGACAGCGCGGGTCCGTGGTGGGGGCCCTCGGAGGACAGGCGGCCAAGGCAGGGTGAGGGAGGAAGGAGGTGCCGTCCCCACTGCGGGCCTGGGGGCGGAACTGCGGGGCAGCGGGAGGAGGACGGCCTGGAGAGCAGTGATGTGGCGCGCAGCCGGGGTCCACCCGCAATCGGGGTGGGGGCGGGGGAGCCAGGGCGCATTTAAAGGCGAAGCCAAACCAAAGTGGCGGAGCCCTGGGGGTCCCCGCACTCGTGAAGCCTGCGGCGGGCACGGTGTGCGGAACAGCGCGAGGCCGATGCGAGTGTTCCCCGGGACGCCCAGGCCCAAGGCCCCAGAGTCTTTCCTCCTCAGAGCTAAAAAACACCACCACCAACAGCAACAGGAAGAGATTCAGGGATGGGGAGGAAACAAAACGCCTGGTACCCCAGCACCCAGAGCCCGGGGGGGCGCACCAGGGCGCGCGGCTCGGTGGGCGCAACCCCGCGGCGCTCACACCTGCGCCCGCCGGCGCGGAAAAGTTTGCTCGGCTGCGCGCGGCGCGAGCCCTCGGCCGGCCGGCGCCGGGGAGTGAGTCCGCGCGCGGCCGCCATCGAGTCGCGCTCGCGGGGCCGGAGCGCCGAGGAGAGCGTGTGAGCGCGCGCCCGCCCGCCGGCGTCCGGCCAGAGTTGGCGCGGGGGCGCGAGCGCGGGCCGCCGGGTCCTCTCGGACCGCCGCGCCCCCCTCCCGCCTCCCCCTCCCGCCTCCCCCTCCCTCCCGTCCCCGGGCGCCGAGTCCCCGCCTCCCTCCTCCGAAGTCTAAGGTTTGGGCAGTCGCTGAGCCAATAAGGCGGGCCGCCCGGGCCGGTGCGCTGAGGCCGCGCGCACGAGCGTGAGGGAGCGGGCGCGGGGCGAGGGCGCGCGTGTGAGGAGCGCGCGCGCGGGAGTGAAGAGACGGAGGCGCGCGTGAAGGAGCGGGCGCGGGGCGGGCGAGCGCGAGCCCATTCACTCCAGCCTCCCGCGGGCGGGCGCGCGCGCGAGCGGGCCGAGCTCTGCTCTTTCACCTGCCGGGGCGGTGCGGGCCGGGCCGGGAGGAGGCGGTGCCGCGGCCGCCCTGCCAATCACCTCGGCGCCTGGCAGCGCCCCCGGCCGCTCCCGCCGGCCCGCCCGCCCGCTCCCTCCTGCCAAACTGTTACCCTGAGTGTTACCGTCAGGAGCAATGACATCAGGGCTTTAAAACAACTTGTTATTCGGGGAGTAATCAGTCGCAATTAGGCATTAATTAAGTATTATGAAAGTTGATTATTTAAGTGAATTCGGCTTTCGACTCTCCGACTATGGTGAGTACGGGAGTGGGGCGGGGGAGGGCAGGGGGCGCCGCCGCGGGGCTCAGACCCTGGCGCGGGGGCGGCGGGAGCGGGGCCGGGCGCGGGCGGGGGCGCCCCTCGGCCTCGGGGGCCGGCCGGGCCCCCCGACCCGGCGCGCGTCTATAAATAGTTTCTCTTTTAGTTTAATAAACTCGAGAGCAGAGAAGAGCTGCTTTGAGTGTGCAGTGCCGGAGCGCCAGAGAGAGAGGGGCGGGAGGGAGAAACTTTCGCTCTCCCTCCGGGTCTCCCTTCTCATTTCTCCCCCAGGCCCGGGGACTTGACCGCCCCTCGATGGGGGGAGGGTGCGGAGAGCGGAGGGGGAGAGCTGGGGTGGGTAGCGGGGGGCACTGCGAGAGACTAAACAGATTTCTTTTCTTTCCTCTTCTTTTTTTGGCGTTCCTCGAAGAGTTTGGGACCAAAGAGAGGAGAATGGATCTTGGTACAGGTACCGGCCGGTGGGAACCAGGGGTGGCTCTTTCACTTTTCTTTCGGTTCTTTTACGGAAGTTATTATTTTTAGCCCAATGAGGTAGCAGCTGAGCGGGGCGGGGTGGGGGGGTGGGCTGGTCTGGAGAGGGTCTGGTGCGGGCTGCGCTTCTTGCCTTGGTTTCTGGATTGTGAGGCTTCCGATGATATTATTGTTATTATTTGTTACTTGCTTAGTGACTGTGACTAATTTGATGCTTGTCATTGTGAAAGAACCTAGGGGAGAGGGAGCTGGGGGGCACCCAGAGAGAGGATTTAGGGGGTTTTCGTGGGGTTTTTGTTTTTTGTTCTCCGTGTTTTTTGAACGGCTGCGTGTTTTTTCTGTTTTTTTTTTTTTTTTTTTTTTCTTCCCCAGCAAAGATCTCTGTGTGTCTGGCTGTGGGGTGTGTGTTTTTATTTTTTTAGTGGGGGATGGTTTAGTTTTTGAAAGCAGCGTCCTGTTGGGAAAGGCGGTTAGTCTGGTTTCGGGGCGACTCTCTCAAGGTAAAGGAATTTAATTTATGTGGGACAAGGCTGTGTCGGATGATCAAGCTGCTTATTATGGCTAATGAGTATTTTTCACCTGAGAATCCGTGGGATGAGGCGGCTGTTATCAGTTCAAAGTGAGGGGCCCAGGACTCTCTCCCATCCCCCTTAGCCCCTACCCTGGGAGAGGGTAGACCAGACAAACTACTGAATTTGGACGTATGGGTTTTGGGGGGCCTAGCATGGCGCCTAGGTTAGGGTCCCACGTAGCATAGTGCTGGCCTGGAGCAGAGTTTATCCTGAGATTTTGGTGTTTTATTGGTTTTAATCTAATTGTATTCAACATTTCTCTTCTCTTCCCATCTGAGGTTCCAATCTGAGTCCAGAGTGAGGTTTACTTTACGTTCTTCAGGCTTTCCCTTAGCCCTCTGTACTGAAATGGTATTTTGACCAGGACCCTCATCCTAGGCTGTCTTCTTGCTAAATGTCTTTAAAAGAAGTCAGTGATAAACAGGTTCATAATTCATTGAGATTGATCTCTGAACCCTTCTGTTTCATTTATAGAAGGTGGTATGGGTGGCTGTTAGAGTGGTTGTTTATAACTGCCCAAGTTCATGGCATTGCCCCTTGGGATCCATGGGCTGACATTTGACCTCCTGAAGTCAAAAGGGAGTGGGCAGAGAGGGCAGGAGGCAGCACTAGGGGGCCCAGGATGGGTGACAGGACATGGCAGTGGCTTTGGGAAGGAGGGAAGTGTGTTTGTTGGGGAAGGAATATTAAGACTATGTCCAGCCAGGTGTGATCTTGGAGAATTCGATGTGGAGGTCCTGGGGACCTCTGTGCCCAGGAAGGGTGCAACAACCCCTGCTGGGCAAAGTGGTTAAGGTGTCTAAGGCCACTGCTGCCACCCTGCCCCTCCCTGCCCTTCACTCCCACAGAGAAGCAGCCCCCCCCACCTCTAATCAGGTGTCTCATCGCCTCCCTCTCAGGCCCCACCCCCTTTCTTCAGAAATGGGCCCCCCCCCCCATCCCAGCTAAGAAGCAGACCTTATAGATGGACCAGTGGTGGTAACGCACCACCCCCTACCTGGGGCAGGTGAGCCTCTGCTTGTGGGCAGGCACAGGGGACCTAGGCATTACTCGGCTGGAAGTCGGGCCCTCAGCTTCCTCCTTCTAACCCAGATGCCAAGTGGAGCTGGAGTCCATCCTCCTGCCCTATATCCACCTGCTGTCGGGGCACGACTCCAAAGCCCTTCCGTAGGGTGTCCCTGACTGGAGACAGGGCCTCCTGGGCCTGCAGGTGGCAGAACCTCTTGTAGCATCTTTCCCAGCACTTACTTCTCCCAGCCCTCTAGGGACAGGCTCTGGAAACTTTTCCTAGAAGTTAGAAGGGCCCCTGTGGTCAGCTGGTCCCTCCCGTAGCTGGAGCAGGGCCCTCCCAGCAGGACCCAGGCCTGGACTCTGGCCACTCAGTGAGGGGAGGTCCAGGGTGTCAAAGGTCTGACTGTTTCCTGGAGAAGTCATCTGGTGATACCATCTCAGCCTTTTCTTCGAACTTGAAAGTTTCCCTTAATCTCAGAACTTCAGAAGAAAAGCACTTTTTCCCCTCTTCACAAAAAAAGGGAAGCAGGTGGGAGCTCTGAGATCCCCCTCTGAGCCTGTCTCTGGGCTCACTGCATGCTCATCTTTCCTCAACCTCTGGGATGTACTTCTGCACACAGCCAGGGCCAGGGGCCTCGTTTCTGGCCTGGACTCATCGCTGATGTGATGAGGGGCTCTCTTCTTTTGGGGGACCACAGGCAGCTTCTGCCGAGGGCCTCTCTAGCACAGTACAAGGCTGGAGACACAGGCCCCAAAGGGTTGCTGGCACCAGGGACCCAGTAAGCGTTGGATTGTGGGTTAACATCACTCCAGGTCTAGGTTCTGAAGCACTGCAGCCGTAAGTAGTTCAGTGGTGGGAGAACCAGGGCTTCTCAGGAGGGGACAGCAGGACCTCAAGACCCTCAGGGGCCATGTGGACCCCTTTTCTTCCACCATAGTTCAGCCAAGGGCTGGATCAATCTGGACGTCTTTAGCAATAAAAAATGCCGATGTCGTCCTAATTCACCAGGCCCCGAGATGACAGCAAATTTACATTTTTTAATTAAACTAGCAGCCAGTTTTTATGAGAGGGGGTTGGGTTATGCAAATCAAATGGTTGTGTACGGAAGATTAGGAGAGTTTGGGAATAAATTCCACAAATGCAAAGGAAAGAGAAAGAAAGGGAGGGAGGGAGGAGAGAGAGGAAGAGAGGAGGACATAGTTCCATTAGGCCCTTTTAGAGTGATTTCCCTGGGGGAGGGAGTCAGGAGGGGGAGGGGAGGAGGGAGGAAGCTTTCAGACACAGGTAAATCCATGCTGCAGTTGGGAAGCTCCCCAGCATTAGACCCCGCTAGGCTGATTCCTAGGCCCTGAAAAAAACTGGAGGCCAGGGCGAAAAATGGCTTTGAAACAGCAGTAGAGCTTTGAGAAGGAACTTGCCCTTGATTCTTAAGGATCTGGTTGTAATTGCCCCCGCTCTCGCTGGGGAGGTCTTGAGGAGAGGGGGAGGGGCTGTCCAGGGCTAGAGCTGTCCATCAGAGGATCCAAGGTAGGCTCTGCCAGGTAAAGGGCCAAACAGGCAAGAGAGCAAGTTCAAAGGGCTGACCAGGGACCACAGGGGGAGCCGTGAGGGGCACCACTGCCCACTTGGCACTGTGGCTGTAGCTGTGTTGTCGAGGTGAGTCAGGGGGAGGGGTCAGTGCTGCTCACTGCGCCCGGCCTGCTGCTTTTTCCCTGGGATAAGCTCTGCCGGGACTCCAGGCCTGGACCCCCTTGCATTGCATACAGACCACCCCCCCACCCCCACCCCACATTTATCCTGGCCCCCAGCCTCGGCTGTGGACGAGGCCAGGAACGATGGGGTCAAGGGAGCTGAGACATGTTGGCTTAGTAGCCTGGTTCTTGGAGTGGGATGTCCACATGCTGGCCACGTGCTTCGCGGACACACAGTCTCGAGGAGGGGAGAGGAAAGGCCGCAGGCTTCTTCCAGGCAGTAGCTGACCCCAGAGAGCAAAGAATTTGCCTTCCCCAACCCAAAGTTGCTGCTCTGAGTGTCAGCCCACCTCCAGACTCTCAGGACTGCTGTGAGCCACCGGTTCTAGGCCAGGGCCTTGCCAGGAGTGGAGGCTTCTAGGAATCTTGTTGGCTCTGGTCACAGTGGGGCCTGGGAAGGTTCTTGTGCTGTTTCTGGAGGAAGAGAGTCCATGCTGAGTTTGGGCCAGAGCAGGTTGTCCTCAATTTTTCTTCCTCGAGCCTTTACTTGGCCAGGTACACCCACTCAACCAGTCTAAGCTGGGGCCAGTCCCTACGGTCAGGTTGGGCACCGGTTTTGCCAGTCTGCTGCAGGGGGTAGGTGCTTCGGTGCCATCTTGGCAGGAAGGAGCAGTCAGAGCCAAGGACAGAATGGGCTGTCTCCAAACTCGCGAGTTTCCTGGTACCATTCAGACAGAGGCTGGCTGTGACGTTTGGAGGGGCGTGAGCATCAGATGACCTTTAAGGTCTCTGCTTCTCCAGCTCCCAACCTGATTTTACTGAGAGCGTTCAGTGGGGCATCTTGGGGGACGGGTTGAGTGGACGAGGTGAGAAGCACACATTTGGACCTTCTCTGTGGAAGAAAGCATTCGAGACAGGCAGCTCTGGATTGCGAAGTGGCCCCTTGAACCAGCCCTGGCACTGGTTATAAGATAATCAGAGCAAAACTCTAGATATAAGGCCTGGAGTAGCCATTCTCCAACAGGAGGCAGAGGCAGTGAGGGCAGGTCTGAAAGATCCCTAGAGGGACCCCACCCCGGGCCCTTTTTCCCTTGGGGACCAACCAGGGGAACCCATTAACTCTCCTGCCTAAGAAGGGCCCTGGGTCCAGTTAGTCAGACCTCTCTGAGGGCTTCGCCATCACTGCTGGTGTTCCCCCATCCCCCAGAGCCAGGGAATCTGGCTGAGTTGCAGCTTGGGTTTTTATGATGGAAAAATAAAATAAATGGAGGCACCTTTGGAGGGCTGAGTCACGGCAGCAGCATCTCCTCATTAAAGCTGCTGCCCCTGGCTCAAGTCCCTGGGCAGAGGATTGGGTGGGAGCCAGGAGGCTCTGGGCCCAGGCTCCTCCTCTTCCCGGACCCTGCCAGGTTAGTGATGCGCCTGCCCGCTCCGTCAGCCTCCTCTGCCTGGCCCACCGTTCTCAGAAGAGTCAGGCCATTTCTTTACCCCTGCTCCCCACCCTCACTCCCCCACCCCAGGCCCCAAGGCTTGTCCTTTACACCACCCTCCCTGAGCTGGTTTTTAAACCTCGACCACCCTGGCTGCTACCACGTCTCCTCTTGCTCCTCCTTTTCCTTCTCCTCCTCCTCATCTTCAGGGGGGAAGGAAGTTGCTCTGTAGTAATTACAGCCTGTGGGTCCCCACGGCAAGCAGCAGCTGTTCCGGGGTAGCTGGGCCAGAGTACAGCAGGAAGAGCAAGGAGCCAGGGAAGAAGAGGGGGAGGAAGGCTGGTGGTCCCAGCGAGCAGAGGAGAGGAGACTGCTTCTCTGGGATTGACTGGAAAACGTGGACAACTTGGTGGTCCAGCATTCACCCCTCTGGCTGCCTGACCACAGCATAGCATCCTCATACCCCAGACACATCAGGACATGTCGTGCCCTGAAGGGGAGGAAATCCCATGCAAGTAGTGAGGCCTGCAATTCAGTAAGCACTGGGGAGCACCCGCTGTAGGAGCTGCAGAAATGAAGGCCGCCTGGTCCTTCCCAGGTTTCTGGGGTCTGCCTGGTGGAGGGAGACAGGTGCGTTTATCTGTCACACCAGGTGGGAGTGCTGGGGCCAAGAGCCCAGGGAGCTTTGTGAAGGAGTGGCCTTTGAACTTGACAGAGGATGGGAGGTATTGGAACAGATAGAGATAGACAAACGATGTTTCCTGTATCACCCACACCTTCTAGACTTCCACCAGCCTCTTCTCTCTTTTGCCTTGTCCTCCTCTCCCTCCTCCACCCCACAGCCCACCCACCACCCCGGCTGCTTCCCATTGTGCAACCACAGTTTTCTGCCTCTTCTGGCCCAGGCCGCCCAGCTCCCTAAAGCCAGACCCTCCTGCCTACCTTCTTGCCCCTCCCCCTTTGCCACCTCACACCCAGTTGGCCCCTGGAAAGAGACAAGAGATCAGAGGTTGGCTGGGGACCTGCTGCTCTGAGCATCTGGTTATACCCATGACATTGGTGTGTCAGGGCGGCACTCGGGCTTCTGCACCTTGCCCCAAGAGACCAAGGCCGGGAACCCTGCTTTCTTCTGCTACTGCTTTTTGTAATGGTGACCATTATTAGAGTTAGCTCTGCGTTCACATCTCCTCCCAGTGCGCGGTACAGGGCTGGTCTCGCGCCTTCCCACTGTTAGTGCTGGTGGAATTGATGGACTGATGTGCCTCTTTGCCAACTGCCTCGCCAGCTTCTTAGTGGGGGCAGCAGGAGGCAGGCAGGAAACATTTGGTGATTCCCTTGGGACCTGGGCCTTCGCTCCTCGAGAGCTTTCTACGCCTGGTTTACAGGAAGGAGTGGGGCTGGGATGAGGGATGACACGAAGGGGGAAAGTGGGCATAAGGATGAAGGTAGGCGTGAGTGGTTGATGGGGGGGCCCCATTAGCTGCTAACCGTGACTGGGTTTGGGGGCGGTGGGTCTTGCCGTGGGGTCACACTTGCACACGCAGTCTGCTGCCCTGGAGGGGGCGGGGGCAGTAGCCAGTGGGTGGTCCAGGACTTCCCTCTATCTCCTCCCTGGCCCGTCGCCGTCTCCCCGCAGCGGACCTCGCTGTGGCTTGCTCACCCTTTCTAGGTCCTGCTTACAGTCCCAGGACCCCCCCAGCTGGGTAGACGCAGTGCAGGGAGTGAGGCCAGAAGGAAGGGATGGCCCGTACTAAGGCCCACCCCACGTTGCCAGGGCTTTGGACCTCTGCCCCCTGGCCTGGTGTTTGGGCTGCTCCTGATCGGGCTGTGGGGTCTGTTCTTAGAGCTTCCCACGGGCTGCCTCCTGGGGGCTCTTCTGGACCCACAGTCTTGGCCAGTGCCAAGGGGCCAAGGAGTCCTTCCTGAAGTCAAGAGGGCCCTCTCTTGTAGCCTTCTGACCTGAGGCTTTGTGGGAGCAGGTTGGTCCAGGATGTGGCTTTGGAGCCACACAGACACATTGTGTGGCTCCAAAGACCAGGGATTCCCAGAGGAAAGCTTCCCGAGTTGAACCTTGACATGCGCTGGCCTTTTAGTATAGGGCTTTCTCCATGAACTAAGGGGCCCCTGGAGGCGGCGGGGCGGGGGTGGGGGTGGGGCGCGCGGCGGGGAATATACTGTGTGAGAGTAGGAGATGCATCGGGTGGGGGACTCCAGCCCAGTGAGAAAACAGGAGGAGGCATCCAGGAAGCCCAGCAGGGAGCGAATTCTAGAACTTTGTGTCACCAGGGAGTGCATCTTCTCCTTGGCATTGCTCTTCACCTCCCTCTAGGCCCGTGCCTTCCTCCTTGCCACCCCTCAGCCAAAGAGCTCAAGGCCCAAGGCCAGCCAGGAGGGCTGCCTGGGAGATAGGGGAGCCTGGGGAGGGATTGACCAGGTGTCCCACTGCCCGGCAGGGGGCGCCCCACTGCATCTGCCCCAGTTCCAGGGACGGGGACGTTGGTCCAGGGTCTGGTCCAAGCCTTCTGGCCAAGGGTGAGGGGAGGAGGAGCCTACCCTCCCCACCCCCAGAGGTTCCTTGGCTGAGTTTGTTTTGCCAGGGTGACCTGTTTAATCATCTCATTTTCTGGTGGCCGTTTATTCCTTGTTTCCACGGTTACGGCCCCATTAAGGGGAGAAGCAATAAGGCAGTGAGTCAAACAGGTAATAAAAACATTAAAGCCCATGTGCACAGAGGAAGGGCGGGCGGGTGGGAAGGGGGCTCAGCGAGGTGAGACGGCCCAGAGAGAAGCAGAGGTAAGAGGCCACCCGGCCTTGTCCTCCAGAGGCCACTGAGAGAGCTCCTGGCAGGAGGAAAGAGGGCCGCTCCCCACGCCCCTGCCTCTGGGCTGCGCCCTTTGGGGGCCAAGACCCAGTATGAGCTTAGAGCCATCCCCAGCCCTTGGTCCCCTGGCAACAGGCTGTATGTTGGGAAGTAAAACAGGAAGGAGAAAAGTGAGAGCCAGAGCGACAAAAGCCTCCCCCAGGACTCTGGCCGGCTGGTTGTGTGACCTGTTCGCAGCCTCACACTGTGCGGGTGGGGGATGTTTTCTGACACTGTTTCCAGCTCTAGAACTTTTTTCTGCCAACTTTATCAGAAAGCATATTTGTGGTGAGTGCTGCTAACAGGGCCAGTCTGGTGAGTAAATATTCCTGGTGTGGACAGCCCTGTGACCTTGAGAGGGAAGAGCATGGCAGGGGGGCCAAGGGCATGGAGGGCGAAGAGGCCAAGTGGCCCCAGTGCTGGGTCGGGGGCCTTCCGAGGACGGGTACGGGGGCCACCAGGGTTAGGTTTGTCCCCAGCAGCACGGGGAGCGACGCTTAGCTCGGGCTGAGCAGGGTGACTCTCCCATCGGGGCTGGGCCTGGAGCCCTTGGTGTTGCTCCCGGGGAGGGCTGGCTGGCAGGTTCTCCTGTGGCTCCGTGGAGAGGCTGCCCTCTCTCCCTCCCTCTTGGAAGTGGAAGCTGAAAGGAAAGTCAGCCTCTGGCCCGGCCCCTCTGAGCCCAGGGCCGCGTGCCTCCCTCCCGGCGCCCCCTCCCTGGGAGCCTCCTGAGCGTCCCCACCCTCGAGGTTGACAAGTGAGCAGACTGGGTCAGCGGGGCTGACCGGAGGGGAGAGGGAGAGGCTGGCCAGGAAAAGCGGGGTCAGGTGGGAGCAGCGGGGCATTTGGGTGCTTGAGCCACCTCCCCTGCCTGGTGGCTCAGAGGATGGCTCGGGACCACCCTGTGGCCGGCGAGGACCATCTTTCTTTCTCTCTCCGGTGTGTTGATCCTTTGCAAACTTGCAGAGGTCTGTGTTTCCAGTTATTAATTTCAAAGTTGATTTCTGACTGGACAGGGATAGAAGAAGGTCTGGGGAATGGGGGAAACCCCCTGGCTGGGAAGTGTGTCTTGGGAACAGACCTAAATGAGTTAATATTCCGATCAAACAATTAAAAATAGAAAATGCTCCCACGGCACCAGCTGCTGAGGCTTTCAGCAACTGTCACCGGTAGGCTCATGGGGCAGGTGGTGCTGGAGAGGAGTGTTTTCACAAACAGCAAATAGCAGAGATGACGGTGTGCCCCCGACTTTCCTCCCAGGACCCAGGACAGTTGTTTAGGGGCTCCCGGTTCTCCTTGAACTCCCCTGCGGGGCCGGGAACAAGGGGTCTGTGCAGCTTCAGGGCTGCCCTGCTCCTCTCCAGGGCCCGGCCGCAGCGGTGAAGTCATCGCCAGATGCCTGGGTAATTGCTTTAAGAATCTAACTTAAAATAAGATGAAAACTTATATTCCTGGGTAAGGAGTAATTTCCCATCGAATAGTAAATTAATGAAAGGATTATACCAGGGGGCCTGGCCGGGAGGCCGTGCTCATCTGATAAATCCAAGTGGCTTGGACAAAACAGTTCTGGACCAGGGCGCTCCCCTGAACCTCAGGCCAGGCCCTGCTTCCTGGCTCCTCTGGGGCTCCGCCCTGGCCTGCTGAGTTGGGAGGACACGTTCCATGTATGCTCAGGGTCCCCTTCAATGACGGGGACCAGCTTTTCAAATCCCCAAGGTGGGAGGGGCTCCAGTCTGACCTCCCGCCCCACGTGGGCAGTGCACCCAGGAGGTGGAGCGCTTCTCTTGACACCCAAGAAGGAGGGGCTTCGGGAGCAGTTTCCAGCTGTCACTCCATATAGTCAGCGATGTAGTGACCACCCGCCCTGGTTTGCCCAGGACTGGAAAGACCCATGTCCCGTGAACCCCCTCAGGCCTAGAGGCAGAAGGATGGGCTTATTGACACAGCCCCTCCCTCAGGGTCCTGGCGAGCCTGAGCACCTGAACTAGAATAGTCTCAGTCTAGGATGGGTTACTTAACAACTGGCGCCACCGAAAACCACCTGGCTCCGGCTCCGTGGGCTGCGTTCAGCCAGGTGCATGTGGACTCGAGCGGGTGTG
The DNA here is from genome assembly GCF_028021215.1 of Eschrichtius robustus. Taxonomy (NCBI): domain Eukaryota; kingdom Metazoa; phylum Chordata; class Mammalia; order Artiodactyla; family Eschrichtiidae; genus Eschrichtius; species Eschrichtius robustus. Next base: position 8,395,233 of record NC_090826.1, on the reverse strand, counting down.
CACACACACCTCCCCAGGCACGACAGGCCACTGCCTGAAAACCTCTGCTGGGCATAGGAAAGGTCTTGCAGCTGAGGCCCCACTCCTCCCCACCCTGTTAACACTGAGCCCCCTCCCCCCGTAGTGGATGGGGTGCAACGTGCAGAATCATGACGGCAGAAACCCCGTGAGTTTACCCAGTGCCCTCCTTCCAAGAGACTCCAGGCACACCACACCTACTATCCATTTCTTCTCATCGGTTCCCTCAGAGAAAGACACAGGGAGTTGTCCCGTTTCACCAGTGGGGAAACGGGAGGCCCAGAGACACTTAGGGATTTGTTCCCAAGTGCAGGGAGACAGACCCAGAGTAGGGCTTCCCCAAGGACCGTTCCAGTGGCAGCATGGAGTGGAGGCCACTTTCAGCCCTGGTTATTGACTGTGCTGCCTGGCCCACATCCCCATCTCTGGGCTCCACCTATATCCCAGCTGTAACACGTGGACGCATCCCCGGGCCTTCCCTGCGAGGTAAAAGGCAATTGTTGATGCAAATGCGTTTTGAACTTTTTGGAGGAAGCTTCCTCTAAAAGCATTCATTATTGCCTATCTCCTGAGAAAGGGGTGCTCCCATCTGTTTTCAGGGAAGTATCAAAGGGGAGTTGAAAAACATTCTGACTTGTTTCTATTGAAATGGGAATGGACTGGACAAAGCGTTCTTCAGGAAGAAAGTCTAAATGAACGGGCGTTCTCCTGGGATGCATGTTTGTCAGATATGTTTCTGTGTAAGCATGGATTTTGTTGGAAGGAAAGATCGGGAGACCCTTGCAGCTCAGCTCACCACTGGCCCTCACTGCTTCTAGAAGTAACGGGGCTACCTCGGGAACCGTACAGGATCAACTTGCTGCTCTGCAGACAGCTGTCCCTGCATGGGGTTTGCGTCTGGGAGCTGTGTTGAGTTTGTGTAGGTGTCACCTGAGAGAGGACCCAGCCCTTTGCCTGGTGTTAACCATACCGTGCTTTCAGGGGTGGGGAACAGCCAGGTGTTCTTGGGAAGACACGTGCTGCTTGAGTGGCCTACTCCACCCTCCCACCCCAGAGGGAGGAGTTATGGGGCAGTAGGACTCAGAATTCCTAGTCTAAACAACCTAGCAAAGCGTGCTCCGAGAGAGAGCCAAGCCAAAACCACAGATGGTGTGATCCAGGATTGTAAGTGGAAGGATGGTGGCTTTGAATGTTAGATGTTATGTGGCAGTTGCTGTTCAAGCAGACAGATTGGTGAATTCCAGGCTGCAGGGATTCTGAGCAGGCCCTCTTTTATTTATCTTCTCTTCCACCCAGGGTGGGGGCACAGGAGTGGATTAGACAGAATGGACAGGCAGCCCTAGAAAGGCAGGTGGAAGGAGCAGGAGAAAGGTAGTCAGCCTGGCAGCACCCTGGGCTCTGGCCACTTGAAACATACCATCCCCGGCCAGAGGTCCTAGCCCCTTGCTAGGACCATATGGGTCCCTTTCCTTGGCCTGCCTGATAGGAAGGGTCACTCTGGGGCTCCTGGGAGACCTTCAGATGGATGGCAAATGGAGCTCCTCCCTTGAGACCCTGAGGCGGGACCAAGAAGGAGATGGGGATGTTTTCTGTTTCCTGGTCCCTTGGGGGCCCAGGGGCAGATTGAGACAGGCTCCTTGCAGGGAAGGTGTTAACAAACAGCAGGTGATTAAACATGACAAGCGGTGACATTTCTGTGCAGGGTTCTCAGTCCCGGCAATGCCTAGAATGAAGCTATAAACCCTGACATTTTGTGTTATGCACTGAGAGGTTTTTAATAGACCTCTCTCCCTCTTACCCAGTCAACTTCTCTTCCCCTCCCTCGCCTCCCCTCACTGTACCTGCTGCTCCCACAGAAACCTCCGGCCTCCCCATTCAGCCTGGCCTCCTGGAGCCTTCCTGGGCCCTCTGGTTCTGGGTGTCTCTGCAGGTCTCTGGCCTCTCCCTCCACTCGTCCTCAGGGCCCTTTCCCGCGACTGCTGGGCTGGGCATTCACTGCCGTCCAAAGTCTCTCCATTTTCTTTGATCTATCCTGTTGCCCCATGCCCCCCCCCCCCATCCTTCACTCCCTCACCTCCTTTTTTTGGGTCCTGATCTCACAGCCTCACCCTTTGCTGCGGCTGTCCCAGTTGTCTGCAATGGCAGGTGGCTGTCCCCATGCCCTCTGTGTGTTAACGTTTTCAGGCGGACTTGATAGCGGGGGAAGGGAGATCGTGGGGCTTGGGATGGGATTTTTCCCCCATCTTTTTTTCAATTTCCTTTTCTCCTTTTTTGGGACAGAGACAGGAGTAGCGGGAGAGAATTGCACTGTACTACAAACAGTTGCTGGATTTATTCAACAAGGGCCTGGCCGGCAACAGTTGTTCCTCTCCCAGAGAAATGTGGGAACAACTGGGGCCTCTTTTGTTCTCCAGGCAGAGCCCTGCGAAGGGCATTTGGAGGTGAGCCTGAGGCTCAAGAGGGCCAGAGACCCAAGAGAAGGGGTTTCAGACTCAGTCCCACCCAGTCCTACCCTCGCAGATAGGAAAGGTCCTGGAGCTCCACAGGGCTTGGCACAGAAGTCAGGCCACACCCCCAATCCCAGCTCTACCCCTAATGAACTTGAGAAGCACTTAGTTTTCTGTATCTGTTCAGTAAATATTTATTGGGTCAGGCGCTGTGCTAAAACAGTGGTCCCGTCCCGCAGATCTTGCAGTTTAGCGAAATAGGGGGGTCATTAACCAAGTTTTTACAGAAGTGCTGTGTAATGGAGCAGGGTGTGATGAGAGGGCAGAGGAAGGGGGCCCTGCACTTTGCAGGGCTTCCCGGAAGAAGTAAAATTTCAACCAGGACCCCTGAGGGATGCATAGGAGGAAGGGTAGCCGGTTCCAAATCGAAGGAGTGTTTCCTGAGTTGAAGGAGTGAATGGGGCGAGAGGCAGGTGCTCCTGCACCACAGGTGCTGGCTGGCAGGCCAGAGATGGGGGGGACCTCACCACCCCACTGTGGCCGTGCCCCTTCGAGCTCTGGGCAGCTGACCCGGAACTTGCTCTGCCAACCACTCTTCTACCTACTCGGCTGTCTGTGCCAGGCATGGTGCATCAGGGGCAGAGCCAGAATTCAGCTCAGCTCCGCCCCAGGGGGAGGGAGAGTGACCAGGAAGTCTGTAAGTGCCCCCGAGGCCTGGGGCTGCTCCTGCCTTTCCTGGGCTCCCTAGCCTACTCTGCTGATGACTCACGGAGGAGAGGGCAGGAGAGAGGATGCAGCCCTGCGTGGAGGGAAGAGTGGCTGGAGGAGCAGGAGCCCAGCGGAGCCGCCCCCCTTTCCTTCTGCACCTGCTGGCCTCCCAGGCATAGCCTGGGCCTGGACACCAGGAAGCCTTCCTGGAACTCACAGTTGGCCTCCCCTCTGTGCCCTCAGTGGTGTGGGGAATGCTTTGGAGCTGGTGTGTCTTCCCCATCAGAATCTGAGCTCCCTGATACCTGAAACCGTTCTCTCTGGATCCCTAGGGCCAGCAGGGACCGTGCCCATAAGGTACTTGGGATATATTTGAGAAACTCAACTGACCCAGGAAGAGGAGGACTTGGGTTAAATAACCCTTAGCGCAAGATCCTCGAGGAGCCTGCAGACTGACCGTGGGTCCCTGGTGTCCAGGAAGACTGGCTCCAGGTTCAGGTCCAGGTCCAGCTACCTCACCCAACCCCAGAATCCTTCAGCCATAGCGATGGGGCAGCCCTAAAGCCTGCCGCCTGGAAGGGCCTCCCTGAGAGCTTCCAGAAGTCAGACCCAGGACACCCCACCTCCATGCGGGTCCCCTGAGAGGGAGGACCAGGTTGGCTTCCTGTCCCCGTAGAGGGTCTAGGGCAGGTCTCAGCCCCAAATCCCCTTCCTCACCCCATCCCAGTCCTGCCTTCCTGCCAGACTTGGCCCGAGTCCCACATGCTACCCCTTGTCATCCAATTCCCAGCGTCCAGCCAAGATCCCGTGAAGGGCCCAGAGGCCCAGCCTTTCTTGGCCCTCAGCATCTCAGAGGGAGGGGGCGTGCCGAAAGGGGAGGCAAGGGGAGTCCCAGAGCCCGGACTTGGCCCTCTGCCCCTGTAGATCCGGGGCCAGGTTTTACTGTAATCCTTACATCCTGTTGCAGATCCTTAATCAGCTGGAGCCCAGGTTGGGCTGGACCCTGTGGTGACACTCAGGGCTGTAGCCTGGAAAACCTGAAGTGGAGCTTCCGGAGTTGAGGTTGGGGGCTGTGAGGAGGAGGAGGCGGAGGGGAGAGAAGGGAGCTGGTGCAGGCACAGGATGTGGACAGAGCCCAGACCTGCCACCCACCCAACCCAGGCCGGGGGTGGAGGAGCAGAGCAGCTGTTGCAGGCTGGGAACCGGGGATACGGGAGGATGAGCAGGGGCCCACGTGGGGCCCCCTGGAGAACACGGGAGTCTGTGGGGGCCGCCATGTTGCCTGTTAGCACCATCAAGACAGCTGGCTCTGGAGTCGCTCTGATAGTGAGCGACTTCAGCCAGGAAACAGCAGAGAGGTGACCCTGGAGGATGTTGGTTCCAGGGGTCTTTACCTACTGGGCCTAAGTCCAAGGTTAGAAGTGGTCCTGCTCTGCTGGGAGCTCTGCCTCGTGCGGAGGGATGAGGCAGAGAGCCCAGGAGAACTGTCTACCCTGGGTTGGGTGCAGCAGAGGCCCCTTAGCAGGGTAGCAGGATCCCAGGATCGCCCCTCCTTTTGCCAGGGGCAGCCCAACCCTGGCAGTCCAGCCCAGCTCTGCAGTCCCTGCACGAATCAGGGGAAGAGTTGGGGGCAGCGGGGGAGTGTACCCCTTCTAGACCTCACCTCTTTCAGCCCAAGGAGCAAGGACGGAGGAGAATGAGGGGAAATGCACAGGCCAGAGATAGCCATGGAGCGGAAGCCAGGAGTGGGCTGGCTGGCAGCGGGCGGGCACATGGGCGTCTGTCCTGCCAGGGGCCCAGGCTGGCTATGCAGACAGCCTCTTTTCTATATGGAAATGAAGAATTTAGGCTAATGGAGCTCAACCATCTCTAATTTTGCGATGGCAGGAGGATTTTGATTGAAAGTAATTAAGCAAGCTAGCTGTAAAATTAATTAAAGCAAAAGGGGGGGATTTTTTATTGGATTGGATAGCGATATAGCGTCTGTCAGGCGGGGGACGGATGGGGGTGACCTGAATCCTCTGCCCTCCCCCCTCCCACTCGGGACGTTTATGTCACTTTAATCTCCTTACAGCGGCTGCTGTGCATTTGTTTGAAATAATCAAGGAAATATGGTCAGAAATTGTCAGCTTTCAGATCTAATTTACCTGACGGCCCCTGCGCGAGCTGGCATGGCCCAGGGAGTGAGCGTGCGTGAGCGGGTGGGAGAGCCCGCGTGGGCACAGAGGACACCGGGCTCTCCGGCCCCCTCCCCCGGCCCCAGGCCCCCTCTGAGGGTGAGGGAAGGTGCTTCCTGGCCTGTGGGAAGCCCCGCCCTGGAATGGGCCCCGTCCGTCCCCCACCCACCTGCTGCCTCCCCCCTTGAGCCGTAGCCAGCTTTGGGTTTAGGGACTATAGGATCAGGGAGGTGACAGTAATTCCTTACTCCAGATGGCTGACAACTGCTAAACCCCTCCACCAGGGCCACAGTTTTAAAAGTACTCCTAAATTAGGCCCCTCATGTCATCGTCATTGGCCTCAGCAAGGGGATTGTGGAGATGGGCTGTAGGGAGGGTGGGGTGGCGTGTCATCCATAGCACCTCTCTGCCACCTGCTGCCATCCCCGCCTTCTTTCCTGGGGCTCCTGGAGGCTGTGCTTACCTGCCCGGGGCCTGCCTCTCCCATGCCCTTCCTCCAATCCCAGAATAGCGCTTGCCCTGTCTTCCCTTCAGAGCACAGCTCACAAGTTCTGGGGGTCTCAGTCCCTGAAAGAGGAAGCCCCTCCCGCCAACACCGGAGTGCCCTCCATGTGCCCAGGCACTCCCTCCCACATGGTCAACCACCCACGTGTCCTACCCATTTCCGGGGGTTAGCCAGGTCATAGAGCCACATGCCACTTGTGCTTCCCTGGGAGAGTTGAGGAGCCTGAATTCCAGGCCCTGCACCCTAGGGGTGCTGGTTCAGAACCATTTGGGGTCCTTGCCCAGGTGGGCAAATGTGGGGCTTGAAGCCTCTCCAGCAGGGAATCCGTGGGGTGTTTGGGGCTGATGGGCCCTGGAGCGGTCTCCAAGGTCACAGAAAATTCCCTTTTAAAACACAGACGTGGAGCAATTTGATCTGCTGGTCATGACAGGGCCTAGGTCAGGAAATGGGCCTCTGGATTTGTTTGGTCCTCACATGTGAGTGACCTGGGCTTTCGACAAGTCTCTCCACCTCTCGGGCCTCAAACCCCTTCCAGTTCTAAAGTTCTGTACAAATCTGTAGCTGCCACCCTCAGGAACTCCTTGTCCAGCCAGAGTTCCTTGCCGTGCCATGGGGGCAGGGGAGAAGTTGGGGGTTCTGGAAACAGCAGATTAGGATGAGCAGCCTGCTCCCAGTTTGCCCACCTTAGAGCATACCAGTTAGAAGGCCTCTGTCCCCACCTGCCCTCCCTGGGGCCCCGCCTTCCGCCAGTCCTCCCAACCCCCAGCACACCTTCCCTGCCCACCCCCCCAACCTTGGGCGCTGGGCGACTCCGTCAGCCTCCTCTGGCGAGGGGGTTGGAGCTCCTGTCGTTCTTCGCAGCCTGGCTCCTGAGCAGAGCAGCTGGGTGCTTGGGAAGCATCGCCTGCCCCCTTCCTGAGCTCTCTCTGCCTGACCCTCTACCCTCCCCTCACCGAGGGTCCCTCATCTTGGGGCAGGGGGTGGAGCCCCAAAGAGCTCTGCCTGGAAAAGAGGGAAAGGAAAGCTGCTGGCTCTTCTCCACGTCTTTGGAGCAAAGTTTGTGCCCAGATCCCAGGTCCTTGGGGCCTTGTGCTCTCCGGGCCGGCTGTGCCTGCAGGGGCCTTGCTGAGAGGCAGTGGCATGGGCGGGCACCATGGAGGCCCAGCCAAAGCGAGTTCCTGCCCTCTGTGCCCACCAGCTGCCCAGGAACCAGATCCTAGGAGACACGAGGTTAGAGAGAGCCTCTGGCCTCAGCCCAGCGTCTCACCTCCACGCGTGGCTTGCAGCTGCTCACGTCAGCCCCTGCAGCTGTGATGTGGAGGAAAGAGCAGGGCAACCTGTGCCAGGGATCTGGTGGGGCTGCTTGCCTGGGCCAGGGGCTGGCTTCTGGACTTGACACTGGGCCAGGCTGCCAACGGCAGGCACCAGGGTAGAGGGAGGCTATGGCAGAACTAGGATCCCCAGGCAGGCCCGGGCAGGTTGGCACTGAGAGAGATGGAGAAGGCCAAGAGGAAGGTGGAGGGCACCGTCATGTTCCTCGCGGTGTCCCCGTGTCGCACCCTTTGCTCTGCCCTACTTGGGAGAGCCTGAGTTGGGGATGCTATACTGAAAAAACACTTTTGGGAACTAATGTTCTGTGGTGAGGAGAGAACATTGATTTTACAGAGGCTCTCCTTGGAGAGGAAGGACAGGCGAGGGCAGCAAGGCTGGCCATGGCTTCTGGGTTGCAAGGTCAGAGGACGGCCCTGGGAGAGCACCCCACCAACGTAGCCTATGACATCTGGGGCCCAGGGAGTCTGGGAGAAGGAGAAGTGAGAGGGCAGCTTGGGGAGCTGGTAAGTCTAGGGCCAGCCCGGTGGTACCTTGGTGCCCTTCACCTGGCTGGCATGAGATAAAACACGTGCATTGTTTTGCCACTAAGCATTTCTGCTGTCCTTTCTTCTCCAGCCCCCAAGGCTTTGAGGGAAGAGTACTGAGCGCGCTGGCCTCATCCAGGTGGAGCCCCTCCTTTCTCCGAGGCCCCTCCCTGCCTCCCCCCACCCCTCCCCACCCCCCGTGCACCCAGCCCAGGTGTCTGAGCCTCTGGGTAGAACTTGTGCAGGGAGAACAGGAGAGGCGAAGGATGAGTGGCCTGGCCTGCTAGTTGCAGGGCGTCCTGGCCTTAGGCCAGCCCCTCAGGCCCGGCTCCCTGTGGACCTTTGCAAAGGAGGACTCCACCAGTGGGGCCCACCTCGGCCTAGTGAGCCGGGTGCTTCCTCCCTTCAGGTGGGGCCCAGCATTAGTTGGGCCATCTGGTCTCCCCCTCCCAGAGGATGGAGAGGCAGACTTGTCCCCTGAGTCCTAACTCATGCTTAGTAGGGGCCAGTGGCTTCAGGAGAGTTCTCAGGGGTGTACACTGCACTGCCCCGGCCACGGGAGCAGGGAGAGGTACTTGCCCCACTGGGAGAGAAGCCCAGAGTGGCTGGGGTCCAGGCCCAGGAATCATTAACCGCAGGGTCTAGTGATGCTCATGGTGCCTGGGTACCCGGTGCCTCCCCCAGTCAGGTCCATGCCGGAGTTGGCTGGATGTGACCAGGCCACTGGGCTCCCAGAAAGTGCCTGGGGCCAAGCTAGGCTCTGGCATCGCAGAGCCTCCACAGCCTGGCCCGGCGGATTTCCTGCCAGTGTCAGACCTCCTCTCCTGCTCCCACCGTGCCCACCCTGCTACCCCGGATCCCAGTGGGGCTGGTGGCCCCGTACAGACTCCAGAAGGGCTTCCCGGACCTCATCCCCTCCTTCCCGTCTGCCCTCAGTTTCTCACCCTCTAGGCCTGGAGTCTCCCCAACCCAACGCTGGCCCGGTCCTCCGTGCCCCCTGGCTTCACAGTCGCATTTTGCTGCCAGCGCAGGGCACTGAAAAACTGCTGGCACTGCCAAAAACCCTGTGTGCGCTATGACTCCCCAAACATCCCTTTATTTTTATTGTTCTGTTAATTACTGTTTAAACTTTAATAAGTCACTTCGTCAGGAGGGGGGACCTGCCGTGAGCTTTTCTGTGCAAACACGGGCCCGGGAGTGACTCGGGTGTAATATAACCCTTTATGCGATGTGGGAATGTTTAGATTGTAACAGAAACTTGTTATTTTAATGACAGTTGGGGGGTGGGGGTGGGCTGCGCACCGAAGAGGAGGAGGGTGGGCGCAGCCCTGTTCCGCTTGCGTCCCACGCGGGCTGGGGGTGGCCTGGCCTTACCAGGGTGCTCCCGTGCTGGTGCCGCTGAGCGTCTAGGACACCGTGGGGCCCTTCCTGGGCTGCCCACGTTCAGGCTCGCCCAGAGGGTGGGATGCGTCCTGAGAGAGGCTCAGGGGCTCCAGGGTGGGAGGGCCCAAGGAGAAAGTAGGGCTTTGTGGCAGGTGGGGAAGCAGGAGGACGCTGAGGGTTCCCAGGTCCCCGGGCAAAGGCAGGGCCGTGCAGGGCTGGACTCTGCCCTGACCGCACCAGCACTTCCTGCTCCCGAGGGCGGGGACCCTGTCCACGGGCACCATCCAGTACGGTGGCAGGCCCCATGCTGCACGGCTCTGTGCCAGACATGTCACCCCATGTCCTCCTTTCAACAACCCTGCATCTCAGGTGAGGACACTGCTGTCTGGGGCAGAGATGTAACTTGCTTAAAGTGGGAGGTTTTTAAGAGGGCGGCCAAGTTCCTAATGTCAGTTTGTCTTATTTGGAAGCTGCCAAAGTCCAGCTGCCCAGGCGTGGTCTCAGCAGGCTGGACGCTGTCCCGTAGTGGCAGGGAAGGGCCCACCCTGGGAACCAGGATCATCCCCCTCAGCCCTGGGACAGGGCTCACCCCTCAGGCCCCCCCACCTACCCCCCCACCCCTCTCAGGAGGAGGGTCTACGAGGTGAAGGGGACATGGAAATAAGGATTGTCCCCAAGTCCGGGCACGGGCCGTTACCCTCTTCCTCACAAGGGCTTGGCTCCATCTCAGGGCGTTAGGGGCTCGAGTCCAGGGTTGGGATGATGGTGGCCAGGCCACCCCCTCTCGCTCTGGTGCCCCCGATCCTTTACACCCAGAGGTACTCCTGCCCCAGACCCACTTCCAAAGCAGGTGACCCCTGGAGAGGGAGCCTTTCCGCAGCACCTGTGGGTCTCCTGCACAGACCCCAGGCCATCTGGGCCCTGTTTCCTACTTCATCTTCATTTGGTCCCTCTGTCTGACCATCCATCCACAGAGCTGAGCTTCTGCTCCGCGACAGCACTGGGTGGCAGAAATGACGAGTCCTGTGCTTGCCCTCAAGGGCCCACGCCCGGCTGGGGTTAGCGAAGGGGTGTCGGGGGAGAGCACGACCCAGGGGGCCTGGCCCCTGCCCAAGGCTGGGTGCTCCCAGGGCTCCGTCTGGTCCCTCCTCTCCCTCTTTGGCTGCATCCCACGAGGGCCCCTCCGCGCTTCCTTCCGGGCAGGGCCAGAGGTTCAGGGTCCCGCTCCCTCACGCTGGAGAGGGCAGCAGCCCCCCAGATGGCAGCGGCAGCGTGGGCCACGAATCGCTGAGGTTTTCCTTTTCCGAGCAGCGCGTTTCCCTAAATTGTCTTTGACTGCGTGCATGGGTAATGAAAGTTTATGCCCTTGTTAGAAGGACAGGCGGCCAGTTCCAGTTAGAACTGGGGCTCTCTCCCGGCCAGCCTCCCCTCCAGCCCCCTCCCCCGAAGGAGAGAGAGAGCTCGAGCACAAGTGTGCGTGCGCGCACACCCCCCTCCCTGGTGGATAAGAAGGCTGTTAGGGGATGGGAGAGGGGACGGGGAAAAAAGAAAAAAATTTTCCGTATTTGTGTAAGTTGCTTTAAAAGCATTTTATCATGTCATAAAAAAGGGAAAGTACTCTCAGAAATTGATCTTCTCCGCCAGCCCATTGGACAGAAGGACGTTGGGATGTTAATGGCCATCCTGCTCCAGGGTGGCTTATTAAAAAATTTATACATAAATGCTTAAAATTGCATAAATTATTTAAAAAAAACCAACAAAGTGAGCAATCTGAATTCCCTCTTTTCCTCCCCTTCGCTCGGTCCCCCTTCTGTGTCCCCCCTTTTCCAGCCCCTCGTTGTGGACCTCCCGGTCCCGAGCCCCATCCGCTCCCCAGGGCGTCCCCCCTTTCCTCCGCTTCCCACTACACCCCCAACACCGTCCGCCCTGCCCTCCTCCGGGGTTTCCCTGCCTCACCCACAAATTAGTGAAACAGCCAGCCCACCACCGAACACTCACATGCACACGCACTAATAAAAACACCACTAATAATGCCCCAAATCGCGGAATTAAATATTAAGGCCAGAGGAGGCGGACGTGGAGCGGAGCTGCCACCACCGTAGCCGAGCTTGGAGCTGATGAGTGTCTCTCGCAGGCGTGGAATGTCACCCACACATCCTGGAGACTGGAGTGGGGAGTTTTATGATGGTTTTTCATTGATTTGTTTCCCCAGCGCAGCTGCCGACCTCTATTGAGGGACAAACATAATCAGCACTGACGCAAATTAGATGGTTATTCGTTTTGAAAATTGACAGAAAAACAATAAAAAAGATGAAATGCTCCCAAATCAATAGATATAATGAAATTCAAATAATCCGAGAGATGAGGTCTCCATGGCAACTGATAATGTGGAAAAGAAAACAATTTAATAAAGGACAGACACACTTTGAAAACAGATTGGGCCCAGGGAGGGGGGCGGGCTGGCGGGCGGAGGGCTGGAGCGCGGGCTGGCGAGTGAAGGATCACTGTCCGTCCCAAGGACACCCGCCATAATTAAGCGAGGCTTTCAGCCCCAGAAAGTGCAGATTCAGGTTTTAATACACAAAATTATTTCAGGAGCAGTGAATCGGAAAGTCGTTTGTAATGACCTTCCTGAGAGGCCCGGGCGCAGGGCATGTTGGAGGCTGGGCGGCCGGGCCGGCTGAGTTATGGCATATTTGTGTTTTTATAGTGCGGAGGGGAGGGGGTGCGGGTGGGGGTGGGGGAGAAGGTTAAACAGTATTTACAGCTCAGTTGTTTTCAGAGAGGAAAGAGAAATAGAGTTCATGGGGAGATGCAGCGGGCAGGCGGGCGGGTGAGCCGGGGAGGCCTCTGGGCGAGGTGGGAGAGGAGGTGGGCCTGGGCGGGTCTTCCACCCTCGGGCTGCCTGGCCTGGCCTTGGGGACCCCCAGGGGATGCCAGGAGAGGCCTCTCCACCCCAGTTCCTAGTGGGGCCTTCTAGGACCGGGGCCTCTCTGGGGACGGGGTGGGAGCCTGTGTCCAAGCTCTGTGTGCATCCAGCCACACCTACTCTAAGAGAAGGTGAGGCATTCCTGAGGCCGCTGCGGAAAGGCCGCCTTGCCTGGGCACCCTCCAGGGCTCTGCACAGCAGCCGGTTGCTCCTCTGGTTGGTGCTGCCCTTCTGGAGTCCTGTGCTGTGTGTCTGGGGTGTGCCCAGCCTTGGGCACGGTGGGTGAGGACCTGTCAGTGGCCTGCAGCTGACAGCCTCCCTGCCCCGTCCCTGGGCTCCACCTCCCTGCCCCTGGCGCACAAAAGGGGAAAGCTTGGTCCCTTGGGGTTTGGCAGAGGCAGGGGCCACAGGAGGGGAGGGGACCCAGCAGAGCCTCCTTGCCGCCCTCCAGAGCTGCTTGCCTGGGCAGGGCAGCTCAGGCACGGAGAGCCCGGCCCCGGGGGGTTCACCCCTCCCTCAGGCTGTGTCCCCTTCAGGCTGCAGGAGTCGCATTTATGCGTTGTTGTCATGACACACACAGCACAGCCGGTTTCCGGGCCGCTCGTCGTGTGCACGTGTGAATATAATATGATTGTATCAATACAGAGACGCCCAAGCGTGTGTGCGCGCGCATGGTCTGTGTGTGCACTGTGTGTGTGTGTGTGTGTGTGTGTGTGTTTTAAGTCTCCCCTGGGTGGTAACTCTTCTTTTCTCCCCTTCCTGTTTGGCTGTGACCTGGGGGAGATTGATAGCCAGCCTGTGCGGTGGATGCTAACAGTTCCTGATTTATAGAGTTACTTACGCTAAGTGAGGCCACTTAGACGCGTCTGGATAGTAAACCTTTTAACTGGACTAAAAAATCATAATAAATAAATAAACAAAGTGGGGCAAGGAGGGCCCAGCGGCTGGGCCCCCCACTTCCCGACTTGGAGCTGTTGGGGACCAGGGGACCCAGCTGAGAGCCCTGAGAGGCAGTGGCCACTCCTCCCACCTGCAAAAACGAGGCATGGGATTGGGCCCAAGAGGGAAGGACACCCCTCTTCTCGGGGACAGGTCCTGTCTGGGGAGATGGGGCGGGAGCTGTTAAGATGGAGATGGGCTGTGTGGTGGGGGAGGGGGAGGGGGCAGGGGGGCCCCTGAGGGAGCTCGTGGGGAGCAGGGCCGGAGCAGATGTCTCTAGGAACCCTGCCTTGCTTCCCAGACTCGCCGCTCCTGTGGTACCGAGACTTTTCACCGCAGTGATCACGTTTGTAATGACTTGAACGTCTGCCCCCTCGTCTAAAGTGAACAGTCCGTCATGGCAGGAACCAGGACAGTCCGCTTGCTCATTTCATATCCTCAGAATTCAGCCCAGAGCCTGAACATAGGCTCAGCACCCCAGCACTGGGGCTTGTGGCCTGTCAGGTTCAAGTTCTTAGGGGCTGCAGGGAAGCTCCAACATTGCTGCCACCCTCGCTGGGAGGCTGTGGGAGGTATGTGTGGGGTCTCAGATGGTGAGACATCGGAGCCCAGTGGGAGTCCGGCTCTGGCACACTCTCTGGGTGACCGTGACAGTTGACAACCTCTGTGAGCTCTGCTTTCTCACCCAGAAACAGGGATAGGACAGCGGCCGTATGGGGATGCTGGGGGACCACTGAGGCGGGGATGCTGGGGGACCACTGAGGCGGGGATGCTGGGGGGCCACTGAGGCGGGGATGCTGGGGGACCACTGAGGCGGGGATGCTGGGGGACCACTGAGGCGGGGATGCTGGGGGACCACTGAGGCGGGGATGCGGGGGGACCACTGAGGGGGGGATGCGGGGGGACCACTGAGGCGGGGATGCTGGGGGACCACTGAGGCGGGGATGCTGGGGGACCACTGAGGCGGGGATGCGGGGGGACCACTGAGGCGGGGATGCGGGGGGACCACTGAGGCGATGCTCTGAGTTGCCCAGCACTGTCCCCAGCACAGGGGTGGTGCTCAGAGGGTGCCAGCTGCCATATTGCTCTAGGCAGTGTGGGCCAGGGCGGCCACCAGAGTGGCCCAGCGGTGCCCATGGCCCCCGAGCCGCCTGGCAGCAGGCAGGAGGGCCCAGACCACCCCAACCCGAGGGGACGGGTGCCTGGCCCCTGCCTCGCCACTTCTTGATATACAGCGGGCATTAGGCCGCCCAAAGGGGACACTGCATCCTTAGGAAGAAATATGTCCTCATTTTTCTTAAACACCGTTTCCACTGAGTGAAATGTTTAGAAGGGACGCGCAGGGAGAACTTTATTTCCTACCAGGGAGTTCAGAGCCGCCAGGCAGAGCCCATAAAGCACCCGGAGCTTGGTAGCTGACAGTCCGCCCGGCCCCAAAACACATTACTCACCGGTGGGGAGGGGCTGCCAGGCCTGCCCAGCCCCTGGGGACCAACCCCCACCCCCAAGGCAGGACGAGTGACTCGGAGGTACCCAGCCGTGGGCAGTGGGCACTGGAGCTTCTCGTCCCCTTGAGCCCAGGCTGCCCAGGGCAGGGGAGGACCTGGCCCTGACCAGGCGAGGAAGTGGCCGTTCCAGCCACCCCCGTAGTCCCCAGGGATCAGGGATGAGGAGCCCAGGTGCAGCTACAGGAGCCCCCCTCTCTCCCTCAGAACTGGCAGGAGCCCTGGCCTTCCCCAGCCTTTGGAGGGAGTGATGAGATTCCTGCCGTAGCGGGCCCTTCTCCCGAGGCCCTCCCTTCATTCGATTTCTGAAGCTGGCTGATTTGCATATTTATAAATATCAGTAAATTATTTATTGTAGCAATCTGCTGCACCATTTTACCCATCACAGTTAACACTTTAGGGGGCTCCGTGTTATGGGAACCGGGAGTGAGGGTGAGGAGGAGGTGGGCAGGGAGGCCTGGGACTTCCTGGAGCCTGCCTGGAGCCTTCGTGGGGACATGGTGGCGGCCCTGCATCTTGCTGAGCCCCGGCCTTCATGAGCTCGGGCTCTGGAGTGTCTTCACGGCTCCAGGATCAGTCTCCTCCTCTGTCAAATGGGACGACGACAGTACCTGCCTCACGGGATCATGGTGAGAGATTGTGAGCTAGCGTCCAGCAGGTGCAGGGACAGTCCAGTTCTCGCCCCTCCCTTTCTCCACCCTGAGCAGGACCCACTCAGCTTGGAGACAGAGCTGCCTGCCTGCTGGGGGCTTGTTGCATTTGGAGCCCTGGGAGGGGAGGCTCAGACTGTGGGAGCCGGTGAGGGCCCATTTGTTGCTGAGTAGGCAGCCTGCCCGCGGCCCAGCCCTCCAGCCTCTCCTGTCGCTTCTGCCTCTGCTGGGCCAGGTGTGGTTTCCTGGTCTAGGGATCTCGTGCCCAGATGTGGCACCACACTTGCCTGTTTGTCCCCTCCCAGGGCTCAGCTGCCTTTCCCCAGGTCCTTGACTGTCAGGCCCTGTGCTTGGCACAGACAAGCACCCTCTCTCATCTTACAGTCCTGCAGCCCTTTTCACGGGGAGAAAGCTCGACCAGGGCCCAGGGCTAGTGAGGGCCCGGAGCCAGGCTGTGAACTCACGACTGTCTGACCCCAAAAGCCAGGCCATACCATGGTGCTGTGCCACCTCCCAGGGTTCGCCCTGGCCCATCCGGCATCACTGGGGCCCGAGGCAGGAGGCTGGGGGAGCCCTGGGCTGGCTGCCTGCGTGCAGATACTGACCCGCTCCTCTCCCCAGGCCTGGCTGGGCTCCCTGCAGCCGCCCCGCCCCTCGCCTCCTCTCTGGAGCCCGGCCCTGGGTGAGCGGTACGGCAGTCCCCGCGCCTTCCCACCCTCCGGCCCAAGCCTGCCTCCTGGGCAGTATTGTTCCCAGAGGAAGTGTCCAGTGTAAATAGAGCAGCGGGCAGGCTGGTGGCGGGAAGGAGATGAAAGGGGCAGTGACAGGGCCGGGGACGGATGGCTTCCTCCCATTGAGGCCTGGCCACGGCGTTTATATTTTAGGGAAGAAAGTCAAGGGAATGTTTACATGGATGGGAGCCTGGGGTCAGACCACGAGGGGGGTAGTCTGCAGGTCCCAGGGCCCTGATGGAGGGGGAGGGGAGAAGGCCCCACAGGGTGGGCCGGAAGGCGGGCGGGCAGGCACCTTGGACCTCAGCTCTTACACACACACCCCAGCTCGCAGCCCCAGACTCACACGCGTTTGCACTTTTGAGTAAGGCCTGCTTTTGCCTCCTGCCCTGCACCCCAGGCCCACACCCCTTCTCCACCGCCACCCCTGGGACCAGCAGTAGAGTCAGAGGGAGGGCAACATCTGGAAGGCAGGTGGGCTGGGGCAGAGCAGCAGCTGGAGGGCAGGTGTAGGGGGCATGGGCGGAGCAAAGGGGCCTGCGGGCGGGGGGTGGGCCCTGGGTGCACAGCTGCATTGCAGCTGGTGGGGGCCCGTGAGGGACTGAGGCAGGCACACAGCCGAGATCAGGAGCGGGTGGGCGGGGCTGGGTGGGCCCAAGTGCCAGGAGGCTCCAGGATGGGTGGGGGCCCAGGGAGGGGGTGTCACCAGCAGCAAGTGCAGCCCTGGGAGCTTCTGCTTCCCTCTTCCTTGGGATAAATATTTATAGATTCATTTGCCGTCTGCCATACACACTTGGCTGCTTACCTCCCGGTAAAAATAGAGCAGGCTCCGCACTCCCACCCTTCCCTTCTCCACCAGGGCCGGGGACAAAGGGGGCCAGGTGAGGCCAGCTCCCCATAGGCCTGCTGGAGGAAACTTGGTGTCACGGAGCCTGGCGGCTGGCCCTGAGGCCGGGTGGGATGGCATGATGAGGGGCCCCATCGCTGAGCTTTGAGAAGGAACCCATGATGATGCTTGGAGTTTTGGGTGTGGGCAGCACAGACTTGGAGATGCGGACAAACGTGGGCAGAGTGGGCATCCAGCTAGGGGTGAGGGTGGGGCCCGGCAGAGCCAGGGCTGCAGGACTGGGAGAACTGGGCTGGGCTGGGCTGGGCTGGGCTGGGATCCCTGGGCAGCTGGCTGCGAGGCAAGGGTCTGGGGCCGCTGGGCATTGTCTGTATCGGGGGGCAACCATCTGTGTGTACAAACCAAGTCTGCTTGTAGATGAGGTCCTGGCACAGGTGTGGCCGTCCCTGTCTGAGTAAGCCTCTCAGTGCGTTCCAGGCGTGTGGGTTTTTAGGGTCTCGATCCATTGTAGTGAAGCCCCTTCTGACCATGGATCTGGGAGGAGTCCCCTTGCTTAGCCTTCTGAGCTGTGTGGAGACTCGGCCATGCCCACCTCTCTATTGAGGGCCGCACGGAGGAGCCCTGCCTTGAGAGCATTCGGTGGGGCTCCCTGTGCACGCAGAGGGAGTGTGAGCCAAGACGGTCTGCCATGGCCACCGCCCTGCCCCTGGTACCACCTCGGGGTCTGGCACACAGTAGGAGCTCATTACGTGGATGGGTGGACAGACAGGATGTACAAGTAAACAGGTGGAGGTGTGTCCGCTTTTGTTGGCCTTTGTGGCGGGTGCCAGGCTGTATGGTTAGTGGTCTTGCCATTTACCCCGCAGGACCCTGGGCGCCCCCGCTCAGCAGCCGTGAGGGAGGTGGCTAGCGCTGGGGCAGCCTAGGATACAGTTCCCGGCCGGTTGCGTTGGGCTGTCGTGTTGAGGGATTAGGCCCTGTAACTGCAGCCTCTGGGTTTCCCGCTGGGGATCTGAGGAATCCCAACCTGTCCCAGCTTCTCAGGGCTGGAAAGTGGGCCTCATGGGACCAGCCAGGCCTTCCAGGGCAGCAGGAGCTGGCTGAGGCAGAGAAGGCGGAGCCAGGTCCTGTGGCATATCTGTCCTGCCTCCTGGGGCCAAACAAGGGGGGGAAATGCTTCCAGAAGCCAGGTGCTGGGAAGAAGACTGCCCCTTGCTTTTGAAGAGTCATTCGTTCATTCATTCGTTTGCTCGTTTACAGAATATCTCTGAACCCCCTAGTATGCCATAGCCAGGCTCTGAGGATAGATCTCACGTTCTAGTGAGGGGACAAACGCACCCTGGCCTTGGGGCGGGGCAGTGGAACCGTCACTGGGGAGACCTCTGGCTTGGGGGACGTGGGGGCAGAGCGTCCACCCCGGCTGTCGAGGTGGGTGGCCAGGCCTGGCACACACGCCTCTGACCCCTCTCCTCCATCCCTGCAGCTGAAGGCACCCGGTGCCCCGACCCGCCTGCAGGCAAGCCCGCGATGGCGGCCAAACGCAAAGGCGGCCTGAAGCTCAACGCCATCTGCGCCAAGCTGAGCCGCCAGGTGGTGGTGGAGAAGGGAGCGGAGGCCGGCGCCCATGCCGAGGGCAGCCCACTGCGGCCCCGGGACAAAGAGCGCAGTGGCCCTGAGTCGGGGGTGGCCCGGGCCCCCAGCAGCGAAGAGGACAAGAGGCGGGCGGTGATCGAGAAGTGGGTGAACGGGGAGTACAGCGAGGAGCCGACACCCCCGCCCGTGCTGGGGCGGATCGCCCGGGAGGGTCTGGAGCTGCCACCCGAGGGTGTCTACATGGTGCAGCCCCAGGGCTGCAGCGACGAGGAAGACCACGGCGACGAGCCCCCCAAGGATGGCAGCGTCGTCGAGGAGAAGGACGCGGACGGGGCAGCCTCCAAGGCTGATAGCGGCCCCAGTGCCAAGCAGGCTTCAGGTGGGTGTCTGAGCCCCGGGCGGGACATAACCCCACAAGGAGGGCGGCCCGGCGGGGAAGGAGTGGTGTGTCCACAGCGCATGCCCGCTTCCCTCACTCTTGCTCCAAATAGTGACCCCTCACTCAGACCCAGGGAGGACCCCTGAGGAAGGGCAGCAGGGGTGAGGAGGGACAGGCCTGAGAAGGCAGCTTCCCAGACGTGCGAGCCGGGCTGGGGTGGGCTGCGAAACACACAGTAGGTCTTCAGGAAGCAGTGGATGGACGGATGGACTGGTGGACAGGCTGATGGATGGATGGGTGGATGGACGGACGGACGGACGGACGGCGTGTGAGTAGACGACTGTCCACACGCACCTGCCTAGGGAGGAGCCTGTTGGGGGGCGCAGTACCTGGACATGCGTGTGGGGAGCAACACCCAGCCGGCATATCCCGTTACACCCACCTGCCCCAGACGCGGTCCCCTGGCTGACCTCTTTCCCACGAGATGGCTAAGAGCTGGCTCTTCCGGTGTCTGCTTGTCCTTCGATGCAGAGCTCCTTCTGCCCTGGGGAGGGAGGGCCTAGGTTCTGGGTGGGAGGGTGTCTCCGCTAGGACTGGAACTCTGGGCCTGGGGTCTTTTTTCAGCTCCCCAGCCTCATTCCCAGCCTGTGCCTGGTGTCCCGAGCCTTCCCTGCCCGCTTCCCGATCCCCTTCCCCTGCAGCGAGGGGCGCATCTCCTCCCTGCGCGCGGAGCCCTGCGCAGCCACATAATTATGCATATAAGATATAAACAGAGCTGTTTAATTATCCTTCGCCACATCAGTGACAGAGTAATTAACAAACATTGCAAGATCAATGAGGAAAAGTGTGACCTTCAGTTTCCTCTGATAGGAAAAGCCCTTGCCGTTCCCAGACACAAGGTGATTGCGCTGGGCCTGAGGAGAGGGGAGGGACAGGGACAAGGCCCACTGTCCCTTCAGCGCCCCAGCACCTCCCGGGGGAGCGGAGAGCTAGGATGGCAGGAGGCAGGGCTAGAACTGCCAGTGGCCTCGTGGCTGCAGGCCTCACCCCTCGGGTTTGAGGCCCAGTGGGACTGCAGGCTGACACCCAGGGCGGCCTGCTCAGCCCGGGCACTGGAGCCAGGCAACCGGAGCCCAGGCTGCCCACCGTGGGCTTGGGAATGCAGGCCTCTGGGCTGCCCCTGGGACCCCTGCCTGGCCCCCTCCCTGCTCTAAGCCGCCTGCCCTTCAAAGCCTTCTGTTTCTCTGCCATATATAGTGAGGGCTCAGCTGCCTCCAGCTATTTTTAGCCCCTTTCCCTGGTCCCTGAGCCACTGAATCTAGCAGCCAGGGCCCACTCCTCCCAGACTGGGTCCCCAACCCCAAGTAGCTTGAGGTCAGGACAGCAGCCCACCGGCCATCCCGCCCAGAGGAACAGCTGTCCGTCGGTTCCTTGAGTCACTCTGCCCACCTTGTGTGCCAGGTGCTGCCCGTGACTGTCCTGTCCTCACCTGGCGCGTCCCGGTCCCCGCAGGACTGCCCTTCTCCCTGTCCTCCCAGGAGCTCAGAGGCTCTTTCTACATGCTGCTAGGTTCTCTCTTGTGCCAGAGCCCAGCCCCGCTCTCAGACCACTTCCAGGTAGGGGTGGGAGGAAAGCCCTCATCGGCTGCCCTGTTGGGTCCTGGTCCGCCCACCCCTGCTTCGGCCACGCCTTCCCCTGGCCGTGCTTTTAGGAGCCCCAGCCTGGGGTCCTGCCGCTCTGTGTGCCTGGGTGTGCAGGCTCAGACATGAGTGGAGAGAACACGCATGTGCCCTGGGGCCCGGGTGAGTCCCACCCACCTGTGTGTACCCACTCCTGATTCAGGGTGTAGCGCACAGTCGGTGTTCAGCGAGTGTTGTGTGCAGGAAGGCGCGTGCTGGGGAGTCGCAGGCCTATTGTGGCGGAAGGTTGTGTGCGGAAGGGGTTTGTCTCCAGTGAACAGCCCCAGGCAGAATGGGGTCATCTTGCCCCCGCCACCCTGAGACTCATCTTGGGGAGCTGGCTGTGGAGTTTGGGGTGGTTTGTGTACACGTGTGTGTGTGTGGGCGGGGAAGGTCGCTAGGGCTGCGAGCTCGAGTGTGCACGCGTGCATGCGTGTCCCTGTGGGGAGATTGCTTCGGGGGATTCTCCTTGTGCCCCGCTGTGGACACAGCGGGGCGATAGATGGGCCGCCCTCAGCCACTGCCTCTACGGCCTTGACTCTCCTCGGGGTGGCCCACCCTCGTGCGCGAGCACAAGTGACCAGAAGGTGGCAGGGAGGGCCATCAGCAGCCTGGGGGGCCGGGAAGGGCCAAGGGGACAGGTCCTGAGGAGGCTTGGGGCGAGCCTCTCATCCTCCCAGGGATAAGGGGCCTGTGTGTCCATTTGTGGGGGCCAGGGAGGGTCCTCCAGGCAGGCTCAGCCAGGCCCACCCCTGACCCCATCCCCAGTGGCTCCCTCAGCCCCTGGGGTCCCTCCTGACGGCCCAGCCACTGGCTCAGAGCCCTACCTGTCCCCAGCCCCCATTCCCACCCCCACCCTGGGAGGCAGGTTGGGATCTGGCCTTACTTCCAGTAAAATGACTTCTCCTTCATATTAGGCCAAGGCGAGAGAGCGGAGACATTTATGAAACTTTGTTTAATGTACTGAAAAGCCATCGGCCAGAACATTTAGGAAATTGATTTTCCTGGCATTGATGAACTCGTTTTATTTTACCCCAGTATTAATTACTTTTTTTTTAAACAAATTAATTTAAGAGTCGTAAAACCTAACAAGTGAGCCAAATGTCCATAGATCATGTCCCGCTCCACCCCTTCCCCAGGCCGGCCCCCTCCCTCTGTGGGCAGGGCGGCGGGGGGCGGGTGTGTGTGAGGGGGGGGGCGGGTCCTGTCCCTTGGCTACCCTGCTCCCTCCCAGAGGTGACAGCCCCTCTCCTCCCTGCCGTAGGCGAGGCCTCCTCGCTGCGGGACTACGCGGCCTCCACCATGACCGAGTTCCTTGGCATGTTTGGCTATGACGACCAGAACACGAGGGACGAGCTGGCCAGGAAGATCAGCTTCGAGAAGCTGCACGCGGGCTCCACACCCGAGGCGGCCACCTCCTCCGTGCTGCCCGCCTCCGAGGACGCCCTCAGCAAGCGGGCGCGGTTCTCCAAGTATGAGGAGTACATCCGCAAGCTCAAGGCTGGCGAGCAGCTGTCCTGGCCGGCCCACGGCACCACAGCCGAGGGGCGGGCCGGCAAAGAGGCCCTGGGCTCACTGCCTGGCCTGCGGCTGCCCAGTAGCACCGCGCACCTGGAGACCAAGGCCACCATCCTGCCCCTGCCCTCACACAGCAGTGTCCCCATGCAGGGCCTGGTGGCCCGTGCCTCCAAGTACGACTTCTTCATCCAGAAACTGAAGACGGGTGAGAACCTGCGGCCCCAGAACGGGAGCGCCTACAAGAAGCCGTCTAAGTACGACCTGGAGAACGTCAAGTACCTGCACCTCTTCAAACCCGGGGAGGGCAGCCCCGACATGGGAGGGGCCATCGCCTTCAAGACGGGCAAGGTGGGGCGCCCCTCCAAGTACGACGTCCGGGCCATCCAGAAGCCGGGCCCCGCCAAGGTTCCGCCCACCCCCAGCCTGGCTCCTGCACCCCTCGCCAGCGTGCCCACTGCTCCCAGTGCCCCCGGGCCAGGCCCTGAGCCACCTGCCTCCCTGCCTTTCAACACTCCCGAGTACCTGAAGTCAACCTTCTCCAAAACAGACTCCATCACCACGGGGACCGTCTCCACTGTCAAGTAAGGCGTGCACCACCCTCACTGCCAGCCCTGCACTCGGGACTGGAGTGGCCCGGAGGCCCACTTCCTGCCTCTGAAGCTCACACTTATGGACACACACACCCACACCTTATGCACATCCACTGTGCACCCAGATTCTCACACACATGCTTCCGCGCACGCGCGCACGCACACACACACACGCACGCGCACGCACACACACTCCTCTGCCTACATAATCGCTCAGACTCAGTTCATGGACCCGCACACTATACATCTTGCTGTGCGCACACACGCTCTCACAGCGGGTACAGGCACACCTTGTTTTATTGCGCTTCGAAGATATTGCGTATTTTTACAGATTGAAGGTTTGTGGCAACCCTGCACTGTCGGATGACGGTCAGCATTTTTTAGCAATAAAGCGTTTTTTATTTAAGGCATATGCATTGCTTTTTCAGACATAATGCTATTGCACACTTAATAGACTACAGTATAGTGTAAACGTAACTTTTCTACGCTCTGGGAAACCAAAAAAATTCGTGTGACTCGCTTTATTGCGATATTCACTTTATGGCGGTGGTCTGGAAGTGAACCTGCAGTATCTCCAGGGTCTGCCTGTACTTCTGTGCACGTGCTCATCTGCTAACACACATGCCACAGGGTACTGTAACCCCCATGTGCCCGTGACAGGCTTTCTCTGCCTGCCACCATGAGGGCCAGTTGCGGGCTTATGGTTGGCTGGGAAAGCCCTACTCCGGGCTGGGGGTTCTGGGTTCCAGGCTGGTGGCCAGGGCTCCCAGGTTCAGAGCCTGCGCCATGGGGAAGGCAGCAAGAGAAGGTAGGAGGCTGGGGTGGGGTGGGCACACCCAGCGCAAAGCCCTAGACAATGGCAAAATAATTGATGGATCAACGTGTGGGGCTGAGTGAGACCCTTCCCCTCAACCATCCCTCCTGGAGGCGGGTCCAGAAACCTGGGAGTAGATCTAGGGAGCTGCCCTCGGCGTCGGGGAGGCCTTTCCGACCACCCAGCCACACTTGCTTGGTGCTGTTCTTGCCCTTTCCCCTGGCGTCTTCCCCAGTGGTACCTGGTACCCCTCTTCAGCCAGCAGCATCCTGACTCTCTGTGTGCAAGGCGGCCAGGCCCCAGCTTCCCAGGCTTCCTATGCTGTTGGACTCTAGGTCAGATCCACGCCCAAGGTAGGGCCCTCCAGCCCTGCCAGCTGAGGACGGCCCAGCCCTTGCCAAAGGTGGGCTAATTGAACCTGTGCTAGTTTTCTGCCGAAGGACTTTTCCAGTCCCACCCTAAGTGCCCGGAACACTACACAGTGAGCGAGAGAAGGGCCAGGGCCCCAGGGCAGGGAGCTGCCCCCAGACACTCTTGGGGCATGAGACCACCTCGTCTGCTAATCAGCTGTGCCCTGTGTGTCTCTCACCAGGAACGGATTGCCCACAGATAAACCAGCTGTCACTGAAGATGTAAACATTTACCAGAAATATATTGCCAGGTAGGCCCCTGGGGAGGAGACTGCCATGGAGAGAAGGTGGGTGGGGGCAGGAATGCCTGGGGACCATGGGACCATACGTCCATGTGACCACTAGTACCAAGGTGCCTGCTGCCTCCCCGCCCCCATGCATTCCTGCTTCCAAACCCTCCCCAGGCCTGCCCTCTGCCCCATCTCAGAGCCCCCGCCCCCTTGATGTGGTCCAGGCCACATGCCCTTAAGCAGCTTGTACCCCAGGCAGGACTGGGGTACCTGAAAGGGCCCGAAGGCAGGGCCCGGCCACAGGTGAGTGCAGGCCCCCCCTCCACAGCTCACTGGGGGCTTCCCTGGTGGCACAGTGGTTAAGAATCCGCCCGCCAATGCAGGGGGAATGGGTTCAAGCCCTGGTCCGGGAAGATCCCACATGCCGCGGAGCAACTAAGCCCACACGCCACAACTACTGAGCCTGCGCTCTAAAGCCCGCGAGCCACAACTACTGAGCCCGTGTGCCACAACTACTGAGCCTGCGCTCTAGAGCCCGTGCTCCGCAACAAGAGAAGCCACCACAGTGAGAAGCCCGCGCACCACAACAGAGTAGCCCCCGCTCACCACAACTAGAGAAAGCCCGTGCGCAGCCACGAAGACCCGACACAGCAAAAAATAAATAAATTTAATAAATAAATAAATAAAATAAACATTTTAAAAAAATTTTTAACAAGGGCTCCACTTGGGGCCGGGTGGGGGTGGGGCAGGTGGGGTTGCAGGCCCCTGTGGAACGGTTGGGGATGAGAAGGGATGTGGGCGGGTGGCCTCAGTGTGCTCCCCCCTCACCACCTAACTCCAGACCTGCCCCTTTACATCCTGAAGGCAGTGGGATTGGCATGTGAAGAACCTTCAGATTCCACCCGCTCCCCGCCCCGCTCAGGCCCCCAGCGGCCAGCCCCTGGGGACGCAGCACAAGGCCGGGGCTGTGCCCTGGCAGCCGTCTTTCTGTTGATCTCCCATAGTTTTGCCGTCGCTCTCTGTGTCTCCCTCCCTGTCTTTTCAGCTTTGCTCTGCTCTCTTTATTATTATTATTGCCATTGTTATTAGTGCCTCAGCAGACGGCCCTTTTGGCAGCTTCAGCTTAGATATTTATTTGCAAGAGTTTCTCCCCTCATGAGGGGCTTCCCTCCCGCTGCCCCACACCATGCGCAGCGCACTGGGGCAGGCGGGCTGAGCCCACCACCTGGTCCACAGTTGTCACGGGGTGCTGTCCCCCGTGGCCATCGTCCAGGCTGTGAGACCCCCGCCCTGGCAGCATCGGGGCCTGGAGAAGGCCTGGGGTACTCTGGAAGGGCAGGTGGTGGCCAGGCAGCACGGAGCTCCTGGCTACGGAGCTGGCCGGAGAGCGCGCTCCCTGCCACGGGAAGCCAAACAGATGCTGCGCTTTAAAAATTCATGACTCTTGGACTGTTTCAAGTGTCAGGAAAGCCCAGAACAGAGAGAGCCCTTTAACACCTCTTAGCAACAGAGCCCTGGGCTGGCGCAGCTGGAGTCCCCAGCACCTGGCCCAGCACTGAGTCAGGGGTGGGCGGGCAGCACCTGCAGAAACGGCAACTGGGCCACCTCGGGGGCTCGTGCCTTCAGCATCCCACCCCATCCCATCCCACCCCAGGTCTCTTCCCCTGACCCTGCTCTGGCTTCTGGCTTGGCAGCTAGCTTCCTCCTCCCATCTTGGTGCCAGGACTCTGTGCCCCACCTGGCACTCCCTCCCGGGGCAGATAAGGCTGGGTCTGCAGCTCAGTGGGTCTGGGATTCCCAGCGGCCCCGTCACTCGCCCTAGCCTTCTCAGCCTCTGCTCCTTCACCCCAGCAGACCACCTCTGCCCCTCCACGTGTCCACCCAGGGCCCCTGAACCACAGCAGCAGTTCCCTGGAGCACGGGCACGGACTCTGCTCAGCCGCTCAGGCCGAGGACCCTGGAGCTGGCATCCAGAGAGGCCTGAGTCCACCCCCTCTTCCCTGCAGGTTCTCAGGCAGTCAGCACTGTGGCCACATCCACTGCGCCTACCAGTACCGCGAACACTACCACTGCCTCGACCCCGAGTGCAACTACCAGGTATGTCCCACGGGCACCTGCCCCGCTCCTGCGGGCTGGCACAGCAGCGGAGGGGCCTCTTGAAAGCAGGACGAGTTTACTCGGTTCTGCTTGGGCCACCTGAATTTGACTTGGGCAGGCAGAGAGCCCAGAAAAGCTCCCAGCCTGTTCTCGTTCCCAGATTGCTGCCCACAGGCATCTGATAGGGTCTGGAGCCACCTGCGTCCCCAGTGGTAATAATTCAAGCTCCCATTC
Source organism: Eschrichtius robustus (assembly GCF_028021215.1). Taxonomy (NCBI): domain Eukaryota; kingdom Metazoa; phylum Chordata; class Mammalia; order Artiodactyla; family Eschrichtiidae; genus Eschrichtius; species Eschrichtius robustus. The sequence goes on along the minus strand of NC_090826.1, from coordinate 8,368,994 downwards.
GCTGAGTCTACCACGCACCAAGGACTGTGCAGACAGCCTGCGTACCTTATCTAATCGAGTCTTCCCAGTGTCCTTAAGAGGCTGGTATTACTGCCCCATTTTATAGATGGTTGTGTTGAGGTTCAGACAGATCGGCCCTTACGTTCAAAGCCACCCTCTGGTAGGTGCAGAGCAAGTGAACGAGAGGCGGGAGGTGGGTGCGGGTGTTGTGCAGGAGGCCACTGCCTCCGTCTCACCAGGGAGCCCAGCTTGGCAGAGCTCACAGGTGGCAGTAGACACAACGAGTTGTCACCTATCAGAGCTCCTCCCTGAAAGGCCTGGCCCGATTTATCTTCTCTGCTTCTGGGCCTGCCGATGGGGAGACTACGGGGAGGTCAGGGAAGGGTCTGTGGCTCTGGAACCTTTGGAACTGTTCCCTCCAAAGTCCAGGGTGCTGGCCCTGGGGCAGTCTGGGCTGCCTCGACCCAACAGGATGACTTATAAGGAGACCGGAGGGCCCTGGGGCCAGGCCCAGCCTCCTGCCCACCAGGCCCTCTCCCGGCAGAGGTTCACGAGCAAGCAGGACGTGATCCGGCACTACAACATGCACAAGAAGCGGGACAATTCCCTGCAGCACGGCTTCATGCGCTTCAGCCCGCTGGACGACTGCAGCGTCTACTACCACGGCTGCCACCTCAACGGGAAGAGCACCCACTACCACTGCATGCAGGTGCCCCGCCCTCCACCCTCCCCCACCCCCGGAGGCAGGCCTGCCTCGGGCAGGGCCGCTCCCTGTGTCCCTTCCCAGGGCTGGACGGCCAGAGGAGAGAGTCCCAGGGGCTCAGGCTTGGGCAGTGTCCGGTGGGCCAGGGTGGGGCCTTCCCCATGGCCATACTTGGTGCGGGTGAAATTCAGCGAGCTGTTTATACAGACCGACATTTTTCAGCCTTTAACACCAAGAGCAGCATTGCAAAGGGTTCCTGAGGAGGTTTTTGTTTAATTCTTTGCTTTAATGCCACGCAGAGTCTGGGCTTTTTCAAGGTGTCAGGTCCAGGGGGAGCGACTTTGGTTTGCAAATAGCAGCCCTGCGCCTCCCCCGGTATTTGTCAGGGGGTTGTTATGGCCTCCGTGAAACAACCTGGGCCAGGAGGAGAGGGGGGCTCGCTCTCTGGGCTCTGAGATGGTGCAGACACTGGCACGGTCCAGCCCTCGAGAGTGTTCAGATTCCACTGGTTTTTACTCAATATGGCAACGTTGCCTGCCTTGGCCCAGCCAGGGTGGGGTAGGGAAGGCCCTGTGCCAGAAACTGTTTGCCAAACAAGTCCCCGGCCTACAGGTGACCGCCAGGCCCCAGGGTCCAGCCCTGCTCACCCCCGGGGGCTTTAGAGGTAGAGCCACAGACTGGGGACCCCCAAGCCACCTCCTGCAGGACGGGACTCCCACGCCTGTGTGGGGACGTATCCAGGGCTCTCTGAGGACAACCCACGCCCAGCACGGACCGGGCCCTGGGGGCCTGAGGGGTCGTCCTACCTTAACCTCGGTGCCCCGAGGTTAAGGGCAGTTACAGGTGCAGAAGCTCCCCCGGGCAGGCTCAGCTGCACCCAGCAGCACAGCCGCTCTGACCTGGCCGGGGCGCCTGGCCTCGGTTCCCCTGACTGCCACTCTGGCCCCTGCAGGTGGGCTGTAACAAGGTGTACACGAGCACGTCGGACGTGATGACCCACGAGAACTTCCATAAGAAGAACACCCAGCTCATCAACGACGGCTTCCAGCGCTTCCGAGCCACCGAGGACTGCGGCACGGCCGACTGCCAGTTCTACGGGCAGAAGACCACGCACTTCCACTGCAGGTGAGCGGGAGGCAGCCGGGGAGGCCTCCTGGCCCGGGGAGGGACGGCAGGCAGGGCCCCAGGCCCGTGGGTGGCTCGGGGCCCTGCCTCCTCAGGGGAGTGGGAACAGCAGCAGAGGGCTGCTCAGAGGCCCCGCCTTAGTTTCTGGCCTGGTCTTCCATCCAGAGGCCCATCCCTCCCAGGGCCACCGTGGGAGCAGGGCAGGGCCTCCCCCTGGCCCCGTGAGGCCCCATGACAGCCTCCCGATGTCCTGCCAGGCGCCCCGGCTGCACATTCACCTTTAAGAACAAGTGTGACATCGAGAAGCACAAGAGCTACCACATCAAGGACGACGCCTACGCCAAGGATGGCTTCAAGAAGTTCTACAAGTACGAGGAGTGCAAGTACGAGGGCTGTGTGTACAGCAAGGCCACCAACCACTTCCACTGCATCCGCGCCGGCTGCGGCTTCACCTTCACCTCCACCAGCCAGATGACCTCCCACAAGCGCAAGCACGAGCGCCGGCACATCCGCGCCTCGGGCTCGGGCATGCTGGGGCTGCCGCCCTCGCTGCTGGGCGCCAAGGACACGGAGCACGAGGAGTCCAGCAACGACGACCTGGTTGACTTCTCTGCCCTGAGCAGCAAGAACTCCAGCCTCAGCGCCTCCCCCACCAGCCAGCAATCCTCCGCCTCCCTGGTCACCGCCACTGCCACCTCTGAGGCTGGGCCCAGTGCCACCAAGCCTCCCAACAGCAAGATCTCGGGGCTGCTGGCCCAGGGCCTGCCTGGATCCATCCCCCTGGCGCTGGCCCTCTCCAACTCGGGCCTGCCCAGCGCCGCGCCCTACTTCCCCATCCTTCCGGGCCGGGGCAACACCTCCCTGCCTGTGGGTGCCCCCGGCCTCATGGGTACCATGTCATCAGGGACAGCAGCCTCAGTAACCCCCGACACGCCCGCCCTGGCTGCCTCGGGAGCTGGCGACTCGGCCGCAGCAGCAGCTGCCTCTGTCCCGGTGCCCCCTGCCTCCATCATGGAGAGGATCTCTGCGAGCAAGGGCCTCATCTCGCCCATGATGGCCAGGCTGGCTGCGGCCGCCCTCAAGCCCTCTGCCACCTTTGACCCAGGTGAGCAGGCTGGGCCCTGCCTGGGAAGCGAGCACCTCTCCAACCCCAGGAGCTCTCTGGCCTCGGTGCAGAGCCGAGCAGCGGGTGTTTGGCAGAAGTGTCTTCTGTTCCCTGCCCCCCGAGACCCCTGCCCCCTTCTTTGCCTGGTCTCTGCCTCCATCCTCTTTATTTCCTATTCGGGGCCCCTCTTTCTGGCCCACCCACCCCAGGCAACTCTTGTTTCTGTTTTTTTCAATCTGTGAAGGGGAAGCAGTAATCCCGGCCTCACGGGGTACCTGTGCATCCCGGGGCAACCGCTAGCTCCCCCCGACCCTGCCGTGTCGCCCTGGGCTAGTAGGGGCTCCCAGCCCCTAGTGGGAGCAGTCCCAGAGCCCCAGGCTTCCCTGGGACCTCTTCCAGGTGACTGGGAGGGCGTGTGAGTCCAGCCGAGTGGCAAGGTGGCCGCAGTACAGGGATGCTCAGGGGATTCGTGCCTGGACAGCCCGTCAAGGCCAAGGATGCCCTCCCAGGGTCTCCCTGTCCATCAGCGCTTTCCAGTCGCACTTTCTGTGGTAGTGGAAACGTTCTGTTCCACGCTGTCCAGTATGGTAGCCACTGGTCACATGGCTGTTGAGTGCTTGAAATTGGCTAGCGTGGCCCAGGACCTGGATTTCAACTGGAATTTCTTTCACTTGAGCCAGACCCGGCCACTGGCTGCCATGTCGGAGTCGCCAGGTCACATCTGTGTCCTTCCTCTGGCTCATCGTGGAGAGAGGTTCTCCTTTCTCCCAAGTTTTCTGCTCTTGAGAACATTTTTTACTCTTTTTCTCTGGGTTTTTTTTGGCTTTTCTGTTTCCCTCACTCCTCTCCCTCTGTTCTCCCCCATCCGGGTAATTAGCATTAGTCAAATTCTTAAGAAGAGTTCGGCTCAAATCTGGGATGTGGCTCACTTCCTTCCTTCTTCCTTCCTTCCTTCCTTCCTTCCTTCCTTCATTCACTTATCAACCACTGGTGCTCACTGAGGGCAGCTTGCTGGCAGGCCAGGCACCAAGCCAGTGCTGGGGATACGGCAGGGAAGAAGAGAGACAAACACTCCTGCCTTGTGGAGCTGATGGAACAGTGTGGGGCATAGTCTGTCCCCAGGTATACCCCCTGGGAGGTGGCCAAGTCGAGACTTGGACCTCAACAGCTGGCTTCTGAGCCCGGGAGCCCTGCTCCTCTGTGAGACTGTCTCGAGACCCGCCAAGACTGAGGGTCCCCGCAGCCCACCCAGGGCTCTGCGCAGTGCCCCCAGAGAGACCAGTGCTTGGCAGGAGGGTCAGAGCCCTGTTTCCCTAGGGACCCTGGGCAAGTGGCTTTGGGGAGCTCCTGGAATGTGGACTCTGAATTCTGAAAACTGAATATCATGTTCTCAGTGGGACACTCCTATCAGCTGTGACACACCTTCCACTCCAAGTGTGGGTGTCAGGCGAGGTGCCTGCAGGCTGGGACCACGCTGGGCTCCGTGGCCAGACTGTCAAGTACTTTCTTTTCTTTAGAAAAAGCTCCTTCCCCGAAAAGAAAGGTCAAGTGAAGGGAAGGGGGCCATTTTCCTTTATTTTTTAATAAAATGCCGCTTGCTGTCTGTGAAGCAGCTCTCCGTCAGCTGCAGCGCCTTGGGGCAGATTAATATTTCAGTCACTTGGGGATTGTGGGGAAAGGCTCGGTGGACATGTTCCTGTCAGCAACTTCTTTTGCCCTGTTCTGCTTGGCCTCCCGAATCCTCTGCCCGCTCAGCTCCGGCCTTTCCCCGCCATGCCTACACCCCGCCAGCTTCCCCCACCCACCTCGTCCAGCCCAGCCTGGCCAGGGTGGGCCTCATATCCCTGCCCTGGACAGCTTGACGGGCGAGGTCACATAGTTTGAACCGCTCTGATTGGCTGTCAGCTTCCATAGCCCTGACACAGCAGATGCCCCTCCTGGGCATGCTCAGTGGAAGGCAGGGCTGTCGCCCCGGCAACAGTGGGGACGGGACCCGCGGAGGGGGCGCAGCTCCCAGTCTCGATCTGCCACTTTCCCTCTGCATTAACAGAGTCTTTAATAAAAGCCTAAGCGGCAGCTCCACAAATTGACTGTGACAGTTGGTGGAGAAGAGGAAGGGCCCCCGCCCCCGTCCCAGCCCCCTCCCCATCCTCCCGCCCTTCTCCTCCAGGAGGCCCTGAGCCAGGACAACTTTGACATAATTTTGCAATAATTATCACTTGAAGAATTGCCACACAGGGGGAAGCGTCACAAGCGATCATGTCAGTGGGGAGAACCGCTGACCAGCAGCCAGGGCTCCCCAGGGGCCCCAGCCCACCCGGCCCGCTACCCTCACTTCGGGGGGCTCCGGTTTGTGCCCATATGAAGCCCTCAGTCCCTCTAACACCATCTTCCCTCCCGCCTCCCCCATAGGAAATGGGCAGCAGGCCACCCCTGCCAGGTTCCCCCCAGCCCCGGTGAAGCAGGAGCCCGCTGAGAGTGCTGGCGCCCCAGGTCCCCACGAGGCCTCCCAGGACCGCAGTTTAGACCTGACTCTGAAGGAGCCCAGGTGAGGCGAGGCCCAGGCCTCCCAGCTCTGCCCCTCTGCAGGAGGCTCTGGGGACAGCACCCTCAGAGCCAGACTCCATGGGGCCAGGGGCCAACCCCTCCTGACAAGGGGTCATCCTCCTGCCCAGGCAGATGTAGCAGGCGGGGCCAGAGCCCCAGGGGCCAGCTGGGAGGGGTGAGTCTCTGGGCCCGGTCCCACGTACTGTCTGAGCTAAAGCCCCTTGGTTTGTGTGTTCCAGTAATGAATCAAATGGCCACGCAGTCCCGGCAAATTCATCTCTTTTATCCTCGCTTATGAATAAGGTAAGAACCATCCATCACACGCCTCCCATTCCCCCACCCAGAGAAATTAAAGCTGTGCTGGGGGGGGTGGGGGGGATGTGTTTGTTTTTTAATGTTTTGCCTCTAATAAGATGAGTTTGTACCATTTAAATTTTGAGGCCATTTTTCATCGGATATAATTTCAGAGCCACTGCTTACAAATTAATTTAATGAACTGGCTGAAGAAATATATTCCAGCCTCTGACACCCTTTTTTTCCCTTCACATGGAGGGCTCCAAAAGCTTTTCCGGAGCCCTCTAACTTCTTTCACTCTTGGTTACTAATTTTATTAATTTTATATATATTTTTGTTTGTTTATAAAGGTGGAGGGGGAGACCAAAGTGGGAGCAAAGCATCAATTTCCACTTCTCGGGTTGAGTAATGGTCTCGGACGCCTTCAGCAGAGGTCGCTCCAGAATATTTATTTTAAATAATGCAGGGTCTTTGTAAATTATACACCATCGCAAATATATTTTCCCCCTTCACATGATAAATTTGACTACAGCAAGATTAATTAGGTTACCGTACACAAGTGACTATTGAGGAGGGAGCTGGGCCCAGGCCGGACCTCACGGACTGGGGTTCCTGCTGGGCCCATGGCCTCCCACGGGCCTCTGCCCCTTCGGTGCGCATGCCCTCTGCCTTCCGCCCTTCCCTGCTCGCTCTCTTGCTCCTCTTTTCCGTTCTTGGGTCACTGCTCCCTGCACCCCCTTGTTCCTTCCTGTCGGAGACCCACACCCCACGTGGGTCGAGCCTTTCCGCGGACTCCCCCGCCCCCTCCTCTGCCAGCAGCAGCGAGCCTGCCTTGGTCTCACCCCTCGAGCCTCCTTCCCTCCCTCTCTGCTCCTCCTTTGTGTGCCTTCTCTTGTTCTCAAGGAATTCATGCGGGTTCCCCCCATGCCTCCTCCTCCTGCACTTCTTTTGAAAACCTGGCAGGAGAATAACCAGGGAGCCGCTTAGTCTGGGGAAAGCTGGGCTGGAGTGTGTGCCCTGAGCCTCGGCCTCAGATTGAGTGATGGCTCCTAGCAGCACGGGGTTTGTGTGGCAGAGCCCCGGCAGCTCCACGGGGCCGGGGCAGCGCCGCAGGCCGCCCGCGGCAGCGTCCATTCAGTGAGGGCTCTTCCGTAGCCAGAGCCGTGTGGGGTCGGGCCTCCTCTCCTCCCGGCTGCCAGCACCGCGATGCTCTGGTCAGTTTGGAGAGGCCCGAGCGGCCCAGAGCTGCCACTCCTCCCAGGGCAGTCGGGTCAGGTGTCCTGAGGTCCCCAGCCTGAAGCACGGGCCTGTCCTCCTCGCAGATGTCTCAGGGCAATCCCAACCTCGGCAGCCTGTTGAACATCAAGACAGAAGCGGAGGGGAGCCCCGCCTGGGAGTCCTCGCCCTTCCTGGGCAAGGCCGTGAAGGCGCTGGTTCAGGAGAAGCTGTCAGAGCCCTGGAAGGTCTACCTTCGCAGGTGAGGGGCTTGCCGTGTGAGCAAAGGGGGAGGGAAGGGCCACGCCCACTCGTCCCGGGGGCACGTGTTCCCCCCACGAGGCTGTTCCCCCAGCCTCGCCAGAGCGCCAGGGTCTCCTCTGAGTAGCCGGCCCCTCTGCCAGGTTTGGCACCAAGGACTTCTGCGACGCCCAGTGTGACTTCCTCCACAAGGCCCACTTCCACTGCGTGGTGGAGGAGTGCGGCGCGCTTTTCAGCACCCTGGACGGGGCCATCAAGCACGCCAAGTGAGTGGGGGTCCGGGGGGGCCCGTTTAAGCCCAGCCCCACTTGTCCCAGCCTGGCTCGGGGCTGGGTGGGCCGGGGTGGGGCTGGGGGGTGCACAGGCCTCTAGCAGCCTTCCAAGCAGGACCCGTGTGCGGTTCCCACGAGACCTCAGAAGCTGAGCTGGCTTCTCAGGAGGTGCTGCCTGGCAAAAGGCAGGCTTCCTCATCTCCCACTGGCTCAGCCCCCAGCCGGGTCCTCTGAGCCCACCCAGGCCCCGCCTTGAGTAAGAGCTGCTTCTCCCCGCCGGGCCCATGCAGCCGTCAGCCCTCCCTCCCACAGATGCTCCTGCAGAGGCAGCTGGAGAGACCCAGCTCTGACCCCAGCAGGGTCCCTAAGTGAAGGCTTTTCCAAGCCACAGTACTGCATTTGTAGATTCTCTTTGACCTAAAAATAATGAAATTAATTTGTACAATTCGTTGAGCAGCGAGCTCAGCCGCCTACTGTAATTGAACCCAGAACTGGTAAACATTTACAGCAGATCTTCACCGCTCTCTAAGCCCCGGGTCAGGCTCTTCTCACTGCTTAGGCAGCCCCAGCTGCTGGTCTGAGACCCCCCTTTAAATGTCGGAGCAGGTTCTGGAAGGACGGGCTTCATGAGCCAGGACCTGCTGTACCCAACCCCTCCCGAGTAGGGAGAGGCTAGGGACAGCACATCAGGAAGGTCACGAGTAGGAAGGTGTAGTTAGGGCAGAGCCAGGAGCCCAAGTTCAAGATCAGAGGACATAGCAGTGTGTTCTCAGTCCTTCCCTCCTGGTGGGAGGCCTCTGGCACCTGGCACTGAAGATGCGGTGGGGACACTGGGACCCTAGGCTTGTGATGGGGTCATACATAGGCAGGCAGGCAGGCAGGCAGGTGTGCCAGGGAAGGGCCCTCTCCTCCCCCACCTGAGATCCCTCTCCTGTCTCTCGTAGCTTCCACTTCCGGACAGAGGGAGGAGCAGTGAAAGGAAATGCGGAGGCTTCCTTCCCGGCCTCGGCTGCTGAGACCAAACCTTCCTTGGCCCCCTCATCCCCTCCAGCGCCTCCCATCACCACGGCCACGGCTTCCTCTCTCGAGGGGCCCACTCCCAGCCTGGCCGCTGTGCCCTCCAGCCCCACCCTGCTCGCCTGGAAGCAGCTGGCTTCCACCATACCCCAGATGCCTCAGATTCCAGCGTCAGTGCCTCACCTGCCCACTTCGCCCTTGGCAACGACTTCTCTAGAAAACGCCAAGCCCCAGGTCAAACCCGGATTCCTCCAGTTCCAGGAGAAGTGAGTCCCTCGATGAGCCGGGAGTCCTGTGTCCCCCGTGTGTCTCGGGAGTAGGTGCTAGTAAGGGCAGCTGAGGAGGCCCTGCTCCTCCCCCTGCAGTAGCCCCTCTGGGACACGGTCACTGGGTGATGTCCTTCTAGCCAAAGTTGCTGCTGCTCAGACCTCACTGCCTGTTCCCGGAGCAGGTGGCCGGGGTGGGGGGAGATGGTGGAGGTAGTGGCCACTGTTCCAGAGAGGCCAGTGGAGGCGCTGCGAGGACCAGCCTGGGTGGGCTGGGAGTGGTGGTCCTCGCCCGGCAAGGCGGGCTGCGTCTCCCTCCGGGTCCCCTTGTTGGTCTCTGTGGCTCACACCCGTGGCTGAGTCTCTGCAGGGCAAGCAAAGTCATAGGTGGGCGGCGAGGGGGCTAGGCCCTCCTCTGGGCCGCCCCCCCCCCCCACACCTGCACAATGGTCTGAGCTCTCAGGGGTGGAAGGGACCTTCCTCGCTGGATGGTGGTGTCTCCCTGCGGCGAGAACGGTGACTCTGTATCATGATATGTGCGGCTTCCTGTTCTCAATAAAAGTAATAAATTGGACGTGAACACACACCGCCTGAGTGGCAGCTGTCCTCCCTCTCTGAGCACCTGGGGCTGGGCCCACGGCGTGGAAGGGGACCTGTGCTTCCTCTCTCTCCCTTTCCCAGCTTCCCTTCCTCTGTTCGCCTCCCCAAAGTGGCAGCCCGCTCAGCATCCTGGCCTTGGTCGGAGTTCCCACCCCAGGTCCAGTGTGGATGTCGGGGGCGGCCGTGTTGTCGGCCAGGGCAGAAGCCGGTGCAGCCCCTCCGCACCTGCCTGGAGCCTGGAAGGCAGAGCTCTGGAGCCGGGGCTGCTGCTCGGGGCAGGCCAGCCATGGGGGCTCACCCAGCACCCCTCCCCACCCCCAGCCGCCCCACCACTCAGCTGGCTTGTGAGGTTCTCTGAGTGGGTGGCAGCCCCGAGCCCCGAGCTGACCCTGGAAGCCCCAGCAGCTGAGCCTCAGCAGGACCTGACGCCAGGCACACGTTCCCACTGGCCAAGGCCTCGTGGTGGCAAAGCCTCCCGGTAGGGCTGCCCACCCATCTGCACCCTGTCAATCGGCCACAGCCAGGGCACTGCCCATGCCACATCAGCCAGGCCCGGCAGCACCATCGCTCATTTTCATATCCACGAAGTGATTGCGGCCATCCTTATCTGTAATCCTGGGGTGTGGCCACGGAAACTACGTGTCCCAGCATGCAGTGCTCTGGGCAGCCTGCATACCGCAGTCCCTTCGGCGCCATCAGAGCTCTAAAAAGAAGGCAAGACTGCATGCTGGGATCTGTAGTCTCTGGCCGAATGGGCCTGTTGAGCAGGAGGGCAGCCCAGGGGCCATTCCTCTTGATTACACCACAGGGGAGTGGGGAGCGGAACCCCAACATGAGCAAATGTCAGGACACCGGCGGGGAGGGCACCAGGAATGCCAATGACCTTCTGGGCCGTGGTTTCATTCCAGCGATCCTTGCCTCGCAACGGACTGCAAGTATGCCAACAAGTTCCACTTCCACTGTCTCTTTGGGAACTGCAAGTACGTCTGCAAAACCTCCGGCAAGGCCGAGTCCCACTGCCTGGACCACATCAATCCCAACAACAACCTGGTGAACGTGCGAGACCAGTTTGCGTACTACTCCCTGCAGTGCCTCTGTCCCAACCAGGTCAGCAACGTGCGGGCAGGGTGGGGCCTAGGGTAGGGGGCAGCGAGGCGCAGGGCTCCGGGCCAGCTCCTCCTGGCCGAGGCTCCGTGTCTCACGCCCTTTTGTAAGTGGCCTCCTCCAGAGTCTGGGAAGGACACCGTCTGCCCCTAGGTCCCTGGAGACCCCTGGGCAGGAGTTCAGCTTGGTGCTCAGTTGGCGAGGTCATTTCATCCTAACCCTCAGTGATGACTGTATGCTGGGCAGCCACCGTGCACTTGGCATCCTTCTGCGCGTCCTGGAACAGCTATGCTCCCTTTCCCCAGAGGCCTAGGATTTTAAAATAGGCCCATTAGACAGATAAAGAGATTGAACTGTCCATGCCCCAGACAGGAAGGGCAGGTCAGATTCATTATAAAGGCTACTCCCGAGACTTGTAGGGGCTGCCTGGCAGAGTGCATTGGGAAGCAGTCTGAGCCTCCATCTGGGCACACGGAGAAGAGTGCTAGGATAGATTAGTGACGTCTGCCTAGGTCTGGGCACACAGACAAGAGTGCTCAGATAGATTAGTGATGTCTGCGCTGGGTGTGGGTTTAGAAAGAGGCGGAAACAATACCAGGTGGGATGTTTTAATCAAATGACAGAAGGGACTTACTGCTTTTTAACACGTGAAAGGTCTTTACACAGTTGTGTTTGCTGATTCTGAGCGTGGAAGGACGCACGCCTGCCACAGCCCTCTAGAGGCCTGGAGCAGGTGGGAGCTTAACGGAAGTCGCCTGCCTGGCCCTGACTCCTGTCCCTCCCTGCAGCACTGCGAGTTCCGGATGCGCGGGCACTACCACTGTCTCAGGACCGGCTGCTGCTTTGTGACCAACATCACCACCAAGCTGCCGTGGCACCTAAAGAAGCATGAGAAAGCTGAGCGGCGGGCAGCCAACGGATTCAAGTACTTCACCAAGCGTGAGGAGTGCGGCAGGCTAGGTACCGAAGGCCAGGGCTGGGGGTAGGGAACCTACAGCAGGTGGCAGGGCTGCGGCTCTGGCGCCTGAGGCCCTGGGACCCACTTCTTGTCCCCGCACATCAGGCTCCATGTTTTGTTTTTTGAAAATGTCACGATATCACAGGCCAGGCATTGTCAAACCAGGAGAACAGTCAAAACCCTAAGAGCCTAGGAAAAGGGGTGAGGGTGACGCCCAGCACTGCACCCACCCCAGTGAAAATGCCCAGAGCCTCGTCTCTGGCACCCAGGGCTGGTTCTTTTTCCTTTTCTTTTCAAGAGAGCCTTGCAGGTGAGTCTTAGGAGCACCTGAAGCTACTAGGGTTTTATCCCAAATGGACCGTGGTTTGTTCATTTGTTCATTCATTCACTCAGCAGACGTTAATGGAGGAGCAGCCGTGTGCCAGGCTCTGTGCTATTGCAGGAGGTGAGGGGTGGGTAGAAGTGGCAGCTACGGTCTTTTCTGAGCGTCCACCGTGGCCGGCACTGTGCTTGGTGCTGGGGATCTGGTGGGAGAAGCACGTACATTGTGGGCTCAGCCCACAGCATCTGTGACCTGGGGTGACCTGGAAGGAGGTGGCCACGGGGCAAGGAAGTGGCCTTGAGCTCAGGGGCAGGTGCCTCAGAGTTAACTCTGCTGCTGAGAGCTGAGCCCTTGGCAGGGAAGCTGCCCCCCAGCCCTGGAACAAGGCCACCCCGAGGAGCTCGCTGGCCCCAGCTTGCCCTGGGGATGCTGTGGGGAGGGGGCTCCAGGACCAGCAGAGAGAGGGCAGAGCCCATCCTCCCGCCTCAGGATGGAGCCAGGCGTTCACGGGCCTGCAGATGTGGGGCAGGAGTCTGCCCGCGAGGAGACCGGAAGCTGGAAGGCAGGTGGGAGGCAGGCAGGCCGGGTGCAGACACCTGGGCTGCATGCAAGGCCTGCTGTGATTCAGGTGGTCATGGCAGCAGGGTCCAGGGGGAGAAGAGGTGGGGCCGCTGCCTGCAGCCGACGGCCATTGCATAGGGGGAGGATGAGGCAGTCAAAAGTCAACTGCCAGAAAAGAACGGGAACAAACCTTTCCGTCAAGAATTAATTCAGAAATCATTAATGGCCTGAGAGAGGGCTGGTAATCACGGCAACAGATGTCAACCCTCGGTGGCCTGTGCTGTCCCTGGGCTCAGTTTACAGGTGTCAGGGTATTCCACAGTTGCCGTTATTTACTCAGTTTGGGTGTTTTGGGTGGTAGCTGGGGCCAAACAAAGCTGGGGGATGATATAAGACACCTGGCCGGCTCAGGTGCCATGGCAACGGGCAGGCCTTCACCTGCCCTCTGCTGATACCGTTTCAGTCCGGCTCGCTCTATTTGTTCTCCGCCCAGAGCAAAGCCGAGGTGGGGCGGGGCGGGGCAGGGCAGAGGGCCAGCCGGCTCGCAGCCATCTTGACAGGTCTGGGGGCAGGCAGCGCCTGGGCTCCCCAGAGGAGATGTGGGGACAGGTGGCTTGCTGGGAGGTGGCTGACCTAGTGGACAGGTCATTAGGGTCCCCTGCCCGGGGGCCTGGGCCCAGCCTGCTGTTGTCCCGTGCGTGCAGGCTGGAGGCGAGAGCCAGGCTTTGGACAGCCAGTGGGCCTGGGACTTTCTGGGGTTGGGGTGAGAGGGTGCTAGAAGCCCTCCTCAGGGGAACACCACCACAGGGGACGCGCCCTTTCCCCAGAAGCCATTTGCCTGGTTGGCCACGTAGGCCCGTGCCCAGAACAGTGCCCGACACGCAGGGGGTGCCGTGAGCGCTGGCCGGCGGCGGAGGCTCACGGCCGAGTGGGGCTGTGTCCACAGGCTGCAAGTACAACCAGGTGAACAGCCACTTCCACTGCATCCGGGAGGGCTGCCAGTTCTCCTTCCTCCTCAAGCACCAGATGACCTCCCACGCCCGGAAGCACATGAGGAGGATGCTGGGGAAGAACTTCGATCGCGTGCCCTCCTCCCAGGTGAGCCCGGCGGGCAGGCTGCTGCTCCCCGACCCGGGGTGGCAAGAGGCCATCGCTCGTGTCCCGCTCTTGCTTCCGGGTGGTGGGCCAGGCCGCCCAAAGCGACAGCCTGCCCCTGTGGGCAGCACAGCCCCCAGCCCAGCTTCCTCAGGGCCCCCACTTCCTTTCAGGGCCCCCCGAGCTTGATGGACACCGAGACGGACGAGTACATGGATTACACTGGCTGCAGCCCGGGCGCCATGTCCTCTGAGTCCTCCACCGTGGACCGAAGCTGTTCCAGCACCCCTGTGGGCAACGAGAGCACCGCAGCAGGTGAGCGGGCGGCCAGGAAGGGACAGCGGGGGCCCGGGAGCGCCCAGCCTGGGACAGGCCCCTCCCTCCGAGGCCCAGCAATGCTGGGTCTGGCTTAGGACAGGAGGTTCATGTTCAAGTGGCCTCAAAGGAGGACGGGCCAGGCCGTGGCAGAGCTGGCTGGTCTGGGGGACGTGGGTCCCCGCCTGCTGCCACCCTGCCCGTCTCCCCAGCACTCTGCCCTCGGCTTCCGTTTCCAGGAGAGAACCCGGGCTTGAGCTGTGAGCTACAGAATAAAGCAGCACAGCCCCCAGCCCGAGGGGCAGGTGGGCCCCGCCCAGCCCCGGGCCCTCTTCTGGCCGCTCTGCCGTTGTCCCCAGCACGGTCCCTGGGCCCCAGAGTGGGGTCCTCCGCAGGCTGGGCTCTGCCGCAGGCCCTCCCCAGCCCGCCGTGGCCTCTCCCTGCACCGCCTCTCCCTCCCATTCGCTCTGCTCTGCCACCTCCTCCCCTCTCTTCTTCGTGGCGTCTGTCTGCTCCTCCTCTGTCCACGTATTTTCATATCATACTTGCTTCTGCCATTGGGTTTCTCATTTTGGTTCTTTTTTGTTTGTTCTTTGTTTTGGTTTTTTTTTTTTTCTGCTTTTCTCCACCCTCTCCAGGCTGCCCGGCTCCTCCTCCTCCTCCTCCTCCTCCTGCCGCCGCTGGTGACGAGGCCGCCCGCGTGGCTCCGCAGCCCCCACTGACCCCATCCTTCTCTCCGGCCGCGCTCCGGGCGCCCCTCCCCTCCCTCCCATGCCTCTTTTCTCCACCCTGTCTCTCATACTCTCTGCTCAGTGCTACTCTCGGAGCCACCCGGGGCCTGGCCCACCCCATCAGCAGCCCGCCCAGCTTCCCGCCCGTCACTGCCACTCCAACTCCAGTAAAAAGTGACGCCCCCCTAGTTCAGGACGCCGCAGGTAACTCACACGTGCCTTCTCCACCGCTGCCTGTCACCCTGGCCGAGCCTCGAGGCCACGGTCCAGGATCTGACCCTTTTCTGTGGCCTGCTGGGTCAAGGACACGGCCACTCTGCACCCCTCACAGCGCAGCACCCGCCAAGACCAGAGAGCCTGGTCCCTGTCCCGAGGACAGTGCCTCTCGGCTCCTGCCCAGCACTGGGCAGGCCAGAACATCGCTGCCAGGGCTCCCTGGGGTTCACCCCAGCTCAGCGACTGGCCAGAACCCCACGACGGCCGTGCCCGCCCCACCCCCCTAACCCTGCGGCAAGGCAGAGCCTGTCCTCCTGCTCTGAGGACGTCACCCGGGGCCCAGCACGAGAGAGGGGCAGAGGGGTTCTTGGGAAAGCTGCTGGTGCCTGGGACCCGCCCAGGTTTGCAGGATCCTGACACCAGCCTGAGCCCCCAGCCCTGGAGCCAAGCAGGAAGAGGCCCAGGCCGCGGGCAGTGCTCCACGGCAGAGGTGCCTCCCAGCCCCACCCTGTACCTGCCGCCTGGCAGGCACGGGACCTGCCCTCCCCTGCCCTTTGGTGCCATCACCACCTTGGCTCTGCCTCTTCCTCCATGCATTCTTACCTCACGTTCTGCCCGACTGCCAGGCACTGGGCCAGCCCAGGGGAATGGCAGGGAGCAAGGCAGGGGGTTCCTCCTCAGGGAATTCAGCCCCTGTTCTGTCGCTGGCATAACCAGCCAGAGCCCTGTGACCTCCGGCCCAAAGCAGCCACTCCTCACCCACCCGGATCCCCAGGCCCCAGACCCTTCCTTGCCCCCTGCTGGCTACCCCAGCCCCTCACAGTCCTTGTTCTCTCCACCTGCTGAGGCGGGGACTGGGTCTGTTCCCCAGATGGAAGGGGCTGGTGCCTGGGCTGAGCCTTCTCGGCAGGTTCTGGGAGGGCCGGGAGGGTCAGCGCGTGGGAGAAGCCCGGAGGGTGCCCACCCTGCATTCTGGGGAGGGCTAGGCCTGGGGCGTGGAGCAGGGAGTCCCGGGACGGCCACCCCTTCCCCGGCTGCCTGTGCAGACAAGGAGTAACGGGAAGCACAACCACGCAGTAGATTAAGCGGCCCCGGCAACGGGGCATCCTAAGCCCAGGGAAGCAGTTGGGACCAGGAGGGGGAGGGCACAGATGGAGCCCATCCGCAGGCCGAGCCCCGGCTCCAGTCCTGGCCCTGCAGCAGAGCTGCCCTCTCCCAGTCCACTGGGGGCGGGACACCCCAAGACCTGAAAGAACCCTCTGGTACCAAGGAGAAGGTGTGCCTCGGGGCGGGGAGTTAACAGCCCCAAACAGCCCCAGGGCGCTCTGCATCCCTGTTGCGAGTAGGCTGGTCCCAGGCGCAGACAGGCCGGCAGCCCGGGAAACTGGTTAGCCGGCGGGGAGAAGGAGCCGGCCTGTCCCTCATTAGAGGCGGGTGCGTGATGGTGTCCTGGCCCCCGTCCAACTTGGGTAATTACACCCTGCCGACCTAGATTCCCCCTTCAGCTTCAATTAGCGCCAGGACGTGTCCTCACTTCCCACCCACATCCCCCAGAGCTGCTTGCTCCGCCACCCACCAGGGCGGGCCGGTGCGGTCAGCCTGCAGATGCGGATGACGAAGGGGGAAGCCTGGGGCTCCCCAGCTATCCTGGGGGGGGGGGTGGTGGTCTCGGGAGAGGCCCCCAGAGCGACGGGAAGCGGAGCTGTCCCCGAGGGCAGTCCCCCCCGCCCCCCCCGCCCACCGCGCCGAGATCGGGGACATCGCGTGGGTGTAATCCTGGGTAGGGTGCGCACGTGGGCGCTGACCAAGCCCCCCTCCCCAGGGAACACCATCTCCATGCCGACAGCCTCCGGGGCCAAAAAGCGCTTCTGGATCATTGAGGACATGTCACCGTTTGGCAAGCGGCGCAAGACGGCCTCCTCGCGCAAGATGCTGGACGAGGGCATGATGCTGGAGGGCTTCCGGCGCTTCGACCTCTACGAGGACTGCAAGGACGCGGCCTGCCAGTTCTCCCTCAAGGTCACCCACTACCACTGCACGCGCGAGAACTGCGGCTACAAGTTCTGCGGGCGCACGCACATGTACAAGCACGCGCAGCACCACGACCGCGTGGACAACCTCGTGCTGGACGACTTCAAGCGCTTCAAGGCCTCGCTCAGCTGCCACTTCGCCGACTGCCCTTTCTCGGGCACCAGCACGCACTTCCACTGCCTGCGCTGCCGCTTCCGCTGCACCGACAGCACCAAGGTCACGGCGCACCGCAAGCACCACGGCAAGCAGGACGTGATCAGCGCGGCGGGCTTCTGCCAGTTCAGCTCGAGCGCCGACTGCGCCGTGCCCGACTGCAAGTACAAGCTCAAGTGCTCGCACTTCCACTGCACCTACCCCGGCTGCCGCCACACGGTCGTGGGCATGTCGCAGATGGACTCGCACAAGCGCAAGCACGAGAAGCAGGAGCGCGGCGAGCCGCCCGCCGCCGCCTCCCCCGGCGCCGAGGGCCCCGCGCCCGGCCCGGCCGCCAGCCTGGACGGCGCGCCCCCGCCCGGCGCCGAGCCCGCCGCGGCCCTGCTCTTCCTGCCCGGCCCGGGGCGGGGGCCGGACGACGCGGGCGACCCCCGCCCGCCCGACGCCCCCGGGCCCCGCGCCGGCCCCGCCGCGCCCGGCCCCGCGGCCGGCGAGTCGTCGCAGGAGGACGACGAGGAGGAGCTGGAGCTGAACGAGGAGGAGGCGGACGACGACGAGGACGACGACGACGAGGACGACGACGACGAGGACGACGACGACGACGAGGACCTGCGCACCGACTCGGAGGAGTCGCTCTCCGAGGCGGCGGCGGCGGGGCCGGGGGCGCGGAGCCTGGAGCTGGCGGCCCTCGGCGCCCCCGCGCCCCCCGGCCCCGCGCCTGCCGCCGCCGCCTCCCCGTAGCCGCGGGGCCCGTGGCGCGTGGGGGGCCGGCCGCGCCCGGCGCCCTCGGGATCTTGCCGCTTTATCCTATTGTTATTATTAGTATCAATTTTGTAAGAAACGGTATTTATATGTAAAGCTTCCCTTGTACAGAGCTAGGTGTTCGCCGCGCCCCGGCGTCGGGAGGCGCTCCGGGCCCGGGGCCGCCCCGCCGGTGCTTCCGGACCCCGAGTCCGTCTCAGGACAGAGGCGGGGGGCCTCCCTCTGGTGCTCCGGGGCTGCCCCCCGCGCCCTCCCGCCCCGCCCGCGCGGCAGCTGGGCGGCCGGAAGGACGGAGGCTGCCCGGGACCCTCCTCAGCCGCAGTTCGGGGATCTTCTTCAGGGAAATAGAAGGTGCTCTTGTCCGGGGTGGGAACGAGGGGCAGGAGGCCCGGAGGGCGAGGAGGGCGGCGACCCCGGGCGGCTGCCCCACGCGCCCTCCCCGCGCCGGACCCCGGGCCCCCCGAGCGCGCCGTTGGGATTCCTCATTGCTCAGGGCTGGGACGGGCACCGGGAGTCGCCGCGACCCCCGCCCCTCACCACCGGAGGCGGGCCGGCACCTGTGGCACCTGGCAGGGCCTCCCATTCGTGCAGCTAAGACCCTCCCTCCCGGCCCTGGGGGAGGGCGGGGCAGGCGGCGTCCGGCGGGCGACACTACAGGGACCGCGGAGGGAACCTCCTGGACTCGGCAGAGCGGGGAGCTCCGGGTCACTCTGCCCCCAGCGCGGGGCCTGGTCGGGGTGTCCGTCCCGAGGGCTGCGGCCTGGGAAGGGGTGCGTCTGCTCGCTGGTGCTGGGCTGCTGGGCCCGCAGGGCGTCTCTGCCACCCAGGTGGTGAGAACAGGAAGGATGCGACTGTTTGGGGCTTTAATAGTCAACATGGAAAAAAATACGAGAAAGTTGTACAGTATTTTTCCTGTAAAGGTTATTATTCTACATAGAACAAAAGAAGAAAAAAAAAAAAAAAAGCAGGCGGGCGGCTAGAGCGCAGACCGCCTCCGGACCAGCCCTGAGGTTGGAGACCCGAGTGCAATTGCTCACGTGGGGTTTTGTTTAGCGTTTAGAGGCCTTACCAGTTTGAGGCTGTCCGTCTTTACACTAGCACTGATGGGAGCTGCGTGATTCCAACTTTTAACTTGAATTTCGTAGAGACAAGAAAAAAGGACTGTTATTACTGATACAAGTTTGTAGTTAATTTAACATTTGAGTTTTTTCTCTATTGGTGTTATGCGTGTGGCTTTATAGGGCTTTTTCTTCCCAGTTTATTATTTTCTTTGGGATACTTCTTTGCTGGTGCAACCCACCCTGATTTGGTTCCTTTTGCAAATCCCAGCCCCCCACCCCTGCCACCCTCCCTCAGCGATGAGGTCACCGAGCCCAGAGCCGGGGCCCACCTGGCAGGTACGTGCCCGGCCAATGGCTCTGAGGGCGACAGGGACGGAGGGCAGGCTGCCCAAGGCCACTCCTGTTCATCTTCACTCCAGGCCGGGCCACCAGCCCTGTCTCAGGTTGGGCCCTGTGACATGGCCACAGGGAGAGCGCGAGGCCCAGCCTGGGGGAGGGGCCGTCTCCCAGAGCCTCCTCCCCAGAGGTCTCCAAGGGGAGCCTGACCAGCTGCAGGGGGCAGTGGTTTTTTCTTTTCTTTTTTCTTTTTTGTCTTTCTTCTTTTTTTTTTTTTTTTTTTTTTTTTTTTTGTCCTCTTGGCTGCCCACAGCCAGAAAGCCAGGACCATCTGAACTGGAGAGGGAGCAGGAGGGAGGAGTGGTCAGAAGGAGTGTACCTGATTCAACAGGAAACAAATGGTTTTCTAGAACAGCCCCTACCAGAGCCTCCTGAATTCTGTGGGCACCACGTGCTGCTGCTGAGCATTCGCCCAGACTTTGTGCCCGACCACAGAACCGGGGAGTCTGTGGAAGGAGTTTTGTAAAGGAAAAAAAAAAAAAAAATTTTTTTTCAATGTAGCAAAATCAAACAAAAAAAAAAAAAAAAGAAGATGCCGACAGTGCGAAGTCTAGCCTTTTGTAACCTTCATATTGCACACTAGGACGATAAGCCATTGCTAGCTCATTTTGAATTTTAATGTGTAATTTTTGTTTTATTTTCTTTCCGTGGGGAAAACAATGCTTGATCCACCAATGCTCTTTTTAATGTTTTATAACTATGTATGTGTATATATATAAATATAAAATAATATGTATGCACATATGTGTGTGTATATATCTATATGTATATACATATATAGATATATAGAGATATATAGAGAGGTTTTGAGACGAAAACGCAGAACGTGAAAACCGAACTGAACAGCGTGTGCTCTGATTACTTGAATCTGGTCTCCTCGGCACCTGGTTATTAAGAACTGAATATTTTTCCACTTGAATTTAGTGCTATTAGAAATTTAATATATGTGTTTTATTTATTTGATTTTTTTTTTTTTTGCATGACTGATGCAAGGTTTGACATTTTCACTCAATAAAAACTGGAAAAAAAAAATCTATCAAGTTATCTTTTATTTTTAAAGTCAGTCCCGAGCGGCTGGCGGGGACCCAGCTGTGCAGGGTGGCACGGCCACCGTGGCCAGCCGGGCTCCATGTGCCAAGGCAGGGAGGGGAGGAGGGTGTCGGTCACCCTTCAGCCCTGGCAGGGAAGGGGGCAGACTGGGCTCACCCCTGGGAGGGGGCCGCGTCCTCCAGGGCTGCCGAGAACAGATGGTGGGGGGCTTGGGCCCCGCCCGGCCTCCCGCCCCAGCCCCGCCTGAAGGCCCCACGGAGGCTCAGGAGATGCCTGGCACAGACGCCTCAGGCCTCCGGCAAGGGCTCCAGAGGCCCCCAGCCTGGCCGGCTCTCTCCCAGCGCAGCCAGGGCTACTGGGCAGGCGCTTGGCAAGGGTCATCCCTCTGCCTCCTCCCTCGGCTCCTTCCTCCTTCCTGCAGGGACCTGCCCGGGCTGGGAACGGCGCGTACCCGGATCCGATCCGGATGCTGGCTCGGCTCCTGCCCGGAGCACGCAGGGGCAGAGCCAGCGGGGGCCAATTCCTGGGTCCGTAGCCACCAGCCCCAGGCCTGCCTGAGTTGGCGACCCCGGTGGCACCACGGCTGGGGCTCCCTCAGAAGCATGGGTGGCTAGAGCGCTACGGCCAGGCAACGTCCAGAGTGCAGGCCGCACATCTGCCCTGACGCTTCTAGATGGTGACCACCCCCCTCCTCAGTAAACCTCCTCATCTGTGCCATCTTGGCAGCCTTGCCCTGAGCTAACCTCCTTCCAGGTGGCCAGGTGGCCCAGGGCCTTGGGGAGGAGATGTGTGTGCCAGGCCCTGCACGCTCCTCCGCCTCGTGGAGATTCTCAGTGGATGTCACATCCCTGCAAGGAGCACACCCCTTTTTCCTGGGGAGGTGAAGTCCCACCAGCGGCGCCCCAGGTGTCACCACCGGGACAGCAGGGGGAGCGAGCGGTGCAGGGGCTGCACCACTACGGGGCCCTGCTCAACGTCATTTCCACCACAAAAGCCTCTTTTCTAACCCAGGCCCCCCCAGCACAGAGGGCCCTTCCCTTTCTTCTTTCCTCCTGGCACGCGGCCCACAGGCTATTTACATAAATACGTTTGTAACAGACGCGAACATATATACTTTTTTCTGTCTCATTAAAATGTTCAAGTTGGAACTCGCCTATTGTTTGTGGATATCTCGATTCTGTTAAATAAAACAGTGACTAATTTATGGGATAAAACACAAGTTCAACAAATTAAAACCATTACTGGAGCTTCCCAGGCCCTCCCGCAGGGCCCGAGGGGAGGCAAGGAGCCAGGCCCAGAGCGCAGCCCGCCGCCGCCGCCGCCGCCGCCGCCGCCGGCTGGGTGGGTGGTGCTAACACAGAGCTCCCTCTGGGCACTGCTGCGGGGCCGGGGAGACCCCCCAAGACTGCCCCCTCCCCAGCGGCCCCCAGGCCTTCTGGGGCCGGATGGACCTCAGCGGACCCATACGTGGTCAACAGGAGGCCCAGCCTAGCTGAGGGCAGGGCCAGCTTCCAGGCTCGGCTCAGGACAAGACGGGGCCCAGGGAAGGGGGCGCTGGGTCTCAGGGCAGCCCTCAGCCGTGCCTCGGGGAGACACGGGCCTGTGACACGTAAGCAGGCTGCGCGCAGGCCAGCCCGTAGCTCTCAGTCCCAGGCACTGCCCACTGAGACCATGTCCCCCGAGCCCACTGTGACCCCAGGAGGGCGGGGCCCGCCCCAGGGGTGCGGAGTGGGCCCAGGCCGCACCGTGCTTGCTCCCTGTGGCTTGTTGGGCTCGGTAGGAATCGCAGTAAAACATGTTTTCATTCCGGAATTTAATTAGCTGTGGTGGTGTGACGCTCCTACACCCCAACTGGGGCAAATTCAAGAGTTTTGTAACCTCTGGGAAAGAGCCCGAACCCGCGCACAGGCTCGCGCTGAGCTCAGTCGCCTGCCCACCTCCCACACACCTGGCCCGGCTTAGGTGCTACCAGCAACTGAGTCACCCAAGGGAGTCGGGCCTCGGCATTCACAGCCCACCTGGACCCACCGCACCAGGGCAGTGCCCTCCGGGCGGCGTGGCCCGCGTGTCCCGTCGCCCCGGGCACAGACAGCCTGTCGTTCTGCTCGCCTCCACGAGAGGTGGCCTTGGCTCAGGGCACAGGGGTAGTGGAAGTGCTGCTGCCCCCAGGAAGGCCTCCAGGAAGCAGGGCCCCTCGGACCAGCTGGAGTCCTGGGGACCTTGCCGGGAACGAACAGGGCCAGGCCTGTGCCACCCTCGCCGGGAGGAGCCGCCCCACCCTCTGCAGGGTGGGGGCAGACAGGAAGCGCCTCCCAGGGTGCACAGCCAGCGCAGGGCCAGACCCAGAGGCTTCTCTTCCTGTGAGCCCTGCACCCACGCCACTCGGGGGAGACACCGGGACCTCGGAGAGTCCAAGGCTTCTTCCCTATCAAAGGGCCCCAAGGCCCTGCCCAGAGCCTCCCTGAGGTCCGGCTGCCACACCCTGGATCTACAGGGCACCCTGGAACTAATGCCCTGGAAACATCCTCCCAGAGCTGCCGGGCCGGGACGTGGAGGGCTGGGCACCTGAGTTTCCAAGATGTGTTTTAAAATGTGACCCCTTCACTATAAAGAAGATCCTCCCAGGATCTGTTGGGCAAGGAAAGGCTGCAGGCATCCTCATGAAATGATAATAAAATCTCCTCTCCTCTTCCAGAGCAGTATGAGCTTTAAAGTGCTTGATGGAAGTAAACTATTAAGGTTTGTTCACTATTCAGGGAAAAGCACCCGACACAACACGGCTGGAGATTTAAACTCCTCTCTGAGTTCGAGCGCGTGCCTGGAGCCCAGGGCGGGGCTGGGAAGCGGGGGTGGGGGGGGGGGGTGGGGTTGGGGGTGGTGGTGGAGGACATGCCAGCTCTCGGTGGAGAACGTGGCGGTCACCCACCAGCACCGCGGGCACCCTGGAGGTGTCTGTCCCTGGCGGGGGGTGGCCGATCCCCGGGGTGGGAAACACCTGTGCAGCGTGAAGGAGCAGGGGCCAGGGAGGTGCCCGGACAGGGAGGGGTCAGCCAGGACTGGGTCCACCCTCAGGTGAGCTGGAGCCACGGCAACCTGTGGCGTTTCACTGGCGCCTTCTTGCCTGCTTTGTGCGGAGACTCCGACCCTCTTCTCTGGGTGCCTTGGCAGAAGCAACTTTAAGCAAACAGACGAAGAAACACTAAGGATTAAGTAAAGTCCTGAGAATCAACCGGTTGTCGGCCAGTCTCCCGCCTGCTCTTCCTCCGCCTTGGGCAGAACCTGTCTGGGTCTGGGGCAGAGGCGGTGTGAGGCGGGGCTGAGGCTGGGGTAGAAGCTGAGCCTGGGGCAGGAAGGGACAGTCACCAGAGGAGAGGGAGGTCCTGGGCCAGGCCGAGAACCGGCACCTCGCTGTCCTGGCTGAGCACAGGGGGAGGCCAGGAGAGGCGCCTTCTAGAGAGCCCCTCTCCTCCCACCTGGTGTGAGCCCCCGAGGACACACGCTTTACTTTCAGTGAGACAAGCAAGTCACACAACACTGAAGAGGAACTTCCCGTTTTTATTAGAGAGAGAGAGAGAGAGACAGAGAGAGACGACCGTGTGCACACCTGTGAACCGAGTGGAGGTGGGAGAGGAATTCTGTATCCTCTAACCCCTTCAACAGCGATTGGATGTTTTCAACAGCTGATGTGTGCTCCCATGGTATGAAAACAGAGAACATGTACAAAACTCAGCATCCCTTTCCCCCGACCCACAACGCTGCCCTTCCCCGCCAGGGTGTCCCAGGACACCGGCTGCCCGGCTCCTGCGGAAGGAGGCCGACCCGGCCGGGCAGCAGCCTCGCCCGCTCCACTCCGGGCGCGTTGCAAAGCGCCGGGGAGCCGGGGCTGCCTGAGGAAGGACCCTGCCCAAGGCAGAGCCCACGAACCTCCCGGGGCCAGCTGGGAGACCTCGGGGGCCAGAGGGCCGTCCTGCAGCCTCTGCGCACTGGGCGAGTTCTTTCTTAAAAGACTCTACAAAAATACTTTGTAATTGAGTTTAATAATCTTCTCCCTTCCAGAAAGGGCCCGACAGGCGCTGCCTGCTGCTCACTTCTGCCCCATTCCAAATATTTTTACCTTATTTGGATGAAATGCATTATTTTTCTAATGAAAGGCTTTTTTTTCAAAGGGCTGTTTTCCCTCCGTCCAGCAGCTGCCTTTATTAGGCAGCACTCACGCCGTTTTGGGGAGGGGTTTCTCCCTCCCTGAAATCACGCCAGACTCTCTGTCCTCAAAAGCTGAAATCGGGCGCTCAGGACCCGCAGGGCAAAAGGCCCCCGGGCCCAGGTTTTCGTCCCTTTCTCCCGCAGTGAGTCCGGGGACCTGCGAGACAACCGACCCCCCAGGTTGGGGAAGACACACCCCACAAGGTCCCCCGAGTGCCCGCTGCCCCGCGCCAGCAGCTCTGGCTGCGTCTCCGTCCCAGGCTATCTGCCCTCTGCCCCCCTCCCCCCGTCTGGTCCCACTGCAGGAGGGACCTCTGCAAAGTTAGAGGCCACGAGAAATGGTCACCAAGTAGAGGGGGAGACCCCGAGACGGCCCACGCGGGACCCGGGCTTCCACTCCCCGAGGAGGGCAGAGCGGGGAAACCCCGTCTCCGGCCCCCGAGGCCCAGGGGTGCTTCCAACCGAGCCACCAGCCCTCTGCTTGTCATCCCAGGTCCGTCTGCCTGCCGGGCTCCCAGACGCTGGGCCCCTCGTCCAGACCAGGCTGGGAGCCCCTGGGGATGGAGACCTGGCTTCTTCGGTGATGGCAAGAGGCAGAGGTGACTCAACGGGGGTGGGGGGGGGGGCGTCTCTGCTTGCCCCTAGGGAGCACGAGCCGGGACATCACGTGAGGTTATGAGCATCAAAGACAAAACCTGGGAAACCAGGCCGGAGGGCTGGACACTCAGAGAGTCAGGGCGAGGGCCCCCTGCCTGAGCGCCAGGAAGGAGTTTACCGCGGGAGCCCGAAAAAGGGGCCTGGGTAGGAGGGGTAATGTTTTCTGAGACAAAACAGCCCCCATGCCAAGTCTCTCACCCTCGGCCAGCGGCTTCCTCCCTCCCCAGGGCCGGGCGGGTGGGAGGCCGGCGCTGCGGTCAGGAGGCCGGGGCCTCCCCGGAGGGTACATACCCGCTGCAGCTCCACCTCCACGGCGGCCGGGGTGCCTGCACTTTGTCTCCAAAGCCCCTGTCTACACGAGGCACCGGACGGGGCCGGGCCCTCTGACCCCCGCACACCAGGCCACAGCACTGGGGGCTCGAGGGACCCGAGTGCTCCCGGAAGGAGCGTCCCGTGCTGTTTTTCTGGGTTTAGCTAAATGCTGTGTGAAGGGTAAAGGGAGACAGGGAGGGTGAGAGGGAGACGAGACGGGGGAGGACGAGGGAAGGAGACACACTCTCCTGGGAGCACATGCATCCATTTAAGGAAGGTGAGCTCATCACACTCCACACCAGGTCTATATACAGTAGCGTGAGGTCCCTCTCCTCCTGGATCAGAACGTCGCCCTCCGGCAGCCACTCGGGACCAAGGACGAAACCCTCCAGCTGTGGGTGAGCGGCTGCGACACCTGCCTTAGGGGAGAGACTGGCCGAGGGAAGCAGGTTCTGCCCCCATCAGGCCCACCGCAGGGCTGCCGGGCGCCGCCCCCACGTCCCCTCCCCGGGCCCACCTGGCGCGGCCTTGACCGAGATCCACCCCTGGGCACGGGATGCCATGAGCAGACAGGGAGCCACAGGCAGGAATTAAATAGTGGCAACTCATATTTATTACAATTATATACATCGTATCTTATATTCTGAAACCTATACCTTATCACACAAAAGAACACGTGTTTGGGGGGCAGGGCGGGGCAGGGGACAGACAGGAAGGCCCTGTGCCTGGCTCCTAGTGGAGGTGGGACCACAACTCGCCACGGCAGTAGCTGAGCCACGATGCGGCAAGCGAATGGTCAGGAGCAGCGTGATGTCGTGGGTGGCAGACGACCGGGCTGCGGCTGTGACGGGAGCACGAGGGTGGCATCGTCCGGGCAGGGACTGGCTGGGGGGCCCGGGGGGCCCTCGCCCAGAGTGGGAGCACAGGGCCGCTGCTTTTGGGATCACGAGAGCGCGGCCCCCTTGGTCACTGGCGAGAAGCAGTGAGGGAGCCGGGGCAGAGGGAAGGGATGGCAGACGCCAGGCCCCGCGGCTCCTCCTCTAGAGGGTCAGGAGTCAGGTAATAAAACTACCTCTTGTCATGCACGGCGTTAGGCTGGCTAAGATGCCCAGCAGACACCCCTGGATGGGACGTCTGTCTGGGAGGGGGCTGGGGGGGCTTGAGCCCGGAGAGTTCGGAGCCCTCGGCCTGACATGAGAACAAGGTCAGAGGCCTGTCTGTCTGCGGCGGGCCGGGTGGACAGGCTTCGGCCCTCACGCCGCCCAGGCCAGCGAGGCTGCGGCAGCCCTGCCCCCGCCCGGCTCCAGGCCACGCCCTGCACCTGGACCACAACCCCGGGACCCCGGCCCCGGCCGCCTAGTCCCGCTCACTCTCGTTGCTGGCGCCCTCGGGCCGCCGCAGCTTCTCCACCTGCTCGTTGATCTGCCCGTCCCCGCCCCGGCGGTCCTCCCTCTGCACCCCCAGGCAGCCCTCCTCGTCCACGCGGCTCACGTCCTCGTCCTCCTCGTCCTCCTCGTCCTCCCTCTTCTCCTCCTCTCCCTGCACCTCCATCCGCACCTGGCCCTTGACGTCCACCACCCCCTCGCCCTCCTCCTGGGGGCCCAGCAGGTGGTACGTGGCCGTGGAGCCCTCGGGACTGTGGCCCTCCTTCACGGGCGAGGACGACGTGGACTCGTTGCTGACGGGCGAGATGTCACTGCTGCTGTGGTGGTTCACGGCCGCGGGGCTGGAGGGTGACGGCGACTTGACCGGGATCTGCCAGGAGGGGATCTTCGGGGCCGACGGGGAAGGGGGGAACTGCCTCCTGGCCGAGGAGGGAGAAGACGGCAGGGTCACCCTCAGCAGAGCCGCCCCCTCCCGACCCAGAGCGCTCACGGAGGCTGAGCAGCCACCCCAGGGCCACTGAGCAGGGGACAGGGCCAGGGGACAGGCTGGAGCTCCGCCGCCCACTCCCACCTCCCCTCCCTCCCCCTCCTCTGGAAACAAGGCCTCTTGGCCTGTTGAGGTGGGAGTGGCTGAGACGGAAGCCAGAGGCTCCCGGGCTGCCTGCAGAGCCCCCGGTCCACTCAGGGTGCCTCCTGGGGTCCCCTCTGCCTGGGGCCAGGCCCGCCCTCTCTGGCAGCTGCTGGACACTTGGCTCTCGGGGCCCTGCCACACCCTGGCGCCCGTTCCCTCCCACCCTTACAGCACTGTCCCAGCCTCCAGCCCTGGGGGAGGCAGCGAGCAACGGTGGGGAGCCAGAAGCCTGGGAAGCCAAGACCCCTGGGCCTCCACTCTCACTTGCCTGTGGCCTGGGCAAAGGCAGGGGGTGGGGGAGAGCCTGGCCACTGGTCTCGGGGTCAGAGACGTCAGAACCAGAAGGGTAATGCTGGTGACCTAGCACTTTTCTAGAAAACCTCCGAGCTCCACACTTGACAGAAGAGCCAGTTCTCCCTCCCACTCCTGCGTCCCTGCCCTGCGTCCTGGGCCAGCAGCCAGCCCAGCCCAGACCTGGGAAGTCAGGTCCGCTTGGCAAGGGCTTGGAAACCAAGCTCGAGGACAGGCGGGATCACCCCTGCCTGAGCTGGGAGGACAAAGGCCTGCTGCCTCCTGGGCTGCCCACCAGACCACCAGCTCTGGCCCCGGACAGACCTTCCACCTCAGACCCTGCCACGCGGAGCGCACAGTCAGGGCCTCGGCGCTCACCGTGTCCCCAGCGGATAGCCCTCTGGTGCCCCAAGCTCAGCCGTGCCTCTCTTAAGGCCACGCTCTTTTCCCCACAGACAGCCTGGAAGTGGGTGGCTTGGAGAACTAGGTCCTCTGGTTGGGACCACAAGACGCTGCCAGCCCCCATCACTGACCTGGAGTGAAGGCCGCCGCCTGGCTCAGCCCCCACTAAACCCCAGGGCGCCCTGCAGGAGGGGCGGCCCAGGACACAGGACTTTCAGTTTTAAAAACAGACGGGCCCGGGCAAGCCCGGACAAGCTGGTCACCCTCCCGTCAGGGCTGCGCTGGTGCTGTCCCTGTGGAGGGACAGCAGAGTGAGACCACAGGAGCCGGGGCGTGGGGAGGCAGGCACTGCGTCTGCCTCTGCCTTGAATCGTAGGGCTCTTCAAACTGAGCCGGAACAGAGACCCCTGGCCTGGCCCTCTGGGGGGACCTTCTCTGGGACCAAGCTGTCACTGGGAGGTCCAGCCGGGGCTGAGGACAGCGGAGGAGATGGCCCTATCTGGAGGGGTGAGGATTCTCTCCTCTGCTCAAGGCCCTGCTTCTGGCTCCAGCTGCCCTTGACTGGGTCTTGACAGGACCAAGTGACTGTATCTCAAAACTCGTGGGCACTACAGACTGTCACCCCAAGAGCGGAGAGGGAGGGGCCTACCGGGAAGGGAAGGTGGAAGCGCAGGAGATTCCCAAACTCAATGCCTGAATCACGCAGCTCAATCTGGGGTGGGACGCACAGGGGCCCCCCAGGGAGACGTGCCCCCCCCCACCGCCCCCAATGGGTGGCGGCTGGATGGGCCCCAAGAGCTCCCTCCCCCAAGTCGAAGTCAGAGAGCAGAACAGAAGCCCGCGCCTTTTCAGCTCCTACCGATTTAAAAGAAGCCCTTTCAAGGAGTTAATTTCCGACTTGAGTTCACTGATGTTCTGGGACTCCAGGATCCAGTTGGTGGAAGTGGTGGCCTGAAAGTCACACAGGGGACAGAGGATCAGAGCGGCACCTCCTCCCACCCCTTGAAGCTCAGACTGCTGGGGTGGCAAGGAGGACCCCGGGGGGATTCCGTGTCCTGCATGCCAGCCGGGAACCCCCTCGGTTCGGTTCTGCTGCGGCCCATTCAGGGGTCTGCCTGCCTGGATCTCTGTTTAAGTGACGACTCCCTTAGAACAAACATTCCCACAAGTCTATTTGGATAGCTGACTATATTAGGGAATCATGACATGCATTCAGGTGTGATAGTGGCATCCCGGTTATGTAAAATAAAACATCAACAACAAAAGAGCCCTTATCTTTTATAGATACACACTGAAGTGTCTGAAGTATGAAATGATATGCTGTCTGGGATGTGCTTCAAAATCACCTGCGGGTAGGGGTACAGCAGGATGGGCCCGAGGCAGCGGCTACAGCTGTGTAGCCAGAACACGTGGGCTTGCTGTTCGGCCCCGCCATTTCCAGGTGTATTTGAAACATTCCATTAAAACAAAACTATTAAGATAAATAAATTCCATCTCTACAACAACTACTCCCTCCACCTAAGTCCCTCTCCCTGCAGAGAGATCACACACACACACACACACACACACACACACACACACACACGAAGCTCTGGGGCTGGGACAGGCAGCCACCTCAACCACAGGTACCAGGAGCCTGGTACCTGGAGCCACCTTGGAGGGTCAAGGGAGACGCCTGAGCACCTGCCTGGCCCCCATCCCCCAGCTCTACTCTCAATCATGCCCAGAAGGCAGGCTTCACCCAGGATACCCTTCCCCACGCAGCTGTAACGTCAGGCCACGCACTGAGCGCCGCTGTCTGCACAGCCAGGAGCCGAGGGCCAGGCCGCCCATCTGCAGCTGTCCTTTGGGATGACCCTGAAGGTTCAGCAGAGAGAACGAAGACGTCCTGGAGGAGGGCCCACAGGGGAAGCAGCCACGGGAACCTCAGACAAACGCCATCCTTCCCCGCACACCTTCCCCTTTGACACTGCTTTCTATATAAACTTCAGACGACCACACCTTTGTTTGGCAATCTTGCTGGGACAGATGGAGAGGAGGTCCCCCAAGCGGCAGCTGCCTCGGTCAAGCTGCCTGCGAAGTGTTTACGGGCCAGTCCCAGGTGTGACGGCCTCGGGTGCGTGGGCCTCTGCCTCCGGGTACAAGGCCCCCGCCGCCTGCCACAGAACACCCAGGCCCTGAGCTCAGGAGAGCGTGGGGAGCCCCAGGCTGGCAGCACGGAGGGGCCCCCCACATTCCCACCAGCCTGTGGGGCTCTAAGGTGGGGTGAGGGCTGCTGTGGGTCCTACCTCGGCCGGCAGCCCGGCCCGGCTCTGCAGTGGGAAGCCCCCTCCGCGGGGGCTGCAGGCCTCAGGAAAGAGACCCCGGGCAGCCTCGGAACGAGCGCACACAGGCGCTCGGCCGCCCTCACACACATCCCCTCGGGGTCCCCACTCCAGACCACCAGACAGCGCAGACCCGGGAGCCACTGCTCTGGCCTCTCTGAGACCTTGAAAGCTACAGCAGCCCATTAACAAGGGAGCAATTTCCACTCACCGGCCTACAAAGGACTCAAATTTCCAAACGCATATGGTGCCAGATGCCAGGATTTAGAAATAAAATCTGACATCTGGGGCTTTTTAGCCAGTCTCTAAAAAACAGTTGTAGAAAACTCCCAGCCTTCAGTTTTATGTAGGTTTTTTAATTACTGAATGCTCTTCTTTTTAATTTTTTACAGTGCTGCAGTAGGGGTTTGGAAGCCAGATATAAAAACTTACATTACAGCTGAGAAAACACAGCTCTGAGTCTTTGGTTTACGGGGTAACCGAAGCCTTCACACAGATGGGTTTAGACACCAGTGAGCACGGCTTCAGCACAGCAGAGAATGAAAGGGGCTGGGGGCGGGCGGGGGGCATCAGAAAAACAAGCACGAGACACCCTCAGAGGCGGCGCTCAACCACCAAACGCTACCCCGGGCCCCCCTCCCCTCCTGAAATGCAACATGTGGTCTTAATCTTAATGCTTAAGGTCTGAAAACAGTTTTCCAATTTCTGGAAAGGCTTCTGGCCACTGGCAGGCTGCCACTCCAAAAGACAATGGAGGAGAGGTGGTCGCAGGCCGTGACTGCCTCCTCGGCTGCTTTATGGGCCGCCTGCCCGACTGCGGGGAGCGTGCGCGGTGGCTGGCGGTGGCCACTGGCCTCTGTGGGTGGGGTACCGCACGAGAGGACTCTCGGGGACCCCCTTCACAGGAGCGCTGGCTCACACGGAGTCGCGCACTGGGGTGGGGCTTCCTCCGGGAGAGCTGCTCGGAGTGAGATCCTTTACAGCACGGCTGCGTGGAAGCAGCCAGAAAGCAACCTGGGAGGCGGGGATGGAGTGGGGAGGGCAGTGGACGCCCTGGAGCCACTGGACCACTGTCTCCCGGGCCCAGTCTGTCTCGGGAACACCCTATCACACACGCACAGAACCCAGACCCAAAGCCTGCGATCCTGGGGCTGACGGGAGCCAGGCTCTGTCCTCAGTGGGGACAGGCAACGAGGGAGGTGCGGTACAGCTCCCTCTTACAGACAGGGGACAGCAAGTCGCTTGTCTGCGGTCACACGGGTAGCACGGGGCACAGGAGAGCCTGAACCCCGGTGGTCTGATCCTAGGGTCTGATGTTGCCAAGACAGCTCCAGATGTGCGAAGTGAGGCAAGGAAGCCACCTCAGTCGACCCCAGGTGCGTCTACACTCCTCTGGGGGTTACCGGATCCCGAGGCCGGGGTTTGGAGAACCCACCCACGGCAGCATTTCAGCCCAGGGTCTGGGCACACTCCTCCCACCCTGTTCCCTGCAATCGTTCTTGGCAACTCCGGGATCTCTGACCTAACTTGCGGTGGAGACCATCCCGTGTCGACACCGGCTACCACCAGATCTGGGGCGTGTGCTGCCACGGGAGGGCCACAGGCACAGAGCTGCTTTTCCTCCCTCCTGTTGGGAGGTGACACGGAGACAGAAAGGACAGCCTCTGTCACTGAATGCCACACCACCCACACGGTGACCGCCTCCTGTCTCTACAAGGGCAGGGTCACCGGTGTCAGAAGAGACAACATCAGACCCCAGCGGGCGCAGTGAACTGGGCACAAAGGACGGGAGTGAAGAGCC
Organism: Eschrichtius robustus; assembly: GCF_028021215.1. NCBI lineage: Eukaryota > Metazoa > Chordata > Mammalia > Artiodactyla > Eschrichtiidae > Eschrichtius > Eschrichtius robustus. Next base: position 8,336,828 of record NC_090826.1, on the reverse strand, counting down.
GTGCAGGGCAGACCCGGACCTAGAGGGACCAGAGGGTCAGGGACAAGTACCTTGGCTGTGGCCAGTTCGTGGGCGAGCTCCTGGACCTTCTGCTGCTGCTGAATCAGCAGCTCCTGGACAGAGGCTAAAGTCATCTGTAACTGAGTCACTGGGAGGAAAGAGCAGTTGCATCTCTGTTAAATGATACAGATTCTTCCTTCTGTCCACACACCTATAAGCTGCTGCATCTAATTTATCTGCAGACATTCCCCCCGCCCCCCCGGCCCGTGCAATCCATATAATTCATCTGCACTCTGGGGCATCTACCTGCACTGTATCTAACCTCTAGTATTTCTACTTTATCTTTCTATTGTGTAGTTGTCCGTGGTCAACAGTGTACCTGTCCAAAACCTCTCCCCTCTAATTATATGTTTATGATTCGCTTGGCTCTTGCAACTTCCATCCTGCCTGCATCCCATCCCCCATCTCCCGGGCCTCCCCACGCCACTGCAGAACTCACGGAAAGTCTCCAGTCCTGGGAGAGAGACGGCTCAGTCCACAACATCCCGGAGTGGTTAGAAACTGCAAATCCCATTTCCTCACTGCTCCTTCCTGCCCTCCCCACCCAACCCAGAGGCTGCTGGAGCTCCCGGTCCACCGTCAGCCTCCAAGGAGACATGCCAGCAGGGCACGTGTTCCAGAAGGTTTCCGAGGGCTTCACAAACATGCCCCCGAGGGACAGACTCCTTCCTGGGACAGGCGGCTCTCTAGTTTGCCAGAGTTTTTAGATGCAGAGGCTCCATCTAGTAAACAAGTTTATAAAGGAGAAAACCACCTCTGGCGCGACAGGTCCCAGCTAATCTGGGCCATCACTGGGGCACCGGGCAATGAACGTGAGCCCCGTGGAGTCGATGACAGAGGAGGTGGCCGGGGTCCCTGGAGCCGCAGTAATTACAGCCTCTCTTGACCCTGTGTTGGATTCTTAGAGGGAAGGGGGAAAATTGCTGAAAACCCCCCTGAAAACCTCATAGAAGCAGAAATTAAAAATGAACTTTACAGCCCTTAGAAAGGCTGTCATTTTATTCCCCTTATTAATATTCTGAGGTTGGGAGCCTTTCCGTAAAAACATAATTAATTGAGGCCGCGCCGACAGTAAACAAGCAATTTCAAATTAAACCGAAATGACGGCGGCTTCATTTGCAAATGTGAACAGATTCTCAGAGCAGATAAATGAAGTCACCACATAAAGTGGAGACGGAGGGGAGAGGGGAGGGGGCAAAGAAGGGGCTGCTCGGAGAAGGCTTTGAGGGGTGACTTGATGGGGCCATTAATCTTCACCTGTCTGTGCCACGCTGCCACTCAGCTCGGAGAGACTCGCCTCCATCCTCTCCAGTTGCTTCCTGTCCTCCCGGCCGCCCACGACGAGGGGGAGCAGGTACTTCTGCAAGAAGCACGGTGCGCGTGAGGAATGGCTACGTACTTGGGATACTCTTCAACAGTCTCTCAGATTCTGCCGACCAACTTTCTCTCCGGCCAACCAACTTTCTCTCCATCAACCCTGGGTTTCGGAAACCCTACGCCAACACCGTAAATGAACAAGACATCCGAAAATTACGAGGCCGTGATTATAACCACATACAAAAAAAAAAAAAAACAAAACAAACAAACAAAAAAAAACAAAAAAACAACTCTGTCTGAATCAGGACCAGAACCAGGGAACAGGGACACAAAAAGTCAATTTGACCCACTATGATGGAGCACTTTTTGGTTCCTTTAGATTTTTAAATGGTGCTATATACAATACTTCTGTGTCCAAAAATACTCAAAATTCTACTTTAAAAGTTGTATATCATAAAAATGCAAAAGGTTATACAAGAAAGTGATACCACTGGTGGCTTCCAGTGGGGAGTGGGAGGGAAGTTTGCTGTACACTTTTCTGAACCTTTAACATTTTGAACCACGTGAATGAATTCTCCATTCGGAAACAAACGAGTAAAAATAAACAAAAAAAATTATTCAAGAAACAAGATCAAAATCCACAACAGATTTGTGGGACCTTTGGCTCTTTCACTAGGAGGGGATAATAATACGGGTATTCCGAGGCTGCCTAAGGAGGTCACACCCGTTCTTCTTCGAAAAGCCCTGAATCCTCAGAACAAGCTTCCTTCAGATAAGAGTTAAATGCAGCCAGACTCTCCCAGAACTGAGACATGGGGCAGAAGGGGGAGCAAGGGGCAGAACCAGGAGAAACTGACCGTGGGGGAAAAAGGAAGCTGACGCTGCAGGGCAATCTCGAATGTTCTGAGAATCTCGGAACCGTCAGGAAGAAGGCAGAAGGGGCACAGCTGGTAACTGACTGCCTGCTTGGAGGTGTGAAGGGACAGAGGTGGGCGGCAAGGTGCCCGCTGGGAGAGCTGGACGAAAGAACATGGGCTCCAAACTCCAAAAGCTCAGGACGTGGCGCCTCCCATCTTAGGAGCGTGAGACCAGTCACCAACTTTACTGGGGTGGCACCAGGGGTGACACAGTGCAGGCTTCGCAGGTGTAGTAACTGGCAGGTGTGACCAAAGGAGACTTTGGTTCTTACTCCTTTCGGGCCCCAGACAGGAAAAGACAGCAGCTTCTCCATTAAGGCTTCTGTACTGGGGAAGGGAAAGGAGGTCTCTCACAAGGGGCCTGTCAGAGAACTCATTTCAAGAGCAACTCCTAAGTGAAGATCACTATTTAGCATACATATAGAAGCATTTTCTATTTTGCAAAGTGCTTTTCAACCATCGTGTGAGTTATTACCCACAGCTGAGCCGAAACTCATAAAATGGAGCCTTACGTTCCAGGTTGAAAATTTCCTAAGTATAAAAGTCAAGAAATTCTTATACGTGTAATGGACTAAAAATTCCATTTCTAAGATCAAAAATGCCAAGGAAAGGAACACATACACTACCCCAGCCTAAATCTTTACATATTTATAAAACAAGATAACAGCTTACCTCTCCTTTTTGTTTTTTAATTTAGCAGGTGTTTTTTAAATTCTCTTGTCACCATCGTGACTGATCTTTCAATGTCTCTTCTTTTTTTAAAGCAGAGACTAAAGATCAGAGCTTCGTGGAAACAACTGAGGATATCTCTGCTTTGCTCCAAGGGGAGCTATGCTTTCTGTCTCCACCAGATCACAGGCCGTCCAAGGGCAGCCATGTGACTATCAGGTACCGCTTAGTAGAGCTGGGACATTGATGTGAGAATCCTGTCTTAGCGTATTCTTCTTCTTGGTGACTGTATGCAGTCAGTGGTTGGAAATAGGCTTTCAGCCCACAATGGCGTCAGAGGGAGAAGTCCAGGACCCAGAACATCTTGCTTCTGGATTTCTAACGTGGAGATTTCCAACTTCAAGAATAAATGTTACACTGAAAAGATTGTATTCTGCTACAACTCTGTCATTAGCTTTTGCACTTAAGTGAAAAATTAAGAATCCCAGAGTGCAATGCTGAAACATGTTTCACGTGCTAAAAGTTAAACATGGGAGGACTTCCCTGGCAGTCTAGTGGTTAGGACTCCACGCTTCCACTGTAGTGGGCACGGGTTTGATCCCTGGTCAGGGAACTAGGATCTAGGAACTAGGAACTAGGAACTAGGATTTGCGTGGCGTGGCCAAAAAAAAAAAAAAAAAAGTTACAACATGAGGCTGGATAGTCATTCAGATTCTTTTTTAAAAATCTCCAAATCAGAGATGGAGTCGCAGGTGGCCTCAGAAGGAAAGGGGCTTCTCTTTCCAGGACCAGCAGAGAGTAAGTCCTCCAGCCACTCTTTTACCTTTTGTCTCTGGGGACCTACCTTGGCTCTGCATCTTCTAAAAAAGACTCAACTTGCTTCAAATCAAAGTTAGTAGCTGGTAATTAGTATCTGATTAGTAGCTGGTATCAAGGAAGTAAACGTTACTTCATGCCTGCAGCTCCGTTGTAAGCAATGAACTCTGGGATCCTGAGGGTTGACTACGAAGTCCATGAAAAACCCTAGGTTTACATGGATGCCAACACAATACATAGGGGGAAAAGGCAGATCCTGTAAATACGTTCGTACTGAGATTCTCAAGGGCGTGCAGAGCGCTTCCTGTGTGCTGGGCGCAGAGCACTTTCCAGAGGAGCTCTGACTCCTTTCAGCATCACAACAGCCTCGTAAGGTAGATACTATTGTCCCCATTTCACACACGGGACCGCTGAGCCTGCGGTCACACAGCTGCCAAGTGGCAGAGCCAGGGCGCAACACAGGCAGCGGGGCTCCAGCGTCCATGCTCTTAACCGCACGTCATTCTGTCTCTCAAAAAGGTCTGGCCTGCTCAGTACGTGCCAGGCACTGTTCTAAGTACCTGATGTGGCTCGTGGATCGACGGGCCTCGTCACCCTGTGCAGCAGGGACTTGGAGGGGAGATGCCGAGTCCAGTCGATGAGGCGGGTCTGAACCAGCCAAGCGCACCCATCCGGGTGGGAGCAGGACCAGGACTTTACCTGGACGCCCCTCAGCGAGCGAGATCATCAGGGCGCTCGGCCTCTGCAGGCAGGCCCGCTGCTGCCCCCGGGCTCAGGGCAGCGCCAAGGGGGTGCAGGGAGGGGCAGCTTAGCTTACCTTGTAGAGCTGGTGAAAGCCAAACGCTATCCCTGCCATGATGATGGCCAAGGCGCTGTAATCTCTCCACCGGGAACCCGCAGGGCCTAAGGTCGGGGGAAAAGGCACGTCAGGAGAAGAGGCACCGGCGCCCCCCCTGAGGCAGGAGAGCACGTGGATTCAGGCTCCTCATCTCAGTCGGGGGGTGTGTCTCGTGCTCAGGTGGGGGGTGAGCGTCCGGATGCGGCTGGGCTGCGTCCCCCTCCTCCTCCCAGGCCCCTGGACTGTGCAGCTGCCGTGGGCTGGTGTCTAGAGGGGCTGAGGCCCGGGGTGGGGGGTGGGCGGCAGAGGCGATCTGAAGACCTAGGGCACGGGCTCCACTCTCGAGGAATAGAGGATCCAGTGAGGCTGCCATGAGCACACCTAGGTGTGCACGAATACACGTCCACACGCCCTCCTATGTGAGCCTGGAGCCACCTCAGAGCCAGGGCAAAGGCTGCATCACCTGTTCATTCAACCTTATGAAGCCCCAACAGGGTGCACGACAGTGTCGTAGGCACAGGTTACAGTGGTGACGAGACCCCTGCCCTGTTCTGTTCTGCTCTCACATTGAGCCTGGTGGAGAGGAGACAGCCTACCAACGACCGAACGAGGTGGCTCCAGACAGGGATCGAGAACACCGAACAGGACCAGGAGAGCGCGGATGGCAGGGCCTCGGTGGAGGAGGACGCCGAGGCCTGTGCGGTCCCGGGCACGGCGCTCCAGGCAGGGGACGAGGAAGTGCAAAGGCTGGGGCTGACCTGTGCTCAAGCAGACGGGGGAGCCCCTGGGCTTCACCCAGGGTGAGGGGGCTACTGCTGGCCAAGAGACAGCAAGAGCAGAGAGGGGAGCGGTGGGGGGAGTGGGGTGGGGGGAAGGTGGGAAAGGCTGGCCTGGCAGTGAGCGCACCCAAGGAACCTGGCCGTCGTTTCACAAGCAGCGGGGTCACTGAAGGCTCTGAATCAGGGAGTGACGTGGTCAGCTCTGTGTTTTGGGAGAACATCAGGGAGCACCGAGGGCGGCTACAGGTGGGAGGCCGCGGAGGCAAGAAAGCAGGGAGAAGCTACCGCAAGGGGCCTCCAAAGGCAAGAGGGACTGAGCCCAGGACGGACCGTCTCAGGGGATCCGGACACGGGCAGCCGGTCTTCATGTAGGATCAGGCCCTTCGGAACACAAAGTCCCCTCCAACCCCTGAATGAACTTCTAGTTCCAGAGGAGGAGAGGAGAGTTTTCTACTTCATAACCTTCCCCATGAACTGTTTACAAGTGCTTTCAGGCCCATAATCTGATGTGACGCCCAGCAATTCTGTCAGGCACATGGGAAAGCACGAGCTCCACCTGGAACGTCCACCTGGAGCAGCCACGTCCAGGCCACCCAGCTGCCTCCTCTCAAGGGACCAGTCACTGGGCAGGGGGCGGCGGGGGGTGGTGGTGGTGCATGGGCCACTGTTTCCAGAGCCATCAGTGGTGCAGGACACCACCAGTCTGTGCGCTCAGACCAGGTGCCAGGACAGTGACCCAGAAGGCACCCGCCCGAGGCACGCTGCTGCGACAAGGACCTGGGATCTGGAAGTGGGTCTCGGAGAGAAGGTGAGGGAGGAAGAGCCACCGCACTCCACACGCGGCCAGCGCCTCATCTCCTCCGAGACGGACACCTGTGGCTCCAGCCGCCCCCCTCCCCTGGGCCTGCAGGTACCGGCCACGTCCTGGCGCTTCATGACCAAAGGAGCGCAGGAGAGGGGCGGTTCTTAAAGTCCTTGGCAGGATGTGAGCACATGGGGAGGAGGGGCTGCTGGCATGCAGTCTGATCGGGGATCCAAGTGGCAAAGACCTCCAAGGGGGCGAGGAGCATGCTCCCTCCTCCCTGAGCTGCTGAAGGGGGCTCTCAGGAGGCAGGGACGACGGTGATGGGAGAGCCTGGAAGAGCGTCTCCCCCTGGCCACCTGACCCTGCCCCCGCCTGTGGATTCCACGCGACTTTCCCAATGTGGCCCAGCCCAGAGTCTCCTGCACAGACTGTGATCAACTCCCTTCTTGAGCGCACAGTTTCTGAATAGGTAATACACGCACATGGTCTAAACATCACGCAGCACACGTCAGTCTACTGCAGAGAGGCTTCCTCCACCACCAAGAACCACTGTGTTAACAGTTTCTTCTTTATCCTGCAGAGAACTTTTATGCAAGTGTGAGGCAACACACATAGGCACTATTTTCCTTCTCTTTTCCCCTATTTCTCATTCTTCTTTTTTGCTAAAGCTGCATAATATTCCATTAAACCAATTCCCTATTGATGGACATTTAGATGATTTCCAGTCTTTTCCTATTTCACACAATGCTGCCATCAGTGAGCGTGTACATATGGCATCTCACGTACATGTGCAAGTCCATCTGTAAACGTGAACTCCTAGGAGGCTGGGCCAGAGCAGTCTGAGATAGCCTGCCAAACTGTCCGCCACGGGGGCTGAACCAGTTCATGCCCACCTGTTTCCTCACAGCCACCCCAACATAATGGGTTAAGCACACGCACAGATTTCTGCCAGTACTAGAGCAAAACAACAGTCCCTCCCTCTAGCTTTCATGTGCATTTACCTGATTACAAGTGAGGGCTGAGCAATCTTTTCATCTGCATCTCCTTTTTGGTATACTGTATGTTCCCTACTTTTCTACTCAATTTCTTTATTAATTTCCTTCCTCAATTCATGGAAACTTCTTATACAACAGCGCAATTAGCCCTCTGTCTGTGAAAGGAGTTGTAAAAATTCTTCCTAGTATATTTTTCTTTTGACTCTGCTTATGGTCTGCTTTTTGTGGCATAGAGTGTTTTCATGTTTACGTAAACTTATCGATCTATTCTTTTACGGGTTCTGGGGTTTGGGTCACGACGAGCCAAGACTCCCCACTCCTCTCCAGGGTTGCACAGTGACACTCAGGGTTCACGTCTACACACTGTCTCCAGAAGGGAGCTCTGCTGCTTTGACCTGCAGTGAACACCCCCATCCGATGCGGAGCGACATAGAGAAGAGACCGCTGATCGTGAAATGGAAAACTCTGAGACCACTGAGGTAGACCTTTCACTGTGACCCTGAGAAGCCAGGAGGCTCCAGGTCCCAAGCAGGCACCTCTCTCGGCTCAGCCTGCTCTGCTCTGAGTGCCTTGATTCCAACGTCTGGTGCAAGTTCATTTTTAGGAGGAAAAAGCGAAGACAGAGTAACCTTGCCACTTTTCAAAAGAGTCGCTGTGGATTGAAGCCCCACGCTGTTCCGTGGGGCTTCAATCCACACCCAGAACGTCCATCTGTGCTGCAAAACTCCCCAGAGAAAGTATTCAAAATGGGCACGTGTCCAGAAAGTTCTACTCACCAGTGACTTCTCAAATACCCACTAAATATCTTACAGGAAAACAGTTGCAACTGGGCTGAAAACTGGACCAGAACCCAAAGTTTGCTGCATCCTTCTTCTTTCCTGCAAACACACAGTGCATGCCTTGAGAAGTGCAGCCCCTCGTTCCGGGTACCAGAGCCAAGGCTGAGCAGATGCTGGCAGGTCAGGGGTCCAAGAACCAGGACCCCTCCTACAGCTGCTCCCCCCTCTCCGGAGCCTGACCTCCTCAAGCACCAAGAAACACCTGTGGCTCCCTGCCGGCCGCACCTTCACCCCCACACTGCTCCTTGTTTCTGCCGTGCTCGCGTTAAGAACATTTTATTGCCCCCTGGTTTTCATTATTAATGAAAAGGGACCAGAATGATCTTTCCTAAAGTTCAGAGAGTCTATAAAGACAAGAAGCTGAAATGCCATTTTACTCGTTTTGGAGATGTGTGATACAATCCTGTCTTGTGGCAAAATGAAAAAAGAGAAAAACTAAGACGGAGATAACTCTTATCCACTGCACGCCTTTCAAGGGGTACAGACCAGGGCAACTGAGAAAGCACTCGGCATGACCCCAAACTAGCTCAGACCCCAGCCACGACGACCACCTGGAGCCCTCCCTGCTGCCCACCCTGGGGCCAATTTTTTTCCAAGTCCAGTTCAGACCCCCAATGAGGGAACCCAGGGCACCTCGGAGCTACAGCCTCTTGTCACTATGCTCCTGAATGTCCAGAAAATACAGTCAAGGGCGGAAAATAGGGCCAGCTGCTCTTCTGCTCCAGCTCAAAAGGAAGGGAAGTGGAATGAATGAGCTTTTCAAAAGCTTCAGAGCCTCTAGCCTGACAAAGACGCCCACCTGCAGACAAGGCAGACTGGGGGCCAAGCTGGCAAGAGGCCTGGTTCCACACCACCACCAGATGGTCCCAAAGACGGTTTTCTCTTCTCATCAAGCACAGACCATCTGACTGAAGGTGGCAGAGCTTTGCTAGATTTAAAGAACCCAGGGGCAGTGAACATTAATACATCAGTCATAACAGGTGTCTGTCAGTGAGTTTCTCAGAGACACCAGCACAATAAAAATGAAAAGACTCAATAATTTTGACATTCTTAGGACAGGAGAAAAGGAAGAACTTGAGTGAAGTTTGGGAGGTGTATGGGCAGAGAAAAATGACTTAGAATATACAGAGAAGGGTTTAAGCAAAAAAGGGTGCCTTGAAATTGTGACATACAGAATGCGTTGCCTTGGGTGCCTGCCTACATTTCTCCACAGGCTTAGGAACAACAAGGTAAATAAACAAGTTTGTGAACTCACACCGTTTACCCAGGCCTACCTGTCAGCATCACTGCATGAAGAGAATCAGTAATCTCACTCACAGGATAGCTTTTTTGACTTCTCTTGTGCTGCTAATAATTGTGGCAACTCAGTGCTCGGAATAATCTCTCTACATCTTGTCACTTGCCTATCTCGATGAGGTAGAAAAGAAAGACAACTCAAGTTTCATCAGATTTATCAAGGGTCTTAAAGATTTTCTAGCCCAAATCTCTCAATGGACAGATGGGGAACAAAGACTCTGAGATATTATGTATATGCCTGTAAGGTAACAGGTAGTTCGTGCCAACTTAGAACCTGGGTCTTCTGAATCCCAAACTAGCACACTTTCCACTGTTACACATTTATCATCAAAGGACCTTTAAATAGTAGAACTCTACTGAAGTACCACTCTCTATACTTCTGGCCACTTAAATAAAAATTTACTGAAATCCCCAAAAAATAAAAAACAAAAGATGAAGTACCCAGGGACAATGATATTTTTTTACTGTCATTCAGATTCCAATTGTCTCCAGCACTCGCCCAATGGGCTTGACTCGCCAACTCGCCGAAAGGCCCAGCACTTCACCAGCACCTCATGGCTGGCCTCTCCTGAGGATGAACAGGCAGTCGACTGCGGCAGCATTTGTCATCCTGCACAGCTGAGCATTTCTGGGACTGCCTTCATGTCTGAGGCTGCAACGACGTCAGAGGTCAGACTACTGTAGGGAGAAGAGCGTCAGGTTCTTCGGAACTCAACGCCTTCCTCACCCTCCCAAGGACTCCATCAACTAGCCTGGGCTCTGACAGTGTCCACAGGGCCTGCCTGCCCAAAAGGCTAGGGCTTCCGGTGAATCCATGGTGTATGGCAGCCGCCTCAGGGGCAGGAAAGCTGAACCCCAGGGCTCCCTAACCCTTCACTGAACACCAACTAAACCAACATTACTCAGTTCCTTTACCTGTATCTCAGTCTACCAAGAGAGTCTCACCTAGCAGGCGAGAACAGACATCACCAAATAAGGACACACATGTGGAGCGGGAATCGCGCACACAACACAGCATGAAACCACCGACTCAGGGACTCTCGGACACCAAGGAAATCCCACAATCCAGTAAAGAGTCATCAACAAAAGAGAGCTGAAAGCTGTCATGAAATCATCCTGCTGAGACAATCTGGATCCAGTGATGTACTGGCTGACGACAGGGAGACGTTATCAAGTCCCTGGGGAGGCTGGCAGCCTGAGCACAGGGCAGGGCAGTGGCAGGCACTGGGCAAGCCTAGCTGTGGTCCCCTCCAGGCTCTTCAAGGCTGGAGTCGTGACTCCACACAGCAGCAGCTTCTCAAATCATCCCATCAGCTTTGTTCGCAAGGCACGCTGAAAACTGAATGATAAGAGAGGCGCATTCACAGTGAGGTACTGGAATAAAGCCAGTCCGCCAGATCAGTGCTTGTTACAGCAAAGGACTGCCAGGCTAAATGCACAGGAGAAGCTGTCTCCCGACTGGTGACCAGCTGAAAGGTACCACAGGCTGAGCTGTGGATGGATGGCTGGCAGCGGCCAGAAAGACAAACCGACCCAGAGCACAGCAACTAGTAACAGAGCAGCTCCGCTCTGAACAGAAGCACCTGGGCAGCCTGGAAGGCAAAGGCACCACAGCAGCCCAACAGAAGTCACATCTGAAAACCCAAGGCCTGTCTTCACATGAACGTCCTGTGAAAGACGATCTTTTCCACTTCTCATGGGCTGCAATGCTAACAGCAGTGTCATCTTTAGGCAGGAAGGACACTGAGAGGCATATCCATATCCTCACTCACAGACTAAAAAATATGAGCTCTAATTAAACTGTAAGAATTCAGAAGAGTCCAGAAATGGACCCACGCTTGTGTGGTCAACTGATTTTTGACAAAGAAGCCAAGGCAGTTCTATGAGAAAAGGATAATCTTCACAACAATTGTGCTGGGACAACTGGATATCTGTAGGGGGGTAAAAAATGAACCTTGACCCTTTCCTTACACCATACATAAAACTTAACTCAAAATAGATCATACACCTAAACAAAAAAGAAAAAACTGTAAGAAAACAGAAAACACAGAAGAAAAGTCTTTGCAACCTTGGGGTAGGCAAACACATCCTAAGATACAAAAAGCATGTACCAGGGACTTCACTGGCAGTCCAGTGGCTAAGACTTCGCCTTCCAATGCAGGGGGTGCGGGTTCGATCCCTGGTTGGGAGCTAAGATCCCACATGCCTCCAGGCCAAAAAACCAAAACATAAAAAAGAAGCAATATTGTAACAAATTCAATAAAGACCTAAAAAAAATGGTCCACATCAAAAAATCTTTAAAAAACAAAACAAAACAAAAAAAAGCATGAACCATAAAAGGAAAAAAAATGATAAAATGGACATCATCAAAATTTTAAGCTGCTGCTTTTCAAAAGGCACTGTCAAGAAAATATCTCCATAAGCTGGGAGAAAACATCTACAAAACATATATCTGATAAAGGACCTGTAACCAGAATATATAAAGACCTTTTACAACTCAATAATAAAAAGACAAACAAGGTGATTTTTTAAAGTGACACTTCACAAAAGATACATGAATGGCCAATAAACACATGAAAATATGCTTGACATCACTAGTCATTAGAGAAACACAAATTAAAAGTACAATGAGATTCTATTACCTACACATTAGACTGGTTAAACTTAAAAACTGAGAATACCAAATGTTGACAAGGATGTGGAGCTACTGAAATTCTCACACATTGCTGACGGGAATGTAAAATGGCACAACCAGGAGACTTCCCTGGTGGTCCAGTGGTTAAGACTCCGCACTTCCACTGCAGCGGGAGAGGGTTCGATCCCTGGTTGGGGAACTGGGATCCCACATGCCTCGTGGCGCAGCCAAAAAATAAAAATAAAAATAAATTTTTTTAAAAGAATAATATAGAAAAAAAGTTTTAAAAAAATGAAATGCCACAACCATTTTGGAAAACAGGTTTACAATATCTTACAAAGTTAAACATACACCTAACATGTGACTAAGGCATTCCACTCTCAAGTATTTACCTAAAAGAAAGGAAATATCTGTGCACACAAAGACTCATTGTACACGAATGTCATAGAAGCATTATTCATAATAGCCCCAAACTGGCAACAACCCAAACAGCCACCAATGGTCAATGGATAAACAAACTGTGAAATAACCATACATCGGAGTCACGGGAGTTAGCAAACTCTGCCCAGTTGGCCAAGTCCCACCTCATCCTGCTTTTTTTTCAGCTGTGAGCTCAGAATGGTTTTCATATTTTTAAAGGATGGGGGGCGGGGGGGTATATGTGACAGAAACGTGTAGTTCACAAAGTCTAAAATATTTTCTACCTGGATCAATCTCAAAAGCATTACGTTAAGATACAAAAGACTATGCGCTGTATGATTCCATTCACATGAAATTTTAGTCTTTCGTTATAGTACATGAAACTATAGTATTGGTTACACGAGTTGAGTTACAGTACGTACAACTCATCAAAGTGTACACTTAAAATGGATTAATCTTATTGTGTATAAATTATACTTCAAAAAAGCTGATTAGAGGGCTTCCCTGGTGGTGCAGTGGTTAAGAATCCGCCTACCAATGCAGGGGTCACGGGTTCAAGCCCTGGTCCGGGAAGATCCCACATGCCGCGGAGCAACTAAGCCCATGCACCGCAGCTACTGAGCCTGTGCTCTAGAGCCTGCGAGCCACAACTACTGAGCCCGTGTGCCACAACTACTGAAGCCCACGCACCTAGAGCCCGTGCTCCGCAACAAGAGAAGCCACTGCAATGAGAAGCCCGCGCACTGCTATGAAGAGTAGCCCCCGCTCGCTGCAACTAGAGAAAGCCTGCATGCAGCAACGAAGACCCAAAAATAAAAAAAAATTAAAAAAAAAAAGCTGATAAGAAAAAAATTAAGAAGCCAGAAATGAGTGAGCAATCGCACTCCTAGATGGCTACCCAGGAGGAATGAGAACGTACGTCCACACACTTGCCCACACACGCCCTCAGCAGCATGAGTCCTGTGGCCAAAACTGGAAACAACCTAAATGTCCACCAACTGGTGAACTGTCAGACAAAATGTGGTCCATCCACACAATGGAATACTAGTCAACAATAAAAAGGAAGGAAGTAGTGCTACATGATACAACATGGAGAACCTCAAAAACATGCTAAGTGAAAGAAGGAAGGTACAAGGGATCACATACTGTATGATTCCATTTACCTGAAATGCCCAGCAAAGGTAAATTCACAGTGGTGGAAAGTAGCTTAGTGGTTGCCTGGAGCTGGAGGTAAGACTAACAGTAAATGAGCACAAAGGATCTTATTTGGAGAATGAAAGTGCTCTAAAACTGACAGATGAGTGCATCGTTCAGTAAAGTTACTAAAAATCATTTGATTGGACACTTGAAATGGGCGGGTTTTATAGTATGTAAAATATACTTCAACAGGTTAAAAAATTTTTTTAAATAAGGCTAGAAACAGACCCATGTATATATAAACAATTGCATTTTGATAAAGGGACACATAACTCACTGGGGACAGGATAATCTTTTGAACATCTGGTGGTGGCACAAGGGGACAGCCATTAGGGAAAAATGAACCTTGACCTTCACATTACACCACACACAAAAGTTAACTGACAGTGAGTCACAGATCTCAACATAAAAGCTAACGCTATAAAACTTCAAGAAGAAAACACAGGAGAAAATCTCTCCAACCTTGGGGTAAGCAAAGGCTTCACAGGTAGGACACAAAAACCGTGAATTGTTAAAAAAAAGAAAAAAAAAAGATAAATGGATGTCATCAATTTTTAAATCTTTTGTTTTTCAAAAGGCAACGTAAAGCAAAAGAAAAAGCTAGCCACAGACTGGGAGGAAATATTAACCATGCATACACCTGACAAAGAACTTGAATCTAGAATATATAAGAACTCTTCCAACTCAATAATAAGACGACAATTTAAAAAGGACAAAGATTGGAACAGACACTTCACAAAAGAAGATATGTAAATGGGCAATAGGCACATAAAAAGATGCTCAACATTATTAGTCTTCACAGAAACGTGAACGACTGAGTTTCCACTACACACACATTAAAGCTGCTAAAATTTAAAAAAGACTGAGAATACCAACCGTTAGTGAGGATACGCAGCAACCAGAACTCGTGCGCTGCGGATGGGAATGTAAAATGGTACAACCACTTTGAAAGACAGGTTGGCAGTTTCTTATAAGGTGAAACTTACACTTAACCTCTGACCTAGCAATTCCACTCCTAGACATTTACGCAAGAGAAATAAAAACAGACACAGACTTGTACACAAATGTTTAAAAGAGCTTTATTCGTAACAGCTCAATACTGGAAACAGCCCAAAGCCGGAAGCCCATCAACTGGTAAATGGATAAACAAACCACAGTGCGTCCTAACCATGGAATACGGCTCTGTGATAAAAAGGAGGCAACTTCTGATATGCACAACTTGGATGGAGCTCAAAAACATGATGCTGAGCGAAAGAAACCAGGCATGAGAGGGGACATACTGTATGATTCCATTCATGCAAAACCCCAGGAAAGATAAGTCTAATGGGCAGCAACAGAAAGCAGACCAGGAGTTGCCCCAGCGTCAGGGCAGGTTGGCACTGGCTGGGAACAGGTCACGGGGAATCTTCTGGGGTGCCAGAAATGTTCTACAGTATTGATGGCTACAGGGCAGCGTACACTTGTTAAAACTCAAATTGTACAACTAAAATGGATGCATTACTTTATGTAACATATACCTCAATAAAGCTGTTTTTTGTTGTTGTTTTTTTTTAAGTCTGTTCAGATTTTTTTTTTTTTTTAAAAAGAGAGAGAGCTAAAAGTCAGCAGGGACAGAGAACAGTACCCAGCAGGGTGGGTTCTAAGTTCTCTCTCTGCTCAGTTAAGCAGCTGAGACCAAGGGAAGAAGCAAGAGGTAAGATTTCTAATTCAACTTTTTAAAGGTACCCTGTATTATTTGATACTTACAAAAGAATATAACATTTAGATAAGTTACGAAACATGATAATAAGATGCAATCCTAAACCCACCTACTTTACCGGTTAAAACTTTCCAAATACCATGGAAACTAGCCACATCTTCCTCTTCACTCAGAGG
Source organism: Eschrichtius robustus (assembly GCF_028021215.1). Taxonomy (NCBI): domain Eukaryota; kingdom Metazoa; phylum Chordata; class Mammalia; order Artiodactyla; family Eschrichtiidae; genus Eschrichtius; species Eschrichtius robustus. The sequence continues at coordinate 8,321,370 of NC_090826.1, read as the reverse complement.
TAACCATTATCCTGAATTTAGTGTTAATTCCAACTCAAACTTTCTATGGGATATAAAAGCTGGGAACACGCCCACCAGAACAAGGACTGCATTTCTCAGCCTTCTTGCAGACAGGTATGGCCGCGTGGTTGAGTTCCAGCCAATGGGGAGAAAGGGGAAGGGATGTGGGCGATTTCCAGGAGGTGTCCTTAGAAGGTGACTTGCCCTTTTCCTTCCTTCTCCCTGTTCTTGCTTGTTGGACAGCAGAGAGGACAGCTGGTGCTAGAGCAGTCACACTGGAACACAAGCTGGACGCCAGCCAGGTGTGAGGGACGCAGGGGTCCCTGAGGACCACAGGGCCAGTACAGCAGCCTGGACTGCCTATGTTTACTTAGAAAAAGAGTCCTTTGTTTTGTTTAAACCACTCTTATCTGTTGCAGAATCTTACACAACCAGCACAGGCTGCACTCAGCACAGCCATGATCCCAGACACCACCCACACCAAAGGCTCTTCCAACGGTCCCAGAAATCCAAGGTAAGGATGTCTCCACTCCGACTGTAACGCCTGCCCTCTTCAACATCCACACGTGGCATTTATTCGGCATCCACAGGGCATCACACTGGGCATTCCACAAAGCAAACAAAACGGACAGGTGCTGGCCCTTGACGAGCTGCTATTCCAAACCAGTCACATGGACAAAAGAAGAAAAATACCATTGCCTCAAAATTAGAGAAATGTTTCCTTCATATACAAACCAGTAACTTCCATGTAGCAAAAAGTGAGATTTGTGTGCTAAACCGACAGAGAAACGGAAGAGAGAGAGAGAGAGAAACGGGAGAGATTCTTCCCCGTTTAGTTCTTGGTGGGAACAGAAAGGCTGTTCACAGCGCCACCTCCGTTCACACTCACCTCCGGAGTCACTTACACCCTCCCCACCCCCAGCTTCTAGGTGCCTCCATGGACCTGCTTCCTCCAGAAGGCCTGGCCTGAGATCAGCACCCTGGGGGTTGCTTTGTTCTTAACTCCAGAAAGCTCTCACCATTCACACCATACAAGATGGCATGGGTTAGCCTTTGCTGCCCTGCCCCAAGCATGGGGCTTCCCTCTACATTAAACCGGGCCTTCCTGAGGCAAGGCCTGTCCTCTACTTCTGCGGCCTGCTCCGCACAGAGCACACAGGAGGCCTCACTGACTGGCTACCTGGGTATCAACCCCAAGAGCTGATGGTATTACTCGGCAGCCTTGCAATTCTCAAGCACACGTCCGCCATCATTTATTCATTCAACAAGTGTTTCTGGAAAACCTGCTAAGTCAGAACCTCGGGCCATAGATTAAAAAAAAAACCTCTGAGCTCAAGAAACTCACAGTTTAATAGGAAGTGAGTAAACATTTCAGTGTAGTGTGGTGGCGAGCAGGGGCTGATCAAGGCAAGGGGAACCTCCACCCCAGTTGGAATGGAGGCATTTGAAAGGGAGTTACGGGCAGAACATCTGGACACCTGTTGCATCCAGCACACACCCAGCGTGTCTTCTCTAATTCCCCACGCAGCATCTGCTCCGATGGTACAAATAATTTTAATATTAGTCCAAGAATAATACAGTCAAATAGGTAATACAGCCTCAAAAATAATTACACAATGCATTTCAAAGTAAAAAAGCCATGTGATTTTGACTGTCCTCCGTCAGGGTGATGACCTGGCGGCCACCTCCCTCGGGTCGTCTCTTCTGACACTCCTATCCCATGTTGCAGCCACTCTAACCATCACATGGTTTCACGTCCATGTGGCTTTGCTTTAGCTTGGATGCTCCAGTCCATCCTGTCTGGTCACTGCACCGATCATGCCCCAGGTCCAGTTAGGCATCTCCTGCTCTCTGAGGCGCCCCTTCACCTTGTCTGTGCCACCATCCTGGGCTGCCCTCATAGCACTGCTGTGTTCCCTTAACTGTCTTTCCTACTGGACAGGAGGGCTGGAGAGAGAGACCAGCCAGGCCTTAATCGTCCCATCCCAGGGGTCCGGCACAGTGCCTGGCACACAGCAGGCATTCAGTGATCAATGCTCCCTCAGGGACCTAAGACAATCAAGGGAAAGTTTATGTTACTAAACAGGGCCAGAAGAGAAACAAACTGAGAAAGAACACACAACACTCTCTCAGGATTTCTAATGAAATGTCAAAGCCTTTCACCAACCTCAGACATTTACATCCTTTTTTAAGAAGAGGCAGCTGAAGCTGTAGGTCAGTCTTTGAAAAAGCCTAAATTGTTTACCAAAGACAGTGGGGGGGGTGGAATATTTAAGCCTAAGAAAAATTATTATCGTACAAAATTCACACTGGCCTTGCCTGTATTTCAAAGCTACCTTGCTTTCTTGTCTCTCTGAAAGGAAAAGAAGAAAAGTCATCTTAGAATGAATGAATCAGTCAAGCATTTACAAGGACTTCATGTTCAGGACTGTGTTAGGCTCTGCACATAGACACGCACGCTGACTCCTGCTTCAAAGCCGAACAAAAAGAAACCAAAAGGAGAAACAGAAGATGTCAAATTTCCTCTTGCATCCTGGCCTGACTTTTCCTGAGCTCTACCCGACTTTCTTTTAAGCCCTGACAACTCTGGTTTATTCTCACACCAGGTGACACCAAGCTTCCCCTGGTGTCAACCTCCTCCCACTTTCACAAAGCCTTCTCTGACTTCTCGAGCCCACATTAATTTTTCTCTTTTCTGTATTCCTGTGGAGTTTCTTGTCTGTATAATTAATTTTGGCATTAAATCACAATGTCTTATATTATTATCTTTTTCTTAAGAGTTTATCTTATCTCTCCCAGAGAGCCTGTAAGATTCTTAAAGATCATGTTTTGAATCTCTCATGACACTGTAGTACTGAGCATATAGCAGGTTCTTAATAAACAGTGATGAACTGGTACCATTTCTGGTAGGTCTCCATGTTCTCTTTGCTGACGCTGGCATTCACTAACATCTCAAGGTCAACCACATTCACCAAAAAGCAGAGATATCAAAAGAGGCACCGAGCGGGACACCTGCCACCAAGCAGGAGGGCGGGCAAGTCCAGAGGTGGCGATCCCCGAGCACTGGCCTCCCAGGGGTGGTCTCGGAAAAGCCACGCTCCCTGGAGACATGAGTATTTGGGGCTGAGCCCAGAAAATCCCATTTTCTAGGCTTGGGCTCAGAGATGGAATGTCCTTAAAAAGCCAAGAAATGGGAAGGAAAGGGCTGCCCGAGCTCCAGATGTAAAATCTGCAGGAACACACATGAATGGAGGCCATAAATCCCTCCCAGGACGCAGGCAATGCCTCAGTGATAAGCATGCAGATTGCACACCTAGTTCAGAAACTCCCCTGAGTTTGCTTGTAATTAAGGGGGTTAGAAAGGTAAAAAAATATATATAAACCCAATTAATCATTTAAATACTTAAAGTCAGATTTTTCCCTCACTCCAGGATTAGTATATTTCATAACGCCAGCAGCAGACAGCCCTGGTTTTTACTGGGGTTCATTTTAGAGCATGTTTAAACTAGTCAGATTGAGTGATGCTTCCAGCAACTAATCGCATGTCAAATAAAAGATATTTTATGTAATAAATTACCGCTACAAGTAATTCAAATGTCATTTATCAGTTTTATTATCAGTCAGGCAAAGTCTTGTTTCTCTATATTAATCAAAATCAAGCTTCTTTTTTTTTTTGGAGTAGTTTTGACACCTCTTGGCAAAAGTACAGAAGTGAAGAGGTAGAGTCACCCCCAAGCTGAGAGGAGCGGGGTAACGGTACAAGAAGAATGAAGCTCAAGGGTGACAACTAAAAAACTCCAGGTATTTAAAATTACCATTACCATTGTTTTTATACTAGCGTCAAAGCAGGAAGGAGTCTGTCTCTAAGAAGATGTATTTTATTTTTAGGGCTGGGAGACTCTTAAAAATACTCCTACCTAAATACCTAAACTCGTAATGCTTCTTCTCAGAGACATCTGGGCAGGAGAGTGATTTAAATGACTGAATCGCCCCTCCCAGCCCCATTCTTTTGCCTCTTCAGAAAGACCAGCAGTTTAACCCTCTGTGCCCACTGAAAGTAGGCAAACGCACGATGCTTTAGGCCAACTCTGTGACCAACAGAACAATTTGTGCTGAGCAAGAAGTTTCCAAGTAGCGGAGAGACCTGTTTGGTATTAAGCCATGGAGGAAACAGCTGGAACAGAACAGATGTGCATTTTAGAAAATTCTGCACCCCAGCTGCCACTGCCCATCCTCAACAAATCCCATCGAACCCTGGGCCCAAGGACACAACTGAAGAAAAAGTGTGGAGACTTAGCCTTTGGTTTAAAAGAAACACAGAGACTATGTTTAGTGACCCAAAGCAACACAATGGATCGAAAAGAATGTCAGCCAGGACGGAGAATGAGTCCCAGGCTGACAAATAGCTGCCACTGACTCAGGAGCCCCAGTACAAGGCTCATCACTGAGCACTGGTCTCAGAGGTCACACGACACCAGTGGTTTGTTAGACAAGGCGACCACGGATGAGATCAACTTGAGTTCGTGCTACTTGGCCTCACCCATTCAGCCTTTTCCAGAGAGCAAAAGAAAGGTGATATCTAAACGAGACCTGTGACACACAAAGCAGATTCTAACCTATTGCCTGGCCCCCGCGCTGTCTATACGGACGACTGCACTTCCCTAGCTGTGGGAAGGACGGCGAAGTGGGGGCCAGAAGGCAGTTCCAGGCCACGTGGTGGGGATCAAAACAAGTCTGGCATTTTAAATTGCGCCTTTTAAAATCTGATATCTGACACTTTAAAATCATGTTCTGAAAAAAAGAAAACTTCCGAGATAGACCATTAAAATGAAGACAATTACAGAAAAGGCATTTTGAAAGACAGCAGATCCAAGGCTGAAGTCTTATGTTAAACACACAAAACTGAGCAATTTTCCATTGCTTTGGAGTCAATTTTAACCTTTTTAGGTTTTTCATAAGTGACTTAAAGAAGGAGTTCTGCCTATATTTTGGAAGTGTACATTTATTACTAGCTTAAAGAAGCTTTATTGCTAAAAGTAGCTTCCATTTAAAAACAACAAAAACCTCTCATGGGTCATGTTCTCATGTAATAATTAAAAGCTGCATTCAAAAAGGACCTTCACATTTAATGTGAAATTCTCTAACAGACTGCCACTACATAAATATACATGGTATAGCCAGGACAAGGAAGGAAGGAAGGAAGGAAGGAAGGAAGGAAGGAAGAAAAGGAGGGTGGGGCAAGGAAGGCTAGCCTAAATCTACTAATATTAACTTTAAAAGATAAAACTAGGAGACAAGTTATTTCAGTGCCCAAACAAGAATGCACCCGTAAATCAGATGTTTATGTTCTTATTAGTGAAACAGTAACATGCAAAAAGCACTGATACAAGAAAACGGAAACTGAACCAATAAAGACTTTTACAGATTCCTGCTTGAAACCAAAATACTTGAAACAATACAATAAACTCATTTATTCTGGTACCTTGTGTCTTAAACCTTTGTCACATACTTAAAAGTTCGTCTAGAAGAGGATTTGGGTGTGTCACACTCTTTTGGAAAAACCCAAGCGCCATCTCCTACTCCCAGCTCCCCCCACCACCCCCCGCCGTCACGCTTGCTGAGCCTGGGAGACGTGAAGCGCTGCCCTTTGGCCGGAGTCCTGAATCCCAGGCAAGGTTAAAGCCAGAGTTTGAGCGGGTGACTTACTATACGGCTGCGCAATGAGGTGAGGGGGCTGGACAGGCACCACCTGTGTGGCTGGGCCCAAGGACGCAGGCTCATCGGCAGCCGTGCCCGACTGCTGGAAAGCCAAATCAATCTCTTCATCCGTCAGCCCTGGGGGAGAAGAGGACATAACTGCAGGTGAGTACCTTTTGCCACTGTCCACGGCTGCAGCGAAATCATTTGAGAAAAGACCTTAGAGTCACAGGATGCCTAGCACCCTGGTAAGTTGCTTCCCCGATTTCGGATTCTCTGGAACCTCTCTCAGCTGCAATTTAACCTTAAGCGCCAGAATATTAGCCTCAACACTGCTTCCAAATGTGGCTCATTCAATTTCCTTAATTTATCCTTGAGTTTATTGCTGCTTTTGAAGTCTCTCCATTCTTCCCCCGAAAACAGATACCATCAACTGCAAATGTGGCTCATTTTAATCTGTAATGGTGTTAAAAAAAAAAAAAAAGAGGGGAAAAAACTAACAATAATGCATGAAAACAGACAGGGAAATGAAAAACTAATTATTGGGTGAGACGACTAATTAGTCTAGATCGTTTCTGAAGACGGGAATAATTTGCTTTATTTTATGACAAATGCAGAAATAAAAAGAAAAATCAGGACTGACTGTGATTAGTATGAATGGGATATAGAATGTAAAGAAGAAAATAAAACAAGAAAACAGATCAAAACAAGGCCAGGCCGAAACTTTCAGATGATTATTACTCTAGACTATCATAGGCTGCCTATATCGCCTTTGGCTAGTTTTTCTTTTTCCTTTTTTTTTTAAAAATCCTCCCAACACTCTAAACCACCGTGCACTTGGGACATCAGGAAATTTCAGGGCGCCATCTGCAGTGGCTATGACATGTGGAGAGGCTTTGCCCAAGGAGGAATAAAAGCCAAGTGAAAAACCCAGGAAGACGACATTTCCAGCGGGTGCACAGCTGGAATATTTCAACAGGTCGGAGGCAGACCAGGGACGCCGGCTCTGGGGGAAGAGGATGAGGGCACTGAGCAATCCAGAGCATCTGCACAAGGAGTGGCGCACAGGTGTGAGAGAGACTTCCCCACACGGCAGCTCTGTGTCGCAGGGGAAGCAACCGTGTGCACAAAAGCGCTCCAAGCGCTGCGACTGGGAGAAGCAGGTGGGAGGTCACTGCTAGTCTTTGCAAAAGAGCACTCTGGCCGGCCCGAGCTGTTCTGGGAATCCCGACATCCAGTCCAGCCACAACACAGAACTTTTAAACTAGAGCCGAGAGCTCTTCCACATCGGGCCGGCGGCTCTCCATCAGAGGCCCGCAGCATGGTCTGTCTGTCCCTGGGGGAGGTGAAGTGCGAGGAGGCTCTGAGGGTCAGCATCTCCCGAAGCATGGTGCCTCGAGCTCTGTGCCAAGGGGCTAGCCGGCGGAGCCCATTAATGCTCTAAGCACAGCGCTGCCCCACACCACGCTGGCGTGTGAGTTGGCTGCAGCCGCCCCTCAAACTCCTCATGCCCCACCACAAGTGGTCAAGGGAGAATTCCTGAACTATTCTAAATGGCCCTGGACCCTCTCTTCTCCTCTCTGCACCGAGCACTCGAGGTCCCTCCCCACTTAACACTGCATCCCTTTCCCTCTTTGCCCTCAGCACACGACAGAGCCCGCCAGTGGCGGGCGAGGCCACACCTCCGTGGAGTCTCAGTGCTGCTGGGTCGCCGGAGTAAGCGCACCATCCTCTCAACAGACTGACGGGGCAGAGGAGAGGCTGGCAGGGGGCAAAGAGGATCATTTACTGGTGCTTGGCACCTTCAAATACAAGAGCTGAATTTGAATACGTGGGGCTAGCCAGGGGACGTTCCTCCTCCCTAAGCCCCCAGCTTGCTGCAAAAGGACCGCTTTACTGTGATGTCACCTCCCAAGGACAGGGGCAGGACAGACAGACGAGCCGGGCAAACACAGAGAACACGCTTCGCTGAGCAAACACCTCCCAGGCTCCAGCCCCGGTACTGACTGCCAGTCACTCCTTCTTGGTAGAAAGGGGAACCCCTTTCAGAGTTCTAGTAGGAAAGACACGGTTTTAACCAGTCATAATCAGCCACGAAAGAAGACAGTGGCACATGCGGCGTCAGCACGAGCTGCTGGTCACTGGTACACAATGGGACTTCATAAACCTGGTGGTTCGTGTGCCTTGTCAGCCACTGGCTGCAAATGAGGATAATTTTCCCAAAAGGAGCATTCGGTTGCATTCTCATTTTCCCTTTTGGCTCTTTCAAATATAAACAAGTACAATAATGTTTAACGCTGGGGAAATATACAGTAAGTTACAGGCTGTGCTGCAGCCCTGAGAGCTGGAGCTGGCTAAAGGGACAGGACTCCCTGACCACTGTCCTGCCCTCTGGCCCTGAGCTCTCACGAAGCCTGTTTTCCTAATAAAACATGCTCCTTGCACTATTGCAGCCAAGCCCACTGGTGAAGCCCCGGTTTGAAGGGCATCAGCACTTCCTTCCAAGCTCTTGTTTTATACAGACCTTATCATTTGATGCTCTAAACTTACACTGGCTGGGATTCTGATATCCCTAGTTCTCTGGAGAGTCAGGATTTTGATTTAGTTACAGAAAATGAATCATTTTTCTTCTTTTTTAAAAAAATAAGCATTTTAATGATCTCACTGAATAAGATAATTTCAGAGCTGGGCCATTATCCCTAGCCGTTGCCCTTATTTAACAGATTAAAAAGCAAAAACCAAAAAACTGAGGGCTAAGGAGGGTGAAAACTATGCCTCAAATCATACTAGTAAAAGCCTGGCGATGCCAGATGAAACCCCAGCCCGGTGACTGCCCGCTACAGCACAGTTACAACACATCAAAATGATGCCTGAAGTCTTCAGTCTTGTTAAAGAAAATATGAGGACTAACTTGTCTTCCCCCAGCCCCCGCCACATACCGGCACCCCATCCATAGGTAAGAGCCAGTGAATGCTGTTGTGGGGCTATCCCAAGACAACACAGGAACCTAACACCTGGGTCCTATTTGCAAATGACACCTGGACAACTTTTTGAACACTACCAGAGTGACAAGGGTAGAGCGACCTCATCTCCTTCTAATATTCTAATCAAATAAATCCAGAGGCCTCTCACAGACTGGTGCCTACGCTTCCCTTAGTGGCCTTTTCCTCTGGAGTGTCCCCAGCTTCGGGAAGATTGACTCTACAAGACTCAAGTGATTCATCTGGGACTCACAGAGCCTGAGGTGGGGTGGAGTGTCATTCCTCTCAGAACATAGCAGGTATCCACCCTGTCACCAGCTCCTGGCGCTGAAAGGACCCTGCCTTCAGGGATGGGGTACTGCCTTAGGGATGGGGTACTGCCGTAGGGATGGGGTACTGCCTTAGGGATGGGGTACTGCCTTCAGGGATGGGGTACTGCCTTAGGGATGGGGTACTGCCGTAGGGATGGGGTACTGCCTTCAGGGATGGGGTACTGCCTTCAGGGATGGGGTACTGCCTTAGGGATGGGGTACTGCCGTAGGGATGGGGTACTGCCTTCAGGGATGGGGTACTGCCTTCAGGGATGGGGTACTGCCGTAGGGATGGGGTACTGCCGTAGGGATGGGGTACTGCCTTAGGGATGGGGTACTGCCATAGGGATGGGGTACTGCCTTAGGGATGGGGTACTGCCGTAGGGATGGGGTACTGCCGTAGGGATGGGGTACTGCCTTCAAGGATGGGGGTACTGCCTTAGGGATGGGGTACTGCCTTAGGGATGGGGTACTGCCTTCAGGGATGGGGTACTGCCTTCAGGGTTGGGGTACTGCCGTAGGGCCCACACATAAGACAGCCAGGTTCCCACCCACCACCAGTGAGATAAACAGTGGAGAACTTAGATTGAGACCTTGCAGAATCCAAAAGGTTAAAAGGAATAATAAAGGAAACTGCCAGTTGTAAGTGAATTATATTTGGCTCTGAAAGCTGAGGCACAGGCTATATTATAAAAGGCAGCTCTTTGCGTTGTTTACCATCACCCTGACTAATGCAGACCTTTTTTTTTTTTGTTTTAAATAATCTCATGCAAATTAGACACACACACTTCCTTCCAGTTGATTGCTATCTGCAAGGAATAATCTAACCGCAGAGGGACTGAGCAAGGGCTGAGCAGAGAAGAGACGGGAGGAAAGGGTGTCACTGTCCTGTGGCAGGCAAACCTCCTCCCCTCCCATCCCTGCCTCACATGTCCTTTAGCTGCTGCCTTTGGAAGAATTAGCCAATTTTAATAAAGCCTAAAATTTTCTTTTAGCACTAGCACTTTGCATTTAGATGTTCTCTCAGTAACTTCACCTCTGCTACTTGGTGATTCCAGGAGCTACCAGCCCCTCCCCCAGTCCATGACATTGACAATTAAACTATGTTCTTGACAGAGAGCAAAACTAAGAAAGCCCTGCTCGGTTATTCCATCCACTCACTAGCTTTACTCAAGAGGAGGAGAAACGGACGAGGGGACTTGTCCAAGGTGAGCAGAGGAGCAGGATGCCTGCCTCTCTCATTTCACCTTGAAGACCACAGCTGCCTGATCTGCAAAGCGGCGCTCAATTCAAAGGGAGCCGTGCAGATGAGTGCAGACGAAGACCCAGAGCCAGGACGGACTGCTAGTTCCCTCGGTTCTCTGGAATCTACTTCTCCAAACAGTTCCCTTTCCCAGGAGACTGCCCCTGTGTAGATGCTGGGCCAAGGACTTCTCTTCCATCACTTTCTCCAGGGTGGGATTCTTTTAAAAGAACAGAAACAAGAGAGCTACATTCTATTGATTAATAAAGCCCCGTGTTACTGCTGCAGCAGCTGAAGTCAACGGCCTCGGGGCTGCCACACCTGCTTATTTTTATCCTTCAGAAGATAAACAAAATTGTTTAAAGATTTCTATTAAAATGCAAACAAAACCAAACCGGTTGACTGTGTGAGCTGCAGCCAACTGGCTCACAGTGCCGCTGGGTCCTTTCCCACCACTCAGCTCAGACAAACCGGGCACCGGGAAGGACTGGCTTTTTTCTGTGGGGCTGGCGGTGCGAGGGCTTCTCAGAATAAGGAGCCTCAACGCTCTCTCCAGTGACCGCTGGGCACTGCCCCAGGGCCTGGCTCCATGCAGGGGAAGAAGAGAGATGACAGCAGACAGCAGTGTTCTCTGTATCCCTCAGGTCAAACAACCACCAGGACAGCAGGGTTAGGAATAGTTTGGATATAAGCAAGGTGATGAACGCCCGACAGCACCTTCCGGCCCAGTCCGAGTATTATAATAAAAATATGGAGTCTGACGGGAACTACGGAACAGGGCCAGAGGGCCAGTGGCGACGGGCAGCAGTTACGGGCTGGCCACTCGGCCGTCTTCCACCCCCGCCCCGTCGCAGTCCCTCTATTTACAGGACTTGGGAGATTCATCTGGGACGCAGGGAGACTGAGCAGGGGTCACCTCTCTCGGAACACAGCTAGTTATCTACCCAGGCACTCTGGGAGGAGACGAGGCAGAGAAGACAGCTGGCTAAAAATACTCCCCAAATTAAAAGAAAAGTCAACTCTCTCAGAAAAGGTTAGGGGAGGAGAAAGGGAAAAAGTATTTTTATTTTATTTTATTAACATTTTGTTGGAACAGTGGAGTACAATAAGGACTCTCTGAGCCTCTGAAAGTCGTTGGATGACCTGTAGACCCCTATTTCCCAGTGCCTTGTATAAAATTGAATTTTTTAAACATAAATTACACGTAATGACGACACTGTAAAAACTAACAGTAATGGAAAGCTGTGCTGTATTTCATTAGCCTGTATTATTCCGTGCCACCTGATCCAGCCGGGCCTTGTTTATGAGTTAGTGTGTTAGCAGATGCCGATGGAAGCATTTGCTTCGACCTTGCTCTTCTCATTGGGGCATGAAATTACGACGGCAGCACCTTGATATTACAGCCATAAATACAGTAAACTGCAAATTTAAGCCAACGGCTCCTATTGTCTCTGAACATAAAGCTGATCGGTATTTATTTAAAAGGAGAACAAAAAAAATATTATATATCACCTTGTTTATGGGGCCTCCCCCACCCACTTTCTTGTCCCCTCCCCCCAGCCCCCCAACCTAATTCACTTGGTTAAAATATTAAGCAAATAAGCCAAATGCTTTCTTCTCTGCTGACTGACTATTCCCAAGCAGCAAAAACAGTTTTTGAGAAAACCAGTTCCAAATATCATCACGCTGAATGAGTTTTTATAAAAATTGATCTGATGGTGGGTCCCGGTTCCCACCATCTTGATGTTGATATGTAAATTCAAGAACAAGACTTGACACTCTCCCCGCTCCTTAAATAAGGAAGTTCAAACAACAGGAGAGAAAGTTGTTAATGATGCCCTGAAACAGAATGTCCTCTCAGTATCCTTCTAAAAATCGTTAGGCAGAAATGCTATTTCAAAAAGCAGCAGGGACTTCCCTGGTGGCACAGTGGTTAAGAGTCCGCCTGCCAATGCAGGGGACACGGGTTCGAGCCCTGGTCCGGGAAGATCCCACATGCCGCAGAGCAACTAAGCCCATCCTTACAACTACTGAAGCCCGTGCTGCGCAACAAGAGAAGCCACCGCGATGAGAAGCCTGCACACGGCAACGAAGCGTAGACCCCCGCTCGCCACAACTAGAGAGAGCCCGCGGGCAGCAACGAAGACCCAACGCAGCCAATAAATAAATAAATAAATAAATAAATAAATAAATAAAAATTTTAAAAAGGCAGCAAAACACTGCCTCATGCCACCTAAGGAAAGAAAGATATCTAATCAAGAATTTAATTCTCATCTCAACACAGAGAGCTGGGAACCTCTCATTAAAACTTGCACCAATCCCTCCTTATCCCAGGGGACCATAAAGACACTATATCCTTTAAATACATTAAATGTGCAAGAAAAATAAACACAAAGACAAAAGGACACTGGATATCACCCAGCCAGGTTGAGTATAAATCACCGAGTAAAAAGCCAGCGCAAAATGTACTGCACTGTTAGCTTAGAGACTGAGCAACCAGCCAGGCTTGGTCCACCGTCAGTCTAAAAGGGAAGGCAGCTCTGCTTTCCTAATGTCAGTGGGAGAGGATCTCTGTGCCGCTCAGAGAGGCAGAAGAGAGATGTAAACTCAGCCAAGTCCAAGTTCGCAGGTTTCAAAGGGTTAGTGGTGAAAACGGCAGAACATCAGCAGGCAAGCTCCGCAGCCACTACCAGTGAAGCATGCAGAAGGACGATCTTAGCAGAGAACTAAATGCAAGTTTTATTCCAAATCAGACAGGATAGGGTCATAGAAGCCAGGGCCCAGCACTATCAATGACATGGCCAAATCAACCAAGATCAAAAGTTTTTGCACATTTACTTCCAATACGTTACTCTACAAGGTAGACGGACTCCCTTGGAGCCCTAAATTATTTCAGCCACACTCATTGAGCTTAGCTCCTTCCGCATAAGGAGGAAACTTCCCTATAAAATTTATTGAGCTTCTCTGGGGAGTAGTATAACTGGTGAACAAGACAGAAGTGAGCTGCCCCTCTCTGTAACACAAATTGAGATCTCTCATGTGAAAGACTGGGAGGGTTTCCAATCAGCATCTGTGATGTCTATTTTTACATCTATAGTCTAAAGGTTTTTTTTTTTTTTTCTTTTAATCCTTCTCTGCTAAATTAAAAACAAAAACAAAGAGGAGTTGCTCCTCATATTTGATCATCAATTCCAAGGCACGACAAACATTGCTGCCGGCTGTCCCGGACAGCAGCTCTAACCCTGCAGGGTCCTTGGCAACAGGCGGGGAAGTCAGCCCTTCCCACAGTGCAGTGAACAAGCCCTAGGGAAAGGAACTGTGTCTTAAAGACGGAGGAGTAGGATAATCAGGATCACTGCTACTTGAACGCCAAAGGCCAGGAAAGCCAAACGTATGGTTGTACATATGTGGGAAAGGCAAGTAAATAAATACCTTTAACTATACTTGAAAGTTGCTCCTTTTAGAAGAGGCAGTGAAGATTTTTTTAAAGAAAAAGAAAAATTCACCTTTGACAACCAAAGTAATTCAGATCTGAAAGAAAAGTTGAAGCTCATCTAGTCTATCTCCGGTTCTTTTTGTTTCCCTTTCCTTCTGTTTTACAGATCAAGAGAAGAGAACATGGAGAGGGGCAGTGACTTTACTCACAGCCATGGTGAGCCCAGGAGCAGAACCGGACTCCCAACACAGGGCTCTTTTTACTGCTCTGGAGGGATCACGAGAGAGCGGCCTGACATGCCTGCTCCCCACTCTGCTACCTGACACAGCACATTTTAAATAAGCAAACTCTTAGAACCAACCACCTCAAAGACGAGGAAAAACGAAAAGGACATATGTATGGAACATGGGGAAAACTAGGTGAAGGGTACATGGGACATCTGTGTTAAATAAAAGAATCTATGTATGCACACACACAAACACATCTATGTAGTTGTGTGTACATGCATAAAATAAAGACAGACAAGAAACAGGTAATGCTGGTCCCAGATGGAGAGGAGACTGGTAGCTGGGGACACAGACTGAAGGCAGACTTTTCACTGTATATTCTTATGAACTGTGTCCCATGTGAACATATTTCTGATTCAAAAGAATAAATTAATTTTTAACAACAAAGAAAATAAGTGGAAGGAGAAAAAAAAACCCTTAATTGTGAACAAAATCACTTAGAATGGTTATCCCCATTTTCTGGAAGAGAAAAACCAAGACAGAAATAGGTGCAGAGACGCACCCAGGAGCTGGGATTAGAATGACATCCGCAGTATCTAATTTCTTGCTTAACCCACTGTGGCTGTACCCCCAGCAGCCAAGTACAAGGTGGCTTTTTTTTTTTTTTTTTTAATTGTGTTTTTAAAAGGCAGGCATCTGTTCTATTTTGACACATCCTGGCTGCCCAAATGTTTCTTTCAGCTCTAAATATTTGCTTCACCAATGGAAATGTTTCCATCACTGCAACAAAACAAACATTTGCTTTGGGATGGTAGGGACAGCCATACGCCGTTTCATATGTTACTTGAAACAGCCTGATTTGGGAAACAACCCTACTGTAGGACGCAAACCTAGGTGGAGATTTTTGTTCCTTAAAGAAAACCCCATCACAAGAGTTCCATGCACCAAGGTACACTCCTTGTCACTTAGCTGAATGCTACAAAAGTTCAATGTTCGTGTGGGGTTTTCTTTTACATCTTGAATCTTAAACATATGATCAGAAGGTTTGTTATCTGGCATTCAACTTACTTCTTGAAGTTTTAAATTACCGTGCAGCTATCAGATTTTTTTTTAAGTCCTCATATTAATCTGATATGAACACATTAAAACATGTTATGTTCTAATAGGTCAATACATTATTTTGTCACCGCTCCAATTTGTGTAGCTCCAATGAATCTCGTATTGGTTGCTATTGTCAACATTATAAGTGTAGAGATAAATATTAAGTACTCAACCATATCTATAAATATTTGAGTGCTTATTTTGCTAGGCAATGTGAGAGAGCCAAGACCTCATCTTCCCGACCTGTTAAATGGCAGCTTCCCTCTCCACCCCGCAATTTCTCCCATCGGATGAGTACTTTGTCTATCTTCGAAGTACAATATAACACATGTAATATTATGATATGTAGACATATGATATATAATACACAGATATATCTATCTATTGATAAAAATAGCATGTCAACTACAGAAAACATGGAAAATAAAGGAAAGCATAGAGAAAATTTAAAAATCACTCATATTGCCACTCTCCAACCATACTGACAGCCAAAACTGACTAAAACCAAGTGTCAAAGCGTTTTAGGAGCTTTTCACTTTTTTTTGGCTGTGCCGTGCAGCTTGCAGGAACTTAGTTCTGTGACCAGGGACTGAACCCGGGCCCCGACAGTGAAAGCGTCCTAACCACCCTAACCACCACGGGATAGGGAATTCCTGAGGAGCTTTTTACATTTTTAACTCTTTGAATCCCAACACTACCCTGTGCAGGGCCATGGAGATGCACAACTCCAGGCCCCACGTCACTGTGTTTGTGGCATCGTGGACCCATGCAGCTCATAACCCAAGTGGCCACAAGTGGCAACAGTGCTTTATTCTCCCCGCCTCGCAGATGGGGAAGCGAGGCGCACGGACAGTAAAGCCACTCCCCGAAGGTCCTGGTGCCACGGGCGGGGAGCAGGCTTCAGAGCCCAAGTTCTTCCTCACAACTCCACACAACTCAAGAGGAAACAGTCCAAATCTCTGCTCCAGTTGAAAGGGACACTGATATCCCTGACCTCTAGCATATCACTCACATGTATTGGTCAAGTTATTAAGACTGAATTTTTTCAAATTAAAAATGATTTTTGCATGAGAATACCCAAAGCTGGCAAGGGTGCTGTGGAAGAGCAAACTGAGCAGTTCCCAGAAGACAATTCGGCACTCTATCTCAAGAGTATTTAAAAATGTTCATACCCTTTGACAATTTTACTCCTAAGAAATAATAACATAACGTAGTGTAAGACTAATATACGAAGATGGCTTGTCACCATATTTTGAATAACAGCAAAAAATGTAAACAACGTAAATGTCCAAAGAGGAATGATTAGACAAATTATGACATATTTCAGTAATGTAATATTATTCAACTGCTCACAGTCATATGAACAATTTTTGATGGCATGGGAAAATGCTTTTGATACATTAAGACAAAAAAGCAGGTGTTGTTATATTCATTCATAGCATGATCTCAATTATAATACATTTTTTAAAAAGCACAAAAGGAAGCAGTTTTGCATCCTTTTTAACTTAATCTGAATTCAACTTATACACGTTCAGAAGGAAGAAGTGAAGGAAAAATTACACTATCAGCGGTGGAGAGGGGTCTACACTGTCATTCAACGAGTGTTGTATCTTCAAGTAAGCATGAGACAGGAGGTCTGAATTTACTGTCCGCTCATCAGCTCATCCCCACACACCCTGGCAGTCTGAGCACCCTGCTGCAGGGTGTTTTCTCCCCATACATCTTGGCACCCCTATGCAAAGCCAGCCATGTCATCTGGTGTCAAACCAAAGGTCTAGTTCACTGTGAAGGAAACTGTGGCTACAGTGGCCTTACTGAAAGGTAATACACCAGTCCCCTGCATCACATCTTCCTAAGGGGTTTTGGACATTCTTTTAAAAATTAATATTTAGTAGATATATTCCCATAGTACAATTCTGTATTCTAAAATGCAAAAGAGTGAAAAGTTAAGTCTCCTTCCCACTCCTGTAACCAGGCCACCTAGTTATATCTTCCAGAGGCCACCACTGCTACTAGTTTCTTATATATCTTCTAAAGGTAGTCCATGAGTATGAAAGTGCTTTCATATATTCATATATTTTATATATTATACATGCGTATGTGTGTATTTATGTGTACACATATATATTTATAATACAAATAATAGCATGGTATAAATACTACTCTACACCTTGCTATTTTTAATTACTATATCTTAGAGAGCATTCCATGCTACTAGTATCTATAGAGCCCTCCCACTCTATTTAACAGCTATAAGGTATTCCATCATATGGATGTACCACAACTTAACTAGTCCCTTATTGAACTTTTACTGTTATAAACAAAGCCCCAGTACAAGGCCTTGTATGTGCCATTTGTACACGTTGCAAGTGTGTCCCTGGAAGTAGACTCAGACAGGTGCAGTTTAAATTTTGATAAATACTGACAAACTGCCCTTCTTAGAGGTTATTTCCCCTTACATTCCCACCAGTGTGTGCGTGTCTGTTTCCCACAACTTTGCCTACGTGATCTTATCAAAGCTTTTTATCTTTGTCATTCTGAAAGGTAAAAAGATGGCCTCACTGTAGTTTTAAATAAACATTTCTTGGTGTTCTATAAACATACAGAAAAGCATGCAAATGTTAAGTGTACAGCTTAATGAATTTTCACACAGTGAGACATCCATGTAACTACCACTCAGATCAAAACTAGAACACCTTCAGGTGCATTCCTCTTGTTCCCTCCCAGTGGCCACTTAACTTCTAATACCACAGGTCAAGTTCACTTATTTTGGAGCTTTATATAAATAGAATAACACAGGAAGCAGTCCTTTACAAAGGGCTTCTTTCACTCAGCATTATGCTTGAGAGATTCATCCACGCTGTTGCACACAACCATGGTTCTTTCACTCTAACTACTGTGTAGTATTCTTATATAGGATAAGAATGAACCACAATTTATCTATTTGTTTCCAGTTTTGAACAATCTATAATTAGTGCTGCTATCAAGATCCTTATACCTATATTTTAGAGGGGAACTGCTGGACCATATGGGGTATGCATATTATCAGCTTTAACAGATACTGCCAACAGTTTCCAAAGTGGTTACACCAACTCACAGTTAGACTAAGAGTACATCCAACACCAAAGCTCTTCAGTTTTTTCAATTTTAGCCATTCTGGTGGGTGTAAAGTGTTATCTCATTCTGATTTTAATTTGCATTTCTCTGTTGACTAATGAGGTTGAACATTTTTTTTTTTATATTTACTGCCTTTATTGGTTGGGTACAGTGTCTTTTATATATATGTGTGTATAATATTTATATACAACCATACAAATATGGTATATTTACCTATATATAATATGGAAAGTTTAATTATATTGTTAGAATCTTGATTGTTTCGTCTGTTTGTACTACCAATTATTGAGGATGATGTTTTAAAACTTTCCATTATGATAGATTTGTCTAGTTCTCCTTTCAGTCTGTCCATTTTTGCTTTGTGTATATTGAAACTACGTTACTACGGACATACATACGTAGAAATGTTAAATCTTCCTGGTGGTTGACCATTCTGAAATTTCTTTATTTCTCACTCCACGTTTAAGTCTATCTTGTCTGATATTAGTATCAGGTTACTTTTGGTTAGTGTTTGCATGGTATCTTTCCCCATCATTTTACTTTTAATCCTTTGTCTTTTCATTAAAGGTGTGTTTGATGAATGGAGCTTAGTTGTTTGGTTTTTTTTTTTAATCCAATCTTGACAAACTCTGCTCTTAATGGAGTATTTAGTCTATTTACATTTAATGTAAATACTAAAATTTTAAAGTTTATATCTTTTATCTTACAATTCGTTTTCCTTTTGACCTGTTTAATGTCCTCTTTTTTCTCTTCTTGCCAACCTTTTAAAATTCAGTTTTTCCCTCTACTAGCTTGTAGTCGAGGTGGGTTTTGATGGATTTCTCCACCATCAAGTTACTACCTTCCCTTTTCTAGTTGTTAGATAGCTTGGAGGCGGGAGATACCTGGCTATTTCTCTTCGAACTTTCACCCTCTAATTTTAGCACGTCAGTAGATGATCTTGTCTGCAGTGATAATTACTGTGGTATTTGATGGGGGACCCTCAATTTTTAAGAGTAAAAAGGGGTCCTGGGCTTCCCTGGTGGCGCAGTGGTTGAGAATCTGCCTGCCAATGCAGGGGACACGGGTTCGAGCCCTGGTCTGGGAAGATCCCACATGCCACGGAGCAACTAGGCCCGTGAGCCACAACTACTGAGCCTGCGCGTCCGGAGCCTGTGCTCTGCAACACGAGAGGCCCGCGCACCGCGATGAAGAGTGGCCCCCGCTCGCCGCAACTAGAGAAAGCCCTCGCACAGAAACGAAGACCCAACACAGCCAAAAATAAATAAATAAGTAAATTTTTAAAAAAAAATCAATCTTACTATTAAAAAAAAAAAAAAGGGGGTCCTGAGACTAAGATGTGTAAGAAGCAGTGCCCTAGATATCACCGTACATCCTTGACTTACTGAAGTTCCATATAAATGAGAAATTTACCACTTCACCAACAATTCTAACACTCAGAACACTTTCACTCCCTCCTACCACCTTTTGTGTTATTGCCATACATTTCAATCATACATGTATTTTAAACATTATTTTACATTATTTTACACAGCCTATATTCATTTCTTTTTGCCCTTTCACCAGCCTATATTCATTTCTCTTTGCCCTTCCTGTATTTGTGTCTTCATGTAGAATCATTTTCTTTCTGACTGAAAACTCCATTAGTGTTTCTTTCAGTGCAGGTGTGCTGGCAATGAATTCTCTCAGTTTTGTTCATCTAGAAATGTATCCTTCACTTTTGAAAAGTGTTCTATTGTGAAATAATGTCAGACTTAGAGAAAAGGTGCAAGAATAGTAGAAAGAACTCTCATACCTTTCACCCAGATTCTTCAAATCTTAAATTTATTACTTTGTACTATCGCTCTCTATCAATCTGTCTATATAATTATTTTCCCTGAACTGTTTGAGATTAAGTTACAGACATGATGCCCCCTTTCCCCTAAATATTTCAGTATTCCTTTCCTGATTTGGGGAGGGGGGAGTACATGCTCGTACATAATCACAGTATAATTATCAAAATCAGGGAGTGAACATTGTCAAATTTATACCTGTAACTCAGACCTCTCCTCATACTAATCCATGTGTCCACCTGACACCTCCACCTGGACGTCTACTAGCGATCTCAAGGTTAGTATGTCTAACACTGAGCTCCTAATCTTGCTCCACCAAACTGCTCCATTCCTAGTTAATGGTAACTCCATCCTTCTAGTCACAACACCAAAAACCTTGGAGTTATCCTTAATTTCTGCTTCTCTTTTAGGCTCCAGATCTAACAAATCAGGATATTCCGATGATTTACTTCCAAATAACATCCAGGGATCTGAGGACTTCTCCCAGCTCCGACCCTGGCTCTCCAACTGTCCATTCTTAACACGGGCATCCAGGGTGATCCTGTTAAAGCTTAAATCAGATTATATCCCTCCTCTGCTTAAAACCCTCTGATGATTTCTCATTTTACTAAAAGTAAAACCGAAGTTCTCACATGGATCAATACTCACTTCCTGTCAATGCTGTGACCTTACCTCTCACCATGACCCACCCACCTTGCCTACACACGAGCCTCCTTTCTGTTCCTAGAATTTGCCAGACACGCTCCTTCCTTAGGCTTTTGCACAAATGCTTCCCTTTTCACAGAACTCTTTCTCCCCAGAAATCTGCATGGCTTGCTTCCTCATTTTCCTCAAGTTTTTACTCACATTTCATTTTAGTAGGGCCTTTCCAAAGCGCTCCATTTAAAATTGCAACCGTCCAAGAACTCGCTATTGCTCTTATTCCACTTAGATTCGATTTCCCTTTTGTTGTTGTTTGCTAAATGTTTATTTATTTCTTTGGCTGCACCGGGTCTTAGTTGCGGCATGCGGGATCTAGCTCCCTGACCAGGGATCAAACCCAGGCCCCCTAAATTGGAAGCGCGGAGTCTTAACCACTGGACCACCAGGGAAGTTCCTCGATTTACCTTTTATTCTACTTATTGCTGTCTCTCTTCTTCCCTGACATTAGAATGTAAGCTCAATGTAGACAGGGATTTGGGGTGATTTTCTGCACTGCTATATTCCCAGTACCTAGAACAGTGCTCAGGTTCTATTGGTACTTGGCAGATGTTCAATAAAACTATGTAGAAAGAATAAATAAATAGAAACCTGATATCCAAAACACATAAAAGTAATGCTGCTAAGGTTTTGGGAGAGCCAGGTAGAGCACGGAGAAAACCCAGAGTCCCACCTTCTTGATCCCCTCTTTGCCCCTGAAGCATCTCTTTAGAACCTCCAAGGAGCCCCAGAAAAGAGCGTACAAACTGTTGCCATATATTCACCCTGTGCTAAGGCACACTATTTTGTTCTTCAGCCCATGACATGCTTTGCACTCTCCAGTCTTCTGCCCCTGGGGCTCCACCCACTGCAGTAGCTTTCTCCCAGGGCTTCTCGGAGCTTGTCAGTTGTTCTGGGTTATCTCTTCCACCACCAGAGCTTTCTCTGATCACCCCAGCCAGAAGCATTTTTCTACAGTGATTACTATCTATCTAATATTTCTCTGGTTGTCAAACACAGATGGCTTTGTAACCTTTCTTTTGTCTCGTACGGTTTTCTAATGTTGCTGAACATCACTGTCTGCCTTATTCATTGCAGTTTCCCCCGAAGCCTGAAACACTGACTGACTTGAAATGGGCACGCACTGAGTATCTGTTCACTGTTTAAGTGTCAATAAAGCGTACTCGTTTTTAGCAGACTGCAGATTTTTAGTAACTCTAAAGAGGCACTTGTAACAATTGGTGACAACCTTTTCTTTCTTTTAAAAAAGACTTATTTATCATAAAACTCATTATCACTTTTACCATTAACATTTAATATTATTTCTGAAGTTCTATCCCATGCAATAAGGCAGGACATAAAATTGAAATGTCTAAGAACTAGAAAGAAGGTCACAAAATAATCAACTGTAGACAATATGACTATATATCTAGAAAAATCAATTAAAACCACAAGAAAGTTTAATGAGATGGCTAGATACATATTTTTTAAAATTCAGAGATTGGTTCAAGATGGCGGAGTAGAAGGACGTGCACTCACTCCCTCTCGCAAGAGCACCGGAATCACAACTAACTGCTGAACAATCATCGACAGGAAGACACCGGAACTCACCAAAAACGATACCCCACATCCAAAGACAAAGGTGAAACCACAATGAGATGGTAGGAGGGGTACAATCACAATAAAATCAAATCCCATAATTGCTGGGTGGGTGACTCACAAACTGGAGAACACTTATACAACAGAAGTCCACCCGCTGGAGTGAAGGTGCTGAGCCCCATGTCAGGCTTCCCAACCTGGGGTGTCTGGCAACAGGAGGAGGAATTCCCAGAGAATCAGACTTTGAAGGCTAGCGGGATTTGACTGCAGGACTTCGACAGGACTGGGGGAAACAGAGACTCCATTCTTGGAGGGCACACACAAAGTAGTGCATGCATCAGGACCCAGGGGAAGGAGCAGTGACCCCACAGGAGACTGAACCAGACCTACCTGCTAGTGTTGGAGGGTCTCCTGCAGAGGCGGGGGGTGGCTGTGTATCACCGTGAGAACAAGGACACTGGCAGCAGAAGTTCTGGGAAGCACTCCTTGGCAAGAGCCCTCCAGAGTCCGCCATTCACCCCACCCAAGAGCCCGGGTAGGCTCCAGTGTTGGGTGGCCTCAGGTCAAACAACCAACAGGGAGAGAACCCAGTCCCACCCATCAGCAGACAAACGGATTAAAGTTTTACTGAGCTCTGCCCACCAGAGCAACAGCCAGCTCTACCCACCACCAGTCTCTCCAATCAGGGAACTTGCACAAACCTCTTAGATAGCCTCATCCACCACAGGGCAGACAGCAGAAGCAAGAAGAACTACAATCCTGCAGCCTGTGGAACAAAAGCCACATTCACAGAAAGACAGACAAGATGAAAAGGCAGAGGGCTATGTACCAGATGAAGGAACAAGATAAAACCCCAGAAAAACAACTAAACGAAGTAGAGATAGGCAACCTTCCAGAAAAAGA
This sequence comes from Eschrichtius robustus, assembly GCF_028021215.1. Lineage (NCBI taxonomy): Eukaryota > Metazoa > Chordata > Mammalia > Artiodactyla > Eschrichtiidae > Eschrichtius > Eschrichtius robustus. The sequence continues at coordinate 8,298,245 of NC_090826.1, read as the reverse complement.
ATTCAGAATAATGATAGTGAAGATGATCCAGGACCTCGGAAAAAGAATGGAGGCAAAGATGGAGAAGATGCAAGAAATGATTAACAAAGACCTAGAAGAATTAAAGAACAAACAAACAGAGATGACCAATAAAATAACTGAAATCAAAACTACACTAGGAGGAATCAATAGCAGAATAACTGAGGCAGAAGAACGGATAAGTGACCTGGAAGACAGAATGGTGGAATTCACTGCGGCAGAACAGAATAAAGAAAAAAGAATGAAAAGAAATGAAGACAACCTAAGAGACCTTTGGGACAACATTAAACACAACAACATTTGCATTATAGGGGTCCCAGAAGGAGAAGAGAGACAGAAAGGACCCGAGAATATATTTGAAGAGATTATAGTCGAAAACTCCCCTAACATGGGAAAGGAAATAGCCACCCAAGTCCAGGAAGCGCAGAGAGTCCCATACAACATAGACCCAAGGAGAAACATGCCGAGACACATAGTAATCAAAGTGGCAAAAATTAAAGACAAAGAAAAATTATTGAAAGCAGCAAGGGAAAAACGACAAATAACATCCAAGGGAACTCCCATAAAGTTAACAGCTGATTTCTCAGCAGAAACTCTACACGCCAGAAGAGAGTGGCATGATATACTTAAAGTGATGAAAGGGAAGAACTTACAACCAAGATTACTCTACCCGGCAAGGATCTCATTCAGATTCGATGGAGAAATCAAAAGCTTTGCAGACAAGCAAAAGCTTTACAGACAAGCAAAAGCTAAGAGAATTCAGCACCACCAAACCAGCTCTACAACAAATGCTAAAGGAACCTCTCTAGGCAGGAAGCACAAGAGAAGAAAAGGACCTACAAAAACAAACCCAAAACAATTAAGAAAATGGTAATAGGAACATACATATTGATAATTACCCTAAACATGAATGGATTAAATGCTCCAACCAAAGACACAGGCTTGCTGAATGGATACAAAAACAAGACCCATATATATGCTGTCTACAAGAGATCCACTTTAGACCAAGGGACACATACAGACTGAAAGTGTGTGGATGGAAAAAGATATTCCATGCAAATGGAAATCAAGAGAAAGCTGGAGTAGCAATACTCATATCAGATAAAATAGACTTTAAAATAAAGAATGTTACAAGAGACAAGGAAGGACACTACATAATGATCAAGGGATCAATCCAAGGAGAAGAGATAACAATTATAAATACATATGCACCCAACATAGGAGCACCTCAATACATAAGGCAACCGCTAACAGCTATAAAAGAGGAAATCGACAGTAACACAATAATAGTGGGGGACTTCAACACCTCACTTACACCAATGGACACATCATCCAGACAGAAAATTAATAAGGAAACACAAGCTTTCAATGACACAACAGACCAGATAGATTTAACTGATATTTATAGGACATTCCATCCAAACACAGCAGATTACACTTTCTTCTCAAGTGTGCACGGAACATTCTCCAGGACAGATCACATCTTGGGTCACAAATCAAGCCACAGTAAATTTAAGAAAACTGAAATCAAATCAAGCATCTTTTCTAACAACAATGCTATGAGATTAGAAATCAATTACAGGGGGAAAAAAATGTAAAAAACACAAACACATGGAGGCTAAACACTACATTACTAAATAACCAAGAGATCACTGAAGAAATCAAAGAGGAAATCAAAAAATACTTAGAGACAAATGACAATGAAAACACGACGATCCAAAACCTATGGGATGCAGAAAAAGCAGTTCTGAGAGGGAAGTTTATAGCAATACAATCCTACCTCAAGAAACAACAAACATCTCAAATTAACAATCTAACCTTACACCTAAAGGAACTAGAGAAACAAGAACAAACAAAACCCAAAGTTAGTAGAAGGAAAGAAATCATAAAGATCAGATCAAAAATAAATAAAATAGAAACAAAGAAAATAGCAAAGATCAATAAAACTAAAAGCTGGTTCTTTGAGAAGATACACAAAATTGATAAACCATTAGATAGACTCATCAAGAAAAGGAGGGAGAGGACTCAAATCAATAAAATTAGAAATGAAAAGGGAGAAGTTACAACAGACACCACAGAAATACAAAGCATCCTAAGAGACTACTACAATCAACTCTATGCCAATAAAATGGACAACCTGGAAGAAATGGACAAATTCTTAGGTATAACCTTCCAAGACTGAACCAGGAAGAAACAGAAAATATGAACAGACCAATGACAAGTAATGAAACTGAAACTGTGATTAAAAATCTTCCAACAAACAAAAGTCCAGGACCAGATGGCTTCACAGGTGAATTCTATCAAACATTTAGAGAAGAGCTAACACCCATCCTTCAAAAACTCTTCCAAAAAATTGCAGAGGAAGGAACACTCCCAAACTCATTCTATGAGGCCACCATCACCCTGATACCAAAACCAGACAAAGATACTACAAAAAAAGAAAATTACAGACCGCTATCACTGATGAATAAAGATGCAAAAATCCTCAACAAAATACTAGCAAACAGGGCTTCCCTGGTGGTGCAGTGGTTGAGAGTCTGCCTGCCGATGCAGGGGACACGGGTTCGGGCCCTGGTCTGGGAAGATCCCACGTGCCGCGGAGCGACTGGGCCCATGAGCCACAATTGCTGAGCCTGCGCGTCTGGAGCCTGTGCTCCACAACAGGAGAGGCCGCGATAGTGAGAGGCCCACGTGCCGCGACGAGGGGTGGCCCCCGCTTGCCGCAACTAGAGAAAGCCCGCCCTCGCACAGGAACAAAGACCCAACACAGCCAAAAATAAAAATTAATTAATTAATTGAAATAAATAAATAAATAAATTAAAAAAAAATACTAGCAAACAGAATCCAACAACACATTAAAAGGATTATACACCATGATCAAGTGGGATTTATCCCAGGGATGCAAGGATTCTTCAATATATGCAAATCAATCAATGTGATACACCATATCAACAAATTGAAGAATAAAAACCATATGATCATCTCAGTAGATGCAGAAAAAGCTTTTGACAAAATTCAACACCCATTTATGATACAAACTCTCCAGAAAGTGGGCATAGAGGGAACCTACCTCAATATAATAAAGGCCATATATGACAAACCCACAGCAAACATCATTCTCAATAGTGAAAAACTGAAAGCATTTCCTCTAAGATCAGGAACAGGACAAGGATGTCCACTCTCACCACTATTATTCAACATGGTTTTGGAAGTCCTAGCCACAGCAATCAGAGAAGAAAAAGAAATAAAAGGAATACAAATTGGAAAAGAAGAAGTAAAACTGTCACTGTTTGCAGATGACATGATACTACTATACATAGAGAATCCTAAAACTGCCACCAGAAAACTACTAGAGCTAATCAACAAATTTGGTAAAGTTGCAGGATACAAAGTTAATGCACAGAAATCTCTTGCATTCCTATACACTAATGATGAAAAATCTGAAAGAGAAATTAAGGAAACACTCCCATTTACCATTGCAACAAAAAGAATAAAATACCTAGGAATAAACCTACCTAAGGAGACAAAAGACCTATATGCAGAAAACTATCAGACACTGATGAAAGAAATTAAAGATGATACAAAGAGATGGAGAGATAGACCATGTTCTTGGATTGGAAGAATCAATACTGTAAAAATGACTATATTACCCAAAGCAATCTACAGACTCAATGCAATCCCTAACAAACTACCAATGGCATTTTTTACAGAACTAGAACAAAAAGTCTTACAATCTGTATGGAGACACAAAATACCCCGAATAGCCAAAGCGGTCTTGAGGGAAAAAAACGGAGCTGAAGGAATCAGACTCCCTGACTTCAGACTATACTACAAAGCTACAGTAATCAAGACAATATGGTACTGGCACAAAAACAGAAATATAGATCAATGGAACAGGATCAGGATAGAAAGCCCAGAGATAAACCCACGCACCTATGGTTAACTAATCTATGACAAAGGAGGCAAAGATATACAATGGAGAAAAGACAGTCTCTTCAATAAGTGGTGCTGGGAAAACTGGACAGCTATATGTAAAAGAATGAAATTAGAACACTCCCTAACACCATACACGAAAATAAACTCAAAATGGATTAGAGACCTAAATGTAAGACCAGACACTACAAAACTCTTAGAGGAAAACATAGGAAAAACACTCTTTGACATAAATCACAGCAAGATCTTTTTTGATCTACCTCCTAGAGTAATGGAAATAAAAACAAAAATAAGCAAATGGGACCTAACGAAACTTAAAAGCTTTTGCAAAGCAAACTACAAACAAGACGAAAAGACAACCCTCAGAATGGGAGAAAATATTTGCAAATGAATCAACGGACAAAGGATTAATCTCCAAAATATATAAACAGCTCATGCAGCTCAATATTAAAAAAACAAACAACCCAATCAGAAAATGGGCAGAAGACCTAAATAGACATTTCTCCAAAGAAGGCATACAGATGGCCAAGAAGCACATGAAAAGATGCTCAACGTCACTAATTATTAGGGAAATGCAAATCAAAACTACAGTGAGGTATATGACCTCACACCAGTTAGAATGGGCATCATCAGAAAATCTACAAACAACAAATGCTGGAGAGGGTGTGGAGAAAAGGGAACCCTACTGCACTGTTGGTGGGAATGTAAATTGATACAACCACTATGGAGAACAGTATGGAGGTTCCTTAAAAAACTGAAAATAGAATTACCATATGACCCAGCAATCTCACTACTGGGCATATACCCAGAGAAAACCATAATTCAAAAAGACACATGCACCCCAATGTTCATTGCAGCACTATTTACAATAGCCAGGACATGGAAGCAACCTAAACGCCCATCGACAGACGAATGGATAAAGAAGATGTGGTACATATATACAATGGAATAGTACTCAGCCATAAAAAGGAACGAAACTGAGTCATTTGTAAAGACATGGATGGATCTAGAGACTGTCATACAGAGTGAAGTAAGTCAGAAGGAGAAAAACAAATATTGTATATTAATGCACATATGTGGAACCTAGAAAAATGGTACAGATGAACTGGTTTGCAGGGCAGAAATTGAGACACAGATGTAGAGAACAAACGTATGGACACCAAGAGGGGGAAGTGGTGGGGGGGTGGGGTGGTGGTGTGATGAATTGGGAGATTGAGACTGACATGTATATACTGATATGTATAAAATGGATAACTAATAAGAACCTGCTGTATAAAAAAATAAATTAAAAAAATTTTTTTAAATTAAAAAATTAATAATAATAAAATTCAGTAGCACTTCTATGCATTAGTAAGAATTTAAAAGTAAAATGAAAAGAAATTCCTTTCACAGTAGCAACAAATTTACTATGAAACAAAATTACTATGAATAATCTTAAAGTATGTTAGATGTATAGAAAGAAAATCTTGGAAAGAGAAATAAAAGGATATGGAAATAAGGGGGAAAGCCCTCTCAAACTAATTTGAAAAGTTTGACACAATTCCAGTAAAAATCCCAATTATTTTAAATTTTCTCAAAAGTTTTAAAAGCTTATCTTGTATAAGCCCATAAGAATGAACAAATAAGAATAATAAGGAATGTCTGGTAGCTCATTCTGTCTCCTCTACTAGATATTTAGATATCTTTCTTTGTATTTTTTTTTAAACTCGTTCCTCTAGGGATTATAGTATGCATCCTTAACTTATCAGAGTCTACTCTGAATTAACACTGCACCCCTTGGGCTTCCCTGGTGGCGCAGTGGTTAAGAATCCACCTGCCAATGCAGGGGACACGGGTTTGAGCCCTGGTCCAGGAAGACCCCACATGCCGCGGAGCAACTAAGCTCGTGCGCCACGATTACTGAGCCTGCGCTCTAGAGCCTGCGAGCCACAACTACTGAGCCCGCGTGCCAGAACTACTGAAGCCCGCGCACCTAGAGCCTGTGCTCCGCAACGAGAGAAGCCACCGCAATGAGAAGCCTGTGCACCGTAACCAAGAGTAGCCCCCACTCGCCACAACTAGAGAAAGCCTGCGTGCAGCAAAGAAGACCCAACGCAGACAAAAATAAATAAATAAAATAAATTTAAAAAAAAATACCGCACCTCTTTACATATTAAGAACCTTAACACTATACATATTATATGTGCCAAATTGTATGCATTAATACATTTTATTAAGAATCAATTTCATTTACATTCTCTTCTGTCTTTGTGTGTTTTAATGTTCATCACAAATACATATGTGTGTGTGTTATAAATCCAGCAATATCTTGTTGTTATTGCTTTTACATAATTTAAGAATAAAAATTAAAACAGTGTTTTATAGCTACTACCGTATTTAATATTCCCCATGCTCTTTATTCCTTCAAGATCCAAATTTCCATCTGGTATTATTTTCTCTTCAGTGTGAAGGTCTTCTACTGACATTTATCACAATACATGTCTGCTGGCAACAACTTCTCTCAACTTTCACCTAAAAATATACTTCTTCTTCATGTTTGATTGATATTTTCACTGTGTGCAGAATTCTGTTGACAGTTTTTTCTTTCAGCATTTTGAAGATATCATTCCATCGTTTACTGGGCTACATGCCTTCTGACTGTTAAGTCAGCCATCATTCTGATCACTGTTCCTTTTATCTTTTTTATTTTATTTTTGGCTGCGTTGGGTCTTCGTTGCTGCGCACAGGCTTCCTCTAGTTGTGGCGAGTGGGGGCTACTCTTTGCTGCAGTGCGTGGGCTTCTCATTACAGTGGCTTCTCTTGCTGGGGACCACGGGCTCTAGGTGCGTGGGCTTCTGTAGTTGCAGCACGCGCGCTCAGTAGTTGTGGCACGCGGGCCCTAGAGCGCGCAGGCTTCAGTAGTTGCAGCGCATGGGCTCAGTAGCTGTGGCTCACGGGCTCTAGAGGGCAGGCTCAGTGGTTGTGGCACTCGGGCTTAGTTGCTCCACGGCATGTGGGATCTTCCCGGACCAGGACTCGAACCCGTGTCCCCTGCATTGGCAGGCGGATTCTTAACCACTGCGCCACCAGTGAAATCCCCTTCTTTACCTTTAGCATCCAGCAGTTTCACTATGATATACCTAGATGTAATTTTCTTTGTATTTATCCTGCTTGGGTTTGGCCGTGCTTCCTGGGTTGCTCTGTGTGTGGGTATGTTTTAATCAAAATTGGAAAATTTTCAGTCAACGTTCTTTGAATTTCTTTTCTGCCTCATTCTTCTCAACTTACGGGACTGCAATTACCCATATGTTAAGCAACTTGATATTGCGTCACAGGTGACTGAGGCACTGGTCCTATTTTTTCAATCTTTTTTCCTCTATGTACTTTAGTTTGGGTGATTTCTATCAACCTGTCTTCAAGATCATTGATCCTTTCTTCTCTTGTGCCCAATCTGCTGTTAATCCCATCCAGTGAAAGTGCAGTGACAGGTCTGATATTCTTCAGTTCTAAGATTTCCACTTCATTCTATTTACATCTTCCATATTTCTATAGCAACTCCCCACCTCTTCACCCTTTCATCCATTTTTTAACGTATTTTTAACATAATTTTTCATTGTTATTTTAAAGTTCTTTTTGCCTGTGAGTCTACTTCTATGATTGACTTTTCACTCCGAAACAGTCACAGGTTCCTGTTTCTTCATCTTCACATATCTAGTAAGTTTTTATTTTATACTGGACGTTGTGGACAACAGGCTATAGAGGCTCTGAATTTTGTTTTCTCCTTCTAAAGCACTGAGGTTTATTACAGTAGGCAGTTAAATTACTGGCAGATCACCTTGATCTGGGGCAGGTTCAGTTTTGTGCCTTCTTTCTTTTTTTGTGCTCAGTCCTAGGAAAAATGTCACAGTCATACAATGTAGTGTTTGCTTCTAAGGGGTAGTCCTTCTGGGATTTCAAAGGAAAGCCCAAGGTGTTTACCAATACCCCCTCTTTTTTTTTTTTGGCTGCGTTGGGTCTTCGTTGTTGCATGTGGGCTTTCTCTAGTTGTGGCGAGCGGGGGCTACTCTTCGTTGTGGTGCGCGGGCTTCTCTTGTTGCAGAGCACAGGCTTTAGGCACGCGGGCTTCAGTAGTTGTGGTACACATGCTTAGTTGCTCCACAGCATGTGGGATCTTCCCAGACCGGGGAAGGAACCTGTGTCCCCTGTACTGACAGGCGGATTCTTAACCACTGCGCCACCAGGGAAGTCCCTACCCCTCTAACTTGATAAGACTCAAACTCTAAGCTGCTGGTTGTTCTCCTGTGCCTTCAAACAATGTTTTAAAATATTCCGCCCAGAATTTACATTTGTTATTGGTGGGAATATTAGTCTTATACAAGCTAGTCAGTCAATACTGAAAGCCAGAACTCTAAATCAGAATGATTTTGAAAGAGAATGATAAAGTGAGCCTTGTTCTTGTACATATTAAAATTGATGATAAAGATATAGCAATTGGGGCTTCCCTGGTGGCGCAGTGGTTAAGAATCCGCCTGCCAATGCAGGGCACACGGGTTCGTGCCCCGGTCCAGGAAGATCCCACATGCCGCAGAGCGGCTAGGCCCGTGAGCCACAACTACTGAGCCTGCGCGTCTGGAGCCTGTGCTCCGCAAAGGGAGATGCCGCGACAGTGAGAGGCCCGCGCACCGCGATGAAGAGTGGCCCCCGCTTGCCGCAACTGGAGAAAGCCCTCGCACAGAAACGAAGACCCAACACAGCCAAAAATAAATAAATAAATAAATAAATTTATTTTCTAAAAAAAGATACAGCAATTAAAACACTGTGGCATATAGTGTAAGAACATATAGGTCAAAAAAACCAAAACAAAACCAAAATAGATATCCCTGAAAGGGAACTTGTTATATATACTGTTATATTAAGGAAGCAAAACAAAGAGAAGGGGAAAATTATTTATTTATTTGAAGGACTGTTTTGGGGAAAGTGATAATGAAAGGAATTTCACTTCATATCACTTCTTTAATTTCAGGATTAAAGAGTTAAATACAAAAACATAAACCATCAAAATTAAAATAAAATGTGGGTGAATATTAACTTACCACTGGGTTTGTATTTGTGGGCAAACTATTAAATCTCTCTTGAGAAAGAACCTAGTTTCTTTCTCAAATGCAAGAAGATGATAAAAAAAATACCTACCCCAAAAGGTTTTGTGATTAATAAAATAAGGGCACTTAGCTCACTGCCTGACACATAATCAGCCCCCCACAAATGTTAGCTGTTGGTATTGTTGTTACTGTAATTATTATTGTTTAATAATTATAAGGAAGGAATCTCTTTCATAAAAATAATAGAGGAAATATCAGAAGATTGATAGAATTGATTATGTGAAAATAATCACTTTTATATATTAAAAAACATAAAAGGCAAGGAACAATGGGGAAAATGTTTACAAACATGACAAAGAATTAATATTCTTAATATATAAAGGGCATTTAAAAATCAGTAAGTAGAGAGCACTAATAGCCCAGTGGAAAATAAAGGATTGGATAAACATTTCTAAGAAGAAATAGACATATTTTAAAGGTTCAATTTTGTTATTAATCAAATAAATGCAAATTAAAACAATCTGAGAAAGTGGTCTTATTGCTGTTTTGTTGCTTTTTAGAGACCAGACACATTTAGTATATTGAGACAGATACTTTCAGACCCTGGTAAAGGAATTAGTATGGCTATTCGGAAAACTAATGCTACATAACCAGAGTCTTAAAAAGATCATACCCTGTGATTTAATACTTCACTTCAGGATTCTATTTTGAGGGAATATCAGACAGTGCTATTTGCCATTTTTCCCTAATTCCTATAAATAAAAAATAAGAAAGAAAGAAAATAAATTAAGTACTCATCTCAAGAAGCTAGAAGAACATCAGAAAAATCCAAACAAAGTAGAGGAAAGGAATTTTGTAGAAGAGTGTTTTAAATTTTCCAAGTGGCCAAATTTTTCTTGTAGGGCTTCTTATTGTAAATTTTAGTTTTACTGCCTTATGATCATAGAAGGGGAGTTAACATGATTTCTGCCTTTTGGACTTTATTGAGATTTTTCTTTGTGGCCAATTTATATGACTTTTTATAAATGTATCATGGGTACTGAAAAACTGAATATTCCCTGTTTTATTTAAGATTTTATATATTTATATATGGAATGTTTATTAATGATGTCACCCAGTTATTTCATATTCTTATTTACTTTTTGCCTTTTATTAAATTCTGTAGTGTGTTAGTATCTTCAACTATGTGGTTTTAAATTCTTCTTATATTTCTAATAGCTTTTGTCTTATATACTTAGAATATTTTTAAGTGCATAAAGTTTCATTATTATGTCTTCTAGATGGAATGAACTTTGTAATGGTATAAATTGACCCTGCATTCTTAATACTTTCTAACCTGGAATTTCTAATCTGCCTAATATGAATACTGCCAACTCTGTTCCTTTTGGTTTGCATTTGCTTGATACACCTTGCTCATCCCGTTTTCAACGTTCCTATGTTGTTTTGGTTTAGGTGTATCTCTTATAAACAGCATAAAGCTGGCCTTTGTTTTTTCCTCAGGTTTTACTGAGTCTGGGATCTGTCTTTTAATAAGGGTTTTTTTTTTAATCCTATGAGTATTTATTGTGTTCACTGCCCCTAGTTTTATAGTTTGTTTTTCCTTTCCTGACCTTTGCTGATCTGATCATTTTTTCTTCCCTCTGAATGCGGCTTAAAAGTTCTAAATCCTATTTACCTCTAGTATAATAGTGATACACCCTAGTTTTTTTTAATTGTGAGATAATAAACTTTAAGTATATAGCTTGAAGAATTTGTACATATGAATACACTGCGTAACCACCACTCAGATTGAGATTCAAAACATTTCCCAGCACCCCATAAAGCATCCCTTCCCATCTACACCCTCAAAATAACCACTGTGACTCTGATCATCAACATTAGTTTTACCTGTTCTTGAACTTCATATAAATGTATGTATTCTTTTACATCTGGCTTCCTTAACAGAATTCTTTAAGATTCATCCGTGTAGCTGTACAGACTGGTAATGTATCTTTTTCTTTCTATGTAATATTCCATTGTGTGTCTATACCATGAATTACCCATTCTTCTGTTGATCGACATTTCCCCCTGGTTTTGGCTATTTTAAATAAAACTGCAACATACATTCTTGCATGTTTTTTTTCCTGGTTATATACACTCATTGCCTTTGGGTCTATATCTAGTAATGGAATTGCTAGGGCATAGAACAAGCACATATTTAACTTTTGTGGAAAGTGCCAAACCATTTTTTCAACGTGGCTGCACTCCCACCAGCAATGTATGACGGTCACAGCTGCTCCACATTCACGTCAACACTTGGTATTCTCAGTCTTTTTAGTTTTAGCCATTCTGGTGGGTACATAGTGGTGACTTGCTGTGGTTTTAAATTAGATTACTCTGATGAGTAATGATGTTAGGAATCTTTTTATATGCTCATTAACCATTAAGAAATGTTCTTTATTAAAATACCTGTTTAAGTTTTTTGTACACTTAAAAAAATTAGGTTATTTGGCTTTTTCTTCCGGCTTTCATTCTTTATATATTCTAGATATAAGACTTCTTTCAGATACCTATATTATGAATAACTTCTTCCAGTATAAGGTTTGTCCTTTCACTTTCTGTTATCTTTTCATGAATAGAAGGTTTTTTTTATTTCGATGTAACCTTTTTTTTCCTTTTATGGTAGGGAGCTTTATGGCCTAATTAAGAAATCTTTGCTTACCACATGGTCATGAAGATATTCTGCTGTGTTTTCCTAGAAGCTTTATAGATTTACCTTTCTCGTTTATATATGTTGTGAGGTAAGGGTCAAAGTTAATTTTTCTCACATAAGTATCTGATTACTCCAGTAACATTTTTCAGAGCAGTGGCACATTCTGTTAATGTATTTATTCATCAACATATAATTATAGAGAGCCTACTAAGTCAAACATTGTGCTGGAGTTGGAGATAAATCAGTGAACAGGATTAAAGCATCACTCTTGTCCTCACGGAATCCAGTGAGCAGTTTATTAACAAGTTCGGCCTGTCAGCTCTTAATTTCAGAAAATTCTCGATCTAAGGAAACAGCTGAGTAAAATCTCTTTAACTTATATCCAGTATCTAGCCACCTGACTGCACTAAATTAACTGAAAACTCCATGTTCTACTTCATTTTTTCCCAAATATCCTACAGATTGATGGTGGTTGAGAGATGGAGCACAGATAAAACTCACCCCTTTTGATATTTTTCTGATTATGAAAGCAATATTCAGAAATTGAAAACAACCATTTAAATAAAGTTGAAAAGAACCAGATGAGAAAAATCACCTACATGCCCACCATCTAGAAGCAATGAATATCTTGAACATAACATGGAATCACACCATAGCTGGAGACTCTAAAGTTATACATACAGTGAAATTTTTATAGTCAAAATTGCTCTTGAAATTTCCTTTTAAGGAGACCTCCAGTTGGACATGGCAGCTTGAACACATAGCTCTGATCCTGATTTTAACTCATCCTACATTAACATGCTAAAAGGGATTCATGCCCAGAGACCTTCCAATCAGTTTTTTAAGGCCTCTCTCTTAAATAACAGACAGCCAAGGAACACCAGACATTTGAGGGAAACCTTGAAATGACAATCGGAGCTCCAAGAACACAATAAAAAAGAACTCAGAGGAAACAGAAATTACTTAGAAAACAGAAGAAAATAATAATATTCTCAGAGAAAAAAAGATGTTGCATTCAAAAAACAAGAACAGAATGCTAGAAGAAAAGGAACATTCTGAGAAAAAGACATCACAATTTACTGTAAATTAAATATCTCAGCAGAAAAAAGCTTTCAAGAGAACTACTGGAAGATAAAATTTTCAGAGGATAACTATTGGAAGGGACTGTCCACGAAGTAGGGCAAAAAGAGACAAAAAGATGGAAAACAGGAAAGAAAAAGTTTTTTAAATATTTGAGGGTCAACCCAGGACACAACATCCAACTACCAGGAGTTCTAGGAAAACAGAACATAGAGCACAAAGGAGAGGAAATTATTTTTAAAATAATACAAAACTGAAGGATATGGATTTTCTAATGAAAGGGTCTACCAAGTGCCCAACACTGAATGGGGGGGAAAAAAAAAAAGAAAACCTCCCTGATGCACATCACTGTGAAATCTCAGAATATGTAGAATAAAGATGAGAAGTAGGGACTTCCCTGGTGGTCCACTAGTTAAGAATCTGCCTTCCATTGCAGGGTACGTGGGTTCGATCCCTGGTTGGGGAACTAAGATCCCACATGCTGCGGGGCAACTAAGCCCACACGCCGCAGCGGAGAATCCCGCATGCCGCAACAAAGATTCCGCTAACCACAACTGGGACCTGACGCAGCCAAAAATAAAATAAATAAATAAATTTTTTAAAAAAGATGAGAAGTAAAGTTTTCAAAGGAAAATAAACAGTTCACATAGAAAGGATCAGGAATCTGAATGGCATCAGACTTCTCAGCAGCAACACTAAAAGATTAGAAGACAATAGACCATACCCTCAAAATTCTGAAGAAGTATTATTTCCAATCTAGAATTCTAAACCCAGCCAACCTAAAAATGACATATGTAGGTAAATTAAGAACATCTTCAGAGATGCTAGATCTAGAAAAGTTTACCCCTCATGCACACCTTAGGAAGCTTCTTGAGGGATCTGTTCCACCAAACCAAAGAAGCAATCCAAGAAAGAACAATGAAAAGAAGCCAGAAAACAGGAAATCAATCACAGGGGAAAGAAAAAAGGACTACCCAGAATAGTAGTGAAAGGATGACGGCTATACAGCACACCTAAAAAGCAAAAAGTTCAGACTGGAGCAGGAGGGCAAAAGGCACCAAGAAAAAAAAAAATAAGTTACTTGATATTTTTGACTGTACTGAGGGAAATTTTGCAGCTCTGGCAGGAAGTCTGAAAATTAATAAGTGGCAAGTACACAGAACACTAAGCAATCTGCCCCATCCCTCAAATAGTTAAAAAAAAAAAAAAAGCTGAATATTTCCTTAATATGATGGGGGGGGGGGGTAGTGGTAAGGAGGGAGAGGAAAGGAGGGGAGAAGAGGGGGGAGAGAAAGAGAAGGAGAGACAGAGGGGGGTAAGCACTTGTATATATGTGACTTAGCATCACCCTCCAAAGCTGACATCATGTTGTGGTTTTTTTTTACAAATTTATTTATTTTATTTATTTATTTTTGGTTATGTTGGGTCTTTGTTGCTGCGTGCGGGCTTTCTCTAGTTGTGGCGAGCGGGGGCTACTACTCTTCCTTGCGGTGCACGGGCTTCTCACTGTGGTGGCTTCTCTTGTTGCAGAGCACGGGCTCTAGGCACGTGGGCTTCAGTAGTTGTGGCTCATGGGCTCAGTAGTTGTAGTTCACAGGCTCAGTAGTTGTGGCTCATGGGCTCTAGAGCGCAGGCTCAGTAGTTGTGGCACATGGGCTTAGTTGCTCCGCGGCATGCGGGATCGTCCCAGACCTGGGCTCAAACCTGTGTCCCCTGCGTTGGCAGGTGGATTCTTAACCACTGCGCCACCAGGGAAGCCCTGACACCATGTTTAACAGGGATTCATAAAAGCATGTCACTTACAGCAAAGCAAGGATGCTCACAAAAGCATCACATTTATTTATCACTTTTCTGGAGGTATTAGCTAATGCCATTGGACAAGAAAAGAAGAGATAGAAACAGTCGAAAAGAAGAGGTAAAAATATTATTTCCAAATAGTACCTGGAAAACTAATATGAATTAACTGAAAAAAGGAAAAAAAAAACTTATTATAAGCAATGTAAGTATTCTGCTAGGTGCTTACATTCAAAATTAATATATAAAAATCACCTTTGAATTTAAAAACTAGATGAAAGACATAATTAAATAATAGATACTATTCAAAGTAGCAACAAAAGACAAAATATCAAGATAGAAATTTCAAAATAAATGGGCAAGATCTGTATAAAGATACCAAGGAATACTAAAGAAAACCTGAATAATTGGAAAGGATTACCTTATTCTTATACAGGAAGTGTCAATATTATAAAGATGTCATCTGTCTTGAATCAATATATAAACATAATGTGATTCCAATTTTTAAAGCGCCAACAGTCTTTATTTTTCTTTTTTAACCGGGCAGGCTAGTTTTGAAAATTATACAGAAAGTAACGAACAAGAAGAGCCAAGAAAATTCTGAATAACTGAAAAGACGATGAGGGAAGATTAACTCTAACAGATAATAAAACATAAGATAGTGTGACACTGGTACACAAAGTGACAAACCAAACAGAGCAGATCCAAAGGAATCAAATGGAAACTCCATCACCGTAAAATGCGCTAATTCAAATGAAGAACTCAGTAGATAGGTTTAACATCAAACTGGACATAGCAGAAGAGAGTATTAGTAACTAGAATACAGTTCAGTAAAGAGAAAGAAGAGAAGAAGGATGGACAATACAGCATAGAGCACAAAAGATATATGAAACATGCGGAAATGCTCTAATGTAATTAAAATTGGAGTCCAAGAAAGAGAAGTGAAAAGGAGCAAGACAGAAACAATAGAAAGACAAAAGACATAATGGTCAATAACTTTATAAAACAAAAGGCAATCAAGCCACATATTCAAAGGCTCTATGAAACTCAAGCAAGATAAATGCGAAGAAAACCACCTTAGGGAAAATCATAGTAAAACTGCTTAAAAAAAACTGAGAGGAAAAAAATTTTAAAGCAGCCAGAGAAGAAAAAGACATATTAACTTCAAAGGAGCAATAGTAAGACTGATGAATGACAATGGAAGCCAGAAAATAATGAAATAACATAGTTAAAGTGCTGAAAGAAAATAACTGCCAATCTAGAATTCTATGCCAGTAAGAGTATATTTCAAAAGTGAAAGCATTAGAAAATCAGCATTCAGCAAGCTTCATCATAACTGATACAAGGCAACTGATATGAGGATTCAGCAACCTTCCTAATAATTAAGAATCATTAATGGATCCTAAAAATAGTGAGTGAAAGTTGATGAAAAACAGGATATTTATATAGTTTCAAAGTATCTCTTCAAAAGACACTTAGTAATTACAAAGGGAAAAGTATAACTTTAGAGTGGAGAAACCTGAGAGATACCACCTCAACCAACAGACCAAAGTGAAATCACCAACAGTGGAACAAATCAATGTCCTGTGCCTCCTGATACAATGCACTGAGAAAGACAGTATCACTTTTGCGGTATTCCTACGAAAAATACATGAACTAAATCTAGCCATGGGGAAACAGCAGACAAATCCAAACTGAGGTAAGGTACAAAGCTAGCCTATATCCTACAAAAATGTCAAGGTCATAAAAGACAAAGAAAGTTCCAAGTTAAAAGAGGCTAAAGAGATACAAAAACCATATGCAACTCATACAAGGACGGGCTGGATTGTGGACTGGAAAAAAAATTTGTTTTTTGCTATAAAGGACATTACTAGGACAACTGACTAAATTTGAGTAAGGTCTATAGATTACATAATAGAATTTTATCAACTTATTTTCCTGATTTTGATACACACACACACACACACACACACACACACACAGGTGTGTGTGAAAAGTGTACATGGAGGGAGGAGAGGGGGAGGGGGAAGTGAGGGACAGGAGGAGGGAGGGAAAAGTGGGGAGAAAGAGAGAGAGTATATGAGGAAGCTAATGTTAACATTTCAGTAATCTGGGTGAAAGGTATATGAGAATTCTTTGCACTACTCTTGCAAATTACTTTAAAATATTATTAAGTATTAAAAGGATCATTTCAGAATATAAAAGCCCTTTAGAAAGTGAAATGAAGTCATTTTCAGACAAACAAAATCAGAGAATTCATCAATAGCTGACCTGTACTAAATGAAATACTAAAGGAGTTTTTCAGACAGAAGGAAAATGATCCTTGCTGGAAGTGTGGAACATGCAGGAAGGTACAAGGAGCAAAGGAAAGAACAAATTAAAAGAAATACTGACTACATAAAATAATAATAATGCCTTGCAGGGTTTGAAATCTATTTGGTACTAAACTGCATAAAATCCGACAGTAACACAAACGACAGGAAGCAGGTAAAGGGAACTGAAGTATTCTAAGGTGCTAGCACTGTTGGAAAGTGATAAGATCCTCACTTATAGAAGACTATGTAAGTCAAAAAATGCATACTATATGCTTATTAGGGAAATGCAAATTAAAAGTACAATGAGGTACCACCTCACATCAGTCAGAATGGCCATCATTAAAAAGTCTACAAATAATTAATGCTGGAGGGGGTGTGGAGAAAAGAGAACCATTCTACACTGTTGGTAGGAATGTAAATTGGTGCAGCCACTATGGAGAACAGTACGGAGGTTTCTCAAAAAACTAAAAATTGAGTTGCCATATGATCCAACAATCCCACTGTTGGGCATATATCCGGAGAAAACTATAATTTGAAAAGATACACACAGCCCAATGTTCATAGTAGCACTATTTACAATAGCCAAGACATGGAAATAACCTAAATGTCCATCGACAGATGAATGGATAAAGAAGATGTGGTATGTGGGACTTCCCTGGTGGCGCAGTGGTTAAGAATCTGCCTGCTAATGCAGGGGACACAGGTTCGAGCCCTGGTCCAGGAAGATCCCACATGCCACAGAGCAACTAAGCCCGTGCACCACAACTACTGAGCCTGAGCTCTAGAGCCCACGAGCCACATCTACCAAAGCCTGCGTGCCTAGAGCCCCTGCTCCACAGCAAGAGAAGCCACCACAATGAGAAGACCACACACCGCAATGAAGAGTAGCCCCTGCTCGCTGCAACTAGAGAAAGCCCGCACGCAGCAACAAAGACCTGATGCAGCCAAAATTAATAAAAGATAAATAAATTTATTTTAAAAACACATTAAAAAAAAGATGTGATATATATGCACAATGGAATACTACTCAGCCATAAAAAAAGAATGAAATAATGCAATAAGTCAGAAAGAGAAAAACAAATACCATATGATATCACTTATATGTGGAATCTAAAATATGATATGAATGAACTTATTTACAAAACAGAAACAGACACACAGACATAAAAAAAAAAATTATGGGGCTTCCCTGGTGGCGCAGTGGTTGAGAATCCGCCTGCCAGTGCAGGGGACACAGGTTCAAGCCCTGGTGCGGGAGGATCCCACATGCCGCGGACCAACTAAGCCCATGTGCCACAACTACTGAGCCCGCACGCCTGGAGCCTGTGCTCTGCAACAGGAGAGGCCACCGCAAGGAGAAATCCGCGCACCGCGATGAAGAGTGGCCCCCGCTCGCCGCAACTAGAGAGAGCCCGGGTGCAGCAACGAAGACCCAACGCAGCCAAAAATAAAAATTAATTAATTAATTTTAAAAAACTCATAAAACCCCCACAAACTTACAGTTACCAAAGGCAAAAGGGGGTGGGGGAGGGATAAATTAGGAGTTTGAGATTAGCAGATACACACTACTATATATTAAATAGATAAACAACAATGTCCTACTGTATAGCATAGGGAACTATATTCAACATCCTGTAGTAAACCAAAATGGAAAAGAATACGAAAAAGAATATATGTACGTATAACTGAATCACTTTATTATACATCAGAAACTAACACAACATTGTAAATCAACTGTGCTTCCGTAAAAAAAAAGGTGGTGGGGGGGGGGGGGGAGGATGCATACTGTAATCTCTAGGGCAGTGGTTCTCAAACCCCTTCACAGTCTTAGAAAGTATTAAAGACCCCAAAGAACTTTAATTATGGGGGTTTATTTTTTTAATTAATTTTTATTTAGAGTATAGTTGATTTACAATGTTGTGTTAGTTTCTGCTGTACAGCAAAGTGAATCAGTTATACATATACATATATCCACTCTTTTTTAGATTCTTTTCCCACACAGGTCATTACAGAGTATTGAGTAGAGTTCCCTGTGCTGTACCGTAGGTTCTTATTAGTTATCTATTTTATATACAGTACTGTGTATATGTCAATCCCAATCTACCAATTTATCCCTCCCCCCACCCTTACCCCCTTGGTAACTATAAGTTTGTTTTCTACATCTGTGACTCTATTTCTGTTTTGTAAATAGGTTGCAAGTATCATGACACTTCAACCCTAGTTACTTCAACATATGTCTCTTAAGATAGGATATTCTCCCACATAACAACACCACACTATCCCACCTGAGAAAAATTAACACTAAGTCCATAAGTCATCTGATAAATATATTCTATACTTAAAATTCCCCAGTTGTCCCCAAATTTCTCTAGTAGCCTGTAATCAGGGGACCAATTTGGGCTCATGCAGGGCATTTCATTGTTGTGTCTTTTACCTACAACCGTCCTCTTTCCTTTTTTTTTTACACTCTTTACACCTTTTATTATTTTTTTTAACATCTTTATTGGAGTATAATTGTTCTACATTGTTGTATTAGTTGCTGCTGTATAACAAAGTGAATCATTTATACGTATACATATATCCCCATATCCCCTCCCTCCCACCCTCCCTATCCCACCCCTCCAGGTGGTCACAAAGCACCGAGCTGAT
The DNA here is from genome assembly GCF_028021215.1 of Eschrichtius robustus. Taxonomy (NCBI): domain Eukaryota; kingdom Metazoa; phylum Chordata; class Mammalia; order Artiodactyla; family Eschrichtiidae; genus Eschrichtius; species Eschrichtius robustus. The sequence continues at coordinate 8,278,686 of NC_090826.1, read as the reverse complement.
TCTCCCTGTGCTATTCGGCTGCTTCCCACTAGCTACCTATTTTACATTTGGTAGTATGTTTATGTCACTGCCACTCTCTCACCTCGTCCCAGCTTACCCTTCCCCCTCCCCGTGTCCTTAAGTCCACTCTGTATGTCTGCATCTTTATTCCTGTCCTGCCTCCAGGTTCTTCAGAATATTTTTTTTTTTTTGGATTCCATATATATGTGTTAGCATACAGTTGTCCTCTTGCCTTTTCTTGTCTTACTTGTCATCGACTTTTTTGAGGAGGTCAGGTCAGTTGTTTTATAGAATACCATACATTTTGGATTTGTTTCACTGTTTCCTCTTGATAAGATTAAGAGTAAACATTTTTGGTGAGAATGCTTGATAAGTAATGCTGTGTACTTATTACTGCATCATATCAGAAGGTGAGAAATGTCAGATTCTTCTTATTGTTGATGAGGTGACTGCCAGATCTCTCCATTGTAAAGGTTTACTCCCCACTTTGTAATTAATAAGTAATCTGAGAAGTGCTTCTTTGAGATCATATTATCTTGTTAATCAACAACCTTTCATTCAGTGGTTTTAGCATCCACTGGAGATCCTTGCTTGAATCAACTATGTCTTTGGCATTTTTAAATATTATGATTTTTCTAATTTTATGATTTCTTAAGCATTTATTATCAGTATCTTTAAAGAAGAGCTTTCTTACCTTCCCTCTTCTGTCTCTTGCTCTTCCTTTCTTTTGAGTATCACTATATACTCTTTACTTCAGAGGGTTATCACACTTTTTTTTTAAGGTTACACTCCATTTACAGTTATCACAAAATACTGGCTGTATTCCCCTGTTGTGCAATACATCCTTGTAGGCTATCTTACACCCAACAGTTTGTACCTCCCACTCCCCCACCCCTTTATTGCTCCTCACCCCTCCCCACCCCCCAGTAACCACTAATTTGTTCTCTAAGCCAGCAGTGAGACATTATTTGCCTTTTTCACTGTGTGGACATTTACAGTGATAGTGTAAAAGCGGTGGTAGGGAAAACTACTGGCTTCTCACTGTATTTCCTGTTCCTGTGCACTTGCAGTTTAAAAAAAGCCCATTTCACTTAAGATTGTCTTTGATGAAAGAGTAAAAATGATTAATTTTATTAAACTTTGCCACTTGAGTATGCATCTTCTTAATATTCTGTGTGACAGAATAAAGTACTTCCACTGTGTGCTGAAGTACAGTGGTGGGCCCATACACACACCCAGACAAGCACTTGGGCGACTGTTTTGAGTTGAGCTGACCTAGCTGCTTTTTCCTTGGATACCAGTTTTACTTGAACGAGGGGCAGAGAAACTGTGATAAGTCAGACTTTTGTATTTGGAAGATATTTCCTCAAAACCGAACAAAGTGAGCCTATTCTTTCAAGGAAAACATACTGACAGTATTTGTCGTAATAAAATTAGAACTTTCAAATGAAATTAGAATTTTGGAAAACATGTATCCACCACTGTGAGCTAGGCAGTTTCCCAATACTTAAAGAATTCTGATGAGATTGTGGTGATACTGAGGGTGTTTTTTTTCTATCTTGTATAGTATGTGCACATTTGGAAGCCGTGCATACCTTAGTGAACTGATATTTTCCTAAAATCAATGCAGGACTTCACAAAATTACACGAGTAAAATATACACTCAAAGTGCAAGACAGACCAAGGGATTTTAATGCAACAGGATATCCAAGTTTACTGATATGGTTTCAGATACCACATTGCATGATATCTGAAGTGTGTGTGTGTGTGTGTGTGTGTAAGACAGTGAGAGACAGACAGAGAAAGCAAATGTGGCAAAATGTTAACAACTGAGAAACTGGAGAAAGGTATCTGGGTGCTCACTGCACCATTCAATTTTTCTGTAAATTTGAAGTTGTTCAAAATAAAAAGATGGAGATAAAAATGAGGTTGGAAAGAGTACAAGCAGTCAAGACTTTATCCTGTAAGAAATGAAAAACTACCCCAAGTTTCTGTGCGGGGAAGAGACGAGCTAAAAGCAGAGCTCGGATCTTACGATCTGGTGGCAATGCACAGAGGGGACCAGACGCGGCGAGACTTCAAACACCCATGCCCTACCCGCAACACGCCACTGCTCCGTTGTCACATAATCTGTGTCCTGAGGACACAGAGGCTGCCGTTAGTATACCTGTCCTTGAGACGGGGAGGTATCCACTTCTGTAGAACAAACAGTTACTTTGATGTCCCACAGTATTCACGTTTTATGTGCTCTTTCAGGCAAAAATGTGCCCTTTCCTACTCAGACCGTACACGGTTTGTAGGAAGGGCTGCAGCGGTGCGAGCAAACATGGCAGCTCCGATGATGAACCAGTGCCCCTACATTCCGCTCCCTGGTGGGGCTTTGTTTCACATGAGGAGCAGTGACTCTCCACATCTACTCATTAAGCTAAACTGGCCAAGTGACTTCTGGAAGCCACGTCCACTGTCAGCTCTTCTGCCTGAAAAAACAGAAATAACGTTGACTTTCTCCTCTGATACAAAGCCACTACGAGCATGTCAAACAATTTAGAGCAAAGAATAAATACTGGCCAGTACAGGTGAAAAAGAGAGTCCCATGGAGAACAAGAGCTTTGAAAAGTCTAGGGATCATGATGATTATTTCTCTTCTATTTCTTTTCTATTCCTATGCCCTTCACGTCTAAATTAATGCTTTGAAGAGAAGGAGGTAATGAAATCAGACCCATTTTACTCCTTGGGCACACGTATTCAATTAATACTGTTCTGGAAGGCCCAGCCAAAATAATTATAAAGTCATGTAACACTGGAAGTGAGAAATATTACTATTTTTCACATGATATACTATTGAGAAGACCTAAAAGATCTGATAAGAACAATTAGGACTGCTAAAGAGAATACAGTGATGACTTTTAAAAACAAAGACATCAATAGCTTTCCTAAATATTAGCAAAGATCTGTTAGAAAATATAATGAAAGTCAAGGTCCCACAGCAACAATAATAAATAAAAAATACTTAGAATTGAAGGAAATGTGAACTTGTGGTTACCAGGGGGAAAAGGTGGGGGAGGGATAAATTGGGAGATTGGGATTGACATATACAGACTACTTTATGTGGAAGAGATAACTAATAAGAACCTAATGAATAGCACAGAAAACTCTATCCAATACTCTGTAAGGCCCTATTTGGGAATAGAATCTAAAAAAGAGTGGATATATGTGTATGTAAAACTGACTCACTTTGCTGTACAGCAGAAACTAACACAACACTGTAAATCAACTATACGCCAATAAAAAAATTAATTTAAAAAACTTTTTTAAATTTTAGGGACTTCCCTGGTGGCCCAGTGGTTAAGACTCCGTGCTCCCAATGCAGGGCACTAGGGTTCGACCCCTGGTCAGGGAACTAGATCCAGCATGCGCCGCAACTAAAGATCCTGCATGCTGCAACTAAAAAAAAAAAAAAAGAGAAAAGATCCCACATGCCGCAACTAAGACCCAGCACAGCTGAATAAATAAATACATATTTTTAAAAATAAATATTTTAAAATAATTTTTAAATAAAAATATTTAAATATAAAAAAAATAAAGGAAATGCACAGCAACTATGCAAGAACTTTGTAAAATGTCACCAATGAAGAACAGGTTTTACTTTAAAGATACACCACATTCATGGAGGGAAAGACTAACACACTGCAAAGATGGCAATTCTTTCCAAAGTCATTTCTATTTTGAATCATAATCAAAATTTCAAAAGGATTTTATTTTTAATTGGCCTTGGGTAGGGGTAGGGTGGGATCAAGAAGGACAAGAGGAGATGTGATAAAAGTGATTCTAAAAATGAGTTTTAAAGTATACAAGAGCCAGAAAAGCCAGGAATATTCTAAAAAAGAACAATGAAGAAAGAGTACAACTTATAGTAACAGATAAAATGTGTCACAAATCTCTCTAGTAATAGACACTGCAGTATTAGCAAAACAAACAAAAAGTATATCAAAGAATGTCCTTGATCACACATCAGTATTTTTAAGAGTCTAGTACATGACAAGGGTGACAGGTGAAATGGGTAGGGGAAGACATAGATTGTTCAATGAATACTACAACAACCAGGTTGGTCCCGAGGAAAAAACTCTTATATTCCCTGTTGCTCTACTAACAACAAAACAAATTCCATAAAAGAAAACTAAAACGATAAAAGAAACAAACAGGCAAGTATCTCTAAGCTCTTGAGGTCGGGAAGTTTCACTGCTTAACTGAAAGATGAAATCCTGAAAGCCGGCCGGCGGGACACCATGGAGCTGGAACTCACGCTCAGAGCACTGACCTTAGGTGCTGAGGCTGGAAGCTGCGGCAGCCTCTTTAGGGGGCTGTTCAGCAAAGCACAGGAAAATGAAAACAAGCCCATTTTCTTTTCCAACTCAAAGGATTTTACCCTATAAAGGTAATCCCAAAAAGTAAGAAAATACCCATTTCTCAAGGATATTAGAGAAGTGTTGTTATAATGGTGAAAAGTGAAAATAACTCAGATGTCCATCACGGGGATGGGTTAAAATAAATTATGGTATATACTCTCAGCAGAATACCTGGCAGTGATCAAAACTGATGATAGAGATCTATACTTATGGATATGAAGTTATGTCTAAGACACAGCAGCAAGTGGAAAAAACAAAAAGGATGGGAAGGCAAAACCCAGGGTGATTTCCTAAATGACTTAAGGTAGTTCCAACAGAAGCCAAAAGGTAGGGAGCTCTAAACCTCAGCTTCCAGATTTGCGCCTTCCCTCTGGCCCAAGTCACAGTCTCTTCCAGGTGACTCAGTCTCTCAGTCTATAAAATGGGGATAAAAAACACCAGAACCACTATCATCCCCTCCACTGCCCCCAGGGCTCTCTGAGGATAAATCGGCTGGTATCTGTGAAGGGTGCTGCTGTACTGAGCTATTACAGAAAATTTTCCATCAGGCTCATCAGCTCTTTAAGTTCTTAAGGAAAACTAAAGTTTTGATGAAATGCCCCCAAAGACAAGCAAGCCTGGTAATAATGAACCAGGAGAAACACTGGCACAACCTCCCCCGCTCCCCCGGCCCCGACTCAGGCGCTGAGGCAGAGTCCAGGTTTCATCAGCACTCCCCCAGGATGAGGTTAGTGCACACCACGCCTCTGGCCCTCCAAGGGGACGATTATCACACTGTAACCGGCATCCCCAGGGCTCCTTATTAGTATAATAGAAACCCTTCCTGCTGTCACAGGGACCACAGAGACTGGGAGCCTAAAAGGATCACATGTGTCTCAGCACTCCCCCACACCCCAGGTCACCAAAGAGCACATCCCCTAATGAGGGGTGCAGGAACAGATGGGCAGGCTCCCCTCTGCCACGCGGCAGCCTGTCCTGTGGAATTCTGACTGCAGCCGCCAAGCTCTGAGAATATCTAGAGAGAATTGCAGCAGCTTCCAGAGGGGCAGGGCATGAACAATGCCCCATACGCCAGCCAGGGGTACAGAAAGACAGAGGTTAAGCCACTAAAGCGGGCAGACAGGACACAGTGCCAATCTCTGTCATTCACATAAACCCCAACACTGCCTCACGGCACAAAAGGGACCCTGCCAACAGCAGTGAACACTGGCAGGGGACCCCTGTATGGAGAAGGTTGCCTGTAAGCCATCCCTTTTGCCCAGTGCTCTGCGAAATGTCCACCCTTCCCAAGTGCCAGCCCAACAAGCTGTAATGCTTTGTCCTGGAGAGTCTGTGCCGTGCATTCTCGAAAATTATTCCGCTTTCTTCCTTCCCCTAATTCCTGTGTCTCTCTTTCTCCGTCTGTCTCTCAAATCTATTCCTGTGAGTCCCAGAGGGCCAGAATGAAGCAAGTTCTACTGTTCTGATGCAATGCCCAGCCACAGGTGACGCCGGGCTCTTCTGAAAACCTAATGAACGGGCAACGGCAGCTTGTGTGCTTCTTGACAGCACACAGGTGCTGATAAATATCGACCTCCAGGGTATTCCCGGTAAACACAGCCCCAGCCCTGCACCCACACGAGCACAAGCGCACGCACACACACATACACACGCACACGCACAGGCACACACTCACACCTTCCCAGCTCTGCTCTCGCACCTCGAAAACAAATTATTTAACTATTCTCTTCCCTGAGGATTAGAGCTCTAATTTCAAACACACAGCTCCCTGGCTTGTCTCACACATACAGCATATTCTGATAGGTTAAATGCTGCCGTTTAATTACTGTAATGAGAGGTGCTTTTTTGGGGTTTCCTTAAAGATTGATTTTTCCCTGTCTTGTTTTACACTGAAAATCATTTTTAACATGTTTTTCTCTGTAATTTTCCCCATCCTTCTCCCCACTATGTACATAGGGAAGGAGGAAGGAGGAAGGCTCTTTAGGTCAATGTCTTCAAGACTCTACCAGAGGTGAATGGATAACAATACCAAAGGTCCAAACCATTCATTTAAAATTTTTTAAATTTAATATTTATTTACAGTTTTTAATTAAAAAAAAAAAAAAAGCAGAAGGAAGAGGCGAAAGCCACCAAAGCGAACTGCTATAGCGAGGGTCTCAGACAGAAATGGTCAATGAGAGACGAGGTAGGGCTGGTGTAAGTTGTTGGGGGAGGCGGTCAGTCCTGCAGGTGGTTTTAATGAGGAGGCGGGAGGGGTGAGACCCAGAGATGCCCAGCATGTGCTTTAAAGCAGCCCCAAATCAAGCAAGGAGGCTGTTTTCCGTGGAAAGGCTAGACAAATGAGCAAGGCGCCTACAGAGAAGAAATCTGCTTTCAGATATACTTAAAAGTATACAACCTACATGCTTTTCGAAACTGCAGATCACAATTCAGTGCCAACACAAGTAGACTTTGGCCCCAGGCATGGAACCGGATGGAGCTGCAAGGGCGTCTAACGCCGCAGCCCTTGGGAAGGAAGACTTCTCCACCTACAGTGCCTGAGAGCCCTATCGGAGAGCTGGACCAGCGCCAGAGGAGGAGCCTGAAGAAGCAAAACACTCTCCTCCATCCCTCTTACAGGTGACCTGGAAATTAGTATCATCTCCCAGGAAGTCGTTTCATGTACTGACCAGATCTTTTTCACCCTCACTCCTGCTGGAGCTTCTGACCGCTGGGCTCTCTGCCTTAGCTCCACACCTTTCTACCCCTCTGACTCATCGATCTGTAAGAGTTAAGGTACCGAGAAGGCCACCTGCTACCAGAAAACCAAGGCGCCTGCAGGGTCAGGTCATTGTAACCACCATGTCATCCAGTGTGCGGGGAGCCCCTGGAGGCCACATCAGCAAAGCCACCTGTCACGAACGAAAAGATCAGAGGGAATACATACAAACATGAGAGAAATGGACGAACTCAGAGAAGAGCAAACAAGGAGTAGGTGACGGGGGGGAGAAGGGGCTTTCGGGAGGATGTTTTCAGGGGCAAGTGGGAGCAGCAGCCCACGACGACCACGGTCCAATTCAGTGGGAACCTCTTCTTGGCAGGAGAGGCAGGTTTCACCAGGAAGCAGTGACAGGCTTCTCACCGAGAAGCCACTTCCAGATAAAGTAACACTTGCTTCACAAATGCCATCTTCTCTTTCTTTAGAGAGCCTCAGATTTCAGTGAAACCACTGAACAATGTCTATGTGGAGAGAGTAAGCCTGCCAGTCACCCTGTGGAAGCAACTCTGAGAGCCAGGGCACCTACACTGCATAGCTTGACGATGACAGTGACACAGACTGACTGTGGTGCTCCGGCCGCAGGATCCCTGGCCACATCACAGGGGTCTAGAGGACTTCCCTTCCAGGCCTCCTTCCCTCATGCCATCTGACTCTGGGTCCAGCACTCTTCCCGGGCCTTCACTTGCTCTCCTCCAGGCCAGCTCCCCAGGCCCGGATTCCTTTCTCTCCTTCACTCCTTGATTCCATTCAGCCACCAATTCCTGCAGATTCTACTTCCTCACTCTCCCTAATTCATCATCCTCTCCATCCCCACAACTGCCCTTCTCACCTGGATTCTTGCGGTGAACTCCTAACTGCCCACCCTACCCGAAGAGCAAGCTTCCTGAAACACAAATAGGATCCGTTACTACGCCACATAAAACTCTTCAATGGCTTCCCCACTGTCCACACAATAAAATCCAAACCCTTGCGTTAACACATGTAAGTTCTGACCCTTGCCTACCTCTCCAACTTACCAGCCTCCTTCCTGATTCTCCGGATCACTTCTTCCTTGGAGATTACGTTCCCATCCCACCCTGGCATGGATTAAAGTCACCACCACTCCCCAAAGCCTGAAGACTACTAACCCCCTGGGAGGACTCCTGTAAGGGTAACCTCCTCGTTTTTTAACCCTTCCCTGCTAGTCCTCCTCACCCACCACGAAACTGATCACTCCCTCTTCTGGGCCTCCATACCAATACCTATTACAGCACCTGTAACATTTTATCACCCATCCTACACTTGTTTGCATACCATGGAATCTCACTAGACTTCTAATGTTAAACTTTATTTTTGTAATTTCAGTGTTAGCATAAATGTTGGGACATGAAGAAAATGTACATTTAATAAATGGTCAGTAAATGGATGGATGCATGATTTTTCCACTGTATCATATTGCCTCTTGTATGCAAAATTGTCTGGGAACCAGCAATTTATACAAACACATGTATAGGTATGTAGATAATAGATATATGAAAAGGAGAGATAAACTCCAAAGCAAATGATTCTAAAAAGCAGATAACTTAAGAACTCTGACGTTTCATTTTAAATGTGCATTACAACTTCCTGATTGTGCTTCTGTTAGACTAACGTTAAAATTAGTTTGCCTCGTGATCCCACACTGGTTGGAGAGGGAGCAGAGAGCTACAGAGAATTAAAGGAAAACTGGTTTAAGATTAAACTTTTGCAATGAATATTCACAAGTGAATAGCTGAGAACTAACTGTACCTGTATACTCTTGGTTCAGCATGAAATCCTTTTAAACAAATACCTACCATTCCCTCAAAACAAACAGTAATTATGGTAAGGCCTTGTGAGCATTCAGCATACACGATATACATTAACTGCCCTGGAACCACCTGGAAATAATCTCAAGGCCAAACCTGTGCCACTGGGGCAAGGCTTCCTAACGTGCCAGACTCCAGCGTTCTGTGCGCTGACATCCGAACTGAGCGAGGCGAGCGCTGCCCCGTGGAGGTCCGGCTCCTGCGAGTGGATCTTAAAGGTGGGGCTCGGCAGCTCAGGAGACAGTCGACTTAATCTGGTTAACATCGTAAAAAGGGACATTTCCACATGGACAGCAAGGACATGAATATCACGTGTGTATGGCAGAATTATAAACGCATTTTTGGCGAAATTCAATAAAGCTGATTCTACTGCATAAGGTCAGCAATTTACTATAAAAAATGATATGACTGCAATTTTTAATATAACCCATGTATTTGCTGCAAGATGCTCTAGAAGATTGTGTAATGTAACCACCATTCGACCTCTCCGCCGGTGCAGAGATAGCCCTATTTACCCTTTCCTGTCCTGATAAAAGGCCCCGTACAGAACACCAGAGTCAACGGCATTCTCTAACAGAACCGTCCTCCGCAAGTGCGAGCCTTCCTCTTCTCAAACATCAGGATGGGCTCTCTGGGTCGTGCCCTCGTGGAAGGCAGGAAGAAGAAAACCTCCAGAACTAAATAAAACTAAAATTAAATTCATCTTCTATTCCTGATAATAGAAACGTATATGAAATGGCGTGGGCAAAATAATTTCATTTTTAATAATATGATTCTTCAGGGAGAGCACCCTGGTCCACATGAGCAGACGGTGCATTGAAATTCAACGACTCGGTGATGACAGAGACCCGTTCCTCAAATCTGGTGGACTTCTGTAAATCTCCACGCTCACATGCACATTTTTTGAGGAAATAACTTGGTTACTGTGAAGATTAAATGAGCAAATGCATGTGAAAATGCTTTTAAATTATAAAGCAGAATACATATGCTGGTGGTTATTATACAGTCTGTATCTAGCATCCCAGGCTTGCTTATAAATTACAGTAACTGTATTACTAAGTAGTTCCTACTGTCTCATCACCAAGTTCTCTGAGGGCATGGACCACTTGTGTCCCAGTTGCACTTAGCATAGCGCTCAGCAGAGAGTAGACTAGGAATGCATGGTGAATACAGCTGAACTTGGTAACTGATGATATGAAAGATTCCAGATTGGGGGATATGAAACTCCAACAGAACCTTTTTTTTTTTCCAATGGCATCTCCAGATGGAAGCTGCTGAGAGGTCCCTCTTCTTTTCACTCACTACAGTCCCACCATGGGTTCCTGAATCAAGTCAACCTCCTTTCCTTCCTTGGCGTCTTTGAGCTGGCTGTCCCTCTGCTTTTGTTCTTCACATTCTAGTTTCAGCAACCCCCCCCCCCCAAAGCAAGCCTTCCTCAGCCCTCCCAATATTCTCTGTCATAGCACCTTGCTTACTTGTAACAGTTTTGCACATTTCACATTTCTGGGGGAGTCTGTCTCCACCCCAGAATGCTGCTTTATTTACCATTATAGTTTCAGTCCCAGGACCAGCACAGTAAAAAATATGCACTCAATAAATACTTGGATGGATGAACGAATGAATGGTAAAACTCTTTCAAAATCAGGTATTAAGGGCTTCCAGAGAACAGTGCTATTTTCTGTTATTTCTATTTTAGTACTTAGTCTCCTCTTTCCAGGACTGTGTAAAGGACAGCCTTCGGAAAAAAAATAAGTAAATACCAGAAATGAACTCAAAAGAGGTCATCATGAAACTCCGTATTTACTCTCTTCCAATTACATTCTGTACAAATTAGCTCCGTTTGTAAAAGTTAAACTGATTTTTTAAACTGCCTCTTCTTCAAACTCAACCTGTGTTCTTTCGGCCAAGACCCCAAATTTTGCAATTAGAATAATTTAATTGACAATTCTGTTTGTGACTCACAAAGCAGGAGAGGGTATGGCTTTGTTCTTCAGCTTCACAGGTTCACCACTGTCGGTGGCAAAATATTTTTCTTGTTGGTTAAGAGTACAGATCCAGCTTGAAGCCAAAAACAGAGTGCAAGAGAGTCCCAGTTCCTATGCACTGTAGGTTTCACTGAAAAGATGACATTTACGTGGTTGTGATATTTAATTTATCACCGGGGGTCATGATTTTTTTCCCCTGAAATGCCATGATAAGGTAAACTTCAACTTTATGAATGAAAGCCTTTGCAATCATTTAACAAACTGAATATCTACACAAAATTTAAAGACCACCATACTGCTAAAGACAATCTACTCAACAATCTAATTACAGAAAGATTACTTTAAAGGGCTTTAAAACTAAAAAGAATAATTAACAGTAAGAGACTAGAGCATTCCCAAGTCTTCTGACTGATGAAAGGGGTGAGATCTGAGAAGACCAGCTCCTATCAGAATGTTTTAGAAACCAAACACAGGTCTGTTTAAAGTTGGAATGGAAAAATCAGTAGTCATTCAGTTCTCAGCGCAATTTAAATATAAGCTGGTGTGTGTGTGCATGTGTGTGTAAAAAGAGAGAGAAAGAGAGAGAGAACGAGAGCCCCATCGCTCTACTTACTGAAGACCTTTAGTGAGTTACCTCTACTCCAAAAATAGAAAGAACATAAAGCTGTTGACTGACCAACCCAGCAAGCCTACAATGAAAAGTACATTTAAAATAAAAGCACGCTAACTTATGCTCCACAAATCAGATACTCTAATACACACACACACACATTTAAAATAAAAGCACGCTAATGCTAACTTATGCTCCACAAATCACATACTCTAATACACACACACAGCAGCAGCAAATTTATTTTTATAAGGCATAGACTCAAAAATGTTAATGTAACAATGGATTAGTGAATGAATACTATCCAAAGTTAATTAAAAATCTTTCTAATTATAGTCCAATCAACATAAAATATGTTTCAGTAGATGGCCTTAAGTTCTACCTTATGCCAAGTTTCAGAAGTCCCTCCCTACTTCCAACATTTTCCAGCAGCTCCAACAGACCCACGTCTCACGTAGTCCCTCTGGTGAAAACTCCCTTGCCTACCCTTAGCAGACAAATCTCATTAGAAGAACTCGCATCCCCAAGTGAGGCCAGAAAGGAGGGATAAGTATTCTTAAAATCATCTCAGAAGGCCAGTGGTGATACAGAACACGTCAATATTTATGTCTGGGACAAACTGGAGATACATCACTACTGCTTTTCTTAACAATTAAAGGCCCAGCTCTTCTCGAAAGCAACAAAAACAGTTAACTAAAAAAGTGTCCTTTCCTCCTACATATACACAGTTTGCTCTGTGTTGAATGAAATACTTCATATTTACACATAAACCACTGCCACCTGCTTCCAGACTGAAAGCACGAACTCTCTTTTGGCTGACTCTTTCTGTTAGCATGGTGTGCAGCAAAATGAACGCTTCCCTCATTTTGTAGGCTGTTATCGAAACGGCTTGAAAAATACCAAGTTAAGCCTTCAGTGAGAAAGAGGCTTGTGATATGAATGTGCTGGCACCCTGTTTGGGGGCAATTATGTTGCATTTGTGAACCTTTTTTCTCCTATGGGTTCCTCTGATCGCACTCGGCATCCACTCCCGCCTCTTTCTAGTGGGACTTCTGATACCAGAGGTTGGAACACTAACAGCAACACTTCCCAGACTCCTCGGCTACTCGAACTCTGGCTGGGAGTTAGGTGCACTCACAGGTGATTCAGAAAGTGGAAATGAGGCAAAAGACCTGTACCCGCTGCATCTGAGGTTGCAAACACCAGGACATTGTCAAGCAAATACTGCAAACACCAAGGTTTCCTACTACAGTGTCCAATCTCTAGCCTCCAGCTTCGTTCATGAGGGTCAAGAGGCAATTCTGTCAGAGGTAGAAGCCAAGTTCATATTCCAAAGTCCTGTCGCTGTTTTTACGGATGTCAGGACACAATGACTGCAGTGGTGGCAGCAGTGACTTCCTGATCTCTGGAACACAGCAAAAAGGGAGTGCTCTTGAACTCAGAAGCTCCAGCGGTGGCCTCCTAAATTCCCTACCTTCCTGGCTGAGCAGAGGGAGCAGCTTTCCCAGCAATTTAGTCCTTCAGGGTTCTGCAAGTCACTCCTGGAGGCCCGGCCTTGTGTCCACTCCTCCGGCCCTTTCATAAGGGAGTAAATGCCTAACTTCTTACATTAAATTCCTCTCTGCTCAGAATTCCTAGAGGCTCCTGTTGCATGAATTTTTATGATACCAACAAGTTTACCTTTTTAACATAACATTACAGCAAAATGATTATGGCCTATTAAGAATATACCTTCTAAGAGGACATACACTGTTGATCACTGTCAGTGGTAATTAAGCCCTTACTTTAGTGCCCGGCACTCTGCTAAGCACTTTTCACATTATTTTCATCTAATTCTCACAATAAGCTTTTACAGTAAATACTATCATTAACCCCACTTTACAGATAAAGAAACCACAGCACAGTGAGGTTAAATATTTCACCCAGGGCCACACAGTGAGAAAGTGGTGCAGCTGGGATTTGAACCCAGGCAGTCTATGCCCTATTACATCCCAAGCTGAAGTATTTCAAACCTGACCTATTATTTAGTCACTCCAAAAGAATGCTTCCAAAGCCATGTGGTATTAATATTGAAAACAAATTACAAGTATAACACGTGCAGCTTCCTCTTCTCCAGGCTCAAAACGCTAGGTATGCTCATCCACCACTGGTGAGACCGTAAGACGGAATAACCACTTTTGAAAACAGTTTGGAAGTTTCTTAAAGAGTTAAACATATAACTGCCATATGATCCAGACAGTCTGCCCCTCAGTACTGGCCCAAGAGAAAAGGAATTATATGTCCCTACAAAGATTTATACAGAAATGTTAATAGCAGGTTTAACTTTTGATAGCTAAAAACTGGAAACAACTCAAATGTCCATCAACAGGTGAATGGACAAATTGTAGGATACCCAAACAAGGGGATGCTATTCAGCAAGAAAAAGGAATGAACCACTAACACATGTACTAACATGGATGAATCTCAAAATAATCATGCTGAGTAAAAAAAAGCCAGACCAAAAAGGGGATACACACCACACAAGTCCATTTATATAAAATTCTAGAAAATGCAAGCTAATCTACAGTGAAAGAAAGCAGATCAGTGTTTGCCTGGGAACCAGGGTTATTGGGGGGCAGGGGGAAGAAGAAAACAAAGGAGCATGAGGAAACATCTGGGGGGTGATGAGTATGTCCTTTTTTTTTTTTTTTTTTCCCCACACCACGTGGCATGCAAGATCTTAGGTCGCTGACCAGGGATCGAACCCGCACCCCCTGCAGTGGAAGCGCGGAGTCTTAACCACTGGACCGCCTGGGAAGTCCCAGTGCATTCATTTTCTTGATTACAGCAATGGTTTCACAGGTACATATACATAGGTCAAGTTTTTTTAATTGTACAAATCAAATATGTATAGTTTATTGTATGTCAGTTACACATCAATAAAGCCTCTTAACACAATATAACAACCCTGAGGGTCACCTTCAGTCCCATCTCCTTCACCTCAAACATCCCATCTACTACTGAGCGTGGCTTACTCCTTTTTTCTACCATGTCTGTGGTTCTGTCCTTACTTTCCAGAAAGCAGATTGTATAGTTCAAAGAACTCTAGTCAGAGGACTTGGTCCTAGTTCTATTTCTGCCATTAATTTGCACTACTTAACCTTTCTGTGCCTCAGTTTCCTCATCTGTAAAATGGGAGATTTAAATCATGTATTCATTCATTCAACAAATATCTGTTAACCTGCCTATAATCACGGAGATTACAGTGAAGAAGAAATTAACTAATGTATGTGTTTTGTAAACCACGAAGTTCTCTACATAAAAATGTTGTCACTTCTATTTCCATTTCTACCGCTACCCTCCACACCTAACAAAGGACTTGGCAGGACCTTCCTTGTAGCTGGTCTTATTATCGGCAGGCCAATTCAGTTTAAATACAGAGCCCAGAGTAACGTCCTCAAATAGAGTTTCACAGAGTTTCAACCGGTTCAGAAAGTGTTCTCAACTGTTATTTATAATACTGAGTTCTAACACTGGCTCCTCGCTCACTGCCCATCTCACCAACCTCGGTTCTCTTCTTTTTCGAGGACCCCATGGGCCAACCCAGCTAACTGCACACATGTCTCTGCGTGAGCCTCCCGTCGCTAACGATGCCCTTCCCGCTCCTCTCTGACCATCTATACCCACTGCCTCCCTCGATGTCTAGGTCAAAACTGAGCTCTGCTGACCTAAGTAACTTCGAAAAAAGAGTGTTTTCGCTGGATTCAATAAGACTAAAGACAAAAGAACTGCATACAAACACTGTTTATATAAACACTAGAGTATTGGGTAAAGGCCTATGGGATAGCAATTCTGAAACCATTTTACAGGTATGTAGGATTGAACAAAATAAACAAACTGTAGACTTAGGGAAAACTGACGTCCTTTTGAAACTTTCCCCAGTAAGTGTCTTCTAACTCTCGTCACCCAGTCACTTAACCCCTCGTTCATGAGCCCCTGACCCAGGCTGCTGTGTCACTGCTGAGGACACCAGGAGGGTGAGACGTGGTCGCCCCCCTTGAGGAGCTCACGGGCCTACCGACCTTTATGCTCCATGGCTCCCTCATCAGATTTTGCTGACTTCTGAGGTACTGCTATGTTTCATGGACAGACATGGAGAGGGTTGATAAGCACTCAGCATCCATTCCCACCTCCCAAGGAGCTTCTCGTCTGTAAAACAAGTACCTCATTTTCCTTTCATGAAGCCCTAATGTAATAAAGAGTACTCTGCACACGCCAGGCACTGAATAAAGGCTGACCACCTAACCTATGGCCCAGGACCCACACACATCCAACTACGACAAAAGAAAACTAAGCCATACAGTGGACCCTTGAGCAACACGGGTTTGAACTGCGCAAGTCTACTTACATGCGTATTTTTGTCAATACATACTAGAGTACTACACAACCTGAGGAGGGCTGAATCCACGGATGCTGAACCTGGATACAGAGGGCAGACTACAGGACTTGATCTTCCATGGATTCTGGTATCCCTGGCAGATCCTGGAACCAATCCCTGCTTGGATACTGAGGGATGACAGTCAGCCCTCCGTGTCCAGTTTCACATCCACAGATTCAACCAACCATGGATCAAAAGTATTCGAGAAAAAAATTCCAGAAAGTTCCAAAAAACAAAACTTGAATTTGCCGAACACAGGCAACTACATCATTTACATTGTACTGGGCATTATAAGTAAAATTAGAGATGATTTAAAGTATATGGGAGGATGTGTGTAGGGTATATGCAAATACTATGTCATTTTATATGAGAGACGTGAGTATCCTTGGATTTTGATATCCCTGGAGGTCCTGGAACCAATCCCCCATGGATACTGATGAACTGTACTTCATTTGAAAACAGGTGCTAACTTTCAAGTTTCTGAAGCTTTCCATTTCTTTGAATGTTTATTTTGAATCAAAAATTAAATTTATGAGCCCATATCCCTTCAAAAAATGGGATTAAAAAAGGATTCTTCTAGAAAGAAAGCATTTTTCATGTAACCAGTGACCAGAATGTCCCCTCAGAATCCAAATCTGTGCTAAGTGTTAATAATAATTTGTTACACTGTTTTTTTTTCTCTTATTAATTTCTGTCTACCTATAGTCATGTTTATATTAGAAAACAGTTTTATTTTCTTGGGGGGTGGGGAACATGATCTCCTGAAATTTTAAGAAAACGTATATGCAAGAATATTCACTGAGGCATTGTTTGAAACAACAAAAGTCAGGAATCAACCTGAATGTCCACTAACTTGGGACTGACTCAAACATTAATTATGATACAGGAATACAATGGAATACTACACAGCCACTGATAAGAATGAAGCAAATCTGTATGTATTAATGTGGAATGAGTGCCAAGATACAATGGCAAGCACAAGCTAAAATGTGAAATATGCTACCACTGTATTTGAAAGGTGTTTATGTTAATAAATATTAACGTGCTCTTATATGGATAGGTCTTTGGAATGATACACAAAAACTGTTCATAGCAGCATCCTCTGAGACAGAGGATGGTGGGGGAGACAGGAGGGAGAGATGACAGGAAGACTTCTTCTTCACTGTTTGAATTTTTGGAACCATGTACATATCTCACCTTTTCAAAAAAAAAAAACAAACCTTTAAAAATGATACTACTGTACATGACGGTGTCGCTTTGCTTTTCTTTGTAATATCGTTCCAGGCACAAAAGTTAAGCAAGGAAGAGTCATTCTTCATTTTCAGAGAAAATCTCAAAACAACTCAGTAAATCTAAAAGAGCTGGTTCCCCCTCCAATCTCCTCAGTGCTACTGTCCCCTCATCGCAGGGTGAAGTGTAGAAACCCACTTGACTCAGCCGTCTGGCAGGAGGCAAGTGCTACCAGCTCCCCCTCTGAATGGGGAAGCCACGATGTTCAGCTAGTCTGGCTGCTCTAGCTCTCATCCTGGATGCTGAGAAAAATCTGTGGAGTTAAGACAAGTTTGGATAACAAGGGGAGCAGGAAAATTGATGGGGGGAACACCAGTCAGTGTGATGAATAGGCTGGTCCAGAACAGCAGGTGACGGATATGCAGATGCAAGACTGGCAGGGAAGGAAGACTTCCGTTCACAACAGATGGATGGAGATGCTCAATCATCCTCAGGAACGCGTGCGGCTGCCACACACAGCCCTGTCTGCGCCGGCTCCGGCAGCCCTCCCTCGCCTGCAGGGCACGCCCCCCCCCCCCCCCCCCCCCCGCCAGAGACCCTCTGCACTGGACCCACGTCAGGGCAGGGCCGGGCCGGGCCGGGCCGGGGGAGCGCGAGCGGGCAACGTTTGAGGAAGATGCCACTCGACGACGGCAGGCTGAACTCGCGGGGACCAACTGCTAGTGGACTTCTTCCCCCGGCTTCCAAAAACACCTGCTTTGTCTCTCTCGGTAGCTCTCACTCCTGAGTAAGGCTTGTATGGCCTGAGGGGCTGCCCAGGACGTAGGAATTCCAGTGTTAAAACCAGAACAGTCCTGGGTAAACCAGAACCGATGGTCATCCTACTTACAGGCCACAGTCCTTCCCTTTTTCTCTCCCTCTTCATCATCAGTGAGAGAGAACCTAGATCGACCCAAGCTCCTAACTGAGCAGAAACCCCGCGTGGAGGGTCCCAGTTCCCTCCAGTCACCCAAAACTAGCAGACAGCTAAGACACAGTAAGAAAACTCATCCAACCCTGTTCTCTTCTCAGAACGGGAACGTCTCTTTAAAATGTCCATGATACACAAGGCTCAATTACTCCCGCAAATACAGGAGTGAATCCACATCTTGATGCCACAATCCACATCTCTTTAACAAAGAATCAGAAGGGCCCCACAGCCCCTCACAGAGCTGACACTGTTCTTTCCAGCTCAGCCGCAGGAGTTTCCGAGGACGAGGAAACGGCCCGATCAAGCATGGGGTGGTGGCTGGCAAGCTCTTCGTCCCCCTTCCCCGCCCCCTCCCCGCTACCCGCTGGACCCAAGCTCTAGAAAAAACAGCGTTATAAAAATACTCTGGCTTTACTAAGACACATTAAAGAATTAATTATAAAGCAAAGCTGAAGGAGAAAATTAATTTTAGAAACACACGAGGTTACAATTTTTTTTCCTGGAGATGGGGGAGGAAACACAGTTATTTTCGTTTTCATCCTGGGGGCACAAGCTGGGAGCTGTCCAGTCGATAACCTGGCCATCAGAACAAGGTCTGTAATTAAAAGGTCAGTGACCTGGAAAGCCAAGGCCCCACTCCCAGAGCTACTCAGTAATGATGGAGCTATTAAATTAAGACTGTTATGAAATCAATGCTAAAAAA
Organism: Eschrichtius robustus; assembly: GCF_028021215.1. Taxonomy (NCBI): domain Eukaryota; kingdom Metazoa; phylum Chordata; class Mammalia; order Artiodactyla; family Eschrichtiidae; genus Eschrichtius; species Eschrichtius robustus. The sequence continues at coordinate 8,259,781 of NC_090826.1, read as the reverse complement.
GCTTTCACGGTAACGAGATTCCATTCAAGGACATGCAAACTACCTCATGAAATGGACGTAAATGATAAAAAAGAAAAGTAATAAAAGAGAGTTAAATTGAAATCTGTGTAAGAATTCACTCCCCCTTAAAATACTCCAGTGACAGAAGCCCTTCACCTCTACCCCACTACCAAGGTGAAGACCATCAGGTTTCTTCCTCAAGCTCATTTCCAGCAAGGAGGCAGTTTTGCTACGGGGGGTTCCGCTTCCAGGAACAGAAGACAGATAAGATCTTGTTTCACCTTTTAGAATAAGAAAGCATGGTGGTGTGTTTTATTTGTTTTGTTTTCCTTCACCCTCCCTCCACCCCGGACTACTTACTAGATGAGGGAGAATACAGCCCTTTACTTATACATTGAGAAGGGCACAATAAGCCAAAGGGTGAGCCAGCACCACCCAGGCCCTACCATGCAGAATTACACAAAAAAGCAGATGATGCTCAGCTTTTTTCTAGAATCCCGTTTGGCAACAGATGTATTACAGGGGGCTAACAGACGACTCTGTCTTCTCCCCACCTCATCTACCTCTTTACCCGACACGAACAGGCATCGTTTCTACCCACCTTATACCCAGCCTGCCAAACGTGTCTGCAAAGCAGACTGCCTCCTGCATTTTGTGGTCGGACAGGGTGTCAAGTCAACATAAGCCTACTGACAACAATGTCCAAGCCTCTAGCTTTCCGGACTGACCCTACTGCTGTTTTTAAGTTACTCCAACCTCCTGGATCGCCTCCTGCTTAAAGCCCCAGATGTGATCCCTGCCTGGCAAGAACTGCTTCTATATATAGACCAGTTCTATGAGGGCTTACACCCCACACACGGGCCATTTATCTTCATGTGTGGTTGACTCTGCAGTTGATGTCATCTGCAGAATCAAGCGGCTGGAAGGAAAACAAAAACACTTATTCTAATACTCTGAAGGTGAACAGCTGCTTTGCTCTTGCATCCAAAAAATTCCCGATAAAAGAAAGAAATGTTGTAAATTACACAAACTGGCAGTAGAAGCTTCAAAGAAAATGATAAATGATTCTAATAACGTCATGTTTCTCATTAATGACTCCATGTTCAGACTTTAAAGCATCCAAAAGAGATCTCAAAGAAACAAAAACAAAAAAACACGAACACAAAAGACCCTTGCAAACCAATGCTCTTCCACCCCTATCCCATCCACTGCCCCCGGCCTCCCCAGCCCCAAACTCAGAGGGCTCACATTTAACCTGTCAGTAACAGAGGGGACGAGGCCCCTGCTCGGGGCTGCAGCTTCACAATAAAACAAACTCAGCTGATGCGCCTAAAGTAACCCTCATTTTCCACTGAACTGACATGCACTACAGGGGCCTCAATTTCTATATTAAATATTAAATAATATTAAAAGAAAAACAAAATTGGATTTGCCTTTTCAGGAAAGAGATGTTTATTAAAAAAAAAAAAAAAAAAGAAAGAAAGAAAGAAAGTCGAGATTATAATTCAAGACAGTGCTCCAATGCAATTCCCCGAAGTGACATTTGCTAGGAAAAGCCGAGACTACAGTAGCTGTGAGCTCGCCCGAAGGCAGCGCTCCAACCCACCACTGCAACGGGTCCTGTGGGGAGACGGGACCGGAGGATGCCAGAACCTTGGTCCCTCCCCTCAAGACACGCTCCGTACCCCCAAAGACCAGTGAGCCAACTCCCTTTCCTTCCCAACTGCTGTCAGGGACAGGGCAGACGCGCTCCTTCACAACAGCCCCTCCTCCCTCAACCCATCAGCGATGGTGCCAAGCTCCGGGATCGTGTATGCCTGACCCCAGGAACTGCCGGAAATGTGAAAAGTGAAGTTTAAATCCACAGAGGGCTCTTCTTCCCCAGATGCCGATCAAACCTTGGAATTCTCTGCCCAGGAAAGGCCCTGCTAGAACTTACCCTATTGGGATGCAACTCGGAAGCAGATGATTACTGACTGAAGCAGCGTTTTAGAGGATAATGGAGATGGGTGATTAAGTCCAGTGACTCCAGGTTTGAGTGTGGGGTAAACTCTCTTTAGAAGAAGAAAGGTAGGATGTCTCTCCAGTTTCCTGCTGCCTAGAATTCTAAAAACTCTAGACCACATTAAGGGTCGGGAAGGAATTCTGCCCGCTCTGTACCAACAGATACCCATCTCCTTCAGGTCTTCGCTCCCATGTCACCCTGCCCGAGGGACACCTTCTAATCACCCCACTGAGAAGTGCAACCCATTCCCACACAGCACTGGCTGCGTCTGCCTTCCCCTGGTAGAACTGAAGCTCTGAGAGGGCAGGGACCTTGTCTGTCCTGTTCTCAGTGCAGCGTAAACACTCTTAGTTGAATTAATTAATTGATTGCTGTTTTTTTGTTTTTGTTTTTAAGGAGCAACAAATAATAACTGTACAGAACAGTTTCTACAGTAATTATTAGCCAACTAAGCCAAAAGAAGTATTATTTGGCCCAGAGTTTCTCTCTCTTTCTTTTTTTCTCTCCCTCTCCCAGTCAGGGATTTATTAAAATTAAACAGATTAGATGGAGCTCCTGATACTCAAACTGCTCAGCAAAGCCTGCAGTGGGGAAGTGCCGAGCAAACACCAGAGACATTTGTCTCTAAATTGCTCTAAATACCTTCTGCAAATGAAATTCTAACCCAGCTGTGTTTGAGAGAAAATGAGGAATAACTGGTCATTGTCAGTGGAAGAGAAGATCAGGCAGTTATAATATTGCACAATATACTGGGGCGAAGGATCTCTCGGCAACCATAGATTTTGTCTCAGGTTACCCCGGGTAATCAGCACAGCTTTTAGGCTCAGCTTTCCCCAGCTTCAGTGCTTTGATGAGAGAGCTGAAATCCCTAAGCTTTTATGATTAATTACTCCCCATAGGTACACATATTTCAAGGAAAAACTCTTTTACGGCATGATGGCTGCAGAGTGGAGGGGGCCGGCCAACGCACTCCAAATTTTAATAATCTCCTACCGATGGGGGCAAGCAACACGCCGCCACGAAGGGCCCAGCGCCCCTCATCATCAGCTCAGTCACAGGGACCGGCCTTGAGGCTGCCTCTAAACAGCTGCCTGTGAATGAAATGCTTGGGCTGATTCTGCCCAAACCCTGCCAGCGCAGCCCTGGGACCGGGTTCTGCGGCATCACTTCAGTGGGATACCGTGGGGCAGACCTAAGAAATACCACCAAACCACACTGTCTTCTATTCCAGCCACTAATGACTTAAAGCTCAAAACCCAGAATTTGGAGGCCGACATTCCAGTTCCTTAAGGAAAAAGAGTTTTGTTCAGTGGGGGTGGAGAAAACTCACTTCCCTCCCTCACGGTGTTTAAGGGCCTTTAAACAACTTCCTAGCTTTCCAGAAAATTAAACGTTCAAAGAATGAAAAGTCAGATTTCTTTTTTTGTTTGATTTGGGGTTTTTTTTATATTTCGCAAAAAAAGAAACATGTCCTAAATTTCAATAAAACCAAAATAGATTCTGTCTGCTTCGGACAATATTGAATTTGTCAAGATCCATTTAATCCCTGCTTACAGAAATACCATAAAACCAGTAATTTACCACTTCAATCCGTACATCAGACTGACCCCAAGCTTGACCTTAACCTGACCTTGTGTAGTCATCTCACCTCCCTCGTCCTTCATTTCTTTCTTCCTCATTCTTTACTGAAGCAGCTGACCTCCTAACCTAAAGCCAGTCATTCACTATCAGGAGAACAGACCAGAAAGCAGGAGTCCTCCCCAGGCTTATCCATGGACCTCTTCTGCTGCTGAACGCTGCCTGTGCCGGGCTGTCCTGGGCTAAGTTGTTGGCCTACGTCTGGTGCTCACAATTATTTGAATCCTATCACCTCTGCTCTACTGTAAGGGAAGAAGCTGCATCCCCACCGGGGGGCTCCCCTCACCCCCACCCATACAACAGTGGGACAGCTATAGGAGATCATTCATCAATACTGTGGCTTCCATCCGCCCTGCCCCCAGCCCCTCTGTGCAGGCCACTGTGCAAGGCCACGGGGAACCTGTACCTTTCTTCTTAAGGAATGCTCTCCTGGTTGCAAGTGGGCTATGGCGGACCCGAGAATTCTGTAGAAACTTCACTGCCGTGGCAATCTGGTAGGGGAGATAAAACAGAGAAGAAAAGTAAACGTCAGTAGTCTGCATTTCAAGATTAAAAATCCTACAAGTTTATCCCAGGTCCATAGAAATAAGCACAATACTGTGGTCAAATTAACCACTTATTTCTCACATTTAAAATCTGCTTAAATAAAAGACTATGTTGGTTCCCTACCTTCATCGGCTTCCTGTAACTGGTTCTATCAAATCTAATCCCCTCGGCCTAGCTTTTAAGAGCCGCAGTAATCTTTTCCCGTTCTCCCTGTTCGAGCTGATTCTTCACACTCCTCCGCAGGCAGCCCTCCCCTGACCATGCTTACGCACGTCACTACACCTGTGCCCACACCGTGCCCTTTTTCTCGAAGGCCTCCCTTTCCTGCCTCTACCTGTGTAAACATCACACACACGGCGGCAGCAGCACAGCCCTTCCACAGGCTGCGGTCACTCCTCGAAGCCTTCCCTAAATAAGCAAGCCATCTCTGGTCTCCCCACGCTCTTAAATTCTTCAGTGCTTACAGTATGCACCATGTAACTGAAGACACAGTTGCGCTGTCTTCTTATGTCCAGGCTGCTTCCCCAGCTACGCTGCTAGCGTCTGAAAGGAAGAGACCATGCTGTAGAGACAGAGACTGGCAAAGCGCTGAGCGTACCCTGGCTGGGAAGGCTTCTGTAAGACCCAACGCACAGAGCCACTCACACTGGTCCCTCTTATGCAATGGAGCTGAATTCTGAAGAGCCCTCAAAGGACAAAGTTTGGGGCTTCGTGGCTACAAGCTGGCAGACCGACAGATTATCTGCCTACCTCTGGTAATGCTATTATTTAATGAAATCTTCCTACCTACGAATGAGCCACGTAGGGGATGGAAGGAAAACTGTTGATGGTATTAACCTTCACACCACTCAGCACACACGAAGCGTGTGCTTGCACGCCGCCTGTCTGCTCTCCACCCTGGACACTAAGTCCAACGGGTGAGAAATGCCAACCTGCCCCCGATAGGAAAGGGGTCATTGTAAATGACTGGCATTATTTATCTCATCAAAACCAAAAGAATGATGTAGTCTCAAGGTACAGGTAAAGTCAACAGGCCCTGCAGCTCACTCATAAGTTGTTGAAAGAAAAAATTTCTAAGGGGCCAAATATAAGGAAGTTTCCTAAGATCCCTCAAACTAAGGGCAGCAGTTGAACAGAGATTCAAACAGAAAGTACCGTGACTATAAACGGAACACCAGTCACAAATCTCCTCTTCATATTTTATATGAATTTCACCTTGAGACCAGACAGACCTCTCTGGTAACAAAAGACAGGATAAAGCAGAAAGAAGAAACTTCGGGACAATTCCCTTATATACTTTCCCTGGGATCCCTCCATGGGAGGCTGGCCTCAGACCCTCTCCCTCAAGGACGGACTCAGGTACCCAGACTGGCAGATTTGGGCCTGTCAGTGATAAGACACACGAGTGCTCCTTGAGACTGGTTAGACTCTGTCCAACACTGTGAGTGTATTACCCACCATCATGAACTGCAGTGACAACCAACCAGTTCTGGACTAGAGAAAAATCGATGTTCAAGATTTTAGAACCCCAAAACTATATACGCACCCCCGAGCCCCTCGACCAGATCTCCTCAGGTTGCACCGAAATCAAGAAAAATCTGACAAACATCAACAAAACAGATGTGTTCTAACGAAGAGATGGGAACGGGGAAAGAAAGAAGAGAGAAAAAGGAAAGGGAGTGGGGCGAAGGAGGGAACGGGAGAGGAGGAGAAGAAGAAGGCAGATGGACGCGCAGAGGAGATGGAACAGAAAGGAAAGCGAAAGAAAACGGAAAGGGGATAAGAGCGAAGGGGAAGTAGCGAAGGAGAAAAACAAGAGGAGGAGAGGCCTAGCCACAGTTACACCACCCAGGCCCCACGGAGTCAAGGCCAATCTGCACAGCTCAGATGCCTCGGGGTTAATCGTTCTTCACCTGGAGAAAAAATACACCTTCGATGCACAAGACAATGACGGCATTTGCATCGTGCGGCAGGCTCCACACGCCCTGGTACGTGTCCCAGGTGTCAGAGGAACTGTGGACAAGCAGGTCTTAAGCCAGAGATGCTGAGAGCACAGCTCCTGACATTCACCGGTAGAAGCGTAAACCTTTCCTTCCTCCTTCCAAAATTTTCCATGACAGAGAAAGATAACAGAATCCCGCCACTAAAATGCACAGGTTTCACCTTGCTTTTTTAATACAGTCCTTGGTATATGCATTTCTGGTCAGAGAGCAAAGTTCTGATGGGTTTAATGGTGCACTCAATGCAGTGCTTGGCGCATTCCATCAATTTTTTAAAAAAATTGCATCTCTTATTTCTTTAAATACATTAATCAGCCTAGTGTAGGCAAAACGGATCCATCGGACAATGCAATAAACATGAATTATCATCTATCCAACACGCATAATGGCTTAAAAATACATAATAGCAGGTGTAGTTTAAATGATTAGTTATTACACCTGTGGTGGGTCTGATTCAATTGGGAAAAATCATCTTTAATAGGTTAAAAGGTTTAGATCACCATGCTTTCCTTAAAGTGGCTGTAGAGAGGGAATGATGGAGTGCTCTGTCATTAGTAATTCATTTAAGAAAAACGTGGGGGATAGAGCGAAGAACAGCATAAACGAGTGAATCCAATTTAAACATCAGGTAAAGTAGAAAACACCTTTTTAAAAAGCAAGATAAATGAATTTGGAAGGGAGGTGAAATTGACGTATTTATTTTAACGGGAATTTGACAAAGTCCCGGCACACTTCAAACTTGCAAAGATATGAACAATTTCTTTTAAAGTTTCCATTCACTAATTTCAAGCCATATAAAATAATACTGCCGAACACCTACATAAAGTATATTTGGGGCTTGTTTACGTTCCTCTTGATCTTCGTCTGAAAAAGCAGGCGACAGGCAAATCACATATTTAACAGCACCGATATCACTACGCCAGATGCAAAAATATGAAGCAGCCAGACTAACAGCCTCAACATAATGTGCTTTATAAGAAAGATACCCAGATATGAAAACCCCTCTCCTTCCGCTGATTATTTCTTCAGCTACTCTTTACTCTTCTCCTCTCTCCTTGTAAGGACCTGGCACTTCAACAGGGCGGAAAAGGGCCCGTCCAGCATAGAGTTTTACAAGCCCTATGATTCGCACATAGACGGTAGAAGATTTCCCAAAACCTTTCCCCATACTGCAACGATCTGAACACTCCAGATAACTGACAGTGCCCTCCGTTTGCATCTTTCACTCGACTATTGTTGGACACTTTTCATTAACTTCATGAAGCCATTCAACTGACTCTTCCCTCTGCAGAGGTCCAATACACACAACACGCTTTTGTTGGGTGAAATGATGGGGTGCCTGCTGCCTGTCCTGTATTATCGTTTGATTTTCTAATTAGGAGATGAATGTGACTATTCATGGGTTATATTTGTGCCCAACTAAATTACACAAATTCAGGCCAAATCTTCCGCCTCAATGTCAAAGATGTAAAACGGAGGCGGGAACTTTATTGCACACGTTGTGGGAGTGCAGCAAGCCAGGGAAAATTCTGGTGCAAAGCACCTGATGCCGTTGTTGAAGCCACTTGCTGTTGAGTCCGTGATAAATATGGAATTGGCCTTCCTTTCCCCTTCTCTTGCACTAAGGGAGTTCTTAATGAGTGCACGGTGAATTACCAGTAGCTGGTTTCATAAAAACAAAGATGACGAACTCAGAAGAAAACAGAAGCAAAGTTTCTCATCACCCCTATTCCTGTGACCCTCTGTTCCGCCTCCCTCCCTCAAAAAGCAAAATAAAACAACCCTGTCACCATCAACTCCGCAATTTTAGGGAAATTTGTTAACTTTCACCGTTCATCACTTAAAGCTAGAGATAAAATCAAGGTGCAAAGAGGAGTAAATCCTTGCCTTTGCAGTGGTTACACTGGAGTGACTGCCAGTAACCCAAGAAAAAAGGAGGGGACTTCAGGTTGAAAAACACCTTTGGATCCAAGATGATTGGCCAATTGAGAGAGATCTGTGTTTGAGAGACCAGGATTTGTAACTGTATAAATCAGTGGAATACAGGATACTCAGGGGCTATCTACGATGAACTATGTGCTGTTAAACGCGTTGTGTAGGGTAAGTAATCCCTGGTGAGAAGAAGCGAGGTTCCTGACAGTCCTCGCTGAAGAGATGCTTCCTAGGTGTTTTCCACTCTCCTACAAAAGACCTGCACACTGTAATCTCCAGAATGCACACTGTATTTTCTGCACAAGGGGGACGGGAGAACAGAGCTTGCCTAATAACGAACCTGAGGTTGGAGGGAGCCTTGGCACTTTGCACCTGACACGTAAACCTGATGCACTGTCTCCAGTGACACATATTTGGAATGTCACCAGTTCCGGCACTCCTGTGTGCTACATACACATCTATCTCCTAAAAATGTGAGCATTCATTAGCCATCTTAAAATATTAAAAATATTCAAAAGTTAATGACACTAACAACCAAAGCCAAGTCCTTTTTAACCCAGACAGATCACAACTAGAGGGCAAAAGAAAATGACCAACATGCGGGCCCAAAACCCCATTCCAACACTGCAGCGCCACACGTGCGCGTCTGAGAAGATTCAATTGCCCGTGAAAGGTTCCTACGCTCGTACTCTGAAGTAGATAGATACCCAGAATCCCGTTAACAAGCGTTAGACCAAAGCCAACTTGAGGTTTAACAAGGACTGACTATAAAAGCCGGGCAGTGCCTAGAACGAGAGAACCCTCTTCAAACAGAAATGCTGCCTTTTAGTAAGAAATCAGTACTCTGTCAGGAGTTCCCTGACAAATATGGTCATCGGTGGCACAAGGAAATAGTTGCAAAGCAGCCGTTAATCAGAGAAACACATCGTAGAACACTGATGCTAGCACTCGTGAAAAAATGCAACGGGCTAATTATGAAGCTACATATCTCACTAAAGAGGCCGTGTTCCTTGAGACTCCAGGCAAAGTACTCTCGGATCCAGGGTCCTAGGACAACATAATTCTGGTTTTCTGCATCCAGAACTCTTTCTTATCTGCGGCTGACAGTCCCAGCCAGGCTCACCGTGGTCTCTCACTTCTACCTGCCCTCTTTCTAGGTAGGGAACAGGCTGGGGAGGGCAACCGCCTGAAACAGCGGCATCCCCAAGCCACATTCCAAGATGCTGCACAAGTACATCCAAAAGGTGTCAGATCCTAACGCAGAATAAGAGAAAACCTCTGAGTATGCAAAAGAAATGTCAGAATCATCCTTCTAAGTGTGGCAGGAGAGCTGCAGTCAAGGAGAGCTGCCCCTAGCCGCCAAAATGAAAAGAAAAAAAAGGGAAGAAGAGGAAGCAATAAACAGAATATAGAGACTGCTGCATTTGAAATCTCCAAGGGGGAAAGGGAGTCTGGCAGAAAGCTGCTCTCAGAGTGTGAAATGCAACTCAGGGAAGCCGAGGGTCTAGCAGGCAGGTAAGAGGGGAAAGTTAATATGCAGAGGAAGGCTCGATCAGCCAAAATTCAATACGATCCTCTGCAAGGACAAGGAGGAACAAGGCTCCCCGAAACCAGACTCGTGGGAGTGGGGGGAGGGCACCACGCCCGCTCGGAGCACAGCCACTGGAATGGCAAGAGGGGAATAACCTTGAGCCGGCCGCTCCGAGGCGGCCGCAGCGCGGAGCCAAAGTGCCCCCTAGCCGTCGCGCGAGCCCGAACCAAGTGTTTTCACTCGGGGAAAATGAAATGTTTTGCAAGATGAAACAGAATGAAAATTGAGGTTTTAGGTAATTACTAGTTGGCATTTACATATCACGGGCTGGTTCAACACCTATTCATTTTCCTCTTTTATTTTCAATTTTTTAAAATTGCTCATTAAAAATGAACAGATGACAGTGACAGGGATTTTTCCCCCCTCTTTCTCCTTCTCTGAGGGTTACAAAATCAAGAGGTACTTTTCGCCCGTTTATCTACAATTAACACACACACACACACACACACACACACACACACACGCAAAGGTATGTTTCATTTACATCAGAGGGGGAAAAGGAGAGGGGAAAGTCAACAAAAGCCAGGAAGTTCAAAAATAAAGACAGTGAATTATTGTACTTGAGCCAGCCTCCTGCACCTGGGTGAGCAGTGAGCTAGCGAGTGCCCTGGCGCTCAAGGAGTTAACGGAAAGAGCCTCTCTTTCAACTTGGAATTTCCTGGGTTTTGTCATTGTATCCTTCCCATTGTTGATTTGGGTTACAACCCTATACTAATTAAGCTGTGGGCCCTAATTTCCTTTGTTTTACTTTCCTCTGTCCTTTTGTTTTTCACATTAAAGAAATAAAATATCTCTGGTAGAAGTGCACGAGTTGACATGATAGAACACACAATATTTGTTAAGGTCTACTGTGTAAATCTGCATGAATTCCACAGCATGCATTACTGACCCTAGTCTCTCTTAAAACACATTGATATATGTAGTAAAAGCCTTTATGAAGAGTGGCAACGTCATATGCACAAAAACTACCTTTCCAAGTGAACTATCTCTGCATGTAAATTTTTCTTCTTAGCCCTAGTTAAAAATACTGCATGAACTACTTGTCAGAATGTCATTGTTTTGTTATCTTATTAAACTAGTTCTTCCAGAAATGTATGTGGAAATAAAAAGCATCTTAAGCCAACAGGCACTACTTAATATCAAGTGACAGTGATTTTAGGGACACAAGGGTGACTCTGGAGAGTACTTTGGGCGCCAACTTGCAGCCCAAAGGAGCTGGTGCTTGAGTAGCAAAGCCTGACAAGCAGAGCTGCTGACGCAGAGGGCAACCGTAACTACGCCACGGAAAGCGCTGTAGTGCACATGCTGGCCGTAGAGGAAATAAAAACCCTTGTTTCTGGGTTGAGAAGATCAAAGTTCCTTTTTAGGAAAGGCTGAGAAGGAAAAGGATTTTCTCCTTCAGGGAGAAAGAAAAGCAAATTTAAATGCCTGTCCCCATGCATCCCCACCTGAATTTAGATAGCAGCCCCTCTAATTTTTGATGCAACCAACAAAGCAGTTACCCAAAGAGGAGAGAAAAAAAGGATGACATTTGCCTTTTCCTTAGCTTTGAAATCCAACTGGCAGCAAATTGTTTGAAGTCCTGTTTAGAGAAGAAACCGTAATAGCCTCCATACTGAAAAGAGGAGGAAAATGCCATTATACACGGATCACGGTAGCAGTGACCTCAGCAGAGAAGGCAAACGAGCTGGCTGCAAGTTGGAGGGGTGGCGGGCGTGCCAGGAACAAAAAGAAAAAGGTTTACGTGTGCCAGCACTGTGTGGCAAGAGTTGGGCGCTCGGTCCCAGGAGATACCAAGAAAAGGCAAGGAGTTCGATTTCCTAACACGGTGCCTTTCAACAGCGCGTTGACTGCTCCTTTTTCCAGTTTCCCTTGCTTTTGTATTTTCCATGTTCTTCTAATTCCCCTGCACTGTTAAAGAGGAAGCAGAGAGCACCCAGGCTTCATGTTGTAAAATTAATGAAGGTGTCAAGCTGTTGAGCTGAATCACTCCAAAGGAATGTAATGACTCAGTGTCCAAGATGCTCCCTAGGAGAACTGTGAGCTCACTCAGTGGCGGTGGCTGGTGACTCCAACACTAAAAATACGTAGCAGACAGTGCCCAGGACCTTCCTAATGATACCACTGCCTCTACTTCCTAGTCCCTCTCTCTCCACCGCAAGTTGAATCTGACGCTTTCCGAAGGTTACTTCTCCAAAACTCCAGCACTTTCGCATGCTCGGCAGACGAAGCTTCAGTTCCCACTTCTTCTGAAGTCAGGCCAGACAGAGGTTGGTAAAGCTCTCTCTGACCATGCACTATTGAGATGTGGGATGATTAGGAAGGGGACGAAGACGGACAGTGACACCTTCACGTGTCAAGGTATCACTGGGGGTTAGACGCTGAATAGATGACCACCAGGTGGTGCAGGGCGGGGTCCCTTCACGATGGCTGAGCACCTTCTGCTCTGAGGGCAACAAGGTGGGCTCCTGGATTCCAAGGAAGATAAGCTCTGGATCAGGGAATTCTGTCTAGCATCCCCCCACATAGAGCAAAAACCTAAAACTTTGAGGAGTCGCTAAATGGCACTCCTACCAGACATCCTACAAGAAAGTTGGAGAAAGACTAAATGTTAAAAAAAAATAGATTTGAATACCAAAAAAGTAGTAGTCACAGCCCAGAAACAGCTCGAATCCAAAAAGATAGCAAGAAAAAACTTGGAAATGACAAATGTGGGTGGCCTTTAAATCGTCTTCAGAGCCTCTAGAAAGCAGAAAAAACGCGAACAATTAAGATCTGCTACTAAGAGAAGACCACCAAGTCCTGGTTCCTGCTATTGTCTTAGATTTTTCTATGGCCTGAGGGAAAAACCAGAAGTACGAGTTCCAAAAGTATGATTCAGAATAGAGAGAAAGCTGGCACTCAAAAATCTTCAAACTTACAGTAACAGGAACTAGAAACTGTTTCTATTCAAACAGTCAAATGAAATCAGCTCCGCTCAGGGGAAAGGCGTCCTCTTCACCAAGCACACTGGCCCCTGGGAGTGCACAGGAACAGACCCTCCGCCAAGATAGTAAGATCAGGGGAACCAGCTCTGGCAGCAAGTGGGGTCACATCCGTATGAAGTAAGCCGGTGGCCAGTTAAACTGTCTAAAAAAGGGCGTCTAACAGGGGTCAGGCCTCTCTCGCCGACGCCAGGAGTAACTCATCCACACGAGTGTCGCACAGAGAAGCAAGACAAGCCTCTGACACGGACGATGAGTGAGTCATCGCTTTTTACACATCTTTCGGAGGCACTGCGATAAGGGCTGTGGAACTGACTCTTGCACCCATTGTCAGATCTGTACCCACAGACTGTCTTTAGCACCAAGATGTAAATTTGGAAGAGAATCTGAATCAAGAGATATCAGTCCAGTCGCCTCCTCTGATAAACCCCAATTTAGAAGTTTTTAGCTCAGCAAAAAAATCCGCTGCACACAGTAAGAATTAAATGGTAATCATCATGGCTTTGAACCATTCAGTAACCTTTCACTAAACACCATAAACATTCCTATTATCAACAACCACAGCTTCCAATAAACAAATACACTTTTAAAAATAAACGGTTCAACAAAGGCCTATTAGACAGCAGAGCCATCTTGGCCATGAGGCTCTCAGTACAGGTCTCCTACCTCTAACAGGAAGATAAAAAGGAAGGTCTTCCTGCCCTCCATCTGATGTTCCTAGCAATCTTGGTCACCTAAAATGAGCATGTATTTTACTTACCATTAACGCAAAACTTAAACAGTTTTCACCATTAAGCAAATCCGTCCTATTGAGCACCCTCTTCCTCCTCTAAATCAATGGGAACTCATTTCTAATTCCTTCCAGCTCTGTCTGGGAAACAGAGAGAGGTTCACTTTTTGTTATCGGAAGGATTAAGAATCACCATCCTGCTTTGCAATCTTGATTCTCCACACCCCAATTGTGCTAGGGTGAAAGACTTTGAGATCACAAAAATCCCTACATCTCCTCAATTTGGCAAAAGCTTCCTGAGACATCACTCATGGTTTTCTGTTCACTGTCCTTTCTCTCTCTCTTCTTGCCTGTTTAAACACATGGACACAGAGTTATTAACTTTTACAGGAAAACCAAATAAAATAATGTCGAAGCAAAAATGCGGTGATGTCAGGCTGCTGCTAGCACCATTCATCTGTGGGAATCTGATTAGCGCTCTAGTGGCAGAGCTACCTGGAAAAGTGCTCACAATCAAATAAAAAAATGATACCAAAACATTAACCTGATGGCTAAAAACTCCACATTTAAACAGTTAAAGTAATAAAGGAGCTTTTATTGAGTATTTTTTATATTTCATTATGCCCCAAATTGACGAGGACTCCCGGATACATTTTCTAGACTTTTGGTTCCTCAAATCAAATGCTCTCTTGGACTTTTTTTTTTTAAACTAAAAGGAAACAGCATTTCTTGTAAATTTGAGTGAAAGGATTAAAGCTTCTCCTACAATATCAATATCAGCCTTGAGTGCAAACACAGCCAAACACTGCAACAAACAGAAGCCTTTTTTGGTTTATGTGTATTTTTTTTTAATAAATTTATTTATTTTATTTATTTTTGGCCACGTTCGGTCTTCGTTGCTGCGCGCGGACTTTCTCTAGTTGCGGCGAGCGGGGGCTACTCTTAGTTGCGGTGTGTGGGCTTCTCACTGCGGAGCACGGGCTCTAGGCACGCGGGCTTCACTAGTTGTGGTGCGTGGGCTCAGCACTTGTGGCTCGCGGGCTCAGTAGTTGTGGCGCACGGGCTTAGCTGCTCCGTGGCATGTGGGATCTTGCCGCACCAGGGCTCAAACCCGTGTCCCCTGCATTGGCAGGCGGATTCTTAACCACTGTGCCACCAGGGAAGCCCTGGTTTATGTACTTTAATCCTAAACCTGCCCACAGCCAGCAGAGAATTTTCCTCCATGATTTTACCTCACACAAACGCTCTATTTCCTCATGCACACACATTTTGCTCAAAGTTTGTAGGGAACAGGGACTTCCCTGGTGGTCCAGTGGTTAAGACTCCGAACTCCCAATGCAGGGGGCCTGGGTTTGATCCCTGGTCGGGGAACTAGATCCCATGTGCATGCCACAACTAAAGACCCTGCGTGCCACAACTAAGACCCGGCGCAGCCAAACAAATAAATGTTCAAAGTTGGCAGGGAACAGAACGTGGCAGAGTGGCAGGGCAGAAAGCGGGCCGGGTCTCAAGAAACCTGCACACCGAGTCCAACCCTGACGCTATGCCCTCAAACCCGGACCCTCACACCCCCGCTCTGTGCCTCAGAGTCCTTCATTTCTGTAAAATAAGGGCTTAAATAGATGGCCTTCTGGACCCTCCAAGCTGCATCATTTCATAATTTCCAGTTGACTCCAGCAGGCAGCCTATGATACCTAGGCCAGGGAAATGGGCAAGGGTCAAGGACCAGAACCAACCATTTGGGAGCTCGGCTCTCCAATCTCACCCAATCAAAAAAAGGAGAAAACCAACGAAGAAGGGGAAGGAGAGAGGGAAAGAGAGAAGAAATCGCTGTTGCCAAAAAAGAAACGACAAATTCCACATATATTACACGTAGCAAAGATTTATTCACACTACTTACTATTTATTTCGTATACAAGCTTAGTTAAATGGTGTCCAAATCACAGAAGATTAAAAACTGCACATGAGAAAGGAGAATTGAGCCAGCTAGCAGGAGATACTCACAGACCAAAGACCAGATAGTGAAAAAAGCCTAGCAACAAATGTCAGGAGAGAATCATCTATGAAAAGCAAACAGAAAACTCAAAAAGTTTATCAGTCCGGGGTCATTCGGCACAGATGGAGTCATTCAGAGGAGGGGCAAATACACAACAGATCTATATTTCAACAGGTTTTGAAAACAGAGCTACACTTCCAACACAATATAAACATGTACATCTAAAATGATGATACTGAGTCATCAGGATTAAATTATAGTCTACTCTGCCTAATAAAGCGAGAAAGCATATAACCCTTTTTATGTAATTCCCAGCCAAAAGTTTTAAAGTGTTTTGTTTTGTTTTCATATGGCTCTCGATGGCCATCTGGAAAATGTGGCTCTCCAGAAGGACTTATTCCAGGAGGGTGGCAGAGATGGTGGCTTCCCTGACCTGAACAAAAACAGTTTTTATTCAAGCTAGTTAAGAAGCAGGAAGCCAAAGATTAAATAACGAATAGTTACTAAGCATTCACTGGGTCCACACAGCATACCAGGCACTTAAAGAACCAAGAAGAACAAGCAAAGATGCTGCTTTTGCAGTTACAATCTAGGACAAGGAAAGCCATCCGGCTCCATACATGACCTAGGACTCCCGTCCTCAACAACCTTGACAAATGATCAGTGAGCCTCCACTCAAATGCTGATAATGAACAGAGAATTCATTCTCTTAAAAGATGATCAATTCATTTTCAGGAGTCCTTCTTTAAACTGAGTTGAAATCTGCTTTCCTGAACCTTCGATCCATTGACTCTAGTTTTCTGTAGGAGAATACTACTAACTGATCCACTTTTTGAAATAATGCTGGGTAAGGAATGAGGATAGGCCTCTGTCACTTGGCTATCTTTTCTATAAAAGCATTTCCTTTACCCTGCTTATTAACTAAATGTGAACACCCGTTTCACTGTATAACAGTTTCATGCTCTTAAGCTTGGTAAGAGCAGCCTTGCCCTTTCTGGGAGAGCCAAGGCTACACCTGTAATGTCAGAATGCATTAGCAATAATAAAGGCCACAGTAATGCAAGAGACGACTTCATACACACGTCATTCCAGAATGGCTAAATTCAATCAAATACGGCAGTGCTTCCTACAATGCTATGATCACCGGGGCCAGCGCGTGTGACATGGGCCCACTTACTGGAAGCCGCTGGAAAGAGAAAGTGAGCGCTCTGCTTTGAGACTGTAATGGACAGAGTTTTTACCAGCCCATAAGTGGTTTGGCATCCTTCTTTCCCAGGAATTACCTAGAAATTCATTTAACATCTAAAGACTACAAATGAAACTTCAGAAGGCTAAAAGTACATGAAGAGAAGGGCAGAGGGGCTCCTATTCTCTCACCCTCATCTTTAAGATATATGATCCTCATGGAGAGAAAAGTAAACTCCCAGAAGGTGGTAATCAAGAATCAAAGCCAGGGACTTCCCTGGTGGCACACTGGTTAGGAATCCGCCTGCCAATGCAGGGGAGACGGGTTCAAGCCCTGGTGTGGGAAGATCCCACATGCCGCGGAGCAACTAAGCCCGTGCGCCATAACTGCTGAGCCTGCGCTCTAGAGACCCCGAGCCACAACTACTGAGCCTGCGTGCCACAACTACTGAAGCCTGTGCGCCACAACTACTGAAGCCTGTGCGCCTAGAGCCCGTGCTCCGCAACAAGAGAAGCCACCACAATGAGAAGCCCGCGCACCGCAATGAAGAGTAGCCCCCGCTCGCCGCAACTAGAGAAAGCCCACGCACAGCAATGAAGACCCAACACAACCAAAAATAAATAAATAAATTTATTTTTTTAAAAAAAAAGAATCAAAGCCAAAGATGACCTGGTCTTAATTCTAACTCAGTCACTAACTTCTTCAGTAACTTTCAGAGTTGCTTACCTTTCCTGTTTCTGCTTCCTCATCTGTAAAATGGAACTATAACCGCACAGGGACTCACCGAAGTGTTACAAGGAGTAATTAGTTAGCATTTATATAATACGTTTGATCTTCAAAGTAGCATTATTAGACTATAAAGTAGAGTAGACGTGGTTTGAAGAAAACTTTTTAAAACCTAAAATAAAGTATGCAAGCAAATTCAGAGAAGCAAAACAGGCTGACCTCATCTCCCAACAGCCAGATCCGTTTACCCCCATAGGCAGCCATTTTCTGCCCTAATCTGTACTTGCATGTAGAGACAAAGGTATAAACCTTTTATTGGGAAAATTGGAGGAGGTGGAAAGAAGAGAGAAAGGAGAAAGAGAAGGTTAGAGGAGAGGCACTGAAGAAAACGTAAAAGGGAAGAGAGATAAGAAGAGAGAAAAATAAGGGGCAAGGGGCTTCCCTGGTGGCACACTGGTTAGGAATCTGCCTGCCAATGCAGGGGAGACGGGTTCAAGCCCTGGTCTGGGAAGATCCCAAATGCCGCGGAGCAACTAAGCCCGTGCGCCATAACTGCTGAGCCTGCGCTCTAGAGACCCCGAGCCACAACTACTGAGCCTGCATGCCACAACTACTGAAGCCCACGTGCCTAGAGCCCGTGCTCTGCAACAAGAGAAGCCACCGCAGTGAGAAGCCCGTGCACCGCAACGAAGAGTAGCCCCGGCTCGCTGCAACTAGAGAAAGCCCGCGCGCAGCAAGGAAGACCCAACGCAGCCGAAGATAAATAAATAAAACAAATTTTTTAAAAAAATTTTTAAGAAAGGGGGACAAGAAGGGAATAGAAAGCAGCAAGAAATAAAGAGAGGCAAATCCGAACCCCTAGAAGAAGAGCAAAAACAGGAAGAGAGGAAGAAAAAGAAAAACAAAGAGAAATGGAAAAGAAAACTTCATTAGGGAACAAATATAAAGTGTATCCTGTTTTCAAAGAAAAAAAGGTTAAATTTTTTTTTAAGTTGATTAAAAAAAAAAAAAGCGGAGGACAAAGAGCAGAGAGGATAGAGAAAGAGAACATAAAGCTTTAAAGAGTACGTCTGGAAACCAGAAAGCTGGAAGGGAAATCATTAGCAAGTCCACAGTGCGTCTACAGTGATACTGCGTGGATCAATTCATTTAACGCTGCCCTGTACATTTACAGAAAAGTACCTCTGATATAATAAAGGCTCATAAACACGCAGAAATTGGGTTAGACCCGTTTCGAATTCCTGCCAAACAATGGTTCAGAAAAATGAAGCTTTATTTTAATTAGCTGGACTCATGAGTGATTTGATAACAGCAGATGCTGTCTGGATGCTTTCAGCTTGATGGGCTCCACATACATGAACTTAGAGTGGTTCTGATGCAATTAGGTGTTTCTTTCTGTTCCAACATGCCAGGCCCTAGGACCAAAACCTATGTGTAGCCCCTACATGTTACTATATTTATCTACATGTTAATATTTCAAATCATGAAGATGAGAAAAGTGACCGCATAATAGAAGTAGAAAAGTAGTTTTCAAAGTCACTGGTGAGTAGACGAAAATATTCCCATGATGTATTTTTTCTTTCCACTGGAGAAAGAGAAGTTGGGTAGCTGAGAAAAAGCCACACAGGGCAGCATCATATAGAAGTATTTAAAGCCAAAGCTGAGACACAACAGACTGCGTACTTCCAATTTTGCAAATTCCAGTCCAGTGTTACGGCAAAGGATTAGCACGCTTAATGCACAGCCTGACCTGGGACTAAGTGGCCTTCAAAATGTTCTTTGTAATCAGGCATCCTATTATAATCCAGCTCACCGCTCCCTGAGACAGGCGGTGGTGTTCAGGACCGCAACCCTGCAAGTCCAAGTATTTCCACCAGGTGCTTTCAAGCTGGGCACCTTACTGCCCCTCTCTCCCTTTTAAGCACTCTCTCTTCCAAAGAGCATTCTGTTTGCTTTTCCCACAGCACTCACTGCCCTCTCTGCTAGGACCACTTAGAGCACCACCACCCACATGCTCGGAGCTGCTAAAGGACCTGCATAAAGCCAGAGCGGCTTCCAGCATAGGGACTCGCCTAATAGGAGGACCCGATCCGTTAATTTTCTGTCAGTTTGTCACAGCTGGCCTGAGAAGGGGAAGATTATGAGAAGGGGTGTAGGGAGAAAGCTCTCTACTAGGTGTGCCACTAGTCTTCCTGAAATTCTGAATCAGGCTTTCAAAATCGTTCACCCCCTGCTGAATGACAGGTAGTACAGAGGGTGGAAAAAGAGAGACACCAGAGTTTTGACCAACTCCCTCGCACAGAAGCGGGGGGGGGGGGGCACTTGAACCCCACCACTACCACCGCAAGCTCACAGGGAGAAACACACACCCCCTCACTCTCTCTCTGAGAGGACAAAACAGACATGACGACCTTCACACCAGCTCCCCTTCGCTGGCGCTAACAAGCTGAGCACTGTAAATCAAGGATGAAATCCCTGTGCCAGGAAAGCAAAGGAGAAACATTTCTTCCGTAAAGAGCCCAAGGATGCTGCCTGCTTCTGAATCAGCATTTCAGGGCAAGTGTTTGGAAGGCAGGAAGCTCCATGCCAGCAACTGAAGGAAAAATATGTATTTATTATATATAGTAGGCCTTCTTCAAAAGTTATTTATTTCACAAAACCACTCTGCTAAATAGAGGTTTCAATCTAATTGGAACTGCAATCTGCATATTGTAAACGCACCAAATGACAGTCTTTGAGATTTTGTTCTCCTCCACAGTTTATGGGTTCACAATTAGTAGATTTCCCAACATACATACAAGAATGTAAGAGTACAGAGGAGTATCCTTTAAAATATATATAGGGACTTCCCTGGTGGCACAGTGGTTAAGAATCCGCCTGCCAATGAAGGGGACATGGGTTCGATGCCTGGTCCGGGAAGATCCCACATGCCGCGGAGCAACTAAGCCCGTGCGCCACAACTATTGAGCCTGCGCTGTAGAGCCCGCGAGCCACAACTACTGAGCCCGCATGCCGCAACTACTGAAGCCCGCGCGCCTAGAGCCCGTGCTCCGCAACAAGAGAAGCCGCCGCAGTGAGAAGCCCGCGCACCGCAATGAAGAGCAGCCCCCATTCGCCGCAACTAGAGAAAAGCCTGCGCGCAGCAACGCAGACCCAACGCAGCCAAAAATAAATAAATAAATTTTTTAATGCTTTAAAATATATATATATTGTATAAAAAAATCTTTTTCAGCCCCTCGCAAACCCCAGAGGAGGGGCAGAGGGTCCAAGCTGTGAAATGGGAGGCTGCTTACAATACCTCCGAGGAGACAAAGCCAGTCAGGGGCGAGGAGGCTGGGGGCAGCTGCCTGAGCGTTCAGGCGCACAGGCCTTTGATGAGCCCCCGTTCACCACTAGTCTTTTCTTTCCTTCCTCGGAAAGGAAAGGAGGGAATCCCTACTCATCCTAACTCTCTCCACTCCTATCCACATCCCAAATGAGCCATGGTTAATTAACAGAGATGCAAACAGTCACGGACTGAAATAAGGGTTTTTAACAAGATAAAAAGAGATCTTATAAATCATACAGAAAAATAAAAAAGAAGAGGGAGAAAGTATCCAGAGCAAAAGGTCACGCTACCAATAACTGAGGAAATGAGAAAGAAAAGGGACAGGTCAGGACTTCCCAAAAGGTCTAAAATTGTCTGCTTGCACCTCTGGGTTCACATCAGAAAGTGATTTACGACAGAGGAGACACTGTTCTGGGGAAGGGAAGTGGGCACCAAGACGCTGGAGCCCCACATGCGCCCGGGACTCATCTTCCTGGACTGCATCCAAACCAACCTGCTGCTCCCTGTTCCCCTCACTCATTTCAAAACAAAAATTATTTAATTGTTTCAAACACTGCATCCCTAGAGCCCAAAGATATCCTTTGCTTCCTTGAAAACTAAGCATCTTCCAGTTTACGGCAACTCCTTTCTGCCCTCCATGCTCTGACAATGCCAGCCTCTCTGTCACAGGGTGTAACCTTCATTAAAAAAAAAAAAAAAAAGATCAGAGCTTCAGCTTCCCATTTAAAAAAAAAAAAAAAAAAGATAGAAAGATAGGACGAATAAATATGAATTTGAAGGGGAATTCTGCCAAAACCCAAACCTCCCAAATCTGGTTCAGCCACATTCTTGCCCACAGCCTGTACTTCTCGGTGCCTCCCTGCATTTTTCAAAATGCAGCTGCACAGACCTCTTAAAATTCAGATTTCTAGCACCTATAATTACAGGGCGCTCGAGCCAGGCTCCTTTAATTAATGAACCTGACTCCTCTCTCTTCCGAGGAAATCTGCATAAGGGATGTATCACAGGGGTGAACTGGCCCCTGATCAGTGCTATCTGCTCTCTCTGCCGGATAAGCCGGCACTGCGCCTCCAACAGGAGCGCGAAGTTGCCCCCACCCCGCCTCCACCATACAACCCGATCTGGCACAAGCCCATAATGCAGTTAAGGCCATAAGACATTTCTTGGAACTTAAGGGAAGAGAATGATGCTTTCCTGGGTGTGACCAGCAAAATCCAAAGAGAACGAGGTTCTCCCCGGTTCGAATGCTCCCCTGATTTTACTCTCTTCCCTCTGCCGGGATGAAAAGCAGAGGGTGCAGGCAGAAGCCACTGTTCAAGGCTGGACAAGCAACAGAGGGAGCAGCCTGGGCTTCGAACACTCGGGAAAAGAAATGAACACAACAGGCCTGGGATTGACATGCATCCCAAAGCTGAAATAAAACTGGTAAGAAAAGCCTTGCCTCTTTAAAGCAAAACAAGTGGAAAGGGGTCAGGATATTAAGGATACTGTTCACAGGTCTGGAGAAGAATTTGAGCACATCCCAAGGACGATATACTGACCTCAAGAGCTGTTCCCAGGTGGTCCTCACTGATTCTTGATACTACTCCTTTCTAAGCCAATACCCGATCAGTACTTTTTAAAGAACTGGTTTTCCTTCTGGCTGCTCTGGGCAGCACAGCCTAATGCTGTCTGTATCTGCTGCACATGCCAGGACAGCCTATAGCCACTCTCCTGAAAGTGGTTAAAAGCTGGCTTGTAACCGTGTTCGCTGGAAAGGAGGCTGTCTTTGGCTATAACAAAGACCGGAAATGGTTGCAAACAAAGCCACAGATGCCGGAACAGACAAGGCCTGGGTCAAATCAAGATGACCCCAGGTAAAGTTTCAGGTAGGAGATCTGAGATCCAGTAGAAGATGCCAATGGATTTGGCAATAATAAAAACAGGTTTGGTTCAGTCACTACCATCTGATAACTGTTTCTCAAGGGTCCCTCAGGCCCACAGCAAACCCAGTGGGGCAACAGTTGTTTTACTGACCAAATAAACATACCTCTTCTACAGGTAAAGCTGCCAGACTATGTACCCAGTAACACCCGGTCTGAGGTTTTCCCAGTTTCTCATTCGTGATTTGGGCTATAAAAGGAGGCTAAGGAGCTACTGGAGAACATCACTGGGGTCGATCAATGAAAATTTGAGTCGTGTTGTCCTAGCTTCTTAGTTCTTCCCAGGGGACTTTACAGTGTAGTTGTCAAAAACTAAATTTGATCATTCTGTATTCTACCAGGAAAGGGGGCTTTAACGTTCCAGTGACTTTCTGCCGTTGCGAATACAATTTCGGAAGAAAGGGGAAAAAAACAGTAACATCAGTCTATCCAATGGTTAAACCCTCAGATTAAAGCAAGGCACGATCACTGATGGCTGAGTCTAACTCCGTAGCGCCTGTCTTGTTTCCTGGCACGGCGACCTGCCATCGTGATGGCCAACCCCCAGAGGCTAACACCATACACCATCTCTGCTTTCCCACTAGATCTGGCTCCAAATCCATCAGCATATCCCAGCCTGGATCCACTGCCCTCGGTGCTGCAGTAGAGCTCCAGCCTGAGAGCACGACTGACCGACTGACTGTAGGAGCCACTGCTTCCGTGTTTCCAAACCACAAGCAGCCAGAGCTGGGTGAAGGATTTTTTAATTTGGTTTGGTTTTCCAACCAAGACATTCTCAAAGTTCATTGTTCTTTGAAGTGGAAGCATTTAATTTTCGAACAAACAATTGGAAGCACAGGACCAGAGAAAACGCAGAATCGAGGACGAAGGTCAGGATATGCAAAAATAAGGAGCAGGGAGGTAGCTGAGTTCAGGAATGTCCAGGGAGTCTTGGCATGGGAGCTCACACCAGCCGGCCAGGCACTCTCTTTCCAGGGTGTCTCAAGGGGAAATCACCCATCGATCCTAGGACACACTGGTTCTAGGACCAATTCCTTACCTCAGAACAGCCTCTGCCTCAAATTCCTGCTTGCGCTTTAATGTTTAAATTATTAAATGCATTAATGTATTTACATTATTCAAGTCTTATGTGCATTTTTCTAAGATAATTTATGTATAAGAGTTTGAATGTCCATGACTGTTAATGTCTACAACCCTTCCTGTTCATTATCGATTCTGGAAGAAAAAAAAAAAAAAGTTCGAGTTTTAATGCCTTATTTTTAATGTATTAAGAGTCTGAATAAGTGCATTCTCTTTCTTCTTTTGTGATTTCATGCTTTAAGTAGTGCATTTATTAAACTGACACAGTAGGAACTGTGGCGAAGCCTGGCACGGCCCCACGCCGTGGGAGCCGCCAGCGGGAGAGGCGCGCCTGGCTCCTCTGCCACCAGCGCTCGGCACTCTTCCCACCTCCGCGAGTCCGGGAGGGCGGCCGAATTTCGGGCGTGCAAGGAGATTTCTCTTCCGCCTTTTTAAAGCTCTTGCCCAGGTCCTCTCTCCTTGGTAAGTGGGTTTCCAATTAAGGTGGAACTTTTCTGCTCATCGGAAGCCCTCCTCTGGTGTGCTCCAGCTGATATCCAAACAGAGCTCACGGTCAGCACACAATTTTCAAGAACAATCAAAATGCCTAGCTTAGCACGGCAAAAACAGCCAACGAAACAACTACTTTTAAAGGGGGATCTAAAAATGCAAACATCTCAAACCAACGACACCTCCATTTAGGCAGAAAAACAACTTTCTTTTGAAATCCAGTTTCCCCAGCGTAACAGCCCTCTTTCAACTATAGACAATAGAGCGACAGTGACACCCAATGGCCTATGAGTTCATCCCAACTGAGCATTCCCCCTGGCTCTCCCCAGGGTGGGTCTCGGGCCCAGAGTTCCTGTGCCAACATGGAAGCTAGAAGGAAGTATCAGCTACTCATCAAGAAGCTGAATTGCTAATGGATAAATTTCTTGCCACTACATGGAACACACACACAGTCTGTAATCATGCACGTGTGTACAAACAGCACATCAGAGCACACGTCAGTACAGTCCTTCTGGGGGGTGACGTGAGCACGCGCGTACGTGCGCACACACAGATGCACAATACGTGGACTCGGCCACACTGTGCAAATCAACCTGGAGTGGGAGAAAAGATGCCAGACGTAGTTCACTGCTGTTTCAGAATCTGACTCTGCCATTTCAAATGTCACATAGATATATACACACACACACATACACGACAAACTTATAATATGTATACGCTACATGGGTTTTCAACATACTTTCTCCTTTTCTTTTCTTTTTTTTCCCCGTTTCCTTTCTTTTTTCTTCTTCTTTTCTTTTTTGGCTACTCATTACCATTCTTTAACTGTTACAATTTATATCAGCATATAATGTTAAATAATTACAGGGAGCCGAGCTCACTCTAGTGAGGATATAAACGCGCTGTGGGAATCTACAGATTTAAACAAATAACACTCACAGCAGGGGGTGAGCAGATGAATTAGCATTAATATCTTGCCTGGGAGATCCCAGTGCACTGGTACTGCTTAAATACAGATCTTTTCTGTAACAGTCAATATGACAGCTCCCGGCAATACGGCCCCTTTCCCTTTCCCAGTCAATATAGCAGCCAGTGAAAACAGAAACGTCCCTATAGCAGCCAGCTAAAATAAACCCTTCCCTTTTAAGGGCTATATAATAGTCAGCTAAATGGAAGAATTGGCACCCCTGCTGGAGGGCTCAGCAGAGAAGCCAAGGAATGAAGAGGCTACAAGCACTCAATGATCCTCCTGCTCCTCCAAAAGGCCCTGCCCGGGAAGGGAGAAGGCATCCATAGGTAGGCAATCCAGAGGGAGCCTGCGAAGAGACACTTGGCAGGCTGTTCCTGGTCCCAAGGAGTAAACGCGCAGGGCACCCCTCACTGAGGTTTAATTAATATGGCCAGAAACTCTAGAATCCTTGTTCAAACTGTCAGCTGGAACGAGGGAACATCTCTCTCCAGCGGGGAGTGAGAGTATCTTGATTTGAACCCCCGCTTTGCCCTCGCCCTGCTCCCACCCTAGCCCCAGAAGGGAAGAGTATTAAGTTAACAGCCTGTGGTTTTCTATTTTCCAGCAGCAGGAATAGTGGTTGTGTCAGAAACAGACATTGAGCCAAGTGGGTGAAAACACAGCATTCTATGTTGAAAGCTGCCCTGCAGATTAACAGAACTCATGTTTAAAACTCACAGCCATCAAATTTATTAAATACTGTAATGATATCATGTTTTCCCCCATTCACAGCATAGAAAATACTCTCCTTCCTTAGAGACATATAGGAAAGAAGTTTTACTGCAACAGAATTCAGAGGATGGCTCACTCTGAAGGCCCAAATAGACCAAAGGCCTTTTAAAAAAAAGAAAAAGAAAAACAACAAGGAACATTTAAGAGAGGCTCCTGTGCATCTGAAGTAATTGTTCTTTTTCATTATAACTAGCTACTTCTAAAATTAGTTCAGTAGGATTTATGAATGTGATAAATGTGGAATATGACCACTGACACCAGTGCAGGTTTCCCACAAATACTCCTGAAGTTAATGCTGGGATTTGGTTATGCTCCAAAGCAGATGAACATCAGGGACCCACCCCACCTTCATTAAAATTCCACAATCTGTCTGCCGTCCTTTGAGTAAATCCACAGAGGGTCCCTGTTTCCCTGGCCAGGTGTTTAACACCCAATGATGTTCAAGTCATCAATCAGGTGACTCAGTCAAGTGCCACAGTGTCAGAAACTGCAGGAAGAAAGATCCGACAAGTCCTAGTTTGAGAGCTCAAGTCCTTAAAAATTTAGATCCTGACACCCCACCTAAGCCGTAAGAATGCTCTCTTTTACTTCAGGAATTCCAGGTAAATGCCATCTTAGGAGAGAAAAAGGTTAATAAGATCAAGGCCCTCTCCTGGCAATCAACATTCTGTGTAGGAACCCTACAGGCCGTCTTAGGAAAGCCTAGCAATCTTAGTCACACTGTGATCCTGGTACCCATTCAAGGGAGGAAATGGATATGTGGAGAGACCCACGATTTTGCAAAATGCAGTATCACAAAAAGTGAGTTCCTGTTACGCTTTGACATGGCATTAGCCTCTAGAGCTGAAACCAGTGAGTACTTTATAAAATTCAATGTACGTGGATGTTTCCATTTCTAAACCACACACAAAAACTGGGGGGCGTAGACTCTCAATCTGATGGCAGTAAACCTGGAGAGAACTCATCATGATGTTAGCAGAGACTACTTCAACTACAGATGCCATCACGATCATCATCAAAGCGGTGGGCGGAGGGTGGGGGGTGTGCAGGGGAGAAAGAGAGACAAATGAAAGGGAAAATAATTATGAACGGGAAGGAGAAAAGAGAGACATGAAAGAAAAGATCACAGATAACAGAAGAGGTAACAAAATAAAAACAGAAAGACGAAAACCTTTCGTTGGCATTTACAGTTTAAAGGTTTCAGGGCATTTTATGAAATGACAGTTGCAATAAAACAAACAGAATGGTGAGTCATCTGGTTTCCAACTTCTGAGTCAAAAGGGGCTGTTTCTAGACAAACTACAAAGCAGCACTGCTGCCTGCACACTTAACGATGCCTATCACAGCTACAGAACAGGATGTGGAGAGAGAGGACGGGGAGGTGGGAGTGAGCACTGTCTTTGCTGGTCCCAGCGTCACTGTGAATAAAGACTGTCAAGATTTAAACCATAATAATGGAAAGGCTATAAAGGTCTCAGCCATAATGTTTCCTCTGATGTTCCCTTTCATAAAATGCCCGCTTTATGTTGCCTACGTGGCAATGGTACACTGAACATCTGCGTACCAGTGGGAATGCTGCACCCTAAGTTCCCAGCGGGCAGCAACTGGGCACTCCAGCCCCTTGGCTCACCATCACCATCTACATAAGTGAGCGCGCGCGGGCACGCACACACGCACGCGCACACACACACACGCCACAAGCATGTGCTGAGTGCCTACCTCCTGCTGGGAGCTGAGGGATAAGGATGTGTGCCCACTGCATACAGGGTTCAGCAAGGGGCCTAGGTGCGAAATACCCAGGAAACGAACAAACGAAAAATGTATTCTGCTTGGAAATTTGGCCATACAGCACAGGGACTCCTTTGCCACTTCAGCACCTAGCAGCCCTACACAAGAGCTTGGCAGCCTAACAGTGAGACGCAACTTCTCCCCATCCTGTGCCAGAGCAAAGTGGATAAGCTGGAATACAAATCAGATAAACGCTCAAAAAGGGGGCTGAACTGGGCACCCACAAAGACTTGCCTTTACTTGGACTCGGCAGACAAAACTATACAGAAAACCGCTGGTTTCAAGAGAATCTTTCATCTGTAGCCTGCCACCTAACCATTCTAGGCACCAGGGAGCCGCAAAGAAAACAGAAACAAAACCTCTCTGCGTTAATACTGTGTAGACATGACAAAGAGGCAGGAACTAAGAAAGGACAACGTGGACCTGAAAACCACACATAGGGATAAAATGAAGTTGAAATCTGTACATCAGGGAGACCGTGTGATGCAATTAGGGAAGCCAAGGTACAAAGTTAGGAAAGGACCGATCTGGTCAAGCCCAACTCAGGGGCAGATGCAGAACGATAACTCGCGTTTGCTGGGTAGGCAGCCAGTGCCAACCACAAACCATCACTGGGCTGTTTTCCCCGTTGATCTATAATTGGCGAGTCTGTGATAGAGCTACCAATTATCGTTAGACCCCCTGTATTTAGTTCACAGACAAAGGGAAGCAGGAGAGACCAGTTAGTGATGAGTAAGTAATGGCCACTAAAATACATCGTATTTTACTGAGCTGCTTCGGCAGGAAAAGCCATTCAGAAAATAAAAAGTGAAAGAATAAAATAAGCTAGAGAAACTCAATTTTCTTCTTCCTTCCTCCCAAAGCCACAGTTAGGATAAAATGAGGTTTGTGCAGGTTAATCCTTATGAGGTAAGAAAAAAGTGATTAAATACATTAAAAAAATCAATTGTACATTAAACCAAATCCAGGAACTGCCAAAACAAACGCTGCAGCGTTCCTCCAGCCGGTATTAGCTCTGCCGGTCTGGTCAGCAGGGGATACCCCACCGGCCGGAGCCCGCTGAGGTAATGGAAGCTGAGCAGAGAGGAAGGGAGAAAAATGGAGCTGGGAGGGGCTGGGGAGGCGTGCGGAACCACAGACCTGGATTTCACTGGAATAAAGTTATTCCTAGACAGTACAAAGGAAGAAATAAAGAGTCTTATAAATGGGGCTCTGGAGACCAGGCTGAATTCTTCAAAAATCCAATAGAAATAACAATAATGATAATCATCATCGTTTGATAAACAGACATTATAAACCACTTTGCTGTCAAATGATCTGCCACTATTTCTAGTTATTTCTTCTGTTCATTAGCAGATTCTATTAACCGCCATTTTTCAGAGAGACAACAGAGAGCAAGCTGGAGAGGTGAGGTTAGGAGGCGGGCCTCTGTCTCTGAGGAAAGCCACTCTCGGAGCCGGGATGGAAGCTCCCACCCTTCCCCAGCATGCCGGGGTCCTCAGGGTCCTCGGATGAAAGCCTGCAAGAAGGCAGAGCCCGGGAGCACTGGTCACCAGCTCCTCCCACGGTGGAGTCAGGACTGAGAAGTCTCAGCTAGTCCTAGATGAACCCCACAGGGCTGAAACGTGGCGGCCAATTTACTTCTCCGTGTGTACCGCAAAACTCCGGTTCTGCCTGCAACCAGCCCTTCTCCCTGCTGTCCCCTGCTTCAGACAGACAACTGGAAGAAGACCTGAGAGTCAGGGCCACGGTGAAATATGTGCTTCTGGGATGGGGGTAGTCAGTCATTCACTTCAACAAGGCACAAGCTGGCCATATGCATCTTGGGCCCCAAAGGCTAAAAGGATTGACAAATCCAGAGTTTCCTCCTTAATGTGCTTATGAAATGAGTCATTTAGAATTGAAGAGAAACCTCCGTAAGCCCGGCTTGGGAGTGGGGGTGGGGAAAGTTAAGGCACATGCTGACAGGAAGGACAGATGATCAACCACATGACAGTGGTGTTCCCAACAGAATAAAGACCCGTGTCCACAGGGGAAAGTTTCAAAGCATCCAAACAGTATTAGCATGGGTTATCATTGGCAACAAGTAAGATGTGACAAGAAGATTTTACTCTCCTGAAGACATTCTCCTATCTTCAAAGCAAGTGACTTTTGCCGCCTTAATTCTGACAGTGAAGGATTTGTGGATGTTGATGGGGACACAGATAAAGGATTTATCTGAGGGGGCGGAGAAAGCAGAGACGGAAGATCCTGAACACTGTGGTTTCTTATGTGGAGTCAAAAGCCGAGCGCTCAATTGTGGACCCTTCCCTCTGCCAGCAGGAGAGGGAACGATAAGCGGCTGCTGCCCCCTAGAAGCTACCAGGGACATAGCACCTTGCTCCACAGACAGAGATGAAAGATCCTATTATCTCGCCTCCATCCCGTAGCCTGTCATTAGTGAGGTACATGGGTGCAGAAGCTTCCTCCACGCACGAGGAGGCCCACATCACCTCTGATAAATTAATAGGTGCCTTTTCAACAGCTAAGACGCATACAAAAGACTCCAACCAGCCAGAGCGCGTGAAGGCAGAGGCTTCAGAGGAAGCACAGACTCACCAGGCAGCACCTGAACGAGCCAAAGCCCTCTCCCAGACTTCTGTGCTCTGCGAGGCGGGCACGCCGCCCCTGCCTGCTCTCCCACCCTGCTCAAGTCTGACGGAGAGAAGAGCTCAGCAGTGCGGGCGCCAGGGTTTACATCCCAGCCCTGCCGCTGACTAGCTCTGGGAACCTGACTGCCGTGGGCTTGTTTCCTCACTGTAAACTGAGGAAGAGTGATCCTCGCCGGTTTGCTGGGATGAAACAATATAACAAAAATAAAGGAAACCAGCACGGAGGCCAGCACATCATACGGCAGAAGTCCTCCTGGCCTATGTGATCAGACCTAGCAATTGGTCAGTTAACTGAAAAATCAGTTAAAGCAGGGAATCATTAAAAACGGGGTCTATCTACATACCTTAAACGTTTCACATTAACTTAAAACCTATAAACAAACCTGCAGTCTATTTGCTAATCTTTTGATGTAGAGCCAAGACCTTTTCTTTGAGTGTGGGACCCACAGACTGGAGTTCCCAGACGTCTTTCTTGCATAAACTCCACCCATAACACACCCTTCACAATTTCTAAAGCAAAGCGAGCCCTTAAAAGACATTAGCAAAGCAAACTGAAGTACAGAATACTTCTAGATTGTTAGGATCTTCCCCACTCACACCTAAAAAGACAGCAATCTTTTTAGCAGTTTGCATTTACCAAAACATTCAGCTTAGTTTTCACAGAACCCTCTTTTTACATTTGTGTTTACATTTATAGATCACTCTGTTCACATTATATTTCACCTGTTTATAGCATATTTAACAAAACTGCCTAATTTGCTAACAAATCAACTGGCCCACGGGTTCAAGACAAGCTGACACCCTCCTGGTCTGCAGAAGGGGTGTGGGTGTGGATGTGACCAGCCAGGAGCTGCCCAGTCAAGAGCACCCGGCACCATGACAGTGAATCAGTTTCTAATGAAAGCTCTTGACACTTTCTTAAAAATATGTATTTATTGGTGCTGCCACTTCATTTCACAAGAGATCTGATGTGAGTCAAAGAAAAGAATACAGCAAACAGAAGGTATGAGGAAAGGGAAAAAGAAAGATGTTTAATGAATGCTGTTTACTCTTCCGCTTCTCCATCAAAACCCATTTTCAGCAAACTGTGGAAAACCTAAACCATGTATATACGTATGATCAACTTGTGTGCCTGATTCTATCAGCAGCTCCTCCCCTCCAAGCTAGAAAAGGCAGCCCTGCCCCTGAAGATGCTCTTGCCATGGCCTGACTGGACCACAGCGGACACACAGAGAAAGGCCTCTTGGTGCTACCCCAGGGCACCACCCCGCAGACTCTGTGAGCACAAGCAGGAGACCGGGGCCACCAGCGCCACCAGAGGCAAGAGGCCACAGAGGTGGCAGCACGTCTTCTCCCCGACAGGGGCAATCTAGCCCCATCCGGGGGGCCAGGAGTCGGCTCCTGTCGGCCTCGGGGTCAGGGAGCACCCCACGCAGATTTACTTCAAGCATCACTCAGCGTCGGCCCCGTCTCTAGACTGTGCAGACAAACTCATAATGGCAGAGAGAAGATTTGTGGAGCAACAGGCATAAATCTTGGTTATAACTACAAACCATAAAAGAAAGGAGAGCTGGGAGGGAAGGAGGGAGGGCCGCAATCGCGTCCTTCTCCAAAGCACCACTTTATCTTCCCGCAGCTTCTCAGCGCAGAGTGGGGTTAACTACAAGAGCGGATTTTTCAAACCCAAATTGGTCTGCATGGTTTGACAATGGGCTAAAACATTTTAAATTGAAATTATCCTCAAAAGCAGAGGGCACACGGCTGCCCTAAGTATGACATTCAGTGCTTCACAAACTGGGGGCTCGTAGGGGATTTGCTGAGTTTGCCACACGGAATACCCACCTTTAGGTCACACTTTAAAAGCAGCTTTTGAGTAAAAATTCTTTCAAATAACTTAATGACTGATTTAAAACAACAGAAAAACATTTTCAGAAGGTCACTCTGCCCAAAAAAGAGCTCTATACATCCCATGCCCAGCCAACGCCCGGGTAGAACTCTGAGACTGTGCCTCCAGGACGAAAGGGAGAAAATGAAACCTCTTCTCAAAGAATGAGTCTGGTGACAAGATGAAAAACCCAACTCCCCTGATCACTGTGGCTCTGAGAAAAGGCACTTGAGCGCTCAGCTTCCTGGTTCCCACTCCAGACTGAGGACACTGCTCAGTTATCCAACAGTCAGGGCCTCTGATTACAGAAACGACAGCAAATATAAAGTGTCACCACGAAAGCCAGAAACCCAAAACATAAACAAAGCTGAATAACGATCTCAAATTCCATTTCTCTAATTATTACTCCTAAGAGTTTCGATTCATCTAATAATCATAAGGATACCTTAAAACTGAAAACACAACCTCTTCATTTACCTGAAGGAGGAGAGAACTGAAAGGGCACCGCCTCGTCTACTCAATAAACCTTCTCAGTCTGTAATAGGAAGGACGGAGTAGGAAGAGGCAGTAATTTCAAAATCAGTAAGTAGCCTAGAGATTACAGAGAAGCCACCCAGAGACGGAATGAGGCTTTTCTCAAGTCCATGCATTTCAGCATTTAGTTCTCTCCAGTTTCCTCCCCGCATCTGCAGGACAGGCGGGAATCTCAGGCACCCTCCCGACAAGGGGTGCCAGTGTTAAAAGAGCAGCGTTTTCCACAGGTGATGAGAGGGGAGTGGGGAAGGAGGAAAGCCAACGTTTCCTCCTACCTAGGTGCCCAGGCCTCCAGCCCAGCACCCGGAGCCTGGACGCACGGCAGCATCCCAACGGAGGAGCACCAACAGCCCCACCCTCTGGGTGCTGACACTCGATTTAGGTTCCAAGTTTCTCACAGCAGCCGTGAGGGGTGCCTCCTGCTTTGGTACCATAAGTACCAAATCTGCAGATGATTCACTTTTTACAAATAAATAAACAGAGCATACTTAGGATTATCCCTATAATATCACTCCCGGTCACTGCCTCTAGGCAGACCCTGAGTGGGAAACAAGAGGTGGAGATTACAGTTCACTTCAGCAAACCTAACTCTGCTACACCCACAGAAATCAACCACTACAGACCCTTTAAATAATAATGCTTAATACTTTAGATTTGCCACATTTATTTATTTTTCCTGGAAAAATGACAATTTCCTGAAATCTCTTAAGTGGCCAGTTTTATTACCCCTGTGCTTGTAAAACACTTTCATGAATACACTATTAAAATCATTTTATTTCCCCACCAAGTGCTTTGAACTTTGTAAAATAAATATATGTGTGTTACATGTTCTGGATATGCACATACACACATATGTACGTGAGTACACACAAAGAAGTGCATTGAGCGTGTGAATGTCATTCTTCAGAAATGTTTTGGTGGGGAAAAAACATAAGAATCACCTATCCACAGTGAGCCCACCAACAAGTATACCCAAGTATCAATACTTGACCCACAAAAGATACAAATATAGGGGAGACCGTGCCAGAAGTACGTGCGAGAGGTCTCCAGGAGACAGGCAACCAGCCACAGCTCTCCTAAAGAGAAGCTCACAGACTAGCTCCCTGAATTCATCAAGATATTAATGGCCTTTTGATTACCAGCCTCTGGTTAACTGACTTAAAAACCAAAGAGAAAATCTTCGGTGTTCCAGGTATAAGGTGGATGAGCTCCCCAGAAGGGTGGAGATCAAACATGTGATGCAGAACCACCCCCTCCCTGCCTCAAGGTTCTGTCTTAGCCTCAGGGAGAAACCTGAGGATACATGATACTTCCCTACTTCAGATATGTGAAACCTAAAAAATTAAAAATTAAAAAAAAAAAAAAAAAATGGAACTCAGGGGAGGGTGGGGGAAATGGGTGAAAATGGTCAAAAGGAACAAACTTCCAGTTATAGAATAAATAAGTCATAGGAATGTAATGTTTAAAAAAAAAAAAAGAATTTAGCATACTAAAAATACTAATCCTAGGGAAGGTGATAAAGTAGAATTACCATCATCATTTATAAAGGTACATTAATTGTAGTTTGGGATTATTTTGGTAGAGGGATGCAGGGAAAAGGATAGAAACAAAAAACAAACAAAAAAACAAAAAACAAAAACAAAACCTATACCTACAGGTTAGAGGAAGAGAAGATTCATCCATTAGAAAGAAGTTGGTGTCAAAGAGGAAAACGCTGAAATTCTAGTTTAGCCCAATTCCGTAAGTGTTGTATAAAGTAGGTAAGCAATAGTATTGCTGAATATTGAGGAGCTTGTTGTATTGAAACAAGGGAGCATATTTTTTGCTGCTTCAAATACCCTAAACTCATATGACTAGAAGGACTCTCAAGACATTACTTAAACCCTGTTTCTGTGTCCAAGCAAGAGAGGAACCGAGTTACTCCACACAGACAACTGTCCACCCGTTCTTACAGATCTATTGACTAGGCAGGACTTGATCCTGGCGGAGCAGTGCCGGGACCGACCCAGAACCTCTGTGACGGCCCGAGCACGCGCCCACACAGGTGATGAGAAATCGCGGGTCTGTGGGAAACTGACAGAAGGTTCTGAACACGTCTGGGAGAAGCTAGAGGTCAGTACTCTGGAGCTTGCCCTGGGGGGCAAAGTTCAGTGAACAAAGTATAAAGAAAAAGTAATCAGCCGCTTTAACTCTGGCAAAGAGTTTTGTCATTAACAATCAGAGAATTTCAACTGGGAGTTTACAGAATTCATCAAAATGAGTCTGTTTACCAATCACCAGCCCTGAGGACATCATGACATTATAGAGCAATTATCCCACTAATGTGGCCAGAGTTGCTGGGTTGGTTCTTTTGGGAGCGGAGGAGGATTGAAGGGGCAAGAGAAGGTACGTGCAGTGTCACTATGCGGCTGGAATCAAGACCAGGGGGTGGCTATGAACACAAATGTGTCAGTAAGAGACCACAAGACCATACTTATCAACTCAAAATCACAAGCCAGTTTTTATAGCCCAGAGAGGACAGATATGAAAATCAGGCCCTCCTTCCCTAGCAAATAGAGCAAAACAATGATGCAGACACCCAAATACATCCACCGAACAATGAAACTTGCACCGTACTGACTAATCAGTAGAGCCTCTTTTGTTGTAACTCACTTTTTTAATAAAGGGAAAAATTCTTCCGAAGTGCTCATCTAGTTCTGAAAACAAAGACCAAGATTATTTGCCTTCAGCATCCCATGCTTAGCCTTTTTAGTGTAGAGAACAGGCAGCTTCCATTAAGGAATTTTGTGGAAAATATGCACCCCACTCAGTTAAAAACAAAACCAAAACTAACTGAGCACGGTGCTCCCTCAACACCGGACTATCCTATTCCTCCAGACCTGGCTTCAAGTTTCACAGAAACCATCCCTAAGCACCCCCTACCCCCAGAGAACTCTTCCTTCTCTGAATAATGAGGGCTCTCTTATACTCCCAGCCAGGCAATTCTGCACCAAATTATATACAATTTTGTACCGTTTGCTAAAATTATATACAGCCTTGTGCCGTTTGCTAATTGTTTCGCGTGTAACAAATGCATTTTCTTCCCCAAATAAGATACATAAATTACTTGGGAAGAAGGCTTAGCTTTATCCTTCAATTGTCTGTTCCTCCTGAGCACCCAGGAGACAGCTAACACACACGGCCACCGGAGGAATCTCCCCTGGGAAGGTGTGACTTGGGCTGAGTGCCTCGGGGCTTTCTGTGGGTGGGCACTCCCAGCCCATCACTTCTCTGGCACCCTATGACTCTCTCCGGCCCGCTGCCAGTTCACAGCGGCTCATCCTCTACCCCCGACCTGCCACACAAGCCGTCACTAGCCCTCGGAGGCTTCTCTGCCTGGCACCCTCCCACTGCCACTCCCAAGAGGCAGAAGTAGCTCACACAAGACCATACAGCTCGGCTGGTGCCCTCATTTAATCAGGCTGCTGCAAATGGTTGACCAAAAGCAATAAGGGCATGACTGAGAGACTGTGGGAGTTTAATATAAAAAAATTAATAAAAAAAAAAAGACGGGAAGGAGGAAGGGTCTACCTTTTAATAGGGCCCTAATTACACAACTCATAGGATCAACCCAAATGAGATGAGAGTTTATTTCGGGTTTTTTTTTTAATTATTGTTTTTTTATATATATATAAATTGCTGCTATGTGTTTTCCTTCCTCTGAGCAATTATGCAGCAAGTACGTAAAGAGGGGGAAAAAATATTAATTAAATATAAGGTTATTGTAGAGTTAGCCTTGAGAGAATGAGTCTGAACTCTGGACGATCGCAGGCTACTAGGGTTTGAAGACTGCTCAGGGCCTCCCAGAAAAGAAAGAAAGAAAAATACAACCAACCAACAAGCAGATGCAGAGTACAGCAGGAGAAGAGCAGTGCGCAGAAACACTAGCAGAGCCAAGGGGCTGCAGGGCTCCAAGTACCCAGAAATCAGCGACGCTGCCAATTGCCCAGGGCTCGTTGCTAGAAAGAATGCCCAGAAGTTTATACAATCATGCCCCAAAAGAGGGTCCAGCCACTCTTCTGGTGATCAGTAGCTAAATCCGTAGATAAAAATGTGAAAAGAGACTGAGGAATAAAGGACTGAAGAGGACTGGAGTGTCCAGCTTGAACTTCAGTCCGAAGCCACATCCACAACTTTGGCCCGAGGGGCACCGAGGCAGGCCCCACGGGAAACCAGTTCCCTACCTAAGGGGCTGGCAAAGCGAAGGCTCCTCTGGCTTTTACACCACTGAGACGGCAAGGAAGGACCCAGGCAATACCAAAAGAGAGAAATGAAGCCACCCGGGAGTGGTGGGAAGCGAGCTGCACTTGGAAAAAGCAGGTGACATGCAGGACAACAGTGCTCCCCTCAAACAGTCCTGGCCGGGCTGGTATCACCCAGGCTTTCCTCCAGCTCAGTCAAATCCAACTTGCCTTCTGCCTTGGAAAGCCTTAGCACAGACTAAAATTCAGATTTGTGCATACCAGCTAAGGGCCTCACGTCATCCCCTCCCACTACTGCCAGAAGGAGCGGGAAGAAAAACAGGTGAAACTACAGGCCCTGCTGAAACAAAAGCTGGGCGGTACATCCCTAAGCTTGCTATCACTATTCAAAGAAAGGAAAAGCTCTGAAAAGTTAAACCTAAAGCTGGCCCCTCCATAAAACTTATCTGGTTTGTACAGGTCTTTTTTTTTTTTCTTTTTTTTTTGGCCACACCGTACGGCTTGTGGGATCTTAGTTCCCTGACCAGGGATTGAACCCGGTCCCTCGGCAGTGAAAGCGCAGAGTCCTAACCAGTGGACCACCAGGGAATTCCCTGTACATAACAGGTCTTAATACCCAGCCATCAGGATTTGCAGCAGGCCTTGAAATGCAAAATACAATGAAAATGGGGTGGGTGGGCGGGCGGGCAGTGCTCTCACTCAGACCACCAAAGCAAAAGCACTTTGTAAAGAAAATTATCTTCAGTACTTAGTAGGCCTTTTCCCTATCAATAGTATAAGCAGATAATGTTGGAAATGAGTATCACAAACCTAATTACTGACCAGGCAAAAATGGAACTCTCTCCCTTATCTGTTCTTCAAAGGCCACCTGAAGTGCCCTCACCCTGAGGAGCAGAATGGCTATTTCAGACAATCAAGCAGCTACTTGGTCAGGCCCAGCAACCTCACTCCAGCTCAGCCTCCAAAGGTTTCAGGCATCCCACTAATTACCACTGATTCAAACAAGTAAAATCGTGCATCACCACACCTGGGGTGGATGCTTTCTGTTCCAGAAAAGACCAGGCTTTACTAAGGGGAGATCTCGCTAATCCCTGAGTGCCAGAAGAGGAATCAGAAGTCAGAGGTCACTCGCAGGCTGTCTCCACAGAGCACCTACTCCTAAAGGGGCACTACTGATGCAAAACTACAGGAGCATAACGTTCTTGAAACTCAGTATTTTAATTATTAAAAAATTATACTATACATCATGGCTTCTTACCAGCGGCTCTCGAGGCGCCACATTTTCACTTCCTGGAGTAGAGCTTGGCTGCAAAGAAAAATAAAAACAAAAGTAAGATCGCAGTGCCACCCAATGGACATCAAAAAAACCAAAGGTGTGCCATTCTCGAGCCACACACACAAACAACTACTTCTCGTATTTCTCACCAGTTTTCCATACCGCAGAGTGCTCTGTGGTGGGTTACCTGTAAGAAGCAGCCCGAAGAGCCTGAATTTGCCAGTGAACACGAAGAGACTGTTTCTGGGTTTACTGTCACGGCACCTCAAGAAGGCTGCATTTAGCTTAGGAGGGCCCCGGCAGCTGAGCAGCAGGGGCTGGGGACCATCACAAAATCCGCAGCAATAGGAAAGTCCACAAAAGGCTTTAAGTGAAAGCCAAACTTCCCTTTTGCCATGTCTCCCTGCCACACTGACCAGCGAGAGCAGAGCAAAAGTGGAGAACCAGATTCAGCCACAAGGGGGCCCCAGTTGCCCACACTCAGCATTTTCTCTGGGCATCTATTTGGAGCCAAGGAAGCAGCAAACTATGGACACTGGTTCCTATTTATCACCTGTCACTAAGGATACCAATACCCAGCAGTAAAGAAAGCCGAGTTTAAATCCTTTCTGTAAATAAGCTAGTGACAAGCTGACAGATAAACAGAGCAACCCACAGCCAGGCAGCACGTGGCCCACTTGCCTGGCCCTAGTCTGTTTCCTTCTCTGGATCTCTCCCCTCACCCTCGCACTTACCTTCAACCCTTGGTTGATCTGGCCAGAATTCAGAGAAAGGGAGAGACAGAGACAGAGACAGACAGACTGGGAGGAAATCTACAAATCTCCAAGAGAAGGAAACAAGCAGCTTGAGAGAGTTATGATTAGTTTACTGTTACTGATGTTCAAACCAATTTCCAATTATCTACAGATAATATCCAGACAAATGAGCCAATCTGTGGGTCTCAGGAGCCAGCCTCCAAACTCCTCCCAGCTAGTCAGATGGCAAGTGCCAAGCCTCCTGGGAAAAAGGATAGAAGGTGGAAGAGGAAAAAGTCCAGTCCACAGAGGGTCCCCAAAGATTTCCTCATGCCCAGTTGCTACCACACAGTGGGCACAGGGCACAGCGGCAAGGACTCTGCTGGAAGGACTCTATCTCCTCATCCAAAGTCCTGTCTCAAGAGCCCCTTCTTCTGCCAGGACAAGAAGGTCAGCCAGCATGAAACTAACTAGAAAGTGTAGAAACTAACTAAAAAGTCTCAGAGAACCTGAGCAAGCTTTCCCTTCCTCCCTCCCCCACTGTCCCTCCCTCCTAAGGTTCCAGGCATCAATAAGCTCATGCGTTCAGATCTCTAGCCCAGACCCCTCTGAGTTCTACACCCAACTGCCTTCCTGCCTCCTCTTGGACTTAACAAATCCCATAACAGATTCATAATCCTCTCCCTCCGCCACATGTGTCCGCTTCCACTGTTCCCTGTCTGGGTGAATGTCACAACCTTCCACCAAAATATGCAAACTAGAATCCAAAAGGCCATCCCTGACAGCTCTTCCCCTCACTTGCCAGAGCAAGTCCTGCCAATACGCCTTCCTAAATATCCGTGGAATCAATCATCCACTTCTCTCCATTTCTTCTGCCATCACTTAGGTCCAAGCTTCCAAAACCTCCTGCCTGGACCACTGCAATAGCCTTCTAATCAGCTCACGCACATCCATGCTGGCTCTCTTCTAAGTCATTTTCCACACAGCAAACAGACTATCACTTCAAAACGATAATCCGATCTCATCCACTGACCCACCCCAGTAAACAACAACAACGCTAATATAGAAAAGCCTTCTCAGCTTGGCCACGCGTCTTCTCTGACTACATATCAGGTCTGCGTGGCACCACGTGCCCCAGCTCTGCGCAGAACAGACATACTGGCCTTTGCTTCCTCTGTCAATGGGACTTTGCACCAGGTATTCCCTCCCATCCCTCTGACAATCTGATTCATCCTTCAGATTTCAGTTAAGTCACTTCTTTGGGGAAGCATTCCTTCTCTGACAGCCATGACACGGTCAAATCTCCCTAATGTACACTCACACCGTATACCTCTCCTTCAAGGGCTGGGCAGAACTGCAACTTTAAGTGTGTGATAGCCGATCGATGTCTGCGTCCCTCGCCAGATTATAAACTCCACATGGGCAGAAACTGTCTGTGTTTGCTCATCACTGTATCCCTGGGGCCTAGGACAGTATCAGGCATAGATTAGGCCTTCCATAGATATTTGCTGAATGAATGAATGGGCAATAAAGAGCAGAACAGATTTGGTCTGAATGGGTTATATAAAGTTCACTACCTTCCTGAGGGCTTCCTTCACTCCATTTGGTAAATACTAAGCGCTAACATTTATTTAGCTCCTTCTTCATTTCATTCTCATAATAAATGTATGAAATTATTGCTGATGAGGAAACTGAGGCAAGGGAGGTTAAATAACTTGCCCATGATGACTCAGGTAGTAACTGGTACTAAGATGATTTGAGCCCTCCAACTTAATCAAAATAATCGAGTTTTGTTTAGACTACATTTTAGTAAGCAACAACCTTAATGCTACCCCGTAAATAATAATGTAGGTTATTTGACTAGATGAACCAAACTAACACAAACAGCTTTAATATTTAGGAAGCCTGATTCTGATTTAAACCAAAACTTTCTTCCTGAGATACAACTAACCACTGAGTCATTATCTCCAAGGAACTTCCCTTAAAATTAGTTCATCCCCTGAATAGCTAATGTCTGCCAGAGGAAAAACTTTAAGCAATATACAGTACCAAGTAAGTCCCTTTCATCGTATACCCTTCTGTACCTTTCTAAACTGTGAGCC
The DNA here is from genome assembly GCF_028021215.1 of Eschrichtius robustus. Classification (NCBI taxonomy): domain Eukaryota; kingdom Metazoa; phylum Chordata; class Mammalia; order Artiodactyla; family Eschrichtiidae; genus Eschrichtius; species Eschrichtius robustus. The sequence goes on along the minus strand of NC_090826.1, from coordinate 8,218,676 downwards.
ATGTAAACATATTCTGCTTTAAAAAATTAAATACTAAAAAAATTTAAAAGGAAGCTTCCCTTTCATCCCAACAGCCTCCTCTTCCTTGGGGACACAGCACTGATGTTGGCTCCTTATATATTCTTCCAGGGATATTCAAGGCGTATAAGGAGCACACATGTGTGTGCATATCCCCACCAAGGAATTTAAACAGCAACACTCTCCAAATTCTTCAAACCTTGGCTTCACAGAGCCTTCTGGGGTCTCAGCACACCAAAGCCCAACCTCCAAACTCAATCTCGGAGGCTGCTTAGAAAGGAACAAGCATTTCCGCACCCGTATTCCAACTCACGGTACTCTCTGAGGTCAGTCAGACCTTACCAGTGAACTCACAGAGGACTTCTCGCCAATCTGGGAATTGCCCAATATGATTACATTCTAGATGATTCGCCAGCTCATGTTGAAATATCTGTAATCTAAAATGGACCATCCCCATCTCCTGTCTGTGTCCTTTAGAAAACTATGTCTTGATGACCAAGACAGACTTCATTCCTCTTTACTGCTCTGCACATTGATTTCCTTGATAATAGCATCTGAAATTCTTCATTATATAACTAGTTTATTATCTGTCTATCCTTTAAGTTCTTTGAAGGCAGGCACTTTACCACCTTAGTGAAGGCGTATCTTTAGCACTTAGAATGTCACTTGTACTCAATAAATATGGGCTTAATTAATTTTTTAATTTAAAAAATTAAACCAAAGGAACCACTTGATATACATAAGCCAAAATGAAGCGAGCAAAGGACCATAGCAGTGTCTTTCCCTGGAACATTTCACCTACACCAAACCACAAACCTGGCCACTCTCAAAGCAATGTCACGACCCAACGGTTCTCAACCCTGGGGCACAATCACCCCCGCAGGGGCATTTAAAAATGTGTGGAGGTGTTTCTGGCTGTCACAGTGACCAGGGAGTCCCATCGGCATTTAGAGGGCAGAGGCTTGGGAGGCTAAATGTCCTGCAATGGACACAATGAAGAACTATTCCATCCAAACACCAACAGGACCCCTGGGAGAATCCTGACCATTCCGCTTCCTCATAATGAGGAGGAAGACAGACTCCCATCTTTTACATGACGCTGCTTCAAAAGAGGGCAAAGGCCTGAGCGGGCAACTGCTTGTCAGAAGCTGAACTAAGCTCACACAGGTCCATGAGTCTCATCAGGCCAGCTTCTGTGAAAGTCCAATACTTCTCAAACACCTGCCCCTACATCGACCCCCCTTTAAGTGGTCAAGTCTATTTTCCAGCCTGAAACAAATCCCTACAAATTAAATTCCAACTTAATCCTGAAAAATCTTGACAGGGTGGTTTATGGTTTTAAAAATAATAATAGTAATAGTAAGGTTTAGAAATCACCAGCTGAGGAAGAAGAAGTAGGCTCTAAGGCAATCTGCAGTCAGGATCCTCAGGGGCCAGAATGCAGAGAGCGGGCAGGAAGAAGAGAAAAAGCATCAGAATGCTTTAAAAAACAGACAGGCAAACAAAAAAAGGGCACAGTGGCAGGGAGAGAAATGCGTCAGTTTGGTAGAGACAAAAGGCGCTCCCACTCCTGCTGTCCAGGCATTGACCTTCCCCAGCCAGGAGGTGTGCCCACGTGCTGACCCTGATGCAAAGCAAAGATCAACTGCACACACAGCTCAGATCTGAGCAACCAGAAGAACACTCAGTTCTAGGAGCGCTCATCCTACACCTGCCAGCGACTGTGTAGCTCTGGGTATGCCCTAGGCAAGATATGGCCTATAGTTCTTTGCTCGGAAGAATAAGATTCAATTCAACAAATGTTGTTGGAGAGGCACTGGTATAGTGGCAAGTGCATGACCTTTGGCATTAATCACTGAGGGGCCGCGGGTATACTGGTCAACCTCTCTGAACCTCAGTTCCTCATCCACGGGAATAAGGGGAATAATACCAACACCCCACATTCAGGATGAGATGAGGATCATGGAAGTTATATCATTCGTCTGCTCAAAATGAACCAACAGAGTCTGCCCTATGATGAAGTAATAGGGACCAGGTTCACCCTCCCGCTGTAAACAACCAGAAAACTAAACAAAATAAATGGCACCACTGTTTGTAGACGCTGGACAGCAGGCAGTACAGGACTTTGATTCCTGACAGAACAGAAACAAATGGTATGAGCCCTAAGACCACCCTGGCTTCTGCCAGGTTTCTGCACATGTCAGACCAAGGAGCCAGGGCGGGGGCAGTGGTGGGAGGGGGGAATCCCAGCAGACCACAGCAACAGACTGAGGAAACAGACTGGAGTTCAGGGAGGCTAAGTCAGCTGAAAGGTGCAGGACAGGGTTCCGGAGAGGAGGGGGCTTTGCAGAAAGGAAGCTCCAGAAATCTGCACAGCGCTTTCCTTAAGTCTCTACTGAATATTAAAATTTGTACATGCAGAGAATGACACTCCACGAGACTGAAGAAAGACTGCTGAAGAAGCTGCAAGCTCAACAGTTCCCAGAACCCTCACAGGTCTCACGAGCCCCAAGCACCCGAGTGGAGCATTCTCCCTGCTCGATCAGGGCCTTTGGTAGAGACCTGGAAGGGCCACGTCTTGGTGGGGGGGGTCAGATCACCCCTAGGATAAAGGCGACCCTAGATCAGGACTTGAAAGAATCAGAACGAACCGAAAGGAACTTAATCACCCACCAGAACAAAACTCAACACTCTTGAAAGTAAGATCACAATCCAGACCCTCCACGATGTAAAATTCATAGCGCCCAGTACCTCATCAAAAATCTCAACATGTGTCAAGACGCAGGAAACTGTGACCTATAATAATAAGAAAAATTAGCAAACAAGAGCATTAAGACAGGTGTCATAACTTTATTCAAGAATTTAACTCACTTAAAAAATACAAATCTCAAATCATGCTGTACACCTGAAATTAGCATAACGTGCTATGTCGAGTAAACCTCAATAAATAAAAAAGAAAAGAATTTAAAGGAAAACATGGTCATAGTAAGGAGAGAAATGTGAGGTATACGAAGAAAGTAGAAGTTCCAGAGATGAAAACACATATCTGAAATAAAAATTTCACTGAATGGTAATGACAATAGGTTAGATACTGCAGAAAAATAAGTAAGTGCACTTGAAAACACAGGAACAGAAACTGAGCAAAATGAAGGACAGAGAGGGGGAAAAAAGACCAAAAAAAGAAAAATATTTGAAGAAATAATGGCTGAAAAATTTCCAAGTTTGATGAAAACTACAAACTCACAGATCCAAGAAGCTCAACACACTCCAAGCAGAACAAACACAAAAGCGACTAAGGTACACCATAATCAAATGCTAAAAATTCATGAAAAGGGGAAAATCCTATAAGTAGCCAGAAAAAAATTAATCAAAATTAAGAATGACTTCAGACTTCTGATCAGCAACTGTGCAAGCCAAAAAAAATACAATGGAACAGTATCTTTAGCTCTTCCTTGGCGCTGCCTACAGAGGTGGCGGCCACCATGGCTGTCCTCAAAGCCCTCGTGAAGCTCAAGATCGTCAAAAAGACCAAGAAGTTCAACCCACACCAGTCAGACCAATATGTCAAAATTAAGCGGAACTGGCAGACATCCAGAAGCACTGACAACAGGGTGCGCAGGAAATTCAAGGGCCAGATCTTGATGCCCAACATTGGTTATGGGAGCAACAAGAAAACAAAGCTCATGCTGCCCAGTGGCTTCCGGAAGTTCCTGGTTCACAACTTCAAGGAGCTTGAAGGGCTGCTGATGTGAAACAAATCTTACTGTGCTGAGATTACTCCAAGAACTCAAAGCCACTGTGGAAAGAGCAGCCCCGCTGGCCATCAGAGTCGCCAATCCCAACGCCAGGCTGCACAACAAAGAAAATGAATAGACAGGTCACGTGCACATTGTGTCTGTGTTTAAAAAAAAAAAAAAACAAAAAAAAACATAAAAACTCACCCATCTGAGATTTCAAAAAAAAATAGTATCTTTAAAATGCCCACAGAGGGCGGGGCGGGGGGGTGGGCAGATACAACATGACTGTCGACCTAGAATTCTATATCCAATGAAAATATCTTTCAAAAATGAATACAAATTAAAGATTTTTTCAAAAGGAAAAAAAAAAAGCTAGAATTTGTCAACAGTATACTTGTACCACAAGAAAAGTTAAAACACTCCAATTAAAAGGAAGAGATTGTCAGACTGGGTGGGGAGAAAATGCAAGATGAAGCTATATATTGCCTATAAGAATCCCATTTTATTTTTTATTTTTATTTTATTTTTTTTAATTTATTTTATTTATTTATTTATTTATTTATTTTTGACTGTGTTGGGTCTTCGTCTCGGTGCGAGGGCTTTCTCTAGTTGCGGCAAGCGGGGGCCACTCTTCATCGCGGTGTGCGGGCCTCTCACTGTCGCGGCCTCTCTTGCTGCGGAGCACAGGCTCCAGACACGCAGGCTCAGTAGTTGTGGCTCACGGGCCTAGTTGCTCCACGGCATGTGGGATCTTCCCAGACCAGGGCTCGAACCCGTTTTCCCCTGCATTAGCAGGCAGATTCTCAACCACTGCGCCACCAGGGAAGCCCAAGAATCCCATTTTAAACAAAAAGACACACATAGCTAAAAAGCCAAAGGATGGAAAATGATATACCATGCAAACACTAATCATAAGAAAGCTGTAGTGGAAATATTAATCTCAGGCAACTTCAAACTAAAAGATATTACCAATGATAAACAAGGACATTTCCAAAATAAAGGAGTCAATCAAGAAGACATAATAATCCTGTATAAGTATGCACACATAATAGTTTCAAAACACATAAAGTAAATCAGACCAAATTTAAAACATAAAAAGACAAATCCATAGTTATAGTTGGGGACTTTAATAATCTTCTCACCTTAATCAAAAAGTCAGTAAGGATACAGAAGACCTAAATAATATTATCAACCAACATGGCCTAATAACATTCGCAGAACACTTCACCCAACAGCAGCAAGATATACATTACAGTTGACCCTTGAACAAGGGAGTGAGGGGGAGTGACCCACACACAGTCAGAAATCCACATATAACTTTACAGTTGACCCTCCATATCCAAGGTTCCCCATCCACAGACTCAACCAACTGCAAACAGTGTAGTAATGAAGAATGTATTTATCAAAGAAGCTTTTAAGTGGGCCGGCACAGTACAAACCTATATTGTTCAACGGTAAAATGTATTTTCAAGTTCATAAGGAAAATTCATCAAGACAGACCATAAAATAAATTTACAAGACTTGAAATCATATAGAAAATGTTCTCTGATCACAATAGGATTAAACTAGAAATCACAGAAAAAAATACGGAAAAATTTCAAATGTTTGGAAATTAAACAGACTTCTACATAATCTATGGGTCAAAGAAGAAATTACAGGGGAAGTAAGAAAATATTCTGAACTGAATGACAATGAAAACACAACACATCTAAATTTGTGGAATGCAACTAAAGCCGTGCTTAGAAGGAAGTTTACAGTTTTACTTAGTCACTTTAGAAAAGAAGCTAGAAAAATAAGAACAAATGAAACCCAAAGTAAATAGGAAGAAATAAAATTTAAAACTTACAAACAACAGAGAAAAATCAATGAAATAAAAACTGGTGTTCTGAAGAATACTAAAATTGATAAATCTGTATGCAGACTGATCAATTAAAAAAGACATTAATTTCCAATATTAGGAATGAAAAAGGGGAAATCTCTGTGTATTTTATATACATTTAAAAGATAAGGGAGGGACTTCCCTGGTGGCGCAGTGGTTAAGAATCCACCTGCCAATGCAGGGGACACAGGTTCGAGCCCTGGTCCAGGAACATCCCACATGCCACGGAACAACTAGGCCCGTGTGCCATAACTACTGAGCCTGCACTCTAGAGCCCGCGAGCCACAACTACTGAGCCATGTGCCTCAACTACTGAAGCTCGCACACTACAGCCTGCAACAAAGAGAAGCCACCACAGTGAGAAGCCCGCGCACCGCAACAAACATGAGCCCCTGCTCGCTGCAACTAGAGAGAAAGCCCACGTGAAGCAACGAAGACCCAACGCAGCCATAAGATAAATAAATAAAAATTAAAAAAAAAAGATAAGGGAATATTATGAAAAACCTTACAAACAAATTTGACAACTGCAAATGACTGCAAATTCCTTGAGACACAATATGCCAAAGCTGACCCTAGGACAAAAACAGAAAAGCTTAATAGCCTTATATCTGTTTGTAAAATACATAATTAATAATTTAAAACATAATTTTAAAATACTTAATTTAAAAAGAAATTAAGGGACTTCCCTGGAGATCCACTGAGTATGACTCCATGCTCCCAATGAAGGGGGCCCAGGTTCAATCCCTGGCCGGGGAACTAGATCCTGCATGCATGCCGCAACTAAGAAGTCCACATGCCGCAACTAACACCTGGTGCAGCCAAAATAAATAAATAAATAATAAAAAGAAATTAAGTTTACAACAAAAATTTTAAAAGAAAACTCTAGGCCCAGGTGGCTTCACTGGTGAATTCTATCAAACATTTAAGAAAAAAATTATAGCAGTCTTATAATAAACTATTTCAGAAAGTACAGTAGAAAAAAAAAGGTCGGGGGGTGGGGGTTCCCTGGTGGCCTAGTGGCTAGGATTCCAGGCTTTCACTGCCGTGGCCCGGGTTCAATCCCCAGTCTGGGAACTGAGACCCTGTAAGACGTGTGGCACAGCCAAAAAAATAGGTAAAAATTCCCAATTCATTCTGATAGGCCAGCATTACCTTGACAACAAAACCAGACATAGATTTCACACACACACACACACACACACACACACAAACTATAAATCAATATCCCTCATAAACATAAATGTGAAAATCCTTAACAAAATATTGCCAAATCAAATCCAGCATTATATCAATAAAAAGGGTAATACATCATGACAAAGTGGAATTTATCCAACAAATGCAAGAGTGGCCTAACATTTGAAAAATCAATCAACGTAAATCACATATTAACAGAATAAAGGAGGAAAACAATAGAATCAACTAGCCAGACAGCAAAAAGAGCACCTGACAACATTCAAAACACATATGATTAAAAAAAAAAACTAAGCAAATTAAAAACAAAAATTGAATCCCCTCTACTAGATAAAGGGGACCTTCAAAAAAACCTATGGCTGGGACTTCCCTGGTGGCGCAGTGGTTAAGAATCCGCCTGCCAACGCAGGGGACATGGGTTTGATCCCTGGTCTGGGAAAGGCCCACATGCCATGGAGCAACTAGGCCCGTGCGCCACAGCTACTGAGCCTGAGCTCTAGAGCCCACGTGCCGCAACTACTGAGCCCGCATGCTGCAACTACTGAATCCCGTGCGCCTAGAGTCCGTGCTCCACAACAAGAGAAGCCACCGCAATGAGAAGCCTGTGCACCGCAACAAAGAGTAGCCCCTGCTCGCCACAGCTAGATAAAGCCCACGCACAGCAATGAAGACCCAACACAGCCAAAAATAAAAAATTTAAAAAATTTAGAAATTAAAAAACCTATAGCTAACATCATATTTAAACATGAAAGATTAAGTGCATTTTCCCTAAGATCAGGAATAAGGCAAGAATGTCTACTCCCAATATTTCTTTTAACATTGTACTAAAAGTCCTGCACAGTGCAATAAAGCAAGAAAAAAAAAGGGCATACAAATTGGAAAGCAAGAAGTAAAGCTGTCTTTACTTGCAGATGACATAATCATCTACAGAGAAATAAGGAATCTACCCAAAAAACTATTAGAATTACAAATAAGTTTAACAAGGCCGCAGATATAAGGCCAACATACAAACTCAATTTTATTTCTATATACTAGCACTGAACAATTAAAAATGAAATTTAAACATAAAATCCATAAATACAAAAAAATGAAATATTTAGAGAGAAATTTAACAGCATGTGTCATTTTAAGGAATCAGAAGATCAATATTGTTAAGATGTCAATTCTCCCCGCAACTGATCTATAGATTTCACACAATCCCAGTAAAAATCCCAGCAAGCTTTTTTGTAATAACTGATAAACTGATTCTAAAATTTATATAGAGATGCAATGGACCAAAGCTAAAACAATTTTGTTTAAAATTGTTAAAAATTGTTAAAAATTTAACAATTTAAAATTGTTAAAAGAATAAAGTCAGAACACTTTACACTACCTGATTTCAAGATTTACTATAAGGCTACAGCATTCAAGACAGTACGATTGACCCTTGAACAACACAGTGGTTAGGGGTGCTGACCCTCCGCACAGTCAAAAATCCACATATAACTTTACAGTTAGCCCTCCATATCTATGGATTCAACCAACCATGAATTGTGTAGTACTATAATATGTATTTATTGAAAAAGAAATCCAAGTATAAGTGGACCCAGGCAGTTCAAACTCGTGTTGTTCAAGAGTCAACTGCATTTCCTTCACATTAGGAGAAACATAGATAAATGGAACAGAAGAGAGTCCAGAAATTAACCTATTATATACAATTTATATACAATTGTACAATACAATTTTTTTATTTTTGACAAACATGGCAAGATAATTCAATGGAGAAAGGGTAATCTGTTCAACAAATGATGCTGGAATAACTGATACCCATATGGGGAAAAAAAAATTAACCTCAACCTTTACCAATAAGCACAAGAAAAGAGCTGCTTCATGTTATTTGTCATCACAGAAATGCAAATTAAAACCACAGTGAAATACCACTACATACTCACTAGAATGGCTAAAATTAAAACAGACAGAGACACACACACACACACACACAAAAAAAAACAGACAGACAATACCAAGTGTTGGTATGGATGTGGGGCAACTGGAATGCTCATACACTGCTGGTGGAATGAAAAATAGTACAACTTTGCAAAACACATAAGCAATTTATTATAGAACTAAACATACACTTATCATGTGACCCAGTAAATACACTCATAGGTATTTACCAAGAAAAATGAAAACATATGTCTTCACAAACACACTTGAATATTTATAGTAGCCCCAAACTAGAACCAATCATGGGGGGAAAAGACTCTAAGGTGACTGCCATGATCCCCACCTCCTTGTATTCATGCCCTTGTGTTGTCCCCTTGAGTGTGGGCAAGGAACTATGACTTGCTTCTGGCCAACAGAGTATGGTAACAGTGACAGAATGCATGTAATTACATGCATGTGGTTACAATATCTAAGACTGTAATGTCCACTTGCCTTTGAGGAAGCAAGTGGCCATCCTGGGAAGACCCACGTGGCAAGAAACTGAGGGCGGCTCCTGGGTGACAGCCAGTCACAAAAAGAGGTCCTCAGTCTGAAGTCCATAAGGAACTAAATGCTGTCAATAACCACATGAGCTAGGAAGCAGATCCTTCCCCAGTCAGGACTCCGATGAGATCACAGCCCTGGAAGACACCTTGACTGCTGCCTTGTGAGACTCAGCTGAACTGTGTCCTGACTCCTGACCCACAGACACTGTGAGACAATAAACGTGTGCTGCTTTAAGCTGCTAAATTTATAATAACACTGTTACGCAATAGGTAATTAATATAATCCAAATCCATCAAGTGGTGAACAGATCAACAAACTGTGGTATAGCTATACAATGGAATATTACCCACTAATAAAAAGTAATGAATTACTGAGACATACAATATAAATTTCACAAACATTATTATGAGCAAAAATGAGACAGAAAAGAATATTTACATTATGAATACATTCGTATGTAATCCTAGGAGAGACAAATATAATCTATAGTGATAAAAAGCAGTTCAGTATTCCTGAGGCCAAAGGCTAGGATTTACTGGGAAGCAGGGTAAGGGAACATTCAGGAATACTGGAATTGTTTTGATCTTGATTGTGGTGGTGGTTACACAGGTATATACATGTCAAAACTGACCACAACACATCTATTGGAATTCCACAGTAAAGCTTTTGGCCACAAAGACTTGGTCACTCAAAAAGCTATTAATCTATGGATCTTAAGTCAGGATAGGGGCAACTTTGGGGGATTCGCTAGTAATGGGAGGGACGCCAAGGAGGCTTCTGAGGTCCCAGTAATGCTTGATTTCTTGATCTGAGTACTGGTTACACAAGTGTGTGCTCACTCTGTGAAAATTCACCAAGCTGGACACATAATTGATGTACTTCCCGGGTGTATGTTAAACACCAGTAAAAAGTTAAAAAAAAATTTTAAAGGCTAGGGAGTCATTCTAAATTAAAGCATACTAAAGAGACAAATCAATGCACTCCCTATTTCTTCACTGGATCCTGATTTTTTTTTTAAATTGGAGAATTCGGAATGTGGTCTGTATTAGTAAATAATATTTTATCAATACCAAACTTCTTGTGTGATAATGGTATTATGGTTATGTAGGAGAATAACCTTACTCTTATGAGAGACAAGATGAAGTATTCTAGGATGAAATATCATGATGTCTGTAACTTACTATCAAATCCTTCAAAAAATATATATATATATATAAAGAGACTGAGATAAAGCTAATTCAGCAAAACGTAAACAGTGTATCTTGGTGAAGTTTTTATGGGAGTTTTAAAGGAGTTCTCTGTATTATTCTTTCAACTTTCCTATAGGTTGGAAACTTTTCAAAATAAAGAGTGAGGGGAAAAATATCTTGTTTGAACTACTGTTATTCAAGAGTTCAATAATCTTCCAAAACTGCATACAGAGACTTGGAGAAGGAAACCAACATTCACTGAGCACTTAATATGCACCACACACTCTTAACACCTGTGACTTCAGTCAACCCTCAAATGGGATTATTATTAATCCCATTTTACAGAGAAGAAAACTGAGGTTCAGAGAGGTAGAGTGACAAGTCCAATAGTAAGTGAGTGCTGGAGTTCAAACCAAAGTCTGTCAGGATCCAAGGCCATGCTCTTCCACTCCGTAACATCTTTGCTGTACTCTTCTCCCTTCCCTGCCTCTGTGTTTTCTCAGTCCAAAATTTATTATATCCGGTGAACCTGAACAGATTAGAAATCTACATTCCGTAATAATTCTCAATATTCAACAACCATTAAACAATCAGATTGAACCATGCATCTGCCCTTCACTAAAGACAGAAAAACTGATGGGAAAGTACAAAAATAGGGATGACATTTCCCGTTCCTATGGGCCATAACATGTATAGACTAGAAGGGACTTTGATAAGAGATTAGCCATACAAAACCGAGTAATGTGGAGTAAACAGGATAAGCAATAAATGCAATTCCAACAGACTGTTTTGAAGACAGCCTAAAAAGACTATACCATTATGAAAAAGAAAGTATATCGCTGAAATCTAAAAGGCACAAAGGACAGCTAGGATAAACACCAGCATTCAGCGTGTTCCTTTAAATTTCAAGGAAATTACTTCCGAGCAAATAAAAAACCAACCTCAGTGGACTGGTGGTCAACATATGAAATTTCATACCCCAAAAAATGTTTTAATAGGGATTGAGAAAAGGCTTAGATGGTTTGTAAGTGAAACTCCAGAGTTTATTGAATGGAATAATAATAGGTAACACACTGTGTCAGGCACTGTTCTAAAATACGTTAATTCATTTAATCCTCAGAGCAAAGCTACGAGATAGGCACTAGTATTATTCTTATTTTACAGATGGGGAAACTAAGGCCAGAGAAGTTAACAAAGAAGTTAAGTAACTTGTCCAAGATCACACAGCTGGTAAGTAGTGGGGCTAGGATTCTAGCCCAGTGGGGATGGCTTCAGAGTCCATACTTTTAACCACTGCTCTACACTGCCTTTCAAAGAAAGAAATTGTTGGTTATTTACCCTTAATCTTTCAAAATGAGAGATTGATGCCACACGGCCAACTAACAAACTTTCTATGAGACAGAATACTGCCTCAGTCCCACAGGTGTGATGCATTCTTCTCAGACACAAACCAGGTTTGGAGGAAACACCCAAACAGTTCGTTCTTTCAGTTCCACTCTGCTTTACTGGAGAAATGGGAAACCCACTGATCAGGACTAGAAAATGAAATGAGAAGCAACTGCTAAAGAGAGCTGGTTTACTTTAAATGTGTGCATTTGGGGCTTCCCTGGTGGTGCAGTGGATAAGAATCTGCCTGCCAATGCAGGGGACAAAGGTTTGATCCCTGGCCTGGGAAGATCCCCCATGCCGCGAAGCAACTAAGCCCATGTGCCACAATACTGAGCCTGCGCCCGTGAGTCACAACTACTGAAGCCTGCGTGCCTAGAGCCCGTGCTCCGCAAGAAGAGAAGCCACCGCAATGAGAAGCCCGCGCACCGCAACGACAAGTAGCCCCCGCTCGCCGCACTAGAGAAAGACTGCGTGCAGCAACGAAGACCCAACACAGCCAAAAATAAAACTTTTTTTTTTAATTTAAAAAAAAAGTGTGCATTTGCAGCTTATTGTCAGTGACAGAATTTGGCGTGAAGCATTCAAGTTTTTTCCCAAGCTGCCAGCATTTTCTGATGCAATCCCATCTCTATCAGCTTTGTAAAGGAGGGCAAAGAAGCAGAGTTGAAAACCAAACAAGTGCTGGCCCAGCCCCCTTAACGAACCTAGATCCCTTGCACGTGTACAGAGAGGCCAATTTCCAGAACCAAAGGAATCCTTGGGCACTACAAAGGCTCCGAGTGGCAGAATTTTTAGTAACCTTCACCGCACTGGCAAATTATATGTGCTGGCATCCTTCAATCCCAGCCTATGGGCATTCCTAACATGTAACAGCTCAGAGAAACCTAGATTCTGAGGAGCCTCAGCATTTCAGCAAGCTAAGTGGGTTAAGGCAGGAAAGGAGGAACCACCCCACCACCAGGACACTCCCCACACTCCTCAATTTCCGACAGTGAGAAGACCAGAATCAGCCCTAGTTATTGTTCACATTTTACAATCTGGACATCTCTCTGAATCATTCACTCTGCTAACGGAAGCTGGTCTGGGGAACTCACAACTCCTCTATGTGCAATTCCTGTAACAGAATTATCATGAAGAATAAAAGAGTAATAAGAAACACTAAGCCGTATTCTTCCAAGGAAGGAACTGAAATACCAGGAGGCCGCTGAGAAGTCCACAGGTGTATTCAAGCAGGTGAGAGATGAGTGATGAGGTCCAGGTTGAAACCATTTTCTTCCTCCTCTGTCTAATCTTAACTAAACTTAAACATGTAGGGCTAACTAGTGGACTCACACACAGCCGGGTTCAAATCCAGGCTTAATCAGGCAAATGATCTGGGGCACGTTACAGACCCTGCAAAATGGCGGTTAACAGCCCGTACTTCATAAGGGCTGTAATGAGCATTAAACGAGATAATAAGCGCAATTTGTCCTCCGCATGACAGCACACACTCCGTAATTGTAAGGTACCGCTAACCCCATCCTCCTCACCTCAGCCCACCCCACCTTTGGACTACAAACGCCTACAGAGGCCTTAGCATCCACTGCTTCTTGGCAGCAGACGTACAGGCATGAGCACTGGTCCTCAAGGTCCCCCGACTGGAGTGGGATTTGGCTGAGTCTGTGGCTGAAAAGCTAGAGCCCCTGGCCAAGAAAACCTAACTCTGGGCAGCAAAGACGGATCACCAGCCAAAAGCTCGGTGGCGTCGGTTGATTACAGTGAGTCCCCTTCCTACCAACGCACTGAGAGGGTCCAAGTACATTTCCCACCCTCCAATTTGGCAGGGGAAGCGCAAAGGTGACTAAAGACGAAGAGGCTGGCAGCGGGGCCACCCAGGAGGCTGAGGCTGCGAAAGAGAGGGAACCCTGATGGAATAAGGCCCATCCCGACACGGAAGGGCCGGGAACGATCCAGCCTCTCATCCCTCTCCTCAAGCAGGGGCCCTCGCAGCTCAAGCCTGGGGGGCTTCTCAAGAATCCCGCCACCGACCTGGCCAAACACAAGTGGGACCCGAGGGACCGGCAGGCGGCAAGTGGGGGCCCTCGGGCGCCCCCCGGCCCCTGCTCGGGAATGTGGTCAAGGAGGGGTCACGCGGGGAGGGGCCGGGCGGCGAGGACCTGGGGAGGGGCGGGGCCCCGGAGAGGGCAAGAGGTCGGGGCCCCCGGCTTCCGAGGCTCAGAGTCCCCACCGGGCTCCCAGCCACCCGCCGAGCGCCCCCTCCAGCGGGGTCCCCGCCAGTACGGCGGGGCAGCCCCACTCCCCTTACCTGGCTTGGCTGCTCTGCCTGCTCCGAGGACGCCATCTTTCTGAGGCCTGACTAGTCTATCGCCGCTGGGCGAGGCTTCTCCCAAGCGCCCCCGCTCTCGCTCTCTCGCCCAGACTAAAGTAGCCGGAACTGAGCTGTCGATAGGGGACACCCGGGGAGGAGAGGGGAACGCCCACGTCCCCCACACCGCTCACTCTTTCCGTTAGGTCTCTGCTTTCCAGCAAGAACGATGCCTGTCCTTTTTGCTTTCTTATATCTATATTATACTTATTGAATTAAATCTCTGCCCATCTTCACAGTGCATTGGGCACATGTAGGGACACCCTAAGTATTTAATAAATAAATGAATGTGAAGAAACCTGGAAATTAATTAATTAATTAACTGATGGTTCAGTTGGGTGCCTACCATTTGCCAGGCACTTTGGTAGCCGCGAGAAATAAAAAGATCCAAGACTCAACCCCTGCTCTCAAGTCTAGGCCAAATACACACACGCGCGCGCGCGCGCGCGCAATTACACCTTGGAGCTAGGAGTCTGATAACGGTATGCAGGTCTATTAGGAGAACTCAGAAGAGGGGGCTTTTTGGAGAGGAGAGGCTTCTACGAACCGTTATCACTTTATAGCGGTTGAGTTGTTAGATTTTAAGCTAATTGTGAAATTATACGAAAGGGTTGCATACATTAGAACTATCAGTCAGTTCCATTGCAGTTGTTTTTTGATCATTGATGGTGTATTCAAAAGGGTTGCCTCAGTTAACAATTCGTCCTACCAAACACTTTTACATGTCTTTTTCTCATAATATCTGATTTCCTTTAATAACAAAATATGAAAGAGATTGACCCTGAATGAATACGGGCTGATAATTATTCCTTGTTTATATAGAATGCCCCCTTTTTAAGCAAGGAAACTTTCTGATAATTTTTTAATTATTATTTTAATCTTAAATGTTAGTTTTTCAGGAGTGAAAAACACAGACTTTTCCATAAGTAACAGTATTAGAACAAAGACAAATATGTTGTCAAGCAGCATCTGAACAATCTCAACAGTGATGTGGTTCGCATTTACCCTTTTCCCTCTGATTTCTTTGAGACCTTAATGTTTAATCTAGTTATTTAAGCATTTAGTTCCGAGGTCCCAACCCAATTTGGAGAGCTGAAGCAGGGAATCGAAAGAGTGGAAATGTGCGAGTATCTTATGCTTCTCTGTTATGTTTTCAGCCAGACTGAAAACTACACTCAGCAATTTTTAAAACTGACTTCCTTCAGGTCAGCGTGAAGGTTGGGACATTTTATACATCTGTTCAGGTTGGAAAGGAAAAACAAATTAACACAGTACAATGACACTGCTTTATGTATTAATATCTTGCATCTATCTATATATATAGAAAGGAGTGCTCTAACAATTCAAGGGAGTATACAGGCGTGTCCTTCATAATGCAAAATAAATCCCTATTGACCTCATTTTGAACGCGCGAATGCAACTCCTTAATATGAGGCAGAAAAAAAAAAACACCTCCGGGGTCTGAATTGCGCGACCTAAGTCAGCTTTGAACCCACAGACTACAGCTCCCGGCATGCCCCCGGGGCCGCAGGGGATTAGCCGCAACTAGAACTACATCTCCCGGCGTGCCTTGGTCCCACGCCTGATTTGCTACAGCGAGAACTACATCTCCCGGCATGCCGCGGGGGGTGGAGTTGGGTAGGACTCCCGCGTCCAGCTCCCCTGACGTCCGCGCGTCGGTCAGGTCAGACCCTGAAGATGACGGAGGTGGCTGGGGGCCCCAGCGTTCCAGAACCCAGCGAGATCCGGGCTCTAAAGCAGTGTCTCCTGTGCCGCAACCACGGCCGGGAACAGCACGGCGTGGCGGCCTCCTGCCTCGAGGAGCTGAGGAGCAAGGGTTGGCACGGGACGGGGGCGAGGACTTGGGGGGCCGGGGCCCGGGCTGAAGGGACCCGGGGCCCGGGCTGAAGGGACCCGGGGAGAGGTGGGGATGTCCGGCGGGGCAAGGCGGGGTCAGGAGAGGCGACTTGGGGCTTCTGGTCGCTCGAGTGGAGCCTTGGAACAGAGATGACTCAAGTGGGTATGGCGACTTAGCAGTTTCATAGCGTTTACAGGCGCTTTAACTTAATTTATCTTGTGTGAGATTCACATGGTGGAGAGGCAGACGAGAAGCAATATGCGAATTAAGACAGACTCTACTTCGGTGCTTCGCCTTAGATGACTCAGATTTTGGATCGAACCCAGTCCAGTGTATTCCTGCCACTCAGGCTCCCTAAGGTGGTACTGGGGCCCCCAGCTGAGCCTACGGCGGGGTGGGAGCGGGTTAATACAGTCAGCTCTGGCAGGTACCTGTGCGGTAAAGAGGGAGCTGTTACCGACCATCCGGGAGGGCCAGACAAGGCACGTCTGTTGTGAGTAACCGAGTTGACAGAAACTCTGAGCAGCATACTGTTACTAGCTGCCTGACCTTACACTTAACCATCTCTCCATTCCCAGTTTGTTCTTCAGCAAAGTGGGTGTATTTCCAGCCCTGCTCCACAGGATTGGGAGTCTGGAAGGAGATGATATATTCAAACGACTTACACGTTGCTGGCCTGTAGCAGTAAATTGCTTACTCAAAGAAGTTGTATTGGTTAAACGTGTGTGTCATCCCCGGGCATGTAGTGGACGTCTGTGTCAGCATGTTCAGGGCTTCCCCCAGAGTCACCAAGCCCAACAGATATCAGACAGATGGCTTTCAGAGATGCAGGAACAGCCAAAGCACTCTAAATGCTTTACTGACATGGCTTTTGCCATATAAGTGTTTACATATTTTTTGCTTGGCATGAAGTTGCTTAAGTTTTAGTGCCCCTTCAGTGCAGTGGCTGGTTGCATTTGGCACAGAGGCTTGTGTAAGTGCTTGTGTTTCTGGAGCTCGGCCTATGCAAGGCTTGCCGTTCTATTTGGGTGGAAGACAGCATTGCCCAATGATCTTTGTAGTCTCTTGGCTACTTCTCTGCCTAGTCTAGTCCCATTAGCATTTTAGGCATTGCCATTACTCAGTGGGATGGTACAGACCTGCCCTGGACAAAGCCTCTTGCCCAGTGATCATAAAGATGAAAAGCTACTGTTACAAACTTCTGCCTTCTGCTTCTCTTACACTTTTCTATAGGTTAGTAAGGCTGCAAAGAAGGATACTGCGATAACATAAAGTCATTTTTTTTCTTTTCTTTTTTAAAATTTTCTTTTCTTTTTCTCTTTTTTCTTTGTGACATTTGACACATAGGAGAATTTGAGTAGACCACTGAGGAAATGAATGAAAGACTGCTTGTTCTCAAGGAATCAAATCAGACTTTGGTTTGTTGTTCATCCAAGTAAAGGCTCAAGTGCCTCCTAATGTGGGTGTAGAGTAGCTGAAAGAAAAACACATTTTCAAGAGCCAGACTGTGTGGGTTGAAATGCCGGCTCTGCCACTTACTGTGTGACCTTGGGCAAATTACTTAACTTCTCTGAGCCTTGGGCTTGACATCCGTAAAAATGGGAGTAACAATAGTGTCTACGTTATAGGATTATTATGAAATTAAATGCTGTATCTGAAAAGCACTTAGTACAGTACCAGGGACATGGTAAGTGTTATATTAGTGCTAGTGGTCATCATTATAGTTATTACAGTTATTATTACCAGGGATTTTTCTAGGCTCTGGGGGCATACTTTTTTTTTTTTTAATTTATTTTTGGCTGTACTGGGTCTTCGTTGCTGCGCGGGGGCTTTCTCTAGTTGAGGCAAGCGGGGGCTACTCTTCGCTGCGGTGCGTGCGCTTCTCATTGCAGTGGCTTCTCTTGTTGCGGAGCACAGGCTCTAGGCGTGTGGGCTTCAGTAGTTGCGGCACGTGGGCTCAGCAGTTGTGGCTCGCAGGCTCTAGAGCGCAGGCTCAGTAGTTGTGGCACATGGGCTTAGTTGCTCCGCGGCATGTGGGATCTTCTCGGACCAGGGCTCAAACCTGTGTCCCATGCATTGGCAGACGGATTCTTAACCACTGCGCCACCAGGGAAGTCCCGGGGCATACATATTGAGAGTGCAAGGACAGATGTAATTTCCCTATGGATACTTGTCAATTACCAATATTTTATTCCTCTCAGCTTGTGACATTCTGGCCATTGACAAGTCCCTGGCACCAGTCACCCTGGTCCTGGCAGAGGATGGCACCATAGTGGATGATGACGATTACTTCCTGTGTCTTCCTGCCAATACTAAGTTTGTGGCACTGGCTGGGAATGAGAAGTGGGCTTACAACAATTCAGGTAAGAAATGCTGGCCGTGTATACAATATACCATCCATCATGATTTATTTTACTGCATAGGCATCTGGTTGCTGTTTGGCTGGCTGTTTAAGCATTTATGCAGCAAACATTTACTGAGCACCTTCTGTATACCAGAGTGGTGCTGAGTCTGGGGATGAAGATGAATGAGATGGGCTCAGTTCTCAAATAACTCACAGACCGACAGCAACTAAAACGCAGCAAGGCAGAGAGATCTGTGCCGCGGGTGGGGTCAGACTGTCTGGTCTGAATCCTGGCTCTGCCATTTACTAGCCGTGTGACCTTGAGCAGATTATCTAACGTTTCAGCCCCGTATTGAGATAATAATTACAGTACCTGTCTCCTAGCGTTGTTGTGAGGATACTAGAACATAGTACATATCAAGCCAGGGCTTCTCAACAGTACTGCTGACATTTCGGGCCGGGGAATCCTTTGTCGTGGGGCTGCTGTCCTGTGTCTCGCAGGGCGTTCAGCAGCATCGCTGGCCTTTACCTACTAGGTGTCAGCGGCATCTCCTCACCCTAACTGGGACAAGCAAGAATGCCTCTAGACATTGTCACACGTCTACTGGGGGTGGGATGGGCAAAATCACTCCCAGCTGAGAGCCACTGATAGAAAGCATTTAGATCTCACCTGGTACACAGTAAGACGAATAAATAATTACCTATCACCATCATTAGCATCGTCCTCACTGGAAATACAAAGGGAACTAATATTGACGGGCAAGGATCAAAGAGCTAAAGAAGTGTCTTGAGGAAAGTCCCTAGGCCACTAAAGTGAGGAAGTCACCCTTCAGCAGTGGCTTTCCCAGCCACCTTTGTACGCGGGCCCAAGGGACAGCAAACAGTGGCTGCAGCTCCTCCAGTCGAGGGTAAGCCCCATCGCCCAGCACAGGAGGAGTGCCGATGAGGATGAATGATTTGGGATGCAGAAATAGAACACACCCACACACACAAAAACCAACCTAAAGGGAAGTGTGACAGTATCCTGGGTGTGCCTAAGCATACATTGGATTTAAGTGGCTTCCTTCCGTAAAAGAATACAGAGCAGTTTCACACAGAAATAAATGGAAGATGGGGACTTCCCCGGTGGTCCAGTGGTAAAAAAATCCACCTTCCAATGAAGGGGATGTGGGTTCGATCCCTGGTCGGGGAACTAAGATCCCACATGCCACGGGGCAACTAAGCCCTCGCACCACAGCAACAGCCTGCACGCCACAATTAGAGAGCCCGCGTGCCACAAATTACAGAGCCCATGCACTCTGGAGCCCGCACGCCACAGCGAATGATCCCTCATGCCAAACAAAGATCCCCGCGTGCTGCAGCTAAAACCTGCTGCAGCCAAAAAAAAAAAAGAAATGTAAGATGGAACAAGAGGGAAAATTAAGGTTAGATGGGGATTGGCTTTCCCATGAATCCCTGAGAAAAGGTGCTTCCTTCACCATCGAAATTATTATAAGTGATCTGTCGGAAGGGTGTGCCCACATCCTCGAGGTCTGAGTTGGAGGAGGAAGTGAAAACAGCACTTCCGGTTAATCTGACTCTGACCGGCATTTTCTCCCATGTA
Organism: Eschrichtius robustus; assembly: GCF_028021215.1. NCBI lineage: Eukaryota > Metazoa > Chordata > Mammalia > Artiodactyla > Eschrichtiidae > Eschrichtius > Eschrichtius robustus. The sequence continues at coordinate 8,198,630 of NC_090826.1, read as the reverse complement.
TCAGATGGAGGTACGGCTTGGATTACCCAAGAGTCCTTTGACGGAGATGAAACAGACAGCGGGGCAGGGTTGAAGTGGAAGAATGTGGCCAGGCAGCTGAAAGCAGACCTGTCCAGCATCGTCCTCCTGTCCGAGGAGGACCTCCAAGTAAGCCTCCTCCGCAACCGATAGCCACGCTCCTCCGGCCTGTGCTGCCCCCAGCGCCTTAGTTGCCATGCATCCTGCCATAATAATTTCATCGCTTCTTAATTTTTAAGTAATTCTTAGATGACAACCAAGGTTCTTCATTTTCTAATTCTCTCACCTACAGTAGGAAATTTTCACCCCTCACCCTGCATCAGAATCACCAGTGGAGCTTTTTAAAAACACAGACGCCAAGGCCCCACCTAGACCCATTTAGGCCCAAGGCCTGGGTCAAGGATGTACTGCTAAAGAATGCAGATTAAATCTTAGCTCCATCTCTATGACTTTGAACCGGTAACTTAGCCTCTCTGCTTATGTTTCCTCTCCAGTAGAATTAGGATAAAAATAGTATTGTTAACTCAAAAAAATATTTATTGAGCCCTTGTCCTCTGCCTGACATGGTTCTGTGCACAGGGGTACAATGGTGAACAAGCCAGACACAGTCCCTGCTCTAATGGAACTAAAGTCCTGGTGGAAGGAGGCAGACAAAATAAGCAGCATGTCAGACAGGGCGGTGTGCCAAGGGTGATGGGAAACCTCCTAAAGGAGGTGACCTTTTGGTAATTTTTTAAACTTGTATATTTATTTTGAATAAATCATATTAATACTTTCAACATGGTTCAAAATCTAATAGGTATAGAAGGATACACAGGTAGCCAGAAAGTAAAACAACCCAAATGTCCATCAGCTGGTAACTAGATAAATAAAATGTGGTATATCCAAACAATGGAATATATTATTCAGCCATAAAAAGGAATGGAGTATTAATACATGCAACAACATGGATAAAACTTGAAAACATTATGCTAAGTGAAAGAAGCCAGACATGAAAGGCCACATATTTTATGATTGCATTTATATGAAATGGCCAGAATACACAAGTCCGTAGAAATAGAAGGTAGATTAGTGGTTGCCTAGGGATGGGGTTGGTGGGGAGTTTTGAGGAGGAATAAGGAGGAACTACTAATGGGTACAGTTCTTTCTGGGGTGGTGAATATGTTCTAAGACTGATTGTGGTGGTGATTGCACTATCACAAGAAGACCACTAATTATACTGAAACCCACTGAATTATACACTTTATTTATATGGGTGAATTGTATAGTATATTAACTATATCCCGATAAAGCTGGGTTTTTGGGGGGTTTTTTTGGCCACGGGGCATGTGGGATCTTAGTTCCCTGACCAGGAATCGAAGCCATGTCCCCTGCATTGGAAGCATGGAGTCTTAACCACTGGACCATCAGGGAAATCCCTCAATTAAGCTGTTTAGAAAAAAAAGGATATACAGGAAAAGTCTGACTCCTGCCCCCAGCCACCCAACTTCCCCTTCCTGGAGACAACCAATCTGTCAGTTTCCCTTTCCAGAGATTTTTTTTTTTTTTTTTTTTAACCCTTCAAAAAGACTTTATTGATTTACATAATCACAATAGTGTATGCGCGCCCACTGACCCACACCCTCACTAACATTGCATATTATAGGACATTTAAATTTTTGTTAATCCAAGAGCTCATTTTAATCTACATTCCCTGAGAATTTGTTGAGTAAATTACCTGCTTAAATACTTTTTTTTTTTTTAACATCTTTATTGAAGTATAATTGCTTTACAATGGTGTGTTAGTTCCTGCTTTAAAACAAAGTGAATCAGTTATACATATACATATGTTCCCATATCTCTTCTCTCCAGAGATATTTTATATACAAACAAATACATAAGTGTTTTCACCTCCTCCCCTATATCACACAAGTGGAAGCATCTCTACTCACCCAACTTCCCCTTCCTGGAGACAACCAATCTGTCAGTTTCCCTTTCCAGAGATTTTTTTTTTTTTTTTTTAACCCTTCAAAAAGACTTTATTGATTTACATAATCACAATAGTGTATGCGCGCCCACTGACCCACACCCTCACTAACATTGCATATTATAGGACATTTAAATTTTTGTTAATCCAAGAGCTCATTTTAATCTACATTCCCTGAGAATTTGTTGAGTAAATTACCTGCTTAAATACTTTTTTTTTTTAACATCTTTATTGAAGTATAATTGCTTTACAGTGGTGTGTTAGTTCCTGCTTTAAAACAAAGTGAATCAGTTATACATATACATATGTTCCCATATCTCTTCTCTCCAGAGATATTTTATATACAAACAAATACATAAGTGTTTTCACCTCCTCCCCTATATCACACAAGTGGAAGCATCTCTACTGTTTTAATTTTTTTTTTAATTTATTTATTTTATTTATTTATTTTTGGCTGTGTTGGGTCTTCGTGGCTGAGCGCAGGCCTTCTCTAGTTGCGGTGAGTGGGGGCCACTCCTCGTTGCGGTGCGCGGGCTTCTCATTGCGGTGGCTTCTCTTGTTGCAGAGCATGGGCTCTAGGCATGCGGGCTTCAGTAGCTGTGGCACGTGGGCTCAGTAGCTGTGGCTCCTGGGCTCTAGAGCACAGGCTCAATAGTTGTGGCACACGGGCTTAGTTGCTCCACAGCATGTGGGATCCTCCCAGACCAGGGCTCGAACCCGTGACCCCTGCATTGGCAGGCAGATTCTTAACCACTGTGCCACCAGGGAAGCCCTCTACTCTGTCTTAAAGAAAGATTTGGAAAGTATTCCAGATCAGTTTATAAAAGACATCCTCACCTCTTTTTCACCACTGCATAATATTCCGTTTCATGCCTGTACCATGACTTATTTAATGAGACTCCCCCACTGGGGGACATGTGGGTTGTCACCAGTCTTGCTATTCTAGTCAGTGCTGCAAAAAGCTTAGATCAGTGTCATTTTGCACACATGCTTGTGCATAGAATAAATTCATAGAATTTAGTTGAGAAACATTGGCAGGTCCCAAGAGGAGACCCTGAAGGACAAGAGGAAGCCTGCCATGGAAAGGCTGGGGCCAGAGTGTTCCAGGCAGAGGGAGGGCAGGAGCAAGCTTGATTTTTTTCTTTCTTGTTTTTCCTGTTTTATGAAACAGAAAGGGGGGACTTCTCTGGCAATCCAGCGGTTAAGACTCTGTGCTTCCACTGCAGGGGGCGTAGGTTCGATCCCTGGTTGGGGAACTAAGATCCCACATGCCCCATGGCCAAAAAAAAAGAAACAGAAAGGCGTCACGAGATCCCTTCCCATCCCAACAGACTAGCATATTATGATACCCCTAGAATAAGGAGCACAGCCGTCCTTACCGAAACAGGGACACCAGAATGTAAGTGAGCCTGGCCCTGACAGCTAGGCTCCACGGGGAAGCTTAGGACAGGAGCTTGCAGAGGCCGGCCACGCGACAGGTAGAGGAAAGGAACCACCATCTCGGGGACCATGGGGAGTGAGAACAGATGGGAGCGAAGGGAGGAGCACAGGGGTCAATTACACAGCGTCCTGAGGATTAGAACTAAGACTGACTGATCCTGGGGACGTTATTAACTGCTCTTGCCTCACTTTCCTCATCTGTGTAAGGTGGTGGTAATACTAGTACTTACCTCGTAAGGTTTGTACTTCTTGAATTTTGAACCTTATGAATGTATATTAATACTACTTGTTCGAAAATTGATGCAATATGAAAGTTAAGGATAACTTATAAAGTCACCTCTTCAAAGAGGCCTTTCCCAATCTAGAGCAGCCCTCCTCATCACTTTCTGTCCTAAGAGTTTTACATCAGTTTTCTCACTGATATATGGTAAGTGCTCAAGAAATGCAAACGCTTATTATTGTATTTCTTATTAAGCTCCATATTCTAATCTGCAGCTGAAGTTAGATTTACTCTCCAAGAATTTCAACAGTTTGATCTTTTCTCTTATGAAGACTATTTTTATTTTTTATTATTTTTTTATTTTTTAATTATTATTTTTTTAAATTTATTTTTGTCTGCCTTGGGTCTTCATTGCTGCACGTGGGCTGTCTCTAGTTGTGGCGAGCGGGGGTTACTCTTCGTTGCAATGCACGGGCTTCTCATTGCGGTGGCTTCTCTTGTTGCAGAGCACAGGCTGTAGGTGCACGGGCTTCAGTAGTTGTGGCATGAGGGCTCAGTAGCTGCGGCGCACGGGCTTAGTTGCTCCACGGCATGTGGGATCTTCCCGGACAAGGGCTCGAACCCGTGTCCCCTGAATTGGCAGGCGGATTCTTAACCACTGTGCCACCAGGGAAGCCCTGAAGACTATTTTTAATCTAGTGCTGTATATGCCAAAAGATTGAGCCTTCTTAAGATCTAGGGTATGATAAGTGAGGTCTCCCTTATTTCACAGACTGAACACGTCATTTAAAAGCTGAGTAGTTTATATTTGAAAAATAGTCGTTCAAAGTATGAACATGTATAATAAAAATGTTTAAGGTTAAAACCATCAGAAAGACTTTTGCTTGAAACAGCCTCATACTGATTCATTGTACAAGTGATCATACACCTCCTCCTTTATATTCTGTACAATGTACAATGGGTTATTTAATATCAGGATTTTGTTTTGTTTTAATTTTTATTTGGAGTATAGTTATTTACAATATTGTTTTAGTTTCTGCTGTACAGCAAAGTGAATCAGTTATACATATACATATATCCACTCTTTTTTGATTCTTTTCCCAAATTGGTCATTACGGAGTATTGAGTAGAGTTCCCTGTGCTATACAGTAGGTCATTATTAGTTATCTATTTTGTATATAGTAGTGTGTATATGTCAATGCCAGTCTCCCAATTTATCCCTCTTCCCCCTCCCCCCCCAGTAACCATAAGTTTGTTTTCTACATCTGTGACTCTATTTCTGTTTGTTTTGTTTTTAATAAGGCACTAAGGCAATATTTTCCTAATTTTTTCACCAGAGGAAAACTGAAAAAATTACATGCCTCTTTCCTGACTTTCAGGCAGCCATATTAGGTAACTTTGGGAACTAGATGAAATGAGTCTGCGAAATTGATGTATTTGAGAGCTGTAACATCACGTTTAGAAAGTACTTTCCGATTTCTTAAAGTCCGTATTTGTTTGTCAGATGCTTATTGATGTCCCATGTTCAGAGCTGGCTCAGGAACTCAGCCAAAGTCGTGTCGCAGTCCAGGGGCTCCAGAACACCCTCCAGCAGGTCCTTGACCAGAGAGAGGAAGCCCGTCAGTCCAAGCAGCTCTTGGAGCTTTACCTCCGGGCTTTGGAGAAGGAGGGCAGCATCCTGTTGAAGCAGCAAGGTAGGATTCATCGGCTGGGGGAGTTACACTGAGAACTCAGTAGAGCCTCTCCTTGAGAGAGAGCCAGATGCTTAGCATGTGGTCAAAACAGTGAAGCCACAGCTGCTGGCATCTTGAGATGACCGGCTTCTGTCTGCCCAGCTGATTGCTCTGGCTGGATGTTGGTATGGCTGTATGTGTACATGGTGTGCTGATCTCTGTCTCACATCTGCTTTGCAGAGTCCAAAGCTGGCCTCAGTGATGAGAGGGATGCAGTTGGCACGGGTATTGGAGAGAGCTCCTCCGAAATTGCACTTACGAGCCAGATCCTTACTGCGCTGAAGGAGAAACCCGCTCCAGAGCTGAGTTTGTCTAGTCAAGATTTGGAGGTGGGCGAGCACCAGGGACCCTGACCTTTGCAAGGAGAGGCTTGTATCAGGTCTTTTTCACCTCTGCAGACCTTGAATCGTAGCTGTCAATTTGCCCGGTATTATATGCAAAGCATTTGCAAACATCTCATTTAATCCAAATCTTAAACAAAATGGGTGCACTCCCTCAGATCATCAAACATTATTTTCTGGTCCAAAGTAGGTAATGAAGTGTCTGACCCCGACAGGGAGGAATAGCAGGACTCAGGCTTCTGAGATGCATCTGTCAGTGGTTGAAAAAGATCCATAGGCCATAGAAGCACATAAAATATCCTTGAGAAAGGCCCACTCGAGGGGATCGTCTTGCACTCTCAGACCAGGGAACTGGAGGCTTGATGAAGGGAACCCGTCAAAGTGGGTGTTCCTTCTTTCTTTCTTTTTTTGGGGGGGGGATTTGCTGTACCTTGTGTTTTTGTTTCATCAGTTGTTTCACAGTTATTTTATTTTATTTTTGGCCATGCCGAGTGGCATGTGGGATCTTAGTTCCCCGACCAGGGATCGAACCTGTGCCCCCTGCAGTGGGAGTGCAGAATCTTAACCACTGGACTGCCAGGGAAGTCCCTGGGTGCTCCTTCTTATGCTTCACCCTTGTCCCTGTTCCCAGTACTTCCTTGGTGTAGCTAGAAGGGAAAGAAGCTGTACTGACTTGAGCTTGGCTAAATTTCCTGTGTGCGGAGGACTTCATTGTTGCTCCAAGTAAACTACTCTCTAGAGGTCCTTTCCTGTTGGTGTTGTATGGTGAGACAAGGCCTGTGACAAATGAATATGAAGGAGACCTGGCAGTTCAGCATAAAGACATGACATAGACTGATATTGCCGATTCTCACCCCCCTAAAGAAAATCACGAGAGCAGCAGAGGTGCTGGTTCTTAATGGTTCTTACTCTTGCCGCAGTTGGTTGCCAAGGAGGACCCTAAAGCATTGGCTGTTGCTTTGAACTGGGACATAAAGAAGACGGAAGCTGTTCAACAGACCTGTAATCAGGAACTTAGCCTGCGCCTCCAGCAGGTACAGAGCTTGTATTCTCTGAGGAGCATTTCAGCAAGGAAGAGTTCGCTGCCTGGAGAAGTGCAGAATCCCAAACAAGCCAAACGAGACCCCACATAGCTGGCAGCCAGAAATATGCCAAAGAAAACCTTAGGTTTTGTGTCAGTGTCAGTAAATACCTTCAGCCTAATCTTTGTAGCTCCCTACATACTCCTCTACCCCCTGCCTTCCAGAATGTTCTCCTGGAACAGGCTGAAAGACAGGCTTCATACCCTTTCCAGAAAAGCTATTCCAGATCTCCACATGGGCTCTCTGACCTATTTTGAACCATAGAGCTGCACCAGCAATATCCCACCTCCTCTAATTGCAAGTTCTTATGTTCTCTAACAGTAGTTGTAAAGGGCAGGGAAGAGAAATTGTCATATTTCAGACCCACTATTCTTTTTTTTTTTTTTTACTCTTTTTTTCTTCTACATCAGATAAATGGTATATCTCTTTCACGATTCAGTCTGTTGAACTATGCAACCATCATAGTAATAGACCCACTATTCTTATTCTAAAGATGGAACGGTAGAATTTTAAACACAAATAACAGTAAAGAAGATGACATATCAGAGTGTTGATTATGGCCACAATCTTGTTTCTCAAGTTAAGGAATTTTTTCATTTGTTTTAAAGGCACGTATTAAATTTGCAGACCATAGGGACATACGGAGTGTAATTCACCATTTCTAATATCTAATTCAGTATTGTGAAATTATATGCATTACCACTGTGAAACTTTTCAGTTTTCTAATGTGTTTTATCAGCAGGGGGTATAAAAAGGTCATTAAATCAATCTCCATAAGATATGACTCCAGTATGAAATTAGAACACTCCCTGACACCATGCACAAAAATAAACTCAAAATGGATTAAAGACCTAAGTGTAAGGCCAGACACTATCAAACTCTTAGAGGAAAACATAGGCAGAACACTCTATGACATACATCACAGCAAGATTCTTTTTGACCCAGCTCCTAGAGAAATGGAAATAAGAACACAAATAAACAAATGGGACCTAATGAAACTTAAAAGCTTTTGCACAGCAAAGGAAACCATAAACAAGACCAAAAGACAACCCTCAGAATGGGAGAAAATATTTGCAAATGAAGCAACTGACAAAGGATTAATCTCCAAGATTTACAAGCAGCTCATGCAGCTCAATAACAAAAAAACGAACAACCCAATCCAAAAATGGGCAGAAGACCTAAATAGACATTTCTCCAAAGAAGATATACAGATTGCCAACAGACACATGAAAGAATGCTCAACATCATTAATCATTAGAGAAATGCAAATCAAAACTACAATGAGATATCATCTCACACCGGTCAGAATGGCCATCATCAAAAAATCTAGAAACAATAAATGCTGGAGAGGGTGTGGAGGAAAGGGAACACTCTTGCACTGTTGGTGGGAATGTAAATTGATACAGCCACTATGGAGAACAGTATGGAGGTTCCTTAAAAAACTACAAATAGAACTACCATACGACCCAGCAATCCCACTACTGGGCATATACCCTGAGAAAACCATAGTTCAAAAAGAGTCATGTACCAAAATGTTAATTGCAGCTCTATTTACAATAGCCAGGACATGGAAGCAACCTAAATGTCCATCGACAGATGAATGGATAAAGACGATGTGGCACATGTATACAATGGAATATTACTCAGCCATAAAAAGAAATGAAATGGAGGTATTTGTAATGAGGTGGATGGAGTTAGAGTCTGTCATACCGAGTGAAGTAAGTCAGAAAGAGAAAAACAAATAACAGTATGCTAACACGTATATATGGAATCTAAGGGAAAAAAAAAAAAGGCCATGAAGAACCTAGTGGCAAGACGGGAATAAAGACACAGACCTACTAGAGAATGGACTTGAGGATATGGGGAGGGGGAGGGGTGAGATGTGACAGGGTGAGAGAGTGTCATGGACATATATACACTACCAAATGTAAAATAGATAGCTAGTGGGAAGCAGCCGCATAGCACAGGGAGATCAGCTCGGTGCTTTGTGACCACCTAGAGGGGTGGGATGGGGGGGGTGGGATGGGGAGGGTGGGAGGGAGGGAGATGCAAGAGGGAAGAGATACGGGAACATATGTATATGTATAACTGATTCACTTTGTTATAAAGCAGAAACTAACAAACATACCATTGTAAAGCAATTATACTTCAATAAAGATGTTTAAAAAAAAAAAAAAAGATATGACTCCAGGTCTCTCTGGGTGCAAAGCAGAGACTTCTGGTTTATATTCCCCGTTTCTGTACACGCTTGTTCTTCGGGTTTTGTAATCTACAATGCAGTCTCTCTTGCAGGGAAAAGATAATTAGTTACTGACTTATTTGACTTACTTTTTAAGCATCTTAGAGGAAAATAGAATGCTATTAAGAGATACATTGGCTAATTATTAAGTAAAGAAATATAACAATAAGTAAGTCCTAGGGCGAGGGAGAGGTACAGAAAACAAACAGAACAAAAAGAACTGTTTCCTTCTCCTATGCCCTTCCTCAAGGAGGACTCAGACCTACTCAGCATACTCTTACTAATGCCTTACGCTTTTGCTTCTCACTTATTAGCCCCAATATTTCTTCTTTAATAGCATATTTTATAATGTCTTCTTAATTATCCTTAAATGAAAGCCAGAGCTGATAACTTACCTATGTGCATACCTTCATCAACATAATACCCCCAAATGTAGTATTTCAGAAGAAATAAAGGAAAATAATTTCCAGCAAAATGGTGTGTATCTCAGTATGTCACTTTCTGGAGACGACCATACGAAAGGCACGATGAAGCTGTCAGATGCTTGTACTTACCCATTGAATTACTGTGAATTTGTTAAGAGGCAGCCAGGCACGGTGTGTAGTGACTGTCAACTCAAATACCACAAGCAGCATTGCCCTTTGTAATGGGATTTCCCAAAACAGTGATGTTCTGGACAGAGTAACACATCTATCCTCCATTTACAAGGTGGCTGCATTCTTGATAGATCCAGGGAACGTTAAAACCGGAAAAAATACTTTGTATTTACATATAAAACAGAATTAATTAGGTTTGGGGCTAATTTGGAAGAGGTTTTCATCCCTATGAACATCCAGAATGACATATAAAAGTCAGGTAGGGGGAAAAAGTCACGTGGGATATGGGATGATTCTTCATTGTGTGGAGCAGTCATGTGCTTTGCAGGAAGACGAGCATCCCACTTCCCACCCCACCCATTCAATGCCAGTAGCAGCCTCCAGGTAGTGAGGCAACTGAAAACAGCCCCACACATTTTCAGAATGCTCCTGGAGGGGCAGTAATGCCAGTTGAGGATTTTTATAGCAGTTTGTAGTCTGCTCTGTGCCAGCACCTACCACATTGGAGCCTCAAAACTGAGTGAGCTAAGCAGGGCGTGGCTTGTCGCCTCTCATTTTATGCATGAGCAAAGTTGTGCTCAGGGAGGGTCAATGACTTGCCTCATGTCACAAGGCTAATTGGAGGGCCAGGGTTCAAAGGCAGGTCTTCTGGTTCGAATTCCAGTGTTCTTTCTACTTATTTGCATTTTCTCTTAAGTCCACATACTCTTTCCTACTCTACATCCAGATGACTGGTTTTGTTAATACCAGTGGAATAAGTTGGAGTCAGCTCCAACTGGAAAAGGCCTAACATGTCTGCAACATGATTGCCCAAAGATTTCTAACTGTAGTCATTGTGCTGGTGGCGTAAGAGAAGTGAATCAGCCTTGTGAACGCTGTGTAGTTAGCCCAGTAGTAAAGGAAGCCTGTATTCCAGAAATAATAGAATAGCATCTCTATTCACCAATTCTGTCAACATTTCCATCTTTGCCCTGCTGAATGAAAAATGTTTTCTTCAGTTATTTCTGTCAAATACACAGTAGAGCTTTAGTTGACTGGCCTGGGTGTTGGTATTGGTCTTCTGTACTTGAAACAAACCCACCAAGCATCTCAGCTGCATAGGAGAATGGAAAAAGTACTATGGGTTTTGGAGTGAGACAGACCCACATTGAGTCTAACCTTATGGGACAGTAGTTTCCAAAAATGTAAGGTTAGCCTAAGGCCCCAAGATTGAAAGGGTTAAATGAAGTTAAGTATGAGGAAGAGCACAGAACCCAGCACAGAGTCAATGTAGGGAGTAGTTCCCTTCACCTCCCCAGGGCCAGAGATGGGGGCAGGAGCAAAGACCTTAGTCTGCAAACCCTAGACCAAATGTGGAGTGAGAGTTATTTTGCCCCAGCTGCCACTTACCTTCCTTACACCACTGTGCCTCCAGGCCTTCTAGAATAGAAATGTAGCAGCACAGCAATATGTCTAAAAATAGGAGAGGAGAGAGAGAGAGAGAGAGAGCAGGGCATGCCTGTTCTTACGTTAGGAGAAAAGAACGTCAAAGAAAGCAACTGGGACTAATGAACTCTACATTAGCCATATTCCATTCTTTCAACTCAAGTCAAATGTCGGTCCCCATTAGGCAACTGGCTTTGACAGGAGCTGTGCTAATTACCACTTACCAACCTTTAATTTCTGGGTAAAAGCAAAAGGAAAAAAACTAATGGATTTTTCATTTTCCAGAGAGAAAGGAATAAAATAATAGTAGTCTGTTAAAAAAATACATTAATTATAAGAATTATTAATGTGCCTTTACTAACCAGATTTTTTAATTTCCTAATTATCTAGTCTTTTATTATCTTTTTTTTTTTTTTTTTGCCTTCAGGGTTTTTTCTTATTTTGGTGTGTTTATAGGGTTTTGCCTTAAATTATTTTGGCTATGTCTTATATTACTTAAGGTTTTTAAGTAATAAAGGGGGGGGCGGTGGAGTCCTCCGTCCTATTCGGAAGCTTCCAATGAAGGGAACAGATTCACTCCTCCCCAGGAGCTGCATTAAATTTTCAGATTGTAGATCCTTTAAGTTAGCTGTTTGCTCAAACTAAGTCAGACAACACTTCCACAATTATAAGGAAGTGAACCAACAGGTTAATGCAGGGCTATGGGATTTTCTTCGGTATTTTCTAATATCATGTTACAAGAACTATCACCAAGAAAATTCTAGCTTTTTCTCCAGCTTACAGTTATTTTAATAAGACAAACACGTATCTGTTCACTTAACTATTTAATTATAAATAGAAAGGATAATTTCATGTTAATTTTTATTAGGGTTATGAGAAGCTAGAAATAGTGGGTTGCCCAGCTGTCCTTTGCCTCTTCCTTCCTAGTCTAGAAACAGTAAACTTCCTTCTTTTTCAGAGCTAAATGACATTTCCTCTTCTGATTTGTTCATAATTGAATCCCTATCTATCTCTATTGAAGAAGCTGGCTGTTATTAAGATGTGGGTTATCCCTTCAGCAGGCGCTGTCAATTCCAGGTGTTTACGTATCTCCCATGAGCTCACTGGTCTGACTTTCCACTGAAATGGTTTGCTGTCAGCACTGACATGTGAATACTATGAAAGGATTTCTGTCGAATGCTTATGCCACATCAATTCTTCCTTAGCAGTTAAGGATCTATTCTGGTGACAAATACTGGAAATAAATGCAAGAGAATGAATTAGAAGTTGTCCAGGTCTTGATGTCCTAGATCTACACATTTGACTATACTGAACTACACAAAGGTAGACTTTAAGATGGTAGGAAATCACCCTAATTTACCCATTTTACCCTAATTTATTAATCATGAGCATTTTACTCTAGTCTAACATGCAGTTGATGCCAGTTAACATTTTATCGAGGCCCCTGAACTAAGGTAGGCTTAAACTTGATGAATTTCCTGGCAGTGTCATTAGCATAGCTTCATTTCCTTCAGATATTACTTAGTTAAAATTTACAGGGCCATCCCTGGTGGTCCAGTGGTTAAGACTCCGTGCTTCCACTGCAGGGTCACAGGTTCGATCCCTGGTCAGTGAACTAAGATCCCGCATGCTACACGGTGTGGCCAAAAAAAAAAAACAAAAGTTACAATCTCCAGTCTTAAGGACTGTGTATGTATGACCCCAACTGAAACTGAAAAACAGCATGCTTTTCTTCTAGAACAAACTTCAGTTCTGAAGGTTAGCTGGCCTTTCAGGCAGGCATCTTCCACCAGCGCACTGACCCAATTACTGGTCTCTGAAAGCTGCTGTGTTTGGAAATGTGGATGCTATTAAGGCACTTCCATCACATTATACTTTACTCAGCTAGTAATTATGAATATGAGCTCAGCTCTGTGGAAAACAGAACGGAACGGTCAGCAGTCATACTCCGTGAGTCTGCTCCCCTGGCGTCCAGAGAAGAAAATATCACAATGCCCTCCAGCCAGCCTTTGCCGGTTTTCCTGATTAATAGCCCTGACCCTCAGAAACTTTCTGTTAACTCCAGGTTTGAATCTCTAAGCTTCAAAGTTTAGCATGTGAAAAACCTCACGCTGGAAGTTTTCTTTAGAGTCTGTGATTCAAGAGCCGTAAACAATATGTGTAATCAAGGAAGCATTTCAGGGCTACAGGGGAGAACTGAAATTTGATTAGGGTTTGGGACTGAGCACTTGTTTACTCCTGCCTCCATCTCAGGGGACCCAGATGCTGGTCCACATGGGGCTCGACAGTTGCTCTGCATTATATCACACAGAAAGGAATCTCCCCCTCGTTTACCCACCATTCACTCACTTCTGTGGGAAGTTACTGAGGAAAGGGTCAATATAACAACTATACACATATCATATGCATCGGTCTCCAAATGAAGTCCGGACCCTGTGACTCCGGAAGTCCTTGTATCAGCAGTGGAGGCAATCAGCAGCACTGCTCACTATGCTTGATCTGAAATAAGCCTGAAGCTCTCCTCCATAAAAAGAATTGTAACAAATTAATATTAACTTACTAGTTAAAATTAGTACAGGTACTTTTTAACAGCAGTTTCGAATGTAACTTTTATAAGCATGTCAACATGATGTTGTCTGCCTAATAGCGTGACATTTGTTTTTAAATTAATTTTAGCTAAAACATGAGGAACAATCATTTTGTTCTTTTGAGCACAATGTTAAAAATTGCTTTTGGGACTTCCCTGGTGGTCCAGTGGTTGAGAATCTGCCTTCCAATGAAGGGGACGCTGGTTCGATCCCTGGTCGGGGGAACTAAGATCCCACATGCCACGGGGCAAGTGAGCCTGCACACCGCAACGGGAGAGAAGCCCGCGCACCACAACGAAAAGCCCACGCGCTGCAATGAAAGATCCCATGTGCCGCAACTAAGACCCAACACAGCCAAGAAAATAAATAAATAAATAATAAAAATAAAATTATTTTTAAAAATTGCTTTTAATAGGGGAAATACTGTTTAAATTAGACAGTTTATATCAAAATAAACTCTAATGTTATTCTGAACACTTAAATATGTAGCTTTTAGCTATTTTAAATCAAAGCAAGGAAGACAAGGACAGAACAACCTGTAAGCATATAATGAAGGTGGAAGGAAAGCCCCATGGCTGCATTGACAGTAACGGAAAAAGCCACAAAAATCTTTATCAAAAATACTCTCTTTGGGTTCCAAATTACTCAAGACACTCAGTATTGGGTGTTTTTGGAGTTTAAATAAAAACTACTTTTCAAATTACACGAGAAAGAGAAGACAACTGCATAAAGAAGAAAGATCACGGCTGATTAATACATTTTATTCAGATCCATCGTTAACACTTCTTTGCATGAGTAATTATGGGTGCGGTTTTATTTGCAGGAGGAGAAGGTCTTCCAGAAGAAATTCTTGCAGGGCGTTTTATCTCGGCGCGTGGACTGTTGGAGGGGCAGGACTTCCTGCCGTTTGGACACATCCCTGGCTTCCCCTCCTACAAAGGACACTGCCCTGGCCTGGGAGGCCCACTCATACCACCACGCAAGGAAAGTCAACAGGCTGTTCTTCTTTATTTCTGCCACTTCCTGCATATGCTTTTAAAAAGAAGCAGAGGACAAAGGAAAGACAAATCAACCACCTGGTTCAGCCAGCATTAAGATACATAATTCCTTTAAAAAAAAAAAAAAAAAAGCTCCAGAACAATAAATCACATTTCTATTTAAAGGATGTTAAGAGAACACCTTAACGAAATTGCTCTAATTAGAGAAAAGAAGTTGAAAATTTTCAATCAAGGAAAATCTGCTTGTTTTGCCCCTAATCTTTGCTGAGGTTCTTAATTAGAAGAGGTCAAGAAATCTATCATTTTCCCTGACAAGTGACTGGCAGCTAAGAAGCCCCCTAAGGTGGACCAGGCTAATTTAGCTTGGTTTTCCCATCTCTGGTCTTCCTCCTGGCTGTCCACAAATTGCTTTTTGAGACAGATCAGCTTGAGACGTTATATTCTGGCTTTTCAAACTCCTTAGAGAGCTTCTAGGAGTAATCTGATGATGAATGACTTGTCTGGAACTCAGCTGATAATTTCAGAGAAAAATCCATTTTTAATGGTCAACTTTATGTACTCTTTCTTGGAACTTTTTCAAAATGGGAAAAAGAGAAAAGTAAGTCATGTCATGAAATTACAGATTCTCACAACGGAAAATGTAATGATGTCAATTAATCTGAGCCAGTGAGAACATGTGCTGTATATATAAATTAAGATTCTAGAAGTATGTGTGACTAATACCACAGTGGCAGCTCCATGATTGCACTGCAATAGACTGGTGTAATCACTACATGTTTCAAAGACTAGCAGGTGGAGATTGCTAGCTTGAAGAAGCTCCCCTTAGTTTCAGAGCTTTCTAACAAACTTCCCAACAACTGAAGGTAAACAAGAATCCATGGTCTATATGGACATCACGGCGCAGGGCAGCTGCGGGGCACGCTGCAGAGTCCAGCCCTGCAGCCTGTCCTGCACACACACTCAGCCGTGGAGATGCTGGGGAATCCGTAGGGGTGGCCAGATGTGCCAAGGAAAGAGACAGCCCACAAGCGGGTTAGCGTGCGGCCGAGTCAGACTACTCACCGCACTGTCGTGGCCGGCGAGGCCGCGCTCCAGGGGGAGGGCGGCGGCGGCGGCAGGAGGCAGAGGGGCGGCAGCATCCTGCAGGCTGACCGGCACTTCTCTCCAGCCCTGCGGCTGCTCGTGCTGCTTGGCAGTCCCGAAATCGGCGTTTTGTGGACTTGGGTCTCTTCTTTGGAGACCAGGGGGTTATTTTAAGCTCAACCTGCAGCTGTTTTTTTGTATATATGCCTGTCTAAAGCCTGTACCCCCTCTTCCTTCACATTCAAGCAGTGACGCATAAGCCTGAGCAATCAGTGCCCACAAAAGTGCTTTCGGATTGGATTTAACCCCTTCATTAAAGCCTCAGATCTCTTCCTGTGTTGAGAGTGGATTTGCTCCTACTTTAGAATGCAAAGTGCACTTGCCTCTGAAGAAGTTCTACCTCCTCGTAATTATGCCCAAGCAAGCAGGAAGCCATGAGAACAAAACCAAGTGATTTAACAGAATACAAAATTAGCCTTGGATAAGGAGCTTAAAATCTGCAATTTTGCCCACGTAAAAGTATGACTGCATCTGCTTGGGCAGAAGAAGCAAGGAGACATTGAGGGCTCAGGGAGCCGCTCAGCACCCACTGGTCTCCAAACCGCAGGCAAGGGCGACCCGAGTGATGGTTCCCCAGCACCACCTCTCCGCCCAGCAGGCCAGACACTGTCCTCTGGCCCAGGCCTTCCCAAACTGTGACGTGGACCCAAATCACCTCATTAAGATTAAAATGCAGATTCTGATGTCATGGGTACGAGCAGGAGCCGAGATCCCACAATTCTAATGAGCTGACACTACAGTAACCAGTGTTTTTCATCCGCTACTGGCCACTCACTAGTGGCTCATAAACTAGCACTTTTTTTGAATGAAATAAAAATTAGAGGGCATCATGTTGAGTAAGGATAAATACTGCTGTGTGTGTGTGTGTGTGTGTGTGTGTGTGTGTGTGTGTGTGTGTGTGTGTGTGTGTGTGTGTGTGTGTGTGTGAAGTGTAAAACGTACTTCTTACTGCATGCCCTGCACTTGACCAGCTCCTGGGGCTTCCTCTCCTCCTGATGACAGCCCCGCTGCTGAGAACTCCAGAACGTGAAGCCCTCTGTGCCATGCCACCTCCTGGCTCCTCCTGATGGGTCCCAGGTTCAGAATCACACAAACAAATGTGCAGACCCTCTTCACCTAACTGAGACAGCTAGGAAAATCCGAAACATCCACCACTGACCTACTAAGGTGACCAATGGCAAAGGCAAGGTTCTAAATGGAAGAAAGCAACCAAAGAACTGACAGCGCTTTCCAGAAGTGAACACTGAAGCTTTCGGTTTTCCAAGATGCTGGTTCACACCCCTTCACAAGGGAAATCTCAACCTTAAATTTCATTGCATCACAGGCTTGTTGTTTAAGATTCTAGGTAAAATCGGCACGGCCTGATGACCCGTGGACCATACGCTGCATATCGCTTAGTCCTTTTTTTGGTACCACAATAAATTTTTTGCCGAACTCCCACAAATGGTGTTAAAAATGTTTAGATATTCTTGCAGATGAGAAGGTCATGGCAGCTCAGCCAGCTTCTTATAGCCTTAGTATATTTCCCAGATTTTATTCAATGGCCTCATTAAACACTGAGCGCCTGGCATGTGCCACCTAGAAGTACAAGGGAGCCACATCCTCCACCCCGACAGAGTTGTTACAGCCCCGCTAAGGGGCAGGATACACACTCTGCAATTGAGAGAAAAGTAAATTTTCGGTGCAAAGAGGGTTATGTGCTGCGGGTTGGAGAAGGCTTCATGTGATCTCATTACTGGCCGTTTTCAAGGAGATGGCGACATATCGTAGTACTTCAAGGTGACGGCTCTAGACTAAAATCCTGGTTTTGCCGTTGAATTAACTTTTCTAGGGCTTCGGGTTCCTCATCTATAAAATGGGGATAAAAACCGTACCTACTGCCTACCTCACAGAACTCTGTGAGGACCAAATAAAATCATGATAAGCACCTAACACAAGCAGAAAGCACAGAAGGCCCTCACGATAGGAACTGTTACTAAGAAGATACCCTAAATCCTTAGTCCTTCCTGCCCCACAGTATAAAGAAGAGCTCTCTGCCACAAAACGTTGGAAATCCCTGGTTAGAGCCATGAAACTCAAGCAAAGGCTCCTCCTCACCACCCAGCACATCTCAGACCCGGGAACAAGTACTCGGGGGCGCCTGCCTGCCGTGTGTGCACAGCACTACACAAGGCACCCACCACCATCCGCCACCCCAAAGCCTGCCCACAGGGAGCCGACGGTCTAATGTTTTATGCAAGAACGTGTGCTTCTGAAAAGAAGTACCACGGGAACTGTGACTAAAGGAACACGGTACCGTGTGATTTCGAAAAAGGGAGATTGTTTATTCTAAAAGGCAGAAGTAGGACCTAGATAGAAGGTGGAAGACTCTTCTTCATATACAGAAGAAACCTGCAACCATCAGTGTCCAATAACAGAAAGGGTGCTCTGTCCCTGAGGAATTCAGCAGAGCCCGGGGAACCACAGTCAGCAGTGCTGCAGAAGGGGTTCCTACTTGCTGGGGAGATTGGACTAAACGACCTCTAAGGGTTCTTTACAGATTCTGCAATTCAGTAAAGGTAGTAATCGGGCCCTGATTACGCTTTCCCAGACACCTAGGTTTCAAGGTATCAGCTGTGTATGAGCCAGTGTAGACCTACCCCAGTGCATTCCAGCTGCTGCTGTGTATAGAAGGGGATGCTTTGAAACTTCCCTGGATCGTTAACTGAGTAATAAAAAATTAACACAGGATCTTTTATTTCAATTTTTTTTGAGGAATTGGTGTAACAAGGAAGACACAAACATTATAAATGTAAATTGCCCCAACTACGCTACCAGGCCACATTTATGTCAAAGACATCTGCTGCTTTACACGGTCAATCATCTGGCTACATGGTTAATAAATCTAGTTAAAGTTCAGATGAGCTTCCAGGACTCTGAGGAAGCAAGCCTGTGAGCAAGAGCCCTCTACCACTCCCTGCTGCCACTGTCAGCAAAGGTGGAACTGGAAAGGATGACTGACATCACATGGACATTCCGGAGTCAACTAAACCCTGACTGGAACATGCGGTGGGCAAGAGGCAGCTCCTGAGAACTCAGGGAGTAGACTCAGCCATTCCATACAAAGTCTAGCCACCCCTGTGTTATAATCCCCGAAAAACGTGTTGTACTACCACTTGCCTAAAATATGAACAGGTCATACATAAATGTGCCAAATAAACCAAAAGATTACGTGAACATCAAGTCAACTTTCTCATCTGGCTAGAAAACTTCATGTCAAAATACCCACACCAGCCAGGAGGGGCCCTCTACAACCCTCTAATCAGGGACAGGACACCCAGGGCACACACGGGTTCATCATTTCGAGTCACGTGTATTCTGAGTTTCTGGAGCTACAGAAATCTATAGAAACAAGATGCGTTATAATGGTTCTACCAATTTCCTTTTATTGTCGAATATAACATTGCTGCGAGAGGTATTAACTCTATTTCACTGATAAGAACACAAAGTTTCAGAAAGTCGTACAGCTATTAGAGTTATGAAATCAGGATGCAAGTCTAGATTTGTCAGCCTTTGGAAAGTCCACAGTATCTAGTCTCAAAACTCTCCGTGATGAGGCGTTTAAAGACAGCTTACCTAAAAATGAAACTAACTGCTAACATACAGATCTTTGGCTGGAATGTACTGTAAGGACGGAAGCCTGCATGATTCACATTTCTTTCACTGATGTGACACAAAGGTGTTACAATTATTATCTGAGACCAAATGATTAGATATTTGCAGAACCTGAAACTGTGAAGTTTGAATTCAACGCTTTACTATGACCATAGCTCAGCATCTCCTTTTGAGAGTTAGACTCTGGGGTATCTTTTGCTGATCATATCTGGGCATGGATGGTATAAATTCTATCCAGCTGCACGCCCTTTTCTCTCTCACCCAGTCTAGAGTCATCACTCCAAACGTGAGTACCATCTCCATTGGTCAGTAGATCCAGGGTGGTTGGTTAACGTCTTCAAGCTCCAGCTTGCTCATCGGTAAAATGGGAATAAACAAAAAAACCCTGAAAAAGTTGTGAAGAAGAAGTATAAAGAGCACCCAGAGCAGCACCTGGCACACAGAAAGGGCTCTGTAAATGCCAGTCCCTTTTCTTTACTCCTGTTGCCCCAATAGGGGAAAGGCACGCCCTGGACCCCTAATAAACCCCAAGGAGAAGACAGCAGACCTGGGACTCCTGGAAGCATCACCTCTCGCAAACTAAAACAGAGGACACAAAACTGAAGTGTTTTGGAGGAGTAGTCGGGTTTTCCTCTCAAGCACAACTTCTGCCCAGTATAATTACAAAATAGCCAGAGAAAAGTCACATAAACTGTGTTTCTGGAGAAAATCACCTTTAAAATGTAAAAAGGACCATTTCCAAACACCCACCCTTTTACCTTGTGATCACAAGTGACGTGGGTTTAAAAAACAATACTGGAAAAAAAAAAAAAAAAAAAAACAATACTGAGGGGCTTCCCTGGTGGCACAGTGGTGAAGAATCCGCCTGCCAAAAAAAAAAAAAAAAAGAATCCGCCTGCCAATGCAGGGGACACAGGTTCAATCCCTGGTCCGGCAAGATCCCACAGGCCGCGGAGCAACTAAGCCCATACGCCACAACTACTAAGCCTGCGCTCTAGAGCCCCCAAGCCACAACTACCAAGCCCTCGTGCCACAACTACTGAAGCCCGCAAGCCACAACTACTGAGCCAGCACACCTAGAGCCCGTGCTCTGCAACAAGAGAAGCCCACGCACCACAATGAAGAGTAGCCCCTGCTCGCCACAACCAGAGAAAGCCTGCGCACAGCAACGAAGACCCAATGCAGCCGAAAATTAATTAATTAATTTTTAAAAAAATCAATATTGGTAATCAAAAGAACTAAATAGGGAGTTCCCTGGTGGTCCAGTGGTTAGGACTCGGCGCTTTCACTGCCATGGCCCAGGTTCAATCCCCGGGCAGGGAACTGAGATCCTGCATGCCTTGCAGGGCAACCAAAAAAAAAAAAAAAAAAAAAGGACTAAATAAATATAGCTTTATTCATCTTTCAGGGACTGTCAGCCTGAAAAATTATATAAAAGAATGAAAAAATAACTATGATTTTTGCTTGAAAAAGTCAATAATATGTAATTGCTAACACAATTTTATTAATTGCAGTAGATACAATTTCCAATATATACCATTCAAACACACACTTTTTTCATGTGCTTCAGTAAGACATGGGAGTATTTTGCTTAAGAGTTTCCAGTTCTCTTTTAAACCACCTTTTGCAGTCAGTGACTTGGAGAATACAGTACAAAAAGCCCCCAAGCCTTTTTTTTTTTGTAATCTCCACTTACCCTTTCAAAACCCTTTGTTGGCAATACGTGTTTTTAGTGGCTCTACCTGAAGGCTGATTTTTCCAAACGGCGACAGACTTTAATTCTCACTTTCCACTACACCAGCCTCTGCTGGCTCCACTGAATTTTTGTTTTCATCCTCTAACTTCTTTTTCTTCTTTGCTTTTCGTTCCAGGTTAAACTTAGCGATGTCTTCATTTTTCTCTGTGATGTATTTTAGCTATAAAAAAATTTTTTTAACTACATTTTTATCTGGTTGCAAAGCCATTTATAAACCTAAGGGGAGAAAAAAATCTACACCGTTTCCCAACCACTCCCACCCTGGGTTACATTCTTTAGAGTTAAACACAGCTTCAAATTTTTTCTGGAAGAAGGAATCAACCTCAAAAGTCAACTCACTGCTACATATCCTACCAAACAGGTAGGAGTTCCCTGAAAAATCAAAAGAATTAAAACTTGTAGCTTACAGAAGGCACGCCAATCACAAATATACTCTACAAAGCACAAATATAGTCAACATGCCCCTAAATTTATGCAACTAAAATTACTGAGCAACTACTGTGTACCAGATACTAGAGATACAAGGGAAATAAGACAAGGTCCCTGCCCTCAGGGAAGACTTATTCTAATGCACAAATTTAGCTCCAACTCTTCAGTAATAAGTTTCTGTCAGATGGGAAAAAAATTAAGAATCCAAAATAAAAACAACATTCTGAAGTAGACAAATATGCACTAAGCAGGAAACTTCCCAATTAATAGTCTAAGATGACTTGCACTGACGATTCCTTGGCAAAAGATAGAAATTGCTCACTGAAGCTGACCAAGTAAGAGTTATGACAGGATTTATGAGGAGAGAGAAATGTCTTTTCCACTGATACACGGCACCACGAGGCACCTGAGCTATTTTACTTAGGAATCATATCATCCTTAACCTTGACTTAAACTTTGGAGAAATAATATTAGAAGAGCAGAGATAGAGAACAGCCCAGCGGAAACAGCACTAGATTCAGGGTTCAAAGGTTAAGGTTCAGCTGTCAACCAGAAAACTTCCTATTTAACTTTGGGAAGTTACTTAACTCCAGTAGCCTAGCCTGTAAAATGGGGCTATCTAGTCATGTTATTGAAAACCCTCAGAGGGTAGTTGTGAGCTTTAAATAATATATGTAAAATATTATCAATAAAAGTCCTGTGTAAACTGCCAAATGCTACACAAGTTCATTCATTCAGCAACTACTCGTGAGCACCTACTGTGGGCCAGGCCCTATTGTAGGCACGGCAGATGGAGCAGAGAAGAAGGGCACAAAAATCCCTGCCCTCGTGGAGCTCACATCCTGGGGAGGAACATAAAGTATTTTAACTGCTAGGATCAGACTAAGTCAGGAAACCTCACAGGTGTCCTGGCTCTGCCATTGGCCACAGCTACTAGCCTGGGACGATCACAGCATCACCTGTAAAATGAGGGCTTGGTCAAGATGATGTCTAGACCTCTTTGAAAAGACAGACAATGTGCTCAATTTCCTGCACATCCCAGATGTACAGATACTCTTTCCATACCTGGCCCAACAGAACTGTGGGCACCATAACGAAACTATCCCCATACACTCTGGCCTGCGACCTGTCTCTGACATCATGCTCCAAATGAAACATGGGACCAAAGTTTTGAGATATTACAAAAAAGGCAAATTATGAATCCAGAGAGCACTGATTAGAAAATTTCAAATTGGCTTAGTAAGATCCATCATAATGAAAGAAAGCCTATAAATTACGGGCAGGTCTGAATGGTTCAAGCATCTCTCGTTTTTAATGCAAGGTGCCCTGGGGAATCACTTCATGGCTGCAAGTGATTAATTGGGAATAATGTATTCTGATGGGAAAGGGGAGTGAGGAAAGAAATTCATCTCTCACCAGTGAATTACTCCTCCTGGCTAAGAGCTTCACATCTTCAGTGTTAATGGTGCTTCTTTTCGCATGTCTGTAGAAAGGGCAGAAACAATTCACCAAAATGTTTGGTATTATTTAAAGTTTTGATGAAACACAGAAGTTCATGGCCAGACTTCACACCAGCAAGGATCTCTAAGTAGCCCACCTTTTCAGATTAAGGTCATTAAGCAACAGTGACACAAAAATGAGTGAAGTGACGAGCCAAGATACCAACTAAATAAAGAGACTGAGAGAAAGCAGAAGCCCGTCTGTCCACTTCCACCTGAGGGCCAGCATGCTTGGAGAATATGAGCAGGGGAAGGAGTGAGGGGCATTAAACCCTTCCCAAATGGCCTGCTTGGTCACAATGGACACAGAGGCCACCACACAAAAAGCAAGAAGCAGGTCAGTGAAGCACCTTCAGTGAAAAGAGAATGACACAGAGCTCACGATACAAAGATCGTCTCTGCTTAAGTAGACATTAAATAGAAGAACAGAGAATTTCCATGAAGCATGGCTTCACTTACACCAAGGTCCTAAAGCTCTTCTCCAAAGGCTACATTGCGGGAAAAAGCTTGTGCAGGTGTCTCCTAACACCCCATTTCCCAACTAGGAGACAACGCATCCCCGCGACAATAGCCCAGTTAGAACAAAGAACATCCTCTCAACTGGAGTCTGTTTCTTGCTCACAACACGGACTCAAGTTCTCGTCCCAGTCCTCCTATGCCTGCTTTAAAAGGTAATTGGAGATAATAAGCTCTATTCAATAATTTATTACTCTAATTACACCCTTCCTTGCCATTTCTAACTTCCTCCAAAAGTAAGTAGGAACTTTGTAAGTAGGAATAAGGAGGAATCTTTGTATCCTTAATAACTATCAAAGTGGCCAGCACATAGTAAGTCCTCACTGTTGAGTTAAAGATAAAATCACAGAACTTATACTCCATAATTTGGCCAAGTTAGTCTTTCACATCCTGCTAAGTGTGAAAGTATCATGTGCCCTCTCATCATGATTGACAATATCTGCCTGTCCTGATATAATACCCATGTCAGAAGACAACTTCTAACTAGCCACCTGCAAGGACCAGAACAGAGGAAAGGGGGGAAAAAAGTCAGACAGAAGGTGACAGAGAACTTCCCTGGTGGCACAGTGGTTAAGAATCCACCTGCCAAAGTAGGGGACACGGGTTCGAGCCCTGGTCCGGGAAGATACCACATGCCACAGAGCAACTAAGCCCACGCACCACAACTGCTGAGCCTGTGCTTTAGAGCCCGCGCGCCTACAGCCCGTGCTCCGCAACAAGAGAAGCCACCGCAATGAGAAGCCGGCTCACCGCAACTAGAAAAAGGCTGCGCACAGCAACGAAGACCCAACGCAGCCAAAAATAAATAAATAAAATAAACAAATTTAAAAAAAAAAAGGTGATAAAATAGCAGCCACAAAGTATGAAGCCAGTCCACAGGTTCCCTGTGTGCAGGACATTAGGTGCCATGGACACACCGTGGCCTTCATCTCTATCACACGATCACGATGGTCTGGCGGCATTACCGCCTTGGTAAAGTGCCATACGAGGAGTAGGTAAGAGGAAGCAGCACACTGAACTATTCACAGAGTAAGATTAGCTTATCTGTTCACGAGAAGCATTTAGGGAACAGCAGAGTCGATCGTCTCCACCACTCAGCTTGTCATCTGGTTTCTCTGCACCATATTCTTTATTCTTTTTTTTAATACTTATTTATTTATTTACTTGGCTGCGCCGGGTCTTAGTTGCGGCACGCGGGATCTTCATTGTGGCACGCCACAATGTTGCATAGTTTGATCCCGACCAGGGATCAAACCTGGGCTCCCTGCATTGGGAGCATGGAGCCCTGGCCACTGGACCACCAGAGAAGTCCCCTCTGCACCATGTTTTAATGTTACCACTTTCCGAGATGGAGGAGCAGGTATATCCTATGCCAGCCACTGCACATCAGAGATTCTCCTAAATCAAACCTCTGGCTCCAGAAAATTACTCTAGGGAACGTAACAAAGGGATTTTTCATATAACACTTTTAGCAACACAGGTTTCAAAGATTATTCCCAAAATGCCCCTAGAATTTATTTACTGTAGAATATCTATCTTCTTCAAAATGTTTCATCTTTAACATGTTAACAATATTAGGTGACTAGAGATTTCAAAGCTAAATAAGGGAAATTCACAACTTAAATTGGGAGATGATCTTCCAAAGTTTACAGGTGAATTGAGTGTATAGTATTTACAATTTAAATGCATTTTATTTCACAGAAACAACGTTACAAACACTGGTTAGGTTCCCAGCCTCCAAAGACTATTTAATATACAGCCAACCTGAAACAGTATGTATTTCAGACTTCTCAAACTGGAGTAATCATATTGTAGTTCCCAGGGCAGGGACTATGTGACAGGGAAAACCCAAAACCACAGGATAAAGTTGACCTTCTGGGAACATCAATTTTATTCAGTGATAAACTTTAAAACAGGATTTTTTATATGAGAGCAAACTGGACTATTTTGAAAACGAATGTAAAATTAAGACAACGGATGAGTCTTCTAAGAAAATCTGTGCCTGTGTTCGCTCAGGGTCCTTGGGAGGACGTCTGAGGAGCCCTGGTGCACCCACGTGAGCACCGCAGAAGAGGAGGCACCTCCTAGTAAAGCCTCACTCGGAGAACATAGGCTGATAGCCTTTACACAGACTCCTTTACTCAAAAGATGACGTCCTTCCTTGTGGAGCTGACAGTCTAAGTGATACCCACACACCACTCTGCCCCAGTGCCCAGCAAAAGGAAATGGACTTAACGTAACTATAAAAAACACAGGGATTCCCCTGGTGGCGCAGTGGTGAAGACTCCACGCTCCAAATGCTGGGGGCCCGGGTTTGATCCCTGGTCAGGGAACTAGATCCCACATGCGTGCCGCAACTAAGAGTTCGCATGCCACAACTAAGGAGCACACGTGCCACCACTAAGGAGCCGGTGAGCTGCAACTAAGGAGCCCATGAGGCACAACTTAGGAGCATGCCTGCCGCAGCTAAGACCCGGCGCAACCAAATAAATGAAATAAATTAAAAAAAAAAAAAGACAATCATGGGAATGTAATGTACAGCATGATGACTATTAAAAAAAAAACTATAAAAAACACAGAGTACCTGAAAGCTTAATGTGTTACAATGCTAAATAGTTCTAATTTCATTTCTTTTTAAATTTTTAAAAATCTCTGTAGGTTTTTTTTTTTTTGGCTGTGTTGGGTCTTAGTTGTGGCACGCTGGATCTTCATTGCTGTGTGCGGGATCTTTTAGTTGCGGCATGTGGGATCTAGTTCCCTGACCAGGGATCGAACCTAGGCCCCCTGCATTGGGAGTGGGGAGTCTTAATCACTGGACCACCATGGAAGTCCCCTAATTTCATTTTTACTCCTGGTATTTAGAAGTATTTAAAGTCTTTTCCCACAACTAACACAGAAATGGCGAGGAAACTCACACCTGAGGGCTTGCTACAGGCATCTAGTGGGTAGAGGCCAGGGGTGCCACTAAACACCCTAAAATGCACAGGACAGCCACCACCAGAACAAGGAATTATCCAGTCCACAATGTCAATAGTGCTGAGGTGATCTGTATTGATAAACTCTATGTTCAAATCAAATAACCATTTGTCTACTTATTTACATTTTTGTGTCTTCCTTTGTAATATAAAGGGCTCATATTTTTTAAAGAAAGAAGAAAAGAAATGGTAAGTAAAGGTAGTAAACGTATTTCACAGGAGACTCAGAGTGGGGGTGGGCACGAGGCACAGGTAAGGGGCAACCGCCTGAATGCACAATGATAAGCCATATAAGCTATCAGTATCCCATACATTATCCTTATCCCTTCTGGCCAAGTTGAAGATGCTAAGCGGTTTTTAGGGACTCATACACAGGAATAGGAAAGATTTAGAGCCTGACCTCTGAGAACCTACTGCTGTAATTCATTCAAAATATTCATCGGAGAAACAAAGAGCTAATAGGAGCAAGGTGAAAAGTATGGGGTGTGGGAGAGGCTGGCACCAAATCAGAAGTGGGAGCAAATTAGAAAGCTTTGGCCCTTTCAGGCCTTCCTCATTCAAACTGCTTCATGAAAGCAATTCGTTGCGATTGTTTTCAATTACCTGCAGTACTAATTGAAGAGAGGAGCATAAATCACCTGTAAAAGCGAACACTTTACCAGCTGAAAGTAAGTCACACACTTTCCAAGGAGCGTGTGTCTCACTCGTAACAAGCTCAGCAAATGCAGGGCTGACGGGCCGCGGGCTGTATTATCCCGACACCTGCGAGCTCCCCCGCGGAACACGATGCAGCCCAGCCCGGGCGCCCAGCCCCACGCCCCAGCACCGCACCACCTGCACAAACGGCCTTAAAAGCACACGCCCTGTGCACAGAGCCCTGGAGACATGATTCATACCTTTTTAACCTGGAACTGAATAACGTTGGTTCCGTTAACAAAAAATACTTGGAAAGCGTCAAAAAATGCCAAATCAAGTCTGAATGGACAGTGATTAAAGCAGATGTTACCTTCTTACAGAATCATGACTGGAGACTGAGCATCCACAAAACACAGGGGAAAAAAAAAAGCTAAAGCTCTCCTGAAATTCACCACCAGATGGGGCGTATCAATAGCATGTAAACAAAGATCCCACAATCAAGCTCTCTACCCACCTTGCAAACATTTCAAGGTCTCTGGCAAAATTTTCTGAAAGAGAAAAAGAGATGTGCTTTAGCTACCCTATAGCAATTTTTTTTTTTCAGCAGTGCTGCATGGCATTTGGGATCTTAGTTCCCTGACCAGGAATCGAACCCGTGTCCCCTGCTTTGAAAGCACAGAATCTTAACCACTGGACCACCAAGGAAATCCACCCCCCATCTCAATCTTATTTCAGAGGGAGAAAAGTGAAATCTCAATGTCTACAGTAAGTACCGTGACTAATACAACAAATCCTTTTAAAGGTGAGAGGAGGCCCTTCAGGCAGGTCCATCACTGGATTCATTATGACCTCCTTGTCCTCCCTGGCCTCCTCCACCCTTCATTACAAGCCTTTGGTAATTGTGGCTACACCTTTCCTTCCTAGAAACTATCCCTAACTTTAAATTTTGCTACGAGTTAGGGCTTAGGAGGACATTAATCTCCTCTGAAGTCAAGCAAATACCAAGGCTGCAAGTTCAACTGTCAAATAAACTGTGGGTGATATAAAAAAGTTATAAAGCAATGAAATTTATGTCTAATGTTCCTGGCAGTTTAAAGCACAATAAAATAAAGGTGCTGATGCCCCCGTGTTAGGGTAATAGAAAGAAAAAAAAATAGTTCTTTCCATAAGCTATCTGAATCTTACGGCCGATAAAAGAAACGTTTCATGAACGGTGTCCAATGATAATGTTCTCTGTCTGCTGGTAAGACACGCCACGGCACCCCCCCCCCCCCCCCACCGCACATTTCTCCCAGGCAAATCAACCTCTGGGCTTTCTATACATCTGTAGGAAGACCGTGGCTGCATACCGCACTGTTGAAAAGTCACCTCCGAAATCGCTGCAATGGTTTGTTTGCTGAACTGCATCTCTTTGTCCGACGCAACTTCCTCACAAAGATGGCCAACAGTGTAGTGAACCGCTGCCTTTAGCCTCTGAAGCAAAATCAAAACACTTCATGGGTAAGATTGCAAATAAGAGCTTTTCACATCTTAAAAAATTAAGATCAAGGAGAGGGTCTGCTCACCCTAATTCCTTCAGCACTTTCCATAATGGCTGAGTGACTTTTCAACTGTACTAAAAAATTAATGGGGCCCTCTGGAGTGTGACTTGTAGAAACATTACTTTCTAGTTAATGGTTATGATTTAGGTCAAGTAAAGGTAAGGAATTATGATGGCAATTCAGCAGGGAATGAAGGCAGACTGGTACTTGGGAGGCATCTATGTGACTTTACTCAGTTATTCCACATTTACGTGCCAAGTGCCTACTGCGTGAAGGCGTGTGCTAGGTGTCTGGGCAACACAATGAAAAAAGACAGGGATTTCTGCCCCCATGTGGGGGTTAATCAAGCAAATGCAAAAGGACCCCGTCCCCGTGCTTCAAGTCCTTGCCAGCCCCAGTCCTGCATGAGACAGGACGAATGACCAGGACAACGCAGGGAAAGGCTCGTGAGGCTGCATCGGACCCTGCTCTGATTTGCTGGTTTGCTAGCCCACCTCAACAGGACCCTCACTGCTCCTCAGCAACCCTTTCAGGTACTGGAAAACATGCCTCTACCCCATGCGGAGGAGTAAAGAGGCAAAACAAGCTAAGCCAAGGTCTCCGTCTCATGTGAATAAACTTGCTGAGCCCTGTGTGGGCTCCACCTGTGCTGGAAACAGAGCTGAAGTGGACATGGTGACAGCTGAACCCAAGACAGTATCAACTCTACCAGCAAGTGTTCACGGAACTGCAAAAACACAAGTCCAGGACCCCAGAGTAGAGGCCAGGCAGATAAGCAAGGGACCTACGTTCCTTAGTTTCAGATGTCACAAGAGTAGGTAAGTGGAGGGCATTGGTGGGAGGAGACAAAGAGACCACCACCCTGGGAGGGATAAAGACCCTCCAAGGGGTCTTTTGTAGGTATGTGTAGAGGTGAGGTTAGGGGCGGGGGAACAGGACACGGATCCTTCCGACTGCTCCAGAAGTTTTCTCTGCCGGCCCCTCCCCCCCACCTCCTGGAACGGGCTAAGTGCCTTCTTCGATGCTGAACATGAGAGGCTAAATCTCTAGACTCTAAACTCCTCGAGGGCAGGACCCTTCAAGTGTTGTTCACGGCTGTCCACCTAGTGGCAAGAACAGCTGGCTGAGCGAATGGCTGGATCCCCCCCCCCCACCCCGCTCACCACTGCATAGAGAACGAGGTTCAAATTTCTCAGTCCATCTTTGCAGCCTTACTCACTTACTCAGTAAGCGTTGTCTATTGAGAGCCACGCTCTGTACTAGGCGCTGAGAACACAAAACTGAAAAGGACAGTCCCTGCTCTCAAAGAGATTATCTCCCACCACACCTGTCCCATGAATGGACTCCTGGAAACCACCCATGTCATGAAACACAAAGAAGATGGAGAACCGTTCCAGGGAAGACCGGAGCCAGGACCACTTGATGCAAGGCATGATCCCCGACTGGATCCTGGATGATGGAAAAAAGACCACTTAAAGAACATCTTTGGGGGCTTCCCTGGTGGTGCAGTGGTTAAGAATCCACCTGCCAATGCAGGAGACACGGGTTCGAGCCCTGGTCCAGGAAGATCCCACCTGCCCGTGTGCCACAACTACTGAAGCCCGCGCGCCTAGAGCCCGTGGTCCGCAACAAGAGAAGCCACTGCAGTGAGAAGCCCACGCACCGCAACAAAAAGTAGCCCCCGCTCGCCGCAACTAGAGAAAGCCCGCGAGCAGCAACGAAGACCCAATGCAGCCAAAAACAAATAAATAAATAAAAAGGAAAAAAAAGAACATCTTTGGGACAACTGGGGGAAACTGAATATGGATTGACATTAGATCATAGGATTTTATCAATATCAAACTTCCTGAGCGTGATCAGAGATTATGTCACAGAATGCCCTTGTTCTTGGGAGAAGCATGCTAAAGTATTAAAATTTAAAGATAAGTGTCAAGTGTATTTAATTCTCAAATAATTCCGAAAAAAGGAGCAAGGGAAAAAAAAAAAAAAAAGGAGCAAGGGAGCAAATACAGCAAAATGTTAATCGGTGAATCGAGGTGAGGGGCATATGGGTGATGAACACATTATTCTTGCAACTTTTTCTTGAAGGCTTGAACTTCAAATAAAGGAAGGGAGTGGGTAAACAGCGTCTGAACCTTAGGAGCTCATTCCCGTGTCTCTTCGGTTAATCCTCCCTGAGGTTGCCAGCCTGGTTTTCACCTCTTTACAACACTGTTCTCACGCCTCTGCCACGCGGTATTTATTCCGGTGCTGACTAAAGGACTGGATACCCATAACTACCCCGAGACCTGGTTACTATCACCCCGATTTTCCATCTAGGAAAACTGAGTTTGGGCAGAGTCAACACAACCCTCCGGGCGGAGTCGATATTCGAACCCACATCCGATGGGCTCGGGAGCCGGACGACCTGGGTTTGCACCAGGGTCTGAGGCTTGTCTCCTCGCGGGCAGGACGGAGAGCGCACGGGTTACGGGAGCCAACATTTTAGAGCTTGTGCCGCGTGCCAGGCGCCTCACAACGACCGTGTCCGAGGAGAATGAGGTTGCCCCAAAGCCAGAGGGGCCCCGGCCGCCGGCCTCCGCGGAGCGCCGCAGGAACTTCCACGAACTCTCCCTTCTTGCGCCGCCGCCCGCACGCTCCGATCCGCGATACCATGGAAACCGCCTCCCAGCACCCCCCGCGGCAGCCGAGCCGGCCTAAGCGCAGGCGCCAGGCGGCCGGAGCCGGCCCGAGCAGGCCCGAGCTCGCCCTCCGACCCCGGCACGAAGGCGAGGGCGGGCGGAGGCAGGGTCTTTTTCTCCCCTGCACAATCTAGACGCCGTCCTACCCCAGCCCAGCCAAGACCGCATTCTCCTGTACCTGTTGGTAAGAGAATCGCTGCTGCTCCTCGGCCCCCTTCTCCTCCTCCATCATCACCGCGAGCGGATCCTGGCAGGCCCGCGATGACAGAAAGAGGCGGCGGCCGGGAAGGCCCAGTCGGATTTTCCCGCCGCGGCGCCGGGCGACGGGCCGCGCGGGGGGCCAAAGCGCGAAGCTGCCGCCTGCCTCGCTCTCGGCCCCTAACGGTGGCTCTGGGAAGGGCGGCTCGCAGCCTGTCTGCTCCCGCCCCGCCCAAGCCGAGCTCCCCGGGGACCCCAGAGCCAGCTCTTCGCGGAGCACAGTGGGCAGCACCGGCTCCCGGGGAGAGAGAGAGAGAGAGAGAGAGAGAGAGAGAGTGTGTGTGTGTGTGTGTGTGTGTGTGTGTGTGTGTGTGTGTAGGGACAACGGCACACAACTCTGTATTGTAAGTTACATGCGGCTGTAACCTTGGTGTGCCTTGCAAAATCCAGTGTGGGTTTTTGCAATTCTGTAGTGTCACAAAGTCAGACCACGGATAAATGCTTGATTTCTATCCCCTTCAGCGAATAAGTTGCTCACCCCATTGCCAAGGGAATATAGCTATGACCCGAATGTTGGCTGATTTTCTTTTAAGTTAAGAGTTAAGTGAAATAGGGGACTTCCCTGGGGGTCCAGTGGTTAAGACTCCAAGCTTCCACTGCAGGGGCGCAGGCTCCATCCCTGGCCGGGGAACTAATAAGATCCTGCATGCTGTGCTGCGCGGCCAAACAATTTTTTAAAAAAAAGTAAAGTGAAACCCAACGTTGGATCTTCACTGCTTCCAAACTTTCTTCAGTTACTTTCCTCCTTCCCAGCTGCACTCTTTGGAGCTTCACTCACAGGTTGATGACGTGAGTAAGGAACTTCTCTGCCAAGTCGAATAATAGTGTCAAGTACTGGAAGAGTAGTTCCTCAACTTGTGCTATTCATGAGGTAAAGGCTGCAGACACCATACACATTCAAGTTTAATCTGCATTATTAACATATTCCCCCCTCACTTCCTTAAGTAAACAGTCAACAAGGAATTAATTTGTAGATCTGTAGATTTCCTTGGTATAAATACTCCCACCATGGCCGATTTCAAGCCACCAATATGAGGAAACTGAACTCAGCATTTGTTACCAAACCAGGTTTGTGTGCCCCAGGAGCAGCAGGCCAAACACGGAGACACTGAAGTTTGCAGCAGAGAGTGTGTTGATGACGTAGGTCCTCACGGAAGGAGACAAGAGAACAAATCTCAGGCCCGCATCCCAGAAGGCCCGAGGCTTGAGATATTTATGGGATAAAGAAGCAGGGTGGTCTTAGGTGTGGGGAAAGGTGATCGGAGGCAGGGGAAAGGTGAGGCAGTCAGTGTTGTGCGCAGGCGCAGTTTTAGGGTCGGTGGTCCGAACTAGTCTTAGCTGGTCTGAACTGGGCAGGAGCCAACTCCCAAAGTTCACGAAAACAAGCCCCCCGTTACTATAGTGACCCATACGTCAGAAGCGTTATCTGTAAGGGCAGTTTAGAAGTCTGGTGATACATTACCTAGGCTATGTGAAGCTTGGAGGGGATGCAGTTAGAGAATGGGAAAAAAAACACAAAAAACAGATAAGCAGGCTTAATCAGTAAAGGAGGCTGCAAGCAGAGGGGTTTCTAACAGGCGGTTTCCTATCTGCTGTTCGGTAGGACTCGCTCAAGGATTTCTGCTAACCCTGTGGGGCACGGCCTCATGGAGAGGAGATGCCGCACACCACCGGTCAGACACAGTAGATGCAAATAACGGCAAGAACGGAGATGATAGAAAAATGTGCAACATAGTAGCGTAATTAAGAAGTGATGACTTTGGAGTTTTTACTACCTTTGTTTTTAATACAATTTATTTAAGCCCAAATTTATGGAACTTAGTTCTTAATAATGGCTGTGTTTGTTTCTAGTTTTCAGTACTCCTGAAAACTTAGAAATCAACTCTCACCGTAGGAACCGGCTCTAGCACACTGCTGGCCTGGCACACAGTAAACACTTACTGAATCAAAGCTGAAAGAATGCCTTGTAAAAAAAAAAAAAAAAAAAAGAATGTACTGTGTTGGAATCAGTTGTTAGATGCAGACCTGAGTGAGCTGAGTTCCAGTGAGAGCCCCAGAGCCGGGCGCACGGTGGGTTTCACTGAATGTTTGTTGAGGATCTGACTCTCAGCAGCATCTCAGTGAGTCCTGACAAAGTAGAGGCCCCCCAATTGTTTTAAAGAAATTTGACTTAGATATATGTAGAGGTATCCTCTGCTTTTGAAAGTTTGCACTGAGCCACCGCACTTTTATGAAGTTCTACATTAGTATGGCAACGGCTTTTTTCTCATAAAAATGAAAATTCTCTTTGGATTTCTTTCGGTTAGCGAAAACAGGTACTAACGCAGGGCTTTCATAAAAGCAAAGTGGTGGAACTCGAACTTTCAGGAAGGGGGGAAACCTGTATATTTCTAAAGCCTTACTGCAGTCATCAAGGGGAAAATCATATTTTTGAAACTCCTCACACTTCTTTTACAGTTTAGTGCTCTATTTATATTTTATTTATTTTTTTTAAAGTTTTTAAAAATATTTATTTATTTATTTATTTTTGGCTGTGTTGGGTCTTCGTTTCTGTGCGAGGGCTTTCTCTAGTTGCGGTGAGTGGGGGCCACTCTTCATCGCGGTGTGCGGGCTTCTCACTGTCGCAGCTTCTCTCGTTGCGGAGCACAAGCTCCAGATGCGCAGGCTCAGTAGTTGTGGCGCACGGTCTTAGTTGCTCCGTGGCATGTGGGATCTTCCCGGACCAGGGCTCAAACCCGTGTCCCCTGCACTGGCAGGCGGATTCTTAACCGCTGCCCCACCAGGGAAGCCCTTGGTTTTTTTTTTAAATAAAAGAGCACATGCATCTATATGGGGATGTGGGATATTTGAAAGGAATAGAAAAAGAGCTGGGAGGATACATGACAAATACAGTTAAATTCTGAGCATGGGTTGAAGAGAAGGCAGATAAAGGCACTCAAATTTTTCACTTTAAATATTTCTGTATTCTGATTTTTTTTTTTTTTTTTTTTTTGGCTATGCTGGTCTTCGTTGCTGCGTGCGGGCTTTCTCTAGTTGCGGTGAGCGGGGGCTACTCTTCGTTGCGGTGCGTGGGCTCTTTTTGCAGAGCACGGGCTCTAGGCGTGCGCGGGCTTCAGTAGTTGTGGCACACGGGCTTAGTTGCTCCACGGCATGTGTGATCCTCCTGGACCAGGGCTCGAACCCGTGTCCCCTGCATTGACAGGCGGGTTGTTAACCACTGCACCACCAGGGAAGCCCTGTATTCTGCATTTTTAAACGAACTCCAGCCCGCGGACCAGGCCTTGGGTTCAGAGCCCAGCCCCTCTCACAAGCTTTGTGACCCTGATCAAGTCAGAACCCCTCCAAGACTCAGTTCCCTCATTTATAGAGTGGGGCTCATAGGACCAGCCTTGCAGAGCAGTTGTGAGGTTTAAATTGCCGCACATAAGTGTTCAAGAAACAGTAACAATTATTTCCCAGGCAGCATCTGTGCTTTTTACCTTGCAAGGTATCTCACTTTAAAGCAGCTGCTTCCCAGGCTGAAAGAGCATTATTCCAGCGACACGTACAGAATACCCTAACCCTTTAGGGTCTGAAGAGAGAGGTCCAGGGCTGAGGTATTACGTTACAGAAAATGGATGTACACTGACCTTCTGAACAACACGGGTTTGAACTGCACGGGTCCACTTGCACAAGGGTTTTTCTCAATACTAAATGCTACAGCACTACACGATCCACGATGGGTTGAATCTTTGCGTGCCAAACCACACACTTGGAGGGCCCACTATAAATTATACGCAGATTTTCAACTGCGGGAGGGGAAGGTGGGGATCGGCACCCCTACCCACCCACCTCTTGTTCAAGGGTCAACTGTGGTTGGTTGGGACTATTTTCACAGGATGAAGAGCTGGCATGTAAACTGGCCAGTAGGTGGCAGCATTGCGCCGACAACGCCCTCTTGCCCCCTGGTTAACACTGAGCGCTGACTTGCTCCTGCCTGTGCCCTAGGTGCCCTGCCCTCGGAGGTGGGTGCTGTTACCCCCATCTTATATATGAGGGAAGAGTGTCCCAGAGGTGAAAGGACTTTGTCAGAGGTTGAACTGCTAGGAGGTGGTAGAGCCCAGATTTGATTATGAGCAGCCTGTCTTCTGAGTCCACGCTCTTATCCTCTTCTCTCGTCCCACTGCCCTCACCATAAATAAGGCAAGGACACTGCAGGTTTCCTGAGCCCCTTCCAGCTGCATTAAATAGGGTACCATAAATGTTTAATCATTTATTTTCCCTAAATTTGCACTGTAAAATGCTGATTCAGAACTCCTTCTCCATCGGCTGTTATATGTATTCTAGGAGCTCATGAGGTCAGGACTTTCATATTCTCTCACCACTAAACAAATGGTTCCCAGCATGGTGCTTGGCACATAGTAGGTGTACAGTAAATCTGCCAATGAGTAATGCATCGTACACATTGAGCAGTAAGATAGTCTGATGATCTCTACCAAGTAAGAACACAGAGGCCAGGGGAGGAACCAAGATGGCGAAGTAGAAGGACGTGCTCTCACTCCCTTTTGCGAGAACACCAGAATCACAACTAGCTGCTGGACAATCATCGACAGGAAGACACTGGAACTCACCAAAAAAGATACCCCACATCCAAAGACAAAGGAGAAGCCACAATGAGACGGTAGGAGGGGTGCAATCAGAGTAAAATCAAATCCCATAACTGGTGGGTGGGTGACTCACAGACCGGCGAACACTTATACCACAGAAGTCCACCCACTGGAGTGAAGGTTCTGAGCCCCACATCAGGCTTCCCTACCTGGGGATCCGGCAACGGGAGGGGGAATTCATAGAGAATCAGACTTTGAAGCCTAGTGGGAATTGATTGCAGGACTTCGACAGGACTGGGGGAAACAGAGACCCCACTCTTGAAGGGCGCACACAAAATAGTGTGCGCATCGGGACCCAGGGGAAGGAGCAGTGACCCCGGGGGAGACTGAACCAACCTACCTGCTAGTGTTGGAAGGTCTCCTGCAGAGGCGGGGGGTGGCTCTGTTTCACTGTGGGGACAAGGACACTGGCAGCAGAAGTTCCGGGAAGTACTCCTTGGCGTGAGCCCTCCCAGAGTCTGTCATTAGCCCAGGTAGGCTCCAGCGTTGGTTGCCTCAGGCAAAACAACCAACAGGGAGGGAGCCCAGCCCCACCCATCAACAGTCAAGTGGATTAAAGTTTTACTGAGCTCTGACCACCACAGCAACAGTCAGCTCTACCCACCACCAGAGCCTCCCATCAAGCCTCTTAGATAGCCTCAACCACCAGAGGGCAGACAGCAGAAGCAAGAAAAACTATAATCCTGCAGCCTGTGGAACAAAAACCACATTCACAGAAAGACAAGTGAAAAGGCAGAGGTCTATATACCAGATGAAAGAACAAGATAAAACCCCAGAAAAACAACTAAATGAAGTGGAGATAGGCAACCTTCCAGAAAAAGAATTCAGAATAATGATAGTGAAGATGATCCAGGACCTCGGAGTAAGAATGGAGGCAAAGATCGAGAAGATGCAAGAAATGTTTAACAAAGACCTAGAAGAATTAAAGAACAAACAAACAGAGATGAACAATACACTAACTGAAATGAAAACTACAGTAGAAGGAATCAATAGCAATATAACTCAGGCAGAAGAACAGATAAGTGACCTGGAAGACAGAATGGTGGAATTCACTGCTGCGGAACAGACTAAAGAAAAAAGAATGAAAAGAAATGAAGACAGCCTAAGAGACCTCTGGGACAACATTAAACGCAACAACATTCACATTATAGGGGTCCCAGAAGGAGAAGAGAGAGAGAAAGGACCAGAGAAAATATTGGAAGAGATTATAGTCGAAAACTTCCCTAACATGGGAAAGGAAATAGCCACCCAAGTCCAGGAAGCGCAGAGAGTCCCATACAGAATAAACCCAAGGAGAAACACGCCGAGACACACAGTAATCAAACTGGCAAAAATTAAAGACAAAAATTATTGAAAGCAGCAAGGGAAAAACGACAAATGACATACAAGGGAACTCTCATAAGGTTAACGGCTGATTTCTCAGCAGAAACTCTACAAGCCAGAAGGGAGTGGCATGATATACTTAAAGTGATGAAAGGGAAGAACCTACAACCAAGATTACTCTACCCGGCAAGGATCTCATTTAGATTTGATGGAGAAATCAAAAGCTTTACAGACAAGCAAAAGCTAAGAGAATTCAGCACCACCAAACCAGCTCTACAACAAATGCTAAAGGAACTTCTTTAAGTGGGAAACACAAGAGAAGAAAAGGACCTACAAAAACAAACCCAAAACAATTAAGAAAATGGTCATAGGAACATACATATCGATAATTACCTTAAACGTGAATGGATTAAATGCTCCAACCAAAAGACACAGGCTTGCTGAATGGATACAAAAACAAGACCCATATATATGCTCTCTACAAGAGACCCACTTCAGACCTAGGGACACATACAGACTGAAAGTGAGGGGATGGAAAAAGATATTCCATGCAAATGGAAATCAAATAAAGCTGGAGTAGCTATACTCATATCAGATAAAATAGACTTTAAAATAAGAATGTTAGAAGAGACAAGGAAGGACACTACATAATGATCAAGGGATCAATCCAAGAAGAAGATATAACAATTATAAATACACATGCGCCCAACATAGGAACACCTCAATACATAAGGCAACTGCTAACAGCTATAAAAGTGGAAATTGACAGTAACACAATAATAGTGGGGGACTTTAACACCTCACTTACACCAATGGACAGATCATCCAAAATGAAAATAATAAGGAAGCAGAAGCTTTAAATGACACAATAAGACCAGATAGATTTAATTGATATTTATAGGACATTCCATCCAAAAACAGCAGATTACACTTTCTTCTCAAGTGCGCATGGAACATTCTCCGGAATAGATCACATCTTGGGTCACAGATCAAGCCTCAGTAAATTTAAGAAAATTGAAATCATATCACACATCTTTTCTGACCACAACGCTATGAGATTAGAAATGAATTACAGGGAAAAAAACATAAAAAACACAAACACATGGAGGCTAAACACTGCGTTACTAAATAACCAAGAGATCACTGAAGAAATCAAAGAGGAAATCAAAAAATACCTAGAGACAAATGACAATGAAAACACGACGATCCAAAACCTATGGGATGCAGAAAAAGCAGTTCTGAGAGGGAAGTTTATAGCTATACAAGCCTACCTAAAGAAACAAGAAAAATCTCAAGTAAACAATCTAAGCTTACACCTAAAGAAACTAGAGAAGGAAGAACAAACAAAACCCAAAGTTAGCAGAAGGAAAGAAATCTTAAAGATCAGAGCAGAAATAAATGAAATAGAAACAAAGAAAACAATAGCAAAGATCAATAAAACTAAAAGCTGCTTCTTTGAGAAGATAAACAAAACTGATAAACCATTAGCCAGACTCATCAAGAAAAAGAGGGAGAGGACTCAAATCAATAAAATTAGAAATGAAAAAGGAGAAGTTACAACAGACACCGCAGGAATACAAAGCATCCTAAGAGACTACTACGAGGAACTCTATGCCAATAAAATGGACAACCTGGAAGAAATGGACAAATTCTTAGAAAGGTATAACCTTCCAAGACTGAACCAGGAAGAAACAGAAAATATGAACAGACCAATCACAAGTAATGAAATTGAAACTGTGATTAAAAATCTTCCAACAAACAAAAGTCCAGGACCAGATGGCTTCACAGGTGAATTCTATCAAACATTTAGAGAAGAGCTAACACCCATCCTTCTCAAACTCCTCCAAACAATTGCAGAGGAAGAAACACTCCCAAACTCATTCTATGTGGCCACCATCACCCTGATACCAACACCAGACAAAGATACCACAAAAAAAGAAAATTACAGACCAATATTGCTGATGAATATAGATGCAAAAATCCTCAACAAAATATTAGCAAACAGAATCCAACAACACATTAAAAGGATCATACACCACGATCAAGTGGGATTTATCCCAGGGATGCAAGGATTCTTCAATATACGCAAATCAATCAATGTGAGACACCATATTAACAAATTGAAGAATAAAAACCATATGATCATCTCAAAAGATGCAGAAAAAGCTTTTGACAAAATTCAATACCCATTTATGATAAAAACTCTCCAGAAAGTGGGCATAGAGGGAACCTACCTCAACATAATAAAGGCATATACGACAAACCCACAGCAAACATCATTCTCAACGGTGAAAAACTGAAATCATTTCCTCTAAGATCAGGAACGAGACAAGGATGTCCACGCTCACCACTATTATTCAACATAGTTTTGGAAGTCCTAGCCACAGCAATCAGAGAAGAAAAAGAAATAAAAGGAATACAAATTGGAAAAGAAGTAAAACTGTCACTGTTTGCAGATGACATGACACTATACATAGAGAATCCTAAAAATGCCACCAGAAAACTACTAGAGATAATCGATGAATTTGGTAAAGTTGCAGGATGCAAAATTAATGCACAGAAATCTCTTGCATTCCTATACACTAATGATGAAAAATCTGAAAGAGAAAATAAAGAAACACTCCCATTTACCATTGCAACAAAAAGAATAAAATACCTAGGAATAAACCTACCTAGGGAGACAAAAGACCTGTATGCAGAAAACTATAAGACACTGATGAAAGAAATTAAAGATGATACCAACAGATGGAGAGATATACCATGTTCTTGGATTGGAAGAATCAACATTGTGAAAATGACTATACTACCCAAAGCAATCTACAGATTCAGTGCAATCCCTATCAAATTACCAATGGCATTTTTTACAGAACTAGAACAAATCATCTTAAAATTTGTATGGAGACACAAAAGACCCCGAATAGCCAAAGCAGTCTTGAGGGAAAAAAACGGAGCTGGAGGAATCAGACTCCCTGACTTCAGACTATACTACAAAGCTACAGTAATCAAGACAATATGGTACTGGCACAGAAACAGAAACATAGATCAGTGGAACAAGGTAGAAAGCCCAGAGATAAACCCACGCACCTATGGTCAACTAATCTATGACAAAGGAGGCAAAGATATACAATGGAGAAAAGACAGTCTCTTCAATAAGTGGTGCTGGGAAAACTGGACAGCTACATGTAAAAGAATGAAATTAGAATACTCCCTAACACCATACACAAAAATAAACTCAAAATGGATTCGAGACCTAAATGTAAGACCAGACACTATAAAACTCTTAGAGGAAAGCATAGGAAGAACACTCTTTGACATAAATCACAGCAAGATCTTTTTTGACCCACCTCCTAGAGTAATGGAAATAAAAACTAAAATAAACAAATGGGACCTAATGAAACTTCAAAGCTTTTGCACAGCAAAGGAAACCATAAACAAGACGAAAAGACAACCCTCAGAATGGGAGAAAATATTTGCAAACGAATCAATGGAGAAAGGATTAATCTCCAAAATATATAAACAGCTCATTCAGCTCAATATTAAAGAAACAAACAACCCAATCCAAAAATGGGCAGAAGACCTAAATCGACATTTCTCCAAAGAAGACATACAGATGGCCAAGAGGTACATGAAAAGCTGCTCAACATCACTAATTATTAGAGAAATGCAAATCAAAACTACAATGAGGTATCACCTCACACCAGTTAGAATGGGCATCATCAGAAAATCTACAAACAAATGCTGGAGAGGGTGTGGAGAAGAGGGAACCCTCTTGCACTGTTGGTGGGAATGTAAATTGATACAGCCACTATGGAGAACAATATGGAGGTTCCTTAAAAAACTAAAAATATAATTACCATATGATCCAGGAATCCCACTACTGGGCATATACCCAGAGAAAACCATAATTCAAAAAGACACATGCACCCCAATGTTCATTGCAGCACTATTCACAATAGCCAGGTCATGGAAGCAACCTAAATGCCCATCGACAGACAAATGGATAAAGAAGTTGTGATACATACATACAATGGAATATTACTCAGCCATAAAAAAGGAACGAAATTGAGTCATTTGTTGAGACGTGGCTGGATCTAGAGACTGTCATACAGAGTGAAGTAAGTCAGAAAGAGAAAAACAAATATCGTATATTAACACATGTATGTGGAACCTAGAAAAATGGTACAGATGAACTGGTTTACAGGGCAGAAGTTGAGACACAGATGTAGAGAACAAACGTATGGACACCAAGGGGGGAAAACCGCGGTGGGGTGGGGATGGTGGTGTGCTGAATTGGGCGATTGGGATTGACATGTATACACTGATGTGTATAAAATTGATGACTGATTAAAAAAAAAAAAAAAGAATGGAATGTGCCAGGAAAAAAAAAAAGAACACAGAGAGGAGTTGCTGCCTTCAAGCCTATAGAAGAGCTCTCACCAGGAACTAAATTGACCAGCACCTTGATCTTGAACTTCCCAGTCTCCAGAACTGTAAGAAATAAATTCCTGTTGTTTAAGACAAAAAAAAAAGAAAGTCTGATGATTAAGTGCATGGATTCTGGCACCAGATTGCCAGGGCTCAAATTTCAGTTCTGCAGGAACTATGTGATCTTGGACAAGTTACTTCACGTCCTTGGGCTTCACCTGTAAATTGGGGATAATGGTAGTACCTACTTCAGAGGCTGCTGTATTAAATGAGTAAACTTAAAACAGTGCCTGGGAGCTTCTCTGGTGGCACGGTGGTTAAGAATCCTCCTGCCAATGCAGGGGACACGGGTTCGATCCCTGGTCCGGGAAGATCCCACGTGCCGCGGAGCAGCTAAACCTGTGCGCCGCAACTACTGAGCCCACACCTCTAGAGCCCGTGCCACTGTACAGAGAAGCCCGCGCGCCGCAACGAAGAGTAGCCCCCGCTCGCCGCAACTAGAGAAAAGCCCACGCGCAGCAAGCAACAAAGACCCAGCGCAGCCAAAAAAGAAAAAAATAAAGAAAATAATTTTAAAAAAAAAGACAGTGCCTGGCACACACTCTGTTAGCTATTATTATATTCTTATATATTCCATAAATACTGTATGAGGCCCTCAGGAAAACCCCCAAATAGGGCCAGAGTTCCCAACTTCCCCATGTAACAAATTGTCCTTTTCCAGGGAAGCATATGTGGCAGATTATATTTGGAAAAAAAAAAAAAAATCTCCTGACACACATGCTCTTCTAGAACTTTGCCACTCTGCCATCAAGAGGTAAAGCCTAATACTCCTTCCCTTGAATTTAGAGGGCTTATCACTCACTTGTAACTGATATAATGTGGCTGAAATAATGCTGTGTCACATCCATGGCTACGTCTTAAAAGGCAATGTGGTATCCATTTTGTTAGCTGGAACACTCCCGTTTGGAGCCCTGGGCCACCAAGTAAGAAGTCTGCCTAGGCTAAGGCCACGTGGTGAGGCCGCTGTGCACCTTTCCAGCTGGAAGCCCTAGCTGAGGTCCCAGCCAGCATCAACCGCCCAATGAATGATGGAGACAGACACCTCCAAGTGATCCCAGCCATGGAATCACCCCCAGCTTTCAAATCTTCTTAGCTGAGGCTCCAAGACATTGTGGAACAGAGACAAGCTGTCGCTCCTGTACCCTTCCAACTTCCTGGCCCTCAGAATTAGGAGAATGATAAAAAAAATGGTGGTTATATCACACCACTGAGTTTGGGGTGGTTTGTTACTGGAGCAGCATATCTATTACTAAACAGCGAACATGTCGGTGCTAACATACATACTAAACATAGTATCTACATCCTGACGGTCTCTCTACCCCTCCTAAAAAGATGGCTCCACATCTGCCTCAAAGAAATATAACACCTGTATATCCCCTGCCTAAAGCCTCTGCTGAGAGGTCCTGTCTGCTCCCCTGCCTGATCCATACGTCTTAACTCCACTGTGTCTCAAATGAAGCAGAAAGAAAGCAGAAATATAATAGGCCCCCAGTCTCTGCCAAGGGAGGCCCTTTGCTGGAATGGCCACCAGACTGTCCCTGTGGCATTTAGGCTGGACAGAACCTTGCTGGGGGCAGAACCCGTCCGTGGCCACCTCTATCCACTTTC
This sequence comes from Eschrichtius robustus, assembly GCF_028021215.1. Lineage (NCBI taxonomy): Eukaryota > Metazoa > Chordata > Mammalia > Artiodactyla > Eschrichtiidae > Eschrichtius > Eschrichtius robustus. The sequence goes on along the minus strand of NC_090826.1, from coordinate 8,154,834 downwards.
AGAATTGTTCGACCACCTCACCTTCAGCAGAAAGTAGGTAATAGTCAACCTTAAATAGTATTCACTGTGGCGGACATTAATTTTTCAAATAAGTCATGGGATGTAAAATTCCAAAGGCATGAAATCATATATAGTAAAAAAACCCTCCCTGTCAAGGACCTAGGCAAAGGACGGTTATATTCTTTTAGCGATAAAGGAGCTTCCGTTTATTTTGCCCTGACTGTGCCATAATGGCCCCACCTGGTTGCTCGTTAGAAATACAGAATGTGGGGCCCCACCCCAGACCTGCTGACTCAGAATCTGCCTTTTTTTCCCAAGATCCACCCGCTGGCAGGGTGGTGGTGAAGGGGTTATGGCGGTAGTGTATTCAGTTAAGATCTATCTTAACATACACACTTGAGCACACAGAGGAGCCCCGCCAGGAACTTTTTGAGGGCTGGTTTGCAAAGTGAATTCACCAGTGAGTGCTGAGAAGTAACATTTGGTTTCTAACTCTCAGAAACGCCACTGCTTCGGGGACAGGCACACCCTGAAGTGGTAATAATAATAATTACCACTTATGTAGGTGCTTATTATGTGTCAAGTGTTGGTCTGTTTTTACTAGGTGAATCTTCAAAATAGCCTTAAGGAGGCAGGCATGATGATTATCCCCATTTTACAAATGAGAAGACTGAGGCCAGATAGATTAAATAATTTGTCCAGTCATAAGCCTGTACACCCACCCCTTGACTACCTCTCCCCACCCTTCCCTCCAGAGTTAATCATTACCTAACTTTGCTGTTCCTGGTACTATTATTGAGGTCTTTTCTTTCTTTCTTTTTTTTTTTTTTTAAAAGAAAACAAAGAGGAAAATATTTAACAAGGCTAAATAAAGGAAGGAAATAAACTAATTCAAATGTAATGAAACCGGGTGCACATCATTCTGCCAATGAGGATGTGGCTCAGTGTGGATAAGGTGAGAATATTTAAGAATCTGGAGAAGCAGCATAAATATGATTTTTCTTTTTTTTTTTAATTTTTATTAAATAAAGGGAAAAGGGAATTCAGCTGCATGATACCAAGGCTCCAGTTTGATCAAATTCCACAAAAACCTTTCCCACCTATGTGAGAAGAGCTCTGTCTTCCTAACCCACGGGGGACACGCGGGAAACACTGCCTCAGGGAGCTGGCTCTCGAGGTCGTGCACATGCTCAATTTCTGCTCCATCCCAAGAGGCGAGGGCAGAGGGCGTGATGGTTCTCACAGAGCTACTTTACAAATAAACTCGGGTTGACTCTTCAGGAGTCTCTTACGACACTTTATTTTCAAAGATCTGAGCAGAAAGTAGGGCAAAGGGCCATGTAAGCAGTGCTGTGTGGCAAGTGGAATGTACCGGTCTGTGGAGTCGTGGCGCATAACAGAATCTGATCAGGCGTTGTATGAAGACGAGGACACGCTGCCACCGTGGCCTGTCCAGTTGGTGTGGATAAACTGTCCCGGCTTGGCCAAGAGTTCATAGGTGTGAGCCCCAAAGTAATCGCGCTGAGCCTAGAAAACAAGAAATGGTTTGGTTATAGGACAGACGCAGGCACATGACCCTAGGTACCACCCAGGTTAATGTTCACCACCTATTCCAAAAGCTCACCTGGATTAGGTTGGCCGGCAGCATCTCGTGTCTGTATCCATCGTAGAAGGAAAGAGCAGTGGTGAAGCAGGGCATGGGAATGCCTGTCTGGACACCAGTACTGACTGCCCGCCGCCAGGAGTCCTGAGCAAAAAAGCAAAGCAAAGACTAGTGATTAGCTCACAGAAAAGACAACAGATTTTCATACATAAATGAAAAAGCAGACGCCCCCAGAGCAAAACCCACTGAGACAGAATTCCTGTACCACCCAACTCTGGGCTACATACCTGGCAGTTTTCCACAGCTGACTTAAAGAAGTCATCTAGTAGTAGGTTCTGAAGTCCTGGGTTTCGATCAAACGCATCTTTTATCTTTCCTAGGAATACACTGAAATAATCAAGAGGGAAAACAATCAATAAATCTTAAGTAGCAGGCTGAACGCCTGGCAGAAAGCAGGGGAAGTAAGTGGGAAGCTGACAGATACCCTCGCGAGGTACGAAGGCACCTGTCCCCCCATCCCCACCAGCTCGCTGTATGTGCCGTGAATAGACAGCCCAGGTCCCGAGAGGTGAGGGCCAAGGGCACAACCGTGCTCACAGAACTACTTTAGACGGGGCAGGGTGGACACTGGAGTTAGAATAACTGAAGTGCAGGAAGAAAGTGAGATGTGACCCCTAAACCTGCCTGGTCGCCAGCGTCCCAGCGGGAGGACTCACTGCACCAGTTCCAGGGAAGCCGTCCCCGAGCGCGCCCAAAGACCGCGGCACTCCCGCACGGCAGGCGGCAGGCCCCCCGACCACTCACCTCCTGATGATGCAGCCCCCCCTCCACATCAGGGCAATGCCGCCATAGTTGAGGGTCCAGCCAAATTCAGTGGCTGCCTGTCTTAGCAGCATAAAGCCCTGAGCATAAGAGATGATCTTGGAAGCATAGAGGGCCTAAAGGAGGGCACAAAGACTCATCAGAGCTGCGGCTGGCCCACGGCTGCCTAATCCACACCCCCCCCACCCCGCAGTGCAGCTCTAACGAGGACACGGTTTAGCAAAGGCTGCAAATCAGATCAACAGGCAAGGCTGGACTGACCCCACGTCCTCCCCGTGGCCTCGGGGTGTTTTCCCCACCAGTCCCACCCCCGCTGCCACTGCGGGGCGGCACCCCACCTTTCGAATGTCCTCCAGGAATGATTTCTTATCTCCTTCGAACTGGACCTTTTGAGGCCCCTTCAGCTTTTGGCTGGCTTGAATCCTCTCGTCCTTCAGAGATGATAAGCATCGAGCAAAGACCGCTTCTCCTACGTGGGGGGAAGGGGGAGATAACAAGTCACCACAACTCACACGCAGAACCCGAGGAGGAGCACACACGAGCCAGAGAGGACGAGGGAGAAGAGCAAGGGAGCACGAGTTCCAGTTTTACCATGAGCTGGAAGTCTCAACCTTCCGCCACAAAGGTTAACCTGGATCAGAAAGAACTTTCATAAAAAGCTCTAACGGTTAATTTGAAAATGAAAACTCCAAGTCAGTCTTCCAACATAAAGACACGTATTCAACCTCAAAGATCACCATCAACTTCAAAGGGGAATTTTAAGGGGAAAATACGAAGAGCAAAACCACTATTGTTAAGAATTACTCAGTGTTGGTCCACCAGTAACATTTCAGTTTCATTTGCGAGGACTTTAATTTATAAATGGTCACCAAAGACTTCATTTATTTTCTTTTGAAGCACCAATACTCATCACTTTGAAACAACAAGTACACTGAGACTTCACCCTTCAAAAAACTCCATTTTCTAATTCTTACAGTTTAGTTTTTGCTATGTCCATGGTCACCATTACAGTTTCACAATTTTACTTCATTTGAATAAAAAATATTTCAATGTTTTTTTTTTTGGGGGGATGCTGTGCTGTGCGGCATGTGCAATCTTAGTGCCCCGACCAGGGATCGGACCCGCGCCCCCTGCAGTGGAAGGTGGATTCTTAACCACTGGACCACCAGGGAAGTCCCCAATATGGTATTTTAATATTAAGATATTAGTATCTTAAAAATTATCACTTATAAATGCTTGCCCAATTGACACTTTATATAAGTAGAATAAATTAACCATTTTTTCCCCCAACAGACAAAATGAAGCAAAACCTCTGGGACTAACAGAGGACTTTATTTCTGAGGAAAGGGTTCTGGCCATAAACTTGAGAGCAGGTGTCTCCCTGCCCTTGTCCTTGCCTGGCCCTCTGGGCTCCTGCACTGCACACACATGATGACTTAGCATTCCTGGGCGGAAGCTTCACAAGACAAAAGGCAGGAAGAGGCGAGTGTGGCGTAACCCTCGGGGGGGTTACCTAAAGATTAGCTGGAAGACTCACTTCCCCATTAGTTCAACAAACAAGAATGGCAGTAGCCAGGGAGGAAGCCTGCCTGCCATCAGCTGGAAGGTAGGCTACAAAGTCTCTGAAACAAGAGAGTAGGACTCCTTTTGAGGCAGTGATGAATAAACTGCTCCCAGTTATTGCGCCCTTGGGCCCCCGCCCAGGGTAGCACTCAGATTAGCTAAAAAGCAGTCAGCTTCCTTCTCTGCAGAGCTGGACTAAGCAAACTGCTTCCCTCCTTAACTGTGCCTGCAACTACCCAGTCAGCTGTAAACACAGTCAGGCATAATTAACAGGAAACCAAAGGCCGGAGGAGACTAGGGAGGGAAAGGCAACCTATGTCTGGAAGAGCCAACAAGAAAACTTGTTTTATTACCACAGGGGGAACCATTCTGCCAGGAGCAAAGATCAGCCTTCATTAAGCAGACCAGGAGCCTCCCTTCATTCTCCTTTTCCAATCTTGACAGAATGTATCTATTTTATTCTTAAAGAACCATCATGTAGTTTTGTTAATCCCCTTATTTTTGTTTTATTTCTGCTTTTGATTATTTCCTTCTCTCTACAACTTTTTGAGTTTGATGCTTAGCTCATTAAGACAAGATAAAAAACATGGATGGGAAGGATATACACTCACTTCAGGACAGTAGTTTTCTTCTAAAAGAAGAAGGGGAAGGAATTTAGGAAAAGAATATTAAAGGACTGGAAATGCTTAGGTAATATTTTATTCCTCAAATATCTGAGAAAAAAACCTCAGCAAAATAGTAATAAATACTGAGTACCTAAACTTTTATTATTCTGTGAACTTTTGTATGAAAAATTCCATTACAGTTAGCTTCCCTATTAGAAAGATCTTAGGTCATTGACTATAATTTAATCACTAATGTTAAACCGATCCCCAAAGTCAAACTGGATAAGATAGGTAGTAACTTTTGAATTTCTCTCAAAGCTCACATGACTGACAGAAGGATCATAAAGAAGAGATTCAAAAGCAGCTTCAGCCTCTCTCACACTGTCAACTTATTCAAGTGCAGAAAGAGCAGACCGCACTCGGAAAGCCGACTAGGGTTGAACAGATTCTCTGAGAGATCTGGTAACTCTCAGTTGCCTGAAGGACATCAGGGTCAAAACAGTGAGATGAAAAGGTTCAGTCCAAAGCTGAGTGTTACCGATGAGGGTGACGGGGACGCCGTACTCCAGGGCAGAGATGGCGGTCCACTTCCCGGTGCCCTTCTGCCCCGCGCTGTCCCTGATCTTTGGCAGCAGGTGTTTGTCGTCAGTATCTTGGAACCTGAGAATACTGGCTGTGATCTCAATCAGGAATGAGTCCAGCTCTGTCTTATTCCATTCCTCAAAGGCCTGTGTGCAGGATGTGAAAGAAAACAATGTGGGAGAACCTAGGATTATACCGGAGATGCTCCCTTAACGGATTCATCCCTTTCCCATGTAAATATTGACCGACGCTCACAATCTGCTCAACACCTGAGGCTACCAGGCTCCTGTGCAGGACACCCGAACACTTCTACCACCAGCTGAGTTTTATGCTAACCAAGAGTCGGCTGCTTCTGATTTCAACCTGTTCATGCTGTTTTCTGGTCACCAGGCCAGTGCTTTCCTCAGAGCCAGGTGTCCCCTCACCTCACTTGGGTTTTCGTACAGTCACTTTCCTTGATCACCCGATCTAGAGCAGCCTCTTCCTCCCGTTTACTTTTCTTTATAATAGTGATCACGAACAAGTTTTATATATTCAGTCATTACTGTCTGTCTTTCCAAGGTCCATGAGGGCAGGGACTTTGTTTTTTCCACTAATATATCCCCAACATACAACAGTGCCTGGCACTCATATTATGTAAACCAATTAAATATGAACACAAAAAGAAAAGCAACGTTTCTATGAAAACTAAGTCAAACTGTTTTGGAAAGAACAATAAAGGCAAGTTAGTGAAACAAAGTTAAGTGGGGATGACACAATTTTTTTTTTTTTTGGCCACACCACATGGTTTGTGGGATCTTAGTTCCCCAACCAGGGGTTGAACCCAGGCCCCTGGCAGTGAGAGTGCAGAGTCCTAACCACTGGACCGCCAGGGAATTCCCAACACAAATTTTAAAATTAGGAGGGAAAAGAATGTAAAAAATCTGGAAGGATTCTGCACTGTGTGCCTTGCAAGTGTCTTTAAATCATGTTCCACTTGAAATAACTGAAACTACAAATTCTAGATGATAAGAAAGTTGATTAGAATGCTAATCAGCAGAGCCACACTTAAAAGAAAAAGGACCTGGCTCTCCATGAAATGATGGGTGATTGAACGTACCTTCCTATATTTTCAATGAAAATAAATGTTTGCCTAGTTAATGATGCTGAAGTATTTAGAGAAAACAGTACAAATGTCTGCAATTTACTTTGAAGTGTATTTTTTAAAAAAGATAAAAATGATAGAGGGATGGACAGATATTCCACAAAGTAAGCAGAGTAAAATGTTAATGGTAGAATCTAGGTTGTGTGTATGTAAGTGATCACTGTCAAATTCTTTCAATTTTGTTGTATGTTTGAACATTTTCAGAATAAAATGTTGGGGGAAATGCTTACGTTTCCCAACTCTGACAACCTTTTTTGAACAGCTAACAGCCAGTCCCACCTGGATCAGAAAAGCGAGCTTCTGCGGCACCTCCCACGTGGGACCATCGGAGGATCAAACGAGACCAGGCGGTTAAGTGACACAGGACTGACACACAGTCAGGGTCCCTGAGTGGGAGACGATTACACCAAGAGTCGCTGGGAACTTCTGGCTTAGTGACTGGCTATCAGATTTTATGGTCCTGTTACTGAGAGCTTCCCTTAGATTAGGTTGAGTCCATCCAGGCCACCAGAATGACCAAGGGAAAAAGAATGAGGAAGGACTTACCGTCACCAACAAAGCCTTCTCACCTGAGCAGCGCTACCCACCCAGGGCCCGGGACTCACCTCTGCCATCTCCTTGTGCTCCATGCCCAGGACGTCTTTCATCAGGTGGTAGGCCTCGCAGATGAGCTGCATGTCTCCGTACTCTATCCCGTTGTGCACCATCTTCACAAAGTGTCCTGCCCCCTCGTCCCCCACCTGTTAGAGCCACAAGCGCCAAGAGGCCTTCAGGGAGCCAGGAAATACACCAGAGAAGCCCACATCCAGTTCTTTGGCAAGGCTCCCTCCCCATACAAAAAATAAATATGAACAAATATTTATAGTATTTTCAAAAAAAGACTCACCATATAACAACCCAACACAAGCCTCAATCCAGTACGATGCTATTGTAAACTAACTCCAAATTCATTCCTTTAAAGGTTTTTCAGAATCCCCAAATTCACTGTTAAGTACCCACAGGTCTTTAGCCTACATTTTCCATTCTTTCTCATTGTTATTAAAAGTAACTCCCCACTCCCCAGCCCCCTCCCACAAGTAAAAGGAGTCTTCTTTTTCCTGAAGTTATTTTTCTAGCAACCACAGGTGAAAAGAAGCTGGCTAATTAAATCACTTGTACTTTAAACAATACATAAATGTACTGTAGTTGTAATGGCCACCGAGAGATAAATGACCTCAGATGCAAGGTCTGCCCTCAACCTTGTAAGCCCAGAAATGGGTTCTTGCCAGGGTCCCACAACTGACAAGGTACTGATTTCTAATAAAGCTGGCAAGATGTATAAAATCAGAATACCAGTCTGTGAATTTATGATGAGAAATTTAACTATGTATCTTAATGGTTACAAGTGTTAGTCTGATCAACACATTCTGTCCCTGTGGACAAGCTACTTGGGAAGCCAGATTATCTGAAAACTGGTTGGAGGGCAAGGAGTCAGAACAAGGAGAGCTCTGCAGTCAGACACTCCCGTCACCACGACAGGGATATGCCTGCCGGTGGACCAGTGCTGGCAGCACTGCTGGGGTGGACGCTGTCACACTGCCACCCTGACACAGAGACTTCCTCTGTCTATGTTTCCATGGCTGGCCTACCCTTTCTGATTTTTTTTTTTTTTTTAATTTATTTTGGCTGCGTTGGGTCCTCATTGCTGTGCGCGGGCTTTCTCTAGTTGCGGCGAGCGGGGGCTACTCTTCATTGTGGTGCGCGGGCTTCTCATTGCGGTGGCTTCTCTTGTTGTGGAGCACAGGCTCTAGGTGCACAGGCTTCAGTAGTTGTGGCACGCGAGCTCAGTAGTTGTGGCTCGTGGGCTCTAGAGCGCAGGCTCAGTAGCTGTGGCGCACAGGCTTAGCTGCTCCGCGGCATGTGGGATCTTCCCGGACCAGGGCTTGAACCCATGTCCCCTGCATTGGCAGGCAGACTCCTAACCGCTGCGCCACCAAGGAAGTCCCCCCATTCTGATTTTGACACTTTCTTTGGCCATGAAGTAACATGGCCAATAATACCTTGCTTCACCCCTTCCTTCCTGTAACTTCAAAACTGAGCTAAGGGGTGCCTGCTTTTAGTATCTATACCAGTTTTTTCTTTTCAGTAACCTAAGAGTAAGGCTTGGGGTTATGGAAAGTCAACAGGAGTTGATCAAGATACACAGGCAAGTACTGTTATTTTCCTCATGATTATGTCCCAAATGTATCTAAAAAGAAGTTACTGTCACTGTACTTTTTTTTTTTTTTTTTTACCATAGCAATGTATTGTCAAGGAACAAAAGCTCCCTTCCCAATCCTTCACACTAGTGAGAAAATTACTCAGTCTTCTAAATCACAGCACCAGCGTCTCTCAATGCTAAGCAGGTTCTGACTGAACTCAGTGACCACTGGTTAAAACGTGAGGAGCGGCTTAGTCACTAGGCACTGTCAGGCCCGGGGGGGAGGCCTCCCCTCATCCCCCGTGGGCCCAAGTCCTCATTTCTTCTCTACCTTTTATCTCATATAAAACAAAACTAACATCATAAAAATGGCACGTAGAGTAAAATGCAAGGGGATCAGGAGCTAAAGAGAACTTGGAGGTCATCCAGTCCAACCCCCATATTTGACAGATGAGAAAACTGAAGCCCATGGAAGAAAATGACTTGCCTAATGTCACACTGCTAGTCAATGGAGAGCCAGAACGACAACTCAGGTCTCCCCTGCCTAGTGTTTTTTTTTCATCCATGGGATGGACTGAGGCTGTAACAAGGGATAAGATTTATTTTACCAGCAACACAAAATATAGGAAGGGAAAGAATGTGCCTCGGCCTCCTTCACATTCAGTGAGGGCGAAGAGCTGCAGCTTACTCTGTTCTAAGCACACAATACCTACCCAAGGGAGCAAACTCCACTTTTGATTCTGACATTCTCTCTTTTTTTTTTTCTTCCCCCACCCCCTTGACATCCTTTCTTTCTTTTTCTTTTCTTTTTGTTTTTTTTGGCCACGCCATGCGGCTTGCGGGATCTTAGTTCCTCAAGCAGGGATTGAACCGAGGCCACGGCGGTAGGCGTGCAGAGTCCTAACCACTGGACCACCAGGCAACTCCCTTGACATTCTTTCTTTAGCCATGAAGTAACATGGAGAAAAAAATCTTACTTCATCTCATCCTTCCTGTTCCTTTTTTAAGGAATCCATATTTTAGATGAATTGAGAAGGGCTGCTTTTAATATCAACCTCCAATTAAGATACAAGGACACGTACAATTGACGCATTTTTGGCATCGGCTGTGCTAGCGACGTAAACATTGAGGAGCTTATGTCACAAAGCAAACCGCTGGGACCACGGTGATCCTTGCTCTGCACCTGGTCATGTCGATGCCCGTGGCGCCAACTGGCTTCAGGGGGGCCCACAACGTACCCAGTCACAGCAAGGTTCTCCAGTCCCCACTTTTGCAGCGATGCCCTGGAAGATGGCCTTGATGTGGGGCCTGTAGGAAGGAAGTGGGTGGTTCAGCTGCTGACAAGGGGAGGCCTGGGTCTCCACGAAATTCTCAAGGACTCCCCCCCGCCCCCCAACTGTTTCCTTTCTAGCGGGCGGTGGAAGTGCCCACAAAAAAGTAATGAATAAGCTAAGTCCGCAAGGTAAATCAGTCAGAGGCTGCGGACGATCTGATTTGAGACAGGAGACAAAAAGGCTGGGTAAGAGGGTCAGCAAAGCCCCAGAAGAAATTTCTATTGCACTATCAGAAGAAGCTGTGATTCCAAGCCGTTCCTGTAGCGACTGCTTCTGTTAGTCTGGATGTATGTTATCAAGCACAGCAGGATTCTGGACAGACAGAACCATGCAACATTTCCAAGAGCTACATTCCTTATCATCCAGAGAAAAAGCAACTGTTCTTCATTCCTTCCACGCCTCCCCTAGGAGTACAGAGTAACTCCTGACGCCGTTCCCTACTGTTCTCCTCACTTTTGACCAATAAAGCCTTCTTCACAAAAGGGTTTTGGTAAAGACACAAAATCTCACAGGGCTGCAAAGTGAATGCTCAGGAGGAGGGGGCTAGGGTAGCTACATCTTAAGCTTTTAGAGCTTCCCTGAACTTTGACTATTTCAGATAAAAGTACCATTTCTGCTTCTAACAGGTCAGTGTGAGAAAATGTATTAATGAGAACTAGAGCACCTCTGTATATCAGACTTTTTCATGTGTATTGTCTACATTTGTAACAGCCCACTTAGCGGTACCCCAAAATAAATATTTTTAAGTTTTTGTGAAGCAGGAAGGCCTCTATTTCTAGACCTTAACATACTGAAGAGAATCCCCAGACTTAATCATTAGGGAGGTAATTAAAAGACTAATCTTCCCCAGTCAACCCCTCACCTTTGGGGATTAGGTTTGATCACTCCTTACTTTAACGCCTAATGTAAGTCTAGAATAATCGGAAACCAAACTCACTCGGAAAAGCGCGTTACCTTCCCACGTCTCCCTCACAAGGATCCTTCCTCTTCTATTCCTTTCTCCTCTGCTCCATCTCTCTATCATCCTCTATCTGGCTTTCTCTCTTCCTGCAGTCTCAGCAGCGGTGTGTCCCTCAGTCTACATTATGTATAATTAATTACTTGCATCTTTTCATTTTAATCCTCTATCCCGCTCATCACCCCCAGCCTATGCCTTATACAGCCCTCCTGCTACATCACCATCAAAGCATCCCCCCTTCTGCGGCCAACCCTTCCTCTTATACACAGCACAGTGAGCAGTGTAAAATTCGTTTTTTCTCGAGTCAAATAAAAATTTTCCACCTCATTCCCTGGGACGAAAGAGGCCCTGTCTGATTTTGCCGTTACTCACAATGGTTAAATACACCACATATGGGCTGAAGAGACAGACCTTGCTCCTAAGTCCAGACAGTGCACAGGACATTATCTGAGCTGCCTCGTTAAAGCCTCTAAACCCTTGAAGCCTATTTAGAACTTCCATTATTGGTACGAGAGGAAATAACAGAAGAAAAAAGGAAAGGAGGAACAGGCACACGCGTTACGTCAAAGCCACAAAATGTATACATAAATATTTCCAGCATCTCCCATCTCCAACACTGACTGCACAGAGGAGATCGGGTGGCAGAACTGCTCACAGCTCACCCGTTCTCAAGGTTCAGGCTCCCTGTGCCGACGCAAGGGTGGTGCCTTTGGTACTCACCAAGCCTCTTTGTTCCCTCCTGGCATAAGTGATGGGCCATACCGGGCCCCGTCCTCTCCACCACTAACTCCGCTCCCCACAAACAAGATTCCCTTGGCCTTGAGGTCTCGACACCGTCTCTACATGAGAGAAAAAGAATTTCGTCATGCTTCCCTAAAATCAGTTTCTCCCACTGAATGAGAAGAGGTATAAGACAGGTATGGAGATCCCACAATTGACTTAAATGACCCAAGGATCCACGAATAACCTGGTCATTCAAGAAATTTAATCCCCTTTCTGACTTACTAATCCCCTCTGTTTGGGAATTAAAAAAAAAAAAAATCCGGGGGCTTCCCTGGTGGCGCAGTGGTTGAGAGTCTGCCTGCCAGTGCAGGGGACGCGGGTTCGAGGCCTGGTCTGGGAAGATCCCACATGCCGCGGAGCAACTAGGCCCGTGAGCCACGATTACTGAGCCTGCGTGTCTGGAGCCTGTGCTCCGCAACAAGAGAGGCCGCGATAGTGAGAGGCCCACGCACCACGATGAAGAGTGGCCCCCACGTGCCACAACTAGAGAAAGCCCTCGCACAGAAACGAAGACCCAACACAGCCATAAATAAATTAAAAAAAAAAAAAAAATAAGGAAAAAAAAAAAAAAAAATCCATGGAAGTTTAAGATGGCTACCCTGTCCTCAAAGGGAAATAATAAAGCTAAACATACATTCTCATTTTACAGGAAAAGACCTTGTACAGTAAGACTCAATGAAGAGTTGGTTTAATACAAGCATGACTTATGACTATTTGACACGTAGATGATACAGGGACTTCTCCCAGCACACGAGACCATCAGCACAGCGGGGCTCACCCACGTTGCACACTGATGTATCACGGAGTGGCAGGACAGGAAGGGAAGATTAAGCATAAACGCCCAGCCTGCCGTATCTAAGCAGCAGTCATTCTTTTGAGTTACGTGTGTGACCAATGAGAACCTCATCCATCAGGTATGTCTTGATGGCCAATCCCAAAAGAGCACCACAGAAACACGTCTACTCTTCTGTCCCATGTGCAATGCTGGTACTTTTTTCTAGAATGTTCTCAGAACCTGGAAGAATGTGGACTGAAGAATGCTTACCGTGGTATCCCTATATTCAGAGTTTCCTCCATCGATGATGATGTCACCAGTGTCCAACAAGGGTACCTGTAACCAGACACCAGCATTAAGGCGGACCAAAAAAATGAAAGACAAAAATAAACATACCTTGACCAATTAAAGCAAACAAGAATTTATCCCAAATAAACCCTGTCTGAAAGTATACATATATTATTTAATCTTCAACAATCCTCTGTGGGGCTAGAGCTAGACCCTATTTAAAAGCTCAGGGCTAGCAAACCCAGTCAGAACTCTCCACAACCGAAATAATTCTTTTTAACTAAGATTTTTACAACAAACAAAACCTACTTGGAAAATTTTGTGTTTCCAATGTGTACCACCTGCCTGATTTTTATTCCCAGATTGGATTAGCTCTAAAAGACCTATAACATCTCTGCCTGGAACAGAGTAGGGGTCCAGTAAGTATCAAATGGTTTTGTGTATGAATAAACAATTTGATCACCACCACCTGGAGATGGCAGCAAGAAACCAGGCCTTGAACGAGAGTATCTTCCTACGCCACACCAATCAGGCTGGCTTTATTACTGTATTCATTATTCAATCTCCCCCAACAAGGCTCCAGGTAACATTACTTAATATTGTCCTATGCTGAAGAGTACTCTACCATTTTTCAGTCCATTCTGTCTGTAGCTGACCACAGGCAGCTTGGCATCTTACTACACAAAAAGTCTGGTGTGTCCTTTATCACAACGTTCTTCCTTTCTAGGTCTTTTTTTTTTTTTTTTTTAACAGTAGCATACTGGTTACAAATTCCTCTCCCTGTAGAAACAACCCCACTGGTAACATTACTCCTCTGGGAAAGGAATGCCCATCCCTTTCCTTTGTTTATTATTACAACACTTCTCAAAACAAAATATTTCTTCCAAATGGCTAATGCCTTGGTTTTTTCAGAGCTGATACTGTAGAACTGTTTTTGAGTATCTATGGGGTTGGCCAAAAAGTTCTTTCGATTAAAGAATATGTCGTTCAATAAAGTTCTTGGTGAAGATAAAAAATGTCTTTTATTTTTACTTAAAACCGAACGTGTTGGCCAACCCAATAAATAAATTATTCCCACTGATTCTCCTTCACCCATCTGCATTTTTTTTTTTCCTGAGGGAAAAGCACCCCAAGGCTGCAGGGCACTGGCAATGAGGTTGTCTCCGTTTACTGATGGTGAGGGCAATCCTCCTGGTTAATACAGTGTGATCTTCCCCCAGAGGTATGTTGAGGAAAAGGGCCCTAGAGGCGTCCCCCCAGAAGCTTACAGCAACAGCGCTTTGACCAGAAGCTGCCAGGCACGCTCCCTGGGGAAAAGGCAGCTGTCCCTTCGGCCCCTCCTCTCCCGCAGACACCCCAGTGGGGGAGTGGCCATCAGGCCTCCGGTGAGAACAAGTTGGGGAGAGTACAGATGGCGGTGACCACGAACAAATGGGTCCACTATGCCCTGGCCCTGAGGTGGCGGAAAGCCTAAATAAGGGGTCAGACTACAATGCGCCAAAGAACCAAGATCAGCACCTCCGTGACGCAAACGCCCCCTCAGCTGATGATCAGAGACCAGAACTGCACTGAGGCAGACACCTGCCACAGCACGGCCAGCACCACCCAGGTGCCTACTTTCTTCTTCCAAAAAAAGATACATTTGCTAGGACTCCCTAAGGGGATCTCTTGTCATTTATATTAAATGATACAACAATTTGAGAATTGTTGCTTTATAGGAATACTGAGAAAGATGAACTCTATTTCTAAATTTGGACAGTAAGGTTTAATAGTGACTAGCACTAAACATTCATAATACACAATCAAAACTATAAGTTTTTTTTTTGAATATCAAAGATAGAGCTCACTGAGATTACTACTGTTTCTCTTCTGGTTGATAATGAATTCTTATGGACGTGTCTCTTGTTGTCCTCAGAATTTTATATACTAAGAATTATTACCACTTGAGGGTATGTTGTTACTTAATTGGTGCCAGTCAAGTTAACCAACACTGAAACTTTTAAGCAACATTTTGTCAGAACTGAGCAGATCATATCCAGAAATTGAAAAGGGACAAAATTTCTTACGCAAAAAGAAGTGAGGGACTTCCCTGGGGGTCCAGTGGTTAAGAATCCGCCTTCCAATGCAGGGGATGCGGGTTCGATCCCTGGTCGGAGAGCTAAGATCCCACATACCGCAAGGCAACTAAGCCTGCACGCTCTATAGCCTGCGCGTCAGAACGGAAGACCCCGCGTGCCGCAACTAAGACCCGATGCAGCCAAAAAAAAAAAAAAGTGAAATAGCTAAAGGAACGGAACGAGAGACGTTCTGTCACACGAGTAGCAGCGGGGAGAGAGCTGGCCTCACCAGTTTTTTAATGAAATCATCGACGGCCTGACCAGCCTTCACAAGCAGAATGATCCGCCGAGGCTTCTTCAGCTTGGAGACCATCTCCTCCAAGGAGTGCGCACCAACCACCTTGGTGCCCTTCGCTTCATTGGCCAAGAAATCATCAACTTTGGAGACTGTCCTATTAAAAGCACAGACCTAGAAGGACAAAAGGCCTGATCAGGAGATCTGGGACACACAAGACCTTCAGACTGAGGACCAAGTGACAAGGGAATTTCTATGCAGCCCAAGCTTTTGGGGAGGTAGGACCCTGATTCTACCTTCTCCCCACCCAAGTGCTGACTGATCACCGTAAAGTTAATTTTAATAGGATGAAAAGGCACAGAACTGAATATAGGCAAATGTCAACTGCCCAAAACTTATCAGGCTAGATAGAGTCTGTCGCTATTTGGTTAGGATTCAAATCTGGGAACAAGCAAGTTCCAGACTGTTATCTTCTGTCACTGATAATCCTTGTATCTAAGCCAGTTTAGTATTCACACCCGAACGTCTCACCAGATCCCATTAGGCAATAAAGTCAGAAATCTATTCTCCCAGCGGGATTTCTCCTCCTTAGGATACCAACAGGTTTATTCAAGGCTGCAGAACTAACAGAACCTGCAGATACATTTAGCAGGACTCTTCTTCCTCAGAGAATTGTGGAGCTGCCCCTCCCACACCCACATGTAAAGTGGTGCTTCTCGATCTCTTGTAAAAATGTCCTAAGCAGCAACAGAGCACATATAAAGAGAACCATGTTCTAGCTTATATGGGATCTTTGGAATCGGAACGGTCACCAGCACTCAGACTAAGGCAACAAGAACCCCTAAGGGAAGAGTGTGCCCCTCCTAACTTACCACAAAGCCGTGGTCGTTCATGTTCAAAATTAAGTTCTGGCCCATGACAGCCAGTCCAATCAGGGCAATGTCAGCTCTGAAAGACGGCAAAAGGAACAAAGGAAACTATCAGTTGCATTTAATTCATTCCAAGTCAGGGACCCAGAGCTTTCTAGCTTTTGCTGCGATTGATAACTCGTCTTAACTTTCCTCTAACCCCCCCTCCTCCCTTTTGCACTTTAGATCCCGGGCTTGCAGCTTTCCGTGAAACTCCAGGCGGGCCACCCCGCTCTGCCACTTCACGGGTCCTCATGTTCTCCTGGGCCAACCAAACATGCCCGCAGGAGGGGGTCCACGGCACGAAGCCTCTTCTGCACTCTAGCCGAGCTGCTGACGACTCGTCCCAGGCCTCCCGTCTCCCACAGCCGGGCCGTCCAGCGGCCCGGGCTTCCCGCGGCCACGCCTGTCCCTTCCCCTCCCGCCCTTCCTTGGAACCGGATCCGCCTGCGCCGCCGCGAGGGGCAGAGGGGCTGGGTCCGAGGAAAGGCGAGGCCGCGGGGCTGGCTCGGGGTCCGGGGCTCTGGGCGCCACGAGGCCGGGCTCAGGCGACCCCCGGGGCGAGGCGACGTCTGGGGCGACTCCGGCCTCCGCGTCGGCCCTCGGAAAATTCCCCGGCCGCCCGCGGGCTGCCACTCACTGGGCCATGGCGGCGGCGGCGGCGGCGTCGGCGGCGGCGGCGGCGGCAGAGCGGGCTGGACTGAAGAGAGCCGGCGATCAGCGAACGCGCGACGCGGACGACCGGGACTGAATCCCTCTCCGGCTCGCCTCCCGAGGCCCAGGCCGCGGCTTTCCAGCGCCGGCCAATCGCAAGGAAGGGGCGGAGCCACGTAGCCACGCCATCGGTCCGCCCCGGCGCCTGTTAGACCACCTGAGGCAAATGGACCCGCCCACTTCTAGGGCTGGCTCAGGAGAGCGCCGAGCACATCGATGCCATCTCCCCAAAGAGCGCGGGGGCGTGGCGCAGGCGCGGGACGCGGGGAAAGGCGGAGGGGGCTGGGCTCTGGCTCGGGCCGAACGACACTGAGGGCCTGGGCTCTGGTCCGCGGCTCGGGGCGGAAGGGTGGTGGCTCACGTCGGGCCGCGCTTTCTAGTGTAGCGGGCACTTGGACGCCTGTTGTCCAAGGGTCCATCACGTCTTCCTCCCGTCGCTGCGGTGCACTCTGGGGTTGACGCGTGAAATTGCCCCACCCGGGCAGGGTCCGAGGTGTATTCTTGTCCGTGGGCACGTGTGATGGGTGCCAGGAAATGTTGCTCCTCACCATGACCTTGTGTGGGAGACCTTTTTGCAGGTGGAGAAACAGGCGCAGAGAGAGCAAGCGGGGAATGTCCTTGCAGGGGTGCGATGGGGCCAGGCTTTGGAGGTCGTGTCACTGAACCCCTTCCCGTACAGCTGAGGAACTAGAGGCGACGTGCTGGTGAATGGCGGTCCAGGGCATGAAATACGCATCTCCCACGTGCACGAGGCATCTTAACTCTCAGCCCTGAACCCTGCCGCCTCCGGTGCAGATGCTTGTGAACAAGGCTTAGCTCCTCCGGTGCGTTTTAGGGTTTTTGCTTTCTGTGAACGCTTCATGTCACCTAACAGTGCCTTGCACATAGTAAGTGCTCAACAGATGTTACATTACTAGAGTCACTGCAGCTAGTTAACGGCTAGTTAGTGGCCCAGTTGTGACCGATTCAAGGCCAAGGCTATTTCCATCGCACCAATTGCACAGGTTACTTTGTAACATAGGTTTTAACAGATACTGTTACAGCTTCCATGTAAGCAAATGCCCCACTATAGCCGGGTTTTTTGCGTTTTTTTGTGTGTTAATTAAATCACAATATTTTTAAAGTGCAATTGTGGAATCTTACTCTGAAATTTAAAAGCAGTATCTAGTACAGTCCACTTTATCTAGTATGTAAGTATTCTACATTAGGGTTTCTCCACTAGAGACATTCTTTATGCAATCTGTTCTTTTCCTTGAGTTGCTTCCACATTTGCCTGTTTTGCACCAGCCAGACCTTACACTCCTGAGGGTATAGCTTTTCTTTTCTTTTTTATGCTCCCATTGCCTGGCGCGACACTCATGAGCTGTGGATGACTCACTGCACAGATACCCAGGGGGGGCCAAGCTTAGCACAGAACTTCCTCCTGTGGGCAAGGGAGGTCCCTGCCCCATGGGTTCCGTCCTTCACTTCTTCTTGCTTCTGCTGTGTGCAGAAATGTATAGCTGTAAGCAAGCCTAATATTTATTTTAAAGATGTAAGCGAGGTGCCCAGCTGCCCTCAGCACTTCCCTGAATGGGAAAGTGAATAGGGAGATGTGAACCGATAAGCCAGGCAAGCCAGAGAGCAGGCGCTGACTGCCACCACGAGCCCTGCACTGAGACCTGGGCCTTAATCCCAACTCTACCGAAACAGGTCACTCGGTAGCTTTGGATGAACCAGGCTGGCAGGAATCTTGGAGCTCTCCCAGCCCGGTGTCCCCAAACTCCAGTGTGCAAGGAGGCTTATTAAATATGAATTCTGATACCACAGGTCTGGGATAGGCCAGATGTGCATTTTATCAGGACCCCCCCAGGTGATTCTGAGTGCTAGAGGAAACAATCCTCAAAGGGTGGTCAGGGGGCTTCCCTGGTGGCGCAGTGGTTAAGAATCCACCTGCCAATGCAGGGGACACGGGTTCGAGCCCTGGTCCTGAAAGATCCCACATGCTGCGGAGTAACTAAACCCGTGTGCCACAACTACTGAGCCTGCGCTCTAGAGCCTGCGAGCCATAACTACTGAGCCCGCGTGCCACAAGTACTGAGCCTGCGCACCTAGAGCCCGTGCTCCGCAACAAGAGAAGCCACCGCAGTGAGAAGCCTGCACACTGCAACGAAGAATAGCACCCCCTCGCCGCAACTAGAGAAAACCCGCACACAGCAACGAAGACCCAACACAGCCAAAAATAAATAAATAAATTTTTTTTTTTTTTTAAAGGGGGTGGTCAGGACCTCTGGAAGCCCCTGCAGGGGAAGTGGAGACAAAGCTATTTCCATGGTACCAGTAAGACGTTATTTGCCTTCTTCATTCTCCTTCTCTCACAAGAGTACAGTGGAGTTTTCCAGAGACTACATCACATGTGATACGGAACAGATTAAATGTAGAAGCAGATATGAGAATCCAGCTGTCTTAAGCTGTAGGACATTAGAGAGATTTACAAAATTGTCAAACAACTCCACTCATCTTGCTGCATTTCCTTTTGTTTGGGGAAACTGTTATTCCGAAGTTTAATTTTTAAAATGGTAAATAATAATAGACATAACTCACATAAACAAAAGCTCTTCGGGTCGTCAATAATTTTTAAGCGTGTAAATGGGTCCTGACATCAACCAGGTTTGAGAGCCACTGATCTAGCCCAACTCATATTTTAGGGATGAGGAAATTGGGGCTCAGAGAGCCGCGACTTGCTGAGTCACATAGTGACAGACACTAGAACTACCTTGTGGGATGGATTGGATGCTCTCCAAGTCCCTCTCAATAAAACCTGGGACTGGGAGACAGCCTCAGTGGCCGGATAGTACGTTGTCCCAGAAGTCAGATCAGATGGCTTCTCAAATGATCTGGAGTGTCTTTCTTGGAAGCTGCTTGCTGGAGAGGGAAAAGCAATGGGTTTTGGTGTCAACGCTGGCTTTAGCTGGCTCCAGTTCCATTTCTTTCTAACTGTGCAACTGGGGCAAGTTATCGAATCTCAGAGTTTCCTCATGTGTGAAACAGGAATGACAAAGATCTCACAGGGTAGCTCTAGGGTTAAATGAAGCCAGTGGGACTTGTGTCTAGTACTTAGTACTCATACATTAGTTTCTACCATTTTTTATGAAAGGGACTCAGAAAGGAGAGACATAAACCATAGTGGAAAATAGGACTGACAAAAAATTTCTCCCAGCTTCCTTGTGAAAGCTTCTGGGGAGAGAGAGGTAGAAGAACACGTTTGCAGCTTCTTGCCATGCTCCTGAGTAGTTCCCATAGATCAAGCTCAGCTGGTGCGAAAATGGTCCGTTACTTGAATTGTTTGCTGTCGGAAAAATTCCCACTTGACGACACGCCCGTGCATTTCACAATGTCTATCTTCCTGATCCAAATACATCATCCCAGGCATCTTCTCCTCTTCCCCATAGTCATGACCTCTGTTCTACACCCCTTTAGGGCACCAGCACATCCTATTAAAAGTGCTTTTTTCTCCCCAGAGGATCCCAATACAGTGTCTGGGAACATGCGCTCAGTCTGAGCTTGGTCCACAGGGCTGACCAATGTGACCAACTTGACCAGAGTGGTGAAACAGCCCTTTCTCTGCTAGATCTCCAGCCCAGATGATACATTTTACTTTCAAATTCAAGCACCACAGTCCTTTTTTCCACAATACACAACAGTGTGAGACAAGGACTCACCTCTGTCCTCTTCCCTTAGGCTATGTTACAGACACTGAATTACTTTCTGGTTCCACAACAGGGCCTGGGTCACTGTTTTGCCTGCTCTTGTCCTTGTTACCTCCCACTGCCTTGCAGTCCTTGCTCACAGTTTCCTCTCTTTTCCCAGCATGACTTGGACGCCTCCCCCGACGTGCCCACAGCACTGGGCTTGTTGCTGCCTTCGTTTCTATCTCCCTCACTGTGCCATCAATCTGAAAGGACAGGGACCATGTCTATCTCCTTCCTAAGTGTATTTCTATCACCTTCCGATGCTCTGCACATAACAGATGGCCACTAACTGTTGCTGTCCAATGACAGTTTTCTAAAAGGGGCACCATTTAAGCCAGTTGGTCTGGGACAGTCCTTGTTCACACCTGTCTTCTTGCATAGTTTTAATAGCAATCCTTTTCACTCTCAAAATTGTTCTGGCTTGAATGATAAATTATGTTGGTATGCTAGTTTAAAATGGTATTATTTCTTCATAGCACTGTACATAAAGAAAAAAGATTGAAGTATAATTTATATGCCAACGATTTCATACATTATAAAAGTGTACAGTTGGATGATTTTTAGTTAATTTATACTGTTGTGTAACCATCACCACAATCCTTTTTAGAACACTTTCATCACCCCAAAAGTTTCCAACACGCCACAAAAGTGCCTGTTTGTAGTCAATCTCTGCTCCCACCCCAGCCCCAGAAACCTGCGATCTATTTAATGTCTGCACAGTTTTGCTTATTCCTAGAAATAAATGGAATAATATGTAATTTTTGTGTCTGGCTTCTTTCACTTGGCATAATGTTTTTGAGGCTTATCCATATCATTGTATCTATGAGTAGTACATTCCTTTTTATTGCTGAGTCATATTTCATTGTGCATAATTTTGTTTATCCTTTTATCTGTTGGCTGTTTGGATTGTTCTAGGTTGGGCATTAAAGAATAATTGTTTTGGGCTTCCCTGGTGGCGCAGTGGTTGAGAATCTGCCTGCCAATGCAGGGGACACGGGTTCGAGCCCTGGTCTGGGAAGATCCCACATGCCGCGGAGCAACTGGGCCCGTGAGCCACAACTACTGAACCTGCGCGTCTGGAGCCTGTGCTCCGCAACAAGAGAGGCCGCGATAGTGAGAGGCCCGCGCACCGCAATGAAGAGTGGCCCCCGCTCGCCGCAACTAGAGAAGCCTGTGTGCATCAACAAAGACCCAATGCAGCCAAAAATAGATAAATAAAATAAATAAATTAAAAAAAAAAAAAAAGAATAATTGTTTTGAACATTCATGCACAAATCATTGTGTGGGCATATGTTTTCATTTCTCTTGGGTAGGTACTTGGGAGTGAAATTGCTGGGTTATATGCTAAGTGTATGTTCAACTTTTTAAGAACTGCTAATCTATTTTTGAAGTGGCTATACCCTTTCCCACAAGCAGTGTACAAGGGTTCTAGTTTCTCCACATTCTCGCCAACGCTTGATACTATCTTTATGATTATAGCCATCCTAGTGGGTGTGAAGTAGGATCTCATCGTGGTTTTAATTTGCATTTCCCTAATAAGGTTGAACACATTTTCAAGTGCTTACTAGCTACTCACATATCTTCTTTGGTGAGACCTCCATTCAAATCTTTTGCTTGTCCACTTAAATTATTAGAATAGACTTATATCTATCGAAAAGTTGCTCAGTTCAGAAAGTTCCCTTATATAGCCCTCACCTTTCCCCTATTGTTAACATCTTGACACTACCATGGTATATTTGTCACAACCAAGAAACCAACATTGGTGTTAATACTATTAACTAAACTCCAGACTTATTATTGTAAGTACCACTTTTCCACTAATGCACTTCTCCTGTTCTGCTTCCATCCAGAACATTATGTCATCATGTCTCTTTAGTTTCCTCTGATCTAGGACAATTTCTTGTCTCTTCTTGTTTTTTATGACCTTAACAATGCTTAATTCTAGGTCCTTTGCCATTTCCATATACATTTTAGAGTCAGTTTGTTAATTTCTACACAAAACGCCCCTAGGATTTTATAGGGAGGGCGCTGAATCTGTAGATTATTTGGGGGAGAACTGCCATCTCCATTGATTTAGATCTTCTTTGCTTCAGCAACGTTTCCTAGTCTGAGTGTACAGGCTTCGCACTTCTTTCATTAGACGTATTCCAAAGCAACTTTTGTCTTACTGTGGATAGAATTTTCCTAATTTCATTTTCAGATTGTTCATTATTGGTATACAGAAACACCTAATATTTGTATGTTGATCTTCTGTTTGGAGACTTTGTTACCTGCAATCATGTCATCTGTGAATAAACACAATTTTACTTCTTCCTTTCCAATCTGAATGCCTTTTATTTTCTTTGCCAATGGTAGTGGCATTTTGATTGGGATGTTTAGTCTATTTCACGTGTAATGTATACTGTCGATATGGTTGGATACATGGGTCCATTTTGCTATGTTTTCTATGTCTCATGTCTTCCTTGTTCCTTTGTTCTCTTTTTACTGCTCTGTTGTGTTAATTTGTATGTGTGTGTACTACCTTAATCCCCAGGTTGATTTTTTTTCCCCTCTAGGTTGATTTTTTAACTATATCTTGAGTTATTTTCTTAGTGGTTGTCTAGGGATTACAATATGCATCTTTAATTTATTACAATGTACTTCAGCTTAATATTGAACATTTCTGGTAAATATAGAAACTTTACTACAATATAGCTCCATTTTCTCGCTGTCCCTTTTTGCTATTACTGTCATGTACTTTTTATCTGTATATTGTAAGCCCAATAATATGTTATAATTACTAGTTCAAACAGTCTTAAATTTTTTTTAAGAGAAAAAATATAAAGTGTCTTATATTTAATCATGCATTTATCATTCCAGAGATCTTCATCCTCTTTCAGAGACTGGATTTCGTACTTCAGCCTTGTAGCAAATGAGAGAGACTCAGAATCAGAAAATGCAGAGAGTAGCTTCAAAGAGGGCAAACAGAGCAGAACCTCCCCAAGCTCCTGCCATCCTCCAGGGGCTAACGATCTGCAGGATCCTTGACTGCAGGGCACCACCTCCCGTGTGTCCTGCTTCCTTCCCCGTATCAAAATAAGCTAATGCTTACGGAAGGTCCTTGGGAATTTCAAGTACTGTACGATTTAAGATACCATTATTAATATTGTCTAATTTGAAACAAGAAACTCAGCTCAGGGAAGTTGACTTTCTCAGCTAATTAGTGGCAGAACTGAACTTTAACCCAAGTCGACTAGGGCCGAGCCCAGCACTCTTTCCTAATCAGATTAGCAGGCCATAATTATGCAAACTCACAGAGACATATTTTCACAGAGAAATTGGGTATATCTGTACGTTAGAGACGTTTGGTTGACTTTAAGTGGAAAGGTAAGTTGAAATGAACTTTCAATGACTAGTTTGGGAGACCAAACAGCACTTGTAATAATTTTACAGGTAGAACTTTACACAATTGCTTTCTTCAAGATAGACCTTGTACCTCTCATAACTTTCAACTTTTTTGCAACTATTTCCGTTTTCTGTGACGCTTGGTTACAAGGAAAACCTACCATCAGATTTTGCTGCGGGAACAAATTGATTGCTCTAGTCTGAGATTTGGCAAAGGAGAAATTATGCTGAGTCAATGTGACTAAACATCTGGACACACCCAAGTTACCACTGCAAAGCATCATTTTAGGCAAACATGTTTAAATATCTAATCAAACAGCCAATAATTTTTTCTTCTATTACTAATGGTACATGCTACACGGCCTTCTCATTTCTTTGTTAAAGTGCTAACAACCAGCAAAAAATACTGCTTCCCAGCATGGTTGGAAAGCTACCGCAAACTGGCTTAAGGAGAGCAGGGCTGGGACAAAGGCAACTCTCCCCAGAGATGAATGGGGTAAAGCCAGGGCCGGCTGGGGCCAGAGCTTCATGCTGACCTTTAGTTTTTAGAAAACCCTCAAATTCTTGGCTTTTAATGGTTAAGTCAACTCACATTACTATTCACCTTAACAATTTTTTGCCTTGCTCTAATTCCCCAAATCCCAAATCAAAGCCTGGGCAGGAAGTCTACAAAAACCACCCTTCTCTGCAAACCTCCCAAGGCTGAATCCCTTGTTTGACTTACGTAAGAGGGTGTGTAAGTAACATACTAGCTGGGGCAGTTTGAAAATCCCGGCTCTGACCCTCACTTGCTGTATAATTCCTGCAACTGAACTCAAATGGCTTGTTTGTAGAGTGGGTAGGAAGAGCGATTTTGAAAAAACCCAGAGATCATATGTTCTAATGCCAGAGTGTACGCGTGTGATGTGCTCAGAAAAGCTAGAAATTTAAGACTGTGCAGAGACCAGAAGTTTCTCTCTTTTTTTTTCGGCCACGCCACGCGACACGCACGATCTTAGTTCCCCGACCAGGGATTGAATCTGCGCCTCCTGCAATGGAAGTGCGGAGTCTTGTCCACTGGACCGCCAGGGGAGTCCCCCAGAAGTTTCTAAAACCAAAAGTGGAATGACAAGAAAAATCAGATATAAAAGTAATGCATTAAATAAACATGTACCGTCCCACGGGACCTCCTGGTGTTCTATACTGTCAGCTTTGCAAGAGCCATGGTGACGACGTGACCCTGGATGAGGCCCAGATGTAAGGGACAACCCGCTTTATAAGAACTAATGCAGTTCAAACAAAAAGTCCAGTGCAGTTCAGGAAGACATGGCCTAGAGTTGACCAATGAGTCTCAGGGAAAAACCAATGACCAGGAGGCCCTGCGAAGGCTCCTGTCACTTAGCTCTCTGCCTGGGGGCTGCCTACAACTTGGTGTCGCCTCCTGGTACCGCAGATAAACAGCACTGCTCCCCCAGGACCCGGGGCTGAACTCCCCTCTCATGCCCCGCCAAGCCCCGCCGGCCACCTCCAGGGGATCACGCCAGCAAACTCTCTGTTCTGGTCTCGTCCCACTGTCAGGTTTTCCCTTCTAGTGCATTCATCCCCATCAGCAGACACACATGCTGGGCTATCGCCGTCCTTTAAAATAAAAACCTCTCCCTGACCTCTTGCCCCTCCCCCCTGTATTACTCACTCAACCTCTTCTCCTCCCACTTTCCCTGGCACCTACTCTGGGTAGGCTTTCTTCCGCACCACTCATGAAGATGCTCTACTCGCCGACGACCTCGCCAGAGCAGAGGCACTCCTGATGTCTCCTCCCATGTGAAGTGAGCTCTGTTACTGGAACATTCCTGCTTCCGCCAGCCCCTCACAGAGGGCCAGGAGAGAAACGAAACTGCCCGGGTTTGGGAGGAGCCCCTGGCATGGCCAGCCTGACCACTTCTTCCCTCTCTCTGGGGACCTCGGCTGCCATCAGGGAACCTCTTGGTTCACATGGAAGCTTATGAGAAATGCAGGGTCTCAGGCCCCACCCGAGGCCTCCTCAGCCAGAATCTGCACATAGTATGACCCACAGCACAGGGGAATCTTACGCACATTAAAGTTCAAGATGCACTGCTCCCGGCCCTCTAGTTCTGAGGCTCGGTATTAGGGAATTCATTTACCCACAGACATAAGCCACATTCTCTAACCATAGCTTTAACAGTAACGAAGGTGATATTTCGATCTTCTATCTGCCTTATTATTAGTTGGCTCTGAAATTGGGAAAAAGTGATGGCATTCACTGGCTCCCTCAAACTTCCTAGACCTCCCTGTTGCCAAAACCTGTGGTCACTGCTCAGTTCTTATTTTAACCCGCCAGCTGCTTTTGACACGGTTATCACTTCCTCCATCTTCAAACACTTCCTTAACTTCATTGCCAAATACCACGCTCTCCTCACAGCCACCTCTCCTGGTCCTTGCTGTCGTCCTCTCTTCCTACCGCTCCAGGCCGCAGAGCCCTTGGTTCTCACAGCTACTCGCTCCCCAGATCTCCCCACCTCTTGCCTTTATTGTCACCTTCATGTGACAGTTCCCAAATGTGTCTCCAGCCCCCACCTCTCCCCCTGAATGCAACTGCCTCGTGGACCAGACATGCAGGTGAACACGGCCACAACCAAGTCCTCTACTCAGAACCACCCCTCAGCTCTTCTAGAACCTCCCAGCCT
Organism: Eschrichtius robustus; assembly: GCF_028021215.1. Lineage (NCBI taxonomy): Eukaryota > Metazoa > Chordata > Mammalia > Artiodactyla > Eschrichtiidae > Eschrichtius > Eschrichtius robustus. Next base: position 8,128,425 of record NC_090826.1, on the reverse strand, counting down.
CCTTCACCCTAGGGAACCGCAAGGCCGTCCTGTTTGCTCAGACACACGTCCCGGGAGTTTCCATCCTCCTTTTCTCGACATGCGGTCCCTCGCAGACTCTGAGTTCTAACAGTGAAACGTGGCCTGAATCTGGCCCTTTCTCCCCGAATCTACTGCGCTAGTCCGAGCCTCCATCCTCCCCCCGGGACGCTGTGGCAACAACTTCCCATTTGGCCCCCTTTCCTCCACGTGTCCCCCATCTCTACACACACAGGCTGCTCTCCACCCAGCCATCTGAATGGTCTTTTAAAACACAAATAAGATCATGGGACTTATCTTCTCAAAATCCACCCTTGGTTCCTGTTTCCCTCTAATGAAATTAGTTATCTAAGCCCTAAAAAACACCTGGTCTCTGGCTACCTCCTTACTCCATGCCGGCCTCCTTGCTATTTTGGAATCTTCTGAGGACACCGCTGCCTCAGGTACCTATTTACTCCGCGTGGAGACCTCTTTGCCCAGGGATTTGCATGGCTTACCCGGTCTTTCATTCAGGAGTCTACTCAAATGTCATCTCCCAAAAGAGGCCTTCCCTGACCACACAATCTAAAAAGACGCTTTCTTCCCATCCCTTCTAATCTTTTATTCAGCTTTACTTTGCTCTGTAACATTTTAAATTTGTATAACGAGTGTCTTCCCTCATTGGAATGGGAGGGCCCCGGGTACAGGGCCTGTTCTGTTCGCTGCTGAATCATCAGAATCCAGACACTTGCCGGGGACAGGTGGGCCCTCAGATACGCACTGAACGAATTGCTGCTTTTTGCCTGAATGCTGCTTCCCTTCCCTGCTTCCATTTCTCCCCAAATACCCAGGACAGTGGTCCCTGCTCATTCTCTGCTCACAACAGGAACTTGTTAAATTGACACAGTGAAAATTTCAACCCCTCCATCACCCACCCTACAACTACACTACAGAATCATTGGTAGGTATATAAACAGAGGCTTTGGGAGAAAAAAAAAAGCAAATCTTCCACCTAAAATAGCCACTTCCCTAACCGGGAGGAAAGTACTTTCGAAGAAACAGCATCACATTAGTTATATAATAACTTGCTGTTTTGCATTATCAGAAAGGACCATGTAGGTCACAGCATGGTGACATCTGTCCCAGAAGAGTAATATCTTTGCAAATCAAGAAAAATCTTTGTGTAAATACCTTTCAAAGGGTGTAGGAATAAACGCACATCAAGAGCCTTCTGATGCACTGGTTGTACCTTTATTATTTTTACCTCGTTCACTAATAGTTCCGTGATGCAAGGTTACCATACACAGTTAGATAATGTCTGCATTGCACATCTAAGGCTATACAGCAAAAGAACCAGAATTAGTACAAATACAAGAACTATATTTACATTCTGTATACTCAGGCTCCGAACATCAGATAATATTTACATAATAAAACACGAAAATGAGAATCTGAAATTAATAATGTACATTGTTGCTAAATGTGCTCAACTCCTTCCCTGGGGAGAGATCAGTTTGCAAAGTCTTGGTTCAAAAAGGCCACTTATGCTTCATGGGTTTTGTGCATGAGGATGGTGACAAGGGACTTGAAGTCTCACCGGACAAGTACATCAGAGCCACAAAGTCTAAGACGACTCATGAGAAGGCTGATGGATTCCTCAGGTGAACTGATGCCAGAATACGCAGCATGAAAAAAATTAACTTGAAGACATGAAAACAACACGCGACGGCCAGGGTTTGGCAAGAGACCAACCTCAACTCGGACATTCCGTCTGAGCACAAGCCGTTTTGGCTGAGTTTTTAATGTGAAATTTGTATCACCTCTACCTTCTTCCTTTAAATGACTAGAGGCTTCCCTAAGATTCGATGGGGCTCGAACACAGGTTTCATAAATGGCCTTTTGAACAACAGCAGCAGATCATCTCTCAGCTGATATCTCCATGTGCTAATAAGGAAGCACAAATCAATACATTCCCGCTACACAGTCACGCTCTGGCCACAGCGGACAGCTGCAGTGCACACGAGCTCGAGTCCTAGTGAAAATACATTCAGCAAACCTTCTGAGGGCAGCAGCAAAATCAGTCTCTTTCTTTTTAAAGAGCAGGTTAACAATCACATTTTAAAAAGGGAACCAAAAGGTAGAATGAAGGACCCAAGTCAAACAAGAAACGAACAAGCCCTGATACTGTCCAGGAGAACCCTAGTGGAACCCAGACGAGGGAACGCCAAGTACCAGCAGGTGCTACACGCTAGGTCATCCTTGCTTTTCCAGTTCAATGTGCAATTAATTACAGCTGTATAAATATACAAATACCTTACAAAATTAAATATCCCTGTAAATCAGACAACAAGCAGCAGACAACAAAGTCTTTGCTTTGATATATGTGCCAGGAGAAGTCACTTTACTTTAGGTACCAAAAGATCTTCCACAATGGCGTAACTGATTCCTTCATCTTACAAGAGCTGAAAAATCTCATCCAAAATATGAGTAGTCGTAGTTGGGAAAAATCATTTCCCTCGACTTCCCTCACATTATCAAAACGTATTGGAATCCAAGTGCTCACCCAGCTGCCAAAAGCAGCCCTTCCCTGCGCTCGTGGCTGCGTGCGTGGGCTGGCTGACCCCGCAGAGCCCGGCCTGAGAGCTGACTGACCCCCCAGGCAGGCGCAGAGACAAGGAGGGTGTGAGCACTGGTCTGGTGGAAGCTGTGAGGCCATATTTTGCTTTGGCAGGAGAAAGGAGGATGGGGGAAGGAGGGGAGGAGATGGTTACTTTAGCACTCATTTCTCCTAAATTTGTATAAGAGTGTTCTTTCTTGCTTTATTATTATTATTATTTGCTTGTTTAAAGGTGTGTTTTAAGAAAAAAAAAAAAAAAAAAAAAGGAAACAAACAAACAAACCCTTAAAAGGTGGTTTCCTTAAAGGTTTGAGTTCTTTCAACTTTCCTGACACTATGGCTTCCGTGAAAGCCTCATAAATAATTCCTGCCGTAAATTCTCTCTCAGAGCTTCGAAGTGGGGACGGACCTGCCTGGAAAGGGAACACTAATCCTGAAACTGCTCCAACTCCAATCTGAAAACAGACCCCTAGAGAAAGGGGCACCAGTGGGGGCTGTGTGTACCGGGGAGCTGCAGCCAAGGCCCCCGCTGCCTCACAAGGCCTTCTCACCTCGGCCTCTTCTAGTATCTGACATTCCAAAGCAAAGACTTTCCAAGCCAGTTTTGTTCAAGTTAGAATAAAAAACAAGAGTCACCTCGCTGCGTCACTTGATTCTATCTCCCTCGGCTTCCCGGGCCTCCTTTTGCCACAGACATGGATCCGCCTATCAGACTTTGTAACGGCAGCAGCATCCAGGATTTAAATCGAAAAGTAACCTTCAAATCTCATCTTCGTTTCCCTGAAATCAGATTTAATTTCAGCCCAGGGAGCTGTCTCTAAGCACGGGCAGACCCTGGATTTGAGTGGACACTGGAAGGGCACATTGTGTCCATTAGACAAGAAACCTCTAACTACTTTAAAGTCTGAAGCACCACTTAGAAAACAAGTAACATTAGAGTTAGTGACCTACGTTTTAAGGAGAGGAAGAAAGTTAAAAAATCTACCATAGAATTTTTCTTGATCATTTTTCAGGTAAGGTCATAGCCTTTGATTTCTAGTCTTTCTTTTGTTAAGCTCTCCGTGACTCCCTTTTCCTCCTCTTTGCAAAGCAATTATGATGAATGAAGCCAGGAGATGAGCCCCTCCAGGAAGGCAGAGGCAAGGGTCTGGGTGCTGGCGAGCCTGCCCAGCACCCAATCTGCTGAGCGCACGGGCCCTTCCCCTTTGCTACCCGAGAGTCAGCACCCTCGAGGCGGAGGACCCCCGGTCTCCACAAAGTGGGAGCAAGCAGATACTTTCCTGAACACCTGAAGGATGGATGGTCAAACAGAGGTGTGAGCGAGGGCAGTAAAGGATGGCACAGAACAGCCCCAAGTCAACTGGCAAAGCAACTGAAGTAACTGGAGGCCTTCTCTCCCACGTCATTCCTGTGACACTTACTGCAGCTGAAAGAGAAAGAGCATCTTCCGCGATGGCCTCTGGAAGCAGGCGATCCTGTTCTGTCACAGAAGGAGGCCACCGGCAGTGAGCTCCTCCTTTCTCCTCTGGCAGTATTTCCACGCACGATGGAGATAACCAAGGAGGAGACAAACGACCAGGCCTGGGGCCAGGGTTCAGGTGGACCCTCTTCTCTGCCCCCAGGTGTCCTTTTGCTCTTAGTGGTGGCAGGAGGTCCGTTATAATTCTGGGGTCCAGAAAGCAAAGCCTGCCATGTTCACTTATCTATGAGCATAGGGAGACAAGCATCATTGAAAGTGTTTTCAATTTGACAAGGATCATCGAAAATGACCACTGGATTCAGAGGGAGACATCCAAGTATACTTAAGAGCTAGATTTCTTTGATCAAAGGGAGCTACAACAATCACAAGGCATTATCATAATCATAATGATGACAAAGACCATCAAGTTCATCACCAGATAGTGAAACACTCCCTCCTTGTGGGATATTTGTATATGACATCATGGCACTAATTCCAAACTGTACCACTGTCATTACTAACTCCAAGAACAGAACTGAGACTCTGAGAGAAGAGGCTCCCTCCCAGTGGAGACAAACAGCTCACAGGAGCCCTGCTGTGAGGAACTACGAGCATCCTACTGACCCCCACTGTCACGCCCAAGTCCCACGGTCCTTTGAAATCCATCAGCAATAGCCTTGGCTCTTTCCTTCTTATAAGGTCAACAGCAGCCACTGTCCCAAACCTGCTGAAAAGTCTCTTCCACTAAATGAAAATTACATAACTATGTTCTAAATAAGCCCCAATTTCAGAGAATATACATGTCCCATTTCTAAGCTCACTACAACCTTTTCCCTCAATGGAAAATGTAGGGATTAGTCATGGCAAAAAGAGACAGAAGGGGAAAAGGTAAGTTTTTTTCCTCTCAGGTTCTAAAAAAGACCAGATGTCTCTTCCTTTAGTCTCTAAGCCACCCAAGAAAAATTAAAATTATATCACAATGAAAAGAAAAAAGTATTATGTTGTCTTGAACAACAGACAGAGATATCCAAAGACAGCAGTACAGACATCAGAGGTGGTCATATGGGGACCTATCACACAAAAGGAAGCCAAAATACACCAAAAAATAATTGGGAGATTCACTGGATCCCCTCTGGGTTTTTGTTTTTCTGTTCGTTTTTTCCCCCCCTTTTGTTAGGCCACATGCTTCTAACAAGATTCTCAGCACAGGAAAAAAGAAAAGAGTACAGAGCAATGGGGATGGGGACCAGGAGCGATAGAAAAAGTGCTGGACAAGGAGGGACGAGCACTTAAGCCACAGGATCACACACAAGAATAACCATCAAGAATCACAAAGAGGAATGAGAGGTAACACTTTCTTTATCTCTCGGAAGGCGAGTGAGGGCGCTCGGCAGTCACCTAGAACTTCGGTTGGCTCGGGCATCTGCGGGAGAGTTTTGACCTGTGGGCAACAAAGGGATCAGAGGATCAGACAGATGGCAGGACTGGAAAACTGGATCCGGGGCTCTTGCCCTCGCAGGTCTTCCTCCTCTGGGCTCCCCTCCTTGCATGTCCTCCCATCCTGCACTGCAGGCCCAGGTCTCTAAGCCCCTGAACAAACAGGCTGGCCAGTGGTCCTCCTCACCCTGGGGACCCTGGGACACAAGCCCCTCACAGGATCTGAGGCTGGATCATACGGCTGAATATTGGGAGACCGTTAAGGTTCTCACAATCTTCCCTTTACTCGGTCCCACAGACCCCAGCTGTAGACCCCTTAAGAATAAAAAGTCAAAGCAGGAGATTAACTGGGTACAAATGTGACCAGAGTCTCCTTAGCCATTCGGGACACCAGATGCCACCTTATGAGAAGCTGAGGCCTCATCGCCACCTTACAACCACACTTACACTCCTGTCCTTCCTCTGTTTTAAACTTGTTTGCAACAAGACTTCCTTTTCTGTTTATGTTGACGTCCCTGGAACCAAAGACCAAGGAGAGGAAGCAAACACAGGAACAACTTCTTACCGTATTGTGCCAGCAAGGAGTGGGTTAAAGGCATATAACCAGTCGTTCATGTCTTTGTCATTGAGAGCCTGCAAAAGGACCCCACGGTGCTTTGTGCATACAGCAAAGGTGTTCGGTGTCTGAAAGAGACACAGGAAGATGAGACAAGTTACTATGGATACTGAACAATGGGGACCACCAGCCATATTCAGAGGGCACACAGCCCTTCACACTGAACGTTCAGAGACACCAAATACGAAAGAGAGATTCCACACCACACGACGGAGTTCAGAACTCAACAGGGAAGGCTGTGCGTGGCAATGAAAAGCAAGAGAGGGCAGGACTGACCTTCACCATGGCCTGCTGGTCCTCGCTGTATTCCACCTGCGCTGTGGACAAGTTAATGATGCCACGCTCCACCGGGTCTTTGTCACTGTTATAGATGAAGACATAGGGGCGACGGACCACGACAAAATGTTTAGCCCAGTTGCTGGAAAGTGGCTCCTTGAAATGCAGATATCCTTTCTTAGAGACCACTGAGCTGAAAAGGACAGTACAAGAGAGGTTAGTTTCTCACAAAAATAAAGTGATCATGAGCTGAGGGCCATCAAAACAGACCCAGGCCAAGTCCCTAGGCTGAACGAAACAGGCAAATGATCTGCTTGGTCTAGAATCTTATCTGCCGAAGAAATGCAGCATAAGAGCACAAAGCACCACCACCAACCACATGCTGTGCCGGGTGGCGGTGATACACCTGGAGCGGAAACCCAGCCCAGCACTCTTTCACCCCGATTCCATTTGCATTAGACTGTAATGCAGACCTCATGTAGAAGAGCTGAAAGTAAATTCCTGCTAATTTGTCTTTTAATACCTGGCATCACTGTTCAATATAGTACTCACCCCGGTCTCATTTCTTCAATATCTGGAACAAGATTGAGAAATTCATTTTTTCCTGCTCGGGCCAAATAGGGCGTTTCCAGAGCTGGGACAATCTGAAACTGTTCAAATTCCGGGCAGGGACTAGAGGCCCGGGAATTGGCTTCTGGGGTCCTTGAAAAGAGAGAGGTTAGGAAGAAAGGGGTAACAGGTGCTTCAGTAAGGTCAGTACACAACCATCTCACCAGGAGGAACAATGCGTCTCCCCGAACACCAGGGACCTTGCAAACATCAGTTCCAGAGAGCTTGGCTAAGACGACAAAGCTGGCATCCGAAACGTAACCCCAAATTCACCTGGTGTCCTCCTTCGGCAGTTACAAAGGGAACTCATCACTGATGACCACCAAGTCACTCAGTCTCTCTTCCTATCCTGACGCCCTCTGAACAGAAGGGTACTGGACACGAACTCCATTCCTTTATATGTTTCTATTTCGTCTCAAGGCCACACCTAGGGCACCACCTAGGGCAGTGGTTCTCAGAGTGAGCTCCCTGATCAGCAGCATCAACTCCACCTGAAAACTTGTTAGACATTCAAATTCTCAGGCTCCAACTCAGACACACAGAATCAGAAACTCTGAATGGGGTTCAGCCATCTGGGCTTTAACAAGCCTCCCAGGAGACGCTGATGCCACTGAAGTCTGAGGGCCGCTGCCCGAGGGACTGGCAGAGCGAGCAAGCAAACAAATGGGAAGAACCTGGGCTCCTAAGTGACTGTCTGGAGCAGAGGTGCCCCACCGACCAGGTCCAGCTCAGAACTGATGCGTGAGAAATAATCCCCATGCTCTGTATCGTTATCTTTGCAGAGCAGCTTAGTCTAATTAATTGTATTTCACCAGTTCCAAAAAGCCCATTTTTCTGAAACTTTTCCATTTCTCGAATTGGGATGCATCTTGTAATTGATGGCATGTCACGTTTTAGTTGGCACTGCTTTTTCTTTTAGTGGCATATAAAAATAATGTCTTAAGAGTTGATGGCATCCCAGATTCAATTAAATTACCTGGTTGTGTTATTTTCTCCAGCCCACTGCCTCAGTGTTGATACAGGAAGACAGACAGCTGGCTGATAACCAGGTGGGCTGTGACAGGTGAGCATAATGAACGGAGACGGGGCAAAGGAGACTGATGGCGCATTGCACGGCAGTGATTCTAATGATGAATTCATGGAATCATTCATGGACTTCATCTCTATTCTTCTTACCTATATGTTTTATTGTGTCATTAAAATATTTTTTCCAAAGTAGTTTCAAAATATTTTTCCCAGGACGGGGCTTCCTGTGTCTGATCTGACTGGGGAGACAATCAGGGGTGTGAATACAAGAACAAATCACGCAAAAGGGGATGAAGAAGAGGAGTCAGTGACTTGATGCAGAAAGTTAGTAAAAAGTATGAGGTTAAGAGATGTCAGCAGCATCTTCCCAGTCACTGTGACATCCAGAAAAGGCTCCCACATGTTTCCCAAGGCTGCCTAGGGGGACGGTGCTGCCCTCGGTTGCGAACCACTGAGCCAGCGGAAGGTTGGCATTTCCCTTGGTTCTTACATTAGCTTTTGTCAGTGAAATCTGGGTACTTACTTCTGATCCAGAGAGTTGCTCCTAGCGTCTATCAGAGAGGGGCAGGTGGAGGAGGGAGTGAGGGTAGCACTGCTAAAACTGGACACAGAGGGATCCCGTCCGACTGGAGAGATATCAGACAACTGGAAGAAAACAGAACACAGCAAGTGGGATTCAGATGAACAAAACCACCTCTGCAGTAAGAAGCTTTGACAGCCAGTGACCTCACGTTCATAAATCCTCTTCTGTTTCAGGTCATTCAAGAAAACAATTCTTACGAATATTTTATGGCCTAAGTGTCAGAATAGGAATCAAGACATTTATAAAAGAGGCAAGGCTAGCTTTTTATACTTATAAAATATGTTTATATTTTATATTGCTACAGCCTCCTGCATTAACTAAATGACCCTATCTATGTGTGCCGAGAACTAAGAACAACGGGCACTGTTCTAAGAATATGGCAGAGGCCCTGCTGCTCTCCTGGAGCTTACACTCTAAGTGGAGAAGGCAGATAATAAACCAATCAACAAACACTTTAAGAAGTGTCAGGCAGGGATCAGTGCTACAGCAAAGAGTAAAGCAGAGAAGCAGGTTAAAAGGTTTCAGAGAGCTGCTGGCTTTACATAGGGCAGTTAAGGAAATCCACTCCAAGGAGGCCACATCTGAGCAGAAAAATGAAATAAAGAAGCGAATCATGGGACTATCTGGAAGGTTATACTGGGCCAATGCACAGCCACTGTACACAACCTCAAGGCGGAAAGCTTGGAGTGTCTAGGGAATAGCAAAAAAGGTGAAGATGACCAGAACAGAGTGAATGATGCAGAAATTCTTTGAAGTGTTCACCTCACTTTTTGTCGAAGGCAACAAAATTTCATGCCACCAAGAACCTCAGGACTTCTTGTGCCTTGCATATAATAATATATCACCCCCTGCAGAATACTCTTCTCCAAGGGATTCAGGGAAAAGCCCAAATGTTTCCCATCTCCTAATTACTCTAAGAGACACAGAAGAATACTTTTATCTTCAGAAGTCAGTGTTCTGACTGAAAAATTAAATAAACAAAAGAGCAGATATGTCATACATCCTCACATATAATGCTATGCCTATCTCAAGCCACCTAAAAGCAGCAAAACCTGAGGACAGGAAATGAGAGCTGCTCACCTTGCAGTCACTGATGCTGCCGTGCACCTGGCTGAATTCTCGGTTGAAAGTGTGGGTGAGAAGTTGCAGGCACTAGGGAAGAGAGAAGGAAGAGTAAGTTTCAATGGTTAAACAAAGCCCGGGATTAAAGCAGGAAGGGAAAATAACATGCCTAAGACTCACAGTGGAGCTCAGGTGCTGCTCAGATAGCTCTAGAAATTAACTGAGTACGTAGCAAGAGAAGCCTGGTACATGCCTAACAAAGACGATAAAATGAGTGGATAAAAAGCCATTCTCATGAATTACCATAAACACCATAGTTTAAAGTGCTTAAGAATGCAACAGCATCCCTTTCATTCTCCATTTGCCCTGGTACTAAAAGGCATGGAGGTTTCTGGATGGAAGCACGTTCCCAAATCAACCAGACGACCATTCGATTATTGAAACGAACACAAAATCCCTCTTATTTCTATATTCCATTGTCAGCCAGTTGCCCAGACCCACATACATGCTGGTGGTCATCCTCAACAACCCCTCTGCCCTCTCCTGCTGTTATCCAGGCAACAAGGAATGCGGATTCTACCTTCCAAATGTCTCTCCCATGATTCCTCGTCATCCCACACACCCCTGCCATAGTTAAAAACTTTACCGTTTCTCATCTGGATTACTGAAATAAAGAATTCTTTCTGCCTCTAGCCTGTCTCTTCACCACAAATCCATCCTCTTTACTGCTGCCAGAGAAATCTTTCTAAAACAAATACCTGTTTGAAACATTTCCAAGTCACTCCCGGAATATTCTGGACGCTTTAGTCCAGCACATAGACTCTTCGTGATCTGGCCCTGCCCTATCTCTCCAGCTCCATCTCCTGTCCCTCTCCTGCACGGATTCCCTCACACTGATCATGCAGGACGCCGCTGGCTCTCTCCTGCACATCCTTCCAAGGTCAGTCCACGAGTGCCCTCCTGGGCAGGCCTCTCCTCCGGCTCCCCCAGCATTCTCGACCACACCTCTATTATAAGCTTGTCACCCCCTCGCCTGTCAACTTATTCAGGGTAGAAGTTAAGTCTCATTTATTTCTATATTCACAGTGTGAGCACAGGCCTTGAAACAGAGGCCCTCAAAGAAAGATGAAGATGCAAGTGGAAAAACAGAAACACCAGCTCACAGAGCCTCACGGGGGAAAATGCTCAGCAGAGGCAGGGAGCCACACCTTGGTAGCCAGCTCTTTCTCTCGATCCACCAGGCTTTCAATGTCTGTGGAGTCGTAGCCACTGCTCTCACTGGGTGTGATGGCACTTTCAAAGGTGGTGGTTGAGATCTGAGAGGAGATGCTGGTGGAGGTGCTGAGGGTCCCACTGCTGAGGCTGGGGGACAACGAGTCGCTCAGGGATGTGGGGATGCTGTCACCAAGTCTCTCACGGAGCAGCAGGAAGTGGCGGGTTTTCTCCACCTGAGAAGATCAACACTACAGCCTCAGCAAACACAAAGCTCATCAAGATCTTAATAAGCAACATATTACGCCTCCATCATGATCGAAAACTGCAAAGCCAGGATCACAGACAGGAGGCGAGTGTAAGACTGATGATGCTATGGGAATCTTGCCCGAGAGTTCACCTGCGCACCCCGTGCCCCGGGATACCTCGTGCAGGAGCTCCAGCTTCTCCAAGTCCCACTGGTGCTCAAGGATGAGGCTGTCTCCACGAGGCCGCCAGCCTGCTAAGTTCTCTTCTCCCCGCACATACGCCACTGATGTGTCCAAGATTTTCCTTCTCCTCCTCTGCATGCCTGAGATAAGAGGAAACAACTCTTTTTTCCAGAAAAAAATCCAATTCCAATTTTAGCTCAAAATGAATTAATAATTCACAATATATGCACACTGAGACAGTTTAGTCTCAAGATACATGGGATTTTGATTATTAATAAAAATTTATCCCTTCTGCCCCAAAGCAACTCTCTAAACTTCTTTTAAAAACTGAGTTTTATATTCTTTAATAATTATGAAGCTGGTAATGCCTCTTGAGAAAATGCTAGTTATTATGTTAAGTGAAAATACAGAGATTAAATAGTCTGTACGCTATTGTTCTAAATATATAAAAACACACTCATAGGAAAAAAGTGGGAAAAATGTGAGCTACCTCACATTTGGTAGCTCAGTTAAGATGGTAGATGACAGACCGGTTTAGCCTCCATTATTTCCCATTTATTTTTAAAAATATTACGCTGGTTTCACATACAAGAGACATGAATTTATGTTAATTAAAAAATTTCTGAAGGAACTACCTAGACACTATAATTAGCCGCTATTGGGACTTGGATTCATACTCAAAGTCTTCTTTTTTTATCTCAATCTTACCTGTGGGCCTTGGCCTCTTTTCCACATATGTTCTCTAAACCGACTCAAATTTACACTAAATGTTTTTAAAAACCCTGACTTGTGTCCACGTTCCAGTTTACAAACATGGAAACGTAGAGTGCTGTTGAAGGCCACCAAGCTGGAGGAACAACAGCAGTTCAAAGAGACATTAAAAAGGACACAGAACAAGTTCAACTTAATAATTTGTCTTTCTAGAGCGTAGGAAATTCCAATTCTAGGTTGAGAGCACCTGTAAAGTTATACTGTCAAGTTACCTTTGGGGTTAAGGTGGAGAGGGAAATGGTTCTGAAGTTTTCCAAGCCAAATTCACTCTAATACACTTGAATTTGTTATAGTATTCCAGAGCCCAGCAACATTTTGTCCCATACAGCTTTTATGACTGTATTGCCTGTCATAAACCAAACAGTGCTGCAACTCAGAAAAAGGAAACTCCCACCACCACCACAAAAGTGGCTTGTAAAATATAACTGGCTTCTCAAAAATGTATATCTATCCCACAGGGGTGGGGTAGATTTTTGATATACTGTACTCCAGTCAAATGCAAAGGTAACTATCACTTTCCTGATCCATAGAGCTTACCTGGACTACCTGTGTCTGCCATCTTGCATAAACTGAGTTCATAAATTCCAGTGACTCGATTGCTATTTGAATTAAAACAAATAAACAACTGCTTAATTTCATATAGAACAAAACCAGGAAAATCTCAATTCTCTCTGCTTAAAACACTGTCTCCTCCGCTGGGACTGCAATCCACCCTCAAATATAATTACAGACATTTCTTATCAGTCACTGTTCTTTTCCTGTTCTGAACTTAAGAATAAAACTGAATGATAAACTAGAAGATTTATAATACAAATGTGAAGATTAAAATTTTGCCTTTTCTTACCACAAGAAAGAAAAGATGAGGGGGGAAAAGTCTGACTAGAATGAAATGATAAACATCAGTTTCTGGGGCGTGTGGTTAGGAAGGGGACTGAAGCTTCTACTGTGTTAGTAATACTTAATTTTTAAGCCGGGTAGTGATGCACAGGTAGTCACTGTGTTATTCTTCGTGTATATTCATATATCTTAAACATGAATAAATCTTAAAAAGAAAAAAATCCCAATGGTATGGTAAGCTGTTAGAAATAAAAATAATGACATTTAAAAAGAACACTTAGTCCCTACAAAATTGTTTGAGAAGTGTTCACAATGGAACATTCCTTCCTTCCCTCATTAACTCATCTATCAATATTTTATTAAATGCCAACATTCAAGTCACTGCACTCCAGGTATCAGTTACCAAAACGGTTTATAGGTTGTGAACTAACTCTGAAACCAGTAGCTAGAAGACTGCTGATTCCGTACAGGGTACACCAACTGGAAGCTAAACTTGTCTCAAAAACTTACGAGTCTGGTGACTTTGAATAGCCGCTGCCAAAGAGGCTGCGCAGTGAGCGTGGCGGCGAGATCTTGGCATCCCGGGAATAGAAGACCATGCACACATCCTTGGTGATGACAGCTGGCTGGATACAATGATCCAGCTGAAAGCAAACAGGAGTGGGCTCCGATTAAACACAGACAGAGCAGCTGTGACCACAGTCTGGGCACTACCGTATCTGGAAAGCTGCTCCCAGATGTGGGGGGTGGAGGATTTCAGCTCTACCGATGATTTCAACAGCAAATCAGAAGATGATACGTGCAAGGTCAGGTGGTGTTGCCTGCAGATGCGTTTATTTTTCTCAAAGTTTGTTTTCTGTAATAACGGCTAGTATTTATTACTCGTTATATGCCAAGCACTGTCTGTTCTAAATCCTTTTCTGTGACCTCTCAACAACTTTCTGAGATAAATGCTATCATTATTACCCCTGTTTAAAAGACAAGGAAATTGAGGCACAGAGAGATGAAGTCACTTGTCCAAGGACACGAGGGCAGCAAGTGGCAACACAGGGACTTGAACTCAGATGGGCTAGCTCCAGGGTCTGCGCTGTTAACCACTACTAGGCTCTGCCCACAACTACGAAGACAAGAGGCGGTATTCTTAAAATCATACATTCTCTGAAGAATGGGAATTGGGCTGCTAAAGCTGATGCTGTAATAAAAGTTATGCGACTTTTTGATTAACTAGAGACTAGGAACAGAATTTAATATAACCAGAACAGTTAGCAAAGTATAATAAAATAAATAACTTAAGGATGTGCAGGGGGAAAGGAAGACAAAATCAGTCAAATCTTTCCTCCCCATTTCCTATTGTAACTTCCCCACTGTTCAGGGCTGGCTGTTCACGGCAACTCAAGTTGTGGGTCTTCTCACCTCCAGGTAGGCCGACAAGGTCATGTAGATCTTTTCCCCGTAGGGTGTCACTCGGTTCAGAAGGAGGGAGTTATGGAGGGAGCTATCCCACACGGCCTCGAAACGATAGAAGGTCCTAAGGTCAAAAAGGCAAGAGGGAGTCATCCAGAAGAAGCTGACGTCACCTCAGTCCAGGCACTGCCATTGTCAGTAATGCTGCAGAATCCCACACCGAACCAGCATTTCCAACTTATCAAAGTCTAACGACAGAGCAGAACCTGCGCCTCCGAGGAGGAAAAGGCAGGCCCCCCCTGCTCTTGCCCTCCACCCATCGTCAAGGAACACTTAAGCTATGCTTTTTGTTGTTTGTTTTTTGACAAGCCTGCTTCTCCTCTGCCTATAAACATAAAAATAGTGAGATCAATCAAAGGGATTAAGATGAAAAGGAGAAATGAGTATCAACAGAAACTAAAACAGGAAAGAAAGATTAAGTAAGCTCCTCAGTCAGTGATGAGGGCCGGAAGCAAAGATTCAGTCACTTGGAAGCTGCAGTCTTTGTATCTCGAACCCATTCTGCTGAGCCTCAGAAATGTCACAAACACATCTGGGAGGGTTCATGAAAGAAACAGTATAGAGAGATTTGTTTTAAATAGAAGAATAAGCGGTTATTCTTAGCTGACATTTCAGTAAAAGAGAATGATTTTTTACACCAGAGCTAGCCATCTACTATTTATCAGTCTTCCAAAAAATCCACAGAATCTTACATTCAAATAACAACTAGAAGCCTGATTATTTAATAAACACCCATAAACTGGTTTTTGAAGTTGTTTTAATATCTTTCTTTCCTCTTACTAGTAAAACACCATAGACCCAACTTGGCATTAAACCTTCCAGCTCAGCAAGTCTCACCTGAAGCACCGTCCTGAGTTCAACAGCAGTGTCACAGATCAGCTCCCAACTCGACTCCCCATGTCCCTCCCTCAGACCCCCGTTAGGACTGTTGGGGAAGACACTTCGTCCACCCCTTCAGAGTGGGCTTCCCATCACCACTAGCTCTCTGCACGTGTAATACACCCCGCTCAATTCAACTAGAGTTCTGCACACCTCCCCTGCCCAGTACGTTCCTCCTCATTCCTTCCCAAATGGTAACCTCACTGCAGCTGTCTTTTCTAGGTGTCCCATGACAAATAGCTGGCATACCTTCTCTTTAAACACATCTCCATGCTTCTTTCTCCAGAAATAAACAGAGAAAACAATACTTAAATGAACTCCGTAACCACACCTCATCCTCTGAGTGCCAGTGTTTGAAGCCTGATTATTTCATCTTGTAGCTACTTCTAGATCTAAGTCTTCTTGAAGTACAGTTGACCCTTGAACAACAGGGGTTAGGGGGCTGACCCTCCATGCAGTTAAAAATCTGTGTGTAACTTACAGTCGGCCCTCGGTACCCGAGGTTCTGCCTCCACCAATTCGGCCAACTGCGGACCACGTAGTATTGTGGTACTTACTATTGAAAAAAATCCACACGCAAGCGGACCCGCGCAGTTCAAACCCACGTTGTCCAAGGGCCTTCGGCTGTACATGATACTCTCTCAAACATCTAGCTTTTGAGGCAGTGTGTATGGGTCAAGAAAATTCTCTACAAAGACACCAAAGGAATATAGAGACAACTAACAGGACAAAGACGGACAAAGCAACCGAGAGACCCAAAGAGCAACCACAGCAAAGGACGACAGAAGCCCTTCCCCAGCTCCTGGGCTCACTGGGCTCAGCAGAGAACCCTTTATGCACCCACAAAGCTCTGTTTCGATCAAATCTAAATTGTAATTTGGTTTAAGACAAATTCTAATATTGGGTGGTGAAATCCATTACTTAGCAGAAGCCACTTGAGGGCTCTGTCCCTGAGACTGCTCTTCTATTGTGTCCCAGGGTCTGTCGAGGCGCCCGGAATGGGGTCTGCCTGTCGCACTGCAGGTCTGGACACCCCATGCTCAGTGAAGTGAGGCCCCTTCTCAGGGCGAGGGCCTGTGTTACCCTGGAGACACGTGACAGCAACAGCACTTCACCACTGCCTGGAACCCGCCACTCATCAAGCGCCACACCAGAAGCCAAGCACCTCCCGCTGCCAGTATTCAGGGTTCATGATTCCCTTTCCACTGAGGCAGATGTTTTGAATTTGTGTGAGAAAGCCTCTTCACATTTCTGTTTTCTGGTTTTCGCTTAACCTAAAGAGGAAATTTCACTGGCAGAAACTTGGCTAACATAGAAAAATTCTGACATCACTAAAATCTCCCTGTATTGGGATGGGGAGGGGGGGAAAGGTGGGTTTTTTTCTTTTGTTTTGTTTGGTGCCTGGGAGTTACTGCAGCACATTCTTTTGAAATACTCACCAAGGGTGGCAACTCTTGAGAGGCGGTCGTTAAGAAATACAACCAAGACTGATGAGAAATGTCAACGAAATCAAGCTAGCAAGAGAATGTGGAGTTAGAAACAGGGCTGAGTCCTGAGACATGCTGCCCTGTATGGTGCTAAGGTGGTCAGGAAATAATCCCAAATGGATTTCTCAAGATGTTCCGGACAACAGCAGTGTGTGTGTATGTGTATGTGTGTGTGTGTGTGTATGTGTGTGTGTGTGTGTATGTGTGTGTGTATGTGTATGTGTGTGTGTTTATGTGTTGTGTGCGTGTGTATGTGCATCTTTAAAAAAACATTTAGGCTATATTGTCATGTATCACTTCCTTCAGTTTTCTTCCCTAAATCAGACGAAGAGAGAGATGGGGGAAAATTTCCTTTACTACTGAACCAGGAACTTTTTCTTTTCCAAAAGCAGAAAATAAATAGATGAGACAAGCAGTCCTGACACGAGAAAGAGAAATGTTTAAAAATAAAAAAAGTATTTCTCACAGACTCAGCTACTCAAATAACTAAATTGGTCTCTACTACTACACAGGACAAAACAAAGAAAAAAGTGAACAATTATGCAAGCCTGAGATTCCTCATGAAATGAGGGGGGTAACAGTCTACTTTGTAATGTGGAAGAGGAAAACTTGAAGGGGCACAGAATAAAACGGGCAAGTTTACTAAATGGAATGAGAGAATAATTAAGAACTCTACAAATTACTTAAGAGCCTATATGTGAAACTCTACATGCATCAGAAAAACCCAGGGCACAAGGGTGCAGAATAAGGTCTTGCTCTATCCTAGGTGGGCGCAAGTTTACATGGGGGAAAACTATTAAATTAAAATAGCAGTCAAAGCTACATAAGACATAAAGCATTCTGATAAACTAGAATCTTTATGTGCAAAAAAGCAAACAGAAAATACCTAGGAATATCCTTATCAAGAAAGAGCCTGCAAAAACACAGAAAAAGCTTTTGTTAGTGCAGCAAAACAAAAAAAAAAAGGAAAAAAGAGAGGGAGAGAGAGAGAGAGAGGAGAAGAGAAAAATATATATATAAAAAACACAAATTTGCTGATAAGCAAAAGTGAATTCAAGTGGACAATTAACAGAGAATTCCATGGGACACAATTTGATAAAGGGCTTACAATGACACGGGTCCCTCTCCTGAGACGTTCAGTTAAGGAAATGCTGGGCACAGAAGGGAAAGTGGAGACCACCTCTATTAACATCCCTTTAGGAGGTGACTTACTATTGGAAATGGTAGGAAGTTGCTG
Source organism: Eschrichtius robustus (assembly GCF_028021215.1). NCBI lineage: Eukaryota > Metazoa > Chordata > Mammalia > Artiodactyla > Eschrichtiidae > Eschrichtius > Eschrichtius robustus. The sequence continues at coordinate 8,110,425 of NC_090826.1, read as the reverse complement.
TGGAGTTAAGGGAAAACCAAGTCAGTAGGTAACAGAAACGCGGGGCTGGGAAGAAAAGGAGTAATGGCCCTTGCCAGCTGTGCTCCACTATCAATATATCACAAGAGCCCTCTAATTACGTATGTAATACACCCAACTGGAGTTCTGTAAGTTCAACTTTAAACATTAAACCTTAGGCAAAAAGAGCAAAAGCTCTCTTAACCAAACTCCATTTAGCCACTTACCAAATGAACTTATGCTCTCCACATCCCTACAATGTATAGACTGACGTCCATGTCTCACTGAACATTATTCTAAAATAAAGAGGTAGCTCATCGCCCAGACAATCTGCCCCAAAGAGCTGAGTTTCATGCTTCTCAAGTGTCAGTAGTACAAACCTGTTCATGCGGTTGTATTTGTTATTATAATTATCTAGTTTAATTAAATACTAGATAAATCACTGAAACATGAGGGCAAAAAGAATTTTTGTTTAGTGTGAAACAAAACTAAGTGTGGAAACTTAGCGTGAAAAATAAATTGAACATTTTAAAAAGACTTGATAATGGTGAGTTGTTTAAAAAAACAGCTGTTAAGTTTGGGTGAGATCAATGTAAAAGAAAGAGGGAGATAAAATTTTGATGACATATGATAAAAAGTTCAAAGGATTTTGCACTTAGATTTTCTTCATAGGTTTCTAGTTCCACCAAATTGAAAAACAGGTGATGAATTATGGGTGTGGCTTTGCAAGAAAGACAGTCAGAAGTCTAATAAATGAGCCTACAATTAAAGAAAAGGCCTTGGCCCTACAGCAAGAGCTTGACAAATTAATGTACATTTATATACTTTAAATTAAAATAAGTGTTTTAAAGTCTGTATCTTCTTTTTTAAATTTTTATTTATTTATTTATATTTTGGCTGTGTTGGGTCTTTGCTGCTGCGCGCGGGCTTTCTCTAGTTGCAGCGAACAGGGGCTACTCTTCCTTGCGGTGCACAGACTTCTCATTGCAGTGGCTTCTCTTGTTGCGGAGCACGGGCTCTAGGCGCGCGGGCTTCGGTAGTTGCGCAGGCTCAGCAGTTGTGGCGCACGGGCTTAGCTGCTCCGCGGCATGTGGGATCTTCCTGGACCAGGGCTCGAACCCATGTCCCCTGCATTGGCAGGGGGATTCTTAACCACTGCGCCACCAGGGAAGTCCCTCTTTTTATTATTCTTGACTTTAGCAACTTTTTTTTTTTTTTTTTTAACCTTTTCGGCTGTGTTGGGTCTTTGTTGCTGCACGCGGGCTTCCTCTAGTTGCGGCGAGCAGCGGTTACTCTTCGTTGCGGTGCACGGGCTTTCTCACTGCGGTGGCTTCTCTTGTTGTGGAGCACGGGCTCTAGGGGTGCAGGCTTCAGCAGTTGCAGCACACTGGCTCAGTAGTTGTGGCACGCGGGCTCCAGTAGTTGCAGCGCCTGGGCGCAGTAGTTATGGCACGCGGGTTTAGCTGCTCCGCGGCATGTGGGATCTTCCCAGACCAGGGCTCAAACCTGTGTCCCCTGCGTTGGCAGGCAGATTCTTAACTGCTGCGCCACCAGGGAAGTCCCAGCAACTTTTTTGATTAACTCTAATCTTCTACTGGGAAAGATAAACTGCTTCTAACAAAGCCAGATTCATCTTCTACAGCATGTGACACACTTCCAGACAGGAATCAAAGGACTTTTGAAGGTTACTCTAATGTAAGCAAGTTTAACATAACCAGCACTTCAACCAAACACCATTTTTCCCTGTTTTGCGAAGTACCACAGTGAAGTTTAAGATATACTTCTCATAGTTGCAAGGAAAATGTGGTGAATGCCAGCTGATACTTGCTGTAAATGTCTGGCAGAAGAGGGAACGTTATGTGGGGTTAATGCTGACTTCAGAGAAATGGTATTGTTCAAGATTTTGCCCAGGAATGGGCCAAGGGGGGGGGGTCAAAGCACCCTACTTTACCACTGCCACACCCCCTCCACATAGGTACACACCCTCTCACCCACCTTCCCTTTCTGTCCACAGTTCCTGCCAGCTCCTCTGACTGGCAAAGAGCAAACAGACATTTGTTTCCTTTTCCTCACTCCCATGCAAAACAGTAACACACAGAAACAATGTAAAGAAATTAATCCTGGCCCAAACTTTTCATTTCTGCTTCTGCTTACTGTCTTATTTTTCCTCTCCCTCTTGCCAACACATGTGAGCAACTTTTTTAGGAACAGGCAGACAACAGGAAAATCCTGTAATTCGAAGGCTGAGTTCTGAGCCCACATTAGAACAAACAGCCACTCCTGTTTCCTAGCCCTCACCACGTAGAGAAATGGGAGTCTCTGTGCACGATGACGGGACTCCTTTCCCAGGGAGGTAGAAGCGCCCCAGCAGATTTATTTCCAGCCTGACACGGGAAAGTAGAACGGCTACGTACTTCATGCATTGTCATCACTTGATTGTAAAATGGAATTCTAAGGGAAACTAATTTAAAATTTAAAACAAAATTCATTATTTATAGCAGCCAATCTTAGTCAGAAGAGTTTATAATAATGTATTGCCTTTATGCATAAAGGAAAATGAAAAGCAGATACTGAGACTCCTTGAGCCAATACTGGCAGCAGCAAAGATGAACACAAGAGGGTGCACTATACCTTAGAGGGCATGTTCCCATGACACCCCAGGCCGAGAGGTCTTTCTCCACAGCAACCACCTCATAGGAAAACATTCAGTCTTAGCCGTAATTAAATTGGACTTTTAAACCCTTGGGTGGCATGCTGAGTTTTCTTTTTCTGCTTTTTCTCTGTCACTGTATTACATCTACTCAAGCTCCCCAGGGGATAGAACATTTCCATTCTCTGGGGGTATCATCACATACAAGTATCTCCAATGATTTATGTATTTATTTTTGAAGAGCAGGGCGGGCAGGGGAGGAAACAGGGAATTTTGAAGTGAGAAGGGGGGAGTCATTAATGAACAAGGAATCTACACTGAACCACTCAACCCCCCTAGGGCTGACTTACCACATTCCCCGGGTGCCCCACCTGCTAGAGTTGTGGGAAGACTTCAGGTACTTGGCAGAGATGATATTTAAGGAGAGGATGGCATCAACTGCGGCTTCGTCCACCTCAGCTTTATTCCGAATCCGGCCTGAGAGAAAGAAGAAAGAAACCAGAACGTGGGTACATTTAAAAACAAAGTGGTAGGACTTCCCTGGTGGTGCAGTGGTTAAGAATCCGCCTGCCAATACAGGGGACACGGGTTCGAGCCCTGGTCCAGGAAGATCCCACATGCCATGGAGCAACTAAGCCCGTGCGCCACAACTACTGAGCCTGCGCTCTAGAACCCGCGAGCCACAACTACTGAGCCTGCACTCTAGAACCCGCGAGCCACAACTACCGAGCCCGTGTGCTGCAACTACTGAAGCCCGCGCACCTAGAGCCCGTGCTCCGCAACAAGAGAAGCCACCGCAGTGAGAAGCCCGTGCACTGCAATGAAGACTAACTGCCGCTCAACGCAACTAGAGAAAGCCCGCGCGCAGCAACGAAGACCCAAGACAGCCAGAAAATAATTAATTAATTAATTAATCAATTAAATATCAACTGATTTTAATTAATAAATAAATAAAAACAAAGCGGTAATTCATTAGGCCAAAAAGAGACTGTGAAATCTCTGTGTAATTTCAGGTGCTGGAAGCGTCGTTTGGTCAGCTATAACCCTACAGTCTAACCCTGTAATTCTTGGCCTTCCATTCTTCCCCATATTCTGTCTCTCCTTTACATCCCACATTTAGTCAACGGTGAGAACTTACTCTTTGTTCAAAGAGCTTCTCATATCTGTCTCAGCTTTAATTTCCAACTCACTGCCCTGCTCACGAAGGTCATCCCCTTCTGATCTCAGACACGGCAACAGCCACTTAACTGGTCTCCCTGCTGCTCTCACGTCTCCCCCTTTCCAAGCCATCCCACACTCACCTTCTATAAACTTCTTAAGCCACTGCCTTCATTAGTAACCACTTTCTTTTTCAAAATCTTACAATGCTGTTTTCAAATAACACTAGGGGATGCAGCACTGCACAGAGGTTAAGAACACAGTCTCTGGAGCAGGACTGCCTGGGTTCAAATCTCAGCTCCAACACTAACTATCTGTGCGGCCTGGGCATATGCTCAACCTCTGAGCCTCACTTTCCTCACCTGTGAAGTGGGAATAACAATTCCTCCCTTATAAGATTGTTACGATCATATTATGTGTTTGTTACGTTATATTAGATAAACTTAATATTTTTAGAGCATTCAGAAAAGCACCTGCCACATTTCATGTTTGTTATAAAAATAATAAGCCATAGGGTTACAGAGAAGCCTTAGTAACTGCTGCCTCTGCACCCCACCCTTTCTGGTCAGAAAGCATCTCTCTTGTTTTGTGTAAAAATTAATCTTGAAAAGCTTGAAAACCACTGCCCCAGATAGGACAGAGTATAATCTTCCTTCCAGGGCTTCTTAATCTGGTCCACAGACACCCAAGGGGTTTATGGATAGGATTCAGGAGGTCTGAACTGGATGGGAAAAAAAATTTACAGCTTTATTTTCAGGAACCTCTAACTGAAATTTGCCTTTCCCTGCAGTTATGAGGGGAGGGCACAAACCACAGGAGAATCAGCAGTACCCATACCTCTGTCCCCAGCAGAATTCACAGGTGTTTTCATATCGCACTAATGTGAAGCATCTTGACATTCACCACCACTTTGAAATGACAGAAATTAGACCCGCTGCTTATTGACCACATCATTGAAGAGCTTATGTTACAAATTTGTTTAGAAGTTTAACAACTGTATTTCAATATTATTAGTTCCCCTTGTAATCCTAAGTGCTTTATTCTCTACATTTAAAAACATAATTCTGAGGTTTCACCACTGCCAAAGGGGTCCATGGCAAAACTAGGTTCAGACCCCCTGCCTTGGACTCTCGTTCTATGGCTTATGCTGTTCGGCCACTCTTGCCTCTCACGGTGCTTTAGTTTAGTCTCACCACTCTGGCCATAGATTTCTAGCCATTTGCACGTTAGACACTGCTGACTCTCTAACTCCAAATGCTTGCAAAAAAACGAAACCCTCTAAGTTCTCTCAGATCTACTCAGATCATCTCCCACGAGCTAACCCAGTTCCTCCTGGGTCTTTTTTGTCGTCAACTCTTTTCGCAGGGTCTTTCAGTCGTTCTCGTTTGGTGCCCACTCGTCAAACTGCTCTGTACACGCACGCACGCTGTCTCCTCACTAGAGCCCACCCAAGCTCACAAGGAGCAGAGACTTCTCTTAGGCCCTCCCACAGCCTTGGGCACAGAACCGCTCCCGCAGGCACTGAGAAAAACAATGGCGGGTTGAATGACCCATGCAGGGAGCGGAGAAACAAGAGTAGTTTCCGACTCGAGGACTCTCTTCTGACAGTCACGTTCTCCGGCGCAGCCTTCCGCACACTCCCTGTGCTCCGAACAGGGGACGGTCACTCCGCTAAGCTCCGGCCCCGGCTGCTGGAACGTACTCACCTACCACCAGCTCCCGAACGTCCTTCCAGTGGAGTTCACTCCCTTTCTCATGGATAATGGTCACTGTGATCCTTCGCTGGATGCCCTAGGTAATGGATCAGGGTCGCAATTTAGCTGGGACAGTCTCTTACCTCCTCTTGCTTGCCCTGTGCTGGATCGTCTGATGGGCAGGAAGGGGAGGTATGGAGGCAGAGGGGAATGCTGTCCACACTGCTGTTCTGAACAAAGGGACACAGGTCAGGGGCTGAGGAAGAGCCAGGTTCTGATGTGGCTTGCAAGAACCGATGCCCAGACTGAAAGTCCCAGAGTGTGCCCGTCCGGCTCGTGAGCACTTTTGGGCACTGACTAAATCTACGTTTGCTTTGCCAAAGGGGGACCTACATTTCATGGCCAGATGTTTAGTCCACTGAAACCTTCATCTTCAACCTCCATTAAGAACTTTTGGCTGTGAAAGCAGAGTTTCCAAACATCACAAAGTGAAAATTGTATAAAACAACATGGGAGCTGCACAACTTACTATGTAACTCGATGAAATAAAGTCCTTCAAAATAGCTCTTTTAAAATATATTTACACATAAAAGCGAGGGTATATATCAATAAATATAAGCCAAGGTTTGAGAAACATTAAGGAAAGAAAAAAAAAAAAAGGATGGGGCAATGTCCCCTGACCTCCAAATTCCCTTGAAATGGAGATAAAAAAGCAGAGAAACCGAGAATTACGTTTCTTATTCTAAGTGTTTTGGTGTTCCCTCCTAAGCCCTCTTTTGCTCCTTCATTAGTACCTGGTGAAGCAAAAATGTCCCCTGGCAGGGCAAGCCTGCTGTATGGTCAACCACAGCTGGAATATACCTATAAAAACAGAAATGTAAAAGAAAGAAGTTAGACAGAATGCTTGTGCTAAGTGCAACTTCACCTGCGAGGTCCTCCGTGGTCACTCCAGCCCTCAGTAGTCTTTGTTTTCTAAACTCGGATCCCACGTCTTTCTCACCATCTGGGGTGGACATTTAATTGGACAGTCCTATGCATTCAGTAACCCTTTCCATATATGTATGTCTCATCATCCTGACTAGACTGAAGTATTCATAGGGCAGTAACATCTTCTGGCTCCGATCCCAGCTCTTTCTCTAACAGATATTTCCATAAATAGCATATTACTGCAATGGCAAGTGTCAGGAGATAAGAAAGAGATAATTTCAGATTCTAGATCATTTCTTAAGAATCAGAAAGCAATTAACTCAGTAGAAACCATTTACTGTAACTACTGCTCCCTCATAATGCAAGTTATAATCACATTATAGATCTGTCTGTGGAAAGTCAAATTCCTCGAAGCAATGTCACTACAGACAACTCTATATAGGATCGATAGAGCCAAACCTCACACACAGTAGGAACTAAATAAATGTTTTATGGAGGTCATCATAATGGTATTACCCAGCATTATAAATACAGGATCATTAAGATAACATTTATCCCCTACCCTTTACACTAACTGATACAACCCCTTGCCTCTGTTTCGGGAGAGGGATCTCTTTTGTGTTTTTCAAAAGAATTTCTGAGACAACTATAAACAGTAATTACCTTCGTCACTTAGTCTAACACAGCTCATACAGAGAGAGTAAGCTGATGCTGATCATTTTGATCTGGGCCAGTGGTCCTCAACTGGGGGTAATTTTGACCCCTAGGGGCCATCTGGCAATGTCTGTTGTCACAACAGGAGGGGAGGTGCTACTGGCATCTTATGGTTAGAGGCCGGGGATGCAGCTAAATATCCTCCAACGCACAGGACAACCCCCAACAACAGAGAATCATCTGGCCCCAAATAGTGAGAGGCTGAGAAACCTTGGTCTACAGAAACATTCTGTCCCCTAATCCCCTGACATATTGATATGCCTTCGGCCCTTTTATGTGCAATATCCTTCTGACTCCCTTTGCTTTGCTGCTGCTAAAACCCACTTTGCAGGTTGTCTCCCCTCATAACAAAGTGCCAGTCTCCATGATCTTGCTATTGCTAACAAGAAGGTAAATTATTATACTAGATAGTTCTCTGACAAACACGAGTCAAAGAATAATATAAAGACCCTCCCCAACCCAAATTCAGTTCAAAACTGGAATGTGACAATGTTCTGTGAACCCAAAGACAAGAGAGACTCAAAATTACATTTTCTAATTTTGGAAAAGTTGTCATATTTAAAAATTTAGAAAGTTGGACTTACTCTCCTGTAGGCTCCAATTCACTGATCTCAAACCAAACCAGAAGATCGTACTTGCTCATGCTCTGGCCAAGGCTGGTTTTGCTCATGGTATTTAACTTGGTGGCTGGAACTTTTAAAAGTTTTCGGAAAATGTTAAAATTTGGTCCAAGTCTACTCAGCAAAGGTATAAGCTTCTCTAATATCAGTCTTCAAGGACACACTTGGGAAAGGCAGCGAGAGTGAGGGGACAGATTTCAGTGCAGAAGACCCAGAGAAACGTCACCGTCAACTATATTAGTACCTCTAACTTCAGAGAACAAGGAAAACAGAGAGTCAGCATCTTTTTCCCTCTCAACAAACTACCCAATGATGAGAAAACAGGTTTCATGCAGAGTAAATGTGCTCACGAAACCATTAAAAAACCTTCCCTAGACTCTCACGTTTGCGGCATGCAGAGCACGGTAACAATGTGGGACAGGCAATGTGGGGCGAGCCTCGCCCATCACAGGGCCTCATCAAAGCTGCTGTGGCGGGAAAGACCCGTCCTCCAACCCAGTGGTTCCTGAACCTCCCTGCACACGAGGGTCACCTGGGGATCTTAAAGATGGCCCAGGCCACACCACCAGCCAATTAAATCACAGTCTCTAGGGGTGGGAGACTCAGCCCTCTGAGAGGTTTGAAGCCCCCCAGGTGATTCCAATGTGTGGACAAGTTTGGGAACCACTGGTCTCATCCGTAAATACAGGATTCTGTAAATGATCTCATGTTACCCATTTTCTTCAGATGTAAATTCCATATTCTTATCTGTACTGATGAAATATATTAGCCAAAACCCCCGTATTTTCAAGAATTTCAGATTCCACATGGTGGGCATTTTGAAACACTACGTAGAAATTCTGAAATCTTGGCAATACAAAGAGGGTTCTCTGCTCTGAACCTGGGAGCAGTGGTGTGAGAGTCCAGTGACTTGGGATCTAATTATCGCTCAACCGCTAACTAGCTATGAAACTTTGGTTGAGTCACTTAACCTCTGGGAGTCTGTCTCCTCAACTAGAAAATGAAGATCATAATATCTTGCCTACTATCTAAAAAGATGTTGTGAGGATCCACTGACACAATGCATCTAAAGGGGCTGTATGACTCACACAGCGCTATTCAGAGGCATGGCCTATCAGCATTATTCACCCTAGCTGAATTCCAGGTAAGCTGGTGATGATGCTGGTCAAGAAGATAATAGGGGGTTACTGGTTCTGGTGGACATCTGAGGGTCAGAAAGCAAAACTAGAGCATTACGAAAAGCCAGCTACCAGTAAAAAACCTTTAAAATTAAAAATACCATTGCACAGAATCCACACCAACAAATATAAGGAGCCCCTCCACCACCCCCCACCCCGGATGATGTGAAAGGGGTATAAATAGAGAAGGTGTTTCCTAAAAATCTGTCTGAAGGAAATGTGATATGATCTTGACAACGTGCTGAACTCTACATTCAGGTCAAGTAGCAAACAGAAACGTTGGTGTTTCATACACGGAGAGCCAGGCTTTAGGACCAGCCTCTGAGGATGGTTCTACATCTAAGGCAGAGCTAGTTTTAGTTACTAACCATCTCGTTTAGGTACCCTCTCGGTCTGGCAGCTGGGAATTGGCAGAAAGAGAAAAGGCGGCAATGGGTCAGCCCCATCCTGGAAGGTGGCAATGGCGGAGGATGCGAGCACACTGGCATGCTCAGAAAACGTGTCCAACACATGCACATTCACATAGTCAGATACGAGAAACCGAATCAGCTCAATCTTTCTCTCATGGTCTGAAGGCAGGACGGAGGCGAGGAGCACAGAGGTGGAGAATGAGCACAGGGCGGGGTGGGAATGAGGCAAGTGGGCAACGAGGAAAAGGGATGAAAATAAACAAAGAAAAATCAGAACAGGATACATGAACATGCAGAATAAACGTAATATGCAAAGGAGTGCCCAGTCACCTGACAGTTAAAGGGAGTTACACACAAAGCAGAGAGATTTAGGAACATGGAGCTTATCAAAATCTGCAGTAAGGGGCTTCCCTGGTGGCGCAGTGGTTGAGAATCTGCCTGCCGATGCAGGGGACACGGGTTCGAGCCCTGGTCTGGGAAGATCCCACATGCCACGGAGCAACTAGGCCCGTGAGCCACAACTACTGAGCCTGCGTGTCTGGAGCCTGTGCTCCGCAACAAGAGAGGCCGCGACAGTGAGAGGCCCGCGCACCGCGATGAAGAGTGGCCCCCGCTCGCCGCAACTAGAGAAAGCCCTCGCACAGAAACGAAGACCCAACACAGCCAAAAATAAATAAATAAATTAATTAATTTAAAAAAAAAAAAAAAGACTGACCACATGCCTTAAGGTGTAACATAGGTAAATATTAAATAGGGATTGTACAAGGTAAAACAAGAATTAAAAAAAAAAAAAAATCTGCAGTAAGAAGACCACAGTACCGGCGGGGATATAGAGCCCTATTGTTTGGCACCTCTTATTTCACATCAGGAACCAACAATTCTAGTTCCTACTAGATACCGGAACACACAAGGATGCACAGAAGTGGAGTAGGAATTTGAATATGATTTTTTTATCTGAAAAGTCGCTCAGAATAAGAGATGTACATCATACAAAGAACGCAGCTGTGCTCACCTGGCTTGGATAGTGGCATGGGCGGAGGGAAGAATCGTCGAGATGGCTGGGGTGGACTGCAAAGGAAGACAAAAGTTCTTCAAGGCTAAACAGTCCCATGCTGGTATTACTGGCGTGTTTAAATCCCCTTTAGAAACGGATCATGTGTACTTTCAACTCTGGTACATTATCAGATATCAAATATAAACCCACACAGCAGAACTGAGGCTAAGACATTTTGATAAAAGTCCCCTTGTAAGTCAGAGCTAATAAACAAGAAAAATCTTTCTGTGATAACACCGACACTCTGCCGTCATCCCGAAGTCCCCATCACCGTCCCCCTCCCCAGTTCTGATGTCTCCACTTAGAGACACATGCTTCATAGTGACTTTACGCTTCATAAAGTTCTGGGTGGTTAGGACCAATTACACACAACTTTCAGGTTATATCCCTATCACCTCAACTTTCTATCCTATTCAAAGTCTCTTCCTACAAAAAGACAGTACTCAAGGTCACCTGGGCAAAACTCAATTTGCTCTACCTACAGTTAGTGACTGGGTGGCTTAGAAGAAAGATGGTGATGTTTCTGAAATGGAAACATAGGGTAATATATAAAACTGTTATTTACCTATCTTAATTCCTCAAAAGATTTCTTCTTTTCCAGCAAGTGACAGTAACAACAATAACAACAACAATATCAATAACAAAAATCTTTGCTCATTCGGTCCAAACCTGTTAAGCTCCTGTCCTTGCAGGTGAAGTGGGTGCTGCTGATAATGCCCAAAGACTTCAAACACGATAGGCTTGGTTTTGATATAGTCCACAAATGATTCCGTAACCTCCACTGCAATCTAATAAGGAATAAAGGCAACCTAGGTTAGCGAAAGATTTATTATAGGAAAATACACATTTTTGGGGGCAAACAGCGCTACAGCACTTTGAGTACCCAGTATGTGCTGGGAATTTTACTATGCAGGCCTCTCACACCAAAAGAGAGGGGCTCTTCTCTGGTTTTCTTTCTACAGTAACTTCACCAAGCTTCAGGCATTCAACACCCTCCAGTGTCCGCCCCAAATGACCTCCGGCCCCTCTGCTGCCCTTCACACAATGATTGGACTCAATCTGCTGCTCCCTTCACCTGCTCTCTCCTCCACCGTGCCTGAGGGCTGGCCCAGGCTGCAGCCGTGCCTGGGAGGCCTTCCCACATCTCTGTACCTCTGTCATCCCTGTACTTCAAGGCCCAGCTCAAACAGCAACAACAATATGAAAAACATGACTGCAGACTCTGTGCCAGGTACAATGCCAAGCGTGACCCACCTTTTCTTATTTACACTACAGTCTTCAGGAAGTTCCCCCACCTCCTTTCTCTACAAAAACATCCACCCCCAACAAAGAATGTAGCTTAAAAGACTCTTCCCATTAGTAGAAGTAACTCTCCCTTCTCTACTCCCGTTGCATTTAATGAATACCTTTCAAATGTTTCTATATCCTGTACCACTATTGTTTAAATATGCATTTTATTTCCCCTATCATAATTCTAAGCTCTTCGGAGGCATAATCTACCCTGTGATTCATCTGAGCACCCCCAGTGGCGTCAGGCACAGTCCTTGTGCACAGGAGCCAATCAATATTTATCATATACAGGCATGCTCATATTTATACAATTAAACATAAAAAAGGAAACTGTGTGTTCTGTATTTGCTTGTTCCATTTCTGGAGTTGTCCTTTCCTCTCGCATTTTAGGGAGTGGATTATGGTTGGCAAGAGAACGAGACTGTTCAAGCAGTAGTGAAGCTCCTGGATGCTAGAGCCACGTTTCCCTGGGTTCAAACCCCACCTCTGCCTCTTCCTAGCTTTATAACCTTGGTAAGTGACTTCGAGTGCTCTCTGCCTTGGTAATCTCAACTATAACGTGGGGATTATGATAGTATATGGCATAAAAGTGAGGATTAAATGAATTAAGACACAAAAACACACCTATAACAATGACTGACACAAAATAAGCTCTCAGTGAATGTTAGCTATTGTAATGAGGATCATGACTTTTGAACAGAGTTGAGCAAATCTTTCTAGAAGAGATGGAAAGTCTGTTTTCTTATTCCACTTATGAGAGAGTTGTAAGGGGCATTAAAGGACTAATCATAGAATCAGCTGCAAGGAAACAGATTCTGAATCTTAATTTAGCTACAAAATGTATTTCATAGTTTCTACATTATTTGCAACCAAATTATTTGTCTCTTATGGTTTAAAGAACAACATATTAACTTTAACAAAACTCATATGCAACATGCTCATTATTCTAGGAAGGAAACACTAAAACAACTCACTACATTCAAACCGACAAAGAATTTATTGGCAGACCCACCCCCAGGCTACTCACAGGCCCCCCTGTAATTCAGAGAAGAAGCTGCCCGCTCTGTCCACTGAGGATTAGCTCAGGGCCCTGGCCGCTCCCTCCACTGTCTGTTCTCATCACAGAGCTCCCCCTGCACAGCAGCTTAGATTATCATCCTTCTTCAGCTGAGAAAGCCAAAGGGACCCACACATGACGACTGCCTCACCCCAGCTGCTTCAAGGTACCACAAACCCGCAAAACATTTGGCAAAAACGTCCACGTCACTTACATTCTGCACGTGATAAAAGCCCAGAGGACTTCCTCTGCCATGGTTTTTGAGGGGTTCAGTGGAGAATGCTTCATCATGGCGATGCAAAAAGCTTAAGAGAAAAAAAAAGAGCCACGTGAATTTCGTATTAATGGTTTCATCAGGATCAGCTTGGACCCCACGGAAAGCAGCACCTTACTTAAGTAGAGTCTTTAACTGAGTCAAGTTATTTACGTTTCCTTGTAGAGAACGTTCTCCATATCACTCAGATAGCATTTTAGCTTTTATGTCAAAAATGACTTAAAAATCAACTAACCCTATCACTTAGCCATGTGAATGTATGAAGAGTGAATTCAGTGAACTCCTATTCCCTTGTAAAAGTTTTTTACTGAAAATAAAAATTGTGAAATCATTTTGTACAGAAAAGATATGGCAGATTAAAGCTTCTATAAGGTAGTATCAAAGCCTGTGGACAACATACTTGCCTGGGAGTCTAAGACCAGCTAGGAGGAGATTCAAATATCACCTCTTCCAGGAAGACTTCCCTGACTCACTCAAACAGTTCTATGTTCCCACAGCACTAGAGACCTATTTTTCTTCAACAGCAATGATATCATTGTTTGCAATAATGTATTTATTTGCTTGTCTCCCCAAAAGGCAGTGAGTGTCTCCCACGGGGCTCTAAATGTAGAAAATACTCCTGAAATATTTGAGTCAGTGGGCTATACTGACTTATTCTCATAAATATGAGATTTTATTGTTCTCTCTCCCTCCCTATTATTAGTCTGACATAAAAAGAAGCGGAGAATTATAGAATACTCAATTCAAAGATTTACTGCCAGATAGAAATATCCACCAGAAGGACATCCCACACTCCTGCAAGAAAAAAATGGAAATAATACTTTTTTTTTTTTTTTTTTTTTCGGCTGTGCCATGCGGCATGTGGGATCTTAGTTCCCCGACCAGGGTCTGCAGTGGAAGCGCGAAGTCTTAACCACTGGACCACCAGGGAAGTCCAAGAATACTTAGAGTAGGGGGTAGAAAGACCAGGATCATGAACTCCGAGTCTTCCAAATTACACCTGACCTTTGAACAACACAGGTTTGAACTGCGTGGGTCCACTTATACGTGGATTTTTTCCCATAGTAAATACTAGGGTACTGCACAATCTGCAGTTGGCTGAATCCTTAGATGCGGAACTGCGGATATGGTGGAACCCTGGATATACACTCGGATTTTTGACTGTGCGGAGGGTCAGTGCCCTAACTCCTGAGTTGCTCGAGGGTCAACTGTAATTCACTGAGCCCGAAGACAGTGGTGTACTTTTGCCAGGCATCCAAATCACTGATGTCACATACTGCTGTGGCACTGCAGCATTCCATATTACGGGTACTCTTGTCTATTTTCTTTCTTCTCATTTTCTCCTTACCTCTCTCCCTTTCCTTCTCTTACTTCTTACTCCTTTTTTTCTTCCAATTTCTTCCTCTCCACACCACACAGTGTACCTACCAGAGGCGCCATGAGCATCAGCTGATCTCTGATCTACACTCCAACAAGGCTCTGCTTGGAGCAGATACAAATATCCTGGGGTTCCACACAGGTGACACATGAAATCATTCACACTGCTCTACAGCTGTGTTTTCCCTATGCAGGCCAGATGAGAGTTTATAAAAACCTCAGAAGAATTTGAGTCTTCTTTCAGCATGAGTCAACATGCCCTTTCCTCCAGAGCTAATGCCAGGTGGAGATGCTACTCTCTTTTTAGGAGATTTTAGGACAGAAGTCAACATACCACTATTGCCATTTCAGATGTCAGTTAACCAAGTAGGTCTTTTCCATAAAATACATCAGTTACTAACTGAGGCTATTAGGGAAAACACATTAAATGGGCAAAATCTATACTGGATGGATACTATTTCATCAATTATAAGTTACAGCAAATGATATTAGTGGCTTACTATGTAATAATCACATTTAATTGAGGACTTGGCTAAAATCTATGTAAAAAGCCATGCTGCTTTAGGACCCCAGGGAAGGCTAAGGCACATACTGAGGGGAAAGGAATGGCAGAAATCTAAAGCAGCCTCTTGGTGGCACCAGTGGCAAACTGTGGGCTTTAGGAATGGGGTGGCTCAGACTTCATTCTCTTGTACTGTGGCCCTTTCCAAGTACTGAAGACATATTGATGTTTGGGGGTATTAAAACTTAAAGATTCTCCAAAAAAATGTTTTTGGAGGTCTTGAAAGTACCTAGAGCACAGAGCTCCAGAGGGTTATAGGATAGAAAATGCTTAGAAAGTGGATGAGAAATGAAACCTGTTACATCTTCTCTACGTACTTACTAGCTTTTTTTCAGTGGATGCAGAATTTTGCTGCTCTTTAAATGACTTACATTTTCCCTTTCCCAAGTATTAAATAAGCATAATTGGCGGTTGGATAATTCATTGCTTTCATACTTGTTTATTAACGAGACATTTCAGCATGAAGAGCATTTAAAAAGACTAGTAAGTAGGCTCATCTGGATCTGATCCTATACTCCTGGCAGAGGGGGACAGTCCACAACCAAACCTTCTAGCAGGATATGTGGCCACACTCCTCCCCACAATGAACTCTGTTTCATTCCATTGTAGGTTTCCAGTTCTTACTCCCATCTTGAGTGAAGAAAGCATTTGATTTCAGCGGCTGGTAGTCATTTCTCTCTCAAGAGTGTACTACCTGGCAAGTGTCAGATCGCTCTATAGTGCACAAAGGACATCATCCGGGGTAAGAGCCTAGGGAGGCAGAGCAAAGGGGCAGCTTACTTGAACTGACAGAAGATATCTGCATACTCTGGGAGGATTCCACTGGCCTGCAACACTGTTACACGGAAAGTGAAGGCACTGCCCAGTTTCAGGTGGTTGCCAATCTCTTCAGAAAATCCTTCCATTACCATCTTACCATCCAGCAAAGTGCTTGACTTCAAATCTAAAGAGGGTCAAATGAACACACGTATGGTTCAAGTAACACACAAAGCACCTTTCAGAGAGGAGAGTGTATCTTTCCATCCCTAGTTGATAAAAGCAACTATCTTCCTTGACAAGGGTAAGTATTTTTCCTTCTTTGAAAACATATGCAATCATAGTACACTCTGATTACACACCCAAGTCATTCATTCGATTGATTTCTTCTGGAGGAGTGATGACCTCAGAACTCTGACCCTGTCCTTCCACAATCCTCAGCTCCTCCAAGGATAGACCAGAACGGGTCATGGCAACCGAAGAAAAGTCACTCTGAAAACAAGGCAGGGGTGAGTAGATGATAAAGTAGTATGACAACATATTTTCCCCCCATTTCCTTAACTTATGTTTATTTGCCCAACAAATAATAGTGACTGAAAAGTTATGTGGATTAAGAGCTGCCTGAGAAAAGGCAATACAACACAATATAAATGCTGGGCCTTTACCCTTACCTCGGTAATTGTTAGACATGTCCCATATTCTATTAACTATCCTGTGGTAACCTATACTTTTTAGTTCTAGGCAGAACTGCTCTCCAGTGCTGAACATCCTCCTTACAAAACCTGTCTACCTCCTTATCCTCCCACAAGGTTTTCCTCTTCCTGGAAGATTTCTCACCTGATTAAAGTACTCATTATCAAAAGA
Organism: Eschrichtius robustus; assembly: GCF_028021215.1. Taxonomy (NCBI): domain Eukaryota; kingdom Metazoa; phylum Chordata; class Mammalia; order Artiodactyla; family Eschrichtiidae; genus Eschrichtius; species Eschrichtius robustus. The sequence continues at coordinate 8,093,843 of NC_090826.1, read as the reverse complement.
TATTTTAGCTGTTCCTGACTGTCGAATTCCAGAGCCATAATCAGGAGCTTCTTCGTCCGCTAAGTAGAGGGAAAAAAAAAAAAGCAAGAAAAAAAGAAGCAAGGATGAGACTACATATGGGGACAAGGAGGAATGACTCCTACTGGATTACAATAATAAAAATATATAGGAAAGTAAAATAAAAATAAATAGGAGACAGTGGGCCTTAGGGTTCTCAAACTTTAATACAAGAGGAGACACTAAAGAACAAGTCTTCTGCATGAGAAAAAAAGAGACCAAAGCAGTAAAGTCAAATAGGCTGCTTCCAACTCTACTCAGGTAAACTTACCACCTCCTTAGCTCGAATGAAACTAATGAATAAAGGATCGGTTTCATTCTTGATGTTGTTCAAATGTCATACTTAGAAATACTGATCCCTTCACTTGACAAGATTATATTCAATAATACTCAATAAATATTTGAAAATATTAGACTGTACTTGTGAAGACCTCCATAGCTCAACGCTGGTGACTATCACGCATTTCCACGGGGAAAGGCTGAAAGAGGTCTCTAAATACAGCACAGCAGTTGGAAACTAAAACAGAAACGTTACAGGGAACAGCTACATTCTTTCTTCAGAATGTAGGCTGGATCTTGGAAAAAAGTATAAAGTGTCAAGATCTTGATCCACGCATTGCAAAATAGCAGCCAAAGGACAGAAATGTCTAGCAGAAGTATCCTGAGAGAAAATTAGGCAAGAAACCGTCTGAAAATCCTCTGTTATTTCTGAAGCAGTTAAGATACATCATTTAAAATGCAAATGACTTTTATAAAGGTAACCCAAGGGTTGTTCTTCATGTTAAAGGAAATCCCTTTACCCCATTATTCCAGAACAGCAGTAGCCCAAACCAAACAGGATCTACTTGTGATACTTGGGGACAACAGCTAGAAAGGAAGCAATAAAGGCTTTCTTCAGTCTGCACTGAAGCGCGGCCCCTACGGAACTGGCCTGCTTTGTCTTGAGGCAGAGGACCCACTGCCCTCATTTCAGAAGAGGGGCGCCTACCTGCGATGGCCTGCACAGCCACACGGAGAAATCCCCGCACTTCGCCCTTCTCACTGACAACGGCCACCCTGTGAATCAGGGGCACGGGGTACAGCAGGTTGCTCAGGTAAACAAATGCTCTAGAGACAGAAACCAGGAGACAGACATCTGAGCATCCCACAGGCAGAGAAGGTGGCTTTCAGATTTACTGAGAATACCTTCATGAAACTGTGAGCTGGCTTCTGGGCCCTGTCTTAAGGTCACCTCTCTGTTCTGTACTCGCAGACTGCCTCCTGTTGCTTTTTCAGAATACATAACGTATAAACAAATGCAAATGCTTGGTAAAGCAGTGGAAAAGACCAACGTACACCAAATTACTCCCTGTAAGAATTACTACCATAGGTAGAGTGACCATTGGAAGTAGACTTCCAAGATACTCCTCTACAAATACTGCTATGAGTGGGAAAAGGGAGCCCATTAAGGAGTTTAACCTTTTAATGTAATTAATTACAAAGAGGTTTTTGTTTTTTTTCCCTGATAATACAGAAATCAGGAGACAAAAATGGTCAGAGAAATGTGACTGAAATACAGTCAATAACTCTAAAATAGATTTCAAGTCACAACATTGTGGGTCTTTATTTTTACCCTAAGAAATGACTATGATCTTTAGGCAGGGTGACTGACACATATGGGCAGAAAGGCCATGTAGCCAGAAATTTCTTTGTTAGTGAGCTTATAAGAGACTCTGGATGGACATCAAGATAAATGCTAAGGGAGAAGGAGACAGCTGATCCCTAAAGGATTGCTTTTGCTTCTAGGGTTCAAAACTTTATTCAGAAATGCATATACATGAGGTAAGACCTAACATTTTTCAACTTCAAATGAACTAGCGAAGTCGTATCACATTTGTTCTCTTTTTTTCTTCTTTCATTATTTTGTAGCTATTGACTTTTTTTAAGCAACACAAACTGGTGATCACAAAGCTTGGGTGTTCATTCCAATTAGTGGGTGGGAAATAGAATCTAGTTCCTACTATTACTCCTGTCTTCCCACTTGGTATATGCTGATCTTTGAAGACAAGACAAGACAAAGAGCAAACATTTGCATCAAGAAATCACACGTAACTAAATGTGACACATGCAGGCATACCTCGTTTTATTGTGTTCCACTTTCTTGCGCTTTGCGGATATTGCATTTTTTACAAATTAAAGGTTTGTGGCAACCCTGTCTCCAGCAAGGCGCCATTTTTCCAACAACATTTGCTTGCTTCATGACTCTGTGTCACATTTTGGTAATTCTCACACTATTTCAAACTTTTTCATTATTATTATTTTTTTATGGTGATCTGTCATCTTTGACATTACAGTTGTAATTATTTAGAGGTGCCACAAACCACAACCATACAAGACACTGAACTTAACCGATAAATGTGTGTTCTGACTGCTCCACCAACAGGCCATTCCCCTGTCTCTCTCCCTCTCCTTGGGCCTCCCTATTTCCTGAGACACAACAATACTGAAATTAGGACAGTTAATAATCCTACAATGGCCTCTTAAGTGTTTAAGTGAAAGGAAGAGTCTCATGTCTCTTACCTGAACTCAAAAGTTAGAAATGACTAAGCTTAGTGAGGAAGGCATGTTGAAAGCTGAGACAGGCTGAAAGCAAGGCCTCTTGTGCCAGTCAGAGAAGTTGTGAATGCAAAGGAAAAGCTCTTGAAGGAAATTAAAAGTGCTACTCCAGTGAATACACAAGTGATATAAGATAGCGAAAAAGCCTTATTGATGACATAGAGAAAGTTTTAGCGGTCTGGATAGAAGATCAAAACAGCCACAACATTCCCTTAGGCCAAAGCCTAATCCAGAGCAAGGCTCTAACTCTCTTCAATTCTATGAAGGCCAAGAGAGGTAAAGAAGCCACAGAAGAAAAGTCTGGAGCTATCAGAGGTTGGTTCATGATGTTTAAGGAAAGAAGTCGTCTCCATAACATAAAAGTGCAAAGGGAAGCAGAAGTGCTAATGTAGAAGCTGCAGCAAAGTATCCAGAAGTCCCAGCTAAGTTAATTAATGAAGGTGGCTACACTAAATAAGAATTTCAGTGTAGATGAAACAGCCTTTTATTGGAAGAAGATGCCATCTAAGACTTTCAGAGCTAGAGGGAAGTAAATGTCTAGCTTCAAAGGACAGACTGACTCTCTCGTTAGGGGCTAATGCAACTAGTGACCTGTAGTTGAAGCCAATGATCATTTACCATTCTGAAAATCCTAGGGCCTTTAAGAATTATGCTAAATCTACTTTGCCTGTTTTCTATAAATGAAACAACGAAGCCTAGATGACAGCACATCTGTTTACAACATGGTTTACTGAATATTTTAAGCCCACTGTTGAGACTGACTGCTCAGGGCAAAAAAAAAAAAGAGCCCTTTAAAAATATTACTGCTCACTGACAATGCACCTGGTCGGTCACCCAAGAGCTCTGATGGAGATGAATGTTTTCGTGCCTGCTAACACGACATGCATTCTGCAGCCCATGGGTCAAGGAGTAATTCCGACTTTCAAGTCTTGTTATTTAAGAAATACATTTTGTAAGGCTACAGCTGCCATAGACAGGGACTTCTTTGATGGACCTGGAAAGGATTCGCCCTTGTAGGTGCCATTAGGAACATCTGTGATTTGTGGGAAGAGGTCAAAATATCAATATTAACAGGAGTTTGGAAGAAGTTGACTCCAACCCTCGTGGATGACTTTGAGGGATTCAAGACTTCAGTGGAGAAAGTAACTGCGGACGTGGTAGAAATAGCAAGAGAAAAAGAATTAGAAGTGGAGCCTGAAGATGGGACTGGATTACTATGGTCTCATGATAAAACTTTAATGGGTGAAGAGTTGCTTCTTATGGATGAGCAAAGAAAGTGGTTTCTTGAGATGGAATCTACTTCCAGTGAAGATGCTGGGAAATGACAACAAAGGATTTAAAATATTACATAAACATAGCTGATAAAGCAATGGCAGGGTCTGAGTGGACTGACTCCAATTTTGAAAGTTCTACTGTGGGTTAGATGCTATCAAACAGCACCCTCCACCAGCAAAAAGCCTACTTCACTGAAGGCTCAGATGATGGCTAGCATATTCCTTTTAGCAATAAAGTATTTTTTAATTAAGGTACGTACATTGTTTTTTCAGACACAACGCTTTGCACGTTTAATAGACCAAATGTAATGTAAACATAACTTATATGCATTGGGAGACCAAAAAAGGCACGTGGCTGGCTTTATAGCGGTATTTGCTTTTATTGCAGTGGTCTGGAAACAAACCAGCAATATCTCCGAGGTATGCCTGTATGCATGTCTGCACCTTTTCCTGCTCTGAATCTACTTTAAAACAAAGAAAAGGAAGATGGAGCGGATTCTTGGGATTTCAACTACAAGTAATGAAGACAATTCTGAAAACAGACAAAATACACCACAGAAAAACAAATGCTAATAAAACTGAAGGAGCATAAATGAAACATGAATGAAAGTATAACAAAAATAATTGCAAGTGGACACTGAATCAGACCAAATGATGTCTACTTCCCTTTCAGTCTGCTCCAGAGGTGGGGGAGGGCAATGCTAAAAAAGAGGGATAAAGCTCCACTGTGCAAAAATTTTTAAAAGAAAAGTCTAAAGAGGATTACAAACAAGACTCTCAAACATCAACTACTGTGACAGAGTTTAAAGACTACGAATTTGGCATAAGGTACCAAATGGATAATTTCACTTTCAAAGTCAGCACACATACAGACCACCTTCATCTCTTACTGGCATTCCAGCCACTGCCCACGTTCAATGCCTTGGCCATTAAAGAGCCATCGCATATGCTCGTCCCCTGTCCGCTGTCCTCTCTTGAGCTCTACTACCCACCTCATGCCTTTGATTTCACATCTTATTCCAAATACCACTCTCTTATGACAGGTCTCCCTAGTGTTGTATGATCTCAGTAACACACAACTCCATCACTGCTATGATTTCCATTTATTTATGTAATTATTTGTCTGTCTCACCCACCAGACTGAAAACCCATGAGGGCAGGAACCATGCCTGGTCAATAAATATCTGGTGAGTGATTGAACATCACTCATCGTTATGTACGTAAGTGAATGGGAAAGTGATCTGTCCTCTATCTTTAAGTAGAAGTGGAAGATTTTTCCAGAAAAATGGGTCAAACCAGAGGTAGAGAAGCAAAGCCATTCAACTCTATATTAGGTTGATTTTTCAAAGCCATACTCATGATGGATATTAACTATATAGGACATGTTTAGATTCCTAACCATATTTAATTTGTATAGCTATTTTTATACTTAAAAGTAGCTACTCAAAAACAAGAACCACTGTTTTAAATTACAATAAAGTACGGTTTGAGCCAACGTTAAAGAAGAATCTCCTTTCTGTCTATGGCAACGGCTACTCCAAAAGTGGAAGAATAGGAAGTATTCTTGTAAACTTCCCTTTCTGGAAGAGAGAACTCTGTAATTCAGTGGCAGTGGCGTGTGCATTGGCGCTGTGACTACACAACCGCACAGTCACTGGACAGCTCCGTGTCTTATTATTATAACATAGGCTTTAGTCCAAAATCAATGCTTTGGGCTCTATAAATGTTCTCTCACGAAGTTTTTTAAACTGGAATCTTTATAATTATTCTTCATTCTTGAGAATCCTTGTACCTTGACCTAGCAGACTGAAAGAGAACAGGGACGAGAGAGGGGAAGATGTAAAGGATGTATTAGCATAAAGTTCTATGAAGTTACATAAAAAGGGAAACAAATTCTGTCAACATAAAGATAATAAAAACCAGCATAATTATGATTCTAGTTACAGAAAGAATGTCAGTTCAGGTACTTAGGTCACAGAATAACCAGGAGTCTTTTAACCCAGAACACTAGCCTAAATATTTTACATTTCATCCCAAATGATGACGGATGGTTCATAACATCCCAGCATGCCATAAGAGAATAGCTAAAGGGACAAGCTCTTTTAATTTTCATATAAAAATTCACCAGAGGCAGCCAAGGCCATGAATCAAAACCTATAAATGGAATTTTACAAAAAACTGGAAAATTTTATAAGTAAATCGTATTTGCAATTATGTGCCAATACGGGAAATCTAATCCCGTGAATCACAAAAACAGCAAAGAAGTTACTCCTCTTACACAGAGAATGACTGGTACATAACTGGGTGATGTTGCATTATTACAGATTGTTTGTAGGTAAGAAATGCAGTCAAGGGTGAAAACAAAGAGCTATCCTTCACTCTGCTGACTGCTATGATTTCACCTTCTCCCCTAATACTTTTCTTGCAAAGCAAAGTCAGTTTTAGAACCTGGGAACCCAAAGAAATGGAAAGGTCAATTCCTGAGCCATAGCTCCACAAATAATTTATTTGAAAATCAAAGTAGAGTTGATTGCCTTGTATCTACACTTAAATCTGATATGATTAAAATGAGAGAAAATACATATATCTTAACGCAGAGAATTTCCACATTACGCGGGATTTTCATACAACTGACTCAAAATACAAATGCTTCTGAGTAGAACTCTGAGTAGAACCAGGATATTCATTTTGCTAGTGTGGATGAAAGAATACAAAAGATGAAAAAGATCTTTAATGCTTTTTCTTCTCCCTACCTAAGTCTACATTTTATACTTCAGAACCTAACAGGCCTCAGTTTTAGTTGCTTGTCCTAAGTTAGGTCAGTGTTCTTTCCACCACACCACATAGGGTGAAGCTACCTATTCCTCATGTGTGATGATGTAGAACAAAGTGAGCAGCATGAGAAGCTGCAAGACTGGCATCAGGACCAAGCAGTTTGTGGATAAAAACTTGATTCCAACTTCCGACCCTCTCAGAAGAGGATGGAAACAGCCATAATGTAAGGAAAGCATTATGGTCCCATTATTTGTACACAGAAGTACCTTTCTCAATTTTAATATAAATCAGCTTCTCTGAAATTCTAAGCATCTATTCCTGGCAATACACCAGACAATATTCATGGTTGTATAATCCTTTATATTTATTCATGGAAAAACTGAATAAATGCCCCTTTACCATTGTAAAACCCCAAGACTGTCTTAACAGTACAACCCACAGTCATAATTGAGGCTTTAATTTCTATCAAAAAGCTTTTCCTTTCCCCCTTTCCATAAAAGTGATCATCTTCTACATTATTTATTTAGTTCTCACCAGGTAACCAACACCACACTCTGAGCTAAGTTTTAGAACCTTGTGTCCCTAATGGGTCAGGAGACTCGCTGCACTTTCATATTTTTAGATAACTGGTGCTTATCCACTAACACTAATGTAATTTCCCTTATTTTTAAAGGGTTCAATAATATGTGGTTTTAATGCAGCATTGAAATTAAATCAAAACATAGACATAATTTTTTGTTAATCCAGTGAGTGCTGCACTGTTGAATTTGTAATTAAAATTACTTCAGCATGAAGACTGTCTGTAGACAAAGACCCCAGTATTAGGAACATGTGCCTGAGAGCTCTGCATCACTGACAGATGGGGCCAGAGACAATGCCTTGGTTTGGTAAGCTGAACTTAACACAAAGCAGTGTCATGGAGCACTGAACAAATATCCACTGTTGATGGTTTCAACTGATAATTTTATGAGATTCATCATTATAATGCCTATAGGTAAAATCTTAGCACAAGCCAAAGATCTATGAAACTGGCCAAAGAAAGGCATCCATTTTAGTTAGACAAAGAGGAAACTTCACGCTCCTGGTTCTTTTCTGGACTCACAGACTAAGCAAGAAATAAACCTAACACTACTCCTGATTCCACTTCCGTCCTCGCGATTCCTGCTGATGCCACGAGTCCTTTCAGCCCAGCCTTGGACTTGCTCTGCTATCCTTCTCACGTTGCCCCTTTTGCTTTCTCACTCACATTCCCACAAAGAGGAAACATCAGACACAATAACATTCTTCAACTCCGTAACGGTGTGACTCTTAGCTTTGATTACTTTCTCCTCTGGGGTCTCCCCCTTCAGAACAAAATTACTGGGCAGTTTAAGACAAGGAATCCTCCACGGAGAGTGTCCACACGCTGCCGCATGCTGTACCGAGTAGGCCAAGTACCTCACAGACGCTGCCTGAGGGCTCTCTCAGCCAGATCAGCGTGTCATGAATTGAACTGGCTAAAGCAAAATTGTCCAAAATTGCACAAGGAGCCTCTTTAGAGCAAGAGCTGGTCCCTTTTTGCCTTTCTCACTTTAACCTCACCAACCTTCCCACTAAAATGAACCATGGGGATCTGTCGTAAAACGGGTCATGCCCATCACTGAAGAGATCTGATCCCTCCTCCGTCCCTGCGTCAGAGCCGGTGTCATCCACGAATGCCTCATCATCAAAATCCTCCATCTCATCTTGCTGCTCGTCAGCCAGCTCAGTGATGTCGGAATCGGCCGTGGAAAAAGTGGGGGAGGGCGTGCGGTCAGCAAGGCGCTCATTCACACAGCCGTGGAAAATGGGGGCGCTAGACACCAGGTAAGATACCGACGGACACAGCCAAGGAGAGAGGAATAGTTGGTTAAACAGGAAGCTACAGCTGCGAACAGGACAGAACCCACTGGGGAACCAAAACAACACAAGCAAGTGGAAAAGCAAAGGGATAAAATAAGCATAAATCATCTGGCTCAGGTGAAATGGAACAAGGACTGATCCTTGGAATGAGAAAAGCAAAGGAAATACATGAGTAGACTATCCGAGGTAAATAATGTGCTGTAAAACATTTAAGTTCTCCAGTTCACACAAAAGATCAGCAGCCAGGTCTCAAAGGAGCCACTCAATATTAGGTGAAATAATAAGGTTTAAATCTTTATTCCAATTCCCATGTCATCTCTGAGCAGAAAACAAAACGGATGAAATGGTATATGGCAAAGCAGGTATGTGCCTTGCTTGGGTAAGACGTGTTTGGCCAATTCATCTCTTTGAAAACGCTCTATCAGAGTAGACTGGAAAAGACTTACTTCATTTCTACAAAATACTGTGACTTCAGCTCCACCTTTTAACCCAGTTCCTTTAAAACTGTTGGAAAGTTTTTGCAATTAGAAAATTTTTCAAATTCTGAAATCATTAAGGTGAAAACTTACACTTCTCTGCTTTAAAAATTCTAAACCTCTAAAAACGTGACTCAATATGGACTCACGTTAAATGCTGAAAGTAAAGTATACACAAAAAAGGCTCAGGTGGATTACTAAGGTGTGCAATTATTCACTCTTGGCAAAGACTGAAGTGAGATGAACTGCTTTAAAAATTAAAGTGAGGACATCAGGTCATGGAGAGATTGCAGTCTGATAAATTGGACGTCATACTGTGATTTTAAACTATGCAGGATACAGACACAGGTTTCCTTTTTCTTTTAAATCTATCTTGGTCAAGTGTAAGACATTTTGTGAATGAGCTGACAGGCAGGGAAGACTGTCAGTTACTTTGACTGAAGGTCCGGAACTTAAAACAAATGTGCCTGTTGGATAAAACTAAAGAGAAATATACCAAATGACACAGTGGCTGTGTATGAGTGGATAAGATTATAAGTGGGGCTTTTTTATACTCTTTTTCTTTAACTTTCTGTAATATCTGCCGAGGCTTTAAACAATTAAAATAAAACCGTTCATTACCTGAAAAGAAGACATCAATAAAATCATTCCATACCTTCCTACAAGTTTGAACCAATGGAATCGATCATAAAAGGGATCGCTGCCAGTCATGGTGGTTTCACTTTCATCTTGGGCGCTGGAGGCCATCTCACCTGCCCTGTCATACATCTCTCGCATCAAATCCAGCCTCTGCCTGTACAGTAACCGTAAAGTGCGCTGGGTTAATATCACAAGGTCACATCAAAATGTCATCTTGGAAGTATCTTCCATGTAAGATTTTAAAAAGCTGCTCCCACCATTTAATGATATTAAATAAGAATAAAGGCTTTATGCATAACATTTTCATACTTAAGTTTCGCCAAAGACCAATAATGTGTTGCTCCGTTTTTCAGATCCTGGACTTCTACGGCCACCACTGTACGAGGGAACGGTCTGTCTTCCTGAGTTTTTTCCACCTCAGTGGGAAGTAATTCAGGAGGCAAAGGGGAGTACAACGTGTCAGTCAGAAGAACAAACTGAAACTGCACCTAAATGGAAGGAAGAAACCATCGACAAACGGCCTTTCTGTTTTTAGCAAGTAAGTTTTGGAAACAAGGCAATATAATGACGCCCGATGGGAAGGAGGTCAAACAGCAGCACGTGCTTGACAGCTTGTGATTAACTGAAAAAAGTGGCCACTTGAATATTAATCATTAAGCTATTTACAGACTTTGTTTTCCTAGCCTGGCACAGTGTTTTCCCACAACCTAAAATCTCAATAAATATACTCTGGTTGACGGAACGAAGACTTCTGTAGAGAACAAAAGGTGGACCCAGGAGTGCACCCTCTAGTCTCTCACTAATGAGAGAGGGTGGAGGCATGCTAAGGTTTTCCATTTTAAATTCAGAGGATTACAACTACTACTCTTAAAATTGTTACCATAGGCTAAGTGCTTTGCATTCATCATGTCATTTATTTTCTTGATACCACCCTATATTTTTACCAACTATTAATGAAATGCTAGATACAGCTGTAAGACAAAAAGATAGTCCCTGCCATCTTTTAGTCTATTTGAAGAGGGAAACAGTTAATAAATGATGACAAAGTAAGATGGGGTTATGAATGAATAAGACGTCTTATCCCCATTTTACAGAACTAGAATATAGCCCTCGGAGAAGATAATGATTTTTCCCAAAGCCAGGCAGTCTGTGCTCTTACCTACTTCACAGTATTGCCCACCCCCCCCCCCGCCCCCTGTAAATCTTAGCCGTCAGGAGACTGTTAAACCGTGGGACATACAGAAGAATAAATCTAAGATGTGGTGTGATGTTTCAGTAATATTAATTACCATGTCTAGGCACTACTTCAGCACCTTCCATGCATTCACTCTCTCATCTCTCACAAAATCCCTGGGTGGCAGGCACTGTTGCCAAATCCATTTTGCAGGTGAGGGACTGGAGGCCTGGGGCTATTAGGGTCAAACAACTGGGAGAGCTGGGGTTGGAACCTGGGTGCAGAGTGTACGCGCTTGTCCATTACACAAAACTGCCTCTCAGACCCTAGAAGATGAGAGGGCACATAGGACTTAGAAGTGCCAACTTAATGGTAGAAAACTAAAAGAAAATTGAGACTTTCAGAAACCCAAGAGAAGTATTTTACTACTAATATGTTTCTCTAGCTCCTGTCAGGAATACGGTCTCCTTGCTTGTAAAATAAGCTAGAAAACATGTTACTTTAAAAATTTCATTTAACAAATATTTAATTAGTACCTACAACGTTCCAGGCACATATATTAAATACAGGCATATATAAACCTGTTTCACAGCAAAAAGCTGCTGAGTTCGCCCAAGGGAAAGGTTAGCTCAAGATGAGGACCATGAAGCCCACCAGGCTCAGCTCTGCCTCCAGATGGTCCATGTTCCCACACCCTCCGTACCTTCTTCTTCAATTCCACACTGATGGCATTGGCCTCCTTCAGGTAAACGGCATTGCCCCAGAGTAAGTCCCTTAATGAGGTAAACTGGTGAGACTTCCACTTCCGGAAGGCCCACTGGGCCAGCTCAAATTCATGTTGTGTCCAAGGAACTGAAAGAGCAAACGAAGTGTATTGAATGGTGATCTCATAACCATGTAGAAATTATATCCCTCCTCTACCTCATCTCTTTCATCAAGTATTTTCCAGTTTTTCTCCATTCTTTTTTTCTTTTTTAAGATACACCTTAATGTGTGGCTTATAATAAAGAAAAACCCCTACAATAGATATATTTGAAGTTGTACAACTTCAAATATATCTATTTTTCTTTCTAGTACAGGAAAAAAAAGGTCATATTTCACATAGATATTTATTTTTTATTTTTAAATATGTATTTATTTATTTTGCCTGCACCGGGTCTTAGTTGCAGCACGTGGGCTCTTTGTTGAGGCATGCGGGATCTTTAGTTGTGGCATGCGGGACCTTTTTTTTTACTTGTGGCATGCAGACTCTTAGTTGCGCGGACTCTTAAGTTACGCGGATTCTTAGTTGCAGCATGCCTGCGGGATCCAGTTCCCCGACCAGGGATCGAACCCAGGCCCCCTGCATTGGGAGCATGGAGTCTTACCCACTGGACCACCAGGGAAGTCCCTCACATGGATATTTAAAAATAAAGAATTTAGTACATAAATTAAGAGTTCCTTCAAAGTTATTATGAAGACTTGAGATTACTGAGAGGTTGGGTAGAAAAATTAAATGTGATGAATGTTCATACTGCATTGTAAGGCAGTAACTAACCATTAAAGCCCTAATTCAACTAAGAAATTCTAGAAAACTTAAGACAGGTAGGCAGGACTAAGCAATGTGATTCGCAATCTGCCAGAAATAGCTTTAATGTACACTGATATATTCCAAAGCCCTCACTGGGAAATCCCTGACATAAACCAGGAAATAAAACAGAGTATCTTAACAAAGATTAAGCTCTATATTTATTTGCAACATATATGTGAACTCCATATGTACAGTAATATGAGACAGTTTATATAAATTGCCCAAGAGATTTCTATGGAGACTATGCTCAGATGGCTTGTGTTCTAATAGACACTATGAGCCCCATCCCCACCTCACAGAGTACAGCCTGGGTTCTCAGCATTGAGCATCTTTTAAATCATCTTTAAATCGGCTCAGTAATTTGACAACACAGATCGGAAGCACATATCAATACAGAGGAAAGTTTCAGTCTCTATATTTCACCTTCTTCCTCCTCTTCTTCCTCTTCAGTTGTTTCTGCTGCCAGGGATCTTGTCTCCACCTGCTTCTGCAAGGCCTGCAATTTACTCTCATAATCCTGAACGAAAAGAAAGGAGATAACATGTAGGAGAGAGAGGACATAAGAAGGAAGGAAAAGAGAAATGAAAGGAAGATTGGGGCAAGGCAGAGACTGCAGAAGACAAAGAAAAGAGAAGATCGAGGCAGGAAACAACAATGAAAAGAAAGACATACAGAGAAATGCTTCAGAAAAAAGCCATAAAGCACGCAAAATAGTCTGCAATGGGTAAATGCTTTAAAAGATCTTGTGTTCCAAGGAATTTAACTGCAGTCTCTCTGTTTCTACTCCCTCAGACTCAAGAGTTCTTTACTTGGGGTTGTGGTAGAGGAGAGGGGGGATTTTGAAGGAAAAAATGCATGTGTCCCTTAAATGTTAAAATACACTTAAATAGTATCTTTACACATCCAAGAATTCTGGAGAAAACAATACTGGAAAAGATTAAATTCACCAGTATTGCCAAGAGTTCTAATTATCTAGCTGTTTGGATGGGGAAAAGAATTCAGACTGTAGACCCTGAAGCTCCCTATGCATGAAATATTACTACCTTTGCAGCTGTAGGATGAGTTTAGCCTTCAGGTAACCAAAAGATCACAGTGCTCTTAGGATTGAAATAATCTATATATTGCATTTATTTATTCAATAAAGAAACTTTATTTCAAAATATACTATTATAATACAAAATGTATTATTATATTTCAAATCATGTTCATCCTTCCTTCCTCCATCTTACTCCATGCAGTCTCAATTAGGGTGATATCACTCCTAATAGGGAAAAAATGTGGTTCTTGGGGGATTAAAAAAAAAAAAAAGTACTCTTTTTATGTATAAAGCACAAATATACATAGAGTGTATAAACTGATATACTATATATCTGACATATTAAAATTGCATGGTGGGGAGAGATTAAGGAAAAAAATGTCTAAAAAGGTTCCTTGGAGCGTTAATGAAAAAAAAGCTTGTGGTTTTTGACAATAAAACAAGTTAAGAAAAAAGACTTTCACATAATAAAACACCAAATCACAACATAAGCACAGCATTTTAAAAATATACTAGCAGGCTTCCTGCTTCTCTGGGAATGGCCCGATTCCAGGCTGTCATGGTTTAGGTATGACTATGTACTGTTTTCAAACAGAGCTCTCCAAGTCACAAATCAAATATTCCACGCATTACAGAGGACCACTGAAAGCCTCGCTAGCAAACCCCGTTACAAAAGGCGCTCCCAATGGCTATGCTAAGAGGGATGCAAATATTCTCCAGGCTCTAGTCATTTATCATTTAGTCTCACAAAGGAAGCTTTCTCTCTTTAGTGGAGCTGGCAGTGACCAAGAGCCAGCAAAACAGCTTTTTAAAGACATCTAAACACACTTTTTAGGAGACTATGTACTGTAGGAAAAAAGAAAAATAAAAATATAAAGTAGCAGGTAAAAAGACTGGGGTTTTGCTCCTGGCACCTGCTCTTATTAGTCTTATAATTCTGGGAAAGTTAATCCTTTCTACACCTCATTTTTGTCATCTTTAAAATGAAGATTTTAGTGTTCGACCTGCCTACCACACAGGACTGCAGGAAGGACCAAATGACAAACCATTTAAAAACGCAAGTTAAAGTCCTCTTAAATGGTAACACACTATCAAAATGACAGGTAGTGTTTTTTTAAAGTTTCTTTTCTAAGCACACCTAGCCCCAATCCTGGTTTCTAAATACCATTCCCCACTAAAAGGAACCAGGGCTCCTTGTGAAAATGACTGACTTCAGATCTGGAGCAAGGAAAATACAAGGTAGCCCCAGAATATCTTGGGCCAGAAAGCATGGAGTACTCAAAGACCGATGGGGCCATTTCAAAAGGACAAAGACTCCCATTGGCCAATAAATAATAATAACAGGAAAAGAATATACAGCACATTGAGTATAAAAAGAATCCATGCGCCCACAGTGATACTGAAAGAAGGAGAGAAAAAGGGAAAGCTCTTCTTTACCAAAAAACAAAACAAAAAGCCAGTTAATAAATGCAGAGGGAATGACAATTAGAAAATCACTATATTGCAACCCTAGATGCAGTAATTGAATCAGGCAAGGATCATTAATAAAAGCCAAAACAATTGAGCGAAAGGTGGATGGAAAACAGAATATTGACACAATCTCAAGAGCCTACTAACAAGGAGAAAGAGCTGGGAAACATCACATTAACTGATTTTATTAAACTTTAACATTACTGATAACAGGACAAATTGACATTTTATGTCTACTGATGTGAAGCAAATGGAAGTACACAGTGTAACATTTATAGCATTTTTAACAAAAATGTTTACCCTAAATCTAATCTTGGGGAAACAATCAGACAAATTAGAATGTGGCCTAGACTCTTCAAAAATACCTGTGTAACAAAAGATAAAAGAACCATCAGAACCAAAGGCAATCAATAAACCATGACTGAATCTTGGATTAAAAAACATGCACACACACACTTCCAACATTTATATTTTTTAGACAATTAGGGAAATTTGAAAATGACCTGTATTTTACATGATACTGAATCAGTATTAAATTTTTGGATGGGATAATGGTATTAAGAGAATATCCTTGATTTTAGGAGATACATGTGTATTAGGGGTAAACTGACATGATATCTATAACTTACTTTCAAATGATTCAGGAAAAGTATATAAACATGGGTACACAAAGGTTCATTGTACTATTTGTTTTCAAAGTAAGAGGTTGGGGGTGTGGTTTCTAAAAAACCTATGTTATTACATAGGATTCTTTCAGCAAAAAGAGAAAGACAGCTGATTTACAGAAAAAGCATCAGGTGGAAAAAAATGTTAATATCTTAGCTTGAGGATTTTGTTGTTTTTCATTTTTTCCCCAATTTCTAAATTACAGTAATATACACATAACATAAAATTTACCATCTTAACCACTTTTAAGGTATGAAATACGTTAATAACATTGTGCAACCATCATCCCTGTCCATGCTCCAGAACTCTTCACCTCGTAAAACTGAAACTCTTTGTCCTTTAAATACTAACTCTCACCCCCGCAGCCCCTGGCAACCAGCATTCTACCTTCTGTCTCGACAATTTTGACTACTCTAGGTATCTCATATAAATGGAATCATACAATTGTGACTTTTTGTGACTGGCTTATTTTTGAGGACTTCCTCAAGAACAGGTTTACAAGCTGGTCAAACTACCAATGAAAACAAAATCCTCAGATTCTGACAGTTAAAGTATAAGGGTGACTTTCCCTAAAGGCTGTGGTTGTGCTTTAGTGGCAGTAAAGCTGACATGAAAAGATGTTCCATAATGCTATAGACCTAAAACTTTAATTGCATTTTGACCAGGGAAAATTTCTATAAGCAGCTGGTAGTCCAAATGTCAACACCATTCTTGAATTGGTCTCTTCCCCAAACCAGGCTGCACATGAGCTTCCAACAAGGATATTCTGTATGCTACCAGAAAAACTCTAAGCCCTGGATTTTCCTACAACAAACGGATAAAGAGATTCAGATACTACTGTTCTGCTGATTTCATGGGGAAAACTAGGACCATTATGGAAAACACGCTAAAAAATAATATATTTTCCAGGAAACCTCCATGTTTATAAAAACTCCCAACTAACTGAATATATGCTCCATATTTATAAAGGCACTGCACTGGCTGTTTCCTCTTCTAGAATGCTCTCTTCCACCTGACTATCCTTGTTTTTAAGCTCACTGTGCTAGGAACTGTTCTTAATGTTTAACATGGATAGTTTCAATCTTCCCAATAACCCTATGAAAATGCTACTATTTTATCCTCATGTTAAAAAAGAAGAAAAAGGCTTAAAGAAATTAAGTAACTTTCCAAAGATCAAAATTAGCAAGTAGTAGAAATAGGATCTGAACCCAAGCAATTGGACTCAAAGCATGCTTTTTTTTTTTTTTAACCACTATCCATCCATTCATTTGATCAACAAATTAATACTTTTTTCACTCCTACTATGTGCCAGATGCTAGGAATACGGTGGTCAATAAGGCAGAAGTCTCACTGGTAAGGGAGAGATGATAAACAGTAAACAGACACTGTACATACTAGGATTTCAGTAGAGAGTAGTATTGACACTATGAAGAAAGATAAAGAAAGGCAGCTTTCAGAGGGTAACAGAGAGAAGAGAGGAGTGGAGGAAGACTTTTAGATTAGGTGGTCAGGGAAGGTCTCTCCATAGAGATAACATTTAATCAGAGCTCTAAGCAAGCACTCTTGAGATCTCTGGTGGGGGTTGTTTATTCCAGTCAAATATAACTAACAGCAAGTACAAAGGTCCTGGGATGGAAAGGAACTTGGTGTGTTTAAGGAAAAGCAAGAAAACCTGTGCGGGTGGAGTGGAGGAGTGAGAAGGGTTGGAGATGCAGTTGAGAAGTAGTCAGATAGGGACCAGGCTATGGACGGCCTTATAGGCCACGGGAAGGACTGTGGATTTTATTCTAAGGGAAGCCACTGGGTGGTCTAGACCTGGGGAGTACTACGGTCTAGCATATGTTTTAAAAATACCACTCTCCACGGAGAATATAGCCTGCGGGCTTGGAAGCAAGGCCAGCAGTCATGAAGCTGTCCCTGCAGTTTCAAGGGAGATGGCAGTGGCCTGGTCCAGGGTATCAGCAGCAAAGGTGATGAAAAGAGAATGGAGTTGGGATATGTTTTACAGGCAGAGGAAGTATGTCCTACAGATGATGTGATCACGGGGTGTACGGAAAAAAGGGAAACTGAGGATCACCCTTGGATATTTGGTCTGAGCTAGTTGCTCTGGTTTAGATAGTTTAAATGTGAGATGCCAGTTAGCTATCTGGATGGCAGGTCAGAGCTGTGCATCTATGTCCAGAGGTCAGGGGAATGGCCCAGGCTGGAGAGAGTACATCTGAGAGTCAGCAGAGAGGGAGGCAGGGCAGTGGTTTGCAGACAGACCGACTGCCTGAGACTGGACCTGGATCCCCACTTGGTAGCTGTGTGACAATGGGAAGGTATGTAAAATGGGAATAACAACACCTACTTTACAGAAGAGGGCTGTTGCGAGGCTTCAATGAGCTAATACATGTAAAATGTTTATTGGCCCAAGTACAGTTGACCCTTGAACAACACAGGGGTTGGGGCACTGACCATGCAGTCAAAAATCAGCGTGTAGGGCTTCCCTGGTGGCGCAGTGGTTGAGAATCTGCCTGCCAATGCAGGGGACACGGGTTCGAGCCCTGGTCTGGGAAGATCCCACATGCCACGGAGCAACTGGGCCCGTGAGCCACAATTGCTGAGCCTGCGCGTCTGGAGCCTGTGCTCTGCAACAAGAGAGGTCGCGATGGTGAGAGGCCCGCACACCGCGATGAAGAGTGGCCCCCGCTTGCCACAACTAGAGAAAGCCCTAGCACAGAAACGAAGACCCAACACAGCCATAAATAAATAAATAAATAAATAACTGATTGAAGGACTTTAAAATAAATAAATAAATAAATAAATAAATAAAAGAACGTGAATTTCTTTAAAAAAAAAAAAAAAAATCAGCGTGTAACTTTACAGTCGGCCCTCGGTTTCTGAGGTTCCACATCCGCAGATTCAACCAACCGTGGATCGAGGAGTACTGCTGAACATATGCATTGAAAAAAAATCCACATACAAGTGGACCCGTGCAGTTCAAACCCGTGTCTTTCAAGGGTCCACTGTAAATGCGCAGCACACAGGAGGTGCTGTCTGCATCATCATCTGTGTGAACATGGAAATGCATAAGGTCACCTGGGGGAATGAAGAGATACGGAAAGAGCCAATGCCTGTGTCCACAGAGACGATGAAGGAACAGCTAGTGAGGTCAGAGGAAAATCAGAAGCCAAGAGAACGAGGTGTTCCAAGAAGTAAAGAGTAGGCAACCCACGTCAAATGCTAGACAGATTTAGTAAGATGAGGTCTGAGAAAACACCCTGGATTTGTCACCATGGAGATCGCTAATCAGGGTGGCTTCAGTGGTGAGGTGGGAATAAGTCTGACCAGAGTGAGTTCAACTAAGAATGGGGAGAGGAAACAAGAAAAAGAAGGTGGACAAGTGGGAAAAAGTACAGAAAACGCTCTCAGGAGTATTTCTAGAAAAAGGAACAGAGAACTGCAGTGGCAGGTCACAGGGAACACGGAACTTTTTTATAACTGGTGAAATGGCATGCTTGTAACGCTGACAGGAATAATATGGAGGGGGAAAAACTGATGTTGTAAAAGAGAAGGGGTAAATGTTCAGTAAGTCCCTCAGAAGACAGAATGAAGGGAACAAGGGCTGGGCTAAGACAGGAGCACGGACGGTTCTTCCACCAACAGGAGGGAAGGCCAAGTGTGGTTTGGATGCAGACCTAGAAGTGGGAAGAAAAGGAAGTTTACTTCTGATTCCTTCTTTTTCTCAAAATGAAGATCATCAGCTGAGAGCAAGAAAAGGCCACCTTTCGTTCCCTGAGGCGCCTGGTTGTAAACTTTCAGAGCACCCTGTATTTCTCCCTCAGGGCATTGGTCACAAATGTACTGTATAACCACTGGTGTGACTGTCTAATAGCTATCTCCTCCACAACTCTGTGAATTTCACGAGGCCGGGGATCTGTCATTCACCACTGACTCACCGGCATCTGGCATTTATCTGTCTTCTAGATCAGATACACAGTCGTGTACTGATCTTCTAGTTAACAGTTCTCAGAAGTGACCATCTTTGAGGGGTTGGCAAATCTGCAGGCCAAATCCAGCCCACCGTTTGACAAATACAGTAGTTTTATCAAAATATAGCCATGTCCATCCCTTTGCATATTGTCTATGGCTGCTTTTCTGCTACAACAGCAGAGCTGAGCAGTTTTGACAGAGACCAGGAGGCCCCCAAAGCCTAAAATATTTACTATCTGGCCCTTTACAGAAAAAGTTTGCCAATCCCTGTTCTAGAGAGTGGTTCTCAAAGGTGGATGCTCATCTGGCAGCATCAGTATCGCTTGGGAACTTACGAGAAATACAGTAATCAGACCCTACCCCAGACCTCTTGAATCAGCAACTCTGGGGGTGGGCCCAGCATTCTATGTTCTCACAAGCCCCTCAGGGGATTCTGATGCACACGATGGTTTGAGAACCACTCTTCTGGGTGATGTGTACAGATGAACAGTGAAGAAAACAAGACAGATAGGTACTTATTCTAGGTGAGTTTAGTCTCATGGAAGGACCAAGTAAGTGCACAGATAGCTACAGGTTAGCATTATTATTAAACAGCGAGCTGTCCTGGGATAGGCTGCGGCAGGAAAAGGGGCTCGTGAGCACCGATCTGGAAGAGAAGTTCAGCACGAGGAGAAAGGATTCCAGTCTTGAGGAAGTGAAAAGCCCAGAGGTGGAAACAAACTTGGCAAGTTCAAAGAACAGAAGTCCAAAGTGCTTGCTAGTGAGAGAATGTTAAGACTCAAAGTCAGAGAGGCAGGCAAGAAGCCAAAACATGGACAGCCTTGGAAGCTACGATAAGAGGTTCAGATTTTAAAGTGCAATGGGAAGCCACTGGAGGCCACTGGCACTGATTTTTGTTTTCAAAGGACGCTGCTGGTTGCTATGTGGACAATGGCATACGGGGGTCAGGAACAGAAGTGAAGAGACCAGCTAGGAGGCTACTGTGGTACTACAGGTGAGACACGATGGTGCCACAACTAGGGCATCTCTGAGGAGGTGGCATTTAAGGTAAAATCAATGTCACAATCCTGGGTTTTCTGGTTAGGCTGTTTCTGACATTAGAGGCTTGGCTCATTTTGCTAATGCTGCCTTCCTCTTTTAATGGCAGATTATAATTAGCAAGCAATAGCTGGAAGGGAGATGTCCACACCCCAGTTCTTGTCAACACCTTAATGTACTCACCACCAGCAGCACCATGCGGACACAGTCTCAGATCTATGCCTCCGGGGGTCTCACAACACCTATTCTTAGACCTGTGCAGCTCTTATTTTCTCCCAATCTCTCAGTCTTATCTTGGTCTCATTAACTTTACTTTCCAAACATAGTCCAAGCAAGAGCCTTCTTCACCTTGTGGGATATATACACAGGGCTTATCCCCCCCCCCCCACGAACTGATTCATTGATTCTATCTCCAAATAATCTATCAGTCATTCCCTCCATCCTGTCCCCCCGCCTCTGTTTGGAAAGCATCGTTTCTCATTTAGTTCATCCAGCAACTTCCCAACTGCAGCACTGGGCTCTGAATTTGCTTCCATCCAACCCAAACTTCGGCCATTTCTAAAAGGTGAATCTAATAATGCAATCTCCCTGTATAATACATGGCAGCTTCCATCATGCTCAAGATAAAATCCGAAGTCCTTAGCACGCCATGATCTGGCCCCTGCCCCACCCCCCGCCAGGTGCCCCAAGTTACTCGCAGTTCCCTGGACCTGACACGTTTCCTCCTTCCCCCTGCCATTCTTCACCTGGATACATTTGCAGTTGTACTTCGGGACTCTGCTCTTGGCTCAGGGCTTCCTCTTTCAAAAACCTTTTCCCACTCTGCCCACACTCATCCTGTGCACACAACTATCACTACACATATCATACTGCATTGGAATTGTCTGTACTGTCCTAGAAATGGTCAGGTCTTGGCAACTTTTCCACCAGGTTCTCCAACAGCAGAGAAATACGAAGTACCTGAAGGGAAAGGGTAAGAAGCCTGAAGCAAGCCAATCCAAGCGTAACGTTTCCCTCAAGTTCCAAATTTCATATTAAAAACTCATGTTGGGGGAAAAAAAAAAAAACCAATGTGGATTTTGTATTCTACTCCATTATGTATGATTATGTTGCTTTTCAACATAAAAAACAATGTCATGTCCAAATGTTCAATAAGACTGATGGTCCGCTCCAGAAAAATCTTCTGCTTTGTCCTGTTCACCTCTAACATATCACCAATGCTCTGGGTGGAGAAAAGCAGTGGTTAAGGGAAAAAAGAAAAGCTAAACAGAGTTACTCAAAGCTTTTTAGAAATTTCATTTCTACCCATATGAAGAAGTATGCCATTTCATTTAAAGAAAACTGCAAATCAAAATTACATAGTTAAAAAAAACAGAAAATACAAGATAAACTCAAAGAAATCATAAAGGGATATCTGATATCCTCATTATCTTATAATATAAAAGGTTTTATTTAAGTAAAACGTAGCATAAAATAGGGATTAAAGACCTCATTTAAGATAGAATTTTGATAAATCAAAAAGGGTAACAAAAAGCAAAAGCTCTAAACAAATCAAGTTCATGTAGAAATATTTTTTAAAAGATATGGTTTGTAACCATCTTCAGGTGAAAGAGCAATAAATAAAAGTCAAGACCAGGTTTCATTAGCATCACTCTGTTTCACTTTCCCCTCCTCCCACATCAGAGAGAAATCACACTCTTAAGAGATAATTTCAGTTTTTATTGAATGAGGACTTTATTTTTTAACATTACAGACTAACTCTCCCTTTCTGAAAAGGTAGATCTTACACTCAAAGACAATCTTCAAGCATTTTCTAAAAAGAAACTGGGGGAGAAATCCATAGTTCATTAACAAGAAGATTCACAACTTCTTTTTACAGTAATGATGGGAGGAAACCAATACACTTCACAACCTACAGTGGTTCAAACTAAGTATCTAGAGCAGATTTTTAAATCTCAGAAAGATGACATAGAATAGACAATTATGAAAACTGTTCATAATACAGAATTTGGCTCTCACAGTGTAGAACAAATGCTTGCTTTGCACTGCACCTAAGAAGGCGTCTTCATTAAGGTACGCCAGGACTCAGCAGCTTCCCCTGCTCCCAGTCTTTTGTACAAATAAGGCAAGTCTACAAAGGACCAATAAGGCACAGGGGTATAGCAGCTGACGGGAAAAAACCTATGTGACTTCCTGTAGTCTGACAGCCTTTAATGCAGACATCGGTGTGACAAACTGTGTTCTGTCCTGTTTTGTTTTGTTTTTTTTCAGCATCAACCTACACCTAAAGCACAAGAGGTCACTTCAAGTTACTTCAATGGAATAAACAATTCCCATTCGTTGCATTTCCAGTGAAAAGAGAAGCGCTAGAAAGACTTAGAAGCAAAACTAAAGGAAAAGCCCTTTGGTTTAGACTTATTAGATAAACAGAAGTCTTTAACTCTCCAAGGAATACCATAGTGTGTGGTTTGGTTTGTGAAACTGTACCAATTGATTAGGACTCTATTTCCATTATTGTCAGATTATATAATTTCAATAGCAAAAACTTAAAAAAAAAAAAATCTCACTATGATAATAGCTAGGGATATTTCAATAATACAATAATGGCTTCATGGTGACCATTTCCCTTTGGTCTTGTAGTATTTAAGCTTAGGGACAGATACTGTGAAATTAAAAAAACAAACGAAGCAATGTAGGCTATACCAATCACAAAAGCATGGTACTAGTTACTTCTTCAGTCAAAGTCAATGAAGAAATTTCATTCACACAGTTATTTTCTAAGACAAGTATCTGCTCTGAAATGCATGAAGGGCAATCAAATCTGGGTTCATTTCTTTCCGGTCATCTGAAGTTAAGGGCTACTTTAGATATCTAAACATTTCAGTGACCTGAGGGCGCCTGGACCAGCAGATGAAGCACAAATACAAATCTAACCCTTCGGAGTATCAGCGTGGGTGTAGTGCCAACCACAACCCACATGTGTAAATGAAAGTACTGTATTTCTTTTCATTCTACAGTGTCTCCTGATCACCGGTAGAAACTCACTCCCATTGTTTAGTGTGAAAGGGAGGTACCTGCCCATAATGAGATTAAAAGGCCACCATAAAAATGAAAATACATAGGCCTATCCTATGTTATCTCAAGTTGGAAAATTGAAAGTCCACTTGTGCTACAGAGTTGAAAGCTGCGTTGTTGTTATTATTATTATTAGTTTTAGAAAATGAATTTTTTTGCAAGAAAGAAATAGATAACATAACTATGTCTAAGAAGAACAAAGAAGGACAAATGGGGTTTACACAAGATGCACTGAAGTGACTGATCTGAAGTACCCTACCAAGTATATTCAAACCACATGGTACAGCACACTGTCATCTCAATTAAGTCAACTCATTATAAACATCATTCAGTCAACCCATGACAGACATCACCCCTGTCTAATCTGCCATAAAACTTCAGCTGAAGACTAGGACTGCTCTAGCTATGAAAGCAAAAATAACCCCCAAAGTTAATTGGAAGCAACTTTCTGTGCATTATAAAAGCATTTTCTAAGAAGCAAAGAAAAAAAATACTATGATTAAAAATAATGTTCTAATAAAGAATAGTGCCCACATGCAAAGGAAAAAAACCCATATAATCACAATGTTTAAGGCTGCCTTGAACATTAACTGCTATCCTGGATGTAATTTTTCACACCATCTGGAAGCCAAGCGTTTGATAGGTGACTTAGTAATCTTCAACAACGTGATGTCAGGCAATCTCATAGACATCTCTGGCTCTTCACACCGCCTCTTTAAAAAGTTTCTGACAAGTTCAAGAGATGAAGGATGCAGAAAACTATTCTTTTCTTCCCATCAAAATCCATCTTTTTTAGTGGATTCTCCAGTGAGGCAAACTGAGACCACAACATAGTAAAATGAGGTATTGATACAATAACTGTTCATCAGGACTTCTCTTTCCTTGCTTGAGTATCTGTGAGGATCACTGCTGCTGACCAAAGAATAGTTTATTATACATCATCTCCTTTATTCTAAACCAAACCAAAGTTAACTTATTTCATTATTTCATCATCTACTGAAAATAAGTACACACAGCCAGATGCTGTAGCCTTCTCCCCATGTCCCACCTCTCCCCTCTCTCCACCAAATAACCTCCCTATAAACTTATACATACTGCTCAAAGAATCATACGAGTATTTTGTTGGTATTTCTGTTGGCATGATATTGGTGAATAGTTCAGCGTCTCTCTGTGTATGTATTTGTGTGAGAAATGATATGTTAAACTTCAAAATGCGAACCACAAACAGAAATCCAGACAGATGCCAATTTAAAGATTTCAGTATTATGACAAAATTCATACATACACTGATGCAGTCAAGAGGAAAAAAAAAAAAACCCTACTGAATCAGTTCTTTGTAAAATATAGAAGAGCAAGAAGATGTGGAAGTTGCACGGAAGATGCAAAGCTGTGTCCTATAAAACATGTCCAAAGACATCTAGTTCTGCGTTTTGAAAATTTCCATGATATTTAAAGAAAGAAACAGACATGGATAAGAAATCCAAAGCTGTGTTCACACAGTTGCATGTTATTATTTTTAAACTAATGTCTAACATTTATGGGGAAATAATAGACATTTAATGCTACATTTCAAATTCCTCTTTTGAATGTTTGCATAAACCAAGAGGCAAGTCTTTCTGGATATCTGATAAATTTATAGGCATTATAAAAACATAGCAAACTTACACCAAAATAAGACCAGTCTGTGTAAGTAAGTATATTATCTAGGCACCAAGAAAGGAGGAAAGTCTCAGAAAAATAAGGGAGGTCTCAGTGTTTTGTCCAAAATTCCAGAAACTGCCCACTTATGGTATACAAACAAAAGGGAGGCGTCGAAACATTTACCAGTGTTTTATGTTTTAACAATATTGAAATCAGTTAATATTTTAGAAGCACAACATTATAATCATAACGCAAATACTAGGAACTCAAGGCCAAGGCTAGAACCAACCCAAATCATAAGCTACCGTCGCCTGTTTCCTCCACCAAGGTTTCAAGTTTGTCCAGTAATTTACACTGTGGTTTCTCGACCAGCTTTGAGATTGGGTGCTGAGAACTGTCGCCTCATTCTCGGAGGTGTCACAAACTGGCTACAGTGGTTGGGTCTGTCAGTCTGCTTCTGACAGGAATTGGCTGCACTGCCCTCTAACTGACCTCCAGTGTTATAATTACAGTAAGACTGACGATGTTGATGCATATGGCGCTTTGCCTGGAAAGTCTGCAGATCAGCGGTGGGGTGACCACTGTGGGAGTTTAGTGATTCTGAGGAAGCAGATGCCTGGCAGCGCACGCTTTTCGGTTGGCCATTATTGAGCGAGTTGCTTCTCCAGCGTAACTGAGGTGGCTGTTGTTGATTATTAATATGCTGCTTGCTAACTTGAATGTGATCTTGACTTCGAGTGCCCTGAGAGCCCAATGGTAACTGGGGATCCTTAGAAGCTGCTCTACTCCCCTTCTCTTGGTTCTCCTGTTTATTTCCTTTCCTTCCATCTTCATCTTTCGGAATTCTAAGCTCTATAACCTCATCTTCTGTTATGATGATATGTGTCCCCGGACTCCAAGAGTTTCTGTGTTTAGGGTTGCTCTTAAAGGGGAACCGGGGCTTCCGGTTCTCAGGAGGGATGAACCTATGAGGTACATTCTGCCGACGAAGCTGCTTTGTTATCTCCTGCTGTTGCAGGTTCTTGAACCGAATTTGCTCTTGCCGCATCCAACGCAGACGTCCACGTCTAAAAGCTGGGTCTCCGTTCATCAGCTGGGAAACACGCTCTTCTTTCCCAAGTTCTCCACTGTCTCCTTTACATACATCAATCTCAGACTTGCTACTGGCACCAGCTGCAACAGGTTCCTTTGCTTTGTGGTTTCCTTGGGTTTTCTGTTCCTGAGACCCAATCAGTGGCAAGACTTTCTCCATTTTGAGCATTTTATTTCTTAATACTTTTATCTCCTCATCTTTCATGTTATTTTGCTTTTTGACTTCTTGCAAAATATCTTCCAGCTTGTCTATATGAACCTTGAGGTCATCCACATCAGTTCCTCCTTTACTACTGGGCATCATGTCTTCAATCTTCTCATCCCCTACACCAACCGTGTCCCAGACATCCCTGGCCACTGCCCTCCAGGAGTCCCGCTCGTTGGGGTCTTTCTTCCCATACATGGCACAAAGCTCTTTCATCTTAACAATGGCCAAGGCTTCAATCTCCTGCCTACTGTGCCTAAAATCGTTGAGAGCAACCTCATAGCATATCTCTTTTACAGCCTGTATCTTAAGATCTGAGATGGTGACCCACTTGGAATCTTTACTCAGGCGTCTTCTTTGGGGGATCTGATACATTTTAATTGGTTCTCGTTTCTTCCCACTGCTGGGGAGGCCACATTTTTTAACAATGGTTTGCAACTTGCTGGGAGGTAGCTTTTCTCTCAGAGAAGTAATCAGTTTCCAGCTCTCTTCACAGGACCTCTTGTCAGAATCGTCCCCGCTATCAGAATCCGCGTCCTTTGGAAAAACAAAATCAAAAAATGGCCCCAAAATAACCAAAATTAAAATGTAAAAAAGGAAAATCAAATCGAAGAAAAAGCAAGCAAAAAAGCCCTAATAAATTTAAAAACAAAATCAAAAAAACTAAAAAAAAAAAAACAAACAAAAAAAACCCTAAATGATGTGCAAGTCTATTAAGACATATGCTTATGTAGATTATTATTAATATAAAGATTTGCTTGGGTTTTTTTTTTTCTAGTAACATTAATCCAAATTTCCACTTTCTGGCTTAAGTGATGAAATCTGCAATCAAATTTCTTAGGAGGACTGAAACAGTGAGAAGTCTCTCACTGTAAGGTCACATGAAGTTATTAACAAAACGGTGTAAAATAACATCTCCACTACCTCAAGAAAACGAAGTAAAACCTTCGCCCCATACATGCTAACACCCATGCAGCCACTTCCCCACATTTGCCTTGGTTATTGCTGTTGCTTCTTCCAGAAACTCTTTCCCCCATGAGTGAGCACAGATGCCATACAAGATGTGACGAGCAGGCGGATTAACAAAGGTTAGTAATGCTGTAGGATGCCACGTTTTGTTTAGCTTTACTAAAAAGAGCAGCCCTAGAAAAAAGTTAGAAGATGAGAAAGTAGAAAAAGCAGTCAAACAGGGATTATGTTAAAAATGCTAAGAATCCCTACTAGCAGACCATGTGAGGTTCTTATCAACCAAATTGGTTTTTTTTCTAGACGATAAGAGGGTTCTGAAACTAGTCTTTCCATGAGCATATATCAGATTTGCTACTGTCTTGTGTCAGGTCAAATTGATCCATTTCATTTGTACAATTAAAGTTTGTTATCCAGAGAATAAGGATACATAAAAAACGATCTTTAAAAAAAAAAAAAACAAAAACGATCTTTATAGTGGGTCTGCTATTTTGTTTCCCACACACTTAAACTAATAAATACCTCACCTCCATAATTTTAGGAAACAAATCTCTAGAACATAAATTAAGCCAGGTAAATATACTTTCATTAAACATTATTCAAAATTCCCCAAGTAATATTTTAATAAATACAACTTAGAGACGTGTTCCATCTATGAAAACCCATGGTATTCCTAGCTTTTCGAGGAATATTACTTTAAGTTGACAACTCTTCCTATCAACACGTAAAACACAAAGGTTATATTCTGCTTATGTATTCTGCTTATGGACCCAATTTAAAATGTTATCTCTCTCTGTCCTTCCAGCTGTCTTTGCACCATTACCTCTTTTTCAAACAACTTTACTTAGGTCTAAAACAGCAGCCTGAATTCACAGCTAAGCAGTTTCAATGGCTATTTGGATAATAGCCAATTATTCTTAACTAACACAAGCAAATCTTGATAACATGGGTCTAAATGAAAGCAGTGTTGGATTTAGAACTCCCTATGACAGATAGGATTAAGGAAGAATTTCTATTCAGGAGATAAAAGTTCCTGGGAAAAGAAACTACTCACTGGAAGAGTAGTTCAAGATAGTCTAGGAAATGAAAATATTCTTATTTAATAGTCTCTCTTACTTGGCTATGATTATCAAAATTATCTCTAGGAAAGGGTTTAAAAAAAAAAAAAAAGAGTTGAAACTGATAAATAGTATCTTGTTTTCTAGACCAAAGATTTCTATGTTTCTAGGTACAGTTACTTTCTAGGGAACAAAAAAATAACCTCTAACAATAATAATAATTTGGCCCCTGAATCTGGAGATGTTACTACTGATTTGAATTATTTCCATTCTTCTATAAATGGATACTAAACCATTTATAACCCCTACCTATTTGAAAATTTAGCAGCAAAAAGCAGATAAAGCTAAATTTACAGACTCTACACTATTTTTTCCTTTTTATTTTTATTTTAAAAATCTTAAGTGATAAAATCTAAAGTGATAAAAGATGACATTAATAAATATTAGAGAAAAAAAGTATATCTGACTCCTAAAAAGGTTTTCTTGCAAATATGTATAAACTGAGTTTTTGTGTTTGTTTTTAATAAACTGAGTTTTATAGAACACAAATTCTGATTCTTCCTACATAATTAATTATCAGGTTTTTTCCTGGCTTCTTTTCTTTTCCTTTAAAAACTGCTTAATGATGAAATGAACACTACCTAATTCAGGAAATAAATATTCTAATCATTGCTTTAATGTCATACTTAAGAGAGAAAAGTTATGCCTTTAAACTCTAAAATAAAACGTAACTAAATGAGTTTACATAAATCCAAAAGAACTCATAAAGTGGCCATAATTTTCTTTCTTTTTAAAATACTGTCATATTGACTCTGTAGAATATGTTCTTAAAGCTCAAACATATCACCCCCATCACATACTGACCATGATACTGAAAACTTTTGCAAAGCTTATGTGCCAAGATGCAAATCCTATCTCATGTCAAAAAAAAAACAAAGAGAGATATTTTAAGAAATTTAGATTCATTTATTACAGGGTTGGAAAAACTACTCAGATCAGTCCAATTCACATGTCACTAAATGATCCTTCTGCTTTCATTAAATACCAGATGCAAAGTGGGCCTCCTAAAGAGACTCTGCATGAAGATTATGCAAATAAGAGAGAAAGTACCCAAAACATGTGTAAAAAAGCAAGCACAGAAAGGACCAGGCGTATAATCAAGTACTAACTATAAGAGAATGTTCAGCAATGTAACAATGGGATGCATTTGGGGAATCCCTGTAATAGAAAACTCATGAGCCTGAACTCCATTTTTTAATGCTGTTGTTATGCAAAAATAATTGTATATAATAAATATTAAATATTTACTGAATAATAATTCCTTTGTATCTTCTCAATGTATATCCATAGGGTACATTCAAAATATATCTGTTGGTTGACCAATATAGGGTCATAAAATTACATTTTTATTCAGTATTGTTAACTGTTAGGTATTCTTCAGGCTGAAGGGTTAGAAATCAACTCTTGAGGACAAGAACTTTAAGTGGAACAGAAAGCTGGACTTATGGGAGGAAAGCAACCTCCTTGCTTTAAAGGAGATGCTTATTTATTTATTTATTGTTAACATCTTTATTGGAGTATAATTGCTTTAAAATGGTGTTAGTTTCTGCTTTTATAACAAAGTGAATCAGCTATACATATACATATATCCCCACATCTCCTCCACCTTGTGTCTCCCTCCCACACTCCCTTTTCCACCCCTCTAGGTGGTCACAAAGCACCGAGCTGATCTCCCTGTGCTATGCGAGCTGATCTCCCTGTGCTATGCGGCTGCTTCTCACTAGCTATTCTACATTTGGTAGTATATATAAGTACATGCCACTCTCTCACTTCGTCCCAGCTTAACCTTCCCCCTCCTCATGTCCTCAAGTCCATTCTCTATATCTGCGTCTTTATCCCTGTCCTGCCCCTAGGTTCTTCAGAACCTTTTTTTTTTAGATTCCATATATATGTGTTAGCATACGGTATTTATTTTTTTCTTTCTGAGTTACTTCACTCTGTATGACAGACTCTAGGTCCATCCACCTCACTACAAATAACTCAATTTCGTTTCTTTTTACGGCTGAGTAATATTCCATTGTATATATGTGCCACATCTTCTTTATCCATTCATCTGTCGATGGACACTTAGGCTGCTTCCATGTCCTGGCTATTGTAAACAGAGCTGCAATGAACATTGTGGTACATGACTCTTTTTGAATTATGGTTTTCTCAGGGTATATGCCCAGTAGTGGGATTGCTGGGTCGTACAGTAGTTCTATTTTTAGTTTTTTAAGGAACCTCCATACTGTTCTCCATAGTGGCTGTATTAATTTACATTCCCACCAACCATGCAAGAGGGTTCCCTTTTCTCCACACCCTCTCCAGCATTTACTGTTTGTAGATTTTTTGATGATGGAAAGGAGCTGCTCTTGAAATCCTAGTTTGCTTTCAGATACAAAGAGCAAACAACAATCAGAACCTGATTACTTGAAAACTAAGTATGTCCTCTGGAAACTAAATATGGCCTAGAGACATTTACTTTCTCTTTCTTCAATGGTCACTGTCTTTATTTCACAGAATAGAATGATCACCAGCTCTTGGTGATGGAGATCACCAGCCATCACTATCCTCTTACAGCTCGTTACTCAAAGGTTGGTCCTAGCCGCACTGGCATCACCTGGGAGCTGTTTAGAAATGCAGAATCTCAGGTCCCACCCCAGACCTGCTGAGTCAGCATCAGCATTTTAACAAGACTCCCAAGTTGTTGAGAAGCACTGCTCTACTGGACAGAACACTGAAGCAAGTCAGAAAACTCAAGTTTAAGTTTAAGCCTCAGAACCATGACTTAACAGGTATTTAAGGGTGGGCAAGACAGCATTTTTTAGACGTGGCTTCCTCAACTATACACTGGAGGCAATATTTGCCACTTTATTTATATATACAGCTACCAAAGAGGGTTGTTTTGGGAATCAAAAAAATGATGGATGTTAAAACTCTCTGTAAATTATAAAGCACTACACAAATACAAGGCACTATTATTAATAATAAATATAGCTTAATTATACCTGTCCTCGTTTGATCACTCACAGACCATCAGAGGCATGTTATTAGATTATACTACATTATTAAGATAAAAGTCTCCTTCATGGGTCACAAAGCTTTCAAGCCCCTAATCACATTGTAGCCAAACCCTTCTGTTTCCATTACAAACTAAATGTCAACTAGGCCTCCTAAAGAGACTCTACCTGTAACACTGCTATGATCTTGCCCCAAACACTTGATTTATTCTTACAATCCGTTCTTTCTTGGGCTTTACTATAATTTCCAAGATAACAAACTAACTGAATTAACCCACTGCCAAGCCTGAGAACCGAGCAGCCCTGGAAAAGACTGCTTTTGCACAAGTCCTTGGCTTTTTTGGCCCATTTAGCAATAGCCTCTCTTCTCCAAAGCAGAGCACGGCTATCAGGCTGTGGTTTACATGCTGTAGTTTACACTCGGTATTCTACATGGCATATTTTATGCTAAGGGAAGAAACCAGTACCCCAGCTTTCTCCCTAATACCCCCTTATCTTAAAAGAAGTCCATGAATCTTAAAAAATGAGAAATTTCTAAACTGTATCACAGTGTCCAAAGGTTGTTATGCCTTTTTCTTATACATCAAATGAATGCCAAGAAGCTTCTTATAACCAGGGCTCTGTAAACCAAAATTGGATGGCTTTAAAAATGAAAGTCTAACTAATGGATAAACTTATTCATTCATGAGATTCAGTTTCTACAAAACCTAGAAAATCAACTAACATCATAAAATGCTCTAGCCATTAGCATTATAAGCTGCAACCATAAACTGACTTTTTCAGCTGCTCAAACAAACCCTTTCTCAACCCAGAGAAACCAGGCTTCCCTCTCCTCTCGGAGTTGGGTGTGCAGCCCCTACTTCCACTGTCACCCCATATGCCACGGAGACCCTTACTTAGGATTCAGACTCCATGCAGGGAACAGAAAAGGATTAACACATGCAACTGTGCAGCAACACTTTTAGACACAGTTTAACTTACAAAAAAAAAAGTCCACCCAGCACAAGAACAATCCCCAAGTCAGCCCAAGAGCAGAGAATTAGTACTATCAGGTGATCAGAAACAAAACCAAGGCAAACACCCACCAAATTCAATATTCAGAGTAATTATTATTACAAGAACCACCACTGGTGCATACTCAAAAACCACTATCAAAAGGAAAAGATTACTAGAAAAGCTCGCACTATTTCCTCAAAAAGCACTTGGTTTTGATAGAAGACTTGACTTTAAGACATAAGAGGCACAGAAGTAGTACCTTTAAGGACAGTGTTTCAGGCTAAGGCTACCAGGGGATGTAAGTTCCTTCTCCATGACGGAAATGAGAGAATAGTGTATGGTATCAATGACAGCTGGAGAAGCAACTGGGCGAGTGCTCGTCTATGGAACAGGGAAGGTGTGATATGAAAGCAAGCTGCCCTTTTCCTAACAGAGGATTCAGGATGCACTCCTACCAGTCTCTGCTGCTCCAAGAGAAGATCTGCTTCTTCCTTCTCCTTTTTGTATAGGATCTCCATTTCCTGTAGCCTAGACGGAAAAGAGAAGTAAGAGAGGAAAGAATAAATTGCAGAATCACTGAGCTGTTTCATGAATTCTGCTATGCGTTTAAAAGAAATGAGAGTCACGTGGACCACATCACATTTGTACATTACCTTTTTTCCATCTCCTGTTTCATATCAATTCCTTGTTTTTCTAGAAGCTCTCTCTGGGCAAACGTCCAGTCCACAGGCTCAGAGGGGGTCTCAGCAGAAGGAGTCTTCTCCCGCTCAGCCCGTGCTTGCTCCGGGTGGTTAAAACGAAACACATGGTTTTTACCCATGATGATACGGTTTCCTAGCACAGAACAGAAACATGGATGAGAAATCATTTTTTAAATGTGTTGCATCCAGGTTAATAACCTAACCCTCCCTAATGCAAAAAGACAGCTTTTGGAGTTTTACAAGAACATAAATCCTAATGCTGACTATCACTTCAACCTTTAGACAAAGAATTAAAAATTAAAGAGTTGCTTGCACAAGCCATGTGTTCTGAAGACTTCAAGCCTCTTCCAGTCTCACCTGAGCGCAGCTGAACAGGCTGGGCCACCCTCTTGCCATTTACGTAGGTTTCTGAACGTTCACAGGGCTCCAGGGTTACAATAACTAGAGGAACACAGACTAATGTTAGCATCACAAAGCACTGGAAGAAAATAATGGAAAGCAGGTGAGGATTCAAGGTGACTAAAATAGATTCCTGGAACCAATCAAGTGGCTTAGTAGCTATATAATAGTTCATTTTAGGGTACCAGAACCAGGGCTGTGGCTCAGAAACATTTAAATGAATTTGACAAACTTCAGAAGAAGATAGGAAATGTTAGTTTCAGTGATATCTGACAGTTCAGTATATAAAAACGAAAACCATCAGAAATCTTAAGTATGAGATATAGGTAATAATCAGAAACTTAAGATCAAAAGCTACTATTTTGATTAAGGGAGGAATAAATTATACAACACAGAAGTACTATTAGATTGTTGTTGTTTTGTTAATAACCTGGGCAAAAATCAAGATGGACTTTTTCTTCCCTTTTAGGTAAAAATAAATTCTACTGGCTTAAGACCAGAGGTTCTTCAAATCTCCCACTACCCAGGATATTTGTTCCCTTCTTACTAGTCTATCAAATAATTAAGATTCAAGACCAAGCCTAATTGCCTATGTCCTGCTCAATTCTTGGCAGTAACAAAAGGGCTCCTTTCGTCCAGGCTTTTTTCATGTAAAGTAGCTATGTCCATGCCTGCATTTATAAGCAGCCCAAGTTTCTCCATTTTCAAATATTAGATTGTACAAGAAAGTATCACTGAAAGAGACAGGGAATACCAAGCCTTGGGGATTTCTCATCATACAGAATGAAAAGTTTGCTGGAAACGTTAAGCCAAGAACTCTCACCATCCCCACTGCTGTTCCTCTCGCTCCGGAAGATACAATGCTCTTCTTTAATGTGAGCCCCACTCAGCACGATGTCCTGGCGCCGCTCAGCATCTGCTTGGCCAACCCTGAACACAAGGGGAAGTGTTTCCCAGGGAAATTCAGACACAAAAAGCACTACAAACAATGAGCCTCTTTCTCCCAAAGAATATTCTTTGGTACATACAAAAAAAGGTATTGCCTTTTTTTTATCAGAGGCTTTGAACTGCAAACTCTATTTTCATATATGGTCAACCTCCCTACATCAGAAAAAGCAACGAAGGGGCAAATGATACACCAAATAACTCACAGAGCATCATAAAAAGATACGAGTGAACTACTCTCCTTAATGAATTCATATAAGATGTTAGGAGTAAAATTTTACTTACGGTCTGCTAGGAAAAAAACTACACTTTAATTGGTTCAGCTGGTTAAAACACTTAATTTGAGAAGAGTAGAGAGGATAATTTATAACTATTTCAGACAAGAAAAACAGCAAATTAGTAAAAGAAATTTTTCACCAAACAACTCCCTTTAGCTATTCAATCATCCTAAGAGAAAAGAAAACATTAAGTGACCAAAAGAAGAAACAAATGTACCTTGTAATTCCATCTTTGATGTAATAAAGAAGGCATTCGGACATCAGTGGGTCCTCATTGAGGTTAACAAGATGTGGCGTCTGAAAAAGGTTACAGATGATCAATTTGGAGCAAGTACCACTGAGAGGGCTGTGAGAATGACAGGGACATACAGGAGGCTGATGGCTTCCTGGATTACCAGAGTGCCTAGAAGAGGGACTGCTTTCATTCCTAGTTGCAACTCCACAGTAAACAGAAAACACTCTCTTCAGGCCTCCCCAAACTACACTAATGCATTCTATTTAAAAACCTGAGTTCTGGGATAAAGAACAAGATCCAATTCTTGATAAGGTCAAAGCATAGAGAACACAAAAGAAAAATTAGAGCAGGCTGATTCTCTGGATGGATTAATCATAATTTTTGTAAACACTTGGTCAAAAATCTTGAAAGACAGGGCTTCCCTGGTGGTGCAGTGGTTGAGAATCTGCCTGCCAATGCAGGGGACACGGGTTCGAGCCCTGGTCTGGGAAGATCCCACATGCCGCGGAGCAACTAGGCCCGTGAGCCACAGCTACTGAGCCTGCGCGTCTGGAGCCTGTGCCTCGCAACAAGAGAGGCCGCGATAGTGAGAGGCCCGCGCACCGCGATGAAGAGCGGCCCCCACTTGCCGCAACTAGAGAAAGCCCTCGCACAGAAACGAAGACCCAACACAGCCATAAATAAATAAATAATTAAAAAAAAAAAAATCTTGAAAGACAGCAGAATTTGCTGCCCCTAAACATGCCACTTTGACACACTGATTATTTTGAGCTGTTAGGCACTTGAAAAACAGTACAGGCAGAGAGCAGCTTTCTCTGAATCCCCTTTCCTGCCTAAGCACAGATGGTCCAAAAGGAACTCAGCTGTCAGAAATCCCCTCCCGGGAGTCTCATCAACCAGGAGAGAAAACTAGAAGTTGACACCACACCCAGACAAACTTTGTCACAAACTATCATTCCTCCCATCTACTCTTTGAAGGGTCCCTTCGTCTTTCCTAAAAGCCAATTATGCTCCCCTGAGAGGCCTACCTCCCCATCCCCTTTCCCTATTAGGATGGTATTTAAGCCAGAATTCTAAACCATCTCAGGGAGTTACTCATTTTTCCCTGGGTATCTCCCATGTATACATGAGGTATACATGTTAATAAACTTCTTTGTTTTTCTCTTGTTAATCTGTCTTTTATTACAGAGGTCTCAGCCAAGAATTCAGAAAGGTAGAGGAAAAATCATTTTTTGCCCACTACAACCTCAAGAAATATTTAATTTTTCATTTACTTTATAAAAATGTTCCCACATCCCCTATCATTTCCCTTTATAATTTTTATCAATTCTTCCATGGTCCCAGTTATTGTCTTTAGTTTGTTAGTTTTTATCTTAAAGAAGAAATTAAAATTACTGACATTCAGTAATACATCTTATAAAAATCCTCTTCTTCTAACTCTACTATTTCTAAGATCTTTTAAAAACCAACCTTCTTTGGTGAAAATACCCCACTGGAATCCAAAAATAAGTCACATGGTCTTGGGGTCAAAATCTACTCAAGATAGTGCCAGCAAATATGGAAAAATGAAAGAAGAGTCAGATGAGCAGGTTAAGGAAAGGGACTGCAAAAGATGATTTAAAAGAAATTAGGAAAACCTCTACATCCTTCCAACTAACATCTGTCTCTACAGTTAACAGCTTTGCTGGTTTGAGAAAGTCAAAGCCCTCTGTGGGCAGCATTCCTTAAAACCCATCATGAGACTGGCCTAAGGAAAAGGGAACCTCAAGAACAGGTTTTTTTTTTTCCTTTTCCCTTAGAAGTATTTTCTCCTAGTTTTGTTGAGATATGAATGACAAAGTCTGTATTTATTTAGGTAGTACAATGTCACTGTAAAATGTATCAATTTGATACATATACACATTGTGCAATGATTACCACAATCAAGTTAACACGTGAGAAACAGGTTCTAAAACTGAATTTGGGTGTGGTCAGTGGTGTATCCCTTCCTTTCCTGAAGAAGTCTAGAAAGTTAAAGCAAGTAAGAGAAAGCTTTGGAAACAGGGATCTCAGTTTGGAATTCTGTGCTATTTATAATACTTATAACACACAATACTTACTCAAGTTATTTATAATTTGTGTTAAGTGCCATAATTATACAAGCTGTTATAAAAATTTTCCTCACAGTTCTTAACACTGAAAGATGTTATAAAATACCTTTAGATATATGCGAAGGCACAATCTAAATTCTATCAAGCCTATAACTGCTAAAATCTCTACAATCACACATAATATATCTGAATAAAATAATGTCTTACTGAAGGAAAAATTATTAAACTGAAAATCATTGACCTTTGGCAATATAAACATATGAAATACTGTTATTATTGTTCCAGGTCTAAAATATATATCTAAAATGTCTTTAAAGCAATTTTCTTTGTTGAAAATAACACATCAGAATTTATAAAAAAGAAAAACCTAACCAGAAGAATCCTAAAATAAACCACAGGACTATTTCATATCACATAAAATGAAAGTACCAATTGAAAACTCCATACCCATTCTATGCTAACCTAGAGAGACCATTATCAGACCCTTGCATGAAGATGTTTAAGTATCCAATAGCTAATCTGAAATCATATGAAATGAAGGACCATTTATTACTAGTATGAAATATATGCTTTGTACATCAATATATGTTCTATTACTGTCCTATAAATAAGCACACAAAATAATCATTTCATAATAGTTTTCCAATATCTAATAATAACTAAGAAGCAACTAAGTGGGAGGGGGGAAGAAAAAGAAAGAAAAGACCTTGCTATTCTAATTAGCTAAAAACGTATCTACTACTTAACAACTATGACTATGTAAGTAGGACAGTAACTACTGGAGTCATTAAAAAAAAAAAAACAAAAAAACTGAGAAGGGAGCAGAGGGGGCTGGAAGGATGAGGACAGGAACTGCCTTACTGAATACAGTGGTTGTCTATCACACAAACTGTAAAAGCAAACTGAAGCAGTATTTTTCTACACAAACCTGAACAGCTGAAACTGCTTCCAAAGAATTATAATTCAGGGTTGCTGGCATCTGTGGGGAAAACTACATAGAAAGAGTAGCCAAACTGAAGCAAGGTATGCTAGGTTAGGCTAGGAATTTAAGAGAGAGCAACAATGAAGATGAGGAAACATACTGAATCATGACCCAAAGTTACAGATTTATACTGCCCTGGATTTTATTTTATAAACAGTAAACATTTCTGAAAGCATTTTAGAAACAGGTTGGCCTTGTATTATAAGATGAAATCAAAAATATCAGAAATTAAGCCAAGTCTCAAGATTTAAAAGAAAAGGAAGAAGAGGAGCCAGCCCTGAAAGACATGAAGTGCCCCCGTGACTAAGACAAACAAAAAGTGTTAAGTTTCACAACATTGTTTCCTACCTTTTTAGGTGAGAAAACCCCCAGGGTTCCTCCATCTTCCCGAATGGCAACTCCCATCTCAGCCAACAAGGCCTCTCTAGAAAAAGCAACAAGCGTATCAGAATAACAATACCAAAATGTCAAGTAAATCAGTCTAACTTGAATTGGAAAATAACGCAAAGCAAAAGCAACTGTCCATGTTTAAAGTCAGTAATACAAATGTGAAAGAATCTGCTTATCCCATCATTAATGAGAAATTATTTCTAAGAGAAATTGTACATTCAAAATAAAGTATGTTCCTGTCTTAGGTAAAGCTATATTCACCCAAATAAGAACTTTGTCACATCTGACTTTGGAGGTAGACAATAATTCATAAATATGTCTATTAATATAAAAAAAGGAAGAAAGGAATATTCCCTTAAGGCAATACATCCACTTCAAAGAACCATTCCTTAAAATCCAAGAAAGCAATCAGAAAGTAACTTTGATATAGGGAGTATTATCTATAAATGTGATTTTCTCAAATGTCATGTTCCCATGACCACCATCATATTGATTCAACAATTCTAGCTTAAAATCTCTACAATAGAGAAGAAAATTGTTTCATACATTCACTTTACAAATACGTTAGCACTCACTTCTGCCTCATCTTCCATGAAGGAAGAAGATAGGAACTAACATTTTTTAAATGTATATTTATTCCAATAGCGAAAGTATTATTTTGGGTTATGTTCATCTTTAGGGTAGAGAATTGGGAGGTTAAGATAAAATACAGATTTTGAAAGTTTGCAACTGAAACTACTTAACCTCTTACCAAAGAGGTTCTAGAAAACAGAACTCTGAAAGTCAGTAATCAGAACAGCTTTTTTTTTATTTGGGCCTTTATCAAAGGCAGTCTTTTTGCAAATTAAAAACTCTATCCTTCAATATCTTCAATTTTTATATGGATCCCTAGCAACACATAGTACAGTAACTAAGAACACGACTCCCTAGGGAACCTTTAAAATATGTGAATTTCACTTCAGGGTGTAAATTGGGCCGTTAAGCCCCATACAGGGTTGGTTGGTTTGTTTTGTATTTGGGGAGGAAAGGTTCTTTGTTTTTAACTTCTATTTTATCTTTTCTTACTATAAAAATAATCTAAATTCCCCAGAAAATTTAGAAACATTCCAGAGTTAACTTCCTGACCTCTCCATTCTGATGGCCTCTGTCTTACGCAGCTTTTCTTCCCAGGTTTCGTTCAACTCAGCAATGATCTTCTCCGATTCCTAAGGAGGAAGTCCACAGTTAAGTGCCAAAGAGTCTTATAATTTAACATGCCATGTCTAGGAACAGCAGCAAGAAGCAGATGATGCCCTTTTGAGGATATGAGGCAGAATCTAATACGATGAGGTTTTTTTTTTTTCATTTCTTAATATGTAAAGAAAGAAATCAGCCCTGGATGTATTAATTCTCTTTAAGCCCTAATAAAAATAGCTTAATAGTGTGTGTGTATGTATATGTGTGAGAGAGAGAAGAGTGTGTGTGTGTAGAAGGAAAGGTAGTATTAGCATCCCAAAATGCAAAGCATTGTTTCTGACAGCCACTGCTACAAAAGAATAAAGCCCCCGAAGATATTTGTTGCTTTTCTTAAAATTATTTATTTATTTATTTGGTTGCGCTGGGTCTCCGCTGCTGCACTCGGGCTTCTTCTCTAGTTGCGGCGAGCGGGGGCCATTCCTCGCCGTGGTGTGCAGGCTTCTCATTGCAGTGGCTCCTCTTGTTGCAGAGCACAGTCTCTAGGCGCACGGGCTTCAGTAGTTGTGGCACACAAGGCTCAGCAGGTGTGGCTCGTGGGCTCTAGAGCACAGGCTCAGTATTTGTGGCACACGCGCTTAGCTGCTCCACGGCACATGGGATCTTCCCGGACCAGAGCTCGAACCCGTGTCTCCTGCATTGGCAGGCAGATTCTTAACCTCTGCACCACCAGGGAAGCCCTGCGCTGGGTCTTAGTTGCGGCAGATGGGCTCCTTAGTTGCAGCTTGCCAGCTCCTTAGTTGTGGCACACAGCCCCCTTAGTTGTGGCATGCAGACTCTTAGTTGCGGCATGCATGTGGGATCTAGTTCCCTGACCAGGGATTGAACCCGGGCCCCCTGCGTTGGGAGCTCAGAGTCTTAACCACTGCACCACCAGGGAAGTCTCTTCATTGTTTTGTTTTTTTTTTAATTAATTAATTTATTTATTTATTTTTGGCTGTGTTGGGTCTTCGTTTCTGTGCGAGGGCTTTCTCCAGTTGCGGCAAGCGGGGGCCACTCTTCATCGCGGTGCGCGGGCCTCTCACTGTCGCGGCCTCTCCCTTTGCGGAGCACAGGCTCCAGACGCGCAGGCTCAGTAGTTGTGGCTCACGGGCCTAGCCGCTCTGCGGCATGTGGGATCTTCCTGGACCGGGGCACGAACCCATGTCCCCTGCATTGGCAGGCGGATTCTTAACCACTGCGCCACCAGGGAAGCCCTCTTCATTGTTTTTTGTTTCACTATAATTTCACCACAACACCACAACACTGACAGCGTTCAGAACATGCTCCCCCCAAATATGGCATTATCTTGGCATACTGAATACTTAAAGCTGAGTGATTTAAGAAATGGTGCAAGTAGGAAGGACTCTCTGAGCTCCTCTTGAAGCAAGTCGTAAGACCCTCATGAGATGTAACCTCCCTACACCTGGAGGAATGGAGCATACTTATTTCTCAAGATGAAGGAATATGGAGAATATGAACAGATAGGCCTTCATAAGTTTCCCCAGTTTACTATAGGCAGACCTCGTTTTATTATGCTTCACTTTATTGCACTTCTCAGGTATGGCATTTTTTACAAATTGAAAGTTTGTGGCAGCCCTGCATTGAGCAAGCCTACCAGTGCCATTTTTCCAACAGCATTTGCTCACTTCGTGTCTCTTGTGTCACATTTTGGTAATTCTTTTTTTTTTTTTAATTTATTTTTATTTATTTATTTTTGCCTGCATTGAGTCTTCAATGCTGCGCGCGGGCTTTCTCTAGTTGCGGCGAGCGGGGGCTACTCTTCATTGTGGTTTGCGGGTTTGTCATTGCAGTGGGTTCTCTTGTTGTGGAGCACGGGCTCTAGGTGCACGGGCTTCAGTAGTTGTGGCTTGCAGGCTCTAGAGCGTAGGCTCAGTAGTCGTTGCTCTGCAGCATGTGGGATCTTCCCAGACCAGGGCTCGAACCTGTGTCCCCTGAATTGGCAGGTGGATTCTTAATCACTGCGCCACCAGGGAAGCCCACATTTTGGTAATTCTTGCAATATTTCAAACATTTTCATTATTATTACATTTGTTATCGTGATATGTGATCAGTGATCTTTGATGTTACTACTACAATTTGCTGAAGGTCCAGATGATAACATTTTTTAGCAATAAAGTATTTTTAAATTAAGGTTTTTTTTTTTGGACATAACGCTATTGCACACTTAACAGACTACAGTATAGTGTAAACTTAACTTTTATATGCACTGGGAAACCAAAAAACGTGTGTGACTCACTTTATTGTGATATTCACTTTACTGCAGTGGTC
Organism: Eschrichtius robustus; assembly: GCF_028021215.1. Taxonomy (NCBI): domain Eukaryota; kingdom Metazoa; phylum Chordata; class Mammalia; order Artiodactyla; family Eschrichtiidae; genus Eschrichtius; species Eschrichtius robustus. Next base: position 8,051,601 of record NC_090826.1, on the reverse strand, counting down.
TGGAACTGAACCTGCAATATCCTCCAGGTATCTATACTCTTAACTCACATCCCCCTTTGTTCTACCACATATTCCCACAACTGTTCACTCTTCACCAAACCCAGCATAAAAATGTTCATGTTTAACACTTCTCTGGGCCTTCTTTTCCTTATGAAGTCTTCCATGTCACGTAAACCAATACTAAATAAATTTGTATGCTTTTCTCTAGTTAATCTGCCTTTTGTTAATCTGGGGCCCCAGCCAAGAACCTAGAAGGGTAGAAGGAAAGATATTTTTCCTCCCCTACCATACAATACCCCTCTGAACACAACCCAATTCCCGACATAGAAAGGTTTAATATTACTCTCATGTGAAGGCATGCAGCCACTAGAGTGACAATTTCCCAATCTCTTGCTGAGTGTTTATTATATGCCAGAAATATAAGAACTAAAACGTGTTTCCTGATTTCAGGAGCTTACTGTATACCAGGGAGAGAAAGAAGTAACTGATCATTCATTCATGCAGTAATTATATATAACTCCATTACATGCCAAGCCCTGTTCTAGGCAACTAGAGATATGACAGGAAACAAAATTCCTGCCCCTTATGAGGTTTATGTTCTCGTAAAGAGACTCAGATAATCAATCCATTTTAATCAGTAAGTCAAGTATATAGTATGCCAGACAGTGAAAAGAGCTTTGTAGAAAAATAAAGCAAAGAAAAGAGAGAATGTAGGGGGAGGGGTGGGTGAGGGAGCAACCTGCAGCGGGGCTGTCGGGACAGAGCTCACTGACAAGGTTCTACACAGGCAGACACAAAGGAAGAGCATGGGTATGTGAGGGAATAGGTAGGAAATGCCTGGCACTTTCCAGGAACAACAGCATAGCTAGAGCAGCATGTTAGAGGATTGTGAATGGGAATGGTAGGAAAAAACAACAGGGCAGTGTGCTAAGTGCTAGAACTGAAGTGTTCACAGGTCTGCTGGAGGGTGGATGAGTCAAGGCTGAGTGATACTCATACTGAGAATGAACTGACCAGGCAAAAAATGGAGGGAGAGGGGTACCAAAAAGGGAGTTAAGCACATGCAAAAAGCAGGAGAAAATGCTAGTCCTGGATACGAAATTAGAAAGTCAGATGACAATGATGATAATGATGATGAGATAATAGTAGTGGTAGTGATTCAGGATGAGAAGTCTTAACAGTTCACAAAATATTTCATTGTATAATTCATTTACTGGGCTATTGTATGAAGCCTCTGAGATCCCAAAACATAACTATCTACATAGAAAGAAATTGTGAATATGTAATACAATAAACCCTGAGGCATCTGGCACTTGGTTTTCTGGAACGAGGTATGGGAGCATGTTAAAAAGTCGAGTAGGGCTTCCCTGGTGGTGCAGTGGTTAAGAATCTGCCTGCCAATGCAGGGGACAGGGGTTCGATCCCTGGTCCAGGAAGATCCCACATGCCACGGAGCAACTAAGCCCGTGCGCCACAACTACTGAGCCTGTGCTCTAGAGCCCGCGGGCCACAACTACTGAAGCCCGTGTGCCTAGAGCCCGCTCTCTGCAACAAGAGAAGCCACCGCAATGAGAAGCCTGCAAACCGCAACGAAGAGTAGCCCCCGCTCGCCTCAACTAGAGACAACAAAGACCCAACGCAGCCAAAAATAAAATAAATAAATAAATTTTAAAAAAACAAAACAAAAAAAAAGCCGAGTAAAGACTCAAGGAGTCAGAAGAAACAAACAGGAGAGCATGATGGTGATGATGGTGATGATGATGAAGATGATGATGATGATGATGATGGAGGAGAAGAAGAACAGTAACAACAACAACAGGCTAAGCTAGACAAAGAGCAAAACTGATAAAAGTTAGAAAAGGCCTGGGCGTCAGTAAGGTGAATATAAAGGGGACCACACAGCAGGTACTCAGAAATGAGTTGGTTACGAAGTGGGAGAAGCTAGAGCAAGCCTGCAGCGGAAGGCGGGAGGGTAGAGACAAAATCACCTAAACTGGCTCTCATCAACCCCCGAGCACACACAGAGGCTGAAAGACTAAAACAGCCCCCTGAATGGCACCTCTACACAGTCCTCCAATAGGAATGAATAACATGCAGTGCATATGCCACTCCACTGCTGAGTGAGGAACCAACAAGCTACGTTAGAGGGCCAGCAGCCAAGAAAAACCCATATGGCCAGGGAAGGAAGTGTGCCAGGTGCCGAGTGGTCAACAGCCTATCTCTAACGTGCCACAAAAGTTATTCAACAACTCAAACAGGATAGCATTCAATGCTTCTGCAAATGACTATAAAAGGGCAAGTACAATATAAGCTGCCACCATAACCTACAAGATTTTAAGGCTCATTAAACACTGCTGGAGGGGGATGGGGGAGGGAAGCACTGGGAGTTTGGGATTAATAGACGCAAACTATTACATACAGGATAGATAAACAAGGTCCTACTGTATAGCACGGGGAACTACATTCAATATCCTGTGATAAACCATAATGGAAAAGAATATAAGAAAAAGAATGTCTGTGTGTGTATGGCTGAGTCACTTTGCTGTCCAGCAGAGACCGGCACAACACTGTAGATCAACTATACTTCAATTAAAAAATTAAATTAAATTAAATTAAAGACAGCTGGATAGAAACCTTTACACTCTCAAAGTGACAACTTCAAAAACAAAGGCATAGGGTAACAGGATGTCCAAACCACAGCAGTGAGACTAGTGCTTATTATATATACTGTGGTCCACAAGCCACACTGATATTAGTTATGAAATACAAACTGACCTATGAGATACTTAAAATATTTTTTTCCTGGTTGGTTATCTTCAGAAAAAGAGTGTGTCAGAGCAGAGGTTAATCCGGCTGTAGTAAAGCTATTCTATTTTGGGGCAACTGTAAACTCACCCCAAGGAAGCAAAGTTACTGTCTAGGAATCCTCTTACCATCTTGCTGCCAACTCTAATGTGACCTCTCTCATTTTACTCACCACCTGGAGGGTAAATCAGAATATGACTCCTTGTAGAAAAGTTAATGAGTAAGCTGAGTAAGGTACAATATACTTTCCTTTTTCATTAGGGCTTAAAAGTTGCAACTTTTATGTTGTCTAGAAAGTTACTTTTTTTTTTTTTTTTTAAATTCTTTTAATTTATTTTTGGCAGTGTTGGGTCTTCCTTGCTGCACGCGGGCTTTCTCTAGTTGCAGCGAGCGGGGGCTACTCTTTGTTGCGGTGCACGGGCTTCTCATTGCGGTGGCTTCTCCTGTTGTGGAGCACGGGCTCTAGGCGCAAGGGCTTCAGTAGTTGCAGCATGTGGGCTCAGTAGTTGCGGCACACGGGCTCTGAGGTGCATGGGCTCAGTAGTTGTGGCTCATGGGCTCTAGAGCGCAGGCTCAGTAGTTGTGGCACACGGGCTTAGTTGCTGGGCGGCATGTGGGATCTTCCCGGACCAGGGATCGAACCCGTGTCCCCTGCATTGGCAGGCGGATTCTTAACTACTGTGCCACCAGGGAAGTCCCTAGAAAGTTACTTTTTTAAACTCTGAAGAAAGGTTAGAGAAAACAATATTGAGTGTCATTTAGCTAAACTTAAGTGCTGGAAAAAGCCATTTATTCCAGAAACATTCTAGAAATAGAGAAACTGAGGACCAGAGAAACTAAGTGATTATCCCGAGGCCCCACTTCTCCCTGAGCCAGGTTTATAGTTGGGTTTCCTGTGTGTTCTGTTTTCCAATTAAGGCAGAATCAACAGCCTTTAAAGAAAATATTCTACGAAATAGCTCACCATAAGTTAAGAAAGAGTGAGGAATATTCTTTCTTCAAGCCTGAATAACAAACTTAGTATAAATAAAATAGAGATGCCAACAGGAAGACAGCTTTCAGTCTGAGTCGTCAACTTACTCTGCAGGCAAGCCTGGCATGCTGGTCTCCAGTGCTGCCCATACCTCATTCTAGAAACCTAATTTTAAGATTAAACTGAAATTGGGATTTATGCTTCAGAAATGAGGAGGCAAGAGGACACTCTTTAAGGGTCTTTCCTTCCTGCAGGTACTGTACATTAAAAAATTCTGAAAAAACAGAGTGACATCAGGAACATTTTTTTAAGCTCCAAGGAATGTTGGGTTCAGGCATCATTCACTTTGATCTCACATCATGTATTATCTAGCTATTTGTACAGCACTGGTTAATAACTATGCTCATAATGTTAAATACAATTTAATTACTTCATCATGATCCAGTTAAGGTGGCAGAGAAGTCCACAGAACAAGTCAGAAATATTTCCCCCCCAAAAAATTACAGTTTAACTTGTGGTATTTAAATAGTTAAACGCTTGCTACATGGAACATTCCTTGAAGCCATCAGATGGGTTTTACTGTACTGAACGCAGCATGCGTCATAAGTGAGCTCCAAGCGTGGGGCCCTCGGGCTGCCCAGCACAGCATTTACCCTTGCATGCTTCTGTAATGGATATTTGTGGATATTTATAGTCTAAGCCTAAGCAATGGCACTCACAGTCCTGACACTGATGCCAGACTAATAAACACCAGAGGCACCACATAGTAACTGTAGCTACATATTTAAAACCTTATCAAGTCGGAATCCAAATCAAGGAGACAACATTTCAACTCAGTTTGAGCTGCAACTAAAAACTGAAAGCAATTACACTTTATTCTCTATTGCCAGAGGTTTGTGGAGAGCTCAAGATATTTATGATGGGGTAACATGGGTCTCTTCCATATGGAAATAGGCTATTCAATGAATGAAGCAATAGCAACTCCCTATGTAAAAGTGTTCTACCAACTGATCATTTTTCTAAAGTTAAAAGGAAAGAGAAGCAAAGGGACATAAAATGTTAGGAAAATGAATTAACCTCTTGTATTACTGTTTTCCATTAGGTACAATTTTTCTCCTACAGTGTCATGTCTTAGGAATGCCACTCCTTCACACTCAACAATGAAACAGTCCAAAAATGAGAAATTCTCAAGCATTTCTATCATACAAACACTGCCTTGCCCTGTGGACACAAGATGTTATCTGCCTGCAGCATTAAAATGCAGGTCTGCCGACATGAACTCTCACCATTCACAAAATAGGAGTCGAACTAATTAAGGCACTTATGCTTCAGTAAACTACCATGCTGCATTAAAAAACAAGATTGAACTCAAAACCATAAAGAAACTATTTCTTAAGCTAGGGAAAATGGAAGATGTCATTTAGGTTGGCTTAAAGGAGAATTAAAACAGAAATTTATTTTCTGATAAAAGCAATACAGTTTTGTTTTGTTTTTGGTGGGAAGTAGGGAGATTGGGGGGAGGGTTCCTTGAATAATGGCAGTGTTATTCCCTAGAGACTATTTGGAAGATACTGGGCAACCTAATGCTTAAAAAGTCTGCTCCACATCTTGACTCCTAACATTCAACATTATTTTCAGTTGGTTCCACTTGGCAGTTGGGGAGAATTTTTTTTCCTACATCAAGATGTGTGTTAAAGGGAATGTAATCTCATTTGTAGACTAAGGTAAGATTCAAATAGTAAGATTCAAAACCCCCAAAGAAAAATAACACTTTATATTGAATAGTAAATGAAAGATTTCACTTTTCCTTTCCACAGAACCTCTGCATGTCCCCACTGGCCTGAACAGAACCCTACACAGCAACTTTGCCTATCATGATAAAATACAGAAATAAAAGCCTTCTTGCATAGGGCTTCACGAACATCTTTAGTAAAATTTCAAAGTCAATTTCACAATAGCAGAAATTATCCTTTCCTTTGCAATATTTAATGAAAAGGTTTCTCACTCCCTGTCCCTCTGCCAGGTATTTTAGAATTTCACCCACTTTCCACTAACAAGTTCTGAAGGAAGAAACAGATTACTTTTGTTTCTGAAGCACCTTATGTTAGAAGTGAGTGAAATGCCAAGGAAAAGGTAGGCTGATTAAGAAGCAGAAGCCCATTCTTCATATAAAATCTTTTTCAATCTCACCTGCAAACCAAAATGAATGTTCTAGCAATTATCAAGCTAAATTCCCTTTTAGCAAAAAGGTTCAGCAAACCTTTCCATCGTTAACCTGTCAAAGTGTGTCACTATTCTCAACGGTCCTTGAATGAGCAGCCATGGCGGAGAACACTGAGCGCAGTGTGGAGAGGACTGCACGCTCGGGGCAGGACTGCAACTCCCCAGCTCCTTGAAGTTTCTTTGCTCTCCTTGCTTTTCCTACCCAGTACTCTTTTTTTTTTTTAATTTAAGTTCTAAGCAGCTAGTGGGAAGCAGCCACATAGCACAGGGAGATCAGCTCAGTGCTCTGTGACCACCTAGAGGGGTGAGATAGGGAGGGTGGGAGGGAGACGCAAAAGGGAGGAGATATGGGGATATACGTATATGTACCCCAGTACTCTTGAATGCAAAGGCCACAAGGTACGGATAAAACTATCATCCTGGAAGTGACAAGCAGGGAAAGAAAAGGCATTTGTGTTGTTGTCACGGTGGTTTCATGGATGGCACCACAGGTGACAACTGTCTGCTCTCACTGTAGTCACCGAGGGGGAAGGAAGAACCTATGAGTCAGAAGGTTTTGCTGCTCCTAACGTTCGTATTCATGGAGAGAGACAGAAAGTACCTGACAGAGCCAGCAACAGGCTGGGAAAGCCAAGCTGGGTCCCATGGCGGGTGACCTGCACACGCAGGACTCAACTGCGTGCACCAGCACTAAGATCCGTAAGCCCATATGCACCAGCACAGGAGGGGGCAGCCCTTCCACAGCAGTGCTCACAGGGCTTTCTGTGAACTTCTAGAAAATATCATTTCACATGTCTCTGAATAAACCTGGTACAGCTACTTACATGTGCAAACCTTCTTTTGATTATACATTTTCCTAACAGAAGCAGGGGCCTATACAGAATTCCATCTTCAAAATAAACCAAAATGTTTAATTAGTTTCCAGTGAAATTTCTAACTAAACAATTTCACTGTGACTTATAAACTACCTCAGAATTAATGGACATATCTACTTATCAGTTACCTTGCCTGGCCAACTTACAATCTGCCCGCGCATCTCTCCCTCCCATCCCTGCTTGGCCATGTCAGACTCAAGTATTCTGGTGAAAATAAATTATCTTACAAAGCAGCAATTTCAGGACACCTCTGAGAGTTAGAAAGTTCTTCCATATGCTGAACCAGAAACTCAGTGATTTTTAGTTCTAACTCTGCCTTGTGGAGCTACACAGAATACCTTTCGTTGAATCTGAGTTACTACTTACCTTTAGACGTTCGATGGCTTCCTCTCCTCCAGGTGTAGACATGATTCTCTCCTGAATACTGGTCACAGATGTTAAGCCCACCTGACTATTGAGTGAGCAGGAAGATGGAGATGAAGTAAGGGACCCCATGGATGCTGTGGAAAAATTGCCAGGACGTTGATTCTCAGAGGCTAGCAAGTACCTATGCTTATTGTTCTGAAAATCTTTCAGATCTGGGAGATAGAAAGAAGGGAAGGCAGAAAAAGTAGGAAAGAGGGAAAGGAGCAGGAGAAGAAAAAAGACAGGAAGGAACACCCGTGTAAGAAAGGACAGCATTAAAGCAGCAAGACCAAGACAAGTTATGATACAAAGACAAGTTATAATTGTTCTAGATGGCAGTTCTAAAACAAGGCTGTCTTTAATACTGGTATTTTAGAAGTTAAGAACCACTTCTGAATTTAGAAACTAAAAAATTCTAAGTGGGTTAACACTGTATCTGTTAGGGGGTAACCAGAGCCTCAAAGGATACAGCTCAGGCTCTCCCCCTAAACAGCCATGCTACATTCCTGTATTCCTTCTATGGCTCCAAATCTACAATGTCTTAGGTTTATACTACTCTTAAATCCCAGTAGTTTGTAACAGTAAGGGAAAAAAGATGATCATTTATTTATCAATATCAATACATATCAGTCTGGCCCAGTATGTTATGTCATTCAGCAAAAATTCCCAAGAAAATGTTACGTTAAAACAAAAATCTGAGTGCTCTGTAGTGTTCTTTGTATGCTAAAAAGGATTTTTAAAATATGCCTTTTAAAAAAAGGAGAGGTAATCGTAGCAATTACAGGGATCTTGTATAAGTCCTGGTTAAGAACTTAGGGCTGACTACCTCAACAGTGATGAACAATTAGCAAACTGTTGAATTTGGTGTAGCTTACATTCATCTATTAGAGCAAGCAAAAATTAAGGCTGATTATCTGCTAATTTAAGTAAGGCTCTCACTTTGCCTAACCGAATGACCATGAGTCACTGGGGAGCCGAGTTCCTAGTATGGAATGCAAGTTTTAGGGACATACTTTCATTTACTAAGGTCTTTAATAGAGCTCTAAGTTTTGCTTTTAAACTTAGTTTTGGTAAAAAGTGCCACAAACAACAAGTTCATTAATTTGCTGTTTGTACTTTTCTTCATTAGTCATCTTTCTCAAATAGGCACCAGAGGAAATCCATAGGTATTGGTGCATTCCTATTTTTAAATTAGCTCATTTTTAAATGTAAGAAAATCCACATTGCTCAAAGTTCATATCAAAACTAAATAAGTTTTCCTTAAAGGATATAATATGAGTCAACACAAAGAGTCAGAAAAAACGTTATTAGCTCTCTCTGGGTCTACCCATGTGGATTTAATCAAAGCCATTTCTTGAAGCCCCTTAAAACCAGCGGTTGCTTCGAGACAGTTTGAAAACCACCATCTGCAAATATAGAACATAGGGAAACAAGCAAGTTTTAAAAGGCGGATAGGAACTGGAGCAAAAAAATTAGCCATCAGGTGATGGCAGCAAGGTGGGAAAGCATAGGATGGATGGAGTTTAGAAGGTCCAATTGACACATGCAAGCCCTAAAAGGCATTAAGGGTAGTGACTGAAACAGAAACTTAGAAGTAGTCAAGGCTGCTTTCCTGCACAGATACAGAATTAAAACTTAGTCATGCATAGCTTTTTGGGAGATGCCACAACTGCTCAGAAAAGAGTGAGGCAGCAAGCTGGCAGCATCACCTGGAGCACAAAAGCAAGAACAAAGGGTGTCTTTCCCATACCAGTATCAGTTGGCTTTGGAAATCTCAGACAGAGCTGTTCCAGTCCAAGAGTCACTCTGGATTAGGATGTTATAGTGCCTTCAAGGCTTAAGCTCATCTCAGCAGCCAGGGCTACCTTTGGTTTCTCCTATGTATTGCCTCACTGTCTACCAAGCCTTGTTACATGCCCTACTGTAGAAACAAACAAATCAATAAAAATCTAAAACTTAACCCCCCAAAATCAAGATTCTTCACTTAGTCTAATAATTTCTTGATGAATTATCTTAAAAGGGTAAGAAATTACTTTCTGGCCAACATAATGACAGATACGCAGCGGGTAATGAGGTGTGATGCTTTATAAAATGTCCTCATTTCAAGCACACATTTTAGACACCCAAGTTTTTTAAAATTTAATTTGTAATTCATGAAAAAGGGAAAAAAAAAGTTTACCTAACCATCAAGCAAGCTGAGGCCCAAGATATGGAGGAAATCAACTTAGCATAAGCACAGGTGAGTGCTAATCCAACATTCACAAAGCTACTCAGTCATGGAGATTTGGCCAACTAGAAGTGATTGTTTTCAGTTATATATACACTAAGGCTCAGAATTATACAGCTAATTTAAAAGGATTTTCCTAATAAATAATCAGGCCCTGAAGGATCAAGAGGCCAAAAAAGGCGTAATATGATTAAAAACAAGGGCTCTGCGTTACACTACCCAGTCTGACCACAAAGAAACCACAGGATCTCATTTAGTGGCAAACTACCCACTCCAGGCAGCAGTGTCCTCCTTGGCAAAATGGAGCTTTGTCAGAGTCACTGACAGGACTAAAGAGATAATATATTCAAGATACCTAGAACAGGTCCTGGCACATTATAAACACTCAAAACATGTGAGCTGCTGTCATCACTATCATCATCATGTATGACTCTGGATTCAATTTAATCACATTTAAGTGGAAAAACTGAACAGTAGAAGCAGCAAGAGGTTTTTAAGCCTCTCGACTTTATTCAAGCCACAAACTGAAATTCAGCAAAACTTGCTTTGCTAATGGAAAAGGGCAAAAATAGGAACATTTCTGAATCTACAGTATGCTCTGTCTGGGATTTCCCTGTTAGGATGGCTGGCATGCAAAGCTCATTTTAAGGCTGATCCAGCAGAGGCAGATTAGCAAGTCAGAGTGCTGGAAATACCCAGTACATGAAATACACACATTTGCCTCCACTTCCAGAGTAATCATCGATCAATGGATCAGCTGAAGGTAAGCAAGAGGGAAAATACAAAAAGGGTCAAAGTTCAGGTTCAGCAATGACAGAGGGAACAGAGCAGTATTTGGCATTTGGGAAGGTGAAAAAATTGACACTTAGAATAATATATTATCATTTTACAAACTGTATGTATTCATTTAAACTCAGGTGCTAATCAGTAAGAAGAACTAAACTAGAAGAGGCCTTGAAAATCTTATTAGAATTGCAAACACTGTAATATTAATCTGACACTCAAAAAATAAAAATATGCTTTATTAAATAAACCCATACACTATTCTACCTGAATGATCTAGTTAACTCACTTAGGAGAACTTCTGATTAGACATTATGTAGGGCAGATCACTGAGGTTAAAAAAGATTCAATTTAAGACAACATTGTAAGACTCTCTGGAAGTCTAATTCTTGAACTTGACAGGAATTGGTTATTTTCCCCTTCATAAGTTCATAAGGAGTGAGTTGGGGGGCATTCAATCATTTTGTAGGGGGGCAACCACTCAAAGGTAAATCTTATCTGAAAGGTGACTGGAATGGTGGGTTTCTTACATATGTATTACTACTACATTAATCTAGAGAAACCCATAACTCAAAACCAAAAATTTTAAGTAACAGTTTTATGAAGTGATTAATTTCTCAGTGAGAATAAACTTAACATTCCAAATAAACTTCACTGCTGATCTAAAACAGAAATCTAATAAAAATACAAATAATGATATATTACGTTTTAAGAAGTAATTTCATGAGTTCAAACGGATAACCTGGTACATGGTACATAAAGGAATTCTAAGATCATTTTCAATGAGTTTTTTTTTTTTCTTTTTTTTTGGCCACAGGTCTTGCGGGATCTGTTCCCCAACCAGGGATTAAACCGGGCCATGGCAGTGAAAGCCCAAAATCCTAACCACTAAGCCACCAGGGAACTACCATCAATGGGCTTTTTAAGAAGTTAAGAAGAAACAAAAAACTCTTTCTCTACCATCTAGCTGCCTCAAGTTCTTCTTTAACTCTAAGTTGAAGAGCCCTTGAGAGGAAAGGAATAGATTTTGTGTTGATTCTTAATTCACTTACTATCAATAATATCTCCCAACCCCTGAGCACGAAGAAGGTCCTTCAGCCGTGTCACCTCTTCCTTTAATTCACGAACCAGTTTGGCATTGGGGTCCTCATTGATAACAGCATTGCATTTAATTTGTTTTGCACGATCTGCATATCTAGATCCAAAAAGAAAACACATTTTTGCCATTCCTCAAATGCTCTACTTCTCATAAGTAGCATACCATTATTTCTAAGTCAAACAGCTTGAGTATTAACACATTTTATGAGCCTTAGTAATAATACATTTGTAGAAAGCTTTATAGTACCTTATAAAGATGAGGAAAAAGGCTCCAATGAATTTAAGTGATTTCCCCAAGATCACAAAGGAAATAAATATCAGAGAGAGGACTCAAAACTAATTTATTAGACCATATAGTGTTTCTTCCATTATATCAAAAATGTCTTTAATGAGACAAGAGTTGAAAGTTCCAGATTAAAATAATGGAACCTATTCATATATAAAACTACCCTATTAGTAAACATTCTGTCAGTAATTCTTAAAATATTACATGTACTCATAACTTTGTTACTTTTTATGATGTGAGCATTTCTATAATGACAAACAGGAGAAGGGGACACTTCTTTTTATAGAAATAAATATTGTTAAGAAATTTCTACTATTATCTAAAAGTTATCCAAAAATCTCACTAGAGCAAATTTAATATCTTTCCTATGAAAAAGTTCCTGCCTTTCTCAATGAAACTAAACACGATAGACAGGTAAACTCTATTATAATAAAAACAATTTCCCCCCATGTTCCCTGTTATGAGAGGGATGGATCATTGTTTACTCAAGCGACTACCCACATAGCATATGAAAATCCATGGCATAACAAGATGACTTATGGTAGCACTGTGTTCTGTTTAGCTACTGAAATCAAACTGGAGTACCTCAGAGTGCTCAAAGTTTCATCATAGTTGATATCTGCTGGGCTCAGAGCAGCAACCATCGCAGTCCGAGAATTGCCACCTAAAAAGATGAATTATAATTATCTCAAACCATACTCATTTTAGAAAAAATTTTATTGAATGTGTCAAATCAGACAGCACAATCTCAGATCCCAAGATTTAATCAACAGATTTTTGGACTGTCCCCACGCCAGGCACTGTTACATGCACATCTTAGTGTCTCGATGTACTGTGGCCAGTTTCCCTCTTCCCACTCCCATTAAGATCTCAGCCACTCCACCAAGGCCATTCTTAGTGATGTCAGAGTCACTGGCAACATGGACAGCACAACAGGCCATTCTCAGCCACTCCTTCTATCAGCAACATGTGACACAGCTAATCACTACCTCCTTCTCATTAAGAATGAGGGAAAGGGTCTACAAGAACAGTGAATGAAGGGCAAAAAGGCCGGAAAACATCAACAAAGAGGAGTAAGGCTTGGTAACATCAAATTATGTGCATCAAAAGGAACATGGGGTTTTCAAAAAGGAAGAAGGAACAACAGTTTGAAGCAGGTGCGTGTGGTCAGATAAACAACTACTTCACGGTTCATGTCCTGAAGTAAACGAGATTTGGGAGCAAACCCTGATTTAAAGGTGAGCAAATCCAGGGAAGTAGCCAAGATGGCGGAGCAGGAAGACCCTGAGCTCCCTCCTCCCACAGGCACACCAAAATTACAACTGTTTACAGAGCAGCTACTGATGAGAAAAAACGGAAGACTAGCAGAAAAGACCTTCTGCAACTAAGGAAGGAATCACAACGAGACAGGTAGGAGGGGCAGCGATGTGGGACAGTTAAGACCCACAGCCCTGGGTGGGCGACCCACAAATGGGAGGATAATTACAATTGCAGAGGTTCTCCCCAAAGAGCAAGGGGCCTGAGCCCCCCATCAGGCGACTGCACCAGGTAGATGAGCCCCCAGAACGTTTGGCTTTGAAGCCCAGCAGGGCTTACTTTTGGGAGAGCCAGAAGGCTGTGGAAAACAGAGACTCCACTCTTAAAGGGCACACACAAAGTCTCACCTGCTCCAGGACCTAGGGCAGAAGCAGTAATCTGAAAGGAGCCTGGGTCAGACCCACATGCTGATCTTGGAGGACAAGAGGCAGGAGTGCACCCTGGGGACACAGACACTGGCAGCAGCCAATTTTGGGAGCTCGTTCTATCACAAGGACATTGGTACAGGCAAGTCTCATTTTGGAATTCTCCCTCTAGCTTATTAGTGCTGGGACTGGCCCTGCCCACCAGCAGGTCTGCTACCTTAAGACCCGCAGAACCCACAGCCACTCCGGGACCCAGCCCTGTCTACCAGAGGGCCCAAGACCCTGCCCCGCACACCAGCGCACTGGCACCAGCCCCAGGGACCCTGGGACCCAGCTCCACCCACCAGTGGGCCAGCACCAGCCCCAGAATCCCCTGGGCCCCAACCCTGCCCACCAGCAGGCCAACACCAGCTTTAAGACCCTCAGGGCCCTGCAGCCAGAGACCTAGGGACCCAGCTCTGTCCATCAGTGAGCTGACACTAGCCCCGGGATGCCCTGGGCTCCAGTCCACCTGCCACCAGGCCGATACCAGCTCTGAGACACCTTGGACCCTTCAGCCAGCTGCCCCAGGATCCAGCCCCACTCACCAGCATGCCAACACCAGCTTTAGGACACTCCAGGCTCTGCAGCCAGCCCTGTCAGGAACTGGTCCTACCCACCAGCAGATCGACAACAGATCCAGGACCCCCAGCCCTGTAACCACCCACTCCAGAACCCAGCCCCACCCACCAATGTTTGGCAGCCTCCACACAAGGCAGGGCCTGGAAAGCAACCGGACCGGGGGTCAGCCACGCCTACCAGACTTCCCACAGTAGTCAGCCTGCCACAAGAGAAGGACCCACGCAGCCCAAATAGGCGGCACCCCTAGAGCATATAGCTCTGGTGACCAGAGGGAAGTGCATTGCTGGAATGCATAGGACGTCTCCTACAAAAGGCCACTTCTCCAAGGTCGGGACACATAACCAACCTACCAGATACACAAATAAAAACAACAAATTAGGCAAAATGAGGCAACAGAGAAATATGTTCAAAACAAAGGAACAAGATAAAACCCAGAAGAACTAAGTGGAAACAGGCAATCTACCCAACAGAGAGTTCAAGTTAGTGATTGTAAAGATGTTCAAAGAACTCGGGAGAAGACTGAATCAACAGAGTGAGAAGTCAGAAGTTTTTAACAAGAGTTAGAAAATATAAAGAAGAACCAGAAAAAGATGAAGAATACAATAACTGAAATGACAAATACACTAGAAGGAATCAACAGTAGATTAGATGATACAGAGGAATGGATCAGTGAGCTGGAAGATGGAATAGTGGAAATTACTAAAGCTGAACAGAAAAATGAATAAAAAGAAATGAGGACAGTTTAAGAGACCTCTGGTACAACATCAAGTATACTAACATGACATGACAGGGGCTGCACAAGGAAAAGAGGGAGAGAACATATTTGAAGATAAAATAGATGAAAACTTCCCTAACCTGGGAAAGGAAAAAGACATCCAGGTCCAGGAAGCACACAGAGTCTCCAACAGGGTCAACCCAAAGAGGACCACTCCAAGACACATTATAATTAAAATGGCAAAAATTAAAGATAAAGAGAGAATGTTAAAAGCAGCAAGGGAAAAGCAACAAGTTACTACAAGGGAACTCCCATAAGGCTATCAGCTGACTTTTCAGCAGAAACTCTCCAGAATGGAGTGGCATGATATATTTAAAATGATGAAAAGGAAAAACCTGTAACCAATAATACTCTACCTGGCAAGGCTTTCATTCAGATTTGACGGAGGTATCAAAAGTTTCACAGATAAGCAAAAGCTAAAGGAGTTCAGCACCACCAAACCAGTTTTACAAGAAATGTTAAAGGGACTTCTCTAAGTAAAAAAGAAAAGGCCACAACTAAAAACATGGAAACTACAAAAGGAAAAATCTCATTGGTAAAGCCAAATATACAATAAAGGTAGTAAAGCCACGTATAAAGCAAGTAGGAAGGTTAACAGGTAAAAGTAGTAAAATCATCTATATCCTCAATAAGTAATTAAGGGATACACAAATAAAGAGATGTAAAATATGATGCCAAAACATTAAACGTGAGGCAGGGAGCCGGGGGGATGTGCGGTAGAAAGGTTGAGTTGTTAAAATGCACGAACTTAAGAGATCGGTAATTTACAATAATCCATATATATAGATTGCTATGTACAGTGTGGGAAATACAGTCAATAACTACAGTAATATCTTTGTATGATAACGTATCATTAACTAGACTTGTGTGATGATCAGTTTGAAATGTATAGAAATACCAAATCACTATGTTGTGTAACGGGAACTAACATAGTGCTGTAGGTCAACTATACTTCAAAAACAAACAAACAAACTAACTCACAGAAAAAGAGATCAGATTTGTGGTTACCAGAGGCAGGGGGTAGGGCAGAGGGGAAATTAGATGAAGGTAGTCCAAAGGTACAAACTTCCAGCTATAAGATAAATAAGTACTAGGAATGTAATGTACAACATGAAAAATATAATTAACACTGCACTATGTTATAAATGAAAGTTAAGAGAGTAAATCCTAAGAGTTCTCATCACAAGAAAAATATTTTTCTGTCTCTTTAATGTGTTTCATCTGTATGAGATGATGGATGTTCACTAAACTTACTGTGATCATCACTTCATGATGGATGTAAGTCAAATCATTATGCTGTACGCCTTAAACTTATACAGTGCTGTATGTCAATTATATCTCAATAAAACCAGTAGGAAAAAAAAACCAAAAAAATTAAATTAAATTAAGGCGAGCAAATCCAACCAGCTTGAATCAAGAGAAAAAATGAAAAAAGGAAAGAGTACTCAAGTTAGTAATAGAGATTTTTCTTCTCAAAAACCAGAAATACAGGACAATTAACCACAAAACATAATCAGTAAACAGCTTTAAAAAGATCCACACACTGGTGGATCAACATACCTAGATTTTCTCGAAGGAGCCAAGTAAGTACAGAATCTCTGTACGGAATAAAATCAGTTTTCTTCTTCTTCTTACTCTATTAAACAGAAAGAAATGGCCTTAGCCTCTCTTAGCGTTGTTAGAGAGGAATAATTCACACAAAAGGCAAACCAGTCTAAAATTCCCAAGTAAATTAAATTACAGTAGGATGTCATCACTGTTGAAATTTAACACTCACAGCTTCAGTTCTTCACAATACCCAAAGCTCATCCAATAAATAATTTTTTTTATATTTTATTTTGAAAAATTTACAACATACACAGCAGTTTGGAGAGTAGCATAATGAGCTACCACATATCCATCATGCAGCTCCAACCATTATCAATTTTTTTGCCAATCACTTTTCAATTATCACTCAAACACTCTTCTACATTTTTTCTTCCTGAACCATTTTGGAGGAAACTGCAGACCCCATGCCCTTTTATCCCTAAACACTTCAGCAGATAAGGACATTCTCTTACACAGTCACAGTTCAATGACCAAATTCAGGAAATTTAACACCAATACAATACTATTATCTAATACCCTGTCTTTTATAGCTCGTGTAGGGCTCTAAAGCAAATCCAACATTCCACCTAAATATACTTCAGGTACATATCTCTAACAGAGAAGGACTTTATAAAAAAAAAAAGTAACTATAAGACCATTCTCACAGTTAGCAAAATTAACAGTAATTCCTTAATATCATCTAATACCCAATCCTCAAATAATAATTTTTACTTTTGCAGAGGGGCAAAGATGAATCCTGTGTGTTCCAGGTTGGATGTGTAGGAACAACTCATTTAGTTAATGAATTTACTTGGCCAACCACCAAATCAGCAAGTGGGATATTGCATATCTAGTAACTCTTGTATATTAATACACATTTGGTTTCTTTAAAAGGAAATTATGTTCAAAATAAATCCAACCATTAGAATTTGGACTCAAAGTGAAAAGGTCTAAGAAAGTGATGTAATTTGCTAATCTGGAGATTTAAAAAGACTGCAAGATAAAGTTTCTATATTTATCAAGAGTTTACTTGTTTGCTGTGCACCTGAAACTAATATAACATTGTAAATCAACTATACTCCAATAAAAATTTTAAAAAAAATAGTTTACTTGTACTGCTCTCTCCATGTCCCTTCTCATTATCACAGGATAAAGCAAAAAGCACCAACACAAAGCCAGTGCTGAAATGGAGGAAATTATATCCTCTGAAAGTAAAAAACAATGCAAACGCTTTGTGTATAATAGCTACTCCAATATCTGCTGGCTGACTACTATGTTGTGACAATTTAAGAAGCTACTAAGGGGACCTAGAGGGATGGGAAAGGGAGGGTGGGAGGGAGACGCAAGAGGGAGGGGATATGGGGATATATGTATACATATAGCTGATTCACTTTGTTATACAGCAGAAACTAACACAACATTGTAAAGCAATTATACTCCAGTAAAGACGTTAAAAAAAAAAAAAAAAAAAGAAGCTTCTAAGGGGAAAGCCAGAGTTCACTGATCAATATTTCCCCAGTAATAGGCAGTTTTATAATCCATTCCTGGTATAATCTGAGGTTACATTAAACTAAGGATGATCTACTTCGTGCTAAAGCATGGGTATTCAGACAGATAGTACTAAGTAGCTGACTCTGGTTTGTTGAGGAGGAAAGGAAGTAGGCAAGTTGGCACTTGAATTCCATCTCATCAAATACGTCCCCTACATCTCATCCTACTCCACCCACCGACACACGTTCCACCAATTACAAAGTCATTTTCCACAGCAGGTTCTATTTCTAAATTACACAGACCTTTAGCGAGAATTAACCGTCTCAGTCATTCACAGCCGAGTGCGACTTTCATTCCACTATAAAATTCTTGGGGCCTGAAACCTCAGTTTATCCTTTCCGTTCCCCACTGCACCTAAACACTCCACTTTGCTGTGGTTAGTACTGAAAAGGCTGCAAGATTTAAAGTATGCCAGTTACAGTGACTGCCTACAGCACTGTAAAAATAAGCAGTGTCAGATTCTAAAATGTTCTATTTTCACTTCTGTCAATTAGACTAAATTAAGAAGTAGTTAAATGAAGAAGCATAAATAGAACTTCAATCTTTTCCACTTGAAAATACCACAGAATTTTAGCCATTTCTTCTCTATTTGCTCTCATACAAATTAATCTCCTGTTCTCACATCCATAATTTTTTCAAAATAAGTGTTTCAGTATTTACATAAAAAGCTTTACTTAGATCATTAACCTCTCTAAAAAGAAATACTATTAAGTATGGATGGTAATAATCCTGTTTCTCCCCTCAGCGGAAATAATAATACATCTTAATTCACCAAAACTCATGCTTGTTACATAAAAACTAAAATTTATTTCTGATCTGTTACAGTTTATGACACAGATACAAAGTACTAAACTGGGTTTTATAAAACTGATTATAAAAAAATCATCTGCAAAATTTTGTGGCATAGAGCAGTGTGGGAAATACATAGAAAACTAGGACTCTTCTTCTGGTTGATATGGATGTTAACAGATAAGCAAATGGACAAGTTAGAATAATCACTAAATTTTAAGTCTTCATTGTTCTGGGACCCAGATTAGATATGTGAAGAATATCCACACATGTATAATATCAAATAGCAGAGAGATGTCTTAATCTAAGGCAGCTTTACAAAAATAAAAAACAGAAAACAGAAAAAGAGCATTATGTTTTATTAATATTTTTGTAGAAGTAGAGAATACACAAATCTATACATTTAAAAATATTTCAATGCAGACACTGCCTCTATCCCTGATGTTACTCTTGTGATTCAGAACAAACTGTTAAAGTGCTCTATTATTTATGCTAAAGAGTAGTAATAAATTTTAGAATATCTGTGTAGAATTTAAGGAAAAGAAAAATCTATTGTATCTGGATTAATAAGGATGCAAATAATGTGTTTTGTAGATACAGTTAGAAATTTAACTTGATTCTAGAGCCTTCACTTTATGTATAATCAAACAGTAGAAAAAAATTTTTTTAATGATTAAATAATCCATGACTTTCCATGGTAGGAAACAAGATAATACAAAGAGGTTTAAAAAACATATACCAATAATTTCAAGAAGCCAGCTATGTTTTAGAATGGTACCCATAAGAAATTTCTTTTATTGCTCTTTAAGAGGTTTATAGGCGACTTCTTCAAGTCACAATCTTATAGATCACTAGGAGAAGCACCATAAGATAACACAATATAGAAGCACCCTCAAATTTCTCTCTTGTTCCCCTATTCATTCTCCAAAGCACATCATGTTCCCTAAATTAATTTTGGTGTGTAGTCTCATGATTCATGGTCACCCTAAACAGCAATTCTAAATTCCAGTGCTAGAAAATAAATAAAAAGTTTTTTGAAGGTCCCATTCCTACTTAGTCCTCCATATATCCTGCTGAGGATTTAAAATCATCACAACTGAATATACAGCTAGTTCATTTCTACCAAGCCCCACCATACCTTGCTGGTGCAGTTATCCTACAGATGAAAGCATTTAAAAGAGAATGAAAACACAGGATAAGCCTCCAAATAGAAAATATTCTGTTTAAATTTTAAGTCATAAATTGAATATGACTTCTCAGAGACAAGCAAGAAAACATTTCATTCTTTTTTAGGGATTCAAATGAGGTACTAAACTAAATTAAAGCATACAGTACCTAGTAGTTCCTTAGCTTCTAACCTAAATAATGAAGTCCCTTATACAAAAACTGTTTCAGCTTTAGTGTTCCACAGCTAAGGAATAAGAAAAAATAAAACTAGTTTAATAAGTATATTATTGGCCCACAAATCAACAGCATTCACCAAGGCAAATTGCTCAAAATACTCTAAAATGTACAGTATCCTATTTAGAAAAGATCATATAGAAAAGAATATGTAATAAATACACTTGGTTTTTATGAGAGATATAAAATAAGGTTCAAATAGTCAAACCTTAGGTCTTTGCAAAGACCTAGTTTTAATTCTAGCCTTTACAGATCTACATTTACTTTCATTCTCCTTAATCACTTTTATTTTCAGTACAAAGTCAAAGTGTGTTATACCCAGTATCTTATCTGAAAAGCTTTAAAAGGAGAAAGGCAAGATTATATAAAAGGACCAAGAGACCATCCTTTGTAAGCCACCATAAAATATCGTCAAGTACATGTGTTGAACAAATTTTCTCATGCAATGAAATATAACACTCACCACCTCTGCCAAGGCTGAAATGACTTTACCCAGAGTTGTAAGAGACTTATTAATATTTGCTCCTTCCTGAAATCAACACCAAACATAAAAGAATTACGATAATTTCTACTATTGCCATATCATATATAACACATAAAATACAATTAACCATATGCTAGCATTATTTGTTTATTTATGACCACAAGTTCTAAAAACCTCCTTTAACCCTCAATCTTTACTCCTCTCCACTTGTTGACATGCCAGGACCACATGCCTAACTCGCCGTCCTGAAGTATCGTCAAGATGTCTGTGCTCCAAAAACTTACAGATGCAGCCTTCTTCCGACAACTCAATGACATGAAATTTCTCCTCCTGTTAAGCATATCTCTAGAAAACTCCATGCTTGTTCTCACATCTAGATCTTGTGTATTCTTTTCCCATTACTGTCCCTTACTTCCATCTAACCAAATTCTGACTGTTCCTCAAAATACAATTCAATTTTCACCTTGACCATGAAGTCCACTTTAACTATTATCATGTAACATATCTTTGCATTGAAGTTACAGATCAGAAGACATAAAATTTTTTCTGTAAAAGGTTTTGTGGGCCATGTGGTCTCTGCTGCAACTTCTCAACCCTATCACTATAGCACGAAAGCAGCCACAGACGATACACAAATAGATGTAGCTGTGTCCCAATAAAACTTTATTTATAAAAACAGGCAGTGGGCTGGATTTGGCTTACTGGCCATAGTTTGCTGACCTGTGTTATAGAACTTTTTTTTTTTGGCCGTGCTGCACAGCTTACGGGATCTTAGTTCCCTGACCAGGGATTGAACCCGTGCCCTCAGCAGTGACAGCGAGGGGTCCTAACCACTGGACCACCAGGGAATTCCCAAAGAACATTTACTGACTAGGCTATTTGTTTGGTAAAATAAATACCTTTAATCGAGTCCCTTTGGCACCAGTTGAATCAGCTCGTTCACTTCCCGCTAGATCCACCAAGCTGATTTTACTGACCTGGTAAAGAACAATAACACTGGGGCAATTAAAAAATAAGCAAGGTAGAAGTAGAAAACATTTAGAGGCAAGAAATTAAAAGATTAAGTCATAGAGAACACTAAAAATGTTAATTAGACCTCTTATACGTGGCATAAGAAGACAAACATACTGCAGTCAATTTAAAGAGCATGCAAAAAAAGTTCATATCCATTACCTTGGTTTAAAAGAAGTAATTTTAGGATAAACACATTTTAAAATGATATGTCATAAAAATGTATAAAACCCATTAAATGGCATATTAAAGATGAAGCTTCTAGCAACTGGAACTCTCACACACTGCTGATGGGAATGTAAAATTTTACAATCGCTTTTGAAAGCAGTTTGGCAGATTCTTAAGAAACTAAACGTACACCTACCATAAGACTCAACCATCCTACTCCTAGGTATTTTTTGTTGTTGTGTTTTATTCTTTTTTTTTTTTTTTTTTTTGGCCACACCGTGTGGCACGCAGGATCTTAGTTCGCCGACCAGGGATTGAACCCGCACCCCCTGCAGTAGAAGCGTGGATTCTTAACCACGGGACCACCAGGGAAGTCCCCTACTCCTAGGTATTTACCAAGAGAAACAAAGAACAAGTATGCACACAAAGACCTGCATACAAATGTTCATGGCATCTTCACTTGTAATGATCAAAAACTGTTCATTTAAATGACCATCAACAGATGAAGTAATGCGCAAACTGTGATATATCCATACAATGGAATACTGATCAGCAATGAAAATGAGTGAACTATGGATACACACAACAATACAGGTGAATCTCTAAATCATTATGCTAAGTTGAAAGAAGCTGGCAGAAAATAGTACGTACTATATGATTCTATTTAACAAAATTCTGGAAAGTGTAAACTAATCTATAGTGACAGAAATCAAATCAGGGATTGCCTGAGGATGAGAGTGGAAGAGATTAAAAAGGGGCATAAGGCAATTTTGGGGAGTAAAAGAAATTTTCATTATCTGAATTGTGGTACTGGTTTTACAGGTGTACAGGTAGTCCCCCCTTATCCACCGTTTCACTTTCCACGGTTTCAGCTACCCATGGTCAACTGCAGTCAGAAAATATTAAATGGAAAATTCCAGAAATGAACAATTCATAGGTTTTAAATTGTGTGTCATTCTAAGCAGCATGATGAAATCTCGCTCTATCCCGGTCGATGCCTGGGATGTGATCATCCCTTTGTCCAGCATATCCCACTCCTTAGTCACTTAGTAGCCGGCTCAGTTATCAGACCAATTGTTGTGGTATCACAGTGCTGGTGTTCAAGTGACCCTCATTTTACTTAATAATGGTCCCAAAGCGCAAGAGTAGTAATGCTGGCAATTCGGATATGCCAAACAGAAGCCGCAAAGTGCTTCCTTTAAGTGTATGCTGAGGTTGCTAATATCTACGGTAACAATGAATCTTCTATTCATGAAATTGTGAAGAGGGAAAAAGAAATTCATGCTAGTTTTGCTGTTGCACTTCAGGCTGCAAAAGTTATGGCCACAGTGTGTGATAACTGCTTAGTTAAGATGGAAAAGGCACTAAATTTGTACAATAAGATATTCTGAGAGTGAGAGAGACTACATTCACATATCAACACCACAGTATATTATTGTAATTGTTCTATTTTATTATTGTCATTAATCTCTTACTGTGCCTAATTTATAAATTAAACTTTATCCTAAATATAAATGTATGGGAAAAAAACAGTATATATAAGGTTTTGATACTATCTGCAGTTTCAGGCATTCACTGCGGGTCTTGGAATGTTATCTCCGGCAGATAAAGGGTGGGACTACTGTATACATATGTGATCCAATTTTATACTCTAAATACGTGTTGTTTGTTGTACTTCAATAATACCTCAATAAAGTTGTTTAAAAAAATTTTTTAAAGCTTCAGGAAAGTTTACAGAAAAGTATCCAAAATAGAAGCTATGGTTATGGGTTAACATCATCATTTTCGTAGATTTAACATCAGGGAAGAAAAGAAAAAATGCTTTCACATAGCATGTTCCTTGGTGCCAGTCAGACAAATACTGACTACTAAATGACATTAATATAGAACCTCTGGCTGGGCAGTGTCAAGTTATTTGATCACCTATATGAAGAGTGTATTTTGAAAAATAATCTTCAGCTAAAATGAACGAACAAGTAAGTCACCAACTAAAAGCTGATTTTAGTTTTTAGTGATATCAGCATCACAAAGTACTCAGTTTATAAGGCAAGATCTTTTATAACAGCCAGGACAATAAATCTAACTTCAGATTTAAAAATCCAGCTGCATGCTACCTAGGAATGTAGGCAGAGTAGAAATCAACGTAAGTCTATTATTAATGGTAATAAAAATAAAATTAACATTTATTGAGTGGCTACTCTGTGCCAGGCACTAGTAGATGCATTTACCCTATACTAATATTTACCCCTCTTCACCAATCCTATGAGGTTAGAGAAACTGAGGCACAAAGACTAACTTGCCCAACATAACACTGCAGAAAAATGGCAGAGCTAAGATCTAAAGCAAGCAGTTTAATCCCAAAGTCTACTACATTTAACCAACCACTGTAGAAAATGAGAAACTAACAAGCACAGGTATTTGAGGAACATCAGAAATGCTGTGCAGTTATTTTTTTCCCAAGAATAAAACACATCTTGTCTGCTTAATTATTTGCTTAAACAGTTTAATTCCACAGTAACATTATCAGAGCTCAAAAAAGTAAAATACACATACCAGAGAAGTTAACAAGGTAATTAAGAGATTCCAGTCAAGAAGAAAAGGATCTTCTTCCCCACAGAACTGCTTAACTCTCTTGCATAGAGCAGTTTTTGAGACTCAAAAGTCTTGGATTGTTTTTTCTTAACCTTATTTTCTATCTTGCAATTTCACTCAAGAACCCATGCTCAAAACTGGTTTAGAGTGGAATAAAAATGATTAGTGGAAAGTATAAAATACCCTTCATTAAGTAAAAGGGCAACTTTCTTCCCTTCCACAAAATCAGAAGGTAGCAGGAGGGACTTCTGAAAATCCCCATTCCACACAACTCAAGCCCAGACACTGAAGTTCTCCTACCTTCTCAGTGGAAAGGTTGGTTTCAGTATCATGTTTCTTCTGGGTGAAAACAATGGTAAACACAGCATGGGAACGGCTACTTGTTTCATTCATGTTGGTAGCTGCCACTGTCCTAAAAAAACATAAATGTGACCACATGACGACAGAATCCTGAGATGAATGCTAAAATGATAGTAGCCTCCAAATTATAAGCATAACAATCACAAGCGACAGCTTTAAACTTATTCAGATTACAAGATTGTCACTTACACAAAATTGCTCTCAATACACCTTATCTGTGAACCTATCAAGTTACCTGCCAACTCCAAAGGCACCCCATCAGAATCATTCTTCATACTCCAGCTATACCTTTAGAAACCACCAAGGCATCTGATTTTTATTCTTTATTAGGTGCTCAGTTATTCTGGAATCAATTAACTACCATAGGCATGTGATAACCAACATTTTACCACAACTTGATGAAAACCTAATAGTAAAACTTAATCAAAGTTCTAACGTGTTTCAGTAGTGCATTGTTTGGATGAGAAGGATACCAAATATGCTGAGGACCCTGCTTCTCCAGCATAGCCAAAGGATCAGAGGACTCCACAGTGAAAGCAACTTTCATAGTTATAACAGGAACCTTAACCAGGAACAAAAGGCCTCAAAATATACCAAAGACCTCAGTCATCAGTCTATTTCCTACCATACCTGGCTTTGTTCCCAGCATCCATGAGGTCAGCAATGTCTGTGTAGGATGTTACTGCCAACTTTGACAGATCCTCCACATATGGGCCAAGAAGTGGATGTTCACGCACACGCAAGTTACCCTTGTTTTTTGGATTCAGCAAGTCTCGTACTCTTTCACAGTAAATTTCCATGTAGCTCACCTAGGAACATATTATTAAAGTGACTTAGAGGACTTGAAAAAAGAAATCCTATACATTAAAATGATTTTAAAATCTTTTTATCTTTTCACCTTTTATTAAAAGCTCTACAATTAGAGATCAGTAACCTTTACAACGTGAAATACCAATTCCAGTCCCTTTTATTCTATTACCAGTAGCACAGATATAACTGAGCAGGTTAGAACCAGCCTTCTGACTTTCTCAGGAAAGAAAAGGGGGTAAACAGGCTCTCTCAGCACACAATAGCTCCTACTTGTCTTAGGCAGAAAAAAAATCATTTTTAGTAGTAACTTATCAGTTATTTCAGTTATTAGTGTTTTGGTTTTTTTTAATGCATGCTGTTGTCAATAACTGGGGATTACAATGAGGTTACTCCAAAAGCTTGAAAACAAGATTTCTATTAGTGTTAAAACCAAGGAACAACATCAATATTCCAGAGCAGGGAAGACAAAAGAGATCTGCGACTCATACTTTAAGTCTGGCCACATTGTGACCAAACATATATCTATCAGAAGGGGTAAGGGTTGGTTAGCATGGAACCTGATTGTTTGGGAGGACCTATCCAAGTCCCCTGGGGAAAGGGGAAGCCACAGACAGTACACTTCAGGAATTCTTGTCCCATCAGCAAGAACATTCCTATCATGGAAAGGGATGTATTAGGCTATCATTTCTTCATCTGAAGCAATTGAACATTTAATTTGTCTAATCAACTCCTCTCCAATTCCATACTCACCAAAAAAAACAACAGGGTTCCAATAGAGGTCTGCCCACAGGAGGATAATATACCAGTCTTGCTAATGTGAGTGTTCTGGTCAGGGTAATATTTATTCCTCACGGGAAAGTAACAAACCAACATGGTGGTTTCCTAACATCAGTCAAATGAGCTTCACTCAAGAGTCTGGCTTTGAAGGATCTACAAGATCAGACTTCTAAGCAATCAAGACTCCGAAGTGGGAAAAATTCACCACAGTAAGACTTATCACGATGCTTCCCTAGGAATAAAACACTTCCGTGTCACTGAGTTGTTCAATCATACAATGTAACTCCTGCATTCTTCAAGTTTAAATTTCTAGAGAAACATTTTCAGAACATCTGAAATAAAACTGTATCTCCATTCCATTCTCTTTCAGTCTGCTCTGACTATATTTATACTGTATTTTAAAGTCAGTTTTTAAAATACTGAAAACCCTCAAAAGATAAAGTAATTGATCTATTACAAGAATAAAACAACAGGACAACAAATATTCTTTCTTAAAGCAGGTTATTCTAGATGAGAAATTGAAATGGTAACTTTAATCATTCTTGTGTACTTAAAACTTGTACATACAATCCTGAATCCCAGGAAGATATTATATTTTCTTGGAAAACTTGCTGTCCCTTTTCACACAGGCATGGTACTAAGAGGACCCAAATAACCTGAGTAAGGTTGATGTGCTCCGTTACTTATTCTCTAATATGCAAATCCATCTAAAGACATCACTACTTCTGAACCAACCATCATATACCCCACTTGGCAAGTTCAATTCCCTGAGCACCATTAGCTTCCAGGCACTTTATAGGCCCTTGGCATACATCAGTAAATAAAGATCCTTGCCCTAATGAGCTTATGATTCTAAAAGGGATACTGAAAATAAACAACAAACATAAAAAATAAGTAAAATATTATAAAGTAGGTTAGAAGTGATGAATACTATTAAAAAAAAAAAAGAACAGAGCAAGAGAGGTCAGGAGTGCTGTGGTAGAGGGCAAGTTGCAAAATTAAATAAGGTGGTCATGGCAAGCCTCATTGAGAGGGTATGATTTGAGCAAAAGACTTGGAGGTGAAAACTTAGTCAAAAAGATATTGGGACTTCCCTGGTGGCAAAGACTCTGAAATCCCAATGCAGGGGGCCGGGGTTCAATCCCTGCTCAGGGAACGAGATCCCACACGCATGTCACAACTAAGAGTTTGCATGCCACAGCTAAGGAGCCCGCAAACCACAACTAAGGAGCCTGCTTGCCGAAACTAAGGAGTCTGCCTGCCGCAACTAAGACCTGGCGCAACTAAATAAATAAATATTAAAAAGGAAAGAAAGAAAAAAAAAGACATCCAGGAAAGAAAATTTCAGGCCAAAAGAAATGTAAATGAAAAGACATTGAGGTAGGAATGTTCCTGGTATGTTCCAGAAACAGCAAAAAAAAAAAAAGAAAAAAAGAAGGCCAGTGTGGCTGCAGTAGAGTAAATAAGGGAGAGAGGCAGGAGAGGAGGTAGAGGTCCCACCGATGTGAAGAACAACAAAGTATCAATTAGGGATACACTGTGCACTCCAAATAAGCCTGTGAACTCTGAATAACATGAAAGAAAATGGCAGCTTCTTTTATTACCTATAAGCTGAAAAACTTCAATCACATTGTCACTGTCCCTATCCTTTGAATTTATTTAAAATTTATGATATTTTAATAAGAATGATTAATAAAGATTACTGATTTTCATTTGCTATACATTTAATATTCAAAAAAGAATAGTTATAGGATGAGACAAGCTATTCAGAGAATTCATTTTAACAAAAAATATTTTTAGAGCAGCACATTCCCCTTTTGGTGCATGATAGTTACCAGGCAGAATTCTTTGAAATTTATACAACACTTTATAGGTAAAGAAAAAACCCAAAGCAGCTAAGTGGGTCAACTAAGAATTGCATAAGACCTATAGAAAGTCACAACATATACATTTTAAAAAATCTAGAAGTCACTTAAAAAACAGACTGATTTCTCAAAACAACAGGCTCATGTTAACAGAATGTTTTAGTAACTTCAGCTACTATGAAACTGAATACCAAAAATGGGGATGTGTAAAACAACAGCTTCATAAAGCACTTGTACAAAAAAGTGGAAATGTTTATCAAATAAACGAACATATATAATGTAATTCTACAGACCTCTTCTCAAAAGAACTAGGGTATATACACTGAATGGAGAATAACTTTCCAAGATTATAAACAATTACAAAGGGGAGAAGGGGAGAAGAGATTTGCTTACATATATTTTAAAACCTATGCCTGTCAAAAGTCATTATTAATAATATTAAAGGGGGAAGAGTTCATGCAAATGAATAACAAAAACATTGCAATCCCAAAATGTAAACAGGCATATGCATAATTTACAAGATGTTCAATCACACTGCTAATCAAAGAAATTCTAATTTTAAGAGTGAGAAAATTTCCCTTATTAAATTGGCAAAGATTAAAAAACAAAAATACTAAACGTTGACGAGGACACAGTGGGTGCTTACACCCTCCTGATGGAATGGAAAATTGGTATAGCCTTTCAAAAGGCCATTTGGCAATTCAAATGTATCATCTGACAACCAACATACATAAAAAGGAAATAACTGAAAATGAAGCCACAAACTTATGAACAAGGATTTAATTGCAACATTCTTCATTATAACTAAAACGTAGAAATAGCCTCAAAGTACAGAATTGGGGCAATGGTTAAGCGATCTATAGCTCAGTCATAATTCGGAACCATTTAAAAGTAGCATTTGAGAGAATGGACCACAGAGGACTCTGTTTTTAACCCACGAATGTACGCACCTCTACAGAGTAAGACATTTCTTCGTTACAGTTGTCATTGATTTTCTCAAATAGTTCTTCACATAACTGTAGAAACAGAACGAGAGGCACGAAGAGCATAAATCAGAAGTACTACGTTACCCATGCGTGCTAAAGGGATTAGCGAGATCCCCTTTCTCTTTTTTTCGCTAAATATTAATGGCATCAACATCAAAGGTAAATGCTTTGAATGAAATGAAAGGAAAGTTTTTAATACATTCTTCTCATCTAATCCCTATTGTCCCTCAACAGTATCACCTCAATAATGTTTCCTTAGAAAGAAAGCCACATATAGGGGAAGAGAAGGGATTATGTCTCTTCTATTGTTATGTCATTGATTTTACTTCATGTGAATTCAACTCTTCATATTATACTAGAATTAACTGTGACTCAACTATCAGTACTATAATTGTAGGAGTAAAACTACTATTAAACTGTATTTTGCACACTTATTTATCATGATATATAAATTTTATTATATGTTCTCAGTTACTATACACATTGTAAATTCATACATATATGCATAGAGAGAATATACACTATTTGAAAAGAGTGAATAAAGGTATTTTTGAGAATAATTTTGATTCTATAAATTTTTCCCCTTTACCTCTGCCTTAAGATTCCAATCCCTTTTATGAGAGGCTGTTCCATTACACAGTGACATTTCTAACAGAAAACAATTTTTCTAGATCAGGAAAATTATAAAATTTCACTCTCCCTATCCTTTGAATTTATTTAAAATATGTGATGTTTTAAATAATAATTAATAAAAATCCACTGAATTTTCGTTTGCTATATATTTAGTATTAAAGCAATCAATATACATTTGAAAAATGAACTATATGTTCATGATTCTCTAGAAGTCTAAACAGAATTTAAGATGGATTTTAAGTGGCAGTTTCTAAAACATAAGTCTTCTTAAAAATTCATACTTTGGCATTAAAATAAAATATTCAAAAATTCTACCAGAAAAGAGATACATATGTAACTATACAAGAATTCCAATAACAAACAAATTAAAGGAAAGAGAAGGACTATTTAATATTACTTGCTATATCTACAAACAATTATTTTATTGTCAAAGAAGTTATTACATAGTAGTAAAAGCAAAGACTTAGACCTGTGCTTGGCACATTATGAGTGCTACATTTAATGTTTTCTCTAATTAGCATTATAATTATTACCATTACTATACACAAAGAAGGACAATTCCCAAATATATGTCTCAATACAGACATTATTTTTTACGTTAAAAAAAAAAAATAGGGACTTCCCTGGTGGTCCAGGGGGTGAGACTCCGTGCTCCCAATGCATGGGGCCCGGGTTCAATCCCTGATTGGGGAACTAGATCCCGCATGCATAACGCAAATAAGAAGTCCGCATGCCGCAGCTAAAGATCCTACATGCTGCAACTAAGACCTGACACAGTCAAAATTTAAAAAAATATATGTGAGTGTGTGTGTGTGTGTGTGTGTGTGTGTGTGCACGCTAGTATGTTCATCTTTTTCTGAAAATGTCCTAATCTTTATTAATAATAAGCATTTCAATTATATAGCTGAATTTAAAATTATAATCCAATAATCCATTCAAAGAAGTAGCTATTGCTCCCTTATATATTTTATTTTCAGAATACAGCAATGGCCACACTAGGCCTACAGTAAAAGAACACTTTAAAATTAATCCCAAATATCATTAATAAAAGCAAACCACGTTCCTGTTACTAGCAAAAGAAGTTCTTCCTAAATGTACCTGTGTCACAACTTTTCTCCATTCCCAAACAATACAGAATCAAAAGACTAACTGCTCTTAAAAAAGAAAAAAAATCTCAGATTGTTCAAGCTTTAAGTGATAGAATTAATTTTAACAGGATAAAAGGAAAGGCAATTAAATAAGGCAATCAAAAAACAAAAATAAACACATTCTTAAGAGGTGATCTATATATATGAACTTGGGAAAAAAAATCAGACCAACAACACTCACCAGGTGTCCCCAGGATTCAGAACAGAGCCTGACACATACTATCACTTTTTAAAGAAGCTGATAACATTGTTCAAAAGATAAAGTAACATGGCATTGGATATACAGCAAAACCTTTACAAAAAGTCAACTTTCCCACCTTTAAAAACAGACATGAATACATATCAGTCTTTTCCATCAGACTGTTAGCTCCTCTCAGGGAAAGGGATTTATCTTTGTGCCTCGCATACAGTAGTCCCTGAATAAATGTTTGCTAATAAAAATAATTGTTAATGCAATTGAGGACTAAGAGTAATAATGAACAGAGGTTTTTCATTCTTCTGTTTTTTTGTTTTTTACCTGTGGAATGATGCCAGCCTGGCTTTCTTCTTGTTTACCCATCATTGTATAAGACTTCCCAGCACCAGTCTGCCCATAGGCAAAAATACAGACATTATATCCTTCAAAGGCATGTAAGAGCATTTCCTTTCCAATATCATTGTACACACGGTTTTGAGATGCAAAACAGGGATCTTCGGGCTATAAAGATTGAAAGGAAAAATAAATGGCATTTTATTCATATTCTTTCCTATGCTTATTTGATTACTTCTATAATAAATAAAAGTGTTTGAAATCAGAATAACCACCTAAAATATATTTTTTAAGTGCCCCCTACATATAGTTTATTTTTCCCATTAAATGCACACACACAGAGGCACTATCAGAGACATCCAGGCCAGCCATACATAAAAATATCTACATGAAATTATCTGACATGATTACATTTCATTTTCCATAACCTTGAAGGTATCACTCTTCCATTCACAGGGAGCTCCAAGAAAATTTTAAGTAGAAAATGGGGCTGAAAGATCAAAGATCAAGTCCACATATAAAAATATTTCTTTTAATTCGCTCCAGGTGGTGTGGCTATTTCTCAATAAACACAGCTTTCAGTGAAGAATGTTTTCCAACCCCTTTCACAGGCCCTTCCCTTGGCAATTAGGCTTTGCAATAGTTTAAAACATCTCCTACTCTAACACAAAATAGGAAAAAAAGAACAAAAAATGCATAACAAAGAGATGCAGAAGCAAACTCTAGTTTAGGAACAATCCCTAGAAGCCAGCAAGATTTGGGGTCCTATAATCAGTAAGGGGATACTGCAAAGGGTCTTACTCTTCATTTCCCTAGATGTTGGTAATCTTTGTTTTCCCTGTGGATCTTCAGGCTCTTTCAAAAGGTTTAAAACCCACAACTGTTCTACCACGCTGCACCATGGGTACACTCACCGAGGTGTGAGACCAGTAGGAGTAGTCAAAGCTGAAGGACTTTGGAGCTTCCTTTGGGTTCTTTGGGTTAATAATACCTAGAGGATGAAAATGTTTTGATTTTATAAGTGACTCAGTTAAATGTTTTTTAGTTCAGCATGATGTTATACTGTAAACTCACAACAACCAAATCAGTAAATTCATACCACTGAATCTGAATAGGGCAATCGGAAAACAAAAATAATCACATTTTTAATAGGTAGGATCTATACAGAGAACTTGAAAAGAATCAGACCAACGACATTCACTAGATGTCACCAGAATATACAACAGAGCTTGGTACACAGTAGGTGCTCAGTAAATATCTTGTGACTGAATCCTAGGTAAGTTAGCAGACAAAATTTGGAAATGGACCATGTTACTATTTCAAGGTGCTTCATAAGGCTTGAAATATTTCAATATATCAGAAATAAAAATTAGAAAATTACTGAATTAATCCAACCACTATTTAAAACAAATGCTTTTTAAAGATCCTATTATCTACTTAAGAAAAGCATTTAGTAATGAAGCATTCATTGGAAGGATAGTTTTATTTGTGAAATCCACAATTGATAATAACTAATACGTAAGTTATTAGATAATATGTATATACGTGTGTATGTATGTGTGTGCGTGTATACACTAGAAACACAGACCTCTAAATCATCTGTAGAATGTCATAAACAGTAAAATTACTTTTGACTGAAAAGTATGAAGCCTCACTGTCCATATTAAAAGTGATTTCTCGGGACTTCCCTGGCGGTCCAGTGGTTAGGACTCCGTGCTTCCACCGCAGGGGCACGGGTTCGACCCCTGGTCGGGGAACTAAGATCTCGCATGCCACACGACATGGCCAAAAAATGAATAAATTTTTTTTTAAAGTGATTTCTCATGTGATTAACCCAGTCACATACTTCAGGGACTGACTGAATGCTGAGGCTTGGCCTCTCTTCCTCCCTCACACACACAAAGCTTTAGCACCTCATATTTCACACGGAATAGAATCTTTGTAACATGTGGTCATGAAATCGCCTCAAAGCCCAGACCAACCAATCCACTTCTCTAAGGCAGGGCCACATCCCAAGCTATTTGAGATCAGGATTAAAAAATAAATCTGCCCCGGGCAGCTGTTGCTCAGGATACAAATAGCAACAGTTGCTACGGTGCTTAGCTCTCTCTCACTGGATTCCACGGGGTATGGCCACACTTATGTTCCAACCTCAAATGCTGACAGAGTATTAACAAGGCTCACACAGCACATAATCATGTGACAAGGAGACATGGTTCTAGAAAGAACATCTCCCCACACACAAATGGTAGCCTAAGCAAAGAAGTATACTTCTAAACAAAAGGCACTACCTACAAGATTTAAATAATAGCCAACATTCATGGAGCACTTACTCTGAGCTCTAAGTACTTTCTGTGCACAAACCTGTTTAATCCTCCCAACCACTCAATACGGCAGATGTTTTATTATCCCCATTTTATAAAGAAATCATCACAGAGAGAGAGGTTAAGTAACTTACCCAAGGCTACAGAGCTAGCTAGTGGCGATTCAGGATGTGAGTTTGGAGAGTCTAGTTCCTGAGCCCAGTCACCCATCAATTAAATACTCCCTACCTGCAGCGATCACCAAGGCAAACACGGTAAGGCACTTCTATGCATATGCATACATATGTGCATGTAAATGCACATTTATGACCACTGCCCCCCAAAACTGTATCACAGGCACTGCTCAGAACTCTCCTTACAACATCTGAAATTAGGAACTATGAGAATTATAGCTCCTAAAAGATGAAAGACCACACACAAACTCTACCAAGAAAATGGAAATTAGTGTCATACTTCGTGAACCAGATTCCAGGTTTCAGTGGCTCAGCAATGAGGGCAAGAACAAGATGTAGGATATGACCTCTGAAGTAGACTTTACCACTCAAAACCACGGTTAAAATAAACACTTTCTAACCTTTAGGAAATCCGCTGTCATAAAACTTTTAAGCCACATTTCATTAAATCTTTGGCTACTCACTGGTAGTACCAATTCTGCCAAGAATGATTTAAGAAAGGGCAAGTTTTCAGATCCTACTCCTTTGTTCCCTTTTCTCTAGTAAAGAAAAAGAAAAACTATGCCAGTGAGTAACTTCCTTGATTCACACAAAATCCTTTTCCTCTTCCTCAATATACCCTTCTCCCAGATCTTTGAAACTTCTGAAACTAATAAATTTTCCTAACTTCCATCTTCAAAACCAAGCTGCTTTTTATTTTTATCTTTTTTTTTCTTTCCAGCTATTATTCATTCCGCTCAGCACATGGATGCATGAATTCATTTAACAAACTTTTTTGGGGCACATTTGCTGTGTATTAAGTGTTAGATATACAAAGAAAGATAAGAGAGATACAACCTTTTTTCTTTTTTATTGAAGTAACATTGGTATATAATGTTAGATAACTTTCATGTGCACAACATTATATTTCTACTTCTGTATACACTATACCAAACTGCCTTTTAAATAACTGCCTCCAGGCAACAAAAATATCTTTAACATAAATAAGTAAATCAAAATATAATTTTAAAGAGCCATTTATATAACAGTTATATCAAACAAGATGAAATTTACCCACAATATTTAAAAGATTTTAATTCCTAAATGAAAGATAGTTATATTAAAGACACCTTGGAAAAATGCAAAATTCAATATTCTTGTTACCTGACTTAGGGGGGGAAAGTGTAAGCAGAAAGACTCAGAAGGTATATGGGTCATTTCTATATGTTAGAATGGGTGGTAGTTACAGAGTTGTTTTATATTATTCTTTATATTTACATATACATTGTATTATCTTGACTATTTTAAATATTTACTAGCAAAAATTTTTTTAAACTCCAAAACTCTGCAAAGGAAAAAAACTGTTATAAGGATAAAGTATTAATGACAGCGCTTGAGCACATCAGAAGCCCATGAACTCCACTATTACTTCCACGGACAATGAATTAATATTTTCATATGTGCCAAAGGATTTTTCTTTCTGAATAACAGCTGTGATCCAACTCACTTCCTTTAACCCAACTAAGAAACAGGATGTTTCCAACCATTAATAAAAATGGGGAGGGGGGAGAGAGAACATGTAATAGAAAGGGTATAGGATTTGGAAACAAAGGACCAGCATCAGTAAGAACAATTAAGAAATATATTTAGATTTAGGGAATTCCCTGATGGTCCAGTGGTTAGGACTCTGCGCTTTCACCGCTGAGGGCCCAGGTTCAATACCTGGTTGGGAACTAAGATCCCACAAGGCACGCAGCGCAACCAAAAAAAAATATATATATATATACATATATATATATATATATTTAGAGTTTTCTGTGACCTTGGGTATTGCTACACTTTTGTGTCCCCTCTAAAACTGAGGTAAAGGGGCTTCCCTGGTGGCGCAGTGGTTGAGAATCTGCCTGCCAGTGCAGGGGACACGGGTTCGAGCCCTGGTCTGGGAAGATCCCACATGGCGTGGAGCAACTGGGCCCGTGAGCCACAACTGCTGAGCCTGTGCGTCTGGAGCCTGTGCTCCACAACAAGAGAGGCCGCGACAGTGAGAGGCCCACGCACCGCGATGAAGAGTGGCCCCCGCTCGCTGCTACTAGAGAAAGCCCTCACACAGAAACGAAGACCCAACACAGCCAAAAAAAATAAATTAATTAATTAATAAAAAAATTTTTTTAAAAAGAAAAAAAAAGAAAACTGAGGTAAGGGACTTCCCTGGCGGTCCAGTGGTTAAGACTCTGCGCTCCCAGTGCAGGGGGCCCAGGTTCGATCCCTGGTCAGGGAACTAGATCCCGCATGCCACAACTAAGAGCCCACATGCCGCAACTAAAAGATCCCACATGCGGCAATGAAGATCCTGCGTGCCGCAACTAAGACCCAGCCAAACAAATAAATAGTTAAAAATAAAACTGAGGTAATACCTAGTTCACAGGATTAAATGAGTAAAGCACTACACAAACGTTAATTTTCAAAACTAGGTATTTTATCTTGTTTTAAATTCTCCCAATGTTTGGTGGGTCTGATAACCATATTCCGTGGTTTTTAAACCAAAGCAAGAAAAGTTCACTGATAAATAAGCTAAAGCATAATATAAGAATTCTACTTCTTGGCAAGAGTCAAAATACCACATTGGAGTCCTTTAGATGTGCCATCAAATCTCCGGTGCTCCTACCACATTAAAAATCCCTTCAGTATATGGACCATGTCTTACGGATGCTCTACACTGCCCTACACCAAACAGGCACGCAGATGAATCATGTGTAACTTTAATTTCATTGACTCTTGTACCATTTTCAGGAACCGAAAAGGGAAAACCAAAACAGTATATACCTATGCAATATACACATAAAATACCAGTAAATTTTATTAACTTTCACAGTAAGAATATAGAGAGAATTCTATCACTGAAAAGACTGGGCAATATTTAACACAGTGATTCTTGTATCAAAGTCAACCGAGCTAAAACACAGTGTGCAGGACTTCTAATTTGTCTCCCAGAAAGCACGCACATATGACTGGAATTCTAGTAATTAATGAATATGTTCAACATATAAACCATACTTTCACCAATGTAAAAGCTATTATAAATATTTATGCCTCCCAGGGTCAAGTGTTATCAGTGGACAGAGTTTGTCTCAGACAAATCAACACTTTTTCTTCAAGGAATGGACTCCTGGCATATCTTTGAGGACTACAGTCAGAATATAACTCTATTTTAAGTGCTGTATACTTCATAGTGCTTTATTTCCTATAAAAATCACCATTTCATGCCACTTTTCAAGACCCCTTTTTAACTCCTTCTGCACCTGAGGCCTCTTCTTCTATCAAGATTTCTCTGGACACACAGTATACTCCACATCTGGACCCACCTCCACCAGCAATTCTCCACATCTGATCTACGTTGTCAGTTCTACTTTCAAAATGTATCCAGAATCCCACGACTTCTCACCACCACCATCAGTACCACCCTGGTCAAGCCACCATCTCTCTCGCCTGGATGACTGCAATACCTCCTAACTGGGCTCCCCACTTTTCCCCTGGGCCCCTGAAAAGTCTCATCTCCACACTGTAGATAATGACCCTTCTCAGACGTAATCCAGATCGCCTCCACGGCAAACCTCAGTGAACCTTGCGATCATACACTGAACAAAACTCCACTCCCTCTGTGACCTCCTCTCCAAAGATTCAACCTTTACCCCAGTGCCACTGGCCTTCTTACTAAAGACACATTCTCTTTTCAGGGTCTTTGTACTTACTGCTCTGCCGGGAATGCTTTCTCCCAGGTATCTGACTCGCCCACTCCCTAACTTCATACAGTTCTCTATTCAAACATCACCTTATCAGACAGCCCTTTTCTGACCATTTAATTTAAATCAGCATTCACTTCACTCTCCATCCTCTTACCCTGCCTTATTTTTCTTCATTGCTCTCATGACCACCTGACTTATTATATGAGTCACTAGAATGTTAGTTCCATGAGACCAGAACTTCTGTTTCATTCACTGTTCTATCCCCTAGCTCCCAGGACAGTGCCTGACATATGGTAGATACTCAATATATATCCAAAAAACTAATGAATATGTTAGTTTCGTCTTTCCTTACAGATTGTCACTTCTTTGTGGCTGGAAACCAGGACCCCTCTTTCTATATCACTCACGGTACTGACTTCTAAGTAGGTGACGCTTATTTGTGAACTGGAATGTAGCTCTCTCAATACCACTTGCTTACTGAGTCTTTTCTCCCTGAGCAACCAACTAATTCAGCTTCTGGCAAGAATCATTAACCTCCGGGAAAGGAGGTATCTAAATTCCAGTCTAGAGAACAGAAATACAATAGGGAACAAGAGGAAAGATTACCAGGTTTTAAATAGTACAGGCAAAAGAAGATGTGCTGATGGAGGTCAGCAGGAAGGGCAAGGATAAAGGAAAGTACACTGGGGGCAGAAGAGTGGAATAGGTACTAGAAATCCCTCTTCTTCCCCAGGTCTTTACAATTGTCTTTTACACTTTGTATTTCACAGGAAATATGGAATCTCATGGCAGACGGCGGTATCTTACCACATTAAAATCTACTGCTGCAAAATTTTCTCCAGTGTCTCAGATATGACAAGCTTGCCTCGCATAACGATTCTTGTGTAGGTATGAAACAAATTCTTGACCTCACACACAAGACACACACCCAAGAGGCACTGCCATATGGTAAAAACACCAAAAGACGTAAATAAATGCTAATATTCTCAGCATTCATCTTTCCAAGTAGTTCCCCTGAAACATACATTCAGTTAGAAGGGTGAGGTGCTCAGCACCTGGCTCAATGCCCAGCACAGAGCAGGGATTATATAGGAACTGGCTGAATCACTGTTGAATATCATAGCTACATCCAGGATGGTACATCACTCAAAGCCCAGATGTTACAACAACATCCATCCAGACAAGTCCATGTTCCTGATCTTTCTGCCTATCTTCCAGTAGTCCCTGCCCCTTTGCCCTGTGTACTTGTACTCAATGAGCTCCCAAGTCTGAAATAATGCTAGTTTCCACGCTGACATTACTCTTTCTCAAAGGAAGGGTTATCACAAAAGATCCCAAGATCCTATTTTAAGAAAGGAAATGTTAAGAGCCCTTTATTCACTGGGCATATTTACTGAGCACATTTACTAAGCACAAACTATGTACCAGGCACTGGGTTAGGGATACAATGGCAAGCAAAAGAGTTATTTCCACCCTTCTAGAGCTCAGAGTCAATGGAGGAGACAGACATATAATCACACAAAATAAATACATACTTTCAAATTATGGTAAGATCCATGCTAGATAAGCATGGGGTCCTATAAGAACATATAAACAGAAACATATAAAAGGAAACATATATAAAAAAGACAATTTTTTAGTCAGTAAACTCTGATTTGGTGAAAGAGAAGGGGGAGCTGAAGGATAAGAAGGAGATAGTTAAGGAAAGCCGAGTGATGATAATATCAGCCAACACCTACTGAATGCTTACTATGTTCCAAGCACTGTGCTAAAGCATTACATGTACACACTCGTTTAATCCACACAATAACCTCACGTTATTATCATCTCCATTTTACACTTGGAGCGCCTGAGTTGCCCAAGGCCAGAGCCTGAACTGAAATTTGGACCATCTGGCTCCAAGGCTCTGACCCACTGGGCAATGTGTATCCCAGGCCAGGGAACTGCATTAGGAAGCCCTGGGGCAAAAAGAAGGATGTGAAACCCACGTACTGGTTTGACAGGTGTAGCTCAAGTGCAGTGAGCAGCAAAGGGTAGAAAAGCACTAAAATCTCAGGGTCGTGGACAGACCTCAAGGAGCTGGTGAACCCCTGAGCAGTGAGAAGTCACTGGAGTGGCTTGATTACAGTGATGGATGGATTAAAGCATGGAGACTGGATTGGAGGAAAGCATGAATGGAAGTGTGGAGACCAATTACACAGAACACAACCACTACTGCAGAACATCTTTGCCATTTACATAATGCCTCCCATGAGAACTGCATCTGGCATCAGAAATCCATGAGTTTCAGTCTGTGGCATCTGTGGGGGCCTGGAGAAAGAAAGGTCCATTCCTATATCAAAAGCATTGTGTTTCTTGATCCAAAACTGAATTTTATCTTACAATTTGACCCAATATTCAATGATCAAAACCTGAGTTGATCTAGAAAATATTTCTATAAGACATTATTAAATATTTTAGCAGTGAAGGAAATAGAATACTGTAGAGGCTTTGATCTAACTCCACCCTAAGTATCCAATATTATCCTAGGGTCCATCTATAAACTCAGCACGTAACTATCAGTAAGCCTCAGTTTTCTTATCTGTAAAATGGGTAAAATAATAATAGTGCCTAACTTTATAGAACTTGTTGGGAGGATTAATCACTAATCGATGTCAAGAGTTTTAGCTTAGGGCCTAGCACAAAGTAAATACTCAAAATATTCTTTCATTTAGGAAATACTTGGGTGCCTACCATGCCCCAGGCCTGAAGGTATGTAGTGGAAAAACAGTCCCTGCCTTGAAGGAGCTTACATTCTAATCAGGAAGTCAGATAATTAACTAATAGAGATAGTACAACCTGGAAGAAAAATAAAGAAGACTTAGGAGATATAACGTGACAATGGAGGTAGCAGGAATGACTATTTTAGATAAGAGTGGGCAGGCTGCCACATTTGAGCAGGGACCTGCACGACATTTAGGGCACGGCAAGTCCACCAGTGTAGCCAAAGGAGTAAACTATAATGGCATGTGAAGTCAGAGGGCTAGCCAGAGGCCAAATTTCTCTGGGGTCTGTGGCCAAGGTGAGGGTTTTCAGTTATATTCTAAAAGTGATAGGAAGCCAACAAAGGACTTGAAGCACAAGGTGACATAATCTGATTTACATTTCTAAAATATGACTCTGGCTAGTACATAGGAACAAAAGCAGAAACAGAAAGATAGGAAGCTACGGGAGTGTTCTTGGACTAGAGTAGAAATGATAAAAAGTAACCAGATTCAGGAGAGACTGTGAAAGCAGAGACAACAAGACTGACTTACTGATGAATTACAGGTGGCCTGTAAGAAAAAGAAGACAAGAGTGACCCCAATATTTTTGGTCTGAGAAACTAAAGAATGGGTAAGAATGAACGAAGAGCCACTTTGGTTGGGCAAGGAAGGGAAATCAGTTCTGTTGAAGACACGCTGAGTTTGAGATACTTCTTAGGCCTTTAAGTAGAGTTAAACTAGCAGCCGGGTAGACAAGCGTGGAGTTGTACAAAGGGGTCCAGACTGGAGAAATGAATTTGAGAGTCATTGTCACCTCAATGACATTTAAAGCCTTGAGCCTAGATGAAATCACTTAGGGAGTCTGTCTTCTCTGTAGACAGAAAAGAGATCAAAGAGAAAAGACAAGGTCCTGGTGTACTTTTAACACAGGAGGAAAGGAAGAACAGAGAATGATGGCCAGGGAGGAAGGAAGGCAATCAGGAGAGCATGGGGTCCTGAGAGCCAAGAGACAAGGGAAGTCAAGCTATGTTAGCTACTATCATCACAGTGTTTATTATCATAACCACCTTCTGGACTCCCAAGAGGAAGAGTCTTTGTCAGGCTGTCACTTGACTTTCCCATAACTCAGTCCGGCTCATCCTCACCTCTGGGCCTTGGCTCCCATCACCATCCAGATCTCATCTGGTTTCCAGGCTGTTTTCTTAACTCTCCCTTCATTAATCAGAAAGGCAGCCTCAGAACTGAAGATCTGATTGTATCTTTTCCCCGGTCCACAGGGGAGAGGACGTCGAGTTTATCCTCTCCCTGTACCTTGCACACCTTTCCCCTTGTGCCTTCAGACTTTTTATTCTTCATGCTGTAGCTGACATTCCTTACCTTAGGAGAGCCGGAGAAGAGTGAAGAACAGGACAGTACCTTTCACGTAAAGGCTTGAAGACCGTTATTCAAGATAAATGGCATGCCTTTAAAATGACTCCCATAAAATGTTCCATAGGCTTTAGTTTACTGATGAACCGCAAGACTATCTTCTCTTTCTTAGAGTGCCTTCAAGTCAAAATTAGCCTTACAAAGTCTGCTAAGTCCCCCAACTTTACCCCCCTTTTTCCTTGCCTTCTTTACAACTTTGTTACTCCAGCATCAAGATGCAGAAATAATGTTTTAATTACTAAGTCCTAGAAAACAAGGCAGTCAAAAAAAGATTTGTACTTAAAAGCCCTTTTATTCTCCAGAATAAATTTGTTTATCTAATATCTCAAAGTCTCTATGCAGCAATTACACTGTTGTTGGCAAACTATTAAAGATTTGCTTGCAACTACAATTAACATATCATCGTGGCAACAGTGTAACTTTATATTAACTTTTCTCTGATGGCATGTTTTGAGCGTGTTAAAAATCCCAGTGATAAAAAAAAAAAAAAAAAATCCCAGTGATATCTTCAGCACAAACTTCCTCTTCCAAAAACTTTCTACTATATCCAAATTCAAGAAAAATGGCACACGATTATTTTATATACCATTTATATTCCAAAACCATAAAACCAAGCCCCAGAAGCATCCTCTCCCCTACTTAGAATAATATGTTTCTGAAAATATATTAAAATGGCATAAAGCATATTGCCATAAAGTAGATTTGAGCAAAAGACCTACAATCATAAAATTTCTTGATCTTTTAAAATAACAAAATTAGATTCTAAATCTTATAAAACAGGATAAATGTACTATATGCATTCACTACACAGCTGACCCTTGAACAACATAGGTTTGAACTGTGTGGGTCCACTTATATGTGGATTTTTTCAAAAGTGAATAGTACAGTACTACACGATCTAGGGCTAGTTGAATCCATGGATGCAGAACCGCAGATACAAAGGGTCGATTATAGATTATAGGTGGATTTTAAACTGCACAGAGGGTCGGCATTCCTAACCCCCTTGATGTTCAAGGGTCAACTATATACTCAATCCCAGAGTATTAAACATTCAAATGGAAAAAAAGAAGAAAAAAATCTACCAACTCTGTAGTGTCACACTGTCATCAAGTGAGTATAAAATAAATATGCTAGCTATAATAAACATTAAACAAACTCTCACTTAACAACAATTCTGCTCTTCCTAAGAAAATTTTGAATGATTCTGAAGGGAGGTGACAGGGAAGGCCTAGCTTTTCTTCAAGCTAAGTGGTACAAAGATGTCTCAACTAATAATAATGCCCTTTTTATTAATAATTTCCCTGAATCAAAAAAGGACATCAAGATAAATTTTAACAGTTAAATTCTAAATAGACACAGACGTTCAGTCTTATTACACGGAATAGTAAAACTTAATATTTTGAGAAGCAATATATACAGGTCAGAGATTAAGAGTGAGGGCTCTGACCAAAACAGACATATGGATCCATGGAACACAATACAGAGCCCAGAAATAAACCCACACACCTACGGTCAATTAATCTTCAACAAAGGAGGCAAGAATATACAATGGAGAAAAGACAGTCTCTTCAGCAAGTGGTGCTGGGAAAGCTGGACGGCCGCATGTAAATCAATGAAGTTAGAACATACACTCACACCATACACAAAAATAAAACTCAAAAATGTTTAAAGACTTAAATATAAGATAGGACACCATAAAACTCCTAGAAGAGATCATAGGCAAAACATTCTCTGACATAAATCATAGCAATGTTACGTTAGGTCAGTCTCCCAAGGCAACAGAAATAAAAGCAAAAATAAACAAATGGGACCTAATCAAACTTAAAAGCTTTTGCACAGCAAAGGAAACCATAAACAAAACGAAAAGACAACCTACAGACTGGGAGAAAATGTTTGCAAACGATGCAACCGACAAGGGATTAATTTCCAAAATATACAAATAGCTCATACAACTCAATAACAAAAAAACAAACAACCCAATCCAAAAATGGGCAGAAGACCTAAATAGACATTTCTCCAAAGAAGACCTACAGATGGCCAAAAGGCACATGAAAAGATGCTCAACATCGCTATTAGAGAAATGCA
Organism: Eschrichtius robustus; assembly: GCF_028021215.1. Lineage (NCBI taxonomy): Eukaryota > Metazoa > Chordata > Mammalia > Artiodactyla > Eschrichtiidae > Eschrichtius > Eschrichtius robustus. The sequence continues at coordinate 8,007,681 of NC_090826.1, read as the reverse complement.
ACTCAAAACTATAATGAGGTATCACCTCACACCAGTCAGAACGGCCATTATTAAAAAGTCTACAAATAGTAGATGCTGGAGAGGGTGTGGAGAAAAGGGAACCCTTGAACATTGTTGGTGGGAATGTAAATTGGTACAGCCACTGTGGAAAATAGTATGGAAATTCCTTTGAAAACTAAAAATATAGTTGCCATGTGATCTAGCAATCCCACTCCCGGGTATTATCTGGAGAAAACTCTAATTCAAAAAGATACATGCATCCCTATGTTCATAGCAGCACTATTTACAATAGCCAAGACATGGAAGCAACCTAAGTGTCCATCAACAGATGAATGGATAAAGATGTGGTATATATATATACACATACATACACACACACACACACACACACACGATTGAATACTACTCAGCCATAAAAAAGAATGAAATAATGCCATTTGCTGCAACATGGATGGACCTAGAGATTATCATTCTAAGTGAAGCCAGAAAGAGAAAGACAAATACCGTATGATATCACTTATATGTGGAATCTAAAATATGACACAAATGCACTTATTTACAAAACAGAAACAGACTCACAGACATGGAAAACAAACTTATGGTTACCAAAGTGGCAAGGGTGTGGGGGAGGGATAAAGTAGGAGTTTGGGACTGGCAGATACAAAAAACGAGTGAGGGCTCTGGAGCCAGACAGCACCAGTTCATTCTCTAGTTCTCTCAATCCTAGATGTGTGACCCCAGGCAAGTTAGCCAGTATTTATGCCCTCATCTGTGAAATGGGGAAAATAAGAGTATCTGCCATAGTATTGTTGTGAGGATTAAATGAGTTAAAGTCTGTAAGTGCCTAATTGTGGCTGGCATAGCTTAAGTGTTTATTATCGTTGTCGTTAACTACTAATCGCAGTGGTTTTCCCCCAACTAAAAGGCAATTTAAAAAGTAAAAGCTGCTTTTGTTTTCCCCTTCACCCATTTTGCCTTCTCAATTTTATTCACAGTTACAAAAGGAACTCTAGTATCAGACCAGAACAATGTCACAGGGAAACAGTAATTGTAGTTAAATCATTTCCTCTTTACGTGGCTTCTGCTAATTCTGGCAGTACAGTTTTCTGTTCTGCCAAAACAAAAGAGGCTTCCCAGACATTCCCCACCTTTCCTGGCCCTGCCCCTCAACTATTTAGATATCTCTCCTAATACCTTCATAATGGTCATCACACTGCTTTGATTACTTATCTCTAAGATGAGACTAAAAACACTCTGAGCCCGAGACTAAAAACACTCTGAGCCCCTGGTGGCCTCCCAGCCTATGTTTGCTGAGTAACAAAAATCTAATTTCCCACATATGCCCTCAAAAACCTAATTTCATATTTCTTATTCTTACCACCTATATGTACAAAGCACTCATCCCTAAACCGTACAACCAAGAACAGTTTTTAGCCCACTAGAAATGTTTGTTCATAAAATAAGCACGTTGTTGATATACTACAAAAAATTAAACCTATGAACACCAACTTAGCCTACTATACCATCGGCACGAGTAGCCCCTTTCGCGGTCTCTCTAACCACACTCCAGACTTTGTGAGCTCCCACTGCAAGTGCTTCACACTTCACTGGGCAACTACCAAAAGCTATCAGCACTGCGTTGTTGGCACAGACTTTCAAAAATGAACTCCAAAACAACTCTTGAGAATTGCAAAGAAGGCATTTAAAAAAAAAACAAAAAAACAAAAAAAACTGGGCATGGCTGCTTTCCCCTTTGAAAAAAGCAACAAATGTACATATAAAGGCCACATGAAGTACAGTCTGGATTTAATCAAGGCAACCTCAAAAGACTAAAACAGTAAGATGCAAAGCAGCAGGTTTCCTACAAGATTTGTTTCAGTCTTCTGTCTTGGCCGTTTCAGAATCCAGATGTGAAAACAACTTATTTAGGAAATTGAAGAAGTTTAAATTATACACTATAATAAAAAGCAGTTCCAAACACACAATACCAAAGGCCCCCTCCTTTAGTGACAGGTTCAACTGTTTCTGCCTATACAGTTATATTCCCATTGAAAATAACGATTTAGGTACCAAAGCTAACCACAAAAAACAATTTCACAAATAACGTTCAAATACCATCCTACGCAGACACCCAATTCCATTTGATCCTCACAACAACCTAGGAATAGCGAGCTGGGTAGGCATTAACAACATCTCCATTTAATAAATGGAGAAGCTAAGGCTCAAGTGTTTGATAACAGAGGATGAGCTAAATAATGTATGACTCATAACTACAATACAGCCACTAAAATCATGTTCCTGAAGACTACTTTAGACTTGGGAAAATTTACCCACTGCATTACTAAGGGAAAGACCAAGGAGGCTACAGAGGTTTGGCAAAGGGAGAAGGGAGGTCCCTGCACAGACTTCAGCTTTTATTCTGAGTGAAATGGGAACCATCTGAGAGTTTAGAGCAAAAAAATAATCTGACTTCCATTCTAAAAGGATGGAGAACAGATTATTAGAGGGCAAGGGCTGAAGCAAGGAGACTTGTAAGGAGGCTACTGTAGGTGGTAGCAGTAAAGGAGGTGGAAAGTAAGATTCTGGGTATACTCTGAGGCAGAGCCTACAGGGCTTTATGATGGATAGAGGATAAGAGAGAGAGTCAAGGATGTATTATGATTTTTGCCCTGAGCAACTACAAAGGTAGAGTTGCCTTTAACTGAGTTGAGGGAGAATGCAGGGGAGCAAGAATGCAAGAGGATATATCAGATATTCAGTTTTGGACATTCCAAGTTTAAAATGTTTATTTAGACAGGCAGGTAAGAGGTGCCAGGTAGATGGCTGCATAAACTGCCTTCTAAAAACAATTCCTGGTACTTCCCTGGTGGTCCAGTGGCTAAAACTCCATGCTCCCGATGCAGGGGGCCCGGGTTTGATCCCTGATCAGGGAACTAGATCCCACATGCCGCAACTAAGACCCGGTGCAGCCAAATAAATAAAAATTTGTTTAATAAATAAATAAAAAATAAAAACAATTCCTTCCCCACCTGTGAGGGGCTTACATTCTTTACAGCAGTCCTAAGAAGTGGTTTTAAGGCTCAAGTGTCTGATAATGGGTGATGAACTAAATAAATTATGGTTCATAAATCCAACAGAATACTATATAACCATTAAAATCATGTCTTGAAGAATACTTTAAAAAATGTGCTCAATAAGTTAATAGTAAATGAATTTATCCCATCCAGAAGAGGGTGCAATCCAATGCCCTTCTTTAAGACCATAAACTTTATCCCAGTAGAAGAAAAACGTAAGAAACAGAGAGGGATACATTCCAGAATGTCAGCTTAGTTAAGGTGCCATATGAGAAGTCATTAAATACCAAGGAAAATTGTGAGAAGCCCATTGACAGTGCAAGACCTGGACCTTCCCTTTATCAACCCATTCCAAAAGTCGTTCTAAAGGACAAAATTGGTTTCAATCAATTCCAACTGAGTAAACGTAATATCATTTCAGGGGCACCTTTATTTCCCCACCCCAGCACACACACACAGACCCCTCTCATTGCTATAGCTTCAAGTCCTGATTACAGGAAAAGTGTTTTGTGTCAAAATTTTTAAAAAGTTTAATGCCACGGGTACCCAAGCTGATTTCAATATATTTTACTGAACTCTTCTTCCTGTGCTGTAAAAGCCTCTTCACCTTCTTATTGCTTATCTTCCTACATTCCAGTGACTAAATGAGTGTCATTTAACAAAGGTGGACATGTAAGCATTCCTCTCTTTGGAAAAAGAAGTCAAAAAGTGGTTCGAAGGTTTCAGAAAGAGGGGACAGGAGGCAAATTTTGTGGACTTGTGCTTATCATATGATACGCCCTGGTCACTGGTCTAAATAGGCCTGGGTGCACAGCATCTCAATTTGCAAGATTAAGACTGTTTTTTTCCTTTGCTTTTATGCTTTTTTAATTAAATGTTTAGTAGATATACTTATAAAATATATGTAGAGTTTAAACAGTAACAATAAACAAAACCCCAGGTACCCACCAGCCCATTACAGAACATGACTCTCACCTCTGTAGCTCCACCGTATGACCCTCCCAGATTTCTTTGCCCACCATCTCTCCACTGAGGCCTGCAGAATTTTGTCATTATTGCCTTACTTTTCTTCATAGTTTTACCCTATGTGTTTTTATGGAGTAAAGAATAGAGAGAACAGTTTTGTATGTTTTTAAATTAATATAAATAAAATACATCAACTGCTTTTGCAACTTGCTTGTATAGCTACAGTTTATGATTTCCGTGTGTGTGTGTGTGTGTGTGTGTGTGTGTGTGTACGCAGTAATTCCTCTCTTCTTTGCTATGTACTATTATGTAAATATACCATGATTTATTTATCCATTCCCCTGCTGATGGATACTGGGGGTTATTTCCAGTTTTGGACTCTAAGAAAAATAGTGCTGTTAGGAGTTTAAATGCCAAAATATTCAGCAGTCTTAGTGACTCTCAGTGAAATTCACGACATTGGTAGAGGTTACTGAGAGATGAATGACTGGGCATGAGTGAGATACACAGTTCACCAAATGAATCTTAACAAAGGGTAGGTAAAAAACAAAACAAAAACTGCACATTGCATCTCTATGGTTAGAGCACATGGTGTCGAGGTGAAGAAGTAGTAGCTGAAGAGCTGTCCTTATCCTACTCCTCCAGCCACACGTGAAGCACTTTGGGTGTTATATTTTGGAGTTTACACCTTAGTCTGACCTAATCATGTCCTGGCTTATCCTGAAAAGACTTAAGGAGACATTTTGATGCTAGGCTAGTGCTTCTTAACCCTTTTTGGGGACAGAGCTCTCTTTAAAAATGTACTGAAGCCGGGACTACCCTGGTGGCACAGTGGTTAAGAATCCACCTGCCAGTGCAGGGGACACAGGTTCGAGCCCTGGTCCGGGAAGATCCCACATGCCGCGGAGCAACTAAGCCCATGTGCCACAACTACTGAGCCTGTGCTCTAGAGCCCGCGAGCCACAACTGCTGAAGCCCTTCAGCCTAGAGCCCGTGCTCCGCAACGAGAGAAGCCACCACAATGAGAAGCCTGCGCACCGCAACCAAGAGTAGCCCCTGCTCACCACAACTAGAGAAAGCCTGCACACAGCAACGAAGACCCAACACAGCCAAAATTAAAAAAATTTAAAATGTACTGAAGCCAAGACATGGAAGCAACCTAAATGTCCATCAACAGACGGATGGATAAAGAATATGAAAAAGAATATATATGTAACGCAACACTGTAAATCAACTGCACTTCAATAAAAAAAATATGTGAATTTTTAAAAACATATTGAATGTGATTTACCCTCTCCCTAGGAATATGCATAAAACATATTTTGCATATAATTTCAAAGGGCTCCCACCTTGATAGACACTCAGAAGTCTAACCATAGACGCCAGTAAAAGAAACTCAGACTAAAATGCAAGTGCGAATTAGGTAACACTAAGGAGAGAAGAAGACTAAAGACTAACAAGAAAAGACTGGAATACAAAATTACACAGACGCTAACCATTTAACCTAACTGGAACAACAACAATAAAAATCCATCAAAATGCAGCAGTAGGCTGCAGTAAAGAGGTAAAAATAGAGGTAACTTTTCTTGCCCTCTTATTTTCCAGAATGTTCACAAAGATAATTTATACGCATTTACATTTATTTTCATGTAGCTATATTAATTTATGCTAGAAAAAACATACAGATTTATAAGAATTCCTTTCAAAAGTCTTCCTTTCCAAACTCCATTTTGTCCCCACGTTCCTCCATCCCAAATTTTCATTAATCGACATGAAGTCATTCTTTGTACCAGCTGTGATGTGCAGCATTTGGTTTAGAAATGCACATGTGCGAATGAAAAAGCCTTTTAAAATATACAGTGTAAGCAATTAGCAGAAAAAAACAACAACAGGATTTCTTTTATCCCACTTACTACCTGGGCATAGGGAAAAAAAAAAAAAGATCCTAAACTAAGGAAGATTAATAAAAATATGAAGGAGACTTAACCAAAGGATTAGAGACCGATTCCTATGGTTAAAGACAAAGCAAAAGATCACAATTTAATCACCAGAAGGAGTGTGTGAGAACTTACTGTTTTTCAGAGGGGAATTTATGCAGTTTCAAAGTCTCCAGATTTACACACATAACCTAACCATAAATGTGAGCAGTTAGAGCATTAATTTTGTCCCATTTTCCTTTTTAAAAATAATCAGACAATTAAAAATGCTTCCAAAGTGGGAGAAACTTGGAATATAATGGGAAATTATTAAACAAAGCTATTTGTATGCACTCTGGTCTCCAAAATGTCAAGGCAGTAACATTTATCCGTGCCATGGAAAATACTCCCTCTGAGACCAGAAAGTGCTTGAATAAAACTGCCACTACTCAGTTTTCAAATCTAGCACATTCCCTAAAGTACTCTTCACCACCCTCTTCTACTTTTTCATGAGACCTTATGGCAGGAACATTCCATTGCATTCCATCTACAATCAGCCATAATCCCTGCGAGCAGCAGTCCAGGCCAGCTTGCCAGCATAGCAGTCTTTTAAGGCAGCTAACACGTGTGGCTACAGAAAATTCATTTCAGTTTTTGCAACAATTCTAGGTTCAAAATCCATGCTCTCTCCCAATATTAAGCCCAATTTTTAAAAAACAAGCCATTAATACTTTCTAAACATAACACGTTGGCTCACTTAAAATCTCTCAAAAGTTATTTGGATTACATATTAGTCAAATTACTAAGAAACTGCCATATAAAATTGTAAACAGAAATAGAAAACAGTAGAAAACTGAAAATGCCAAAATTCTAGAGGAGAAAGTCTCTGATACAATTAGCTAATTAGCTTTCCAAAAACAAACACCTTTCAAAGAAACCAAAATTACCCCAAACTTTCTGAACCATGACAAAGCATTCAGCTAGAAAACTAACACTACTTTTTCTAAGGCTGATTCATCTGAGGACTTTTGTTTCAGGAGGCTAATATTATTTTAAAAGTCACAAACTTCTCCTGGTGAATGGTTAAGCGAAGAGGCAATGTGTCATAGCCAGATGAGGCTAGGAGTACCAATCTAGATATAACACTAATAAGTCCTAATAAGCTACAATTCTGAAACTTTCCCCAAACGTACCGGATGTTTAGTTTAATCCTCAAGGTCAAGCTGAAATACCCTATCACCTATGAATTTTACATGTGCCCTTTGCCAAACTCACATCTGCACTTTTTTAAAACCCTTTTTGTGGCAAGTATCACTTTGATCACTTTTACTTTATATTGAGGTTATTCTGGTATGTCTTGTCTCTCCTACCACAAACTTTAACTCCTTAAGGGCAGGGTCCTAAGGTACATGCAACTCTGTGATCCCTAGAGACTCACATTACAGCAGACTCTCAAAAGAGGAAGAGAAAGACATAGGGCAAGACAGAGCAGAGCCACTCAGCCTGCTGTCTAGAAAGGTTGTGGACAAAATATGATGGAAAAACCATTGGTAGTTCAGCACCGTGCTTAAGGTGGTCCACAGACTGGTTTTCGTAGTACTAGTACAATAAGCCCAGGCCTAGTCTAACCATATTAATTACTTCTAATAAAAACCAGGCATTTCTTCATTAATATTTCCTCAAAAGACATATAAATATTTTCAATAATTCTGGAGAGATCTTTGGGGGAAATAAACAAGAATGAGTAAATAGAACTTAGCATCCTCACAAACTCCAAAATTTATGGCCCTATCCTTAGAAAATGTTCAACTAGGAATCTTATTTTCTTCTTCAGTTTGCTGTCTACTACAAGTGAAGACATCTGAAATCCTTCATTCAGAATGAATATCATATTTGGATAATTTTACTTTTTTCCCCTAAACTGACATTATTTTCTATACAATCAAAATAATAAGGTCAAAAAGAGAGCCACATACCTTAGATACAATGAGGTCTAACACTGTTTTTTATTAGCCATCAATAATCTCAGTGAGCTCTTAATCCAGATGATCAAAAACTAGCAGTCAGAAAATCAAGCAGACCCAGACCCATTTCACATAACTATCCAGAACTATAGAAAATCTTAATTTTGCGACACACTCTAATAGTTTTATTCTCCTGAATAGTCAATAGATTAGGTTTTTTTATATCAGTTTAGTACTTAGCATACCATTATACATATAGTAGATACTTGTTAATAAATAAAATCTTACTAACTGATATGGACATTCTCTCATGCTAAAATCTCAAAAAGAAAAAAAAATAAAACCCCACCTTTTACAAGATATAAACATGAATAGTTTTACTCAGGTGTTTAAAATATACAATGCAGGGGACTTCCCTGGTGGCACAGTGGTTAGGACTCTGCGCTCCCAATGTAGGGGGCCCGGGTTCGATGCCTGGTCAGGGAACTAGATCCCACATGCATGCCGCAACTAAGAGTTTGCATGCCACAACTAAGGAGCCGGCGAGCCACAACTAAGGAGCCAGTGAGCTGCAACTAAGGAGCCCGCCTGCCACAACTACGGAACCCACGTGCCACAACCAAGGAGCCAGCGAGCTGCAACTAAGGGGCCTGCAAGCTGCAACTAAGGAGCCTGCCTGCCGCAACTAAGACCTGGTGCAACCAAATTATTTAATTAATTAATTTTTTAAAAATAAAATATACAATGCAGTCAAGACTGAAAAATAAGTTACTATTATACCTTACCACTAATTAAAAGGAGAAAAACTACCTTAGAAAAAGATAATGCTGCTTAAATTATCTCTTGAAGGAAGTCTAACACAAGTTACTTCTAGGAAGAGGAACTGGTTGACTACGTGATGGGGTGAGAGGAATGTTTGTACTGTACACTCTTTGTACATTTTGGATTTCATACCCTCTGAATGGTTTACCTATTCACAAAAATAAATCAAAATTGGGGTGAAATTAACATAATGTTATTTCACCTTGACAATGAATATAAACTTATAACCCATTTAAGAGGTGTGCATTCTAAAATGATCTGTCATCAAGAAAAAATGTTAGTATTATTTCTTGTACTAATAAACATTTTCCATCTATTTTTATTATATGATAAACTGATTTTTGCATTCATGGATATGCCTTTTAATACTCACTTTCCCCTTAAAAGCTTTTAGTTTAAGATTTCCAACCCTATAAAGAAAGTAGCAACACCCCAACCATTAATGAAAATCCATCTCCATGACACTGGGGATTCCTGGATAGTTCAGCATGCAAAACAGAGAAAAGTATTTCTTTTTGGAATCAATTCTGGCTCCTGATCCAGGATTTCCTAACGTCCGCACTTTAAAAGAACTTGTGATACACACAAGCATATTTAGAGGCAACACCAACAGTCAAAAATGCCTCCATACTAAGTTATAGTTAAATGCATTTTTCAGAAAGAAACAAGGGGCTCAATAATCAGGTTTTAGTGTGCTCACTTCAGCAAGAACCCATACTAAAACTGGAACGATACAGAGAAGGTTAGCAAGGCCCCGTGCAAGTTTTTAGTTATATACTGTGTAAAACTTAATTCTTAAAATGAAACACAAATAATAACATAGCTTGAATGAGTGACATTTAGGAATATAAACATTTGTTAGAGAACAATACTGAATTTTGCATCTCTTTTTACAATTATTCATAGGATATATAATTCACAGAATCACTGGCACAACTGACAAAGAAATGTAAAGCACAAACAGTGGTACAGCAGTTTAGACTCCTACTTTTTTTTTTTTTAAAGTTTGCTGTTTTTTTTTATTTATTTATTTATTTATTTTATATTTATGGCTGTGTTGGGTCTTCGTTTCTGTGCAAGGGCTTTCTCTAGTTGCTGCAAGTGGGGGCCACTCTTCTTCACGGTGCGCGGGCCTCTCACTATCGCGGCCTCTCTTGTTGCGGAGCACAGGCTCCACACGCGCAGGCTCAGTAATTGTGGTGCACGGGCCTAGTTGCTCCGCGGCATGTGGGATCTTCCCAGACCAGGGCTCGAACCCGTGTCCCCTGCATTGGCAGGCAGACTCTCAACCACTGCGCCACCAGGGAAGCCCCTAGACTCCTACTTTCGAATCTTTTTTTAAAAAATAGAATGTTGTGAGTCCTATTTAGCAAGTTCAGAAAAGTATGTAAGCAACAGAATGTTCAAAGTTGTTTATGAGGAATCTATATCAAAAAATAAACGGCGAACTCACAGTAACAGAGAATGATGGCTGGGGAGTGGGGGGAAGAAAGGAGATACTGATCAAAGGGTACACACTTTCAGTTATAGGTTCTGGAGACCTAATGTGCAGCATGGTGACTATGGTTAATAATGATGTATTGTCTATGTAAAATTTGCTGAGAGAGTAGATCTCAAGTGTTCTTACCACAAAATAAAAGGTAACTATGAGACATGATGGATATATTAGATTTTGCTAATCATTCCACAATGTATAAACATATCAAAGCACCACACTGTAGACCTTAAATATATATAGTTTTATTTCCCACTGGGAGAATCCTCTACACAAAACACTGGCCCACAAATAGATGAGATCAGCATGTTTCCTCAACAATTCAACATTAATCTGTGTCTGAAAGGACAACAATTCGGCTTTATCACAAAGTTATAGGTTTTAAAACAGTAGAACCTACATCTATTTTAAGTAATAGTTTGCCTACAGATCCATATCAAGTAACTAATTCAAGTACCAAAAACCCCTTCAGTTTTGAAGGGGCTTCAAATGAACTTCAGTCATTTTTCACCTAAGCAACTATATAGAGAAACAAGCTAGGAAGCAATGACTGATAATTTTTAGTAATAATTTACAAGTTTACTATCTGTTTTAGCTATATCTGTTGTTGTTCAACTCAAAGAATCATTGTAAGGAAGCAGATCTTGGCAAGCTCAAGTGCTATTTAAAGTCAAGAAAGCAAAGGAATCTTGGAGGCTCAACAGGTATATTTCACAGCATCATTTACTAAAAATCACTGCTTACACCTTTACTACTGTTAAGATTTCAACTTAACAACACTAGCTAAATTCGTTCAGTTCTCTAGGGACTTCTCAATTGTAAAGAAGAAAATAAATAGTCCATATTTAAATATGCTACAGCAAATATCACAGGGGGAAAACATTCATTGGATCATTCAGAACAGCAAAGTTCAAAGTGTTCATAGCCAAATGTTCATTTATTCTGATCACGGCAAGCAGGAAAAGGGGGAAGGATAGGAGAATGAGACAGAATTGATAGAACACAACATGAACTCACTGGTTGAGTTGCCCTGCATCTGAATGATGCACTTGGATTCTTTGCTGGTCTCTCGAGAATTGAAGGGCCGCACACGGACAGCCACCTTCACTGAGGCTCCCGACATTCTGATGGTCTTGTTATATATATGCAGTCCAGAAATAAAGAATCAAATCTTCTTATGAAATTATGTTCAAGTTTCCTTTAAAAAAGAAAAAATGATTCATACAAGATAGTCAGAATTAAAGAAAGCATGGGCTAACTTGAGCATATGAGCCATTATCTTAGTACTATTTGTTTCCATTTCTAAAAACCTCATCCCTTTTCTTCCCTATAAATCTTATATTCTCAACCGTAAATTATCAGATAGAAAATTAAAGACTGTAATTTGTTTTCCTCTTCCATTATCTCTTTACCATGCCTAAAAAGTCCCTAGACTTAATACTAAAAAATTTAACTGCAAAGTAACAAACGTCTTCCTTGCTCTCTGTTTTTCTGGATCAGTCTTCAATAATATATGAAAAAAAACCAAAATGTTTATTTGTTAAAGAAGGTTCCTTACACAAGTAACTTGCCATCTGCAAAACAACTTATTACTTGTCTTTAAAGAAATGCACTGAACTTTCTATATCTTAATTTCAGTTTGAAACATCCAGTTACATGATGTATATCTAAACAGCAAAAGGACAAAGATAAGCTCTAGCTAGCTTCTTTAACTATAGGTATCCTGGGATTCCTTTAACTTCTATGAACCCTTTCATATGTATCTCATTTGGCCCTTACAACCATCCTGTACAATAAGCAGAGAAGGTTTCAAGAGACCCAAGTTCTACCCTCTGACTCACGGCAGAATCAAATCACTATATTTCACTTTTGAATGAAGCCACAGGAAAAAATGTGAACATTTTTTAGAGGAATAGTTTCCCTCCCAACAGAACAAAACGAACACTATTCTGTGAAAAGAACCCACATAAGTAATTTCCACAAGAAACAACAGATCTCAATCTGTACTCTATCTGTTACATAAACATCTTCAAGAACTGAACAAAAGGAAAAACTAAAAAAGAAAAATACTTATGGGTCCAATTACCAGGGAACTCCAACAGAACTTAAACCTGACCAATTTTTTTCCACATAATTAAGTAAAGGTTAGGAATGCTAACCTCCAGCTGAACAACTACTAATACTTTCCACAGGAAAAGGCAAAAATAAATACCCTATCTTATTTTCTAACAGCACTATCACTATTTGAAATTCTTGGTTTTTGGACCATGTCTATTGTCTGTCTCTCACACCACCACCAGAATGCTCAGAGACCTTGTTTGCCAGCACTTAAAACAATATCTGATGAAAGAGCTCACTACATGTTTGCTGAAGGATTGAATTAATGAATTATATTTCCCAACTGTGAGAATTATCTGTTCAAGTCCTCTACCTGGTTTACTGACTTTTTTTGTTTGTGTTTCAAATGATTACAATATTTATTGATATTAATCTTTTTATATTTGCTGCAATGTTTTTTCCAGTCTGTTTCACATTTTATTTTACAATAAACAGATGGTTCTTTTTTTAATACATCAAACATTTATTTTAATCACATTTATTAAATGAAAGCTTAGTGTTATTAACCCTTCCAATCGATACAGCATGACCTATAGTCACTAGTTGAATACTTTGTCAAAAGAGAGTGAATGAAACATTCACAAAAAGCAAGACACACAACACATTTCAACCCCCCAGAGTCCACTTTAATACACAGCCATCATCTCAACACTCAGTATGTCCCATTATCTTCTCCCCCAAACGAGCAATCTCTGCCAATCTTCCCATTTCTATCTGGACCCATACCATAAATCTTGGAGTCATCTTTACTTCCTTCTCTTTGAATCCTTTCATTAGTGCTAATATTATTAATGAAATACCATATGAAAACTTTTAAAACATAAATTTCCATTCTTCTATCCCTTCCTTCCTCTCATTCCCATTGCCCTAACCTTAATCCATGTCCTTACTACCTCATGCCTAGCGTACTTGCAATAAAGAAACTAATCTTTGAGCTTTTAGATTTAATCCAATAGTCCTTAAATGGGGGGAGAGGGGCAGGATTTGCACAAAACAATCACACAGGGGTCTTTTGAAAAGCAAATGAGCCTAGACTCCCCGTTTCGAGATAGGGTCCAGGTATGGGTTGTTTTGTTTTGTTCATTTTCTAAAGATTATGTTGTAAACCTCCAGCTGAGAACTCTACTCAACTGCTTAACCCTACTGCAATATTAACCTTTCTAAAGCATGACTTTTTTTTTTAAAGACTACATCTTTTTTTTTTTTTTTTTTTACTTATTTATTTTGGCCGTGCCACGCGGCATGTAGGATCCTAGTTCCCAGACCAGGGATTGAACCTGCGCCCCCTACACTGGAAGCTCGGAGTCTTATAAATCACTGGACCACCAGGGAAGCCCCCTAAAGCATGACTTTCAATTTCACTTCCAAACCCAAGAATCTTTTCTTACTCCCCAACACTTACAAGATCAGTCAAGGTACTCTGTATTCTAGTCAAGCTCCTTTACTATTCCACACACGTTCTTTCACACCTTCTAACAATCTCCCCCCTACAACAGATCTATGAATCTTCGTTTTCTCCTCTACTTGATGGCCCAGCTCCAGTCTTAACTCTTCCAAATGACCACCCAAACATTCCAGGAATCACTGGTATTTCCTACAGCACTTACACTCCCAAACACATTGTGAGAGCACTGCTATCATTTTACATGACTATATTCTAGCTTGTACGTTCTTTAATAGCTTCCCAAAGTGAATATCCTATTCCTTCAAAAATCTCTTTGAACTTGGGTTCCTTGAAAAAAGTGGCTAATTCCAAGTCTGGGCAAGAAATTTCGAGATGATTCTGGGACAGCTTAGTATGACCACAAGCAAGAAATCAAAGACGAATGGGGTCATGGCAAAAAGACACAAGTGCCAACTTAAAGGACTCCCACTGGACAAAGATGGGATAATTGGAGCGTAAAAATACATACAAACACACTGCATGTGGACTGAAAAACATTAAATATATAAATTCATGAGTTCATAACGATACTTTCAAAAACCTCATTATTCTGAAAACTGGCAAATAAAACAAAAGAATGGAGCATGCGTCCAGTCTGTGTATCCTGTATAAGCTATATTGCAGGACAGTCAAATAGACAACGAGGGCAAGTTCTTCTTTAGAGAAAGAGTCTGACTAATAAATGCAGAAGAAATGACAGAATTAGAATGTCACCATTTCCCAACACTACTAACATAAAGGTTCTCTGCATCATCACTATCTACTAAAAAAGCCTTAAACAAAAGGTTGGTTGATATGGGAACATTATATTGTATGAATTAGGCTGACAAAATCTGAACCAAACGATCATCAGTCTTAACATCACTAAAAGTGGGACACGTAGGTGGCCTATGCCTCCTGATGTGCTGCAGTAGGAAACACAGGGCACCACTTAGTAAATATTATCCCACTCCCCTTAAAAAAAAAACTGATAGAATCAAGCCTCAGTTTATAGGACATATAGGTAGCAAAGAAACAATTTAAATGATACCTGGAAGATACAATCAGCCAAACCCAGAATACAGAAAAATCTACAGTTCAAGTCACCCAGTTTCTTCAATTAAATAGCATGATTTGGGGGGAAGGGGTGGTAATAAAAGAGACTTAAATGTTGACAATTAATGAATATTGTAGATATGTAAATTTTAAAAAAACAAAACTTTCTTCTTTTGTGTTCTATCCAGGGCCTACCAAAATGTTGAATGCTGCTAACTAACTTACAAACCGACAACAAAGGCTGAAACCTCCTTGCTGAGCTTTAGATTATAAAGTACTATTTAGACATAAAGTACTAGGAGCCGAAATACTAACCTCTTTACTACTTAAAGTCCTCCACACATATACTTTTCAATAGTTGTTTCACTCTTCTACCCAGCTAGCCTCCCGGCATACCATTCAACCTAACACACCCAAAGCCCAAACATCTCTCCACCTCCCCCAGCTCTTCCACCTCTTTTCTATTTCTTTTAATGTTCTCACCATTCTCCTGTTCCCACACAGGCCAAAAAGCTTGCTTCCTCCATCCATCTAATCAACTACCAAATTACATGGCTTCCACCTATAAAATCTCTCTCTCCATTTCTACCACCGCCATACCATCCCTCTTATGCCTTCAGTACATCTCACCCAAGACTGTTAATCATCTTAACCACTTTTTCTCTTTCTTCCTCCTACCCCAACCATACTACACAACACTGCCATTTTCATCTATTCCATCCATACTATGCAATGCTGCCAGATTCACACTCCTAACACACAGGTCTCTTCATGTCACTGTCCTGTTTCTCTACTGTCTACCAAGCAATGACTGAACTCCCCACCAGTGGCATTCAATGTGTTCTGTAACATAAACCACCTATTTTTACAAGCCCACAAAACACTGCCTTCCATCCACTTCCCTTAACAACCACCCACCAGAGGGCTTCCTGAAAGCATCTCATGTTTTTCTGTCCCTGTGCCTTTGCTCCAATGCTCCTTCTACCTACTGTACCCTTCCGCCTCTCCTGTTCTTCTCAAAATCCAATTTTTCTTCCAGGACCTTCTCATATGCTACTTATTTCTAAAGCTTTCATAATTCTCCCCACCTTGCAAACCAAATGCAAACGCTTCTCCATTTAATACTTCTCAACTCATTGACCTTACCTAGGGCAAAATAAGTTATTTGTTTTTTGTTTTTTAATAAATTTATTTTATTTTTCTTGTTTTTGGCTGTGTTGGGTCTTCATTGCTGCGCACGGCCTTTCTCTAGTTGTGGCGAGCGGGGGCTACTCTTCTTTGCGGTGCACGGCCTTATTGTGGTGGCTTCTCTTGTTGTGGAGCACGGGCTGTAGGGAGCATGGGCTTCAGTAGTTGCAGCACGCGGGCTCAGTAGTTGTGGCTCACAGGCTCTAGAGCGCAGGCTCAGTAGTTGTGGCACACGGGCTTAGTTGCTCGGCGGCATGTGGGATCTTCCCGGACCGGGGCTCGAACCCGTGTACCCTGCATTGGCAGGCAGATTCTTAACCACTGCGCCACCAAGGGAGCCCTGTTTTTCTTATCTCTGCTGTAAATTTTAAGTTCCTTGAGGACAAGACAGAATTTTAGTCATGCTTTTAGTCACGCTTTTAGTCATTCTTCTTTGGATATGTACATTTTTAAATTACTTTCCCGAAACAACCTGAACCTAAGTACATTTTTTTTTTTTTCTGATTTAACTGTCCTGTGGTAAAACTGCAAGCATCTTCACAAGTGAGTTAAAATTTTATACAGTAATAAGAAACTACAGTTAAGTGGACTACAGAAAGTGTTACTTTGTTACTTCCCTACAACTACAAAGAGTATCTCTTTTATAATGGATGTCCATCAAAGAATTACAGTTTCAAAACTCCCTGATCCTTTTAAAAAATTACCAATTATATAAATCTGAAATCAAGTTTAAATTTCAGTGAGAAACAATAATTACAGAATATTTTTAAGAAGTTATAGGAAAACAATAAAAATTACAATACATTTTCCAAGTTTTATAGAGCCAAAGGCAGGTAGGAAAGGCAACCATACATAACTCTAAATCACTTACACAGCCTCAGTTCTAGGCTGTTCCTCTGACCAGTTTTCCTTCCTTATGACATACGATTAGAAGCATTAGGAAAGTGGAATGGAGCAAAAATTCCAGAAGCCTTCACTAACAGTAAAGGGATAATAAAACATTTAGATCTAATTCATTTGAATTTTTCTAAATTTTTGCACAGTTGCTTAACTTTGACCTTGTGCAATTCTCTCTTGCCCTCAGAGGCATTCTGGATTATTAGGAGCCTAAGGAGAAGACTAACTGACTTCTCAGCAAAGTGAAAAAACAAGAATGAAATAATCTTAGATTTTTGGTTGGTTGGGTTTTGCAATATCCCTTTTTTATAGAAAACAGCCAGGGTTATATTCCTAAAACAGAGGTCAATGCATGTCGTTCCCTCTCCTTAAAAGCGTTCAGTTGGTTTCCATGGCCTCAGAACACAACCTAAAAATTCATGGGCCTCCACAATCCAACCTCCTTCCCCAGTCTGTTTTCACTGCCCAACTTTAAGCCTTCTCCACCAAGCACCTCTTACTACACCAAGCATGTGAGGTTTGGAAGCTCACTCTCCCTTCTAACCTATTACAAGTCCATATCTTTTGAAGACAAGGTCAACTGTCACCATGAAGCAGGAAGCATTAAGTCATGTGTTCCTTAACATCCCCCTTTCTAAGCTAAAGTCATACCTTCTTTCTCTTTGCTCCCTAAAAATGTTGTGTTGATTCCTCATTTTTCTACTTATTTCATTCTGCCCTACGTTGCAGTTCAGTAGTTTACTTAACTCTCATACATTGATACTTTATTCAGTACATGTTTGTCACAACTGAAAACAGAATTTAACCAAGAAATTCAGTCTTTTTAAATTCAACATTCACACAATTTGCTATATCCCCGCAAATTTACAATATCAACAAGCAGTCTATTTAAAAGATAATCTTTTCTAGTGAATTACATTTTAAAGAATGAATTAGGGGTGAGGGACAACTCGAATTCCATTTGGAGGCATCTCTGAGCTCATTGAGTAGACATCATGAGCAAAGCTCACCCTCCAGACTTGAAGAAATTTATGGACAAGAAGTTATCATTGAAATTAAATGGTGGCAGACATGTCCAAGGAATACTGAGGGGATTTGATCCCTTTATGAATCTTGTGATAGATGAATGTGTGGAGATGGCAACTAGTAGGCAACAGAACAATAATGGAATGGTGGTCATACGAGGAAATAGTATCATCATGTTAGAAGCCTTGGAACGAGTATGAACAATGGTTGTCTTCACCAGAGAAATCAACTGCTTCCATATGTCCCCTCTCCACATTTTACTACGATGAAAATTGGGTCATGTACATTTTCTTACTGAACTTTTTTGTTAAACTTCTGTAATAGTCAAAAAAAAAAAAGAATGAATTAGGGAATTCCTGGCAGTCCAGTGGTTAGGACTCGGTGCTTTCACTGCCGAGGGCCCAGGTTCAATCCCTGGTCAGGGAACTAAGATCCCACAAGCCTTGCAGCACAACCAAAAAAGAAAAAAAGAATGAATTATAAGAAAGAATAAATGGATACTCCAAAATAAGTATCTGTAGCTAATGAGCCCGTTTTGAGAGGGTGTGAAAATTTCCTTGTTATTATTAAAGTTTTGCATCTCTTGGTCTAATACTCTCCTTGAGGACCAAGCAGGCTTTAGGATCCAATATTCTGTGTCACTGACCATGGCTATACTGACAAAATGGCCCCCAAAATGTGAGAATTCATTTTTGTGTGTATATGAATTTTGTGTGTGTATGTATGTCTATTCTTGGTCTTTGACTCTGTGGATAAAAATCAGCCATGAGCCAAGCTGTGAAAGCTCAAAATGGATCACGTTAGAAAAACCTCTTTCTGCATTCTAACCCAATGCCAAGAATCAGACTGCACAGGAAGTTTCCTGACAGATCAGATTTTCAATCTCAAATGAGATTACACTAGCTCAGTCAGGCTCCCCAACTGTTTTAACCACTATAGAAAATAACCTGAAACAATTTTTAGATTTATTAGATACATGTCTTCCTGTCACTGCAATTAAGAAATCAAGAACCTTCCTTTTTACTGGTGACATGATTTTATTCTCATAAATGAAGAAGTACATCCAGAAACAACAGCTCCTATGGCCTAAGGCTTAAAATAAACTACTCTAGGGCTTCCCTGGTGGCGCAGTGGTTGGGAGTCTGCCTGCCAATGCAGGGGACGCGGGTTCGAGCCCTGGTCTGGGAGGATCCCACATGCCGCGGAGCAACTCGGCCCGTGAGCCACAATTACTGAGCCTGCGCGTCTGGAGCCTGTGCTCGGCAACGAGAGGCCGCGATAGTGAGAGGCCCGCACACCGCGATGAAGAGTGGCCCCCGCACCGCGATGAAGAGTGGCCCCCGCTTGCCACAACTAGAGAAAGCCCTCGCACAGAAACGAAGACCCAACACAGCCATACATACATACATACATAAAAAGAATGTAAGCAGACAAGAATAGCATTAAAAAAATAAATAAATAAAAAAATAAAAAAAATAAACTACTCTAAAGTTTTCCATTGTTTTCTTATCTTTCACTGTTTGGATGGTTAATACTAAGCTCTATCTAGTAAGCCAATTCATTTTAATATCTGAAGCCACATCCTATAATTTTCTTTTAGTAGAACCACTGGGAGCTCTGCCACTCAAATCCCAATATTCCACGGAAGCTCTTCTATTGTCAAAGTGGATGACAACAGCTACTCCTGGAATTGTCCAGGTTAAAATGAACTCAGCTCGGCTATGATGTAGAAATGGAAGTTTCAGTCAGAGGTTAATTCAAATTTGGTATGAGGCAAGGTTCTTTCTTTCTGAAATCTGCCTGTGACCGCACCTACCTGCCTGGTAGGTAGCTCACTAGCTGGGCAAGAACGCAGGTCAGACTTTTCCATGTGTCAACAATGTGTCAATCTTGCCGCAGAACCCAAAGTTTAACAGGTATGTTTTCACTGAGATGACAACACAGAATACAAGTATTCCAGGTTCTCACCAGGGTTATTAAATAATGAGTTTTCTGCTGGGATACTCAGACTTATCTTTACATAAAGTTATATACCTGAACCACGTTAGTCATATCCTTCATAGAAAAGACTTAAGTTATATTTTAATGTTGTATTCTCAGAACGGAAAGCAGGTGGATTACTTTTCTTAAATAGGTCTTTGAAGAACATTTCTTCCTTTTACTTAAAGACCTGCTGAAAACACTTAGTACGTATATCTATCAGGATGTCTATAACACTTTTCTCTTAGAATTTCTTTAGAATTCATTACCAGAAAAAAAGTTCCTCTTGACAAATCAATAGCTTTCTTTTACCAGAATGAAAAGTGTATAATTTCTCTTTCCCTTTTTATCTTGACTTTCAAAAGTTTCAAAACTAAGTTACAATAACCACACTATACAAACTTACACATATACAAATTGTTGTAATTTGTATATTTACTTTTTCCTCCTGTCACATAGATTTTTGTTTCTTCTCCATATTTAACAGCCTCACTGTCTATATAGTATTGTGGTAAGCTGCTCAAAACCTTTTTAAAAGCAGTAAGTGATATAAATTATAACTAAATAAAACTTTCCTGTAATAGCCTAATCTGCTATTTATTTTAACATTGAAAATATGTTATGTAGTCAAAATTCTAGTTCTTAAAAACAAATAAGGTAAGCCTTTAAAAGTTATACAAAAATTTGTGTTGAATGAATGATAGCCAAGTGAGTGGCCAGAAAAGCACGAGGCCCAGGAGACTGCAACCAGCCCCACAAAACAGAAGCAGACAAAGGAGGGAGTGAAGTGAGCAACACTTTCAATACAGCACAGGCCTGAGGCGTGGCCCCCGGTGTCAGCAACAAAGGGCTGGAACCCAGAGCATGAGCAGTGCTGGTGAAGTGGGGAATCACGGCAGCTAGTCTGTGGTGGGCTGGGGAGTAATTAGGAGGGAAGGAATTGGAAATGCAAGTATCCTCACTGTTTCCAGAAGCTGGCTGTGAGGACAGGAGAGACAGCCAGGAGGGAACAGGAATGAAGGAGGAATTTTTCTCCTCCCCACCCCATTTTATTAATACGAAAGACTTGGATGTTTCTATCCTTTATTCAGCAGCTATTTATGAGGTGCCTACAATGTGACAGGCAGTTCCAGGAGTCTGGGATAAATCAGTGAACAAAACAGATAAACATCCTTGCCATGGAGGAGTTTTCCTTCTAGTAGGGGAGAGGGGACATTAAAATAATAACTTAAGTTATTACACAGAATGTTCGGTGATTATAAGCGTTATGAAGGAGGAAAAGTACAGCAAAGTCAGGGGGCTCAGGAGTGTGGTTGGAAGGGGTGCCATGCAGGTGCATAAATGAGGTCAAAATAGGCCTGTTGAGGTAGTGAGGTTTAAGCAAAGACCTGAAGGAGGTAAAGGAATTAGCCAAGCAGATTTCAGGCAAAGAGTGTTCCAAGTGGAAGAAAGAGTCAGAGCAAAGGCCCTATTGTGGGACTGCGCCTCCTGTGTTCAAGGAACTGTGTGGGGGGAAACAGCGAAAGAGGGAAAGAAAAGTAGCCAACACAGCAAGTCCCCAAAGATTAGAAAAGGCAGTGATACACAAAACACAAGCCAAGGAGTTAGCTGAAGTCAGAGAGAGTAACCTCTCCCCTGAGACTGGAGGAAAGAGGGTAAGAAAGAAGGCAGAATGTGAGCGTTTGGCGTGGGGTGGGGGACAGCAGAGCCAAGGACCTCACTATGGAGAGCGAGGGTAGTTTGAATTGTTTTCTAATTATGGTAGGAAGGAAGGCACCAGAAGTTTTCAGTATTTTCTCAGAAAAGATGCCTGCTTGGTACATGATTATGTGATAAAGCAAATGAGGCTGTTCAGGCTCCAGCATAATTATTTCATGCTAACACAGCAGGCAAGATCGTCAAAGCAGGTACTGCTGTGGTTGGTATTCAGAGTTGCTGTATCCAAGGAATGTATTTCCTCAGAAAAATAAAATCAAATGAGGACTTGCTTTTAACTTCAGAGAAGAGAAAATTAGATCAAACCTATCAATTCATTCAATGTCAGAAGGCTATAAAGATTTATGGGCACGGGGAGATCAGCTCGGGGCTTTGTGACCACCTAGAGGGGTGGGGTAGGGAGGATGGGGGGGAGACACAAGAGGGAGGGGATATGGGGATATATGTATATGTATAGCTGATTCACTTTGTTATACAGCAGAAATTAATACAACATTGTAAAGCAATTATACTCCAATAAAGATGTTAAAAAAGAAAAAGAAAAAAAAAAGGCAGAGAAGTTTGTAAGCAAAGGAAGGGGAAGTGGGGGAATTCACGCCTTTTCTTTCCTATGAGGTTATAGGTAAGGTTTGTGCCAAATATGGGGCAGTGGGGAGGCCTAACTAAAACGGTCAAGATTTTTGAAAAGCCAGTGTGGTGAACGGGGGAGGGAACTGAGCAGAAATGCTTTGACAGACACCAAAGACAGACTCAGGGGAAACCTAAGACTACACATCAGCTGTGGCACGAATCCCCAGCATTGTGTGAGGTTTCTCCATGACACAGGGTAAAAAAGAGAGGCTACGGATGATAGGAATGATGCAAGGCTGGCATCGGCACGGTGGGTCTTGCAGAACAATAAAGAAGAATTAAAAACTTCAAGTGCTAGTAAGAAAATGGCTGAGGCAATGCACCCGGAAATCACAGTGGAGAAAAGGAAGACAAAGAAGCAAAATCTGAAAGGGGCCAATGGACCAAAGACTTGAGGTGGGAGAACACACAGCGAGACTACTAAAGTGAGAGCTGTAGATTATCATAGTTGAAGATCTGAAGGTGATGACATGTCAGAAGATATGGTCACAATACTGAGTTACTGGAACAGAATGAAGCCAACGTTTGCTTGAGCTGAAGTCAAGGAATTTTAAAGTTAAGAGTAGTTATAAAGGAAGATCAGCATAGTGGTCACTTACTACTTCTAGTGACCCTGGGGAAGTCATTTAGCCTCTGTCTCAGTTTCTTCATCTGTAAAATGGGGATAACTGTATCTATTTTATACGGTTGTTATAAAGATTAAGTTAGTGAGTAAATGTAAAGTGGTTAGAAAAGAGCCTGGCACATAGAAAGAGCCCAATATGAGTAAGCTATTTTATCATTATTGTTGTTGTGGTTGTTGTTTATACAGTCACGGATATCTGTCAGGATGATGTCAGAAATTCGGATGGAAGGGAGAAGTAAGCCAAGTCGTCAAACAGAGCAATGGTAGGTGATGGTGTAGTTGAATGATACACTTTGGCGTAAAAAATGTGATATCATATGTAAAAAAATTCTAAAATCTATCAGACATTTACAATCTTGTGACTTAAAACATATATACAAACCACTACAAAACGATAACAAAAGTACCAATCGAGTATTAGATAGTTAAGTATTATATGGCAATACAGAGAGGGAAGAGGCTCTGACTGAAAATCATGGAAACCACCATGGCAAGGGCAGAAATACACTAAACTGTACTAAAACAGAAAGGAGTTGGAGTTAACTTGATCTTACCATATCCACAGGCATATGGTAAAGTGAAACTTCCTTGAGAGTAAAGAACTAAATCTCTACACACACTCTTAATTAACTGGTAATGAATGTCCTAGAAGTGAGCATAAAAGAATTACTGGGCCATTAATCGAAAAGTCCAACTCAGAAGTCCAAAGCACCCTTGGAAGGTTTTTGCTATTACAGTCACATCTGTTTCATTTATCTTCTACTGAGAAGCTGCACGACAAAAAAGTTCTAAATGTGTATTTATTCACACTCTTTTATGAACTCCAGAAATTCACCAGTATCTGTTCCAACAAGGCCATCTTTTAAAGAGAACTACATGAAGTAGATATGCTATACCTTTCCCTTCAGAGCCTTGTGAAATTATATCACATCAGTTTACAAGACCAAAGGGATATGCTTACTCCTGGAAAAGACCTGCTGTGATCAGCAGCCTGGGAAGGGGGTTTACAAACAAGGCAGGGGCCCTTTGTCGTCCTTTACTTTGTACCCAGGACAAGACCAAAGCGGGATGTGAGCTAGAAAGCTTTGGCCTTGGAGAGACTCTGTTGGCACTCTTCTTGGCAGTTTATTCCCTGCACAAATTCAAAGTGGGAAAGAGAAACAAAAGAAAAAAGGAAAACTGCATTCATATCTGGTCTTGAAAAGGAAAGTTTGCTTAGAAGCTATACTTAATTGGATAAACTTTGGAAAAACATTCATCAGAGCAGAGCTGCACAGACTCACAAAATCTTGCCTCCAAATCAGACTCACAATCAGGTCTGATTTTACCAAATGCTGAAATTATGTTTAACCACAATTCTTCAGGTCTTTTTTACTAATAAAGTCAATGTCAAAATTTAAATCTTAGAAATATTTCTTAATTGGGGCATGGAATTTAAAAACAGACATTCTGTATTTCTCGCATGTTAACATAATGCAAAAAACACTAATTTCCGTTGAAGCCATGTTTGATTCAACCAAGTTTTAAAAGGAAAGCTTACTGATAAAATAGAAAATAAAGTGTTAAGACTTTTCTTAGAAAACCTTACCTGACAATGTTTAAGTAGTTCAACTTTAGTTACAGGAATTTATTCATTAAGGAATGGAGTTTGAATGAAAGCGAAGGGCACAAAGAAGGCGGGCATGCCACTCTCCAGGACTTTTCCACATCTAGGATGTAGGAAAAGACAGATTTATAGGCTCACACTGAATACTTATTGATCATATCCAGATCTTTTTTACAACGCCAACATGTGTGCAGTCTTCATATTCCATCCTTAAATTGTACATTACCAATTTCACTTGCCTCATAATCCAACAGCTATACCAAGTTAACTAGGAAGCATCACCTGGTTTCTTAGAGAACACAAGATTTTATCATGACTAAGCTAAGCTGACAAAATGCCAGCCTTTATATAAAATATCCACCACGATATCACCTCTTAAGAGCTATTCAGATCCAATCACCATACTTTCATGGGGCTCAGACAGACCCATCAAAGACACAAAACACGTTCAGTATCAGCAGAACAGCTGCCTAGAACAGTAAGAGATATGTGAGCAAGGGATCTGTTGACTATCTAATTTCAGCTACCTCGAGATTCCACAAAGATGACAACCTGCGGCCTCAGAAATACTGCTGCAAGCCTCTACCATCATCAGAATATTCCAGTTTACTTCACCTCTGCATACTGAGCTACTCTGAACATCTATCCACCCGACGCAACATACTAATTCCAGGCCTCCATCCTGATAAATTGGCCTTAGCAATCCTCAGATCTGCCTCTGTACAAGTCAGGCATCGCCATCCCTTCTGTGTCCATAGCCCTGGCCATAGAAGACGAACACAGAAACCCATCATTTCACCCCAACAAGAATGGAATCTTGAAGGCACTCTGCCCTGGAAGCTCAATTAACAATTCACCAAGGAGAAAAAGTGATTTTGGAGTTCCATTCTGGTTTTAGGGCCCGTAATGTTTTGTGTGGCACGAACAATGACTGGCTCGCTGGAGCAACCTCCCAACCCCCCCAGTTTGGCTGTGGTGCGGCCCGTCACCCTGAAAGCTGCCAGGGCTGTCACTCGGTGCCTTCCAGCAACCGGACCTGGCTCCTAAAGGATTTGTCAGATCATCCTCCCAATATGGCTGCTAGAGTAATCCCGGGCTGCCGATCGCCGAGACCACACCAGCCTCCCCACGGCTGGCCAGCATCCAACAAGCCCCCTCCCTTCCCACCGCGCCCCTCCTCTCCAGTCCTTGCGCCATCGGCTCCCCCCTCCCACGCGATGCCCGCTCCTGCCTTCATCTGGCAAAAGGGCCCAACCACATTCCTAGCCGAAGCCCCGATGCCAACCAAAACGGGGGAGAGGCGATGGGGGAAATAAGAAAGGGTAGCTTCAAGACGGAGCAGAGCCGCAATATGCGCAGAGAGCCCGGCGAACGGGCCGACAGCGGCGGCTCGGCTGACCTCTGGGCACGGCCGGAGCGGAGGGCTGGTGCGGGGCGCTGCGCGGGACCCGGCAGGCCGCTGGACCCAAGCCCGGGGCTCGTGGGGACGGTCCCCCACCCCCGAGGCCGAGGCTCCCCGACCCCGCCCCGCCCCACCCCACCCGTTGCCCCGGTGGGGCAGCGCCCTCAGTACTCGCGGCTCCGGCCCGGCTCGGAGCTTCCCCCGCTCGGACCCCGCCGGCCCCTGCCCCGGCCGCCCCTCCCCCCGGGCGGCCCCCTCCTCAGGCCGGCGGCGAAGCTCCCCCCGCCGCCCTCCCCGCCCCCCGCCTTACCTCAGCCGCGCTGCGGACAGACGGATGGGCGGGCGGGCCGGCCAGATCAGCAAGCGCCGCGGCGCGCGGGGGCGCGGGGAGCCCGGCACCGACGCTCCTCAGCGCGAGCAGCGGCCGCCGAGAGCCGCAGGGCGCCGCTCGGCAGCCCCATCACGCATCGGGCCAGCCCCGCACCGAGAGCCGCGGCGGGCGGAGGGCGGGAGCGCGAGAGACCGGGGCGCGGCGAAGTCCGGCGGTGGCGGCTTCGGCGGTCGGGGAGCGGCTCGGCCTCACGCTGGCACCTCCCAACACCGCCGCCGTCTGACTACCCCGCGTCGGTCCTCGCGAAGCTCCGCCTGCAGCCGCCGGCGCCGGACACCGCCCGGAGCCCGACCGCCGCGCGTCACCTCCGCCCGCCCTTGCGCCCGCGACTGACGCGGGCAGCGGCCAATCGGGTTGCAGAGCTCGGGGTGGCCGGCCAATCGCAGGGGAAGCCGGAGAAGGGATGCGGCGAGGAGAGGCGGAGACGGCGGGGCGCCCCCTGGTGGCTCAGAAGCCGGAGCGGGTGCGGGGGTGCGGCGTGGGCGAAGGCTGTGCCCGGAGTCCCCTCCAGGTTGACCCCCGAAGGGCGTAAGTCGGCAGCAGGCGCGCCGGGCTAACCCGATCATCCGCCTTGTAAGGGGACAAAGCAAGCCTAAGTGGGGCGGGGAGGGACTGTGGGGGCCAGAGGAGCAGAGACGATTGTGGGAGGCGGCCGAGTGTGGTGGAGTCATTGTCCGTTTGGAAAACATCTCACGCGTTGAAGCCGCCGAACGCGGCGCAGTCGGAGCTGAAACACGCAAAGGGATGAGTGTATGATCCCGCAGAAAGCCCCCCGGCCTATTCTTATCGAGCCCGATCACAACACCTCCCACACGCCACCTTGGGAGAAAAGGCCGAATGAGTAATGGAAAAGCATGACTTAGTGGGCATTCAACTTGTCTCCTTGGGAGACCGAGTAAGGGCCGCGAGTAAAAGAACAAAATGCTTTGTATCGCCCCGAGTTAACCGACCGAGCTCCCATCTGGGAGATGCCCTTGAAGGAGGGTTATTGGAATTCAGAAACCCGGAGAACACAAGAGCTCTGGTAGCGATTTTTAAAAGTCAGGTTTAGATTCAGCTCAAAAGAAAAAGCCCACAACTGTTCATGAGAGGTACAATTCAGTACTTAACAAAATATTAATTCAGCGGTAATATGTGAAATTATCATGCCAAGCATCACTATTTCATAAGGTTGTGAAATGCTTTTTGATTTACTAGCAGAAATTTAAAGTAAAATCGGATTTTTCCCCCTGAATTCAATACAATATTGGATTTAAAAAGCCTTCTTTATAAGCATAGACGCTAAAACATCAAAATTAAGTTTCTACACTAATAATTTTGGAAGATTTCCACCCCCGCTAAAGTCCTCATGCTCGCCATCCAGTCAACATCTATTGAACATTTCTCATTTCATTTAGAATTTAAACTTCACCTATCCACAAAAGGATTTGACATAGCTTACACTGAAGCGTACAAACAATAAAACTATATAGCGTTAAAGTAGGAGTAAAGTTAATAATTTTTTTAAATAATAAAAGGCTCTATGGTGGGGGCACTGTCTGAATAAGGGGAACACATAGAAAGAGAAAATAATATTAAAAACGAGAGTCAAGGGCTTCCCTGGTGGCGCAGTGGTTAAGAATCTGCCTGCCAATGCAGGGGACACAGGTTCGACTCCTGGTCCAGGAAGATCCGCACATGCCGCGGAGCAACTAAGACCGTGCGCCACAACTACTGAGCCTGCGCTCTAGAGCCCGCGAGCCACAACTACTGAAGCCCGCGCGCCTAGAGCCCGAGCTCCACAACAAGAGAAGCCACCGCAATGAAGAGTAGCCGCCGCTCACCGCTACTAGAGAAAGCCCGCACACAGCAACAAAGACCCAACGCAGCCAAAAATAAAATAAATAAATTTATTTTAAAAAAAACAAAACAAAACAGTCAAGGGAATGTGCCACCACTGAGCACAAAACCCAGCTCCTAGCTTCCTAAAGGCCAACACAAAAATGAGCTTACAATGAGTTAATAAACAGAAGCTCATCAATTCATCAGTAGAAACCAACTTTTTCCTTAAATAAAGAGCTCTTTGCATAAGTACTCTGATAAGCACCATGGAGAGTTACAAAAACCTGGATGGTAGTTAATATTGTTTGAGCTCTCAATGGAGCTTAAATTAAAAAGAATCTAAAACAGTGAAGGGAATGTGGTGGTAATCAGCCCTAGACAAATTAAGCAAAAGCACACAGAGAAGGGTCAATAGAGGCAGATTAGACTGTTCTAGGTTTCAAGATGAAAATAGCCTGGTCTGCATAAGCATTTTGCCCCTCTGACAGATGAAGTCACTCTGCAGAGCCCTTCAGTTTCTCAGATTACAGATTTTGTACAAAGGCACCTCTCTAAAGTCAGAAAGTACTAGGAAATTGAACTTAGCCATGGCCCAGTAGAGTTATCCCTAGGATACAAGGAAAGAACACCAAAAGATTTATTAATGTGATGCACACAGCCATGCTACCACAACTAATAAGGTTTCTGGATACAAGATCAATATACAAAAATCCAAAGTGCTCCTTTTCGTTAGGAATAGCCAACTAGAAGACGTGATATAAAGAGATTCTGTTAAAAATAGCAATAAAACTATTAAATGTTTAAGGATAAGTTGACAAAAGATGAACAAGACCCATATGGAAAGAAGTTATACAACTGTATTGTTGAAACACATTAAAGAAGACCTAAATAAATAGAGGTACTGTATTCTTTATTTGGGGGCAGGAAGAAAATATTATAAAGATGTCACTTCTTTCCAAGTTAGTCTATAAACTCAACGTAATTTCTTTTTTTTTTTTTTTCCTTTTTTTTGGCTGCGTTGGGTCTTCTTGCTGCATGCAGGCTTTGTCTAGTCGTGGCAAGCGGGGACTACTCTTCGTTGCGGTGCGCGGGCTTCTCATTGTGGTGGCTTCTCTTGTTGTGGAGCACGGGCTCTAGGCACGCGGGCTTCAGTAGTTGCAGCACACGGGCTCACTAGTTGTGGCTCATGGGCTCTAGAGCGCAGGCTCAGTAGTTGTGGTGCATGGGTTTAGCTGCCCCGTGGCATGTGGGATCTTCCCAGACCAGGGATCGAACCTGTGCCCCTTGCATTGGCAGGTGGATTCTTAACCACTGGACCATCAGGGAAGTCCTATAATTTCAGTGAGTATTTCAACAGGATTTTTCATGGAATTTGACAAGGTGATGGTAAAATTCAAATGGTAAATCTATTCCATGTCCATTTTGAAAAAATCATATGCTAGAACAAATCCAAGAATATCCATGGCAATTTTGAAGAATGAGGTGTGGGGATTTGCCCATAAGTTAGTAAGATTTTCTGTAGCATCATACTAATTAGAATTCTGTTGCATTGGCACAAGAATATACAAATACAGAAATGGAACAGAATAGAGTCTAGAAACAGCCCACGTGCATATGGGAATATAACATATGACAGCACTGGCATTACAAATCAATGGAGAAATGATAAACTATAAATGATAATAACTGATGTGGAATAATTGCTTAACTATATGGTAAAAAATGTGATCCTTACATCACACCATACAAAAAATAAATTTCAGGTGGACTGAAAGCCTAAATCAGAAAAACAAAACTGGGCTTCCCTGGTGGCGCAGTGGTTAAGAATCCGCCTGCCAACGCAGGGGACACGGGTTCGAGCCCTGGTCCGGGAAGATCCCACATGCCGTGGAGCGCCTAAGCCTGGGCGCCACAACTACTGAGCCTGCGCTCTAGAGCCCGCAAGCCACAACTACTGAGCCCATGTGCCACAACTACTGAAGTCCATGCGTCTAGAGCCCGTGCCCTGCAACAAAGAGAAGCCGCCGCAATGAGAAGCTCACGCACCGCAACGAACAGTAGCGGCCGCTCGCCGCAACTAGAGAAAGCCCGCGCACAGCAACGAAGACCCAACGCAGCCAAAAATAAAATAAATAAAATAAAATAAATTAATTAAAAAAAAGAAAAGCAAAACTGTAAATGGTTTAGTAGGAAATATAAAATATTTTTATGACCTTGAGATAAAAAGAGAAAAAAGTATTAATCACAAAGGACTGATGAATTTGACTATAATTTTTAGAAAACACTTCTATATAACAAAAGATATCGTAAAACAAAGCAAACAACAAACCATAGATTGGAAAAATACATTTGCAACACATTTCACCAATGAAGCATTCAGAATATATAAAGAAATTCAATCAATTTACAATAATACAAATCAGTATGAAAATATAAACAACCTAGCAGAAAAAAAATGTGCAAAAGGTTACGAGTAGAAAATTCACAGAGGGGGGGATTCCCTGGCAGTCCAGTGGTTAGGACTCAGTGCTTTCACTACCAAGGGCTGAGGTTCAGTACCTGGTTAGGGAACTAAGATCGGCCGCAAAAAAAAAAGAAGAAGGAAGAAAGAAAAGAGAATTCACAGAGGAAGGTATGAAAAGACACCTAACTCACTGGAAATGAGATAGCATACCACATCCATCTAATTGCCAGAAATGAAAAGCGTAACAACACCAAGTGATGTCAGGGAGTGAAATGGCCCGACATTGTTAACAACCAGGCAAATAGAAGATGAGCATAGCCCTCTAACCCAGCAATTCCTCCTCCAGTATATACCCTAGAGAAACTCTTGCATAGGTAGATAAGGAAACAGATACAAGAATGGTGTTTGCAATATTGTTTGTAATAGGGAAAAATGGAAATGTCCATCAGCAGGAGAATGGATGAATAAATTGTGATATAGTCATATAATAGAATACTACATGGCAGTAAAAAGAATGATCCAAAAAAAAAGAATGATCCAGAGCTACCTTTTTTTTTTTTTTTTTTGGCTGTGCCTCGTGGCTTGCAGGATCTTAGTTCCCTGACCAGGGATTGAACCCGGGGCCCCAGCAGTGAAAGTGCTGAGTCCTAACCACTGGACCGCCAGGGAACTCCCAAGAGCTACATTTAACAACACACCTTGGGCTTCCCTGGTGGCGCAGTGGTTGAGAGTCTGCCTGCCGATGCAGGGCACACGGGTTCGAGCCCTGGTCTGGGAAGATCCCACATGCTGCGGAGCAAATGGGCCCATGAGCCACAACTACTGAGCCTGCGCGTCTGGAGCCTGTGCTCCGCAACAAGAGAGGCCACGATAGTGAGAGGCCCGCACGCCGCGATGAAGAGTGGCCCCCGCTCGCCACATCTAGAGAAAGCCCTCCCACAGAAACGAAGACCCAACACAGCCAAAAATAATAAATAAATAAATAAATAAATTTAAATACTGTTAACCAAACTCTTAAAAAAAAAAAAAAAAAAAAAAAACAACACACCTTTAGCAGTCAGGGCCCAGTCAGGAAACAGGAACCATGATAGTTGTTACAAACACAGCAGATTTAATAGGTGAACTTGTTATCCCGATGCTCCCAGGCTCAAAGAGAAAAAAAAGGGAGACGGGATTATAACTCAGAGACTAGAAACTGTAGGAAGGTGCTACACCCATGAGCATTGGGAGAACAAAAAGGAGGATGGGGTGTCACCAAAGCTAGGAGACTCGAGGAGGGGCCAGGACTGGAGCTGGGGATGAAGAGGAGCGGCCGCTGCATCAGGAGAAAGCACCAGAAGAAAGGAAGGAGCAAAAATGAAAGAAAAACCATGACTTCTCTCATCTCAATACCTCTTACTTGGCAGAACCCAAAGGGAAACCAACTGGCAAAGGAGCTTGAGAAATACAGACTACAGAAGGGTGGGTACAGGGCTGAGAAACAATTGGTAAATACCCAGCACAATGGCTTATCTCAAAAACATGAAGCTGAGTAAAAAAAAAAAAAAAAAAAAAATTTCTGTGTGCCGTATAATATCATTTATATATAAAGTTTGAAAACATGCAGAAGAACACTATACTATATAGTGTCCTATGTATAGTGTATATAGGACTACATTCATGTACAGTCGAAAACATGGGTGAGAATGATAATCACCAAATTCAGAATATAAGTTATCCCAAGAGAGAGAAAAGAAAGGAAGCAGGACACAAGAAGCATCAACTCCATCTGTAATATTTTATTTCTTGGGAAAAAAAATGATCCGAGGATGGGAATGTTGACAGAGTTGGGTGTGGATACGTGGGTGGGTATCATTATGTTAGTCTCTATCCTGTACTGCCTGTTACAAAATACTTCATCATTTAAAAACGATATTTGGGAACTTCCCTGGTGGTCCGGTGGTAAAGAATCTGCCTTCCAATGCAGGGGACGTGGGTTCGATCCCTGGCCAGGGAACTAGGATTCCACATGCTGCAGGGCAACTAAGCCCACGCACCACAACTACAGAGCTCGCGCGCCTCCACTAGAGAGTCCGTGTGCTGCAACTAAGACCCGACGCAGCCAAAAATAAATTAAATAAATAAATAATAAACTTTTTAAAAAATAAATAAATAAAAAATAAAAACGATATTTGTCCTAAGGCATCCCAGCTCTGATCCCACCAGTAATCCTCTGCAGTCTGGGTTAGCAGCTGGATCAGAGGGACTGACCAGTGGCAGCTGGACAAAGCGTGAAGGGCTGAGTGTGCAGGAGACCATGAGCCATAATCCTGTCTCTGACCTGGTTTTAAGATGCTCTGGTCTCACAGCCTGCTATGTAAAAGGCCACCACGTCTTGGCCAAACAGTTGGGCTTCCTGACTCAGAGTCTGTATTCATTCAAAGCTGCCGCATGGGGAATTCCCTGGAAGGGGGGTCCAGTGGTTAGGTCCCCACGCTTCCACTGCAGGGGGCACGGGTTCGATCCCTGGTTGGGGAACTAAGATCCCGCAGGCCACACGGTGTGGCAAAAAACAACAACAACGGCAACAAAACTGCCGCATGCCACCACTTGCACTGACAAAAATGTAGGATGAGCTCATTTTCATTTCTGGGAGAATTAAGACTGCAGCCCTCTGCAGAATTATCCATGTCCATAAGGAGAATTATTTTCTGGTTATTTTAACCAAGATCAGGTAACACATGTACTTAAGTCTTGGATCATATTGCACATTTAAAAATAGAAACTGCTTATATTTTTGGACATAGGAGGTCGCCATGTTGAAGTAGAAAAGATCTGGGGTTTTGTGTGTGTGTGTGTGTGTGTGTGTGTGTGTGTTCTATTTATTTATTTTTAGTATTTATTTATTTACTTGGCTGTGCCGAGTCTTAGTTGCGGTGTGTGGGACCTTTGCTGCGGCAGGCGGGATCTTTAGTTGCAGCATGCATGCAGGATCTAGTTCCCCAATGGGGAATCGAACCGGGACCCCCTGTACTGGGAGCGTGGAGTCCCAGCCGTTGGATCACCAGGGAAGTCCCCAGATCTGTTTTTTTATACAAAGTCCTTGTAAATATTAATTAGTTAACATCTATTTGATATAAGTATGTGTGTACAGATTGTATTAAACACTGTATTAAATAACAACAATTTAGAGCTCAAGATAAATCAATAAGTGCTCTCTTTTTTTCAGTGAATACTTCGATAGAATGCAGTTTGGTTTAACTCATTAATATTAATATACAGTGACACCACTTATGCTGAGGTTATTTGGAATCAGAGAATCAAAACAGGAAAATATTTTAGAACTGGTTAGTCTACTCCATCAGGAAACCGATGAGCAAAGAAAGCCTTCTAGTTTGCAGAGGACTAATTTTTTTTGATGGCTTCAACTACCCAGAATCCAGAAGGAAGGAAAAGAAAACCAACCAAAATAGATGTTTTAAAACTCAAACATCTTATTCACTGGAAATATCCTCAGGCCCACGTTCAATACCTCTTTACTTATGTTGCACCACTAATTCTTTTTTTTTTTAAGGTTTTTTTTGTTGTGGACCATTTTTAAAGTCTTCATTGAATTTGTTACAGTACTGTTTCTGTTGTTTATGTTTTGGTTTTTTGGCCACGAGGCATGTGGGATCCTAGCTCCCCAACAAGGGATTGAACCCACACCCCCTGCATTGGAAGGTGAAGTCTTAACCACTGGACCACCAGGGAAGTCCCCTGCACCACTAATTCTAACAAGTTCCACTGCCTGAATTTTTAGCCAATGAGATCAGTGGAACAAATTGGAAAGGGGGGATTGCAACGCTAGAAGTGAGGCTTGCTACAACAAGGGTTAAAATTTTAAAAGCATGTGTAAGATCTCAAAAAACCTGGCTGTCTCATAACACTTGGATCAGAACGACTTTTAGCTATCTCCAAAAACCAAACTAATACAAAAACTGAATTCTGGTATTGTCTAGAATAGTCAAAATCATACTGCAGGATATAAACACAATTCTGGAAAAGTAATTTCAAAAACATGTCAAGTAGGGCAAAAGTGACACCTTTGAAAATAAGTTTGTAGTCTTCTAGACAGCCCTGAAAAGAAAAAAGTCTCCACCTGGACCACAGTCTCTAAAGTTGTTAAAGGCGGTAGCAAAATCAATTGGTGTCATTTCCCCCCCTTTTTCTCCACTGCTCAATTCATTTAAATATAAAATGAATATCAGTTTAACAAGTAATATATACAACACAATGCAGGTTAGCACAATTGCTATGATCACCCTGGCCCTGAGGATGACACAGTAAATGCCAAAAAAATCCATGCAGAAGTAATGAATCAAGAACCAGGCACCAATATTTTTGTAGACTAAAAGAAATGGGAAATTTTAATGTGGTGTGTTCTCTTAGTTCCCAATGATTAGTGCAAGATTTTGTTTTAATCACCTGTTGGCTCTTTGCAAAAACAGGCAGCTGTAATCAATATGTCTGGCTTTTCCCCTGGTCCTAACTGGGGATCCATCATTTCAGCCAAATAAGAATCTTCTGCATAGATTCTCCTCTTCTGAATTGCAGTTTACATATAATTTTTCTGTAACAAGCATTTTTACTAACTAGGCACAACCTTGTATCAATTAACTTTGGTCTTAAAGCCATGATTAAGGAAACCAAATTGTTGTTTCTGGCAATTGCTGTGCCAGTGACAGATGGCCCTAGAACACATGGGAAGAAGACGGTGCCTGAAATGGGCTCCCTACAGCTCCAGAGAGACACCAGCTGCCAGGAGGGACACTCTAGGCAAAACGGAGAGCTGGGAGCATGATGTCCAGGTGAACGGGGCTCAGCAGAGTCATGATGTGTCAGATGACCCCTTCATCGCCATCATTCCCAAATCCCCATTCCAAGGAGACTATCCTGAAGACATAGCTTGGCCCAAAGCTCCAGCTTTCAGACAGTGCCTCACGGGAACTGCACTTTGTTACCCTTGCTTAGAGCACAACCACTTGAGATGAATATATAATTCCTGCTGAGAGAAAGCATCTACTGCAAAGAGGAAGTAGAGAGGGGTTGAGAGCACCTGGCCTTTACAATCCAACTGTTTGGATTCTAATTCTGTCACTTGCTATGTGCCCTTGAGCACATAACCCTTGGTTTCCTCATCTCTAAAATAGGAGTGAAGATAATACCTAATTCACTCTTTACATTGTATGAATCAAATCAGAGTGTGAGTGTAGGGAACTCCCTGGTGGTCCAGTGGTTAGGACTCAGCACCTTCACTGCTGAGGGTCAGGGTTCAATCCCTGGTCAGGGAACTAAATTCCTGCAAGCCGCGCAGCGTGGCCCAAAAACAAAAAAAGAAAAAGTGTGAGTGTAAAGCATAATGTCCAGTGCACTGTCATATTAATAATTATAAAACCATAGTCACATTGAGTCAAAAACAAGCTCATTGACTCCTTCTCTCTTCCTTTAAGTGAGCTTATTTCTCCTTTCCCTTGTTTCCGTATCTACTGATTACAGTCACAGTATCTAAAATGTTATGATGAAATACACCTGCTTCATCCAAGCTATGGGATCGTGAGCAAGTCAATATCTCTAGACTTCAGTTTTTGATCATTAAGTAAGGCGGTTAGAGTAGATGAGTTCTAAAGAACTTTCAGGTTCTAATACCTTGGCCTTCTGTACTTACTGGATTTTTTCCTTCCTCTCCAGAGAGACCAAGAGTTTAAACAGATGGTAATGATGATGGTGCCAGTGATGATAGCAGTTGGTATTTATTGAGCATTTACTATAAACCAAGAACTGTATTAAGCACTCCACATTATTTCATTTGATCTTCACAACAGTCTATAAAACAGGTACTCTTCTTGTTGCAAATTCACATATAAGGAAACTCAGAGAAGTTGTGGAGACTGGTAAATGGCCTCCCAACGGTACCAGGTCCCAATCCCTGGAAACTCTAAGTATTACCTTATATGGAAACAGGGTCTTTGTAGATATAAATTTAGTGTTTTGAGGCCAGGAGATTATCCTAGATTATCAAAAATGGGCCCTAAATGCAAGCATGTGTATCCTCATGAGAGGAAGGCAGAGGGAGATTTGACTACACATACAGAAGTGAGGAAAAAAAAAAAGGGACTTCCCTGGCGGTCCAGTGGTAAAGGCTCTGAGCTTCCAACGCAGGGGATGTGGGTTCGATCCCTGGTCAGGGAACTAACTAAGATCCCACATGCCTCGCGCGCGGTGCAGCAAAAAAAAAAAAAAAAAAGTGGGGAAGGGAGTGTGACCACAGAGGCGGAGACTGGAGCGATGCAGTCACAAGCCAAGGAAGCAGTCTCCCCAAGCCGGAAGAGGCAAGAGCCTCCAGAAGCAGCATGGCCTGGCCAGTGCTTTGATTTTTCAGCCCAGTGATACAGATTTCGGAATTCTGGCCTCCAGAAATGTGAGAGCATAAAATTCTCTTACTCTAAGCCAACTAGTTTGTGGTAATTTGTTATAGCGGCCACAGAAAACTCATGCAGAGATTAAGTAATTTATTCATGGTCATGGTTAATAAGTGGTGATAGAGTCAGGATTCAAATCCATGAACATCTGGCTCCAAACGCTACGCTCTTCAGCACAGCACGGAACACCCCTTATAATATATAAAACAGACAGACAGTGACGAAGTACTAACTATCAAAAAAGGAAGGAGAAGAAAAATTGGAATTCCATCAAAAGCAGGGTAGCATTCTGGTTGATTCAACCAAATCCATTCTCTCTACCGCAAACATCTCAGCTTTAGAAGTGTGACTTTAAAAGTTCATTCTCCCACACACTTTACATCGAAATTAGGTCATACCTGCATCACAGCCAAGAATGTGTGCACTTCAAGGAGAAGAAACAATTTGTAAAAAGAGAAAAGATGATACCTTCCTGACTGTTGGAGTTCCCAGGCAAATCAGCTAATGGGAAAGTTAGGATTGGGCGTTTGAATTTAACCCTAATCTGCAAATGAGCCCACATTTTTCTCTGTAGGAACAAGACCTTCATCTCTTTAACACTCATTAAACTTCTAGTTTATACTCTGAGCCTCTTATAGTCATCAGTGTGTGTCTCCAAATCCACCAACTTGATTCATCTTACCTCCTTTCCCCCCTTTTTTTGGCCATTTAAATGAATATGCACAAAGTTTTGAGATAAGTGGTCAGAATAGCAGGGTGGTCTGCAATGCTCTAAATTAAATGTTGTTCTCGACCCAGATTTATGGGCACAAAGCAGCAAGCGTGCAGAGAACTGATGAGGTCCCCTTGGCTGCCACAGTATTTCTCAATCATCCTAAAGAAGTCAACTGGAAAAGAAAAATGTTTTCGCATTACTAACAGCCTCAGTACATTGTGGTTTGAAAGCATGATAAAGCACAGCCTTTAAGACAAGGCGTCTCTAAGGAAGAAGGTAAGCATTTAGATCTACGCTATTTATATAAACAGCTGACTCTGTACTTAGAGCTCAAAATTAACCCTATTTCTTCATAATGTGCTTGTCTTTATAAGAGCTCAAAGTCTTTTTTTTTTTTTGAAAGCCATTACATCAGCCATTTCTTTCCATCCATGTAATGTTGACAGGTAACACACTCATTTCACAAGGACACTGAAAGCTACAGAAATCATCTCCAAAGGCTATCAACCCACCAGTGAAGTGAGCAGAGAGGCCTGCAGACGAGACAAGCTCTGACAACAGCGCATTCTGTGTGTCTGTCTGTCTCTGTCTCTTTCACACACACGCACACACACACCTTGCACTGAAAGAACTTCAACATGTCACGGGGTTGGAGATACCATGTTTTCGTTTTTGTTTTTTAATCACAATCCAGCCTGCCTGTCCGCTTTCTACCTTTCAATTAGTGGCAATTTATCCAACGTGCTTAGATTTCCACAAAACGGCGTAAATAATTTAAACCACCATAAAAAGTGATACATGACACAAGAGGACAGAAGATTTAAAGGAGACAGTCTCCTGGAAAAGAGCTGCACCAACGTTCCTCTTTTCATCCCAGGATCCCCAGGGTTTCAAAACAACTGAAGCAAAGCTCTTGCACATGTTTCTTTATTTTTTGATACAAAGTACTCCAAAGAGTACCTTACAGGGAGAAATTGGTGAGCCTCAGTGTTTTCAATTAGCACCTGTGTAGTGGCAGGCAAGTAACATAACCCCTCTGAATCTCAGTTCCTTCATCTGTAGGATGAGATGGATAATCCAGTCGGCCCTCTGTACATGCAGATGTGGAACCCGTGGACAAGGATGGCCGGCTGCACTGCACCATTTTATATAAGGGACTTGAGCATCTGTGGATTTTGGTATCCGTGGGAGTTCTGGAGCCAATCCCCTGCAGATACCGAGGGGCAACTGTAGTATCTACCGCAAGGGTTCTTGGGCGAATTAGATGAGGCTGTAATCAACACCACTGAACCCAGCCATGGAGGGGCCTGAATAGAGAGTGAGGAAGAGACTGAGAAACTATATAAAAACTGAGAAATCCGTAAGGAGACACAAGGTAATTACGCTCTGGGATAGGAGGTGATGGCAGCCTGACCCTCTTCTCCTGTTCCCTTCTCCTCCTCCATGCCCAAAGGACCAGGTGATTATAACCACAGTAAGAGCAGTGCTGGGGAAGAGGTACAAGAAGTTTTCTTTTTTTTTTTTTTGGCCGCACCATGCGGCTTGCAGGATCTTGGTCCCCTGACCAGGGACTGAACCCTCGCCCTGGCAGTGAAAGCACTGAGTCCTAACCACTGGACAACCAGGGAATTCCAACAAGAAGTTTTCTTGAAGGGCAGTGTGACCTGTTGGGATGACAAATGGGGACTCATGAGACCTATAATGTAATGCCACCAACTTTACCATCTGAGATGCACCCCCCAACACACACACACACACACACACACACACACACACACACACGTACACTCACTCAGCAGGAGGGCACAGACTAGGGCCTGAGCTTTAGCCCTGCTCACTACACATTACCATTACCATCCAGGTAACTTATAGTACCCAAAGGAATATGAGCTCATGAGAAAATAACTATACATTTAAGAAGCAAAACAGCTATAACATAAATCAGAGACCATAAACTGAACAACTTATATCAGAGGAAGCAGAATTAATGGACTAAGACACAATAAAAATTTCCAATAAGCATAATAAATATCTTCAAAGAGATAGGCTATTGGTAATAAGTAATGAAATAAGCAGTTATTTAAAAAAACTAATTGGAGATACAGGGTCCAACAGAAAAATGCATACGAAGAAGGAATTAGTGAGTCAGAAGATAAGACTGAGAAACTCCACTAGAAGACTCCAAGAAGGGACTAAGAGGGGAAACATTTAGAAAAATATGTGTATATGTATATACATAGAGAGAGAGAGAAAGAGAAATGGCATCATAAGTTATAATGCTAAATCACTGATTTATACGGTATAGTGACTTTGAACATTGGCATCTCAAATACAGAGAAAAAGTCAGTGAGGAAGTTACTAAAACCAGAAAAAGGTATTATAAGAAAAGAAAAACTATAAACCAATATAAATATTGATTATATTAGATATAGATATAGAATAGATATAGAGAGATGTAAAAACTCAACAAAATTTTAGCAAATTGAGTCAAACAATATATGAAAAAAATAATACATGACGTCCTAGTGAGATTTCTCCCAGGATGGCAAGGTTTAACATTCAAAAATTAATCAGTGTAATTCATCACATTAACAGCCTAAAAAAACCCCAAACTATATTAACATCTCAATAGACGCAGAAAATGCATTTGACAAAAATCCAAGATCCAAAAATCAACATCAAATGGACCCTGAAACATATTCAAGAATGTTCATAGCTACATTATTAATAGTAGTTCCAAACTGGAGCTACAAGTGTCCATCAACAGTAAAATGGATAAAAAATATTTTGGTATATTTAATTTTTATTTATTTGTTTATTTATTTATGGCTTGTGTTGGGTCTTCGTTTCTGTGCGAGGGCTTTCTCTAGTTGCGGCAAGCGGGGGCCACTCTTCATCGCGGTGCGCGGGCCTCTCACTATCGCGGCCTCTCTTGTTGTGGAGCACAGGCTCCAGACGCGCAGGCTCAGTAGTTGTGGCTCACGGGCCTAGTTGCTCCGCGGCATGTGGGATCCTCCCAGACCAGGGCTCGAACCCGTGTCCCCTGCATTAGCAGGCAGATTCTCAACCACTGTGCCACCAGGGAAGCCCTATTTTGGTATATTTAAACAATGAAATATATATAGCAATGAAAATGAATGAATCATAGGTAATGCAGCAATACTGACTACACTCATTCTTATGACGTAATATTGATCAAGAAAAGTCAGATTTAAATATATTAAATTAAATATATTAATATAGGGACTTCCCTGGTGGCGCAGTGGTTAAGAATCCACCTGCCAATGCAGGGGACACCGGTTCGATTCCTGGTCCGGGAAGATCCCACGTGCCACGGAGCAACTAAGCCCGTGCGCCACAACTACTGAGCCCGCGTGCCACAACTACTGAAGTCCACATGCCTAGAGCCCGTACTCCACAACAAGAGAAGCCACAGCAATGAGAAGCCTGTGCACCACAACGAAGAGTAGCCCCCGCTCGCCGCAACTAGAGAAAGCCCGTGCGCAGCAACGAAGACCCAACGCAGCCAAAAATAAATTAAATTAATTTTAAAAAATAAAATAAAATGAACAAAACGAAGCAACTGAGTTTCCGTACCTCAATTTACTCTTGTTTCAGTCTTCCCCTTGTAAGTAAATGGCAACTTCATCTCTCAAGCTGTTCAAGCTAAAATTTTAGGGCCATATTTAATCCCCTTTTTTCTCTCATTCTCACATCCAGGCAATTGACAAATCTTTTGACTGTACCTTCAAAATATGTCCAGAGTCTCCACACTTCACACCTCTGCTGCCACTGCCCTGGTCTAAGCTTCCCATCATTCTTTCCTGAATTGCTGCAATAGCCTTCCACTGGGTGCCCTCATGTCTTTGTTTTTACACCTGCCATCCCCTTTTCCATCTGTTTTCCACAGTAGCCAGAGTTGATAACACGAATGAGTGTTGGGTAGTGTCACTCTTCTGCTCACACCTTTCAATACCAATCGTTCTCACTCAAGGTAAAAGCATAGTCTTTGCGATGGCCTATCATGTGTAGCCACCATCTCTCCAGCCCTCTCAATTTCTCTAACCTCATCTCCTACTACTCACAGCCTTGCTTACTTCCCTCCAGCACACTTGCCTCCTTGCTGTTCCTTAAACATACCAAGAGAACTCCAGCCGCAGCTTCTGCATTTGTATGTTTCCATAGTCTGGACCACTCTTCCCACAGATCTTTGCAGGCCTCTCTCCATTACTTTCAAGATTTTTTTCTTTTTGGCTGTGTGGCTCATGGAATCCTAGTTCCCTGACCAGGGATCGAACTTGGTCCCCCTGCAGAGGAAGCGCCGAGTCCTAACCATTGGACTGCCAGGTAATTCCCTGCTTTCAAGATTTTTAAATGATGCTTTTTCAGAGAGACCTTCCCTAACCACCTCCCAAAAGGGTGTCTCATATACTGCTGGTGAGACGGTAAATGGTACATCCCCATATATAGCAAAATTGGAATTTTATATACTCTTTAATCATCTAATTCCATTGCTAGGAATATATCTTAACATATGTTTGCATGCATACAATGATGTATTTACAAGGTAGTTCACTGCTGCACTGCTTGAGGTAACCCAGATTGCAATCAGCCCAAGTGCTATCAATAGATGACTTAGTAATAATAGAATATTTGTGCTGCTGGAAGAAAAAAAAAGGATTCCAAGGTATACTTTACATGGAAAAAAGCAAGAAGCAGACAGTGTAGTACTACCATTTCTGTTGAAAAAGAAAACTGGTAACAGCAGTGGGAGGGATATTGGAAGGCTGGAGGACTGGGGTGGAAATGAGG
This sequence comes from Eschrichtius robustus, assembly GCF_028021215.1. NCBI lineage: Eukaryota > Metazoa > Chordata > Mammalia > Artiodactyla > Eschrichtiidae > Eschrichtius > Eschrichtius robustus. Next base: position 7,965,134 of record NC_090826.1, on the reverse strand, counting down.
AGGCAGGTATTTCTTGTATTTCTTGTTCTTTTTCTGGCTGCTCCACCTGGCTTGCAGGATCTTAGTTTCCAAACCAGGGATTGAACCCTCGCCCTTAGCAGCGAAAGCATGGAGTCCTAACCACTGGACCACCAGGGAATTCCCTGTACGTATTTCTTATTCAGAAGATTAAATTAGGGACTTCCCTGGCGGTCCAGTGTTTAAGACTTTGTCTTCCAATGCAGGGGGTGCGGGTTCGATCCCTGGTTGGGGAGCTGAGATCCCATAAGACTCTCGGCCAGAAAACCAAAACATAAAACAGAAGCAATATTGTAACAAATTCAATAAAGACTTTAAAAATGGTCCACGTTAAAAAAAAACTTAAAAAAAAGATTAAATTAAAAAAATGTAAAGTCCTGAAACCACATTCATGGTTTTGAAACTTGAAAAAGCTGGTCATTGCTCAACACTGTGAATACACCAAACACCACTCAATTTTTTAAAAAATTAAATTAATTAATTAATTAATTTGGCTGCATTGGGTCTTCGTTGCTGTGCACGGGCTTTCTCTAGTTGCGGCGAGCGGGGGCCACTCTTCGTTGCAGTGTGCGGCTTCTCACTTGCGGTGGCTTCTCTTGTTGCGGAGCACGGGCTCTAGGCACGCAGGCTTAAGTAGTTGTGGCTCGTGGGCTCTAGAGCACAGGCTCAGTAGTTGTGGCCCACGGGCTTAGTTGCTCCGCGGCATGTGGGATCTTCCCGGAGCAGGGCTCGAACCGGTGTCCCCTGCATTGGCAGGCGATTCTTCACTGCGCCACCAGGGAAGTCCAACACCACTGAGTTTTAAACATTAAGATGGTTAATTGTATCGTATACCAACGCATGTACGTGGAATCTAGAAAAATCGTACAGATGAACCATTTTGCAAGGCAGAAATAGAGACACAGATGTGGAGAACAAACGTATGGACACCAAGGGAGGAAAGCGGGGGATGGGGGGTGATGAATTTGGAGACTGGGATTGACATATACACGCTAATATGTATAAAATAGATAACTAATTAGAACCTGCTGTATAGCACAGGGAACTCCACTTCACTGTACAGTAGAAACTAACACAACATTGTAAAACAACTGTACCCCAATTAAAAAAAAAGAAAGATGGTTAATTGTATGTTATGTGAATGTAACCTCTAAAAATCCATAAATAAAAATATAGGTAGATACAACAGTACTAACATTCAGAACTTCCACTCAAAAAAAGAAGATTACAACAAATCTATCAGAGTGATAACAGATTGGCGGAAGATATTCCCAACATCTAAAACTGACTAGGGAGTAAATTCTAGAAAATACAAAAGAATGCCTACAAAACAGCAAGAAAAGGGGCAGGAAAACACAGAATTGTCATTTTACAGACGGGGGAAAACTGTGCGGATGATTGCATTTTCTAAGATGGCTCAATGAGATCTCCCATGCACATGCTGTTTTGTTTTGTTTTTTTAAAATATTTATTTATTTAATTTATTTATTTAGCTGCGCCGTATCTTCGTTGCGGCATGCAGGCTCTTTTAGTTGTGGCATGCGGGATCTAGTTCCCTGACAAGGGATCAAACCCGGGCCCCCTGCATTGGGAGCGCGGAGTCTTAACCACTGGACCACCAGGGAAGTCCCCCACATGCTGTTTTTATTTATTTATTTATTTTTAATTTATGGCTATGTTGGGTCTTCGTTTCTGTGCGAGGGCTTTCTCTAGTTGTGGCAAATGGGAGCCACTCTTCATCGCTGTGCGCGGGCCTCTCACTATCGCGGCCTCTCTTGTTGCGGAGCACAGGCTCCAGACACGCAGGCTCAGTAATTGTGGCTCACGGGCCCAGCTGCTCCGCGGCATGTGGGATCTTCCCAGACCAGGGCTCGAACTCGCGTCCCCTGCGTTAGCAGGCAGATTCTCAACCACTGCGCCACCAGGGAAGCCCAACACATGCTGTTTTTAAAACGTGACACTGGAATTCCTCCCATTGAGAGGTGGGGTCTGTGTTCCTTCCCCTTGAACCTGGGCAGGCCTGCGACTGTATATGACTTCCGAGGCTGCTAGGTCATAAAAAACCAACTTCTGCTGGGTCCTCTTGGGGTGCTAGCTCTTAGAACCTGGTATGTGAAGCCAAAAGCCCCAGGGAGGCCATGTGTAGGTGTTCCAGCCAACAGTCCCAGTTGCGTCCCAGCCAACACTCCCAGTTGGGTCCCAGCCGGGTCCCAGCCAACAGCCAGATGTGAATGAGGAAGCCTTTACAATGACTCCAGCCTCAGCCACTATGATTGTAATGGCCTAAGAGTCCCTGAGTGAGAACTGCCTTGTTGAGCTCAGGCCAACCCAGAACCATGATAGATAATCATTAAATAATAACTAATGTTTTAAGCCATTAAATCTGTTTAGCAGCAAGATTTAGGTCCTGGAAGTGGGTGCGATTGTAACCAGGCCTAAATTACGGGGCATTGGCTTTGGGACTGAATGGCAGGCAGAGGACATTGAGGAGACTATTAGTGAGGCCTACAGGGCATCTAAGAGGCTTTAAAGCGAAGTGAGTAAATGTTATTGGAAGCTGGAGGAAAGGGAACGCTTTCTATGGAGTGGTGGAAATTTTGGCAACTCTGTCATCTGTGGTAACGTGAAGAGAAGAAATGTACCTAGTGAACTCAATGACCGAGGTAAGGAAATTTCAAGGCAGGAGTAATGAATGTGTCACTTGGCTTCTCATTGCCTACGGAAGAATGGCTTCTGGGCAGAAATTAAGTAGAGATCACTGTCAGGTAAACATTTAAAGATGAGGTCGAGAACATGACTGTAAAATCCTCTGTTAAGATCTCAGAAAGATTTAAGGGTTTCACAAGAAATTCAAAATAGAGAAGAGTTTCTCATGAAGACATTTGTGGTTGTGGCTTTTGTCTGGAAGAGTAAACCCCAAGAAGATTCATAGAAAACCCACACAATTTTAAGAGAACTGTTTTGAGGAAAGTACCTCCAGCTTAAATGAAAAGGGACAGAAAAGGTACAACATGAAAAGAGACTCTGGAACCCAATCTCTTCACAAGCAGGAAAGAAACGAGGAAGGGTACTTAGTTGCAATTCAGTTTTCTTGTGGAAAAGAAAGAAAAGATTCGGAGGCAGAAACCAAGAGTCCAGAAGGTGGAAGTGAGAGCCTTGGTGAACAGTTCACAGGCTGTAGGATTGATCCCTGAGCAAGGAAGTGGCAACACACGCCTAACTGGATTTCCAAATTACTATGGACCAGTGACTCATGCATGTTCCCAGTTGCCAACTTTTTGAACAGGAGCATCTATAATGGTTTTTCTATGGCTGGCCCATCATTATATGTTCTCCATGTGTGGAGATAACTTGTATCTTTAGTTCACATATCTTTGGGTCCAGAGGAATAGCACTCGATGGTACCCAAAGAATCAGATCTGAGGAGGCTCATCTATACCTAGGCTTGCTTTGAAGGACAAGACAATGGACTTCAAGCTGATGTCATAATGGGATGAAATTTGGGAGTCTTAGAGGAAGGGATGAATTAGGAAGAGTGTAAATTGTTACCAGAGAGGGAATATGGCAGATCTTATTTTGCAAGATGGCCAGAACAACATCTCCCATCCCAGATGCTTTTCTTACAGTGTGATGTTAATGTCTTCCCATCATGAGGTTGGGCTGTATGTTCTTTCCCCTTAAATCCGGGTGGGCTCGTGACTAAGGCAGAAGGGCCCCTATGTTACTTCCAAACCTGAGTTGTAAAAGGCAGCACAGCTTCTATTTGGTCTTTGCGGGTGCTTGCTCTTGGGACCTCCAGAATCATGGGAGATAAAATCACTGTTATTGTATCAAGCCACTAAATTTGGGGGTATTTGGTTATGCAGCGATAGATAACTGACACAACTGGAATGACAAACAAATATATGAAGAGATCATTCATTCGACAAACATATTGAGAATTTACTCTGTGCTAGGAACTCTTCTAGGTGCTGGGGATACATAACAGACTAAAATCTCTGCCCTCATGGGGCATACATTCTAGTGGGGAGAAATAGAGTGTAATCAGGAAAACAGTAGATATAGACTGTTAGATAATGATGAATGCTAAGGAGAAAAATGCAAAGAAAGGGACTAGCAAAGCACAGCAAAAGTGGGTGAATGAACTGCAATTTTAAAAAAGAGTGAACAGGGACTTCCCTGGTGGTGCAGTGGTTAAGAATCTGCCTGCCAATGCAGGGGACACAGGCTCAAGCCCGGGTCCGGGAAGATCACACATGCTGTGGAGCAACTAAGCCCGTGCGCCACAACTACTGAGCCTGCGCTCTGGAGCCCGCGAGCCACAACTAATGAGCCCGCATGCCACAGCTGCTGAGGCCCATGCGCCTGGAGCCCGTGCTCTGCAACGAGAGGCCACCGCAATGAGAAGCCTGCGCACCGCAACGAAGAGTAGCCCCCGCTCGCCGCAACTAGAGAAAGCCCACGTGCAGCAACAAAGACCCAACACAGCCAAAAATAAATAAATTCATAAAAAATAAATAAATAAAAAGAGTGAACAAGGAAGGGCTCGAAAAGGTGATTTTTTTTTTTTTTGGCCACACCGTGCGGCATGTGGGATCTTAGTTCCCCGACGAAGGATCGAACCCTTGCCCGCTGCAGGGGAAGCTCGGAGTCTTAACCACTAGACTGCCAGGGAAGTCCCTGATTTTTGAGTAAAGACCTCAAGCAAATAAGCGAGTGAGTAATCCATGTATTTCTCTGTGGGAAGAAGATTCCTTGTAGAGGGAGCCGCGAGCACCAGGGCCCTAGGAGGGGTGGAGAGCGTGTCTACAGTTTAAGGAGGACAGTGAGGCCAGGGTGGCTTAGTGGTTGGCCTTAGGGGAGGTTACAGGATATGAGGTCAAAGGGATAATGTGGTGGGTGGGTACTGCCTTCTAGGCCAGTGTAAGGGCTTCTTTTATTCTGAGGGGATTAGGAAGCCACTGGAGGGTTTTGAGCACAGAAGTGACATAACCTTAGTTAAGTTTTAACAAGACTGTTTCAGCTGCTGTTTTGAGAAAGGACAAGGGACGAACAGGGAGACCAGTTATGATGCTGTTGCAGTAATCTAGAACACCGCGCATGACGACTCAGACCAATAACGGCAGTGGACCTGGCGAGAAGCAGTTGAATTCTGGGTATATTTTATAGGCAGAGCTGAGAAATTTGTGGGCAGACTGAATAGGAAAAGAGTAAAACAGAGGAGTAAAGGATGATCCCAAAGTTTTGAACTGACAAAACTGGAAGGATAGAGTTGACATTTACTGTGATGGGGAGACTAAGAGGATCAGGTTTGGGGTGAAATATAAGGAACTTGATTTAGATATGTGAATTCCAAGGGTCTTTTAGACATCTGAGGTGTCCAGTGTCTGCAGTACAGGAGGGAGGTCTGGGCTGGAGATACAAATTTGGGGGTCAACAGTGAGTGTCTGATATTGAAAGCTGTGAGACTGAAGTTATTTAACTATTTAAAATGAGGGTTGAATGGAGAACAGTATGGAGGTTCCTTAAAAAACTAAAAATAGAATTACCATATGACACAGCAATCCCACTACTGGGCATATACACAGAGAAAACCATAATTCAAAAAGACACGTGCACCCCAATGTTCATTGCAGCACTATTTACAATAGCCAGGTCATGCAACCTAAATGCCCATTGACAGACGAATGGATAAAGAAGATGTGGTACATATATACAATGGAATATTACTCAGCCATAAAAAGGAACAAAATTGGGTCATTTGTAGAGACGTGGATGGACCTAGAGACTGTCATACAGAGTGAAGTAAGTCAGAAAGAGAAAAACAAGTATCATATATTAATGCATATATGTGGAATCTAGAAAAATGGTACAGATGAACCAGTTTGCAGGGCAGAAACAGAGACACAGATGTATGGACCCCAAGGGGGAAAAGTGGGGGGGAGTGGTGATGGTGGTGGGATGAACTGGGAGATTGGGATTGACAATATATACACTATTATGTATATAACAGATAACTAGTAAGAACCTGCGGTATAAAAAATTTTTAAAAATAAAAAATAAAATAAAATGAGGGTTGAGTCTAGAGTTGACCCCAAGGCCAAAGTGCCTTCTGGAATGCTATGCTGCTTCTCCATATCTCCTTTGCCATTATGAACTTGGACCATTCTGGAATACAGTTGGCCCTCTGTACACGCGGGTTCCACATCCAGATTAAACCAGCCACGGTTTGAAGACTCCAGAAAGTTCCAGAAAGGCAAAACTTGCATTTGTCGCCCGCCATCAACTATTTACATTGTATTTACAACTATTCACACTGCATTAGATATTATAAGTAATCTAAAGTACATGGAAAGGTTATAAGCAAACACTACACCATTTTATATAACAAACTTGAGCATCTGCAGATTTTGGTATCTCTTGAGGTCCTGGAACCAACCTCCTGCAGATACTGAGGGACCACTGAACTGCCACACAGCAGGAGTGGTGAAGGGATCAGAGCCTGAAGCCCAGATGGCCTAGATTCATATGCCACTTCCCTATTCCCTTTACACAACTGTTGAGGAGTTAACGAATTAATATATGAGAGTGGCTTGTACATAGAAAATGCTCATAAAATGCACATTATTTATCAACCAAGGGTGACTTCCTTAGCCCAATGCCAGCTGATCCAAACGTCAAGCTCATACTATGGATGTTTCCTTCAATCAAAAAGTTACCTAGGACTTCCCTGGTGGCGCAGTGGTTAGGAATCTGCCTGCCAGTACAGGGGACACGGGTTCGAGCCCTGGGCTGGGAAGATCCCACATGCTGCGGAGCAGCTAAGCCCGTGCGCCACAACTACTGAGCCTGTGTGCTGCAACTACTGAAACCTGTGCACCTAGAGCCCGTGCTCTGCAACAAGAGAATCCACCGCAATGAGAAGCCTGCACACCGCAACAAAGAGTAGCCTCCGCTCGCCCCAACTAGAGAAAGCCTGCGCGCAGCAATGAAGACCCAAAGCAGCCAAAAATAAATTAAAAAAAAAAAAAAAAAAAAGTTACCTAGTCAGATAGGGCCTATTTATCTCCCCTTAGCACCTCAACACAAACACTGAAATTCACTATTTTATGTACCAAACCCAAAGGTTACAAAATGTGAACAAAATAACGTGCTTGGCTATTTTTTCAAAAGATATTCTTATCAACTCCGTTTAAAAACCCACACAATAGTGAGTCACAAAACGACTAAGAAGCTATTTTAATCATCTTTCTCTTCAGGATCATTTCTCTTCTGCTCCTCTGATTCTCAGATCCTCCTTCCTGTTTGGCCATCTTCCTTGTAGCCAAGACCTACTTTTAAAATATTTTGGAACTTATTTTAATATCCATAATTCACAGAATGAAGGCAGTCACAAGTTTCTATACAATAGCAAGCCTTAGACTCTAAAAATAGAAATAGCAAACATCTTCCCCCTAGAGACAGTACAAGTAGGAGACATGCCCTAGCCGGCAGAAGGTCCTTCAAACCTCCGAATTCTGAATTTTCAAAACGATGAGTACATCTGCAGGGGTAATAAAGCAGCATCTTATTACCTTCATGGGGAAAGAGTGGGGCATGCAAATAACACGACAGAACCTGTGCCTCTGCAGAGTTTATCTTCTGGATAGAGAGGAAAGAAACAATACACATTCATGAGATGGAGAAACAAAACTGGCAATAGAAGCCAATATATATCATTAACTGTATAGGCATAAATGTATATAAACTTGGTAAAAAATAAATTAACAATTATCTGCACTGTGGGATTACAGGTGATTTTGGCTTTCTTTCACCTATATTGTCTAAAATTGTTAACAGGAATACATTATATTTTTTGGAAAAAGGAAAAAGTTGATTTAGTCCAAATGTGCTCAAGAGTAGTGGCTAAGGGCATGGACTCTGGAGCCTGGACACCTGCTCTTCTACTAACTGGCCAGGTGACCTTGGGCAAGTGACCTAACCTCTCCACATCCCACAGCCTGACCTGCTGGAAAAAAACAAAGATGATCGTACCATCTTAAGACAACAAAATCGTAAATGTAAAGGCCTTGGCATAGGTTGGCACACAGTAAATGCTGCAGAAACGCTTGGTCTTATTACATGAGCTGGTAGGTAAGGTTTCATCAACTGCAGTACCTAAGATAATGTTCATGAGATGGGTTGAACTTGAGCAAAAATTTTCAAGGTCAGGGAAAAGATATTTGCGATAGGGTAACCACCTGAGAACCGAAGAGACTGAACATGACAAAGCTCAACCCCTTGAACAAGCAAACAGTGACAGAAGAACCAACTGGAGCATCAAGACTGACACAATAGGAAAGGTTTATTTTAAAAACAGCAACTCCTAATTGGCTGCAGGAAAGATCACGTACCACATGCGAACACATCTGGCTCTTGGTCTTCACCCACCCCTTTGTTTTCCACAAAAAGAAGAGACTCAAAGAAGATTCCTTCTGAATGTGTATCACCATTTATTGTAGTTTGCGTTAGGAACTGAACAGAGGACATTGTCTGTGGAGCGGGGAAGAAAGGAAAAGAAAAAGAAAGTATGTTTTTGTAGACTTAATTTCTTCAAAACACTTTATGGTTTCAAATCCTTTTTTACCCCAAAGGAGATTCAAGAATCCGAGTATGGTAAGTGGGGAGCAGTAATACAAAGAATCTTATGTTTATGTGCGTGTGTGTGGGTGTGTTTTTCTTCGTGTGTGTTTTTACAAGCAGACGTACTTCCACATTTCTTGCACCCCTTTTTTGCTTTGGTAAGGCCAAGCCCCACAGGACACATCATACAAACGACCCCTGCCTTGAACTCACAGACTCAAGGGTTGAGGAATTTATTTACCCTTGCAGATAACTATAAAGGTTTCCAACTGTCACATAGCATTAAAAAAAACCCAACCCCCTCCCAAACCGTAAGATGCGAAATCCTGATACACTTAAACGCTTTCTTTGCTGCAGCTGTTCCTCGGATTCCTAATCGTGGACTTACTACCAGGACCAGAGCAACAGGATTCTCTTCATTTTGTTTAGAATAAAAAAAAATTTTAAGGGACATTTCAAAATAATAAAAAAAAAAAAAACTGAAATTCAAATTCTGAAAATATCTTGCCTTTTTTATTAATCATGTCATCTAACACCAATTAAAAAAACAAATATGTGAATATGATATAAAAATACGATCCCAGGATTAACACTTTGTTGCAGGCACAGTTATCTCACAGAATATATGTTTGGAGGGCCAGGGAAAAGAGTTTATTTTTGTTTTTGCTTCTCTTAAAAAAAATCCACAGCAGTGCAAGTAGGATCAGGATGGGGCCGGCGGGGGGCGGGGGGATGGGGGGAAGATTCTTAGCAGCAAAATGTCCAAGGTTCTCTAATCACAATCAAAATCAATGGATACTGGATTTAGGAAAAAAAAAAAAAGATGAAGGGGATGCTGCCCAGACCCATTCGTCATCGATCGCTAAAAGACTTCCGTAGCAAAAGCCCCAAATTGTGACATATGAAGGACGTGCTCTATTAGACAAGCAATCATAAAACGTATCCCTCAAGCTTTTGACCACGTCTGTCACTTAAATATATGTACAGGAATTGGGCTCCTCTTCTTATTCATGTCCTTTCGGGTCTCCACTGTTTGGTCACTCTGGGTGGGCTCTTGGTGTATTTTGCCACTTCTGGCCTCCAACACGTGGACAGCATTTGCACCGCCGACGCTGCTCTGGCCTGCCTCGCCGGCCTTGGCTGTTTCTCGCAGAGGGTGGGCAAGGGGGATGGTTTAATGATCATTGTTCTGTTTCTCTCTCATCCAGGCATGAATCTGTTCTTTCAGTTCTGGCACTGAGAAAAGAAAGGAAAGAATTAATACCCCAGATGGGAGGGCTCTTCCTGAGACATGATGCTTGTAGTTCTGTATAAAAGGAAAGAAAAGGCCATTCATTCCCTCACTGAACTGAATTCAGGCTGAAGAAGAAATAGGACATGAAAAGTAAGAACTGGAATTCTGTAGTGAAAAAGAGCAAAGAATGTTTTGTGTCTTGCCCATTAAGCGTCAGAAACCATGCAGTGTCTGGATTTGTTAAATTTCCCCCTTTTGACGACTCTCTGATACACGATTTTGGCCTCACTGCTCAGTACAGGTGTAGGCACTGCAGTTCGAGCCATGCCCTCCTCTACCTGGTTCCAGCATGCTCTCTGTCAGCGTCTGTCGGTTGAAGGGGTCCGTGGGGGAGTTCAGCAAGTGCCGCAGGATGATGGAGCGGTCCATGATGGTGCCAGAGGGCAGCCGCACGGGGTCAGTCATCAGGGTGTCCATCAGAGGGTCTACAGAGACAAAGCAAAGCAAACTCTGATCTAACAATAGAACCTAAAACTGAAAAAGAAAATAAAGTCCCTCCTATCAGTGAAAAATATAACCACAGAAACAGCAACCAAATGGCCCCTACCAGGCCCCCAAGTTTAGAAGAAAATCAGCATTAGATAACGGCATATACTTCGCCTTCTGTAGAGGGGAAGCACCATTTTGTCAGCTACTGCTGGGAGGAAAGAATAGACAAAAAAGACAGCAGGACAGACACAGTGGCAGGCCCTCCCGGGCTGTATGGCGAAGATGGCAGGCTAGAATCAACCCTTCCTCTTAGGACTTCTCAGAATTCTTTGAAAACATGAGTTCCCACTTGCAAAGGCAAGGTTGACCTTAGAATCTTCAGGGTTGTTATCTGGTTTGAAATCAGGCTACGGACTTTTTTCTCTTGCAATTTATAATATGAACTAAAGGTAGATAAACAGAATTTCAATTTCTGACCAAGTGTCTCAAAAAGCAATGAGAGGGGCTTCCCTGGTGGCGCAGTGGTTAAGAATCTGCCTGCCAATGCAGGGGACACGGGTTCGAGCCCTGGTCCGGGAAGATCCCACATGCCGCGGAGCAACTAAGCCCGTGCACCACAACTACTGAGCCTGTGCTCTACAGCCCGTGAGCCACAACTACTGAGCCCACGTGCCACAACTACTGAAGCCTGCATGCCTAGAGCCCGTGCTCCACAACAAGAGAAGCCACCGCAATGAGAAGCCCATGCACCACAACGCAGAGTAGCCCCCGCTCGCCGTAACTAGAGAAAGCCCACGCACAGCAACGAAGACCCAAGGCAGCCAAAAATAAAATAAATAAAATAAATTGAAAAAAAAAAAGAAAAAGCAATGAGAGCACAGAACGTCCTCTTCTAATATTACATGTTTCAAGTTAACTCAAACCAAAGAATTCCACATGAAAAAAGCGGGCCCACTCGCCTCTGAACTCGTCTGGGGCGTCACTGTAGTCGATTTCTGCACGCGCGTTCTTGGCCACGATCTCCTCCACCTTCTCAGCCAGAAGTTTAAACTTCTCTATCGCTATTGTGGATTTGATCCCTGCCTTCCGCATCTTCGAAATAACTTCTTCAAACAATTCTTTGCTATAGGATCTCTGAAAATGAGGAAAGACACTGTGAGACGTAAATATATTTTAAGTGGAAAAAAGCAAGCTGCAGAAAATACCCAAAGCATCATATGTTTTCTAAAACAGCCCTAAAATTATAATGTACATATATAAATACTTTGACACGGCTATAAATAAAATACATAAAGATTGGGCTAATACACACCAAACTGTACAAGGCCTCTGGAAAGGGCTTCAGAATTGAGGCAAATGAGGGGAATTTTAAAAATATTTAATTACTTTTATAGCAAACATGCATTTCTCTTAAAATTTAAATATTAAAAAGAGAAGGAAATATTAAAAAGAGAAGGACTGAACATCTACTTCAGTCCTTGCCAGGCACTGAGCCCTAGCAGCCTATGAGAGGAGGTGGAAATTTCAGTTCTTTTCCCTAAAGGTAAACATGGTGAAAACAACCCAATATAGTTCATAATCAACAAGCGCGTTCTCCCATTCCCTGTCAATCCTTATTTAAGATCTCTTAGTTCAATGCCGTTAAATGTCAGGGGCTCTACCGATGGGAGCGACAGGGTTTATGCCTGTGAGAGTGGGAGGGCTGGTCTACAGGGCAAGTGCCCACCACAGACCCAGGCAAACCTGGGCTTCAATCCTGGCTTTACCATCTACCTGCTGTGTGGTCTTAGGCAAAGCTCTAACTTTCCTGAGTCCCAGTTTCCTCAGGTGTAAAATGGGGGTAGTAACACCTACCCCACAGGTGCCTAATTCATATAAATCACTGCCATTTCAAAATATCAAAGTATATCGTATTTTGCATTTAGGGCAAAAACAGTGGCCGCTTGTCACTTTAGTGACAGTGATGCAAATGGAGGAGGGGAATGACTAAATCTGAAACTCTGAATGATGGGACCATAATCTGTGACCCGTGATTTCTAAACGAGGATTCACGTGAACATCATGGGATGAACTCATCTCAGTGCTTGTGTTCCCTTAGAAGGCCGGATTGAAAGTCCTCAATCTTTCTTCTTCTTTTTTTTTTTTTTTTTAAATTTAATTAATTAATTTATTTATGGCTGTGTTGGGTCTTCGTTTCTGTGCGAGGGCTTTCTCTAACTGCGGCAAGCGGGGGCCACTCTTCATCGCGGTGCGCGGGCCTCTCACTATCGCGGCCTCTCTTGTTGCAGAGCACAGGCTCCAGACGCGCACGCTCAGTAATTGTGGCTCACGGGCTTAGTTGCTCCGCGGCATGTGGGATCTTCCCAGACCAGGGCTCGAACCCGTGTCCCCTGCATTGGCAGGCAGATTCTCAACCACTGCGCCACCAGGGAAGCCCCCTTCTGTCCTTTTTTAACTTCAGTTTGTAAATAAGTGCACATGCTCACTTTCTCTCTCCACGCACAGCCACGCCCCTATTTAATCCATGCAACTCCGGGGAAAAGAGAGGAGAGGACAAAAAGCCAGCAGGGCGCTTGGGCCTGGCAATAGTCCTTTAAAATAATTTGAAAAGTTCAGAGAGCCTCGGTTATAGTTTTCTGAAACTAAATTACTACATTAGGTCAACAGATACTTTATTTGGTGTCTACTTATTATGAGCCAGGTAAGCTGCAGTCCCCGTCCCTTTGGGAAGAGGCACAGGGCATAAATGGCCAAAGGGTTACGGTGAGATGCTGGAAGGGCAAAAACGCACAGGGTGGGTGCTGCTATCCACACTACTGAGACGATGCACCTTGAACTTCTCTGTGTAAACAAGTAGTCGTTCTTAGCCCATTTACTATTCTCGAAAATATCACCCACTCTATTTCTCAAAAGATGATTGAGTTTTTAACCAACTGACTTCTGCCTGCTGTTAAGTCAACTTCTAAGATAGAACAGTGGAGTGAGCGTTATCGGAAGTCAAAGGGTAGGGACTTCCCTGGTGGCGCAGTGGTTAAGAATCCGCCTGCCAATGCAGGGGACACGGGTTTGATCCCTGGTCCGGGAAGATCCCACGTGCCGCGGAGCAACTAAGCCCGTGTGCCACAACTACTGAGCCTGTGCTCTAGAGCCCGCAAGCCGCAACTACTGAAGCCTGCGTGCCTAGAGCCCATGCTCTGCAACAAGAGAAGCCACCGCAATGAGAAACCCGCGCACCACAACAAAGAGTAGCCCCCGCTCGCCGCAACTAGAGAAAGCTTGTGAGTAGCAACCAAGACCCAGCACAGCCAAAAAAAAAAAAAAAAAACAAGAAATCAAAGGGTACTTATGATAAGGGGACATGGCACTCGGTTTCAAAGGGCAGCGGTGTCAATGAATCGACCAAATACAGATTACTGAGTTGCTGCTTCAAGTTCAGTGTGGATGGGGTCAGAGAGGAAGCAAAGATGTTGTTTTTTTTTTTTGGCTGTGCTGGGTCTTTGTTGCTGTGCGCGGGCTTTCTCTAGTTGTGGCGAGCGGGGGCTATTCTTTTTTGCAGCCATTGGACTTATTGCGGTGGCTTCCCTCTTGTTGTGGAGCATGGGCTCCAGGCGCACGGGCTTCAGTAGCTGCGGCGCGTGGGCTCAGCAGTTGCAGCGTGCGAGCTCTAGAGCACACGGGCTCAGTAGTTGCGGCTCGTGGGCTCTAGGTTGCGGGCTCAGTAGTTGTGGCGCCTGGGCTTAGTTGCTCCGCGGCATGTGCGATCTTCCCGGACCAGGGCTCGAACCCATGTCCCCTGCATTGGCAGGCAGAGTCTTAACCACTGCCCCACCAGGGAAGCCCAGGCTGATTCTTAACTACTGGACCACCAGGGAAGTCCCAAGGTGTTGTTCTTGACCTCAAGGATCTTACAGAATGGCTACAGAAATTAAACATAAAAATATCTGCAAATCATATATCTGATAAAGGTCTAGTATCCAGAATATATAAAGAACTCACACAGAATATATAAAGAACAAAACAGAAAGAATCCAATTTAAAAACTGGATAGGTGCTTCCCTGGTGGCGCAGTGGTTAAGAATCAACCTGCCAATGCAGAGGACACGGGTTTGAGCCCTGGTCCAGGAAGATTCCCACATGCTGTGGAGCATCTAATAAGCCCGTGCACCACAACTACTGCAGCCCGTGAGCCTAGAGCCCGTGCTCCGCAACAAGAGAAGCCACCGCAATGAGAAGCCCACGCACCGCAACAAAAAGCAGCCCCCGCTCGACGCAACTAAAGAAAGCCCGCGTGCAGCAATGAAGACCTAATGCAGCCAAAAATAAATAAATAAAAAATAAAATAAAATAAAATAAAAAATGGATGAAGGGGACTTCTCTGGTGGTCCAGTGGTTAGGACTCATGCTTTCACTACTGAGGGCCTGGGTTGAATCCCTGGTCAGGGAACTAAAATCCCACAAAGCTGCTTGGTGCAGCCAAAAAAAAAAAAAGGATGAAGGATCGAACAGACATTTCTTCAAAAAAGATATACAAATGGCCAGCAAGTACACGAAAAGATGTTCAACAGCATTTGTCATTAGGGAAATGCAAATCAAAACCACAGTGAAATACCACTTTACTCCCACTAGGGTGGCTATTTAAAAATAAAAATACAAAACAGAAAATAGCAAGTGTTGGCGAGGATGTGGAGAAATCAGAACCCTCGTACACTGCTGGTGGGAATGTTAAACATAGAATTACCATATGACTCAGAAATTCTACTCCTAAGTATATCCCAAAGAATTGAAAATAGGTATTCAAACACTTTTACATGAACGTTCACAGGATACTATTTATAACAGCCAAAAGGTGGAAACAATTCAAACGTCCATCAATGGATGAATGAATAAAGAAACCATGGTATAGCCATATAATGAAACATTAAGCCATAAAAAGGAATCAGGTACTGATACATGCTATAACATGGATGAACCTCGAAAGCATGCTACGTGAAAGAAGCCAGACACAAAAGGTTATACACTGTATGATTCCATTTACATGAAATATTCAGACTAGGCTAATAGATAAATGTAAAAATAGGTAAAATAAAGACAGAAAGCAGTTTAGTGGTTGCCAGGAGCTGGGGGGAGGAGGAAGGGACAGTGACTGCTTAATGGGTATGGGACTTCCTTGTGGGGGTGATAAGAGGTGATGGTTGTACAAGACTGTGAATGTACTAAATGCCACCGAATCACACACTTCAACATGGTTAATTTTATGTTATGTGAATTTCACCTCAAAAAAAAAAAAAAAAAAAGGAAGGCTGTGGGACTTCCCTGGTGGCGCAGTGGTTAAGAATCCACCTGCCACTGCAGGGGACATGGGTTCGAGCCCTGGTCTGGGAAGATCCCAAATGCTGTGGAGCAACTAAGCCCATGTGCCACAACTACTGAGCCTGTGCTCTAGAGCCCACGAGCCACAACTACTGAGCCCACGTGCCACAACTACTGAAGCCCGCGTGCCTAGAGCCCGTGCTCGGCAACAAGAGAAGCCACTACAATGAGAAGCCCGCGCACCGCAATGAAGAGTAGCCCCCGCTTGCCGCAACTAGAGAAAGCCCATGTGCAGCAACGAAGACCCAACGCAGCCAAAAAAAAAAGAACGCTGCATAGGAGAAGTGAGATTTCACATGGGCTCTTTTTTTTTTTTTTAATTTTTATGGCTGCGTTGGGTCTTAGCTGCAGCATGAGGGATCTTCGTTGAGGAATGCGGGATCTTTCACTGAGGCATGCGGGATCTTTCACTGCAGTGCATGGGCTTCTCTCTAGTTGTGGTGCGCGGGTTCCAGAGCGCAAGGACTCTGTAGTTTGTGGCACGCAGGCTCTCTCATTGAGGCGCGCGAGTTCAGTAGTTGCGGCGCACGAGCTTAGCTGCCCCGTGGCATGTGGGATCTTGGATCCCCAACCAGGGATTGAACCTGCGGCCCCTGCATTGGAAGGCGGATTCTTTACCGCTGGACCGCCAGGGAAATCCCAAGATTATTCATTTTTGATGTGGACCGTTTTTTCAAAGTCTTTATTGAATTTGTTACAATATTGCTTCTGTTTTATGTTTTGGTTTTTTGGCAGGAGCCATGCGGGATCTTAGTTCCCTTACCAGGGATCGAACCCACACCCCCTGCACTGGAAGGCAAAGTCTTAATCACTGGACAGCCAGGAAGTCCCCATTACATGGGCTCTTTACTACTATTGTTGTTTAATGGAACGTGGTGTTAACAGACAGTGTTCCATGAACAACAGATCTGCCGTCCATCTGCCCGGAAACCACAGGTAGACTTGGCCCTCAGTGCAGCTCACTGTGTCAGGCTAAGACCTCTCTCTCTCCTGGGCTCTCTGGGCTCCAGGGACAAGCGTCCCGTCGCACTCCCTCTCTGACGAGGGGCTCTCTCCTCAGGCCTGTGAGTGTAAGGCTCAGGGCTCCTCGCGCTGGGGCCTTCTGTCACCTCTCCCGGGCACCTGTCTTCCGCCCGCTCTCGGTGCACAGGAGAGAAGGCTCTCAGCTTCTTCCCTTGCTCGGCTGCTGTTTTTTTCCTCCTCTGTCTTCCCAGGAAAACAAGACATACCAGACGGAACCAGAGTGAACCAAGAGCACTGCTCCCAAGGGAGAAAACGAAATTCTACCACCTCCCTGGAGCTTTCTAGTCTTCCATCCTTCCGCCCCCAGCCCCACCAGACCCTCTTCCGAAACAATCCAGTGGGCAGGCCCCTCATCAGCTTACAGCCCATATAAATGGAAAGTGTCCAACAATCAAGACAAATGCCACACTGTACAAGGAAGCAAAAAACCCACTTAAAAAACGGGGGGCGGGGCCCGCGGGTCGATGCCCCACCCCCCCGTCAAAAAAAAAAAAAAAATCCACTTAAAAAGTGTTTTTCTCTCCACTGTGCCACTGGCACTTGTGTGCCTGCTTCACGGGTCTGGAAGAACAGGGCTATTTAGACATTCGAGAAGACCCATGTGCCACTGCGCAGAAACCGCTGTCTGTGACTCAAGCCATGTGCCACCACAGGCCACCACCTGTGCCACCACCACAATCCATAGGCATTACCAGGCAGTGTGGACGTTTTGTTGGTCACCAAGGAAAGGCAGCTGGAAGCACTCGGAAACACTCCTTTGTCACCCACTTGGTTTCCACCGTCTCACTGGGTGTGCTGGGCTCATCCACACCTTTGTGTTCATGCAAACTTTATGTTACGTGTTATAACCGCTTGTGACGTGGCAGCCACAGCAAGACCTACCAGGAGAAGAGGGAGCAGGCTAAACGACCCTTCCGAGCCCCTGACAGTGACAGCGGAAGAGTCCCCGGGGACTCTTCACACCCGACCTCTGGCTGGGCTGCAGAGGCCCAGCTCCAGCCGGCCTGCTGCCTAAGGCAGACGACCTGACCTTGCTTGGGGAGCGTTTCCATTTCCTGTCCCTCTTAAGGCTACCGCTTATCTTCCGTTTCTCAACATGTGCAGCATTATACAGTCATAGGCTAGAGAATCATTTTAGCATCTACCCAAAGTAACTGCAAACACCTAACCTGCTCTCTTACCACGACTTTTTACGGAAAAACTGCTTTAGACATATGTGGTTTTTTTCCATTGCAGGTGCTTTGTCAAGACCACATCTCTTGCTTTATCCAAAAGTACCTAGGTATGAGAATTATGTCTCAATAAAGCTGTTATTGAAAAAAAAAAAAGTACCTACAATTCCCCTATTTTGACCTTTGGATGAGATATAAGTAAAGATCCTTCTGGAATGCCTCGTGATGGTTACCCTGAGATGTGAGTTAATACTTGGATAAATAATGTGAACAAAGATGCAGAGGCTGAAACAGACATGGCACTTTGCGGGCATTTTAAGTGGAGAGCAGAGAAGCTGAGAACACGGGCTCAGGGCCAGACTGCCAGGTGGGAATCCTGCCTCTGCCTCACATCAACTGTGCAGCTCTTTAACCTCTGTGTGCCTCCTTGTAAAGCAAGGAATCCAACTAAGCCTAAATTGTAGGATTTTGTGAGGATTGCAAGTGAAAACATGAAAAGTGGCTAAAACTTGATGTGTGGTTAATAAAACATCAGTTATTATGACGCTGAAGATGCTGCAGGACAGAGGAACGTGGAGGGAGGGGAAGCCCTTCATGAGCTACTGAAAAATTAAAAATCGAGGCCGGGCAGGGGTCGCTTGGACTAAACTGGTAGCTGTGGAAATGAAAACCACAAAATGGATACGATCAGAGGGACACAAGGAATAAAGGAGGGAAGAATGTAAAGAAAACATACACGGTTTGAAACCTGGAACCACAGAAATAACGGCAGCACTGAAGCTGCTATTAAATCTCCTTCTTGGGAAGAAGATTTGGATTCCCTGAGAAAACCAGGCTCTTTCTGGGAATGTAACCGATTTGTCGAGTGAGGCCCTTAGCAAGATGGGTACAGACTCAACTGGAGACGGATCTGAGAGCCAAATCTGCTCTTCACGCCCAAAGGAAAACAACTGAGTCACATCCACGTACGCCAGACAAGTTCCCCTTGCCACTGTGGCCATTATTTCTATTTACATACTAAAAACTTCTCAAACCACATTTTGAAAAGTGTCACCTTCCTTGATTTCAAGTGGGGAAAATCCCAGAGCAGATGGATATGTAATCGCACAGGGTCTGCCGGGAAATCCACAGGGAAGCACACTCACGTCACCCACTTCAGGAGCCTGAACTCCAGGCTCCCTCTGAAACTGTTCCCTTGGGCACTGACCTGGTCATCAGCAATGGCTTTAGCGAACCGGGCACAGTCCAGCTGCAAGTAAATATCCGTCAGTTGGTCCAACAGCTTCTTTGGTTCAAAGCCATATTTCTCAGGGTTTTCAACTTTCAGGTCACGGCACTTAGGACCACAGAGTTGCTGAAGATTAAAGTTCAGCATCGCAGCCAATCGGGGTCCGAGTTCCTAGGAAATCACAGGATAATAGGACAAATCATGCTGTTGAGACAAGCAAGAAGGACCCAAAACTCCCATTTCAGTGGAGGAACAGGAATTGGCAGGCTCAATCTTCAAAGGAGCCCTTATACGTGCTATATCATACGCTGAAGAAGGACATTCCATTCAAACTTTTCTTTACTCTCCATTTCTAATCCAGTAATTCTAATACTTCATAGAATGTTGCAGGCTGATGGAATATTTATAAACACCAAAACGGCAACATTTTCGTTAAATTCATGCTTTAATTATAAAAACAAGGATCACTTCGAATTTGTTGAGAAATAGGTGAAAGAGGGAAACTATTCATAATTCTATCATCGTCACACGTGTCACGAAAGTTTCTGGCGTATGCTCTTTCAGCCATCATTCTATGCATTATTTTTCTATAAATTTCAAGTCCCTGACAGTTCAGGCAATATGCACCATTCTTATTTATTTATCAGATGCAAAGAGTGAAGAAATATAAAAGAGGTAGAAGATCAAATTTATGTCTTGAATAGTTTTAAATCTAGCCAGTGAGACAAAACAAACTCAAGTGAAACAACTAAAAACTAATTATGAAATAATATGCTATAACCCCACAAGATGACACAATACCTACTACAGGTGGGCACACACTGCTTTAAGCAAACCTGAAATAGGAAAACCTGGCTTATAGAGTATTAAACACCGGCCATATAAAATGAGCTGTGAAAGCTTCTCTTTAAGTAACAAGGTTTTCATTAAATTTCATGACTGGATTTATACAAATTCAACTTAAATTTGGCTTCTAAAGGACCTGCTTTTGCACAAAGTAAAGTACTCCTGTATTTAATTGTTAAGAAACTGTGAGGTAAAGGAGGGATATGAATAGGATATAGCTGGTAATTTTTTTTTTCCTGAAGTGGGAGAGTTTTGTGTTAACCAGCCAAGAAGGTGAAAACAGTGCAGCAAAGGAAAAGGAAAGATCAAAGCAGGCACAGGCAAAGACAGGGGACAGAAGACTATGACCCATGTGTATGGAGAGCGCAGATCAAAGAGCAGGTCTTGAAAAACATTAATTTTAATTGACATGAAAATAATAGACTTAGTTTTCAATAATTTCCTTTAAAAAAAATGAAGAATTTAGAACTAAAAATAGGCTTTATGATAATTTAGTCTCAAGTAAGTTTTATAGTTTCTGACCTCCTGAACAATCAAAGAGCACTGCCATCGGAGTAGTTGAACATCAAATAAAACATGACTTAGAGCAGGGATTGGCAAACTGCTAGCTGCAAGACATATCTGGCCTGATGCCTCACTTCATGGAACACAGCAACAGCAAAGCTAGCAGCTGCAATAGAGGCCATGTGGCCTACAACGCCTAAACTATTTACTGTCTGGCCTTTACAGAAAAAGTTTAAAGAAGTCCATTTGCAAACCTTTAAGGGAAGCAAGTGTCTGAAGTACCTTATCTAAATGAGCTGCAGTCAGTGTTCTTACGCTTTCAGTGATGCACTGTTTTGCTTCATGCTCTGCTGCTCTTGCACTGAAATCTATTTATGAAGAGACATGAAACGTAAAGGGGACAGAGGAGGGAGCTCATCTCTTGAGTTGCACGTAGGACAGGGTGTGGTGATAATGATGGAGGTGAGAGTAAACAGGGAAACTGGAGGAAACGTGTAGTAAAATTATATCCCACTGTAAACTTGTCTCCATATGGGCAAGTAACTACCAAATCTCAGGCCCCTTTCTTGCCTTCCTCACTATCCTTGTCCCGGCCCCACCATAAGACTTCTAAACTCTGTGTGTGTGTTTGCGCGCACGTGTGTGTGTGTGTGTGTTTGCGTGCACGTGTGTGTGTGTGTGTGTGTGTGTGTGTGTTGCGGGGGGTTGTTGAAGCGAAGAAGAGATCTTCATTTATGCCCCTCAGTTTCGATTTCAGAAACAGGATCCCGGTCTCATCAATCAAGTCAAGGCCAAACAATCTGGCTACCTTTGACCTATCATAAACCCTAATTATGGCTCTCGTTAACCTTTGGTTTCCTGAGTGTAACAAACATACACCGAACAGAACCAAAGATCTTATACACTGTCAATTATTTCTACTTAATATAGCCTCATTTCCAATTGATGTCACCTTATACTTTTCCTATAAATAAAATACTGGAGTCGACGATGATAAAAATACGTCAGAGCTTCAACATTAATAATCCAATGTGCTGTCTCAGCAGAAAATGATATAAGTTATCTTGGAAGTGACCTTTGGCAGACTTCAGACTATGGACAGAATGTTGTGTGTATCAATTAGCATAACTGGGAACAAAATCAGTAACAGAATTTCACCGATCGGTGACTGTGGTGCTGAAACACCCAGGATTTCAACAACTACTCTATTTAGTTATAAGTGACAGACTCTGAAAGTGGAACCCAACAGACAAAACAAATACCCCCAAGGTTCTACTCACAGGTCTGAGGAACGGCTTCTGGACCTGCTTGGTGAGGATATGGAACATGTCCACGGTTTCTGTCGCCAGGGCAAGATACGAGCGTGAAACGCGTTCATCCTGAGCGAGCTGGGACTGGCGGGCCTGCTGCTGGTCCTGGGCAACAGTGAACAGATGCCAGACACGTCTCAGTACAGCCAGCAGCTCAGCACACGCCAAGTGAGAAGGAAAAGCACAGCCAGCTCATAACTGGGGAAGTGCGTAACACAGCCAACAGACTTCGGCAACGATACCACAACCTGTACAGCAAACCCTCCAGATGACTGAGGTTTATTCCTTTCGCCATCAGATGTCTTTAGGGCTTTGAATAAGGGGACCTTGGCACATGACTTAACTTACATGAGACTCAGTTTCCTCAATGATAAAAGAACTCACCATCAACTTCTACGCAGGACGCAATAAGGGATTCTTATGTCCTGCCTGATACACGTGCTAATAAAGGATATTCACCGTCCTTAATAACAATGTCTGCGTAGT
Organism: Eschrichtius robustus; assembly: GCF_028021215.1. Classification (NCBI taxonomy): domain Eukaryota; kingdom Metazoa; phylum Chordata; class Mammalia; order Artiodactyla; family Eschrichtiidae; genus Eschrichtius; species Eschrichtius robustus. The sequence continues at coordinate 7,942,832 of NC_090826.1, read as the reverse complement.
CATCGTTATTTTGACAACCACAGGCGTGCTGCGCTATCACACTGAGGCCTATAGGTTTCGCCACAACACCAAGGGCCTGTAGATTGCTCAGCTTTTGAATTCTGTCTCTCCACACCGGTTAGGCTGTCAACCTCTACAACTGTCAGCATGCTTGCCTCTGGCGCCATCCTCCTCCTTCTACTCTGCCATAGGCTGGGAAACAAGATAATAAGGTGTATTTGGCTCATGGGTAAAATAAGGTGGAAACTACTGAAGGCTCTGTGACAGACCAAATGCAGAAACATCAGTACGGGCTTAAACTCCTACGTCTGCTCAGAGGCCTGTTTACTTTACCTCGGGGGAGGGGAAACAGCTAGAATAGCCGATGTAGCCACACGAGGGCCCCCTGGGTAAGTGCCCGGTGGAGATCCTGCACCGGTGCTGGGTGACCTGCCCACCGCCCTTTGGTCAGGAACGAAAGGCTGAAGCAGGGAGGATGGAGGAAGAGCAAGGTGAGAACCACCTCAGTGTGTGTCTGGGTGTCACGTTCATTCATCAATCAGTGTGATCCAGCCCCTTGCACAGGCCAGGCCTCCTTTAGGTCCTGGAGATGAAGCACAGAACGTGACCAAGAAGGCTCGCTACCTCATGGAACTTAGACGCCAGTTAGGGAGATAAGCAATAAACAGACACCCACCCAAACAGATACAGCATAAATCTGACAATGATGAAGAAAAAATAAAGCAGGGCGGGGAGGGGGGGAGGAAGAGTGTGCGGGGGCTGGGGTGCCAGTCTGGAAAGGGTGGTCAGGGAAGGCCTCTCTGAGGAGGTAACATTTAAGCAGGTATCTGAAGGAAGTGAGTCAGCAAGACCCAGGGGAAAAGCACTCCGGGCACAGGGAACAGCAAGCGCAAAGGCCCTGCTGTTCGGCGGAAGATCAAGGAGGCGAGTGGGGGCAGGGTAGCGGGTAGCGTGAGCGAAGGGGAAGGGCGGGGCCGAGACTGCAGTGCCCTCCAAGCCCGAGTGTGAGAATTCGGGAAGCCTGGAAGGGCTCTGAGCAGAGCAGGGATGAGAGGCTGACTGAGATTTTAACACCTTCCTGCTGGAATGCACATGAGCAAGGGCGGAGGCTGAAACCAAATGGGGGGCTACTCCAGTAATGCAGGTTAAGAGACGGTAGTGAGCTGGAGGTGGGGGAAGAGGTCAGATAACAAACATACTTTAGGACAGAGCCTAGGGGCCTTTGCTGGGAGAGAGAGGAATCAAGGAAGACTCCAGAAGGTGCTGAGCCAGAGCAAGCAGCAGAATGCGGTCGGCACTCTCTGAGACAGGGCAGTCTGGAGAGGAGATCTGGGGGACGACATCGAGGGCTCAGTTTTGGACAAGTCAGGTTTGAGATCCTATTAGACCACTGGGCAGGGGCAGGTCAACAGCTGGTTATGTAAGCCTGAATCAGGAGTGAGCCAAGCTGGGGAGGCACATTTTGGAATCGTCAGAATACAGACAGCTAAAGCCTTGGAATAGATGAGATCAGCTAGCAGTGATTTTCAACTGGGGGCATCAGGCCACGTGTGGGAATGTTTCCGGTTGCATGGTGACTCAGGGTAGGAGGGAAACATCACTGGCATTAAATGGGCACGAGCTAGAGATGCTAAAGGTCCCGCAGTGTCCGGGACCGTCTCTCATAACAAAAAGTTACTCTTATAGCAAAACTCCAACCAGCGTCCTCACCGAGAAACACACGACCTAGGGAGCAAGTGTGGAGAGAGAAGAGAAGCCTGAGAGCTGCACACCGGGGAGGCAGGAGGCAGGAAGTGACTCCAAAGTCAAGCAGACCTGATTCTGAAGGAGCATTTTTTTAGGGATTATTTATGCCCTTTTCCATCCATTGACCCAGAAAAATCAATAGTATCTGCTCAGTCGCCTCCTAAACAAATGCTATTATTATAAGCACCGACTCTGGACGAGGTAATGTGTCACAGACCCGTACCCCAACATCGACAACGTAAGCTGGTCCAACATCAGCATCATGAGTGACATAAAGAGGGCGTTACAGGAGTGGGGAGAAAGGTGAGACTGTGCAGCTCCACTGATGGGGAAGGCCAGCCGTGAGGGAGTATTTGGACAAGACCTCCCTCAAAGAATGAGTAAGATTTTAATGCATAAGAGTAGAATGTACAGCATTTTGGACAGAAGTGTCTCAAGGCAAACAAAGCAATAGGAGCTACACATCCTGAACACTTTCTCTGGGCTGGTCATGAACTATGTCCTCACCATCCGTCTCTCCTCACAACTTTCCCACAAGGCAAGAAGTATCTCTGATTTACGGGCTAGGAAACAGCGAGGAAGAACTTTTAATGTGCGGCAGTGCCAGTTCTCAAACCCAGGTCCCCTGGGCCCCGAAGCTGGGGCTCTTGCAACTAGAGCTGACCTGTTTCCCCGGCATGTTCTGCAAAGGCCGGGGGACTGGACCAGATTTGAGCTGACAGACTGTGACAAGGGGTAAGCATGGGAGGATGTCTTAGAGCCACCCTGGCGAGCCTCAGGCCTGGGGCTGACGCCGCCCCGTGGGAAACGGAGAGCGGCAGGAGGAGGGTTTTGGAGGCACAGGAGCAAAACAGTTTAAGGTGTGTTTAGAAATGCGTATGAGGCTGGTGGGTAGGATGAACGCCATCTAGAGGGTGCCAGTACAGTGCCGAGGGAACGGATGACGACCACTGCGTTACCTCATGAATGCAATCAGAGGGGCTCAAGGAGCGTGGTGGCATGGACACCGGAGAAATCCAGCATCCACGGACTCTGCGCAAAGCCCCCCAGAAGGTTTAAGTTTGTAGTTGAAGCATGTTGGCTAGAGTAAGACGTAAAATTCTCATCAAAGCTGCAGGAATACTTGGAATGAAAACCTTCCCTAAGTGTGCTTCGACATTGTACGTTTAAGAGAGTTTTGACTCCACAGCTTTAGAACAACCTCAGTACTATCTTCATCTCGAGAATGCTGCTGCGAGTAAAGAAAAAGTGGTCCTCCCTACTTTCTGGAAAGCAGTTCTGATTTTGAACCTAACAAAACCAGGAGCAGAACTAACCAATATATGAAGTCACCAATAGCTGCGAAGGGCCTAATAACTGACCGGGGAATCATCTAAATGGTGGCAATCAATGTCAGGAGAGGGCAGTGTGCTGTCACTGGCACAGCAGGAATTTCTCATGGAACCTGGCAAAACAGACCTCTTTTCTGTTTATAACTGAACATAAAAACCAAGATGTACTGAGAGGAAAAACACCCCATCAGAGCCCTCCTGAGTTAGTCACACACACAGATGTCTAAAGAAGATCATATGAACAAACCAAATTCTTGACTAGCAGACAGAGTTCTAGAGATTTATTTCCTAGTTACTTTCCTAAATCTTAACATATTCGAACAATAAAAGCTCTTCTCCAAAACAGCCCTTGAAAGTTAAAAAGGCAGAGAGAGTTTTCAGGACAAAAACTTCTCACCTCATTTCTTAGCTTTAGGTCAAGTGTTTAAGGGTTCTCCTACCCCAAACCTGGGCTCTAACTTCACAGAAGCCCACAGGTGAGATGGTAACAAGTACCGACAAGTCTGTCGGACCTAAGCCTTCAGACCCAGATGCAGCCCCCAAAGCAGGGCTCTGCCCGGGGCCAAGCCTGCTTCCCTGCGACGCTGTCCCAGCACCTGGACCGTGTCCTCACCCGGGGCAGCTGGTCCCACTGTTCTTTGTTCTTCATCTCTTCTTGCACTTCGTGGATCCGCTTCAGAGACTCCAGGCTTTCATCGAGCAAAAATGTTGTGTCGTTTATCAGCATGTTTATATAGCGGACAAACTGCTTCCCGGAACTAAAAAGGCAATTACACGGTACATGGTCACACATTTCCCTGGAGCGGAGGCGCGGCTCCGGTGCTGCAGCCCCACATCTCCTGAGACCTTGTTATTCTTCTATATTAATTGATAAGCTCATTCCACCGATGTGCTACAGCCACCCTGCACGGTTCCCGAGAGCCGAGTCCTGACTTTCTAGAGTTCTGCGAGCAAATTCCCTTGGTAGCTCAAATTTGGCAACAGTGGCGGTATTTACACCCTGGACGATCAGCAAATGCTGATTTTTTTTTTCCCCCTCCAGAGAGTGGATTTACCAGCACTCCCCGGCTCATTCCCTCAATAATTTTAAGTAGAGAAAACACTCTTCCAGACTAGAAAATATGCTTAAACTCCCCAACATATAAGGAAAGCACAAATACCCACATATAAGAGGTAAGAGAACTCCCGATACAGTTCTTCTTTATTATAAAGAAAGACACATTGAAGAAAAATTGGAAGCTGTAATACTGATAAAGTAGGATATTAACATACTTTACAGAAACAGAAGCTTCCAATCTCTGCAACTGTCCTGCATATCCTATTATAATGGAGGGACTTGCTGGTGAGCTGAGATGGCTTGGCCCACCTGTTAAGACTCTGTACCTGCCAGATTAGTAGAGACAAGAGGAGCTACACTTCAGGATCTACTGCTGGGTGACCAGAGGGCAGTGAGCCCATGCCGGGGGTTGGGGGAAGAGAAGTTCCTGTGAACAAGGGCAGAGGCCTGGATTTCAGGAGCATGAGAAGTTCAGGATGAACACTCCTAATTAGCACCGTGCAGATCAAGCCGTGGGCCTGCCTGGTCTCCTAAGCTCATGCCAAGCTTCTTTTGTTGGAATGTAATTCTGATGACAAGAGCAGTTCATGGCGATAACTAACTTAAAGAGATTACTCTGCAGAAAGGTGTCTAGCAAATGGCTACTCCACTGGTCATACTTATACTGTTGACTAGTAACTCAGTAAACAAGTGACAGCTAGGCTTGATCAAAGACTGAAGGGTTGCAAAAGATCCAAGGAGATGGGATAAAATTTCTTCTGAAGAATAATTCAAGAGTTCAATATTTTCACTTACCTTTCTTTTTTGAAGCACCTTTCTTTTGAAAGTAACTTAGATGGAATTACTAATGTCCAGGTTTAAGTAGTCACCGAAATTTCAGGTTGGTAATGAAAAGCCCTTAATCAAGGTCTAGGGCCTCACTACAAATAACGTCACTTCAAGTGACAGCCTTACCCTATCTGCTTCTGAATCTGAACTTCTCCTTACATTTCTAACTCTAAACCTTGATATCATATTCAAGAGCACCATAAGATCCCACTTCAGGCATTCTGCAAATTCATTTAATACTGTAATCAGGAAACACCAAAAAACACAACACATCATTTCAGAATAGTTATAGATTCTTTCTCTATGTATACCATGACCACAGTATCTTGAAAAATCTAAACTTCAGCAATGTCTGGCAAGCACAGAGATTTAGATAACCCTACTTACATTTAGCAGTACCATCTGGAAAACTTAAGGGAGGCTGAGACCAAGCAAACAGTCAACAAGAACCCAGCTGTGAAAGTTTTTAAGTGGCCACTCTACCTGTGATTTGCAAGACAGCAAGCTGTGACATTAGGGGCCCAATACTCACTTGAACTCCTCCATAAAGGTGCCATGGTGAGCTATATTTTGCCAAAGGCTTTTAAAAATGGTGCTAATATGATAGCGAATGGTGAACTTGTCATAGAACTCGCTGGTGGCTCCGGTATGCTCAACATCTAAAGAAGAAAGACAAGGGACTGAAGCATATGTACTTTCTTTCCTTTCTAAAAGCAGTTATTGCTGCTACAATGTCATTGAATGAATAATACAAATCTGCAGAATCAGAGATGTGACAAAATTTTGTCTAGATCTCACATGGAAGGCAGAAGAGAAATTACAAGGTGGTTTTGAAGACTAAAGTTTCATAACAGAGGTCTGGCAATGACACAATAACAAAAGGAACTGGGCTGGGAAAATAGCTTGTCAACACCCATGACCAGAATCTGAATTCTCATAACTCCCCCAATTTTCTTACTAATTTATAGAAATTCCATAGAACTTTAAATGAGTATCCCTGAGCAGGAAAAAAATTGGGTTAAGTTTTGTTAAGGGCCACATACCTACTAAATGTGACTATTATTTTAAATACTTTTGTATAATTGATGTTTTAAAAGTAGAGAAAAGCATAGTAAATCTCTATGTACTCATCATTCATTTACCAATTACCATCATCCATGTATCTTTTTACATGGAACAAAGATCAAACTTAGTTATCCAAAAGACAAACAGCTTAAGCACGAGAAATTCCTGAATTCATGACAAATCTTAAAAAGAGGGAAAACTGTCAGGTAAAGACAGTAAGACTCAAGGAAAAGATAAAAGGCACCCTATAAATGCTGGTGGGGATGAACAGACAATTTGACAAAATGTATCACAAGCCATCAGTATGCCCATCTTTCTGACCCACCAATTCTATTCAAGAAAACACATGTTCAAAGACTGATCTCCAAGGATACTCATTAAAGTACTATTTATATGAAAAAAATATAAATAATCCAAGTGCCCAACAGAGAACACAAAAAGGTATTTGTGATATATTAAGTGAAAACCACAGGCTACCAAACAAAATATACAGTTTGGGTCCAATCATATTAAAAAATACACACACACTCACACACATGATATACAAATTGACTGGAAAGATACCGAGCAAAATGTTAACAGATTCTCTCTGAGTGCAGAGATTATCAATGATTTTTATTTTCTTTTTGCTATTTTCTGTATTTGCCAATGAACACTTTCTTGGGATTAAAAAGGAAAATAGTTATTTCAAGATAAAAGGGATAAGCTAAGACCTATGGTACAAAGATCTAAAAGCACTTACGTATATTCATTAGGTCAACCTTTCTTTAAGCTGAACTAAGTGTCATTTTATTAACCGTATAAAAGTATGAACTAAAGCGTGGAGGGCTGATTTAGCAGAGTCCACAGGAGAAGAACACCGGGGGCTGACAAAGAGCCTTGTCAATGCTCTAAATGGCTCATAACACCTGCACTGTATCCTGAACATAGCAGAGGCTAAGTAATGACCGTTAACTTACTACCCATCAATATACATCTCTCCCAACATTAAAAAAAAATTCATTCCTAATGTTCCCTCAAAACTGCATCAGCCCAAGTTCTAATTCTCAAGTCCTAATTCTAAGAGGCCTGCAATGAACTCTCCCTGGTAGTTGCTCCCCCGTCATGAGTCTTCTTGCTTGATTCACTAGGCTGCCCGGGCCTCAGGGCCTTTACACTTGCTGTCCTCACTGCCTGCACGCTGTGGCTGAGATCTGCTTATGGTTCCCTCTCGGGTCTCATTTTCAACATTACTCCAAAGTCATCTCCTCAGAGACCTCCCCTGACTATGCTTCTTAAAGCAGCACCAGGCCTTCCTCTCACACTCACTCTCTGGAATTACCTCATTTATGGGTTCAGTGTCTGTCTCCCAGCTAGGGTGCCTGACTGGTGAGGGCGGGGATTTGGGGTCCTCACCGCTAGGCCCTGGCAGCAACACCAAAGCTGACCCGCAGTAGGAGCTCCGTACGTATTTGTTGAATTAGTGATCGAATCTACTTGGGCTAACGCTGGCTTTGCTGATTCAGATCAGCGTGGGGAAGAGAACAGTCTTGAAGGTAAGTCTTGGTTATCAGTGTTCTTCCTGGTTCTGAGTAGCCAAGTTTTGAGAGCTGGTCCTTAAGGCACTGACTGCTGTGGTACAAATAAAATACTCTTATTTTTGAAACTCAGTTTTATTTTTGGAACAAACATTTGATCTTAAGTATCGTCTAAGCTAGAACACCCTCTCTGGGGTGTAAAAGAGAGCCTGTTCCAGAGATCAATCTCTAATTCATGTCTGGGAGTCAGCCGTGCTCAGGAGCCGGGACCTCAGTCAGCAGGACTTAACATGGATTTGATGGACACGTGGGGAGTGTCCACCATGCCCGCGGCAGGGCTCCCTTGGCGCAGGGCCCGCGGTAGCTGGAGGAGCACCTGTGCTAGTGCCCAGCTGCTGAGGCTGCCGCCGCTCACTGGCTGTTTCCCTTCAGCAAGCTTCTTGACCTTTCTAAGCTGCAGTTTCCTCATTCGTACGATGGAGATATTTATAGCACCCATCTTGAGGACTGCTGTGCGGATTAAGTGAAAGGATTAGCAAATGTTCAATAAGCAGGGGCTATTATTAGCATGGGTATCATCTAATACCCATGGACCACCACAGAGGTGGTCCAGGGCCAGAGGGCACACTGCTTGGTGGCAAGGGGGAAAGGAGAAACAACACCCGCCCACCAGCTCCTGGAATCTTACCAGTGGGGGGCCCCCCAGGCCCAGCACTGGTCTCACAGGCAAGAGGCCCAGCCCTGTTCTTTATCCCAAAGCCACAGTGACAGGCCCAGGGCACTATCTGAGTACAAAATGCACTTAACTAAATTTTTTTTTTTAATACTAACAATGCATGTTTACTGTAGAATAATTAAGATGTTCAGATAATTAAAAAAAAAAAAAACCAAAAAACTACCCACAATTCTACCATTCATAAATAACCAATTCACTGTTAATATTTTGGCGTATATTCTCCCATACTTTTTTCTGTAATATATATATGTGTACCAAAACGTGGTCATACTTGACATATTTTTCCACTACATGGCATTTTCTTTACTTTTTATTACTTAACCAAGTACTGTAAATAACACACTATTTTTCATGGTTCACATAGACCCACCGTATGGATAAACTGTAATTTACTTAACTGACCCACAACTGGCAGGAATTTAGGTTGTTTTTAATACTCTCACTGTACCGCATTATAAATACTAACACAGTGAATGTTGTTATAAACATTTATAGACATTTATATTTATTCCCACAGAATCGATTACTAGGAATGAAGTTTACATGTAAGAGGGTGTACTCATTATTTAGCTGCTGTCTCTCAGCCCCAAATCCACCCTTTTTTTTTTTTTTAAAAAAAAAAGACATTTATTTATTTATTTCTTTGGTCACGCCGGGCTTAGTTGCGGCACTGGGCTCCTTAGTTGCGGCATGTGAACTCTTAGGTGCGGCCTGCACGTGGGATCTAGTTCCCTGACCAGGGATCGAACCCAGGCTCCTGCATTGGGAGGACGGAGCCTTAACCACTGGGCCACCAGGGAGGTCCCCCCAAATCCACCCTTTACACTTGGCTTTGTGATACTGATGCTGGGACTCCAAGTTTCCCTTTGCCAGCTGGCCCCCTGTTAGGCTCGCCAACAGGGGGCGCTGCAGGGGAGCCGGAAAACTGAAGAAGGGACTTGGACCTCTCTGCTGGCTTGCTGCTCCCATCATGGACTCTCCAGCCCAGCAGCAGCAGCTGGCTCATTTCCAGCTTTGTTCCACACTCGCAGGACCAGGAATCCCACATGCCCTCAGAGACACCAGCACCAGCTGGCCAGCATGCTTCCTCAGGCCTGGGTCCCAGTTCTGTCCAAGCACTCATTTGAGGCACTAGAATCCCATAACCCCAGCCTTTTCCCTTGGTTCCCCCCGCCCTAGGGACAGATGATGGCCGCTCCCTGCACCGACAATCTGTATTACCCCAGTGTTCCTTATTTGCCTTTTCTGTCTTCCACTACCTATTTCACCAGTTCCTTATGTTAAATTCTCTCTATTAAACTAACTGGCAGGTTATCCTAACTGGGCCTTGACTGATATGGAAGATAGAAGGCTTTGGTGTGGACTGCCAATTTGCCTTCCAGAAAGGCTTTACCAACTTACATTCTCAGAGAGTTTCATAGCACTAATTCTACACACGAGCTACAGAGGAGATGAAATAGACTTTTGCAGGTTCGTTTATTTCCCTACAACCATATTAGCACTAGGTATTCCCATTTAAAAAATAAATTTAATAGGTGAAAAGCTGTACCTCATCATTATTTTAAGAAATGCAGAATTACCTTCAATTCAGCTAAGCCTGACAGGTGCAAGGGACCATACAAGGTCCCGTCCTGTACACGGGTGATGCACCACTTGTACCTGAATGGCCCACGGTCCTCTCCTACCAGGGCTAAGAGGTAAGAGGAGGACAGGAGAGCCGAGCGGGGGCCTTTTACCCAGGAGTGTTCTCTGCTGCTGCCAAGGTGAGCATGTTAACAAAACTTCAAGAGGCCCGCATACTTGTTTAAGAGGATACAGGCAGGCTTGGGGAAGGAGAGAAACTCCCAGTAGGTGACATAAGATAATAGTGACAAAGGGGAAAGGAGGTAGACAGGTTCTTGAGCCTGAGAAGCACACAGAGAGAGATGCCAGCACCAGCCCAAAATGAGCAGGAACAGGTCTTGGTCTACAGGGAAGGGATGGTTGTCACTGAACACAGAGGAATCCCCAAACCGCTGCTGCCGCCGTGAACAGCAAGGGACTGTGCTCCGGGAGGCTGGTGTTTCTTCCAAGAGCATGGCGAGTACATTCTGCTAAATGGGCGCCCAGAACGTGCTAGGTTCCATAGAAGATAAGAAGACAGACAGGGGCTTCCCTGATGGTGCAGAGGTTAAGAATCCACCTGCCAATGCAGGGGACACAGGTTCGAGCCCTGGTCCGGGAAGATCCCACATGCCACAGAGCAACTAAGCCCATGTGCCACAACTACTGAGCCTGCGCTCTAGAGCCCGTGAGCCACAACTACGGAGCCCACAAGCCACAACTACTGAGCCCGCATGCCACAACTACTGAAGGCCGTGCACCTAGAGCCTGTGCTCCGCAACAAGAGAAGCCACCACCATGAGAAGCCCACGCACTGCAATGAAGAGTAGCCCCCGCTCGCCGCAACTAGAGAAAGCCCGCGTGCAGCAACGAGCACCCAACACAGCCAATAAATAAATAAATAAATAAATAAATAAATAAAAAGAAGACAGACAACACACTTCCTTTCCTGAGAAATATACAAACTGGAGGGAAAATGTTCCATTTGTACAATCCTGTGCCTTTGGTAGAGAACAGGTGAATGGTCCCCTAAGTAACAGGCTTTATGAAAACACATTTGCAGTTCAAAAGCCAAATTAAAAATGAAAATTTGGAATACAATTCAACCAGAAGAGGAAGACCTCCTTGCAGAGTGTCTGATACATTCTCAGTCTTGTTCACCAGTGTCACCTAGCACCTAGAACAGTGCCTGGCAAATAGTAGGCACTGGATGAATGTACAGAATTAGTCAATGAGTGAAGACTCTCAGAGATCCGATTCTGTTGGTTTTTGAGTGGGGTCTTCAAGAATAAGCATTTTTAACAAGCTCCCGGTTTTACCCAGTTTTGAAACTCTGGGTTAAAGGACAGTGTTGCAAAACTAATGTTGTAAGTTAAAAGCTAAAATGACCCAGGTAGTTTCAGATAAAAACACCAACTTGATCTCAGTGTTACCCATCTGACTTTCAATGGATCCCACTGAATCATCAGGGACTAGTATGTAGAGTGGTCAGTGTAATATTTCCACAACTCAGGGGAAAAATAACCAACAGTTTATGCTCTGCTGGCAGTGTATTAGTGGGTCATACTTAGAAGCCGATGTCAGAATATTAGGTAACAGGTTTAGAACAACTTCATCCACTGGCTTTAGACGACCTTGCCCACCTGTACACAACAGGAACCTACCTGTATAAAACTTCATCAGGGAAGGGACCAACAGCTTGGTGGAGAGAGGATGGTTCTCAATCATTTCAAAAAACTTCTGGGTCCGTGGCTGAACAGCAGGGTTAGTCATAAACATGACTTCTACGAGTTTGGCCACCAGATACGGATTTCGGATGTAGTTCTGGTTACACAACATCACAACGAGGAACATCACAATATCCTGAGTACAGGGCTCATAAAGCACCTGAGGAGAGTATCTGAAGAGAGGTGAGAGGAACAGGTAGTAAAGCTCTGAGAAAACATGGGTGGATGCTGGTGTCATTAGGCAAGGAAGGGGACGAATAGGTCTAGGAGCCAGGACACGGAGTTCCCCTTAACTTGCTGAGTTTAAGGTGACTATTCCCATTACAAATAGGTAGATTTAAAACCCATTGTGTCTATTGGCCAGAGCATGTTATATTATCTTATGTTTTAGAAAATAAACCAAAGGTATGATTAAATCGTAGGTGAATTTTACAAAAGATCTTCATGGCCAAAAAGACTTTAAAAAATATTTTGATGGAGTTGTTTTCATTTTTTCAAAGTTCAAACATTGCTTATAAACTCAATCTATTTCTTTGTAAGCATTCTCTAATTTTACAATTGAGAAAAATTTTGGTACAAAATATAGAGGTGGGTATTTCTGGCTTTTGAATGTTCACTCAGATATTTATAAACGGTTTCCTCCTTGTTTCTCAGACACACAATTCGACTCACTTTTCACAGAGCACATTATTACCAGCACTGTTAATCCTCCTCTGTCTTGAGTTATTATTGGAATTGGCTGGATGCCACAGCCGGATTTATTTTTCCAGTCTCCAGGCAGCATTCGGTTAAAGCAGTGGCATTAAGATGGAGGTTCATAATATAATGTACATATTAAATATAAACACATATTAGAACTATGTAATACGTGAATGGGACTTACTGTACAATAAAAAATAAAAATTCAGCAACATCTTCTACATAAAACTCAGGCAATGCTGCAAATACCTTGGGGACATCTGAACTTAAAGGCAGTGTGACACTGTCAAAGAGAAAAAGTACAGGTTACAAAATGAAATCATGACACATCAAACTACAAGGAATATTACACTACCATTACAAGTAAGTGTTTCATCTGGAAAAAGCTCTCATTCTATAATACAACTATGTAAAAAGTGCACAGGCAAAGAAACTACAACCAGAAATGAACAGGGAATAATGAAGACAGGGATAGGCTAGGGTGGATGTGAAACGTTTTTGTTTTTCCTTTTCTTGATTTCTTGATTTTTATTTATTGCATTAAGATTAATGCAATAAATGTGAAGGAAATAGAAGGGTCATGTTTGGTCATCTTATGGAACTCAAACTGTTTGAGACAACAGAGCTACACGTGTACTTTAAATACTATTGGGTTGGCCAAAAAGTGCCTTCGGTTTTTAAGTAAAAATAAAAGACACATTTTTCATTTTCACCAAGAACTTTATTGAACAACGTCTTCACCCTTTTGATCCACTACCTTCTGCCATTTTTCAGGCAACTTCATAATTCCATCTTCCCAAAACTTTTTATCTCTTTGAGCAAAGAACTGTTCCAGGTGCCTTTTACAGTCTTCCAGGGAATTGAAGTTTTTTCCATTAAGAGAATTTTGTAAAGACCGAAATAAATTCAAATCCAAAGGTGCAATGTCTGGTGAATATGGTGGATGAATCAGAACTTCCCAGCCAAGATGTAAGAGTTTTTGCCTGGTCATTAAAGAAACATGCGGCCTTGTGTTATCCTGATGGAAGATGATGTGTTTTCTGTTGACTAATTCTGGACACTTTTTATCGAGTGCTGCTTTCAGTTGGTCTAATTGGGAGCAGTACTTGTTGGAATTAATCGTTTGGTTTTCCAGAAGGAGCTCATGACAGAGGACTCCCTTCCAATCCCATCATGTACACAACATCACCTTCTTTGGATGAAGACCGTCCTTCAGTGTGGCTGTTGGTGGTTCATTTTGCTTGTCCCACGATCTCTTCCATTCCACATTATTGCACAGTACCCACTTTTCATCGCCCATCACAATTTGTTTTAAAAACAGAACATTTTCATTATATTTAAGTAGAGAATGGCATTCGGAAATACGGTCAAGAAGGTTTTTTTCGCTTAACTTATGTGGAATCCAAACATCAAAGCAATTAACATAACCAAGTTGGTGCAAATGATTCCAACGCTTGATTTGGATATTTTGAGTATGTCGGCTATCTACCACATGGTATAACGTTGATTGTTCTCAGTTAATGGTTCTCACATGTCTTGATTTGATCTCCATCAACTTCAACTGGTCTACCCGACCGTGGAGTGTCATCCAGTGAGAAATCTCCAGCACGAAACTTCGCAAACCACTTCTGACAACATTCGATCAGTCGCAGCACCTTCTCCATACACTGCACAAATCTTTTTTTTGCGTTTCAGCTGCGTTTTTACCTTTCTTGAAATAATAAAGCATAATATGCTGAAAATGTGACTTTTTTCCTTCCATCTTCAATATTAAAATGGCTACACAAAAATTCACCAATTTTGATGTCTTTTTTTAAATGCACGCTGATATGACAGCTGTCACATACAACCTAACAAAATTGTTTCAAATGAAGTTAAAGAAAACTAAGTGCTACTAGAGCCATCTTACGGAAAAAACTGAACAAACCTTTTGGCCAACCCAATATTTTCCACTCCTGCAAGGGGCTTGGGCCAACCTCACCAACATCGATGATCCTGAGATTTCATAATAACCGTAAAATAATAACAAATAAAACAATAATGGCTGCCTGGAGGAGCTGTCCAGGTGATGATAAAGAGATCAAGAATGTTCTCAGCTCATTCTCTGAATTGGCTAGGGATCTGTCTGGACCCAGTGTCTAGGGGGACCTAATATCCTGTTAACTCCAGCGTTTAGCTTCCAATTTCCTTTTCTATCAAAGATTTTATAGCCAATGTTCCAAGAATATAAAATGGGAAACAGTCTCTTCAGCAAGTGGTGCTGGGGAAGTTGGAGAGCTGCATGTAAATCAATGAAATTAGAACACACCCTCACTCCATGCACAAAAATAAACACAAAATGTCTTAAAGACCTAAACATAAGACATGACACCATAAAATCCTAGAAGAGAGCATAGGCAAAGCATTCTCTGATATAAATCATACCAATGTTTTCTTAGGTCAGTCTCCCAAGGCAATAGAAATAAAAACAAAAATAAACAAATGGGACCTAATCAAATTTACAAGCTTTTGCACAGCAAAGGAAACCATAAAAAAAGACAAATGAAAAGACAGCCTATGGAATGGGAGAAAAGTATCTGCAAATGATGCGACAGACAAGGGTTTAATCTCCAAAATATACAAACTCATACAACTCAACAACAAAAAAAAAATCAAACAACACAATTGAAAAATGGGCAGAAGACCTTAATAGACCCTTCTCCAAAGAAGACATACAGATGGCCAGTAGGCACATGAAAAGATGTTCATCATTGCTAATTATTAGAGAAATGCAAATCAAAACTACAATGAGGTATCACCTCACACAGGTCAGAATGGCCATCATTAAAAAGTCTACAAATAACAAATGCTGGAGAGGGTGTAAAGAAAAGGGAACTCTCCTACGCTGTTGGTGGGAATGTAAGTTGGTGCAGCCATTGTGGAGAACAGTATGAACATTCCTCAAAAAACTAAAAATAGAATTACCATATGATCCAGCAATCCCACTCCTGGGCATATACCTGGACAAAACTATAACTCAAAAAGATACATGCAGCCCTATGTTCACAGCAGCACTATTCACAATAGCCAAGTCATGGAAACAACCTAAATGTTCATTGACAGATGAATGGATAAAGAAGATGTGGTACATATATACACAATGGAATACTACTTAGCCATAAAAAAGAACGAAATAATGCCATTTGCAGCAACATGGATGCAACTAGAGATTATCATGCTAAGTGAAGGAAGTCAGAAAGAGAAAGACAAATACCATATGGTATCACTCATATGTGGAATCAAAAATATGGCACAAATGAACCTATCTACAAAACAGAAACAGACTCACAGGCATAGAGAACAGATTAGTGGTTGCTAAGGGGGAGGGGGGTGAGGAAAGGAAGGATTGGGAGTGTGGGATTAGCAGATGTAAACTATTATATATAGGATGGATAAACAACAAGGTCCTACTGTATAAACACAGGGAACTATATTCACTATCCTGTGGTAAACCATAATGGAAAAGAATATTAAAAAAAAAAAGAAAAAAGAAAAAAAAAATTAAAAAAAAAAAAAAAAGGGGCTTCCCAGGTGGCGCAGTGGTTGAGAATCTGCCTGCCAATGCAGAGGACATGGGTTCGAGCCCTGGTCTGGGAAGATCCCACATGCCGCGGAGCGGCTAGGCCCGTGAGCCACAACTACTGAGCCTGCGCATCTGGAGCCTGTGCTCCGCGGCCAGAGAGGCCGCGATAGTGAGAGGCCCGCACACCGCGATGAAGAGTGGCCCCCACTTGCCGCAACTAGAGAAAGCCCTCGCACAGAAACTAAGACCCAACACAGCAAAAATAAATAAATAAATAAATATATAAAAAATTAAAAAAAAAAAAAGAAAAAAAGAATGTCTATATATGAGTAACTGAGTCACTTTGCTGTACAGCAGAGACTGGCACAACACTGTAAATCAACTCTACTTCAATTTAAAAAAATAAATAAAAGCGAGGCTTTCCTGGTGGCGCAGTGGATAAGAATCCGCCTGCCAGTGCAGGGGACACGGGTTCGAGCCCTGGTCCGGGACGATCCCACATGCCGCGGAGCAATTAAGCCCGTGAGCCACAACTACTGAGCCCACATGCCACAACTACTGAAGCCCGCGCGCCTAGAGCCCGTGCTCCACAACAAGAGAAGCCACCACAGTGAGAAGCCTGCGCACCACAACAAAGAGTAGCCCCCGCTCGCCGCAACTAGAGAAAGCCCGGGTGCAGCAACGCAGACCCAATGCAGCCATAAATAAATAAATAAATAAAAGCAAAAACAAAAACACCCCAGAACAACAAAAAAAAAACCCCGAAGATTTTTTTTTTAAAAAAGAGATTGGAGTTTATTTATTTATTTATTTATTTATTTTTGGCTGTGTTGGGTCTTTGTTTCTCTGCGAGGGCTTTCTCTAGTTGCGGCAAGCAGGGACCACTCTTCATCGCAGTGCGCAGGCCTCTCATTATCGCGGCCTCTCTGGTTGCGGAGCACAGGCTCCAGACGCGCAGGCTCAGTAGTCGTGGCGCACGGGCCTAGTTGCTCCGCGGCATGTGGGATCCTCCCAGACCAGGGCTCGAACCCGTGTCCCCTGCATTGGCAGGCAGATTCTCAACCACTGCGCCACCAGGGAAGCCCCACCCCCGAAGATTTTATAGCCAGTTTTTAAAAAGCACTAGGTCAAAATTAATTTAATAGGTGTTGACAGTCCCTTATTACTGTAACTAATTCCAAGGAAAATATTTACTTACTTCTTTACTTTTTTCCCCAGGCCGCGCAATGCGGCATGTGGGGATCTTAGTTTCCCAACCAGGGGTCGAACCCATGCCCCCTGCATTGGGAGTGTGGAGCCTTAACCACTGGACTGCTAGGCAAGTCCCCGAAAATATTTATTAATATTACTACTTTCTATATAAGTACAACGTGGAAATGAATTCTTAATAACGTAAGGGTCTTGGTTTCAGGTATCGGCTTTGAGGAACAATAAAGACAGCACAGCCTGGTGCGTGGAGCCGGGGTGCAGAGGGCGGAGCACACTCACGTGGGATACGCGGGGTCCAGGATGCGGAGCAGCAGCTGAATGAGAAGGCCGTAGAAATGCAGACATCTTCTCAGGAAGCCCTCGTCAAGCAGACCAGCGTCAGCACAGGCCTTGCATCGTACCAGTTTCTGCGGAAGCAGGTATGTCCCCGCCCATAGATTAGTTGGCGGCTAAGTACCTGCAGCGTGATTGGGCAGGGAATGGGCAAGGAGATGGGAAATCTAGCCTCTAGGGCTTCAAGAACTTCATTGCTAACTGCCTGTAAGATGCTGGTCATGTCTCAAGAGCTTTCTCTGTTCTAAGAGAAAGAAAAGGCATGCCATGCGAATCACTGGGCACAGAACCTAGCACACAGTTAGTGCTGAGAAAGGTTAGGTGGTCACTGCCATATTCAAATAACCTGATGGGGGAGGCCCTTTGGAAGTCAGGGATGGTTACTGAGAAGAGCCAGACAAATCCGCATCTCAATTCCAGGTCAGCACTGAAAAGCTGCTCTTGGGCAAAATGCTTGTCCACCAAAGGTATAATAGCCCCCTCAGAGTATCGCTGTGAGTTTAAACACACACATGAGCACACATTGCATATGAACAGTTTATAGGCTTCTTGAAACCTATCTCTGGAGTGCTTAGGGGGTCTATAGACCCCAGAAAAGAGCCCCCAGCTTTTTCTGCATCTCAAAGAGGTCTACTGTATAGGTAAATAAAACTGAAATCTTAACTTGTACCAGAAACCTAAGTCAGGTAAAATGTCTACACATCATCCTACTAATCAACAAAAAACACGAACAGCTAACATTCAGCTTTGTAATTTGAACATAAAAATGCATAAATGAAAAATGCATAAATTTGCTGTCTGTGCTTCCCTTGTACAACCTTAGCTAGCATTTGTTTTCAGCTATGTCTCATAAGCGGAAATCTTCCCGTCTGCAGTTAGGTTCTATACGATGGATCATTTTCAATTAAACGAAGAATGAGGGGCAAAGGAAAGAGATCTTTCCACTACCACAAATCCACTTTGTCAAACATCATGAAAATGCGTGGCTGGACAAACTGGAGTTGTGTGTGTTTTGAGGTGTGGGGGCGAGGGTTAGCAGATGGGGAGGATCTTGCACAAGGCAAGGAAAGGGAGGTGATGTTCAACTGAGGATGATAAAATCCATTAAGAATTCATATTGTCATTGGCATAGGCGTAGGCATTTTCTGTCCTGAGATTTAAATAAACATAGAAACTATCCACAAGTTTTTAAATGTACCATTTTTATCTTGGGGGGAAGAGAATAATGAGAAAAACTGAGGACATTAAACTGCGCATTCAAGGCGCATATTCTGGTGGGAAAATTACTATTATGAGGCTGGTCTATAATTATCCCAATTAATGATACAAACCTTAAGCTGAGTTTTGCAGCGCTTCAGCATTTCACGGTGTCTAGCTGCCAGTGGGGAGTCTTTCCATTGGCTTTCATTGTTTTTCAAATCTTCCACAGTTCTGAAAGTAAAGACTAACAGTCAAATGAAAGAAGACACACAGATCCATCACCCACCTTATCTATTCATTTTCCCCATGTCACTGACTCTCAGACACATGTCCCCTCTCTCCCCCCATGTCAGCATCACCAAACTCAGTGGCAAGTTATGGCTAAATTGGCAGCCTTTTTCTTTCTTACTGGTACCCAACATAACGATGTCTTAAAGTGGATGGCATTTTAGATTTGATGAAATACAGTAATCATTACTTTTGGAAGGAAATACATTGTTCCCAGTTTTTCTGGGAGTGAGAAAATGCAAGGTTACTATGCCTACTCAATTACCCAAAACAAAAGGCTACTTTACTAAGGGCACTTTTCCTTCTGCTTAGAATGCTCTTCTCTGAGGTTACCTTTGCAACTTGCTCCTTCACTCCCTTCAGGTATCTCCTCAAATATCACCTGTCAGACAGGTAAAGCCTTCCCTGATCATGTAATATGCTGCATATTTTAAAGACTGGCTCAGTTAACACTATGTCAACCCTTTCTATCTATCAAAACATTGTGTAGGAAATTAGGGGGCAATAAATTCTTTAAAAGTACACTTCCTAGCGACTTCCCTGGTGGTGCAGCAGTTAAGAATCCGCCTACCAATGCAGGGGACATGGGTTCGAGCCCCGGTCCAGGAAGATCCCACATGCCATGGAGCAGCTAAGCCCGTGTGCCACAACTACTGAGCCTGTGCTCTAGAGCCCGCGAGCCACAACTACTGAGCCTGCGTGCCACAGCTACTGAAGCCCACGCACCTAGAGCCCGTGCTCCGCAACAAGAGAAGCCACCGCAATGAGAAGCCCGCGCACCACAACGAAGAGTAGCCCCCGCTCGCCGCAACTAGAGAAAGCCCGTGCGCAGCAACGAAGACCCAACACAGCCAAAGATAAATTAATTAAATAAATAAATTAAACAAAAACAAAAACTACATTTCCTAGATTCCCTTGCTGCCAGCATTTCTGCACATGACCTAGCTTCCACCAAGAGGTGAGCCCTCACTGAAGGCAGAAGTGAGTATAGTGAAGTGACAGCCACATGGTTCTTCTGGAAGCACAGCGTGGAGGGGTTTTGCTTGAGGCACTAGCAGAGGCTGAACCCTGAAGCAGCTCCTTCCTCCCAGGCCAGGTTCGAAGGAGAGCTCTGGGAGTCCTCTTTTCCAGGCGTGCCAATGATTCAATAAACCAAATAGTAGCCTTTAATTATCCTCTTTCTGCTTACCTCAGATAAAGTGGATTCCTCTGTCTACAATTGGAACGTGAATAATGGTAGACAGAATAATGCTCCGCCCCACCCCCATACAGGAAGATGTCACAGCTTAATCCCCAGAACCTGTGAATATGTTACCTTACATGGCAAAAGGAAACTTGCAGATGTGATTAAGGGTATGGAGCCCGAGACGGGCCCATATGTCTGGGTGGGCCCAATGTCATCTCAGGGTCCTTCTAAGAGAAAGAGGGAGTCAGAGTAAGAGAAAGAGTTGTGACAAGTGAAGCAGAGGTCAGAGAGAGGGAGAGCTGAAGATGAGATGCTGCTGATTTTGAAAAGAGAGGAAGGGGGCCGTGAACCAAGGAATGCAGGGGGTCTCCAGCAGCTGGAACAGGCAAAGAAAGAGATTCTTCCCTAGAGCCTCAGAAGGAATGCAGCCTTGATTTTAGGACTTCTGACCACCAGAACCCTAAGGTAATAATTTTTGCTATTTTAACTCACCAAGGTCGTGGTAATCTGTTGCAGCAGCAAAAGGAAACTAACATAATGACTATATGCTTATTGGCAAGAAGAGGTTACAGGTAACAGGCCCTCCAGAAAAATGGGCCTTTGGGATTAGTTCTTCAACTGGGCTTGTTTGAAAGTGGTGAAGGGGACTTCCAGTGGTCCAGTGGGTAAGACTCCACGCTCCCAGTGCATGGGGCCTGGGTTCGATCCCTGGTTGGGGAACTAGATCCCGCACGCCGCAACTAAGATCCCGTGTGCCGCAACTAAGACCCGGTGCAGCCAAAATAAATAAATAAATAAATAAATAAATAAATAAATAAATAAATAAATAAATAAATAAAATATTAAAAAAAAAAAGAGAAAGCGGTGAAGATTCAGTTAGCATGTGAGGGCATAAAACTGGTAGCCCAGGTTCTCAGTGGAAAAACAGCTGCATAAACGATCACCAGTGACCTCCTGGAGTGAAGAGATGGTGTGGCTCCTTGTAACTATGCTGGAGAGCTCACAGAAGAAAATGACAGGCTCCAGATTTTAAAATCTCGCTTCAAGAACAAGCCAATGAGTCAGGGAGTTTCTAAGACGACCATAAAGAAGCAGAGTCTGGTCCTATAAAGCACCAAATTATAACATATACTGAATCCATAACCTCACTGGATCTCTTATCTGAATGTCAGAGCAAAGACTGGGACTCCAAGAATTCAAATGGAGGAGTTCGGGAGAACCTAAGTACCCAAATCCCTAAATGCCCTGAGCCTCGTCTGACAGCAGAAGTAGCTCCTGCAGTGATTGTAGCTGAGGTGGTCAGATTGCAGGATGACGCCAATTTCCCTTAGGTCCCAACCCATCATACGTCATTGCTTCCAGAACCGTAACTGGAGTGAGATCAATCACTGCCCTTATGGGCCAATTACAAAGCCACATGCAGGAAAAGCACACATTTGAAGAAAAAAGAAAGACCAAGATTTGCTAATATGTTATATTAGCTTCCTACTGCTGCTGTAACAAATCATCACAAACTTACTGGCTTGCAGCAACACAATTATAGTCTTAGAGTTCTGGAGGTCAGAAATCTAAAATGGGTCAGCAGGGGATGCATTCCTTCTGGAGGCTCTAGGGTGAGTGTTTCCTTGCCCTTTCCACCTTCTAGAGGGAGCCCGCATTCCTTGGCTTGTGGACCCACATCACTCTGATGTCTGCTTCTGTCATCACATTTCCTTTCTCACTCTGACCTTCTTGCCTCCCTCTTTTTTTTTTTTTTTAATTAATTTGTTTCTTTATTTATTTATGGCTGTGTTGGGTCTTCATTTCTGTGCGAGGGCTTTCTCTAGTTGTGGCAAGCGGGGGCCACTCTTCATCGCGGTGCGCGGGCCTCTCACCATCGCAGCCTCTCTTGTTGCGGAGCACAGGCTCCAGACGCGCAGGCTCAGTAATTGTGACTCATGGGCTTAGTTGCTCCGCGGCATGTGGGATCTTCCCAGACCAGGGCTCGAACCCGTGTCCCCTGCATTAGCAGGCAGATTCTCAACCACTGCGCCACCAGGGAAGCCCTTGCCTCCCTCTTAAAAGGACCCTTGTGATACATTGGGTCCACCCAGATAATCTAGGAAAACCTCTCCATCTCAAGGTCCTACAATTAATCACATCTGCGAAGTCTCTTTTATCATGTAAGGTAACATATTCACAAGCTCTGGAGACTAGGACATGAACATCTTTGCCACACCACTGTTCTACCTACTACATCTGTAGTGAAGAAATGTGGCAGTATGTGTGGAACAGACTCTGAAGGTGCTTGATCACCAAGAGAGGAACATGCTAACATACTCCTAAGTGGGGATAAATGCACTGACATGAATACAACGACCAGAGCCTCTGGATTCAACCTTATGCTGAGTATCTGGGAGGGGCTCTAACTGTGTGCCCACCTGGTTGACTAAAACCTAGAATTGAAGTTGAGTTGTTAGGAATTCCTTGATATAAATTCAGAGGAAGGAATCCAAAATATAAGAAGCTGGGAATATTAATATAGATTTACCATGTATGACTAGCTCAGAAAACCACCCTCTCAAAACACACACATACCCCAACTGTGTCCTGGAAGATACTTTTTTTTTTATTTTAAATCTGACTTCAGCCAGATGTACTTTTATTTATTTAATTAGTCTTTTTATTTTTAAATTTTATTTATTTTATTTATTTATTTATGGCTGAGTTGGGTCTTCATTGCTGCGCGCGGGCTTTCTCTAGTTGCGGCGAGCGGGGGCTACTCTTTGTTGTGGTGCGCGGGCTTCTCATTGTGGTGGCTTCTCTTGTTGTGGAGCACGGGCTCTAGGCGCCCGGGCTCAGTAGTTGTGGCTCGCAGGCTGTAGAGCGCAGGCTTGGTAGTTGTGGCACACAGGCTTAGTTGCCACGGACTACGGTCTTAGTTGCTCCGCAGCATGTGGGATCTTCCTGGACCAGGGCTTGAACCCGGGTCCCCTGCATTGGCGGGCAGACTCTTAACCACTGCGCCACCAGGGAAGCCCTGGAAGATATTTCTTGTATCACAGCACTGAAAAATACACAGGTGAGGGGAACACCAACATCTCTGAAAGGCACCAACCCTCACTGCAGGCTGGGAGTGAAGATGGCAGATGGTGCCATTGAAATGCACCCTCTGAAGTCAGTGGAAATGATGGGACCACAGGACGGCGTCCATTCCAAGATGAAGGAACAGACAAATCAGAGTCGGAAATTTTTTAAGCCTCTCAATAACTGATATTATAAGCTGATAAAATCAGCAGACATAAGGAAAATTTGAACAAAAGATAAACTTAATCGATATATGTGAAATACTGCAATAAGCAACAAAGAAAGCAGATTCTTTTCTTTTCTTCTTCTTTTTTTTTTTTGGCTGCGTGGCTCGTGGGATTTTAGTTCCCTGACTAGGGATTGAACCGAGGTCCTCGGCAGTGAGAGTGCAGAGTCTTAAACACTGGACTGCCAGGGAATTCCTGTGCGTTCATTTCTGCTATGGAACATTTACTAATTTAAATGTTAGCTACAAGGCAAATCACAATAAAGTTCAAAGAACATAAATCAGAATATGTCGTCTGACAATGGAATTTAGCTAGAAATCAGTAACAAAAGATAAATGAACAAATCCCTCCAAGAATCTGGAATTTAAGCACCCCATCTTTATATAATCCACAAGTCAAGTAAGAAATGATAAAAATTAGGGCTCCCCTGGTGGCGCAGTGGTTGAGAATCTGCCTGCCAACGTAGGGGACACGGGTTCGAGCCCTGGTCTGGGAAGATCCCACATGCCGCGGAGCAACTAGGCCCGTGAGCCACAACTACTGAGCCTGCGCGTCTGGAGCCTGTGCTCCGCAACAAGAGAGGCCGCGATAATGAGAGGCCCGCGCACCGCGATGAAGAGTGGCCCCCACTTGCCGCAACTAGAGAAAGCCCTCGCACAGAAACGAAGACCCAACACAGCCATAAACAAACAAATAAATAAATAAATAATTTTAAAAAAAAGAAATAATAAAAATTAGAATATATTTTGAACTGAACAATAAAAAATGACATACCAAAAGGTGCTCAAGATCACTATCAAGGAAATGCAAATCAAAACCACAATGAGATATCACCTCATACCTGTTAGAATGGCCACTATCAAAAAGATAAGAAATAAGTGTTGGTAAGAATGTAGAGAAAAGGGAAACCCTGTGCACTGTTGGTGGGAATGTAACCTGGTACAACCACTATGGAAAACAGTATGGATGTTCCTCAAAAAATTAAAATTAGAACTACCGTATGATCCAGCAATTCCACTTCTGGGTATTTAGCCCACAAAAACAAAAATGAAAAGATATATGCACCCCCATGTTCACTGCAACATTATTTACAATAGCCAAGATAGAGAAACAATCGAAGTGTCCACCAACAGATGAATGGAAAAAGAAATGTCACACACACACAGACACACACACACACACACACACAGAGGAATATTATTCGGCCATAAAAAAGAATGAAATTTTGCCACTGGTAACAACATGGATGGACCTTGAGGGCATTATGCTAAGTGAAATAAGTCGGACAGAGAAAAATACCATATAATCTCACTTATGTATGGAATCCTAAAAAAACAAACAAAAACCCAAAATACCAAGTTCAAAGACACAGAGAACAAGACTGGTGGCTGCCAGAGGTGGGGGAGTGGGGTGGACAAAATAGGTCAAGGGAGTCAAAAGGTACACAAACTACCAGTTATAAAATAAATAAATAAGTCATGGGGATGTAATATACAACATGGTGACTATAGTTAATAATACTGTACTGTGTATTTGAAAGTTGCTGAGAGAGATCTTAAAAGTTCTCATCACAAGAAAAAAATGTTACTATGTATGGTGACAGATGTTAATTAGACTTACTGTGGTGATCATTTTGCAATATATGCAAACATCAAATCATTATGTTGTACACCTGAAACCAACATAATGTTATATGTCTATTATACCTCAGTAAAAAAGATGACCTACTAAAAATGCAGCTAAAGCCATACTTAGAGGGAAACTAAACAGCCTTAAATGCATATATAAGAAAGGGCTGAAAATGAATGATTTAAATATCAACCTCAAAAAGCAATAGAAACATCAACAAAAAGCAAATTAAACTAAAAGGAAATAATAAAGGCCCTACAGACACAAAAGTGATAAAAAGAGGATACTATGAACAACTTTATACCGAAAAGTTTTGAAACTTTATATACCATGGGAAAACTGGCACAAGATGAAATGAAAATCTAAACAGGCCTATATCTGTTAACAATATAATACATAATTTAAAAAACTTCCCACATAGAAAACTCTAAGCCCAGACAACTTCATCAATGTTTCCAAACATTTAAGGAAGAAATAAAATAATTCTTACACAATAAACTCCTCAAAAAATATAAAAAGAGGGAACACTCCACAACTCATTCTATGTGGCAAGAATAATGTTGATAACAAAATCTGAGAAGGACTTAACAAGAAATGAAAATCATAGGTCAATCTTTCTTTTGAATATAGACTCAAAACTCCTAAACAGAATATTAGCAAACTGAATATCCAATGAGATTTAAAAGCAATAATATAGAGTTGAGTTTATTTCAAGAATATAAGGGAACTTCCCTGGTGGTCCAGTGGTAAAGAATCCACCTTCCAATGCAGGGGACGCGGGTTCGATCCCTGGTCAGGGAACTATGATCCCACATGCCACGGGGCAACTAAGCCTGTGTGACACAACTACTGAGCCTGCACGCCTGAACTAGAGAGCCCACACACTCTGGAGCCTGCACGCCACAACTAGAGGGAAGCCCAGGAACTGCAACAAAATATCCTGCATGCCTCAACAAAGATCCCACGTGCCGCAATTAAGACCCAACGCAGCCAAGAATAAAATAAATACAATAATAATATTAAAAAAAAAGAATGTAAGATTGGTTTGATATCAGAAAGCCAATTGATGTAATTCAACCATATTAACAGAATAAAGGGGAAAAAAAATCTGATCTCCTCAACAAAGATGGAAAAAGATTTTAATAAAATTCAACTCCTGTTGAGAACAAAAAACTTGTAGAAAATAATCACCTAAAAGGGAATTTCCTGGGCTTCCCTGGTGGCGCAGTGGTTGAGAATCTGCCTGCCAATGCAGGGGACACGGGTTCGAGCCCTGGTCTGGGAAGATCCCACATGCCGCGGAGCAACTGGGCCCGTGAGCCACAACTACTGAGCCTGCGCGTCTGGAGCCTGTGCTCCGCAACAAGAGAGGCCGCGATAGTGAGAGGCCTGCGCACTGCGATGAAGAGTGGCCCCCGCTTGCCGCAACTAGAGAAAGCCCTCGCACAGAAACGAAGACCCAACACAGCCAAAAATAAATTACAAAAAAAAAAAAAAAAAAAGGGAATTTCCTTAATCTGATAATAGAGGATGTCTAAAAAACTACCCCCCGTTAACTGGAATAAGAAAGAAATTTTAATAAAGTTATCAATACTTCTACTCAAGACTGCAGTAGAAATTGTAGCCAGGGCAGTAAGGCATGAAAAAGAAAATTATGAGAAAGAAAGAAAACTGTCATCATTTACAGACAACATGATTACATGTAGAAAAAACAATATTAAGAAATCTACCAGGCAATTATTAGAATTATTAAGTGATTGATTCTATTTTAATTCAAGGCAGATATAGATATGACACACTTTCTATCATACCCAGACTACACCACTCCTGGACCAAATGGTGTAAATGGCTACTCCATTATTATTCCAGATGACTTGTTCAAAAAAATGTTTGCCTCCTATTCCTGTGACCTTTGTTTGCAGGTGCTGGTACATGGGGAGAAATGCTTAGATTAAGAAAAACAACAATGGTGCTAATGAATAGGAAACTGAGGCTACTATCTGGCCCTTTTAGACTTCTTATGCCACAGGACAATGTGCAAAAAAAGTGAATTACATGTTGGTGGGAGTAAATGATCTTGTGTATTAAGGGAAACCAGAGTTACTGTTTCACAGTCCAGGGAAAGAGGGGTATGTCTGGAACCCAAGAAATCCTTTAAAGTGCCTCCTGATAATATGGTGCCCAGTGGAAAAAGTTAATGGAAGTCTCAACCACATACCAAGGGTTGAGAACTCTAGAAATCAAAGTTTGGGTCACTTCACCATGCAAAGAACTCTGGCCAATCAAGGAACATGGATGTAGTAGCAGAGGCAGAGGGTATACTGTACCACATGTACCTCTCACATTCAAATCTACTGGTCACAAGGGAAATGCCTGCTTGTGAGAACAAGTGGTGACTCAGGCAACCTCAGGACATGGCATCATGCACATACCTGTTGAGCTCCCGGATGGCCCGGAGCCTGCGGATGTAGCGTCGGCAACCCGGCAGAATTGAGAGATGGTGGGCGTGCAGGGTAAGAAAGAAGCATTCCGTAGGGAATTTCGGCTCAGAAAATGGAGGTTGATCTCCATCTAGGAAAAAGAACAAAATCCCTGAAATAAAATCTATCACATGACTATATCAGAGGAAAAGCACAATTAAGAAGACAAAATTACACTTGAATTTTCAAGAAGTTTAAGGACACTTTTAAAAAATTAGACTTAATGGGACTTCCCTGGTGGTGCAGTGGTTAAGAATCCGCCTGCCAAGGCAGGGGACACGGGTTCGATCCCTGGTCCAGGAAAATCCCACGTGCCGCGGAGCAACTAAGCTCGTGTGCCACAACTACTGAGCCTGTGCTCCAGAGACCGCAAGCCACAACTACTGAGCCCATGTGCCACAACTACTGAAGCCTGCGCGCCTAGAGCCCGTGCTCCGCAACAAGAGAAGCCACTGCACTGAGAAGCCCGCGCACTGCAACGAAGAGTAGCCCCCGCTCGTCGCAACTAGAGAAAGCCCGTGCACGGCAGTGAAGACCCAACGCAGCCAAAATAAATAAATAAATAAATAAACAAACAAACAAACTTATAAAAAAAAAATTAGGCTTAGGTAATGTTATAAGAAAAACAGAATTCCTCTGAGCTCCATTTATGATCAGGTACTCTGCCCCATCTAATTAAATGTTTATACAGATGTACACCAACAATCTTCAGTGATGTGTCTTCCTGGTGTATTTTATAGAATCATTTCTATTATTCGAACATCATTGTTAAACCTCAAAATGGTATTAGATTATGTAAATAAGCTACAGATTCCATAGCCATTTCCCTACTGTTGGACGTAATTGTTGTTTCTAATTTTTCTCTATTAGAAACAGTGCTGGGAGGATCTATGTACAACAAGTTACTCCCTCACCCCCTCTCCCTTGCCAGCTTTGGGAGCATATTCTGGGAAGTGGAATTATTGAGAAAGACAGTATTACAGTTTTTTGTTATGAATCACCAGAATTCACTTTAATTGATAAAATGCCATCTATTTATTTCCAAACTTATATTCTATCTTTTTTTTTTTTTTAAAGGGAAGATTATCCGTACAATTGGGGTTTTTTTTGTTTGTTTGTTTTTAAATTTATTTATTTTATTATTTATTTTTGGCTGGGTTGGGTCTTTGTTGCTGTGCAGGCTTTCTCTAGTTGTGGAGAGCAGAGGCTACTCTTTGTTGCGGTGCGCGGGCTTCTCTTGTTGTGGAGCACAGGCCCTAGGCATGCAGGCTTCAGTAGTTGCAGCACGCGGTCTCAGTAGTTGTGGCTTATGGGCTTAGTTGCTCCGTGACATGTGGGATCTTCCCGGACCAGGGCTCAAACCCGGGTCCCCTGCATTGGCAGGCGGATTCTTAACCACTGCGCCACCAGGGAAGCCCTATATTCTATCTTATCACTCTGTTTTTGAATAACTTATAGTTACAGAATATTAACTTGAATTTCTTTCAATTTGTATCTAATTCCTATAAATATGTATATTTTTCCCTACAAGTATATTTTATTTGACATATACTGCTTATATTTTTTTCCCCCAAACAAAAGATAACTGTTTCTTGGTAGAATTTAGTTTTGGTCTTACACATTTATAACAGTTCTGCATTTTGAATATGATTTTATCAATTATGTGACACATATTTTCTCCCATTCTTTTATTTTACATATTCATTTTGTCTCCCTCTATAAAAAGTATGTTTATATATTAAGATATATATATATTGTCTCTGATGATATTCTCCATTTCTTAAATCATTAAAAATTTCTCTTTTATGGCTGGGTCAAATCCTCTGTTCAGCTTTTTCGTGCCAGGGAAGGATGGAATCTCTACATTACTCCATGAATAATTTTATAATGTTTAAAACTAAATGTCATATGGTTTTTATGTTTGTCATTAAGTAACATGTTTTTAAAAATTTTTTTAATTGAAGTATAGTTGCTTTAATAACATGCTTTATAATATAGAGAAAAAGATCCATAATCTTAACACCTTCAAAATATTCGTATTTTTATTCCATCAATTCATCAAGATCTATGAGAGATTTCATGAGAATTTTAATTGGCATATATAAAATTTACATAATAACTAAGTCATTGCTATCATTTCTATTGTATACACATATATATTTAAACCCAGAACAGTACATTTCCTCCCATTTGTTCTACGTATCTATTTGATGTTGGCTAATCAACTTTTTTACTGTATTAGTTTTTATTGCATATCTCTAGCTCATAAATGTACTTTCTAGAGAGGTAATAACAATTTGTGAGGAGTCATTAGCATCCAAACAAAATAATTTTTTTTTTTTTCCCTAGACTCTGTAAACTCTAACTTCTCACCTGGGGCAGCTGAGAACCACCCCTCCACATAAGCTGGATGTGGCTCACTTGGGTGAATGAATAGCATTCCCAGTACTGACAGATTCTTAGGGATTGTACCAAAACAAAGAAATGGAAAAGCAGAAAGTCATTTTTTTTCCTTCACTCAGTAATCACTTTCAAACCGAGTATTTTGCAACATAAAATATGTACCCATTTCTCTTGCGTTTCTACTTTTCTGTTTTCCTGATCACTGGTCTCTCAGATACATTTTATTCATCACAAGCTTCCCTTTGCCTGTGTCTTACCTTCTCTTCTGTCTTCTCCATCTATACTCCTTTGCATTCTCTCCCTCTGCCCCTCTGGACCTCTCTGTCACGACTGTGTTTTTAGCCAGGAAAGCAGCTGTGGTCAAGCAGGGTAGGCTCTCTTCTTCCTCTCTCCTACAGGCCCTCCCTCTGGAAGGGGCCTTCTTCAGAAAGCATCTTCCTTAGCTCCAGCCGTCCTCTGGGCAGCCTGTTCTTTAGGGGACCCCCTTGACCTTCTCCACAAACCCTCTAACTACCCCCAACCCTGGCTGGCCTGACCCCAGGAGCCCAAATCCTAATTCTGGAGTTTGCCTGGCTTATCAGAAATCAGGTCACCTGAGAGAAACAGAAATTCCCTAAAGAATTAGATTGCTTCCCTCACTACTGACAAGTAAGAAAAAGTGGAACCGAACTAAACACCTGGAAGGATGGACACAGATCAGGGAGTGTGGTGGAGCAGAGAGAGCCCTGGGCTCGGCTCAGCACGCCTGAGCAGCAGTTGCAACTTGCTGATTGACAGGCTAGGTGAGCTGGGCACCTTCTGGAGCCTCAGTCTCCTTATATTTAACGAGTAAGACAGCAGAGTTGCTATTAAGATGTTTATTAAAGTTCTCTTCCTGATAATCCCGTAACAGTCTGATGTAGCAGCTTTAGGGGGAGAGGAGTCAATGAAAACTGGCACTGATGATGGAGAACAGGAACAAGGGCAAGAGGGAGCCCCAGGGATGGGGGTGGGACGCTGGGAGGTGACAGACAGGGACGCTGTAGCTGGTGTCAGATTCCAACTGTGGGATGATGCTGAGTCCAGATGGATCCTTCTGTTAGAATGCGTATCTATTCTACTTCTTGTAATTAAAAGAAAATAGAAGAACCGCTTCCCCGGTGGTCCAGTGGTTACAACTCCACGCTTCCAATGCAGGGGGCATGGGTTCGATCCCTGGTCTGGGAACTAAGATCCCAGGTGCCACGCGGCGCAGCCAAAAAAAAATAATAAAGGAAGGGCAGCTTTTAACGACCTAACAATGAACATGTCACTCACAAAGTTCAGTCAGCCAGTCATTCACGTCCTCCATCGTTGCATTCACTCTCGTCTCATCGCTGGGAAGAGTAATCCGACACCTCGGGTGGAATATGTACGTGGGGTCGACTGTCTCTAACTTGATCTTTGTGCTTAGCTGCTGCAGCACCCAAAGGAAATTCAGCATCAATCCGTCTGTAGATACCAATCTATCATCCGTCTGTGAAAGAGAAAAGTATTTAAAATCATGATCTGAACAGAAATTTTGGCACAAGTGTACAAGAAAGGAGAGCAAACTTTCATCCTGAAGTCAGCGAGGGGACACCTAGAGCATCACCATCGTCACTCTACTGGCAGGTGCGATTCGTTGAGTGTTAACCGTACGTGAAGGGTTTTCTCTCACTGCATCTCCACAATAGCCCTTAGAATTGAATGATACTGTTATTCACATTTTACAGACGAGGAAACTAAGGCTCAGAGAATTTAAGTGATTTGCCTAAGATCCTCAAAATCAGTAAGCAGAAACGCAATAAATACTATTTCCTTTCTCTTCTTTATTTCCCCTCAAAAGCATCGGAACAACTCGTTTCACTGTTACCACTTGACTAACAGCTTCTCTGGCTGACAGCGATAGCATAATCCTGCTTTAAGAATTCCCTGGGGAGGGAGGGAGATGCGGGAGGGAGGAGATATGGGAACGTGTGTATATGTGCAGCTGATTCACTTTGTTATAAAGCAGAAACTAACACACCACTGTGAAGCAATTATACTTCAATAAAGATGTTTAAAAAAAAAAAAAAGAATTCCCTGGAGATCCAGTGGTTGGGACGCCGTGCTTTCACTGCCCAGGGCCTGGGTTCGATCCCTGGTTGGGGATCCTGTAAGCCATGTGGCACAGCCAAAAAAAAAAAAAAGACCACAATTCTAATAAAGATAGTTAACATCGGTGGGGTGCTCACCACGTACTGGGCATGATTCTCACAGCTTTACAAACACTAAGTCCACGAGTCAGGTACTATTATTATCCCCACTTGGCAACGAGGAAATGGAGGCATAAAGAAGCAACTGTCTAGGTCCCACTGCTGGCAAACAGTGGAACCCCAGTTGGAAATCCAGGCAGTATAATACCAGATCCATGCTCTTCTCTGCTTTTTCTTCTGAGTTGAAATGTCACATCGTTCATTAATAATATAGCAAGGGAGCTTCCCTGGTGGCGCAGTGGTTGAGAATCCGCCTGCCAATGCAGGGGACACGGGTTTGAGTCCTGGTCCGGGAAGATCCCACATGCCGCGGAGCAACTAAGCCCGTGCGCCACGACTACTGAGCCTGCGCTCTGGAGCCCGTGCTCCGCAACAAGAGAGGCCACCGCAATGAGAAGCCCACGAACCGCAACGAAGAGCAGCCCCCGCTCGCTGCAACTAGAGAAAAGCCTGCGCACAGTGACGAAGACCCAACGCAGCCAAAAATAAATAAATAAATAAATTTATTATTAATAATAATAATACAGCAAGGATGCCCTTTTAACTTCTCCATGCCGGTAAAGTGGTCCCAGCCACCAGCCTCCCTCATCAGGAACACTGCACCTTGTACCTGGTCTCCTCGGGTTGGCCCCTGTACCCCCTCCTCCCATTAGCCCATCCTCAACACAGCAGACTTGGTGATTTCCTTCCCGAAAACCCTCCAGTGGCTCCTCATGACACTTCTTACAACATCAGCTCAACCTGAAGGAGCCTCTGCCCACCCCTCCAGCCCATGACCCCCTGGTTTCCTCCCTGTTCACTATCCTCCAGCCACGAAAGCCTGCACGTGGGGCTCGTTCCAAAGCTGGTTCATTCCCACCTTCGTGCTTCACACGTATCTAGAAAGCTCTTTTCTCAGCCTTGTGATGGCTGGCTCTTTCTTATCAGCCAGGTCTCTGATCAAACGTCTCCTCCTTGGACACTCGCATGCCTTCCTTCTGGTGCCTCCACGGTTACTTTCAAGTCCTCTACCTTGCTTCACTGGCTTCATCGATTCTAGAATTATACATTTACATGTCTACTCATCTACCCTATGGAACATAAGCTCCACAAAGGCAGGAAGCTTGTCTATCTTGTTCAACACTGTATCTCCATTTCCTAGGACAATGTCTGGTAGGTTCTGAATAAATATGAGTTAGATGAATGAATTTAATGAATAAGTAAAAGCAGTCTTCAGGAATCCTACCTGCATCTGTGCTTTCTTCATATTGGCATTGACGACAGCTGCCATGTAACCAAGAGCAGCCTCACGGGTTTCTCCGTTTAACAAAATACTATGCAGAATCTTGAAAAGCTCTTGCTGAAATTTATTTTATAAGGGAAGAAAAAAATTAAAGCTTTAAAAAATTATTCCTTTTTGACTTTACAAAAAGCTAAACTCCTTCCCACTTTTTCTCCTCTCCCACGTCCACTCATTTTAGAAGAACCTGACTACAAGGATAGAAGAAAAGTCCGTATTCAACTGTATCAAGATGATCAGCATGAAAGCAGAATGTGGAGTGGAGGAGGGGAGTAGTTATAGTTTTAATAAAATAGCCTTTGCTATTTCCTTTCCAGGATAGGGGCCAAATTACCTTAATCACACTACAATGAGCCTCTAATTGTGCTGCTTTTAACTTTCAGAACTGAAAACACATTCATCCTCTGGATTCATTTTCTCAACACCTACCCTTCCCAGCTCCAAGTAATGCTGCAGTGATTGGCTCACCACACGAGTGTTTTCCAGGGTAATGGCAGGCCCTGAGAAATATTTTTCAACCACTTTTGCCTGGAAAGAGAACGCAAAAATTCAATCAACGTATAATGTACATTTGGGGAAGAATCTGAACATAAGAGCGGCGAAGTGCAAAGGGCCGCTGTACTTACATCATCTTCTGCAAAGACTGAGAAGCTAAAGAAAGCCCCCAAATACGAGAGTCTCTGCAGCTCCCGCCCGGAGCCAGGGCTTAAGGATTTAGGCAACCACAAAGGCAAAGAAGCAACCTAGGCAAAAAACAGAAGAGGCGAGTCAAGCTGCTAAATCAGCAAGGGAGGTAAAAACGAGACAAGAAGAATTCTCAGCAGCCGACCTGTGCAGCTGGCTCTTAACCAGCAGCAAAGTGGCTGACACTTAACATCCAAAAGCACAAGGTCACAAATACGCTAGGATCCCTGTCCGCTTTTTCTCATTTCAGATGGAGGAAAGCCCTCCAGCTCCTCTACATTTTTACAAGATATACTTTTAATTTCTATGTTTCATGATAGTATTTGATATCATGCAAATGAACTATTCCTATACTACCAAAGGACTCAAGGAAACGTTTCCAACAGGACCTGTTGTTATGCTAGCTGTACAATACTTATCCCCCGAAAATCACAAAAGAAAGTGAATTAATGTCATCCCGGAAATAATGTAGGTGACGACAATGTAACAGTTGAGAGCCACCCACATGTATTACTCACATCTGCATCTCAACGTCCTCCAAGAGACATTTTTCAGATACTGTACTTAAGGAATATCTTCTGTGTTACATGTTCACTGAAAATGTGCAAGTCCATTAGGGTGGCACTTACCAAATTGCACACAGGGTGTGTCTTTCCAAACTTGGTTTCACAGAGCTCACCTAAAGCCTAGAAACGAGATCAGAAAGGGTCATTTAAATGTATTTCATCCTAAACTGACCACCATGTGTAACATCAAGACATAGCTTTAATGCTGCTATAAATACCTATGCATTCCCAACAAAGCACTAATAGCTTCACGGCTTTTCTGATGAATAAACTAGTACATGTGCATTGTAAAAAAACTTCAGATAAAACAGAAATATAAAATGAAACTAAAAGTCACTCATAAACTTTACCCTCAGAGATAACCTCTATTGATATTTTGGCTAAGAGCTTTCTAGACATATTTTTGTACATATACACAACAGAGGTAAATGAGTGTATTCTTACAATAAATGATTTTTTCATTTAACATCTTTCTATACCAAAAAGATATGGTTCATAAACTTTAGATGGCTAGTCTTGCCAGTATTAAACAGGACTATAAATAATTAAAATTTAATAAGCGACCAAATTCAAAATATATTTTAAAGTATCCCTTGGTTTCAAGATCCCTGGTTTTTTGAGAACCTCAATGTTTTCCTTTGGAGCTCCAATCGTTCTCAAGTTAAGACAATCAGGAAATATAGTTCTTAGGCACATAAACAGAGTTTACCATGGCCATGGTAATACAGTCAAACACTACTTTAACAGTGAATTTAATTTCCTCTGTGATTCGCATGTTGCTATGGGAGTTGCTAAAACAGCTGCTGGAAGCTTTTGAGTCCATGCATTTAGGCACTGACACATCTGAGAAGCCGCTGAGGCTCAGAGAGCCACTGAGAAGGAAACATTCTCCCTGCTCAGCACCAGGGCTCCCAAACTCAGCTGCACCTTAGGATCACCTGGGCAGCCTCTGAAAGCCCAATGCCAGGCCACGCCCTCACCACACCCTCAACGAATTAAGTCACAGCGTTGGAGAGCCAGGCAGAGGTACTTTCTAAAGATCCCCAGGTGATTCCAAGGTATGGCAAAGTTGGGATCCACTGACCTAGAGGATAATCATGCTTCTTTCTGATTTTAGCTCCAACGGTCTTCCTCTTCCTGCCTTAAATTATTGCCCTTTCTCTCACTGCACTCCCTTTGCTGCACAGGCATCAATAATGGTACAGAATAAAACTATTGTCTATCATAATGGAGGCCTTTGTCTTTTGACCAGAAGAACACTTTGTTGATATCTGACACTAAAAGCTCCTTACTGAATCATCAAGCTAATTCAAACCACAAGAGAAAAGCCAACAATTCCAGGAGGGAACATTTATATAATACAGTGATAATTAAGGTACACTAAGAGATTTCATCACCGAACTCAAATAATCAGATTTTTCCACTTCCTTTTATGTGCCAAAGACAGAACAATGCATAAGGATTAATAGAATTTCATTAGGAACCGGAATAACATGTGCACTAGGAAGAACCCTGACATAAATTCATTCAAAATTATTTTTAAAACTAAGCCTTCCTGCTTCACCTTCTAATTTACCTGGCTTTAATGTTTTAATGTTTAAAACATTAATTAATGTTTTAATGTTTAACTTTAATATTTAGCCTTTTAGCTCAGTTTTGATTTTCTGAAACAGATAAACACACCTCTGTGTTTGCACTGATTGTAATTATCTGACTGTATCGTTGTGGTCTTGACTTTTGCCTTGAGGAGAGGCATCTTATCTCATGAGCTCCTGGGTCCTCTGTGTATGTCACACTCGAGGCGCTCAGGAAGCAATGAATTAATGGTAAGATGGAATCAAGTTAGCAGAATGAGTAAAAGGAACATGGGCAGCAAAACATATCAATTTAACCAAGGCTTCAATTTACACAAGGTCGTATTTATACACAGTCAACTAATTTCATGTTTTGATATTTTTCCTTCATACTTTCAGAATGAAAAATATTCAGTAATACTTCAAAGTATTTTTCTCCCAAAATTTTAAAGAAGCAAGGTCAGAGAAGAAAACAGCCTCTTATTTTCTTTCTGGTTCCAATATTTTCACAACTCTGAAGACCCTTGGTGAGAATCTAGCCAAAAGTTCTGTCCACAATTTATGCTTCCTCTAAGTGCCTGGAGGAGCTGAGCAAATTTGTGTTTTCCAAGTAAAGCCTGAAGTGAAGTTTACAGCCTCAGGAAACGGGGAAGATGAACAAGAGAAGCACTGTGCAATTTTCTGTGCAAAGTCACTACATAAAGACAAGATTGTATTCCTTTTCTGAATCTAACTCTGCCTTCTTTATTTGCATTTGTCACAGTTCTTTTTTTTGTTTTTTTTTAATTAACAAAATTTCACCCCAAATATGGTATCCTCATTGCTAGGACAATCAAGAAGGAGACCACCAATGATTATTGTTTTCATAAGCTATAGAGTAAGGCAAAGTACATTTTAATGACTGCATCACTGACTCCTGTCTAGGGCTCTAATGATGAAATATGTACCGCGCTGCTAACTGTCTTCACTGATGCATCTCACTGCACACCAAACACTCTGCATGGCCAACACAATGATTTCATGTTTTAAGTTTGAAAACAAGGTTGATCATGGACCTGAAAGAAAAGTGTATGTTAAAATCATCTGGAAGAAAAACATCTACTGAATGTGTTACACAAGGAAAAGAACAAAGTTTTACCATGAGGGGGTATTTAAAGTAGTCACTATCGAGGGAGCACTCTTTGGCAGCAAGAGCCAGGCCTTGTAAAATGGGGATAAAGATCTACAAGAAAAAAAAAAAAAATCAGAAATATAAGTTAAAGAAAATTTAAGAACAGGAGGCATGTCAAATAAAGTGCCGAATCTGCAAGTCCAGGCATTTGCACTGCTTGCCCAAGGAAAAGCTGTTTTGCATTCACAGGAGCCTAGAATCCAGCCACAGGGTGTTGCTTTGTCCTTTCACAAGGCTGACCGTAAAGTAAGGCAGCTGAATTCTCCAGAAGTAATAGGTTTTGGTGAACCCTAAAACTCTGACAAGACTCCCCGTGATTCAACAGAAACTCACAAATGTGGAGCCTGCTGTAGGACTCTCCAGGGCTCCTTGCTCTAATCAAATAAATTACTCTAACCTGCACATCACAGCAATGAATATGTTTCTGATTACCAAGCACCTATAATCTGTAAAGAAACTGGACTAAATGTTCCAATATCTGCTCAATTCTATCAACATTTTAAGAAATTTTTTGTTGCCACCCCTACACCTACATTTAATTCTTTCCATCTTTCCTTGTTTACTTCGAAGAGAACAAAAAAAAATAGACCAATAATGGATATTATTATCATCTTAATGATGTAGAACAAAGAGATGGCTGGTAAATGTTGAAATTGAAAAAGAAAACTTCATCAGGATGCCTTACCTCCACATATGGTGTGATTAATACAACAACCTGATGTCAGAGCCTAAGGGCACTCAAATTTACGTTTACAGGCTCACCATTAATATCAGGGCACAGGAACACTGCAGAATCTGCTCAGCACAGCTCATGTTTAAATTTCACAGCGCACTCACCGAGCAGCACATTTAGGGAGTGGGTTGGGATTCAAGACTAATAACATTAAGCTGAAAATGTTGTAAACAACAGCTGACAGTCTGAACGCCAACAAGTTGCAAAAGGGAGTGTTCTAAAAAGCTACTAGAAAACCTGAAAAATTCTCTTTCCTACGAATTTCATCCCATTGTAAGGAGCACCTTTGTCATGTAAGGAGCACAGTATTAAAAAGGTGCCCTGCATGACAAAGTGTATTGGAGTGTCTTGAGATATCAACACAGCTCTTGAAGAGATCCTTCTAGTTCTCACGACTCAAGCAATCAGGGTAGAAGTAACGTGCTTTCGTAAGCTAGCTAAAAATGGAGAGGAAATGCTTAGGTGTAGGGGTGGGAAATGCCCAAACTGCAATTGAGGGAAAAACAGTAGTTCCAGAATCACCAAAAAATAAATTTCACAATTGATCATCTAGAAAAATCTCTTTAAGCATTTTTTTCAGGAACGCTATAAAGCAAAACTTCTTTAGAGTTATCCTCTTTTGCAAGTAGGGTTTAAATTATAATAAGCAGACAAAATATTACTAAACATAATACTTTTCAAATATCAAACATTATACTGTTTGTGTGACTTAACGTTTTTAAAATAATTTTATTTTCAAATAAATACCTCCCAGCACTGATAAAATATGCTCCAAGTGTTCATCTCCAATTCTAAATTCTAGCTACTATTTATTGCTGTTTACTTATCTATGAACATCTCAAACTTTAATTAAAGGAAGACTGAAATTTCAGTCAAAAGATTTAATAATTCAAATCTGCCACATTCTTAAGACAAAAGGTAAAATGCTGTTTTTCAGTTCAGCAACTCCACTGTACTCATCATTTCTCTTGAGGAAACATGGTGACACATAAGACAAGGGATCAGAATTCTGTGATTAAAAATAAACAGATCTGTTGTGGTTGCACAACACTGTGAATGTACTAATGCCACTGAATTAGAAAATGGTTAATTTTATATTATGTTAATTTCATCTCAATTTTAAAAACACATAGAGGTCATTTCATAGCCTCTATGTAAGTTTCTTTATGAATAAAATAGGCATAACATACTTCTTTAGCTGATCACCAGGCTTTTATACAGGTAAAGCTACTCTGGTTCCTCAAGTGATGTCTTTTTGAGTAGAAGTATTCTACTTTATGTATACTACACATATAATATAGTGTATCACTTAAACCTTCCAAGACAGTTATATATTTTCATCAGAGTTCACTTAATTTTCTGGAGAAGGAAAGCTCACTATAATGCCTAAAATATTCCTATAAGTCAGTAAGACCATCATCTAAGATGAGCAGTTGATAAATTCCAAATACAGAATACATAGCACTGACTGGGATTTTCACTCCTGGATGCTTCTTTTACTAATATTTTGAAAACTGCTGAAAACACACTTCCTGAGAATTCAAAGGCCTCAATATGAATAGTTAAAAATAATATTAGGTATAAAAACAGATTAGGGATTTCCCTGGTGGCACAGTGGTTAAGAATCCGCCTGCCAATGCAGGGGACACGGGTTCGAGCCCTGGTCCGGGAAGATCCCACATGCCGCGGAGCAACTAAGCCCATGCGCCACAACTACTGAGCCTGCGCTCTAGAGCCCGTGAGCCACAACTACTGAGCCCGCGTGCTGCAACTACTGAAGCCCGTGTGCTGCAACTACTGAAGCCCGCGTGCCTGGAGCCTGTGCTCCGCAACAAGAGAAGCCACTGCAATAAGAAGCCTGCGCACCGCAATGAAGAGTAGCCCCCGTCCGCCAAAACTAGAGAAAGTCCGTGCGTAGCAACGAAGACACAAAGCAGCCATAAATAAACAAACAAACAAACAGAGTTTTTAAAAAAACAGATTAAAAGGAATCATCATTTGTAGCTAGTGCCTCTATTATTCTTTCTAGAAACAAAAAAAGAGATTATCATTCAACAAATTGTAAGAAAATGTCATAAGCATCCTTTCATCATGGGAAACAGCTGTGTTAAAGTTGCTGTGGCAAAGTGCTTACTTTACAACACAGGCCACAGAACAGTAATCAAAATTCATGCCAAGGTTTTACCTTGGAAGAAATCTTCAAGACTAACTTTTTTAGTTGTTATTATTATTATTAAGCTTTATTATTAAATATTACATATCTGCATTTTCACTTGCCTTTACACAATGGGATATCAAAAATGTATGGATACTTAATGAATGAAGTAATCAGTAAGATTTGAGACTTCATTCCCGGTCTAGTGGCGAGAAGACAATGGTTTTATGTGACGTGCAAGCTGCCGCTGAGCTAATTTGGTCTTTGATTTATTAATCTCCTTTTTGTAAACTCAGAGAACTAATTTTCAACACTACTTATCCGGCAAATGTATATCACGTCTTATGCTATCTCTTGGTAGTGTGTTAAAAGCTTCTTAAAATCAAAGACAGGGCCTTATATTTCTTCTGCTCTCCCAAAGCACTTAGCACAGACCATGTTTAAAATACCTGATGCTTGACTGATTAGTTGAAATGTACACATGATTTGAACAATGCAGCTGTCAATCTGATTTCCTCAAGAAAGGAACCTCGGGTAGCTCTCTCTGAGCAAATAACATGTGCATGTTCAAATTCAGGAACCAAAGTTTTCAGTATATCGTGTCTTTAGAAATCTACCTCAGCAGAGAAGCTCCTAATCCAGAAGTTTCAGTAGCAAACGCACAAAACCTTACCTGCTTGAACACTTCTTCATCCTGGTGAGTGGTTCTCACCAGTTCTTGAATGAAGCCGTATGGAAGATTCCTACACAGCATGTACGGCACCAGGAAGGACGGCTGCTGCAGGGACCTGCAGACCCACGAAAGTCAAGGGCTCTGATGAATCAACTTGTCACCGTGTAACAACAGAACATACAGAATGTCATGTAGCTGACAATCACAGGTCAAGCTTCAAATTTCCCAAATAATCCATACAATAGTCCATCATTTTAGGCAAAAGATCACCCTTCTCATTGTTAAGATAATCACTTTTGGGGCTTTTCAGTGAGAAACTATAGAAAGTTTTAAAGAATCCATCTTTTCCTCCATACAGCCCTTGAAAAATAAAGCATTAGAAAAACCAAAGTATTATATGTCTCTTTTACTTATTTATTTATGCCTCATCCAATGGGGGAAAAAAAGATTAGCAGTGGCTGAAGACTTTTTTAAGCTCTTATTAATTTTAACCATGGAACAGTGTTTAAGTTTTAGTACATGTGCATCATTTTCCTTTTTTTTTTTTTCCTGAAAAATTTCAAAAATGGTTATGGTAAGATCATCCAGAATGAATAAATCTTGAACTTTGTCATTTTTCCTTTAGATTTTTTTTCATAAGAGAAATGAAATACAGAAATACTCTTTTATTAAACTTGAAACCTTTATGGGACCCTCTGAACAAAAATTAATAATGTAGTACACTTTGGGTGATTCCCATATTACCTATTCCACCACTATTCTTTATTATTATTATTAGGTATTCTTTATTACCTATTCCACCACTATTATTTATTATTCTTATGTATTATTAATAATACATAATCATATGTATCCATATGATACATGGAAAGTGATGATCTGCACATTTTTTTCAAGTATCTATACTGCTTTCAAGCAGCTGCTTTTAAACTGCATTACTAATTTCCTGCCCTGATGTCAACATATTTCAACCACAGTCTATCTCAATAAAGCACACAGAGTGTTTTATTTTCATAGTATTTTAGAGAAAGAAAGGGACCTCAGAAACCATCTAGTCAACCACTCATTTCATGGGTGAGGAAGTGAGTTATCCAACGCGGTGCAGAATGGCTGGGCAGCCTGATGGAGAGGGCCCTCTCCCTGCTAACAGCAAGCACGTATTGGTTTTTCATACCTTGGTTGTGTGAGGGACCCTTGTAGTACTAATGCAGTATGGGATATGCACTGTGAGCGGATGTTGCTCAGAAGCTGGCTGACTGCTGGCTGGCTGCACATCTGCAAAGAAAGGTAGAGGTTAGGTCTACAAAGACAAACAAAATAATCCCATACAGTTGAAAACTGACAAGAGTCAGAAGAGATCAATCTGCAGGAAATGGCATCCTTTTCTCTTCCTTTACTGATGATGAACAAACTAGAGTAACTGTATCATCCAAGTATACTGTCTCCGCTAAAATCTACAATTAGAGAAGAGAGAAGCTGAAGCTTCAGGTGACCACGTGGGGATTTCAGAGATATGCCCACTCTCTTTGCTTTTGCTAAGGTTAAATGCAGCAAACCCCAAGAGGTCCTTCACAAATATGAAACTAACAGGTTGACAACTGGATTAGTTTCCAATGGAAAACCAGAACTAGAAAATGAAATTGGGGTGGGGGGGGATAAATTGGGAGACTGGGATTGACATATACACACTACTATATATAAAATAGATAACTAATAAGGACCTACTGTATAGCACACGGAACTCTACTTAGTACTCTGCAATGGCCTATATGGGAAAAGAATCTTAAAAAGAAAGAGTGGGTATTTGTATATGTATAACTGATTCACTTTGCTGTGTACCTGAAACTAACACAACATTGTAAATCAACTATACTCCAATAAAAATTAAAAAAAAAAAAAAAGAAAATGAAATAGGAATGAAATGAGATAATAATAAAGTAAAGTAACTCAGCATGAAATAGAAGAAAAAGTGTAGCTTGCTGAGTTCAAATCCAGTTTTGCAATTTATTATTTATGTGATGCTGGACAATTACAGGTATCCCCCGCTTTTTGAAAGTTCACTTTACGCCACTTGGCTTTTAGGAAAGACCAAGGTTAGTATGCACTTGATCTCTCTGAGGTTCATTTGCTTATTAACACAATGGAAAAAAATAATACTTATACCACACAGGACTACACTGGACTAATGAACAACTGTGAGAAGGAGAGCTAGCCAAGTGTCTGGCAGTCTAGGCGCTCCATAAATGTTGGTTATTATGATTACGACAGACTAGGAGAGAAATCCTCAGGGCCATGTAAGTCGCTGGTGGCGGTGGCACTTGGCCCTGTCACTTCTTCCCTCCACTAGGATGTGAGTTCCATGAGGACTGGGATCCTCGTCTGCCTGGTTCACTGATCCACCCCCAGCTTCTAACACAGCACCTGACCCATAGTAGATGCTCAATAACCACTTTACTGATGGAATAAATGAATGAATGCTCATTAGGGGGTCAAAAACCAATTATTTATCCACCACATAACCAGGTTTTTGTGGGGGTTTTAAAATGAATCCATCTCATGTTACCTTCGGTGCTTTTTTTTCCTCTATTCCAACTCGGTCAAAACACTCGATGAGGTAGTTCAGCATATCTGTCTCTTTGCACGTCTCAATGGTGAAATGGTCGCTGTAGGAATCCCAAGTACTTGCCCCACCAGAGGCTCCCAAGCTTTGGAGAAAAGAAGAATGGATGATTTTTATCTGTTCTCAATAAATCACGTTTGATAGAGTTCGCACTTCTGCAGAAAGCCCGTTAGGGTCCCCGCGCCCAGAACAAAGCACAGACACCCATGCAGCCGAGGCTGGAGCGGACTGCTTGTTTCACCTGCTCCAAGTCCAACAATAGCAATTTTTAGTAAACGTTTTATTGACCTAAGAAGAAAGTCTGTCCAGAAACTCAACATCTTATCTTCTTGGGAACAGCACCTTACAAAACCAGGAGGACTAAGAATTGCTACTGAGCGCTGGGCATTTGAAGGGATACCACACGTATGTAAATCCAACCGGCCAGCTGCAATTAGGCAGGCTTGGAGGTTAAAGCCAGCCTATGCTATTACGTAATCGAAGT
The DNA here is from genome assembly GCF_028021215.1 of Eschrichtius robustus. Classification (NCBI taxonomy): domain Eukaryota; kingdom Metazoa; phylum Chordata; class Mammalia; order Artiodactyla; family Eschrichtiidae; genus Eschrichtius; species Eschrichtius robustus. The sequence continues at coordinate 7,898,747 of NC_090826.1, read as the reverse complement.
CTTTAGGAGTGAAGTTACAAGGGACTAACAAAATACCCCTCTTCTTAACTTCTAGCACAGATCTTAAAAGCCTTCATCCAGCATTTGGCAACAGGACCAGGGCTTAGGAAAACCGTCCAGTTAGAAGAAGACACGAAAAATATGTTACAAACACAAATTTTCCAAAATGTTTGGCAAAAGGGACAAAGTAGTATAGTGAAAACAAAACAAAAACCTTGCACTAGGAGTATCCAAACTTGCGTTCTATTCCCATCCCTACTGCTTACTTGTTACCTGAACCCAGAACTTCATCTCATCTGCAGTGAGGGTTCAATAAAATCATGTGGAGGTGCTTTGTAAAATATAAGCAGGATACAACGTGAGGCACTGTTATTATTAGTAACAACTATTCCCTGAGACCATTATCACAAGGGTTAGGTGTTAGGAAATCAAAGTTTAGATTAACAACCATCAATAGGTCAAATACCAAATCTGATGTTTAACTCACAAATTTGATAGACATAAAAGATACAAAAAGATTAATCATGGCATAGGAAGAGGTCAGGAATTTTGAAATGAAGACAAATGAAAAAATATAAACTTAGCAAAAAAAAAAAATAAAAATTTACATGTGAAAGATGATAAAGGTGGGAAAGAATATCAGGAACTTGAGATACCCATCCCTACTTCAGCTTGGGGCAGATAGGAGCTAGAAACTAAAAGAAGAATTAAGATATTAACGATATGTTACGCAGATAGATGCATAGATACACATAAGTAATTTTGGAATATATACATAACTGACCTTAGAATTTTAGAAGAATATACATAATTGACCTTGGAATGAAAGTATGATATTAGAGTATTTCAATTTAAAAAGATGAAAACAATGCCAAGGCTTTAAATCCAAGGCTCTCAGGCCAGAGTCTCGTAAATCTGAATTCTTACAACTTACTTACTACATAGGTCTGAGAGAAGGGAGGGGAGGAGGGGAGGCCAAGAAGCAGTCAAAAGCGCAAGGCAGCCAACGCCCCCCTGACTGGGCAGGTAACGGAGCCACCCACAAAGTGCCTCACCAGAGACAAAGATGGGCAGCCCAGGGTGGGAAACCTCAAAAAACCAAAAACAATCCTTGTGTCTTCACACCACTTAAATTTTGGGCTACATTTCATGGTATGGTAAGATCTGTTATCTGTTAATTGGCCTGACAACAGAAAGATGAGGACTGTAATAAGGCAAAGGAAAAAAACAAACAAACGTAAGAACAAAACAGAAAAAGCCACCCATAAATATAAGAAGTGTGGTGAATCCCCAGAAGGAGAAAGGGGAAAAAGATATTTGGCTTTACCTGCCACGATCTCGCTCTCAAGCTATCTGCTATCCCTCCCTCTTCCATCTGAGGTTAGTGACTCAGGGACTATATTCACTGCACTTCCCAAGGATGAAATTTGCTAACACAGGCTTATAACTATACACGGTTAAGGTTAAATTCCCTTTGAGAAGCTCTCACAGATGACAATGAAAATAGATCGTCCTCATGTTTAAGATGAAGCATTTAAACTATACATTTCCTTGATAATAAGCCCCATCTTTCTCACATTGTTACACCTCTGAAATGGAAAGCATCTGATATTTGATGCCAATAGGTCCTTGCCAGTTGCAAGGAGTCAGTCTGATGCTGTGCCTGTGAACGACTGTGGGAAGTCAACGCGCCTAGCTGGTGGCTGCTGATGCACTGACACTGGGCTCCATTCTCAGCCAAAACGCCCCCTTTCATTTTAACTCAGATCTGAACGCCTCAAAGTCAACCGAAATGCCTTCACGAACATTTCGCAAAGGCATGAAAAGTGACAGGGTGTGTACGAGACTGCCAGGCAAGGCAATGAGAGACACTCAGAATGTATAAGAGAAGTTTCAAAGATAAAAGACGTTGACGTATGTTGTGATCATCTGTCAGGCACCAAACGACACTTCCAAGTGACTTTCAAGAGAAGAGAAAGAAAGAAAAAAAAAGAAACATAAGTTTAACTAAACAGAAAACAGAGAATAAACCCTAGTGTTCGTCAATATGCTTCCAAATTATAAGATCAGTCCTAAGGGTGCCGAAGTAGATCATGAGCACAGGCATGCAAAGCGGCCAGTGTCACCAGGGCTGTGCATGATTATCAGTGGTCAAAACTGGTTTATAAGGATCTCTAGGTTTGAACTCAAACAGCTGAACTCAAATTTTGAATGTGATACTGAAGGAGCAAGGGGTGTATAGTTTATATGCATTAAATTTATGCTCTCAATGGACATTTTAAAATGTTTTAAAATAGTATTTCATTTTTTTCCTAAAGAAGTTGTTACGAAATTCATGATGCTTTTACAACTGTAACATATGGAATATGACATTGGAAATATATCATGTTTAAGTCCTAAGAGTATCTATAAAATTATACCTCCCTTGGGAGAATATGTGAACCATTTTCTGATAACTACATCAACAATCCACCTGAATAATGTAATTACTTCACATATTGGAAATACAGCTGAATCCTTCTGAAAACACAATGAAAATATTTCTGGGGATTTATACATGCATCACATCTGTGCAAATTGAGTCCCATTTTAAATGTAACAAGAAAACTTGTTTCTTAAAAGGATTCCATCGCAGTTTCTTTTCTTCTATCGTGGGAATAATCACCCTGTTTTATTACTTTTTTAGATGCAGACTTTGGAATGGTATATTTTCTCGATGCAAGGCAAAGGCAGAGCAGGGCAGGGTCAAGCCATGTAAATTACCTGAACAAATGTCTGTACTGTTGAAGGTCCTGGGGGTCGTACACTGAATCAAACAGATCAAGACCTTGTTATATGGCAACTACACTACAGAGAGGAGACAATTAAAAAAAAATAATAGTATAGAAGTGCTGTAAGTGCTATGAAGGAAAAGAAAGGCAGAGTATGGGTGACAGAGAGGGGCAGGAAGAGTGTGTGAGTGTGTGTGTGTGTGTGTGTGTGTGTGTGTACATGTGGGATGCACGGCCTTGCAGGCCAGGGTGAGAGGCTTTGGGTCTTACTCTGTGGGAGAAGGGAAATCACTGGAGGGTTTGGGGGACAGACATGGTAGAAAGATTTCCTTTCGACCATCTCCGTTGCTTCATCTTCAAATAGTGATGATCAGCAGAAATAAGAGGGGAAATGTCAATGTTTTCCACTATTTGCTAGTTTTCTCTTTCTCTATTTACATAGGCTCATGACTTTCAAGATTTGATCTCCTTCACTGAAATATCTAAGCAGTGAAAAGAAGAACCCAATAAACGAAAGAAAAATTTCTTTCTAGTCATCAACTTCCTAGGAAACAATCAGAAAACGTTTCCTCAGAATAATTCCTTTGTTATCTTTATTACAAAGATAACTCTCACTTCACTCATTTCCATTCCTGCAGGAAGTAGTTCCTTATAATTCTTCTAGCTTTTTTCACAGAGCACTACGAAACATTCTAGAAGGAATGTTTTTGCCTTTCTTAAATTAACCCTTATTATCACCACTATAAATAATTAACATAGGAATGTATGTCCTAACTACTTCACAAAAGATGTACAACCCATCGATTCCACTGGGCAAGCACAAAGGGAGACAGAAACAAGCCCCCTTGACTGCTGCTTCTACAGCATGGATCTTACCAGGCGAGAAGTGGGTGTTAAAAGTGCTTACTTCAAAGTAAATAAAATTCTGAGAAGATCAATTAGAAAAGGGGAAGGAAAAAACTCTTCACTGACTGTTCAAATTAATAAGATTTTTCTGCTACTTCTTGGTTCTGACACTACGTGCATTCTCAAGTTCCTCTCTATTTGTTTAATCAGTTATATATGAATACGCCCTGTCCTTCTATATTCTTTTTGATATCTATTCAAAATCTATAATTTCTAAAAGCTGGACAGATCAGATTTCATTTTAACAGCCAGCAAAGGACCTGCCAACCGACTGGAGTGGAATTTTGTAATTAAGGAGTAAAATGTTGGCACTTTCTTGCCAAGGAACTGAGTAGATGTGTAAACTCTGGGCAGCGAAACAACTGGTAAGGAATGAGAACAACACAAGTCCCACTGGGCAAAGATGGAGAAGCCAGAGGCAGCTGGGTATGGTGGGAGGCATGTGAGTTCTGGACTCAGGCTCTGCCTGTCCTAGTTGTGTGACGAACCTCCCTGTACCCACGTTTCCTCGCAGTAACTAGGGGCGCTGCTGTGAGGATTAGATAACGTAGGCTGAGTGCGGACACAGTACCTGGCAGGTGATGCTCATAACGATTCGAAGCTATGAGTACATAATCGCTAAGATTTATTTCTCCTTATCGAGTCTAGATCTGAGACAAGGTCGGGATGTTAGAAGTCTAGAGCAGAGTCAGTGAAAGCAGCATACAATTCTGGTATCTTTGTTAGAGGAAGCTGGAATTAAACAGGCCAGGGAGAGACAGCGTTTCTCCCACAGATAGCTTACAGTAAAACAGATAATAAAGCACTTTTATCACGTACAGAAATTGATTAGTGACAAGGATGTCTGCTGCATTACTATAGTCATGGATTAGGACTTTATCTACATGAAAAAGACACTTCTATCTTTGGGAAATTTACTTGAGAAACAGTGATACAACGTTCAACCTAATACAAATATCGACCTTCCTGAATCAATATTCGACATTGCACCAACACTCCTCTCTCTCTTTATATACCCTCTAATGATTCTTCTGAACACCGACGAATTGAATGCAGTGTACCTCGCTCCTACGGCTGTCTCTATTTATAGCCTGGAGCTATTTTTGAACACTGCTGGGCACAAATATCAACTCAGTCCAGAGGAAACTTCAATTTAAGAGCAAAATTGTAAGACAATGAGTGGGAGGGTTAGAAAGAAGGTGCTATTATATTTTCTTGCTCGGTCACCTAGAAGACCGAAGCGGTCTTTTTCACTCGGGTTTCAGGGGTGAACATTCAGCAACATCATGAGCTATGCTTTAGCCTCTGCTGCCATTCCACGGGCCATCTAAACAAATACGGTCTGGCTTTACCAAAGCCGAGGAGGTGAATAATTAGCAAAATTTAGGATTAGAAGTGAAAGCAGCGGGACTTCCCTGGTGGCGCAGTGGTTAAGAATCCGCCTGCCAATGCGGGGGACACGGGCTCGAGCCCTGGTCCAGGAAGATCCCCCATGCCGCAGAGCAACTAAGCCCGTGTGCCACAATTACTGAGCCTGCGCTCTAGAGCCCGTGAGCCACAACTACTGAGCCTGCGTGCCACAACTACTGAAGCCCGCACACCTAGAGCCCATGCTCCGCAACAAGAGAAGCCACCACAATGAGAAGTCCACGAGCGGCAATGAAGAGTAGCTCCCGCTCGCCGCAACTAGAGAAAGCCCGCTCGCAGCAATGAAGACCCAACACAGCCAACAATAAATAAATAAATAAATTTTAAAAAATTTATTAAAAGAAAAAAAAAAAAAGAAAAGAAGTGAAAGCAGCATCACAGTTATACCAGACAGTATGACCCCATATGCTCTTCAACGGATTGCCCGGAGTGAGCTGGAGAGGGACACACACACCCACACACACACAGACACAAGTTCCAGCCCCTCTGCCATTCCTAAATAGCAGCAATCCATGCAACTGTACATAGGAAAACATGCCTCCCAGAGGAGATGTTGTTCACACCTGGCAGCTCATAAGAATACTCTTCCAACAGATAAATGGAGGGCCTCTCATTTTAGATCCTAGGGTGGGTGAACTTAATGACGACTGATCTTTAATCTTTAACCTTAACGATGACTGATCCTGTTCATGTTCTTGACAAATGATTACATGTAAGTTTTTCTCCAAACTTGCCAGGCAACAACTATGAAATTTTTTCTGTGTACCACTTCACCCCATGAGAAGGTCCTAATGCTTTAGTACATGCAAAGTTTCTCACATCTTGACTCTCCAGGCCACCTGGAGTCATGTGACCCTATCCTGTTTGGATTCAAAGCACACCTCTAATTAGGACTTATAAAAGTTAGTTCCTAAGCACCTAGGCACATGCAGGGGTAAGACTCCATTCCTCTGATACCTGGACCCAAACTGGACACAAGAAAACTCATCACCACCACCACCACCTTCATCATCACCATCATCATCATCTTCTTCTCCATCTTCATCACTACTGTCCCCAGAAAGTGCGAGGAAGAGGAAGGAGAAAGGACTGTCGTACATACTACCGTAACAAAAGCAAAAAAAGTCATCAGGGAACAAAGGAAAACAGAGAGGAGGAAAGCTTTTACAGCTGCTGGCCTTTTAATGAAATCTTACGCTACAAGTTTTGTCTACTGACATGCAGAAAAATAATTCACCTAAATTATATAAAGGCATAGGAACACCTGAGGGGTGGAGGGCGCGGATTAATGGAGTCATGATACTGCTTCTTTCTAAGGGGCTGAAAACAAAGTGTCAAGGCATAACCACTTGCCAGAGGTAAGGGATCTGCTCCCTCAGCCCCTTGGTCTGACTGTATTTCAACTATGATTAGCAACAGTACGAAAAGTGGAAAAGTGGTCCTGTGAGCCCCAACTCTCAAATACAAGCTGCCCACAGTCTCTGAAAATTCATTTGTCATGAGGCGTGACATGTGCACTCGATTTCAAAAACGAAGTGACTTCTTTTTATTTTGTACAGGAAGGAGGAAGAGTGAGGGGGAAGAAGGGAAGAAAGGGTCTCACCATCAAGCAACCCATACTTTCTGAGGTGACTGAAGCCTGGCTGGGCGTGGACTCGGGGCACGAGCCTACCGAACCAGTGAGACACGCGGGTTAATGACCCCAAACAGAGAAACACAGGTAACTGAGGTCAGTGCCACACGACAGTTCTTCCAAACCGTGTTAATCTCCTCTCCCTGCACTGCAAACACGCACCCGACTCTCCTGCTGCATAGATACCTAGGAGAGCTCCTTAGGGAGGAGGGCCGTCTGCTCACGGCACCCGCACCGGGTGAGGCGGACAGTAAAGGTGGCCCCGCGCCGGTGGGTCTCTGTCGGGAGGAGCTGGCGGGCACGGCTTGAGGGCTACTAGCTGGCATGGGCAGGCCTGGGGAGCTGGACAGGACGGAGCTGCCCGAGGACCGCGGGGCAGGAGAAGATGACGACCCCCAGGGGTGGGTGACAGTGTAGGGCCGGTACCGCGGAGACGAGGGCTGGCTTCCCGCAGGTGTCCCCGCAGCTGCGCCGTGAGGACTGAGGGAAGCGGGAGGAGCGGACGCCTGGCTGGCTGCCCGGGAGGGGGGCGCCAGAGGCAGACTCATCATTGGCACAGAGCTCCAGACACTCGTGCTGGGAGCTGGGCTAGTCTCATAGAGGCTAAACGAGTTGAGAAAGGGAGGAAAGGAGAGAAAATTGAAGAAAAGCTTGAGATAAATAACTAAAATGGAAAATATCATGTTTTTAAAGAATGGTATAATTTCACTTCATATCTCTAAGCGTTCAAGTATACAGATCTTTTAGAGACCCATCTAAATAACTGTAATCAGACTGCCGTACTGATTTAGAGGCTATACTTATGAGAAAGCCTTCTTTCCAAAGAAAAATACACTATACACAGCCATTTGTTCCTAAAATTTAATTTACCAATAGCCTAACCATGGAAAGCCAAAGAGACCCATCTGGAAGAGACAGTATCTCCTCAATGAGTCAATCCATCCCCCAAACACAATACATGTCATAACCTGCATGACAGGCCCACAGATGAACATTCCCTTCTCTTACATACTTCCTGGCTATTTTACCACCAATGAGATGTGCAAAAAGAACTACACCGACCTAGATAAAGAGCTGGCACCGAAGGAACCCACGCTGCAGAACATGGGGCTTGTTCCTGGATTGGAGCCGGTATTTAGCATGAGATTTCTGTCTGGTGACCGAGCTGCCGCTGCAATTGGCTGGGATGTGGCTGTCAGACTGGCAAATGGGTTTTCATCTCTAGTCTGAGTGGACATCATTAGCACTTCCATTAAAATCTGGCCAATCAAGTCCTTAAAATCAGAGAACACTGTTGGAAAGGCAGAATAAAGAAGAGGTTACACATGGTTCTTCATACACACGGTCCTTGAAGAAGCCAAAGTGAACCAGAGAAGTTCGATGTGGTATCTTGGGTTGGATTCTGGAACAGTAGAAGGACGTCAGTAGAAAATCTGGTGAAATCCAAGTAAGGTCTGGAGTTTAGTTAACAGTAATATCTTAGTTCTGACAAATATACTATGGTTATGTAAGATGTTAACATTAGGGAAAACTGAGTGAAGTGTATATAGGAACTCCCTGCACTATCTCTAGAACTTTCTGTAAATCTAAAATTATTCCAAAACAGAAAGCTTATTAGAAAAAAAGCAAAAAAGAACTGGAGCCCAGTTGATGAGAGTCACTGCTGATATATATTAACTATAAAAAGAAGCTACTCCCAACTACAGAGGTTAGTTTATTACGCTACAAATGCAACTGGGTTAATATTTCTTCACCTATATATGTTTATATACAGTTAAACTATTAAGTACAAAGTATTTTAGGAAGGGTCTAATATTTAGTCGCCACCTGCCTTTCTGGAGCAGACTCTTGTCTTCTAGCTTCCTTCTTATTCTTTGCAGCTCCCAACTGCTTTACTGTAGGCCTTTAGATATATTTTAAATATTACTAAATAAATAAAATGTCTAACCCATGTAACTCTTATCTGATTTGTTATTAAAAATTACCACTTATATATGTACTGGACAGATTTGAGAATCTTAACAGTTACAATAATTACAAGTGGCAGGGTTCTGAAACTCATGGTTGCTAAGCTCATCTCTATAACCAGAGTTAAGAAGATCTCAGTGAAGTCAGAAGTAAACTATCCATCCACCAGGAACACAGAGAACTCATGTGGGTGTGTGTGTGTGTGTGCGCGCGTGTGTGTATGTGTGTGTGTTTGTCATGGAAGACAGGCAGCAGAGAAAAGGAAATGCAATCTCCTTGATGTTCATTCACTCATTTAAAATATATCTACTGAGGGATTATTAAGTGCAGGCACTGGGAATACATCAGTGAGCAAAAGAGACAAAAATTCCTGCCAGCAGGGAGGTTATATACTAGTGATACATAGAAGAACACTCCGGCGCACTACCCCTCCCTCTTCTGTTCTCGAAATGACTGCTGTAGAGAAAAGTGAGTGTGCCCTGTAATGCTGGTATCTTGCTAAGAGTTTTATTACTTTGCTGTAAGTGTGGTTTAGTGTAGCCTCTTAAAATAGAACCCTGTAAACACTGCAAAATATCAACATGTGCTATCTTGCTAAGCAGTTTAATCAAGCAGATTTACTCCACTGTCTCCATATGACCCGGGGGGCACTTACAGCAGGTATAGGTCATCCAGAGCGCCTCTCTCAGGATCCCCGGAGACTACCCAGTATACTCCTGCCCAGAGTATAAGAGGCGCTAATGCTCTCTCTAAGCACCTTCTTATTGCAAAGGAAAAAACTTCAACCCTGGGACAGTAGAGACCATTAACTTATTTATACAGTTTTCTTTTAGAGAAATCATAAAAGTAAAAAAAACAATTTATCAATAAGATAAGTGGAAAGTAGCCAAAGAGCAGTGTCCTCATCAAGAAGTATCCCTGTAATCAAACATACAACTGCAAAGCAAGACAATGAACGTGGATAGGAGGGAAAGACAAAAGATTTTTCATTCTGGTTTTCTATTAAGGGCTCTGAAATAAGACAGCTGAGCTTGATTCCTACCTTCTTTTGGGTTCTGCTTAAATTGTGCAGAAAGAGAAGAAAGAAAGATGACATCTCTGTCCCGGTCCTTCCAGGAGACACGGAAGATCTTACAGACCAGCTGTAAGGCCTGTTCTTCAGACACTTCAGAACCTGATGAAGGCTCCTTGTGAGGAAGAAGATTTGAGGGTTAATTTCAAGTAGTAGGAGGTGTGAGTTAGACTTTAATAGAAATACCTAATTCTGATTTAATTTATTTACAAATGAGGATATTTTAGAAATGCATAAAACTATTCACCCACTGATTTAGGGAAAAATAAACTTGCTACTATGACTTCAAGGTTACAACATGTAGGTCTCATGAGCTTACAACACAAGTCTATGGGGGGGAGTATAAAACAGCAGGATTGTTACCAGGAATTGCCAAGGAAGACAGTGATAAAGGATGTACATATATCCCATTTATTTACTTTTCTGAATGCTAAAAGACCAGGTTGACATTCTAGGTACACAACCAATTTTTCTCTAGAAATTTTTCCAGAATTCAATGTTTTTCACTACTTTCCATTACAGAAAGTATCATATATGAAAGAACTTTGTAAACATTCAAAACCTATACAAAATAAAGCACTGCACCACTAGGAGGCTACAGTCCAACTTCGAATAATGTTGCCGAACACCAATAATTTACTGAACAGAAACTGATGCAATTATCTCTACCAGTTCTACACCATGATACACACCAAAAACCCAAAAAATCCTTTTTTCTAAATATAGGGAACTAAATCTCAGATGATAACAAAATATAAAAGCCTCCTGTTTCCTCACATTCTTGCTTCAATTCCCAGTCATTTCCCTCAGAATACAACCAAAGATGTGATGACCTACTTGCTTAAGCAATTAAAGACCGACAGAAAAAATTCAAATTAGCTCTAAATTAATTGCTAACATTTACTGATAAAAACATGGACCTGAAACAAAGATAACTGAAGGATTTTTATCAGATAAAAGGACTGAGTTATACTTCCATTAATAAGGGTGATCAAGGTGACCCACTTTTCCTGAAAAAAGAAAAAGAAAAAAAGAAAAAAACCCAATCACCTTAAATAGGATCTGCTGGTTTGGGGTGGCATTCTCTCATAGACTTTACAGATACAAGACATGAAGCAGTGCTTATTTATATTACCTGTAACTAAAAACAGAAGCAAGGGCTTCATCTCTTACCAACCTTATCGCTGAGGCTCCTTTTTTCTCTTCGGTCATTTTCATCAACTTCCATATTTTCAATACCCGAATCCACATCCACCTGGGACATGCTTTAAGTATAAAAGACAATCAGTCTTTTACCTTTGATAAATCCACCCAATGTCATAGCTGCTGGTTGAGGAAAAGTTTTTGTTTTTTGGGGGTTTTTTTTTTTTGGCCGTGCCGCACGGCTTAACGGACCTTAGTTCCCCGACCAGGGATTGAACCCAGGCCCTCAGCACTGAAAGCACCAAGTCCTAACCATGGGACCGCCAGGGAATTCCCTGGGGAAAGGTTTTAAAATATCAATCAAAATCAGTCAGGAAAGCAAAATAATAAAGGTTCATCTTTTTTCTCATTAATTTTTAAGAGCTCTTCATATATTAGGATATAAACATTCTATCATTCTTGTTGAAAATATTTTTCCCAAGTTGTCATTTCCTTAGGCTCACTTTCAAAAATAATAATATTGTTGGAAATATTTTCCTCAAGTTGTCATTTTCTTAGGCTCACTTTCAAAAACAAAAATGAAGAGCAGATTTTCTATACATACTATTTCTAAATGATATACAATCAATCAGAGCCTGATTACAAAATCTGGTGAAGTACATATATTATTTCCCCCACATTAAATAACTGTCCCAGCACCATTTATTGAAAAGACCATCCTTTTCAACACCAGTATGAAATCACCTACGTCACATGTCCACTGTCATATGCGTGTGGGTCTCCTGGATACTCACTGCTGTGCTATTAGACAATCTGTCTGTCCCTGAGCCAATACCACTGTATTGTACTTACTACGACTTCACAATAAACCTTGCTATCTATCTGCTAGGTCAATGTCTCTACCTTGTTCTTCTACTTCAAGAGAGTCTTGGCCATTCTTGGCCCTTTGCTCTTCCACACATACTTAAGAATCAGCTTGACAGGTTCCTTAAAAATCCTGTTGGGATTTTGACTAGAATTTCACTGACTCTAGAGATCAAATTGGGAAGAAAAGACGACATTATGTTACTGATCTATCCATGGACAAGGTACCTCTCTCCAAGTATTTAAGGTCTTCTTTCAATAAACTTTGATAATTTTCTCCCTAAGTCTTTCACTTCTTTTGCTAAATTTATCCTTAGGCTCTCTCTCTCTCTCTCTCTCTATATATATATATATATATTTTTTTTTTTTTTTGGCTGTGTTGGGTCTTTGCTGCTGCGTGCGGGCTTTCTCTAGTTGTGACAACGGGGGGCTACTCTTCGTTGTGGTGCGCGGCCTTCTCATTGCGGTGGCTTCTCTTGTCGTGGAGCATGGGCTCTAGGCACACGGGCTTGCTTCAGTAGTTGTGGCGCACAGGCTCTAGAGCCCAGGCTCAGTAGTTGTGGTGCATGGGCTTAGTTATTCCGCAGCATGTGGGATCTTCCCAGACCAGGGCTCGAACCCGTGTCCCTTGCACTGGGAGGCGGATTCTTAACCACTGTGCCACCAGGGAAGCCCGGCACCAAATATTTTTAAATAAAATTGTGAATGGGCCTTTTTAAAAATTAAGTTTTCTAATTTGTTGCGAGTACATAGTAATGTAACTGACATTAGACACAGACCTCTGATAAGCTACTTGTTTACTTATACGCTGGGCTTATAAGGCAATCATTTTATCTCCAAATAATAACTGTTTTGTTTCTTTCACTCCAATCCTAACTTGCTTTACTGCAGTGGGTAGGATCCCATGTTGAATAGAAGCAGAAACAGCACTCATCCTTGTTTTTATTCCTGATTTTAAAGAGAATGCTTCTAATTTCTTACCACTGAGTATGAGAGCTGCTGTGGTTTTTTGGTAGATGTCCTTTATATTAGTGAGAATAAGAGGCTATGCTGTGGTAACACATACACTCTGCAATCTTAGAGGTTTCCCACTATAAGGGTTTGTTTCTTGCTTACGCAAAGTTTGATGAGTGAAGCAACCTTACTCCATCTTTAATCTACGCCGTCTGCAATATACAGCCTCCAAGGTCACTGGAGCAAGAGAAGAGAGGGATGGAGGAGGAACATCGGCTCAACTGCCTTCACCTAAAAGTGATACATGTCACTTCCATTCACAAGTCTACTGGACAGAACTAGTTAATTGGCCCCAATCTAATGGCAAAGGAGACTGGAAATGCAGGGGACCCTGTGGAATATTTGGTGAACTCTGTCTCTGCCCTACAATTTAAGGATGCAACTTTCTGTCTCCCGTTTGCTAAGATTTTTACCACGAATCAATGTTGAATTGTATCAAACCTTTGCAACTTCCAAGATTATATGGCTTTTCTATTTAATATATAATGTGGTGAATAATATTTATAGATTTTCTAATGTTAAAGCACCTTTGCATTCTTAAGATAAACCCGAGTTGGTCATGTTATATTATTTTTTTTAACTAATCTTTTAGTTGAAATATACAGAAATGTGCATACATGATGTGTTTGGCTGAACAGTTTCACAAAGGAAACATACTAATGTAACCGGCACCCAGATCAAGCAACAGAACATTACCAGCACCCCAAAAGTCCCCCCTCATGACCCTTTCAATCACTACTACGCTAGCCCACAGTAACTGCTATCCTGGCATCTAGCCCGATAGAGGTTTTGTCTTCTTTTCATGTGTTGCAGTATTTGATTTGCCAATATCTTCAGACTTTTGCAAATATGTTCATAAGTATGATTACCATGTAATTAATTTTCTTCTTTTACATTATTCTTGTCTGGTTTTGTACATTAAGGTCATATTAGCCCCGTAAACTGATTTGGTAAGTTTAACAATTACCTGAAAAATGTGTGTAAAGTTGGAATGCTGGAATTACCTATAAAATCATATGAGAAACGTGCTTTCTTTGGAAAATTTTAAAATACTGATTCAATTTATTTCACGTTTTTTTGATTATTCAGGTTCTCTCTTTTTTCTTGAGTCAATTTTGGGAGAATGTGTTTTTCTAGGAATTTGATTTTCATCCAAATTTTCAAATTTATGTGCATCCTGCATATTTACATTTTTCACAGAATTCTCTTTTTCAGTAACAAGTACTACTGAGTGCCCATTCTATGCAGGCATTGTTCCAGGTGTCTGAGATGCCAACAAACAAAGAGACAAAAAAATCCCTGCATCATGGAGCTTCCATTCTAGTTAAAGGGAGAAAGATAATAAACAATAAACAAAGCATATAGTATATGATAAATGCTATGGAAAAATTAAAGAAAAAAGAGCAGGGAAAAGGCAATTGAGAGGGCAGGGCTTTCCCCCTTTTAAACGGGGTGATCTCACTGAAATGCTATCTGGGCAAAAATATGAAGGAGGTTAGCCATGCACATATCCAGAGGAAAAGTATTCCAAGTAAAGGGGTTTTATTCCCAATATTTATTTATATTCTCTTTCCATTTTTCATTTTTATTATATATAGCTTTATATTCTCTTTAAGAAGCACATTAGCTGCAACACACAAATGATGATATGTAATATTTGTTACTGTTCAGTTGTAGATACTTCCAAATTTCCATTATGATTTCTTCTTTGACTTGTATTTAGAAGCATGATCTGTTTTTAAAATTTCCAAATTCATGATGGGTTTTTAAAAGATTTTTTTACCTTATATAATTATCTAAGCTAATGTCAGAAAACATGATCTGTATGATTCTGACTCCTGAAACCTTTGGGTCAATGGGTATTATTAGAAAAGAATGTGTATTCTCCAACTGCAGAGTGCAAAGTTCTGTATCTTTCAATTAGATCAAACTTGTTAGCTGTGTTGTTTAATTTGTCCATATGCTTACTGATGTTTATTCTCTTTGCTCTATTGATGGCTGAAGAAGACATGTTAAAAACCTCCCATTATGATTATGTCTGTGTCAATTTCCTCTAGTTCTATCAAGATTTGCCTTATTTCATGTTGCTATTATATTACTAAGTGCATATACTTTGGAAACTGTTATATCCTACTGGTAAACTAAACACTTATCACTGTACAGTGCTTATTTCTAGTAATACTTTGTGACAAAGTCTAATTTATTAATATACTTTCCTCTATTTTCTTTTGCTTAGTATTTGCCCGGTATATTTTTTCCCTTTCTTTTATTTTCAAACTTTCTCTAACCTAATGTTTCAGGTATGCCTTCAGTAAACAAGAATAAAGCTGTGTTCTATTTTGTTTTTAATCCAACCTGACGTTTCACTGTGATTTACTGTGATTACTGACATATTTTCATTTCTTTTAACCATCTTATTTTGTGCTGTTTGCCTCTTTTTTAAAATCTGTATTTCTTTCTTCCCTTTCTTTGAATTGACTTAAATCCCCTCCCTACCCACCCCAATTCCATATTTTCCCTTTGCTGGTTTGAAAATAAACTCTTTCTATTCTTTCAGTGGTTACCCTTGAAACTTTATCAAGTATTCTTAACTCAAAATCTAAAAGTTGGCCACTATCTTTACCCCTCTCCCAAGTATACAATCACTCCCCTTCTGGCTTACCTGCTATTGCTGTTCAGTATGTTAGATCTACCTGATGATTTACTTCTCTCCCCCTATACTAGTTCATAAACTGTTATTACTGTCTTACACCATCAGTGTTTAGGGTTACCAAATATTTAATATTTTCTTGACTCATCTTTCCTTCTTGCATCTCAGACATTATAGTCCTGAGATCATTTTCCTTCATCTTAAAGTGCATCTGTTAAAAGTTGGGGTCTTCTGGTGGCAGACTATCAGGTTGTTCTAGTTTGTTTTTTAAATCTATAAATGTCTTTATTTCACCCTTGCTCTTAGAAGATAGTTCCACAAGGGCACATAATTCCCAGCTGACAGTTACTTTCTCTCAGCACTTAACGCTATTTCCACCATCCTCTGGCCTCCATCACTGAGACATCTATCTAACTATTGTTCTTTTGTAGATAATCTCTCATTTCTCTCTGGCTGCTTTAAACGTCTTTGTCTTTGGTGTTCTGCAATTTTACTATAAAATGTCTAGATATGAATTTCTCTTTGTTTAATCTGCTCGTGAGTTGTTGGGCTTCCTGAATCTGAGGATTCATAACATTTATCAACTCCAGAAAAATCCTCCGCCATTTATCTTTTTGATAATGGCTTCCAAACCAGCAGAGGAAAAAACATGGAATAAGGAGAGGGGTGGGGAATCTCCCAGTCTGCCTATTTTCTCCTTTTGACATTTCTATTAGATATATATTGGACCTGTGTCCTCTGTGTTTCTAAATACCCTTCATATTTTTCAGTTCTTTTTCTCTTTGTGGTGCACTCTGGGTACGTTCTTCAGCTCTATCATTCCATTTGTTAATTTCTCTTTAGTTATTTTAATCCACTGTTTATTATAATCTTTTCATTTCTAGAAATTCTGTTTGGTTCTTTTTCAAATGTGCTTGGTTGTTTTTATAGTTATTTACACCTTATTCATGTTTTCAATACCCTTTTAAATTTATTTAAACATATACATTTTACATTCTGTATTTGATAATTCCAAAACCCAAAAACCTCTAGGTGAATAATTCTGTTTTTATTGATTCTATAGACTCTTACTCATGGTGGCTTTTTTCTAGCGTGCTTTAATTTTTGACCATGAGTTCATATTTCTTGGAAATTTTTCTAAGGACATTCTCTAAAGACTTGGATGATTTATGTTTATATCTGCTAGATGCCTAAAGACACTAAAGAGTCCATTGCATATGACAGTCTTAGCCTAAGGTTTTTCAGACTACCACAATAGTGTAAACTTAGGTTCTAAACCCATGTGAAAGTTACCCACTGGCCAAGAAATTGCAGAGTTGACTTGATTTTTAAAAATTCATCCACTCAGAGCAAAGGTAATAAGAACACAATTGTTTTTACGCTATGGGGTTGATTTTTTCCTACTTGATCTTCTTCCTGGGAGTGTAGTCCTTTCTGAATTCTTGCCTAATGAGGGGTAATCTCTGACCTGGCTCCTCACCCCAACCCACCAAGTGCACGACACCCCAGTATCCTAACACACACAGACAATGTTATCTGTCTTGCCCACTGACATAACCAGAGGGGGCTGCTTGAGGGCAAAGGAGCCAGGCCCTGGAGGTCTGGCTGCCCAAGGAGTAATCAAAGCTTCAGCGACTCTGTTATCCAGTCACAGTACACCTTCAACACCGGAAGGCTCTGCTCCAAGACACCCTGATCCTCATGGAGCTCCGAGAATATGGGGCTTACCTGCCTATACCCTTCCAAACTTTTTAAATTTCACCAAGCAGCAAATCTTTGCAGAAATTTTTAGG
The DNA here is from genome assembly GCF_028021215.1 of Eschrichtius robustus. Lineage (NCBI taxonomy): Eukaryota > Metazoa > Chordata > Mammalia > Artiodactyla > Eschrichtiidae > Eschrichtius > Eschrichtius robustus. The sequence continues at coordinate 7,881,505 of NC_090826.1, read as the reverse complement.
GGCTGACCTATGCTTGCCAACTTTTCATTTACAAAATAAAGACATTAAAAAAAATTTTTTTTTACCACCTATACCATTATTTCATAAAAGACATTCCAACACCAAAAATTAAAAAAGGTATACAGAACATTTCAGAATAAAACAAAGACCTTTCAATTTACCATATTTAGCTCTGATTTGCTAAGGACTGGCATGGATCTCTGGGTTGGCATTTGAGACCACTGGACTAGATATTAAAATGAATGGATCTTTCCCTTTCCATCAACAAAGCAGCTTACTGGAAAACTGGCTTACGTTACCTTTTTTCACAAGAGACTCCATCGATATCCATGCTCTGGGAACGTGAGAGAGACTGAGATTGTGTTTCAAGGCTATTGGAGGGCGAGCTGCTGAGAGAACTGACTCCTTCACTGCTCTGGCTTCGATGGGCTACTCCTAACCAGAAGAGACATGAAAGGTGAAGTCTCATGTGAGATAACGTCAAAGCTATTTGTAACGGCAACAGTAAACACACAGAATCGGCATTCACACAATCATGACAGTTGGCAACCGAGGAATTTCTATCAGAATATTACACTGAAGGTTGAAGGAACATTAAAATCATAGGAATGTTAGCAAGAAATCATAATTTATCAACAGATATCACTTGAGGTCAGTTACAGAGCTACGTCTGATATCTAAAACTAACTCATCACCTTCTCTTTCACTAATTCAAATTATGGTCCCTGAGTACGAATCAGCTTCCAAGACAGTCCAGAAATATCCTTGAAATGTACCAAAAATAGAGATACCTTAGTGAATGGATAGAGAGACAGATAGATGGAGAGATGTGTGATAAAACAAATACAGTAAAATGTTAATGGTAAAATCTAGGTGATGGGTATATAAGCATTCACTGCAAAATTCTTTCTACTTCGCTGTATGCTTAAAATTTTCATAATAAGATGTCAAATAGATCCATCTAAGCCATGACCTTAAATACAGATCAATCCATTTATTAACTGAAGATCTTATCTTGTGATAGTTTGGGGAAAACAAAAATCCTGACATCATCCTTGCCCTCACAGAGCCCACAGTGTAGTGAACCACCGCCAGGCACACAGGAACACAGTGTTTCTAGTAATGTCTTCAAAACCATCTTTTTCACAGAATTTTAAAAATTACTTTAACTCTATGAATATCTTTCTACCAAAAAAAAAAAAAAAGTTTACCCAGGCATTTTCAAGTACTTAAAAAATATATACCTATGTTGCTGAAAGGAAAATGGCTCATATATTTTAAAAAGCAAAACAAAACAACTTAAGTTATCACTTGTAGCTGAAACAACTATCAAGTGGATGAAACTTTAACCCTCCCAGCATCCCAAGAAAGTCCACTTGCCACCCTTTCAATTCTCTCTTCGTTGAAGACTTTATCCATGCCTGACAGCAGGTTTTTTTTTTTTTAATCTTTTTTTTTTTTTAAACGCATTACTTACTTTGTTTATTTATTTATTTATTTATTTTTGGCTGTGTTGGGTCTTCGTTTCTGTGCTAGGGCTTTCTCTAGTTGTGGCAAGCGGGGGCCACTCTTCATCGCGGTGCGCGGGCCTCTCACTATCACGGCCTCTCTTGTTGCGGAGCACAGGCTCCAGATGCGCAGACTCAGTAATTGTGGCTCACGGGCCCAGTTGCTCCGCAGCATGTGGGATCTTCCCAGACCAGGGCTCGAACCCGTGTCCCCTGCATTGGCAGGCAGATTCTCAACCACTGCACCACCAGGGAAGCCCTGACAGCAGGTTTTAACATGGACCTGTTTTTTTGTTTGTTTGTTTGTTTTTTTAATTTTTAATTTTTTTTGGCTGTGTTGGGTCTTCATTGCTGCGCACGGGCTTTCTCTAGTTGCTGCGAGCGGGGGCTACTCTTCATTGCGGTGCACAAGCTTCTCATTGCTGTGGCTTCTCTTGTTGCAGAGCACGGGCCCTAGAGTGTGTGGGCTTCAGTAGTTGCAGCACGCAGGCTTAGTAGTTGCGGTGCGCGGGTTCTAGGGCACACGGGCTTCAGTAGTTGTGGCGTGGGATCTGTAGTTGTGGCTCACTGGCTCTAGAGAGCAGGCTCAGTAGTTGTGGCGCACGGGCTTAGTTGCTCTGCAGCATGTGGGATCTTCCCGGACCAGGGATCGAACCTGTGACCCTAGCATTGGTAGGCGGATTCTTAACCACTGCACCACCAGGGAAGTCCCAGATCTGTTTATTAACACTTTTGCAGGACTCAGGAGGGAAATAGAAACTAAATTTTTACTATTCATAAATAGATTCAAGTAAAATACCAAAAGCGTCTGAGACTTTTGATGTAGTAGTGAGAATTTGAAATAAGCTTAGAGAAGACAGTAAAACTTTAAATCATTAATTCCAGTGTAACCCAAAATAAGTCCTCAATAAATATTTGTTGAAGGACTAAATAACAGAGCATCAACAATGTCCTGAAGAGAATATAATTTTACCTACCACACTGAAAGGACTGACAAATTTTAATAAAATAATAAAGTTCAACAATTTTTATGGGATATCAATTTAGCAGCTTTTAAATCTCCACCTTATAAAAACCAGTTCTAAAATTAAATTGATAATTACAATAAGTTGTTTAAGTAACTATACTTGTAACATAGGGTGCTATGCTATACTATGTATACAATAACCCTATAGTAATAGAGTGCCAGAGTATATCATATAGTATAATATACTGTATTTACAATATTTTTATAAGACAGCAAGAATATCATCTGAATTCTTTTTTTCCTCAACCCTCCATATGATCTTCACAAGGCTCAAGTGGGGCAATTCTCCCCAGAATTTATTATGTCTACCAGTGTTCCCCAATCTCTACAAACCATCTAGAATCTAGGAGGAACCCCACTTCTTTCTTTTTATTTATTTATTTGGCTGTGTTGGGTCTTCGTTGATGCACGTGGGCTTTCTCTAGGTGCAACGAGCAGGGGCTACTCCTTCGTTGCGGTGCGCGGGCCTCTCATTGCAGCGGCTTCTCCCGTTGCGGAGTGCGGGCTCTAGGCGTGCGGGCCTCAGCAGTTGTGGCACACAGGCTCAGCAGTTGTGGCGCACGGGCTTAGTTGCTCCACGGCATGTGGGATCTTCCCGGACCAGGGCTTGAACCCATGTCCTCTGCATTGGCAGGCAGACTCCCAGCCACTGTGTCCCCAGGGAAGCCCCCCACTTCTTTCTTAAACTTAAAAAAACGGAGGGTCTCTTTGACTTTATCTAGAATCGATATAAATTAAATACTGTAACTAAAATCAAATCAAAACAACAGTACAAAATATCACTTTGGGGACTCCCTTGGTGGCAAAGTGGTTAAGAATCCACCTGCCAATGCAGAGGACACGGGTTCGAGCCCTGGTCCGGGAAGATCCCACATGCTGCGGAGCAGCTAAGCCCATGTGCCACAACTACTGAGCCTGCGCTCTAGAGCCCGTGTGCCACAACTACTGAAGCCCGCGCTCCTGAAGCCCATGCTCCCCAACAAGAGAAGCCACCGCAATGAGAAGCCCGCGCACCACAACGAAGCGTAGCCGCTCGCCGCAACTAGAGAAAGCCTGCACACAGCAACGAAGACCCAACGCAGCCAATAAATAAACAAATTAAATTAAAAAAAAAAAAAAAAGAAGAAGCTGGGACTAGATGGGAGAAACAACTTGTAGGACTCACTACCCTTGCTTTAGTTACTTGTAACTGTTACTTGTAACAGCTTCCCAACCCTTGCTTTAGTTACTTGTAACTGAAAGCATCTCAATTAAGAAGGCTGCCAGGTGACTGCCAAGTCACTCCCGGATGAGGACCTCCTTCCCATGGGTGGCAGCCCACCCAGTATTTGTCTCTGTTAGAAAGCACATCATACTGGAACAAAAGTCGTCCCTTCATGCTCAGCAGATAATGAAGCTACCCACCGGCCCTATTTTTACCATCTAGGACCAAAGGAGGCAAGCATAAGCCGTCCTCCTCCTCATGACGTTTCACATTGTTTTCATGGAAAGCTATCACAACCTCCTGAGATTTCTTTTGTTTGAACTACACGTGCCTATGTTGTTTTGGTCATTTGCTCTTGCAATCCACTTACTGATTCAACAGATCTTTATTCGGTGCCCACCATGTGGCATGCACTGTTAAGGCACTGGGCACGCAGCAGTGAATAAAACGGACACAAGTTCCTGCCCCGTGGAGCTTATACTCTAGCAGAGGAAGCAGAGAAAACAGGATATACAAGTAATATACGTGCTATGTCAGCTGGTGACAGGAGCTCGAAGAAAAAGTGTCTATGTCAGATAGAGGTTGCACTTTTAGACAAGGCGGCCAGAGAAGGCCTTTTTGAGAAAGTGACACTTGGATAAACAACTGAAGAGCTGAACGAAAAACCCATGTGGATTTTAGGGTAGGAGCATTCTGGGTGAAGAAATAGCAAATACAAAGGCCCCCACTAGGTACCATGCCTGGCATGTTCCAGGAACAGAGGGGAAGCCAGTATGGCTGGAGCAGAGGGAGCGAGGAGGGCAGTGAGGGAGGAGGGCAGTGCCGGGGCAGGGCCAGGTCACACGTGGCCCCGGGTCCAGGTGAGGACTCTTTCATTCTGAGCGAGGCCAGGAGCCAACAGAAAATGATGTGACCTGTCTTACGAGGGGTTCGTTTTCTATTTTGTTTTGTTTAAACTTGTTTATTTAATAGATCCCTGAAAATCTGTTTATTCAACCTGCCAAGAGCATGGCTAATAACATCTACCTATTTATGATGATGAATAATGATGATTATATGAGAAACATAATCGGGACTGAACAGCATAGAGGGGCGCTGCCAAGAGCTAACCATCCAGGGCCGCCCGAGTCTGTTGGTTTGTGACGGTAACTATCCTACTTGCTGTAAAAAATAACGCTGCTCTCATACAATATGTTGTACTTATGCTTTAGTGGGATCCAGTATGGCTCTACACGGAGAACAGACTGAGGTGAAGCGAGGGTAGGCATGGAGGGACCAGTCTGGAGCCCACTCCAGGAATCCAGGCAAGATATGCTAGTGCCTTGAACCTGGAGAGGTGGTGAGATGAGAAGCGATGGTGAGAATGGGGTCTGGTTCTAAATTTTGCCGACAGACCTCGAGCTGGGGTCAGCAAGCTTCAGTCCACAGGCCACACTTACCTATTTTTGTAAACAGAGTTTTATTGGAACACAGCAATGATCATTAGTTTACGTATGGCCTCTGCCTGCTTCTGTGCTACGGGGCAGAGAAGAATATTTGTGACAGAGACGGCACAGCCTGCAGAGCCAAAAATATTTACTATCTGGCCCTTTAGAGAAAGAGTGTGCTGACCCCCGATCTAGAATATGAGGTAAAAAGAAGAGAGAATGTTTTAGGCTTAAGTAGCTAGAAAAAAAAAAAAGTTGTCATTTATTAAGAAGGGGTCCTAGGAAAAGATAAGATGTAAGGAAATATCAGGAACTCGATTTTGGACGTGTTAAACTGTGAGATGTGTATTAGATGATGTATGAGTCTGAGGTTCAAAGAACAGGCCTGAGCTGGAGACATAAACTTAGGCATCATCAGATTAGAAATATTAATTAAACCCAGGAAGCTGGATAAAATCAGTAAGAGAATAAGTATAGATGGAGAGGACAAGAGATTAACTGAGTCCTGGAACCCTGACACTTCGAAGCCAGGGAAACGAAAAAGACTCACACAAAGAGCTAAGAAGGAACAGATGGAGACAGGATGAACCCCAGGAGCGTGAAGCTCTGGGGCCGAACGGAGAAAGCACTTCAAGGAGAATAAGGCCAAAGCCACGTCGAGTGGGGCTGACAAGTCAGATCAGACAGTGACTCAGAGCAGACCACGGGAGGCCTCACCTGACGGGATTGGACTCAGCAGAGGTACAAGGACAGAAGGAGGAGACTGAGGACAGGCAACTCTTTCCAGAAGTTCTGTTGGGAAGGGGTGCAGAGATGTGGGGTGGAAGCCGGCAAGGTATATGAGATCGAGAGAGTTCCTTTCTATTTACTCCCAAGAGGGGAGAAGGAACAGCATGTACAATGGCTGTTAAAAGAAAAAATAAAAGGTTTCCACTTGAGATGGAACACCAGATGAAGCAGGAGAGAGACAGGCACTGCTGGAGCAACGGCTCTGGGTAGGTGAGAGGAGGTGGGACCCGCGGTGCAGCCTGCAGTTAGGGCAGGGACAGTTCAAGCCTAACAAGAACTGGCCACACATTCGAGTAGGTGGGTGGAGGCATGATCGAAGCTTAAGGAGGTAAGTTCCCTTCTGCCTGCATCTGTTTTCTCCACGAAATAGGCAGGCAGGCCACCAGCTGAGAGTGTACATGGAGAATGAGGTGTCACAGAGTGGAAGAGAAGGTATGAAATAGACTGTGGGAGAGTGAACCAGGAAATACGGTATAACTACCTGCTCGTATTAAGGGTCCACTTGAGTTTGTGATCATGAGTCTGAGATGAGACAGCTAGTATGGTTTTTCTCTAGCCTTATTCCACAGCAAGAGGCCAAGAGTAGGAGGGGAATGGGATTTAAAACGAGGATCATGGTTTAACCAAGTGAGTAAGACAAACCGAGAGAGAGGCCAGAGAGGGAGTGACAGTAGTGACTGACGATGGAATTTCCACAGGGTGAGGGAGGGAAGTGAGAATACGAGGGGAGGAAAAAGCAAAGAAAGTGATGGGTCAATGGACTGTAGCCCCGAGGGAACCCTCAGGACTTGGGCACAGAGGGGTGAGCTAGAAAGCTGAAGGTGGTGATCAGAAAATCACTGAGATTGAAAGATCTAGAATCTGACCATGGCAGTGAGTGGGTGGAGTCAGGTGGAAGAAAAGGTTGCTGAAGGAGAGGAGCTCAAGAAACGGAGAGGTCGGAGTGCTGGAAGCGTCATCCGTATGGCTACTGACATCATCATAAATTAAGGCAGAAATGGTATTGGAGAGACAGACATTGGACAGAACTGTGGGTGGCGGGTCAGAGGATAAGCCACAACAAGCTAGAGGAGTGGGGAATACCATTTGGTGACACAAGATTGAAACCGATGTGTTTTTAGGGTGGAGGAAGAATGGTCTAGAAGAAGAAATGAGAACGCGACAGAGGAGGAGCACAAATCCAGCGAGAGCCCCAAGGGGAAGGGATGTTCACAGAGCAGAATTCTGCTGGTGACAGAGCAGGAGGATTTCAGAATTTGAGGAGGTGGGGAGGTGGGGTGGGAAAGGTGCATGTAACACACCAGGTAATGATTAGAGCCTGTGAGATGAGGGATGAGGACATGGGAGACCAGGTGGCTGACATGAGCGGGGATAAGGGGCATGCCGAGATTATTCCTGGTGGTCCCAAAGAGATGCCGTGCTGTGGCTGGGAGGGTGGAGGAGCTTGCCAGGAGCAGGCAGAGTTCTGGTCTCCTGCCTGACCTTTGCTGATGCAGTGAAATTTTAAGCCCCTCCCCATGCCACTAGCTCTTCCCTGGACAACTTCCAGCATTCCGGGTGGGGTCTGATCACGGTGAGACAAGCAGCCCTGCTGGTAGCACAGCTTCCAAGGAAAAGAAGAAAACACAATTGGAATCCTGAACCCACCTCCTGTTAGAAGACCATCACGCCTTCTCCAAGCAGTGTACACAGGAAACGTTTCAGGCACAGGCGTAGTTTACTACTAACTGGTGTTTTGGCCTGAACCTCTCTCACTTTTATAATTAACAGATTTTTTTTTTTTTAAACATCTTTATTGGAGTATAATTGTTTTACAGTGGTGTGTTGATTTCTGCTTTCTAACAAAGTGAATCAGTTATACATATGTGGGAGGGAGGGAGATGCAAGAGCGAAGAGATATGGGAACATATGTATAATTAACAGATTTATGGAGACGCATTTATATTTGCATGGGGAGAAGCCTACAATGATGCCTAACAAGAGTTACAGTAACAAACTCTGCAGATACTTTAAATTGACAAGTTATCCTAGACCATGAAGACAGATTATTCCGAGGTGACAAAGGGAGAGTGCATGAAATGACTGCAGAGCTGACAATCATATATTTCATTATTAGGTGATATGATGATCAACGCAGGTCTCTTCGCATCTGCATTTCCCTAATTAAAATCTTAATTATTAAAATAATTATAATGGTAATAATGATTATGTTTGATAGAAAAGTTCACTTAATGAAAAGACAGATATTTTCAAACATACAGTATGAGTCAATATCAGCATTTCCCACCAAAGATAGTCCTGGATATCAACTATGAGCTCATTAATTATAAAGAAATAAACCTTTACGATAGTTAAACAATTGTCAATGAGACAGATAGAAAACATCACATCAGGGGAACTTTTATACCCTGAAATTTTAGAGAGTTCTATGGCAACGCAGAATGAAGACAAGGAAATCCATAATCAGAGGCTTGTCATTTTGACCATTAGTTCAATCTTGCATTTTCAGATTATTTTATCTTAAAAAAAAAGCATCAACCAAACTCATGAAATCAGCAGAACCAAATTTAGTCTTAATCTCCTTGCCATCAGAGATAAAGACCTGACCCTGTTTGAAAAAAAAGATGAAAGTTATAGACAGGAAAACAAGTAGCTTCAACAGATCACTATCAAAATGAACAGACATTAACAAAACACACTCTAATGATCTTAATCTTTACTGCTTGCAGAATTTTAAAAAGTTGCTGTTCAATTCAGCAATTGTTCAATTCATTTTACCCTGTTGTTCAATTCATTGTATGTTGTGGAAACGTCACAACTGTAAGGGTAATAGCAAGCTTACAGTTGTGGGAACTATAAATGTGTCCAGGTGTGAAGGTAAGGCTTACCTGATGCACCTATGGGGGAGGTAGCTGGGGTCATGTTGTGGACATTGAGACCAAGACTCTGGGACGGGCCTGGGGCTGATGCTGCTATAGGAGGCCCCGGAGGGTTCTCCCTTTGGGGAGAGGTGAGCGGGGTGGTTGGCTGGGAGGTCTGTCCACCAGCAAGTCGTGCAAGGCGCCTCCGTCGGATCTACAATGAGAGCAAAAGGGCATTTGGTAACTAAACAGCAGAAACACAATTCTGCCAAAGAATAACAACATTAACGTTATCAATAAGCATACCAGAGCTGAACAACTAAATATGCCTTGAGAAAAAAGTACTCATTCGAGACAAGTGATAACTCTGTGTACCAGTATTTTCATAAGCTACCACCTCACATTTTAGAAACTGAATTTTTTTTTTTTTTTTTTTTTTTTTTGCCACACCACACAGCTTGTGGGATCTTAGTTCCCTGATCAGGGACTGAACCCAGGCCCTCGGCAGTGAGAGCTCGGAGTCCTAACCACTGGACCACCAGGGAAGTCCCTAAAACCTGCATCTTAATCACCTTACCACCTCTGTTTATTGAATCTTCTTGAGTGACACTGTGAATTTATAATAAGCATACAACACTTTTGAACACACTAAAGCTTGTTGTTATTGTAATAAAACTACATAAATTTGGTCATATTAAATAGGTAGGATATGAAATAAATTTAAGTCACTAAAACAGTGAAAGTAACAAAAGTTATACTAGGACAAATTTTACTCTCACTTTCAAGAACAAAATGATTAGATTTTTCTTACTTAATTTCAATAAAAATATAATCAACAACTTCTTCCTTATAATGACATCTCAGAGTTATCAAGTGATTACAAATATGTACCACAAAATCCCAGTGGATCACAGAAATGTTTTCCCCACATTTTGACAGTCCTTAATTCATAACCAGGCAATAAACTCTGAGCACCTGCCCTCCCAGGCAGTGGGCATACGTAACAATTACGATAAGGCTTCTGGCCCTAAGTAGGCATCAAAGAAGCAAACCAACTAGGCGGCTCACACTCTTTCCATTACGAATAAGTTAAATGAAAAAGTTAAATTACGACAAATGCTAACTGGGACGGACCTCGTCTGAACTAAGAATCTATCTGTCATTCTAACATTGTTGGAAATCTGCTCCTTCTATTGTTCAGACAACAAGAACATCCTGATTCTTGACCCCAAAGTTCAGAAGCCCCTCCCTGTCCCCCTGCTGTAAATACATCTATCGATGAATTTATACAAAATCCTGAAGTTGTTTGGTCACAAAAAAAAACTTGTATACATTATTTACTGTTGTGATTAGATCTACACAAAGTTGTCTTTTCACTGTCTGTGTCTTGTTAACGTGAAATTAAATTGTAGTTATAAGTAAAAGTTGGCTGCCTAGGGAACAATAATTGTATATTCAGTTTAACAGAAATAAAAGAATATGTGTCTTTAAAAAAAAAAAAACAAAACCTCACTGAAAGAAGCTAACGAGGGCTTCCCTGGTGGCGCAGTGGTTGAGAATCTGCCTGCCAATGCAGGGGACACGGGTTCGAGCCCTGGTCTGGGAAGATCCCACATGCCGCGGAGCAACTGGGCCCGTGAGCCACAATTACTGAGCCTGCGCGTCTGGAGCCTGTGCTCCGCAACAAGAGAGGCCGCGATGAAGAGTGGTCCCCACTTGCCGCAACTAGAGAAAGCCCTCGCACAGAAACGAAGACTCAACACAGTCATAAATAAATAAATAAAAGAACGTGAATTTCTTAAAAAAAAAAAAGAAGCTAACAAAGTCGTTCTCTCAGGAACACTTCACTGGGGGGTGGGGGGAGAGGGGGACGGACCAGAAACACCACCCCCAACCTGTTCCCAACGCAATTACCAAGCCAGAGACCCAGGGTCTGTGTTCCCAGCTTCTCTGCTGCCCTTCACCTCCTCAAACGCAGACAACTTACCACCAAGTCCTGTTTCTTCCGCTGGAGTCCACCCTCCCCGCTCAGCCCCTCTGCCACCACCCTCTCCAGGCCACCACCCTCTCTCACCAGGACCTCTGCAAAAGCTTCCTAATGGATACGCCTGGGTCCACTCTGGCCTGGTGAGGGCAGAGGCCCCATCCGCCTTTCTTTAAACACTTTCAAAGCTTTAGACTTCTGAAATGCAAATCAAAACCACAATGAGCTAATACCTCACACCCATTAGGATGGCTACTATCAAAAAAACAAACAAAAACCCATAAAATAACAACTATTAGCAAGGGTGTAGAGAAACTGGAACCCTTGTACACTGTTGGTGGGAATGTAAAATGGTGCAGCCACTATGGAAAACAGTATGGCAGTTCCTTAAGAAATTAAACATAGAATTACCATATGATCCAGTAATTCCATTCATAGGTATATACCCAAAAGACCTGAAAGCAGGGACTCAAACATGTATTTGTTTACCCATGTTCATAGTAAAATTATTTCCAAAAGCCAAAAGGTGGAAGCAACCCAGATGTCTATCAATAGATAAATGGATAAATAAAATGTGCTCTAAACATAAATGGAGTATTATTCAACCTTAAAAAGGAAATTCTGACTGCAACACGATGAGCCCCTAGCACTTTATGCTAAGTGAAATAAGGTAGTCACAAAAAGACAAATACTGTATGATTCCACTTACACGAGGCACCTAGACTAGTCAAATCCATAGAGGCAGAAAGTAGAATGGCGGTTGCCAAGAGCTAGGGAGATGTCTTTTATTAATCTAAGTATAGAATAAAATCTTAAATAGTAAGAAAGCATGTATCACCTAGATTCCTCTGCAACCCATTCTCCACACAGCAATCAAAGTAATTCTTTAAAAACACAAATCACGAGGCTTCCTGGTGGCGCAGTGGTGAAGAATCCGCCTGGCAATGCAGGCAACACGGGTTCGAGCCCTGGCCCGGAAAGATGCCACGGAGCAACTAAGCCCGTGCGCCACAACTACTGAGCCTGCGCTCTAGAGCCCACGAGCCACAACTACCGAGCCCATGTGCCACAACTGCTGAAGCCTGTGCGCCTACAGCCTGTGCTCCACAACAAGAGAAGCCACCGCAATGAGAAGCCCATGCACTGCAAGGAAGAGTAGCCCCCGCTCACCGCAACTAGAGAAAGCCCGCGTGCAGCAACGAAGACCCAACACAGCCAAAAAAAAAAAAAAAGCCAGACATGAAGAAGCAAAGACTGCATGATTCCATTTTGATAAATTTCAAAAACAAGAAAAACTAAACTGTAACATTAGTCAGGATAGTGGTTACCTTTGGCAGGGCGTGCGGGGGTACAGGGAGAATGGCTGGGGGAGGCATAAGCGGGCGTCTCCGGCACTGGTAATGGTCTTTTGTCTTTTTTAACGAGATGCTCGTTTCACAGGTGTGTCCACTCTGTGACAATTCATTGGGCTGTACACTTACAACTATGGGTAGTGAGTTCATGGGTGTTCATCATATTACTCTTCATAACTTATACATTAAATATAGTCTTTTACATGTTTCAAACAGGATATAATTTTTAAAAATATATCCTACTTATCCCTCAAGGCCCACTGGAAATGCTACAGTCTTTATGAGGATTCTCCATTTTTAAAAATTTAGTGTAAATTAAAATACCTTACACAAACACTGTGCTTACCACCTGATACTGAAATTAAGGCAGTATTTTCATTTTTAAATGTGTTTGTATATACACACCAGTACAACAGAAGAGACTTTAAATTTTCAAGGAAACCAGCATTTGGGGATATGCTAGAAGTTAAGTTTCATTACTTTAGAGGCAGCTAAACTTACCCGTGCTTGACTTGAAATTCAAATGCAACCTTTACTACTAACTCAGTACCTAGGTAGGCTCACGACAAGTCGCCTAACCTCTCTGGGCTTCCAGTTCCAAATCTGTACAATGGGCATAAACAGTGCCTTCCTCAGAGAATTATGAGAAAGCTACCACTTTGCCCTGTTCTCTAATTCATTTTATGTTCACAGCTCTTACCTGACCTACTACATATGTGATGCTTCTTTTTTTTTTTTAATTAATTAATTAATTTATTTTTTAGCTGCATTGGGTCTTCGTTGCTGTGCGTTGCTGGGCTTTCTCTAGTTGCGGTGAGCGGGGGCTACTCTTCGTTGAGGCGCGCGGGCTTCTCATTGCAGTGACTTCTCTTTTTGTGGAGCACGGGCTCTAGGCACGTGGGCTTCAGTAGTTGTGACATGCGGGCTCAGTAGTTGTGGCTCAGGGCTCAGTAGTTGTGGCTCACGGGCTCTAGAGCGCAGGCTCAGTAGTCGTGGCACATGGGCTTAGTTGCTCCGCGGCACGTGGGATCTTCCCGGACCAGGGCTCGAACCCGTGCCCCCTGCATTGGCAGGCGGATTCTCAACCAGTGCGCCACCAGGAAAGCCCTGTGATGTTTCTTTGTGTGTTGCGTGTTCACCATCCCCCTACTCTAAGTTTCTTCAGGCCCGGGCTTTTCTCAGTTTTTTCTCTGATGGCTCATCCGTGCCTAGAAGAGTGCCTGGCACATAGTAGGTGCTCTTTAAATATTTGCTGAATGAATTAAAGAATAAATGAAAACTATCAGAAAATGCATTGCACATAAAATTTACTGTTTAGGGAATGATAATATTACCTTTGAAAAAGCACACACATTGCTTTTGAAAAAAATATGAAGCCACTTCAAATCTGGGTGCCAAGTTAAGCCTGAGATGTTACATTCAGATGTCCTCCTCAGTGATATAAACATAGAATAAATGTCCTGACTCACTGCAATACGGGCTTGAGGGAAATTTTCCAAGAAGAAAGATTTCCACCGTGCTGGTACTCCCCAATCCCTCCCCACCACCACTCCACAAACACAGGTCTAAAAAAAAAGAAGAAGAATCAAGACTTTGTGAAATATACTGTGGACCAGGAAGAGAGATGGAGGAGTGGAGTAAGGAAAAGAGACAGGTCCACGCATAACATGAGCTGGTAGGAGGAGACTGGCAGAACCTGTCCTGACCCCCCCATCTTAAAAACCTTCTGGGAAGGGAAGAAACAGCCATGGATGGGGCAGTGCTCTGGGCGGCCCCCGCTGCAATGCTCTCAGTAGAAGACAGTGCCCTTCAGTGGACTGACCACTTTCCACCATGGTGGTGGCTTTGAACCAGCTTAGCAGCCTGAGGACCCTGGGAATTTCTGGACTGGAGAATCGCAAGAGAATGGCTTTGAGCAATCGCAGGTATGAAGGCTTACCTAATTAATTTGACTAAGAGACGTGACCTCACTTTCATCACAAGCAGAACGTATGAGACACAAACTAAAAATAGTCCCGACACACCAAAATATTATTAAACGTTATTCTCTTTGCCTACTCTATACATAAGCAGGTAAGACTGGTAGAATGTCTTTTAAGTTAAGCGGAAGTCCTTTTTAAAAGAACTGTCTTCCTAGATGTCACAGAGAGAAAAAAACCAAGAGCATAAAAAAGGAACTTCCAATTCCTCAACTTACGTCCTAACCACAACTCAAACCCAAACATACTGATCATGAAATCTCATTCCTAGTTTTTCTTGTCTTGACTGTTTCAGTTCTTATTTCACAAACGACATTAAAATAGGGGTTTCCCGGGAATTCCCTGACGGTCCAGTGGTTAGGACTGAGCGCTTTCACTGCTGTGGGGGCCTGGGTTCCACTGCAGGGGGCACGGGTTCAATCCTTGGTCGGGGAACTAAGATCCTGCAAGCCACGCGGCGCAGCCGAAAAAATAATGACAGAATTTTAAAAGGATAAAAAATAAATAAAACAGAGGTTTCCCTGGAACTGTTTTATCTTGATGCAGCATTTCCTACCCTCACGTTTCTGACTAACTAAAAATAAATTCAAAACAGCCTCTGTTCAAAACAGCTAGGGCCATTGTGGTGACATGAGGCAGAAGCTAAGACAGGATGGGCCAAATTGCTCCTCCTATTTTTAGCGTTTGTGTGGGGAAAAATAAATCCAAAAGACCTTGTTTTAAATTTAGTAAACAGTCATTCTACAAAAGCATTTTACTTTTCCAAATTATTAAATTCTAAAATATTAAATTTCAACATAAAGAAAAACACTTTCAAATATTTACTCTTTGGGATGGTGTCCTTCTAGAGATATCTCCTGTTTTGATTATTATTGTAGGTTTTATTTTCTTTTTTAATAGCTGGTCACACCTAAAAGTTATAAAATGCTATGACAATTTCACAATATGCCTATATCTAAGCCCAACAATATATCTCAAAGTAAATACATTCAAATCTGAACACCACAGCTCTGTGATCTAAAATTCACAAGTTTCCTTTTTAAAATTCACAATTTTAAATTAATTTTCACTTAAAGCTCCAAAAGTCTTGTCACTTAAATCCCCATTTAAAAAGAATATATTAAACTCAGTCTATCACTGTCACCCTATATACATGAGGCCAAAAATATGAAAAAATGCTTTTTCTTTAAATCCTAACATTATAGCAAGAAGTGACTTAAGAATTTAAGTCAAAGATTTCAACTGAACACAAGTAAATGTCTCCTTACTTCTCAATACAATCCTATCATCTCCTCTCCTGCAAAGAGGAAGTGAATATGGCACTCAGATAATAAAGTTTTCTAGGTTAGTCACTGACAATGATTGATACTTTGGGAGGCTGCTGCAAACTCTAAGACAAAAGAATAATTAACATTAACACGAACCAAACCCTTATCATGTGTCAAATGCTGGTTCTAAGGGCTTCACGTGTATAAACTTAGTTCATAATCCAAAGAGATGGTACATTTATTTTCCCATTTTACAGATGAGAAAGCTGAACTCAGAGAGGCTAAGCGACTTGCTCAAGGTCACACAGCTAGAAAGCCAAAGAGTAGCCAGTCTAACTCTAGAGGGTACAATCTTACCCAAACCCCACTGATCTTTTACAGAAGAAAACCCCCTCTGAAGCTGCAGCGTCTTGCAGATGGAGGCAGCCTTACCTCCCTGATGACACGGTGCTTGTCCATTATCAGTTACGAATAAAGGAATGTATGCATAGAATGTTGGTGTTTCAGATACTGTATTTATATTCTAACAACATTAGAATATTAGTAAACTCCCTCTTTGATGACTGTGTATTCTGAAACAAAGAATATTTCCATTTTTTGGTTTAAAATATATACAGTATCGATAAATGAAACAGGAAAAAAATGACACTTTATGAACATAATCTTGCCCCCCAAATTCAGTCCTTTATTGGTTTTTTTGTCTACTTTGCACTAGCCACGGTAGCAGGCACTAAAAGTAAGACAACACTGGGGTCATAAGCTCTATCCTTAAGGATTTCCAGATCCACTGGAGAAAGACATAGAAGAAAATCAACAATTATGATACAGCAAAATAAGGTCTGCACAAGATATAATGAGAGTAGAAAAGACACAAAGGAGAAGAGTGCAACTCTTCTCCTTTTTTTTTTTTAATAAATTAATTTTATGTATTTATTTTTGGCTGCATTGGGTCTTCTTTGCTGTGCGCGGGCTTTCTCTAGTTGCAGCGAGCGGGGGCTACTCTTTGTTGCGGTGCACGGGCTTCTTACTGCGGGGGCTTCTCTTGTTGCGGAGCACAGGCTCTAGGCACGTGGGCTTCAGTAGTTGTGGCACGTGGGCTCAGTAGTTGTGGCTTGCGGGCTCTAGAGCGCAGGCTCAGTAGTTGTGGCACACGGGCTTAGTTGCTCCGTGGCATGTGGGATCTTCCCGGAGCAGGGCTTGAACCCGTGTGCCCTGCATTGGCAGGCGGATTCTATTATTATTTATTTATTTACTTGCTTGCTTACTTATTTATTTATTTATTTATGGCTGTGTTGGGTTTTCGTTTACTGTGCGAGGGCTTTCTCTAGTTGCGGCAAGCGGGGGCCACTCTTCATCGCGGTGCGCGGGCCTCTCACTATCGCGGCCTCTCTTGTTGCGGAGCACAGGCTCCAGACGCGCAGGCTCAGTAACTGTGGCTCACGGGCCTAGTCGCTCCGCGGCATGCGGGATCCTCCCAGACCAGGGCTTGAACCCGTGTCCCCTGCATTGGCAGGCATATTCTCAACCACTGCGCCACGAGGGAAGCCCGGCAGGCGGATTCTTAACCCCTGCGCCACCTGGGAAGTCCCCTCTTCTCCTTTGATAATGGATGTTTGGGGCATCCATTATCACTTCATAGGGAGGTTACACATACACACATACATATATAATACATACATACATACGGAGCTTAGTCATGCCGTATCTTTTAAAGAAAACAATGTGTTTCCTATTCACTTCGATATCTCCTGCTCTTAAAGGGTATGTCATATGTATTTTACCACAGTATTTTTTTTAATTGAATTGAAAAAGCAGGTTGCAAAAGGGCACACACTGTGATTCCATTTGGGCATACTTACATTACAGTAGGTATTAGTGCAAATGAAAATGGCAATGATTCGTAATAAATTTCTGTTTTTGCCCATCTTCCTTCTCCTTTCACACAATTTCTGACGAAGAGAATGAAACTATTATTATTTCCTACTATGTCTATAAAATCTGAAAACATTCAGATGCAAGTGCTGCTCTGCTGCAAATCGTCCTCACTCCAAGGACCCAGGATGACAAAGTAGCCTCTACAGGGAACACTCCCACTTGTCAAGGCAAAGGGAGAGGGCCGTGCACACTGGGTACCGGCCCAGAAGGGACCTATTCATTTCTGCTCACATCTCATTGGCCCAAACAAGTCACATGGCCACGCCTACAGCCAGTGGGGCTGAGAAGCATAACCTTCCGCCAGGAAGGGGCAGGGGATATCTTGACAGTAAAACAGTCTAGTGCAGCAGAGGCTCTTTTTTCTTCAGCAACACACTGTCCAGGTGTTAGGGGTCACTTCCTGTACTGCTGCCTCTTTCTCCCTAGCACATTCCTCTCTAAGACAACTGCCCAGCATCCCCTCCTCAGGTGTTTGCTCAAATGCTACCTTCCCAGTGAGGCCTTCCCTGGCCACCTCCTGTCCCCCATCTCTGCTTTATGGTTCTCTGTACTTTCAAACAGTTCAGTCAAAACCAACATGTAGGTTTACATACGTATGTTTACATGCACACACACACACACACACTTACATACTAAGTGAATACGGAAAAAGGCAACGCTAACACACGATGATTCCATCCAGGTGAGTCGATCAATCTTTCTGCAGATTTGAACATTTTCAGAATAAAAACTTGAGAGAAAAAATTACACCTACCAGCCCACCCGGCTTGGCTTTTCTCTAGCTGTGTTCAGCTGCACACAGTAGGCATGAAGTTGCAGCAGCCAGGGTTGCCCATGAGTATGAGACAGTGAGACAGAGGGAAGGTAATGCACAGTGTGTACAAGGGGCGATTACAATGAAGCACGAACCCAAGGCAAAGGAAGCCCTGGCAGCGTTCGGATTCCAGGTTCCAGTTCCTTCCCGTGACCCAGCTATCTTTCTGTCCCTGGGTTCAGAAGGAGGACCCCTGTTATCCTTAAAATAAATCCCATTTTTTGCTTAAGCTGGATAAGCTGCTGTATTACTTACTGTGTACATGTTTATAAATACTCAGTACCCCAAAGACATGATCAATAGTTCGTGCACAGAATAACACCTGGCTTTTTTCACTATTAGGTTTTCAGGACTCAAAATCACTTTCGCTAACTATAGTAAGGCATTTCTGAATCAGCCCAAAGAGTAATTTTGAAAATCAAGCAACATACAAATTTTACAACATAACAAACACGCTGTGCACATTACCTGACTAGAGTTTCTTCCTCAGCACAGGCAGGACTCAGCAAGCAAAGGGACACAGAGAAGCACTGGCAAAGGTGGGGAGGCTTTGTGAGAACACACAGTGTTTAGGGAATTCTGGGTTGCTTGTTAAGGATGCATGTGAATGGCCAAAGCAAGACACAAGGCAGGAAAGACAGGCTGGGGCAAGCCCATGGTGAGCTCTGAATACCATCCTAAGACTGAACTTTTTCATGATGGCAAGGAAGAGATTTTGAAGGAGTGACTGGGTCAGATTTATCTTTTAAAACACATCACTCTAGTTACCATGCGGAGAATGGACTCAGGCAGGACAAATCAAGCCTGGGCAAGGGGGACGCTGCAAGGGACAGTTCCAGGGATATTTAATGTGTATAATCAACAGAACTCAGTTATTATTTTGGAAGTGAGATGTGAGGAAGGGTGGAGAGTCTAGATTTCGGGCCAGGATACCTAAGTGGATGGTAAAATTCCTAAAACTGAGAATACAGAGGGAGGAGTTTTTAAGAAGAGAAGATGAGTTATGGTTAGACTACTGGGTATCAGATGCCTGTAAGAATATCCAAACAGAAATGCCCTATAGGCAGCTGACATTTGTTTTATTTATGGTTATCATTTCCTTGTTCTAACAAGGATTGAAAAATGATTAACAAAAAAACACATAAAATACATTTTTAATTTAACTTACCTAAATTAAGTTAAAATCAAATATTGATAGATAAGGAAACTAGGACAGAAATAAGATGATGACAGAAAGAATCAGATAAAGCCAGAAGGGAGATTAGTACACATTACGCATGTAGTTTACCAACACACTATGTGAGTGACAACACACATCACATATTCAGTATCGGCAGACGCTAATGCCAAAATATGATTCAGAGGAAGCAATCAATTTTAGAGTGGCCCAAATGAGGAAGGAGGGCCTTGCCTCACCTTTGTGGCGTGGCTTGATTTTAGGATCGACTTTAGAGTACTAAGGGCAGGGATTCAAAACCTGAGGGTCACGAGGATCTCCAGTTTTCATAAGATTTGTAAAGAGGTCCCTGACTCAAAACAGATTAAAAATCACTCTCTCAGGGAATGAATGGGCTGCATATCCTTCACTCGATCCCCCATAAACACGTGCCCTCAACAGAACTCCTGGTGAGCACTGAGCGGAAGCAAGTTTCAGTGGCCCTCCAGTGATACCCCAAAGCAGAGCCGTGTGTAGAATATAGCTGTTGAGAAGACACGCACCCTCACTGTCCGCCAGGCTGGGGCAGCTGGGAGATTTGGGTCCAGATCGCAAGCAGGAGATATGAACTTTCAGGGCATCAGTACCACTATTTACATGGTAGATAACTCTAGGTACCAGAGCAGAAATTTGCTATCTAGTTCACATCCATCTCCTGAGGACTGCAGAATTGAGCATGGACCACAGGAGCACTAAATAAGTTCCTGGAGAATAAATAAGTGAAGGCCCAGTAAAAGGGTATTCATTCGTGCAGGCATTCATGCATTCAACAGATATACCTTGAAGGTAGGGAATGAAGGGATTCGAGAGTAGAATCCTGAGAAACATCATCATTTAAGGTATACAGGAAAGAGCGGTCTGTGATGGAGACAGAAAAGAAAGAAAGAAATCAAGAAAAGCTGTATCCCCATGATATCCAAAGGAAGAGACTTTGAAAAAAAGAAGTGGTCACCATGGTCAAAACCCAAAGAGAGGTTAAAAACACATTCTGAAAAGTGCCAAGGGATTTGTCAATCAGGTGGTCCTAGCAAGAGCAATCTAAGTGGAAAGATGAAGGAAAAAGCCTCCCCAAAAAGCACAGGGAAGGAGGGGGGACTGAAAAATGAGTGGGGATAAGAGATCTACCCTTGTAAGAGCCTAGTCTGTGAAAGTAGAGCCAAGGGATCAAGTGACAGCAAGAGGGGAATGCAGGACTAGAGGTGGCATCTTGTTTTTTGAACCAGAGTGAACTGGACATTTTTTTAATCAAAACTTGTAATGTTCAAGCAGGAAGACACCAGATAGAGCAGAGGTACAAAGGTAGGAAACAGCAGAGTATGCGAAGTATATACACACTGAGAAAATCCGGGAAGGCCATCCCCCCCACCCCAAATTAACAATGGTTCTCTCTGGGTAACAGGTTTACAGGTAATTCTTGCTTTTCCCTTTATTCCTGATTATGGAAGTCTTCGACAATGACTCATGCAGAATTCAGTGAATCTATACTACTGAATTTATAATCAGAAAAAAATAATTTTAAACGAAGAGGGTAGGTTAGAAAAATTTCTAAAATCAATTTCCAAAAATCTATGATTCTAGAGGGACAAAAAAAAAATCATATGTTAGAAGATTTAGTTGTGGGGGGAAAATACCTAACCTAGAAAAAAATAGTGGAAGAAAGTATATACACCAAAATGTAAACTACAGGTATCTCTGGATGGTGAGATTCTGAACAAAGATTTTGCTTCTACCTTCTGTTTCCTATTTTTATTTTTGCCTCATAATACAATGAACCTAAAGTACATTTAATTGCAGAATTTGCAGTTCTCTACCCTTCCTTTAATAGCAAGTCATAAAAGGGAGGTATCAGAAGAAAGGAACAGACAGCTGGTCGCATTCCTGTGACTGTGCACCGTAAGTTGTAACACATGAATTTAACAGCTCAACGAGCCCAGACCCCATACTCCAAATAAAGGACCAAGCCCTCCAATCAGCTGAAACCTGCCACAGGACACACAAAGCACAGTAGAGAGAGACAAGAGTAGACCAGCAATGTCACCTCTGCAATCTGTTTTCCAATCATTTTCTGCTTCACTTTCCAGATTACCCACCCAACTCAATAAATGTTTACTCAAAGCTACAAGAAGCCTGCTTTCTCTGCTGCATTTCCTCTCCAAAGGATAAGATGACCATGTTCACGACTGACTCCCAAATCAAAACCTTAAAGCATCAGTGCTTTTCCCAAACACTCCTCCCCAGCCCAAACGTGTCGCATACAGCAGGGGGACCATGGATCCCAGCAGGGCACTCCAGGTGCTCCTGTCTAATTTTAACAGAGCCCCTTTCACTCTCGGAAGACTCCTGGTTTGGACACGACCATTTTGTGGTCACTCGCTATCCATCTGGCTGTCCTGTGTTCAGCGTCCTGGGGCCGGTGCCCCGTCTATTCCAGTGCCTGTCTTTACCCACATCCACTCAGCTGCCTGCCAGGCTCCCCTTCCCTTCCCTGCGAAAGGAATGCAGACAAGGTAAGTTATCTGACTTCCTCCATGAGTACTTTTCTAGTTGAGTAAATCTCTCAAAAATAAAGCACAAAATTCTTACAGAGGCCAAGTTCCAGCAGTCACTGGCAAAATACACAATTTTCAAACTAACTGTCTTTTGAACTCTACTACCCTGGCTGCTTTACCATAGGACACTCACACCTACGTAACTAGCCAAACAACCAACCCCACAGTCTGGCTCATGACAAAGAAATGATTTTATTGTCATTAGAAAAGAGACTATAAACTGTTTTGTCTCAGGGAGAAAAAAGGTTTGACCCTTAATATTCTCCAATGCCAGGCAGTGATTACATGGTTTTTCATTACATGGAGTTTTATAAAGTCCAACAAAAATGACTGATGTCAATATTTTCTGCATCTGATCAATAGTATGGAGAACCCTGGGTATGTGTTAGGTACGTGCCTGCGCTCTAGAGCCCGCTCTAGAGCCACAACTACTGAGCCCGCGTGCCGCAACTACCGAAGCCCGCGTGCCTAGAGCCCGCGCTCCGCAACAAGAGAAGCCACCACAATGAGAAGCCCGTGCACCGCGACAAAGAGTGGCCCCCGCTCGCCACAACTGGAGAAAGCCCACACACAGCAACGAAGACCCAACGCAGCCAAAAATAAATAAATAAATAAACAAATTTACTTTAAAAAAACTTAACCATTAAAAAAAAAAAAAGACTAAGAGGTGTCTAATGGGACACTTTCACAAGCATATTTTCCACTTGGCATTCACTAAAATTCTCCCACTCACAAGCCATTCTAATCATAACACCTCAAGGCAAAAGACTGCTTTATCCGCATTTCCCTAGACCAGAAACCACCAAACTATTTGAGTGTGAGGACATTTATACAAAGTAAAAAAGAACAAACACACAAAAGCCCTTGCAGATGACCAACCCATCTGCCCCAAGTTGGCCTTGAAGGAAAAAAAAAATTGGGCACTCCTGTGATGGAACTCCACGGAAATGATGCCTGGTCTGTATTTATCACAACTAAAAGGTTAACTAACATAAAAGTGGAAAGCTAATTAATTAATTAATGTTCACCAAACATAAACATATATATGCTGTCATACGGTAGCATCCTAAAACAAAAATGTCGTAAATGACACTCTAAACATCTACTCTACGTAACTGATGTTCAAAGCTCAAAGGGGCTATACATTTCTTTCTCCGTGTAGATTGAATGTTAACATTTTATAACTGGCCCACAAAATAATTATTGCTGAAACCAAAGTGTAAACTCCTCTGGCATATCTATATACAGTAAGGTAAAAGGGTTTTGCTATTGCTTTTTAGCATTTAAAATTTTTCCTTCATCATGCCTCAAAAATTTTTTAAAATTAACTAATTAATTAAAAAAAGATAAAAGGGACTTCCCTGGTGGTCCAGTGGTTAAGACTCCGCACTTGCACTGCAGGGGACACGGGTTCGATCCCTGGTTGGGGAACTAAAATCCCGCATGCACACGGCGTGGCCAAAAAAAAAAAAACTTTACTACCTGCTTTTTTCTAAATATTCATATCCCTCGATAGCCTAAACAGGATAATTTTATGGGTAAATTAAATCACACATAAAAAGTTCTACTCAGTAGATTATAAAGGTTGCTAGATATTTTTTAATTTTCCACCAATTTTCATTTCCCTCTCAGAAATAAGTTTTTCCCACAAGGACATTCATATATACAAAATTTTTCCATCTCTAACATTAAATGTACTTTATTATTTTTGAAAATGAGATATCTGTATATGATTATTTTGGGTCAATCATAATACCTGATTGGCCAGCACAAAGAAGTATTTACAGATAAGCACTAATAATATAGAAAACTAGCTGTTGGATAACACTTTTTAATTTAAAAAATTTTTAATTTTAAAACACATTAGTTTTAAATGCAACAATTCATAATTCATGAAAACAAGTGTTTATACTATAAAAATATGACCAATGTATTTGATAAAATACAAAAGAGGTTTTATTGAAATTGGAAAAATAAGATATGCAACATGAAAAAGATAATATGGAAGTAAATGCCTCTATGTAAAAATATTGATTTAAAAAAAAAAAGTGAATCTATCTGATGAAGTTAAATGAGTTATCCAAAAATTCAATATTGTGTATAAGCAGAAACTTGTTAAAAATTTCAAGAAATTCTATTAATGACATGGCATTAGAGTCAGACATATATCAATATTTTTTCCATTAAAACCTGAACATCGGTCTTTGATGAGCTTTCATACCGTTTTCTATAACCTTGGTTCTAACCAAACACTCTCCAGACATATACCCACCTGTACAGAGAAAGTCAGTGACAAAGCAGGACCAGCTACAGAATCTGTGGGGCCTGGTGCCTAATAAAAATGCAGGGCCTCTTGCTCAAATGTATTAAAAATTTCAAGACAGCAACAGTAGAGCATTCGACCAAGTGTGGGGCACTTCTGACTGCAGGTCACATGTCTGCGAAGCCAGCCCTGGTGACAAGTATAGACAGAGGTCTGACCAAAGACCCTGACCTAATATGACCCTAGAAGAGTGCCTGGCGCATGACAGATGTGCATGATGATTTGTTTGGAAACCCAAGGAGTTCAGCTCCCAAAAAGACCCATAAAAGAAAAGGGCCACCTCATCTAGGCAGAAAATTTAACTAATTACCATGACACTATTACACATCTAGAATCTATACCAAACACTGACAGGGAACAAAGAAACAATGTGCACTGAATACATTTCACAATGTTTAATTAGAAAGTTAATTAAGTCAAGGCCAGACATTCTCAATACTAGGACCCAAAAGAGACCTCTTTGCCCAGCCTGACTACTGTTTTCAAATGATGCTAAAGATACGGCAGCTGGTAAGCAGTTCACACAGTGTCATCCCATTCAGAGATTCCCCTTCCCCAGCCCTGCAGGAGGGGACAGTCCCTTCAGAAGACAAAACACATCATCTGACTTGAGCAGACTGAATCACCCCGTGTTTTGGTTTTTGGTCCTGATATGCAGCGTGTTTCTCCTGGGACTCCTCAGGTCTCCTGTCTGCACAGTTCCCATCCTTTCAAACTTCCTCGCTCCTCCTTCACCCCCTTAGTACATGCAGACCACCTGATCACTCCAGATTTTAGGAAAAAGGAGGAGGAGGTGTGACAAGTGATAACACTGTGGCTTCACACAAAAGATGGCAGCTGGGTGAGAGGAGACTTTAGGAAGTTTAAGGGGCTGGGGGAGAGGATTCCAACCCAACCTTTCACACAAGCCTCAGCCTATTTGCTACCTTAACAAGTGAGAGACCTCCTTTTACGCTCTCAGCATTGTTACGTGCAAAGGGCTCGTTAGGTGCTATATGAGCACCAACTAAAATTCTAACCATGTAAAACTTAATCCTACTCTGGAAAAGAGAGCTAATATGTACCAGGAAGGGACATACGAGAGCTAATATGTCCCTACATACTCTGCCAGGGCACTGCACTCAGCACTTTATGTATCACTGCAATTAATATGAAGAACAATGCCACAGACAGGTATGCAGACCCTCATTTTACAAGTGAGGAAACCGAGGCTCAGAAAGTACTCTGCCCTGGGTCATCCGATCGGTTGGTCCACCTAAAACCCAGGTACATCTGACTCTGAATTACAGCTCTGACAGTAAGGTTTCTCTCCAGTGCCTACCTTAACCTATCTGATGTAATTTTATGTAGCAACAGCAAAAACAAAACAAAACACTATTGCAGCACAAGAACTGGGAGTCACGGAAAGACGCCTTACAGTCAACTCGTGAACTCAGCAAATATTTACCGCGGGGCACCCTGTGTCAAGCCCCGTGCTAAGAGATGGATAAAAAACAGTGAAAACAAGAATAATCAGGGCTTATGCTGCAGTAGGAGATACGCCAAATGAATAGACAATTCCAACCAGTGTGATTAATATCAGGATAGGAGGAGCGATTTTAATGAAACACCTTTTCTGTTCTTCCTATTTCTCCTCAACTCCTCCTTCAGCTTCTGCTGACTCTTACTGGTTTAGGAGCGTCTGGGGTTACACAGTTGGCTGTGCTCAATAATCACATGGCAAAACCTTTCAGACCTACAAACACCCACCAATATCAGAGATTTTTTCACCATCTCCAATTTTTCTTCAGTGCTTCTAAAGATTTTACAGTCAATTTCAAAAGAGTGAATGTAACAGAGTTTGCCCAGAGTAAGAAATAATTGAAACATTTATCCTCACCACAGATTTTTCCAAATGTCAAAAATTCTGATCATCTTTACAGACTAACTCAAATCCTCCCAGAGCCCTTCCCAGATTTCCCCAGTCAGAATTCACTGCTCCATCAACTGTACTCCTTTACTTAAATATCTATTTCAGCCCTTGAACTCTAGTTGGAGTTGGCTGTGTTCCTGTCTCCCCATTGCAGTACGAGCTCGCTGAAGGTGAAGACCAGGTCTTACTCATATTTGAGATGGTATCTCCACACATGTACCCCTCAATACCCAGAAGAGAGTAAACATCCCACATATATTTGCTGAAACTACACAAACAAAATTAGTATTTTATCATATACCTATTTGCCACTCTTTCTTAAATGTTTTAAAGATTAACTGTAGTATGATTCAGTGTGCCCAGATTATGGTTCAAAATTTACACTTGGAACTCTTCAGGCCCCAAACACCCTGCTAGGAATAATATACAAATCTACCTCCACACCTTTACTTCCTACCTCGGGAAAGAGAGGAACAGAGTAAAGACTGAATAAATATTTACTGAATGAATAAAGGAATTAGTGATCATAATAGGAAATGGTAAAAGATAAAATTTAAAAGGATATGTTCTGGGACTTCCCTGGTGGCACAGTGGTTAAGAAACCGCCTGCCAATGTGGGGGACACAGGTTCAAGCCCTGGTCCGGGAAGATCCCACATGCCGTGGAGCAACTAAGCCCGGGAGCCACAACTACTGAGCCTGTGCTCTAGAGCCCCTGAGCCACAACTACTGAGCCCACACGCCTAGAGCCCGTGCTCCACAACAAGAGAAGCCACTGCAATGAGAAGTCCACGCACTGCAACGAAGAGTAGCCCCTGCTCGCCGCAACTAGAGAAAGCCTGCACGCAGCAACAAAGACCCAACGCAGCCATACATATATAAATAAATAAATAGATAGATAGACAGATAGATAGATAGATATGTTCGCCAAATATCTTCTTCCCACTTTTTAAACCCATGGCTTCACAGTCTATGGATGGCTCCCCAGTATACCCCTGGAGTTGATACCTCACTCCTGAGCTATGTACTCTCCCATCCTGTTCTGTCTTATTCTGTCTTGAACCTATTCAGCAATGAAATTGGCCTTGTCAAGGTCACTAATGACCTCCACGTTGCCAAATCCCATCGTTGAGTCTTGGTCTTCCTTTAATTTACTTTACTGGCATTCAACAGAGCTGAACACGCCCCTCCGTCATGAAACACTTTCTTCTCCTGGACACCAGAACTCCAGGCTCTCTTGTCTTTCCTTCTATCTCAGTGGCTATCCCTTGTCAGTTCTTTCCTGGGTCCCCTTTTTTTTTTTATTATTAATTTATTTTATTTTTATTTATTTTATTTTTGGCTGTGTTGGGTCTTTGTTGCTGCGCCTGGGCTTTCTCTAGTTATGGCGAGCAGGGGCTTCTCATTGGGGTGGCTTCTCTTGTTGCGGAGCACAGGCTCTAGGCACATGGGCTTCAGCAGTTGTGGAACACAGGCTCAGTAGTTGTGGCTCTCGGGCTCTAGAGCGCAGGCTCAGTAGCTGTGGCGCACGGGCTTAGTTGCTCCACGGCATGTGGGATCTTCCCAGACCAGGGCTCGAACCCGTGTCCCCTGCATTGGCAGGCGGATTCTTAACCACTGCGCCACCAGGGAAGCCCTCTGGGTCCTCTTTACCTCCCTGTCTCTAAATGCTGGAGAGGCTCAAGGCTCAGTCCTCTGACCTCCACTCTTCTCTCTAGGCTCACTCCCTAGGTCATCTGTCCATTCTCGTGATTTTAAATATACTGATAACGTCCTGATTGGTATCCCCAACCCCAGCCTTCTTCCTGAACTGCAAGCCCAACATTTATCCAACAACCTACTTAACATCTCCAAGTGGACAAATAATAAGCAATATAACAAGAATATGATCAAAACAGATAGCTTAATTTCTCCCTCTAATCTCCTCTTTCAGTGTTCCCCACCTCAGTACAGGACAACTCCATTTTTCAAGCTGTGTAGGCTAAAACTCTTGGCATCACTGTGGTAGAGGCAGCTAGTTGCCTCCTCCTCCTATACATTCAGCCACCCTTGCATTTGGTTATGGCCACGTGACTAAGTTCTGACCAAGGAGATGTAAGCAATGATGTGTGACACCTCTGATCATGCCCTTGACGGACAGGAATATGTCCTCCCCTTTGGTCCCTGAGGACTGGAATGCAGATGTGTGTGTAGGCACTGGAGCAGCCATCTTGGACTACAAGGTAGATGCCTCATACAGAGGGTAACAGAGCACTAAACAGAACTGGCTCCCTAGTAATCATGGAATTATTAAACCGGCTCTCAACCACCTACCCAGATTTTTACTTAAAAGAAAAATAAGCTGCTATCTTATTTAAACCATTTTTATTTTGGATCTCTCTGCTGCAGCAATCAAACCAATATCTTAACTAATATACAGAATTTGGAACCTGGAAGTAATCAACCTAAACAGAATATAAATACGTGGCAGCAGCTTAGGGCTCAGTACAGGCACAGATATTGCAGGATGGAAGGCTGGTAACCCTTGTTAGGCCACAATAAAACGTTTGGTAAAACCTGTGACACCTCAGAAAATAGCCTGCATGCCTACACGGCCTACAATTCTAGGGGAACTGGTTGAACAATTCGGAATTTGGGTGCCTATTGGCTTCTTGCCACTTTAAGCAAGAAGTTCCGCAAGAATGAGACAGACTCAAGCTGCAGTTTGCCAATTTGCCTGCAGAGATAAAAGGGAAAACAGGTCTGCCTAAGGCACGTCCACAGTGTAGTCTAAGTTTGCTCAGAGTCTGGTAATTTGGGGATCAAGTAGGGTTGAAAAAGCCAACTCCTTCAGTCTCCTGAAAGAAACAAGCTGAAGACACTGTTCGGCCCCAGGAAGGGGATATTCTCCAATGGCCTGGCCCCAAAGGACTGTGTCAGGAACTCCCACCACTACCAAGGCAGGGAGACACCCTACCACAGCCTGGCAGGAGCTGACAATGGCTGTGGACCAGTGAGGGATCTGTACTCCCCATTCTTCCCTTTTCGAAATGGTAGTTATTTCCATGATTCTATCCTACTCCACCAGAGCACATGGTGGGGCGGGGGCGTGGGGAGGGGAAAGCAGCTGATAACTTGCATTTTAATCTAAAGGTTCCTGGATGGTATATCACCCAGAGATTCTGGACTCAACTGAAGGTTGCCTCTTTAGGAAAGCAGAGCGTGTGTTTTAGGTTT
Source organism: Eschrichtius robustus (assembly GCF_028021215.1). Lineage (NCBI taxonomy): Eukaryota > Metazoa > Chordata > Mammalia > Artiodactyla > Eschrichtiidae > Eschrichtius > Eschrichtius robustus. Next base: position 7,852,142 of record NC_090826.1, on the reverse strand, counting down.
CGGAAGAAGAGTTTGAACAGAATGGCCTTGACTGTACTCCCCTTCTAACATGAGAGAACTTTTAGCTGAGCATATGGCTACCCAGTAAGAACTGCAGTTCTCAGCTTCCCAGCAAGGAGCCGTGGCCACGTGACTTAGGTTCTGGCCAATGGGAGGTGAGCAGAAGTGAGTGATCTGTGCAACTTCCAAGCTGTGCCATTAAAGAGGAGCGTGACTCCTCCTTCCCCTCTCCTCTCGTCCCTCTGGCTACAGTGCAAACAGATGTGGACCAAAAGATGGATGCCATACGTTAGGAGAGTTGGTACAACAGGACAGAAGGCGCCTGGGCCCCTAATGAGCGCAGAGCTGCCACAGCAGCCCCAGCCTCCTACCCAGACTTCTATTTAGAGAGAAATAAACATCTGGTTTAAGCAGCCGCTATTTCGTGTCGTGCTATTTCAACTGTTACAACGGTCCACTCGATGACATCCCAGCTCAGATGGCCATTCTTGACTCCACATCCATCCCATCACACAATCCTATTGGCTCTACCCACATACTATCTGACCATCCTCTATCTGACCTTTTCTCACCTTCGCCACCACAAACCCTGGTCCTGGGACTCCTGCACTGGCCTCCTAACCTTTCTCTCCATTTTCACTCTTTCCCCCTTTATCTATTCTCTTCACAGCAGCCACAATGATTCTTTTAAAACATAAATCAGGGACTTCCCTGGTGGTCCAGTGGTTAAGACTCCACGCTCCCAATGCAGGGGACCCGGGTTCGATGCCTGGTCAGGGAACTAGATCCCACATGCCGCAACTAAGACCCGGCACAGCCAAATAAACTAATTAATTAATAAATTTTAAAAAACCCCACATAAATCAGAATGTAAGCCCCATGAAGGCAAGGATTTCTGCCTGTATTGTTCATTCATATATCCTCATGATCTAAAACAAAGCTGGGCATATACCGTATGTCATCAAATACAAAATGTCACTGACTGTAAACTGCACCGTTGTTTTTTGCACCACCAAGAAAAAAAACTACTGTCCATTAAACCACAACAAAATACCTTAACAACAGACCAGGCCAGAGTAGTAATCAGTTACACCAGCCTCTCATTGCTTTGAAATTTCTTTCTGAGAAGGTGGAGTGTCTCTGACCTTCCACTGCATTGCCTGGGTGTAAAAGGCAGTCCTTCTAACTGTATGTTCAATTTCAAAATGTGACACAGCTTCAGAGACTTGTGGATTTCTGCCTTTCCACAGCTCCCTAATGCACTTGGTTGCTGCTTTGCAATAAAATATGAAATTGTGGTCATTCTTTCACCAACATTTTCTTTGTTTTCTTTACTAATATCAAATTGAGACCCCACTGCTGTTTCCATTTCTCTCTGCATACAAAGTAACATATGCTTTCACTGCTAATCAAAGTGTAATTTGGGGGGAGGCATTTAAAATGGCAACTATATTTATCATGCACAGCATTTAATTGAAGGTGCAACAACATGAACAGGTATAACCAGGTTTACACATAAACAGGAAATGACAACTTTCACAACTGCCACGTGGCCAACCGTGATTACACCAAGAAGCATCCCAATTTCAAAGATGTGAAAATGTGAAGTTAAAAAAAAAAAAGGGTGGGGCACCTCAGAATTGACTGAAACCCAGTTACAAGAACTCAGTAAATGTTTGCTGAGTGAATGAAAGACTTCATCTCCGGCCACTGTGCCCTTGCTTAGCAGGCTCCAAACACACTGGGCCTCCTTGCTGCTCCTAGAGCAGATCGGGGATACGCCCCTGGTTCCTGGTGTTCCCTGTAACTGAGAACGCGCTTCCCCCCAGACAGCTCCCTGTCATCCTTTAAATTTCCTTCCAGAAGTCCTCCTAAAACTGCACACACTCCTCGCATTGCTCTCCATCCCTTTATAGCCTATTTTATTTTTCTCCGTGGTACTGTCACCAAATGACATCTTATGTGTATGTATTTGTTTATCACGTCTCCTCCCACTAGAATGGAGCTCCATGCAAGCAAGGCTTGTGCGGTGTCTGACATGCAGCAAGTAAACAGCAAGTACCACTGAATGAGCTGCTACAGGAAGCTCTCTCCACCTGGACACACCACAAGTACCTTCTGAGAAAATGCATTCTGTGCCAAGCACAGGCCTGAAGACCCAAGGACCCCTTGTCAAAAGTCTTTCTTTTTCCCCTAAAAGAGTAGAGGGCTATTTGATGAGCTCCACTCTTAGCAATAACGAGGGCTTCCACTTCCCACCTCAAAAGGGACAATAAAAATGCCATAACCATTACATCTGGCTCAGATTATTCCTATTTTGGAGGTAGTTTAGCAAAGGGATTAAGAACTCTGGGATCAGACTGTGGATTAGAATCCAGGTTCTACCACTTCCTCGTTGTGCACCTTTTGGCAAGTTAATTTCTATCAGCCTCAACTTTTTTTTTTTTAATTTTATTTATTTATTTATTTATTAATTATTATTTTTTGGCTGCGTTGGGTCTTCGTTTCTGTGCGAGGGCTTTCTCTAGTTGCGGCAAGCGGGGGCCACTCTTCATCGCGGTGCACGGACCTCTCACTGTCGCGGCCTCTCTTGTTGCAGAGCACAGGCTCCAGATGCGCAGGCTCAGCAGTTGTGGCTCACGGGCCTAGTTGCTCGGCGGCATGTGGGATCTTCCCAGACCAGGGCTTGAACCCGTGTCCCCTGCATTGGCAGGCAGATTCTCAACCACTGCACCACCAGGGAAGCTCCAGCCTCAACTTTTTAATCTGTAAAACGGGGCTATTAATACCAACCTTGCTGAGCAAGTTAAGTGCTTAGCACATATTAAGAGCTTCATAAATATCAGCTATTATCATTACCATTCTCTGTTTCTTGGCTAAAATGAACAAAAAGGAGTGGAGAAGGGACCTGGGAGGCAACATCCCACTCTCCTTCCAGGCTTGAGGAAGGAGAATCCTGGGTATCAAGTGAGTGTTAGCAATGATCTACTTGAAAAAAGTGAGCTTAGGTCCTGAGGCCTGTTACAAAGAAAGAAAAGGTCAGAGATGGAGATGTTAAGAGCAGAAAGGCCAGGGCTGGCATCTCTATGTCAGCTCATCTTTCAGTGGTCCAAAGGAACTAATCTGCTTTCCCCAAAATCTGCTCCTTGTCTGGAATTCCTTCTCTCTCCTCCAATCCATCCTTCTCCCAAACTAGAAACCAAGGAGTCATCTTTTTCTTTCCTCCCCTACCTCCACCTCCTTCACATCAAACTTATCATCAGAAGTGGGTTAACTTAGATCCTCAATATTTCTGATGTCTGCTCTCCTCCGTTCCCATTGCCAAGGCCTTGCTTCAGACTCCACTGCCTTGTTCCCCATAGCAACAGCAGCCACCTTCTTCCTATCCACCTTCGACACCCTTGCCAGTTATCTTTCTAATCCCTTAAAATCCCTCAAAGGCTTCTGATAGTCTTACTGAGAAAGTTCAAACTCCTAAGCATTTCTGAAAACCGTCCGAGACCTGGTGCCTGTCTGCCTGCGGCCACTCACCCAGACAAATCCTGTCTCCAGTCCCACTACTTCTTGTGGTTTCCTGGGCTCCCCAGTTTCACAGCCGGTTTCAAGAGCCCTTCGCCTGACAACTACTGCTCAGCATAAGCACCGCTTTTTCTTGAAAGTTTTCCCTAAGACGCTAAGCCACCGGGGCTCCCTGCTTGTTTTTCTTACTGTCTTGTGTGTAGGTCCACAATAGCTCTTAGCACCCTGTATTGTAATTGCTGGACTCCTAGCTATCTCTATCTCTACCCATCCCCTAACCCCAGTTAAATAATTTCTTTAAGAAAAAGACTGTGTCTCTCCTAACCTACCTAACACATTGCTGGAGATGCACAGCATCTTTTTTTTTTTTTTTTTTTAACATCTTTATTGGAGTTTAATTGCTTTACAATGGTGTGTTAGTTTCTGCTTTATAACAAAGTGAATCAGCTATACATATACATATATCCCCATATCCCCTCCCTCTTGCGTCTCCCTCCCACCCTCCCTATCCCACCCCTCTAGGTGGTCACAAAGCAACAGCACCTTTTTAAAAAATGTTTGCTGAGTGAATGATTTTGGAGGGGTGTGATGAGAGTCAGCACCAAAAAGACTATAAACTTGATCACATCATGAATGAATTCATAAAAAACAACACTTTTACAGAAAAACTATGCAGATCAAGCATGTTAGTAGGATATTTATATAGAAGCTGTGGTGAATTTATTGCCAGTTGTTGGGCAGTAAAATACTGTAAAAAGAGCTTTTAGATCAGGAACCCTGGGTTTGAATTCCAATTCTGCCACTTCTAAGCCAGGGCACTATGGACTTAACCTAATTCTCAGTTGCTTCACCTATAAAACAAGGAAAATTTAAGGAACTGCTGGACTGCACTGTTTTATCAAATGAGACAATGGTTGTAAAATGCCTGGCACAGAGCAGGCTTCTAAGACTGTTAATAAATGTCGGTCCCTTTCCACTGAAAAAACACTGCTAAAATGTCCAAGGTCATATATTCTGCATTTGGGAAGGAAGACAACTCACATATTCTGCATTTGGGAAGAAAGACAACTTCTAAAACCTTGACCACACCCTGAATCCCAGCCAGCCCTCTTGAAGATGAACTAGGTCATACAGATTTTGCAAAAAAAAAAGAAAATCATTTCAATGAAAACACATCATCACCACAGTTGAAAACCAGTTTAAAATACCTGCCCTACTCAGAGCATCATTTTGGTATAAAAAAAACAACACATGAGCAGGGTACAGAATGAATGTAATGTGAATAATGACGCCTTGAAATGCAGGTTCCTGAAGAGAATAAACTTAGTCATGGATCTGCTCTGTACCGCAAAGGACTCATTGTAATGTGCTATATAAACAGCAATGAAGTTAAAGAAATACTCTACTTAGAAAGCACAAGAGAAGAAAAGTACAAGAATTCAAGGTGATCTATAAGAGGGACCAAAAAGTACCCATAATGTAAAATCTTCTAAAGCTACTACCCTGGTTATAGCAGCCTCTATTTTTCATGGACTGCACTCTCATATATTTTCATTTTGCTAAAATATGAAACTCTGTCTTACCTAATTTCCTAATTTAGATTGAAAGATCAATGTCTTGACTGTTTACACCCTGAGATGCATGTTTGAGTTATAAATATAAATGTATTATTTTCTAACCAAATAAATGTCAACTACCGTATCTGTGACACAAGTTTCCACCAACAGAGTAACAATAAGGCAAAACTTTTGGAAATGTCTCTGTTGAGAACTGTTCACCTAATCCCAGAATTAAAGGAAATGGATTAAAAAAAACGTAAGCTTTTTCCCCATAAAATATTTGTTTTAGATTATGCTGAGAGTAAAATTACCAGTTATTGAACTGTCCCTTTGTGTTCAGGCCAACTAATTTGTTGACCATAATTTTATATTGATCTTATATTAGTGAATTTAATTTTTCACATTTATTTTAATATTTTGTTGACCTTGAAAAATGTCTATCTCCTCCACAATGATTACACTTGTTCCATATATGGTAAAAAAAAAAAAAAAAAAAAAGTTAGTACCTTCCTCAAGGACTGGATAAAGTGAAGAGCTACAGTTCGGATTATACAGTTCCTTAACTGGTCTGTATGCTTTAATGGTTTTCTTAGTGAAAACTCAAGTATGTAAAAACTTCTAAACCAGGAACAATTTAGAGAATGTCAAGAAAAAAAGTAATTTCTGGAGGTAAAAGACTTACTAAAAAACTCTTTGCCTTAAGAGAAATGATCCACTAGCATTAATGTTAAAGAAAAAAAGGGGTGCACTTTAAAAAAACTACACAAAACAAAGTGCCTCTACGAGGATCTCTTGATAGTTCCTACCTGAATGAAAGAAATTGTTCAATATTCTTCTAATTTAAGATTACACTACTGATGTATTTAGAAAACAAAGTCAGTAACAAAGAATGGGCAATCCTGACTTTCCAAAAAGCCAGGTATCAAAACCAACAAAATTATTTGCTTCCTTTCCTATGTGACCCTTAACCCACCACCTGCCTGCCTCTTCTCTGGAGAATTTTAGTCCCTAGGTAAATATATTGACTACTCTGCAGCTAAAACTGAAGCATGGAAGTTTTACATGAACTGTGGAAGAAATGGTAGGTGGAAGAGAGTGAGGCCAGCAGGGGTCCTGAAAGGGAAGCTCCCAATTTGTAAAAAAAAAAAAAAGAAGGGCAAAGTCAACAGAGTCACAGGAAAATCCTTGTACCCTACATGCCACTTTTTATTACTATTATTAAATAATCTTGAAAACATCAAGAAGGGGATCTGTAAGACTCCTTTCAGAAATGATAATGGGGGAATTTTCAAAGTCATTTGCTTCCATTTGCTTCCTGTTCAGTGTCTGTTACAGCAAAACACAAGTTTGAAAGGGCCAAAAACTAGAAAAAAGGCATAATGAAAGAGAAGTATGCCAGAAGCCATTAGTGGTCTGTTAAGTTGCTAGAATTTAACTGTAATTCACGAAGCTATGGAGAAGATACATATTTTGTTAAATATCAAAGAATCTGTCTGTAGACCACCCCCAAACACATACGTAATGTTTAATTAACTTATACAATGAAATGCCACACATACTTGGGATTTCAAATCCTTTAAAAACATACACCTATACATTCTGATTCCTCCCAAAATTATTCTTCAGATCTCTGCAGTAAGGCGCGCGCGCGCACACGCACATGCGCGAGCACGAGCGCGAGCGCGCGCGTACACACACACACACACACACACACACACACAAACTTGATGTAAATCCAGCCCTTCTTGCTTAAATAGCCTGAAGAAAAGAATGAAAGCCTCAGTATGCTCTCCTCTTCTTTAGACCCTAAAAGAAGACTCGAAAAGAGACAAATGGAGTTCAGGATGGAAAAAGAAGGCAAAGGAATACAAGAGAATACAACCGGAGACCCTCTCAGGGACTCATTTAATTCTTAGAAAATGTCATCTCCATTCCTGCCCAAAGGCCAGGCACCACTGGCGCAATATCAACCCTATCCTAAGCGCCAAAGAGTTGCCAACTAATCTCCCAAGGTGTCCCCCAACCTCCTCACCTCGTCAGCGCTCAGCTCCTCCATCGCTTTCCTCTTAATGGTGAAAGGCGTTAAGGAGAGATCTTCTGTTCTTTGAGACCAGGGCGGGAGGAGAGTGGAAGGTGTCTATCGGGCTGTCTGGTCCCCCGAATGGGGGAGGTTTCAGAACTGCATAGTCAGAGGTTAAAAAATAAGAACACGAGGGGCAGTGAAATGCCTTGGCGTCGGTCACTCCAATTGCCCCAGAGACTCCTACAGCTGCTTACGCCACGAGCAGCCTCCTTTGACCGCCACTGCTGCTGCTACAGGGTTATCGTAAGGCGCCACTTTTTACCCTCTGCTTCCCTGGTTACCCAGACTAGGGAGCTCGGTCTCCAGCTCTCCTCGTGCCCGGAGCCTACTGTGTCTTCGTGGTGGTGGCGCGGCAACTGCGCTTCCTCCAGCAGATCGTGCTCTCCTTCCAGCCCTTTCCCCCTGGCGGGAAGTGTTCAACTGCAGAGTGGGTGCCCCGAGGCAAGGCGACCCCAGAGCCGCCCAGGCAGAGCCCAGCACTGAGGAGGGAAGCTCCTCCCCTCCCAAAGCAGGCCGGCCACGCCCCGCCTCCACGCCGGAGCCTGGGCAAGGGGGAGGGGGAGGACCGGACTCGCGATGCTCTGGCTGGAAGAGTAAATCCTCCTACCCCTCCACCCCTACTCTTACCCCCTCGCCCCACCAAGTATTATTCATCAAAACAACAGGGCGGCCATCTTTGAAAGGGATCACGTGACCCCGTCAGACAGGCGGGGCTTCTGGCCCCAGGACGAGGCAGCCAATGGGCCGCGGGCGTCGCGCCGCCGATTTCCTCTCTCCTGCGTCTCCTCCCGCCTCCGCCCCACCCTCTCCCCGGCAGCCGCGCGGGGCGGGGGGAGGGGCGAGCGGGGCCGCGGGCGGGCCGGCCGAGCGCGGGGGGCGGGGCGGAGAGGTGCCATGGCGACGGCGCGGGCGGGCGGTGCGCGGGCCCGGCCCAGGTAGGTTCCCGGGAGGGCCACGCGGGCGGGCGATGGCGGAGGCCGCGGGGCACGGCGCCTGCAGACAACGGGAAGATTGGCCAAAAGGGGACTCCCGCCCAGCGACCCGGGCCCACAGCGCCTCCGTTGTTCCCAGGCTTTTCTCTTTAGCGGCTCACAAACGCCTCTCGACTCTCCACGATGCCGCCCAAACGAACTAAAAGAAACGGAAAACGTCTCTTTCCTGGGATGAGCGTTCTCTACCAGCCTGACCGCTCACATTCTGCAAAACCTTTCTACGTAGACTCTTCCTCCTCCGCAAGGAAAGCCCATTTGGAAGAAAACTTTAACACAAGTAGAACTTCATTTCATTTCACTTTGTTCTTTTAGAGAGATCATTTCTGATTTTTTTTTTTTAAGTGTGTTCCAAATTTGAAAGTATAAATGGGTTTGAGACCCAGAAAACTTTGAAGTGCATACACAAACACAAGGAAGACTTGTGGAGCCAAGGAAAAGAAACCATCGTCCTCACCTGGACAAGAACACAAAAAAATTTTTAATTGAAATGTGTGTAATCAAAACATATTAGTTTTAACGTGTATAGTATAATGATTTGACATACGTATATATTGGGAAATGATTACCACAATATGTTAACACCCATCACCACACATACTTGTTTTTTTTTTTTTTTGGAATGAGCACTTTAAAGAGTTATTCGCTTAGCAACTTTCAAATATATGATACAGTATTGTTGACTGTAGTCCCAATGCTGTACATTACACCCACAAGACTTCTTACAACTGAGTTTGTACCTTTTGACCACCTTCACCATTTTGCCCACGCACTGTCCCCCTCTGGCAACCTCCAATCTGTTCTCTGAAGAATGCAAATATTTTATAATATACAAGTCTAAACAGTGGTCAACGTTTAACAGTGTCATGAAATTCCAGATTTTGCCACCTACGAAGAATGTAATGTATGGGATGGTTTACTTAACCATAATATTACAGGCTGCATTCCAGAATTAAAAGTCACAATTTTTTTCCTGCTACTTACTTAAAATAGTAACCTGACAACCAGATATGTAAGGAATTTGTAAGTAAAATTAGACCACTGCTGGCTTTACATATTATCTGCTCTCCAGGAAAGGAATTCTGTGTAAGCCAGAATTTAGATGCCTGGTGACATTGATATCAGTACATTTACTTCTTTTTTTTTTTTTTTTTTTAAATAAATTTATTTATTTATTTATTTATTTTTGGCTGTGTTGGGTCTTCGTTTCTGTGCAAGGGCTTTCTCCAGTTGCGGCGAGCGGGGGCCACTCTTCATCGCGGTGCGCGGGCCTCTCATTGTCGCGGCCTCTCCCGTTGCGGAGCACAGGCTCCAGACGCGCAGGCTCAGTAGTTGTGGCTCACGGGCTTAGTTGCTCCGCGGCATGTGGGATCTTCCCAGGCCAGGGCTCGAACCCGTGTCCCCTGCGTTGGCAGGCAGACCCTCAACCACTGCGCCACCAGGGAAGCCCCCATTTACTTCTTTTTTTAAACGTGGTCATTGCCATATAATTCGTATTCCATACAATTCATCCATTTAAAGTGTACGATGGTTGTAGAATATTCACAGTTATCAACCATCATCACTAATTCCACAACATTTCATCACCCCAGAAAGAAACCCTGTACCTGTTAACAGTCACTCCCCATTCTCCCCTCCTCTCCTTCTGGGCAACCACTAATCTACTTTCTGTCTCTACCAATGGAATCCTACTCTGTGGGGCTTTTTGTGTCCAGCTGCTTTTATTTAGCATATGTTTTCAAGGTTTATCCATGTTGCAGTATATATCAGTACTTCATTTCTTTAATGCCGAATAATATTCCATTGTAAGGATATACCACATTTTGTTTATTCATTCATCAGTTAATGGACATTTGGGTTGTTTCCACCATTTGGTTATTATGAATAATGCTGCTATCAATATTTATGTGTAAGTTTTTGTGTGGACATTTGTTTTAATTTCTCTTGGATATTAATTTCTCTTGGATACCTAGGAGGAGAATTTCTGGGTTGTATGTTTAACTTTTCAAGCAACTGAAAAACTGTTTTCCAAAGCGCTGCACCATTGTACATTCCACCAGCAACGTATGAGGGTTCCATTTTCTCCAATCCTCACCAACATTTGTTAGTATCTCTTTTTTAGAATAGTCACACTAGTAGATGTGAAGTGGTATCTCACTGCAGTTTTGTGTTTTCATTCCTCTGAGGGCTAACAATGTTGAGCATCTTTTCATGTATTTATTAGTTATTTGTATATCTTTGGAAAAATATCTGTCCAAATCCTTTGTTCATTTTTTAATTGGTTATTTGTCTTTTTATTGTTGAGTTGTAAGAGTTCTGTATATACTCTGGATATTAGTCCCTTAACAAACATGTAATTTATAGATATCTTTCCCATTCTGTGGGTTGTCATTTCACTTTCTTGATAGTACCATTTGCAGCACAAATTTTTTTACTTTGATGTAGTCCAGTTTATTTTTTTCTTTTGTCATTTGTGCTTTTGATGTAATACATTCACTTTTACAAGGCATATTGAATCATTTATTATTTCTCTTAGTCAGTTTGTGCTGCTATAACAGAATACCATAGACTGAGTGGCTTATAAGCAACAGAAATTTATTTCTTAGTTCTGGAGGCTGAAAGTCTGAGGTCAGGGTGCCAGCATGGTCAAATCTGGTGAACTCCCTCTTCCAGGTGGCTTGTACTAGCTTCTCCTTGTATCCTCACATGACTGTGAACAGAGAGCAAGCAAGCTCTCTAGAAACTCTCATAAGGGCACTGATCTCATCCATGAGTGCCTCACCCTTATGACCTCATCTATTCCTAATTATCTCTGCAAAGTAATACCATCACATGGGGGAGGGTGTCAACACATGAACTTGCGGGGAACACAAACATTCCATCCGTAACAATATTCAAATATTATAGGAAATATCCTTCCCATTTTGTGGCTGGAGAAAGTGAAACGCTGAATATTAAATGGCCTGCCCCAAGTCAAATGGGAAAATGATCAGAAGTCTTGCTTCCCTGAATTCTTTCCCTATCACACAAATATCTCTGTCTATATATCACAAGAACACAATATCTAGAACAAAATGGGTATTCGAAAAATGTAAGATAAAGTACTGATTGTATGCTTGTTTGCTGAGTAGTGATATTGTGAAAATGCCACAGTATTTTATTCACCATAGATTCCATGTCCAATATAGCTTTAACCTTTTATGATTTATGACATTTGGATTTTCTGACATAGAATTCACTTTTAAAGCTGTCTCACTATTTTAAGACTAAGAAATACAGGGATTTTTTACCATTTGCGTGACAACTCCACTCCCTTTCTTTTTCTTCAACTCCAAAGTACTCTTTCTGCAAATATAATGAATTTTGTAAAATCACAAAAATTAGAAGTGAACTCTCTTTAGCCATGTACTGTATTTCCCAGGGTCTCTTACAGGATGAGTCCCTCTAATATGTTTTTTAGTGCCTTTTACGGTTGTTTTAAACTGCCCAAGTGCTGGAGTTCCTACCACTTCCCTTAGGGGAAGCTTTCCCACAAAATCGTAAATAAGAGTATCTATCTCAGAGGTGTTCATGATACTTATCTCACTGTTTTGCTCAGTTTCTTCCATCTTCCATCTTCTAAAGGGGGCATTATATTACCCCCTTTAGATCATGCAAAATAATCTGTCTGCCTCATTTGGGAACTACCAAGCATCAAGGCCCAAGACAAATTAGTTCTCAGAATTACCTAGAAGTTAGCAAAAGTACTTTTTAATGCTAGTAACAGATAAAGGAGGAGAACAAACTGAAACATGTGACTGAAAATAAAAGTATACTTTGGGCAGATTTTGTTATTTTATAAGGGGAAAGGGGTTTTTGTGGGTTTTTTTTCACCTGAAAGTAAAAACAGGGGGCTTCCCTGGTGGCGCAGTGGTTAGGAATCTGCCTGCCAATGCAGGGGACACGGGTTCGTGCCCCGGTCCAGGAAGATCCCACATGCCGCGGAGCTGCTAGGCCCGTGAGCCACAACTACTGAGCCTGCGCGTCTGGAGCTTGTGCTCCGCAACGGGAGAGGCCATGACAGTGAGAGGCCCGCGCACCGCGATGAAGAGTGGCCCCTGCTTGCCACAACTAGAGAAAGCCCTTGCACAGAAACGAAGACCCAACACAGCCAAAAATAAATAAATAAATAAATAATTAAAAAAAAAAAAAAAAAAGAAAGTAAAAATAGGGACTTCCCTGTTGGCACAGTGGTTAAGAATCTGCCTGCCAATGCAGGGGACACGGGTTCGAGCCCTGGTCCGGGAAGATCCCACATGCCACAGAACAACTAAGCCCGTGCGCCACAACTACTGAGCCTGCGCTCTAGAGCCCACGAGCCACAACTGCTGAGCCCGTGTACCACAACTACTGAAGCCCGCATGCCTAGAGCCCGTGCTCCACAACAGGAGAAGCCACCGCAATGAGAAGCCCACGCACCGCAATGAAGAGTAGCCCCCGCTCTCAGCAACTAGAGAAAGCCCACGCGCAGCAATGAAGACCCAACGCAGCTAAAAATAAATAAATAAAATATTCTTTAGAAAAAGTAAAAAATAGCCTCCTAGTCAATTAAAAGGCATTTGTGATGGTAAATTCTAGCACTTATAATCTTTTAGGATAGCTTTTATTCAAGTGCCAGTATATAGAGAGCTCACTGGACCAAAATTTGTCTTCCTGATGACCTACAAAGCTAGATCTACCAAGCTTCCTGATGATCTTCCTTTGGATCTACAAAGCTACCTACATCTGTAAGTACAATATATTCTGTTCTCTCTACTGCCATCAGAGGTCAACCCCTGCACCTGGATTCTGGATTCCTTCCCCTCCCACCTTCTTAAGGACTTTGGTCCAGGATTTATCCTTTTTCTTTTGCACCATCATTTTCTTCCTCCCCACTGGACACATTTCTGCTCTAGGAACACTAACTTTAAAAACCCCTACTTTGACCCTACATCTCCTTTGGGCTATGCCTCCTTTATTTGCTTCCCTTGACAGCAAAACATCTCACAAGACATTTTGCATATTATTTCCACTCCTTCCCTTATTCCTCAGTCCAGTCTATCCTCTGTCTGTGCCATTCTGAGAAAATTCTCTTGTTGAGATCACCAGTGATCTCCATCTAGCCAAGACCAGTTCCATTTTTTGTATCCAGTATTTATCAGCCTTCTCAGCAGCATTCAGTACAGTTGAGCACTTTTGAAACACTTTCCCCTATATTGCCTTTCACTGAGGCCACACTCCCTTGGGTTTCCTCTTGCCTCACTGGAAGCTCTTCCTCAGGTTCATTTGCTGCCTCCTTCACCCAAGTTTTAAATATTGTAGAGCTGCAGGCTCAGTGCTGAGTCTTCTTCTCTCTGCCAACATGATAAGTGCAGTAGACTAAAGTAAGGCCAAGAAGGAGAATAATGCTGGAGATCGGTGTTTCCGTTTTAAAGAGGGTGGTCATACAAATGAATCTATATACAAAACAGAAATTGAGTCACAGGTGTAGAAAACAAACTTATGGTTACCAAAGAGGAAAGGAGTGGGGGGGATAAACTGGGAGATTGGGATTGACATATACACACTACTATATATAAAAAATAACTAATAAGAACCTACTGTATAGCACAGGGAAATTTATTCAGTGCTCTGTAATGACCTATATGGGAGTGGAGTCTAGAAGAGAGTGGGTATATGTATACATATGGCTGATTCACTTTGCTGTACAGCAGAAACTAACACAACACTGTAAATCAACTATACTCCAATTAAAAAATTAATTAAAAAAATAAGTAAAGGGGACTTCCCTGGTGGCACAGTGGTTAAGAATCCGCCTGCCAATGCAGGGGACACGGGTTCGAGCCCTGGTCCAGGAAGATCCCACATGCCGCAGAGCAACTAAGCCCGTGCGCCACAACTACTGAGCCTGCGCTCTAGAGCCCATGAGCCACAACTACTGAGCCCGCGTGCTGCAAATACTGAAGCCTGGGTGCCTAGAGCCCGTGATCCGCAGCAAGAGAAGCCACCACAATGAGATGCCTGTGTACCGCAACGAAGAGTAGCACCCGCTCGCCCCAACTAGAGGAAGCCCCACGCAGCAACAAAACCCAGTGCAGCCAAAAATAAATTAATTAATTAAAATTAAAATAAATAAATAAATAAAGGGACTTCCCTGGTGGTCCAGTGGCTAAGACTCCATGCTCCCAATGCAGGAGGCCCAGGTTCGATCTCTGGTCAGAGAACTAAATCCCACATGCCTCAGCTAAGAGTTCGTGTGCCACAACTGAAGATCCCGTGTGCTGCAACTAAGACCTGGTACAGCCAAATAAATAAATAGATAGATAGATAGATAGATAGATAGATAGATAGATAGATAGAGTGGTCAGAGAAGACCTAACTCAGCAAGTAGCATTTGAAGAAAGACCTGAAGGGACAGAGGAAGTGAGCCAAGTGGATATCCGTGGGCGAGCATGCGGAGCAGAGGGTATAGAAGGCCCTGAGTCCGGAATAGGCCTGGCAGGTGGCCAGCGTGGCTAAAGCAGGATGAGTGTTCGGGAAAGTAGAAGGTGATGTCTGTGGCTTTGTACTCTAAGATGGGAGCTGTTGGAGCGTTCTGAACAGAGGAGTGAGCGAATCTCTCCGATGTTTTTAAAAGGATCACTCTCTCGATGTTGCGTTGAAGACAGACAGTGGGGAATAAGAGTAGAAGCACAGAGACCAGTCGGGTTCTGACCTCTTGGCTCAGTGATCCAGGTGAGAGGTGCTGAGGGCTCGACAAGATGGCAGCAAGCAAGGTAGGGAGAAGTGGTGGGCTTCTGGTTATATTTTGAAGAAATAGCAAACAGAATTTGGGAGTGGAGGGTGAGAATGAAAAAAATGAGAGAAGTCAAGGATGACTCCAAGTGTTGGTAGAGGGAGAAGTTGCGATCCATTGAGATGGGGAGGACTATGGGTGGAGCAGACTCTGAGGGGAAGATAAGGAGTTCAGTTTCATGCATAGTAAGTCTAAGATATCTACTAGACTTTGAAGTAAAGATGTCAAGTAGATGGCTGCACATATAGCTCTGGAGTTTAGGAGAGAGGTCCAGACTAGAGACATCAGTTGAGCATCTTTGGTGCATGGATGAAATTTAAAGTCATGAGATGGGATGAGTGATTAGAAGAAGCAAGGAGGAGGAAAGGAATCAGCAAGGGAGACTGACAATGACTGGCCTGTAGTTGGAGGAAAACCAGGAGACAGTGGTGTCTGTGACCAAAGTCAAGTGAACAAAGTGTTGAAAGAAAGAGGAAATGATCAGCTGTTTCAAATGCTGTCAACAGATGACTTAAGATGAAGATGGAGATTGTCCATTGAATTGAGCAACAAGCAGCTCTTCGGTGACCTTCAGAGCAGTTTTGGTGGATTGATGGGGCAGGAAACTGATCTAGGTATGTATAAGAAAGAATGCAAGAATAGACAACTCTCTCAAGAAGTTTTATGGCAAAAGAGAGCAAAGAAATGGGACAGTAGTTGGAGGGAGAAGTGGGTAAAACTGTTTTGTTTTTCATATTGGGAGAAATAATAGTATATCTTGTATGTTAATGGGAATTATCAGTTGAGAGGGAAATTTTTGAATATTTAGGGAAAAGTAGATTCTGTACACTATTGATGTCTTCTTTAAATCCTTTACCTTCTAAGAAGTATACTCTTATCTTATAAATTGGAAAAGTGTATTTCCTCTTGAAAGGAAAATAATAGCAAATTTTTTTCTTACATAAATCTTGTTTGCTATTGCTGTTGATTTGATGTTAGCAATTTTCTAGATTTTTAACCTTCTTCTTGCCTAAAATGATACAGCATGCCTGCCAAAGAATGCCTACTGCTTTATGAGGCCATATTAATCATTAGATGTTGTTTCTGGCTAGAATCACAGGTAATGCCTGTGACTGATTTAATGTCTCTAAAAGTTAACTATCTGAAATTTATGTATTCTGACTCTTACTTGGGCTTAGGATTCAGAATTCTGCTTGCGTGGAGTAGAATTTGATTTTTATAGGATTACATTGTTATGCCTAATGTCTGGGGTTGTTTGATACACTCAGCAGATGTGGTCACCAAATCCAGGAAAGAAAACCAGTACTGCTGACTCAGTCTGTCATCTATTCATGCATTTGGTAACCACTTATTGAAAGCCCATGATGGGGGAGTTCCCTGGTGGCCTAATGGTTAGGATTACGGGCTTTCAATGCTGTGGCCCAGGTTCAATCTCTGGTGAGGGAACTGAGATCCCACAAGCACAAAAAAAAAAAAGTAGAAAAAAGAAAGAAAAAAAAAAGCCTATCATGGGCAAAGCACTATACAAGGTACCAAGACAAACTGGTGAATAAGACAGGCTAAGTATTCTCCTACCCATAAGATACCCTACAGTCAAGGAGAGAGATAAAACAGACACACAACTTTCCTGGGCGTATATCCAGAGAAAACTCTAATTCGAAAAGATACATGTAGCCCAATGTTCATTGCAGCACTATTTACAATAGCCAAGCCATGGAAGCAACCTAAATGTCCATCAATAGATGAATGGCTAAAGAAGATGTGGTATATATATATACAATGGAATATTACTCAGCCATAAAAAAAGAATGAAATAATGCCATTTGCAGCAACATGGATGGACCTAGCGATTATCATACTAAGTGAAGTAAGTCAGACAGAGAAAGAAAAATATCATATGATATTGCTTATTTGTGGAATCTAAAAAAAAAAAGTTATTGTACAAATGAACTTATTTACAAAACAGAAGTAGACCCACAGACATAGAAAACAAATTTATGGTTACCAAAGGGGAAAGGCAGGAGGGATAAATTAGGAGGTTGGGATTAACACATACACACTACTATATATGAAATAGATAACCAACAAGGACCTATTTATAGCACAGGGAACTATACCCAATATTATACTCAATATTTTGTAATAACCTATAAGGGAGAAGAATATGAAGAAGAATATATATATATATGTATAGCTGAATCACTGTGCTGTACACCTGAAACTAACACAACATTGTAAATCAACTCTACTTCAATAAAATAAAAAAAATTAAAAATTAAAAACAAAAAACAAACCCCCAAACACGTATACAACTATAATACATTGTAGAAAGTGTAAAGTGCCATAAAAGAAATTCCAAGGGGGAATTCCCTCGTGGTCCAGCGGTTAGGACTCTGCAGTTTCCGTGCGGAGGGCCTGTGTTTTATCCCTGGTTGGGGAACTAAGATCCTGCCAGCCATGCAGCACAGCCAAAAAAAAAAAACCCAGAAATTCCAGGAAAGCACAGAGGAGCCCAAAGGATAAAGAGATTATTACTTGTTTGGAGGACATTGCTCTGACTCACTGAAGCAGGCAGGTATTCTGAAGGAAATCTACCCAACAGCCTTCCTTCCAACGATCTCAACTAATGTCAGTATTTACCCGCATTTTAAAACATGATAATTCATTTTTGTAATCCCCTGAAAAGCAGGAACATCTTGACCCCACTTTCATTTTATAGCCAAATGAACTGACTCCATCTCTTTTTGTTAAAAAAATTCTATTAATGTTATATGTACTTAAAATGTAATATTAGAAGTTTCCTTTAATTTTTAAAAACTAATGAACAGTTGCATTTGAATAAAAATAAGATTTCCTATGTTTTTAATCAGACGAACTACTCACAAACTCATTTTCTATATTTCCTCATTAAGTGAAAAGTATTATCTGGAGAAAACTACCTACCTCTTGGCTATATTTTCATCATAAGTCTCCTACTTTCCTCCTCTCTCTCTAGTCTTAGAAAAGAATTGATAAATGTGTCAGTGAGCATAAGAAAGGAACATGATGGAAGAAACCACCTCACACAGGAGTAAGTCAGTCACACCAGATTCAAGGGGTTCAGAAAAAGATTTTTTAAATTTTTGTTTAAAAAAGGGAGTTGGGAGACTTCCCTGTGGTGCAGTGGTTAAGAATCTGCCTGCCAATGCAGGGCACATGGGTTCGATCCCCGATCTCTGGTCCGGGAAGATCCCACATGCCGCGGAGCAACTAAGCCCGTGCGCCACAACTACTGAAGCCTGGGTGCCTAGAGCCCGTGCTCCGCAGCAAGAGAAGCCACTGCAATGAGAAGTCTGCGCACCGCAACGAAGAGTAACCCCCGCTCGCCGCAACTAGAGAAAGCCCGCGTGCAGCAACAAAGACCCAACGCAGCGAAAAATAATAATAAATAAATTAAATAAATTTTAAAAAACAAAAAAATTTTAAAAAATTTAAAAGTAAATAAAAATAAACATGACATACAGAGTGGAAGTCCTGGATTGATGGATTTCATTTATTTATTTGGTCATATTTGCATTCCTCACCATGTTTCTGTATTTAGAACATATGTGTATTTTTATCATTATCAATATCTGGGTAAGTAATATAAACTGAGGAAAATGGGAATTCCCTGGGAGTCCAGTGGTTAGGACTCGGCGCTTTCACTGCAGCGGCTGGGGTTCAATCCCTGGTCTGGGAACTAAGATTCCACAAGCTGCGCAGGGTGGCCTAAATAAATAAATAAATAAACTGAAGCAAAGAGTCCAGGAGAAATTGGCTCCACCCATAAATGGAATTTATTGATTTACATAACTGCAAAGTCCAGAAGCAGATTTTCAGGTCAGGCTTGTTCCAGAGACTTGACAGTGGACCCAAGGTTCTTGATTCTCTCTCTGTTTTCTGCAGTAGCTGCATGCTCCTCTGGAGGGCTTCCTTCACGGTGTGCTGGTGGCCCCCAGGATGGGTTATACTTCCTCATCCAAGCCTTGTAAGGAAGAGATTGTCTTTTCCCATCCTTCCCAGCTAGAATCCTGAAACCCGCTCACATTAGACCACTTGGACAACATGTAACCAAAGCACTAATTGATTTAGTCTGGGTCACGTTTCACTTCTAGAGCTGGGGTGTTGTTAACTTCAGCAGAACCAAATTGAATGCCCCTGAGCAAAATAAAAATCCCATTATCCACCCCTCTAGTTAGAAAGCTAAATGACAGAGACTTCCCCAGCAGTCCAGTGCGGCTCTTTCAATGCAGGGCCGTGGGATCGATCCCTGGTCGGGGAACTAAGATCCCACGTGTTGTGTGGCATGGCCAAAAAAAAAAAAGAAGAGGGCCTCCCTGGTGGCGCAGTGGTTGAGAATCTGCCTGCCAATGCAGGGGACACGGGTTCGAGCCCTGGTCTGGGAGGATCCCATATGCCGTGGAACAACTAGGCCCATGAGCCACAACTAATGAGCCTGTGCGTCTGGAGCCTGTGCTCCGCAACAAGAGAGGCCGCGATAGTGAGAGGCCCGCGCACCGCGATGAAGAGTGGCCCCTGCTTGCCACAACTTGAGAAAGCCCTCGCACAGAAATGAAGACCCAACACAGCCAAAAATAAATAAATTAATTAATTAAATAAAATAAAATAAGGTACTGCTTACTTAAAAAAAAAAAAAAAAAGAAGAGATAAATAGCAGCTTCTCCTGAGAAATAAGTGACTAAGTAAATAGTCCTAAGTTGCTATTTTAGATAATACCAGTACCAGGGATGGATCTAGGTTTTGTAGTACCTAAAACATAGCAATTCGGGAGGTCTTCTTAAAGAAAAAGAATACAAAATTAGTCTCAAATGTGAATTTTAAAAATCAGAAAAATAACAGTTTGATTAACTGCCCCTAAATAAATTTTATCTGCAACATACTCATTGTCTCTTCATATGATAATTTCATAATATAATTTTTTAGAGAGATTTTAAAAAGTAAACTAATCTTTCCTCTATCGTGGTTGACCTAAATCTACTTTTTATTACTGATAGCTTAGGAAAGTTTCTTTTAGCTTCACAACTCATTATAGTAAGGATATTACACTATTGGTAAGGATATGTAAATTTTAGGACTGTTTTTAAACTTGGGGCTATTTCGTTTTCTTTGGCCTGTGGGATCTTATTTCCCTGATCAGGGATCAAACCCACGCCCCCGGCAGTGGAAGCCCAGAGTCTTAACCACTGGACTGCCAGGGAAGTCCCTTGGGGCTATTTCTATGAAGTTTCAGAGATGAACTGGGAGATTTCAGAGCATCATGTTTTCTTATGCTGTGATTAACAGTAACACTCTGAATTGAGGACTCACAATCACCAGTTTGGTTTTGCCTTCATCATGGTGTGTTATGTTTCATATTAACTCCATCAGTGTCAGTATTTTATGTAAACTAGCCAGAAATTTAAATCTTTTGGCTCACTCCCTTTCTTTTTTTAACATTTATTTTATTCAAGTATAGTTGATTTACAATGTTGTGTTAATTTCTGCTGTACAGCAAAGTGATTCAGTTATAAATACATACATTCTTTTTCATATTTTTTTCCATTATGGTTTATCACAGGATGTTGCATATAGTTCCCCATGCTATATAGTAGAACCTTGTTGTTTATCCGTTCTATATATAATAGTTTGTAATCTGCTAATCCCAAACTCCCAATCCATCCCTCCTCCACTCCCTTCCCTCAGGGCAACCACAAGTCCTTTCTATGTCTGGACTCACTTCCTTTCTTTTTTAAAAATTAATTAATTAATTAATTAATTATTTTATTTATTTATTTATTTATTTATGGCTTTGTTGCTGCAAGCAAGCGGGCTTTCTCCAGTTGTGGCGAGCGGGGGCTACTCTTCGTTGCGGAGCGCGGGCTTCTCATTGCAGCGGCTTCTCTTTTTGCGGAGCACAGACTCTAGGCGCGCGGGCTTAAGTAGTTGTGGTGTGTGGGCTCACTAGTTGTGCCTCGCGGGCTCTAGAGCGCAGGCTCAGTAGTTGTGGTGCATGGGCTTAGTTGCTCCGCAGCATGTGGGATCTTCCCAGACCAGGGCTCGAACCCACGTCCCCTGCATTGGCAGGTGGGTTCTTAACCACTGAGACACCAGGGAAGTCCCTCCCTTTCTTAATTGGGTTATCAAACAATTCAAGAAACTATTCACTACACTTATGCAAAATTTATCCTTATAATGAACTACTGCTTTGGGTATGAACTTAAAAAAAAATTTTTTTTTTTGTTACATTCACTGCTTAATGTTAGAATCATTTATATGGAATTTATCATTGACTTTTTATGACTTTTGTTTCGTATTTTCAGGACCTAGTACTACTTGGTGAACCTCTCCAAATGTCTGCTGAATTGAATTCAATCCAAGCAATTGTGATAAAATGCGTCTAATAGTTAACTATAGTAAATCACCATGAAGATGGCCTCTTGCATTTTAAAATGACAGAGGGATCCTTCGCATATTATATTTTCTCACTTGTTTTTACGGAACCATGCCAAAATGTCTTTCCAAACTGAAATTAAAGCAGTGAGGCATAATTAAAAATACATATTTGGTCTTTGTCTTTGATTCCTGGCACAGAGGTCCAAAACCTCTTGGAGTTTCCTGAGTGATAGGAGTGTCTTTGTCATTCATAAGGGGCGACTGTAGATCACGCTTGAGTTTGTCCTAATGAGGCAACTTAGGGTGTTCCCCCCTCCAGATAGCCTCAGAATGGGGGCTGGTCACCAGAAAGACCAAGCACTTTATTAGAGGGTGGGAACCCTCTGTCCGGCCTACCAGCCTCTGGGAGAAGAAGGGAGACTGGAGATTGAGCTCTATAAAAACCCTTGAACAATGAGGCTCAGGAGAGCTTCCAAATTGGTGAACACGTCGAGATTCTGGGAGGGTGGAGGACCCAGAGAGGACATGGAAACTCCATGTCCCCCCACCCTTGCCTTATGCATCTCTTCCTTTGGCTGTCCCTGAATTGTATCCTTTATGATAAACCAGTAACAGGAAGTAAAGCTCTGTGAGTCATTCCAGCAAGTTATTGAACTTGAGGGAACTGTCATGGGAACACAGAAGGCCACTTACTGTACAACTCGATTTATATAAAAAATCCAGAATAGGCCATTGCATAGGGATAGAAAGTAGATTAATGGTTTCCAGGGGCTGTGGGGAAGGGGTTGACTGCTAATGGGTAAGGGGTTTCCATCTGAGGTAATAAAAAAGTTCCAGAATTAGACAGTGGTGATGGTTATACAACACTGTGACTGTACTTACTGCCACTGAATTGTACATTTTAAAATAGCTCAAGTGGTAAACTTTGTTATGTGTAAATTACCACAATTTTTAAAAATGCACCCATTAGGATGGCTATAATTGAAAAACCAGAAAACACATGTTGGTAAGAATGTGGAGAAATTGGAACACTTGTGCACTGTTGGTGAAATGGCACAGTTGCTGTGGTACACGGTTGGCAGTTCCTCAAAAAGTTAAACACAGGATTACCACGTGACCCAGAAATTCCACTTGTGTATATACTCAAAAGAATTGAAAGCAGGGACTCGAATGGATATTTGTACACCTGTGTCCACAGCAGCATTATTCACAATAGCCAAAAGGTGGAAGCAACTCAAATGTCCATTGCCAGATGAATGGATACACAAAATGTGGTCCATCCATATAATACAATGGAGTATTAGCCTGTAAAGGGAAGGAAATTCTAACACAGGCTACAGCATGGATGAACCTTGAAGACGTATGCTGCGTAAAATTTGCCACACTCAAAAGGACAAATATATGATTCCACACAGGTGAATAGTCAAATTCATAGAAACAGAAGGTAGAATGGAGGTTGCCACCGGCTGGGAGGAAGAGGAATGGAGAGTTGTTTCATGCGGACGGAGTTTCAGTTTGGGAAAATGAAAAAATTCTGGAGATGCATGGTGGTGATGGCTGTACAACAATGTGACTGTACTTCATGCCACTGAACTGCACTCTTAAAAATGGTTAAAATGGTAAATTTTATGTTATGTATAGTTTACCATAATTTTTTAAAAACACTAACAACTAAAAAAAGAAAGAAAAAGAGAGAAAAGAAAAGAAAAAGAAAGGAAAAGAAAAGAAAAAGAAAAGAAAAAGAGCAAGGGCCCTCCCTCCTTCCCCAGAGGGCCCCGCGAGAAGAGGATGCAAGGCTCGTCCAGAAGGGGGCGCGTCGGGTCCCCGTGCTCCTCCGCAGCCTTCGCAGCATCCGGGGCTACCCAAGAGGGGTCACTTCACCCTAACTTCCCTTAACTTCAAATCTGGGCCAGGGCGTGGCGGGGGGGGGGGCGGTGAGACAGTGGGGGGGGCAGTTTCCCCCTCTTTCCCGGGCTGTCCGGCCCCTTCCCCGTGTTTGGGAGGCGCAGACGGTGCCAGCTCTGAAGCGCGCGCCATTCCCTGGAAAGCTCCTGTCTTTCCGGAAGGCTTCCTCTGCTTCCCAGGCTGGCAGAGCTCGCGTCCGGAGGAATCTCCTATTTTATTCTATTTCATCTATTTCATTGCTGTTCTCACAGGATGGCCAGCAGTAACTTTGGGGAACAAACAGCGCGTCACTCTTCCACACATCAGGCTCCTGCAGCGCGCGCAGCGCGCTCCGCGTGGACACGGCTACCCGCCCCTTCCTCCCAGGGACGCGTAGCAGCTGCTCCCAGAGCCGGCCAGAAAAATCCGCATTGCCCTCCCCCGGTGGACGTCTCCTGATTGAAATAAAAACTGCGTCGTGGAGGCTAGTTTCTGAACTCTTCATAACTGGAGCCAAAATAGCACCATAGGAAGCTGTATACCAGTCTTTTCCTTGGAGAACGAGAAGAATTTTAATTTCTAACGCTTAAAACTTTTAATAAAATGCCTGAAGAAACGGACATCTGCAGGGGTAATGGGATGAAGGTTCAAACTAAAACCACTCCTATCTTGATTTGGTAGGTTGCCTAAGTGGGGAATGTTTTTTAAAAAGAAATGCTTCCTAGTCATAAGGTGAGAGGAAGGAGAAGGAGAAAACAAGGAGAAAGGAAGAGAACTAGGGTCTTCCCCGGTGGTGCAGTGGTTAAGAATCCGCCTGCCAATGCAGGGGACACGGGTTGGAGCCCTGGTCTGGGAAGATCCCACGTGCTGCGGAGCAACTAAGCCCGTGTGCCACAACTACTGAGCCTGCATGCCACAACTACTGAAGCCCACGCACCCAGAGCCTGTGCTCCGAAACAAGAGAAGCCACCGCGATGAGAAGCCCGAGCACTGCAAGGAAGAGTAGCCCCTGCTCACTGCAACTAGAAAAGGCCTGCGGGTGGCAACAAAGACCCAACGCAGCCAAAGAAAATTAAAAAAAAAAAAAAAAAGGCAGAGAACTACTGCTTATTACTTGTTGTGGCTTTAAGTCAAGTCATATAAGGAAGGAATGGAGGAGAGCCAGCCATTCTGGAGCTGGTGAGCCTGCAGGTGGAGGTAGAAGGGTTCACGGCTTCGCTGAAAGTGATGCTCTTTTCCTGGGACCTGAGAGTCTCATAACTGGGTTCGAAGGACTGAATAAATACATAAATAAATAAATGCTCTATACCCTGAACTGAAGTGGATAGTTCCAGGTACTGCTGAGCAGCGGTCTAGCAGATAAGATTGCTCAAAGTCCCCTGGCTCTGCGAAAGGCCAACCTCATCTCCTCCCACTCTCAGCCCTGCTCCCTCTGCCTCCTGGCTGCACCTCCAGAACGTGAGACGTCCTTTCACTTCAGGCCCTTTGCACTGGTTCTCTTGCCCCCCAGCTCTCCACAAAGCTTATTTCCTTGTTTTATGACTCTGACTAAATATCACTTTCCTGAGATTTTCTTAACCATCTTGCTTAAAAGGGCACCAGCAACATCCTGTTTTCTCTATTCCCCTTCCCTATTTTTTTTTTTTTTGATAGCACTTACCACTGTATGTTTAACATATATCTTATCTATCTCCTCCCTTTGGTTCATGAAGGGAACAATTTTTCACTTTTTTCACTGCTAAATTCCAGGAATTAGCATGGTCCTGGGGAAAGCAGGTCCTTCATGTTTGTTTTCTTCTGTTTTGTTTTGTTTTGTTTTTTGGCCTCACTGCACCGCTTGTAGGATCTTAGTTCCCAGACCAGGGACTGAACCCGGGGCCACGGCAGTGAAAGTGCCGAGTCCTAACCCACAGGACCGCCGGAGAAGTCCCCCCATATTTGGATAAATTAATAAATGCTGATAAAACTTTGCCTTCCCACCGGAGCCTATTGTTTCAAATTGCCCCAAAGCAATGCTGTTATGTTAGGAGATTTCTAAAAAGGGGTGGTCTCACAGCCCACAGCCTCCAATTTGGGTTACTCACTACATAATTCTCAAATCTGACTGGGTCTGCAACCTCAGCCAATCCACATACTGCCTGATTCTATCCTGAAACAATCTCGTGTTCTTTCTTTTTGGTGGGATCACGATATGTAATTGGATCAACAACTGTCTTCTGACTTCATTTGACTCCAAAGTCACCACTTCTAAGGTCAAACTAATAACTTGGTTTCTGTTATTTATGTTGACAGAAAAAAAAAAAAAAGCACAACCTAAAAGCTGAGAATTATGTTTTATTCAGCAGACTTACTGAGGACTTAAGCCCAGGAGCCAGCCTCTCAGATAGCTCCAAAGAGGTAAGGCAGGAGCCGGAATACATAGGAGTTTTTGCAACAAAAACCGGGTAGTCAGAACATCAAAAGATTACTGTTAAAGAAAAAAACAGGCACTTCCCTGGTGGTCCAGTGGTAAAGAATCCGCCTTCCAATGCAGGGGACGCAGGTTTGAGACCTGGTCCGGGAAGATCCCACATGCTGCGGAGCAACTAAGCCCGTGCGCTACAACTACTCAGCCCGCATGCCTCAAACTACAGAGCCCACACACTCCAGAGCCGGTGCACCACAACTAGAGAGAAGCCCATGTGCCACAAAGAAGAGCTCGAGTGCTGCAGCTAAGACCCAACGCAGTCAAAAAATAAATAAAAATAAATAAAATAAATAAAATAAATAAATATTAAAAAACAAAACAGACATCTCAAGTTAGTGAATTTAGCACTTTTCTATGTATGGGAAGATGCAAGAGTCTGGGCCCATTGAAATAATTCCTTTGATATGCACCTTAGCTATCTAAGGCCAGTATCCTATTTTTCTCCATCCTGGGTCCCCTCAGGGTGCAAAGTTGGAGGATGCCGCAGTGGCTGGTGGCTTGATGGCTGCAACATCCTTGGTTTACTGATATGGCAGGCCACATTTTTCGTCCACACTTAAAACAAGAGCTATATCTGATACTCAGACTTTAACTTCCTATAGATTTCTGTCATCACCAGCAGATGGTAAGCTCCTACAGGCACAGACCTTTCCTCTGCTGTTGTCCACGGAATCCCTAAAGCCCAGCTTACAGCCTAGCACGTGGTGAGTACCCAGTGGCCATGAGTCCTTCCCTGACTTGCCTTATCATCTGGCATAGACTCTATGGTCCATAAATTCCATCCATCTCGCCAAGT
Source organism: Eschrichtius robustus (assembly GCF_028021215.1). Lineage (NCBI taxonomy): Eukaryota > Metazoa > Chordata > Mammalia > Artiodactyla > Eschrichtiidae > Eschrichtius > Eschrichtius robustus. Next base: position 7,825,620 of record NC_090826.1, on the reverse strand, counting down.
TGCTCCCCTCCAAGACTCCCTGAAACTACCACCACGTCACTTCTGCTTCTGTCTGTACCCCTTTGCTTCTGCTGGTTCCAAAACCCTTCGCCTGCTGCTTCAGTACCAGATGTGCTTCTAAACCATCCTCACCAAGATGGAAAAATCCTGCACCTCGCCTTATAGATAACTTGGGCAACTCAGAGAGCACTGAACACTCCCTCAAGCCTGAATGTTTCCTTCCTTTGCTTTCCTGATGCCTCCCTGTTTTTCCAGCCCCTCTGGTCCTGGGGCTGTGGGGTTTGTACCTCGGGTTTCTCTCTTCTCACTTTAAACATAATGTCCCAGACAGTCTCATCCATATGTGTAGTTCATATGCTCGACAACTTGTGCGTGTCTCCGGACCCATCTATCCACTGTCTCCTGGCAGCCTGGCTTTCACCCGGCACAGGCACCTCAGAATCCAAAGTTCTGACTCCACTTCCTTCTTCTGCTTGTGTTACCTTCTTTCTGATGGGCCTCACCCTTCCTATAACAGCCTGAAACAAAAGAGAGCACCTCCCTTGATTCTTCCCCCGGCCAGCATCCCTAGATCTCATCCATCACCTTGGACTATAGATTCTGCCTCCCTAATAATTGGTTACTTCTCTCCAGTCCCAGGAGTCCTTTTCCCGTATTTGAGACCTGGGCTCCAGGTGATCCCGAATAATGTCACCTCACACTGTGATTTCCACCGGGCTTTCCAAACTGCCTCCTGATTTGCATCCCCCAGCCACAGTCTTTCTTCCCTCTGCATTCAGAGTTACTTCCTTTGAGCCAACCTAATTGTGCATATCTGCTTAATACCCATCACCATCTTCCTATTACCTTGGGGACAAAAATCTCACCTCTTTACCCTAGCATTCAAGATTCTTCATGGTAGGGCCCCCGACTGTCATGTCAGTTTCCCCTGCCATCTCTCCCCTCCCCACCCCACCCAATACACCCTAAGTTGCAGCTATAGCAATCTTTTCAGTTCTTCAAATATCCCTCCAACTTTTGCCTAGAATGCTTCCTGCTTACCTATGCTTCAGGTCCCAGCTTAAGGAGCACCTCCAGAAATACTGCAGACCCCTGCCACCACTTGCCCATCCCCAGATGTCAGGTTTGCCCCTCCTGAGCTCTCACAGCTGCCTATAATTCTCACCACTGTTCAGACTGTTTGTTTCCTCCATTTTCCTCACTAGACCTGGAAGAGGGGAATTAAAACTTGTTCATTGGTGTGTCAGTGGTGTGCCTAGAAGCCTTCCAAATATTTCTGAAAATAAGGAGATATGCTAAATTTAGAAGGAAAAAGTCATAATCATTGGACAGGTTTATTGAAGCTGAGAACTTTTCTCACAATCCAAATGGCTTCTGGTACAGGATGTGTGACATCTTTCTGACCACAAGGCCCCATCCACCAAACCAGGACAGATCAACACCTGTTTATTCTGGAATATAATTCAGCATTAAGCTACTGCCACATGTGGACTCTGCGGTTGGATCCAGATCAAGCTCTCTGGAACGTTTGTTTGCACACTTGGCCTTCACAGAACATTTCCTAGGGGCAGGGAGGAAGGGAAGATGAAAGAAGATGAGTTGGCATGTGGTCTATTACTATTAGTCACAACACTTCTGACACCAGGTACGTGGTGTTTTTTCCAATCCCATGTCTCCAACCCTCTGATGCCAAACTGGATGGTCAAGAATTTTTCTTTTTTTTAATATTCACTTTTACTTGTATCTTTTTCTCTTTTTTAAAAAAATTTTATTTAGTTAGTTGCACCAGGTCTTAGTTGCATCAGGCAGGCTCCTTAGTTGCAGCATGTGGGCTCCTTAGTTGCGACAGGAGGGCTCCTTAGTTGCAGCATGCATGTGGGATCTAGTTCCCTGACCAGGGATCGAACCCAGGCCCACTGCATTGGGAGCGTGGAGTCTTATCCACTGCTGGATGGCCAAGAATTTAGTTCAGTTCTGACACTGAGGACCAGAGCTAGTGCAGACCCCACAGGTCAAGGGCTTAGTCTCATGAGATTGCCCTTATTTCAGACATCAGTCACAAGTCCCAGGCCACCCATACTTCCGACCGAACAACTGTAAATTGGGAATTCCCACAACCCCCTCCTCAGGTTCAATACTTTGTTAGAATGGCTCACAGAAACACTCTTTACTTGTACTTACAGGTTTATTGTAAAGGATGCAACTCAGGAAGAGTCAAACGGAAGAGATGCATAGGAGAAGGTATTGCTGGGGGCGGGGGGGCGTTTGGCAGGGCGGGCAGAGCTCCAGGAGAGCTACCCTTCCAGCACTTCTATGTCTTTACCAACCAGTAAGCTCTCTGAATCCCCTTATGTAGGGGTTTTTATGGAGGTTTCATTACACAGGCGTGATAGCTTAAATCATTGGCCATTGGTCATTAACTTAATCTCCAGATGCTCTTCCCTCACCCAAGCTCAGGGGCTGCCCTGAGAGTTCCAGCCTTCTAATCCTGCCTTGATGTTTCTTGGGTCTAGCCCCAATTTTTGAATTTTATGTTATTTATTTTTTTATACAGCAGGTTCTTATTAGTTATCAATTTTATACATATTAGTGTATATATGTTAATCCCAATCTCCCAATTCATCACCCCCACCCCCGCCACTTTCCCCCCTTGGTGTCCATACGTTTGTTCTCTACATCTGTGTCTCAATTTCTGCCCTGCAAACCAGTTCATCTGTACCATTTTTCTAGGTTCCACATATATGCGTTAATATATGATATTCGTTTTTCTCTTTCTGACTTACTTCACTCTGTATGACAGTCTCTAGATCCATCCATGTCTCTGCAAATGACCCAATTTCGTTCCTTTTTATGGCTGAGTAATATTCCATTGTATGTACATACCACATCTTCTTTATCCATTCGTCTGTCTATGGGCATTTAGGTTGCTTCCATGACCTGGCTATTGTAAATAGTGCTGCAATGAACATTGGGGTGCATGTGTCTTTTTGAATTATGGTTTTCTCTGGGTATATGCCCAGTAGTGGGATTGCTGGGTCATATGGTAATTCTGTTTTTAGTTTTTTAACTAAAAATAATCCATACTGTTCTCCATAGTGGCTGTATCCATTTACATTCCCACCAACAGTGCAAGAGGGTTCCCTTTTCTCCACACCCTCTCCAGCATTTGTTATTTGTAGACTTTCTGATGATGCCCATTCTAACTGGTGTGACGTGATACCTCATTGTAGTTTTGATTTGCATTTCTCTAATAATTAGTGATGTTGAGCAGCTTTTCATGTGCTTCTTGGCCATCTGTATGTCTTGTTTGGAGAAAGGTCTATTTAGATCTTCTGCCCATTTTCTGATTGGGTTGTTTCTTTTTTTAATATTGAGCTGCATGAGCTGTTTATATATTTTGGAGATTAATCCTTTGTCCATTGATTCAATTGCAAATATTTTCTTCCATTCCGCGGGTTGTCTTTTCGTCTTGTTTGTAGTTTCCTTTGCTTTGCAAAAGCTTTTAAGTTTCATTAGGTCCCATTTGTTTATTTTTGTTTTTATTTCCATTACTCTAGGAGGTGGATCAAAAAAGATCTTGCTGTGATTTATGTCAAAGAGTGTTCTTCCTGTGTCTTCCACTAAGAGTTTTACAGTGTCTGGTGTTACATTTAGGTCTCTAATCCATTTTGAGTTCATTTTTGCATATGGTGTTAGGGAGTGTTCTAATTTCATTCTTTTACATGTAGCTGTCCAGTTTTCCCAACACAACTTATGGAAGAGACTGTCTTTTCTCCATTATATTCCTTGCCTCCTTTATCATAGATTAGTTGACCATAGGTGCATGGGTTTACCTCTGGGCTTTCTATCCTGTTCCATATATCTGTATTTCTGTTTTTGTGCCAGTACCCTATTGTCTTGATTACTGTAGATTTGTAGTATAGTCTGAAGTCAGGGAGTCTGATTCCTCCAACTCCGTTTTTTTCCCTCAAGACCGCTTTGGCTATTCGGGGTCTTTTGTGTCTCCATACAAATTTTAAGATTTTTTGTTCTAGTTCTGTAAAAAATGCCACTGGTAATTTGAAAGGGATTGCATTGAATCTGTAGATTGCTTCGGGTAGTAGAGTCATTTTCATAATATTGACTCTTCCATTCCAAGAACATGGTATATCTCTCCATCTGTTTGTGTCATCTTTGATTTCTTTCATCAGTGTCTTATAGTTTTCTGAGTACAGGTCTTTTACCTCCTTAGGTAGGTTTATTCCTAGATATTTTATTCTTTTTGTTGCAATGGTGAATGGGGTTGTTCAAATATTTATTTTTATTGTATCACAGCTTGTAAGAATCATCCCAAGAGTATCCTTAGAGCAAGGGTCCTTCTATCCTCTGCTTAGGCAGAGTTCTTGGCTATGCCAGAGAAGGACACATGCAGTTTGAACATTACTTCTTACAGCCAACTAATCTGAATCCTCAAACAAATTTGTGTTTTCTTTGTAGTTTCATGTTACATTTTTGTGATGGCAAGTTTCTTAACTTTGTTTTTATTTCCAGAAGAGTGTGAGATTTGTCAATCTAAGAATCAAAATATCTTCAATGTCTTTGTAATCAAAGACTCCCCAGACTCTCAAATACCACTCATATCCAACTTTAAGATGAGTGCTCTCATTTTGTTTTCATGGATCTCACCTAGATTTCACATGTATGTTGAGACTTAAAAAAACAGAGTTGAAAGTACACATTCTTGTCAGACTTAGATTTGAGTCTCTACTCTGCAACCTTGGGGAATTTCTAAATCTCAATCTCTTCATTTGTAAATGGGAAAAATAGTGTCCCTTTCACAGGATTGTCTTGAAGACTAAGTGAGAAAATGCACTCAAAGGATTTAGCTAAGTAATCACACACAAAATCATCACTCAAAAAATGTAAGCCAGGGCTTCCCTGGTGGTGCAGTGGTTAAGAATCCACCTGCGAATGCAGGAGACGTGGGTTCGAGCCCTGGTCTGGGAAGATCCCACATGCCGCGGAGCAACTAAGCCCGTGCGCCACAACTACTGAGCCTGTGCTCTAGAGCCCGTGAGCCACAACTGCTGAGCCCACGTGCCACAGCTACTGAAGCCCGTGCACCTAGAGCCCGTGCTCCACAACAAGAGAAGCCACTGCAACGAGAAGCCTGCGCACCGCAGTAAAGAGTAATTGCTCACCGCAACTAGAGAAAGCCCACGCGCAGCAACGAAGACCCAATGCAGCCATAAATAAATAAATAAATAAATAATTTTTAAAAAAATGTAAGCCATTGTAACATACCTGTATGGCAGGAAGAAATTCTCATTTTAAAAGCCATAATTAAGCTTGATGTACAATTTTATACCCTCTAGATTATATTTAGAAATTATTGATTAGGTTGAGCTATAATTTGTATGGTCTTGAAGTGCTGGTGGCATAAGAAATTGATGTACCATTTTGGAAGCGAGTAAGGCAACAAAGTAGCAGGAGGCAATGATGTCTCTGACAACACTGATCCTCTCTGGGAATTCTCCCCAAGGGAGTAAATCCATGCATGAAAAAAAGTCTGTTTATGTGAATTTAAGAAATAGCTGAAAACACCCTGAAATATTCCTGGACATTGAAATTAGGAAAATGTTTTACTAATATGAGAGTTCATGAACCTGATGGAATATTATGCAGCCAGTTTGCTACATTATTATATGTATTCAATTTATACATGATGAATTCAATAGGGAAATTATTTAGAAACCTGGAATATGTTTTTCTATTGAATGAAAAGGCAGAATATTCTAACAGACTGGATGGTAAGATACCAAATTGAAAACAGTGAGTTGGGATGGTAGGATTGCTGGTCATGGTTTCCTGTTTAACATTTTCTTTAATAATCTCATCAAAAATAAGAACACTCAACAAGAAAATACAAACAACCCAATCAAAATAATGGGCAGAAGACCTAAATATACATTTCTCCAAAGAAGACATACAAATGGCCAATAGGCACATGAAAAGATGCTCAACATCACTAATTATTAGAGAAATGCAAATCAAAGCTACAATGAGGTATCAGCTCACACCAGTCAGAATGACCATCATTAAAAAGTCTAAAAACAACATATGCTGGAGAGGGTGTGGAGAAAAGGGAACCCTCTTACACTGTTGGTGGGAATGTCAATTGGTGCAGCCACTATGGAGAACAGTATGCAGGTTCCTTAAAAAAACTAAAAACAGAGCTTCCCTGGTGGCTCAGTGGTTGAGAATCTGCCTGCCAATGCAGGGGACATGGGTTCAAGCCCTGGTCTGGGAAGATCCCACATGCCGCGGAGCAACTGAGCCCGTGAGCCACAATTACTGAGCCTGCGCGTCTGGAGCCTGTGCTCCGCAACAAGAGAGGCCGTGATAGTGAGAGGCCCGCGCGCCGCGATGAAGAGTGGCCCCCGCTCGCCGCAACTAGAGAAAGCCCTCGCACAGAAACCAAGACCCAACACAGCCATAAATTAATTAATTAATTAAAAAAAAAAAAAAGCAGGGAGCCTGCCTAAAAAAAAAAAACCTAAAAATAGAATTATCATATGACTCAGCAATCCCACTACTGGGCATATACCCAGAGAAAACCATACTTCAAAAAGACACATGCACCCCAATGTTCACTGCAGCACTGTTTACAATAGCCAGGTCATGGAAGCAACCTAAATGCCCATCAACAGATGAATGGATAAAGGAGATGTGGTACATATACACAATGGAATATTACTCAGCCATGAAAAGGAACAAAATTGGGTCATTTGTAGAGATGTGGATGGGCCTAGAGACTGTGAAGCAAGTGAGAAAGAGAAAAACAAATATATATTAACGCATATATGTGGAATCTAGAAAAATGGTACAGTTGAACTGGTTTGCAAGGCAGAAATAGAGACACAGATGTAGAGAACAAACGTATGGACACCAAGGGGGGAAAGCGGAGGTGGGGGTGGGGTGAAATGAATTGGGAGATTGGGATTGACATGTATACACTGATATGTATAAAATGGATAATAAGAACCTGCTGTATAAAAATAATAATAATAATAAATTAATAAATACAAAAAAGAATTACCATATGATCCAGCAATCCCACTCCTCAGCATATACCCAGACAAAACTATAATTCAAAAAGATACATGCACCCCTATGTTCATAGCAGCATTATTCACAATAGCCAAGACATGGAAACAATCTAAATGTCCATTGACAGATGAATGGATAAAGAAGATATGATACACACACACACACACACACACACACACACACACACACAAAATGGAATACTACTCAGCCATAAAAAAGAAAAAAATAATGCCATTTGCAGCAACACGGATGCAACTACAGATTATCATACTAAGTGAAGTAAGTCAGACAGAGAAAAAGAAATATCATGATATCACTCATACGTGGAATCTAAAATATGACACAAATGAACCTATTTATGAAGCACAAACAGACTCACAGACATAGAGACCAGACTTGTGGTTGCCAAGGGTTGGGGGGAGGGAAGGGATGGACTGGGAGTTTGGGGTTAGTAGATGCAAACTATTACATATAGAATGGATGGACCACAAGGTCCTACTGTATGGCACAGGGAACTATACTCAATGTCCTGGGATAAACCACAATAGAAAAGAATATAAAAAAGAATATATATAACTGAGTCACTTTGCTGCACAGCAGAAGTTAACACATTGTAAATCAACTATACTTCAATAAAATTAAAAAAAAGACAAAACAGGGCGAGTACCAGGTGGAGTTGGTCCCCTTCAATCCAATGGGTCCAGCCTCTGTTCTTCTTTTCCCCCTTCTGCACACAGGTGAGTCTGTCATTGTCCCAGATGACCAAGCTCTGCATGAGGGATGGGAGAAAATACAGGTTTGCTCTAGCAACATCCTCAGGTATTACTAGGGAAGGTGCCAAGGTAACCTTGCAAAACTAAAAGCCTGTGTCATTACTTTAATTTTTACCTTGCATTTTCTGTTATCCAGGCCTTTGTTATCCTCATCAAATTCTTCTCCAACTTTAAATTTCACAAGGTAGTTCCTGAAGCTGCTGTTCGTGTGGATGGTAAAAGAATCCCCATTCTGCTCAATCACTTTCTGTGGTTTCAGCAGCTTGGCTATCTTACGAGTGGCAAAGTCAGTATCTTAAAAATAATTTTTTAGAAAGAAAAGAAGACATTTCAACATTTCCTTGAGATGCAAAAGCTAAGAACTTGGCAGCTGTCCTCAAAATCATTGCATTTGATGGCTAGTGTTGCTTTTACAATTTCAGCGTCGTTTCCTGACAAAAGTGGATCTACAGGGTCAGCTATCCTGGCAAATCTCCTTCCAGAGGCTGATTAAAAATCTTGAACAGGGGCTTCCCTGGTGGCTCAGTGGTTGAGAATCTGCCTGCCAATGCAGAGGACACGGGTTTGAGCCCTGGTCTGGGAAGATCCCACATGCCGCGGAGCAACTAGGCCCGTGAGCCACAACTACTGAGCCTGCGCATCTGGAGCCTGTGCTCCGCAACAAGAGAGGCCGCGATGGTGAGAGGCCCGCGCACCGCGATGAAGGGTGGCTCCCACTTGCCGCAACTAGAGAAAGCCCTCGCACAGAAACGAAGACCCAACACAGCCATAAATAAATAAATTTATTAAAAAAAAAAAAAAGGAAGCACTGTTCTGATGTTCAAGCTCTCTTATAAAGATTTGAGGTAACTCCATTTCTCCATACAGTTCCAAAAGTTTCTAAAAATCATATTATTAAGTTAGACATAATATTCAGACATAGAATCCCTGCTGGAATTGCAGACACAAGGAGCTAACATTAAAAAAAAAAAAAAAAAAAAAATCTTGAACAGCTTTCAGGAAAAGTTCATTTGGCTGGCTGTGTGTTAGGTGATGGATTTGAAGCTGGGCATGGCAGAGACAGTTCTGGGAATCCCCTCAGAGGTTGACAAGAGGACGAGGAAGCCAAGGGGGCTGGGCTCAGGCCACAATCCAGCCTCAGTCACAGCGATGCTGCCTTTTTCTGCTTTATACATTTACACTTCCAATTAAGACAGCATTTGAACAGTTTCTGAACAATGGCAAAAAAACAAAACAAAACAAAGCACCTCTAACAAAAAAGAAAAACAAACAGGGAATTCCCTGGCAGTCCAGTGGTTAAGACTCGGCGCTTTCACTGCCAAGAGCCTGGGTTCGATCCCTGGTTGGGGAACTAAGATCCGGCAAGCTGTGCGGCGCAGCCAAACAAAAAATTAATAATTAAAAAAAATTTTTTTAATTTTAAAAATTAAAACAAGAAAAAAAAGAAAAAAATTAAAACGAAAAAAGAGGAAAAAAAGCACCTCAAAAAACATTGTAATCATGCAAATACTACTATACATTGGGAAATCTTTAATAAGCTTTAAAAAAGAGTCACACACCGAAACACGGAATGCTGAGACGATCAGCGTTTTGGTATAGACAGCTCCCATTCAGTGGCTTTCAACCCATTATGTACTAGAGGTAAGGGTTGCTATTTTATTTTATTTTATTTATTTATTTATTTTTAACATCTTTATTGGAGTATAATTGTTTTACAGTGGTGTGTTAGTTTCTGCTTTATAACAAAGTGAATCAGCTGTACATATACATATATCCCCAAATCTCCTCCCTCTTGCATCTCCCTCCCACCCTCCCTATCTCACCCCTCTAGGTGGTCACAAAGCACCAGCTGATCTCCTTGTGCTATGCGGCTGCTTCCCACTAGCTATCTATTTTACATTTCGTAGTATATATAAGTCCATGTCAGTCTCTCACTTCGTCCCAGCTAGGGGCAGGACAGGAATAAAGACGCAGATGTAGAGAATGGACTTGAGGACACAGGGTTGCTATTTTAAATAGGGAAGCCAAGTGCCATTTCAGCCAGAGCTGAGGGAGATGACAAAGTGAGCTGTAAGCTGTGCAGATTTGGGGGGAAAGAAGTGTAAGACAGAGGTCACAAGGATCCCAGGAAGGGCGTGCCAGATGGTCTCAGGAACACCCAGGAACCTGGGGTGGCCGGAGCAGAATGAGGGAGAATGAGGAGGAGGAGGGGACCTAGAGATGAGATGCGAAGGGACAATAAGGACCATCGGACTTTAACCCAGAGCAAGATGGAGTCAAATGGGAGCCACTGGAATGTTTAGAGCAGGTGACACGATCTGACCTGATCAGGCAGCCACAGCCATATGCTGGCCCGTCACCCTGGACAATTCTATGAGTCACAGGGCATGGTGCTCCTATTTAGGGATTGTCCTATTATGTAGAATAAAGTTTTAGGACTCTTCATTTCAGAGACTTACGTACCTCATTGCAGGTAGCTTGGTCCCAGAGTTGACCCCTGTTTTAATTTGTTTCCCTAACAGATTCGGTTTTTCCTGACACGACTGCCACTAGGGGTTAGCTGTGCTTCTTAGGGCCGGGCGCCTCATACTTCCATTTCCAGCCTAGAAAACGTGGCCAAGCCCTGAGTAGGGGTCCTTCAGCATCTCATTAGCCCCCACCCATTTCTTTTGTCTTCTTAAAAATTTGTTCTCTTTTTTTGGCCTCACCATGCGGCTTGCGGGATCCTGGTTCCGTGACCAGGGATTGAGCCCGGGCAGTGACAGCGCAGAGTCCTAACCACTGGACTGCCAAGGAATTCCCAGTCCCACCCATTTCTAAGCTCAATGATAGTATAAATGTTTTAGAATGAAATAATGCCATTTGCAGCAACATGGATGGACCTAGAGATTATCATACTAAGTGAAGTAAGTCAGAAAGAGAAAGGCAAATACCATATGATATCACTTGTATGTGGAATCTAAAATATAAATATCTACGAAACAGAAACAGTCTCACAGACATAGACTCACACCCCTCTTGTGGCTGGCAAGAGGGGTGGAGTGGGGGAGGGAAGGATTGGGAGTTTGGGATTAGCAGATGCAAGCTATTATATATAGGATGGATAAACAAGGTCCTACTGTATAGCACAGGGAACTATATTCAATAACCTGTGATAAACCATAATGGAAAAGAATATGAAAAAGAATACATACGTATAACTCAATCACTGTTTTACAGCAGAAATCAACATAACATTGTAAATCAACTATACTTCAATAAAAATTTGTTTTAAGTTTTTTTAACCTAGAACTCAAGTTTTTATCATGAAATGCAAATGATCCAGTCTTTACTTGTTTTCAGCAATGTTTAAACATTGAGGCTAAACCCTTAAAATATTTATCCGATTATTAAAATGACCAAGCCAAATTTAAAATAGTTATCACTGACTTTCCTTAAACCCTATTCTGTATGTGGAACAAAAACAAACAAGAGGGCTTCCCTGGTGGCACAGTGGTTAAGAATCCACCTGCCAACGCAGGGGACTATGGGTTCGAGCCCTGGTCCGGGAGGATCCCACATGCCGCAGAGCAACTAAGCCCGTGCACCCCAACTACTGAGCCTGCGCTCTAGAGCCCGCGAGCCACAACTACTGAGCCTGCGTGCCACAACTACTGAAGCCCACCCGCCTAGAGCTCATGCTCCACAAGAGAAGCCACTGCAATGAGAAGCCTACGCACCTCAATGAAGAGTAGCCCCCGCTCACCGCAACTAGAGGAAGCCTGCGTGCAGCAATGAAGACCCAACACAGCCAAAAATAAATAAAATTTAAAAACCCCAAACAAGAATCCAAACTTTAGATAATTACTTTACATCAGTTATGCTTTTACCATCAGTGAGATGATTTGTTGCTAGTTAATTTATAATTAGTACTACTGTTACTGAAAGCTCAGCCTCTCTGTGCACCGGTGCCTAATCAAATCCCGGAGACAGAGTTTTGGATGAAGTAGAAAAGGAGAGCTTTATTGCTTTGCCAGGCAAAGGGGCACACAGCGGGCTTTGGCCTCGAAAAACTGTGTGTCCCAACCCCAGAGGATTTGATGAAGGGTTTTATAACAGTGGTTCAAAGGCGGGGAAGTCTCTGACAAGATCAGGGTGCGAGCAGGGCTTGCACTTCCTTAACCTCATCTCAGGTGGTCGTCTCCTCATCTTAATGAGCTTCTCTGGTCCCTTTAATCTCGCCTCAGGTGGTTTCTTGGCTGCTCCTCCCTTGATTAGCAACTGTTTGGAATCGCCCTTTGGAACTCAGGGAAGGTCATGGAGGCTGGAGTCTTGCCTACAAGAAATGGTGGACAGGACAGGGACTTCCCCGGTGGCGCAGTGGAATCTGCCTGCCAATGCAGGGGTCACGGGTTTGAGCCCTGGTCCGGGAAGATCCCACATGCCGCGGAGCGACTAAGCCCGTGCGCCACAACTACTGAGCCTGTGCTCTAGAGCCCACAAGCCACAACTACTGAGCCCGCCCGCCCTAAAGCCCGTGCTCCGCAGCAAGAGAAGCCCGCGCACCGCAAGGAAGAGTAGCCCCCGCTCGCCGCAACTAGAAAAAGCGCGCGCGCAGCAGCGAAGACCCAACACAGCCAAAAATAAATAAATAAATTAATTAATTAATTTAAAAAACCGGTGGACAGGGACTTCCCTGTCCCTGTTGGTCCAGTGGTTAAGGACCTGCCTTCCAATGCAGGGGACTCGGGTTTGATTCCTGGTTGGGGAAATAAGATCCCACATGCTGTGGGGCATCTAAGCCCACGCACCACAACTAGAGAGGAGCCCACACGCCGCCACTAGAGAAGCCTGTGCCGCAACAAAAGATTGTGCATGCCGCAACTAAGACCCGACACAGCCAAATAAATAAATAAATAAATATTTTTAAAAAAGAAGAAGAAATGGTGAACAAAAGAAGGCCTCCGTGCGCAGGCCCCACTCGGTTTCACTGACACATTGTAAGACTGTCACTTAACAGATTTGCAGTTGCAAGGCTGGCCTTTTTAAAGGTCAAAATTTAAATTAGCTTAAGTTCTGGTCATTTTCTGCCAGGTCTACACTTACCATGACCTCAGTGGCCAAATGGCTTTAGTGCTCATAAGGCTTTTGTCCAGGTCAAACCGTGCTTTTCCATACCATTGGATTTTTAAGTAGGAAATAAGACATTCCAGCAGGAGGAAGAGACAATCTAAACGATGCACATCCTATTACAAGGATGTGTGTGAGCATACACATTTTAGGACAGGATCTCAAAGAGGCCAACACAACATGTACTTTTCTAAACTTCATCTGTTCACATTAACCCTTCATCCCAAAGCCACTTCTAATCTTGAGGCAACGTGGGTCTTGGAGCCAAGAGATACTGGCTTTAAATCCAGTTTATGTGGTGACCTTGGACAAGCTGGTAACATCCCTGCCTTCTCATGTTCATGGGATTAAAGGGGGGTCCAGACAAGATCGTCAAGCCCTTGCAGGCATTATTAGCACAGGATTCTTTGCTGCCTAGAGCTTCACACCTTGGGTCTTCCTTTGCTATTGTGGGGTCCCCCAAGAACTCCCAGATCCAGAGCTAGCTCCTCCAGACTTTAGAGCCCAAGCAAACTTTCTTCAACGTCCAAAGGACAAATTGCCTTTCTTCTCCCTGCAATTTGGCAGAAGCTAGGAAAGAGCAGTATCAGAGCAATGTTGGGGAGTTGCAGGATCAGCCCTAGTCAGAAAGGAGTAATTTTCCCCCTCAAAAGAGATGCTGGGGGACTTCCCTGGTGGCGCAGTGGTTAAGAATCTGCCTGCCAATGCAGGGGACACGGGTTCAAGCCCTGGTCCGGGAAGATCCCACATGCCACGGAGCAACTAAGCCCGTGCACCACAACTACTCACAACTAGAGTGAGCTTGCACTCTAGAGTTCGTGAGCCACAACTACGGAGCCTGCATGCCACAACCACTGAAGCCTGAGTGCCTAGAGCCCGTGCTCCGCACCAATAGAAGCCACCGCAATGAGAAGACTGCTCACCACAACGAAGAGTAGCCCCTGCTCGCCGCAACTAGAGAAAGCCCATGTGCAGGAACGAAGACCAAGTGCAGCCAAAAATAAATAAATAAATAAATTTATTTTTAAAAAAAACAACCATAAACATTTTTAAAGGGAGAATCATTTGGGGAGGGGGTCAGAGTCTTTGCTATCTTCCACTGTATGCAGAGTTTCAGGGTGGTGTTCTAGGAATCTTGTGCTCAGTCTGAAGTTACCATCCTTCACCTGGGTGGAGACCTTAGTTCCTGCATAAGAACTCAAAGGTATTGTTATGTATATTCCTTGAGTAGGAACAAGGACCCTGCCCCAAGGCTGCACTATTATTTCTTGACTGCTCCTCCTTTGTTTCTGCATTCCCTCCTTTCCCCGATAAGCAACTTGAATCTGATCTTTGGAACTCAGGGAAGGTCAAGGAAACTGAATGAAGCCTACTTCCTACAAATAAGACAGGAGGGACACAGAAAGGATTTGTACCCATGAGGGCCCCCCAGGATTCTACTCAGTTTCAGAATCACCTAAGAATCTGGTTGAATGCAGATTCTGATTCCATAGATCCAGGATCTGGGATGAGGCACAAGTGTCTGCATTCTAAGGAGTTCTGCTGGTCCTTGAGTATGAGTAACAAGACCCTACAATCATCTGGATCTGAGCCCCTATTTTGCCCAGGAACAATGCATTGACCCTGGAGTCTATGTTTTTACACGTGGAAGGCAGAGGAGAGTGTTTGCCACACAAATAGCCATGTGTGCCAAATCATTTTCTTCCCAGGTTTTTGGCAACTGCCAGTAGGTTTTAGGCTGATTTCAGCTATTGTATAAAATGCTAATGTAAGCAGATAGGTTAGGGGGTCCCCCAGAGAAAGAGAACCAGGCATAGCTTTCTTGACATAAGAGAAACCATTTTTGGCCTTGTCATTTTTATTTTTTTGGTGTTGCCTTTTATTTTTATTCTATTTTACTTTAGTTTTTGGCCGTGCCATGTGGTATGTGGGTCTTAGCTCCCCAGGGATTGAACCCATGCCCCCTGCATTGGAAGCAGAGTCTTAATCACTGGACTGCCAGGGAAGTCCCATGGCCTAGCCATTTTGTGATCTAAGCCTGGCCATAATGAGTGCCCTTGAGCAGGTCTTAGTAATGCAGGAACAAAGGAAAAGCAGTCAAGAAAAAATAGTTCAGCAATAAAACAGAGTCCTACTTCTGTAAGCAGCTATTTTGCCCCTTTCCTGCTTGCCTATTTCTGTTCCCCTTAAACCTTAATTATGACAATGAGATCACTAGGTAACATTTAACCTAACTCCTGACTTATGCCCTACTAAATGTCCACAATGCCTTGCCTAACCTGTTGATTCTTTCCCTAGATTAAAAGAAGTAGGAATGAAGAATTAAGTAAAGAATGACTAGCTTTCTACCCCCAGCAACTCCCTGAGCAAATTTACAGGCAGACCACAGAGGCAAAATATCATCCAAAGGAAGATCAGGAGAAGTCAGCAGGTTTGCAAGCAATGGAAAAATGATGAAGAATCTGACCTAACTGAGATTTTCCGCCCCCTTTTTCCCTTTAAAAACTTTCATGGCTGAGCATAATCTTTGGAGTTGGTTTTGGGACTTGAGTCCACGTTCTCCCCAGATTGCCAGCTTTTCTGACTAAAGCAACTTCCCTTTCTACCAACAGTTGCCTCTTTAGTATTGGCTTTTGAGCAGGAGAAGCTGAACCTGAGTTTGGTAACAATTCCTCCTCAAGGAATATACAGAACAATCTGATACAGTCTTAGTTCCACAGGAACTAAGGCCCCCACCCAGGTGGAGGATGGAATGATGGTGTTGACCCTCCTGAGGTGAATCAACTAAAGCTTGGACTCTGCCCAATTCTATGCTGAATTCTCCTCTGCTCAAACCCCTTCATGAATATGCATATACCCTTAGCTTAAAACTTCACCAATTTTGCTATTCAGGGAGACACTGCTTTGGGAAAGATCCGCAGTGTTGTCCTTACTTGCTGCAAGAAATAATAAATCCTTTCTTCTCCTGATCTTTGGCTTGGTCACCCACCAAGAGGCGAACCCAGTTTTCAGGTAACACTAAGAGATCCCTTGGTTTGTATTTTAGACACTCTTTAGAATATCATATCTGACCCAACCACCTCTAACAGATGGGGAATCTAAATGCACTCAGAGGTTATATGACTTTGATTCTATTACCAACAATCAGCGGCTAGTTATCTGGGTTTCCAGTTTGGTGCTGTTATACTAACTAGCCTCTACTCCAGCATCCTTAGCACACTTATATTTCTTTTGGGAAACAGACTGCAAATAAGAGTTCATGTGTTGTCTGGATCTAGTATCTTTCTGGAACCTGAACCAAATGTAAAAAAAGGATTAGTGAGGCAGGATATTGACTCAATACTCTATGGCTTAATCCTTTGTGAAATGGGTTGGATGATAAATGAATATAGCTAATGTAAATAAATAGCCTCTGTTGGCCTCTAGGATCTAATACAGTGGCAGATAATTGATAAGCTTCTACTGAAATCACGAAAAAGAAAGTATCAAACAAGGGGTCATAGCAGAGCGTAAAGAAAAGCAGGACAGTGCTGGGGACAGGTGAAGGATTCCATGAATACACATTTGAAAAACACTAATTACAACACTCAGAAGGCTGCTTTGCGGTACGTGACAGGCTTAACAAAAGATGTCTTTGCACACTTGAAATGTTGACTCTGACTCCATTCCCTGTTTTCTTCTCTAAGAAATTTGCTCTAAAAGCCATGGAGGGCCTTCCCTGGTGGTCCAGTGGTAAAGAATCCACCTTCCAATGCTGGGGACATGGGTTGATCCCTGGTCGGTGAACTAAGATCCCACATGCCACGGGGCAAGGAAGCCCGCACGCCGCAACTACTGAGTTCGAGCGCCTCAGCTAGAGAGGCCCCCCTGCTGCAAACTACAAAGCCCAGGCCCTCTGGAGCCTGTGCGCCACAACTAGAGAGAGAAAACCTGCATGCCACAACTAGAGAGACGCCTGTGTGCTGCAACGAAGAGCCCGCACCACAACGAAAGATCCCGCATGCCGCAACGGACCCAACGCAGCCAAATAAATAAATAAATAAATGCCAGCCATGGAAATGGTTAAAGAGAAAGCATAGCAAGGCAAAATTCAAAGCCATCGCCCGATCTTTAGCACTTTATCCTCCATAAAGAAGCCAGATACTAGCCAGAGAAACCAGGGAAGAAAGCACTTATGGTCACATGTCGCCACTAATTTGGGGGTGAGGAGATAAGAACATTATCAGGATTTACTGCCTTTGGGAAAAATCATCATTAATTCCTTCTTATGAATGGGAAAGAGAGGAAATGAGATTCAGGTGAAGGGTAGTAGAATATGCCACCCTCAGATATGCCACTTTGTCATACTGACTATTTTGAAATGAAGACGATTGGGAAGCAGATAGAAGAAAAACTCTCTGCCCTTCCCCCAGAAGGAGGACATAACTGTGTAAACGTGTCCCCCCCCACCCCCACTCTGTACCAGGTTGGACAGAAGTTAGGGAGACAACACTAGATTCCTATCAGCCTAGAGGTGGCATCAGAATTTACATAATAAACTTTACTAACTAACTCTCATTTTCCATTAGTTCCTCCATGTATTTATCTTCCCACAATTTGCCACCCCTAGAAAGTCAAAGCCCTTTTCTTTGTCTTGTCACTTCTCTACAAAATTATTACTCTTTGCTAAGATGCCACATAACCAAGTTCTAACCACTCTGAGATGCTCATCACTGAATGTTCCTGTGTGTATTCACCATGCATGTGCTAACAAACTTCTCTTTGTTTGTGTCTTGTTACTCTTTTTTTAAATAATTAATTAATTAATTAATTTTTGGCTGCATTGGGTCTTCGTTGCAGTGCTCGTGCTTCTCATTGTGGTGGTTTCTCTTGTTGCAGAGCACGGGCTCTAGGCACTCGGGCTTCAGTAGTTGTGGCTCGCGGGCTTCAGTAGTTGTGGCCTGCGTGCTCTAGAGCGCAGGCTCAGTAGTTGTGGTGCACAGGGCTTAGCTGCTCCGCAGCTTGTGGGATCTTCCCGGACCAGGGCTTGCACCCATCTCCCCTGCAATGGCAGGCGGATTCTTAACCACTGGGCCACCAGGGAAGTCCCTACTCTGTCTTTTTTAGTCTAATTTACAGGGCTCCAGCCAATGAACCTAAGATGGGTAGAGGAAAAATACTTTTTCCTTGCCTATGAGGTTTTGTGTCAGTATGAATCAGATTTAGCTTGAGAAGTTCCAGACTTCCCTACTTAGTGTGAGAAAGGGAGGGGAGAATCTTACCATACGCTGGGAGATCTTATAAACACACGGGAGCCTCAGAACCGTACGTTTCAAAGTGGTTAAAATGGCCGATTTTATGTTATATTTATTTTAGCACAATTAAAAGAAAAAAGAAAAAAAAATGGACCCCCCCCTGCTCTCAGTTTACAGATGGAGAAACTGAGGCCCAGGTCAGATAATGAGGAGGCGGAGCCAGAGCAGCCCCCAGCCCCCTAGACTCCCAGCAACTCTGGCCCAGCTGTCAATAGCGCCCCTGATGGGTGTCATTTAGGCGAAAGTGCTTGGCACAGAGTAGGTGTGAACCTACTCTGAACCATCAAGTCTGAAGAATTAAACTAAGGGCAGGACGAACTAAGAATCGGTACGGAAGGGAGGCGTTCTACAGTCCCGGCAGGAAATAAACTCTTGAGGCCCTCTGGGAAGCAAGGTCATTGGCGGGGGCCCCGCCGCCCCCCTACGCACCCTGGAGGCCCCCGCGTTCCCTTCCCTCCGAGCCTAGAGCGCCGGAGCCCAAGCCAGGCAGGGGGCGGTGGAAGCGACCCCTCCAGGCGCCCACCCACAGTCCTCCCGGCTGGAATTGGGCCCCGGGATGGGGGGGGACGGGGTAGTGGCCTCGAAGGGGTCTGGGTTTCTTGACCCCCCTCAAGCCCTCGAGGTTAGGAGAAGCCAGAAAAGTAAAGATTTCAAACGTAGCTCCCGAACTCCACCGGGCACCAGAGTCACGTGGGGGCGCGGGCGCGGCCGGAGACCGGCTGGGGAAGGTCCCCTGGGGCCCGGGAATCCGCGTCCCGGACCAGCTCCAGGTGATGCCGGTGCTGCCGGCCGGGACCTCCCCGGGACCGCCACTGGACTCGGGGAATCCCAGAGCCGCCGCCCGGAGCCTCGCGTTAAAGCGGCTGCGCAGCGAGCTTCTCCCGGGAGGGGCTTCGGGCCGGGGCGCCCCCTCACCCGGGTGGACCCCCATCGTGTCCCCGAGCCTCCCAGCGAGGTGGGCCCCTGCCACCCGCGCCCCCGCCTGGAAGTCCGCGATAGGACAGGAGCCTCGGCCGCGGGGTAGAGACGCACGGGGCACCGGCGGACAGACAGAAGGACACGCAGAGAGACTCGCGGACGGGGGAGAAAGAAGGACGGGGAGCGGGTGCGCGGACGGCGGACAGGAGGGAGGACGGGAGGGACCGGGACATGGGCAGGCGGGTGGCGGGCAAGGGGATGGGGGAGACCGAAGGATGGGGGACAGCAGACCGACTGGAGGACTGACAGACGGACGAGGGTGGGAGACCGACGGTCAGACGGACGGACAGCGAGACGGAGGATGGACGGGGGTGTGGGGAAGCGGGGGAACCGGCGGATCCTCAGGCAGACGGGGGGACGGACGGACGGACGGACGAGGGTGAGGGGAGACAGGGAGACTGACCCACAGGCCAGCCCGGCCTCCTCCGCCCTGAGCCGGACGCGCGGCCGGAGCCCGAGGCCCCCGCACGGCCCCCCGGCCCTACCTAGGGCCAGCATGTAGCCCTCCAAGTTGTCGCTGCTGAGCAGGTTCCAGGTGCCGCTGAGGTCGGCGGGCATGGCGGGGCTGGGGCGGCACTGGCGGTGGGCGGTGGGGACCCGGGAGGTAAATGTGTGGCCGGGGAGGCGGGACCGGGGCGGGGCCGCGCGGGAACCGCGCCGGGAGGAGCAGCTGTGCGGGGAGCCCTCCCCACCCGAAGCCTCCTTCGCCACGCGCTCCTGGATTTCTGCTACCTCCCTTTTGGAGATAGCTCAGTTTTCCCTTGGGTTTCCTCCTCTCTGCTTTAACTCCAAACCGTGATCACGGCCACACTGTTTTCTCTGCCTACACGTTACTAACCAAGGGATCTCCTTCAAAGGCGTGGCATTGATTACTGTGTCAGCTGCAAATAATATGCCAATAAATCCGACTCTAGTGGTCTCAATAAATAGGGGGTTATTTTCCTTACCTATCAAGCAGTCCTGGGATAAGCAGTTGCGGGTGATGATACGGCAGCTCCATTGTCCCGGAAGTGGCACCTCTCTGCTTCTCCTGGCTCTGTGATTCCTGCCGGTTACCTCACTGGGATGAGTTGGCTGCTGGGTTTCCAGCCGGAACATCCACATTCAAGGTGGGAAAGAAGGGGTAGAGCACCACCTGCCATTATCCCTTCATCAGATTTCTGTTTACCCTCATTGGCCCAAACTGTGTCTTATGCTACTTTTAACTGCAAGGGAGCCGGGGGAATCTAGTATCTAGTATTTAGCCTTGTCAGTACAGAAAGGCCAAAGAGTAAGGTGTTGGGAATGTGGGCTAACCTGTAATATAGCCACAAACAACCTCTCTATAGGCTGGCTCCAAGACTTATCTGTCCATTGCTTTTCTTTTTTTTCTATTTAAAAAAAAAAATTTATTGGAGTATAGTTGATTTACAGTGTTGTGTTAGTTTCAGGTGTACAGCTTATCTGTCCATTTCTGATCTCTCCCGTGAGCTCCAGACTCAAGTATATTAATAGCCAACATTTATTGAGTGATTACTATGTGTATTATCATTTATCACAAAATCCTACCTCTCCAATAGTTACTTTAGTATCTCCATTTGACAGAGACAAAACCTGAGACAAAGAGAGGTTAAGTAACTTGCCCAAGTTCATACAGTTGGTGGAAGAGTCTGGATTCGATCTCAGGCAGCCTGACTCCAGAGCTCATGTGTCACCTCTCACTGCTTAAGATGCCTCTCGATGTCTCCCCTTGGATGACTTAAAGGCATTCGAATGTAACATATCCAAGGCAGAAAGCATAAAACAAAATTATTCCTTGGCTTTCCTCATCTCCATAAATTGTACCACTAGTCACCCGGTTGCTTAAGCCCAAAGCCCATTTAGACACTGGAGTTCTCCCTTCTCTGCTCACCCATATCCAATCCATCAGCAAATCCTGTTGGTTCTTCCAACCTAACCCAAGCCACCATCCTGTCTTGCCTCTTCCCTGGACTTGCTGCTTCAACTCCTGATCCCACCAAACCATTCTCCATTCTGCAGTCAGGCAAGCTTTTGAGAAATGTAATTCAGATCTTCTCACTCTCAAACTTAAAATGCTTCAGTGTTGTCCCACTTTTCGTAAGAGGAAATTGCACTCCCTCCCATGGTTCATAAAGCCATTGCTGATTTGGTTTCTGGATACTTCTCCTACATCATTACACTCTGTCTCCCTCGGCTCAGCAATTCCAATCATACCAGTTTTGTTGTGGTGGTGATTCTGTGCAGAGGTCAAACCCTCTCTTTCTTCGCAGTCTTTGTATACAGTGTTCCCTCTTCCTGGGAGGTTTTTCCTCCTGGTTTTCGCATGGTTAGCTCCTCTGGCTTCCAGTTCAAAAGTCACTATTAGGGAAACAGTCATTTTTAACCATGCTCTTCACGGAGAAGAATTTTCCCTAAACACCCTGTTTTGTTTTTTTTTTCCAACCCTATTTCTTCCTCATGGAGGTGGAATGAGTTACCTGGTTGGGAGAAACTAGGCTGACCACCCATTACGGTTTCCCCAAGACTGAAGGAGTCCCAGGGCATGGAACTTTCATTACTAAAACTGGAAAAGTTCTAGGAAAACTGGAATGAGTTGCTTGCCCTACGGACAACAGCCATTGAAGAATTTTATCCACTAGGTAGTTAGTCTATCAAATATTGTAAACACAGGGTATCTCAGTATTTTCTTCTCCCTTTTGACATGGACTTGAGGGTGTGTCTACTTCACAGACCTGAACTTTCTCTCAGATAGACTGCCTAGATTGGGGGAGTTAGTATATCCTTTATTCTTGCCTCTCCCAACTCAATGGCTTAAAATAATACAGGTCATTAATTGGCTCACAAATCTGCAGTCTGGGGAGGGCTCACAGGGCATGGCTCATCTCAGCTCCATGTGGCGTTAGCTGGGGTACCTTGACTCCAGTTGGGAGGGCTAGAGAAGCCACTTCCCAAATGGATCCATCTCATGGCTATCTGTTGGCTGGGAGCCCAGCCAGGCCTGTGGGCTGGGGGCCAGGTTCCTTTCCATGTGGGCCTCTCCATGGGCTGCTTGGACTCCCTCAAGCAGGGATAGCTGGGCTCTAAGAGGGAGCATCCCAAGAGAACCAGGAAGATGCTGTACCATCTTGACCTAGTCTGAGAAGTCATATAACATCACTTCCACCAGAGTCCAAGGCCCACTCTGATTCAAAGGGAGGGAACATGGACCTCATCCCTCAGTGTCACACTGTAAAAGGAGCACGTGATGGGGACTTCCCTCCCTGGTGGCGCAGTGGTTAAGAATACACCTGCCAATGCTGGGGACATGGGTTCGAGCCCTGGTCCGGGAAGATCCCACATGCCGCGGAGCAGCTAAGCCCATGCGCCACAACTACTGAGCCTGTGCTCTAGAGCCTGCGAGCCACAACTACTGAGCCCACGTGCCGCCAACTACTGAAGCCTGTGCACGCCTAGAGCCCGTGCTCCGCAGCAAGAGAAGCCACTGCAGTGAGAAGCCCGCGCACCGCAACGAAGAGTAGCCCCTGCTCGCCGCAACTAGAGAAAGCCCACGTGTAGCAACGGAGACCCAATGCAGCCAAAAATAAATTAAAAAAAAAAAAAAAAAAAAAAAAGAGCACGTGAGATGGGAGATTCTCATAATAGCCATCTTGGAAAACACCATCTGTCACAGTTACCAATCCCTCTTTTGACCCTCACACTAAGCTACAACTTCTAACCTGGACTTTATCAGTCATAACGGTGCTATTTTGGGAATTCCCTGGTGGTCCAGTGGTTAGGACTCAGCACTTTCACTGCCGGGGCCCTGATTGGACCCCCGGTTGGGGAACTAAGATACCGCAAGCCTTGAGGTGTGGCAAAAAAGGTGCTATTTTGGTTCTCCACTTATTGTTTCTTTTGTCTTATTTTTCCATTAATTTAGAAGTTGAACAGAGAAATATTTGGATCTCTTCAAAAATCTGAGTCACCTTTTCAGAACAGCCTTCTGATATACATTTACTCTGTATCACATCTCTGCTTATATCCTTCATAATTATCATAATCCATAATTATCTTTTCTCGCTTTGTTTACTGACTACCTTTTTCATTAAAATGTCAAGGGCAGAGACTATGTTCATCTTATTCACCCCAGTGCCTAGTACAGTGCCTGGCAAGTGCGTAATAAATGTTTGTTGAATGAATGGCTATGACCTTTCCAAAGGAGAAATACCATTTTTATTGAGGAAACCATAGTGGCACTGCCTTGCTCAGATGAGGCTATTGATTCTCATAAGTATGAAACATTGATTCCTTTGGTGGAACATGACAGGATGATACCAAGTCCTGGGATTAGATATACTTTGCCACGTAAAGGGCACAGAACGAAGAACTCTGACCAGATTTCTGGAGCATGAAACCTGTTTAAATTCCAGATGACTAAAGGAACAGGACATGGAGAAATCACATTTCCTTCCTATCCTTAAAATCTGATTGTTCTAAATGTTGGCCTGAAAATGAAAGTCACAGAAATAACTAATAATAGTTCTAGCAGTTGTGCTGGTTGGTATGGCTTTTGGCCAGCTTGAGCAAGGGCCATCTATTAGGGAGAGGGTTGAATTGGACATAGACTGGACTTGCCCACGGGAGGAGGAATCAGTTTCTCCTCTGCAATTTCAAGATCTTTCTTCTAGACTGAGACCAAAGTTATCTCTGGAAAAGAAAGAGAAAGTTATCTGCCAAATTTGAGCCCTTTCTTTCCTTCTATTTGATACTGGCAAAGTAAACCATAAAATTAGAGCCAAGATGAGGTCCTAATCTGGTGTACAAGCACTGCTTCTCCTAGACAGTAATGGATGGGAATGATGAGGGACACGTGATGGAGTCTGATACTGGTCCAGCAAAGAATGGCGTGGACAGTAGTAAACTTCACCCCACCCATACCTCCCCTCCCTAACGCAAGGAGGCAACACCATCAGGGAGCTCGGTGCAGTTCCAGGGATAAGACCTGGATACACAGGGGTTCATTATACTTTTATCACTAATCTTATGTTTGAAAATTTCCCTAATGTTTTAAAATGTAACTGTCGTCATGATACTCACTGGTTTGGAAAAACTTATCAGGCAGTTTAACTTGATTTGGGACACACTGTCTGCTGTATCATTCAGACCTGTTAAGACGCTTGAGGCGGAAATGGATCAGAATCCCAGCACTGAAGTGCCCTCAGCAGGAGGAGGGCCATTGTCCCTCAGGAGGAGCCACAGCAGAGAATGGGAATCGCCACCACGCGCCGGCGCCACTGCAGCAGGCCCGAAACCCCACCCGGACCCCTCCAAGCTCCCCTCCTATGAGCCGCCACATCCCACCCCACACGCCTGGCCTTGGTCAGGCTGGCTTCCTTGCTAAAGCCCATGGTCACACGCCTGCTCTTCTCCATACCTCCTCTTAGGTTGTTCCTCCTGCCTAAGGTTGCTGGAGTTGGCAAAAAACCAGACCAGAAACAGGACTCCTCAAATTTCAGATAAACGACAAATAATTGGTAGTATAAGGCGTTCCACCTGGAATACCCTCTGTGCTGGTTTCCTGACTACAGGAGCCCCGGGCACTCATTTTGAGGAAGCCTTCAGGAGCGGCTCTGGAGAGTTCCCTGCTGATGCTCCAAATGCAGCATTTCTCTGCCCGCCCTCCCTAACTGAAAGCAGCCTGGCGACAGAGGCTGGTGACGGGTGCTGAAGGATGCTCCCTTCAGCACCTCAAGTGATGAGTGTTCCGAGAACTGCTTCCTGGTCATGCGGAAGGGTGGGGACATGTGGTGAGAAGCCAGTGTGAGTGGCAACGCTCCATCAGGGCTACAACATTTCAGAGCCGGAAGGGGCCTCAAAAATCATTGTTTTGGGGGCCTCCCTGGCGGTCCAGTGGTTAAGAATCTGTGCTTCCAATGCAGGGGACACAGATTCGATCCCTGGTCCGGGAACTAGGATCCCACAAGCCTTGCAGTGCAGCCAGAAAAAAAAAAAAAAAAAAAAATCATCACTTTTGTTTACAGAAAGGGAATCTGAGAGACATGTGACTGCCCCCCATCGGCTGACTGACATGCCTGGAGCTAGACACCCGCCTCCCAGGCAGAAGCTTCTTCCGCTGACTCACAGGCAACAGTGCTGCAGGGTGACGTTCTGGTACCAGCATGGGCAGCTGGGCGCCCTTCTTCATCTTTTTGTTGGTTAAGAGTGAACTGCGGCTCATACCCCTCTTTCCTCTGACTGGGCATTCATTGCCCCAGTTCCAAGGAAATGCTAACACTGGGCGAGTTCAACTTAGTCCATCCGTATGGATTGAACACATCAGACATCACCATCAGACTACCATACTGTTGAAAGTTTTATTTATTTGTATTTATCTACTTCAGGTGGATGCAAATTTCAAGATTTGGCTAAAACCTCATTCTTTGAAAAGTAATACATTACACGAGGAGTAAAGAGGTTAAGGGCACAGGTTCTGAAGACAAACTGCCCGTTCAAGCTTCAGTTTTGCCATTTACACCAGTCACCTAATTGTGCCCATTTCCCTTATGATATAAGGCACATGTTAGCACATGCCGGGCACAGTTATTAAGTGCTCAATAAGTGCTGACATTATTAAGTTCAAACAGCACCACTGGTGAACTAGGTACAGATTTTAGAGATGGATACTGTCTACGCGTTCTCATAGTTAGCTGGATGCTATGGTGAACATTTTAGACCAAGAGGCCTTTGGGAGCAATTATGAGAATGGTGGAGGAATGGATGTCCCGTGGCACCCAGAAATAAATGTTAAAGGAGCCCATTTCATAATATAGCAACTTCTGGGCTCCCAGAGAAGTGACTTGGAGAGGGTGGGGTAAGGATGACAGCAGCCCCACCACTGCTATGCATGCTGACCCTGGGGGGAGGCTTCCTTCTACCCTGTAGTGAGATACTCAAGGGGACAGAAAAAGAAAGAGCATCCTTTGACGCAGGAGATGAAGCTAAATCACCCCCTTGGCTCAGTCGGACTAGGCATTCAGTGCCCCAGTTCCAAGGAACTGCCAACAAGTGCTGTTCACACTTGTCCACTAACCAGGCAAACAACAACACAAATCTCCCCATATGCTGTAGGCTCAACTGAATGAAGCTGCAGTAAAGGACTTCCACTGAACGTTGTTTTGCTGCTTCAAATTAGACAATGTAAGAGGTAAGGGAGTACAACACATAAAAAACACCAGCATCAAACAAAACACCAACTCTACACATTTCCTAAACACTTAAATTCACATTTCAAGAACCAAGTATGAAAAAGGTATGGTAGGGAACAAACAATGGCATTTTTTCCCTCTTCCTCAACAGAAGCCACAAGAGTTACTGATATTTATTCCCTTGTGAAATTCATTGTCCTATTTCATTATCCAAAGAGGAAGTTCTGTCCTTAAGGTTACCCTCAACTACGTTATTACTTTGTGGCATTAGCAGCATCCTGATACTGGGACAAAAAGGCAAGCAGCTCCTTCCATGTACAAAGTTGTTGATCCACAAATAGCACAACAACAGGATCATTTCACTGTTACCAGGTCTCCTGGGAGGGTCCCCACATGCCTTACCCAGTGGGCCCTGAGGTCAATATACTCACAGCTAAGCAGACTGTGGGCACTTCTAGGCAGGAAGGCATCAAAGAAGAAAAGAAGTTTCTAGCACTGGAAACTTCCTGCAGTTCACACACAGTTCATATAAACTAAGTGTAGTTTTCCAGGAGAAGAAATCAAAGTTAAATTTTGATAACTTCATCTGTTTCTAGATGGTTATTTTTCAGTACTGCTACAATTCTTAAACTCCAAAAAGCTGAGGAGCGGAAGAATGATCCTCGTCTCTACAATCTGAGATTATATCCTTTCATTTGTTCAGCAGATAAGAGACTGAAGCTATTCGGTGCCAGGCTTTGCGCTCCTCCGTCTTTGAGAAGTCGGCCCGTTGACTTTATAAGAATAAGTCACGAGCTGTAGAATTTACATTTGCCAACTTTATTTAACATTTTCCTTTTTTAAATGGTGGCTTCAGATCTGACTATCCAACTGCACAGGTATAAGTACATTTTTTTCTTCTGCAGAGGTATAAATCCTTTAGAGTGGTGTAGGTATGAAATGTAAATTATTAGATGTAGGTATGTAAAGGTAAATTATTCTACTTTCTTCTTTTAAAATTATTATTATTATTATTATTTTTGAGGGCTGCATCGGGTCTTTGTTGCTGCGCGCGGGCTTTCGCTAGTTGCGGCAAGCGGGGGCTACTCTTCACTGCCGTGCACGGGCTTCTCACTGCGGTGGCTTCTCTTGTTGTGGAGCACAGGCTCTAGGGCACACGGGCTTCAATAGTTGTGGCACGAGGGCTCAGTAGTTGTGGCGCACGGGCTTAGTTGCTCCGCGGCATGTGGGATCTTCCCAGACCAGGGCTCGAACCCATGTCCCCTGAACTGGCAGGTGGATTCTTAACCACTGTGCCACCAGGGAAGTCCCTATTCTACTTTCATTAGAAATTTAACTTTAGTCCTCTTTCTATCACAGAGTGATTTTCATGAACCATAAAACTATTCTAGAAAAAGCTATTTCTGGTCTTTTTGCTTTATTAATTGGTGAAACTTCCACAAAATTTTAATCAGTAGCAAACCATATAACAAGTTTGTGTTTTTAACATAACGTTATGACTTCAATTATTATTTGAGTGTTCTACTTTGGGTAAAGTTCCTACAAAAGGACAAGAAGAGAAAAAGTATAAGAAAACAGACTCTTTTTCTGCTTAAATCCACAAATGGCAGGTTCACAGTGGGCTGGAATAGAAACAGCAGGGGTCTTCAGAAACTCGAGAGTTTTAGATTGAGGCTGTGGAGATTTCTTCCACAAGCCATTCATCAGGAACCAAAATTCTGAGCTAAAGGAACTGCTGGGGGGCTTTCCTGGTGGTACAGTGGTTGAGAATCTGCCTGCCAATGCAGGGTACATGGGTTCGAGCCCTGGTCTGGGAAGATCCTACATGCCACGGAGCAACTAAGCCCATGCAGCACAACTACTGAGCCTGTGCTCTAGAGCCTGTGTGCTGCAACTACTGAGCCTGCATGCCACAACTACTGAGCCCACGTGCCACAACTACTGAAGCCTGCGCGGCTAGAGCCCGTGCTCCGCAACAAGAGAAGCCACCGCAATGAGAAGCCCGTGCACCACAATGAAGAGTAGCCCCCGCTCGCTGCAACTAGAGAAAGCCCGTGCGCAGCAACGAAGACCCAACGCAGCCACAAAAAAAAAGAGGAACCGCTGGGCTGGTCCAGTGCGGCATTTCTCATGTCCTTTCACCATCTGATTAAGCTACCAGTAAAGTCTAAGAGCATTCACACCTCACAAAATCCTTGAGTGAGATCTCTCATTCTCTGTGGTTCTCTCTGTTTCAGGTAGCACGACATCCCTTCTATACAGAGATGGCAGATGGCCAGGGCTGGACCACAAGCCACAACAGGGCTGTGCTAAGAGAATCTGTGCATGACATGGGGAAGGCAGAGGCTCCCTGCCTCTCAAGGGCATCAGAAACACCCGTGTACCGTTCTAAACATTCCAGGGCTCGGACCCGTCCCCCTGCCTCTACAGGTGGGGCTTCAGGCAAGCATGCCTAGCAAAGCTTCACTGGCCTTCTGATGTGTGCTGGAGAGAACCAACTACTGGCGTAGTTTCTGCCAGGACTTCACAGCCTGGTATTTTGCACAGCTGGAGATCTGATCAGTGATGCATTTTACAAGATCACTATTTTAAGAATTCTTTGGCCACCCTGAGTGAGGGCTGCCCAGGAAGAAAGGCATGCATAAAATGTTCATTCCTTTCGTAACTAAAATTAGGATCTTAAATGGTCTCTTTACTTTTCATGCTTTACTTCTTTTTCTGTGGTAAAGCCAGGATGTCTTTTCTGAATTCTTTTTGTAGTTAGTTTGATTGAATGTTCTTCTATAATGTTCTTCTACAATTGGTTCTGCTACTAATCTCTTGTTTTAAAGATAAAGGGGGGACTTCCCTGGTGGCGCAGTGGTTAAGAATCCGCCTACCGAGGAAAGTCGAGGAGATCAGAGCAAGACCACTATGAAACAGACTACACGACGGGTGGCGAGTCCTGCGATGAGCTGCAGGAGGACTGATCAGGGAATATCCACCCATCACTTCAGATCAACAAAGACAACTCTGCAAGAGGAATTTTGACACTGGCCTGCAGGGATACAAGAGCTTACAAGCAGAACTTGATGAGATCAATAAAGAACTCTCTCGTCTGGATAAAGAACTGGATGACTATAGAGAAGAAAGTGAAGGGTACATGGCTGCTGCTGCTGAACACAATAGACTGAAACAAGTTAAGGGATCTGCAGATTACAAAAGTAAGAGGAATTACTGCAAGCAGCTGAAGAGCAAATTGTCACACATTAAGAAGATGGCTGGAGATTATGATTGACGGCAAACATAGACAGCAGATGCCACGTTGTTAGGTTAAGAAGCATCTGACTGACATCTCTGCAATGTTATCAGGTGTCAGAATGACTTTGGACTCTAACCTGGGAGGCCAAATCTTTGTGATCATTACAGAGTTTTGGTAGTTTTAATATCATCAGTATTGAAGCATTTTATAAATAGCTGTTGATAATCAACTGGGCTGAACACTCCAAGTAAGGATTTTATGCTTTAAACATTGGTTCTTGTATTAAGAACTTTTGTTTGAGGTTTTTAAACCTTTAGGGAAGGTCCTGGAGTAGACTGTGCTGTGAACTTTCACACCCTAAGCAATCAGGTCTTAATACCTAAGTATGCTCATTGGGTCTTGTAGGGGATAGTTTAATTCTCCCAGAATTCTCCCTTCAGATAACTGTTACTTATAATCATTTATTTTCAGATAAGGAAACTGGGGCCCTGCAATAAAGTCTCTGAAGTGAAACTGCTTGTTGCCTAGCTTGCAGTTTTGGTTAAGTCTGTTTTATGACTCCATTGATAAAGTGCCTGGCCTTTTCCTATTTTAGCTACTACGGATACTGAGTCCTACCAGTCTCCCTATTTATTTTTTTCTGTGTATAAATGCTTAAGAGCTTTTTATTTCATGCTATCCTGGTAATAAAGATTAGGTAAAACTTTTTTATTAAAAAAAAAAAAAAAAAAAAGAATCCGCCTACCAATGCAGGGGACATGGGTTTGAGCCCTGGCCCGGGAAGATCCCACATGCCGCAGAGCAACTAAGCCCGTGCGCCACAACTACTGAAGCCTACGCTCTAGAGCCAGCGAGCCACGACTACTGAAGCCCACGTGCCACAACTACTGAAGCCCACACGCCTAGAGCCCGTGCTCTGCAACAAGAGAAGCCACCGCAATGAGAAGCCTGCGCACCGCAACGAAGAGTAGGCCTGGCTCGATGCAGCTAGAGAAAGCCCGCGCACAGCAATGAAGACCCAACGCAGCCAAAAGGCAGCCAAAGATAAATAAATAAAATAAATTTATAAAAATAATAATAAAAAAATAATGATAAAGGGGTTTGCATATTCAATGTTCTTCTATAATGTTTTTCTACAATTAGCTGTGCTACTAATCTCGTTTTAAAGATAAAGGGATTTATATATTCCTAAAAAAAAAATTGAAATCATTCATCTTAGTAACTTCTGATAAAAAGATAAACCTGATTTTAAATTACTACTGATTTTTACCAACCTTTTAAACTTTAATTTATTAAAGAGGATCACAATTCCTTCCCCCATTTACTAACACCCACACTGTTTCAAATTCCCAAAAGGGAAGTCCACAATACCATGCTGGAGAATGTCTTATGTGTCAGCTTCTGCAGTTTTTCTCTGCAAAGGAGCTAGGATCACCCCAACATTCCTCTCCTCACTCTCGGAGCTATACAAACTATGCTTCTCAATATATTCCTGGACAAGGTCTGGTACCAAGTAGCGAATGCTCTGTCCCCTTCTGAGGGCTCGCCGGATCTTTGTGGATGAGATGTCATTGGTGATCCATTCATTCACCAGGTGAATGTTGTTCTGGTGTTTCCACAGCACGTCGGATTCATAGATGAATTTCTGAGCATCATTTCCAGCCCGAGTAACACATATAAGCCCATAGTCTCCCACGATTTTGGTGATATCCTCACCCTTCCACAGATTGGGCACACCAAAAGACTCCAAGAAATCTGCTCCACACAGCAACTTCACCTTTGGCACACCTGGGAAGAAGAAGAAAACAGAGCTTCAGGGTTTGCCTTTTTTTTTTTTTAAAAAATTGATTTATTTATTTGGTTGTGTTGGGTCTTAGTTGTGGCAGGTGGGCTCCTTAGCTGCAGCTTGCAGGATCCTTCATTGTGGCATCCAAACTCTTAGTTGCAGCATGCATCTGGGATCTAGTTCCCGGACCAGGGATCGAACCCAGGCCCCCTGCATTAGGAGTGCGGAGTCTTAACCACTGCGCCACCAAGGAAGTCCCAGGGTTTGCCTTTTTAATAACTCCCTGCATCAAAATGAATGTGTATGTGTGTTCTTCTGGCTAGAGGGGTCATAGTTTCTATCAGATTCAGATTCTCTAAAAAGAGATCCAGGATCCCTCAAAAGTTAAGGTCTACCTCCTGCAGGAGAAATAAGCTCAGGGTGCCTCTCACTCTCCCTTCCTCCCATCATAAAACTAACAAGGGGTGGGGAGTTCCCTGGTGGCCTGGTGGTTAGGATTCTGGGCTTCCACTGCCATGGCCTGAGTTCAATCCCTGGTCGGGGAACTGAGATCCTGCAAGCTGTGCAGTGCAGCCAAAGGGAAAAAAGAAAAGAAAAGAAAACTAACAAGGGGCATTTTCCAGGCACCCACACATACTGAATATGAAAGTAAAATACAAAGAGGGCTTGCTCAGCCCTAGAGTCTTATCAGCTATCATTGGTAAGTCCTGGCAAAACACACAGACCTTTTGTTTTTGTTTGCTCTAGTGATTTCTTTTGACTAAAATCTTGTCTTTGTTCAGCCCACTTCCGCTTCCGTCCAGGCCTTTCCAGTACAGGGGAGTCCTGCTGGTGATCACAGCTACTGGCCTCCAGCTTCTCTTGATGGTGTCTATAAAGCAACAAAGCAATAGAACATTTCTCTTTCTCACAATGCTCAACTGAAACGTCATCCCTCTGGAGATGCCTAAGAGCCTCTGACGCAATGTTAAAGGTTGGGAGCTATTAAACACATTTAACCACAGGTACAGACAGTGCCCAACTACTCAGAATGGATGCCTTCGAATACATAGTACTGCTGGGTCAGAACGGATGCTGGCCAGGATATGGCAGCCCTGGGCTCTGGCTGTCAAGAATGGAAAGCAAGGAAAATCCTGGGAGCACAGCAAATGGTAGCTATTACTATTCTAAGCTGTATGCGTCTGTGCCATAAAAACAAGCGTTAACATTGATTACAGAAAGTAAGTCCCCTAAATACCAATGAGGTCCATTCCGAGAGCACGTTCGTAAGTCCAACAAAGTTGGACTTTGTTGTTCGTAAGTCCAACAAAGTTAGCCTAGGTACCCAACTAACACAATCGGCTATACAGTACTCTACTGTAATAGGTTTATAATACTTTTCACACAAATAATACATAAAAAACAAACAAGTAGGGCTTCCCTGGTGGCACAGTGGTTGAGAATCTGCCTGCCAGTGCAGGGGACACGGGTTCGAGCCCTGGTCTGGGAAGATCCCGCGTGCCGCGGAGCAACTAGGCCCGTGAGCCACAACTACTGAGCCTGCGCGTCTGGAGCCTGTGCTCCGCAACAAGAGAGGGCGCGACAGTGAGAGGCCCGCGCACCGCGATGAAGAGTGGCCCCCGCTCGCCACAACTAGAGAAAGCCCTCGCACAGAAACAAAGACCCAACACACCCAAAAACAAATAAATAAATTAATTAATTAATTTAAAAAAATTCCTATAAAAAATATTAAACAAACAAACAAAAAAACCAAACAAGTATATACTGGACCCCGACAAGTAATCTCTTACCATGTCAGCGTGGTGGCCAGACCCTATAGACTGGGACAGTTCAAGAGCAGCATCGTTGGCAGAAGCAGGAACAGTTTCCTGAACTCCAACTGCAGCTAAGGAGGCATGACCTTGAAACAAGCCACCACTTCTACTCTTCCAGCCCTTTCCACATTTCTGCATGAGCACCTAAAATCCCTTTCTGCTTAAAATGCTCAGAGTGGTTTCTATTTCCTATCGTAACCCTAACTGATATGGTTAGAACCAGAAGGTTCGAACTCTAAGAATAGATATTAGACAGGTTTTTCCGAAAGTCCTGGTGTTCTATACTCAAGAGAACATTCAGTAATCATTAGATGTTACTCACTCTGGTTTCTGAACCCTTAAACTGGAGCTGTTTCAGAGTTCTGAGCACGGCGATTTGTGACAACCCCCATATGCTGTCAGGGAAGCAGCTCCCAAAACCAGCTCTCTCTGTGATCAAGCATCACGGCTTCTCTTCCTTAAATTACCAGCCTCTCTCTTTTATACTTAAGAAGACTGACCACAGTAACATCATCTTACAACTTTACCTTTCTCACTTGGGGCACAGACAGGCCAGGTGTGCTTCCTCTATTCTTTAACAGGGATACACAGTTAACAAGCATGCAAACATCTCAGAACACAGTGACAGCCATAAAGGCTGAGCACCACGCATGTCCTGTTACCGTGTGATAACCTCACACAGGAATGGCACGGCAAAGCTGACTGCACCATGAATACCTTAGCACCGTGGCAGTCTCTATCCAATCCTGTTGAAGACTTTCCCATGTATCAACTTCCAACCATTTTGAGTTCTTGGTGGCGAGTTCTGCCATGATAACTCGGTGATGGGCAGAGATGAGTCCTTTCTTCTTATATGCATCGCCGACGGGAGAAATTATGCCTTTGATAACTTCATATTTTCCTGGGTAAAGAATTAGATTTGATATGAGGTATTATAACAAATTAGATTTTATGCACAGGAAATATCATCAATATGGTTTCATAATCACAGATTTCCCCCCCCCTCCTCCTTTTTTCACAAGGATTCAGGTTTATTTATTTATTTTTAATTGTGGTAAAATATACATAAAATTTACCATTTAAGCTATTTTAAGTGTACAGTACTGTGACATGTTGTATGACCATCACCACTGTCCATCTCCAGAACTCTTTCAACTTCCCCAAGTGAAATTTTTGTACCCATCAAACACTGACTCCCCATTCCTCAGCAGTTTAAATTTTGATTGCTATTGCCAAGCTGCCTTGTAAAAAGCCTTTATCTATTTGTATACGCAAGAGCCCATTCCTTCCCAACACCTGATATTTGACATTATCAAGTTTAAAAACTTGTGTCAATGTGATGGGCAGAATATATCTCATTTTTTATTTTAGTTCCCTGATTATTAGTGAGTTTGGACACCCATCCACCTATCAGCACACCGCATGATCACTTATGTAACAAAACAAAATAAATCTGTGTGTATGTAGGGGAGAAAAAGTTTTCTTCGACCCTCTTAGGGTCCCTGGCGGGGTGTGAAACTGACAAAGATAGATTAACAGGAGAAAAGCATACAAATTTACTTAATGTAAGATTTATTATACGACACGGGAGCCTTCATAAGGAAATGAAGACTCCAAGAAACAGTTAAACCTAAGTACAGTAAGTCCCCTACATATGAACCTTCGAGTTGCGAACTTTCAAAGACGTGAACATGTGTTCGCATGTCCAGTCACATAAGTTAGTTAACATGTCTGGTGTACATTGTCACGTGCACCGCATCCTCTACAAGTGGTTGTGCTTTTGTGTACTTTACTGTACAGTACTGTAAGGGTACAGTAGTATAGTATCTTTATTTACAGCTAGATTTGCAAGAGGACGACTTCACTGAACTCCTTGCTGTGCAGCACAAGGAGCTTACTAATGAAGCTGTGATGGAATTGGAGGCCCAGAGAAAGGACAAAGAGAGAGGAGAGGAAGAAGAAGTAACTGAAGAACTGAAGAGATTCACGACGCAGGAAATGGCAAGGGGATTTTCTTTATTTGAGGCGGCACTGTTAGTTTTTGAGGCACAGGACCTGAACACAGAACGGTACATGAAGGTTGCGGCAGCCGTTCAGAATGCAATCCAGTGCTACCATGTCATCTATGATGAGAAAAAGAGAGCTACTACCCAGACATCACTGGATTGTTTTTTCAAGACGGTAGATGGAATTGAATCCAACAAAGAACCAAGGAACCAGAACCTGTGCCATCAATGTCAGGTGTGAGTGAAATTGCAGCTTGCCCTCCATCTCCTATTGCTGACCATCCTTCAGCTCTACCATCTCCCACCTCCTCTCCCTCCTCGAGTCAGTAACTCTTCTTGCCTGTTCACTTGATGCCAGCCCCTGTATACCAGCTGTTGTACTGTACTACTGTACTTTTCAAGGTACTGTACTGTAAGATTAAAAATGTTTTATTTTTTGTGTTTGCTTGTTTTTTATGTATTAGTTGTGTGAAAAGTATTATAAACCTATTACAGTACAGTACTATATAGCCGATTGTGCTAGTTGGGTACCTAGGCTAACTCTGTTGAACTTGCAAACAAATTGGACTTATGAACTCACTCTTGGAACGGAACTTGTTCTATATAGGGGACTTACTGTATTTTTATGCTAGGTTGGATGAAGGGTAGACAGTCATGGCGAAATATGATAGGGCAAAGAGTACAAGGTAAGTGTAGAAAACTCAGGGGAATTTAGCAAAGAATGTTTGTTTGAATTCCCTTTGTCTTCAGAGATAAGGATGCTCCTTTTCTCCAGGTTTAGGGAGAGCACCTCTCACATGAACGTTTTACGATCTGCTTCAGGGAAGAGGGGTGGAGGGAGGAGGTCAGAGTGACCTTCCTGCTTCTGCTGTTTTATCAAAGTCCTTCCACTTAAACTATCCAATAAGCCAAAGTGCTGTATTGTAGGGTAGTGCATCCTGAACCCCATCATTGCTTTTGGTTACTGTTCCTACCTGTTCCATTCATGTAGTCCTTGGCCAGCTCAAACAGCCTGAGGTGCATATTGGTGATAGGATTAAAGGAACCACAAGCAAGGAGAACCACTTCTGTCTTCTCTGAGTTTTCCATGCTGAGAATTTGAAGTTGTCGATCTAAATGGAAAACTCTGACACCTCTCTGTCTACAAAGGAAAAAGAAAGTAAGTTAAGTTACAGGTCTTCTGATGTCTTTCCATGTTCTCATTCCAAATAGGTGGAATAAATAGTTGGCTTCAGTGACTGTGCTGGGTGAATTGCAAAAATGGCCCCTTTTCTCCACCCTTCCTTTTCAATGTGAATTTGCAGCTCTTACCATAAAAGGATGGAACCTCCTTCGCACCCTTTGTGACTTGCTTTGGCCCAAACAATGTGGCACATGGGAAAGTGTTCCCATTCTGAGCCTAGGCCTTCGAGGTGTTGTACACTCCCACTCTCTTTTGGACTCCTGCTCCTGACGTGAAAACAAACCCAGGCTAGCCTGCTGGAGGATGACAGAACTTGCAGGACAGAGCTCCTGCTGACAGACAGCTAACCGTCAGCTATGTGGTTGAGGCCATCCTAGACCATCCAAACCCCAGACAATCTGCTTAGATGCACGAGCAAGTCCAGGTGAGATCAGCTGAGCCTGGATCAGATCAGCGAACCCACAAGCTGAGCTTAGACTCATGAGCAAAGCGAATGTTTGTTTTGCGACTGCACTATTGTGGCCGTGGTTAACAGATACAATGACATTATCACCCACCAAATATAACTCCGCAACACCCATCCTTCAAAACCGTATTTTGCCTCTTAGTCAACATGGTCATATTATCACTTTCAACTGAATAACAGTTTACAACAGACAAACTCTTTTTCATATCATTTATTCCATTTGATCCTTCCATAACCCTAATGAACTAATGCAAGGCAACTGATTTTAAAATTTTATTAAAAATTTTTTATTAGGGCTTCCCTGGTGGCGCAGTGGTTAAGAATCCGCCTGCCAATGCAGGTTCGAGCCGTGGTCTGGGAGGATCCCACATGCCGCGGAGCAACTAAGCCCGTGCGCCACAACTACTGAGTCTGCGCTCTAGAGCCCGTGAGCCACAACTACTGAACCTGTGTGCTGCAACTACTGAAGTCCACGTGCCTAGAGCCCACGAGCCACAACTACTGAGCCCGCATGCCGCAACTACTGAAGCCCATGCGCCTAGAGCCCGTGCTCTGCAACAAGAGAAGCCACCACAATGAGAAGCCTGCGCACCGCAACTAAGAGTAGCCCCCGCTCACTGCAACGATAGAAAGCCCGTGGGCAGCAACGAAGACCCAATGCAGCCAAAAAATAAATAAATTAAATAAATTAAAAAAAATTTTTTTTAATTAAACAAACTCACGTATATAGATTTAAAATCATAGGGTGACAAAAGGCCCATAATGGAAGCAACAGTCATTGCCCATATCTCACCCACCAACCCCTCCAACCAAATCCTTAAGAGGCGACCACTTTTAACTTTTTCAGCTATTTCTTCTGGTCAAATTTATTGTAATTCTATATTATGTGCTTATAATGTTATTTCTTAATTTATCCAAAGAGTGTCTATTTACTCTCTCTCATGATCAAAGAAGATTAGCTCATACACCCCCATTACCCTCAGGCTATACATTTGGGAAGTTTGGGAGAGAGTTGTGAGGGTGTTTGAGAGTTAATCCTCATAGATTATGTATAGGCGGGAAGAGAGAGAAAGAATCTCTAGTCTATGTTGAAAATCACCTTCTCCCACAATTCTGAAGGCATTGCTTCTAGACTTCAGTGCTAACAGTGAGAAATCCAAAGTCACTTCCAGTAATTCTGATCCTTTTAATGTGGCTTATATTATTTCTCCCTTGAAGCTTACGAGAACTCTGTCCGCAAATATTCTGAAATTTTACAGTGATGTCCTCTAGTGTGGCTCTATTTTCATCTATTGTGCTGGGCCCTGAGCAGGCCCTTTCAATCTCAGAACTCATAACCTGCAGTTCTATAAAATGTCCTTGAGTTATTTCACGGATGATTTTCTACCTTCCATTTTCTCTGTTCTCTTTGGAAATGCCTGAGTGTTAGAGCTGAAGCACCAGGACTGGTCTTCCAATTTTCTTATCCTTTCTCTTCTCTTTTCCATCTCTTACCTTCACGCTCTAATTTCTAAATATCCTCAAATTCATCCTCCAATCCACCTATTGAGGTTTTCATTTCTGCTATTATACTCAGTTGTTTGTTTTTTTTTTTTTGCCACATCTCGAGGCTTTCAGTATCTTAGTTCCCCGACCAGGAATCGAACCTGGGCCCTCGGCAGTGAAAGTGCTGAGTCCTAACCACTGGATTGCCAGGGAATTCCCAATACTCAATTTTTTAGACCTTTGTCCTCTGAATGTTCCTTTTTATGGTATTCTGTTCTTGCTTCACCAATGCATTACGCTCCCTTATTTCTCTACCAATATTAATGATATATTTTAAATTTCCTTCAAAGAGCTGATAGGAAGTTCTAAGTGGGTAGGTAGGGCTTTTGCACAGTGGGCTTCATTGTAGGGGAACTTGGCTGTATTATAGGTCTTTCTCCTGGCACGGGTCAGCGTCCACAAAAAAGTATCCTCCAACCTCCTGCCTATACAGCATAACAGTTACGAACCCCTGCTCTGAAATCAGGCTGTCCAGGTTCAAACCACAGCTCCAATACTTACATGAGCTGGATGACCTTGGGCAACCTAACCCTAGCCTAACCTTCCTTTTGCCCCAGTGTTTCTGTCTTAAAACAGAGAAAATAATATTACCTACCTCATGATTATTGTGAGAATTAAATGAGACAATACACATATGCTACATAAAGCTGCTTTTGGCAAGTAACGAACACACTATGAATACAGCAATTATTTATGCTGCATATCATGTTGCTGTAATTCAACTCTTTTTTTTAAAAAAAGTATTTATTTATTTATTTTTGTCTGCGTTGGGTCTTCATTGCTACACACGGGCTTTCTCTAGTTGCAGCGAGCGGGGGCTACTCTTCGTTGCGGTGCACGAGCTTCTCATTGCGGTGGCTTCTCTTGTTGCGGAGCACAGGCTCTGGGCGCTGAGGCTTCAGTAGTTGTGTCTCACGGGCTCTAGAGCACAGGCTCAGGAGTTGTGGCACACGGGCTTAGCTGCTCCGTGGCATATGGGATCTTCCCGGACCAGGGATTGAACCCATGTCCCCTTCATTGGCAGGTGGATTCTTAACCACTGCGCCAGCAGGAAAGTCCTTCAACTCTTTCTGATCTTCAAAACAAATCAATTTCAAATGGTTCAATCAACTATTATTACTCTACTGAAGCTGTTTTTTCATGGAGGCTTTTTTCCTGAAATTCCTTCTCTAATCTGGGCTGAAAATCTCTAACCCATTTGTGCATCTGTCATTCTGAAATATGATATTTCATCTCTCTCCTAAGGGAGATCCCCTATTTCTTAGAACCATGTCATTGTCTTTCTTGTTTTACTTCCTAACTTTTCTGGAGCATATCCTCAAATAGCTTCATAATAAAGGGCAAATGGGAGATAAAATAAATCTGTCTTTATTCTTCCTTAACTGAGAGAATTCTAGGCTGGAATTTTCTTTTAAAATTATGAATGCATTCTTCATTGTTTTCTGGCACCGAACACTGCTGTTGAAAGTCTGGTGCTATTTTAATTCTTGTTCCTTTCCCTGTAACCTGCTTTGTCTTTTTGGAAGATCTGAAGCATGTTCTTTTTATCCCCAATGCTCTGAAATGCCATAATGATGTGTCATAGTGGGGGTCTTTTTCATTCATTGTGCTGTGACTCAGTGAACCCATCTCCAACTCAAAGCACTCAGTTCTAATTATTTCTTTAATAAACACTCCCTATTAACTATCAATAAATAAAATACTTTCAGGAGTTCCCTGGATGCCAAATTGCTCAAAGTGTTTTGGGAACTTTTAGGGAATCACCTGCAGAGCTTGAAGTATTTTTATAATTAAAGTTGAAACATAACGAATGACAATAAAGAAACCAACATTTGGGAATTCCCTGGCGGTCCAGTGCTTAGGACTCTGAGCTCTCACTGCCGAGGGTATGGGTTCAATCCCTGGTCAGGGAACTACGATCCCACAAGCCGCACGGCACGGCCAAAAAAAGAAAAAAGGAAACTAACATTTATATGATACTTTCTAACTTACAAACTACTTTTCATGCACATTATAATTTAATTCTCAACATAAAAGAACAAAAAATGGCCAAAGACATTTAGTTTGTTCCAAATAATAATCTATTGTTAGATATTTAGTTTTTCCAGTTAGTCGTCTATCATTGGTCATTTAGATTTATCTAATTTTTCACTATTACAAACATCTCGAAGAAATAATAAGTTGAGAATGAGTTGGAAATTAAGGCTATAAAACATCTCACTGTGTACCTGTCTTGCCAACACTCAAAAGACCTGTATCAGGACCATTTATTTGTAGCCCAATTGTGTTCAGACCCAATTGCTAGTTTGACCAACTTACTTTTGCTCAGATTTTATGCTCGCATGAGACAAAGTTAGTGAGTGGCAGAACCAGGGCTAGAATTTAGGTTTCCTGACTCATAGGTTCTCTCTCACCAAAAAAGAAAAATTCGAGATAAATTGGAGCTGTGTAGATTGGAAATGAGCCCTTCTGGCTGAGAAGTTGCGGAATGTGAACTTCAGTTCCTTAGACAACAGGAAGCTTCGAAGGTTTCTGAGCAATGGAGTGACAACAGGGCTCTAGAAAAACAATGCTCTAGAAAAATAAGGTGACATGAGTGTTTAAAATCCTTATATGGTTGTATGATCTTGACCTGATCACTTAATTCTGTATCTTAAGTTTCCTCATCTGTAAAATAAAGATCATGATATGATACGGCAAAGTGCTTATGACAGTGCCTGGTGCAGTGTTAAAAGAAATGGTAGCTGTTATTTGTGAGGAAAGTGATAATACTGATGATGGTGATGCTATTGGATTAACTGGAAGGGGCAAAACAAGATAGGAAGGCCAGTTACAAAGTAAAGAAAGCTTCAATTTAAGTACAGTCAGTGGGAATGGAAATTAGGAAACATTTATTCAATAAATACTTGAGGTCTACTCCAAACAGTGGCAGGGATCACAGGGACACTGCTAATTGTTAATAGGAAATAAAGGAGAGAAGGGTCAATAATGCTCCACACAGCATTAAAAAAATGAGTTCACTGGTTAGAATGACTTAAATGTCCTACCTTTCAATTATCACCCCAAGGATGATACCAGGATTCACTTGGGGCTTGTTCCCCCCCTCCCACTCCTTATCTGCCCCCCAACTCCCATGCAAAGTACCTGTGGTATTATGGGGTGGCCCTGGGCCCACAGGGAAATCAGGGTATCTGGCCAGCTACTGAGCATGCTCTCAAGGACCGTGGTGGAGGGGCTTGATTCAGCTGGAGTCCAGCGTCAGTTGCAGCCCCATCCACCTCAAGTTTCAGGTACCACTCCCCAGGGAGACTAAGCTGTGAGCTGGAAGAACAGTAAGCTTGAGAGCAGGAGGTACAGATCCCCTAGGGAGCTGCTGGCTGTGCAGGGAAGGATGGAACAAAGAGCTTGAAGCCCCTCCCTGACCTTGGGGGTGAGCTCAGGTTTCCAGGTCCTCCCCAAGGGAAGGGGTGGGGAAAGGGCTAGGGGAAGCTGATCTCTCAGCTTAAAGGAAGCTTTCTCTCTTTTCACATTCATGACCTGTCTCAAATATCCAGCTCAGTTCTATTAATTCACTGTTAACACAGCCAGCTTTAGACTTTAGATCCTCAAAGCCATAGAAGAATTAGGTTACAGCGAGCTTCTATCATAGCTTAGAGTGGCTTTCAAAGAACAAGGATCTGCCCCTCTCCATTGGAGAGTACTTCCTCCGTATCCCCGAAGGGTTCGTGTGGAGGGAAGGGGGCCTCGGAAGGGGAAGAATGAGTGCAGAAGAGGTTTGGAAGCTCTAACGGGACTGTTCTGGGTCTTCCTTGCCTTGCTCCAGGTGCTCAAGGACCAGGGCCACCATGATTCACTTCTGTCTGGCTCACACAGCCTACCGCTTGCACTGCTGGCTGCCAAGATCTCATCAGCTCAGGCTGTAAGTGTCCCTCCTCAGCCCACTGTGGCAAAAAGTTCATTGCTTCCTGAGGCTGTCCTGAGGTTGAAGTAAAATTTACTTTCAACTTTAAAATCACTGACTTTAAGTTTCAAAAACATTGATGTGTAAACATTAATGAAACATTTTGTAAACATTAAGTCAGTTTTTAAAACATTAACTTAAAAGAAAAACTGTTTGGCTTTTCTTGTCACACTTCAGAATGCTCAATATAATTAAATCTATTTTGACGACTGTTAATGCAATTGACTTGACAACTTCTCAGATTTACACCTCTAAAGGAACACTATTCCTTTTAAAATAGTAACCTTAAACATGTAACCATATTCTAGTTCTAACAATGTGCCATTGCTTTAGTCTGGGGGTATATTTTGAAATTGCTTTTTGTTTTGAGTACCTTCACTGGGGGTAAATCTTTGTCTTTGGAGGGGAGATTTAATTTCTACAAATACCCTAAAGTCATTCAGTGCTAAGTCCAATTAATAAAATAAATAATGAAGGTGAATAACAGTTTACAGTGAAGAGATAGAACTATTAGTTAAGGAAGATTTTTCCTATATGTGCGGAAACTATGTACGTG
This sequence comes from Eschrichtius robustus, assembly GCF_028021215.1. Lineage (NCBI taxonomy): Eukaryota > Metazoa > Chordata > Mammalia > Artiodactyla > Eschrichtiidae > Eschrichtius > Eschrichtius robustus. Next base: position 7,782,635 of record NC_090826.1, on the reverse strand, counting down.
TAATCTCAAAAGAATTTCAAAATTGAGCGGCAACCACAGACCTCATTTGGTTGTGTAAGTTGTGGTAGGTATGTTAACTCACTCAGTGTGAACCACCTGGCTGGAGGGAGAGCGAGCACAGTACAGGGCCATAGGGTCCTAACCATGCTGTAGCTCTCCCTCTGCTGTAGCTCTACTGCTCACTACTACTAGGTGTTTGTCCTCAGACTAGACATTTAAAGTTTCTGAGCCTCAGTTTCCTCATTTATAAAATGGGAAACCACAGTCCCATTTCATAGGATTGTGTGCATATTAAATGAGAAAGTGAATAAAAAATGTGACACATTTGTCTATTAATTATGAACATTAATAATTCTTACTATTGCTTGTGGGTTGTCTTATGGCATTAACTTACAGCCATGGTAAAGAAACAAAGGTTCTCAGGGACTTCCCTGGTGGTCCAGTGGCTAAGGCTCCATGCTCCCAGTGCAGGGTGCCCAGGTTCGATCCTGGTCAGGGAACTAGATCACACATGCTGCAACTAAGAGTTCACAGGCTGCAACTAAAGATCCCACATGCTGCAACTAAGACCCAGCACAGCCACAAATAAATAAATAAACAAATAAACAAATAAATAAGAAACCAAGGTTCTCAAGATTCCTTAGAGACCAGTAATCACAGTGATATAGTAGGAGCTCAATAAATGGTAACTATTATTCTTACTGAAGTATTATTAGACATAATTTTGCTGTAATGGGATGGATCTCAGTTCATCTTTGCTATGTTTAAAACTTTTATTTCTGTGGTTTCATGTAACATTATCATGAAACAGAACTTGAATTTGGTTTCTTGAAGGCATTTTATCACGAAAAAAGTAATGTATAATGTAACTCACTGTGTCCCATGCAGCCAAGTGACAGTGTTCCTGTTTGGGATCACCATTCTGACCCTCCAGTTCTATGTTCTGCTGAGGTAAGTTCTTTCTCCAGCCAGCCCCCTCCCCTGGCAGCTCAGCATGCACATCTTACCTGTGCAGATGTTTCGGGTGCCCTCTGCCACTCCTGTTATGTGTTTAATTGCAGCCTGCCCCATTGTTTTGCCCCTATTATCAATGGTAGTCACCTGCTTCACCTCTCTGAAGAGTCACAAATCTCAGTACAGTGAGGAGAGCTGGGATTTGGGCAGATTGAGTTTAACTTTTTTTTTTTTTTTTTTGAGTTTAACTTTTAATCAACAGTTATTTCTTCTAGCATAAGAAGAGGTCAAATGGGAAACAATGAGAGCACCGACGTTTCAATTTATGAATTCCCCAGAGAGCAGTCCCAACAGCCTAGCATTAGCTAACATCTGCAAGGCTGAGGGTGACACAGGCACACTCAAACAGATTATGACTTGATTTGTTATTTCAGATTCTATGTTGGAAATTAGTTTTGGCCGAAAAAGTCAGTTAATACCTTTTTCGGGCAAACAAGGCAAATGCAATTTGATACGTTCAAAATAAACTGCAGTTCTAAAAATGTGACAATTCTAAAAAAAAATCTGAAAACTTAAGTGATGGGAAAGGAATGGAAACCGTGATACTCCTTGTAATTAGCCTAATTCAAACTTGCCAGCTTCTACTATAAGAGGTTTGTGTGTGGTAGGGCATATTTCCTTACTCCAGAAGGCCAGAATTTCCACAAAATGTTTTTTTACCAAAATATCAAATTAACAGGAATTAGAAAAATGGTAAACATTATTTGTCCACCAATTAAGATATTAATAACTCTTAATAATATTTTTATTAATGCTAGCATTAATTAATTTGCAGTCACAGTAAAGGAACCAAGGTTCTTAAGAGGAGTGAGTTGCCTGGAGCCAAATGAACCTAGTGCCACAATTAGAATTCAAGGGTCAGTGCCTTCTGGTGTTACAATAACAGCGTGGATTTCTTCTAATAAGTAATCAATTAATGTATGACCCAGGGTATTGATTTTTAGGCCCAGATCTTCTCGATACTGCAGTCAACCTCTCCTCACCAACCTGGTTGGTAATATCATCTTTACTTTCTTCACAATTGGTAAGTGTGCAGTCATTCTGTCAAGCACTTATTAAGTGTCTACTATTTGCCAGACACTACTAGAATAAAAACGGGTAAGATAGGACTTCTTCCTCTTCAAGAGCTCAAAGACTGAAACCTAAGAAGAAATTCACGTTTAGAATTCAGGTGAATGGAATTCTTTTTTTGGTTTTGGTTTCTGGCCATGCCGCATGGCATGCGGGATCTTAGTTCCCCAACCAGGGATCGAACCTGTGCCCCACTGCAGTAGAAGAGCAGAATCTTAACCACTGGACCGCCAGGGAAGTCCCTGAAGTGAATTCTTAAAAAGTTCCTTAGTATCTCTTTTAGTCATCCTACAACTTGAATATGAACCCAAATTAAATTAAATACTAATGTCTTGTTTTGATGTCATAAAATTCTTTACAGTTATAAAAATATCAGATTTATCCACTCATTCAATAAATAGTTACTAAGGAGATGATATAGGTAGAAAAACAGGGACCCCAACTAATTGAAGTAAAAAAATGACACAGAAGAGTTGGACTCTGAAATGTGCTGAAGTTTTAGGAATACCTTAAACTAATATATTTTAGTTATATTTTCCTTTGTATGTACTTTTAAGAGTGATGTGCACTTTAAATTAAGACTATGTCTAAATTTTTATAAAATGAAAAAAGTTATTGGGTGCCTTAACATGGTTCTAGAAAGAGTCTCCAGAGAATTCCCTGGTGGGAGGCCAAACAGTCATCCCACAACAGCAGGAGCTACTTCTTCTCTCTGACCTTCCTTGCCCTCATTTCTAAAATGGAGATAAAAATACCTGCTTCACAGTTTTGCTGTAAGGTTTAAATGAAATAATGGGGGAATTAAAAAAAAAAAACTCTCACAGTTATTATCACTAGCATTGCCGATAGTAAGCACATGACCTCGATCAAAGGAAAACCTTAGCCTGGCTAGGTTTTGAGCACTTTTGTTCCACAGTAGATACACGAGGAAACACCTTCTATTTAGGGTCTGCATTCAACAATATATTTCTGAATGAAATAATGCCATTTTGCAGCAACATGGATGGACCTAGAGATTATCATACTAAGAGAGGTAAGCCAGAAAAAGAAAGACAAATACTATATGATATCACTTATATGTGGAATCGAAAATACGATACAAATGAGTATATCTACAAAACAGAAACAGGCTCACAGACATACAGGACAGACTTGTGGTTGCCAAGGGGGAGGGGGAGTGGGGGAGGGAAGGATTGGGAGTTTGGGATCAGCAGATGCAAACTATTATATATAGGATGGATCAACAACAAGGAACTATAATCAATATCCTGTGATAAACCATAATGGAAAAGAACATGAAACAAATATATGTATAACTGACTCACTTTGCTGTACAGTAGAAATTAACAAGACATTGTAAATCAACTATACTTCAATTAAAAAAAAGGAATATATTTCTGAGATAATTCAACCCAGTAAACTGATGCTGTTCTGCTGTCCTTTTAGGTTTTACCGTGCTGCTTACTCAGATGGAACCGGTCCCACAGGCACTGAAGAGGATGTTTTCTGTATTTGGGGTGGGGTCCTTCAGTGAAGGAGTCTGCACCGTAGTGTTAACATTTTTGGCAACCGACTGTGTACGTTTGTAAATACTGAATTTCCAAAGGCTCATCTTAACCTGAAAGCTTGGCTGTATACAATGCACCATTAGTCTTCAACATTTATTTTCTACTTACACTAAGAATAGAGATGGAGAGATAGAGCTCCTAAGTAGACACATCACAGTTAAAACATTTCAACAGGGAAAGTTTAAAAATTCCATGAGAGATTTTTCTTTTTGTAGGGTGAAGTCTGCTTTACTAGAATTAAAAAAAAAAGTTAAGACATTAATCAATGGTGGAAGGAACTGCTGGACGGGGTTGGCACATTAAGCAGCAAGCTTTCCATCTCCTACTAAGTTGGTGCCTTTGTTTAAATCCTTTCAGCAAAAACATTTAAAATATGTATTGCAATTAAAAGACAAGTATTCCTGGGGCTTCCCTGGTGGCGCAGTGGTTGAGAATCTGCCTGCCAATGCAGGGGACACGGGTTCGAGCCCTGGTCTGGGAAGATCCCACATGCCGCGGAGCAACTAGGCCCGTGAGCCACAATTACTGAGCCTGCGCGTCTGGAGCCTGTGCTCCGCAACAAGAGAGGCCGCGATAGTGAGAGGCCCGCGCACCGCGATGAAGAGTGGCCCCCGCTCGCCGCAACTGTAGAAAGCCCTCGCACAGAAACGAAGACCCAACACAGCCAAAAATAAATAAATTAATTAATTAAAAAAAGAATCAATGTCTGATCATTGTTTAAAAAAAAAAAAAAAAAAAGACAAGTATTCCTAACAGTGCTTTCTTCCTCCCAAATATAGGAAAAAATGACTCCTGAACTTTACTACTTGTCTGTGATGCTTTCAGTAAGCAGCGTGGTTTCTACAGGTAAGCAAAAACTTCCCACGTAACCCATACCTATTTAAAGGCTCACCAGTCCTTCAAGGGAAGTAAATGCTCAGCTAGGATTGTTACATTGCAAGGGGAATGTATAGCTCCTCTTAAAGCAGGAGCTCCAAGAAGCTAGAGTTTTAAGAGCAAAGAAAAGCAGAGAGGGTTAGAATGGGATATAAAAAGCCATCCTTCTCACATTATTTCCACTCCATTTAATTAGATCCCATTCTTTATCCTACAGTGCTTTGCTCAAGCCTGGGGCTGACTTGGCTGGCCAGCGTAACCTGTCCAAGGCCAGATGCTAAATCAACAGTCTGAAGCTGACATTTGAGCTCTGCTGGTCCCCTGCCTTAGATACATGTCTTGGCAGGTTGAGCCTTTTCCAGCAGCCTTGTCATCTGACTACTGCCAGCAAACACGTGACCATCTCCACCCTGCTACTCCTAGATGAAGTGGTCAGCTGAACATCAGAGCCATGACAACAAGAAGCACATCAAAACCAGTCACTGGGAAGAAATCTGTCAGGTGACAACATTAATGAGCACTGACAATGGATAAAAAGGAATCGTTCAACCAAAATCACTGGGTCGACATCACAACCAAATTCAGCCCCAGTAAGGATCTCCTATTAGATACTTTCGAGATCATTAGTACTTTGACTTTCTGAACCTCCTTTTCTGTTTCAATGAAGTTAGTAGCATCAGCTGAATGGCCGCTATAAAAGTATTGAGAAGGAAAAAGAAAAATATAGATCTCAGTAATGAACAAAGGTCTAGTTTCAAAAGAACACAGTGATCCAGACTGTATATTTGAACAAGGTCAATCTATCACTTCTTTAAAAGTGCAGTGGGAGATTTTAGAGTAAAAATCATCACGATCTCCCCTACCTGGGCTACACCAATCTCTTGCATCATGACAGTCAACTGCTGTCTAGAGAAAATAGCCAACTGACCTGCATGATGCTTTGTCTTTTGACTTGTTCTGTGTGTATGCACAGATTCTGAGGGATTTTAAGTAGGAGCTAGATACTCACAGATGCTCTCAAAGTCTTTAGTAAGTGGAGATAATGCCATTTCTTGAGGGGAAGAACAGTATCTCTTGGCAGAAGGAACAAGTTTAATACAAACATCTCCCAACACATCTATGACAGACACAGATCTTCACAAATGGGAATGATTGTTTTCCATCTGCGTCTCTGTTCAGGTGATACTTGCTGCAGGGGAAGTTACCCACCACCACACTATCCATCCACCACACTGACATTTTCCGAGCACCTTCCACATTCCAGACATAGCGCTAAAACTTAGGAGGTAGAAATGCGAGTAACTCATACGTTAACAGTGAAATCCCCTGAAATAATTCTATTACTATGGTTAACAGAAACTATTTAAAAATAACACAGCCTTTTACATTCTCTAGACGTCATTAACCAAATATTAACATGTCAGATGAATGTCAACTTATCTCAAGATAGGATTTTTATCAGAAGTTTCTTTTTTTCTGAACTATCTTGCCCCTCACCCCCAAACCTGATCTACTTGAAGATCTCAGCTGATGACAGCCCCATCCTTCCAGTTGCTACAGTCAAGTACCTCAAATCATCCTAAATGCACTGTTTTTCTTTCCCCACACCCCATCAGGAAGTCCTAATGGCTCCACCTTCAAAATACATACAGAATCCAACCATTTTTCGCTAGTTGGAAATTTTTAACTGACTCTTTCTAAATGCAAGAGGCTGCTTCTTAAGACCAAGGCTGCTTGGTACTTTTTAAAAAAATTAATTAATTTATTCATTTGGTTGCTCTGGGTCTTAGTTGCAGCAGGCGGGCTCGTGGGCTCCTTAGTTACAGCACATGTGCTCCTTAGTTGTGGCTCCAGGGCTCCTTAGTTGTGGCACACGGGTCCCTTAGTTGTGGCATGTGAACTGTTAGTTGCAGTATGCATGTGGGACCTAGTTCCCTGACCAGGGATCGAACCCGGGCCACCAGCATTGGGAGCGTGGAGTCTAACCCACTGTGCCACCAGGGAAGTCCCTGCTTGGTACTTCTGTGCCTTGAAATTACGCAACGTTCTTAACATAACTCCAGAAAACGAAATTCTGTTTCTTAATTGATAAGCATAACTCGAAGCATAATTTAACCAGCATCTTAACCCATAACCTATAAAACTGAATTTTCATGCACTTTTATGCTTTTATCATTTCCTCCAAAACCAAGTCACCAGAGTTAATTTCATTAAGAAACATTTATTTTATGCTACTGATATCGTATGAAGCACAAAGCGTGCTCTTTCTCCACACAGGTGAAAAGTATAAAATTCTAAAACTGCTATTTTTTAGCCCCTCATAACTTATAGACAGCCATGATCAGCAATCGTCCCTCACAGACTGACAACACTTTCTGCTATAACCCATGTTTGCTCCGAGTGGAAAACTTTTGCTTAGCAACTTCGTGGGGGATGCTTTGTTTTAGCGGTTCTCAATCTGGGACCTGGGCTTCAGAGGTACAAAGTCTCTGAAGCTGTAAGCAAAATGTTGGGCATGTGCACCTATGAGCAACTTTCTGGGAGAATGTCAAAGGAAGTTTGAGAAAATAAAAACATTAAGCATTACACTCATTAAATTTACTATAAGAAAAAAATACTTGATGTTTGACATTCACTACTCTCCATTTTTTTTTTTTAAATACATTTATTTAGTTAGTTAGTTAGTTTTGGCTGCATTGGGTCTTCGTTGCTGCACGCAGGCTCTCTCTAGTTGTGGCGAGCGGGGGCTACTCTTCATTGCGGTGCGTGGGCTTCTCATTGCGGTGGCTTCTCTTGTTGTGCAGCACGGGCTCTAGGTGTGTGGGCTTCAGTAGTTGTGGGTCACGGGCTCTAGAGCGCAGGCTCAGTAGCTGTGGCACACGGGCTTAGTCGCTTGGCAGCATGTGGGATCTTCCTGGACCAGGGCTCGAACCTGTGTCCCCTGCATTGGCAGGCGGATTCTTAACCACTGCGTCACCAGGGAAGCCCACTACTCTCCATTTAAAATTTAAAAAACAAATTTAAAGTTAGTCTTCACACTACTTTTTCCACAGCTGCTAAACCCTAGAAGTGAAAACTTTCTAATTACTAATCGAATTGAATTGAATATTGAATTTCTACATGCTCACCTAACCTGAAAGCTTGGGTATATTCAATATACCATTAGTCTTCAATATATATTTTCTACTTATATTAAAAATAAAGATATGTAAAAATGGAATTCCTAATTAGACATATGTCATAGTTAAACATTTCATTGGAGAAAGGTCAAAAAATTCCACAAAGAATTCTCTTCCTTTTTCTACTTTACTATAATTCTTTTTAAGTTAGTATGGAACTGTTAGAAGATTGTTTTAGGGTATCCCCACCCTCAGAGTTTGGATTTTATCCTGTAGGGAATGGGGATGTTTCAGAGGGCTTAAATAGGGAGTAATATATCAGTGCACTTTAGAAATAATTCTCAGGGCTTCCCTGGTGGTGCAGTGGTTAAGCATCCGCCTGCCAAGGCAGGGGACCTGGGGTTGAGCCCTGGTCCTGGAAGATCCCACATGCCGTGAGCAATGAAGCCTGTGCGCCACAACTACCGAGCCTGCGCTCTAGGGCCCGTGAACCACAACTACTGAGCCCATGTGCCACAACTACTGAAGCCCGCGCACCTAGAGCCCGTGCTCCGCAACAAGAGAAGCCACCGCTCACCGCAACTAGAGAAAGCCCACGTGCAGCAACGAAGACCCAACAGCCAAAAATAAAAACAAATAAATAAATAAATTTATTTTTAAAAAATGCATACGTATAATGGCATATTAAATAATGGGGCTATGAGTAAAACAAAGCAAGGCAAGAGGATAAGGAGTGTTGGAATTCTAAATAGGGTGGTCAGGAAAGGCCTCACCATGTGACATTTGAGCAAAGAATTAGAGACAAGGGAGTGAGCCATGCAGACACCTGAAGGAAAAATGTTCTAAGCAAAGGAAACAATGCAAAAGCCCTGAGGCAGAAGCATGCCTGTCCCGTTCCAGGGTCTCCAGCGAGATCAGAAGGGCTGATCAGGAGTTAACAGAGGAAAAGAGTATTGGTAGATGTCATCAGCGGTAAAAGGGAGCCACTGCAGGGTTTCTGAGCAGAGGAGTGACATGACCAAACATATTTTCAAAGGATCTCTCCGGCTGCTAAAGCTGACAACAGAATGTAGTGGGAAATAGGGTGGAAGAAAGGAGACCAGATAGGAAGCTACTGCTGTAACCCGGGTGAGAGCTGATGCTGACACAGACCAGGGTGGTAGCAGCGGAAGTGGTGAGAAGTCATTTGATTCTAGATATAAAGGTAGAGCCAATGTGATTTGCTGATGGATGGAATGTGTGCTGCGACAGAAAGAGGAGTCAGGAATGACTCCAAAAATTTTTGGCTTAAGCAACTAAAAGACTAGAGTTACCTTTAACTGAGAAGAGAAAGATGGCCATGGAATAGGTTTAGGGGAAAAGATCAGTAGTTCAGTTTATAAAGAAGTTAAGTTTGGGATGTCTATTAAATATGCAAATAGTGGGGTTAAGTAGGTAACGCAGAACAGAGCCCAGTTCAGGGGAGAGGACGAGAGATTTACTAGATTTGGGGTCATCTGCATATAGATGGTATTTAAAAGTCGTGAGACTGGATGACATTTACCAAGAGAGTGAGTGAGACAGAATGCAACAGCAATGTGGGCATCACTGGGGAACCGGTTAGAAATACACAACCACAGGCCCTACCCTAGGTCTACTGAATCAAAATTTGCATCTTAACAAGATCCCCAGGTGATTTGTATGCATCTTAAAGTTTGTAAAGCTCCACTGGTCCAGGTGAGAGATAATGAAGGGTAACAACAGGAGGGATGGTGTCAAGGGTTTACAAGTAGATGAGCTGAGTGAATGGAGGAGGGAAGGAGGCGAAGGGAGATTTCTGACTTAAGTGACCACTTAGATGGTGTGCCGAGAGTCAACAAAGAGATTATTAGGGGACGCACAGGTTGGGAGGTATGGAGGCAAGGCATAAAGAGACACACTACGGTTTTAAAGGTGCTGCTGAACTTGAGGTATAGACAGGACATCCGAGTAGGGAGATCTAGTAGGTAGACAGAAAAAGAGAGACTAGAACCTGGCAGTAAAACCCAGAGACACTATAAGACTACCTTCAAGGGGATATCATGGTTAAAAGAAGGCTGTTTATTTGATTTGACTTTTTTTTGAAGAATAGAATTAGAATGTTGGTTGGTTGAGGGAAAAGCACAATTAGGAAGCCACAGAACCTGCAAGAAAGCTAATAATTGATGGAGAAAGGTCCTTAAGGAGGCCACACAGAAAGGATTTTAGGTACAAATTAAGAGCATAGCTTAAAAATAATGGGGAGAAATGAAAACATACGTTTACACAAAGAATTGTATGGTTTGGCTTTATACGTAATAGCCAAAAGCTGGAAATAACTCAAATGTTAATCAAGAAGTGAATGAAGTTTATTATTATTATACTCAAATAATGGAATACTACTGAGTAATAAAAAGGAAGAAACTACTGATACAAATAACATGGATGAATCTCAGAGACATTATTTTGAGAGAAGGAAGCCAGATACAAAAAAGAACATGCTATATGATTCCAGTTATATGAAATTCTAGAAAAGAATTTAATCTATAATGACAGAAGACAGATCAGTGGTTGCCTGGGGTGGGGGAAACTGACAAAAGAAGGGCAGAAAGCTTCAGGGTTCCTGCTATGGAATCCTTATTTCTTCTCCTGTGCTCTTCACTGAATGGCAATACATTCACCCATTCTCTTTGGATGGACTTGTTTCTCATAAATAAATATCCAGTTATGCTAATGTAACTATAATGATGGTGACAACTATAACAGTAACATCCATTGAGTTCTTCCTGTGTGCCAAGCAATATACTAAGCACTCATGTGATCCTTACAACACTCCAACGAAGTAGGTACTATTATTATCTCTTTTTTTCTTCCTAACACATGAGGAAACTTAAGCTGAAGGAGGTTGATTAACTTGCTCAAGATCTCACAGCTTGTGTAATAACCTTGACTCTAAAAGTTCATGCTCTTAACCGTTACACAAGATTTACAATGGTACGTTATCTACTGGTAGACATTAGAAAGAGGTCCACGCATTCAGAGCACCTTTGGCTCATGGTACTTCTTATTAGCCACTCAAGTTTCATCTGCCCCTGCATTTTCCCTACCTAGTTGGAGCAACTAGTGCTCTCTGGACTCCCATCCCAAGTCCAGGTTGAGGTGTCCTTAACCTTCCCAGCTGCCAAGTAGTTATTTATCTGGTTTTCCAGTTATGACTCCCAGTTCTGAGCTTCTTCCCCAATGCTCTCTCCTGTGACTACTTACCTAATATTCATTCCTCTTTTCCCAACATCTTCTCTTCCCTCCCTATTCCCCCTCCAGGCTTGGATTCTATTTTTGTTTGAGAACTGGAACCCAAACCAATTTCTCTTGTCTATGCACTAGGAATACATTTTCATTATCCATTAGCTCTAAACAGAACTCAAAGGTATGTAAGAATACTCTCAGCATAGAACCGCTGAATCAGATTGTCACCGAGAAACAGCTGGCAAATACAACGCACGTATGGTGAGGCCTTTCCTCCACCACTTCTAAGACTGTACACACTAAAACCAACATAAATGCCTAAATAGAACACCTTATTATCATCATCAAAATTAGGGGATGAACACAGTGAGAAAATGTTTATTCAGCAAGTTCTTCAAACGATGAAAGAAGTATATTTTCCAGTTCTGTTTTGTGTGGCACTGGCCCTAACTATTTGTCACTGAGAGTTCGATATTACACAAAAACGTTGACACTTCCACACATATTCACATGTCAAAAATTAGAGCTAATTATATTAACATGACAGCCACTTACTTTTACAAAGGATATTCTGTGAATCTGAAGCATTTTGCAAGATAGGCTATTGGAACCATTCCAACTGGTGTGTCAACAGTCTTCTCTAAGTTGGATTTAGAAAAGTGGTTTCACATGCAAATTGTAACTCTGAGAAACAATTTACGGTGATAAATTAAGAAATTCTATAATTGGACAAATAATTCATTCTGGTGGAGTTCTACAGTAATCTTGGAAGTTTGTCCCGGGCAGCTGAAATAGAATTAACTTTAAAGACAACATCTGAGAAGCAATTCCGCCGGAAACCCTGACGTCGTCTTGTGGACTAATGACTTCAAGGAGATGGGCTGGGAACACCTGAAAATGGTTTTCCACCTAATTTCTGAGTAACTTCTAGACTGTTGCCAACAGCTAGCAGTCTCCTTCTCAAGAGGAGTGAGTGTCCGCTTCCAGGAACGTGGATCTAGTCTTTTATAGATTTGGAAATTAAGGATTTCAGAAAAAAGAGAAGTGCCCCGCCAAGCCCAAGAAGCCTCTAGAAAAAGATTTTTTTTTCCCCAGGGTGAACTCACCTGTTCCAAAGGCAAATTTACCGAGGTTTTCGGTTCCACAGAAAGAAACAGAAAGAATGAAGGGGCAAGACTCCCTGTTCCAAACTTCAATGTGACCTAGCTTCAGGGACAGTTGTACCTGACCCTCAAAGACCCTAAGCAGTCCTGAGCTGACTCCACCACAGGCGGGTTTTTCAAGAGCTCGGGGAGGGGACTTAGCCCCTCCTCAGGGCGGACGGGCCCGAGCCCTCCAAGAGACGCCCCGCAGCCCGGATGCTAATGAGGGTAACACCCGCGACCGCGCCCTCATTGGCTCCAGGGGGCCGGAAGTGCATGCGTCTGACGGAAGTGCTCCTCTTGTACGCGTCCGCCGAGCGGGGCCCCTCAGGTAGGCGGGGCCCCTGGCTCCGAACTCTGGGACCGAGTGGTGGGTGGAGGCGGAGAAGGGACCCCGAGGGCCTGAGGAGGTGGTTCGGTTTCTGGTCTGGGAAAAGCGGAAGAGTTTCGGGGGCAGCGGATTCCCGGCGACCTCTGGTGGCAGTCGGGCCTAGTCGAGCCGGCCGCCGCAGGACCCAAATGCGGGAGCTTCATGTTCCCCGGTGGGAGATGGGATTTGGGGCTGTGATCGGGGCTGCTCCCTGACCGCGTCCGGATGGTTGAGGTCCAGACGCTGCTGACTTCCAGCCGGGAAAATGTATGCGCTCCTTTTCCGTGCTTTTGGATATGACAACTTCCTTCAAGGCAGATCCTGGTGCGGGGTTTTCCTGAATAACACTCTCGGCCGCACTAGAAAAATCCTCAGAAAGACTGCCAGAGGCACAGTCGAAAGGGAAAACGGGTTTCTCCTCCTCCTCCACACCCCCTCCCGCCCCTATGATGTCGTCCTAGAAAGAGAGGGTGTGTTTCAGTTGCAGGCTGCCCAAGTGGCAGTTATTGGGACTGCTTTAGGTATACGTTTATATATAGTAAATAAAACCACTTGTTAATGGTTTCCCTTTTCCCAGCCAGCTCCACCCCCAGGTGGTTTGAACTTTGAGCCTCTTATAGTCCTGATGAACAGTTCCGCTTTCCTCAAGTTTAAGACACTTGGAACTTCAAGAATTGGAGGTTTATGCAATTTGAGACCGGTCAGCACTGAGCAGAGTTCAGAGGACTAAGAGACAGGTGAGCATGAATGAGTACCTTAATTCTCAAAAATTACAGTTTTTGAGAGTAATTTTGCAGTTGCGGTAAAAGGTGCACCACCTTTATTGAATACTAGGTGGTGCCCGCGAGTTAATCTTTCTGGGATAAATCTCAAATAATGTAGCATGAGAGTGAGGTTTTTAAAGCGTCGTCATCTTCCCTGAAATTCATTTAGAATAGCTTTACCTCCTTACAGTACGTTGTGCCTTTATACAGTTCATTCAATTATCGAATATGTAGTCTGTATTAAGTGCTTGAAGAGGCTAAGAAAGAATCAGACCCATTTTCTGCTCTCAGTTTACAGTCTGGAGAGGAAGACAGACAAATAAACAACAAGCTATAATGAAATCACATATAATTCAAGGCAAACATAGTGTTAAATGGAGACTAAGATGTAGAATGCAGTGGAAAAAGCAGTCAATTCTCATTATTCATTTACCAGTTATCTATCCAGTACCTTCTACCTGCCCAGCATTGTGCTAGACGCTGGTGTATAAAGAAAATGTAAAATCCCTACTCTTAAATAACTCACAATGTAGTGATTGGGAGGGAACCAAGGAAGGCATTATGGAGAAGGTGAAACTTGACCTTGAAGAATGGATGACTTGGCCTTGATAGGTAGAAGAAAATGCAGGCTCAAAAGAGAAGGATGAGGGCTTCCCTGGTGGCGCGGTGGTTAAGAATCCGTCTGCCAATGCAGGGGACACAGGTTCGATCCCTGGTCCAGAAGATCGCACATGGCGCGGAGCAACCAAGCCTGTGCGCCACAACTACTGAGCCTGCGCGCCTAGAGCCCATGCTTCGCAACAAGAGAAGCCACCGCAATGAGAAGCCCACGCACCGCAATGAAGAGTAGCCCCCGCTTGCCACAACTAGAGTATGCCCGTGGACAGCAACAAAGACCCAACGCAGCCAAAAAAAAATAAGTAAAAATTTTTAAAAATTAAAAAAGGCTTCCCTGGTGGCGCAGTGGTTGAGAATCTGCCTGCCAATGCAGGGGACACGGGTTCGAGCCCTGGTCTGGGAAGATCCCACATGCCGCGGAGCGACTAGGCCCTGAGAGCCACAATTGCTGAGCTTGCGCGTCTGGAGCCTGTGCTCCACAACAAGAGAGGCCGCGATAGTGAGAGGCCCGCGCACCGCGATGAAGAGTGGCCTCCACTTGCCGCAACTAGAGAAAGCCCTCGCACAGAAACGAAGACCCAACACAGCCATAAATAAATAAATAAATAAAATTAAAAAAAAAAAAAGATTCAACTTAAAAAAAAAAATTAAAAAAAAAGAAAACAGCCTCAGGAACACAGTTCTAGCCAGTCTTTAAAAAAAAAAAAAGAAGGATGAGCTTCTTCTCTGGTCCCTTTAATCTTGCCTCAGGTGGTTTCTTGGCTACTCCTCCCTTGATTAGCAAATGTTCGGAATCCGCCCTTTGGAACTCAGGGAAGGTCATGGAGGCTGGAGTCTTGCCTGTAAGAAATGGTGGATAGGGACTTCCCTGGTGGCACAGTGGTTAAGAACCTGCCTGCCAGTGCAGGGGACACAAGTTCGATCCCTGGTCCAGAAGATCCCACGTGGCGCAGAGCAGCCAAGCCTGTGGGCCACAGCTACTGAGCCCGTGCTCCACAACGAAGAGAAGCAACCACAATGAGAAGCCTGGGAACCCCAACAAAGAGTAGCCCCCCTTCTCCGCAAATAGAGAAAGTCTGTGCGCAGCAACGAAGACCCAACACAGCCAAAAATAAATAAATAAATAAATTTATTTTTTAAAAAAGAAATTGTAATAACAAAAACCCTATTTCCGATATTAACAAAAAATACAAGATATCTAAGAACATCCAATGTTTAAAGCCTTTGTAAATAAAATAATACTTTTTTAAAACTAGAGATCATAAAAGAAAGCTTTGATAAGTGGAAAGATACATTGCTTGATTGGAAGTTTCAAATTTCAAGGATACAGATTTTCTCCATATTAATTTTAATGTAACCCCTGTCAAAATTTCAATTGAGGGACTCCCCTGGTGGTACAGTGGTTAAGAATTCGCCTGCCAATGCAGGGGACACGGGTTCGAGCCCTGGTCCGGGAAGCTCCCACATGCTGCGGAGCGGCTAAGCCTGTGCACCACAGCTACTGAAGCCCGCGTGCCTAGAGCCCATGCTCCACAACAAGAGAAGCCACCGCAATGAGAAGCCCACGCACCACAACGAAGAGTAGCCCCCGCTCACCGCAGCTAGAGAAAGCCCGCGCACAACGAAGACCCAATGAAGCCAAAAATAAATAAATAAATAAATAAAATTTAAAAAAAATTTTTTCAATTTAATTTTTTTGGGGAATTTGTCAAATTGATTCTTAAATTCATCTAGAAGGGAAAATGTACAAGAATAGTCAAGAATTTTGGGGAAAAAAAACAATAATAGAGCCAACTCCTTATCATCATCAGTATACACCAGCTCTAAAGCTATAATAATTAAAATAGTAAAGTAATGCCTTAGGACCAGAATATTATCAATGAAACAGACTTGAGTCTGTTTTTATTGAGTCTCAATTAAAGGTAGCATCAATAAATACTGACTAGTAAACAGTGTTGGGGCAGTTGGCTATCCATTTGAAAGAAAATAAAAGTTAGATCCCTACTTCACAGCGTTAACAAAAAAATAGTCTATTTTTGGGAATTCCTTGGCAGTCCAGTGGTTAGGACTTGACGCTCTCACTGCCATGGGCCTGGGTTCAATCCCTGGTCAGGGAACTAAGATCCCACAAGCCCCGCAGTGCAGCCAAAAACAAAAACAAAATAGTATATTTAAAAAAATCTTGAGATGGTCAGGGCCTGCGTTCATGGGACACAAAACTAAGAAGACATAGAGGAGAAGATAGGTTTGGCCATTAAAAATAATAATTTACCATAACAAAAAATGCCATAAATAAAATTTAAAGTCAGGAGACAAGAGGTAATATTTGCAACATAATTGCAAAGATTTTATATCTATGTTATATAAATCAGTAAGAGAAAGATAATCCAGTAGAAAAATGGGCACATTTCCAAAGAAGAAATTCATATCAAAAGTTGTTCATGCCCACAAGTCATTAGGTAAATGCACATAAAGACCAATAAGATAATACTAGGAGTATTCTGAGTCCTGGAGTGTACTTATTAAGAATGAAAAAGAATGTCAAAATGAATCTTGTAAAGCAGAGTCACGCCTGATCTGTTTCTTTATAAATCTGTATTTTCATCTATCAAATATGTTTAAAGTAAGATAGACTAATAGTTAAAACTTCTAATTAATTTGTCAATTCAATTAAGAAGACTCCCAGGCATTTTTGTGGGGTGTTACTACTATATGCGTTTAAACTTTTATATATAAATTGAGATTTCTTTTTTTTGCACAACTATCGTCCCCACACCTGTAGCTCAGAAAGAGTATAGCCACTTTTTTTTTTGGCTGTGCCACGCAGCATGCGGGATCTTAGTTCCTAGACCAGGGATAGAACCAGCGCCCCCTGCAGGGTAAGCGCAGAGTCTTAACTACTGTACCGCCAGGGAAGTCCCCACCACTTTTTTTTTTTTTTGAGTATAGCCTACTTTAAATTGGTTTATTGTTCTACTTAGAGAGTAAAATGGCTTCCAGAGGAAAGACAGAGACAAGCAAATTAAAGCAGAACTTAGAAGAACAGTTGGATAGACTAATGCAGCAATTACAGGACCTGGAGGAATGCAGGTAATAGTATAATTGTGTGCTGCTATACTGTAAAATGGCTTTTTTTTCTGCAGCTAGATTATAAGCTCCATGTGTGCAGGCCCATGTGTGATTTTGGTTTCCCCTGTAGTGTTCTTCACAGTGCTTTGTCTGCTGGAGAAATAAACTCAGTACTGGCTTTGGAGTTAAAAAGGCTGGGATATGAAAGTATTTAGATTAATTACAAAGTGAGTGTGAACTTGGGCTAAATATTTAACCACCTAAAGTTTCCATTTCCTTGAGTGTGAAATGGAAATAATAACACCCACCTTGTCTTCAGTATTTAAAGTAGCCCTGCCTGGTATCAAGCTGAGAAGGTACTGCTTGAACTTCTGGTGTGTCTTCAGCCTTGACTGCTCAAAGGACTAAGACTGCTCATTGCCTTTTTAACAACCTTGAAAGATTATTGTAAATATTGCAGATGAAGGGAACAACACAGTGCTTGGCCCAAAGCAGGCACTCAATAAATGGGAGCTGTTTTGTAGTTAATGTTTAATAAATGGCTTGTTTGGAGTACTCAGATGGCAAGTACTGCATTGCTGTTGTATTTCAAGGTGCATAAAATTTTACCCACCATTAACGATAATGATGGTAATAATAACAGCTATTTATTAAGTACCTATTATATGCCAAGTACTTTCCATATTTCATTTAATGCTCATAGCAACCCTATAAAGTAGGTACTATCGTTATCTGCAGCTTATACAATAGATAAAAAAACTGAGACTTGGCTAGTTAAATATCTTGCCCAAGGTTATACCATTGATTCAGAGACTGCTTAAAAGGAAGTTATTATGTGGTTTAAGTATGTCTCATTTTGGTTTAAAAAAAAAAAGAAAGTTTAATTGTCAGAATTGCAGGAAAACGCCCATACTAATATGTGAACACATCCATCATTAGTATTTTGATATTTCCTTTCAGCCTTTTTTCCCCAGGATATTTTTTGTATATATACGTATCTGAAGTCTTAGTGTATAAATACTAAGATTGTTTTTTTCTCTTGGAACTCTATATTTTTCTATATTATGTTCATTGTACTTCAGAGAGGAACTTGATACAGATGAATATGAAGAAACCAAAAAAGAAACTCTGGAGCAACTAAGTGAATTTAATGATTCACTAAAGAAAATTATGTCTGGAAATATGACTTTGGTTGATGAACTAAGTGGAATGCAACTGGTAAGCATAATTTACTTACGTTGGTGACACAGTTTGGTTTTTGTTGTTGTTTTTTTCCAGTAAGTATATTTAAGATAGAAAATGTACCTTTTTTGGGGTTTAACTTCTAGAGGAATGTCTACTTATGGATAAAACAGCATTTGCTTCCAGATCTTCGTCTAGTTACATATTTGACTCCAGTGACATGCACAGAAATAGCAAATGGATACTAAAGTTGTAACACTGTTTGATGAACAAAGAAGACCTATTAAGAATTGAAGACCCATCAATCAAATATTGTAATATCTGATTTGTTGGACTATTTTGGTTAGTTTTCACCTTCTTGTATTTCTAGGCTATCCAGGCAGCTATCAGCCAGGCCTTTAAAACCCCAGAGGTCATCAGATTGTTTGCAAAGAAACAACCAGGTCAGCTTCGGACAAGGTTAGCAGAGGTAAAGTTTCTTTAAATTGATCCAGTCCCTGTATGTATTTCTTTTCTCAGCCCAAGAATTTGCTCATGTTATTCTGCTCATGTTATTGCTTATGTTATTCTGAAGTTTAAAAATTGGTCATTTGAAAATGTACAACACCAAGAGTGAACCCTAGGGACTTCCCTGGCGGTCCAGTGGTTAATACTCTGCGCTCCCAACGCAGGGGGCCCGGGTTCGATCCCTGGTCAGGGAACTAGATGCTGCGTGCCGCAACTAAAAGAGCCCACACGCCGCAACGAAGACCCGGCGGAGCCAAATAAATAAATAAATGATTTTTAGAAATAAATTAATTAAATTAAATTAGAAAAAAGAAGAGTGAACCCTAATGTAAAGTATGGACTTTGGGTGATTATGATGTGTCAGTGTAGGTTCATCAGTTGGAACAAATGTACCACTCTGGTGGGGATGTTTATAATGGGGATACTATGCATGAATGGGGACAAGGGGTGTATGAGGAATCTCTGTACCATTTGCTCAATTTACTGTGAACCTAAAACTGCTCTAAAAAATAGTCTATTTCAAAAAACTGGTCAGTTGACTTTAGAGCCACAACCCACAACTAGGTTTCTGACAAAATTAGTCCTTTGAGCAGTTGTTGTTGATAACGAATGTAGAGGTTTAACCAGCATATGGCAGTTTAAATTGCTACTGACTGCTTGTGCTACGACTCTACATTCAAAGTTTTACTATTTATTTCTGGAGCTCTGAATTGAAATCCCATCTAGCGTTCATTAGCAGCCATGCTTTATGCATGTGCGGCCTTTCCCATCTAAGAATTTCAAACATCTTTATAAACCTGACACTTGAGGAAGTCTGTTTATAGACTTGAATATAGTTAAGACATTAATAAGTTATTTGCAGCCATTGGTAATTTAATAGCATAGTGGTTAAGAGCATGGAGTCTGGATTTGTACCCCTGTTCTACTATGGACGTATGTGATGTTGGGGGAGTTATTTTCTTCAACCTCTTTTTTTTTTTCTTCTTCTTTTTTCTTTTTTCTTTCTTTGGCCGCACCACGCGGCATGTGGGATCTTAGTTCCCCGACCAGGGATCGAACCCGCGTCCCCTGCATTGGAAGGTGGATTCTTTACTACTGGACCACCAGGGAAGTCCTTCTTCAACCTCTTTTTGTGCCTGTTTCCCCATTTGTAAAAAGGCAATAATGATAGTCCCTACCTCTTATGGTTGTTATGAGGTTTAAATGGAGTAAAATGTGTAAAGCACATAGAAGAGTACCAAAGCATAGTACATGCTATCAGTGTTTCTGGTGGTAGAGGTGATATTTAACCAAAGGTCCAGGAGATCTGTTACCAGTTGTCTCATTCAGGCCTTTAGACCACACTTCAGTTTAATGAAATAGAGTTCTTAGAGGATAGCTCCTCTTTAAAGAAGCTATTGACCTACTAATTCCTCAGTAGAGTTTATAACTAAGACAATGGTTATGATTAGTATCAAGATTTATTAGAACTGTGTAATAACATTTCCGTCATGTTTGCCTTGAGTTGTTTCTATAGTTCTTTATAATATTAATTGGTAGAGGACCTTTTCTTAAAAAAGTACATCTGAAAAG
The DNA here is from genome assembly GCF_028021215.1 of Eschrichtius robustus. Taxonomy (NCBI): domain Eukaryota; kingdom Metazoa; phylum Chordata; class Mammalia; order Artiodactyla; family Eschrichtiidae; genus Eschrichtius; species Eschrichtius robustus. Next base: position 7,762,520 of record NC_090826.1, on the reverse strand, counting down.
CTTGATTTTATGCAAAGAATGCTTTTAACTTAAATACCATATACTTTACATTCATCTATTACAGATGGATAGAGATCTCATGGTAGGAAAGCTGGAAAGAGACCTGTATACTCAGCAGAAAGTGGAGATACTAACAGCTCTCAGGAAACTTGGAGAGAAGGTACTTGTATTTAATTTAATATATTAGATATAAAGAAAAAGTGGGAAGTATTTGGTATAGAACTTCTTGATCTGTGATTTAGTTTGTGGTCCTAAGACATTCTTAACAGTGATTCCTAGAGCCACTTTGTTCACATTTGAACTCAGTCCTTTGGGCTTTGTTCTGTTCATTTAGCTGACTGCAGATGACGAGGCCTTCTTGTCAGCAAATGCAGGTGCTATACTCAGCCAGTTTGAGAAAGTCTCTACAGACCTTGGTGAGTACCCTCGTATTTCTGAAAGCTGGACATGAATTACTGCTCTAGATTGACAGATGGCACGGGTGAGATAAAATGATGGCCTTTTCTTGAGTTTAGAGGTGAAACCAGAATTGTTTTCTTTATAAACCTCTTTTTAATGGGTTTGTTTTGCAATACTATTTAATTAAAAATGATCAAGTTAATATAGCCTAATGCTTTAAAAATATTTGTCAGCTAAATGTAAATATAAAAGTAAACTAAAATGTTACATGTTCTATTTCATACCTGAATTAAAGTAAGTATTTGTAACCAGTAAATTGCCCTACGTGGCTGAGTTGTTTGTGCAGGGAAGGAAACTGTCGTGGCAGTGGGGAGGGTCAGGGATAATGCGCTGATAATAAAAGCTCGTTTCCTTTTCTGTTTTATCATCTATGTGATAGATTTTCCTCTCTTTACCTGGAACTATAAATGCATTTGAAATGACATTTCTGTTTATTATGTGTCTTTCTCCTTAGGCTCTGGCGACAAAGTTCTTGCTTTGGCAAGTTTTGAGGTTGAAAAAACAAAAAAATGACATGGTGTGAAAACTTGGGACATTGATCGCATTCTTGTTGTAAATGGCATTTTTCTTCCGGGGATTTTGAGTCATGGCAAAGAAGTCAAGAGATTCATGAAATGTATTAATAACCTAAGAAAAGGTGACAGAAAAACATACTTAAGGCTTTTGTTTATGCCCTTCATCATTGTGCTTTGTGTAGGGATACCCACTTCCGTGATCCTGGACTTGTTGGGATGGAGGGGCTCACTGGACCTTATTCATTATGGTTTGTCTGTTTAAGAGAAAACAAAATAGTGTCTCTGCCTGTCTTTATTGAGCCTCCTTGTTTTTAAGTGCTGGTAGTAAATGAAAAGATGCGAACTGACGATTCTTTTCTGTTTATAATTTATCCCCACTTGTTGGAGTAAATAATGTAGCAACAACAACAGACCTCATATGTGTTCACAGAACTTTAGAGTTCTAAGTGATCTTAGAATCATTTTCATTTTACAAACAAGGAAAGTAAGGCTCAGAAAGAGCAAGTGACTTTCTTAAAGTCACATTAGAGACAGAGCTGGGGATAAGACTTAGGTGTCCTGTCAGTTTAGTGTCCATTGAGTTTTATTTCTTTATTTTGTGCTGCTTTTAAAAAATAATCCACACATATCGGTGCAAGTCCGTGTTTATGAAAATTCAATGTCCCAAAAAAAGTTGTCACTGAGGAACCATTCCCCAGCCCGTAAGCTCTCAGTATGAATGGTGCCCATTGTATCTCTGAGTTTTGAGATTGGAACAATGGGAGCCCTGTTGAGAGTCTCCTGAAGTAACTTCACCTCCTGCGTTGTTTCACCAGGGAAGCAATTGGAAGTGGCAGCTTGAGGCCCTCCCTGTGTGTGACCTCTTTGCTGAAACCCAGTGGGTGGTGACTGTAAACTACTATTTACTCTTCAGTTTTGGGAGAAACACAAAATAAGTTATGAGAAGAAACTGGTTTCTCTCCTGAGTGTTTACATCTCTCTGCATGCTCAGATATATAGATTTTTCCCATATGCATGTACGTCAGCTTATTTCCTAGGCTCTGGCCACTTTATATTCTTTCATATTTTTCTCAATATTCTTTTTCTTTAGACTTTATACAAATTAAAAACATTTTTAAAGCTTCTTGTGTACTGTAAACTCTACTAGGTGCTCTGCCAACTGGACAAATTAGGGGACCTCAGCTACATTAATGCCTTACTTGGAACTTTTAATGGGTAATTTTTTATATATTGGTTTATGACGGTCACAAACTCATAAAATTGTGACAAACTAAGAAAAAGCAAATTACCTGTTATTCATCTAGGGCTTTATGGTCAATCGCCATTATTTCATTATTCTGTGTGTTTTTTTTAACCAAAGTGAAATTCACATGACCATTTAAAATTCATCATTTTAAAGTGTGCAATTCAGTGGCATTCAGTACATTCACAGTGTTGTGCAATGACCACCACTATCTAGTTGCAAAACATTTTCATCCCCCCCAAAGGAGACCCCATACTTCTTAAGCAGTCATTCCCTCCTCCTTCCAGTCCTCTAGCAACCACTAATCTACTCTCTGTCTCTATGGATTTACCTATCAGGACATTTCATATAAATGGAATCATATAGTATGTGACCTCTTGTGTCTGGCTTCTTTCACTTGGTGTAATACTTTTTAGTTTAATCCACATTGTAGTGTGTATCAGTACTTCGTTCATTTTAATGGCTGAAAATATTCCCTTGCATGGATACCACTTGGCGTTTATCCATTTATCTCTTGATGAACATTTGGGTTTTTTCCACTTTTTGGCTATTGTGAATAGTGCTGCCGTTATGAACGTTTGTGCCTAAGTATTTGTATAAATACCCCTTTTCAATTCTTTTGGGTATATACCTAGGAACAGAATTGCTGTTTGGCTTTTGTTTTGTTTTGTTTTAATTCGTAGCAAGATTCCCTTCCAGTAGTAGTAAGACAAGGAAAATTAAGAATATTTTATATTTGAAAGAGGCCTAAATGAATCTGGAGTCCTTAACTTTGGTTTCCCTTAAACTTTCTGTAAGACTAACCTCAGTGAAATATTTTATCATTAATCACATTAATATATTCATTTTGTAAGTGATGACTAGTACTTAATTTAAAATTAACCTTCGTTTCAAAGTTTGCAGTGCCTAGCAAGACACTGTCAGTCATGGCTGTGTGACCTTTGGTAGGTGACAATATATATATATTTTTAATTACTTAATTTTAACATCTATTTTTAAATATTTTAAAAAAAATTTATTAATTTATTAATTTATTTTTGGCTGCGTTGGGTCCCCGTTTCTGCGCGAGGGCCCTCTCCAGTTGCGGCAAACAGGGGGCCACTCCTCATCGCGGTGCGCGGGCCTCTCACTATCACGGCCTCTCTTATTGCGGGGCACAGGCTCCAGACGCGCAGGCTCAGCAGTTGTGGCTCACGGGCCTAGTTGCTCCGCGGCATGTGGGATCCTCCCAGACCAGGGCTCGAACCCGTGTCCCCTGCACCGGCAGGCAGACTCTCAACCACTGCGCCAGCAGGGAAGCCCTGGTGACAATATTTTTGAGCCTCATTTTCCTCATCTGTTCAGTGGGGATCATAGGAGCTAACTATGACATAGGATTACCATGCATTCCCCTCTCTTTCTTAATGTAGAAAGCTTTACATTGGAGGTAATCCACCATTTAATAGTTTTTTCAAGGGCCATATGATATATTTTTCACAAATTTGGTAATTTAGAAAAATAATTTGAAAAGTCTATACAACTATAGTTATTAAATGACTTGTAAACTATGTTTATGTTCATATTTTGCTATATTTAATCTTCTAGTTTTTTAGACGTCTTGGGAGGTCTCAAACTGCAATAACTAATGCTAAGGCAGCTTTTTGACATCCTTGGGTCAAGCTAATATTTTAATGAAAAGAATTCCTGCATTTTTCAAAGAACTGGGGTTTGCCGCAGAAATAAATTCCAATGATCCAGTGTCCAACCTGGCTGTTTAATGAAATCTAATAATTTAAAACAATTTCTCTTTCAGTGTTTTGCTTTGTTTTTATCCTGTGAGTGTTAAGTTAGGTAGAGGAAGAAATCAAGCAATAGAATGAGTTGTTCCCAGGAACAAGTTGGAGTTGGGACAGATGGGTTGTTAACTTTGGTCGATAGGCCTTTTATTGAAGACACTCAGCCAAAGAATGGTCATCTTAGGCAAAATAAAAGACTGTGCAAATCCACCATTGGAATAGTATCTTATTACAGTGACTGGTGGATAGTTTGAAATTATTACAGAAAAAATAAACCCAGACCATTTTGCCTAGAGCTTTTCAATCACTTTCCTGTCCACTTTTTTTTTCTTGTCTTTTCATTACTAAGACCAAAGAATACTCTTCTTTGCCTCTCAAATTGTTTTTCAGCATTAATATGTAAATTAAAACTGTCAGCATTCCCACAGACCCCCCCCCCCCCCCCCCCCCGTGAACAAGCTGTAATTGCTTCCAGTCTGTGTGGCCCTGGAATTAAAAAGATTTAGAAACTGGGGAAACTAGTACTTAATATTTTCATTAAGTTGCAAAAAGCAGGTTAGAAATATGGCTCTACTAGATATCACCCTAGAATATGGCCTTTTGACATCCTCACTCATTTTCTTTTTGAAAGCCCTTCTCCCTGCTCACACTAATAGCAAGGTGGAAAGACTGTAATGCTGAAAGGACCTCAGACACAAGGGGTTACTGACGTTCTTAAGAGCTTACAATGCAAAGTCCATGCTGTTCCAAGCAGAGGACCAGGAAAGTTGAGCGGTTTGAGGCTGTCAGTTGGTAGCTTCCTAACACTTGGTTGTTTTCCTCTGAGAGCATCACATTCCTTACAGCCTCAGACAATGGACTACAATTAAAAATAAACAAGTAAAAAATATTTTCTATAAAGGAGGTCAAGGAGAGCCACCAATTTTCTTTTGAGTTAAGAAAGAGGAAGACAGGGACTTCCCTGGTGGCTCAGTGGTTAAGTCTGCAGGGGACACGGGTTCAATCCCTGGTCCAGGAAGATCCCACATGCTGCAGAGCAACTAAGCCCACGCACCACAACTACTGAGCCTGGGCTCTAGAGCCCGCGAGCCACAACTACTGAGCCCACGTGCCACAACTACTGAAGCCCGCGTGCTTAGAGCCTGTGCTCCGCAACAAGAGAAGCCACTGCAATGGGAAGCCCGCACACCACAAAGAAGAGTAGCCCCCGCTTGCTGCAACTAGAGAAAGCCTGTGCACAGCAACGGAGACCCAACGAACGCAGCCAAAAATTAATTAATTAAAGAAAAAAGGAAGGTAATGCTAGTAAGAGTCCTTTCTAAGATTACGCATCAGTTACAGGTCCTCTGCCCTCAGCTTCTGGCAACTGTGACAACTTCTGAAGCCTTCCCACAAGAACCTCTGATTTTGTGTTTCAGTCATAATTTCAATACATGGTTTAAGAGTTTGTTATCGTAATTATGTCTGTTCACTCTAAAATGTCTTAGTAGTTCAAGTGCTATTTTTTTGTTGCTGCTAAATTGTCATATATATACATGGAGCTTTTCTTATAAGAAGAGTTCAGTGATTTTTTTGGCTTGTATGAAAACCTGATTCTTTTAGGCCTGGCCTTATTCCTGCAATACTCGTAAACCAGGCCAAGTTGAAAACTGAGGCAGTGACCCTCGATGATAATAAAAAAAATAGGTAATTTAGGTAAAAGTAAATATTTGGCCTGGATTAGGTTGTAAGTGATTGTCTTAATCCTATGGTTGACCATGTTCTTAGAAAATGTGGTGTTTATTACTTCATCTTTAAAAAAAAATTTTTTTTTTTTGGCCACGCCACTCGGCATGCAGGATCTTAGTTCCCCGTCCAGGAATCAAACCCGTGCCCCCCTGCAGTGGAAGTGCCGAGTCCTAACCACTGGACCACCATGGAAGTCCCTTAAAAAAATTTTTTTTTTAACTTTGTTAGCACCTCAAATTTTACATCAAGTTTATTCTAGGTCTTGGTAAATTATACCTTAGATTTGGTTTTTAAAGCTCTGAGCTTGTAAATCAACTCTACTTCAATAAAAATAAATAAAATTTAAGAAAAAAGATAGCAGCCTGTAGGAGGCAATAAATCTGGCACCCTATATCAATACTTGGAAGAGAGTCACCCACCAATCAGGAAAGTCCACTTTAAACTCATAGAAGCAAGAAATAAACTTCCATTGCGTTTGAACCACCAAAACAAACAAGACCTCTGAGCTTATACTCATTTTCTTAAATATTTTGTTTCATATTTACTCAGGAGAGGAGCATTTGTAATTTTCGAGCAAACAGGCAAAATCTCAGCCCCTTAGCCTCAGCCTTGTGGCATTTCTTTTCATCCTGTCTTCCAGAACTATGAGTGGTTTATTCCTCTGCGAGAAAATACCATGAGCAAGAGTCCAAATAAAAGAGTACATGAGACATACCTAAATCTACTTTCCATTCTCAGGAAGGAAAATGTGAACTCTGTCTTTAACTTGTGAGCCTGGAGCAGAAATGAGGGATGTGAGTGTGTGCTCATTCATGTGTGTGCCTCTCTTCTGGGAGCCTGACTGCTCCCACAGTACTCTTACGACCTCCCACTGTGCTGCTCTTGCCAGAGAGGGAGGTTGATTGTGCCAGGTTAATTTTGTTACAATGAAGGCACTGGACAAATTGTGTACACTAGACCCTTTTACAATTTGAAAAACTCAAAATGTACTTTCCCTGATGGGGATTAGGTCTTGAAAGTGAAGAGAATGGGTTTTAGAAAAATCTTAACAGCAATTACTATGTGGAAGCAAGGAAAGCTTCTATCTGCTACCTCTTCTGATTGTGATGTCATTTATTCTTTCATCAGGCATTTATTGAGTGCTGAGATACGCCAGACACATTACTTGGCTCTTTTTGGTTAAATTTTCTAAAATGGATATTGAATAGAGTACTTTTATTAAAAAAATAAGACTCTTAAGTGTTTATATGGTTAATAGAAGTTTAGATATCCGGCTGCATCACCAAGAGGTTTATTTCACCATGATAAAATTGTGTTTTAAATAGACCTACCCCTCCCTCCAAATCTGTCACTCCATCATAGTTAGCTGGATCCTTAGAAACATTATTTCAGATGTATATTCACATATTATAAGGAAGATTACACTTGGAAATAATTCTGATCTGTACAATTTGATCTAAATGATCTCTTTCATCTATAATTTTTTACTTCATTTTAAAATCAATCTTGTAGGAAATTCCCTGGCAGTCCAGTGGTTAGGACTTGGTGCTTTCACTGCTGTGTGCCTGGGTTCAGTCTCTGGTCGGGGAACTAAGATCCTTCAAGCCACGCAAAGTGGCCAAAAAATAAAAAAATAAATAAAATCAATATTGTAAAATGCATATCTCACTAAAATACAGTTGACCCTTGAACAACACGGGGGTTGGGGGTGCCTACCCTCTGTGCAGTTGAAAATCCATGTACAATTTGACAGCCCTTGGTATCTGTGGTTCCACATCCGTGGATTCAAACAACCACAAGTTGTGTAGTACTGTAGTATGTATTTAGTGAAAGAAATCTGGGTATAAATTGACCCACACATGCAAACCCATGTTGTTCAAGAGTCATCTGTATTTATATTATTAAGTCATTTTGGAGAATGTTAAATGGAAAGAAAGTGGGAATACTCCTGTAGAGGAGGAAAGATATCTTTCCTCTTTTTGTGTTCTTAACTGGGACCCCTATAACAGAGGCAGATTAACAAGAGAAAAGCATACACATTTATTTACTGTAAGTGTTATGTGACATGGGAGCCTTCATAAGGAAATGAAGACCCAGAGAAACTGTTAAATCTGAGTGCTTGTATGCTAGATTTGATGAAGGGTGGAAAGTTGTGGGAAAATGAGATAGAACAAAGGTGAGCTAAGTGTAAGAAACTGAGGGAAACTCAGCCAGATCCATTTGTTCCCATTCCTCTCTGTCTCTGCTTCGAATGTAAGGATGTTCCTTCCTTCCAGGTATTGGGGAGGGCACCTCTCACATGAGGGTTTTATGACCTGCTTCAAGGGAAGGTCGAAAGTCCTTACTACTCATGCCATTTCTCAAGTTCCATCGGCTTAAAATAGTCAATATGCCAAGGTGCCATATCGTGGGATGGTGTGTCCCCTGAACCCTGTCACTACATTTCTAATCCTAATTGTGCCACTCTTTTATACTTAATTTTGGCCTCATTTTGTCAAGTCACCTTCCAAATATTCATGTAGATATTTTGTGAAGAATAGTTATTAAATGGTTAAATGGCTTTGAAACTACAGTTTAAGGAACTGTATAAAATTAAATAATGCCACTTTCATTAAAATATTTAAAATCTTAAAATACACATTTTAAGAATACTAAATAAAATGGAGGCGTTGTGTTTGGTTTGACAAAGGGAAGCTTGTGTTCATATCTAGATATTTGAAATAACAGGAAATTAAGATCATAAAATATATTAACTAGGAGTACCTAATGTGGGGAAAAGCCTACAATTCTGTTTCTCCTGTCTTTTCGTTTCCTGGATGTGAGATTAATTTACTTTTAAATTTCCTTTAATGACATAACTTGTGCTACAGAGATCTTATAATAACCCAAGACATCCTAGTGAAAGGATGTTATTGGGTTTGTGGGAATTTGTGTGTTAATATTATAGTATGTCTCAGCAGGGTGTCATTAGCAGCAGAAATGGAAGGCAAATTAAAACTAGTCCCTTTATCTTTTGCAGACACTGCAGCCCCTTTAGCATGCTGTTTCTATGTGTCTTCTCTGAAAAGAAATTAAATGGAAATTGCCTGCTCAAAGTTGTTTTAAAGTCACAAGTGTCACCTGTATGCTTGCTTAAGGACTCCCTGCCTCCTCTTCTCTGTGAGCATGTCTTCTGCTTTCCTGAGAAAGGTTTTCTACTTATTAGTAAAATAAGTGTCCCTTTCTGTTCTGTCTGTACTTAGCCACCAATTAGTAAGATGAGCAGAAATGCTGCCATGCTGAGCACCGTGCTGGGGGCATGGAAGAGGCTGACGCTACTTCATGATGTGAGCTATAGGAGCGCCTTTTTATCTCCCAGGAGAGGTTCTCAATAGGTTTGGTCTGCCCCCTGGAGCCTGTAGCTATTTCAGTCTAACTACTCATTAAAGTCAATCTAAGATATTGCTAAAGCCTTTGGATTCTTCAAGTGCATTGCCTCCACTCGAATTCAGCTAAAAATAGTTCACTTTCACTCCCCAGGGCTGCTTCCAAGTTACATGAACTCTCCCCTCAGCCTCACACCCCACCAAAAATCTTGATGTCCACAGCAAGACTAGCTTCTTATTAAAGACCCAGGACTATGGCTGTGAATGCATTCCTAACTGCAAGAATGGAAGAAAACAATGAATCCCAGTTAAAGCTAAGCCCAAGAATGTGAGATAAATCAGGACTTTGGGGGGAAAACAGATTTGTTTTCCTCCCAAATAATAAATTTTTAAAAAAAGAAAAGAAACAAAAATGCGAAAACCCCCACCCCCCAAAACAATAAATTAAATCTAAACATTGATGAGAGTACATAGCACTGTGCCAGACTCATCCATCATAAATTGAATGCCTACTGTGCCATTCTAAGCTGATAATTCTAAGCTGATAATATTATACGGTTTTATATTCTATCCGGTAAAGGCTTTGGGAAAATTAAAGCAATTGTTTGGGGGCTAAAGCAAGATGGATTAGGACGAAGAAAGCAACAGACTCTACCATGTATTTATTCTCCATCAAGAATGGAATATGCCTTGATGATAGCTGCTTTGATATATTGGAGTATTACTCAACAATTATTTATTCAGACCTTCCTGCCTTGAGGTGGAATATACTTCCTTATCCCACTGTTTTGGGCCTGGCAATTAGACTGAATTTGACAATTGGGATGTTTATGGATATGATTCCTGGAGGAGTCTTCAGTGTGCTTCCACAGTTTGTCTCGGTGCTCTTGCTCTTCTGCCATTCAACATAAGAGGAATGTGCCCTTCATCATAAGAGGAATGTGCCCTTCGTGGCCTCTGGTTCAAGGAGAATGAGGACACATGGAGCAGACTTAATCCCAATGTACAGCTAAACCCTGTTGATCCCGGCCTAACCCAACAGAGTCACAGTCAACCCACAGCCTGAAGTATACCCACACCAGGCAATTTGCAGGCCCCTGTACAAAAACCACAAATGCTTGTTAAGCCACTGAGTTTCAAGGTGGTTTTTTTATGCAGCAATCACTTGCTAGTACGCCGTTCTTATCCCACTTTAGTCCATTCTCCTTGCAAAAGCCATAGTCATCTATTTAAATACAAATCCAACGATGTCATATCCTTGTTTAAACCTTTTGGTGGTTCTCATTACTTTTGGGGATAAACACTGAATGCTTAGCATGACCTATGAAGTCCTGTATGATAGGGGCCTGACCTCTTTCCCCATCACTCTGCACTCTAGCCACCCAGCCTTCTGTCTCCATAGTTTGATCTCACCATCCTCTCTTTCCTCCTCATGGCCTTTTTATGGACTGGTCCCACTGTGTGCTATCCTCTTCTCCCCACTCTTTGCTTAGTTAACACCTACTTATACCTTAAGTGTGAGCTTAAATATTACTTTCCCAGGGAAACTCTCCCTGACTCTAATGCAAGGTTAGGTTCCCAATTATATGGTCTCAGAGCCCATTGTGTTTCAGCTTTTAGCACTTAACTATAATTGCAATGAATTATTCAGGTGTATAATTCATTGGTGTATGTCTTATCCATCATGAGGGCAAGGACAATATGTGTCTGATTTGCTGCTTCATCCCCTGCCTAGCACAGTGACATGCGATTGGTTAAAGAGACTATGCTTGAACAAAAGCCAGGGGATACATAATAGTTCACGTGTGAAACGTTGATGAAGTTCTGAATCAGTTCAAATGAAAGGTCCCGTAAGAACTTAGAGGAAGGTAGTGTGAATATTGGAACAAGGTCAGAAAAAGACACCTGCAAAGAAAACACAGTCTCTTGTTAGTCACAGAGCCAGGTTAGTTACAGTAATAATGAGCGTTAGATCTCTAAATGTTACTGAATTAGAAATGAAAACTCCGATTGTAAGAGGAAATGTCGTTAGCTGCCAGGGGATTGACAATTTGGAAAGGTTGCACTGTAGAACTACCAATTAGTTTCAAACAAGTGGAGATTGTCTAAGAATTTAAAAATAAGATCAAACTGTGCCTCTTTTGAGCACTTAACTTTTTAAAATAGTGTCACAGCTTATGTAATAGGAAGACACCGTTCTAGGTATCCTGATATATACAAAGAAAAAGTAAAACCTACCAGGAATGACACGACGTTTGAAATTTGAAGTGAAAATCTCACAAAGGTTTTGGTACAAAGCACAAAGAAAAGAAAATCAAGGTGGATGGAGCTTCAAGCGTTAGACTTCCAGTGCCCTTAGTGTGTATGAGCAAGAAAGATGCATCTCGAGGGGAGACTTGGGACTCACAACCTCAGGGTTCACTGGAGCCTACGAAGACCTGGCTGAGCCCCCTCCTGTCACTCCCTGGCCTGCACATGCCATCACAGAGGGCAGCCTGTGGAAGCCATTTCATTTTCATATGCCAGTTTTTCAGCAATGTATACAAATATAGCCTAAGTTGCCTTTTTTTTTTTTTAAGGGAAAAAAGTGGTAGAGGATTTTAAAAAATTCTTTAGCTGTTAAGTATCTTGGTCTATTTCCCTTGGCTCTGTAGCTTGTGTGAATTAAAATGATTTCAACAGAGGATTCTAGAGTGCAGCTTCTTTTTTTTTCCTTTTGCCGCCTGTGTTGGCTCTCATGTTCTTTGCTTAAATAATTAATAATCATTAGTATCTGTTATGCAGCGTGTGGGAGAATAGTGGATTATCTGGGATCCCAGGACATTTGCACTATGCCTGTCCCCTTTGCATAAGCTTTCGTGTGAGGCTCTTCATTAGCTGGCACCAGGGTGTAGATTTGCTGCCCTCAGCCTTTAGTGTTTATTAACTATAAAAAAAGAGCCCCATCTGACTTACAACCAGCTGGGGGCAAGTACTGCTGATGGGAAGTAATTTCCTAGAAGAACAGTAATGAAGAAAGTGAGGGGAGCGGTGTGTACAGAAAACAAAGCCACAAAAAAAAAAAAAAAAAAGAAAAGTCGGAGCCACAATCAGAACTGCTTCCCAAATTGCCCACAAAAGGCAATATATCTTCAGTGTTAGAAAACTGTTTAACAAGAGGCAATCTTACCTTTTCTGGAAATGTTTCCTGGTTCTAAACACTTAAATGTAAAGTAAATCATCTCAAACCGTGTTGGAACTGGGTAAGATATAAATAAATAAATGAAAATTAAAAAAAAAAAAAAAAAAGAAAACAAAGCCACAAAGTTCATTTAGATTGAGCAACCTCTGCTGGACCAAAATGCAAAATCTAAGTGTCTGTCACATTACTGCAAAGCTCGACCTCAGTCTTACAAATAGCAAATAGCTAAACATATAAATGTGGAACAGGAGGGTTTATACTCTCAGGTAGGTTTGAAAATTTCTACTCTTAGCACAGTGAAGGGTAGGAGCAAAGCTACAAATATTTAATAATAACAGGCCCCACTACTTGTTAGCAACAGTAAGCTGGTGGGCAGTGTGTCCATCAGTAGGGTGAGGAAGGAATTGCTTGTCAGGAATGGTCTTTTCAGTCTCACCTAAATACACTGGTAACATTTCAATATCTACAGATATGAAATGCATTGGTTTGTGCAGGGGGGAAAGATAGCTGTTCTGTCATTTATTCCCAGAGAGTAGAGGCTCTTTGCTTTTAGGGATGGTAATTTTTTATGCTTAATTAGACGATAACCAGCCGGGAAAAAAAAGGTGATAAACAGACTACTGTGCTTAAAGGCTAATAGGCTGAACATTTGGATCTAAATTGAGGCCTTATGTTGGTTTGTCTTTACTAGGTGAACATTTGAGGCTCACAAAGTACACTTATTAGGCATGTTGGTCAGGCTTCCCTGGTGGCGCAGTGGTTAAGAAGCCGCCTGCCAAGGCAGGGGACACAGGGTTCGAGCCCTGGTCTGGGAAGATCCCACATGCTGCGGAACAACTAAGCCCGTGCGCCACAACTACTGAGCCTGCACTCTAGAGCCTGCGAGCCACAACTCCTGAAGCCCACGCGCCTAGAGCCTGTGCTCCGCAATGAGACAAGCCACCGCAATGAGAAGCCCGCACACCGCAATGAAGAGTAGCCCCCGCTCGCTGCAACTAGAGAAAGCCTGCATGTAGCAATGAAGACCCAACGCAGCCAAAAATAAATTAAAAAAAAAAAAAAGACATGTTGGTCTGTCAAAACACTCAGCCAAAGAAATGAATAATTATTTCTTTATATTGTTCCCAAGCACAGTACAAACAAGGTTGCGTGATGTAGGGAGCATGTAGGTATCAGATGCTGCAGAAACCAACACTCTAGGGACAGGTTGGTGGCGAGCCAGATGTTCAAAGCTGCACATACCCCACCCGTGACACAAAATATGTATATCCACTGCTCTACAAAATGCTTTCATCATTGTGTTTAATAATTCCTTATTATCTCCAAAGTAAACTTAAATGACAAGTCACTTGCCAAGGCGAAAGAGGAGAATGGCACACGACCGCGGCATGCTTTGTCTGCTGCGCGCTTAGCCTCCGCGTCGCTGTCTATCCTCAGAGAAGTTAGAGTTGTATCACATGTAAACAGGATGACAAACATAGGGACTGATGCAAAAGACAATTTTTTGAACTTTCTATATTATTGGAAGTTATTAGTGTTTAAAATTTGGTTTTCAAAACACAAAAAGAATTGGTTCTTATTTTTTCTTTACTAAAAAAAAAATCTCTTTTTTATTCAGTACAAAGTCTTTTCCTTTCTCTCCCATTCTCACCTTGTACCTGCTCAACTTGTAGGCAGGAGGCCCTCTTATAGGGTAAAATTTGAGGACCACTGTTGCCATAACTACTTCAAAATAGCTTTCCTTCCCTGCAGCCTGCTGTGGCTCCACTGTTGTTTCATACTTGGCCTGAATATTTTACTGTTAGAGTTATCCCTTTGGTATAGAGGATAGAGATTTTTTTTCCTCCAGAAAGCAACTATTTAAAGATACATATATGTCTGGGAGCACAGAGAGGCCTTCCCCAAAGCTGAAAGGGTAAAATATAGAATCATAAATTTATTGAGTGAAGAGTGAGAAGAGGGTTGGTAGCATTGGAGTTGCGGGTGGAGATGGGGAAATAGGAGTGGCTATCAATGGGAGGGAAAGTCCTGGGTTCAGTCTTTACACATTTATTTATTCATGCAGTATTTGTTGAGCATCTACACATGTCAGCTACTATGCTAGGTGGGAGTGGTTCACAGTGACCTCCTTGCCCTCCTGGAATTTGTGGCCATGTTGGGACTGGGGCTGGCCTAGCATAGGTCAAGAAAAGTCTCCTTGAGTTTGGGATTAGCAGATACAAACTACTATATATAAAATAGATAAACAACAAGGTCCTACTGTATAGCACAGGGAACTATATTCAATATGCCGTAATAAACCATAAAAGAAAAGAATATGAAAAAGAATATGTATATATATGTTAAACTGAATCATTGTGCTGTACACCAGAAACTAACACAACATTGTAAATCAACTACACTTCAGTAAAAGGAAGAGAAATGGTACTCATATGTACCAAAGCACAAAGAAGTATCCTGTGATCAAGGAATAGGGAGAGGGCCTGTGTGTGGTGGAAGCTCAGTTGGCAAAGGTAGTTCAAGGTCAGGCTGGAGCCAGATCATGCAAGGCCTTGTAGCCATGCTAAAGATTTTGAACTTCATCAGGAAAACAAAGAGGAGTCATTGAATAGCAGAGGTGTGACAAGATCAGTACATTTTAAGAAGATCCCTCTAGCTGCTGTGTGGGCAATGGATTGACGGTGGTAGGGAAAGCCTGAATGAGAGCACACTTGGAAGTTAGTGCTGGAGTCATGGTGAGGGCTGATGATGGGTTAAACTGGAGCAGAATAGTGGAGAGGGTGGGAAGTGGGGAGATTCAAGGTATGGTCTGAGGGTGGAAACAACATGGACTGAACGTGAGGGATAAAGGAGAGCGTGGTGTCAAGGATACTCTTAAGTTTCTGGTATAAGCAACTTGGTGGAGAGGTGCCAGCTATTGACAGAGGAAAGGCAGATTTGGGGACCTATTAAGTGTGAGATGGTTTGTGCAGAGTTGGTGCAAGGTCTACTGAAACCATGGAACACACCATGATAGTTTCTCTCCCTTTCACTTTCCCTCCCTCCAAATCTTGGTCTCTGTGTCTGTCCAGTAACATTGCCTCATTCCTTCAGAATTTTCCATGGGATGGGTGGAGGATAATGCTAACATTTTTGAGGTCACATCCTTACAGCTCTTGATCCAACAGGAAAGAAAGAGCTTCCCTTCATTTCCAATTCAGAAAGTTTCAGAGAAGGACTCCAGTTGGCTTAGCTCAGGTCACATCCTCTTCTTAGCCAATGGTCAAGAGAACGCAGCACTTAAATTGATCAAGCTTGGGTTCATGTCTCCCCTGTTTGTTTTTTTTTGTGGAGGGGAAAGGGTAGAATACTATAATTGGTAACCTCATCAGCACCTCTGGTGGTTAGAGGGTGGGGAGGAGCAGTTCCCCAAAGGGCAGAGACAGTGCTGGGCTGTCAGAACTAACAGATGTTTCCTGCCTCCTAAGCCTTCAGTGTTTCATTCTGCGTTAATCCTGCAGTAATACTGCTATCTAGAAATGCAGAATTTTCCAACTCTGAACTGATGGGGTAGTTAAGGGCCTGGCTATGTTGATGAACTCATTGTAATTTTGAACTATAAAAACAATATATTTATGAAAATTTTGAAGAAAGGAAAAGCATCCACTATTTCACACTGACACCTTTTCATTTTATGCATTCCTTTCCCACATTTATCCTTAAGCATATACCTTTCTATTTTCTCTCCTTGCATGCGGAAATCTCAGTTCCCTGGTCTCAGTTCCCCAACCAGGGATCAAACCCGTGCCCCCTGCAGTGGAAGCGCAGAGTCTTAACCGCTGGACCACCAGGGAAGTCTCTTAATTCATTTGTTTATTATTTTTTAAAATATTTATTTATTTATTTAGGTTGCGCTGGGTCTTAGTTGTGGCAGGCGGCGCCTTAGTTGCAGCTTTCCGGGCTCCTTAGTTGCGGCTTGCCGGCTCCCTAGCTGTGGCATGCGAACTCTTAGTTGTGGCATGCACGTGGGATCTAGCTCCCCGACCAGGGATCCAACCTCTGGCCCCCTGCACTGGGAGCTCGGAGTCCCAACCACTGTGCCACCAGGGAAGTCCCAATTCATTTGTTTAAACATCAATATTTACATGAAAATAACTTGAATATGTAAGTTTGTTGTATTGGTATGCGCTGGGAAACTTGAGGGACAAGCTAGTAACTGTATTGAGAAATATTGCTCGAGCTCTTGTTATGGGCATGGTAGTCTGGAAGCTGATGGAAATACAGACATCATTAAAATCTATTTCTGGCCTTTAAAAGTTCATAATCTCATGACTTTTGATAAAATTAAAGTATTCCTCAATTGTAACTAAAAAGTTATTAAATCAAAAGAGCAATATGGACATTAGAGGATGTAAATACAGTAAAAAAAAAAAGTATCTTGTATCCTTGCATAGGGAAGGGAAAGAAAAGTGAGGGGAGTGGAAGAGGATGGGACAGAAAAGGAGTGAAAAGGCTGGGGAAAGCAGGGCAGTAAGGCCTCTAAACTGTGGTTAGTGTCACCCCATGCAATTGTTAAGTTAAATGTTGAAAGTGAGACCACACTTGAAGACACGCGTCCCTTTAAAAGGGAAGGTGGGTGTTCAGAGCAATTCTCATTTTGCCTAAAAGGGGCTTTTTCTCTCTGTACTCTCTCCAGACAGAGGCATATTAGCAGACATAGTCAGACTTTCTATAGAAACATTTTAATCAAGGGCACCCTTCTCCCCAGAAAAATGCACTCACTGCCAATACAAACGGTATTCTAAGTTTAACCCACAGAGGACCATCCCTGGGCTCTCTGGGCTCGGTGGATCCAGGTTAGGCCCCAGTTCAAGAGTGGGCCTAACTGCTTCAAAGGTAGCAATACTCCCAGCTCCAAGACTCAGGAAGACCACACCTCTAAATGTTTTGCAACCTCGTCCATTTCAGATTTTTCAGGGGTCCTGGGTAAATCGGTCTCACCAAGGATTCCGCCCCATCTGGCTGCTCCCATTTTTAAACACAGACCCGTGCGTGGGAGAGGCCATTATTTTTACGGGATCACGGTGATTCTGGAGCAGCTAGGGACAGGCAGAGTTGCTTTACCACAACGCCGGGTCCATCCTTAGCGCGGGCTCCGCCCTCAGGCCGCCTCCTCATCCGAGCCCCCGCCCCTCCTCCCCTGCCAACCCTCGACCCGCTCCACCCCTTTGCTCTGAGAGCCGCTCGGCCACTACCGGCGACCGGGTTCCACCCGCCCATCTCGTGGCTCCGCCCCGGGGTCACTGGTACCGCCCCCTTCCGAGGGGCCCGATGAGCGTGCCTGAGCACTTCCCAGCCCCCCGCTCAACTGGAATCCCCGCCTTCTGGCTGAGTTAACCAATGACAGCCACAGGGTGTTCCTGGCCACGCCCACAACATCATCAGGTCACGCCCCCGGCGCGCGGCCACCCCGGGGCGTTGCCGTGGCCGCGCCTCCGCCGCCCGAGCGGAGCCAGATGCCGCCCCCTCCGCCGGTCCCTCCCCCGGCGGCCTGGCGCCTCCCTCCCTCCCCGCCGCGGTGACTCACTGAGCGGGAGGCGGAGGCTGAGGCGGCCGTTCCCGCTGCTGCTGCCGTTGCTGCTGCTGCTGCTGCCGCCGCGGCTGCTCGGGCTGTGCGCGCCCCGGAACAGGCCGCCGCGCGCCGCTCTCGGACCCGCAGCCCCCGCCCGCCCGGCCGGGTCGGGCGGCCCAGGTAAGCGCCGAGGCCGGCCCTCGCCCGCAGCCCCTGGGCCCGCGCCGCGCCGGGGCTCGGGGGAGTCGCCGGCCCTTTGTCTCTCGGGGAGGGGCCGTGGAGGGCGCCCCCGACCCCGCTCGGACCCACCGGCCGGACCCCCGGCACGGCGCCCTGGTCTGGGCCGGGCCTCCTGCCCCACCTGGCCCCCGCTTCTCCTGCCGCTCGCCGCCCCCGCCCCCGCGGCAGACCACCATCCAGCGGTCCTCAACCCCCCTTACCCCGGGGGTCGCCTCCACAGGTGTCCGAGCCATCCACTCTGTTGCTCACCCCACCGCGTCGGCGGGGTTGTCACCGTCTATCGGCACTCCAGGTCCCGTGCCCTCTTGTCTTCCCTCACCTGCGCCCTGCTCTCAGCATCCTGACCCTCTGTATAGAGCCCTCCCATATTTTCCCAAACTAAATGCTGCCAAGGTCTGGTCACTGGGCCACGGTTCCTCTCCCTAGTCTGGTTGAACTGTCTTGTCCCCATCCCACCTCTCCTAGTGAGTGTTCCTAGACGGTGCACGTTGTAGGCATAGGTCTCACCTGTATGGCAGGCGTGTGTATGTGAACCTGCAAGTTTAACCACTCAGAGCCCCAGACTGCACTTCTCGCCTCCTTTCCATCATCCCCACCCCGACCACTTTCCTTTCTCTTGAACCTGGTAACCGAGGCACTTAGGTCTGATACCCAACCTCTGTTAGGCCCCGCGTGCCTGCCTCTCTCGTGTGTGCTGAACTTGTCTGAGCAGTACCTGCTGTCAGGTTAGCCCCTGGGAAGGCCCAGGAGGCCTGTGTTGGCCGCAGATGAAGAGTTTTATGAATAATGAGATGTGAGGCTGGCAGCACCTCCTATCTGAGGATCTAAGTACACTATAGCTGTTAATTACTTTGTCTCCTGTCACTCACACTACTTAGGGAAGTGTGCCTGGCCGACGGCTGGGTAAATTGAGGCACAGGCTGTGTGGGCAAGGGACCTGGAGGCAAGTCAGAGTTTGTCCTGTGGTTCTGCTCCCAAGTGTCTTGGCTCTTAGCTCCCTGCTACAACTACTGGGCTCTGGTTCCTGGCTTTAGACTCTAAGTGATACTGATCTCTTGGGCCATTAAAGTGTCCAGAGAGACCAAGTTTCCTTTGATTTAAAGCAGGACTTTGAATTATAAATAAAGGTGCTGGCTGTTAAATGCCAGTGTGTCATTCATGGTTTCCTGGTGGAGTGAGTGGTCCTTGTGTATGTGTCAGGCAGCATTCCAAGCACCGGGGGCTACAGTGGTGAAGAGAGACACAGCCCCTGCCCTCCTGTAGCTGACCTTCTGAAGAGGAGGGATTAAACAAGTTAAGTGGACAAAATAATTTTAGTCATGGTAAGTGCTGTGAAGGTGGGAAGAGCCAGTTTAGATTTTATTCCAAGTGCAGTTAGAAACCACTGGAGGATTTTAAGTAAAGAGGTGATAAGATCATTCTGGCTGCTATATTGAGGCTGGATTGTAAGGAGCAGGGGTAAGAGCAGGGATACTAATTGGGAGACAGACTATTGCCGCTGCCGGGCAAGGGATGATGGTGGCTTGGACCAGAGTAGGGGTAGCAGAAGTGAAGAGGTAAAACCAGTCTGCTCCCCCTGAGAGAGGCTGAGAGCTTTAAAGCAAAACTTCAGGGAACACCAACTTCGATTTATACGTCTGGCAGAGAATTTCTAGACCTGACCATGCTCAGGTTTAGCTCAGCAAACCTTGCTCAGCACCTGCTGTGGGCCAGGTACTGTGCTAAACTCTAGAGATACTGATGTGAACAGGGTGAATAGGGAACCGTCTCCACGTTCTAACAAGGTGCTCACAGAAACGTCACCCACCCCCTCCTTGAGGGAAGAGGGTTTGTAGGCTTAAAAATCAGTTCGAGGTGGAGGAGGGCAGAACACACTGGGCTTCATTCCCACATCCGGCTGCGTTATTTAAATGAGAGCGTTATTGCCCTGCCTCTGCTGTAAGATGTTGCCCAAAGATATTGGGACTGATCTCATGGTGGGTGGGAGAACAGCTCAGTGGCCATGAACTTGAACCATTAACCAGAATAAAACTTGATCTCCACGCTGCTCCAAGTCTGTGCTGTCAGAACATGTCCGAGCTAAAGGACCGTGGGTCCGGGCCCCTCTTACAGTTGGGCACCTGTGGTCCCTAGAGAGTAACTCTCTTGAAATCCCGTAGCAGTTTGTACATTTGCTGACGGCACCCGTCACTTTCTACGTCTCTTTCAGCTTCATGTGCACTTGCATGACCCTAAGCTTTCTGAGGCCAGGGTCTCTATTGGATTCAGCTTTTCCATCCCTCACAGCATCTAGATCCTCCCCCGAAAGTACACTCATCAAGTACCGGTTGACTTGCCTGGGTGTCTCACAGCACCTAGAACTAGAGCCCAGGAATCCTGACCCTGTCCATGTCTTTTCATTAGATTCCTCCTCAACCAGAGTGCACCATGGGGGTGAACCCAGCAGACTCCGTGTCACTGAGCTCACAGCCCTTCCTTGATGGGTCTCCTCTGTCTCCAGCTCTGCCTACAAGGAACAGCTGCTGAGGGTGCTGACCAAGTAGTTACTTGACACTCGGCAGATAGGAAGCATAGCTCTTAATCAGAGCATGGACTTCCTACCAAGACTATCTGGGTGTGGATCTTGGTTCTGCCATCATGAGCTTTGTGACCTTCAGCAAGTAACTTAACCTCCCTGTGCCTCAGTTTCCCCATCTATAAATATTAATACTTCCTTCATGGAGTTGTTGGGAGGCTTAAATTAAGTAATACCTATTAGATGCTTAGAACAGCACTGAGCACCGTGATGTGGCTTGGTTGAAGTCATAGCTGTTATTTCACCATTATTTATTTATCTGCTTTTTATCTCCCATCAGAATTCAAGCTCTTTTAGGGCAGAGATTTTGTCTTTTTTTTTTTTTTTTTTTGGTCTACAGTTAGACTTTGTAGGCACTCAATAAATATTTCTTAAATTGAATGGCTTATTGAACACCTATTGTGTGCCAGGCACTGTTGTAGATGCTGGGGCTATAGCCAAGAACAAGATCACCAAGTTGTGTGATCTAATGAAGTTTACATTCTAGTGGGAGAGACAGACGGTAAACAAGTATACAAGTGAACAAAATAATGTAGGATGGTGAAAAGAGATGCAGGGAGAATAAAACAAGGCAATGAGATGGAGAGTGCCTGGGTCATAACTTTAGCGAGCTCTGAGGGTGTAACTTTGACTGGAGACCCAGCTGACGGGCAGAGAGGACAGTAGAAGCAAGAAGCCTATGGCGGCTGGAGTTGCTGAGTGAGGAGCTGGTAGGAGTTGGATCTGTGGCCACGGTGAGGAGTTTAGATTTTACTCTTCAATTCTGAGCAGTGGGAAGTCACTGCACAGGAACCTTTCCTGGGGGTGGTCCATCCTTGGAGAAAGACCCGGACACTTGGAAGAGCAGTGAGCAGGCTCTCCTTGTCCTGGGAAGGCTTTTGGAGGGCAGCAGTGTTGCATTTATTCTCCTCAGGTTTCTCATGTCTCTGGCCTAGGTACCCAGGAGATATGGGAGCCATCGGCTAGCTTGAGGAAGGTCCAGGTGTGTGTGTCTGTGTGTCCTGCAGATTCCATCAAGCCATCTTTCTCCCCTGAGTATGTAGGTAATCGGTCAATGTTTCTTGAGTTGAATGAATGAGCATCGCCAGCTCTTAGAATCTTGTCCTGTACAGCGGCTTGTCCTGTGTTCTCTGCATAAGGAAATCTTCGTGTCATGGTAGTGACTCTGGCATAACCTTGGAGTTTTGCTGCTGTTCTTATGTGCATCAAGGACCTCCACACACCTGTATGTCACAGTGTCTTCACAGTGTTTTGTTTTGTTTTGTTTCTTTGGCTGCACCGCTCGGCTTTCAGGGTCTTAGTTCCCTGACCAGGGATTGAACCAGGCCCTCGGCAGTGAGAGCACAAGAGTCCTAACCGCTGGACCGCCAGGGAATTTCCTGTCACAGTGTCTTTTTTTTTTTTAACATCTTTATTGGAGTATAATTGCTTTACAATGGTGTATTAGTTTCTGCTTTATAACAAAGTGAATCAGCTATACATATACATATATCCCCATATCTCTTCCCTCTTGCATCTCCCTCCCTCCCACCCTCCCTATCCCACCCCTCTAGGTGGTCACAAAGCACCTGAGCTGATCTCCCTGTGCTATGCGGTTGCTTCCCACTAGCTATCTATTTTACGTTTGGTAGTGTATATATGTCCATGCCACTCTCTCACTTTGTCACATCTTACCCTTCCCCCTCCCCATATCCTCAAGTCCATTCTCTAGTAGGTCTGTGTCTTTATTCCCGTCTTGCCGCTAGGTTCTTCATGACCTTTTTTTTTTTTTTTCCTTAGGTTCCATATATATGTGTTAGCATACTGTATTTGTTTTTCTCTTTCTGACTTACTTCACTCTGTATGACAGACTCTAACTCCATCCACCTCACTACAAATAACTCCATTTCGTTTCTTTTTATGGCTGAGTAATATTCCATTGTATATATGTGCCACATCTTCTTTATCCATTCATCTGTCGATGGACACTTAGGTTGCTTCCATGTCCTGGCTACTGTAAACAGAGCTGCAATGAACATTTTGGTACATGACTCTTTTTGAATGATGGTTTTCTCAGGGTGTATGTCACAGTGTCTTTGTTGGAAGTGTACCAAGATTGACTGGGCAGCTTTCCTCCCCCCCAACCCCATCCCCATTTCTCCTCCAGCCCCCTGCTGAGTACCACCAGGCCACACTGTCACCTCTGAACACTTCCTGTATCATTATTTGATCTACACTCCTGCACATCACTTGATCCAAGTATGGTGGTACCTAGAAAGCATTGGCTGTCTTTAGTCTGGGCTGAGTGGAGTTGGGAAGCTCAGCAGAAATGGCGTTTCAAACCCAGGAGTTCAACTCACCAGGAATCCAAAGTTGGCCTCTTCAGACTGAGGGCAGTTGGCCAGCCTTTCACATCCTCACTCAGGCATCCCCTTGTCTGTCAGTGTCCGTGATGCCAACCTGCTCTGCTAACCTTGAGAGGCCAGTGAGAGTTGGTAGGAATCAAATAGGACTTTTGTGCTGTAAGTCACTCTCAGGGTTCTGGCGCATTTCGGTGGCCGAATCGGAAATGCTTGTTAGTCACGTGTCGCCTGTCTCCTTGTAAAAACTAAACGCGAAGGGTGCAACCTTTTTCTCTTGTTATTGTTTTTTTTTTTTTTTAATTAAGAGAGTGATATGTACTCATTTAGAAAATGAGAAAATGAATGATGACATTTTCTATACTTTTTCTCATTTAGTCTTCACTGTAGTTTCTGAGATAAGTAGCATTATTACCATTTTGCATATTCAGAAGCTGAGGCCTGGAAAGGTTAAGTACAATAAGCTGTTTGAAGTGAAGATAGTTGGGAACAAAGTCAAGATTCAGACCCAGTCAGTGGGACTCCTGTGTGTGAGTTCTGGGCACCATATTAGATGCTGCCTTTCAGCAGAAACAACAGAGAAGAAAAGACATCTCCCCTAAGCCCAGCGTGGGTGACATTGTGAGGGTGGCCAGAGTTAGCGCACAGGCTGCTGCAAAGGTTTGAATCCTATGCGTTTTCCCTGTCTCATCTGACCTTGGGCAAACTAAGTAACCTCCCTTTGCCTTACTTTCCTCAATTGTAAATGGGGATAATGATCCTTGTGCCTTAATAGCTCCCAGGGGCATTATGATGTTTGGGCCAAAGTGCTTTTGAACTTCTGTTATGAAAGGGCACTGAGCCCCAACTGCTGTTATAGTCTGTTATTAAAGACCTATTATGTTCCTGATCCTCCACAGAGCCTTGTTACAGGGGGAAGACAACAGTCCCCAGAGGGAAGGGTGTCCTTCTGTGGTGGGCATAGCTGGAACAAACATCGTTTTCCTCCTTCCAAAGTTTCTTAAGGATTGAAGGTCATGAAAGTTTCTCCATTTTTCATGTTCGTGTTGTTCTGTAGAAGCTTCTGGAAGCAGGCGTGTAAACTGCATCGTAACAGGTTCGAGGACCATTGATGGCAGGGGAGAGAGGGGGGTTATAGGGGTTGGTTTTAATCCCAGCTGTGATGTCTTTGTAATGTAAACCAAGAACACAGAAATAACAAGAAGTGATGATTATCTTCCATTCATCCTTCCTTTCCTCCTTCCTTCTAATGACTCACTGATTCAAGTAATAAATATTTACTGAACTTTTATTAGGATCTGGGCCCCTGGTAGGCCCTGGGAATACTGTGGTGAGCAGGGTAGAATTAGCTCTTATCATACAAAACTTATAGTCTAGGGCCAAGAGGCTTATTATCTAGTTGGAGTCGTGTGAATAAAGCAAGAACATGTTGGTGAGTGTTCTGAACTCTCAGGAGGAGAGTCAGGATATAATTTCCAGATGTCCACATCAGCCGCATGGGTACCTGCCCTGGACGGACATTACCGTGGAGGGTTGTGTGTGGCTTCCCAGAAGAGCAGGGGAAGAGTTAGTAGATTAGAGCCCTTGTGTGTCACACTTAACAAAAGCTGTGCTAGTGTGGGCATCTGTAGAAACAATTAGCACCTTGGCAGTCCCAGTTAGTAAGAACTACATTTCCACTTAAAAGCTTATTAACCCTTTGTTACCCGAGTTCAAGTCAGGGAAGAATGATCATGGCATTGAGCTCTTTCCACAGTTTTTTAAAAAATAAATTTTATTTATTTATTTATTTATTTATTTATTTATTTATTTATTTATTTTTGGCTGCGTTGGGTCTTTGTTGCTGCGCGCGGGCTTTCTCTAGTTGTGGCGAGCGGGGGCTACTCTTCGTTGCGGTGCGTGGGCTTCTTGTTGCAGTGGCTTCTCCTGTTGCGGAGCATGGGCTCTAGGCATGCGGGTTTCAGTAGTTGTGGCACATGGGCTCCGTAGTTGTGGCGCACGGGCTTAGTTGCTCTGCGGCATGTGGGATCTTCCCGGAGCAGGGCTCGAACCCGTGTCCCCTGCATTGGCAGGTGGATTCTTAACCACTGTGCCACCAGGGAAGTCCCCACAGCTTTCTGAAGTTATGCCATCAATCCAGTGCCTTTCTTATGAGAAGACCATCAGCGCTTGTCTCTCCGGAGTTCCCTCCCTGCCTGACAGGTCTCCCTTGGCCAACTTTGGAAAGCAGGCATACGGCGGCAGGCAGGCTGTGGGGCTGGCTGCATCGGTGCTCTCGGCATGATGCCAGGGACACCTGTGTCTGTGAGCCCCCGTTGGGGTCAGTTTATGCAGAGTGTGGTGGGGGAGGGTTCTTTCTTCCCCAGGTTTGCCCAGCCACAGGCCTCGGGATCCCTCCAAAGAGCGCGGTCAGGGAGGCCCAGCAGTTTCTGCAAAAGCACCCAGTGTTCTTCCACTCGCCCTCAGGCCAGGGCTGGGGTGGAGAGGGCACAGGGCTGGCAGAGGTGCCTGCCCACATCCAGAGTGAGAGGAAGGTGCCAGGACAGGGCTCCGCTCCCGGGCAATGTTACTTTCACCAGCCCCTGCAGTGTCACTGCCTTCCTGGTGCTGACCAGCTGCCCCTTCAGTCTGGAGGGCCTCAGAACCATCCAGCATCCGATCAGGAGGAAAAGGCCGGCCTGGCGAGGAGACCAGGTCACTCAGTGCCCCTGGACTTGTTCATGTGTGGTCGGAGCCCACGGTGATGCCGGTTCAGCTGGGAGAATGTGACCCACTTCCATATCCTCTCCCACGTGGAGAGCTGGGTGGGAGGCTTTTGCAGACCAGCTCCAATTAAGGCTTTTTCAGCCTGAGTATCTCCTGAGTATCCAACCCACATGTTTCCTGCTGCTGGAATCCTGTGGTCCGTATCCCTGAACTGAATAACAACTCCAAAACAGATGAAGTTACCGCCTTGTTGTTCTGCAGTTCTGGCTTCCGCAAGCGGGGCTTCCTTCGGGGGTCAGGGTCCCTTTTGGATTCAGACACCTTTCACAGTGTGGGCCTTGTTCTTGTTCACAGTGTGCCACCCTTGTTCTTCCGGCTAAATCACCTGGCAAACCAGGGGCCGAGTTTCCAAAGAGATGGGTTAGCCTTGACCTCCCTGCCCAGACCAAGGTCTCCCCGCCCCCTGCCCCAGGCAGCCCTGGCTTCCGACCGATCCATCCTGACCCTTGTCCTCACAGTATGTCCTTCTGCTGCAGGAATATGAACTAAAATGTGTTTCGGACCCTCTAGGTTTCTTCCATTCTCTCCAGGTAGAGGACATTTGAATGATTTTCCATTTATAATTTTATGTTTCTCATGCGGCGGGGCTGGGGGGAGCGGGGGGTGGAGGAAGACAGTTTAAACACACGAGGCTGTGGGTGCTGCCAAGATAATCTGGAGATTTTTTTTTTTTTTTTAATTTTTATTTATTTATTTTTGGCTGTGTTGGGTCTTCGTTTCTGTGCGAGGGCTTTCTCTAGTTACGGCGAGCGGGGGCCACTCTTCATCGCGGTGCGCGGGCCTCTCACTATCGCGGCCTCTCTTGTTGCGGAGCACAGGCTCCAGACGCGCAGGCTCAGCAGTTGTGACTCACGGGCCTAGTTGCTCTGCGGCATGTGGGATCTTCCCAGACCAGGGCTCGAACCCGTGTCCCCTGAATTGGCAGGCAGATTCTCAACCACTCCGCCACCAGGGAAGCCCCGGCCGGCAGATTCTTAACCACTGCGCCACCAAGGAAGCCCAATTTTTTTTTATTTTTTTTGGTTGCAGGAGCTCAGTTCCCCGACCAGGGATTGAACCTGGGCCACAGCAGTGAAAGTACCGAATCTTCTTTTTTTAAATTTAATTATTTGGCTGCTCCAGGTCTTAGTTGCGGCACGTGGGATCTTTAGTTGCGGCATGCATGCGGGATCTTAGTTCCCTGACCAGGAATGGAACTCAGGCTCCCTGCATTGGGAGCATGGAGTCTTAGCCACTGAACGGCCAGGGAAGTCCCGAAAGTGCCAAATCTTAACCACTAGAGCACCAGGGAACTCCCTCTCTTTCATTGCTATTAAGAAGCAGTATTTTCCTACATGTATCTTTATGCTTTTGTCTGTTTATAGGATAAATCCCTACAGTCTTAGTTGCTACAGCAAAGGGTGCATGTGTTTAAATGTTTAGTATTTTGCCAGGTTGCCCTCCATGGACTTGGTGACCTTTTATGTGCCCACCAAAATTGTGCAAGAACACCTGTTTTCCCCCATACCTTGGCAGAAATTGATTTGTTGCTAATCTGATAGGTGAGAAGTGGTATATCATAGTTTTAATTTGTATTTCCTGATAAGGAAATAGAGCATCATTTCACATCATTAAGAGCAATCTGTTATGTCATTTGCCCATTTCTTTCTTGGGTTGGCAGTCTTCTTCTTGTTGATCTACAGGTGTTCTTTATATATTAAGGCAGTTTGTCCCATGGCTGTGATATTTGTTGCACGTATTTCCCCAATTTGTCATTGTTCTTTCGATTATATTGTTTTATCCATGTAGAGTTTTGATTTTTATGTAATCAGATTTTAACATCTTTTATTTTGTAACTTACAGATTTCATTTCGTATTATTTCCTTCTCCCACTGTTTTCTTTTAATATACTTACTATTTTGTACTTTTAAAACTTCGCTCCATAACTGAGTGATCCACAAACCCAGCCTCACCAGAAGCGGGGCAGGTTGGCATTGTGTGCCTCCAGTGGGATGTGGACAACGTCAGCTACAATTGTTTCTCACCAAAATGTTTACCCTTACTCCAATTCTAAGGACAACCAGACTAATAGTCAATGGTCCTGGACTCTAAAAAAATGTTAATGTTGTGATAGACAACGAAAAGCTAGTGAACACTCTAGGCTAAGGGAGAGGAAAGAGCTTGGGAACCTAGTGAAGTTGAGATCTTCAGTTGGATCCTAGATTAAAAACCGGTGCAGGCCAAAGTGAGGGGCGTGGTTGGGAAATTTGGATGTGGGCTGTACATCAGAGAACACTGCTGGGTCACTAGTAAACTCCTTGGGGCTGATAATAGTATTAGAATAATGTCAGAGCATGGCCTTAGGAGATGCAAAGTATCTGATACCTGCAACTCACCGTTTTTTGTTTTTTTTTTTAATGGCAGCTCTTCAGCTTTCTTTTTTTTTTTTTAATAAATTTATTTTTGGGGCTTCCCTGGTGGCGCAGTGGTTGAGAATCTGCCTGCCAATGCAGGGGACATGGGTTCGAGCCCTGGTCTGGGAAGATCCCACATGCCGCGGAGCAACTGGGCCCGTGAGCCACAATTGCTGAGCCTGCGCGTCTGGAGCCTGTGCTCCGCAACAAGAGAGGCCGTGATAGTGAGAGGCCCGCGCACCGCGATGAAGAGTGGCCCTCGCTCGCCGCAACTAGAGAAAGCCCTCGCACAGAAACGAAGACCCAACGCAGCCATAAATAAATAAATAAAATTTTTAAAATATTTATTTTTGGCTGTATTGGGTCTTCGTTGCTGTGCGCGGGCTTTCTCTAGTTGCGGCGAGCGGGGGCCACTCTTCATTGCGGTGCGCGGGCTTCTCATTGCGGCGGCCTCCTTATTGCGGCGGCCTCTCTTGTTGCGGAGCAGAGGCTCTAGGAGCACGGGCTTCAGTAGTTGTGGCTTGCGGCTCTAGAGCGCAGGCTCAGTAGTTGTGGCGCATGGGCTTAGTTGCTTCGTGGCATGTGGGATCTTCCCAGACCAGGGCTCAAACCCGTGTCCCCTGCATTGGCAGGCGGATTCTTAACCACTGCACCACCAGGGAAGCCCACAACTTGCTTTCAAATCGCTCAGGAAAAGAAGCAGAAGACAAACCTACATCTACCCACAGTGCGGGGAGGCATGAGACAAATGTGACAAAATGTTAACAACTGGTGACTCTAGGGGCAGGGTATTGGGATGTTCCTTGCACTGTTCTTTCAGCTTTTATGTGACTTTGAAAATTTTCGAAATAAGAAGGTGAGGAGAAAAGAGCAACAACAGCTTTGTTCCATCTGCAGTTTGTTTGGGTTGCAGTTCCCTTGGCTTTGCCTGGCTCTCCTGGGTTACTGTCCTGATTCCCGGTTTCTTTCTCCTTCTGTACAGCATGCACAGTTCTCTGTTTCCATTTCTCCTAGGAACTTCTTCTGTTTTTTGGCTGCATTGGGTCTTCGTTGCCGCGCGCGGGATTTCTATAGTTGTGGCAAGCGGGAGCTACTCTTCGTTGCAGTGCGCAAGCTTCTCATTGCGGTGGCTTCTCTTGCTGCAGAGCACGGGCTCTAGGCGCACAGGCTTCAGTAGATGTGGCACACGGGCTCAGTAGTTGTGGCTCATGGGGTCTAGAGTGCAGGCTCGGTAGTTGTGGCACACGGGCTTAGTTGCTCCGCGGTATGTGGGATCTTCCGGACCGGATCGAACCCGTGTCCCCTGCATTGGCATGCGGATTCTTAACCACTGTGCCACCAGGGAAGTCCTGGAACTTCTTTTTTGGGTGAGTTATTCTATTTTGGACTTGGAAGTCTTATGACTATCTTTTTGGCAGACTTACATGACTTTTCTAGAAGCAGGTAAGAACCAGTGTGCACTGGTGCCTATATTTTCTGTTTTTGTTTTGTTTTAACATTGTGTCATGTGCTCCAAGTAAATTTGCAAGGAAGTTTAGTTCTCTGAGACTTAAAGTCTTAATCCTCAGGAATACCATCAAACTAATGTGTAGTGTAACTAACCTCTCTCTCCCTAACCTCCATATAAGCTTTTTCCTCTCAGCTGAGAGTTTTTGCAAGAGGTCAGATTTTGCTTGCATTCTGTGGATATGGGCTTGTGAAAGGTCCTGGGTTTCATTTTATGAAATTTGACAGTCTGGGGATTTGAATAGCTGGCCTGTAAAACCAGGAGTCTTTTTGCCAGGGGAGCACTCGCAGGCCACTTTTGCTGGGAGCTTCTTCTCCCTCTCTGTGACTTGGTGACTAATGGTTTCGTGGCTTTGGGGGTGGAGGATGTCATTACAAATGGATGATGGGGCTTTGGCTTCTGCACTGGATTATCTGGGCGTGCTGAGTGGGTGGGGAGCAGAATATGCCACCCCAAAATATACCACTTTGGCATATTGATTATTTTGAATTATAGTTTCTTGAGAAACAACCAGTGCAAGAAGGGCGCTCTGACCCTCCTTTATCTCCCTGAAAGCAGCAAATAAATCTCCCATGTGAAAGGTACCTTCCCTGTACCAGGGGGTAGAAGGCATCCTTATCACCAGAGACAGGAGATTCAAGGCTGAGAAGGCTGTATAAACAAACCCTGTTACTTCCTCACTAATTTACTACCCCAAGCCCAAACTTCTTTGTCTTGTCAATTCTTCACAAATTTATCGTTTCTTTGTCTAAAAGATATAAAAGATGCCTGCTCTGGTCACTTCTTCAAGCCACATATCTTTGGGGCTCTCATACGTATGAAATTAAGTTTGTTTTTCTCTTGTTAATGTCTCCTGTCAATTTAATTATTAGACCAACCAAAGACCTTAAAGGGAAGAAGGGAAAAGTTTTCCTCCCCTACACTGGTCTGGGTGTTTGTGTCCAGCCCATTGGGATTGGGGGTAGTTTCTTTCTTAGAGCTTTCACACAGGC
The DNA here is from genome assembly GCF_028021215.1 of Eschrichtius robustus. Taxonomy (NCBI): domain Eukaryota; kingdom Metazoa; phylum Chordata; class Mammalia; order Artiodactyla; family Eschrichtiidae; genus Eschrichtius; species Eschrichtius robustus. The sequence goes on along the minus strand of NC_090826.1, from coordinate 7,731,891 downwards.
CCCTAAGGCCTCCCATCCATTTCTGTCCACTCTCCTGAGCTTTTCCACAGTGGCCCTGGCCCTGAGCAGGTGAGTGTGGGTGGATTCCTGCTGTTTGGGACGCTGTGTTTTCCCATCTCCTCAGAGCCTGTGCATTTTCCCTGATCATCCCTCCCTTCCCCTCCAGCCTCCGGCGTCCTTGTCTCCAGACTGGATGAGTTTTGTGACCCATCAGAAGTTCTCATCTTCATGCTACTTCCCCAGCAAGTTAATGGAATGAACACATGTAGACTCTGAAGTTGCCTCTGTTGAAAATCTGTTTTATTTTGATTATTAGCTTGTTAAACATTTAGGGAGGAAGGAAACTGAGTGTTCAGCAGCCTCTTAGGGGGAGGTTTCCTTCTTCCTTGGATTATTTTTTGTTCTGAGGTGGCTGGAGGGAAAGGAGAGGGAAGGTCACGGCCTGTGTCACGGAGCAGAAGCAGTTATCCAAACAAACAAACGGTGTGGCTTATGTGACATGAGGGTGTAATGAATGCTTGCAGTGTATTACAATAGTGTGGATATGTTTTCGAGGTAAACAAACATAGCTTTATTTTTATGCAAATTAGCACATACCTGTATGCTGAAAGCCTATAGGAAAGAGGAGGCAGTAATCCTAAAACTTATGTTCTTAAGAGTTTATAAGAAGTTTCGCCCAGGAGGCCAGACCTGGGGCCTCTCAGCTGGGTCCTGAGGACAGCCATCCCCAGAGCTGGGCAGTGAGGAGGGGGCTGGCTTCGGAGGCCACCCCAGGGAGACTGAGCCCTCGCCCTGCAAGCAACCCAATTGGTTTCATGACCTAATTCTCGCAACAGGAAGCTGGAGGTCTTTCTGGCCCCATTCTGAGGGGATGCAGTGAGCCTGGTCCGGGAAACTTTTTTATTTGAACCGATTATAGGAGACTTCAACAGAGGGAAGGGTTGGAGGGAGAGTGGGGGCAAAGGCAGAAGGGCTGGAGAGGGCGGTGGTTCTTGCCAGCCCAGCCTGCTGGCAGGCATCGAAAGACCTGGGCCGCCTTGTCTGGGCCTGCCCCTGAGAACAAGGCTTGTCCCCTTCGGCAGGAGGCTGGTGTGAACGAGCCCATGTGGCTCTGAGTGAAGGGACCTTATGTAGCTCCTGATAAATAAATAGCACTGTGTCAGTTTTTCCCCTTCCTCTTTAAAAATAAAAAACAGCCCCGCCACCAAAAAACAACAACTTTTAAATTTCCCAATTTAATTAACGTTTTAAATGGTGACCCTGCAAGAGTTGGCATAGCTGTGGGCAGTGGGGTTGATGGAGCTTCCGTGGGTTGAAATTTCCATTCTGGCCTCTTTCTCTGGAGGTGACCCAAGGTCTGTGAAACCTGGCCAGGCTCCTTCCCTGGGATTATTAGGCTTGGAACTGGTCCTTCCGGCCCAAATTTGACTTCAGCCCGATCCCTAAGAAGACTGACCAGCAATGCAAATTGAGTTTTCCCTTTGGGGGGGGGGTGGTGGTAGGTTGTCAGCACGCTGGGGGCATCTCAGATGTTGATCTAGGTCACAGGAGAGAAAAAGTGTCCTTCTGCCACCAGCCTGCACAGGTGAGCTGTTGACACTGCCAGGTGCTCAGCCCGCGGTGAAGGTCGTCCAGCTTGAGAGAGCCTGCCCAGGAGTGGGAGGTGGTGCTTGCACCCGCTCGAGAGCCGAGAGCCGAGAGCGCCTGCCCTTACATCCACTCATAAATAGACAAGGGCTCTGGAGTCTGCATTACCCACCCCCTTGGAACCTGCAAGAGGCCAAAGGTCAGACTGAATCAGAGGAAAATCCGGAGCCGGATTTTGTAGGCGCACTGGTTCCTGATTTCAGGTCTCAGGCTCCGGCTTGGCCAGGTTCCAGGGCTCCAGCTGTTCTCTGTGAAGGAAAAAAGAATCTCTTTTTAAATTAGGTCAGAAGATGCCTTTCTTTCCTTCTGTCCTTGTCCCCCTACTGTGCAGGGATAAAACCACCACCTGCACGTCCCTTGGTCAGAACTACAGAGCTTTAGGACTTCGCCCGGGATCGGAGTGTCCCAGTGCAGCCGAGGAAACTTCCCCCGGCTCTGCGTTCCCTTCCTGTTTGCCTTGTGCTGGCTGAACCGCAGAGGCTGTCAGAGCAGGCCTGCCAGGTACTCTTGCTTAGCTGTAAAAAGGACTTGAAGAGACAGTGAGATCTGGGTAACCTTTTCTACCAATCAGGCCAAAATCACAGGATAAAATTTTTCTTTAACCAGAAGTTTTTGTATTTATTATTATTATTGGCCGTGCCACATGTGGGATCTTAGTTCCCTGACCCAGGATCGAACCCGGGCCCCCTGCAGTGGAAGCGCAGAGTCTTAACCACTGGACCACCAGGGAAGTCCCCAGAAGTTTTAAACAGACGCCTTTTACCAATCCAGTTACATCAACATTTATAGTCTGTACATGCAGGCTCCTTCAGTTCCTTGATGTCTTAGGTTCTCTGAGGTGAGGACATTCTGAGGCTGGGGGCTTCCTTCGTGGTTCCCAGGTGAATCTGAAATCTGTTCATTCACTTAACTGTGCATGGGACTCCAGATGTGACTGACAGCAGCAGGAACCCACCAGATTCCTCAGCACAGAGCCTACGGTCTTCAGGCTTTTCGAGGGTCCACAAAAATACTGGAGACCTGAAAAGAAAAAGTATCCGCTCCCTCTACTCATAGGAGTTATATGAGAATTCTATTTAATGAGAGATATGGGTCCATTTTATTATTTATTTATTTATTTGGCTGCACCGTGTCTTAGCTGTGACATGCAGGATCTTTAGTTGCGGCATGCGGGATCTAGTTCCCTGACCAGGGACCGCACCTGGGCCCCCTGCATGGGGCGCGCGCGGAGTCTTAACCACTGGACCGCCAGGGAGGTCCCTGGGTCCGTTGTCATATGTCTGTGAGAATGAGGCTGCCTGGGCCCACGAAGGACTTAAACCACCCTGTGGCCTGCCCTCAGAGAGCTTCCAGTTTGGAGGTGGAGATAGAGGCACAGACACCCAGGTGCAGTGCTTGGGCAGTGCTTTGAGTAGAGGAAATTTGGGTGAGTGTGCAAACACAGGCTTCAAAAAGGTAACGATCGAACAGTGAACAGTAAATAGGGAGGAGCATTCTAGGCTGAGGGTACAGCAGATGTGAAGGCCGGAGGTGCTGAAGGAGCCTGGTGCAAGTGGTGACGAAGGTGGCCACCCGGCAGGGCTCCCCATCCTCGGCGCTGTGGGCGTGGGGCTGGGGGGACGGGGCGCGTCCTGTGCACTGTCGGTGGTTCTTCCTGGGAGCATCCTCCCAGTGTGACAATCGAAACTCCTCCTTTCTCCAGACATTGCCAAATGCCCCCATCTGAGAACCAGCGCCAAGCAGGGACCGTGGTGGATGGCCAGGGGCTGCCTGCGCGCCCCTGCCCGAGGGTGCAGTGGAGGGAGCCCCTTCCTGTCCAGCGTGCAGGTCTGTGCCTGCCCCCGTGTCCTCTGGTTTGTGTGACGCTCTATGTGCAAGAGTGGCTGGCAGGCTCTCTCCGAGGGGAGTCAGGCCGCGGAAAGGAGGGTGCACCCCGAAGCCCCCCTTCCCAGGCTGACTGTGGTTTTCTGTGCTGATGCCTTTCCCCCTGTTGTCTGGGCAGCCAGGCAGGGTGGCTGCGCTCTGGATGTTGGGCTGTTTTGAATGATGTCACGTGGATTTGATTTTAATGCTTCGAGAAGTTCACCGAAGGGCCTTCCTCAGAGCGGCTCACACCTGGAAGAGAAAGTGCCCTGTTGCTGTGAAGGGGCAGGTGGCAGCTCTGAGGTAGGAGGTGTTGGGAAGGTGGGTGTTGAGAGTTCCAGAATCTCCTGTGCAGCAGACCTGTGGCTGGGGAGGAGGGCCTGTTGGTGTCTGGGCTTCCCAGCTCCTCCGCCCCGGATGAGGGCCGCCCTGGGGCCTCCAGAGCAACTGCAGCCTCTCCTGCTGCGACCCCACTTCCCAGGGGCTTTTTAACGTTTTCCTGACCTTTAATTTTGATTTCAAATCTACAGAAAACTTGGAATAGTGCAGTGAACACACCTGTGCCCTTTACCTGGATTCACCAGTGTTAACCTTTGCTGTATTTGCTCACGCACTGTCTCTGTTCATACTCACACTCACACATACTCACACACATTTCCGCATACACACACACACACACTCTAACACAAACACATGCATATACACATACACGCTCACACACATATACACACACGCTCACACACATGTACACATACACACACATAAACACACACACTCTAACACAAACACATGCATATACACATACACGCTCACACACATTTACACATACACACATACACATATATACACATACACATAAACACACACACTCTAACACAAACACATGCATATACACATACACGCTCACACACACATACACATACACACATAAACACACATATGCATATACACATACTAACACAAACACATACATATACACACTCACACGTACACACACATATACACATACACATATATACACATACACACATAAACACATACTAACACATACAAATACACACATACACACATACACACATGCATTTACACACATACATAAACACACACACATATACATACACATACACAATAACACAAACACATATACACATACACGCTCACACACATACACATACACACACATACACACATATACACATGCACACTAATACAAACACACACATATATACACATACACACATATACACATACAGCACTGACATATACACACACACACATATACATGCTCGCACATATACACATACATATACTCACACACATGCATACATATACACACAAACTCATACACACACTTTTTTTCCAGAACCATTTCAGAGTAAGTTGCAAGCATTGAGACATTTCACCCTTAAATACTCAGCCTGTATCTCTCAAGAACCAGGATATTTTCCAACGTAACCACAATATATTCATCACATTCAACACATATAACATTGATACAATACTAATATCTAATAAATACTCCCTATTAAATTTTCTCCAGTTGCCCAATAGCAGCCTATGACTCCCTCACCTCTCCCCTCCCTGGATTCCATCAAGAACCATTCCCTGTATTTAGTTCTTACACTGCCTTATTTCATTTTCTGATTAGCAGTTATTTTGGGCTCTGGCTTGCCTTTTCCGTGTAAAGTGGAAAGTTTTCATTTCAGTTTCAGTTAAAATGGCTAATGGGACTTCCCCGGCGGTCCAGTGGTTAGGACTCTGTGCTTCCAGTGCAGGGGGCACAGGTTCGATCCCTGGTTGGGGAACTAAGATCCCACATGCCATGGGGCGTGGCCAAAAAAATAAAGTAAAATGGCTAATGTTTCTATCAGCTTCTGAACTGGACGGGGCTGATAGGATGGAGAGAAAGCGTGGATTTTCAAATCCAGGCTTGTCACCTGTTAGCTCCGTGGCCTTGAGCAGGTTACTTACCTTCTCTGGGCCTTGGTTGTCTCATCTATAAAATGGGACTAATTCCTGCCTCGCAGGCTTGTCCTGAGGACCCCATGTGCTGAACAGGCCTGACATTGTGCCTGGCCCTTAGGAATGCTCTAGCAACCACAGTAATTATCACTGTTGTTCTGCAACTTCGCCTGGCTTCACAGAGCAAGAAGGAGCTTTGGGGCAGGTTGGAATTTGGGTTGGTGACCTCAGGACAAATTCCTTATCCCAAGCTCATCACCTAAGAATGGTGCTGCGTCCTGCAAACTGCCTGAGCGGCGGCAGAACCATCATTACACCTGTTTTGCTCCTGCTGGTGGAGTGCGGTTCACTAACGCCGAGCCTGGCTCTGGGTGGAGGAGGCCGAAATGTGGAATTTATTAATTAAGGTGGTTGCTCACGAGGCCCTAGAGTCTGGGAGGTTGCGGTTTAATTACTGGGAGTGGAGCTCGTGGAAGTTCTCTCTGGTGCCCCAGCTTTGATGTCGCTGGGGGACCTGAGGTGCCGCCCCAAGTGGGACTCGCAGCCCGGGCTGCAGATGAGGCTCAGGGCTGCCTCCCTCTGCTGAGCGCGTTTCTGTCCACTTACTTGTTTACTGGAGAGCAGTGCAGCATGGGCGGGAGCCTGGACATTCTGGGTTCGAATCCTGCCCCAGAACGGACTAGGACGGACTAGCTGGGTGAGCATAGACTAGTGCCCTCATTTGTAAAACCTTATAGGGATGCTTGTTGCAAAGACTGAATGATTCATGTACGTGGAGGGTTCAGAACAGCGCCCGGCCAACAGCAAGCCAGAATATATGTCAGCTGTTTCTTTAAAGCAGTGTTCTCACCTGGGGGGGATTTTACCCCCCAGGGAGCACATGGCAAAGTCTGGAGACATTCTTGGTTGTCACGACCAAGGGGGAGGTGCTTTTGGCTGGTAGAGCCCAGGGATGCTGCTATATAACCTCCCATGGGTGGCACAGTCACCGCGACAGAGAACGATCCCGCCCAGAACGCCACTAGCGCTGAGGCTGAGAAACCAAGGACTCCGGGCAGCACGTGCAACACGGAAGGAGGTCCTGTTCCTCACCACCCCCACCCTTATCCTTCCTTTGATCCGCTCCCCTCCCCCTCCTCCCCTCGCTGGTGTCCCTCCCGCTGCGCCCAGGGCCCCAGGCCGGCTCCCCCAGGCTTCCCCTGGCTCACCCGCTCACCTGACCACTGACACCTCCTTTTCCCCTCACCCAGCTCGGGTTTTTTATCACAGTACCTATCTCCTTCCTCCTTACTAGGTTATTTACCCACTGATTACTTCTTGTTTATTTCATTTTGTCTGTTCTCCCTTCTCCCTAGAATGTACGTAGGGACTTTCGCCTGTTTTTGCACTGCTGTATCCCAGTCCCAGTAAGTGCTCAGAACGTCTGTTGATTGAATGAATGAATGTGTTCCCCAAAGCCACACGGCTGGTACGTGACATGCCAGGATGTCAGTTCTTCGCCGTCACCCATGTCGCTCCTTCTTCCCAAAGTGCCCCCCCAGCCCCCCGCCCCATCCAGCGCAGCGTCTCCTAGAAGTGCCCCAGATGTTTCCCGGATCTGGTCAGTCACCACGATCTGACTCTGTCTCCAGAACACTTTGTGGATGTGCACGGTGGTACCGACTTCATCTGAAGGACGAGCCTGCCCTGTTTCCAGCCAGGGGCTTCTCTGTGGCCCTGGGAGCCCAGCCCCAGCTGTTGGCCTGTCCTCAGGGCCGTCACCAGCAGACCGGTAGCTGGCACATCACACCCACACCCCCTCCCGCAGCCGCAGTGGCAGTCCAGGCTCCGACACTGCTCCTGTCCCGCAGTTCCACCTGCCGAAGTGTCCCAAGCCCTCCCATCCTCACCGTCCCTTCTCCGTCACCCCGCAGCCCAAGCCCCGGCCCTCACCTGGCCCAGCAGGGACCTTCCCTCCAGCTCCTCCCCATCTCTCCTCCACGCCACAGCCACAGGGGTCTCAGGCGTTTCCCGACTCTCCCGCTTGAACCTCTCCTCACCCCCCTGAGACCCATGTGGTCCAGCACCTTGAGCCCCCTCACCTGCCTCCCTGGCCTCAGCTACACCTTCTTCCTCCAGTTTTCCCAAAGGCCCAGTCTCTTCCTGTTTGAGGACCTTTACACGTGTGTGTGTGTGTGTGTGTGTGTGTGTGTGTGTGTCCCAACCCAGCTCCTCCTGACCTGGGTAACAGCTCAGAAGTCACCTCCAAGGGTTCCTGCCCCCAGGGCAAGGTCAGATTCCCAGCTTCGCGTCCTAGGACACCTTGCACTTACCACCCCCGACCCCCATCATTTATCACCATCTGAGGCTCCATTTACCTGGGTGTGACTTGATTCATGCCTGTCTCCCCTGCTCACTGGGAGCCATCATCACAAGCAGACCATCCCATGCTCGCCTGTGTATCCTCAATGCCCAGCACAGGGCCTGGCATATAATAGGCTGGCATATAATAAAAGATGCTCAGTAATTGTTTGTTCAAAGAATGTCTTTTCCCTCTGCCTGCAGTGCCCTTCCCCATCTTCTCTACCAGCAAACTCCTATTCATCCTTCAAGACCCAGTTTCAGGGTCTTCTGCTGGGATCTGGTCCCTCCCCTTCCTCTGTATTGTCACAGAGCTTTGCACATCCCCTTACGCTGCCACTTACTACACTGTGTTGAGGCCCTGGGTTTTTTTCCTCTCACCTCTGAGCTGCGCATGGGGAGGTGCTGGGCACGGCACATTACATGCAGTTGGCACTCTTGGAAGTGTTTGTGTTTTTAACCTGACCTATCTTTTTGGTTCGTTGTTACGTATAATTTGTGTTGTTTTCCATTTGCCTTGTGCAGTGTGGTTTCCTCAGCCATTCTGGTACCTCCTGGAAGGCAGGCTTAGTGTCACAGCCCCAGCTTTGTATCTCCTGCTCCCTGAGCCTGACACAGGGCTGTGTTCACCTAGAGAGGTTTTATTTTAGTAAATCTTTCTTGAGTCCATGTCATGTCTACTTAAGGTTAAGGGCCCCTTGGCAGTTGAGAGCGCTTGACATCCTTTCCCTCATTCTGGACTGGCTAGATAGTTTGTGGCACCTGATGCAGGACCCCTTGTTAAAAAATTATTCAGAATTGTAAGACGGCGACAGGAGAGCATTCAACCAAGAGTAGGGCCCTTATGAGTGCTCGGACCTGTGCTGGTGCCCAGGCCTCACGCTCATGAAGCCAGCCCTCATCTCCTCGCGTCCTCCGAGGGAGGACACGGTAGAGGTCCTGATTTCCTTTTGACCAGCGGCAAACTGGAGGGCTCAGAGGGCAGTGACTGACCTCAGGTTGCACAGCTGACCATCGACAGAGTAGAACTGGAAACAGAGTCCAGCTCCGGGAGCATGCTCACTGTCTCCACCGGCTCTGGGGCCCCAGGAGCTTTGGTCCTCGGTTTCCTCCTCTGTAAATTGGGAACATTGACCTGATCATCGGGTGGCAAATGGAACAGCTGGTGCGAGTCCCCAGATGGTCCCATCAGGAACCACCACGTCCCATAGGCGCCCTCTCCTTCAAGTCATGAAGCTGAGGTTCCTCTCTGCTTCTTGGACAGTCTGAGCCCTGTAGACAGTAGGAGGCTAATTGGCTGTTGTGATAGTTGGAGAAATTAAACCCCCTCAGAAGTGGGAGAGGGTTGTCTCTTTTCATCTCTTTTTGAAGGAATGTGGGGACTTGGGTAGAAGGTTCCCCAGGGATCCTTGGTATTTCAGTGCTTTGATGTCTGGAGGAATAAAAGAGCAATTAATCGCTATAAATGTCTTTCCCCGTAGGGTAGGCTGAGGGTGGGGGCGTGGCAGTGGCGGGTGACTGCTCTTCCGTCCCAGGGCCATCACTGGTCAACGGGCTCTGCAGACCAGCGACCCGGGGCCAGAGCAGCATCTCCCTGTAGGGGAGGCTTCTAAATCTCACTTCTTCTGGAAAGCACGTTTGCCTCAGCCTCTTGGGTGAGTGAGTAGCAGAGATTGCTGAAGACAGATGGGTTGCACAGCTCCCCTTGGTCCCCTAGAATAGGTTTCTCAATTATCCAAAGACATCTGTCCTCACCGCAGGGCTGAGAGCCAGGAGTCCACCTGTAAACCAAGTGCTCCGAGGCCCACGCACCGCAGTGGAGGGGTGGCCGGGCTGCCACGGGCAGGCGAGACTCCGACCCCCTCGCCGGCACCTCCACCCGCCATCAGCAGCCTCCCTCCTGCCCGGTCAACCTGCAGAGGACCCAAACGACGAGGGTGTGTGTGGAAGGCCAAAGAAGAGAAGAGAATGTTCTCTGATTCCTAGAAGAGGTGTGTTTGGGGCAAGCAGACCTGTGGCCAGACTAGTAGGTTGTAAATTATCTGCATCTGTGTTGTGTGTGTGTGTGTTGTGTGTGTGTGTGTGTGTGTGTGTGTGTGTGTAAACTTATGTTTCCATATACAACTACAGATGTTCCCCAAGCACACAAACACCATGCAGGTCTGAGCACAAAGTGGGCGGAGCGCCGAGGTAGCTGTGCCTGGCTCGTCGTGTTCTTTGGTGGGTGGGATGCCTTCTCGGGCAGGTGCAGGACTTGCCCATCAGCTGCCCGGGAATGATTCACTCTGGTCCTCGACGTCTCCTAGCACGGCTCTCAATCGGCCTTGGTGACTAACCCAAGGGGAGGAGGGTGTGTGGTGACCTGCTTTGGCTGGAAATGATAGTGCATAGCTGCAGTCGGCACCTTATCCCAGGGTGCTGGTGCAAGTTCCTGGGCTGGCCAGACATACAGATACTTCTGGACCGTGCAGGACCCTTGGCCACGAGCTTCCCGCCATCCGCCTGTATCCCACAGCACCAGCCATGGGCTCCTCCTGGCTCCTCCCGTGACCTGGGTTCTGTGTTTCCACAGGGCTGCACCTTCCTCCTTCTCCCCGGCCACAACCTGCCCGTCACAGTTGAGCACGTGTTTTCCTGAAGGTGATTTCCAGAAGCAGGTAAGGACCCCAGGGGAAGGATGTCTGGTAGAGTGGCCATAGAACGGCGTTGAGGAGAGGGCCTTGGGTACCGGCTCTAGGGCTGACCGTGAAGCTAGCACATCTCATATCCTTTCTTCGTCGTCCCTGATAATGCTCATTGCTTCAGCTGTGTGGGTTCTTAGAGTGAGCGCTGCGGCTCTGCTGGTGTCTTCTAGGCTGTTAAGATGTGTAAGGTCTGAATTAATATTTTATATAAGCTCTGTGAATCACACAATTATATGGCATTGTATTTTCATGCAATGTGAACATTGTACAGATGAAAATGTACATTTTAAAACATGAACATTTAAAATGTACCACATTTTTTTTTTTTAATGGACAAAAGTCAAGTGCTGGGACCCATGGGGGAGCGGTGGCTTGTGTACCTATAGGCCTCCCCTGTTGTCTGGCCAAGCCTGAGGTCAGGCAGCATTTACAAGCAGGTGGTAGACCACCCTGGGTATAAATGTATATTCCAATTTACATAAGTGTGGGTGTTAAACAGCATTAGCTTTAAGTTTATAAATAAAAAGGAGTGCAGGTGGCTGTGTTTGTATTTGGGTTCCCCCCACCCCGGCCCCCTGCCTGTCAAAGGGAGGCCAGCTTTCAAAGTCGTTTATCAGAATGGGTCTGACTTCTGCATGTCCTGCTCTCTGGGTCTTTCCTGCACTACCTCCCAGTTCTTCCAAAGTGAGATCAGCTGTTTCCAAGCTGGAGCTCATGTGCATAGAGATGAGGTCCCTCTAATCTCTGGGCAGGAACGTGGTATCTTACCGACGACCTCGATGCCTCCCAGAAAATGCGGTGCGGCCTCCCAGGCCACGAGCCACGTTTGGAACTTGGTATGCGTCCTTCCCAGTGGTTGGGAACCCCTTCCTCACTGTCTTTTACCTACCAACCTTCCTTCAACAGAGATGCAAGCTCAGAACCAACAGAAGTGTGTGGAAGGGGTGTGGGGGGGTGAATGCATCTGTGTGTCTGCAGTGAATGTATGGCCCTCAGTTTCTCTGAAGTGCATTTGTCCCAATCAGGCGTAATTTTCTGGAATCACGCCCACTTTCGCGTAAGCCGTGGATATCTGTGGCACAACATCCACTTAGCCACAAGCCTCTCCCCTCGCCTTTCGTTTGCATAGTTGATAGTTGCCTGTTTCTTTCCATTTTCCGTTTTTTGGCTCATGTATGCCTTTCCCTGTTTAGCTTCCAGAATGTTATATCTTAAGAGAGGGAGCAGGTCTGTCTCTGACTTGGGCAGTTAACACTGAGAGATTTTCTTAGGATTTAGGATGGAAGCTCCACCATCTTAGGCGGTGGTGTGTTTATGGGGTCGCCTGGAGACCATAACCGAGAAGCAGCGTTACCTTACCTTCGGCTGTCACAGCTGAGGACTGAATGAATAATTATTGTGTCCAAATTCTTTGCAGTTTGGACTTAGGTAATTTAAACACATTTTAGTGGAGATCAGTTCTTGATCCCTACAGGGAAGAATAAGAATTCTCAAGTGAAGTTAATCTGATGTGTGTCAAAACTGTGATGAAAAGTTAACCGCATGTTCACTTGGATAGGCACCAAACTCAAACACACTGTAATACACTTGCAGCATACCAGCGACTGAAAGGTCGTTGTTTTTTGGGTTGATTGTGATTTATTCTCTTCAATTATTTCCTTCACATTGGCACTCTTGATGCAGCTTCTGTTTAGGACGGAATTATGTAAACAGGTCCCGATGTTCTCGTCCATCAGGATTGGAGCGTGGAGGGCAGGAACACGTGTTTATGCCGCAGTCGGCCCTGACCCATCCCTGGGTGTTCTTTCTGTCAAGCAGCAGGGTGGAGTCAGCTCAAACTAGAGCTCGAAGAATCCTAGAAGACTAGAATTTTTAGGAACGGCAGGAGTCCTCCCAAGGCAAGGAGAAACAGTTTAAGAACTGGTCTCTGCCAGGGAAGTGTGAACAGGGAGTGACCTGGCCCCAAAGACCCATTCAGGCACCAACGACACCCCAGGCCCATGGCTGGGTGTGTGAGGCCCCCTGGTAATCACAGTGTGAGTGTGGTGTGTCCCCGGGGATAGTGGAGCTGCAGTGGAACAGCACCGGTCTCTACGGGGCGCCAAGGGTAGGATTGTTGGGAGGAGCAAAGTTCTGTGAAATAGACCCCGTGCAAAATGATTGACACGGGCACCCACACACACTCACTCCTGTGGGTTCTGAGCCCTCATACCCCTGTTGGAGGAAGCTTGGCTGGTCAGGAAAGGACAGTGAGGAAGGGGCTCTCAACCTCTGTGAAGCCAGCATCCCGAGGTCCTGGGACGCACAGCAAAACCAGAGACATATCCTTGCCTGGGTAGAGCTGGCCCCTAAATGGGGGGATAGAGCTTGCTCTGGGACCCAGGACTGGGGGTGGTTTGTGACAGTAGGACCACTACGAAGCCTTGAACCAGAAGGGCCTTTGGGGGGCTTGTGTTGGGGGCCGAGGGCGTGGGGGGTGAGGGGGAAGTAGCGGGGAGGGGGTAGGGGAGCGGGTGGGTGTGGCCCTGGAGCTCTGGTTCTTTTGTGTGTGGCGACACCTAGTGGCCAGTCCCTTGTCTTCCACAAGGAGAGGGCCAACTGACCATTAGCCCTTGGACACAGGTCGGAATCGGAAGACTTTTACCCCTGGAAGCCCTAATTCCCAGTTTGAAGGCTTCATGGAGCATTTCAGATGACCTTGGAGAACACGACAGCCCAAGGCATACAAAATAGTCAGGAATGAGAGTCTTTGGAAAAGCTAAATCTGGTTATGGAGACTGGATTAGGGACTTGCATTTGACCATAAGTGATGTGGAGATGGTAGGGGGTGGAAGCCCAGACCCCACAGGCTGTCTGGGTTCTCTCTTCAGCCAGCTGGGCCAGGGCTGCGGGTAGACGGGGCAAGAGAAGGAGCCACGGCCCCGGCCCTCCAACAGGTGCAGGAAGACAGTGAGCGAGCACCCCGGCAGGTGCTCTAGGAAGCGGACGAGGGACTTCCCTGGTGGTCCAGTGGTTAAGATTCCATGCTCCCAATGCAGGGGGCACGGTTTCAGTCCCTGGTTGGGGAACTAAGATTTGCATGCTTCATGGTGCGGCCTAAAAATAAAACAAAAGAAAAAGAAACTGGGACGTGACCGGACCACGTGCCCAAGAGGGCCTGGGTGGGGCGCACGACCTGCTTCGGTCATGCAGTCAGGAAAGGCTCCCCAGGAAGGCATCTAAGCGAGCGGAAAAGAAGCCAGTTCCAGGCCTGGGGACCCCAGTGCAAAGGCTGCTGGGGAGGAGCTTCTTGGCAGGTCCTAGAAACAGACCGGGGGCCAGTGAGACAGAGGGGAGGAGTGGGAGCAAGAGGCAAGGCCAGCCGTGTGGGGTCCTGGCAAGGGCGTGAAGCGTATCCTGGGGTAGGTTGGAGTGGGGAGAAATGTCATCCGTTCTGGCTTTTAAAAAGATCATTCCGGTTAGATAGCCTCATCCACCAGAGGGCAGACAGCAGAAGCAAGAAGAACTACAATCCTGCAGCCTGTGGAACAAAAACCACATTCACAGAAAGATAGACAAGATGAAAAGGCAGAGGGCTATGTATCAGATGAAGGAACAAGATAAAACCCCAGAAAAACAACTAAATGAAGTGGAGGTAGGCAACCTTCCAGAAAAAGAATTCAGAATAATGATAGTGAAGATGATCCAGGACCTCGGAAAAAGAATGGAGGCAAAGATTGAGAAGATGCAAGAAATGTTTAACAAAGACCTAGAAGAACTAAAGAACAAACACCTAGATGAATTAAAGAACAAAGAAACAGAGATGAACAATACAATAACTGAAATGAAAAATACACTAGAAGGAATCAATAGCAGAATAACTGAGGCAGAAGAACGGATAAGTGACCTGGAAGACAGAATGGTGGAATTCACTGCCGTGGAACAGAATAAAGAAAAAAGAATGAAAAGAAATGAAGACAGCCTAAGAGACCTCTGGGACAACATTAAACGCAACAACATTCGCATTATAGGGGTCCCAGAAGAAGAGAGAGAGAAACGACCAGAGAAAATATTTGAAGAGACTATAGTCAAAAACTTCCCTAACATGGGAAAGGAAATAGCCACCCAAGTCCAGGAAGCACAGCGAGTCCCATACAGGATAAACCCAAGGAGAAACATGCCGAGACACATAGTAATCAAATTGGCAAAAATTAAAGACAAAGAAAAATTATTGAAAGTAGTAAGGGAAAAATGACAAATAACATACAAGGGAACTCCCATAAGGTTAACAGCTGATTTCTCAGCAGAAACTCTACAGGCCAGAAGGGAGTGGTATGATATACTTAAAGCGATGAGAGGGAAGAACCTACAACCAAGATTACCCGGCAAGGATCTCATCCAGATTCGATGGAGAAATCAAAAGCTCTACAGACAAGCAAAAGCTAAGAGAATTCAGCACCACCAAACCAGCTCTAAAACAAATGCTGAAGGAACTTCTCTAAGTGGGAAACACAAGAGAAGAAAAGGACCTACAAAAACAAACCCAAAACAATTAAGACAATGGTCATAGGAACATACATACCGATAATTACCTTAAACGTGAATGGATTAAATGCTCCAACCAAAAGACACAGGCTCGCTGAATGGATACAAAAACAAGACCCATCTATATGCTGCCTACAAGAGACCCACTTCAGACCTAGGGACACATACAGACTGAAAGTGAGGGGATGGGAAAAGATAGTCCATGCAAATGGAAATCAAAAGAAAACTGGAGTAACAATACTCATATCAGATAAAATAGACTTTAAAATAAAGAATGCTACAAGAGACAAGGAAGGACACTACATAATGATCAAGGGATCAATCCAAGAAGAAGATATAACAATTATAAATATATATGCACCCAACATAGGAGCATCTCAATACATAAGGCAACTGCTAACAGCTATAAAAGAGGAAATTGACAGTAACACAATCATAGTGGGGGACTTTAACACCTCACTTACACCAATGGACAGATCATCCAAAATGAAAATAAATAAGGAAACAGAAGCTTTAAATGACACAATAGACCAGATAGATATAATTGATATTTATAGGACATTCCATCCAAAAACAGCAGATTACACTTTCTTCTCAAGTGCGCACAGAACATTCTCCAGGATAGATCACATCTTGGGTCACAAATCAAGCCTCAGTAAATTTAAGAAAATTGAAATCATATCAAGCATCTTTTCTGACCACAACGCTATGAGATTAGAAATGAATTACAGAGAAAAAAACGTAAAAAACACAAACTCATGGAGGCTAAACACTACGTCACTAAATAACCAAGAGATCACTGAAGAAATCAAAGAGGAAATCAAAAAATACCTAGAGACAAATGACAATGAAAACACGATGATCCAAACAAAACCTATGGGATGCAGCAAAAGCGGTTCTAAGAGGGAAGTTTATAGCTATACAAGCCTACCTCAAGAAACAAGAAAAATCTCAAGTAAACAATCTAACCTTACACCTAAAAGAGCTAGAGAAAGAAGAACAAACAAACCCAAAGTTAGCAGAAGGAAAGAAATCAAAGATCAGAGCAGAAATAAATGAAATAGAAACAAAGAAAACAATAGCAAAGATCAATACAACTAAAAGCTGGTTCTTTGAGAAGATAAACAAAATTGATAAACCATTAGCCAGACTCATCAAGAAAAAGAGGGAGAGGACTCAAATCAATAAAATTAGAAATGAAAAAGGAGAAGTTACAACAGACACTGCAGAAATACAAAGCATCCTAAGAGACTACTACAAGCAACTCTATGACAATAAATTGGACAACCTGGAAGAAATGGACAAATTCTTAGAAAGGTATAACCTTCCAAGACTGAACCAGGAAGAAATAGAAAATATGAACAGACCAATCACAAGTAGTGAAATTGAAACTGTGATTAAAAATCTTCCAACAAACAAAAGTCCAGGACCAGATGGCTTCACAGGTGAATTCTATCAAACATTTAGAGAAGAGCTAACACCCATCCTTCTCAAACTCTTCCAAAAAATTGCAGAGGAAGGAACACTCCCAAACTCATTCTATGAGGCCACCATCACCCTGATACCAAAACCAAAGATACTACAAAAAAAGAGAATTACAGAGCAATATCACTGATAAATATAGATGCAAAAATCCTCAACAAAATACTAGCAAACAGAATCCAAAGGATCATACACCATGATCAAGTGGGATTTATCCCAGGGATGCAAGGATTCTTCAATATACGCAAATCAATCAGTGTGATACACCATATTAACAGATTGAAGAATAAAAACCATTTGATCATCTCAATAGATGCAGAAAAAGCTTTTGACAAAATTCAACACCCATTTATGATAAAAACTCTCCAGAAAGTGGGCATAGAGGGAAGCTACCGCCACATAATAAAGGCCATATATGACAAACCCACAGCAAACATCATTCTCAATGGTGAAAAACTGAAAGCATTTCCTCTAAGATCAGGAACAAGACAAGGATGTCCACTCTCACCACTATTATTCAACATAGTTTTGGAAGTCCTAGCCACTGCAATCAGAGAAGAAAAAGAAATAAAAGGAATACAAATTGGAAAAGAAGAAGTAAAACTGTCACTGTTTGCAGATGACATGATACTATACGTAGAGAATCCTAAAGATGCCACCAGAAAACTACTAGAGCTAATCAATGAATTTGGTAAAGTTGCAGGATACAAAATTAATGCACAGAAATCTCTTGCATTCCTATACACTAATGATGAAAAGTCTGAAAGAGAAATTAAGGAAACACTCCCATTTACCATTGCAACAAAAAGAATAAAATACCTAGGAATAAACCTACCTTGGGAGACAGAAGACCTGTATGCAGAAAACTGTAAGACACTGATGAAAGAAATTAAAGATGATACCAACAGGTGGAGAGAGATACCGTGTTCTTGGAATGGAAGAATCAATATTGGGAAAATGACTATACTACCCAAAGCAATCTACAGATTCAGTGCAATCCCTATCAAATTACCAATGGCATTTTTTACGGAACTAGAACAAAAAATCTTAAAATTTGTATGGAGACACAAAAGACCCCGAATAGCCAAAGTGGTCTTGAGGGAAAAAAACGGAGCTGGAGGAATCAGACTCCCTAACTTCAGACTATACTACAATGCTACAGTAATCAAGACAATATGGTACTGGCACAAAAACAGAAACATCGATCAATGGAACAAGATAGAAAGCCCAGAGGTAAACCCACGCACCTATGGTCAACTAATCTATGACAAAGGAGGCAAGGATATGTATACAATGGAGAAAAGACAGTCTCTTCAATAAATGGTGCTGGGAAAACTGTACAGCTACATGTAAAATAATGAAATTAGAACACTCCCTAACACCATACACAAAAATAAACTCAAAATGGATTCGAGACCTAAATGTAAGACCGGACACTATAAAATTCTTAGAGGAAAAGATAAGAAGAACACTCTTTGACATAAATCACAGCAAGATCTTTTTTGATCCACCTCCTAGAGTAATGGAAATAAAAATAAAAATAAACAAATGGGACCTAACGAAACTTAAAAGCTTTTGCATAGCAAAGGAAACCATAAACAAGACTAAAAGACAACCCTCAGAATGGGAGAAAATATTTGCAAACGAATCAACAAAGGATTCATCTTCAAAATATATAAACAGCTCATGCAGCTCAATATTAAAGAAACAGCCCAATCCAAAAATGGGCAGAAGACGTAAGTAGACATTTCTCCAAAGAAGACATACAGATGGCCAAGAAGCACATGAAAAGCTGCTCAACATCATAATTATTAGAGAAATGCAAATCAAAACTACAATGAGGTACCACCTCACACCAGTTAAAATGGGCATCATCAGAAAATCTACAAACAACAAATACTGGAGAGGGTGTGGAGTTACTAGTTGTTAATTAGACCCTTTTCTGAGCCAGGGGGAGGTGGCAGGGGAGCAGACAGTAGAAGAGGGAGCCTGGGCTTTGGTGGTGGAAAGGAAGGCCCTGTAAGGAGACGGCACTGCATTGAGTGCACAGCTGCTATGTTTTTTGCACCTACGTATTGCTACGCAATACGCGTTTTGCCCTATTGTGCAGGCTTTTAGGGCCGGAGCCCCTGTTAGCTTCTGGGGACTGAGCGGTTGACAGGAGCCTCTAGGGAGGCTGCTGCCCAGGGCTCTGGCACCTTTCTGAGTCTGCCCTTCACCTGGGAGAGCCTGCTGGTCCAAGGCTTGCTGGACCCTGAGGGATGGATGGTGTGAGGAGTGCCCTTGGCCCGCAAGCCCGGCTCCCTTGGTCCTCCGAGCGCAGCTCCTTGGCACCAGGGCTGCCAGGGCTCCACCCCCACCAGCTGCTGCGTTATTTCTGACTCATCCAGGAGTTACAAGTGTGTAACCCAAACCCCTCCACGCCCGGCTTTCTCCCCCCCCCCACCCCAGCTCCTCCTGGAGGGAGGAAACCCTGGGACTTCTCTCCTGGGACCTTTCTGCAGGTCGGGTCCCTGTTGCACCTGGACGCAGCTGCCGCGTGCAGGAGCCACCCTGTGACAGGTGGGTGGGCTTGTGAGGGTGGCGGCAGCGAGCCCGGGCGGGTGTCTGTGCCTGCAGCCCCGGGCTCGCCGTCCCCATCGAGGGACTCCTTGGAGCCCAGCCCAGGAGGCAGCCTCTTGAACTCGTCAGGGACTTTTGCAGAGGGAGCTGTCTTGGTGTTTGGGGGCTGGGTACTGATCCCATGGCTTCTGCAGCTACAGGCCCCAGCCGGCTGCCTCTGATCACGTCACTTTGCTCCTTATGGAAGTTGCTGGCTTTGAAAGACGGGGACACTTTGGGTTTCATGCAGCACATCTCCTGGGCTCATAGCAGGAGCCTTGCTGAGGGGTGGCTGGAAGGTATAGCTGGCCAGAAGTCTGGGTCAGCTCAGCCCCCTGGGCCTGACAGCTCCACACACAGAGGGGGCTGGCCACCAGCACCTGCTCCGGGGAGATCCCTGCTCAGTCTGGCTGTCGGGCCAGCAGGCGTGAGGGAGGAACGGGCAACTCGCCTCCTGCTCTGGGCTCTCAGAAACGAGCCCCTGATGCAACATGGGCGGCCTGACAACTCGTGCCTGTATGCGGGTATGTCTTGTCCTGACACCGCCCCACCCCATGCTTCTCCTTGCTCTGCAGGAGTCCCCAGAGCTGACCAGGGGATGAACCGCGAGGGGGCCCCCGGGAAGAGTCCGGAGGAGATGTACATTCAGCAGAAGGTCCGAGTGCTGCTTATGCTGAGGAAGATGGGCTCCAACGTGAGTGCCTTTGGGGTGTCGAGCAGCAGGCTCCCCAGGGAGGGTGCCTGATGCAGGCGGGCAGAGGGGCTGTAACCACCTTCTGTAGCAGCTGTGGTCTGGGGAAGGGGATGCCAGGCCTCTGGCTTGGCTGTGGCTAATTCAGGCTCTCGGGCACAGACACCAGCATGTCCAGTTCGGCAGGCCCTGCTGGGGCAGTCTTCCCACCCCCTGTGCCAAGTTTGGGCCAAGCGGGTGAGGGTTCTAAAGGCCCTGACCTTCCTTTCCTTCCCTCTCCCAAGAGTCTTCTCTTCCAGGGGTGACCGGGGGGCAGGACAGCCACCGAGAGGGCAGCAGATGTGCAGTGGCCCTTCTCAGCAGGAGAGGGAGGGGCTCCCCAAGCAGGGCCTGCCCTACGCTGGAATCCCCGTCCCCGATCTGATCCCGGTGGCGAGGCCTGTGGGCCCCATGGACCGAGTTTCAGGGGTGGGAGCAGAGGGGAGAGGGTGCTCAGCCTGGAACTAAAAGGTCAGTTCTCAACAGTAGAGGCCCAGGGAGCGGGTGCGGGCCACCCTTCACCCGGCCCTCTCGCCCTTGCAGCTGACGGCCAGCGAGGAGGAGTTCCTGCGCACCTACGCGGGGGTGGTCAGTAGCCAGCTCAGCCAGCTGCCCCAGCACTCCATCGACCAGGGTGAGTCCAGAGTCGAGGGCCCGTGTGGCCAGCGACAGCAAGCTGTGGTTCCTTTAGAAAGCGTAGCTCCAGCCCTTCCAGATGGGTGGTCCGTGAGAGAGAGATTTCGGGGCTGCGGCTGCCTCACCCACAGGGCTGAGCCCCGGGTGGCGTCAGCGTCTAGACGTGGAGCCTCCAGAGCCTCCAGGCGGTCCCTTCTCCTTCCCCAGCTGGGAGCCAAGGACCCAACCAGGTAATGGGGGGGATCCCTTTCTAGGCCTGGGGGAGGAAGAGGAAGAAATGGAGGTGTCTGGGGGCCCCATAGCTGCAGAGGCTCTGGTGGCTGCATTTCTTTAACCTTTGCCTGCCCCCTGCCCCCACCCCACCCCCGCCCCCGCCGCCAGTACCCTGTTCAGGACAAGGAAACCACCCTCGTGTGCAGGGGTCTAGGTGCGGGCTGCACGGTGGCTGCTGTGTTCCTGGCTGTGCCCGGGGAGGTGGCCCCAGTGGCCCTGGAGGTCTCCATGTGCCCAAGGGAGTGATTTCTCTTTTGAGTACCCTCAGCCAGTTGTAATAATGGTAACACTGAGTGTTTACTGTCTAGCAGGCTCGAGCTGCCAGCTGTATTACTTCTACTTAGCAGGCAAGGAAACTGGGGTTCAGAAGCAATAAGCCACTGCAGCCAGTTACTGGGGGGCCCAGGATGCAAACCTGCAGCCCGATTGCAGGGCTGGGTTTGTCTCTGTCTGTCCTGGAGCTGCAGGAAGCTGCTGGGCACTTAATGGGCTCTCCCTTTCTGGAAGCCTTATCCTGACCCTGTAGCCCAGGACCCTGACCACCAATTTCCAATTGCTTGGAATTCTTGGCCGTTAAATCATGCCACCGGTGGCCTGTCTGGTGTGAGCGGGCCCCCAGGAGCAGAGTGCTGATGGGCGTGTTTGCTGACCCCTGAGGCCGGGGAGGCGAGCAGACCTGGCACACGGGACTGCTTTTCCTGAGGCTGCCCTTGTTCTCCTGGATGTCACACGCAGGGCTCTGCCCTGGCGCAGGGCCCGGTTCCCGAGCTCTGACGCTGGGCGTGACCCGGCCTGTGCGCCCAAGTCAGCAGAAATGTACAGGGTGTTCCCGTGGCCCCAGCAGCTCCCGGGGACAGCCGCTCGCCCGGGCCACCCTCGTGCCGCAGCCTGTCTGCGCCAGCTGGGCTGTCAGCCACCGCTGGGGAGGAGATAAGGGGTGTGGAGTCTGCCCCCCCCGCAACCCCGTCCTGGGATATTTCTTCTGGGAGAGGTCTTTTCTCCTCCAGGGCTGATCTGGGTTTTAGCGTGGCTCCCTCTCCGCTGCTCCCGAACCGTATTCACTTGAAACCCTCAGGCTTCTGAGTCCCTGGGGCATCACCTTTTCTCCCAGCCTGGTCTTGGGTCACTGGGTTACCCTGAATTTGAGCTGCAGGGGTAAGAATGCCTCTAAGTAGAAAGCTGTTAGTGGGAAAAAATCAAAAGAAGCTATAGAACTGTGTGTCAATATAGAAAACACCACCACGTACACTCCCCACCCCCCGCCCATATACACACACTCACGAATGTATGTGTATAGAACAAAAGAAGCTGAAAGAATATTTACCAGGTTGTTTATAGAAAATTTTGGTAGAGGGTGGAACCACATAAGGGACTTTGACTTTCCAAGTCACACATTTTTTTGTAAAACTAATTTTTTTAACATTGCACGTACATTTCTTTTACAATAAGGGAAGGTTTTTTTAAGATTCTGAATGTTTTTGTGGTTTCCTATTTTTCTTTTCTTTTTTTTTAACTTTTTATTTTATATTGGAGTTTAGTTGATTAACAATGTGTTCGTTTTAGGTGTTGGTTTTCTATTTTTCTTTTTCTTTTTTTTTTAATTGAAGTATAGTTGATTTACAATGTTGTGTTAATTTCTACTGTACAGCAAAGTGATTTAGTTATACATATATATATATATATATATATACATTCTTTTTTAAAATATTCTTTTCCATTATGGTTTATCATAGGATATTGAATATAGTTCTCTGTGCTCTACAGTAGGACCTTGTTGTTTAAAGGGGAAGTTTTAAAAAGTGTTTTTAAGAGAACTGTTTTTGTCTTGCTCAGCTAAACCAACAACTGAAAATAAAAATGAGCTCTGCTGAGTTATTTAAGGCGGCCACGGTGACCTCACCTGGCCTGAAACTGCTGAGCAGTCAGGAGTGAGCCGTGGGCATGTGGGTGTGATTTCGTGGCCCTGGAATCCGGGCCCTCCTGGGTGTGGGGCGTCCACAGACAGACAGGCTGGCCTTGGGTACTTCTCTCTCCGGGAAGCAGGCTCCTGGGAGTGAACCTGGAGCCGGGTGAGAATCTCTGGGGAGACGGTTCTCTGCTGCTGGGCTGCCCTTCAGTCTGCCCCTCGCCCCACAGTCACCTCCAGCGACAAGCCTCACAGGCATACTGTATTTTCTTTGTGCCAACAAAACAGCAAGCAGTCCAGTCTCTCCCACTATGGAGGTTCAAGCCTGAGAGCAGGACCCTACATTTCTGCCCACGCCATGGGGCCACATGGGGCTTTGATAAAATTCTAGCCCGCCCACCTTCCCCGTTGGCAGAGCCGACCTCAGCTGATGCCACAGGGCATGTTGCTGTCAGAGTCTCAGGTGCCACCCAGGTGGCAAGAGCCCTGGATCATTGCTTCCAGTGCTCAGGACCCCAGCATGAAAGGCCCAGAAAGGCCTAGGAGCATTCGGGGTGATGGGCAGGACCGTCCCATAGAAGCCTGGTGTGAGCGCCTCCTGCCACTAGGCGGCACTGTCTCTCAGCAAATGCCTGTGCTCTGCTCCGCCGGATCCCGCAACTCTGACCTATGCTGTTCCAGCTGCCCTCAGTAGGGGGCCTGAGGCCGCCCCACCAATGGGTCAGTGCTTGGCCATCCGTCCCGGGGTCCTGCCCACCACCTTGGACTGGCACACGCTTCCCCTCTGGGGCTGGAGGGGTCTGGTACCGGGAGCACTGCTTGCCCTCCCCAGACCCAGGTAGGAGAGCAGCAGGCTGGGCATCCCTCAACCCACGCCTCCCGGCCGCCCCGCATCCCATTCTTCCCTCGGTGAACACGTGTTCAGTATCTGCTGGGTCCAGGTAGGTGCTGGAGACCCTGGTGCACGGGCCTGCACCATAGCGCCTCACCAAATGGTTCCAGGAGAGGGCCCCAGAGGCCCCCCAGTACTGCACTGGACAGTGGGTAGACCTGCCTGGCCTGTGCTCCTCCAAGACCACCCTCGAAAGCCTCCTTCTGGAAGCCCTCCTGTCCCTCCCTTGTCTTCCATGAGACCCCTCTCTCTCTCTCCCCCCTCCCCCATTTTCTGCCTCTCTGCTCACTGCCTCCCGCCCTCCCCCCCCCAGCGCCTCCTTTCCCCTCACCATGGTCATGCTGGTGTTCTCCATATTCTGTCTTCTCTTCTCAGTGTCACACGCTCTCCCTGGGAGGTCACACATACTCCCGTGACTCCAACAGAGCTCTGGTCGACGCCTTCGAGATACACCCCCTCAGCCCAGACCCCCTGCTGACCCCCAGATTGATGTGCACTCTCTACTGGCCTCTGGCTGCACACGCCCCACATTCAGCAGGTCCAGGGTCATAACCTCTCCCCGCCCCGGGATCTGTGCTCCCGCCTGTATTCTCTGTCGTGAGGATGTGCCACCCATGAACCCAGTGTCCTGGGGACCAACCACCGACTCCTGTCTTCCCCAGGTATCTAGGAGGTTACCAAGTCCTCTTGATTCTCCTGCCTTAATGCTCCTCACATCTGCTTTGTCTTCTCCATCTTGGTTTGAACCCCCATTTTGGTCTGAGCCCGTGTTAGTTCTTGACTCGATCACCACAAACAGCCCCTAACTGGCATCTCGACTTCTCGTCTTGCCCTCTCCATGCACTTTCTACCCTGTACCCAGAGTGAGTATCGAAGGCTACATCAGCGGGTCTCTCCCCGACTTATAGTCTTTCAGTGGCTCTCTACTGCCTTGAGGATAAAATCCGAACCCCGTAGCGTGATGAGCAGGACCCCTGCCCACCGGACAGCAGGACTTCCCGCTCCACAAACAGCCACAGTGAATGGCTTTCAGCTCCCATCTCAGGCCTCGTGCGTTCACGCCTTTCCGTCCCTGCATTTGCCTCTCGGCTGCCAGGAGCCCAGCCCTGAGCCCACCCCCTCCCCTGCCTCCCACAGGCAGGGCCAGGCCCTCCTGTGATCCCCACCACACACGTGTACCTCGGCCCTGCTACTCCCCACACTGTCTCCTGGTCCATCTCTTCACCAACTCTGAGCCCCTTGTGGCTTCCCTCTTTGTATTTGTGGGGCTGGGCCCCCCAGAGCGCCAGCGTGTTCTTGGGTGAATGAGTGGACCAGGCTCTGGGTCTGGGAGCCCATAGTCCCCCGGAAAGGCAGGAACATGGAGTGCTGTCTCCTGGTCCCCAGGGTGGCCGAGCAGACCCGACATCCTCACTGGACTGACTTTGAACCAAAGGCAATCAGTGCTGCTCTGGGAAGGTCGCCTTGCTGAGAAGCCCCAGCTGTAGGCTCGGGGGCGGAGAGCCGTAGCTTCCAAAGCAGGCTCAACAGAATGCTGAGTTCGTGCCTTTCTTGTTGTCAGTGCTGTTCTCTCCATAACATATGTCGATCGTTTTTCCTGGCTATAAAAGAATGCATAGTCATTGTGGAAAGTCATTGGGAAAGACAGAAACAGCAGAAAAGCTTAGAGGATTGACTCCTACCATGTAGCTAGAATCACTATTCCCTTGCATTAATTTCCCAGCAGGTTTTTTAAAAAAATATGCATGTATTTTCATTACAGAGTTGAGACCACACAGTGTAAACGTTGTAATATCCATTTTAACATCC
Organism: Eschrichtius robustus; assembly: GCF_028021215.1. Classification (NCBI taxonomy): domain Eukaryota; kingdom Metazoa; phylum Chordata; class Mammalia; order Artiodactyla; family Eschrichtiidae; genus Eschrichtius; species Eschrichtius robustus. The sequence goes on along the minus strand of NC_090826.1, from coordinate 7,706,542 downwards.
ATTTTTTTTACTTATGATAATTTTACCATGTCCTCAAACGATTTTCAAGAAAACATTTTAGCAGTCGTGTGATATGCAGCCATGTGGCTGTGCTATCATTTTTTGACCGATCCTTTACCTTTTCTTTTTCTGTGGCTGCGCCGGGTCTTAGTTCCGGCACGTGGGATCTTAGTTGCGGCACACGGGATCTTTAGTTGCGGTGCACGAACTCTTAGTTGCGGCATGCATGTGGGATCTAGTTCCCCGACCAGGGATCGAGCCCAGGCCCCCTGCATTGGGAGTGAGGAGTCTTACCCACTGGACCACCAGGGAAGTCCCCTGATCCTCTACTACTCGACATTTGTTTTTCAATTTTGCTATTAATTATAATTAATTTAATTTATTGAGCTCCTCCTGTGTGCCAGGTTCCACGTCAAGTAGCATATAAAGTTATCCCAGAGAATCCTCACGACAGCCCTGTGAGGCAGCTACTGTCACAGGCCCACTTTCACGATGAGAAAACAGGCCCTGAGAGGTTGAGTAAGATGCTCAAGGTCATAGAACGGGTCATGTGGGTCCAGGGTGTGGTAAACAAAGACCATCTAGGAGTGGCTTACAGGCCATGTGCATTTTTAAGCAGAACAGTGTTTTACCTGAGGAGCAGGTGTGATGTAGGCAGTTAGCATGGTATTTCAGGAGGGCATGAAAAAATTGGAAGGGTTTCCTGCTGCCTTCTTTTTCTGGGCCTTTCACCTCCACGTGCCTTTGAATGTGCTGGTTCTGTTTGAGCTCCAGGTCTCTCCCTGCCCCAGCACCACACCGGGGACGGATGCGGCAAGTGCCAGTTCCAGGCCCCTGGTGCGCACTTGGCAAAGGCCTCCTTGTGGCCAGTCGCCTGCAGACCTACCATCCTCGCGTCATGCTTCGTATAGACCCTTGTCCAGCTGTCCCGGGGGCTGGAGGGACCCTGTCTTGATGTGGCGCATTTTGTTAAGGAAGCCCTCGTCCTTTCTCTTCCCCTCCTCCTGGCCCTGGAGCTGCGGTGCTGGCACGCTGGCTCCAGGCCTGTTCCAGCCTCCGTCTGATCACACTCTTTCTCGAAGAGACTTTCCAGGGAAGGTCCCCAGCCTGAGCCAGCTGGGCGGTCCCAGGGCTCTGCTGGCTTTCCCCTGCGGAAGCCAAGGCTGCGGGCTCAGGGTCCGCTGCCAGCGAGCCTAAAATAGGTCATTTGGTCTCAGGGTTACACTGAGAACCTTGTTAAAATAGCTGTGGTCATGGGCAACCCAGCAGGGAGCCAGCGGCCCAAGGGGAGGGTCCCCCCGGGCCCACCCAGTGCACTGCTCTTCCAGGGACCGAGCAAGCTCACCCCGCTGCTCGTCACCCCACTTGACCCTCTCAGCGGCCCTCGGGTGGGGTGCTGGCACCATCTCCGTTTCACAGCCAGCATTCTTCCTGGAATCCTTTCCCACACCATCTGGCCTCTGCTCTTTCACTTCCTCTGTCGCCCTCTCTGCCCTTCCGGGGTCGGCCCGCTTTCCTCCTCCGGCTCCTGAACTGCCTGCGGATCTTTCCTTCCGTGTAGTGGTTATCACGTCAGGTCAGGAGCCCCGAGGGGCCAGCGCCCGTGTTGTGCTCGCAGTCTCACATTTCCCCGTGGTCCAGCTCTGGCACAGAGTGGGGTCTGTCAGATCCCCGTGTAGACCGAGGCTCCCCCTGTGTGCGGACCGGCTGCCGGGGTCCCGGGACCCCCATCTGCTCCCACGCGGCTCTGAGGCTTCTCCCAGAGGCTCCAGGTGATAACCAACTCTGGACTGAAATTACTGTCAGGCCCCGGGAGAATTCCAGTCAGTGGGATGGGAAGCTAATCTTTTTAAACTTTAATCAACACTTTCATGAGAATTACCTGTAACCTAATAATAATAAAATTGAACCCAAAAATCTCATATACGTTGAATCTGACTGAAAAATCAACCAGAAGGACTTGGTACGTGATAACATGTGTCACAGAAAAAGAAAAAAATACCCCGTGTTGAGGGGGATGAATTGGGAGATTGGGATATACACTACTGATACCATATATACCACTATATATACAGTATTGATACCATGTATAAAATAGGTAACTAATGAGAACCTACTGTACAGCACAGGGAACTCTACTCAGTACTCTTCGGTGACCTAAATGGGAAGGAAATCCAAAAAAGAGGGGAGATATATATACGTAGGGCTGATTCACTTTGCTGTACAGCAGAAACTAACACAACATTGTAGAGCAACTATACTCCAATAAAAATTAATTAAAAAAAATTACCCCAAGAAAGGGTAAGAGCTGAAGAGCAGGGCCGGTTGCTCAGTTCGGCCTCGGGCTCTGGCCTGTGAAGGGCTGCCTTGACCCTTCTTCACCAGCGTGATGCGTTCTATTGTGTAGAGCTGAGAGCAGGGGCCTCCAAGCCCTTGTGCACCTCTGCTCCCACCTCCTGACACCCAGAAGAGGCAGACCTCTGTCCCGGAGAAGAGCATCAAGGGCCAGTTGGGCCAGCGATGGCACAGTCCCGGTCACAGTAGCCCATTGGTCTGGATGCCAGGCGACTGCCCCCGGCCTCTAGCTGCCAGCCCAGCAGGGCAGACGGAAACAGGAGCAAACATGTAAAGAATTTTGGGTGCAGATCACAGGATGACTGACCCTGAGGGAAGGGAACCCCCCTAGAAAGCCCCAGAGGTAGGATGTGTGTGCTGGGCTCGGTGGGGTATGGGGGGTGAGGTGGGTTTGGGGCACGTGGGACTAGAGCAGAGCAGGTGTACTAGAACCCTGAGGGGTGACCCCACAAGACGCTGTTTGTGATGCTTTATGCTGCGGACATTATCCGGGTCAGTCAGATGGGCAGGATACGTGTGTTTTGCAGGTGAGGAAACGGAGGTGGATGTGCAGGGACTTGCCCAGTATCGTGCGGGTAGGCAGTGGTCAGACCCAGGCCCAGGTACCGTGATCCACCAAGGGAGCCCAAGCCTGGGGAGGCCCTCGTTGGTCTGTCAGGAGGCCCAGGACCTCTGCCAGGAGCCGCCTCACCCCTGGGCCCACATGCCTCCACTTCTGGCAGCTGGAATGCCTGGTGATGTGGTTGCCAGCCTGGAGCCCAGGAGGTGCCACCAAGCGTGGAGCCTGCTTTGGCTGCTGAGACCTTGGTGGATCCGGGGTGCTGTCCCCATGGCGACCAGTGTCGTGCTGTCACTGGGTAAAAGCCATCCTCTGGGAACTCTGGGCGGCAGAGCTGAGCTGTATAGAACCCCTGGGCTCCTAGGCCACGGCTGCTAAAAGCAGCACATGCCGCCAAGCAGGTTTGGGCTTGTCTCGGGGGAGACCTAGTCCAGGTTGGTGCCCGAGTCTCACCGCCGTGGAGCCTTTTCCCTTGCAGGAGTGTCTGGGACCTGTTTTTCCGGGAGCCTCTCTGCCTGGCTCATCTCCCCAGAGCCGGTAGCTGAGCCGCGCAGTTTTCGGTAGGCGGGTAGCCGAGTAGCAGATGCTGGTTGGTATGGACGGCAAGATAGTGAGCTCAGGGGGCAAAGAGGAAGTATCAAAGCCAAAAATCATGTGGTCAGACAAGGGGCAGACGTCGGGAATGGGAATCACCCTGGACGCGTTGGTGCGTGTGGCCGTGTTTCCTCTCCAGCCGGTCAGCCGTGTGCGTGGAGGACAACCCGGGCTTGGCAGGCCGGGTTCCCTGGACGGTTTTGAAGAACTTTCGCTGAAGTTAAGTCCCTATGCGAAGTTAACTTTGCCAGAGTTAACTTCCAAAGTTAACCTCCAGCAGGAATTGGGAGACTCTGGGGTGTCGGGGTCCTATTTCGGAGTTTTCCAGGCCCCAGTCATTTGCCCTCATTGGGAAGGTGTTAGGCCCATTAGGAGGTCAGGAGGTCATGAGATCCCCGAGCCCAGAATGGAGTAGTTCTGGTCAGCTCTGGCCAGGGATGGGCGTGAGGGTTTCAGAGGGGCTGGGGGGCTGCTGCCCTTGGAGGAGCCCATGACCCTGAGTCGGGTGACGTGGGTGTCCCAACCTGTGGCCGATGCTGGTGCTGGGAGTCCCCCCCTTTTCTCTGGTGACCTCTGTGCCGGGCTGTGTCCTGAACTGTGGGGCCCTGGGGCTGGCCGGCTTTGGAAGCTGGCCCAGGCTTTTGTACCTTGTGTTGGTTTCCTGGGGAGGGCTTACTCTCAGGGCTGTGGCCTCTCTCCAGCCACCTGTGAGCATCCAGTCCTCCCGGCTGGACTTTGCAGGAGCTGGAAGAGCTCTCCGCAGCCTGTTCCCCCGCAGCCAGGCGCTTTGCTGGGACGTAGGCTGGACCAGCATGCTTAGCACATCCCTGCTGCCCGAGGAGGCCTCATCCCTTCCTTCCGCTGCCTGGTCTCTCTCTCCGCAGGGTCCCTCCTGGAGAGGGAGAGGTGGTGGTGTCTGGAGCAGTCCTCGTCCGCCCTGGAACCGGGCCCAGCTCTGTGTGAGCTCCAGGGTCTGTGCCTTTCCTGGAAAAGGGCAAAGGGCTCCCTCCACTGGGATGTCCCCGGCCAGGTCTGAGAAATAGAGGCCGGGTGTACCCTTACTCCGTCCATCACCTTAGGGCTGCAGCCATCTCCCTGTTCCTCTTTCCTGTTCTTTCTCATTCCTGGGCCTTTCTCCAAACCACACTGCTCCCTGCCCCCTGTGCCCCAGCACCCTGTAGTGAGCTGGCTTCCCGATGGCAGCATGCTGGTTCCCTTCGGTGAGCGGGACGTGGGCTGAGGGTGGTGCTGGTGTGTGGAGCCTGGGCTGGACTTGTGATTCTGCTGGTGTGAATTCATCCTGAGCTTGCAAACAGACCAGTGACCCCATTGTCTGTCTCCCGCCCCCAGCTAGGGGCCAGCCTCCCTTTTCTAAGCTCCTGAATATTTGTCATTTTTCTCTCTCCAGTCACTTGACTGGACTCCATTAAAGGGGCAGAGCTGGCACGGGCCATGGGGTGGGATGGCCCCCTCGGTGCCCTGCCCTGGTTCAGAGAGCTGTGCCCTCGCCAGCGCCTTGGCCCTGCTCCCTGTGGCAGGGGAGCCATGGGACTAGGGGGGCACCTGGCAGAACAATAGGCGGGGGCAGTGGGTGGGCGTCTGGGCTCCATCCCAGGTTGGCCTTCCGGATTCCATGTTGAATTTTCTCCAAGATACCCCAGGGCTGCTCTGGTGTTGCTTTATAAATCCTGGGTCTTGGTTCCGTTCTAATGGGAGCAGATGGGTTACTGCAGTCTCTGCCAGGAGGCCTGAGCAGCCTCAGTGCTCAGGGTACCTGGAGCAGGACCGTTACTTCCTTTTCCTAATAGAAAACGACAAAACGTGTAGTGTAGCGTGGTCTTCGGAGTCTGTGTCGGGTCCTCCCTCTGCCTCTGATTCACCGAGTTGCTTCATCTCTCTGAGGAGCTTCAGGCTCCTCACCTATAACGATTCGTCCTGTATCACTATGTTAGATGCTGTGGTCAGGGAGGGCCTGGGGAGGTGATTTTACACAGACTGGCATGAAGTGTGAGAGCTGTGAGATAGACTTGGGGGGAAGAGCATTGAGGCAAAGGAAGCCACAGGTGCAAAGGTCCTGGGTTGCAGGTTCCTGTGCCTGAAGGACAGCCAGGAGCCCATGTGGCTGGAGCGGAGTGAGGGGTGGGAGGAGGCATATAAAAAGGGGTGAAAAGACAGTGAGGGGCCAGATCGTGTTGGGTCTTGAAGCCACGGTGTAGAGTTTGGAGTTTCCCTTGAGTATGATGAGAAATCTTATAATAAACCACCTTTGGAGAGTTTTGAGCAAAGGAGTGGCAGGATCTGACTCATATTTTTAAGAACTTCCTTCTGACTGCTATGTGGAGAATGGACCCTCGGGGTCCAGAGAGGGGAGATCCAGGAAAAGAGGGTACAGGAGGCTAGTGAGAGGGGCAGTGGTGGCTTGGACCAGGGTGGTAGTAGGGGAAATGGTAATGTATTCAGGATACATTTTAAAAGTATAGTCAGCAGGATTTGCTGATGTGTTATACGTGGAGTGTGTGTGTGACAGAGGGAATCGGGAAGACCCCAGGGTTTTTGACCTGAGCAACCAGGGGATGGAGGTGCCATCGGCTGAGATGGGGAAGGCTGCAGGTGGAGCATGCTTGGGGCTGCACCATTTGACGTTCCACCAGGAAAGTCTGAGGGTTCAAATTTCTCCACGTCCTTGCTAATGCTTGTTATTGTCTGTCTTTTTGATTCCAGCTGTCCCTTAGGTATGAAGTGGTGTCTCATTGTGGTTTTGATTTGCATTTCCATAATGACTAATGATGTTGAGCATCTTTTCATGCCCTTGTTGACCATTCATATATCTTTTCTGGAGAAATGTCTATTCGAGTTCTTTGCCCATTTTAAAAATTGAGTTGTTTGATTTTTTATTATTATTGAGTTGTGTTATTTATATATTCTAGATAGGAGTCCCTTACCAGATATATGATTTGCAGATATTTTCTCCCATTCTGTAGGTTGTCTTTTCAATTTTTTTGATAGTGTTTTTCGAAGCATAAAAGCTTTTAACTTTGGGGGCTTCCCTGGCAGTCCAGTGGTTAAGACTCCGCACTTCCAATGAAGGGGGTGCGGGTTTGATCCCTGGTCGGGGAACTAAGATCCCACATGTGGCATGGCCAAATTGTGAAGAAAAAAAGAAAAAGAAAAAAAGGCTTTTAACTTTGATAAAGCCCAGTTTATTTATTTTTTTCTTTTGTTGATGGTGCTTTGGGTGTCATATCTAAGAAACCATTTCCTAACCCAAGACTATGAAGATTTACTCCTGTGTTTTCTTCTAAGAGTTTCATAACTTCAGCTCTTATATTTAGGTCATTGCTCCATTTTGAGTTAATTTTTGTCTATGGTGCAAGCAAGGTAAGGGTTCAACTTCATCTTTTACAGGTGAGTACATCCAGTTGTCCCAGCACCATTTGTTCAGTTCTTTCCCATTGAACCCTCGGCACCTTTGTCAAAACTTAATTGACCATAAATGGGAGGGTTTATTTCCGGCTTCTCAATTCTATTCCATTGATCTATGCCAATTCCACCCAAACTTGTTTACTGTAGCTTTGTAGTAAGTTTTGAAATTCAAAAGTGTGGGTCCAACCTTGTTCTTTTTTCTCAAGATTGTTTTGGCTATTCTGGATCCTTTGCGTTTCCATATGAATTTTAGGAGCAGGTTGTCAATTTCTGCAAGAAAGGCAGCGGGGATTTGATAGAAGTTGTGTTGAATTTCGTTCAGTGATGTTTTAGACATTGTTTTGTTCTTTTTAGAGTACAAATTTCATACTTCATTTGTTAAATTTATTCCTAAGTATTTTATTATTTTTGCTGCTACTGTAAATGAAATTGTTTTCTTAATTTCATTTTCAGATTATTCATTTCTAGTTTATAGAAATACAAATGATTTTTGTACATTGACCTTATATCCTGCAACTTTAACTTGTTTATTAGTTCTAGTAGTCTTTTAGTGGATTCCTTAGGATTTTCTATATGTAAGATCCATGTCATCTACAAATATAGTTTTATCAGTACTTCTTTCTTTCCAATTTGGATGCCTTTTATTTCTTTTTCTTGCCAAATTGCCCTGGATAGAACCTTCAGCACAGTGTTGAATAGAAATGGTGAGAGTGGACATTGTTTTCTTGTTCCTAATCTTGAAGGGGGAGAGCTTTCAATCTTTCACCATTAAGTATGATAATAACTGTGGGTTTTTAATAAATGCCCTTTATCAGATTGAGGAAGTTCCCTTTTATTGCTAGTGTGTTGGGTGTTTTTATCGTGAAGGGGTATTGAATTTTGTGAGATGTGTTTTCTGTGTCTATTCAGATGATTATATGCTTTTTGTCCTTTTTTCTGTTGATAGGATATATTACATTAATTGATTTTTGGATATTAAACCAACCTTGCATTCCTGGGATAAATGTCACTTGGTCAGAGTATATAATCCTTTTTATATGTTGATGTATTCCGTTTGCTAGTATTTTGTGAGTATTTTTGCATATCATAGGTATTATGAATATCTATATTCATAAGAGAGACTGGTCTGTAGTTCTCTTTCCTTGCGATGTCTTCATCTGGTTTTGGCTTTCTTTATCTTTTAATGGGTCAGAGAGTGTGGAACAGGAGAGACTGATCATCTTCTCCCCTCCTGTGCTCACGGCATCTGGTGGGAAAGGACAAACTCTGAACCCAAGTCCAGACAGCATCAGCAGAGGTACCAGTGGGGTGGACCAGCCTTGTTGGTAAAACGGGATAGTAAACCTAGCTGACGGCACAGAGGCAGTGGGCTCGGCCTGCTGGCTTCCTTGTAGCATCTTCCTGTTGTGAGCCCTGCGTTTCCAGGACAGTGTGAGCATCTGAGGGAGCCCCCACATCCTAGCCTTTACGGGAGAAGGAGGGACCGTGAGGGTTAACCTTGGAGACCCCTCCTGGCTCTCAAGCTCTAAGAGCTTGAATCTTAATAACTAACTAAGCAGCTCACCCTCCCTCTTAGGTAACTGGCCCAAGTTCCGTGGAAAAGAGGAAAGGGAAGGGCAGCATCCTCGCCTAGAGGCCTGTGGGGCTCAGGTCAGGCCCTTGTTGAATGATGAGTACCAGGCCAACCAGTGATGAGGACAGGTCAGACAATGCTCTGGAAGAGCCTGCCCCCTCTTGGGCCCCAAAGGAAAGCAGATCCCTGGTGGTGAGGCCTGGAAAACAGCAAGTCCTTCAGGAACAGCACAGAGTACGGATGGGCAGCAGCTCCGTGGGCCCTTTCCGCACCCAGCTAGCAGCAGAGTGGGAGGCTCTGTAAATGGGAGCTGCAGATTCCTAGCCTTCCCCACCCCAGCCAGGGATGGGGCCACCAGCTGGTGTTGCAGCACTGCCTCAGGTGTCTTGCTAAATAGTTGTTGGAGTCCCTGCATGACCTTGAGGAGGTGACTTCTTTCTCCACCTCTCAGGGTGTAGCCCAGCTACACACACTGGGCAGCCCCTGAGTCTGGGCTCCTCCAAGGAGCCAGTGGCCATTCCCTCTGCAGACTCACTCTTCCCTCCTGGGGCAGCTGGTGCTATTTTTGTGCCTGCAGCTCAGCACAGAGGCCCAAGGTCCCTTCGAGAAAGCCCACGAGACAGGCAAGGAGAGAAGTGAGTGGGCTGTCCCTGTTCATTGCATCTTTTGCTCACAAGTCCCCTTTCGTGGTCTCTCTCCAGCCCCCTCCTGCTTAGCGAGCTGGAGAGGCGGCACTCGGGAAAAGCCGGCATCTGTTAGGTAACCAGCTCAGCTGCCATGCAGGGTATGATGTAACCTTGGATTCTGTGGTTGCTAGGAAAATTCTGCCTGCAGTGATATTGCGTGGTCCGAGGACTGAGGCGAGAACAGAATGTTCCCAGGACGACAGGGGAAGGATTGGTAGGGCTTCCCAAGCAAAGGAGCCCAATCCCGAGAAGTCGGACGATTTGAGCTCCTTTCTAGAAGCTCGTTCCCCTTTGCAGGAATAGAGGTTGTGCTGGTAACAGCAGAACCCCATCAAGGCAGATGGGGCATGTGTGGCAGGGTTACTCCCCTGGGTAGCACCTTGGCCCTCTGGTGCCAAACTGAAGGACACGTCTGTAATGTTACATCCTTGCGGACGGGCCCTCCTTCTACAGCACCCGTGGCTGCATGCCTCCTCCGTGTGGCAGGGCAGTTAGGAAGGAGGTCAGGACGAGGCTGCCAGTGGGAAGGGGTGACTCCCTGTGGCGTGGACGGAGGTGGCCGACACCACGCCCCGGGGTGGGGGCCGGCCGTGGTGGACTCCTGCCCTCTCCCTGACTCCGTTTCACGTGTCAGCAGCTCCACCACGCCCCGCTGCCCGCGCCCCCCTCAGTGGCCTTTCCTGTTTCTGCTGCTCCGATCCTCCCCTCCCCGGGAAGAATTCCTCCAGCAGAACAGAAGAGAAGCTTGTCTGAAAGGCCATGGGCAACTGACTGTTACTTAACGTTCAGGGTGCCACCAAGAACCATCCTTTAGAAAAAGGGGAGAGCGGGACTTCCCTGGTGGTCCAGTGGTTAAGACTCCGCGTTTCCACTGCAGGGGGCACGGGTTTGATCCCCAGGGGGAAAGCGGAGAAAGTGGCAGGGCCCAGGCAGGGTCCAGGCCCAGGAGGTGGGGTGGGACCTGCGGGTCACCTCACCTGCCCTGCAGGGTCTGCCACTCAGTCCTTCCTGCCCAGCAGCTTCAGGTGGGGGAGGCAGGTCAGCATTTCAGGCTGTTTCCCTCCTCCTTCCTGCCTTTTCTGGCTGCATGTCAGAGCCTGTCTTATGGAAAACAAGACAAAGGAAGTGATTTCATGAGTGCCTGGACCAGAATCCTCAAATCCACCATTAAAAATAACAACAAAAAGATTATGGCCATTATCTGTCTCCATGGGAGCTGGGCCGACCACAGGCTGGAAATGGGCCTGGCCATGCTCCCCTGAGCAGGTGTTGGGTTTGGGCAAAGAGGACTGGCTGTTAGAAATTATGAGCAAGATCCTCCAAAGGGATCGAAACAAGAGTCTTAAGAAGGAAGAGAGAGGTTCCCAAGGGCCCCCGGCTTTGGCGACCTTGGAGCAAGGGTCACAAGCAGAGCCCCGCTCCAGGACAGCAGCCTGGGCTCTTGGCATGCTCACCTCTTCACCGTGTAGCCTTGAGCAAGCCTCTGAGCCTCACCCCTGCAGCCTGCAGCCCACAGCCGTGCAGCAGGGGTGCTGGCCTACCCTGGCCAGGCTGTAGGGGAGGCCCAGGCCCAGAGGGGAGGTGGGCTTCCCCAGAAGCACTTTGTTCTCGGAAAGCACCCCGCTACAGTGGACTGACTGACACTGCGTCGGGGGCCGCAGCCTCCTCGCCTTGTCCCAGGTTGCAGCCCGGGGCTAGAGGACCATCCAGCAGCAATTCTTTCGCCCTGGTCTGCAGGTGCAGAGGATGTGGTGATGGCGTTTTCCAGGTCGGAGACGGAGGACCGGAGGCAGTAGCTGCAAACCCCTTGGAATACCCTGGAGGCTGGCAAAGGCCAGGAGATCTGTGTGGACCTCACCGGCTGAGTGGCAGAGGGTCACCTTCCCTACCCCGACCCCCCACCCCACCCTTTCCCGTCCCGCCCCACGGCCACTCAGCATCCTCGAGGGAGACACCAGTGGTGCAGTTACGATTGGCTTAAAGGGACGGACTCATGATTGGCTGCGGGAAGAAACCTTTTTATTTTTAAATCTCGACCAACGCAAACCTTTTTATTTTTATTTCTGGCTCTTTTTTTTTTTTAAATTGCGCCTCGGTGTATGGCTTCTCAGGAAGCTCTCCGAGCTCTGGTGCTTTATTTCGGTCACTTTTTAGGAATGTGAAGAGGTCCGATTGGCTGCTTAAACTGGAAAAGGATTTTGATTGGCTGGCTAATGGGAAACGGTTTTTTTTCTTTGATTGGCTGCAGGTGTTCTGCTGATGGCACCAGCCCCTCTCTTTTGAATGTTGAAAACAGGGTTTGGGACGTTGGTTGTTATATTTGACTTGAAAAAAGAAAGAAAGAAAGAAACCAAGTGCGCTTCGCAATATTTATTACACAAAGAGCTTGCTGCTGCTGCTTTGACGTGTTTTTGTTTGTGTTTGCATTTGATTGGCTTTCGATATGTGTGTTTGGTTTCCCATTGGCTCACCCATGACTCCCGTTGCCATGGGCTGCCCACCCCCCTGCTGCGTGCAGGCCCCCTCCAGCCCGGGGGTCCACCTAGAGAGTGCTTTTGCTTTAATGACCACACCAGGCTCCATCAGCAAGGGAACCCCTAGGACGCCAAGCAGGGCCCCAAGGAGGTTTGTGTTGTCCTGAAGGAGCAGCCCAGAGCTTAGAGGTGACCATTAGCCAGGATTTACATGCATCGCTTCATGAGCTGGCAACCAGCCAGCATCCCTTGGTGAGAATGGAATCGCTCACGCGCCATCCGGACCTCTCCAGCCTGCCCGCGCTGAGCCATTCCCTCCATATTCTACTTCCTGAGGCCTCATCGGGGGGCTCCTCCTATAAGGGGCAGGAGCTGCTCCCAGCTCTGAGACCCCAAAGCGTAGCAGAGGTCTCTGCCCGAGAGCCCAGAACCCACACGAAGGCCGCAGCTTGGCTCACAAGGCCCAGGAGGCCTTTGGCGCCAAACGCACCCTCCCACCTCCCCCAGCCTCGTCCCGAGGTGTGTGCTGCCAGCGCAGTGGGTCCTGACCAGCCCTGGGAGCGCTCATGCGAGGCCGTGCCCTTCACTGCACTGCCTTCAGAAGGGTCTCTCTCCACGGCAGCCTGGAAGGGACCGTGTCATTATTTATGAAGTGCCCACTGGGACCGCTGGCTGGGTCTTCAATGAGCGAGTCCCACCAGGCTGGCCCTCAACCCCGCCCCCAGAAAGACATTGCAGAGCAGTGGTCTTTGAAGGGCTGCAGGAGCCCCAAGTCTTCCCACCTGCCCTCTTCCCCCTGGCGGTGGCCCGTCCTGCTCCCTGCATCTCTCGCAGGAGTGGAATCTGGGTGGGGAGTTGGAGGAAGATGCGGGCCTGGGGAGGGGAAGCCTCCCCACGCCCCCGCCGCGACCTCCCACCCCCACCCCGGAGGTAGTAGACGGCTGAGACCTCCTTCTCGCCCCAGGTACCCAGAGCCAGGAGAAGACGCTCAGAGCCAAACTTCCCCCTTCTTAGGGCTTGGGGCTGTCGTGGAGCAAGGGAGCTGAACGCCAGCGTGTCCCGGGCCCCAGCCCCTGGGAGCCCCATGGCCCCGTGGCCGTTCACACTGTGCTCTGAGCTTCCTCTGAGCCTTGCCCCAGCGGAGGACTTGACACGACCCAGACACCCCATCCTCCTGCGCACACGGGCCCCCTGCCCTGGTTAGCTGGCCATTAGTCTGAAAAGGCCGTTGATCCCCAGGGGACGAGGACTGTGTGGACCCCAGCAGGGGCCCGAGAGCACCTTCCTCCAGGAGGGGCAGGGTGTGTACGCACACACGTGTGACTGTACTCATTCCCAGCTCAGTGGCCTGCAGCTCCAGCTGAGCCCCTGGGGGAAGGTGGGTTTTGTTCAGTCTCCCCCCACCACCCAGGTTGTAACGTCTGTTATCAGCTGTCATTGCCAGTGTCGCCGGCTGCCCCCTCCTTGTACCTGTAGCTCCCGTCAAGGGTCCGAGTCCTGGCTGATGGTGTGTTCCTGCCCCAGTCTGTCCTTGTCAGGGTCATGGGCCTCCCTCTTGTAACTGCGATGGCCCTGATCTGTCTCATCTTCTGCAGAAGAAAAGTGGAAATGTTGCTCTGGCTTCGTATTTCAACTAAAAATATTTCTGTTGAAGAAAATAATTAACAATAAAGATTTTTAATAGTTTGGCTCGTGAGCTGATTTCCCCACATCACGTGGACTCTGCTGCTGGGGCCCCCCCTCCCCAAGGAGGGGCAAAAACACCATGTTTGCTAGTTGAATTGTCTATGACCTTGAGTGGAGCTGGGGGTTTGGCCCACCCCAGCTGACACGTCTGTAGGAAGGGTGAGCCCCCTTTTGACCTGGAGGTTCCCAGTATTGTCCTAGTTGGGCTGAAGTCAGTAATCCTCAGACGTGGCCTCCCCCCTCCATGCTCCTAAGCAGACACTGAGCACCCCGTCCATCCTAGACACCCCAACATCCCGTGTGATGGCAGTGGTCTTAGAATGCTTGTAACAAAAGTCCAAACAGAGTATCTGTCCCGTCCATCGTCCCAGAAACAGAAGATCCGTTGGTGTTCGGCTGTATATTCAAGTTCGGAAGCTAAAGTCATTTCTGCTTGAGGAATTTTTGCTTTGGAAGCATTTTCTAGAATTTTTCATTTGCACCCTTCATCGTCCCATTTTAGGTCTTTATTTTTTTTTTCTGCTTACATGGACTCACTGCTTCTATTTCCTTTTCAAAGAGTTTCACTGGGTGCTGAATGCTGTGAGGTTTATAGAACATGGGGACTGATGGCACGATCGACAAAATTAAATCTTAGGGTTGGAAGAGATGTTGGAGGTTGTCTGGCAGCCCATGTAGTAGCCAGATGTGTGAGTCCCCTCTGAAACATCTCAGAAAGGGCTTGTCTGGCCTTTGCTTGAATACCCTCTAGGACTGGGGAACTCACTACCTCACAAGATAGCCCATTCTACCTTCAGGTAATTTATGCTCAGCCTTATATTGAGTTGGTCTGCCCTTCTCTGTAACTTCCTTTTCCAGGAAGGAAATTACAGTTCTTGAGAGAAAGACAAAAAAAGACAGCTGTGTTAGCCAAAAGCTACATATCAAAGGACTCATGTTAGGTAAATGATGTATAGAGTCTCCCCACCCCCAGCCGGCGTTCTGAGTGACACTGTCCGTAGCTAACCTTGGACTTAATCAGCTCTTCTAAGCTGGGCCATCGTGCAGAGGGAGGGCTTGGCTGGCCCTGGTACCACCTGCCCAGCCCCCAGCAGAGAGCCTGGCACCGGAGCTGGGAGGGAGGAGTCGCCCAGAGCTGTCTGGTGGGAATTAGGCTACTTCAGCAGGGGAAGGGGGAACACTGGGGGGCAGGCCTGGGTCTCCCGGGGTCCGTCAGCCCACACAGCAGGCAACCTTCTGGGTCCACCTTCCTAGGTACAGGGGCAGGGGCCAGCAAAGACCCCGACCTCAGGCTTGGGACTGCTGAGGGCTGAGACAGCTGGGGGCCAGGCTGAGCCTGGGGGAGGCCAGGGTGGGCTGAGGAGGGCGGCAGGGCACCTGCACTTGCTGGTGTTTCCCAGGCCTGGGGGGAGGGTGGTGGAGAATGACTGAAGCTTTCTCCCTGGCCCCGCAGTTGAACAGCACCTGTGAGTGCTATCCGGACTGCTCCTGCCTTTGAACGGGGCCCTTTGTGACAGGGAAAAACGATCCCTCCTGGGCACCTGGTTCAGTGGTGGCGGCTTCCGGAGCAGGGGAGCTCTCTGGGCCCCAGGGGAACCCCCCATCACCCACCTGCCCCGCCCGCGCAGTCTCTTTCCCTCCCTCCCTCCTCTCTCTGTCTCTCTGGCTCGCTCGCTCGCTCCTGGCTGCCCACTCCTGTTTTGGAGGATGAGCTAGGCCTAGACTATCCTGAGGCCATGGTTAGAAAACACTTCTGACAGTTACCCGGTGGTCTCGTGGTTAGGATTTCAGGCTTTCACTGCTGTGGCCCGGGTTCAATCCCTGGTTGGGGGACTGAGATCCCGCCAAAAAAAAAACCAAAAAAAAAAAACAAACCAAAAACACTCCTCCATCCAATGAAGCAACTTTCTCTTCTGCGGCAACGAGTGGTGTTTACAAGACTTGGGGACCTGGGGCACCATGACTGCTAGTCCTAATTTAAAGAAAGTCCTCCTCAAAGGACAAGGGCAGTAAAATGCCTTTTGAGTAGCAGCCAGTGCATCGCCTTGGCTTGGAACTGAACCTCACGGCTGGTTTCCAAGCGGCAGGGGCGGAGAAGTCAGGGAAGGAGAGTGTGCAGCACGTGGCCGCCCTGTTGGCACCCCTGTGGGAGCCCTGCCGCACCTGCACAGCCCCAGAGCCTCTGAGAGTTTCCTCCTCTGGGCCCTCGGCCTTGGCCATGGAAGGAGGTGGGTTTTCGCAGACATCTTTTACGCAGGTGACACCCGCATAAAGGATTTTTTTTTTTAATCTTTTGGCCGCACGGTACGTGGGATCCTAGTTCCCCGACCAGGGATCGAACCCACGCCCCCTGCATTGGCAGCGTGGAGACTTAACCACTGCACCGCCAGGGAAGTCCTGGTGTCCCAGTCTTAATAACACAGTGAATGTGTCTTGGGTGGGTGTTACGTGTGCACAGGTGCATAGTACTTTATGTACACCGTCTTCAGTCATGTGTGAGCTAAGTATGTTATTATCCCCATTTTACAGATGAGGAAGTGGGGGTTACGTAGTTTGCTAAAGGTTGGCATGGTACAGCCAGAACTTGGACCCAGGTTGTCTGACCCCAGACTCCATGCTTACAGCCACTACTTCCAGCTTTGACAGGAGGGGGCAGGTGGGGACTGGGGGTAAATCCTGTGTCGCCAGGCAGCCCTTTTCCCCAGGGCCATTCTGGTGCTTGCCCTTGTTCTCCAAGCCCCTCTGTGTGCGACTCTAGTAGGTTGTTAACAGGTATTTGTCAGGCGGGTTAACCCACTGCTGGGTCCTCGGTACAGCCCTCACCTCCAGGACGAAGCTGCTTCCCAACTTGTCCATTCCGACGCCTGCTCCTCACCTTTCACCCATTCTGAGGCCTCCTCGTGCGGACCTGGCAGTTCTCCAGGCTAAGCTGGTTTTTCTAGAAGAAGTTCCTCTTCCACTTTGCCCTAACTCTTCCTGTTCACAGCCCCCCCCCAGCACCTGGCAGTCCAACCTTGAAGCACACCCGTGTCCAAGTGAGGGCAGCGGGAGGGCTCTGAATCTGGGGACAATGGGCCGGGTTTGTGACCCTCTGTACCTTTGGGCAGGTCTCAGCCTGATTTTTCTCATCTGTAAAATGGCAATAATAATAGAAACTAGTGGACCTTTGACAGACTACATGGAAATGCTTTGAACCCAATAAAGCCCTGGACAAACATGGTTCTCTCCTGACCTCATTTTATGCTGTTTACTCCCATAGTATAAATCATTACGTCTTTATGTCTTTGGGGGCTGGGGAGACATTAAGGGTCCACAGCAAGAATTCTGAAGGCCACCCGGTGGGATTGAAGCAGCTGTGTGACTTGGGGCAAATTACCCACCATTGGAAAGACAGAATAAACCAGAGAATCTATTCTATAAGGCTGTTGCTGAGAATTAACGAGATAATGCACATGACAAGCTTAGCCGAGTGACCCGCCCACAGTGGGTGGTCAGCACATGTGGTCATCATTAAGTCACCGTGATGGTGTCCTCCACCCCCATCTTCCCTGCTTATAAGTCACGCAGAGCAAGGCCTTGTCTGCAGCTCCCGGCGTGCGTGGGGGGAACAAGCCTCAGGTCCAATCAGGTGCTTGTTGAACGCTTTTCTGATGAGGATGAAAGAGCTGAGAGGCTCCCTTGTTGAGGCCAGAGCTGCCTCCTGCTCCCGCCCCCCTGGCCCTCTCCCTCTGCTAAGCAGCTTTGCACGCAGGAAGAGCTATAATTGGAGCAGAGTCCCTCAGCCTTCCGGAGCCCGCAGAGCTGAGGGGGGTCCCCCAGATGGACCTTGTCATGGCTGGACAGGCAGGGAGGGGCCTCTTGGAGCCTGGGGGTGGGCCGTTCCGCCAGGGTTCCAAGGACCCTCCTGCTCACTGGCTCGTGCTTCAACTCCAAATAGAATCAGAGGCAGCCAGGGAAGGGGATAAAATTAAATCCTTGATCATGATCAAGTGGTTAAAGAAAAGCCCATCCCAGCCAGAGGCTCCTTCCCACAGCGGCTGGCTCCGCCTGAGAGCAAACCGAAGATGGAGCCGCTGGCTGTGAGCGCCCAGCCCCCTCCTGCCCCTCCTCCCTCATCAGACATCCCCCCACGCCCCACACCCCAGGCCCGAGGTCCCCCAGCCAGAGCTGTGGAGTGGAGCAAAGCCCCCATCAGTCCCTGGGGTGGCCGCTGGCAGGGGAGGCCCTCCCGGACTCTGGACTCAGGAGCTGCACAGACCCGGGCTCAAACCCAGGCTCTGCCAGTTACCAGCTGCGTGACCCAGACGAGTCACTGAAGGGTGCCAAGCCTCTGCTTCCTACTCTGGAACGTGAGGGTGATAACAGCACCTGCCTCCTGGGCTGTGGTCTGGATGCAGTGCGTGGGCACCAGCAGGGGCGGGCCCGGGGCGGGCCCAGGTTGGGCCACCCGTGGGAGCAGCCTGCCTGGGGTCAGGCATGTGTTGACTAGAGGGAACTTCAAAACAGTAAAACTGGCTAAAGTTCTGGTCCGCTTTTTTTTTTTCTTTTTGTCTCCACGCACCAGCAACTTGACCTCCCCTCGGGCGGCCTCTTCTGAGCAGGCCGCGGGTCTGGGTGGGAGGGGACTCGGGGAGACTCTGGCTGAGATGCCACAGAGGTGATGGGCCTCCCGGGCCCGGCTCCGGGGCCCTCCGTGCACCTCCCCGGCCCCAGGGCCACCGTGGGCAGCTCAGGGCCAGCCTCCCATCCTCACCTGCAGCCCGGCCTGCTGCGAGGGAGAGGTGATGGCTGAGCCGCTGGCACCTGGCAGCCTAGCCCGTGAGAGGAGGAGGCCCGAGGTGTACCTTGGCCGGGAGCTGGGACGCCGGGAGAGGAAACGGTGAGGCAGTAAAACTAGCCTTCGCTTCCCGAAGCCTGGGCATCCTCCCGTGTCCTGGCTCACAAGAGGAACGCCCACCACCGCAGGGAGCCAGAGGCCCGGGCGCGGGGAAGGGGCCCGGATGAGGGGACAGCCGAGGGGTCCCCGGAGGCGCCAGCCTCACCCTCAGCTGTTTCCACAGACCCTCCCAGCACCCCGACGGTGCCCAAGGCAGCCTCCGCCGGGCCTCCCTGGCCTGGCGCGGCCCCTCCCGGCCAGGCCTATCGTGCAGCCCCTGCTGTGCTCCCTCAGAAACACTCTGCGCCTCTCACCCCAGACTCCAGCCCGGAGGAGGCTGGGGGAGGCCGGGGGCGGGGGGCTGGCTGCCCCTGCCCACCCACCCCCTTCTCAGCCAGACTGCTCCTGCCTGCTTGGCCCCCTGGGAACTGGTCCAGCATCCCAGGGGAAGGTGGTCTGTGGGCTTTCCTCTGGCTGAGTCACCCGCCCATACCACGTCCGAAACTGCTGAGGCCGCAGGGAGGCCATGCGCTGGGAGCGGCAGCCTGGACTCCGGCCCCTCAAGGTTTCTATCTAGAACCTTCCTTGGTGGGTCCCACAGGTCCCCCTAGCTCAGGTGGCCAGCTTCAGAGGGGAGCCCTGAGACCTCTGGCTGCCCCCCCCGGACCTCTCCAGACTTCCAGGGAGTTAACCCGGTCCAGCTGCCCCAACTGGGCCCCTGAAACACCAGCTGAGGACCTCCTGCGTGCGAGCTGGAAGGTGGCGGGTGATGAGAGGGACCCAGCCGTGCGCTGTGGTGACGGAGGAGGCCGCCCGGGTAGACTGATCTGGAAACAGGCCACAGTGCAGTGTCCTGGGAGGGAGAAAACCCTTGTCACGGAGGAGGCGGATCCGGAGCTGGCGGACTCAGGCCTGTTGCCAGGAGCCCAGGCAGTCAGAAGGGTCCCTCGGAGCTCCGGCACCTGCCTGTGGGGCTGTCCTCCTTGCCTGTTGTGTGGCTCAGGGGGCGGGGGGTGGGGGGGGCATCAGGGCAGGGCAGTGGCAGAAGCCTGCAGGTCCACTGGGGTCGCTGGTCCCTGGCTTCTCTCCAGCAGCCAGACCCAGAGAGGGCAGCTGGAGGAGTCCGGGAAACTGCTTCTGAAGGAGAAAGTGTCTGGGGGCGATGCGCCGGGGCAAGCCCGGGAGTTCAGGCTGGAGCCTGGCAGTTGCCGGAGAGCTGGCAATGCACCCTCACCACCCTGGCCCGCCTGGCGGATTCCTGCTGCTGCTGCTGCTGGATGGGCAGCTGCCAGCACTAGCTTGGGCCTGCTCTGGCCACCCCCTCTCCAGGCTGTGTGATCTATTCAGGGCCCAAACATTTGTCCTGGGGGACTAGGAGGGTGAGAGGGGGTGTCCTAGTACCCTGTCCCTCCTCTGAGACATTGGGAGGATGAGCTCATGCTTGTATGTGGAGGGCACGAGCAGCTTATGAGATTAAGCTCTTAAAGGTCATTAGGCAGAAGAGGAGGCTGGGGCAGGGTGGGGAGGGGGTGGGGCATCGCAGAGAGAGCACTGGACCGTGCCTAGGGTCTGGGTGCTGTAGCTCCCTCCGCCACTAACCTTGAGTGATTCCATCCCGTGTGTCTGAGCCTCAGTTTCCCACCTGTGAAGCAGGGGCTTGTGGGAGTCATTGGTACTGCTCCCCAAACACTCCCAAGCTCTCTCCCTTCCAGGCACACAAAAGGATTGTGTCCCCCTCGCCCTCTTTTTTCAGTTAAGCGTGACCCTGACTTGCTTTGGCCAATGAAACGTGGGCAGAAGTGCTGGGCCATTTCAGGTAGAGGCTTTAAGAGCTGCTTGGTAATGTTCCAGATGTGTCTGGCCTATCAGCCTGGGCCCTGGCAGAGCCCTTGTGCCAGTCTACCAATGAGGAAAGAAGTGTGTTGTTGTTTTGTGCCCTGAGGGTCTTGGGCCTGTTTGTTTCTGCAGCATCACCTGGTCTCTCCTGACCACTAGATTGCACCGGTGATCTCGAGCCTTTGAGGCTGAGTGGCATTCTGACTCTTGCTGTATCAGAGAAGGCTCTGTTCTGCTCACCGCCCAAGGGCTCCCCTGAAACCTTGTGTCTGGGAGCTGCTTGCCTTTCTGGTACCTGAGAAAACACAAGTAAGGCTGCCCGCATTCCCACCCTGTACCCTGCAAGGCAGTGGCTGCCCTTTTCACGCAGGATAAAAATCTCCCCTCCCTTGGGTAGGCAGGCCAAGGCCCTGGTGACCTGGCTCCCGCTAACCTCTGACCTCATCTCCTGCCACTCTTCCCTGCCCTCCACACCCAGCCCCTTGTCTCTTTTCATCCCCCAGACACGCTGAGCCTGCCCCCACCTCAGGGCTCGTGTGCTGGCTCTTCTTTCTACCTGCGATTCTCCTCCACGTGGCTGAATCCTCAGTTTTCAGATGTCAGCTCAAATGTCACTCCCTGTCTTAGTCTGTTCAGCCCGCTATAACAAAATATCACAGACCGGGTGGCTTATAAACAACAGCAATTTACTTCTCACAGTTCTGGAGGCTGGAAGTCCAAGATCAGGGTGCCAGCATGGTCAGGTTCCGGTCTCACCAGCCCTTTTCTGGGATGCAGACTGCCAGCTTCTCACGGTGTCCTCACGAGGTGGAAGGGGGGAGGGAGCTCTGTGGGGTCTCTTTTATAAAAGCACTAATCCCATTCATGACCTAATCACATCCCAAAAGCCCCACATCCTAACACCATCACGTTGGGTGTTAGGATTGCAACATATGAATTTTTTTTTGTGGGGTGGGGCACAAGCATTCAGACCATAGCACCCCCTTGAAGGGTCTTCACTGACCACCCTATTTTGCTTTCTGCTCCCTGACATGCCCTATCCCATTTTTCTGTTTATTTTCTTTATCTGAAAAAGCCTTATTTATGTATTTCTTCCTTTGCTTGTTTATCTCTCATTCCTCCCACTAGAAGGTAAGCTCGTAGGAACAGGAACCTCGTCTGACTTCTGCACTGCTCTGTCTCCAGTACCTGACATATTGTAGGCTCTCAATAAAGATTTGTTAAATGAATGAATAACCTTGACCTTGAAATAGCTCCTCTGCTGAGCCCTCTGTGACCCACAGATACAATGACTCTATTTTCTGAACAAAAACAAAGAAATTTGGGACCTACAGAGAGAAGGGCACTGTCTGTTTCTCTGGCTGCGGCCTCAGGGCACGTCTGGGCCCTGACACCTGTGTGGCAACCCACACACAGAGCCCTGTTGGGCCTGTCTTGGCTGGTAAAGCAACTCCAGGCTCAGGGACGTGCAGTGGTCACAACCTTCTGACTTGCAGGCAGCAGAAACCCATCTCCAACTGGATCCCGTCGCTGGGGAGGCTCTGGGGGTAAGCTTGTAGGATGAAGGCAATTGCTGCAGGAACCAGGGCCTCAGGGACTGGAACTCGAGACTCAGTGCTTTTGAGGGGATTCTCCTCTTCTAGGTCCATCGCTGCTTGTTTCTGCTTCACCATTTGGTCTTATCATCTCCTTTCAGACTGACCTCCTCCTACAGCCGCCTCAGTGCCCCGAACAATCCCAGGGCAGTGTCTGATTGGCCCTGCTTGGGTAATGTGCCACCTTTGGACCAATCACAGTTGCTGGGGCCTTAGCCACATCCCCTTCCCGTGACCGGGGTGGGACAGGCTCTTGAGAGCATCATTGCCACCAGGGCCACATGCAGAACAGCAGTGGTGCCTAAAGGGAATGATGCTGTGTGATCGGGGACAAGCCGTCCACCACTGGGCTCTGGTGCTGGCTGAACCTCAGGGGGTGAGAAATCCCATGGTGACATCACTCCTGGGTGCTCAGCTAAACTGCCACGGGGGTAGGAAGGGGACCTGCCCCTTGAGATCAGGGTTTTCTTCTTCCCCATGTAGACCTGGTTTTGCCATCCTAGAGCAGCACTGTGGTGTCATGTAGCCCCTACCTAGGATGGCAGGTGTCCCACAAGAGTAAAAGAAGGCCGGAAAATGCTACACGCTGTACACATTCTTTTGGAGAGTCGCAGTATACTAAAGGTTCTGAGAAGTCCTGCAATAAAGACATCCATTTCATTTAGCTTTTCATCTAGCTTTTCCCTCACCTATTGGAACAGAGAACTCAAGTTCTGAGCCCTGCTGCTTATGGGTTGTGCGTGACTTCTCCAAGCCTCAGTTTCCCCACCTGTGAAATGAGTGATAATACCAACCCCCATAGGGTGGTTTCAAGTGTGGAATGGAAACAGGTCTTTGGTAAGTATCTTGTGAGCCTGAAAGCGCTGTGCAGACACGTGACCATTTTCCGGTTTAACCCGGGAAATAACACATACTCTGTTTACCTTACAAGGTAAGTAATCCTGAGTCATTAAGATTAGGGGATGACAAAGGGAAAGGAGGTGACGCATCCAGGATTGGCCAGACAGATGACTAATTAGAGGTGGGTGCAGAGGAATTCCAACAGCAGTGCTGTGGAGACTAAAGGCTCGGGGGCCAGGAGAACAGAGGGCACAGTGATGGGAAACCCTGGGAAGAGGTGCTGGGCAGGAGGGAGGTGCTGGCTATCGCTGCTGAGTCTTTCTCAAGACTTCTAATCAGACAGCATCACTGGTGTCCACTCCCCGAGCCTTCCTTGTCCCCCATGGGGAACTCTGCCTAGGATAGAGGTGGGTCTATGAGTTTGCTTGGGCTGCCTTAGCAAACACCATAAGTGACTTAATAGAAATTCATTTTCTAGGGAAGTCCCTGGTGGTCCAGAGGTTAGGACTCCATGCTTCCACTGCAGGGGGCATGGGTTCGATCCTTGGTCGGGAACTAAGATCCCGCAAGCCGTGCGGTGCAGCCAAAAAAAAAAAAAAAAAAAAAAAAAGGAATTCGTTTTCTCACAGTTCCGGAGGCTAGATGTCCAAAATCAAGGTGTTGGCAGTGTTGGTCCTGCTGAGGACTGTGACGGAGAAATATGCTCCAGGCCTCTCTCCTTGGCTTGTAGAAGGCTGTCTTCTCCCACGTCTCTTCACATCATCCATCTTCCCTCTACATGGCTAAATTTCCCCTATTTATGAGGATAGCAGTCATATTGGATTAGGGCCCACCCACAATGACATCATTTTAACTTGGTTACTTCTGTTGAGACCCCCCCCCCCCACATAAGGTCACATTCTGAGTTACTAAGGGTTAAGACTTAAACATAACGAATTTTGGAGAGACACATTCTACCCATAATGGCGGGCATTCTCCCGAGTGGGAATCTCCCTCCATCTCACCAGCCCAACTCCTTGGCCAAAAGCACGTGGATTGTGGCCTCCCGGAAGAGAGATGGAGCCCATAATTGTGTTAATTGCCACAATACCAAATCTGCAATTAATATGCCACGGGAACACAGAGCAAATGCACTAATAGCACATAATTGGACCTAAACTACACCCTCAGCATGGCCGTGAGACTGAGCTCCGCTGTTTATGCTGCTTTTCAAATTAGCAAAGACGAGCAAATTAACATCCGTTTCCCCTTCACCCTGCTCCGAGGGGAGCTGAGGGGGAGACTCGGGGAGGGGGGATGCTTGGCAGGCACCCTAGTTGGAGCCTGTCCAGAGCCGGGCACCAGGCTGGCCTTTGGAGCTGTGGGCAAGATGAGGGTGTTGAAGGAGTGAAGAATCCAGAGCTTTCCACAAGTCCTGACACTGGGGCTTTGGCTGACCACCCCCCCACTAGGATGGCAGAGAGTCTGGTGACTAGGGCATGACTCACATGCAAGTGGCAACTATTTTGGGCCTGGGGCAGGATGGGTTCGGCTTTGGAAACTTGAGGCCCGGTGCTGGGATCTCTCGTCCTTATTCCTGAGGTGGCGGTCAAGTCCGGGGGCAGGTGGCAACCCTCCTCAGAAGGGCAGATACAAGCTCCTCCGCCCTCTCCGCACGCAGGCCTGACGGCCTTGTGTCTCCTCGGCCCCAGGGACGGCTTTCTGGAGCCTCCTCTGCCCGTGCTTGTCTCCTTCAGCTGCAAGGTGCCCTGCTCGGGCCTGTTGGCAGCCAGCCGGAGCTTCTGTCCTAACACGTAGCATCCCCGGCCCAGCTGGTGCCCCGCAGAGCCTCCACCTTCTCCACCCCCCACCATGCGTCTGGGGCTCCCCGTCCTCATCCTTGGCCGCCCCATCTGCTTCTTTCTTCTTTGCAGCTCCCAGGTCTTGCCCCCGGGACACAGGAATGGACTGAGCCTGTGGCCTGCGGTTCAGGTAGTCTTCCCTTGCCCGTCTATGCGGGCTCCTAGCTGGGCCTGTGCAGCTGGGGGTCCAGGGTGGGAGCAGGATTAGCAGACTCCCCAGCTGGCCCCCTCCCCTCCCCTCCAGGCCGCTAGGGTGCCCCTGCCCCCCAGGGCCTGGGCGGAGGGCGAGGGAGGCCCTTCTCACTCCAGCGCCTTCCTGAAATTTGCTTGCCTGCCTTTCCCAGGCTGTGCCAGGCCTCCTGCCTGCCTCCTGCTGAGCCAGCCACGGCAGGGCTCATTGAGAATTCTTGGGTCCTCTGTGCGGTTGGTCCATGGGTTGGTGTCGGGGAGACTGTCTGCCTCTGACAGTCGGCTTCCCCATTTGCATCCCCTAAATCAATGCCTTCAGATGCTGGAAGGCCAGCGCAGCAACTGAGGCCCGCAGGGGAGAGGAGAAAGGGCTTCCTGCTGCCCCTTGAGGCCCAGGGGTAACTGGAAACAAGAGGCCCCAGGGAGGGCACAAAGGGGCGGGAGCAGAAGTCCCTCCCTAGGCCTCCCCTGGTCCTTCCTGCCTGCTGAATAGAGAAGGGGGCAGCACCAGCCCTGTGGCTTGCTGTGATATTCTGGGCCCTGAAGATGCCTAGGGCTCTGACCCAGGGCCAGTCCTGACCATCCATCCACCATACCAGGAGCTCCCAGAGCTGGAAGAGGTATTGGACAGGACGGAGATCAGCCAAGCAGTTCTCCCGTCTGGATGCCCCTCTGACTTTTCCTGGTCTTGCAGAAACTTTCACCATCAGAGCAGTTTCTGGGAGCTAGTGATGCTGTGGGTAAGAGCTTCAGCTTTAGGGCCAGACGGATCTAGGTTTGAATCCTGGCTCTACCACTGAGCTTTGTGACCTTGGGGCAAATTACTTTATCTTTCTCAGCCCCAGCGTCCTCCTCTGTAAAAGCAGGATAATCATGGTATTCATTGCGCGTGATTGCTGCTAGCATTGAAATCAGATAATGCACAGAATGCTTCGTGCACAGCAAACACTCACTATGTGAGTCATGCTTGTTATTTCTTGATTTCTGGGGGTGATTAATCCCCGCTACACAGATGAGGAAGGAGGGGAAAAAGGTATCCCTGAGCATTTAAATGAGCTGGAGGCTTGAAAGAGCCAGAATTTCTGAAATCTGGCTCTTGATTTTTATTGTCATTTGCTGGTCCAGGAAAAAACACAAAAAGGCCAGAGGAACCTCTGCTAATTCTATGCTGCATGGTCTTGGCAAGTCACTCAACCTCTCTGAACTCCTGCTTCCCATCAGTTAAATAAAAACCCCTATGAGGGAGATTGTTGTGAGTCCCAAATGCATCAGATGCCCTTGAGAAAGGAAGTATGCTAAACAGATGCAAAATCTAAAGGGCTGCGTGAAAGTAGTCATTATAACCATCATTAACTCCTTAGACATCTCAAGTACATTCATACACATCATCAGCACCATCATCATCATCGTGGGAGCAGTTACCACTAACTGAGCATCTAATATGTGTCTCAGACTGAGCTAAACCCTTTATATGCATTCTCTCACTTGATCCTCACAATAATCTAAAGGAGGCATGGGACTTCCTTGGCGGTCCAGTGGTTAAGACTCCGAGCTTCCATTGCAGGGGGCATGGGTTTGATCCCTGGTCAGGGAACTAAGATCCTGCATGCTGCATGTCGTGGCCAAAAAAAAAAAAAAAAATCTAAAGGAGGTTGATGATGATGACGATGTTGATGATGACCATTTTACAGATGAGGAAACTGAAGCTCAGAGTATCTAGGTTGTCTGGTCCTTTCTGCTAGTAATCGGAACCCAGGTATATCTGAAGTAAGACCGTGTGAGTAAGACAACCTTCCCATTTTTTTTAACCACTTTATTCTACAACCTCCCCCGTAATTCTAGGAAATATGTTGGAGCTACGGATAGAACCCAAGTTTGGTGCTGTTTCCACTGTGCCCAAACAGTGGCCGTGTTTCCTCTGGGCAGTTTCTGCCCTCGCCTTTCCTTCTTCCCTGGAAACCCAGTGTAGTCCTTTCCATCAGCGTGTTGTATGCAGACAGGGCACATCATATTTGGCTTGTGTGCCCTTAGAGGGACCACATTTGCCCATATGTGGTGTGTGTGTATAGTGCATTGGATGTATGATTGGTGCTGCAGAATAAAATAGCCACCCCCTCCTCTCCACGGCGTAGAAGTGAGTGGCACGCGTGCCTCCCCTGGCAGCCCATCCAAAGAGAGGAGAAAAGGCTGTGTGTTACCTTTGGGAGTGAGGATAAGCAGGAAAGCTCAATCCCTGTCCCTGTTGGGGGTGCAAAAGTGAGCTGCCTGGCTTCTGTGTCAAGGTGAGTTTTCCTTCCCTGGAAAATTTCACCAGCCAGAGATAGCCGATGCTTCATGTGTGGGAATTCCTGGTTCCTTTGCAAATGGAGAGCTATAGAAAGCTTTGGAGAGAGTCTAACCCAAACCCACGTGCCCCAACCTGACTCCCTGGAGACCACAGGAATGCCCCTTCCTAAGTCAGGGTTTCTGCCACTGCCAGAGAGACGTAAAGCCCCGAGCCATGGACAGAAATGAATAATGATAACAGCTGATGTCGTGCGTTGGTTTTTCTATCCCTCTCATCTACCCAGGGAGGCGGGCACTGACTTATCTCCATTTTACAGATGGAGATACAGAGATTGGAGAGGTGGAGAACCTTACCCAGGGCCACAGAGGGAGAAACCAGTACAACTGGCAAAAATACAAAAAGGCTCACTGCCTCACTCTTTGTAAAAGCAAAAGACTTGAAACAACCCATAGTTAGGGGACTGATGAAATAAACTCCAGTGTGTCCGCAGGAAGGAAAACTCTCTACTCACAACACCATTTTTTTTTTTTTTTTTAAATTTTACTTTTGGCTGCATTGGGTCTTTGTTGCTGCGCACAGGCTTTCTCTAGTTGCGGCAAGCGGGGCTACTTTTCGTTGTGGTGCGCGGGCTTCTCATCATGGTGGCTTCTCTTGTTGCAGAGCACGGGCTCTAGGCTTAGTGGGCTTCAGTAGTTGTGGCTCACGGGCTTAGTTGTTCCGTGGCATGTGGGATCTTCCCGGACCAGGGCTCGAACCTGCATTGGTAGGGGGACTCTGCATTGGCAGGCGGACTCTTAACCACTGTGCCACCAGGGAAGCCCCTCTACTCACAACACTTCTGACACCAAATGTGTGGGTTTTCCACACCAAACAATTCTCTGATTCTCTATGGACATCAACTGGGTGTCCTACAAATTAACTTAATCTACTAATTACCTAGAGTTAGGGCAGACCCCACGGGTTAGGGCTCAGCCGCACCTGCCCCTACTTCTTTTGCAAATCGCAGGCAGTGGGTCCCCAGGTTACCCACACTTCTGTCTGACCTGGCTGTGACCCCCCCCCCTTCAGTTTCAATAATTTGATATAATGACCCACAGAACTCGGGGAAACACCCGACTTACCTTTCCCAGTTTATTATAAAGGATATCATAAAGGATCCAAATGAACAGCTAGATGAAAATGTACCTCGATCAAGATCTGGAAAGGTCCCGAGTACAGGAGCTGCATTCTGTCCC
This sequence comes from Eschrichtius robustus, assembly GCF_028021215.1. Classification (NCBI taxonomy): domain Eukaryota; kingdom Metazoa; phylum Chordata; class Mammalia; order Artiodactyla; family Eschrichtiidae; genus Eschrichtius; species Eschrichtius robustus. The sequence goes on along the minus strand of NC_090826.1, from coordinate 7,678,493 downwards.
TGTGCAGTTGGGGTGCACCACTCTCTCAGCAAGTGGATATGTTCACTGGCCCAGAAGTTCGCCGAATCCTGTATGTAGTTCAGGGATTTTTATGGAGGCTCCATTATGTAGGCATGATTGATTATTAACTCAATCTCCAGCCCCCTTCTTCTCCCTGAGGTTGGGGCAGAGTGGGGCTGAAATTTCCAAGCTTCTAATCATGGCTTGGTCTTTCTGGTGACTGGCCCTCATCCTGAAACTATCCAGGAGCCCACCAAGAGTCACCTCGTTAGAACAAAAGATGTTCCTATCACCCAGGAAATTCCAAGGGATTTAGGAGCTCTGTGCTAGGATCCGGGGACAAAGGCCAAATTGGATTTCTTATTATATTACAATATTATGCCACATGAGGGAGTACTATGCATCTATGAAAAGGAATGAAGACTCTGTATACTGAGATGGAACCATCTCCAGCATATTTTACTAAGTGAAAAAAAATCAAGATGCAGAACATCTGGTGCAATATGCTGCTTTTTTTTTTTTTTTTTTTGTCCGCACTGCATGGTATGGGGGATATTAGTTCACTGACCAGGGATCGAACCCATGCCCCCTGCAGTGGAAGTGCAGTCTTAATCGCTGGGCCACCGGGGAAGTCCCGTGATAGGCTGCTTTTTAATCTAAGAAAGGGAGAGACATATTTAAATATTCACTTGCATTAAAAAAAAAATCCCACAATAGAAGGATAAACCAAAAAAGACACAATGGTCATCTTCAAGGGGAGGAGGGGACAGGAGGGAAGAGACAGGAATGGAACTAGACTTCTCTGAGCATCTTGCTTTCTAGATTTGACTTCGGACCCATGCAAATATTTAATATAATCATATAAGATTAAATGGAGGGACTTCCCTGGTGGCGCAATGCAGGGGACATGGGTTTGAGCCCTGGTCCGGGAAGATCCCACAGGCCGCGGAGCAACTAAGCCCGTGCGCCACAACTACTGAGCCTGCGCTCTAGAGCCCGCGAGCCACAACTACTGAGCCCACGTGCCACAACTACTAGAGTGCCACACGCCTGGAGCCCGTGCTCCACAACAAGAGAAGCCACTGCGCTAAGAAGCCTGCGCAATGCAATGAACAGTAGCCCCCGCTCGCTGCAACTAGAGAAAGCCCGTGCACAGCAATGAAGACCCAAGGTAGCCAAAAATAAATTTAAAAAAAAAAAGATTAAATGGAAATATTATAAAAGGGAAGGAAGTGGACAGATATAGGTTTCGCCCAGGTCTGTCCCACCAGAGTTGCTGCTCTTAAGCCCACATCGTCTTGTCCCTCATTAATTATCCCTTCTGGCCAGGCCACCAGAAGGCAGCGATGGGGCCAGACCTCCTGGCTTCCAGGGCCTCGGGGAACCCTGGTGGTGGTGCTGGGGCTGTGGTTTCAGTCCTTCAGGGAACCTGTAATCTGTAGCTCTCATCAAGACTCTCACAACCTTCTCCCGCGCAGCCCTGAAGTGGGTTTGCCCCCAAGAACATCATTAGGAGAGCGGCCACAGCGATGGTTTACCTGCCTCCAGCTGGGGTTCCGCAAACACTGGCCGAACAGCACATGCTGTGTTAATAGTAATAACCCGCCCACCAGAGAAGGACTCAGCCTTCTGGCAAAGAGCCTTCCTGCATGAACCTTCATTTCATCCGTTTCTACTCTGGACTTGGGAATGAACAACCCGGTGAGGAACCCCAGCCTGGATGAGGAACGCCTCCCAGGGCCTCGGACAGCTGGAGGGTCTGACGTGGAGGGGCAGGCTGGCTCCAAGTTGTGGGATCCCGCGCAGGGCTTTTTTTTTTTTTTTTTTTTGTGCATCTTGGGCGTAATTTCCTGTAGGGGCGAAGGCATCGTGTGGGCTCAGACATGAAATTGAATCCCAGGTGTCCTTCTTCCTAGCAATGAGCTGAGCAAATTTTACATTTTTCTCATCTGGAACCATAAAAGTACCTTCTGGAAAGGGTTGTTGGAGGCATAAGTGATATGTCACTTCCAGGTAAAAAGCTTAGGCTATTGTTATTAGCAAAAGCCATTTCAAAAGATGCAGCACCATGGAAATTCTGTGTCCTCTCTACTTACTGCACAGACGGGCTGACTATACGTTCAAAAGATCAAGTCTTCCTTGCCTGGCTGACAAGGCCACCTGCTCAACCTCCCAGTTGCCGCCTAAGGATGGGCCTGGGTGGTGCCTCATTTCCCCCGCTCCAGGGCTCCCAGAGCTGCTGCTGAGTCAGCAGCTGGCTTGGCTCAGGCAAGGACCCTCTCTGCTACCCATAGCCTCAGCTTGGATCGATCCCCATCTCAGGGCCATTTTGAGGATTAACTAATCCATCACGTGGAGACCTCTGAAAAGTGCCAATATGGCTGAGGCTATTGTCAGGCCAACCAAAGACTGAGTTCACTGGTTTCCCTGGCTTCCAACGCGCTCAAGCTGAGCCTTGCAGCTGGACTAACTGTCCTGTGGGCAATATCTCAGCGTGTGCAGGATGCACTGAGCTCTGGGGCCGCCTGCCTGCCCACCTGCCGCTGGACCTGCTTAGATCTATCTCTCTGTTTCTCTAAGAGACAGAGTGGGTGAGAAGATAAAGGGATCAGGATTCCAGACACCAAAGAGCTTTAGTTTGTGTTGCTTATAGAACTGAATACATTTTCCCTCTTGGCATCAGCCTATTGACTCAAAACATAGTTCTGAGATTATGCCTTTCTGATTTTATGTTTTGTAAATCTCCAAGGTCCCTGGAAACCTACAGGCTATGTTTTTTACTCTCTGAGATGTGATCTGCATAATAATAATAAAAAACTAACAAAGCAATTCATTTAGTTCATCACCGAGTGTTTATTGAGGACCTACTCTATGTTCAGCAGTACACAGGAGCTCGACGGAAAAGAATAAACTACCATAGGTTTAGACCTATCGTATATTAGTCTCTAGGAGGCACTTTAATTGCGTCATCTCATTTAATTCTCACAACTCTAGGAAATAGGTATCATTATCCCATTTCACAGGTGAGGAAAGAGATTCAGAAGGTTCTGTAACTTGTCCAAGGTCATTCGTAGTAGCAGAAGCCAGAATTCCCATCCAGTGCTGTCTGACTGTACCATCTGGGTCCTTCCCACTAGAATAGTGTGGAGAAGAAGCGGACACACGTGGAGTAGTCAATCAACAGCACAAAGTAGCAGGTTATGAAGCCTGGATTGTTGGGTTAAGAGCATGTGGGTTTGGGGAGCGAGGGCCTGATAGTCCAGCGGACTTCCTGGAGGAGGCAGCCCAGAAAGTGCACTGGTAGGACCTGAGGCTCAGGGCAAAGGTTGGGGATGGTGTGCCATGTGATGCTGCCCCTGGGAAGGAATGAACTTGAACTCAGAGAGTGGTGAGACAGTGGGCCCTGAGGTCAGCTGGGTGGGGCCCAGGCATGAGGGGTGGGAAGCCCAGCAGAGCTGTCTGGGCCTGATGAGGTGGCAGCAGGGAGCCACTGGGAACCAGGAAGGCCCGGAAGCAATAGCAACACCCGGAGAGGATGACTCTGCAGTGCTGGCGAGGAGTGGGGGGCATGGCTTGGAGATGGCAGGGGCTAGGCAGGTGCTGGGGGGAGGGGTCTACCCAAGGGAGTCTAGTCCTCTTGGACCCAGGGGCGGGATGGGCAGGGGGATGAGATGTGGAGTCTTCAGGCTTTGGTGGAGGATGACTTTGAGGGACAAAGGACAGGGAAGAGCATATTCCATCGCAGATTGCTTTGAAACTCCCTCCAAGGTCACATCACACCTCTGTTCACTGCTGTCCAAGGTCTTCCTGTGGCCTGTAGGATTAGGTCCAAATCCCTCATCCTGACATTTAAGGCACCTCACAATGGCTTTGATCTACCTTTTTGGGCTCTTCACCCACTACTCTCCTAAATAAGTCCTCTGCTCTCCACAAACTGAGTGACTCATTCTCCTCCCAGCCTCCCAGGCTGCCTGCCCACCTTCCTTCACCCCATCCCAAGCTGGTCTCCACAAAGCCCACCAGCCGGCCAGACCGTCTCAGCAAACAGGGCCAGGACGATCACTGTGCGGTGAATCATCTTTAATAGCTCTTCCAGCAGTCTTGAATAATTAACATTTTATCGTTGTTTAACTTTTGCTGTGGGTGTCTCCTTAATGCCAGCCCTATCCTTGAGGGCTGATCTTTTTGCACTATTTGTTTCAACTAGGGAAGTCATTTCGCCTTAGTTTCCTTCTCTGCAAAATGAAGCCAATAAAGTCGGCTCATAGGGCATGGTGCCTGGCACTCAGGAGACCATCCATGACTGTTCTGGTCCTTTCCTCTAGTGTGAGGCGCCCCCAGGGGTCGCGGGGAGGTAGGGACCCCAGGACAGGAAGAAAAGAGGAGGACCCAAGAGCCCTGAAGGGACCCTTCTTCATCCATTTGGATTTCTGCATTTCTAAGGGACCGTTAGCATCACACTAAGATCTAGAAAGGGCCACCTGCACAACCCGCCTTTAAAAAGCCACAAACGGATTTCTTCAGCAAATGGAGGAATCCTGAGTTACAAATTCAAGACGGACTTGGGACAAGCAAGCTCCCTCCCAGCGCTGGAACCACTGCAGCACGTGCTGCGCAGCCCTGGACTGTTTACAAAGCGCGTTTCGCTAACCTCGTCTCCTTGAATACCTTTCACGACCCCGCAAGCTCCCTCTCATCACCGCCACTTGGCAGAAGAGGGCACCGAGGTTCTGGGAGGCGACGTGACTTGCTCGAAGTGGCGCAGGGTGTTGGCGCTCAGCGGCCCTGGGCTGCCCCCTCCAGCGGGGTCTGCACTCCTTGGGGTGGGGTTGGGAAGGGGAGAAAGGGGAGGCACGGGCCCCAGGGTAGCTCTCGCTCGGCTCCGGGGCCTGTGAGCGCGCGTGGGGATGAGGAGTTGATGCCCTCGGCTGCGGCAGCCGACAGGGGGGGTGCAGCCCCCGGGGCCTCTCCCAGCCTCTCTGGAGCGCAACCCCCGACGCGGCCCCGCGGGCGCACGCTCCAGGCCCCGCCGGCGGGTTCGGAGGCCCGCGCGCCCCGCCCCCACCCCACGCCCCGCGCGCCCCGCCCCCACCCCACGCCCCGCGCGCTCCCCGGGGCGCCGCGCGCGCGCGCCTCGCCGTCGCTCCCCTCCCCGCCCCTCCCGCCGCCACCCCGCCCCCGGCCGGGTACCCTCGCCGGACCCGAGAGAGAGCGCCGCCGCCATCTTAGTTGCTGCTGCTGCCTCCAGCGAAGCGCTGCCTGCGCCGAGGGGAGGGCGCGCGCGGCCCAGCGTCACGGCGGCGGCGCCTCCTCGGACCCCGGTGCTCGCCGCGGCGCCAAGCAGCCGGCCCCGGGCCGCGAGAGCCCCGCTCGGCGCCCCGCGCGCGTCCCTGCCGCTCCCGCCTCGGGCGGGCCGCGGCGCCGGGAGCCGGAGCGATGCTGCGCCGCCCTGCTCCCGCGCTGGCCCCGGCCGCCTGGCTGCTGCTGGCCGGGCTGCTGTGCGGCGGCGGGGTCTGGGCCGCGCGAGGTAAGCGTCGGGGCCGGGTCGGGACGCGGGGGCTGAGCGCCGGGAGCCGGGTCGGGACGCGGGGTTCGGGGCCCGGCGCGCGGCTCTGGGTCGGGGCGCAAGAGGCTGTGGGCGCGCGCTGCAGGCGCCGGGGGGAAGCTGGCCGCCCCCATCGCACCCGCGCCGGGTTGGTGGCTGCGCGGATCTGGGCGGACGTGCAGAAGGGCCGAAGCGTCGGTCAGTCTTCCTCGGCAGCGCCCGCAGGCTGGGGCGGCATCCCTGGGGTGAGATACCGGGTACGTGTGTTGTGTGCCGAGATGTGCATCAGGCCGGGGGTGCACGCACAATTTTTGGTGTGCGCTTACATAAGAGCCCACTCCTCCGCGTCCTTTTCCCAGATCCCGATTATCTGCTGCTGCTCTACCGCGGACGCGGCGTCTTCGCCCTTTTCCGCCTCCTTCCAGGGTCTTTTAAGCGTCTGTTTTCGAACGAGCCGAGGCTGAAACTTCTGGCTCCCCTCCCACCTTTCACCCAGAGGTGAAATTGTGATGAGGTTTACGACCGTCGTCTCACCCGGTGTCAGAAATCTTCCTCTCCTCCACCCCCGACGCCTTGGTGCAGTTTTTCTGACAGTAATTTAGGTCGTGCAGAAACGAGAAACCCCTCTTCGATTCCTTAGGGCCGAAATTATTTTATGGTTACTTGGCAAAAACATATTTCTTAGTGAATCGATTGTTTTGTTGTTGTTTTAACCTTCAACCGCTTAACCTTTTCAGCGTTACACGCTCTCTGATATTGACTGATCTTGCCAACGAAAAGCTTACGCATTGCAGATATATGCTTCCGAGTGGATCTTGGAATCATAAACATTTTCCTCGGCCTTGGAGCAAAGTAATCTAGGTGTAGTCTATAGAGTACTTGGATCTATCCTTCTGATTTTTTAAATCAAAAAATTTGAGAGAGGGAGGGTTGATGGAAGGCCAAATGAAATGGTCATATTTCAATTTAGCAAAGCTTTTTAAAAAATTACCATTTTCTCTTTCTGGGCATGACATATCAAGAGAAGTATGGTGTTCACAAATGAAAGGGCAGGAGAGGCAAGTGCATCTTTTGTTGTATGTTCCTTTCTTCACATCCAGGATGATAAACTTTGAATACTTCTTTCATTTATTTCATTTCTAACATTCTTTCGACTCTGTCAAATTCAGGTCTCAGTCACTAAGTATCTAATTGCTCTCAGTTTGATTTTACATCAAGGTAAGTTTGGAATGTTCTTTCCAGATGTGGGATGGAGGTTTGTAAGTCTAATATATCCAAGAAAAAATGTCAAAGTTTGCTTCTCTTGGGGAAAACCCACACAGCTTAAAAATATGTGCTTGGATTGGGTATTTTGGGAACAGTTCAAGTATATTTAGTTTAGTCAGTGATAATATTTCTTGTTAAAATCCACATTTTCTTAAGTTTGTCCATTCACCTACATTTGGTGTTCATTATTGAATTAGCAAATGGGCTAATTAATTAGCCCATTAGCATTACTGAAGATTTCAGCTATCAAATGTCTTCATTATGGCGGACTAACAGAAATCTTATGTGAAAGACGTGTTGAGGGCTTGAGTCCTTTGTAATTTGCTAACTTTCTCTAAGCTTTTCTTGGTGCATTTATAATGCTTAAGAATCTTAGTCTTCCAAATAAAAACACATTTTAAACATCAGTTATTCTATTGCATTTGTTGTTTTTTTTCCAGCTTGCAGGTTAGAAAACATCTCATGAATGTTCCATGAAATGCTAATAAAACGATTTCATTTTGAGATGTTACAAATAAATTTTGTATTTAAATAGGCAGTTTGTGGAGACACTTTCTGTGGGCTAATTGTAAAAGATGATCGTTTCAACTAATACCTGAATTTTTAATCCTGCAAGACAGTGTGACATTAGTAACTGCTGTTCATTCATACTGTAGCTACCTCTAAAAATAATGGGGGAAAGATAACGTATAAACAAGGAGAGAATGTGAGGTTTTGTAATATAAATTCCATTTTGACTATTAATTCGTTGTTTTATGGAGAACCCTAAATTTCACTTTAATTGTAGCTGTAGTTCTCAAAAAAAATCAAGTAAACTAAAATATTAGGAGAAATTTCCTTGGCATGCCCTATACTTCCTTCCTTCTCTCCAGTCCGCCAGTGATCAGGAAGTAGAAAACTGAAATAGAGAAAATAGAAAGCTTATATGAATATTAAATAAAAATAACTGCAATCTTGTAATGCATTTCAAAACCAAATAAATAACATTCATTGTTACTTTTCTGTTTGCACACAAACCTCTCAGTGGAGCCTCTCCTCACCATCCTGGTTGAAATTTCATCTCTCTGAACCCCTGAATCCTCCCTCCCCTGCTTCACTTTTTCTTTTCTCCATAGCACTTACCCCATTCACCCTCTGTTATTTACTTATTCTGTTTATTGCCTGTCTCCCCTCACTGGAACATATGCCCCAAAGTGGAAGGGTATTTTGGTCTGTGTTGTTCACATATGTATCCGCACACAGTAGGCACTCAGTGTTTTGTGAATGAATGTATAACTGTGTTCCAGTTTAGGCAGCATAGTGCTTTTACATCCTGATTTTTACCTGACAGATAAGTGTTACGTACTGAGAAAAGCATCACAGACGGAGTATAAAGGAACTTGAATTCTACAACACGGATATAAGACTTCATTAGTAGATAATTTTTCAAGGATTCATTATGTTGGTTGCAGCATTGGAGTATTAGATCATAAAAGTCTGTATCAGCCTTTGATGGCTGTAGCTCTGTGGCTACCACTTGGAGTTCATTTTTCAAAAAAACTGTAATTCTCAGCTTTTTGGGAAAGCTTAATTTTTTACCTTGTTTTTCACAAGCAACTTTGAGGAAAGATAATTTTATTGTAGACCTAAATATTACACTTAATTTAACATTTTTATTGCTGAAAGTAAATTTATTTCACGAGACCTATAACTGCTAAAGAAATAATAAAATATTAATAATCCTGAATGTATTCCGATTTAAGAGCTGTGACTCGATTAACTGGAGCCCTCAGTTAACTGGAATCCAGCTTTTGGCTGCATACTACTTTCAGGAAAGAGAGCATAAAACCAAACAGTTTCCTAGAAATTCTTTTTAAAAAGGAAGTTTTAGGCATTCATATAATACATTATCTGGGTCAGTACTATTTGATTTTTGAGCCAAAAAAAGCAGTTAATTAAGTTTTAGGTATGAGGAATATGACCAATAAATGAATTTTTTATGAAATATGATAACAGTATTTTTGTATTGGAATTAGAAAATGCTATAATTCCATGATACCAGTTTTAGGACTTGGTTAAGCTTACTAAACCAATTCTTAACGTTTAAAATGAGGAACCTGAAGGATATTAAATATTTAAGACATGAAAGAAAAGGATTGAATTATTTTCGTTACTGCTTTCTAAGATAGAAAAATGTAATTTTTTGGATAGAGTTTTCACTTATAAGAGTTGAAACAAAATAGGAGATTTGGTTATTCTGAAAATCATCGAGTCTTATTTCTCACCCCTTCTGATTAATTGAGGTTTTAGATCATTACGTTCTTAAAAATATACTTCGGTCATGATTTGGTAAGAGCAGGGGTACTTAAGAAATTTATCTTTTATAATTGAAATTTAAGATATTGATTTGTGATATTAGATTTTAGTAGAGCTATTCTATCTCCAGAATGTAGATTCAAAGTTGGTGGAAATGATTTATGCAGTGTCATGTTCTTGCGCTGTTTAAAAAACCCCGAACCCTCAGAAGTGACATTTTGACACCAGTAGAGGCTATGCAAAGGCCAGAGTTAGGAACCTTCAGACTATGACAGTCCTGCCCTGCCCGCATGTCAGCCTGATGCAAGGTGCCCATTTTTCCATAGAGTCACCACCACCTAGGAGTTGGGGCACAGCATCCAGTTGTCCCCTGTTTGATAGGTCCTTTCTTCCCTATGTTTTAGAGAGATTTTTGTTCATTTTCTCATTTAGCTGTAGGATGATATTAGATTAAAAACTTCCACAAGATCTGTTGCTAAGGCTTTTTTATTTTTAAAGTTCTAGGCAAAGATTCAATTACTTCAAAGTCATGGAATTTAGAACGTCTTAAAAACCAATAAGATATATCTGAAAGTTAACCTCCTTCTATTCCAGAACCCCAGTGAGAAGTATGCGGTGGCATGGTAGAGGAAGAAGCGTGTGTTTCTTTTTTACCTTTGGTCGGACATGAATTTTTTTTTTCCTGGAATTTTTCTTTGCAGCAGTTACGTCTGAATTTTATTTTATTTTTTATAATTTTTGGCTGCGTTGGGTCTTCGTTGCTGCATGTGGGCTTTCTCTAGTTGCAGGGAGGGGGGTACTCTTCGTTGCGGTGCGCAGGCTTGTCATTGCGGTGGCTTGTCTTGTTGCAGAGCACGGGCTCTAGGCACGCGGGCTTCAGTAGTTGTGGCTTGCGGGCTCTAGAGCACAGGCTCAGTAGTCGTGGCGCACAGGCTTAGTTGCTCCGCAGCATGTGCGATCTTCCCGGACCAGGGCTCGAACCCGTGTCCCCTGCATTGGCAGGTGGTTTCTTAATCACCGCGCCACCAGGGAAGCCCACGAATATGTTTTGAACCGGTCTCATTCTCTCGTGACAAGAACTGTTCTATCAAGTCTGCTACTCTTCAAGTCTACCTTGATCTGTACTTTCTGGAACTTATTGTTTTAGGGCAAAAGAAGACTTTCCTGCATCCACTCTTTTTTAATTTGAAAAACAGGTTTATTGAAATATAATTCACATACCATAAAATTCACCCTTTTAAAGTATGCAGTTCAGTGATTTTAGTATATTCACGAAGTTGTGCAACCATCCCCAGTATCTAATTGCAGCACATTTTCATCACCCCCAAAAGAAATCCCATATCCCTTAGCAATCACTCCAAATTCCCCTTTTTCCCATTCCCCCCTGGCAGCCATGAATCTACTTTCTATCTCTGTGGATTTGCCTGTTCTGGACATTTCATGTCAGTGGAATCATAATATGTGGCCTTTGTGACTAGCTTCTTTCAATTAGCATGATGTTTTCAGGATCTATCCTTATTGTAGTGGGTATCAGTGCTTTATTCCATCTTATGGCTGAATAATATTTGCTATAGACTGAATGTTTGTCTCCCTCCAAAATTCATATGTTGAAACCTAATCCCCAATGTGATGGTATTTTGAGGTCGGGCTTTGGGGAAGTGATTAGATCATGAGGGTGGAGCCCTCACGAATGGGATCAGTGCCCCTGTGCAAGAGGCCCCAGAGAGCTCCCTCGCCTCTTCTGCCACCGGCGGATACAATGGGAAGATGGCTATGAACCAGGAAATGGGCACTCACCAGACACTGCATCTGCTGGCACCTTGATCTTGGGTTTCCCAGCCTCCAGGACTGTGAGAAATAAATTTCTGTTGTTTATAAGCCACCCAGTCTATGGTATTTTGTTATAGAGCCCAGAGAGACTAAGACAATATTCCATACTATGTGGATAAACCACGTTTTATTTATATATCCATTCATCAGTTGATGGACATTTGGGTTGTTTTCCACTTCGTGGCTACTATGAATAATGCTGCTGTGAACATGCATGTGCAGTTCTCTTGGACATATATTTGTGTGGACATACATTTTCAGTTCTCTTGGGTGTATAACTGGAGTGGAATTGCTGAGTCTTATAACTCTATGTTTAACATTTTGAGGAGGTACCAAACTGTTTTCCAGAGTAGCTGCACCATTCTACATTCACTCTTGACCTCCATAATCACTCCCAGGAGCATCTTTTTAATTAGATACATATTTCACAGTTGTCTAAGTGTTTTCTTATGACAGTTTTAAGTTGCTGATTTTTTTTCCTGCTCTCGGGATAAATTGGCATTTCATCCAACCATCTCCTTCCTTCACCCCCATCTCCCGTATGATTTCTACCCAGGACCTTAGACTTTGAGTTGAAAGGAGCTTTGAAAGGTCTGTCCTCTGCACTTAAGTAGCCTTCCCTGTAAAAGAGACGTTTCTTCACACGTCCCTGACAATTGATCATTCAGCCTGGGCACTTGCTAGCTCACAAAGAAACCGTTTTCTTCAAAACATTGTTTGGGACTTCAGTCAGCTTTCCTTAGGACTAAATCTTATCAATCCCTCAAACCTTTGCAGGCACCCAGCCATGTAGCTCTTTGTTTTTGTCACCTCTCACTTGAAGAAAGGCTGAGAGCATCTGTGGCCAAGCATCCATCCCCCAGGCCCTGATTTCTGCCTGTGGTCTGAGGAATGAGCTAGTATAATGCTGCAGACCCAGTGATTGGGGGACACCCTAGTCACAGCAGAGTAAATATCTAGGGCTTAACTTTATGAAAGGAATTGTAAGAAACACTAGAATTCTTAAACTATGACTAGTTTAGAAAATGACATTTCTTCATTCATTACATTTTTGTTAATACTAATTGGCTAAAAAGTACTTTGTTAAAGTAAATTAGTTTGTCTGGTCCTTTGATTTATTCTTTAATTAAACTGTTTGTTATTTACCCAATCTTCAATTCATAGTATAAAACACTTAGAAATGTCTTTAGATTGAAAGTGGATTTTAAAACAGGAAAAATGAATGTCATCTTTAATACCTGCTTAAAGTATAGTGAAGACATATTTATTCTGAGCTCTTCCTAAATCTTAAAAGTATTAATACAGTACTTTCATTTTAAGGACCACCAAGAAAAAAAAAAATTGAAGGTCATAAACTCAAATTGTACATAGTGTAAAACTTGAGAATGATTTGTATGAGGTTGTCTAATAAGTGGCTTTTAAAGAGCAAAATTTATTCCATCTGAAATGCAGAATCCAGTCACATTTAATTTTGTGCGTCTCAGACGTAGTTAATGATGAATACTGATAGGACCAGCTGCATAGTCAAAGTGTGGGGCTCCTTTGTTCAAAAATTATTAGGAATTTCAAGATGGCAGCAGAGCATTAAACCAAGCATGGGGCCCGGCACGCCCAGGAAGCTGGTCCTGAGTATTGATAGACTTAATGTGGCCAGAGTATTAATAGAATGTGGGCCTGACCATGAGATTTTAGCCAGAGCCCTTGGTCCTCTGGGCACCTCTCAGATGAAGCAGCTGAGGCCCAGCCCTCCTCAGCGGCACTTCCCCGCTGATGCACCCCCTCCTGCCACCGGAAGACTTATTCACTGGTGGCCTCGGGGTGGAGACTGCACCCTCTGCTCTGTCCCCCAGCACCTGGTGAAGGACAGCGCATACTCAGTTCACAATAGACAGTGCAAGCACATGGGAGGTAGAGGCTAATTGAGGAACGGGGTAGCTTTTGATTTGGGGGATTAAAGCCTTTCTGTCAAGCAGATTATATTTACCTTTAAAAAGCCTTGACTAATTCATGCCAGTTTCCTATTACTCATGGAATTAGTAACAAGGATAATGGAAATAATTAAAATTCTTGGGTAATCCCTAATCTTTTTTTTTTTTTTGCCATGCGTTTCACGTGTTTATCAGAGTAGCTAGTAAGTAGCAAAATGCACTGGCTTGAATTTAATTTTCTCCCCAGGCCGCTCTCACTTTGGGCCACAGTCATGAAGAACGGTGGTGGGAGGACTGAAAGGTAGGCAGCAGCCATTCTCAGCCTTTGAGCACCTCATGTGCTAGTGCTGTGTTAATGGTAGGGTCGCTTGATAATCCCTCAGCCTGAATTATAAAGCCCCAAGTTGGCAACGTTTCTGATCTTGCTTCTGAGTTGTTTGTAAATATCCATTAATATCTGCACATGATTCCTGAATACAACACTTTCATTTGGCAGGGGTTTTAAAAGGTCCATGCCCAAGTGTACGAAGCCTTCTCTTGCTTAATTAAGGGAAGCAACTTGTATCTTAGAAACATTCAAAGCCTAGAATGGAAAATGAATTAAATGCTTTTTTTTTTTTAGAAATTCACGTTCTTTTATTTATTTATTTATTTTATTTATTTATGACTGTGTTGAGTCTTCGTTTCTGTGCGAGGGCTTTCTCTAGTTGCGGCAAGTGGGGACCACTCTTCATCGCGGTGCGCGGGCCTCTCACCATCGCGGCCTCTCTTGTTGCGGAGCACAGGCTCCAGACGCGCAGGCTCAGCAATTGTGGCTCACGGGCCCAGTTGCTCCGCGGCATGTGGGATCTTCCCAGACCAGGGCTCGAACCCGTGTCCCCTGCATTGGCAGGCAGATTCTCAACCACTGCGCCACCAGGGAAGCCCCGAATTAAATGCTTTTTGATATGAAATCTGACGTTTTAAAACCTTTTCTAATTGGAGGAAGATGTACCAGTGGGGTAATTTAATAACATAGCCTCTCCCCCAATGGTGACTTCAGTTAATAATAACTGCAACATTAATACTTGTTTGATGAAATGTTTTAGAAAGGTCATAAGTGCCAGTAATTAATATATATTTGCTTATTCAGTTAATAAAGTTTACTGACCCTATTTTTTTCTAGAATTAGTCCTTTCTGAGTATTGAAAGGTTTGATATATTTATCACTACTTTTAAAAGGTAATGCATAAGGCAAGTATGTCTTCACTGCATTTTTTTCTTTTCTATTAAAATGGTGTATGCTTATGTGGTTTTCAGTGCTGATGGACAGAGTGAACCAGGGGCGATGAGACAGCAAACATGGGCCGCTCAGGCCAGGCTTCGGTTGTTTAAGCCTGAAGGGAGAAGGCTAAAAGGGTTTCCTGAAGTTTCTGTTTTATCTAGAAACTCATCTCAGGGGTATAGGAGAGCCGATGGGGATTTGGAGCAGAAGCTTTGCCTTGGAATAGAGCAGTCCTGACTGTACCTGCTTATCTTTTGGGAACCCAAGTACAGGTAAACCGAGGCAAGCTGGTGCAGTGGGCGGTGGTGGAACCCTGGCACCTGAGGAAACCCCCCAGTGGCGGCTAACAAAAGTCAGTCTGTGTCTGGTTCTGGTCAGATTGAAATCTTGTCTCCTGAAATGCTCAGGCACATTTTATTTCTCTGAGCTCAGGTTGCCTGGGTCAGGGGAACTCAGCCCAGGTGAGACTACCCCAGCTCTGTGCTGTCTTATAGTGCCTGTTCTTCAGCTGCCTTAACCTGGCTTTGTCTTGATGTATTGTTTCCTGGGACCCATTTCTGATTCCCAGATGACCTGAAAAGGCGATTCATATCACTCTATTAGGAATTCAGATTGGAACTCAAGTTATATTTTCCCCTGGAATTCAGATTGGAATTAGGAATTCAGACTGGAATTCAAGTTATATTTTCCCCTGGAAACATTGTTACAAACTGCTTAAAGCTCCAAAAGTGATGGTCAGAAACCAGTTTACCCATTACGAGTTGAAAGTCAGGCAAATTTGCAGTAAAACACAGCCCACACACAGCATTATAATATGAATCATTATATAAACCAACGAAATGCTGGTTCCCGTTTCGTGGTAAGTAGGTCTTCGAGTAGTAGAGCAGCTTCAAAGAATGTGTGAGGCGTGTTGGCTTAGGCCTGGAATGAAGAGGAGCCTCCAGGAAGAGAAAGGTCGAGGACTAGGAGCCCGATGATCTGAGGGGCCCAACGGAGGGAGTGAGGCCTGTTCATTGCGATCCCAAAAAAGAAAGAGGCAGCGGAAGAGAGGAGACCCGGGCCAGCAAGCCCCCTGGTGCCCAGGTGGCAGCACTGCCTGGGGTGGCCGGGGTGGAGGAGAGGCAGGGGTGTAGCAGGCCCTCAGCAGGCGGAGTGTCAGCCACGCCGGGAACTGCCTGTACGTGCAGGTCACCCCTTCAAGAGAATACTCACTGATGTGCATCGTTTAAACGAATGACTTAACGGTCCGATGTACTGAATGTTTTTCATCAAAGAAAATTTTACTTAAGAATTGCTATTTAAAACCTTTCCGGGGCTTCCCTGGTGGCGCAGTGGTTAAGAATCCGCCTGCCAGTGCAGGGGACACGGGTTCGAGCCCTGGTCTGGGAAGATCCCACATGCCGCGGAGCAACTCAGCCCCTGTGCCACAACTACTGAGCCTGCGCTCTAGAGCCTGCAAGCCGCAACTACTGAGCCCGCGTGCCACAACTACTGAAGCCTGTGCGCCTAGAGCCTGTGCTCTGCAACAAGAGAAGCCACTGCAGTGAGCAGCCAGTGCACCGCAACAAAGAGTAGCCCCCGCTCGCCGCAACTAGAGAAAGCTTGCACGCAGCAGCGAAGACCCAATGCAGCCATAAATGAATGAATGAATGAATGAATGGAATTGTAATGGTTGGGTTCCTTTGAAAAAAAAAAATAAAACCTTTCCTTGGGGGACGTCCCTGGTGGTCCAGTGGTTAAGACTCCACACTCCCAGTGCAGGGGGCCCATGGTTCGATCCCTGGTCAGGGAACTAGATCCCACATGCATGCTGCAGCTAAGACCCAGTGCAGCCAAATAAATAAGTATTTTTAAGAAGTAAATAAAACCTTTCCTTGCGACTTCCCTGGCGTTCCAGTGGTTAGGACTCCGTGCTTCCACTGCCGGGGGTACAGGTTCGATCCCTGGTTGGGGAATTAAGATCCCGCGTGTTATGCAGTGTGGCCAAAAAATAAATAAATAAATAAATAAAACCTTTCCTTGAATTTTTCAAGTCCCTGAATCTATATGAATTAAATTTATACCTTTGTAGAATTATTTTACTAAAGCAAATGTAAAAAAATGTATTTGACATAACCCCCCAAATTCTCAATTGGATTTGTAGGTGTCATTTACTAGAGGTCATCCTTTCTAAATAATGGTGACATGGTGATTTCTAACAGTAATGATAAAGGATCAGTTGTAGGCTTCCTCTTCAAACTGTTATATAGGATACGTTGATTGCTAAGGCAGTGTTTCCCTAAGGATGTTACATGGATAGGTGTTATTTGGTAAAAGGTGTCTGTTGGTCACCTAAGTTTGGGAAATGCTGTTAAACAGGTTTCATTACTGTAGGACTTCTCAGAACCTTTAGCGTAGTCGTGTGTGTTGAAGAATCACTGTGCAGGGGTATAATCAGCATTTATCCAGGTAAGTTGACCGTGGACTCTGCCCGGAGCGTGTTGTGGCCCTGGCGTTCCATAGAACACACTTCGGGAGATGCTACTTCAGGTTGTCCCCCCACCCACTGTAATACAATTTAGTGCGAAAAAGAAAAAGTTAAAGTGACCGAAAATACTGCCTTTGAGATCCTTAGTCTTAACACTTTTGTACATATCTCTAGTTTTTTTTCCCCCTTGTAAAAATTTATCTACGTAGCCAAGGTTTTAAACAAAATGAGTTTATTTTATTCAGAGTGTTTCATAACTCTCTCAGTGTCATTCATTAAACATTTGTCCTAGGTATGGTGGGTATAATAATCCATTAGAAGGATATAGTGGGATCTATTTAACTAGTCCTTTAGGAGTTTCAGGCTGTGTAGACTCAGGACCCCTGTGCTCTCAGAAATTACTGAGGACCTCAAAGAGCTTGTGTTTATGTGGGTTTTATCTATCAAAATTACTCTATTAGAAATTAAACTGAGAACCTATTAAAATATTTAATTATTAATTTAAAATAGCAGTAATAACTCATTAGATGGTAACGACATATTTTTGACTAAAAATAACAACATATTCCAAAACAAAAAACAATTTAGTAAGAAGACTGGCATTGCTTTACATTTTTGTTATCTCTTAATGTGGGCTGAAGAGAAGGCAGTGGGATTCTTTTTTTTTTTTTGGTGGGGGCTGTGTTCAGTCTTCGTTGCTGTGCACGGGCTTTTCTGTAATTGTGGCGAGCGGGGACTACTCTTCATTGTGCTGCACGGGCTTCTCATTGCGGTGGCTTCTCTTGTTGCAGAGCACCCGATCTAGGCGCCCGGGCTTCAGTAGTTGCAGCACGTGGGCTCAGTAGTTGTGGCTCGCGGGCTGTAGAGCGCAGGCTCAGTAGTTGTGGTGCACGGGCTTAGTTGCTCCGTGGCATGTGGGATCTTCTTGGACCAGGGATTGAACCCGTGTCCCCTGCATTGGCAGGCGGATTCTTAACCACAGGCAGTGGGGTTCTGCATTCAACCTGTTGCTGCCTGATGATTGGTTGAAGTAGGTGAAGAAAATCTGGCCTCACAAAGACACGTAGCTGGAAAAGGGAGGCTTGGGGACCCTCCCCCCCGCCCCCCCCCCACCCCAAGAGTCTTCAGACCACATTCTGATAACTGCTGCTCTAGGGCAGTGGTTGATGTCAATGTCAAAATACAGTTGGGGAATATGTCAGCAGTATTTTGCTTCTAAATAATATTTGAAGCAACAAAGCAAAGCTTGCAAATGATGTACTTTAAAAAAGAGAGTAATTAGAGTTAATTCACTTATTCCTATAATCCTGTCTCTTATTTACATTGTCACTTGCTTTCTTGAGTGTGGAAGATGGGATTGGAGTTACAGCCCTCATTATAGACCTGGATTTGCCTATTGTGTGCGGCACATTCCGCAGCCAGCGAGGGACTCTTATAAGTGGGCAGTCAGGATTGAATCAGCATCTTGTGTGCTTGTGGATTATTACATTGGTTTTCTTTTTAATTTCACTGTAGAACACATTTTTAATGAGGGAGAAGGCAAGAATAGGTGACAAAGTATAAGTAGATGTTAAAATCAGATTTATTTGGGCTTTTTCTTTGGTAGTGTACAATTACTCATTAGTATTTTCTGTAGGATGAGATCTGGGAAAAAATTGTCTTTTTAAAAAAGATGCAATACTTAAAGAGATTACTATCTTTGTTTTTCCTCACATGATGGCCCTTTTGAGACCTTTAAATGGCTGATTTTATTGTAAAAATGTTTTTTATAACTACAGCAATAGAAGAAGTCTGATTTATTTTCCTGAAAAATCTTTTGGTGTTTTCTCAGAATCTGGAGTAAGTTGTGCATGGGCATGTACGTGTCCTGTTTGTCTTGGTGGGGAATGGTTGGTTGGTTGTTTCTGCATTTCCCTTGGTGACCAGTGAGCTAGTTCTCAGCTAGACTACATTCCATAAATTCGGTTTCCTCTTGAGAGGTCGTCTCCCCTTTTATGATAAAGTCCTTTACTTTTAAAATCTGGCAGTTTGTCTTCCCACTTAAATAATGCCTGGTTACTTGAATATCATTGCATTAGAACGTTAAGTACTTTTAAACCACTAAATTTAAAAAAATCTCCTAATCTATCTTAAAAAATCAGTTTCTGCATTAATATGGCTAGAATTCTAGAAAGGAAGGTATTTTAGAAATCTAATTTCATTTAGTTTAATCAACCCATTTCACCATAGAGGAAACGAGTGAAGTTGTTATTGTTGTTATCAGTATGATATTTTTATAGCTCAGAATATGAAAAGTAGGAAACATAGTGGAGGCCAGCCAAGAGTATCTTTAACCCTGTTTCTCTCTATAATAAATAATATTCAGAAAGCATAAATTTGGGTGATTTGTTATGAACCTTTCATGTGCAGTTGAGTCAGGGTAGATGATAAAATTGGAGTAGAGTTTTAAAAATTCTGAAGAAAGGGTACATTGTATTGACAAAGTTACACTTCTAAATTTTGTATCACTTTTTTATGCGAATATCTCAGAAATCTGCACAGTGTGCTGGAATCAGTCTTGGATTTGACAAGAGCTTTAGAAATGATCTCGTGCAGCTTTGGATGTGATCCTCTGTCTGAGCACTGATGTCAGTTGACCAGTCCCCGCGGGAATTCATCTAATCGGGGAACTCCTTCCATTTTGGAGGGCAGCCTTCCGTGTCAGAAAGACCTTGGTATTGGTTCTGCCTCTGGATCCCCACAGAATAAGTGCTGGCGCCCTAGGAGTGTCGTGGAATGGCGAAGAACATGGACTCTCTAGCCAACTACTGGGGTTCACATCCCAGCTCTGCTATTCCCGTGCTGGGTGCCCACCAACAGGCTCCTTAATCTCTGTGTGCCTGAGTTTCTTCCTCTGTAAAAGGCAGATAATAGTACCTAAACTCAGGCACACAGAGATAAGGAGCCTGTTGGTGTTTATATGTTTAACCCTTATGTATTTAACCCTATAAGATTAAACAGATTTTGCCAGTGTTTAGAACACTAGAGTATACTTTATGTGTTTGCTGTTTTATTAATTCAAATCCATAGAACTCTCCCCTCCCTTTTTAAAATTTGAGGTGAAATTCCCATAGCATAAAATGAACATAGCATTTTTAAAAAATTATTATTTATTTATTTTTATTTATTTATTTGGCTGTGTTGGGTCTTTGTTTCTGTGCGAGGGCTTCCTCTAGTTGCAGCAAGCGGGGGCCACTCTTCATTGCGGTGCGCGGGCCTCTCACTATCGTGGCCTCTCTTATTGCAGAGCACAGGCTCCAGACGCGCAGGCTCAGTAGTTGTGGCTCACGGGCCTAGTTGCTCCGCGGCATGTGGGATCTTCCCAGACCAGGGCTTGAACCCGTGTCCCCTGCATTAGCAGGCAGATTCTCAACCACTGCACCACCAGGGAAGCCCCCTGAACATAGCATTTTTAAAAATTAATAAACTTTTTTGGTTATATTTTAATGGACTCAAAGAGAATGTATGACAAGTGTGCCATGTGGAGAGTTAACAGTGGCCTTGCAGATAAGCCTAGAGGTTTTTGTCACCCTGAACTCCAACCTGAATAGCATTTGATATAAAATAAATGAAGTCAGCCTTCTTCAGTATTGACCCAACCTAAGTGATTATTATTACTGCATCTCATTAGCCTTCAATTCAGCCAGAAAGTCTCTTCTGCCTGAATGTTTGAGTCTGGAACCCTTCTCTTTTAGCCTTAACTCACATCCTGAATGTATCTCTATTCATTGTCTGCTCCAGAGCTTCTTGAACTTTCGTTGTTCACAGTACCTTGGGTGCCTCAGTAATCTTTTCACAGAGCCTTCAAGCTAAAAGAAATGCCCAGCAATTCTGTTTAATTAACTCCTTAGGTCCAAACAGCTTAATATGTATATCCTAACATCTTAATATTTATATCCTAATAACTTAGTAGCTGTTTTAAAAAACACAAAGAAATTGAAAGAAAAAATAATATAATAATAATTTTAATTCATCTTAAAATAATCACAGGAACTTACTCATGGGATATGTGCTCCTGTTGAGCACAGCAACGACTTCTCAAAGCTTGAAGTAAGATCGGACATGGATGCCTTCTTTTCTAGTCTGTGTTGATTTTCACAGGCCACTTTCTTGGGTCACAGCAACTGCTAAAAACTCAGCCTTGCAAAGCTGTGACACCATAAAAAGGAATGCATTGCAATCTAATGTTGAGCTGTGAACTACCTCGAACTAGCAGTTTGTCTGGTACCTGACAGACTCAAAGTATCACTTGTTTCCTTCAAATTTAAAATATCCTATGTCTCCCCTGTACGTTTGCAGGGATGCCTTGGTGCATAAGTTTAGGGAACATGGATCTACTTAGAAGCACAGAATTAATTAAATGCTAAGATGCTTCGAGAATCCACTGCATTCAAAAAAATAATAATAAAAATTAATAAACTATATTTTTTAGAACAGTTTTAGGTTCATAGCAAAATTGAATGGAAAGTACAGAGAGTTTCCTTATACCCCAGTCCCCATACATGTACAACCTCCCCCATTATTAATATCCTGCACCGTAGGGTATGTTTATTTCAATTGAGGAACATTGACACAGTGTCAATGTCCATAGTTTAAGGTTCACTCTTAGTGTTGTGCATTCTGTGGTTTTTGACAAATGTATAATGACATGTATCTACCATTGTAGTATCATACAAAGTAATTTCACTGCCCTAAATCTTCTGTGCTCATCTGTTCATCCCTCCATCCCCATGAACTCCTAGTGACCACTGATCCTTTTACTGTCTCTGTAGTTTTGCTTTGTTTTTTAAGAGAAAGTTTTTATTTATTTATTTATTTATTTGCGCTGCATCTTAGTTGAGGCACGTGGGCTCCTTAGTTGCGGCTCACCAGCTCCTTAGTTGCAGCACGCGAACTCTTAATTGCAGCGTGCATGTGGGATGTAATTCCCCGACCAGGGATCGAACCCGTGCCTCCCACAGTGGAAGCTCAGAGCCCTAACCACTGGACCGCCAGGGAAGTCCCATCCTTAGTTTTGCTTTTTCCAGAATGTCCTATAGCTGGAATTGTACAGCATGTAGCCTTTTCAGATTGGCTTCTGTCACTCAGTAATGCATTTAAGTTTCCTCCATGTCTTTTCATGGCTTGAGAGCTCATTTCTGTTTAGTGCTGAGTAATATTCCATTGTCTGGATGCACCACAGTTTATCCATTCACCTACTGAAGCACATCTTGGTTACTTCCAAGTTTTGGGCAATTATGGATAAAGCCGCTATAAACATCCGTGTGCAGGTTTTTGTGTGGACCTAAGTTTTCCACTCATTTGGGTAAATACCAAGGAGCACGATTGCTGGATCACATGATAAGCATATGTTTAGTTTTATAAGAAACTGCCAAACTGTCTTCCAGAGTGTCTGTACCATTTTGCATTCCCTCCGGCAGTGAATGACAGTTTCTGTTGTTTTACATTCTTGCCCGCATTTGGTGTTACCAGTGTTCTGGAATTTGGCCATTCTCATAGGTGTGTGGTGCTATCATGGTTGTTTTAATTTGCAATTCCTTAATGACATATGATGTTGAACATCTTTTCATTACTTTCTTTCCGTCTGTATATCTTTATTGATGAGGTGTATGTTCACATCTTTTGCCCATTTAAAAAATTGTATTGTTTGTTTTCTTATTGTTGAGTTTTAAGAGTTTTTTTGGTGTGTTTCGGATAACAGTCCTTTATCAGACGTGTCTTTGCAAATATTTTCTTTTAATTAGTGTTAACAGTATATCTTTCTCCATCCCTTTACTTTTTTCTTTTTTTTTTTAAGCATCCAAAATCTTTTTAATAACAAGGTAGGATCTGGGGTTAGTTCTTGTAGCCATGGCTGGCCCGTCGGCCTCTGGCGCGCTCGAACTTGCGGCCCTTGGAGCATACGTAGGGTTTGGTGTGGCTGTGCGGGGTTCCTGCGTGTACACCTCTCGACCGTTGCGAGGACCGGAGAGGAGGACAGTGCCACAGCCCTTGGGGGAGTCCAGGGCCAGCTGGTCGAAGGTGAGGATCTTGCCCCCGGCCTTGAGGATGAGGCTCTGGGCGCAGCTGCTCGCTGGAAGAGAACACGCCTTCGGTTTGGGCTCCTCTTGGACATGCACGTCATTGGTTATGGTCCCCACCGCCACAGCTGTCTTGCTTTCCCGGCCAGGAAGCTTCATCTTCCGAATCATCTGGGAAGGGGACAGAGGTGGCCGGTTGGTGTGGCTCATGACCAACCTCTTCAGTACAACTTGATTGAAGGTGAAGTTGGTTCGTCTGGCCAGAAACCTGTACAGCTTGACCGACAGCTTTAAGTAGATGTCCTGGCTCTTGGGCTCCTTGCGTCGAACGTTTCGGTCCTTGTTGTGGTGGATGTCAACGCCCATGATGGCGCCTCCTCCTTGGCCAGGTCCGGAAAGCATCCCTTTACTTTTGATCTATATGTGTCTTTATATGTAAAGTGGGTTTCTTGTAGAAAACACATAGTTGAGTTTTTTTTTTTTTTCTAATCTGACAATCTCTTTTAATTGGTATATTTAGACCTTTGATGTTTAAGGCGATTGTTGATATAGTTGGTTTAATATCTATCATATTTGTTACTGTTTGCTGTTTGTTGCACTTGGTCTTTGTTCCTCTTTATGTTTTCCATGTTTTTTTGCCTTTTTTGTGGTGTTAATGAGTATTTTATATGACTCCATTTTCTCTCTTTTCTTAGCATATCAATTATTCTTCTTTTTCTTACTTTTTTTCATGATTGCCCTAGAGTTTCCACTGGACATTTACAACTAATCTAAGTCCACTTTCAGATAACACTATTACTGCTTCACAGGTAGGGCAAGTACCTTTTAATGACAAAATATTCCTGATTCTTCCCTCCTATCCCTTGTATCATTGTTGTCATTGAGTCAGTTATATACATAAGCCTTCAAGAACATATATATGCACATAAGTATACATTATCAAGTACATTGTTGCTGTTACTATTTTGAACAAACTTATCTGTTAGATCAATTAAGAATAAGAAAAAATAAAAATAAGAAAAATATTTTATCCTCACTTAGTCATACTCCAGTGCTCTTCTTTATGGAGATCTGAGTTTCTTTTTTTTTTTTTTTTAAATGGGATAATACCATGTATGCTTTTTTTTTTTTAATTAATTAATTTATTTTTGGCTGTGTTGGGTCCTCGTTTCTGTGCGAGGGCTTTCTCCAGTTGTGGCGAGTGGGGGCCACTCTTCATCTTGGTGCGCGGGCCTCTCACTGTCGCGGCCTCTCCCGTTGCGGAGCACAGGCTCCAGACGCGCAGGCTCAGCAGTTGTGGCTCATGGGCTTAGTTGCTCCGCGGTATGTGGGATCCTCCCAGACCAGGGCTTGAACCCGTGTCCCCTGCATTGGCAGGCAGATTCTTAACCACCGTGCCACCAGGGAAGCCCCCTAGATCTGAGTTTCTGACATGATTTTCCTTCTTACTGGCAACAGATTCCCTCAATTTTTGTTTGTCTGAGAAAGTCTTTAATTCTTCAATTTTGAAGGATAATTTTGCAGGATACAGAATTCTAGGCTTGCATTTTTTTTTTCTCAACACTTTAAATATTTCACTTTGGTCTATTCTTGCTTGTATGGATTCTGAGAAGTCAGATGTAATTCTTATATTTGCTCCTTGGTAGGTAAGGTATTTTTCCTCACTCTGGCTTCTTTCAAGATTTTTTCTTTAACTTTCATTTTCTGCAGTTTGAATATGATATGCCTAGGTGTAGTTTTTGTTTGTTTGTTTTGCATTTATCCTGGTAGGTGTTCTCTGACCTTCTTAGATCTGTGGTTTGGTGTCTGACATTCATTTGAGGGCAGTTCTTTCATTGTTGCTTCACTCTGTTCCTTCCTTCTCCTTCAGGTATCCCCATTTATGCATATGTTATACCTCTTGTAGTTGTAGAGGTTCCCACAGTTCTTGGATTTTCTGTTCTGGGTTTTTTGTTTTGTTTTGTTTTGTTTTTCAGTCTCTTCTCTCTTTGCTTTTCAGTTTTGGGAGTTTCTGTTGTCATATCCTCATGGTCAAAGAGTGTTTCCTCAGCTGTGTTCAGTCTCCTAATGAGCCCATCAGAGGCATTCTTCAGTTCTGTTAGAGTTCTTGATCTCTAGCGTTTCTTTTTTATTCTTTCTTAGAACTTTCATCTGTTTACATTATCCCTCTGTTCCTGCATGTTAGTTTTTCCATTAAAGCTCTTACCATATTAATCATAGTTTTGTTTTTTTTTTAATTCCTGGTCTGATAATTCCTACTTTCCTACCATATGTGATTCTGGTTCTGATACTTGTTCAGTCTCTTAAAAGTGTGTTTTTGCTTTTTGGTATGCCTTGTAATTTTTTTTTTTTTTTTTGCCTTGTGGCTTGTGGGATCTTAGTTCCCCAACCAGGGATTGAACCCAGGCCATGGCAATGAAAGCACTGAGTCCTAACCACTGGACTGCCAGGGATCCCCTGCCTTGTAATTTTTTGTTGCAAGGTGGACATGATGTACTGGGTGGAAGGAGCTGTGGTAAAGCGGCCTTCAGTGATACAGCAGTAAAGCTGTGGGAGAGGCAGTGTTCTAGAGTCCTGTGATTAGGTCCTGGTCTTTCAGTGAACCTGTGCCCTTGGTCTGTGAACTTCACCAGGGCTTCTCAGGCCCCCTCCCATCCTTAAGTGGGACAGGATAGCTAGAGTGGGCTGGATTTGTGTATTTCCCTTCCCCCAAGTAGGTTAGGCTCTGATACAACCCCAGCAGGTTAGTTAGGCGCTGGTTAAATAGCTAACCTGTTGAGAAGAACAGAATGCTCTGGCTTATTTCAGAATGGTTCCTTTTCCCTTCCCCCTGCTGGAGGCACAAGGGGACTTTTACCCTGATATTCACTGTAAGGACCTGGCAGGGCTCCTGGAGGTAAAACAAAAGTGTGGGGAACCCCGGATGACTGGGTCCCCCTGGAGGTTTTAGCCCTCAGAGTTGTCCATGGTAGCCTCCAGCAATTCATCAGTTTACAGTTTGCATTTTTCTCCCCTGGCACTGGTTTCCTGGAGGATTCTGCCCATGGGTTTCTGCTCTGGTAAGTTGTGATTCTCTGTGTAGTTCTGCTGTCTGTCTCTGCCATTTTGGGGGCAGCAGTTTGCCCTGGGACCTCACTTCTCTGATGGATCTAAGAAGAGTTGTTGATGTTTCAGTTCAGCTTTTCCCTTGTTAGCACGGAGTGATGACTTTTTTTTTTTAATATATTAAAATTTTTTTTAATTTTATTTATTTTTGGCTGCATTGGGTCGTCGTTGCTGCGCGTGGGCTTTCTCCAGTTGCGGCGAGCGGGGGCTACTCTTTGTTGCGGTACGTGGGCTTCTCATTGCGGCGCCTTCTCTTGTTGCAGAGCACGGGCTCTAGGTGCGTGGGCTTCAGTAGTTGTGGCATATGGGCTCAGTAGTTGTGGCACATGGGCTCAGTAGTTGTGGCGCACAGGCTCTAGCGCGCAGGCTCAGTAGTTGTGGCGTACGGGCTTAGTTGCTCCACGGCATGTGGGATCTTCCCGGACCAGGGCTCGAACCCGTATCCCTTGCATTGGCAGGCAGATTCTTAACCACTGCGCCACCAGGGAAGCCGCAGAGTGGTGACTTCTAAGCTCCTTACATGCTGGACCAGAAACTGCGAATTCTCAACGTAACATTTTAAAGCGTGTAGGTAATTCAGTGGCATATGTGTATTCACAGTGTTGTGTAGTCACCACCTCTGGGTCGTTCCAAAACATTTCATCGCCCCAAAGGAAACCTTATATCCTTTAAACAGTCACTCCCCACTCACCTCTCCCCCCAGTCCCTGGCAGCCGCTCCTCTGCTTTCTGTCTCTATGGATTTAATTATTCTGAATATTTCATGAGACCTTTTATTATGACTTCTTACACTTAACGTAATGTTTTTGAGGTTCATCCCCATTGCAGCATGTATCAGTACTCCATTCCTTTTTATGGGTGAATAATATTCCATCGTATGTATATACCACATTTTGTTTATCCATTCATCTGTTGATGGACATTTTGGATTGTTTCCACCTGTTAGCTGTTATGAATAACACTGTTATGAATAGGCACACATGGGTAATTGTTTGAGTACCTGTTTTAAATTCTTAGGGGTTTATACCTGGGAGTGGGATTATTGGGTCATATGGTAGTTTTGTTTAGTTTATTGAGGAACCACCAAACAGTGGCTGAACCATCTTGCATCCCTGCCCACAAGGGGAGTTACCATCCCCTCCCCTCCCGACACCAACTTTTTATAAAATACCAACTTGTTCTTCATGTGATGTATTTCCAAAATCTCTCTGCCAGCCTGCCTGGTTTCTTTGTCCTTGGGTGCTCCATGGTGTAGACACCACCTTTCAGACAGGGCAGAAGGTTTAATAGAGTTCCACACACAGGAGCAGAGTTGGGGTGGCGTGTAGCTAGTACCCCTTGTCCAAGCTTCTCAGCTGCCCCCTCACACCGACTTTATTAACCTGAACCCCAGGACCCCCCACTTTGGTGCTGAACCCTAACCGGATGCTCTGCACTGGTGCAGGTGTTCACATTCGTCTTCATTACATTTCTTCTTGCTGCACGTGACCCGCCTCTCCATGCTGTCAGGTAATTTTGAATCCTGACTCCACAGGTTCTATCTGTCCATTCTAGCTTCTTGTGATTTTCAACTTTGATATAAAGGATGAAGAGCACCAACCAAGAATGAGCCTTTGAAAGATTACCAGAGTCTGGTCCAGGTTTCCTGGGTGCATTATTCAGTGACCGTTTGGGATGGCCATTGTAAATCCACCCACTTTTATTTCCATTCAGTTTCCACCTTGCCACTCAAAAGGAAATGAGGAGAGGCCTCGTCAAATGCCTTTTCAAGGTTTAATACACTATTGCTAGAGTTTCAAATGGGTCTTGGTAAGTAAAGTTTTTATCAAGGCGCTTTGGAAATTGAAGCCGATGTTATTTTTCCAGCTTTCCTGCGACTTTCCTAATAACCCTCTCAGACGAGAAAATGTTTAATACCTTGTTCTTGTGAATAATGTCACCAGCTCTTTGTGATTTTTCTTTCCTTCTCTAAAGGCACAGAAACCAATCTAGAATTTTTTCCATGGTCAGTGTCAGACTCACTGAAGCATAGCTAAAAATGTCCATCTTCTGCCCATTCTTGAACCAGGTGTCATCTTTCACAGATTCCTTAAATATCAACCATAGTATGGGAATTCCCTGGCGGGCCAGTGGTTAGGACTCTGTGCTTCCACTGCAGGGGGCCTGGGTTTGATCCCTGGTTGGGGAACTAGGATCCCACAAGCCGTGTGGCACGGCCAAAAATTAAAAAAAAAAAAAAAAAAAAAGGTCAGCCATAGTGTAGGTTCGAAATTCTTCCCCCCCACCGGCCCCCCCCGCAATTCTATCTATAAGTTTTCTCACTGTCCTGCGGTTTGAAACACCCAGAATAACTTAGGGGAATTATGTCCTTGTCGTCTTCCTTCATGTCTTCCCCAGTCTTGGACTTTAACTGTCTCATCATTATATTGATTCTGCTCTTCTTTTTTTTTTTTTTTTTTTTTTTTTAGTATTTATTACGCTGCGCCAGGTCTTAGCCATGGCACTCGGGATCTTTTAGTTGTGGCACGTGGGATCTAGTTCCCTGACCAGGGCTCAAACCTGGGCCCCCTGCATTGGGAGCGCAGAGGCTTAACCAACCACTGGACCACCAGGGAAGTCCCGATTCTGCTCTTCTTCACGTAAATGTGCTTCTTGAGAGACTTGGTGGCAAAATAAGATTGAGCTGTTTCATTTTCTGTGTTGATCACAAAACCTTTACATTTGTTTTAAATATGGTAAGGATTCTATGGAAAAGCATTTATCTTGTTATCATTGGTATTGTAGGAATGTAAGTTAATAAAGGAGCAAAACATCGGGGAGCAAGGACAGGATTTTTATATTTTTGCTGTCAGCTATCACGGGTTTTTTAGGCAATTCTAGTCAACTTAATGACAGTACTTTGGGTAGCAGCTGTTAAGAATGTTGTATTGATAGTGAATGTCAGAAGGTCTTGAACACTGTGTGGCCTTTTCTGAACTATATATGATAAAGTTTTCCATTGTATATGAAGGTCAGGAGACTAAAAAAACACACAGAACTTGGAAATTGCCACCGGACTATTATGTTACGATTCAGGACAGCGCCCTGTCCTATTTTAATTCAAGACAAATGTGATAACGATAAAGAAGAAGGAAAAGGGCAAACCTGGCCTGTATTTTCTGGTAACATAGCAAAAAAAGGAAATTTAAGGAAATCATGACAGGTGCTTTTTTGCATAACTAGATTTCTGATTGACTTGCGTTGTAAGCGTTAATTGAAAAATGGATGTGTACACATCACCAACTTGAAATGCTCTAACAGTGGTTTGGCAGTAGATTTGTTCCTGTCATGCTATATATTTAATTCTGTAGGAAACTGCATAAAAATATATGTACTCTGAATAACTTCCATGCACTTAAGATATGAACTGAGAGGTGTTAAAGGGCTCCGTTCCAAAAATATTTTCCTCCACCAGCTGGCAGGGCGCCTGCGTTTCTTACCTTAGTTTCTACTTTTGTATTAAATCATTGAAGTCCTTGGCACAGGATTTCAGTGTGGGTATCTTGTCATTATCCTTCATTTGCACCCAACTCAAATTAGTTTCTCAGACTAGCAGGCCAGTCCTAGCAGGATTGTGAGGAAGTGGAAAGTTGGAGCAGGTAAGTTTAGATTTGGTACAAATGAAGAGGTCAGGAAAATCTGGAAGCACACACTGACGGGGGTGGCTGGGGGGTGGGGAGGGAGGCAGGTCTGTATGTTGGTAACCCTGCGTGTGCAGAAAGGCAGTGGAGTGACCTGAAGATAAAGTTCACAATTTTGCATGGCATCGCCTGTGAAAAATGCTGTCTATTACATCTCAGCGAATTAAGTCATGCATGAGATGCTTTTGCTTAAGGAGGGCTCTTGTGCTAAGACAAAACCAGTGGCCATAGGTGGTACCAGTTGTAAGTATCCTAGAAGAGCGAATCCGAAGACAGGTGCCTCCCCAAATAGCTCTCTGGGGGTGGGGATGGGTTGGGGTAGAGGTGCATACAGAGGGCAGGAAAGCATTTAAGGGAGCAAAAGTGGAAATTGCCCAGTTTCTCTTAAAGAGAACTCTCCAAAGGCCTCTGTTCATGAGCCTCGCATGATACGTTCGTTCATTGTTGGGGATTGCAGCAGAATCTCCCGGAGACCGTCCCGTTCCAAACCTGCCCAGCCCCAGGTCAGTCTGACTGGCTCAGATTCCAGGGTGCA
This sequence comes from Eschrichtius robustus, assembly GCF_028021215.1. Classification (NCBI taxonomy): domain Eukaryota; kingdom Metazoa; phylum Chordata; class Mammalia; order Artiodactyla; family Eschrichtiidae; genus Eschrichtius; species Eschrichtius robustus. Next base: position 7,648,520 of record NC_090826.1, on the reverse strand, counting down.
GCCCAGGAGACAAGGTCTGGAAGATGTGGCCCGCACCCTGGTTATGGAGCACTGCTGTGGTGCATGAAGTCAGTGTATTCCTTGCCCTCTGTGGTTTGAGCTCCCCTCCTCTGTTAGGATACAAATTTTAAGAAGTTTCTCCAGTTTCCCACCTCTTCTGCCCGTCACAAAGCCGCGTTCTGAGATATCTCAATAATCATGCACGAATAGCCACCACCAGAGGGAACAGAGCATGAGAAAAGCTCATAGGGCCCCCTGAACCTAACCCGAGCACCCACCACGCTGGTCAGAGAAGATCCCCAGGTTCCCTGGGGATGTCGGCCTGCAGACGGCCCACCGGTTGGGGTATTGTGGGACTCGGGCCAGGTGCCTGCCGCAGCTGAGGGCAGGGCTCCCCGCACAAGGGGCTGCGGACTATTCATGACCAGGACCCTGGCGGAATCCTGTGAGCCCAGAGCACTTCCGCCTGGACCCCTCCCAACGCAAACACTGAGGGAGACCCCTGACCTCCCAGAAGTTTGAGGACTGTCTGCCCTGTGCATCTCGCCCGTCACCTGGAACTTCTGGAGGAGTCGGGCAAGAGCTTTTGCCGTTGGAAATGGTGTTGCAGCTGAACGTGAGGCTCCCACGCTGGAGTGGCTGCCGCGTCACGTTTGTGACATTCAAGAGAGGCTCTCAGCACGTGGGATAGTTGTCCATGAAGCTCAGGAGACAACAGTGGAACACAGGCATTACAGTTAGACCTGCGGGTTCTGTTTTAGGTTGGTACCTGGCCTGTTCATGTGATGGGGTAAATCTCAATATTGAGTAAAACAGAATTTGATTAGAAAAGTAATTGATTTCACTTCTTGTTAGGGAAGTGTTTTCATTTGCTTACTAGAAAATCTGTGAATGTGATATTGTTACTTTGGAGCGTTAAATCCAACTTACTATGGAAATCGGAGTGCTAGAAGAGTGAGATAATGGGCAACTGAAGGGTAGGTAGCCTCATATTTATTTATTTATTTATTTGGCCGTGCCGTGTGGCATGTGGGATCTTATTAGTTCCCCGACCAGGGATCGAACCTGTGCTCCCTGCATTGGAAGCGCGGAGTCTTAACCACTGGACCACCAGGGAAGTCCCTAGGTAGCCTATTTAAATGTTAAAAAAAATATTTGTTGGAGGCTGCTTTAAAATATTCACATTTTCCTGATAATTGTGAGTAAAATATGCTAAATACCTCCCTTAATGGCTTCGGATCGGTTATTATACGGTGTTGTGGATGGTACATGTAGGTCTTTGTGGACCCATCTAGAGAGCAGACCTGGAACTTGTTTAAAGAAGGATATCCTTTTTCTATTGCCTATCCATCCATCTGCCCATCTGCCCATCTGCCCATCCACCCACCCACCCAGTTTCCTTTTCATCTTTCTCATAACAGTGAAGTAAGAATGTTTAATTATGTAACCTCCTGACTAGTGTAACACATATGCTCTTCTATAAAATTAATTAGGGGAACAAGATGGAAGCAGCCCTCTTGGAAGTTGTTTTTTTTTTATTATTCTCAATAAAAGCGTAAGGCTTCTGTCTTTATCACTTGGGCTTTTCACCATTATTCAAAGCGTGCTCTATCATTTCAGCTTCAAATTAACTTCTTTATTACTTTCAGCCTGTCTGTGTCACTAGCCTTTACTTTCTTTAAAAATGTGGCAAGTGTCTTTCCTAATTTGTATTTCTTCCTTGGCTCTCTCCTGGGGTCATGTGGGGAAGTCTCCATGAACTATTAAGATATTGCTGCTGAAGACTGTGAAATACAATTTGAGAACCACAGCATAAAAGAAATGTAGTTTTACAGTTTGATTTCCAGTTACATCGAGGTGCTAGGTGAAGATGCCAGGTTTCTGAGTGTCAGCTAATAGAGATTTCACTGTGTTTGGGAACAGTGATTCTTACCAGAACTGGTGTCAGCAGGCGTATGAAGCCCCTAAAACCTCCCGCCACGTGCCACGTGTGTTTTTGCATTTTTACCTTGGGAGGGGGTTCGTGGCTTTCATTAGATTCTCAGAAGAGTCCATGATCTGAAAAGGTCCTGAACGTTGTTTTAGGAGGACCTGCCTCTTTACTAACAGACCTTCAGTTATTTGTCTCTTAGGTGTGTGGGGATGCTATGTTTAAGCCAGACTTAATATCAGAAATTCCACTTGGCTTTTTTTTAATCCTAATTTTTTAAAAGCACATTTGAGATCATCACACCCTGATTGCTCAAAAACAGCACTGTGACTGTTGCTGTCTCCTGCCCCATTGTGTAGTTACATCTTTTAGGAAATCAGTCTCACTGGTGAGTAAAATTGAGCATATACAGTGCCCGGCACATAGTCAGTGCTCAGGAAATATGTGTTGTATTTGATGTTGAATCTACAAAACTAGATATATTCAAGCCAGTAGAATTTTCCAGGTCAAAACAGAAACAAATTGAAATATATCGATGAAAAAAAATTTTAATGACAGTCTCAATAAACATCAACAAATACAAAATAAAATTCCTCTGTACAACATCAGCAAATCAAATCCAACAGTATATCAATACAAAAAATAATTATACACCATGACCAAATGGGATTTACTCTGTGTGCACAACGCTGTTTCAGCATTAAAAAATCAGTAATCCACCATATCAACAGGTTAAAAAAAAATCATGATCATATAAATCAATGCAGAAATAGCATTTAACAAAATCCAACACTCATTCATGGTAAAAACTCCAGCAAGTTAGGAATAGAGGGGAACTCTCTCAACCTGATAACATCTACAATAAAACCTACTTAATAAACATACTTAATGGTGAAACAAAAATTGGGAGGTTGTGGAAACCATTAAAGCTTTATTATTTAAGGATGATCAATGGTTTAAAGTTTTTTTCTTTCATAGCAGTCAAATTCATGATGAAACATCACAGACAGACAGATGTATTGAGTTAAATTATTTGATATACCAAAACAGATTAGTATGAATCCTGACTGGATATTTGATGATATTAAGTAATTACTGTGAATTTTTAGGTGATAGTGCCATTATGGTTGGTTTCCAAAAGAGTCATCTTTTAGAGATTATGTTGAAGTATTGAGGGGTGAAGTTATACGATGTCTGGGATATGTGTCAAAATATTTGAAATTGGTGATAGGAATGGGGGTGTATAAATCAAATGAGATTGGCCCTTTGTTGATAACTGTAGTGGCTGAATCATGGTTCCGTGGGGCTCATTATTCTAGTCTGTCTACTTTTATATCTTACATAATATAAAAAGATAAAATTACATGATATAGAACTTGTTTGGTCTCACCCATTAGGATGGCTACTATTAAAAACCAGAAAGTAACAAGTGTTGGTGAGTATGTGGAGAAATTGGAACCTGTGCACTGCTGGTGGGAATGTAAAATAATGCAGCCACTATGGAAAACAGGATGGCAGTTCCTCAAAAAATTAAAAATAGAATTACTGTATGATCCATCAATCCCACTTCCGGGTATGTAGCAAAAAGAATTGAAAGCAGGGTCTCGATACATGTACACATATGTTCATGACAGCATTATTCACAGTAGCCAAAAGATGGTAGCAACCCAAGTGTCCATTGATGGATGAATGGATAAACAAAATGTGGTATATACATACAGTGGAATATTATTCAGCCTTAAAAAGGAAGGGAATTCTGGGCTTCCCTGATGGCGCAGTGGTTGAGAATCTGCCTGCCAATGCAGGGGACACGGGTTCGAGCCCTGGTCTGGGAAGATCCCACATGCTGCGGAGCAACTAGGCCCGTGAGCCACAACTACTGAGCCTGCGCGACTGGAGCCTGTGCTCCACAACAAGAGAGGCCGCGATAGTGAGAGGCCCACACACCGTGATGAAGAGTGGCCCCCGGTTGCCGCAACTAGAGAAAGCCCTCGCACAGAAACGAAGACCCAACACAGCCAAAAATAAATAAATAAATAAATAAAATTTAAAAAAAAAAAAAGGGAATTCTGACACATGCTATAACATCAGTGAACCTCGAGGACATTATGCTGATTGATGTAAATCAGTCATAAAAGGACAAATACCCTTTTATGTGAGATCCCTAGAGTAGTCAAATTCATAAGAGACAGAAAGTCGACTTTTATTTGCCGGGGGCTGGAATGAGGACGATGGAGAATCATTGTTTAATGGGGACAGAGTTCCAGTTTTGCAGGATGAAAACGGTTCTGGAGATGAATGTACTTAATGCCATAGAGCGGTACACTTAAAAAGGTTAAGATGGTAAATTTTAAGTTGTGTATTTTACAACAATTAAAAAAATTTGGAATTTGGAGGAATAAATAGAAGACTCCCTTTAAGCCTGGAAAAGTTGGAATTGTAGAAAATGTGATTTTGCTCCCTATGAATTCTTTTTCAGCATGTACTTAAAACTTATCAACCATAACATAAGCTCTACAGGGGGCAGGGAGTGTTGTCTTCGCTATTATTTCCTCAGCACTTAGAAGACTACCTGGGGCTCAATAAAGATGGATGGATGGGATGATGGATGGGTGGATGGATGGTGCATAGCTGGATGATGGATGGATGGACTGTGGATGGATGGATGGACGGTGGATGGATGATGGATGGACGGTGGATGGATGGATGATGGATGGATGGATGGTGGATGGATGAACGATGGATGGATGGACGGTGGATGGATGGATGGACGGTGGATGGATGGATGATGGATGAATGGACGGTGGATGGATGGATGATGGATGAATGGATGGTGGATGGATGAACGATGGATGGATGATGGATGGACGGTGGATGGATGGATGATGGATGAATGGATGGTGGATGGATGAACGATGGATGGATGATGGATGGGTGGACGGTGGACAGGTGGGTGATGGATGGATGGACAATGGATGATGGATGGATGGACTGTGGATAGAAGGAAGGGAAAAGAAAGAAGCGCCTTTTGCTGGATTCTCCCCAGCCTGTTGTCTGTCCTTAACTCTCAGTCCAGTATGGGAACAGCTGTCCCATCAACCGTGTGCTATGGAAGCCTAGACACCAAACCACAGTCTTGGGTCAGCCCCTTCAGCCATTTACTGTTTCTTATCTTGTCCTGACATCTTTTACTGATTTCTCTGATTCCATTCTTGCCCCTTCCTGTCACCTCCACCCTGAGGCAGGTGGTCTTCCCTCAGGCGCCCCATCAGGTCTCTCCTTTGCTTCCATCTGCATTGGCTCCACCCATTCACATTGATGTAATACACATAAATTATAAAATTATAAAATACACAAATTATAAAAAATAATTCAGATTATTTTTGAAGTCCTCAAATGATTTTAATGTGGAAGACCCTGGTTTTCCTTAAGGTGGTGGATCTAAGTCAGTGGCTCTAGGGCAGCTGGGGAGGGCATTTGCATTTTGAACTTGGGAGAAGGGCACCCAGGCTCCTCCCTGTTCCACTCTTCCTTACTCTTTGGTCTCACCTAGTGACACGCATCCTGTTCCCTGACACGTGGAACTACGGGTACCACGGGCAGGTCACCAGCCTCCCCTCATAAAATGGCACCGCTTAACACGTAGGGCTGCATGTTCATGGTAGGTGAAATGTGAATAAACACAAGCAACGTTTCACTGTACCATTAAAAAGGTTGTTCATTTGCTTAATTTAAGGATTTATTTTACACTGAAATGTGATTTTATTTTAAAAATGAACTTCATATTGATGTAATACACAAATTATAAAAAATAATTCAAATTATTTTTGAAGTCCTCAAATGATTTTAATGTGGAAAACCTTGGTTTTCCTTAAGGTGGTGGGTCTAAGTCAGTGGCTCTAGGGCAGCTGGGGAGGGCGTTTGCCCCCAGTGGAGTCTTGGCAGAGTCTGGAGACATTTTTGGTTGTCACAGCTGGGGAGGTGCTACTGGCATCTAGTGGATAGAGGCCAGGGGTTCTGCTAACCACCCTGCAGTGCACAGGACGGGCCACACCTAAAAATTATCTGGCTCCAAATATCAGCGGCGCTGAGGTTGAGAAACCCTGATCTAAACAATATCTAATGCATATAGGTTTTTCCAGCACTCTGACATTAAATTTATTTGGGATTGTGATGAAGAGGCCCTTAAGACTGCTTACAGAATTTGTCTAGAGATTCTTTGGACATGTTCAGTTTTATTTATTTATTCAAAAAATATTTTATTGGAGTATAGTTGATTTACACTGTTGTGTTTCTGTTGTACAGCAAAGTAAATCAGTTATACATATATCCACTGTTTTAAAAATTCTTTTCCCACATAGGTCATTACAGAATATTGAGTAGAGTTCCCTGTGCTATACAGTAGGTCCTTATTAGTTATCTATTTTTTTAAAAAATTTTTTTTTAAAATTAATTAACTAATTAATTTGTTTATCTATTTATTTATTTTTGGCTGTGTTGGGTCTTCGTTTCTGCGCGAGGGCTTTCTCTGGTTGTGGCAAGCGGGGGCCACTCTTCATCGCGGTGCGCGGGCCTCTCACTATCGCGGCCTCTCTTGTTGCGGAGCACAGGCTCCAGACGCGCAGGCTCAGTAGTTGTGGCTCACGGGCCTAGTTGCTCCGCGGCATGTGGGATCTTCCCAGACCAGGGCTCGAACCCGTGTCCCCTGCATTGGCAGGCAGATTCTCAACCACTGCGCCACCAGGGAAGCCCCTAGTTATCTATTTTATATATAGTAGTGTGTATATGTCGATCCCAATCTTCCAACTTATTCCCCTCCCCCATTTTCCCCCTGGTAACCATAAGTTTGTTTTTACATCTGTGACTCTATTTCTGTTTTGTAAATAAGTTCATTTGTACCATTTTTTTAGATTCCGCATATAAGTGCTATCATGACATTTGTCTTTGTCTGACTTACTTCACTCAGTATGACAGTCTCTGGGTCCATCCATGTTGCTGTAAATGGCATTATTTCTTTCTTTTTTATGGCTGAGTAATATTCCATTGTATATATAACACCGCATCTTCTTTATTCATTCTTCTGTCAGTGGACATTTAGGCTGCTTCCATGTCCTGGCTATTGTAAATAGTGCTGCAGTGAACATTGGGGTGCATGTATCTTTTCAAATTATGGTTTTCTCCAGAGACTATTCAGTTTTAGAAAAAACTTAAGAGTAATACAAAATATATTTTACAAAGTCAGAGGAAACTAATGCTGTTTTAGCTAAAACCATTACCAGGAATGACCTCAGCTGAAAAGGAGAGCTGTGTATAAATTTCATGCAGTGTAACTTTGGTTGATTAAAAAGTTTCCTTTTTTGGTTAAAAAAAAAAAAGCCAGGTTATTTTTGGTTTGCTTTTTGTTTTACAATTAACAGTATCACTCTGTATAATGCTACTTCTCTCTTTTCTTTTGCCAAATAAAGAGGATAAAATTAGGCCAATGCAGGGTCTGAGGCTGTAGGGATTTCCTTTTGCTGTAGGTTGTATTGAGGAAGATGATGATAGGGAGGTCGTCATGGAAACACCTCCTGAGTCTCCTAAGCTCTGGTCTTTCTGCCCTCGCAGTTATTTCTAAAACATAGCTATTGCTTATGATTAACTTATCAACAGGTATTTGTTGAACGCCCGTGTATCAGGCATAGAGTGGGCCCTTCACTTACCTCATTTATAATCCTCCAAACAAGGTTATGGAAGGTGGTCTCATCCCCCACTTAGGATGAAGAAGTAGGCACAGAATGGTTAAATAATCTGCCCCTAGTTACAGAGGGAGTGAGAAACAGGATTTATTCATTAACTAAGTTCTTTCTGATCCCAAAGTTCCTGCCTTTTCTACCAGACCACATCGTTTATAGCTTTTAACAGCTTCTTACTGTCTAAAGAATCGAGAGAGCTCATTGGTGTAGCACAGAAGAGGGATGCTTCCCATGTTACCCTAAAATCACAGACCAAGCCCCCCTCCAGCTGCACCTCCTTATACGCTTAGAGCCATGCGTTCATCACAATCTTGCTAGCCCCAGAATGAGCCACATCTTTCTCTACCTTTCTACCTTGTATGTATTTTTTATAACTATTTTTAAATCGAAGTATAGTTAATTTACAATGTGGTGTTTCAGGTATACAGCAAAGTGATTCAGTTATACATACATATATATGTGTGTGTGTGTGTGTATATATATATATATATATATATATATGTTCTTTTTCAGATTCTTTTCCATTATAAGTTATTACAAGATATTGAATATAGTTCCCTGTGCTATATAGTAGGTCCTTGTTGTTTATCTATTTTATATATAGTAGTGTGTATCTATTAATCCCAAGCTCCTAATTTATCCCTCCCCTCTTTCCCCTTTGGTGTAACCCTAAGTTTGTTTTCTATGTCTGTGAGTCTATTTCTGTTTTATAAATAAGTTCATTTGAATAATTTTTTTAGATTCCACATATAAGCGATAGCATATACTTGTCTTTGTCTGACTTACTTCACTTAATATGATAATCTCTAGGTTCATCTATGTTGCTGCAAGTGGCATTATTTCATTCTTTTTTATGGCTGAGTAATATTCCATTGTATATATACACCACATCTTCTTTATCCATTCACATATCCATGGACATTTAGGTTGCTTCCATGTCTTGGCTATTGTAAATAGTGACCCTGTGAACATTGATATGCCTGTATCTTTTCGAATTATAGTTTTCTCCGGATATATGCCCAGGAGTGGGATTGCTGGATCATATGGCAACTCTCTTTTTAGCTCTTTAAGAAACGCTTATATGTATTCTTATTCAGTTTAAAATACTCCCTCACCGCTGAGAAACCTCACTTACCCTTTTAGGGATGTCCCTGGGGCTGTCTCCACTTGTACTTCTGGCAGTCCCTAGAGTTGACCTCAGATATTTCCAGCTCTCTTTCCAGACACGTAGAATGGCACTTCCTCACCCTGGGGAATTTGGGTGAGGCTGTGTGTGACTAGTTTTGGCCATGAATTAGGAGCAAAAGTGACTTGTGTCCCTTTTGGGTGGAAGGTTCAGCTCCCACTGGGAGACCCTCCAGAGCTCTCTCTTTCCCTCTGGCAAGGGGCGTGGCCACATTTGGGATGGTGGCTCCTTGGTCATCTTGGTCCCTGCTGATTGGTGAAGTTCCTGGCACACCTCATAACCCCTTAGTTGTAGCCGCATCATTTAGAATGTAGACGGTCTTTGACATGTTTGTGTTCTCCAGAGATTGTGCCTTGATTCCCCAAGAGCCCAGCACCTTGCCGTGTGCTTATGCATGGCAGGTGTTCAGGGAAGATCTCTTGGAACAAACTCCAAGTCAGTGGTGATGTGAAGCTGAAAGGACCTTTGATGTTAAGCTGCTTTGAAGAATCAGGGATGGTCTGATCTAAATAAGAGTATTCAACCGGGACAGTACTGAGAGAGTCCCGGAGAACGTATGCCTTTTTATATTTTGCTTTGGGCGCTATGAATATTTTATTACAGTTTTCGAGAAAAAAATCAGCTGGAGATTTTATACGCATATAATTTAAGACACTTTTTTATACATATCATCTTTAACAAAGGGCCTGCTAACTCAGATTACATTCTGCTCCTTTGGTAAGTAAAGAGCTAGATTTTTAATCAAAGCCCGGTAATTTGCAGCATGGAATTGGAGGCACCTGTCGCCACCTAGTGTCAGTGTTCCTTAATTGCAGATTGAGGTTAAACACTGAATCTGCAAACAAAACATGTAACAGCATCTAAGATATACCAGCAAAATGCCTATAATCCCTTATAACTAAGTCACCTGTCATTATTTATTATGATATCAACATTGGCCTGATATGACCAAGCTAAGTGTTCTGGAATGCGGAGTGGCAAACTGGATTGATGTCAAGGCCACTGCACACAGGCTTTGGAACCACCTTGCCTGAGTCTGTGATTTGTGTGTCCTGGGTAAGGGGCCATCCTGTCTTTAGTCCAGAGAGTTGGGATGTACTTAGGGAGATGAAAGTTTTATATTTCAAGTTAATCCTGAAATTGACTCTTATATTCTTTTCATTTTGATTTTTAAATTGGTGGCAATTTCTAATGATTAAAGTCTACCACAGCCACCGAAACTAGCCGTGTCCTAAAATGATAGGTGTGTTCCCCAGGTATAGCCTACATTTATAGGGTTGATTGCTAGCCTTGCTAATTTGATAGGGATGCATTGAATCTGTAGGCTGCCTTGGCTAGTAGAGTCATTTTGACAATATTGAATCCTCCAATCCAAGAACATGGTATGTCTCTCCATCTGTTTGTGTCATCTTCAATTTCTTTCATCAGTGTCTTTTAGTTTTCTGAGTACAGGTCTTTTGCCTCCTTAGGTAGGTTTATTCCTAGGTATTTTATTCTTTTTGATGCAGTGGTAAATGGGAGTGTTTCCCTAATTTCTCTTTCTGTTCTTTTGTTGTGAGTGTATAGAAATGCAACAGATTCCTGTGTATTAATTTTGTATCCAGCAACTTTACAAAATTCACTGATGAGCTCTAGTAGTTTTCTGGTAGTGTCTTCAGGATTTTCTATGTATAGTATCATGTCATCTGCAAACAGTGACAGTGTTACTTCTTTTCCAATTTGGATTCCTTTTATTTCTTTTTCTTCTTTGATTGCCGTGGCTAGAACTTCCAAAGCTATGTTGAATAGTAGTGGTGAGAGTGGACATACTTGTCTTGTTCCTGATCTTAGTGGAAATGCTTTCAGTTTTTCACCATTGAGTATGATGTTTGCTGTGGGTTTGTCATATATGGCCTTTATTATGTTGAGGTAGGTTCCCTCTGTGCCCACTTTCTGGAGAGTTTTTATCATAAATGGGTGTTGAATTTTATCAAAAGCTTTGTCTGCATCTATTGAGATGATCATATGGTTTAGCCTTTGCTATTCTGTGATTTTGGTTAATGCTATGCCATTCAAAATTTAGTTGGCTTTTTTATGATCTAGAATGTAATGAAATGAATTGGGTAAAGACTCTGAACATGGGTGACCTGCTCCTAGACTTATGGCCGGTAGTCTCATGTCTTTCTTTATGACTTTTTTTGGATGATTACAGAAACATCAGTCATTTGTTTCCATAAATGTTTTATAATGCCAATTGAACGTGATGAAATATTAAAAATATCATTTATTAAATATTTAAAAGCTCAGTCAATGGAACTGGCCAAATCTCTTCATTCTACTGTCAGCATAAGGAGCAATTTAGAAATTTTGAGTTATAAAATTAGAATAGTGGGGAAAAATAAAAGAATGGGGACTAAGTATTCAATTATTATTCCCCCTGAACCATTAGCCATTTTCAGCTGCAGGCCTTTCCATTAGGGTAGGCAGAAATGCATCACAGGTTTTCTGCAGTTTGCTTTGCCTAGTATTTTTTACTTTCCTACTGGGCTAAATAAAACCACTTAGTTTAAGTCTCAGGGGTTTTATGGACTCACATATTGGAATAGTCTTCTTCAGTTTTATTTGCTGTGCTTATAATTTTATTAATAAAATCTTAAACATGAAAATAAATTGGAATTGAATACTGCCGTTAATAGTACATTATCAATAGTGAATTGAACTAATAGCCTCTGTGTTTCAAAATGAGAGATTAGTGACAAACGATGGAGGTTTTGGAGTACTTTCTTTGATGGTCTTTTTTTTTTTTTTTCCCACAACTCACACACACACACACACACACACACTGTATTTTATTTTTACAAGAGATAAATAAACTGACACCAAGCATTGAAAATAGATGACCACAACAAAAGCAACAGTGATTGCAATTACCAAACACGAAACACACTCGTACTATGTCATAATATTGACATTCAGTCCAGTAATCCTCCACTGTAACAGCTCCTTTACTTTTGGAGTACCTTCTTTAAAATGGCCTGTTTATCTGTATGAGGTCTGTAACTCCAGCCTCTCTCGTAGGATAGTTTACCAAGACCTGGAGAGGACGGGGACTTTCAGCAGTTAGGGAAAACATTCAGCCTGATTGCAAAGCGAGGCTCTTTTCTGTGCTCGCTGGAGCCCTCTCAGCTCAAAGGCTGCAGCCAGCTGTGCGGCCCACGCAGAGCACTGTGCCAGTTAACTTGCCGCTGGCCTGGGCGGTATTTCTGGAGGAGAAGGGCAGGTGTACCACAACCAGCTGAACTCTCTCCACCAAATCTCTTGTCCCGGGAGCAGCTCTTGTGAGGGGAGATGTTTTCCAGAGGCACTATAAACTTTTGGCCTTTGTGACCTGGATTTGGGCTCGGCTTACTTTCCAGGCAGACCCCTCGGTATTTTGATGTATGCGATGCCTCCGGATTCTTGTCTCCTTTGCTTACAACATCCACCTTCCAGAAACAAAAAATAAAAAACATCTTCCCAACTAAAACACCAAATCGTACCTTTTTTTTTTTTTTAAATCCTCAGCACCAAAACTTTCTTCTCTATGAGAGAATTTATAAACCAGGGCACTGATTTTATTTGTACTCTACATGGGGTTCCTTATATACTCACTTACCAACTAGTTCCTGAGGAGTGAGATGTTATTGCGGCCCGAGGTACTGGGAATTAGCAGAGAACAAAGGTCACGCCCTCCCGGAATCTCTGGTTTTGTACGGGTATGTGTGCAGGAGAAGTAACAACAACACAAACCCTTTGTGGCATCTGACACTGTCCTGAGCATTTTACATATGACTGGTTTGATCACACAGGAACCTACCAGGTGGGTACTGTTGCTGTCCCCAGTTTACGGATGAGGAAACTGAGGCCGAGGGAAGCCAGGTAATCTGCTCCACGTCCCAGGCTGACTGCCCGTGGTCAGGAGGAGTAGCAGAGAAAAGAAGAAGGAAGTGGGGGGCTAGAGGGCAGAGCAGCAGATGCAGTTATAATTGGTGGAGGCAACATTTGAACAGAGGCCTGAAGCGAGGGACCTTGTCAGGGCATTTGAGAGGTCAAAGCTGTTTTAATTATATTAAGATATGACTTGCCTTTTCCTCGTTTTCTCACGAGTGCGCAGCGGAGTTCTCTAGAGGCTGCATGACGCGTAATAAGCAGCCTATTGGCTGCAGGAGCGGCAGTGAGAACCCAGCTATCTTCTACTAAGCCAGAAGGTGAAAGGGTTTGCAAAACTATAAAACATTGCCAGTCTTCTTAGTAAACTCTGTTTTAAAAAATACAGTTATTTTCATTAAAATATTATTTATGATAACTTACAATGGGTTTTTTTTTTTAATGACTTAATAAACACTAACATTTTTCTTGGTTTTAACTTCCAGCACAGTAAATACTGATAGATAGATGGGCCCCACCTAAGCCAAAGCCGTTTGAGGTCCTCAGTACCTTTGGTGTAGACAGGTTCTGAGAGCACAGGCTTTGAGCCACCCCCGTGTGAGAAGCGGTCCCCCGGCCACCGTGGGAAGGAAGAGTCAGTGCAGGAGGCAAGGATACTTGGCTTTTGTAGTAAATCTAAGTGGGCAGCAGAGAGGATGAGAAATGGCTGCGTCTGGGTTCATTTTGTGGGTGTGGATTTTTAAAGAATGTGGAAAAACACCCGTAACATAAAATTTCCCATTATAACCATTTTTAAGTGTGCAAGTCAGTAATGTTGAGTTTGTTCTTTCATACTGTTGTGCAACCAACCCCTGGAACTCTTTTCATCTTGCAAAACCGAAACTCTATACCCTTTAACCAACTCCCCGTGGGTCTGGGTTTACTTTGAAGATGAAGGCAGAAGGATTTGCTCTTGGTTTGGATGCAGCATGTGTAAAATGCCTGGTGGATGCGTCATTAAGTAGAGAGATGGTAGCTTTTTTCCCCCCTTGCAGACATAGGCCTGCACACGCCTCCTTGTTTGGAATCTCACCTGTGAGTGCACTGGTCCTCCAGTAGGTCGCGAGGGAGTTAAGTGCAGGTGAGGCTCAGGTGCTTCTGACCCGCACCTTCTCCCATCATCACACAACAGCGAAAAAAGTAGTATCGCATCATGGTCACATTGTATTAAAGATGGTTAAACATTTAAATTTATTTTCGGTTACTTCTGGGTTGACTTAAACTTACGGAAGAGAATCTGGGTAGTTCATTCAAGAAATAGGCACCAACTACGTGGAAATAAAGTTTCATAACATTCCTTTTAATCAGATCAGCTTCAGGAGTCGTTCCGTGGTTAATTACACATCCTGAGGTTATAATGTGAACATTCAGAAGGTGAAAGTAAAAGGAAAATGGAAAGGTTCCAACTGTGAGATGAGCCCAAAACAGGCTGGTGGAGATAGGAACCCGGGGAGGGGCTTGGTGGCCACAACCAGGGAAAGTCGCAGCACAGACCCCCCTGGGGGCAAAGCCTGGGGCAGAACGAAATGGACAGAAACTACATATTCATTTTCTCAGGTAAGCGGACTGCCAGAGCAGATGTCTTACCTTAAAAACAAAAGTAACAGTGCTAGTGCGTAACTGAGTAGGAAAAACACCGCTTCTCCAATTATCCACCCCAGCCCTGTGGGTTGTGGGGTGTCCCTGGTTCAGAAAAGAGGAAATTGAGATCAGGAGAGGTCAGTTATATGCTCTAGGTCACACAGCAAATAACAGAGGAGAGCTGGACTCTGAGTCCAGGCTGGCCCGATCCCAAAGGGGTTTTTTTGGCTGCGCTGGGTCTTCGTTGCTGTGCGCGGGCTTTCTCTAGTTGTGGCGAGCAGGGGTTACTCTTCGTTGCGGTGCACGGGCTTCTCATTGCGGTGGCTTCTCTTGTTGCGGAGCACGGGCTCTAGGCACGCGGGGGCTTCAGTAGTTGTAGCACGTGGGCTCAGTAGTTGTGGCTCGCGGGCTCTGGAGCGCAGGCTCAGTAGTTGTGGTGCACGGGCTTAGTTGCTCCACAGCATGTGGGATCTTCCCGGAGCAGGGCTCGAACCCGTGTTTCCTGCATTGGCACGTGGATTCTTAACCACTGTGCCACCAGGGAAATCCCGAAAGGGGTTTTTTTCTTGAACACTGTGTTTTCAGTCAAGTTTTTCAGAAATTTTGCATTTCGTTTTCTTTTAATACCTCATATTTGTAATTTTATATTCATAAGTCTTGTTTCACCTCTTTTATGTTTTTGTTTGTAATGCTAATTTTAAATAAATAATGTATTATTATTGTCATAAAGAAATAACATTTTAAAATTGAAGTATAGTTGATTTACAATATTAGTTTCAGGTGTATAACATAGTGGTTCAGTATTTTTTAGATTATACTCCTTTAAAGTTATTACCTAGGGACTTCCCTGATGGCACAGTGGTTAAAAGTCTGCCTGCCAATGCAGGGGACACGGGTTCGAGCCCTGGTCCGGGAAGATCCCATATGCTGCGGAGCAACTAAGCCCGTGTGCCACAACTACTGAGCCTGTGCTCTAGAGCCTGTGAGCCACAACTGCTGAGCCCGTGCTCCACAACAAGAGAAGCCACCGCAGTGAGAAGCCCATGCACCGCAACGAAGAATAGCCCCTGCTTGCCACAATTAGAGAAAGCCTGCACGCAGCAACGAAGACCCCAAAGCAGCCAAAAATAAATAAATACATTTTAAAAAATTAGAAAAATAAAGTTATTACCTAATAATGGCTATATTTCTCTGTGCTGTACAATATATTCTTGTTGCGTATCTATTTTATACGTAGTAGTTTGTCTTTAAAAAAAATTTTTTTTGAAGTATGGTTGATTTACAATGTGTTAGTTTCTGGTATACAGCAAAGTGATTCTGTCTTTTTATATATATAAAAAATATATGTATATATATATATTCTTTTATATATATATTCTTTATATATTGGGTTGGCCAAAAAGTTCATTCGGGTTTTTCCATAACATCTCACAGAAAAATCCATACAAACTTTTTGTCCAACCAAATATATATTCTTTCTCAGATTCTTTTCCATTATAGTTTATTAGAAGATACTGAATATAGTTGCCCTGTGCTATGCAGTAGGACCTTGTTTAGTTTTTATCTCTTAATCCAAGAAACAACACATTTTATTTGTAACTTTTCTAAGAGAGGCTGAAAACAGAGGTAGTAAGATATGATACCGTCCATAACCATCAGTCTTTTTTCTTTCTTTCAATTTCTAGAGCAATTTATTTCTTATTTTTGGTTGCTTCATGGCCTCAGATAATTTCTACATCACTTTAGAATTTAGGATTTCATCCCATTTGGGCGTTGATACCAAACTTTGCCACAAAAAAAATAGCAGCGTGGCCTTCCAAACTCATGAGAGTTTTATTGTTTTAATAATGGATGTGTGTCTTCAAAAGCAGTTGAGTTGAAAATAATAATTCTAGCCTGGCCTTTGTCCTTTCTCCTTTTTCTGTTTTTGAACACAGTCAACAAGCACAAGCCATGGCTGGAGCCCACGTATCACGGCTTAGTTACGGAGAGTGACAGCACCGTGCTCCTTGACCCGCCCCTGATCGCCCTGGACAAAGATGCACCTCTGCGCTTTGCAGGTACCGGCGTGTCTTTGTTCACTCCCCATGAGTTTGGGCTTGTGGGAAGCATTTCACACGTCCCCTTTGGGTTGTTTCTGAGCCTTTCTGAAAATGTCTTGATAGCTAAGGGTTGTGTGTGGCCCCCACGTACCATTTTTTTTTCCTTTTAATTTTAAGAGTTGGGGGTACCTGACCCCCCCTAAAAGCCTGTACTTGTTGAAAAGCAAAATATTTAATTGCATCACTGCGTTCCTTGTCTGGATGTAACCAGAGAGAGAGCATCGAGACCAGTGCATCTCAAACTTTAGCATTCATGCAGAGCACAGGGATCATGTTAAAATGCAACCTTAAAAAAAAAAAAATGCAAGCTTAGATACAGTGGGTCTGGGAGGACCTGGGATTCTGCCTTTCTCACCTGTTCCCTGGTGCTACTGGTCCATGCACAGCGAGGATCTAGGTAATTATGGCTCACAATTTTCCTTGCACTGCCTAGGTTTCAGTTACCTGAAAAGACTTATTTAAAGACATTGAGCAATCTTTTATAAATAAATTCTTTTGGCTTAGATTTTACTTTCAGTAAATTTTTAACTTGAGTTACTTCATAAGATTGTCAGCTAAGTGTTTATAGGGACAAATCTCTAGGGTTGCTTTGGAGATTTGCTGCTTTGCTAACATTCAGTAGCACTTTGCAAATCAGAACTGTCCTTGCTTTACGTTGGGGCCATAGTAACTTCCTTAACTTGTGGAGGAACGGGCTGCTTCACCCTTTCTTTGCCTCATAGTCAGAATTGACATCGTGAAGTTAATTTTTAAAGAGCAGTTTCAGCATGATGTTTTTCCAGAACAAAATTTCTGTTTGTTCTGTTTGCCTCGGGACAAATGAGAAAAATTCAGTAGCTCGTGTAGATCATTCCATACCTTAAATTTAGTATGGTAAATGGCGGCAGTGAATGCGAGGCTGCCTCTGAAAAGCTATTTAAAAAATGAGTTTGTTCTTCTTTCTGTTCAAGTGCCACATCCCATTTCCAGGAAAGTGACCCGAGAAGCAGCTTATGGTATTGGAGTCAGTGGCAGAGACAGACCTTTACAGTTAGTTTTACTTGTTTATTGGTTTTTAGACAGAAGTCCAGTTAGATGGATGGCAGAGGAAGCGCTCTGTGCTAGGCGTACAGTATCTGTCTGGTAGCCAAGGGGATTTTTTTGTTTGTTTGTTCCTCCCCGCCCCCAATTTAAAATCATTTTTAGCATTACCTAGTGGTTTCCTCTGTGCATAGCTAGATTTTTGAGTGTTTGCATATACATATATACACACACTTTGCATGCAACACCTTTGGTTATTATATGCAGTTCCTCCTTATGGGTGTGACATTTCAGTGCCTTGTAAATAAACTTAATAGGGTTATCTAGCTCATGTTTCTGAGGGGACTTGTACATCTCTGACATCTCATGCATTCTGAGAAGTGATTGCAGTCAGGAGTTCTGTATTTACTCCCCCAGGCCTCTCTTTATGAATTCTCATCTGTGTCCAGTCCTGTTGCTGGTGGAGCTCTGTCCCATAACATCACTCGTGATACATAACACTTAATAAAGCATTTCGTGTCCCAGGCACTGTTGTAAGTGCTTTACAAATACGCATTTGTGTTTAATCCACAACAACCTTTTGAGGTAAGTATGCTTCCTGCCACCCCTGTTTTAAAAAGAGGAAGCCGAGGCACAGAGCAGCTAACTTACCTGCTCTGGGTCACACAGCTAGTGTATGGCAGAGGCCAGATTCCAACCCAGGCAGGATGGCTCTTCACTATGATGCTGTATATGGCACCACAGGAAGGTACAAAGGAAGGGAAGTAGGAAATGAAATGTACATTGAATACTAACTTTGAAGTCATATTAATAAAGTTACTTATTTTT
This sequence comes from Eschrichtius robustus, assembly GCF_028021215.1. Lineage (NCBI taxonomy): Eukaryota > Metazoa > Chordata > Mammalia > Artiodactyla > Eschrichtiidae > Eschrichtius > Eschrichtius robustus. The sequence goes on along the minus strand of NC_090826.1, from coordinate 7,630,193 downwards.
TCTTGTTGGATTTAATTTTATTGGGTCATTTTTCAAAACTTAATGTATTATTGTGAATGAAATAATACTTATAAAGTTTTATGTTTTTAGAGATTCTCAGGTATTTTTTTATTGATGTGCCAAAGTTATATATTGGGATTTTAAAAAACTATATAGAGAAGCACTTTAGAGCCAAGTATAGTGGTAACTTGATTGTATTTGCCATATTGGACAGAAAAAGTATTTTCCTTCTGGAGATTTTCACAGGGGAGCACAGTTGCTCTTACATTCTTTTTTAAAAAATACAATTCATGTACCATAATGTATACAGCTTTTAAAGTATACAGTTCACTGGTTTTTAATATATTCATAAGCTTGTCCAACCATCAGCCACGGTCTAGTTCCACAACATTTCATCTCCCCAAAAAGAAACCCTTGCACCTGCTACCAATCACTCCCCTTGGCAACCACTAGTCTACTACTTGTTTATGGATTTGCCTATTCTGGATATTTCATATAAATACAACATGTGGCTTTTTGTGACTAGCGTCTTTCACTTAGCATGATGATTTGAAGGTTCACCCGTGTTGTGGCATGTCCTTCATTCCTTTTTATTGCCAAATAACATTTCGATGTACGGATGGACCACATTTCATTCATTCATCCATCAGTAATGGGCATCAGAATTGTTTCCACTTTGTGGTGATTGTGAATAATGCTGCTGTGAACATTCGTGTACGAGTTTCTGTGTGGACGTCAGTTTTCAGTTTTCTTGGTTATACACCCAGGGGTGGAATTGATGCTCATCTACTCTTCTATGAGGACCATGAAGCATGGTCCTCATCCTACCAAAGTGAGTAGCTGCACAGCCCAGGGAAGGGAACACCTGTCTCCTTCCCTCTTCTGTTGCCATGGTACCCATCCAACTACCCATCAAGCTGCTATACAGAACACTGCCCCCACGAGGCTGTAGCGGACGGGTACGTAGGAAAACAAACCCTAGAGCCAGCAGCCTGTGCTTGAATCCTGGCTCTGAAACTTACTGGCTGTGTGGCTTTCGGCAAATTACGTAACACCTCTGCGCCTCACTTTTCATCACTTGTAAAATGAGGATAATATCACATACCTTACAGGGTTTGGGGAATATTAACTTATTTATGTATAAATATGAAGAGCTTAAAACAATGCCTGCTATGTAGTAGGTGCTGTGTACAGTGTTTGCTGCTGCTGTTATGAATCTTTTAAAAATAGTTCTTTACTTAACATTCTGTGAGAACTGTTTTTCCATCTTTCTCTAATAGTCTTCATAGTGTTCCATTTTCTCACTGATTTCTTAAATAACTTTTGGGTAAAGCAGAGGCTAGGTCTGGAGCCTTATTTTGATCTTAGGTTGGTTTTGGTGGTGACGTTGAGTTTATTTTGACATCATGATGATGGTGGTGGTGGAGGCAGCGGGCACATCTGACATTTACTGAGCTCTTCGGTGTGGCCGAGGGTGTTCTCAGGGCTCTGCACAGTTACTTTGTCTGATTCTTTCCAGCAATCTCATGCGGTGGGTACTCTCATGCCCCCATTTTCCATATGAAGAAACGGAGACTCAGAGCATGTCTGTCAGCAGCATGACTACCATATTCTCCATTTAATCCCCGGTCCCTAGACCAGCACCTGGGACTAGTTGACGCTTCCATAAATATTTGTAGAAGGAAAGAGTGAGTTTGCCCAAGATCACACAGCTCACAAACAGCCACGCTGCCTTCGAGCTAGGCGGTCTGACTGCAGCGTGATTCTTAGTTCCACCGGGTCAGCTCTCATGATATTGACTTTACAATGTTGTAAACATTCTGGTCCACAATCTCATCCCATCACAGGACCCGTGTGTGGGTAACCACTGGAGATTACTCGTGCAGCCTCCGAAATAAATACCTGTGTAATGTGGGAAGCCTGGTTACCAAAGTGTGTTGTAAATTGTCACTCATCAGACATTCATGTGGAGCGCACAGGGTCTGGCCCACATTGTTTTCTTGGGGGCCCACATTGTTTTCTTGGGGGAGAATAAAGTCTTGGTATTTGTCATGTATCTTAGGAAATCGAAACGACTCAATTCCTGATTTAGCCCCTTTTCCTTAATCTGCTGAAAGCCTGAGTAGAGGTGAGGGTAAGAACATGTATTGTACGTTTTATATATTTAATGGGGAGTTAAAAGCTGGGACCACTTCACAGGCCACGTTGTTGCTCTTTTGACGGTTACCCCTTCTTCACTGCCTGTATCAGAAGCTGAACACCCTGCACCCCCCACCCCCCTTTTTGAAGCTCTTCCCTTTAGTAGGTGGTTCCAGAAGCATTCTTTTTCCTGCCCTCCCGGACTGAGTACAGACATTCTACAAGATTAGTTAAAACAATTATGATACGAATGGAATTCAAAAGAAATTTCAGGGCAAGAACGGGAACTTTTGTTGATATTAGAACCAACTCAGATCTGTGCTACTTTTCTCCATAGGGCTTCACTACCACACATCTCTGCCCAGTTTTGCTTTTTCAGCATGTGCAACTGGGCTGGCATTGTGTTTGCAGCAATGAGTTGGATGTATTAGGTTAAGCCACATGAAAATGCCATTTTTGTATGTTGAAAATGTCAAAATATTTGAAAAAATGGAATGTCAGAAATTTTATGTGATTCAACCTAGCTTAAGGCAATAATCAGTTGAGTAGCAGTTTTAAATAGGTAAGGATCCGGATGTCAGGACAGAAACTTCCTATTAACAGTTACTGACTAGAGTGAACTCATGTTGGATGCATTTGCCTCCAGGAAAGGTTTGAGATCAATAATCATTAAATATGAGGTAGCTTTGCTAAGTCTTCCAGAGAATGCAAAAAAGCATTTCTCAAAACACTGATCATCTAGGTGGGAAGGCAAAACCAGCATTGTCAGAGAGTTAAGCAGGGTTGCCAGGATGTTTATAGTTCAGTGTCAGGTGAGAGAGGCAGCGCGGTGTGGACTGGAGTTCATGAAAAGGCAAGGTGATGGGGGTTAAAAAAGGAAAGGGGGGCTTCCCCGGTGGCGCAGTGGTTGAGAATCTGCCTGCCAATGCAGGGGACACGGGTTCGAGCCCTGGTCTGGGAGGATCCCACATGCCGCGGAGCAGCTGGGCCCGTGCGCCACAACTACTGAGCCTGCGCATCTGGAGCCTGTGCTCTGCAACGAGAGAGGCCGCGATAGTGAGAGGCCCGCGCACCGCGATGAAGAGTGGCCCCCGCTCGCCGCAACTAGAGAAAGCCCTCGCACAGAAACGAAGACCCAACACAGCCAAAAATAAATAAATAAATTTAAAAAAAAAAAAGTAAAGGAGGTGATTTCCAAAGGCAGGCTTGAGCTCCTGTCAAGGATGGGAAGGAGGTCCATGGGCAGTGAAGGGCGGAGGGGAGGCTGGGGCGGAGGTGGGAGCTGGCAGGGCTTCCAAAGAGGTGGGTGAGTAGTTAGCTCGTGTGGCTTGTGGAGGAGCAGGGGGTTGGAAGTGAGCTCAGGGCTGCACAGTTTCTGTTGTTAAGCTGAATGGATGGGGTGTTACCTTGCACGTGGTTTTCTAATCAAGTTTCTGTCCTGACATCCGGATCCTGACTTATTTAAAACAGCTACTCAGCTGATTACTGCCTTATACTAGGCTGAATCACATAAAATTTCTGACATTCCATTTTTTCAAATATTTTGACATTTTCAACATACAAAAATGGCATTTTCGTGTGGCTTAACCTAATACATTCATCCAGATGGTGCTGGGGCCCATCCGTTGAGTGCAGGTTCCCCTGTTCTACTCTTGCCTGTGTGAGTCTGTACTTGCAGGAGCACAGTTTAGAAATCTGTAACCAGCCCGTGAGGTTTGGAAACCACAGATGGGCCAGTCTCTCAAGCTCACACTGCAGCCCATCTGCATTGGAGCCACCTGGCAGCGCTTGTTAGATTACTGGGCTCTGCCCCAGAGCTGCTGAGTCAGAAGCTCTGGGAATGGGGCTTGGCAGACTACATTTTCAACGAGCTTCTCAGGCAGTTCTTGGCGCACTGAAATTTGAGAGCCATTGCGGTAGTCTGAAGAGCTTGGAGGACATAACCCTTGCGTGTATGCTTTTTGTACTTTTAAGGTATCTTGAAAAACTGTTCTGATTAGAGCCACACGTGAGCTTGTTCTAGAAACTAGCCTGGACCAGTAAGCAAGGAAGTCAAAAGTCGCCATAAATAAGAGTCAGCCTGGATGTCCAGCTGGTGGGTGTGGAGAGACGCCAAGGAGAGAGAAGTGGGTTAGGGAGGAGAGTTGGATTAGCAGAGACATTGTAGTGGACACTTGCTGCTCAGGAAATGTCCATTTTCCCTTAACAGCCCCTGGTCTCTTTCCTGTTGGGTCCAGATTGGTGGGTCTACAACCCTTTACCCTGCTTTCCCCAGCCAGGCACATGCATGACCCTAGCAGGGCTGACCAGATGCTCCCTCTTGGAATGTGAATATCAAGCAGAGGGACAAAGGCGCTGATACCAGGTGTGGTCACATTCATTCCTGTCCAGACCATTTTGCTCTGGGACTGTTGTGGCTCCTCTTTGCTGGTCTCTCAAGCTGCCTTGGTTTCTGACAGTGTCCTAAGTCCCTTTCTCTGGCCTGCAGTCAATTCCATGAGTTCCCAGTGGCTCTTCAGTGAAGGCCCTTTCTCTGAGTTAGCTGGAATGGATATCTGTTGCCACCAGAGGACCCAAGTGGGTTGTTTTTTTTTTTTTTCCCCACGTCACGGCTTGTGGGATCTTAGTTCCCTGCCCAGGGACCAAACCTGTTTTCCCCTGCAGTGAAAGCGTGGAGTCCTAACCACTGGACCGCCAGGGACTTCCCCGAGCCGTAAGTGTTGGAGCTGGCGCCCATGATCTCCATTAGCAGTGTGGTGTGAGGGCAGGACGGCACCAGAGCTAGTGAGGCCACAGGAGAGGCTCTAGAGACACCCCTCTCATTTGGGGAAGAGTTTGAGACCAAATTCAGATTTGGAAGAAGACGGAGAAAGAATGCCAGGCCAGCCAGAAACCAAAGGGACAGAAGAGAAAACACTGTCAGCCAAGAACCTGGATGCAGCTGGGTAGCGAGAAGTCATATCTCTACTTTGCTGGGTTCATCCGTTGTTATATTTTTATGTTTTGCTTTTTAAAAATTCTTTTGACTATTTTAGATGATCTTAAGGGAATGAAGAGTGGAGAGAGACAGGGGAGGGTTTGGTCCATTCTGAGGCCATCATAGCTAGAGGGGTCATCCAGGAAACCTGGTGGGGCATTTCAGATATGACGGGAGCAGGGTTGTAGGTCGATTTATCTAGTGGAGCAATGGTGCGTGGTCTGGATTGAGTGGGAAGGAACAGGACAGAAAGAAAACAGAACACGAGAGGTGATTTTGAGGGGTCCTTCTTTGCTGAGGTTGGGAGAAGGCTGAGTCTGGGAGAGCAGCCTGAGGATGCAAAGGGCAGAGGTGCACTTTCTGTGTCATCACCATGGTGCAGCTCCACCTGATACATGCGGCTCCTGCGTAACCACATGTATGTAACGGTCATATGTGTGTCACTAGGAGAACTGTACACACAAGTGTGAGGGAGAGGGGAGAAGAATGAATCAACGACCACTTGAAAGTTTAGAAAGATCAGCTCCCAGGAGAATTATTGACAGAAATTGGTCCCTGGTTTGGAGGAGGAAAATGATAAACTGAATGAGAGGCAGTAGGATACTCCCTATGAAAATATCCAAGGGATTATTGTTCATTTTGTTGGCTGTGTAATGTGACTGTAGTTATGTTAAAGAGAAAGGTCTTTATCTGCATCCAGTGAATTTTGTATGGATGAAAGAGATTAATGTGGGGCTTTAAAATCCTCCAGCAAACAAACAAGCGAGAAGTTTGCTTGGAATAAACAGGCCAAACACCTTTTTCGTGAATCTTTTCCTCTTTTCTCTGTGCCTCAGTTCCCTAAAGGGCACCATCAGCTGAAAACCCGGACGTTCCTCCCAACCCTTTCACTCTCTCTGCCCAGTGGGTTGGAAAGTCCTGTCGATCCTCCTAAAATCCCTTAAATATTTCCTGCTGACACCGCCTTAGTCTAGCCCTCATCAGATCTCATCTGAAATACTGCGGTCGCTTTACCTCATTCACCCGCCCCTCGCCTGCTCCAGTCGGATCCGTCTTCCTCATTAGAATCGGGGTCCCCGGTTGGACGAGTAGATGGACCCCGAGAAGTGCGTGTACTGGCCAGTCTGCAGACGATGGCTTAGAAGACCCAGCAGAGACACGGAGGCCACGCAGGTGGTACGGAAAGCCCGGGTCTGCCCGGGGTGAACTTCGTGCTGCCCCTGCTGCGTCGAGCTGCCAGCCGGCGAGATGGTTCTTAAGTCATTCCAGGCGAAAGGACGCAGTTGACCTAGCTGTGTAATGAGCACCGTGGGTCTGAGGCACCAGATCCTAATGACGTAGCCCATTTGAGTAGTGACTTAGGTACAATCGGTGGGGTATGTGGGGAAGATAACACACGTACGTTTTTGCTGTTCTCATTGTAAATAGATCCTGTCTTCTAGAGAGCAGCCTGGAAATACATGAGTTTCAAAATAACGTCTCTTCTTAGATTTGATAATCATCCGTTTGAGGTGTTATTCCGTAACAAATTGTAGTAGAGGTACATGTTCAAAGCTGAAGTACAAACTCCCATTCCTCCCTCCAGACCTTCCTTCCGTGGTTTCTCCCATGTCGGCTGAAGGCAACTTCATCCTTTGCAGTTTCTCACTCAGAATCCCTCGGCCTTGGCCTTACTTTCAAAACCCACCTGACCACTTCCCACCGTCCCATGTCCTCCCTGGTCTGTCCTTCAGCATCTCTGCCTGGGTCACTCCAGTATCCACCTCTGCCCTCTGACAGACTTATTTTCAGCACAGCAGTCAAATGGATTCTTTCAGACTATGAACCATATTTATTTATTTCTCTGCTCAAAACTCTCCAGTCATGCCCTCCTCCCTTGGGGGAGAAGCTGCAATTGTGTAGTAACTGCCGTAGCTTCAAGTTGCTTGTCTGTATCTCACCTCATCTTTTGTCCTCCCCTGTGCTCGGCCACTGAGCAGCACACGCCTCCTTGTTCCTGAGCCGGGCCAGGCCCAGGTCTGCCTCAGGACCTTTGCACTCGCTGTTCCCTCTGTGTGGAACTCTTCCCCAGATGAGCATGTGGTTTGCTCCCTTAGTTTCCTCTGGTTTCTACTCTGACGTTACCTTATCAATGCAGCCTTCCCCGGACACCTGAAGTACAGACTGGAAACACCCCAGTGCCTTCCTACCCTCGAGGTCCTCCCTCCCCCTCCTCCTAGCCTGATAGCCCCAAGGAGTGACTGAGGGAGTTTCAGCTTTTGGCAAACAGTTCCACTCTCCTCGTAATCTCAGAAACAGTCTCAAGGACATTGCCTGAATGATGAGTGTCGTTAAACTCTTACTCAGCAATGCACCAAGTGGGCGGCATCACCCAGGTCAGACGCTTCATCCCAGGGTCTTAAATCTCACTTGCCGACGCAGCTGCCTTGTCGAGAAAGCACATGCTGTCACGGTGAGTGATGTGAGACGGCCTCACCATTTTCTCTTCAGAACAGCAAACTCCAAGTCAAAAACCGAGACGTTACCTCTGAATTAAAGCAGGGCAACTTGATTTATCTTAACATGTACTGTGCTGTATTGGTATGCACCCAAAAAGTGTGAATGTAATCTAGTGACTGAGCATTCTGGAAAACAGTTGGACACAGCTGGTACCCAGCAGTTCTGCTCATGGTGGATTCTAGAGCAGTGGTCAGCCAGCCTTTCTGTAAAAAGCTGGTAGTGAGAGTTTGAGGCTTTGCAGCCCGCAGGGTCTCTTCGGCAGTGACCCAACTGTGCCACTATCGGGGGAGGGGAAAGCGGCCCTAGACAAGACATTAGCAGGTCTGTGTCCTGATAAAACATCACTTATGGACACTGAAGTTTGAATTTCATGTAAGTTTCTTGTGTCATGAAGTGATAACACAGAAGCCATTTTCAGCTCGCAGGCCGTTCAAAATCATGCCCTGGCTGGACTTGACCTGCGGGTTTGCCCCCACCACTCTGAGCAGCGCTGGCCTGTCGAGCTTGCGATGGTGGTGGAATGCCCTGTCCATGTCCCCATTCAGTGGTTACTAGTCACGCGTGGCTGTTGAGCCCTTGAAATGCAGCCACTGCGACCGAGGAACTGAATTTTTAATATCACGCACTAAAATATGAATTTTAGTTCAATTTTTAGCAGCCCCATGTGGCTAGGGGCTCCTGTACCGGGCAGCACAGATCTGGAGAGAGCCTGCGTATGTGCCCAGGAGGCAGGACAGAAGGACCCACCGTAGCCTTGTTCATACACAGCAAAACACTGGAGTTACGGTGTGTTCACACAATGGGAAATAATTACAGTGACAGCAAACGTTCACGGGGCGCTTTCTTTGTGCCGGGCAATGTTTTAAGCGCTTATGTTTTAACTCATTGGGTTCTCCCTGTGCGTGCTCTTGAGAGTGAATGAACTATGTGACTGCATATGCCAACAAGGACGAAGGCATCTCAGACACACACGGTTGGAACAGGTCGAGTGAAAAAGCAAGTCACAAAAATTGCACACCGTATGATGGCCATGTTTTGAAACTCAAAAATAAACAACACTGTTGAGGGATATGCAAATATGTGGTAAAACCATTAAAAAAAAAAAAAAAAAAAGGCAGGGAATTGAGGCTGTGTAACCTCTGGGGGGAGGGACGGTTTCCCCAGCGAGGCCACGCTGAGTCCGGGGAGAGGGACTCCTGATCTTCTCGTGTCTGTTCTGTAGGGGTCGTAGGGTGAGGTGAGCAGCATTTATATTGACTTGGGAGAACAGCTGTTTTCACGAAATAAAAGCCGTGATTGTTGTGGCATCGCTGCAGTTAGTACGGAATCTGGTTTCAGTTCGCATTTAAGTGTATGTTCCATTGGAAGAGGGCTTTGTATTTGTTGCCTTGGTTGGGTACTTTAGGTGAGAACACATTATTATTCAGCTCAAGAACAAAGGGTTAAAATAAAACCCTTTCCTCCAACTGTTTTGTTAAATCTAACGACGAGTTGAATGTTACCAGAATCTAGCCACTGAGAACTTAGCTTGAAAATGAAAATCCGAAAACTGTAAAATAACAAGTAGACTTACTTAGAAACCGTTATCATCAAAGCAGTCATGATGAGAAAAATCCTCATGACACCTGAGGGTGTGAAGAGACTTGATAGCAGTATTTCATCACTAGGCTAGTGTAATCTGTGGTAAGTTGGATTCATAGAGATGTTTTGTTACTGAAGATGCAGTTTTGCTAAAGCTGGCTACTGAATTTGTTGTTAAATTATGTCAACCTTTTCTATGTAATATGTGCATCTTTGACTATTTTTTTCCTTATTGTTTCGGCTTCCTTCTTTCCTGTGTTACTGACATGGGTTTATCTTTTCTCCCTTTAGAGAGTTTTGAGGTGACAGTCACCAAAGAAGGTGATAAAGGGTTCTTTCTATGCCTCTTATGAACATTAACCCACTAACTTTGTTTATAAAATTGGGAATCAGCCCTTAAACAGAAGAAATGTCATGTTCTCTTACCCCTATTTATTCTCCTACTTTGTTTCTATTTTTAAGTATATTGATGGAAATTGTATGTAACCAAACCCTTGGTTAGAAATATCTGGAAATCAGACATCCATTTGAACTCTATGGATAATCCTGTTCCTTTTTTTAAAATTGGATTTAAGAGATTCACTTTGTAACCATTTTCTACTAGTTGTAATTTTGGAAGAGTTCAGTTTTATTTTTATGTGAAATATACTCTCTGAAGTTTTATACATACATCAAAGTATTTATATGTATTCTCCCATAGACCAGAATGGAAACCTAGATTTTAACTCCTAATTAAGCTTGTAGACCAACTTGGAGGTGCTTACGTTCCCAGGCAGGCTTCTTTTTCAGGTCTGATAGGATAAAGTCCGAAACAAAGGCAAGTCTAGCAAATCCCTCCCGAGAATGGAAACTGTATCTTAATCGTAGCTGATAGCTGTTGAAATGGATGCCTGAAAAGTTGGTATTTCTACCTTTTTCTCATTCAGTAATTTGTTTTGATTCCCTAATTTTAGCCAGGCTCATTGCACAGGAAGACTTGTTTCTTCGATACATATATTTTTTTTTTTTGACAGACTTTCTGTAATAATGGTGCTGAACCTATGCCTCACGCTTCTTCCTCTCTCAACACTTAACTGTGCCTTCTACCTCCTCTCTGGTCCAAATCAAAATAGCTGCCCAGCCCTGCCAGGTAGCTGGGCAGTTTCTCCGTGTTATCAGGCCTTGGCTGTTTGCTAATGAAACTACTTTGCCCTGGAGCTCTCTTAAGTACTCCTGTGAAATGCCTGTCTATATTGTTTCTCTTTCTCTCTTTTGTATTCCTGCATGAATGGATGCAAAGTTTAAACAAGTTGCTTGGAAAGCCAGAACATGCTTCTTTTTACTAAAGCCCCGGAACTTACCCCCCGTCCAAGCACAAGTGCCCTTGCTTTGTTCACAGACCCCCTAAACCCCTGGCTGCCAAATTGTTGTTGTTTATTTTCTTTGGGGGAGGAGGGGAGTGTGCCCTGGGTTTGTGTGGCGGAAATTCTAACCCATGCTGTTTTGACTCCCTAGGTGAGATTTGTGGATTTAAAATTCATGGGCAGAATGTCCCCTTTGATGCAGTAGTGGTGGATAAATCCACTGGCGAGGGAATCATTCGCTCAAAAGAGAAACTGGACTGTGAACTCCAGAAAGACTACACATTCACCATCCAGGCCTACGACTGCGGCAAGGGGCCCGATGGGGCCAACGTGAAAAAGTCTCATAAGTAAGTGAGCTGGACAAAGAGTGTGTGTGTGTAAGGAAAGTGGTGACAGTTGCCGCTGCCCCAAGACTTCTTGTTTTTGAAACATGAGGCAGAGGCTAGTTTCCAGTTGTCCCCAGTGAGATTGTAAGCTCTTTGAGGGCAGGTATCCTGTTTACCCTTGTGTATGGCTCCCAGCAAGTGCCTGGCACATAGTAGGTGTTGAATAAATGACCAAATGAGTAATTTTATCCCACCAGATACTCTAGTAAAGAAACTAGGGCCTTACATTGAAAATTCAAAAAGCCTACTTTTTCCCAGAGGAAGATATTTTGTTGTTACGTGTATCTTTTTTTTTCTGTAAATTTAAAGGGCATGAAACGCTTTTGAGCTGGTGGAAGAAAGCTGACTTCTGCACCCCATCCTGGGTGTGTTCACATCGTTCCTGCCAGTTGAGAACTACTGGTGTAACGGAGAAGATTGAACAAGACTTGGATTTAGCCTTTTTCTAGTCTTTTCTCCGCCACTTAACTAGCCCTTCGACATTAGGCAAATTTAATTTTGTCGTGTCTCAGTTTCTCCTTAGTGTGTTGGCTAAGGAAGGAGGATACGTAGGTGAGGTGAGGTCACGTAACCCATTGTGAGGGTCAGGACGGATGGGTAGCATTGGGGTGTGGAGGGCCTTGGTGAACAGTGCGAGTGCTGCATGCCAGTGAATCATGCCTCATCCTGTTTACAAAATGTGATATTATCATTCTCCTTGAAAAAGACCTCATTTCAGTCAGGGACCTTGTCTGATTCAGAAACATGCCCTGGTCAGTAGCACATGAGACTGACAGTTTTCTGTTTGTAGCCTGGTCTGATGATGCCCTAGTTTTCTTGTGCCCAGGCTGGGGAGATGGAACATGGAACCGGGAAGGGCAAGTAGAGGTCCTTCATTTGTTGGGTCAGCAGTGGATGCTATCCCAGCAGTGGGTTCCTGATGGTCTCTATTCCTTAGAAGCAGGGCAGAACTTGTTTTAATGCTCATCATTTCCCATCTTCTATCTGTACTTCTTAACCCTTCTTCCTAATTTTTTTCTGGATTTTGCAACAAAATATTTTTAACTATTTGATTGGAGAGCAAACAGATGTCTGATCTAGTTTTATCTCCCTTCTGCCAGCCCTGCCACACATTGTCAAGAAAATCCCAAGTCTCTTATTTCCTATTACTGCCTTTTTACCAGCTCTCTCACTCGCTAGGACTTGGAAGAATCAACCAGATTCCTATTTTAACTTTAAAAGTTAAAGGAAATTTAAGAATAGGGCGGAATTTTATTCTTGGGGTAAAAAAACAAGCAAAACACACAGCCTTTCCCCTCCCCCCTTCTTCCAGAGCAACTGTCCATATTCAGGTGAATGACGTGAACGAATATGCACCTGTGTTCAAGGAGAAGTCCTACAAAGCCACGGTGGTAGAGGGGAAGCAGTATGACAGCGTCCTGAGGGTGGAGGCGGCGGACGCAGACTGCTCGCCCCAGTTCAGCCAGATTTGCAGCTATGAAATTGTCACCCCGGATGTGCCATTTGCTGTCGACAAAGATGGTGAGCGCCCAGGAGCGTTCTTTCCTCACTGCGGGGGAGATGGGGTAGGCAGCCCCTCTATGCCAGTCGGCTTCGAACCCAAACTTTGTCTGCACTTTGGTGAAACTCACAGTTACTCCGTTCAGGCTGCCCTAACAAAATACCATAAACTTGGGGAGCCAAACAGCGGACACTTAACTTTTCACAGTTCTGGAGGCTGAGAAGTCCAAGATCAAGGTGCCGAACGTCAGTGAGGACCTGCTTCTTGCTGTGTCCTCTCGTGGCAGAGAGAAAGCTCTAGTCTCTTTCTCTTGTAAGGACGCTAGGCCCGTCATGAGGGCTCCACCCTCATGACCTCGTCTAAACCTCACCACCTCCCAGAGGCCCCACCTCCTACTACCATCACATTGAGAGTCAAGAGTGCAACATAAGAATCTGGGGGGACACACACATTCAGTCCATAGCAAGACCTAACTTGGTGTGTCTGTCTCACATTTAAGTTTTTTTGTTTTTTAATTAAAGTGTAGTTGATTTACAGTGTTGTGTTAGTTTCAGGCGTACTGCAAAGTGATTCAGTTTTTTATATATATATATATATATATTTTTTTTTTAGATTCTTTTCCCTTATATGTTATTACAAAATATTGACTATAGTTCCCTGTGCTATACAGTAGGTCTTTGTTGGTTATCTATTTTTTTTTAAACTTTTTTTTTTGAATTAATTTATTTATTTTTGGCTACGTTGGGTCTTTGTAGTTGCGCACAGGCTTTCTCTAGTTGCGGTGAGCAGGGGCTACTCTTCGTTGCGGTGCGCGGCCTTCTCGTTGCAGTGGCTTCTCTTGTTGTGGAGCACGGGCTCTAGGCGCACGGGCTTCAGTAGTTGTGGCACGTGGGCTCAGTGGTTGTGGCTCATGGGCTCTAGAGCGCAGGCTCAGTAGTTGTGGCGCACGGGCTTAGTTGCTCCGTGGCACGTGGGATGTTCCCGGACCAGGGCTTGAACCCTTCCCCCCTGCGCTGGCAGGCTGATTCTTAACCACTGCGCCACCAGGGAGGCCCTATTTTATATATAGTAGTATGTGTATGTTTATCCCAATCTCCTAATTTATTTCCCCCCCTTCCCCTTTGGTAACCATAAGTTTGTTTTCTATGTCTATGGGTCTATTTCTGTTTTGTATGTAAGCTCATTTGTATAATTTTTTTTAAACATTCCACATTTAAGGGATATCATGATGTTTGTCTTTCTCTGTCTGGCTTACTTCGCTTAGTATGATAACTGCTAGGTCCATCCATGCTGCTGCAAATGGCATTATTTCATTCTTTTTTATGGCTGAATAATATTCCATTGTACACATATACCACATCTTTATCCATTCATCTGTCGATGGACGTTTAGGTTGCTTCCATGTCCTGGCTATTGTAAACAGTGTTGCAATGAACATTGGGGTGCACTGTATCGTTTTGAATTGTGGTTTTCTCCAGATATATGCCTAGGAGTGGGATTGCTGGATCATATGGTAGCTCTATTTTTAGTTTTTTAAGGACCCTCCATACTGTTCTTCATAGTGGCTGCACCAATTTACATTCCCAGCAACAGTGTAGGAGGGTTCCCTTTTCTCCACACCCTCTCCAGCATTTATTATTTGTAGACTTTTTGATGATGGCCATTCTGACTGGTGTGAGGTGATACCTCATTGTAGTTTTGATTTGCATTTCTCTAATAATTAGCGATGTTAAGCATCTTTTCATGCATGTACCTTTTGGCCATCTATATCTGGAGAAATGTCTATTTAGGTCACGTTTAAGTTTTTACTCTGTCCCCTGAAAGCCTCTTTTCTGGCACCAAATCTTGTGTTCTCTTATAGGGTGATCCTCTTTTTCCTTTCCCACCAAAATCTAATAAAAATCCCCCACCTAAGGTGTTTTTATTTTTTTATCTCCCTACCTTTCAGTCAGCGTGCGTCTGAATGAGACTGCCTCTTGGTCAGTTTCGTTTTCTGTTCTCCATCAGATTTGACTTTTCTGCCTCGTCTTGAAGATGAAGGTTGATACCTTGCTGCCAGACACCCCGCCATCCTTAGTAATTGACTAGAATTAACTTATTCTGGAGCACAGCTTCTTTATTAGGTTATGGCTTCTTGATGATGCCATGGTGTCTCCATTGTTAATGCATAGTCCAGAATCTTCGATGAAATGATGGACATTGCAAACACTTTGCAGACATTTGCACTCATGTTCAAAAAGCAGGCTTCTGTTCTACTGGCTGAGGGTAGGAAATCTCTCTCTAACAAAGTAAATCTTTTAGCAAGAAGTATTTAATGCAGCTCCATCTTGTATTTTTATAAATTTATTTATTTGTTTTTATTTTTGGCTGTGTTGGGTCTCCGTTGCTGTGCGCGGGCTTTCTCTAGTTGCGGCGAGCAGGGGCTACTCTTCATTGCGGTGCGCGGGTTTCTCATTGCAGTGGCTTCTCTTGTTGCGGAGCATGGGCTCTAGGTGCACAGGCTTCGGTAGTTGTGGCACGTGGGCGTTAGAGCGCCGGCTTAGTAGTTGTGGCGCACGGGCTTAGTTGCTCCGCGGCACGTGGGATCTTCCCGGACCAGGGCTCGAACCTGTGTCCCCTGCATCGGCAGGTGGATTCTTAACCACTGTGCCACCAGGGAAGCCCTCCATCTTGTATTTAATATTTGAAATACTTGAATTATTTTGTCTCTTTTATTCTCTTACATGTTAACTCTTAAATCTTAAATATAAAACCAAATACAACTATAAGAATAAATGGAGGCTGAATTCTGTAGACTCATTCCTCTGCTTAAACAATCCTTCAAGGTGGATTTAGTGTGTGTTCAAGCTCAGGAAAGCATGAATGTTAATTATCTCAAGCATCAGTTTATTTCTATGTCAGTGTTTCCAGGGCTGAAAGCATGTGCATTTTGTGTTTCAGCACAGGACGACAGAAGTCAAAAACAGTGGGCTTGAAAATAATCGGGAAAATATATATATATATCTGAATCACTTTGCTGTACACCTGAAACTGACACAATCAACTATACGTCAATTTAAAAAAAAAAGAAGAGAGTAGCAGAATGGGTTTGGGTTCTCACTGTTGTTTTTCCTCTTGGCAGGTTATATAAAAAACACAGAGAAGCTGAGCTACAGGAAAGCACAGCAGTACAAGCTGACAGTCACGGCCTACGACTGCGGGAAGAAGAGGGCAACAGAAGATGTTTTGGTGAAGATCAGCATCAAGCCCACCTGCACCCCTGGGTGGCAAGGTGAGCCTCACTGTCTCTCTGCTGCTGTCACACCAGCTCTGAAAACTTGTTCACCACGGAGACCTAACAGGAGTTTTCTTCCCCCCTGCCGCCCGTGTGTGGGCCCACACAGGATGGAACAACAGGGTCGAGTACGAGCCTGGCACCGGTGCTTTGGCGCTCTTCCCAAATGTCCACCTGGAGACATGTGACGAATCGGTGGCCTCAGTACAGGTGACGGTGGAGCTGGAGACCAGCCACATAGGGAAGGGCTGTGACCGCGACACCTACTCCGAGAAGTCCCTTCACCGGCTCTGTGGTAAGGAGGCGAGAGAGGGACCCTGAACCCCCTAGAAGTCTGTTCAGAAGTGTGTGTGTGTGGTGTGTGTGTGTGTCTGTGCATTTTAAGAACCACTGATTTGAAGCAAGTATTTCTCTAACGTGCATTGAGAATCATCAAAATAGGCATTCTGTAAGTGGAGTGAGCTTTAAATGAAATGAGACGTTTATGTAAGGACTGAAGGAAAAAAAAAGCTATAGGTAATGCAATAGCTTTTGGCAAACGTGAAGTAGAAAATGAAAACTAAGGAAACCTGCATCGAATTTATAGTCTTTATGTCCCACAAACAAGGTGTGGAGCAGCTGAGAGACAGAATGATCGCAAACCTGACCCAAGGCTAGTTCTCCATCTTCACCGTCAGTTTGGATATTTTTCTGGTTTGTCTGGATGAGGTAAAGGTGAGGTATGGATGCCTCTCGGGGAAAATGCTGAGGAGGAATGTTCCACTTGGCCGGTGGTAAAGCACCAGTAACTTCAGTGGCCTCTTGATGCTTGGAAGGGCCTTTTGTAGGGAGCATTTTCCAGTACTCATCTGTCTTTTCACTAAGTGATAACGACAGTTAGATTTAGGCAACCAGTTTTCTTTCATAATTGGAAATTGTCATATGAAGAATAAGCAAAAGGGAAAAAGTATATTCTCTGCTGGCTCGTCCTGATTCTGAATCCAAATATTCATAATCATGTACCTAAATGTATGTAAGTAAAGAGGTCTGGAATATTTTCTATTTTATACTATGTAAGTATAGTGTAAAAAACGTACTTTCTCATAATGCCATTATTTTTTATGGTATTAAATGAACATTCTCTCAGCAGAACAGTTTGAAGGTAGAAAGAATTTTCTATTTGAGTGCTTACTGTACGCTAGGTCCTTCCACATGTGTTATTTCATTTAATCTTCCCATCAGGCCTACAAAGGTGGTAGCATTGGCCTCGTCTTTACAGAAGAATTAGTGGAGACCGAGGGAGGCTGAGTCGCTTGCCCAAGGTCACACTTTTAGGAAGTGGCCGAGCTGGGATTTGGACCAAGATCATATGATACTCAAAAGACCAGGCTGTCCCAGCCAAGTCATGCTGCCGCTAGGAATAGAGAAGTCAAGGGCCCAGTGGCTGTGAAAGGTTGCAAAATCCTCTGTGGATGAATTTAAAAGAAAATCGAGCCTGGCAATGTGTAACAAAAGTTGTGAAAATGTTTCATGTTCTTTGGCTTAGTATCCCATTTCTAGGAATTTATCCTAAGGGAATAATCATGGAGACACACTGAAGTCCTCATCAAGGCAGGGTTTGTCACAGAGAAAAAATAGGGACAACTCCGTGTGCACAGGACAGATCAGTTAAATATATCACAGCACAAATTCTATACAATGAAATGCTATTCAGACATTTTAAATTATGCTGTAAAGAATATTACTGGAATATGTACATAGCAGGACTCCCATTTTTATAATATATTCATATTATACATATTTTATAACATATATTCATACATATTATACATGTTTTAATAATATGTGTACATTCATAAAGAAAGGACTGGAAGTGTTTATACCCAAATGTTAATAGTGGATATATTGGGGTGGGATCACAAGTAATGCTTCTTTTTTTTTCTCTTTTCTTTATTTTTTTATTGAAGTATAGTTGCTGTACAACATAGTGATTCACAGTTTTTAAAGGTTATACTCCTCTTTTTTTCTTCCTTTAAAAAAAAATCCATAGTTATTACTTATGAATCTTTTTAATAATAAAAACCCTTATTTTTGAGGAGAAGTGAACTGGAACTAGCAAACTGTATAACCATTAAGATAAAAGCGGTGCCTTACTACGTGCACCCCAGTGTTCATAGCAGCTCTGTTTACAATAACCAAGACATGGAAGTCACCTAAGTGTCCATTGACAGATGAATGGGTAAAGAAGATATGTATATATATGTGTGTGTATATATGTATACACACACGCACACACACACACACACACACACACACACACAGTGGAATATTACTCAGCCATAAAAAAGAATGAGATATTGCCATTTGCAGTAACATGGGTGGACCTAGAGATTGTCATATTAAGTGAAGTAAGTCAGACAAAGACACATATCATATGCTATCACTTATATGTGGAATCTAAAAAAAAATTATACAAATGAACTTATTTATAAAACAGAAATAGACTCACAGACATAGAAAACAAACTTATGGTTACCAAAGGGGGGGAGGGAGAGATAAATTAGGACTTTGGGATAAATATATACACACTACCCTATATAAAATAGATAAACAAGGACCTACTGTATAGCACAGGGAACTATACTCAATATCTTGTACTAACCTATAACAGAAGAGAATGTAAAAAAAAAGAATACATGTATTTATATATGTATGTATAACTGAATCACGTTGCTGTACACCTGAAACTAACACAACATTGTAAATCAACTCTAGTTCAATTACAAAAACAAACAAACAAACAAAGACAGTACCTTAGTGTGGCTTTGAGATGCTTATCCCTTTTGAGTTCGTCGCATGATGCCTAGTGAGCGTCTCCATGTTGCTTAGGCGCTGCGTCTGGCACAGCTGAGCTGCTCCCTTCCCCCGGCGGCTCCTCGAACTGGACCATCGGCCTCCCCACTGACAATGGCCACGACAGCGACCAGGTCTTCGAGTTCAATGGCACTCAAGGGGTGAGGGTCCCAGATGGCGTCGTTTCCATCAACCCCAAGGAGCCTTTTACGATCTCTGTGTGGATGAGGCACGGGCCGTTTGGCAGGAAGAAGGAGACGGTCCTTTGCAGCTCAGACAAAACAGGTGGGTGAGGTTCGCTGTAAGGGGCGCCCGCTGCAGTGGTGCCTGGAGGTGGGCACCTTATTCTAACCCTAAAGGCTCCCACACGCTCTTGGTGACACACGTTGTTCTGTGCTCAAGACACTGCGCTGGTCTCTGGGTGTTTGTTAGCTTTACTCAGTGGATTGGGCCCCTCTTCTCAGTAAAGGCCAAGCGTATTTTTTCCTAAACCCTGCCTTGGCCCACCATGGAGAGTTCATCCATGCTGATAAAAACTGTGTCTTCAAGATCCATTAAAGAAATAGCTTTTATTTCTCCTTTGGGTCTTAAGTCGGCAGTTTACTAGTAGAATTACTCTTCGCAGATATGAACCGACACCATTATTCACTCTATGTCCACGGCTGCCGGCTTATTTTCCTCCTCCGTCAGGATCCTTCAGAAGAGAAGAAATACAAACCTGCAGAATTCCACTGGAAGTTGAATCAGGTGAGCGCATGGAAAACTCACTGCTATGGATGTTTTTCAGAGAGTTTAAATGGGCATTGCGACCGTGAACAGGACCGGCTGTTTATGGGCAGGGTTTATTTAAGATTTTATGATTTCTGTGTCTGGGGGTAATAGGACAGCAAATTTAATCCACTGAACTCCCTTTTACTGAAAGCCTAAGTTTGTTTTTTTACATGTACGTGTTTTATACATAAAATACTAATACAGGCATACCTCATTTTATTGCACTTCACAGATATTGCAGGTTTTTTTTGTTTTTTTTTTTTTAATTTATTTTATTTATGGCTGTGTTGGGTCTTCGTTTCTGTGCGAGGGCCTTCTCCAGTTGTGGCAAGCGGGGGCCACTCTTCATCGCGGTGCGCGGGCCTCTCGCTATCGCGGCCTCTCTTGTTGCGGAGCACAGGCTCCAGACGCGCAGGCTCAGCAATTGTGGCTCACGGGCCCAGCCGCTCCGCGGCATGTGGGATCTTCCCAGACCAGGGCTCGAACCCGTGTCCCCTGCATTGGCAGGCGGATTCTCAACCACTGCGCCACCAGGGAAGCCCGATATTGCAGTTTTTATAAATTGAAGGCTTGTGGCAACCCTGCATTGTCAGATAATGTTAGCATTTTTTAGCAGTATTTTTTTTTCTTTTTTTTTTTTTCACACACACACACTGTATTTTATTTTTACAAGAGAGCAGTATTTTTTAATTAAGGTAGGCACACTTATTTTTTAGACATAATGCAGTTGCACACTTAATAGACCACAGTATAGTGTAAACATAAATTTATATGCACTGGGAAACCAAAATAAATTCGTAAGACTCGCTTTATTGTGATACTCGATTTATTGGTGTGGTCTGGAACCAAACCTGTGATATCTCCAAGGTGTGCCTGTATAAAGAAATGATATGTTTTAAATCCTCAATATCGTGTTATAACTTATTGAGATAAGCAGTACTTGCTTAAAAATTGGGATTGAGGTCCTTGTATTTGTTTATTATTTAAGGCCTTGGCTCCCCAGTTGTGCCAAGGACCCTGGGTGCCTCAGCAAATTCGGGGGTGTGATGGGATATTTTAAATATTCAAGGAACCGGCAATCTTGACATCTTTCAGACATCACATGAACTATTAGCTCGTGGGAATTTATAGTTTCAACATTAGAGCACATTATACTTCTTGTGATGATGTCATATCTTTGCAAAGCTGATTTCCTAACAGTTGCTGTGATAAAAATCAAGTGTCATGTGCAGAGATTCAGTGTGTTACAGGAAATGAGGAGATGCTGTAAACTGAGAAAGCCTTTTCATTAAAATCACAGCAGGTCGTTTCCTCTTGTGATTTAGAGTTGGGACAAGAAGGAAACCTGAGCTTAATTTATTTGCCTCATGGAGTTTGTGGATAAGAGCTGACATAGTGTTATATGTGCCTGTAGTTGGTAAAATATAACATTGTCTGAAACAGTTGCAAGATAGATAGATACATAAGAGCACATATGAGAAAGGAAAAAAGTATGTGATGGTGGAAAGATGAAGTGACTGTCCAGTTGGCAGTGTTCATCTCTTACTGTTGTAATTTTTATTTACATAGATCATTTCTTTCTCGGAAACTTTTGTCATCAGTTTTTTCAAGAAACTAAGAAAGGTATCATCCAGAAAAAAATTTTGCAATGTAGGTAGACATTTTAGGTATAGTTCTGTTTTAGTAACCACAGTCTACATTCATATATTCAGTTTCTTCTGATTACATGTTTTAGAAACTTTATCGTGGAAAATTTCACACATAGGTAAAAGTGGACAGATGAGTGTAAGGAACAACTCCACACACTCTGGCTTCAGTAATTATCAGCTCTTGGTCAACCTTGTTTCATTGTTACCTCCACTATTAATAATTTTTTGTTCAAATTGTCTCATAGATGTTTTCGTGTTTACAAATTTGTTTGTTTGAATCAGGATCCAAATAAGGGGCCATACGCTGGGATTGGCTGATAGACCTTTTGAGTTTATTTTAATCTGTAGATTTTCCTCTTCTCTCTTGGAATTTCTTTGGTGACAAAACACGCTCCTGTCTCTTCCTTATACCCTGTAAATTGGGACAGGGCTCTAAAGGCTTGATCAGAGTGGGGTTTGTATATTTCTGATCTGTTTAAGCTCCGTCGGGTTGTTTCTCTTTGTGATTTAAGCAGCCGTCAGTGGTCAGTGTCACCACCCTTGTGGCACTTGATTTCTGGTCACTTGGGTCGTAGGAAGTGTGTTCTCAGGAAGGGCTCATGGGAACAGTTAATTCCTGAGTTCTTACATGTTGTTTTAATAGTTTGTCTGTGGCCTTTATACTGAAGGTCACTTTGGCTGGATATAACATCTCTGGCTCCGATGTAAGATTTCCAAGAACAGAAAATCTGTTTCTCCGTTGAGTTCTGATGTAAAATGTTGCTGTTAAAACCTGACAACAACCTGACTTTCTTTCCTTTATAAAACACTCAGTCTTTTTGTTTGGATGACCATGGGATGTGTTTTTTTTTCTTTTTCCTTCTTTTTTTTAAGGTCATTTAATTTTACGAATATGTCTTGGTTGTTTTAGGTCTGTTTTCCCAAATATGTGGTATGCCTTTTAGTATCTACTTTCAGACATTTTGGTATTTCAGGAAAGTTTTTGTTATAGTTTTTAGTATTCTCTTCTATTGCTTTGGTTTTCCTCTCTGGGGCTCCTCTTATCTTTTGTTGATATTCTTTACCCGTTTTCTGTATCTTTCCCTTTTGTTTAAATCATTCCTGTGCTTTGTCACCTCATTTCTGAGTTGCTCTAATTACAAACTATGTTCTTCTGTTTTGTCATTTTCCTCATGTCTTTTAGCGTGTTTTGAAATAACAGATTATCATTTTCATCTCTTTGGTTAGGTATGTCTTTCAGGTATGGTTTCGTTCTCTGAAGGGAGGTTATTCCCTTTGGTTGTCTTTTTTTTTTTCTTTTAAAAACTTTTTGGGATTGAGTCGTGATCATTTTTCCCTCCTCAGTTTTACATGAAATTAGCTTTCCTACACTTTGAAAAGCATGACTTTTTTTTTTTTTTTTCCCTAGCTTTAAGGTTTGATCTGTCCCTTCTGTTGTTTTCAATAAAGTATTTTTTTAAAAATGTGGCTTCACACGCTCTGGTATCACCTGGATCAGAAGCCCTGTTGCTTCCCTCCACCCGCCTTGTTTCAGCATTCGTGTAGTCACTTAGTCACCAGTATTGTCGTGGGTGTTGTCTGTGGTTTGGGGTTTTGCTACCCTAATCACCGTGTTTTCAAGGAAATTAAAAAATTATACTAATTCTCCTACTCTCTTCTCAGAATATGCTCATGGTATTTCCCAAGAAACCTGTACTATTTTAAAAACTGGGGGTGTAATATAAATTACTTTCTGAAGCAGCATATATTACAGAACTTGTTTTAAATAAAGAAACTAAAATTAAGATCTTATCTGTCTCAAAAGTGAGTTACTGTGCAATTTGTTTATTTAGAAATCTGTGATTATACACACATACATTATGCATATATAATAAACATATATACAATATGAGAGATTTTAATTGTTTCCTCAGACTTATCAAGAGCAGCTGCTTTTCTTTTGGGGGTAATCTTTGGTAATTTCTTCATTTATTTTGATGTTTCTGGTCTGTTTTAGCTCTTGATTTCTCCTTGGTTCAGTTTCTTAGAATTTAAAGGTAAATTGGGCAAGCTTTTTATTTATTTATTTATTTATTTATTTATTTATTTATTTATTAATTATTTCTAAATATTTATTTTTGGCTGCATCAGGTCTTAGTTGTGGCACGCGGGCTATTCTTTGCGGCACATGGGCTTCTCTCTAGTTGTGACGCAGGGGCTTCTCTCTAGTTGCGGTGCGCGGGCTCAGTAGTTGTGGTGTGCGGGCCTAGTTGCCCTGCTGCATGTGGGATCTTAGTTCCCCAACCAGGGATCAAACTCATGTCCCCTGCATTGGAAGGCAGATTTCTTAACCACTGGACCACACAGGGAAGTCCCTGGGCAGGCTTTTTAAAAATACAGTTTTAGAAATTTCATCCCATAGCGTCTCCTTCTCTGCCTGTCCCTGTTCTTGCATGTATGCCTCTTCCTCTAAAGCCAGAAATCAGGGAATGCCAGACCAGCCAGGCCTTGGAGACCGCAGACTAGCACCCCACGTGACAACAGGGGAGATATTGGGGAGCTGCTCCTTCATGATAGGAGAGGAGCTCAGTTGAATTTGGCCATCTGAGCTGTATGTTCGTATTTATTTAGACCAGCACCTTTGAACCGAAAAAGAAAACACATGTGCTGTAGTGGGCCTCGTTCAGAAACTGGAGGCATTTTTCATTTTTTTTAAAAAATGTATTTATTTATTTATTTATTTTTGGCTCTGTTGGGTCTTTGTTGCTGCACACGGGCTTTCTCTAGTTGCGGCAAGCAGGGGCTACTCTTCGTTGTGGTGCGTGGGCTCTCACTGCAGTGGCTTCTCTTGTTGCAGAGCACGGGCTCTAGGTGCGCGGGCTTCAGTAGTTGCAGCACGTGGGCTCAGGAGTTGTGGCTCGCGGGCTTAGTTGCTCCGTGGCATGTGGGATCTTTCCAGACCAGGACTCAAACCCGTGGCCCCTGCATTGGCAGGTGGATTCTTAACCACTGCGCCACCAGGGAAGTGCCACATTTTTCATTCTGATCCAGAAAAGGAATGGCCAGCCCCCTGGGTGGTGTCCATCCTGCCGATACTAGAATTTCCTGGTGTCATGCTCTTGGCAGAAGGGAATCGGGCAGCTACCTGTCTGGGGTCCTGTCACATGACAAATGAGTAGCGCCCCCAAGTCTGAAGTGTCCTAGAGATGGTAGTGTCACCTTGACCTTTTGGGGTGAGATGCAGTGGGATGAGACGTATTTTGTTGCTGTCATTTTAAGTCTTTTCCTTTTTAGGAAGACAGAGGTTCATTCTGGGTGACTTGTTCTCGTGTCCAGTTGTGTCGCTCTCATGGCTGAGTCTTTGGGTGAGAGGGAAGGTGGACGTTTCACACTTAACCACCCACCCCCTTGGCCTCGTAGGTCTGTGACGAGGAATGGCATCACTATGTCCTCAACGTGGAAATCCCCAACGTGACTCTTTATGTGGACGGCGTCTCTCACGAGCCCTTCTCTGTGACTGAAGACTACCCGCTTCATGCATCCAAGATCGAAACCCAGCTCATGGTTGGAGCTTGCTGGCAAGGTAACGGTCATCGGCACCCCGTCCCCTCCAGGCTTTGAGAATTCAGTGCTTCTTCTCTGCTCCGTTGGTGGAAACAGGCTGCTCTCAGCGTCTCACATCCCTTACTGTCCTCTCCTTTCTCTTTTCGTTTCTTTGCCCGGTGTAGCCTTTCTGGGGGGGGCACGGCTGCTGCCAGGCTCCAGGAGGGCTCTATTTACGATGCTTGATGAAGGTGTTAAAGGATGGGAACTCCTTTCCCGGGGGTCCAGGAGGAGGTATGCAGAGGGAGAGTGCCATTGAGGGCCTTGTTTATAAATTATTTATAAATTAACCTGTTCGTTGGAAAGTTTACAAAAACAGAGAGGCAACCATCAGGCACAGACATGTGAGTTGCTTCGGCCAGGAGGGCTCGTCAGAGTGATTAGCACTTGATAACCTGGCGGGAGCGCCTTCAGTGAGGATTGGGGGAGAGTCCGTGGGCGTCTCTGCTGGAAGACCAGCACGGGATGTGATGACAGCCACCAGCGAGATGATACCTTTTATTCTTGTTTTCTGAGTGGCAGGCTGTGTGCCAGTGGCTTCACATGCATTATCTCATTAATCCTAATAATATATTTGCAGGGCAGAAGCTCTTTTTATCCCTATTTCATAGCTGAAAAACCGGGGCTCAGAGAAGTAGTGAGCTGTGTTACCAGCTGGTTACGTGGTGCTAGGATTTGAACCGCTGGAGCCAGTGCACTCAGGCCCAGCGTTCTGACCCACCAAACCAGGGGTGCTAACCTTTTCTGTGCCACAGAGTCCTTTGGTGGTCTGTGAAGCCTATGGACCTTTCTCAGGATAATTTTTTCTTAGTCCGTAAAACAAAATAAAATACATAGGATTTCAAAGGCGACCAATTAAACTGAAATACAGTTATCAAAGTACTAAAAGGATAAACTTGTAAAGTAGTAACACCTGTGCCGCTTTATTAACTCATGAAGATCAGGCACCTCCATTAACTGCCAAGAGTCAGAGCAGGAGGGGCTTTGTAACCATGCTGTGTGTCTACAACAGAGCAGCTGGTAGGACATGGTATCTCTTGGCACAGTCATAGTTTCTTCTAATATTCCTGTGATTTGTAGCTGACGTTTATAACCAAGGGGAAAACTAAATTTTAGAAGTTAGTAAAAATTAAGCATGTGATTTTTCCCAGACCCATTGGTCTGCCCTCAAGGTTCATGGGCCCCCCCCTCCAACTTTGCCCCTGGCTGTGTTGTCACTTCAGGGTGTCATCATCACTACATGTACCTGCTAAATAGGCCTTCTTTTTCCTTCCCTTTGGAAACATTGTACCTTGAGTTAGGTTAGAAATTTATGAAAGAGCCTAACTGCCACGACAGTTTTGCTGCTTTTAGGAGAATTTGAATTTCATAATTTTCCTGCAGATCCTTTCAGGTGAAAAAGAATAAGACAGTATTTCACGGTGAACTTCTTCAGCAAATTCCCAGGTTTATTACTGGTGACAATCCATCTGTGAGAAAGTAGAACATGAGACCAAGGAATGAGGAATAAATTACTAGAAAGTTTTTAGTTGTTACCCTTAAAATTTCAGGAAGTTTTTAGTTGTTACTCTTAAAAATTTAGTTCAAACTTCCTTCCCAAATTAAACAATAATTTCTGAGTAATGATTTTAAAAATAAGAATAAGAATACAAGGGATTTCCCTGGATGTCCAGTGGTTAAGACTCCGCACTTCCACTGCAGGGGGCGCGGGTTTGACCCCTGGTCAGGGAACTAAGTAAGATCCCACATGCTG
Source organism: Eschrichtius robustus (assembly GCF_028021215.1). Taxonomy (NCBI): domain Eukaryota; kingdom Metazoa; phylum Chordata; class Mammalia; order Artiodactyla; family Eschrichtiidae; genus Eschrichtius; species Eschrichtius robustus. The sequence goes on along the minus strand of NC_090826.1, from coordinate 7,603,906 downwards.
CACGGCGTGGCCAAAAAAAACAAAGAATAAGAACACAAGTGTGGGGACTTCCCTGGTGGCGCAGTGGTTAAGAATCTGCCTGCCAGTGCAGGGGACACGGGTTCAAGCCCTGGTCCGGGAAGATCCCACATGCTGCAGAGCAACTAAGCCCGTGCGCCACAACTACTGAGCCTGCGCTCTAGAGCCCGCGAGCCACAATGAGGTCTGCGCGCCTAGAGCCTGTGCTCCGCAACAAGAGAAGCCACCGCAATGAGAAGCCCGCGCACCGCAAGGAAGAGTAGCCCCCGCTCGCCACAACTAAAGAAAGCCCACGCTCAGCAACGATAAATAAATAAATAAATAAATAAATAAATAAATAAATAAATAAATAAATAGGCATGATATTTACATATTAAAAAAAAAAAAGAAAGAATACAAGTGTGAACCTAAATGTTATTTTGTATTCTGGGAACTTTGTTACATGGGTTAAAAATACCACCCGCCCCCCCACCCCATCCCACCCTGCCTTCCTCTTCATGTCACGGTGTCTCTGCCATCAGATGGCAATCACTTTTCATCCTTTCTCATCTCTTTCTACCTCAGCCCTCAGCATCCTCAGCCAGAAGAATCTGCCTAAATTTCCAAACCAAACACAAGTTTTAAAAATTTTAGTTAATGGGGGAAGAAGATCTCCTTTCTTCCCTTCAGGGGATTTGAAGTCCCTTTCCCTTCAAGTTCATTGTGCGGGGCCTGGGCTGGAGGCCCGCCTCGTGGGATTAACGGAAATGTCAGTTGTAACTGTGTGCTAGGGGGACGTAGGAGCTGTGTGCGCTCCGGGGCTCACCTGTGCACACCTGGCCTCGTCCCCATGTGGCCACAGCAGGAAAGGCGGTGAGGCCTGCACCGTGGGGTGGGGCGGGGAGAGGGAAGCCGTGCACCCACCGCGTGGTCTGGAGAGTGGAAATTCTGTCCTCCGTCGCTGGGCGGGTGCCTCGACCCAGAATGCTGGTCGGGAACCACAGCCGCCGTCCCCAGGCCTGGCACCGATTATGTTTCTCTGGGTGAGTTCCTTAACCTCTGACTCTCCCTTTCTGTTCAGAGAAACTGGTTAAAAATGCCTTCTTGGGGCTTCCCTGGTGGCGCAGTGGTTGAGAATCTGCCTGCCAATGCAGGGGACACGGGTTCGAGCCCTGGTCTGGGAAGATCCCACATGCCGCGGAGCGACTAAGCCCGTGAGCCACAATTGCTGAGCCTGCGCGTCTGGAGCCTGTGCTCCACAACGGGAGAGGCCACGATAGTGAGAGGCCCGCGCACCGCGATGAAGAGTGGTCCCCGCTTGCCGCAACTAGAGAAAGCCCTCACACAGAAACAAAGACCCAACACAGCCATAAATAAATAAATAAATAAATAAATAAATAAATAAATAAATAAATAAATAAAATTAAAAAAAAAAAATGCCTTCTTTCCTCTGTCACTTGGAAGTCAAAGTCTAAACCGATGTGAGCTCCTTTTGAGCTTTCAAAAAAGACATACATGTTCACTACATACCAGGCTTTGGACGCTGACACGTGTCTTCCCCGTTAAAAAGGCCGGCGCTGTGGTCCAGGGTGGGTGCCTTTCACACCAGGTACGTCTCTGCCGTCAGCGCCAGCTGCCACCTCGCAGTGTCCTGCCTGGACAGGTTGAGGAGATCAGTGAATTCAGGGCACAGCTTTTACTCATCTCATTGTGAATCCAACCTGTGTTTTGGCAAGGAGGCTGCGGGAAGGTGGAATAAAAGAATGGAAAGAGATAAACAACAAGGTCCTACTGTATAGCACAGGGAACTACAATGTATTCAATATCATGTGATAAACCATAATGGAAAAGAATATGAAAAAGAATATATATGTATAATTGAATCGCTTTGCTGTAAAATTAACACAATATTGTAAATCAACTATACTTAAATAAAATAAATTAAAAAAAAAAAAAAGAATGGAAAGAAGCACGGGGGTGGTAAATATCCCTTTGGGAAAAGGTGACCAAGTACAGGTTTCATCCAGGTGTGGAGTGTGTCCCCAAGAGGGATGGGAGGGGAATTTTTCTCTTTGTGTTTGTGTTTGGTAGCTTTTCAAAACTAATTTTCAAGGTCCAATTTGAAGAGCCTAACCTCTTGGTCCTTTTCTATTGTCTGTCTTGCTTTTCTACAGAGTATTCAGGAGTTGAAAATGACAATGAAACTGAGCCTGTGCCTATGGCCTCTGCAGGTTGCTGGACTTTCTTGCCTACGGTTCACTATTGTGTTTCATTTAAAGTCGAGACATCAATTCATTGTGCATTTCGCATGAGACGCCCAAGTTGCATTTTGGTCCCAGACACTATTTGAGCTGCTGCTTTGCCTTATGCTACCCCACTGCATCATGGGATTTCCCTTTTCTGCCCATTCTGATCCCAGTTGAAGTGAGAGCAAATGACTCATTAATGCAGTGTACTAATGGGAATTTTTTTTTTTCCTCATCAAATTTTACCCCATCCCACTGCGTGAGGCGCCCCGCTGAAATCTCACAGGCAAAGTTTGCTTGGGAGGCCACCTCCTGCTTCTCGTGTGTCTGAAACAGGAGACAGGAAAAGGCTCGTGTCTAGATATTCTGTCCTGACTGATAATAAGTTTTAAATAATGTTTCTTAGAAATCTCGATATCCCTAGTGACGATTTAGTGTCTAACGTCTCTTATCCGGAGTGAGGCATGCTACTGACAATTGGTCTCTCCTCCTTCTTCAGTGTAAGAACAGGGTTTAGTACCTCCTGGTTTTGGCTCTTTGTTACAGTCTGTCAAGGGCCACCTTCTGGCTTTTTCTTGTAACATCTTCACTCTTCCCAGTTGTCCTCAGTAGTAGGAGACAGGCACACTGGGACTCAACAAAATAGCCGTGTAGGCGGCCTTGATACTAGGCTTTGTGCAGGGTGGGATTTTAGCATTCCTTTTATCTTTCTACTCCTGCCTGTGTACATTCATCCCCGAGTTTGTATGTATTCCCTGAGTATGCTCAGTTAGAAAAAGCAACCCAGGGGAATTACCTGGCAGTCCAGTGGTTAGGACTTGGCGCTTTCAGTGCAGGGACAGGGGTTTGATCCCTGGTCGCGGCGCAGCCAAAAAAAAAAAAAAAAAAAGAAAAGAAAAAAAAAAAACCCAGCGCCTGATCCAGCTGATTGAGAAGGCAGTGGTTGAAGAGGCTGGCGCTGGTAGGACATCACTTGTGAACCATGATGACGGGTGCAGCGAGGGCCACCCTTACCAGGAAGTGGCCACATGTGTGGGGACACTCACGGGACCTCTTGGCTTCTGGGCTTCGGGGGAGGGACCCCCAGCTCCTCTCTTCTCCGGGCCACATGCATGATCATAAACCATTTAATTTCCTCATTGTGCTTCCATGTCGATTGCAAGGCTAACAGGATCTGGTAGGAACTAACCCGCATGTCCACCCGTCAGGCTGCCACCACCGATAACATCGCATTGAAAAGTGAAGCAGGAGGCCCTGGGCTGCACTCACAACTTCTGCTTTTCCACCCCCGTGTTCTGCAGGTGGTGACCTGCACATGACTCAGTTTTTCCGAGGTAATCTGGCTGGCCTGACGATCCGTTCCGGGAAACTCGCAGATAAGAAAGTGATTGACTGTCTGTATACCTGCAAAGAGGGGCTAGACCTGCACGTCCCCGAAGACAGCGGCAGCGGTGTCAAGGTAACACCAGCGCCCACCTGCACGGCACCCACGACTTCCTCAAGCACAAGTGCGGAGGCTGTTGGCATAAGGATTGATCGGTGATTGGTCCTGAGCTGCTTTTACTCACAGCATCTCCGACACCACACGCATCGGGTGTCTTTCTCACACCAATTCTCCAGCTCCTGGACCCCAACTCCCCAGGCGTCCTGTAATCCAGTTCAGTCCTGACACTAACTGGGCACCAGGCCCCAGTGCCCCCCACATGCCTGCTCCTCTGGTGCCAGCTGCAAGGATCTGGGCCTCCGGTACCCACACTTGGCTGAAAAAAGTCGAGGGTTCCTAACAATCCCTTGCCCTTTTCAGGTTCAATAATTTGCTAGAACTGCTCAGAAAACAGTTCACGTACTATTACTGGTTTATTATGAAGGATACAACTCAGGAACGAGCAGGTGGAAGAGAGGCACAGGACCAGGAGTGGAGGAGGGTGCACGGGCCTTCCACGCCCCCTCCAGGTGCACCACCCTCCCGGCACCTCGCTGTGTCCACCAGCCCAGAAGCTCTCCAGACCCTGTTGTTTAGAAGTTTTTGTGGAGGGTCTGTTATGTAGGTATGATTGATCAAATCGTTGACGACTGTTGATTAATTAACTCAATCTCCAGTCTCTCTCCCCTCCTCCAGGGTTTAGAGGTGAGGCTGAAGGTCCAATGTAATCATGTGGTTGGTTTCTTTGGCAACCAGCCTGCATCCAAGAGTCACCTCATTAAGGTAAATTCTGGGGTGGCTGAAAGGGGCTTATTAGGAATAAAAAAAGATGCCGCCATCCCTCAGGAAATTCCAAAAGTTCTAGGAGCTCTATGCCAGAAACCAGGGACAAAGACCAAATATATATGTCCTATTATATCACAGATCTGTCTGTGCCTTAGATATTTACCATCATATAATAGGGTCACGGTCACTGGAATTACGTGAGCTTTTCTTCTCCAAGTCACCAATCCAAATCAATCCCAAGCTAATGCTCTTTGTCGAAGTGTTCGTGGTTTCAGCTTCTTGCAGTTAGAACCTTATTCTGTTCCTGTCTCTCTGTTTTGGTGCCATTTCAGATCCAAGCCAACCCCAGTCAGTCAGTGTTGACCTTGGAGGGAGAGGATGTAGGGGAGTTGGATAAGGCCATGCAGCACATTTCCTACCTGAATTCACGACAGTTCCCCACACCCGGGATCCGAAGACTCAAAATCACCAGCGTGGTCAAGTATGTGCTGACTTTTAACAATAAACCTGTCTGCTCAGTGACCCTTGAGAAGAAAATGTGTGTATTTAGGTTTTTAAGTCAACGCAGCCTCCCTTCTGTAAGGAAAGGTGATCCGTCCCTCGTTACCAGAAAGTTTGAGTGATGTGTGGAAGCACATTCTGGGAGTGGCCGGCGTCTTGTCCCCTAGGTGGTCGTGGAATCCTGTGGTCCACCTCCGAGCGCCTTTGTCTGTGTGGCTTGAGAAGCCGCCTCTTAAAGCCCTGACCCTTCCGTCCCCTTCCTTGTTGGCAGGTGTTTTAACGAGGCCACCTGCCTCTCAGTCCCCCCGCTGGACGGCTACGTGATGGTTTTGCAGCCGGAAGAGCCCAAGATCAGTCTGAGTGGCATCCACCACTTTGCTCGGGCAGCTTCCGAATTTGAAAGTTCGGAGGGGGTCTTCCTTTTCCCCGAGCTTCGGATCATTAGCACCATCACGAGAGAGGTGGAGCCCGAAGGAGAAGGGGACGAGGACCCCACAGGTAACAGCCTAGACCGGTCGCCCAAATGTGGGCGGCTGAAACCCCACTGCCGCTACTTATTTCTTGGCCCTTTTCCTCTGTGATTTTGTAGACTTGAACGTTTTAGTGCTGTTCTTGGGTCTGCTTCTGGAATCTGACCCGTGGGCTAGAGCGCATTATGGTCTTTGGAAACCCACCCGGAGGGTCCTTTCATCTGTTTTCCAGCTTGACGTCAGAATCTGGGATGGCTCTTGTGGGTTGGGAGGATGGAGACGAGGGCAGGGGTTGCTGCTGTAGGGGTGCTCCTGCTGGCTGGCCCCCCACTCTCGGGCCTTCCTGGTGGCCAGTCCTCCTAGACACATAAAGCACCCCCCTTTCTTGAAAATGACTGTCCCGTACCGCCGTCCGTGGTCCCTGAAAGGCCTCTGTGAGTTTGAGGAGGAGCAGACGGGCCGTCGCTGTGAGCACCTCCCTGGGCTCCACAGCCTCTGCTATTTCCCGTTGGGCCGCTTTTGCAGTTCAAGAGTCACTGGTGTCGGAGGAGATTGTCCACGACCTAGACACCTGCGAGGTCACGGTGGAGGGAGAGGAACTGAACCGAGAGCAGGAGAGCCTAGAAGTGGATGCGGCCCGCCTGCAGCAGAAGGGCATCGAAGTGAGCAGCTCTGACCTGGGCGTGGTCTTCACAGGTGAGAGGCCAGTCCCCAGACCGGGAGAGTGAAGGCTCAGAGCTCAGCACCCACCTCCTCCCAGCTCAGCAGCTGGAGAGAGTCCTGGAGGAGGTGGGAAAGGATGAGCGGTGGCCACACACCTTCTCCCAGACGGGAAGGGAAGCACAGCTCTGCCTGGTGTCCCGTCCTCATAACGGGTAGAAGCTTGGGCACGTGTGCCACCTGCCCCTCAGCAGCGGACGACGCCCCCGCAGTTGGCAAGCCAGACGCGCGGCCGGGTGGCTCTGGGGCCCGCCTGCAGCCTGCCTTTGCCCTCGGCCCGTGTCCCTAAGCTCAGCCGCCGCTGTCTTCCCCGCAGGTGTCGACACCATGGCCAGCTACGAGGAGGTCTTGCACCTCCTGCGCTACCGGAACTGGCACGCCAGGTCCTTGCTTGACCGGAAGTTCAAGCTCGTGTGCTCCGAGCTGAATGGTCGCTACGTCAGCAACGAGTTCCAGGTGGAGGTGGGTGCCGGGCTGTGCCGAGCAGGGCCGGCAGCGTGGTCACCGGGCGCCTCGCTCACGGCCCTGATGTTGGCAGATGCCGATTTTTAGAGCACTCGTGGTGGCAGCTGTTTGGGTTCATCCTGGGGTGGGTCGCCTTTCCCAGCCGGGGGGCTGCTCCCCGTTAGACCTGCAGAGGTTTGGGGGGACAGGTTATACACGGGCTGGGCTGGGGCACAGCACGGTGCCCCCCTTCACAGGCTGCCTTAGCCCGAGAGTCGGAGGGGCCTCTGGAGGGAGGTGGTCAGGACCGAGTGGCGGTCCGTGCCTCGGGCTGAGGGGCAAGGTTGTTTCTCGAGATTTGACACTGCTTTCGCTGGGGGAGCCGGGGCTTCTTTGCAGATGGCTGGCCCTGCCGTGAGTAGATCCTTGGCCCAGGGCGAGGGTTGCCGCCAGCTCCGGCAGGGCTGCTCTCCGCTGAACGTGGTCGTGGGGACTCAGGCCGCAGGGGCCAGAGGGCACTCGTCCTGCTCGGACACCTTTCGTATCACTCAGAGCTTCTGTGCCCTGGAGAAATGGACCCAAAGTTACTCTCAGCAATTGAACGCTTCCGTTGTGACCCCGTAGCAGCAGAATTAAACTCACAGGGCTGAAGAGCCCATGAGTGTTTTCTTTGAGCCAAAGGGTAGCAGATTGGAAAGGAAATAAAGGCTCTGATTTGTGCTCTCTGTCACGTGGCTGTAGTTTTGGGAAAAGAGGGGCACTGTCGTGCGCCCGGGCTTCTCGAACCACCCGTGGTGAAGGGCCGGCGGTGGTGCTGTGTCTTCTCCTCCAGTCTGTGGTGGATGAATTATTTTATTAGACACAATAAAAGTGAGTTATTCCAACAGCAGGATGTTCTTGGCTGTGTGACAGCATCACATGGTTACGGCAGCCTCCTCGGCTGCCTCTGTTCTTCTCTCCGCCCACCAGCACCGGTCCAGGGCCCACTTCGGTGGTGCTGGTCAAGTGCATGTCCATTCCACGCGCGGACACGTCCGGGCTGCCCTTGTGTCTCCGCTGCAGGTGAACGTCATCCACACGGCCAACCCCGTGGAGCACGCCAGCCACATGGCCGCGCAGCCGCAGTTCGTCCACCCCGAGCACCGCTCCTTCATTGACCTCTCAGGTCACAACCTGGCCAACCCCCACCCGTTCGCAGGTAGGCCTGGGACGCCCCTCCCCGCCTCCTGCCGTGAGCTCAGCGCCCCCTTCCCCCACCGCCGCTCAGAACAGCCACCGGCCGGCCTGGCTGTTACTCCACGTCACACGAGGAAACCGGAGCACGGACGGGGCAGCGAGGGGCCGAACCCAGACTTGAACCCGTGCTGAGCCTTTTCTTGGAGCGAGCAGTGGAGGCCGAGGGCACACGGCGGGCCGGGCCGGGTCTCGTCATCACAGCCGTCCTGTCTCCTCTTCCCCGCAGTCGTCCCCAGCACCGCAACCGTCGTCATCGTGGTGTGCGTCAGCTTCCTGGTTTTCATGATCGTCCTGGGAGTGTTCCGGATCCGGGCCGCTCACCAGAGAACCATGCGGGACCAGGACGGCGGCAAAGAGAACGAGATGGATTGGGACGACTCTGCCCTGACCATCACCGTGAACCCCATGGAGGTAGGCGAGGGCGGTGGCGCCCCGACTGAGAACCCCGCAGGCCAGGGCCCCAGGGAGGCTCAACTCACCCTCACGCTCACGTGCTTTGCGTGGTCCGCACCGTGACCCTGCGTGGGTAAACTGAGGCCTGGGGGGGGCCTGCTTTAGGGTCGTGGTCCCGCTGTGGGTGGCGACCGGAGCTCTGTTTCCCTTCATCTTTGGTGAGGAGCCTAGTCAGCCCCTCTTGCTGGGTCGTGGGATGTGGCCTCCGGTGGGTGGACGAAGCCTGGGTCACAGGCTGGGGCGGGGGGAGGGGGCTGGCTTCAGCGCCTGGTCGGGCCGTCTCTTTGTCAGACGTATGAGGACCAGCACAGCAGTGAGGAGGAGGAGGAGGAGGAGGAGAGCGAGGACGGGGACGAGGAGGATGACATCACCAGCGCCGAGTCGGAGAGCAGCGAGGAGGAGGAGGGGGAGCACGGGGACCAGCAGACTGCGAACAGGCAGCAGCAGCTCGAGTGGGACGACTCCACCCTCAGCTACTGAGCCGCGGCCGCGCCCTCCGCCGCCTTCTTTCTGCTTCAGGAGACTCTGCTGTCATCTCTGTGCCCGCCCCGAGGGTCCACGATGTACAAAGTCATTCTGGCCAGTAGGTCTGCAGACCCTCCCGGTCGCCGATCTCTGCCTGCGCTTGGTGTATAGGACCATAGGCTCCCCCTTGCCCCCTCCCGTCGTCCGCCCTGCTCGCTCTTAAGTTATGTGTGAGCTGACGCTCGCTCTGCGGCTGATGTCGACTCCAGAAAAGCCACAGTGACTGGACTCCTTGACAGAGGGTTAGAGTTGCTCGCTCCTACCTGGTAATCCTCTTCTTTTTTTTTTTTTAAAAGTTTTTATTTTTTCCAAACTAGTGCATGTATAAAATGGCAGAATGGGGTTAACATGTAGATGATGAACTGACTTTTTAATATTTTGTAAATAAATTGGGATTCCTCGTGTCTTTTGTGCTAGCATAATCCGGGGCTGGATGCAAAGTGGAGTGGAGACACTGAGCGTGGGAGGGGAGGGACCAAGACCCATTCCCCGCCCCCCCCCCACCCCAAGATGAGGAGAAAGGAGCACGACATTGCTCTGCTGCCCGGCAGGAGGGGACCGGATCAGGGACCCCTCCTTGGAGGCTGGAAACGGCCAGGTCTTTTCTTTGGGATTCTACCCATTGAGGGCTGCGGGGAGCTGGGGTCCCTGGCCATGTTTGCTCCCTTCTCCAAGGACCGGCAGCTCCTCATGCAGGAACCTGGACTCAGGTGCAGCCGTGGGGTCCATACTGAATAGATGCAGGTTTCCTTGCTGGTGAGAGCATGTTTCGATCACGTGGATGGTGCACACCCTCTGACCACTTGGTCTGGAGACAGCAACAGGCCTGGGGGCTCTGTACTCAGAACCTGGCTGAAATGACGCCCAGTGGCCTGAAGGCAAGTGCTCGATTCCCCGAGCACCTGCGCCCCTCCTCCCCAGAGCCCCCGGGGGTGAAACCCATGTCCAGTAGGTGGTGAAGGGAGAGAACCGCAGTCAGGAGCGAAAACCCCTACAGCACGTGGTTTTTAATTTACATGTAAATTTTTAGATTTCTAAAACTGGGGGAAAATAATTTTGAACACTGTTCTGTGATCGTAAGCGCTAGTCTCGAGGACACTGCCAGCTGTCCTGTGTCGTGTGTGGCCACCCCTCCGTGTACTGTCACTGTCGCTGCTCTGTTTGGACCGTGGATAGACGCTAACGCGTAGACGGGACGCTCCGCGCTGTCTGTATCCGCCGTGGTATCACTTTTCAGATGTGTATATTGATGATAGGTCAGAAAGTGTATACATACAATAAAGTCTGTTCTAACTCCAGTGGGAGAGTGGGTTGTTTTTGGTCTCGTTTTCATCTTAATCCTGCATTCTCTTGTTTCTTTCTGAGCCAAGAACATAACATACCAAGGCTTTTATTTCTTTTAATCTGTTTTTACCTCTCATTTCAAGGTTTCAGACTGTTGAACCTACATCAGTTACGCTGAACTCACCTTCCCCATACAGAAACATCAAATGATTTAAAAAAAATAGAAAATACTCTTCTTGTCAGGCACACAGGCCGTGCACCCAACCAGCTATTGCTGTGTATATGCAGTGTGCTGCCCACACCAGGAAGCACAGACTCGTTCAAATAAATAACAAGTAGACATACACTCGGCTTTTCCTATTTCCAAACAGGTGGGTGGGTCTGATGAATTCAGCACTTAGTTGGGAACCAGAGTCTGGTCAGTGGGGCTCTGTGGGTGGCACGGATTGCTATGGGCAGTGCCTCCCGGCCACCTCTCGCGAACCAAGAAACAAGAGTTGGCACCTGGGCTCTTCTGGAAGCCGTGCACCTGGGCTGCTGAGAGGGCAGCTACTTCTGGCTCTGCTGAGCCGTGCAAAGCCTTTGAGAGGTAAGTGGTGTCGCCCCTGTGAGTCCCGAGTCGGCTGCTAATACATGAAGCTCGCCTGTGGGCTTCCAGAAGCCCAGATTCTTAGCCCCACCTCCAGAGTTGGCTCCAGAAGGCTGAGGGAGGCCCGGGAACCTGCATTTCTTGAACTCCTCAGATGCACCTAAGGCCGAGCCCGAATCATTTCAAGCTAAGTACCGTCGGAGGAAAAGATGCCACCACACCCTTAACTCTCACGCTTCTGCTGCCTGGGTACCGGGAGCAGGTTCTCAAAGGTGAGCGTTCTGGAGAGGAGATCAGGTCCTTCTCGACCTAAAACTTGCTTTAGAAGGAGGGAGGTTACATATAATTGCACAAAGTACTCGCACCTGCTTGCGTCTTGAACCATGACCAGGATGAGCTAAATCAAGCTCAGACCTTTTTAAAGTGTCTCGAGGACCAGCGTGCGCTATACGTGATGGGCGCTGGGGCCTTTCTCCCGAGCCATAGAGGTTCAGTAAAGTAGTTGGGCTATTTTTTTTCTCACCCGCAAACAAAATCGCTTTACAGCAGAGATGAGAGAATTCCCGTACCCAGGAGTCGCTTTAAAAGTGGAAAGCAATCATCCCTGAATCTAGAGGGTACCCAGGCCTCCTCTGGGGGCTGCCCAGAACTCAGCCAATGGAGGGCACGCAGGTGGAGGGGGTGAACAGGCGTGGGTGCCCTGTCTGGACAGCAGGCACCGGGTCACTGCCAGGCACCAAGGCCGGTGCAGCATGGCGGGAGCCTGGGGAGAAGGCAGCTCCCGCACGGGAGAATTGTCTCTGCCGGCTCCAGACCCCCCCAGCTGAAAGACTTGAGGTCACAGATCCTCGGCGAGATGCGGCCTCGAGGTGCCGGGCTCACAGTGTCTTCCCATCAAAGCCCAGGGCTCGGATGGGGAAGCGGGAGGACGGTGCCCCTCCCCACATGAGGGTGCATTTCCATGTATGGCTGTTTAGTTCCCGCAACATTTCAAGTCATAAATAAATAACCAGTGTAAACAAAAGGCAGTTGTGTAGGTTCTTTCCCAAGGATGCCGTCCAGCCTTTCAGGCCCCGGAGGGTGGCCGAGGGTGCCCGGCTCCCAAGACTGACAGCTCGGTTGTCTCCAGGCCCGGGGCTTGCACGGGCTGCTATTGCCTGTTGTCTTTGGACACGTTGTGGGCCAGCCAGTTGACTTTGGTCTTCCAGCTCTCCCGGAGGGCTTCGTTAAACTTCACCCGGAAGTGCTTCAGGGCCTCCTCCTCCGTCTTCCCCAACGCCAGAGAATCCTGAGGCAAGATCGAAGCAATGGGCGTCCCACGGAGGGGCCTGGGCCCTGCTCAGCAGGGAGCCCCGTCTCCCTGCACCTCCGCCCTCTCTGGGCAGGTAACGCTCCCTCCTAAGAGAACTGCACCAAGGGAGCCAGGAGGGCGCCACCCACACTTCCCCTGGGAAGAGCTCTTCGTTCCCACCCCAACCAAGGCGGGCCCCCGCCCCGCCCCGCCCCGCCCCATCCTCAAAATAAGATGCCAACTCAAGCCGGGAGGTCTTGGCCCTGAAGGCAGGTGGCCTGGCCTTCTCCACTGGAAGCTGGCAGGAGGAAGAAGGGAGAGAGCAGCTTCTTCCCAGGAACTCGGGGGCCATGGCCCACCCCCCTCACTCCCCGCCCCAGCATCTTATAAACTGAAAAGACGCAGGAAGGAAAGACAGTTTTTAACCATGGAGGGAACCCTCTTGTACAAGTGGAAACACCCGCAGCCTGCGGAGGACGGGAGGGTGGGCCAGAGCCGGTGGCTTCCCGCCAGACCCGGGTCCCAGGCCGGTGTGAGCACACGCGAGTCAGGAGGGCCCTGTGGGTCCACCACGCTCGGGGGTTGCGGGCGGGCTGCCTCGAGGAGTCTGGGGCTCCCTGGTCTCCTGCCTGGCGGGGCCCTGCCCTGGCGTTTACCTTGAGGTACTGGATGTCTTTGGAGCAGCTGAGCTCAGGCAGGCCTGCCGCCCGCATCAGGGCAAAGAGGTGGAGAAAGAGCAGCCCGTGGCGCCGCAGGATGGTGTAGGCCCTTTCACAGTAGCCCCGGAACCTGCAGTGGGAGGTCAGGGAGGGGGCCCTGGGTCCTCCCGTCCGCCCGCACCCCAGCCAGCCGGCCAGCCCGCCCTCACCCTGGAAGGAGCCGTGCCCACAAAGCCCCAGCGTCCTCTGACTGACCGCCCCCAGTGCACCCCGCCTGGGGCCCCCCAGCACCAAGGGGCATCTCGGGGGTCTGAGGCACCCTCACCTTTCAAATTTCTCACTATTATTTGTCTTCCCCTGCTGGATCACGTGGACAAAGTCATAGGTGAGGATGAACGGGACTCGCTCACGGTTGATTCCAAACTTGGTCTTGAAATTCCCCAGAAAGTGGCCGAAATCAATGTGGAACAGCTGAGGGGAGGGAAGAGCAAAGACCCAAAAGGAGTCAAAAAGGAGGGTGCCTCACCCAGAGGAGCCTGGGGAGGGAGAGGGAGCTGGAAGGGCTTGGATAGGGGGCTCCGCCAGCAGCCGTGTGCAGAGCAGAACGGCCAGCGGGCCAGCACCGGGCGGCAGGCACCATGCTCATGGCAGCCCCACACCACCCCTACCTGCCCGTTCTCTCGGATCATGATGTTGTCGCTGTGCCGATCGCCGATGCCCAGCACGTATGTGGCCACACAGTAGCCAGCGCAGGAGAGGGTGAACTCCTCAATGGCTCGATCCAGGGCCTCCCTGGGGGGTAGGGATGGAAACCACAGCCACACCATTTAGCAGCTCCTTCTACCAAGGGGTGGGGTCTATGTCCCCTGCCCTTGACTCTGGCCTTGTGACTTGCTTGGACCAACAGAACATGGAGGAAGTGATGCTGGGCTCCTTCCAGAGCCTGGGCCTTAAGACACCTTGCAGTTCCTGAACCTTCCCTACTGCCATGGAAGGAAGCTGAGGCTAGAATGAGAGGCCACATGGAGAGAAGCCCCAGACGTGCAACCCTCCAGGCCCAGTCAAACTACCAGATGAGAGCAGTTGCATGAGTGATTAAAGCAGAAGAACCGCTCAGCTGAGCCAGCTCAAGTTGCAGATTTGTGATTTAGGCCCCTAAGTTCGGGGTGGTTGTTATGCGGCAATAACTAACATACATGTGGGAACAGGGACCTGACCCACTCCCCCACCACCCCACCCCACAGCATCTATGGGATGGTCCTCGGCTGAGCCAAGAAGCCACAGAGACTGTCAAAGACCCTCCTCCTTGCCTTTGATTCCCAAGGTCTGCCTCTTGGGAAGGAGAGGGCGTCTGTCCCTTGGGCCCGAAACCTACCCAGGGTTCTTGGACTTGAGCCAGTTGAGCAGAGCATCCTTGTTGAAGGCAGCCGTGGCCACCATGTTGCTCTTGTTCAGCTGGATGTTGGCGATGGTGTCTGAGTGAAGCACCACCTCGATGAGGCCTGTGTGGTCCCCGGTGGAGAGGCAGCCATAAGGGGTCATCCTAGCCAGGTGGGAGGAGGGGCAGGTGGACACAGTGGTCAAGGGCTGTCCCAGGGGCTTCTTGACCCCGAGGAGCTTAACCCAAAAAGGCTGCAGGAGATGCTACTCAAGTTGCTGAAAAGAGGAGGCAGGTACTGGGGGCGAGCCCTTGACTCCCAGGGCTCCAGGGAAGGTTCCTTGGAGAGGTCACACCAGCACCCGAGATGCAGAGAGGAAGAGTCGGCACCTTGGCTGAACTCATGTTTGCTCAGAGAGAAAAATCCAGGTGGCTCGGAAGAAGATGGGGCAGGAAGCCAGGGATGCTTGAGGCAAAGGGACCAATGGAGGGAGACAGTGCAAAGGGCCAGGGCTGGCCTTCTCCATCCTCATCCTGCGGCCCTATCGCCTCCCTGACCCCGAGTTTCAAACTGGTCCCTGCTCTTCTTAGAAGAGCCAGTCTTTTTTCCAGCTGAGGTGGTAACGTCAGCTTTGACAGGGGACCCCTCCAACGGGGTACAGTCCTAGGCCTGGTGCAGGCACAAGTGGATGATGGGAGGGCCTCTCACCTCAGGTCCAAGCCCTCCTGCTTCCACAGAACGTCCATCAGCTGGATCATCTGCAGGGTCAGCATGTCCTGGCGGAGGTCTGCGCAGCCGCCCCCGGGGAGGAAAGGCACGAGTTTCTGGTGGGTTCTCCAATCCCAGCCATGCCCAGGCCCCAGAGTCCCAAGACTCTGTCTTTTCATCAGCTCACCCTCCAGGAGACCCGCCCCCGACCCCCACCGCAAGGTGTGCCCGCCGAGGGTAGTATGGCAGGGCGAGGGGAAGCCAAGGCCTCAGCGGGTCCCTCCCCGGGGCCCGGCCTGCTCACCATCCCCGTTCTTAAAGATGATGCCCACGGTGCCATCGCTGCCCGCCTCCTCATTGCTGTACATGACCCACAGGGGCTTCATCTTGGAGTCCATGAAGGTGCACTGCTCCACGCTGCCGGACCAGAGAGCGGTCAGCAGCGGGCCCTCCTCAGGGCCTGGGGGGGGGTGGGGAGGAGGTGGGGAGGCCCCGCCTGGGGCCTGGGGCTCACCAGACTTCAGCCAGCAGGGTGCTGGGGTCGAGCGGGGACTGCAGGTGGGAGAGGGCCTCCAGGTAGGTCTCCTGGCGCATGCACAGGTGCATCAGCTCCTTGGTCTGCGGCTTGGTGGTCTTCTGGGAGCTCACTTTGACGACGTCGTTCAGGGCCTTCAGTTTGCTCAGTGCTTCCCCCTGGCCAGGAGGATGGGAGGGCAGCGTGGGCAGGCCGGGAGGGGCAGGCTCCGAGCCTCGGCCTGGCCCACGCGGTTCTACAGGGGCCCGGGCAACTCTGCCCCAGAGCAGAGCCCAGGCAGGGGCGCGGGGGCCCCGCGCCTCACCTGCTTCATCAGCACCTTCATGTGATGGGTGCTGCCCCTGCAGTAGGCCTCCATGATGAGGCCGAAGCGCAGGGCCACCGAGGGCACGTGCATCTCGGAGCTGGAGGGAGGAAGAAGGGGCTGAGCCTCGCCTCGCCTCGCCAGGCGGGGCCACACAGCCCCTCCCAGCCCGGCAGGACCCAGCCACCGAGGACACCCGGGCTGGCCGGCGGGAAACGCGAGGCCCGCAGGCAAGAGGCCCCTCCTCCCCATGGCCTTCCAGGTGAGTCCAGCTACCGCAGGTGCCAGAAGAGGAAGTGGCCGATCTTGCGATTGGCCAGGGCCCGGTCCAGCAGGAATTTGGTCAGCTCGCAGTCGAGGTAGGACTCGTACTTGAGCACCTGCACCAGCTGCAGCAGGTACTGGAAAAGCTCGTCGTCCCTGCAGAGAAGGGAGGCTGGCTGGGGCCCGGAGCTTCACGGCTCGGGAGAGGGTCTGCAGCTGGCGAGGGGGCAGGGTAGGTGCGGGAGGCCAGCCTCACCTGAGCACGCCCCCAGGAGAGGTCCCCAGCCAGCGCCTAGACCCGGGCCACTGGGGCAAAGCCGCCCTCTGAAGATGAGGAAGCCCGCGGGACTCACGTCAGTTTCCGCAGGGACTTGATGGCAAAGGAGCCCACGTGGCGGTCAGGGAAGCTGAAGTCCAGCAGCTCCAGGGCGCTCAGGACGGGCAGCTCGGGCCAGGAGCACAGCAGGTAGAGCATCTGGGGGGTGCTGGTGGTCAGGGCAGGGGGCGCAGGCTGCGGTCTGGCTCCAGACTCTGCCCCCTCCCCCGGCCCCGGCCCCGCCGCCCACCTGGGCCACGTCCTCGTGCTTGTTCCACTTGGTGACCAGCAGCAACCGGGCCAGCGCCTCGGGGAAGTGCTCCTGGATCTCGTGCCGCATCTTCCACACCAGGTCCTTCTCGTGCTCGTATAGCTCCCCGGACCCCCGGCGCTCCAGGATCTCCCGCAGCTGCAGCTGCTGAGGGGCACAGGTGGAGGTGGGGGGGGGCGGTGAGGGCTGCAGCCAGGTCCACGCCCCACCGCCCACGGCCCCCAGCTCACCTCCTCCTCCGTGAAGCGCCCGTGCTCCCCATGCCGCCCCAGCTCTAGGATCTGCAAGAGCGACCCTGCTGTCAGCGGCAACCCCGGGGCCTGGGCCAGCCTGGCGGGGGGGGCCCCCGGGGCGGGTGTCAACACCTCGGCACTGCCGACCTTGTGCGCCAGTGACCCTCAGTGCTGGGGACTCTCCCGCGTGCTGCAGGGCGTTTAGCAGCACCCCTGACCTCCACCCATGAGATGCCAGGCGCATCTCTCCCACTAGTCGTGACAACCAAAAACGTCTTTGGACATTGCCCAAAGTCCCCTGGGGGGCAAAGCGGCCCCTGGTTGAGAATCGCTGCTCTAGGACACATGAGGATTCCAGAGAGTCCAGGAAGCCCCCAAGCGTGTGTGGGCACCCAGCCCCCAGCCCCGGGCAACTCACGGGGTGCAGGGACCATGTCCTGGGGAGCCCCAGAGGCAGGGTCAGGACAGTTAACCTTTAGCTTCGAGGTTTCTGGGCAGGGTGGGTCCTGGACCCCAAATGGCGAGGGCCCCCTCACTGACCTTGTCCAGTGCAGGGTAGTATACAGGGTGGGGGGCCACCTCAGGGAGAAAGATGACCAGGGCGGCCGCGCTCTCAGTGTTGGGGTTACTCCGCACGGTCCCACAGGGGTTCAGTAGCTCCCCTTTCTCGTCTGGATACAAGGACAGACGGAGTTGCAAGGGGAATGTCATCACGTGTGGGACCCACCTCCCCAACCCCCCGGCCTCTGCCTCTCCCTCTTGGCCTGGGCCAACCTGGGACGGAGGGCCACATGTAGAGGCAGCGCTCGCCGGTCTTGAGCTGGTCCTTGTAATCAAACAGCATGAGGTTGGCCCAGGCGATGGGGCAGTCCTGGGAGAGAAACCGGGCAGGTCACAGCCAGCCGCCAGAAAGCCTCCGTTTGCTCTTCTGCAGGATGGGCCCAGCCAGACCACGCTTCCCACCCTCGCCCAGACTCCCTTTGAAGCAGCTGGCAGAGTCAGTCACCCCTCGGCTCCCTTCTGCTCCTGGACGCATCCCCCTCTCGGCTTCTTGAGAAAGCCTCAAACAAACCACATAGGCCCCAGGGAGCTGGCCCAGCTCAGCTACGAGTGAGTCAGGGTGGCTCGGTGGTCAGTCACATCCTGGGCCCAGTGACTCAGTGCTCGACCACCACTCTGTCTCCAACTGGCTGCTGACTCAGGCCACCCTGCTCCCTGCAAGGACACTGCATTTGTCCTTCCAGAGCAGGGAGCTCCCTCCGGGTTCCCGCAAGGACCAAAGGCCCAGGCCCAGATATTCCGAGTCACCGTGCTCATAAGCCCAGGAACCCAGCACCATCACGTGGCAGGCAGGGGTGGTGGCCAGCGTGTGTGTGTGTGTGTGTGTGTGTGTTGTGTGTGTGCGTGCGCGCGGTGTGGAGAGGCTGGGGTTCACAGGCCCTCCTGGACCCCATCCCCAGGCTGTGTGCCAGCTGGGATGCTGGGAACGGGATGAGCAGTGGCCCCGGGGCTGCGGGACGGGACTGGGCCCATCACGGAGTGCCTCCCGACCGGCCCCACCCACCGCCTTCTTGGACTTCTTCTTGGTGGAGCGAGCCTTCTTGGCCTTCTCGATCACGGCGTAGAGCGCAAAGCAGAGGCGGGCCATGCGCGGCAGGTCGCAGACGTTGATGTCGAACTCCAGCCGCTGCTTCCACACAGGCTCCGAGCACACGCTCACCTCCGAGCTGGACACCGTCTTGCACAGCGTCTCGTTGCCGTGGAAGAGGCCGGCCTGCACCACCAGCTGGGGAAGGCGCGGTGCGGGTGGCAGGCGGCGGAGGCCCAGCCTCCCTCTCCCGCCTGGGTGTCCCTCCCACCTAAGGCTCGAATCTCCTCCTGAAAGGTCCTCATTTCACGCGGGTCTGAACCCTCCCCCACCAGGTGCTTGAAGGTGGTCTGGAAAAGGGAGGGCTGGCTGCCTGAGGGGGAGGAGTGGCCCTGGGGGGCAGGGGAGGGCGGCGTGGGCTGTGCTCCCCACTGACTGCGGGACCCCAGGGCGTGTCGGTTTCCTGCTCTGGGCCTCAGCTTCCCCATCGGGGCTCGGGAACTCCAGGGGTCCTTCTAGCTCAAGCACCCAAGGGTGCCCCCACTGCTCAGAATGGTGTGAGCCCCTGTCGGCAGGGAAGGACTTAATGCCGCCTGCACATCTCGCCCTGCCTCTTCATCGCCCGGCCAGAAAGCTGCCCCATCCACCCCTCCAGGATTCATCCACGGGAGCCCACGCCTGCCCTGCTTGTGAAATCACCCCAACCAAAAAGTGCTCCCCAAAGAGCCCCAACCTCCTTGGACCCGGGTTTCCTGTCCTGCAAATGGGACGAGAAAACCTGCACCTCACAGGGCTGTCCTGAGGCCAGAGGAGGTGGGCATGTGAACGACCCAGAGGTGGGCTTGGCCCCAGCCCAGCTGGAGTGGCTTCCCTTCTGCGCCTGTCACCTCCCAGGCTCTGCGGTTCCTCTATCCCTGGGCTGGGCCTGGCGCCACTACCTCCACCAAAGTCAATACCCAGAACTCGCTGGGCCCGGTTTCTCCGAATTGTCCTCTCTGGCCGGCCGGCCGGCCCGCTCCCCTCCCCCCTTCCTGTTTTGAAGCAGCTCACAACCACCCCCGGCAGGGATGCTGGGTAATGTGGTCGGGTCGGGTGGCTTTCGTGTGACCCCCCCCCCCCTTCTTCCTCCGCCACCCCTCCAGGCCACAGCCACCGTGTTTGTGTAAAAAACACACACTCCCCGGGCCCTTCCCGGCCCAGGAGCCCCTACCTTCATCCGCTCATCGGCATTCACTTTGCTGCCCTGGATCAGCTCGATGCAGAAAGGCTGCTCTAGGGACCACAGGGACACCGAGGCGGGCTGGGCGGGGCGGAGGGGAGAAGCGGGGGCATTAAAGCAGAGGAATTCAGGGGAGGCTTGCGCTCCCAGCCGCTGTCAGGGCGCGTGGCCACCGCGGCGGCAAGGGTGTTGCAGGTTTCTGGCAGGGCTCAGGTTCCTGCCCGCAACGCCATCCTTTACCAGAAAACCTGCCGCGCGGGCGCCCCAGGGGGCGCAAGACCCCCGAGCGCTGCAGGGCATGGAGTTCTGCCTACAGCACGGGAGACAGGAGGGGCAGGCGGCCCGAGCGCCAGGCCTGGAGGCTGCCCCGGGAGTACAGACAGGAGTCCACCCCAGCCCAGAGGCCCAACTCTCAACCCCGAGCAACCAAAAGGCATGAGACAAGGGGCCCCTGGACCTATGGCTGGTCCAGGGCGATGCCCAATAGGCTCCAGGGCTGGACCACAGGTGGGAAGGAGGGCTGCAGGGCAGGGTAAGCGCAAGGCACCGGCTCACCTTCTTCAGAGGAATGGGGGGCGGTTTGGCGCGCGGCTTTTGGACTTGGGGGGCGGGGTTGCTCTGCTCGTCCCGCATGGCGAGGATGGAAGAGGAGTGCACCATGGTCAGGTGGGGGGTCAGCCCGCTGTGCAGGCAGCTGCAGATGTACTGAGATGGGGGGCGGGGTGAGCGGCTCCACGGTTCCCTGGACGACCGGCTACCCAGGGATGACCCATGTTGACCCCTGCCCACGCCAGGCTTTCTGGGGCCTCTCCTGCTGGCCCTTCCTGCCCCCGCCCACCTCCCTGTGCTCACGGGGAGAGCCAGCCCAGCAAGGGGGCACTCTCACCGTGACCCCCAAGGTCTGGCTTGTCGGGGTCGAGAGGGGCCGAGGACCAGCTCCCCCCACCCCGCCAGGCCCCAGGCCAGGACTGCAGGGAACCCAGGAACCCCTCCCGGACCCCAGCCCTCACCTGGAACTGGCAGAGGGGGTAGCTGCCGTACAGGTACTCGTGCTTCCCGTTCACCTGCAGCGCGTAGTCCTCGGGCTGCTCCACCAGCGGCTGCCGGAACACCGTGGCCTTCTTCCGGAGCGCGCAGGCCATCAGTGCCAGGGGCACATCCTTGGTGGACACCTGGAAGGTGAAGCTCTCCTAGGGGGAGGAGGGAGGGTCAGCCCTCCACGCCTGCGAAGAGCCCACGGGGTTCTGGGGCACAGGGGGTGGGCTGGCCCATCTGCAAGTATTAGGCGCCCCCTGGCCCCCCGAACATGGGCTCCACGACGGCAGGCTCTGATGACGGCACGTGGCCGACACCAGGAAATACCGGTTGGATGCATGAGCGGACCAAGGACCAAAGCCTCTTGGTCACTCTGCCTTGTGGAACTCGCCTGGTGGGACGTTCGGCCAAGCCCCTCGTATGCAATGGACACCCTACAAATACCACCCGATGTTGCTGGGAGGAGGATGAACTGGGGAGGCTGGTGGGTGACCGGGAGTCTCACAGGGGAAGTGTCCCCCGTGGACACGGCAGCCTGCATGCAGCACACGGGCCGGCGTGAGCCACCGCTCACCTCGCTGCCCTCGAACTTGACGTTGACGAGCAGGGCCCGGTTGGGGACGCGCAGGGTGCCCGGCCCCCAGCTCCGCGCCGAGGGCTCCAGCTGCAGGGGGAAGCTGTACTGCAGCCAGGCCTCCCAGCCCAGCTGCTGCCGGTGCGCGGCCACCTCCTCGCAGAACTGGCGCATCTTGGCTCGGAAGTCATTCACCTCCGGGTCTTGCAAGGAGTCGAACTCGTGGAGGCCTGAGGGGCAGGGCAGCCTGGTGAGCGTGGGGTTCGGGGGCGGGGGCGGGGGCGGGGGCGGGGCGGGGCGGGACGGGGCGGGGCGGGGGGCAGGCCCAGCGGAGGTAGGACGGCCTGGCCCCAGCAGGGCACCTTTGCCGATGAGCAGGCTGATCTGCGAGTTGATGAGCTTCTTCACGCGGTCACCCTCGCGGGCCACCAGGCGCAGGACGGGCAGGAAGGGCTGGATGTCGCACAGCCGCCTCTGCTCGTCCTCCAGCTCCTGCTGCTCCGCGGTCTGGTTGACGCAGGTGAACACGTAGGCCTCGGGGTCGCTGAGCATGTGGAAGAGCGGCTCATACTGGGCTCGGTGCCACAACACCTGGGAGGGAAAGTGGCCGCTCAGCGCCTCCCCTAAGGTGGGCGGGGCCACAGGGAGCCGGGAGGCGGGTGGAGGCTGGTCTCACGACCCTGACAAGGGGGCAAAGGCAAGATCCCAGGACCACTACGCTCTCCATCCCTTGAGCCTTGACCACAGGGTCACCGGGAGTCTCCGTCCCTGCCCTTCTATGAAGGGGGCCAGGTAGGTGCTAAATCTGGAGCGGAGCGGTGGGTCCTACGGTCTCCCCTGTAGGCTACCCTGAGAGATGGCCAGCCAGACTTGACCTCCAGGCACCCAGCTAATCGTTCCTGGTTCATCACCCTGATCTTTAAATGGTGGCAAGTAATTCAGAAAAGTTTCACACACCGAGGGGGCCGTAAACGCCTCTGCGGGCTGTGTCCAGGGTGTGGCCTCGGGGTGAGGAGTCCCCAGGGATCATAGGAGCGCCACTGGGGCGCCAAGTTTTAGTGCGAAGGTGCTCACCGCTGAGTCACAGAGAAGATGGAAAAGGAGAGAACAGCTCTATTTTTCTCCCACGGGGGATGGATAATTACGGTCCATCAATGCAAAGGGATAGCACAGGCATGTGACCCAGAATCTAAGGATACCTGTACCAATGCACACCGGGCTCCCAGATACAGCATTAAGTGGGAAAAGACCCCAAGCTGTAGAACAGCAGTTGTAATTCAAGCCCATTCCCATAAAAACGATGATAAACGTATTAACTACTGCAAGCTACAGTCTGCCAAGTTACTGGAAGACAGACACACCCATTCACTTACACACCGTCTATGGCTGCTTCAGCCCTACAATGGCAGAGTTGAGTAGTTGTGACAAACACCATACGACCAGCAAAGCCTAGCATATTAACTGTCTGGTCCCTGGTATAAATTAAAATATTAAGAAATTGAAACTGGGGACTTCCCTGACGGTCCAGTGGTTAACACTTTGCCTTCCGATGCAGGGGGTGGGTTCGATCCCTGGTCGGGGAACTAAGATCCCACATGCCTCTCGGCCAAAAAACCAAAAACATAAAAACAGAAGCAATACTGTAACAAATTCAACAAAGACTTTAAAAATGGTCCACATCAAAAAAAAAAAAAAAAAATCTTAAAAAAAAAAAAAGAAATTGAAATTGAACTGGGATATGAGGTGAGACTGCTGAGACCGAAGTGTTTTATATTTCTGTGGTATTTGGAATTTTAATAATATGCATGTAGAGCCCTGTAAGCAAAAAAAAAAAAAAGATTAAAATATTTACACAAGGTTAATAACATGAAAAGGATGTTATAATGTTAACTCAGAAAAAAGATATAAAAATTCATAATCAGAACTATCACAAAAAAACACTACATAGAAGAGAAAATAGGAAAACAGCCAAAGTGTTAACTGTGGTTGTCTCATATGGCTGGATCATGGGTGATTTTTTTCCTTCTACTTTTTCTTATTCTCCTAAATTTCAATGTGTCCATAGTACTTTTGAAATGGAAAAAAAAAGAAATTTCATTTTTAAAGAAACACCCAGGAAGGGAAGATTAGAAAACAAAACAAAACAAAACAAAACAAAACTCAAGGATGGTCCATTGCTTCTCTCCTTTTTTTTCTGCTCCCTAGTATAGCTTTTCAAATTCCAGGCTAAGGCCTTGTCCTCTGCCATGACCCATTAAATCCCACACTTTGCAAGTGGGATAAGCCCTTTGAAAGGTCACAAGACAAGATCTACCAAATACCATCCAGATATTTCATCCTTTGACTCAGTAATCCACGCTGAAAATTATTCAACAAAGTCAAAAACCATTTCCAAAGATGATGTTGACTATGACGACAGCTCTGAAGACAAAAGACCGGTAGAACTCTTAAGTGGCCGTGGATGGGGTGTGGTTTCAAACATGATGGCACGGTCACGGAGAGGATGAAAGGCCACCATGGGAACCAGCACCCTGACGCCTTCACAGGAATCTAGGGAGGGTAAACGTGCCATGATAAAGGCAGGAGCTGAATTTGGAAAGCTAGGTGGATTTCAACTGTGAGTTTTTAAACAATTCTTGGACATTATTTTTATCTTTTAATTTTTTTCTTTGGCCGCACCACGCTGCTTGTGGGATCTTAGTTCCCTGACCAGGGCTTGAACCTGGGCCCCGGGCAGTGAAAGCGTGGAGTCCTAACCACTGAACCGCCAGGGAATTCCCATATCGTTTTTTTTTTTAATTTACTTGTTTTATTATTTATTTTATTTTTTAAGATTCTTGGCTGTGTTGGGTCTTCGTTGCTACACGCGGGCTTTCTCTAGTTGCCACGAGTAGGGGCTACTCTTCGTTGCGGTGCACGGGCTTCTCATTGCGGTGGCTTCTCGTGTCGCGGAGCATGGGCTCTAGGCGTGCAGGCTTCAGTAGCTGTGGCTCGCGGGCTCTAGAGCACAGGCTCAGTAGTTGTGGCGCACGGGCTTAGTTGCTCCGCGGCATGTGGGATCTTCCTGGACCAGGGCTTGAACCCATGTCCCCTGCATTGGCAGGTGGATTCTTAACCACTGTGCCACCAGGGAAGCCCCCCCATATCTTTTAAAATTCATAGCTAAGGATCTCAAATCTGAGAGTTGCAAGAGTCCATCTGTCTGTTTCTCTGAGTTCCAAGTTCTGAGGATTAAGTTTTAAGGTCAAGATCGTACCTTCTTGATGGTGCTGAGGTTGGCATTTCGGGACACAGGGAAGTTCAGATAGACCCCCGTGGGCAGCAAGAAATCAACGGCCACGCTCTGATTCTCCTCCTTGGTCCAGAATTCCATGGGGCAGTCAACCCCGGGGGGCATCCTGCTCTTTTAATTCTCGGATACCAATCGTCCTGCAAAGGAAGCAAAGGCAAAGTGAGGCCCTAAGGTGTGCTGGGTGAGTCCTTTAATAGGACCCTTTGGAAAACGGGATGTCAGGACTTTTGTCAGCAGGAAGCTTGGGATGGAGTCCCAGCCGGGAGGTGGCTTGTGGCTCCTGCTGCCCCAGGTCACTGTCTAGGCTGAGCTGCAGGCACTCTGTCTGCATCCTTCACGGCAGTGCCCCCAGTTTAAAACACCAACAAACCCATGCCAAATCATTTTTTCTCAGGAACACACACACGTGGGAGACCTCACCATGGCCACCAGCCGGCAAAGATGGAAAATGGCAGGATCACTGGGCAGACAACCCCAGACTGGAGAGGGATCGAAGGCTGAAGTTCTTTGAAACTTTTTGACCAGAAACCAAATGGCTTTAAAATGGCTTTAGCCATCAAACAAGCTGTTGAAATATCTCAGCCATACCAAACCCACTGCCCGGTAAGTAACAAAATGTTACAGACACAGTAAGAGGTCTTTGAGTCTCTCTCCCACTCAGGGTTACCACCACCTGGATTCTGGTTGTTTATAGTTTCCATGCATGTTTTTATCCTTTTATTATACTAAAATGTATCCACAAACAATTCCTAATATTTTTCTATGCTTTAAAGCATTGTATGATTAGTGAGTCTTCTGCGACTTGTTTTTGCCACTCAACGCTGCAATCTAGATTTATCCATGCTGATACATGTAGCTCTACTTCATTCGTTTTAACTCTTGGGAGATATTTCACTGTGTAAATAAACCACAATTTATTTACCCCTTCTCTTGTTAAGGAACCTCAAGGTTTGTGTCTACTCATTTTGGTTATTACAAATGATGCTACAATGTATATTCTTGCACACATCTCCTTGTGTACAAGTGAGAGTCTTGGTGAACACTGTCTAAGAGAAATATAATGTGAGCCACATGTGTAATGTCAAAGTTACCAGTAGCCACATTTTGAAAAAGTAAAAAGACACAGATAAAATTAAGTTAGTAATCTATTTTATTTAACTCAATATATCCGAACTGTGGTCATTTCAATGTTATCGGTACAGAAAAATTACTAACAAGATATTTTACATTTTTTTGGTGTTAAGTCTTTGAAATCTGGTGTGTATTTTACACTTACAGGACAATTCGGACGCTAGGTTTTCATCAGAAGTATTTCATCTTATGTAGATTTCATACAATTAACAGGCTAAAAAAGTAGGTTCACAGACTCAAGTTGTTCCAAATATACTTAAAAGTTTTCCAATAACCAAATCGAGTGTGAATTCTTACGTTTAAATGAATTAAAATTAAATAAAATGTTTTAAAATCCCATTCCTCAATCATACTGTCCACATTTCAAGTGCTCAAGAAATACATGTGGCTGGTGGCTGCCATACTGGCAGTGCAGGTAGAGGGTACATGCCTAAGAGTGGAATTGTCAGATCATAAGTATAACCTACGACAGGTATAACCACATCATTAACTTTTTTTTTTTTTAAATATATTTATTTATTTATTTATTTTTGGCTGTGTTGGGTCTTCGTTTCTGTGTGAGGGCTTTCTCCAGTTGCGGCGAGCGGGGGCCACTCTTCATCGCGGTGTGCGGGCCTCTCACTGTCGCGGCCTCTCTTGTTGCGGAGCACAGGCTCCAGACGCGCAGGCTCAGTAGTTGTGGCTCACGGGCTTAGTTGCTCCGCGGCATGTGGGATCTTCCCAGACCAGGGCTCGAACCCGTGTCCCCTGCATTGGCAGGCGGATTCTTAACCACTGCGCCACCAGGGAAGCCCCATCCTTAACTTTTTAATCTCCGTATCTTTGCCAGCACTTGGTACTGTCAAATTTACTCATTTCTGCCAATCTGGTGGGCGCGAAATGCTCTCGTTTTAATTGGCATTTCTCTGATTATCCATAAAATGTTTACCTTCTGCAAATATCCAGCTTATAAACTTTGCCCATTTTTTCTGTGGGGTTGCCTTTTCCTTACTGCTTTGCAGGGTTTCTTACATTCTCTAGATTCAGTTCTTTTGTTGCTTGAGTGAGTTGGCAATATCTGATTCGAGTCATCTTTTCGCTTTGTTTATGTGTCTTTTTAAGGAGCAGAAGTTTTGAATGTTGATGTAGTCAAATCTTTTTCCTTCATGTTTTATCATTTTTATTCTTTAGACAAATACTTCCTTACCCTAGGGTCACATCCTCCGAGATTTAGATGACTTTTAAAAATAGTTGAAAGGAAGTGTTTAGTTTGAGAGAGATGTTCTTCTGGTGGCTCTGCCAGCTGGCCCCAGGCCTCACCCTTGGTTAGATGCAGAAGCTGCTCTGAGCAGCAGGACAGCATGTCACCCTGTGCTACCATGTTACCACTGTTGGGATCCACTTCCTCTGATTGTAAAAGCACATCCTACTTTGGGTTCCTCTTTCTGAGAACGGCCAGGCCAAAGGCTTTTTTTTTGACTCAAAATGTGGAGGACAGTCAGGAATTCTGGAAAATCCATTTACAATGCTTTGGCCAAGCTCAGGAAGGCATCTTTGGCCACTTGGTCCTGAGGCTAAGATGAGCTCATGCAGCAGGAACTCCCCAGGACTCTAGCCAAAGGGATGGATGGGGCTACCTCGGCGCTGTGGAAATGAAGCCTTCCACTACACTCATCCATCTGGGATGCAGGGAAACACTTTGATATTAAAAACTCATTCCTAAAAGAGGAAGACTCAGGATAGTGTGGGCAGGACAGAATCAAATGCCAGAGAGGGGACAGGAGAAAGATGGGAACTCTTTCCCTCTTTGTGGGCCCAGGACCCAGGATGCAGCTGCTAACAAGCCCCAACTCTCCATGAAGCCCAGACCTGTCGCTCTCAGTAGGTATGGGACACAGATGTCAGCTAATCCCGAGGCTTTAGAACTGCTCCAAGAATGTGGATTGGTACAACCACTTTGGAAAACCGTTTAGCAGTATCTACTAAAGGTGAACACATATGCCCTACGACCCAGCAATTAATTCCACTTCTAGGGATACACTCACCAGAAATGCCAGCACATGTGCGCCAGAAGCATACAAGAGTATAGCATCGCTATTCATAATAGTCCCCAGACGGAAACTTCCCAAGTGCTCATCAGCAGGAGAATGGAAAAATAAACTGTGGTTTCCTCTCCCGATGGAATGTTATATATTAGCAGTGAGAGTGGATGATCTATCAATTCAACAATATAAATGAATCTCACACATATAAAGCTGAGCGAAAGACGTCAGGCACAAAAGAGTATGTGCTCGGGCTTCCCTGGTGGCACAGTGGTTGAGAATCTGCCTGCCAATGCAGGGAACACGGGTTCGAGCCCTGGTCTGGGAAGATCCCACATGCCTCGGAGCAACTAGGCCCGTGGGCCACAACTACTGAGCCTGCGCGTCCGGAGCTTGTGCTCCGCAACAAGAGAGGCCGCGACAGTGAGAGGCCCGCACACCGCGATGAAGAGTGGCCCCCGCTCGCCGCAACTAGAGAAAGCCCACGCACAGAAACGAAAACCCAACACAGCCAAAAATAAATAAATAAATTAAATTAAAAATTAAAAAAAGAAACAATTCTTAAAAAAAAAAAAAAAAAAAAAAGAGTCTGTGCTCAAGATCCCATTTATATCGAGAACATGCACCGGTGGAACTAGTCTATGTTGGCAGAAGAAGAGATGGGGGTTACCTCGGGTGGAAGGCAGTTTACCCTGGGGGAAAGCGGCACCCGGACGCTGGTAACTTTCGGTTTCTTGATCTGGGAACTGGGGACCTTCCACAAACTCATTCCACCCTCAGTCCAAGTGGCTCAGATGGGTTGACTTCTCTCCTGGCTCCCGGAGTGGCCTGAGACCCAGGCCCAGCCTATCAGAGCCCTGCATTTCCCCTGGCCACGGGGACTGGGTTGGAAGCAGGAACGGGACGTAGCCCCAGCCAATTGTCGTACCTCTCTGGCTACAGTGATTCTAGGATGGGCATGTGACTATCAAGTCAATCCCATGGGTTTTGACATCTGGACTTCTTTGGGGACTTTTTCCTGGGAGAACAGAAAAGATAGAAAATCTACCAAGAGCTGCTGGTGACCACCCGCTGCTCTGAGGGGTGGAACCTGAGAAAGGACCAACGTGGAGGAAAGCAGAGCTCAGTGTGGAAAGTGAAGCAGGGTCCTGAGGACAGCCTTTGATTCCCTGGATCCAGCCATGCCTGAAGCTACACTTTACCCCTAGAATTTTCAGTTCTATCAGCCAAAAAATCCGCCCCACCCCCGCCTTTTTGCTGTTAACTTAGAGCAGTTTGAGTTGGATTTTCTGTCACTTGCAGCTGAAAGTATTTATTTCCATTAATAGAGCAGCACATTCCATTTTTGGAAGCTTCTAGTGTTTAGAAATTTCTTCCCTTGGACACTGGCCCACCTCTAAGAGCCAGCCCCGTCCTTTGTGCTGCCACCTAGAGGCACATGGAGTTGTTATCTGATGGTTCTTCTGCTGGATGGTGGCCCCAGCACCTCTGGTCTCCCTACAGAGTAGATTTAGACTCTTTTGCCAAAGTTTGGCACTCCAAGAAAACAAGATGCTCCAGATGGGGCCTGGCAGGCCAATTGTAGAAGAATGTTCTAGTCACCAAACTCCCATTTGTTTGGCCTAAAAGTGTATCAGGCTCCCCTCCCCCGCCTCCCCTTCCCACCGAAAGTTCTTTGGTGGCCACATCACCAAGTTTGCTGGCTGCCAACCCTCCAGATATTTCTCACAGTAAGCCAGGATCTCCCAGTCTGTACAGGAACACTAACTTCCTGAATCTAAACGCAGGGACTCACAATTATTCTTGGTAATTTCATCTCACGGAAATAATCAGCACTCATGTATTATTGGATTTGACATTTTGTATATATCACTCAGTCTGAGATATTTTAGTTTATTCGACTAGTATTTATTAAGTGCCAGGAATCGTGCGAGGCGCTGGGAACACAGTGGTGAATGAGACAAAGGGTCCCTCCCCAGAAGGCGCTTACACACCAGTAGGGGAGACACAGTAGACAAGAAGGATGTTCCCGCGTTATATCAATGCGGTGAAGGACAGAGTGTCTAGTGATGATGCGATGGAGGACAGCAGGAGGGGCTACTGCATACAGCGAGGCCGAGAAAGGCCCCTCTGAGGGGAGGACACTGGGGCAGAGGGCCAGCGTGAGCCATCACGTCCTGAGCCGACGGAAGGCGGGCCCTTGCCGCTGGAGCGTAGGGGAGGGTGGGGGATGAGATGGGCTGAGGAGGTCAGCAGGGACCAGTCCTGCAGAGCCTTTGCAGGGGAAGCACCTGGCTTTCACTCTAGGAGCGATGCAGTGAGTGCACAGCCCTAGAGCGTTTTAGGAAAGGGAGCCACCGGATCCTATTTGCATCTGAAATGATGCTGGAGGGTTGCAAGCATGCAGGCGAGAATGTAGGGCAGCTCGTGCCACAGATGACTGTGGCTTGATCCTGGAGGAGGAGATGGAACTGGAAAGGGAGGGAATCAAGGTGTATCTACGAGCTGGTGGCGGGGTGGGCGGTGCGGGGGTGGGGAGGTCAGATGGGGGACAGTGAGGGAAGGAACAAGGATGACAGGCAGGTTTGGGCTTGGGAGACTGCATGGCTGGTGGATATTTACTGAGATGGGAAAGTATAAGGGAGAAAGATTTGCGGGGAATCGAAACAGCAAGAGCTCCATTTCAGACATACTGAATCTGAGCTGCTTACTGAACATCCCAGTGGAGAGAGCCAAGGGGCAACGTCCCAGTTTGGAGCCCAGGGGAGAGGTCTTTGGGGTCACAGAGATATCATTTGGGATCAGTAGATTGCACACAGATGTGGAGCCATGGGGCCAGGAAGGTAAGTAAGGGTCACGACCACCCTCAAGGCACTAAAGTGGGATGGACCAAAGAAGAACCATGAACAATCCTTCTCACTCTGTCTCCAGAATCTTGAGAGAGGCTTTCTCTGTCCGTCCACATCTGAATCGTTAATAAAATAGTAAAGAAGACTGGGCAAGAAGGAGCTCGCTTCCTTTCACCTTCCCACTTCCGGCCCCCACAATCCACAGAACAGCTGCGCGGCAGCAGTCATCCTGGCTGAGGGGGGGGTGGGTCTCTGTCACCAGCCCTCTGTGAGCTGTTCCTAGACATTCCCAGGTAGATGCACCTTCTCTGGCCTGAGGTTGAAGAACAGTTTCTCAGCTGTGAAGGTCTGAGGGGTCTGACCTCCTGAGTCCTGAGCGGCCGGCAGAGGAGTTTCTCTAAAGATTTCGATAAAAGGACATCTGCCACCACCATCCTTCCCCACTGGCAGCAGGGAACGCCTCAGGGGGCCCTAAGTTATTTCTAAGGGAAAAGGGCAAGCAAGGGATGTAGAATCCCAGATGCAGAATCCTGCAAATGCTTCTTCGGGACTAGGAGTGACCTTGCAGCCTATATAGTCCCCCTGGGCTGGCAGACCAGCTGGCTGATGGCTTGTCCCAAGCTCAGGACTGCCGAAGGATCCCTTTCATTCCTGTTGAAACTCCACCACTTTGGGGCTCTGGGCTGGCGTCTCCCGAGTCTGTTAGACTTCTGCCTCTTCCCAGTGGCCGTCACAAATGTGGCTGACGCACTGACCGGGAGATACTGCCCAGCCTTTGTCAATGTAAAGACAGGCTTTTTGGCGCCTGGGGAGCAATCACATGCCCTGGGGAACAGCCTCCCAAGCGAACACATGAGTCGCTCTCAGCAGGGGACAGGCAGTGGGAAAAGAAGGGAAGTTGTGTCTTGCTTGTCTGAGCGATAAACCTCCTCCTCCCTGAGGGGTGCCCTGGGCGAAACGTGCCCTGTACCTTCGGATGTTATTCTAAAGCAAGAGTCCAGAGGTCCCCCTGGACGGCTCCTATGAACCTGTATAGAGAGAGATGTTCATGTCCTTAACCTGAGGACAAAACATCTGTCCAACGCCTGGATTTCAGAGCCCAAAGTTACAACCTAGTTAGCCCAAGGGAAGGAGCCTCAGTCACAGAAAGTTGTAGAAGGTAGTTACACACACCGTCTAAGTATCTACCATCCACCCAGGCTGGGAGGATGCGAGACCAGCAGCCACGTGACAAGGAGCAGGGGGCCCCAGGGGCCGGCCTTCCACATCACGCTGAAAAGAGCAGAGTTCACGCTGGGCCTCTTGACCCGGGTTTATTTTCAGGACTTCTCAGCCTCAAAAAGTCCTTCTAATCAAGTGTTGTTTCCAGCCAGTCTCCCACGGAGAATGAAATGGACTTTTCCTGTTGCCCAACTTAGGTGGAAAGTGAGAGCAAGTGAGCGCTTCAGAAGCAGAGTGGAAGATGCTTTACCTGGAGGGCCCACCACCTGGTGAATCTCCTGGATGTTTACCCCGGAGGAGCTTTCCAGAAACCACCACCCTGCTCTGGCTGCCAGGAGATCCTTCAACCACCACATCCTCCTAGAGACCCTCAGGAAAAAGAATGAGGGGCCCCTCCTTGACCCAGAAGGCTGAAGGTCCCAAGTCCTATTCATTCATTCACTCGCTCATTCACTCATTCAGCAAATATTTATTTGATCGCCTTCTAAGTGTCCATCAGGGAATGGGACAGGCACCATCCCTGCTCTTACTGAGTTTTTAGTCTAACAGGAAAAGACCAAAAAAAAAAAAAAGAGAGAAAAGAAACAACTGAATAAACAAGATGACTTCAGAGAGTATAGGATTAGAATGTGATAAAACGGGTTTGCAGGGAGCACTCCTTTGGATGGCAGGTCAGATAAGCGTCCTCAGGTGAGATATTGCAAATGAGGCCCAAATGACGAGAAGGATCCAGCAAAGATCTATGAAATAGGATTCCAGGCAGCTGGAACGGGAAGTGCAAAGGCCCTGAGGCAGAAGACCAGGTAATGGGAGTCACAGCAGAAGGGAGACTGGGGAGAGACAATGTGGCTGATCCTGCATGGCCTTGGAGCCTCGGTGAGGAGCCAGGCTTTGTCACCACTGCAGTGGGAAGTCACTGGGGGTTTTAAGCACGGGACGGAGACGGCCTGGTTTTACGCTTTACGAAGAAGACTGCTTTGCTTTGGCTGCTGTGAGGAAAATGGAAGGAAGGGAGGCAAGAATGGAGCGGGGAAAGCAATGAGGCCAGGGCCCCAGGTCAGAGCTGGCAGAGCAGATGAATGAGGGAAGGCGTTGGGCCCTACAGGCCACAAAACACCCCAATCCTCTGCTCTTAAGGAGCTGAGGAGCAGGCATCCCAGCAGCCCAACCTTGAAGCCTGCGTCCTTCACCTCTTGAAAAGAATGAGGCCATAGGCCAGAGGGAACTGCATGGCCCAGGGCCCTCAACAGGTACAGTTTTAGGATAGATGTGCTATTCTTCCAAGATACAAATGCTTTCTTTTCTTTTGTTGTTTTTGTTTTAGTCCAGGCAAGCAGGACATCCTGAAGACCATCCCAGGAAGAGGAAGGATGGGCTTGTCTGGAGGGCTGTCTGACACCCCAGCTCCTGCCACCTGGAGAAAAAGAGGTCAGAGGGGTGAAGGATGGGATTGGACAAAATAACAAAGTCATGTGACACCATGCAGAAGAAGGCATCCCAATGTCTGCCTGGAAGGTAAGCTGAGGACACGAACTACCTTTCTCCCTGGTTTCCTAGTCTACCCACTTCTGCCTCCTTCACTTCTTTTTTTTTTTTTTTCCTTCTCCTTCTTCTTTTATTTTTTCACTCTCTCCCATTTTAAATGTGTCTCCTTTGAGTCCATATTATTCAATAGAACAGTAACTTCTAATTTGAATATTTTAAAAAGGAAATATTCAGTGGGGGAAAACCAAGACAGACATCAGAGAAACAGAGGTGTAGGTCTTTGGAAATTCTGTTCTATATGGGAGAAAAAGAAAAAAGAGAGACTGACTCCTGCTACTGCCATCAGAAAAAAAAATAAGCCAACTACCCTACAAAAAGTTCTATCCCAATGATCTCCTATGATGCTCAGTTCATGGTGTACCCAGGGGGGCCTTGGGCCTGCAACCATGCAGGGTCCCCCAGTACTACACAGCAAAATCAAGAGAAAGATCCATGGTCTCATATCTGGTAATTTGGGGAATTTGGAAACTGTCTTAAGGAAGCAATTCAAAAGTGAAAAAGAAAAAGCTATATGCACAAAGATATTGATTGTGGTATTGTCTGTGAAACTCATAAATCAAAAATAATAAAGAAATGTCTAAGTAAATGATAACACAAACAACCAGAGTGAATGTAGTCATTAGAATGACACGGCACTGCAAATAGTCCCCACATTAAATGAAACCAATGATGCACATGTATTTATCATGGCAACATGTGTTTGTGGACAAAACATTTCAGAAAGCATAGAGAAAATGAAAACAGCTATATTATGGGTGGATGTGGCCATCATACTAATGACTTTTAAATTTTAATATCTGTGAAAGTTATGCAAGCACATAATGTTAAAAATTAATTAAAACTAAAATGCTTGCAGCAAAAAATTAGCAGTCCCTTGACCTCCATATCCAAACAAACCACCCCCAATTTCAGTTGTATATTTTGGTATTTAACTCTGCATTTCTAAATAATAGGTTTATACTGATATTTCTTGATCTTCAACTTTTAACTTCTTACCTGAGCAGATTTTTCCTGCACATACACACATGCATGGACCCTCTCCCCCATTTCCTGGATATAGTTATGTGATCACTTTTTGTTAATCAAACTTTAGTGCTTCCATTATTATAACTATGTAAATATTGTTCAAAGCTAGGCCACATACTATACTATGGTTTCCTTTCTTGTTCAACTTTTTGTTACTCCTACAGTTGCCTTGGTTTTAATTTTCTTTGTTTTCTATGTGTGAATATGTAATTCTTCCTCAAACTCTCTAACAGAACTATAAAATCCTCATAATACAGCAAATATGTCAGATAATCCATCAGCTCCATTTTTTTCTTAGAGATTCCTCCTGGGGCCCTCAGCCATCTTGCTCCAAACTGGGCTAGTTGCTCTCTAGACCAGCTGCACAACTGTGATATTGGAACTTCTCTTCACTATCATTATGGGAATTCCCTTCACCTTCTCTCCACCAGTCAGGGTTCTTGGTTGCAAGTAAAGAAGCTGACTCTCACTGATTAAGCAGGGAAGGAGCTGACAGGTTGTCTGACATATTTGCTGCATTGTGAGGGGTTTAGTAGTTCTGTTGGAGAGTTTGAGGAAGAATTAGTGATTAGTATATTGAAAACAAAGCAAATAAAAATATGAGGCAACTATCAACTCCAGGAAAAGCAAAAAGTTGAACAAGAAAGGAAATATAACTGTAGTCCACTATGCGGACTCCATGATACAGAATCATGTCTGATGGCAAAATTGCTGGTATTGCCACTGAGTACTGGGTGCTACTTTGTACCCCTGCCACTTCTGTGCCAAGAACTCAACCTTGCAGCCCATCCCCGCTATCACCACCATAACCATGGAAACAACACACGTTTCATCCCTCTCTTCTCTGTCAAAATATAACATAGGTACATTTCGTCAGTGGAGCCCACATCACAGGTGCTGGCTGCAGGGGAGGCTTGGAAGAGAGTATTTTTCAGTTCCCATGGTGGGGTAGGTGTTTTTCTCCCTCCCCATTCCCAAGGCTCAAAGTAAGACAACAGCTGAAATATAGAAAGTCATTTGGTGGCTGAGCCAAATGAGAAACAAGAGACAACTGCATATTGTACCACTTGTTCCTCTTTCTTGGTTTACTCTCTCATTTTAGTAGAGCACATCCTCTAGAAGCTTCCTTGAAAAGGGATACAAAGGGTGGGGGTGTGTGTGTGAAGTTTTTGAAAAATGACATGTCTGAAAAATGTCTTCATCCTATTATTTTGCTTGAATGATGATTACAGAATTCTGGGTTGGGAATTAATTTCCCTCAGAAATTTGAAAGAGTTGCTCCACTGTCTTGTAGCTTCTGGTGTTGATTTTGTAAAGTCCAATGCCATTCTGTTCTCTGATCTTCTGTATGTGGCCCCTTTTCCCTGCGCTGGCCTTTAGTAACTTCTATCTCTGGACTTTTGGAAGTTCATGTTGATGTCCCGTAGAACATCTTTTACTTTGATGTAGTGTATCTTTTAAAAAATATATATTTATTTATTTTTATTTTTGGCTGCATTGGGTCTTCATTGAGGCACGCAGAATCTTTTTGTTGCGGTGCGCGGGCTCTTCGTTGTGGTGCATGGGCTTCTCTCTAGTTGTAGCGTGTGGGTTTTCTCTCTCTAGTTGTGGTGCGTGGGCTCCAGAGCGCGTGGGCTCTGTAGTTGCGGCACGCGGGCACTCTAGTTGAAGCACACGGGCTCAGTAGTTGTGGTGCATGTGCTTAGTTGCCCCGCGGCATGTGGGATCTTAGTTCCCTGACCAGGGATTGAACCCACGTCCCCTGCATTGGAAGGCAGATTCCTTACCACTGGACCAGCGGGGAAGTCCCTGATGTAGTGTATCTTTTTTTTTTTTTTTTGTAGTGTATCTTATTATTCGTTGGGCTGAGTGCTACACAGAGATTCTTAATGCAAACTCTTGAGTTCTAGATTTTTTTTTTCCCTGGAGTTTAATAACTTTTCCTTCTCCATTTCTCTCCCTTGAGCTCCTATGAGACGGATACTGGGCCTCCCAAACTGCTCTAATTTTCTTATCTTCTCTTTCTTATTTTCCGTCCCTCAAGTCTTTTTGTCTTACTTTCTAGAAATTCACTGTTCAATCTTCTAACTCTATTCTATTGAAATTTCTACTTCCACTGTCCTAGCTTTGATATCCAAGAGCTTATTATTGTTTTATAAATATGCCTTTTTTTAAAACAACCATGTTCATGACTTCTGGGTCTCTGTCTTTCACGTTAGAGGACTCATTTGGCGTGTGACGATACAGGCTGCCCATTCAAATTTAAGAGAGAGGCACTGAAAGGTGCTTGCGCAGGGCTGGTTGCTTGGTAGGTGTCGCTGAGAAGCAGCGTTTTTTCATATGAGGTTGGGTTCCTTAGAGAGAAGTTCAAGGCCCCTGCCTGGAGGATGGGTAGAAGCCAGGCTGCCATGTTCTGGGAACCAGCTAGGAGAGGGTCTGTCTATTCAGCATGCAAACTTTCACTGAATCTTCCTGTTCTCAATACAGAGCCTCCCCTGCCCTCTGCTGCTCTGGTTCAATACTGCCTGCAGGAAACCAGCCATCTTCTGCGGGTGGAGGAGGGAGCTGCCCGGCTGTGTGGCCTGAGAGAGGGGTCTGTGGCTCTAACACACACTTTAAACCAATATTCCTGCTCCAGCCCCGCTCCCCGCCCCCATCGTTGGGAACACTCTGTGGCCCCCATTCTTTAGCCTTTGGTGGGTCGTCTGTACAAGCCAGCTTGCTTCCCTCACAGCCAGGACATTCAACATTCTAAGCTTTGCTTTTCTTTCACCCACCTGCTTCCCATCTTTCAAAAGTTTTGCTCATATCCCTCCCCCTCTATCATCATTTTCTGTTTTCTTAAGGATTTATACCTTTTTATTCCTCTACTCTCATTTTAGTGGGCTTCTGAAACAGAGCAGAGATAAACACATGCATTCAGTTACGTTTTTGTGGAAGTTCATGATAGTATTTACCAAGAAATAAAAATCAAGTTTCCAAAGATACACACACAGAAGACTCTCCGGGGAGGATACTCCAACAAGGAAACAATGGTTCTTTCGGGAGGTGGGGGGTAGGATTATAGAAGAGTGATGCTTGTAATTTTTTTGTATTTTGTAAACTTTCGACAGTAAATGGGTATTCTTTACAAATCAAAAAGTAGGAGGGTTAAAAATCATTATTTAAAGGCATCTTCTGAAACACAAATCAAGGTAGTGTAAACAGGTGTGTAGCAGAAAAAGAAACTCTAATTCCTCTACACAGGTCTACATAATCCATGGTTTTCGCCTATGTGCCAGAGAGTCCTGGGGTTCCACAGAAGCACCCCAAGGCCTTCAGAGGGTGGCAGGAGTAGGACAGGTGCTCAGTGGGAAGAGTTCTGGGCCAGTCTCTACTTGTACCACAGTGGCACTCTTTTAATCTGCTTTATAGGTTAAAATTCTGCTTAATACTTTGATCTTTTTAAAGAGGTCCACACTAACAAAGAAGTTTGGAAAGTACCGATGAAGACCTAGAAAAAATGAGGTGGGGTTGGGGGAAAGCCTCCAAGGATGACATCATGTAACCTCGTGCCCTACCTGAACCATCAGAAATGACAGTAGCTGCTCGAGCATCCGTATAAGGAAGATGGTGCTGTGCACCCACAGGATACATATGTACCCACACGGCTTGCAAATGGGACCAATCTGCACACTTGCTAATCATACCCAGCTACCCCCAGATACCAAAGGCAGGTGTTCAGCCAAGGCTCGGTCAGTGTCAGTCTCTGACCTCAATTTCTTTGCACAATGAAGGGACTACATTCAGCTTCCAAGCTAATGTCCCAGAAGTTCCAAGGAGCATACTCTTACTGATACAGTGACTGCCAACTCTCTAGAGAAACAGAATGTCCCCACTTAAGGACTCCTTGAGAAGCAATATCAAGTTATGAAAATCCAATCCACTTCCTTCGGAAGAAGGTTTTGATTTTTCTCTCACCAAATAGGTCAGCCCAGCTCCATCATGAACACAGCAAGTCAAATACCAAATGCTGCAGTTTAATAATGGGCTCCAGGGCTCCTCGGAGCACAGCCACCCCTCCCTTCCCAGGTAGCAGCAACCCCCTCTTGGGAAGCTGGCTGGGGTCTAGTTCACATCCCCCTTCATCGGCTCTGAGCACAAATTTGGGTCACTCTCTTCCTTTTAGCATTCTAGTCCTAAAGAGAAGTTCTCCTTTGGCTAGATAGTCAGAGAGGGTGGATTCCATTCAAATTCTTAACCTATCTACAAAATAACATCTCTTCTTCCCCCACACGCTTGTTTCCTTCGCCCAACCTACCTCTCTGGAATGGTCCAAGAAAGACCAGCAGCAAAGGCCCCTCTGCCTGGCAGATTAAAGATGCTTTGGGATCAATGAGCATCATTCCGCCCTTGCCTGACTCTGAGCTCCTTATGTGTCTGAAAAAAAAAGAAAAGAAAAGAAAAAGAAAGAGAAAGAAAGAAATCTTTAAAAAGAGAAAGTCTCAGAAAACTTCTGTGCATTCTCTTAGAGGACTTTAGCTCAAAAGCAACTGTTTCACCAAGGTTTCCTTTTTGCAAACCAGTCACATTGTGCTTGATGGGCCTTTTTCACCATCTGTGTCAATGCCACCCCCAGCTCCCTTTGGTGGTACTGAAGCAAACCACAGGAACATTTCCAGTGCCCGAAGCAGGAATTCATATACATACAGATGACTCAGATCATTTTTAGAGTTGTTTGTTGTTTTGTTTGGTTTTTGAAAGCAAAGTAAGTGATCTGAGACAAGCCTGGGTTCAAGTTCCATTCAATGGCTGCAAAAAGCGGGTCTGTGAACTTGAGGTCCCCATTCAAGACCCAAATTGCATCACAAAGGAAGATTCATCCCTGCTTGCTGGAGATGAAAAGGAAGGGTGTGTGGGGAGGGGTCGCCCCACTCACTGCATCTGTGGTGCTTCTTTCCCTACTGTGGGCGGCTCCTGGAAATAATCTGACCCCAGAGACAGAAAGACACCTGAGTTCCGGGAGCCCAGGCGGCTGGGTTCCAGCAGCAGGACCTGGCCCCCCACACTTCCCCCCAGCTACCTGCACAGCAGGATTCTCCTGCCTGGAACCCACTGGGCTCCTGAAGAGCAGGAAACCTAAACCACTGGTTTCTCCATGAGACAAAAAGCCCAGTCCTAGGAAGCCGTTGGAAAAGGTGCCATTCCAAGAAGACATTTCCCAAGGTCCAAGCTGGAATTCTCCCGGCTGCCAGCCTAATCCCTGGAAGGATACCCCGTGGACCCTGCTGCAGGAGCCCAGGAACATGGGCTTGGATGGTCCCTCCATTTAGCATCCAGGTGAGGATGGCAAGGCACTTCCCAAGGCACTGTCACCAGAGAAACGGGAGGTCAGCGACAAGAGCTAAGAAAGAAATAACTTCCATTCTGACCAAGGGAGTTAATTAACAAGAGGACAAAAAACAACAGCTCAGTCACAGGGAAATGAGACAGGATCGTAGAGAAAGCACTTTCGAAACGAGGAGAGAC
Source organism: Eschrichtius robustus (assembly GCF_028021215.1). Lineage (NCBI taxonomy): Eukaryota > Metazoa > Chordata > Mammalia > Artiodactyla > Eschrichtiidae > Eschrichtius > Eschrichtius robustus. The sequence goes on along the minus strand of NC_090826.1, from coordinate 7,564,263 downwards.
GAAGCAAAAAGAGTGACGGAGCCGAGAGAATGAAAGGTTAGAGAAAAATTAGTCCTTAGGAAGTCAGGTCAGGAAATAGGGAGCCGGGACAGAATTCACAAGAGGGGGCCAGGGAGGACGTCTTTTGCTCTGGCCCTCACGCTGGGCGGGACCTCAGGAGCTGGGTCTACCGCCCTCTAGCCCTCTGGGTTCAAGGGCAAAGCTTTGGGAGGCAACGCTAGGAATGGCCAGAGCGCAGGATGCTCGGTCCCGAATCGGGGGCAGGGGGAGGGGAGGGCGCGCGCGGCAACTGCTCGGTCCCTGACAAGTAAACAGCTTGCCCCGAACAGGCGCGCGTCCTCGTCCGGAGCCCGGCTGAGGGCCCTGCTCATTCCCATCTAGGGCGGTAGCGGGACACCCCGGATTCCCCCCCGGAGGCATAAAAGGGATGCAACGAGATCAGAAAAGGAGAGCATGAACCAGCCCACACCAGAGAATCACATCGCGAGAGCGGCCCGCTGCCTCGGCCTCCCCAACGGGGTCCGGGCCGCCCCGGGAACGCGCCTCCTCCCCCAGACCCCACGCGCCCCCGGGCCCCGGATCGCCCCAGGCGGACAAAGCCCGGCGCTGGGCGGGGCGGGGCGGGGCGGGGCGTGCGCGGTGTGGGGGGTGCACTGGGACCCCGCAGACGCCCGCACAGGTGGGCTCCGTACCGGGTGTCGGTGCCGGGGGCGGGGCCCGGTCTCCCTGGAGACGGTTGCCCAGGGGACGCGGCGGGCGGGTCCCGGAGCGACGGGAGGGCGCGAGCCTCTGGGCGGCGGCGCGGAGCCCGCGGGGGCCTGAGGGCAGGCCCGCGGCGCGGAGCGGGTGAGCGGGGCATCCGCTGAGGGGCGCGGTCCTGGGCGGGGCCCGGACAACGGGCCGACGCGGGCAGGGCCAGGGGGCGGGGCGTCCCCGGGGCTGGGGCGGGGCCAGCGGCGGCGCGGGCACCGTCGGCAAATTCTCACAGCCCCAGCCAGGCGAAGCTCTGGAGAGCAGGCGTCCGCTGCGCGCCTCGTGGACGCCGCTGCAAATCCTCCCGGACCCCCGCTGCTCCCTGCTGGCGGGTGGGGTTGCGCCTGGAGTCGGGAACCTCAGTCGCCGCTGGACCCCGGACGGCTTGCGCACGCTGGCCCTGGCCCCCCTTCTGCCTTGTAACCGGAGGATAGAAAATGCCACCTGCCAAGTGAGCCAGGGCCGGTCGTCCGCCAAACTGCTTTCCGCTCCCGGGTTCCCAGGGAATCACCAGAAAGGGCGGGGCAAGGGGCCAGTGTCACTTGTCGGGAGCCGGGGTCACCCGAGTAATTGGCCAGCCCTGGCTCTGTGCTCAAAGCCAGTGTGCGGGCCGTTCCCCAGCCGCTGGGCCTCCCTCTCCATCGGAGTTCCCCTCACATGTCGGATTTAGAAAATAAATGGGTTAACCCGGGACTTTCACGATACACCTATTCATTACAATGAACTATGTGTGCTGGCATAGCGTGCGTGCAATAGCGCGGTCATCCCCCTGCACTTTGCTCCAGTTTTTATCCAGGCATCACACTGTAAAGTGGGTATTGTTCTCCCTTGGGTTGTAAATGAAGCCGAAGCTCAGAGGGCAAGGAACTCACACACACACAGACACACACACGTCCGCACCCGATCCCACAGCCTCTTAGCAGCAGAGCTAGCTTGGAAGCACTTTGGACTGGTACCGGGCCCACACGCTTCTTGCCCTGCAACGTCCCAGGTCCCATCGAATGTTCTTTCGGGTCCACAGCCGTACTTCAATCTGTCACGGTGGAGCGCAAGAGGAGGAAGGGAGTGCGAGGTTCAGAGTGACCCCAGGGGGTCCCACCCGGGCGGGGCAGACGCGGGGCAGAACAAAGTGGCCTGAGGCACAGCCCTCGGTGGTCCCAACTGCTCCGCCCGTCTCCGCCTCCAGCGAGGGTTCCAGGTGAGGCGCCCAAGGCAGGGCCCGCCCATCCGAGCCCAAAGAGCCTCCCTCCGCCCCAGCGTCGCCTAGAGCCTGCGAAGAGGGCAGGAGAAAAACTCGGCCAGGAGCTCCCGGGAACGTGGAAGAAGCCTGGGATGCGCAGACCAGGCGGCCCGGCCGTGGGAGGTCCCGGGACCCTCGATGAGCTCTGCGTCGCCAACCCCAGCACCCCTGTCAGGGCCGGGGTTCCGGGCGCCCCGGCCACCTCGAGGAGAAGAGAGAGGGGGTTCAGGATGGGAGGATCCCCCTCCGTATCCCGTCCCCGGATGTCACACACAGACACACCCACAAAAACATACACTAGCATGCACGTTCACACACACACGCACTCGGGCAGTTACGTAAATTGACACAATGACGCACAAAGTCACACACTCCCGCACAAGTACTCAGACACAGAGACCGAAGACACACACACACACACTCTATGTAAACACACAATGACACAGACGCCGAGACCACAGACACAGACCCACTCTTGCGCATTCACACTCAACCTTACTCTCTACCCGCACAGCGCAGCGGGCTGTGCACTTTGCCGACCATCTCTGGAGAAGGCGGAGCCTGGCCACTGGGTGGGAACCGCCCCGCACCCAACCCAGGTCTCCATCGGCTGGCTTCCTCCACCTCCACCTTCGCTCCTGGGGACGCAGGCGGCTCGAACCCGGACTCAGCCCGGGTAGGGAGGGGAACCTCGGGGTCGGGGGGTGGGGCAGGACCGCCCTTGACCCACAGGAAGGGGGTTTCCCAGGATGAAAAATAAGCCTCAGGGTCACAGCTGGACCTTGGATGGGCAGACAGAGGCTGGGAGGGGTTCTCTGACTGCCATCCTGACTGGGGAGGGGTCGTATCTCTAACAACCCCCAACCAGGAAGGGATAATGACCCCTCAGGGCCAGGCCACCAAAGAGATTTTCCAAGGGGCAGACAGGCTTTGGCTGTTCCCATCTCCGTAGGTGGGTGCCCTTCTCCCCAGGCCCCCTACCCTGCAGACTTCCTTTCTCTCCAGCCTGGGTCTGGTTGAAAGTCAAGCTCAAAGACAAGGTCCCCATTAGCAATGTTCAAATTGGGGTATTATTCTCCTCTGGAGCCAAGAGAAAAACCCAAGATTCTTTGAAATGGCAAAAGCCACAGAAGTCATCCTGCGTGTATTCACAGATGTAGTGGAACTGCACTGACAAATTCCCAAAAGATACATAATGTAATCAGTTGTTTGGGAGAGAATTAAGTGAATTAATACAGACACATGGAAAGTCTCTAGAACAGTGCCGGGTGTGTATACTAACCACTGAGAAGTGTTTGCTCTCACAGATGGGAAAGACACAAAGAGATGCAGCAACCTGGCAGAGAGGGAAGAAAAATCAAAGTCTCCTGATCTCCTCGTTCCAAGCTAAGGGATCTTAAGTCCTTTCTGAAATACTAGTGAGGGTATAAAGAAATTAGTTTAGTGGATAAATAAATTAGTTTCACCATTGTTAGAAAGAATAGGGAAATTAGATCCCCAGTCCTCTACGAGCGACTGCCAGAAGGAGTGGATCCTCTTTATAAGCTCCCGAGCTTGCGGCAAGAAATCCGAAGAGCCTCTGCTCGCACCCATGAGAACCCTTGGTACATTCAGCAGACCTGTAAGAGGGAAGTTGATCTGCTCCATGAGGCACTCCTTCTTCTCCCCATCCCGACACTTCCGCGTGAGCTCGCTGTGATGAAATGTCTGCTTCTCTCTGCTGCCCACCGATATCCCAGCCTCCAACCTTCCTGGAATTCTGCTTGGCTCTTCGTATTCAAACCTGGCACTCAGCATTGCAGGGGGTCAGAATATGTCAACCCTAAATACGCCACTTTGGCATATTGATTATTTTGAATGAAAAGGAGCTGATAAACAGCCAGTGCACAAAGGACACTCTGAACCTTCTTTATCCCCTAAAAGCAGGAAGTAAATCTCCCATGTGAAAGGGATCTTCCCTGTTCCGGGAGGAAGAAGGCATCCCTAACCACCAGAGACAGGGAGTTTAGGGCCAAGGAGGCTGTGTAAACAAACCTGGTTAACTTTTTTTTTTTTTTTTTTTAAAGAAATTTATTTATTTTTGGCTGCGTTGGGTCTTCGTTGCTGCTCTCAGGGCTTTCTCTAGTTGCGGCGAGCGGGGGCTACTCTTCCTTGTGGTGCGCGGGCTTCTCATTGTGGTGGCTTCTCTTGTTGCGGAGCACGGGCTCTAGGCACATGGGCTTCAGTAGTTGTGGCTCACGGGTTCTAGAGCGCAGGCTCAGTAGTTGTGGCACACGGGCTCAGTTGCTCCGCGGCGTGTGGGATCTTCCTGGACCAGGGATCGAACCCGTGTCCCCTCCATTGGCAGGCGGATTCTTAACCATTGCGCCACCAGGGAAGTCCCAAACCTTGTTAACTTCTTCACCATCTTACTACCCCTAGCCCAAACCCCTTGTCTTTTCAATTCTTCACAAATTGTTTGTCTAAAAGATACAAAAGCTTTCTGCTCTGGTGACTTCTTTGAGTCTCATATCTTTGGGGGGCTTCCATACATATGTATGTGTTTAAATTTGTTATTCTTCTGTTACTCTGTCTTTTTATTATGGGGCAGGTGTGGGAAGGTCTCAGGGGAGAACTTAGAAGGGTAGAAGGAAAATCATTTTTCTTTCTCTATAGCATTTTTAGGTGTGGTCAGGTAAGAAAGCTGAGTAGGGACAAGACTAAAAAGGCTACAGTTGAAAAAAAAAAAAAGATGAAACTAACAACAACCAAAAGAACAAACAGTTAAATGTTTGTTTTAAGTTCTATTGGGAAAAACAGGAAGACTCTGAAAAATAATCCTCCTCAAAGGCGGAAGACAGTTACCACAGTTATTCACATAATTCCCCTGTCCTTTTGTTCCCTTGATCTTTTTACTCTCAAGGCACAAGGATGAGGGAACCTAATTACAGGAGTGTCTGGCTCCTGCTTGCCTGCCATCTTTACGTATTTTCATTAATCTTTGAGACTCTCACCCCCAGGTAACTCAAAAAGTGGCTCATCTGTAGTTAAAAAGCAAAGTTAATTAGAATCTGGAGCTTCCTTCTTTCTTTTGCCAATTCCCCAAGCTTAGACCAAAAAAGTCTGTCTGAACTGAGGCTTCCAGAGTTTGTGATCTGGGGGTGGGGGAGGGGAGGCACAGATTTAAAAAGTGATGCTCAAGTCTGCAATGCAACATGTCAACCCAAAAGCACGCGTGGTTGCAGGGAATCTCCCCAGGAAAGGAAGGAGCACCAGCCCTGGAGTTAGATCTGCCTTCGGATGACTGTCCTGATCTCTCCAGAGCCATATCCTCCCCTGTAAAAGAAGAGCCACCAGACATCGCCGACTTGGCCAGTAGAGGTAAGGAGCAATGGGACAGCACAGGTAGGGGGCTTCTAGCCGGACCTCGCGGTGGGGCACCTGGTTATATCCTGCATTCCACCACGGTTTCCTGTGAGTCTTAGGTTTTCAATTCTAGCATGTGATCCTTGTGGGAGGACATGATGTCTTAAGACTTTTTAATACATTTTAGAGAAGAAAAGCTACTCCTCTGTTTCTGGAAAAGGTCAATTGTGAATTTTTATTCTGAGAAAATTAGAGTAAGGGGATAAAAAGGGTGCCTGGAACATCAGGGGACTGTGTGAATCACACATCAAAGCTCACGAAAGATACCCCGGGGGACTCGGGAAACTGACCTTCTTCTCCTTGTGAAAACCTCTAGATGTGTTTGAGAAGCCGTTGAGGGTAAGGAAATTCAACTAAGGGCTAGGAAATTTTTAAAAGTTGGGTCCAAACTTGAAGAAGGTAAAAAGAATGAATCTGGCAATATTAGACTAAACATATTTACTGAGCTGCAGCTTAAAGATCATTTAGTTAAGACGGGGGCAGGGGGCTTGTGTAAGTCACACAATCAGATCCACAGCAGTCAGTACCTGGGAGATACCAAAGTGCACAGCACCTAGTGGCAGGGCAGGAATAAAGATGCAGACGTAGAGAATGGACTTGAGGACACGGGGTGGCGGGGGGGGGGAAGGGGAAGCTGGGATGAAGTGAGAGAGTAGCATGGACATATATACACTACCAAATGTAAAATAGATGGCTAGTGGGAAGCAGCAGCATACACAGGGAGATCAGCTCTGTGCTCTGCGAGGACCTAGAGGGGTGGGATAGGGAGGGTGGGAGGGAGGCTCAAGACGGAGGGGATATGGGGATATATGAATACATATAGCTGATTCACTTTGTTGTACAGCAGAAATTAACACAACATTGTAAAGCATTTATACTCCAATAAAGATGTGAAAAAAAAAAAAAAAGTGGGCAGCAGCAGAGGGAATGGCAGCTAACATGTTCTGGCCCATACAACATGGCAGTCATCATGCTAAATGTTTTTACATTTATCATGAAGGCTTTAAAACATGGTGGCCAATTCTCATAGAAAAGGCATCTATGTCTCCTCCCCTTAAATCTGGGTGGGCTTTTGACTTCCTTGACTAAGAGAGTATAGCAGGAGTAGTGCTAAGTGACTTGAGAGTTTAGGTCATAAAAGGTCATACAGCTTCCACTTTGGTTTGGAACCAAGCACCAATGCTTGTTGTTGGAGTTCTGGCATCAAGAAAGTGTGACCCAGAGCCGCCATGCTGTGAGGAAGCCCAAGCCAGAAAAAGAAGCCAGTGTAGGCACTCAGGTTGACAGTCCCATCTGAGCCCAGCCTTTGAGTCATCCCTGCCCAGGCAACTAGACAAGTGAAGAAACTTCCAGGTGATTCCAGCAACCCCCCCAACCCGATGTTCAAGTAATCCGCAGCCCTTTGAGAGTCTTCCCTGCTGACCCCAGACACCACAGAACACAGCCAAGCTGTCCTGTCCAGCCCTGTCTGAGTTCCTGGCCCACGGAATCCATGCCCATAATAAAAACACTTGTTACCTGGTATCTCTAAGTTTGGTGTGGTTTGTGCAGCAGTACATACCTGGGACTTTATCTTATCAAATCATCAAAACAACCCCACAAGGTAGGTATTACCATCATCTCCTTAAGGAAACTGAGGCCCAAGACTTACCCAAAAAGTTACACAATAAGTGGCTGAGCAGGGATCAGAGCCCACATCTACCAACAACTAAAACTGCTTCTAACAATGAATCATCCACCTCCTGTAGGGCACAAGAGTCGATTTTTTTGTGCATGATATATGCTCATTTTATCATGACCCAGTCCTGCCCCTCAAGACAATCTTACGGACCACTTGGAAAAGGAGGGGTCTCCGGAGACTCTGTTAGATGATGTGACCAGGTGCCCTGGTGGGAAATGGTCAAAACCACCGGGATGAGTCCTGGGCCTGTTCTAGTCAATACCCTTCTTGACGACGGGAATGAAAGGAAATTCAAAAACTGGCTCACCCATTCGATAGAAATGCAAACAGAATTCACAAATACCTGGAGAAAGAATCTGTAAAAATTATTCTAACAGAAGTGGGTAAATCTGGTAGAACCAAGTTCAAGGCTATAGATAATTACATGTCAAGCTCCCTAATTACAAATACAGAGTAGGGGGAGAGGGAAGAGGCCTCAATAGAGCATGGAGCCCAGAGAACTCAGAGCTGACCCAAAGCTCATTCAGAGGCAGCACCGTAAGCCCTTCATGAACGAGCCCGCTGGGTCCTGGATCTCATAAGGACCATTCTCTATATGAAACTATATCCAGGTACTTGCCTTTCCTGGTAGTCACACCTTTGTGCAGCTCCCCCACCCACATTATAGCAGGGTTGTGACCAAAAGAATATGGCAGAGTGATGCCAGGTCACCTTCTAGATTAGGTTATAAAAGACCGTGGGGCTTCGGTCTTGGGCAATCTTTGTCTCTTTCTCTCATCTATTTTTCTCTTTCTCTCATCTATTTTTCTCTTTCATCTATTTTTCTCTTTCTCTCATCTTTAACTCTGGGCTAAGCCAGCAGCCATGTTGTAAGGACACTCAAGCTGCCCTATGAAGAAGCCCACATGGCAAGGAACTGACACATCAAAACCTTGGCAGGTACCTCCAGCCACATACACCTGCAGCCCCAGCTGCTCCCAGATTCTGACCCAAAGAAACCGAGATGGTAAGTGTTTGTTGTTTAAGCTAAGTTTTGGGATAACTTGTTACCTAGCAATAGATAACTAATACACTAATGGCTGCCGTGTTCCTTGCTGTGTGGCCCAGCACCTGCTCCAGGCTTAGTATAGCAGAGGCTCTGTCCAATGCCTGCGACTGAATAAACAGTCAGTACAAACAACTCCTCCACTGTAATTATGAGTCAGACACGTTCCTAAAGAATCAGCAACAGGCCGAGTGAAAGAAGCCAGCCACAGAAGACCACATCCTGTATGATTCCATGAGTATGAAATGCCCAGAACAGGCAAGTCCATAGAAACAGAAAGTAGACCAGTGGTTGCCTAGGGCAGGGGGGGTTGGGGAGAACTGGGGAGTGACTGCTAGTGAGTACAAGGTTTCTTTTTTGAGTGATGAACACGTTCTAAAATAGATTATGGTGATGGTTGCACAATTCTGTGAGTATATTAAGAAACCACTGAATTGTGAATTTTATGGCATGTGAATTATATCTCAATAAAGCTTGTTGTCTTAGAAAAGGGGGAGAGGAGGGCTTCCTTGGTGGTGCAGTGGTTAAGAATCCACCTGCCCACGCAGGGGACATGGGTTCGAGCCCTGGTCCGGGAAGATCCCACATGCCGCGGAGCAACTAAGCCCGTGCACCACAACTACTGAGCCTGCGCTCCAGAGCCCGCGAGCCACAACTACTGAGCCTGTGCGCTATAACTACTGAAGCCCCCGCACCTAGAGCCCATGCTCCGCAACAAGAGAAGCCACCACAATGAGAAGCCCGCGCACCGCAAGGAAGAGTAGCCCCCGCTCACCGCAACCAGAGAAAGCCCGCGCGCAGCAACGAAGACCCAACTCAGCCAAAAATAAATAAATACATACATAAATAATAAATAATTTTTTAAAAAAAAGAAAAAGGGGAGAGGAAACCAGGCGAGGTCACTGTCCAAAATGGGAAGTGGCACCAAGGGAGGCTGGTTCCCCACAGGACTAGGAAAAGCCTTGGGATTCTCAAAAGTGGAGGGCCCCCTCCCCCATGCCTGGAGCAGAGCACATGCTAAGGTCTCAGGGAGGCGAACCAATGCCTCGGGCACCATGGGGTGGGGTGGTCTGCGCCAGCCCACCTACTCAGTGAAAGGGGGTCTGTGTGCTCATCATACAGGGTCTCAAGCCGCCTGGAGCCCAACATGCAAGGCCTGGACATGTCCCTGACTTCCCATCCCCCAGAGACCATTCCACCCACCCATGGTCGACACCCAGCTCTCCTGGGCTGGCTTTTCCACCTGCCCAAGCCAGGGCCCTTCACGCAGAAGAGGGGGGGCCACAAACCCACAGGCTGCAACTGTCCCAAAGGACAGGCGGGCTCCGCAAATGAGCCGATCCTACAGGGGAGTCACCCAATGATGCAGGAAAGCTGGTCCTGGCTGAAAGCCCCCTGAAGGAGCAGTGAATTTAGGGCAAAGAAAAGGACTTGAACGACACAGAGCACACTTGTACATCGTATCTAAGAGGTGGTCAAGACTGGAAACAGAAACAGCTTCAAAGCAGACTTTGAACAAGTGTGTCTCACAGAGGCCTTGGGGTGGTCAGAATCTTCCGTCTCTCTCTGGCCTCTGAGGTTGGTTTCGGAGTCAAGAGTCTCACAATGTGAAGAAGCCAGCGGTCGGACCCAAAGAGCTCTTCACTGCACCCTCCCAGAGTCAAGGGTGAGCCTGGGGGCCCGGGGAACCTAATGAAAGTAGACACACAAATGCTCTCCTAAGAACATTTTCTGGGGAGAAGGTCTGAGATTTTTCAGCGGATTTTCCTTTCTTTTCTTTTCTTTTTTTAAGTTGCAGCATGCGGGATCTTTAGTTGCGGCATGTGAACTCTTTAGTTGCAGCATGCGAGATCTAGTTCCCTGACCAGGGATCGAACCCGGGCCCCCTGCATTGGGAGCACGGAGCCTTAGCCACTGGACCACCAGGGAAGCCCCAGCAGATTTTCAAAAGGATTTAAAATCTGAAAAAGGTTAGAAACCATTGAGTGGTGGATTTCTAGGGCAGGTGGATGATAGATTTTTTTTTCTTCCTTTGGCAAATCTGTATTTTTAACAAACTTTTCATAACTAGCTTGTATTGATTCTGTACAATTAAATCTATATAGTATACACACACACACTTATAAAACATATAGCACATATATTAAAAACATGCGCATGCATGATCTAGGAAAATCACAGCCTATGACACCTGGAAGATGTAGACCACCCCAATCTCAAGACCCCCAAGAAATTAATATCTTTTAAAGCTACAAACTCGACTTCCTCTCTTCTCTCCTGATCCCAAACAAGTCACACACACACACACACATTCAGGGTGGCAATGGAGATGGGTGCCCCTCATAAGGGTCTCAGCTACTTGGCAGTTTACTCCATTCTCCTGGGTACCCCCTTCCCAGGCTCAGCCTCCAGCCTCCTTCTCCACCCAGCCATGGGCTTACATGTCCTTCTCTCCTGTTGTCATGAAACCCTAGATCTGCAGACAACCTGTAAGCCTTGGGGATGACACAGAACTCTGAACGTCTCATTCCATCAGCCATCACCTGGTCCGTCTCTCCTTGGCAGGTGGCCCCGTGCCTCCTCCTTCCACTCCCAGGTCTCCAGGCTGCTCCTGCCCTGGGAGCCTCTGGGATAAGTTCAGAACAACAGCCTCTTCATCAGTCATCAGGCCCGTCTTTGGGGCTACAGCAAGCAGCTCCCATCACTGAGCGTCTACCACAATCAGGCACATTTTAGGTGCCTTATGTCCATTTTCGAATTTAATGATCACAAGTAGCCCTGAAGGCAGACCCTCTGTTTCACAAAGGATGAGGGTGGGGCTCAAGGAGGTTACGCTGCACAGCTAGTGATGGGAGAGGCAGATGTGAACCAGGTTGACCCCAGAGCCCTGCTCTTACCAGTGTACCACACTGCCTTTCCTGGGTCAGTGCAAAGGAACCAGACTGGGGCCACTTGGTCAAGAAGACACCTGAGTCCCGATGCCCTGACTGTGTCACCCATTAGCTTGAGGACCCTTAGGTGGACTTCCCACAAAAGGTTCAAGAGTTGGGGAAAGGAAGCAGTTGAGATTTCAGAGGCCAGGCCCTGCTTCCTCTGTACAGAGGGGGAGAATGGGCGCCACCTGGGCAGGCTGGGGCCAAGCTGGGTACCGGAAGCTGCATCCTCCTGGCACTTCTCTGTAGAGGAACAGATCCCAGGAAGACACTCCACCAGAGGAGACAAAGGACCAGCAAGAAGAGAAAGGCTGCCTGGACCCCAGCTCCTCCGCACAGCCAATGCACTCCCAGAGACCTCAGCCCTCCTCCCACCTGGGATCCAGATTCCCCTGCCCCAAATAAATGCTTCCTCCTGGGAAATAGGTGGCCACATTTGGAGACAGTACAGGACAGGGGTTAGGAACAGGCTCTGCCACTTCCTAGGGCAATACCCAGGAAGTGCCTAGGTATTACCTAGGCACTTCCTGGGTCATACCTACGGAAGTTACTAAACCTTTCTGTGCCTCAGTTTCCCCTTCTGTAAAACAGAGATCGCAATAGTGCTTAAAAGAATAAATTAGTATTTTCAAAGTGCCCAGAACACTGCCTAGCAGAGTGGGGGGCTACAGAAGTGTCTGTGTTGTTATTATTATTAGACAAAGACAGAGCAAGTTAGAGCAATGAAGGTGGCAATTCAGAGCTGGCCAATAGCAAGGTTCATTAGTACAAATGCTGCTGATTGGATCTGCAGAAAAAGAAACTGGTGTGAAAGGCCTCCCTTCTAGAGCTTGCTGTGCTCGTCTCAGAGTGAGGGGCTGGTGTCGTTGAGATGGGAGTTCTAAGTCAAACCCCGCCCCTCGCCCAGGCTCTGTGATTCCGATGTCTTACCTGACCTCGCCCTAGCAGAATCAGGGGAACCATGCTCTGCATTTGCTCTTGAAGACATCCTGACCACTCATGCTGACCACTCGGGGTGCCAGGCTGCCAGGTCCTGGTCTCTGCAAGAGCTGGCTGTGATTGTGCCCAGATATACCCATGCCAGCTGTTCACCTTTGTAATGACACAACGTGGTAAGTGGATAAGTGGATGAAATCCGGGTGTGTAAAAAGAAAGAGTTGTTCCCATGAAGACGGAACTGACTGCTTTAGAAATAATAAAGACAAGTCACTAAAACAAAAGTTTCCGTTGAATGAGACTGAGCAAAGCAACTGTAAAAGATAGCGGAGAGGGACTTCCCTGGTGATCCAGTGGTTAAGACTCCACACGCCCAATACAGAGGGCCCAGGTTCGATCCCTGGTCAGAGAGCTAGATCCCGTGTGCCGCAACTAAGACCCGGTGCAGACAAATAGATAAATAAATATTAAAAAAAGGAGACAGAGATAGGGGAGAAGAATAAAAATTGACAAGGTCGATACGCCTTACGTAAGAATGATGAACCGATCAAACAAAAGCTCTTGGCCTTACATCAGTACATCAACGTACATCGATGTTTTAAGTTAAAATAAAATGCTTAGATTCGAGGTGTAGCATGTTAATTAGGTACGTAAACCAAAGTTGCAGTTACTCAACCAATGAATCACGTAGGATAAAAGGGCTCTTATGAAGCTAGACATTTCTTGTCACAGTTGCGTCTAATCTCATCGCTATTTTGCCTTAATCTATGTTTTTCAAGCTATAGTTGAAGGCACTGGGCTGGGAGTAGCGGAAGCCGCAGGAAAAACATAAACATCTTCCCAGAGCATCCATCTGACTCAAGTAAGGGAGAAATAGTCCTCATAGCAAAACAAACATGGATTATCATGGAATAGAATGTAAAATTAATGTTAGTGTTAAAAATAAAACTTGAAGCTTCAAAGCAAGGTCACAGTTGGGGTGGGTTGCTGCAGGCTAGGGTCGGAATCCCATCTCCTCTGGCAGGAAGAGCGGGTGGGAAAGTTGGAGAAGCACAGTCCGTGAGGGTCAAGGTCACTGCCAGCTGCCCAGCCATCTCCCAACCACTTTCCCACAAACCTGCAGCACAAGGGCTTCTGGGACAGCTGCCTCCAGAGCAGCTTGCCCACTTGGGCACCCCCGTCTCGCTGCTGCAGCTTGCAGGTGACAGGGCCAAGCCAGAGCCCACTGCCATGGCCAAGGCCACTTGATGGCAGACCTCACTAGAAGACCTCACCTCCACCCTCCTCAGCCCCTGTCCTCCAAGCTCCTTCAGACCTTGAAGGGTTAGAAAAAGCTGAAAAAACTAAACCTTCTGGTTTTGGCACATCTGAGAGGAACAGGCTGATAACAAAGGACAAAGCGATTCCAACCTTTATCTGTAAAATGGCGGTATTTATTAATACACAACCTGTGCATTCCAAAAAGATCATTCATGGGAGGGTCAAATAAGATAGTGGTTGAATAAACCTTAGCATGCAAGCAAACCTCAATGACTTATGACAAAGATACCTGTCATTTAAAATCCATTCACTCCTACAGCGTGGGCTGCAAAGATTCATTCATCCACTGGCAAAAACAGCAACTTTTGGATGCCCATTACCAAGTACAGGTTTTTCCTTATTTCTAATCCTCACAACGATCCAGTAAAAGAGCTACTGTTATCCCAATTTTCAGGTGAAAACCTGGAGGCTCAGAGAGGTTAAGCAACTCGTCCAGGTCACTATGTGTTAGGGGTCAAAGCCAAGATCTGAACTTCTGTCCAATTTTAAAGCTCGGCTTTTTTTTTTTTTTTTTTTTTTAATTGGCTGAGTGGCACTTGGGACCTTAGTTCCCTGACCAGGGATCGAACCCGTGCCCCCTGAGTCTTACACTGGACCGCCAGGGAAGTCCCAAAGTTCTTGCTTCAGACTCGAACATAAGGCTTCCTTTCTACCCATTCTCAAAACACTGTGCCTCCCACTGTGCTTCCCGCTGGAAATATGAAGCCACACACATCTTACAAAGCTGCCACATATTAGATGTGCTGCCGCACTTAATTTAAAAATAGACCACGCTTCATCACTGGTTTCCCAATGACAGTAGATGACCTGTAGTATTCAAATATTCGTCACACCACACAACAGGGAAAAAAGATTCATGACCCAGTGAGCCGGCTTTTGGACCCAAGAGCCATCAGAAACAGGAGGTGTGGTTTTGCTCACCTTTTCATTGGCTCTGAACATGAGAAATGTTTCTTAATGGAGTTTTTTGAGAGGGACAGATAAAGGGGAAAGTTAGGGGTTTTCTTGTGTTTTTTCCCCTTTGAAGAAATTTCTCACGAAGCTGTTTATTTGAGACCAAGACCCTGGTTTTATTAACTTCCTCCTCAGACACAGATCAGCAGCAAAGAGGAAAATGCATGCATTAAAATGGATAAATAATCTGTGTGCTGGACTTACATCCCCCCCTCACCTGAGGCTACCTGATGCCCACTTGAGAGGAGCATGGAGGCCTCTTTACTCCAAGGGGCTGCAAAAGCCTGCTTCATGGGCAGCAACCCAAGCTGGTGCCAAAGCCCCCAGAGTCCCACACCTGAAACACCTGCCTCAGTTTCCCAAACTGCATGAAGGGGCATCAGGATGTGGATGCAGAACAGTCACCAAGATGAATTCTGGACTCCACCATTTGTAAGCCTTTACCCCCACTGCCACGCTATGGAGGCAACAGTACCGTAGAGCACAGGGTCCTGCAGCCCCTCACAGCCCTGCCTTTCAGCGAGGTTAAGCATCACCTGGCATCGGTTCATGTATTCGCCCCAGGGAGGCTCACACCCAAATGCAGCCAGCCAGACAGCCAGCGAAAGGATCCATTTCGACAGAGAGGGGCTGTCAGCTTCCTCCTAGGATCGGCTAACTTTACAGCAGAAAAATGGATCCCTTTGGCTTAAATGTAAACCGTCTCTCCTTGCAGAAACAAGGTGAATCGTGAGAGTGAATGGGGACTTGTTAAAATAATGATAATAACGAAAACAGCTAGTGTTTACTGAGTATCAGCTATGTGCTAGGTGATGTTCATTATCTAGTTTATCTCACTTAATCCTTAACACAACCCTAAGAATAGGTCCCTTTAGCTTCACTTTATAGAAGAGGAAACCGAGGATCAGAGAAGGTAAGTAACCTACTCAAGGTCACACAGCAGGGTTGTGGAGAAACTACAGTTTAAATTCCAGAGTTCCATCCAATTCCAGAGTTCAAGGGTTTAACTACTGTATTACACTGCAGCAAACCTCATGCTGTACATACAGCTAGCAACCAAAAAGAAAGCTATTTAGTCTCATTGCAAAAACAAACAAACAAAAAAAGAGAAAGAAAACAAAGCATATTTAAGATGACTAACTTTAAGGCCTATTAGTAAAACATTTTTTTCCAATATTATTTTAAATGCCAGCAAGAGTGTCATGAAACTATTATATATCACTGGGATAAACTGGTCCTATCTTTCTTGGAAAAACATTTAGCTTCAGGAGCCATAAAAATGGTCAATGCCTTTAATGTGATAATTTGTGAAAATGGTCAATGCCTTTAATGTGATAATTCGTAAAAACTCAGATACCTAAAAATATCCGTTACAGTATTTCAAAAGTGGTGTGTGTGTGTGTGTGTGTGTGTGTGTCTGGAAGCAACATAAATGTCCCACAATGGAGGATGACCAAGAAAATGATGGTGTCCCTGCATTAGGACACTTATACTGTCAATAAAAGGACGGCCAGGTGATGAAGCAATGTGGAAAAATGCTAATGTGCCCATGTTAAGTGAAAAAGCAAGTTACAAAAGCACATGCTTTGCCCCTCAAAAAATTAAGTATAGGATTACCATAAGAGCCAGCAATTACACTTCTGGTTATATATGCAAAAGAATTCAAAGCAAGGACCCAAACAGATATCTGTATATCCACGTTCAAAGTGGCATTATTCACGATAACCCCACAGTGGAAGCAACCCAAGTGTTCACTGATAGATGACTGGATAAGCAAAATGTGGTCCATCCATACAATGGAATATTATTCAGCCCTAAAAAAAGAAGGGGATCCTGACACATGCTGCAACGTGGATGAATCTAGAGGCTATTATGCTAAGTGAAATAAGCCAGTCACAAAAGGACAAATACTGTGCAATTCCACTTAGATACCAAGAGTAGTCAAATTCAGAGACAGGAGGTTGAATGGTGGTTTCCAGGGGCTGGGTGGAAAGGGGTATAAGGAATTAGGGTTTAAGGGGTAAAGAGTTTCAATTTTGCAAGACAAGAGAATTCTGGAGATGGATGGTAGTGATGGTTCATAACAAGGTGAATGTACGTCAAAATAGTAAATTTTATATATATTTTACCACAATTGAAACATAAAAATTAAGATAAAAAAGCACATGCCTACTAGTCACAATTAAAAATGCACATTTTAAAAAAGGAAAAGATACCCAAATTGGCAGTGGCTACGTTGGGATAGTGGGAAAATAATAAATCACTTACAGATCACCTTCTACACACCAGCTCCTTTACAGACGTTATGTGTTTCACTGTGTGCCTGGCACTTTACCCATGAATATATGAAATCTTTAAGACTGGCGGTAATATTGCTATTTCAATGTTAACAACTGGGGATTCTGAGGCTTGCGATTTCCCCCAAAGAGAGTGAAACAGAAGTGAACTGAAATACCACTTTAGAAACAGCCACACCCATCACTCCCAACACTCTCCCTCTTGGCTCAGAAAGTAGGTGGGCTTGGAAAGCACCCATTTCTAGGAGAAGCTCAGAGAGCCTTCTCTGAATGGGTGAGGTCACCACTTCTGGGGTGGGAGTGGAGGGTTCTCCTACACACCAAGCTGGTGCAGCGCCAACCTCAGGCCCCAGGGACTGGGCCGATCCGCAGGGAGGGGAGAGTGGGCCATATTTTGGAATGACCCAAAGAGAGTCAGTGTTTGTCTGCAAGGAGAGAGTGAGGAGGGAGGTTCCCGGGCTTTTAACTTTTTTTTTTTTTCCATCTTGAAATTGGCAGCATTTCTGATATGATTGCAGGGGATTTCCACCAACCAAATAGAAAATTCAGTTTTAGCATTAACTGTAAGGAGAGAGGAGTTCTGCAACCTTTGTCATTTTTGAAACGCTGGCAGTGGCACCAAGACGAGAATGTTTTCCTCCCTCTCAAATCAGTCAGGCTCCAGCCATCCTTGGCTGGCGGCTAATTACCACACGCGTCTCACTCCCAGACAGCAGGGCACTGACATTCCCTGACCCGCCCAGAGCGCTGCCCTCCCGACCTGCCCCTCCGACAGCTTGGCTGGGAAACGTGTTGGCCCCCTGGAGAGTGGCTGAAAGAGCTCTTCTGAGGCCCCACGGTAAGGAAACATTTGATGGGGCCCCAAGCCCCACGGTCAGACCCACAGAAGCAGCTGGAGGGAGGAAACTGCTCTCTAAACAAAAATGGTTTTGAAAAATAAGCCAGCCAAAGGGGAATTGCTTCGTAAGTTGCACATTCACTTCTCCCTTTAACTGTGCAATTGAAGAAAAACAAGGTGAAGCAGGAACTAACCCCTCACATCCCCCCATTCACCCCCACCCCCACCACCACTATCTCCCTTTACCAGGCACAAAGGCTAACTGGGTCTGAGGCTGGTCTCTATTTGTGGATTGTCTGTGCTGTGTAAGCTCCCCCGGGGGCTGGTACCCGCCCTGCCTGCCTGCCTTGTTGTTAGCACAACCCCTTGGCCCGCCCCCCGCCCCCCTCCACCCCGGGGGATCACGGTAAACACTTGCTAAACGTAATAAAGCAAGAGAAAGGATGGAGCCCGCAGCATCACGCAAAGATATGCTTTATGTGCCCTCCCCGGGCATGGACCGAGGCTGCAGAAATGCAGCTTATCCTGCTGGGAAAGGGCATCGGCATGGCCGGGAGGGCCTCTGGGGCAGTTGCCCTAATTCCAGAAACAGCTATATTCGCAGAGTGGCCAGCGTTGTTTCCAAACATGGGTGGAGAAGGTGAGGGGAGTAGAGCTCAGAAGGAGGTAAGCTTGGCTGTCTTTAAGAGCTGGCAACTGCCGACTAGGTTTTGAGAGCACACTCCATCCTCCCACCCAATCCCCACACTCCAGGGTGTCTTCCATTACTTTGGTGAAAGCACCAAAAGAGAATCAACCTCAACATGTGCTAGGCAGTGCTCTCATGAGCCAGGATGGACAGAATCTCAAAGTCAAGAAATCAAGCCACAGCAGGGCATGGAAAGGCTAAAGGGTTGGCAATTTCTGCTCTAGAGAGAGCAGAAGAGAAAGCTCTGTTCCTGTCTCCTTGTGTTTGGTGACAGCCTGCTAAATCAGAAGAATCTTCGTCCCCACTTGTCACATCAATCAAACCGGGTGGGCAACGGTAGTAGGGTTTTACAGCAGAGTATCCAGGTGGCTCTGAAAGGACACCCCGAGTCCCCCGTCCCCACAACAAGAGAACTACTAGCAAACATTCTCCTTCATCTGCAAGCAGCTACACCATCAGATGATTAAACGCTTTGGCATCTGAAGGAACCGGGATTCTGGATCAGCTAATTGTAAACGTGTGGGTCGGGAAGTTATTTAACTTTTCTGAGCTTTCGTTTCCTCCGGTGAAAATGGAGACATCGTTCAGCTCCTATGGTTAACCGAAAACCATCTGTAAAACCGGTCAGTTCTTTGGAGGGGAAGAGTCCCCTGTGGTACCATTCACTTGGCAAGAACACCGAGGCACTGTCAGTCACTCCAGGGTTGCGCACCCCTTCGGGAAGTGCTCGGTGGGATTAGTCCTCGGTTTCAAAGTCCCTTTGGAGCAGTGAACCTTTCGCTCCGAGATTCCTGGGGAAGGAACCCGCTCCCGGCCCCAAGGCACAACCGCCCCGCACACACACGTGACCGTGCAAGACATTTCTCAGGGTGGCGTCCACTGGGGCTCTGCAGGAGCCCGCGGGAAGAAGCCCCACTTGATGGTACGGTTGGGGTTCGAGACCCCACAGGTCCCTCCTTCCAGGGGACACCTGAACGAAGTGAAAGCCTCTCAATCATCCGAGGGCGCCAAAGCGCTCCATCTGCAAACTGGGGGGATCCCAAGGGTGCTGCGCGAGAACCTGGTACGTGGGCCGCCCCAGGCCGCCCCCCACTCCGACCCCGGAAATCCCATCCCCACCCGCTTCCCCTCCGGGAGCGCGCTTTTCGGGGCCTCCTATCAGTCCTCTCCTGGCCCCCTGGACCTCCATCTCCCCACCGGAGCAGGGAGCAGACGGCAAAGCAGTGCCCCCCATCCTGGTCCCCAAGAAAGTTCTCCCTGTTCCCCTCTCCTCGATCTCAAAGAAAGGGGTGCAGAAGGCGAAGCCTAAATAAAAACAGGAAACGCGATTTTAAAAAAAAGAAGAAGCCTCATTCAGGCTGAATTACGGGTAAGAGTATTTAAAAGAAGAAAGAAAAAAAAAAGAGTCCGGAAATGCAAAGCTGAAGGCGGTTTTGCCGCCGTAACCCGGGCCCAGCCGCAGATCCGGGGGCTGATCTCCGCCGCGCGGCTCTAGTAAACACGCGGTGAGCGGCGCCCGCGGCCGGAGCCCGGCCGGGGCGGGCCGGAGAGGGACCGGCCGCGCGTCCACGCGCCCGGCAACGTCCTCCCCGGCCGCTCTCCAGCCCAGGGCCCCGCTCACCAGAGCTGGGGAGGGCGCGCCGGGCCAGGGCGCCGGGGACGTGTGCGCACCCCTCTCCCCACCGCTCGACGGGAGCAGGGGGGCGGCACCACCATTAAGGAGAGTAGCCTGCACCCCGCGGCGCGGCCGGGGCGCCCTGGGGTCCCGCTCGCCAGCGCCCGGGACAGGGCGCACGCGGCTGAGCGCTGTCCGTCTCCCCGCGCCTCGGCGGGTGCATGCGAGGCCGCACCGCCGCTGGGAGCGCAGCCCGCACCCCGCCGCCGGGCCCGGGAGCTCCCCCGTCCCGCTCCGCGGGGCAAGCAGTCCAGGCGCAGGGGAGCTGGGCGCACCCCTCTCGGCGGACGCTCAGGGGGCGGCCCCGACCCCGCGCACAGCCTTGCCCCAGGTCCCGGGCTCGCTGGACGCGGGCGGGCGCACAGAGCCGGGCGCACGGGCTGTACGCGCCGGGAGAAGTCCGCAAGCCGGTCCCGCGGCTCCCCGGGGTCCCCTGATGTCCCCGGCCCCGGTCCTCTCCCCCACCTCGCAGACGCAGCCAGAGGCGAGCGCTTACCGGTCCCGGCGCGGCTGGCAGGGGCTGGGGCGGCTCGGGCCGGCGGCCGCTGGGAGCGACGGCGCTGGGCGCGAGTGAGCCTCGAGGGAGGGAGGCGGGGCGCGGTACGGGCGCCCCGCCTGCTGACAGCCCGCACACTCCACTTCCCACTTTGTTTCCTTTTTACTTGCAACAGGAAAAACAACAGGTCCTCCCGCCGCTTCTCCTGCCGCTGCGCCCTCCCCTCCCGCCCCCCAAGTCCCCACCCCGTCTGCGGGTGGAGGGGCATCATTCCAGGGCCTCTGGAAGCTGCACCTTGACCTTCTTCAAAACAAGTTTATATGTATTTATATATAAAAGAAAACAACCAAATAAAGGTCCTAAGAACCCATAAGAGCCCCACGCCTTCCACATTCACACACTAAAGAATTTCAACAGTGGCGGGAGAAAAGCTGGAGGCAGCCAGGAGCGCCCCCAAAGCCAAGTGCAGGGAACTGGGCAAGAGGGAGGGTAAGTGGGGCGGGGCTTGGAGCTCAAAGTCCCACTCCGCTCAGCCCTGGAGGGAAACGGTGGCCTCCAGGCTTTGATGGGTAGAGAGCATGGGGGTTGGGGGTCAACCCCCCCCCCCACGCCCCGCCCCGCCCCGCCCCAGATTACAGTAGTGGCTTCAGATCCTTCTAGGATGTGATGGGGGATGAGCCACTCAATAGCTTAATCAAATGACTTAAAGGAGCCTCCCCAACCCAGCCTGGGAGGTAAAGCACCTGTTTGGTTCCCTTGGACAGATGAGGACACTGAGGCTTGGGAAGAGGCTCTTTCTATCCAAGAGATTCCCTGGCCTCTCAGGACCATCTTGGGCTCAGTGCTGGCTGCAGCAACGGAAGCAGCAGGCGGTTCTGTGTCTAGCCAGGAAAGGGAGAGAATTTGGGCAAGAAGAGTGGGTTACTAAGTGGTCCCAGTTTTCTAAGATCTAGGCTGCAGGCTCTGATCTCTCAACTGGATGATACCTGTGGAGGAACCAGGAGGAACCATGGGTCTCTTTGGCAGAGAATGTTGGGTCTGTCCCCAGGAGTGTACATCCTTCCCAACAGAACATCTGAGGCTCACAGCCTCACTCCTACCCCAGGCCAGGACCACTCCAGGGCGATACTGTCAAAAGCCGGAAGAGAAATGGACATTTCAGAGAGAAAATCTGATGGCAGGTTTGGATGTTTCCGAACATCTGTCCTAGCCCTGCTTTTGCCTGGTTGCAATTTAAACACTGCTTACTGATTTTCAGAGCTGGTCGTAAGAAACAGTCAGATGAGGAACGCTTTTGCATCATCCAAAGGAACTCTTCGTTGAATACGTATTTGCTGACAGCCAGTCAGATCATGCTTTGTAATATGCAAGACGGGAGACCTGCCAAGTGCTCAGATGTGCTTCACACGCTGTTATCTCTGATCTCGACAATAGCCTCCCAAGAGAAATCTTATCATCCCCACTTGAGAGATGCGAAAACTGAGGCTCAGGAAGGTTGAATCCTTTTGAGGGGCCACACAGTCAGTGTCTAGCTGCTTCCAGATCCTCGATTATTTGCCCATGCCACACTGCTTATGCCCCAGTCCAAGAAGAAGTTTCACTTTCCTGAAACCCCAATGCACTTCCTTTTAGAAACCAAACCATAGGACTTATCCCCCTCTTTTGCCTGGGGTACCAGGAAAGTCAAGTTAACTGTGGCATCAAGTACAGTCAATATGGCCCCTCAAGTTCCCGGTAGACTTCTGCCTTCCTCTCTACAATTTCTGATCTCTCTTTCTCACTTTATTTTTAACTGTTGTCATGTGTGTTTTGGAGGAAGCTACTTCAAGTTCCTTTTGAATTGTAAGTGAAATGGACCCGCCAAGGTGGAGAATTTATAGCAGTCCTAGAAGAAAAGTGGCACTTGGGCTGTAAGGAAGTCAACACGTGTTACTCCCGTGACCTCCTGACTGGGAAAGACTTTGGTCCCATTTTATGGAAGGGAAAAGAGATCTTGGGTATTAAGGGGGCAGCTGGTCGGTGGAGAACAGCTCGGATGGACAGGAGGCACCCCGCGAGCCGCTCAGAGGAGCACACAGAGCCCTCCAGATCAGTTTCCTTCTGGGCCTGCCACCTTGTCCTGCAGAACTTCCCCCTCCAAAAGCCAAGCCAGCCTCCACAGCTTCTCACGGATGCAGTAAGCATCTTTGCTCTGTTCAACCTCGAGTGCTTTCACCACCGCCACCCACACATGCCCGCAGCTGGCTTAACTCAGTGCAGCCAGAGCCAAGACGAGCACCCGGCTGCAGGGGTGCAAGTGAGCAGCCCACTTCCTCAGCCCCTCCACAAAGCGCTCCAGACACCTGCCTCCATGCCCCGTCCTGGCACGAAGCCCTCTTTGCTGAGGGGCCTTTCCTTCCAGGCAGGGCAAAAATTATCCAGCTCAAACCCTTGCCCATTTGCCTTGGCCAAGGAAAGTGTGGTGAAGATTCACAATGAAGAGCCCCTTCCCTGCAGCCAAAGTGCCTGGCATTGCCACTGTGGAGCTGTGTGACCTCAGGTGAGTGGCTTAAGCTCTCTGTGCCTCCATTTCCTCATCTGAAAAACACGGATGCTGATACTGGCTTTCAACGTTTAGAATTGTTGTTAGGATTAAATGAGTTAATACATGTAAAGTGCTCCTAAGAGTACCTGACACAGAGTGAACCCCCAGAAAATGTTAGTTATTGAGTTATTCCAGAACAGCATCTTTGTGCTTTGTGGGATTGGATGTTTCTGCTCTAGGACAATATTTTTCAATAGCAGTAACAGCAGGTTGTGACATATTAACACATTAGTGTACTGGAAATCCATTCAGCAGGTCAAGCTTATAAAAATGCAACAGAATAAACAATACCAGATTGTACTCCACATAGCAAGGGTGGTATCCCTCCCTGAGGCTTTTTGTCCCATTTATAGGTACGTGTGGGGGACCGTTAAGTCAAGATGTAAAATGCATCCTCACTGCAGGTCCCTGTCAACACCACTAGGAAGCTGCTGCCTTCTGGGGACAACACCATAATGGTGGTGGCAATGGAAGGGCAGTGCAGATGGGTAGAGAACTCGGCCAAGGTCAGGCTTGATTCCCGGGAAGTCTGACTTTTGAGGACACAGGCTCCAGCGAGTGCAGAGAGGTGGCCAGGGGGAAATACCTGAGGAAGAGAAGCTGGGGCTCCAGGCTGTGCCTGCCATGTGGGGAATGACCCAGGGGTGGATGGTTTGTGCCCTCGCACTTCATTCATCTCAGGTCAGAGCTGGACCGAAGGGCCCAGGAAGACCCAGACAACTCAGAGGTGGCCCAGATGAACCTGGCTCCTGTGGGACCAGGGCTGAACTGATGGGGACTGAGTTTCTGGGCCCACCTGGATGGGAGCTCCAAACAGAAACTGAGTTATCCTTTTTGTAAAACACGCACACTCGGGAATTCCCCGGTGGCGCAGTGGTTAAGAATCCGCCTGACAATGCAGGGGACACGGGTTCGAGCCCTGGTCTGGGAAGATCCCACATGCCGCGGAGCAACTAAGCCCGTGCGCCACAACTACTGAGCCTGTGCTCTAGAGCCCACGAACCACAGCTATTGAGCCCACGTGCTGCAACTACTGAAGCCCGCGTGCTAGAGCCCGAGTACCACAACTACTGAAGCCTGTGCGCCTAGAGCCCGTACTCCACAACAAGAGAAGCCACCGCAGTGAGAAGCCCGAGCACCGCAACGAAGAGTAGCCCACGCTCGCCGCAACTAGAGAAAGCCCGCGCGCAGCAACGAAAACCCAACACAGCCAAAAATAAATAAAAAATTAAATCTTTAAAAACAAAAACAGAAACACTCACACTCAAAACCCAGGCTTCCTGGGTTCAAATCCCAGCCATGCAACCCTAGTCACTTCAGCACCTCCTGACCCTGCGCTGGGGAGGGTTCCCTGAGTGGATGACCCTGCCCCTAGCACAGTCAATGTTCCAGAAACAGCAGTTGGCTTCAAACAAATCCTCTAAAGCTCTTCCTAGTCCATGGTGTGGGGGAAATGTGGAAAGGGGAGGGGGGAGTAGCGGGGTTTGGGGTCATGAGGCTGGATCCAACCCCCGCACCTCCATACACTGGGGGTGACCCAGGTTTTGCAGCACTGATTCATTTGGCAAGTTCTGGGCTTTGGGATACAGCACTGTACGAGACAAAGACCTGCCCTCCTGGGGCTTACACTCCAGTGAGAAGAGAAACTATGAAGAATGAGAATAAGATACAGTGTCATGAAGTACTAAATGCTGCAAAGAAATATGCAGCAGGTTAGGAGGGGAGAGGGGTGGGGGAGGGGACACTGGAGGTCAGGACCTTCCAGCAGAGCGAGGATATGGATGAGGTGAGGGAAGGGCCCTGCTGGTGTTGGAGGGAAGAGCATCCCCGGCGGAGGGAACAGCCAGTGCAAATGTGCTGAGCACGTTGGAGGACCAGGAAGGAGGCCAGGGAGGCTGGAGGTGGGGTGGGTGCAAACAGCAAAGGGAAGGATCTGGGGAGGGGCAGCGGGGTATTTGGGATTTGGCTGAAAGAGTGATGAGAAGCAGAGGGAGGGTTCTAAGCTGAGCTGGGGAAGGGCGGGCTGTGATTTACAGGTTAAAAAGTCTACAATACACACGTATATACTTCCTTGCTCTGCCAACCCTAAAGTTCTAGAAACAGTAACCCCCAAGAAGCAACGAGCACACAGCCAGCACCCAGATCTGGGTCTCTAATCCCACTCTGCTCAATAAAAAAGACCAGGACTCCTTGGAGAAATGGCTGATTCTTTGATGAGGACAGGAAATAGACAAGATGAGCCTGTAGCATCTCACAGTGCCAGAAAGAGAAGAACTCCGCAAAAACAACAAAACAAAACGCCACAGTGGTGGGGTTAGGGGCACGGCAGTGAACTGAACAGGCTTCTAATGGCCAATGAGGGGACAGTTTGAGCAACAAAATAGAGCATTATTGGCTTAGAACCCAAGGTATAAAATCTGTACCCAGCTCTTTCCCTATGGACATATTATGGGGTGTTAATAATCAGCCATGAGACTACAGCCCTCAGGAGAGTGCAACTCTCCTGCAGAGCTACAGCCATTTGCCTGGCGTGTTGCCACCTTAAAAGATTAATTCACATCTCCCATATTATTAATACTACAGCTGTAAACTTCTAAGAAACAAATGAATACTTCTACAAAATAAATCTGGGAAGAGAAGTTAGGAAATTAAATTTAAAACTAATAGTATTTTAATCATAATAAGCAGGAAAGATTGAGAATTGAAATTCTTTGAAGGCAGAGATCATTTTTTATTTATCTTTACTATCAGGACAGTTGTCATTATATTTAATTCAATAAATTATTTTTAAAGTGAATGCCAAAAAAAAAAAAAG
Source organism: Eschrichtius robustus (assembly GCF_028021215.1). Taxonomy (NCBI): domain Eukaryota; kingdom Metazoa; phylum Chordata; class Mammalia; order Artiodactyla; family Eschrichtiidae; genus Eschrichtius; species Eschrichtius robustus. The sequence continues at coordinate 7,538,603 of NC_090826.1, read as the reverse complement.
AGCCCAAGGTATAAAATAAATATCTGTGAGTCCAGACTGATATAAGTAAAATGATTGAATAAATAAATAAACAAGGGAGACTAATCTCCTGCACAGAACACCAGATAATTTGGGAAGAGGCTTCACCTGCCCTCACAGAGGAGGAGCTGAACTCATCACCCCTTCAGTGTAGGCTTGTGACTTCTTCCAAAGAGGACACAAGGGAAGGGGGGACAAAGATGGCCTTCCCAGTGGAGACACCTGGCAGCCACCGCCACAGCCAGGTGATCAAGGTTCCCGTCATCAGTGGTAAGTATGTTGACAGCAGGCACCCTTGATGTGATGTGATGAGAATGACACTTTGCTCTGTGGTCTTCCCCCCAAGAGCCCATAAACACCAGTCTAGTCATGAGAGAAAAAAAAAACAAAAAACCCCAAAACCACCATGCAAACCCAAATGAGGGAACGGTCTACAAAAATACCTGACCAGTCCTCCTCATAACTGTCAAGATTATCAGAGACGAGGAAAATCTGAGAAACTGTCGCAGCCAAGAGCAGCCCAAGGTGACATGACAACGAAATGTCATGTGATGTTCTGGGTGGGATCTTGGAAGAGAAAAAGAACATTAGGTAAAAACTAAGGTAGTCTGGGGCTTCCCTGGTGGCGCAGTGGCTAAGAATCCGCCTGCCCATGCAGGGGACATGGGTTCGAGCCCTGGTCCAGGAAGATCCCACAGGCCGCGGAGCAACTAAGCCCGTGAGCCACAACTGCTGAGCCCGCGTGCCACAACTACTGAAGCCTGCGCGCCTAGAACCCGTGCTCCGCAGCAAGAGTAGCCACCACTCTCCACAACTAGAGGAAGTCTGCACGCAGCAACAAAGACCCAACGCAGCCAAAAATAAATAAAAAACAAAACAAAACAAGGAAAAAACTAAGGTAGTCTGGATGAAGTATGAACTTTAGTTAATAGTCATGTACTTGTGACAAAAGTACCATCACAATGTAAGATGTTAGCAACGGAGAAACTAGGTGTGGAATATATGAGAACTCCCTATAGTATCTTTGCAACTTCTCTGTAAATCTGAAACTATTCTAAAATTTATAATTTATTTATGGGACTTCCCTGGAGGTCCAGTGGTTAAGATTCCACGCTTCCTACGCAGGGGGCGTGGGTTTGATCCCTGGTCAGGGAACTGAGATCCCACATGCCACGTGCCGCGGCCAAAAAATAAATACATTTGAAAATTTTTATTTAAAGAAAAAATATTAGAATGATGCTGGGGGGATGTGGGGAAGGACCAGGCTGAATGCCTTGGGGCCAGGAAGGATGTGCAGAAAGCAGGGGCATCGTGTTAAAAGCCTGGAGTACAATGATTTAGGTGGTTGGCCGGAGTCACAGAATGGGAGGGGGTGCAGTGCAGAAGGTTCAGAGGCAAGGCCTTTATTCTCTGGCCCTGGAGACTCAGCCCGTGGAGTCTGATAGGGGTGGGGGATGGGTATTCTGGAACCTTCTCTTCTGGGAGCCCTGAGACCCAGCCCTGCTCCCACATCGTCCAGTCTGTCTCCTCCTCTGTAAAATGATAATAAAAAGTTGTGATGCCAACTTCAGAGAGCTTGCGAGACTAAAAAGACGTGTTTCAGTGAAAGTGGTCTGGAGACAGACAACGCTTTGCAAATAGGGTGCAGCAGAGGCAGTGCTGGATGGAGCTGGGCCTTGCTCTCCCCCGACTACATCCCGGTACACACCTTACCCCCTGCTCTAAAAGCTTCTGTCTACCTAGAAAATGCCCCTCTAGATAGCTATCTTTAAAGGCACCCATTCTGAGGAGCACTGCCACGTGAAACGCTAAAAACCTCAATGAGAAGGCACCCAACTGGGTTCTTTTCCCACAGACAGAAAAAGCATCAGTAAGAGAAGGACAGAGGAAGATTCGAGACAGACAAGAAGAGGACACAGAGACGGGAATGGGAGAGGGCCACGTGAAGACGGAGGCAGAGATTGGAAGGATGTGGCCACCAGCCGAAGACCTCCTGCAGCCACCAGATGCTGGAAGAGGCCAGGAAGGAATCTCTCCTAGAGTCTATGGAGGGGGCGGCCCTGCTGACACCTTGAGTTTGAACTTCTGGAAGGAAGAAACTGAGGCAGTGCCTTGGGTAGCTGGCCAAGGTCACCCAGTTGGCAGGTGGAGGTTAGCGGACCCCGTGTGCCTAGGTCAATAGCTTCACCACTAGGTGGCAGCCCTCCTACGACCCTGAAGTCAGATGACCCGGAGGGTGTGGAGTCAACCAGACAAGCAGCAGCAGTGAGTTGGCCCATGAGCCAAAAGTGAGAGGAAGAAAATGTGTCACCTCAGCATTGTGGAGGGTCTTCCCCTTGGCCAGAACTGTCCGGAGGAAGGCATGGTCCATCCACTGAATGGAATAGTATGCAGCCATTGAAAATGGTGATTCTGAAGACCTGGGGCATCATGGGAAGTGATCCCATCATGAAGTGAAAAGGGCTCAATGCAGAATTGCCTCTGTGCTGGGTCACCACAGCATAAGTGCCCCATACATGCACGTGCGTAGCAGGAGGTGACAGAACAGTGAAAGCTGTGTGGGAGGAGGGTGACAGATGTTTTTCTTTCTGTTTCATTTTCTAGTCACACTTTGCCAAATGTGTAATAAAAATGCAAAAATGTAAAACTTGATTTCCTCTCTCCAAGTCAGAGCTAATCCCTCTAACCGCTCTTTACATCAGGACATTAGATGAGCCATTGTTCCATCCTGCCTGGGCTCCAATCATATTGCACTGCAGCCAGATGGTCACGTGTCTGCAAATGAGGAACAGGGGTGACCCTGTACAGGGATGAGCACCCAGGAGAAGGACTCCTTTGGGAATACAGGTGGCAGCCAGAAACTCTGTCAGTGGATAGCAGGTTCTCAGCCAATGGGAGCTCCAATCTGGGGAGGCGCCAGATGGCAAGGGCACCATGCTCTTGGGGTGTGTGTCCAGCTCCTTTGTCTAGAAGCACTCCCCCCCGGTGCATCCCCGTGGCTATATCGCAGTCTTGGTCAGGTGTGCTTGCCTTTGAGCCTGCCCAGGTTGATGGAACCAGGGGGTGGTTGCCTGGTGCCAGATTTGCCAAGCAGTGATCTTCCCCAGAATATGGGATTAGAACTAGGAGAATAGAGTTTCTTCAGGTACATGGAGCCTGGGCGCTGTAATATGTGAGCTGGGGAGCTGTGGGGCCTCTTATGCCCATCGAAAGGACGCAAGAGGGGAATTCCTTAGTGGTCCCGTGGTTAAGACTCTGCACTTCCAACGCACGGGACAAAGGTTCGATCCCTGGTCAGAGAGCTAAGATCCCACATGCTGCGCGGCACGGCCCAAAAAAAAAAAAAAACAAAACAAAAAAACGACTAAAGAAATCAGAGTCTGCTGTGCAGAGCAACGGAAGTTGAGAGAAGATTGTGAGGCAGGTGCATGGAGGGCAAGAGAGGATCACAGACAAGAGACAAGATTCGGGGCAACTTTTCAGCTCTCGGTCCGTGCATCTTTTTCAGGTCCCGTTGCATTCTTACTCTTGGGTTCTTCTGAAAGCCCCCTGCACCCTTAAGCCTTCCTCCCATATGCTGCTCAAAATCTGGACCCATTTCCTAGAGCTGCTGTAACAAATTACCACAATCTGGGCGGTTTAAAACAACAGAAATTTATGCTTTCACAGTTCCGGAGGCTAGAAGTTCGAAATTGAGGTAGGTGTTGGCAGGGTGGATTCCCTCCAGAGGTTCTGAGGGAGAATCTATTCCAGGCCTCTCTCTTATCCTCTGGGGGCTGCCTGCAATCCTTAGCATCCAACAGCTTGTACATGCGTCACTCTAATCTCTACCCCTATCTTCAAAGGGTATTCTCCCTACGCATCTGTGTCTTTGTCCGAATTTCCCTCTTCTTATAAAGACACCCTCATCCATCATGACCTCATCTTAACTCATTAGATCTGCAAAAACCTATTTCCAATTAAGGTCACATGCTGAGGTTCCAGGTGGGCATGAATTTTAGGAGGACAATAGTCCACCCAGGACAAACTCTCTTGACTTAGGTTCTGTCATTTGAAACAAACAAACAAATCCCAATTAATATAGAAATTGGTATCAGAAGGGGGGTGTTGAAAGAAACAGCTTTTCAAAGAAAGTATTGAAACTAGATATCTTTTTAAAAAATTTTATTGAAGTGTAGTTGATTTACAATGTGTTAATTTCTTCTGTACAGCAGAGAGACTCTAATATATTATATATGATATATATATATTATATGTATATATTCTTTTTCATATTCTTTTCCGTTATGGTTTGTCACAGGATTTTTTTTAAATAGATCTTTATTGGAGTATAATTACTTCACAATACTGTGTTAGTTTCTGCTGCACAGCAAAACGAATCAGCCATATGCATACACGTCCCCATATCCCCTCCCTCTTGAGCCTCCCTCCCATCCTCCCTATCCCACCCCTCTAGGTCGTCGCAAAGCACCGAGCTGATCTCCCTGTGCTATGCTGCCGTTTCCTACTAGCTATCTATTTTACATTTGGTAGTGTATATATGTCAATGCTACTCTCACTTCACCCCAGCTTCCCCTCCCCGCCCCACGTCCTCAAGTCCGCTCTCTGTGTCTATGTCTTTATTCCTGCCCTGCCACTAGGTTCATCAGTACCATTTTTTTTAGATTCCATATATATGCGTTAGCATATGGTATTTGTTTTTCTCTTTCTGACTTACTTCACTCTGTATGACAGACTCTAGGTCCAACCACCTCACTACAAATAACTCAGTTTCATTTCTTTTTATGGCTGAGTAATATTCCATTGTATATATGTGCCACATCTTCTTTATCCATTCATCTGTTGATGGACATTTAGGTTAGTTCCATGTCCTGGCTATTGTAAATAGAGCTGCAATGAACATTGTGGTACCTGACTCTTTTTGAATTATGGTTTTCTCAGGGTATATGCCCAGTAGTGGGATTGCTGGGTCATATGGTAGTTCTAGTTTTTGTTTTTTAAGGAACCTCCATACTGTTCTCCATAGTGGTTGTATCAATTTACATTCCCACCAAGAGTGCAAGAGGGCTCCCTTTTCACCACACCCTTTCCAGCATTTATTGTTTCTAGATTTTTTGATAATGGCCATTCTGACCAGCGTGACGTGATACCTCATTGTAGTTTTGATTTGCATTTCTCTAATAATTAGTGATGTTGAGCATCTTTTCATGTGCCTCTTGGCCATCTGTATGTCTTCCTTAGTGAAATGTCTATTTAGGTCTTCTGCCCATTTCTTAACTGGATTGCTTGTTTTTTTGATATTGAGCTCCATGAGCTGTTTGTATATTTTGGAGATTAATCCTTTGTCTGTTGTTTCATTTGCAAATATTTTCTCCCATTCTGAGATTTGTCTCTTTGTCTTGCTTATGGTTTCCTTTGCTGTGCAAAAGATTTTAAGTTTAATTAAGTCCCATTTGTTTATTTTTGTTTTTATTTCCGTTACTCTAAGAGGTGGGTCAAAAAAGATCTTGCTGTGGTTTATGTCAAAGAGTGTTTTTCCTATGTTTTCCTCTAAGAGCTTTAGAGTGTCTGCTCTTACATTTAAGTCTTTAATCCATTTGGAGTTTATTTTTGTGTATGGTGTTGGGGAGTGTTCTAATTTCATTCTTTTACATGTAGCTGTCCAGTTTTCCCAGCACCACCTATTGAAGAGACTGTCTTTTCTGCACTGTATGTTCTTGCCTCCTTTGTTGTAAATTAGGTGCCCATATGTGTGTGGGTTTATCTCTGGGCATTCCATCTTGTACCATTGATCTATATTTCTGTTTTTGTCTTGATTACTGTGGCTTAGTGGTATAGTTTGAAGTCGGGGAGCCTGATTTCTCCAACTCCGTTTTTCTTTCTCAAGATTGCTTTGGCTATTCGGGGTCTTTTGCATTTCCATACGAATTGTAAAATTTTTTGTTCTAATCCTGTGAAGAATGCATTGGTAGTTTGATAGGGATTGCCTTGAATCTGTAGATTGCTTTGGGTAGTATAGTCATTTTCACAATATTGATTCTTCCAATCCAAGAACATGGTATATTTCTCCATATGTTTATGTCATCTTTGATTTCTTTCATCAGTGTTTTATAGTTTTCTGAGTACAAGTCTTTCGCCTCCTTAGGCAGGTTTATTCCTAGGTATTTTATTCTTTTTGTTGCAGTGGTAAATGAGAGTGTTTCCTTAATTTCTCTTTCTGATTTTTCATTGTTGGTGTATAGGAATGCCAGAGATTTCTGTGCATTAATTTTGTATCCTGCAACTTTACCAAATTCATTGATTAGTTCTAGTAGTTTTCTGGTGGCATCTTTAGGATTTTCTATGTATAGTATGATGTCATCAGCAAACAGTGACGGTTTTACTCTTCTTTTCCAATTTGTATTCCTTTTATTTATTTTTCTTCTCTGATTGCTGTGGCTAGGACTTCCAAAACTATGTTGAATAAGAGTGGTGAGAGTGGACATCCTTGTCTTGTTCCTGATCTTAGTGGGAATGCTTTCAGTTTTTCACCATTGAGTATGATGTTTGCTGTGGATTTGTCATATATGACCTTTATTATGTTGAGGTAGATTCCCTCTATGCCCATTTTCTGGAGAGTTTTTATCATAAATCGGTGTTGAATTTTGTCAAAAGCTTTTTCTGCATCTATTGAGATGATCATATGGTTTTTATTCCTTAGTTTGTTAATGTGGTGTATCACATTGATTGATTTGCGTATATTGAAGAATCCTTGCATCCCTGGGATAAATCCCACTTGATCATGGTGTATGATCCTTTTAATGTGCTGTTGGATTTTGTTTGCTAGTATTTTGTTCAGGATTTTTGCATCTATGTTCATCAGTGATATTGGTCTATAATTTTCTTTTTTTGTGATATCTTTTTCTGGTTTTGGTATCAGGGTGATGGTGGCTTCGTAGAATGAATTTGGGAGTGTTTCTCCCTCTGCAATTTTTTGAAAGAGTTTGAGAAGGAAGGGTGTTAGCTCTTCTCTAAATGTTTGATAGAATTTTTGATAGAACCTGTGAAACCATCTGGTCCTGGTCTTCTGTTTGTTGGAAGATTTTTAAGTACGGTTTCAATTTCATTACTTGTGATAGGTCTGTTTATATTTTCTAATTCTTCCTGGTTCAGTCTTGGAAGTTGTACCTTTCCAAGAATTTGTCCATTTCTTCGTGGTTGTCCATTTTATTGGCATATAGTTGTTTGTTGTAGTCTCTTATAATCCTTTGTATTTCTGCAGTGTCAGTTGTGATTTCTCCTTTTTCATTTCTAATTTTATTGATTTGCGTCCTCTCCCTTTTTTTCTTGATGAGTCTGGCTAAGGGTTTATCAATTTTGTTTAGCTTCTCAAAGAACCAGCTTTTAGTTTTATGATCTTTGCTATTGTTTTCTTCATTTCTATTTCATTTATTTCTGCTCTGATCTTTATAATTTCTTTCCTTCTACTAACTTTAGGTTTTCTTTGTTCTTCTTTCTCTAGTTGTTTTAAGTGTAGGGTTAGATTGTTTATTTGAGATTTTTCTTGTTTCTTGACGTGAGATTGTGTTGCTATAAACTTCCCTCTTAGAACTGCTTTTGCTGTGTCCCGTATGTTTTGGGTCGTCATGTTTTTGTTGTCATTTGTTTCTATGTATTTTTAAATTTTTTCTTTGATTTCTTCAGTGATCTCTTGGTTATTTAGTAGCGCACTGTTTAGCCTCCATGTATTTGTGTTTTTTACAGATTTTTTCCTGTAATTGATTTCCAGTCTCATAGCGTTGTGGTCAGAACAGATGCTTGATAAGATTTCAATTTTCTTAAATTTACTGAGGCTTGATTTGTGACCTAAGATGTGATCTATCCTGGAGAATGTTCCATGTGCACTTGAGAAGAAAGTGTATTCTGCCACTTTTGGGTGGAATGTTCTATAAATATCAATTAGATCTATCTGGTCTATTGTATCATTTAAAGCTTGTGTTTCCTATTTATTTTCTGTTTGGATGATGTGTCCGTTGGTGTAAGTGGGGTGTTAAAGTCCCCTACTATTATTGTGTTACTGTTGATTTCTCCTTTCATGGTTGTTAGCATTTGCCTTATGTATTGAGGTGCTCCTATGTTGGCTGCATAAACATTTATAATTGTTAGAGCTTCTTCTTGGATTGATCCTTTGATCATTATGTAGTGTCCTTCCTTATCTCTTGTAACAGTCTTTATTTTAAAGTCTGTTTTATCTGATACGAGTATTGCTACCCCAGCTTTCTTTTGATTTCCATTTGCATGGAATATCTTTCTCCATCCCTTCACTTTCAGTCTGTATGTGTCCCTAGGTCTGAAGTGGGTCTCTTGTAGACAGCATATATATGGGTCTTGTTTTTGTATCCATTCAGCCAGTCTGTGTCTTTTGGTTGGGGCATTTAATCCATTTACATTCAAGGTTATTATTGATATGTATGTTCCTATTACCATTTTCTTAATTGTTTTGGGTTTGTTTTTGTGGGTCTTTTTCTTCTCTTGTGTTTCCTGCTTAGAGAAGTTTCTTTAGCATTTGTTGTAAAGCTGGTTTGGTGGTGCTGAAGTCTCTTAGCTTTTGCTTGTCTGAAAATCTTTTGACTTCTCCATTGAATCTGAATGAGATCCTTGTTGCTGGGTAGAGTAACCTTGGTTGTAGGTTTCTCTCTTTCATCACTTTAAGTATATCCTGCCACTCCCTTCTGGCCTGCAGAGTTTCTGCTGAAAAATCAGCTGATAACCTTATGGGGATTCCTTTGTATGTTATTTTTTGTTTTTCTCTTGCTGCTTTTAATATTTTTTCTTTGAATTTAATTTTTGTTAGTTTGATTAATATGTGTCTTGGTGTGTTTTTCCTAGGGATTATCCTGTATGGGACTCTCTGTGCTTCCTGGACTTGGGTGACTATTTCCTTCCCCATGTTAGGGAAGTTTTCAACTATAATCTCTCCAAATATTTTCTCAGACCCTTTCTTTTTCTCTTCTTCTTCTGGGACCCCTATAATTCAAATGTTGGTGCGTTTAGTGTTGTCCCAGATGTCTCTGAGACTGTCTTCAATTCTTTTCATTCTTTTTTCTTTATTCTACTCCTTGGCAGTTATTTCCACCATTTTGTCTTCCAGCTCACTTATTTGTTCTTCTGCCTCAGTTATTATGTTATTGATTCCTTCTAACGTATTTTTCATTTCAGTTATTGTGTTGTTCATCTCTGTTTGTTTGTGCTTTAGTTCTTCTAGATCTTTGTTGAACATTTCTTGTATTTTCTCAATCCGTGCCTCCATTCTTCTTCTGAGATTCTGGATCATCTTTACTATCACTACTCTGAATTCTTTTTCAGGTAGATTGACTATTTCCTCTTCATTTATTTGGTCTTGTAGGTTTTTACCTTGCTTCTTCATCTGTGACATATTTTTTTGCCGTCTCTTTTTTTTTTTTTTTTTTGATGAATTGGATTGTGTTCCTGTCTTACTGGTTGTTTGGCCTGAGGCTTCCAACACCAGGGTTTGTAGCCTATTGGGTAAAGCTGGATCTTGGTGCTGAGATGAGGAACTCCATGAGACCTCACTCCGATGAATATTCTCTGGAGTTTGAGGTTCTCTGTTAGTCCAGTGGTTCGGACTCAGAGCTCCCAATGCAGGAGCTTCGGCCAGACCCGGGGCTCATGAACCAAGATCCCGCAAGCCGCCGCCTCACTTTGGGGCTCCTTCCGTCTCCTTGGGCATCCGAGTCCCCCACCAGCGGCCAGCAGGTGCCCTAATTGTAGGGAGACACTAACTCCATGTCTTCCCATACCACCATCTTGGTTCTGCCTCCAGGATATTTTTTAAAACATTTTTTTGGGGGCCGTGCCTCACAGTTTGCGGGATCTTAGTTCCCCGACCAGGGATCGAACCCAGGCCCCCAGCAGTGGAAGCGCAGAGTCCTAACCACTGGACCTCCAGGGAAGTTCCCTGTCACAGGATACTGAATATTGAAACTAGGTGACCTGAGGTAGAGTGAGGGGCAGTGAGGATTCCCTATCCTGGGACAAGACACCGGCAGGTCTAGCTACGTGGTAACAGATCAGTTAAATTACTTTCAGTGGGACTTCCCCGGTGGCGCAGTGGTTAAGAATCCGCCTGCCAATGCAGGGGACACAAGTTTGAGCCCTGGTCTGGGAAGATCCCACATGTCTTGGAGCAACTAAGCCCGTGTGCCACAACTACTGAGCCTGTGCTCTAGAGCCTGAGAGCCACAACTGCTGAGCCCACGCGCTGCAACTACTGAAGCCCACACGCTGTAGGGCCTGTGCTCCACAACAAGAGAAGCCACCGCAATGACAAGCCTGCGCACCGCAACAAAGAGTCACCCCCGCTCACCGCAACTAGAGAAAGCCCGCGCGCAGCAACAAAGACCTGATGCAGCCAAAAATAAATAAATTTATTAAAAAAAATTACTTTCAATGGTCTCATGAGGCCCAGAACATATGCCAACCAAGGCTGATACTTCAGGAAACTTGGTAGCAAAATGTCCAGGCTGCCAGTCTGTGCGTTACTTCTAGCTGTCTTCAGAAGGTGCTACAAGATGAGTTCAATTCTGTTCAGTTCTGCTCAAGATCAGGAAAAAGCAGTGCAAATATTTAAGCCCGTCAAGGGAAATTCTTTTTTCCTATAGCTGGTGACTACCCAGGGTCTGCTCATCATGCACCTGCTCTAAGTGGCAGCCGCATTCTCTGCCTCACCCTGTTTCTAACGCTCAGGGAGCACTGAACAGAAAAGTCTGCGAGCTTAGCGGTTGGAATGGGGATATCTGGGAAGAGCCACAGGAGTGAACAACCCTTAACCTCTGGTCCCTCTAAAGCCTCCTATTGTCAAGTGGCCGGAGGGCAGGCAGGGGTAACATCCCTAGAGAATTTAGAGAAAAAGTCTTCCTTCCACCCCAAGTCAGATGATGATTCCTCTTCTCATCTTTAGGCTAAAAGAAGAAACTGGCCACCATGCTCGCTGCTAAGAAACCCCAGTCCTGGGGCACGGCCCAGCCTAAGGCTGAGTATTGAACTGGGCAGGATTTCATGGAATTGGATATTAGTAAATGACGTGACCCAGAATAAAATTGACAGGCAACCAACTAGGGTTTTATGGGGGTTGAAACTCCAGGAAACCCTAAAACCTGGAAGTTGGGGCTTGTGATGTCTTACCCTCTGGGCGATTCCCAGGCCCAAGTACTGGCACCAACAAGAAGCAGGCTGCCGGGGCAGCTGCAGCCTCTTCTAGAAAAAGCCTTCCCAAGAACCTCTCAAGGGCAGGCCTGAAAGACTCTAGACAAGAGGTCTCTTCCCGGTGGGCAGAACCTGGAGCAGCCACATTTGCCAACAAGGGAGCCGAGGTAGGTAGCCAGCAGAGCAAACCCCACGTGATAGCTTATTCCTAAAGTTTCATTTTACTCTGCCCGTCTAGAAGGCCATGCTGTGTGCTCTGTACGGTGCTTCCCTGTTTTGCTCTATAGATCAAGTACGGTAGGGGAGGTTAAATTGATCATTTGGTTTATCAATCGAGCGGGATCCTGAGGAGCCACTGTAGAGGAGATTCGGCAGAAATAGACGGGGGTGGGGGTCAGCTGGAGATGGCAGCTCTGAGGATGGAGCCCTGGGCGCAATGGTTTGACAGGGCTTGGATTGCCTCGCATTTGGCAGGCGGGGCGAGGCATCTGTGGTTGAGTTTGTGGTGTCAAGGTTAAGCAAGGGCAACTAGAACGAAGATGTCTGGGGAAAGCCGAAGGAGAACAGCAAGGCTGTGGGTACTGGGCAGGACAGACCATCTATCCGGCCCCCTTTTCTGGTCACCCTCCCTTGTGTGGTCATGAGGACAGGCAACTCGGAACAGAAACCTGGCCACTAGCCATAGCTTTCTGGGCCAGAAGGGAGGCCTTGATGCAAGAGAGGATAGTCAACTCCTCCCCCGGAAATGGGCTTGGGACCTGGAAATGGTTCTCTTTGGGTGAAGGGATCCAGGATCCATCAGCCTGGCAGATGCGATGCAGGTGGGCAAATGGGAACGAGCCAGCAGCGCTGAGAGAGTGTCCAGGGCTGTCTGGTCCCATCACCCCAAAGCTGGTCTGCGTGTCTGGGTCCCACGGGCACATCCTATACAACGGCCATGGAGTCCCCTTTCCTCTTGGAGCTAACAGTGCTGATTTCTGATTCTCGGAACCACACATATGGTGGGACAGCGACCTATCCTGGGGTATCCGGTGAGGCTGAGGTTCAAGAACACAGTAGAGATGGATAACCAAGGGAGCCGACACAGCGAGCCCCCCAGGGTTGCGGGCTGCCCTCCATGCTGTACCATGAGCTGTGACTTGCAGCTCCAGAGCGCCCCGGGCTCTCTCTCTGACTCTGGGCCTTTGCTCGTGCTGTTCCCCTTGCCTGGAGTACCCTTCCCAGCTCCTCCTTCTGCCCCTACCCTGCACTTTATTTGCCTGGCTACTCAGCACAGGTGTTACCCACCTGGCTCCCTTGCCCGGAGGGGGTCCCCATCTTTACTCCAGGCTGTGCCATCCCCACTGCAGACTTGGTCTGCTCGACTGTGACTGCCTGTGTGCTTGGCTGCTCCCTGGGATCAGGGGCTCTGCACGGATCTGGCCTGGCTCCCTGGCCCTGAGCTCCGTGTCGGGCACCCAGAGACTGTTGCAAGTGAGTCTGTAGAAATGCTGGATGAATCGGATGAATGAATGGCACAGTCACGGCTGGACAAGTCAGGCTTTGCCCAGGAGAAGGGTCAGGGGACTGTAGCCAAGGGAGAGGAAAGTCCTGGTCCCAGCCAGTATGGAAACAGCTCTTTCATTTCCTTCCAGCAGGAACCTGATACCCAGTGACACTGAAACTGGATGCTCAGAGGCCTAACAGCCTCAGGGAGGCAGGGAGGCTGGACTCACCTTTCAGAGTGGCCCCTCCACCCCTCATATCGCCAGAGATGTGGCTTCAGCCTGGATCAGTCCATCCCCAGGTCCTGCCCCAAGCGTAGGAACAAATGCTGTTTCCCGATTGAGGATGAGGACGTAGGAACCCCAGCTCCTCCCATCAGGCAAGCTCCTAGCCTCCCCCAACCAGCCTCCCAGGTTCTAGCGTCCTTGTCTACTCTGAGCAGGAGCCCACAGAGTCCAGAGCTTGTAGCTGGGTGGCAGGGTATGCCCCGCGCACCCCTCTCTCTGGCTTCCCCAGGTTGCCTTCCCAGGCAGGCCTCCGCCTTCACCCCACCACCCACCAGCTCACCCTGATGAAAGAGCAATGGTGCAAAATTCGTTGCGGAGAAAAACAGGAAGTGGAGCTGGAGAGCAAGGCTGCAGAAGCACTACCCAGCGGGGACTGTGGCAGCCCCCTTCCACCCGCAGTCTTACAGGAAAGTGGTGAGCGGGCAGCCCCCACCTGAGCATGGGGGTGTGGTGGGGAGAATCCAGAAAGGACCCTTTGCCCATGAGGGGCTTTTCTTTAGACCAAACATCACACCTGCGTCCCGCATTTTACATCTTCTCTCACCTTCTGACAACAACTCCTCAAGGATGGTAACTTTATCCCATTTTACAGATAAGCAAATAAACCCAGAGAAGTTAAGTGACTCGGTGGAGGCCACACAGCCTTTCCCACGGCTGGGTCATGGCTCCTTGATTCTTTCTCAGACTTCGATTTCTATTTGTGGTGTGTTTTTGTTCTGGGCCTGTGAGCGCACAGTGGGTGAGGGGCGGGTGGGAGGGGGAGGGCTGTTTCTGGCTCGTGCATCTCAGCACATCTGAGCTAGTGGGAAGAATGGGAGCGGGGCCGCAGCTGAGGGCCTATCCCTTGAGGTTCTGGTTCCTGGAACGTGTGAGCTGGGAAGACCAGGAGAAGAGAAGAGGGGCGTCAGGGAGGGAAAGGCACCCAAATGACAGCCTCAGAGGGAGGGCACCGCCCCCCCAAATACAAAATCAGGTGTTTATGACCTCAGCGGGCCCACGGTCCAAAGGACTCAGAACTTCAGGTGAGTTCAGAACTCGCTTTCCCTCGCAGGCCTGGAACTCGGGGGAGCCCCAGTTCTCTCTCTATATGTGTCTGAGAAGCCTCATCAGAATGGGGCCCCAGGGAAAAGAGGCGGGACTCCAGGTGGCCTGAGCAGCGAGGTGATGGGGTGGGGAGGGTATCCCGCAAAGGCTGCTCCCCAACCGGGCCCAAGGCCTCACCTTGACCCCAGCTCTCTCCGACCCCAGGGTCGTGAAGCCCACCTCACCCTGCTTGCCCCGCCCCGAGACAGACCCCGGCGGGCAAACGGGGGCTTCTGGGGACCCTCCCCACTGAGTCCCCACCCGCAAGCCTCTCCCTGGCCAGGCCCCTCGAGATCTTGACCCATGGGGTCTCCCCTGTGCTTCAGCCCCCTGGGCCGCACCCACCTGCTTCCTGGCCACCCCCCTACCTCCAGCTGCTGCTGGGCAACCCCCCAACATTCCACAGAGCTCTCCCGCCCCTGCGGAAGGCACTGCTGCCCCGCGGTCCCTGAGGTGGGAACCGTGGCGTGGTGCTGAGGCCTTCGCTCGCTGCCACACGCCACCGAGCGACCTCTGCCGCCACAGGGGCCCCTTTCCCAGAAGCGTGTGCGGCTGTGAGACCACACGGAGCCGGGTGCTCTCCCCGTGGGCAAGCAAGACGGGCTCCCGCCCTCAGCATCAAAGGAGGTCCCTCCTCTCCCTGCCCCCTGGGGGTAGCTGCCCCCCTCAGCAGCACCCAGGGGCCTCCTTTCCTCTGTGCAGGAGCCTCGGCCTCTGGTCCCCAGCCACCCCCATGTAAGAGGGTGCTGTGAGAATGGGCTAGTACAGGAGGGTGCTTAGAACAGCGCCTGGCCCTTAGGGAGAGCGCAATAGATGTTTATTATCATCAATCTCTCATTTAATCCTCACAACAACCCCCTGAAGTCTCAGCATTATGCTCCTATTTAACAGGTGAGAAGACCGAGGCAGAGAGCGGGGAAGCCACGTGCAGCACGAAGGGGCTGATCAGGGGTTTGAACCTAAGTCTGTTGGAAGCTGTGCTCTCAGTCACTGTACCTGGGGTTTTCCAGTCTCCCCTGGCTTAGGGGCCAGCTTTGGATGTACACACACTGCACACATACACACATCAGCTGTGGATGTACACACACTGCACACACACACACACACACACACCAGCTTTGGATACACACACACACACACACAAGCTTTGGGTGTACACACACTGCACACACCCCAGCTTTGGATGTGCACACACACTGCACACACACCCCAGCTTTGGATGTGTACACACACTGCACACACACCCCAGCTTTGGATGTGTACACACACTGCACACATACACTGCACCCAAACACACACACTCCTGTGCCGCTCCCACCCCCACAGGAGGGCTGGATGGGATGCGAGGCTGCACCCCGACAAAGAGGCTAAGGCGGAGCCCGGAGCGGAACCTGCCGGCTGCCCACCGCCTTCTCCCCCCCCCCCCGGCTCCCGCCGCCCCAGCCTCTGGGCCTCCTGTTTGGGTTCCAGGGAACACGGGCGCCACCTGGTGGCGATTTGGGGTAAACGCCACATCTGTCCCAGCCGCGCCTCGCTGCGCTCAGCCCGCGCTCCCAGCGGCCGGTCGCGTTAAGCGCGTGGTGATTCTGCTAAGCTAATAAATTATAAGACAGGGAATTCACCTTCCTTTCTACCCAGCTCCCTCCAGGGATGGGAAAATGAGCGACCCCTGTGTTGCTGTGCCTGGGCTGCTGGTGGTTTGGGGCAGATATTGTGCGCCCCAATACACTGTGTACTTCCCCAAACTTCTTATTCTTTTCTCAATTCCTGTACGCAAGCGGCAGGTTATTCCAGAGGCGCTTTCCCGGCTTAGCTTGGAGCTGGCAGCTCAGCCCAGCTCTTGCCTCTTCCCGCTGCTCAGCTCCTGTGCCTGGGGCGCCCGGCTGCATCTCCTTCCCGGGCTTTCCTCCCAAGCTCCCCGCTGGCGCTGCAGCAGCCTGGTGGCCTCTCCACCTGGGCATGCGACAGTCGCCTCCAAGGAATCTGCCCCCAGCCCGACTTCCCATCAACCTGCCCTCATCCTGCATTTCCTTCCTGCTTTGGTGAAAGTTGTCCCGCCCTCACCGCCCCGCAGTGGCCTAAGCAGAAACCTGCCTCACCGTCCACTTCTCTCTCTTCTCTGCCACACGCAGGTGTCACCAAGCCTCACCATCCATGTGACCGTCGAGGGCCAGGGGGCTACAGGTTTCACTCACTCATTCGACACGTTGTCAGATGCCACCAAACATGGTCCTACGCCCTGAGGATACAGGGTGATCAACGTCCCCACCCTTGAGGACATTCTAAGGGTGGGCGGTTTTGGGGGAGGGGAGGGGCAGATGTTACAGGAAAAAAACAAGAAACAAACAGGCACATTCATAATACCTTGCAAGGCAGTATGCGCTATGCAGAAGAAAGCAGGGTAGTGGGCCACCATCGCCAGACCCCCAGGTGCCCTCCTCACCCTGCTTGGGCTCCACACCCCACATCAGGAGGCTGCTGCCTCCCCCCACACGTTGCCTTCCTCGCTCTCTGGGCTACTGGCCTCATGCAAGGACCCT
Organism: Eschrichtius robustus; assembly: GCF_028021215.1. NCBI lineage: Eukaryota > Metazoa > Chordata > Mammalia > Artiodactyla > Eschrichtiidae > Eschrichtius > Eschrichtius robustus. The sequence goes on along the minus strand of NC_090826.1, from coordinate 7,521,985 downwards.
CCCCCTTCCCCTCCCTCCTCCCCTCGGCTCTGATACCTCCCGCCAGGTCACCTTCCTGTGTGGATTCCCTCCTCACCTGGCTGGGGGTCCAACACCTACACCTGGCCACCCAAGGCAGCTGCTGCATGGCCTGTCCTCCTCCCCCAGTGCCTTTTGGACAGAATTCTTAAGGAAGGAAAAGGAAGGAATGGAAGGGGAGGAGGGAGAGAAAGCAGCTCCTCAGCTTGGTATTTTGAAAACTTTCAAATCCTCCAAAAAGCTGAAAGAGTAGTACAGTGAGTACCATACCCCCTAAAGACCTCTAAGATGGGAGGAAAAACAGCGTGGAGGAAAGCGGATGGTGGGAATGCTCCAGAAGAAAGGAAGACAGTAACAAAGCAGAAGGGGGAGGGGCCAGGCTGGATGGGAGCGTATGGGTGGGGAGAGGGCGGGGTCAGGTGCCGGGTGAGGGCGCCCGCCTGGGATGGGAGCGCGGACAGTCCCTGGTGACAGGCAGGCGGGCAGAAGACAGGGGACAGCTGTCCATAGGCTGGTAGAGAGAACATGGGGATGTGTGGGACTATTTGAGGGTTTTTTTGGTTTTTTTTTCTGTTAATTAAGAAGCAAGCTCGTCAGCTGAGAGGGAGAAGAAGGGAGGTGCTGAGAATGGAGGCGAGAAGCGAGGGTGTGAAAGTCCCTCCTGGACCCGTACAGAGCGACGCGGGGCAGAGGCCACCCTGTGTGTTTTGCAGATGCTTTGGGCTTTGGTCCCAGTGGGTCTGCACCCCGCGTCTTCTCTTCCCGGTCCCTCAGCTGCTGCCCTGTCTGGCCTCCCTCCCTCACCGTGGAGCTCCCCAGCCTCTGGGGCTGGGGAAGGGAGGAGTGTGAAGCTGGAGGCACAGCTAGGCCGGCTCCCACCTCCCCCTGGCCCGGGCCTCTTGGCTGAAGCTGGTTTGAGCCAGTTTCTTTCACTTTATCACCTTGAACATTTCACTGGAACCTTCTAAATGCAGCTTCTTTTTTAAAATAGATTTATTTATTTATTTATTTATTTACTTTGGCTGCGTTGGGTCTTCGTTGCTGCGTGCGGGCTTTCTCTAGTTGCAGCGAGAGGGGGCTACTCTGTTGTGGTGCACAGGCTTCTCACTGCAGTGGCTTCTCTTGTTGCGGAGCATGGGCTCTAGGCGCACGGGCTTCAGTAGCTGTGGCTCGCAGGCTCAGTAGTTGTGGCTCGGGGGCTCTAGAGCGCAGGCTCAGTAGTTGTGGCGCACGGGCTTAGTTGCTCCGCGGCATGTGGGATCTTCCCGGACCAGGGCTCGAACCCATGTCCCCTGCATTGTCAGGCAGATTCTTAACCACTGCACCACTAGGGAAGCCCATAACTGCAGCTTCTTTCCTCTAATCCGTCTGCCCTCCTGTCCCAGCCAGATCCTATTTCCAGAAGAGTTCATTGCTCTACAGGCTAAAAGACAAAGTTCTGGAAAGTTCCAGGGTCCTGAGTGGGAGTGATCATAACCAGTGCTTACCAAGTACCAGGCACTGTTCTGAGCAATCCTCACCCAGTTAACTCACTCAGATCTCACAGTGGCCCTTCACGCAGCCTCTGCTGTGATTTCCACAGCACAGGGGAAAGGTGGGGGGTGGGCAGACAGGGGGCTAAGGTGATGGACAGGCCGGGGTCCAGACCCCCTGGGCCTGACTTGGTCCAGAAGCTGAAGGGGCCCGTGTTGCTGGATGGCACAGGAGGACGGGTGCCGGCAGGATCCGTGCGTAACGTGCAAAGGGGAAACGTACAAAGGGAAACTAAGAATTTCCAGATGGCTTTTCAAGCAGGGCATTAAACCGAGCATCGGGCCTCTGATCACACTGGTCGGACACCCAGGAAGAGGGCGTGGTGGTAAAAAGAGACAGGAGGACCTTGGTTCAGGCCCTTAAGAAAGGGAGATCCAGGGTGGGTTGTAGTAGGTGATGTTCGCGCTGCTGCCTTTGCCTTCCCACGGGGACCCCCCTCCCCAACCTTCCAGGGGCCCCTTGTTGAGACTAGACGTGTCCTCTGGGTCCTGGACCCAGAAAGCAGGGGCAGGGGTGCAGCCCCGCATCAGAGAGGGGGCGTTAGGTCTTTCCCGCTGCCTTTGACATGATCCCTCCTCCCTGTCCAAATCCCCTTCTCTGAACTCAAAATCACCAGAACCCAGGGGGAGTCTGGTATCAGGACCAGCAGCTTACTCCCACCCACACCTTCTCCCCACCCTAGGTCATTGGGGAGGGACATTTAAATTGTGCAGGGGAAACTAAGAGCCCGCGTGCCGCGACTAGAGATCCCGCAAGCGGCAAGGAAGACCTCTTGTGTCCCTGCATGCCGCAACGAAGACCCGGCGCAACCAAATATATACATACATACATACATACATACATACATAAATAGGGACTTCCCTGGTGGTGCAGTGGTTAAGAATCCGCCTGCCAATGCAGGGGACACGGGTTCGAGCCCTGGTCCAGGAAGATCCCACATGCCGCGGAGCAGCTAAGCCCCTGTGCCACGACTACTGAAGTCCTCGGGCTCAAGGGCCCGCCTGCTGCAACTACTGAGCCTGCGTACCGCAACTACTGAAGCCTGCGCACCTAGAGCCCGTGCTCCGCAACAAGAGAAGCCACCGCAGTGAGAAAGCCCAGGAGCGGCAACGAAGACCCAACGCAGCCATAAATAAATAAATAAATATTTTTTAAAAACGTGCAGGAAATGTGTTCTGAGCATGCCTTACACACATAGGACTCGCTCTAACTCATCTCCCGTCTAGCGAAGCTGCTTGCTTTAATGAAGAGCATCCCAGAGCTGCTTCCTTTAATGAAGCCTGACGCTCAACAGCAGGAGATTGCTTTGAAAAAGTTACGGTACCAAAGATGAAAAAGTGTGCCATCATCAGAATCGTGTAGAAGAATATTTAATGAAAAGGGAAAATGCTCAGGATGTGAGACATTTTTTTTAAAAGCTGTCTTAAAAAAACAAAACCAGCATGCCCAGCATGATCCCAATTTTGTTAAACAAATATACACATTTTCACTCATTTATTCCTTCAACCAACATCTATCGAAAGAGGAACCTCCTGCGAGCCAAGCCAACCCTGCAGGTATGGGGTGGGGGCGGGTGTGAGGAATCCCAGCTGCTCCAGCCTCACAGGTGAGCCGCAGTCTTGGCTGCCAGAAGAAAGTCCCAGGGGCTATGGGAAGGTTTGAAGGCTTCCTGGAGGACGTGGCACTGGAAGGAAAAGCTGCAGGACTGAGAGCTGGGCAGAAAGGGTGAGGGAGACCCAGAGGCTGCAGAGAGCTCACCAGTTTGGGAACGAGCCAGATGGATCCCAGGCAGTGCTCGGGGCTGAATCGGGGGTCCTGACCAGGCCAGATGGGGCCCCGTGAGCCACCAGAACGGGAGTCACCCAAGGGCCTGGGTCCCTCCAGCTCCCGCCCCTGACACACAGTCTTGCAAAGGAAATAAAAATGGGTGGGAATAACGGGAATGGTCAGGGAAGGCCCCTCTGAGGAGGTGATGTGTGAGCAGAGACCTATAGGAAGAGTGTGGGGAGGGTCGTCCAGGCAGGAAGTGCCACGTGTCTGCGGGTGGAGGCCTGGAGGTGGGAGGGGCCTGAGATATTCCAGGAGCTGCAGAAAAATCACTGCACTGGAGCAGGGCTGCCCCCCGGTGTGCAGGGACCACCCCCCCACCCCACCCCCCCCCCGGCAGGTGTTTACAGGGCTCCCGTCTGTATAAACAATTCTGAGGAATCCAGAATCAGCGTGGCACCACCATCCTTGCAGCCCAATCTCATGCAATCTCCCGAAGCAATGCCCCGCTGGCCAGTGGGAGCCACCCTTCACCAGGCTCCCTCCTGGGCTGACGGCATAGGTGTGAAGACCTGAACTCCTCGAAGCATCTGGGTGGTTAAGTGCCCCACCTAAATGACAATTCTGGCCCCTGTTGGTCCCGGGCGCCCAGGAAGCTCTTTGAGGAAGGGGATCCAAAGTTTTGGGCACCCCTGAGGCACGGGGCCTGCAGTCCCCGTACCCCCTTGTCTGGGCCTAAGGGTGGTACTGAGGTGGAGGGTGGGTGGAGAGCCAGGGAGCCAGGGACGGGGGAGGGGGAGGGAGGCAGGACCGAAGGGGGTGGGCCTGCAGGGACTTGAAGCTAAGAACCCAGAGAAGCCACAGCCCAGAGTGTCCACCACACCCTTTGGGTCCCAGGCATCGCGGAGCCATGAACAAGCCCGTCCCCACCCCTCTCTCCAAGAGCCGTAGTCCAGTCCCTCGTTGCACAAGCAGGACCAGTGAATGCAATGACGTCCTGCCCCTGGGTTTTCGGGGTCTCCTGGGCAGCTGTCACCAGGTTCCAGCTTGGGCCGTGTGGGGTCTTCTCAGTGCAGGGCCGCGGGGGGAGCCCCTCCTCACCTTTTCCCTCTGTTTGCTCCCGGGAGTTAGTGCAGCAGCCCTCTCCTCGAACCCCTCCCTGGCGTGGGCCCCTCTGAAGGCAGAGGCCCCGAGGCGCCCTCTCTGCAGCCCCCGCTTGCCGGCCTGACCTTCCAGTGCGCTCAGCACCCAATGAACAAGTGAACAAATGTGGCCGCTTGACGGAGCGTCTGCTCCTCCCTGGTCCCCCCGGGCTCCTCACCACCCCGATGAGACACCATGATGTGGCAACAACGCCCACACGTTAGGAGACCCAGAGACCTTGTGCACGTTGCCCAAGCCCACCCGGATGATAAGGGGCAGAGAGGAGATCTGAGCCCAAATTCATCTGGTGACACCAAGTAACAACACCAGCCAACCTGCCTCGTGGGTCAACCCCACGCACCTAGCACTGCATGGCCTCTGACCCACTGCAAGGTGTCTAAGCCTCGCCCTAGCTCTGGGGTGGGGGGGTGGGGGTCCAGATTCACCATCTCACAGCCACAGGGGCGTCCAGAGAGCCCTCCATTATCAAACCCATGAGTCATTCTTTTTTTTTTATAGTAATCTTTTTTTATTTATTTATTATTTTTTTTAATATTTATTTTTGGCTGTGTTGGGTCTTCGTTTCTGTGCGAGGGCTTCCTCTAGTTGCGGCAAGCGGGGGCCACTCTTCATCGCGATGCGCAGGCCTCTTCACTATTGCGGCCTCTCTTGTTGCGGAGCACAGGCTCCAGATGCGCAGGTTCAGTAGTTGTGGCTCATGGGCCTAGTTGCTCCGCGGCATGTGGGATCTTCCCAGACCAGCGCTCGAACCCGTATCCCCTGCATTAGCAGGCAGATTCTCAACCACTGCGCCACCAGGGAAGCCCCCCATGAGTCATTCTGCAGGAGAATGTGTGGCTGGCGGGCAAAGTGTGAGGGGGACGGGCGGTGGGTGGGGAATCCAGATCATAGCCTCACCTCAGTTCAGGTCAGAGATTTGGCCAAGTGAGTTTGTACCAGACTTCAACACTTGCCATTTTCAGAGCTTTGGGGGCTTTGGAACTGACAATAGGGATTGTGAGTCTATACTGCCCCCATTTTATTGATGACAAAACTGAGGTCAATACAAAAAGGATCCAACTTTACGTGGGAATTGGCAGAGTTGGAATTTATGTACTTTTTTGCTTGGTGGTGGTGGGTCAGAGGTCGGCCGCGCTGCACGGCTTGCAGGATCTTAGTTCCCTGACCAGGGATTGAACCCAGGCCCTGGCAGGGAGAGCATGGACTCCTAACCACTGGACCACCAGGGAGTTTCCTGAGTTGGGATTTAAATCAGGCTGTGTTGTCAGTTTCTGTGCTCTCCTGCCCCGTGCATCCCCAACCCAGTAACTATGTAACAAGCACCTTTATACTACAGACTCAATCTTATAGCAGCCGGAGAGGTAGAAAACAGGCCCCCAGTTTTTTCCAGGAGGGGCTGAGTCTCAGGAGAGTAGTTAATTTATCCAAGGTGAGTGAGCCAGTAACCGACTGGTAGAGGCAGAATTTCACCCAGTTCTGCCCACTCCAAGCCCACGTTGTTTCCACGGGGCGGCTAGATTGTGTCCTGGATATACGTATACAAGTTGCAAGAGAACAGACGCTTGGAAACACATATAGTGTACAGAAGGATACAAGAAATCCTTGCCTGCTTTCACTCTGCCCCAATCCTATTCCCCAGGGACCACCATTGCTGATAGTCTGGTATGAGTTCCTTCCTGGCAGGAGGGGCTACAGAATTGCAGGGCCCTGTGCAAAATTAAACTATGGGGCCCTTTGTTCAAAAAAGATGAAGAATTTCAGGATGGTGACAGCAGAGCATTAAACCAAGTGGAGCACGGAGCCTTTCTGCACATGGGGCTGTGTACCACTCACTGCATGGGTCTCACACCCATGAAGCCAGCTCTGCTTCCTGCTTTGCTTCTTAAATACACTCCTAAGGAGGTGCAGGCCTTTAGATGTATACAAGAAGGCAATCTATTGTACATGTTACTCTGCAACCTGCTTTTCTCATTCATGAAGAATAACAAGTCACCCTACATACCAGCTCCTGTGCTAAGCACGTTATATGCTTATCTCATTTTCAATGCTGTGAGGTAGGTATTACAGGATATAGAATAAACTATTGTTATCCCCATTATACAGATGAGAGACTGGAGGCACAGGTCCAAGTGATTTGTCCAAGGCCACAGCGTAAGTGGAAGATGGAGGACTCGCAGACAGGTGGTTTGGTCTGGAGTTTGCCCACCTAACCTCTCCCTGATCATACCTGACGCATGGGCTCTGGATGATTGTCCGATTTTCAGGTCAGCATGCACAGAGCTCTCTCCCTCCTTCCTTTTAGGAGCCGCCCGACACTCCAATGGATGGAAATGTGCCATATTTATCTGATCAGCCCCCGATGATGGACATGCAGGTTGCTTCCAATTTTTTTTTATTGAAGTATAGTTGATTTACAATATTGTGTTAGTTTCAGGTGTACAGCACAGCTATTCAGTTATATATATATTTAATATATATATTACATATATTTTACATACATATATATATATTCTTCTTCAGAGTCCCTTCCCTTATAGGTTATTACAAAATATAGTTTCCTGTGCTATACAGTAGGTCCTTGTTGGTTGTCTATTTTATATACAGTAGTGTATATATGTTAACCTTAAACCTCCTAATTTATCCCTCCCCCTACCCCCCTGCTTCCAATTTCTTGATCATAAACCCAGCAGCGACCCTCCTTGGCCCCTACCTCTGCCCATTTCTGGAGAAAGACTGTTTCCACATTGTAGGCCAGGGGCTTGCGATCTAAGCTGAGCCCCAGCCAGTGGGAATGTAAGGTCCTCAGCAGCACGGGATGGCAATGTCGGGGAGATGTTTCAGTTGGAACATCGAGGCTGAGAATGAGCGAGCGGCGGGACCAGGTGTGAAGAATGTCTTGGCAAGTGTTGCGGAAGCTTCAGGGCCCTCAGGGGGAGGCTGGCACAGGGGCTGGGGGCCGGCATGTGCCACATGACAAAAATCACAGGGGCTCTGTCTCGGATTCCGAGTGGGTGAATCTGGGCTCAACTTCACTTACTGCTCACCCTGAGGCTGCCCCAGCATCGATCCGCCACGATCCCTTGCAACCTGAGACACACAGTGATAAAAAAGAAACCAGCCCCCAGTGTGGGGAGGGCAGCCCCTCATGGGGTAGTCCCATAGAGACACCAGGGAGGCCTCTGTATGAGTATCCTCTAGTTGCTGTAACAAGTTACAGCAAATTTAGTGGCTTAAAACAACACACATTTGTTGTCTTACAGGTCTGTGGGCGAAATGTGCAACATGGGTCCCCCTGGGCTAAAATCAAGGTTTCAAGAAGCTGTGTCCCTTCTGGAGGCTCTAGGTGAGAATCTGCTTCCTCGCCTTTTCCAGCTTCTAGAGGTTCCCGCATTCCTTGGCTCGTGGTCCTTTCTTCTGTCTTCAACGCCAGCAGTGTAGCTTCTTCCAACTCTGTTTGACTCTAACAGGTCCCAGGAATTAGGATACAGATTTCTTTGGGAGTCATTATTCTGCCGGCCTCCATCTCCTTTGAGTGAACCTCACCCAGATGAAAAATTGGAACCACTTACCTGAGACACTGAAAGAGTTGTTTGTTTGTTTGTTTGTTTACAAGCGCTTCTTTTTTTTAAAAAAATAAACTTTTTAAAGATATAATTTATGTACTGCTAACGACATCCATTTACAGTGTCCCATTGGCTGAGTTTTGGCAAACGTATTCACCCCAGAAACATTGTCTCTGTCAGGATGAAGAACATTCCCATGACCCCCAAAGATTCCTGGGGCCCCTCCATATCAATCCTTCCCTCCACTGCAGTCCCAGGCAGCCACTGATCTGTTTTGTTTTTTATCATCACTATGGATTAGTTTGCATTTCCTAGAATTTTACAAAAATGGGCTCATACTGTAGTATTGCTTTGTATCTAGCATCTTTCCCTTCACATAATGATTTTGATACTCATTCTTCTTGTTGGTTGTATCAGTAGTTCGTTCCTTTTTGCCAAGCACCATTCCATTTTGGGGATATGTCACAATTCGTTTATCCAATCTAGTAATGGATATTTGAGTTGTTTCTAGTTTTGTCTATTGTGAATAAAGCTGCTATGAAATTTCATGTACAAGCCTTTTTGTCACATATGTTTTCAATTCTCTTGGGTGTGTTTCTAGGAGTAGACTTGCTGGGTCATTTGGTGACTCTATGATTAACATTTTGAAATGTATGAGAGTTCCAAGTTCTCCAAATTCTCATCAATACTTGTTACTGTGTGTCTTCTTTTGTTATGGCCATCCTAGGTGTGAAGTAAGCTCTCACTGTGGTTTTGATTTGCATTTCTCTAATGACTAAACGGGGGAGGGGTGAATGCTGATGGGCACAGGGTTTCTTTTTGGGATGATGAAAATGTTCTGGAATTAGATAGTGATGATACTTATACAATGCTGTGAATTTACTAAAAATCACTGAATTGTACACTTTAAGACGATGAATTTTATAGTATGTAAATTATGTCTCAAAAAAGACATTATTAAAAATAGAAGAATAGTAGATAGAGTATAGACAAAGTATATATCATAGACATTCATAAACTTTCAGTGACCTATAGGGTTTTTCCAATTATTAAATACAGCCCAATTCTAGGAACCAATAATGTCCTTAAAATGAGGCAGAGAAGCCCCTAGTTCCTTCATTCCCTACCCCAAGTTGGACATATTCTGGTTCTCTGCACCAGCCTATGAAGAAAGGATCTCAATTTGGTAGCGTTTGGGCTACTGCAGTGATCCTCAGTCTTGTGTCTACATTAGAATAACCTGGGGAACTTTTAACTTTTTCAGCTTTATATTGAACTGTATCATCTGTATTAGTTTGCTACTGCTGCCATAACAAAATATCACTGACTGGGTCGCTTAAACAAAAGAAATTTATCGTCTCACATTTCTGGAAGCTGGAAATCCAAGATCAAGGTGTCAGCAGGTTTGTTTTCTCCTGAGGCCTCTCTCCTTGGCTTGCAGACGACCACCTCCTTGCTGTGTCCCCACGTGGTGTTTCCTCTGTGCATATGCGTCCCTGGTGTCTTGCTCTCTTCTTAAAAGGACACCAGTCCTATTGGCTTAGGACTCTATTCTTATGACTTCATTTAACCTTAATTACCTCCTTAAAGGGGCTATCTATCTCCAAATACAGTCACACTGAGGGTTAGGGCTCAATGTATGAATTTTAGGGGAACACAATTCAGTCCACAACATCATCCATACAGGAAAGCACACAAATCCTAAGTGTACAGCTTGGTAAGTTTTCACAAGCCATACCAACGGCACCCAGCTTAAGAAATAGAACGTTACAAGCACCCAGAGCCTCACCCCTCCAGGCCCCCTTCTAGGTACTTCCCATCCCTCTGATGTTCTGTATTATCATGGGGAGAAGCAGTGCCTCAGTTTCCTCATCTGTAAAATGGGTCTTATGATCTCTAAGGTTGTTTCCTGCAAAAGGCTCTGGTCAAATTTGAACTGAGTCTGAATTAGTTATAAGTTGAAAGCTTTTAAGTTGCCATCAAGTGCTATCTGATATCTTTAAAAAGATACTAATTTCAAAAATTTAGCTGGTGTGTTTCTAATGATGAGTTAGGGACCAAGTGAAAGATTAGGGATGTTTATTAGGGGAAGGATGCATAAGAAAAATAACTAAAGCAACTGTCCTATTAAGCAGTGTTATTGTAAAGGCCAAGGATTCCCCCAAGTTCTGTAAATAAGTTTTTTAGAATAAACTTTTTATTTTGGAACAATTTTATTTCTTTTAAGTTAAAAAAAATATTTTAAGTGAAGTGCTTTAAAAAATTAATTAATTAATTTAGGCTGTGCCACATCTTAGTGGCGGCATGTGGGATCTTTATTGCGGCATGTGGGATCTTTTAGTCGTGGCATATGCACTTCTTAGTTGCGGCATGCTTGTGGGATCTAGTTCCCCGACCAGGGATCGAACCCTGCATTGGGAACGGAGAGTCTTACCCGCTGGACCACCAGAGAAGTCCCTGGAACAATTTTAGATTTACAGAAAAGATGGTACAGAGAGCTTCTGTATACCCCACATCTAGCTTCCCCTATTGCTAGCACCTCACATAATTATGGTACAATCTTCACAACGAATGAACTGATATCACTACTAGAAAAACTCTATAATTAGGTTTTGTTTCTACATAGGTTAATAATTGGAAATCCATACCAATTCCATGTATTCTAGTGATTTTGTGGGGAAAAAATACAGTTGAAAAGCAACTTCGAGCTGGTTACTGCTTACTCAGCATGGAAGCAGAAAATGGGACCTGCTGATTTGGTCTCTTTCTATACTGCTCGGTTGTGCCTGCGGTCACTTGGGGCCATTTCTACCAGCCCTTCTATAAGGTCATCAGCTAATGCAGCTGGTGATTTGGCAGTGTGGAGTGAAAGGGCCAAATAAAAATGAAATATTCAATCCAACTCCCCCACCCTTTTTGCTATTTATAAGGTCAAAATAGAGATCCATGTCCCTCAGGCTCCACCACGGCGAATTTGGGAGCTGCAAGTTCATGACAAGCTGTCAGTGTCTCTGAAAGCAGATAACCAAGTCTCTAGACAAAATCCCAACTCAGCAAACCTCTCAGCAGCTGCGGGGAGGCCTCAAGGTCATAAAATGCCTTGACCAGTGATAGACGGCTGCTCCATACTAGGCCTGGCAATAAAATCAACTTCAGAAAACCACGGGCTTTTCCTTAAATCAATTAGTCTTCCTGCATTATGTCTACAGCAAGTTGAAAAGGGGAAATCATGCATCTCCTCGCCGGAAGGCAGCACCAGCAGTTCTTGGGGAGTGTTCTGGCGATCTGGCGGGCAGGTGAGGGCTATGCTATGTGGACTTGTGCTAATATGTATAATTTAGATGGATTAACTTGGAAAGGTCCACTAGTATTAAAAGGAAGAGTTCAGGTTGTTTAAAGAAATTCTGTAAAATGCACCAAGCGGCCCCAGCAGCGATGCCCTGACACACAGGCTGTCTGATTCTGGCTAAGGTGCCACAGGCAGTGAGGAAGCCCCTACATATGTATTGCTATTAATTTCCACACGCGATTCAAGCTAAGTAGCAAATAATTCAGCTAAGTAGAGGAAACCACCAAACACAGAAAATGCTGCTATGCTCATAAATCTTGGACTCATATCTTACTTGGTTCTCCAAAAATTGAACAACTTTTAGTTAAAAAAAAAAAAAAAAAAAGAAATCACCACCAGAAAACTCTTTCCACCTTCAGAATTGAGGGGACCAGTGAAAGGACCCCAGCAAAATTTCACCTGCACACTTAGCCCTGGGCAGTTAGGCTACTTAATGCACTGTGTGGGGTAGGTAAACCCCCTGGGACTCACACCCAAAATTGCTTTCTGTGGGACTTCACTGGCAGTCCAGTGGTTAAGGCTCCCGCACTTCCACTGCAGGGGGCATGGGTTCGATTCCTGGTCAGGGAACTAAGATCCCACATGCCCCACCATGTGGCCAAAAATAAACAAAAAACCCCCCAAAACAGAAACCAAACCAAAACAAAATTGCTTTGTTTAACCCCAAAAACATACAGTAGAGGTGTCGCCATTTCTGCCCCAGGGGACTGTTTCTTTGACATCACATATGATCTTCCGGGCAGCGAGGGCAGAGCCGACACCCAGCATCCCAGTCAGTTTGAGTTTTCCCCCTCAAATCCCAGGGCTTGGGCCCAGTGGGAGACTGTCCGCTCTAAGCATGGTTAGTGGTCCGTCCTTGGTTTGGAAGGGGAAGGACAAACATCCCCAGAGTCAGCTGCGGCTTCATCCCCGGTCCTGTCCAGGTCCAGAGCCAGCAGCTCTGCCCATCGCCGCTGCCCACGGTCTGCTCGTGCCCCTGAGGTAGCAGGTTCCATCCCTGGGGCACTGGATGGAACAGCCAGAGCTCGTGTTCCCACCTCTGAGGGGCGGCCTCCGGGCCGGGTGGTGGACCTGTTGTCCCTGTGAGGTCCCTCCCCGCGGCCCCCAGATCCAGCCTGGCCCCTTTGCCTTCGTTGGGGTGAGGGCAGGTTGGCGGGGTCACACCAGGCCAGATATTTACAAATGCCCATCCCCAGCTTCCCCATGAAGACTCTGCCTGGACTTCCCTGGTGGCACAGTGGTTAAGAATCCGCCTGCCAATGCAGGGGACACGGGCTCGAGCCCGGGTCCGGGAAGATCCCACATGCTGCGGAGCAACTAAGCCCGTGCGCCACAACTACTGAGTCTGTGCTCTAGAGCCCGCAAGCCATAACTACTGAGCCCGCGTGCCACAACTACTGAAGCCCGCACGCCTAGAGCCCGTGCTCCGCAACAAGAGAAGCCACCGCAATGAGAAGCCCGCACACAGCAACGAAGTAGCTCCCACTCGCCGCAACTAGAGAAAACCCGCGTGCAGCAACCAAGACCCAACGCAGCCAAAATTAAATAAGTAAATAAATAAATTTATTTTAAAAAAAGGAAAAAAAAAAGACTCTGCCTACCCCGACCCCCAGCTCAGCCTTAAACCACACAGAGACCTCACCTCTGAGTGTGGGTGGCAGACACTTTCCTCCAGACAATCCAAGAAGACAAAACTCCTAAATCAGACCCACTCCCCAGTGACTTCCAGTACGAGGTTAGAGGTGGGCTTCTCTCCCACGCCTCCCCCAGCCTGGCCCTCACAGGGACCCTCTAGTATCCTGGTTCAGCTCAGAGAGGAGGGTCAGAGCTTGTGTCTCTCAAGCCTGAAGTGCCATCAAACCTGCAGGACCCCTTCTCTTGACAGTGGCTTCTGCCACCTTCTGCCTTCACCTCCCCCCATCGTGAGCAGCCCTCCCCACCTACTCCAGGGTCATGGCTTCCTAGGTGGGAAGGGGCTTTGGATGCCTCCTGGCCTCTGTTGTCCTACCTGATGTTCCTCTGTGACAGTAGTAATTTGTTACCGTGACTGTTCCTTTCTTTAATCCCGTCTCCTCCCCACCAGCACTGCACACCCTTCGGGCAGGAACCGCGTCCTCCCCTCCAATGGAAATGGGAGAGGTGTGACCCTTGCGGCTTCCCTGGGGATCTGGTCTCCGCTGGCCTCCTGCCCTGCCCACAAGTGCTCAGCCCAGGTCTCCCCTCTCCTTGTCTCTGTTCCTGGTCTGCCCTCCAGGTCCATGAAGCCCCTCCAAAGGGGCTCTGAAGCCTAGCATCTGGCACTCTCCCCCTGGCTTCAGGGAGCCCTAAATGTGTGTCCTTCCTGACACCTCTCTTTGGAGTTGAGACCCGGACATATCTGCATGCTGGCAGCCTAATGGACATTTCATTCATTATTCATTCATGCATCAACAGCTAATGAGCCTCAACTCCAAGCCAAGTTCTCTGCTCTCGTGGAAATTATGTTCTGAAGGGAGAGGCAGCCGAGTAAGTCATCTCAGTGGGCAACCACCACTTGTCATTCATGGAAGAAACCGTATGATGTTGAGAGAATAATAGGGGAACCCATTCAGAGCGGGCCTCTCAAGGCGGCCTTTTAGTGGGACCTGAAGCTGTGCAGTCAGAGGAGGAGGGCTCCAGGCAGGGGCACAGTTGTCTCCAAAGGACCCCATGCAAATGCTCAAAGCCTATGCTCTGCCCCTGCCACCACTCTAGTTTCCCTAGGTCGGGAGGGACCCCTTCAGCCAGCCAACTGTGTTCACTAAAAACCCAGGGGTCAAACTGGACACTCCTCTGCCCCTACCTCCAATCACCAAGTCCTGTGGGTTGTCCCTGGAACCTGACAGTGTCACTCTGCCTCCATCCCGTCCCAGCTGCCATTTTCTCTCTCCTGAACCACGTGGCAGCCCCCCTCCCCGCCCCCGATGGTTCGCTGGTTTCGTTCTTGTGCTCTTCCTACCCATACTCGTTGCTCTGATAAATCATCTTTTAGAAATGCATGTTTTCTGGGACTTCCCTGGCGGTCCAGTGGTTAAGACTCTGTGCTTCCACTGCAGGGGGCACGGGTTCGATCCCTGGTCAGGGAACTAGGATCCCGCATACCACGTGGCACAGCCAAAAAATAAAAAAAAAAGCACATTTGCTCCTGTCCCTCCTTTGCTTATACTCGACACTGGCTTTCCCTTTGTTTTTAGGATGAAATCTGAAATCCCTAATGTGCCCCTCATGGTACCCTTTGTGGGTGGTTTCTGCTCTCCTCCTGGGCTCACCTGGAGCTACTTGCACACTCCCTCCCTGGGTTCCTGCCGCACTAACCTTTGGATTCCTTGAAAGCCACCCCAGGGCCTTTGCATAAGCACTTACTCCCACTTATAGTGATACATCTCATCTTGCCTTAAAGTTTCATCTCTAACCTCAAGGGACCATGACCCATGACTTCACAGCTCTTTCAGGTGTGTAATTATGTACTGGGTACTTACCTAAGCCCGCCCCTCCTGCTCCAGGTAGGCTCTGGGGAGCAGGGGCATCTCTGTTCTGCCCACCATGGTAGCCCCAGTGCCCAGCACAGCCTGGCACATGCTAGGGGCACCACAATAATTATCGTGGAAATCTGGCTGGCAATGGATGAAGAATCTGGCTGCAGAAATCCTGGATCTCTCGCCTCCGTCACTGTGATCCAGCTCGCTCTCACCTGCCAGACCCTTCGGGGACTGAGAGCAGCTTTCCCCACTTCTGCCCCCTGGAGCACAATGTCCTCAGAGCTGCTACCGCAAAAAGCATTTGGCAGCAGTGGAGCCACTCCGGACCCCTCAAACATCCTCTAAGGGGGGGGCTTCTGACTCTGATCGCCCCTTAGACCCTTCTAAGGAGGTCATCATCGAGGTCCTTCAGCTCTTGTTGCACGGAGGGGTCCAGGCATCACACGGTTGGTAAGGTAGCTGGTATGCTAGCAGTGATTTTCAAAACTTTTTCTTTTTAATCTGCAGAACTTTTTTCTGACATACAACCCAAGTGGAGCCCAGCACTTGAAAACTGAGCTTCGCTGCTAGACAGGGTGCTGGGCACCCTGCTTGCTCCCCTTCACCCTCCACCAAGTCCCTCCCTGGAGCCCGAGGGGGTGGGGAACCTTCTCTTTACAAATGTGACCAGAAGTTCGATCTTCTGATCATCTTTCCACGCCACCACGTAAGCTGTCTGGTAACCAGGTGCAGGTTTCCAAAGCAAAAGTCAGCTCAAGATTTTTGAAAAAACAAACAAAACACAACTCATCATTTTCTGTAGCTTCCTAGAATGCAACCAGGCAACGCATATCAACAGCTTCAGAACCCTGAAAACCTTTGATAGAACAACTCAACTCTCAAGAATTATCCTAAGAAAAGTCTTAAGTACCGAAGACGTAGGTTCCTGCAAGATGCTTACTGCTGTCCCAATTATAAAAGCAGGGAGAAATGATAAGCCTTCTAGATGCTCAGCAGTAAGGGAAGGTAAAATTACCTGCTTGTGCTCACGGGGAAGGCAGCCTTTAAGAGGGACGAGAAATCACACTTGAGATGGAAATAGGCCCATGATGGTGTAAAGTGAGAAATAAAGTGACAAAATGTTGTGGACAGAAAGAACCCATTTTCGTAAAAGAAAAAAAAAAAAGAAGGTATGTATGTAGAAAAAGAAGGGTAGATGCCAATATTTTAATTGTGGGATTATGAGTCGTTTTTTTTTGCTCACTTGTACTTCTAGATTTTCTACAATAAACGTATTTCCCTTTTATAAGAAAACAACAGGACTTCCTTGGTGGTCCAGTGGTTAAGAATCCCCCTTCCAATGCAGGGGGACACGGGCTTGATCTCTGGTCGGAGAACTAAGATCCCGCATGGCACAACGAAGAGCCTGGGCGCTGCAACGAGAGATCCCGTGTGCCGCAACTAAGACTCAACGCAGCCAAATAAATAAATAAATAAATAAATAAATCTTAAAGGAAAAAAAAAAAAACAAACAAAAAACAGATGACATTAGTAAGATAATAATAGACACATCTAAAGGAAGAAATCCCTCACAGAAACAACTGTGGTTGAGCCTCCCCGCGGCCCCCTCAGCTGGGTTTCCTCTTCCCAGCACAGGGCTGGGTGGGAGCCCTGAGCAAGGGGACCCGCGTGACTTTTAAGGGAGCCTCTGGTTCTTCCTGGGCAGGCACCTCGCAGGCTCAATGGAGGAGAGGGCTCCTAAGAAGTGGGCCCTTTGGCCCCCTGAGGTCACAGCCTCAGGGGACATCACACCACTGAGGTCAGTGAACTCAGGGCGTTTGTGGCTCCACCTGCAGGCAGCTTGGCCCTGCTGCCCCAGAAGGTCAGCTGTGACCTGCGTGCGGTCAGTGAGCAGCCCAGCCCCGTCCCTTCCCATCTGCCCCGCCGGCCTCAGGGAGCCAAGCACCCGCCATCCACCCTCCCCATGGGTGCTGGGCCCGAATGAGGCCCTCTGCTTCGTGTGGTGCTTTAATTATCCCCAGCTCAACCCTGGATGGTGGGCTTGTTACTTCACAGCGTCAAAATGAAGCCCATGAAAATGCAGACTCTGCAGTCACCAGGCAGCCTGGGCCCAGAACTTGTGCTGGGACGCTTAGGACGCCAGCCCGCTGGTTGGGACGGGATCTCGCAAAGAGACGGCTAAGCCCCTGCTCACACTGTTTGCCCAGAACACACCGCCCCCCAACCCCCGTCTCTGCTCAGGAGAATCCGGTTCACCCTCCCGCCGCCCAGGCCCGTCCAGGCAGATAATGTCCTGTTCAAATCCTTCAGTCTTTCTGGGGACACTGCCACTCGGCACCCATCACCCCGGGCTCTGTATCCAAGAAACAAGCGAATGAAATCACTTCCACGGCAGCCCGGGCTCCCCGGCCGCCGCCCCGGCCCCCGGTCCAAGGCCTGGGCTGCCCAAGCCAAGAGAATAAAGACGAGACCGACTGAGGTATAGTTCAAAGGTTGGTATCTTTTTTGGTTTCCTCTTTTTTTTGCTTTTATAAAGAAAAATAAGGTTGTATTTTTTGTTTGAAAGAAAACATAAGTCAGCCCCCTCCCCGCTCAGCCTCTCCCCTGCCCCTGGGGGGCGCTAGGACCACCGGCCCTGGGCAGGAGGGGCCAGGCTGGCCCAGGCGCGAGAGGAGGGGGCTGGGCACTCGGTCAGGGCTTCCTCAGAGCCAGAGAGGAAGGGCATTCGGGAACGGAATTTGGCTTGGTTAGGCAAAAAGTAAAATTAAAAAACTCGACACACACGCCCACGGTACGAGTGGGGGCCAAGAGGCACCACCTCCGAGTTGGAACCATCTCTGGCAGCTGGAGTCTGGGACGTGGCGTGGCCCCTGGCCCCCAATCCCCCTCGTCCTGGGGTGAGGGGCAGGGCAGGAAACAGTAGCTCTCAGGAGTGGGGGGATGTCAGAGCAACCTCCTTCCCCACATGGTAAAAAAAAAATTACTAAGAAAGCACCCAAAGCTTAATAAAACTAAACCTCCCCGGCAGGGAGAACTGGGGGCATCCTGCTTACCAGCAGAATGCCTTACCTGGCAAAAATGTGTAGAAAAATAAAATTCAACTTTATCCCTGAATGACAGAGTGAAGACCCTTCCCCTGCCCTCATGACCCTCCCCCCAATGAGTCTCAGAATTCACAGAGGCTGCCGCTTCCTCCTGAAGTGGCACGAACGCGTGCACTGACACGCGCACGAGTGTGCACGCACACACGCACACACACACACAGCCCCACACCTGTGTCCAGGGCCCAGGGCAGCGGGACGGGGATTCTGACACCCACAGGCAGTCTCTCCTTCCTCGCGGCATCGTGGGGGTCCCTGTGCCAGACTGAGACCCATCCTTCCTCTTCTCGGGGGCAGGATGGGACCCCAGCACAAGGGCAGGTGTAGGGGGCAGACCGGAAGGGCAGTGGCAGGACCAAGGGGCATGGGGTAGGAAGCAGGCTAGCCACAGTGGCCTGGAGACAGAGGTCACGCTGAGCCCACCGTGACAGCAGAATGCTGAGGGTGGGCGTGAGGGCCCAGTGTCATCAGAGACCTGCAGGCTGAGGGGTCAAACAAGGCCCCTGTGGACAGCGCATGAGGGAGGGGCCTGGAAACGGGGCGGGGCAGGCCCTGGGTAGTGCTCTCATGGTTGCAGGGCTGCTGCCTGGGAAGGTCACCAGAGGTAATAAAATGGGGGCGCAAGCAGGGAGAAATGAGTCTGGGGGGTGGTGCTTACACTAGTCCGGCTGGGCCCCTGAGACCCAGGAACTCTGAGGAGCCCTGGGCAGGAAACTCACCTGCCCACCCAGGAGAGCCAGAGGGAAGGCCTAGCCCACAGCCCACAGGAAGGGGCAGGACAATGGCAAAGGATGCCGGTCCTCAACGGGGCCTGCCAGGGGAGGTTTACCCTCCACCCGACTGGAGACCACCCCTCCCTCCTCCCCCAGGGAGCCTGAGGCGGCCCACGGGACAGAGGAGTACAGTACGAAGATGTAATCACAGCCCGCGGGTGCGGGGTCAGGGCCAGCTCCTGATCCCGTCACAGTAGTCGTGGCATTCCTGCCAGGCAGGGCTGGATGGTGGGGAGGGACCCCAGGGTCACGCAGCCCCTCGGGGACCCCTGGCTTCAGGATCAGAGTGTCAGCACCAAACACACAACTGATGTCAGCCAAGGAGGTGGGCGGGGAGGGCTGTGATCCCCAAGACCATGCCCAGCCCCGCAGTCTGTTAGGTGGGGAGAAGGCTTCCGGGAACAGGACTCCCTCTGTCGAGGTCAAGGGTCCTGGAGAAAAGGGCGGAGGCGGCAGCCCCTCGAGGAGGGCTGAGGCCGGCAGTGGTGGAAGCGGCATGCACCTGGGCGCACCCTCCGAGACTCTCTGGGTGCCGGGAGGCTGCGGACCGCGGGTCAGCGCAGGCTCTGGTACAGGTAGGCCGAGGTGAAGAGGGCGTTGACAGTCAAGCTCACGGCCAGGAGGCCCCGGATCAGGGAGGGGCCTAAACGACCTTCCAGAGAGAAAACGAGAGACCTGTGAGAGCTGTGGGGCTGAGGCCCCGCCCCCAGGGAGGCTCTCCTGGGCTGAGACCCCGCCCCCAGGGAGGCTTGCCTGAGCTGAGACCCCGCCCCCAGGGGGGGGGTGCTCCTTGGCTGAGGCCCCGCCCCAGTTCTTTCCGGGCACCCAGAGGCCTCCCCATCTGAAAAGACACGGGAACGTGGGGTCACTTGGTTAAATTCTGACTCCTTTTTTTTTCCGGCTGTGCCCTGCAGCTTGTGGGATCTTACTTCTCTGACCAGGTATCGAACCCGGGCCCTCAGCAGTGAAAGCGGAGTGCTAACCACTGGACCACCGGGGAATTCCCAAGTCCTGACTCCTTGGAGATGCCTCTCTTCCTGACCCTGTGCCACCAGGCAGGTACGGGCCAGGGCGGTACACACCTGCACCTTGCCATGGGGTACACCAGCTTTACAGACAGGACAGGATGAGTACCCTGCCCAGGCCTCAAAGGCGATAAGCTGCTGACTGGGGTCCCCCACCCCAAGTTGATGCTGCTGGGTCACATCCCAGACCCCACCTGATGTGGGAGCAGCGCCCATTTCCAGTCAGCTCAAGATGATCATTCCAGGAGAATCCTCTGTCAACATACATGTCTCCCACACGTCTGGCGGCAGTACCAGGAGCTGACTGCTGGGCTTTACACTGAACTGGGATTTGATCTCACAGCCCGCCCCCAGCCCGCAAGCAGAGGAGCCAGGATTTGAACCCAGGCAACTCAGTGCCCTGCGCAGCCTGCAGCCTCTGCACTGGCCCCCAGGGCGCCCACGCTGACGCCCTCCTGGGGAACTTTCTCCAAAGGTGAAAGTGTTCTGTATCTGTTCTGTCCAATCAAGCGGCCACAGGCCACACGCGGCAATGGAGCACCTGCAACGTGGCTGGTGCAGCTAAGCAAGTAGATTTTTATTGTTATTACATTTTAATTGTTAAATGTAAAGAGCCACCTGTGGCCAGAGGCTCCTGTAAGAGCGCAGATGCAGACCCTAATCTGAGTGGGGATGTTATCACAGACGGGGTCCAGGAGGCCTCGGGTGGGCCACCTCACCCTCTTCTGTCACCCAAGAGCCCTCGAGGGGCTGTTCTCGGACAGGTCTCAGGAGGTGGCTGCGGACCCGCAGACCCCGCGCCACCCTGCCCTCCCCCCGCGCATCGCACGGGGTGCAGACCTCGCCAGGTGGTGGCCTCCTCCGCGCACCCTCTGGTGGTGGTGTCCACCACACAGGAGGATGACTGCGACGAGTCGTCCTCTTTCTTGATGGAGCGGCTGCTGCAGGTGCTGCCTCTTTCCGGCGCTGACTTCATGTCTGCAGGGAGAAGGGGCGTTTCAGTGGGAGCTCATGGCTCACCCCCAGGGACAGACGCGGGGCAGCTCCACCTCCAATCCCAGGATGGTCCTCGGACGTGGCCGGCCAGCCAGCCTTGCCGGTCCCAACTCGCTCGGCCCGCCCCGGGCAGTGGGCAGTGGGCAGTGGGCAGTGGGAGGCCAGGTCCTCATTCAGGTCCTGTCTGCGTAGCTGCCGTGAAGGGAGCTGGTTTTAGATCAGGAGCAGCAAACTCAAACACCGCCAGGCGGTGGAAGACGACGGCCACAAGCGAGGCTGCAGAGGGGGCAGGTCGGTGGGGCAGGGAGTGGCAGAGGCTGGGCCGTGGGACCTCAGCCTGCCCTTCCACCTGTCTGGCCCAGCGTGGCCAGATCTTCTGATATCATACGAGACACAGGAAATCCACACATTCATGTGAAAGTTCTAGATTTTAAAGGTTGAGGCCTAATTTAAAAAATTCTAAAATGCTTTGCAGAAAAACTTCATTTGAGCAAAACAAAAACATCTGCAACCAGATGCAGCCTGATGCATTTTTGATCCATCCCAAGGAACAGAGGATCCTCAAAGTCAATTGCAAAAGAAGAAAATAAAATCAGCCAACAAAGGGCAATGCCCTGGAGGGTTCAAGGTCACCAGAAGCCAGGCCAGGGATGTCTGGACTTGGAAGAGTGGCCACACAGTCAGATAAGAGCCAGGACAGGCCCCGTGTGACCTCTTGACGGTGTTCCCACCGCTGCACACTGACCAGAGGCCTCCCACGGCCCGCTGGGCTCTCCTGCCTCTGAGAGGGCGGTCAGAGGGCCGTACCCACGGTGTGCTTCGTGTCCCGCGCCGGCTGCCTCTGTGGGACGGGGGGCGGCTCGACGGTGAAGAGGCTGCCATTGCGGGGCGAGTGTTCGTCGGAGCTGCTGGGGGTGTTAGGGGCCTCCCCAGGGGGCGACGGGAACAGCAGCAGCTTCTGCCCCTTCAGGTTGAGCCGGGCAGGGCTGATGAGGGGCCTGCGGTGGCGCAGAGAGCCAGAGCTGGAGGCCACTGAGCCGGCCACGGAGGGCGCTGGGGAAGGGACCGGGGAGGAGGGGCAGCTCCCCGACAGCAGAGAGAAGTAATCTGGAGGGCAGGAGGATGACAGAAACAAAGACGACAATATCGCGTCAATGTCTGCTCTGGTTAGAGGAGCGGCTTTGATCCTGGTGCTTTTTCCTGTATTGACCCAGGGAGAAAGGCAAGGCTGGGCCTAGACTGGGGGGCAGAGGGGAGCCCTGCTGGGAACTGAGGGAGGAGGGGCCTGTACTCCACCAGGCACCCGAGAGAGGGGAGAGGATCACGCAGCCTCAGCCATGCCCCCTCTGCCCCCTTCCCCCCGACTTCTATCCAAAGCCCCTGGTTCCTCCCTCAGCTGAGAGCAAAGCCCGGGGAGAAACAAACCCTGGAGACCTGAGGTCAGCGACCCTGAGCCCTGCTGACGCCGGCACCCCAAGTGCCGCCTCCACCTGTCACCACTGTAAGGACGACAGCATCGTAGCTGATCCTAGAAACTCTCACGCCCATTTCACAGAAGAGGAAACTGAGGCACAAGGGCGTGAAGCACTTGCCCAGGGCTGCACAGCTGGGAGGCACAGGGCTGGGGTTTGAACACGATCCCCTCTGGGGGCCAGTCTGACCCCAAAGCTCACGCTTAATGTGGCTGCTGTCCCACCCTGCACACGCTCTGGAAACGCAGGCCCACACGCTGCCCCGCCTGAGGCGGCTTCCGGGTCACTCCTCTTGGCATTCTGCCCTCCTCACCTGAAACCGGAACCTCTCTGGATCGGGACACCTGAGACGGTGGGCGGCTCCCACTGAACAGATACCCTGAGTCTGGAGAGGAAAGAGAAAGGCAACACAGGTCCCTGCGGAGACAGGGCCCCGGCTCCAGCCCCCTCCCCGCCTCCCACGGCTGCTCTGCCAAGACCGTTACCCAAGACCGTCACCCGTCACCCGTGCGGAGCTTTCACGAGGGCACGTTCCCACCTCGCACATGAGGGGACCAAAACCCACAGCAGGCCGCACGGGAGGTCGCGTCCCGGTACCTGACCTGCGCCTTCTTCGCTTCAGCCGTTTGGAGCCCTGCCCTGCTCCACTAACCCGTCGCCTGGCCACCTGCGCTGGGCCTTGGTGCGCAGAGCCCGCTGCCCCTTCCTCAGCCAAGTGCACCCCAAGGGCAGGGGCTCCATCTCATGAGCCCCTTGGTCCCCCATCTCATGAGCCCCTTGGTCCCCCAAGTGTCCCGCTGACAGCCGAGCGTGGAAAGATCCGGCGGCCTCCACGCGCCCACATGGGCGCTGCTACTCTACTGCCCGAAGGGCTCCGAGGGGTCCGTCGGCCACAGAGCCCCGCCTGCCCCTTCCACCCACCGGTCCGGGGACACAGACCCAGGTCAACCCCCAAGTGACTGTGTGAGGATGGCCACGTGGCCCAAGCACAGCCGGAGTCCTTTCAAGAACTGGGGAGGGGCCTTCCTGCTGGGTGTGAGCTGGAGGGACGCAGGGGTGAGGCCTGCAGCGAGAGGTGCAGAGACAAGTAGAGCAGAGAGAGAGAGACGGGAAGATGGACCCTGGCACTGCACCTGCGCCCCGGACCGCCAGGGCCTCCTGACACCTGAGCCGAGGACCCGCCCCAGCAATGGAGACTCTGGGATCCCACCCTGAGACCAGAACTGCTCTGCCACCCTCGGGGCAGGGGGGCCTCCTGAGCCCTCGCCTCGGGCCTCCCAGGGCAACCGGGAGGCTGCCTGCTGACACAGTGTGCAGGGCCCACGCCCGCGCTGCCCTGCAGAGGCTCGGGAGCTTGGGCCCCTGCCCCACCCTGGAGGCCTGTAAGCCTGGCGGGCTCCTGGGGGGGAGCTCCAGAGAACACTCTTCTGGGGAAGGGCCCAGCTTCCGGGCCCTCCAGGTCCCTGGGTCCAGGGCATTCCATGTCCACCCTGCTCCCCTCCCCCGCTCCAGCTGCTGTTCACGGGGGGCCCGCAGAGGCCCTGTCTATCAGCCCCGGGGCCTGAGCTCAGGAGCTCTGCTGAAAAGCCATTTCCAGGGGACGGCAGGCAGCAGCCACCCTCCGCCAGCAACACGGCTCACGTTCGGTGACACAGAAGTCCCTGGAGTCCAGGTCTCCGTACCACTCGGGGCTCTCACCCCTTCAATCCCAGCCTGAAGGCCTCAAACACTACCCACCGCTCAGCTCACGTGCTGCGTCCAGCGAGCCGTGTCTCCTGCAGTGTGGCCCACCCCCTACCTACGGGGACGCTGGACTCGAGTCCCGGAGGGAAACAGGTCCAGAGGGGTGTCGGCCTGGAGGGGGAGCCCCTGCCTGGGGGAGCTGCTCAGGGGCTTGAGACACTGCACGTCAGCAAGCCCGGCTTAACCAAGATGCCGCCCACCTTCCTAGAGGCTGGATCCTGCCGCACAGCCCCGCAGCCCAGGCCGCACCCCGAGGGTGAAGCAAACCCCGTGGGCACCGGGTGGCTTGCCAAAGTGAGGAGGTCGTCACGGAAGCCCCCACAGGGCTCCCGGGAAGACCCTGCTGGGGAAGGGGAGGGATGAGACAAAGCCTCCCGTGACAGGGGCCAGGTGCTGGTCACACTGGGGCTCCATAAACGCAGCAGACCTGAACCGAATTCCTGCCCTCTGGACCACACAGAAAGGCTGGGGGCAAATTTTCCAGCCCCCAGTGTCTCAAAACAAAGGCAGTTAATAGTAACAGTAAGAACGGTGATAAAAGACAAAACCCCGTGGGCAGGGACGTGGACCCACCGATGCCTAAGCGCTTTAAATACACCACCCGGTTTAACCCTCACGACCACCCACAGGGTGGGTTCCACTAGTGGCCTCAATTTTTTTTGAGGGCAACTGAGGCTCAGCATGGTTAAGCCCCTTGGCTAAGGCAGCCAGTGAGTGGACACAGCAGGGTCTGAACCCAGTTCCACCCGTCTCTACAGCAGAAGCACCACAACCCACCTCGGGCTCAGCCAGAGTCTCCGAGCCCAGCTGCCCCCAGCCCCGCGCTGCCCACCACTGCCCGAGCGCCACTTACCTGCTCGCATCAGAGAGGGGATGGTTCCCAGCGAAAGGGCCCGGCTGAGGCGGCCGGGCAGCGAGGAGGGCGAGGCCCGGCGGGGAGACCGGAACAGCTGCTGGTTGGCAAGTGGCAGGAAGCCGGGCGGGGCAGGGATGAACAGAGCCGGCGAGGGGCCTGCGATGCTTGGGCAGGGGACGGCCAGGCTGGGGCCGGCAGGGAAGAGGCCGGCAGAGTCTCCCGGGAAGTACCTGCGAGAGAGAGCCCGGCGGGCATGGGAGAGGGGAGTGGGTCAGCCCCGGGGGCCCTGGAGCGGCCTCCGCACGGCGGGCCCCCTCCCCTCCCACGGTGCGATGTGGGGCACGAGTCGGGGTCCCAGAGGAGGCGTGTGTTAGTTGCAGCAGAAAAGCAGTCCGACCACATTCACGCCATTAGGAGCGGGTGGCTGGGAGGTGCCAGCGTGACCCACCCCTCCCGGCATGCCCCCTCCGATCCCCCTCAGCCTCACAGCAAACTAGGTCCACTACGAGTCTCGGTATTAAAGTGACACTGTCGCCCTCACCAGCCTCACACCAACCCTTCACCTCGAAGCAAAAACGCCCAGCCCTGCGCTGGCCGCTCAATCGGGCCGACGGCCTTGGGCTCCTCCGCGCCGCTTCCCGCTCAGTGCCCAGAGCCCCCTGGCAGCGGCCGAGCTCGAGGGGCCCCTGCTCCCCAGGGCCCGACCCTCGGAGTCCTGCCGCTGCCCTCTGGTCTCAGACACTCCTCAAAAGCCCCTGGAAGAGCGGGGCGGAAGGCAGCCAAGCTTGGGAATCTCCGGGAAGAGGCTCTGGCCGGACACCAACTTGAACTTAGAAAGACCCGTTAACGATCGCAAGGCTGCCCGAAAGACGGAAGGTGACAGTGTCTCTTTAACTCGAGGATGGTACAGATCACACAACAGGACCCGGTGGCCCCAAGCCAGAATGTCAACCATGCTTCTGATTAAGGCAACCGATTACAGAGGGGGAGGGACAGAGGCAGTTAATACGTGATTAGTCCGCCGTCTGGACGGAGCTGCGGGAGGTCCAGCCTTACCTCGGTCCCCAAGGGACAACTGAGCCCATGGATAATGTGCCGATGGACGGGCAGGCTGGCTCAGTCCCTGCAGCAGAGCCGGGGGGCTGCCTAAGGTACCCACCCCGTGCCCACCACGACCTTGAGCTCAGGGCACCGCTGGCCAAGCTCCACTCCACTGATTTCCCTATCTTTCATCCCTGACCCTCTCTTTAAACAAGTTTTATGAGGAAAGTGTGGGGTCAGCTGATGCCCTCCTGGAGAATCGCGTGACCTCTTTAAAGTCTTCCAAAGCACCAGGAAGCCACCTGGACTTCAGAACCAAAGCTGGGGCCCAGTGTTTGGGGGACACGGGGGAATCAAGGCAGGAGCTCATCAAGCAAATCTACGGCGGAGTCTGGGCAACCTGGCTGGCCCCAGGCTGGACGCGCCTGCATTCCACCCGCTGACCCATCCTGCCTAAGCCTGTCTGACCCCTACCTCCTTTCCCCCAAAACACCTGCGGAAGGTTCTGCCTCTAAATACAAGATATGATTTTGTGCTGTCATTTTAGAATGACATACCGTTTGGCAGCAGGACAGACAACCTTGAGGAGTGGCCCAAGGTGGGGGGACACTCGGCACTCCAGTGAAGGGCAGTGAAGGTGCGCTGGGACCTTTGGCCAACTTGCTCCAATTATGCACGAAGCCCCGCCCCCTGCTGGGGCCTGCACCTCCCAGAGGACCCCCATCTGCCCTGTGCAGCAGCAGCCTGATGAGGGCAGGGCATGTGGGCCATGGGGGCGGGCACGCCCGGGCCCTTCCAGCGGGCGGCAGTGCGACTCTGCCCGCACTGGGCTTCCTGTGCCGCCCCACCGGGCAGCCCACAGGCCAGGCCAGGCCGGGAGTCGGCCGAGGGCCACCTGCAGTAATCGGCAAGTAAGAGGAGAGGGTCCAAGTCGGGCTGCAGGTTTCAGAGGTGGCCAGCTGGGCCCAGAAGCTGGGTTTTGTCAGCTCTTTCCTACTCTTCCCAGATTCTGCTCACACCTGGGGCTGCCCCAGAGCTTATAACCTGAGTCTCTCATCCACCTGGCACAGGTGCTTTCCCAATCTCTGATGCTACCACAAATGGTGGCACCGAGGGGGAGACGGTTCTGTGGTCTGACCCTCTCGCTGGGACATGCAGTGGCATCACTCAACTAGCAGATCCTTGTGAAGCACCAAGCGTGACCCCTTGTCCTGGCTCCGCAGAAGACAGGCCCCAGGAGGCCCCTGTCAAAGGAGCCCCATCTCTGCCAGGCTCCCGAGTGCTGCACAGGGACTGACACTTCCTCTGGCGAGGCCCACCCAGACTGCCTGTGCCTTCAAATCCCATCTCAGAGAGGCCCCAGCCTGGATCCAAGTCTGTGTGTCAGCCGGGACACAGGGGCTCCGGGGAGGGGGCGGGCGGCTGGCTGCACTGCCTCCCATCTGACACTGAGGGGGACCTTTGATTTTCCAAGCCAATCCCAGGCCAAGCCGGGAACAACAGGAGAGAGAGGACTACATTTTAAGCAGCAGTTTATGGAGACGAGGAAAAGTATGAGCCAGCAGGGCACCCAAGGATGGTGGGCCCTGAGCCGTTTGGTGCCCACGCTGCCAGCTCCCAAACCTGACTCTGGTGGGCACCCCGTCCCCCGAAGCCCCCGCCCCCGGCACAGAAGCCTCTGAAGGAACGTGAAAGAAAAAAACCAGAAAAGACGTGGTGCCTGACGCCCACCGGTCAAAGCAGGGCCCCGGAGGCATTTATTGAAAATACAGCATCAAAAACACTACATCTATGGCCGGGAGTTGCGGTTACAGTAATGAGAGGGTCACTAGACAATCATCCACGTCTACACAAGAGAGGATGGGACACTCGGTGACAGCTGCAGGCAGAAGGGACACGGGCCCCTCCCGGCAGGCTCCTGGGCAAGCGTTACGGGCGAGCCTGCTCGGCCTGGGGCGGGGACCCCAGAGCTGGAGGGAGAAGACGGCCCCTTGATCCCAGATGGTCTGACTGTCGTCCCCAGCGGAGGGGAGAGAGGCCCCCAGCAGGGCCGACACATTCCCAGGTAATAAGCCACGATCCCAGTGGTGCCCGCACTTCCTCAGCTGTCGCCAGTAATGTCGGAAGGTGCTGGAATATGCTCTATGTAATGAAACTTTAAGGGACAGGTGGGTGATTTTCAAACATCACACCAAACACTAAAGAGGCCAGGAAGCCTTCCTCGATGAGCTCCATCTCGTGCCATGAAGGTGTCCTTCCGTCCCCACTAGGGGGCAGGAGCGACATCTGCTCAGCAGGCTCCGGGCCAGCAAGAGAGCTGGTTAGGGTTGTTATAAATAATTTAACTTAAATACACACGTACACACAGATGTCCTGCTTCTACTCAACACCAAGAAAAACAGTAATTAGCATTGCGCCGCCAGTGTCCTTGAGAACAGGGCATTCCAGAGGGCAGGGCGCGCACAGCCAACAGACACGGGCTCCCCGCCCGGCGCCCCTTCTCCCCGAGGCTGGCCGGCCGGGGCGAGGGACAGGGCAGCACCCCCACTCCTCCTCCGTCTCGTCAGCGCTCTTCCACCTCACGCTCCTCCCCACCCGGGCGCTCGGCACACGGATGCCGAGGGGTGAGTGGGGAGGGGCGGCCGCCTCGGAGCCCGAGAACATGAGGACGGCGGGGCCTGCTCCCCGGGGGCTCTGCGAGGGGCCTGAGCCGGGCACGCTCCACCTGCCCCTCAGGCTCAGCCAGCTGACGGCCCTTTCCTGAGTTGGACCCGCACACGTGTGTGATCCGCTCTTGCCTTCCCTGGGCTCCCATGTGTACAGCGGAGGGGTTGGCACACTTGGGGCCACACCTGGAGGGGGCTCATGCCTGCAGCGAGGAGCGGCAGGACCCAGGGCCCTGGAGGGGCGCACGGCCTTGGTCCAGCCTCCTGCCACGGCCCTGGGAGGGCAGCCCCCAGGCTGGGAACTGCCTCCAAAGGTGGATAGCATGTCAGCCTCCAGAGCACATCCACGCCAAGGTCAGCACTCAGGGGCCCTGGAGAGGGGTC
Organism: Eschrichtius robustus; assembly: GCF_028021215.1. Taxonomy (NCBI): domain Eukaryota; kingdom Metazoa; phylum Chordata; class Mammalia; order Artiodactyla; family Eschrichtiidae; genus Eschrichtius; species Eschrichtius robustus. The sequence goes on along the minus strand of NC_090826.1, from coordinate 7,493,037 downwards.
CAGCTCTCCCTCCACAGGCGGTAAACAGGCTGGCACAGCAGGGCCTGGCCCAGGGAGAGCGAGGCTGAAGCCCTGTGGGGTCTACGGCTGCCCTACAGGGAAGTGGGAAGCAGGAGCTGTGGTGCCCTGCCTGAGGGGCTCCAGGGACCAGGAGGAGGGCAGTGACAGGCCAGAGAGGAACAAGGTGACAATGACCTGGTGTTATGGGCCTGTGTGTCCCTTGGGCTCCTTACCCCATGCTAACCTTGGGCAGTTGGAACTCTTGCCAGGCATCATATTGGAGGAAGGGGGTGAGAGGAGGAAACTGGGGACACCCCTGGCATGGGGGGAAGGGAACAGGGCCAACGAGAGCAGTTCAGGCCCCGCGCTGCCTGCCAATCAGGGCCGCCTCGGCCCAGGAAGCCTGAACCCCAGTCCCTGCAGGGAGTGAGTGGGGGGCTTGGCCATAAAGGTTGGGGTCCTGCCTTTCGAGGGCAGAACCAGGGGCTTCCCAGGAGAGTGGGCAGAGTGTGTATGCCCGGGTTCTGCCTATCTGGCTCACAGTGGTGCCCAAACGATAGAGAAGTAAAGGAGAGGGTATTTAGACCTTAGACCTCCCCCCAGCCTGGGCCAGTTCCCACCACGGCCTGGCTGTTAAGAAACCTGCTGAGCACAGGAGAAGCAGGATTTCCTCCTATCCACCTTGAGAAAGGCCTCACCCCACACACTCACGGTCAAGGCCTGTCTGGGCCTAAGAACTGCACTCTCCATTCCTGGGGAAGGAGGCTGAGGGGTAACAGGGTCTCAGAGCAGGGAACCCAGGGGGCAGCCCTGTCTCCTCCTGGTTTCACCAGCTCCACGGGGCCTACGGGGCAACGGGCAGGACCAAAGGGACAGACCAGAGAAGTGACGGTGGGACGAGGTAGGGGGCTCTGCTCTGGCCCCGGCTCAGCAGCACCTGCCCATGCCAAGCAGCCCGAGTGGTCAGGCCATGCGGCTAGGGCCCAGCCTGCAGCCACTGTCACCAACCCATGTCAGGGGGCCCAGAGACGGTGCAAGGTGAGAGGAGAAGCAGGCAGCCGGCCTGCAACCCTCTTCCCGTGGTGTCAGAGCCAGGAAAAGGGCCGTGGCCAGTGTGGGGTGCCTGGAGCTGCCAGCAGGAAGCCACGGGTCAGAGGCAGGCAGCATGGGTGCTGCCCGTGTTCCAGGCTCAGGACAGTGAGGGGGTCTTTGGCCAGAGAGGTGGTGGCAGTGAGCAGCTAGAGAGCACTCGGGGGGGGTGGGGGCCTGGGCTGGGGAATGGCTTGGTGGGGCCAGAAAGGAAAGGGGGACAGGCCTGACTCCTCGGGGAAGTGGAGGGGCTGGGCCAGGACCTGGGGCCCTAGGCTGGGCAGGGGGCGGGAGTGAGGCAGGTAAGAAAGATGCAAGACAGAGGGGCCCTGTCTGCGCTGCGGGCAAAGCCCTGGGCCTGTCCGTCCGTCTGTCCTCCCCCCGCAGTCACTGCTGCTTCTCTGACCTTCGGGGCCGGAACCTCCGTGGGCCCGTCGCCTTCCTCGTGGCCACGGCGGCCGTGAAGCCCACCAGGCAGCACAGGGACGTGGTGCTGAACTTGAGCGTGTCCAGCCAGCTGGGCGAGGCAGCCTGCAGGTACTGCTCGGCCAGGTGCAGCGCCAGCAGCAGGGCCCACAGGCCAGTGGAGAAGGCGTCGATCCTCCGGAGCCTGCAGGGAGAGCGGGAGTGAGGGCCCAGCGCGGCGGGATAAGACGACCCCTCCCGCTCCTGCCACCTTCATCCACCCCCAGTCCTGCTCAGAGGACAGAACCCAGGGCCATGAGGAGAGCGTGGGCCTCTGAATGCCGCTTCCAACAGTTACAGGCCGCACGACTCTGAGTCAGTGTTTCTCTGAGCCTCAGTGTTCTAGTCTGTACGATGGGGCTAAGAAACCTCCCTCAGAGTCACTGGGAGATGATGCGGACACCGTTCGGTACAGGGTCTGCAACCGCACAGGGAAGCAGAGCAAAGGCCCAAGGGCGCCCCTCGACCCTCCAACAGCCCGCGAGCTAGGTTATCACCACCCGACTCTGCAGATGAGGAGCCTGAGGTGGAGCAGCGAGGCAACGTGGCCCCAGTGGCCCCTCAGAGCCCCGCCCCTCCAGCCCGGGGCCTTCCTCCCACTGTGCCCTGCCCCGCCTGCCCCCCACGCACCTGACGCGGCCGGCCAGCAGCACGGCCAGCAGGCAGGTGAGCAGGCCCAGCCCCACGACGCCCATCTGGTGGCTCTGCCCGAAGGCCCAGGCCTCGTGCAGCTTCTCTGCCGCGTGCTTGGGCAGCAGGCCCAGCAGCTGCCGCCAGCCCTCGGCCCCAGGGGCTGTGCCGTTGTCAGGCGGGGCTGAGCCGTTGCTACCAGGTGGCAGGGCCGGGGGCAGGGGCGCCCCCGGGGCAAAGGGGTTGCTGGTGCCATACAGCGCGGTGGTCAGCAGGAAGGCGCAGGCCAGGAAGGCGAGGGCTCGCAGCACGATGACCTGGAGCGGGGCCTTCACCATGGACGAGCAGAAGCTCTGAGGGGGGGAGGGAGAGAGGGAGACACTGGTCAGCAAGAGGGACAGAGCCACCGACATCCGTCCTGGTGCCCACTCTGTGCACGGGGGTCTGGCCAGGGGCCCACTTCCTGAAGAACCCACCAGTTCCTGATGATCAGAGATGCCCTAAATTCTCACACACTCTTGGCTCTGTTTCTGGTTCACCACTGGGTCCCATTAATCTAATCTGTCTCATTTCTGGGCCGTCACCCCACTGCGAGCTCCTGTGTGGGGAAGAACTGTGCTGCCACATTCTCTACAGAAATCCTTTTGACGTGATGATGACCTCTTCTTTCAAGTACGTTTTTTTCAATCGTTTTCAAATTCTCATAAAAATTTCCTACTGCGGCTTTAACTGGAATTGTAATAAGTATACAGATAACTCTGGCCAAAATTAAGTTAAAAAATACGGCAGTAAGTTGTTCAGTCTGGGAACACGGTGGAGAGGAGGAAAGCAAGGGTCAGAGCATCCCACTGTGCAAATGGGCGTGTGGCTGGCGCGTGGCTGTGTGGTCGGGGGCCTGCCTGCAGACTGGGAAGCACACACCAACCAGTCGGCGAGATGGTCACAACCAGCAGGGCACCTCTGGGGACCCAGGGGGTGGGTGGGAATTTCTCTGGGGAGGATGGTTTTTACTTCTAAACCCACTTGCTACTTATATCACATTGTTTTAAGCCAGGACACGCCAGCATCTGAGTACAGTGATAAAAATTAACAATGGTTTTAGCCAGCCAGTCCTGGGCTCAAATCCTGGTGACACCACACACCAGGTACGTGGCCTCTGCAAGTGACTTAACCTCCCCAAGTCTGGTCTGCATGGCGCCTTGGAGAGCACCCACCACGAAGGTGCTGGGAGGAACCCACACAGGCGTTGGGAGGTGCCCAGGCTCAGCAGGGCAGCTCAGAAGCCCCCATCACGCACGCAAATAACAAACGTTCTCCGTAGGACCCCTGCTCCGCTCCGTCTGGGGAGAGGTTGGGACGTGGCCCCACGGGACAGCTGTTGCCCCAGGGAAAAGGGCCTCAGCGCTGCAGAGCTGCCCCTAGTCACTGGCCCAGCCCTCTGGGAAGGGGTTTCCTGCACAGACTCAAGGGCTGGGATGCCCGGAGTGCCCCACGGACGCCCCTCGGACCTGCGTGTGGGTCTGGTCGGCCTCCCGGCGCTTGAACCGGCGGCTGAGCAGCAGGGCGCGCAGCTGGCGGTTCTGGTGCTTGATGTAGTGCTCGACGGCTGCCTGGCACGGCCGGCACAGCTTGTACATCTGCTCCAGGTGGTGCCGGTACACCTCGATCTCCTCGTCATATCTGCCCTGCGGAGGGGGACGGAGGCTCAGGGTCTCCAGGGGGCGACCATGTGCAAGTCGTCCCCAATCTGCACCTGCTTCCCCTGCTGCCCAACAGGACAAATGGCTGGGAATAAGGGCCGCCCAGAGGCCGGGACACAGCAGGGCCCTCAGGTGACAGCAGACACTCCAGCCAATTCTGTCGCTCCGAAGGACGCACCTTGAGGCCAGAGCCTGGGACGTGGCCCCTGCTTCAGGCCCTGCTCCCGGACTCCAGAGCTCCAGGAAGGCAGGTGACCCACGGGGGAAGGTAGCTCTGGGCTGACACCACCTGGACGTGGACAGACGGACAACCCAGAGGTGGGCCTGCCTCCCCCCTTAAGCCCAGTGGTCTAGAAGACACTGGAGAGCCCCCGGCCGGGCCAGGGCCCTAGCAGAAACCAAAGGGCCTTTACGCTTCAGGAACAGCCCAGGAGACCCGAGTCCCACCCCTCCTCCCCCAGGAGACGCAGCAACACCCACCCCCACCCCCCCGCCCTGCTCCCAGGGGAGGGCGGCAGGGCTATCAGTTTGGTCTCTTGCTGGGACTGAATGTGCCAGAAGACCTGCCCTGGCTGCCTCATCGCACATGCCTGCCCTTCTCTCTGCAGCCTCCCCGCCTCTCCCCTCCCAGCCCCAGCTCACCTCCATTTCCCTCCCTCCCCCACTCCCAGGCTGGGCCTTGGGAAAGTCAGTGTCTCTGGGCTTCAGCTGGGATTTTCTCCTGAGCTCACGGAACCCCCAGACTGGGCGAGGTGACATCAGCTAGATGACAAGGCTGCTGGGCTCCACGGTGGACCCGGCGGAGGCAAAGCCCTAACACCAAGCCTCTGGGCAGCACCTGTCTCCCCTCCTCTCCTGCAAGCCGGGACATCGTCCACCAACTCCAGGGCAAACTGCCCGCCAGCCAGTGGCTGAGACTGGCTCAGAGGGACACGGACAGGATGGTCCAACAGGGCCCCGAGCTGGAGCCCGAGGACCCTCCCTCCCCCGCCCAGGGACAAAGCCCTCTGGACCGGCACGAGCTGGGCCTTCCACGATGCTCCCAGGCTTGGGGCCCCCAGAGCAGTGACACGAGACAGGAAGAGCAAGAAGCGAGTGGCAGCTGAGATGACTAGATCACACACGCGGAACACAGGGCCAGCACGGGCCGGGGTGAGGAGGGGCCTCCCCTCCACTGCTCTAGCCCCCAGCCCCTCCCACACCCCGCTCACCTCATCACGTGGCGAGAAGGCAGCCAGCTGCTTGATCTTGGTGGTCTGGTGGTGACTGCACCGCCGGCACAGCAGCACCTGGCTGCTCACCCACTGCGGGGGCTGCATGGGGGCCCGGGGGCCGGGCGTGCCGCTCACCACGTGGTTCAGGTGCTCCAGGTACTGGGCGGGGATCGGCTTGTTGTAGTCGCCGTTCTGGGGTGGGGAGGAGGACCTGAGTCAGGGGGAGCCCCTCCCCACGGGCAAGAGCCTCCCCACGGGTTCGGGCCAGGCGTCGGACAGAGGCCCCGCGTGCCGACACTCCACGGAAGTGGATCGCTAACACTCCCTCGCTTTACGTGCAACGCAGAAGCTCTCCTTCCAAAAAAAAACTTCACGGGAACCCCCAACACAGGCGATATGCTGAGGGTGCAGCCTGGACCCCGTCCCCTGCCCACACTCCCACCTGGTGTCCCTCCTCAGGACCCAACAGGGGCTGGCACAGGGGTCGGCAAACTCTGGCGATGGGCTGGCTGCCCACGTCTGTGAATAAAGCTTTCCTGGGCTTTATTCACAGCCACAGGCGCTACTCATGTCTGTGGAGACTCTGCAGTGCCGAGCAGTCGCAAGAGACCGCGTGGCCTGCAAAGCCTGAACTCCTCATTGCCTGGCCCGCAGAGAGCCTGCTGACCCCGGCCTGGTGCAAGGCAGAGACTGGGCTTCAGAGCCAGAAAGATCTGGGTCTGAACCCAAACCTGCCAGTTTCAGAGCTGTGACTTTGCACAAGTCACCCTAGCTCCCCGAGCCTGTTTGCTCCTCCTCAAAGGAGGGGCCCAGGGCCCGCAGGTCCTGGATGGGAGGGCCGCACCTCCTGAAAGCCGTTGTACTGCTCGCAGTGGGGGCAGTCCCAGCAGTTGCGGTTCCCATAGGGCACCACCGTGTCCTGGTTGCAGAACCAGCAGTTGACGACGGTGTGTGTCGGCTTCATCCTGTGGACGAGGAGAGTGGAATCAGCGGGAAGACCTCCGTACCCATGCGACAGGAGACCAGGGAGAGCATGTGGGAAGCGGGATGGGGACCCCGAGCTGGAGATGCAGGCAGGCGGAGGAGGGCAGGACGCTGTGTGTCCAACAGCAGGACCTGGGCTTCTCCTTGGCCTCTGAGGCCAAGCCTCCCCCGAGCTGGAGACGCACCAGGAACCCAGGGCCAGCCAGGCCACGGGGCCGACAGGGACCAGGCTCTAGAGCCACACTCCCTCCCCGCAAGGCCCGCAGACCTGGGCCTGTTCCCAGGTTGCGGAAATGGTGCTCCCTGGGGAGTTTCCAGATGGAAGGCACCTCCTGGGCTTCACAGAAGCCCCCAGGAGAGCGAGGGCCAAGGAGGCCAAGGGGTAGGGACTGCAGAAGGCTGCTCAGCCTGGGGCCCCCCTCCCCGGCAGGGGGACAGGACAGGCTGGCCACAGTGGCCCTTGCCAGCCACATGTGTGCTGACAGGTGGGGTGTGCAGGATAATCCCGGCCCAGACACCGAGGGATCTGTGCTCCAGGGCCCTCCATCCATCTCCCTGGCTGTTGGGGGTGTGTGTGTCGAGGGGGTTGGGGAATGGACATGGCAACTACCAAGCAAACCCCTCCAGTCCCAAGAATCTAAAACAATGTGGGCGACAGGTGGCAGCTGCTTGAGCCCTGGGGTCCTGGCCTTGCCACTCCCGTCTCCCTACTCACCCCCAGAGTCCACCTCCAGCTCTGGGGGTGCCGCCTGGGCCTTTGCTGGGATGGGCAGCCATACCACACACGGACACCCCTACTGTCCACAGGACAGCACGGCCCCAAGATTCCACAAGCCAGAGCCCCCGGCCCTGCCACCTTCTCCTCTCCCAGCCTTGGCCCGCATCTGCAAAGTGGGAGCGATCACAGAACCAGGGCATCTGCGTGTTACAAGGACCCAATGACACAAGACACGTAAAGCTGCTTCGCAACGCAGGGCGCTGGCTGTGTCACTACCCTGTCCCCGGGACTGTCAGGGGCCTGGAAGAAAGGCTGGCCCGCCGGGAAGCAGAGCTGCTGCTTCTGACACCACTGATGCTTCCTGGCCTTTCCCTTCCACTGACCATGGGCAGGTTACTAGAGTTCTCCAAGCCTCAGTCTTCTCACCTGTCGACTGGGGACAAGACATGTCAAGTGTGGGAAGCGCTTATGGTGCCCAGCTAAATACCCAATAAATGACAGTTTACATGGGGAGGGCAGGGGAGGGGAGGAGAAAGCCCGGACAGAGACAAGGACATGAAACCAGACCCTGCAGGGAAGGGTCCCAGGGTCCACAGAGGGCACCTGGCTCACCCCAAGCAGCTGCAGCTCCAGTTCAGGCCAAGGCCCTCAGAGTGGACGACAAGGGACCGCACGTCTTCAGCATCACTGAACCAGAGGGCGAGGCCCAGAAACTGCAGCACTGGGCAGCGCGGCTCGTGGTCACGGTGTGGCCTTTGGGGAAAGTCATTTCTTTATCTGGCCAAGGGGGATAATGATAATCCCTGCCCCCAAAAGGCTGCCGAGGGGATCAAATGAGAGAATTTAGGAAAGCGCTGAGCTGGGCAGGTGATCAGCGGAGGCATTTTGACAGCTTCACTGGGCTTCAGGCAAAGAGCAGTGGAAGGAGGCGGCTAGCGGTATGGGAACCTGCTCTGCTGAGAAGCCGGCACTTGCCATTCCTGGGCAGTTAGGCACTTGGCTTTCTCTTTGTTAATTTGTACCTGCTTTACAGGCTTCTTTGTTAGAGTGCACAGTGGTGTGTCCAAAGGGGTGATGAGGCAGGCCGGAAAACCTCTCCCCTCTGCCCCCAGGTCCTGCTGTCCTCATGATGGGCCCCTCTGCCCCCTTCACCCCAGAAGCCCACCGCACCACACCCCGCCTCTGGAGAGAAGCCAGCAGAAGAGCTGGCAGCCCACGAAGAAAGAGAGATGGGAAGGGAATAAAGACGACCGGTGGCAGGCGAGCAGGAACTGAGGTTTTGGTCCAGGGGGCCAGGCAAGAAGCCCCTCCCGCCCAGGAAGTCATCATTTCCACCCTGAACCTCCAGCTCTGTTGCTAGGGAAGTGAGCCTGGCCTGGAAGCGGGTGGCAGGAAGGGGAGGCTGGGGATGAGTCCTGGTCCCTGGGCCAGCGGCTCTGGCTTGGTAATCCCTGCCCAGGGTTGGTGGGGTGAGGGTCCTCTCTCGCGGACAGGGCAGCTGCCTGCCACCTTGGCCAGATGGGGACCCCGTGCCAGGAAGTCACCTCCCACAGCTCCCACGGGGTGAGCCCTGAAAGCGCGTGCAGGCCTGTGAGCGGCAGACGGACCAGCAAAGCTACGGGGAGCTGGGTGTGAATGTCAGCTCCCCAAGTACCAGCGCCGCTGCCGCCCGCCCGAAGCGTCACGCGCCAGACACGTGGATGAAGTGACTCACGTTCGCGGGCTGCACTTGACGGCTGACTGCACAGCTCGTACGTACTGTCCCCACAGCCGCTGGGCGGTCCTGGCCTCTGGGCCTGCACCCACCTCTACCAGGCCTGACGCGGAGCCTTTGGGTCAGCCTATCTGAGCCCGCTTGGCCGGGGTCCTGCTCAGGGAAACGCCCCTCCACCCTGCTCCCCTCCTAATCCCTCAACCCGCTTCTCCCGCAAGCCAACAACCTGCGCCCCCAGTGAGGCTCTGGGTCCAACCACTCTTCGTGGTGGACAAGATCTGAGGGGACAAGACAGAATGTCCCTGTGACACAGGCAGGAGCAAGTTAGATGGGTCCAGGCCAGGCCACCTCAGGTGGAAGGCTGGGCCCCAGAGGGCGAGCGGCCAGGAGGGTCTGGAAGGTGCTCACCCAGCTCCTGCTACCTGTGTGCTGAGCTCTCAGCCTCTGCTGGGGTTGGAGGAGGCCTGAGGCAGCCAAGGGCAGGATGGGCCCCTGGGGGGGAGCCAGGGGCAGCTGCATGCTCTGGAACCATCCCTCCACAAGCCCCAAACCCACAATGGGGAAGAAAAGATGAACACAGGCCCCTAACAATGGTATCACCCCCTCAGCCCTAAACACGGGCAGTCAGTTACAACAGAGCTCATGCCCTGGCATCCCGCTGTGCCCTACAGGTCTGGTGGGAGCGGGCGGGTGTGAGTTCTAGCCCACCACTGGCCCACCTCTCTGAGGGCTGCAGCTCCCCTGCCAGGGGGCGGGCACCTGCTGTGAGCCCAGCACTGTGCCACACGGAAGAGACACTGTGTGGGGCTCAGTCCCTGCTGGGGCCGGGGGGTGCTCAGAATCTGGGGGAGGCCCGTGCGTCCACCAGTCTCCGCCAGGCCCTGAGAAGTTCCCCAAGAGGGTTTGGCACACAGCCTGTGACCCTGGGCACCATGTGCTGGCCTGGCGGGGTCTGGAAGATGGTCTCTGAGAGTCAGGCTGGTTCCCTCGGGGGCCGAGAGGTCAGCCTCCAGCAGGGCCCCGAGGGGATCCCAGGACAGGCTCATAGGCGAGGGGTCCTTGCTGGACCCCACACGGCTCCTCACCTGCTCCTCTGTGCCCTGAGTGTTGTCCGATCCACCGGGGAGAATCCAAGGAGCAGCCTCCTGGGCAGCGGGACAGCGGCACCAATGTGCAACACAGTGCCACCAGGACCCAGCGGGCCTCCAGCCGCCCGCGCCGGCCTCGAGGCGAATCACACTTAGGCCCTCAGCAGTCCAGCCAACACCAAGACAGAAAGCCCGGATCCGCCCTCGGTGGACCACGCCGGTTCCTCAGCACAGCCCGCGCTGGCTGGGCACACGCTGGATCGCAGGGAGGCAGAGACGAGCGAGGCTCTCCACTCCTGACCCGGGCACAAGGACGAGCATGACGACCTCACAGGGCAGCTGGTGACAGGTGCCACAGGAGAGAGCCAGCAAGTGGCGCATTTGCCGTCACCCTCAAGAAGGGGTTTGCCGGCCAGCAAGGCAAACGAGCAGATGGCCCTCAAACAGATGGACTGCGGGCAGGGGGGGCACCACCCGGCATGCGTGCAGAGAGTGGGGTCCCCCCAGCCAGAGTGCGCAGCACCAGGAGAGCCTGGCGAGAGGTGAGCGGGAACCAGGGACCCTGGACGCCAGGCCGAGGCTCTGCTCCTTTACCCGGGAGGCTGCATCCTGACTCTGTCTCCTCTGTGTCCACCAGAAAGTGGACAATCCAATAACCACCTATGGGGGCCTCCAGAGGTCTTGAGTAGGGATGTGCTGGCAGGAGATGGACACGATGCCAAGCGGCAGAGCCCGGGGGTGGGAGTTTGGGTGGGGGAGGCGCAGGAAGCCACCAAGACTGCCTGGGTACAGGGCGCGCCAGCCTGGGGAAGTGTAACTGGGGCTTCCACCTGGCCTCCTATGGGTGCAGAGCGACAGCCAAGTTGCTCAGTGAGGATCCAGAGCACGAGGCTTGGTTAGGAGCTGAAGGGCCAGAGTGAGGCAGGGCTCTGCCGTTTAGCAACTTGGTGTCGTAGGGCAGGAAGCACAATCTCCCTGGGCCTCTGTTTCCTCATCTGTAGAATGGGGCCAGCGGCAGCTCCTGCCCGCCCCCAGGTCACAACACACGGTCCCGTCAAGAGGACTCCGCGGGTGGGAAGCCAGGGTTGGCCCTGCCTGAGGCTCTGGGGACCGCAGCCCTTCAGAGAAGCGGGCTCTTCCCCCTGCTCCCCGGCCGATCCTCCGTCCAGCTCCCTCCATCTCTGTGCTGAGCCCCCAAACACCCAGCCGGCCAAGTCCATTTCCAGAAACAACTCTCCTCACATGCCCTCCCCAGGGTCATTCAAAACCCACGCTGTGGCCAAAGCCATTCCTCACTGTCACAGTTTCCCCCACAGAGGGAGAAGGGCTCAGCCTGGTCTTGCTTCTGAATCGTGACAGTGGCTAATTTACGACCCCTAGACAAAGGCCAGCGCTCTGGTAGAATCTCAGAGCCTCCTGGGAAAGGGCTGGTCCTTCTCAACCAACAGGTCCCAACGCCACACCACGACTCTGGTGTCATGCCACACTGGTACCCTCCTGGCTCCCTCCAAGCAGCTCGCCCAACACTGCACCAAGGCCTCAGACTCCTGTCTCCGGGAGAGGGAATGCTGTGGCTGGCAGCCCAGGAGGGGAGACGGGACCCCCAGGAACAGCCGCAGCACAAGACGGGAGCTTGAGGCACAGTGAGCAAACCCAGTGCGGATCCAGCCACACCAACACGAGTGAGAGCTGCAAAGCCTGGAGACAAGGCCTGGCCCAGGCTCTGATCCTTGGGCTGACATTCCCTGCCCCCGGTTAACTGGGAGGCAAGCCGGGCTCTGGGCACACCTCTGCTGTCGACACGCTCTGGGAATCTGGGCAAGAGCAAGCGGCATGCACCTCTGCACCTCAGTTCCCTCGCGTATAAGATGACTGGTTTGAACCAGTTGGTCCGGCAAGCCCCTCCAGCTTCCAAATTTTGGGCACAAGCCGGGACACGTAGAGCTGTGTGTTGTCAGGGACCCCTTGAGGCCGCCCCCTCCTCAGCCTGCCGGTCTGGCTCATCCTGCAGACACAGCTGATGTCCCTCCTACCCCTTCCTCCCCCGGGAAGCCTGTGACTCAGTCGCCCTCACTTCTTTTCCCCTTGGGTGAGAAGCAGTACACGGTGGTGGCTAAGGAAGAACAGACATGCCCTCCAGGTTCAAGTCCCAGCTCCCCCGCTTGCTGCTGAGTGACCGTGGGCAAGTTCCTTCGCTTCTCCCACCTAAGAGCTGCGCTTCCACATCCCCTGCTGAAGCTACAAGCCCACCCATTCTGTCTCCAGAATGTTCTCACAACCCCACCTTTTTTCCCTATCCCCTGGGAAGGTGGATCAACTGGGGAGACAGTGGGGCTGTCCCTGAGGTCCTCCTGAAGCAAAGAGGCCATTAAGCTTTTATCCCTGACCATGGAGGCCAGCTCTGCACGGGGCGGGGGGTGGGGGGGGGGTGGGGGGGTGTCAGCATGATCTCTGAGCCGGGGTCGGGGTTGGGGAGCCGCCACTGAACCCGCTCAGCAGCCCAGCCCGGTTTAAACACCTCTGAAGTATGTCAGCCTTGCCTGCTCTTGAAGGCTGTAGAGCCCGGGAGTTAGGGATGCAGGCTCCAGGGTCAGGATGCTTCAGCTCACACCCTGACTCGTCTAATTAATAACAATTTATGTAGCTCTTTTGTCCCTCAGCTTCTCTAGACAGAGCAGGGGCTGTGACTCTGAAATGGGCTTATGTGAGATTAGAACAACGCCCGAGACAAGCGTATGCGGCCCAGAAACCACCGGCCGGTGTTCACGCGACCCAACGTGCTCCTGAGGACCAGGGATCGGGGCTCAAGACGGAAAGGAGCAAGGCCCGACTCCCGCTCGACGCTCCCGCAGGGTTTGGGGACCCTGCAGACCCTGCGGCTGGGCCAGCGCAGGTCTCCGCGGGGGAAGAAGTTCGTACCTCACGCGCTGGCTGTCCCCGCCCGCCCCACATTCCTGGGGTCCCCCAACCCACTCCTCAGCCGCTTCGCGACTGGGGATCCCCAGCCCGGTTTTCTTTCCGGGGGCGGGGCGTGCACGGTGGGTCTCGGCGCGGGGACATACGGGCCGGGCCACACCGCCGCGCCGCGGCCTCGCCGCGCACGGACAGCGAGGCGCGGGCGGCCCCGGAGCCGGCGGGCTTGGGAGGACGGCGGGCGGAGGGCGGGGGCGGAGGCGGAGGCGCGGACGTGATACTAGCCGGCCGCGTGGGCCGCGCGCACTCACCTCCGCGCGATCCGGTAGAGCAGCACGCCGGCGGCGGCGCACGCCGTGACCCCCAGGCCACCGGCCAGGCCGGCCGTTGGGTAGCGGGCCAGCAGCGCGCTCATTCCCTCCATGGCTCCTGGCGCGGGCGATGGGCGGTGGACGGCGGCAGGCGGCAGGCGGCAGGCGGCAGCGTTGGCGCTGGCGCCGGCGGCGGGGCCGAGGGCCGCGGGCCGCGGGCGGGACGCGGAGCGACGGCGCGCGCCTCCTCCCGCCGTGACCTTCGCCGCTTTGCAGCCGGCGCGGGCCCGCCCCCTGACTCGGCGCGCTCCCGCCGCGCAGCCAATCGGAGCTTGGGGCGAGCCCGGTGGGCGGGGCGCCGGCGGAAGTCGCCGTACTGGCCAGAGCGCGCCCTCCCGCGGCCGGAGGGGGGAGGTGGCGCGGGGCCCGGCCCGGCCCTTCTCCGCTCCCGCTTTGCTCGCCCGGCGCCCCAACTTCAGCATCCCGGGCTAGTTAAGTCTTTCCCCGGCTAGTCCGGTCTTCCCAACGCCTAGCCAAACCGGGCCTATGCGCGCGACGCTGTTTTACGGCAAGTCGGAGCTTCTTAAGCCGCTTCCACTGAAGCCACTCCAATGGTCAAAAAATTAGTTTGTAGAAACATGAACCCCGCCCCCTCCCGCCATAGGGAGGAAGATAACTAGATCATGGGACAGCCATGCTACGGAACGTAATTCAACTATTAGAATGTCAGAGCTATAGGTATTGGCCTAGAGGGACGAAACAGTTAAAAAAAAAAAAAAAAGCAACATGCACATTAATTTTGTTAATACCTAAGTTTGAATAAACTCCTACAATATGTGTATGTTTATTGGAATAGACGATGATTAATACTGAACTGCAAACAGCTACCTCGGGGGGTGAAGATTCACTTCATGAAAGTGTTTCAGTATTATTGGTTTGTGCTAAATTACTTTTATAACTTAAAAAAAAAAAGCGCAAGTTAGGAATATTTGTATTTAATTCTGCAATATCTATTTCAGTGTTCCACAACTATTCGTGTTTTTTGAGGTCAACACTAGAATCCTTACCGTCCTGGACAGTGATGGGTGACGTAGCAGCAAATGTTACCTGTTTCCTGTTGCTGGTTAATCTGTCCCACATCCTAGCCCTGTGCCTTCACCAGGAACTGCAGACAAGGGAGCAGGGCACGAAGCCTGGGCAGTGATGAGAGTCTGCCTGGACGCTCCACTTTCTTGGAAGTAGGTGTCAGAGCAGAGGCTTTCCTGTGCTTCACGTCTGCTTTCACCACAAATGAATGAATAGCGGTGAAGCTTCCCTTCAGAATGTGAGGCGTTGTATTTAAGCACCATTCTCTTTCCAAGGAAGATTAAGTGTCTGTAGAACGTCCCACTCAAAGGAAGGGCTCTGTGTGATCTATGTGGACAAAGAATGCACCCAACAGTTCTGTCCTGGGCGTGACTAGAAGCTCACCTTGACTGGGGTGGAATCGTAATCCTTAAGTGAATTGAATGGAACGGTTTGCTGGACCTTAGCTTCAGAGTCAGATCATTGCGTAGGCTCGGATGCCCCTTCCACCTTACATTCATCTACTCAGCAAGCAGCACAAACCCACGATTGCTCAGTTTACTACTTACCTCCGGCGAGCCAGGCAAGCCTCAGAGCCTCTCATTTGTAAAATGTGCATGATGGTAAAATGTGCCTCCCAAGTTTGTCAGAATTAATTTAAATGAGAAAGTAACACCTTGCACAGTGCATGGCACACACGGGTAAGCAACGAGGGTTTTAAAAGTCTTATACATATGACTACTGAAAAATGGTGAAATGTCAGTGACTAAGCTTGTGGAAAAGAGAGAAATCAATCATGGGGTTTTTCCATTAACAGCTCAGTGATATATGCCACTTTAAAATCCAATAAGCCCCTTTCTAGAGGAAGCATCACTTTCTCCCTGCTTGTTCTCTTCCTACTTCTGGTACTCAACGTTTCTTTCATTTCAATGCCCTGGTGCAGAAGCAGAGAACTAAATTATACCAGCTTAACGTCAAACTTATTACCTCAAGAACGTATAAGTGAAAATTATTTCCAAATAATTCTCATACCCAACTAGTGAACATTAAGCAACCTAACTTTTGACCTTCATATTAGATGAAATCTTGAGGAAAAATTCAGGCTTCCGTATGAACATTAAAATAGGAAGGTGTTGCTAAGTGCCACTATTAAACAGTTAAAATGAGCTTCTGGAATAGAAATATCTTTGCTGTCACGCATTGTAGAATCACTGAAGTTTGACTAAAGTCACGTATTTTGACTTCCATTTAGTGTTGACAGTTGTAGCAAATAATGCTAGAGGGCTCAGAAACACCAACCCACCTCCTTTATGACCAAAGGTGAAGAGAATTAAACTCAATTGCATTTCAATTTGAAAATATCCACTTCTCATCCCTACCAGAGTATCTGCCACTGAATCTGAAGTTACAGTGCATCAGTGATTAGAATCAAGTATCTTTCTAGCTATTCAGATTGAAAAATAACCTTAATGTACCGTATACGCAAATCCCAGTGAAAGAGTTCATGGGAAGACCATCTATCTTACCTGCCTTCTGTCTTATTATCTTTCTGTCCTTTATTAAATTTCCTTTAAAAATGAGGGGGGGTTTACAACGCTGCTGATTTCTCGTTTCTAGGATTTTTTTTTTTTAACCTTAAATTCTAGGGTATTTAAACACCACCAATGCCTCCTGTCAGAATAAAAGAGCACTCCCCTAGGGGTGGGCAGTCGACGGTGCTCCCCGCCCCTCTTCTCCAGTGGTGGAGCCCCGAGAACAGGGCTGCAGACGCGCCACGTTCCACACTCACAGCTGACTCGGGAGGCTGCCCTCCGACACTCTCACAAGGGACCTGGGCTTGACTAGGCTGAACTGGGGAAAGTACGTCCAGGGGCAAGGTAGTTGGTAAACCATTCTTTAAAACTCTTGCCTTTGGTTCAAACTGGGGATAGAGGATAACTTCTGGAAAAGGTTTATAGTTTAAAATATTTAGTGTCAGGAAGCTGTACTTATTTTTTTAAACTCAGCAGCCGGAAAGCTTAAATGATCCATCTGTGGAAGGTCTGGAGACTAGCTGGGAAGTCTGTCCTGGTCTTCCCTGTGCCATCAAGATGTGGCACTTCCTACCTGTCCCACAGTGCAGGATCTTACAGTCAGATGAGAAAACAACTGTACCTTGACTTGATAGTTTTTCTCTGCGTTTCTAGGCTTATGCTTCACTGAAGTCCTTAGCTACAGTTTACCCTATGGCGGACATAAAAGAGGACACAAAACAAATTTATACTTAAATACCATGATTTAATTTACTGGCTGCTTAATCCTGAATTCTCTTAAGTTAAAACAAAACAAAACAAAACAAAACAAAAAAACCAACCAAAAGTTATAATTAACTGTTAACGTTAATGAATTTAAACCTTCCAGAAAGCATGACTCCAAAAGGAAATGTCCAACAGGTGATACAAGCCAGATATTCTACGGCCTTTCCTGTTTCAGTCTCAAACATTCTACACATCAATGGAAAAAAAAAAATTCTCTAGAGCTTCTCAGTTTTATTCTTCTAGAGCACAATTTTCGGGCCTGTTACTGAGCATGGTCTTCTAACAGGTACACAATTAACTCATAGGTAGACAACACAATGGCAGTATTTGGTATCTGCCGGATGAGCTGGGCAAAGAGTCCTCTATAAAAGGCCAGGTAGCCTTCTTCCCGGAAGACCAGCCGAGCAGTCTGGACAAAAGACTTGTACTTGGTGCCCTCCTCCCGGAGCCGTGTCCTTATGACTTCTGCAGAGAGAAACACACGTTTCAGGCTACAGATGAACTGTACTTCCAAGCAATATGTGCAGAGAACGCAAAGCACACAGCTTTATAAACGTTAATGTACAGCTATGGCTCTTTGCCATCTCGGCTCTATTTGGTTGGGGTAGTCACAGAGAGACAATGAAAAGTTCTTTTCAGAACATTTTCTAACTCTGGGAATTGGTCAGTTGTCCCAAGACTGATGTATACATACAAAAGTACCAAATAACTTCTAAGGGTTTAAAAAATAAGCTTAGTTTGAATGGGACTCAATTTTAAGATAGTTTATGGTTTTCTACTCTCAATGAAGTAAACACCGTCATTTCCCTGGAGGTGTATTTGTATTACGTATGGTGACATCTCCAACAAAACTTTCTTCCCATGTACTCCCCAACTTTCTCCTCCTACCAGGATCCTTCTCCACTCCGTCCAGCCTGCTCCTTTTTCAGACCCTTGCCCACCTGGCCCTGCCTCACCCTGGCACCCACAGCATGACACTTGTGACTGCCTGTCGAGCGGACTTCAGGGCACATGACCCGGGAAGCATCCAACCCCCTCTCTGCAAGCCCGTGGGGCTGCTCGGTGCCCCAGCACATGACGGGGACTCAATGACCTGTGAGAAGTTGACCGTGTGCATTTGTCACAGCTGACAGTGCAGCGGGTGTTTGAAAACAAAACCTCTTTTTCATGGCACAATAAAATAAGCTGTTTTTTTTTTTTTTTTTCTTTTTAAGGTAGTTCAGTAGAACATTAGGTCTATTATTAATTCCTTAAAAAGTACACTTACCCAAAGTAGTTTTCCTCAGCACTCCATTCAAAATGGAAGCTGCAATTTTTTTTAAAGCTTGGCTCCTACATAATTTTTTTAAATTGAGGAATTTTAAATAAAATCCAGATTTTTGGCTTCTTTGGAAACATCAGAAGTTCCACAACCCAGGGCCCACATTCCACACAGCCAAGTTTTGGCCACAATCTGCTGGAGCCAAGTAAAGCGGAGTTCCCACTGCCCGCGTGAGCTGCACACGTGAGCTGCGGCCAGCTGAGCTGGGCTCAGCTCCCCTGTCACCTGCAGGGGCTTGCACGTCCACCTGAGCTACGGAGGTCTGGATATACTGACACAAACTGATGGCTATTTTCCTGCTCCGGAAGGAAAAGCAAAACCTACCGTGGGGGTAAGCGACACAGGAAGCACACCCCTTGGAAAGAGCAGCAGCTGCCATAAGTCCAAAAAAATTTGTGGAATTTTTCTCAGTCCCATTTGTAGAAGAGGCTAAGGGAGCTTCTTTCAGATACTTCTTTAAACTTTCATAAATAGCAAAACAGATGATGGTTTCTGAAATTCCAGCGTACGAGGCAGTTAGTCCCCTGTAGAAACCACGAATGCCTTCCGTCTGGTAAACATAGCGAGCACACTGGAGCGTGTTCATCTGCTTGGAGCCTCTCACTCTGCACAAAGGAGACCAACGAGAGGCCGTTACGACAACACGCTAAGGAGCCCGCCTGCTGCACCGAGTCACAAAGATTAGCTAAAGAGAAATCGCATGGTGGGCGCCACAGTCTTCCCTGGTCTGTGGTTGGCTGAGCCCGGCCTGCTGTGAAGCCAGGCCCATCAGCCCGGACACCCGACAGGCCCACAGGGTGGGACGTGCACCTGTACTGAGTCACAGACTCGTGCTCAGGGTCTTCGATCTACTTTTGGAAAGAGCTATATGGAAGGTGTGCATCACAGAGGAAAATACGACTGCAACAGAATCAAAACAATCCCAATGTCTACACCTGGGGATAGATACGTAAACCGTGGTACATATACTAGATTAAAATAGTCGTGAAGGCAGTCAGATACGGGGAAGTGCTTAAAGTGGAGAGCCGGACAAAATTACGTGTAAAGGATAATTACGATTACTGTACAAATATGCTTTAAGAAAATACTGAAGGAAAACTCCCCAACATTCCCACAGGGTGGTGAGTGGGAGTATTCTTTCTTATTGTTCTAGTCTCCAAATGGTGTATTTTGATTCCATTATTTCTACATTTGTGAAGTTATAAACACAGAATGGACGACACAGTAACTAAAAAGCCTTCGGCTTGGATGCTCCTACCCCACGACAGGGAGTTTTCATAAACCGCCGGGATACAATACAAACAGAATCCCAGGACTGGATAGTGTTCACACCGACGCACGTGGGAGACCCTCCCGTGGGGCAGCAGACCAGTGTTCTGGGTCGCCCCAGCCCCACTCCCTACCTGGAGTGACCTTTGTAACACAAACGCCAAGCACGTCACTCCCCTGCTTAACATCCTCTCATGCAGGGCTTCTCAACCTCGGCACTATCGATATTTGGGGCCAGATCATTCTCCGCTGGGGGCGGTCCTATGCATTGTAGGATATCTAGCAGCAGCCCTGGCCTCCACCCACTAGATGCCACCTAAGTCGTGAGAGATAAAGACATCTCCAGACACTGCCAAATATCCTCTAATGGAGGACAGACAGGCCCCCTGAACCACTGCTCTAACGGCTCTCTGCTGCCTCAAAATAAAGCCGAGTCCAAACGCCCATTCCTCCCCAGGGCTTTTAAGGATGTGGCCCTCTCTTCTGGCTTCTCCCATCTTATCTCCCTGCACCTCCCTCCTTCTCCAGCACATCTGCAGGCAGGACACACCCCTTCTTTCTGCTGCTCGGAATGAACAACGCTTTCTTGCCTCCAGATTTTCTGCACAGCAGATTCCCTGACTGAGGCACCTTCGCACCTGCCGCTGCCCACCGGCTATTCCGTAGATGGGAGGGTGGATGCCACAAGAGCCCCTCCCTGGCTGCACGTCCTGCCCAGACTGCATTAGGGACCCTCCAGGGTCCTGGAGCACCTCAGGCCTCTTATCCCACCAGCCTAGAATTCTCTTTATTTATTTTCTGAAGCTGTGAGCTTCTGGAAGGCAGGGCCCATGTCTTATTCCCTGCTGTTTCTGCTGTGACTAGTTGCACAGGAAGCATGCAACAAATACTCATTGTTGAGGGCTATGTTAACACAGCCCACACAAACACAGCTTTCAAGTGTCCTAAGCACGGGTCATTACCAGCCAGATTTAAAAGAATGCATATAAAGGAAGGCTCTCAGCTGACTCGTGCATTTATCCGCTGCTAAACAGAAGTGACGTTAGGACACTGTGTGCACACCTGGAATTGGGAGTGATTGCCAGAGGTTTCCAGGAGAGGACGCTGGTCTGGAGCTTGCAGGACAAGAAGGGGAAACGGGATTCCTGGCGAGGGGACGGCAGATTCAGGGAGACGGAAGCACGAGAGCACAGGACATTTTTAGAAAATCGCAAAGGACCTTGAACGTTAAGCCGAGGAGTTGAGGATTTGACCCTGAGAGTAACTGACATTCATCGAAGGATTCTGAGCAAGCAATCTATTCAAAATGATTAGACCGGATGCATTTTAGAAGGTTCTTTCAGACAGAACGGACTAGGGGGAACACAGAATCAAACACCAATTCAGAGGCTATGGGGGTCATTCAAGAGAAAAACAAGCTAAGGCTGACCCCACCTCCACTTCCAGGGGGCGCTCTTGCTCGCTCTCTCCCGTGCTTTCTTTACTGGGTAGCTTAAGGTTAGACTGGACTAGCTGGAAGTTTCCAGCGCCCCACACAACACTTCTAGGCAACCTAGTAACAGAAGGGTTCTTAGAATCCTATCACAAGGCACCGTTTACCATCTTCACTAACTTGAAATCACAGTAGTTACCAGGATGCTCTTTGATCTTATTTAATGTGTTGAAGAATTATATTACTATATTGCAATAAAAAAAAAAAAAACCCACTGATGATTGTATTTCAATAATCGGTTTTCACTGCTTTTAAAAATATGGTTCTAAAAAGCACCTGTAGGCTTCACCAGAGACTGCCAAGAGAACCCACAGCATGAAAAATCTCAAGAATCCCTGGCTAGTTTCAGCACAGGAATCTCAGATATCTGAGGGCCTTGGAGATTAGAATGCCCCCCTTCTGAGACCAGGGGCATTTGCTATTCTGCCCTTCCTGGCATCTTCCCACTTGAAAGAGAGGCCACCTGGAGGAGAGCCCGCAGCACTCCAACTTGGGGGCGGTGGGGTCATCCAGGAGCAGAGACCCACCGACTACCCTGTAGATCAGGGGGCCACAACTGAGCGAACTTCCGACACCCCCTTGTGTGTTATTTCTGTGGGCCTTTGTCTCCCCACAAGGCTTGGCAGTATCACCCTCAAGACAACAGGAGTTTCTACATATGCTTATATTCAGGCAAAACAAGGATGGGGATGGCTAAGGACGCGCTACACACATCTCACTCCACAGCTGGAACTGGTGGAAGAAAAAAAGCCCTAAGAGTTCTTATATTAAGGAAGGAACAATTAACAACTTACTTCCGTTCCAGCTGCATCCGGGTTTTAACCATCCATATAGGATTCATTAAGGAATTTGTGACAAAAGCTGGAAGAAAAAAAGAATAGAAAATGTTATCAGTGAACAGAGTCAATGGTTATTAAAGCTGTCTATTCCATGTGATAAACTTTGAAATCAGGCTTTCAATGGCTTAATAATAAAAACGGATGGTAGGAAGCAGTTCTATTTCCATACTACAGATGGAAGCTACAGTCCCCTAAAATGTAACATCTACTGGTATGTAGGACCTAACATATACCTCTCAATTTTCTAGAGCCCTGTCTAGTCCATTCAGCCGCTAGGTGGTGCTGTTGACATTCCTGTTGATGTGATTCCATTGGTAAATATATATGAAGCTACTCTAAAACTCAATGGAGAGGTTCAGGTTCAGAAATAATTTGTTTTAAAAAGTTGCTGATCTAATCCAAAAGGGTACCTGATATATAACTTAAAATAGAAGAAACTAAATCTCCATTTACCTGAATCCAAACTTTGACATTTTAATACCCGACCATTTTAGGAAATCAAAGTTTTAAGACTGATCTGCCTATAGTAACCATTTTTAAAGTAAGTCTTCTCCATCTTAATATTGTTAATCATTCCAGACCAACCAGAAAAGCAGTACTGACCTGACACACAGTGAGTCCTCTGGAATACCTCATCCACAGTCTAAGTAGATTGATCAGATAATAGGACCCTAGATAATGGTTTAAAAATCTCCCTCCACAGATGAACACAACAAGGACCTACTGTACAGCACAGGGAACTATATTCAATATCTTATAATAAACCATAATGGAAAAGAAGCTGAAAAAGAATATATATGTGTGTGTGTATATACATAAGAAAGTGAATCACTCGGCTGTACACCTGAAAGTAACAAAACTTTGTACATCAGCGATACTAGAATTACAAAAAAAAACCAAAAAGCTGAATGTTACCAGGAAGGAGGAAAAAAAACAAAACCAAAAACAATGACAGAAACATTAGCTCCTTAAAACAGCAAATTAAAGACTTCACTATAAAAAAAAAAAAAAAAAAAAAAAAAAAAAAAAAATCTCCCTCCAGGTCTGTTTTATCTACCAAGGTTCCTCCAAGTTAATTTTGCAAAAGTTACAAAAGTGGGGCACAGCTTTTCGCGTATCGCTAACGCCCGATCGGCCTCGGCAGTGAAGCCCGACCTCCTCTGAACCCCACGCACTCCTCTCAGAGCTCCATATTCTGTAAAACACCTTTCTTGTTGTGAAGCAGCTCTGCTCATGTCATTTCCCATTTGGGGTCCAGAAATTATCATCTGTAACTATTCAGATGGATTACTAGTACTTGCATTTGGAGTAACAGGGACAAAACTGATACGTGCAACTTGGAGGGTAGAAAGTTTTCATAAAATGCCAATTTAATTCTCTAAACCACCCTTCTACTTAAATAGACATAAAAGTTACGTCGAAAAAGACATAGCCTTCTCTCAGAAATCTACATGTCCATGTTTTTGCCAAGTATTTCCTGGGGAAAAAATCCTTTTGTGAATTTTCTATGGTAGGCGGAATGATTCCCTCAAACAAGAACAGCAGCTACCTCATCTCTCACTGATCCTACTCCAAGAATCCCGCTACAAGCCCTGAGCCCTCGTCATACAATCCAACTGTTAAGGACAGAAGTGCCAACTGTACTCAGGGTAGGCTGGACGCCGTCGGGAGCCACAGAAAAAGCAGCTCGAAGTTTAGAAAATAATGTAATTACAAAGGCACGAAAATACATTAATAGTCCTTTAAAAGGTACATCACACTAACCAGTAGCATGCATGAGAGCATGTCAATTTTGAGGGAGAATGGAAAGCTTCAGGGGTAAAAGAAAACGGAAGCAAGTTATAAACCGCTCTCAAACACTCATGTTTTATCACTTCTAACATAAAGCTTTAGGAAAATGACTTTAGATGCAAAAGAAGCAGAGACCTAATTTCCAACTCCTGGAGAAAGCTGTTTGGTACAACACATGCTTTAGGAAAGTGAGCAACTCATCTCCACTCACTGCAGTAACATACCTGCAGAGCCAGCTGAGAAAATGTGCACAGTATTGCTATTAGGCACGAAAATGCCATTGAACTGCTCTTTGGCTTTGGAGTAGCATGCAAAGTACACGGCCCTGTTAGAACAAAGAGAGAATGCTATCAAGACGCTGGTTCGACGCTATACAACACGTATGTCCTTCCACAACCCCTGACAAATTTAGCAATATGGGAAAGAAGTTAACATGTAACCGAACGCTTGACCTTATCTGTGCCAAAACCAAAACCTGCTGCAGGCATCTTCCGGAAGCTCCTGATTGTCCCTCCAGAAAGTACTCAGTGATGATGGACGTGCCCAAAATAACTGAGGAAAATGAGGTTTTGGTAATATACACATGAAGTCCGTTTACAGTCTTCACCCTGGATGAATGCCAATCCTTTTAAGCACCAACGTATAGTATAACTGTCAAAATTTATAATACATTTCTCAAACATACCACACTTGTCCTGCCTTACACCAAAATGAGTATGTCAGATGTACTGTGAACGTTCTTCCTGATGACGCAGGATCACGTAGGAACGCGTACGGCGGCACATGCGTTTTCATCACGTGCGCCCTCCACTGACGTGCTCCCAGCCCCAGAAAGGGACGGCTGGGGCTGGCGGGCCCCCCACCTTGGCTCTCCGGTCTCCTCTTCTCCGCCCTCTGCCTGCTTCCCCACTTCTGTCTCCTCTCCTGTTGGGGCTGGAGAGCAGAGCCTGGCTGTGATTTTCCCTGCTTCTTCACCAGCAAGGTCAGGGAAAATGCGTTGTTTCAGCTGGCCCGTGGATCAATTACAGAATGTATTTTTCAACTTAGGATCCTGACTACGTATCATGAATGTGTTATAAGACAGTCTTTCGTTTCTTTTCTAGGTCCCAACTGTTCTAAATGGGTGTGGTGGCCAGGACTCTATATCAGATTGACAGAAATTAGCACTGTCCACAAGTAGATCTGACTCCATTTTAAAAATTTACTACATATGTGCAGTATGTTTGCCTTCTCTTAATAATGCATACCTCATATAACCTCACAGACTAGTACTTTCTATATCTTCAATAGATTATACACATAAGCTACAGAATTCCAAAGGAACAAAAGGATTTAATAAGAATCTGCATTTTTTTTTTATCGGCGTGTAATTGCTTTACAATGTTGTGTTAGTTTCTGCTGTACAATGAAGTAAATCAGCTATATGTATACCTATATCCCCTCCCTCTTGGACCTCTGCATTTTTACAACATCCTCAGGAAATCTGTGTATAAACTGGAGCACTGATATGCAAGTATTCTAGAAGCTTTTAGTCTTCAGTTTGTATAAAACAAAATTCTCATTTTTGTTCTAAAGGTTAATTTTGCTTAAAGTCTATTCAAGTACTATGTGGATTCACGTAAGTGACCCTTGTCCCTGAGCTCCCCCTCCCAGGAGGCAATATCTAGAAGCAGTTTCTTACCTACTTTTCAGAGATACGCTGCTATGTGCGCGCGCACGCACACACACACACACACACACACACACGCAGACATTCACTTTCGTATCCGCACACGCCTATCCTCTGTATCAGCACTGTCAAAAAAAACTTTCTGCAGAGATGGAAATGTACTATACCTATGATCTCCAATACAGGAGCCACTAGCTACATATGAACGCTAAGTAACTTGAAATGTGGCTGGTGAGACCAAGGAACTGAATTTTTAATTTTAATTGATGTAAGTAGCCCCACATGACCAGGGGCTACTGCATTCAGACAATGCAGCATGATATATGCAAATAAGCTTTAAAGAGAATTAAACCTTGTAACACAAATAAGAATTTTTTAAATAAAGTAAGCTTGGAAGCCTTTAAAATCGCTTTAGATCAGTGCTTCCAAGTGCATATGAATCACCTGTGGGTCTTGGCAGAATGCAACTTCTGATGTAGGTCTGGGCTGTGGTCTGAGATCGCGTAGTGTTAACAAGCTCCTAGGTGATGCCAATGCTACTGACCCCACGCCATACTGAGAGCAGCAAACACCCAGAGAGGACACCACGTGACGGGAGCAGAATCATTCTCGACTTAAGACTTACAAAATAACTAAGAATCTCTTTCTCACGCACACACCGAAAGACATGCCAACACTTATCACCATTTCTATATGTCAGATGCACTCTGGCAAATCCTCCACAGAAAAAGAAACTAGACATCTAGCGGCATTGCCCCTCCAGTAACAAAGGACTCAGTGTATTAGATACTGTATGCAGTGAGCCAGCTGAAAGGTTAATGCTTACCTTGATGGTGCAACTCCAACCAAATTTGGACCCAAGCCTCTAAAAAGTGACTTTGGTCCCTCCTTCTCCAAGATCGACCTGAATAACGAGAAAAGATGTAGCTTTAAAATCCTCAGGCAAGGCCTGTGCAAAATGATAAGGGGTCAGCCTTCACATTAGCTCCCTGAATAAAGAACAGAATGTTTACAAAACCCCAGGGTCTTATCTGATTATATTACAATACAAAATCAGAAAACTGATGAATACTGCTTTCATTACTACAGTGAAAAAACATGCTTCAAAATCTCCCTTCTTCAGGCAGGAGCAAGGTGTTCAGGGTTTGCACTACCCACCGACATCCTAGGAAGGCAGAGAGCAGCAAAGGGTCTGAAACAGGAAATGATGTCCTTGTTATGACAAGATTCACTGAGAAACAGGTTGAGAAATTTCCTCGGATGGTATTTCTTTTGGATTTATTCCTTATTTCTAATAATCCTATCTTCTAGATCTTTACCTATTGTAGGAGAGCCCTAAACAGGGAAATGAGGGATAGAAAAATCCAGTAATTTTCATGGGACGGATGATTGCTCTTTAAAGCCAAAGCTTAGTATATCAAGTTCAAAGAGAATACTCTGCCCGCTTTTTCTTTAAAAGCTTTTTGCTGTGGTAACATATACATAAATTTTCACCATTTTCCATTTTTAAGTGTATATATAGTTCAGTGGCAAAAAGTACATTCACACTGTTGTACAACCATCACCAGCACCCATCTCCAGAACTTTTTCATCTTCTCAAATAGATTCCAGAGATAGCCTCATCCACCAGAGGGCAGACAGCAGAAGCAAGAACTAAAATCCTGCAGCCTGTGGAACAAAAACCACATTCACAGAAAGATAGACAAGATGAAAAGGCAGAGGGCTATGTACCAGATGAAGGAACAAGATAAAACCCCAGATAAACAACTAAATGAAGTGGAGATAGGCAACCTTCCAAAAAGAGAATTCAGAAGAATGAAAGTGAAGATGATCCAGGACCTTGGAAAAAGAGTGGAGGCAAAGATCAAGAAGATGCAAGAAATGATTAACAAAGACCTAGAAGAACTAAAGAACAAACAAACAGAGATGAACAATATAATACTGAAATGAAAACTACACTAGAAGGAATCAACAGCAGA
Organism: Eschrichtius robustus; assembly: GCF_028021215.1. Lineage (NCBI taxonomy): Eukaryota > Metazoa > Chordata > Mammalia > Artiodactyla > Eschrichtiidae > Eschrichtius > Eschrichtius robustus. The sequence continues at coordinate 7,466,489 of NC_090826.1, read as the reverse complement.
ATAACTGAGGCAGAAGAATGGATAGGTGACCTGGAAGACAGAATGGTGGAATTCACTGCTACGGAACAGACTAAAGAAAAAAGAATGAAAAGACATGAAGACAGCCTAAGAGACCTCTGGGACATTAAACACAACAACATTCGTATTATAGGGGTCCCAGAAGGAGAAGAGAGAGAGAGAGGGGCCGGAGAAAATACTTGAAGAGATTATAGTGGAAAACTTCCCTAACATGGGAAAGGAAATAGCCACCCAAGTCCAGGAAGCACAGAGTCCTGTACAGGAGAAACCCAAGGAGAAACACACTGAGACACATAGTAATCAAATTGGCAAAAATTAAAGACAAAGAAAAATTATTGAAAGCAGCCAGGGAAAAACGACAAATAACATACAAGGGCACTCCCATAGGTTAACAGCTGATTTCTCAGCAGAAACTCTACAGGCCAGAAGGGAGTGGCATGACATATTTACAGTGATGAAAGGGAAGAACCTACAACCAAGATTACTCTACCCGGCAAGGATCTCGTTCAGATTTGATGAGGAAATCAAAAGCTTTACAGACAAGCAAAAGCTAAAAGAATTCAGCACCACCAAACCAGCTCTACAACAAATGCTAAAGGAACTTCTCTAAGTGGGAAACACAAGAGAAGAAAAGGACCTACAAAAACAAACCCAAAACAATTAAGAAAATGGTCATAGGAACATACATATCGATAATTACCTTAAACATGAATGGATTAAATGCTCCAACCAAAAGACACAGGCTTGCTGAATGGATACAAAAACAAGACCCATCGATATGCTGAAAAGACAGTCTCTTCAGTAAGTGGTGCTGGGAAAACTGGACAGCCACATGTGAAAGAATGAAATTAGAACACTCCCTAACACCATACACAAAAATAAACTCAAAATGGATTAGAGACCTAAATGTAAGACCAGACACTATAAAACTCTTAGAGGAAAACAGGAAGAACACTCTTTGACATAAATCACAGCAAGATCTTTTTTGATCCACCTCCTAGAGTAATGGAAATAAAAACTAAAATAAACAAGTGGGACCTAATGAAACATAAAAGTTTTGCACAGCAAAGGAAACTACAAACAAGACGAAAGGACAACCCCCAGAATGGGAGAATGGGAGAAAATATTTGCAAACGAATCAACGGACAAAGGATTAATCTCCAAAATATATAAACAGCTCAGGCAGCTCAATATTAAAAAAACAAACAACCCAATCCAAAAATGGGCAGAAGACCTAAACAGACATATCTCCAAAGAAGACATACAGATGGCCAAGAAGCACATGAAAAGCGGCTCAACATCACTAATTATTAGAGAAATGCAAATCAAAACTACAGTGAGGTATCACCTCACACCAGTTAGAATGGGCATCATCAGAAAATCTACAAACAGCAAATGCTGGAGAGGGTGTAGAGAAAAGGGAACCCTCTTGCACCGTTGGTGGGAATGTAAATTGATACAGCCACTATGGAGAACAGTACGGAGGTTCCTTTAAAAACTAAAAATAGAATTACCATATGACCCAGCAATCCCACTACTGGGCATATACCCAGAGAAAACCATAATTGAAAAAGACACATGCACCCCAATGTTCACTGCAGCACTATTTACAATAGCCAGGTCATGGAAGCAACCTAAATGTCCGTCAACAGACGAATGGATAAAGAAGATGTGGCACATATATACAATGGAATATTACTCAGCCATAGAAAGGAACGACACTGGGTCATTTGTAGAGACGTGGATGGATCTAGAGACTGTCACACAGAGTAAAGTAAGTCAGAAAGAGAAAAACAAATATCGTATATTAACGCATATATGTGGAACCTAGGAAAATGGTACAGATGAACCGGTTTGCAGGGCAGAAATTGAGACACAGATGTAGAGAACAAACGTCTGGACACCAAGGGAGGAAAGTGGCGGGGGTGTGATGAATTGGGAGACTGGGATTGACATGTATACACTAATATGTATAAAATGGATAACTAATAAGAACCTGCTGTATTAAAAAAATAAATAAAATAAAATTCAAAAATTCAAACAGATTCCATACCCAGTAACACTAACACTCCATCCCCCCACCCCAGCCCTGGCAACCACCCTTCTACTTTCTGTCCCTACGAATTTGACTGCTCTAGGGATCTCATACAAGTAGAATCCTACAGTATTTGTCCTTTTGTGACTGGCTTCTTTCACTCAGCACAGTGTCATTAAGGTTCATCTATGTTATAGCATGTGTCAGAATTTCCTTCTTTTTAAGGCTAAATTATAAATCCATTATATGGATGCCCCACATGTTGTTCACCCATCTATCCATGGATGGACACTTGGGCTGCTTCTGCCTTTTGGCTACTATGAACGTGAGTGTCCAAATATCTGTTCAGGTCCCAGGGCAACTGAGCCCATGCGCCACAACTACTGAGCTGGCGTGCCTCAACTAGAGAGCCTGCGTGACACGAACTACAGAGCCCACATGCTCTGGAACCTGCGCGCCACAACTAGAGAGAAGCCCGCGCACCACAACGAAGATCCGGCGTGCTGCAATTAAGACCCGACGCAGCCAAAAAATAAATAAAATAAATAATAAATAAATCTTAAAAAAAAAAAAGTAGGCTAAGTGAAAGGAGCTGGACACAAAAGGCCATATGCTGTACGATTTCATTTAGATGAAATATCCAGGAGACAATCTATATAGACAGAAGGAAGATTAGTACTTGGTTGTCTAGGGCTGGGGGCCTGGGGATGGGGAGTGACTGCCAACAGGTTAGGGGATTCTTGTAGTGGGGATGAAAACGTTCTAGAATTGTTGTGATGGGAGCACAAAACTCTGAACATACTACAACAGGAGAACTGTGTGCTCTAAGTGGGCAAATTGCATGGCATGTGGATTACATCTTAATAAAGCAGTTAAAGAAACAAAAAAAACCCAGAAAGCCTCACTGAAAAAGTTTTTGAAAACAGAAGACATATTGGTAGGAACAGAGTTTTAAAACAAAATTTAACCCTTGTGCTAAATCAATCGCTTAACAATAGATAAATGATAAAACTGGAATATAGACTGTAGATTAGTTAAAAAGCAGTACATCAATATTAAATTTCCTGAATTTGAAAACTGTACTGTGGTTTTAAGAGAATATCCTTTTCGTAGGAAATAAATGCTAAAGAATTAAGGGTAAAGGGACATAATGCATGTAACCTATTTTCAAATGGCTCAGAAAAAAAAAAAACCTGTATGTATATAGAGCAAAAACAAATAAGCAAATGTGGCAAAATATTAAAAACAAGTGACCTGAGGTAGAGTATATAAGCAAGTTATTTGTACTGCTCCTGTAACTTTTCTGTAAGTTAGAAATTATTAAAAAAAAAAAAGTTCTTAAAAAAAAGCTATAGGTCATAGGTTATAAAAATACTGAACTCATGTTTGTAGCCCACAAAGTCGCGAAGCAAGGGTTGGGGTAAAGACAATTCGTGGGTTTCTGTAAACCTAACACTCCAAATGAAGGACACGGAGTTTCAGTGCATTTTCACACTGGCCAAAACCAAGCCATCTGGTCCTTAATACAGGCATCAGAGTTTAGTGTTTTCAACTTTAAATACTTTACTGTTACTCTTTCTCAAAACAGGATTGGGCTTTTAAAAAGCCAGGCTCTCTCATCCAAAACTTCTCTCAAATAACACCCTGAGGTGACCTACACCTTATAGTATAGCATGTAAAAGATTTCAAACGGTCAATACAGTCAACATTTTTTAAAGTTCAGACTCCATCTTTGGTCCCCACGAACGTCCACCGTGCAGCCGGCCCAGGGGTCACCTACACACAATTAAGGGAATCTCTGGCTCCAGGGAGCTGGGAGCCGCTCATCTATAATGCAGTAGGGAATGCATGTCCTCAAGTGACTCAGGCCTTTTAAGAACTGCAGAAAGGCTGTCTCCATAGTTACGCATATTAACAGTGGGCAAAAAGTCAAATCTGTTACATAATTCAAACTGCTAACCTAGCTGGATGTTTACAAAACTTTTCTGGAACAATCAAGTTCCTACTATAAATGGTACTCCTCAGCTTGTTAGGACCCAGACTAATTTTCCCACAGTCATAGAAACTTTCATTTAGGAAAGAAATGCAGAAAGAAATTAGGGTCCTGTTTGGGGCGCTTCATTCTCTTCACTATTTTAGATCATACTGTGCATACCACAGACCAATCCAGGACAAAGCTCTCATCTGAACCCAACAGTTTTTAAAAGAGCAATGACCTCACTAACACACTACTTTTCAGATTAAAGAGGCACTTCAAAAAACAAACATAAAGTACCTGACGTAGTTTAAAGAACAGGAGTTCTGATTAGGAAAAAACAAAAAGATTAAGTCATAAGACTTTTTAAGGCAGATACCTGAATAAAAGGATTATTAATTACCCCTTGGTAAATTTAACAGTGAGAGCCTAATTGTTTTAACATCCTGCCTTTTTTCTTTTTAAGTAACTATATTCAAAATATAAAGGTAATTGATGGAGAATATTTTTTCTCTAATAGGTTAACCTAACATGAGACACAAGCAAACACTGATCTGTAATTTGAAAAATAAACTTCCTGTACACAAATTCTGTTGTCTGTTAAGTCTTTAAATGCAGTACTTCTTGGGCTTCCCTGGTGGCACAGTGGTTAAGAATCCGTCTGCCAATGCAGGGGACACGGGTTTGAGCCCTGGTCCGGGAAGATCCCACATGCCGCGGAACAGCTAAGCCCGTGCGCCACAACTACTGAGCCTGCACTCTAGAACCCGTGAGCCACAGCTACTGAGCTCATGAGCTACAACTACTGAGCCCGCGTACCGCAACTACTGAAGCCCACGTGCCTAGAGCCCGTGCTCCGCAACAAGAGAAGCCCGCGCACCACAACAAAGAGTAGCCCCCGCTCGCCGCAACTGGAGAAAAGCCCGCATGCGGCAATGAAGACCCAACGCAGCCAAAAATAAAAATAAATAAAATAAATAAACAAATAAAAACAAGTAAAAAAAAAAAAAAGATAAATGCAGTACTTCTTGGAAGAGTAAGACTAATAATAAGCAGCTTAGTTTTAAATGAATAATCATCTGATAAACCCAATGGCTTCTAAAACTGTGAGGGGACAACCTTGATGGGCTTTGTGGCATAGAGAAAAGGCCTGGATCTCTGTCCTCGGTTTACTATTTCCTGGATAAAGAGCCTGCTCTGAAGACCATCATCACTGCCCTAGCCTAGGGGTGATTAATGGAAGAATCAGAAAGCAGTCCAATGATCCAGATGAGCCAGGAGGGTGGTGGTAAAGTGAAAAGTAGTCAGCTTCCATTAAAGCATCCTAAAAGATATGCTTCTTATGCTGGTACACTGTCTGATGTAAGTACTGGGTAACAGACTGCTTTCAGAACTTAGTAATAGGAAATGACATACATCTGCCCCAAAGAGCAAGTGTGCTTTCTCCAGAGGAGAATTATGTAGTATGAGAGTCCCCTTTTTGCCTTGGCTACCAAGAAACTCAGTTATAATTCTTATGTTTCAAAAGTACAAAAAGTATGTATTATGCTAGCAGCTAATATTTATTATTTACATGGTGGGGGGAGCAGTGTGTGTCAAGCTCTTTATATTCAGTGTCTTACTGATGTGCCACATTCTATTTGTCCTGAATTCTTGCTGTGTGACAGGCAGCATTCTCAGTGCTTGGGGATACCTCGGTGGTCAAAACAAACCAAAGTCCCTGCCTCTGAGGTACTTCCGTTCTGGTGGGGGCAGGGAGAGAAAAGAAACAATATAAATACGTAAACTACACTGTGTGTTGGATAGAGGTGAGTGCTGTGGATAGAAAGAAAGCAGGACGGAGGCACAGGGCATGATGGAAGGGCTCAGTTTTCAACAGCACGGTCACTGCAAGGTCTTCCTGCAAAAGTGACAACTGAGGGCCAGCCATACAGATAATGTCCAGTAGAAAAGCCCTGCTGTGGAATGTTCCAGAGTTCCCGGTCTTTTAAAGGGACAGCAGGAGGCTGGTGTAGCCGAAAGGGTTCGGGAGGGGAAATACGAGGAGATGAAGTCAGGGAGGTAATGGGAGGGGTGGGTGACAGGGGTGCTGAGACCGGCATTCCCCGGAGGTAGCTTTGGCTTTTACTGGGGGGTGGGGCATGGGCCTTGGAGGCATCTGGGCAGAAGTTTCTCCGCTGCTCCCGAGGATGGAGCAGGGGGCAAGGTCTCTCGCCAGACCACTTAGGAAAACGGGTTGTCTCGCGTGCGGTGTGGGCACTGTTCATGTGTTTTAAAAGATGGAGAGGCTTTTCTTCCCCTTTGGTTTACATTTTAGTAAACAATTGTCCTAACTGGGGAAAAACATACATGGAGAGAGATTTACTGGCGATAGAGAGACAGAGTTACTGGGGGCGCAGAACACGCATCCTGAAATACTTGAACTAGAGAAGCAGTCCCATTTACCTTACGGGCTTGGCCCCGGTGACACCCTCAACTTCCGGCCAGGAGTTTCCCAGTTACAGTAAGTAGATGAATCCACTAGTCATGCGTTGTTGGCAAGCATGTAAGAGGAAGTTCACCTTGGATGTTAGCAGAGTTGGCAAACTACCTGTTTCACTAGGTCCAAAGCATTTTAAGTTCCTCAGAAGAAAGGTGCCATTTGAGACACTGCTAGTGACTACACTTATAAAAAGGCGAACTGAGATGGGGTGTCTTCAGAGCCATGTTTTTGGAGGAAACGGGCTTGTCTCTCTCCTTACTGAGAGCAAAGTGTGCCTCCTGTCTCTGTGCTTCCGCCTTCCCTGCGCCTGCCCCTAACTTTCTGCCTTTTGTGCCTCCCCAACCCTTCTCAGCGTTCAATTAAAAAAAAAAAAAAAGAGATTCTCCTCGAGTCTTGGGTACCAGCCGCCTCTTCCCCTAGTTGGGTTTCTGATTCTCCCACTTGGGACCTTGCCCTCGGCAGCTGGTCCTGCTGCCCAGTTTTGCCCGAGCTTGGATGCACCCTCGTACGTGTGTTTGGCATGGGTGCCTGAGTGACTCAGAAGTTGGCTTTACAAACAAAACGTACCTAAAAATAAGTTAAGTGCTTTCCAATCCATTCTACCTTATCTAAAACGTGACGGAACTCTGCCCAAAGTGCGAAGTGTTGTGGTTATTAAGACAGAGCATTTCCATTTTACTGCATCTTTTTCTAACACTTCCCAATTAAACATGCACACTGATACACAGCTGTGTCTCTTTTGAACCCATGCTCTCCCAATGATCAGTGCTAGAGTTCTGAATATCAGTGTAGTCAAATTCAACTATCATTTACTGAACATCTCTTTTAAAGCACAAGGCCCCAAGCTAAAACGCAGACATTGCCAAGCGCTCTTCTGAATTACTGATTTTGCCTTACGCATAGAGACTGATAAGCCAACTTTGACCTAAGAATATTTAGCTACTTCGTAAACAAATGAGATATTTTAATGCAGTAAAAATAATAAATTAGGCAGATAGCCTAGGTATGAAACAAAAATTTTAAAGACCATTTTACTAAATATATACTTCAACTTTTCTATAAATGTAAAATTATTTCCAAATAAAAAGTAAAAAATTGCAACATTTTATTTCCATATTACTTCCTCTTAAAATAGTCACAACCCTCCTCTTGTGTAATTTAAAACATTTTAATTTCGTTCTGCCACCTCAGAGCTTCTCGCTGGCCCTCAGAAGATTTGGGGCAAGAGCAACACTTTGATGCAACAGTTTAATAAACACGGGTGTTGGGTTTGCTTTGTTAGGTTTACTTTAACTGTCCTTGGACGATGATCACGTGCACACCGGGAGCCCTCAGGCCAAGAGAGCAAGGTCAAAGTTCAAAGGTATTGGTACAGAAACCTAATTCTTAAATTTGGACAAAGCCTGTACAAACAGAACATTCCATCCGATGGGCCTGATGAACATTCTGCATTGACACTGGGGGCGGGGGTGGGGGTGGGGGGGCTGGGGGCAGGAGTTGGAACCGGGACTGAACTTACTTCAGAACCTGTAAGAGTCCAGGCGTCACTGACGTTGGTCTCACCATCCCAGCTCCGCTGATGGTCCCCAGATGAACCTGAGGATAATAGACTGTCCGAAGAGCTAATCTTGAAGACTGCAACCTCGTCTTAATGACTTCTAGTGGACAAGTGAAAATAGCACCAACCGTGCCTCCACACCTGTAAGAGAAGAAATCACAACAGGGTCAGAAAAGCTATACTGTTCTGTACACAGATGAAACGGGAAACTGAACTTTTCTCTGTTAAAAAAAAAAAAAAAGGTACCTATGTTCATCTCATAATTAGAGCATACCAAGAGTTTAAAAAAAAATTAGTTGAAATCCCAGCAGCTTAAAAAGATAACCACTGTTAACACGTTAGTACATCCTTTAGGGCTTTTCATTAGTGGCTTTTCAATCTCACATTTTTTTCCTCTTATCTAGATATCGTGAATGTCTTTCCATGTCAATGTACACCTACACTACCATTTGTAATGGTTGCATACTATTCCTCTCTATCAGTGTATAATATTTTAACCTATTTCCTACCGTTAGACGTTCATGTCATTTCCAATTTCACTCTCACGTTGCAATGAATATTCTAGAGAATGCATCTTTTCACAGTGAAACAAAGTAGTTATTCAGGTAATGCTACTGTTTTGAAAATCAGTGTTTATTACAACCCAGATTTTCATTGAAATCTGATTAATTTGGACTCCGTTGAAAATCAAACTAAAGCTTACTTTTTAATCATTAAGTCCTTGTGTTTCCCTCAGTCAGAACTAATCAATTCATCCTCTGGGATTTCATTAGATGCACTGTCTCTGTGGGTCAGCGTTCGCCAAACTACCCTTTACAATTTGTTCATGCTGAAATATTACCTGAACTTAAAATTTAAATATTTTTCACCTATTTATCCTAGAATACCTACTTTCATCTTTTCTTAAACAATAATATCCATGAAACTGCACGTCTGATGGGCTGGTTCTAGGTGACAATGTCCTGCACCATCTAAAGCCACCCCCATACCACCAGCGACACAGGTTCTACTCTTTGGAAAACACTGAAGATCAGGACCTGCGTTGTATTCATCTTTGTATCCCTGGTATTAAAATGCACAGGTTCGGGACTTCTCTAGTGGTTAAGATTCCGCACTCCCGATGCAGAGGGCCTGAGTTCGATCCCTGGCCAGGGAACTAGATCCCACATGCATGCCACAACTAAGAGTTTGCATGCCACAACTAAGAAGCCCGCGTGCCGCAACTAAAGAGCCCACCTGCCACAACTAACACCCAGTGCAACCAAATAAATAAATATTTTTTAAAAAGAGCCATGTGCTTGAAAAACAGTATAACATTTTAAACATTGGAAAACTTAAAAGCTCCAGAGTAAGATAAAGAAATATCTGAAGTCAGTAACCTGACTCCATGTCGCTGAAAAAAATAAATAAATAAAATAAATAGAGCTTTGGGTAAATTCTTTCATCAGAAAGTCAACAAGTTCCAATACGACACGGGTCAACCACCTTTGGTGTGCCCCCAGGTCAGCAGTGCTCCTTACCTCGGCCAACTGTCATCCACACCAACGCCACCGATCAGAGGATGGCCTGCCGGACGGTGCCTGCTAACAGAGCGAATGCCCGCCGAAGGCGAGCTGGGCACCTCCTGGGGATGGCGGGCCACACTCACTCCACAGCCACCGTTCTACACGTTACACACCGTGCCCAGGGCAGGGGTGGGGCGGTGAAAAGGTCCCGGCCTCCTTCAGGGCAAGCTGAGGCTCTCCAGGTGCCTCTCCCACGAGAGGGATGAGGCAGCCTCGCAGCATCACGGGGAACAACTAAAAACTGGGGAAGCACTGCCGACTGTCAACTCAGTAGCTAAGCCCTTCCTCATCTACCAGGAAAAAAAATCTTAGATGAAATATACCCAAAGGACTTTTGTTTTTTTTCTTGGCTACACAGCTTGGCATGCGGGATCTTAGTTCCCTGACCAGGGATCGAACCCATGCCCCCCGCAGTGGGAGTGCGGAGTCTTAACCACTGGACTGCCAGGGAAGTCCCCCCAAAGGATATTTTAAATCATTAAGCTGTGTCGGATACAAATTCACTAAAATACTCTTAATTAGAAGACAAGTTCTGACATTAAACTAAATTGTCCAAAGAAGATTCTTCCTGAAATTTAAGACATTTCACAGCAGAATTTTAAAAGTTAATCTTTCAGTTCAACTGCTTTTTCTTTCTTCATGAACCACACGTCCTGGACATTCATCAGTCTGAGGAGATAACATCAGATGAATCAAAACACTGCCTTCCCTAGATTGGCTTTCTAAATTTTCTAAAGATATTTAGTCAAGTTGGGTCCAAAGCACTTCAGAGTACAACAAATTATATTCCTTGTAGGAAAAAAAGGCCCTGTCAGTTCTCAATTCTTCAATGCAAGGACCTTCAATATTAGCCTGGCTCCTCACCCGGTCAACTAGCTGGGATGAAGCCCATCCACCGCGACTCTGCAGAAGGCATTCACGGAGCCCTTCAGGAATCTCCATCCAGAGACGGTGTAGACCTCAGCTCTGTCTGCCGGTCCTCCCTGGCACTGCTTTTCAGCTGTGCTCCACCGAATCCTGCCTCTCCTATCCTTGCAGCTGTTCAAATTCAGTCTCGTGAACACATTGAGGGGACTTGGTCTGCTCTTTCGCCTTTTTTTTCTTCCCTTCCTTTTAGGGCTCTCTGGGCGCGAGGACTGGGAGAGAAGCAGTCTTATGTAAATGGTCCAGGTCTAGCTGTGGGTCCACCTGGCCACGTGTTACGTATATTGGTGGCCTCGGCGAATGTTATGAGTCAGTGTAAATGGTGCGCAGGCCTCCCTGGGGTGGTGCTCAATCTCCCCAAGAGCCCCGACACTGAGAACCCCTGTATTCGGCCCACCAGCAGTCCATCCCCCAATCTCCTTTTGGCCTAACTTGGCCTGGGAACCTTGCAGGCAGCACTAGGTGTCCTTCCTTCCTCTGGTCCCCATGCTCCTTGACACCAAGCCGATGGAGCCCACTAGTGTCCTTCCACACCCACCATGAAGCAACAAGACAAGACTGGCACTGGACAGGAAGTCGGCCCTATGTCCTTCCCAAGCACACCACACTGCCCCTTCTCATCCTGCTGGCGTGGGCCGATAATGCAGCAGCCTCCCGCCTTCAGGAAGCCTCTGGACACAGAGCAAGGTGCCCATCTCTCAGCCTCACAACCTCCCTCAACCTACAGACCAGTAGGGGCTGGTGACAGGGAAGGGGACAGTGACGGGAAAAGCCTCTCTCAACACTCCAAACGCCACAGTGCTGACAACTATAACCTTTCTGCTCTGCATATACAGCCTGGGGTGCAGCGGTCAATGGCAGTCAGCCAAATTCTGCCACCTCCTTCTAAGTCTTAGAGTAGGTTCAGCTGGGGGCCCTGGTAGCCAATGCTCAGAAGGCAGGAAAAGTCACATTCGACATTGAGTTTCACGGTGACGCAGTCCTGGCATCACACAGTCAAGAAATTGACTAATTCTGATTGGATACCCATATCTTAGACCACTAAACTACGCTGAGTACTCTCCTGAATCACCATCCTGCCACGTTGCTGCTTGTTCAGCAGGTAAATTACACGTCTCAAAGCAGCCACAAGAGGTAGTTGTTCTCTGAAACCTATTTGCCTAATTTTCTAAAAAAAAAAACCTATTACCTGTATTTTTCTGCACCTTTTTCATCTTTTACTACTTGTTCCTTCCCCTTCCCCTCATTCTCTACCTTCTCTCATTCTTCCTGCCCAGAACTGAAGTCTTGTGTTTATGACATAAAGATGTGTTTAACTGTTTACCTTTACCCACACAGGCCTTGCTTGTTTTTTCCACCTGTGGATTAGGCTCCTCCCCTCCACTTTATAGCAGAACAAACAGGACTATTACTACTACAATATATACACTGCATTTATCTACAATCTTTATGTGATCAGAGACAAAATTTTTAAATTATGTACACAAATTTTTACCTTTTAACTCTGAGTTTCAAGCAACAAGGAGGATTTTAAAACCTAGATGTTTTCAACAAGAAGCTGTTTTCTATACACTCACTCATTTTAGACACTAAAGCCAAGACCAAGATCCTCTTTATTATAAGTGCTACCCAACTGATAGTAAACTGGTTTCCAGACTCACAGCTTATACATTAACTACAATATGGATTCTACTAACTAATAATACGGCCAGACACCCTGTGATCCCAATCTTTGGAGCTTTTGGTAATTTCCTCCTTTCATCTGCTACCTCTATTGTCACTACTGGAAAAAAAAGAGTGCCTCTTTATACATAATTATCCGGAATGTTTTATTTGAATCCCTAGCATAGGGCTTAGAAGATTTTGATTATGCAAATTCTGTATTCACTCAGTAAAAGCAAAACGCATATTTTTTGATGCAGCTAACTATCCTTTAGATGCCATTTTCTATATTCTACCTCATTTAGAAAAAAAAATCTGAAACAGCACCCGAATAAAAAAACTCTGCAGGCTTCCCTGGTGGCGCAGTGGTTAAGAATCCGCCTGCCAATACAGGGGACACGGGTTCGAGCCCTGGTCCGGGAAGATCTCACATGCCATGGAGCAACTCAGCCCATGGGCCACAACTACTGAGCCTGCATGCCATAACCACCGAGCCCACGCGCCTAGAGCCCGTGCTCTGCAACAAGAGAAGCCACCGCAATGAGAAGCCCGCACACTGCAATGAAGCGTAGCCCCTGCTCTCCGCAACTAGAGAAAGCCCTCGTGCAGCAATGAAGACCCAACACAGTCAAAAATAAATAAATAAAATAAATAAATTTATTGAAAAAAACCTCTACAGTACCTGCTGAATCTGAAAAGAATCATTATCTTTCACAAATACACAAATCCAAAATAATATTACCTTATGCCAATTCAGTTTCAGCAAATCTTACTACAGAACCATGTTCATAATTCGCAAATAAAGTACTGCTTTTCTTTATTTGGGACAATTTAACAGGCCACATCAGTTAGTTACTCATTAAACAAGTATCAGTGAAGTATCTCTAACATGTGGGGTGGGCACTGTACTTAGGATGGACCAGTGAAGAAAACAGACATGGGTGCTACCCTCCTGAAGCTTAAATTCTAGCAGGAATCTTTCATCCAAACACAATACATTTTTAAAAAATGTCACATATATAAAATACACTGGATGAAATCAAAGTCAATTTATAGCCTTAATACATTTATATAAGCCTTATATAAGATAAATGGGCACACTATATCAAAACTTCTTTCATCATTGCAAATAAATCTTGCATCTTCTCTACATCGTTCCTTAGCAGATATATTAACATGTGCCTAACACTTCAAAACTAACCATTAGCTGATACAGATTAAATCTGTAGGGACAAGGACAGTACAGGAGTACGCCAGGTGACAGCTGTCCGTAATGGGGGGAAATACTGAATTATGAACATTGTCTTAGGTTACATATTTTAAAAACCTTAAAGACATACCATATCCCCATTAAAATACATTTTAAAGGCTATGTAAGTACATTTAATGACAAAACCATGCCATAAAAATAAGACTTAATGCATATTATCGAGGCCATCAACCTCTAATCTAAGGGCAGCTTAGCACAGCTATTTCAGGTGCTGAGTACTCTCCTGAATCGCCACCCTGCCACGTTGTTGCTTGTTCAGCAGGCGAAGGACATCACCAACACTACACGCACAACCAGAATCCCCAAGTCATTTGATAGGGGAAGTTTAAGAAGAGATTTTTCTCAACAGACATAAGGCCTAGACACAGAAGGGCCACTTCGGAGGATTTCAGTGGTTCTCTTAATGGTCTGGTTTAAACAGTAGAAAAGGAATGATAGGTTTACAATAAAATTTGTTTAGGTTTTTTGTCTTGACAACAATACTACCCAGATTTGGGGATAGGAGGAGAGAAAGCAGAAAACAGCAGAATCCCTAAAAATACTAAAAATCGACATCAAATGAATGAGGTTCCCTCACACAGAAGCAAACCACCCTAACAGATGGCTTATGAAGATGCTGGTAGCTATCAAAAGCCTTAAAAATGTGTTTTGACTCAGCAATTGTACTTCTAATGGTTTATCCTAAGGAAATAATCAGACAAGTACACAGGTACACATAAGGATGTCCAGTTTATAACGGCAAAAAATTAGCAATGAAAGGTCAGAAAGAAATTATGTAATCAGAATAAATTAGGTAGCCCTGTCATAAATCACTATAAGAGCCTCCCCGAATTCCTGTCACTGGGCTTGGAAACTGTGTTTACCTTCTTCACTGCAACCACAGAACAGTAACGACTGATTAGGAGTACATTCAGAGAATTCACTACCATGCTGCCATCAAAACCCAACATATTTCTAAGGAGGAAGCAATGTATAAAGAATGGGAGCCTATTTTAAAATTAACTATGAAATTACATTTGGTGCACATATACACACACAGACCTGATTCTAAAGTGCTTACTTCTAGGTGTTGGTTTGTGGGTGTTTCTCCTCCAGTTCTCTTCTTTCTTAAAGGGCAACACTATATTAAAAAGATGACTATTACAGGTTAACTTCGGAGTATTTTTGCCTTGCGAAGAACACACAAAACTGCTTAAAAATTTTTTTAAGAAATTTAAAAGACAGCGAGTTATTTTGGGTGTAGTTTTTACTTTCCAGGGTCTAAAATTAATTTTCAACTATTCATAAGCCTGTTATACCTGATAAAAATATTTACTCAGTATCATTAATTAGTTATAGCATTAAACTTGTTTGATGTTAGTTTCCAATGGCTATTCAATAATCAGGAGAAATGTCACAGAGCCCCCCCTTAAAAAGCAGGGGCTCTGACTCCTTTTCAAAGAAAGTACTCAGTTCGTTGGCAAGAGGCCAGCTTAACAGTGGAAACTAGTTACTTGGAGCAAAGCAGCACAGACTTCCACCACACAGGGGGGGGGACCACTGCACTGACTGATTTTAACTGCATGATACATCCATTGGATACTTAGCTCCTTTAATGATCTTCCCTAAAAGAAATGGAAGTAGTATATTTTAGGCTAGTGGGAATGAGTAGAAATCCAATTAGTTACTCTGAGAGCATCCTTTTCGAAGACTTATTTTCTTTCTTGCATATCTGCAAGGAATCCCGAGAACTGCTAATGAAGGAAAGGAAACCTATTAAATACAATAGCCCCAGGCACCCCTCTAATAAACTCCGCGTTTCAATCAGTCCAGAGCTGTGCTGGCTATTGCAGTTTTCCTCCATCACAAGGTAAGAGGCTGGTGCTCGGGGAGGAGAATCAGCAGCCAGAGGGCACTGTGAAGGGCGTGTAGGGAGATTCATGTCGACAGGGGAATCAATTACCAAGCAAGCCTCACAGAGGCCGCTCCAGAGCAAGTAACTCTCTCAGTTCGGAATACAAGAATTTTTTAAAAGACCACCTCACTTAAAAACTGTAAATCAAAATCACTGAGTATTAAAATCATTACAAAAAAAAAAAAACGATTAGCTATCCTTCTTAGCTTGAGAAATGACTTAAATAACATGGTCAACTTGTTTAAAATTCCCCACAATGACAAATTAATGTACTCTTAATTTAGGAATCCCTCCCCAAACCTTGTGTTACTCTCGAAGTAAGTATCAAGGGGGAGATGAAGCAAAAGGAGGGGGATTGATAGGGAAGAGCTGAATGAGAAATCGTTCCTGTGTATGAAGAACAACCAATTTTCTGACCGGAGAAACAACGTAACTGGGTAATCCACTACGATAAAAAGTACAGAGCGCTCAGGAACACTTTCATCATGGTCATTTTTGCAAATAAATTCTCAACCATTACTTGTTTGTAATAAGGAACATATCTGGGTAGTAACTAAAACACTAAGCTGCAACTAAAATACACAAATCAAGATAATAATCCAGGATAAATTCTACTTTATGCAGAATGTCCTACACTTAAAGATGGCTGTGCCAGGCCTGTGAGGTCCTCAAATAAGACTCCAAACATCTAGAAGACTCCAAAAGGACCCAAAGACTGCATTAAAAGAAAACAAACTACTAATACAAAACATTTTTACTTTTATTTTCCGAGAAAAACAAAAACACCAGCTCCCTTCCTAACCCCCTACCACCCCACCTCCCTAAAAATACGTTGCCTCCATTGAAAAAATACAAGGTGCCATGACGACCAAACTAATGATACTTTCAAAACAGGGCACATCTTAGATTTAATGTTGTTTCTGACGTTGGACGCTTCAACCAGCAGGTGAGAAGCATTTCAGCACACCTTCCCGACTGCTCTCCCACAGGTTGTTGACCGCAGCATCACGGTTCACTAGCACTTTCCAGGCCCCTGCTGATGCCCAATACCGGCAGCCCTCTCGACCATCTGAACTCGCCCCTGCGCTACCCTGAGGGACTCCCGGGCCAAACGGAGCATCCCCAAGACCGCCCAGCGCCTTCGGGAAAAGGCCCAGGAGGAGAATCTAGGCAGAGGGTCGTTAAGCGCAGCGTGGCCAGGCAGGACGGCCCCCGAGTGACACTCGTCAGACCAGCCACTAACTGTTTAAAAGGAGAAAAAGCTGGAGATGCCGTGGGGATGGGGGTAGGCGTGGGCGCGGCGCACGCGGCGTAAAATCACCCTCCGGGGATGCGGCCAGGAGGTGGGACAGGCCCTTCTCCCCCGACGCTTCCCACCACCCCCACGCCGGGACTTCCTCTTTCGGGAGGCGGAGCTTCAGCCCCGAGAGGGCCGGTAACCGGCCCCGGCGCACCGAGGGCGCGGGGCGGGGGCGCGGAGTCGGGCCGGGACACTCACCCGCCGGCGAAGAGGTGAAGCAACGTGTTCTCCTTCTGCTGACTGCCCGTCGCCATGGCCGCGCCGGCTCCGCGGCCCGCAG
The DNA here is from genome assembly GCF_028021215.1 of Eschrichtius robustus. NCBI lineage: Eukaryota > Metazoa > Chordata > Mammalia > Artiodactyla > Eschrichtiidae > Eschrichtius > Eschrichtius robustus. The sequence goes on along the minus strand of NC_090826.1, from coordinate 7,449,526 downwards.
CCGCCGGGTGCCGCGGGCTCGAGGCGGCTTGACGGATGCACGAGGTGGCCGCTCCGCTCTCCCGGCTGTCCTCAGGAGGCCGCCGGCACCGCCTCCATGCGCGCGCGCCCCCACGACTGGCTCCCGCGGCCCGCGCCCTCTGCCGCGTGGCCACAGGCGCCTCACCTGCCTCTGCGGCGCGAGCCCGGCAGCCAGCGGGAGCCCAGCAGCCAGCCGGAGCCCGGCGCGCGGCTGTCACGTGCGGGGGCCGGGCCGTGACGTCACTCGGCGGCGCGGGCCCGGGGCGGTGCGCGGCGGGGGTGTGGACCCAGATCCCGCACGCCCATTGGCTGGCGGGCGGATATGGGCGGGGCGACTGCCTGAGCCAATGCGCGTGAAGCGAGAACCGGCCAAGGCTGCCTGGTCCCTGATGAGGGAGGTACAGAAACGGGGCTTCGTTGAGCTCAGTGAGACGCTGCGCCTGGCCTTTTTTCCTTTTTTTAGTCCAGTTTACTTTGTGATACGCTGTGTAAAAAAGTATTTAAATTACATATGACATCTCACACCTCTGTACTCATCACCCAGTTTAGGGGAAAAACAAGATCCAAATAGCCTTAACCCCCAGTGTACCCGTGGTATCATTTTGTGTATCTTTGATTTTTCTAGAAATAGCATTATATGCTGCGATACGGTTTTTGGCCTTTTTTCTGATCATCTCCAGCCCAGATTTCTGAGCTTCTCTATCCGAGCTGCTTCTCTGCTTGTATGTCCTTGGGTCACCGTCAGACTCAGCCTGGCAACTTCTTAACTCCAAGTCTGGACACACAGGCCTTCCTTGGCCCCCCTTGCAGCACACTCAACGACACGACTCTGCTTAATTTCCTCACACAGGCTTCTGCAGTTACTTTGTTCTTTTATTTGTGTAAAAACTGTCCTTCCGCCCCTGAAGTGTAAGCTTCAGGAGTGCAGGGACTTTGTTTCTTTTGTTCACGGTGTTTCCTGACAAGGTATCTGCCACTAGTAATGCCCAAGAAACGAATGAATAAATGTCCTGAACAGAACTCGAGACATAATTCTTCCCCTCCCCCAAACCTGTCTGCTTCTTGTATTTCCTGTCTTGGAAGATGGTGACACCACCATCTGCACAGTCACCAACGCCAGAAACTTTCCTGTTACTTTGGACTCCTCTCTCTATCTCTCCCCTACCTCCCCCCACAAGTCCACCTGGCACTTCTGTTTCCTGGAATTCTCCCAAAGTATCCCCCTCTCTGTGCTCCTTTCACTGCTGCTGCTGGTTTCAAGTCTTCGTCTCTTGTAACAAAAGTCTTCTACCTGCTCTCACAGGCCACCCCTTCAACCCTTTAGTCTGTCGTCCTCCACTCTCACCCCTCTCCAGAGGCACCAGGTACAGAATATACCAACACTTTGTTTTCAGTCTCCCAGAGCTGCTAAAAGCAGTACCTTGATCAGACCAAGCTGCTAGATGTCCTGTGTGTAAACACAACAAGAGCTTGAGCAGAAGGGAAATTGTGTGCAAACACAGGAGCTAGGTATTTGATTGCTGGGAGGACTCTTTAAAAACAACTCTTAGGAGCAGTCATCCAAAACGCAAATACAGTGAATGCTGTATATTAAAGCCATTACTCCCCCGGGAAGGGGGAAAGCCATACTAGTGCTCCATATTTGGGGAAAAAGAAGGAAGGAAGGAAATGAGGGAGGCAGGGAAAAAAGAAAGGTTTATCTTCATGCTTCCTGGATCTCCCAAATCCCTTGATTCAATTGCTCAGAAAGTCAGTGCTGGTTTTAGCTGAAGACGATTTATGAGGCATGAGTAGAAACAGGAGAGAGTAATGCAACCCTATTAACCAGGAGGGAGCTGTTCCCATCTGGGTGGGATTCTAAACCCAAGGAGATTCCATCCTTGGATCACAGCCCTCCGTCTTGGCTGCTCTCCCATAGAGGTGTCTGAGACTGGGACCCAGGCTTCTCACACCACAGCAGCACCCTGCCCCCTCCTTCTTTCCCTAAGGACTGTCAGTCTAGGCTGTGCTGGACACATAAACAGGCTTCCCCATCCCCTTGTTAATAGTAATGCTGCCTTCATGTTAAGAGTTTTTGCAAGGTCTTTCATGTAGTTATCTCATTGGATACTCACACTCTTTGGCAGCCCTGTTGTTTTCCTTCCCTTTTTAAGGATAAGCAGAATAGATTTGCCCAAGGCCACACATCTAGTTAGTGGCTGATGCAACAATCTTTCATGCCTCCCTGCCTTGGAACATGCTGTTGCTTAGGATGTCCCCTTCCTCCATTGGCCAGACTCCTCTGGACCTTTTCTGAGACCAGCTCAGAAGTCACCTTCTCTGTGAAGCTGCCCCCTGCTTGCCTGGGGGAAATGGAGTGCTTTTTTCTCCTGTCCCTCATGGCTCAGCCAAGGGACTGTGGCTGTGGTTACCAGGCCATGTTGCTGTGCCATGTGGCAATGAGCTGGACCAGCATTCATTCCCTGATGTATGTGTTGGTGGGAGAGAAGACTGGGACATTTTCAGAGAGAAGTCTGGACATTTCTGACAAAATGTTGAAAAGCATACATTGTTTGAGCCCCATATCAAGGAAGCTATCTGATTCATTCATTCAAGACATTTTATTGAGTATCGACTCTATTCAGAAAAAGCATTTGACAACACAGGATACCCATTCCTGAAAAGAGTTCTTAGCAAACTGGAGCAAGGAATTCTTCTACCTGCTGAAGGGTGTCACAATAAACCTACAGCTGACATCATAATTAATGGCATAAGACTGCATGCTTGCCCCCCTAAGATTGGCAACAAGCAAAGATGTCTGCTCTTGCCATTTATTCAACATGGTACTAGAGGTCGTAGTCAGTGCAATGAGGCAAGAAAAAGAAATAAAAGGCATAAAGATTGGAAAGGAAGAAGTATAACTGTCTTTAGTCATAGATGATGTAATAGTTTACCAAGAAATCCTAAGGAATCTATATAACAACTGCTAGAACTAATTAGTAAATTTAGCAAGCTCAAAGGAGACAAGGTCAATATACAAAAAAAGAAATACTTCTTTTGCTAGCTGCAAACAGTGTGAATATGAAGTTTAAAAAAATTTTATTTACAATAGCATCAGAAAACCCCAACAATAACAACAAAGAAGCCGGACATAAAGGAGTACATGATTCTATATATGAAATTCTAGAAAAGGCAAAACTAGTCTACAGTGACAGAGAACATATCAGTAGATGCCTGGGGCTGGGGCTGAGCCTGGGGCTGGGAAGGGGATTAACTACGAAGAGACCAGAGGAACTTCTTGGGGTGATGAAAGTGTTCTGTATTCTGGTCAGGGTATACACACTTGTCAAAACTCATTAAAACTTACTCTTAAAATGGGTGCATTTTATTGTATGTAAATTATATGTCAATAATACTCATTAAAAAGAAAAAAGTAAGGCAGACTACATAAATGCATATGTGTACATCATATCAAGTTTAGAAATGTGGAAGGGCACAGACAGATAGTTACACCCGGAGATCCACTTAGGCATTGCTTAGTTTCAGACGTGGACTGCTCCCAGACTTGGTGGGGTCTGGAGGAGAGACTTGCTTGGGTTTTTGGTAACCAAACCTGAGGTTTTGGTTTTGAAGGTCCTGAGGCTTCCTGCTGACCTGTTACCAGTTTCTTTTTGCTTTCTTCTTCTGACAGTTGGCTGTCAAACCTTTAATTGCTTCTTTCATCCTTGTTTTTCTGCAAAAGGGACACTCTAGGGAAAACATCCCACCACCCATCCCACCCCCAGGGCCTGGGATTTCATTTCTTTGCAGAGATTCGTAAGGAGCATTTCAGTTTTGCAGAGTCTAAGGCTGGGGCAGGGACAAGTCTCTCCTGAGGGGTCCCACATCTCAGGAGATGCTGAAAGGCCTGTGCCCGCCTGGGGGCTGGAGGGAAGCAGGGGCAGGTGGTGTGACTGGGGGCAAAGGACACAGGCCAGCAGCCTCTCTCCCTCCTTTCCTTTCTCTTTACCAGACCCAGCCTGAGCCGGGTTTCTGGTTACAATGCTAATGAGGCTCCGCAAGCCAAGCCTTCTCACTAATGAAAGGCCGTGTTGTTCTGGCTCCTGCAAGGATAAGCCACTGCCAGTGGGTCTCCCTCTCCTTGTCCACAGGCTGGAACCTGTTTTTCCAAATGATTTGTGAGCTCATTATTCCCGACTCCACGTTTTCCTGACCGTTTCTTAAAAGGAAAGCGCCTTCAGTAAAATGTAAATTCTAGGAGGCCCAGACTTGTGCTTCTGATACATTTTGAATAAAGCTTGGGACTTGACTGGACAGTCTGTCCGGCTGGGCAGGCACTGCCGGGGTGGATAATGCCCTTTTTCTTCCCTCCTCCCTCCCTCCCTCCCTCCCACTCTTCCCTTTGTCCTGAACTTCTGAGAGGCAGTAGAATATAGCACTGTGTCGCCCAACTGCCAAGTTACTTAGTCTCCCCATGCCTCAGTCACCCCACTTGTTCAACCAGGCTAGTTATGGTATGTACTTCAAAGTGAAGATTAATAATAATAATTCTGCTAACACTGAGTATGTGCTACATGCTGTTCTAAGTCCTTCTAGGACACTTTCAGTTGGAACTATGACTGTATCCCCATTTACTATGTCATGGGGGTGGGGGGGAGGTCATCACACAGCAGGCCTTGCTAATAAGTGACAGAGCTGGGATTTGAACAAAAGGAATGCACTTCTTAACCACCCAGCTGTGTGGTCTGAGGTAGGACACATGAAGAGCTTAGAGCCCTACCCATGATCAATACTGAATACACAGTAGTTATGACCAGGATTCTCACCAAGTATCTATTTGCATCCATTGAAATGCACAAGAACTCTCATTTCCAATTTAAAAGAGCAGAGCAGGCTGGAGAGAGGGGTTAAGGACATGTGTAACCCTAAAAGAAGAGAGAACGGTTATTTACTGATCACCTGCTATATGCCAGCCTTGTGCAGAGGATGCTGTAAACACAGCCCCTTATCCAAAACCCTGGGGTGTGTGTCACAAGTCAGAGCTATTCTGATGATTTTAGAAACACTGGACGGTGCATATACTGCATGCTAGATGACACCCCAGGCCCAGGGCAACACTCCATCAGCAAGCACAGAACAGTTCTGGATAGTCACACCGTGTGGGATTAAAATACACCGTGTAAATAGCCTCATGATCCAGCAAGGTCAGAGTTTGCCGCCGCATGAGGTGGCTCCAGGTCAGGTTCTGCTGCCGAGGGAGTTAGCCTCCAATTTTCGGGGCTTTCTGGATTTTAGGATGGTGGATGAGGGATTGTGGAGCAGTGGTTCACTTCATCCTCCCATCAAGCCTGGGAGGTGGGTGTTATCCCACCAGAGCGGCCAGGCTGAGGACTTTGCCTGAGGTCACAGAGCCCTGAGAGAGACAATGGCAAGAGCCTTCACGCTAGCCAGGTCCAGTGCTATCTCATTTAATCCTCCCAACAAGCCACGACCTCTTATTATACCCATTTTGCAGCTGAGCAAACTGAGCTTAGGTGAGGTTAAGCAAGCTACCCTGCCTGCAGAATGGGAGTGCTTTACCACCAAGTGGCCACAAAGGTTAACCATACCCACCTAGAGTCAGGCCGTGTGGGTTCAAGTTCCAGAACTTTGGGCAAGTCACTTAACCTCTCTGAGCATCTGTTCCCCTACTATAAAGAGGAGATAGATACTAATAGTGCTTGCCTCTCGGGGTTGTGGAGAGGATTACATAAGCTAATTGTGCCTTGGCCAGAGAAACTGCCAGTAAACATAAGCCTCATTATTATCATGCTTTTGGCTCCCCAGCCCCTTGATATGGGTTTAAGCTACATTGATTGGGGAGGGGGCTGCTGCTGGCAGTTGGCAAGGCTGTTGGGTGAGAGACTTTGAGAAGCGGGGTCTGGGTTCTTGTCCACAGCGTGGGGCCTTGAACTGGGGAGACGCCCCTTGTTCTCCTCAACCTGGTACCCAGTGCCGACTGTGCTGACCTCTGAGGGATGCTGGGTCAGGAGCATCAGGTGGATGCAGCCATCCCACAGGGAGAGGCAACGGTGTCTAGACCCAAAGCAGCTTCCAACCACTGAGGCGGACGGGGCTGAGCAGGAGAGAGAAACAGGGCAGACACTTCTCATTCATTCGTCCATGCATTCATGCAACAAATACTGATTTGCCCGCTTCTCTGTTGCAAACCTGAGCCTGGCACAGGGCATCCTTAGTGGATGAATTTTATAGGGTCCTGCATGCCTGGGGCTTCAGTCTCTTGGAGACCTGAAGATTGACCTGGAATGAACCAGGCTAAAAGGAGGGGGGAGAATGGCCCATGGAGGAAGAGCAGCAGGGGCAAAGGGCCTGAGGCCTGGAGAGAGAACAAGTCCCATGGGGCCGGAGAATGGCAGGGAGAGAGCGCAGCCAGGTCAGACCAATAAGGCCCAGGATTTTGCACTTTATCCCGGAGGGAATGGGAAGCCACTGAAGGGTGGTGGTTTCAAAAGGGCACTGGTACGACCTGAGAAGACTTCTGAAGAAGATGCTTCTGGCCGCTGTGTGGTCAAAGAATTGGTTGGTGGAAGATTAGAATCAGAGAGATGTTTGAATGGTGCAGACAAGAAAAGAGTGGTAGCCTAGAGCAGGGTGAGGACATAGGGGGCAGAGGAAAGGGCTGTGCATTTATTTAGATGACAGACTGTGTGAGGGATGGGTGAGAGGTGGGGATACAGACCGCGGTCCCTGTGGCAGACAGCTGGTTTTCTGAGCCCACGTATAATGGACTGGGGGGCACTCCTGTTACAGCCTTCGGCTGGCGGGGGCATAGCTTCCTCTACCTTCTTCCCCCAACTTGCTGACTGTCACGCTGGGCTCTCCTGGCCTAGCCTGGACCAGTTATGATTTTAAAGCGTGGGCCCAGGGACTTCCCTGGTGGTCCAGTGGTTAGGACTCAGCACTTTCATTGCTGTGGCCCCGGGGTTCTATCCCTGGTCGGGGAACTAAGATCCTGCAAGCTGCGCGGCAGGGCCAAAAAAAAAAAAAAATGTGTGGGCCCAACATAGATGACCTAGAGCGAGGGTGCTCGTCCCAACTCCAACGCTGATGACGGCGGATGTCAGAGCCCAGTGACGACCCCAGTGTTCCCCTTCACCCTGCTCCGAAAACCACCCACCCGTGTAAGCAAAACAGGAGAAATGCACTGAGGATCTGCCTTGGGGAAGCTGGGTGGAGAAGGGCTCTTTTTCTTGGGGCAGCTTCAGCTCAGCTGTACCTGACAGAACTGGGGGAAATTACAGCTCTCTCTGGCTTCCTGTAGGACCACAGGGGAGTTGGTAGACAGGGGACATGAGAGTAGGGCTAGAGTCCCAGTGGGTCCCTGCAGACGTGCAGGAGGGCACAGGTGCCTGTGTATCCTGGGACTGTCCTTCAGGCTCTGACGGCTGACTTCTCAATGGGCTTTTTTCCTGGGCTGCGGGGCCCAGGGAGGGGGAACCAGGGCACCAGGGTTTGAAGGCTTCATTAGCTCCTGGAAATTATCCCACATTTGCTGTCCTCCCATGGGGAGCTGGCTCTGGTTGCAGGCCTGGCAGCCCCACAGTCTAAGTGGGGCAGAGTGGGGCTGCTGTTACCCTGGGCCCAGGTCAAGGGAGGGGGCAGGTGTACAAAAGGGAGCCAGAATCCTAGTAGCCTTTATAGAGCACCTGTGCCTGTATTAACTCACTCAACTGTCCCAACAACCCCGTGAGGTGGAGAATGTTATTCTTGTCCCCATTTTACAGATGAGGAGACTGAGGCACAGAGGCTTTGAACCAGTGTGGTTGGGCTCCAGACTATGTTCCAAACCTCCCAGGACTGGATTAGGGGCTCTCCGCAGAATGCACAGTTATTCTTTCTCCCTGATCTGTAAGCCACCTTGCCATTGATCACCACTCTTTGTGCTGAATTGTAAATCTATTACCAGTGAAGGGAGAGGAAGGCAGGGGTAGGGAAAGAAGACAAGCTGGGTTCTCATTACCAGAGGGCTTTGGCTACCATGGCCATGGCCATGAGCATCAAAGCTAATGATAGCCGGGCATGTCACTGTGCGCTCTGCCACTTACAGGCTGTGTGACCTGGAGTGAACCTGACTTTCCTCTTTTATAAAAAGATGCTTAAAATGCTTACTTCACCGGGGTGTTCAGAATCTCCCCAACACACACCCTCTCTCAGAGTAAGAAGTGGCCCCTCCTGCTTCCTTGTGACTCAGCGCACTCCTTCCTTGTAGCTCTCCCACTAAACTGTGGGGTCCAGGACAGGGACAGGTCATTCCCAACACCAGCATGCGAGGGCATTGGGGGAGTGTAGTTGGATTATTGATAAATAAAGTAAGTTATGTGTCCCACAGTAATTTTACAGATGGGGAAACTGAGGCTTGGAGACGTTGCATCTCGATAGCTCTACAGATCATAAGGGACAAAAATAACAGGAGACCTGAGTCTTATCATTCCCGATTCCATGGGATCCCGATGCCCATCACTGAAGGCTACGTGCTGGGTGGTTGACAAAGTGTTTTAAATGTGGTCCCTACCGCTCAAAGACAGCCAAGCCACCCAATGCTGTGATTGGGGGCCAAACCCTCTCTCTAGGTGATGTCATCAAGTTCCAAGACCTAAAAAGCCATCCATATGACATTCGTGTTGACTCCCAATTTCTATCTGCAGCTCCACCCTTTCCCTAGATTTGTTCTGGAATATCCACCTACCTGACACTTCCAGATGGGGATTGAGTAGGCAGGTGGGGACGACCATTGACAAAGCCCGTCTACTGATTCCTCAGCCCATCCTCCCCAGCCCACCTCATCTGCCCCACTGGATGGTCACCATCAGAAGGACATCACCACCCACGTGTTGCTTTCTAGGCCTGGAATCAGTTCAGGACTTAATGGAGTCACTGAATCACGAAAAGTCTGATTTTTTTTTTTCTTTTTTCACAGCTTCTAGCTGAATTCCTTCTGATCTGGGCACTAGGGACTCAGGTAAGAACAAGAAGTGGTCCCCACCCGTCACGGAGCTCAAATTCCATTAGGCAAGACCGTCAATAAACAAAGGAACAAATGGTACAATAAACTATTACCTCGTGTCCAATGCCACGAAGGAAGTAAGTGGGGCACTGTGATGGTAAATGCTTTAAGTATCTAACATTCCCTTTGGAGAGGGTGGTCAGGGAAGGCCTGTCTGCAGAAGTGGCATTAGGCTAGATGTGGAGCATGCAAAGGAGCTAGACATGTAAGGACCTGGGGTGAGTGTCCCCACCAGCGACATAGCAGGTGCAAAGGCCCTGAGGTGGGAGTGAGCTTGGATTGTGTGAGAAACTGGAAGAAGGAGGCCTGTGTGGCTGGGGGCTGGTGAGCAGGGGAGGGGAGATGCCAGGGGACGGAGAGGTAGGTCCTCACCAGGCCAGGCAGGCTGTGTGCACAGACACGGACTCCAACCTTCAGGAGCTGTTTTTACCCCACCCCCACCCCCTCCCCCTGAGTCTGGGGATTGTCTTGCAGCAACTTACACTCTGAATACATCCTAGTTCATATGCCGAAACTTCACCGATTCAAGCCCCGTGAGTCTATAGCAGTACAGACATGGCTGAATCACACAGTCAGGGAGAAACAGGCTTGCAAAGCAGACCAACCGTGTTTACAAGTTTGTGAAGGGGATGGTGACAGGGGTGCTGAGGGACCTTCAAGGCCCTTCACTCCTTGGTCCCAGAGCCTCTGTTTCTGGAAATATGGCTGATTCGAGGTCCCCAAAACACCCTTTGCTACAAAACTCCAAATCCAAGATGAGACACAAAGGATAACATTTAAAACACAAAACCAAGTTGTTCTCTGGTTCATTTATTTATTTTTAATTGTAGTAATATAGACATCACATGATTTACCATTTTAACCTTTTTCGAGAATACAGTTCAGTGGCGTTAAATACATTCACCTTGTTGTACAACCATCGCCCCCATCCAACTCTAGAACTATTACATCCTCCCAAACAGAAATTCTGTCCCCACTAAACATTATCTTTCCATTCCCCCACAGAGCCCCTGGCAACCACCCTTCTACTTTCTGTCTATGGATTTGACTGCTCTAAGTACTTCCTATATGTGGAATCCTACACTATTTGTCTTTTTGTGACTGGCTTATTTCACTCAGCATAATGTCCTCAGGGTTTGTCCATGTTGTTTTTGTTGGTCCTTCCTTTTTTTTTTTTTAAAGATTTATTTATTTTTATTTATTTATTTTAGGCTGTGTCGGGTCTTAGTTGTGGCACGCAGGATCTTTCATTGTGGCGCGCGGGCTTCTCTCTAGTTGTGGCGTGAGGGTTTTCTCTCTCTAGTTGTAGCGCGGGCTCCAGAGCACGTGGGCTCTGTAGTTTGAGGCACGCGGGCTCTAGTTGTGGCGTGAGCTCAGTAGTTGTTGTGTGCGGGCTTAGTTGCTTGCCCCGTGACATGTGGGATCTTAGTTCCCTGACCAGGGATCGAACCCGTGTCCCCTGCATTGGAAGGCAGATTCTTTTTTTTTTTTTTTTTAAAGATTTATTGATTGATTGATTGCTATGTTGGGTCTTCGTTTCTGTGCTAGGGCTTTCTCTAGTTGCGGCAAGCGGGGGCCACTCTTCATCGCGGTGCGCGGGCCTCTCACCGTCGCGGCCTCTCTTGTTGCGGAGCACAGGCTCCAGACGCGCAGGCTCAGTAGTTGTGGCTCACGGGCCTAGTTGCTCCGCGGCATGTGGGATCTTCCCAGACCAGGGCACGAACCCGTGTCCCCTGCATTAGCAGGCAGATTCTCGACCACTGCGCCACCAGGGAAGCCCTGGAAGGCAGATTCTTTACCACTGGACCTCCAGGGCAGTCCCAGTCCTTCCATTTTAAGGCTGAACAATATGGTACCATATTTTGTTTACCCATTTATGCGTTGATGGTCACCTGGGTTGCTTCCACCTTTTGGCTTTTGTGAATAAGACTGTTCTGAATGTGGGTGTATAAATAAATGTCTGTTTAGGATTGCAGACAGCTTTCAGTTATTTTGGGTATTCCACAGAAGTGGAGTTGCTGGATCATGTGGTTGTTCTATTTTTAATTATTTGAGGAACTGCCATATTGTCTTCCATAAAACTTCGAGAAATTACTCCAGGGGGTCTATGGAGAGGGAATCACGACTACCCTTCAGTTGTTGGCTGAACTTTGTAGCCAGGATGTTTGGCATGAGGAGACTGAAGGAATAAGGGTGCAGGGGACCCTCCAGGGCCCAGAGCCTCTGTGAAGGTGGATTTTAACATAACTGCCAGCAAAGACAGGTGAAGAAACGTGTCTGTCCATCTGGACTCAGGAGGAAAGAGAAAAAAAGCTCCTCTGAAAATTTGTGGACTTCCCTGGTGGCGCAGTTGTTAAGAATCCACCTGCCAATGCAGGGGACACGGGTTCGAGCCCTGGTCCGGGAAGATCCCACATGCCACGGAGCTACTAAGCCCGTGCGCCACAACTGCTGAGCCTGCGCTCTAGAGCCCGTGCGCCACAACTACTGAGCCTGCGCTCTAGAGCCTGTGAGCCACAACTACTGAAGCCCGTGAGCTATAACTACTGAGCCTGCGCTCTAGAGCCTGTGAGCCACAACTACTGAAGCCTGCGAGCCACAACTACTGAGCCTGCGCTCTAGAGCCCGTGCGCCACAACTACTGAGCCTGCACTCTAGAGCCCGTGCACCACAACTACTGAGCCTGCGCTCTACAGCCCGTGCGCCACAACTACTGAGCCTGCGCTCTAGAGCCTGTGAGCCACAACTACTGAAGTCCGCAAGCCACAACTACTGAGCCTGCGCTCTAGAGCCCGTGAGCCACAACTACTGAAGCCCGCGAGCCACAACTACTGAGCCTGCGCTCTAGAGCCCGTGAGCCATGACTACTGAAGCCCGCACTCCTAGAGCCCATGCTCTGCAACAAGAGAAGCCACCGCAATGAGAAGCCCGCGCACCGCAATGAAGAGTAGCCCCCGCTCGCCGCAACTAGAGAAAAGCCCGCGCGCAGCAACAAAGACCCAATGTAGCTAAAAATAAATAAATAAGTAAACTTATTTAAAAAAAAGAAAAAAAAAAAAAGACAATTTGTGCCCACAGGCCCGCCTTCATGTGAGTCTGGGCTTTGAAGTTATACCGCCTTGGTGACCCAGAAAGACCCCAGGACCTGTGAGAAAGCCCGGCTGTGGGCAGCTGGTGGGGGACATGGTCCCAGGCTGGGCAGGGAGGTGAGCGGAGGGAGGGAGGGTAAACGGGTGCCAACGAGCTGTTACCACCTCGGGGATGTGGAGCCAGACCCCACGGGGCCCCAGGGAGGCTGAGTGGGACGCAGCTCAGGACGTCCCCGAGGGGGCTGGGGACTGGGCGTCTCTCCCTCAGATTTGCTCCTGGGCGACCAGCTCCTGGTTCCCTCCGACCGTGTGTGTCCCCGGCCCGGGCATGTCCTCATGGAGGATTCAGGAAGCCACTGGGGCTTGTGTGGGAAGTGTCCACCATGACTCTGGGGCTGGCTGAGGGGATGCAGGTGGATGCCTGAAACCATTTAATCCATTAAGTTAAATAGTCCGGGGAGCGGGGTTGGGGGCGTCTAGCAGAAGGCCTACACCCTCAACCATGGCTCTGCAGGATTCCCATCCTAAGGCGCAAGCTGAGTGTGAACTCAAAACCACCATTTCAAAGCACAATCAGGACTTCCCTGGCCGTCCAGTGGTTAAGACTCCGTGCTTCCACTGCAGGGGGCGCAGGTTCGATCCCTGCTGGGGGAACTAAGATCCTGCGTGCCCTGCATTGCGGCCAAAAAAAAAAAGCACAATTTACCCCGGGAGTGTTCCCAGATTCTTCTGCCACGTGACACTCTTCCATGCCCCCATGCCTTTGTATATGCTGTACCCTCAGCCTGGGACTCTTTCCCCTTTCCCCGCTGTAGGTTTACCTTCTCCCTGACCCAAGCATTCTTCCTTCTGCACCCCTAGGACACCTCAGCCAGATGTCCCATTTGTTTACATTTGTCTTTCCTGCCTTAGTGTTTACTGCCCAGCTGGTGGCCAGCCCAGGAAGTACACACAAAGTGAGTAGATAACAGAGTGGTGAAAGGTACTGCCCTGCCCAGACCTCCCTCTCATCCCCTTGTCAAGGGTGAGCCTTGCTATGGAAAAGTTGGTCAACTTAGTTTCAATAACCCTGTGTCCGTGAAAATAATAACACTTAATTCTTTAAAACAGTCTGTGAATTTTAGACCAGGTCTCCCTTTAAAGTGTGGGTATCTATGTTTTTGTCTTTGTTTTAAATTGAGGTGAGATTCACCTCCCGTTCAGTGTAGAGTGAGGTTTGTTTTGTTTTTTTAAATTTATCTTATTGAAGTATAGTTGGTTTACAATGTTGTGTTAATTTCTGCTGTACGGCAAAATGATTCAGTTATACATATATATATACATTCTTTTCCATATTCTTTTCCATTATGGTTTATCACTGGATATTGAATATAGTTCTCTGTACTATACTGTAGGGCCTTGTTTATGCATAGAGTGAGGTTTTAAATGTGTCTCTTGGTTTGGGGCATGCACTGGCCGACTTGGTGCTCCTTCCTTTCCTTCTCTGTTTGTCCATCCCTGGGAGACCAGCTGGTCCTGGCAGTGGTCCCGGGAACTTGCTGTACTGTGAGGCTGGAGATGTTTCCTTCCTCCGGCTCTGCCCTCTCACTCCAAAGGCCTTCCCCTGGGGGAGGACAGGGGGCTCAGCTGATGCTCTAGGATAAGCCTGGGGTTGCCAGCGTTTTTTAGGCAACCACAGGTCCAGGCCAGTCTTCCAACTGAGGGGCAGAGCTGGCACTTCAACCCTGGTTGTTAGGGACACCGTGCAGGGACTTGGCCCCCATCTGTGCCCTCACAAGGGACCCCACAGTCATGGATCACATTTCCATCCCCAGAATTTTAGAAGCAGATTGGTCACAAGTCACAAGTCTTGAGTGAGGAGTGAACTGGGAAAGTGAATTTAAGTGAATGCTTTCATTCCAGAATCAACTTCCCAGGAGGAGGTGGAGGTGGGGGTACCTATCCTGCAGAAACACTCCTATCTTTTTTTTTTTTTCTTACTTTCTTTTTTTTTTTTTGGCCATGCTGTGCAGCATGTGGGATCCTAGTTCCCCGACCAGTGTTCCCTGCAGTGGAAGTGCGGAGACCTAACCACTGGACCGCTAGGGAAGTCCCGCCATCTTTTTCTTTTTTAACTGACATATGGTTGATTTACAATGTTGTGTTAGTTTCTGCTGTACAGCAAAGTGATTCTTTTATATATATGTGTGTATATATATATATATATATATATATATATACACATTCTTTTTTTAATGTTCTTTTCCATTATGGTTTATCAAAGGATATTGAATATAGTTCCCTGTGCTATATAGTAGGACCTTGTTGTTTATCCATTTTCTATATAATAGTTTGCATCCGCTAATCCCAAACTCCCAATCCATCCCTCCCTCCTCCTCCCTCCTCCTTGGCAACCACAAGTCTGTTCTCTATGTCTGTGAGTCTGTTTCTGTTTCGTAGACAAGTTCATTTGTGTCATATTTTAGATTCCACATATAAGTGATATCATATGGTATTTGTTTTTCTCTTTCTGACTTACTTCACTTTGTGTGGTAATCTCTAGTTGCATCCATGTTGCTGCAAATGACATTATTTCATTCTTTTGTATGGCTGAGTAGTATTCCATTGTATCTGTATGTCACATGTTCTTTATACATTCATCTGTCGATGGACATTTAGGCTGTTTCCATGTCTTGGTGATTGTGAATAGTAGAAACAGCCCCACCTTAACTTTGAGTTTTGTAGCTCAGATATGACATCAAGAATCATATCCATCAACAAGGACTGAAACAGAGGAACCCTGATGAATCAGTTAGACTCGGGGTCATCTTATTATACATCTGGCTTGATGAATTTTTTTTTTTTTAAATTAGAATAAGGGTCCTTGGGCTTCCCTGGTGGTGCAGTGGTTGAGAGTCTGCCTGCCGATGCAGGGGACACGGGTTCGAGCCCTGGTCTGGGAGGATCCCACGTGCCGCGCAGCAACTAGGCCCGTGAGCCACAACTACTGAGCCTGCGCGTCTGGAGCCTGTGCTCCGCAACAAGAGAGGCCATGATAGTGAGAGGTCCGCGCGCCGCGATGAAGAGTGGCCCCCGCTTGCCGCAACTGGAGAAAGCCCTTGCACAGAAACGAAGACTCAACACAGCCAAAAATAAATAAATAAATAAATAATAATTAAAAATGAATATCTGCTAAAAAAAAAAAAAAGAATAAGGGTCCTCAAACTACAGCCTGTAGGTCTGTTTTTGTATGGCTCGGAAGTTAAGAATGGTTTTTACATTTTTTTTTATTTATTAAGAAATAAATAAATTGTTGGTCATGCCATGTGGGGTATTAGTTCCCTGACCAGGGATTGAACCCGTGCCCCCTGCACTGGGAACGTGGAGTCCGAACCACTGGACCATCAGGGAAAGCCCTGGTTTTTACATTTTTAAAGGATTGGGAAAGAAGCACCAGAAGAATAATATTTCGTGACAGGTGAAAACTATAGAAATTTAAATTTCTGTGTTCTTAAAGTTTTGGTGGGGCACAGCCATGCCCATTCATTTACATATTGCTTGTGGCAGCTTTCCCTACGAAGGCAGAGCCATGTAATAGAGACATAGATGGGATGGCTGCAAAGCTGAAGTTACTCTTTGGCACTTTGCAGAAAGTTCACTGAGCCTTAGGTTGGGATATTGGTGATAAAGGAGTTAATGATGCCGCCGCACCTGGTAAAACGCCCCACTACACTGAGCATTCCTTGCATATCGAAGGACAGAAGGCAGGAATGGATGGAGTGAGTGAGCAAGGTCACCCGGTCTCACGTGGAGACCAGTGCTCTCGTTCCCAGATCCAGCTTGCACCAGTGTCAAGGCCTGAAAGAGGATGCGGTGGTCATGGCCCCTGGAAACCCACACACTTCTGGAGAATGAGGGTTAATGCCAACGTGATGAGACTCAGGGCATCAGGAGACTGCCCCCTGGCCAGCCACCCAGGAACCCACCCACTCTACTCAGGAATTCACCCCTCCCATCCAAGTGGGTGTCAATGCCACTCCCTCTTCTCAAATGTCAGATTACCTAATGTCTTAGTCTGCTTGGGCTGCCTGAACAAAGTACCAGACTGGGTGGCTTCAACCACAGAAATTAATTTTCTCATAGTTCTGAAGGCTGGAAGTCCAAGATCAAGGTGCTGGAGGTTCGGTTTCTCCTGAGGCCTCTCTCCTTGGCTTGCAGACAGCTGCCATCTCCCTGTGTCCTCCCTCACCTGGTTTTCCCTCCCTGGTGTCTCCCTCTCTTCTTAGGAAGACACCAGTCCCATTGGATGAGAGCCCATCCGTATGACCTCACTCAATCTTAATCACATCTTTAAAGGCCCTGACTGCAAATGCAGTCACATTCTGAGGTCCTAGGAGTTAGGACTTCTGAAAGCGAGACCATCTCAAACCGAGCTCTCCTGCCAAGTTTATGATTAACCTCTTTTTCCAAAACTTTATTCTCTTTCTCGTCCTGTCCCCTGTCCCCCTCAGGATTGAGGAGCATCTAAGAAAAGGGGGATTGAAAGCAAGCAGGACCCTCCGGGGTCCTCCTGGGTATAAAAGCCCATCCGTGTCCCCTGTTTCTTTTTTGTAGAAAAAAGACTTTAGTCTCCTAGGCTTCCCCGGAGTTCCAAAGAGCAGATCCAGCAGTTAATGATTAGAACAATACAGTTACAGCAGGACTCCTAGCTCCTCTTGAAGAGACAGATATAACAATCTGATGCATATCTTTGAGTTGTTCTGCAGAAACTAAGACACCGCCCCCCCCACCCCCCCCACCCCCCCCCCACCGAGTGGGGGATGAGGATGACATGCTGACCGCAAGCACTAGACCCCAGACTGGTTGGACCCAGAGGTTGATGACTGAGATTCTGGAAACATCACCCTATTACCTCACCACCAACCAGTCAGAAGAAGATGCGTGAGGTGATCAGGCAACCTACCCCCTAACTCTGTCTTTAAAAACCCTTGCCTCTAAGCCATTAGAGAGTTTGAGTCTTTTAATCATGAACTGCCCCTTCTCCTTGGTGCCCTGCAAATAAACCTTTCTTTGCTTCAAACTCTCTGACATTTTCATTTGTTTGGTCCCACTGTTAGTCAGGCACATGGATTCGGGTTCGACAATAACTTCAACATATGAATTTTGGGGGGACACAGTTGACTCCATGACACTTTATTTTCTTCTTCTTTTTTTTTTAATGGTAGCATGCCGTACTTATTCTTTTTTAAAAAAATTAATTAATTTATTTTATTTGGCTGCATCGGGTCTTAGTTTTGGCATGCAGGACCTTCCGCTGTGGCGCGTGGGCTCTTTGTTGTAGACGCGTGGGCTTCTCTATTTGTGGTGCAGGCTTCTCTCTAGTTGTGGCGCGTGGGCTCCAGAGCACACGGGCTCAATAGTTGCGACGTGTGGGCTTAGTTGCCACACGGCATGTGGGGTCTTAGTTCCCTGACTAGGGATCGAACCCGCGTCCCCTGCATTGCACGGCGGATTCTTAACAACTGGACCACCAGGGAAGTCCCCAGACACTTAATTTTCTTTAAATCAAAGTGTATCTGCTCTGGGGCTGGGTCATGCAGCACGGAAGGGAAATTCATTATCAGGCATTACTGCGGCTCCGCCCTCCTGCTTTCCCACCTTCGGAGATGCTGAGGGTCCTCTCAGGCCATTGAGACGTTGGGGCAGGACCCTCGGAACTTCTGGCCTCATTGGTCGCTGCTGCTCTGCCCTCCGTCCTAGCTGCCCTCCTCTGGATGAAGCTGGGAGGTCCAGTCCCACCTGGTCCCCACATCCTCCAGGTGGCTTTCCACTTGGGCCCCCAAGGACACAGGCCGGCCCTCAGTCTGCCCTTTCCCTGCCTGCCACTCCCTCAGCCCCCGGCTGCAGACAATTCAACTCTTTTTGGAGACTAAAAAAACCTCTGAACTTTGTCCCAGAGCAGAGAATTCTGAGTGTCCAGCCCCAGAGCCCAGTCGGTATGTCTTAAGGTGGCAAAAGGGAGAGAGTCACAGATAGTTGCGTTTTTTTCTCTTCCAAGAGTAGGGAGGCAAAATGCTCGTATTCCATAGTTTAGTAGACGACGCTAGCACATTCAAGCTCTCTGCCCTCCGCTGGGTGCTCTCCCAGCAATGGCCTCTGCAAACCTCCTCTTTGCTCGGACTCCACCCACCCCCCTTCCCGGCCCCTAAAAGACGCCAGCTTGTCTGCAAAGGGAAAACAGATGACAGGCTGCTGCCTTGAACTCCCGTGGCTTCCTGCCAGGGACCCATGCACACGGCACCATCCCTTCTCCCCTCCTTCCTGGGAGGTGGAAGGGGGTCCTCCCTGCCCTCCCTTCCTGGGAGGTGGAAGGGGGTGGGGGCCCAAAGCTCCCACAGCCCCTCCAGCTCCATTCCGGTCCCCTCTTATACGTTGTGGCTTTGTTTTCAAATAAAGCTTTTATGTTTAGAATCATTTATGATTTAGAGGAAAGTATACAGAAAGTTTCTGTACACAGCCCTCCCACCCAGTTATACATTATTATTAACTAAACTCCATACTCTATTCAGATTTCCTTAGTTTTTACCTAATGTCCTTCTTCTGTTCCAGAATCCCACCCAGAGCATCACATGACGTTTCGCTGTCATGCCTCCTTAGGCTGCTCTTGGCTGTGACAGTTTCTCAGACTTTCCTTGTCTTTGATAATATTGACAGTTTTTGGAAGTGCGGGTCAGGTGTTTCTGTAGACTACCCCTCGTTTTGGGTTTGCGTGGTGGTTTTTGTTTTTTCCTCATGACTGGACTGGTGTTTGTGGGCTCTTAGGAGGAAGACCACAGAGGCAAAATGCCATTCTCGTCACATCATATCAAGGGTGTCTGCTGCCAACATACTTCCCACCGCAGATGCCGACCTTAATCACCTGGCTGAGGTGTGTCTGTGAACTTCTTCCTTGTCCTCCTTCCATACTGTGCTCCTTGGGAGAAGTCACTAGGTGCAGCCCCTATTTAGTGGGTGGGGAGTCAGGCTTCACACCCTTGAGGGAGTCGATATATATATATTTTAATTGGAGTATAGTTGCTTTACAATGTTGTGTTAGTTTCTGCTGTACAGCGAAATGAATCAGCTATATGTGTACATATCTCCCCTCTATTTTGGATTTCCTTCCCATTTAGGTCACCACAGAGCAATGAGTAGAGTTCCTTGTGCTATAAGGAGGTTCTCATTAGTTATCTGTTTTATTCATAGTAGTGTATATATGTCAATCCCAGTCTCCCAATTCATCGCATCCCCTGAAGGGTCAATATTTACTTCAGTTATTTAGAATTTTCCTGTACGGGAGGTTTCTCTCGCCCATTTATTTGTTTATTCAATCATTTATTTGTGTCAGTGTAGACTCACAGAATTTATTTTATTCTTTGAGTTGTTATCAAATACATTAGTTTTTGTTCAAATTGTTCCAACGTTTGCCACTGGGGGCTCTTTTGTTGGCTTTGTGTTCCTTTGACGTAGCCCCATCACTTTATTTTGGGAGCACTTCCTTCCTTACTTCCTGGCTTTACAAGATGCTCCCCGCTCCTCCCCCAGGCTAGAATCAGCCAATTCTCCAAGGAGCCCTGGTGTCTGTCACTGAGGAACGGGCTTAAGAATCCAGGTCTGGGTGCTGTGTGTGCTCCTTGCTACGTGGGTGTCGTTGCTTCCAGCCCTCTCACGGGACAAAACTGGAAATGTACGTGTAAATATAAGAAACCTGTGTATAGACACGTACTTAGGATTTCTGTGTGTATGCATCTATATTTATATAAGCTAAACATGAGTCCCTACTGATACCTCCAGCCCTAAACCAGTACCACGTGGTTCATTCTAGCCTCCCCCTGGCTTATCTGTAACTTCCCTCTCTGACAGGGAGAGACCAGACTCCCACCACCCGTCATCCCTTTACTTGTTTATTTATCCGTGAGGTTCAGGATTGTTAGCCTGTTTACCACGAGAAACGACTCTATCAGCAAGAGCACAGTGCTAACGTGCAGCCCCTTTTGTCTGAAGACTTTGTCTAAAGTCTTACGGTTGCCACTCATTCCCAAAGTTGCTTAGGTAACTTTAGATCAGCACCTCTTCTCCCCCACCTCCTTCAGGGAGGTTATGTCACTTTTCTAACGCAGTTAGATTCTCTTCTCACAGTCTGCATTCCGTGCTGGCATCCCCCAACCTCCTAACTGAGTTTTTAAAAATTTGCCTCCATTAAGGTACTCTGTGCTGGGGGCTTGACAATGGGCAATGTCACACATCCACCATCACAGTATCATACAGAACGGTTTCACCCCCCCCCCCCCGCAAATCCCCTGTGCTTCACCTATTCAGCCCTCCCTCCTACCCTTGGCAAACACTGTTCAGTTTTCCATCTCCATCTTCTGCATTTTATTTATTTATTTTATGTTATTGTCTTTTCATGGTTTTATAGCTCATTTTCTTTTTTAAAAAATTTTTTATTGGAGTATAGTTGATTTACAATGTTGTGTTAGTTTCAGGTATACAGCAAAGTGAATCAGATATATATATATATATATTTATATATCCACTCGCTTTTAGATTCTTTTCCCATATAGGTCATTACAGAGTATTGAGTAGAGTTCCCTGTGCTATACAGTAGGTCCTTATTAGTTATCTATTTTATATATAGTAGTGTGTTTATGTCCATCCCAATCTCCCAATTTATCCCTCCCTCCCTTACCCCCTGGTAACCATAACTTTGTTTTCTACATCTGTAACTCTATTTCTGTTTTGTAGATAAGTTCATTTGTACCCCTGTTTTAGAGTCTACATATAAGTGATATCATATGGTATTTGTCTCTGTCTGACTTACTTCACTCAGTATGACAATCTCTAGGTCCATCCATGTTGTTGCAAATGGCACTATTTTGTTCTTTTATCCACCTTCTGCATTTTAACTGAACTCGATTTTCTCCATCGGCTCCTGCCCACCAGCATTTAGCATCTTTGAAAACCCTTCTCTCCGATCACCTTGGGTATCTCCCACTACGGCATCACCTGTCGCCTCCCTTTCACAGCCAAACTCTGTATTTGCCCTCAGCCTGACTTCTCTCTTCGCCACTGAAACTGCTCCTGCCAAGGTCCCCAATGGCTTCCTTGTTGCTAAACCCAGAGGGCCCTGCATCTCCTCTGTGGTCACCTCCTGGGGCTGGAAGCCCGGGCCTGCCCTTCTCACGCTGCGGTGTCTCTCCCTGGTGACTCATTCCCTCTCTGGGTGTTAATAAGCTTCCAAGTGGACCCCTCCCGCCTGAACTTGTTGGAACATCAGCTCCTTCTAATCTGCACCGGACCTCCCGCTAACATGTCCTCACAGGTGCCTCTAGCACAGCAGGACTCTGCTGCCCTCCATGAGACAAGAAGAAATCATCACAAAGTGGGGAACAGACAAAAAAATGAAAATCAATCCAGAAAACAAAATTATGATTATTATTATTTTTAAACCTATGGTTTTAAATGACATTCTATTTTATTTATTTTATTTTATTTTTGGCTGTGTTGGGTCTTCGTTTCTGTGCGAGGGCTTTCTCTAGTTGCGGCAACCGGGGGCCACTCTTCATCGCGGTGCGCGGGCCTCTCACTATCGCGGCCTCTCACCATCGCGGCCTCTCTTGTTGCCGAGCACAGGCTCCAGACGCGCAGGCTCAGTAGCTGTGGCTTACGGGCCCAGTTGCTCCGCGGCATGTGGGATCTTCCCAGACCAGGACTCGAACCCGTGTCCCCTGCATTAGCAGGCAGATTCTCAACCACTGCACCACCAGGGAAGCCCACAAAATTATTTTTTATTTTATTTTAAAAAATTTTATTTATTTATTTATTTATTTATTTATTTGGCTACGCGGCCTGTGGGATCTTAGTTCTCCGACCAGGGATTGAACCCGTGCCCCCTGCACTGGAAGCTCGGAATCCTAAACACTGGTCTGCCAGGGAGTTCCCAACATTAAAAAATTAACCAGCAGGACTTCCCTGGTGGTCCAGTGGTGAAGAATCCGCCTTCCAATGCAGGGGATGCGGGTCTGATCCCTGGTCGGGGAACTAAGATACCACATGCCGCGGGGCAACTAAGCCCGCATGCCGCAACTAGAGACAAGCTCTCGCGCTGCAATGAAGAGCCCGCGTGCTGCAACTAAGACCCTACGCAGCCAAAAAAAAAAAAAAAAGAATAAATATTAAAAAAAAAAATTAACCAGCTGCCCAGGAGGCAGTCTCCTAGTGCTCTTTCCCCCACATTTGGCTGCAGGCTCTCTGACCTTGCACCGCCGTCGCTGTGGGAGACGTGGGAGCAGTGGAGGCGTTTCTGGAAGACTTTTCTACAATAATTTCACATATACCGACTTGACCATAAGCCATATCAATATGCTCCACCAAACCCAACTCACCTTCCCCTGACCAGATCCCTAAACATGGTTTGCAGCCACTGTAATGTCCCCTGACAGGAGGGGCGGAGAGTTGGAGGGAAAGTCTGAATGGAAAGAAGCAATGTTTAACTAATTGCAGTTAAATATCTCACTTTTGCAAATATTTGACCACAAGAGGACCATTGCTAGGGTCCTTGATGCTTAAGTCACATCCACCTCTGTGTCAAGCCATTGAAGGATTTTTTTTTCCTCTTAATTAATTAATTATCTTATTTTTATTTATTTATGGCTGTGTTGGGTCTTCGTTTCTGTGCGAGGGCTTTCTCTTGTTGTGGCAAGCGGGGGCCACTCTTCATCGCGGTGCGCGGGCCTCTCACTATCGCGGCCTCTCTTGTTGCGGAGCACAGGCTCCAGACGCGCAGGCTCAGTAATTGTGGCTCACGGGCCCAGTTGCTCCGCGGCATGTGGGATCTTCCCAGACCAGGGCTCGAACCCGTGTCCCCTGCATTGGCAGGCAGATTCTCAACCACTGCGCCACCAGGGAAGCCCCATTGAAGGATTTATAACCCACGCTTTCCTAGTGCTGCAGGCTAAACAGTGCATGTGGCTCTCTTAAGGGCATTGGTACATCTTCTGGCTGGTGATTTCAAAGGAAAGCAACATTTAAAAACCTTGCATACATGAATATTCATAGCCGCATATTCATAATAGCCAAACAGCATAAAAATCTAAATGTCCATCAACTGATGAATGGATAAACGAAATGTGGTCCATCCACACAATGGAATGTTACTCAGCATAAAAAGGAATGAAGTGCTGATACAGACTACAGCATGAATGAACCTTGAAAACATTAAGCTATGGGAAAGAAACCAGACACAAAAGGCCACGTATTCTATGATTCCATTTATATGAAATGTCCAGAATAGGCAAATCTATAGACAGAAGGAAAAGACTAGTGGTTGTCACAGGCTGAGGGGAGGGAGAATTAGGGGGTGATGGCTAAGGGGCAAGGGGTGATGAATACATTCTAAAGTTGATTGTGGTGATGATTGCAGAAGTCTGTGAATATACTAAAAACCATTGGATGGTACACTTTAGATGGGTGAATTGTATGCTATGTGAACTACAGTTTAATGAAGCTGTTACAAAACAAAACAAACAAAACCATACCCTTATCGATTGCTTTAAGGTGATATCCACTGAGATTAGTCACACTCACGGTGAATTCTCAGGCTGACTCATTGTTACTTTCATGACAGCGCCAATTTCGGCTTCAGGCTGACTCAGGACCTGCCAAGGAGGCTTATTCAAAGGTGCCAGAGCTGCCCTTACACAGGAGCTGGCCATGCACACCTGTGAAGCCTCTTAGGCTGTGGGTCCCAGAGATGGAGAAGGTCGTGCACAAAGAAAACAGTCGCGGTCGTTTCACCTTTGGACCCTCATCTCCCTCTGCTCTGAGACGCGAATTGGGATTGGAACAGGGGACAATTTTGCAAGTGACAGAATTTTAGCCCTGTCTGCAGGACTGTGGCCCTGTCTCGGGGCAGGGACCACTCTCTGATGCCAGATCAAACGTGGATGTGATTACAGCAGCAGGGTTAGGAAATAGCAAAGCAGCCAAAGAAATCAGTTCCAGAAGCTAATCTGAGAGGGAGTGTCACATGTACAGAGTCACACGCATCTGTTCTCAATGAGAGTGACCTGTCACGGGGGAAGCAGGGGGAGGCCAGGTGGCTTTTCACAGCACTTACGAAGAATATGCTCTCCCTCCATTTCCAGCTCTACCTGCAGACCTGTTGGCCTTGCTTGTAACCTCTCAGCACGTCGGTGGGGCATCTGGACGCTCCATGTTTCCTGGTGCCCGGTTCTCCCCATCCACCACCTGCGGGCATTGAAGGAGCTGGTTTATCTTCCCTTTCACCATGAACTCACGTGGGGTGTTAGGCCCCGTGGTGGGTTGAATGGTGCCCTCCCCTCCCAAAAATATAGGTCCACCCAGAACCTGTGGACATGACCTTATCTGGAAAAAAAGGGTCTTTGCAGATGTAATTAAGAATCTCTACTTTAGATCATCCTGGATTATCTGTCATTGGCCCTAAATCTAATAACTGGTATTCTCACAAAAGACAGTAGGAGGAGAAGGTCGTGAGGAACAGAGGCAGAGACTGGGGTGGGGCAGCCACAAGGCAAGGAAGGCCTGGAGCCACCGGAAGCTGTTAGAGGCCAGGAAGTTTCCTCCCCTAGAGCCTTCGGAGGGAGCCATGTCCTGCCGACACCTTGATTTCAGACTCTGCCTCTGGAACTGTGAGAGAGTACATTTCTGTTGTTTTACGCCACCCAGTTGGTGGAAATTTGTTATGGCCGTCCCAGGAAATTAATACAGTCTTGCGTCTCTGTTCTTCATCTGTAAGGTGTATTAAGATAAAGCAGCATTCGCCATGTGCCAGGGACTATGTAGGCTAAGCCTTAACCTACTTACACCATCTAATCCCTGGAATAACCTGCACGGTGGACACTAGTATTCCGCTTTGCCCACGTGGGAGGGAGATGCAGTGGGAGGTTGTGATCGGGCCGTGGCCAGGCAGGGACCTGCTGTGCGGTCAGCTCCCCCAGGGCTCTTGTTCTTGGCTCCCTAATACTCAAAAGAGCACTGGGAATCTAATTCAGATAGCCTCTGGCCTGGCCTCTCCCCGAGATCTTCCATTCCGTGCACCAGCTAGCACTGCAGGAACCTGAGGGGCCGCGGGACAGGGCGGGGGGCTGGGGGGGATTAAAGGGTTAAACCCGAACCTCAGTGGCCAGGCCTTGGAAGTGGTCCTGGGGGTCGTCTATTGCCCTGCCCAGAAGGTCCTCTCCTCGGAAGCTCTTCCCACCCCTGCCGACCCCTAAAGTACCCTAGTCAGGAGAGGGACGCTTCGTCAGGCTGGGAACCAGAGGTCAGACCTGGAAGTGGCCCCAGAGAGCATCCCCTCTTTGTACAGGGAGACACTGAGTCTAACCTAGATGGTGACAGGCAGGTTGGCCTGTTGCTTCCTTTTGGTGTGCGTAAGCGGGAGTGATGGCAAGATGTTGACAGCTTGGCAGGGCACAGCCAGGCCCCGTGAGAAGGGACAGTGGTCACGGACAGTGCCCATGGGACAATGGGCTCACTGAGACCCCCCGAGGGTGGCGACCCCTTGTCCCTGCACACAGCCACAGCTTCTAAGCCCGACGGCTCTTAGGGGGCTGCCCACGTGCACCCCTCCTCTCGCATCCTTTCGCCCCAGAAGAAAGCAGCATGGGCTGTTAAAACACATTTCATAATAAACACGTTCGGGTCCCAGGCTGCGGGGCTCTGAGGGACACTCGTTCAAAAGGCCAGTAACATTAGCCCCGTGACCTTTCCCACGCTGGCCGGCTGCGGGCCTGTCTACCTGTGGGACCAGAGCAAGTGCACCCATGAAAGTCACCCGAGCCGCCTTCTGCCACTCCCTCCTTCTCTAGCAGCAAATAGCAGCTCGCTGATGCCACGGGTGCCAGCCGAGGCCCAGGCGGGACGGCCTCTACGCGCTGGCTCCAGGGCTGGGGCCACGCCACGGTTATTTATAAGCTCTGGCAGCCGCCAGCCCTCCTGGATCAGAGCGGTTTGTTTGAGTCTCTGGTGCCAAGTGTTTTCCTGTTTCTCTTTCTCCAATGAGAATCTGAACCTGAACATCGCCAGGGAAACCCAGAATCAAATCACTGGATCAATACTTTCTGTCCCCCACTGTCAAGGCCTCGAAGGTACAGATGTGTGGTTTGTCTTCCACTCTCCCTCAGGACAGCAGTGGGGCTGTGGGCATGGTGGGGGGCCCCAAGAGCATCTGCCTAGAATTTGTCCTCCACTGTGTCCTTTTCAGAGCTTCGTTGTTATCTGCAAAGTGGACTGACATCCCCGAAGAACGGGCATCCAGAACGTTCGCACACTCAGGGGCTCAGGGCGGTGCTGTGACTTCCACGGGCCCTGAGAACTTCTGCTTTCCTGGGTCCCTTCATTAAAAATTTTTTAAGATATATTTTATAACTGCATTGGTATAAAGACAAACATAATTCAGGCTGGATTTGCCGCTATACATTCATTACTAATATATTCATTTTTTTTCTTCTGATTTTGTAAAGTAATTAAAACAGGTTTGTGGTCTCCTAAAGGTCCCAGAGCCCGGTGCCTCCTGCTGGGCCTCCCTCCCACTGCTGTTTTATTCTTTGATGGTCACCCGTATCCAGGTTTATGTGCTAAGCGATTTACACGCAAAGTCCTATTTCTACTCCGCAAAAGGCCCGTGGGGTGGGTGGGTAGCCTCGCTGCCCCAAACCCACAGATGCGGAAGCTGAGAAATGAGGTAACTTGCCCAAGGTCACGCACAGCTGGGGCTGAACACGCTGCTCACCACACCCACAGCCTTGTTCTTCATCTCCATGCTAGATGCCTCTTCACCCACACTTGACTTTGAAAAGTTCACACGCCCACAGTTCATGGTAAAAGCCGCACACAGCTGCCTGGAGGCCTCCGTTAATCGGTAGCCACTTGTACCTGGCCCAGTGGGAACACCAGGAGCAGAAAGTCCAGAACAGGGGGAAGCCCAGGGCTGAGGCTGCGTCTGGAGCCATGCTCTCCCCTCCCGCTCCTTCCCTTGACTTCCTTGGGCCCAGCGTCCTCAGTGTTGTTCAGCACCCGAGGCAGCTGGCTTCCTCCAGCCTCGGCTACCTCAGGCCCAGGGCCGTTGCCCTGTGAAAATTCGTAAAAGGCAGCCCTTCCTCAAGACCCTTGATTGTCAGGAAACTGGTGCACTAAACATACAAATCTATGATGTCTAGCGTGCCCGTGATGTGAATGGTACCCCCTTTGATGTGCGATGTGCACATCCTGCCCGACCATACAGGGTGGCCCTGTCCAGGCTCCCAATGCCCAGTGCCACTGTGCGCTTTCAAGGATGCTTTAAATGATGCTACTCTAGTCTTGGGAGAAGGCTGGAGATTAAAGTGCTTGCGGCAGAAAGGAGGGGGACTGGGGAAGGTCTCATGCTGGCACCAGAGGGAGAATTGGGGGGATGCAGTTGGAGCTGAAAGCAGAAGCCCAGGCTGCCTGGTGGGACATGGTGGCCACATAGGGACCAGCACTACACTCTCCTAGGGAGTTGTACTTGGGGTCAGGAATATCCAGTGTAGCGTAAACCAAAGGTGGGCCTTGGAGCACGCATCAAATGCTGTAAAAGCAAAGACAAAGGGGCAGTTAAGTCTGCCTGAGCAGAAAGGACAACCAAGAAACGATTCATGAAAGAGAAAACATTTGAGCTGGGTTTTGCAGGATGAATAGGAGTTTGCTGCACCAAGAATCCAGGAAGAACTTTTTTTTTTTCTTGGATGTGGCTCGTGGGATTTTAGTTCCCCAGCAGGGACTGAACCTGGCTACAGTAGTGAAAGCGCCGAGTCCTAACCACTGGACCGCCAGGGAATTCCCCAGGAAGAACATTTAAAAAGGTGAGTAGAAGAGAAGGAACAGAGAGGCTGGAGACTGCAGAGCTTCCAGAGACCCCTGTGTCACCCTTGTTCTGGCACTGACTCCCCAACTGTGTTACAGGGGTTGGTTTACTCACATCTCTTTCCCACTGCACTGAAGGCTCCTGAGAGCAGGGACTGGGTCTAGTTTGCCTTGTATTGCAGAACCAAGCTTAGGGCCTCGCATAAAGGGGCTCTTGGTAATTATGTGCAGGATGAATGCACCACCTGTTGATTTATTGTCTGTTGTAGCCAGAGTTTAAGGGGCCGGGAACTGGAGTGGGGAGGTAAGAGGAAGCAAGGCTGAAAAGGCCAGCTGGGGACATTGTGTGGGCCTAGGGGCTCGGCCACGGAGCCTGTGTTTCACCATGTAGGGGATGTAGAGTCAACAGAAGGGCGATCCAGACCTGCTAGGCCCCTGATCTGTTGCCTAAGGTTTGGGGTGGCTTCCAGTTCAAGTGGGCAGAGCCCTGAGAGAGCAGAGGAGAGAGGAGGAAAATGTCAGGATTGTGGGCTCCTGGCCATATCTACTTGCTCTAAAAAGTTGGAAACTGAGGGAAGGAGGGAGTTCTCCAAATTAGAGGCATGAGTCAGGACGAGCATTGCAATCTCATGCGTCAACTTTGTTGGGGTGGGCGGGTGTGGTAGCACTTGGGATGCATAACTTGTCACATGGATAGTGCATAAAATTATTCACTCAACACCATGACCAAGTGGGATTTATGCCAGGTATGTAAGGTTGATTCTACATTCAAATATCAGTGAATGTAATATATCACATCAACAGCCTAAAGAAGAAAAACCACATGATCATATCAATAGATGCAGAAAAAGCATTTGACAAAATACAACACTCATTCATGATTAAAACTCTCAGCAAACTAGGAAGAGGGGAACTTCTTCAACTTCATAAAAAAATCTACAAAAAAACTACAGCTAACATCATACTCTTTTTAAATGTATTTTTAAAAATTTATTTTTGGCTGCGTTGGGTCTTTGTTGCTGCATGCGGGCTTTCTCTAGTTGCGGCGAGCAGGGGCTACTCTTCGTTGCGGTGTACGGGGCTTCTCACTGCAGTGGCTTCTCCTGTTGCGGAGCACGGGCTCTAGGCACATGGGCTTCAGTAGTTGTGGCACACGGGCTCAGCAGTTGTGGTGCACGGGCTTAGTTGCTCCGCAGCATGTGGGATCTTCCCTGACCAGGGATTGAACCTGTGTCCCCTGCACTGGCAGACGGATTCTTAACCCCTGCGCCACCAGGGAAGTCCCAAGACTATGGGAAACTTAAATGTATGTTACTAAGTGACAGAAGCCAATCTGAAAAGGCTACATACTTTATGATTCCAACTACATACATGACATTCTGGAAAAAGGCAAAACTATGGAGATGGTAAAGGATCAGTGGTTGCCAGGGGATGGGGGGAGAGAGGGATTAATCAGAGGAGCACAGAGGATTTCTAGGCAGTCAAACTGCTCTGTATGACACTCCAATGATGGATACCTGTCCTTATACATTCCTCAAAACCCATAGAATGTACAACACCAAGAATAAACCGCACAGTCAAGTATGAACTTTGGGTGATGATGTGTCAATGTAGGTTCATTGACTGTAGCCACAGTACCACTTGGTGGTGGATGGTGGTAGTGGAGGAGGCTGTGAGTATGAGGGGGCAGGGGGTAAATGGGAAATCTCTGAACTTTCCCCTCAATTTTGCTGTGAACCTAAACCTGTTCTGAAACACAAAGTCCATTAAAAAATTATTCACTGAGCCAAAAACCCCTCACCCTGGTCATCAGCCCCTGAGCTGGGAGTGGAAGGAAAGCTGGGGCTCACAGGAGAAGGGCCCCCACGAGAGGCTGTCTAGAGAGGCGAAGGACCGCAGTTGTCCCACATCCAGGCCTGCCCGGGTCATCCTCATCTCCCCAGGCCTCATCAGCCTTGGAGGGGACACTTGAGGCGCCAACGGTGACTGTAAAACAGGGGCTGGGTGGGCACTTCCCTGGCGGTCCAGTGGTTAACACTCCGCGCGTCTACTGCAGGGGGCGCGGGTTCGATCTCTGGTCGGGGAACTAAGATCCCACATGCCCCGCAGCCAACAACAGCAGCAACAGCAGCAAAAAAAAACAAGGGCTGGGGGGGTCTCCCACCTGTGGGCAGACTGCGTCTGGGCTCCAGTCCTGCTTCACCACTTTTCAGCGGGGAAACTTGCCAAGTCTGTGGCTGTCTGTAACATGGCGATGGCACCTCCCGTGGGCGTCGGTGAAGATTACCGAGGTGACACGGGTGGATGGCCCGGGGTTGACAGCTGGACAGCAGTGGTAGCCGGCGGGAGGGAATTGTCAGTTCCCCGAGGTCCTGCTGGCACCGCTGCGCCCCCTGGTGGCCGCTTCGAGAGCGGCCTCTCTGGCCGTCTCTTGGCCACACTCGCCCCTGCAGCTGCCTGCAGCTTGCTTTGCCAGCGGTTTATGACACACTAATCAAGGTCCCCAAAGGTGGCCATGCTGAGTTTTCTCCCAGCTTCCTCTTCTCGGGTCCTGTGGTCGCCATCCCCAGGACAGGACTGGTGGATGCTTGCAGGATTGTGCTCTAAACCCTTTCACACACCCATAACCAAATCTACCTGGGATGGAGACCCTACCCCTGGTCCTCTATCTCCCCCTACCCCATGCCCCTTGGGCTCTCCCAGGACACATCCCCAGAGGTGGAAGGAGACAACCCCTTCCCCTCTGGAAAGCCCACACCAGCCCTGGACAGCCCACCCCACTAAGGCGGGCTGCTAGGGCTGGGTATACAGACAGGTCCTCCCTTGGGACCCTCCCTCAAGGGGCAGGAAGTCCAGGGAAGGGCCCTGCCACCTGGTTTTTGAGGGACGCTGAGTGCCAGCACTTGGAGGGGATTTATCCACTCCCATCTTCTCCAGCAACCACAAATAAGGATAAAAAAATTGGCAAAGTATGTGTTTCAAATTCCCAAATTGATGGGACTGCTGGTTAACTCATGAAAGGAAGAAATTAAGAGAAAACGGTAATGTACTGGTGAAGTAATTGATCGGTCATTAGGGGAAAATTCTAGATTCCACTTTAAAAAACCCTATTAGGTAACGTGTTTGTAAGGAAAAGTATTTATTTATTTATTTAAACATTTATTAAAATTTTTTAAAATGTTATTATTTTTTAAATTAAATTTATTTATTTTTGGCTGCATTGGGTCTTCGCTGCTGCGCATGGACTTTCTCTAGTTGCGGTGAGCGGGGGCTGCTCTTCATTGCGGTGCGCGAGCTTCTCATTGCAGTGGCTTCTCTTGTTGCGGAGCACGGGCTCTAGGTGCGTAGGCTTCAGTAGTTGTGGCGCGCAGGCTCAGTAGTTGTGGCTCACGGACTCTAGAGCGCAGGCTCAGTGGTTGTGGTGCACAGGCTTAGTTGTTCCGCGGCATATGGGATCTTCCCGGACCAGGGCTCGAACCCGTGTTCCCTGCATCGGCAGGCGGATTTTTAACCACTGCGCCACCAGGGAAGTCCCAGAAAAGTATTTATTAATAATATCTTTCTGGATTATTTTCTGGTGCTGTCCTCAGTTGGCTGATGACAACTTTCATGTCAATGTGCCCTCAGCTCTAGCCCAGCTAAAGAGCCACCCCCGAGCCCTCTGATGAGGGAACCCTGGAGCCCCACCCACATGGCCATTAGTATCTTAGTAAAGGTACCCATCCCAGGATATCCTAAGTATGATTGGATTCTGGAGGAAACTGGCAAAGGGCACAGGTCTGCTGACCAGAAGCTGAATGGAGGCCCCGCAACCGCCGCCACTGCTGGGAGAGCAGAGTGGGAACCATGGGGGAGGAGGGGAGAACACTGTGTGTCTGTGTGTCCATTTGGGGTTTTAGTCTGGACCTGAGCAGGTTGTGAAATCAGGGCATTTGAGCCATGTTTATCTAAATTTCAAAGGGCCAAGTTGGCCCAAAGTGACATCTGAATCGGTCACAGTATTTAAAATCACTGATGTTGCCTTGGATATCAGAGTGCTGCCAGCAAACAGGCTGTGTGACAGGGCCGCCAGGGCTGGAGGATGGCAGACTGTTCTGGAAGGAGAACAGAGGAGGACCTCCGAGCTCAGGGAAGAGGGGCAGCTAAGAGAGAGGGGTCCAGGGCTCCCTGTGTAGACTGGGGCCAACCTGGGAACCGAGCGGGGGCCTCACCTGCCCAGACCTGGACTCAGGATCTCAGAGATCCTTGTATTTCTCACCGCCTCCTTCACAGGCTCGGAAATCTCAGAAGGACTTTTGGACAAATTTTAGGTTCTGGTCATTTGAAAGACATCAATTGTGTGGTATTTGCCATTTTTCTCTGACAGAGTCTCAGGTGTATTTTCTGTCTTAAAAATAGTTTTTCCATGATAAAAGTAATAGAGCCACAGAGAGCTGGGAAAATTGGGACAGAAAAGCAAATAAAACTGTAGCTCCAACCACAAACACGGTCGGCATGTGGCTCCATTCCCTCTGTTTGTGAACACGGCTGCAATCCCAGGCCACTTGCAAATCTAAATTATGTGTTAAAATAGAAAAACACTGAGACAGTAGGTCTTAAGTGGTCTCACCACCCACTACTCACAAACACCCCCCCCCCCACAAATAACTACGTGAAGTGATGGATGTGTTAATTAGCTTGATTATGGTAATCTTTTCACAATGTGTACGTATATCAAATCTTTTTGTTGTACATTTAATGTATATAATTTTTTTGTCAATTATACCTCAATAAAGCTGGAAAAAATAGAAGAGCAGTTTTCTTCAACAAGTAAGATGCAAGATGAACAGGGAGCCTATAACCTTTTTATCTAAAAGAAATTTAAATGTCAGACCAACCAAACTTGGTGGATCCTGATTCAGTCTGTTTAAAAAAAAAAAAAAAAAGGAATATTTTTGGCATTGAGGAGACTATTGATAATATGACACTAGTCATATTTAATTATGACTAGTTAATTAATTTAATTAATTTAATTAATTAATTTAATTTAATTTAATTATGTTGAAGATTTTTTTTTTAGGTGTGATAGTATTGTGATGAGATTAAAAAGAGTCTATCTTTCATGCATTCAGAAATATTTACAGATGGAATATGCTCTCTGGGATTTGGTTTAAAATAATACAGTTGGAGGGAGTGGATAGAGGTCAAGACAAAATGAGGATGAGACTGGCCACGTGTTGGTAATTGTTGAAGCAGAGTGGCGGTATGGGTTCGTTAGACTATTTCTTTATTTTAAAAAATGTTTGCAATTCTCTATAATAAACGCCCATAATAAAAAGGAGTTAAATTTTTTAAAAAGGGTCACACAAGGGCTAGGACTGACCTTCTTTGGGTGTAAAGGGACTCAGACACCAAGAGGTACCCCTGTGGGCTGGGAAGAGGATGCCAGGCTATTCAGACTGGTCCAGCCGCCAGCTCCCTCCATATGCCCCTTTCTAAGGCTCAGTCCCCAGTGTCCACCAGGGGGCGGCTGAGACCACGTGAATTGACCCAGAGCGGAGGGGCTGGACAGGTCCTCCTGGCTCTTTTCTCCACCTCCTCTGAGATGTGCTGAGATTTGACTCCTCCGTGGGGGAAAGTTTGGGCACAAACCTAAGAGATGTGCATGAAGTCAAGGCGAGGGCCGAGATTGCAGGAATGTTGCTGAAAACTTGTAGACGAAAACTGGGCTTTCCTGCTGTTTTCTTCAGAGAACTTTGTTTCGTTGGCTTCTGTCCCAGAGTTTCTTCAGTCTCCCTTGTGAGTTTTTTTTACACAATTGTTTTGGGGGATATAATTTACATATCATACAGATCGCCCACTTAAAGTGTACAATGCAGTCATTTTTAGTAATTTCAAAGATATGTGAAACTATCACCTCCTACAATGTTAGTTTTTTAAAATCACTTTAAAAGCAAACCATATATGGTTTAGTTATCCCCCAACTATCTTCCCATCCCCTGTCCCCAGCCCTAAGTCACCACCAATCTACTTTCCATCTGTAGATTTCTCTACGCTGGACATTCCCTTGTGGTTTTGATGAGCGAGGTGGCTTTTTTCTCTCCCACCCTGGAAATGAGAGCATCACGGGGCCCCCCCCAGGGGCTTCCTGCCCCTCCCTCAGCGAGCTTGGTCCAGAACACGGAAGCTGCAGGTTGCCATGATACTCTCTAGACTGGTCGTTAAAACTGGCTTCTCTAAAACTAGAGTCTAAAGAGGTTGGGGTCCACTGGATCACACCCACCCCGTACACACACGTGTGCACACACAAGGAATTAGAGCAGGGTGGTGAACCGTTACAGTTCAGAAAGACTCTGACCGCCCTCATGCACGGTGGGGGGATTGTACAATGGTGCGGTCCCTGTGGAAAATGAGCTGGTAGTTCCTCAAAAACTTAAAGTCACCACAAGACCCAGCAACTCCAAGACTAGGTTTACACCCAAGAGAACTGAAAGCATAAGGTCTGTGCAAAAAACTTGGACACAGATGTTCATAGAAGCATTATCCACAATAGCCAAAAAGTGGAGACAACCCAAATGTCTATCAACAAAGGAACAGATAAAATGTAGCACAGCCGTACTGAATACTATTCAGCCATAAAAAGCAATGAAGTACTGATACATGAGTGAACCTTGAAAACATGATGCTCAGTGAAGGAAGCCAGACACAAAAGGCCACATACTGTATGATTCCACTGATAGGAAATGACCTGAATAAGCAAACTCATAGAGACAGAAAGTAGATTAGTGGTTGCCTGGAGCTGCAGGGAGGGGGATTAGAAGTGACTGCCAGTGGGGGTGGGGTTTCTTTTTGGGGTGATGAAAATGTTCTGGAGTCAGATAGTGGTGACGGTGGTACAACATTGTGAAGAGGCTCAAAACCAGTGAGTTACACACTTTAGAATGGTTAAAATGGTGAGAAAAAAAAAAAAAGACTGAACCTGACGGGCCGTCTTTCACCCAGGTGGGCAGAAGGTCTGAGGACTCCTTCTAGAACTGGGGTGCAGAGCGAGATCGGGAACGTTCCCAGCCTCAGGCTCCGGGCTGCCGTTGCCCTCACCGCTCCCCTGAAATGGCTCTTGTGTCACGGGTGACGCTCCCCTGGTTTTCTCCTGCTTCTCTGACGGCTGCTCCTCCTCTGCCAGCTGGCAATGCTGGTGTGCCCTACACCCAGCCCTCGGACCCTTGCTCTTCTGGTCACTCCCAGGTGCCTCCCAGCCATCAGTCCAGCCCGAACTGTCCCCTGACTCCAGACTCCCCCATCCACCTGCCTCTCCATCTGGCTGAGGTGCCCAACAGGAAGCTCAAACCTAACTTCTGCAGATCCACTTCTGCCCTCCCCAACCCAACCGGCTCCTGACCCCTGTGATCTGCACTCCATCCTTCCAGTTGCCCAGGCCAAAGACATCGGGGTCATCCCTGGCTCTTTCTCCCACACTCAACATCCAACCTGTCAGGAAATCCTTTCAGTTCTACATGACATGAGAAGATGTTCCGGATTTGACTGTTCTCACCACCTCCCCTGCTTCCTCTCTCACCCGATGACTGTAATAACCCCCTAAGGAGTCTCCCTTTTGCCCTTCTAGAATCTTCTCAACACAGCAGCCACACTGATCCTTTTAACCATAAATCGGATCATGTTTCTGCTCAAAACCTCCTGCGGCCCCCATTTCACTCAGAGAAAAAGCTGAAGTTGGTACAAGGTTCACAGGACCCTCTTTGATCAGACCCCTTGTGTGGGCCAAATAACAGCACCCCAAAAGATGGCTATGTCCTAACCCCTGGGACCGGTGAATATGTCACCTTACATGGGAAAAGGGTCTTTTGATGATGTGATCAAGTTAATGCTCTTGAGAGGAGGAGATCATCCTGAATTATCTGGGTGGGCCCTAAGTGTGGTTTCAAGTGTCCTTATAAGAGGGAAGCAGAGGGAGATTTGACCCCAGAAGAGGAGAAGCCTCTGTGACCACAGAGGCAGAAGTGGAGGGGCCATGAGCCAGGGAATGCGGGCGGCCTCTGGAAGCTGGACGATACGGGAATAGACTGCCCGGGAGCCTCCGGCGGGAACCAACCCGCCCCACACTTTGATTTTAGCCCCGTAAGACTTGTTTTGGACTTCTGACCTCAGGACACCACAGGAAAATAAATTACTGATGTTTTAAGCCACTAAGTTTGTGATGATTTGCTACAGCAGCATCAGAAAGCAAATACACCCCCTCATCTCTTTGACCTCGTGGCCTAGTCCCTGCTCCCTCCCTTCTCGTGGTGCCTCCAATTGGCCAGGCACTTGCTGGCCTTGGGGTGTTTGCTCCGGCTGACCTCTCTGTTGGGAACACCCCCAAATGAACCCATGGCCAGCTGTCTCGCCTCAAGTCCTGAGAAAAGCCACCTTCTCCAGGAGGCCCACCCTGACCACTCTATTTAAAAAGGCAGCCCACCCCATCCTTCCACCCCGAGCACTTCCAAAATCCTTTCCTTGCTCTGCTTTTCATAGCACTTACAGGTATCACTTTGAGCGCAGCACGCCAGTGACTTGGTAGCCAAAGCCAGGTACCCCTGACGATAAGCTTCCAAAGTGATAAAGCATAGTACTTAGAGCATGGTTTGCACGTGCATGTGGAAAAGACCCGGAGGGGATGGAACAAGGACACCACCAGGGATGGTCTCCAGGCGGTGGTGTTCTAGATGACTGCTGCAGTCCTCAAACTTTCCTATATTTTCAAAAATTTCTGCAAAAGCTTAAAAAGTGCCATTTTCATTTTTTTATTATGAAAAATGGTGAGCATACACAAAAGTGGACAGAATATTACAACGCATCTCTACGTACCTGTCAGCCAGCATCTGCAATGGTCAACTCATGGCCAGTCTTGTTTTGCCTACACCTCCACTCACTCATCCGCATCCCCATCCTGTATTATTTTGAAGCAAATCTCGGACATCATACTGTCTACAAGTGACAAGACCCCCCGAGGCTAACTCCACTTCGTTGCTGTAAGGAAAACGCCAAGGCCTCCATCATATCTTGGAGGGCAGAATGGGCAAATGGGCAGTACAAGATCATATCATGTTCCCTTCCAGCCACTTTACCCAGTGAAGGATGATTGAGCTGTTGTGTCAGCCAAGAGGGCTCTGCAACGCCAGCCTGGAGCCCCATTTACTTTTCGTTTATTGTGGTAAAATACACATCACATGAAATTTACCATTTTAATCATCTTAAAGTGTATACTTCAGTGGCATTACATACATTCACCATGTTGTGCAACCATGACCATTATTTAGTTCCTGACCTTTATCATCACCCCAAAAGGCGCCCCCCACCCATTAAGCACCCACTTCCGGTTCCTTCTTCCCTCCAGCCCCTGGAAATCACTTGTCTGCTTTCTGTCTTTATGGATTTACCTATTCTGGACATTTCTTTTCTTTTTTTTTTTTTAATGAAAAAAAGAACTTAAAAAAAAAGTTTTTTGACCATGCCGCGTGGCTTGCGGGATCTTAGTTCCCCGACCAGGGATTGGACCTGTGCCCCCTGCCATGGGAGCCCAGAGTCCTAACCACTGGATCACCAGGGAATTCCCTCTGGACATAAATAAAATGGAATCATAGACTATGTGGCCCTTTGGGTCTGATTTCTTTCACTGAGCATGTTTACAAGGTTCACCCGGTTTGTGGCGTGTGCCAGAGTTTCATTCCTTTTTATGGCCGAGTGACATTCCATTGCATGGCTGTGCCACCCTGCGTTCAACCAGTCGTCTGTCTATGGACACGTGGGTGGTTTCCACCTTTTGTGAATAGTGCTGCTATGAACATTCGTGTTTCATGTATTCAATATTAAAGCGGTAAATGTTAAGTCCTACCTAGAAGGACAAAACACCAATTGCTCAAGTACAGGAAAGTTCTGTGCCCCACATCTGGAGTTTTCCTGCATTCCCATCTCAGTAAGGACCGACGGTGTGATGCAGTTCTTGGGGAAGTAGATGCACGAGTGCAGTCATTGGAGTATCTTTTGCTCAGCTTGGATCAGAGACCAGAAGCGCATTGGCTGTTTACTGTTGGAGGTAGAGCAGTGTCTGGAGAACAAGTCTCTCTTTACCAGAAGCACCAGCCCCATGGTGTCCCGGCCGATCGGCCACAACCATTGAGGCATTACGGGTTCCACAGGAAAGGTAAGGCCTTGGGTTCAAATCCCCGTCCTGCTGCTTCCCGACTGTATGGCCAAGTTTGTTACTTAACCCGTCCAACCGTAGTGTCCACTCCCTATAATGGAAACCTCCTAGGATGGTTGTTTCAGAGGAAATAAGATAACGTGGCCAAGCCCTCCGGCGTTACCTGCCACGTGGAAGGTGCCCCACGGACATTTGCAGGGGCCCTGGGATGCTGGAGCGACCAGCGGAGGTAGCTGGCGTGCGCCCAGGGCTCCAGGATTACCTGCTGAGCCCCACGGCTTTGTTCCTCAGGTTGAATGTGCTTTAGGCAGAAACAGATCGTAACACAAAGCAGTTTCCTCTTACAGCTTGATAAAGAAACAGATCGTAACACAAAGCAGTTTCCTCTTACAGCTTGATAAAGAAAGAGGATCCAGGGAGAGCAGGAAAACAGGCTGGGAGTGGAGAGAAAACCCACGCTCAGATAACAGCATGTGATACCACGCGTATCACAAAATATGCTCGATCCAGCCAAAATCGTGTCTGCAATCAGGCTGATGAGAAGTCCTTGCACAAAAATAGCACCCTTGGAGATAAGAGGATGTTTCTCATTGGGAGAATTTTCTTTTGGGTCTTCACATGGAGAGTTCACCGGCGACTCTGGAGGGAATTTTGAGGAGAAAAGGCAATAAAAGTGAGGAAGAGGCTGGAGGGCCTGATTATGAGCAAAGATGAAACGACAGCCGTAGCACAGATTTTGGGGAGACACGGCCTCATCTGGCAGATGTGAAGGGTCCCAGATGGAAGGAGAGGTTGGGAAAGTCTGGGAGGATGTAAGTAGGAGTAAGGGTGTGATATTATGAAAAGAAAGTGATAGGCTGTGGATCAAGATGATTTCTGGGCAAAGAGCCTGTTTAGGAGAATAATAGCATCCCAAGGGCCGTAGACATGCTCCATGGCTCGATACAGCTAATATTTGACAAGATCAAAGTCTTAGAAGCTGCTCTGTTGGAAGTGGCCACCTCCTCCCCAACTCAGATGTTTCATCTCCAGGCCCCTTGTCTCTTTCACAAGTTTGGAAATGCCGTGTAGGTTTGCAGCCCAGGTCTTCAGGGCGGTGGCCGGGGCTCTGGCCTGTGAACACAGGCTCAGAGGAGAGCTTAGCAAAGAGGAGCAGATGCATGAGCCGGCTGGAGAGCATCTTTATCCACCCAGGGAGCGAAGGATGGATGAAGGACCAGATGAAGGGGATGCTGCTGGAATACCGGGGTCAACTACCAATGCCCTTCTGGCCTCCGGTCTGAGCCGAGCACGCACTGGGCTGTTTGCTCCCAGGCCAGTTTCTTTGATTTCCATGGCTCCTCTGCCCACGGGGTCACGATGTCTCAACGTTTCCGGCTGACGAGGCACTTTCATGCCTATTACCTCCTTTATCATTGTTACTACTTGAAGCTGACCTTCAGAGCGGCAGAAGTATTCGCATCATCTTCTCTGGTCCCCCGATTTGCTGGTGAGGAAATTGAGGCCCTCAAAGAGCACGTGACTTGGTCAGAGGCAGCCAGCACTCCCAGACCTTTTGCACGTATAACGCAGAGACCACGGCGCACGACTCCATGCCCGTGACACCTACGGGGCAGCGCTTCACTGAACTCCAGAAGGCTGCCTCTGGGAGGAGAAGTGGGGGGCTGTGGGTGGACAGGGGTTGGAGAGAGATTTACTCTATTCCCCTTGTGTACATTAACAATTTTTTTTAAATTTATTTATTTATTTTTGGTTGTGTTGGGTCTTCGTTTCTGTGCGAGGGCTTTCTCTAGTTGCGGCGAGCGGGGCCACTCTTCATCGCGGTGCGCGGGCCTCTCACTATCGTGGCCTCTCTTGTTGCGGAGCACAGGCTCCAGACGCACAGGCTCAGTAGTTGTGGCGCACGGGCTGAGTTGCTCCGCGGCATGTGGGATCTTCCCAGACCAGGGCTCGAACCCTTGTCCCCTGCATTGGCAGGCAGATTCTCAACCACTGCGCCACCAGGGAAGCCCTAAAATTTTTTAAAAATATATTTATTAGTTTTTGGCCACCCCACATGGCTTGCGGGATCTTAGTTCCCCGACCAGGGATTGAACCCGGGCCCCAGCAGTGAAAGGGCCGAGTCCTAACCACTGGACCGCCAGGGAATTCCCCCCTTGTATACACTTTAAATTCGAGGCTATACACATGTAGTACTTATTCAAAAATAATATTTAAAAGAAAGAAAGAAGGAGGGGACTAGGGTACCTGGGACAAAGGTGCTCCCTTTGGGGGGGAGGAGCTGACCTCAGAGAGTGGGGTGTGATCACGAAGGCCAATGTCAGGAATTTGAGTTCTATCATGGCTAGCTGTGTGGCCTTGGGCAAGCTACTTAACCTCCCTGGGCCTTTGTTTCTCAGGCCCTACCTCAGGGCTCTCCTGAGGGGCAATGAGTGAAGCGCTTCAGTGGTGCCTGGCAGACAGACCCCTCTTAAGATCAGGTACTCGTCCATGGAGATGGGCGCCACGGGAGGGCTC
This sequence comes from Eschrichtius robustus, assembly GCF_028021215.1. Taxonomy (NCBI): domain Eukaryota; kingdom Metazoa; phylum Chordata; class Mammalia; order Artiodactyla; family Eschrichtiidae; genus Eschrichtius; species Eschrichtius robustus. The sequence continues at coordinate 7,408,795 of NC_090826.1, read as the reverse complement.
TGAGCAGAGACGTGACTTGCTCGACAGCTTATGCTGTCACAGGGTCCCTCTGGCTGCTGTGTGAAGGGGGGTCAAGCAGAGACCAGGGAGAGAGGAGACCAATTAAGAGGCTTCGGCCTCCATCCAGGTGAGAGGCCAGTGGCTGGGGCCAGCAGGAGCAGTGAAGGTGGTGAATGTATTTTGAGAGTCTGGCCAATGGGATTTTCTGATGGATTAGACAGGGGCTGTGAGAGAGGGGCCGGAAGAGAGGGCTCAGGGGCGACCCCAGGGTTTGGGGGCATGGCACCTGAGATGGGGAAGCCTGTGAGAGGAGCAGGTGTGGGGCATGGAAGCCTCGAGATGCCTGCCCCATATCCACCTGGAGATATGAGTGGGAAGCTGATGGCCTTAAAGCCCCGACGTGGGGTGAGCTCACAGAAGGTGTGAGTGTGGATGGAGAAAAGAAGAGCCCAGGCCTGGGCCCTGGGGACCAACAACCTTAGGGACTAGGAGAGGAGGGGGAGGGGGATGGGGGCAGAGGAGGGGGAGGGGGAGGGGGGAAGGAGAAGGGGAGGGGGAAGAGGAAGGCTGAATTATTCCTACAAGCCTTTATTGAGCACCTACTACGTTCCAAGCCCCGTGGAGGCCCTGGGATGGGGATGGAAAGCCCAGGCTCTGCACTTAGGAGCTTCCAGGCTGATGCCTGAGGCCAAGGAGCAAACCGCTGTCCTCAGACTTGGTATCAACCACACCGGGACCCAGTTTTGGGGCTCAAGCGATAAAGAGAAGGGCATCTAAACCCGACTGTGTATTGAGAGAGGCTTCCCAGAAGTGGGATGCTTGAACTGGGCCTTAAAAACAATCAAGCGCAGGAAAGGGAGGAAGAATGGTCCAGAAGAACCCACAAGAGAGGTGTGAACTGAGAACCGCAGATGTTACATGGGGCCCGGGGGGTCCGGGGGGCCCTGGCTGGCGGAGTGTGAGGACCGTCGGGCTTGGGTTTGATCCCAAGGGTTGTGCGGCCACCATGTCAGGGGTCGTTGGCCAAATCCAGCTACAACCTGTTTTCGTACAACCTGAAGACGAACGGTGGTTTTCACCTTTTTAAACGCTTAGGAGGGAAAAAAAGCAAAAGAAGAATGCTATTTCATGACACGTGAAGATAATATGAAGTTCAAATGTCATAAATGTCCATAAATAAAGTTCTACTGGGACAAGCCAAGCCCATCCTTATGTACTGAACAAGGGAAAACAGCCGTGGCAGAGTGATGGTCTCAGCCGGGCGGTGGGACCTGTGGGCTTAAACAGCTGGTTGTCTTGTCCTTTACAGGACGATTGTGGGGCTTTGGGATGACAGACGTGGTGAAGAAGACAGAAGTCGGGCCCTGGTGGAGTTTCCATCCGGGTGAGGCTGTCCCAATCCAGAAGGTGCCCCTTTCTGAGAGCAGAGACCATTTGGAACATGATCCACTCCTGCTTCTAGAATTTCACCTGTCCATTTTCCCAGGAGAGAGTCAGCGCTCACGAGGGAGGCTGCAAGCTCCTAGCCGGGTCCCCTCCCAAACCCCTGGGAGAGGCGATGAGGCCGCCGGGGGCCTCGGAATATTCTCTCTGGCTGGCGTTCACGTGGTGGTCAGCGGTCCAGGCGGAAGGGACCGCACGGGTCCTGGGGCTCCCTCTCGGAGCCCATCCCCTCTCACTGGTAGAAGGAGAGGCCCTTTACCCTGTGTCGGGTTTCATTGTGTCGCTTTTCCTTCAAAAACAAACAGTCCATGTCCTGGCTATTGTAAATAGAGCTGCAATGAACATTTTGGTACATGACTCTTTTTGACCTATGGTTTTCTCAGGGTATATGCCCAGTATTGGGATTGCTGGGTCGTATGGTAGTTCTATTTGTAGTTTTTTAAGGAACCTCCATACTGTTCTCCATAGTGGCTGTATCAATTTACATTCCCACCAACAGTGCAAGAGTGTTCCCTAGAGAATGGACTTGAGGATATGGGGAGGGGGTGGGGTGAGATGTGACAGGGTAAGAGAGTGTCATGGACATATATACACTACCAAATGTAAAATAGATAACTAGTGGGAAGCAGCCGCATAGCACAGGGAGATCAGCTCGGTGCTTTGTGACCACCTAGAGGGGTGGGATGGGGAGGGTGGGAGGGAGGGAGATGCAAGAGGGAAGAGAAATGGGAACATATTGTATATGTATAACTGATTCACTTTGTTATAAAGCAGAAGCTAACACACCATTGTAAGGCAATTATACTTCAATAAAGATGTTAAAAAAAAAAAAACAAAAAACAGTCCATTCAAGTTGAATGCGGGTATAGAACCTTGTTCTGAGGGGCGGGAGGCCACCTCCTGCTGCTGCACGGCATGGACCCATGTGGCTCCCGGAGTCCACCCCTGGTGGCTGGTGGACAGAGACAGAGCTATCCAGCCTGAGAGCCCTGCAGCCCTGCGTGGAGCCCTCGGCTCGGCTGACCTCTGACCTCAGAGTCATTTAGATCCTGGTGGGCTGGCTAAGAGCAAGACCAGAGCCAGACTGCTGGGGTGCAAACAGCACTGTGCCACTTAGCAGCTGTGTGACTTTGGGCAGCTCAACCTCTCTGTGCCCTGTGCCCCCCAGCTTCCATAAAATATGGTTATAATAATACTGACCCCACAAAGCTCTTATGAGAATGAAACGGCTTAGTGTTTGTTCTTAGAACAACGCTTGGCACCGAAGGCTCTGTAAGTTCTTGTCACATAAAGTAAATCAGGGAGGGCGAGAGCCTCAGAGGGACTCCGGCTCTCTCTCTCGTTGTCTCCCAGGTCCCAGAGCGCTCGGTCACTGTGCTCTTCTGGCACTTAGCAAATATTTTTTTTTTGTGGCATGCTTCACGTTTCACGGGATCTTAGTTCCCCTACCAGAGACTGAACCCGGGCCCTTGGCAGTGAAATTGTAGAGTCCTAACCACTGGACTGCCAGGGAATTCCCGAGCACTTAGCTATTTTTTTTTTTTTTTAAATTTTATTTATTTATTTATTTTTGGCTGCGTTGGGTCTTCATTGCTGCGCGAGGGCTTTTCTCTAGTTGCGGCGAGCGGGGGCTACTCTTCGTTGCAGTGCATGGGCTTCTCATTGCGGTGGCTTCTCTTGTTGCAGAGCACAGGCCCTAGGCGCATGGGTTTCAGTAGTTGTGGCACGCGGGCTCAGTAGTTGTGGCTCACGGGCTCTAGAGCACAGGCTCAGTAGATGTGGCGCACGGGCTTAGTTGCTCCGCGGCATGTGGGATCTTCCCGGACCAGGGCTCGAACCCATGTCCCCTGCATTGGCAGGCGGATTCTTAACCACTGCGCCACCAGGGAAGCCCCACTTAGCTATTTTTAACTCATATTATTGTTATTGGGTCCAGGGTGGGCACTGCCTTAAATCTCTGCGCCGCACACACTATCTAGCACAGCATCTGGTTCACAGTGGCTCTGGATGAAGGTTTAATAAATGAATAAGTGAATGAAACATCCCTCTTCTCCCACATTAATAGACTGTTCCTGGAAAAATGAATCCTTAAGAAGCAACCTTTGACTCTGGCAGCTGGGTCCCGTACTCGTCCGCCGGGGCACCTGGGTCTGGTTGGGAGCTTGTAGGGTCACTGAGTGACCCTGGAGGGGAGTACGAGGGCCATGCAGGTGCTTCAAGTGCAGGCAGGTGGCTGGTGAGTGGCTTGGCTTCTCAGAGGATGAGGCTTCCAATCCGCCCGGTCCTGACCTGCTGACCCCAGGAGAGAAGCCAACAGTGGGTTCCCCAACACCTGCCAGGACAGTGGGACCCATTCTCCCTGAGTTAGTCCTAGGATGGGCCGGGTCATTAGAATTCTAGGGCCCAGGTGTGCAGTTGGTCCAGGGAAGTTAGACCGGCAGTTGCAGGAGGCGCGAAGTGTCCAGAGAGGCAACTTTTACTCCCTGACAAGTAGCTGGAGGCACTGGAGGGGGAAGGAAACCACTGGGAACCAGCTGAAGTTGCCTATTATGGAGGTAAAGGCATCTGTGCGTCTTCATCCTTTGACTCAGGATAGCCAGTTCCCCATGTCTCCGGTACCCAGCTCAGCCCCACCCCATCTGTTCACACCTTAAGCGGCATCCAGAGGGGCGGTCCCTTCTGGGACACCCAGAAACAAGGAAAAGCGTGCCTGGCAGGCTCCTAGCCCCACCCCGCCACTGTCACCTCCCGACGCCCCTCTCTGCTCACGGAGGCTCAGACATTGCATTTAAGTGCATGGAGCCAGCTAGCCAGAGGCAGGCAGAGGCCTGACATGATTGCCTTGGCCGGTCCGCAGATCAGTCATCGGTGAGGAAGGGGGGACGACAGATGACCCCCTCTGACAGCCTCCGGGCTCTCACATTTAAAGACATGATTGTGGCCGCTACGAAAAGCCTTAGACAGGCTTTGGGTGGCATCGAAGGGCCTGATCAGGGTCATCCCAGGCTGGGGGAGAGACCTCCGTGCTCCCCGGCGTCAAGAGTAGGAGTCAGAGGCCTCCCTGTGAGCGGGTCCCATCTCTCCCCATCCTCGCCTTCCCCCAGCCATGGGCGGGGGTGGTGTGGCTCCAGAGTCCAATCTCAGCCAAAACAAAGACCAATCACTGAAATATTAGACATTGCATCCTTTTTTTTTTTTGATTTTCAAAATCTGAATTTTTATTTTTTATTAATTAATTTTTATTGCAGTATAGTTGCTTTACAATGTTGTGTTAGCGTCTACTGCACAGCAAAATGAATCAGCCACACATATACGCATATCCCCTCTCTTTTGGGTTCCCTCCCATTTAGGACACCACAGTGCATTAAGTAGAGTTCCCTGTGTTATACGATATGTTCCCATCAGTTCTCTATTTTATACATAGTATTAATAGTGTATAGTGTCAATCACAATCTCCCAACTCCTCCCACCGTGCCCTCCCTTCCCCCTTGGTATCCATACATTTGTTTTCTATGTCTGTGTCTCTATTTAGACATTGCATCCTTAATACAGGACAGAACGGAGCTGACGCTTGCCTGGTTGAAGGCTGCTGCATAAATGTAAACTCTGTATCTTTGGGAAAAACTTGGGAAATAAGCTTTCTTTTAAAGCAGTTCAGGGACTTCCCTGGTGGTCCAGTGGTAAAGAATCCGCCTTCCAATGCAGGAGATGCGGGTTCGATCCTGGTCGGGGAACTAAGATCCCACGTGCCTTGGGGCAACGAAGAGCCCGCACTGCATCGAAAGATCCCGCACGCCTCAGCGGAGATCCCACACGCCGCAACTAAGACCGGACGCAGCCAAAAAAAAATAAAGGAAAAAAAAAATAAAGCAGTTCAGCCTCACTGTGACCCAAGCACTGTAATGTCGGCAGAGCCAGGCACACACTTGGCCCTGGAGGATCCCTGTTTTGGCGGGGGGGCGGGGTGGAGACCAGACATAGGCAGATAATGAACAACAATGTGTGGTCAAGATCTGTGACTGAATCACACGCAGGGTTGTGTGGAGCCCGGGGGACAAGGCTTTCTGCTGGAGGAGAGGTGGGGCACTGAGTCAGGGAAGGCTTTTTGGAGGAGGTAATGCCTGAACCAAGTGATAAGGGATGAGTAAGTGTTTGGGAGTCGGGTGGGGGTGATGAGAGCATTCTGGGCAGAGGAGACAGAAAGAGCAGAGACCCTAAGGCACGAAAAGCATTTTGTGTGTGTGTGTGTGTGTGTGTGTGTGTGTGTATGAACTGTGTGGCTGGCATATTAAACGAGGAGGGGGGGTTATAAGGGATGAAGGAGGAAGGAGACAGGGCTGCATCAGGAAGACTGTGTGTTCCTTGCTAAGGAGTTGTATTTGATTTCGTAAAGGATGGGAGTATGCAAGGGCAGGTGAGTGAAATGCCACGTGTATTGTTTGGGTCTCTTCAGTTGCATATTACAGAAACCCAGTTCCAATCAGCCTGAGCACAAAAGGATGCGATCGACTTTCAAAAGTGAAATGTTTTGAGGATAGCGCTACCTTCAGGCAGAGTTGGATCCAGGTGCTCAGACAATGTGGACAAGAACCAGCCTCCCGCTGAAACCGACTAATTTATAATTAAAATTTATAATTTTAAATTTTAAAATTTATAATTATAATTTATAATTAAAATTTATTAGTCATTATAATGACTAATTTATAATTAAAATAATACCCAGGTTTCTTTTTTTTTTAAATTAATTAATTAATTAATTAATTAATTTTTGGCTGTGTTGGGTCTTCGTTTCTGTGCAAGGGCTTTCTCTAGTTGCGGCGAGCAGGGGGCCACTCTTCATCGCGGTGCGCGGGCCTCTCACTGTCGCGGCCCCTCTTGTTGCGGGGCACAGGCTCCAGACGCGCAGGCTCAGTAGTCGTGGCTCACGGGCCCAGTTGCTCCGTGGCATGTGGGATCTTCCCAGACCAGGGCTCGAACCCGTGTCCCCTGCATTGGCAGGCAGATTCTCAACCGCTGTGCCACCAGGGAAGCCCAATACCCGGGTTTCTATTCTTGGTCTTCTTATTCCTCTCTGTCCTAGGCCACACCTGTTTGATCACACGTTTGCCTAGTTAATAAGGAGTAGTGACGGTCACGTGCCTTGAGTCACCGCTTTCCAATAAGCATCACAGTTTATGTGATGTTCTGGGATATCTTCCAGGTCAAGATGACCTGTACAGATTATGTTGACACAGATGCCCCGGGTTCACAGACCACGGGTTCAAAGACACATAGACCACAGATGATTAAGATGATTAACCCCAGCTCCTTTGTTCTTCCCCTTTAGAAATCCCTAACTCAGAGACCAAGTTGGAGTGGATCTGAGACTTGTCTCCCATTCCCTTGCTTGGCGCCCTGCAACAAAATCCTTGCTTTGTTGCAAACTCCCGCCCTCAGTTTGGCTTTCTTTGCTTCGGACACACGAGCGCTTTGCGTGGATTAAGTGCTTCGTCTCTGCTTTCCTTCAGGTGGGTTTCTTTCCCAGGTGGGCCCTCCTTCCATGATGACAAAGGTGGCTGTCAGCAACCGCAGTCTCCCATTCTGCTGATCAGTGAGCCAAGCAGGGAAGCCGCTTGCTCCAGAAGTCCTGTGGCTGCTCTCATTGGGGGGGATCGAGTCACAAGCCCATCCCTGAACCAATCACGCTGACTGATTTGCCAGGTTTGAGTCATGTGCCCGCCCCTGTATGCCGTGGATGGGCAGCCAAGTGGACTTAGGGGAGGGGTGGGGTGGCTTCCCCAAAGTAAAATGTGGGTGCTACGATCAGAAGAGGGGGAAATGGGGTGCTGGGCAGCTACAAACAACAGATGTCTAGTTTCATATTGTATGACTCCATTTATATGAAATGTCCAGAATAGGTAAATCCAGAGACAGAAAACAGATTGGTGGTTGCCAGGGGCTGGGAGGAGGGGGAACAGGACTGATGGTGGTTTAAAGGGCAGGGGGTTTCCTTTTGGTGTGTTAAAAATGTTTTGGAACCAAATAGAGGTGGTGTTTGCACAACACTGTGAATGTACTAAATGCCACTGAGTTGTTCACTTTAAAGTGGTTAATTTTATGTTATGTGAATCCCACCTCAATAAAATTTTTTTTAAAAACCCCAGAAAAATGGCATACCCAAATTACAAGAAGAATTTCTTTGAAGAGGCATTAGATGAAGAAAATGTGACTCTTACATTGATTCCAGTTAATGAGGGAATTGTTGAAGACCGTCAAAGGGAACCAGGTGTTTCTTCAACTTCAGAAGTCAACGTGGAGGGACTTCCCTGGTGGTCGAGTGGGTAAGACTCCCTGCTCCCAATACAGGGGGCCCGGGTTCGATCCCTGGTCAGGGAACTAGATCCCGCGTGCATGCCGCAACTAAGGAGAAGTCTGCGTGCCGCAACTAAATGATCCCGCATGCCACAACAAAGATCCCGTGTGCCACAACTAAGACCCAGCACAGCCAAAATAAATAAATAAATAAATAAATAAAAATATAAAAAAAGAAGTCAATGTGGAGCCACTGAATACAAATGATCAAGCTCATCCTCCTCAAACAAACGAAGAGTTCAAGGCTTGCCCCAAATCTAGTTGTAGTAAACCAGCTTAACCCTTGCCGACCATGATGACTCCAGTTAATAAAGTGAGTTGGGACGCCTTATGGAACTGTACCGATGGCCAGAAAATAGGGGTTTATCTGAGACTCCTGAAAAAGATCAGTATATTCCTCAATCATCACAGGAGTCCAGATTGCAGTCACGTTCAAGGAAACGCAAGATGGTGACCAACAGAACAAGTGTTCGGGAAAGTAGGACGAGTGAGAGCAGGAAAGGCCTATTGTGGTTGGAGTGATAACTTCAGCTCAGGAAGCCATGCTGGCAGCATGGTCAAGAATTGCTGCAAGAACATTCAACCTAAGGCTGTGAATTCACAGCCCCTTCCCACCTCTGTTGAGTCCTTTCTGCCGCAAGCCTCAGTTGTCCAGTGGTGTGTGGTCCCTGGCAGACCGCTCTTGGCAGACACAGAAGGTTGGGTTCGCCTGCAGTTCCATGCAGGTCAGGCCTGGGTGCATGACACTCGCCGGAGGGTGATCTCTCTCTTTATGTTACCTGCCTGCGCTTTCCCATCCCCAGACCTAGAAGATAATATGTTATACCCTGAATGTGCTAAGAGGAATAAGAAAATTATGAAAAGATAAATTGCAGTGGGGAAGAGGAAGAAACCTGGTTTGGACACACCAACATCATTGCTTTTAGATGGTCCATGTCGGGAATTCCCTGGTGGTCCAGTGGTTGTGACTCGGTGCTTTCACTGCACGGCCATAAAAAATAAAGGAAGTTAAAGGAAAAAAGGAACATAGATGGTCCATGTCTTAATACAAAATAAAAGGTTACCAGAGGGGAAGGGGTGAGGGGTGGGTGAGATGGGCGAAGGGGCGTAATTGTATGGTAATAATGGTAACTAGACTTATTGTGGTCTATTATTTTGTAGTGTACACAAATATCGAATTACTATGTCGTACATCTGTAACATAATGTTATATACCAATTTTACCTCAATTAAAAAAATGTTTATAGAAACAAACAAACGAACCCCAAACACAGTGGATGTCTACTCTCCAGGCATCCTGGGATGCTTCCTTATTTCACAGGGCCGCCTGGATGGTGTGACGCCTTTCCTTCCTTTTTTCCCTGTTCTTTCCCTTCTTAAACCTCAGAGGGTTTGGGACTTGCAGTGAATTTTAAGCCAGAGGTGATTCTGGGTGTGGCCACTGGCAGAGCCACTGCCCACTGCAGCGGCCCTGGAGACCTGGGTGGTTGGTCCAAAAGCTGAGCTCATGTCTTTTCATGAGACCTGGTAGAGAGGGCTCTAGTGAGATGCCAAGGACGTCTTGTTCACCAGCTGTACCTGTTTTCCTCCCGGCTTTGGGTGGTGGACGGGAGCTGTACTCCGTAGGGTACGAGGCTGCAGCTCCAATTGGCTGGGAAGACTTGGAATGCCGGATTTCCATCATCGCTTGGCACTGAGGATGCACAGATGACGCCACTATGAAAGGGCTGGTCTTGGGGAAAAGCTATTGGCCCTGGAATTGTAAAGGGGGAAGAGGGTTTTGGCTCATTCTCTGGGCCTTTCCAAATCCTCCATGCTGGGGTTTGGGCAGAGCCCAGAGCTGCCTTGGGGCTCTCCCAGAATGAGCTTGCATTAGCTCCTTCAGGAATGGGAGTTTGAATCCAAACACTCCTCCTTGGGTTGCTCGACACCAGCTGGCTGTGGCGGGATGAGGCCCTCTGGTCCCTGGCAGGCCTGGCCCTCTGGGCTCATCTGGCACAGACACGGGGAGCGGTCCCTCTGGCTGAGCTGTGCTCCCTGCTCCTGCCTTGAGCTGTGATGGGCTGATCTTAACTCCAGGGTCTGATCTCAGTGATGCTTCGGGGATTCTCAGGACATGGTTTTGGACCCGCCTGCATCACCTGTATCCGGACATCTGGGGTTTAGGGTCCTGTCTACAATGCAGGTCCAGCTGACTGGGTCAGAACCTCTGAGAGGGATTTTACAAACTCCGTTCAGGGATTTGTTCACCAGCTGAAGTTAGAGAGTGACTGGAGGATGGGACTATGCTTTGCTCCCGAAAGCTGAGGATTTCCTACTTGTTTTACCTCCTGCCTGGACGTGCAGGGTAGGAATTCTTGCAGATGCTGGGCTCCGGCAGAAATATTACAGTGGGTCCTGGGGCCATGGGGCCTGAGTTTGAATCCTGACTCTGCTCCGTCACTTTCCAGCTGGGGGACTCCAGACCAACCACCTTGTTTCACTGGTCCCCGGTTTCCTCATCTCTAAAAAGGGGTCCCTCAGGAATTCCCTGGTGGTCCAGTGGTTAGGACTCTGTGTTCTCACTGCTGAGGGCCCGGGTTCGAGCCCTCGTGGGGGAACTAATATTCCACAAGCCGCACAGTGTAGGCAAAAAGTAAAAAAATAAAAAAACTAAAAAGGGGGCTCTTGAAATTCATGTCCACCCAGGCCCTCCGAATATGACCTTATTTAGAACCAGGGTCCTTGCCTATGTCATTAGTTAAGGATCCTCAGATGACATCAGTCTGGATTCAGGGTGGACCCTAAGTCTGATGACTGGTGTCCTTGTAAGAAAAGGAGAGGAGGGGACTTCCCTGGTGGTGCAGTTGTTAAGAATCCACCTGCCAATGCAGGGGACACGGGTTCGACCCCTGGTCCGGGAAGATCCCACGTGCCGTGGAGCAACTAAGCCCGTGTGCCACAACTACTGAGCCTGCGTGCCGCAACTACTGAAGCCCGTGCACCCTATAGCCCATGCTCCGCAACAAGAGAAGCCACCGCCGTGAGAAGGCCATGCACCACAGCGAAGAGTAGCCCCTGCTTGCCGCAACTAGAGAAAGTCCGTGCCCAGCAACGAAGACCCAACACAGCCAAAAAATAAAATAAATAAATAAATAAATTTAAAAAAAGAAAGAAAGAAAAGGAGAGAAGGACACACAGAGGTATACACAGAGTGGAAAAGACCACGTGAAGACAAGGCAGAGAAGGGAGTGATGTGGCCATAACCAAGGAAGGCCTGGAGCCCCCAGAGCTGGAGGAAGCCAGAGAGGATTCTCCCCAACAGCCTTCAGAGGGAGCATGGCCTGCTAACACTTTGATTGCCAGCCTCCGGCCTCCTGAACTGTGAGAGAAAGAACTTCTGTTGTTTTAAGCCACCCCATTTATGGTCATTTGTAATGGGCACCCTAGGAAACAAAAACACTCCCTTGAAGGACAGTCATCACCTAGAGCATTTGACACACAGCATACAGAAGGGGCTCAAGAAACATCCACTGTTATCACTGTGTAGACGGAACAGCAGGAGAGCTCAATACATTTTCAAGGGGCAGCCCGTGGCTCTGGAGAGGACCAGCCTGTCAAAAGGAGCATCCCCAGTGCGTCCGGGGCACCGGCCCTGCCGGTGCACTGCCTCACTCCACTCCCTCCTGGCTTCCAGAGGCTGGAGCCCTGGCAGGGAGCCGGGAGGGAACAGGAGCAAGGAGAGGGCTGGGAAGGGCGGCCCTGGCCCAGGGTGAGGAATGCACGCCGCTGTGAATCATGGCATGCGGGCCAATGGCTGCCTGCTGACATATCACACCCCAGGGGCAAGACAGTGGTGACCTAATGCTGGTGTCAAACACTCAGGGCCCCTCCCAGCACCGCCCCCATGCTTCAGCGTTGCCCAGAGGGAGCTATCCCTACCCCACCCCTGCCCAAGTTTGTGTGCTCTTCCCTCCCCTGCACACACAGCAGGACAAGCAGACCGCCTGAGCCAAGACTTCAGTGGAGGTTTATTATTTGGATGCTTCGGAATGGGCGAGGTGAACAGTTTCCACTTCCCCGAGGGCAGCCGCATCGTAAATCCTGGAATACGCACTGCACATCTGCCGCAGCTGCCCGGGGAGAGTGTGTTGGGATGAGCTTCGCAGGGACTGTTCCCGGGGCTGGAGTCCCACTCTCTCCCGCCTCCGTCTATAAAAATAATGGCTTACAGATGGGGAAACTGAGGCCCAGAGCTGCTAAGGACCTGTTATACACCTCCAAGTCAAAGAGCTTCTTGGCAACAGAGCTGGGATTGGAATGGAGAATTTATCTTGGGCAAAGTTCTGTTCTACTTCCTGGACCAGGGTCGTCATCTTCTCGGCCACTGCTGCAAATCTTGGCTCCCCTGCTCCTGGGTCCTGGAAGTGTACTCCCCGCCCCCCACCGCCACCCCGCCCCGAGTCAGGGCATTGTGGCTTCTGGGCTCTAGAAACAACTCTTATTTTCTTGGCCCTCACCTTCTGAAAGTGAGTATATCTTACCTTCAGCAGTGATTTTAGCTCCATGAATTTCCTCTGTGCCCACCCCACCTTCAGAGAGAAAGTTTTCCTGAGGCTCTGGATTGGGATTCTTGGCCTCTGTATCACCACACAACTGTGAGCAAGGATTTTAGGACAGTCTATCGAGACCGGGCATCTAGTATGGTGAAGGGTCCCTGAGTATCCGGGGCACACGCAGCCCCTAACCTGTGCTCCTTTCCCCAGGAGAAAGCTCCATGCTTCTCTGCTGGTGAGTCAAGTCCAAGTCGTCGCAAGGGCTTTGACAGGCATCTGGAACACCGGGCAGGGCCACTTAGAGCTCCCCAAGGCTTCTGCTTATTTATTTTACCATCATAACCTGAAGCCAATATTTAAGCATTACCAAGGCAACAGCCCAAATCTCCCAGCCCTTGGCCCCCGGCCAGTCCCACATGGAGGGGACAAGGGCAGGAGGGGAGCAAGGAAAATGAGTCAACCGTCCCCCCACCCCCCCGACCACCTGGGAAAACAGTGACCCAAAAAACAGATCCCAGCTTCTCTTACAGGGTAACTGTTCTTTTTGGGGGGCCTACGACTCGGTGCTTTTCACACAACAGGAAGAGAATAGAGCAAGACTCTGCCCCGGTATTTTATTTTGTTTTCGTCATTATGGTTGGAAACGAGAGGTTTTTCCAACTTTTTATTGAAGCATAATGTGCATGAGGAAAGTGGACAAGTTATAACGGTACAATTTTTTTCCCCACAACTCTCCCTTTCACCAGCACCCCAACAAGAGCAGCCCTCCCAAAGGTCCCCTGTCCCCTCGTCATTATACCCCCAGGGTGACCATGATCCTAGCTGCTCATAGTTTGCCTGTTTTTGTACTTCACATACAGGGAAGCGTACACTATGTTCCATCTTGGGTTGAAGCCAACAGCATTTTTAGGTTCTAGGAGGTTCCCATGGCCCTTCTCACCACCATTCCGGGGAGGAGAGAACACAGAGGAGGAGAAGACACCTTCCCTGTCCCACAGGCCATGTGGGTGTCGCGACAGGGATGGAGAGCATGTAGAGAATGGGGTGGGCGTGGTCTGATATTAGAAAAAAGCCACAGCATCCTTTTCCCTTGTGCTGTGGATCTCGAGTCTCCACCTGACGTGCATGATGGGAGAAAGGAGGGGGCCGCAGGGTCATAACAAAGCCTGTGGGTCTCCAGGGCCCCCATTCCCAGAAGTCCTCGTGTCTCGTGGCCGGACGCTGGGGGCACCCACATCTTCCTTACTGTCCGGTGAACCTCGCCACTGCAGGGCTGGCTCTGATCGCCCTTGTTTTCATGCCTGGTCGGGGCAGGGCAGGGATTACCCTAACCTGTGTGTCTCGGTGGGGTTGGCAGTCCTGGGCTCAGTACCCCTGTGTAGCCCCTGCTGCCGCAAGGATTTCACTCTCTGTCCCAGGGTTGAGGAGGGGCTTCTTTTTCTCTCTCTCTCTCTCTTTCTTATTCGGGGGGGTCGGCTTGTGGGATTTTAGTTCCACGACCAGGGAATGAACCTGGGCCCCCTGCAGTGGAAGTGTGGAGGCCTAACCACTGGACCGCCAGGGAAGTCCTGAGGAGGGGGATTTTTTTCTTGGTGCTTCACATCCCTTGGGCCAGTGAGTATCTGCAGAGAAGGACCAGTTTTCAACATTTCCAAGCCATCACAGACTGCTGCCTTTGTGAAATACAATAACCATGACATAGGTGAGAAAAAAAAATGGAAGAAATAAAAGCCATCCAAAATACAAGCTCCCACTTCTTTTCTTATTATTAGACTTAATGGTCACAAAATTGCATTTCACAAAATATAATAGGACAAACCTAACGAGGGGCAAAAGGCTTATAGAAATTTCTGAGTGCTGACTCCCGATTTCTATACTTATTCCGTGGGTTGTGGGCATGCTGTCCGCTGACCAACGCAGGTCTGTGGGCCACACTTGGAGCAGCCTTGCCTTAGACCGCCCTCTGCCCCGCCCTGGGCTGACCTTGAGTGGTCTCTGCTGTTTGCGTCTGCCTGGGGCCCCCTTCCCAGCTCCTTGCAGGCCCGTCCTCTTCCTATTCCCGTGTATGTTGCTTTAGCGGAAGTAAAAGAGAGAGAAACCTCTGCCCACCTTGTATGAGACCCTAAGCACAGAAGCCTTGCTCTTTTCAGTTTCTTACAGATCCTTAGGAATTGCACCTTGCTTCTTTTGGCATCTCGTGGCTTCTCTGCCTTAGATGTGGGACAAGTTTCCTCTGGAGCTGGGTTGGAATATTATACTGCTGTCATGAAGACGGTGCCGCACCCCGATCCTCCCTCTTCCCTGGGCTCCCCCCTCCCCCAACCCACTGTATCCTGGCAGCCTGGTGCCATCCTCTGGGAGATGCTGAGGGCGTGGGAAGGGGGTTCCTGGAGGGGGTACGGGGCATCTCTGCCCCCTCCTTGCTTAAGAGTCTCTGTCCTGAGCTTCCCTGGTGGCACAGTGGTTGAGAATCTGCCTGTCAATGCAGGGGACACGGGTTCGAGCCCTGGTCTGGGAAGATCCCACATGCCGCGGAGCAACTGGGCCCGTGAGACACAATTACTGAGCCTGCGCGTCTGGAGCCTGTGCTCCACAACAAGAGAGGCCGCGATAGTGAGAGGCCTGCGCACCACGATGAAGAGTGGCCCTCACTTGCCGCAACTAGAGAAAGCCCTCGCACAGAAACGAAGACCCAACACATAAATAAATAAATAAATAAATAAAAATTAAACAAAAAAAACAAAACAAAACAAAAAGCATCCACATATAAGACCCAGCAGTTCAAACCTGAGTTGTTCAAGGGTCAGGTGTATTGTTAGCCCCATTTTGCAGATGATTAAAAAAAAAAAAAAAAAAAAGAGTCTCCGTCCTGTGGTTCAATCCTGAGCCTGCACGTCCTGGGCTTTTCCTTGAGGGAAGGCTCTCAGGATCCAAGTGGGCTGGCAGCTTTATCCTGGCTGAGGTCACCAGCAGGGACGTAACCAGGCCCCCCGCCCCCTCCGTCCTCGGTATTCCCGCAGGAAATCCGTGGTCTCAGCTCCGTTCGCTCAGGGACGTCTCCGTGGCCGCTCATCCTCCCTCACCGTTGCGGGAGGGACAGCTTCCCTGTGACCATCCACGGTGTGACCCGCCCCTCCAGAGGGCAGCCCACGTGACCTCTCTGGCTCTAAGAGCCCCCAGCCCCACCTGACCAGAGTGTCATGGGTACGTGTGGGATGGTGAGGAGGGAGCAGTGTGCTTTCCACCTGCGATTGGTTTCATTGGGGCTTCTTTTGGGACAGATGGGCTCAGCGAGGACCCCGTAAGCCCAGCCAGAGACACATGCAGAACCAGTGGCATTGGGATTTTCGAGCTGTCACCGGTCCTGCTGTGTACAAGTCTTCCTGCCTTTCCCTTTCCTCTCCTCATTTTTCTGCTTTTTTTTTCCTTTTTAATAACCCTGGCTGCATATTTTCTCTAAACCAAACCATCTGTTTACTAGCTTTTCTAAGCAGTAATAAAGACAGCAGAGACCCGAGAGCCCCTTGGGTCCAGGAACCTTCTCTGGCTGTCCCCAGGTGGCCCAAGGAAGGAGTTAAGGGCCCCGGAGTGGGGCCTGGAGGTCACGTGTCCGGCAGGGTCCTTTCCTTTCTACTTGAAGTTGCCTGTGCAAAGAAGTGTCTCCTTGGAAAGGGGCTGTGTCTGCCTCTCCACCGCCGCCTTTTGCAGTTGATCACAGGACAGTGGGGTCACCTGCCCGCGGCAAGCTGCCTGCTGGATGCGGAGCTGGCGCAGAGGACCTGGGCAGTGAGGCTGCTGGGCCATCTGGGCTTCCCGGGAGCCAAGTTCTCTCCGAGGGAATGTACTGAGTTAGGAGGACGGGTGAGCCCAGGAAAACATTTCGACAACAATGCCGAGCGCCTAGGTGACAGAGGGAAAAAAAAAAGAGCAGTCTGCTTGGGAACAGATCTCGGCCCTCACGTCCAAGGCCTTAGTAATTCAAGCAGCAGTGAGTGGCATAGTTACTTGGGAAAGTATGAAAAGTCAAATAACAATGTTCTCTTCACAGCTTTCATCATCGGCTTGCTGGGTTCCCAGTGCAGTCAGCCACCTAATCATAAACAGGGGTGCGCTCTGCCATCTGGCAGCCAGGGTGAGCGTGGTGCTGGCAGCTGGGACCCAGGCCCCTCCGTGCCAGGTGGACTCCATCACCAGGCCTGGTGTCCTCCATCACCAGGCCTGGTGTCAGCCACGCGGCCCCTGGAAGCCCAGAATGTCCCCCCCACCCCCAGTCACTGTTGTCAGGGTGGCACCACTGCACACCGCTTGGACTAGGAAGCAGCCAGGGATGGCGGTGCTGACAGCACCATGTCTGGTCCAGCAAGCTGGCCGGAGGAAAGACGAAATCCTAGGTCAAAAAACCTCCACTTTGTTGTGTTATGTCGTGTCATTATTATTATTTTTTTGGCCGTACGGCACGGCTTTGGGGATCTTAGTTCCCCGACCAGGGATCGAACCCGGGCAGTGAAAGCACTGAGTCCTAACCACTGCACCGCCAGGGAATTCCTTCGCGTTATGTTTTTTCATGGGAGAGAAGGATGGGAAGTGAGAGGGAGGGTGACCAACCATTCCGGTTTATCTGGGACTGAGAGGGCTCCGGGCTACAGGACTTTAGGCTCTAAAACTGGGATGAGACGGTCACCTTGGAGGAGGGGACGCTCACAGCAGGAAAAGCCACGGGCTTCAGTGTCACGTTCATGGCTCGCCCCTAACTCACTATTTGCAAAACTGGGTAACCTCCCCGGGGTTGGTCTATAAAAAGGAGAGACTGACTATTGGGGGAGGAACAAATTCATCTCTTTACAGGCAGGGTAGATAACCTGACAGGGAAAGGGGACAGGTCTGGGGACACAGGTGGCCTGTGGGATGGTGACGACCAAGGAGACCTGGAGAAGAGGCTCCTCCCCTCAGCCAGCCCGTCACCTCCAGGCAAAATGCGGGCCCTGGGCTGCCAGACGTCTGATTTTTTAAAGAATTTTTTGTGAAAATTCCCAAATTCTGAAATGTTGGCTCACAAATTAAGGACATCCTGTAGAGGCCACACAAACACCTCCGGTTGCCAAGTTGGCCTCTGGGCAACCAGCTTGCAACCACTTCACTACACAATTTCTAAGTTTCCCGTCAGTTCTAAAGTTCAATGATTTTATTTAACCAGCCAGCCGTCCTCTCAGTTAACCGGAAACGAATCACATGGTTTACTTTGAGTAAGATATATAAGCAGAAATATATGTTACAAAAGCTGATTCCAGGGGGTTCATTCTAAAAAGCGTTTTCTCCAAAGGAGGCATTATGCTTCCAGAAAAATCTCAAGGGAAAGTATTGCAAGCAACAGTAGTAGCTGTTGGATTGGGCTCTAAAGGAAAGGGTGGAGAGATTCAACCAGTTAGCGTTAAAGTTGGAGATAAAGTTCTACTAGAATGTGGAGGCACCAAAGTAGTTCTAGATGACAAGGATTACTTCTTATTTAGAGGTGGTGACATTCTTGGAAAATATGTAGACTGAAATAATTCACTATTGAAATGGCATCATGTGAAGGTGCCCATTCCACTGAAGTTCTGAAATCTTTTCATCGTGTAAATAATTTCCATGTTTCTTATAATAAACTAATGATTTTTTTTTTTAAAGAGGTTTCTGCAAACTGTCCCAAGTTGGTCTACCTCTCCGTTGATTTAGGTGCTGTGGATCAATATTGTTAAGATGTCTGTTATAACCTAGATGAACCTGGAAAACAATCTGCTCAGTGAAAGCAGCCTGACACAAAAGGTCACGTGTTGTATGATTCCATTGATATGAAATATCCAGAAGAAGCAAATTCATAGAGACAGAAAGTTGATTAGTGGTTGCCTGGGGGAAGGAGCGATGGGAATTAACTGCTAATGGGTACAGGGTTTCCTTTTGGGGTGATGAAAATGTGCCGGAATTTGATAGTGGTGATGGTTACACTATGTCGTGAGCATACTAAAAACCACCGAACAGTACACTTTAAAATGGTGAACTTTATGGTATGTAAATGATAGCTTAATTTAAAATGTACTGTCAAGTTTTTAATTCTCAGATTGGTCTGTAGATTTTATGCAATCTCATCAAAGTTCCAGCAGGCTTTTTTGGGGTAGAAAGTGGCAAACTGATTCTAGAATTCAAATGGAACTGCAGTGGACGTAGAATAGCCAAAACAACTTTGAAAATGAAGGGCGAAGGAGGAGGTCTCACACCACCTGATTTTAAGCCTTGTAAAGCTACAGTAATCAAGACAGTGTGGTATTAGCATAAAGACAAATAGATCCGTGAAGCAGAATAGAGAGCCCAGAAATAGACCCAAACAAACATGGACAACAGATTTTCAACAAAGGTTCAAAGGCAATTCAATGGAAAAAGGATAGTCATTTTAACAAATGTTCTGGAACAACTGGATATCCATATGCCAAAAAAAAAAGAAAAAAAAAAGAAAAAGAACCTTGATCCATACCTTGCATCATTTAAAAATATTAACCCCAAACAGACTTAAATGTAAAACTTAAAACTATAAACTTCTAGAAGAAAACACAGGAGAAAACCCTGTAATCTCGGGTTAGGCAAAGATTTCTTAGATATGGCACCAAAAGCACAATCCATAAAATAACAAATTAAAAAATTGAGCTTATCCAAATTTAAAAGTTCTATTTTTTTGAAAGACACTGTTAGAGACTGAAGACAAGCCACAGACTGGTAGAAAATATTTACAAATCATATGTCTGATAAAATATATAAAGAACTTTCAAAAGTTAAGAAAACAACCCATTAAAACATGGGTGAAATATTTGAACAAATAAATAATGCTTATTTTGTTTAATAAGCTTGTATTTTTCTTATTGGATGGTCAACAAGCATATGAGAAAATGCTAAAATCATTACTCATTAGGGAACTGCAAATTAAAACCACTATGAGATACGGCTACACACCTATTAGAATGGCTAAAATTAAAAAGACTGACGATGCCAAGTGATGGAGATGAGGAGCCACTGGAACTCTCATATATTTCTGGTGGGAATGAAAAATAGTACAACCACTTTGGAAGATAGTTTGGCAGTTTTAAAAAGAGTTAAACATACACCAGCCTTATGACCCAGCCATTCTACTCCTAAGAGTTTATCCAAAGGAAAAGGAAATATATGTCCATACAAAAACAAATGTTCATAGCAGCATTATTTATAATAATCAAAAACTGGAAACAACCTAAGCCTCCATCAACAGGTGAGTGGATAAATTAATTGTATATCCGTACAATGAAATATTGCTCAACAATAAAAAAATGAACTAGTGATACATGCAAAAACATAGATGAATTTCAAAATAATTATGCCACATGAAAAAAGAAAAAAACCCACACATACTTATATTAATTTGCTAGGGCTGCCGTAACAAAGTACCACAGATTGTGTGGCTTAAACAACAGAAATTTATTTTCTCACATTTCTGGAGGCTAGAAGTCTGAGATCATAGCACTGGCAGGTCTGGTTTCTTCCCAGGCTTCTCTCCTTGGCTTATAGATGGCTCTCCTTCTGGTGTCCTCACATGGTCATCCCTGTGTGTGTGTTTGTATTCTGATCTCCTCTTCTTATAAGGACACCAGTCACATTGGATTAGGGCCCTCTAATGACCTCACTTTAACTTAATTACCTCTTAAAGACACTATTTCCCAGTTTTATATTTTACATTTGTTCAATTTTTATGTTTTAATATATATTTTTAACGGCCGCACCGTGCGGCATGCGGGGTCCTAGTTCCCCACCCGGGGATGAATCTGCACCCCCTGCAGTGGAAGCATGGAATCTTAACCACTGGACCGCCAGGGAAGTCCCCCTGAGGTCGTGGGGGTCAGGAGTTCACCATATGAATTTTGGAAGGGGGGTACAATTCATTCCATAAAATACCGTATGATTGTTTTTATGTAAAACTCTAGAAAATGCAAGCCAATCTATAGCGACAGATCAGTGGCTGCCTGGGGATGGGGAAGCAGGAGCGGTAGGAGGAAGAACTAATAAGGGGCCTGAGGAAACTTTTCGGTGTGATGGATATGTTCATTAGCTTGATTGTGGAGGTGTTTCCATGGACGTATACGTATGTCACAGGTTTTCAAATTGTACACTTTAACTATGTGCCGTGTATCGCGTGTCAGTTATAACATATCTTAATCAGGCTATTTTTTTTTAAAAAAGTGATTTCAGGGGTTTAATTTTCAAAGGCAGTCTCCTCCAAGTGTCCTGGGCTTGGTTTACTTCCAGCTCTGTCCTGTCCACGGCTGTCTACCACCACCCTGATGGTTGAGAGGGTCTCGCCCTGCAGCTCACCCCCTATCAAGCCATGCTCCACATCACACGCTTTCCTGCAGCGCACGCTGGCCTTTCCGTCCCTCACGCAGACCAAGCACCTTCCTCCCCCAGAGACGATGCCCACATGTTCACCTCTTCCTCCTGCTCCGGGTCTCAGCGTCAACCTCTGCTTTTGCAGTCCCACTCCTGGGCATGTATCTGGAGAAAACCATAATTTGAAAAGATACTTGCACCCCCATGTTCATTGCAGCACTATTTACAATAGCCAGGACACGGCAGCAACCTAAGTGTCCATCGATGGAGGAATGGATAAAGAAGATGTGGTACATCCATACAATGGAATGTTAGTCATAAAAAAGAATGAAATAATGCCATCTGCAGCGACATGGATGGACCTAGAGATTGTCACGCTGAGGGAAGTAAGTCAGACAGACAAAGACAAATATCATATGATATTGCTTATATGTGGAATCTAAAAAAAATGGTACAAATGAACTTGTTTACAAAACACAAATAGACCCACAGACGTAAAAAAACAAACTTATGGTTACCAGGGGGGACTGGGGTGGGGATAAGTTGGGAGATTGGGATTGACATATGCACACTACTATATATAAAATAGATAACTAATAAGGACCTACTGTATAGCACAGGGAACCCTACTCAATACTCTGTAATGACCTATATGGGAATAGAATCTAAAAGAGAGTGGATATATGTTGTATAACTGATTCACTTTGCTGTACAGAAGAAACTAACACAACATTGTAAATCAACTATGCTCCAATAAAAATTAATTTAAAATATATAATAATCTCTAGGTCAAACAAACAAACCTCTGTTCTTGGCAGAATTTTAAAAATGCCCTTCCCCATTCTATGTCCTAAACCCTGGAAGCTGTGAATATGAGGAGACATCACATCACTCCTGCTGTTGTGTGATGTTCTATGACACAGCTGACCTTAAGATGGGAAGACACGAGCCCTTAAAAGCAGAGTGCTTTCTCCAGCTGGTGGCAGAAGAAGTTGAGGGCCGCAAGGTACAAGGAAGACTGGATACTACTGTTGCTTTGAAGATAGAGGGGTCACGTGAGAAGGAATGTGGGTGCCCCAGAGTTACTGAGAGTAACCAACCCTCTGCTGACACCAGCCGGAAGATAGTACCTCAGTCCTTGCTTTTGTTTTGTTTTGGCCGAGCCGTGGGGCTCGCAGGATCTTAGTTACCGGACCAGGGATCGAACCCGTGGTGCCTGCAGTGGAAGTGCAGAGTCCTAACCATTGGACCGCCAGGGAATTCCCATCTCAGTCCTTGCTATAGACCAAATGTTTGTGTTCCCCCAAATTCAGATGTTGAAACCTAGGCCCCAGTGTGGTGGTGTTTGGGGGTGGGGCCTTAGGGAGGTGATTAGGTCGGGAGGGTGGATCCCTCATGGATGGGATTAGTGCCCTTATAAAAGAGACCCCCAAGAGCTCCCTGGCCCTGTTCCACCATGTGAGGACACGGCCAGAAGAGAGCTGTCTACGAACCAGGAAGTGGCCTCTCACAAGACCCTGAATCTGCTGGCGCCTTGATCTTGGACTTCCCAGTTTCCAGAACTGTGAGAAGTAGATGTTTGTTGTGTAAGCCGCCCAGTCTATGGTATTCTGTTACAGCAGCTCCAACAGAATAAGACAGAGTCCTATGGCTGCAAGAAACTGGATTCTGTGAACAACTGGAATGCGCTTGGAAGTGGATTCTTTCTGAGAGCTTCCAGGGAAGACCCCAGCCCAGGCAACACCTTGATTTTGGCCGTGTGAGACCCTAAGCCTAGAACCCAGGTGAGCCCAACCAGACTTCTGACCTACAGAACTGAGAGCGAATAAATGGGTATTGTTTTAAACTGTTGAATTTGTGGTAACTTGTTATGACAGCAAAACTAATCTACCTCCTCAGAGGGAATTCCCTGACCATCCTGTCTGAAGCAGCCCACCCCTACCCCTGGCCACCCAACACCTTTGTAATTTTCTCTCATTCCTCTGTTACCTGCAAAGAAATAATTTTGTCTGCTTTGTCTGACTCTCTCTGCCATACTACAACTTAGCCCAGGAAGGGAAAGACACTGTCTATTTTGCTCGTCTGTGGATCTGGAGCACCCAGCCCCCAGGCCTGACCTGCAACTGGCCCTTCATTAGTGCTAGTGAGGAGTGGAGGGAGGGATAAATGAGGAGTTTGGGATTAACAGCTACACACTACTATATACAAAATAGATAAGCAACAAGGACCTACTGTACAGCACAGGGAACTATATTCAATATCTTGTAATAACCTATAGCAGAAAAGAATCTGAAAAAGAATACAAATATATATGTGTAACTGAATCACTCTGCTGTACACCTGAAACTAACACAAAATTGTAAATGAACTATACTCCATTTAAAAAAATATTAGTGAATGGATGAGCAATCCTTGAAGATGGTGCATCCTAGCTGACAAGGAAAGTCAGATGATCTTCCCTGCTCCCTTCTTTCTAAGGGATGAAATTATGACGTGCCAAATTGAATTAGCATATTTCTCAGCAAAAGTTAAAACAAAATGGGATTTTTAAAAAGTATTACCATTAATTTCATCTAACCAAAGCAGCCGGTTAGCCAACTCTCTGAGCTAAAATTGAAATTTAACCCTCGTACTTGTTTAGAATCTTTCTGGAAAGGTCCGGTGATTCTGTTATTGTTTTGCCGGACATGACTGACCAACTGTTAGATGTAAAGTGACTAGGGGTGGAAACGGCCTGGAAGTTCCTGGAAAGATTAAACATAGGGTTTCCATATAATCCAGCAATTCCACTCTTTGGTATCTACCCAAAAGAAATGAAAACCTATGTGTAAACAAAATTGTGTTCACAAATGTTCATAGCAGCATTACTCATAATAGCCAAAAATTAGAAACAACCCAAACGGCCATCAATTGGTGAATGGATAAATGCAATGTGGTATTTCCATGCAATGGAAAATTATTCATACCTAAAAAGAAATGAAGTAATGATGTATGCTACAACATGGATGAACCTTGAAATATTAACTACAGAAGCCAGATACAAAAAGCAGAATATTGTACGATCCCGTTTATATGAAATGTCCAAAAGAGGCAAATTCATGGAGACAGAGAGTAGATTAGTGGCTGTCTAGGGCTAGAGGGGATGGGAAGTTTAGGGGATGATGGCTAAAGAGTGCAGGGTTTCCTTTTAGGGTGATAAAAATGTTTTGAAATGGATTGTAGTGATGGTTACACAACTCTGTGAATATACTAAAAACCACTGCATTGTATAACTTTAAAAGGGTGAATTGTATTGTGTGTGAATTATATCTCAATAAAAAATGTATATGTCACAAAAGTAAGAATAAGAAAAACGTGAATAGGGGTGAGAGCTGTAGACATCACAAAGATGAAGAATGGATTGGGACTTCCCTGGTGGTCCACTGGTTAAGACTCTGTGCTCCCAATACAGGGGGCACGGGTTCCATCCCTGGTTGGGGAGCTAAGATATCCCATATGCCACATGGCCCAAAAAAAAAAAAAAAAAAAAAAAGAATGGACACATCAGAGGGAGGAAGGGAGTGTGGAGGCCTCTTCCTCCCAAGCCCAAGTCCCTCCTTGGAGGGCAGACTACCCCCCAGCACCAACACCAAGGCTCTGAATCTGAGAAAGCTTTTGCTTTCCTTCTCCACTGAAAGTACAGGATGTTTTCAAGTTTGCTCATTGGTGTTCTTGTACTTCCAGAAAAAAAAACTATCTAAAATCTGGCATGTTAAGGCCAGAGAATACATGCAAACTTCAGACTGTCTCTAGTGGGGCCCATAACGTTGTGAAGGAATCTTCTGAGTTTCTTTCTCAGGGTCCTTTCTGGGCCTTCCTAGAGCCCAGCCTCAAGGACCTTCAAACCCTCTGCAGGAGGTGGGCTCCGGCCTCCTCCACGTGTCAGGGTCCACTGAAGCCCCTCTTGCCTGGCTCTGAGTCTGTGGCCAATCCCTCCAAGGAATATCAGAATGTTTGGAAGGAGCTCAGCTTCCAAATAACACATATGGCGGAGAGAGACATTCCTGTTGGATCCCCGGTGACTCGCGGTTCACGCCCAGATCCCCTGATCCACGCTGCGCAGCCACATATGTTATTTACGGGAATCAAATCATCCGCCCCTGAATGGAATCTCGGTCTGGGACCTGGAAACGTCAGGCGTGTAAATCTGAGCCTGGAGAGACTCTTGCAGCGTCGGGGCTGCGTCCAGAGCTCACTCCCTATAACTTCCTCTAGGCTTTAACTGGGGCCCGGAAAGCCCAGAATCCATCTTCTTTGGCCTTTTGCAAACTTTTCCACTTGACCCAGAAGACGAGTCTTGGTGTTGGGTTGTTCCGAGAACAGTCCCTTTAACAAGCATGTGGCTTTTGTTTTGAATCTTCCCTGGGAATTTCTGTAATCATATCTGACAAGTGCTCTGATCCCAGATGGACAGAGATGCTTGGTTCAATTTCGAGGCTTCCTGGTGTCTGCCTGGTCCTTTCTTATCTCAGAGGAAAACCCTGGGGCTCCAGTAGTGACAGCTGGCCGGTTATGGCTTCCTTGCCTGAGTCTTGTGGTCAGCGTTTGGGACCACGAGGCCTGGACCCCTCAGCCATCTGGCTTTCTGTGATCTCAGCCCCTCCATGGTCTCTGTATCTCCCCTGGGATAAACACTTCCCTCCCCACTTGGCCAAAATCTCAATTAGGTCTTCCAAGATTGAACCGCGTCAGCTCCACACTGCCCGAGGATGCAGACTCCGAAGGCCACATGCAAAACTAGTCATCTTGGGTTTTGCACAAAGGTGGGAAGATGTTGGGCGTCTGGAGACGGAGGCCCACTCTGGGCGCTTGGGAGGGATGTTTTGAGCCGCTCTCGCCAGAGGGCGCCACACCCCTTTACTGCTCCCCTGGTCTCGCTTCCAGATTTCAGAGGCTCAGGAAAGTGGGTGCGCGTGCCTTCCAGATTCTCACAATCACCATTTTGCAAACTACTCACCGGCATCAAGGTTGCCTCTTGGGGAGCCTGATGGTTTTATGAGAGAAAACTCAGCGGACCCGACAAGGGCTCTTAGATCAAATAACCAAATTTTGTACTGAACAACAGACTGCAAACGGAGTTTCCTTTCCATGTAATGACTCAAAAACAATTTCCCCCTTTTCCAAGGACAGCATCAACCCCATTTGGGATCTTCCGTGGTAAAGAGACCTGAAAAAAGTACATCTGAAAAAATGGAGCCTTTCTCTAAAAAGAGCCTGTTTACAGACCTGTTAATCCTTGGATGCAGCTGCTACACCGAGAAACCGCACCAAGACATTTTCCTTCTTGGTGCTGTTGGTTGCTCTAAGGAGACCAGGACGGAAGCTCTCAGCCACACAGGGGGTGGGCCACAGTCCTCTGCCAGGGGTGCCAGGGGAGGGTGTCCGAGGACAGACTGTCCCTTGTCACAGTGCTCCCTGTGATGGGCCCCATGAGTGGAAGCTGTTCAGAATACTATTTGCGGGAGCCCAGCCCAGGAGCCCTTGGAGAGGGATCTCAACTCTCCCACCAGGTGACCGAAGGGAGGGGGTCGTACCACAAAACGTTGTGTGTGTGCACCTGCGTGAGCGCCTGTGTATGTAAAAGTCACAAGGATGCAAGCCGGCGTGGTCCCTTTCCCCCCACCCCCATTCTGCCCGTCGGTGCAGTTTGCATTCGGGCCGCAGAAGCCAGGCCCTAGAGCAGTCAACGTTCTTGGCCTGGGGGTCTGTGTTGTTTCTATTTCCCCAGGTGGCCAGTCTCACTGTGCCTCTTCCACCCATGGGTGTTTCTGGCCTCACTGGGCTCCATGTCGCTGATAATACAGGTGGCTTTCCCACCTGGTCCCCGCCCACCTGCTCCAGGGAGCCCGGAACACTGGGGAGGACGGCCCAGGAGGCGTCACAATCTAATACTTTAATTGCAGAGCCCACAGGCCACCCCTGGGATGGCTGGGGGCCCTGGATGGGAAAAGTTGCTCTGGTTTCAAACAGGGCCTCTACAGGTCAGCTTGGCCCTTGGTCCCCTGGGATCTGTGTTCTGGCCACCACCGGCCCGGATGGGACCGGCCTCTGTGCACACACGCCATGTCCCTGAGCCTAGATTGAGCAAGTTTTTGCCCTGGGACATTTTTACAACAGAGCTTTCATGTGGTGATTGTTGTGGGGCTGGAGGCGTGGAGAGAAAAGGAAGCTCCGTCTGGTTCTCAGAAAGAAGTCAGAAAAACTTGTTTCTCCCCGCAGGCCTTCCTTCTGGAGCTCTCCCTGCAGAGGGCCTCGCTTGCCGGTGCCAAGCTGGGCGATGGAGAGGTGCCCTCAAGTTCACGGCCTCCCAGAGCCATTGTTTTCCTTTTTAATTGGAAGGACTTAATGTTTCCGACTTCTTGCTTTGCCAAGTAAGAACTTTAAGGGCAACAGACACATACTTTTTTTTTTTTTTTTTTTTTAATTTGGCTGCATTGCGCCGCGTGCGGGGATGTAAGTTCCCCGACCAGGGATTGAACCCATGCCCTCAGCTGTGAGAGCACAAGAGTCCTAACTGCTGGACCGCCAGGGACGTCCCTATTCTGATCATTTAAAAAAATATTTTTTCATCTTTATTGGAGTATAATTGCTTTACAATGGTGTGTTAGTTTCTGCTGTACAACAAAGCGAATCAGCCATATGCATACACATGTCCCCATATCCCCTCCCTCTTGAGCTTCCCTCCCCGCCTCCCTATCCCACCCCTCTAGGTGGTCCCAAAGCATCAAGCTGATCCCCTTGTGCTATGCAGCTGCTTCCCACTAGCCATCCATTTTACATTTGGTTGTGTATATATGTCCGTGCCACTCTCTCACTTCGCCCCAGCTTCCCCTCCCCACCCCCTGTGTACTCAAGTCCGCTCTCTGTGTCTGCGTCTTTATTCCTGCCCTGCCACTAGGTTCATCAGTACCGTTTTTTTAGATTCCATATATATGCGTTAGCATGCGGTATTTGTTTTCTCTTTCTGACTTACTTCACTCTGTATGACAGGCTCTAGGTCCATCCACCTCATTACAAATAACTCAGTTTCGTTCCTTTTTATGGCTGAGTAATATTCCATTGTATATATGCGCCACATCTTCTTTATCCATTCATCTGTCGATGGACATTTAGGTTGCTTCCGTGTCCTGGCTATTGTAAATAGTGCTGCGATGGACATTGGGGTGCATGTATCATTTTGAATTATGGTTTTCTCTGAGTATATGCCCAGTAGTGGGATTGCTGGGTCATATGGTAGTTCTATTTTTAGTTTATTAAGGAACCTCCATACTGTTCTCCATAGTGGCTGTATCAATTTACATTCCCACCAACAGGGCAGGAGGCTTCCCTTTTCTCCACATCCTCTCCAGCATTTATTGTTTCTAGGTTTTTTGATGATGGTCATTGTGCCCGATGTGAGGTGATACCTCATTGTGGTTTTGATTTGCATTTTTTTAATGATTAGTGATGTTGAGCTGATCATTTTTGAAAAAGAAAGCTCTTCCCAAGGAATTGTTTACTCTTAGAACGAATGACCAACGGATGGCCTTTTTTTCTTGGCTGCCCCACATGGCATGTGGGATCTTAGTTCCCGGACCAGGGATCGAACCCGTGCCCCCTGCAGTGGAAGCATGGCGTCTTAACCACTGGACCGCCAGGGAAGTCCCCAGATGGCCTTTAAATGAAATATAGTTTGCTTTATGAAACACTTGCCACCTTTGCCCTGGTGTTTTTGCATTTCCCTGCTCATCTGTGACCTGTCCTCAGGCCCCTGCAGACATGGGGCCTCTCTCTTACCTTCTTCTTCTACCTTGGGTCCTGTGTCTGCCTCTGGTGGGATTGGCATTGCTTTACCACGAAGACACTTACTTGCATTGTAGCCATTCTCACGTCTCCGCGTGCTTGTCCTAGTGCATATCTCTAAGGCTCCTCCAAAGTGGCCTCATTGCCTTGAATCATGGTGGGTGGGGGCTGCTCAGAGTGGCTGGACCGTTGGCACCCAGCTCGTGTGTTTCCTCGCTTCCTCTGCTAAGCCCTGACCAAGCCAAATGGATATGGGACAGAAATATATAAGTGAGGGGGGAAAAGTCTGGATTTGCATTGAAAACCTTTGAAGCATTCCAAGAAGAAACCAAGAGTTTGAGTCAAACATCGAAGGGTCGGGAACATACCAGAACTTTCAGCAAGTTCCCAATCCCTCTAGAAAGACAAGGCATACCGAGAATTTGACACCCCCTGGGGGCTGAGGACCAGGTGCTGCCCTTGGAGACGTTCTCTGCTGAGCACGGCCCACACCTGCTGGTCCAGAGCATTCTCCAGCCCTGGCCTTGGTGCTGCCGGGCACTTCTTGTTCACAGCTCGGTTGGCTGCCTCTCGGCTTCTGTCTCCTCCTACTTCATACATGTAAAACTTATATTTTCTCCTTCCTCCAAACGGCTTCTCTTTCCACCTTCCCCATTTCGTCATCGCCCTTCCCCACTCTTCCTCATCCCCAGAGCTGACCCAGCGAGCCCCTCCTCTTCCCTCCATCAGCTCCAACTCTGAAACCCAATTAGCTGCGCTGGAGTGTTTATTCTTCCCATACAAGGTCATGGGGAAGAGAGCTTTTCCTGTCCTGTCTGCTCCCAGCACCACGGGCATGTTTCACCTCTGCTTTCTACACTTTATACGGTGTGGCCACCCATGGGGCATGTGATTAAATACCAAGTCGAAGTGCTCTAGGTTAAGTCTTTTTTCCTGCTAAAGAAAAAATTATTCAATGACAGTTGTTGAAGACGGGAAAGCAGACTTTATTCAAAGGGGGGCCATGGCGACTGGTGCAGGGACCCCTGCAGTGGGAGAGAGATTGGTCTCAGCTCTGAACACAGCGCAGGCAGGTGAGGATTTATAGCCAAGGAGCAGGGGTGGGGTCGGTGGGTGGAAAATTCCTAAGAGGAAACATCAGGGGTAAGGGGAGTTCTGGCTAAACCGACCTCAGAGGATTCTTGCCCGAAAACAGGCCAGGGTGGGCAGACAGCCCCGGGGGCTAGTGGGGGATAAGAAACTGATCAGATATCAAGGGTTGGGGGGCTCTTGCTGAACTGACTTAGCAGGGTTCTTGCTAAAACTGGATTTTACAAGGAAGGGCACAGATGGGCCTAGGAGTTTCAGGAGTCTGAAAAAATTTGGTCAAGCAAAGAATCTGTCCTTTTCCAACATTTGCCCCAAGGACAGTTCTTATTTTTCTCGTCCCCTATGGTGCCAGGTATAAACTAAATCACACAGCTGCTCCATCATGCTGTGATATGGGAAAAATGACTTTCTTACCTTATGGGACCAGCATTCTTCTTAGGGAACAAAAGGTCTTTGTTTACAAAAGTACACCACTAAAGGGTGAAAGGTGAACTAGTCAGAGTTCGCAGGAAAGGAGACCAAGAAACCAAACCAAACCCCAAACACCTTAAACTATCCCGCATAATCAAAGAACAGGCATCTGGGAAGAGAGAGAAGGGGAGAAGCCTGGAGGGAGAGGAAGAAGCAAGAAGTGGGGTGAAGGCAGAAATGGCTTACGGATGTTTAAGAACAGGCAGAAGGGTAATACTCCGTTTTAAGTTGTTAGTGTTTGTAAACTTGCCTCAACTCCCCAGACCTTCAGCCAGAGCACACAGAAGTGTCTTTTGTTGTTGTTATGATTATTACTTGGGTTTCAAATAGGAGGCCTGAGGCCACACCCGTGCCAGGGTGGATGCCAAGGTGGAGATAAAGCAACGGGCAGAATCAGAGCGGGGGCAGGACAGAGCTGGACTGCGGGGCAGAGAAGTGTGATGGGAAGAAATCTTGGGGAGGCTTGGACCTGCCTAAGGGGTTGGAGGGGACGATGCCTGCAGCCGCCATCCAGCGCCCAGCACGTCTGCCTGGACTCATCTCGTGGATGGTCTGCACACATTACCTCCGGACAGGGGTGTAGATTGGCACGTCTGCTCTTTCAACAAGCATTTGTGCTGTACCGGCTGTGCCAGGCGTGGTGCCACCAGGGACACGGGAGGAACTTGCTCACAGATCCGCAGTTTCCACTGCTCCCTGGAATAACGATCGCTTCCTTGCTTAGAAAGCTTTGCCAGCTCCTCCTGCCCGAAGGCTAAGTTGGCATTAGTGCGCATTCCTGGGCATGGGCAATGACCCTTTTCAGCCCAGCCCTGCTCACCTGTTCAGCCTTCTCCTCCGACATCCCTCAAGAAGCCCCTCTCCCCTCAGGTCACGGCTGATTTCTGGATATTCCCAGAATGCACCAGGTCAGGCTGCAAAACCTCCACACTCTGAATTCTACTCCTCCCTCCCTGGACCTTTCCTGTCCATCCCACCGAGCCAGGTGCGCAGCCGTGGCCTTGTGGTCCTCCCTGACCCCTCCTTCCCCTCTCCCCACCCCATCTCCATTCCCCAAGGCCCAGCGGCCTCCATCACATTGGTGTCTGTGTTCCCGTGGCGCTCTCAGCGGGCAAAGATGGACCACATCATCACGATTTACTTTCACAAGGTCTCCCCTGCCGGACTATAACGAGGAGAGGGGCCTCCTTACTCATCTCAGTGCCCGCCCGGCAGCTGGTACTCCACCAGCATCTGCTGAACCGAACTGTCTAGGCAGCGAGGCTGAGAGATATTTTCACCTGAGGATCCCGAGAACTTTCCCCAGCGTTGGGAGGACAAGGAACACCAACTATGGCTGCAGCCTGCCCTCTGGCTGATTTTCATCCAACTCCCGGTATAAATAGCTTCCTTTCCCCATATCAGAAACCACCTGCTCCCACTAGCTGCCCTCATGTAGCAGCGCTATAAATATCCAGCTGGATCCAGCCTGCCTTGGCCCAGGGGCCCAGAGGACTCGGAGAGAGCCAGCACCAAGCGAGATGAGGGCAGCGGGGGCGAAGATGCAGACATTGCCCAATCTCATGCTTTTTGCACCTCTGGGCACAGGCTGACGACGCTTCCCACATGGGCTTGGAAAGCCCCGTAGTATCCCTGGGAATTCAACAGAGACAGATAAACATCGGCTACTCCTGGTCTGGTGGTTTTCAACACACTGTCTGCCGTGTCTCTCACCGGCTGAGACACAGCTTGGAACTCGATTTGAGGCCACCCTTCCAATGCCAGCGGGATTCTTGCAGGATGGGAAATGATACGGCTTTGAAAGGAGTTGCTTTTCAAGCACATTTAAAATGGAACTGTGTAATTCTATGCTCCTTGAAGCTACTTTTTACTTTTAATAAACCAAAGGTCTCAATTCCACACGTTATTGTGCTCTAAAACCTGCACAGATTGCCAAGGAGGGAGAAAGGAGTTTAGTGTCTGGGAGAAGGGACCTGGGAAATGTTTGGGTTCTGCCTAAAAACACAAATCATCTGCAGGCATCACACACCATGTTTGTGAAAACGAGGTGCGGCGCTGATGGGGTTTGTGGGTGCAGCAGAGTGAAACTCTCTTCTTTAGTTTCCAGGGCCCGTCCCACGCTACCTGGGGGGCTGGTTTCTCTCTAGCCACCGCCACCCCCCTCCCCAGGGCAATCTCTGCAGCTCTGTGACCTTCCAGCAGCCGATGGATGGCAGAAAGTCTTCTGGTCATTTCAAGTCTACGGGGTCTCTGTGCAACATGGATGTGTAGAGGTTAAATTTCTTCCCACTCAGCTCCAGAACTCCGCGCCCCGCCAGCAGCCTGCGGTGAGAGATGGCAGAGGTGCCCTTCTCAAAGCTCCCCCTGTGTTTTAGGCTGGGGTCTCCAGAGAACGGATAAGAGACAGAGATATATATTTACCCTAAAGAACTGACCGTCACGGATCATGCAGGTGGAGCCGTCCAAGATCTGCAGACAGCAAGCTGGAGACTGGGGAGAGCTGAAGCCATGAGTCCCAGTGTGGGAGTGAGTCCAAAGGCAGGAGCAGATGATGCCCAGCTTGAAGACAGTCGGGCAGAGAGGGAACCTTCTTTCTTACTCAGGCCTTCAATGGATAGGATGAGGCCCACTCACGGGTTGCGGGGAGGGCGATCGGCTTCAGTCAGTCTACGGACTCACATGCTAATCTCGTCCACAAACACCTTCACAGACACACCCAGAAATAATGTTTGGCCCAGTATTTAGGCCCCCCCGTGGCCTAGTCAAATTGACACATAAAATGAACCCTCACACTTGGTTTCTCCACATTTTCTGTCTACTCTCCTCCCTCCCACTCACTGGGCCCCTCCAGGGTGAAGTGATTGGGGCCCCCGTGTAATCAGCCATTGCATCCTTTGGCCACTCAAAGCTGTGAGGGGCTTTGGGGTTTCTTGGAGACTCCACATGAGCTGGGGGATTGGCTCACATGTGGTTCCCTCGAGGGGGATGGAGACTCGCTCAGCTGGTGTTTTAGCCTCGTGGCTCCACCCCTTTCTGCCGGCGGCCCTCTGGGGCCAGCTCTGCTCCGTGGGAAAACCAGGGGTGGGACTCTGTCCCTAACGGTGCAGCCACCTCTCCTTGTAATGACTTCAGGGCCTCTTTCTTTCTTTCTTTCTTTGGCTGTGTCGGGTCTTAGTTGCGGCACGCGGGATCTTTGTTGTGGCACGTGGGCTTCTCTCTAGTTGCGGCACTTGGGCTCCTGAGCACACGGGCTCAGTAGTTGCGGCGCACGGGCTTAGTTGCCCCGAGGCATGTGGGATCTTAGTTCCCCGTCCAGGGATCGAACCCGAGTCCCCTGCGCTAGAAGGCGGATTCTTAACCATTGGACCTCCAAGGAAGTCCCAACTTTAGGGCTTCTTGCTGTTAAGATTTCTCGGGTACGTGACAGACACCATTTGTCTGGTCCCCCAAGCTACTGGGTACGTATGTCAGCCCTGTGAATGGCCTCCTCAAAGTCCTCCATACTAGGCCCCCTCCTCTCGTCCACAGTTGGGGCCACAGCATCCAACAACTCTCTTTAAAGAAATCATCTAATTTCCAATCTCTCCCTCTGGGCCTTGCCACCTCCAACCCGTGGGTGGTCACAGCTCTTTGCAGGCCATGCAGAGGTGGTCTAGTGCCTCCTTGGAACATGAGAGTAGTTGGGACCTACTGGTACTGCCTCAGGACCTTCGCCAGAGTTGAAACAGAATCATTTTTTAACATCTTGTTCCATTCGTATTAGCTGAGGGTAGTAGGCCAGCAGTTAATTTTAATAGTGCAGCTTGTCTTCTTTGGATTAATGATGTTCCAGGCATTTCTGATGTCCTGTGATGGCCATAGTTACACCCAGGGGAGAGAAGGTTGGCAGCTAGAGTAGCTTTTGTGCACCAGGCTACTAGCAGCTTTAGAGAGTTGGTTGGTCACCTCATGGTCATGCTTGGCTGCTGCAGCTCCAGGAATCATGCCCACTGTCAAGGCAGGGAGAAGGGGAAGGGGCATCACCAGTTCTATCCATCTCATAGAAGAAAAGCAAAACCTCTTGCAGAGGGCCTCCAGAAGACATCCATGCCTATGTCCTTTGGTAGAACTGGGCCAGGTGCATTTGGCTCTTGCAGCCTGAGTTGAGGTAGACAAGGGAGGAGGGGGCTGGGAACGGTAACTTGTTAGTCACAGTGAGTCAGTGTCTGTCTCATTGAGCAGCCCACCTCAGCCAAGATGGTAACTGAGCTCGGGAAAACCTTTTCCATCATCATCGCCATCCTCCTTCTCCTAATTGTCAAATATTAATGGGCTCTCATGAATGATGCTGTGTGGACAAGACACACGACATATATGTAAATTAGGTTTTGTTCTCAAGGGGTTCATCGTGGTTCTTGTGTAGTCCCTACGTAGGCAGATACAGAAACATTACACTTTTTACTGTCGCTGTCGATGTTAATAAGCCATGGTGGTATTTCAACCTTGGCTCAAGAAAATTCAGATGTTACCAAATGACCTGGATGTACTGGGATGGACTCAAGGCATGAAAATGTGTATCAAACCATTAGGAGGGGGACTTCCCTGGTGGCGCAGTGGTTGGGAGTCCACCTGCCAATGCAGGAGACATGGGTTTGAGCCCTGGTTTGGGAAGATCCCACATGCTGTGGAGCAATTAGGCCCGTGTGCCCCAACTACTGGGTCTGTGCTCTAGAGCCCGCGAGCCACAGCTGCTGAGCCCGCATGCCACAACTACTGAAGCCTGCACGCCTAGAGCCTGTGCTCCGCAACAGGAGAAGCCACCGCAATGAGCAACCCATGCACCGCAACGAGGAGTAGCCCCCGCTTGCCGCAACTGGAGAAAGTCCACGTGCAGCAATGAAGACACAACGCAGTCTAAATAAATAAATAAATAAATAAATAAATAAATAAATAAATAAACAAATAAATAAACATCATTTAGGAAAAAAAAACCCATTAGGACAGAAGTGGGAAGTTTTCTGCAACTCCTGATAAAAATTTGGATGTAGCCTTAATATCTGTTTTCTTTCATGGAAATTTTAGTTTGCAATTGGTTCTATGTAGACTTTTCCAGATAGACTTGTTGTATAGGCTGTAAATAGTTAAATTTCTGGTCTAAAATTAGTTTTTCAGTTGGATTTCTCTAAGGGATCAAATGATTACCTGAAAGTAGGCTGGCTGTGCTTCCAGGCTAGTTCAGTGCTTTTAATGTAATTTACTACTTCAGTTCACTAAAACTTGTCCCTTGGGCCTAAAATAGCGTCAAAGTTACCAGATTCAGTGATGGTGGAGACACTTTGGCACCAGTAAGAATCTGGCTGATAAGGTGCTGAGAGCCTGTCAGAGCCACTCATGATGACATTATAGGTTTGGAAGTGGGTGTCCTCCCCACTTAAATCAGGACAACCAGTCAGAGGCAGGAGTCAGAGAAAGTGAGACTGGAATGCTAGTGTCATTTTTTTTTATGAACCTGTTTGTAGGACATGGCTTGGGTGTGTGGGCCAGTGGGCTTGCTGATGTCGCCTTCCTGAATTGGACCTGCTGGTTTACGCAGGCTGGCTGAGAGCTGACCAGCTGACCCATGCGTGCTCCACAGCCAGGCTATCCCAGAGAGGAGCTGGGGGATACTCTGAGCATGCCCAGTTCTTCCCCATCTGCCCAACTGGGAAAGTGGCTCCTCCTCCCCTGGGGTGAAAGGAGGAAGTGGTACGGGGAGGGGGAGAGGCAAGGAGTGTTAATCTAAGGAATTCCCTTTGCCCAGCAACCTGAAGAGCTGAGGGTAAGGGTCCGTCCCCCTCCCCGCATTTATCAACTTAAAACACTACTAACGGGCTTCCCTGGTGGTGCAGTGGTTAAGAATCCGCCTGCCAATGCAGGGGACACGGGTTCGAGCCCTGGTCCGGGAAGATCCCACATGCCGCGGAGCAGCTAAGCCCGTGCGCCACAACTACTGAGCCTGCGCTCTAGAACCCGGGAGCCACAACTA
Organism: Eschrichtius robustus; assembly: GCF_028021215.1. Classification (NCBI taxonomy): domain Eukaryota; kingdom Metazoa; phylum Chordata; class Mammalia; order Artiodactyla; family Eschrichtiidae; genus Eschrichtius; species Eschrichtius robustus. The sequence goes on along the minus strand of NC_090826.1, from coordinate 7,372,699 downwards.
CTGAAGCCCGCGCGCCTGGAGTCCATGCTCCGCAACAAGAGAAGCCACCGCAATGAGAAGCCCGCGCACTGCAACGAAGAGTAGCCCCCGCTCGCCGCAACTAGAGAAAAGCCCACGCGCAGCAACGAAGACCCAACGCAGCCAAAAATAAATAAATACATTTATATTAAAAAAAACACACTACTAACGTATTATTATGCTCTGATCTAAGCTAGAGCAAACAGCCGGGGTTCTAGACTCTTCTGTTCTTTTTATGGATCTCCCCACACTAACTTAACTGTCAGGTCCTCTCTGTGCCTCAGTTTACTTATTACAACCAGAAGGATGATAATAGCCCTCATATTAATAGGGTTGATATAGAGGTTGTTCCATTTAAGCCAAGTGTTGCCTTTATCTTATCACAGATTTTATTCTAATAGTAGTTATTAGTAACTTATGTCACCCCATTAAAAAATCTGGCTGCTTAAATATATATGAAAATGGCTACATCCAGAAAATGGCATATTATTTAGCACGAAAAAGAAAGGAGCCATCAAGCCATGAAAGACATGGAGGAACCTTAAATGCATTACTGAGTGACAGAGGCCAATCTGAAAAGGCTGCATGATTCCAACTGTAGAACATTCTGGAAAAGGTAAAACTATGGGGACAGTGAAAAGATCCGTGTTTGCCAGGGGTTGGAGGCAGGGGAGGGATGAATACGGGGCGCACAGAGGATTTTTAGGCCGTGTGACACTACCATGTCATTATGCATTTGTCAAAATCTGTAGAATGTACAAAACACGGAGTGAACCCTAACGTGAGGTATGGACTTTGGGTGACAGTGATGTCAGTGTAGGTTTGTTGAGCGTGACGAATGTGCCGCTCTGGTGGGGACATTGATAGTGAGGGGCTGTGCATGTGGGGACAGGGGGTACATGGGCACTCTCTGTGCTTTCCACTCAATTTGGCTGTAGATCTAAAACTGCTCTAAAAAATAAAGTCGATTAAAATATATGTACATACGTGAAAATGGTTAATAGAGAGGCCTGGGTATATTTATCCAGAGAAGTCCAGCCCATTTCATTCCCAAGATCCGCCAACAAGTTCTTCCTCCATATTTGAAAAGAATGTCTTGTCCGGCGGGGGGAGAACACCCGTGATGTTCTTCCATAAAGACATTTATTCAGGCGGCCTCACCTTCCTCTGCCTCCATCTCCCTCCAGGCCGCCGTGGGGCTCCTGGTGCCTGCTCTGCGCAGAGAACATTGCCAGGTCAGCAGTATACACCGTCCCTCAGACACAAGGAGTAGTATTTAGTCTACAAACTCTCAAAGGAAATATCCGCTTGCACGTGAAAAATCTCTGGAATTTCTCTGTTCCTCTCGCTCCAACGTCCCTGTATCTGTGAAACCGCCTTGAAAAGCTTCTATATGCACAAGTGCTGCCTTGTTCCAGGGCTGACTGCTGCAGGCCCAGCTCCAGCACACCTCTGTCCCCACTGGTGTCACTCTGAGCTGCTCCTGCCCCTTTGAGACTGGCTGTGCCCAGGAGGAAGAGGAGGGAGAGGAGGCGGGAGGAGGGAGGAAGGAGGATGGAGAAAAGGAGGGAGGAGGGAGAAGAGGAGGAGGAGGAGGAAGAGGAGGAGGAGGAGGGAGAAGAGAGGGAGGAGGGCTGATGCAGGAGGAGGGAGGAGGGAAGAGGGAGGATGGAGGTGGGAGGAGGGAGAAGAGAGGGGGGAGGGCTGATGCAGGAGGAGGGAGGAGGGAAGAGGGAGGATGGAGGTGGGAGGAGGGAGAAGAGAGGGAGGAGGGCTGATGCAGGAGGAGGGAGGAGGGAGGAGAGAGGGGGAGGAGGGAGGAGGGCTGATGCAGGAGGAGGGAGGAAGGAAGAGGGAGGAGGGAGGATGGAGGCGGGAGGATGGAGGCGGGAGGACGGAGAGGAGGACCCTCTGAAGATCAGAAGGGAGAAGTCTTACACAGCTGGGGAAATATAGGAACAAAATCCACAGCCTTAAACCCCTGGTCCCTGAGTATCCAAGCCTCACCACTTTTCATTCCGTAATTAAGGCGAGGAAGATTGGGGACCTAAATGATAATAAAGGCTCTGGGCTCCCGTCCTGACACCCAGCTCATCCTTGGTCTCTGCCTTCGACTGCTCGTGCTGCAGATTCCTCCATTTCCCCGTTCCCAGCCCCGCTCACCCCACTTCTAAATTCTCCTTCTTCCTCTCTGGAGTGTCCCCTGCCCCCCACAGGCAACTGTTGTCGACAGGTCTGGAGTTTATTTAGATTAGGCGTCCTGGATCCCAGGGGGCACCCAAGGGCATTACTAGACAGGCTGTGAAGGGATAAGACCTGGGTGTCTGCCTTCGCCTCCTCTTTCACACAAAGCCAGGGAAACACTCCTTCCTCGCCATCTCGGGCCACTCTCCACCCCTCACCCTCCAGCACTGTCTCCAGGGCTGTCTTGTCTTCATCTGAGCCTGGTTCCGGCAGCACAAGACCACAACTTCCCAGCTCCTTTTATAAATGTCCTTCTCTTCATGCCTTTGGGTTGGGTTAAACCCAGTAGGTTGGGTTAAACCAGACTAGCATGGAAAAAAATCCGAGGGAGAAAGGGTACCCTTTGGAAAACAAGAAATAGTCAAGTACCAGCTGTGAACGTTTTAAATAGAAACCTGCTTACACTGCACTTGTCATAACAACAGCTGGCACTCAGAGGTCCCAGTTCTTTTCAGAAGACTGACACTTAACTTCCAGACGGTTCCAGAACAGTCTTACCATCACATGAACTCATGACAGCAAATGCCCAGCAGCCTGTCCTGTCTGTGCATCTCAGATTCCTGGTTCTAAGTTATATGCTAAACCTCTCACATTCCGACACACACACAATGACTCCATTTTTCAAAATGCAGTCATACATGGGAATGTTATGACATCAAACCCTTAAAAATGTGGAAACTTCGGTTTCAAAATACTTCATAGGGGAAAATAATAAACCTCTTGATTCGCAATTTCTTTGCTCTGCTTATGGTTCGTTTCTGAAACTGTGACCGGCTGGGGGCTTAGGAGGCATAATCGAGTATTCATATATGCCCGGGCTTGGCACCGCAGACTGCTCAATCTGATCTGGAAATATTTTCCCTTCAGACAGGAACAGAGAGGTTACTTTTGGGTCACTCCCACTCTCACAAAAGGCTTTTCAAAAGGGAGGAAAGAAAAGAAGTTCTGATTTGTTGGGAGAAACCAGTGAGCTTTTACATGATCAAGATGCAGTGAGCCTCCTGGGCTGCAAATCTCTGGGGTGGGGAGTGGGTGAGAAAGGCAGGGTTACAGCGGGGCGGAGAGGGACGGAGGCCGCTCTTCCTCTAGGTGTCCTTTACGCAGACTTTCCAGCCAGGCTGCTGGCTGCAGGCTGCAGCCTCCGTCCCTCTGCTGTGGCTGAGGCATCAGCTCACCATCCCCCTCCCCAACCTCACCCCCCCACCCCAATCTCTCTGGAAAGCTTGTGTAACGGCCCGGCCGCCTGCATGTGGCTGCCTCGACCCACAGCTCGACCAGTCCCAGGGCTGTTAACAACCGGGAGGTGACAACACGTCAGATGCATTTCCTCCTCAGAAGCTCGTAAAAAGCAGGCTCGCTTGGCCCCGGCAGAGCGAACACCTGTGTTCCTAAATCATAGAAGGTTCTGCCTTTCCTCTGGAATGAGCCCCCTTTCCTGTGACTGTTGGGAAAGCAGAATATACAGAATCAAGGGGGCAGCGAAGGAGAGGGAGAGAGGCAAAGTATTTATCCAACTCCTCAAATCTCTGCGAGGAATCAGGAGACACACAGCTTCTTTCAGCTTATTGGACCTACTGAGCTCCTTAAAGTAGAGTCAATGCCTCAATCACTGGACAAACTTTTGCAAAAACTTCCAGTGTCTAGACTGGTGCCTGGTGTGCAGGGAACACTCGGTAAATATTTCAGGGTGGATACGCCAGGCACTGTTACGGGTATGAGTCTGTGACAGTGGACAAAAGAGTCAAAAACCCCTGCCGGCGTGGAGCTGGCGTTCCAATGGGGGAGGTAGGTGGAGACCAGACAGGTAGTGGGTGCTGTTTGAGATGGGGTTAAAAGCTCCGGGAACAAACATGTATGGAAGGAGGACACACATGGGAGGGTCTGGGGAGGAGAGTGGTTGGGAAGGTCTCACTGGCCAGCAGGCATGTGGATGAAGACCTAAAGGAAGGGATTGAGGGAGCCACGTGGACAACCCAGAGAGAGTATTCCAGGCGGAGGACGCAGCACGTGCCAAGGCCCTGAGGTGCGTGTGTGTCTGGTATGTTCAAGTGTCAGCAGCTGCAGCCAAGTGGACAGAGAGCCAAGGTGATGAGGCCAGAGAGGGTGAAGGAAAGAACTTTGTTTAGGGCCTCATCTTCCAAAACTTCCAGAAGCATATTGAAGGGAAAAGATCATTTAGATTAGAAGTTGACATGACAACAGTGGATACAACGGCCAACAGAATCGACAGCAAGTAACGGGGGTCCGGGTCACAGGAATGGGTGGACGGAGCATCTTGGGGCTGAGACAGGTTGGGCTCCTGAGGGAGCACATCAGGGAAGTGATGTGAATCTGACTCGAGTCGAACAAGCTCTTTAGACTCTCCGGTGGGCAGAGACGCTCTGAAGTCTCCTGTGGCCGCTGGACCAACTCTTGGGAGGAGAGAGAGAGTGAAGTCTTTATCCTAAAACGCCCTCTGCGGAGGTCAGTGGGAGAGAGAGCTCACCTCTTCACATCTGGGATTGTGGCTCCTCCATGCTGCTCTCTCGCATCTGTGTCAGCAGCCACTGGTCTGTTAGGCGGTGAGAACGTGGGTCGTGGCACATACTCTGCCTTGTCGATGTTGAGAAAGAGGAAACTTCCTTGTTGAATCTGCCTTTGCCTCCTGCTCCTAAACCACCTCCTACTCCAGATTCCCCCCACAGCCCACAGATTTTGAGTGAAACTGTCTCAGCATGTGATTCCCATGATCATTGTGGAATCCAAACCAAATTGCTGTCCCTAAGCTTCCTACGACCTTCTCTCACTGAGATAAAGACATCCCCGCCAGAGCTGAGAAACAGCCGCTTCAGACTTGGACCTCACGCTGTGTCGCTGCTGCCATCCCAAGGCTGCAGCTCAGGACGCAGGGGAGCGGATCGATGACATTGAAGACCCCTGCTGCTTCTGCAGTCATCTGGAGCTGAGCCCTGCCGTGGAGCGTCTCCTCTCCTCTCTGCCCTCAGCAGGTTCCCCTGTCACCTCCGTGAACTTTGGGGATGTCACTCCGTAAACGAGTGTTTTGAGCCCTTGTGAGCTTTTGTTCTTGTTTTCACCAGTGTGGGGAGTTGGCCCAGAGAATGCTCTGGCCTGTGGGACATAGTTACCTCTGGAGGTGGCTTCCAAGGTATTCTGAGTCACTCTCACGCCACACAAGTGAAACCATCCTGGAATAAATAATTTTAAAAACCGACCCGGTTTCCTGGCAGTTCTGAAACTCAGAAGGGGCGAGATGTCGCAATACCGGGGGGCAGGTTGAAGAGTGAACCGCTGGGCTGTGGGAAACTTGGACGTGATCTCATCACATTCAGGCTGCAGCTCGGGTTCCGTCTGCTCCTACAGGGAAGTGTCAGCAGAGCAGGGAGGAGAGCCAAGCCCCAGAAAATGCCAGAGAGAGTGGCTAGCGTGGGTGAGCTGTGAGAAGGCGGCCCTGACATCCACGGTCAGAGGTGATTGGGAACGCTGTCTGCTGACCAGCGGCTCTGGTTCCTTTGCTGAAACCCCAGCTGTGCTGGGAACTGACCTCATTCATGAAGTAAACACTGAATCAGATACCAGCAGGCCTAACCCTGGATAAGTGGAAACAACACGGACGTTTCCATAATTATGATGCTGCCAATTGGATCTGGAGAGAGCAACTCTCAATATGTCAACTGGAGTGAGTTCATTACCTGCCCTTGCCAACTTCATCAGAAGCCAGTTTGCCTCGTTGCGGTTGAAATTATTTGTATGAAAATGCTTTCCTTACATTTTAGTTTTTATATCCCTAATCATGTACTGGAAAGCAGCGTCGTCTAGCAACTGGAAGACAATACTGGGACTCTGCCGATCAGAGCCCAGGCCTGGCCGGGTCTGCAGCCCTTCCTTCCCCTGTGCCAGTGGTCACTGCGCTCGCAATCTTGTTACTGGAAGGCGGGGGGCGCGTGGAGCGAGGCCCCGTCTCACGGATCTGGCTTGGTTGTAATCCTGGGTCCTGGTGTTTGTGTGTCCCACATCACGGTCACACTCACCGTCGGTTTATGCCGTCCCCTCAGGATTCCGCAGAGCCTGTGCGCCCACCCGACAGGTTATTCACATCCCGAGTTCCTGTTTCCACATGGCTCCTCCTTCCTTTTCACGCAGCTCGTTCAGGGGGTGAAAGAGTCGGTTTGTTCCTCCACAGCAGTTGAGACCACTGTTGACAAGACATTCATAATTTGGGGGAGAAATAACTTCCACTAGCTATTCCATTTTCGTCCTCATTTACTTATCTCTCCTGACTTGGGGAGCCGGGCTGCCTGAGTCCCAACCCCAGCTGTGCCCCTTCAGGGATGTGTGACCTCAGGCAGGTCGCAGCTATGCCTCCATCTCATAATCTGTGAAAAAACCAAGTGAAAACGGCACTGACCCTTCAGGGGTGCTGTCAGGATTAAAGGGTTAACTCATGTGCAGCACTTAGGACAGTGCTTGGCACACATACAGGAGAGCTAAGCATCAGTCTTTATTATCATTCTTGTGGTTATTATTAGTCTGAGCAAGAACACACGGCAAGGAATGACCATTTTTACGTCCGTTAGTGGTAAATTTACAAGGTGAAAATCAACAACTACCTCGCAGACTTGGCTAGAGGAAGTCAGATGGCCAGAGTTAGGACTGACTCATTATGTCACTTAAATCAGTGACCTAATTTCTCTTTTAGTTTCTTTATCTGTGACATGGGGGTGTTTACTGTTCCTTCCTTAGAATAGTCTTGTCTGATTTTTGATATGGAAGCCATTCAAAGAAAAGTGCCATCATGTGTCATCAAGACGATTCTGTTGATGCTTGTTTCCTTCATTACGCCCGGAGCTGGATAACCAGAGGCCCCTCTCCCAGGCCCACTGGAGCTGTTTCTTCAGCCAATGACGAGAACAGTTGGCAAACCTCAGCCTCACCAAGACCCTCTTTCCCCTCAAACTGGGCCATTCTACCTGCTTCCTTGTCAATACTGTCCAAGTTATCTATTAACCCTCCTCGGATTCCCTGGACCCTCTGTCCATGCTGGGAGCAGAGGAGACAATCCCAGTGACTTGCTCCTTCATGATATGAAAGGAAACTGAACCAGGGTGGCAGAACCGACCTGTCTCCGCAGGGAGCACGGAACACTTCCGACGCTCAGACTACTTTCAGGAATCATGCAGGATGGAGGCAAATGTCCCAAATTTAAAAAAATTACGAATTGGATAAATGGAAGGCCAGTGAGCTAAGTGTTGATCCTGGGCAAAATTCTAAAGCAGACAATCACATGAATTGTTGACCAGCATTTAGAAAGGGCGAGCGTAAGGGTCAATATTGATAATCGAAGGAATATCTTTCATTAGATTAGTAAATCTGGTGAGTGTTTTGCCATAGAGTGATGACTTTATAGCTATATCTATATCTATATATCTATCTATATCTATATATCCTTTTTTTTTTTTTTGGCTGCACCGTGCAGCATGCAGGACCTTAGTTCCCTGACCAGGGATCGAACCTGTGCCCCCTGCAGTGAAAGCATGGAGTCTTAACCACTGGACCTCCAGGGAAGTCCCAGAGTGATGACTTTTGACAATAGTTTGAAAGGTTCTCGTGAAATCTTTATGGACAAAATAGTGACAAAAAGGCCACCAGAGCCTGAAGAGAAAATAGATAATCATGTGTCACATCTCCCTTTAAGGTGACACCACTTGCTCAAGACCACACAGCCGATTAGTGTCCGGGCTGGAGTCTGTGCCTGGCCCCTGCCCCAGGTGAAGGCTCCACCCACAGGCCATGGCTCCTGGGCGTGGTCAGGTAGAATCGTAACAGCACATGGGGCCGTGTCCTCCCAAGGATTTCTCCAGTGACCTGCCAAGCCGTTCTATCCTTGGCCCTAAACTCTTTAACATTCTATCAACAACTTGGATGAAGCCAAAGATAACTGCTTATCAACCGTGCAAATAACACAAGGCTGTGTGGGAAGGCCAATATGTTGGAATCACAGAATCAGGATCCAAATTATCTCAGCAGGAAGGAATGATTGGTGGAATCCAGCAAGATAAAATTTAACTGGAATACATGTAAGCTCCTGCGTCTAGCTCCAAAACTTGATTGCAAAAGTATAGGATGTGATTGGAAAACATGTCCAACTTCACCCGTAGTCAAAGAAATGCAAATTAAAGCAACCATGAGATAATCACTCTCCCCTATCAGATTGGCAATGATTAAAAGGATGAAAATTCCCCAGTTTGGTGGCGAGGGTGTGCGGAAACAGGCTCTTTGGTAAACTGATTGTGGGCGTACAAACAAAATCACCCTTTCTGGAGGGTAATCTGGAAACACAGAGCAAAAACTATAAAACGTACCATTTGTCCCAGTAGTTAAGCTTATAGAAATGTATCCAAAGACAGTTATGTTAAGATTTATGTACGAGGATATTCATAAAAGTGCTGTTAAGAAAAGAACACTTTTGGGGGGAGGGAGGGTGTTCAGTTTGGGGACAGAAGTCTTGGAGGCCTCAGAAGGGGGCCATACAGTTATTATCAAATACTTGACACTATAAAGAGGAGGGATCATGGTCTGTGTAGCTCCTCAAGGCCAGGCCAAGACTTACAAGACATAGATGTGGCCTAACATTACAAAGCAGATTCTGACAGTTCATTCTGCCCCGAATTAGGATGGGCTGCCCTGTAGATTCCCAATCACTGGCAGATGGTCCCCTGTCCAGAGTATCAAAGTGGATACTTACTGCTCTTTCGCCACTGGGATGAAATGCTCATCTTGGTTCCCTCCAACGCAAAGAGGCAATGAGTCTTCACCGCCTTAAGTCATCAGAGGGCAGACTCACCACTCAAGTTGAAGGTGGGAGGGAAGTGACACTGGGTTTCACTTCCGGATACGAATTCTAGGAATGAAATGAGAACACCGCCCACTCCCCCATCATTACTGAGAGCCTATGGGAGATGACCACCCCTTCTTCCCTCCAGGTCTTTTAGGACTACCTGCTGTGTATCCATTCCCCCAAGGTAAAACCTAAGGGAAGATTTTAGCTGGGCCTGAAAAAAAAAAAGACGAGTGCCCCTTCTCACCAAATCATTTCCACTGTATTTTGGCTTCCAGGAGACAGACATAGGGGGTAAGCATTCAACTGCTCTATCTACACCTTTTCTCTTCTGTGTTAGTTTCATCTAAAACTCTCAGTTTTAATCATAAATCACATCTGTCTAAGCTGTATTATATCCAGAGCCCCCAAATGTGGAGATCCCGTCCTTTTGGATGCTTCTCCTTACTGTGCTTGTGTGTTTATCACTTCAGTTTATCAGTCTCCCCATCAACTGTGTCGGGGGGGCATTATTAAAAACACTCACAGTTAACCCTTTATTGAGCCCTGGAGTGAGACACTCACCGTGTCATCTATCAGGTAGTCCTCAGCACACCACAACCCTGGAGCTGGGGACAGCCTCCCTCCACCCACCGTGGTCAGAGGAATCTTTTCATAAGACAACACCTATCACATCACCAACCATACGCCTAGGTGGCCTCCAGGGCCCTGTGTGGGCTGCTCCCCTCAAACCCCAGTGTATCTCCTACCAAGACCCCTCACCCCGAGCTCAAGCCACATGGGCCTGTCATTTCTTCCAAGCTGTCACACTCCTTCCAGCCATGGGATTTCTGTGCATATTCTTCCGTCTCCCTGGGGTTCCCCTTGTCCCATCTCTCCTTCCTATGCATCCTTTTTTTTTTTTTTTAATTTATTCATTTTATTTTTGGCTGCGTTGGGTCTTCGTTGCTGCATGCGGGCTTTCTCTAGTTGCGGTGAGCGGGGGCTGCTCTTCTTTGCAGTGCACGGGCTTCTCATTGTGGTGGCTTCTCTTGTTGCGGAGCATGGGCTCTAGGTGACAGGCTTCAGCAGTTGTGGCTCTCGGGTTCTAGAGCGCAGGCTCAGTAGTTGTGGCACACGGGCTTAGTTTTTCTGCGGCATGTGGGATCTTCCTGGACCAGGGCTTGAAGCGGTGTCCTCTGCGTTGGCAGGAGGATTCTTAACCACTGTGCCACCAGGGAAGCCCAGCATCCTTTGGATCTTAATTAATGCCATGAGCTGAACGGTGGCCCCCGCCCCATCACATGTTGAAGTTCTAACTCCAGGACCTCCGAATGTTACTGCATTTGGAGACAGAGCCTCTAATGAGGTAAGTATATTAAAATGAGGCCATTAGTGTGGGCCCAAAGCCGATCTGGCTGGAGTCTTTATAAGAAGAGATTAGAACCATCTGAAGAGACACCAGCGTTGCAGGTGCACAGAGGAAGGACCATGTGAGGACGCAGGGAGAAGGCAGCCTCCTGCAAGCCAAGGAGAGAGGCCTCAGGAGGAACCAACCCTGCCAGCACCTTGATCTTGGACTTCCAGCCTCCAGAACTGTGAGAAAATAAATGTCTGTTGTTTTTAAGCCACCTGGCCTGTGGTATTTGTTGTGGCAGCCCAAGCTGACTAATACAGTTAAGAAGTCACTCCCCCAGAGAGATCCTCCCCACCCCTCCCCCTTCAGCCCTATATTGCTTTTCCTCTGTCACACTTATCACAGTTTGCAAATAGTCACTTATTTGGAGGACTACAGGGATATTGTCTGTATCCCCTCCTCAGGCTCTAGACTCCAGAGCAGTGAGGAAATGTGCATTTAGGTTCTCTGTAGAGTCTCCAGCAACTAGCACAGTGCTTGCTGGTCACATGGTGGTGGTGGGGGGTTCCATATTGTTGAATGAAAGAAGTATTATTTCACTGACATTAAAAATGAGGAAATTGAGTACTTCCCTGGTGGCACAGTGGTTAAGAATCCGCCTGCCAATGCAGGGGACACGGGTTCAAGCTCTGGTCTGGGAAGATCCCACATGCCACGGAGCAACTAAGCCCTTGTGCCACAACTACTGAGCCTGCGCTCTACAGCCAGCGAGCCACAACTACTGAGCCCACGTGCCACAACTACTGAAGCCAGTGAGCCTAGAGCCTGTGCTCTGCAACAAGAGAAGCCACTGCAATGAGAAGCCCACACACCTCAACAAAGAGTAACCCCCGCTCTCCGCAACTAGAGAAAAGCCCGCACGCAGCACCGAAGACCCAATGCAGCCAAAAATAAACAAACAAACAAACAAATAAATTAATTAATTTTTAAAAATGAGGATATTGAGATTCAGTTAAACTTCCTAAAGGCCTCAAAGCAGCTAAGTGGCAAAGGAGGACTGGAACACAAGCCCCTAAAGCTCTGGCTTGAAACCAGTACTGAACCCTCTGAATCCATTCACCCAGCAGATGCTTCCTGAGCACCTATCACTTGCTGGCCTCTGTCTAGGAACTTGGGATGCAGCCATGACAAAACAAAATCATTGCCTTCATGTGGAGAGGGATGTCACATAAGATAAAGAAGTAAGTTTCAATGGTGTATTAGGAGGTGATAAATGCCATGAAGCCCAATGGGAATGTGGGATTACGGAGTCAGATGTGTAACTTAAAATCAGAGGTTAGAGAAGGCCTTTCTGAGCAAAGAATATCTGAGTCTACATTGAGAGAGGGAGCCTTGGGGCTATTTGAGGACAAGCTCCATGCAGAGGTAAAAGCAAGTCCAGTGTCCTGGAGGCATAAGGAAGCCTGGCAAAATGACCTACGTGGCTGCAGTAAAGGCAGTGAGGGAGTTGAAGTTAGGAGAGGTGGCTCAGCAAGCTTCCAGGAGCTGGGTGGTGGAGGACATTTCTGGCCATGATTGAACTTTACCTTCTACTTGAGTGAGAGGGGAGTCTTTGGAAGGTTTTGCTCAAAAGGAGCCACATGATATGACTTTTAACAGAATTACTCAGGCTGTCATTATGTGAACATTGACTGAGGAAGAGAGGGGTAAAGGTAGAATCTGGGAGAACCATTTGGAGGCAATTACAACAACCCATTTACAATAATCCGTGAGAGATGAGGGGCTGGGTCTAAGGTGGTGTCAGTGGAGGTAGGACTCTGGGTATATTTTAAAGAAAAAGCCAATAGGATTTGCTGACAGATTGGATGCGGGATGAAGAATACAAGGTTTGGAGCCTGAGAAGCTAGAAGGACAGAGGTTCCATTCTCTGAGATAAGGAAGAGCATGGGTGAAGTATCTTTTGGCGGAGAAGCTCAGGAATTCCGTTCGGACATGATGAGTTTGAGCAGCTGACTAGGCATCCAAGTTTTGATGCCGAATAGGTAGTTGTAAACGCAGGTATTGAGATTCAGGGGAGAGGCTCTCATCAGCATATAGATGGTCTTTAAAGTCATGAAACTACATGAGGTCACCAAGATACATTAAGTGAAAAGACAGAGAAATCCAAGGAGCCAGTCCTGGGGGTACTGTTACATTGAAAGGTCAGGGGAATGAGGAGGAGCCAGAAATTGAGACTGAGAAGTACAAGGAAGAAAACCAAGAGTGTGCAGTCCTGCAAGGCAAGTGAAGAAAGTGTTTCTCAGAGGAGAGGTGATAAACTGTTTCAAACGTTGCTGACAGAGCAGGTGAGAAGAAGATGGGGAAGAAACTGAGTATGCAGGAAGAGGGTTCGACAAAGACTGGGGAGAGCTGGAGACTGTGACTATAGGCGCTCTTTCAAGGAGCTCTGATATTCAGAGAAAGGAGAGAGAGATGAGGTGTGAGCTGGAGGGAGAAATGGAGTCAAGGGAAGGATTTCTTAGGAAGGAAGAAATAATATATTTATATGCTTATGGGAAAGATCTCACGGAGAAGAAATTGAGACTCAAACAGTTTAGGTTGGGACTTCCCTGGTGGTGCAGTGGTTCAGAATCCGCCTGCCAATGCAGGGGACACGGATTCGAGCCCTGGTCCGGGAAGATCCCACATGCCGCAGAGCAACTAAGCCTGTGCGCCACAACTACTGAGCCTGCGCTCTAGAGCCCGCGAGACACAACTACTGAGCCCACGCACCACAACTACTGAGCCTGCAAGCCACAACTACTGAAGCCCGCGCACCTAGAGCCCGTGCTCCACAACGAGAAGCCACTGCAGTGAGTAGCCCACGCTCGTTGCAACTAGAGAAAGCCCACGTGCAGCAACGAAGACCCAACGCAGCCCAAAATAAGTAAATAAATAAATAAATTTATTTAAAAAAAAGTTTAGGTTACCCCTAGGACTAAGTCTTCTGGTCCAGACTCCTTCCCATCCCTACGCTGTTTAAGTGATAAACTTAAGCCTTAACGGGGCCTCCTGCCCCACGCAGAACAGGATCTAGGGCAGTTTGAATTTGTACTTCACTTGGACAAGAGGTACATCCGAAATTTACTACCGTAAGTCAAGAAGCCCCTCAAACTGAATTTTGGGCTCTGACTCTAACTTGGGGTGGGGGGGGGGCGCGGCGTTCCCGGAAATTGCCAGGCTGAACTTCGGGAAGGTATCCGACTTGCCAGGAGAACCCGCGCAGAGAGCGCCCCACAGCGCCTCCCGCGCGCTTCCGAAACCTCACCAACGTCAGATGACCAGCTCTCGTCCAATCCCGTCTCGGGGGTGGGGCTCGACGCCCCGTCTCCACAGCAACACCTTAGTAGGAGCCCGGGGGCTTCGGCACCGTGGGAGGCGCACTCGGATGACGTCATGCCCCCCCGCGGCGCTTGCATGACGTCAGCCCCAGCTCAGAAGTGGGCTCTGCCGACCAGCAGGTATGAAAACGAGCACGGCCTCGGACACTGCACGTGTGTCATCTCAGGCTGGCGCATGTGTAGCTCTTAAACACCAAGTCGTGAGCGAGCACAGTTGAGGTCTGCGTGCTCTCGCTGCTGTTCCTTTAATTTTGGCCAGAGGAATCGTCAGAGATGCTATAGTTCCAACTGGCTTTCTCAAAGCTAGCAGATATCCGAGAATCGGGCAGTTTGTCTCTCCTGTTACCTCTCCTGGTGCGTTGTTCCATCCATAATGCCACCTACTAGTCTGAAAATGCTAGCTGAATTCCCAGATTGTGTTGCCAGCAAGCTTCCTCTAGCAGGAAGCTTTTCAGCCAACGCTTGTAAGGTCAGCAAGCAAACTTTTTAGCACGAGTTGTAAAGTAAGGGTAACCAGACTCTGACTGAGGGCCTGAGAAGGTCTCCGAGACAACTATTTGAACTTTTAAGGATTTGCGACTTCTGTGGACAGCTTGTGGTTCCTTCTACCTTCTTTCAGACTTTTAGCCAGGATCCAAGCAGTCGACCTGGCTAAGTAAATGACCTCCAGGTAAATGAAGTGTCACTGTTCTGGAACTTAGGAAGCACCCACTGGTGCTGAGCCCTGGGGACACAGTGATGAGGCCAGCCCCTGCCATCCGTGACAGCTCATTTCATTGATTCATTCAAGAAACATTCATTGAGCACCAGTTGTGTGCGGGGCATGATTACTGTTCATTGAAAGAATGAAGTGAGATCTAGGAGATACAGTGCAGCCAGGAGTCAGGTTTGATCTTGATGTTTGGGCCTGCTCCTTACTTGCTGAATGATCTTGGGTGAGTTATGAACTCCATCTGCACCTCAATTTCATGATTTGTAAAAATGAGCATAATCCTACCTCCTAAAGATGACAGACGTGAGAGTTCAACTTCGTGCCGTGGTTGGGGGGTGGGGGGGTATGCTTTCCACTTCCTTACATTTCTTCCCTTCTCAGTGCCTGTCCTTCTCAGGCCTTACACAGAGGACAACACAACTAGTGGGAGAACAGCCCCCTGACCGGCACACAGCCTCAGAGGTCATCCACAGATTCTCCTCGAATTGTTTTAAAAACAGCCTTCATCCAGATGCTGCTTTTTGTGAGTCTGTGTGCTGAGGCCAAGTTAGATTTAAGCAGAGCCCTCCCACCTCATCCCCAAACAAGTTCCACTAAAACCACCCAAATCCAAAAGGAAAAAAGACCCTTTTCTTGAAGTGCGTGGTGATGTGAAGCTAGGTGTTGGAGGGTGGCCTGTTAGGGTGGGTCGGATCCTGGGTCACTGTCTGAGGAGGGACGAGACACCGTAAGGGTTGGGGAGCGGGTGTCAGGCGTCCTTGTCACCACAAGGCCTGTGGTTTCCAACGCTGTCTGCATCCCCGTCCCACTAAACAACAGAGGGAGAGAAAACAGACGTGCACACGGGCGGGGACACACACACAGACGCACACACACACACACACCCCCCCAGACTTGCACAGCCTTCAGAGGAAGTGGAGCACCAGATGGTCTGGGTTTCCTGTTCGATGCTTCCACAGCTGGTCGAGTCTGTGGTTGTGGTTTGTCTGTCTCGGGCTCATGTGAGAGACAAAAGCTGGGCTGACGGGAAACCTCCCCTCCCGGCCGCCAACCCCCCTTCCTCAGCTCTAACTGATCAGTCACACGGAAACCTGGCAGGTCAGACATTTCCTGAAACACCCAGAGCCTGGATTCTCCCAGGAGGAGGCTGAGTCCCCCCTAGCCCCGCAAAGCAGCCCCTGGGCTGATGGTTGGCCCTCACAGATCCCGGGGACAATAGAAATCTCTCCAAATATACTATTAAGATAGACCTGCATCCCTGCTGAATAGAATGAAGCCGAAGCCGGGTTGCCACGGTCACTAAGCCGGTGCCTGGCATAGAGCAGCCATTCAAAAACACTCAGCACATGGAGGAATGGATGAGGAACAGGGAACTTCATCTTCGGGGGTTGGATCTAAAAGCCCTGGCTTGCCATCACTTCTCATAAGTGGCTCTGGATTCAACAGACAAGGGTTTGAAGCAGCACCGTGCTACTGATTTGCTGCAAGTCATTTAACCTCTCTAGGCCCACTTTCCTCATCTGTAAAATGGAGACAATAATATCTGTTTCATGAAATTGTGAGGCCCAATGAGACACATGGATTTGCCTGATATGGAATCTTGCCTGTAGTAACTGCTCAAGAGATGCTGGTTCCCTTTTCTACTTGCCACACTGCAGTTTATTTAAGGGGATGCACTAAAAAAGGCAAACGAGTTAAAACAACAACCAAAACATTGTTCCCAGGACACGGCCTGGTTTGGAGGCAGAGAAAGAGTGCTGGTATTTGTGCCGATAATTATGGCTGCCATTCAGACTGCATTTGGACGTGGGCAACAGGGACTCCAGCCTTCAACAGACTCCACTCCAGCCCTCCTGCAGCGGCATCCTTCCCTTTGAGATAAGGCTCCCACTTACACCCTGAATGTAGCCATTAGGGTCATTGCCTCTTTGGTTTTTTTTTGGCTGCACCGCACAGCATTTGGGATCTTAGTTCCCCGACCAGGGATTGAACCCTCGCCCCCTGCATTGAAAGCGCAGAGTCTTAACCACTGAACCACCAGGGAAGTCCCCAGGGTCATTGCTTCTGAAGTCTGACCAACTAGGTTCAGATGTTGACTCTGACACTTATGAGCTCTGCAGCCTTGGGCAAGTTACTTCACCTCTCTGTGCCTCTGTTGCCTCATTTATAAAATGGGTAAAGCAATAACCACATCATGGGGTAGTTGTGATGTTTAAGTGAGTTAATATGTGTGAATCACTTAGAACGGCTGCTGGCAGATGGTAAGGGATGGATAAACGATAACTGTTATGAATGTGCAAATGCATTTGATTCTTACAGCAGCCTAACTACGGGTAGGTTCTGTGAGTAGTTCCATTTCACAGATGAGAAAACTGAAGCTCAGGTGAAGTAACTTTTGCAAGTTCACCCAGGTAGTAAATAGTAAGGCTGAGACTTTACTCCAGTTCTTTCTGATTCTTTCTCGTGTGTGAGGGTTTAACCACCTCCTGCAGTTGCATTTTTTTCTTCTCCTTGGAGTTCTCCTCCCACCCCCAACCCCATGAGGCTCAGCCTCTTCCTGCAGTCCAAGACATCCCCGTCTGCAGCCTCCAGCTGGATGCATGCTTTCAGAGCAAGGTCTTGTTTCCCTGCAGAAACTTCCCTTGCAGAGTGACGTCTTACAGACGGTTGTTCCTAGCTAGGGATAATCTGAGTTAATTCACAAGAAAGCCTCAAGTGTTTCTAGGACAACTTGTATTTGAACCCAAAGAAAGAGCTCTTTGGGGAGAATTTCAACGAGCTGTCTGTCAGGGGAGACATTATGTTGTTTTAGTTGGAGAGGTGGTCCTTTGCTGTGCCCCTCAAACCCCACCACTCTGGTGGTGGCTTTGTCTGACAGAAGCAGGTGGTGTAAAGGTTCTCAGACTTAGCGAGCGTCATTATTGCCCGAGGAGCTTTGAAAATGCAGATTCCTGTGCAGTTCCGTGGTGTAATGGTTAGCACACTGGGCTCTGAGAATGCATATTCCCAGGCCCCACCTCGGAGTCTGTGAGCTACATTTTGAGAAATACTGGTGTTGTGATGACAGGCACAGTCAGGTTCAAGTTCCTTAATTAGCTGTGCGACCTCAGGAGGACATTAACTCCCTCTGAGCTTCAACATTCTCGTCTTTAACATAGGAATTAAGGCAATCCCACCCTCCTCCTGGGGGATCACCAGTGACAGCGCTTCCTTTCCTGTTCAATGAGAGAATGTGAGAGATGACCATGTCTATGCTTGTGTTCAACCAAGTGCTGTAAAGAAATTCAAAGGAAGGCACAGACCCAGGCCCGAGCCTCAGGGAAGTTCCTTAAATCTTCGGTGAGACAGGGAACCGTGGGCCCCTGAATATAAGCAATCCTTTGGGTGAAGGCTGTTGGCCAGAAAGGGAGGAAGTATGGTTTTCCACCTCTTGCATGCTGGGCTCTCCCAGTGACAACATGGCCAAGTACACCAGAGCTTGAATCAGTCCGGGCGTGCCAGGTAATGCTGCAACCAACCAAGCCCGGGTCTCAGTGGCTGAACACAACAAGGGTTTTGCTCACGCTGTACATCCCAGCAGATCAGCAGGCAGTTCTGCTTCACAGACTCACTCAGGGACCTAGGCGGGCGGAAGCTCCATCACCTTATAGCCGTGCTATCTGGAACACTTGGCTTCCATGTTCAGAGTGGCCAGGAAAGAGAGACTAGCGATCACGGCCTGGGCTTTCTACCGTCTCAGCCTGCAATGAT
This sequence comes from Eschrichtius robustus, assembly GCF_028021215.1. Classification (NCBI taxonomy): domain Eukaryota; kingdom Metazoa; phylum Chordata; class Mammalia; order Artiodactyla; family Eschrichtiidae; genus Eschrichtius; species Eschrichtius robustus. The sequence continues at coordinate 7,354,424 of NC_090826.1, read as the reverse complement.
ATGCATCCCTTCTGCTCAATTTCATCGGCCAAAACTAGTCACACGGCACAGCTGGGGAAGGCAGGGGAGCAAATCGCATACTTGGGGAGCACCATTGTTTCTGCTGCCGGGTACTTCACGCGTAGAGTAGGGAGAGCTGAAAACTCTTGGCCCAGATGTCCAGCAGGGGCCCAAAGACTGCTATCTCTCAGAGAGAAAAGGAAAATTTCTCTGTTGAGTTGCTCCTACAACCCTATGTGCTGAGAAGCTCAGCTTTCCTGTCTGGTGGAGCTGAGTTTTATTTGTTTGAGAATGTGGTTGTTGGTTTGTTTTTTTTTTTTCCTCTTCTTCCTTTTTCTCATTCTTGCCTACCCTCAAAACATGGGAAGAAAAGCAGTCTGCTTCAAATAGCCAGCAGTCTGGCCTGGCTCCCTTGGCTGGAGGGGAGCCATCTGCCAGCGGGCCAAGAAATACCCCGGAGCTCCAGGGTCCTGTGGGCACCGGGTGGGAGGCTGACACAGCCTAGAGGCGGCGTGCCCGGCTGCCAACCCCACCCCTCAGTCCAAATGCTCTGTGCAGAGCGCAGCCGAAAGCAACCCAAATATCTTCAGAAATGGAGAACAGTAGACTAGAACCCAGCAATTTGGGGCAGCAGTTTTTCTGGAGCACATAGCTGGGGGATTTGCCTTAAGAAATCTCTCATTCCTAGAGTGTCGGTGGATAAATGGCACTTATTTGTTTAACCTCAAATCAAGCCACAGCCCCCATTTCTGGGCTGCTTTGAAAGAGTTGTTTTAAAATAGCTGAACAAGCTGAAAATCATGGGTCTGGTTGCTGGTATGGCTTTGCAGAAAGTGGTGGGCTCAGAAAGTTCCTGAATTTTCCGTGACTGGCAGTGGTGGGGGGAGGTGGAGGCTGGGGAACAGAGCCTGGACACTTCTCCTGCACGTTGGCTGGACTGTTTCTGTGGCGGGTCCAGCCTTGGCCCGGTCAGTGTTCTCATGAGGGTTTTGGGTGGGAGGAAACCCTGGAAGATTCCTTTCTGAAATCTGCTCTAGGCAGCTCTGCGTGAACAAAGTGGAGTTATTCTGTTCTTTCTGTCTGACCCCCCTCTACTTCCCCTCTTTCGGTAACAGAACGTGTCTTTCTTCAGGAGAACCTGTTTCATTGGTTTAGGTAGGCCGACTCCGTGGTGTGTTTGTGTTCAACAGCCGGCTCTGGGGGGTGGAGTGGGGAAGCCCTGATTTCTAGCGTTTGCCAATTTCCATGGTGTAAATACAGGCACACCTTGTTTTATTGTGCTTTGCTTTATTGCGCTCCACAGATACTGTGTTTTTTACAAATTGAAGTTTTGTGGCAACCTGGCGTTGTCAGAAGATGGTTAACATTTTTTGGGAATAAAATATTTTGAAATTAAGCTTTGTACATTGTTTTTAAAGACATAATGCTATTGCACACGTAATAGACTACATAATTATGTAGTCTATAATAGACTACATAATTATATAAAAATTATGTGTAAACATAATTTTTATATGCACTGGGAAACCAAAAAGTCATGTGACCCGCTTTAGTGTGATATTTGCTTTATTGCAGTGGTCTGGAGCCGAACCCGCAGTATCTCTGAGGTCTGCCTGTGCTCCCACCATGGCCAGTTTCAAGCTACAAACATGTCATCACTGAACCTTCACAGCATATCAGTGGTGCTGATTCTGCCCGATCTGGGGATGGGCACGTGACCCAGAGGTGCTGTATCAGAGTTCTTAAGGCTATCAGAGAAGACCATTTCTTTCCCTTGGCACTGATAAAGAGATAGCATGTTATTCTGGGGCTTTCAGCAGTCATCTCGTCAGCCACAGGGAGAGAATTTCTTAGAAAGCGAGTGAGCAAAGGGACACTCATGATGTCACTTGAACTCCTGAATCCAGTCATACCCGAAGCTGATATATCCCTGAATGTTCCAGTTACACAAATCAGCATTCCCCTTTCTTTGCCTAGGTAGTGTGAGTTGAGTTCCTGCCATCTGCCAATAAAAACGCCGTGAATAATACAAATGGGCCACCCATAGCCAATTAAATAGATTTGGTTTTTATCTTGATTGTGGTGGTAGTTTCACAGGTGTATTCATCTGCTAAAACTCATTGAATTGTACACTTTAAGTGGGTACAGCTTATTGTAAGTAAATTATATCTCAATTAAGATGTTAAAAATTTTTTTAAAATTGGGGTGCATGTATGTGCTGGGTGGGAGTAGTTTTCTCATACCTAATTCTGCCGGGCGAAGGCTCAGATAGGAAAGAAGGTGAAACTAGAAGGATGGTTCTCTCTCTCACAACAACCGGTTCCTGCTTCCACCTGTACTGTGATGTCTACCCACCCACCCGTTTACCACCCGGGACCTCTTGGAGAAGAAAAGGATGAAGGAAGGATGGAAGGAAACAGCCCTCGTGGAAGCGGGAGAAGCAGAGCGGAAGTCGGGTGTTATCTCCCCCGCAAGCCCTGGAAACCAGCAGGGTTACCGCGACCCTTCATCCAGTGACAACGGCCTTATAGAGCAGCAATGCTGACAAAAGCAAATGGGCAGCCCCGCAGAGCTTGGCCTGCTGTTCCTCTGAGGGCGAGTGGAAACAAACCCGGTATGGACTCATTCTCCCTTTCTATCTCTGGGCTGTGGGAGAGGGTGGGCTCCAGGTTGCAAAGACGGGGAAAGCCTGGGTCAGGCCCCATGCTCAAATCCCACCATTCGGTCCTGGCTTGGGGCTCTGAGGCTGCTGTCCCCACCTGGGCGTCTGGGACAACGCCTCATTTCCTATACTCCGAGCTGAGAAATAATATCGATGACAGCAGCTACTGCTACTTCTTTCCGAGGAGACATTTGAGTGCACACCCTGTGCCTGGCTTTAGAAGCACGAGCTGATTTCACTTTCCAAATCCTAGAGGTACGTTCTCTGACAATCGCCATTTTACAGATGAGGAAGCTGATGCTTGGAGAGGTTAAGGAACTTGCTGGGGTCACACAGCTAAGAAGAGGCATTGCTGGGCCTCAGACTCACGTCTGTCTGGTCCCAAACCTGGCTTCCATGCTGCACAGAGTGCAAAGCAGAGTGAACTGCATTTGTGTTTCTCAACTGGTGGCACCGAATTCATGATAAGCAGCCCCACACGAGGTGAACCATCCTGGGCAGATGAATTTCAGATGCCTGCCACCAATGTGAGTGTGCCCTGGGCCCCATGGCCAGGGTAGAATTTTCCCAGCCGAGGTACGGATCCCCACCTGCAACCCACAGGAAGGTCCTGGGGAGATTGCTGGGGGCAGAGCCGGGCCTCCCAGCTGCCATGGGCCAGATCAGCCTGGGACGGGCTCACGGCTCTGCAGGAGTGGCTGGGTGCTTGCGCTGTCCCTGGCTGTGGGCATCTCTCCAAGCGCGGCAGGAGCGCTATTCCAGGACAGGCAGGAGGCCTCAGCCTGGTCTGCCCCAACATGCGCCTCTCGGATGACCGCTTGGCCCCAGAGAGAGGGAGGGCAGAGCCAACGAGAGTTCCCCAGCCATCTGGGGCTCCCGGCAGGATGGACACAGGTGTGGCCCTTGTGCCCGGTTCACACTGGTCACGCCCGGTTCTGGTCTCCTGACGCTCCCATTGGAATCGCCTCGTTCCCCACCGCAGCCCTCGTCTGTGGAGAGACTGTTCCAAGGAGAGGACTCTCTTGGGCTGAAATTTTGGCCGGGTTCCGGGGAGCGAGCTGGGTCTGATTAGGTGGTGAGGATGGTCAGCCGTTAAAGGGGAGGGGGAGGAGGTCATGGGAAGAGGCTGCAGGTGTGGAGGAAGGGGGAGGAGGGGAGAGGGAGGAGGGGATGGGTGTGAAGTGGCGAGGCGGTTCGGGGTGGGATGTGGACGGAGAGGACAGGGAAAGATGGAGCAGAAACGGGCTCTGAGGCCATAAAAGGGGGAGGGGGCAGCGGGCACCCCAGGGCTGGAGGGAAAAAAAACACCACGGTGATCAGAGCAAAGAAGAAGAGCCGAGGGGAGTTATAAAATAGTTATAGGGCTTCCCTGGTGGCACAGTGGTTGGGAGTCCGCCTGCCAGTGCAGGGGACACGGGTTCGAGCCCTGGTCCGGGAGGATCCCACATGCTGCGGAGCAACTAAGCCCGTGCGCCACAACTACCGAGCCTGCGCTCTAGAGCCCACGAGCCACAACTACTGAGCCCGCCCGCCGCAACTACTGAAGCCCGTGCACCTAGAGCCCGTGCTCTGCAACAAGAGAAGCCACCACAATGAGAAGCCCACACACCGCAATGAAGAGTGGCCCCTGCTTGCCACAACTAGAGAAAGCCCGCGCGCAGCAACGAAGACCCAACACAGCCAAAAATAAATAAATAAATAAATTTAAAAAATAGTTATAAAATGCTTATTGATCAAGGCCCTTGGGCGGGAGGGGCCGAGGGGTCCTCAGATCGAGGGCAGAGCTGCCCCAGTTTGGGAATGAGTGCTGTCTGGGTGTGTCTGGCTGGCAGGAAGCTGGGCAGGGCCCAGGCCGCTGGGTTGGGGCTTCAGCGTGGGACACAGAGAGCAGCGGCAGGGCGCTCAGCCCCGGGGCCCCGGCGCCGGCCTGGTACCTAACGTGTGAGGTCTTCTAATGGTGGTGATATTTAACTCTGCCACTTACAATCCGTGTGACTCACATAGCTCTCACCATGCCCAGCCCTTAGCACACATTATGTCCTTTAGTTGCCCAAGCCTCCTGCAGGCAGGGAGACAGGCTCCGAGCCTAGTCTCTTACCAAGTGGTGGGACCGGGGTCGGGACCTGGGTCCTTCCTCTGGGCGTGTCCCCCTGTGTCCGTGGAGGGGGCAGGAGCCGAGGCGGGGGCTGCAGCTGCTGGGGGCAGTGGCCACCAGCCAGTGGGTCCCGTTGACCAGGACCCTTCTCCTCTCATGGGGCAGCAGGGCAAGGTGTTCTGAGCCACGGGGCGGGTGGAGAGGGTGTATGAAGGTGGGAGTGAGTGTGTGTGGGTGAGCGGGAGCCTGCCCTCTGTTCTGGGTCTGAGCCAGCAGGGAGACAGGACCCCCCGCGGAGTCTGGCTGGGACAGGAAGTCTCTCACCCTCGGCATATGCAGCAGACCTCCTGGGCCAGGACAGGATGCTGTGGTCTCCACAGAACAGCGGGAACCAGGGAGGGACCTGAGGGAGGCAGTGGCTGCGAGGGTCGGGTGGGAGATAGGCCCGGGGTGGGGAGGGGGAGACCAGGGGCTGGGATGCTTGCAAGGTGAAGAAACTTCGGAAATGCTCCAAGACACTGAAGAAGGGGGGCGGGGCTTTGCCTCACGTCCCCGGGGATGTACTGGGGGACAAGTTCCATACGTGCCCACCTGGAACTGACTTGCCCCCTCTGTCAGCCTGGCCTCTCACTGCTTTCTTACCTCCTGGGTTCCTCTGCATGAGCCCTAACTGCCAACCCGGGGCCCCGGGGCCCCAGCCCTGGGAGCGCGCTTTCCTCGGCTCTGTCAGCAGGAACCCTACCCACCTTGGAAGATGTGGCTGGCGCATCATGTGTGAGAAGCCTTCCCACTCGTGGCACAAGGGGTTTCTCCCTCGTGGTCCAAGCTGCTCATTCTTAAGACCTTAGCTCCCCAACTCTGCGGGGAGTCTTTCAGTCCTCTTCACCCCCCGCAGCATCCTGTCAAATGTGGCAGGGCTGGGCTCACAGCCGACACCAATGCTAACGATAAAAACCACACGTGTTGGGCGGATGGGGTTGGGGAGGGGGCATGGGGGAGGCAGGAGAGATCCCACCCCTGCCCTGTCCCCAGAGGAGCCTCATTTCTATTTTTCTTTCAACACCCTTTGTTAGGATTAATGGCTGGGGAGTTGGGAGGGAGACTAACTTGGTTCAAGTTCACCCTGTTGCTTCATGTGTGGCCACCTTTCACACTGTAATCCCACATCTGGAAATGTGAGAATCTGAAGACAATAATCTCCAAAAATGAAAGACTTTTCCAGATGAAGATGTTCACAGCAGTGTTATTTATAACCACGAAGAACTGGAAACTACCTATATATGCTAACATGGGAGAATGGCTACAGGAGTAATGATATTATCTACTGCATAAATATTAGATAGACATTTTAAAAGATGCTTTGATGATTTTGTGGTCACATGAAAAAGGTTTGTAATAATGTAAGGTGATCACGGCTATGTGAAACAAACAACAACCTTACATCAGACGTGTCTGCATAGGAGAAATAGTGAAAGAAAACACAGTGAGATGTTAATGGTTGACAGTGCCGTGGGTGATTTCTAATTTCTCCTTTCCACTTTTCTATAACAAGCATGAATACTTATATCAAGATTAATTTTATTTAAAAAAATCTTTTTTCTTATCTTGAGAGTCTTTTTTTAAATTTATAAAACAGCACCAAAAAGAAGAAAACAAGCATGTTAACATTTTACGTATTTCCTTCCAGTCCTTTCTCCATGCATATTTCCACATCTATAAATAGACACTCGGTTGACTAGAAAAGAAAAATCCCAAGGAATTTTGGAGGCGTTCTCTCTGGGCTTGGAGGTCCCAGTTCCCTGGAAGTTTCCTGTGGCTATGGAAAGAGTTAGGACATTGGCTCAGGCTCCTGGGACGAGAGCTGTTCCCTGCGTGGAGTCTCGGGCCAGGGTGAGGCCACCACCGCCAACCTGAGGGCTGCCCCCCCGGGAATCAGCTTGCTGACGGGCTGCCCCCAGGCCCACCTTCTCCATTCTGGCCTCTAGGTCCTGGTCCTGCCTCCTCCACTGCCTTACTAAGGATCTCTAAGCAACCGATTTGCTAATTAATCCTGACTTTTGCAAAGTCTGAAGTTTCTAACCAGTGGGAGACTTTCCCTTTCAAATGGTTTTGGCAGTTGTTGGCCACAGGCTGGGGGTTTCCATCTCAGTTCCACGGGTTGGCCAATCAGGCGGGTTTGGCCCATCAGGCAGGTTTGGCCCTGGGGGTTCAGTGGGGCCCGGGCCTGCTGGGCCTTGCCCGGCCTCGCCCTGCTCAGGTGGGGACGTTTGCTCCAGGGCTCTGCCAAGGCCACCTCCCTGGTCCCCTGGTAATCTGCTAGCAAGATTCAGGTGACTGTTGACTCATTCACCCCCATAGACCAGGCCAGCTCACTCCTCCCAGGCCTGGGACCATCTCCACGCCCTTGATCTCAGGGAGAGTTGCTGCCTCCACTCTTCCTAAGAAATGCCGTGCACTCTGCGGAGGGGGGCAGGAGGGAGGCAGGGAATGCAGAAGCCCTGCTCCGTGCAGCCTGCCCTCGGCATAGGACTCCGACTCCCTACCCTCACCCCATCCCATCCTGTGGCCACGTCTGCCCCATGAATAAGATCCCGTGATTCAGAACCTCTCTATTCCCCCCAACATCCCTCCCTGTACCCCTCCTCCTCCTTCTGCCCCCCACCCCCACTCCCAGCCTCTCAGTTGCTCTCTGATAACCACAGCTGGGTTTCTGTCTTGGTCAGAGGTGAACATGAATCAAGAGTTACCGGGTTCTGCCCTGAGCTGACTTTCTTTTTCAGCAGACTGTTTCCACTTAGGAGGCAAAACAGGTCAGGCTAGCCAAGCCCTGCTTGCTGGGTCAGGGTGAGGACAGGGTGGGGAGCCTGGGCTCGGGACCAGGGACCAGGGACCAGAGCAGGCATGGGAGGGAGGGACACAGCACCCAAGAACTGCCTTCTGCACTGCCCTCCAGAGCCTGGCACACAGAGGAACTTCAGAGTACTTTTGTAGAATAGATGCTCTTCCCCAAGGCCCAAGGGGATGTGGCACAGCATATGGCCATATTTTTATTTTTCAGTGATGGGAATTATTTTGGTTCCATTCTCTAACAGCCTACATCCATCAGAAAACATCTGCTAATCACCTACTGGGTGCAGAATATATGGTTTGTTTTCAAAGGAAACCTCTGCCATCCCACTGCTCACCTCTAGCCCAGACTTGGAGCGATGCTGTCTCTTACGTCTTAGGCCCTTCAGGGGATGGAGTGATGCTCTTGTAGACCTGGCCTCCTGTCTAGGCCTGGTGTGCTGGAATTTAAGTAAAACTTCTTAGTGACATTCCCTTTAATCTATTAGACATTTATTTTAGGTTGAGATTGTATTTCTAACATCCTTGTGGGTGGTACGAGGGGGCCTCAGACACCAAGGTGCCCCAGAATCAGTGGCAGAACCCACAAGGTGGCCGCTCACCCAGGACAAGGTGGTGACCCAGAAGGCAGAGGAAGGAGGCCTGAACCACCCTATGTGCTGTGATCAGACTCTTCTGGTTTCAGGGACAGAAAGGTCCTCAGAGACTGCGGGGGTCCACTGGAAGGATGACTGCACAGCTAAAGCTGGGAGGAGCCTCAACAAGGCCACCCCAACCAGGGGGCACTGCTGTTTCTGCAGGACCAGCACCCCTCCCACCCCCTGGTAGCAACAGCCCACTATCACGCTGTTCCCAGCATTTCCAAGACCCGGCCCTCCTCTCCTCAGGGGTGGGCCCATGACTCAGAGCCTGCCAGTCAGGGTACCCATTCACACCTCTGACTGCAGTGATTGGCTTAGGCATAAGCACATGCCCCAAGCTGGCCAATCAGAGCCCTCCCAGGAATTTTCTGCTGGGCAGGAGCTCTCCTTCCTACTGGTGAGGGCAGGTGAATTGGAAAAATGGCAAGTTTTAGGTTTCAGGTGACCCCACCCCCCGAATCTGCTCCTAGAGAGACTTTATCTTTGAGAAGGATGGAGACCTGATGACATCATTTGACCTCATAGATCTTGATGTACCTGAAGCTGAACTGGCCCATCGTGAAGTTTTCAGATCAAAGCTTATAGGTTTTTTCCCCCTTTAAGCTAGAATGAATTGGATTTCTGGTACTATTAAGTAAGGGAGAAGACCACAGGGCTTATTGTTGCTTCTCCACTCTGCTGGATATGGCTTGGGTCCTCAGGAGGAACCGATTCAAGTTGACTTTTTTAACAACTAGACCTGGTACACAAAGTCTTGACCCAGATCCTTTCTGTGTCCTCATGGCACCCCCAGCCCCTAACACACACACTGCACAAGCTTCTCTTTGGCTGACCTCAGTGTGGTAGGCAGAATAAGGGTCCTCCAAAGACGTCCACATCTCAGTCCCCAGAACCCATGACTATGTGCCCTCACATGGCAAAAGGAATTTTGCAGATGTGACTATAGTTAAGGACCTCGAGATGGGGAGAGTATCCTGGATTATTCCGGTGGGCCCCTGTAATTTCAAGGATCCTTATCAGAGGGAAGCAGGACTGTCAGAGAAGGAGAGGTGACAACAGGAACAGAGGCTGGAGCGAATTGAGGAAGAGACCATGAGCCAAGGAATGCAGGTGGCCTCTAGAAGCTGGGAAAGGCCAGGCAACGGATTCTCCCCTAGAGCCTCCACAAGGAACATAACCCTGACACTTTGCTTTTAGCCCCAGGTATGGTCACTGGGTAAGCCATAACAAAATATCATAGTCTAGGTGGTTTAAACAGCAGAAATCTGTTTTCTCACAGTTCTGGTGGCTGGAAGTCCAAGATCAAGGAGCCGGAAAATTTGATTTTTGGTGAGGGCTCTCTTGCCGGCTTGGAGATGACTGACTTCTTGCTGTGCCCTCACCTGACCTTTTCTCTGTGCATATGGAGAAAAAATGAGAGAGCTCTCTGGTATCTCTTCCTTTTCCTATAAGGACACCAGTCCTGGGAATTCCCTGGTGGTCCAGTGGATAGGACTCTGTGCTTTCACTGCCAAGGGCCAGGGTTCAATCCCTGCTCGGGGAACTAAGATGCTGCAAGCCGTGCAGCATGGCCAAAAAAAAGGACATCAGTCCTATCGGATTAGGGCCCCACCCTTATGACCTCATTTAACCTTAATTATCTCCTTAAAGACCCTCTCTCCAAATACAGTCACATTGGGGGTTAGGGCTTCAATATACGAATTTGGGAGGAGGAACACAATTTAGTCTATAACACTCAGCAGGACTGATTTTAGACTTCTGACCTCCAGGACTACAAGAGAATAAACTTATGTTGTTTTAAGTACCTAAGTTTGTGGTAATTTGTTACAGCAGCAGTAAGAAACTAATACACTCAGCCAGCAATGCTCTCTCTCTCTCTCTCTCTCACCTTCATGTCTTCCCACATGCTGTGCCTTCTGCCTGGCACTCTTAGCTGACTGGCTTCTTCCGATGCTTCCTGATTCCCCTCAGGGGTCCGCAAAGTTTTCCTTGGCTCCGTATAACTATCTGTTTATGTATCCATCCCCCAGCCAGGCTGAAAACTCCCATCTCTCATTCCTCCATTCAGCAGGTATATATTGAACACCTACTATGGGTTCTGCAAAACCCAACATTCTTGTCCTGTGGAACTTTTGTTCCAGCAGGGGACAGAGGGCAGGGTCTCTTCCCCTCTCAGCTGTGTATCCCCAGCACCTGGCAGTGTCAGGCACCTGGTGGACTCCATAGCCCTTAAATTAATCAGAGACACAGTGGGTGAGTCTGAAAGAAGTCCACTGTTCCAGGCCTCGCTCTCACACAAATCCTTAAGGCTGCCATTCTGGAAAAAGCCCAGACTTCAAGACTCAAGGCTGGCAGATATGTCAGAGTGTGTTTTGCTGGCTCCCCCCACTCCCTGGGTCCTCCCACTCTTGCCAAGCCTTCCTGTTGCTCAGCCAGCATCCAAGGCCAACTCTGGGGTCCAGGGCACATGTAGCCCCTTCATCAGTCTGTGCCCTCAAAGTGTCCACTCTGAGCTGGGTTCTCCCTGCCCCTCCTTTCCCAAGCCCAACGGTTCTCAACATGGGGGTGGTTCTTCCCTCCTCTCCTGGCAATGTCTGGAGACACTTTTGGTCGTTGTCATAACTGTGGGTGCGGAGGGGTGCTAGGGCATCTGGTGGGTAGAGGCCAGGGATACCTCTCAACATCTTCTGATGCACAGGACAGCTCCCTTCAATACAACAAAGAAATGACCAGCCCCAAATGTCAGTAGTCCTGAGCTTGAAGAACCCTGAGGCCTGACTCCATGCTTTTGAACTATTCAATATTTTTGGCTGAAGAGCTTCAGCATTTGGGTTATGAGATTTGACCCCTCTTTTTAGAACTAGATGGGCGAAGCTCTCCTGTACTGTGTTATGGAAAGGAAAAATCTGCCACCGTGTTATCTTCTTTTGAAGTCTCCTGTTGTTAACTTTGTTCTAGTGGATTCTACGTGCTGGGGCTGTGACGTCTGCAGGCCACACCAGACTGAGAGAAGTGTGCTCATGGATTCCTGACACAATAACAACTCCCCAGATACACCTGTTGTTCAGTCCCTGCTCACGTCAGCCCCACTGAGCGACGGGTGCATGTCTAATGTCACCATGGCGTCAGACCGTCCTGGGCACAAGCCCTTGTCCTGTGGCCTCTGAGCCCCAGCTTCCTGATTTGTGAAACAGGGAGACTAAATCCTACCCTACGGAGTTGTAGGGGGATGAGATGTGCGTTCACTGGATGGTTGGAGCCAGCTTGAACCGGCTCATGAGGGTGGAATCGTCAGTTTCCAGGAATTTCGTGAGCCAGCGGTTAAATATGGCCATCATGAACAATTCAGTTTTACAAACTTACAATTCAATAAATTATGTTAAAAGCAAAGCAAATACTCAAAACTCATCACTTCCTCATTATTTTACTACATTTTACTATTGTCTATGCTCTGAAGGTTATTTACATCTGTCGCATCTGCGTGGTGGAAACATTGTACCACGGCGGCTGCTATGTGTCTATTCTCAACTCCACGGTCAGTGACACCTCCTTGGTGGCTTGGAGTCAGCCTTGGTGGCAGCTTTACACCAGGGAAGTGGGTAAACACTATTAGTCAGGGCTTGGTTTCTTGTTTTGTTGATTTTCTAGGTTTAAGAAAGTGATGGAAAAAATGGTAATAATGCAGGTTAAACTTGAAAGTGAGTTGTGTCTCGGGTCGCTGCATCGTGAAGAGCACAAAAAATTAAGGACGTATTCTTCCTGTGTTCAAACACTGTGATGCAATTCAGCAAAAAAGTGAAGTTCCAATGTATATCTTCAGTGTTTCACTCTTCCTCATGAATTAACATAAGTGGAAATATTAATCAACCTTCAGGTCAGAACAGCACTCTCTGTTCAATGACGTGAATGATTTCTTTTGCTGAGGTGGATGGTAATCAAGCACTTATTTGTAGTAGAATTTATACTAAACTTATGTACATATATTTATGGGCACATCTCCCCCCGCCCCCAGAGAGCCGGTTGTTAAGCATTTATCAGCACAGCGCGGAACTTGAGCGTGGATGTCAAAATTCCTAACGCAGAGACAGTGTTTCATCTGCAGTGTCAGTTCAGCCGATGGCCCTGCAGCCGGAGCCCCGTGGGAAGGGGACCTGCGTCTGAGCAGAGGTGGGGACTCGTTCTTGTAGCCACGGCCTGCAGGGTCCACTCTCCCTGCCCATCAAGACCCCTTGGCTGGGCATCCTTGTGGCTTCCTGGCTCACACACACAGGCTGTGTCCTGGGCGCCGGTGAGGCATCTGAGAACCCAAGGTGAGGGCCTCCTGGTTTGGACGGGTCCAGTGCCCACCCATCCTGGGAGATGGCCCAGAGACCCCAGGTGAACCTGGGCTGAGCTGGTGGGAAGGGCAGGATGTGGGCCTAGGAGACCTTTGGGGATGGGGGGTGACCTCGAGGGGCACACTCAGGGTGAGTCCAGCCTAGCAGGCAAAATATTGGGCACCAGACCCTTTGCACTGAGTCATTCATTTATTCAAACACCATTCAAAAAACATCCTGTCTGTGCCGGCTCTGGGCTGGGTGCTAGTCACCCAGCTCATTTATCTTTCTTTCTCCTGGGGAGACAGTGTTCCAGGCAGAAGGGACAGGCCCCGGCAGCTCTAGAGCGTGGCTGGAATTGGTGGAGGATGGGCGAGTGGCAGCACATGCAGGGCTAGATGGGGAAGAAGGGTCACAGTGACCACTGTAAACAGTAAGCTCTAAGCCAGGCTTACATGTCACTCTTTTACTAATAAAGCTCATAAGCGAATGTTGGTTGAACGAAACCATCAGGAGACAGGAAGCTGACACCTGAACTTCTAGGCGGCAGGAAGGAAAGGTTCTCAGGTGTCTGAGAATCTGCATGAGCCTCATTCTGGGAGGGTAAGCCAGGCAGGAGGTTCAAAGCCTGCAAGGACCCCCGGCTGAGCAAGCACAAGCTAAAAGCACCTCCCCGGTGGCAGGACCCGTCCACCCGGGAGGATGATTGGTGCAGTGGGTCCTCGACTAAGATCACGCGCCTCCTGCCTGGCAGGACTGGCACCGGGGGGGCTGGTGAAGGCCTGAAGGTGGGAGGAGGGATAAATTGGGAATATGGGATTCACAGATGCACACTACCGTATATAAAATAGATAAACGACAAGGCTTAACTGTATAGCACAGGGAACTATATTCAATACCTTGTAATAAACTATAATGGAAAAGAATTGAAAAAAGAATATAGATATATACACATGTATGTATAACTGAATCACTTTGCTGTACACCTGAAACTAACACAACATTGTACATCAACTAGACTTCAGTGATAAATAAATAGCAGGCCCAAAGGTGAATCTTCCCAGGATATTTCATCCAAACCCCCTTCCCTTGCCCCCTCCTGCTTAGAACTGCCACGTTGCTCTGCAGTCCCGCCCCTAAGAGTGCCAGATTTAGCAAGTGAAAAGAAGACTTCCAGTTAAATTAGAATTTCAGATACACGACAAATAACTTTTTAGTCTAAGTACATCCCTCGCGATGTTTGGCGACTCTGTGCCACCCGCACCTACCTGAACAGGCCCCTGGGTTGTCTTCTCCAGCCATCCCTCTGGGTGGGGATCCAGGCTCCAGGAGGAGCCCAGGAGCTGGAGGACGCAGAGAAGTGATGTGTCAGACTGGACCTCTGGACCTGAACCAGGATCTGGTCTCAAACTTCTTAACTCCCACCTGCCAAAGGGCGGGCTGGCAGCTAGCTTCTCTGAGCCCATGTTGCCCCATCTGTCAAATCAGAACACTAATACTACACAATAGGTGGTCGTGAAGGTTACAGGGGAAGGAGGGCGCTGAGCACAGTGCCTGGCGTATACTGAGTTCTCAGTAAATAGTAGCCATGACCATACACTGACCCCTTATTATCTATATTATGTTAATTATTTACCACAATAACAAATGATTATTACTGTAGATTGGCCTCTTGTTTTGCCTACTGTTCTATCGCCAGCATCTAGAATGATGCCTGGAACACGGTAGGTGCTCAGTAATTACGTGCTGAGTGACTATATAGTGGGGGAAAGGTCTTTGCCTCCAGGGAGCCGGGAAGGACCCAGGCACCCAGCCTGATCCCTGAGGCTGGCCCAGCCCGCCCCCACCTGACCAAGCCACTCCAAGAATTACACATGGAGCGGCTCTGCGGAGCGGCTTCTTTAACCCTCTGCTTTGCACGCTCTCTGAGGGCAGGGCCGAGCCTGTCTCGGGTCTGACTGTGTTCCCCGGAGTTCCTGGCATACAGAAAGCAGGCAATCAGTATTTTTTGAAGTTGAATCTGGAGACGACAGTTACTTCTGTGTGCTCACAACTATCCTTTCCTTTCATGATAAAATCTGTACCCTGTAAAGGGAGAGCAGTTGAGGAAATACTGAGAATTCAAACTCTCAGTCTAAACCATGGAAAGTGTGAACCTTGAAAACAGCAAGGGCAGCTTGTCTCTGCCCGGTGCGTGGCGTCCACCTGAGACATGATATTGTCCTTTCGGAGCACAGAGGGAAGCAAGGGACACCCAGGCAAGGGTGTGGGGGGAAGGGCGGGGTCAAAGTTGAGCTTCTTTCTGGGTCTTTCTGAGGCTGGGCCTCACAGTGTCACCCATCCCTCTGCACACAGGTTCATGAATTCCCAGAAGGTCTGGGCAGTTCTGGTTACGTGAAAATGCAAAGCTGGGACGCGGCACACGCTTCCTGGATTATCAGCTCGCCGGGTCATTCATTCTCCAAGGCCCTCTCACTAGCAAGAAGAGTGACATGCTGGCTGGAATAACAATGGCCTGGACTTGATCTTTGGAGGGGCAGGAAGGCCCTAACGGCCCTGCAAGATGGAGAGGTCATTCAGAGTCACCAATATTTATTGACACAGCCATGACTGTTCCTGGGACAGCTGTGAATCAGAGGAACTGCCGGGAATAGCACTCGAAGTCCAGACTCACACTGTCTGACCAGCTGCCTGCCGGCGTCTCCCCTTCCCCCACCCCCAGCAGTGGGGCAGGAACCTCGCTGGGGCCCATCCTGCCCAGGCTCGGGCACTCTGGGTGTGGGAACCTGGGCGGGGGGCACAGCAGGGTACCTGCTTCTAGCCGACTGCATCCTGCTGAAGACAAACCTCATTCTTTTCTTTGTTCAACACATTTATATTGAGCTCCTACTATGTGCCAGGCAAAGTTCTAAGCACTGGATTTAGCTCTTCAGTGTACCTTTCTTGGACACCTACTGTGTGCTAGGCATTGTCTGGATACTAGGTTCCAGCTATTTGTCCTTCATTTTTTGGAACACCTACTGTAATGTGTGTGCCAGGCGTGGTACTAGAATGCTTGCTCAGGGCAACCCAAGGCAATAAAGTAAATCCCAGAACCAGGCCCTGCCCACACCCCTTTGAGTCCTGGCACTGGTGCCCTGGGCAAGGGAGAGCAGTTTTCCCTCAGCCCAACAGGGACCTCTGCTCCCCAAGGTCAGCCCTCAAGGGGGCTGCAAGAGTGGGAGTACCAGCTCCAGCCCAGGGTGTCCAGGCCTGGCCGCTCACAGGCCTGTGCAGCAGGCTGGCCTCGGCTCTCACCAGCTCCCGGGGTGCCGCCCACCCCCCGCCCCCAGCCTGCATCAGAGTGCCCCCCGTTGCTGGGAGACACCGGTACAAAACAGTGCTGGCCGTTCTGCAAACCTGGCGCGGCCCCCAGCCCCGAGGACCGCTGCAAGGAGCCCAATCCCCTAATTAGAACCGGCCGGCTTGGCCCGCACCCGGCCCAGGCCCGAGCTGACTTCAGTGGCCGTAAAACTTGCAATCTCCTTCCTGTGGTCTCCCCCGGGATACGGCCGGCAGGAGCCTGGGAGGCGAGTCACTTCCCCTGGCCGCCGGCCGGGCAGGTGCAGCTGCGGCCTCCTGGACGGCAGAGGCTCCAGGGCGGGGGCCTGCGCACTGGCTCACGCCTCCTAGGGCCTGAACTGTGGGTTCTGGGAAGGGAGGGATGGCTGAACAAATGAGCCCCGGGCCCCCTCACCCCTGCAGAGCCCTCTCTCCAGCATCCTCACCCCTTCCTGCTGACCCAGTCTGCCCGTCGTGCAGGGCCCAGCTCGGGGGCACTTCTCAGGTTGTTTGCTGGAGGCTTCTCTGGGCTTCTGTGCACCTGTGCAGACATACTGCGATGCCGTTATTTTACCTGTCTCCAGGGAATTCCTCTAAGCTAGGGACTGGTTTTGTGTATTTCCACATCTCAAAACCAACCACAGGGCTTGGCACAGAGCAGAATTCAGGGACATTTGTTGGCTGGTTGAATTGGAGGCTTAGCTGCTGGTCCCCAAACCCCTCTTGGGTCCTGGCAGGAAGGAGCCCACCCCTCTCCTCCAGGGGCCAGAGATCTCAAAGCCAAACTCCTTCTCCCTACAGACCCCCGGAGGCTCACGTGGTCTGGGCCATCGGTGTCTCCAGCCAGGTGGGCCGGTCTGATTCCAGCTCATAAGCCAACTTCTTTCCAAGCCTGGGCCGAGGTTTTCACTTGGAGAAGATCCCCATGGTTGGGCTGGCCAAGGACCCAGCTCGGAATCTCTGACTAATCCCAGCTGCCCGACCTCTAGTTCTGGGTACAAGGCAGCAGCTGGCACTAAATGTCCCCCCCACCCCCCAGGTTCTCCTCAGCCCTGCCTGTGCGAGAGGTGGCTGGGACGGGCTGGCCTCGACACCCTGAGGTCTTGTGGTTCCCCTTTGCACCCCAAAGCCCACGTCAGTTTTCAGAGAGCCATGGCCCCCATGGTCGCAGCCCCGAGAACTGCATGCGGCGGTTTCCAGCAGGCCCAGCCTGGCTGCGTGTTTTCTGGAAAGATGGCTGCTCTTTTCCGAGCTCTGGGGGTGTTTGTCCACACCAGAGGCAGTGGGATCCCCTAGTGGGAGGCCAGAGGGAAGGGCTGTCAGCCGAGACAGGGACTTCAAAGGGCTCGTCCGGGCTCCCGGCTTGGGCCCCCAGCTGCAGGATGGGCTGAGCTGCCAGTCCGGCAGCTGGCAAAACAGGGCTCTGCTTGCTCGAAGCGCCAAATTGCAAACAAGGACGGTGCCCAGAGGCAGCCTGCAGATCGGAGTGACAGCGGGCTCCTCCCAGGGAGTGGGGCTTGAGGGCGGCTCCGGTTACAGGCCCAGGCAGGGGCTCCACCAGCGTCTCCCTGGGGCAGGGCCGGGGTGGGGGGAGCCCAGGCTGCTCCGCAGTCACCTCCTCCAAGGGCACGCAAGCCAGCTCTGGCTGATTGTTTCCTTTCTAATTTGTGAGTGACCCTACTGGGGCAAAGTGGACACTGGAAAGACTCTGTGTCATGATATTAAGGAGGAGAGGACACTGGCACGTATTGCCCCCCAACTGCCTGCCTGGCCTGGTGTTGGATGCTGGGGGTAGAATGAAGGAGGACCAGCCCACGGGGGTGGCAGAGAGCGGCGGGATGTGAGTCCAGGCCGTGGGACGCCCTGGGATCCGCTGGGGATGGGGAGGCTTGTCCCCTGTCCTTGTGGGTGGGGCCCGCCAGTGTATCCAGAGAATGAGGTCTTTGGTGGGCCACGTCCCTGGAAAGGAGGGAGGGGTGAATAGGCTGAAGCTACAGCTGGACCCTCCTCCCAGCTTTTTTCCAGCTTCACCCGCTGGCTGCCGGCCCCCTCCCCCCTGCCCCCAGCCACCTGCCTCCTGGTCTCAAATGGTCCCGTGTGACTCAAGAGGGTGGAGAAGCAGCCTGGAAGCATCTCAGCATCCTCTCCCATCCCCTCCCCGGCTGCCAGCCAGAATTCCCCACCTTTCCTATGGGACCCGGATGGCCTGCCTGGCTCTTGGGTCCTGCAGAGCACATGGGATACGAACCCTGCTTCCACTCAGGAAAAACCTGGCTTGTCCAAGGGTGTGGCCGGCTGGCCTTGGCCAGAGGCCCTGTGCCAGCTGAGCAGCCGCCGCGGTGCCCGGGCTTGTCCACCCTAAACAAGGGCGCTGCTCGACCTCACTGATTTCACTGAAGAGTCCTTTTAAGTCTCTCCAGCTGCTGGTCACTGAGGGCTGAACAGGGGATTCTGGGCTCTGGAGTCCATCCCAAGGGATAAGCCTGCTGGGTCTGGGAGAGCTCCAGCCCCCAGCCCCGCAGGACCTATTCCTTCCCAGGAAAGAAACCTCAGGGCCCAGCCCGAGCCTGGGGACTTAAGCTGTGGAGACCTCAGTCCCCTGGAGCCCAGCTTGACAGGACCCGGGGTGGGTGGTGCTGGGTTTTTACAGAGTGGCCCCGAGGGTGGCAGAAGGCAGCAGGGCAGCAGTCACGGCCGGGATGCTCTCTTGGGAGCCCTTTCCCTTCCTTCCCCTTCCTGGGGTTAGCTGAGACCAGGACCTTTCAGCAGGGCCCAGCCCCTTGTCCACAAACACCACTGCTGGAGCCCAATGGTTGAGCAGAGGCCGCCAGGATCCTGCTGAGTGTGCAAGTCTGTCCTGGACGTGCCAGCTCAGGGAAGGGTGACCATTTCGGAATCCACCCCCTTCTCCTCTTGTAAATCACTCACTTTTTCTTCTTTTTAAAAATCTCTTTATTGAGTCTGGAATTCTGACCTGAGTCCACGTAGGTGGGTCTGAGAAAGTGTAGGGAGCCACTGGGTTCCCTCCCTCCTTCCAGCGGGTCCTTCCCCTGGCTTTACCTTCCTGTGACTTCCTGGGGAGCGGGGGATAGTGATGCACCAGGCACCGTGTCCTCTTGGCTTTCAGCAGCATTGGGCCTCTGTTCCTCCACCCCTGGTGTGTTTTTTGAGAAGGTTCTCTGTCTGCCACTGGACTGAGTGCTGGGCCCCGTTTGCATAGGTCAAAAGTCGGGGCAGGATCTAACAGGCAGGATGGTTCTGAGGCAAGACTGAATAATTTGTCACTAGTAAGAGTTAGGGCTTGAACATTAAGATGGATATGAGGCTAATCCTCGCAGGGGATGTGGTAGAGTAAGAGCTGCCCAGAGATGTCTGCTTCCGAATCCCCAGAACTGTGAATATGAGATCTTCCTGGCAAAAGAGATTTACAGATGTGATTAAGTTAAGGGTCTAGAGATGGGAGATTAACCTGGATTATCCAGGTGGGCCCCATGTGATCACAAGGGTCCTTACAAGGGAGAGGCAGGAGGATCAGAAAGAGAGAGAGACAGTTATGGACTGAATGCTTGTGTCTCCCTAAAATCCACGTGTTGAAGGCCTAACAACCCCCAACAACTCCAGTGTGGCTATATTTGGAGATGGGGCACCTAAGGAACTAACTGAGATTAAACGAGGTCATAATTGTGGGGCCCTGATCAGGTAGGATTAGTGTCTTTATGAGACATGGGACAGGTTGCACTCTTTCCCCTCCCTCCCCCTCCCCCATGCTTCCCCTCCCCCTCTCCCTCCCCCTCTCCCCTTCTCCTTCTCCTTCTTTTTTTTTTAAGTCTTTTTTCTATAAGCTTTTTCTAAAATTTTATTTATTTGATTAATTTATTTTTGGCTGCGTTGGGTCTTCGCTGCTGCATGCGGGCTTTCTCTAGTTGCAGCGAGAGCGGGGGCTACTCTTCATTGCATTGCGCGGGCTTCTCATTGCAGTGGCTCCTCTTGTTGCAGAGCACTGGCTTTAGGTGCGCAGGCTTCAGTAGCTGTGGCACGAGAGCTCAGTAGTTGTGGCTCATGGGCTCTAGAGCGCAGGCTCAGTAGTTGTGGCGCACAGGCTTAGTTGCTCCGCGGCATGTGGGATCTTCCCTGACCAGGGCTCCAACCCGTGTCACCTGCGTTGGCAGGCGGATTGTTAACCACTGTGCCACCAGAGAAGCCTCTTCTTCTTCTTCTTCTTCTTCTTCTTCTTCTTCTTCTTCTTCTTCTTCTTCTTCTTCTCCTTCTCCTTCTCCTTCTCCTTCTCCTTCTCCTTCTCCTTCTCCTTCTCCTTCTCCTCCTCCTCCTCCTCCTCCTCCTCCTCCTCCTCCTCCTCCTCCTCCTCCTCCTCCTCCTCCTCCTCCTCCTCCTCCTCCTCCTCCTCCTCCTCCTCCTCCTCCTCCTCCTCCTTCTTCCTCTTCCTCTTCCTCTTCCTCTTCCTCCTCCTCCTCCTCCTCCTCCTCCTCCTCCTCCTCCTCCTTCTTCTTCTTCCTCCTCCTCTTCTTCTTCTTCTCCTCCTCCGCCTCCTTCTTCTTCTTTTTCTTCCCCTCCTCCTCCTCCTCCTTCTTCTTCTTCTCTCTTCCCTCCCCTGCCCCCGCCTCGTCGTGTGCATACACTAAGGAAAGCCCACGTGAGGACAAAGTGAGAAGGTGACTGTCTACAAGCCAGGAAGAAAGTTCTCACTAGGAATTAAATTGGCCAGCACCTTGTTCTTGGACTTCAAAGCTTTCAGAACTGAGACATAAATTTCTATTGTTTAAGTTATTCAGTCAGTGTTATTTTATATGGCGGCCTGAGCAGAGAGAGAGAGAGACAGAGAAAGAGAAGGAGAGAGGGAGAGAGGAGATGGAGGAAGAGGCCATGAACCAAGGAATGCAGGTGCCTCTAGAAATTGGAAAAGGCAAATAAACAGGTTTTTCCCTAGAACCCCAGAAGTCAACCCTGCTGACACCTTGATTTTAGGACTTCTGGCCTCCAGACTGTAAGATAATACCTTTGTGTTGCTTTAGGTCATTTTGTGGCAGTTTGTTATAACAGCATGGAAAACTAACACAGGGGCCATCGATGTCTGCCCTGCCCTGTCTGGCCGTCCTTCCCCATTCCCTGGTGGCAGCTCCTGGACCTTCTTCTGGGAACCTCCCGTCCCTGCTGTTACTCCCTCCCTGTGTTGTGTGGAACTGACCCCAGCCCCCAGCCCCTGAGTGGAGCAGGTGACCAGAAAATGAAAACATCACAACATCACATCTCCCCGGCCCCAGGGCAGGTGACCTGAATCAAAAAGGCTGTGTCCTGGGACTTTTGCAGAAACCGTGGAGGAGAATCACTGAGGATGAACGGGAGCTGGGAGGGCTGGTGGCCATCGGCCACTGCAGGGGGAGGGGCCTCCTCGAGATGGAGCCCACACAAGAAATCAGGAACCCAGAACTGAGAGGGGGTCCAGGTGCCTCCTGAGCTCCTGGTCAAGCCCCGAGCAACCCGATCCTGAACTTGCTGACACGTGAACCACTAGAGCCCCCGACTGGCTTAACCCAGTTTGAGGTGGGATTCTGTCACTTGCAATAACGATGTCACCCCCTGCCATTTGTATTGAGGTCCGTTTTCTCAGGTGGGAGAGAAAGGGATGGAGTCACAGCCGCAGCGCAGGAAGTCCTCCCCAAACTCATCCTGCCTCATCCCGACGGCGGCCACTTCAGTGCTTGTTGTGGGTAATCGGGAAGTATTGCCCTATTCCTTGGACCATTTGACTCAGGAGCTTCTGCGATAACCTGAGTGCTCCCTGCTTGGATGTCCCCACCCATCACTGCATTGCCTGGAAGGAAACAGGGAACTACCCCTCCCCAGGTGGCCCCCACCTCAGTCCTCCTGGACCCCCTTCTGTCGAGGGAGACCCTCTTTGCTGATGTTTTAATCCATGATGATCTGGAACTGAGGGCTTGGGCTTGGGGCACGGGAAAGAAAGCACATGGTGTCTCGCTGGCAAATCTCGTGGATGCCCAGGTGATAATAGGCAGAGAGTGATGTGCACAGATACCAACATTATTGTCATCAGCACAGACATGGGTGGCAGGACTCCCCATGCCCTCGGGCAGACCAGGGTCCGCCGAGGTCCCCCGGGGCTTCGGTTTCCACCTCCTTGGGGATAGAAGAACCACAGCTCTCCCTTTGGGATTGGGGTGGGATGTCCTGTAATACTAACTGTTATCTAGTATCTTCCACTTGCCCCTCCAGATCCTGGCCTCAGCATTCCTGCCTCAGAGGCTGCCTGTATGAACCACAGCGGGTCTGTGCCCTCCACCTTCTGGTTGGGGAGCCCCACCGCAGGCTAGAGGGAGGCAGAGGCTGAGACAAGGTGTTCATTCTCCCGGGCCCCTCTCTTCAAGGCCTGTGTTAGTTTCCTGGAGTGGTCACCACGGGCACCACAGACTGGGTGGCTGAAAATGTCAGACGTTTATTCTCTCGCAGTTCAGGAGGTCATTATATTTGAAACCAAGGTGTCCTCCGGGCCACGGTCTCTCAGGGCTCTAGGGGACAGTCCATCCTGGCGTCTTCCAGCTTCTGGTGGCTCCAGCTCTTCCTTGGCTGTGGCACATCATCCAATCTCTGCCTCCATCTCCACACGGCCTCGCCTCTGTGTGTCCTCTCCTCTTCTCATTAGGACGCCAGGTAGAGATTTAGGATCACCCGAGATCCAGGGTGATCTCATCTCGGGATCCTTAACAGATTACAGCCACCAAGATCCTACTTCCAAATCAGGTCACATTCTGAGGTTCGGGGGGACATGAGTTTTGGAGGATAAGCCCTCTTTGACTGGTTGTGACCCCTGCCCGAAGGTCACTGCCCGTTAAGGTGCCCTGCCCTGCACACCTCTCTCTCATCATTGTCCTCTTGGACCTCAGGTGGTAACGGCTCTCCTGGTGCCAACCCTGGTTCCCACGTTCTCCTTTTTTCTCTTGAGGTTCCCCAGCTTGTGATAAGCGCTCCCTGAAGGATCCAAAGGAGCCATCTGCTTCTCGCTGGGATGCCGATGACGGGCACTGAGCCCCTACTCCGTCTCCTCCCGTCCCCACAATTAGGATCATCCCCACTTGAAAGAAGAAACAGGCTCCACGAGGCTAGATTAGTTGCCCAAAGCCGTGTGGCTGAGGTGCGGGGCTGTAGGACTTCTCTGGGCTTCACAGTCACGGGCAGTGCCCTCCTTCTCTCAGGGTCCCAGAAAAAGCCAGTTCTGCCTCCAAGAGGGGTCTTTCAGGGTGTGGAGATGCAGGGAGAGTGGGGTCTGACCACCTGGACTGCTCCAGACTCTTGTTGCTGCAGGTGATAGAAGCCCAGCTCTCACAGGCTTCGGCAAGAAGAGAATTTACTGGCTCATGTGCCGTAGAAGCCCTGGGGGTGGCCTGGCCTGAGGCGCCTCTGGATTCAGGTGTGCAAATGATGGCCTGAAATAGGTGTGTTTCCCTCCCCTCTCTCAGCTCTGCGTCCCCCTGTGCTGGCTCCATCCTCCAGCAGCTCTGCCCGGGGAGGGCCAAGGTGGCTCTCATCCTCCCAGGTTCAGCCTCTCAGCAGAGAGTTGCTTTCCCACCAGAGCCTGCAGGAGTCCCAGGAAAGACAGTGGTGGATTGGATCCCATGCGGGGCAGGCACCTCCCCTCGCCGAGGGGAAGTCAGGGTACCATGGAGACTTCTGGAAAGGTCAGGTGCAGCGTCCTCCAGCTTGGTGAGGTAGGTGGGTGGAGGTTTTATCAGCTACCTGCAGCAGTGGGGGCGGGGCGGGCAGACGTGGGCCTGCGGCTTCTTCCTCCTTCGTGCCGGGGTCCTGCCCGGCCAGAGATCCGGGAAGCAGGAGGTGGGCAGTCTGTCAGGGGCGGGGGTAGGTGCAAGCTCCCGGGTGCTGGGTGCAGGTGGACAGGACTTCAACACCATAAACCCTCCCGAGGGACAGGGTTACTTCTTCACGGGCTGCCCTTGCAGCGCCAGACACCGTGGGCCCCTAGAGCTCCCCAGCCGCACCGCACAAAGGCTCTGATGCAGTGAGAGAGCAGGCCGGACCCCTGTCTGCCACATCCTCGCTGCGTGACCTGGGGTTGGCCCCTCTGCCCTCTGGGCCTCCGTTTCCTTTGCTGTAAAAAGGAGGCCCGCTGCCTTTGTCGGGACAACTAAGTAGGACACTTTGGATGAGACAAGGTTGCCAGGGGCCTCAGCGGACATTCACAAGCACCCTGTCGCTGTCCGAGCCTGAGATCCCGACCTCTGAGCTCCACCTCCAGGCCTGTGACGGGCTGGTGCTCTGCAGCTGAGGTCTGTGTTTCCGGTCCCCTCCGTGTCCTTCTCTTCACCGTGTGCCCAGCCAGGCCCATAGAGGCTGGGCTGCTGGTCCTCTGCCGTCCCTGCCACCCCGGCGTCTTCGATGAGTGCTTGTCGGGAGGCTGACGTGTGGGAGCGGGGCGGGATGGCTCTGTTTTCTCCGGGTCGGACGTTGAAGCAACATGTCTTATTCCGACCCGGTGCCAGGCGGCGGGGGACACGGGGAGGCGCAGGGGCCGGGCAGCCTGGAATCAGAGCCGCCTCTGTCTGAACCCAGGCCCACCCCCCACCTCCTCCTGGCTGCGAGTCTCGCTTTGGGCCAGCCTTTCCCCCCTGGGCCTCAGTTTCCTCCTCTGTAAAACAAGGACAGGCAGCCAAGCTCCTGGAAGTGCGGCAGCTTGTAAGTGAGGCAGAATGTTCCAGTGCCTTGCAGGGGCCGGGTCCCTGAGCCGCAGGCTTCGCGGCTGGCTCATCAAACAGCCTGGCGTGGTTGGCCTGGACTTTGCTCCCTTCACTTGCCTCCCAGCTGTGCACTGTCAAACCGCTCCTTCCTGGCCCTTGACTCACAGATTTTCAATCACTTTCAGTTTTACAAAGCAGAGGCCTCTGCGTGCTCATTCTTCGGTCTCCTCGTTTGCTCTCCCCCTTCTGCTTACCTGGCATCAACAGGTTGGAGGCGTGAGAATCATCCAATGCGGGGACGAGTGGCCGGTCTCCCCTTCTTTGTTTCCCTCCCCAGAATTTCCCCGGACCTCCTTCCTTGCAGCCAGGGAAGGAAGATGCCTGGGGGGACTGGCCCCCCAGTAAGGTGAGGGCACTCTGGCCCTGGTGGTCGGAGTCTGTCTGTATGACTGGGGACGGGTGTAATCTGGGGCAACAGGAAGCGTCTCACTCACTCTCCCCTTATAACATGGTGTTACTACCGAATGCTCGGGCCAGAAATCCCCTTGTTTTGTGCACGCTGTCTGTTGGTGTGAAGGGAGAGAGAAGGGGAGGAGAGAAAAAACTCTCAGGAGTGTGCAGTCTCTTTCCCGAAGAGAAAAAGGCCTCTGCCAGGACTGCCCCTTTGTCTGAGGCGGTCCTGGCAGAGACCTGTCTGCAGCCAGAGGGGCGAGTGGGATGGTCCCTCCTCATGGCGGAGCTGCTTGGCATGGTTTGGGGAATTGCCCACTGAACATTCTGGCCTAAAGATGCCATTTAGTTCCGATAGGCCAGAGAGCCCCCGCGGAAGACACCCCTGCACCTGCCCGGCTATTTCTCTGGGGAGCTGGGGAACGGCCCAGGTGCACGAGTCTCATGGCACTGACCCCTCCCGTTCTACCTGCGGCCCCCATTTTCCTCTGACTTGGATCCCAGAACCCCTGCCCGGTGTGGATGGAGCCTCCCAATAAGCACTCATTGAAGACGCTGGGGTGGCAGGGACAGCAGAGGACCAGCAGCCCAGCCTCTATGGGCCTGGCTGGGCACACGGTGAACAGCTCACAACTCCCTGAGGCCAGGGTCCGTGTCAAAGCATCTGCCTTTTGGTTCTGTGTAAATCTTTCTTCTGCTCACCCAATGACCCTCGGGACTCCCCTAGCCCACACCAGAGGCCACTCTGACCATGGAGGAGCTAGATTTTCTGTTACAGAGACTCAATCTGGCTGGGCCTGGGGCAAGAGAGAGGAAGTGGCACAGGGCTGCCTTGTACAGATGTTCAGGTTGTGTACTGCACAAGGGTACCTGGCCTGTGAGGACAGTTGTCAGTGTAGATATAAACTGACCTATATGAGACCATGTGGGCAAGTGTGAGAATCCAGGCCTGTGCTTGTGGGGAGCCCCACACTGGCCTGGACACCCTCAGAGAGGTGCCTGCACACTCCTGGCACACACACACACACATACAGCTGTGCCATCCCCCGCTGAGCTTGGGGGATGCCCCGAGTTTTCTCCACCTGCCTGCTGCTCCTAGAGCTCCCCAAGGGCAGACCTGAGTCAGAGTCTGAGGGACAAGCAGAGATCAAATAAGCGAATGAATGAATGAAGGAGGGGGCAAGTGACAGTTGGGGCAAATGATGACAAAAGGAGCGGGCAAGCGGCTGAAAATCCTGACCTTGTGCCTTGACTTCCTGGACTGAGCAGAGCTCTGGACCCTGCTCGGCTTCGGGTGTGGTTTGGGTGGAGGGAGCACCCTTTCTTTTGGTTTAACCCCAGGTGGTTCTGGGCTTGGGTCTGTAGCCTCTCCCAGCCCAGACCTGGGCCCAGGGACCAGTGGGTGGAGCACTGACCTTGGAGCCTGAAGTTAAAGCCTCCAATGGCCACCTGGGTGTCCATTGTTCCAGCAGCTGCCACAGGCCACGTGGAGAAGGGAGTACCGGGGTCTCAGTGGGCCCCTCCAGGGGTGCCTGGCCTCCTTCCTCCCCCCCACAGGCAGTGTGGACTCCTCGGCCCCCCAGGTGCGGGGCTGGGGTTTGGAGGCAGGGGCAGAGGCAGGCAGGGTGACGGGGAGCTGTATCCCAGCCAGCCCGCGGGGAGTCTGCTCACCCCTCCCCAGGCTCTGGCAAGAGGCTGGAAGACAAAGCTATTTTTATTTATGACAGTGTCAGTGGGCTGGCCTCCGTCTAGACAGCTGGTGTTATCATTCGAGGCCATCCTGGAATGCACAACCCCGTTTATTGAGAACAGAAGACAGTGTGCAGATTAAACAGCTCATAAAAATAAGCTGGGAACAGCAGTGGGCCAGGAAGACCAAGGTAACCCAGCTAGGTCAATGGTCCTCATTTGTTTTGGACATGGGGATGCTTTGAGAGAAAACAAGGAGTGATGTGGCCCTGGCGAGGCCAGCAGCTCTGCTGGTGCCCCTCGGCAGAGATCCATGGGGGGTGGGGCGGGGGGAAGCTGCAGAGTCTCCCCCTCAGGGGCAGGAGGAGACAAAGGACTGCCACCTGGCCAGGACAGGTCTCTGGAGAAGCCAGGACTCTATCTGCAGAAACCTTTGCCTCCCCGGGGCTGCCAAGCTCCCAGCTGCTGTCTCCTGGGGCTCCCACCCTCAGCGCAGAGGCCTTTGCCCGTCATCCCAGTTACCTGGGCTTCAAGAGAGAGCCAGGCTCTGGGTGACTGATCAAGGAGACACGTGTCCGGGGCATACCTCCTATGTTCATTCATTCATTCGTTCGTCATTCAATCAATTCACAAATGTGTACTGAGCGTTTCCCACAGGCCAGGCAGCAGTTCAGGTCTTGTCTTCAAGATGCTTCCAGAGGGACATGAGGGGAAACAGACGTGAAAACACAGGTTCGTGTCCTGGAGAGAAATGTTGGAGTGATCTGACCTTACTGCTCCCTTAGTTAAAGGGCTACCTGGTACCCATGAGGGAGAGGCGGGCACATCAGCCCAGCCTTCCTCACCACCAGCCTCATCTCTCCTCAGTCCTCACCCCCTGCTTGCCTCTCTGCACCCTTCAGCCCGATGCTGGCGTCCCACCCTCCCCAGGGCCCCCCTTCCCCTCCTCGGAGCCTGTCCACGGGCTGCTCACTCTGTTCTGGATGGTGTTTCCCCAGGTCCCACCTGGGGCACCCATCCCAGACGTGCCCACCTCGAAGCCCTGGCAGCTCCCACCCCAGGCAAGGGTCCTCACTGCCACCTCTGTGGGCTGTGAAGGCTCACTGTCTCCCTCGCCCTCTGAGATCCTGGGGGGTAGCCTGGGAGCTGAGCACATGTGCGTGTGAGCCCGACAGGCTGGGGCCTGAACCTCCTAGTCCTGTGTGGATGGTGCAGCCAGCTGCCCTGTGCCTCAGTGTCCCCATCTGTAAAATGGGCATGACTTGGACCCTCCACCTCGGGGAGAGGACCGCGTGGATAAGAGCGCTGGCACGCCGTGAGGGCATCCCAGGGTTAGCACTACTATTGCTCTGTGTTGTCACTTGATCCAATTTCTACCTTTGGGGCCTACACAGAGTTGCAAGCTGGGTGTTTGCTGATGGCACGAACCAAGTGACAGGGGGAGGATTGCTGGGAAGTCTCCCTCTCTGTGAGCAGCTCCGGGATCAATTTCTAAGCTCCAAACACAGAAATGTCAGTTCTGGGAAAAGGGAAGGAAGAGAAGGCAGCAAGAGTGGACTTGACCCAGGCTTCCCCAAGGGGCAAGGCAGCTGCTGTCAAGGCTGCTGTGTGGACACAGCGGGGCAGAGCTGGAGGGGCCAACTGGGGCAGGAGAGAGCTCCCGTGGGGTTAAGCACGGCAGGACCAGCTCTGCCCCAAAATCCTGGCACCCCTCAGAGCCTCGGTTTCTGCTTCTGAGGAATGGGGACTCTAGTGGCTCCCCCGCAGGCTTGCCGGGGACGGAGCACCCAGGGCTTGGGAGCGCAGGATGCTGCTTGGACACCTGGGTCCCAGCTTCTCCCACGAACAGAAGGCCAGGGCGTGACAGCCCATGACAGATAAACCCTTCAAGCAGACTGGCCCTCCTACCCTGGCCCCCACCCAGTGCCAGCTGAAGGTACAAGTTCCCTCTTTGTCATTGTCTTAAAGGCTGCCCTGGCTTCTCAGTGTCAAGTCCTCATCCTAACATGGCCCCCTGCCTCATCCCCCAGGCCTGGGGCCTTTGTGGTCAGAGAAGACTTGGCTGCCTCTCCTTCACTTTCAGAAAGCCCAGGGGTTTCTCCTGCTGGCCCTCCAGGCCTTCAAGAGCTGAGGCCTGCATCCCAGCCTCTTGTTTACTCCATGTGTATTTGCTGAACATCTACTATGTGCCAAGTTCAAGGAGGAAGCCAGACAGAGACAATGCCCACCCTCCAATTCCTGTGGCAGGTCAAGTCCGCTCCGTGCCCAGGGACCACACTCAGGGCCCGACACAGCGTCCTGTACAGAGTAAGGGCTCGGGGGACACCTGCTGAATGAATGGGAGCATGGCTGCAGGGGTGGCAAAAAGCTCTCGACTTCTTGAGAGAGGCGGTAGAGCCTGGGGTGACGAGTCCAGGGTCTGGTGTTGGGGAGGCCTGGTTTTGAATTCTGGCCTCACCACTTCAGCTGTGTGACCTTGGGCAAGTGAATGAGCCTCTCTGAGCATCTGAGGTCACGGCAGCTCCTGCCACAGAGGGCTGCTGACGGGATCGCACGTGTTAATGTGTGCAAAGAGAGTCTGCTGGCACAGGGCGAGTTCTCAGGGTTGCGTTTTTGCTTAGACGTAGACGTTGTGATCACACCTGCTTTGGAGGGTGGCTGCAGAGGCTCAGAGAAGTGGGTCATTTCCCTAGAATCACCAACCAGTAGCAGAGCTGGGGCTGGAGCCCAGGTCTCCACTCTAAGTCCTTTTTTGAACCCACATCCCTCAGGAGAGGCAGACCCCAGCTCCTCCTGGACTCCTGCTCAGGAACGACTCTAGGGGGAAGGAAGCCTCGATTTACCTGGGGATGCTGGGCCCTGTTCCCCCGACCACACCCCAAGGTACAGCAGCAACATCGCTGGGGGCTGACCCACTGACAGCCCCGGTGCCCAAGGGAACGGTCACCGTGCTGAGAAGAGGTCTGGGAGCACAGGACCCCCTTCCCGGGACACTCTGTACTGAGCTGAGTGGGCTCCACGCAGCCACCGTGATGCTCCCAGACAAACCAGACACCAAGAACGGGGCCCAAGGAGCCACACAGATAGGCCTGGGCTCTTCTCAGGAGTATAGACTCCGGTGGGTTTTGAGACTGGAGCACCCAGGGGAATTCAGAGCCAGAGCCTAGACCAGGAGCTGCCCAAAGCTGGAAGAACTTCTGTATGCAAGCAGAATAAAAGACCCTGGATTCCTGAATTTCTGGGTTTAAGGTTCCTTCAAGGGGCTGCCCGTGGGAGGCAGAGAGGCTGTGAGCTTAGACAGCATTATTATTATTAGGAGTAGTAGTATTACTGTTTCTACCCAGCCCTTAAATGGCACTCACTATGTGCCAGAAACTGAATCCTGTACCTTACAAAGAGCCACTCAATGAGGCAGGTCCTATCACCATCCCTATTTTACAGAGGAACCTACACAAATGAACTCACTCCCCTTCCCCCCAGAAAACTCCTATTCATCCTTCAAAACCCTGCTAGGTCACCCCTGGCCTGATCACCTGGTGGAGTCCATTGCTCCTCACTCTGCCTCACTTGGATGCAGAGCCCCATCTCCCAAGTTTTTCTGTCTGAATCCCTGGTGTCCCCACGTGTCTGGCACAGACAAGGGGTCAAGATGGGCTTGCCTAATGGGATAACAAAGGCTGTGGCACCTCTTCTCCTCATTCCCACAGGGCCTCCTGCAGGAAGAGGTTGCTTTTCTCCCTCCTAGGTGGCCAGGATGACTTCAGGGGCCTGTCCTCCAGAGGTGAGTCTGGGCAGGCTGCTGCTTCAGTTCATCCCCAGCTCACCCTTCCAGGAAGCTACGGGTGGGGTATACTCAGAGGGGATCTCCAGCTTCCAGGGATGGCTGCAGGGTGCACGAGGAGAAGCCATAGGACCAGAAGGACAGGTGCTTTCTGGGAGGGGCAGTCTTATCTAAGATGCTTATTTTTCCCACTTTCTTGTAAACAGATATTACAACAATCAGACCTCAGGCATGCTTGGGCTTTGCAACTTCTCCAGGCTTTGCCTCACACCCAGGCCTCGTTTGATTTTTGCGACACCATGAGCTTGGCTAGAAGGTATCATTATTCCCACTTTACAGGAGAGGAAATTGAGGCTCCATAGGAGTGTCCAAGAGACATGGGATTGGCAACTGATATTCTGAATCTAAATCCCAAACCCCAGCCCTTCCGCCCCCTTGCCTGGGTCTCTCTGTGCGTCTGTAGACTGTTGTGGGCTTCACCCTGTGGTGGGCAGGCCTGGGGACTTCCTAAATCCTGTCACCATTTCTGGACTGGGAACACGGGCTCTTGGGAGAGGGCACGCTGGTCGCCACCTCCCTCTGGTTCTCTGGAAGATTCAGAAGTTCAAAGGAAGCAGGGCTGCAAATGGGTGGTGCAGAGGTGGGTGCCTTAGGGCTGGCGGGCAGGCTGGGGAGTCTCCCCTTGTACCCCAGGGTGGCAGGCCGGCGAGCTGCTTCCCCTTCCCCGCATCCCATCACCCACCCCCCCGCCCCGCCCCTCCCAGCACAGCCCTCAGAGGCGTCTCATTCGAGGGCGAGCCAGACACGGGCGCGCTAGCAGAGGATGTTTTCTTGCCCAGTGGACAAAACATTTCTGGCGCGTTCAGTAGGGGACTGAACACTCTGTCCACTTTGGCGGCCTTCGGGATTCCTGGACGGACACAAGTGTGCTTTCACATGCACCAAGATTAATTGCACAACCTCCCTCCCTGCCCCCCTCCCTCCCGGCTCCTCCGCGCCCCACCTCTCATCCCCTCCCTTTTCCTTGGTCGCCTGCTCTGCTCCAGAGCAAACTTCTGAGAAATCATTCCAAGTGGCCTCAGGAAGTGAACACTTGGATCATGTGACTCTCACCACAGGCCTCCTTGGTGGGGAGAGGGGATGAGAAACACCCCCTAGCCCTGAGTCCTGTGGACCCCAACAGTCTCATGCTGGGACATCTTGGCCTGCTTGATGGGGTTGGCCTCTGGCCTGACACGGTGGCCTCCATCCAAAGGTTGGTCTTACTGGTGCCTCCCTGGAACTTCCCTGGTTCACTGGGATTTCCAGAGGTTTGGGAACCTTCCAGAACCACCCCCCTAAAATGAACTGTGGTCTCAGCCCCGGTCCCCTGTGGCCTTCTGTGCTCCATTTGAAGAGGCTGGCATCAGGTGCCCAAAGTGGGACCAGGATGCAAAAGCAGGGAAGAAAGGGTGAGGTCTGTATCCACGCCTCCCAGGGGACAGCCCTGGAACTAGGGCCTGCTCCAAGGGGCGCTCACTGCCAAGCTGTCCTTGGGGTGTCGAGGTTGGTTTTAGACCCTGCCTATACCAGGGGAACATTCCACAAGCTTCGCGTGCCTGCAAGATGCCCTGAAGTCAGGGCCACGCTGCCACCCCAGGTGGGCTGAATGCTTTGGAAATCGGACTCCCACTCCCTCTCCACTCAAGGAAGAGCGGGCCTGGGCTGTGCGGGGGGAAGTGGCAGAGCCGCTGAACAAAGGCCCGTGGGCCAGTGCCAGGGCCCCCGAGCCCGCTGGGGCAAGCTGAGCTCCAGCGGGAGGCCGACTGCTAACCAGTAAGCAAGTTGTAAAAACCCAACTCAGACACAACATCTGGCAGCTGCTTCAAATAGTTCTCTGTCTGAAGTTGGAGTTGCTCGCAGTCCTCCAGTAAATCAAACCATGTGCAAAGAGGAGCCCTGGGCCGACCTGAGACACCCTGCTTGGCCCGGTCCCAGCCTCGCCCCCGTCTCTCTTGCTCTTTAAATAGCCCGGGGTTCGCATTCCATTTCCTTGTACGATCAGCACAAGCGGGGCCTGGCTGGAGAGGCTGCAGGGATGCGAGCTGCCCCCCCCCCAACTTTCCAGAGAAAGATGGAGGAAAGTGGGCAGTAAGGCCCCACGGGGAACTTGGCACTTGGGCCTCCCATCCCTGGCTCGGTTTCCGATGACCCCTGAGCAATGTCCACACCTTTCCAGACCTTGCAACCCGCTCACTATAGCTGGTCAGAGGGAGACTCAGAGAGAGGGGCCACATCCTCTGTCTGTGGTCAAGCTTCAAGTTCTCTCCACATCCCCTGTGGTTTCCACACACAGCCTGGGCACCCACCTCATAGAAGACATCCATCAATTCCAGAGCAGATCTGCTCTTGTGGGACCGGCCATCAGAGGCTGGGACAGAAGGGCCATGGTACCGTAGCTAATAACTCTGGGAATTCTTGCCTTTTTGGAAGCGCCCATCACAGGTCTGGCACTGGGCTGTTTTCCACCTTCATCATTTCATAAATCCTCATGGTCGTCCTATGAGTGGGTATTATTATGAACTCTGTTCTAGAGATGTGTGTAGACGGTTGAATGGTGGCCCTTGGAAAGATAGGTCTGTGTCCCAACCCTGGAACCTGTGAATGTGACTGTATTTGGAAAAAGAGTCTTAGATGCCATCGAGTTAAGGATCTGAAGATGATTTCATCCTGGATGATCCAGATGGGCTCTAACTCCAGTGACAGTTGTCCTTATCAGATAGATAGGGAGACACAGACGGGAGAAGGGCGTGTGACAATGGGGACAGACATTGGAGGGATGCAGCCCCAAGCCAGGGAAAGCCTGAAGCCACCAGAAGCTGGGAGAGGCAGGAAGGATTCTCCCCGAGAGCCTTCAGCGGGAACACGGCTCTGTCCACACCTTGATTTTAGACTTCTGGCTTCCAGAACTGTAAAAGAATAAACGTGTGTTGTTTTAAACCACCTAGTGTCTGGTAACTCACTGTGGCAGCCTCCAAAAACTAATACAATGTGGAGATTGGGGGTCAGAGAGAGAGAGCAAGACCTCACAGCTCTTAACTGCTGGGTAGTCTGCCGCCCTGATTATGAGGCTGATTTTTAGAAAAGTGACCTCATTTCCATCCAGAAGGACAGAAGCTCCCAGGCCCAAGCAATTTCCCTGCAAGATGCCTTCCTGGGAAAGTCTCGTTTCTGACAGCGGCTTCAGGAGATTTTGTAGCACAGACAAGAGTCTCTGGGCGCCCCAGGCCGTGTGCGAATAATCACATCGGCTGCTTTTACTGACCACTGACTATGGGCCGGGCAGTGCTCTAAGTTTTTTACAGACGCACTTTAAAATGGTGAATTTGATGTTATGTGTATTTCACCTCAATTTCTAAAAAGAGCCAGCTGGAAAGTGGAGAGGCAGGGGTGCCTTGTACCAGGTGCCCTGATGTGCCCTGCCCTAAGCACACCGTGTCTCAGTGGACCCCCTGGGAGGAAAGTATTGTTCTCACTTCACGGATGGGGACAAGGCTCCTGGGGTTCCTGTTCCCTTCCGGGCAGTAAGGAGGGTAACCGGGCATGAATCCCGGGCTGTCCTGGCTCCGGAGTCCAGGCCTTTCCCCTGTCAACACGCGAACCAGCAGGAAGGTGAGGTTCTTTGCTTTTTGGCTGAAGTTCCCTCTACCCGTGGTCATCAGCAGCCCAACGGTGGCTTTGCTTAACTGAAATCATTGGGAAGGTACTTCATAAACGGGCTCTGGTTGAAAATTTTTCAAAAGATGGGGCCTAGGGATGCAGATGGGAGGGGGAATGGAACGTCTGCTCCCTATGCCATGAAGAGACAGGGGCGGGTTGCGGGGTCGCCGGTCTGGGTGGGCGCTGAGCTTGTGGGAAGGAGCCGAGAGCATCTCCGGAGTGTCCGCGGCCCTGATGGAAGGCACGAGGGCAATGGTGCCTCTCAGATCCTGGTTCAGCTGTCCAGGGGCTGATTTCCATGGAGAAACCGAGGCTCAGGGGAAGAGCCCGGGCCTGAGGTTTCCCCGCCCCCACTCCGGTGCTTCCCCTTGGACCCACTCCGTTCACTCCTCCAAGACAAGGGCCTCTGCGCCTGGGTGAGCTCTCTGGGGGTGAAACAATGGGTGGAGCTGATTCCCATGGAACCTTCCACACCAGTGCTTGCCAAGCTTCTCTGGGTCACAGCCCCTTGCAGGTCTCTGAAGGAAATGAGGACCAGCAGGGGGTTCTGTATGGGTCCAGCTCTGCGGGAAACTCTGGGGCCCCAGGGGACAATGTCTCAAAATCAGCTACAGGGTGTTTCAAGATGCAGATTCCCAGGCTCCACCTACTGCATCAAAGTTTCTGAGATTTTGCTTTCTCCCCAAGGTCACCTGGTGATTCAGATGCAGGAGGTACTTGAACTTCGTTAAGGTCCCCAGACTAGGTCTTCTTACTCCTGTGCTTCTCTAAAACACATTCTTAGGGGCGGCTGGAAGGTCCACCCTCAGAAGAGCCAGGGAAGGGATTCGTGAGGCCTTTGCCTTTTCTGCTTACAAAGTAGACCCAAACAAGCTGCCGCTGGGCTGGGTGGGAAGACAGACCCGGGGCAAGGTCAGTGCCACCTTCCATCTAGCCAGCTGCCCTTGGCCTGGGCTTTTCTGGCAGGAACATCACCTCTGCCCAGGAATAGCATTATCAGACCAGCAGCTGTTCTCTGGACCAGGAAGAAAAGTCCCAGAGAAGTGTTAGCTTTCTCTTTTAGAAAGAAAGAAAGAAAGAGAGAGAAGGAAGAAAGAAAGAAAGAAAGAAAGAAAAGAGAGAGAAGGAAGAAAGAAAGAAAGAAAGAAAAGAAAGAAAGAAAGAAAGAAAGAAAGAAAGAAAGAAAGAAAGAAAGAAAGAAAAAAAGAAAGGAAGGAAGAAAGAAAGAAGAGAAAGAGGAAGAAAGAAAGAAAGAAAGAAAAAAAGAAAGGAAGGAAGGAAGAAAGAGAAAGAAAGAAA
This sequence comes from Eschrichtius robustus, assembly GCF_028021215.1. Lineage (NCBI taxonomy): Eukaryota > Metazoa > Chordata > Mammalia > Artiodactyla > Eschrichtiidae > Eschrichtius > Eschrichtius robustus. The sequence goes on along the minus strand of NC_090826.1, from coordinate 7,318,901 downwards.
GGAAGGAAGAAAGAAAGAAAGAAAGAAAGAAAGAGAAAGAAAGAAAGAAAGAGAAGGAAGAAAGAAAGAAAAGAAAGAAAGAGAGAGAAGGAAGAAAGAAAGAAAGAAAAGAAAGAAAGAGAGAGAAGGAAGAAAGAAAGAAAGAAAAGAAAGAAAGGAAGGAAGAAAGAAAGAAAGAAGAGAAAGAAAGAGAGGAAGAAAGAAAGGAAAGAAAGACAGAGAAAGAAAGAAAGAGAAAGAAAGAAAGAAAAAGAAAGGTAGGAAGGAAGGAAGAAAGAAAGAAAGAAAGAAAGAAAGAGAAAGAAAGAGAAAGAAAGAAAGAAAGAAAGAAAGAAAGAAAGAAAGAAAGAAAGAAAGAAAGAAAGAAAGAAAGGAAGAAAGAAAAAAGAAAAAGTCAGAGCCCCATGGAGGGCTCGGAGGGCCGAAGCTGGGACAGGATTCTGCTGAGTACCCCTGGAGGAGGCTCGGGCAGCCCTGCCCGGCGGCAGCTGAACCCCAAGAAACCCTCCGAGTGTCCTGAGCGGCTTCCTCCAAGCTTGCTAAGCCAGGACATCATTTGTTGATTCTAGAGCCCAATCCCTAGCTCATGATTTCCTCCCTGGTTGCCATGGCCCCGCACAGAAAACACAGCAAACTCCTGGCCCCAGGCAGCTCATTTATTTCAAATATTCCTTGCAGCTGGCCTCCAACCATGTTTGGGTGTCTGGACTGGAGCATGAACTAATTGCTCTGTCTTCGGCCCCCTCCCCAGCTCCCCCTGCATACTTTATGGTTCAGTAAATCCACATTCCTCATCTCGCCGCTGAGGAGGAGCAGGAGGGAGGGCGGGTGGGAAGCCGTGTGCAGGAGATGGAAGTGTGTAGAAGGAGGGGGCTCTTCCCATCTATGGCAAAGCCGAGAGCCTGCTACCTGCTCGAAGGCAGGGTATTAATTACAACCACATGGGCCAGTCTGCACGATGGTTTTATTAAGACCACTCCCTTCAACACAAAACCCTGCTCCCCTAGAAGTTTCCTGGCAGCACAAAGGTCCTTATTTTCCCTGTGCTTCTACTACCGCCCCACGCCCCGCCCCCCCCCACCTCACCCTTCTCCTCCCCCTGTCATCCCCTTGTAAGCAAGCTAGAGTTCCAATCCAGACATGAACTCCAACCTAAAAATAATTTCAGCCCCCCGTTTTCCTCCAACTGCATCTGGGGAAGGCATCTAGGGGTCCCTTTTCTCAATACGCATCTTGATCTTTGGAGACTTTACCTGGGAAGAAAGAGTATTTGTCAGGAAGTTGGTTGAGGAATGTTTGGTTCATTCTCAGAGACCCATTCCAATCCGGGAGCTGCCATTTTCCAGAAGTGCAGGAGCTAGGAAGGCATTTGTTCGCATGCTTGCTAATAGGCCCGGCCCTGTTCTAAAGCTTTATTCCGCTCTTGCTACCCTCCTCCGAGGTGGGCACTACGGTGACTGCCATTTTGCAGACGCTCATCCCAGATCACACAGCTCGTGAGGGTCAAAGCAACACTGGGACCCAGGTCTGACTCAGGAGGCCACGTGCCCCTCGCAGGCCTCAACCCAGCCATACGCCCAAAGGATTTCCCTTTACCCTGCAACTTTTCCAGAGACAGAGCTGACACAGTCGCCAACAGTGGTCTCCAAACTCTCTTAGACAAGGTCACTTGGGGAGCTGGAGAAAACTGCACATTCCTGGGCCTGGTCCCAGAAATGTTGATTCAGTCCATCTCAGGCAGGGCACTGAGACGAGCATCTTAACAAACACCTCCCAGCTGGTGCTGATGCAGGTGGCCTGAGGAAAGCTGGCCAGGAGGCTCTCAGAGAAAGGGACACGGGACCTTGGTGCCAGGGGTCTTGGGCCCTCAGACCAGGGTACTTTTCCCAGCACCACCAGATCCTGACATGCCTTTAGAATTTAAAGCGCCCACAGGGAGCTGAATGCACTCGTTAATTCTTTGGAAACCAGTCACGGATAATATCTAGTAAACCTCTTGACTCTTCACTGTATCACTCGCCAACCCTCTAAGCCAGAATTTCCTGTCTTCTCTGCTGGGGTGTAGAGTTGGGGGGACTCTGCCCACAGCAGCTGGCAGAACGGGTTCACTCAGCATCCTTGTGCACTTGGCTCTGGGGCACAAAGACGAATGAAGGACCAGCTCCTTCCACTGAGTGCCCAGCACTTGGGCTCCGAGCCCACATCTGGGCTCCAAAAAGCCCAGTCAACTCAACGACAAGCCAGAGGTGCTTGCTGATGGGCAGAATCCTTTCTACTAGGTCACCAGTTCCCTTACTCTGAGCTGCAGGCTCACAAACTTCTGAAAAAGGATGGGGATGGTCTAGGATCACCCCTCTGGGATTCTCCTCCTCCTCCATCTGGGGCTCCAGCTGGCATCCCACCCTCTGCTAAGGGGTCGGGGGGAACCACCCAATTATCTGTTGAAAACCATGGACCTGCCCTTTTCCCTTCCCCCAAAGCACAAAGAGGGACTCCAAAGTGGCTGTGTATTTTAATAAACTTTCCTTTATTAGGTTACTGACTATTATCAACCATCATAAAATATCAACGGGAGTTTCAAAACTGTACAGGCCACAAGGCTCTGGGCTGAGAGGAAAGAAGGGTGGGGTCGAGGTTCAGGGAGCTGGGGGGTGGGAGGTGCAGAGAGATGACAAGGAGCCCGGTGATTTGTCCAGCGTCTGTGGGAGACGGCTGGGTCAAGGCGATAAGGCTGGGATCTGTATAAGTGAGACCCTCTCATGTGTAACATTCATCAGAACATGACCCACCCCGAAACAGGAGTGAGGAAAATCTTTAAAAGTCTTACAGGTTAGGTTCCCCCCACCCGCTGGGGGACATAAAACCTCCAAATAATAAGGGGGTAATTTACATTCCTCACCCAGTCTTGGCACCAATTTTGTGCTTTAAAAAATATACTCCACTGGAAGACTTTTTTTTTTTTTTTAAAGGTACCCTACAGCAGCTGTTTAAAACATAATTCTTACAGACAAATATATATGCATATATATTAAACATTTTAAACAAATAAAGTCATCTACTGTACCTGTACAGAAACGAACAGAAGGCAGATTCTAAGAGAGCCGACTTCAAGACATAAGAAACGGTGACTGTGGTGACAGGTGTTGGGGTCTGCTACATGGGGGAGTTGTGCACGGGAGGGTGCGTCCCTCTCCTGCTGGCTGCCCGTCCCGACCCCCCTGCCCCACCTCACGGCTCTGGGGCACCGTGATGAACCCGGACAGGGGCACCAAGCGGAGACCTGCACTGGCTTCTAGGTCTCCGCTCTGGTCTCCCCCACCCCGCCCTGCCCCCGGCCTCTCAGGGGATGAAGACTCACTCATCCCCCCGTCTCGGTTCGGGTGGTCTTCAGGGACGCTAGAGCTTCCGAGGATGCACGTGGCAAATCTCAGGTAGGAAAGCAAAAACAAAACCCAACCCACGCCGAAAAACCCCACAGAAGACTAAAGAAATGAAACCACGTGCAAAGACGGATGAGCCCTAGCGATGGGTGGCTGCCTGGAGAGATAGGGGGAGCCGCCACTGCCCGTGCAGACGGGTCCCCCAAGGCACTCATATTGCACGTGAGGCTGATGCCCCCTCAGGGGCCCACGCGGGCACTCGGAGCAGAGCCCCCTGGAAACTGTAGGTCAAGGGACCCAAACAAAGACACCCCTGTGCCCACGTGGGGACACATGACAGACACGACCCAGCGAAAAGGCCAGGTGAGGCACACACACCCCAGGGAGGGGCAGGCGGAAGAAAAGCAACAGAACACTCCAGAGAGAGGTGACCCGAACAAGGTGTCCTTTCTAAATGGAATAAATAAATGGCTTTTGTTATTGTTAAAAGAATAAATACAGGGTACAGGGGCACCGACAGCCAGGACTGATGCTGGGTGCTCACGTGCCTGGGGAAGGTCCAGGTTTGGTTTCTGCCTCGGTGGCCACGGTGAGCTTCTGACGTCCTGAGCTTCGTCCGGCGCGGCTGCCCCGCTGGGCGGGCACCGGCCCTCATCTAAGCACCTCTTAGCACCCCCGGGATCTACTCTCGGCGCCGTGGGGCCCGGCAGGTGCGGGAGTACCCAGGCCACCCCGAGAGCAGATCGGAGCTCAGTGTAGGAGTTTATCCTCTGGGTCCTCTTCCCAGAAGGGGCGGTGATGCGGCATGCGGGGAACTTCTGCCAGTGTCCGGAAGGGGCACAGAGGGGCCCGTGTCCAGAGCAGTCTGTGTCCGGCGGGGCAGCCGGGGAGGCTGGGGAGGAAGAACAGGACTTCCATGCCGCAGACGCCGGTCCGGGGCGTGGGGCGCGGCGGTGGCTCAGTGAGTTGGCACCGGGGTGGGTGGGGGCGGTCGTGCTGGTGGTCCCGGCTGTAGCATCACTGGTAGTGGAGGTAGGCCTTGAGGGAGGCGGGCAGCGGCAGCGCGTGGATCTCACCCAGGCGCTCCTTCCCCAGGGCCAGGCGCACCGAGCGGCGGCAGAGATCCATGAGCGGCAGGGGTTCCGCTGCGGAGACCGAGGAGAGACAGAGGACACTGGGTTAGCACAGCTCTAGGTGCTTCTAGAACAAACAACACTGACAACAGCAATAGCATCACTAATACTAGTTTTAACGCCCAGATTAGATGACTCCAGATTAACTCATTTTACATTTTATATGAATTATTAGTTGCTAGCACGGAGAACTCACTGGACCAGGCCCCTTTGTAAGCCCTCATTTAATCCTCACAGTGGTTTATTATGAATCATTTGATAATCACAGGGAGATATACCATGACCATCAGCCCCATTTTACCGATGAGGAAACTGAGGGACAGAATCCAAATAACTTGCCCAGGGCCACACCGCTGGTAGGACACGGAGCAAGCATTCCAAGCCAGGCCGTCCCTGCTCTAACCCATCAAACTAGAGGCCCCCTCAGTGCACGTCCATCCGGGGCACACAGGATGGACTCTCCCCCGCACGTACCCCCAGCACCAGACCCCACGCGGACCTTTAGGAGGGGAATTGTGTCGTGTTAACCCAACTGCTCACGGGGACTGTTCTCCAGTCCCTCTTACAGCTGAGGGCGCTCAGGCGCAGAGGAGACCGAATTGCCAGGGCTACAGGCTGGGATCCAAATCCCGGCAGTCTGGCCCCAGCTCACGGCAGAGCTGCCTCAGGAATCTGGATTCGAGAAGGGCTTCTAGCTGCAGCCTGTAAGGGCACCTCTGTCCTTGTGTCCCGGAGGGCCTGGGGCCTAGCTTCCTGCAAGAGAGGCTCCGTGCAGCTCGCATCTCAGATAAATTCTCAGCTCCAGAAGGAACCGGAAAGTCATGCCCTCCAGGGCCCTGGAGGCTGCTGGGAGCATGGTGGGCCCTGCTCACCAGGACCTCCTGGAGCTGACTCCTCCTAGTTCTCGTACAGGTGAGCCCACCGAAACAGCCTGGGGTCCCCCCACGGTGCCCTGGACAGGCAGAGAGGCGAAATGAGGGCATCTGTGGCCTCATCCACGGTCTCCCCCAACTCCTTTGTGAACAAAATAAAGGTCAGACCAAAAAACTGAGAAACTCCCCACCATTTCCCTTGAGATCCCATTCCACCAATAAAAAGTGGACAAAAGTTCTGTAATATTCACCAGTGTGTCTCAGAATATTAAAAATAACATTTAAAAATTCAGTTATTGGGAATTCCCTGGCAGTCCAGTGGTTAGGACTTGGCGCTTTCACCGCCGAGGGCTTGGGTTCAACCCCTGGTCGGGGAACTAAGATCCCACAAGCCACATGGCTCAGCCATAAATAAATAAATAAAATAATAAAATAAAATAAAATAAAATAATTAAAATTCGGTGATTGAAGACCAAATCCTAAGGCTGGGGGCATTGGGGGAAATGAGGAGCGACTGAGTAGGGGTTCCCTTTGGGGTGATGAAAGCATTCTAAGATGGCCCGCAGCGACGGCTACACAGCTGTGAGCATGTGGGAGACCACTGCATCATGCGCTTTAATGGGTGAAATGCACGGCATGTGAATTATATCGCAATAAAGCTGTCATTAAAAAAAACAACACATTACATCTTAGGCTTGATAGTGCATTTACTAAATTCCAGGCTTTAAAAGAAGACAAACAATGGCTCTTCATCTCCCATGGGCAGTCACAGGAGATGGGATGGAAGTAGTAAATGTTTTTCATGGAAAGCTTTGAAACGGGGCCTTCCCTGGAGGCAAGAGGATGAACTAAATGACCTTCCATCTTTGTGGGTCAAGGATTCCACAGACCTGGTGGGTTGGGCTGGGATCCTCCCACCTGCCAGCCCGCAGAGACTTGGGTCTCCTTCACTGGACCTCGACCTGCCTCGGTGGCCCCAGATCTCGCCCCTCACTTTCACCCTGCACAGCAGCCTGACCTCCAGCAGATGGCTCCCTCCACCCAGGCCTCAGTTTCCCCAGCTGGAAGATGAAGGATGTGGACCAAAGGCTCCCCAGAGTCCTATGGGCTGAGCTCCTGGAGGCCAGCAACGCCTCACAGCAGCTCTCGGCCGGACCTGTGGTTGAGGAGTGGTCCTCTGAGCAATCAAGGGGGGGAATTCAGCTCCTCTCCTCCACTCAGAAGCTCTCCTCCATTCTCCTCCGGCACCTCCTCCCATGAGGATGTGGCTCAGGCCCCACGGGGAGGCAGAGGGGCTTCCCCTGGCGGCCGAAGGCACTTGAGAAAGCTTCAAGAGCCACTGCCTGTGGGCCGAGAGCCCTGCCGGGCTTGGGGAGGGAGGGCCGAGAGGGAGGTCCCATCACCACCCCTTGGCTAAATGGGTTTCGGGTCAACTCACCAACACCCTCAGGAAGAAACGTTTCTAAACAGCAGGTCATTGCCACCCCACCCCCACTGATCTTGCAGGAGGCAAAACAGCGATGGCCAGGGTCATGGTCTGATCGCAGAGACCGCGCGCGTGAGGCTACAGAAACGGACATGGGCACGGTGCCAGGGAAAACGTCTGTCCCACAGATTTTGGTTGGTCGCTCACAGGACCCAGAAGGCCTCCCCGACGACCTCAGTCCTTTCGCCTGGGGGGCTGCAGGTTGTGCATCTGGCTCCATCCACGTGGCCGGTGCCCAACGCTCTTCCGCAGAGGCGCGAGGGGCCTCTGGCCGCCACGCCCACCTCTGGGAAGCCCAGGTGCCCGCTCCTGCGCATGGTTTATATGAATGAGAAGGGGTGGTGCTCAGGGACCAGAAAGCGAGGCCGGCGCTATTCCTGGGAGTAGAAGGTCGAGCAACTGGACGAGGCCACGCGCCCACGTCCATATCTCCAGGAGAAGCGGCCACCTGGTGGCCTGTTTGAACACACACGGCCGGGGCCACCTCCCAGTTCTCGGAGAGACTGCAACCCAGCCGGAGCCCCAGAGCCCGGCGCTGGGTCCAGTTCACAGGCTGTGAATGAACTTCGGGTCTGTGAGGTCAAGGATGAACGTCTCAAGTCCGGAAGTGCCCGGTTCAGCGACGTTCCCGCCCGCCGCCTTCACAGCTGCCGGGACTGGCCCTACGCTCCCTCCTGCAAGCAGCTTGCCGTGAAAACGCTCCAGAAGTGTTTTCTAGAAAGTCGTGGGTGGAGGATGACCATCCCGGGACCCGTGTGTATTTTCCCTTTACCTCAAGGCGTTTTTACAAAAAAGAAGCAAAAGAAAACACCAACCCCTTGTCTTTGCCAACTGGGGAAGGATGCCTGACACCCGGTCAGGTAACGTGGGCACGCTTGGTTCTCTGCCCCCCAGTTCTGAGAACGTGCTGTCCTCATGTGACCTCCCCCACCGCCCAGAATGAAGCCCCTGCAGGGCAGGGTGATCAGTCCCCCCGACGAGGAGCTCGCCCAGAGCCCAGCTGGAATGGGGGAAGGAAGGAGCCAGCGTCAGGTGTGGGCATCCCAGGAGGCTGGGAGGACACCAGGAGGAGGTCACCAAGGCAAAAAGCAGGAAAAGAGGTGGGCCTTCCCTGAACCCACGATCATGACAAACCACACCAAAGGTATCCGGGAGCCAAAAAAGGGGAGAATTTGAAAATGCTGAAGTGCAGGGCAATGCTTCCTTAGTGGGAGGCGCCATTAAAAGCAGGAGGGAGCAGGGAGGGAGGACCCACGGGTCAGGGACTCTCCCTTGGGTGACGGCCAGTCTGTTGCTTGCAAATAGGCCTTTCCCTCCTGCACCTCCAGGGAGCGTGGTGGGCAGGCCTAGGGGTCAAGCTGGGCCCTGTCCGCCGCCTACAATGACCTGCCCCTTCACCCCAGAAAAGAGCAAGATGACACAGCAACCCCTCTGGTTGCAGCCTTCGCCCTGGAAGTCTTGAGCCCCTAGAAAGAGTCAGAACAAGTAGCCTGTGATCAGAGGTGGTTGGACAGTGGTGGAGGTCACACAGGGACACGCTGCCTTTGCTCTGGCCTCGGCCAGCTCAGCCCATGGCCCCAGCGCTGGGGCAGAGACTCTGCGGGGGAGGGTACACCTGGTGTCCCGGGGAAGGCGGGCTGGGAGGACAAAATGCCCAGCGCAGCACCCGGGGTGGAGGGGAGGGGGCCAGGCACAGGCCTCTGGTGACTCCGGCTGACCCGCTCTGCAAACAGCTGCTCCCTGCTGAGGTCAGGACCTGGCGGCCGGGGTGGGGTGGGGCTGGGCGGGGAAGGAGGGAGCAGACTTTTCCAGACAACCCAGGGAGCACTAACAGGTCAGAATCACCTCCAAGACTGTGAGAGCAAAGCCCGGCCCAGGCCTGACACCAAGAAGATGTATCTGGCCAGACCTTCTGCCTGTCATGGGCTGCTCCCCCTGGGTGGACCCTGACATTCCTCCTTCCTCAGCTGCAGTGGAAAGCCAAGCAAACCCTCCTGGGCAGAGGACTTGGGTGTCCTTGACTTCATGCCGCAGACACTCCACTATCTGAGCGCTGGGCTCTGTCTGTCACTGTCTGGTCTCCCCTGCAGGTGGTAGCACAGGGAGGGGGAGGTGCTGTGGGTGGAGTAGCACCGCCCCTCCCCCCACCACACCAAACTCAGGACCATCTGGAACCTCAGAATGTGATCTTATTTGAAACAGCGTCCTTGCAGATGTAATTGGTTAAGCAGAGGTCATACTGGAGCAGGATGGGCCCTGTCCTTATAAGAAGAGGACAGATACAGAGGAGGTCGCGGGATGACAGAGGCAGAGACTGAGCGATGCGCCTACAAGCCAAGGCGTGCTGGCGTGGGACGGACTCTCCTCCAAGCCCTCAGAAGGAACCGACCCTGCCCACGCCTTGGTTTCGGACACCTGAACTGGCACAGAACACATTTCTGTTGCTTTAAGCTGCCCAGCTGGCGGTCATCTGTTCCTGGGGCCCCAGGAAATGACCACACCACCCTCCTCTCCTCTCTACACCCGCCCCTCCCTCAGGCTTTTGAACCCACCCCATCCTGATGACCCTCGTCAAGGTCACCAGTGATAACCTCATTGCCAAAGCTGATGGACAAGTCTCAGCCGTGAGTGTACTTGCCCTGGCATCACTGTGTCCTTCCTGAAGTATCCTTTCCTCACTGGGTGCTCAGGACACTACTCTCCCCTCCAGCCCCACGGCTATTCCACCTCTCCTTCCCCATCGTCCGCCCGGTGACGCGCCCCAGGGCTCGGCCACGGCCCTCTCCTCCTTCCTTTCCTTGGTGACCTCATCCAGGGGTTGCAGGTTTCAGCTCCATCCCCACTGACCAGTGTCCTGGACCCTGTCTCCAGACCCGCAGAGCCACCAGGATGTGTCACTTCCCTGCATCCACGGGGAAGTGGCACGTCCACGGCACCCACCCTGGCCCTCACCCCCATCACCTGTCCCCCTGGACAACCGTCATGGCTCCTCCCTGACCTCCCGGCGGCCACTCTTGCCTCCACTGTCCCTTTCTACACAGGAGCCAGAGTGACCCTTCTAGGACGTGAGCTCTAACATCCTGAGTGGCTGTGGATCCTGCCCCACCCTCCCGGGGTTCCCCATCCGGATCCTCCAAAGTCAGCCAGCAGCGCAGACTGGGGCTCTTTCATGTCTGACCAGGAGCGGGGAGGCGAGAAGCCAAGGGGGCCCCGGCACTGCCTGGCATGATGGTGGGGAGAGAGAGGCGTCTTCATCAGTAACCAAGACTGTCGAGGGGGCCCAAGCCTCTGGGCACTTCCAGGTCCCCCCCGCCCCGGGTCCAGCTCAGGGGTAGCCTCTCGTAGTGCATGCCCATGCTACTCCTCTCCCCCTCAATCCCCTTTTAAGTTTCCCAAACAAGAAAAATTGCGAAAGCATCTGACCTCCCATCTTATGCAGAGCTGACAGGGCATCTACTGATCACACCCGTCTGGGCCTCCAGGACTGTTTCCACAGAACTGCGGCTGAGCCTTGTCCTGACTCGGCAGGGGAACAGTTCTGCTTGCTCGTGCCCTGACTTGCCACGGGGGGAACAGGCCCCAGCCCCCTCCCAGCCGCTCCGGGCTCTGTGTTCTGCCTCGGAGCTGGGCATGTAAACAGTGAAGCCGTGTGAATGCCCGGCACTGATGGACTTGTTTCCGGAGGGGACAGGGTTGCCCTGTTCTTGTAGAGGCCAACAGTCTCAGAGGCCTGGCAACAAGGCAGCGGACCCAACAATTCACGCATCTGTCGGCACACAATGGGCATTAAACTCCCTGGGGCCGTGGTCACTCTCTGTTGGGAAGAGGGAGACAGAGCTGCAGGCAGGGTCCCCTGAGACCCTAGATCCTGGGGCTTCCAATCCCTGCCCATCCCCACACAGGGCAGATGTGGCTGTGGACCTTCTACCTTGTCACCTGGAGAGACAAGACCCACAGCACTCGCCCTGCCGGTTCCCTAGACCAGGTCTGAGGTTACTTCCTCAGAGAGGTTACGTGCTGGATGCACACCTAGCCGCCCCTGTCAGGAGTCCCAGGACCTAGGGTGCTGGCTGCACAGGTGAGGAAACGCCCCGCCTGGCTGGGACAAAGCCACAGAGCCCTCCGCTTCCCAAACCAGGGCAGTGCTGCCACGGGTAGCCTATTTTCACACGTGGTCTGAGAAAGGCCACTCTCTTTTCCAAAGGGACAGGTGGAAATTGCCGTTGATTCAGCCTGTTTCTAATCCATGTTCTCCTCTCCAAAGGCCTCCTGACATCATAACTGAACAAACCCCCCGCAGGGGACTGTGTCCCAAAGGAGCCCACTCAGAAGCCTCCAGCACCAGGAAAGACCCTAAACCTGTCTAATGAATGAGAGCCCATTGGCTTTCATTTATGTGAGAGGCCCTAGTACCCCCAAAGCTGCAAAACCCAGCTCAATAATATGCTGGTTACTGTGCTAGAATGTGGTCAACTGCAGATCAAACCTGGAGGCAGGTCAACCAGAAACAAATCATGTTTATCAAAGACCATCCATCCACCCACCCATCCACCCATCCATCCATCCATCCTTCTATCCATCCACCCACCCATCCACTCACTCCTTTAGTCATCCATCCACCCATCCATCCATCCACCCATCCATCCATCCACCCTTCTATCCATCCACCCACCTATCCATCCATCCACCCACCTATCCATCCATCCATCCATCCATCCATCCATCCATCCACCCACCTATCCATCCATCCATCCATCCATCCATCCACCCACCTATCCATCCATCCATCCATCCACCCATCCACCCACCTATCCATCCATCCATCCATCCATCCATCCATCCATCCATCCATCCATCCATCCATCCATCCTTCTATCCATCCATCCACCCATCCATTCACTCCTTTAGTCATCCATCCACTCATCCATCCATCTATCCACCTATCCACCCACCTATCCGTCCATCCATCCATCCACCCACCCACGTATCCACCCATCCATCCATCCATTCGTCCACAAGATGCTGCCATGTAATCTGCAGACTCTGGCTAGAAATCCTCACTTAACCAGAGGTAGGCAAGAGTCACCTCTGAGGATCTGAATGCTGGGATGTCTACTTAAAGACATTTACATTGCAAAAACTGTAAACTTCTAGCTGGGCCCAGCGAGGACCAAAGGGGACACAGGGAGTCCAGGGACACTGCCACCTCGGACAGAGCAGAGGACACTTACGGTCAAGTCCATTCAAGTAGCGCATGCGGATCTCACAGTGGCCCCAGACGGCACTCACTACGGGATAAAGTTTTTTGCCCTTGAGTCCCCGAAAAGCTACTCCCATGTACTGTCCATCCACAATGAAGCTCAGGGTCCCGTCGTCCATATCCAGGGCCACCAGGAAGGAGTCAGGGACAATGAACGTCTCGTCCGGCTCCAGAAAGGCTGGGTACGTTTTGCTCGGCTGGTTTTTGCCGTCATGGTAGAGCCGGTTGCGCCCCAAGTCCCAGCCCCAGGACTCGTGGTTATTCCCCACGAGTGTCGTGTACCCCACGGAGTGCAGGGGGGCATCTGCCGTCGCCACCCCCACCACGGCGTGGGTGCCGCGCTGCCTCATGGCCCACGTGATCTGCCACACGTGCAGCCCCCGCGTGTACCCGACTTTGCCCCTGATGGCGTCCGTGCTCTGGGCCACCGGATGCCGGTGAAAGATCAGCTTGTCGTCCTCCTTCACAAAGACGTTGAGCGAGCGGTCATTGTTGTTCCAGGAGTGGAGCAGCTGGACGTCGTAGGACACAGGGGGCATGTCCAGCAGCAGGTCCAGGCGGGTGGGCTTGCAGTAGTCCAGACCCTGGAGCTCCTGCTTCAAGGGCCGGTACGTGGGGTCCCTCATGTCCACCGTCTTGATACCTCCAGTGACCTTCTGACCCATGTCGGCCTCCCGTTTCACCTGGTCACCAACGCCCAAGGCAAACTCATCAATCACGGGGCCTCCTCTCCAGTTTTCCAATCAGGCCTGGACGGCACTCCTAAGGGAGTTCGCTAGGCGGCCTCTGCCCGGCGTGGAGCATCTGGTACTGCCTAGTGGATGGAAGGAGAAACAGGAGGCCAAGTGAGCAGGAGGTGCGGAGAGAAGGGGAGAAGTTAACTCGGTTCGTATCACGCCGGCACGCCCCAGCAGTCTGCCTTCCGGGCTCCTATCACACCGGATTCCGGGCAGGCCAGAGCCTCGGCACAGAGTGAAATTCCCTTCTGTCCCCGCGGCTAGGTTGGCATAAAGGAGGGAGGCCGTCCACCTGACGGTCTGCGTGGACAGGCGGACTTGGGACGGGCACTGCTCGTAACTGTGTCGGGTGCCCAGCCCGAGGCTCACCAAATACCTCATCACGGTTTCTCAGGGCAGAAGGCCAAGCTGGCCCGATGCCGACATCAGCCCAGCGCAGTGGGCATCTCTCCTGGTCGAAGGGGAAGTTTACCCCCTGCGCCTGCTGTTTGGAAGGAAGGTGAATCCCCGAGTGGCAGCAGAAGCTGTTTGAGATGCCACCTCTCAGTCCCTCTCTCTTCCGGCACAGCCGCCTCCGAAGACGTACCACCGGTTCCCACTAGGGAAGGGAACCCCAGTGCGCATAAAGCCCCTGATCAGCGGTCCCTGAGGCCGCAGCAACCCCCCAGCTGGCCCCGAGTCGGGTGGGCACAGAGGCTCTCACCCCCGGTAGCTCTGGACCAACTCGTAGACGGCCACCCCTTCCCGCCCACACTCTTCAACTTGCAGCTAATGGTTGGCTCCTCAGGTCCCCACAGCCCATCTGGGGAGGAAGTCCCACTCCAAGATGCCTCACTCCCGCCCTGGCTACACCATCCCTTGGCTCCTTTAAGGGAAATCGGAGCCTTGGGTTGGAGGAGAGATCTCAGTGCATCCGTCCGTCGTCCTCTGTGCCAGCAGCCCCAGGAGGAGGGGCTGAAATGTGCGATGGACAGGACTCTGGCCATCCCTGCCACGCCTGTCCCCGGTGTCCGCCTTGGAGAAGGGAAAATCACGAGCTACTTGGGTTTCCCGAGCCTCACTCAAGAGAGAAGGTGGTTCCCGCCATCAGAACCCCACCCCCGCCCCCGGCCCGCAGAAGGGACTCTTGGCTGCCTGGTTTGGGGGGGATGGGCTCCCAGGACTGACCAGACAAGGGAGCAGGCAGGCTCCTGGCTACATAAACACAACCAAACGGGGACACAGAGGAGCTGGGCGAGAGGCCATCGGTGCCTGGCTGCTGGAGAAGCATCACAGGGTCACTTGTTCCAAGGAGCACGATGGTGCCTGGGACAAGGAGAAAACAAAGGAGCCCAGTGTAGGGGCTGCAGCGGGCGTGTCGCTGTCCCACTGCGGCAGCAGACAGAGCGCCTGCCGGGGGACGAGGGCAGGCACCGGCTGCAGGAGATCTGGGAACCGGGGACCACTGGCCTCCCTGTCAGGCGCCCAGGCACCAGCTGGGCCAGGAGGAGGGGCGGGACCTGCACAGGGCCGGACGCAGGTCTGGTCTCTGGCTGCCCTGGAGACGCCTTCCTCTCAGCTGGGAAGAGACCCCGTGAGACACCGTCCTCAGGGTGGCCAGGGCCCCTGGAGACTGGCTCTCGGCAGACACCCGAGTGGGAGCCCTTGGCCCGGGCCGCCTTACCTCAGTGGGCGGGTCACCCTTCTTGCCCTCCCCTCTGTGGTGTGGAACAAGAGGCTCCCTCATGGGCACTGCTTCAGAGAGGGGCTGGGACCCCTCGTGTCAAATGTTTGCAAAGCTGTACAGAGCTGAGGGGTCCCTCGGCGGCCGGGAGACCACCCTGGTTCTGGAAAGTTCTGTGGATATGATGACCTCATGACCTAGAACTCCCAGGACACTCCCAATTTCAAGCTTTCAGTCCCATCAACTCTCAAGAGCCATCGAAACCTCCAGGACTCCCCCCAGGGCCCTGCTGAGCGGGCATCCATGGCTCTGGGGCCTGATTACCAGGATGCGGAGAGCCTGGGTTTTGGTGTGGCAACGCGGTCCTGGTAACTGCAGAGACTGGCTGCTTGGCCTTCCCTGACCCCCCTCTTCCACACCTCCCCAACAGCATCTTTCTGAGCTGGGGGAAAGCTGGTCCAAGGCAGATCTCAAAGTCAGAAGCACCCACACCCATCTCTGTCTGGATACCCACTCTGGCTGGTGCCCAGCAACCTCTCTGTGCAGGACCCCGTGGGGACACAGGTCAGCTCTCTGGGAGGACAAGGAGGGAATTAATATCTGAAGAGAGTTCATTTTACCGCTCCCTGGAGTGAAGCAGTCTGTCGCCGTCCTGTCGGCTGGCTCTGGCCTCACGGCAGGAAGGACCTCTCTCCCAGAATCTCATGGCACTGAAGATCCCACTCCACCCACGACCCATGGGAACAGGTGGGAAAAGTGACGGGGAGGCTGGGGGTCGGGGGAGAGGAGACCCGGGGCAGGTGGGCTGTGAGCGAAGGGAAGGTGGTGGGGAAAAGTCCTGCCAACACGTTAATTTAAAATACTTGGAGGGCTTCCCTGGTGGCGCAGTGGTTGAGAATCTGCCTGCCAATGCAGGGGACACAGGTTCAAGCCCTGGTCCAGGAAGATCCCACATGCCGCGGAGCAACTAGGCCCGTGAGCCACAACTACTGAGCCTGCGTGTCTGGAGCCTGTGCTCCGCAACAAGAGAGGCCGCGATAGTGAGAGGCCCGCGAACCTCGATGAAGAGTGGCCCCCACTCGCCGCAACTAGAGAGAGCCCTCGCACAGAAACGAAGACCCAACACAGCCAAAAATAAATAAATAAATAAATTTAAAATACTTGGAGAGAAATGGGTGGGAACGGAGAAAGACCACAACAAGGAGGTTGGGGACAAGTCAGAGGTTGGGGGGGTGGAGGGTCGAAGGGGTGGCGGACGAGCAGGGAAGAGAGGGAGAGAGGGGCTCATGGGCCAGTAAATCTGGGCCTGTGCACACATATAACTCCTACTTCAGCTGGACCAGGCAGTAAACTCTCTCTGTCAAGGGCTAGCTAGTAGATGTTTTAGGCTTTGTGGGCCCAACAGTCTCTGTGCAACTACTCAACTCTGCCTGTAGCACGAGATCAGCCACAGACAATGCATAAATAAGTGAGCCTGGCTGAGTTCCAACAAAACTTTATTTACAAGAACAGACCAGCAGGTATCGGCCAACCCCTGAGCCAGACTAAGGGCCCTACACAGGGATCACTGCAGTAGGAAAGCACAAGACGGAGGTGAAAAGGAATCTCGTGGCAGCAAGGTCAGTCCGGCCTCAGAACACGGGGTCAGAAAAGACAACGTAACCTCACAGTGACTTGTTGGCTGTCTGTCCAGGTGAGCTCCACCAGCTTCTTCCCTTTCTGAGATTCTACCTCCTGGTTGCCAAGCAGGTTTACTTACATGGCCCTTGTGTTAAGCTCCTACCCTCCTGGTCCCCCATGTTGGGAACCATCCAAGGCGGGGAGCCCTTCTGGCCCCTGGACCATGTGACCTTGAGCAGAGGGGGGCCCCTGGGAGGAAGAGGCTGGGGAGAGGGGGCGGAGAGGGCAGGCAAAGATGCCTGCAGCATCTCGGGACCACTCCCGCACGAGGGCACCCTGGGGCCTAGCCAGGGACGTGAGCCACCCCTTCTGCTGTTCCTGGGCCATCCTGCCATCTGAGTCACCTCCTAGGTGGTCAATCACTGTGGCAACCCTAGGGCCACTCTTGACTCACCTGTCACCTGCCCAACCCCACCCTGTGTCCAGGCCAACACCTCCTGCTGTCCACACACAGCCACCTCCTTGCCACGCAAGGCCACTAAAGCCATCCAGCTGCCCTCCGCTTTCCGTCTCCTTCCAAATGTGGCCACAGAGATCCACTAGCCCTCTTTCTGGGGACCGTAGCCTGGCAGGGCGCTCCCCTCCAGGCTCCGCCCCAACCTCACCACCTGACTCTGCATCATTCCTCCAACAGCCCTGCGCCCCCCAGCTTCCGATCCTCGGCCTTCTCTGCCTAGGATTCGTCCTGAGCTTTTCTGAGCCTCAGTTTGCTCCTCTGTAAGATGGGTGTCCCAGGCTTACCTAAGACTCAGCTGAGACAATGTTCCCGAGAGGACCTGGAAAACTGGCATTTTCACTTTTTTGTTTTTATTTTTAGACCATGCTCCGTACACTGAACGAAGATCACTGCTAGCCATCTTCCTGGTCACCATACCTGGTCCTACAGATGGACGCTGTCTTTGGGCCAGGCCCAAGTGCTTGGAATGCTGAGCTAGAGCAGATCAAGTTTAAGGTCCCTTCTAAGCCGGGGCCAGCAAATAAGGGCCAGATGGTAAATATTCTAGGCTTTCTAGACAATATGTAAGTGAATGGGCATAGCTATGTTCCAATAAAACTTTATTTATAAAAACAGACAGTGGGACCGGATTTGGCCCAGGGGCCATAGCTTACTGATCTCTGTTCTAAACCCAAGCAAAACTGCTGACACTCTCGCTAAAATACCTGGACATGAAGGTCGGGGGTCGGGGGGCAGGGGGGAGGAGAAGTGGGTTACATCACCCAAAGGTGCCGAGTGATGGAGATGCTGTTTTGGCCTGTGCAGATCCTGTTAATGCCGGGCCAAGGCGGGAGTCCCCGGTGGGCACCAAACTTCAGGTAGGAAGTGGGAGAAGCAGTACAGGCCCCAGCTCCGCGACCAGCCCCCTTTCCTGCGTCTGAGACACAAATGCAGATGTCCAGGCTTTGCAGGGCCTAGAGTTGCTACAGGAGTGTCAGGGCCTGGGCTGGCTCAGCAGGTCCTTGGTGAGTCCCCAGGAGGTGGGAGGACCCAGCCCTCATCCCCACCGGGGAGAAGCAAAGCCACAGAGGGGGCGGAGGGGGTGGCCGTGTATTGCCCTGCGGGGCTGGAAGAGAGAAGTGGGGGACAGAGGTGGCCTTGTTGCTGCCACCACTCCCCGCCAGTCACACGCAGACACACATACACACACACACACACACACTCAGAGCTCCAGCAGCTGTGGTGGCATCAGGGCTAAGGAGCAGGATGGAGGCGAGGAGGTCCAGGCAGCGCCATGGCCAGCGGTCCCCACTCCCCTTCAGTGCCTTGATGGCAGTGCTCTTTCCCAGAAAGCATTGCACATTAGCTACGTGTTCCTAAGATCACATCCGCCCGTTCCTCCTCGCGGCTGCCTCAAGCCAACCCTCAGACAACAAGGTCCTGCCCCCCAACCTCTGATCGCCCCAATAAGACACTGTTCTCACTGTCCTCAGTCCCTGAGGCTGCAGGGACAGGTTGCTGCAAACAAGGTTCCAGCGCCTGGTGCTTCCCAAAGACCGATGCCATACCCAGAAAGGGGTGAGAAGAGACCCCGCATGCCCCGGGCTCCGGCGGGACAGGGGGCTCTCGTGCTTGGTGGGCGGGTCGTTACCCTCGTCAAATACAGCAGCATGAGTATCTCAACCAGAACCAAGAATACGTGTGTACAAATGAGTAACACACACACACACACACACACAAACACACACACACACACCCCCCCTAGAAGCTTGGCAAGGCTTCTCGGATTTTGCATTTACTTTCAATAGAGTGAATGAGATCAAAAGCTCTGGGACAGAGGGGGAGGGACGTCTGCGAAGCCCTATGGCTTGACTTGGTTGGACACTTTCCGCCTACTGAGAACCCCCTTCTCCCCCAACGCCACACACATCATCCTCACTGGGTCAGAGGTCAGTTCATGGTTCACTGTGAAAAGGGATGCCACTTGGACCCTCTAACGGGCAAAAGCCTTCTATGCAGTGTCCCCAAGAATCCACCAGAGCCACCCGTCCATAACGGAATTCTAAGCAGATGAACCTCCTTCCGCTGCTGCCACCGGCAGCCAGTTAAGTGCTTCTGCTCAGGGTCCGGGGACCCGTGCTCCTACTCCAAAGCCCTGCTTCAGAGAGGGTTTGCTGGGGACCACAGCTCTCCACAGGAAGGAAGACCAAAGCCTCACAAACCACCTTCCCTCTAGTTTCTTGGGCTCCTCCGGGTGGTCTCTCTGTGCCCTTGGAGGGAGGGATAACCAGATCCAGAATTAGTAGACGTGCAGGGAAGGAAGCCCAGGATTGGAGAGTGAACCCCAGAGGGTGGGGAGGAGTAAGAAACACCCCCGAAGCGCACTGTTTGCGGGTCTGAACAGTTGGCTGGGTGAAGGGCACCCAGCCTTTAATGACCTAAGGCAGTGATTCTCTCTGAAGGGGGAGGGAAGGGTATGCTCATATCCGTGTCTCCTGGGCACACGTGGTGGAGAACGCCTGTTGGATACACCCACGGCTTTCACTATGCAAGTCACAGAGAAAAGTGATGCTGGCAGAGTTCTATGGGTGACGGGGGACCAGTGAGCCTTATGGGATGCACAGGGTTAACAAAGGTTAAGGGGAACTGGAAAGGATGTTGGGAAAAGGCCATTTGTGTACAGGTGTGGGCATGTATCCCAGACAGACCCCAACTGGGACATGCTTCTCGGCGCGCAGGTGCCACGTGGCAGTCCCCACCCAGGTGTAAAATACGCCGCAAACACCCACCGACCAGCTTTCCAGGGGTCTCGTCTACAAAACCCTACAGCCCTGCCCAGGGGCATGTGGGCAAAAACGCTCACTGCACCACGAACTCCAGCAGCCTTGGAGACAGGGAGGTAGCCCCTCAGATGTGCTGATTTAAATGTAACACAAAAAATGTAACACATTTTGTTACACAAAATGTAACACCACGCTGTTAGATTTTAAAAAGCAAATCAGAGAACACCATGCAGAGCACGATCCCATGTCTGTGTAAGAACAGAATTTTTAAAAGATGCTATCTGTGCGCGTTTGTCTGTAGGCATAGAGAAAGGTTTAGAAGGATAAACACCAAACCTTCCACAACGGTTAGTCCTGGAGGGTGGGGCGGGAGGAAAGATGCGTTCACTTTAAGGACTTTTTGAAATGAAAAAAAAATTTTTAATGCATGTATTCCCTTTTGCAATGAAAATAATGTTTAAGCAAAGAAAAAAGAATAAAAGGCTGCAAAATACTGATTGAACGCACTACAGTCACAAGCACAAGTTGTCCCCAGAGCAATTGTTCCTACAGGCTCTCCACGTGTGTCACTTCTTATAAAGCAAGCACAGGATAAATGTTTAATTTACCCAGGAAGATACACATGGAGACAGTAGGGCATTTAAAATAAAGGGACAAGAATTCCCAGCTACAGCTCTGGGGCCATCCCCAAAGGGGACAGTATTTCTATAACGAGTTCTCCTAAGACTTCCAATTACACTGTTTCCACAACACGAATTTTAATTTTCCCAGCAAAAATGGGGTAGCTATCTGTCTCCGTGGGCCCCAAGCAAGAGAAGAACTGCTCCGTGCTCAGACGGGAAACCCAGCCCTGGCAGCTGTATGTGGTTCTGTGCCCCTGCAAGGCCAGGAGGGGAGGTGAGGACGGAGGACCTCGGCAGGGGTGGGGCGGGGGGAGCAGAGGCTGGAGGGGGCAAGAATGTCAACCTTGGCTCAGCTGGGACAGCTCACTCAGCACCTGCCCGTAACTTGACGCTGTCCCCTCAATTAAAGCCACAGCTCCGCAGTTCCGCCTTCCAAAAAAGCACGTTCGGATCAATTGGCCCTGGAACTACTAAAAATTATCCTTTTGTTTTGTTGTTAAAAAAAAAAAAAAAAAAAAAGGTTTGTTGAACGAGCAATACCCTCTGTTGGAGACACGTCCAAGGTGACCGGTGACAAATGGATGGAACAGGGGTGGGGGGCAGGGGACACACAGAGGCGGCCACTGAGGAGCGGCAGACGTACACTCACCCCCTTTCGGCTCAGTTCCCCCTCAGTGCGTCTGACTGACCCCAGAACAGTAAAACCATTGTTTCGACCCAAGATGGGGAAAGAATAAAATTCAGGATGTGGAACAAGGTGACCTATTTATAAAGCCTCCTTTCACCTGCAGATCAAATAAGCTCCCTCCCTCTGCCTCCCCACCTCACACGTCGCTGGTTGCAGCCCAGGGTTTTGCAAGAGAAGCAGGCCTGAGCGATCGGTTATTAGATCAGGGTGCAACTTCTGCAGCCTGCATATTAGGGTTCTGTGCTTCATCAGCCGGGGCTCCAGAACACATTTCGGTGGTGGGAGCGCCCAGGGTGGGCGTGCTCCGTGCAGCCTGGCCACGGAGCCCCGGCCACGGTGCCACCAACCAGAGGACAAGAGCCATGTGGTTACCCTAGCCCTACCCCATCCCTTGAGGAGGGAGGCCCGGGAAGACCCAGGAAAGCTGTCTTCTTGCTCAAGCAGGGAAGTAAAAGTCAGTGTCTGCCCCTAGAATCAACCAAAAGTACTGGACCTTTCTGGAAAGTTCTGACGAGTGATTCTGGAGAGAAAATCCCACACGGGCCGGAGCTCTAGCCTCTGACTTCAAAAGACCAAAAAATGCACCTGCCGTAAACACCTACGGAAGGACCCAGATTACTCATGGCACTTTCAGAAAGGGCTCGAATCAGTTGAGCCTTGTCCCTGGGAAATAGCATCAACATTCATTCAGAGACTAAAAATTAAAAAAAAAAAAAGTCACGGCTGCAGCCGAGTCAAGGTTATAACGGCAACGGCCTGTGCTTTGTTCAGATGAGAAGCTCTGCTCTTTGGAGGGAGCTGAGTGACAATGACACACAGCGACCTTCCTGAAAGTTTTCTGAGACAGCAGCAGATGTGCCTTCGGGCGGCAGTGGGAACGAAGTCCAGATGGTGACCCCCAACCTTGCTCAGGCTGGGTGGTCCATCACACTGGGCCTGCCTGGTCCACGCAGGAGCTGGGGGACCCCGTGGAAAGGGGGCAGGAAGGCAGCACGGAGGACAGTGCCATGGCCACCTCCGAGGGAGAGCCCATGGGTGCCCAAGGGGAAAGGCTCGGGGACGCAGGTGCTTCCTCACCCCACCTGGCTGGTGGCAGAAGCCTACAATCCCCGGGTGGCCTGGTGGCCCCAGTGAGCTCACTCCAGTCCCGAGAAAAGTGGGGCTCACCTTCCCCGAGGTGGGCGCCTGGAGAAGGCTCCACAGGGAAACAAGGGTCCTCTCTGGAGGCCCTGGCCTCCCGCAGGATGCTCGCTCACCCGCTCACTCCACCGGCCGCTGGCCTCCATCAGGGGTCCCTGGAACAAAGTCTGGCCACGCCCAGGCTTTAGGGCCCGGAGGCCTGAGTGGGAGCAGGTGACACTCTGGCCTCTTTCAGCGGGATGTGCCAACTGGGAAAGGTCACCTCTGAGAGTGGTCATGTGGCTCACCCCACATCCCTTCAGGAAGAATGAGCAGGAGGGAGGCCAGGGAGAGACGTAAGGCCACGAGAGGAATCAGCTCACAGAGAGGTAGAGGGGCCCGGGTCCCCTTATCCCACCCGGCAGACCCAGGTGATGCTCTCAAACCACGCGGGGGTGTAAAAGGAGGGGCAAGGGCAGCATTCAGAGTAGCTAAAGCACTCAACACAGCATCGGGCGTACACAGTAGGTGCTTAATACATGCTGCTCCCTGCCCCCTCCTGCCTCCTTTTAACATGAGGAGATTAAAAAAAGGATGGGGCTTCCCTGGTGGCGCAGTGGTTAAGAATCCGCCTGCCAATGCAGGGGACACGGGTTCGTGCCCCGGTCTGGGAAGATCCCACATGCCGCAGAGCAACTGGGCCCGTGAGCCACAACTACTGAGCCTGCGCGTCTGGAGCCTGTGCTCCGCAACGGGAGAGGCCGCGACAGTGAGAGGCCCGCGCACCGCGATGAAGAGTGGCCCCCGCTCGCTGCAACTGGGGAAAGCCCTCGCACAGAAACGAAGACCCAACACAGCCAAAAATAAATAAATAAATAAATTAATTAATTAAAAAAAAAAAAGGATGGAATCTTGAATGCCAAGTGCAAGAGAGCACTCAGCCAGGGAACACCAAGACAGGTGCGAGTTAAGGCCTCACAGGGTGGCCCAAGGAGCCCAGCCCCCTCGTGTAAGACCACCACTCCAGCGCAGCCACCTGTGGTTGTACAACCTCTCAAACCCCGTTAAATAACGTAAACCCTTTAGGTCAAGAGCAGGGGCAGAAGTCCCGTAAAACGTCTACAGTGGGGAGAGGCCGTAGGGATGCTCTCTTGCAAACAGGTTCACAGGAGTGGTTCTCAAAGTGGGGTCCCCGGATCAGCAGACCAGCATCACCCGTTAGAGACGCAAAGGCTTGGGCCCCAGCCCTCACCTCCTGAATCAGGGACGCTGAGGGTGGGGTCCAGCCGTCTGCATACTAATGAGCCCTCCAGGGCATTAGGACACTGCTGGTTTAAAGGAATTATAGCTCAACATTTTGGAATCTCAAATCCACATTAAGTGAGAACTGACAGGCTTGGATTGATGACCACAATTTAAAAAAATTTCTTGTTCTATCTTGATTTGAAATATTTCAAATGTTGTACATGCTCATAAGAAATCTCAAAGAAATGTATACAGTATAAATTAAAAGTGTCCCCCTCCCAATCAAGTGCAGATACAGGGACCGTCCACTTATAGCAAAGGATCACACCACACACACTTTTTCCAAGCCATAATATATTAGCTCCTACATCAATTTTATGCGTTAGTAGCTGCATAATATTCCATTATCACAATTTTGGTAACTTTCCCTTATAGAAGGACATCTGGGTTGTTTGACCGTAAAGATGGTCGTGTGTGGGAGGTTAAGAATTTCTCCCTAACAGGCTGGCCTTAGAGCCGTTTCTTTTCTTTTTTTTGGCCACGCCGTGTGGCTTGCGGGATCTTAGTTCCCCGACCAAGGACTGAACGCATGTCCCCGGCAACGGAAGCATGGTCCCAACCACTGGACCACTAGGGAAGTCCTGTGTTTCTTTTCATTTTCACAGCCACCTCTCCTCTCATCACCCTCAAAATCTTGGGCCCTCAGAACCCCCCACCCCACTGTCCATTTTTCGAAGAAGAAAATCAAATGTGAAAGTAACCTACCAAAAGGCTTCCCGATCTTGGAACTGACCGTGGGGTCTGAAGGCGCTCAGGAGTTTCTGCGCAACTAGTTGGGCTGAAGGTTTGTCAACTGGACCTTGAATGGACCACAGCCAATGAACTTGGACAGGATTCTAAAAGGAATGGGGCAGTGTGTCTCCTAGTGCAACCTAATCACCATATCCTGGGTGGGATTTCACGGAACTCAACAGGGTGCCAAGGGAGAGTTAAATCCCTGGGCCTCACAGGCCGGTTGGTGAAAAAAGGACTTAAATATCCTTTAAAGCCACAGTAGCCTGCAGGAACTTCCTCTTTTAGGTTGCTGGTCTTCCTCCTCCAATCCTGTCAACCTGGAAAGTCCTGAACACCGGGGCTGATAACTCAACAAGGCGGGGAGGAGGGGGCTCAGCAAGCCCACAGGTGGCGGATAAATTCACCCTGAACCTCCAGGCAAGTGGAAGGGTCCGGGTGCTGGATTCCCACGGCACCAGCTGGTCACGTGGGGGTGATGCGAGGAGGTAGGAAGGGGGCTCCCCAGCTACATCTATGGAGATGGACACAGCCATCCAAGATGCTAGCTGAAAGGATCACTCTTTGAGAGGCACGGAAAAAGGTTTGCTATCTTAAGTAAAAGGAAGGACACAGCTGTATCTGCCCTAAGAGTAAAATCTAGAAAAAATTATACAGGCACATGCAGGAAAAGAGATGAAAAGGAAGGTGGAAACATGATGTTTCTCTGTTTAGAGTGATGAGCTTATGGGCTTCCCTTTCTTTCACATCTCCTTACTGTTGTCTTATTGTTGTTACAAAACCATAAATGGACGAATCCAAATGTCGATCAATGCACGACTGGATAAACCAATTGTGGAATATATATTCAATGGAATATCATTCAGCCATAAACAAGAATAAAGGACTGACACCTGCCATAACATGGATGAACCTCCAGCCCTTTATGCTGGTGAAAGAAGGCAGATATTAAAGGGCACATAGTGACGCTCCCGCTTCTATGAAATAGCCAGAATATGTAAACCCATAGAGACAGAAAGCAGATTGGTGGTTGCCAGGGAAGGGGGAATGGGGAGTGACGGCTAATGGGTCAGGGTCTCTCTTGCAGGGGATGAAAACATTTTAGAACTGGATGGAGGTGGTGGCCGCATGACATCGTGAATGTCCTATATGCCACAGAACCGTCCTCTTCAAAACGGTCACTGTTATGTGAATTTCGCAACAAATAAAAAAAAACATAAATGGATGAAAACCACGCACTTCTCCAAAATCCACACGGCAGGAGGCAAGTGTGGAAGGGGGTGCAGAGCAGAGAGGAGCTCAGAGCTTGCAGAGACCTGGCGGGCAGAGCCAGGCCCGTCAGCCAGGGTTACGCACGGGTACACAGCTAACGATATTCATATGTGGGGAGCGTGGAGCCTTCTAGAGCGGAGTTCTCTGCCCCCCCCCCCACCCCCCTTGTCTTTCCTCCGAAAGAAAAAGCTCAGAGCTGTGGTTTGGCAACCCCGCTGCCTTGAGACAGCACCTGTAGATCGAGTTTCTCTGGAGGAATCCGGAATGCGGGCCTGCATCCTCATGTCTGCACCCGAAACGTGGTGCAGGCAGAGACTGACCAACACATGCACAGCTGCCGCTGGGGACCCCTCGTCCACACACACCTGACTCTGGGTACAAGGCAGCGCTAGGGTTCCCAGGTCCCAGCTTTTTCACAGAGCAGGTCAACACCCCGAGGCCAAACTGGCAAAGGCGGCGCACTCTGTGTGTTATCAGGAAACCATCCCAGCCACTCAGCCCCTGCTCACTCCCTCCGTCGGTGCCTGTCTGCCAGCTAAGACGCCACACCACAGGGCTCTGGCTCAGGCCAGCCGGGCCCCAGGCTAACGCACAGTGTGACCGGACCTGCTGCCATATGCAAACCTGTTCTAACGGGTGGAGTTTCTGTGTTCTCGTGAGGATCGTTGCTCAAGACCTGGAGAGACCCCAGCTTCTCATGCCAGGTACTACCATCTCCCACAGACCCCTTCTGGCCAGACTTGCTCGTGGAAAACACAGAAAGTGGGCCTCAAAGGGCCATGCTCAAGGCCTATGTGTATACAGTAGGTGCTCATAAATACCTGAGTTGTTTACTTACCCGTCCCACAAGCACCTGCTAAACCCCAGTCGGGGAGCACGGGCTTCCCGAGGTCCTTTCTTTGTTCCTTAGTCCCCGAGGACCTCAATAAAGTGGATGATACAAAACTGTGGGCCACAGATGGTCGGTGTCTGGGAAAGTAGGAGAATGTTCTACCTACGCTCCCAGAAAGCATCTTCCCCAGGTGGAAACCAGCAAAAACTGACAAAACCTACAAGATAGACACCTGCAGAAGTGATCCAATCTGAGAGGTGGTCTGTAAATGTTCAGCTGATGAGTGTTTGGAAAACAGCCAAGTCCAAATAAGGTGATTTAGGGCTGGAATTCATTCCAAAAATATTTATTAGGCACCTACTATATACCTTATGCACATACATACTCTATAGGTAGAAATCATTGCCCCCCATGGAGCTTACAGTCTAGTGGGGGAGACATACAGCCATCGTAACAATCACTTGAACAATCAATGCAAGCTTCAGGGCAGAGATTCTTATCTGTGTGTTCACGGTGGGAGCCCCCATGCCTAGAATGTTGCCTGGAACAAAGCAGGTGCTCAAGAAACAAGCGTTGACTGAATGAATATCTAACATAGGGCCAGGTAATAAGTGTTAAAGAAAAATGAAG
The DNA here is from genome assembly GCF_028021215.1 of Eschrichtius robustus. NCBI lineage: Eukaryota > Metazoa > Chordata > Mammalia > Artiodactyla > Eschrichtiidae > Eschrichtius > Eschrichtius robustus. The sequence continues at coordinate 7,292,270 of NC_090826.1, read as the reverse complement.
CAGAGTAGTGAGGACAGAGCAAGGGATGGGAGAAGGTGGTGAGGGGAGGTTTCTCTGATACAGTGATACATGGACAGAGACCTGGGGGAAGGGGAGGAGAAAAGCATGTGACTATTCAAAGGGAAGTGTGTTCTGGGCAGAGGGAACAGGACGTGCACAGGCCCTGAGGTCTGAGCATGCGTGGCATGGCAGGGGAAAAACAGAGATGCGGTATGGCCAGAGCAGAGAGAGGAAGAGACTGAGGAGACAGTGCAAGGTGTGCAGAGGGCAGGCACACCAGGCCTTGAGGGCCACAAAGAAGGACTTTGGATTTTGTCTTCAGTGTGACAAGAAACCGGCAGAGGGCTTTGTGCAGGCAGAGGGCGCGGTGCTTCCCTTCTAACAGAATCCCTCTTAGCTGCTGTGTTGAGAAGAGGCTGTTGACAGCTGGAGATCAGCTAGGGAGTCAATGCAAGGATGCAGCTTGGACCAGGGGGTGGAATCCTGGGAAGTGGTAGGATCCAGCATGTAACCCGAACTAGCTATAATCCCATAGGTGAGATCATACCTTGCCTAAGCAAAGGACTGCTTAAGCTTAAAAGGTGGCGGTGAGTGAGGACACAGACACAGAGCCTGGGAAGATGGCGGCCTGATCCATGGACCAAGAACTCCAGCTCTTGTTCCATCTACTCCTGTGGCAACAGGGATATCGGGCTACAAAACTTGAGGCGTAAATCCTGAGGGCCTCTTGCCTGTTTCCCTGAGCTCCGGTTCAGTGCCTCCCATTTGCCCCTTTCAGAGGCAAACGCAAATCTTCAGTACACGGAGTGTCCCACCTCAGGTTTATACATCAGTCTCTTGTGAGTTTGGTAGATATCTCTAAACTGTATCAATATTGGATACACTGGGGGAAGAAGTCCAGTTCTTGAACCTGCAAAATGTAGATGTGCCATCATGACCCCAAGGGCCCAGTCCATCCCTTTGGGATCCTCATCTGAGTAGCCCTGAGGCCCCGATCCAAGACTTCTTGGAACTGAAACACGGTGGATCAAGGAGAAGATGGAGAAGACTGCAGTCTGGGGTTGGGCTGCCTGGGCTTAACCTTCAGCTCCACAAGCTGGGCGACCTTGGGCAAGTACTCCAACCTCTCTGAGCCTCAGGTTCCTCATCCATTGAAATGGGGACGATGACTGTTCAACCCTACTGGTTTGCTTTAAGGATTAAGTGAGGAGCCCATGAAAAGCTTAGTACTTAATAAAAGAGCCAGCACTGGCCATGTATTTGTAGTTTAGTGGTCTGAGGAGAAGGAAGGGAGGGAGGGAGGGAGGGCTTCTTGAGAAGGCGTCTCCAGTAGCTCCCCAACGGTAGAAAGTAGCCATGCAAATCCTGACACCCATTCCCCACTGCAAACTCAGCAATCTCCCAGAGAACGGCCACCTCGGGGTGTCCGTGACCTAGCTCTGTGTCTGCCTCTCGCCGTCTCAGGCTCACTAATGGTGACACAGAGGTCTCCACGGGAAGCCCGAGGCTGGCAGTGGTTTTGTCTGCCTCTGCAGAGCTCTCCCGATGCCTCCCCCTCATTCCCCGCTGTGCCTGCTCCGGGAAGGGGGTGATGGGGGTGGCAGCCGTGGCGGTGGGGTGCCATGCCTCTGTGCTCTCTGGGGCCAGGCAGCCGGGACAGACACATCTGGAGAAGTTTATTGGGAAAGCAACTTGGATCTGGGGTGAGCCTGGTCCACTTATCACATTTGAGAACACAAAAGGAAGAAAGGGGAAGTGGAAAAAGGGAAATTGGTCCAATATCCATTTAATGGGCTAGTCCGGGGTGACAATCAGGGCAGAGGGAGGAAGAAGCCAGACGGAGGCACTTGCCTGTCTGGCAAACCTGTCAGCCCCACTTTGGAACCAAGCAAGCCCAGGATGGGCCATTCGAGCTGGACCAGGGCCCCGGTACCCAGTAGGAGTCGTGCACGCGCCTCGGCAGGGCTGCTCTGCGACGCCATACAGACCGCGCTCAGAAAGGTATTTCCTCTGCAAGCTGGACTTTCCATAAAATCACGACAGCAGCGCATCACCTTCACAGGCGACATGGGGAGCAGAGGGCGTGTCCCCCACCCCTCAGTGTCAAGGAAGGCCAGCCTCGTCACAGCCGTGGGGGGCACAGACCCCAGACCCAGGTGTGGGGAGCCCTCCCCACCCCCAGGTGGGCAGCCTGGCAGTGCGGTCCCAGAACTGCAGGAAGACCACGGTCCCCTCCCGCCCAGCACACTGAGTGCTTCTAAGGCTGTCCCAAGTTTCCGTTCCCATATCAAAAGCGCCTCTTTTCTGCTGAGGCGGCAAGACCTGCCAACAAAACAAGCCGCTGGGACCCGCGTTTCTGTAACACAACGCCTTCCCTTGAAACACACTTCAATGAATCACTGAGGTTAAACAGTATCGACAGCTGGGCTGGTGGAAGGAATCCGTGTGAAAGTCGGACAGAGGCGCTTAGGCCCCTCCCCCTGCGCCGTGTCCCAGCCCCTCCCCCGCCCCCCCCTCCCCCCACTCCCCCCCGCCCAGATAGCCTCGCTCTTGATTGACAGCACCCTCCCTCCAGGCCCCCAAACGGAAAAGCAGACGCGCCTGAGATCCTGCGTGCGGAGCAGTACGAGTCCCTCCTTGGGAAGTGATCCTTTTGGGAGCGAGGGAGCCAGTCACCCCACGTGCCCTGCATCCGGTCACGCCCTGGGGAGCCCGTGGGCCCGCAACAGGGGCATCACCTGGGAGCCTGTTGGAGATGCAGACTGCCTCCGGACGGCCCTAACACAGGTGCTCTGTGTGCCCAGGTGGATGGGGGACGTGCTTGGGCCCTCCCCAAGGCAGAGGCCAGGAGGAAACACATCAGCAAGAAAGATAAATGGAGGTCCGTCCATCCCTCTTCAGGAAGCCAGTCCTGAAACGTCTCTGACTCCCAACAAACCAAATCTAGAAGCCAACGAGTTTAACAGAAGTCACGGGCAGAGCCTGTCAGGGCCCCGTCGGGCGCACAAAACAGGCTGTGGTTCCCTGGCCCAGACGTTCTGGAAGCCCCCGGTCACTCGGGGTCTGGGAAGACCAAGGTGGGGGCAACACCACTTCCGGGGCCCCCTCCCCCCTCCCCAAGCTCCTTCTGAGCCCTCCTCAGCTCTCTCCGCTCCTCCAAATATCCTCGATTCCCGACCAGCCAAGCCAGTCCAGCAGCGTCCAGGAGCCTCACGCTTCCTTGCAGCCACACCTGTTACAACGCCGTTCCTTTCACTTCAAACAACCCCACCCGACCAGAATCCCGGCCATCCAGGATCGGTCCCTCTCGGCCACAGAGCCCTCCCTGGCCGGCCTCCACGACCTGGGCTGTTTCACAGCAGGTCTCCATTTCCCTGCAAAGTCTCCCCCAAAACTAGCTCAGGATCCTGGGTTCTGCCAGAATCTAGAATGAAGGTCACCCCTGGGCCCAAGCAGCATCCCGGCTGAGGTCCACAGCCCTGCCCTCGACCCAGCCCCACATGGCCTGCCAGCAAGTGGCCTCACGGTCTCCCAGACACCTACCGGAGGATCGGAGTTCTGGAATGTTTCGGGCCAGTGCCCAGGCAGCGTCGGTGGGGAACCGCAGGAGGGAAGCCCTTGGTCCTCAGGCCAGGGAGAAGGAAGCAGAGTGCAGGCGGCTCACTGGTGCCCCGGGAGCAGGGTGTCTCCCTGCCAGTGGCCGGGCCCTGCGGGTCCCCAGGCCTCCCTCGCCCGGGCTGGATCAGCCCTGGCCTGAGCGAGCTCCGCCGTCACCAAGGGGAAGCGGCCCTTGGTTACCGCTGGCCAGGAGAACACAGAAGGCAAAACAAACACTGGACTCGCTCCTCACTGCTGGGAACAATTACAAGGTAACCGGCCAGTTTTTAAAAGCCCTCCAGAAGGGAGGCTGCAGGCCCAATGGGAGGCTGGTTTGTAACCCGTTCCCTTCCTGCTGCTGCTGCATCCTCCCCGAGACCCAGGGACTCTCCCTCCACCCCACTCAGGGACGCCCAGCAAAGCAAGGCTGGAGTCACAGAGGCAGCGAGGCAAACAGTCACGGGCAGGCAGTGCGCCCTTTCAGTGCCCAAGGCACGTTCCAGAACAACAGGTGGGCCCAGCCTGGCAGGTGTGGACCCCAGCCGGCATGCAGGGGCAGATTCACGACAGCACTCACCACTTCCCCCTTCCCACATCCCCTCCCAGCAACGACCAGCTGTCTTGTTCCCAAGCAACTTGTCATGAAATGAACAGAAACTCACCAGCGAAGAATCAAGCGCCTGCCTACCAGGCTCCAGCCGGGGCTGGTGGGCCATCTGCCAGGACTGCCCCCGGGCCGTGGCCACCGGCTGTCCCCAGGGAGGGGGCTTCAGGTACAGCCTGGGCTCTGATCCCCAGCTGACGCCGGTCAGCAGACCTGAGACCCCCCCAGCCAGTCTCACACCTCCTGCTGGGAACAGAGGACGCCCCCTGCGCCCAGGGCCTTGGCTGTGTCCAGACCCAGGAGCAGACACCGTGGGGAGGCTCCAGTGGAAACGGGGGAGGGGGAGAGCTGAGTGACACCCCAGCCCCATCCCCAGGTCTCCCCCAGGTGGGGGCACAGGCAGGAAGAGGTTTCCTTCCCCCCACCCCCTGAGCCTCAAGGTCCTCCAGGCACCAGTTTCAAGCCTCCCTCTCTTCCCCGCTCCCTCACTGGGAAGGTGGGGCACCTTCTGGGGGGCAGACTGCTGACCTTGGATGGGGAATGTGGCAGCAGTTCCAAACCCCGGACAAACAGGACCCGTCTCACCCTCTTGAATTCCCTCACCCCACCCCACAGGGCACACTGCTCAGTTTTCCCATCCTGCTGAAGTCACACTGGTCTCGGTGAGAAGGGTCCACCCTGGCTTCACTGGCCTCCCAGGGGACAGACAGAGACAGACAGACAGAGACAGAGAGAGACAGACAGACAGAGACAGAGAAAGAGAGAGAGAGACTGAGACAGAAAGAGAGACACAGACAGAGAAAGACAGAGACACAGAGACAGAGACACAGAGATAGAGAGACAGAGACAGAGAAGCGGAGAGAGACAGAGGTAGAGATACAGAGGGACATGGATATAGAGAGACAGAGACACACACAAAGAGACAGAGAGAAAGAGATACAGAGATACAGAGAAAGATAAAGACACAGAAAGACAGAGAGACAGAGACAGAGAGAGAGACTGAGACAGAAAGAGAGACAGAGACAGAGAAAGACAGAGACAGAGAAAGACAGAGACACAGAGAGACAGAGACACAGAGAGACAGAGACACAGAAGCAGAGAGAGACAGAGACAGAGGTAGAGATACAGAGGGACATAGATATAGAGAGACACACACACACAGAGAGACAGAGAGAAAGAGATACAGAGAAAGACAATGACACAGAAAGACAGAGAGACAGAGACAGAGAGACCCACACACAGAGACAGAAAGGCAGAGAGAAGCAGAGACAGAGACAGAGAGACACAGAGAAAGAAGTGGAAAGGAAGCAAGGGAATGGGAAGCAGGAGGGTGGAGACCCTGCAGCCTCAACAAACTTGGGCTCCGAGCCGCGGCTGGCCCAGCGTCCCCATCAGGAGGGCGGGGCTGAGGCTCTGAGTGGGAGCTGCCTCCCGTGGTGCCAGGGGTGTGGGCAGGGATGGGGGGGAGCTGGGGCAGGGCAGGAGGTTGGGGTGCACCTCTGCCCACCCTCCAGCCTCACCCTGCTCCCCCGTCCCCCCAGAGAGGGTGTCCTGTCCCCAAACCAGGAAGGTCTTGAAGTTAAAACAAGTCAACGACCTCCCTGGCCAGGCAGGCCAGCGGCTCCGGGGTGAGAACCTGGGCCCCTGTGGGTGTGAGGACCTGCCTGGGCTGTGCTCTGGAACGGGGAGGGGAACCAACAGTGGCCACAGCGGCAGTGGCAGCTCCCCTGGTTGGGTCAGTCACCTTGAGGGGCTCCCTTCATAAAAAAATCAAACCAGTACCTTGGGCGGTGAAGGCCTGGCTCACCTGAGTATCAGGTCCCCCGGCCCACCCAGCCGAGTCCCTGCCCGTCTCAGAGGCACCTGGGGGCCAGCCCCGGCCGCCCCCGCCCCAGACGCATAGAGCTATTCTTTAGGGGGCGCCAAGCAGCGGGAGTCATACCGGGGTTAGAGTCTCAGACCTGGCTCTGGTGCGCTGGGAACTGAAGTGGGGCATTTCTAGGACAACTGGACAGGAGCTACCAGAAAGGCCCCCTCCACCTCTCACTTGAGTTGATGGAGAAGTTTCTTCCAGACCTTCAGGTGTTGACTTTGATCTTGGAGGGGGAAGACAGGAGCCCAGAATCACTGGACTGAGACGCCAGACCATCCTTGGTGTGCCCCCCTCCACACCTCTGCCTCCCTTTGGGGACGTGGGCTAAGGCAACCGTTGCTGCTTTACCCACCAGGAGCCCAGCTAGGGAAGAAGCCCCTTAGTGTTATTTTATGTTTGAATATCCATAAACTGGCTTTCTCTCTCTTTTTTTTTTTGGCCATGCCTCGCGGCATGCGGGATTTTAGTTCCCGGACCAGGGATCGAACCCGTGCCCCCTGCAGTGGACATGCGAAGTCTTAACCACTGGACCGCTCGGGAAGCCCCCACAGACCGACTTTCTCCTTGTAGTCTTTCTTCTCACACAGTGAAGAAAAATTTAAACCATTAGGAAAAAGTAAAAAGAGTCTCGACATAGCCTTGCTCTTCTCTAACCACTAATGATCCGTTGGGCAAATTCGACGGCCTGTCCTGCGAGGCAGAGCCTGGGGGGGGGGGGGGCGGGGCGTGTGCGGAGACTGAGGCCAGCAAGCTGCCTGATGCCCACAGCCTCACAGGAGAGATGATGTCTTCAAAGAGCTACAGTAGAAGCAGGATGCACCACCTGGGGGGCTGCTGAGACAGGTGGCGGTGGAGGAAGGGTGGAGGAAGGGTGGAGGAAGGGTGGGACCCTCAGGGAAGTCCCCTTTGAGGGGTCCTGACCAAGGCTGGGGTTTCAGTAACAGAGATGAGCTGAGGGAAGAAGCACGCAGACCCCTCCACCCCCTGGTGAGAGAACCCTGCCCCCCATCAGAGGTGGGCAGCTGTCTTTGGGACCCGAAGGGTAATCAAGTGATGAGAATGCCATTTGGAAGATTTGAGCAGTAACTGGAGAGAGGGAGAGAGAGAAACACGGTGTGGACGGCAAGGGCCTTGAACGTCATGACGGGGTTTCAGGACTCAGGCACTGGGGCCAGGTGGGGAGGCGACAGATCAGAAAGCCTGCTCCTAAAGTTCATCCCACACCCCGCCCCGCTCCGCCGCCGGGTTGCCGGATGGAAGCAGAAAGCACCCGAAACGGAGAGATGACGTCCCCTCCTTCCACAGAGCAGCTACCCTTGCACGGCTTAACAAAAAGTGCTGTGCTTTGGGGGAGGCAGGCTAAGAACCAGCAAGAAAGAATTAGAACATTTCTTTTAGGTAAACAGAAAATTTGAAGTGTGTTAACAGCCCAAGAAATACCACTTCAAACCAACATCATGAGAAAGCATCACTGATTTTTCACCTGCGAGAATGAGAGAGAGGGACTTTCCTGGCGGTCCAGTAGTTAAGACTCCAGGCTTCCACTGCCAGGGGCAGGGGTTCGATCCCTGGCTGGGGAACTAAGATCCCGCATGCCGCGAGGCATGGCCAAAAAAAAAAAACAAAAAACGAATGAGAAAGATAATAAATACCTATTCTGCAAAGATAATGAATATACTCAAAGAGGCCAAAAAGTTCCCAGCACACAGTAGGTCCTCAGACAATACTGGATGCTTACACGGCCCTCACGACATGTGAGGCATTTTTGGGCACCTTGCCTTTCATATGTATTAATGGGTTACGTGGTGGCTGTAATTATTACCGCCACATGACATTCTGGGGAGCAAATCTTAACTCCAAAGGTCATCTTCCAACCACTGACCACAGAACCGTACAACCACAACCTGCTTTTAAAGCACAAAGATATCTTAAAGATCACCCAATAAAAATGCTTCATTTTATAAAATGGTGCAGCTGCTGTGGCAGGTAGTAAGGCAAATCCTCAAAAAGTTAAACATAGAATTACCATTCCCATATGATCCAGCAATTCCACTTCTGGGTATAGAACCGAAAGATTTGGGAGCAGGGTCCCGAACAGATATTTGTATACCTGTGTTCACAGCAGCGTTATTCACAATAGCCAAAAGGAGGAAGGAGCCCAAGTGTCCACCGACAGATGAATGGATAAGCAGTGTGGACACACACACTGGACTGTCATTCAGCCTTAAAAAGGAAGGTAATTGCGACACACGCTGCAACATGGATGCACCCTGAGGCTAAGTGAAATAAGCCAATCACAAAAAGACAAATACTGTGTGATTCCACTCCTACGAGGCACGGAGAGTAGTCAAATTCATAGACAGAAAGTGGAAGGCTGGGTGCCATGGGGAAAGGGAATGGGGAGTTAGTATTTAATGGGGACAGAGTTTCACTTTGGGAAGATGAAGAAGTTCTGGAAATGGATGGTGGTGACGGTTGCACAACAATATACTTAATGCCACTGGACTCTACTCTCAAAAATGGTTAAAGTGGTAAATTTTATGTATATTCTACCACAATAAAAAATGCTTCATTTTATATGAAAATAAGGAAAAAAACCCTGAGGCACAGAAAGTGATGAAAGGGGGGTCCCTCTATCCTGACGCTACGGGAACAAACGCTGAACAAAGCTAAGGCATTTGGCAGCCATCCCTGGTCCCACCCCATCTGCATCTTTAAGCCAATGGCCAAGGTGGTCCAGACAAGGAGCTGTTTTCCCAGGAGTCATGCTGGAGAGGAAAACTGGCAGAGATAGAATGTCACCATTTACCTGGCTAATGCGTTCCTTAGACCTCCTGGCCAATCTCTCTTCTTTTCATTTGGAATAAGAAAAAGAAGGACGTGAATACTCGCAGGCGTGCTCACATGCTGTTTCTCACTGCAGGTGCTTCACAGACCCGACCAGGAGACAGAACTGGCAGGAAATGGAGGTGGACTTCAAAAGGAAGATAAATTTATGAAAGGCCAAGCCCAAAATGGCTAAGAAGCTGGGACAGGTTGCTGTCCAGGAAATGACTCATGTCTCCCCTGTTCCCTCGGGGCTGCTCTGGGAACAGACACTGAACAGCGTAGATCAAGGTTCTTGAGGTTCTCAAGAGGAAGGCGGCTTCTGGTGGATTCCCCTGCGGACCCTGAGCCTGTCAAGCCCGTCTTGGACACCTGTAGTGGCAGGTGCCTAGCATGGCCCCCAAGGGCAGCTCAATCCACAGTCACGGGTGAAGAGCATTGAAACCAAGCCAGAATGCCACAGAGCCCAGTGACAGGGCACTCTCCTGCAGCCAGCCTCACTTCCTGTGGCCTCGGTCACCCTCCCTGCACTCAAGCTGCAGAACCCAGTAGGCTGACTTCAGGCCCCAGCCACTTTAGGGAACGTGCTCTTCCAAGTTATGACCTGCTAATCGATAAATTGAACGGCCTATAAAAAGCATCTTCTCTGCCTCGCAAATACATTTGAAAACCCTGACTATGACCTTGACCTTGAAACACTGGTTTCCGTGATGGTGTACTCCCTGTTCTGCAAGGCTCCCATCCAGCTCCTTCGCCAGTTTTTCCTCCTCCCCTTAAACACAGATGTTCTTGAGGGGCCCTCTTTCCACGGGCTCCTTTGCTCTCGTGGCTCCAGGGAGCATCTCTCCTTGAACTTGACACATCACCCTTATGGCAGCTACATCATTGAACGGCATCACTCTTATGGCAACCCTGCCCCTCACTCCCACTCAGCTCTTCTCCAGACTCAAACACAGCCCCCTCCCAGCCTCTGCATCTCTGCCAAGTTCTGTCCTCGTTCTCCTGGTCGGTCACCCAGATTCAAACCCCTCATCTTCCTGGGTTTCTTCTCTTGTTGGCTCCCTATGTCATCACCAGTTGGTATAAATTCCCCTATAATTGCCCAAATCTGTCCCCACTCTCACAGTTCAAGTCATCATCACCCGCAAAGTTATTGCAAGAGTCTCCAAATTGGTCTCCCTGCCCACAGCACCTCTCTGACCCCAACCGATCTTCCTAAAACACTCTCATTTAGGTATTGGTCTTTTTTTCATTTTGAAAATTTGTAATTCAAACATGTACAAAAGAGACACATATTTTCAGCACCTAAAATGAACCGCTGTCAACAGTTTGTCACATTTGCTTCTGGTCCTTTTATTGCACATTAGTCAAATGGTCAGAGGACTTGAAGAGGCAACTCAGAGGAAAAAAGTAAATGCAAATGGCAGATAAACTTGTACCAAAAGACGCCCAATCTGTCTAGTAAACAGGGAAACAAAAAAATTAAGTACTAACGAGCTATCTATCGCCTTGTGCCCCCCAGATTACTACACAGTCAGTAGACAGATGGCGCCTACTGCTGGCGGGCAGGGGAGGAAGTGTGCACCCACGTGGCTGGTGGAATCTGAAATCTTGCAGCTTTGGGGAAATTAACTGGGGATTGACCCAGCAATTCCACTCCTGGGGCTTGGGTCACAAGAATAAAAGCACCCGGGGACTTCCCTCGTGGCGCAGTGGTTAAGAATCCACCTGCCAATGAAGGGGACGCGGGTTCGAGCCCTGGTCTGGGAAGATCCCACATGCCATGGAGTAACTAAGCCTGCACACCGCAACTACTGAGCCCATGTACCACAACTACCGAGCCCGTGCGCCACAACTACTGAGCCTGCACTCGCGAGCCACAACTACTGAGCCCACGTGCTGCCACTACTGAAGCCCACGCACCTAGAGCCTGTGCCCTGCAACAAGAGAAGCCACCGCAATGAGAAGCCCGCGCACCGCAACAAAGAGTAGCCCCCGCTCACCGCAATTAGAGAAAGCCCATGCGCAGCAATGAAGACCCAATGCAGCCAAAAATAAATAAATAAATTAAAAAAAAAAAAGAATAAAAGCACTTGTACTGAGGATATCTGTACATGTGTTTATTACAGAGGCACTGCCATTTTCTGCCAGTCCAAATGAAGTGTTTCCATCATATCTGACTCATCAGGTGGACAACTCTGGTGCATCTGTACCATGAACCATTCATCACACAGCAGTGAAAAAACAAGGTAGAAACACACTGGAGCCTGGGGGCATTTCCACACGCATTCAGTGAGAAGAGCAGGGTAGAATATGAAAGGCAAGCTCATTTTAATCAAATAGCGGTGTCCCCAGAGATACCTACACATATATGCCTGGGCAGGCAGGAAGGTATGGAGCTACTCGGGATGTCTTAGCCCTCAATAAAAGGTTGAGGTTAAAAAGACCTAGAAGGGCTTCCCTGGTGGCGCAGTGGTTGAGAATCTGCCTGCCAATGCAGGGGACAAGGGTTCGAGCCCTGGTCTGGGAAGATCCCACATGCCGCGGAGCAACTGGGCCTGTGAGCCACAATTACTGAGCCTGCGCGTCTGGAGCCTGTGCTCCGCAACAAGAGAGGCCACAATAGTGAGAGGTCTGCGCACCGCGATGAAGAGCGGCCCCCGCTTGCCACAACTAGAGAAAGCCCTCGCACAGAAACGAAGACCCAACACAGCCATAAATAAATACATAAACAAATTAAAAAAAAAAAAAAAAAGACCTAGAAAAGAACAGATGTTGGCGAGGATGTGGAGAAACTGGAACCCTTGTGCACTGTTGGTGGGAATGTAAAACGGTGCAGCCACTGTGGAAAACAGTTTGGCAGTTCCTCAAAAATCTAAAAATAGAACGGCCATATTTCATTTCTGGGTAAAGACCCAAAAGAATTGAAAGCAGGGTCTCGAACAGATATTTGTACACCTGTGTTCACAGCAGCATTATTCACAATAGGCAAAAGGTGGAAGCAACACAAATGTCCACCAACCGATGACCGGATATGCAAAATGTGTAAATCCATTTGACCTTAAATATTAATTGACCTTAAAAAGGAAGGAAATCCTGTCATAGGCTGCAACATGGATGAACCTTGAGAACATTATGCTAAGTGAAATAAGCCAGTCACAAGAAGACAAATACTGTGTGATTCCACTTATATGAGGTACCAAGAGTACCTCAAATTCATAGAAACAGGAAGTAGAATGGTGGATGCCAAAGGCTGGGGGAGGGGGAAATGGAGTTGCTGTTTAATGGGGACAGAGTTCCAATTTTGCAAGAGGAAAAGAGTTAGGGAGCTGGATGGTGGTGATAATTGCACAACATCATGAATGTACTTAACACTAGTGTACACTTAAAAATGGTTAAGATGTTGTTACGTTCTAACTCGAAAAGATACATGCACCCCAATGTTCACAGCAGCACTATTCACAATAGCCAGGACATGGAAGCAACCTAAATGTCCATTGACAGATGAATGGATAAAGAAGATGTGAGATACACACACACACACACACACACACACACACACACACACTGGAATATTACTCAGCCATAAAAAAGAATGAAATAATGCCATTTGCAGCAACATGGATGGATCTAGAGATTATCATACTAAGTGAAGTAAGTCAGACAAATATCATATGATATCACTTATATGTGGAACCTTAAAAAATGATACAAATGAACTTATTTACAAAACAGAAACAGATTCACAGACATAGAAAACAAACATGGTTACTAAAGGGGAAAGGTGGGGAGGAGGGATAAATTAGGAGTTTGGGATTAACATATACACACTACTATATATAAAATAGATAAGCAACAAGGACCTACTGTATAGCATACGGAACTATATTCAACATCTTGTAATAACCTATAATGGAAAAGAATCTAAGAAAGAATATATATATTATATATATATATAAAATATATATATCTGAATCACTTTGCTGTACACCTGAAACTAACACAACAATGTAAATGAACTATACTTCAATTTAAAGAAAAAAAAAAAAAAAGATGGACTCAATGTGTCCCCCCAAAACTCATATATTGAAATGCTAACCCCCAAAGTGATGGTTTTAGGAGGTGGGTCTTTGAGAGGTAATTAGATCATGAGGGTGGAGCCCTCACGAATATAATTAGTGCCGTTATAGAAGAAACACGAGAGAGATGATCTCTTTTTCGCTGCCACGTGACTACACAATAAGACAGCTGTCGGCAAACCAGGAAGAGGGCTCTCATCAGACACCAGCTCTACCAGCTCCCTGATCTTGGACTTCCCAGCCTCCAGAACTGTAAGAAATGTCTGCTGTTGAAGCAGCCTTGTCTAGAGTATTCTGGTTTCTCAGCCCAAGATCACGAAGACAAACTTCTGAGACAAGCACCAAAGACTGTTCCCACACTGACCTCAGCCCGCTTTGTCACAGAGCGGCTTTCTCAAACGGTTCACGTGCTCCTACAGCTGCTCCTGCCCCCCAGTTTGGCTCACACACATGTCCGTGCTACTCCACGCCACCCACCCGCTTGGAAGACCATCACTACAGAACCAGGCAGACCCTCCGGAGCCCTCTGCACGTTCTCCATCACCTTAAACACCTAACTAAGCAACCACAGGGCGCAGTCCCTCACCTTTCCGTGAGCTCGTGTTAGACTTTGAAACAAACCCTCCCCATGTGCCTGGCGCCCTAATGCAGACACCTAGCGACCGATTAAAAACTTTGGTGAGAAAGGGCACCCCGTGTACCCCCAAACGGTGGCCCGAGACCCATGCAGCCCATCAGGTTTCTCTTTTTCTCTGCACAGATGTGTGGCCGCCTGCTCCTGGGCTACTCTGAACCAGCTGTCCATCATCCAGGGCAATTCTCCTCCCTGGACTCTAAGGCAGCAGGCCCAGAAAACACCCTAAAACCTCCAGAGCATCAACGTTTCGAGAAGAAAATGTCTGTAGATGACACCAGCTGCAGAATGTTCCCCACACCCCTCCCACTGCACACGTCCGCACTCAAGCCCACCATCCTCCAAGGCCGAGATCTCGGAGGTCTCCTGGACTCCGCCCTGACTTCTGGTTGGCTGTCAGGCTCACCTCCCAAGACAATCTCCACCCCACTGCCTTCTGCACCCTCTCACCTGTCCCCTCCACCACCCCCATCGCCTTTCCAGAACACTCCCCACCCACAGGGTCGTTCCCCTCCTGGTCTGGCATGAAGTCCTCTGACCGCGGGGCACACACCCTCCATCCACTTGGGATCTCACCTTCCTCTCCACCTGCACGCCCCCCTCGCCCTGGGAACCCCTCAGCTGGGGCCACCCGACCCTAATGCAGAACTGAACCACGTCTGGTTCCCCCTGTCCCTCTTCACACCCTCGGAACTCTTCCAGCAACCTGCCTGGGACGCCTCCTCCACCGCCCCGAGAACTCTCCTGCACTCCATCAGTGCTTGGGCAAATCTTTCTACCATTTACCGACAACTCCAGGAAATGCAGGCTCCACACGTGCTGGCTTAAGATAGAACAGTGGTTCTTAACAGGGGTGATTTTACCCCCAGGGGATATTTGGCCAGGTCTGGGGACATTTTTGGTGGTCACAACCGGGGTGACATCCAGTGGGTGGAGGCCTGGGATGCTGCAAAAAAATTATCCTGCCCGTAAGGTCAACAGTGCAAGGTTGAGAAAGCCAGAGACAGAGTGGGCTTCGGATGAAAGGATGCAGTGCATCCCTGGGACAAAACCGCCTTCGTGTGGCCAGAAGCACAACCCCGGACACCCGTATCTGTGACTCTGTGTCAGGGCAAGGCCACACCTGGAGGGAGGCGGCTGAGTAGGAACTCAGTACACATCCCAACACTGTCACCAGCCTCCCCTGTCATCCTGAGCAAGACATTCGGCCTCTCGCATTCGGGCATGAGGTTTCCACGTCTATAAAACAAAGAGTCGAAGGAGATCAGCTCTTCCCCAAAGTGGTCTGGACAGATCCTTAAGCACCTGAAAGACTGTTTCTGAGTTTGGGGAAATATTATACCCCCTCCTAGAGATTCCCAGGGCCCACCCGCGTCTTAAAGGCTCTGAGAAGTCTTGCAGGCGAGGAGCTTGGCAGATTTCAACTCTAGTGGTTCCCACCCTGTTAGAGAAGGGGACGTTCTTCCCACACATTTCCCTGCCACATCCTGAGGGACAGCAGTTTGGAAGGCCTCTGAATCTCTCTTCGCTCTGCTGCTTCTCGATTCTACAACGAGCAGGGCCCTGCCTCCTCCCATAGCCATGTTTCTCTGGCTCTAAAGGAGGCGTGGAAGCGTGCTGCCGAGCTGCATGTTCTACAGGGTGATACAAGGGGCTGCTTCCTGCTCTGCCAACTCTCTGTGGGGCCGCCCCTGCCCCCAAGACCCCCGAGGGTAGTGGACCAAGGTCAGGGGCTTGCTTTTTTGGTGGGTCATCTTGGCTGGTTCTGAGCCTCGCTGGGCCTGTCCTCTTAATCTAGCCCAGGGTTTGGCAAACGATGATGCCATGGGCCAATCTGGCCCACGGCCTGTTTTCGTAAATAAAGTTTTATTGGCACACAGCCACTCCCTTTGGTTTACAGGTTGCCTCTGGCATTCCTTCTCGCCCGCTATACCAGCAGAGTCAAGTAGTTGCAACAGGCCTAAATATTTACTATCTGGCCCTTAGAGTTTGCGAACCCTTGATCTAGACCTTAAGAAATGGTGTCTACCATGGTGTCTACAGGGGCCAAACTTCTCCCCCAAACTCCTCCAAGAGCCTGTTCTACCATCCCCAGGCCCTCGTGTCCACGTGTACCTGGATGACACGCAGTGATCAAAGCACGGGAAAGAAGAGCCAGGATCCTGTCGTCTGCCCACCCCACGCCCACGCCATCCGTCCCCTGCACCCGCATGTCCTCCGCCACAGCCTCCCCTGGACCCCAGTGATGCCCCTCCCTTCACAAACCAGAGCTCATTTACAGCACAATATATCAGCCTTTTCTTGGTTATGCACCCCATTTGCCAACTTTTAAGCACGTATCCTCTGAAAGACATATATTGTGCATGCATTATACTCACATGCTTCTGTATTGATAGATGACATGCATTATGAAACACACACCCAAAAAGACAGAAATTAAACAGGAGGAAATAAAAGTAAAAATAAAGCTACAAATTTCTACCCACACCCTGGCAGACCATCTTAGAAGCGGCCACTCTGGAGGCGGCTGGCTCACGGTGTCACTCGGCGCCCCCAGGTGCTCAGCAGTCGGACAAGGGGGCTACGCTCTTCCCCAACCAGCGGCAGCAGATAAGGATAAGGACTCATCCTGACACCCAGCCCTGAGCGTCTGCCCCAGAAGACCCGCGTGGGGGAGGCCTGGGATCTCAGCACCCAGGAGCCTCGCCCACCTGGCTGCAGCAGGAAGGGAAGGATTAAGGACCCCCCCCAGAGAAGGCGCCAGCAGCTCCCAAGGCAGTGAACACCACGGCGCATCCAGGGGGATTTTTATGTTTTGACTCAGAGGCAATAAGTCTTTCAAATTAAACCAACGCAGACTAAACTGCAGTAATGAGGAAAGCCCCTTCCAAACCGTCGGCGGGGGGTTACCACCGCCAGGCGAGTGGGAGGGAAGACGGCTGCCGGCGGGGCTGGGGAGCCGGGGGCAGGGGAGCAAGGGTGACCTTGCCCAGCGGCTCCTTTCTGGAAGGTGGGCACCGCAGCTGCAAGAGAGCCAGTGGGCACGGCAGCTTTGGGGGTCCTCAGACTCGCCCCCCCAGTTCCTGGGCTGGGGCCCCCACCCCTCACTCCCATCATTCCAGGCCAGCCCGTCCACCAGGAAAACACTGGGCCAGAGGCAGGCAGTGACCCTAGAGGAGGGAGGTCCCATCTCACCTTCTTAGCCACTGCTCAGGGGGCCATTGGGGCCACCATTCAGACCCCACCCACTGACTTTCTGCCGGCACGTCGGGCGGCTCCGAGGGGTGATGCTTCCTTACCCAAGAAATCTCATGAGCACCAAAGGCCCCCCCGCCCCCCAAGCAACCAAAGGCAGGCAGAGCAAATTCAGCCCCACAGAGAATATTCTGCTGGACCGCTCCAATGCCAGCCGCCAGCCCAGCCGCGCTCCTGGCGACAGACGGGACACAGGAGGTGCGGGGGGTGGCGGGCGGGTTACTATGACCTCACGGACCTCAGACTCCTTGTAGCATCTTCTCTGCTCCTGGGAGGAGCCAGGGCAGACGAGGGGATCCGGATACCTCTTCCCTCGAGTTTTTATGGAGAAAAAAAATTCAACCGCAGGGAGTTTTGTGCCAGCCCAGGAAGCAGGGCCACCCAAGTGAAAAGGCGGCCTCACTGGGCAGCCAGCTGCTTTTAGAAACACACCCTGCTCGTCCGCCACAAACATTAGTCGGCAGCTAAAAGAGGGAAGTGAACGAAACAGCTCTCCGGATAAGACGAGGGCTGAGAGGATGCTGGGGGCAAAGTTAATGATAGGATCCAACTCCGCCACCCAAATGTGTCCAGACAGCCTCATATGGAGAGGGCCGCGGGGGTGAGCGTGCCAGGCTGTCACAGGACGAAGCGGGAGGGGGAAGGGGCTCCCCCCACCCCACGCCCGGGGCCCGGGGCCAGGCTCTGCGCTGGGCCCACCTGAGGTCCTGGCCCCAGGCCCCTTCCCAGCCGGCCTCCAGCCCAGCCCGGCCCAGGCTTCGCTAGGGGTCTTCCCAAACGCTCATCTGATTGCACTGCTTCCCTGATTAAAACCATCTGGAGGGCATCCACGAGACACACAGGTCACCTAGGCAAGTTTACCAAGTGCCCGCTATGTACCAGGCACGGGGCCACCTCAAGGATGATGGTCAAACTCTCACATATGAAGGCGTTTTATGACCCGGTTCTGACTGCCTTCCTGGCCTCATCCCGGCCCCCTTCCCTGCCCCTGCCCTTCCCGAACACCCACCAGAAGAAAATATGCACGCTGTCCCTAACAAGTTGGGGTGGGCAGCTGAGCCGTCTGCCCAGCACCGGGCTTCTCTTGTTCTGGTGATGCAGCTCGATTCTGTCTTGGACTCCCTGACCCCACTCCTGCCCCCGGCCTCCAGGGGTGGGTACACAGCCTCGGTCTGCTGCATGGGGACATCACCCACCCTGTGACAGCGAGTATGCAGGCCAGTCAGAGCCAGTCCTGAAACTTTTTTTGCTCAAATGACCTTCTGAGAATGAGGCCAGGAAGAAAGAAAACAGATGCTTAAACAGAGAGAGGTAATTACTGATGCCAGGGTTTGAGCTTCTGGATCCAGCTGTGCCTGAAATCCCTTGACTTTTTAGCCGCTTACAGTTCAGCAAACCACTTGCCTTTTGCTTAGGCTGTGTGGATTGAGTTTTTTTATCTCTTGCAACTGGAAAGTTCTAACCGACCCAAAAAGCTAAGCTTTTTAAAGACTCCACTTTTTTGCTCATGCTGTTTCTTCCACCTGCAACGTCCAGGCTTTCTTATCAGGCTTTTTCCCGTGTGTACTTTGAGATTGGACTCAGATTCCCTCTGGAAAGCCTTCCCAACCTCTCCCCAGTGTCATTTCGATGCCCCTATGCTGTGTCTTACGCTGTTGTACCCAGGTGCTCTTTCCGTCTGTTCACGCGTTCCTCAAATATGTGCTGGACAGCCAAGCCCTGGCCCTCAGTCAGCTCGGTCCAGGTGGTGAGATGCTGTGACTACTGATTTTCTCACCTGTCCCGCCCTCCTTGCAGGCAGGGACCAGGCTGCTCTCACCGGGCACACAGCAGGATAATGTCTGCAGAAGGAGGGAGCAACCCTGCCTCTCGGTGGTGTACCTTATCCACGGCCGCATTGTGTGCGATGAAGGGGCAGAAATCCAAGCCCGTCCAGGAGCAAACCCCGGACCATCCGTCTATCCAGAACCCGGCCACCCTCACCACCTCGCTGTTCCCTCCCTGGCCCCAGCACCAGCTTCCTCTGCCCTGACTGCCCTGTGGTTTTGCTAGGGGGGGGCAGGGGGGAGGAGGTGCCTCACAGCCCCGCCTCCTGCACCTCCTTGTTCCTCCCCCCTGACCCTCCCACGCTGTGTCCTGCCTCACTGGCCTTCTGGCTGTTCCTGCCACATGCCAAGCTCCTACCTCAGGGCCTTTGCACTTCCCAAGCCCTCTGCCTGGTACACTGAGCCTGGGTACCCAGATGGCTATTCCCTCACTTCCATCAGGCCTCTGCTCAGGATGCCTCATCACAGAGACCTTTTCCAGCCACGCTACTTTAAATGGCCACCGTTCTTTGCCCCCAGAACTCCTGCCTCCACACTTTCCAATGACATCCACTTGGTTGTCTGCTTAGGACCTGTCCCCCTATAAGAACACCTGCCTCATGAGGACAGGTGTCTTGTTCACTGCTGTGTCCCAGGGCCTGGAGCAGCGCCTGGCACATAGTAGGTACTCAGGGAATACCTGTTGAATGAGAGTGGCTCTTTCCGTTCTGAGAAGCCACTTGCCCTCACCACCATGCTCCGCAGAAGCAGGGTCTAGGGTCCCCTCCTACACCACTTTCCTAAATGGGGTGGTCAGGCACCCATATATCTGCCCCCGACCTGCTCTGGAACCTTCCCCCAACTGACCTGCAGACCCCTTATTCCTTGAGAACTCAGTCCCCAAACACGGCAAGAGCTCATTCCTTCACAGCCCAAACCATCTTCAGTGTGCCCGGCCGGCTGGTACCCAGAGACAGGGGCAGCCTCGGTCCCTTCCCTCCTCCCGCACGGGGTCCTCTCTGCTGGAAACCCGGGGCAGAAGCAGCTCCGCCAGCTATACATCCCGAGCCCCGGCGCCCCAGCTCCCAGTGTCCACATAAGCCCTCCATTCAGGGGGCAGCAGCCGGCGGGGCGGGGCGCTGGCTCCCAGACGGGGCTCCCGCGGCCCCCCACTGCCCGCTGGCACAGACCGGCTCACGAGATGCCTCCCATCACAGCCCCATCCCTGCCGCCCTCACCCACTCGGTTTTCCAAGAAAAGAATGTGTCTGGTCTGGCCCCGACAATGCCGGCCCCGAGACACGGAGAACAGACTTGTCCCAAACACGACTGTCTGGACGTTGTCTGGCCCCATGTCGGCTCTAAGAGGTCAGGGGTCACAGGAGTTATCGTCCCAGAGAGTTGTGGCTCCGAGGCGGTCACGCCCGTTTCCCAGGGAGCGTCTGGGCGCCGGGCGCGATGCTGGCTGCCTCTCCACCGCCGGGAACCACACACAAAGTTCCCTTTATGGGAACAAGGCGGGCCCGGGCACTGGCAGTTTCGGCCTCAGGGAAACTCAGGTTTGGGTTTTCTCCGAGGGCACAACCGGGCCTTTGTCTTGACTTTGCCCATCCCCACCGGGGCTGGCCTCCTTGCTGGGTACACGGCGTCCAGGACTCAAGCCCTTCCAAGCTGACCCTTCCGAGGCTGGGCACCAACACACACCACCGAAGACAGCACAAGGGATGTTCCCCACCAAAACCTCACCGAGGACCTACTACGCACTGAGCAACGGAATCGCAGTGGAACCTGCTACAGAGGAGGGTGGCAGATGTGACAAAGCTAATTAGG
Organism: Eschrichtius robustus; assembly: GCF_028021215.1. Lineage (NCBI taxonomy): Eukaryota > Metazoa > Chordata > Mammalia > Artiodactyla > Eschrichtiidae > Eschrichtius > Eschrichtius robustus. The sequence continues at coordinate 7,271,768 of NC_090826.1, read as the reverse complement.
CCAATTCACTGATGCTAGGAATTGCTGAGAGCCCCACTACGTGCTGGTGCTGTACCTGCAAAGCGCCGTCCACCTGGAGCCCCTTTCAACTGCATCCGACACACCAGCTAGTTAAGAAAAGCATGAACGTGTGATTACCCAGCAGGGGTTCAGCCCCCTACTTCGGTACACAAAAAAGATATGGCCTAAAAAACCTAGGAAAAAAGAAATGGAAAAAACCCTAGGAATTGTGACCGAATGTAGCAACCAGGATGCCCCGGGGAAGAATTCAGGCGGCCGAGGGGAGCTGGTACACATCAAGCCTGCATGCGAACCCCTCTCTGGGGTCTGTATCCTGGTTCTCCTTCTTGCAGGAAAAGTCTCCCCCCGAATTTCCCACTGGCCACAGGGAGGAAGGATCCGAGAGGAGGGAGGCAAGAGGTCCACAGTCCCACGGTTCCGAGGTCTGGCGCTCGGCCCCTGCCGTCTGCGAGCACTGCAGCAGAAAGGTATTGCTCATCACCATGGGAGCCCGGCAGCGGGATGTCGATGGTGTAGACATCATCAATTGTCTTGCTCAGGCCCAGGGTGCTTTAAGGATCTGCAAAGGCCACTTCCCCAGAATCTGCCCAGCTTGGGCTCCTGGTGCCCAAAGACCCAGGGGCGGCCAGGTGTGAGAAAGAAACCACCTCCTTGGAGGGAGATGGGCCTGGCGTTCTCCCTTCTCTGCTCTGTGCGCATCTGGGTTCCATGAAGCCTGAAAACTAAGCCCAAGTTAAGCCCTCTGTGGCAGACAGGGTTCCAGGCCCGGGGGAGGGGCAATGCCGTCCAGCACTGACTCTGGGCACCAGGCGATGTCGAAGCATGGACCTTCCGGGTCAGCCTTGCGCCCGGGCCACACAGCAAGCCTCTTCCAAGACCCACCATGATCTCTGCCAGCAGGCCCTGAGGGATGGCCCCCCAGGCCAGCCAGGGGGAGAAACAGAAAAACCCCAGCGATTCTGCGGAAGGAGCATGCCCTCGGCTTCAGCCCAGCAGGAATCAGTCTGTTCCATCTAGACAGTCAAAGCTGCCAGCCCAGCTAGGACACTTCAGGGAGCGGAAAAGGTCGTATGCTCAGACCGAGGGTCGGGAGTGCGGATTTCCTCTCTCTGATACGGCCACCGGCAGGCGCATCCGGCAGGCGCTGCTGCAGGGGCGACAGAGTCCTCGAAGGCCAGCGAGGGGAGGGGCAGCCAGCGTGCCCCCGCACATGCGCTGCCCCTCCACAGACAGCATCAAAGAATGACGGCCAGACACTGTCACCGTGGGGAAGGTCACATGGGGGTCAGTGTCGGCAGCACGGGAAGGGAGTGACCTATTTCCAAGGCCCATTCAGGAACCTCCCTGCAAACCCAGACGTCTGACGCAGCCAGACAACAAAGGACAGGGGGCTGGCGGGGAGGGCTGGAGGTGTCTGATGGTCCAACGCGGCACGCCCCTCCATCACGGGCGCCCCCCCCCCCCACCGCGGCAGCTCGGCCTCCTGCTGACCATCGGAGCGGTCGGACCGGATGTACACCCCCGCCTGCATTAGCTCTCCTGACCCTCTGGATTATTCTGCCACTTTTTATACTCCGTGGAACCAGAGGTGGTCCTGGCCTCTCCAGAATTCGGCGCAGAACCTCATAAGCACATCTCCCCCCAGCAATTATGCCACCTTTCACAAGGCTTTGAGAAACACGCGTCACCCTGGGTCTTATTCACAGAAACCCCTTCTCAATCAACCATCAAGTCAGGACTTTGAAATCCCACTTTGCCAAGAGGTCACATCACGATACAAACTGGGGATGAATAACAAACGAGAATCTGTCGACAACTTGTGAAAGTGAGAGACGGGCGTGGGCTTTGGAGTTGACAGCCCGGAGTTCAAATCCCAGCTCTGACCCGTCCCCAGCTATGACCTGAGATGTTCTGGGCCTCAGTTTCCCCAGCTGCAAAGCAAGGACGTAACCACCTGTCTCACAGGGAGGGTCTGAGGGTTTGGACGATGCCGGGACCACACGCATCCCAGCGCCTGGTACACGCCGAGCGCTCGCTAACGACAAGCTACAGAGATGGGGCCAAGACAAAGAAGAAGGAGCCCAGGCACCAGGGACTAAGCCCCAAGGGTCTGGGTCGTTAGTAAAGAGCCACTCAGGACTCTCACAGGATGGGAGCTCAGGAAGAGCAGGCACTGAAACCCCCTGCCTGATGCCGTTCCTAGGTGTGAGTTACCGGGGATGGCCTTTGCCCACCTGTGAGACAGACTCATCGTGGCTGCTCCCCCAGAGGGGGAGAGGCTGCAATGAACAAATGAAGAGTGAGGGCCCAGAACAGGGCCACACAGCGAGCACTTGGTCAGCAGTGCCCACTGGCACTGATCTTGCTGCTGCCGCATCCCCAGCCCCACTCTGCCCAGGGACCGTCCCCCAAGGTACCCGCTGCAGCTGAACAAACCTCTCCCGTGAACTTGGCAATGCCCCTGGCCAGGCCAATGCCCCCATCCCGTCTCTCACGACTCAGCATGATTCACGTCGTAACATCGCTGAAATCAGGCTGGTGTGGAAGTCCATGGCTCGTTACAGCGACAATCAGAAGCTCACTACAGAATGGTGAACCTTCCTCTCGATGGGTCATAGATGTGATGAAATACAGCATCAACGAGCGGCCCACGTCTGTCTCCCGCACTGGTTCGTGAGCTTCTGGAACAGCTCTCTTACCCATTTTTGGCTGAATAGTCAGTGTTCACTAAAGGTCTGAGAACCGAACTGCTGAAACACCTCCCTCTCGGGTACCAAGGTGATGCCTGACAGGTCAGGGGGAGTTTAGATCAAGTGCAGGGCCTGCTGCCCCCCGAGAAAGGGCCCAGGTACTTGGAGGCCATTCTGTGCCATCCAGGATATTTGGAATTCCACCACACACACGTGCTTTCTTTGTCAAGACTTCTGGCTTCGCCCTCCATGTACCACTAACCCAGAAACTCGACACTCTGAAGAATCGGCTAAGCCCAAGGAATGCAAATGTTTAAGGCCCACCGCCTGTGATCCCTCTGCAGACTAAACTGAGGAGGTTTAAGAGCTTTTTTCAGCCCTGTGTGTGTGTGTGTGTGTGTGTGTGTGTGTGTAGAAGAAGGTTCAAAAGAAAATAGGACTATTTCCAGTACCTGCAATTACACTGCTACCTGTCCCACTGCCTCGGCCTGGGGAGGGGGTCAGGAATTGAGACGTGAACGGAGCAGAGGAGAAGCAAGATGACTATTTTTAAAGGTGAGGACGGTCTTCCACTGGAGCCTGAGCCCTCCCGATCAAGCCAGCCTTTCATGAGCAGAGCTTCCTGTAATTCCGTTCCACGAAAACCAGCCACGGTGGGAGGTGTGGCTTCAAAAACATCAGTGACATAAACGAAAAGTCCCCACAAGGAAACAAGAGACACGGAGCCCACCATCCAGGGCACCGTCAAAAGGAAGGACGTGATCAGTGGGAGTGGGGGGCAGCCACACAGGGGTGCAGTCAGACCCTGCGGCCGGGATAAAGTGATGGCTGAAAACGAATCAGCTGATTCAGCCCCATCGTGTTCCAGGCACTGTCTTAGGTGCCGGGCTGCCTAACTAGGTAGATGGAGCCCCCCGCCCTCGTGGAGACAGACAGTCCACAGAATCTGAGCTAATATGAGCTGATTAGATCAAAGATGCTAACATTCCCATGGTCAGTGAAGAGGCTGGCTAGCTCATTCATTCATTCATTCCTCCAACAAGTTCCCACTGAGGCCCCACCAGGTCCCAGCCAGTGCGCTAGGCAGGCACCAGGACCTGACCATGATAACCGAGATCTCGCCCTGGAGGGTGTTTCAGGGGCTCCCACCACATCCCCCAAGACTCCCACGGCCCCTCCTGGATTCCTTACAAACCCCAAGGCCCAGCTCTGTATCACCAGTTCCCAGGGTGACGTGGGGTGAATCCACCTGGCTGGGGGAGGGAGGGGGGGAGGGAGGAGGTGTTACGGGTCGACCCTGAAGATAGAGATGCACCCAACATACAGAGGGCAGTCCTGGCAGAGAAACAATAATGGTTAATGATCACCCTCCAATCTACCTTATTGCTGCTATAACCTCCCGGCCTAGAACAATGGCCAGGACATAGTGGGTGCTCAGTAAATATTTATAGAAGGAGGTTTCTGCCATGTAAATTTAAGAGGGAGGCAAACAGAAACCAAAGATGGGTGGGGGGGTGCCCAGAAACAGTGAGAATCAGACACCCACCTGGACATCTGGAGGCCTTGGCAGAGACCTCTGGCCCTGTCCTGAGCAGGTAAGTCTGGCTGTCCAAAAGAAGTCACCTGACCCAACGGGCTTGAAGTATGGACTCCTCTCCACCCTTCTGAGAGTCCTACCTCCGACTCCAGGACCAAGCAGGCAGGTGGCCTGCCCGGGGCCAGGCCCAGCCAGGGTCCTCCCAGGAGGTCTGGGGGTGGATGCTCGGGGACAGGAAAGGCGGGGGAGGCAGCAGCTCGGGTGGCCCACACCAGCGGGTGTGGACTCAGGAGCTCGCTCCAACTGGGCTGTCCTGTCTCCGCCCACCAGGCTGGACAGTGCTTTGAAGCCCCGCCCTTCGAGAAGTGGCCCTACCAACATCACCCCTGACCCTAACCACACCAGACACGCCTGGGCCTGGGGTGAGCCTGCACTTCAAAGCCCCAGAAAATCCATCACCCGCTGCCGCTGAAGTCCAGCTGTGCTTTGCCCCTTCCCAGCCCCTGCGAGCCCCTCTCTCTGAGCCGGGTGGACACCTGAGGCCTTCTCCCCACTCACAATCAGCCTCGCAGGCCAGGACTTCACCAAGCTCCTAACCCCGAGCGGCCCCCACCTCCTCCCCAACTTCAGAGGGGGACAGCGTCAGCCCGGGGTCCTGAGGGGGAAGGGGGGTGCACTGTCCTCGTCCTCCCAGACGGCCTCCTCTCCTGCAGTCCAAGGCCCCAGATGAGGAGTAGCCACTGGGGGTGAAGCCCTGCCCTGAGGGAGGTGCGGCGTGTCCCACGGGCAAGGTGAACGGCACCTGGCCGTGGTGGCCCCGTCAGTGTCTCTCGCCAGCCTGCCGGGTCCACCCTCTGCCTGCAGCCCACGTGCCGCTGCTGCTTGGTGTCTTCTCTGCACTGTCCGCTCGGCTCCCACCTCCCAGTCCCTACCTACCCTCCAGGACGCGCGCTGCAGCCCACCCGCTGGGGGCGGGGTTGGACCCTCCCACCCGCCCAGACGCTCCAGGGCAGGCCCGGGGCACCGGGAGGTCCCAGAAGAGCGTGGGCGAAAAAACCCAACAACGGTTGGTCCCTCCTTGGAGCTGGTCCTGCACCAGTCATGCTGTGTTATGATTACAGCTCACATGACTGTCCCCACCACGGACGGAAAATCCTCAGGGGTCCCTGCTGTGTCCAGAGCCCGGCAGAGACACTGACCTGGGCGAGCCGCCCGAATTGCCAGACGACCAAAGATCAATTCTGTGAATGAAGGAAACAACGGCCTCCGAGGCACCAGCCGCAGGTAATTAAGTCCTTCCTTTTGTCCTTGCGGTGATCCTCACGCCCATTCTTACACACGTGTAAACTGAGGCTCAAAGAGGCTAAGTCACCTACCCAGGATCCAGGATGAAAGCCAGAATCAAAACTCGTGGTCTTCCCAGGCTGCTGGAAGCCTGACAGCAGAGGCGAGGGTGGCCTTGGGGACAAAGAGGAACATGGCTGGAGGGCCTCGCGTCCTACCTCCTGTCCCACCGCTGCCTGGAGATGCCTTGCCTCAGGCAGGGCCTACACACCTGGAGAGGGAGCACAGAGAGGAGGCAGGGGCCAGAGGGGATGGACCGCACGGGCAGCGCAGACCCAGGGGGGCCAGACTGGGGGAGGCACGCGCGGCCACCTTCCCGGCCAAGGACCCAGCGGCATCAAGGGCCTCTGGGTTCCCACGTCCATCTTCGCCCCTCACCGCATCAACCCAGACCCCCTGGCCCCGCCCTCACCAGGCCACAGGAAGCGCTGGCTCCCCCCTGCCCACCATACACACACGCAGCATCTTCCCGGAAAGGAAGAGGGAGAGCAGAGGCTTCCTGTGGTCCCCACCTGGCTGTCAGGGGTGCGACCGTCCACGGCATCCCCTGGCTCCCCGCTGGCTCCCGGGGGACGCTTGGTCAGACCCTCCCACCCGCCCCGGACGCTCCAGGGCAGGCCCGGGGCACCGGGAAGTCCCAGAAGAGCCTGGGCGCAAAAACCCAACAACGGTTGGGACTCCCCTCAGGCCTTCGCCTGTGTCCCCCGCTTCCTGTCTGTGCGACCAGGGCAGGACGGAGCCCGGCACACGGACAGAGGCCGGAAGGTCAATGGAGAATAAAAAGCATCCACCCAAGAAGCCCACGGATCTGTGAGGGCTCAAAAAAACATCGGTCCCCTTTTGCCACAGGAAATCAGCTGCGTGCGGCTTCTAAACCGTCTTTTCCCACACAGTGGCCTGAAAATCTCTACCCCACACCTGCACACGTGCACGCGCGCACACACACACACACACACACACACTTCACCCCTTCACCTCTTGACTTGCGAAGGCAATGAGTTTGTATTCTGCCTTCCACCCTGGATCCTGGACAAATTACTCAGCTTCGTTGAGCCTCAGTTCCCACATCTATAAAAATACCTAAACTGAAATACCAGACACCTAAAGTGAAAACCCTGGAGTCCTGTTGATTTTGATGATGGTATTTATTAAGCGCTTACTGCACACTGGGGACCATCTAAGCTCCTAAGCATATGCACATCCCCTGCCACCAGTGAAAGATCACTTCCCTTCTTCCCTTCCTCCTCTCTCTCCAGTTCTCACACATCTGAACGGCCAGCTTCGGTGTCACCTCCTCCAGGAAGCCTTCCTGGATTCACCTTCTGACCTCATCAAAATCCTCCAGAACTCCACTCACCTCTCATTGCCTTTATTACCCACTGCCTAACATGATATTGTTTGAGAGTTATCAGTATATTTGCCCTTTTTCCCTTCCAGAAAGCACGCGAAGCAAGCTCTCAAAGGCCAGGATTAAGGATTGTAAATTCCAAGGCATGTTCCCTCCTCGGAGCAGGAAAGCGCATGGGTGGTAAGGCCCCCACCCCACCTCAGGCCTTGGAGCCCAGTTATAGAAAGGACAGCACCTGGCAGTTCAAGCACGTCAACCCATTCCATCCACGGGGTCCTCTGACACCCCCCTTTCACAGATGGGAAACTGAGGCCCAGGTCAGAGAGGCAGGAAGTACCACAGGAGGACTCCGGCCACCTCTGTCTGACTCCGAAGCCAGGTTCATAACTGCTCCAGCCCCTGCATCCAGACTAGACGCGGCTTCTGGGGCGGCATCCTCCAGAGAAGAAACCGTGGGCCAGAGACACCAGCCAGCAGAGCACCTGCGTTTGTGCTCTGAGGCACAGGGACACGTGGGGGCTCTGAGATCCCCAAACGCTCCCAGACCTGTTGGGAAGCAGCGACTTCTCTGAGGCCCTGGATGCCCCCTCCATTGATCAGCCCCTTTGCCACAGCCCGTGCCCCCTCACCATCTGGCATGGCAGGAGCCCCAGGACCCAACCTCAATGCCAAGTCTGCTCTGCTTGGCCAGTGCCCACGCCAAACCGGCATGCAGACATCACACGGTGGAGCCTGTGTGGGCAGACGCAGACACACACACACACACACACACACACACACACACACACACACACACACACAACCCCCTTGCCCCTGGGGGCTGCCTCTCACCCTTTCCCCAGCAGAATCTACCGTGACTGGGCACACCACCATCTCCAACTCACCTGAAGCAGGTGGCCTGGCCATCTGGGCAGTGTCTCTTTCCCAGGCCCAGTCCCTTGGGAGATGCAGCCAGCCCCAGGGCAGGCGAGGACGGCTGTCTCACCTGGCACCTTCCCCAGGTCCCCCTCCCCAACCCTGCGGGACAGGGCTGAACGGGGAAGAGCCTGCAGGACCCGGTGGCCGCTGCACCTCCCTGACCTCCCGCACCTGGTCCCCACTGGTAAATGACTAAGCGATTTCCACCTCGGAGCCCGCCTGGCAAGAGGCCCCGCTGGCCGCGGATCGGCACCAGGATGCCCGGAGCCACACGCAGTAAACCCATAATTGGCGAGTCCTCTTCTTGGGAAAGAAAACCCCCTCCATGTTTTGTTTTGTTTTGTTTTCCCCTTAAATGAAACAAATCCACCCACGTAGTTACTGGAAACTCAAGCATGTGAAACTGAACCGTTTGCAAAGAGAATTAGTCAGCAACCTTGTGAGCAGAGGAGCGGTCCCTCTGTGGGTGGAACTGCCTGTGCTCTCCAGGTTCCTGTCCAGAAGGGGAGCAGGGCAGCGCTGACCTCCATGCCAGGTTCTCCAAAGTCCAGGTGATGCCCTGGGGGTGGGTCAGCATGAGAATGCCTCGCCATCCGAGGGTGAGTCCACTTGCACCGGGTGGCGGGTGAAATGCACTTCTCACTACTGTACACGGGCAATGGTGATAAGCCCAGGCTCAGGGTCAGGCTCACTTCCAAATCCCACCCCCCGCAGTGAGTTGAACCTCCGGGTCTCAGTTTCCTCGTCTGCAAAATGAGGATTCCAGAACGTGCCAGGTGCATTGTCAGATCACCAGAGACAATCTAGGGGAAGTTCTTTGTGCCTGGCGCTAGAGAGGCAGCCATAAATGCTGACTCTTGAGAAGGTGCCTTTCATTGGGGAGCTAAGGAGGGCACCGACGTGACTGTCTTAGGGTTCTGTCCCTTGGAGCTCTGTGCCTCTTGGTGCAGTGGAATTTGCTGAGCTGGTTCCCAGCCCTGCTGCTTTACCCAGGCTGTGGCACAGCCAAGTGGGAACTGGGACAGGCCAGGTGCCAGCAGGTACAGGTCTAGTCCCAGCACCCTAAGCCCCAAGCTGGGGACTTCCCTGGTGGCACAGTGGTTAAGAATCCGCCTGCCAACGCAGGGGACACGGGTTCGAGTCCTGGTCCGGGAAGATCCCACATGCCACGGAGCAACTAAGCCCGTGAGCCACAACTACTGAGCCTGCGCTCTAGAGCCTGTGAGCCACAACTACTGAGCCTGCACTCTAGAGCCCACGAGCCACAACTACTGAGTCCACATGATGCAACTACTGAAGCCCATGTGCCTAGAGCCTGTGCTCTGCAGCAAGAAAAGCCACCGCAATGAGAAGCCCACGCACTGCAACGAAGAGTAGCCCCCGCGCTCTGCAACTAGAGAAAGCCCATGCTCAGCAACGAAGACCCAACGCAGCCAAAAATAAGTAAATAAATAAGCCCCAAGCTGTGTGACTCCACTGGGTTCCTTGGCCCTGCCTCTCTCATCTGTACAGAAAGGGCACAAACATTCTATTCTGTGTTGTTTCTTTAAGAACAAACAAACAAAAAACCCACTAAGTTATTTAAGTTATTTGCCTACTTTAAAAAATAAAAACTTCTGGATTCCTGGCTTCTCTTAGGGGAGAAAGAAGTGGACGCTACAGTGCCCTGGACTCCACATCTCTGGGTGGGAGAGGCCCCCGCCTCTACAGGACACACGCATGCTCTGTGCCACAGTCCTCATTCCGCCCTATAGCCTTCCACTGGCTGCTTCATTTGCACCTCCTTCCTGGTCCCTGGGGCCATGTGAGTTTGTGACCCAGTTTAAAACCCTAATTTTATTTAGGAGCACAACCTCAGCCACTTGTCACTGGAAATATCCACAGGAAGTGTCCCTTGGGAAGGTAATTAAAGTCTGATGCTTAAGGCTGATTTTTCTCAGAGAAAAACATGACAATGTAAGAAGACTTATGCCCCACTGTGGCCAGGGGAAACCCAGGCAGGGGGCAGTAGTTTGCTGAAATTCTTTACGGGATTTACTAGAAAAAGAGCAGAAGCATGTGTCCAGGGTCCTGTCCTTCACTCCCCGAACTTCCCTCCCTCTCCTTTGGCTTCTGAAGCCAAAGAGGGCTCACTCTTCAGATCTTGCCCCTCTGGATGTGCAGAAGGTGGGCAGTGGGTCAAGACGCTGACAAGGACCCTTTAGGAGGGTTCCAGCACAGCTGCTCACAGGACGGGGAGCCCCCAGCTTTCCAAGCTGGGTGGCTATTTTGTTTATTTAAGGGGGCACGAGAGAGAGGATTCAGCAGACACGGCTGAGCCTACTCACAGCTCAGCAGAGATGCTGAAACTGTCTAGTGGACGTTTGAGGACATTTTCAAGTTGTCTGGGTCCCTCCTGAAGGTAGAAGTCAAGACTCAGGATCTCCGGTTTCCCTGCCTCACCAATGACACTTGGCAAATTCAGCCTCCACTGCAAAGGGCCAGCCATGGCGACACAGCAGGGCGAGGCTGGACCTGCCTCGACCCCGCACTGCAGCATCACGTGAACCCGTTCTCCCCTCCTTGTCTTGGCTCTCGTGCCTCCTCCACCTGGGGCACCCTTCATGGGCCCTCTCCTTTGCTTGGCTAAGGCTTCTCTCCTCCAGAAAGGTTTCTCCCCCACCATCCCCCCGGAGCACCCCAGGCACACCCGTATCACAGAACTTCCACTGTGCGGTCTCCCGGTGACTGCTGCCTCCTGACCCACTCCCCATCCCCGCCAGATCATGAGCCTCCTTATGCCCTGAGGCCATGTGGGGCAGTGATTCAGAGCAGAGCACAGACTGGGTCTGCGTCCAGCTTGACTTCTTGGCTCTGTGTGATCCCAGGCAAATGATTTGATTTCTTGTGTGTGCTTCAGTTTTCCCATCCGTAAAATGGGCATAATAACCCCCACTCAACGGGGTTCTTGGGAGCAGTATAAGTTAATGCACGGAAAGTGCCGAGAACGATGCCTGGAACATAGCAGATGCTCAGTAAACATTAAGCAAACTGGTCTAAACACAGGAGGAAAGAGTGGTCCATGTGCGCACGTCTGCTGGGGATACGCACAGCCTCGAGCCCAGTTTGAGCAACTGGCACTCACTGTCCCTGGTCACCTCACCTTGGCATCCTCCACACAGCCCAAAACTCCACCTGAGCAGCCTTCAATAGGTTCTTTCCAAAACCGCACTGCTTCTGTGAGATGACAAGACGTGAGGTCGTCCAGTCCTCAAAACTCAGCTCATGGGCTTCCCTGGTGGCGCAGTGGTTAAGAATCTGCCTGCCAATGCAGGGGACACGGGTTTGAGCCCTGGTCCGGGGAGATCCCACATGCTACGGAGCAACTAAGCCCGTGCACCACAACTACTAAAGCCCATGCGCCTAGAGCCCGTGAGCCACAACAAGAGAAGCCACCGCAGTGAGAAGCCCACGCACCGCAACAAAAGAAAGCCCACGCGCAGCAACGAAGACCCAACGCGGCCAAAACTAAATAAATAAAATAAATAAATTTAAAAAAAACAAAACAAAAAACTCAGCTCATGAGCTGCTTGCCCAAGAAACCTCCATGATCGTACCTGCATACATTGCTACCAGCACTTACGGACTCAGGAAAACTGCAATCCCCCTACCTCAGTTCCCACCTGCAGAGAAATGAATCCTGCATTAGCTCCTACGGTTTACACTCTGAGCCTCGAAGAGACAGCCTCCCACTGCTACAATATCCAGAAAGGTTGGGTACTACCTGCTTTGTCTTATAAAAAATTCAGGGGAAGCAGTTACACCAACACAACATTTGGTCCTCAAGAGGTTCCCCGTGACTGAAGAAGGGAAAGCCGGCCCCACTTTTCGACTTTGTCTGAACACAGCTACTTTATCTGGCTAGGATTGAAGTGTGGTTCAATCCAAGGAGAAAAGTCCCCATGGAGGCTCCAAACCTACCTTCCTGGGAAGAAAACAGAGATCCCATCCTCAAACCCATAACATGGTGGATAAAACCACATCTTGTGCCCAACACGCGGTAACTCGGGCAGAACCATCTTGGGTGCTGCAGCTCACCCTGGTCCCGACCTTTATTTATTCCTACAGGTTTACTGACGCATGTTGCAGAGAGGGCAGAGGCAGGAGTGGGTGGGAGAAGACCACCCCTAATCTGCCTCTAGGAGAGTGGCTCCCAAAATTATTTTCAGCAGCTCCAATGATTTTCCCCCCAAATTAAGCCTTGTACAAAACTCTACCCCTCTCAAGAAAAAAAGAAACGAGAAAAGTTGAAGTGCTCTGTTCAAACGGCCTTCCTGCTCTGTGTGGTGTTCCTGAGGCTCTGTGGGAAATCAGGGGCTGGGGAGGCGGTGTCCACACAGGCATGGGACGGAGCCCTGCACAGCCTCCCGAGCAGGGGGTCCCGGGACGCCCAGTGCCCCTTGTCAGAGCCGCCGAGGAAACAAGAGCACAGTTTTAACCCCCCAAAGCACAAGAGCCCCATCTGACCCTCCTGGGGCTTCGTTATCATCCCTCAGCCCAATCTGTCCAGAAAGGAGGATGTCTTCCTGCGCGCAGCTGAGCCGAATGATTGGGTGGTGCCCACTGCCAGTGTGATGCGGAAGCGGGGCCCCAGACACTGGCCTCTGCCCTTGCCTGTGTTCACATTTTTCCATTAGGACTTCCCTGGCGGCGCAGTGGTTAAGAATCCGCCTGCCAAGGCAGGGGACACGGGTTCGAGCCCTGGTCCGGGAAGACCCCACATGCCGCGGAGCAACTAAGCCCGTGCGCCACAACTACTGAGCCTGCGTGCCACAACTACTGAAGCCCGCGCGCCTAGAGCCCGTGCTCCGCAGCAAGAGAAGCCACCGCAATGAGAAGCCCGCGCGCCACAACCAAGAGTAGCCCCCGCTCGCTGCAACTAGAGAAAAAGCCCACGCACAGCAATGAAGACCCAACGCAGCCAAAAATACATAAATTTATTAAAAAAATTTTTTTCCATTAAAAAATACATGTAAACACAGACTGCAAAGCAAAACCTCAGCAGAGTGAGACACCCTGGGGGTGAGGAGGGGGAGACACCCCAGTCATGGCTCGGGACTCGGCTCAGACACGGCTTCTGGGTCGGCGCTGTCTGGACCCCTTCCAGGGCAGGCACCGTGGCAGCCGAGACAGAGGGGGCATTCAGGGAAGACTGGTGAATGAGGAAGGAATTTAAAAACCCTTTATCCCGAGCTGTCTAGACACCCCTGAGAGTGACACAATGGTGAGGAAGATGGGCTTTCTGGGGCCTTGGAGGGCACAAGGCAGGGGGTGCGGGGCAAAGAGACAAAGATATAAAATATACAAAACGGCTCAAAATTGGCCCAATACGCTGGAACTGCAAGGAACGGGCAGGGGGCGGGGGGGGGGGGGTGGGGAAAGCCCTATCTTTTGAACCTCACACTTCTCCAAAGATGAGGACGATTTTTTAAGGGGACCCTGACACTTATATATAATTTATACGTAATTAGAACAGATTTCACATTGGTGTCGCCCCTAAGGATGATCCTGCCAAGCTTCACAAAGGCAGGGTGACCGGTCTCATTACAGCTTCTTAAAAGCTCCAAACTGAGACCCTCAGACAAGCAAAAGCCCTCCCTCCTCCAGAAATCCACAGAGGTGCCCCCCAGCACGTGGCAGGGCCCCTCCCCTCTGAAAATCTGCCTTCCTCTGAATCCTCGGTTTAATCTCGGGGTTGCAGGAGGCTCCCTGCCATCAACCCAACAGACAGATCCACCATCGGGGCCCGTTTCCCATGTGGCCTTCCCACATGGGTGTGGGAGCTCACGGGGTCTCCCCATCAGCCCCCACTCCCGAGGGAAGGTGCCAGGCCACAGAGGAGCAGCACCCCAGCCAGAAGCCCCAACCTCAGTCACACCTGCAGCCAAATCGCCAAGCAGACGGTTGATGATCTGCCCGGTGGGCGCCCAGCGCATCCGGGCAAAAGGACCAGGGCACTGAACTGACGCGCCTAAGAGGCACTGGTCGGAGCGCTGACCCCACAGCAAATGGAGACAAAGTGTCTTGTTCATGCACGCTTCACAGGAGCAATGTTTGGGGCAAATGGGGGCGGGGCTGCAAGGTCACCCCGTACCCACTGACAACCCGTGGACCCGGCGTTCAGGGCTCCCTCCCGCACAGCAGCGTTCCCGTGATCCTCCTCGTGCCAGCCAGTACGTCCTCCTCGGGGTCACTCTGTGAAAACCCCCCAGCCTAGAGCAAACCCTTGTGGACAGCCACAGGAGGCCCTCTGCGCCGACCCAGCACACCTGGCAACAAGCCAGTGTTTCCTGCACACCTGTCATCCCTACCTGCTCGACCCCAGACTCTTGAGAGCCCGGGGCTGCGTCCCACACCTCCAGCGTGATGTCTGGCAAAGCTTAAGCGCCCAATAAACGACGCGGTGTGTTCAGCAGTCACAGTAGAAAGAACACAGCTGTGGATCAGGCCAACCTTCTATCATCCGCGGAGCCGTGTCACCTCCAGCGGCACAGAAAATGTCTCTGACGCTCACTTTTCTCATCTGTAAATGGGGAGGTCATACCTGCTCACGGGTTGTTTGAAGGATGAGAAATCCGTCTATGTCAGAAAGTACAGTGCCTGGCACATGGGAGGCATTCGATATAAACTGAGACCATTTCTGGTAGAGTCATACACAGAGCAGACGGGAGTCAAGATACCCTCAACTAGGTGTTGGCGCAAGAATGGGAGGAAAAGGCAGGAAAACGTTGTCAGAGGGCTCCTGCAACTAACTACGGGGCCAGTGCGCTCTCGGGCAGTGACAGCGCAAGTTTCCCTCCCCCCGCCCCCGGCCCGGCCTCTGTGCCTGTCTACAAAGTGTCTCCTCACCCACAGTCATGGCACCACGGCCAAGGACCTAGTCAAGGGTGGACATAGAGCAAATGGCCCCACTGTTCGTGGACACCGGTCAGGGCATCACTGCCCCAAAGCAGGGCAGGAAGCTCTTGGTCACACCGCAGATGAGACAGAGACAGTCAGGTCTCAGAAAACTGGGAGGGAAGGGGAAGAGAAAGTGCCTGGCTAAAGCTGAAGCTCTGCTCCCAGACGGGCCAACAGGATTTGAAAGTGGCACCAAATTGCAACGCTGTCAGAGACCAATCCTGGAAACAGCTTCCACCTGGGGCGGCTGGGGGAGAAGGCGCGCCACGACCCCCAGCCTCTGAGCTGGTCCACAAAGACACATGTGGCACCGCTGCCTGAGATGGGGCGGGGGTGGGGAGGGGGAGGTGCACAAAGTGAGCTTGAGACCAGGTCACTCCCTGAAGGCCACGTCACGGGCTTGGGAATTCACCCTAAGAGCAACGGATGCTGTTGATGGGCTTTAAGAAGGAAGTTGACATTGTCAGGTGCTCACTTTTAAAAGATCAGCGGAGGGACTTCCCTGGTGGTGCAGTGGTTAAGAATCCACCTGCCAATGCAAGGGACACGGGTTCGATCTCTGGTCCAGGAAGATCCCACGTGCCGCAGAGCAACTAAGCCCATGTGCCACAACTACTGAGCCTGTGTGCCGCAACTACTGACCCGCGTGCTGCAACTACTGAAGCCCGCGCGCCTAGAGCCCGTGCTCTGCAACAAGAGAAGCCACCGCAATGAGAAGCCCGCTCGCCACAACTACAGAAAGCCCGCGCGCAGCAACGAAGACCCAATGCAGCCAAATAAATAAATAAATAAATACCTGGCTTAAAAAAAATGGAAAAAATGAGGAACGATGAAAAAGTTCGCTGCCTGCAAGAGGGCAGTGGCTGGGTCTTTGGTGGCTATGGATACAGGGGGAAAGGCAGGTATCTGCAGTTTCCTGCTTTTTCCCGGTGAATGTTTTAAGACAAGCTCTTACTTCCACTTTCGAGTAGCCCCCAAGTGAGCCAGGAGGGGAAATCCAGCTTCCTTCTAGGGAACACTTCAATGTGCTGTGCCCAACATAATTAGCCAGAAGCCAGACACAAAAGGTCCCAGAGTGGATGATTCCATTTATAGGAAATGTACGGAATCGGCAAATCCATAGAGACAGAACGCAGACTGGTGCTTGCCAGGGACTGGGGGAGGGGCACGGGAAGTGACTGCTTAATGGGTACAAGGTTTCCGGTTGGAGTGAGAAAAACGTTCTAGAACCAGATGGAGGTGGGTGCACAGCATGGTGAATGTACTAAACGCCACTGAATTGCTTGCTTTAAAACGGCTAATTTTATGTTATGTGGACTTCACCTCAATTAAAAAAAAAAAACCATAGGGGCTTCTCTGTGGGCGCAGTGGTTAAGAATCCGCCTGCCGATGCAGGGGACATGGGTTTGAGCCCTGGTCCGGGAAGATCCCACATGCCGTGCAGCAACTAAGCCCATGCACCACAACTGCTGAGCCTGCGCTCTAGAGCCCGCGAGCCACAACTACTGAAGCCCGTGAGCCACAACTACCGAAGCCTGCGTGCCTAGAGCCCGTGCTCCGCAACAAGAGAAGCCACCGCAATGAGAAGCCCGCGCACCGCAACGAAGAGTAGCCCCCGCTCGCTGCAACTAAAGCCCACGCACAGCAACAAAGACCCAACGCAGCCGAAAATAAATTAATTAATTAAAAAAACGAAAACAAAACAAAACAAAACAAACCCCACAGTCAGCCAATATCACAGAGCACATCAGCATATGGAGACCTCCTGAAGTCTGGAGCCACCAATCCCTTTTCTGCTGGGGGGGGGGTGTCACCATTTCCCCTCAAACCTGGAGCCACTTCTGAGTCACATCAGCCCCCTACACCCTATGTATCAGGCCACAGGAGACATCTGACCCCCTGGCCTGTCTCTCAGCTCACTCGTTTCTGCTGCTTTCCTTCTTTGTGGCAGAGCTTGGTGATGAAGGGTGTAGACCCAGAAGAGCCAAGCTGCAGGGTTCAGCTCCCAGCTCCTGGGCAGCCCTGAACTCATCTCAGTTTCCTCATCTGTAAAATGGGGCAGGGCTTCCCTGGTGGCGCAGTGGTTGAGAGTCTGCCTGCCAGTGCAGAGGACGCGGGTTCGAGCCCTGGTCTGGGAGGGTCCCACATGCCGCGGAGCAGCTGGGCCCGTGGGCCACAGCTGCTGAGCCTGAGCGTCTGGAGCCTCTGCTCCGCAGCGGGAGAGGCCGCGATGGTGACAGGCCCGCGCACCGCGGTGAAGGGTGGCCCCCGCTCGCCGCAGCTGGAGAAAGTCCTCGCACAGAAGCGAAGACCCAACACAGCCACAAATAAACATAATAAATAAATAATAAATAAAAATTAAAAAAAAAAAAAAAATGGGGCAGCACATACCTGCCCTACAGGCCTCACTGACATTCTGAAGACTGAGCAACTTCACGCACACGCAGCCCCTGGGAGTGCGCCTGCACAAGCCAGCCTCCGTTAGGTGGCTGTTGCGACCGTGCTCCGAGCCCAGCCTATGCCTGCATTTACGCTGCCCCTTCTCTACCTGATCTCTTGTGTGTGGCTCTTCTTCCTACACTGGTGACTCCAACCCGTCCAAAGTGTCCAGCTTGGCGTTCAAGTGCCCCTAAGCCCATCCTGCCCATCCACCTACCCTCACATCTCCCACACTCCCTCCCGCATCTGGGCTACAGGATAGGAGGCATCCTGCAGGAAAACGGGTTCTCTTCCGACACACACACCAGTTCTGCTGTGCCCAGAGTCCTCTCCACGGTCAAAGTTTGCCTACTTATAGTGAAGACCTAATGAGCAAACTGCAGCGGGAAGTAGCATCTGCCATGAGAGTCAGCCATCCCGCTGCAGGGACCCAAGGCCAAGAAGGTGAAGACAGCCAACAGGAACCAGGCATTGCCCTGAGGCGCTCAGCCAGTGCCCTGAGGGGTTCAAGTCAGAGCACACCCTCCAGGTGCCTCCCCTGGGTCCCAGCCCCTCGATGGGAGCATCCCCCAATGTCCTCGCCCTCCCCATAAGAGCATCCCCCAATGTCCTCCCCCTCCCCATGGGAGCATCCCCCAATGTGCTGGCCCCTCTCCCCAGAGGCCCATCTCCTGGTGTTCTCCAGCCTCTCTGCCCGCATTCAGCCCCACTCCAGCCACACACTGGTCCATGCTCACCTTCCACACCTGCCATCCTTCCACCTGAAATACCCACCTGCCTCCCAGCCACCTTCTCCCTGTCAGTGTCTCCCTACGTCCTGGTGTTAGGTCATCACGGGAGACAGGCCTACATCTCCCACTAGACAGACGGGTCTCTGAGAGCGAGATTTCCCCCCCTCCATCCTTTGTATCCTCAGCCCCAGCAGACTGGCTGCACACTGTAGGTGCTCAGAAAATGTCTGAATGAAAGAACGAACACCAGCGGTCCAACAACAGCTCACGAGAAGAGACCTGTTTTGGAGTTCCTGACCTTCCACAGAGCCATGGGGCAAATTCTGGTCTGTGAATTGAAAACTTGGCAGTCAGGCCCCGTGACGAGAGTCCAGGAGGGGTCAACAGGATACAGATGCAGGTGACTGAAGCTGGGAGGGGCGAGCGGGACCTGAGTGAGGAGATGTGAGGAGGGGGCATGCGCGCGGGTGGGAGGGGTCTGTGGGGGAGGCATGGCAGGAAGGGCCAGGAGGCAGCAGCAGAAGCAGGAGGGGCGCAGCAGTGGCCGGGGCGGGGGGAAGAGCTCTCTCTCTACGCAGGAAAGAGGGGCAACCAAAGCAGCAGGGATGGCGAGTGGACGTGAACTGAAATGTCCTCGCGAGCGAGGGCAGTTAGGATGGTGACCTCCAGGGGCTGCTGGGAAGACCTAGAAGTGTCAGGGAAGTGAGGAAGTGGAAGCCAGGTGTGTGTTGCCCTGGGAACGAGAGGCTGGATGGCGGCTGGAGGGGCCGCATCTCCCACCCTGATAGCACCTCTGGGGGCTCGCGGCCAAGTGAAGCCTGAGCCCTGGGGCCCCTCCCTGCTGCAACCCTGGCTCGCCGGTCCCTGCAAGTCCCCACAAGGGGCCTCACTTTACCTCTGACCAGCTGGAGGGGGCAGCAGGCTGTGAGGCTGGGCCAGTCACATCACGGCGGCTCAAGAGCCCCAAAGCCCACCATCAGAGCCCCCTCCTTCCTCATCCCCACAGGGACCCCAAAGGCCCACGATGAGGCCCCTCCCTGGAGCCTGTAACTCTCAGGGAGAGCAATGAAACACCAGAGACCAAGTGTCCACGGCAGATGAATGGATAAGCAAGATGTGGTCCATGCATACAGTGGAATGTTATTCAGCCTTAAAAAGGCAGGAGATTCTGACACGGGCTACAGCACGGATGAACCTTGAAGACATCATGCTAAGTGAAATAAGCCAGTCACAGAAGGACAATCCTGTACGATTCCAGTTATATGATGGACCTAAAGTAGTCAACTCCACAGAGACAGAAGGTAGAAGGGTTATTGCCAGGGGCTGGAGAGAGAGGGGGGAGATGGGGTGTTAGTGTTTAATGGGGACAGAGTTTTAGTTTTGCAAGATGAAAAGAGTTCTGGAGGTGGAGGTGGTGATCGCTGCAGAACAAAGTGAAGGTACTTAATCCCACTGAACTACACACTTAAAAATGGTTAAGATGTAATTTTGATGTCATGTGTATTTTACCATGATTAAGAAAAGAGAGAGAGAAGCATCAAACCCCTAAGCCAAGAGAAAGCTCCCCAGATGGCCTTTGGGCACCCTGACGCCCACTGTGGAGACCCCAGCACACACCCTCTTTGTCAGAGGTGGACCCTCCCAGGACATGCAGGCCCAGACAGGAGCACTAGGCCGAGGGCTCTAGTGCCAGGGTCTCTTCCCTGGTTCTAGGTGGAAATGCCAGGAATGAGGGTTCCATGCCCTCTGCGTGCCTCATCTCATGCCAAATGCTCTCTTGCTGATGGCATTAACCTCCTTTAAAAGAAGGTTCCAAAGTTTCTATCTCCAGCCCAGGCCTCTCTCTCGAGCCCCAGGCCTAGCTGCCCTCTGGACACATCGGCGTAGACCATTTCCACCTGGGACAGGTTCAAGGCACATCTGTGTCCTTAGCCCCCAGCCCTCGCTATAGGGTCACCGTCCACTCTGACCCCCCAACAGACATCCACAATTCTTCCCCCTTCTTTAACACCCCACGTCCAACTAGTTACCAAACCTTCCAACTCCACCCTGAAAATGCCACCTCCACCCCGCCCGGCAGGAAAACAGACGCACCGTAACCCAAGGAAACATTTTTAACAGTCAGAGGCCCCGAGAGCAGAGCCGGCAGCTGTGTGTGGCCACAAGCAGCCTGTCTGGCGAGGGCTGTTCACAGCTGGAGCAGCTGT
Organism: Eschrichtius robustus; assembly: GCF_028021215.1. Lineage (NCBI taxonomy): Eukaryota > Metazoa > Chordata > Mammalia > Artiodactyla > Eschrichtiidae > Eschrichtius > Eschrichtius robustus. The sequence continues at coordinate 7,251,594 of NC_090826.1, read as the reverse complement.
TGAGACCGTGTCACCAGGTCGACCCTAGATTCCTACTCAGCGTGGCGCTACGCCCTCAGCCTTGGGCGCATAACGCCCACCGCCTCTTTCATTTCCCCAGAGGCACCCCGAGGGCGGCCAATGCTCCCACATGCCCCCCACCCACCATCATCCACAGGGGGAGTTCAAGACGGTTCAGCTTGGGTTTACGCTGGGGGCAGCGCTTGTGGACCGACGATTTCCGCATCCCTGACGCCCAGCCTGCCTTGAAGCCCATGCCTGCCTTGCAAGGGCCCAGCCTCAGTGGGGGGACACGGACGACACACAGCCTTGGTGGCTTCTCCAAGGGAGGCCCAGGGAGCCTGCGTGCTCTGTCTTCTGACCAGCAGACTCATTTATTTGTTATGTTGGGCAACGAAGAGAATTTTTAAAACACAAAACAGCAGGAAGCTTCCCAAAGGCTTTGGCGGGTGGGAGCTTTGGTGGCAACAAGACAGATCCCCCGTCGTGAGCCATCCTCCCCTCGGCACTGCCAGGAAGGACCCTGAGCTCCAAGTCCGCAAGAGTACCCTTACCCCGACTTGCCCTCCAAAGTCTACCTCTTGGAGACTTAATGCTTCCCCTAAATGCTTTTTAGAAAGTACTTACAGGTGACTGACATCACGTCTGAGATTTGCTTCCAAATGACCCAGGATGCGTGTGTGCATGTGTGTGCATGTGTGGGCGTGGGCATGTGTGCATGCACATACGTATGTGTGTATGTGTGCTGACGCTTGAAGCTGGCGAGGGAACCTTATATTTCTCACAACTTTGGTATATGTTTGAAATTTTCCGTAATAATAACAATTTTTCATTAAAAAATTAACAAATGCTTCCTGAAGAAAAGGCTAAGGTGATGGAGGTGGGAGACTACTGGTTAAGGGTCTGGGTGCCAAAATCAGGTTTAGCAAAACTCTAACCTTGGCCAAGTCACGTGGCTGTTCCAGCCTCAGTAGAAGGTGGACGATGGGGAAACCCACTCACTGCCCTGGGTTCTTAGGAAGAGGACAAGGGTTAAGGACTCAGCTCAGAGTCTGCTACTGGCGCAGGGCTGTAACACTGTTTCCCTCTGTCGTTATTATCATTATTGTTATCACCATCATCATCATCACCAAACAAGGTGGTACCCACAAAGCACTTACAGCACAGTGCCTGGCACTTACTAAAGCAGAATTTTCACTCTTAGATTGGGAGGGATGCTATCAGGTAACAGGGAAATGGGAGAGCACTCAGCTGAAAGTCCAAAATAAAGGTCCTTTTAAGCCTGGATTTCATCGGTCAGGCTCGTGGGGGAAGGATGAGGTCCACCTCTAGGTGGACCGAGGCGCACCTATACCTGCTCTGCGCTTCTGTCTGATAAAGATGCTCATTCTCAAACTTTTCAGGAACTAAAAGATAAATCGGTCATGAAAAACAGCCACCACCTAGTTCTTGGGAAGAACTGTTGCAAAATTCCCAGACTAAGCTCTTGAACACCGTAAGAATCACAGGTTTTGCTAAGTGTGAAAACGCATGAGCAGGCAAGTCTCTGCTCACCCAGGAGGAGGAGGAAGGTGCGAGAAAGGACAGGCGCAGCACGGGGGAGCGCGGCATCCTTCATCCTCAGCGAGCAGTGGGCAGCGCGGGCCTCCACCAGCTGGACACCCACCACGCTCCCCCGACCCATAGGAAGATGATTCCCCAGGGGGTGTCAGAGTTTTACCAGGCAACCCAAGGGAGCCCACTGACGGGTGGTTTCAGCCTTACTGGAGCAGCCCAAGGAACGCAGCCTCGCCCAGCTCCAAAGTGACATCACCCGGGACCCCGGGCAGGACCACTTCTCCCTAAGAGGCCTGGAACCCCCAGAACCCACTGATTCTTCCTAGAGCCCCGACCTCCCTGAAGCCAGGCCTGCCCCTGCTCTTGGCTGTCAGAGCCACTGTGGTCAACGTGCCACTGCTTTTATTCTCTCTGCTTCCCTGGTGGTAGCCAGACCGGGAAAGAAAAGGAAGTTTGTAAAGTTATTGCATTAGGCCACTCCACACCTCCCCATCTATCTCTCTTTCTTTCTCTCTCTCTCCATCTACTGGAGAGAACTTTCTCTCTCTCTCCATCTACTAGAAAACAAAGCAGTAAGGGAACAAGAGAAGTGTTTAAAATGATCTAATCCAGCCCATCACTTTACAGCTGGGGAGATAAGAAGTGCCTGGCCCATGACCTCAGCACTGGTGACAGTAACCAAAGGCAACAGCTTAGGGCTCTGGAGACTTTGGTCCACAGCCCCTGGCTATACAGTATGGGTAAGCCAGCCACCCTCTCTGCGCCTCTGCAGGGAAAGGAAGGGTTGGCCCAGATGGATGCCCTATAAGTAACATAGGGCTTCCCTAGCCCCATGACCCCTCAGTGGGGGAGAAGTCTGCCTATACCGCCGACACTTAATCTAGCACGCTTTCCACAGTGGGAGTGGGGGAAGTGTCAGGAGGGGGTGCAGCAGAGAAGGTAGGGGCAGCCCCGCCCCCTTCCTTGCTCGCTATCCACACACCCAGACCAAGGTTACAGGTCTGCCTCCCCCCAGAATGTTCTGCCCAGGAGAGAATTCTTCCAAGGATACCAACCTTTAGTCAGCAGAGATGGCATTTTTACCATCAACACCTGTCAAAACTCAACTCATGACCAGTTTCTGATACTGGCTGGAGCATTTAATTAAATATTACTCACTCAGGAAACAGCCCCTGCCAACTCACCTCCAAACCGTACAGTTCATTTTCAGAGAAAAAGAGAGAGGGAGGGAGGAGCCTGAGCCCTCCTCAGCTGGTACCAGCAGAACTGCCCGAGGCCCCTGTACCCGGGTCCAGCGCAGCGCTCTTTTGAGAACCAAGCAGGGAAAGTCAAGGTAAGCAGATCTCAGGAGCCAGCAGCCCCCCTGCCAGATTACCATGGATGGCACACACGCACACACACACTCAGAGACACACTCACCACACACAGACACACACACAGAGGCACTCAGAGGGGCACACCAACTCACACAGGGACACACTCACACATGCACTCAGACACACAGGCACACTCTAGCACATATGCATTCATACACGTATTCACGCGCACACACACACAGAGACGGGCTCACAGAGACACACTCTCACACAGCCCTCTCACACACACACACGTACACTCAGCACACACCACACACTCACACACACAACTCGCAGTCTCTCCCCGCAGACCAAGCCACCGCGCCGCCAGGGCCGTGAGCATTCCGAGGAGCCTTTGCCTTGAACTTGAACAGGACAATTAACCGCCGACGGCCCCAGGCTGCTCCGGTTTTTCCGTTTTAATCGATTTCCTGACCGAACTCTTCGGCTCTCCCTTGGTGGCCGGGAGAAGCCGCGGCGGCTCCGGGGCGGCGGGGAGGGCGGCACCGCCCGGGGTGTTGCCCGGTGGGCTCCCCGGGGTAGGCGCTGCGGGCAGAGCTGGGGAGCCCCGAGGGGGCTGGTCGGGCTGCGCTGCGACCCCGGATGGCGGGAAAAGCGAAAGTAACTTCGCGGAGCGGGGTCGCGCTGCCCCCTGCCTCGGCCGCAGGGATGGTCCCGGGAACGGAGGCCCCCGCGAGTGCCGGCACCTACAAGTCGGCGGGGGCCGCCGCGCGTCCCGAGCCCCTTCCTGGGCCTGCAGCCGCCGAGGCTCAATCCCGGGTGCGACGGTCGCCGGGGCCGCAGGGACTCCCGCCCCGTCTCGTCCCCCCAGGTGGGACCCGGGGCCGCGCGACCTGCCCGCGCCTGCGGCGACAGCGGCGGCAGCGGCGCTGGGCGGCGCCCCGGCCCCCTCTCCTGGGACCCGCGGCGAGAGAAGGGCTCCCCGCTCACCCCTACCGGGTCCCCAGCCGGGACCCCACCCGGTCCCCACTGCCCGGCCCCGCGCCCGGGTGCCCACTCGGTCCCCCAGTGCGATCCCCGCGCGCACCCGGCCCGGCCCCCATTCCACCCACCCAGTCCCCGTGCCTGGCCCTGCCTACCGTTCCGGGGAGGCCGCCGCCGCCGCCCGCTCTCCGGGGCCGAGGAGGCTGCCGCCGCCGGGAGAGAAGCCGCCTCCTCCCCGCGGCCCCGGCGCCAGCGCCTGGAGCCTGGTTCCTGCAAGCGCGCGGGCTGCCGAGCGCGACTTCTGTGCGAATAAGGAAAAGCGCCCGTAGCCTTTAAAGTGAAAAAAAAAGGAAAGCGCCGGGGGGCGGGGCCGCCCCGCCCGGGGCCGCCCCGCCCCGCCCCGCCCCGCCCCCCGGCTCCGGCTCCGGCTCCGGCTCCGGCTCGGGCTACGGCTCGCGGGGCGCTGAGCGCGGCAGCGGGGGTGGCGGCGGGGGCGCGGGACGGGCGGTGTGTCACGTGCCCGGCGCTCGCTCGGCCGCCCCAGCCGCCGCCCCACCCGGAGGCCCTCGGGGCGCGCGGGGCTGCGGCCGAGCTGCCGCGCGGGGCGGCGCCGAAGCTGTGGTCCCTCCGGAGGCGTCTTTGGGAAACGCCGGGCAGCCTCCGCTGGGCAAGAGGCCGGAGTTGCAACACCCGGAGGGCCGCGGCGGCGCTGGGCCCGGAGTGGGGGCGGGGGGCTTACTAATAATAATTTTTGTAATCTCTTGGGAGGATCAGTGTTGTTTCAATAACCTCGGGAGCAAGGCCTTGCTTGCCTCATTTCAAATTCCCAGCAGCTTAAAATTCCGTAATTCTAGGGCATAGGCGAGGAGTTCCTGGGCCGGCAGATAACCCAGGGACTCCCCGCCCTGCCGGAGTACCCGGACGCATTTCCGTCTCGGTACCCACAAGGACAGGGGTGTTGGGACTCCCAGACCCTGGAGGCCCGGCACCTTGGCATCCCCAGCTCCTTGATGGCTCTGGGCATACAGCAGGCGGCTTCGCATGAGCGTTTGTCGAATGAATGAAGGAAGGAAGGTACTCACCACCCCCAACTCCGCCAAGACTTCTCTAGGTCACCAAAGAAATTCCTCCCCTGCCCTCCACAGAGCAGTCAGTTGCACCCTAGAACTGGGAAGATTGTAAGGAAAGAAGGTTTCAAAGACCAGAATCTCTCTACATTCCTCCACCCCTCGTTGTGTGTAGTGTCCCTGGAAGGGAATGGAGAATTAACATAATTGGAGAAGCTGTTGGGAAGAACATGGCTCCACAGTTATTTCATCTCTACCGTAACTGTAAGGGCGGGACTGCTACACCGATTGCAAAGATGAAGCAGTGAAACCGAGCAGGACCCTGTAGGGGCTCCGGGGGCGTAGGGAGCCTTTCTGTGCAGCCTCCATGACCTTCTCTGAGTTCCAAAGGGCAGATTTGAACAGTTGCTAATCCGGGAAGAGAAGGCATGCAGAGTCAAGGGAGGAACAGCCAAGAAATAGTCGTACAGCCTTGGGGCAGGGTCCTGGTTCCACCTCAAGGGACACACAGAATAATATCTTTAAACCCTTTTTATGGAATTAAAACCCAACAAATGGAAGATGCCAGCATTCTCCATAGCAGAGAAGACCACCTGAGGCCAGACTAAAGGAACCAGAGAAGCTCATCAAGAAGGTTACCTGAGGGGCTTCCCTGGCGGTCCAGTGGTTAAGACTCGCTCTTCCACCGCAGGGGGTGTGGATTCGATCCCTGGTCAGGAAACTGAGATCCCACATGCCTTGCGGTGCGGCCGAAAAATTTAAAAATAAATAAAGATTACCTGAGACCAGATTAAAGGAGTGCAGGTCCTGCACACACCCTAATCTTATCAGCAACCCCACCCTTTGAACTATTGCTATAAAACTCCTCACCAAATCCTCCCGGGTCGGGACACATATTTTTCGAGGGCAGGAGCCTGCTGTGGCCTCCTTTACCTGGCAAAGCAATAAAGCTATTCTTTTCTACTTCACCCAAAACTCTGTCTCGGAGATTCAATTCGGCACCAGTGTACAGAGGCTGAGCTTTCGGCATCAGCAGTAACTGGTGAAAGGCCCTGCTGTAGCAGCGCTTGGGGCCCAGCTGGACTCTGTGAGATCCCAGAGTTTGTTGTCTTTTCACCTCACTGGTGCTGAAAGTCAGTTTTGTTTTGTTTTGAATTTAAAAAATACTGAGGCTCAAGTAGCAGTCACGGGCAGGGCGGGCCTGTGTTCTGGCCTCGGTTAACACTCTGGGTCTGAGTTGTCTAGTATCTTGAACCCAGGCCTGGCAGGCAGGGAGCCACTGCCAGCACCCCAGGGGTGCTTTGCATTTAAAAAGAGCACCGGACTCCCTTTAGCCGCTTGCAATTTGAGAACTGTTAGTTGTCCGAAGATGAAATGGGACTTGGGAGAACCATGAAAATGAAACCTTGTAATTCAGGTTGGGACTTGAACCCACGGTCTTTTAACTGAGATCACACCTGGTCTCAGGACTTAATGAATGACGCTCAGGTTCTTGATGTCTCATCACAGAAAGAATTCAGTGAGAGACGAAGTGATGGGTAAGAAGTGGATTTATTTAGAGAGAAGCACACTTCACGGACAGAGTGTGGGCCATCTCAGAAGGCGAGAGCCGCCCCAGGGTATGGGGTTGTCAGTTTTTATAGGGGTGGGTAATTTCATAGGCTAATGAGTGGGAGGAGTGTTCCAGCTATTTGGGGGAAGGAGTGGGGATTTCCAGAAATTGGGCCACTGCCCACTTTTTGACCTTTATGGTCAGCCTTGGAACTGTCATGGCGTCTGTGGGTGTGTCATTTAGCTTGCTGATGTGTTACAGTGAGTGTATGATGTGTTACAGTGAGTGTATGTACAGTGAGTGTATGTGTTACAGTGAGTGTATAGGCTCAAGGTCAAGTGAAAGTGGACTCGTCCACCATCTTGGACCTAGTTGGTTCTAACCAATTTATACTGTGTCCTATGGCTATGTCATTCTTTTAAAGGTTGTGCCCTGCCCCCTTCCCCCCTGTTTCAAAAACATCCAGGGTGGCAGGAAGTCCTTCCGAGTTCCTGGTGTACCGCAGAGTAGCCTAATCCCTGGAAAGTACAGCTGCCTCTATGGCCTCTGTGCTTCATTCCTCTCCCTCTAAAGAATGACCATAGTCAGTGTGTTATGTGGGAAGTGGGCACCTCTCGCTAGGAGCTTTCCTGGCCGGGACAGGGGGTGGGGGGAGGCTGGTGCTTCGGCCACACAGCCTGCGACCGTGAGGCTGTCAGCCTTCCTGAGGGCAGCTCCTCCAGGCCTCGCCCTTAGCCTGGACGATATTTAGATGTTATTATTGACCTTCCAGGGCAGACCAAGTGTAATTCAAGTGGCAGAGTCCGTCCATTTGGGACCAGAGCCCCACTTCTGATATGAGGGCCCTGAAACAGACCGTTCCCAATCAGAAGTCCGCAGCGCTCCTACCCCACCCTCCTTCAGCATTAATCTGGACCTCTCAGCTCTGATCCAGTTGGCTAATTAGCTCCTGCTGACCTAAATTTCTCAGAGCAATCCCTGGGGAGTGAGCCTTCCTCTCCACCAGGGCATGGGCAGGTAAGCCTATCGATGCTGGGAAGCTGGTCATCCAGCAGTGACCTGGAACAGCGTTGAGCAATTGTGGAGACCAGATTGTGTGAAAGGGGTGTATACTCATGCTATCAGCACTGATACTGTTGTTAAAAAGATACATAAACTTGTCATATTGTGACCTCAGCTGATAAACGCCATCCAGGAGTTTGAAGACTGACTCAAGTCTTAAACCAAGTATCTGTGTTCCACAGGGGTGAGTAGGGAGAGGGGCGGCTCTGGCTCCTGGTGGTGTCTTCTCCCCCCACAACTCCACCTCCACCTCCACTCAACATTTCATCACTTACATCAGCACTGTTTGCTCACCTCTCTAATCTGTTTCGGGAAAATGATGGGGAGAAATTATTAGACAGCAAATTGGCTATCAGCTGCTTTTTCTGATGATGAAAAGTCTGTCCAGAGATGATGTCTCAGACACACTTCGAGCCTTGAGAGCAGAATCCTGCTGCCCTCACAAGCTCCTGCCTCCTGGGGGCTCCCATTGTCTTTGAGCCCCTTTTGTTGATTGGAGTGAATGGGCAAGGGATTTGGGATTAGACAAGCCTAGGGCAAACCCCGGTGCTGCCATTCACCAGCTGTGTGAGCTTGGGCAAGTTACTTAATCTTTCTGGGACTCAGTTTTCTCACCTGTAGAATGGCTCTACAAGTTTTCCAGGATTTGGTGGCGGGGGAAGGAAGAGTAGCAGTCATTCCACAAATATTCATTGAGTACAACATGTGCAAGGTATCGTGCTAAAATGAAATCCAGAGGGTTTGGAGGAATGTCAGGATAATAGACACATTTTAGATATTATTGTTGACAATAAGAAAAAGAGGTTTCCTAAAAAAGCATGGGATCCGTAACACAAAAGTGTGGGCAAGATCCACCAAAACAGAAAGAACGCTGAGGCATATTTTTAAAAATTTAAGCCCATTTTGCATCCCTAACACGACATATACTTAGCTCATGAAGTGAAACTGAAGTAGAGTAGACCTTGTCTTTCCGAACTCTGATCTTAAAGAACTCTGATCTTCATGAATTAGTACACGGATTCTTAGACTCTTCGGCCTTAAAGGTCTGTGGGTTTCACTCTTGATCACATAATTAGTAGACAGGGACACCTGCTGGCAGAGTGTGATATTGCAGCATAGCTCTATCAGACATTGCCGGTCATCAGAACAAAGGGATGATGCTGAGCAAAGTTTCAGACGCTTTAAATGAGACACTGGGTGGCAACCAAGCTTGAGGAGACTTCCTATGGCCTTGAGAAGAAATTAATAAAGAGATGACCTTGGACTTGTGACAATAATTATTGTAAAGTTATTCAAAAACACTTTCAGTGACTTAAAAGTGAGCCAGCTGAGACCTCAAGGCCTGTCTTGACTCTTCCCTGGATGTTTTCAATAGTCCTTCAGTGTATTATTTTTCCCATGGGAACATCTTCAATATTATAGTAAAACTCCAGTACAAGTGAAGCACCCCTCCAAGTATTTATTTTATTTTATTTTTTACTAAATATTGAGGAACTGAATGAATAAATATCGAACAGCACTCTTCTGCAGGCTGGAGAGGAAGTAGTAAACAAAATGGACCAGACTCCTGGCCATTTCCATGTTAAGTGAGGGAGACAGACAATAAACAGTAAATGAGATCATTTCAGAGAGTAACAAGTGATAATAAAGAATCATTTTATGGGCTCCCCTGGTGGTGCAGTGATTAAGAATCCACCTGCCAATGCAGGGGACACGGGTTCGAGCCCTGGTCCAGAAAGATCCCACATGCCATGGAGCAACTAAGCCCGTGTGCCACGACTACTGAGCCTGCACTCTAGAGCCTGAGAGCCACAACTACTGAAGCCCGCACACCTAGAGCCCGTGCTCCGCAACAAGAGAAGCCACCGCAATGAGAAGCCCGCACACCGCAGCGAAGAGTAGACCCCGCTCGCTGCAACTAGAGAAAGCCCGTGCGCAGCAATGAAGACCCAGCGCAGCCAAAAATTAATTAATTAATTTTTTTTTTTTTTAAAAAGACTCTATGTAAAGATTCTAGAAAGGTAACCCTTCTGTCCCAAATGACAGATCAGAGACCTCTGATAGGGACTCATTCCTCCTTTCTGTCCCCCACAGCAGTTTACCGTGTTTGGGAGACACCTTGAAAATGAGTCCAAACTCACAGGTCTGGCCTCTCTACTCCATCCTCGTCACAGGATGCCCCATCTTCCAGCCAGGGGGTCAGCTGCCACATTCATTAAGCAAACATTTAGTGGGAGTGAGCTCCCATTCTGTGCTGGGAGCTTCTAAGGTTAGCATTGATCCCACAGGGACCAGTTTGGAGAATGAGATGAATCAGCTCCCATGCTGAATCAGCTCCCATTCTGCCTCACTCCTGGAAAATACCTCCAAGAGCTTAGAGCATCAGGCCTACCACCCTTCTGCACAAAGCCCGGCACTTTCCGGCTGGGAATTGATGATGCTCGTTCTGGGTGGCCTATTTCCTCATTGGGGATGCTCTGCATTTTCCTCTCCAGGAGGGATCAGGTTGGAAGAAGAAAGAATTAAGGCATCCAAACCTATAGCATGATCACAGACGAGGATTCTGAGAGTGGAAGTCTGCCCAGCCGAAGTTCCAGGCTGAGCAGGGAAGCATCAGTAGGCCTCCTGCCTGCCTCTGGGGACGGGGTCTGCGAGGTAACTCCCAGACACGGGAACATGCCGTCTGTCATCACAAGGAGGCAGGGGAGAGCAGGGCACTGCTGGGTGTGGCCGGCGGGGCAGCACATTCTCTGGAGAAGTGCATCCAGGGCTGACCGCCGGCCAGCTGTGGGCTGTGAGACATCAGCAGGGCCAGTGTAATGAGGGGAGAGACCACCGGAGCAGGGAGGAAAGAGAAGAGCGAGTCCACCCCCAGGGTCTCCCTCTGTGGCCACCCCGTGATGAAGTTGGACTGGCATCTCTATGCTCTTCCATGGGATCTTAACGCTGACCTTTGCAGGATCTCCCAGAAACACTCTCCTGAAGGCCAGCACTGGGTATGTCAAACTTGCAAAGCATTCAGGACCCTCCTGGAATTCTGCATCCCTTTATTTCCCCATGACCAATCTTGCTCAAGCAAATATTGATTGAAAACTGCAGGAGAGAAATATTTATTGTCCTCCACCCAGCCACTGGAGACAGTCCTTCCACCCTGTGACCTGGAGCTCAGACTTGGTGTGGCCAATGGGAAGTGAGCAGATGTGCAACTCAAACAGACACTGAAATGAGCTTGCACCATTGGGCTTTCCTTCTTGGCACCTCTGTGACAACCAGGAGAAGAGCTTCCCAGGGGTTTCCGCTTCCCCTTCTTCCCTGGGATGAGTGCATAGAACACGGCTGTGAGCCACATCAGGGAGCCCTAGAGCCCAAAGCAGAGTCACCCAGTCAAGCCTGGTGGGACCAGCTGGCCCCCAGCCACCCTGCAGACATGTGAGTGAGAAGAAATGGTTGTGGCTTGAAGCCACTGTGTTTTGGGGCAGTTTGTTATGCAGCAACAGCTGACTGATACAAGAGCCTATGGTGTACCAAGTTCTGAGATAAGTAAGAGTGAAACTAACTCCTGTGACAAGTGTACAGAGGAAGGGGTACATGGCATAGTGTGCAATGGGAAAATAGGATCAGGCTGGATAGGATGGGAGCTGGGAGCTGGAGGAGAAGCAGGGGATGACTATGAGAAGAAAGCAAGGAAGGGAAGTCCAGTCAGAGAGGCCTTGGGGCAACACTTCATGGCAGGAGGGAGCATGGCACTTGGAGGAGCTGTAGAAGGAAGGAGCCAGGAGAGGTGTGGTGGGGGGGGGGGGAGGGGGGTGGTCCATGCAGGCTGAAGGGACAGGCAGAAGGCAGACTGCCTAGAGCCTTGTGGGCACATTAAGAATTCTGATACACATTTTGCAAATATCACTTCCACTGCTGAGCGGGAATCAGATGGGAGGAAAACAGTCAAGCAAGACAAAATAATTATAGTTTAGCCATTAAACAAAGTCAAGGACCTTTAGTTGCTCCTCAAGGACTCTACATAATATTCTGAGCCATGTCCTTTGAGCTGTTTTGCAGGTACTGAAGCCCCCACCAGGTGGAAGAAATTAAGTGCATGCTGCCCACAGGCATGTAGACCCCAGACCAGTTGGAACCAGAAGGTTGATGATTCTGACTCCTGATTACCTCACCACCAACCAATCAGAACAATGTCCACAAGCTGATCACACACCCCACAACCCCCCTCCCTCACCCTGTCTTTAAAAACCTTTCCCTGAAAGCTTTCGGGGAGTTCAGGCCTTTTAAGCGCCAGCTGCCTGGACTCCTTGCTTGACACCTGCAATAAACATTGCGCTTTCCTTCACCACAACCTGGTGTCAGTAGACGGGCTTTACTGCAAGCAGGCAGGCGAGCGAAGCCAGGTTTGGTTTGGTAACAGTGGGACCCCTGCCCCCTTCACCAGCTCCCAGGGCACTGGTGACCAAGGTTTCTCCCCACAGACAAGAGACTAGAGGGAGCTTTTTTGGGGAAACTAACCTGTCCAAGAGCAAAGACCTGCAGATCCTCACATTTGAGGGTCCTCGACAAACAAGGGCATTCCACGGTCGATGAGCACCACCTCCACCGTCCCATCCCCCCACCCCACACATACACTGAGTTTCCATCAGCTTTCTAAGCCTCACTTTCAAACAGGAAGGGGAGCCAAGGATGACAGACATCTGAGCAGAGTCTCTGAGTCGGTCAGGAGAGGCGAGGTTATGATGGTACCCAGCTCCCCACAGCTCAGAGCATTGATTTCTCGTCCACACTCCCTGTTCATCTCACTGTAGGGAAGCTCTGCTCCATGTTGCCCTCACTAAGGGACCCAGACCAGTGGGGCCTCCATCATCTGTGGGCTGCTGTAGCAAAGAGAAGGCACGATCACTTCCGTAATGACTCTCTACCCTTATCAATAATTTTGGTTGTTGTTTTTCTTTTTTTTTTTTTTAACCCAGAGGAGGATTTATTTATTTATTTATTTATGGCTGTGTTGGGTCTTCGTTTCTGTGCGAGGGCTTTCTCTAGTCGTGGCGAGCGGGGGCCACTCCTCATCGCGGTGCGCGGGTCTCTCACTATCGCGGCCTCTCTCGTTGCGGAGCACAGGCTCCAGACGCGCAGGCTCAGTAGTTGTGGCTCACGGGCCCAGTTGCTCCGCGGCATGTGGGATCTTCCCAGACCAGGGCTCGAACCCGCGTCCCCTGCATTGGCAGGCAGACTCTCAACCTCTGCGCCTTGGTTGTTGTTTTTCAATGACCTGAAACTTACAGAAAAGTTGCAGGGACAGTGTAAAGAATTTTTTTTCTTGAACCACTTGAGAGTTCTGGCATGATGCCTCATCACTGCCAAAACAAGGCTTCTCCCCTGCCTAACCACAAGACATCCATCCGAATCAGGAACCTCACTGTGGGATGTGAGCACATCTCATCCTCAGACCCTACGAGTTCTGCCAGCTGTCCCAATAATGGCCTTCAGAGCAGAAATCCCAGTTCACAATTACGTGTCACCTTTAGTGGTTGCATCTCTTTGGCTCCCTTCTATCTCTCCTTGAGTCTCATGACCTGGCCCCTTTGGAAGGTGACAGGCCAGTTATTTTGCGGATGTCCCTCCATCTGGGTTTGTCAGTTTCCTCACGGCTAAATTCAAGTTGGGCCTCTTTGCCAGGAAGATCACAGAAATGATGCTGGCTTCCTCTCGTGGCCTCCCGTCAGGTGGCGCTTGGTTTTTATTTGTCCTATTACTGGTGACATTAACTTTGACCATGTAATTAAGGTAGTGTCTGCCAGACTTTTCTATTGTAAAGTTACTCTTTTCCCCTTTGGAAGTAACACATATTTTGTGGGTACGTGCTTTGAGACAATGTAAAGATTCCGTTTCTGGTCAAACTTTCATTTTATTTCTCTGTTTATATTGGTATGAACTCATGGATTCCTACTTCAAAGGATTACAATCCATTACTATCATGATTTATTTTAATGCTCAAATTGTGCCTATTTGGCCAGTGGGACCCCCATCAAGCTGTCTTCTGTAATGTCCTTTTGACAAATCTCCACCATTCTCTGAACATTTCCTTTCCTACGCGGCTAGATGTTCCAGGCTCATTTTATGCTTACCCTGCAACCAGCCATTTCTCCAAGGAGCCCTGATTCCTTTTGCAGGAGAGGGATATTTAGAACCCAGGATCTGGGTGTTCATTCTCCCGGGCCCTTGCCCATGCTGGACCCCTGCTCAGGGAGCAACCGTGCTGGCTTGGAGCAGGAGGCTGGAAGGCTCCAGAAGTGGAGCTGGTGGATGACCGTATTGAGAGGAGAGTCACAGTTTTCTCAGGGATTTGAAGGGAAGAATTAGTGACAGGAAATTAAAAGACAAGGCAATAATTAACTACAGGAAAAACATAACAAAATCCATACCAGAAAGGAAATTTAATTATAGTATACAATGTGGCTCAGCTGTAAATGATATTTGGATACTCATTACCATAGATACAATAAATGTTTATTTAATCAAAATGGTGATATAACTAAATTATGAAGTTGGAAGGAAAAGAATGTGGATTCTCATCTCTCATAGATGGAAGATAATAATAACAGTAAAAATGATGATGATGTTGATGGCCAACACTTATTGAGAGACTCTTACGTGCCAGGTCCAAAGTACATGTGTTGGTCCATTTCCTCCTCACATGAGCCCCATGGGGTAGGTACTAGTATCCCACATTATAGATAAGGAAACTGAGGCATGATGAGATAAATAACTTGTTCATGGTTGTTCTACTAGGAAGTGCAGAGCCTGGATTTGAACCCAGGTAATCTGGCTCAAAAGGCAGCATCTTAACCATTATTCTATGTAGTTTCTTAGATTTTAGACATTTGGATGATGTTATAAGTGAAAAAAGAAATGAAACAATAGTATTAGCAAGCTGTTGAGAAATACAGTTCTAAATTTCAGAAGAAACAGCTAAAAATAATTGCAAGTAGCCACCTCTTGGGTGTAGCAACTGCGCCTGGGGAGGGGCGGGACAGGAAATTGCTGGGGTTTTTTTGTTTTACTTGTTTTACTTTACTCTGATATTTTAAAAGCTATTTGCATGCATTATTTTGATTAAAATACAAATCAAGCCCAAAAAAGGAGCTTCAAACAGTACAAAAGGGATCCCCAGTCTCCTCCCCCAAGGCAACCCTCTGGCCAGCTTCCTGTGTGTCATCCAGACCTGTCTGTGCTCTCACCTGGGGGCTGCATACCACACACGGCTCTCTCCCTTTGCTTCTCTCTCGGAGATGGTCCAGTCCAGGCACTAGCATCTCTCCATCGTGTTCCACTGTGGCTCGGAATCAAGGCAGGTGTCCCGGCTGGAGGGGGCCCCAGGAGAGCTCTTCCCCAAGTGCCTGAGGATCCACATGAAGCTAGCCACCCAGACATGGGAGCAGGGCTGTCAGGTCCAGGCAGAGCTCAGAGCCCCGGTGTCTGACACAGAGGGAGAGCTCCTGCCCGGCCTCCAGGCCCATGGAGGATCTAGGGGAGGTGAGGTCAGTAAGCCAGGCGGCCCGGGGCATCAGAGCCCCCTTCGCATTTTATGGGTTGTCTGGTTGCCTTTGTCCTCTGACTTGTAGGTGCCACAGAGATGCCCAGTGCCTCTCAGGACGGATGGCACTCTGGGACATTGGGTCCGCCCTGCCCCAGGAATCTGCCCTCAGGAGTGGGCGGGCCCCTCCCTGTCCCCCACCCTGTCCTTGTTCCATCCCCCTGACCGCTCAGTGTTGGGGAAGCTGAGTCTGGGTGAGGTCCCCAGGGTGCCCACTCACTACCCAGAAGGAGGAGGACTGGGGTGGAGTGAGCTGAGTTTCCTTTCTATTTAAAGAAAAAAACCCAAGTCAATATTTTTAGGTGCCAGCTAAGAAGCTGCTTCCTCTGAACAGGGTCTTCGTCTGCTGTGTGGCGGGGAGGTGGCTGACCCAGCCTGCGGAGTTGGGACGGGGAGAGGAAGGCAGGGTGGTGTCCGGCTTCCTGGGCTGGTTCAGGACACATGCTGACATCTGGTTTTAAGTGAAGGGTCTCTTTTTTTCCCCACTCAGCCAGTGGGTTTGTCTGGAGCTCCAGAAGGAACTTTCAGGAAATTAGTGGCAATTTGAACCCAGGCTCCTTCTGGCCTCTGGATTTCATTCTGATACCAGACCACCCAGGCGGCTGGCACGTACCAAGAGTGAGCTGAGCTGTGTGGAAGCCACATCTGGGAGACACTCTGCGGCGGACGCCTGAAGCCAGGGCCATCTGCGGGACTGTCGACCTGCGTTTCTCTGCGCCCAGCAGGGCCAGTTGCAAGAAGCTTCTCCAATGACTCTGTAGCTCGTGCACGTGTGGAGGTCTCCTCTGTCCCCCGGGGTGGCTGGGAAGGACACAGGGACTACAGACAAGGCCCAAGAGAGAAGATCAGTGATCAGTCTCCCCTTAGGGGCTTCCGGCCTCTGGGTGCCCCCGGGGAGGTGAAGGCCTGGGCACATGGGCGAGGCAAGTGCTGAGGGGGGGCTGGGTGGCCCCCGCCCGGGCTGGGCTGCTGGACGGACAGATTTGCTGGTAAATCGGCCTCCATAGCCACACCCTGTGAAGGCCCTGTGCTTTCCAAGGGCTTCCAGGTCATAAGTAGGAGTAGGTCCTCCAGGACCCTGGGGAGGCCTGGGAGTTACATCCCGTCAGGGCTGCCAGGACCCGAGAGAGAACCATTCTCTGGGGTTCTGGCAGCTCCAACACCCTTGGCTTGTGGATCATGAGACTGAGGCCTAGAGACGGCAAGGGGCTGAGCCTGCGTCCCACAGCAGCCTTTCCTCTCCTGACTCCCAGTGCCTGTGAGACCCCCCTGGGGTGGGTAAGCGCCCCGCCATGCGCTCCCACAGTTCCCAGCCAGGCTGCTGTCGCCTGGGCCTTGTCTCTCTCCCTCCACCAGACAGGGAGTCCTGGGGAGGGTCCGCCTCGCCCTGTGCCCCGTTTATCCAACACCACGCACAGTGCCTGGCACACAGTAGGTGCTCAACAAATGTGGGTGGGTGACTGTGACACCAGTTGTCGGCATTTCCTGAAGACGTAATTTGTGACCCCAACTTGTGGAGCTGTTTCCTGACTCCCTGGCCTGCTCCCGGAACCCCAGAACTGCCATCTTTCCCAGAGCCTTGCTGCTCCAGGCCGAGTTCAGCACCTGAGAGCCTGCTCTGTGTAAGACAGAGGCCCTGGCACCTAAGAGACCCCAACTGTCGGAAGAGCGGGCATGGCGGGGAATACACGACCTGCTCTCGCTGGGGCCCGTGCCTCCGGGCCGTGGGCCTCTCCTGACGAGGGCCATGATGAACCCCTGGCTCTGTGCCTCCTTCCCACAAAGCCGGGTTCATCTTCCCGGTTAGCAGAGGAGGAGACCAAAGTTCACAGTGGTGAAACTGGGCCATCACTCTGCAACTAAGCAGCAGGGCCGGGATTTAAAGCCAGATATAACTGACTCCAGGGCCTAACTCTTAACCCCACAAAGCGCTGTCTTCTCCCAGGGACCCTGGAGAGGCCCAGGATGGCAGGATCCGCGTCTTTGCTCCCAACATCCTACCGAGGGGCGGAAACTGTGCCACAGGCTAGTCGAGCACCCTCGCTCTTTGGACAGGCCTCAGGCCCCAAAGGAAATGGCTCTTGGCAGGAGCCCTTCTGGAGCGGGAGCCACTGCGTGGACAGAGCCGGAGCGGGGACCTCGTGGAGGCAGCAAACGTGGCTTCTCTGCGGATCCAAAACACACGGCCGCACAACCTGACGAGCTGGTCCTGAAGCCATCGCTGACTCCATCAACGAGCACTAACTGGGTGCCGACCGTGTACCAGACAGCGGGGCCCCAGAGACGAGCAGTCGGCCGGGCTAGTGGGGAGGGTATGTCACCAGACAAATCACAGGTTGCTATGGAAGGGGGGACCCTGCCCGCCTTGTTCACGGCTGTGTCCCCAGCACTTGCCACAGTGCTGAGTTATTTGTGGAATGGATGGATGGATGGATGGATGGATGGATGGATGGATGGATGGCTCCAGGGACGGGCAGTTTGGCTGATCTCCATCTTGCTGAGCCCTCACACCACAGCCAGACCTGGCTGGACCCCTCCCCAGTGAGCAGCCCCCTTGACAGCCCCACCATCCCAGGAAGTTATGTTCCAGCTTTCCCTACAAACCGTCCTAACCCAACACAAGTGGGAATATCTCTGATATCTTGTGTTTTATATTGGAAAGGGATAGAATTTTACTTTCTGCTCCAGCTTTGTTTTAGCATAAAAACGTTTGCCTTCAACTCTTGGAGCACAGGTTTTGTCCTAGGATATGGTGCTCTGTTTGTCCTGTGGCTTCAAGTCCCCCCAGCTCTGTGTAGTGAAGTTTTTGAGAAGTTTGAGAAGCTGGGACCGACCCGGGTTAACGTCCACACTCCTTGGCTGGCCTTCAAGGCCCTGAGGTCTGGCCTCTGTCGCCTCTGCTGCCCACAACGGCCACTTGGACTGTCCCCCCGCCAGCAGCACAGGACTGTGTGTGGCCCCCCCAACCAATACAGGCTGCTTCAGGCCCCCACCCTCCTCTTCTGGTTGATGTCTACTCACCCTTCGGGACTTGACTCAGCACCTTCTCCTCCAGGAAGCCCTCCTGGCCCCCAGGTGGGGCTCAGTGCTCTGCCGTGTCCTCCATCACCCCCTTGTTTATCACACTTCCAGTGCAGTGTTAGAATAATGCTCCACATGTGTCCACTGTACAATCCAGTGGATGACAAAAATCCAATCCAAATTATTTTAAGTTGGAAAAAGAGGTGGGATGGACTGATTCACAAAACTGGGAAGGCATGGGTGGGGCAAACCTGGGAGTGACGGGGATGGTTGGAACCCTCTGTGCCTCTTGTCTAAGTGGCTTCTTTCTCTGGGACAGGAGGCCTGGCTGCCTGCTCCCCAGGCAAACACACAAACAGGTCTGAGTCACAGAAAAAGCACTCTTTTCCACCAGTTCCAGGTAGAAAATTCCAGGGAAGCTGTATCAGTCCGGACCCCAGCCTGCTGGCTCACACAAATTAGGCTAATTTGAGGAGAGCTGCAAAGGGGGCTCTTTACAGAGGCCTGGGCCCATTAGGGAAACCAGGGGGCACAGCACAGCCCTCGGGATGGGGTGGGAGGGCTATTCCCACCCCCAGGTCTGAAGGGCCCGTGCGAGGGAACAAGCACTGGAACCCCAAGGGAGAGACACACAGGGCATCTGGCTGCACAAGCGCTGTGACCTTCCTTCAAGGACATGGCCAGCCCAGGGGACCCTTCACAGCTGGGGTAATAAATTACCCTCCTCACTCTTGTCCCATCGATGGATACAACTGGAACCGGGGGGCCAAGGGAGCCTGAGATGTAGCCCATGCAGACCAACCTGCTGGGACCCAGACGGGGGCGAGGGGTGGCAGGATGCAGAGTGGGGCACACGGAGGACACCTGTGCATCCCCCTCTCTCCGTGGACCTCTCTGCGGCCGGGGAGGGAGCCTGGCCAGTCCAGCCTCGGGCATCTGCCCTCCTCGGGTTGGGGGTGGGGGGGGCGCCCGGAGGGAGGAAAGTGTGTGGGAAGGTGAACCCCACGGTCTTGACACCCACTCAGCACACCGGGCCCCAGGGGTCAGGGCCTGTGATGGGCCTCCTCCTCTCTCCGGGGCTCAACACCAAGCAATAAATGTCGAAACGGATGAAAGAGGCTGTCCCAAAGCCTGGTGCTCAGGGGCTGCTGGCACAGATGTGTTCAGCCGCCTCCTGGGCAGTGCGCGAGGCCCCGGTTCCAGCCTGGGGCTCAGGCTGCAGGGACAGCGGGAGGACGGGCTTTGGGCTCCTTCCCTGCCACGCTCACACCACACAAATGGCTTCTCCAGGGCGTGGCAGGCAGGCCGGGGGTCCTCAAGATCAGGTCTGGGAAGAGGCCCAGAGGAGCGGCCTCCCTGCCGGGCCAGGCTGAGCGGGTACAGCAGGCATCCCGGAGCGGAGCTGCTGGGTGGATTCTGGGGCGCTGGGGTGTGGGGGCAGGGAGGCCTGGAGAGCGAGGGGGAGAGAACAGGCCACGAGAGTCCCTTTCTAGGAAAAACCGAGCCTGTTTGTGATGGAGTCGCCAGGGTGGCTGTCCCAGGACGGGGACACATGGACACAACCCTCACAGGGGAGGCTGCAGCGGGACCCCGGCCCCAAACTGCTTCCGGATCACCTGAGGTCCAGCCCAGGGACCTTCCCGCCTCAGGTGACCAGCGCACGGCACCTGCAGCCACTCGCAGCCCGTCTGTTGGGTTCAACCCGCTTGGAACGTCGCTCAAATTCAAGACACGGGCAACTGCGCCTCTGCCGTCCCTGGTCGTCTACCCCACCTTTGAGGATTTTGTGACAACCCTCCACAGAAGCACAAGAAGTCATAATATTTGCAAAGAATCAAACCACGGCTGCAATGGGAGAGGTCATTGCGGTCCTGGACTTTCTGAGGCACTGGGAGTAATTTTAGCATTTGCTGAGGAGAAGGCAAGGAAAGTACCATGGTTGTGCTGAACTTCAAGAGCACGGGGGCCCCCGTGGACACCCCCTCCCGCCTCACCTTCTAACTTCGCTCCCGAACACAGGTGGGCGTCCGAGCAGATGGCCTGAAAACTGGTTGTAAGCACTATCCTCAGCTTGGGTTTCTTGGGGGATGACTTGCTTCTGAAACAGCTTTATGATTAGAAAAACTTTTGGGTGGATGTTCCGTTCTCCAGAACACGGAATAACAACTGCTAAAATGGTTATTTCTATTCACTAGACGGCCCCGATTTCTAAGGACCGGAAGGCACCGAGTGAAAAGTTTGAAGCTCTCCAGCGTGAGTTCACCCTGCGTGGTGGGTCCACGTGGGTCTGGGCGCATCTGCTTCTCCTTAGGGAGCGACCCACCTGATGATCGCAACACCCCAGGGATGGGCAACTGCCCCCCATCCCCACCCAGTGATCAATTCAGAGACGGGTGCCACCCGAATTCCCATGAGGAGGGGCTTTGGGGCAGGAATCTGATGAAAAAGGGGAGCCCAGTACTTGCCTTCGGGCTGCACTGATTGCCCAGAACTTGACAAACATTGAGAAAACCTCAACTGTTCATATCCAAGAATTTTCGGGGTGCTGTGATGGGGTGGGGAGGGAAGTGAGAGGGCTCTCCAGGCACCTCCTGGTGCCGCCACCACAGTGACCCTTGCTGGACCCAACCAAGTCCTCCCCAGGGTGTCCCAGGCAGAGCCGTGAGCCCGAGGCCCTCTCTCCCTTGGGCATCCCGGGGCCATCGAGATGCTGTGAGCTGCCGGCAACCACGTCCCTCCCAGGAAAGGCCAGGTGCACGAGGCAGGACTGAAGCCAGCATGCACAGTAGGATCGCCAGATTAAACACAGGCCACCCAGGTAAATTTGCATTTCGAATGAACAACAGATAATGTTTTAGTCTAAGTCTGTCCCGAATGTTGCCTCGGACATGCCGCTACTAAGATCGTATTTGTTCTTTACCTGAAACTCAACCTTAACTGGGCGTCCTGTAGATTTATTTGCTAAATCTGGCAGCCCTAATGAAAGGAGAGCCTAACAGCTTCCTGGCGACACGGGCTGACTTCCCTGAGTCCGGCCCGGCTGAAGCTGCTCTCACCCTGGGCTTTCCAAGGAGAGGAGCCGGGCACTTCCTTCTTCTTTCAGATCTGGTTTGAGATGGGTTTCTGTCGTTCGCGACCAGAGGAGTCTGGGTTAAAATAGCAAGTGATGGCCACCATTCAGCAACAAAGTATCACGTGGCCTGGGAATCCAGGGGCTTGGAAACCCAAAGTGTAGCACCAGGGGCTCAAGAACTCTTGAAGGAGGATTTTTGGGCCTGGCGCCCTGGCCTGCAGCCTCTTCTCACTTCTCTTTCAGGGGTCGTGCTCCCCACGCAGCCTGTGACCGTGCCAGCCCCATGGTTCTCTCGTCTCTCTTCTGACCTAGAGGTTTCCAGCCTCCTCCTGTGTCTTCAGATTCTCCCCTCCTTTCCTTCCTAGGCCATTGGATTATTCTTGTGGTTATAATTATTGTCGTATCGATTACAAAGTAGTTCACATGTACCGGGTCCTTTTAAACCTCACATTTCTGTAATTTTAAAAGAATAAAAAGGGTTTTTGCCTTCTAAGTACGCTTTGTTGCAGCATTGTCTCATTGTCTTCCAACAGATAAAAGCCAGACATAACCTAAGTGTTCAACCACAGAGGACAGGACCTGTTAACAGGATGCTATCAGTTGATGGATCTCATGCTTGCGTGGAAACAAAGACCATGAGGACGCGTGGAGAATGCTCACGATGAGATAAGCATGAAATAAAGCAGGACACAGAACTGTGACGACAGAGACCGCTGAGATGAGGGTCTCGTGGGCGAGGGAGGTGGCCGGACACGACAACGATTACTAGGCAGGGTGGCAGGCGCTGTGGACAACTTTCCTCTATTTCATGTTTTTAGTGGTGTCTTTTTTATACGTAAATAGAAATCCAGACGGGAGAAAATTCACCTTTTCCAAACTGCCTCCCCTCTTGATTGGAAGTGAGAAGGGGGACAGACCTCAGCTTTGGGGGCCACGTAATGAAATTCACAAAGAGAATCAAGGAAGAGGACAAGACAGCAGTGAAAGCAGGAGTCCCCCGCCCCCGACCAGGGCTTCACTTTCAGGGTCGGCGGACACTACCCTGGTCCCCCAGATTCAGTGTCAGCCGGCAGGTCTTGACGATGGTCACCTCTTGACGACCATCAGCGAAACGGGGTCTCTCGCCTGGGCTGCGTTGGCCCCCGCTGTGGAGGCCACTGAGAAATCTGCTAGTGAAGAGGGCACGGAGGAGAAAGAGGAACTCGAAGAGGGATGGACGGACGGACCACCCAAAATAAAGGGCAGATGAGGCTCCAGGAGGACATGAGTTTAGGTTCACCTTTTGCTAATATTGCTAATTTCTGCAGTGGAGGGGACTGGACTGCAGTGATTTTTTTTTTTTTTTGAACATTCATTTGTGTACCTCTTGGCACTCTATGAATTCACTTATAATAAGTAAGCCTTATTTTACCAAAATATTTGTGACGTTTTTCCTTACAAAAAGACAGCAGGCAAAGATCTTACAGTGGTTAATGCTGAGTGGAAGTAATCTGCATGGGTTCGTAGTCTTGTCTTTGCGCGTTTCTGTATCTTTCCTTTTTTTTTTTTTTTTTGTAATTGAAAAATAAAGGTTTATGAAACAGGTGTGTGTGGGCAGAGGGCGCTGATAGCATGAGCTTTACGAGTTTTATGGTTTTTATTTCCAAGAATGCTTCTTCAAGCAAAAGATGTGATGATGGGTTCCCACAAGCCAGGGGGTTGGGACAGGAAAGATGACGGCAGAGCAGAGGGTGAGGCAGGGGGGCGGACAGACGAGCAGAGCCGGGGCTTCGAGGCCCTCACCTCCAGTGCCCGGCAGCTGGCCCCGACCTCCCAGCCCTGCTCTCCACCTGCAGCAAGTGGGAAAATCGCCACGCGTGGGGCTCAGACCTTGCCTTGCTTTTGTCATGCCTCCCACCCCATCCCTCTAGTGCCGACAAGCGCTGGCCCCCGACATGGATGGACCACCTTGCATTGCCCCCTCTGCCCCAGCCCCCTGTGAAGGCAGGAGATCCAGTCTCCCCTAGAGATGACCACCCAAGGCCGGGCTCCCCTCTGGCTGCCACCCCTGCCTCGTCCTCCGCCCGCCCTGTCCCGCCTCTCCGCTGGCCGCTCCGGCTCTGAGAAGCTCCTGCTCCAAGGTGCCGGCTCCCATTCTCCTCTCCTTAGCCACAGACACCGGGCCTGGGGCCTGCACGCCCATCTTGGGTCCTGCCGGTGGACCCTCCTGAGCCTCTCTTGGTGACTCACCCCAGGTCCCGAGCCCTGGCTCCTGGGGCCACCTCTCTGCGTTTCCAGGCAGACGGTCCTGCTCAGCATGTCCTTCAGGAGAAGGGGGCACAGCAAGTGTCCAGGCGGCCTGGACCACGACACCTGGGCCGTCCAAGAGCTCTACCAGCTGCAGCTGATGCTTCCTCTCCTGCTTTCATGATTGCCCTTCATTCACTCACACATTTACCGCAGGGCACTAAGTACCCGAAATGCAAGAGACACTGGAGTCTGCAGGCTTGGTCCTCAGTCGGACAGGTGAGGGGTGGATGGCGTGGAGTGGGGGGGAGCTGGAGCCACGCCGTCCCCTTGTGTTGGGAGCCGCGGCAGGTGGGCTGACACCCTCTAGGGCTCGGGCTGTGGGTCCACAGAGCTGCCGGGAGGCTCTGGAGAAGACCACTGAGGCCAGCAGTTCCCAGGCTTGCCCACCAACGTCTCCTTTTGTTATTTTCACATCCTCTGTCCTTTGGCCCTTCTCTCTGACCCTGCTTTTCCAAAACTTTGGTCTATCAGGAAAGTGGTCCAAATCAAGCAATAAGGAAACAGCCAAAGCTCTATAGCACTGGGCCAACCAGAGCTGGTCCACACTGGACTGATGAAATCCAGGCCCCAGACAGAGATCTATCCTCCTGATTGGCCAGAATCACCTTCTTTCAGGTGGTGGAGGGTTTCTGCTGGGCTTCCTGAAATACCTCACCAAGCTCCCAGCTCCAGTACCCGCGAGGTTGTCTATCACAAGCTACAGCCCCTTTTTAACTGGTTTCGGCACCTATAAATGAACAGTTGGCCGGCACACGCCCGGCGTGACTGCGGTCTGGGCCTGGGGAGGGTCCAGAACGTGGTATCCTTGGGTCTGCTCTGCTTCATCACTAGGTCACAGGCTCCCAGTGGGGCTGAGATGTCAGCTGCCAGCAGCTCCAAGGCAACCAGAGAAATGGGGTAGCTTCATTCACGTCCTTGGATTCACTCAGATTTGACCAACTTGGGCCACGGGCTCGCCTTGAGCCAATCACGACAGCTGTGAGCATCAGATGTCCTGACCCACCAGGACCCCCCCAGAACACAAGTACAGAGAGGCTCCCCAGAGGAGGAACGGGTACCAGTGACCCTCCAGTTCTGCCTTCACGGACACCAGCTGCGACCCAGTCTTGTCTCAAGAGGCAGTGAGGAGGGCACAGCCAGAGGCCATCAGCAGAGAACCGGGAATGCTCCCCAGCTCTGGGTGCCCGCCCCGAGGGCGTGCGTGCCCCGTGTGTTCCCAGGCCAAGGCTCCATCAAGGATGTGACTGCAGCCTTCAGTTTCCAGCCTTCATTACTGCCCACGGGCCTTCCCTTCTTCCCGGGGGGCGGGGGTGGGGGTGGGGGGCTCTGGGTGTGTCTGTCACCTCTGCCTCTCGGTCCCTCGGGATCCCACCCCCTCTGGAAGTGCACGCTGCTCCCGTCCCCGCCTTGTGAGGCCTCCAGGTCTGCTTGGGTCCCGCACACCGTGGACAACCACCAACAAATCCCTGGCTCGTGCACCCCCAGGGGTCCTGCAGTTTTATTCGACTCCCCCAGAACCCTGCGTTCCCGGGATCACGACACAGGCTGGAGTGGAGGCAGAGAACGCAAGAGAAGACAAATGATGGCATCAGGCGCTGCTGCTTCCAAACGTGCTCCGTCCCGACCTCTCCCTCAGACACCACAGTAAGCACCCTCTGGGTGAGGCCCTGTCCATCGGTGGGCTGCCAGCTAGGTTGACAGGGGTGGGGGGACAGCTTTCCTCAGACTGCTTGGGAACCTATGAGACCCAGTCGTCTTGCCCCCCCACTGTCTCCCCCAGGAGCCCAGGGGCCCTCAAGCAAGTGGACACCAGCTGGTTGCTCGGACGTCCCACCTGTGATGGGCACGGGGGTAACTGGGTCTCCCTCCCCACCCCCTGCTCCAAGCACACACACAGCCGTCACACTCCATCTCCCAGAGAAAATGAAAGCATGAATTTTGGCAAAACTATTTCATTGTTTAAAAAAATAAACGGTACATTTGACATACAAAATGGCATTTTAAAAACTCTGTTCTGAATACGTCTCACTGTCAGAGGCATGGTTAAAAGTGTGCAGTATTTCCATAAACACCAGGGGCGGTTTCTGTCTCTGCAGAAAGGCATGGCACGTTCTTGCCGTAGGCGGCGGGCGGGGGTGGAGGTGTTCACGTCCGCGGTCTCCCAGCACACGAGGGAACAGACAGACGGGTCCTCTGAGAAAAGAGTCTTCCTGTCTCTCTTCTCTCCCGACAAAAGTCCGTGCTGTGCTGCCTTTCCCAGCTCGGGACAGAACGCGCGGACACGACCCAGATTGCAACATGCCCTGATTTCAGTGCCCACACGCCCGCCCCACCACCCCCCCACCCCCCGCCCTCATCTAGGTCTCATTCTGGCACCCGCTGCTAAGCACGGCGCCAACGTGCTGGAAACGAGGCCCTTCACTCAGGCACGGGCAGCCACGGCTCTTGGACCCAGCAGAGGGCCCGTGGTGTCTGTTCTCACCCCGTTCTCCCAAATGAAGGACCAGGAGGAGAGGACTGTACAGGCCACGTCTCAGAGAAGTGGATGCAGCTGGGCCCGTGATTACCAGCTACTCCAGGGTCCTTTCCTCTTATACTCAAGTACCTCATACCGTTTATAACCGACCCTTCCAGACTTCTGTGGGGTACAGCTAAAGACCCAAACTGACAAATGTATGTAGTTCTGTTTACACTTCCACTTTCAAAGCTACCAGCCATTCAAACTGACTCCACGCAGCTTTCAGTGAATGAAAACGTGTTTATCCCTTCCCACGCTGGAGGGACACAAAAGATGCAGAGACTTCCTTTAAAACACCTGAGAGGAAGGTAAGAGTTTTAAACAAAGACCAGCCTGGGAATCAAGAATAAAAGCAGCATACTTCGTCTAGATCTCCGCCCTTCCCCTTCTATGGGTCACACACACACAGACACAGCCCTGGGGACCTGCTTTGCAAACAGATGGGCTCCCGAAAGTTGGCTGGAGAGGAAGTTTCATCAAAGGGATCATTTTCCCTGGCTTGCTGTGCTATCAGAAGTGCCTCCTCAAATCTCCGGCTACTCCTCTCTGGTGCTGACAGCTTTAGTTAAGCCTGCGCCTTGCTTCGCAATGAGCCTCGGAATCCTGGGAGTTTCTCACTCCGGCCCCACCTCGAGCTGCCGATGATGCGAGGCCGGGAGCGCGCGCCTCTAGAGGAGGGTCGCGGGATGTCCTGGAAGACGCATGTCCTCCAGGAACACAGGCTGGCGTGTGTGGCTGGCTTCCTCTGGCGAAGGCTTATCTACACAGGAGGCGGCAGCCTGCTCTAGAGCAGGAAGGGTGGGAAGCGGGATTTTCATCTCACGTGGACACTACACAGCAAAGGACCACAAAGCACACACTGGCGCCCAACCCCAAACTTCAAGTGACCAACGGAAGATGGACCTCGGACGGCAGGCTGACACCTGGGCCGACACTGGCCGGTCAACGGGGGCAGAGGGGTGGGTTATCAGAGGATCGAATCCATGACTGCGACCAAAATGCTCGGGGCCTCTGAGAGCTCTTCGTCCCAGGCTCTGACCAGCTGCCAAATGCGGATGAGGGTGGAGGAACCACCCTCCTCCTCATGGAAATCTCCCTGAACAAAGCGAGCACCTCGAGTGCCACGTGCTCAGCTGCAGCCCCGAGGTCTGCGGCGCCCAGAGCAGCGCCGTGCAAGGGCTGAGGGCAGGGGGCTGCTCTTCAGCTCAGCAGGTGGGGCGGGGCGGGGCGGGGCGGGCACGGCCCCTGGTGGGCCACGCGGGCCACTCGGGCAGCCTCCCAAGGCCTCCCCGCTCCCCGGAGTCTATGTTTGCGGGGCAGGCAGGCGCTGATCACGTGGGCCTGCCACCACGGCCAACTCCCCCTCGTGTCACCACTGGCCTTTCCTGTGACTTGCTCGTTCTCTGACACGGACACGCTGCCAGGCAGCTTCTCTACCGATGGACTGAGGTCCGCAGGGCCCGTCTCCTAAGGATAAAAATAGAGCTGGTAAAGCTGATGCAGAAGTTGCTCCTGCGAGGCTGCATGTATTTTTATTGAGGGAAAAAAAAAACTCGTTTCTGAAAACGAACTTGTAGGAAACTGCCCCTTGAGGTTCTGCAGAAGCGTCTCCCTCCCTTTCTCAGTCACACCGTCCCCAGCTCTCTGTGCAAGTGGGGAGGAGGAAGCTCCCAGACCAGGGAGACCAAGCCCTGTGCTCTGGAACAGCGGCCCTCCAGGGAGTATTCTCAAACAGCGGCCGCCGCTGGCAGAGAGCCTGGGTTGTGCTGCTCCGCGGGAGGCCCAGGACTGGGAAGAAAGCACTGCCTGCAGAGAAGTGACAAGCCGGGCAGGTCAACAGGACTCTTCAAACTTGTGGTTAACAGAGAACTTTGCTCCCGGAGCAAAATCAGAATCTAGCTTACAGCAACCCGGAAAGTCCCAAATTCTTTCCCTACAGCTAATGGTAGTAATGCCTGCTCTAGAGACGGGGATTTGAGCCGGCTTCCGGGAGGAGGGGCCCTGCCGCCTTTCACAGGCCCACAGGGCCTCTGACGTGGGGTCTGCTCCGAGAGCCTGGGTTCTGGGGACCACGGCTGCACCGAGCTCC
Organism: Eschrichtius robustus; assembly: GCF_028021215.1. Lineage (NCBI taxonomy): Eukaryota > Metazoa > Chordata > Mammalia > Artiodactyla > Eschrichtiidae > Eschrichtius > Eschrichtius robustus. Next base: position 7,223,472 of record NC_090826.1, on the reverse strand, counting down.
CTGGGGAGGTGGTGGCAGCACAGCGTGGCTGGGAGCACACGTCTAGAACCCTGAAGGCCTGGGGTCCACGTCTGGCTTAGAACAACTGGCCTGTTGTCATTAGACAACTCCAGTTTCAGTTTCAAAATCATTGGCAAATCAGGATCCCTCCACCTCCTCACAGGATTGTCGTAAAGATTAAACAAGGCCACACAGTGCAAAGCGTTTAGTACTGAGCCTGGTACGTATCACCCTTCCGTAGGGGGCACATCGTCATCGCTCCCACAAGCCCCAGGGCTCTGGTCACCTTGTCTCCAACACCTGCTCCTCCCCTCCCTCGTGGTGGAGGAAGCAAGCATCCCACCGCAGAGCCTGGGTAGCGGTCCCAGCGCGGTCATGAGCATCCCCTGTGTGAGCTGGGCTCGCGTGCTCCCTTCCGAACCCTGGGGCCTCGGCTTACACAACAGGGTAAAGTCAGACGACAGCAGCACTTTTCAAACTGTGCATCAACTCAATTTAGCAAATTACAAGCAGCATCTTAAAAAATACAAATTAGAGGAGGTATCCTGAATCCTCAGTGAGAATTCCTTTACGCAACTTTTGCTTGAGACGTAGGTTCGTGCATGAATGTGAGCACCGACTCATGACGTAAAGTGCGTTTTCTGCTGTGGATCATGATCCAAAAAGTTTGAAAACCACCGTCACAGGGCAAAAGGGAGGGGAAGGGGAAAGGGAGCAGGTGGAAGCAGGAATGCGTCGGTGTCCCCCAGTGCATCTTCCTGGTGTGACTTTAAGACAGCACTTGATTCCGGAAAGGAAACCCGCCCCTGCCCCTAGAGGCGCTCTCCACAGATGAAAGTACATTTTGAGGCAAGGCGCTCCTCTGAAAATAGGACGTGCCAGGCTCGGGCCCGCAGTGACTCACTATTATTCAGAAATGGTCTTGCGGTGACACTCAGGTACACGGAGGTCCCTTTCTTTCTCGCAGAGGAAGAACTTCCTACAGAACAACGGCGGGGGCGGGGGGCGGGGGCAGTGGGGGTGGGGGCGTTGCTCAGAGCCAAGGGGCCGGGGAAGCGCAGGAACCTGCGCGGAGGGGTAACGCCTCCGCGCTCCACACAGCAGGGATGGCGCGAGGGCGCCCCCATGTGGCCAGAGGCGGCACTCGGCCGACAACCACGTGTCCGCTCCTGCAGGCCGGCCCACCAGGTGCATCAAAGCTAAAATGCTGACTCTTCAGAAAGGGAGGAGACTTCCTGACCCCGGCACTGTGCTCTGTTTGGCCAAGGAGAGCTCTCTTGGCCTAAAGAGAGATGTCCTGTCTGGACCGGGCCGTTGGAGACCAGGGGAAGCCAAATTTCAACAGGTGCAGGGCCCCCGGCCAGCGCCCACCTCACACACACACACATCTCAAATCACAGCAAGAACTCTTAAATTCTTGAAGAAGCGTAAACTGCCTTGAAGAAAGTGTCAACAATCAAATGTAGAGAAACAGATTTCATGATGCTTCTTCTCACCCAGGAAAGCCCTTGTTGTGACCTTGACACTTTGTATCTGCCTGATCAGATATATCTGCCCGATACAAAATGTGACTATAAGATGGGGAAACAGTTACACAGAAATACCTGTCTTATCCTTTATTGACATTATCTTGGGGACATGGCTATGTGGGAAGTTGAAATAAAAATTAAATGTGTCCTGAGAGGGCTTCCCTGGTGGCTCAGTGGTTAAGAATCCGCCTGCCAATGCAGGGGACACAAGTTCGAGCCCTGGTCCAGGAAGATCCCACGTGCCGCGGAGCAACTAAGCCCGTGCGCCACAACTACTGAGCCTGTGCGCTAGAGCCGCGTGCCACAACTACTGAGCCCACGTACCACAACTGAGCCCGCGTGCCACAACTACTGAAGCCCACACGCCTTGAGCCCCTGCTCCGCAACGAGAAGCCAGTGCACCACAACGAAGATAGTCCCCACTCGCCCCAACTAGAGAAAGCCGGAGCAGCAATGAAGACCCAACGCAGCCAAAGAAAAAAAAAAAGTGTCCTGAGAATTTTGATTTTTTAAAAAAGAATTTTGGAGACGCCCCTGCCTTGGGGGTTTCAGAAAAACAGGTATTACTGACCCATGGCTTCTCAGGAGCGGAGCACCCACCTACTCTTAACGAGAGGCTCGTTGGTTTCCCCCAGATCTTCAGCAACGCATTAGTGGTGAGGTGAGCGCTGGCAGGAGGGACCGGCAGACAGGAGGCCGATGCCGCCACGAGGTAGTATGAGAAGGGCAGGCGGCAGCCTCCCTCGGCGCTGACCATCAGTCAAGTCCCTGAGACGGTCGTGGGCAGCCAGTGCTGACATGAGCTGCAGGGCCCCACCAGGGAGGCCTGGCTCAGCCTGGTCAGATCAGAGCACCTGGATGGTCGCGATCACCTGATGTCACATCTCTCCCCCCAAATGAGATGTCACCGTCAGAGAAAGATTTAACTGGATCTTCCCAGGTAAAACAAGAGGGGACACCAAGAGTGGAAACACTGGGAAGTCCCCTGAGACACAAAGGACCCTCTTAAATGTGGGATCCCTGGAATGGCCTGATCATCTATCTCCAGTGTGTTTCACGCAGAGTTGGCTGGGGACGGGAGCGCAAGCGTGGGGCAGGGGTCTTCCCTGACAGAGCTGGGGAACCAGAGCCTCCTGCCATCAGGAGAAATCCATCTACTGAGAAAAGGAGCTGCAAACCACAGTCGCACGATTTCTGGCTCCATTTTAACATCTTGTTTGTCACCGTGTTACTGTCATCATCTGTCCATAAATGGGGCGTCTGAGGGACAGCAAAGAAACAGAGAGGGGGTGGGAAGATCTCCATGGTCGGGGCTGAAAAGAAAGAGACCCGAGATGCAGAGCAGGTGGAGGTGGCCCCGGAGGAGACAGGACAGCAGGCTGCGTCAGAGGCTCGGGAGGAAGGGGATGGAGGAGGGGGGAGGGCTCCCAGCCGCCTGCTCTGTGGGGGGCACAGGGCCGCTGGTGCCTGGGCTCCTGCTTTCTACCACCCACGTTCTGCTTTTCCACCAGAGCTGGTCGAAGGGTCCCGGCCCGCAGGAAACCCCCCGTTAACCTTGGCCCACCACATTCCTGCTCAAGCGGGGAGCTTTCAGACCGTCCTATTTTGCGCTGGCTGGTGTTCACGTGTGACTGCTGCAGGTCTTTTCTTAAGGTGGACGTTTCCCTCCTGACTTGGATTCGAAGCTTCTCAAGAGCAGAGACTCCATTTCTTCCTTGTTCCGGTGTGTACCCACCACCACTAGGCAGGGACGGTCACAGGGGCTGGGGAAGGGCTCTGTCCTTCGCCTCCAGGAGCCTGACCACGAGGCATCAGATTCCAGAGAGCAGGGCACGCGGGCTGGGGCAGGATGGAGGGGGCGGAGAGACGATGGGTGAAGGAAAGCGCGGGGGTGAGCGAAGGGCAAAGGCGCCGTCACCCCAGAAACGCGTCGTAGTCCATGTACCACACCAGCTGGCCGGACTCAGGCTGGACGCCCGAGATGGGCCACTTCCTGGGCTCGCGGCCCACGCGGCTCACCAGCAGGGCGATCTCACGCTTCATCCGGCCCATGACCAGGACCGCCACCTGGCGGGCACGGTTGATGACGGGCAGGCTGAGGCTCATGCGCCGGCGCGGGCTGGAGGGGCTCGTGGTCAGCACCACCAGCTGCTCGCCGTCCAGGCCGACGGGTGACTGAGGGAAGAGGGAGGCCGTGTGCCCGTCGGTGCCCATGCCCAGCAGCACCAGGTCGAAGCTGCTGTTGGTCACCAGGGTGGAGATCTCCTCGGCATAGGCCTGGGCGCCCTGGTCCTCCTCGGCACAGAGCCGCTGGCACCGGTGCACGGGCATGGGGTGGATGTTGTAGTAGGGGACACGCACGTGCTGCAGCAGGTGAGCCTGCAGGCCCTGGAAGTTGGACTCGGGGTCCCAGAGCGGGACGCAGCGCTCGTCCACCAGCCACAGGTGTGTGTGGGCCCAGGGGAAGCCGTAGTGCCCCATGGCCAGCTGCTGCAACAGGGCCACGGGGCTCGAGCCGCCCGAGAGTGCCAGGTGGAACTCGCCAAAGCGCCTCACAGCCCGCACAGCTGCAGCCTCGATGTCGCCGGCCAGCCTGGCGATCAGCTCCTCCGGCCAGGCCGATATCAGCGGGCTGTCTCGGTACGTGGCCCCGAGAACCTTGAAGTCGCTGGGCATCGGAGCAGAATCCGGCCCCGGTACCAGCTGCTCCAATGGTGGCTGGGAGAAGGACAAGTGGCTGCCACTGAACTCAAAGTCCAACAGGTGTCCATTCTCTGCTCCTCCTGGGTAGAGGCGTGGGACCTCGTGGGCCAGGCTGTCCAGCAAGGGCGTCCAGAAGACCCAGGAAGCCAGCAAGTTCTCCATGGCGATGAAGGAGTCCTTCCGGCGGTGGAAGATATGAGAGATGAGGATGGAGTAGGCGTCCTGCTCCCTCACAGGGCTGTAGGCGTAGTAATCAGACAGAGGGCGGCCAAAGAGGCGAAGCCCAGGCTGGCCCTCCACTTCCTTCCAGCTGGCGGAGGGCAGGGAGGGCCTGAACAGGTTCCTGCTGACCAGCACGGCTGGGCCGCCCAGCTCACCGTGGCCAATGTAGAAGATGATCTGCTGAGGAAGGCAGTGGCTCTGGGCCGGGACCCAGCGCTTCTCGCTCTGGGCACAGTACGCCTGGTCCTTGAACAAGATCCGAACGTAGCCCACTCTCTCGTCCAAGGCTTTGCCGGACATCAGGATGAAAGGGACCCCCTCCCAGCGAAGGTTGTCTATGTGAACGAGGATGCCTGGGGTGACAGGGGGACAGTGGAGGTGACGCTCCAGCGTAAGGACCAGGTCCTCTCGGCCCCCTCGCCTTCCTCTCCTTTCCTTCCTGCCAGCAAGCCTTCCCCCTCCAAGCCCTCCTCTGGGCACCCCTGGCCTCGCTAGCCTCACCCCCACCTTCCACCTCTTCTGTTACCTTCTCTTCCCAGTCGGTGCTTGAAAAGCAGCCTCTGGGGCCGCCTCGGACCCCCAGCTCCCCGAGGCGCCTCTCAGAGTCACCGTCCCCAAGCCAAGGGGCACTGGGCTCAGAGGCTCCACCCAGAGGCTCTGAGAAGAGTCTCAAGGAGGGTGGGCAAGGCAGCGGCGATCCCGGCCGAGGGGGTGTGGGTTCCTAGGGAAGCGGACTTCCTTCCTGTTTGCAGAGCACTCGGGACGCGCTGAGGCCGTCACATACAGGGCGAAGGGGAGGGCGGACAGGGCTCTCAGCCACCGGCCAGCGGGGAACGGCCGTGCAGGTGAGGAGACCTGCAGCAGGGACCACGGCACTAAGAGCCGGACGCCGAGTGCCCTCCGGACTCGAGTCCCAAGCCTGGTTTTCCCACGTACTATCTCTGCGTGACCTTGGGCAAGTTCTGGCAACTTCACTGAGCCTCACGGTTCCTCACCTCTGGAGGGGGGTGATAATCACACCTGCCTGATGCGTCTGTCCACGTGAGGGTTAAATGAGATGATGTTTATAAAGTGCCAGGCACGTGGTCAGTGCCCGACGAGCAGCTGCTGCTCTAGCTGTGGCGGCTGTTATCTCAGTGGCAGGGAGCCAGCTTCCCCCAGAAAGCTCTGAGCCTGTGGAAGTGTCCAGAGGATGGCCCCGCTGGGCACCTGCCTGACCAGCGTGGTGCCCGCCCGCTGGGGGTGCCCCCCGGCTGCAGCAGGCAGGCCTGCAGCCTCTCTGGGGGCTGATGTAAGCTCCACAAGGGCAAAGCCAGGTCTGAGCCCAGACTGGCGAGCCCTGGCAGGATCCGTGGACGTGGACTGAATGGAGACCATCACTGAGGTGTCCTCCGCCCAGAGGGAGCCAGCAGGTGACCCGCTGCTTTGAGCTGGCGGGAGGTCAGAGGCAGGGGCATTTCTTACTCGCCACTGAGCACCCGTGTGAAAACCCCACTTCAAGTCCCTTCCAACCCAACCTGAAGGGCGTCCGGTTTGGGAGCACTGCTTCCGTCTGGGGGATACGGGTGGGGGGCGGCCCAGCAGCCCGTGCCCAGCCCCGGAGCCCACCTGCAAAGGTCGGCGTCAGGCTGTGGAAGCTGTCTGGCTTCTGCAGCTCTCTGCGCACCTGCCCACGGTAAGCCTGGTACTGGCCCACGACAGCACTGCCCCTCTGCAGGCCCCGCAGGGCCCGGAAGGCCTGGAGCTTGTGCCCCAGCACCGCCTCCGAGCTGCTGATGTCGAGGGGCAGCTCCATGGCCACCAGCATGAGGATCTCGGTCAGGTGGTTCTGCAGGACATCGCCGATGACGCCGTACTCCTCGTAGAAGCTGGTGCGACCTGAGCGGGGGTGGGGAGGGAGAAGGTCGTAAGGACCCGGCAACACGCCCCACCTCCCTGACGAGCGCCAGGACCCCCGCCTGTGCTTCGGGTCCCTGCAGCCGCACTTCCCAGTGCGGAGAGTGGGCTACGGAGCAGAACAGGGGAAGGAAGGAGGGCAGGCGTCTCTGAGCCACCTCCCTTCAACGAGAACCATTCTACCAGAAGGTGTCACACCCCTTGGGCGTCTCCAGGCATCTGCGTGGGTAAGGCTCTGGTCCCCGCAGAGGCCAGACTGCATTCGTGGATCCTGGGCCCTGGCCAGCAGGTCTGGCCCTGCGCATTACAGCGAGGGCCTGGGTGGCCTGCTAGCGCACGACCCTGATGAGTTACCTGACTTCTGAGTCTCTGCTCTGCATCCTGCCATCAAATGGGGCTCACTGCCACCCCCTACCAAGCGCACGAGGCGCCGGGCAACGGACAGGTCCTTGCCCACAGCTTACAGTGAGTGGGAGGGAGGGAGGGAGGGAAGATGGGAGGGAGAAAAGCCAATAAAGACATTACAGACAGAGCTCATGACAGAGGGTAACGGGCGGGTCCCTCTGAGACCTGAAGAGGCAGCCCTGCAAGAAGCTGGGGAGAACATTCCGGATGAAGGGGAGCTTCGAGAGGAAAAGCCTTGAGGCAGGAACAAGCTCGGCTGCCAGGCGTCCAGAAGGAGGTGAGCGGGAGAGAGCAGGCAGGAGGGCAGGGCTCGTAGCACCAGGGGATGAGGCTGGACTTGTTTCTAAGCTCAGGGGAAGCCACTGGAGGGTCTGAAGCAGCAAACATCAAGATCTTCTTCCGTACATTCACGGCCGCCCGGCCTGCTGTGGGGAGAGTGGCTACAGAAAGAGGAGACCGAGGAGAAGGCTGTGCGGTTGCCCAGGGGAGACAGTGGGGCCCGGACTAAAGTGGCATCAAAAAGGTAGCTGGAGGGAGCGGACGGTCCTTTCTGGCGTCAGAACTGACTGGACCCGCTGACCGATGCGGGTAAGCACGAGCAAGGGAGGGACCAAAGACAACTCCTAGGACTCGGGCCTGAGCAAAGACGGGCGGCGGCGGCATCTACTGAGACGAGGAGACTAGGAGAGGGATGGTCTGGTGGAGGGGAAACCAGGAGCTCCGTTTTAGGTGTGTTTAAGCTTAAGACATACAGGTGGAGACGTCAAGTTGCCCGGTGGACAGTTACTGAGAGGGTAAAAGAGGGTGAGACACAGAACACTGACCACAGAGCCCGGCAGTGACAACACCGACACCTGCTGTGCCTGGGACAGTGCGGAGATGCTAGGCACCGCCCCCCGATCACATCCACGAGATCCCACACGGCGGGTACCACGACTGTCCCCGTCACACCCACGAGATCCCGCACGGCGGGTACCACGACTGTCCTGGCTCTACGCGAGAGGAAAGAATCAGAGGCCCAGGGCTAGGACGAGCGGAGTCAGGAGCTGGTCAACCACACACTTTACTCTCCCTCCTCCAGACCTCGGCATGAACTCTCATTATCAGTGACTCAAATACATACAACGCAATGGTCTAAAGGCTTAGGGTTCAAATGCACAACAGCTCAGACGACATGTTCACATTCAGCTGACTTGCCAAGATTTGGGCCAGTCACAGCCTTACATACAGAAAAAGGTGACATCACAATAGGAAGAGCAGTCATTTATCCAAGGTTCACGAGCATCACCTATAACATGGGATCAGCTCTCCCACCCAGCAACTCCTACTCTTCCTTCAGGTCTCAGCTTCTAGGAGATTTTTACCGACCTCTTGGCCTCCCCTCCTGGGGGTCCTGTCTTTGGCCAGTTCACCTGACTAACTTGGTGCCTGTTTATCTCTCTTCCCTGGCACCCTTGAAGCTCCATCAAAGTAGGACTGCATCTGTCTGCTCCCTGCTGCGTCCCGAGCACCAGATGCACTGCTGCAGTCACATCGCAGAACACTGTATGGCCGAGAAAGTGAACACACACATGTCGTCAGGAATCACCCGCAAAGGCACAATGCTGAGAGAAAGAAACCTGATTGCTTTGATAAAAATTAAATTTGAAAATATGACATAAAATGACCAGAATAAACAGAATTTCAATCAATGAAAAATATAAGGGGAAACTAGAAATTCCATAGATGGGTTTTATGGATTAGGAACAGCTGGAAATAAAGTCAGTTATTAGAAGACAGATCTGGAGAGATTATGGTGAATGCAGGTTAAAGGGACAGAAAGACTCAACTCACACACACACAGTGTGACGGCTCTTCGAAATGAAACAGCACGTTGTTTAGGGAACCAGACACACATAGAAACAAGAAAGAGAAGCAAGGGGAAAGTCCACCTGAAACTTGGAATGCAAAGGACGGGGACTGGGATAGAATTTGAGGGAGGGACACAAGATTGGCAGGTATCCCGGCATTCGTCACATCATAGTTTTGCATATCTTCCCTAGATTGTGTAAGCATTCTTTTTTATCCGGTCAATATTTAATTCAAACAAACAAAAAGAAGTGGCTCCCGGTTCAGACCTGCCCGGCCCACCTGCCCTGACCGGGCTCGCCAACTCTCTCGAGCCAGCTGGACGCTGAGCAGGGACCACCTTCCCTGAGTCCAGCCCCACAGGCCAGGCCTGGTGGCGGCACCAGCACTGCGAGGCAGGAAGTGAGGCCCACAGCCGGCTCGTGGGAAGGTGCCCTCGTCCTCAGGGGTGGAGCGTGGGGCTGCAGCTCTGGCCGAGGAGGCAGAACCCCAGACGCACAGGACAACAAGCCCGGCGTGCCCGCCGCTGAGAAGCCATGGCTGAGCTCCCAGCCTCGCCGCGGTCTGGTCTCCAAAGTTTGCACACTATCACTGAGAAGACATCAGGAAAAAGACAGTAACGATAATATTGATAATAACATGTATATCAGTCCATTTACCCCTCACAGTAACAACAGATAAAGGGGTCCTACTGCTACCCCCATTTTAAAATGTAAGGAAACTGAGGTTCAGAGAAGTCAGGTAACTGGCCCAAGGTCACACAGCTGGTATAAGTGGGTAAAAATGAGATCTGAACCCAGGCAGCTGGCCCCAGAGCCTGCAATTCTCAGTGCCGTCACAGCTCCCCTGTAGCTGCCCGGCACGCCCATCTAAACAGCCGCCTGTGTGGAGCAGAGCAGCACAAGCTCCAGCGGCTTTCAGAAGTGGAGCACGATGGTCAAAGCAGCAAGCCGACCTGGGTCGTGGAGGGATGGGTCTAGGTAAGAGGTCAGGGACCCCAGCACCTAGCAGGCCAGGAAAGCTGTGAGAAGGACAAGGTAGGGCTGTGTCCCTCAGCTGCAGTCAGGCGGGGGGTACCTCACAGGTATGTGGGCCCACGGTGACCAAATCTTACAATTTTTAGAGAACATGAAAATCTGGATCATTAAGTATAATCTCACTTGCACAGATAATTCAGATTTTTTAAACCACTGTGTGTCTCAAAGAAATATATGTGTGGGCTGACTCTGCCCCTGGACCGTGTCCTAGTTGGGGTGAGAAGCATGAGCTGGAGATCAGAGGCCCCGACAAGCAGGTCAGACGGTGAGGGTGAGCCTGGTCTGGCAGAAGCGGCCAGGTTGTGATTCGGAATAGCAGATATCGAGAACAGATGGAAAGGGCTTTGAAAACTAGACAGAGGGGTTTGAGGAGCTATTAAAAGTTCTTGACCTCACCAGTTAAATAGAGTTACTGTATGATCCAGCAATTCCACTCCTAGGTGCATACCCAAGAGAAATGAAAACATACGTCCACGTAAAAACTTGTACATGAATGTTCAGAGCAGCGTTATTCACAATAGCCGAGGGCTTCCCTGGTGGCGCAGTGGTTACGAATCCGCCTGCAGGGGACACGGGTTCGAACCCTGGTCCGGGAAGATCCCACATGCCACAGAGCAACTAAGCCCGTGCGCCACAACTACTGAGCCTGCTCTGCAAGCCGGTGCTCTGCAACCAGAGAAGCCACCACAATGAGAAGCCCGCGCACCGCAACGAAGAGTAGCCCCCGCTCGCCGCAACTAGAGAAAGCCCGCGCCCAGCAACGAAGACCCAACGCGGCCATAAACAAATAAATAAATAAAAATAAAGTTCCCTTCACAATAGCCAAAAAGTAGAAACAACCCAAATGTCCACCAACTGATAAACGGATAAAATGTGGTCCATCCATCCACACAACAGAATGTTACTCAGCAAGAAAAAGAAATGAAGCACTGACACAGAGAACCTTGAAAACATTACGCTCAGTGAGAGAGGCCAGACACAGAAAGTCACATATTGCATATTCTATTTACATGAAATGTCCAGAACAGGCAAATCCATACAGACAGAGAGTAAGTTAACAGTTGCCAGGGGCTGGGGGCAGGGGGAACTCAGAGGTACAGAGCTTCTTTTGCGGGATGATGAAAATGTTCTAAAACTGATTGTGGTGACGGATGCACAGCTCTGTGAATACACCGAAACCCACTGAATTGTAAACTTTAAATAAGTGAACTGTATGATATGTGAGTTGTATATCAATAAAACTTTTTTTAAAAAGGTGTTAAGAGTAGGGAAGTGGAACCCTGAAGGAGACGCTGTGGGAAGATTAAGCCATCTCTGATTGGCAAGATGAACAGAGAGGGGACTGGTGGAAACGAAATCAACGGGGCAGCTTTTGCTGCAATCAAAGGAAGCAACAGGGGCCAGAGCAAACAGTGAAACACAGAGACATTATTCAGTGCACGAGTGAAGACTGCATGGTCACTGGCTGGATCCATGAAAGGCAGTGCAAGAGTTGTGATCTGGAGGCTCTGGAACCACGCTGCTCGGGTTCAAGTACCCACTCTGCCATCTTTCAGCCCTGTGACCCCGGGCGAGTGGCTCTACATCACATATAAAAGAGGACTGGTCACAGTACCTGCCTTGTAGGGCTGCTGTGAGGATTAATGGGGCTTGGAACAGTGCCTGGCATGCAGGAAACACTAATAAACATTGGCCAGCATTATTATTACGGGGGCTGTGAGAGAAAGGCTACCAGCTGGGCAACTCAGAGAATGGTCACCATTTGAAAATAAAGAAGTTAGAAAGAGCAGACGGTATTTCATGAGAAAAATGCAATGATGGTTTAAGTTCTAAATCTGCTGGGTCTGACATGGTGATACACATCCAGTGAAAATATCTCAAGGGTAGCTGGAGGCATAATACTAGGGCTTGGAAAGGCAATGAATGCTGGAGACAGACTAAATCTCATCACATCAAAGATGCCAATGATGGTGCAAGCATCACTATTTTGTCACCACTAAGAAACAGGCTGCCAGTTCAACGATATCACCCCATCAATGGTAAACCCAACTTTAGAGAGGTTCAAATATGTAAAAATGTGTGTCTTAGAATCAGTGAAATACAGGAGATTAAAGAGTGTAAAGAGGATAATTAAAGCTTTGAGAACAGATGAATTCTTTATGGAGAGAACACAGCAGAGTCTTAAAAAGCCCTGTTATCTGCTTACTAGTCATTCGTTCAGCAAATCCCTAAGTGGCCCCCTTCCTATTTTTATCCTCTCTCACTCCTGGGGAGAACGCATTCATAGGTTTGCTACCCGCTGTGTAAAAGAGAGCTTCCTTCATGCCTTAATTTCAAGCTTCGGGACGGGGTGGAGGTGCGCCTGTGTTTATTAGCACAGCCCATACGTTTGTGGACTTTGATCCTTTCCTGCTTAGCTGTACTTCCAGTTAACGTGGAGTGATCAGGCCCAGGGCTGGCACCTCATGGGGGAGAGGACAGGCAGGGAGAGGAAGGTAGGGGCTGGCCCTCCTGACGGCACCCAACAATGTGATTTCTTCTGGTTACCACCAGTTATTGTGGACTGATTTTTCCTGAAAATGATCCATAATGACTCCTAGGTTGAAAGCTGAGGGGTAAAAAGCCATCAATACGTGAACAAGGACAGAATAAAGAATGACCAGGTGGGACGACAGGAACAAAGACCCCTATGAACTTGGCTCCCAAACTGCTGAAACCCAGAGCTCATCCAAGTTACAGGGTCACAAGCACGGGAGCCCCGTCACTTTGCCCCTTGGTCGTGCTGCCCTTCGAAATCTCACGGGGCGGCGCCCCACGTGAGGCAGAAGCAGCTGTGTCCCACACGTCTGAGAAGAGCTGCTGCAAACCTACCACGCCGGCAGGGACAGGGGAGACAGGGGCGCCCGATGTGGGCAAAGCTGTAGGAATACCACTAGCGATGGACGCTGCTGTTGCGAATTTTCTGGAAAACAGTCCGATAAGATGTAATAACCGCCATGAAGTCGTTTTCACCCTTCTGGCCTAGTCATTCCACTTCAGGAGTATACTTAAAGAAGAAATACTTTTTAGAACACTCATAAATGTTCTAGAATTAGATAATGGTTGCGTGACTGTGTGAATATATTAAAAACTACTGAATCGTACGCTTTAAAAAAGGGTAAATTTTATGGTATGTCAATCATATCTTAATTTTTTTCAAGCGTGCAAAGTACTATTTAAAATAGCAAAAAGTGGAAACTGAGATGCCTAATAATAGAATAATTCATATTCTGTGATATAAACAGAATTGAACAGAAACACAGAGCTACTAAAAGGTATGTATTACACAAATTGTCAATACATGGAAATTTAAATACATACGTAAGTGAGAGAGAGAGATAATATTATGTGAAAAATGGACATAAGAGAATTGCAGATCAATTACGGGTCTTTATATAACCCAACACAAGTCACCTACAAGCCACGTGGAGCCCAGAGAGACGGAGAACACTGCTGCTTCCCCTCCCTGCCAACCTGGAAGGAGAACAGCATCTCCATTTGTAGAGTATTTCCATGCACGTTATCCGCTTCAATCCTTAAAACAATCCCAAGAGAGAGGCAACAGGGGTTACCATCATTATGTAGAGATTGTGCTGAAGATGAAGCCTTCAGATCTGGGACCAGAAACGCCCTCCTCATTGCCTCCACACTGTGGGAGATCCGGATTTTCCCAGCAAAACAAAAAAAAACTAAAAGCCAGCTGCCATCTCTACCAGTAGCTTCTGGGACCGCTAAAAATAAAAAGGCGGAGGGCCAAGGAGAGTGAGGGTCCACGGGCTGGAGGCCCGGCAGCTGCCCTGGGCTCACCTTGCAGACAGCCCTACAGACGGCTGGAAGGGGAGCTGAGCGACCTCTCAGCCCCTCCTCACACACCAGGCTGGGAGGCAAGACAGCGGGTGCGTACCTGGGAGGATGTCGGCTGCCTTGGTCCCTCAGTGAGGGGTACGGAATGATCATTCCAACCCTCAGAGGTCAACGTGCATCATGCCAATGTCAGAACAGGGACCCTCCCAAAGCAGTGACAGCTACACTGTCCTCAGGAAGTCTCCCTCCTTTCTCCTGCCAAAAAAAAAAAGAGCCTTCCAGCCAGAGGGGAATGTAGGGCAGCAGAGAGACGGCCCGAGCACATCCTGGCAGGAAGGCCGACTGCCGACGGACAGACTGAGGCTGCAGGCACAGTGGTGAGGAGCTTGGGTTCCGAGGGGCCACCGACCTGGGACCACATCCCAGCACCCCCGGAAGAAAGGGCAGCCTGGCCTGCACAGCTGCACCTCAGTCCATGAGCGACCAGCCCCCCTTTCAGCAGAGCCCTTCCCAGTGGCCGCGATGAGGGCCGGCAGGGGTCACCTCCACACACAGGCTAGTGGCCCAGCCAAGGTCACTCTTCGGACAGCCCGGAGTGCTGCTTCAGGAGACCCCGGCAGGTACCCAGGGTTTCTGTGACTCTCAGGGGCTCACTGGACGGGGACTCCCCAGAGGGGTACCCCAGATGAGGCTGAGAGCGAGCTGGGCGCTGGGGCTGCAGACGGACCACTTCTCCTCCCGCCTCCCCTTTGCTCTCTGCCCCTCCTGCCTATGCAGCAGCCTTGACTGCAGCAAACTCCTCTGGGCCAGAGGCTACGGCAGAAAAGGAGGAAAAACCTCTCCCACGGCCGCGGAGGTGGGCAGCTGGGGGCCTGGATGGTGGGGCTGGGGGTCGGGGAGACATCCAAACCACCTTGCAGCTCAGAAGCCCCCGTGCCAGCGCCCGCAGCCCCTCCCTTTCCAGCACTCAGGCCGCAGTCTAGGCTGCCACCAGGAGCTGGGCCCTCCGGGGCCTCCTGGCACAGGAGTCAGGGAGGGGGATGGGGGAGGGGAGTGCCGCCACACTCTGTCCTTCTGCTTAACGGTCAGACCACGCGGCTCGGAATCCTGCCTGGACGCTTGCTGGCCATGCTCAGTCCTGCTGCGGCAGCTCGCCTGCTGAGCTCATCAAACGACACCAAGACACTGTGACCTCTGGCGGGGAGGGCAGTCTTTCCTCCTGCAGCCTCCCACCCCCAACCCCACGAGGAGGCACAGCCGAGGCCCTGATGTGCTGGGACAGGGCCTACTGGCCATGGTGGGGCGGCTGCAGGGTCCCCAGCTCCTGCAGGACCTCCCTGGGGATGGGCTCCAAAACAGGACCCAGAGGGGAGAGCAAGAATCCGTGCTGGGGCCACAGGGCTGTACCAGGCCGCTTCCTCGGGATGCAGAGAACCCTGTCATTCTGGGTCCCCGAGCCCCAGGGGAAAGAGAGACAGGCAGACAGAAGGTGGGGGGGGAGGGAGGGAAAGAGACAGACACAGACAGAGAGAAGAAGAGACCCTCTGTCCTCACTGTTACCGAGGACCCAGGTCCACAGCCCCACCCTTCGGGGATGAGCACAGAGGCAGGAAGTCATCCCACCATACACTATCAATGCCTGTGTATCCAACCAGCAGGTAAATGGGCCGACCAGGGAGACCCAGCACCCAGGACAGCTGCAGTCCTGCGGCCACCTCTGACAAGGACAGTGGGCTGAACTATCCCCCTCTGGCTGCAAGCCCCTCAGGGCTGGTGGGTCCCCGCCGCCTGCCCTGCTCTGTCTCTCTCTGCCTCTGGGCCAGGTGAAGCAGCACGTGCTCTGGGGTTAGCAGCAGTGAGATCCACTGCTCGGAGCCCACACCCCGAAGGCGACAGGGCCTGAGCTTTGGTCACACACAGCAGCCCTGAAGGCAGAGGCGCGGCGCCACCCTCCTTCCTGGACCTCGGCTGTTACATTGCCGCTCAAACCCGAGACTCTCCCTGCCATAGGCCTGCCGTGGCAAACAGACCTGCCCAGGCCTCTCCCTGCCTTTCTGTTTTCCTTTCTCCAACATCCAAAGGTACCTTCGCAAGGATAAACAGGCCTGCAGTTTGCCTAGCCCCTGGCTCCGCAGGGATCCTGCAAATGACATCAGATAGCAAGAAGGATGGGGTGGCAGGGTTGGAAGAAATAAGAGGCAACGACGCCAACTGGTAACTCCAGACATCACGACTCTTCCCCAACCGAGGGTGGGCCCGGGAAGGAGTTGCCAGAAATGGGCTAGGAGAGAAGACCCCGTGTCAAGCCCAGGCAGAGAGGTGCTGGCCCCTGGCCCTGGCCCGCAGCTGGGTTGCCAGGCCTCCTCCCATCCCGCCCCACGCTCTCAGCGCCGGATCTATAGCTCAGCTCTCTGCAGACGAAGCCAGGGCGCAGCCCAGCCCTCACTGCCGCCAGGACACCCAACACACACGGGCACAAGGAGGAAACCCACGGCCTGAGCCCTTGCTGAGGACAGGAGGGGAAACGTGGGAGGCTTGGGAAGGATCCCCAAGACCCAGGAAGGCTCGCTTTAGTGGGCAGAGCACCTCTTTTCTCATACGGGTTCCAGATGGAGAAACCCAGCTCCCCTAAAGGACAGCAAAGCCCTTCGAGGCCTGCCTCCTGCCTGACACCCCAGCCCACCGTTCCTCCCCTCCCCACCCGCCCGGCCCCAAAGCACCATCTGCATCATTCACTGTGGAGCTTGTCCTGATATATCACCTCCCCCAGTGAACCCCTGAGGTATCAGGGGACTGCGGCTGGGTTTCACACCTCTCTATCACTGCAGCCCCCAGAGAGCTTCTATAGCACTAAACACACGTTCAAAGACAAAGGGGAGAAAGCTGAAGAGAGTCACCAAGGGAAAGAGAAGGAGACAGACATCCTGGTCCCCCATCCAGGCCCGAGGGGCCCTCCCCTCCACGCAGGCACACACTGTGGGGTGGGGACGGTGGCCTCCGGCACCGCCGCTCAGGCTGCGGAACACAGTGGTGGGGACGAGCTGGCTGCAGTGGTGCAGAGCCTGGTGCCGGAGCCAGACTGCCTGGACCAGGACCCGGCCCCACCACTTGCGGCCGTGACCTTGGGCTCGTCACCAAACCTCGTCTGTAGGTGGGAGCTGATAACAGTGCCCATCTCATATGGCTACTGGGGGCATCAGCAAACAGTAAGAATGAGCCTTAATGATTTGGGGTAAGAACCGATGCTTTAAACACACACAGTCAATGCTCACAGACGTGATGGAATCACGGAACGCTGGAGCTCAAAGGGGCCTCAGCTGCTGTTGTCGACACAACCCGCGGGCCTCACAGATGAGGGACAGGAATGGACGTGCTGAGGTCACTCGGACGCAGAGACAGGCCCGACACTCAGGTGTCCCTACTCCCAGGTCAACACCGCTCATTCCTGCGGTGTTTGGTCAGCACTTCCCAGGTGCGTGCCAGGTGCCAGCGAGGAGCTGGGAAAGACAGACGGGGCGGGGATGAGACGAGGCCAAGAGCGCAGAGGGGCAGGGACGGGAGGCACGTGCGCTCTGCGTGTGCGGCAGGAGCGGACCCTGTCAGGACGGTCGGCAGAGGCTCCCCAACAAAGTGACCAGCGAGCTGAGAACGAACGCACAAGAGGTGAGCAGGGGAGGGGAGGAGAAGGCCGAGGGAGCCACTGGTGCAAGTACTGAATACCAGCCCGGGAGCCCTCGTGCCGGCTGCCGGTCTCCACCACACTCCCAGGAAAGCCAGCTGACCTCCCAGGGTTCATTGCCAGCCAGTGTTTCAGCACCTGGGCCAAGTCTACTTAACGGGACTGCATGCTCCCTAAGGGCAGCAATGACCACGTGGGGGTTGCCTGCAGGCACCCTGGGGTGTGGCATGACCCAGAGCTGGGCACACGGCAGGCCCTGGAGGGAGACCACACACCCGCAGAAGCTTCCCTCTGAGAAGCACCGGCCAAGGCGTGGGGCCCAGGCGGACCCTCCAGTCCTGCGGGCCGACGCCTCACAACAGACGCAGGGCAGCGAGCACGCACACACCTTCTGCGTCCACCGTCTCCTTCATGATGATCTCCACCCGCTCCACGTGGTGCCGGTTCCAGAGGCCGTCCAGGGCCTTGCGGTTCTGGTCTCGGAAAGGCAGGATCTGGGCCACCACCTGCCAGGGAAGGAGACTGGTGCTGTGGTTCCTCGCAGGACGAAGAGGGAATCCTGACCCAAGGAAGGGCCCCCAGCCTCTCTACCCCCTGCTCAGAAGAGACGCTCTCGGCAGCAACAGTCCCTGGACGCCAGGGCTTCACAGCCCAATAAGGACTCCAAAAACCTCTCAGTAACCTACACAGGGTCACCAGCTTTTTCTTTTGCAAAGAAAGAAAATATTTAAGGATTCTCTATCTTCTATTATCATCAATTTTTAATAAAAGAGATATTTTAACACTAAAAATGGAGCAAGAAAAGCTTCAAACTGAATACCATCCAGTTTTGGGGTTTTTTTTTCTAATTTCTCCCATAAACAAGTGAAAAAACCTACCAGGATGGGCAACGGGCCTGAGGACCTGTCTTTGGAATATCGCAGCTCCAAACAGGGCTGGGCGGAAGGCGATGCCTCTGCCCCAGATGACTATGTGGTGCCCCCCCTGTGGCCCTGGGCCCACGTCCTGGTCAGCACCAGAGAACACAGGTGCTTGTGTATTCTCTGCTGCGGTTTCCGGGAAGAGGTGTCCCGAAGGGGCCCTGAAGGTGTGTTCAGAGTGAACTGGCCAGCTGACTAGCATCCCCCAGGAGGCCAGCCCCTCGCTCCACCACAGGGCCTGGATGAGAAGCATGGACTTAGGGTCCCTATTACATTTTAAGATCTCGTTACCAGCCTTCTGGTTCAAAACAGAACTCAGGAAGAAAAAGGTACTGAGAAAGAGCCGATGGGTGTGGAGGAAGGTGGTTAATTCTAATTCCCACAGCATGCCCAGCTGGAAGCCAGGTCCAGACCTCAGAGTCTCAGGGCCCCCTCTGCAGAGAATACAGGGCAACGCAGAGACATCAGAGCCCGAACCCTGGCTGGGAAACAGAGAGCACAGGATACACTAAAGAACAGGTGGCTGGACACGTGGACATGGGCCAAGCAGTCCTGCCCTCGCCACTCACCGCCTTTCCTCCGGCCTCTTGCCTCCTGCCCACGGTCAAGATGACCATGGGAGCCCAGATTTCACGACGCCTTCAGGCCCAATTCCGCCATCGGTGTGGCCCTGTGGACGGGGTCTACCTGCACCAGCTCCCTCCACCCCTGCAGGCTCACCTGCTTGCCCAGGTAATGGTCTACCCGGTACATCTCCTCCTCTTGGAAAAAGCTCCCAAGTTCTGTGGCCAGCTGCTGGGCTGAGCGGTGGTCATGGCCAAAGGGTTTCTCAAGGACAACGCGCAGCCAGGCACCTGGGCCTGGACGGCAGCTGCTGTTGATGCTGCGGGCAATGTCTGCATAGGCGAAGGGTGGCACCGAGAAGTAGAAAATCCTGCCGGCCTCCTGGAGGCCTTCGTGCTGGACCCAGGCCTCAATGTCCTTGCTCAGGGCCAGATAGTCCTCAGGCGTCTTCAGGCGGCGGTACTCGCTCAGCTGCTGGAACTGAGCCTTGAGCTCAGCACAGCGACCGGGAGCTGTGTCCCTGGGGCAGGAGAGGGACTCCAGGACCTTGGCTATGACCTCCTGGCCCTGCTTGGTGTTCGTCAAAGCAGTCCCGTGGAAGCGAAAACTGTGGCCCTTCCCCGCCTCCTCCAGGTACAGCTGGAACAGCCCCTGCCATAGGTATTTTCTGGCCAGGTCCCCGGTGGCTCCCAGCAGGATTACAGAGACGTGTCCCTGGAGCTCCTGGGCCTGCAGGCAGCCCAGCAGGGCCACGCACACGGCCGCCGTGAGCATATTCCAAGCGCCTGCGTGCCTGGGGCACATGGGGAAGACAGACAAGGAACAAGGAAGGATCAGACACGGCTCAGGCGGCTGCGATGCGGGAGGGAAACACACTTCTAGGTTATCAAACACTTCCTGCCTGGCAAGAAACAGCCACCTGGTTCTCAGGAAAATGTTACAGTCCCGCAGCTTCCCTCTCCCTCCTCAGCAGCTTGGCTTCTCTGCCTCAGTGGGTCAGGAGCCTGCCCGTAAGCAAGGACGCCGCCACCTGCTAGAGGCGGGCCGTCCTGCTGCAGGAGCAGGGCAAGGGGGCACCAGCCCCCGGGGAGGTCCCAGTGCTGCCGTGCGCTTGCAGCCGTCCACTCTACGACCGAGGCCAGTCCCGTCCACAAGCACGGGTGGCCGGGGCCATCGGAGCAGCAGGCCTTGGTCTCGGATGACGGCTGGAACTTTGGGAGGAGACATCACTGCCCCCTCACTCCTTCCTCTGCTCTTCCCTGTCTACTGGGCTCCAAGCACAAAATGATCACTAGTCACTGCTACAGCACGGTGATCAAAAACACGGACTCCGGAACCACCTGGCTGAGTTTGAATCCCAGCTCAGCCCTTACTCTGAACAACTATTTAACCTCTCTGGGACTTCCCTGGTGGTCCAGTGGGTAAGACTCCGTGCTCCCAATGCAGGGGCCTGGGTTTGATCCCCGGTCAGGGAACTAGATCCCGCATGCATGCCACAACTGAAAGATCCTGTGTGCCGCAACTAAGACCAGTGCAGCCAAAATAAATAAATAAATAAATACACAAACATTTTCCAAAAAAATTATTTAACCTCTCTGTACCTCAGTTTCCTCATCGGAAATGGGGGTATTAGTGGTACCTACACCATAGGGCTGTTACAAGGATAAAATGAGTTAACACTGAAAACATGTTTAGGAGAATGCCTATCTCCTATAATGCACTATATAAGTGTAGCTATCATTATGGAATATTGCTAATAGCAGCAAACACTGAATGCTAGCATGTGCCCAACACGGAGCTAAGCACTTCTGTGCATTGGCTCTCACTGAATCCAGACAAGAGCCCTGAAAAGAACCAGTGGAGGGGGTACTATCATAGCCCCCCCATTTTTCAGATAGACAAGCTGAGGCTCAGGCAGGTGAAGGTCCCATGGTGAGAAAGCGGGGAGCCGGGCAGGCACCAGGCTCCTTGGCTCCAGAGCTGATGGGCAGCAATTACACACTGCAGCCTCGCCAAAGTTAGCCTAACTTCTTGGCTAGTTTTCAGCCTCAAATTTGAAGCAGCTGACATGCAGGAAAGGCGAGAGGCCTTGGACCTGTCACAAGTGCACCAGAGGGTTTAATTTCTCTGGCCTTCTGCTCTGACCAAGGCTGTAGGGCTTGATACACTCAATTCTTACTCCACGGCTCTCCCATTCTCCAGTTTCCTGCCAAGGCCAGTGCTTTGAAGGAAAGGCAGAGGAAGTGGGAGGAAAGCAACACGGGTTCTCAGACATAGGTGGGGGGACCGGGGCCCAGCCTGGCGTGTGGGAAGACTGAAGAAGGAAAAATAATAATTATTATATGGCACTTATTATATGGCAAGTATTCTACCGATAAAGGATTAACAGAATCCTCAACAATGAGGCTACAGTCTAGTTATACAGATAGGGACACTGAGGTTTAAAGAAATAGCAGGACTTCTGAAAAGGCCCTGCAGACCTTCCCACACCCCTTTACCATCCCCTCTATCAAGCGACCAGACCTGCCCGACTCTGACATTGACCCCTCCTCTCACTTTGCCCTTTGCCTCTTCCCCATCTCTCTTGAGATCCAGCTCCAAGATGGCCCTGGTTAGGGGCCAAACCAAGATGAGGTTCCAGCAACAGTGTCTGCACCAGAAATCTATAGGACACCAGACATTCCCATCACTGGAGTTTTAACTGAAGGACCGAGGGACCACATGAGCAGCCCCCCAGCTTCCTCTTCCACTGTCCCTTTATCTGCACTCACGCCCAAATCCACAGATGGCCCGGAGAACCATTCCACTTTTTTCTCCTGCTTTCCTGTCCTTGGCCCTTCAAGCATTTCTTTCTCACCTGGCAACCGCCCCTGTCTGGAGGGAAGGAAAAGCTGCAAGGTCAGTGCAGGAAAGAGGCAGCGAGAAATCTGAAGCCCAGAGAACAGCCTGGAGAAGGAAGAGCCGCCAGCTGGCAGCCGCGTCTCAGAGCTCCTGACCGGATACTGGTAGCCAGAGGTCTGGACGTGCCTGGATGGGCAGGTGAGGGAGCCCCGAGGGCCAGCACGTCTACCCGACCCCAGAAAACTGCAGAAAGCCGTGACGCTTGGCCACTTGGCCTGAGCCGACCCCTGGGCCTCTATTTAACCGTGTTCTGGCTCTGAAGTCTGCTGCGGTCTTCCCTGCCCAGCCCTGTCCGGGCTCCCAGTTCTCAGGTTAGCCGCCCTTATCTCTTGCTTACGTCCCCGGCCTCCTTTAAGCAAACACAGATCAGAAATATCGGTTACTGCAACATGGTTGCTTACCCTGTGGTTGCTAAACAACCAGGGAACCCACCCTTTCCTAAACAAGTCAGGGGGCGTGGCTCTGTGTGTTTGGTTTTCTTATCACCATGTTTTTTAACCTTAACAGTGTTTCTCAAACTTATATGTGCTTATGAATCTCTTGCGGAGCTTTTTAAAATGCAGATTCTGATGCAGAGGATCCGGGCATGGGGCCTAAGGTGCTGAAAGCTGGTCCAAAGAGCCCACTGTGAGGAGAAGGACTCTGGAACACTGAGCGGTGAAGCCCAGAGCCAGGGCTGTTGTCAGAGGAGCATCAGATGAGCTGGAGGGTTTTCAACCTGCCCCCTACTCCCTTCACCAAGGCAATGAACCTCTGATCCAGCAGGCCCAGGGCAGGTGCAAACATGGGTATTTCAAAGCAGCCTCGAATGGCTGAGACTTGCCCATCCCCCTGCAAAACCTGGTTGCTAACGACCTCGAGCCTAATACCTGACGTCTACCAAGCAGTCAGCATGTGCCAGATGACGTAAATGCACTATCTCAACCTTCCCTCAAAACACTGTTGGGAAGGAGTTCTACAAGGATGCCCATTTTACGGATGAGGAAACGGTAGGTAAAGTCAGCTGTTGAGTCCCAGATCCTGAGGCCCCAGTCACTGTGTTAAACAGCTCCCTTAGTCGAGTGGAGGAACGTGGCCTTTGGGTAAGAGGATGGGCTCAAGGCCATCTCTGAGCTGTGTGACCCAATTAAGTCACCCAGTCAGTCCTCACCTTACAAGTGGGCTAATACCCCCAAACTAATGGAGGTTTGCGAAGATGAGCGGAGATGGTAAAAGCCTTGCCATTTCCTCCTCTCAGGGTCTACAGAGCCCAGCCCTGCAGACAGCACAGGACACACCCCAGCATCTGCTGGTCCTCACACCCTGAGAGGAGGAAGACGGGTGCACAGGTGTCCTCCCTGCTGCCCCGACAGAGAATAAACAGGCTCAGAGAAGCCCAATGACGTCAAAGTCGAGGTCAGGGTCCCCGCCCTGGAGCAGAGGGGAGGTAACAGGGAACCAGACGGCTCTACACCCACCTGTGGCCTAAACTGCTCTTGGGCTGCGAGGCTCTGCTTTTGAAGGATTTTCTGAAGCACTTCCTCCTGCCTCCTTGCCTACTCTGAGAGGAACGGGCTGTGAAATACAACTCCTAAGATTACACACTTGAACTTAGCCAAAAAACACGGAAGTGGCATTCCAACGGCTGATCCTGCTATGCGTCGCTTCTATTTTTAATTAATAAATAAGAAAACTATTAGTGCAAAGTTTGAGCCGCTCCAGGACAGGAGGACAGTGTATTAGACTGTGGATTGGAACACATGATGATCCTTCCCCAGAAGAATCTAAACACCACGTAACCTTGAACATGCATGTACCCTGGTGGGCCTCAGTTTCCCCATCTGTGAAGAGATGGAGCTAAAGGACCTCTACAGCACCTTCCTGCCCCTAAACTGTTTTCCAAGGAAAGGAGGTAACATCTCTATTATCAGGGAGAGGGCCACAGCCTTTCTGTAAGGGCAGTTTAGTGCTTGCAGCCTTAGGCCAACGCAGCAGGGCCGGGAAATACAGGACTGAAATAGGAAGCATGGAGCTGATAACTGAGTGTCACCCAGAAGTTAAGGCCAAACTCTTCGAAGCTATAACTTCAGTGTGTGGAGGATGCAATTTCATTTACGACAATTATTATTCAAGATACTTGCCAGAAACACACTACGCTACCAAGTGCGGTGCCGCGGCGGCATCCTCTGGGGGTGACAGGCTCGGGACGCAGAGTCGGGACTGACCGGGCCCACGTACAGAGTCCAGGGCACCTCTCGCTGCCCCCAGCTCCAGGGTGAGGGGTCCCTACCAGGCATCCTGGGAGACTCACCTTGTAAAGTGTGGCTCTGCTAACATCCCCAAAGCTGCGAGCGCTGACGTGGCCAGCCAGAGGGTATGGACCAGAAGCGGGGTTCCCGTCTGTTCTGCCCAAAGTGAAAGAGGCAGATGTGGGGTGCACCCAGGACCAGTCCCAGCACAGCCCCGGCCTGAGTGGGCGCTCCAG
Organism: Eschrichtius robustus; assembly: GCF_028021215.1. Lineage (NCBI taxonomy): Eukaryota > Metazoa > Chordata > Mammalia > Artiodactyla > Eschrichtiidae > Eschrichtius > Eschrichtius robustus. Next base: position 7,199,461 of record NC_090826.1, on the reverse strand, counting down.
CGGCAGAGCCGTTTCTGGGCAACCACAGGACGAAGCACCTCTGATCCTCTGGTCCCAGCAGACAAGCGGCAGGAGAAAGGAGCCGGGACGTGAACGCCAGTGGCTGCTGCCGCTCTGATCCCTTTCCCAATGCCACGTGGACACCTTTGACCTCTACCTTCTGTTTGCCCAGCAGGACGAAGGGGGATTTCCTTCAAATCACAGCTCAGGAGCTTGGAATGTTTAAAAGAACGCATGGGAGTAAAACAAGAGTTCAAAGTGAAGGTGACTTTTAGCTAAAGTACAAGGGGAAGTGCCCAGTCCCCTCTACACTCGCCAACTCCAATATGTTTCCTGCACTCTCCCCTTTGCGTTCTGGGTCCTCCGTACATCCCCAAGCAGATGCCAGCTGGACCCTTCATGATGAACTGTGACCTGCAGGCATCCCCCTCAAGGCTGGACAGGGGACAGAATTCGTAAGATCAGCTCTGAGGCTTTTTCCTCCATAATCTCAGAGAATCCTTATTCCCATCACCTCGTTACGTATCAATCCTGGGTCCCTGTGACCCACGTGGTGTGCTGGAGCCACCACATACCTGCACACAAAATGCCATTGCTAAATCTTCAGGCATTCGTCAAGTCAGTTGTTAAACACAGCCATTATTAAAAACCGAATTACACAAATTTATAACCAAAGAAGTTATATTAAAAACAAAGGGATTAGGGGAATTCTCTGGTGGTCCAGTGGTTAGGACTCCAAGCTTTCAGTGCCAAGGGCCCGGGTTCAATCCCTGGTTAGGGAACTAAGATCCCGCAAGCCGTGTGGCTCAGCCAAAGAAAAAAATAAACAAATAAAACTCTTAAAACAAAAACAAAACAAAAAAAGGTACTAAATACTCAAAACTCAACACTCCCTAATTGATTTACTTCATTTTACTATTATCTATGCTCTTGACATTATTTAACCTATTGTGTCCGTAAGGTGAAGATAGATACTCTGTAACGGTGTGCTTGAGGCTGGCCAGCGTGGGAACATTTACACGGCAGGTGTCTGTCGGCAAATGCCATCAATCTGCCTCCCCACCACCAACTGCCACCCTTTCAGAGGCTGTTAAACATTCACCAGCACACAAATGCCCATACACCAAGTGGTTATTTCCAGTCTGGACTTTCTCCCCCTAACCTCCCTTCTCATACAATCAACTACTACTCTGACACCAACAGCTGGATGCCCGCAAGACTTAACCACGTTCAAAACTGAACTGACTTATCTCCCAAATGCTCCAGATGCAGATCTTCCCCATCCCTGGCGAATGGCACCTCAAACCTTCCAGGTGTCAGGCCAGAAACCTTGGGGTCATCCGATCTGTCAGCAAGTCCTATAGTTTCTGCGACCAACATTTGTCTAGCATACAACTACTTCTCACCATTCTCACCTTCCACCTCTCCACTCTGGTCCCAGCCACCATCACCTCTGTCTGGACCACTGAGGGAACCACCTCACTGGCCTCCCGTTTCTATCTTTGCCTGAACCCAGCAGAGTGACCTGTTTATAGCATCAGTCAGATCATGTCATTCTTCTGTTCGGTGGCCTGCGGGGTCTACACATTCTGGCCTCCCATCTATTACCTCTTTGATCTTTTCTCCTATTCTCTGCCCCTCTCTGGGCTCCAGCCACCCATCCTCCTGCCTCAGGGCCTTTATACTTGCTGTTCCCGCTGCCTGACCTACTTTTCCCTGCAGATGTCCACGTGGTCCACTCCCTCACTAACTGCAATTCTTTGCTGAAATGTCACCTTCTCAGCGAGGCTTTCTCAGCCGACTCTGAGTAAAATCGTAAACCTCCAACCCTCATCTCATCCCCTGCTTTATTTCTCCCCGTAGTACATATTTGTATGTGGTAAGTATATTTATTTTGTTTATTGTCTGTCACCCCTCCACTCAAAAATGTAAGTGCCAATGAGGACAGGGGTTTTTGTGTTTTGTTCACTGCCCACCTCCAGGGCCTGGCAAAACAGGGCCTAGCACACAGAAGGTACACTATAAATATTTGCTGAATGAACAAAAGAATTCCCATTGCCCAAGATCACCATCACCTGTGTATGAGCACCTGCGTGTGAATGATGGCACGAAGGAATACATCTCTAATGGTGACTCCAAGCACTGTGACACAGCACACAATAGCAGCAGCTCGCTACCTGAAATGATACTATGAACAAGAAAAGAGAATATAGAGTATTTAACTAAATGCCAAATACTGGGCTAAGAGCTTCACAGGCACCATGCCATTTAATTCTTGCCACAGCTTAAGAGATAGGTACTATTATTGTCCCCATTTTTAGAATAAGTAGAGAGAAAACTAAGGTGCAGAGAGATAAAATAACCTACTCAAGGTCAGGCAGCTCAGAGGTGAGAGGATTTGAATACAGGCAGCCTGGTTCCAGCACTTACTTCCCACCTACCTGTAAAACGTGTGACTACAACCCCAAATAGCAAATTTAAAACACTGTTTTAGCGGCTTTCCTGGTGGGGCAGTGGTTGAAAATCCGCCTGCCAATGCAGGCGACATGGGTTCGAGCCCTGGTCCCACGTGCCACGGAGCAACTAAGCCCGTGCGCCACAACTACTGAGCCTGCGCTCTAGAGACCGCAAGCCACAACTACTGAAGCCCGCACCCCACAACTACTGAAGCCCGCGCGCCTAGAGCCCGTGCTCTGCAACAAGAGAAGCCGCCGCAATGAGAAGCCCGTGCACCACAACGAAGAGTAGCCCCTGCTCGCCACAACTAGAGAAAGTCCACACGCAGCAAAGAAGACCCAACGCAACCAAAAATAAATAAATTACCAAAAAAACCCCACTGTTTTAGTGTGGACACTGATCTTGCTCCCCTCCAAGACTGGAATGACAGCGCTCTAAACACTCCCGTAAGCGACCCAAGCTGGTTGGCAGCTCTGCTTCCCTGCTGTGAATGGCCGTGGCCTCCCGTGTCCACTCCAACAGTGATTCGCTCACCTTCGTGCTGACGTCATGAAGACACTGTATTTAAGCCTGAGTTGCTTTCTTAAAACCTGGAAGGCCCTTTGCCGGGGAAGGGCTCATTTCTGGACTCCTTAGCCACTTAGTAGCTGTGTGAGCTTACACAAGTTATTTAACCTCTCCCAACCTCGACCACAGAGTGGGAAAACAAGTCGATGAGAAGCACAAAAGGAGACAATCCATATAAAGCACTTGGCACGATGCTTGGCAAACAGTAAGCGCCCAAGAAATGTTAGCCTCTGTCATTATTAAACCAAGAGCATCATGAGTAAAGCGACTTCTCTTGCTCATCTCTTGGAACTGCTGCAGAACCAATTAACTTCCCACAACAGAAAAAAATGCCAAGGAACAGCACATCGACAACTTTGTGATCTTCCAGCCATACTGATGAAAAATCAAAGGGATATAATGCTGAGATGGTTAAAAAAAGTCCCCACCCCAGCCCATGAGGGCTTTATAATCTGACCCAAAGAATACAGTAGAGTAAACTTCTAACTCTGCAGCCCTGGGCCTTTCACTTAACTACTCAGGGCCTTTTCTCCAGCTGGAAAATGGGGATCATCCACCTCATTTTAATGTCTTGGGAAAAACCCCCCGTATCATGATGGTGAAAATACTTTGAGAGGTAATGGTGGTAAGAGGTCTCCTAGACAGAGAGCCACCCAGTTCCCAGCTCAGGGCAACAAAAAGCCAAACCAGACATCCTGCTCTGTCCGTGGGTTAGGGCCTGGCAGAGTCCATGGTGAAATTTGGCAACAAGCGATGACATTTTGCCTCGTTCCATCAATAAAGTGAGAAGTGGGTAGGCCACAGATGACCAAAGGTGCCTCCTGGTTTCCCTTTGTCTGCCCACAGATTTGACTGTTTCCCTTTTAAACAGCCTAAAACCATCTGACAATAAGAGTCACTTAGTAAATTCTAGTCTTTGGATAAAAATAACTTTGAGTGTTTGCCTGGAGTGGTTATTTGCTGAGCAGTTATGTACCTCAAAGAAACATGTACACAAAATACCGCCTAAAAATGAGCTCTGTGCATGCCAAACGCTGAGCCTTTTTATCTCAGGTGCTCCTAAAACTTGCCAAAAGATTAGCCTCATAAGCTGATCACTGTAGAAAATGTACAACATAATTTAAAATACACCCAGCCTGCTGGATGCTGGTGGGGGACCTCGACGCCCAGGGAGACAGGAGGAACCCCCAAACGAACCGGTAGGACGTGGGGGGACTGAGCGGGGAGGAGAAGTGGAGGCCGGAGGGCGCCCCTGAGGGGTGGCTGAGAGGGGGGAGGGGTTCCCATGCCCGGAGGGACCCTTGGGGGCTCGGATCAGGGGGGAGTATGCCCAGCGTTTCCTCTGCCCAATCTGCTGGGGAAGCCTGCCCAGTTATCGGGCCGGGTCCTACGCCCGCCCTCAGAGGCCCCCTCAGGGCCCCATTTGTTCTGGGGGCGTAGGAGGGAGGCCGGGGGGAGAACAGGAAAGGCAGGCGGGAGGGGCCCTCCATGACCGGGGCAGCAGGAGCGGGAGAGGAGCAGAGGGTGTTGGCCCCGCCCACTCGACCCTGGGAAGCATGCTGGGCTCCCAGATGGGGTCCCCCGCCCCCTGAGACCAGAGGCAGGAGGCACGCCTGGGTCCCTTCTGTTCCACTGAGCCTAAGCCCCACCTCCCACACCTCCGGGGGCCTTTTCCAGCCCTGTGGTCCTAAGCATAGGCCCCGCTCACCACCCAAACCCCGCCCCTGCTTAGGCCCTGCCCTCCACAGCCAAGGTCTTTTCCACCTTTTTTTTTTTTTTTTTCCCTCCTCTTTTTCACTATTGCGGTTCTGTTTTACCTTCCAGTTGTTGTTTCATCTATATTTTTATTTTTATATTCTTTCTAACGTATCTGTTCATTTCCTAGTCTAATTTTTTTACTTTGTTACTGTTTTGTTTTTTTGTTTTTTTTTGCCACCCCACATGGCGTGCCAGACCTTGGTCCACGAGCCGGGTGTTGGGCCGAAGCTCCTGAGATGGGAGCTCCAAATATGAACCACTGGACTAACAGAGAACCTCAGACCCTAGGGAATATTCATCAGAGTGAGGTCTACCGGAGGTCCTCATCTCAGCACCAAGACCAGCTCTACCCAACAGCCTACAAGCTCCAGTGTTGGAAGCCTCAGGCCAAACAACCAGTAAGACAGGAACACAACACAATCCAACTCATCAAAAAAAAAAAAAAAAAAAAAAAAGAGAGACGGCAAAAAAATATGTCACAGATGAAGGAACAAGGTAAAATCCTACAAGATCAAATAAATGAAAAGGAAATAGGCAATCTACCTGAAAAAGAATTCAGAGTAGTGATAGTAAAGATGATCCAGAATCTCAGAAGAAGAATGGAGGCACGGATTGAGAAAATACAAGAAATGTTTAACAAAGATCTAGAAGAACTAAAGAACAAACAAACAGAGATGAACAACACAATAACTGAAATGAAAAATACCCTAGAAGGAATCCACAACAGAATAACGGAGGCAGAAGAACGAATAAGTGAGCTGGAAGACAAAATGGTAGAAATAACTGCTGAGGAGCAGAATAAAAAAAAAAGAATGAAAAGAATTGAAGACAATCTCAGAGACCTCTGGGACAACACTAAACGCACCAACATTTGAATTATAGGGGTCCCAGAAGAAGAAGAGAAAAAGAAAGGGTCTGAGAAAATATTTGAAGCGATTATAATGGAAAAGTTCCCTAACATGTGAAAGGAAATAGTCACCCAAGTCCAGGAAGCACAGAGAGTCCCATACAGGATAATCCCTAGGAGAAACACACCAAGACACATATTAATCAAACTAACAAAAATTAAATTCAAAGAAAAAATATTAAAAGCAGCAAGGGGATATGTTAATATAAATGTTTCAGACATTACATGAAATTTCTAAAAATCTTATATTTGTATTTGTATGGAAATATGTATGGAAATATGTTAATATAAATGTTTCAGACATTATATGAAATTTCTAAAAATCTTATATGTTCTGGTATAATGTTATAAGTAATAATCCTAGTTATTACTTTAAAATGTATATCTCAGAAATAACTAATTTTCTTGTCAACTGCATTATTATGAACTTTCATCAAATCTTTAACCGTGGTCATTTTTAAGTCTTTTGTCATTTACAGACAGTTCTGGGTGTACTCTGATGATTTTGCAAATATGTTCCTATAAAAGGGTTTCATCTTCAAGAAATTCATGGAAAAGACTCTGACAAGTACAGGTTTCTGGTAACTGACTGTACTGCTGAACTGAATGAATAAGCATTTTCAGAACTCTAATGAAAAACTGATGAACTCATAAAAGTGCTAACAAAAAGATCAAGATGAAAAAAAAAATTAATTACATGGGACTGAGTGAACTGATGAGGATGAGTATAATTTTTGTGACTTTCTGTCTGAATTTAAAAAAAAAAAAAATCCCACAAGGACTCAGAGGCAAAGAATACAGAAATCAATTTTCACTGCAAAGTAAAGGAGCTGTTACAGTGGAGGATTACTGGACTGAATGTCAATATTATGACATAGTATGAGTGTGTTTCATGTTTGGTAATTGCAATCATTGTTGCTTTTGTTGTGGTCATCCATGTACAATGCTTGGTGTCAGTCTATTTATCTCTTGTAAAAATAAAATACAGTGTGTGTGTGTGAAAAAAAATAAAAAATAAAAATAAAGCCTTTCATAATCCAAAATTAAAAAAAAAAAAAAAAGCAGCAAGGGAAAAACACAAAATAACATACAAAGGAATCCCATAAGGTTATCAGCTGATTTTTCAGCGGAAACTCTGCAGGCCAGAAGGGAGTGGCAGGATATACCTAAAGTGATGAAAGAGAAAAACCTACAATCAAGATTACTCTACCCAGCAAGGATCTCATTCAGATTCAATGGAGAAATCAAAAGCTTTTCAGATAAGCAAAAGCTAAGAGACTTCAGCACCACCAAACCAGCTTTACAACAAATGCTAGAGGAACTTGTCTAGGCGGGAAACACAAGAGAAGAAAAAGACCCACAAAAACAATCCAAAAACAATTAAGAAAATGGTAATAGGAACATACATATCAATAATAACCTTGAATGTAAATGGGTTAAATGCCCCAACCAAAAGATACAGACTGGCTGAAAAGATACAAAAACAAGACCCATATATATGCTGTCTACAAGATACCAACTTCAGACCTAGGGACACATACAGATTGAAAGTGAAGGGGGGGTGGAAAAAGATATTCCATGCAAATGGAAATCAAAAGAAAACTGGAGTAGCAATACTCGTATTGATTAAATAGACTTTAAAATACTGTTACAAGAGATAAGGAAGGACACTACATAATGATCAAGGGATCAATCCAAGAAGAAGATATTAACAATTATAAATGTTTATGCACCCAACATAGAAGCACCTCAATACCTAAGGCAAATGCTAACAACCATGAAAGGGGAAATCGACAGTAACACAGTAACAGTAGGGGACTTTCACACCCCACTTACACAAATGGACAGATCATCCAAACAGAAAATAAGTAAGGAAACACAAGCTTTAAGTGACACAATACATCACATAGATTTAATTGGTATTTATAGAACATTCCACCCGAAAGTGGCAGAATACACTTTCTTCTCAAGTGCACATGGAACATTCTTCAGGATAGATCACATCTTGGGTCACAAATCAAGCTTTGGGAAATTTAAGAAAACTGAAATCGTATCAAGCATCTTTTCTCACCACAACACTATGAGATTGGAAATCAATTACAGGAAAAAAAACTGAAAAAAATACAAATACATAGAGGCTAAACAGTGCACTACTAAATAACCAAGAGATCACTGAAGAAATCAAAGAAAAAATAAAAAAATACATAGAAACAAATGACAACAAAAACATGACAACCCAAAACTTATGGGACACAGCAAAAACAGTTCTAAGAGAGAAATTTATAGCAATTCAATCTCACCTCAAGAAACAAGAAAAATCTCAAATAAACAATCCAACCCTACATCTAAAGCAACTAGAGAAAGAAGAACAAAGAAAACCCAAAGTCAGTAGAAGGAAAAATGTCACAAAGATCAGAGCAGAAATAAATGAATACAAACGAAGAAAACAATAGCAAAGATCAATAAAACTAAAAGCTGGCTCTTTGAGAGGATAAACAAAATTGATAAACCCTTAGCCAGCCTCATCAAGAAAAAAAAGGGAGCTCTCCAGGCAGCGGGGAGGGAGGGCAGCCTGCTGGGTCCGCACGGCCTCGGGCCGAAGCCCGGGTCCCCGCCCGCCCCAGCGCCTGGCCGAGCCCCGCCCCCCGCGTCTCCATCGTGGGTCGCGGTGGTCGGATGTGCTCCCGGGTCCGCGGGACAGGCGGGCGCAGAGGTCCCTTGTGTTGGCGGGGGTGGGTGCGGCAAGGTTCCGGCGCCTCCGCGGAGCATCGTGGGTTTGGGGCTGGGGGCGCCGCGGATTGCTATGCTCTCTGCACTTTCCCGGCTCTGAAGCCTCGAGAACACGGCTAGGCAGCAGTAGTTTAATGGGGAGTTTGCCTGCTGGGAACTAGGGGCCTGCTGGGGTCTCAGTTCCTGGCTGGCGGCGGAACACGAGGTTGCCAGGTGTGTGACGGCAGCAGGTAGGAGTGACCCGCTGGTGCAGTGATAAGCAGGAAAGGAAGGACAGCGGCTGTTGGCCTGTGAACCTAGGCAAGAATGACCAGCCGACACAGTCCAGACCAAGGTCCGTGGGCCCAGCTCGGTCCTGTGCGTCTGGTCAGTGGAATAGACCTGCACGTGTGGCTCTTGTCACTCTAGGATTGGCTTCAGGACAGATCCTGCTGATGAGCCCAGGGCACTGCCCTCAGTTCTCCAGGAGAGTGCGCCGGAGTGGAGCCAGGGGGGTGTGCCCGACTCAGCACGGTGGCCACGCACGTCCAGTCTGCTGGCAAGGGCAGTGGGGAGCCGGGGGAAGTCACGGCCTTGGGAATGTCCTCTGATAAAAAACAACCTGCGGGCTTATAAAATAACTTGTGTGTGGAACGTTGGTGTATTGAAAAGCAGTTCTGTGTGCTTTTCCCCCCTGGTGTGGATCAGCAGTGCTGAGGCAGCAGGCGGGATACAGAAGTGTGAGCAGAGACCGTCTGGAGTCCCCAAACTCCAGGGAAACTAAAGGTGACAGCCAGCCTAGTGACGAGGACAGGAGCTGGGGGCGGTGGCGCTGGCGGCAATCCAGCAGGTTCCCCTCATCTCAGGGCCCTAATCCTGGCTCCAGCCGGGTGGTCAGGGGAGCTGCAAGGTCTTATGGGCGAGCAGAGCCCACAGTCCTGAGCTGTTCTTCGCTGTGTCTGGGTCATCTCCCCCCATCCAAGGGGAGAAATCTAGATGAGATTTAAGAATTAGTGCTTTAAGAATGTGGACCTCGGGCTTCCCTGGTGGCGCAGTGGTTGAGAATCCACCTGCCGATGCAGGGGACACGGGTTCGAGCCCTGGTCTGGGAAGATCCCACATGCCGCGGAGCAGCTGGGCTCGTGAGCCACAATTACTGAGCCTGCGCGTCTGGAGCCTGTGCTCCACAACAAGAGAGGCCGCGATAGTGAGAGGCCTGCGCACTGCGATGAAGAGTGGCCCCCGCTTGCCACAACTAGAGAAAGTCCTTGCACAGACACGAAGACCCAACACAGCCATAAAAATAAATTAAAAAAAAAAAAAAAAAAAGAATGTGGATCTCATAGTTGAAACCTCAGAAGACATGTTTTCAGCACAGGGTGTTAAAGTGAACGGAAGGATTCAACCCCTTTTCAAGGAGGGTGTCTCCATGTGGGCAGAACTAGAGAATAAATGGGTCTTGAATAAAAAAAAAAAGAAAGAAAGAAAGAAAAAAGGGAGAGGACGCAAATCAGTAAAATTAGAAATGAAAAAGGAGAAATCACAACTGACACTGCAGAAATACAAAGGATTATAAGAGACTACTACAAACAACTATATGCCAATAAAATGGACAACCATGAAGAAATGGACAAATTCTTGGAAAGGGACAATTTTCCAAGACTGAACCAGGAAGAATTAGAAAATATAAACAGACCTATCACAAGTAATGAAATTGAAACTGTAATTAAAAATCTTCCAACAGACAAAAGTCCAGGACCAGATGGCTTCACAGGCGAATTCTACCAAACATTTAGAGAAGAGCTAACACTGATCCTTCTCAAACTCTTCCAAAAAATTGCAGAGGGAGGAACACTCCCTAATTCATTCTATGAAGCCACCATCTCCCTGATACCAAAACCAGAAGAAGATATCACAAACAATGAAAATTATAGACCAATATTACTGATGAACATAAGATGCAAAAATCCTGAACAAAATACTAGCAAACAGAATCCAACAACATATTAAAAGGATCATACACCATGATCAAGTGGGATTTATCCCAGGGATGCAAGGATTCTTCAATATACACAAATCAATCAGTGTGATACAACACATTAACAAATCAATGATCATCTCAATATATGCAGAAAAAGCTTTTGACGAAATTCAACACCCATTTATGATAAAAACTCTCCAGAAAATGGGCATAGAGGGAACCTACCTCACATAATAAAGGCCATATATGACAAATCCACAGCAAACATCATACTCAATGGTGAAAAACTGAAAGCATTTCCACACGATCAGGAACAAGACAAGGATTCCACTCTTGCCACTCTTATTCAACATAGTTTTGTAAGCCCTAGCCATGGCAATCAGAGAAGAAAAAGAAATAAAAGGAATAGAAACTGGAAAAGAAGTAAAACTGTCACTGCTTGCAGATGACATGATACTATACATAGAAAATCCTAAAGATGCCACCAGAAAACTACTAGAACTAATCAATGAATTTGGTAAGGTTGCAGGACACAAAATTAATGCACAGAAATCTCTGGCATTCCTATACACTAACAACGAAAAATCAGAAAGAGAAATTAAGGAAACAATCCCATTTACCATCACAACAGAAAGAAAAAAATACTTAGGAATAAACCTATCTAAGAAAGTGAAAGATGTGCACTCAGAAAACTATAAAGCACTGATGAAAGAAATCAAAGATGACATACCATGTTCTTGGATTGGAAGAATCAATATTGTGAAAATGACTATACTACCCAAAGCAATCTACAGATTCAATGTAATCCCTATCAAACTACCAATGGCATTCTTCACAGAATTAGAACAAAAAATTTTACAATTCATATGGAAACACAAAAGTCCCCAAATAGCCAAAGCAATCTTGAGAAAGAAAAACAGAGCAGGAGGAATCAGGCTCCCCGACTTCAAACTATACTACAAAGCTACAGTAACCAAGACAGTATGGTACTGGCACAAAAACAGAAATATAGATCAATGGTACAAGATAGAAAGCCCAGAGATAGACCCACGCACATATGGTCACCTAATTTACGACAAAAGAGGCAAGAACATACAATGGAGGAAAGACAGCCTCTTCAATAAGTGGTGCTGGGAAAACCGGACAGCTACATGTAAAAGAATGAAATTAGAACACTTCCTAACACCATACACAAAAATAAACTCCAAATGGATTAAAGACCTAAATGTAAGACCAGACACTGTAAAACTCTTAGAGGAAGGCTTCCCTGGTGGCACAGTGGTTAAGAATCTGCCTGTCAATGCAGGAGACACGGGTTCGAGCCCTGGTCCGGGAAGAACCCACATGCCGAGGAGCAACTAAGCCCCTGTGCCACAACTACTGAGCCTGCGTGCTAGAGCCCATGAGCCACAACTACTGAGCCCGCGTGCCACAACTACTGAAGCCGTCACACCTAGAGCCTGTGCTCCATGACAAGAGAAGTTACTGTAATGAGAACCCCGCGCACCGCAACGAAGAGTAGACCCTGCTCGCCACAACTAGAGAAAGCCCACTCGCAGCAATGAAGACCCAATGCAGCCAAAAATAAATAAATAAATATATATATTAAAAAAAAAAAAAACTCTTACAGGAAAACATAGGAAAAACACTCTTTGACATAAACCACAGCAAGATCTTCTTTGGCCCACCTCCTAGAGTACTGAAAATAAAAACAAAAATAAACAAATGGGACCTAATTAAACCTAAAAGCTTTTGCACAGCAAAGGAAACCATAAACAAGACGAAAAGACAACCCTCAGAATGGGAGAAAATATTTGCAAATGAAACAACAGACAAAGGATTAATCTCCAAAATAAACAAACAGCTCACGGAGCTCAATATCAAAAAACAAACAGTCCAATTAAAAAATGGGCGGAAGACCTAAATAGACATTTCACCAAAGAAGACATACAGATGGCCAAGAGGCACATGAAAAGCTGCTCAACATCACTAATTATTAGAGAAATGCAAACCAAAACTACAATGAGGTATCTCCTCACACCGGTCAGAATGGCCATTATCAAAAAATCTAGAAACAATAAATGCTGGAGAGGGTGTGGAGAAAAGGGATCCCTCTTGCACTGTTGGTGGGAATGTAAATTGATACAGCCGCTATGGAGAACAGTATGGAGGTTCCTTAAAAAACTAAAAATAGAACTACCATATGACCCAGCAATCCCACTACTGGGCATATACCCTGAGAAAACCGTAATTCAAAAAGACACATGCACCCCAAAGTTCACGGCAGCTCTATTTACAATAGCCAGGACATGGAAGCAACCTAAATGTCCATCGACATTTGAATGGATAAAGAAGATGTGGCACATATATACAATGGAATATCACTCAGCCATAAAAACGAACGAAATTGAGTTATCTGTAGTGAGGTGGATGGACCTAGAGTCTGTCATACAGAGTGAAGTAAGTCAGAAAGGGAAAAACAAATACCGTATGCTAACGCATATATATGGTATCTAAAAAAAAAAAAAGATGGTACTGATGAACCTAGTGGCAGGGCAGGAATAAAGACATAGACATAGAGAGTGGACTTGAGGACACGGGGCTGGGGGGGGGGAAAGCTGGGGTGAAGTGAGAGTGGCATTGACACATATACACTACCAAATGTAAAATAGATGGCTAGTGGGAAGCAGCAGCATACACAGGGAGATCAGCTCTGTGCTCTGCGAGGACCTAGAGGGGTGGGATAGGGAGGGTGGGAGGGAGACGCAAGAGGGAGGGGATATGGGGATATATGTATACATATGGCTGATTCACTTTGTTGTACAGCAGAAACTAACACAATATTGTGAAGCAATTATATTCCAATAAAGATCTATAAAAATAAATAAACAAAAATAAAAGATACATGGGAAAAAAACTACGCCCGGTCTACCCAGGTTTCCCTCACTGGCTACCTTTCACAAGCTACGGGCCTGGTGGGGGGCGGGGACAGAGGGTTGGGGGAAAGCAATTTCGGCTTATGATTTTTCCAGAAGTTCTCACTTCCAGCTACACATTCAAGTTTGAGTGAGCAGATTTTCAGAGACCCAGATAGGTTTACTTCTGCAAAACCATTCATTGGATGGATGTGTTTGAAACGCTGATCGAAACCTGAGCGCTAATGCCAAAGATTAAGCAGATTCCGGGGTGGGGGAGTGGGGAAGCCGCAAGTTCCTCCTCTCACTGAACTGAACTGCAGAAAAGCCTGGGAAAGAGGACGCCGCCGGCCCCTCCGGACCAGCCTCGACCGCGCCTGGTTGCCTCCTGCCCGCCCGCCACCAAACACAACTGCCGCGCCAGGGGACCTACGGAGGCGGAAGCGAACAATAATTTATTTCGCAGGAGGAAGGCGGGGAAGGGAATTCGGGCGGGTGGGTGGTGGCTGGGGTGACTCTTCCCAACTAAACGCCCAAGGATTTCACAGCCACGCGGGGTCGGCCTCTCGGGCCTGCGGGTTCGGCTGGGTGCGAGCACGCAGTCGCCCTCCGGCTGTAAATAATTCCTGCGGCCAAAGGAGCCGGAGAGAAAGCGGGGGATGCAGCTTACTTCATCTCGCCCGTCAGAGCCGGCCGCTTCTCCGGGAAACGTCGAGGGCGGCGCAGGGCGCCCGGTGCTGCGGGCCGAGCTCAGGCCAGGCCGGGGCCCCGCGCATCCTCTTCCGCCCGCCGGGCCCACCCTAACAGGGGCGCGTCACGCGGCCCCGCGCCTAACGCGCGCTCGGGTTTCGCCAGCGACGCCGGGGGCGGCGAGCGGGGAGGGCGCGAGGCCAGGTCCGGCCCGACCGACCCTTCCCGGCCCAACCCGAGACGCGTCACAGTCCGCGAGGACGGTGCCCCCGCGGGACCTGGACCTCAGACCCCTGCGACCTCGGCGCGCGCGCGCGCGCGCAGAAGGGCCCCCCGGGCCAGGGACGCGCACGCGCAGTGGGACCAGGCGAGGGGCGCGCGCAGTGGGGCCGAACCAAGGGCGGGCGGCCGAGGCGCAGGCAAGACCACGCCCCCTAGCTCCGGTCGCTGGGGGTAGGGGGGCGGGGTCGGGGGCAGGGCCCTCCCGCGAGGCCCTCCCACATGATTCCTTGGTTCCCGTGGATGGGCTGGACTTAAGAACGAAGTGAGCGGACCATTCTCTGTCGCCCTGGGTTCTCTTGTGCATCGTAGAGGCCGCCTTCTGGGACACACGAGGGCCGAGGGAAGTGGTTGTGTCGTGGAGCCGGGTTGCCCACGATCTGGCACAAGCTGTGGGACCTGGAACAGGTCACTTGACCTCGCTTTTCTCCACCTATGGAACGAGCGGCTTGGTGTATCCCATTTTTAAAATCCAGAAGTAGTGATTTAGGGGTGGGAGAGCAGGCTATGGGCCGTGTCTCCACCAGGCAGCTTCAACTCTCTGCCTACACTCGTGTGACTTTGAAGACACTAACCTGTGATAAGTGCCCAGGAAGTGGTAGCTTGCACCTGTGTGGCTTTATTAGCAAGATCGTGGATGGGAAGAAGGCCTTCTCTGCGGGGTGATGGTGAGGTTATAAAGAGATGACAGGGTGAGCTACCTCTCTGAGCACTCGGTGGTATAACGGCCCCCTGCCCCACTCTTCACCATTATCACGCAGTACCTGACCCTCACTCTCACCTTCATGCCCACTTTCCTCCCAGCCCTACAGTGTGGTCAGTGCCCCCTGTGGGGCCGCAGCCATCAGAGAAGCTGCTGCTACTTCCTGCTTCTCAACAGACCCTGCGTGACCTTGAGTTAAATAAGGCAGGGCTGCTGCTACATTGACCAGCCAGACCACCCAGGACCACCTCCTGGATGGTCTCATCCCTACTCCTGAGCATCTTGGCTCTTTCCCTTCTTCAGACCCACCTTCCTCCCATCCCAGAGACAGGAGAATGCCTGGTCACCTGTGCTGCAGAGCGCTTGACCACCCAACAGAGGGCATTCTGACCAGAGAAAGAAAACTTGTAGCAGCTTTTGGTTCCATGAAAGTTCCATTAGAGGTAGGAATGTCAGGAACTAGCAGAAGGAACTTGGCAGTGGCCAGCAGGACTAAGTAGGGCCAACAGGCGTGATTACCACACAGGATATTAAGCAAGAGGGTTCCAGGAAGGCTGGGGAGCCAAGGGGGGCTGGGCTCCACTGTCATCAAAGCCAGGGGCCATCTGGGGGCCTGCACGGAGCTGTTGGGCCTCAGCAAGGATTTGGCCATACTGGGTGGTACCCAAGGGGAGAGTCAAGTAGCCGGGTCCCTGCCCGGCTGCCTCCATAGCTGGAAGTGGGTGGGAGGGTCTAGGGCAGCGGCCAGCCAAACCATGCTGGACGATGCCAGGACTTGGCCAAGAGCCCTTCCCGTGTTCGTAACCCTGGGTGCACTGTGCACTCGCATAGCATGTAAACTGGGGCCAAAGGAGGCACAGATGGGAGAAGGCAGTGCTCAGAGACTGATATGAGCGGTGGGGACGTTTCCCAGATCCCTGTACAGCCAACGTCGGTTACCTCGAGGGCACCTTTCAAAACATCCCAAAGCCAAGTCAGCAGTAACCAGCTTATTAAGAACATGCATGTGTCCACTTAGGTGTCAGTGGGGTGGGGACTGGGGAGTGACATGAAATGAGCCTAGGGTGTCACAGCTGTTCTCCCTGCCAGTACTTCCATGCCCACACATAGTTGATATGTTTTCATTTCTCTACCCTCCTCCCTCACTCTTAGTCCTTATCTCAGTCTCCTCCTGATTCTGTACCTTCTAGTCTGATCTGGACCATTACTTTGCTTTCTTTCTATCATGAAAACAATTTGGTTTCATCCAGGTGTGAGAGCATTGCCGCCTAAAACCAAAAATCTCAAAGCTTGTCCATGGAGCTTTATGATGAGCTTTAGCACCTTTGCATACCTAAAGCTTTTCTCATTTCTTTGCTAACAGCAGCTACAAGGCCACATCACAAGGTATGCCACATCACAGGTTATGCCACATCACAAGGTACTCCACATCCCATGGGACCAGGTATGCCCAAAACCCTCTGAAGGAAGCCGGAAGAAAGGAGTGATGCCCTGTGGTGGTGATGGAGGGTGTCCCGTGACCTGAACTGTGTCTGCAAGGAGCGCCCTGGAGCTCTGTTTGAAGCTTTTTTTGTCTTCCTAAACAGTGGGGTAGGCAGAAGTCAGGGTTACTTCAGCCTGCTTCCCAGATGTGGAAAGTGAGACCTGGAGAGATGAATGACTCACAAGAGAGGGCAGTGGAGTTAGAAATAAAATCATGTTGCAGTTTCTATTTTGGGGCAGCAGTTTCTATTTTGGGGCAGCAGTCACTAAGTTAGTTCTACTCCTTCACTCTGCTCTTTGTACAGGGTGGGGAGGAAAGAACAGGTGTCGTGGATTTTCAACCACCAGTACATCTTTTCATCCCCAGGCATGAGAAAGCCCAGCACTCTCTCTCTCTCTTTCTTTCTTTTTTTTTTTTTTAAGATTAGCTTCATAAAGTCTACATAAAGTAGCTACATATTGGTTTTCTATTGTGGCCATAACAGTTGACTACTATTTAGTGGCTCAAACAAAGCAAATATATTATCTTACAGCCCTTTAGGTCAGAAGTCTGATGTGGGTCTCACCGGACTAAAACCAAGGGGTGGCAGGGCTGCTGTGTTCCTCTCAAGGGGAGCCCTTTTCTTGCTCATCTGGGTGTTGGCAGAATTCAGATCCTTGGGGTTTTAGGACTGAGATCCCTGTTCCCTTGCTGGCTATCAGCTGAGGGCCATTCCCAGCTTCTAGAGGCTAGTACATTCCCTGGCTTGTGGCCTCCTTCCTCAATCTTCATAGCCAGCAATGGCAGGTCAAGTGCTTTGTATCTCTCATCATTATTTTCAGGTTCATCTCTCTGATGCATCTGGGAAAGGACCTCTGCTTCTAAGGACTCATGATTAGACTGGGCACACTTGTGCAAACCAGGATCATCTCCCCATCTCAGAGTCCATGTGTTTAATCACAGCTACAAAGTCCCTTTTGCCATATAAGGTGACATACTCACAGATTCCAGTCATTAGGGCCTGGACGTCTTTAGGGAGTCATTATTCTGCCTACCACAAATTATAAATTTCCAGACTCTCAAACTCTCTTGATTGTCCAGGATCTTTATCACATGATTTTTTTGGTAATAGCTTTACTGAGATATAATTCACATAATACACAATTCATCTATTTAAAGTGTACAATTCATTGTTTTTTAATATAGCCACAGAGTTGTGCAACCATCACCACAATCAATTAAAAACATTTTAATCACCCCAACAAGAAACCATGTACCTATTAGCACTTGCTCCCTATTTTCCCCGAACACTCCCAGTCCTAGGGAACCACTAATCTACCTTCTGTCTCTGTGGATTTGCCTATGCTGTATATTTCATATAAATGGAATCCTATAATATGTGGCCTTTTGTGTATATATAGTATGTTAGATAGACACATATATATAATGTGTATCTACATAATGTTTTCAAGGTTCATCCATGTTGTAGCATGTATCAGTGCTTCATTCCTTTTTATTGCTAAATAGCATTTGATTGTACAGATATACCAAATTTTGTTTATCCATTCATCAGTTCTTGGACATTTGGGTTATTTTCACTTTTGAGCTATGATGAATAATGCCGCCATGAACATATACCTGTTTTTATGTGGACATAATGTTTTCATTCTCTTGGGTATATACCTAGGAGTGGAATTGCTAGGTCATATGGTAACTCTGTGTTTAACTTTTTGAGCAACTGCCAGATTATTTTCCACAGTGGCTGCACCAGTCTGCATTCCTACCAACAATGGATGATCCTATTTCTCACATCCTCGCCAACACTTGTTATTATCTGACTTTTTGATTCTAGCCATCCTTGTGGGTGTGAAGTGGATCTGATTGTGTTTTTTTGATTTGCATTTTCCTGATGGTTCATGGCATTGAGCATCTTTTCAGGTGCTTATTGGATGACTGTATATCTTCTCTGGAGAAATATCTAGTCAGATTATTTGCCCATTTTTCAAGTGAGTTATCTTTTTATTATTGAGTTGTTAAAATTCTTTATATATTCTAGATACAGGCCCCTTACCAGATTTGCAAAAATTTTCTCCCATTCTGTGGGTTGTCTTTTCACTTTCTTGATGGTGTCTTTTGTAGCATAAGAATTTTTTATTCTGATGTCCAGTTTATCTATTTTTTCTTTTGTTGCTTGTGCTTTTGGAATCATATCTAAGAAGGCTTTGCCTAATCCAATATCATGAAAATTTATGCTTGCATTTTCTTCTAAGAGTTTGTTTTAGCTCGTACGTTTAGGCTTTTGATTCATTTTTGGTTAATTTTTGTGTATGATGTGAGAGGTAGGAGGTCCAACTTTATTCTTTTGCATGTGACTATCCAGTTGTCCCAGAATGCTTTGTTGAACTGTCACATAATGTGCCCCAAACACATATGCTTGGATTTCTATGCAACACTGACATGACCAAAGTCCCTCCCCGGTCCAGTAAGACAGACCCCAGCAGACCAATGCCTGGCAAGCAGCAGATCCTCAAAAAATGTTTGTCAGATGAATGTGGTACAAGGTGGGGAGCTGAGGCCCCCAAGTTCAGGGGTTGGAGTCCCCTTCACTCTGCGCATGACTCTGGAAATGTTTCCTCCAAGCGGCCACTTGGCCACAGTCTAAAGAGGTGCCTTGGTACCCTTGAGTAAAGGGGGCAAACTAGCAGTGCTCCTACTGCCTGAACCAGATCTCAGGAAAAAAATCCCAAATTTTGTTTTGAGGCTGCCAGGGAACAGGGGGGTCAAGGGAAAGGAAGAGAGAAGATTGGGGAACAGCTGGCTGGGATGTGAACCAGGACAGGGGACCTTGAGTAACAAATTAAGAAGCACCTGTACTCAAGGTCAACATTTCTTGCCTTAAGCTTCAAGAGGCAAAAGCAGGGGAAGGCTCTTGGCTGGCAGATGAAATGAAAAGATAAAAGTGCTGGCAGCCGCCCCAGACATCTCTGCACCGGCAAAAGCTGCATCATATCCTTTGGGCCAAGTGGAGACGCAGCCTGGGGACAGCCAAGCTTCTGGAGCAGGTCTGCGGAAGGAGAAGGCACCCTTGCAGGGGAAATGTGATGGTCAGCAGAACCTCACGAGACAGAGGCTGGCTTCCCGTTGGCTTCTCCAGGAAGCAGGCACTGTCTGTCTCTCCCAGCCCTGACACTGCAGTAGCCTGGTACGAGGCCAGGAGCTGGGGAGCCTCTGGGGAGCCAGCAGCTCCCAAGTGGCTGCAGGGTCACAGCAGGGGACAACTCCTTACTCCTCAGCCCCTTCCACTCCCCTCTCCAGTCCTGGAAACACAGGTAAGGTACCCCTCATTCATTCACCCAGTACGACATGCCAGGCTGTCTAGGCTCAGGGAACACAGCCATGAACAAGGCTCCTGTTCTCAAGGAGCTCATGTTCTACTCCATGTCGGGGTGTGTGGTAGAGAGATGGACCATAAAGCAGTAAAAGAATAATTACAGAGTGACAAGTGTGATGAAGAAAATAAAACAGAATAATGGAACAGGATGTCTGACTGTACAGTTAAGGAAGGTCTCTCCAGGGGTGATATTTGACTGAGACCAGAGGGAAAAGGGCCAGTCACACAAAAGCTAGGGGAAGAGTGTTCCGGGCAGAGAGAACAGCACGTACAAAGGCCCCAAGCCAGGAAATAGTTTGGCATCTTTGCAGAACCGAAAGGAGGCCAGTGTGGCTGGAGCACTGAGCAAGGGGAGACCTAAGAACAGGTTGTAGAAGCTGGGACACGTGGTGCCTTCCAGGCTAGGGAAACGAATGTGGATTTCATTCTAATTTGTAGTGGAAGCCCCTAGGGAATTTTAAAGAGGAGAAGGACACAATCCGTTTTCATTTTGGAAAGTCCCTGGGCTTCTGGGCTGCAGGCCCGGAGGAGAAGCACATTGAGTGGGTGGGGGTTATTGTAGGGTCCAGACAGGCTAGGGGCACAACTCCAGGATGTATTAAAATGTAGATGTTATTACTATTCAGGTACCGCAAGGCCAACAGGTCAGGAGATGACTGCCATTGAGAAGGTAGTTTGTTACAGTTCAGTTCCCAAGAAGAGTGGGCACGCCCTGCCGCCCACGCAGGGCCACGTGGGGATGCACCAGGGTCAGCCAGGAGGCAGAGGGAGTGAGGGAAAATGTGTACAAGGGCCTTTATAGCGGTTTCCAAGGGAAGCATGGGCAAGGCAGGGTCAGCAGGCTTAGGACTGGCCAGTTTGAAGAGTTTTCAGCAGGCTCTAGGGCGTAGGGGCTGTCCCCTAGTTGTCTGTATCTGGTCCAGGGTGATTAGGGCAGGTAGATAGTGGCCCTGAGTCTGAGAGCCTGATAAAGAAGGAGGTTGGAGCTTAGGGATCTGGATGGGTTTGTTTGCATATGAAAGGCACGCGCCAGAGTGAATCACAGACTATTTCTAGGAACTGGCTAGCCCTGGGAGGGGCAGTCCCTCCAGGGTCAGCAAGGCCCCGGATGTCAAAGCATCAGAAACACATGGTTGACGTACAAGGACATCTGTATTCTGTGGAGAGAGGCTTCCGGAGAGGAAATTGACGGGATTTGCTGATGCGTTAGACGTAGGTGATAAGGGAGGAGAAATAATCAAGGATGCTGCTTGGCCTTTTGGCTTAAGCAGTTGGGTCCCCCCACTCTCAAGCAAGTCTTTTTTTTTTTTTTTTTTTTTTAATTTTGGCTGCACTGCACGGCATGAGGGATCTCAGTTCCCTGACCAGGAATCGAACCTGTGCCCCCTGCAGTGGAAGTGTGGAGTCTTACCCACTGGACCGCCAGGGAAGTCCCTCTCAGGCAAGTCTTGAGGGCCCAGGAGACACAGCTACCCTCCAGGAGCTTGAACTCTCGTAGGGGAGCCAGGTTTCAAGTAGGGACAGTTGGCAATCGAGTCAGTGCCATTAGGCGCCCTGAAATATGAGTGTACCTTGCCTTAAGTAACAAAAATGTTGCTGGAAAACAACATGTAATTCAGATACAATATTTCCCTCATGTACTTGTATTACCATTTCAGCAACCATAATTTCTGATTGGCTTTCACTTGTCCAAGGCCCAGGACTCGTGATGAGGGTCTCTGCTGATATTGTCCAGAGATTTAATGCTTCTATAAACCCATCTTATCTGTGCCAGAAAACCTCTTCATAAGCATTTAAGATGAGGGCTTTCAGAGCTACAGACTCCTTTGATTATAGAAATGATTGCCTTTTAACTTTTTGGTTTTGTAAGATCTACTGCTGTTAAACTCAATGATATATAACAGTAAATAACTTTTATTATTATTATTACTATTTTAAAATCAAGATTAAGAAAACAGAGCACCCATGACATAAGATAGGCGCTCAATAAAAAATGTTCCTGTAATTTTGATGATGTAGCCTCCATGAAAGGTGGGACTGCTGATGTATTTATATGTTTCAAAGCTACAAAGGAGCTCTTTCCCCAGAATATAATAATCTTGACCTGGTTAGGGACCAACTGAGCTGGGAATGCTGTAACACCTAAAGTTAATGTTCTCAAGTTCTTGCTAGTTTAGATGCCATACAGCGTATGGCATATGGTACAGATGCCGTACTGTGAGGATGGCAATATTGATTGCTGATGATAAATGTGATCGTGCGGTTTGGGGCAGGTGATGCGGAGTTGTGTGGCTTTCCCCGATCAACCTCTCTTGGTGCGGGGGCACTTCCTGTCACATCCGATTGGAATTCACACATTTGAAATGATCGTATGTCAGTTGCCAACGTCCACTGTGGTTGTTTTTCAGCCTCTCTGTTTTACGGGAAGTGTCTTGTTAACTAGACTATAAATGCTTTGAAGGGGAGCTGTCTGGTGGCTACTATATCTTGTGAACATAAACCCCAGAACGAGGGTCTCCTTAATACATACTTGTGGGTTAAATAGATGAGTTAATTAACATTACATAGCTGTCAGCTGGCAGATCTTTGTCAGATCAACTTTTTTTTCAACGTATGCAAAAAGTCCCATTTGATTGTGCATCAAAGGACCCTAGAGAGTGAAAAGGTAACCCACAAAATAGGAGAAAATATCCGTAAATTTGTAGTGTTTAGAATATATAAAGAACCGCCACAATTCAGCAACAAAAGAAACCAAACAACCCAATTCAAAAATGGGCAACGGATTTGAATAGACATTTTTCTAAAGAAGATATGCAAATGACCAAAAAGCACATAAAAAGATACTCAATGTCATTAGTCATTAGAGAAATGCGAGTCAAACCACAATGAGACAGCACTTCGCACCCACTAGGATGGCTGTACTTAAACAACCAAACAAAAAAGGGAAAATAACGAGTGTTGGGGAGAACGTGAAGAAATCGGAATGCTCATGCACTGCTTGTGGGAATGTAAAATGGTGCAGCTGCTATAGGGAAAACAGGTTAGAGGTTCCTCAGAAAGTTAGACACAGAATTACTATATGATCCAGCAATTCCATTCCTAGTTACATACCCAAAAGAACTGAAAGCTGGGACCCAGATACTTGTTCACCAACATTCGTAGAAGCATTATTCACAATAGTCAGAAGGTGGAAACAACCCAAGTATCAGTGAACAGATGAACAGATAAACAAAATGTGGTACATCCACACCATGAGATATTATTCAGCCACGAAAAGGAACGAAATTCTGGTACATGCTACAACATGGATGAACCTTGAAAACATTATGCTAAGTGAAAGAAGCCAGACACAAAAGGACAAATGTTGTACGGTTCCATTTATTTGTGATGCCTAAAACTGGCGCATTCATAGAGACAGAAAGTAGAATGGTGGTTGCCAGGGGCAGGAGGAGTGGAGAAATGGGAGTTGGTGTTTATTGGGTACAGAGTTTCTGTTTGGGAAGATGAAAAAAGTTGTGGCAATGGATGGTGGTGATGGTTACCCGGCACTGTGAATACTTAATGCCACTGAATGGTGCACTTAAAATGATTAAAGTGGTAAACTTTATGTTGTGTATGCTTTATCACAATAAAAGAAAATACTGAAAAGAAAAAAGAAAGTCACATTGGGGCAACATCCCGTGTATGAGGATCTGAGAGGCGTCTGGCTTGTGCAGTAGCATTTAGCCCAGGATACCCTGCCCGCCTGTCTCCCCTGTGCCCTGGGATTAGAACAAGCCAGTCATCCTTTGACCTTTGTATGGGGAGTGCTAGACACACAGAGGTTTATCCCCAAGACTGACACTTTTCAGACCTGGGACAGCAGCCAATGTCCACACAGCGAAAACCTCTTCAAGGGCCCAGTTCTCATTTCTACTTCTGCATCCCTCTCAATGCCTCCTCAACTGTCCAGCTGCAATTTTATTGTAAAAGGTAATTATGTGTTAGCTAAAATCAGACACTTTGCCTTGATATCAACACCAGTCCATTGTAGGAGAATGTTGAGTACGTGAGTCCCCATTACAAAGTAAAAGGCATATGAAACTCAAACATATGCCAGGGTCTCTGAAATACCTCATTCTTAGAACCCACGCAATTGGGTAACAGGCTAATGACGTTCTCCTAATTCTTCTAGAATTAAGTGCCACGTGGATGAGACCCCCAAATGAGTTTATCTGTATTAAGTTCCAGAAAGTTGGCTAATATTAGAGCATGGCTCCCAGGTACTTAAAGAAATCTGAATTACAAATAGAACAGGAATGAGTGCAGCCATTAGAAGAGCCAGCTCCCCGTAAACAGGTACTTAGAGGTGAAGCAGGAAGTGTAAATGGAGTGGAGCCCTAATTAATGCCTTGCTTATTGTGCTTTCCTGCAACTGGGAGATTAACCCTGAGATATTTTTAAAGCTTTCACATGTAGCTGGTACCTTGAACAAGTGGGACTCATTGGGTGCAAAAGACAAAACTTCATCTTGCCCCACTGGCGGTTCAAACCTGCTGGGACGCTTACTCCACCTCTGGATGAAATCTGAAACTGAAATCTTGGATGAGATCTGACTTTCTCAGCCTCTCTCTCCAGCCAGGATTTTAAATGTCTAGTCCCATATAATAGTCAGAACCCCAGAGTTACAGCTTTTCCCTGCCCCCAGCTCCTGGAGGGGAGGGGCTAGGATACTGTTTTTCTACCTGGGCGGCCCTCCGATTGCTAGCTGTGGCCTCTGCCTGCTCCCGAACTGCAGGAAGAAGACACGAGAAAGCGACAGGTGAGGTTTACCTGGACTGGGAGGTCCTGGGCTGGCATCGCTGCTCGCTGGGCTCAGCAGATATTCAAAGCTTATCACACCAGGCACTTTGAAGGGTCTTTGGAAATTTCAACAGGGAAGAGCTGACACCTGCTGTTCTTTTGACTCCTGTGAAAATGCCTTCTCTGGCCGGCTTTTTGTTATTTGTGATTCCATCCCCAGTCCCTGGAGATCAGACCTCTTCCTCTGAGGTCTCTTTTCCCCTCCAGGCGATCTATTGGGAAGATCAAAGACTCTCCCAGACGCACACATGGTCCCCCGGAGCTCCCACCTTGAACCGGCTCTCAGGGAAAGAATGTCACTGCCAGGGGGGTGCTTTAGCCAGGCGTCCCTTCTCCACCTTTCGATTTCTCAGGCGGGAGTTGCACGGGGCCCTGGGGCACATGTGTTGCCCCCTGAGTTCTTTACGTAAAGATCCCTTCAGCCAGCTGGTGGTAAGGGGAAGAAAGTCCCCGCTCCTCCACGTGGGGGCGATACTCGCGGGACAATGACCACTGAAAAGCATTCTTCCCTCATCTCAAATGTGATGCATCTTCTTTCTCTCTCAGAGTAGTTATTGAGCTGATGGACGCAAAGCAGTCACTTGACCCCTCCTTCGCATGTTTGTCCCCGTGGAGCTGGGAATGGTGGCCTCCCAAGACTGGACCCATGACTGAAACGGAGCCGGTGAGTCCCTTTAGAACATCCCATTACACACGCTTTTAATGATCCAAAGATTGAGGGCAAAGCAAGGATTTCTTTCTTTCTTTTTTTTTTTTTTTTTCATCTTTTAAGAGTTTTGCTTCGTACGAAATCTAAAAGGTGAAATATTCTCAGCAGAATTCAAGAGACCCATGCAAATCACTGAGTGATTTCAGGAGACCCAGAAAATTGCCCCCAAACCCGAGTCACTGAGAAGAGCTGCAGCTGCTAATGAAGGTCTTTACAGCCCGCGTGGAGCGTCATAGGACCGGAATTCTCCTCCACTGGATGAGTTTTGTCAGGAACATGAGTGATTTCCCCACCCAACCTAACCAGTCTCTTTCCTCACCTGACCTAATCAGGAAGGAACCCAGGCACTATCTCAGGCCATTTCACACCCATGTATCCCTCCATGAGAGCAAGCACCCCGTGGGTGGGCGCCACACAGCCCTCCTTTTACCCCCTGCTTCTACACCATGTCGGGCGCATAGTAGGATCTGGGCAAAGCCTGAATCGAATTACAATCTAAGGGTAGAGTGGGGAGAGCCACAGAGACCTGAAATTTATTCTTCAAGGAGTTTACTCTTCTCCTTAAAAAATTCTTTTTAATTAGATTTTAGATATAAAAAGATCAATCTGCTGCTTTATTTTATTACTCTTCTGTTATATTAAACTGTAACCCTTGGTGGCTTAGGATCGTAACAAGTGAAGTCTATAAAACGAAGTAGCAGGTGTGTTAAAATTGCCTATATTTTTCAAAAGTGGGCCCTTAAAGTCCTCCTGCGGAAAGGCCAGGTATCCTAATACGCAAGGAAAGAAGACATAGTGTTTTATTGTCTACGTGCCTACCTAATATCCATTCTCCCCTTCTTCTACTAACAAATCCTTGATTTTTTACAGTGTGGCAATGTACACAGTTATAACACTACATCTCCAAGCTTCTCTTGCCGCTAAATAGGGCCACGTGATTAAGTTCTGGCCAACGAGTTGTAAGCATAAGTTATCAAGTATTATAGAATTTATGAAAAGGGGAATAGACAGCTGGCATGTGCTTTTTTCATATTCTTCCTCCACCTGCTCCTTGCTTCTTGCCTGGAATGCTGATGTGATTGCTGGGGCTCCAGCAACCCTCTTGGCTCATGAGGTGACAGTGAGTCTGGAAGTCACATGCTAAGAATGAGAGAAGAAAAAGGTAGGAGGAGCCCAGGTCCCTGATGACACTGTGGACCTTTGACCTCCAGAATTTTTTTATATGAAAGAGAAATAAACCTCTATTTTGTTTAAGTCTCTACTTATGGCTTCTGTCATTTACACAGTTCTTTTTTTTTTTTTTTTTTTTTTTTTGGCCATGCTGGATCTTCATAGCTGCGTGCGGGCTTTCTCTAGTTGCAGCGAGCAGGAGCTACTCTTCGTTGTGGGGCATGGGCTTCTCATTGCGGTGGCTTCTCTTGTTGCGGGGCACAGGCTCTAGGCGCATGGGCTTCAGTAGTTGCAGCACACGGGCTTCAGTAGTTGCAGTGCGTGGGCTCAGTAGTTGTGGCTCGTGGGCTCTAGAGCGCAGGCTCAACAGTTGTGGCACACGGGCTTACTTGCTCCATAAGGCATGTAGGATCTTCCCAGACCAGGGATTGAACCTGTGTCCCCTGCATTGGCAGGCAGATTCTTAACCACTGGACCACCAGGGAAGCCCCCATTTACACAGTTCTTATCTGTTACATCTGTTACAAAGGATCACTTAAGCACCCATCATTTTATTTTACCCATTTTGGAAGGAAATCT
The DNA here is from genome assembly GCF_028021215.1 of Eschrichtius robustus. Taxonomy (NCBI): domain Eukaryota; kingdom Metazoa; phylum Chordata; class Mammalia; order Artiodactyla; family Eschrichtiidae; genus Eschrichtius; species Eschrichtius robustus. The sequence continues at coordinate 7,172,342 of NC_090826.1, read as the reverse complement.
CTCTAGAATACATTGCACATTCTCTTCCTTTTTAAAATCAAACGTGTAGTGAACATAGGGTTGCTAGATAAAATACAGGATGTCCAGTCATCTTGAATTTCAGGTAAGCAACAAATAGTTTTTGAGTAAAAGCATGTCCCAAATATTACATGGGCCATACTTAGACTAAAAAATAATTTGTTGTTCATCTGAAATTCAGATTTAACTGAGAGTCCTGTATTTTTATTCGCTGACTCTGCCAGTCCTCACTGAACAGGCTCTTCTCCTGCTGTTCTCTATGGTGAGGTGTATGGTGATGCACTGGGGACCTCTGGAGGCTTGGAGGGCTCTTAGCCCTTATGGAAATGGACCAGATTGCCATGCTTTTTATTCCTATTCCGCTCTTTCTAATGTTGCCATCTCTTCTTTGGTTGCCAGTCTATCGATGGCCCTGTCTGTTGCTCTCTAAGTGAGAGCCTGTCCTGTCCTAGCTCCTCACCCCACCGATGATGTGCCCTGGGAATCTGTGGGCAAACATGGTGTTTGGAGCACATGCCCTGAAGCTGAAAGTCTGGGTTCCACTCCAGGTCCCCCCACTTTCAACTCTATGACCTGGGGCAGCTCATTCGACCTGTCCAAGCTTGGTTCCTGCCTAAATAATATGGGGGCAGTCAGAGCCACCTCCTGGGTTATGTGAGGCTTAAATATGGGAAGTGCGGGGGCAGCACCGGCCCTTAGTAAGCACTCAGCAAATGGGGTAATTGCCGGGTGGTGGGCTGAGCAACCGGATAGCCAAGCCCAAGAAACAAGGATCTGAGCAGAAAGCTTCTATAAGCAAAACATGAGCAATGGGGACACTGAGGTCACCGAGAGGAGGAGTGGGAAGGAGAATGGGGGCCGAAGGCCAAATTCAAAGGAGAGTGGGAGAGCTCACGCAAGGCAGCCAGTGATGGCGGGGGTGAGTGGATAGCAGGTGTGTTATTAGGTGCCCCCCACAAGATTCGTATGCTGAAACCCCACCCCCGGTACCTCAGAGTGTGACTGTATTTGGAGATGAGGTCTTTAAAGAGGTGATTAAGTTAACGTGAGGTCCTTACGGGGCCCTGATCCAATCTGACTGGCATCCTTATAAGAAGAAGAGATTACGACGCAGACACACACAGAGGGAAGAACATGTGAGGACACAGCGAGAAGACAGCCGTCTGCAAACCAAGGAGAGAGGCCTCCGGAGAAGCCAACCCTGCCGAAACCTTGGATCTTGGACTTCCAGCCTCCAGACCTGAGAGAATACATTTCTGTCGTGCAAGCTGCCCAGTCTGTGCTGCTTTTTACGGTGGCCCCAGCAGATTAATAAAGGTGTCGAAAGAGAAGGCTGTGGGAACATGGCCGTAGGCTGAGCGCCTGGGAGCAGTCATGCAGCCCTTGATCCAACAGACATTCTCGTTGATGTTGCGGGGGGGTGCTGCCATTGATACCAGGTATTCTTCCTGCCCAGGGTGTCCAGGGATGAACACTGTCCTTCTCCTGAGAGAACAGATGAACCAGAGAATCACAGACAGTGACAGATGCCGGGCTGCAGGGACTGATTGGGAAGGAGCAGGGAGCCAAGAGCCACTCCAGGGAGCCCATCAAAAGAGGCTCTTGAAGAGGCTTCCCTGGTGGCGCAGTGGTTGAGAATCTGCCTGCCAATGCAGGGGACACGGGTTCAAGCCCTGGTCTGGGAAGATCCCACATGCCGCGGAGCAACTAGGTCCGTGAGCCACAATTACTGAGCCTGCGCCTCTGGAGCCTGTGCTCCGCAACAAGAGAGGCCGCGATAGCGAGAGGCCCGTGCGCCGCGATGAAGAGTGGCCCCCACTAGCCGCAACTAGAGAAAGCCCTCGCACAGAAATGAAGACTCAACGCAACCAAAAATAATTTAAAAAAAAAAGAAAAAAAAGAGGCTCTTCCAGGAAGGGAGCCGGGCTGACACCTGAAGGTGAGAAGGAGCCGTCGGGGGCTGTTCAGGGAGATCAGGAGGAGGCCAGGGGCTGCTGGAACTGCTGAAGCTGAGCAGGAGGGAGAGGTCGGCCAAGAGGAGGTGGGAGGCTGGAGGCAGGGGTCAAGGCTGGACCTCACAGCCTCCTGGGCCTTGGTAGGGTGTGTGCATTTTATTCTGAGATGAAGGGCAACTCCGAAGGGGTGCACTATGGCAGAGGGACGGCCTGCTCAGCCAGCGCTTCCCCCCGGCCTGCGTGTCGGGGAAGGACAGCAGTGACTTCCTTGGGACGTGATCTGCAGAGTCGTCATGTGGGCTTGTGGGAAGCCAGCTTTCACGTATGGGGGAAAATTCGAAGTCCCCAAGCGGCGGAGATCGTAGGTTTGCCTGGAAATGAAGAATTCCACTGGCACAGATCGAAAAGAAAGGGAATATGTTTGTTCATTCATTCATTCAGTTATTCATTTACAAAAACGTATGGAGCTTCTACTGCCTGCTAGGCGCTGTCCTAGTGCCGCGAACACAGCAGTGAGTGAAACAGCCAACCTCTCTCTCTGCTTTGGGGGAGGTGGCACCCCGGTGTAGGGACACAAATGCTAATGAATAAACAAATAAGTGTACAATGTCAGGAGCTGACATACCTGCTCAGAAGGCAAGGAGGTGGTCCTGGTGTGCTGTTTTGAAGAAGAGAGTGACTCTGATAAGGGGACATTTGGGCACAGGCCAAGAGATGCAAGTTCCATGGGCACAGTGAAAGATGCTTATGGCCGAGGACCCCAAGAAGGCTTCCTTGCACTGAAAATATTTTTCATCAGGCAGCCAGGGCCTGAAGATGCCCCCATCATCCCTTGGCAGTTAACACAGACATCCTGGGGAAGAATCTCAGCTTAAGCTGTGAACCTCCAATGTCTCAGCAAAGATACATTAACAATCTATGGAGCTCAAGCTCACCTTTAGCCCAGTGTGGACAGAATGTGTGACTCTCCACTGCTCTGCACAAAGAAGGTGCTCAATCAACACTTTTTTTTTTTTTTTGTTTGGCCGTGCCACGCGGCATGCGGGATCCTAGTTCCCCGACCAGGGATCGAACCCGTGTCCCCTGCAGTGGAAGCTCGGAGTCTTAACCACTGGACCTCCAGGGCAGTCCCTCAATCAACACTTTTTAAATGAACAACTGAAAAAACCCACAAAGTGCATATGTAAGCTGGCAGATCTAATATTTGAGCATTTATGGGTTTTTTGTTTAAACAGACTACGAGGCAGATCAGGAGGGTAGGAGATTGCTGTCCCCCAGCTGACCATGAAGAAGTAGGAGGAAGAAACAGTGTGACTGTTTGGGGTGGAAGAGTTCTCACTAATTGTAAAATGCATTTGACTCTGCAATCCTTGTGCCCTCACACGACATTGCTCGGAGCAGAAAGAACTCTGCTCAGCGCAGCTGTCAAACAATGTAGGAGATTCAAGGCGGGCAAAGCCTTTATCTTCTTTTGAAGACGATGAAAGCCACCCTCTTGGACCCCTCCCTGGTGATGGTGATTTTGTGTTGATAGAGAAAAGGCCAAGCACATGGAAGTCATCACAGAAAGCTTTACTCGTCCGGAAAGAAAAGCCACAGTGATGCATTCAGCGATGTTCTCCAGTCCCAACCCAGATGCTTTGCTATGTAAAGGTCAAGGGACTTTTTATGATGTAAGAGGCAGGGAATCTGCTGAGTCAGATGGCCATCTCGAGCTTATCTCCAGGCAGCACTGCTCCTGGGCCTTCAAGGGTTCTGCCTTGTCCTTAAAAGGGAAAGACCCTGATCTAGAGTAATATTTTAGAACAACTTCCAGATAGGACACTTTCCCTAGGTTGAACCTAGTTTTCTACTACTGCTACTGAACATATAAGAGACAGTGGGATTGTTGCATATTAACCCCGCATAAGGCAGCCAATGAAAAAAACGGGGGCTGTATCTGCCTTCCACCCAGCAGTTTGTGTGCAAAGTGCTCAAGTTATTTCTCAAGGCCTAAGAAGAAATCTAAAATGGATTAGAACTTGTTCTTTCTTTTTTAAAATTTATTTATTTGATTTATTTGGCTGCATTGGGTCTTCGTTGCTGCGAGCGGCTTTCTCTAGTTTCAGAGAGCGGGGGCTACTCTTCGTTGTGGTGCGGACTTCTTATTGCCGTGGCTTCTCTTGTTGCGGAGCACGGGCTCTAGGCGCATGGACTTCAGTAGTTGCAGCATGCGGGCTCAGTAGTTGTGGCATACGTGCTCAGTAGTTGTGGCATGCGGGCTCAGTAGTTGTGGCGCACGGGCTTAGTTGCTCTGCAGCATGTGGGATTTTCCCGGACCAGGGCTCGAACACGTGTCTCCTGCATTGGCAGGCGGATTCTTAACCACTTAGTCACCAGGGAAGTCCCCTAGAACTTGTTCTTGAAGAAAGTGAAAGACTCACCAGATTTGCTAAAACAGCCTGGGAAAGAGGATCCAATGCAAGAACCACAATGTTGGCATCTCCCAAAGACCACCGTTGTTCCCAAGTTTCTTCTTTCTTGTTGATTTGAAAATGGATGCTTGTTTTTGTTTCATGTTAATTACTGACCTGACGGGCGTCTTGTTGATCACGAGGGACAAAGATGTGCAGTGACATGTCCCCCCTGTTCTTAGGGTAACCTCGTGGGCTTATCTGCACGGTTTACTTTCCTGAGTCCCTCCCGTGTGTCTAAAGGCTGCAGAGGCATCCCTGGTAGGGATGGCAAAGGACAATGCCCAGAATTTAGATCAGCACAGAGCACACATTCAAACATGCCCAATAAATATTTGTAAAAGAAACAAATCAGAGATGTGGGTTGGATAGAAAATCAATGGTGTCAAGTTGAGAGAGAGAGAAGTATCTGCAACCCCAGCACGATTGAGCAGAAGTGTGGTGAAGAGCACGGGTTCTGGAGCCAGATGGCCTCCATCCTGCTACTCAGTAGCTGTGTGACCTAAACCTCTTTGTGCCTCAGTTTCCTTGACTGTAAAATGGGGGTGATGATGACGGTACTTACCACAGAGGGTTGTTGACAGAATTAACTAAGTCGACACAAGTAAAGCACTTAGAGGCCAAGCATTCCGTACACAGAGCTCTTAACTCCTTTTTTTTTTTTTTGGCCTCACCGCAAGGCTTGTGGGATCTTAGTTCCCCAACCAGGGATCGAACCCGGGCCCTTGGCAGTGAAAGTGCAGAGTCCTAACCACTGGACTTCCAGGGAGTTCCAAAATTCTCTTTTTTTTAATTTAATTTTTATTTTATATTGGAGTATAGTTGATTTACAATATTTTGTTAGTTTCGGGTGTACAGCAAAGTGATTCAGTTATACATATACATATATCCATTCTTTTTCAGATTCTTTTCCATATAGGTTATTACAGAATATTGAGTAGAGTTCCCTATGCTATACAGTAGGTCCTTGTTGGTTATCTATTTTATATATAGTAGTGTGTATACGTTAATCCCAAACTCCTAATTTATTCCTCCCCTCCCTGCACCTTTCCCCTTTGGTAACCATAAGTTTCTTTTCAAAGTCTGTGAGTCTGCTTCTGTTTTGTAAATAAGTTCACTTGTATCATTGTTTAAAGATTCCACATATAAGTGATATCACATGATATTTGTCTTTCTCTGTCTGACTTACTTCACTTAGTATGATAATCTCTAGGTCCAACTATGTTGCTGCAAATGGCATTAAAGGGCTCTGTGTTGTGGCACCTCCAGAGACTGGGATGGGATCAGCACCGTGATATTCCATTGCTGTCGCTGCTCATGTGAAAACTTTCAACGGATAATGCAGTGGGTTGAAGGATGCCCCCTCCACAAAAAAAAGATGTGGAACCTGTGATGACCTTATGTGGAAAAAGGGTCCCTGAAGATATAATTAAGGAACTCAAGACAAGATCATGCTGGATTAGGATGGGCCCTAAATCCAATGACAAGTGTCCTTACAAGAGAAGAGACAAATGAGAAGGGAAGACGTCACACAGAGGAGAAGGCCACGCACATGAAGACAGAGGCAGAGATTGGAGCGATGCATCTACAAGGCAAGGAATGCCCAGAATTTCCAGCAATCAGCAGAAGCCAGGAGAAAGGCATGGAATGAATTCTCCAGAAGGAACCACCCTGCTGACATCTTAATATCAGACTTTTGGCCTCCAGAACTGTGAGAAATTAAACTTCTGTTGTTTTAAGCCACCAAGTTTGTGGCAATTTGTTTCAGTAGCCCCAATGCAGATGACCCTGTAGGTCTCAAAATCGGAGGAGACTGAAAAACACTTGCTTTGGTTCCTAAGCCTTAAGTATGGTCTTGCCTCTGAAGGCAAGAAAATGACTTGGTATTTTTCCCACTTTCAAAGAGTTGAAACTCCTTGGCCTAAGTCTGCATACCATCTAGGGAGGGTAAAGTGACTCACAGGACAGAGAGGTGACCCTCAAGGTCATATGAAGAAGGGGCAGAGGAAGTCGGCTCACCTAAGGGGCAGGGGGACGGCAAATACAGTGCAAAGTTCACAGGACCAAGGATCTGGAGGTCCAAATTCTAATCCAGGTTCTGCCTCTCACTGGCCAGGTGACCTTGCATGAGGCCCTGCCGTTTCTTGGGTGTCAGGACTACCTGTCTGTGAAATGGGGGGATGGGGCTGTGTGCTCTCTGGGGTCCCTTCCACTGGGACCCTCCATGAGTCTGGGCCACCCCTGCCACAACAAGGGGTGCAGCATGGAGGGTGCCAACAGCCTGACCGTGGCTGGTCCTTGGGTCTGCCTGTCAGCATAGCCCGTGCCACACAGCCTTACCTGTCTGCCAAAGCCTGAGAGCCAGGAAAGTGGGTGAGGGTGGCCGGCGGATGCGGTGCCCATGTCGGCGCTGGCACACTGCAGCTGGGTGGCCCTGTGTGTCCCAGGCAGGATGCCGTCAGCACAGCCTTCCCCCTGGGTCTGTTTAGAAACCAGTCACACACCAGGTTTTCCTTCAGTGATGAAATGTACGTGAAATTGATGCAGTTGGTCCTTCTGAACAATTGATTTAGGAGTCTTCGTTTCCCTCCCCGCCTTTCTCCTTAATTGACTTTTCTCAGACTCTCAGTCTGCATTAAATTCAAAATCTGGGAATCCCTTCTTCTCCCCTCACCCTGCTCTCCATCTCAATTTATCTACTCTGCTTTATCTTTCGTGGATTATATTAGGATGTGCTATTTTAACCATATCTGCATTTAAAGTGCAGCTCTCTCCTGGAATTTTCCCAATTAAGTCCCTATCTCAATCTTAAAACATACTAACTTTCACAGAGGTAGGAGCAAAAACTTTAAGAATCACAGACATGTCAGGACAAAAATGTACACGTTGTGGCCATCTTGTACATTTCATGTGCCTGCCAATTTTCAAAACGGGATTTTCTTGAAGGAAAGCAAAACTAGAGATTTTCCCAAACTGTTGAAAATTTGCCAGCAGACAGAGAGGAATTTTCCTATTCTTCTGACCCTGGGTCTACCTCTGTCCTTTTTTTGGTAAAGTGATGGTGTAGACTTCTGCCTGAAGCAGAGCAGACTTGTCACTCATGGCTTCTGCTGCTTCCTGGGCATCAGGCTGCAGTTCTCAAACTTCTGAACAAGTCACACCTTCTCTAAAATGTGGTCCCAGGAAGGAAGGAATTAAGGATTCTGCAGTCCCTGTCTTCTTTTCGTTGTTTTTTTTTCTTTTGCCGGAAAAGCATCTTCAGGTGAACAAATGTGGGAGGTGGAGCAAAGCCTTGGACCTGGTGGTAAGGAGGGTTTTTGGAGATGCGCTTCTGTAGGAGCGGGCATCTTGCAGTGTCAGGGGTTTAAATTAAACCAGGATGGGGGAGGGAGAAGGGGAGAGACCATCCCCGCGTCTGCAGCGTTGACTCCTGGCATCATTTCGGTGCAAGGACCCAGCTGACACTTCTTATTTTGGGTCCTGCCTTCCCAGCAGAAGTCTGCAACTTGCCGGCATCGGGGCAGGAAGGCAGCCGGCAGCCGCTGAGCAGAGGAGAGAGGTAACTTTCGGGAGGGGTGTGTGGGTTTCTTGATGCTAGACCATCAATCAGCTCATTTTACCCGCTCCTTAGGTAGCCGGCAGAACGATTCCCTTTTCTTTGGGTTTTTTAAAAGCTTTCTTTTCTAAGAAGCTGAAGCCCTCTCCCTGCACTTTACAGCAACTCTGGGCTCCATGAAGTTCATCCAGGTCCCTCCCCGCATGGCTTTCCGTGCAAGGAAAGCTGAGTCAGTTGCTCACAGGAGTAAAATTTTCCAAATAATTTTTAAATGCCGTTCGAATTATTTTTTTTTCATTCGGTTTCTTTCTCATGTTGGTTTTATGTTTGCACCTTGTGTTTTAATTCAGCTACGATGAATATAAGTTTGTGGAGGAAATTTTGGTGGGTGGTTTTGTGATTTAAAAAAAAAAAAAACTACTCCATTGCAGTCGTGCTGCAGTCCCAGCAACCTGGTTTAACTGCAGAGGCTATCACAGTGCAGTCTGCCTCTCCTCTTTACCCTCGCTAGAGTCTGAGTCTCTGATTCCCACCCGCCTGGCTTCTCCAAGCAAGCCCCCCATGCCCCACCACCTTGCCCACCCACCCTCTGCAAAGGACCCCGGTAAGTGCGCTGTTGTCTGTGACACTTGGGGTTTGAAGGAGAATTTGGACACTGCAGCTTTAAGAATGCCGTACTGCGAAATCTTTCTCCTTCAAGTGACTGCAGAACCTCAGGAGCGGTGGAGGGGGGGTGGAGGAGGAGGAGGAGGAGGAGAGAGAAAGGGATACCCACTCTCGGGTCAGCCCGTTGGGTAACTCAGACTGGGGAGCGCTGAGCCCTGGGCGAAATCCAAAGTGCGTTCAGGACCTGACTTCGGGTTGGTTCACATGCTTGGGCACGGGGAGACCCCACAGACTCACTGATGAGTTTAAGCTTAGTCCTTGCCTCGGCGCGTGCGTGCGTGCGTGCGTTTGTGTCTGGTTAGCTGGCTCTTTAAGCCGTGTGGAATCGGGCTGGAGAATTCTGGTCTCATCTCTGTTGTGATCTTTCCAGCCTGGCTTGAACCCTGGGAACACAGAGGCAGCCTTCACTGCCTTATTCATTGGGGGTGGAGGTTTTCTTCTTGTGGGTTTATTGAGATGTGCTTTGGAGGGAAACTTGAAACAATGATTTGCGACCGCAGGGGCAGAGGCTGCAGCATTTAAGAAGGGATGAATTCACTGACGTGTTAGTAGTGGGTGTTGAATTATGATGCACGGGGTGCCAGGCAATTGTGGGGGGCTCCATAAGAAGCCCATCTAGATGGGGATGGGGTTCGCACAGAAGCAGCGGAAAGCACACTTGGGGCAGTGGCTCTTTACGGGGACATGCACAAGGAGCCCAAGGCGTCTGAACTCTGGTCTCCGGGACCAGGCTCCTCCCCATCTGGCCAAAGGGCCGCCCCAAAGGCAGTTGCTGCCTCAGTAGGTGCCAGGTGGAGGTGCGCCAAGGCTGGCACCACTGGCGTGGCATTCCAGGACATGCAGTGCCTGGATCCAGGTCTGCATTGGGGGTGATGACACGCAGGGCCGACGGGGGCATGCGCCCAGGTGGTCCCGGGCACTGGACGGGCTGAGCTCCTGTGCAGTTCTTCCCAAAGCAAAACGGTATCTTTTTACAAAAAGAAAAAAAACTTTAGGTGTCTCACTAAATCTGCTCTAAGGATGCGCAGCAAACCTCTCAGATATAAATTATCCAGGCAAGTCCCTGAAACAGCAGCTGGGCCAAGGCTGGCGGTGTGCCGTGACCTCTGTGGGTTCTGCATTGTGTTCTGGGTCTTGGCTGTAGACTGGAGCCAGACTTGGAGGCTCATCTTTAGAAAACCCTGCCTGCACTCTGGCAGGGGCTGCAACAGTTGAACCTCCTTGGGGCATGAGAGGTGGTCCCACTGAACCCTCTGCAGGCGTTTGGGAAAACCCGGGCTCATAGACAGATATTTTATAGGGTCTTAGACCGCATAATTGCCTAGATTGGAAAAGCCCTCTGCCCGTGAAAACAAACCCCTCCCCCGAATTAGGAGTACCTTGATACTTCTCTACTTTCAAAATCCCTGTCTCTCTGACTCACTCCACCTGCTTTTTATGTGTTCCCTGTGTATTTAACACCATCTTTGACCTTGGCCCATAGATCTGCGGCATGGGCTTGCAGAACCTCCTGAGACATAGAGCAACTTAATTTTTCCAGACTGACATCCTTGGATGTGGAACACTTTGAGCCTGGTGTAGCCAGATGAATCACTGGGGCCCCACACACTAGGGTCTTTGGTGGTCAGCATCGTGTGGTGCTGATGATGGAGCCTCATTGGTGCAACAGGCAGAACTTGCCCCTCCCCCCAGAAAGCTGCTAGGATGTGCTGTTTGGACAAACCTTGACGAATTTTCCCTTATCAGTGGGATGGAGGTGTCAGCGGCCTCTCTGCCCCGGGGAGCAAGAGACTAGAGCTGGCATGCCCAGGCAAACTCCTCTCCCATTCAGTGCCTCCCTCCCCTGCCTGGATGACAAACGAGCCTCCTTTACATCTGGAATTAATTCCTTTATATCTGGAATTAGCCAAGAGAAAGGCCTCTTGTCCGTGGCTGCAAAGCAAATGCCACTGTTGGCCCCAGCATCCCGCCCACATCCACTAGTCTCTGGTCCCCTAAGGGGAGGTCAGGTGAGACAGGAACTTCACAAATGTGCCCCAAGGGGAGCAGGTGACCCCAGAGCCCAGCCCTCAGACATCACTGGAGCTTGTGAAACGAATGACATGCACTGCCAATATGAGATGAGAAAAGGGGTTTCTACAAGCTTCTCATCGTGAGAGCTCTCCTTCCCTCAGCAGGTGCTGTCAGGGCCAAAGTGACCCCATCAAGGCAGTCAGGGAAGAAGCAGCCAAAGTGGCGCAAGAGCCTCAGGGATGGATGGGCGGCTCTTAGCCCCTGCAGGCCCCTGGACGCCCTCATCTCCCAGGGAGTAGAACGGGGAAGCCAGCTGCTGAGGAGCTGGCATGGCGAGAGCTGGCCCCATGCTGGACAGCGAGGGACCAGCATTTCCCAAGGTTTGCCTCAGGCAGAAGATCCAGTGCAATTGATGAAGACCCCACCCTGCCCCCATTTCCGCCAGGCCCGACCCAAGTCCAGGGGCTGCAGGAGGGTGGGAGCAGGAAGAAACTCTCCCCCACCCGGCCCACGGGTCAGATCCAGCGGCTGACATGGGCCTGGGTTGATCTTTAAAAAGAATTCTCTCTTTCCATCCCCCGGATCACTTAGAGCAGGCGCATCCTAGCCCTGCGATTGTGGCAGGGAAACGGTGAGGCTAGAGCTGGTCCCTAAGTTAGGTGGGAGGTGTGCCTGGAGGGGCAGGAGCGGGTGTGCGCCTTGGTCCCAGGCTCCCCGGCGGCGGCTCGCAATGCACCAGTGCTGACTCAGTGCTTCCCGCGCGCTCTCCTCTCCCACCCCGTCACCTGCCCCGGCCTTGGCCCGCGGAGCCCGTGCTGCTGGTTCCCCGGGTCTCCTTGCGCAGGGGCGGTTGGAACCCAAGCTGCTGCAGGCCCTCCCCCGCCCTCCCCGCCGCCCGGGCCAAGTCAGCAGTGCTGGCTGCCGCGGGGCTGCAGCAGCGGGCGGTGCAGAGGCCCTGCACCACTGCTCCGGGCTGGCGGGCGGCGCGCCACTGCCACGCTCGCGTCCCGACGGCCACCTCCCGGCGGCTGCGCGCAGCCAGCGCCGAGACAGGACTCGGTCCCTGATTGGTGCAGCGAGTGAGTCTCGGGCTTTATTTATACAACATTTTCTGCACGACTCTACTTCATCGGAGTTGAGGGCTGGGGCCGGAGGCAGCCTCCCCGGCTGGGAAGGATGACAAACGGAGGCTCTCGTAGCGACCGGCTTCGCGCATCCTTGGATGGGCCATTTTCACAGGCGCTTCTGTATGGAGGATCCACCAAGAGTGAGGCGTGATTTGCCAAAACCTCCATAGAAGAACAGGACGTGTGGCACCTCGGAAGGGATGGGAGGTTAATGAAGCCTTTGGGATGAGCCCGGGGATGCTGTGTCTGGGCCCCGGCTTTGGACCTCCTGCTCTGAATCGTGGACACCGGTCTGGAAAGTGAGACTGTCTTTCCAATTGGGGGGTGGGGTGGTAAGAAGGGATTCCCAACTCAGGCATCCTCTTGGGTGAGGGCAGAGGGACCTTCTTGGGACGTATTCTTGAATGCTCTGCTCAGGATGTCTGGGAAAGCCTCCAGAGACAGATTGAGGCACAAAGGCGGTGGCAGAAAGGGTTTTTCCCAGTGTCGAGTTAGTTGCAGAAGGTTAAAGTTGGATGTGGAAGAAGTCCAGCTTCCCCTACAGAGGGAAGCAGGGCCAGCAGATGTGGGTGGGGTCTGGTAGCTGCTGACCCTCCTGGGTGATGCGAGGGGCTGAGGTGGCAGGAGGGAGGGGCTGGGGACAGAGAAGGCAGCCCCAGGGAGCCCAGACAGCACCTTCTGCCCAGAATAGCAGCCTCTGGTGCAGGTCTTCATTTATGCCAGTGGCATGAAAATGCTGCCCGACTCGTCTCCTGGGGCCTGTTCCTGGCAAAAGCCCTGTCTCCTGGCAAGATGGGAAGTGATGTCACACTGCACACACGAGCCTGTTCTTCCGGGGCCGTTCGCAGCTGTGAGACAGTTCGGAGACCGATGCCTCTCACTGTCCCGGACCCTGGACTTCTGCGGGGAGAGCCTGGGTGCTGGTGGCTGCTTCCTCCCACTGCTGGCTTGAGTGTCTCCACCTTGGAGGCTGCCCTTGGAGCCTGCATTGCACTGGGAGGGGGAGGGAGATGGCAGAGGGGGAGGAGGAGGGGGGGGTGGCAGGGGTCGTGGGGCCTGCAGACCCTGCTCCCTGCTGATGTCATCAGTTTGGGGGCCTGCACAGATCTGACACTAGGAGCCTTCCTGCTCAGCCTGGGACAGGCGCAGTGCTGAGGCTGCCAGTCTCCCTGCCAAGGACGTGGGGACAGGCAGCTCTCGGGGGACTGCCTGCACCCTCCAGGCAGAGCCAACTGGCCAGCCGAGTCCCTGGGGCTCCCGCAAGGACTAAGGTATAAGGCAAAGGTAAGGGCCATGAGAGCAAATGGTGGGCCTGGATTTCAGCAGGAAATAGGACACGGGTGGTGCCCACCTGATTAAGGAGCAGTGCCCCAAATCCCGAAGACAGGGAGGACCAGGAGGCAGGCTGGGGCGGCGGGAAAAGGCTCCAAGGCGCTCCTGGGATCCTAGGGCCCCAGGGCCAGATCCTGACCCATGGCACTTCCCCACTGACCGTTTTTGCTTTTCACCCAATGCAGAGTCAGCGGTTTCTCTGCTGTGCCCATTCTCTGCAGATCTGATTAAGGTTCAGAACCTGTCTTTCCTCTTATGCGTGCAAACTTTAGCCCCACAAATGAAAGATACTTTGAAATCATCTGATGCCAGCCCCGAGCTCAGAGACAAGGACCGGGAGGCCTAGAGATGAACCGACTTGCCCAAGGAGACAGGAAGCTCAGGGCAGGCCTGCGAATCCCTAGGATGTGTTTCAGCCAGCATGTGAGACAAGGATGAAGTCATCAGAGCTGGATGCATCGAGTGCCCCGACTCCAGTGAAATAGGACAAGGTAAGGAGATTGGGGACCTGGAGGTGACACAGGCCTGAGGTCCTAAAGACCATGGGCAAAACTTACTGGACATCAGGAAGTGCTGCTCTGGGAACTGAACCCTTCCTTTGAGCAGGTTTGCAGCACCTCTGGTTTACGACTCTCACTGGGCAAAGTGTCCAGGGGAGAAACCATGGGGCTTCTTTTATAGTTGTTCCTCTTTGCAATTCCGGGAAATCGGGGCCCCTGGAGCCTGGCGGTTGCCAGTCTGGTTATTAGTGCTGTAACTCAGGCTTCCTCCAGCAGAGGGCGCCCGAGGACGCAGGAAGGAGACGAGCCGCTCACTGCGGGGCTGGGCGTTTGCGGAATTGGGGATGTGAGTTTTACTTGGTCCCATGCATTCAGGCAGAAGAGTTTTTCTGGATTTTGTTTTGACGCATAAAACAGAAAGTTCACCTAGAAATTTCCCTGCCATTCAGGATCTGTGTCATCTCCTAGGTCTGCCCACACTTCATTCTGGCCTCTTAGAAAGGTTGTGGAACACAACACAGAGGGGTGTGCTGTCGCTTTCCTTGTTCACGGTTCTCAGAATAGGCTTGATGGGTCGTTTGCGCCTCTGTTGGCCAAGGAAATTTCACAAAAGTCCCAGGGAGAGCTGGCCATTCTTGAATTTAGAAATGCAGCTAGAAGTTGACCTGTCCCGTGCTGGGGCTCAGATTCCTATTGCAGTGACCAGGTCAATACCTGTCACTTGATTTCTGGGGGCAACTTGCTTCAGGATCTATGTGCTGGGAGTGAGGCATCTGGCCTGGGCTTCATGTTCAAAAAGGTTTTTAGATTTTTTACATCATTTCTAGCAAACAGCTCAATTCTCTCATATTTGAGTCGTGTGTTAAAAGCATTCAATTTTATTTTATTTTTTAAATTTTTTATTGGAGTACAGTTGATTTACGATGTCATGTTAGTTTCAGGTATACAGCATAGTGATTCAGCTATACATATACATATATTCATTCTTTTTCAGATTCTTTTCCCACCTAGCTTATTATAGAATATTGAGTAGAGTTCCCTGTGCTATACGGTGGGTCCTTGTTGGTTATCTATTTTATATATAGTAGTGTGTATATTGTCAATCCCAAGCTCCCAATTTATCCCTCCCACCCATGTTTCTCCTTAGGTAACCACAAGTTTGTTTTTGAAATCTGTGAGTCTGTTTCTGTTTTGTAAATAAGTTCATTTATATCATTTTTTTATTAGATTCCACATATGAGTGCTATCATATGATGTTTACCTTTCTCTGTCTTACTTCTAAAAGCATTAAATTTTAAATGTTTAAAATGCATTTTTCTAATCCTGTTTTGACATTTCTTCAGTCTGTAAACTCCCAGGTCCCCTAAGACATGGCAAAGGCCTGGACGTCTCACGTCCTCTGAAAGGCCCTGCCACGTGCAAGGCACTGCCCCTTTGTGATCTGAAGGTCACCTTGCCCTGCAACCCCAATATTGTAAATAGTCCATTCAAGGTCTCAGAGATACCAGGCTTCTGTCTGTGTAATAAACGTGCTTATTTGACAACAGGGAGTAGACCAGACATAAATGGTTTTTAAAGAAAAGTACAAATTAGGTTTTTCTTCAAAATAGAAGGAGTAAGATAGGGCTGGCTCATGATAAAAATGTGAAATGGGCCCAGCTTGTCTTTGATGTTCCCCTACTGCCTTCATCCCACTGGCCTCCCAGGCTACCCCGGAGGCTCAAAGGGACCCCGGGTCACCAAGCAGCCTCCACTTAGCACCTCTGCTCAGCCTGGCTGCCCGAGCGCCACGTTTCTGTTGCGTCTGATCCGTCTCTCTCTTCCACCCTAGAAATTTTCAGAGGTTCCTCCTGGCAAAATCCCCCTTTGGAGAGAAGGTTGGTGAGGGAGACTTGAACAGACCTGCCAGCACCTGCAGGCCGCCTCCTTGCGTACCTGGTGCTGGAATTGGATTGTTTTTCACAACTGCTTTGCTTCTTGGCTTCTCTAGGTCCCCGGAGGTCAAAAGTGACTGTTCTCCCAAGGCGTTCCTGCCAGGCAAGTGGGAGAGACACAGCTCCAGCAAAGATGTCCTGTGAGTGCCGCTTATCTCTTCCAGATGCTGGCAACACGTGGTTTTCTGAGGGCTGTGCTAAGTATTGTTCCTATTTATAGAAAGACAGGGGTGATGTTAACCTGCAGCAAACTACAGTGAAAGGAGCGACGGCTGCAAATACGTAACTTGGCAGTATCCATCCAAGGGATTGAGGATGGGTGTTGGTGTGGCCGCTCAGAGAAGGGGTTCCACTAAGGACAGTGGTCCGAGGCATCATGCGTGAGAATCATCCCTGTGGTCCTCATGTTGGAGATGTTTATATATTCTAGGATCTGGGAGCCTTTCTGGCTTTCTCGTTGATCTCAGCTATCCTTTTAGGGTAGACTTACTTTAGATGGGCAGCCCCTTCCACCAATTACTGTGCCTTTTTAACATCTGTCCCATTTCACAGTGGCCCCACCTGTCCGCGGCATTTCTACAGTATTCACCACTCAACAACCTCAAAGCCCAAGTGTGGAATTCTGTTCAACTCAACCCCCAAGGATAACCCTCTCTTCTATAAAACAATCCACATTTCCTACTGGCGTGGGTTGACTTTTCCTTTCTTTTTCTTTTCTTTTTTCTTTTTTTTCCTTTCTAGTTAATCGATAGAATAACGTAGTTATCTATGTCAGAAATAAAGTGATTTTGGGAATTCCCTGGCAGTCCAGTGGTTAGGACTCCGTGCTTCCACTGCAGGGGACCCAGGTTCGATCCCTGGTTGGGGAACTAAGATCCCTCAAGCTGCGTGGTGCAGCCAAAGGGGAAAAGAAAGTTAAAAATAAAAAAAGTAAAAAAAAGAAATAAAGTGCTTATGTTAGTATTTTCTGAATTAGAAGGGAGCTATCACTTTTTCCCTCCATGGCCCTTTGACTGTAAGAAATGACTATTGTAACCATGGGCCTAGGGACCTCCCTAGTGCTATTTCCTCTGATGTCCTCCTGGGGGCCAGGATGGAAACTGGCTTAATGGTTTCAGCCTCTGGTCCTCACTGCCCATTGATAACGATGACGGCGGTGACCAAGGATGGTGGATTTGGGCCCCCAGTGTCCCTGTCTGGTTCCTTTGGCCTCAGGGAGGGGAAGAGGACTTCTTGGTGTGTTCCAGGACCAGCAAGGAGGCTAGTGTGGAACAGAGTCAGCAAGAGAGACAGTAGAAAGAAGTGAGGTCAAGAGTCAGTGGGGGGCTGATTCAATTGAACTTTTTTGGCTTTGACTCTGAGCAAGGTGAGGTGCCATTGGAGGGTTTTCAGCAGCAGAGTGATGCGATCAGATTTCATTCTAAACAGATCAGTCCTGGATGCTGGGTTGAGGACAGACTTGGGGAGCAAGGGCCAAGTGAAACCAGTTAGGAAGCTGTGACAATCAGCCAGGCAAGAAAGTGATAGTGGTTTAGAGTGGAAACAATGAATGTCGTGAGAAAAAGCAGAGAATGGTCTGGATTCCTGCTGTATTTTGAAGGTGGAGCCAACAGGCTCTGCTGAGGGACTGGAGGCAGGAGAAGAGAGACAGAGGTCAAGGATGAACTGCAGAGTTCTGGAAGGAAGGAGTTGCCATGTGTGGAGATGGGGGAGACTTCAGGGGAGCAGTCTGGGGAGTCAGGGTGGAATCAGAACTTTAGTTTGGAATGTACCATGTTTTCAGATTCTTATTACACACCCACAAGATTTTGGATTAGCATTTGGCTATTGGAGTCTGGAGGTCGTGGCTGCGGATATTAATTTGGGAGTTGTCAGTGTATAGATGTGGTTGATAAGCTTTGAGGCTGGATGAGATCACCCAGGGAGGGAGGGTAGGTGACCCGAGCCCTGGGGTCCTCGAACACAAAAAGGGTGGGAGTAGGGGAGGAACCAGCAGAGGAGACTGAGAAGGAAGGAGTGGTGGGTAAAGTAGGTGAGAACCAAGAGACGGTGGCATCGCAAAACCCAAATAGAAAGGAAAAAAGAGTTTCAAAGATCAGGGAGGGACCAGCTCTGTTAAACGATGCTGATGAGTCAAGCAAAATGGGGGCTTGGAATTGACCATTGGGTTTAGCAACATGGAGGTCATCGGTGACCTTGATGAGGGATGAGTAGAACAAAAGCCAGCTTCAGTGCTGCCTTCCTAGACCCAGTGGGCAAGAAAGAGCATCTGCCAGACCCGGGCCCATGGCAGCAAAGTGGGTGGGCACTGACCCGGCAGCCTTCAGGTCCTGAAAGCCTCATTGGCTCAGACGAGGCCCCTCTCTTCTGCCATAGGTCTCAGCAGGTGCAGCTGCAGGGCCAAGGGGCCTGTCCTCTTGTCTCCAGTGACTGCAGAGAGACAGCCTCCGGGCCATTAGTCTACGGAGCCATCCAGATCTAGTTCTGGTCCGATTGGGAGCTGTCAGCACAAGTGACCCATCAGACCTTTCCAAATATTGTGCCCAAACTCGATCACACTACTACCTGTCAAACACCCTTGTGCTCATATCCAGACGGCTGCATTATCATCAGAGCACATCGGTTGGCTTGATATTGAAAGGCCTTCTGCCTTCAACTAAGTTAAAGAACAATTTGGTGATCAAAGAAAAGTCTCCTTACTGGGGTGCATTTGGGGATCCCAGTCCCCAAAAGTGGATGGTCATGGAGACCCCTATCAATACCTATTATGCTTCATGTAATGAACAGTGTCTTAGAGTAGAGCACAGTGGGTGGGGAACCCTGTCTTAGGTCTCTTTCTCATAAGACCCTAAAACACAAGCCAGTGCGTGATGTGGCCCAGGTTGGCAATTCTCTGATGCTCTGGCTTAATTTGGGAAACACTTAGAGCTGCATTGTTCCATACGGTAGCCACTAGCCACATGTTCTAATGCACTGAGGAACTGAATGTTACATTTTACTTAATTCCAACGGTCACGTGTGGCTAGTGGCTACCCAATAGGACGGCAAAGACATAGAACTTTTCCACCATCACAGGCAGTTCTATCGGACAGCATCACGCCATTTTTTAACCTTTTAAATTTGATGCGAGGAGGAGATAGGGAGGATGCAGGCAAGGAGTCTTCTGAAATTGGAAGTAAAATTTTGTGTGATGTGAGTTGTTGGGTTTTTTCTTGGAAAAGGTTAATAGCTTGCATCAGATTCTCACAGGATTATGTGACCCAGAAAAAAGCGAAGAACCGTCAGGATTGGCAGCCTTGGGGGTGAGCTGCGGCTCCAGGGTTCTTCGGGGGAGTGGATCCTTGTCCTTCTCACGGTTCTCTGGATGGGAGCTTGGGGCCCTTGTCACTTTAGACGTTGAAAGGAAACTGGCCCTATTTTCCTCTTTGAACTGGAGAAATGGGAGGTAGCAGGTATGTGTATTTATGAAAGCTGCAGGCAGCAAACAGACCTGGGCAAAGTCTCACTTCTCTGGACTCAAGGTAGGGGAGTTTTCACTCATCCCAACAAGAATGGCTGGGGTGCCCTTGTGCCTGCCACCTTTGTCAAATTGTGCCCTTGTGTTTGGAGGTTAACTGCCTTTGGGATTCAGCAGAGGTCCAAATCCCAGGTCTGTTGCTTAGCGGCTGTATGACCTTAGATAAGGCCATGGGACTGAAACTTCTCTGAGGCTCAGTTTATCACCTGCTAAATGGGCATAATAGCAGGGATTTCATAGACCTGCTGGGGGATCAAACGAGATCAAGTCTGTAAAACACATAACAGTGCATAACGTATATAATAAGGACTTGACAAATGGTAGCTAAATAATGTATGTGTGTGTATGTATCAAATATCTATCGATCAATCAATTGCTCCAAAGATAGATCTCTCCTAAGAATAAGTTGACCTCTCTCTGTCCTCAATAAGGAAAAAGGTGAATTTGATGCATAAGCCACAGGGCAACTTTAGGAGCTGGAAAATAAAAGAACCTTAAAGCTATGCTTAGTTAAGATGCCCAGTCAGCATAGCAATGAGTAAACACTTAAAAGAAATTCTCCCCTTTGTACAGCATTTTGACTTCCTACATTTATTTGCTCTTTTTAATCCAGTGGCGATTTCTTCACCAACCCAACAAGTCAAGTTGCGCTTCCTTATTCAGAGGTGGGGCTTCAAAGAGTGCTTGCTGACACAAGGGCTTTGCAAGTGCTAGGTAGGCTCCCTGGAACACCCCCGCATGATACACACAGGCACCCACCCTGGCCTGTCCACCAACACCCCACCAAATGACTCTCTGATGTGCTGACTGAAAAAAACATGCACAACCTAAAAGACGAGAGTTATGGTTTATTCGGCAGACATTCTGAGGACTTGAGCCCAGGACACAGCCTCTCAGCTCTGAGGGGCTGCTCCGAAGAGGCGAGGGGGAAGCCAAGAGATCGAGGAGTTTTTCCAACAAAGACCAGGTAGTCAGAACATCAAAAGATGACTGTTAAAGAAAACCAGACATCTTAAGTTCAGGAATTTAGCACTTTTCTATGTATGGGAAGATGCAAGAGTCTGGGCTCACTGAAATCATCCCTTTGATATGCACCTCAGCTCTCTGGGGCCAGTGTCCTGTGCTTTCTCATCCTGAGGCTCTTCAGGGTGCACGGTTGCGGGGTGGCTGCAGTAGTTGACTGCTAGAAGCGGGGGGGATCCTGCTTCCATCCTGAGTTCCCTCAGGGCTCACCATCAGGGCGACCGTAATATGGTGGCTTGACGGCTGCAACATCCTTTGTTTACTGATACGGCAGGCAACATTTTTCATTCACAGATGAAGGGTTGCAATGAAGAAAGTCCTCCCCCAAACCCCCTTTCTTCTGCAGTCTCCAGTCTAGGAGGGCCCTGTGTCCCCGTAGTTCTGTATTCGAGGGCATAAAAGACAGGCTGCCTTGGACCTGTGGCCACTTGCTCCTGAGACGGCCACAACGAGGGCCCCAGCAGAATGGCTGCAGCCATAGGATGCCTGACCCCCTTGTGTTACCCACACTGGGATTAGATCTTCTATGTCAGGGGAGTTAGTGTTTATCAAGAGTGCCGGGGCTTTCAGACGACCTGCTGGGTTCATGCCATGTATTTCCAGGCAGTAAGGAAGAATAGTGACTCCTTTTTTTTTTTTTTTTCTACTGAGATATAACTTACATACCATAAATTTCACCACTTAAAAGTGTACAATTTGGTGGGTTTTAGTGTACAGTCAGCCCTCTGTATCCGTGGGTTCTGTATCTGTGCATTCAACCAATGGTGGATTGGAAAAAATTAAAAGAAAAATTTCCAGGATGTTCCAAAAAAGCAAAAATTTAATTTGCTGGTGCCAGCAACTACTTACATATCATTTACATTCAATTTACAATTATTTACATTGTGTTTATATTGTACTAGGTATTATAAGTAACCTAGAGATGATATAATGAATACGGGAAGATGTGCCTAGGTTATATCCAAATACTACCTCATTTTATATGAGGAAGTTGAGCATTCTCAAATTTTGGGATCTGAGGCGGGTCCTGGAACCAATCCCCCTTGGATACGGAGGGATGACTAGATTTACAAAATTGTGCAACCATCCGTATGATCTAATCCCAGGACATTGTTATCCTATTTTTTAATTCACATTTTTGGACAAGATCAATCTCATTAGGCCGACTGGGGAACAGGACTCCTTGGGCCTCGGTGGTTAGATTTAAGACATGAATGCCTCCCGGGTGCACTGTTTCGAAGCTGTGTCTGGGGCGGGGGGCATAAATTGAAGCTTGTCCTTGTTACTTCTGTAGCCCCCTTTCTCTGTAGCCCCTTTGCTTATTAGTCAGGGGTGTGTGTACATCCGGGTGCTGGATGGATTCTAGGGGAAATACAAATGGGCTCAACATCCTCATGCTTGGTGGGGTAGGAAGTGGTGAGACAGACTTTGGCATATGGAGAAGCCTTTGTAAACCAGTCCTCACTTCCACAAAAATGATTCAAGAAAAAAAAAAATGAGGCCTAGATATGGTTTGGCCTCTCTGGATGGAGAAGTGGATACAAATCTGGTTATTTCAGTCCTCTAGTTACCAGAGTCTGGTGTCTCCCAAGTGTACCCATTCATCTGTTAGTGGCCCAGGTCAAGGCATTTTGGTGGCTTTGAAAAGAAAATGAGAAGAAAGAACCAGTGAGGGCGGAGGTCTCAGCCGGAAATGCTCGCAAGTGTCTATACACCTGGAGCAGGGAACTATTGCTTCCTCGGGCCTGTGGCTCCATAGAGGTTCCTTAGATGAGCTGATGAATGCACGGAAGTGCCTGCTACGTGCAGGAACTCCATCTACTGCAGTCCTTACAATTACTCTGAGGGGTTGGGGGGGTCATTCATTCATTCCACCAATATATATTGAATCCATACCATGGGCCTCACGCTGTCCATACACATGAGGACCCCGAGGCTTGGAGAGCCTAAGCAATTCGCCAAATTGAGGCCGGATGGCAGGTGCTTAAGGAGTGAGGCTTGGGGGTCAGAAAGGCATGGATTTGGGTCCTGGTTCCAACCCCCCACTCTCCTCCTTGCGATGGTGGCCAAGTTTTACCTTTCTGGTCCTCGATTTTCTCACCTGAAAATGGGGCAGTACTAGTATCTATCTCATAGGACTGTTTTGAGGATTGAAAGAGATTATCTGGGGCGGGTTCAGGATGATGCCTGCACACTGAGAACTCAATGTGAGTTAGCTTTACTATTTTTTTTTTTTAATATTTATTTGTTTATTTCTTTAGGCTGCGCCAGGTCTTAGTTGCGGCATGCACATGGGATCTAGTTCCCTGACCAGGGATCGAACCCGGGCCCCCTGCATTGGCAGCATGGAGTCTTACCCACTGGACCAACAGGGAAGTCTCTATTATTATTATTATTATTATTATTAATTATTATTGCCAGAGGTCACACACTGAATCAGGATTAGAAGCCCCTTTCCCCTTCCATCAGCTTGTGCTGCCTCTAGAGCCATCGGCCTCATTGAATCCTCCTGAATCTCAGGATCTGCAAAGCCTTCCTCACCCCATCTACTCCGTGGTGATGGCCACCCTGGGGCGAGGGTGGGCGGGGAATTGTTCTCCCGTTGACTGCTGGTGTGGAGAAAGGTAGGCCTGGCCTGCAGCTATCCAATGCACCTGGGCATTCTCACCTGCTGACTGGCTCTTTCCTTCTCTAGGACTATTCTAGAAACCCCGGAAAAGTCTGGGAACATGGGCTCCACGCTGACATCCCTGTGAGCCTCGGGATGGTCGTCTGTCCAGTGGGGACTGCTCACACCCCGCCTCCTCGTGCTCCGCCCCCCCCCCCCCCCCCCGTGTGCCCAAATGGGATTACCCATCTGGGCAGCGGCTGCTTCCCCCCCAAGGACCATTTTCTCCCAGTGCGAGCCTCATGAGCCTCACGGGGCCGAGAAGACCTTCGCCGTCAGCTTTGTGTCTGCGGAGGAGACAGGTGCCTGACGGCTCGCAAGTGCTGAGTCTGCGAGGAGGGTTTGCTTCGGAGGAAGCGATTTCAGTCCTGCAACAACCCTGAGGGCAGAAACGCTCGCACGGCAAGGCCCCGGGAACTCCTCTTTCCTTCATACCTGGGCACGCGGGCCGCGGGGCAGTTTGTCTCCCAGGTCCAAACCTGGTCGGACTGGGTGGGATCTACGGTGGTTGGGGAAGGGAGAGTGGCTGGGGAGCCCCCTCCGCACAGCAGAGAGGGGTCTTCAGGGCCACTGCTGCACGTGCGTCCCCATCTACCCGGGGGGCGTCCCGCGCCACGCGCAGGGCAGCGTGGAAACGGGAGAAAAGGGAGGCGCGCACTTCGTGGGCTGTGCGGCGCCTCCCAGCGTCTGCGTTGGTGCCTGCGGGAACCTTTAAGGCCGATGCTGGGGGCTGCGCCCGGCCCCTCGGCTCAGCCGAGCCCTGCCCCGCGCGGTCCCCGCCCGGCGCACCCGGCTCTCGAGCGCCGCGCCTGGGCGATGCCCGCCGACCGCCTCTGCGCCCCGGGACGCGCGAGCCGACACCCAGCGGCCCGCAGCGCCGGAACTTGGAGGCGAGGTGAGTGGGGGTGGGGCGCCGGGCCGGCGGGCGGTGGCCCCAGCGGGGTGCCAGTTTCTGGCCCTAGAAGTCCTTTCCCGTCTCCTTGAATCGGGGCTGCGTAGGACTTCCGAGCTCTCCAGGATGGCAATGTCGCGGGCACGGCAAATCCAGACCCGGGGCACCTCCCTCGCCCGCTCCCGGGACGCGGGTTTCTGTTTCCCCCTTCCCGGGGAGAGGCCCGCGGGCTGGGCATCGCGTCGAGCGGCCGCGTGGTTTCTGTTTGCTTTCTTACAGGCCCCCTTCGGCCCGCCCGGGCTTCGGTCCCGCCGCGGAGGGGCGAGGAGCTCCCGGATGGGTCGCGATGGCCGTGGAGTCCGGTCGTCGGCTCCGGGAGCGCGCCCCGGGATCCCGCCCCGGACTCCCGCGGCGGGCGGAGGCGAGGGGCGCTGCGCTGTCCGCGCTGTCACCAGGGCAGCACCAGCCCAGCCAGGCGGCGGC
Organism: Eschrichtius robustus; assembly: GCF_028021215.1. Classification (NCBI taxonomy): domain Eukaryota; kingdom Metazoa; phylum Chordata; class Mammalia; order Artiodactyla; family Eschrichtiidae; genus Eschrichtius; species Eschrichtius robustus. The sequence continues at coordinate 7,148,205 of NC_090826.1, read as the reverse complement.
GGTGGAGGGGCCGGGACCCGGTGCCCGGGGGGACCCGCTCCACGGCCGAGCGCGCCCGGTCCCCCAGCAGCGCGCCCCGCCGCCGCGCCCCGGGCCTCTGTGAACGCGTACACCACCCCCACCCCCCGCCCCGACGTGACCCGGGCGCCCGCGGCGCTCCCGCCCTGCTCCCCGCGGGCTGGCGCCGCCCCCAACCGCCCCTCCTTGCCCTACCTGGGCCCTTTTCCTTTTCAGTTGGAGGAGCTGTAGGCGCCCGGCCAGTCTGGAGCGAGTCGACTCCACGGACCTGGGGCTGGAGAGACGCGTCTCTCGCCCCGGGGCCGGGTGGTGCGCGCAGGAGGGAGGACCAAGAAGCGGGCTCTGCCTGGGCTTGCCTGGGCTTGTTCAGAGCCGGGCTGCTTCCCTCAGTGGCCGCGCAGATCCGGGGGGATTTCGAGATTTTGAGGGAGCCTTGGAGCCAAGCCCCGGGGAGGAGGAGGCTGGAAGCCCGCGCGACCTGCTCGCCCCGTCCAAGGCTGAGCCCAGGTAAACGCTTGAGTTCTCGGTCAGTGTGAAAGTTGGTCAAGGAGGCAGGAGCTAAACTAAGTACTTTAACAATAATAATAATGGGAAGCCTGTTGAATTGTGTGGCCTCCGAGTCGAAAGAAGTATGTCCAAGAAACAACAAAATGCTCTTTGATTTCATAATCTTTGGAGAGAAAGGATTCCTTTTTCGGGTTTTGCATGGCTGGGTATTTCTTTCCTCCTTACTCCGTCGTGGGTGCAGGAGGGCTGCCTGGTCTGGGGGTGGAAACGGGAACTCTGGTCTTCCTGCCGCTGCTCAGCCACGTGCTATCGGAGCAAATACCTTGACCTCCTGCAAGTGGGGGCATTGAAACTAGCTCCCCAACGTGGTTGTGAAAAGTCTCAGATGTGAAGAGTGCTTTGGTCACGAAAGTAGTGTTATATAAGAAGTCAAGTCCGCCAACTCGCGTTTCAAAGAGAGGAACAGGAGAAAGGGGTTTCAGACTTGCAGTCCTGCCCACCGCCTTCCACCCTCCCCCCATTCCCTCCCCTGCCCACCCCGGCCTTCTACCCACCCCGCAGTGGTGGGAACAGCGTCCAGCCTGGGAGCGGCAGGTCAGGACGGAGACTTCGAGGGAGGGCGCTTCTGGTCATCCACCCTCCCGGCAGGGAACGGCAGGCGGCAATGCATGGACGCCCCCTCTCCCAGCTTAAGTGAATGAGGCTGGTGGCGCCGATAGGGCACCTGCTCCAGTGCCTTCACTGTTTCTGTGCCTGGTGGGGCACAGGGAGCTTGGCTGGGCAGAAAGACCCAGGGCCCGTGCCCTCCTGTTACATCCGTGCTGGTCTCCTGCAGCAGGAAGTGGCTGGGCGTCCTGGATAAGTGCCTGTGGAACTCTGTAGCCAGGAATCTTGTCGGGAAGGCAAAGGGGTGCCCTGTAAGTTATGTGGGCCCAGTTCTGCCTCTGCCTCCAGGCCCAAGAGAGCTTTGGGACAAATGGCCGCTCCCCTGAGCCTCTGTGTAGCAATGGCTGAGGTGGGTGGGCTGAGCAGGAGTGGGGGAGGGGCTCCTATACTCCCTGACATTTCCCTTGAGGGTCTTTCCAGGAACAGAGGGCTGATGGGGCAGCATTAGCTGGTACCCTGGGGCCCATTGGCATCAGCTGCCCTGTGGGTTAGTGGCCTGTTTCCTGAGCTTCCCAAACCCTGGGACCAGCCAGGACTGTCCTGCTCTGCCTGCCAATCCAGCTTTCTCTCCTGCCTCAAGAATCCCCTGGTTAACAGGCTGGGCGGTCCCAAGGACTACACTTTTACACCCCACCCCGGGCCCCTGGCACACAAATCAATGATGCTAAGCCTAGACCGGCCTCCGGGTCCTTTGCGTCACAGCACGTCAGGCAGCACCTCCCACTGATCGTGCAGCCTGATTGTCTTCCCAGCCCTGAACTTGCCCTTGTAACTGGCTGCTGGGCTAGGAGGTATAGGAAGATGCAAAGATGTACAAGATGCTGCCTCTGGTTAGAGGCTGCTCAGCCTCGGGTTAGAGGAGGTCAGACAGACGCAACAAGAAAATGACTAGGCAGCACCCATTCATTCATTCATTCAGCAAATACTTACTGAATCCTTGCTATGTGCCTGCATCACTTAGCACTGAGAATACAGCAGTGAACTAGATAGGCAAATCCTTGCTTTGTGGAGCAGCTGATCTTCTGATGGAGAAAAGAGGTGATAAATGAACAAAATAAATATTTCAAATAATGTTAGGTCGTGGTAAATGCTATGAAGGGATTGGAGGATGAAGAGTGCTGGGGGAGGTGTTAAGTCACTGAGGTGAGGGGAGGGCTTTTCAGGGTCAGCACGTGCAAAGGTGCATTTGAGAAATTTGCAAGGAAGCCAGTGAGGCTGGAGGAGAGCGGTAACAGGTTAAGTCAGGCAGGGGCTTTGTATGCCTTGAGGACTTAGAATGAAATCCAAAGGGTGATGTTCAGCAGCCTTTGGAGGGTTTTGAGCTGCAAACATCATGATCTTATGTTTTAAAACAATCACTCTGGCTGCTGTGTAAAGAACATACACAAGAGTGGCAGCCGGGAGACCTGCTGGAGGCTGTTCCTTGGTCTGGCTAGAAACCACAGTGGTTGGGCTAGGGCTGTAGCCTGGAGGGGATAGAGGCAGTAGGTTTTGAAGGCAGAGCCGACGGAGTCTGCTGCTGGCTGGACATGGGGGGATGGGCAGGAAAAAAAAAGAGGAGACGAAGATGACTCTGAAGTCTGTGGCTTGCACAGATGGTTGAATCATTTATCGAGGTGGGGAAAACTGGGAGGTGCAGGCTGCAGGGTTTATGGGGAATCTGGAGTTCTGATCTGGCTACAGTAGGTCACCTGTTAGACATCGGAGTGTAGGAGAGAGGCCAGGGCAGGGGGTCTCAGTGACTAAGATGGTACCGATGCCGTGAGACTGGGTGAGATTGCTGAGGGAGGGGGTGTGGGAGGTTTGAGGCAGAACAGAAGGTGGGAAGGACCCACCTTGGGAAATGAGGAGAGAATGGACAAGGGAAGTGACAGAACAGTGCATATGGCACGTGCTTAATAAATATTTGTAGGGTGGATGGATGGACATGTGAAATGTCGTAGGACTGCTGTGCAGTGCTGAGTATCTATAGGCCCAGTGGGGAATGTAATGGGTTAGTAAATGGGCTGGGATTTCAGGGACTCACAGGGCTGGGGAGAGGTTAAGGCAGTTTGTGGAAGTAGAAAGGATTTGATCTGAGCCTGGGAGAGCAGCCAGGATTCTGAGACAGTTGGAGAAAAGGGAAAGGTAAATTGAAGGGAGTGGCATTAGCAAAATTAAGGATGCATGAGGCATATTTAGGAGTCTGATACAGGTAGTGGAGTTAGACTGGGTGGAGGGTTCTTACAAAGGGGGAGTTGGTAGAGTGGAACGGCTGAGGCTCCCTCCCCCACAGGGGTGGCTGGAGGACAGACAGCCCATCCCCAGGCCCCGTCTTCATTCCCAGGCCTACACCCTGTCAAATATTGGGTGAACAGGCCCACTTCTGCCACCCAGCCTAGGCAGAGCACCTGACATCTTCTGGTCTCTGTTTACTAGGGAGAGCGTGGGGATTATGATCTTCATTTTGTATTGTTTTGTTTTGTTTTGTTTTGATATCGGTCTTAGCAATATTTTTTTGGTTTTGTTTTCACTGAAGTACAGGTGATTTACAATGTTGTGTTAGTTTCAGGTGTACAGCAAAGTGATTCAGTTATACATACATATATATGTATTTTTTTCAGATTCTTTTCCCTTATACTTTATTATAGAATATTAAGTATAGTTCCCTGTGTTATGCAGTAGGTCCTTGTTGGTTATCTATTTTGATCTTCATTTTTGATTGCTGAAAAGTGAGGAAGACCTTGGAACTCACCTCCCTAGGGAGTGATGTGGATGCAGGCTCCCCCCAAAACTCTCCATCCAGCAGTTCCTGCTGAGTTTGCCCCGGTGGCCTTTGCTGAAGGGATTGCCTGTGTCTCGTGTTTGTACCCCACCTTGAGAAAGAGAGTCCTGGCTCCAGCACCCAAAGAATCGGCATCATTTTGTCTTAATCTGTCTGACAACAAGGGCTGGTGTGTGTGTGTTAGTTAGCGGGGGGCGCTGGCAGGGGCTACTTTAAATCCCAATTTCAGTGAAAGAGTCCTTAGGAATGAAAGCATTTGGTGGCCAACCTTGGGCGTCCCCTCCCATTCTGGGTCTGGCTGTAGATGCCATGCAGACGCTGCCGGATGCTGCGGTCCATTAACAGGTATGGGTCTTTTCTCTCCATTCAAAGGCATCTCAGTTCCCCAACGTCCATGAAGCACATGGCTTCAAGTCAAGGACTTGCCTTCCAGGCCCATCTCTGTCACTGGCTGCTTGAATCTGGAAATATGACTTAACCTTCCTGGATTTTAGCTTCTCATCTGTAAAACTGGGCTTATGTTAGGACCTACTTCGTAGAGTCACAGTGTAAAATAAATTAGATAATGTACATCAGCCATGCAGCAGGGCGCTCTGGTGGCTATTAGGTATCATCAGTGATAACGAGCTTTGCTTTCACAGATTTTTTTTTTTTAACATCTTTATTGGAGTATAATTGCTTTACAATGGTGTGTTAGTTTCTGCTTTATAACAAAGCGAATCAGTTATACATATACATATGTTCCCATATCTCTTCCCTCTTGCATCTCCCTCCCTCCCACCCTCCCTATCCCACCCCTCTAGGTGGTCACAAAGCACAGAGCTGATCTCCCTGTGCTATGCGGTTGCTTCCCGCTAGCTATCTATTTTAGGTTGCTTCCCACTAGCTATCTATTTTACGTTTGGTAGTGTATATATGTCCATGCCACTCTCTCACTTTGTCACATCTTACCCTTCCCCCTCCCCATATCCTCAAGTCCATCCTCTAGTAGGTCTGTGTCTTTATTCCCGTCTTGCCACAGATATTTAATACTTTCACTAAATGAGAAGAACCTTCCTTTACACTGATATAATGTAGTGAGGCTTTTGGAGTTTTTTGTGTGTGTTGGATTTTTGCATTGCAAATATCCCTTTCTTCCCCTTCCTAAAGATCGATGCTTTCATTTTTGTTGTTGTTGACTAGTGTGGCAGATGTTGAAGTGGAGCAAAATGCCTTGGGTGGCTGCAAAAAGAATACACTCTGCTCCCGTATCCCTGGCTGTGGGCAGGTGGTAACCGACCCCGGGCAGCTCCCATGCATGGCGCCCATGGTCGACCAGTCTAGTCCTGAGGCCCCACCCTGACCTCCATGGTACCAAGTGACCTCTTACTGCACTGTCATCTGATGCGTGTCTTGTCCCTTCCTGAGAAGGGTGCTGACTCACTGCTCCCAGCCTCCCCACCTCACTTAGCATCGGGCTGGGCAGCTCCTGCCTGATTCTTATCGCCTCCTCTGAACGGGCCCTTCCTCCTCCTGGCAGATCAGCCACGGGCTGGGTGCATCACGGCTCCCTATGAGGAAAGCGGGTGGAGGAAAGGGAGGTTCCATCCAGAGGAGAAAGAGCTGGCCTGACGGCAGTGGGGGAGGGGTGTCCATACTGGGGGAGGGGTGTTAGTTGACTTGAGCCGAATTGATTACTAAACTTGGCGTTAAACATATTCTGAGGCTGTCACATCATCTCACAACAAAATTAATTAAACTAGACTTGAAAGTGGGTGACTACTGCCGTTATAACCCCCTCTGATTATGAAACTCACCGCCAGTGATGGGGTGAAGCAAGTTTAAATTCCTGGACCACGTCATCAGCCACTGATGGATACAGTTCCTCCTCCAGGATCACCGCAAGGCAGGTGGTGGTTCTCAGAATTATCTACCCAAAACCCAAAGCAAATTCAAATCCCTTGCCTCCAACCTGGAGCTACAGAGAAACTGTTCTGGATAATGTGCTGAGAAACAGCTGCTTGGGGGCCTGTGTTGAATTTACTTACCCTGGGTACCACCCAGCCATCTCCCTGCCCTGAAAGCCCACCTCCCTGATAGGGCAGAGCCAGGGGAGGGATGTGGGCTGGGATGTAGAGAGACCCTGTGAGGGTGAGCGGGCAGCTGTGGTGGCCTTTTAGCAGGAGGGAAGGGAGGACGGGCCCAGAGTAATATTTGAGACCAAGCCTGCACCGTGGGCCCCGATAGCTTTCCACCTCGGCAGCCATTGAGGACTGTCCCATCCCCTCAAAAGCCGTTTAACCCCAACGTATTTCAAAACTTCCCTTCCCTTCGAGCCACTCCTAAGCCACATCATTCTACACTGAATTTTTTTTTAATAAATTTATTTATTTTATTTTCTTATTTATTTTTGGCTGCCTTGGGTCTTTGTTGCTGCGTGCGGGCTTTCTCTAGTTGTGGTGAGCGGGGGCTACTTTTCGTTGCGGTGCGCGGGCTTCTCATTGCGGTGCGCGGGCTTCTCATTGCGGTGGCTTCTCTTGTTGCGGAGCATGGGCTCTAGGCGTGCAGGCTTCAGTAGTTGTGGCACGCGGGCTCAGCAGTTGTGGCTCGCGGGCTCCAGAGCGCAGGCTCAGTAGTTGTGGTGCACGGGCTTAGTTGCTCCGCGGCATGTGGGATCTTCCCGGACCAGGGCCCGAACCCGTGTCCCCTGCATTGGCAGGCAATTCTTAACCACTGCGCCACCAGGGAAGCCCTGAATTTTTTTTAAAAAAAGCAAATGCTTCCCAGCCTCTCATTCCCTCCTCTTCACCAGAGAATCACACCTTCTCTAGAACGCGTCCAGAAATGCAAGCTTGAGTGTGTACACATAGTGCTAATTATGTTCAGTTATGTGAATTGTTTCCATTTAAGCCTAATTACCGTACTGGAGGCTAGCACTTATCCTTAAATACGTGTCAGATTAACTTTGTTAGAAGTCGTGTTGAAGGCAGTGGAGAAATAGAAAGTACATTGTTTGGTAGTGAGATGGTCCTTGTTTTACCCCTCATTTCCTCTGTGCTATTGGGTAAGAATTTAACATCTCTCAACCCGTCTTCTTGGAATAAAAAATTCCCATCCTGCCTGCCTCACAGAGGATCGCATCATTCACAAGTATTCTGTGATCCACCCCGTGTTCAAGGCTCTGTGCAACAGTGGGCAGGACAGACCATCGCTGCCCACACGGACTTTACCATCCAGTCAGGACAACAGAAGGTGAATAAGTAATGCATAAATAGCAAACATTTATTGAGTGCTTAGTGTGTGCCACACGCTGTGCTAAGCACTTTTCAAATATTCCCTTATTTAATCCTTATAACAAGGCTGTGAGGAAGCTACTATTGTACCCATTTTACATATGGGGAAACTGAGGCTTAGGGGGTTTACGTCGCTGGGCACAAGTGTGGTTATGGCTGAGGCTGGGCTTGAATGCAGGTAACATGGCTCAGAGTCTGCAGTCGTGGTCATTCTGCTGCTTCCCCCATGATGTGTGGGAGACTGCAGGGCCACCCAGAACCCGAATGGTGTGAAGGCACTTTGAGATCCGCGATCCTGCCACCTTAGCCCTCTTCTCTTGTTCAGAAGTAAGTCCCGGGTCCCATCCACACCCAAGGGGAGGGGATGGCACAAGGGCCTGAGCGCTAGGAGGCCACAGTCACGGGGCCTGAAGGGTCTGTCCACCACCATTTCTAATTCTATTTGTGGACCTTTTGTTCCTCATAGTTTCTTGTCCTGCCAGCAATTTACAATTTTTAAAACAGAGACACTGGCAGCATTTCTTACAATTTTTCCAAATCCCCCTGGATTTTGAGGACTGCCCTCGTTAATATCGTCATGGCTGTTTCCGTGGTTAAATGGTCCCAGGAATTTTGTGAAAGAGAAACAGAGCCACAGGAGCTTGAGGCAGAGTCAGCAGGGAGGCCAAGCCCAGTGAGGAATTCAGACATTTAATCAAAACTTTAAATTCACCCATCTCTTATTGTTCTTCTATCCATTCATTTATGTGTTCCCGCGGCTGGCACGCTGGGTGAGCCCCTTCTGGGCTGTGGTCCCAGCTCCACACCAGTCCCCTCACTGCATCCAGGGCAGAGTTCACAAGAGGAGAGGGTGGGACACCCTCTGCCTAGGACCGTGGGCGGGGGGACAGGCGGACAAAGGGAACAGTATGCTTCTTAAAGCAGAATAAACACAGTTTTACCTTCTCCTGCTGAGCCAGACTATCACCCTGAAGATGCGTGGCTGTGCTGTGTAGTGTGGAACGATGGCCCGAAGGCCCCAGCCTCAGGGCACCGGGCTCTTGTACGTGTTAGTAAGTGTGTTCTATAGCATTCGCATTTCTTCTCTGCCTCTGCAGCCCTCTCACCTGTCTCTCCTTGGTTTTGTCAGTGAATCCGATTGCTGCAAACCTGTTCCTCCCTTCTGAGTGGCTGCTTCTAAATTACTGCGGGGCTAGAAACCCCCATCCCTACAGCAGGTTAGCGCTGTGTGTAAGGTACAAGTTAATAAGTGGATCTCAAGGGCAATCGTGCCCCACCCCGATATCAGAATAAGGGAGTGGGTGTCGTTTGAAAACAAAGCTTTGATTCGTTGCTTTTAATGTTAGTCATGTCGTTTACTTGATTTTGAATTTCATCTAACTGTAAAGTTGGGGTGACTAGGTTTATCCAAGGAGAGTACTGATTAACAGAAAGTGAGAATAGCGGACTTCCCTGGTGGCGCAGTGGTTAAGAATCCGCCTGCCAATGCAGGGGACTCGGGTTCGAGCCCTGGTCTGGGAAGATCCCACATGCCGCAGAGCAACTAAGCCCATGGGCCACAACTACTGAGCCTGCACTCTAGAGCCGGTGAGCCACAACTACTGAGCCCGTGTGCCACAACTACTGAAGCCTGCGCACCTAGAGCCCACGCTCCGCAACAAGAGAAGCCACTGCAATGAGAAGCCCGTGCACCTCAACGAAAACCCAACGCCTCCAATAAATAAATAAATAAATTTATAAAAAAAAAAAGAATATCAACAGAGCACAGCATTGGGGGTAACAGTACATTCTGAGGACGCGCAGGAGTTTCAGGCTGCTCAGAGGTCTCTTCTGGCTCCTCCCCCACAAGCCCCTGTCCCCTCCCTCTTCCTGTTGCAGTGAGTTCCCTGATGACCCCAGGGGTATTTGAGGGTCTTGTGGCAGCTGTAACAAATGACCACAAACTGGGTGGCTTAAAACAACAGAAATGTATTCTCTCAGTGTCACAGAGGCGTTTCCAGATGCCTGAGGTCGGCTCTGAGCACAGGCGCTCAGCTAAGTGGACTCCCCCCACCCCGCCCCCCCCCCACTGCCACCGGCTGGGTCAGCACACCTGCACACTGACACTGTTATCCCTTTGGGCTGCAGCATTCCCGGTTCCGGGTACCCAACTAACAAACTTCCGAAGAATCCAAATCACTGTTACCTTAGAAATTAGGTGTGCTCAAGAGAGTCTAACACGTAAACATAATTCCTTACACTTACAGTTTCTGAAATACTTTCCCATCCACTGTCTCAACCCGTGTTGTGCATCCTCTTGTACAGACGATACAGCTGCAGCTCAGCCTGGTCATTAGCGAGCAGAGGATGTGAACCAGGGCTTCCTGACTCTGACAGCAGCCCGGGGCGTTGATGGGTGATGCTTGGGGTGGGCATGGGAGCCCACGGCCAGGGCATGTACCATGCCTCCCCCAGGAGAGGAGGGCTGACCGAGACTTGAAGGACAAGTAAGGGTTGTTTGTTGAAACTGGAAAGTGGGTGCTCAAGACAGAGAGGCCGGCCCCGCAAGGTGCAGAGAGAGGCAGGAGAGCCGGCATCCGAGGGAGCCGAAGGGATCTCGGGGAAATCTCCCCTTCCGCTGCCACCCCCGCCCAGTCTCCTTCAGTGAGCTGGTTTGTGGCTCAAATTTACAAATTAGAGCTTCATTCTTTTGGCTTAAGCCAGAAAGCAAATTCACTCTACAGTCAGATGCAAAACCCCTTGAACCGGCCGAGGCTCCCGCTCAGCCAGCCAGCTTGCAGGCTGGGGCGTCCGGTTCTTCTGAGGACAGGTTTTGCTCAGTGAATCAGCTGTCACGCAGGGTTTGAGGACGCTGAATACTTGTGGGCGTAGGTGGAAAGTGAGCCATCAGTGTGTAGGGACAGGAGCAGAGCGGACGGCACTTGGGGTCCACAAACATCCGTCCTTTATAATTCCTGCCAGCCTTGAGCTGTCTGATCACATAGGGACATTGGGTCCTCCTGCCCTGCCTCATAAACTAGACTAGATGCTCGAGCCTCCCTATGTGGGGCAGAGGGTAGGTTCCCCCATTAATTTCCTGCTCAGTGCAGTGAATTCATGTCTGCTTGGCTTCTGTATCTCTTCCATTCTCCCACCCTAGCATTCCAGACCCCCAGTTAACTTCCAGAGTCCAGACCCCGGACTGGGGCTTCAGGGAGCTGCTCCCTTCTTGTGGGAACCAGATGGGCATCATCTCCGTAGCATCCAAGTGACTCTTCCGTTTAGCCCACTGGGAATACTGGTTTTGTTTGCCTTTGTACATGCATATTCTTTTTTTTAGTTTTTTAAATTATTTTTTTATTGAGGTATAGTTGATTTATAATATTAGTTTCTGGTGGACAATATGGTGATTCAGAATTTTTACAGATTATACTCCATCTAAAGTTACTTTAAAATATTGGCTATATTCCCTATGCTGTACAATATACCTTTGTAGCTTATTTTTTTTACATAGTAGTTTGTACCTTTATTCCCCTCCCCCTATCTTGCCCCTTCCCCCTTCTCTCTCCCCACTGGTAACCACTAGTTTGTTCTCTAAATCTGTGAGTCTGCTTCTTTTCTGTTATGTTCATTTGTTTGTTTTATTTTTTAGATTCCACATATAAGTGATAACATATGGTACTTGTCTTTCTCAGTCTGAATTACTTCACTTAGCATAATACCTCCCAGGTCCATCCATGTTGTCGCAAATGGCAAAAATTTCATTCTTTTTTATGGCTGAGTAGTATTCCATTGTGTATATATATACACCATGTCTTCTTTATCCATTCACCTGTTGATGGACACTTTGGTTGCTTCCATATCCTGGCAATTGTAAACAATGCCGCTGTGAGCATTGAGGTGCATGTATCTTTTCGAATTAGAGTTTTGGGGTTTTTTTGGGGGGGGGTGGGTATATACCAAGGAGTGGAATTGCTTCATCTATGGTAGTTCTATTTTTATTTTATGTTTTTGGGGAACCTCCATACTGTGTTCCATAGTGGCTGCACCAGTTTACATTCCCACCAACAGTGTAGTGTGCAAGAGTTCCTTTTTCTCCACATCCTTGCCAGCATTTATTTGTGGTCTTTTTGATAATAGCCATTCTGACAGGTGTGAGATGATATCTCATTGTGATTTTGATTTGCATTCCCCTCATGATTAGTGATGTTGAGCATCTTTTCATGTGCCTGTTGGCCATCTGTATGTCTTCTTTGGAAAAATGTCTAGTCATGTCTTCTGCCCATTTTTTAATCGGGCTTTTTGGTTTTGGGGGGGGTTTGATATTGAGTTGTATGAGCTGTTTATATAGTTTGGATATTAATCCTTTATTGGTCACATCAATTGCAAATATTTTCTCCCATTCAGTAGGTTGTCTTTTCATTTTGTCAATGGTTTGCTGTGCAAAAGTTTTCAAGTTTAATTAGGTCCCATTTGTTTATTTCTGCTTTTGTTTCCTTTGTCTTAGGAGACAGATCCAAAAAAATATTGCTTTGATTTACCGTCAAAGACTGTTCTGCCTGTGTTTTCTTCTCTGTACCTGTATATCCTTAAGCTAAAGACACATACACACACACACACACACACACACACACACACACACACACAAGCTTTAGACCATTTATTTTGAATATTCTTTTATCAACGTATCCATTTTTCTTTACAACATTTTGCAATGTATACTATACTGTTAAAATGTGATGTTGTTATGGCCAAACGTTGCATTTCTAATCTTTCTTTGATGTTAGACGCCCATAAGAATGTGAGGGCATGTGAGTTGTCCCCTGTCCCCCCAGCTCCAGCCCTGTCTCTGGGTTTCTGGGTCCCCCATGCAGAACAGGGGAACCTGGGAAGGCGAATGGTCTTGGAGACACCTGTGTGTGAGTTATTCAACCAGGCTGTGAGTAACAGAGTCAGCGGAGGGGAGCCCAGAACTCTAGGGGTGGAGAGAAGTGAGCGGTTGAGCCGTGGTGACAATGCTGGGTCCCAGGCCAGAAGCTGATTGTATGTGGAAAACCAGATCTCGGGTTCCGCGGGTCCAAAGTGAGGTACACAAAGGTCAGCGTGGCAGTTCAAGGAGGCTGGGCCTTGTTCCAATTGTGAGCAGACTGGGTGGTGAGAAGGCGCTGAGCCTAAAGGTGTGGTGGAGGGGTGAGGGGGAGACACGTTTTAGCCGTGCTTGACTTTCCTCCACCATCATGGTGACGGCCAGCTGCTCAGGGAGGGTTGGCAGGAGATGTAAGGGTGTCGGGCCGGCAGCCTCCCTCCCGCCCGGGCTGCTGGCCTGGCCTGGACTCTTCTTGTTTCCTGAGGTTGGCGGGAGACAGCTGCCCTGTCTCATCCCTTTCTCTTTGGCCTTTGCAGAGTCTCCGTGAGGCAGCTTTCTGGGGTCTGGCGCCCGGGGTCACCAGCCCGATCAAGATAGCAGTGCAGAGATTCCTGAGCAGGTAAAGTGTGCTCCCAGGAAAGAAGGCGCGGACGCGAGATATTCTGCCCTCATTCTTCAGCTTTGTTAATGTTCTTTTAAAATTATAAAATTGGTAGCAATGCTCATAAAAAGTCAAACAGTTCAGAGGTAGATGAAGTTAATGGGTTGGGCCCCTTCTGGCCTGCCTCTCCCCTTACTTCCAACTCCCCAAAGGCGGCCACCGTCAGCCTGGGCGTGGGTCCTTCCCATCCGCCCAGCTCTCGGGGTGGTTTCTGTTGACTGTTGGCTGAGCCTAAAGGCAGAAAAAACTCCGGGAGCGTGATGTGCTCCGTATCCTTCCAGAGCCCCCGTCTCTGCGGGACTCACATCCAGACCCTCGATTGCAGAGTCTGCAGTTAAGAGCCAGGGGGACCCCCAGATGCCGTGCCATTGGCCCAGCTCCGGTCCCTGGTGGCTCACCCGGCAGGAGTGACTCTGCGAATCCTGTTCCTCGGATGCCCCCCACGCTCAGGGGAGGCAGGGGATGGAGTCTGGCTGGTCTCAGCTCAGGGGTCTTGGTCAGCTCCCAGCTGCCCTCAGTGCCCTGCCTTCATGTGATGTGAAGGCGGGCACATGCTCTCCCTGCCCCATCCCCCTGTGCACTTGGACGTGTGGCTCCTGCGTGTCCCACTGGCCTGGCAGGTCAGGAACGCAGAAAGACGGCTTTAATGGGCAAGGCTCTTATTTATTCGGGTGAGACAAAGTAAGTGAAAGGTCGCTGACGCCCGGAAAGCACCTGCCACAGGTGAGGTCGTCTGCTGTGATGATGAGGACTGTCACCGCTCTCTCTCCATGGCTTTACTGGGAGGTCTCCGCAGCTGAGCAGCAGGTGGGGGGGGGGGGTCCAGTTCTGAGGATTGGGACCCTTGGCTGGGGGCAACTGGCAGCTTGCCCAAGCTGGGGTCTGTTGCTAGAGGCCCCTGCAAAGATACTGACCTGTGATCGCCTGGCTCGGCAAGTAGCAGGTGGCCCTCTGGGCTGAGGGATATGTCCAGTGATTAAAGGACATTTGTCCAGGACTTTTAAAGAAGAGAGGAGAATCTTTCTTGTGGTATTAGAGCTGTTTCCCAGTCGCAGTACTGTTGCCGTTTGGGGCGGGTCACTCTCTGCTGTGGGTCGATCCTGGGCACGGCGAGATGTTATCAGCACGCCTGTACCCACTGGTTGCCAGGACCATCCCCGCCTCCACTCGTGACCACCAATAAGGTCTCCAGACATTGCCAGATCTCCCCCGGGGGACAAAATTGCCCCCATTGAGAGCCACCGGCCTCAAAGATTCAGAATGGGCTTTCAGTGACCACTGCCTTGGCATCGTAAGCTGCTTCTCGCTTGGGTGCAGTTTTCTTTGTTCCTTTTCCAAGAAGCTGACCTCATCGAGCTCATTTGTTTGTTTCGTTGACTCATCCAGCTCTAACCACAAGCAGCCTTCCTACTTTGGGGGATCCCAAGTGACTTATCATGGGACTTTGTACGTAAATGTAAAAGATTCCTGTCTACCAAATTGGAGGCAGAGCATTCAAGGGCAAGCAGGGCTCCTGCTGACGATTTTATCGTGAGCACCCTTGCAGTTCAGTTTTCTGAAATCGCCAAGCATTTCTCTCCCATTAGTTTAGGTCTTAGCCCAGTGACTAGCAGATGATCTAAGGGTCAGGGCGGTCTGAAGTTGGCCAGTGCTTGGGGGATTTTCTTAAGGCCTCTGACCCAGGACTGATGGGGGAAGAAGGCAGAGGACTGGCTGTTTGAGAGAGAGGAGGGTCGAGGAGGAGAGGGAGGAGGGGGAGGAAGAGGGGGAGGAGGGGGAGGAAGAGGGGGAGGATGGGGAGGAAGAGGAGGAGGATGGGGAGGAAGAGGAGGAGGAAGAGTCACGCCTCACTGCTGTGCGTCAGGACCCTTGAGCAAGGCCTGGCCTGTTTGTGGCCCCTCTTGGGGCCCCAGAGAAAGCCGCTGGCTTTGAGACGGGACTTCACAAAGCACAGCGTAACCCTGAGGTCGGAGGCCACGCCTTCTCCTACCCACGTTTGGTGATCGAGGCTGTAACCCGGAGGAAGGAGGCTGGGTTCTGTCTGAATTCCGCCACTGGTCCTCTCTTGGGCTCCTTTTCCTGCCTCAATTTTTTATAAATTTTTATAAAACGTAAGTGCAGAGGTCGGGCAGCTTTGTGGTGGGTTATATCCAGGGCTCAGCAAGGTCAAGGAGTTAAGCTCTGTCCCTCACCGACTCCTTAGGGAAACGGGTTCTGGTTTCCTAGTGGGGGCTTTAGATCTTAGAACCTGCCTTGCACTCGAAAACCCTAGTTATCGGAAGATCTCAGCGTGCCCAGAGGCTCGACTTAATTGGCTGCCTCGGAAGCACGCGATCCCCGCTGCCCACACCCCGCCCCCCGCCCCCCTCCCGCCCGGCACCGCCTGTGGCCTCACACTCCGCCAGTGCCGAGAGTTCCATGCTCGCTGTCAACGTACGCTGGACGGGCCAGAGAACAGTGCAAGGGAACAGAAGGGAACAGAAGCTAGATCTGGCCGCCAGGTGCACTTCATCCTGGATTGACAGGACAATGATAGCCAGTGACGCTGCTGGACCAGATGCCACCAGCCCCACCGGCCATGCCCATCAGCCCCGGGTTAACACATCAAGTCAGGACCTCCTCTCACAAATCAGACAGCTCCTACTCCAGGTGCCCAGAGATCTTTACTGAAGGGTTGGAGCCAAGAGGCATGGGTGGGCCTGTGGGCGCTCAGAGTGGAGTTTCTGGGGCGCCCGGAACTTGCCTTTTGTTCTGTGGGGCTGTTCTCCCTGCCTTCACCTGTGCCGGTGCTGGCAGAGCTCTGAGTCTTCCGGATTCCAGCGTCCGCAGTAGCCAGTCTGTCGACTGCTGGCGCAAAGCTGCTTTCCCAAAATAGCCACCCAGAGGGAAAGAGCAGCCCTGGAATTTGACCCTGACCATCACCGTGAAGGCCCTGCCCAGGCTCGTGGTCCCACCTGCCTTCACCTTTGACCATCACGGAGACGCTGGGTGGGTGTGTGCCTGGGTTTTTCCCTCTTCCCCTCCCTCCTTCCTCTTCCCTTTTGTTCTTTTCTCTACCAGCTTTAGATTTAGAATCCAGATGACTCAGGAGAGATGTTCCAGTGCCTGATTGGCTGGGGGGGCAGGTCACAGGGTGGGAGCAGAGTCGGGGAGGACCCGTGTGCCGGCACTTCTCCAAAGGTGAACGCATACCTATGGCGGGCCCGGGCACTGGCAGTGAGCCCAGGCCTGGAGGTGTGGCGGAGAACCTGGCAGGTCGGACAGGTGGAGCCAGCCCTGCGGCTGTAGGGCCACAGCTGAGGGTCTCATCCCGGGTCCTCCCTCAGCCCACAGACCAGGTAACCCACCGTCTTATCTTTTCTGCTGGTTCAGTTCGCTGTCAACTTCAGGCAACACTTATGACTTGAGAAAAAGGCCTTTGGGATTTTCGGGGGAAATCGTGAGCGTGTTTGGAGAGGATTTGCTCTGTCGGTGTGTGGGAAACTTGACCTTGACATTAGAAAAATGGGTCTAATTGTCCGGTCCTTGGTTCTGAAAAGCAAATTTCTTACGGAGCCTGGATGCTGAATGGCAAATCAGGAAGGCAAGGTCCAGAAACGATGAGATTTTTTTGTAACTGCAAACGGAGGGCCTGTGGAAGACTTTGTGGTGGTTAGGTGGGCTGTTTTCCTTTTCCATAAGGATTCGGGCTGGGGGCTGCCTCGCCCTCAACCCCTACTCAGAGAAGCACGGAGAGTGCTGGGCTTCTTCCAAAACTCAAAATTTATATTACAGCCCTTGGGCTGGGTTTTATTTTGAAATTGTTTGAAGTTTCAAATCGCCTCTCCTGTTCAGAAGACTAGACTTGTGAAAGCCACGTCTCCAGCACTCTCACCTGCGTTTTATTTAGCCGGGGAGCTGTTCCCTTAGTCTTTGGGGGGATTTCTGGCCTGAGGGCAGGAAGGGAAAGAGCACAGGTCTGAAGAACAAACCCAGGACTACCCACCCCAAACAGGGACTGGTTTTGTCCTGTTTGGCATCATTGAACCGTAGGTACCGCTTCCTCTCTGCAATCCGTGCCCTCCCCTGTCTGCCAGCATCCCGGAACATCGCCCGGATGCTCAGAGCAGATGCTGTGATGGTCTCAAACTGCCCTTGCACTTTACAGGGAGAGGACAGGAAAGCTGTTTCTGCTGTTGAAGCTTTTGTGACAGAGACTTTTTTGTTAAGTGGTTTGCTTTTTTTTAAAATCTTTATTCCAAGGTAATTTGTGGTGCCTGAATTGCTTAGATTATGCAATATATTGATTAGGATTCCTTCCTCTGCAAGTAGGAGAAAACCCTACTCAAAATGACAAATAATCAGAACATTAAAATTTTTATAAAACATAAGTGCAGAGGTCGGGCAGCTTTGTGATGGGTTATATCCAGGGCTTAGCAAGGTCAGGGAATTAGGCTCTGTCCGTATTTCTGCTCTGCCATCCTCCACATGCTGACTTGTCTCCCACCAGCTCCCCTCCCGCCTGGCTCTTCCTGGGGTCTCTCATTATAAGTGAGGAAGCCCTTCCCGAGGCCCTCCCCCGCTGACTTGCCCACATATCTCATTGGCCAGAATTATGCCTCGTGTCCAGCCCCAGCCAATTAGTGGCAAGGGAGGGGGTTATTGTGATGGAATTTGTGAGGCCCATCAGGGAGAGGAGGGTGGGTTACCTGAACCAAATCAGGGTCTGTGAGCAGGAGGAGAGAGGGTGTGGATTTGGGGCGATATCTGCTACGCTGGAAATTTACATTTATTCAGATTTGTACCTGACTTGGGGGCAGTACAACAACTCTTGCTCCTAAAATACGTGTATTTTTTTTATACTCGATTCTTAATGCAAGGGCAGTTTCAGATAATTGTGGTGTCCACTCTTAGCCTTTCACCTCCCAGGAAGCCCTCTTCCTTAAGCATCTGGTCTGGTGGTTTTTAAGAGTTTGAGCTTTTCTCCTTCTTGATGAACCTGCTGCTCAATGTTCCGTCCCTAAGAACCGGAATAGGAAACAGTAGGAGATCTAAATATTCAGAGGTGTTAGGTGAACAAGTCTCCAGCTCTGCAAAGGGCAGCAGCAACAGGGTTCTGGCTGGCAGCTCCCCAGAGCCATCTGCCATTCGCCCACAACACTGTGGGGTCTGCCAGGGACGGGCCTGCACCAGCATCACCTCCCAGGGACTTGCTGGAGTTTTCTCTTTTCTCCAGGGCAGGCACAGGTAGCTCCCGAACCTCAGGGAAAAGGGAGGTGGTGGCTGCAATGCTGGGAAAGCTGGTTCCGATGGACACGGACCTGACAGTAATGTTTGAGGTCTTTTCTTTTTTTTTTTTGGCCTCAACCCTGAGACCCCACTCTTAAGGCAGGTTTGTCTCTGCCCCCACTTTGACCTGGACAGAAATCACCTGAAGATCTGGAAGGACCTCTGGATCTCTGACCTGCCGTCACCTTCCTGCCACTGGGTCAGGTTTTCTGGATGAAATCAATGCAAGGACAGAAAAATTTCTTCCAGCTCTTGACATCACTGTGAAACGCAAGAGGACATTAGGGCTGGTATTCAACATCACGGATTCCTTTCAAAGCCTTGCGGAGGTGTGTGCGATGCAAAACTGTGAGTCTTTCTGAGTACCGTGCTTCTTCCACCAGGACAGGCACTTCCAAAGCACTTGTTCTTGTGGTTCAGAACTGCTCACGGTTGTGATTTTGCATGTCGCGATTTCCTGCCTGTCTCTCTCTCTCTCTCCATGGACCCCCCAAGGCCCAGGACATCCTCCTCATGGAGTCCTCAGCACCCAGTACATCACAGGCTCTCAAGTCCGCATGTGATGGGTGGATGCATGAAGGGGACATTCGTGCTTTCTGAAAGACGCGCTGTGGAATTAGGAAGCCTTCCTGAGTGAATTTCCACATCTCCGTGGACGGAGAGGGGGTCCTGCTTTCCCAGGAATCGTAACATCCAAGAGCCTTGTTACCAGAATCCACTTTTTCTTTAATGCTTAGAACTTAAGTGCTAGGAACTTAAAACGCCCCTGGTAAAGATGACTTCTGGTTTTCTTGTATGCCTCCTGGTTCCCTGGCCCAGCAGCACTGGCTTTGCAGCACGATGTGTTGGGCTTGGGGCTCAAAAGGGCCCCTGTAAGAAGAGAAGTGAAGTCTGTTTAACATCACAGCTCTGAACTGAACTGCGGGCCTTTTAAACATCTTGTGTTAATGCAGCAGAAGCTCGCCTGGTAACTGGACCAAAGGCCTTTCAGTAGAAAGGAAAGTACATTGAAAAAGTATGTTCACTTGGGTTGTGACTTTCCAGGAAAGTCTGATTTGGTGAAAGACTGCTGACTTGGTGTGTTTTGTATTTCATGGAACACAGGAAATTGGGGACATTGACTGATTATTCATGCTAGCCTCCTCTCTCTGACTGAAAAGATTGTTTCTGAAGTCCCAGCCTCCTCTCTCTGGCTGGAAGATTGTCCTTCCATCTGAGGGCCCTGGCTGATCAGCCCTGGTGCCTGGGCGGGGGGGTGGGGGGAGGCAGCCTCCCTAGGCAGACCTCTTCATCCAGGTAACTGCCTAGATTCAGAAAATGGGGTTCTGCATGGAAATCAGGGGCAGGGTCTGCTTAGCCGTAGAAGGTACATCTGGTTTGGCTTGGATGCCCCCAGCTCCCCATCATGCTTTTCTGAGCCATGGGTTTTTTTGTTGTTGTTATTTTGTTCTGTTTTGTTTTTTTGTTTGCTTTTTGGCCGCTCCACGAAGCTTGCAGGATCTTCATTCCCCGACCAGGGATTGAACCCGGGTCCGGGCAGTGAAAGCACCGAGTCCTAACCGCTGGACCGCCAGGGAAGTCCCTGAGCCATCTTTCCTTTCAAGACTGTTTCTGAGCCTGAGGGTGGGCTGGACCAGGACGTGGCAGGTCCCTTGTCTCCATCTTCCCACACTCTGTGATGCCTGCTCCAGATCGCTGCTGGGTTCAGGATGTGCCCCACCCCAGTGAAACTCACCAGCCCTCCCACCCTCAGCAGCAGTACCACGTGCAGGTCTGCAGCCGGAGAGCTCATACCAGCCAGGCATGCCACAGCCCCTTTGTTTCCACGTAGCTGTCTTTACCTTGGGAAGCCTGCCTCTGTTTCCAGTTTCCAGGGTCCTCCACCTGGGCCGGCCTAGGCTGGGAGTCAAGGGAGGGGGAGACTTTACTTGGACTCCTCTTGTCCCTGTATTTACCGGAGGACACGGTCACTGCAGAAAGTGCCTTTGGCCCCTTCCCAGACCTGCTGGACCGGAAGCTCCGCTGTGGGGCTGGGAATCTGCCCCTTTCCCAAGCTCCCAGGCGACTCATTTTTTTTTTTTTTTTTTTATTCATTTATTTATTTATGGCTGCGTTGAGTCTTCGTTGCTGCGCGTGGGCTTTCTCTAGTTGCGGTGAGCGGGGGCTACTCTTCGTTGTGGTGCGCGGGCTTCTCATTGCAGTGGCTTCTCTTGCTGCAGAGCATGGGCTCTAGGCGTGCAGGCTTCAGTAGTTGTGGCTCACGGGCTCTAGAGCACTGGCTCAGTAGTTGTGGCGCACGGGCTTAGTTGCTCCACAGCATGTGGGATATTCCCGGACCAGGGCTCGAATCCGTGTCCCCTGCATTGGCAGGCAATCGGATTCTTAACCACTGCGCCACCAGGGAAGCCCCCAGGCGACTCTTATGCATAGGAAAGCTGAGAACCGATGCTTTAACCTGATAAATGTCCTCTGCCTGAACTTACCTTTCATTTTTTTCCACACTGAAAGATAACAATTAAGGTCCCACCTGGCTTGCTTGCTTTTTATTTATTTATTTATTTATTTATTTATGGCTGTGTTGGGTCTTCGTTTCTGTGCGAGGGCTTTCTCTAGTTGTGGCAAGTGGGGGCCACTCTTCATCGCGGTGCACGGGCCTCTCACTATCGCGGCCTCTCTTGTTGCGGAGCACAGGCTCCAGACGCACAGGCTCAGTAGTTGTGGCGCACGGGCTTAGTTGCTCTACGGCATGTGGGATCTTCCCGGACCAGGGCTCAAACCCGTGTCCCCTGCATTGGCAGGCAATCGGATTCTTAACCACCGCGCCACCAGGGAAGCCCCCAGGCGACTCTTATGCATAGGAAAGCTGAGAACCTATGCTTTAACCCTATAAATGTCCTCTGCCTGAACTTACCTTTGGGGTAAAATTGGACATACTGGGACATTTTTTTCCACACTGAAAGATAACAATTAAGGTCCCACCTGGCTTGCTTGCTTTTTTTTTTTTTAATTATTTATTTATTTATGGCTGTGTTGGGTCTTCGTTTCTGTGCGAGGGCTTTCTCTAGTTGTGGCAAGTGGGGGCCACTCTTCATCGCAGTGCGTGGGCCTCTCACTATCGCGGCCTCTCTTGTTGCGGAGCACAGGCTCCAGATGCACAGGCTCAGTAGTTGTGGCGCACGGGCTTAATTAGTTGCTCTACGGCATGTGGGATCTTCCCGGACCAGGGCTCGAACCCGTGTCCCCTGCATTGGCAGGCGGATTGTTAACCACCGCGCCACCAGGGAAACCCCAAGGCGACTCTTATGCATAGGAAAGCTGAGAACCGATGCTTTAACCCGATAAATGTCCTCTGCCTGAACTTACCTTTGGGGTAAAATTGGACATATTGGGACATTTTTTCCACACTGAAAGATAACAATTAAGGTCTCGCCTGGCATGCTTTTTATTTATTTTTTTAATTAAAAAAATTTTGGGGGGGCTTCCCTGGTGGCGTAGTGGTTAAGAATCCGCCTGCCAATGCAGGGGACACTGGTTCGAGCCCTGGTCCGGGAAGATCCCACATGCCGCGGAGCAACTAAGCCCGTGCGTCACAACTACTGAGCCTGCGTGCCTAGAGCCCATGCTCTGCAACAAGAGGAGCCACCGCAATGAGAAGCCCATGCACTGCAAGGAAGAGTAGCCCCCGCTCGCTGCAACTAGAGAAAGCCCATGCATAGCAATGAAGACCCAACACAGCCAAAAATAAATAAATAAATAAATTTATTTTAAAAAGCTGCGCTGCACACCATGTGGGAGCTTAGTTCCCCGACCAGGGCTTGAACCCACACCCCCTTGCAATGGAAGCGCAGAGTCTTAACCACTGGACTGCCAGGAAGGTCCTCCCTGGGTTGCTTTTTGGACACAGCATTATGCGTTCACCTGTCTGGGGGACAGAGGACTGAGGTAAGAGGGCACTCCCATCAGCCCCCACTGGACCTTTCGTAGCCAAGAAAGGACAAGCCTGCACCCTCCCCCCGCGGCGTGTGTGGGATGCCCTCCCAGGGGCTTTATCCTCTCAGGCAGAGAGATTGCGCTGGCTCGGGAGCTGCCTTCATCTGCATGCCCTTGCCTGGAACGCAGGTTTCTGGGACCTCCTGTGCTGGGGTAGAGGTCACACTGAGAACACCCCCTACATGTCCCCCCACCTACAGAGGAGAGGAACTGTCCCATGGGTGGTCTGCATCCAAAGCCATGAGTCATGAGATCTTTAGGCCGCCTCTCTGTGATGGTCAGTTCGAGGCGTCCAGGTGGCCAGGCTGTAGGACCCAGGAACCCAACCACACAGTAATCTAGGTGCTGCTGTGAGGGTTGTCACCCACCATCAGTTGACTCTGAGTGAAGATCATCCCGGAGAACTGGGTGGGCCTCATCCAATCAGTTGAAAGCCTTAAGAGCACAGCTGGGGTTCCCGAGAAAGAAGAAATTCCGTGCGTGGACAGCAGCGCCAGCTTCGGCCCAGGAGTCTCCAGCCTGTGGATTTCAGCCTGGCCTACCAGCCCCTGCAATCACATGAGCCCATTTCTTGACATAAATCTCTTAATCCATGCCTCCTCTTCCAGAACTCTGACTGATCCACTCTCTGCCCGGTGCCCGGGATCGGGGAGCAGCCGGTGCCGCTTTATTCTGTTCCTTGCTTTTCATGTAGACATGCGGATTTTTAATTAATTCATTAATTAATTTATTTTGGCTGCGTTGGGTCTTCGTTGCTGCATGCGGGCTTTCTCTAGTTGCGGTGAGCGGGGGCTACTCTTCATTGTGGTGCGCGGGCTTCTTATTGTGGTGGCTTCTCTTGTTGTGGAGCACGGGCTCTAGGTGCGTGGGCTTCAGTACTTATGGCTCGCGGGCTCTAGAGCACAGGCTCAGTAGTTGTGGCACATGAGCTTGGTTGCTCCGCGGCATGTGGGATCTTCCCGGACCAGGGCTGGAACCCGTGGTCCCCTGCATTGGCAGGCAGGTTCTCAACCACTGCGCCACCAGGGAAGCCCAGACATGAGGAGTTTAAACTACTGTCATTTTCAAACTTCTTCTCTTCCAGGGAAGTGCTGACTTGTTCTTTTCTCCTGGTCAGTGGGTCAAGGGCCTGCCCTGCTGGGATGTGTTGCCGGTCTCAGCTTTCTCCTCCAGTCTCTCTTTCCTCCCCACTTTTCTTTATCCACAGGTCTTAGGGAGAGGCAGGACAGGCCTGCACGCCATCATCAGCAGGGCCAGCTGTGAGTGTTTCTTTGGCAGTGTCTTAGCTGGTTGTTGTGAGTAATAATGAAGGAAGCAATCAGCAAGTATACTGCCCTAGAAGTGCTGCACGTTGTTGTGCCCAAGAGGGAAGAAAGAGGCAAGACACTCGAGCCACGTGAGACGCCGGGACAGGATGTCGGAGGCTCTGGCCCGCCGTGTCGGCTGGTAAGGGCTGCCAGGGAAGCAAGCTCTCCGGGCCCCGGAGCTGGCCTGCTCACGGGTGTTGAAGGAAAAGGGCACACAGCCTGGGCCATGGGTGGCTTCTGGCTGGGAGAAGTTTGCACGTAGGAATGATACTCACCAGTGTTTATGAGCACTTACTGTGTATGAAGCCCTGTCCAAAGCATCCTAAATGTATTATCTCAGGAGCAAGAGTCTGTTGTTATCCCTGTGTTGCAGAGAAGAAACAGAAGTACAAAGATTAGAAGTAACAAAGGATGGGACTTCCCTGGTGGTCTAGCGGTTGGGACTCTGCACTTCCACTACAGGGGGCATAGGTTCGATCCCTGGTTGGGGAACTAAGATCCCACAAGCCACACAGCGTGGCCAAATAATAATAATAATAATAATAGATTTTTTTAAAAAAAGTAACAAAGGATGCAGTTGATAGAAAGAGGGCCCAAGCAGTCTGGCTCCAGACTCTGTACTCTTTTTTTTTTTTTTTAATTTTTGGCTGCACCCTGCGGCATGTGAGACCTTAGTTCCCTGACCAGGGATCGAACCTGCACCCCCTGCATTGGAAGGCGGAGTCTTAACCACTGGGCTGCCAGGGAAGTCCCCAGACTGTACTCTTAACCGCGGTCTCGTGTCCTTAGAGATGGGCCTAGGGTGGTGTCACTGTCCTGCGGACCCGCTTTGCCGAATGATTTGAACGTGAATACCCTCCACTCTCTCTCTGCATGAGGCAAATTTCAAATGCAGTCATACGCTTTGGAGAATGTTCCTGTGTGGGCATTAGGAGATGTGTGTGCCTTGGGGAGAGTTTTTCTTTTCAGCCGAAGCCGGGCCCAGGAAGTTGATGAGGATGAGAAGCTGGTGGTGTTTTCTGCTCTGGTGGCTGATGAGAAAGGTTCCTCTAAGGGAGCTCAGCTGAGACAACAGTTCATTTCTGTGGGTCCCACCAGCTCCACCTACCGATGCCAGCTTTGGGTCCAGTGAGCTGTGAGGCCAGCCGGATTACCATGGCCACAGGAACTCGACCCAAGCCACCAGAAGATGGAGAACCAAGACACAGTGGTGGCTCTTCCAGGTCTTGGACCACGAGGCATGCCCATGGCCTCCAGCGAGCCCGGGATAACCCACCAAGGGGCCCTGCACTTCCCCAGAGTCTGGTAAACCAGCCTTGGGTCCTTGCCTTTCTGCCCTTGGTGTCCGTGCTCGTTGACATTGAGCTGTGAGTTCCCCGGTTCTCTGTCCCACTGATTTTCTCCATTGTTCTCCAATCTGGTGCTTATAGGAATTCACCCATGTCCCAGAGGCGAAACCACGTGCCAGTGGCTGACGCCTACTGACCCCAATGACTAAGACGAGCCTCCAAGGTCCATGAAGCGATGGGTAACTTTCATGCAGACCAAGGACAGCACTTGCTGTGACCCCCCCCCCCCCCAGCCTCTGCATGTCCCCTGCTGCTACCCTCCCAGCCAGTGCCCAGGGCACCTCCCCTGCTCGTGCCCACCCACCTGGACCCCATCCCTTGGCTCTGTCTTGCCTTTCTCAGTGCTTCCAAACGCTGGAGGAGAGAGGAGCCTATTTCCATTCGGACCACTTTATAAGAGCCAGAGGGCTCTTAGGTTTTCTGGGATTTGGAATTGACCCTTGGTCTTGACACATTCTGACGGATAGGCCCCTCCTCCAGCCTAAGCCAGTCCTCTTTCTCTTATTGCTGGAGAGCAAAGCAAGCAGCCAAAGCGGATTCCTGTGGGAACTGTTCTGTTCCTCCTCTGCTCTAAGGGCTGGCTTCAGAGATGGTCCCTTTGTCATGCACATTGCACTGCCCACGCCCACGCCCACGTGGCCACAGCTCCCCCTCTGCTGTGCCACGCCCCACCCCCACCCAGTAGTGCGTGGGCTGCAGCGGGGCCACCGAATGCCTGGGATGCCGGCTGCAGTGACAGAGCGGGCCCCGATCCCTCACGGGAGTTTTGACCGAGGCAGCATTTGGGATCGCTTATGAGCTGAAATCTTTACATTTTTCCCCAGTTTTAGGCTGAAGTAAAGAATGCCTGCCTTTTCCAACCACCAGCCGATTCAGGGGCTTGAACTTCTAAAACAAAGGGACCACACCCTTGGATTATGATCTAACTAGCCTATGAATTTGAGTTCAGGTAAAATCATTTGCAAAGTAACCTCTTTTCCTACCTAGCTTTGCTTTTAGTTATGTCAATACAGAAACAAGAAAAATGATCCTTCTCTGACAGGCAGAGGTCACCTGTAGACATTCCTGGATAATCAGTCAGGAAACAGAAACAGCAGACAGTCTTTGCTTCCGTGCGGGTCTTGGATAAAACTGATGCCTTTGTGGCAATTGAATTCACTTATGCAGTCTTTAGAGCAGATGGATAGAATATTCTGTCGTCTTTCTATTTGATAGTAATAGAAAAAATGTGCTGGGATATACATCTAGCTCTTTATCTCCACTCCTGCAGAGACAGGAGGGATGATGTTGTGAGTTTAGAGTATATTGACAAAGAGAGCTACTTCTCTCTCTCTCTCTCTGTCTCTTTCTCTCTCTGTCTCTGTCTCTTTCTCTCTCTCTCTGTCTCTTTCTCTCTCTCTCTGTCTCTTTCTCTCTCTCTCTCTCACACACACACACACACACACTCGTGTGCATGCATGCACCCTGGCCTCGAATTTGGGGAGTTCAAGGTCCAGTAAGTTGAGGATATCCAGACCCGGGGCAGAGTACACTTCTGCTTTTGAGAACGAATGGGCAGATTCTAGTTTGTAGTTGGTGGGTCGGAGAGAGGGATCAAGAATTTCATGGTTGGACTTGGCATTTGGAGGCAGGTGGAGTTAGATGCAAATTTTATGTTTTTGGGGAAAGTATTTGATCTTCTTGACTATGAGGCAAAGTAAGGGTTAAAAATATATATTTGATTAAAAAATATATATGCATATATATTTAATAAGCTCTGTGGCTCATACTAATATCAGTTTCCTGGTTTCAGTATTGTCCTATAGTTACACAAGGTGTTACTTCTGGGAGAAAATGGCTGAAAGGTACACAGGATCTCTCTGTACCTTTTTTTTTTTTTTTCAATTGTCTGTAAATCCATGATTATTTCAAAATAAAAAGTTACAACATATATATTTATATTTGACAAAATGCTGTGTGGTATCCTGGATTGGATCCTGGAACAGAAGAAGGACATGAGTAGAAAAACTGGAAAACCCAAGAAAGATCTTTAACATTTGCCAATGTTAATTTCTTAGTTTTAACAACTGTACCATGGTTGTGTAAAACGTTAACATTTAAAAGAAACTGGGTAAAGGATATGAGGGAATTCTCTGTGCTATCCTTTGTAACTTTTCTGTAAATCTAAAGTTATTCCAAAATAAAAAGTTTATTAAAAACAAAAATGTGTATATATATATGTATATACACATATGTATTACATTTATATTTAAGCACATCTACGTAACCAGTGCCTTTAAAAATACACTTTCTTTAGACGAGGCATCAGATGGTGCCTCTGAGATGAGTTGATAATTAAGGGCCCTTTCGACAAACGAACTGCAGGATCATTTTGTTCCCTAATTTGTCTGTATGGCCAGAGGGACCCTACAGAGCTCTTAAAACCCAGTAGGAACCCTGAATTCTCCTGCGTCTGAGTCACACATTGGGGAGAGTTCATTGTAATACAGTCCCATTTTCTGGATCAGAAACTGAGGCACGGACGAGAACTGATGTAATTTAGATTGAGATTTCCTGGAATGTTTAAAACCAAATTCTTTTCTGCTTTCCAAGCTTGTGCTCGCACACGCACACGCACAAAATATAAACTGTAGCTGTTATACATTTAAGGGGGAAAAAAACCGAAATGACCTTTGCCACTCTTTTCTGGGGCTCTCCTGAGGATCCATGGTTAAAATTGGTGGGTATGGTGGGGAATCCAGTCAAAATGAAAGTATTAATTCAGCATCTAGTCCTTGCCCTCCACTTGGCAGGGTGCTACCAGGGATGCCCAAGGACTAGGGAGCATTGCGGGTTTTTGGTGCCCAGCATCCTCTTCTAGCAGCACCTGCCCGGTCCTTGGGAAAGCCACTCACCCCACTAGATGCAGTCTGGGGGCTCCCCTGGCCAGTGTGAGTCTTTGTGAGCTTGGGGTGCAGATGAGGCATGCTTGCAGTTCACTGGTCCCACTGCACACCTTCAAAGGGGCATCACTCTGGCCCCCTGGGTCCCCTAAGCTCCCTGGCCCCATCCTGGACCTTAGTGTTCCTGCCATCCTAGGAGCTGCCTTATTTTCCGATAGATAGGAGTTCACCAGAGTCCCATTTATTGTTTGAAACTCACAAACTCTAACCGATATGCCTACACGGAGGAAGGAAGCGGGGGACCCTCACTCTTCATCCTGTGTGCCTCTCACTGGACATGACCTGAGACCACTTTGGACAAATGCCTCCATCCTTCTTCACTGGGACTGGAAACGTTAAAGTAAACTACCAAACACGAGGGCCCTTGTACTCTAGCCAAGAGGTGCTCTGTGCCGCTGAAGTATTTCTGTAGTAATTGTTCAGGCTGGTACCACCTCTCCCCATCCCCAGGATCCTTGAGGCATCATTCTACAACAAAGCATTAGGCCATGGCAATCACAGATTATCCTGTCTCTAAATGACAAACTTTGAAGATTGTCTCTTTCTATTTGAAGTCACTCCTAAAACATGGAACCCAGATAGGAGAGAAGAGATGAAACTAGTAACTATTGATGTAGAAGCAGTGTAGAAGCCGTCTCCCCCAGGTCATTGTCTGGAAGCTTCCGCAAGCCTCAGACCCAAGGGGCAGGGAGCTGGTTTGCAGCCCTTGTGATAAGTCAATGGCTCCTGGTGACATCACTGTGCCCTGGGCACTGGCCTCGCTCTTCCCTTGGCTGTTCCCTAGCAGCAGAGCCGGCTTCGTGGGAGTGCAGCCCGTACAGCCACCCAGGACCCTGCGCTTAGTAGAGCCTGCATCTGGGCTGTCGCCAAATTGCAATTAGTAACGACTTTTGAACAAGGGCCCGCGTTTTCATTTTGCACCAGGCCTGTGAATTGTGTAGCCGCTTCTGACTAACAGCTTCCGCAGGCCTTCAGGCTGCAGGTCACGAGGATTTGGTCATCCCACTTCGAACTCCTAACCCAGTGTGGGATCAGGACTTGGTGCCCATTTCCCCAGAGGGCCTGGCACAGAGCAGGTGCTGCAGCAAAAGATGGGGACCGACCCACCCAGAGGGTCGGGGCGAGTGGGGCTGGGTGGGACCAGAATCCTCCCTCCCGCTGAACCCAGGGCCCCCCCAGGGGACACCTACAGATAAAGAACCCGCGTCCAGTGCTTGGGGCTGGCCAGAAACTGGTTCATCAGAAGTCAGGGAGGGGTTTTGTTGGTTTTGTGGATTGTATCCACTTGGGGATTGTATTAGTCTGCTAGGGCTGCCCTAACAAAGTACTGCAGAAAATTTGTTTTCTCACAGTTCTGGAGGCTGGAAGTCTGAGATCAAGATGTCAGCAGAGCTGATTCCTCCTGAGGCCTCTCTCCTTGGCTCGTGGATGGCTGTCCTCTCCCTGTGTCCTCACATGGTCTGCCTTCTGTGCCTGTGTCCACATTTCCCCTTTTTATAAGGACACCAGTCATAATGGATTAGAACCCACCCTAATGACCTCATTTTAACCTAATTACCTCTTTAAAGACCCTATCTCCAAATTCAGTCACATTCTCAGGTCCTGGGGGTTAGGACTTCAAGTATGGATTTGTGGGGGGAGGAGGGGGTGACACCATTCAGCCCGTCACTGGGATTTTTCTGGACACTTCAAAATCGTTTTAGTAGCTTAATGTCTTTCCAGCCGAGAAATGATCGACCCTGGGGTCTGTTCTCTATCCACAGGAAGAGGCATCGAAAGACCCGGGAGCCAGCAGAATGGGGCTCTGGGAGATTGCTCAAGGGTGTGAGGCTTGGTTACTGAATCCTCGCTTCCAGATAGACACAGGAAGAGTGACCGTACAGAGGACAGGGGCCAGCTGCGCCCGAGTCCTGCAGGGCTTGAGGAAGAGGAATGATGTGAGCTAGATGATTCGGGTCAGAGATGGGAAAAGACCTAGGGTTGCGGGGGGAGGGGTCGGAGGCCGAGGAGGCTGTGAGACCCACACTGGGCTGGAGGTAGGGGAGCATCCCAGAGGCGGGGCCAGGTTTGTAGCCGTGGTTCCCAAACGGCCTGAGAGCTTTGTAAGCCCTGAGACTCTGTTTCCCGCATCTTGGGTGGGGCCTGAGCATCTGCACATTTAGAAAGTTCCCCAGGTGGGATGTAAGTGAAACAAGACTGTTGAAGTTGCCTCATGGCTCCCAGGGGGTTCATATACTTTTGAACATTTTGAAATTTTCCATAACAAAGTTTTGTTTGTTTGTTTGTTTGTTTTTAAAGAGAGAGTGGATGGGGGAGGGAAAGAGAGGGACCTGGGGGAGGAGAGAATGAGAATAGGAAAAAAACTGCCAGGAGGTTCCGTTACCAGCCCTGGTTAGGACAAAGATGGAAGGAGGAAACCCTGTATCTGCCCCTGGGCTTCATCTGACACGGGGGGAAGCAGCGCCTCCTGGTGGCGAGAGGCGGCAGTAACAGCCGGGTCAGGACCTGGAGTCTGGTTGTAAATCTGGAACCAGGAACATGTGCCCCAGGGATGACCGTACAGGGGGAAGCGGGGCAAGCCCTCGGATCAGGCTTTTGACCTTGGTTATACCGTGACCCCTCTGCCCATCTACCAATGCCCAAAGGATAGACCCAAAGGATAAAGGCGAAAAAAATACATGGATTACAAAGCAGAATAAATATAGTGTAATATAATTATCAAAATAGTTGATAAAACCAAATTTGTTACAGTGGTACATGTGCCCCTATTAGCACATTAAATAAGATCCAGCAGCAGCTGGTCTAATAACGATCGTAATTTAAAAGTAGTGATAAGCATGAGTGGTATTTTGAGAAACCTGCAACGTGATATGAAAATATTTGTGATTTCTATTGCTCACAGAATCACAGGCACTGCTAAAACAAAAAACAAAAAAACAAGCAAAACACAAACTCCTGGGACTTGTTTTCCAGGTTGGTAAGTAAAGGAACTGCTTGATTCCTGTGGGAAGTTGGTGAAAACAGACACACCTGGTCACCCTCTAGGTTACTGCCCGCAGGTAAGAACCCTGCCTTAGAAAGGCAGTCAGGGCCACTGTGCTTCCCTCACTAGGACTCCAGCTGCTGTCATCTGGCTGCTCCATACGCCCATCAATCGTCCCACAAACACTGACCGAGGACCTGATGTGTGACAGACACCATGCTCTATGCAGAACAGGTCCCTGCCTTTATCAAGTGTGCTTTCTACGGAGAGACAGGTGATGAACAAGACATAGCACAGCTTGTACACGCTCAACATTTAGGTCACATGTTCCTGTTGAATATATATGTAATATAGAACAACATTTCCTGCCTAACTGAGATATAATGCTTCTTACTGAAAGTTTTCTTTTAATTCTGTTCGCTTTAAAGCCAAGTTCTCAATCTAGGTTAGCCCATACTCCTTTTTTATAGAGCAAAAGAAATCCTCTGGAAGATTCTGAAGGGCTTCTGGGAAGGAAAGGTGCTCATACCTTTTATTTCCTCCCCAAACCCATATTAAGAGTCACTGCTGGAGACTCCCCTGGCAGCTCAGTGGTTAGGACTCTGCACTTCCACTGCCAGGGCCCTGGGTTCGATCCCTGGTTGGGGGACTAAGATCCCACAAGCTGCGTGGCACAGCAGAAAAAAAAAAAAAAAAAAAAAAGAGTCACGGCTTATTCATAGCAGCATTATTCACAATAGCCAAAAGGTGGAAACAACCCAAGTGTTTATCAACAGATGAATGGATAACGAAAATATCCATCCAATGGGATGTTATTTGACCATAAAAGGAAATGAAGTGCCATTACATGCTACAACATGGATAAACCTTGAAGACGCCATAGTAAGTGAAAGAAGCCATGTAGAAAACACCACCTATTGTCTGAGTCCATTGATGTGAAATGTCCAGAAAAGGGAAATCCATAGAGACAGAAAGTAGATGTTGCCAGCGCTGGGGAGAAGAGGCAATGGGGAGTTATTGCTTAAGGGGTACAAAGTGTCTGGGGTGATGAAAAAGTTTTGGAAATACTGGTGATGGTTACACAGTCTTGTGAAGCTCATCAATGCCACTGGATTGTCTACTTCAACATTGTTAAAATGGCAATTTTTATGACATATATTTTGCCACAATAAAAAGAGTCCCTGCTTAACGACATCTTTCTGGTCACACTGGCTCACCCCCTCACCCTAGTTTGCAGTGCCCGGGGTTCCCTCCACAGATGTCTCTTCTGCACTTGGTCCCTGGGAGCTCTCAGGTCTCATGGCTTAAACACGATCTTTACGCTGACTGCTTCCAGATTTCTATCTCCAGGTAGGACCTTCCCCGAACTCTGGCCTCCCCCCACCACTTGGCTCATCCAGAGGGAATCAAACACATCCAGAACCGAGCTCCTGCTGTTGCCTCCCCACAAGTCTGCTCCCTCCAGGGAAGAGCAACTCTGACTTTCAACTTGGAAGTCTAGAATCTTCTTTGACTCCTCATTTGCTCACATATCTGACCCCTCTGTAAACCCTATGATCTCTGCATCTAGAACACATCCATGACCTCTGCCTTCATCATCCCTCACCTCGATGATGCAGCAGCCCCTAAGCTGGGCTTTATTCCTTACAAGGAGCTCACAGCACGCCCCTGCTCAGCTCCCGTGTCGCTCAGTGTGAAAAGCTGAAGTCCTCACGTTGACTTCGGGGCCCTCATGATCTCCCTGCCTCTCTGCCCTCTGCTCCCCCTCCAGAGGCTCCTTGCTGTTCCCTCAGCATAGACTATGGTCCTCCCTAGGGCCTTTGCACATGCTGTTTCCTCTGCCTAGGACGTTCTTCCCCTGGGTCTGCCAGGACTCAGTCCGTCACTTCAGGATCTTGTTCAAATGCCATGCCATCAGGGAGATCTTCTGTGGACACCTGTACAGAGCACTCCCATCACCCCCACCAGCATGCCCGGGCCCCATTATTTACTCTTCTCTCCCACACTTATTGCCATTTGACACATTATATATTTGTTGGTTGTTTATCATCTCTCTCCTGACCAGCAGGAAAACTCCTCGAAGGCGGGTGTTTTGTTTTGTTCAATGTTATATCTTCAGGCAATTAGTAGGGGCTCAATAGATATTTGTGGAATGAATAAATTACTAGAATCCCTTGATTCACTGAACTGCTAGAATATTCTTTAAATAATACTTTTTTAGAAGCATTGACAAATCACTTGGGATTTGTATAATAGCTCCATTTTACAAAACAAAATCCTGGGTGAAAAGGGGGCTCTGGGCTAATCAACGCTTACATGGCGTCCCCAAGTTTTCACTGCCACCCTTGGACCTGTTTTCCCTGTACAGTAAGTCCCCTACCTACGAATGAGTTCCGTTCCGAGAGCACATTTGTAAGTCCAATTTGTTCGTAAGTCCAGCAAGTTAGCCTAGGTACCCAACTAACACAGTCGGCTATATAGTACTGTACTCTAATAGGTTTATAATAGTTTTCACACAAATACTACATAAAAAACAAACACAAAAAATAAAACGTTTTTAATCTTACAATACAGTACCTTAAACAGTACAGTAGTCCAGTACAACAGCTGGCATCCAGGGGCTGGCATCGAGTGAACAGGCAAGAAGAGTTACTGACTGGAGTGGGGAGAGGAGGTGGGAGATGGTAGAGCTGAAGGGTCGTCAGCAATAGGAGACGGAGGGCAAGCTGCAATGTCACTCACGCCTGAATGCACATTCGCATCTTTGAAAGCTTGCAACTTGAAGGTTCGTATGTGGGGGACTAACTGTATTAGTTGCTTGAATTGGTTAAGGCAGAGATCAGACTGCTGTAACAAAGAGGCCCCCAAGGCTACAAGGAAACAGGTGTTTATTTCTCTCTCACATGCGAGGCCAGTGGGTGACTCAGCAACCCCCTCACTCAGGGACCTGGGTTCTTTCCGTCTTCTTTCTCCACCATCCTGGAGGTTATGTTCCTCGTCTGCTTGCTGAAGCTGTGTGGCTGGCACCTCAGTGTTCCAGTCATAGGAGGTGGCAGGACCTGGAGGGCATGTGCCATGTTTTAAGGTCCACCCTCAAAGCAGCCCACATGCCTCACTCTCCTTTCATTGGTGAGGCCTTGGTCAGGTGACCACACCTCCTTGCAAGGGGTTCTGGGAAATGTAGTCTCTGGCTGGATGGCCGTGAGCCCAGCTACCCCTCAGTTACTAAGGAAATAGCTGCTGTTGGCTCCATTTTGGAGGTGCGGAAACTGAGATTAGGAGAAGTTAAGTAACTCACTCAAGGTGACACAACTAGCAACTTTGGGCCTTTTAGCCCCATCTCCAGGGCTCTGTCTACAAGCCCCAAAGTGCCTTATTCAGCACAGCCCTGTGGATTTTCTGTCCTTTTTTTCTGGATGAGGCAATGGGGGCTTAGAAAGGTTAAGGAGCCCCTTCGGGTCACGTGGTGTATTGGTTTTCTATTTCTTTGTAACAAATTACGCCAACTTGGTTGCTTATAGAACAGCAACCAGTTATTATCTCACAGACCCTGCAGGTCAGAAGTCTGTCATGGCTCAACGGGTCTTCTGCCCAGGGTCCCACACTCCAGCGTTGGCGGCTGTGTTAGCTCATTCACGTGGCTGGCAGGGTTTGGGTCTCTCTCATCCCCAGCAGTATTTCACAGGCCCTCTCACAACATCACGGCTGGCAGCTGGGTCCTCACGCTGAATCCCCCTCGTATGGAATCTCCCTCACGCTTCAGCACTCTTTGACTTCCTCTTCTGCTACTGGCCAAAGAAAACTTTCCACCTGTTAGAGGGTTCAGGCTAACCTGGATCATCTTTGTATCTTAAGGGGCCACTGACATGGGACCTGACTTAGCTCAGGCTGCTGTAACAAAATACCGCAGACTGAGTGGCTTAAACAGTAGACATTTATTTCTCATGGTTCTGGAGGCTGGAAGTCCAAGATCAGGTTGCTGGCAGATTCAGTTCCTGGAGAGAGCCTGCTTCTTGGCTTGTAGATGGCTGCCTTCTTGCTGTATCCTGACATGATGGAGACAGGAAGCTCTGGTGTTTCTTCCTCTTCTTACAGAGACACCAATCCCATCATGGGGGCTCCATCCGCACACCACATCTATGCCTAACTACCTCCCAAAGACTCCACCTGCTAATACCATCACATGGAGGTTTAGGGTTTCAACATATGAATTTGGTGAGGGGTGGAGGTGGCAGGGAGTGAGAGCATTCAGACCATAACAAGCCTTTAATTCCATCTTCAATATCCCCTCACAGCAGTACCTAGATTAGTGTTTGATGAAATGACCAGGGCACAGGAATCTTGAGTGGGGAGATCTTTAGAATTCTGCCCACCAACGAGGCCAGGACAGAGGTGCAGGGCTAGAACCTGGGTCTTCCACACTCTCTTGGTACCAGTAATGTACTTTCAGCCAGTCCCACCTGCAAAGTGAGTCCCCAAGTAGAGAGGTATAGAGGAAAGTAGCCTTTCCCTTTAGTGGCTCGGCTATTCTTTAACTTGGCCCAGGCAGCTGGAACTGCAGTGGTGGCTACTCCGAGAGCTGCTGCAATGTAAGAGCCTGGCAGAAGCAGGGTCTTCAGGGTTTCTGCAGGCAGGAGGGTGGGGTACACAGCAAGCTGGGGACTTTGGGATAGGGAGAGGAAAGGCTCAAGGTGATGGGGAGGGAGGGGGGAGGGTTTAAACACATCTCACTGAGACCTAAGGGTCTCATCTGTAGGAAAATACACCCACCAGCTGTGCCCCTTGAAGAAGAGGCCCCTGACTGTGCAACAGGCTGGGTCCTGGGACCCTTTGCTGCAGTGTTTGCACCTGGACAAATGTCTCCTCGAGCTATAAAATACAGAGAAACTGTAAGGGACTAAAAATAGCTGTGTGCATGCTGTTATGGACAATAAGATACAAAAGACCGAAAATCCAACTGCCACTTCTGAAGAGCCGGGAGCAAAAAGAGGGCACTGCGCATGCCCCCTGCACACACCACCACCAAGGGGGTGGGCAGGCCACCTAAGCCACCCTCTGGCCAGACCCCTGGACACGCCCCTCCCCTCACCCCATATAAGGAACCAGCTCGCCCCCCACCCCCAGGAAGCAAGCGGGCCAGGGAACCTGTGGCTTATTCTTGCAACCTCCCTGCTGCAGCAGGAGCCCCAGTAAAGCCTTGCCTGGATTTCTTGTCTGGCCTCTGATCAATTTCTATTGATTAAGGAGGCCAAGAACCCTGATGGGTAACAACTGCACAAACGTGGCTGGTCAGGTTGTCCTGGTCTTCCACCTGTGTGGCCCAATGGTCACATGAGCGTGCCAGGGATTGCACTACCTCCTTTGGGGATGCTGGAGCGGGGAGTATGGAGAGGGGCCCACGTGAACCAAGTTCCTCTTCCATGGCCATTGCTTTCTGTGGTACCTACGTAGAAAAGGTCAAGATGAGCCACATTTACCTTCAAAGAGGGAAATGAGAAAGGTGACCAGCCCACATTTCTACCAGTGACATGAGGAAAAGTCCCTCTTCTGTTCTACTGTTAAAAATCACATACATGGCTTGTTACTTAGGTTGGAGTTGAGCTCAGAAAATCATTTACAGCCCCTCCAGTTTAGAGACTCCAAATTGCCACTCCTTTTGCAGTTGTCAGAGGAGAAAAATCTTGTGCCAGTTACTGGGGTGGGAAGACAGGGGAGAAGCAAACCGAAGCCAATCTGCTCCTGAATCGCTGGCCATGGCCATGGGGCCTCTCTGGGGCTGGGCCCTTAGTTCTGTAGCCAGGGCTACTGCAGGGCAAGGGGGCCTGTCATGATGTGCCAGGACCTTTAGACATGGCCTCTTGGGACATTGGACATGGGGCAGCAGACAAGGACCAGCTGGCTTGGCGCAGACGCTAGGGAGATGACTCAGGGTCACAAGAAGAATCCATCTGGGTTCCTTACCAATTTCTCCAAGGAAGGAGAGAGAGAGGGAGGACTGAGATACCAGTAATTTAAAATACGGCTCATAGGACATCGTGTTCCATATGGGCGGGAACCATCAGCAGAAGCTTGGAGCCTGGGGATTTTCTGGGTCTGCTGTTTGGGTCATGCCTCCCTGGAGGACCAACAGCCCTGGGATGGGAAAAGCAGAGCCCGGGAACTCTGTTGAGAGCCAGGGCATCCGGAGCCCCTGGCTCCCTTTGGTGGAGACCACACTATGTGGCTTAAGGGCACCCAGCAACTTGGGAGTCGTGATTCTCACCTCCTGCTTAGTCCCTGCACCCATCCGGGCAATATCGGTGCAATCGGACTACGGAAAATTAGCATCAAGCTTAAACCTAAGCGATCTGAAGCTGTATCATTGAATGTCTTTCCCATTCTTTCCCTATAGTGGGAAGTGTGACCATTCTTTGAATGTTGTTTTCCAGTGCAGAGAAAACCAAGCGTTCTCTTGATCAAACTAGTTTGTAGAATAACCAACGGCTCACCTGGGGAGGTGGGCAAAGGGCTTTCATCTCAGTAAAGCAGAAAAGATATAGTCTGGCTTGATCCGTGACAGAGATGCTTGAGAAAAGACCTCTCCTGTGCCCTGTTGTCCCCGCAATACCCTAAGGATTAAATGACTCTGATCCAGGAAGAGTTCATTCCAGCCTCTTGCATGGCCATGTGCCAAAGCTGAGGCTGGTTGCACAATCCAAGCTTAGAACTATTCAGGCCAGTAAAAAGCTGAGAGGCTTCGTTGACAGCCCGGGTCTGTTCACGGTCTGGGGTCCTCTCAGGAGGAGGTCAGGGGCTTCCTAAGTGACTCAGAAGGAAAGCAGCTGCTCTTCGACCTCTGCAGAGCAACGTCCATGAATACGCTTGCTCCATCCAGCTGCTGAGAATTGTTCCTAGTAACTTTTTTCCTGATCAAAAGAGAATATATGCTCGTTCCAGCATTGCTTGTCCAACAACCCAACATGTCCAAAAACCGTAGAATGAATAAATATTTTATTTATATGATGGAATACTATACGGCAATGAAAATGAAAGAATTGCAGCTTCGTGTGAGAACATGGATGAATCTCACAAAAATAAGTTGAGCAAAAGAATAAGAGACACAATGATACAAATGAACTTATTTACAGAACAGAAATAGACTCACGGACATAGAAAACAAACTTATGGTTACCAAAGGGAAAGTGGGGGGAGGGATAAATTAGGAGTTTGGAATTAAAATATACGCAATACTATACATAAAATAGATAACCAACAAGGACCTACCGTATAGCACGGGAACTATACTCAAGATCTTGTAATAACCTATAATGGAAGGGAATGTAAGAAAAAGGATATATATATATATATATACATATATATATCACTTTGTTGTACACCTGAAACTGACACAACATTGTAAATCAACACTATTTCAATTAAAATTTTTAAAAATACATGTAAAAAAAATAGAAGACACAAAAGGGAACATAGGGTGTCATTCCACTTACATAAAGCTCAGGGAGTTCCCTGGCGGTCCACGCTTTTGCTGCTGAGGGCCCATGTTCAATCCCTGGATGGGGAACTAAGATCCCACAAGCCACACGGCGTGGCCAAAAAAAAAAAAAAAGAAGTTCAATGACAGTCAAACTATACTCTTTTGTTTAGGGATGCATACATGAATGGTTTTTGAAAAGCAAAAAAATGACTAAGGGGGAAGAAAGAGGCTTGGGGGGGAGGTTTCTGATGTGCTGGTAATGTATTTCTTGCTCTGGGTGGGTATTTGCTTTATAATTATTTATCAGATTGTACATTTGTGTTTTAGGTACTTGTCAGTATGCATAGTTCATAACACAATGTTTTTGAAAGTTAGGTGCAAAAAGATAATCTATGCAGATGATAAACTTTGCCTTTTATGAATCACATGCAAAATCAAATCTAATGTAAACTGAAAACTACAAAACATCATTGAATGAAATTAAAGATGACCTAAATAAATGGAAAGCCATCCCCTGGACATAGATAAGAACATTTAATATTATTAAGATAGCATTATTCTCCCAAGTTTATATACAGATTCAATGCAATCCCTACCAAAATCCCAGCTGGATTTTTTTTTTTTTTTTCTGAAATGGAAAAGCTGATTCTCAAATTGATAACTGAATTGCAAGCTAAAATAAACAAACAGCTAAAATAATATTGACAAAGAAAAACAACGTGGGATGACTCACACTTCCCCATTTCGAAACTTACTACAAAGCTACAGTTGACCAAAGCTGTGCCATCCTGGGAAGAAAGAAAACATAGGTGTAAATGTTCATGAGCTTGGATTAGGCACTGGCTCCTTAAATACGACACCAAAGATAATACACCAAAAGCACAACAACCAGAGGGGAAACTAGGTAAATTGGACATCGTCAAAGTAAAAATTTTGCGCTTCCTAGTATACTATCCAAATGAAAAGACAACCCACAGAATGGGAGACACTTTTTGTAAATCACATATCTGATAAGTCTAGTATCCAGAATATACAAAGAACTCTTACTGCTCAATAACAAAAATACAACTCATTTTAAAAATAGGCAAGGGATTTGGACAGACATTTCTCCAGAGAGGATATGCAGGTGGAAAACAAGCATAGGAAAAGATGCTCCACCTCACTATTAATCAGAGAAATGTAAATCAAAACCGCAACGAAACACCACGTCACTAGGATGGCTAGAATCAAAAAGCAGATGATAAATAGTGTTAGGAGAATGTGGAGAAATTAGAGCCTTCATACATTGCTGTAGGAATATAAAACGGTGTGGCCACTTTGGAAAAACGTCTGGCAGTCTCTCAAAAAGTTAAAAATGGAGTAATCATATGACCCAGCAATTCCACTCCTAGGTACATACCCAAGAGAACTGAAAATATATGTCCACACAAAAACTTGTATATGAATGCTCATAGCAGCATTATTTATAATAGCCAAAATACGGCTATCAATTGATAAAGGGAAGAACAAATGTGGGATATCCGTACAATGGAACATTATTTAGCCATAGAAAGGAGTGAAGCACTAAGTAAGTATGCCACAACGTGGATGAACCTTGAAAACAAGCTAAGTGAAAGAAGCCAGTCACAGAAGACCACCTATTGGATTCCACCTCTGTGAAATGCCCAGAAGAGGCAAATCCATAGACACAGAAGGTGGATTAGTAGCTTCGAGGGGCAGGGGGAGTGACTACTGTTAAAAAACAAAATCAACTGAGTAAATTGTAAAGATCTTATTGGCTTTATTCACCGATCATGAATCACTCAGCGTCCCATCTAGCAAATAGAAAGGAGCTCTGAAGCGCCGTACAAAAGGGAAGACTTTTACAGGCAGAAAGAGATGGGACAAGGAAATGAGTCTAGCAAAGAGCTGAGTATTTCAGGCAAGGTCGCCTTCCTTTGGGGGATGGCAGGGGTATACCAGAAGGATTACTTCACTAGTGCTGACCAGGAAATTCCAGACTGACTGGTTAAGATTACATTCGTAGGAGAGCTTGAAACCGCAGTTAGGTTAGGTATGAAGTCTTGGTTTGGTGACGCGACTTAGCACAAGTGACACCACTTGGGACCTGTTACCTCTCTTTTGACACGACTGTGTTTCTTTTTGAGGCAATAACAATGTTGTGGAATTAGATAATGAGGATGGTTGCACAAACTTGTGTATATGCTATAAATGTACATTTAAAAGGGCCGATTTTACGGCACGTGAATGGTAACCCAATTTTTTAAAAATGAAATTTTCAAAAAAGAGAAAACCCAGTAAAATTGGGAATTAATGTTTCAATTTCTTTAAAACAATTTCACACAATAAGCTTTATTTAACAAAATAGCGTGCTCATTGTAAGAAAAGTTGGAGACTCCCCGTTCAGGAAGTAACCACCGCCACCCTACCAGCGCACACCTCCGGTACGGCTGCCTAAGGAACGAGGATCACTTTGACAGCTGCTGTTGCTACCAGTGGAAAGACTGCCTCCACCCCGCCAAGACACCTCCCCACCCCCGCACACATGCTGGCCGTAAACAAAGAAGGTAATATTAGCCCTAAAAAACTGTCAGTGCATCCCTCCCCAGGACTGGGCGTCCTACTCGGCTGGCAAGAGCAGAGGCCTCTGGAGGATGGGGTGGGGGTGGGGGGAGGGAGTGCGGCGCTGCAGACTAGACGTGGGGACTGCAGGGTGGAGCGAGGGCGCCAGGGGTGTGGTGGGAGGGCAGGGGCGGGGCCTTGGGGATGGGGCCGGGGGTTGCGGGGAGCGCCTAGGGACGCGGGCACAGGGGCGCGGCGCCGGGGCGTGGGTGGGACTCGCGGGAGAGGCTCAGGGGTCGGCCGCGGGTCCGAAGTCGGGACGTGAGGGCCACGGGGTGGAGCGTGGAGGACGCAGGGGCGTGGTGTGAGGGCGAGGGTGGGGCGCGGGGGCGGGGCGCGGCCGTGGTCGGGGCGTGGGCGCCGCGGGGTGGAGCGTGGAGGGCGCGGGGGCGTGGCGGGGGCGTGGCGGGGGCGGGGGCGGGGCCTAGGGACAGGGGCGGGGCGGGGCCGCTGGGCCGCTGGGCGGCGGACCTGGAAGGCCCGGGAGGGGCCGAGACGCGGGCGGAGCGGGCACCGGGGCGTGAGCCGCTCGCTGGTCTGTGCCCAGACGGCGGCGGCGGCGGCGGCCGCACGCGGCGCCCCGGCCCCGGCCCGCTCCGCTCCTGACCATGCCACCTCCCGCGCCCCCCACAGAGTTGGTGCCGTCGGAGCGCGCCGTGGTGCTGCTATCGTGCGCGCTCTCCGCGCTAGGCTCGGGCCTGCTGGTGGCCACGCACGGCCTGTGGCCCGACCTGCGCAGCCGGGCGCGGGGCCTGCTGCTCTTCCTGTCGCTGGCCGACCTGCTCTCGGCCGCCTCCTACTTCTACGGGGTGCTGCAGGACTTCGAGGGCCCCTCGTGGGACTGCGTGCTGCAGGGCGCGCTCTCCACCTTCGCCAACACCAGCTCCTTCTTCTGGACGGTGGCCATCGCCCTCTACCTGTATCTTAGCATCGTCCGCACGTCGCGCGGCCCCGGAGACGGCCGCCTGCTTTGTGCTTTCCACGTCGTCAGGTGGGTGGCGGCGACGCTGCTTTCCCTCGGGTCCAGTGACCCCTGCCTGGATCCTGTCTGCTGCCCCTGTGGCCCTCGCCACCCTCTGGGCCCTGCGTCTTGATTGGACCCCTGGCCAGGCGCCCGGCGGGCAGTGTCTGCTCCTGTCCCGGGACAGCCCTGGGCCAGCAGAATGATGCTAGGCTTGCCGGGGAGATGAACTTGTCCTGAACATCGCCGCAGGGGGCGCCCCTTTGAGGCGGCCCCAGCCCTAGCCTCCCAGTGAGGTGGGCGCCTTAGCGCAGGCCCTGGAGGGTGGGGGGTGGGTGGGCAGAGCTCGCCCTCAGAGCCCGGCCCTGGTAACTTGGAAGCACCTGGAGAGCTGGCGAGGCCACTCTGGGCCCTTGGCCTCCTGCTTCAGTGCGCTCCTGCCATCTCTGCTGACCATGGGGATGGGGAGAAGCACCTGGCCAGGCTGGGGGATGAGTTAGGTGTGGTGCATTCAGCCACTCTCAGGCTGCCCTCCACCCAGCCCTGTGCCAGATGCAGTGCTTCAGCTGTAAAATTTAGGAAGGACAGTCTTGTGTATTTTATCTTTGCTCGTCTCTAAACCTCAGGCCCCAATCTCTTGTTATCTCTGTTCTAGATTATCTTTCTTTCCGGAGTTCAGCAACTCTGAAATTGAGGTCAGAGGCAGAGGCTGGTCTGGAAGAGGGCAGCCAGCGGCCTGGAGTCTCTGAGAGTAGAGAAAACCAAGGCCTTGTCCTGCCCTGGCATTGAAGGGTCTCATCCAAGTAGCCCTCATCTATGGAAGAAGGTTGGCCCCTTCCTGGTGTAATTTCAAGATTCAAACGTCTGGTGGTGTCCTCTGGTGAACCCAAGGCAGGAATTTTATAGAGCTTCTTTCCTCTTCTCCTTCCTCCAGATAGGAGTACCAAATGCTGCCCTAATTATAGGTCCTCTCTGTTAAATACTTGAGTTCTTTCCAAGGGACTGAAGATAGTCAGCACTTTGGTAGAGACAGGTCACCTGGGTGTCACAACAGTGAGGTCACAAGCCTGCAAGAGTCACTTGACCTCCAGGTCTCAGAGCCGTTGGATGGAGGCCAGCTGGTCCCTGGGAAGCTAAACGGCCTGCTTCTCGGCTGTTCAAGTCAAAATGTTTGTAGCGAGCCATTCAGACGTGCCTCAGGTGCTGCAGAGACCCACAGAGAGAGGGGCTGCCTCCCCCCCACACATCCAACCTGATCCCACCATCCATTTCGGAGACCCCGTCCTTGGCAGGCTGGTTGGCTGTGGGCAGCGTGGAGCTCACGTGTACTTGAAAAGGAGCCCAAGACTTTCTTTGCAAGATTCTCTTGTCTTTTTCCCCCTCTTTTGAAAAATACTGAATACAACGTATTTTTCAAGTGATAAAGCGAACCTGGTGCAGCTCCTATAGAAAAGACATTTCCCAAGAAACCTTTCTTTTCACTTCTAGGGATGTTTTCTGTGATGCTTAGGGAAGGCCTCCTAAGAAAGCCCATGTGTCCTTCTGTGGCCATAAAAAGGAAGCGAATTGTTCCTCTTGTCTGTTGAATGTGATCCACCTGCTTCTTAAAAAAAAAAAAAAAAAGAAGAAGAAAGAAAGAAAATTACTTGTATCCAAGCTAGAAAGGGACTTTGACAGTTTATTTCGTCAGAAGTCAGCACTCATGTTGCTGGTGTGAGACTTGGTAAGACCTGTCCAACAGGTTCATGTATTGACCTAGATCCTCCCAGACTGTATTGCTAAGGACTCTTCAGTGTCTTTCTTTGGAGGATTAGTTCGTTGCTGCTGAAGGACCTCTTGGCGTGGGAAATCTCATCTTCAGACTCGCTGCCCAGGCACCACTCGCTAACCATTTCAAATGACTGCAAATCAGTTCTCTTCTTCAAACCTTCCAGTCTTGGAAAATATTTTATTTTTATTTATTTATTTTTTAATATTTATTTATTTTTGGCTGCGTCGGGTCTTAGCTGTGGTACGCAGGCTCTCTAGTGGCGCATGGGCTCAGTAGTTGCGGCACACGGGCTTAGTTGCCCCGCGGCATGTGGGATCTTAGTTCCCTGACCAGGGATCAAACCCGCATCCCCTGCATTGGAAGGCGGATTCTTAACCACTGGACCACCAGGGAAGTCCCCCGGAAAATATTTTAAAATATGACAACACAAAAGGTTGCTCTCTCTATTCTTATGAGTTGATTTTTTTTTAAAAAACTGACAAATATCTTGAGAAACCGACAAAGGACAGTCTGATGAAATAGTAAAAGCACGAATACTCAAAACAATACAACAATGAGGTACCATTCTCTCAGTAAATTAGAGGGAAAAAAATAGTAAGGCAGGATACTAATGTGATAAATGCAGATGAAGCTGGTGTTTTCCTACATTATTATTGGCCATGTAAATTGGAATAATCCATGTAGAAAATATTTGGTTCATACCCCTTGATCCCAGCAATCCTATTTATAGGCATCTAGTCTAAGGAGATAAACCAAATTACATGCAAAGTTGGATGTGCAAAGGAGTTTGCGTGGCAGTGTTAGCCAGAACAGCGATGAGAATTTGAAAGCAACCTAAATGTTCAAAAAATCGGGGATCAGTAAGTTATAGACTACACCCCACCCAGAGGTGTTATGCTGCCATTAAATACTGGCCATGAACTCTATAAGTCATATATTTTTTAAACGGTATGATACAACGTTAAGTGGGGAAAGCCATCTATAAAACTAAATGCAGCCATGCACCGCAGGAGGCTGGAGAGAGTCGTAGGCAAGTTCGCACAAAGCGCCTGCATGGCCCCTGGGACCCCATCATAATGCCTGACATAGTTTCCTTTACAGAAAGACTTTATCTCATTGGGGAAGGAGGGCAGCTTAGACTTTATCCTCAGAGAACTTGCCTGTCATCACAAGCTGCGTCAGGCTCCTGAGGTCTTGCAAGGATCACGCTTTGATCCTCCATAACCCAGGGGACTCACCCAGAGATGGTCACCCTCCAGCCACAGCTGATGAGACTTTCCCAAGGCCACAGAGCTGTTCGCAGGAG
Organism: Eschrichtius robustus; assembly: GCF_028021215.1. NCBI lineage: Eukaryota > Metazoa > Chordata > Mammalia > Artiodactyla > Eschrichtiidae > Eschrichtius > Eschrichtius robustus. The sequence goes on along the minus strand of NC_090826.1, from coordinate 7,103,498 downwards.
GCTCAGGGTGATAACTTCAAGGTCAGTGCCCCTTTTAGGATTCCATCGTGTCTCTTGGCCTTGACAATAATTGTTTAAACTGAGAGATAATTCGACAATCGTTTATTTTTAACTTTCCAGATTTCCCCCATTATTAACACTTTACCATGTTAGCTTTATTTATCCTCTCCAATTATTTTTTTTCTGGAACCATGTAAGAGTAAGTTACAGGGACTTCCCTGGTGGTGCAGTGGTTAAGAAACCACCTGCCAATGCAGGAGACACGGTTCGATCCCTGGTCCGGGAAGCAGCTAAGCCCGTGAGCCACAGCTACTGAGCCTGCACGCTAGAGTCCATGAGCCACAACTACTGAGCCCATGTGCTGCAACTCCTGAAGCCCGCACGCCTAGAGCCCGCGCTCCGCAACAAGAGAAGCCATCGCAATGAGAAGCCCGCGCACTGCAACAAAGAGTAGCCCCTGCTCGCCACAACTAGAGAAAGCCCGCGTGCGGCAACGAAGACCCAACACAGCCAAATGTAAAATTAAAAAAAAAAAAAGAGTAAGTTACAGACCTGATGCCCCCAACTCCTAAATCCTTCAGTGTGCATGTATTTCCAAAAGGCAAGGACAGTCTCTTGCGTGACCACGTACACCTCCCCAAAGCAGAGAGTAACGTGGAGCAGTGCTAATATCTGATTGTGTCATGTGAAGAAGGAAAAAGGCAAAGCAACTAAAAAGAAAAAAATATGTGTGTGTGTCTGGTAAAAAAAAATCTGATTGTGGATCTATTGAGGTTTTGCCAGTTGTCTAATAAGGTCGCCGATAGCAAAGGAACTTTGTTTTCATGCCTCTTTATCCTCCTTCAGTCGGGAGCAGTGTTTCCGTCTTCCTTGGTGTTTCACGACTGGTCTTTTTGAAGAGTACAGGCCCGTTATTGTGTAGGATGTCCCCCTTCACCTGGGTTGCCTGATGCTTCCTCGGGAGTGGATTCAGGATCTGCACCTTGGGCTGGAATCTCACAGAAACCTGTTCTCGCTTCCTACCTGGTGGTGGCTGGCGACTTTGATTTGTTCCGTTCCCGGTGATGTTCACTTTGATTGCTTGGTCAAGGTGTTATCTGCCAGTTCTCCACCACAGTTACTCTTTTTCCTTTTGTAATTAATAAGGATCTTGTCGAGATAAACCTCCTGGAACTCCTCAAAGTCTCACCCAAGGGTTTCACATCCCCTGATTCCGACAGCATTCTGAGGTGACTCTTCTGGATGTTGCCGCATTTTTAAAGTGTGAGAATATTCTGTGTTCAGGGAAAGCCCTGTGATAAGTCCCCTTCTACTGTGTCTTAGCTGTGGAGGCGCCATGATACCGACACCACATATTTTATTGATTGACTGAAGTATAGTTGATTTACAATGTCGTGTTAGTTCCAGATGAACAACACAGTGATTCCATTATATATTTATGTTGTTTTTCAGATTCTTTTCCCTTATAGATTATTACAAAATATTGAGTATAGTTCCCTGTGCTATACAGTAGGTCTTTGTTGTTTATCTCTTTTATATAGTGTGTGTGTTTATGTTAATCCCAAACTCCTAATTTGTCCACCCCCCTTTCCCCTTTGGTAACCGCAAGTTTGTTTTCTAAGTCTGTACCCATATTTTACATGCATGTGGATAAGCATCTGTGGCGGTTTGTTTGCAGTTCTCACCTAAGAAAGGGCTGGGCAGCTTAGCCTGCAGCGGCTATGGGCGCGGTCATTTCCTTTCAGATAAGATAAGCATGAGACCGTCTCTGTCCCCCTGCAGAAGGTGACCTGCCTATAGAAAGCAGTCTTCAGCCCCTCTTCCCCTGCAAGGTGGTGGGCTTCTTCTGAACCAGTACGGCAGGGTCACGGACTGTCCCCTCGCCGCTGGGCCAGGTGTGTCCTGTGATTGTGGGGGGAGGTCAGGCTAGGGCGCCTCATCTTGCTGCGTCAGAAGTGGAGCCCAAGCCGAGCTGGCTGCCTCGAGCAGCCTTTGGGTTTCTTCTGGCTGCACTGAAGTGGGGATAGGTGTGGGCATGACCCCCGGCCCACGTGCCCACCCACCCTCTGGCATTTGCTGGAGGCTCTGGAGGAAGAGAGAAGTCTATGGCACCCCAAGTTCACCGTGAAAACCCCTGCTGTGGGGATGGGGAAGTTCCAGCGCAGAGAAAAGGGGACCCGTGGGCCCCGAAGGGGAGAGCCTGTGAGCTCTCTAATCAGACACCAGCTCACTCACGGCGGGGCCCAGTGACAAGGCCCCAGGTGGGCAGTGTCTGAATGGGGGGTGAACCCAGTGGTTGCATGAACAGCACCCCACATCAGACGGTGCTCCCCAAAATGACAAGAGCTAAACCGGCTTTGTTTGCTGAGGGCCCTGCTGCAGTGAGGTCTCTGTGCTGCATTTGCATGTCCGCGGGGCACCCGCTACGGCCCCAGAGGCTGCCCCTTGACCCTGCCGGGGCAGAGTCAGATTCTACCCCGGGCCCAGGTGGGCAGGAAAGCGTCCCTGAGCGCTGCAGAGCGCACCTCGGCACCCACAGAACCAGGGCTGCAGAGGCCCGTGCCAGGGGCTGAGTGTTTAGAAGTTCCCTTGGACGCCTTTCCCCACCTCTGCGGCCAGGGCTACCGAGCGACTGACCTCATGATGGCCTGGTCAGTGGCTGACATCCTGAACTCCCACGTCCTGCCCCTGCCCCACCCTTAACAATAAGAGCCCATTGTTGGGGCAGAAACCTCCAGGCGGACTCCTCGGGCCTGGATTCCTTTCACCAGGCCGTGCTTCCTGCAGCTGCATCCCTCCGGGCCCGGCTCTGTCCTGCTCCCAAGAGCTTTGGAAACTGGCACATGGTTGCCGGATAGTTTCGTTCTCAGAGCATCTTGGGGTCATGGTCACATTCAGGGCCTTCCATAGGCCCCAGGCACATGGACCAGGCTCTGCTGTTTGGGGGAGAAGACCCTCTTGTGGTCTTCCCATCAGGTGCCACCCCCCACCAGAGATCTGTAGGAAGGGGGAGGTTTGGGGGGAGGGGGGAGTGCAGGAATCCAACGGTGGATTGAGCAGACCTTGAGCCCTTGGTGCGGAGGGGGAAGGGTGTTCCCAGCCCGGACTGTGAAAGCGGCTCTGTCACCACAGGTGTGCCCCTCCCTGACTGGTGGGACAGGTTTCAGAAGATCCCCAGCTGGGCAGACTGGGAACTCTGAAGGAAACCCAGAGCCTTGCTCTCGTGGGCACCGGCCGCCTCCCGTGGTCGTCTGACACATGCCACGGAATCCAGGTGTGGGACGCGGCCTGCTCACCGGCCGGCTGATCCCGCGGTGCTTCAGCTTCTCACGGGGCGACTGAAGAACAAAGTGAATGTCGAGTCCCAAAAACCAAGCTCATGACCAGTCTGCAGGGCATTTGTCAGTTTACCCCTCCCCTAAGCCTGCTGAGGGCCCCCAGCTCTGCTGGTCTGGGTGTCGGGGGGTGTCCCAGGGCTGGGCTGCCATCCCCTGTCCTGGCATGTCTCTCCCCCAGAGTTGGTAGAGAGCATCTGCCTTCGTCTGCTGCGGCTGCCCTAACAAAGCCTGCAGACTGGGTGGGGTGCTTAAACAACAGACATCCCTTCTCTCCCTGTCCTGGAGGCTGGAAATCGGAGATCCAGGTGTAGGCAGGGTTGGTTTCCGCTGAGGTCTCTCTCCTTGGCTTGCAGACGGCCGGCCGTCTGCACCCTGTGTCCTCACATGGTCGTCCCTTAGTGAGTGTCTGCATCCTAATCTCTTCTTACAAGGACACCTGTCCTATTGGATTAGGACCCACCCAGTGACCTCATTTTAACCTAATCACCTCTTTAAAGACCCTGTCTCCAGATACGGTCCCATCCTGACGTACTGGGGGTTAGGACTTCAACACAGGAATTTGGTGGCAGGAGGGGACATACTCAGCCTATAACTGCCTCCGAAGGGGGAAGAAGCCAACTTGGAGTCTGGCCTCGGTTTCCAGGCAAACACACGTGAAAGCTGGGGCCTGGGCACCTCTGGGAGCAGCTCTTGTTGCCCCTCCAAGTGGGTGATTCTGCTCAGAGAGTGGTCTGCAGGCCCCCTCCATCTAGGTGACCCCAGCCACGCTTCTCCTCCGCCTGGATCACAGGTTTGGAGAGAAGGAGCCTCATTGGTCACCGGCTTTAACCATGTCCCTCCTCAATGCCTTTCATAGCATCTGCTGCACATGGTCACATGGCTTCCTCCCCTTGATGGGGGATGCTGACAGTTTAGCCCTTGGCTTTGGGACTGAGCAGGATACCTGCCCTTTCCTTCGGCCGCCTGAGTCTGCTCTGGAGCAGGACGTCCCCAAGAGTCTTCCAACACTCGAGGCTCAGCTCCAGGCCCAGCATGTCCTCACATGCCCGCTCTGGTGCCAGCTTCACAGTGTCAGGTTTAGAATGTGGGTCCCAGGTGTCCACACTGAGGCAGGACAGTTTGCTGGCTGTTCTCCATCACCCACGTCTGGGCATCAGGGCAACCCCTCCGACCACATACCTTCTGGGTCCCAGTCAGCTACAGCCCTTGGTCTGTTTTACATGTGCTGTTGTTAGGCCGTATCTTACTTGTTCTGATTTTGTTTGTTTTTTGATTGATGGCTGCTTTTTTTTTTTTTTTTTGAAGGGATAAAAAACTGTTAGGTGGTGCATGTCAGAAATTAGCAGTAGATGTTTCTGGAAAGTGGGAATTAGGTCACACATGTCTTTGTAGAGTTCCTCCCAGAGTTGGACACCACCTACAACTCAGGGTGGCCACTTGGCCAGAGAACAGCTTGGCTTATTGAGGTCGCCAAACAGATTTTTCTCCTGGCTCTATAGGTGAGAGCCTGGGGCAGGGCAGCTTCAGCCCCCTGTCCTTTTCATCCTCTGTCCAGTGGTGGCCTGGAGCCGGCTTGCGGGACCCGATTGTTAAATTTCAGGGCTTTTTGTGGGCTGATTGTTAGATAGAACATCATTAAAAATTAAATTATATAAACGTACAATTAAATAAATTGCATTAAAAACAAAAATAACATACTCAAAACTCCTTAGGTCCTAATTATACTGTTTAAAAAATTTATTTTATTTATTTATTTTTGGCTGAGTTGGGTCTTCGTTGCTGCGCGTGGGCTTTCTCTAGTTGCGGCGAGCGGGGGCCATTCTTCATTGTGGTGCGTGGGCTTCTCACTGCGGTGGCTTCTCTTGTTGCAGAACACGGGCTCTAGGTGCGCAGGCTTCAGTAGTTGTGGCTCGTGGGCTGTAGAGCGCAGGCTCAGTAGTTGTGGTGCACAGGCTTAGTTGCTCCGCGGCACGTGGGATCTTCCCGGACGAGGGCTCGAACCCGTGTCCCCTGCATTGGCAGGCAGATTCTTAACCACTGCGCCACCAGGGTAGTCCCCTAATTATACTTTTGTTGATTTGTAGAGCAGATGTCAGCAAACTTTTCCTTTACAGGACCAGATAGTATTTTCAGCTCTGCAGGCCACGTGATCTCCGACGCCACTGCTCAGCTCAGCTCTGGTAGCTTGGAAGCAGCTATGGATGATATATAACCAGTCAGTGTGACTGTATGCAGTAAAACTTTGTTAAAAAACAGACTGAATCGAGAGCTTGGGATGGACACATACGCATGACTGTGTATAAGACAGTTAACTAATAAGAACCCACTGTAGAGCACAGGGAACTCTACTCAATACTGTGTAATGACCTATATGGGAAAAGAACCTAAAAAAGAGTGGCTATATGTATATGTATAACTGATTCACTTTGCTGTACACCTGAAACTAACACAACGTTTTAAATCAACTATACTCCAATTTTTAAAATAAAATAAATAAATAAAAAACAGACTGGGCCGGATTTGGCCTGAGGGCCCTAGTTTGCTGGACCCCTGTTCTAGATTTAAGAAAGTGACAGAGAAAATGTTAGTAGTAAAGATTAAATGCAAAAGTGTTTCTTGTCTCTGTACTTAAGCCCTGGCGGCAGCCATGTCGGGGCAGGTGGGAAGCCGCATATTTCAGGGGGAGGTGCTGAGAAGGGGCCATGTCCCAGAGCAGGAAAAAAGAAGAAACATTCTTCCAGTGTTGGAAAAGTATTACCTGATCCACAGAGAGGTCGCTCATGTCAAGTCGACCCAGTGAAGTCCCAGCTCTCATCTGGCCCCCCAGGTTTTCCTCATTTCACTTCTGGAGTTTGAGGGTTTGAAACTTAATGAGGTTTCTGTAGTCATTAAGGAAAATGGAAACATCAGTCACCTTCTCATCACAGAACTACTCTCATTGGCTGAGTGCAACCACAGGTTGGCTGCAGATACCAGAGTTCCGCAAAAATCAGCAGAAGCCTCCTGTGAGAATCAACTGGCTGTGTGGAATGTACAATAAGGAGTATTGTGTATTTTATTATTATTTACAAATCGCGTGCCCCACATCCTTTATATCAGTAAAATTCATAATCAGTTTGTTTGTGTATGTACACACACACGCACACGCACGCGCGCGCGCGTAGATGTCTTTCTGATGCTAAAACATCACCAGCACACCATTGTCTGTACCGGTAAAGTACGAGTCTGGCAGAGCCTGCTTGGCGGGGTTATTAGGCCATCCCTCCGACTCCATTCCCACTGCTCTCTGAGGTCACCTTTTCTTCCACCTCCACTCAGGTACCTCCCCAGGCAGCTTCTGGCCTCAGCAGAGCTGCTGTCTGTGCTTGAGTTCAAACAGCAACTCTGATTGATCAACCCACATGCTCAGCCCTTTCAAAGCCGTCTATTTGGTCTTCCCTCTGGCTATTTTCCATCACAGATTCAGCTCCAGGCACACCCCAGTAACACAGAGGAAATACATCACTGGGTAGCTTTTGTACAACAGACCTAAAGTTGTAAAACGTGGGGCTGTCACCCTGTGGTCCCCAGGGGCCGTAGGGATGCCGAGGAGGGAAAGAAGCTGCCTCCTCCCGCCAAGCCTGTGCTCTCCCTTCCCGCCGGGGTGGGAATCCTCGGCTCCAGTCCTGCCGGCTGTTGGTCCCTAAGCACTGCTCTCCCACCTCTAACTTCAGGATTTACGGTGCAGCCCTTTAAAAGCCGTTCACCTCCTTTCAGTAATGCCCTTGCAGTGAATATTTAAGGAGTAAATTGGGAAAATCTGTCTCAGTCACTTGGTTCAAACTTCATTCACTCATTCATTCAGTTCATTCATTCATTCATTCAGCAGGTCCTAGTTTTGCCCCTATCATGTGCCAGGCGCTGGTGTAGATGCCAGGATAGAGCAGTGAACCCCCATGGCCCTCGCCTCATGGAGCTCATAGCTGACATGTGTTGTCCTAAAATCCCAGGATGGCGTGAGTTTTAAAATGGTAACCCTTTGGTTTGACACTAATATATATTAACTCACCAGATCAATAACTTTGCATAGCACAAACATTTAAAATAGACACACTCCAGCCATTTGAAGTGTAACTTGGTACCTTTCTCATAATCCTTTTTTTTAAATAAATTTATTTATTTTATGTATTTATTTTTGGCTGCACTGGGTCTTCTTTGCTGTGCGCGGGCTTTCTCTAGTTGCGGCGAGCGGGGGCTACTCTGTTGCGGTGCGCGGGCTTCTCACTGTGGTGGCTTCTCTTGCTGCGGAGCACGGGCTCTAGGCACGTGGGCTTCAGTAGTTGCGGCACGTGGGCTCAGTAGTTGTGGCTCACGGGCTCTAGAGCGCAGGCTCAGTAGTTGTGGTGCACGGGCTTAGTTGCTCCGCGGCACGTGGGATCTTCCCGGACCAGGGCTTGAACCCGCGTCCCCTGCATTGGCAGGCGGATTCTTAACCCCTGCGTCACCAGGCAAGTCCCCACCATCCTTTAATTTCTATGGGGTTTTGGCCCCTTCCGTGCTCTTGTGACTTCAAGGAGGATATGCTGCTTCTGCCTCTGCTGGGCTGTCGGGGCAGCAGAGCTGAGGGTGGCACCCAGTGACCCGCCCCAGGCTCTGGTCCCTCCTGCAGAGGCCAGTGAGGGGAGGAGGTACCAAGTCTTTCCTGGGCCCAGGAAGCGGACTTTCTCCCTTTCCTCGCCATCCCTGTCCTGCCTCGTCCCCAGCTCTGCGGCATTTGGAGAACCTTATAAAATCACAGGCCTTCTAGCCTCGTTCTGGTAACAGACGAAGTGCAACTGTGGCCTCATCATTGTTCTATGACCTTCTTTCAGAAAGAGTCGATATTCCTTACACAGAGCCCTCAAGACAGAACCAGTTTCTGAACTAAACGTTTTCCTGATGACACTGTCCTGTTTACTTACTGCGTGTTCTCTGGGCGGCTGACCTACCACGTAGGCCCGTGTGTCCTCCTGGGGGCAGAGACCACGCAGGCCTCGTGCATCCCTGGTGGCTACACCGCAGGCCCGGATCCTGGGACCTGGGGACAAGCCTCACCGACAACATTGGTCGTAAATGCGGACACGCTTACCCTGTCCCGCATGCTGGATGTAACGCTGATGAGTTTATTCTTGTGACAACCAACAACGATGCTCTGCTCCAGGCACCGTGATCATCCCCACTTTGTGGAGAAAAACACGGATGTGTTGCAGCCGCGTGGGGCAGGGCCGAGACTCGGACCCAGCCTGTCGCAATGCAGTCCAAGCTCTTAACCACCCTGCCGGGCCGCCACATAGCTCCTGTGTGTCCCCCTGACTGGTTTAAAAGGCTTGGCGAGGAGACTCGTGCGGGGACCACTGGGGAGGGGCCTTGGGGCCCAGCCCTAATCCCAGCTGTGTCGCCATTGCAGTAAACTCTAAAAGAGTCAGCCCAGCACTGCACTGAGAGGGGGCCCCCGGCCCAGGCTTTGTGCTTTAGTGGGCCCCCTTGGACCCTTGCCAGTGCCCGCCCCTTCCCATAGAGCAAGGAGGGCTCAGGACCGAGTAGATGTGTCCGCCCGGAGCCCAGGGCCCCTCTTCCAGTTCCTGCTGCGGGTGCACGGGACCCAGACAACCCCAAGCCACCAGTGTGTGCCCCTCTGGGCCCAGGCTGGCCAAGGGGGCCTGACTGTTGGCGGGGTGTGTGGATGAGGCTTGGCCAGGTGGGCTGGCGTTTGCGGGCCGGTGCACAGGCCCCTCGGTGCGGGAAGGAGCCGGCCGTCCCGATGCCACAGCATGCCAGCGCCGACCTCCGAGGAGCCTGGCAATTCTGAAATAGAACCCGGCCTCCGAGGGCTTGGGAGGGTTTGTCCAGGTGGGAGGCCAGGGCGTCCCGGGCTTGGCAGGGCTTGGGCAGAGCAGGGCTGGGTTGGGGGATTTGAGGACTCCCGCCCCTCCTTTCTCCAGGGACACTGTCTGCTGCATGCTTGGGAGAGCACCGTCCTTCTTGCCTACCCAGCATCCCGGTCCCTTCGCCCTCGCTGGCTTTGCCGGGAGCCGGGTCTGACCTCACCGCCTCCCGTTTGCTCCTTATTCCTCAGCTGGGGGGTTCCGCTGGTCATCACCGTGGCGGCTGTCACGTTAAAGAAGATCGGCTACGACGCGTCGGATGTGTCCGTGGGCTGGTGCTGGATCGACCTGGAGGCGGAGGACCGCGTGCTGTGGATGCTGCTGACCGGGAAGGTGTGGGAGATGCTCGCCTACGTCACGCTGCCCGTGCTCTACCTCCTCATCCGGAAGCACATCAACAGAGCGGTAGGTGCGCCACGGGGCCCCGGCCCAGAGCTCTGTGTGGCCACTGTGTCCCGGCATCAGGGTTGGCTGCCGTAGGGGACAGGACTGGTGACCGACCAGAGTGATGGAGGGTTTGCCGTGCCTCAGGCACCGTGACGTGCGCTGAATTAATAAGCATCGTGGGTTGTCTGGTTTGCTAATTATGCAACCCTGTTGGGAGCGGGTCCTGTTATCCTCCGTTTGTGGATGAGGGAACGGGGGCTCACCGAAGTTAAGGGGCTCCCCAGACTCGCCCAACTCAGAGTGAGCTGCTGTGAAACCAAGGAGACTGCGGGCTCAGCCTGTGTTCTGGGCCACAGCTCTCTACTGCCCCCTCCTGGACAGATCACCACGGTCGCTTAACCTGGAGAGGAATTTGATTGAAAGATGAACAGTAGCCAAATAAGAATTGAACTGGCATGCCCCTGAGGAGGGGAGGCCACAGACTTTCACAACCAGCGATACAAATAACTCACTTCTTTCTCCTTGGTGATTAAAATATTATAAGTGGTAGACTTTTCAGGCTCTCAGGAATTCATAAATCAATAGGCTGGGCTGCTCTGAAGTCTCCTAGACTTCCGGCCAGAAGTTCTAGGAAAGAATGGTTTCCCTCTGATAATCTGGCCAAATTGTTCTTTGCTCTGGACTACCGGTTCCGCACATGTAAAGTATGGGCTTTCTCCTAGCCACAAGCAAACTGCTACCCCCAGAAGCCTCAGATTAGCCCATCCGTTGGTCCGCTCAACCATTCATTCAGTGCGTTTTTATTGAGCATCTACTATGCACAAAAGCTCTGTGTGTCGGTGGGAATGCTAATGAGAGCTCAGGCATGGATCCTGCCCTCCTAGGAGGAGGCAGAAGTGTAATTACAATGGAAGATGAAACGGGGCTAGAGCAGTAACCTCGTGAAAGCTCTGGGGATAGACTTCCAAGCTCATTCTGCTGGTGTGGTGCCTGTGTTTCTTTTTTGCTCTGAGTTTTCAAGGCTGAAATTGTAGGCGAGAATGTCCCCAACTTTCGACTTTCGGGTGTGCTGCTGGCTCAGCGGTCATTTCCAAGGGTGTAAGGCGCTCCTTGCAGCTGTCTTGACAGCTGACCCCCACCCTGTATGTGGGGTGCACACTTTGGGTTCTCTCTTTTTCCTCCAAAATTTACCTGATTCTCACCCCTCCCTGCCGCCCTCTTCTGGCTCAGCTTGGAGTCGTTGACAGAGATGCTGGCAGGGCTTAGCGATGGGTCTGAGATCCTCTTTGTCTACTTAGGGTTTTTTTAGTTGGTCTCCTGCCTGGGCCGGGGCTGCCCTTCTCACCTCCTCTTTTCCGTTGCCCTGGGAAGGTTCCGGGCTCCCCGATGAAAGCTCCCAGGAGCCCCACCAGGCTCTGCCCAGGACCTCCCCATGCTCTCCCCCAGCTGCCTTTTCATGTGTTTGTTTGCTTTTGGCCATGTTGAGGGGCATGCGGGATCTTAGCTCCCTGACCAGGGAACGAACCCGTGCCCCCTCCAGTGGAAGCACAGAGTCCTAACCACTGGACGGCCAGGGCAGTCCCCCTGACCACCAGATTTTAAATTGGCACCGCCAGCTCTCCCTCCTGCCCAGAGTCTTAACCACTGGACCGCCAGGGGAGTCCCTCGGGTGTCTGTCTTCCTCCCTGCCCTTCGTGTAGCGGGGGCGGGAAGCCTGGGGCCCTGCCTGTGAGGCTGACCCCGCGCCGCCCCCCCCCGCCATGTGAGAATGGTCCTCTCCTACAACTCTGCGGGTGTTTCCAGAGAAAAGGAAGGCTAGTGAGCAGGGAGGTGAGAATGTGCCGGTCGTTCCCTGCCTCTAGCTAGGAGGGAGAACTAAAAATAAATGAACTGGGTGAGCTTTGCCCCGAGGAAGAGCGGACCAGCAGCCCTGGCTAGCGCCCGGCTAGTGCCTGGCTCCCCCGCCCACCCGTGTGGTCCTGGAGGGGGTGGGTGGTGCCGTTCTCTGGGTGCTGAAGGCCCCGGGGAGGAAGCAGGTGCTCTGAGAGCAGGCGAGCTGCAGCAGCTTGGGTGCCTAGAGATGCCAAGGGGTGTGGCTCTTCTCCTCACCTGCGCCTTCAGCGTCCCCCACAGAAGGCCAGGCTCAAAAACGCATCTTTGTTATGGAGCAATGTGTGTTTCATCTATTTCTACAAATTCGGTTGTGGTCTGGAACTGCCTTTCCTGCCACTGAAGGGCATTCCGAGGAGCGGGCAAACCAAAGCTGGCAGCTGCTCACCTCTCCTTCCTGCCCCAGCTTTGGGCAGAGCCCCTGCTGCAGGGCAGGCCGGCGGGGTGGGGAGACCCAGCAGGGCCGGGGGACAGGCGGGGCTTGCCTTCTGGAGGAGAAGGCGGATCGTGAGCGATGGGCCTGACAAACGAGGGTGAATGGTGGCCAGGAAGGAGGATGGTAAGAGCTGTGAAAGGCAGACAAGGGTAAAGAGCTGCAGGTGGGGACAGGACCAGCTGGGAAACGCCTCTGCAGTTTAAATAGGTTGACAGGATAGCCCTTATCCAGACGGCGACACTGGAGCAAAGACTTGAAGAGGGTTGAGGGAGTGAGCCACATAGACGGTTGGAGAAGAGCATTCCAGCTCTCGAGGGAGCAGCCTGTGCAAAGGCCCTGGGGTGGGGTGTGCCTGACATGTTTGGAGCGTTAGGAAGCCCGTGTGTCTGGAGAAGAGTAAACAGGGGGTATGTAGCAGGAATGAGGTCAGAGCTAGACCAGGGTTGGGGACATCGTAAGGAACGTGTGAAATGGGGAGACACCAAGAGCTTTGAGTGGAAGACTGCCTTGATCCGACCTAGGTTTTCAACGAGCCACACTGCTTCTGTGTTGAGAGTTAAGACTGCAGTGGGGACGGGGTGGGGTGGTCAGGGCGATAGAGCGAGACCAGCGAAGAAGCAGTGGCAACTCTCCAGAGAAGTGGTGGTGGTGCTTGGACCAGGCTGGTGGCAGTGGCAGTGGACATCCAGGTCTGGGTCTGTTTTGAAGGCAGGGCCTGCAGGGCTTGCTTATGGATCGGACGTGAGCTGTCGCACAGAGAGAGGGACCAAAGGCCGCTCCCAAGTTTGTGGCCTGGACGGCTGGAAGGACGGAGCTCCCCTCAGCTGAGATGGGGAAGCATGCAGCAGGCTGGGGGTCGAGATCAGGCATGTGTTTCGGACCTGAGAAGCTTCCGGCGTGCTTTAGACACCCACGTGGGGTGTGGAGCCGGCAGTGGATGGAGGAGACGGGGCAGAGGTGGGAACCTGGGCTGCCGGCGTCAGGCACTGCGCGGCTCACGACCTCCGCGTCCCGGGGGGAGGGCAGCCTGCGGTGGGGCTGGAGGGGGCTGGAGGGGGCTGGAGGGGCCTGGAGGGGGCGGGAGGGCCCCGTCGCTCACGTCTGCTTTACGTGTTCCTTGCGCAGCATGAGGCTCTCTCCGAGTACCGGCCCCTCGTGTCCCGGGCGCACCAGCTCCGGCGCCGCACCTCCGCGGCCGATAAGAAGCTGGTCCTCATCCCGATCATCTTCATCTGCCTCCGGGTCTGGAGCACCGTGCGGTTCGTCCTGACCCTCTGTGGCTCCCCAGCAGTGCAGACGCCGGTGCTCGTGGTTCTGCACGTAGGTCCGCCCCGCCCCGCCCCCGCCCCCTGCCCTCGCGGCTCCCGGCCCCACCGCGGGGTCGGCAGGGTCAGGTCCCTGTCCCCAGCAGGGCGGGCAGGCCGAGGGCTCTGCCCCACAGGGAGCCTTGACGAGAGACGGTGGAAGGTCAGCGTGGCTCGGGGGCAGCCCGGGGGTGTTGAGTTGCTGTCCAGTGGCCTAGGAGTAGCCCCGGGAGAGTTGACTGACCCTGAGTCCTTCCCAGCCCGGAAGACCCGGGGACACGCCTGCAAGTCCAGGCCTGCCCGGTGCTCAGCCCAAGGCCCACGTGGCCAGGGTCCCCCGCAGACCAGCTTCAAGGGGTGGAGGACCGGGTCCTGGGTCCCCAGCACTTCCCGGCCTCCCTGCGTGTGCTGTTCAGGCCCGCCCCGGCCCTGTCGCTCACGCCTCTTCCTTTCTCCCTGCCAGGGGATCGGGAACACCTCTCAGGGGGGCGCCAACTGCATCATGTTCGTCCTCTGCACCCGCACCGTCCGGACCCGGCTCCTCTCTCTCTGCTGCTGCTGCACCTCTCAGCCTTCCGCTGCCGCCGCCGAGAGCCCGGGGGGCCCCCCAAGGCCTCTGCGCCCTCCAAGACCAGCGAGTCTCAGGGGCCCAGGCGGGCCGCAGATGAACTTCCAAGCGCCCGAGCTGCTCCCCTCCTAGTTCTGTGCCTGGGTGCTGCCGGCGGCGCTGAGTCCCCTCTGCAGGGAGCGGGACGTCAGCTGCGCTGTGAGCCTTCGGCTGCCAAAGCTCTTGAGCCCCGTGGGGAGCAGCGCAGACTCAGCTTGTCTACCTCCTCGACCCTCAAGCACGTCCCCCTCACACCGCGTCCTTCTGCACGCGGGGGAACTCGTCGGCGTGAGGGCTGCACTGAGCTTCAGGGAAACCCGTGGTAGCTGATCACTGCCGGGTTGCCTTGCGGTCCGGGCGTCGTCGGCCTCGTGACCACACAGCACTGTTTACAGCTGGAGGGACCCACACCAGTGGGAAAAAGCACACAGAGATATATGTACACTGTGCACCCGTCCTCAAGAAAATGTCAGGGGGTACCAGCGACGTGGCCCCCACTGAGGTATCACAGAGCAGATTCCTGGATTGTCAGGGCATTGAGATTCCCCTGAGAGCCTGGCTTTTCTTGGATGGCTTTGCAGGTCAACGAAAGGGCCAGTTACCTTTAACCAGGAGGTTCCCCCCCCCGCCGGTGACCAGCATGAGCACAGCTGTACACAGCTGCTCGGGGCACCTGGTCTCCTGGGGCCTCCCCAATTCTCTCCACGGGCTGCCAGCCCTTGATGTATGCATTGTGTTTGAGTTTCAAGCAGAGGCCAGGATCCAGACTCCTGTCTCCCCCAGGCACTTAAAATTAAAATGCAGGTCCCTCCTCCACTGCAAGGGCTGGAACAGGACAGGAAGAGGCCACTGCAGAAGTCCCCGCAGACACCCCACTGTCACTTGGGTTTGTTCTTGTAAAGACTGAAACGGGTGAGTTGGGGAAGGATCTGGCTCATTCACTTGCTAGGTTACTTTTTTATAGGAAAGGTGACCAGAGGGTCAGGGAACACCCAAATACTGATTCCTCCCTGAAGGTGAAGGTTTGGGGGATTGGTTGGGGAGAGTGACGCAGGCATCATGGGGTGATTTAAAAGAAAAAGGATTTAAAAGAAGCATCCGTATCTCTATAACCTCTGACTCTTCCACCAACCCTTTTGTCTTAGGTCAGAAAGCAATTTCTCTGTTCCGTCGCAGAAGCCACTGGCTAAGAATGGGAGGTGTAACTGTCACCGTGCGGGGGGCCTTGGGGAAGAAAAGTGCAATTAACCCGATAGGTGCCCCTCCCTTGGGTCCCATGAGAACTCTGCAAAACTGATTTTCTGAACCTGTAAAAGGGTTCTGGATTAAAACCAAAGCCACACCCTACTGTTGATTCCTCTTTTACTCTCAAAAGCAAAATCTGTTAACAGGAAGAGACTCTGAAAGGAATAGTCCTCTACAGAACTAGGTCCAAAACGCTCCTTTTGGGTTCCCTTTTTAAAAGAAGGTTTTATGAAAATCAGCAAGAGGTGAACATCCCTTTAGGATTCGAAGAAAGCTCTGGGCTGCCCTACAGAAAGCTACTTGTCAGTAAGGCGGTCCCCTTACATGAGCGGCCCACGTGAGGGCGCTGGGCATGGCCCCTAAGGACAGGCCTGAGACCTGGGTTTCCCCGGACCGGCTGCAGCCGGAAAACACCCGCAGAGGGAGTCGGGGCTCAGAGAAGAACATCTCCGTGTGCCCGGGCCTCCCTCACGTTCTCATTCCGCCTGTGAGGTGCCGCTGCTGAGTATTTCCATTTCCCTCCCTCTGCTCCCCACCCCGTCTCTGCAGACGGGTGAACATGTTACTGCGAGTGGCGGACACATGCGGGCAGGGGAGGGGCTCGTCCTGGTGCCCGGAGCATTGCAAACAGCACCATCATGAAGCCCAGGAGGGTCCCCTGCCTCGGATCAGAGCCAGACGAAAGTGCGTTCCTTTTACACGTGGCTGGGCCCCCGTGGGTTCTCTCTCTCGACCAGTGTAGTTAATGTTTATCCACCCTCACCCGCCCGGGCACAGCTGTGTGACCTCGGCCTGAACAGGGGCTGCGTCTCAGTCCCCAGCGCCTTTCTTCTCAGGCACTTGCTGAACCTTGGTCTTTTCCTCAGGTTTACTAAACACTTTCTGCCTCTTTGTGCTTCAGAGTGTGTCTGTCTGTTTTTGTTTCTTAATAAAGGTTATGATTTGGCCCGGGGTTAAGGGTGCAGACAGAGCTCTGCCTGTGTCCACAGCAAGAAAAGAACATTTTTGCAGGCTTCCCGTCTCGGCATAATGGCATCGTGGGAGGTTTTGTGCACGTGCAAAATTGTAATGCAAACCCTGACCGTCTGGGTCAAGGCCAAAGTCTTGCTATTTTAAATTAAATAAACTATATCTCTTTTGTGTATTTGGTAAACCGACTGCCGTTGATGTGGGTGCGGGTCAGCAGGGCGGCTCAGACGGGCCTGTGCTGTGGGGCAGGTCCAGAGCTTTCCACACGGCTGGGCCCTGGAGACCACGTCTGTGTCCTTCTCTGTGGGCAAATGCAGTCAGGTAGGTGGCCACCTGGGTGGTATAGCCCGCTTCTCCTGAGTTTGCCTGATAGAACCCCTGGTCTGGGTTGGGGAGCAGGGGTGGTGGTGTTTAGAATACAGGTTCCCAGGCCCCGTCCCATATGAGGATCAACAGAGCCAAGTTCCAAGGACCCACAGCTTAGGGCTAAACTCTCATGAGTGAGACACTCCAGATACTGACCCACCAACCATGTCTCGC
This sequence comes from Eschrichtius robustus, assembly GCF_028021215.1. NCBI lineage: Eukaryota > Metazoa > Chordata > Mammalia > Artiodactyla > Eschrichtiidae > Eschrichtius > Eschrichtius robustus. Next base: position 7,086,879 of record NC_090826.1, on the reverse strand, counting down.
TTCTTGCACGAGTCTATCCCGACACCCGGTGACCCTCTGCATTGGCAACTAAGGCTCCCAGGTGGCCGGGAACTGCTGGGGTACAAGGGCTCTTCTCTGAAGGGAGCAGCCTTCCAAAACCAGCCATCGGAGCCGGCTGCCTCGTTCGGTGCAGACCTTCGCAGCCCTGCAGCCCTGCCTTCAAGTCTTTTTTTTTTTTTTAACTGCTACATCTTGGGAACTTTGCTCCCAGAAGTGCTCCTTGTTTATTTGTTCTACTTTCTGGATTTTGTAAAGCTAAAAATACATCAGCTGTCAAGAGAATGAGAGGACAAGCCACAGACGGGAAGAAAATATTTGCAAAAGACACATCTGTGTATCCATACACAGACGGATGCTAACCTATTGTTATCATTTCACAAGGTATGTGAATTGCCATCACGCTGTACACCTTGAACGTATACAGTGAGGTGTGTCAATTATTTTTCAGTGAAACTGGGGATTGGGGGGAATACACATCTGATAAAGGACTGTTACCAAAATATACAGCGGACTCTTTTTTTTTCAAATTTTTATTTGTTTTTATTTATTTATTTTTGGCTGCATTGGGTCTTCGTTGCTGCACGTGGGCTTTCTCTAGTTGTGGCGAGTGGGGGCCACTCTTCGTTGCGGTGCACGGGCTTCTCATTGCAGTGGCCTCTCTTGTTGCGGAGCACGGGCTCTAGGCACGCAGGCTTCAGTAGTTGTGGCACGCGGGCTCAGTAGTTGTGGCTCGCGGGCTCCAGAGCGCAGGCTCAGTAGTTGTGGCGCAGGGGCTTAGCTGCTCCGCGGCATGTGGGATCATCCCGGACCAGGGCTCGAGCCCGTGTCCCCTGCATTGGCAGGCGGATTCTTAACCACTGCGCCACCAGGAAAGCCCTACAGTGGACTTTTAACACTCAGCAATAAGAAAACAAACAACGCGATTAAGAAATGGGCCAAAGACCTTAACAGCCGCCTCACCAAATAAGATACACAGATAGCAAATAAGCATGTGAAAAGACGCTCCACATCATGTGTCACCAGTTAACACAAATTAAAACAGCGAGATACCACTACCCACTTATTAGAATGGCCAAGATCCAGAACACCAACAACACCAAATCCTGGCGAGGATGTGGAGTAACAGGAACTCTCATTCATTGCTGGCGGGAATGCAAAATGGTGCAGCCACTTTGGAATGAAGTTGGGCAGTTTCTTACAAAGCTAAACATACTCTTACCAGCAATCACGCCCCTTGGTATTTACCGAAATGAGTGGAAAACTTATGTCCACACAAAAACCTACACACAGATGTTCATAGCAGCTTTATCCATAACTGCCCAAAACTTGGAAGTAGTTAAGATGTCCTTCAGCAGTTGAATGGATAAATAAACTGTGGTGCATCCAGACAATGGAATGTTATTCAGCACTAAAGAGAAAGGAGCCATCAAGCCATGAAAAGACATGGAGGAAACATAAATGCATTACTGAGTGAAAGAATTCGATCTGACAAGGCTGCATGCTGTACGATTCCAACTATAGGACATTCTGGAAAAGGCAGAACTATGGAGACAGTAAAAAGATCCGTGGTTGCCAGGGGTTGGGGGGAGGGAGGTGGAGCACAGAGGATTTTTAGGGCAGTGAAGCCACTCTGTATGACCCTATGATGATGGATACTTGCCAATACACATTTGTCCAAACACACAATGTCCAACAGCAAGAGTGAGCCCTAATGTAAACTCTGGACTCTGGGTGATAATGATGTGTCAGTGCAGGTTCATCCCAGGTGACAAGGGTACCATCGGTGGGAGGTGTTTATGCTGGGGAGGGCTGTGCCGGTGTAGGAGCCGGGGGCACATGGGAAATCTGTATCTTCCCTTCAATTTTGGTATAAACCTAAAACTGCTCTACCAAAATAAAGTCTTGATATAAAAATACATTGACTAGCCCCTAGAAATGGCTTGCATCTTTTTTATATTAATTTTGTTATTAAGATGCAACTTGGTGGGGAGGGATAGATTGGGAGTCTGGGATTGACATGTACACACTGCTTTATTTAAAATAGATAACCAACAAGCATCTACTATAGAGCAGGGAACTCTGCTCAATATTCTCTAATAACCTGAATGGGAAAGAATTTGAAAAAGAATAGATACATGTATATGTATAACTGAATCACTTTGTTGTACACCTGAAACTAACACAACATTGTTAATCAATTATGCTCCAGTATAAAATAAAAATTAAAAAGAAATTTTAAAAGATAAAAACAATAAAATTATCACACAAAAAAAGATACAGCATACACAAACTTAAACAATACAAAATTAGCAGTGTCCTGTCCTGCTTCTTCCGGGCAACCACCTGGGAGGGTGTTTTAGCCACTCTCTCTTGCCTTGGTCTCCATATCTTGAACCAGATGCTATGTGCTTATCTGTGAGAAAATGGAAGAAGCCTCTCCCGGCCAGTGCTGAGAGACCTTCCTGAGACCCTCCACTCCTCATTAGGTGCTGTGTGCCTCTCCCCATCCACCCCATCTCCCCTCGGTGACCCTTCATCACCTCTTCCCTGACCTTCCCACCAGCCCCCTCGTCCTGCTTAGGGAGGCTCTGAGCACCACCACCCAAGGCACAGTCTGGCCAGGCGACCCGGCCTGAGGGACTCCAGGGGATGCAGCGAACAGTCCAAGCTCTCAGGCCTCCTCTGACCTGTACCTGTCCCCCTCTCTGGAGTCGCCTCCGCCTTCCTCACCCCAGCAAACAGCGCACCCTTCCACACTTGTGATGCGTGTGGTTTTTCCCAACCCCAGCAAGCAATCGTCTGACACCAGCTGTAGGACCAGCTGGGTGTCCTGCAGTTCAATTCTGACACTGTCTACCTGGAGACAGCATCACACCCTCAGGTGAAGGTCTCAGTCCCAAAGACTGTCTCCCCACTTCAGATACCAACTGAAAGTCCAGGTTGTCACCTGTGCTTCTGACCAACCACCTGTAGACTGGAGATTCCCACGACCCCCTCTTTGGGTTCGATTAATTTGCTAGATTAACTCACAAAAGTCAGAGAAACATTTTACTTATTAGAGCACTGGTTATTACCATGGACATAATTCAAGAACAGCCCGATGGCAGAGATGCACAGGACAAGGTATGGGGAAAGGACACGGAGCTTCCATCTTCTCCAAGTCCTACTCTCCCCAAACCTCTGTGTTTTCCTGTCCTTTTGGGTATTTATGGAGGCTTCATTATATGATTGATTAAATCATTGGCTATTGGTGGTTTATTCAACCTCCAGCCCCTCTCTCCTCCCAGGAGGCTGGTGGCATAGGACTGAAATTTCCAACTCCCTAATCACAGGGTTGGTTCCCCTGGCAACCAGCCCCATCCTTTGCTTACCTAGGGGCTTTTCCAAAAGTCACCTCACTGACATAACAAAGACACTCTCAATGCTGAGGAAATTCCAAGATTTTAGTATCTATGTGCCAGGATGGGATAAAGACCAAATATATATTTCTGATTATAAATCACAATATCACAATGCTGTTCCCCCTCCCTGGAAAGCCCTTCTTTTCCCTTCTTGCTTGGCTCCCTGCTTCTGCCCTTAACCAGCAGACACCCTGAAGCCCACCTCCCTCTGCTCCATGGCCTTCTAAGCAGACCTCTGAGATGCCACGGTGTCCATAGAGACCAGAAGTTCCAGGGACCACTCTACCTGGCCTGTTCCCCCGGAGCCTGCCCAGTTCTGGGCACAGAGTGAGACCCTAAGGCCAGCCCAGCATGCACGTGGGGCTTAAGCCTTTCACATCCAAAAAGTTAGAAGTTTGGGGGGGAAGAGGTAAATGACTGTCTTTTTTTTTTTTTTTAATATATTTATTTATTTGTTTGTTTGTTTGCTTTTGGCTGCGTTGGGTCCACGTTGCTGCGCATGGGCTTTTCTCCAGTTGTGGCGAGCGGGGGCTACTCTTCGTTGCGGTGCGCGGGCTTCTCATTGTAGTGGCTTCTCTTGTTGTGGAGCACAGGCTCTAGGCACGCGGGCTTCAGTAGTTGTGGCTCGCGGGCTCTAGAGCACAGGCTCGGTAGTTGTGGTGCATGGGCTCAGTTTGCTTCATGACATGTGTGATCTTCCCGGACCAGGGCTCGAACCCATCTCCCCTGCATTGGCAGGAGGATTCTTAAACACTGCGCCACCAGGGAAGTCCCTAAATGACTTTCTGAATGAAGCATGTGGGTCCCCCTACCAAAAAAACCCGCAAAACTCAGAATCGCTTATTGGAGCAGAATCCAGGCTCCATGAAGAAAAGGTTTGCCTGGTGTTATGGGGTCAAGACATTGATAGTAGCTAACAGCTAATGTTTACTGAGCTCTTATTACATTTGGGGCCAAATGAGGTCACCCTTCTCAGTAGAGGCCCTAGTGACCGCCCAGGTTGCAGGCCTGCCACAGAGTCGGCCCAGCCTGTTGATAAGACAAAGCCGTGCATTGCTTGCAGGATAAGGAAAAGCACTCCCAACCAAGCCTTAATAGGGTCTCAGAGTGGGAGGGACATTTAGTGGGATATTTAGTGAATTTTTTTTTTTTTTTTGGCCGCACAGCACAGCTTGCAGGATCTTAGTTCCCCGACCAGGGATCAAACCTGTGCCCCCTGTGATGGAAGCATGGACCCCTAACCCCTGGACCACCAGGGAATTCCCTTTAGTGGCATTTTTGAAGTGTGGTTTAAGGTGGGCCTTTTAATGTGCTGGGGATTGGGCGAGGATCATGACATCCCAGTTTTGCATCAGTGGGCATAGTGGGGTAAGCATCTGTTGGTGAAGAATTTAAAGAGTTTTGGGTGTAAACTGTCACGATGCTTTCTGTTAAAGAATGCATCGTTTCTTAAAAGCTCTTGGAGGGAAGTAGAAGTTACTTGTGGAAACAAAAAAATGTTGCCCACAATTCCAGTTCTACAAGGATGAAGTCATTAGTCCCTGACCTATAGCATACCCTGAAAGGAATTCAGGATGAAGCACTCTGTGTTTTGGGCACACGGGGCCCTAGATAGTTAAGATGCATGTCTAAGGAAGAATTTTGATGACCCCAGATTCTATGCACCTTCCCATGCATAGCAAAGCACTAAAATCATTAACTGGAGATATCTGTTTTCTGTGATTAGCAGTAATCTTTTAACAAGATGTAGGCTTGGCTACATGTATTTCCCAGTCAAAAAATTTCATATATATGCTCCTCCAATACCTCTTTCGGAGCAGTTTCTCAGAGCTCTCTGAGAGGCTGTATCCTGGGCCATAGTCATCAGTAAGATACTGAGTAAAACTCAACTCACAGCTCTTAGGTTGAGCTTTTATTTTTTTCCAGATGACACTTGCAACTTACATCTTTCTGGGCCAGTCTCCTGGGAGTAGTAAAGTGATGCTGATGAGGGCAGGGACGTCTTCACCCAGCCATGTCTTGGCCGACAAACCATGGTCCAAGAAAGGGGGCCAGGAGAGACAGGTGTGTGAACAACGAGTGTGTCTCTGGAAGGAGAGAAACTGGGTCAACCAGGCCTCTGCCATTCCTAATGGTGTCACTCTGGGCAAAGAATTGTGACCTCTCTTAGTCTCGATTTCATCTAAAAAGGAGATAATAATGAAACTAACGTGAGACCCAGTGCTTAGTACAAGGACTGAGCCAGAGGAAAGCTCTAGAAGCCACAGCTGTCATTATTCTCGGTTAGCTTTTCTTGTGTCACCTAAGAGCCCCTGAAGGGTCTACTACTTCCTGCCCCTCCCCCACAGCTGGATCCTCCCCTCTGTTTCCAGTGCCCCAGGCCCAGTTCCAGACGGAACAATCTCACACCTACTCTTGTTGGGCAGTCCCTATTTAACAAGCATCTGGAGAATTTCCCATGACCATTATGTCAGAGATGGGAGCAGACTCTCACTTTCGCTAACATTTTCTGTAGCTTCTCTTCTCCCTGGCACCCAGCGAAGCGCTGGATTTGCCTGGACCTGTTGCATCTGGGAGAGCTTCTCAAATACCAGCAGACAGCGTTTGTCTCTTCGCTGTCTTGGCACCACCACCCCAGGAGGAAAAGCAGACGGGGAGCGTCGGGCGTCGGAGGGCAGGTGCTGTCTGAAGTTAACCAACCAGCGCCATGATGAGTGACATGAGTGACGAGGAGAGCACTGGGGACACTGTGTCAGCCCTGGGGGTGAGTCCGCCCTGGCTGGGCACAGATCCGGGAGACCTCGGGGCTGGGTGTCTAGGGAGAGTCGCCGATGCCACGTTCAGGAAAAGCGCGGAGCAGTGCTTCTGACTTTCTTGAGAGCCGGGACCACCCGGGGTTCTGGTTAAAATGCAGGTTCTGATTGAGCGGGTCTGGAGTGGAGTCTGAGAGTCTGTATTTTTCACAAGCTCCCAGGTAAGGCGGCTGCTGCAGACCTAGGAGACCTAGCGGAACTCCGGTTCCGGGGGCTTCAAAGGCGTGGGCGGATGCTTGCAGGGTTTGGCTTCAAGGAGAACTTGAGTGGCCCGGCAGTACCCACTGGGCTTCTGGCTTCCGTAATATGCTCCTTAAGATCCCAGGTTGGACACGTAAAATGTATTCTCTGGTCCTGGGGCGTCACGTAGCACTAGATTCTGTGGGAGGCTGTAACCGTTCAACAACGGACCAACTGGAGGCAGGGGTGGCACTGATTTACAGCCTTTGCTGATATCTGTGATGCTCCCACCGAGGTTCTTTTCAACTGACTGTAGGGAAAAGCGTGTGCTTCAGGGGAAAGTCGCGCATTGTTTACTTCCCGCTGGCACAGCGCTCTGCCCTTGTACTACCTTTGAGCTTACCATTCTGCAAGTTGGAGGTAACTGATGCTGGAACTCACACAACTCAACATCAAAAAAACCCAAACAACCCAATTTTAAAATGGGAAGAGGATCCGAAAAGACATTTTTCTAAAGACATACAGATGGCCAACAGGCACATGAAAAGATACTCAGTATTACCAATCATCAGGGAAATGCAAATCAAAACCACGATGAGATATCACCTCACATCTTTCAGAGCGGCTGTTATCAAAAAGACAAAAAATAAGTATTGATGAGGATGTGGGGAAAAGGGGACCCTCGCACTGCTGGTGGAAATGTAAACTGGCCCAGCCACTATGGAAAACAGTATGGAGGTTCCTTAAAAAATTAAAAATAGCACTACCATATGACCCAGCAATTCCACTCCTGGGTATTTATCCAAAGAAAATGAAAACACTAATTTGAAAAGATATATGAACCCCTATGTTCACTGCAGCATTATTTACAATAGCCAAGATATGGAAGCAACCCGTGTGCATTGAAATATGAATAAAGAGGTGGTGGGAATTCCCTGGTGGTCCAGTGGTTAAGACTCTGCACTTTCACTGCCAAGGGTGGGTGTTCAATTCCTGGTCAGAGAACTATGATTCCGCAAGCTGGGAGACACAGCCAAAAAGAAGAGGTGGTACACACACACACACACACACACACACACACACACACACACACACATTGGAATACTACTCAGCCATTAAAAAAGAATGAAATCTTGCCAGTGGAACTAGAGGGTATTATGCTAAGTGAAACAAGTCAGACAGAGAAAAATAAATACTCTATGATTTCACTTATATGTGGAATCTAAAAGACAAAACAAATGAACAAACATAACAGAAGAGATTCAGAGTCCTAGTTACCAGAGAACAAACAGGCAGTTGCCAGAAGGGAGGGAGAGGGGAGGAGGAGAGAAATAGATGAAGGAGAGTAAGAGTACAAACTTCCAGTTACAAAATAAATGAGTCACAGGCATGAAATGTACAGCGTGGGGAATATAGTCAATAACTATGTAATATCTTTGTATGGTGACCTATTTCATGTAACTAGACTTATCGTGGTGATCACTTTGAAAAGGATAGAAATATAGAATCACTGTGTTGTGCACCAGGAACTAACATAGTGCTGTAGGTCAATTATACTCCAAAAACAACAAACAAACTCATAGAAAAAGAGGTCAGATTAGTGGCTGCCAGAGGCAGGGGGAAGGGAATTGGAGGAAGGTGGTCCAAAGGTACAAACTTCCAGTTACAAGATAAATAAGTGTTAGGGATGTAAAGTACCACATGATAAATATAATTAATACTGCTGTATGTTATATATCAGTGGTCCCCAACCTTTGTGGCACCAGGGACCGGTTTGGTGGAAGACAATTTTTCCATAGGCGGGGCGGGGGGCAGGCGGGGATGGTTCAGGTGGTAATGCCCGCGATGGGGAGCGATGGGGAGCGGCAGATGAAGCTTCACTCTCTCGCCCGCCGCTCACCTCCTGCTGTGCGGCCCGGTTCCTAACAGGCCTGGACTGGTACCCGTACTGGGGTTTGGGGAACCCTGTTATATATGAAAGTTAAGAGAGTAAATCTTAAGCATTCTTATCACAAGGAAGATATTTTTTTTCCTTTTTCTTTTATTTTGTATCTATAGGAGATGATGGATGTTCACTAAATCATTTCGTGATGTACGAGAGTCAAACCATTATGCTGTACACCTTAAATTCAAACAGTGCTGTCAGTTACATCTCAAGAAAACTGGAAGGAAAAAAAGTCATAACTTTTACCTTTTTTCGTGAAAATTATCCTTTAACACTATTAATGTAAGGTCACTAACCCCAGAGTCAGAAAGAGATGGGCAAAGTAGCATACTATTCTAGAGTATCCCAGCATTTATTCCCTTGCTTTTACTAAGGAGGAATTCACATGAAGTTAACCTTTTTAAAGTGTACAATTCGGTGGCATTTAGTACCTTCACAATGTTATATAATCACCACTCTATCTAGTTCCAAAACATCTGCATCACCCGCAAAGGAAACCCCACACCGTTAAGTAGTCACTCCCCATTCCTCTCTCCCCCCCAGCCCCTGGCAATCACCAATTTGCTTTCTGTCTCTATGGATTTACCTTTTCTGGATTTCTCATATAAATAGAATCATACAATATGTGACCTTTTTGTGCCTGGCTTCTTTCACCTAACATAATATTTTTGAGGTTCATGTAGCTTGTGTCAGGACTTCATTTCTTTTTATAGCTGCATAATCTGTTGTGTGTATATATCACAATTTGTTTATCCAATCATCCATTGGTGGACGTGTGGGCTGTTTCCACCTTTTGGCTATTGTGAATAGCGTTGTTAGGAATATGCATATACATATATTTGCTTGAGTGCCAGTTTCTTTTTTTATTCTTTTGGAATTAAAATATATCTAGGAGTAGAATTGCTGAGTCGTATGGTAATTCTGTTTAACTTCTTAAGGAATCACCAAACTGCTTTCCACAGCAGTTGCACCATTTTACATTCCCACTGGCAACATATAATGGTTCCAGTCTCTCCACATCCTTGCTCATGACATGGATGAACCTTGATGACATTATGCTAGGTGAAATAAGACAGTCAAAAAGACAAATACTCTACGATTCCACTTATATGAAACAACTAAAGTAGTCAGGTTCATAGAAACAAAAAGTAAAACAGAGGTTGCCAGAGCTGGGGGGAGTTATTGTTTAATGGATATAGAGCCTTAGTTTAGCAAGATGAGAAAGTTCTGGAGACTGGTTGTACAACAGTGAATATACTTAGCACTACTGCACCGTACACCTAAAAAAGCAAACTTTCGTTATAAGTTTTTTACCACAGTTTGAAAAAAAAAAGAGTTGTCTACCCAAGGTAATGTGTAACCAACGAAGCCACTGGGGTCCCTGAGAAGCCTCATGGCCCCCTGGCTTTCATGCATTCTGTCCAAGATTCCCAAAGGTCACTCCTTAGTGCATGGGCACTCTGATAGGTGAGGTCAAATTCTATTCTTGGAAAGAAAACTTAGGAGCCTTGTATCATCTCTGAAGTTTACTCACCAGGTGTGCCAGCGTGATCCACAGCCTTTCTGCCTTGGGGGCATCTGATAAAATCTTGGCCTGCGGAGCAAGACAGTTTGGATCAGGCATGTTTTCTCCCTCTTCCTTCCACCCACGTCGCAGAGTTGGGTTCCGATGGCCAGAATCCAGGCAGGCCTGGGCGAGGGCGAGGGGTAGCTGGCCCCACTGGGCACTGGGCTTGGGAAGTCTTGTGTCATCCTACCAGGCCCCCTGCAACAGGAGCGCTGCCTGTGTAGATAGCTGGATGCATGCCGGGACCTGCTAATTTCTTCTTCCTTATCTACACCTGGAATGGGGATGACCCAGCGCTGTTTCCTGCCTTCCCACACGTCCCTCCAATCGAGCAATCCACACACACTCTGCACCTTGGTAGCAGCCTTGTTTTGTGCCCTCCGAGGCACGTGCAGGCACTTCTGCTATAATGCGATGCACATGTTCCTAAAGAACCCCACTTTCTATCAAACGGCACATAAATAAATAACAGGATTTAAGGGGAAAATAGGGTTGGGGCAGACCACCACGCAATTTTAAAATCTGAACACAAACAAAAACAAATACAGTCCTAATGAAAACAGCAGCCTGGGTAAATCTCCACTGACATTTGCACCCAGCAGCGAGGGGGTTCTCACTTTCTCCCTTAAAATGAGTGTTCTTAGGCCATTTGCTTCCAGTTGAGAGCGTGTCATCACATTTTAAAACCTGATTTAGGCTGTAGTCAAAACAAACAAATACATATATATATATATACATAGAGAGAGAGAGAGAGAGAGAGAGACATGTCTTCACAGCTTCTTCAAGGGTAAGAGTCCCTTCCCATTTTCTGTCCTCACAGACTTTCAGGCAAATGTTTGATGGTTATATCAGTAAAAACTGGGTTTGGCTACAAGTGACAGAAAATGAAAAAGAGGAGTGTTTTTCTTTCATGGAAAGTCCAGGCAGTGGTCTGGGCTGGGGCAGCACTTCAAAGGGGAAGGGACCCAAGCTCCTTCCATCTTCTTGCTCTGTCCTGTGTGGCCTCAACCTTGTGGTCCAAGCTGGTGGCATCCGTATTCCAGGCAGCAGGATGGCAAAAGGAACAAAGAAGTGAGCAAGGTTCTTACAAGCCAGTACGTGACACCTTCGCATATGTTGCTTTAGAGAGAACTTGTCATATGTCCCTGCCAACCGCAAGGGTGATGGGAAACCTAATCTTTCCTTTGGAAAGCCTCAGGTCCTGCCCCAAATTCTGTTACTAGAAGGACTGGGCAAATGGACTTGGGGATGGGTTGGGGGAGCCACAGCAGTCTGTACAACAGAGGCCCACGACAAAACTTTAAAATTCCAGAACATTCCTAGTAGACATGAGACCAAGAGTGACTTAAAGTCCTGGTATCGTCAGGTCTCAGAATGATGCCGAAAACTCGGTATCTGTGCGCCAGTGCCAAATCTCGGAGACAGAGTTTTGGATGAAGTAGAAAAGAATGGCTTTATTGCTTTGCCAGGCAAAGGGGGACACAGTGGGCTTGTGCCCCTCACAAACTATGTGTCCCAACCCAGGAGGATTTGATGAGGAGTTTTACAGCTATAGTTCAAGGATGGGGTTGCTGATAAGATTAGGGTGTGTGCAGGGCCTGTACTCCTTTAATCTGGTCTCAGGTAATCTGATGAGCTTCTGTGGTTCCTTTAATCTGGCCTCATGTGGTCTTCTTGAAAAGCTTCTCTGGAATGAAGAATGCTGACATCTTCCATTTGTTGGGGGTTTTAGTTCCATAAAGAGCTTAAAGACATTGTCATGTGTATCCCTTGAGGCGAACCAGGACCCTGCCCCAAGGCCGCACTATTGTTTCTTGGCTGTTCCTCCCTTGTCTCTGCATTCCCTCCCGTCCCTGATTGGCAACTGTTCAGATCTGCCCTTTGGAACTTAGGGACGGTCATGGAGGCTGGACTCTGCTCCCTACAAACAAGAAATGGGAGACACAGAAACGCTTCCATGCCCAGGAGCCCCACAGGGTCCTGCTCGGTTTCAAGAACAGCCCAGGGATTTGCCGACCTGCTTTGTGATGCTAATTCAACAGCTTACATCCTGGTTAACTTTTCCTATACAAACTTTTTTTTTTTAATTCAGAAAAGCTTCATTTTCAGAAAGACCATTTTTATTTGTTTTATTATAAAAGTAATACAAAAATCCTCTTAACTCCCCTTGGTGACAGTCACCTAGTTTTGTCAATTTTACAACCTAAATATCTCTCAGATGCATTTGCTTCTCTAATCTCTGCCACCACGCAGGTCCAAGTCGCTGGCATATCTCACTTGCTCTGCAGCAAGCTCCCTCTCCTCTTCCCCAAATCCGCTGGTCTCTTGTCCCCTCATCAGTTCTCCTCTAGGCAGACACAGTAAACTTTTCAAAACACAAATCTAGTCACCCTCCACCCTCTAATGCCTGCTTTCTGCTCCTAGAACAAAAATGAAGCTCTTTCACATGGTCTCTAAGAGCTAAATATAGTCTGGCCCTGCCTATCTCCCTAGCCTCCTTCTCCATCCAGCCTTCCTTTCTGCTTTGTGCTCTTCAGCTACACTGATTGCAATTTCTCTTGTACCACAGGGCCTTGGCACATACTGTTCCCTAGCTGGAAGGCTCTCTCCACCACCCTATCCCCACCCCACCCCCCCCTTTGCTTAGGTAAGCTCTATTCATTCTTCCTTCCCATCTCAGCTCAAGCTCACTTTTTTAGGGAAGCCTTCCCTGACCAGCCCCCCAACCCCCTTCTTTAGAGTTCTTTTATAGTTATACATTCATCAGTGTATTTATCTGACTAAATGCTGCTTTCTTAACTGGAGTCTAAGCTGCTTGAGGACAAGGCTATTTTTTTTTTTTTTTGCACCCCGTTGTATCCCCCCTCTAGGACAGTCGTAGACTCAGTACATATAAATGTAAATATATGCTAGGATTGAAATCATTCCTAATCCCACATCCCAGAATAACCACTGTTTTCAGATTCTGATAAGTCTTCTAAAATCTTGTGCTAACATATTTACATTTTATGTTAATAATAGCGTTTAATAGTAATAATATATGTTAATAATAATGATTTGGGAATTGAGATCTGGGACCCAAATCCTCATGTCAGAATCCTTGACAAGCAAGGATTCTTAGCAAGCACTTTCCCCACTGTGACAGGTTAGAGTGAACCTAACACACAGCCGTCTAAGAAAGAGGAAAATTAGCTTTGGGTCCTTTTCTCCCTCAATGATAAAATCCTAATATAACTTCCCTGTAATGAATCAAACTGTATGGAAGGTGGGAAAGAGAAAGTCAGGAAGGCCCTGGCAGAACGCGGGTCTGGTCACTTTCCTTTTACTTTAAAAGTGATTCTTTGGCTCTCAACAGAGGCAGTTTCAAGCACAGGTCCGTTTCTTGGAAACAGTACGTGTTCCTGTGACACACCTTGGCCTGCTATGTGCAATTAGCCAAAATATCCTTGGGTTAATCAGTGTTGTTTATTATTGTCATTTTAAACCCCAAGGCAAAAATAGGTTTCAACTGGCAGGTCCCCTTCCTAGTGCAGGCAGGACAGAGACAAGGGCAGGGTGGGGAGGGCGAGGGCCAGTGATGGAACACTCTCTTCCCCCCCCGTCCCCGTTTTCAGCTCCCGCGGGTAATAAATAAATGTGGAAAGTTCACAAAAACAAAAAGACACTTGCAGTGGGCGAGCCCGGCCCACACACCGCAGGTCGCCCTGACACTAGGGTCCTGCAAGACCTCAGCAGGGACAGTCCCTGCCTCGGACCAGTGGGCCACTCCCCATTCTGAGCCCCCAGATCCCTGGGCGCCCAAGGGACCCCCTTCCCCCAAGGGCCTAAAGGCGGCCTGAGACCCCGAGGCTGCTGTGCCCGGGTCCGGGAAGGACCCGGCAGGGGACACAGATGACCTGGGCGGCGACAGTCCCCGAGCTCTGGGCCCACTCCCGACCGTTCCCGGCCCTCCGGGGCCCCCAGGTGCCCTCCCTCGGTGCCTACTGGCCGCCGCGGGGCTCGAGGGTCCCGGGCTGAGGAGGCCGCGGGCAGGGCTGAGGGCGACCCGGGGCAGGGGCGAGGGGACAGCGCCCCGCAGCCCAGCATCCCAGCGGCCTCCCGGCCGCGTTCCCTCTGCTCGTGCTGCGCTCCCACCGCTGAGGCGTTCGTGATGCGAAGGCTGTACCTGCGCTGCCCTGGGGCCGTGAGCCAGGTACTGCGGCTCGCCCCTCCCCCTCCCCCTCCCCCTCCCCTCCCCCTCCCCCTCCCCTCCCCCTCCCCTCTCCCTCCCCCTCCCCCCGGGACGGGGCGGGGCGGGGACAGGAGAGCCCCCTCCAGCCCAGGCTGGGCAGCCGGCTCCTCCCACCACCTCCACTCCAGGTGGGAGGTCGAGGCTGGAGGAGGGGAGGTCTGCATCAGCCCACCACTAACCCCATCTCTCAGCTTTCAGCTCCCCAGGGAGCCAAGTGGAAGCTCTGGGCCGAGAAGTGGTTCTCTTGATTTCCGCTGGGCCTGGCAATGACCCCTGGTGGCAAACTTCTGACAGCTCTTTTTGCTTTCCCAACCTGTCCCCTTCCCTTCACCCCCCACCCCTCCCCCACCCGCTGCCCCGCAACTAAAGTGCATTTTCTTTGGAGAATTTTTCAAAACTCCTTGAAATAATTGGGAACCTCTGGTCTTGCCAAACCTCAGTGGGAAATCATGGTATTAGGGCTGTGACCCAGGAGAAAAAGGACAGGAAATGAAGTTAGAGAAAGGAAATGGTCAGTCCCGCCCCCCACGGCTCCCCAACACCTCCCTATCCCCCCAAACCCCCCACGTGAATGGGGAAGCAGGGACCAACACACACACACACACACACACACACACACACACACACACGCTGTCACCTTCCTCTCAGCCTCCCACACAGAGGCACCTGATGACAATTCCCGAGTTTGCCACTGATGCCAGGACCAGTGCCCGACACACAGTGGACCCCCAGTTAACTGTCATTTGAAGGTGAACAGGGGAAGATGTGACTACATTAACTGGATTTGTGCCACAGCAAATAAAACAGGGAACATGCCCTGTAAAGATGAAAGCCCATCGGCTTTGAGAGCCTGCTCTGGATTTTGGCCACTTGACCTGGTGTGGTGGCCGCATGGCAGCCGAACACGTGCTGGGCACAGGGAGCCGACAGGGCCCTGGCCATGCATGGAGGACCCAGACAAGCAGCTGTGACTCACTTTCCCTGCCCTGCAGATAAAGGGATTTGAAATATTTACTGCTTTTGCAATAGTGATGATTACACAGAAAAATCTCATCTCTAGGCGACTCTGAGTTCCTTAAAAAGGAAAATAAGAAACTTTCTGAGAGAAGTGTTGTGTGGTAGTTTGGGCAAAAGCCGACTTCCTAGTGGAGAGATTTGGCTGCAGGCTTCCTGGCAGGGACCACTCCTGAGAAGCCTCTAATGACCCCATCTCCTGCCCCCGTGTTACCTGGTGTGTTGTAGGGTCACTGGCACCTGCTGCTTTCCATGTGTTGGTGACGGAAATAACCCTTCCAGTCACTCATCACGAGCCTGACTTTCGCAGTAAGGAAATACCGCAGACTGTCCCAATCGGGAAGGCGCTGCGCCTGCAGTCCCTGGGGGGTGCCCACTTGCTGAGCTAGACCCCAGACATCTCCCTTAAAAGAAGAAGCGAAAACGAGACAAACCTCTGGGTTCCCGAAAGGGTTATTCTGCCTTAGCCTGCCTATAAAAATGCTATTGGCTGTTACCTGGCTTGGCCAAAGTACAGCCAGAATGTCTTCTCTCGCCATTCAGTGCATTTGTTATTTTGGCTGAAAGGAAATAAGCAGAACCCTGCGCTTCCAGAGCAAAGATGGAGCAACGGGACACAATCAAGAGGGAAGGGGTAAGTTTGCTGTCAAGAGAGACAGCAAGGAGCAGCCCCACGGCAGGACCTGCTCAGCGTTGCTAGGCGATGCCCTTCGGAGCTCCGTGCACGGCGCGGACCACCGGGGCACCTGCCCCTCAGAGTTCACCCAGCAGCCAGACTTTTACAGGGACTAGAGAGAGGAGACATTTAGATTCAGAGGTTCTTTGGGCTGGAACCGAAATGATGAGACTCAAAGGATGAGTTTGTCACAACTTCCTTCCCCGTAAGAACTTGAGGTGAAGGGCTTCGGAAACCAGCAACAAATCCTTACCCGTGGCCTGTGAGAGTTTTTTGATTTGTTTTGATTTTCGCTTCAGGGCATTTTCACTAACCTTTTCAGCAGGCGAAGAGCTAAGCCAGCACGAAAAGACAGAAAAGATGTTGCAGGATTTGAATTGAACTCAGATCTGCAGCAGAGGTTCCCTCCCTTTTAAGATAATCAGAATTCTTTTTTTTTAGAGACGAAAGATTTTTCTGAACCTCTTCCCACCCACCCTTGCCCTCCATATAATTGCCGTTGTACTTTTAGAGTCTTTTTTTTTAATAATTTTTTTTAATTTTTTTTTTTTTTTTTTTTGCTGCGTTGGGTCTTTGTTGCTGCGCGCGGGCTTTCTCTAGTTGTGGCGACCGGGGGCTACTCTTCGTTGCGGTGCGTGGGCTTCTCATTGCAGTGGCTTCTCTTGTTGCAGAGCACGGGCTCTAGGCGCGCGGGCTTCAGTAGTTGCAGCATGCAGGCTCAGTAGTTGTGGCGCACGGGCTTAGTTGCTCCGCGGCATGTGGGACCTTCCCGGACCAGGGCTCGAACCCGTGTCCCCTGCATTGGCAGGCGGATTCTTAACCACTGCGCCACCAGGGAAGTCCTAGAGTCTTTTGATTGAGGAAAATGCATAAGGACAGAAAGGTAACATAAATTTATTAACACTTTTAAGAGATTTGCATTTTATTCGTCACAACAGCATCTGCTTATATTGATGGGCGAGGTACTTATTTGTGCAAATTATTATTTATTCAGTCGTGGACAGGAGAGCCTTGCCATAGACAGGTTGGGTCCATGCTCTGTAGCTCACAGATTAAGGACAGGTCTGAGAGGTAGAAGTACCTGGGATTTGTTCCTGCTCCATCCTATTCTAGCTGTGGGAACTTGGGCAAGTTATTTAACTGCTCTGTGCCTTGGTTTTCTCACCTATAAAATGGGAATAATAACCATACCACCGCAGAGGGATGCTGGAACAAGTAAATGAGATCATGTGTGTAAATTACCTGGCACAGAGTGGATCCCCCATAAGTGTTATTATTTTTTGATCATCCTTTAGAGCAGAGCACTACTGACATTTGGGGCCGGATAGTTCTCTGCCATGGGGGGCTGGCCTGGGTGTTGTAGGATGTTGAGCAGCGTCCTGGTATCTACTCACTAGATGCCAGTAGCACTCTCGCCCCCGAGATTGCCTGCTTTAGAGATGACTGCGTCACTTCACAGGGATTGTCTTGTCGACTTCATGACAACAAGAACGTGTTAGGTCAAATGTTATCGCCTCTATTGTATAGAAAAGGAGCTGTGAGGTAATCAGAACTCAGGGATTTGGGGGTCAGGGGGGACCCTGGTCTGGTCTGTGCCGTCTCTTCAAAAGAAGTGCACCGCCCAGCTGTGCTCCCAGGTGGAGCTGCAAAAGAACAGAAACACCCTGCGTGGTGGTCCCTGAAAATGAATGATAACATTTTGAAAGGAGATGATTAAACAGTCACAGGCAAAAGATATGGGCTGATCACAGCCACGTGCTCCTGCAGTCCCCCAAGGAAGGGGGCCTCCTCCAGGGATCCATCCAGGGGATGCAGGCTGCCCCTTTCCAGGTGCCTGAGGGCAGACCTGGCCCTTTGGGTGAATATGCACTGGGTGTCCCAGGAGACATCAACACAGAACTATTCCAGTGGTGACTGTAAGAACCTTCAAATCACAAAGTGAAGCCAAGGAGGGATTTAGGAGCTGAGTGGAAGTGGGGGGCCAGCTCAGGCCACAGAGGCTGGGCTGCCAGGGGCCGCTCAGGGCTGGTGGGGAGGGCCCGGCTGCCTGTCCCCTGGTGGCTGTGTGACCACGGCCTCATGGGCCTTTGGGCTCCTCATATGTAAAGAGAAAAGACATGAATCTGGTGTGCATCAAGGACTTTCCGCCGGGAAAAAGGACTCTTGGCCTGAAAGAAACAAATAAGATGATTAGAAAAAAATGCCAAAATGCTTTGGAAAGTGAAAACAGAATTTTTTGTGGAGTGTCTCCACCACCAACTAGTTGAGTGTCGTTGAGTTACTAACTTCCCCTCTGGGTCCTCATTGTTAATAATTAATATCGATAGCAAACCCGTGATATAATGTGTAATGCTTGGAGTGTGTACCACCACGAGCCAGCTGTGGGCCTGTTTCACATGTATGAACTCATTTATTCCCCACATCAGTCCTGTGAGGAAGGCAGTATCATTGTCCCCATTTTACAGATGAAGGAGCCAAGACAGAGAGAAGTTTAGTAGCTGGCCCTAGGCCACACAGCCAGCAGCAGGAGAGGCAGGATTCAACCCCTGGCTCTTGGGCTGCAGTGGCCACGCTCTAGACCCCCCGCAGTGGCAACACCAGGCACCTCCAGCTCTAAAAGTTTATGACGTTTGTCTCTCCTCTCTCCCCTCGTCACTCGGACCTCAAGGAATGTTTGTGAAACTTTGGGTTCATTCCATAGTGTGATAAAGAGGTTTACAGTGTTAATAATTCATAGGGACTCACTTTTCCAGGCATATTTGCATTCTGACTGGAGATGCCTGACAAAGAAAAGTCTGAGACTGAGAGTGTCTCTCTGGCGGTAGAAAGAGAAATTGGAGACAAATTCCTAAGAGAGAGATGGTTTGGGTGGGGCTTGCTTCCCAGAGAGCTTGAATCACACCGTGTCAGAGGGCTAGCCCTGAAGGTGGTTGTTTCACTAAAGTCTCAGAATGTTCTCAACATTTTGAAAAACAGGAAGCCAGTTTACTGTGGGCATGAGGGATTTGGTTCCTGGTTTTTCTCAAAAGCACATCTCATAGTCCCGGCCCCCCCTGGCCTCTGAGGAGGGTCCCCTCTCGTGTCTTGAGGCCACTGAGCCATTTGTCATTTTCAATAAGATGGTCGGAGACCTGGACATCCTCTTCAGCCCCTTCCTCTCCCTCATGCCTTAATCCAGCCCAGTACCAAATTCTTTTCTTTCCCCTCCTGGAAAGGAAAGAAAAGGAAAAGAGAAAGAAAGAGAAAAGAAAAAGAAAGCTTAAGCCCTGAATTTCTCTTACATGCCTTTTTTATATAGTAACTTTATTGAGAATGTAACTCCCAGACCATACAATTCACCCCTTTAAAGTATACAATTCAATATATATTCACAGAGTTGTATATCCATCACCACGATCAATTTTAGAACATCTTCATCACCCCTAAAAGAAACCCCCTACCCACTGACAGTCACTCCGCATTTCCCCCCATCTCCTCCTCTTCTCCCCCAACCCTGGGCAATCACTGATTTATCTCTGTCTCTGTGGATCTGCTTATTCTGGACATTTCACGTAGATGGAACCAGGTGGTCTTCTGTGACTGGCTTCTTTCACGTAGCTTGTTTTCAAGGTTCATCCACTTTGTAGCGAGTATCAGTGCTTCATTCCTTTTCATGGCCAAATAATATTCCATTGCATGAGTATCCCACATTTTGCTTATCAGTTCATCAGCTCATAGACATTTGGGCTGTTTCCACTTTTTGGTTATGATGAAAATGCTGCTATGAACATTTGTGATCAAGTTTGCATGAATATGTGTTTTCATTCTCTTGGGTATATACCTAGGAGTGGAATTGCTGGGTCACATGTTTACTCTGTGTTTAACTTTTTGAGGAACTGCCAAACTGTTTTCCAAAGTGGCTGCACCATTTTACAATCCCATAAGCAATGTGAGAGGGTTCCCATTTTCTCAACATCCTCATCAACACATTTACCTGTCTTGCTGGTTTTAACCATCCTAATGAGTGAGAAGTGGTATCACGTTGTGGTTTTGATTTCCATTTTTCTCAAGGGGTACCAAATCCCTTGATTTTGCTTCCTAAGTAGTCCTCAAAGTTGGTACCTCTTGCTCCCCTGCCTCAGTCACTCCCCTACCCAGGCCTCCATCCTCTCTCAGTCACTTTCCTGACTCCCCTCTTTAACCACTTCTGTGGATTTTCTTCATAAAACTTACTCCAGTTCTAGTTTCATTATTAAATTATTATGTAGTTTTTAAAAAATGTCTGTCTTTCCCATTGGACCACAGTCTTCTTGAGGGCAGCTGTTTTGCTCACTGGACTATAGCGTGGTACACAGATCATAGACAGCTGTCAATAAATATGCAATGCAATGTTTATTGCATCATCCATGAAAAAAATTAATCAACAGTCAATCTAAGAAAGAAATGAAATTTTTATTCGAGCCAACCTGAGGATTATAACCTGGCAGACAGTCTTTCAGAAAGATCTGAGGACTGTTCTTCCTGTTAGAAGTCAGAGCACAGTTATATAATTTTTGAGACGAAGTGTTATACATCAAAGTAACATATTGACAGTTTACATAGTCTAACAAGGTGAGTAGTGAGTTATTGTGACCCCTTACAGGATTGGGAAAGGAATGTTATCTCCTAAGGATTTATCTTGCTGGTGCCAGGAGGATATTGTTTGTTGTTGTTTTTTTTCTTTTCTTTTTTTTTTTTTGTGAGTAGGCATTCCTGTGTCTTCTAAGGGGATCTAGTTAATGTGTAATGCATATGCTTAATGCACACTAAAGGGGAGGGGATAGTGGCTCAAATGGCAGAGAAAATTTTATGTTAAATTTTTCTTTTCCTGCCTTAAAAATAATTTTGTTTCATCAGAATGAAGGCATTTGGACCAGCAAGGTCAGTGAGAACTTGAGAACTTACCCAGAATGTCTTTGCTATTTCCACAAAGGGTGAGCCCTGATTCCTACGGGTCCTTAGAATGTGCCTATGGCTTGAATTCAAGGACGAAGCCAAGGAATAGAAGTTGAATTATGTGCTCTAGGCTTAGACACTCTGCAGCGTGAGGTCTCTGATAATTTTTGCTAGAATCCCATAAAAGCAGTCAGAGAGCTGGCTATCCATGTACTTGGCAGGATCCCACCTGTCTGGGGCATGAACCTCGGGGCACCAGCCAGCTCCCCCACTGAGCTTTGCTAAGGACTTCAAACCTTAGGACCCATCAAAGCAGAATGTTGGAGTTGCACCTGCAGTATGAATGAAGCCTGGTATATTTATAGTTTATCATTTACTGGGAAGGGAATTAGAAGAGGAGAAATTTTAATCAACATTTTTTTCCTTCCTCCGCTCCTTACCTCCCCTCCTTCCTCCCTCCCTCCCTCCGTTCCTTCCTTCCTTCCCTGCTTCCTTCCTTCCCTCCCCTCCTTCTTTCCTCCCTCCCTCCCTCTCTCCCCTTCTTCCTTCCTTCCTTCCACCAAATCAAGCAATAGGACAGCTATAGGGCAGGGATCTTTGTTTTCTCCTCCACTATATCCCTAGTACCTAGAACCTAGAGCCATGGGTGGCTCACAGTGGGTGTTCAATCTGTGAATGAATGAATGAATGAATGAATGAATACCCAGAGCACTTCAGGAGGTGAAGTATAACATGGTTGGCCCTATGCTACCTCCTGGGTGGGGTTTTGTGGGTGGGGTGGGTATGCCTACTTGTGTACCCCCTGCCTTTAGAAAACATGGTGTAGCAACAGCCCTGGAACCCGCCTCCCCTCCTGGGCACCATCCCCTGCTGCCCCCCCACTTCTGTCACCTGCTGCCCCCCTGGCCCGAGGGGGTGGTGGGGCCTGAGGAGAGACTGGAAACCAGAGTCCGCTGCTCCTTGATAGGCTGCCTTGTCTGTGGCTCTTATCGTCTTTACCAGAAACTTCCTGTGAATTAAGCATTTGTTAATTATCTGGTGGAAGAGGAGACGGGCAGTTTCACTTGCAGTTCTGCTCTTGACCGGGACTCCTGCGGGTCCTGCACCTGCTCCGTGGGGTCGGGGAGGGGGTCACTAGCTCAGCGGTCCCCCCCGGGCATGAGGCGAGGCCCAGGTGGCCCCTGTTTCTCTGCCTGTCCTGCTCCTACATGCCTCTCTCAAGAGGTTCCCCCTTCAATTCGGAGGAATGCTGCCCAGGGGAGACACGAGGACCTCAGCTCGCCCCCAGAGGGGCTGAGTCTCATGTGATGGGGACCTCAGTTGTAGTACAGGATGAAGGGCGCCCATGGTGGGTTCAGAGAGCCCAGGCCCACCCCAGTCAGTGGATTCACCTCCACAGCTAGACGCTTCCATAATTAATCCTTGCAGTAACTCCGAGAGGTGTTATTATCCTAACGCTAAAGATGAGGAAACTGAAGATCACAGAAATTAAGCCAGAAAGTGGCAGTGAGCAAATTCAAACTGAGATCCATAGATTCTAAGGGCAAAGCTCTTTCCACTTTTATTTTTCTCCCAATTTTCATTCTTTTACTGATGAATTCCCACGTGTCATTAAAGATTGTCTTAAATGAGTGTTCAGTTACCCAGGTGTCAAAGGGGATATCGTCACAGAATGTGTGTGTTTAAGAGTCCCCAGAAATCTATATTTAAATATTTCTTTCACCGGGCCTTCTGCCTCTTAGAGCAACAGTCCAGAGGCTAAAGGAAGTTAATCAGTGGCCCTAAATCATTAAAAATTTTCACATTTTCTCTCTGATTTTTGGGGGGGGTTGTGTTTGAGGCAGTGCCTGAGTGCACTTGCTGCAATCAGCAGAGGCAGTCCCGCGGCAGGAATGTCACAGAAGCAACTCATACATTAGGTGGAGTGTTGGAGGGGGTGACCCTTCGGTTTTGTTGAGACCCAGTGATTCTCAACCAGGGGCGATTCCCCACCTGCCCCCAGGGACATTTAGCGATGTCTGGAGACATTTAGGTTGTCACAGGTGGGGGGAGGGGTGTCTCTACAATGCACACAGGACAGCCTCCCGTAACAAAGGATTATCCAGGCTTAAGTGCTACGGTTAAAGAAACCTGCTCCACCCAAGGCGCGTGGAGGGTAGATTTCCAGACACGGAGTGGTTGAAAGACCACGGGTCTTCAGATGCCATTACATCCATCTTTCTGCAAGACTCTGAGTAAATCAGGAGTTC
This sequence comes from Eschrichtius robustus, assembly GCF_028021215.1. Classification (NCBI taxonomy): domain Eukaryota; kingdom Metazoa; phylum Chordata; class Mammalia; order Artiodactyla; family Eschrichtiidae; genus Eschrichtius; species Eschrichtius robustus. Next base: position 7,063,868 of record NC_090826.1, on the reverse strand, counting down.
CCCGGAACCCCGGGTTGCTTCCTTACCTAAAGCCGTGATCTCTCCTCCTGCAGAGGCTGACACCAGTGCTTGCTTTGGCGACGCTGATAGCTGCCTTTGGGTCATCCTTCCAGTATGGGTACAATGTGGCTGTTATTAACTCCCCTGCCAAGGTAGGTCGCTATGGTGGGTGAGACGCAGCCCCCAGGGAACAGGGAGGTGGGTTTGGAGCAGCCGGTGCCCGGGTGGCCACTAGGGTGGGACTGTACAGACGCTGAGGGCACACAGTGGGACCTCAAGTGAAGGGTGGGGGAAACCCATGAAATAAACAGCGCAAGCCCAAGGGGCTTGCAGGCACAGGGTCACGGGGACACACCAGGTTCTCGTGGAGAGCCAGGCCTGGCTGGGCACATGGTGGGCTGGCCTCCAGGGGTGGGGAGGTAGGTTCGGGGGCACTCTGATCTTCTGCAGCCTTGTAATCCATAGCGGAGTCTGGAGGGGCCGGGATCATCCAACAATGATTCTGTGATTGGAAGCCTGGAGTCATTCCTTTCTGGGGTTAGAAACATCCTGGGCAGCGACTTCCCTGGCGGTCCAGTGGTTAAGACTCCAAGCGTCCACTGCAGGGGGCGCAGGTTCGATCCCTTGTCGGGAAACTAAGATCCCACATGCTGCGGGGCGTGGCCAAATAAATAAATAAATAATGAAGAGAACCAACCAAATTCTTAAAAAAAAAAAAAAAAAAGAAAGAAACATCCCTGGCAGCTTGCCCACCAGAGGCCTCACAGCCCCCCGCCCCGGCGTGGGTGCCCCCTGCTAATTGCTATTAATCTTCACTCCCTCTCCTCCACTTAATCATGTTGATGTTCACGTGCCCAGCTCATCCCATTGGGTGGCCCAACAACGTACACTGTTCTTTCTGCAAAACCAACTCAAATTATTTTGGTGTTCTGTTTTGCTTTGCTCTCCAGCTCATGAAAGCATTTTATAACGAGACCTACTATGACAGAATCAGTGAATACATAAGCGAATTTTCCTTGACCTTGCTGTGGTCGGTTTCTGTGTCCATGTTTCCCTTCGGAGGCTTCCTCGGCTCCCTCATGGTCGGCCCCTTGGTGAATAAATTAGGCAGGTAAGGGAAGGTGAATGTTCAACTCCCTGAAACTCAAAGTTTAAAATCTGGGCCTAAAGCAGAAATCATTATCATAAAACCAGGTGATGACTGCTGCGATGATTTTTGTTTCCTAATGTGGTTAAGAAGACCAGACATTGGGCTTCCCTGGTGGCGCAGTGGTTGAGAATCTGCCTGCCGATGCAGGGGACACGGGTTCGAGCCCTGGTCTGGGAAGATCCCACATGCCGCGGAGCAACTAGGCCCGTGAGCCACAACTACTGAACCTGCGCGTCTGGAGCTTATGCTCCGCAACAAGAGAGGCCGCGACAGTGAGAGGCCCGCGCACCACGATGAAGAGTGGCCCCCGCTCGCCACAACTAGAGAAAGCCCTCGCACAGAAACGAAGACCCAACACAGCCAAAAATAAATAAATTAATTAATTAATTAAAAAAAAAAAAAAAAGACCAGACATTGACCAAGTGTTTGGGGACTTAGGCAATGAAGGTCTCAGGGCTGGAGTTGGGAGGGGGTGATGGGTCTCAGGGTCTGGGGTGGGCATGGAAAGAGCAGAGAGTGCTTCAGAGATCAGGACTCACTCCCGCTCTCACCCTCTCTTGCCTTGAACTCGTCCTTTCCAAAACTTCCTTTTGGCCTTTAGAAGAGTCAAATGCCAGATGGCATGGCCAAGACATCAGGCCCAATGTAGACCATAGACTGATGTTTCTGAACTCTGCTTCCTAAATGAACACAAGATAACTGCTCTGTTCTTTTACCTTGGAACCCAGTAATATGCAAAATGTAGCCCAAACTAAATTCCTGTAAAACTCTGAAATGGCTGAGATTAACGTCAAGCCCTTCAGTGTGAGACCGTGTGGTCCCAGGGTGACCCTCACTGTGAGTGCCATCAATGGCAAGAGCAGAGCTTAAATCTTTGCCCCTAATTCTAGAAGCATTAGAGATTCTGTATTTGATTCCAAGAAAGGTCCTTAAGCCCTCCCACTCCCCTGGTAAATGCCATGGGCACGAGAGAGCAAGCAGCCTTGTTATGAACGGTATTTAAGAGTTCTTCCCCTCCAACCCCCTCCCTTCGAGGATGGGCACACGGAGGCGGGTTGAGGTAAAGTCCCCGTTCTCGGCCACAGATCTAGTGAGCTCAAGGCCAGACCCCAGACCTTGGTTCCTTCTCCAGTCTTTTTCAAAAAGAATCTGAGAATAGAAACATACAAGCTGTGATTCAGGATCTAAGGTCCTGAAGTCTTCCTGGGAGGTTGGTGTTGAACGCACACTTCTCCCTGTGGACCGCCGGTGGGCAGAACATCAATCAAGTCACAGATCTGCAGGATGCTTCTCCTTGAGTGAAGCACTAGCCGTCTGGTCTGAAGATGGAGCTGACAGTTGCTAGTCCAACTGAAAATGTGATAAATGCTATTCAGTTGTTTGTGGTTTTCTTAAAGATTTATCAGTGTTCTTTAAATATCAGTAGCAGCTAACAATTAATTGATCGGTTCCTACTTGCTGGGCTCTATCCTAAGTGCTTTTAGGGGATATTAATTCCACTAATCCTTACAAAAGCCCCATCCCCTTTTCACACATGGGAAAAGGAGGCACAGAGGGTGCTGGGAGGAAACTTCACTTCTGAGCACGTCGTGCAAGTAATATCCACATTGTACTCTGTTGTATCTGGCATATGTCTTCTCAATCGGTTGCTTTATTTATTTATTTATTTATTTATTTATTATTTTTTAAAATTTATTTATTTTATTTATTTCTTTGGCTTGTTGGGTCTGCGTTGCTGCACGCGGGCTTTCTCTAGTTGTGGCGAGCGGGGGCTACTCTTGTTGCGGTGCGCGGGCTTCTCATTGCTGTGGCTTCTCTTGTGGAGCACGGGCTCTAGGCACACGAGCTCAGTAGCTGTGGCACGCGGGCTCGATAGTTGTGGTGCATGGGCTTAGTTGCTCCACGGCATGTGGGATCTTCCTGGACCAGGGCTCGGACCCGTGTCCCCTGCATTGGCAGGCGGATTCTTAACCACTGCGCCACCAGGGAAGCCCTGTTGCTTTATTTTTTAATTGTACATGTAGTATCTTTTTGATACAAAATCTTTAAATGTTCAAGTGATCACATTTAACTCATCTATGATTTTTGCTTTTTGTGTCTTAAGACAGTCTTCCCTACCAGACGTCATAAAGATAATCTTCTATAATTAAAAAAATAATTTTACAATTTTGTCTTTCCCAGATAGATCTGGAATTTTATTTTGTATTTAGTAGGTGAGTGGTGAGGGAAGGCCAATTTTATTTTAATTTTTTTCCATGTAAAAAATCACTTGCTCTCAAATTTATCTTAGTTATTCATGTTCCTTTAGTCTTCTGTGTTAATTTTAAAATCAGCTTATCAAAATCCCTGAAAAAGGGTCCTGCTTGGAATTGATTTGGATTTATCATTTAATTGGAGGAAAACTAAACATCCTTACACTGTTGAATCTTCCTTTTCATGAGCAAGCTATGGCTGATTTATTTATCCCAGAACACATGGCGGTTCCTTGTCTGAGGTTTCATGTCTTTGTCATCAGTTCTGGAAAGTTTTCAGCCATCATTTCTACAGATATTTCCTCTCCTCCATTTTCTATATTCTTCTGGAAGTTCCTCCGTGCCTTTGTTGTTGTTGTTGTTGTTGTCTGTAAAAAGATTTCTTTAAAAAACTATTTTTCAAAAGTTGTGGTGGGAATTCCCTGGTGGTTCAGTGGTTAGGACTCCACGCTTTCACTGCCAGGGCCCGGGTTTGATCCCTGGTCAGGGAACTAAGATCCCACAAGTGGCGCGGTGCGGCAAAAAAAAAAAAAAGTGTGGTAAATATACATAACATAAAATTTACCGTTTTAACCAACTTTTAAGGGTACAGGTTTGTTTTTTTTTTAATTTTTATTTATTTATTTGGCTGCGTTGGGTCTTCGTTGCTGCGTGCAGGCTTTTCTCTAGTTGCGGCGAGCGGGGGCTACTCTTCTTTGCAGTGCACGGCCTTATTGAGGTGGCTTCTCTTGTTGCAGAGCATGGGCCCTAGGCACGTGGGCTTCAGTAGTTGTGGCACACGGGCTCAGTAGTTGTGCTCGTGGGCTCTAGAGCGCAGGCTCAGAACTTGTGACGCAGGGGTTTAGTTGCTCCGTGACATGTGGGATCTTCCCGGACCAGGGCTCGAACCTGTGTCCCCTGCATTGGCAGGTGGCTTCTTAAGCACTGCACCACCAGGGAAGTCCAGTGTACAGGTTTTTGGCATTAAGTACATTCACACTGTTGTGCAACCATCACCACCACCCATCGCTATAACTTTTCATCTTACAAAAACGGACACCATGTACCCATTAAACAATAACTCCCCTTTCTTGTCTTCCCGTAAGTCACCAATCAACTTTCTGTCTCTGTGCATTTGACTACTGTAGGGACCTCATATGAATGAATCCTACAAGATTTGTCCTTTTGTGACTGAGTTATCTCACTTAGCCTAATGCCCTCAAGGTGCATTCATATTGTAGCACGTGTCAGAATTTCTTTCCTTTTTAAGGCTGAATAATACTCTGTTGTATGAATGTACTACGTTTAGTTTATCCATTCATCTGTCAATGGACATCTGGGTTGCTTCCACCTTCTGGCTACTGTGACTAGTGATATTATAATCCTCCCTATCTTAATCTGTCATACTTCCCATCTTCTCTCTCTCTCTCTGTGTTGCTTTCTATGTAACTTCCTCAGGTCTGCCTTCCTATTCATTAATTCTTTCCTCAGCTGCAATTCACCTACTACGTTTTTATTTCAATGACTATATTTTTCATTTCTAAGCTTTATTCATTTGCTTTTAAAATCTATCTTTTTTTGCTATTGTTTTGGATCGTTCTGTTTTATATATGTTCTTGTTCTTTCTATAGTACCCTTTTGATTCCTTATTTTATGACACTACTCATTTATAACATATTTTATGGCTTCTATCTAATCCTGTTGTCTGAAGCTGTGTGTTTGTATGTGCAGCCTCTTGCAGGTGGTGGATTGTTTTGTGTGTCCTGTAATGGTGATGCTTCAGCTCAGGGGGTGGGGGTCCCTGGCTGGGGGACTCCTGGGGAGCCCAATGGGAGGGGCTGCTCCAGAGAAGCTTTCCCTTTGCCTTTGTCTGGCTCTCCAGGGCCCAAGTCCAACTCCAGTCTTGACTCAAATTGGACTGCTTTGTAAGTTGTATTAAGTTTGATTTTTTTTATAGGTTTTCAGGAGATACCCTTTATCAGCTTACATTAAGTTCCCTCATTTTTATAGTTTGTTAAGGTTTTTTTTTAAATCATGATAGATATCAAATTTTATTGACTTGCTTTGCTACGTCAATTGATAATCCTATATTTTTCCCCAGTACAATCTTTAATATGGTGTTTTTAACCTTGAAAGATTCTTATATATGCTGTTGAATTCAATTGGCTAATATTTCACTTAGGATTTTCACATCTATGTTGATAGGTGAGATTGGCCTAAACCTTTCCTTTAATGCCCTCATCCAGTCTGGGTTTCAAGATTACACTAAAATCATGTTAGTTTGTGGTTGCAGAACCCTTTACTGTATTGTAATATGCGAGCCTTTCCCTCTGTTCCCCACTACTGATGCCCTCTGCATCGGGGTCATTTACATCTGCTCCCACAGAGAATATTCCCACACCAGGCCATGAACTGGACCTGTATCCATCTTATGTCAACAGCAAATCGAACAACAGAACAGCAACTGCTGTAACTGAGCAGATGCTCGGCAAACATTTGTTAAAGGAGTGGCAAATCCTTAAACCAAACCAACTGGTATTTTGTCCTCTGCAGAAAAGGAACCTTGCTGTTCAACAACATCTTTTCCATCGTGCCTGCGATCTTAATGGGATGCAGTGAAGTTGCCAGGTCATTTGAGATGATCATTGTGTCCAGACTTTTGGTGGGAATATGTGCAGGTAAACAATTCTGTGATTCGGGATGGTCAGAGGGAGGGAGAACAGGCACCTGGGGTCTGAACCAATCTGGGGTCTCTGAAGCATACAGGTTCAAGCTGTTCCTACACCTCTGCTGTGGGTAGATGCTTAAGCCCCTGCGTTATAGGGATGTGTGTGGACCGCGGGCAGATCTTCACTGTGGAGTTTCCTGTGAAGAAAGCTGTTCTTTGAAAGACTGAGATACAGAATCTTAGGACCGGACTGGTCCTTCCAACCAATCCTTTATCTCAATGTTTTCTAAACTGCAGGTCGGGACTGATACTGACCAGGGTTCTTGGCCTTCCCCAATCAACAGAAATTGACTAGAGGCCAAACAAGAAATTCAGGCAAGGCTTTGTTGGGGCCCCTGCAGCCGCAGGAGGGAGCAAAAACAAGTAACAAATTCCCTTGCTCACTCCCCGAGGCGGGGGCGAGCTGGTTCCTTATGCGGTGAGGGAAGAGGTGTGTCCAGGCATCAGGCCAGAGGAGTGGCTTAGGTGTTTTGCCCACCCCTCTGTGCTGTTGAGTGCAGGGGGCATGCGCAGTACCCTGCTTTTGCTCCAGACATCCAGTGTTTTCTCCTGGCTCTTCAGAGGTGACAGTTGGGTTTTTTTTTTGGTCTTTTTGTATCTTTTTGTCCATAATTTGCCGCAACTACACATGCACACAGTTATTTTTAGTCCCTTATAGTTTCTTTGCAGCTGGTTGCTCAAGGAGATGTTTGTCCAGGTGCAAACACTGCAGCAAAGGGTCCCAGGTCCCAGCCTGTCTCAGGATCAGTTGGTGGGTGGTGACATCTGTTTAGCAAACAGTGTTTTCTTTTTTTTTTTTTTTTTAACTAGGGTAGACTGTGTCACATGTAGTAAGGATAAGGATTGTCTTCTGAAACGTTTCAGTTCTTTATCTTTATACGTATGTGAAAACCAAGTTGGATGTAAAATGTATTTCTGTATTTTGCACCGTGAGTTGTGGTCAAAAAAGCTTGAGAAATTATCAAATACATGAATCCCTCTACCAGAAAAGAGTTAATGGTAGCAACCTCTCCAAAGCCATTCTGCCCAGGCCGGGTTTCCCTGGTTATAGAAAATTCCGCCATGATGGCCTCAGACTGAAGAGACATGATTCAGCCATGCTGTGGCCTTCCTCCAGGTTGGCTTCCTCTGTAGGCAGAAGGGCCAGGGCCGTCGAGGCAAGAGAGGCGCCCACTCTCGGGGCCGTGCACTGCAGGGTGGGCCCCCAAGGGTAAGCGCCCCTGGAAATGCTGCACCCTGGGCGCTTCACTCGCCCCCCACCAGGCTGTGGCATTGCCAAGTGACTCGTTCTCCTTCCAAACACGGGGATCGGGATGAAGAAGGGAAAATTTGGCCGGACGTCAGCAAACCCCTTCCCTGGAGTTTACTGACAATAGAGGAGACAGCAAGGAGCCTGGTATTGGGGGAAGTGGCGAGGGATTGCAGGGCTGGGGAGATAAAGAGGAAAACAAGATTCCCGAAGAGAGAAGAGGTCACCTCAAGGAGGGACTGATGGGCCCCCTGGCAAACTTCATTCATTCTAGCTTTCCCTGAGAGCACCTGGACATTTATCTACCGTCTGGGCAGGAGTCCCGAGGTGCCTGGCCCTGCTCCTGCAGGTTTTCCCTGCAGCCAGGCTCAGCTTTATGAAAAATGGACGATTCCTAGAAGTTGTTGGCAGTGGGCAGGTGCTGTCACGTTTCTATTGACAGCCAACAATTCAGAGTTGGTTCCAAAATAGAAATGTTAGGCTCCAATAGAAAAATCACAGTTTAACATCCCAACCTTTGCTTTTTTTTTTTTTTTTTTTGGCCATGCCACACAGCTTTCCGGATCGTAATTCCCCAACCCAGGCCCTCGGCAGTGAAAGCACGGAGTCCTAACCACTGGACCGCCAGGGAATTCCCAACCAACCTTTGCTTTTAAATAAGCATGACTTCTGGTCAACAGTTCTCAAACTTTTTGGCCTCAGGACCCCTTTACACTCTTAAAATTATTGAGGGTTCTAAGGAGCTTTTGCTCGTATGCGTTATACTGATCAATATTTACCATGTTAGAAATTGTAACCAAGAAATGTATTAATTCATTTTAAGATCACAATAATAAGCCCATTACATGTCTTTATGAAAATAATTCTATTTTCTAAAACAAAATAATTTAGTGGTATTGCTTTACGTTTTTGCAAATCTCTTGAATGTCTGGCTTAACAGAAGACGGCCAGACTCTCAAACCTGCTTCTGTGTTCTGTTGGTGTGATGTCAGAGGGCATGTGATCTCTGGAAAACTGGTCAGGGAACGAGAATGAAAAGGGCAAGTAACATCTCAGGACGGTTCTGAAAACAGTTTTGATCTCACAGACCCCCTGAAAGGTGTCAGGAACCCCCTGTGTCTTCAGGTCATACTTGAAGAACTCCAGCGGAAGCCTAATCTATTTGCTGTTCATTCCTTCACGGATTTCCTGAAAAGTCAGGAAAGGGTGTCATCAAGCCCTGTGGTACTTAGACACCCTAAAAACGAAGTAAACGGCCACTCTGACCATGGGGGTTCAGGGTCAATGCAGCTTGGACCCCCAGATGCTCAGTTTGCTGGTTTGCTGTTAGTCAACATCTTTGATAAGAACACTTCATACTTTCACTAATGGAATTTAAACTTTAAAAGCTGCCTCTCTGACTTTGGTGTCAGAACAGGCTGGCCGGGGGTTGCCCCGTGGAGTTGTTTTAAGACAGAATGAGACCGTCCTCCACCAACATGAAGGGAATCCCATCTCTTCACAGACCTCCTGGTGTTTGTCTCTCCGGTGTTGCTGTTAACTAAGTTCAGAAGCACTTGGCCGTGAGAAGCAGCCACCAGGGCCTGAATGGTGACCGGGCAACACGAGGGCCTCGCTTTCTCCATAGCCCTTTGGGCACTGGGCCTGCAGGGTCCCCCCCGTCCACCACACAAGACACCTAAGAGCTGCTCTAAAGACTGTCCCTCTTTGTCTGAAAATCAGAAAGAATTGGTATTAATTAATGAACAGTGATGTCCCTTTTAAAATATTAAGCAGAATCCCACTACTGGGCATATACCCTGAGAAAACCATAATTCAAAAAGAGTCATGTACCACAATGTTCACTGCAGCTCTATTTACAATAGCCAGGACACGGAAGCAACCTAAGTGTCCATCAACAGATGAATGGATAAAGAAGATGTGGCACATGTATACAATGGAATATTACTCAGCCATAAAAGGAAACGAAATTGAGTTATTTGTAGTGAGGTGGATGGACCTAGAGTCTGTCAGACAGAGTGAAGTAAGTCAGAAAGAGAAAAACAAATACCGTATGCTAACACATATATATGGAATCTAAAAAAAAAAAAAAAAGGTTCTGAAGAACTAGGGGCAGGACAAGAATAAAGACACAGACGTAGAGAATGGACTTGAGGACACGGGGAGGGGGAAGGGTAAGCTGGGATGAAGTGAGAAAGTGGCATGGACATATACACACTACCAAATGTAAAATAGATAGCTAGTGGGAAGCAGTCACATAGCACAGGGAGATCAGCTCGGTGCTTTGCGACCACCTAGAGGGGTGGGATAGGGAGGGTGGGAGGGAGATGCAAGAGGGAGGAGATATGGGGTATATGTATATGTATAGCTGATTCACTTTGTTATACAGCAGAAACTAACACAACATTGTAAAGCAATCATACTCCAATAAAGATGTTAAAAAAAAAAAAAAGCCAAAAATAATAAAATAAAATACTAAGCAGAGATGTCCTTGGGCAGAATTGCAGAGCTTGAAAACTTGGCCGTCAGTTTCCTCTTATCTCAGTGCTATAAAATACCCTCCCATCATCAGCAGCTCCAGCCTCCCCTCACCCCACACTGTTGCCCTTGGTCTGCCCTTGGCCACAGCACAGACCCCATGTCTTTCTGAGCATCAGCTTGCCTCTGGCTCCATGTGCGATACTTGGACCAGTAACAACCCACCTGACCTTCCTCCCAGACCCCCAACCTCTCATTGGACTTTTAGGAGAACTAAATGGGATAATATCTATGAAAATACTTTAGAGCCTATAAAATTAAGTTTCACCTATTCATAAGGGGGTCAGATATCAGTAAGATGGGAAAACCAACAAGTTCAAATACTGAGGATTCAGAAGTAGTTCAGTCATTACACAAATCCCAGAATGCAGTTAGTCTACAATATATATTTAATTTTTCAATGCTTACTGACAAATAAAGCTTGTGCTTCAATGTCTATGCATCAGCTTATTATGTAATATACAGTCTCAGAAGGTAAAGCTGGTGGGCAGGGGTCCTTGGCCTTTTATTAACAGGTTTCCCCCCCAAGGAGCAAGAGAGAAGAGATAGTCTAACCACACCTGGGCTTTTCCTCTCCGAGACCAAGCCAATCAGGAGGGAAGACCTGAGGTCCGGCTGGCCTGTGTCCCCAGGTGACACCAGTCTGGAAGCAAACGCGCTGTCCATGAACTTCTTTGGTCAGACTATTTTCTCTTAAAGTTTAAAAGGCCTAAGAATTGCAAGAGGGGTTGTTTGTTTACTCCTGCAGTTCTGAGAAAGTTTCAGCCCAACTAATGCGATTGCTGAGGAAGAATAAATGTGTTTGAAGACAGAGCTCATCCCTGCCAGATTAATGTTTCCTGATGGTGTCTTTATTTCACCCTCCCTCCCAGGTCTGTCTTCCAATGTCGTCCCTATGTACTTAGGGGAGCTGGCCCCTAAGAACCTGAGGGGGGCCCTGGGGGTGGTGCCCCAGCTCTTCATCACCGTCGGCATCCTTGCGGCCCAGATCCTGGGTCTTCAGAGTCTCCTCGCAAACGAAGAAGGTGAGCTCAGGACACCTCAGACCCCCAGCCCGTTCCTATGAGCTGGTCTTTTCTCTCTGAACGATGGGGCCCCCGCACAGCCCTGACCCCACGGTGCTGAGCTGGAGGTTGCCCAGAGCGGGCCTGAACAAGTTGGTGGGGACAGACAGACTGACGTTCTCTAGTCCCTCTTGGGACACGGAGGAGGGAGTTGTGAGGGAGCAGGAGGTGCTGCTATCTTTCTCTTGGTTGCTTGGTGGCTGTCACACAGGGACCCGGGGCATGGTAATGACGGCCACCAGGGTGCCAGGCTCTGTGCTTAAGGCCTCCGGCACCATTGCACTGGAGCCTCCCAGCAATGCAGCTGCCCAGGGGCCCATGGTCATCCCATCACAGACCAGGAAAGAGGGTCACAAGACCCAGCCTCCGTGGGTGAGGTGGTGAGCCTCAAGGGCCGGTATCCACACCAGACCCAGACTTCGAAGCCACACCCCCCCACCCCAAGAGCCTGGGGCCTGGCACATAGTAGGTGCACAGCAACTCATAACTGTCGTTGTTTTTGCACGACCTCCCTTTTTTTTTGTCTTGGGTCTCGAACCTCTGAAAGGGAAATCACCACTAACAAAGCACGAGTCAAAATGGATGGGCCAGACACGAAGTCTTTTATATAATCCATTTAATCCTCCAAACAACCTATGAAGCATGTACTGTTATTATACCCATTTTACAGGTGCAGAACCTGAGGCATAGAGAAGTTGGATCACATGTCCAGTGTCTCCTTAGGACACAAATGCAGGCAGTGCAGGCCTGAGTCCGAGTTTAACTACCATCTCTCCCACCTTTCAATCGCCCTTGTAAAGAGCTGGGACCAGGAGTGGAGGAGCTAGGTTCCTGTCCCCCGGTGATGGCACGTAACCAACCAGCTGGACCCAGAAACAGCCACGGATCCCTGGCACCTGCGAAGTGCTCTGTGGTGTGTGGGAGGGAGCCATGGTTCCACCCAGGGAGGGGGTCTCAGAGAGGGCCTGGGCTTGTGGGGGCGGGTAGGACCAGCATTCCAGATGTGGGCAGAGGGGATGGAAGCATAAAGTTCTTTGGGCATGCAGGGAGCCGCAGGTGTTGTGGTGGACTTTCACTTTGTCCCTCCATCCTTTATGGTGACTATTCAGCCATCGGTACCCTCCTCTAGACAAGAGTGTGGAGGGCAGGGCTTGGCCTTCCTCATCTTTGACTCTCCAGCACAATTCATGGCACATACTAGGTGCTCAGTGAAGAAGGAAGGAAGGATGGCAGGAAGGAAGGAAGGCCAGAGAGAACAGTGTCAGGGTTCTTGGAAGTGCGTGGGCAGTCACAGCACAAAGGCTGCATAGAAGTCATGGGGGTCACGATCGGAACAGGGTGTCTGGATTTGGCAGTTAGGGGTCACTGAGATCTCATGAGAAGAGTGTCAATGTAGGGGGTGGGGTGGGGGCCAGAGGGCAGACGGCAACGGCCCGAATGGCAGGCACGTCCATACTCGCTGCAGTCTGTGCAAGGGTGATAGAAGCGGGACCCGGATCAGCTAGGCCCTGGATTCGGAGCCAAGAGGTGGGAGAAGGTTGGGAGGATGGGGATTCAGGGTTCAATGTGCTTGAGTTCAAATCTCAGCTCTGCTCCTAAATAACTGATCTTGGGCAAGGGAGCTACATGCCCTCCAGGCCTCGGTGTCTGCAGGTGTAACATGGGGTTGATCCTGGTACCTGCCTCCTGACATTGCTATGATGGGGAAGTGGGCTACATGTGAAAAGCCATTAGACTCTAGTGCCTGGCACGCTGATGTCTGCAGTCATCACCTCCTGCATAGGAGAAAAGGGGTGAGTCGGGCGTTCACAGCTCCTAGAAGGAGCCTGAACCACTCATTCACTTATTTAACCGTTTTTATCATGTGATGTAACATATATAAGGGTCCAGAACTAGAACTACGCCGGCCCCCTGTGCGTCCCTCAATCACAGCCTTCCCGCCCCCAAAGGGAGCCATTGTGCCAACATTTATGATCATCGCATCCTTACTCTTCCCTATAGTTTCACCACTTTTCTAGAAGATAGAGTTAATTTCCCCTGTTCCCGGACTTAATACAATGGAAGCACATTGTGTGGAACCGCATTGCACCCAACATCGCATTGGTGGGATTGGCTCCTGTCCTGACTTGCTTCATTTTCATCACAGTATAAAATTCCATCTTATGAATGAACCATGACTTATGCATCCATTCTACTGTGTGGACATTCGCCTTGTTTCTGGGTTTTGTTTCTATAACCAGTGCTGCTCTGCCCTTGTCCTTCCGGTGTCCTGGTGGCCCAGGCGTGCGTTCCTGAGCGGGACTGCTGGGTTAGAGCATGTGGGTGTCCAGCACCACTAGCTCCTGCCAGACTGTCCCCTAAAGATGCCACGTGTCCACACAGCGGTGTGGACACTTCCCACCTGCCCACATTCTCGTCAGCGCTTGGTGTTGTCAGAATTTTTCACTTTGTCCATCTGATAGGTGGGTAGTGGCTATTCATCAGCATCCATTCTCTAAGTATTTAGAGTGTCCGCTCCTCGTTAGGCACCATCCTAGGTGCTGGGAACAGAAGAGTGAGAAAGATAAAGGCCCTGCCCCCAACCCCGACCCCCAGCCTGTGTTCCAGCTCCAAAGAAAACCAATCAGGATGATGGGCCAGAGCGGCTCCGTGGGGCAGGAGGCGGAGAGAAGCAGGAGAGGAGGCTGGGGCGCCAGCTCTCACCTAAGACTGGTTTCCTTGCAGGCTGGCCCATCCTCCTCGGGGTGACCGGGATCCCCGCGGCACTGCAGCTCCTTCTGTTGCCCTTCTTCCCCGAGAGCCCCAGGTACCTGCTGATTCAGAAGAAAGATGAAGCGGCTGCCAAAAACGGTAAGGCTTTCCCAGGAGACCAGGAGAAAGGACGCAGGTTGCGGCATCTTTGCCGGGGGGAGGGGGGTGCGCGGTTCAGCCCCCAGCGCCCACTCTGCTCCCTCCCCCAGCGCTGAGGAGGCTGCGCGGCTGGGACGACGTGGACGCCGAGACGGAGGAGATGCGGGAGGAGGACAAGGCCGAGAAGGCCGCGGGCTTCATCTCCGTGCTGCAGCTGCTCAGAATGAGGTCCCTGCGGTGGCAGCTCATCTCCATCGTCGTCCTCATGGGCGGCCAGCAGCTGTCGGGAGTGAACGCGGTACCAGGGCAGCCGGGGCCGGGGCAGCGGGCAGGCACGGGGGTGGGTGGGGGGAGGCATTCGCCGAGGGGTCCAGGCTGCCCGGCCGGCCTCACCAGCCTCGGGGGTGGCCTTCCAGATCTACTACTACGCAGACCAGATCTACCTGAGCGCTGGGGTGAGAGCACAGGATGTCCAGTATGTGACGGTGGGCACAGGCGCAGTCAACGTGCTGATGACCGTCTGCGCCGTGAGTGTCCCCGGGCACCTTGAGAGTGGGGAGTCTTGGCCCAGGAAGGAGCCCGGATCTCGGTGGCAACGTGCCTCTCGGTCCCCTCCTCTCTAGCCTCTGGGCTGTCCTCAGATGACAGCCTGTCTCTTGGGTGGGGGGGCGGTAGCCTGTGGCACCAAAGATGGAGACCCGTCCCCACCGTCCACTCTGGAAGCTACGCCGTGAGACGTGGCTCTTCTCCAGCGTCTCACACTGGGGACCACCGCCTGTGCCAGGGCCACCGCGTGACAAATGGGGCCCCTGGACTGGGCAGTGCGGTGGCCCGCTGGCCATTCAAGGACACACACACACACACACACACACACACACACACACACACGGGCGGGTGGGCACACAGGGGAGGTGAGCCGGCTGAGCCTCCCACTTTTCCTCGCCCTTTCCCTCCAGGTTTTCGTGGTGGAGCTCCTGGGGAGGAGAGTCCTTCTCCTCCTAGGCTTCTCCATCTGCTGCACCGCCTGCTGCGTGCTGACGGCCGCCCTGGCTCTGCAGGTGAGGAAGGTGCGGCCTGGGGTGCCGCGTGCCCTCGTGCACATGCGCGTTATCACGGCGAGTCCGCTGCCTGGGGATCACGTGCAGCCCTGATCCCCGCCCCAGCAGCGCATTGCCCACTTCCAGCCGATATTCCAGGGGCATCCAGGTGGCGCTGCTTGTAGAAGGGGGGTGCCAGGCGCCCGCCTTCCCAACCCAGGCAGAGCTACTGGCCCTCCGGGAACCGAGAGTCCTGACGCTCCCGTCCCAGGTTGTCTCGGCTTTGCCAGGTGTGATCCAACTCTGTTTTCTCCCCACAGGACACAGTATCCTGGATGCCCTACGTCAGCATCGCCTGCATCATCTCCTATGTCATAGGACATGCCCTTGGGCCCAGTATGTACCCCAGAGCTGGTTCTGTGGTTTCACTGCCCCTCTCCTGTACCACCAGCCCTAGAAACTTCTGGCCTGAGCTCCTTAGAGAGGCTCCAGGGAGGGACGAATTCGGCCCAAATGGCTTCTCTGCCTGTGTCCTTGTGGCAGAGGGGTTTGGGCAGAGCATGACTAGAGCGAGGACAGTTAAGCAGCCTGTGTAGGCTGGAGCATGGTGCCTGTGTGGTTGGCACAGAGAGTCTTGCAGGTGGTCATGGGCCCCCTTTAGGGACATCACAGGATGTCGCCTGTTGTGCCCGACTCTTGCTAGGGGCCTTCTCACACTGCTTCTCCACGAGACCAGGAGTCCTGGAGACGCACTGCTCCGCCTTGGGCCGGATGCCCCTGGAACCTTGCATGGGCAGGGGCTCCAGGACCCTTTGTGGGCTTGCTCGGCCGGCAGGGAAGACAGCTCTTCCTCTTCTTCCCCAGGTCCTATCCCCGCTCTGCTCATCACCGAGATCTTCCTGCAGTCCTCCCGGCCGTCTGCCTACATGGTGGGGGGCAGTGTCCACTGGCTCTCCAACTTCACTGTGGGCTTGATCTTCCCATTCATTCAAGTAAGTGCGACCCAGGGGCCCCAGATGCACAAAATACTCCAGCAGTAAATCGAGAACCTTTTCAAGAACGTGGACCCTCTCCCCTCCCACAGGTGGGCCTCGGAGCCTACAGCTTTATCATTTTTGCCGTGATATGTCTTCTCACCACCATCTACACCTTCCTGGTTGTCCCCGAGACCAAGTCGAAGACCTTCATAGAAATCAGTCAGATCTTCAGCAAGATGAACAAAGTGTCAGAGGTGCACCCAGAAAAGGAGGAGCTAAAGGACTTTCCGCCCTCTACTGCGGGGCTGTAACTCGAGAGCAGGAGCCTGTTAATCAGGTCTGCGTGGAGCTTCCCTCCTGGGCTATGAATCCAGAACTAGGACAAGTCCGGTGTGGAAGGCAGACCCTGATGGGACTGTCGTAAGGGCTTCTGTGCGGTTCTTAAAGCCAGGCTGTCCCTTTCCAGATTGACCCGTCACCAACCCCAGGGCATGCCGGGCAGCTGTCCTTCAACCATGCTGGGTCAGCCATTGTGTGGCTCCTGGCAACACCGGCTCTTATAATGAAAACTATTACCGTGGTGTTGAGATGGAAGGAATCAAATGTGGCCAAAGAAACTAATTCTTCTCCAGTCCCGTAGTCTGCCGGGGGCCACGGGCACGTGTTCAGGGTGGAATCCATCCTCTTGTGAGATCCATCTCCAGAAACACTAGTTTTGAAAAGTATGATGTCACAAGTAATGATGTCTAGGAATCTGGGAAGCAGGTCCCTATGGAGACTTTAACCAAGTCAGAGATTATTGTTCCCAAATTATATTATTAGAGGACAATAGAATTGCCTCTGTATACTCAATAAAACAAATATGATCACTTTTCACCAAGATGTGCTGCTTTTCTGTGAGCCGGTGGAGGGCAGGGGGGCATTCCCTGCTCCTTCAAGCAGCTTGGCTGCACTGGAGTGTCAGCCCCTTCAGGGCAGGGGTTTGGCCAGTTTTGTTTATCCCGGAATCCCCATCGCCTAAAAGAACCTGACATGGAGGAGGCCCCTCAGACGATATTTGCTGAAAGAAGGGGAGGAGTGAGAGATGAGGTGGTCGCTAAGTTGTGATTTTTAAGACTTAAGGTTGGGGAAGCCTCTGCATGTGTTCAGGTGCATAGCGAACACCAAGGGGTCCTGAAGGTGCATAGCAAACACCGAGGGGCCCTGAAGGTGCATAGCGAACACCGAGGGGCCCTGAAGGTAGACAGGGAAGGGTGTCGGGAGAAGGAGGCAGTGCCCCCTACACACAGCAGAGCTAGAGGCTTTCATAGAGGGGTGTGTGTGAAGAGGGCGTGTACAAAAAGGTGGAGAAAACTGAGGTGTAGGAAAGGAAAGTGGAGGGACCACCTGCTGAAAGGCTTCTGACAGGATGTGAAATCTTCTCCTGGGAGTTAGGGAGGCAGAGGCCAGAGGCCGGGTGGGACAGAGGTGGGGCCGGGAGCAGCTTTTGTGGGGGTGGAATGGGGATTCCCCAGGTGGTGAATTCCATGACTTACAAAAGTAGTGAGGGCCCAGACAAATTAAAGAGCACAATGCTGTGGTTGAACCATCCTTACCTTCTGCCACAGGGACCTACAGTGTGAGGGGGCACAGAAAACAACCATAGATGGCAGCTTGCAGTGCTGAGAAACAGTAAGGCCAGAATGTCAGAATTAAGGGACTGTGGCATTATTAATTCAGCTCATGTTACCTGCAGCACCCCTAACCCAGGGGAGGCCCTGGAGTTCATGATTCTGTGTGTCTATTCTCTGGGGTCAACCATGGTTCTGCCACTTAGTAATTGAGCGACTTGGACAACTTATTTGTTTTTTCTGTACCTCGGTTTCCTTTTTGGTTGAGCTAATAGTAAATGCCTCACATGGTTGGTTATGAGAATTAAATACTATGCTTGTAGCTTTTAGATCAGTGCCTGGTGTGTATTAAGCACTTAGTTATTTTTAAGTGTTTGGGAGTGAATGTTGATCTGGTAGACAAACACACAGGTAAAATACAGTGAGAGACCACTCTACATGAATACTGGGATTAAACAAGTAAGTGGATGGCAGATGCTGGGAACCATCTCACAGTTGCAGTGAGAAATTACAGATAAGCCAAGAGAGAGTCTAGAATGATCCATGTGGTAATAGACTAGAGTTGGAGATATTGTTCAGCTGAATATAGACACAGGTGGCTACACATAAAAATATTTATAGATATGTGGATTTACATGGGTTGGTAAAATACAACAGGAGGAGAAAGAGATGGGCCTGGTGCTCTGGTTGCACAGAAGGAACATGGGGAATTAGGAAAGACAAAAAGGATTTCTCCAGGAGAAAATGCAGTAGGAAAGAGAAGAATGGTCATTCCAGGCGAGGAACAGCACAGAGAGATGAGAGGGTTTGAGGGGAATGCCAGGTACCTCGGTGTGAACGTGAAGCCAGAAAGCCCGAACTAGATCCTGTAGGTCCCTGTGAGCCACACTGAGCCTGAACCTTGTCCTCAAGATAAAGGTGGCGGGACTTCCCTGGTGGCACAGTGGTTAAGAATCCACCTGCCAATGTAGGGGACACAGGTTTGATCCCAGGTCCGGGAAGATCCCACATGATGGAGCAACTAAGCCCGTGCGCCACAACTACTGAGCCCACGTGCCACAACTACTGAAGCCCGCCCGCTTAGAGCCGGTGCTCCGCAACAAGAGAAGCCACCGCAATGAGAAGCCTGCGCACCATAATGAAGAGTAGCCCCTGCTCGCTCACCACAACTACAGAAAGCCCGTGCGCAGCAACGAAGACCCAACGCAGCCAAAAAAAAAAAAGATAAACCTGGTGGGACGTGACCGTTGAGTTTCAGAGAGTGCGGTTGCAGTAACAAGACCAGGCAGGACTTGGGGAGGGAGACCGATTGGTGAGAAATAATGAGGGCCCTGCAAAGCCAGCAGTGGTGAGGCCGAGAAGTGAGGGAGAATTCAGAGAGACTTGGTGGGATTTAAGGGCCACTCGGCCACTGTAGGGGAGGCATCTGGCATACGTGCCAGGTTTCTAACAGGGGCCAATGGCGAATGGTTTGGGGAGCTGAGTGGCAGGTTTTGGGAGAAGACTAACATTTTTGGACCTGTTGAGATGGGGGAGCTCACGGAACACACGGCAGACATCTAGAAGAAAGTTGACCGTATGGCTCTGAAGCCAGAAGAGCAAGGATGTAGATTTAGGGGAAACACACATACTTACCAATCATCTACTGTGTTCCAGGCACTGGGGCTGCAACAGTGAAGAAAACCATGTCACTGAGTGAGAGGTGCGATAAAGAAAGACCGGGTAGCGTGAGGGTGACAGGTGGAGAACGGCTGCTTTCCAGGGAGGGGGAGGAAGGCCTCCCTGAGGGAGGGAGGGGGCGGCCACAAGAGAATCTGCACAAGCACCGGCCTGGTGCAAACGTCCTGAAGTGAGAGAGGGCTGGCCGCAGCTCGGGAGGGAGGTCGGTGGAGCCGGAGCAGAGAGGGAAAGGAAGGCGGTGGCTGGCCGAGACTCAGCAGGCCACCGGGAGGACTGGGGATTTTATTCTGAACGTGACGGGAAGTCACTGGTTGACTTGAGTCTGACAATTCTGATCTGATTTGCAATTTAAAGAGTCACTCCATTAGAAAATGTCAGGAGATGGGAGGTCCGTGGATGCTGATCAAGGTCAGTCAAGGTCAGGGCAGTTAGCAAGTGAGAGAGATGGCGGTGAGGGGCTACAGACCCTGTTTGTTCGCTGCTGTGTATCCACGGTGCCAAGAGCACGCGGCAGGGCTCACTGGGTGTTGTTTTGAGTCTTGGCCGGGAGGATTTTAAGTGCAAGAGCAGAGCAGCGTGAGGCTGAGCTGATGTAGGGAGAGCGTAACTGGAC
Source organism: Eschrichtius robustus (assembly GCF_028021215.1). NCBI lineage: Eukaryota > Metazoa > Chordata > Mammalia > Artiodactyla > Eschrichtiidae > Eschrichtius > Eschrichtius robustus. Next base: position 7,044,141 of record NC_090826.1, on the reverse strand, counting down.
GAGTTGCCAGCCCCAAGGCAACACGTTCATAACCCCATGAGGCAGGTATCTTTCACCAGTGGTTTCCACGCTTCTGGATTTCACAGACCAAAACTGGGTGAACTAGCATTGGGCTGCCTACTTTTTATTTTGTAAGTAAAAACCTAAAATAGGGAATTCCCTGGTGGTTCACTGGTTAGGACTCCGTGCTTTCACTACCGAGGGCGTGGGTTCAATCCCTGGTCAGGGAACTAAGATCCCACACTGCGTGGTGTGGCCAAAAAAAAAGAAAAAAAACCTAAAATAATAATAATAACTCTCAACTACTATCATAATGAGAAGTAGGTGATTTAAAAGAAAGGGCATTTTACTATATAGGGAGGATGTGACCACAGAATAAATTTCAGTCCTTTAAATTGAATAGATTTTTCTTCATGGAAACCTCACTACATTGCCCTCTGTCCTGGTGTCACTTAACCAGCAGAAGACAGACTTCAGGAATGGGAGGGCAGCAACCCTGGCGATGTTTGTTACGGAAGAGCTTGGAGGGCAGAGTCTGAAGTCCCACTTTGGAATGAAAGTGACACAGAGTCTTGCCATCTTCAATCCGCTTCCTCGAGGGCTGGTTCCTCAGTCCCCAGAGGAAGAATGAGGCGGCAGGTAGTTGCCATTCTGACCCTCACTTGCATGGGTTTCGTCGTAAAAGTGCATGGTGGTTTGGTTCTCTTACCCGTGGACAGTTCCTCTTCCTCCCCTCGCCTGTTATTCCTTAACCAGCTGATCGAGTGCTGCTGAGGGCTCTTCAGTCGCCCAACATTCAGCTCAGCACTGGGACACGGCAGAGTTGCCTATATGGCATCTGCTGTCTTCAAGGAATTTACAGTCTAGGCAGGAAGATGCAGACCACTTGCAAAAAGGAATTACGGGGCAATAAGAATTGACAGAAGACTGTTGTATCTAGTTTTGAGTCTGCTCTGAGCATTAACCATCCGAGCAGCTCCAGTGCCTGATAGGGAGCTTGACACTTGTTGGCACTTAGTAAATGTTGACTGAATGGACGTGACCTGGAGTGGTCTTCAATGAAAAGGTGGTGAGCTGAGCCTCTAAGAATGGGTGAGATTTGTACAGCAAGGGAGGATAAGGTGTTTGGAGGGTAGTGGGGGAGGGAGCATCATGAATCAAGGACATTCATTCATTCAACAAATATTTGTTGAGCACCTACTATGTGCCAGGCTGTGGATGTAATGGATCCAATGGTCAAAAATACAAGTAAGCAAATACTGGAGGTCATTTCAGATAGTGCTCAGGGGAAAGCGGTGGAGAGTGCCGGGTGAGGGGTGTGGGTTACTTTCGAAAGGGTGGTCCTAGTGAGGACCTCCCCAGGGAGGTGACATTTGACCTGAGACCTGGGGGAGGAATGTTTCAAGCAGAAGGAACAGCAGGAAGGAGCTTGGTTTTGCCATCAGCTTGACTTTGTTGCTGCGGTTGACTCAGAGAAAGGAGGGGAGGCATACAGCGTTGAATCAGTGTTACTAGACTGTAAGCATTGTGACTAGGTATTGTGATTTCTGCCAAAAGGATACAGAATTCGGCTGATAAAGTGGAAAGATCGAGAGGCCTGGCATTCGAGAGTCTTTAGGAACAAACTGAGAGATAACTGTGGTCTGCGAACCCTGAGATGGGAGACTGCTGTGGATTATTCAGGTGGGACTAATGTAATCACAGGGGGCGGGAGGAACCAGAAAGATGGCAGCATGAGAAAGACTCAGTCTGATATTGTTGGCCTTGAAGATGGAGGAAGGCTTCTAGAAGCTGGAAAAGGCAGAGAAATGGCCTTTCCTTACAGCCTCCAGAAAGGCGACACCTTGATTTAAGCCCACTGAGACCCTTGTCAGACTTATGACCTCCAGAACTGTCAGGTAATACATTTGTGTGGTTTTAATCCACTAAATGTGTGGTAATTTGTTACAGTGGCCACAGGAAACTCATACAGATCTTGGTGCTGAGAAGCAGGGGAAGCTGTAACAAATACCTAAAAATATGGAAGTGGCTTTGGCATGGGGCAATGGGAAGAGGCTGGAAGGTCTTTCAGGGACATGATAGAAAAAGCCTAGATGGCCTTGGACAGACGTGGTAGAAATAGAAATGTTAAGATTTCACTGTTCACTGGGGACCAGGCTGTGCAGTCAAGGTTAAAAGGCAGGGAAGTGGGGCTTCCCTGGTGGCGCAGTGGTTGAGAATCTGCCTGCCAATGCAGGGGACACGGGTTCAATCCCTGGTCTGGGAAGATCCCACATGCCGCGGAGCAGCTAGGCCCGTGAGCCACAACTACTGAGCCTGCGCGTCTGGAGCCTGTGCCCCGCAACAAGAGAGGCCGCGACAGTGAGAGGCCCGCGCACCGCGATGAAGAGTGGCCCCCGCTCGCCGCAACTAGAGAAAGCCCTCACGCAGAAACGAAGACCCAACGCAGCCAAAAATAAATAAATAAATAAATTTATAAAAAAAAAAAAAAAAAAAAAAAGGCAGGGAAGTGCCCCCCAGGGGAGAGATGAGTGCATGATTCAAGGTTGCTGAGGACAGACCACTCACACACCATGCTCACGGGGTACAGCGTCTACTTACTGCAGAAGAGGAGAGAGAGCATGTGCCAGATCCAGCTCCCGGCAAAGCATCCACCACCCCACAGCCAGTGGATCCGCAGCCCTGGAGGCTGCACACGCCCCACTTTGTGCTGCGTGGGAGGACCCCACCCTCTCCCCCCCAACCCTGCGAGGGCTGAAATACAGAAGCTGGGGGCCTGCCTTTGGCCACTGCTGTATGTGCTTTAAGCAGAACCCTGGAGCGCACACTGAGCCTGAGACGGAAAGATAGTCCCTCCCAGGGTGAAAAGCCCAACACAGGCTGTGCGGGCTCTTCATGTCTTGGTAGAGAAGTGTCCCGGGCCCAGGCCTTTCCCAAGAGTTAACACTCTGCTAGCAAGGCCTCGGAAGGGATGAGGGGCACAGCAGACAAAACACATAGCACTTGGGAGAATACCTAAATTGTCATGAGCAGACCGTTAGGAGAAATAAGGCCCCCATGTTCTCTCATCCCTGTGGCCGTCATGCTGCTGTCCATGTGCCAACACGTTTTTACCCAGGCACACAAGTGTATTTTGCTTTAGTCACCTAACATGACGTTCATAACATGTCTCCATGTCCCTACGTAATTTTCATAATTATCCCTTGAAATGGCAGCCTGGCATTCCAGTTGATTTGTCATAATTTATTCAGTTATTCCCTACTTTTTTTTTTTTGCTAATAGAGATAATTCCTTTTTTTTTTTTTATTTTACTTTATTTTAACTTTTTATTCTATATTGGAGTATAGCCGATTAACAATGTTGTGATAGTTTCAGGTGCATAGCAAAGGGACTCAGCCATACATGTACATGTATCCATTTTCCCCAAAACTCCCCTCCCATCCAGTCTGCCACGTATCATTGAGCAGAGTTCCCTGTGCTGTACAGTAGGTCCTTGTTGGTTATCCATTTTATTTTATTTTTATTATTGGAGTATAATTGCTTTACAATGTTGTGTTTGTTTCTGCCATACAGCGAAGTGAATCAGCCATATGCATACACACATCCCCTCCCTCCCCCCCATCCCACCCAACTAGGCCATCACAGAGCACCAAGCTGAGCTCCCTGTGCTATACTGCAGGTTCTCACTAGCTAACTATTTTCCACATGGTAGTGGATTTATGTCAAACCTAATTTCCCAATTCATCCCACCGTCCCCTTCCCCCGTGTCCACACGTCCGTTCTCTACGTCTGCCTTTCTATTCCTGCCCTGCAAATAACTTCATCTGCACCATTTTTCTAGATTCCACATACATGTGTTAATATACAAAATTTGTTTTTCTCTTTCTGACTTACTTCACTCTATATGACAGACTCTAGGTCCATCCACATCTCTACAAATGACCAATTTCATTTTTTATGGCTGATTAATATTCCATTATATACATATACCACATCTTCTTTATCCATTCATCTGTCCCCAACTTCAGACTATACTACAAAGCTACAGTAATCAAGGCAGTATGGTACTGGCACAAAAACAGAAATATAGATCAGTGGTTATCCATTTTAAATATAATAGTGTGTACATGTCAATCCCAAACTCCCTAACTATCCCTTTTCCCCACCCTTCCCCCCTGGTAACCATAAGTTCATTCTCTAAGTCTCTGAGTCTGTTTCTGTTTTGTAAATAAGTTCATTTGTATCATTTCTTTTTGGATTCCACATATAAGTGATATCATATGATATTTCTCTTTCTAATAGTGATAATTCTGAAATGAGCACTTTTTTGTTCAATATTTTATTGACTTATTTAATACAAATAAGTGTAAGTAGAAATAACTAAGTTGTATCTCTTTAAAAGTACTTAGTTTGCTCTTTCCCCCAAACAGACGATTAGTCCAAATTCGTAAGAGGAAGCACAGATGGAGAGATAACACAGGAGACGCATAAAGGATCCAGGCAATCAGGTCTGACTTGGTTTCCAAGACACCTCATTTCTAGGGACCCAGGGCAGGTGGTGTTTTTCTTCTCCTTGGTGCAACCAGAGAGTTTCTGGTTTGAGGCTTGATGGAGACAAAGACAAAATTCACGCTGAGTGTGAATCTTTATCTTATCAACATGTCCAAGGAAAATATTCTCCTGGGGAAAGTCAGCAGGGTCCAGAGACCAAAAGGGTAACAAAGTCTTGCAGGCCCCAGGCTGTCAACACAGAGCAGGATCCAGGTGTCACTTGGGAGGCAGAGCACACCTGTGTCTCAGCTGAACAAGAACGGAGAAAAAAAGAGGCAGGGACTCCTCCACACACACACACCCCCCCCCCCCCAGGGAAGGGGTAAGTGCCAAGTCTAGGAAACTGTCACTGCCACTGTCCCTTTGCCACCAGGTGAGGGGACTGTGGAGGGAGGGGAAGACCCCTGAAATGCTTCTAGCAAGGAGAGAACAACACTGCCCCTGCCTTTCCTGGGGAGCCACCAGCCCTGGGAGAGCAGTGGGGGGGAAGAAGCTTCCCCAAACATTCCAGCTCAGACACAAGAGAGGAGGGGTTGAGTCCAGCTCTAGGGAAGTGTGGGAGACCCCTGTCCCCGTCCTGTTCCCCCAGCCTCTGAAGTTGCCCAAATCCTGCTTTTGTCTGCCTGGCTGGTTTGCTGGCTGCACAGGGCTGAGGGCTGTCGGCAGTCAGGCAGATAGTGGGGGTGGGGGTCAGAGGTGCAGGTAACAGGCAAGCAGAGGGGTGGGGGGATGGTCTGGGGCCATGGCTCTGCACCAGCTGGCTTCTTGGAGCCCTGGGTGGCACCGACTCAGGCAGCCACAGACCCTGCCCCAGTTCTGCTGGCCCCTCCTCAGACTTTGGCCCGGGGGGCCAGTTCCCGGAAACTACACTGGGTGCTGGGGTAGCCATGGAAACGTGATTGCCTTGGTTTTCCTCAGGGCCTGTCCAGGAGTGAAAGGCAAGCCATGCCTTTGTTTGCTGCTTCCTCTGTCTGGAAAACTCCTCCCCCAGCAGCTCACAGGCCCACCTTATCCTTTCAGGTTTCAACTTAAAGGCACCTGCTCAGAGAGCCCCCTCCTCTGTCCCCCATTGGCTTCTATCCCATTACCTGTTTTATTGTCCTCATAGCATTATCGTTATTTGGAGGTCTCATACTTGTCTGTGTTTTTGTTTTGTTTTGTTGGCCTCCCCTCACTAGAATGTAAGCTCCTCAAGGGCACAGTACGCTGGACCTTTTTCCTGAAGCTTCCCCTACTTCATCCAGGGCCAGGCCCAGAGGAGACGCACAGATATATCTTTAAGGAGGGGGATGCGTTCAAGGAACAGGAAATGATGCCATCCACTCCCCCCGGCCTCCGGCACCTTCCCCACTCCCCTGGGCATGGCCTGGGGTCCTCCACCCCCACTTCCAGCTCAGCCTCGGCCCCACTTCCGGAAGTTCCCAGGACTAACCTCCCAGTTCCTGACCGTAAACCTCCTCTCCCGCAGCGCCTCCAACCCACGCTGAGCACAGCCTTTGGCTCGGCCTTCCAACATGGCTGCAACATCGCTGTGGTTAACACGCCACACAAGGTGGGTGGGCAAGAGGTGGGCAGGAGAAGGCTGCCATCTTGCTCTGTGGAGGCCGCCATCTTTCTTCCGGAAGCCACCGGCTTTTTTCCGGAAGCAGCTGCCTTCCTCTAGTACTCTTGGGAGGCCGGCCTCTGCAGACCAGGGAATGACTAGGGTTGTGGGCTATTCCCCTCCCCCTCCCCCCCTGCCCTGCAATGTCATCCTTTCCAGGCACATTGGGAAGGGGGTGGGAGGGGATGGACTTGGATTCCCTGCCCAGTCGCTTTGGGCCTTAGTCCCACTGCCGTTCCCCTGGGAAGGCCACTTGCAGATGACAAAAAGGATGGGGTCAAGGACTAAACCCTTAGGGGTTGGGATTGGGGTGAAGGGAAGCAAAGGAAAAAGAGTATCCCAAAGGCCTAGTAAAGCATGTGAGTCAGGAGGGAGGGACAGGCCCTGATGACGAGTAAAGATGAAGAGTGAGAGTTGACCACTGGCTTTGACCTCATGGAGGGCATGCGTGACCTTGACAAGAGCAGCTGAGTTGAGACAAAAGCTTGATTGGAGTGGGTTCGGGGAGAATGGGCGGGGTGGAGGAGAGACAGCTTTTTAAGGAGTTTTGCTGCACAGGGGAACAAAAAATGAAACTTAGTGAAGGGAGAAGGGGGGTTGTGTTAGGGTTTTATAGGGCAAGAGTCATGTTTGTATTGTGATGAGAAGGATGCAGTAAAGAAAGATGGACTGGGAATTCTCTGGTGGTCCAGTGGTTAGGACTTGGTGCTTTCGCTGTGGAGGGCCCAGGTCAGGGATTGAACCTGGGCCCACAAGCTTCAATCCCACAAGCCATGCCGCGTGGCCAAAAAAATAACTGAACCAGTGATGCAGGACAGACAGGAAATAGTTACAGGAAGAAGGTCCCTGAAAGGGCAAGGACAGGACCCAGTGTCTGTTCCCATTCATTTGGGTGTATGAGTCCTGCTCTACTTTTAAAAATCACTGTCATTACTTTATAGCTACACTTTATTCTGCTTTATAGGAGGTACTGCAGTAGTTGCTCATGGCTTATATTAATATACTTATCATTATTACCATTGAAGGAATATTTTTTTCTCAGTCAAGCAATGTGCCATCACTATATCACAGTGAATGCTCATAAATTCTCTATTGGATATATATTATTTCTATAACCAAGGAGGAGACTAAGACTTACAGAGGTAGAACTTGCCCAAAGTCATAAAATTACTAACAATATTTCTTTTTTTTTTTTAGCATCTTTATTGGAGTATAATTGCTTTACAATGGTGTGTTAGTTTCTGCTTTATAACAAAGTGAATCAGTTATACATATACATATGTTCCCATATCTCTTCCCTCTTGCGTCTCCCTCCCTCCCACCCTCCCTATCCCACCCCTCTAGGTGGTCACAAAGCACCGAGCTGATCTCCCTGTGCTATGCGGCTGCTTCCCACTAGCTATCTATTTTACATTTGGTAGTGTGTATATGTCCATGCCCCTCTCTCACCCTGTCACATCTTACCCCTCCCACTCCCCATATCCGCAAGTCCATTCCCTAGTAGGTCTGTGTCTTTATTCCCGTCTTGCCACTAGGTTCTTCATGACCTTTTTTTTTTTTTTTCCCTTAGCTTCCATATATGTGTTAGCATACGGTATTTGTTCTTCTCTTTCTGACTTACTTCACTCTGTATGACAGACTCTAACTCCATCCACCTCACTACAAATACCTCCATTTCATTTCTTTTTATGGCTGAGTAATATTCCATTGTATATATGTGCCACATCTTCTTTATCCATTCATCCGATGATGGACACTTAGGTTGCTTCCATGTCCTGGCTATTGTAAATAGAGCTGCAATGAACATTTTGGTACATGACTCTTTTTGAATTATGGTTTTCTCAGGGTATATGCCTAGTAGTGGGATTACTGGGTCGTATGGTAGTTCTGTTTTTAGTTTTTTAAGGAACCTCCATACTGCTCTCCATAGTGGCTGTATCAATTTACATTCCCACCAACAGTGCAAGAGGGTTCCCTTTTTTCCACACCCTCTCCAGCATTTATTGTTTGTAGACTTTTTGATGCTGGCCATTATGACCGGTGTGAGGGATACCTCATTGTAGTTTTGATTTGCATTTCTCTAATGATTAGTGATGTTGAGCTCCTTTCATGTGTTTGTTGGCAATCTGTATATCTTCTTTGGAGAAATGTCTGTTTAGGTCTTCTGCCAATTTTTGGATTGGGCTGTTTGTTTTTTTGATATTGAGCTGCATGAGCTGCTTGTATATATTGGAGATTAATCCTTTGTCAGTTGCTTCGTTTGCAAATATTTTCTCCCATTCTGAGGGTTGTCTTTTTTTTTTTTTTTTTAGAGAGGGGTTGTTTCTTCCTTTATTTATTTATTTATGGCTGTGTTGGGTCTTCGTTTCTGTGCGAGGGCTTTCTCTAGTTGTGGCGAGCGGGGGCCACTCTTCATCGCGGTGCGCGGGCCTCTCACTATCGCGGCTTCTCTTATTGCGGAGCACAGGCTCCAGACGCGCAGGCTCAGTAATTGTGGCTCACGGGCCCAGCTGCTCCGCGGCATGTGGGATCTTCCCAGACCAGGGCTTGAACCCGTGTCCCCTGCATTGGCAGGCGGATTCTCAACCACTGCGCCACCAGGGAAGCCCCTGAGGGTTGTCTTTTCATCTTGTTTATGGTTTCCTTTGCTGTGCAAAAGCTTTTAAGTTTCATTAGCTCCCACTTGTTTATTTTTGTTTTTATTTCCATTTCTCTAGGAGGTGGGTCAAAAAGGATCTTGCTGTGATTTATGTCATAGGGTGTTCTGCCTATGTTTTCCTCTAAAAGTTTTATAGTGTCTGGCCTTACATTTAGGTCTTTAATCCATTTTGAGTTTATTTTTGTGTGTGGTGTTAGGGAGTGTTCTAATTTCATTCTTTTACATGTAGCTGTCCAGTTTTACCAGCACCACTTATTGAAGAGGCTGTCTTTTCTCCATTGTATATTCTTGCCTCCTTTATCAAAAATAAGATGACCATATGTGCATGGGATTATCTCTGGGCTTTCTATCCTGTTCCACTGATCTATATTTCTGTTTTTGTGCCAATACCATACTGTCTTGAAGTAACAATATTTCTTATGTTGCCTCTTGCACAGCAAGGTTCTGCAAAGTGATTTTTTTTTTTTTTGCCGTGCCGCTCAGCATGTGGGTTCTTAGTTCCCCAACCAGGGATCAAACCTGCAACCCCCCCCCCCCCCCGGCGTAGAAGCTTGGAGTCCTAACTGCTGGACCACCAGGGAATTCCCAACAGTGAATTTTTAACATTTTGAGCAGTCTGGTTCCCCATCTCACCCCATCATACAGTAAGCTTTTTTTTTTATCTCCAGGTAACAACAGAGAATCAATTGTGTCCTGAGGGTGTTGGTAGACACATCCTTCAGGACAATGACCAGAGGCAACTGAGAACATTACCTCTTGGTCTCTCATGAGTTGCCTGATTGTCTATGGATGGGGCAATGTCTTCCAGGTCTTGAAGTCCTTTTACAATGAAACCTACTTTCAGCGACACGGAGCCTTCATGGATGAGAAAGTCATGGTGCTGCTGTGGTCCTGCACCATGTCCATGTCTTCTCTGGGCATCTTGGTGGGGTCCCTGCTTATTGGCCTGCTGGTTGACAAATGTGGCAGGTAAAGAAGAAGGGTGCTGCTGTCACTCAAAATTCACATTAGTAAAGCATGCTGTCTCTTGGCATTTGTGCATGTGGTGGGGAGTTGTGCGACCTTGAAAATCAGGAGGCCTGAAGTCCAGCCCCCACTTTGCCATAGACATCATGACCTTAAAGCAAGTCCTTGAATTTCTTGGGATTTCTTCCCCTTGTCAGCTGCACGGGAACAGCAGCCCCTCTGTTGCCCACCCCGTGGAGATGGATCAGCCTTTGAGAGCAAAGTCCTGACCATACTCAACACTTCTAGCAGGTGTTCAATAAATGCTTGTTGACTGGGTTTAATTCGAGGTCAGGTGACCCATGGCTCCAAGTTGTAACAGCTGCAGCCTCTCCCCGTGCAGCCTCACCCGTGTTGTTCTGAGGTTTGGGGTTCAGACTGAGTCAGTCCATGTGCCCCTGACTTGTGTCTTGTTTGAGAATGAAGAATAGTTCTTGTACTTTGCTTGGTTTACACAGACTCACTAATCTTTACACGTAAGCCCAGTTGCTGCCAAGGCATGACTCTGCAGATAAGGAGGGATGTCCAGATCAAGGTTCCCAGGAAGGAAGGGCGTGAGCCAAGTTCTCAGGGTGAGGCCCCACGGAATTCCATGTGGCCAGATCTCACTCTTTGGAATTCAGTTACACTTGGACTTGATGTGCCATGGTCGGCAGTTTGTAGGGAGGAGTGGGAAGTCCTCTAAAGAAAACTAGCTCTTAAAGAACCATACCAGTTCAGTTTTCATGCATAAAAGAAAATACTGGGGAATTCCCTGGTGGTCCAGTGGTTAGGACCCCGAGCTCTCATTGCCGAGAGCCGGAGTTCAATCCCTGGTCAGGGAACTAAGATCCCACAAATGGCAAGGCTCAGACAAACAAACAAACAAAAACAAACAAACAAACAAAGAAAATATTGGCAATTGAAAATTAATTATGTATAAAGCAGGACTCGTAGGACCTCTTCTTATAGATACTTGCTTAACAATTAATTTGCCATTCGTTGTACACTTGAATGAAGGAAACATGCACTATATTGCAATTATGCCATAATCCAAACTTTTTTGTAATTCAGACTGTGCTGTTCTCAGCTACACCAAGAGTGATTGGACTGTTCTAGAAGCTTGGCCCCCACCTCCTTGTCTGAACCCAGAGTCACAGAACTTGGGACCTCAGAGATGGTTTCATCATTGCTCTCATTTTGCACATGAGGACCCTGAGACCAGCTGGTGTGGTGGAGCTGGCCTTGCCCTAGTGGGGTCGGGGCAAGCCCTGAGCTAAGCTAAGGCTTCCTGGTCATCAGGAAGGGGTTCGTGTGGGCTGTTTGTTCTCTCTGGACCTGCAGCCTCTGGGCTGGCTGATCCTCTGCTCTGAGTCTGGGCTTTGACGGCAGTTCTCTCGGGGGTATGGCCACCCCAGGAAGAGAAAAGTGGCCTGAGAAACCCAGTCTGTGTATCTGATGAGTCCTCAGTGTTGCCTAGCAGGGGACTTTTGTAGAACTCTTAGGACTATCCCCCCAGGAGGGGTGTCTGGGTTTCTGTTTAGAGATCCCCCCTCCCCCAGTCCTGGCATCAGAGACGATGCACCTGTGTCAGTCAGGGTCCTGATGGTCCTCGAATGTGGGCAGCGTGTGGCGAGATCACCAAGGGTGGGGCAGCCAGCAGCCACGCTGTAGCTGGGCCACCATCTTCCTTCCGGATCCACTGCTGTTTTCTCCTTTGGCAAAATCCAAGCCACATGTGGGGATGAGGGGGCAAGGGAGCCACTGATGCCAGTCAGCATGGGGCACAGGACACAGTCTGGAAGGTAGGTATGGATCCTGGAGGACAGGCAGGGGACATCCAGCATAGTTCTATTTTTCAGATACTCCCTCCCCCCACTTCATAGACTCATGGTTTTTCAGCCTTGGGAGGAATCTTAGCGATCATCTAATCCAGCTCTGTCTCCCACCTGTTGTGGGGTTCCCCTGTTCACCATTCTTGACAGTCTTCATCCGGCCTAGTCTCTGCTTGAATACCACCAGTGACAGGAAGCTCGCTACCTGCAGAGGCAGGCCCATTCCTTTTCCCTTCCCTACCATCTTCAGGCAGCTCCAATGGTTAGCGTGCTCCCACTCCTCACCCCACCCCTGCCGACCCCAAACCTCCCTTCCTGGGACCTCTGCCCACTGGTCCTTGCTTTCTGTGCTTCCCAGCCATCAGCCTTTCTCAGGCACGTTCCTGGCACTTCCATAACGGCTGCCCTGGAGAATAGGAGTTGGTGTCAAGAGAGCTTCTGCTGCCTCAGCCCCCCTGCCCTCTGGGCTCTGCTGTCTTTGCAGAAAGGGAACACTGCTGATCAACAATGTCTTCCTGCCATCCCTGCCATCCCGAAGGGAGTCAGCAAAGTGAGCGAAGCTTCCGAGCTGATCATCTTTTCTCGAGTGGCGCTGGGAGTCTGTGCAGGTACCTACAGTGATGGCTGAAGCCCCAAGCCCATGCTCAGGGTCACCAGTGGGGGGAAGGGTCTGAGTCAGACACACCCAGCACCACTGGCCAAGGCTGGAAGCAGGGGCGGCAGGGGTCTTCCTGGTTCTGAATGGCTCTTTTCCCTTTGGGGGCATCCTCTTGTCTCCATCCCCGGACTCTCAAAAACCTCATGTTCTCTCTCCCCTTCCCCTTATTTAACAAAATCTATCAGGGGAAGATCTTTAAAAACACACTTCTACCTTGAAGTATAAACTGATAAGGCTTTACTAGGTATCTTCCAAGGAAGGTGTAGAGTTCACACTGAGGATGAGGAGCTTCAAGCAAAAGAGTACAGAATCTGGGGACTCTGTCAGCAGGGGACTGAGCTTTCTTAACTATGGTGGTTTCTTCTATTAAAAAAAAAAAAAAAGTGATACAAGTAACCTGTGGTTCAGAAAAATCAGAAAATAATCCCAAGCCAAAGGCTTATCTTTCAGTCCCACATCCCAGGAACACAGTCCTTGCCTGTAACAAGGGGCCCCAGCTCCGCAGCTAGGAAGGAGAGGATATCCTGCCGTGCCCCCTGGGAGTCTGAGGATTCTGGAAAGGTTTCCTTCTTAGTGCGAACTAAACAGTCCATGGAGCCAATTTCCATCTCCATGGAGGGGAAGCGGGGGGGGGGGGGGGTACAGGCTGCCCGTCAGTGGTGCTGACACCACAGAGAAACTCAGGGACTATGAGATGAATTAAATCTCAGGTTTCCGGGCCCCAGGAGGCTGGGACCGTTTCTTTTCTCCTCCCCTGGTTTTTGTTTTGCTAGATCCAGGCATCTCCTACAGTGCCCTTCCCATGCACCTGGGAGAGTTAGCTCCCAAGAACCTTAGGGGTGCTCTGGGAACAATGACGGAGGTGTTTGTCATCGTGGGGATCTTCCTAGCACAGATCTTTGGCCTGCAAGGCATCCTGGGCAACCCTACATGTACCTGCGGCTCACCGAGGTCCGGGGTGGGGGTGGGGGCGGTGGTGAGCGGGAGCCTGGGAGCTATGGCGGGGCCGAGGGGGCGGGGTCTGGACACATGGGGCTCGGCTGTGCCCATGTGTCTGGCGGATCAAGTCAGGTGAGGCCAAGAGGTGCCCTTTGGGTTGGGCAATGTGTGGCTCGCTGGAGACGGGTGACCTTGACGAGAGCAGTTCGGGTGAGCGATGGGGACAAATTGTGCGTGGGACTGGGAGGAGGAGACCGGAGACAAGGGGCACACACGACTCTTGGGAGTTTTGCTGTAAAGGAAGGAGAGAAGTTGAGGGGTAGCTGGAAGGGGAAGCAGGCTGGAGAGAAGGGTTTTTTGTTTTGTTTTGTTTTTTCAGCTGGGACGCTGTGGGAACGGTCCTGCAGCGAGGGCGATCGATGCAAGAGGGGCAGGCACACAGCCAAGGTCACTGTCACGTGGGTGGACGTGGCTCCTCTACACGTTTTCTTCTGGTTGCTTCTACTTTCCAAGTGAAAGGTGGCCAGGCCATTGCCTGAGAGGGCAGGTTGGGGAAGCGGGAGGGAAGCTTTAGGACAGAGGAGAAAGGGGGAAATGGTCCTCTGGGGGAGTGGGCGAGAGAATGGCCCTGAGAGTGTGGCTTGAATGCAGGCCAGCATTAAAGGCCCACGAGAACACAATGGGGTTTATTTATTTATTTATTTTTTCCTCGTAAACATTTTCAAATTACTTAAATTCCACAGGAATTCCTTAATGGGTGGATTTATGACTTTGTATTCCCCAGAGTACCTTGAAGAGACTCGGGACCCAGTGGTGCTCAGTGAAAGGTCATTAGTTTTTTGTTTTTTGGTTTTTTTAAAATTTATTTATTTTATTTATTTATTTTTGGCTGCACTGGGTCTTCGTTGCTGCGCGCGGGCTTTCTCTAGTTGCGGCGAGCGGGGGCTACTCTTCGTTGCGGTGCGCGGGCTTCTCATTGCGGTGGCTTCTCTTCTTGCAGAGCACGGGCTCTAGGCGCGCGGGCTTCAGTAGTTGTGGCACGCAGGCTCAGTAGTTGTGGCTCACGGGCTCTAGAGCGCAGGCTCAGTAGTTGTGGCGCACAGGCTTAGTTGCTCCGCGGCATGTGGGATCTTCCCGGACCAGGAATCACACCCGTGTCCCCTGCATTGGCAGGCGGATTCTTAACCACTGTGCCACCAGGGAAGCCCAAGATCATTAGTTTTAACGATTCCCAAACTACCCCAGTGCAGCTGAAGGGGAAGCCAGGCTGGGCCCGTTGCTGCCAACAGCTGCCTTGTGCTGATGCCTAGTGTGCGATGCCTGTCACCCCTCACCACTCTTCAGGGGGCACTTTATCACCATCATCATCATCATCATCATCATCATCTTTATTTTACTGATGAGAAAACTGAGGCTTAGAGAAGTGAAATAACTCTTCCGTTTCCCATCATAGCTAGTAAGGCTTAGACGAATCTCAATGTCGCCTCCTTAACCCAGACCTTCCAGAAGGAGCTCACACAGCCACAGTGCTGGTTCCAGCACCCTCTGCGACCCCAGCCTCCAGCAAGGCAGAGATTATGCCATTTCCAGCCATAAAGTTAGGAACAAGACATGGGTTCACTTTTTCTAAGGCTCACACTTTTAAATCATATGCTGTTCCTAAGGAAAGCAATACTCTTCCTGCAGAATGAGTTAACAGCAGATCTTTTGAAAATTGTAATTATTTTCTCCATTTTAAAATGTGGAACCCTGCTGTGGGTGGGTCCTGGGCAGCCACATCTCGGCAACGACTAGGTCCCTGCTGTCCTTGCCTCTCACGGAGGGCTGGAACAATGTGGGTGAGTGAGTTTGTAAGAGGACAGAGTCAGGACAGAGTCAGGACATGCGGAAGGTCGGCTGGAGGGCAGGGATTCCCCAGTGTTGGGTGTTCATGTTCTCAGTGTTGGGTCCTTCCAGGCTATTCTCAGTGTTGGGTCCTTCCAGGCTATTCTCAGTGTTGGGTCCTTCCAGGCTATTCTCAGTGTTGGGTCCTTCCAGGCTGGCCTGTGCACTTGGTACTCACGGGGGTCCCCACACTGCTTTGGCTCCCCTCTCTGCCCTTCTTCCCTGAGAGCCCGAGGTCCACCCTGATTCAGAAAAGAGATGAAGAAGAAGTTCGACAAGGTACTGGAGATACAGGCTGCTCCGTCAAGACCCTCCCACCATGTTCACTTCCCAGCCGCCTCCCCGTGCCCGCCCAACATCCCTCCCTAGTGCCCGACGCAGAGAACGGGCAGGGGGCAGGGTGGGGAAAGGCACTCCACGACGCAGGCACCAGTGGGATGGGACAAAGGTGCCGCTGGCACTGGGGAGTCCAGGGCAGCTCTGGGGTGTGGTCCAGTGGAGAACACGGTCAGAGCCGGCATCATGGTTGGTGGGCGTTGACTTCTGCAAGCTTGCCCAGGTTGAGGTGTGGTTGTGACTGGGGACACGGTCATGGTGTTGGGGACCTAGCTGGGGTCCAATGAGCATCCTGCCCTGGGAAAACGGGGAGCCTGTGGCCAGGACTGGGCCGAGCTCCTGGGGAGCTGCCCCCCTGTGTGTCCCTAAGCCTTGGGTCAGCTGCTGTCAGCGACAGGAGGGGACCGCTCTGCTCCCCGCAGCTCTGCGGAAGCTGAGAGGCTGGGCAGATGTGGAGGACGAGATGGAAGAAATGTGCGTGGAGGACCGGCCAAGAGGGCCGAGGGCCGCCTGTCCGTGCTCAGCCTCTTCACGTTTCCGCCTGTCCGCCAGCATCTGGTCTCCATCATCGTGCCCATGACCGGCCAGCAGCTCTCCAGGGTCAACGCGGTATGCGCGGTTCTTTTGCTATAATTGTATCTATTGATGGTGTTGGCGAAGGGTGAAGATCTGCAAAAACAGGGGTGGGAGGCTGCTTCCAGAAACGTCGGAGACTGGATGCATAACCCATATGGTGCTTAAGGAAAGTGACAGGAAGTGGTGGCATCAGGCCCTCGGGGACTCACGGATGCTCAGCAGGAGACGTTGAGTGGTACACAGTCCAGGCAGGGGCCAGGGCACGTGGTGGCTTTCGGAAGTGCTGCATTGCCCACATCCTTGGGGCTGGGCCAGGAGAGAAGCTGAGCTTGGGGTTGCCTAGGCCTGGAATGAGAGGTGAGGGGTCATTCTATGGGGCCTGAGATCATAGACTTACAAAGCGACAGAGGGAGAAATCTCAGGGTCCCATTTTACAGATGCAGAACTCAAGGCCCCGAGAGGGGAAGAGCTATAACCTGGGCTCCGGCAGAGCCAGCCTCCATCCCAGGTCTCAAGTCTTCAGGTCACGGCTCTTTTCTCCCACCTACTGCCTCCTTCCTGTCCAAGGGGTCCCCTAGGCTTTCAGGACTGTGTGTTATAGAGTCAGGAAGCTTGTCAGCGGCCTGGGCCTCCAGGCCTCTCCTCACAGCCCTTGTGCTTTTGTTTTAGGTCACCTACTATGTGGACATGATCTACGCCTCCCTCAGCTGACATGGAGGTGGCTCATTCCCAGTAAGTAACAGTGGGTGCCAGCATGGTCAACATAGTGATGACCGTCATCTCAGTGAGCCACCCAGAAGTGTCCTTCCCATTGGGCATCTCTGAGTCGGTGCCCCGCAGGCAGACAAGAGCCCCCCAGGGTCCACTGCTGGTGGCACTGGTCCTGGGGTGACTGGAGGGACACAGACTTTCGGATGTGACCATACTTACCACAGTGTGACCTTAACCAGGCCACTTAAACACCTTCAAATTCAAGTTTCTTCCTTTGTAAAATGGTTACGGTGACTGTAATACCCAGTATACCGATGCAGGTGTTGTTTACTGTTGGCATAAAACTATTATTTCAGAGTTTTATATTTAAAATCTGAACCACTTATGCCTGTGTTAAAAAAGTGAATAGACAGAGGTGTGCTCATTTACAAGGTCAAGTGACCATGACGGTCCTTTCTCTAGAACTTTTCCAAGTTATCTCACTATTATTTTGGTTCCTGTTTCTTGAGTTACCTTGGCGGTCAAAGGTGTTTTAGAAAATTATTTATTACTTATCTGTATTTTCCCCAGAGCCAGTTTAAGCCCCAATCAAATTTCAGAGGATTCAGCATGATGGGGAGGGCCGAGTGAAGGAAAAGCGCCGGAAATGGGAGGAGCTGGGAGGCCCCCAGGCCCAATTCTCCACCCTTCTTGGAGTCTGTGCACCCCTTCCTCCAGCAGATTCCCGTAGCCCCTCGCCTTCCTCTAGGGCAGGGTCCACCCTCTGTCCTCAGAGCCCTCCTCCTCTAGGGTACATCGTCATAACTAGGACCCTCTTCCCCATCATCCTACCTGGAGAAACCCAAGCCAGAAAGACAGGGGCGCCTCCCTCTCTCTCCCTGAGGAGCGGTGTCTGGGTGCTAAGCACGGTAGGACACATTGGTCTTACCTCTACCTTGTTTATACAGTCCTGGGATTGCTGCTTTGCTCCTGTTGGGCCCTCACTGAATGGCAGTGATAATCCCCGTCTGTAGGGTTGTTGGGAGGACGGAGGGGACATGTGTAAAGTGACCGTACAGGGCCTGGCATGGAGTGACGGTGGTGCCTTGCTGATGGCACTGTTGTGGATGCTGCAGGTGAGGATGGAGTAGAATGAAAAGGGCATTAGAACAAGAAGGAAGGAAGGCATGCTGGTCGGACGAAGCATTGTCCAAGCTTGGAATATTCGAGAAGGTACAGGCTGATCAGGAGGTGTGTGTTTCCTGGCAGTGGAAAAGAAAGTACCTGGTGGTGAGAGGGACCCTCATGATGTGAAGCCAGAGTCTGGGTGGCCTCGATGTGAACTGAAGTAGCAGGTAATGGGAGGGGGCTATTTGAAAATGTAGGTATTATTATTATTTCGGGGGTGTGAGATGATTGCCACTGAAAAGACAGCGTTGCTCACGGTTCCCAAGGGAGAGAGGTGCACACAAGGCCACATGGAGAAGCATCTGGGGGCGGGCGGCGGGCAGCAGTACGTGGGCAAGAGCCTTTGTGGTTTCCGTGGGAAGGAACAGGCAAGACAGGGTAAGCAGGTTTAGGACTGCCTAGTTTGAAAGATTTCCGGAGGTTCCAGGGCATCGATGCCGGGCTGTTCCTGGTTGTCTGGTACCTGCCCTGGGTGATAAGGCAGGGGGAGGCTGGCTGGGGGCGGCGGGGGCAGGTGAGAGCCTGATGGAGCAGGGGGTGGGGATGGGGTAGCTCCGGGCTGGTTTCCGGGCGCACACACAGCTGAGCTGTCTGCTATCTCTAGAAACTGGCTAACGGTGTGTGCAGGGGGCAGTCTCTCCAGCGTCAGGAGGGCCCCCAGATGTCAAAGCATCAGACGCAGAAACTAGAAAACGTAGTTATTACAGTGCGGGGGGGGGCGGGGGTGGGGAGGTGGTCAAGGAGCCTAGACCCGGGGTCTGTAGATGCCTGAGACAGGGAGGAGTAGTGGCGCAGAGTCTGCGGCACGAACGTCAAGTTCCCGTCGGGATAAGGGCGTAAGTTCCACGGAGCAGGCAGCAGGGGCGAGCGGGCACTTAAGGAGGGGCTGAGGAGGTACTGGGGGGCCCAGGCCCAAGAATTCCGGGCGCCCCCCGCCTGGTGCCTTCGAGGCTCCTCACCGCCCGCCCATCCCCTCCAGGCAGGCGCCGTCGAGCGGCTGGGTAGGCGGCGCCTCCTGCTGGTCGGCTACGGCATCCGCGTCTCGGCGCTGCGCTTCCAGGTCGGACCTCGCTCTCCTGCCCGGAAGGGACGGGGTGGGGGCATGCAGAGGGGTGGGGCGGGGGCGGGGCACGCAGAGGGGTGGGACGGGGGCGGGGCACGTAGAGGGGGCGGGGCGGGGCACGCAGAGGGGTGGGACGGGGCGGGGCACGCAGAGGGGTGGGACGGGGGCGGAGCACGCAGGGGGTGACGAGCAGGGGGGTGGGAGGTCCCTGTAACAGAACCCACACCCCTAGAGCCAGAGATCTCAAACTCCGCGTGTCAAACTCCACGCCCCCTTCGTGTGCAATGTAATGGCCCGTCCTGAAGTAGAGTTCGTGGGTGACTTCAATTACCTATCCATGTACATGCAAATAAATAATTAAATCGAATGTCCTAACCATGAAGTAAAGGAGAAACAAGAAGTTCCATAAAACATATATTTCAATATGCAAATGCTTAAGCGCACTGCACTAGAAGATGCCCACCAATAATGATCTAGAGTAGAATAAAGAGACGGAAGATCGGACGTCATTCCATTCAACAAGCAGAAGAAAATGAGAACAGAGGTTGGCGTGGACGGCAGACTACACTAGTGTGAGGATAAGTGATGACCAGGGACCAAACGTATTCGTATGTGGTAAGACAAAGAGGAAGATACCTTAACTCAAGTAGGAACACCACTCACAGGCCAATAGGAAGTTTAGGATGGAGGACGTGGAGAATGAAGGTGAGGTGCTGGCAGGTGAGCTTGGTCTGATTGACGTGTGCCCCAAGTATAAAATGGGGTAGAGCTCTCATCTTGAAATCCTAACACGTGTCAACAAGCATGTCGGTCTCTACTATTAAAAATATCTTGGAGCCCCGATCAGGAAGAAGTAGGAAAAGAAGCAATGAGAGGCTATGGAGTAGCTGGGAATCGTATCGGAGTAAAATTAAAACACAAAAGGCCGCCCAAACAAGAAATACATCACTTTAATTTGTCATTTTCTTAGCATATTTTTGTTATGCGTGTTCTACAAAAATTTTGAAAATACATAGGATGGCCATAGTATTAAATATTCTGAAAGCAGACAGCATTTTGTATATCCTCAGCTGTTTCTGCCCTGTTGTTGCTTTTGCAGTAACTGTGCCTTTACAATTAAAGCTACACGCAGATGGGACTTCCCTGGCGGTCCAGTGGTTAGGACTCTGTGCTTCCACTGTAGGAGGCCCAGGTTCGATCCCTGGTCAGGAAACTAAGATCCCACATGCCGCATGGCAGGGCCAAAGAAAAAAAAAAACAACCATACACAGATAGAGAGTTAGTTTTCCTGGGTCTCTGCCTTATTACGTGTTATTAAACTTTGTTTGATTTTCTCCTGTTTAAAAAAAAAAAAACTATATACAGATCTTCCTTGACTTACACTGGGGTTACATCCCCAATAAACCCATCGTAAGTTGAAATATTGTAAATCAAAAATGCATTTAATACACCTAACCTACTAAACATCATCGCTTAGCCCAGCTTACCTTTAATGTGGTTAGAAAACGTCCATTCGTCTACAGTTGGGCAAAATCATTTAACAAAGCCTATTTTATAATGAAGTGTTGAATGTCTCATGTAAGTTATTGAATACTGTACAGAAAATGAAAAACAGCGTGATTGTCACTGACCCTCATGATCACGTGGCTGACGGGGAGCTGCCTGGCGTCACAAGAGAGGATCGTACTGCCTATTGATAGCCCGGGGAAGAGATCAAAATTCAAAGTACAGTTTCTTATTTTTTTTAATAAATTCATTTATTTTTGGCTGCGTTGGGTCTTCATTGCTACGCTCGGGTACGGGCTCTAGGCACGCAGGCTCAGCAGTTGTGGCGATTCGTGGCATGTGGGATCTTCCTGGACCAGGGATCAAACCTGCATCCCCTACATTAGCAGGCAGATTCTTAACGACTGCGCCACCAGGGAAGTCCCTGAAGTATAGTTTCTAGTGACTGTGTATCACTTTCCCACCACGGTAAAGTTGAAAATTTTGGACCTTCTTAAGTCAGGGGACCGTCTGTAGTTGAAAACACAATCGTATGTGAGGATGAGAATGTGCGAAGAGATTATTCTTGTAATTCAGAGACAATGTCTTCATTCCTTGCCTTTTTTTGCCAAGCTGTCCTCTCCATCATGACTTCCTTTATAATTCCTGGGTGAGCGCAAGGACCCTCAGGGGGACGAAGCTGGCTGTGGTCAGGGAACAGCAGGGCAGGGGAGCATGTGGAGGAACAGGCGAGGTGGAGGGTGATGATGCAGCTATTGAGGAAAATGCTAGTTTCAGGGACTTCCCCGGTGGCCCAGTGGTAAAGAATCTGCCTTACAATGCAGGGGATGCAGTTCGATCCCTGGTCGGGGAACTAAGATCCCACATGCCGCGGGGCAACTAAGCCCGCGCGCCACAACTACTGAGCCCGCACACCTCGACTAGGGCCAGCGTGCCGCAAACTACAGAGCCCACACGCTCTGGAACCTGCACGCCACAGATAGAGGGAAGCTCGTGCACCACAACGAATATCCCGTGTGCCACAACTAAGACCCGACGGAGCCAAAAATAAATTAAATAAATAGATAAGTAATAAATAAATCTTTACCCAAAAAAAAGGAAGTGATTTTTTTTAAAAGCTAGTTATGGTCCTGTTTTGGTTTAATCAAAGTTTCCTTTTTAAAGACCTTATGTTCTCATTTGAAAATAATCTAAGTTCTTAGAACATTTAGGGACTTAGGTGAAAAGAAGTAAATAAAACTGGACATTATCTATAGAGATAGTTGCCAGTTGCCTTTTGGAAACCTTGGTGGCATCCCCGGCAACTTTTTTTCTCTCACTCTCTCCTTCCAACCCATTGGCCAGTCCTGTTGGCTCTGCCTGAAAACGTAACCAGCAGCTGCCCAGGTGGCACCAGACCCAGGATATCCCCTCCAGCTGCAGCCAACTCCTCTTTTGCTTCAAATATTGAAATGGACCCCACCCTGCCTGCCTGCGTGGATCAGAGCTTGTCACGCCTCTGCTCCGCAGCCTGGCTGGCTCTTCATCCCCAAGTCATCCATTCTAGGAGGCTGCCCCTCCCCCAGCTCATCTCTCACCTTGCCCCCTGGAGACAACTTCACTGAAGGAGTCGTTCTTGGTCCACCTCCACCGCCAGCCCTGCACGAACCCCACCTTCGCAGCGTCTTTCATAACTGTAGTGAAACAGTTACCTGCATACTTAGTTTGACTGAAGTCTGTTCACCCTGAGTTTGTGTCATCTGCTGCCCTGGTAGTGGGGAGCAGAGATGGGAGTCTGCCAGCTCTCCGGGTCTGATGCCTTCTAGAAGGATTCTAGCAGAGAGTGCAGAATCCGGGTCCCAGCTCTATCCCCTGCTGATCATTTGACTTGGGCCATTGCTGGACCCCTGAGGGACCCAGTGTCCTCTTGTCTGTGTTCAGGCGCTCTGTGCTCTGATTCCACATTTGTAGGATTGAAACAATAATATCCTCCCTCAGAGGGCTGTCAAGAAGATTCAGTGGGTCATCTGTGAAGGGCAGAAAATAACTAAGTGGTCGGTGTTCCTCCTGTTACGTTCCTCTCAATCAGGTATGGCTCCTGGAGGCCCCCGTTGACTAGAATGCTCGGTGTCACTCCTGGTCTCATCTTCCCTCTCTTGCCCTCAGAGCCCTGGAGGCCCACGCAGGTGCTCAGAAATCCAGGTGTGGCTCCTTCCTGTGGCAGGAAGGTGAGGCCCGCACGTGGGCTTGTCTGCACGTGGGGCTCTTGGCCTCAGGCTCTTAGAGGTCCCAGGCCTGGGCCTCTCAGGCACGAACAGCCCTGCCCCTCCCCACAGAGCACGGTCCCTGAGCTGTCTTACCTTGACATCATCTATGACTTCGCCTACATCGCAGGACATTCCATTGGGCCCAGTGAGCACCTGCATGCCCCACTGTCCCCCAGGGCCTGGTACATAGGAGGTGCCCGGTATTTGTTGAATGAATGGATGCCCTTGATTGGGGATTCTCATGATGTTCTCTCCACCTTTTCCCCTGTTCCTACACAAGCCCCACCCACACTGGAATTCTCAGTTCAGTTTACCTTTTTCTTGAAAGGCCATTCCAGCTCACATTCATTCATTCATTCAACAAACATTTACTAAGTACCAACCAGTGCCACGGCCAGGCTGGGGGCCCCCCAATCTCCTGTGGCTCCCAGAGTTGCCCAGCTTCAGTTCCAGTGCCCAAGAAGGAGATGTGCCTCTGCAAAGAGGGAGCTCTTGCCAGCCAGACCCCACTGGGGGCCCCTCAGTTCACATCCAAACCCTCTACATGCTCACTTTAGCCTCCAAGCCCACAGCCCACCCGACGCTCAATTGTCTTTGGTGCCCTGGCCTCCAGCTACAGTTCTGTGTTGCTTTATCCCCGTGTCCATGTGCTGGCAGCCTTGGGCCTTCACTTCCACCTTCCTTGGGGGCAGCCTCCAGACTCCAGGCTTCCCCTCCCTCGTGTGTCCTCCTGAGAATCTAACGCAGTTCCCACTGCTTGGGGAAAGACCCCTCTGACTCCTAAGACTAGAATATTCCCTGCAGAATCTTGGTTTTGAAAGAGCTGTCCATAAACCAAAATAAAGGTATTGATCCATTGAACACACACTGATGGAACACCTGCTGTGCCAGGCACTGGGGATGCAGCTGTGAATCAGACCGACACGGTCGTGTTGAAGGATATTTAAGTGGGGTTTTCGACAGGAAGCCTTCCCGGCACACCTCCAATACGGAGGCAGGAGGGCCTGGTGGGAGCAGTGCTGGTGTTTGTGTCAGGAGACCTGGGTTCTGGGCCATTCCGCCCCTTACTGCCTGTGCGTTCCCCGAAGCAAGCCACTGTGCTTCTCTGGGCCTCGGGCTCCTCCTGGAAGACCAGGGGTAATCAGCTGTGCCGGCAGATGTGGGATCAGATGGTGGGCTGATTTGACATGTGAGCCGGCTCCCAAAGGGCTGCTTGGCTGCCCGGCCCCAGGGGGCAGGAGGGAGGAGGCCAGGGAGGGCAGCGTGGGTAACTTCCCTCACTGCTACCCCTTTGGGGCACAAAGCCCTGAGGAAGGGGCCCCCTCCTCACCAGTTGTAGGAGTTTCCCATTTGACGTCCCGAGGGCAGCTCATTCTGGGGCTCTGAATTCCTCTCCATCTTCAAGGGTCGGAAATTAACTGGGGGGAGAGAGACAGAATCTTATTTTTTTAATAAAGAATATAGATAATATGTTAATATATAAAGAATATATAAAGTCATAGACAGACCTACTGTATATAAACGGATATACAGTATATCTGTTGTATTATAATTTCATGAGGGATGGTGATTAAGGGGGAAAAATGGCCTTAGACATTTTAGACAAGACTCCTGAATGAAAAAAGGTTGAGAAACTGCCCCAAGGCAAGGTGCCTGCCATTCCCCAGATCTACCACAGGGGGCAGCACGTCCCAGGCGCAAGCGCTCATTCAGCTCTGCTCCCCCTCCCCTTGTCTGCGAATTTCAAAATGACACCACCACGGGGTAGAGCGGCTTTGGTGTGACCTCGAGGCCCTCAGAGGCTCAGCTCGAAGCTCAGCTATGGGCGCACCCAGGAGGAGACATGTGAGCTTCCTCGGCCATCCGGAACAGACTGTGCCCCTAAAGGGCCCTCCGCGCCCCTCTCCGCTCCACTGGTCCTGCGCTCTCTGCCCCCAGGTCCCGTGCCCTCCGTGGTGAGGACGGCGATCTTCCTGCAGTCCTCGCGGTGGATGGGGCCGTGCTCGGGCTCACCAGCGTCATCGTGGGCTTCGTGTTCCCGTCCGTCCAGGTGAGTGGGGACGTGCGGTGGGGAGCACGGCGTGGGGGGCGGCCCCTTGCCCCCAATTCCTGCTCCATCTCGCCTCCTCCCGCCCCACCCCCGCCCCAGGCAGAAGGGGCTCCGGGAAATAGGCAGGGGTCCCTCTTCTGCTAAGAACATCTGCTAATTTGACAAGGGGGGGCGGCTCTCCAAGGTCCATAAAACACACATGGCGCCACTTCAGCCAAACTGTAACTATGCCAGTTTCCCACCACTGAAGGGAGGTCCCACACTCAGGCGGTGATGCGTTCATTATGTAGGGGCTCTGGTCGGCCAAGTGCAAAGCAAGCTAGAGCCAGGGTGAGGGAACGATTCCCCCACGTCCGCCTCCTTCCTCTGTTTCTGAAGGTGTGCAGTCAAGCCTAGAGGACATTCTGTCCCTGTTGTTAAAAGGCCGAGTCCTTTTTGATGTGAGGGCAGGACCCAATTGTCTAGCTATTCCACTCCTCTGGGTGTAAAGTAGAACTGGCCACTGAGAAACTCCTGTGTGACTCACAAAGGCCTCACCCAGAGCTGTCCCTGGCATTCCTTTCTTCCTCCGTCCCCTCCTGTTTTCTTGTCTCTTGGCCTAGGAGGTCAGTGGTGCCTACAGCTTCATTATCTTTGCCAGAATCTGCCTCCTCACTGCTGTTTACATCTATGTGGTCATTCCTGAGACCAAGGGCCGAACATTTATGGAGATAAAGCGAATTTTTGCCCAGAGAAACAGAGTGGAGTTTCTGGAGAAGAAAGAAGAAATCACAGATGCTGGGCCTCACATACCGTCTCTGCCTGCCAGGGAGACTTCCTTTTAGTGGCTCAACACGTCCCCCAGGTGGCACATTTAAGGCTTCCTTCTCTGAGGAAGGGTCTCCCTGCCCCAGGCCTCGAGGGAAGGTGACTGCTGTGAGATTTCTGTGCCCCCAGTGGCAACTGGAAGACTTTGGTCTTCCAGTTTGGTCCCTGATCTAGTTAAGAAGCAGTTAGCTTCCAACGCTAACCCTGGGAGGAATGACCTAGGAGGACGGGCAGGTACGTGAGTATTGATTGGCAAGAATAGATTCGCCGATTCTACATCAGCATCAAAACTCAAATGGTGGATGGACACACTTTTTTAAAGTAAAATTTTTCAAGTTCACCATTTGATATGGAGGCTGAATCCTGATCAAAGTGTCAGAGAATCAAAGAACTAGAAACCAAGGCTCTGGATTCCATCGCCTTCCTGGGGTGGCTTCCTCTCTCTCTGTGGCTGTAGGTTGCAGGGCTAATCCTGGTCAGCGTTTACAGATTGCAGGAGTTGTTCACTCGCATTTCTGATGGTTGATGCTGGCTGAAACTGATGCATGATCTGGGCTTCTTCATACCTTGGTAGCTGGATTCCTGTGTGTGGGGGAAGGAGAGAGAGAAACAAAATGCTATACACACTCACACCCCTAGCTTTGAACATCACATAGATAGCATCAGTTCTGCCACATTCTGTTCTTTAGAAACTAGTCACTAATTCCAGCCCACACTGAGGGTGGGTGGAATCAGACTGCAACTTTTGAACAGAGGCATGTCAAAAAATTTACAGAAATCATTTAAAACCATCTTAAGATCTTTTTTGGGGCCCCAACATTTTTGCCTATCTGGTCCTTTGTCAAGTAAGTTAATCTTGTTTAGCTTCAGTTTCTGCATCCCTGAGTTAAGGCTGATCATTCTTGCCTCATATAAACCAGGTGGAAATGCTTGGTAAGTTAAGAAGCATTTTACAAATGTCAGGGGTTATTTTATGATTACTATTATAACCTATCTGTTAGCTGAGCCCCCCAGCACACTCATCCCAGAACGCACCCCCACCCCGCCGCAGGCCTCGCTCTCTTTACAAAGATGTGTCCAATGCCCTGTGGCAGTGACTGAATCTTCAGGAGGTTCAAGATGTGGCCCCAGCAGGTCCTGTGGCTCATCCAGCCCGGGTATTTCATACAGGAATTCCAGGAGCTCACCAGGATTCTCCCCCAGAGTGATGATTCCTCCCTCCTAGATCACATACCCCATTTAGAGGTCTTCTCCACCAGCCTTTCCCATGAGCCACAGATAAGCCTGTCCTGAAGTGGAAGCCCGGGTCTCATGGTGCTGGGCCCAGTTGGTGGTGCAAGAGCAAAACAATAAAGGAGACGCCCACCACAATGTTGGCTGAGTGAGCCCAGGGTCATCCAAACACATTAGCTGCCTCTGGAGTAAAACAGAAGATGGTCTGGTGCATTTGTCGTTGGTGGGAGTGGACGTACAGTCTGAGCCTGGATAAACCTGACTCGCTTCTACCCAATAGAATACAGCAAGGTGATGGGATAAGAAGGGAATATTATGAACAATTTTATGCCAATAATTTGGCAACTTAGATGAAATAGACAAGCTCCTCAAAAGATACTAAGTGCCAAAGGCCACACAATAAGAAATAGATAACCTGTATAGTCCTCTGTCAACTAAAGAAATTGAACTCATAGTTAAAAACCTCCCCACAAAGGAAACTCCAGGCCCAGATGGACTTACTGGTGAATTCTACCAAACATCTAAGGAAGAAATAATACCAATGTGACACAAACTCTTCCAGAAAATTAAGAGGAAGGAATACTTCTTAAATCATTTTAGAAACCATCATTACTCTGATACCAAAACCAAACTAGAGACAGAAAACTACAGACCAACACCCTCATAAACATAGATAGGAAAATTATTAACCAACTTTAAATAGAATACAATAAAGTGTTATAAGGACAATAATATATCCTGTCCAGGTGGGATTTATTTTAGGAATGCAAGGTTGGCTTAATCCTCCCCAAGATGATCTATAGATTCAACACAATTCCAATCAAAATCCCAGCAGGACGTCTTGGGGGGATAGAAATTGACAAGCTGATTCTACAGTTTATGTGGAAATGCAAAGAAGCTAGAATTACCAAAACAACTTTGAGAAAGATGAAGTTGGAGGACTAATATTACCTGATGTCAAAATTATTATAAAGCTACAGTAATCAAAACAGATTTAGATATAGACAACTGATTTTTGACCAAAGCAATTGAATGGTGACAGGATAGTATTTCTAACAAATGTTCTGGTGCAACTACATCCACATGCAAAAAATAAAAAAGAAGAAGAAGAAGAAGAACTTTTATCCATACTTCACGTCATGTATAAAAATTAACTCAAAATGGATGATAGGCCTAAATTAAAACCTTAAACTATAAAACTTCTAGAATAGAACATAAGAGATAAATATTTGTGAGCTTGAGTTGCACAAAACAACACCCAAAGCACAATCCATACAAGAAAATGTTGATAAATTGGACTTGGACAAAATTAAGAATTTCTGCTATTTGTAAGGCACTGTTATGAAAATGAAGAGACAAGCCGCAGACTGGCACAAAGTATTTGCAAATCATATCTCTGAGAAAGACTTGTATCTAGATGTATAATGTATAAAGAACTCTCAAAACTCAATGATAAGAAAACAAACAACTCCATTTTATAAATGGGCAGAAGATTTGAATAAATACTTCCCCAAAGAAGACATGTGATGGTAAGTGAGCACATGAAAAGATGCTTAAATTATTAGTAATTAGGGAAATGCAAATTAAAACCACAGTGAGATACCTCTACCTACCTGTTAGAATGCCTAAAATTAAAAAGACCAACTATATCAAGTATTGACAGGGATGTGGAGAAACTCTTGCTGGTACACTGCTGTTAGGAATGCAAATGGTACAGCTACTTTCTAAGATAGTTTGCCAGTCTCTTCCAAAGTTAAACATACATCTACCATATGATCCAGCATTCCCTCCTAGGTATTTACCCAAAGAAATTAAAGCATATGTCCATATGTCCATACAAAGACTTGTACACAAATGTGCATAGCAGGTTTATTTGTAATGGCCCCAAACTGGACACAGTATCAAAGTGCATCCCTATGTGAATGGATAAACAAACTGTGGTATATCCATACAATCAAATACTATGCAGCAATAAAAAGATATGACTGTTGACACATGCTACAGTATGCATGAATCTCAGAGTAATTCTGCTGAATGAAAGAAGCCAGACAAAAAAGTATATACTATATTATTTCAATTATGTAAAATTGTAGGAAACGCAAACTAATCTATAGTGACAGAAAACAGATCAGTGGTTGCTTGGGAGAAATTTTGGAATGATGGAAATGCTCACTATCTTCATTGTGGGGGTAATATCATGGATGTGTACAGATGTCAAAACATCAAATTGTGCATTTTAAATAAGAAATAAAATGGCTAATAAAAATATTTTCAAAATTCACATTAGTAAACCATGCTGTGTCTTGGAGATTGTGCATGTGATGGGGAGTTGTGCAACCTTGAAAATCAGGAGGTCTAAAGTCCACTTTGCCATAGACATCCTGACCCTAAAGCAAGTCCTTGAATCCCTTGGGATTTCTTCCCCTTGTCAGCTGCCCCTCTGTTGTCCACCCCGCGGAGATGGATCAGCCTTTGAGAGCAAAGTCTTGACCATACTCAGCACTTCTAGCAGGTGTTCAATAAATGCTTGTTGACCGGGTCTAATTCGAGGTCAGGTGACCCATGGCTCCAAGTTGTAACAGCTACAGCCTCTCCCCGTGCAGCCTCACCCGTGTTGTTCTGAGGTTTGGGGTTCAGACTGAGTCAGTCCATGTGCCCCTGACTTGTGTCTTGTTTGAGAATGAAGAATAGTTCTTGTACTTTGCTTGGTTTACACAGACTCACTAATCTTTACACATAAGCCCAGTTGCTGCCAAGGCGTGACTCTGCAGATAAGGAGGGATGTCCAGATCAAGGTTCCCAGGAAGGAAGGGCGTGAGCCAAGTTCTCAGGGTGAGGCCCCACGGAATTCCATGTGGCCAGATCTCACTCTTTGGAATTCACGGTTACACTTGGACTTGATGTGCCATGGTCGGCAGTTTGTAGGGAGGAGTGGGAAGTCCTCTAAAGAAAACTAGCTCTTAAAGAACCATACCAGTTCAGTTTTCATGCATAAAAGAAAATATTGGCAATTGAAAATTATGTATTAAAGCAGGACTCTTAGGAACTCTTCTCATAGATACTTGATTAACAATTTACCATTCGTTGTATACTTGAATGAAGGAAACATTCACTATATTGTAATTATGCCATAATCCAGGCTTTTTTTGTAATTCACACTGTGCTGTTCTCAGCTATACCAAGAGTGACTGGACTGTTCTAGAAGCTTGGCCTCCACTTCCTTGTCTGAACCCAGAGTCACAGAACTTCAGTGGTAGAGGAACCAGAGATGGGTCCCATCACCTCAATCATTTTGCAGATGAGGACCCTGAGCCCAGGAGGTGCGGGGTGGAGCCAACCTTGTGCTAGTGGGATCGGAGTTTGCCTGAGGCGAACACGGCTCCTGGTCATCAGAAAGAGCTGGCTGATTGCACGGCTAGCAAGGTTTGGGCTCCAGTAGTCCCCCAGGGTTCTCTCCTCAAGATGTGGAGCCAGGTGGCCACTAGAAAACCCACTCAGCAGACATTTCTTCTAGGCCCCACCCACCCACCCCCATCTTCTGGCATCAGAGCCTCCTAGGTTGTCTGCCTGGACCAGATTTTCAGGTACTCCCCCTGCCTCTTGATAAGATCTTGGATTTCAACATTGAAAGGGGCCTTAGCTGTCCCTTAGTCCCTGTCCCCAGTGGGAATCCCTCGTTCAACCTCCCTGCAGTTGTTATCAGGCCTCTTCTTGAATGCCTCCATTGACAGGCAGTTCACCACCTCCAAAGACAGCCCATTCCAGCATGGACTCTGGAGCCAGACTGATGGGCTCTGCACTTGGGTAAGTTACTTAACTTCTCTGTCTCATTTTCCCATCAGAAAAATGGGGATAATAATAGTATTCGCACCTGCCTTGTAGGATCGTTGAGAGGATTATATGTGTCAACGTGTGGGGGGCAGACACCCTCCGCGTGCTCTGGCTGACACTGTATGTCCGTGTCTGCCTTCCTTCTCTTCACCTGAAGGCATTTTTCTGAGCCCAGGTGAGCCCGAAGAGCTGGGTGGTGGGTGCCCTGCACCACTGGCTGATGGAGGTGGTGTGTAGATGCTCCGGTTTCCACAACCCCCGCCAGGTCAATCTGAGTGGGTTCTACATGTTTCCTCATGTACCTTCTGGGAATAAAGCAACAGATGCCTGTTGGTAGCTGGCCCCATAACACACCCTTCATGGGCTCCTTGCTCTTTCCAGGATCATTTCTCCACTCCCTTGCCGTGTTTTCTTCCACTTTCCAAATGAACTACTTGCCCTCGACTCAGGCTCTGCTTCTGGGGAACCTGAACTAAGCCAGCGTTGAAAGCACTTTGCACAGTGGCCGGCATGAAGTGCGTGCGTATTCATGTTAGCAACTGATGTCAGCAGCTTTATCCCATAGAACGCTCTTCCTACATTGATCCCAAACCTTCCTCCTTGCAGGTGGGCCCCATGGTCCTCACTTTTGTGTTTGTCCCCGCCATTGTCCTGTCATAGACACCTTCCCGGCATCTCTGTAAGGATACTCACCCATTACATTCCCCCTTGTCATTCAGTTTGTTGTGTTTTTATGTCAAAGTTAGATACCACTGTCTCTGACACTTCCCTGGTGGTCCAGTGGGTAAGACTCCACACTTACCATGCAGGGGGCCCAGGTTTGATCCCTGGTCAGGGAGCTAGATCCCGCATGCATGCCGCAACCAAGACCCTGCACAGCCATAAAATTAATTAATTAATTAATTAATTAATTAATTTAAAAAAAAGAGAAATACCATTGTCTCAACCACCTTCTGTCCCCAGAGTCTGACCCTAGGTCATGCCCTTGATCAAGAACATTTTCACCATCATTCCTGTCATCCTGATGGGAGCTTCAGAGTGGTCCAGGCCTTTGAGCTGAAAGACTTTTCTTGCTGGCATTCTGTTACGTGCACAGACTGGTGGGTGCTGGTGCCCTGGCCCTGTGCTTAGGTCACCAGCTGGGGGAGGATCTGTGTGCTTTGGTTTCTGAGAAGGACGGGTCAACACCATTGGCCAAGGTTGGAAACAGGAGTGGACAGGGGTCAGGGCTCCTGTTGATTTTCCTGACTTGGCAATTAGAGTCTTTGCTTCCCTGTGAGGGCACAGAATGTGACCAGCTAAGAGGGTCCCAGACTCCAGTCCTTATTCTCCACTCTGCCTGCCACAATCCCCTACTCCTCATTCTCAGGTCTTGAAAGGCTCCAGCCTCCTCAAACTCCTAGATACGTCCCAGTAATGATTTTTTTAAAAAAAACACTTATAAATTTGCCATATTTCCTCTCCTCCTTCTCTGTGGATATATATATATATTTTTTTTAATAAATTTATTTATTTATTTTTTTGGCTGTGTTGGGTCTCCGTTTCTGTGCAAGGGCTTTCTCCAGTTGCGGCGCGCGGAGGCCACTCTTCATCGTGGTGCGCGGGCATATCACCGCCACGGCCTCTCCCGTTGCAGAGCACAGGCTCCAGACGCGCAGGCTCGGTAGTTGTGGCCCACGGGCCTAGTCGCTCCGCGGCATGTGGGATCCTCCCAGACCAGGGCCCAAACCCGCGTCCCCTGCATTGGCAGGCAGATTCTCAACCACTGCGCCACCAGGGAAGCCCCTGTGGATATATTTTAAAGTAAATTACAGACATCATGAATTTCATCCCTAAATACCTCATTATGGATCTTTTAAAAATAAAGTCATATTTTTATTAAATACTTTTATTTCACATAAAAAAATGTTAAATATCAGTAAGCCCTTCATATCATTTAATATTTCTGCCATGTTCAAATATCTGCAATTGTCCCCAAAACATTTCTGTGTGTGCTCCTGTCAGGCACCAGGAGGGGCCATTGATGTTTCTAGTTTTGTTTTTTTTGGTTTAGCTGGGTGTATGTGTTTTTCTATTGTTTTTATTTTTGAGTTCTTTTAACAAACAGATAATATGAATTTGAACCCTAAAGCCAGGGAAGGGCCAGCTGGTGCTTATGAATATTTGCTCAAGGCCGAACTTCTCACCCTCCGCCTAGATCTGAGACCTGGACGCTGTCTCCCTTTATTGGGTGGACTTCTGTCCCTCTCTCCCTTTTGCTGAAGGTATTCTCCCCAGGGTCCCACTTTAGATAGGGGTCCCTATTCCAGTTCTCCATCTTGGGAACTTCTCCGTCTTGGTTGCTGTGCCCAGAGGACAGAATCCTGGAGCTTCTGGCGCCCACTGTGAGGAACCACTTACGTGAGAGCAAGGCCAGAGGGAGGAGGGCAGGGCTGACGGAGGATGAACTCAGTTCTGATGACATGGTGTGAGCTGGGATCCCACTGAGCTTGAATTTTTTTGTGCTTCACCTGAATTTTTCAGTTCAGTGAACCAATAGATTTCCTTTGTTGCTGAAACCTGCTTGATTTGGGTTTTCTGTCTCTGAAAACAAAAGTCCTGAATGAAATAGTTTCTTAAGGAACAAAGCAAGTCAGAGAAATTCTTCACGGGTCACTGGAGATTTAGACCCACACCCCAATGAAGACTTCTTGTAAACTAGGTAAGCGACACTAGCAATTCTCAAGTGCTACGTCAGCATGACCTGGGAGACTGTTACAAATACAGATTCTACCCCCCACCCCCAGACCCCCTGAATCAGAAACTCTGGAGTGGAGCCCAGGAATCTGTGTGTTTTTTTTTTAATTAATTAATTTATTTATTTATTTTTGGCTGTGTTGGGTCTTCGTTTCTGTGCGAGGGCTTCCTCCAGTTGCGGCGAGCGGGGGCCTCTCTTCATCGCGGTGCGCGGGCCTCTCACTGTCGTGGCCTCTCCCGTTGCGGAGCACGAGCTCCAGACGCGCAAGCTCAGTAGTTGTGGCTCACGGGCTTAGTTGCTCCGCGGCATGTGGGCTCTTCCCAGACCAGGGCTTGAACCCGTGTCCTCTGCATTGGCAGGCAGATTCTTAACCACTGCGCCACCAGGGAAGCCCAGAATCTGTGTTTTAACAAGCCTTCCCGATGATCCTAACCTAACACAAGGCCCTCACTCAAATCTCACCCTGGGACCCTGTCAGAGTTCCATTTTAGAAAGGTTGCTTTGACGGCAGCTGGATTGGAATTGAGCAACCAAGTGTGGAAATAAGGAGACTAATGAGGACGCTACTTTAGTAGCCGGGAAAAGGATGATGGACTTGAGAGAGGTCAATGAAAAATTGAGGTAACCGGAGAGAGTTAAGAGATATTTAAGAGATAAGATCAATGGGACTTAGGAGTGGATTGGATGGTGGGTGAGGAAGAGGGAGATGTTTAAAAGGTTTGCTGTTTTGGTTTGGTTTGGTTTTACATCGTTCATTGGACGGACTGTGCTACCATTTAGAGTTTGGGGTCACAAGAAGAATACTGGGTTTTGTGGAGGAAAACCATGAGTTTAGTTTTGTGCATGTTGTGGTTGAGTTCCCCCAAATTCTGGGATTGGCTTTGATTGGACCACTTGGAGCCCTGTATCCCTGAAAACAATCCTTGTGGCCAACGGGATGGAACATGCTGACTGACCACCCCACCCAAAGCACGTGGACTGAGTGTTGGGGAGGAAGAAGAGAATTAGCTGCTCCTCACAGAGACCTCTAAGGAAGGGGGCTCTGGGTCAGGATTGGGTATTCCTGGCACCCTCAGCCAGTGCTATTGAAACACCAACTTGATCACACCGCAACATCTCAAATATACACTGTAGCTACTCTTTCAACTTATATTTCATACTTTTTAGTGTTGAATTCTACATTCAAGCAACCAAGACTTGCTTTTTGTTTGCATTTGCCTGGTATGTAAGCGCTCACCCCTTTATTTTTAACCTCTCTGTGTCTTATGTTTTAGACATGCTCTAGATTTTTTTGTTCTTTGATCTAATCTGAGAGTCTTTGCCCTTGAATATCAGAGTTTAATCCATTTATATTTGCTATAATCAACGTTTTGCTCTTTGGCATCTTATTTTATGTTTTGCTTCTTATATGTTCTTGCTATTTTCTTTTTTCAATTTCCATTCTTTTGCTATATTGATTAACTTTGCTTATTTTTATATACACATTTGGAAGACTTACATCCTAATTTTATTTTACTAACAATGCCCACAGAGCCCCTGAGGCCCATATAGGTGCTCAAAATCCCAGGTGTGGTTCCTTCTTCCTGTGATGGAGGGTGGGATCCACAGGTTGATCCATGTACTCAGGGCTGTCAGGGGTCCCAGGCCATGCTCCCTCAGCCACAGACAGCCCTGCCTCTGCCCACAGAGCCTGGCCCCTGAGCTGTCTGACCTTGGCTGTGTCTTCATATCCATTTCACTTTGTACCTCCCCTACCGCCACCATCCTTCCAGGAACAGCCCCACTGATGCCCTAGCAAACCTTCTTCTGTGGCCCCAGAGGTTCCTAGATTCAGATCCAGAGCCCAGTAAGGAGATGGGGCTCAGTACGGTGGCCTCACGGCCCACCAGGCTCAAGTGGAGGTTCCTTTGGCTCAGTTCTGAAGCTCTCTAAACCCTTGGCTTGGCCGATAGACCATGGGTCACCACAGAGAAAATAATTTCCAGCGCCTTCTCACCTTCCAGACCCTCTTTCATCACTGTATCCATGAACCCTCAAGGCAACAACCTCAGGCCCTCACGCAATCAATCCTAGCCCTCTAGCAGCCTGTGACACTCCAAATTACTCCTACCTCTTCCTCCTCATCAAAACCACCATTCTAAACCCAAAGGAAAAGTATCACAATCCTTCATCTTGCAAATATTTACTGGGCTTGAGCTGTGCCATTTAATTCACACTAAGATTTAAATAACTGGTAACAGCCTAATCTATGAACTTTCCCCGTAGTGTTTTCATTTTCAAAGAGAAGTTTGTGGGGTTTTTTTTTAGTCTTAATGATATTCTAGGTTTAATCCAACATATCTAAAACATTATTTCAACATGCAACCAACATAAAAATAATTATTAATGAGATATTTGACATTTTTTATGCTAAGTCAGTGAAATCCCAGGACATCTCAATTTGCACTAGCCACATTTCAAGTGCTCGGTAGCACATTTTGGGATTCAAAGAGAAGCATGTTGACGATAAAGGATTTTTAATCTCTGGTGATATAAACTTCTGACAGGAGCCCTGTGGTTCTCCTCAAAGGGGAAATGAGTAGAAAGATAACTAACCTAAGAAACAGGAGACCTGGTTCTAGATCTTGTTCTGCCATTTGGTACCCGAGGCACCTGGAGCAAATTGCTTAACCTCCTCATCTCTGTTCCTTGCTCTTAAATGGGTGCATGATATGGGTGCCCTATCTCGTGGGTAAGAATACTGCATCCTGAAGGGTGAAGTGGAGCTCACCAGGTGGAGAGGGGGTGACAGAGTGAGAAGCACATATGACACCCTACTTGTTGTACATGAGGAGGGGGCACTGCCTCAAGGGACCCTTCCATGGATGGTGGGTCCTTTCATTCTTGACAAAGGCTAGTGGTCCCATCTGGTATTTTTGATCCAGGGCCTAATGATGGCTCTGTTTGCCCACGTGTGTCTGCCTCTAAGAAAGATGTGATCAGCAGGTTTTTCCCACGTCCCCCCTGAAAGAGGGGCCAGTGATTGAGCAGCCCACCCTGGAGCAGTGGGGGGGGCCTCTCTCTCTCTCAGCTTCCACCCCCAGGAGCCTGTTATGCTATCAGCGGTGGGGTGGGGAACTCTGGAGCAGGGGTCAACGGGACATTTACCATGCTTCTGGGAGATGCTGGGGTCCTGACACCCTAAAACTCAGCCTAGGGGTCTTCCTTGGTGGAGCTGAGGCTGCTGAGCTGCACCCCGGAAAATGAACACCATGCCTCTTCCTGACTTGTTCCCTAAGTCAGTTCCAACAGTCCAACGGGTCAACGAGAAAGTGGTTGCAGCCCAGGACTTCGAGTTCCCGCTTCCCTACTAAGATGCTGTGTGTCAGAGCACACTCTCTTGTCCCAGTTTCTTCAACTGGAGATGATCAAACCAGGCCCTCCAGCATCCCTGGTTGCTTCTGAGGCTCCAACAAAATAAGACGTGTTGTGTCTTAGTTAGGGATTGTGTGTTTGTGGAGAGCAAAAATGCAATCATACCTGCTCAGTCAAGACCCGGGCTTGGGGGGGGGGCGGGGGCGGGATTTCCAAGGGCAGGAAGTACAGCCCATATCAGTGGTCACCAGCAGGTCAACACCCACCACCTCACCACACTGACTCCCCTCTCTGAGGCCTGGAGGTCCTTCTCTGCTGCTCTCCAGCACCTGCCTCCTTCTCTCTGGGCACAGCTGTCCCTGGGAGCGCAGGGTGTCTGCTCCTCCAACATCCACTTATGTGAGGTGTGGGGTTACCGGGTGCCAGTCCTGGGCCCTTCTGCACGGCCTCATGTCAGCTGGGCCTCAAGTCGCTGACTCAGGCCTGAGAAGGGGCATCTGAGCGGCCCGCCTCTCCGTTCAGCGGGGGCAGGGGAGGTGGCCCCCCAGGTGACAAGAGGGTAGATGGGAACGGTTGGGTATCTATCATCCAGGGTGACAGAGCTTTGAAATTCTAAAAGGACATAGAGGCAAGAGGGACCATAGCTCAGTGCAATCCCACGTCTTATTGTGTGAGAAAGGATGGCAGTCCAGGGACATGCATTGTGTTGTTTGTCCCTGATATGCCTGTAACTTACAGGAGACCTTTAGGGGTCCTGTGTATCCCAGTTTACCAATAAGAAAGATGGGAGGGGTTGACGGGATACCCAAGGTCCCCTGGGCACGGACCTCGCCATCCTCAGAGTGGCCACTAGAGGGCAGCAGCTTCCCTGCAAACCCAGCCCATCCACTCAGCCCTCTAATCCGTCCTCCACAAACACCTTTGCTTTAGTTAGTTTTTCACAAAATGGCACCAACACAGAAGGCCTTTGGGGAAATTTCTGGCACTGGTGAGAGAGGAACATCAGCTGAGAGGACCATGGAACAGCTAAGGGGCTGTTTCTAAGGGATATTTTGTTTCTCAAAACTTTTCTCAAGAACCACGAACTCACAGAAACCAGTTTTGGAATTCTGAAATCCCAGGGCCTGCTAAGGGGGGGGTCTTCCCAGCTTCTGCTCCTGGGGGACCGAGCCTTGCCCTTGAGGGGGGCAGTTGGCCAGGTGACTTTCTTCCCACTGACAACCGGCAGCTGTTTTTAAGGCTGTTTAAAGAGCAGATTCTTTCTGCTTTCACTGGGAGAGGATGTGCTCTCCATCCTCAGCGGCTCCCGGGAGAAAACTTTTGGAAAACAAAGTTGACAGCAGTTTCGTTTAAAAATTGTTCACAGTGACAATCTAGAGAAATAACATTAGCCCCAAATTAATACCACCTGAAGCCATTTTATTTTTTCCTTGGGTGTTTGGTGTTTTGGGGGGTTCTGTTGTTGTTTTTGTTGTTTTAGTTGCTTTTTTTTTAGTTTTTAAACTAAATTCAGCCAAATTCCTACTCTGTGTCGTTTGTAATAGTGAAAAGTTAGCATCATAAATTAACAGTAAGTAATAATACAATTAAACAGTAGTATTTACAGTTTCCATAAAAGTTATAAAAATATCAATTGATGATTAGAAACTTTCATTTTCAGCCTTTCAGTAAGGTCTGTGGGAACTTTTGGTAACTTTTGAAGCACAACATAAATGTGAGTGAGTTTTAATTTTATGTAATTAAAATGTCCCTGGAAGCTGGGTCAGTGCTGAGTCCGATTCCTGCCTAGCTCATCCCAAAGCCTCCACCAGCCTCACACCTTGTACTTGGAGTGGTGTGTCTCCCCAGAGCAATGTCTGAATCTGCTGGTGGACCAGGGAGGCTGCAGAGAGCACGTGGCTCATCCAGCCCAGGAATTCACTGGAGAGGACCCTGGAGACCACCACGATTCTACCCGCAATGACAGTACCCCCCCTTCTACACGACGCATCCTTTCCAGAGCCATTTTACAACCTCTTCCCCCATCCACAGATGCGCCTGCCCTAAATGACCACACAGCCATGGGCCCAACCCTGGGATCACAGTTCAGGGCAGGAGGGTGAAGAAGCAGCCCACTGCAGTGCTTCATAAGAGAACCAGGGTCATCTCAAGCTCATTGTCAATCTCTAGGGTAAAACAGAAGGTGGTCTGGTGGCTTTTGTGGAGATGTGAGTAGAGAAGCATAGCAAGAAAGAGTAGGAGCCTATGCCCTACATTCAATGCAGGGAGAATAGCATATGCAAAGGCCCTGAGGCTGGAGCATATTTGGTATGTCTGGTATGGCCAGAGCTCAGTGAGCAAAAGGGAAAGTGGTAACAGAAGATGTCCAGGAAGTAGCCAGGGGCCAAATGATGTAGACCACAATTAGGGCTTTGGAAATGATTCAAAGTGTAATGGGAAACCATTAGAGGGTTTTGAGTAGGAAAGTGATTCCATATTTTAAAAGGAATAAATAGTAATTAACAAAGAGTAATGACCAGCCATGTATCCACCACCCACTTTAAGCAATGTCTTTACAGACACAATTGAGGGCTCTTTCTTCCCACCCCTCCCTCCCCATGCTGGATGCCACCACTACTCTTGTAATAGGGAAGAACAAATCTGACTCCATCTTAGATTTGTTTCTTTTACTTTAACCTTTGTATTCTAGTACTTTTGCTTCCATTTAAGAATGTTGCCTATAGCCTGAAGTATATAGGATAGCCTATTCTCAAGGCTCTGACCTTTAAGGGCATAACACTTTTCCATTCATACACAGATAAAAAGTTGCAAAACAGAGAATAACATTATTCTTGTTGGAGGTTTACAGGAACATCATGACCTGACCTACGTGGACAGCTGCAAGAACAAAGGATTCCAACACCAAGAAGTCTGCAACGACCAACAATGCCCCTCCCTCACCTTGCCTTTTAAAATGCTTTGCTAAAACCCTTTGGGGAGTTCAGGGTCTTGGGGGCACGAGCCCCCCATTCTCCTTGCATGGCCCTGCAACAAACCTTTCTCTGCTCCAAACTCTGACATTTCGGTTTGTTTGACCTCACTGTGCATTCAGTAACGTTCTGAATTTGGAGTTTTTCTTATAAATCACCTTAACTATGTATTATTAAATACACCTTAAAATTATGTAGGTATATAATTCTCTTGTTATTGTTCAGC
The DNA here is from genome assembly GCF_028021215.1 of Eschrichtius robustus. Classification (NCBI taxonomy): domain Eukaryota; kingdom Metazoa; phylum Chordata; class Mammalia; order Artiodactyla; family Eschrichtiidae; genus Eschrichtius; species Eschrichtius robustus. The sequence continues at coordinate 7,004,216 of NC_090826.1, read as the reverse complement.
TTTTATAAATAATATAATACTATATTTTTCCTGCTACTTGTTTTGTTGCTTGTGACTTTCTACCATGTTGGTAGGTGTAGTTCTGATCCATTCATTCTTTACTGCTGCCCAGTATGATTATTTTATGTGATCCTGTTAACAAATATTTCCCCTATTTTTCAATTACAAGTAATGCTGCTGGGAACACTTTTGTTTCTCATGCATATACGCAGGTTTCTCTAAGGTAAATCCCTAGGAGTGGGATTTCTGGGTCATAGGATATGCACATTTTGCAAGGTATCATCAAAGTGCTTTCAGAGCTGTTGGACCATTTCACACACCCACCAGAAGGAGGAAGTTTGCTCCACATCCTCAGAAGCATGTGGTATTGTCAGATCCCAATCTGGGGGTGTGAAATGGCATCTCATTAAGGTTTTCATTTTTATTACCTTAATTACTAGTGAGATTGAGTCTCTTCATGTATTTATGGATCCTTCCCATTTTCTTTCTCTGTAAATTGTCAGTTCATCCCCTTTTCTGATTTGCTCTGGGGTTGCTGGTCCTTTTCTTATTGATTTTTAGGATTTCTTTATACAGTCTGGATTCATTCATTCAGCACATTTTCATTGAGCACCTTTATGCACCAGATACTCCTCCGAAGTCCTTGGAGTTCATTGTCACGGAGCTTATATCTTCTTGGTGAATACACGTTCTTCTATCCTCTGAATTTCCTGAAAGCTGCTTGTTATAGTTAAAGCCTTAATTACATCCAGGTTCAAAAAAAAATTCCCTTTGCCACTGGTCCTTATGGGCAGTGCTGGGGACTCCAAGAAGCCCAGAATGCCAGCCTGTTCCACGTCAAGTGGCGTTAACCTTGCTCAGTGTCCTTAAATCCATGGTATGAAGACCCCATCAACCTTCCATCTGCTGGCGTTAGGGACCAGTGATGATCAGCTCTTGGGCCCATTTGTTCATTCAGTTGCAAGATGATTCCTTCTGAACTTAATAGCTGGAACTGCTCCAGGAAGAGTTTCCTTTCACCGCGTGCAGTGGGTTGGATGGCAGCCCCCAAAAAAGATATGTCCATCTAGAAACTGTAGACGTGAACTTATTGGAAAAAAGGATCTTCACGGATGTAATTAAGTGAAGGGTTTTGAGATGGGATTGTCCTGGATTATTGAGGTGGGCCCTAAATCCAATGACAAGTGTAATAAGAGAAAGACAGAGGGACACAGACACAGAGACGAGGAGGAGGTGAGGTGAAGATGGAGGCAGAGACTGGAGGGATGAAGTCACAAGCCAAGGAACCCCTGAAGCCACCAGGAGCTAGAAGAGGCAGGAAGGATTCTCCCCTGGAGGCTTTGGGGGGAGCGTGGCCCCGTCCACACCTTGATTTCAGATTTATAGCTTCCAGAACTATGAAAAAATACATTTCTGCCCTTTTAAGCCATGCAGTTTGTGGTCATTTGCTATAGCAGCCACAGGAAACAAAAACAACCAACTATGAGACTACTGTACTCTGAAATACAATTTGGACAGGAAAGACAGGACAAATACTTTAGTCTCCCCCTCTATTTGCCGATTTACAGAATAATAAGTGGTTTCCCTGGCAACCTCCAAAGTTGGCCAATGAGTTTTATTTTTTTATTATTGTTATAATTTTTTTGAATTTATTTTTGGCTGTGTTGGGTCTTCGTTGCTGTGCGCAGGCTTTCTCTAGTTGTGGCGAGCAGGGGCTACTCTTTGTTGCAGTGCACAGGCTTCTCATTGCGGTGGCTTCTCTTGTTGCAGAGCACAGGCTCTAAGCACGTGGGCTTCAGTAATTGCAGCACGTGGGCTCAGTAGTTGTGGTGCATGGGCTTAGTTGCTCCGCGGCATGTGGGATCTTCCCAGACCAGAGATCGAACCCGTGTCCCCTGCATTGAGAGGCAGATTCTTAACCACTCTTAACCACTGTGCCACCAGGGAAGTCCCGGCCAATGAGTTTTCTTTCATTTTTTTTTAGCACCATTATGAGTTCGTGTCTTTCTATATATTTGCTCTGTTTCAATCCATTGCACTTATTCTTCTTTTTCTGATATTATTCTTTTTGATGCTTAAGTTGTCCCAGGAGCCGCTTCAAGATGGTCCCTGTTCAATATACCCAAATCAATCAATGTGATACACCATATTAACAAATTGAAGAATAAAAACCATATGATCATCTCAGTAGATGCGGAAAAAGCTTTTGACAAAATTCAACACTCATTTATGATAAAAACTTTCCAGAAAGTGGGCAAAGAGGGAACATACCTCAACATAATAAAGGCCATATATGACAAACCCACAGCAAACATCATTCTCAATGGTGAAAAACTGAAAGCATTTCCTCTAAGATCAGGAACAAGACAAGGATGTCCACTCTCACCAATATTATTCAACATAGTTCTGGAAGTCCTAGCCAAGGCGATCGAAGAAGAAAAAGAAATAAAAGGAATACAAATTGGAAAAGAAGAAGGAAAACTGTCACTGTTTGCAGATGACATGATACCATACATAGAGAATCCTAAAAATGCCACCAGAAAACTACTCGAGCTAATCAATGAATTTGATAAAGTTGCGGGATACAAAATTAATGCACAGAAACCTCTTGCATTCCTATACACTAATGATGAAAAATCTGAAAGAGAAATTAAGGAAACACTCCCATTTACCATTGCAACAAAAAGAATAAAATACCTAGGAATAAACCTACCTAGGGAGACAAAAGACCTGTATGCAGAAAACTATAAGACACTGATGAAAGAAATTAAAGATGATACCAACAGATGGAGAGATATACCATGTTCTTGGATTGGAAGAATCAATATGGTGAAAATGACTATACTACCCAAAGCAATCTATAGATTCAATGCAATCCCTATCAAATTACCAATGGCATTTTTTATGGAACTAGAACAAAAAACCTTAAAATTTGTATGGAAACACAAAAGACCCCAAATAGCCAAAGCAGTCTTGAGGGAAAAAAACAGAGCTGGAGGAATCAGACTCCCTGACTTCAGACTATACTACAAAGCTACAGTAATCAAGACAATATGGTACTGGCACAAAAACAGAAACATAGATCAATGGAACAAGATAGAAAGCCCAGAGATAAACCCACGCACCTATGGTCAACTAATCTATGACAAAGGAGGCAAGGATATACAATGGAGAAAAGACAGTCTCTTCAATAAGTGGTGGTGGGAAAACTGGACAGCTACATATAAAAGAATGAAATTAGAACACTCCCTAACACCATACACAAAAATAAACTCAAAATGGATTCGAGACCTAAATGTAACACCAGACACTATAAAACTCTTAGAGGAAAACATAGGAAGAACATAGGAAGAACACTCTTTGACATAAATCACATCTTTTTTGATCCACCTCCTAGAGTGATGGAAATGAAAACAAAAATAAACAAATGGGACCTAATGAAACTTAAAAGCTTTTGCACAGTATAGGAAACCATAAACAAGACAAAAAGACAACCCTCAGAATGGGAGAAAATATTTGCAAATGAATCAACGGACAAAGGATTAATCTCCAAAATATATAAACAGCTCATGCAGCTCAATATTAAAGAAACAAACAACCCAATCCAAAAATGGGCAGAAGACCTAAATAGGCATTTCTCCAAAGAAGACATACAGACGGCCACGAAGCACATGAAAAGCTGCTCAACATCACTAATTATTAGAGAAATGCAAATCAAAACTACAATGAGGTATCCCCTCACACCAGTTAGAATGGTCATCATCAGAAAATCTACAAACAACAAATGCTGGAGAGGGTGTGGAGAAAAGGGAACCCTCTTGCTTCCCACTGTTGGTGGGAATGTAAATTGATACAGCCACTCTGGAGAACAGTATGAAGGTTCCTTAAAAAACTAAAAATAGAATTACCAGATGATCCAGCAATCCCACTACTGGGCATATACCCAGAGAAAACCATAATTCAAAAAGACACATGCACCCCAATGTTCCTTGCAGCATGATTTACAATAGCCAGGTCATGGAAGCAACCTAAGTGCCCATCAACAGACGAATGGATAAAGAAGTTGTGGTACATATATACAATGGAATATTACTCAGCCATAAAAAGGAACGAAATTGAGTCATTTGTTGAGACGTGGATGGATCTAGAGACTGTCATACAGAGTGAAGTAAGTCAGAAAGAGAAAAACAAATATCGTGTATTAACTCATGTATGTGGAACCTAGAAAAATGGTACAGATGAACCAGTTTGCAGGGCAGAAGTTGAGACACAGATGTAGAGAACAAATGTATGGACACCAAGGGGGGAAAGCCACGGTGGGGTGGGGATGGTGGTGTGCTGAATTGGGCGATTGGGATTGACAGGTATACACTGATGTGTATAAAATTGATGACTAATAAGAACCTGCTGTATAAAAAAATAAATGAAATAAAATTCAAAAACTAAAAAAAAAAAAAAAAAGATGGGCCCTGTGTCTTCTGGGCATGACCCCAGTAGACTTAGGTAGATTTCCTGTTTTCTGGCCTAAAAAGATATCCCAGGTTCATCTTGTATATCCTTGCCCCAGATCTAGAATCAGCCATTTCTCCAAGGAGCCCTGGTTCCTGATAGTGGGAAATAACATTGAGAGACCACTGTCTGGATATAAGGGTGTTCATTGCTATGGGGCTACTGTTGTTTCTACACCTGAGTGCACAAAGCTAGGAAATACCTGCTTTTTTTTTTTTTTTTTTGGCCACATGGCACAGTGTGTGGGATCCTAGTTCCCTGACCAAGGATGGAACCCGCACCCCCTGCAATGGAAGCATGAAGTCTCAACCACTGGACCACCAGGGAAGTCCCAATATGTGCTTTTAGAAAGAGAAAAATATTTTATAAATTATACTGATATTTCCAACTCAAATCTACAAATACAGGGGTTTTACTTAGCTTTTTTTTTTTAATTTTTGAATTTTATTTTATTTATTTTTTTATACAGCAGGTTCTTATTTTTACTTAGCTTTTTAAATTTTATATTTGGATCTCTATGTTCCTATGCTGAAAATCATGCTACTAAAGACATAAACATAATTATTTATGTATATATAGTAACATATTATAGTAATTACACTCACACACATCCGTTCTTCTTGTCCCTAGGATTAAACCCCGCTAGGTATGATAGTAAAAATAGTGTGTTTAAGGAAAAACTCTTCTCTCTGTGTTTATGCTACCAACTCAACGTATGATTGTTCAGTCATTTTACTGTGTTTTTACATTTTAAGTTAACTGAAGTTTTAGGGATTTTAAAAATCATTTAAATTTAATTTAATTTTATAACTATGTAAAACCCAAGATTCCAAAGTTAAAACTACCAAACAGGGTGCATCCAGAAAAGTCCATTTTCCAGCCCATCCTACACCCTTTCCCGTGCCCACCAACCCCCTGCTTAGGTAACCATTGTAATTAATTTTGGTTCCTTTTTCCCTTTTTTCAACCTTTATCCAAAAATGTAAAAAATGTTTAAAATGTGTAGTCCTGAGCTTCAGATGCTGAACTACAACCTCATAGGCAAGTGGGGAGAGAGGGTCAGGATAGAAGTTCAGAGTTCCTCCCACTCCTATACCACACTCCCGGTGTGGTACAGGATTAGAACACCAGGGCCCTATGGAGAACGGGACCCCCTCTCTCCTAGCACCAAACCAAGACCCCACCCACCCCACCGCTACCCTTCCTCTTCAATGGAGAAGACACAAAATTCTTGAAACTTGTACAGGAACCTGGTGCATGGTGCACGTGGCAGGCAGCTAGCTAACCCGGGAGGGTCAGTGCTTCCCCCCTGCTTCCTGGCAGGCAGGACGGGGCGCTACTCAGCTTCTTCCTCTTCACCTCTTCTTCACTCTCTTCCTCAGAAAGGTCATTGCTTATGGTAACAATCTGGTGCCGCCCAGTGGTCCGCACAGGGCCAGAGCCTGACTTCAGGCGGAAGGTTACAGGTGGCTGGAACTGGAAGTCATCCAAACTGAGCATGGGTTGGCAGGACAACTTGAGGTTGGCCACAGCGACTGGGATCTCCTGGTGGCCGTGGTTCCAGGCCACGACTTCTACCACCTTACACTCATGTTTGGCCCCCTCGGTGAGGCAGAGCATGGTCAAAGCCAGCACGTGGCCGCATTACCCTCTTCCTCTACCTTGAAGGTGAAAGAGTGGGTGTGGCCGCAGAGATCGCAGCCGGCGATTCACGCGCCCACCTCTCAGGAACTCCTTTTTCCCTTTTCAAGCACAAACAGACTTGTGTAACCCTGTTTTTCTGTGTATTCACTGACTTGTTTATAGTATCTCTCAACCCTCAGGAACGTAAGTCCTTGGCTATCTTGTTCACTGCTTCATCTCCGATGCACCACAGACTCATTTCTGGTTGAAAGGATGACTCTTATCATGTCATCATGTCATCCCCTGCAGAAAACCCTGCAACAGCTGCCCATCACCCACAAGGTAAAATCCAAAACCTTTAGTGGCACAGAAAGCATTAGTGATGGATGCCTGACCTCGCCCAGCCACATCCCCACTTTCCCTGCCAGCTCCCTTGAACCTGGTCCTCTGGCCACACTAGACTACTCTCACCATCCGTACGTGCTACCCCACTGGCTGCGGTGCCCCACTGACTCACCAGATGAACTCCTCAGCCTTACAAACCCCCACCAAGCCCCAGCCCCTCCGTGGAGTTTTTAAACAGTTGTTCTTGCCATGAGAGGGTGATTGGTTATGTAAACGTCTGTCCTGCTCACGGACCAGAGCTCCGAGTGTAGGAACCGTCCCTCCCCCTCTCTACACCCCAGTACTTAGCATGATGTCTGCAGGTGCTTGACAAAGCTTGTCGAGTAAATGAAAGGGACAACTTCTGTAGTTAAAAGAACTTGGATACAAAAGACTTGGGCAAATCCCGACTTTATCGTCTACCACCTGGGCGATCTTGGGTTAGTCACCTGGCCTTTCTGCAACTTGGTTTCTTTTTCCAGAAACTGGGGATAATGCAGCTTCGTTGAGGATTGCCTGGAGGGGTCAATGAAGTCAGATGTGAAAGTGCTTTGGATACGACGAATAACGACATGGAAGAACAAAGGTAGTAATGAGAGCAGATAAAGGGATTCAGAAGAATGAGGGTGAGCTCAGTCGGAGATGAGGGGGAAGCTGAAGATGGACAAGGAAGGTCCTCCATGAAGAGGATGGTAACTGGCCAGTAAAGGTTCACAGCCATTCTGCGGGCTGCTCCCCAGGCTTGTCTTATTTACCCAAAACCACAGCCCTAAAAGGTAATTTTATTGTCCCATGTGACTAGTAATGGCAGAACTAGCACTTGAACCCAGGACTAGTGACAGCAGACACCATTGGACCAGCAAGGACACGATCTCAGGGAAGCCCTTACCCCTCCCCCCAGCCCGCACCCCCGCCTCCTCTCCCGGGAGCCCGCCTCCTCCCTCTTCTGTCTCTCTTTGACTCACTGGGCAAGATCACTGCTCCAAACGTCTCCACCCACACGTTCCTAATGTAAGAGGAAAGCACCAAGTCCTAACCGCTGGACCGCTAGGGAATTCCCGGGTCTCTTTCCTTTTTCTTAATCTTTGTCCTGGAAATCCCTCCCACCTTGATTTCTACCCCATCACCTGGGTCCCTCAGCATAGAGCAAAGAAGGGATATTTGAAGTGGAGGGATATTTGAAGTGGTACAAAGGCACAGAAAAGAGAAAATTTTTAAGTAACAAATTTCCAAAGTTATTTTATTTCATCTAAATGCTACAGGGATGTTTGGCCTGATTTGTAATTTAGACACATCAACGTGCATGATTCGAGAGGAGGATAGTTAGGTCTCCATCTCCTTTAAATTTCTATTCCAATCAATTCCCATTGGTGTTGTCTAACTCAAATGCCTTCTCATATATTTAAGCCATCTCACTTCCTTTCATGGATGATGGTTTCTCCTGTTTTAATCATAAATTAAACAGGTGCCTCAGTGGGAATGGTGTGATCCAGACATACAGGGCTTCTTGGAGACAAGGCAGGGCTCACTCTTCAAGGTCATTACCCTTGTCTTTTTCTCTTTGCTTTCTTCTGTTCAATAGACCTTCTCAAGTACTCAAGATTACTGTCAATATTGTTTAGATAAAACTGGAGCTCAGAGCCTATGAAAAGAAGAGTTAATAGGAAAAGTTCAGAACTTTGGAGGTCCTCATTCCTACTTCCAGCACCCTGGTGTCTGCAGCTTGATCCCCAAGCAAAGGTAGTAGACAATTGTGGCCTAGTTAACCCCACCTTGAGGGAATTTATAGGAGGAGCTGTGGCTGGGTTTGTAATAGAGACCAAGATAGAACTGTGAAATATTTGACTCGGACTTGATAAGATTAACTTGAGCCGAAACTGTTATGGGAGTATCTGGATGTTGCTTGATGTCTTGCTTCTCCTACTGTCTCTGGCCAAGACTAGGTGGGTAATAAATCATGTAGCTGCTCATCGTCCCCTCTGTTCTACTCACTGGTACCACTGCCTGGACTGGGAAAATGGGTCACCCCTTTGCCCTGTACAGCCCTGAGCCTCCTGCTGTTTAGATAACTCTCCTTCCTTTACTATTTTTTTTTTAGGCCATGCCGTGTGGCACGAGAGATCTTTGTTCCCCGACCAGGGATCGAACCCATGCCCCTGCATTGGGAGCATGGAGTCTTAACCACTGGACAACCAGGGAAGTCCCTTTTCCTTCCCTTACTATTGCCAGAAGAGATGGGTCCACCCAGAGAAGGAGGAAAACAGGAAATTATAATTGCAAATTGCAAAGAACAAACAAGAGTTGATCTCACTCACGCTGATTAGGTTGAGACATGAAGTTGGCTTCTACCACTCTGTTGTTCAGGGGCTGGGTCCCACGTAATCATTGTGGATGGTCTTGTTCTGGTGATTCAGTAAGGAATTCTCCAGCTTCCAAACCTGCAGGCAACATGAAGGGAATTATGGAGAGGAGAGGCACTGGGTGAGTTTTTAAATTTAGCTAGCAACTGAACTAGAGTTTGGATTTATATAACCCTGATAAAGCGGTTGTGAGAAGATCCCAATTCCAGAAGTGGTCTGGGTGCTATGTGCCAGGCCATTCATCCACCCATTCATTCCTCCAACAATCTCTTTTAGTCTTTTTCTATGAGTATTTAGTCAATAGTAGAAAGGAGACAAAGAAGTAAACAGAAACATACCAAGCAGCTCAATTTTTGTTTTTTCTGAGAATGTCTGTATTTTGTCTACATTCTTTTTTGTTTAACATTTATTTATTTATTTATTTATTTGGTTGCTCCGGGTCTTAGTTGCGGCAGGCAGGCTCCTTAGTTGTGGCTCACGCACTCCTTAGTTTTGGCTCACTCACTCCTTAGTTGTGGCTTGCCAGCTCCTTAACTGCAGCACATGCAATCCTTAGTTGCAGTAGGCAGGCTCCTTAGTTGCAGCACATGGGCTCCTTACTTGTGGCTCACCAGCTTCTTAGTTGCGGTTCACTGGCTACTTAGTTGCAGCTCGTGGGCTCCTTAGTTGTGGCTCACCGGCTCCTTAGTTGCAGCATGTGTGCTCCTTAGTCGCAGCAAGAGGGCTCCTTAGTTGCACCTCACAGGCTCCTTGGTTGCAGCTCACCGGCTCCTTAGTTGCAGCATGTGCGTTCCTTAGTTGCAGCAGGTGGGCTCCTTAGTTGCAGTTCGCCGGCTCCTTAGTTGCGGCTCGCCAGCTCTTTAGTTGTGCCTCACTAGCTCCTTAGTTGTGGCTTGTGGTCTCCTTAGTTGCAGCTCACTGGCTCCTTAGTTGCAGCACGTGAACTCTCAGTTACGGCATGCATGTGGGATCTAGTTCCCTGACCAGGGATCGAACCCGGGCCCCCTGCATTGGGAGTGCAGAGTATTATCCTCTGCTCCAGCAGGGAAGCCCCTTGTCTACGTTCTTGAGAGACATTTTTCTGCCTATACAACTCTAGGTTAGCTATTCATTTCTCTCAGTTCTTTGAAAATATGGTTCCACTGCTTTCTGACTTTCATTGTTGCTGTGTTGCATCTACTCTTGGTCTATAGTATTTCTTTCATGAAAATCTGTCTTTTCTCTCTGGTTGATTTTTAAATCTTCTCTTTGTCTTTGATATTTTGTGGTTTCATTGTGATGGTTTAGTGTGGGCTTCTTTTTGTTTTCATTGACTCGTTGGGCTTCCTTCATATATGACATGGTGTCTTTCAATTCTCTGGAAAATTGTCAGCCAACATTTCTCAAATTATCCCTCTTCTCTATGCTACCTCTCTTCTCCCTCTAAATTTCAACCAGACATTTGTTGGACCTTTCTAGTATATTCTCTATATCTCTTTACTTCTTTTTCATATTTCCATCTCTTTTTCTCTTTGTGCTGCATTTTACATAATTTTGTCAGCTCTGTCTTCCAGTTTACTAATTCTTTCTTGAACTGTGTCTAACATGCTATTAAACCCATTTGTTGGGTTGTTAATTTCATTACTATCTTTTCATTTCTAGAAATTAACAACCCATTTGTTTTTTTTTCTTCTTCAAGTTTACTTGGTCATTTTTATACTTTGCTCTTTCCTCATATTTAAAACTCCTATACATATTAAACATATTAAATATGTTTTATTTTACATATTATGCATTCTTTATGCATATTAAACATATTTCATATTAATTGACTGATAATTACCATATCTGAAATCTTTGTAGTTCTATTTCTGCTGACACTCATTCATAGTGCCTTTTTCCTGATATTTTGTGATTTTTTAAAAATTGAGCTCATTTCAGGTAACTTTATTCGTGTAAATTCTTATAGATCTGGATGTAAGGTGCACTTTTCCTGAGATAATTGACATTGGCTTTTGTTAGGTATCTAGGGGCACTTCCAACCTGGTTGGCAATGTTTTTTGTGTGGTTATGAGAATAGGGGTCTTTCCACCTTTTCCTGGAATAGGGAAATGGAAAGTTTAAAAAAAGAAATATTTGTTTCTGAGGAAGAACATCACCCAGAAGGAAATGTCAGCTTTGTTTTGAAACCTCAGTAACATGTGTCCTTTATTTAACTCAACAAATATTTATTATGTACCCATGCTATGCTGAAGGACAAAAGACAACTGATATAGCTCTTCCCCTCAAAGGGCTACAGGCATTTTATGTGGTAAAAGGCTAAATATGAAGCTATCCTTCTCGCATGAAGTCATTTATGAAGTAATGTATTACTTGTGCCTGGCGAGAGCAGCACTCAGTAAATATTTGCCTTCACTGTGCAACTCTTGTCCTATGACTTGGACCACGTCCCAGTTTTTTTGTTGCATCACCTATAGGTTTCTTGGATTCCCTGATGCCTGTTTGCCCATTCCTGCCACAACACTAGTAAGATCACCCATAGCAATAGAGGTGAGGCACTGCAGCCCTGTACATGGAAAACACTGTAGGAGCCCAGGTATCAGCATTAGGTGAGATTTGGGGAGCACTCTTGTTAACCAGGCCGTTGAAAGGAGAGACTTTGATAAAGTGATTCTACACACTACCTGTGTCCTGGAGAGCTTGACAGTATCTGCCAGCACAAACCAGTGGACGTTCTCAGTACAGGGAGGAGTGGTGAGTGACCCCCAGTAGCTGTAGTAGTAGTGGAGGTTCCCAGGTAGCATGTCCTGAACGTCAGGGCCCCTCAGAACTGCACTTTGTCCTAAAAGAGGGGACAAAAAGGAATGTTAGGGACCACTGCTGCCCCTTGCAAGGACAGCTCTGGCTCAGATCTCACCATCTTTAAATCTCCTGATTTAAGCAGGGGGACATAGAACCTGGTCATTGGGAAACATCCCCCAGTGTGCTGCTTCCAGGGAAGGGTTAAGAGCAAAGACTTTGGGCAGAAACCCACTCGAATACCTCCTCCTGGCTGAGTGGCCCTGGCGGGGTCTGTAGAAAGGGGACACCCAGGAGCATTGCCGTGAGGGTAAAGGGGAATGTGTTTATAAAGTGCCGGCACTGGACCCGCACATAGGAAAGTGGTCATGAGTGTAGCCGTCACCATCATCATTGTTAGGCAGAGGATACATTTTACAATAAATGAAAGAAATTATGACTCCTAGGGGCTTTTGGGTAAGTGCTCTCAAAGAAAGAACAAAATTCCTTGAGTTGTGCTCATTTATAAATGAAGGGGAGGGATAGAGATTAGAAAGGCAGAATCAGAACTAAGCGGGAGTGCAGGTGCAGGCGTCAGGTCACGAGCGCTTCCTGCCATGCCCATTGGGAACCAAGCTCAGCCACAGGTGACGTGTAGAGAGGGGGACATCCACAGAGCATCTGAAGCCTCCACAGCACCCACATTTATCGCCGCATCTATAGAATTCCTCTTTTGTTCATGTCAGTGACGCTGAGTCCCTGAACTCAGCAAGAGACTATCAAAGCAACACGGAGTCGAGTTGACTTTTGCTTCACCTTCCCTGAGCACTTTTGCATTTTTTAATGGCAAAGAGGATATCATTTTGTTATATACATAAACAGGTTTCTTTAACCAAGGCTGTGAAGTGTAGTAGTGCATAATCCCATGAATAAGTAAAAGGTTTCTAAGTTTTGTTTTTATTGGATAGATTTCAAGATATAACCTTCTAAAGGACTCTATTGCATAGATTTTGTTTCATAACTCCAATACGTTCAAGTGAGTGAAGAATTCCAGAACCATGGTGGAGCCACTGTGGAAAATAATATGGTGGTTCCTTTAAAAATTAAACATAGAATTACCATATGATCCAGAAATTCCACTTCTGGGTATATACCCCAAAGAATTGGAAGCAGGGAGGTAAAAACAACAGGGCCCACTGATGGTTTGGGTGTGGCAGGGCAGGGTGGGGAATGAAAAGAGGAAAGTCCAGAGAAATTTGGGGATTTTTGGCTTAAACAAGGGGATAGATGGGGATGCTGTTTGCTGAAATGGGAAAGTCGGTTTAGGGACAAGCCTGGAAAGGGACGGGAATAAGTTATGCTTTGGCCATGTTGAGTTCTAGATCCATATGGCAACATCAACTAAACAGTTGGGTGAAGGAATCCAGAGTTCAGAGAGAGGCCAGTGTTGTGGGCACTATTGATCAGCAGTGGAATTTATTGAATTGGAGAAGGAAATATATCAGGATCAGTTCGTAGAAATAGAATATCTGAGGTCAGTGAATTCAAGGAAACTCCTTAGTTATACCACAGGCCTGTGGTGTCTCCTGCTGGCTTTGTTCATGGTCAGTAGATTAACTAGACAGTTCTTGCCTCGACTTTGCCTCACCTGTCCTGCCTGATGCTGATGTTACCTGGAGGACCAGATAGAGATTTTTGGAGTCCACAGCCTAAAGATGACAATTCAGGCCATGGGACTAAAAAGGAGGTCACCGAGAGAAGTCAGAGTCCTGGCACCCTCGGACATTAAGGCAGGAGCCAGGAAGAGAGAGCAAGAGAGTAGCGCTGGGGACGGGGGCGGGGTTTGGCCAGAACGCAAGCCGCGTGTAATGCCTCACGGTTTGGAGGTGGAGTAAGAGAAGAGGAGAAAAGTGCCCAGGAGATCTGACAACCGGGGTGACCTTGAAGGCTTAGGGTGAGTGAGAAAAGAGAACAGGACAGTAGACAACTCATTCAAGGGGAGATGAGAATGGGGTGGAGGCTGAGGGAATGATGGGGTCAAGAGACGGGGTTTGTGTTTTGAAATGGAAGAAAGGAGAGCATTGTGATGTGTGTTGAGTGGAGTGACCGGGTGAAGGGGGAGATGCAGGAGAGAGGGGAGACGGGCAGGAGAAAAGGCCCTGAGAATGGGGGTGTCGGTGCCCACATGGAAGGTTGGTCCTGGACCAGAGCAGGGACCTCTCATCCAGTGTAACAGAGGAGGGGACATGGAGTTTGGTCAGGCGCAGGCAGGTTAAGATGAGTGAGTTTCTGACTACCTTCTCCATGGAGTGAGAGGCCAGGCATCGCCTCCAAGGGAGAAGCTGGGGCCAGAGAGGAGGGGCTTTGGGAGAGAGGAGAAAATATGATGCAGTAATTTTGGAGAGGGGAAAAGCAAATGCCCAGAGTAGTATTTCAGGATTTCTGAGCAGTGTTAGTACTTGTGTATATTTGTAGCTGTGAATGAAGTCAGAAGTCTGTGTGCTTCTCTCCAGCTACATTCAGCCATTTGGCTACAGGCTGTGAGTAAGTGGGAGTTAGTCTGGGGCTTTGCCAGGTGAGCTTGTGGAGGGATGGAGGGCATTTGAGTGGGCGTGTCAGAAGTATGGCCCATGGAATCCAAGCTAGGTAAAGAGAGATGAGAGGCATGAGGCGTGACTAGTAGTGAGAACGTGGAGGTCCATGGATTGGAGGTCAGCAGATTGCTGGAGGGGGTGAGGACTGAGGTCAGAGACCTGGAGTCTGGGAGATGTGGCCAAAGTGGGATGCACACAACCAAGGCTGCAACAGATCTGGTTACTGCTCATGGTCAAGGGTTGACCATGGGAGTGGGCAGACACTCTGACAAGAACCCTGCCTTCTGGCGGCAGAGATAAGGGAGACCAGCCCTGTGTCTGTGTATACAGGCACCGTGACAAGAGGCTTCACTCTTGAGATTCTTCTCAGCTTGAAGCCAAGGAGGCCATCTCTCTCTAGGGACCAGGATCACTTCCAGCTGGGGCCAGAGGTGAGAGTCGCTTAAATGAAGGTATCCCTCATTAGTGGAACTCTGGCCATCCAGAAGTTCCAACCGTGGCAATTGACAGGTAGAGTTTATGAACGGGTTTCTCAGAGGTGTGCACAGCCTGAGCCGACCTTGGGAATTGCTGGAACCAGAGACCTTGCACAGGGAGGGGAGCGTCCCCTGGCAGGCTTATCTGCCACCCTCTCCACCAGCAACACTCTTCCCTGCTCCCCTGCCCCCCATCACACTCACGCTCATTCCTCTGCCCTCGTGCAGCCGCTGTTGGTTTCCCCTACCTGGATACCTGATGTTCTTCAAGCAAGAAATGAAGTTGCTGTAGTAAGCATTTTCAGCATTACCCTTGACCTGCAGGAGAAACACAGAGCAGTTCACCTAATGGAGAAGGGCCGTCCATCCGGTACTATCCCCGCTAATCCAGCTCTTTTGTACACTGGCTGATTGGGCAGAGCTGCGAGGGCAAGGAGGCAGCCCACCCGTGCCCCACTTGTGCTGGGGGAGACCATCTGGCTGTTCTTTGCCACCAAGTGCCTGGGCTCACCAGTCTCTTCCAGAAAGACAAGATCTGAAGCATTTTGGCAGCTTCCAGGGAAAAGAGCTTCTTGGTGGTGACTGGTGATGTCCTCAAGGAATGGCCAAAAGTCACTGTCAAGATATCCCCAGTGACCCTGTTTTGGGCAATGTCAGCCACAGTCAGATTCACTGTGTTTTTTCATTTGTTTGTTTGTTTTTGTTTTTTTGGCCATGCGGCATGTGGGATCTTAGTTCCCTGACCAGGGATCGAACCCATGCCCCCTGTATTGGAAGCGTGGAGTCTTAACCACTGGACCGCCAGGGAAGTCCCCAGATTCATGGTGATGCGGGGGCTTGCTCTGAAGTGCTCCCTTCTTCATCCTCAGGACTTTTGACTGAGTGAAGGAGAGCCAGATGTCCAAGGCAAAACTGCTCCAATTCTGACCACTGCCATCCTTTATTTATTGTATGAGTGTTGACTTTTTAGAAGTCAGAATGGTTGCTTTTTGTGAAAAAGGTCTATGGATAATGGTTTTTTTCAGTCAGCAATGCTGATCCATTCTTCCACTGGGTATAAATTCAGACTTTCTTGGATTTCTGATCGCCATTTATTTGTTTTCTAAACGTCTCATCTTTTTTTGTTCCTCTGTTCTACCTTTTGTGTTAAACAAATACTTTTAGCGTACCAGTTAACCATGTTAAGTTATTAGTGGTTGCTCTAGTGACTACAACATACAACTTATCACAATCTATATCAGGTAAATACTAACTTAATTCTAGTAAAATATAGCAACTTTGTTCCAATATAGCTCTATTTCTTCTGTATTTTTTCTTCTATTTTTGTCATACATTATAAAGCTAATACTACAGGGGTATAATTATTGCTTTAAACAATCTTATGGGTTTTTTTAAAAAAGAAATTAAAAGAAGACAAGAATATGTATATATGTGTATATATATGTGTATGTATGTATATGTGTATATATATATATATATATATATATATATATATAGTCTTCTATATTTACCTACATATTTACCATTTCTGGCAGTCTTCATCTCTTTCTGTGGATTTGAGTTGCTGTCTGGTGTGATGTCCTTTCAACCAGAAGGATTTCCTTTAACTTTTCGTGTAAGACAGATCTGTTAACAATTATCTCAGTTTTTGTTTAACTGGGAATGTCTTTATTTTGCCCCATTTCTGAAGATTGGTTGGTTGGACATAGGAATCCTGATCGTCAGTCATTCCACGGCCTTCTGATGCCTTGCTTCTAATGAGAAGTCAGCCATTAATGCACTGTCAGCCCCCTCTATATAATGAACCCTTTTTCTCTTGTCAATTTTGACAGTTTGATTTTGATGTGTCTAGGTGTTTATCAGATGTGGAGTTTGTTGAGTTTCTTGGATTGGTAAATTATTGTTTTTTCATCAAATTTGGGAAAATTTGGCCATTGTTTCCTCAACATTTTTTTCTGCCACTTTCTCTCTCTGCTCTCCTTCTGGGACCCCCATTACATATATGTTGGGATGCATGATCTTGTCCCCATGAGTCTCTAAGGCTCTGCTCATTTTTTTTCTAGCTTTTTTCTTTGTTCTTCAGATTCAATAATTTATTTAACCTGTCTTCAAATGCACTGATTCTTTCTTCAGCTGCCTCAAATCTGCTTTGAGCCCATGTAGTGAATTTTTCATCTTTTTATGATACTTTTCAACTCTAGACTTTCCATTTGGTGCATTTTTATAGTTTCTGTTTCTTTATTGAGATCCTTTTTGAATCATTGTCATCATATTTTCCTTTAATTCTTTGAACATAATTTCTTTTCATGCTTTGAACATATTTATGATAGTTGTTGAAAGTACTGTCTGCTAGGGAAGTCCCTGGTGGTCCAGTGGTTAGGACTCCACGCTTTCACTGCCGAGGGCCAGGGTTTGATCCCTGGTCAGGGAACTAAGACTCCACAAGCCACGTGGAGCAGCCAAAAAATAAAATAATAATAATAATAATAATAGGGCTTCCCTGGTGGCACAGTGGTTAAGAATCCGCCTGCCAATGCAGGGGACACAGGTTCGAGCCCTGGTACGGGAAGATCCCACATGCTGCAGAGCAACTAAGCCCATGCGCCACAACTACTGAGCCTGTGCTCTAGAGCCCGTGAGCCACAACTACTGAGCCCACGTGCCACAGCTACTGAAGCCCGCGTGCCTAGAGCCCGTGCTCCGCAACTAGGGAAGCCACCACAATGAGAAGCCCAAGCACCGCAACAAAGAGTAGCCCCTGCTCGCCACAACTAGAGAAAGCCCGCGCACAGCAACAAAGACCCAACACAGCCAAAGATAAATAAATAAAATAATAAATAAATTTATTTAAAAAAAAATAATAATAATAATAAAGAAAGTATTGTCTGCTAAATCACTCTTGGTCTACTCAGAGTCAGTTTATATTGACTGCTTTTTTTTTTTTTTTTTTATGGCTGTGTTGGGTCTTCGTTTCTGTGCAAGGGCTTTCTCTAGTTGCGGCAAGTGGGGGCCACTCTTCATCGCGGTGCGCGGGCCTCTCACTATTGCGGCCTCTCCTGTTGCGGAGCACAGGCTCCAGATGCGCAGGTTCAGTAATTGTGGCTCACGGGCTTAGTTGCTCCGCGGCATGTGGGATCTTCCCAGACCAGGGCTTGAACCCGTGTCCCCTGCATTGGCAGGCAGACTCTCAACCACTGCGCCACCAGGGAAGCCCCTTGACTGCTTTTTTTTTTTCTCCTAAATATGGATCACATTTTCCTATTTCTTTGCATGCCCAACTTTTTCTTTGATAACTGTCATTTCAGATAATACATGGCAGCAAATCTGATTTCTGATTTTTAAAAATTGTCCTGAGGGGTTTTTGTTGTTGTTCATGTGACTGTTTAGTGACTTGCCTGGACTTCATCTGCAGGATATATCTCACAGTGGTGTACAGCAGCTGATGAACCTGCTTAGGTCTTAAGTCTTATTTTTATTTTTCAGCCTGGGGCCATCTAGGGTCAACATAGTCTTGTGGCCAATGATTTTTGCAGAGGTTGTGCTCAAACCCCGTGAGCCCAAGATTTGCACCCTCTGCTGATGGATCTGTATGTGGGTTGAGAAGCACATTCAAAGATCAGCCAGTTACCAGGTCAGCCTCAGCCTTTACTTTCCATCAGGGTTTCTTGGGAAGCTTATACAGCCTTTCTGTGGCTCATCTCCCAGTTAAATTTCTGATGGTCTGCCACTTGCCACTCACCTCAACTAGGGCTGCAATCTCAGACTATCAAACCTGCAAGTTTTCCCTGTTTTCTGTCTTTTCTGTTGTTTGCTACTTTTACCAGCAGTGCCCCCTGGGCGTGGGTTTTCAACTTCTACTCCAAATCAAATTAGTCCCCTGTATCAGGCAGTGAAGCTTTTGGTTTTCCTGTCCATGCTGCCCCGATAAAACTACCTTGCTGACCACGTTAGGGGAAGGGGATGGGAACAGCCCCAGGCAAGGTGTCCACAAACTCCCATTGTTCTTACTCAAAATTCTAGCCATTTATCATAAATAAATGCCTCACCTTGTTATTTGTCTTTGGTCCATTTCCAGAGCACTGATATGTTTGTTTTTGACAATTTTATCCAATATAAAACTTGTTTGGGGGTGATTGGCGATAAATTGGTGATAAATCCCACCCTCCAGACTTTCTGAGAAATGCAGAGATGTTGGCTTTGTCTAGGGGGTTGCAGGCTTCCTCTTGCCCTCAGAGCAGTTTATGTCCAGTGAACCCTTCCGCGATCCCAGCTCTTTTAAGTCAGCTCGTCCAAGTTATGCAATGTCCTTGAGGTTGGTGACACAGAAGGAACGCAGTAACTGTGAGCAAGGACTGGAAAAAGGGTAGGTCTTTCATTGGGTGAGTGTTTCCAAGAATTGTGAGCTCAGGAACAGATGAGGAGGGACCAGTAGGAAGACCCTTTGTCTACACTTAACACCTTGTTTTGACACCAATTTCTAACTTTGCATGTGTCGTTTCAGCCTACCTCAACGAGGGCTGCCTGCACAGCCAAGCCATCCGGTGCTTTCTGAGCCTTAGCGTAGCTCTTGTATTTAGAATTGTAATGAACGACGTGAATCTGTGGAAGCAAGAAAGTGTAAGTCAAGGGCAGTTCCTGTAAACCTCAAGTGCTTCAGGTTTTCAGGGAAGGAGGAAAATAAAAAAAGATGTTCCATCCCACACCTCAGCTGACCCACGTAAACACCTCTGACCACCATCTCCCTCCCTGTGGGCTACAAGATCTATCAAGACCAGAAAGTTCTCCAAGAATGCAAAGAGTGTGAGTGGGATTCTGGGGAGATGGCAATTCACCCTCCCCCCGGCAGACAAGCTGGCAGAGTCCAAGGGATCATATGAGGCCACTGGGTTCTCCTGAGGTCTCCCTAGCGTGGGCATGTGCCCCTTTACCCCAGGAGGCCACTGTAAACCTGCGGTCATCCTAAGCAAGAGGGGGACCCAGCAAATCTACCACATAGAAATCCAGTTGAAACTAAAGAGGGCTTGCCCCACTCTGTGGGCTGTAAACTCCTGCGTTGGGGTGACTTCTGTGAGGGCAGGGACCCTGCCCAAACCCCCAGCACATAGCAGTGACCAGTGAATTGTTGTAAATGAATGAAAAATAAACTCAACCTCAGGGTGACTTGACTCACCACTGCACAAAGTTTTTTTGGCTGTTTTAATAAGAAAAGGGACTATGGGGTTTGAAAGAAAGAGGATCCTCAGGGTACCTCGATCACATATCTGATCCCATCAATGGTGTGCTCGGAACCGCTGATCTCCAAGGAGGCGCCACCCCGGTGGAAGTGCATCTGCTGGGCTGCGTACTGGGTGCCATCGGCAGCCGTCACGCGCATGGTGGGGGGCAGGCTGATCTGTACTGGAAGAGAAGACGAGGGGCAGGGAGTGTGCAGATGGGCGTGGATGGGTCAGGCCTACAGGTGAGGCAGCTTCCCCGGTCACCTGCCCACTCCTGGGGCAAGCTGGTACTATAGACAGGCCTAGACTGCCATGAGCAGGGTGACCAACAGAGAGGGGGCACCTAGCACATGGGGAAGGATGGGGACCAGGCACTGAGTAAGCTGGGCTGGACAGGCACTTGTCCCAGGGCACGCACCTTCCCACCCAGGACCAGAAGGTCAGGGGCAGGACCACCAAGTGGCAGGTCCAGCTTGTTAGCCCTAACGAAGGGGGTAGCCCTGAAAAAATAGGGCTAATGAGTGTGGAAATCAGAATTCCACTCTCCACCTCTGGCCAATTTTGGAATTTACCCACAGGGTAGGGATAGGAAGTGGGGCCTCTTGGGACACTCACCCAATGAAAGACCTACCCTTTTTCCAGTCCTTGCTCACAGTTACTGCGTTCCTTCTGTGTCACCAACCTCAAGGACATTGCATAACTTGGACGAGCTGACTTAAAAGAGCTGGGATCGCGGAAGGGTTCACTGGACATAAACTGCTCTGAGGGCAAGAGGAAGCCTGCAACCCCCTAGACAAAGCCAACATCTCTGCATTTCTCAGAAAGTCTGGAGGGTGGGATTTATGTCTAGGTAGCAAGAAGTGGTCAGTGAATCCAATCACCCCCAAACAAGTTTTATATTGGATAAAATTGTCAAAAACAAACATATCAGTGCTCTGGAAATGGACCAAAGACAAATAACAAGGTGAGGCATTTATTTATGATAAATGGCTAGAATTTTGAGTAAGAACAATGGGAGTTTGTGGACACCTTGCCTGGGGCTGTTCCCATCCCCTTCCCCTAACGTGGTCAGCAAGGTAGTTTTATCGGGGCAGCATGGACAGGAAAACCAAAAGCTTCACTGCCTGATACAGGGGACTAATTTGATTTGGAGTAGAAGTTGAAAACCCACGCCCAGGGGGCACTGCTGGTAAAAGTAGCAAACAACAGAAAAGACAGAAAACAGGGAAAACTTGCAGGTTTGATAGTCTGAGATTGCAGCCCTAGTTGAGGTGAGTGGCAAGTGGCAGACCATCAGAAATTTAACTGGGAGATGAGCCACAGAAAGGCTGTATAAGCTTCCCAAGAAACCCTGATGGAAAGTAAAGGCTGAGGCTGACCTGGTAACTGGCTGATCTTTGAATGTGCTTCTCAACCCACATACAGATCCATCAGCAGAGGGTGCAAATCTTGGGCTCACGGGGTTTGAGCACAACCTCTGCAAAAATCATTGGCCACAAGACTATGTTGACCCTAGATGGCCCCAGGCTGAAAAATAAAAATAAGACTTAAGACCTAAGCAGGTTCATCAGCTGCTGTACACCACTGTGAGATATATCCTGCAGATGAAGTCCAGGCAAGTCACTAAACAGTCACATGAACAACAACAAAAACCCCTCAGGACAATTTTTAAAAATCAGAAATCAGATTTGCTGCCATGTATTATCTGAAATGACAGTTATCAAAGAAAAAGTTGGGCATGCAAAGAAATAGGAAAATGTGATCCATATTTAGGAGAAAAAAAAAAGCAGTCAAGGGGCTTCCCTGGTGGCGCAGTGGTTGAGAGTCTGCCTGCCAATGCAGGGGACACGGGTTCAAGCCCTGGTCTGGGAAGATCCCACATGCCGCGGAGCAACTAAGCCCGTGCGCCACAACTACTGAGCCTGTGCTCTAGAACCCGTGAGCCACAACTACTGAAGCCCGCACACCTAGAGCCTGTGCTCTGCAACAAGAGAAGCCACCGCAATGAGAAGCCGACCCACCACAAAGAAGAGTAACCCCCACTCAGCTCGATTAGAGAAAGCCCGCGCAGCAACGAAGACCCAATGGAGCTAAAAAAAAAAATTAATTTAAAAAAAGTAGAATTTGAAACTAAAAGCACAGTACCATTTACATTAGCATCTCCCCCCCAAAATTAAATAATTAGGTATAAATCTAACACATTACATATAAGATCTATATGAGGAAAACTGAAAAACTCTGATGAAAGAAATCACAGAATAACTAAATAAATAGATATTCCATATTCCTGGATAGGAAGACTCACTATTGCCAAGATGTCAGTTCTTCTCAATTTGACCTAGAGATTCAATGTGATCCCAATCAAAATCCCAGCAGGTTATTTTGTGGATATCAACAAACTAACTCTAAGGTTTACATGGAGAAGCAAAAGACCCAAAATAGCTGACACAGTGTTTAAGGAGGGTAACAAAGTTGGAGGACTGATGCTACCCATCTTAAAGACTTACTATAAAGCTACAGTAGGGACTTCCCTGGCGGTCCAGTGATTAGGACTCCACGCTTCCACTCCAGGGGGCACGGGTTCCATTGGGAACTAAGATCTCACAAGCCACATGGTGTGGCCAAAAAAAAAAAGCTACAGTAATCAAGGCAGTGTGGTCTTGGTGGGAGAATACACAAATAGATCAGTGGAACAGAATAGAAAGCCCAGAAAGAGACCCCCATAAATATATCCAACTGATCTTTGACAAAAGAGCAAAGATTATCAATGGAGCAAAGAGAGTCTCTTCAACAAATGGTGCTGGAACAACTGGACATCCACATGCCAAAAAATGAACCTAGACACAGACCTTACACCCTTCACCAAAATTAACTCAAAGTGGATCACAGACCTAAATGTAAAGTGCAAAAGTATAAAATTCCTCAAAGATAACATAGGAGAAAACCTAGACGACTTTGAGTACGGTGATGCCTTTTTAGATACAACACCAAAGACACAATCCATGAAAGAAAGAATCGATAAGCTGGACTTAATTAAAATTTAAAACTTCTGTTCTGCAAAAAAGAATATCAAAAGAATTAGAAAACAAGCCACAGACTGGGAGAAAATATTTGTATAAGACACATCTGATAAAGAACTGCTATCCAAATTATACAATGAATCCTTAAAATTCAACAATAAGAAAACAAATAACCCAGAGACCATAACAGACACCTCTCCAAAGAAGATATACAGACGGCAAATATGAAAAGTTGCTCCACAGCATAGTTCATCAGGGAAATACAAATTAAACCAACAATGAGGTGCTACCACACACCTAATAGAATGGCCAAGATCCAGAACACTGACAGCACAAAATGCTGACAAGGTTGTGGAGGAACAGGAACTCTCATTCATTGCTGGTGGGAATGCAAAATGGTACAGCCACTTTGGAAGAGAGTTGGGCAGTTTCTTACAAAACTAAACATACTCTTACCATATGATCCAGCAATCACACCCCTTGGTATTGACCCAAATGAGCAGAAAACTTATGTCCACACCAAAATCTACACACTGGTGTTCATTGATGTTTATAGCACCTTTATTCATAATTGCTGAACCTTGGAAGCCGCCACGATGTCCTTCAGTAAGTGAACGAATAAATGAACTGTGGTGCATCCAGACAATGGAATATTATCCAATGCTAAAAAGAAATGAGCTATCAAGTCATGAAAAGACACGGAGGAACCGTAAATGCATATTACTGAGTGAAAGAAGCCAATCTGAAAAGGCCATACACTTCTGCCAACCTGCTGATAGCTTCAGAGAGTAACTTTGGAAACAGGAACTTGATATGGATGATAAAATGAGGCTTTCACAAACTATGTGTGGAGTTCAGTGATCCAAATCACAGCTATCTGAGGGCTACTACCTTCACCAGCCCCATCAAGGGCAAATGGTTTTATTTTCTTAATAGTGCAAAAAGGAAATCTGAGTCCTATGACCCACCCCCCCACGTACACCTATGCGAATGGACAGTAAACTGTCCCAGCCCAGGTGGGAGTGGAGAGGGAAGTTTCCAAGGAGGACATGACCGAGGAATCAGACATCCGGGGTCTGGATCCAGCTCGGCCACTAGAAACTACATGACCATAAGTCCCTCGGCCTCCCAAAGCCTCTGGTTTCAGCTTAAAAAATGCCCCCCTGCCCCTGGGCTTGTCATGAGGCTCAGAGGAGACAAGCCCACTTGAAAAAAATCAGAAGGGTGTCTGCAAACGTTAAGCAGGATTTTATGGTTGTCCAGTCTAGGCTTCTGAAATGGAGGCCCCCAAAACCCAGCTTTTCCTGTCTGACCTTCACACGTAGAAAATATGGCAGATCAGACCTGGGCACAGATCAACAGAAGAGACAGTGGGTCCTGTGGCTTCTCGGTGTTGCCTCTCTGTCTGCTGAATTTCCTGCTGGTTGGGTCAGAGTGAGCTCAGAGAGAGGCCAGTGCAGGATGAAGGGGCCAGTGGGGAACCGAGTCTACAGATGGATGCTGCCCAAGCAGGGACGAAGTGCCAGGACTCAACACCGGTCTACCCCGAGCCTGAGGCCTGCAGCCCCCAGGCCACGCTCTGGATCTCTGCGCATATAGCTCCTGGCAGCCCTGCCTGCCTGCCTCCCCCTATACCCGCCCGGGGACGGGAGCCTGTCGCCTACCCTTACCTGTGTGGCCATTGTTGATCATAGGGAACGCCCCGTGCTGGACCTCGTAGCCGGACAGGTTCAGAGCCCTCAGGGAAGGGTTGTACCACACTTTCTTCCTGTGCAGGTCGATGGGCGACTGTCTCTTCCCCCCGCAGTCGGGGTACTCCCTCGGCCAGTGTGCTTCATCCAGCAACCCCTCTGACAGGGGGTCACAGTGCAAGGGGCTCCCTGTGGGCACCTCACTCAGGGCCAGAGACTGCAGCTCACAGCTGGGCCTGCCCAACAGGAGGCCTGCAGAGGCCACAGTCAAGACCAGAGGCCTGCCTTCTAGAAAGCAGGGCCGGGCCTCCAGAAGGAGGCGGGAGGGGCATCTAAATCAGCTCCACGGACCCTGGTGTCTGGGGGGCTTTGGGGCTGGTTCGTAACTTTCCTGTTGCACCCACTGCCCCTGAGAACATGCCTTCGTGTTTTGAAAGCAATGAATGTCTTTAATACATAGCTTTGGCTTTTCCTTTGCATGACTGTCGGCTGATAAATGTACTCGAGGGCTACTTGGGCTTGGCATCCCTGTGTTACTTTCAGGGCCTTTTCCTCACTTCCTCTGAATGGCAGTTTCTCTTTTCCAGCCCCCAACAATACCACGGCCCACTCCACGCCCTACGCCCTATGGCAGGACCTCCCCACGTCCTTTCTTGACCCCTCCCCTTTAACTGGTTCCCAGTATGGTAAAGACCACCTGGGTGCCTACACTTATGGATTCAGGACCAGAAAGGAAGCATAGGGTTCAAGGATGACCTAGAATGATTAGTTGAAAAAATATCAAAATAAGGAAATTTATCTTTTTTAAGGTAGTTACTAATCACAGAAGAGAGGAGAGAGGGTGATAAAAGCAAGTCATTATAATGGGTGACTCGGCCTCCAAACAACTGTGGGTCCTGGTCTCATCCATTTGCAATAGGGAATCCAGCTCTCTTTCCCCCTTAGGGGACGGCGTCATCCATAGCTTGTTTTGAGGAAGATGTTTGTACTTAGGCCTCTCACAGTTTCTCGGTTCAATAAAAAGTCAATTCTTTTTTTCTCTGTACCTCTCTTCACTGTTTAATAATACAAACCAATTTGTAGACAATTCTTTCCTAGGGGCAGGTGCCAGGAGCAAGGCCAGATGTCTTGAACACAGACCCTTCATGGATCAAAAGGTTTTTTACCAGCATTGGTGTTTCTCAAGTATCCCCACCAGGCATTCTCAGCAGCTGCCCGAGTTCTCCTGGGCCCCGTCTCAGAGGCTGTGCTGAGCTGGGAGGACAGACTCCGCTGTTGGAATCCTCTCTCTTCCTTACCCTCGAACCACACCCAGTACCAATGGGCCTGACCGAGCAGAGGGCCCAGGGTCTCGTGGCACTGGGCCGGGTCGGGGAATCCTCTGGTCCAGACAGAGCCGTTGGTGAGAGTCAGCCGTCCCGCCCTCTGAAGCTGGACTTCCTGAGCCTCGCCACAATCCTCCTAACTCCGCTGCCCTTGACTTAGAGGACACACATCCACCCTGGGAGGACGCTTCACCCTGTGTCTGCGGCCAGGGCAGACTGTGCAGACAGCAGGCTCTAAACCCTGCTTGCCCCTGGACCCTGCATCAGCCAGCGGCCACGAGCATCCTCTCCGGCCCCACGCCTCCGTCCAGGACAGAGAAGAGGAGGGCCAGCCAGGCGCTCTCCCCCCTGCCACCCAGAAGGGGCGTTTCGTGTCTGAACCCCGCTGTCTTCCTCTCTTTGGTCCACACGTGGGCCGGGACCTGTGCTAAATGCCAGGGTTTTCCACTTCATGTCCTATAAGCGGGGTTCTGGATGTGAGACTGGGGTCTCAGCAGGGCCACGGCGACCAAGAGAGGCCAGCCTGGAGGCCATGCAATGGTCACTGGGTTCTCGGCACGTCGAGACGCTCTGGATAAACCGTGTATCGTGAAATTTCCTGGAAGAAAGCTCTTGCAGACCCCACACACCCTCGGTGGGGCTGCAGGGAGCCCCCTGCAACTGCTTTATTTTCTGTCTACACAGACCAAGAGAGCAAATGGCTTTGCCCTTGGAAGCACTAACGCGGGCTCTCGAGCCAGCTTCTGGGGCAGAAAAGCAGAAACCCTGCGGGTGACTCAGGGATCCAGGAATGGGGAGAGTTCTGCCCTCCTCTCCTTAGCCGAGGTCTAAGTTCAGTATGCTCTTGCCCCAGCCCGAGACCTTGAGACCCCAGCAAGCACCGTACACAATCATCGTTCATGGTCGCCCCGAAAGGCCAGGCTTCGTCCTCAAGAAGGGGGTGCCCCCTTCCTTGACGTGATGGCAGAAAGGGGGCATGCAGCCCTTGGGGTGGGCCTTACCTGAGTAGGTCCACTCGGCCCCGTGCTGGGCCTGGGCTCCCAGCAGGAGCAGGGACAGCAGGGTGACCAGAGCCGTCATGACGCTGTGGGTCTGGAATCAGGGCCGATTCTGGGGAAGCTCTTCTTTTAAAAGCTCAGAAACTGTAAATAACAATTTACCAAGTCTGGTCAGCTGATCCACCCTTTGCTGCACCCACTGAAAAACAGCACGGCCTTCTCACCGGCTTCACTCAGCCAGGTGGGGTGCACCTGTCTCATCACCTCTGGCGTCAGCCGTGATGTGTCCACTTAGCCCAAGGGTTTGGTTGTTCACTGTCTGATTTATGAAAACTCACTCACAGGGTCCCACAGTGCAGCCTTTGTGGATGAGCGACTACAGGCCAGGGCATTGCCCAAGGCAGAGAGAAGCAGGATGGAGAGGCTTTCCCAGAACAATGGCATTTCCTGTGCCCTTGCTCCTGGCAAGGGGGGCCCAGGGAGCTGGTGAGGGGCATCATGGGTGCCTGAAAATGCCAGCTGGATGCCGAGTGGTATTTCCTGCCTGTCTCAGCAATCGACACCTGCCACTCATGCAGACTCAGGGCTGCCCTCAGCCAGGCGGCGAGAGAGATGGCCTGGGTCCCACGTATTGGGCATAAAGTGGAGAATCCAACTGGCGGCAGTCCTGTTCTCATCCTAACTCTTTAATCACTGGTGGACCCTTAGCCCCAGCTCACGAGCCACATCCCAACACATGTCCTGGGCTGTCCGAGCTGCTATAGGCGTCTGAGTTTCTCCGTGGGATGGATTTGTTCTGACAGCCCAGCCGCAGTGCGCTTGGTCACACCCAAACCCACCCAGCACGTGGATCAGTGGATTGCCTAATCCCCCTGCGTTCACTTAGGTAAACAGTCCTTGAAATTAGCTGAGGGAGAAACTTTTGGGTTTATACCTGCTGACAGGCCAGCTCTTCCCATGCCCTTCAGAGAGGGCACAGGTGAAGGGCAGCAGCATTCCTGGCCAGAAACAAAGGACCATCTTGTTCTGCAGAACAGAGCTAACGCCCTCTGCAGCCTCTTTTATCTCATGGCCCACTTTTTGCTGGAGTCTGAGGGATGATGGGATGGCAATACGGTAGCATGAATTAACGGCAAGACAGTAGCATGAATTAACCATGGTAAAGAGCAAGGATTCTGCAGCCAGACCCACAGGGTTCAGATCCCTGCTCTGCCACTTACTAGCTGTGTGACCTTGGGCAAGTTACTCAACTGCTCTGTGCCTCCGTTTCCCCAGTTTAATAGGATTTAATGATAGTACCTCCTCCTGAGGATTCAATAACAAATCTGTGTGTAATACTTGGAGTAGCACCTGGTGTGTATCATTTCCTTTCTCATTTTATGGAGAAAGGAAATGACATCATTGTCACCCAGCCTGTTTGTAAGGGAACTCGAGGTGAGAATGAAGGACTCGATCTCCAACTCATGGAACTGCTTCCCATGATTTCAGAAATAGGAAACCCACTCTCCAGTCTTTGCTAAGGAAGTCAGATCCCTGCCCGCTGGGCCCCGGTCTGGCTGAAAGGGCCACCTTGTGAGACGCCAGCTCTGCTGAGGACAGCAAGATGGGCATCAATCTTTAGGACCTTTTAGATGCACCAGGGAGCCTTGACATCCTGCTCAGAAAACAGAAACTGAGACATCTGAATTTTTTTCTTGAGAATCACACAAAGAATTAGGGAACTGCAGAGGGAGCCAGAAGGATCACGATGTGGGGAAACCAGGGAGGCTTGCCGGGGTGAGAAGGAGCTCTGAGTAAGCCCGCGCCGTGAGGCAGGGGAAACTGCAGAGAGAGGGAGGCAAGAAGGGGCCGTGGGGAGTGAGAGGAGACGGGAACAGATGCTCAGATAAAAGCGGGCTCCTGGACACACACAGCCACTTCCAATGGTTCCTGGGCTCTCACGGGAAGTGCGGTCCTGAGGCCAATGCTTTGGGATGCCCAGGAGAACCGTGGTGCTTTTATGGCCCCACAGAATCCTCGCAGTGAGTGCAGGGTTACTTTTGTGCATCTGTAATTTTAGCAACCCTCCCATGGAGCCCTACTGCAACACATGCCTCCACCAGACCTGCAGTTTTGCCCTGGTTTCTCCATATCTTTGGCCCAGGAAGAGCCAGGGCTGGCTGGTAATCTATGCAGCTAATGCTGAGAATAAGTGGTTAGAGTGAGTAGTTAAGTTAATAAAGCAATCAGACTAGTCAAGACCCATCTGCTAACGAGGCACGTTACTAGAGAGGGGTGGGGGTCCCCTCCCTCTCCTAGGGAGCGTACTCCAGGGATCTCATCCACACAGAATCAGGCACTTTTGTCGCCTACTTTCTAACTCACTGTGTTCTTCAACCCTAAAATTTTCCATTAACTTTGAACATGAGTTTCTGCCTTGCAATTTGCAAAGCACATTGTTTGCTTTGATGCTATTTCTCTTGTGTGCCACATTCGACTCTGAACTTGCTTTTTCTGCCTTCATCCAACCGCATCTCCAGCTCATCAAGGATGTATCTTATGCTCAACTCCTGTTTTTCTGGAGCCTATGATGTGAGTGGCTGTCTGAGATGAGTCGACAAGTATGCCATTTTTAATCACAACACAATGTCAGAAACGAGGAAGGAGATTTGTTCTTCCTTGGTGCCACCACAGCTCTGTGATGGAGGCCTACTGAGGCCAAGAAAAAGAGAGGGCAGCGAGCTGTGGTCAGCCCAGGTGAGCAGGGAAGTACTATCAGCCCACATAAACAGGGAAGCACCATCAGCCCAGGAGGGCAGAGAAGCATGATCAGCCCAGGTGAGCAGAAAGGCATGGTCAGCCCAGGTGAGCGGAAAGGTATGGTCAGCCCAGGTGAGCAGAGATGGGTGATCAGCCCCGGTGAGCAGGGAGGGGTGATCAGCCCAGGTGAGCAGGGAAGTACTATCAGCCCACATAAACAGGGAAGCACCATAAGCCCAGGGGAGCATGGCGGCACCGTCAGCCCAGGTGAGCCAATGCTCAGGTTTGCACAGGACTGGCATGGAAAATGAGTCTGGGGGACTTCCCTGGTGGCACAGTGGTTAAGAATACACCTGCCAATGCAGGGGACATGGTTCTATCCCTGGTCCGGGAAGCAACTAAGCCTGTGCACCACAACTACTGAGCCTGCGCTCTAGAGCCCGCGAGACACAACTACTGAAGC
Source organism: Eschrichtius robustus (assembly GCF_028021215.1). Taxonomy (NCBI): domain Eukaryota; kingdom Metazoa; phylum Chordata; class Mammalia; order Artiodactyla; family Eschrichtiidae; genus Eschrichtius; species Eschrichtius robustus. Next base: position 6,974,061 of record NC_090826.1, on the reverse strand, counting down.
CCACGCACCTAGAGTCCGTGCTCCGCAACAAGAGAAGCCACCGCAATGAGAAGCCTACGCACTGCAACGAAGAGTAACCCCCGCTCACCTCGACTAGAGAAAGCCCACGCACAGCAATGAAGACCCAATGCAGCCAAACAATAAATAAATAATTAAAAAAAAAAAATTCTGGCTACACAAGAATATGCACATTTTGACTCTAAGTAATACAGACAGGCCATTGTTCTGTTTCATTCAGGAGTTCCAGCTCTGGCACCCTGAAGACTGAGTCATTCTGGACAAGTTAGTTGTCTAGATGAGTAAAGGCTCAATTCTATTTAAGCACCAAGACGTTTAGTCCACTTTGGATTAAAACTTCTAAAGTGGACCCAGGGAACTCTGCTCAGTGTTCTGTAATAACCTAAATGGGAAAAGAATTTGAAAAAGAATAGATACATGTATATGTATAAACTGAATCACTTTGCTGTACACCTGAAACCAACACAACATTGTTAATCAACTATACTCCAATATAAAACTTAAAATTTTTAATATTTAAAAAATAAAGTATGCTATGCTCTTGCCTGCTTTCTTAAATAGATTAAGCTGAATGCAATTAAACTTTTTTTTAAAATATGTATCTATTTTTTGGCTGCACCACGAGGCACACGGGATCTTAGTTCCCCGAGCAAGATTGAACCTGCGCCCCCTGCAGTGGAAGCGTGGAGTCTTAACCACTGGACCGCCAGGGAAGTCCCAGTTAAACTTTTCTTAATGACTGAGACCCACTAATATAAATATCAGTTGTTATCTTGCATTGTAATACATTGACGCCCGCTGGGCCTATAATTATAGATTCTTCTTCCTATGTGAAACAACCCTAACTGTTATACTTTTGGATTTCTTATTTTAGATATTGAGGGGGGGGATTCAATTGCTCAAATATTAAAGCAATGTACACCTATGTTCATGGGTGAGAGCCAAATTATTAACATGCATAAGGCCAGGGCAGAACCAATCAGAACAGAAATGAGACTTTGTGCTAAGGCAGGGTCTGGAAGCCCCTGCTCTGCCAGGAGTTAACCCTTTAGTTGGTGGATTATAAAGAGATTGGGAGATCCTGGGGAAAGGCTGGGTAGCTGGGGTCCTGGAGGTACCAGGGTGTGTATGTTCACTTTTTAATAGTTAGTGTTGCAACATAGGCTGCCAGCTGTTGCATCTTAGTTGTCTGTTTGCCTGCCCTCCTCTCCTGACTTCTTACTTGCTGTTTTTGACCTATTTGGCCAGCGATCAGATGACTGCACTTCTTAGAATTATATGCACAGGAAGAACGGATAGAGCTGAACTGAGAGTCCAGAGGCTGTTCTAAAACCAAAGAACGCAAACACTGAAATATTCGTTTTGACTACTCATGAAATTTTTATTTCCTTTCTGACTTTTGGTTATACCCATATAAGTGAAGCATTACTGAATTGTCAAGTTAAATAACCTACTTGCAGAATATTCAAATATATCCGGCCCCAATTCAGTGGGGCCCGTGTTTTCTCTCACCAGCCTCTTAGTGGATGAATTCCCCAATCTTATAGGGTATTTCCAGTCTCATCTGTCCTCCTAGAACTCGGCATCTACCATTTAGTCTACCAGCAGGCATTTTCCTCCATTATATCTATCCTTCTTCCTTACTGGGTACCAGTAACCCACATCAAAAAACATCCAGACCAAAACCCTGGTGGCAATTCTCCATTATTAATATAGGGATAAGCAAAATAGGATCCAAATACCTAAAAATATTTACAGCTCAGCCTGCCATCCACATTCTGTGCCCCTTGTCTGTGCAAACTCACTGCAGGACCTGCTGTTGGAGTTGGAAGTCCCATTTGCCTCTCCTGCTGGGCTGTCCCTTTGGCTTCTTGGAAGACTCTTGGGCCAGGTCTTGCTTCAGTCCCTTTTATGTACTCCTCCCTTAGTTTATTTCTGTAGGACAGGTTTGTGTGCCTTCACCTCCACCCTTAACTGTTCAATATGCAATTCCAAATGTATACTGAGTCCTAATTCTCCCCTTACCCCCAAGGGACTGGTTACACGAGTAGAAGACTGTAACAAATTGCCACAAACTCAGTGCTTAAAACAAGACAATGTTATTCTCTTATAGATTCAGAGGTCAGAAATCCAAAATCAGTTCCACTGGGCTGAAGTCCAGCATCGGCAGGGCTGGTTCCTTCTGGAGGCTCCAAGGGAGAATCCACCCCTCGTTCTTTTCAGCTCCTGAGGCCTCCTGCACTCCTTGGCTCACGACCCCTTCCTTGAATCACACCAATCTCTTGCTTCATTCATCACATCTCCTACTTCCTCCTTTGATCTTCTTGCCTCCCTCTTATAAGGATCCTTGTGATCACATCTAGGGTTCACCCAGGTAATCCAGGATCATCTCCCCCATCTCAGAATCCTTAACTTAATCACACCTGCAAGTCTCTTTTGTAAATTCACAGGTTCTGGGAATTAGGATGTGGACATCTTTGCAGGGCCATTATTCAGCCTACCACAAGGGTTCAGGGGACTCCCAAGCTAAATTAAACCACGAGTAGCTGAAAATGGGACTTAGACTTTAAAGAACGAGGAACAAATCCACTATGTCATGAAATACACCAGGAAAGGAAGGTCTGTGGGAGAACAAGATGGACAACAGCTGATCTGTTGGGAGAACACACAATTGCCAGGCACTTTGCTGAGCTCTCAATGGCCATAATGGTATGACCAGAGTCAGCTGGTTGGACTGGAACAGAAACCCAGTAGCCTGAAAAAGTGTCAATAGCACGGAGGAGAAGGGGTCAAAAAGACCCAATGTAGCCAATCTGCCAGGTGTGGGTGGGACCAACACCCTTTGAATGTGTCGTGGGAGAAGGAACGGTCAGCCTTTGGCCTGAGTCACACATGGGGTGCCTCTGCATCAGACACAGAATTCTTTGCTCTGTGCCCACACAACCCTCTGGAGGACAGAACAGTACACTGAAATTAAAAATCTTCAGCAAAGGTTATCCCAATACTTCAAATGTGGGACAAATTGCATTTTTTTTTTGAAAAATCTCTCTAATAGCATCAGAGATCATCAAGGCAGAGTTATATAAATGGGATAATATATCACCAGAGGTTGGGTTTGTCCCAGGAATGCAAGGTTAGTTTAACATTTGAAAATTAACGTAACAAAAATAAAGGAGAAAAAGATACCAAAAGCATTTCAACAGATGGAGAAAAATCAATTGATAAAATTCATCATCCAGAAGAGAAAATCAAAATCCACTTATAATTTTTTTTAAGAATTGAGGGAAAAGGGTGGATTTCCTCAATCTAAATTGTAGATAAAGAATATCTACAAAAAAAAATTCTACAGCAAACATCATACTTAGTGGAGAAATAGTGGATTTTTCCCATGAGTTTGGGAAAGAGAACTAGGACGCTTGCTACCACAACTTATATCAAATTTTTCCTGAAAGTCCAGGCAAATACAATAAAGGGGAAAAGTTTTAGGTATTAGAAAGGAAGAAATAAAACAGTCTTATTTAGATGACATAATTGGGTAGGTAGAAAATCCAAAAAGATCAACAGGTAAATTATTACAATAAATGAGCAAGTATATAAAGCTAATATACACAAAGTCAATATACTAAATACAATTATATTTCTATATAACAGCAACAGAAAATTAGGAAATAAAACTTAATTTTTTTTAACTTAAAAAGTGATTCCACTACAGGAACCGTCTGCATCATCTTTGTAAATTTTTTGTAAAACTGAAACTATTCTAAAATATGAAGTCTATTTTTTTAAGTATATCATTTACAGTGGCATCAGACAATATCAACTGCCCTTGGATAATTCTGATAAGAGATTATTGAGGGAAATTAAAAACCTTAATAAATAAAAGAATAGGCAAGAATTTCTTAAACAAGATATAAAGAAAAAGATTGTTTGAACGACATTAATATTAGAAACTTTAGCTCATCAAAACACCATACCTGGGCTTCCCTGGTGGCACAGTGTTTAAGGATCTTCCTGCCAATGCAGGGGACATGGGTTTGAGCCCTGGTCCAGGAAGATCCCACACACCGCAGAGCAACTAAGCCCGTGCACCACAACTGCTGAGCCTGCTCTCTACAGCCTGCGAGCCACAACTACTGAAGCCCATGCGCCTGGAGCCTGTGCTCTGCAACAAGAGAAGCCACTGCAATGAGAAGCCCGTGCACTGCAACAGAGAGTAGCCCCTGCTCGCCGCAACTAGAGAAAGCCCGCGCGCAGCAACAAAGACCCAACGAAGCCAAAAAAAAAAAAAAAAAAAAAAAGCCACCATACCCAGTGAAAAATTAAGCCCTATAGTGGGAGAAGACATTTTCAATACATGTAACCAACATTCATGTCCAGATTGTGTACAGAGCTCTTACAAATCAGTAAGAAAAAACATGCAACAGCTCGTAGACAAATAGGCCAAGACTTGAGTCACTTTAAAAGTGGGACTTTCAAATGGAAATAAAAGCAAAAATAAACAAATGGGACCTAATGAAGCTTAAAAGCTTTTGCACAGCAAAGGAAACCATAAACAAGACGAAAAGACAACCCTCAGAACGGGAGAAAATATTTGCAAATGAAGCAACTGACAAAGGATTAATCTCGAAAATTTACAGGCAGCTCATGCAGCTCAATATCAAAAAAACAAACAGCCCAATCCAAAAATGGGCAGAAGACCTAAACAGACATTTCTCCGAAGAAGATATACAGATTGCCAACAAACACATGAAAGGATGCTCAACATCACTAATCATTAGAGAAATGCAAATCAAAACTACAACGAGGTATCACCTCACACCAGTCAGAATGGCCATCATCAAAAAATCTACAAACAATAAATGCTGGAGAGGGTGTGGAGAAAAGGGAACCCTCTTGCACTGTTGGTGGGAATGTAAATTGATACAACCACTATGGAGAACAGTATGGAGGTTCCTTAAAAAACTAAAAATAGAACTACCATACGACCCAGCAATCCCACTACTGGGCATATACCCTGAGAAAACCATAATTCAAAAAGAGTCATGTACCACAATGTTCATTGCAGCTCTATTTACAATAGCCAGGACATGGAAGCAACCAACCTAAGTGTCCATCGACAGATGAATGGATAAAGAAGATGTGGCACATATATACAATGGAATATTACTCAACCATAAAAAGAAACGCAATTGAGTTATTTGTAGTGAGGTGGATGGACCTAGAGTCTGTCAGACAGAGTGAAGTAAGTCAGAAAGGGAAAAATAAATACCATATGCTAACACATATATATGGAATCTAAAAAATAAGGCTCTGAAGGACCTAGGGGCAGGACGGGAATAAAGACGCAGACATAGAGAATGGACTTGAGGGCATGGGGGAGGGGGAAGGGTAAGCTGGGACTAAGTGAGAGAGTGGCATGGACATATATACACTACCAAAGGTAAAATAGATAGCTAGTGGGAAGCAACCGCATAGCACAGGGAGATCAGCTCGGTGCTTTGTGACCACCTAGAGGGGTGAGACAGGGAAGGTGGGAGGGAGACGCAAGAGGGAGGAGATTTGGGGATATATGTATATGTATAGCTGATTCACTTTGTTACACAGCAGAAACTAACACACCATTGTAAAGCAATTATACTCCAATAAAGATGCTAAAAACAGAAAAAGAGGGACTTTCCAGATAGACAATTAACATCAGAAAAAGTTAAAACTCTTTAGTGACAAATGAAATAAAAATTAAAACCACAGTGAGGTAGCACTACACAGTCATCCTTACCCTGATGGCAAACACTTTAAAGCCTGATAATACCACGTCATCAAGACTGCAAAACAATCTGAACTCCCGTCCATTTCTAGTGGGAGCGCATGAAATTGATTCAGCCACTTTGGAAAACTGTCGGTATCTACTGAAGCTGAATATAAACAAACTCTATGACCTAACAATTCTTCGCAAAGGTATAGACCAACAGGAATCCATACATCTGTGTACAGACAGGCACACGAATATTTGTAACAACCCTATTCATTATAGCCCCAAACTGGAAACAACCCAAATACCCGTTAACAGAAGAATGGATAAGTAAATGTTGGTATATTTGTACAACTGAATGAATTAGCTACTGCTCCAGGGAACAACATGGATGAACCTCAAAATATGTTGAATGAAGTCAATCACAAAAGAATAAAATATGACTTTATATTTATGAAGTTCCAAAATGGACAAAACTAATCAATGGTGTTAGAAATGAATGGAAGGGGACATAAGGGGTATTCTGGAGAGCTGGTCATGATTTTGAACTGGTGACAGTTTACACAGGGATATTGATTTGAGATGATTTAATGAAGTGTACATTTATGATTTGTGCAATTTTCAATATGTAAAACTTCAATCAAAAAGTTCATAATGAAGGAAAACAGTTTGGCAATTCCTCAGAAAGTTAAACATAGAATTACCATATGAGCCAGCAATTCCTCTTCTCAGTGTAGACACAAAAGAATTGAAAGCAGGGACTCAAATACCTGCACACCCATGTTCACAGCAGCGTTATTCACAATCGCCAAAAAGTGCAAACAAATGCCCACCGACAGATGAGCGGGTGAAAGAAGTATGGTAGACCCAGGGCTTCCCTGGTGGCGCGGTGGTTAAGAATCTGCCTGCCAATGCAGGGGACACGGGTTCGAGCCCTGGTCCAGGAAGATCCCACGTGCCGCGGAGCAACTAAGCCCGTGAGCCACAACTACTGAGCCCACGAGCCTCAACTACTGAAGCCCTCACGCCTGGAGCCGGTGCTCTGCAACACAAGAGGCCGCCGCGGTGGGGAGCCCGCGCACTGCAACGAAGACCCGACGCAGCCAAAAATAAGTAAATAAAATAAATTAAAAAAAAAAAAAAAAACATGGTAGACCCACACAATGGAATATTATTCAACCTTAAAAAGGAATGAGATTCTTTTTTTTTAAATTTTTTTCCCAGCTTTATCGGGATATAGTTGACATATAGTGTACGTTTAAGGTGTACAACATGTTAATTTGTTAATATTGCAAAATGATTGCCACCATAGCATTAGCTAGGAATGAAATTCTGATACGTGCTACAACGAGGATGAACCTTGAAAAGACTGTACTAAGTGAAATACGCCAGACACAAAAGGACAAATATTGTATGACTCCACTTAAATGCGGTACCTGGAATAGGCAAATTCATAGAGACTGAAAGTAGAATAGAGGTTACCAGGGCCTGGGGAGGAGAGGGGAATGGGGAGGTTTTGTTTAATGGGTACAGTTTCTAACTGGGATGATGAAAAAGTTCTGGAGATGGATGGTGGTGATGGTTCTACAACATTGTGAATGTACTCATGCCACCAAATTATACACTTAAAAATGGCTAAAATGTTCAATGTTGCAAGGTAAAAAGAGTTCTGGAAATGGGTTGTACAGCAATGTGAATGTACTTAACACTACTGGACCATACTCCTTTTTTTTTTTTTTTTTTTTGGCCTCACCACTCGGCTTGTGGGATCTTAGTTCCCAACCAGGGACTGAACCCAGGTCCCCTGCAGTGGGAGTGTGGAGTCCTAACCACCAGGACCCCACTGCAGGGACCACCAGGGAATTCCCTGAACTATACTCTTAAAAATGGTTACAGTGGTAAATTTTATGTTATGTATATTTTACCACAATTTTTTTTAATTCTTAAGTTTTATGGTTAGAATGAGTTTCTTTATATGTATTTTACCACAGTAACAAAAAAGAGTTAATAATCAAAAATTCTTTGTTAATTTGAAAACATAGATCAAATGGACACATTTCTACAAAAACGCAATGTAACGTAATGTCTCTTAGGAAGAGACAATCAGAACAGTCCTATAATTATTAAAGAAATTGAATCAACTGTTTAAAAATATTTTCACAAATCAAAAACAGGCCCATGAGGTATTACTGGAGAGTTTTCCCAAACACTTAAAAAACAAATAATTCCAAATGTACATAAAACATAGCCTAGAACAGGGATAGGTAAACCACGGCTTGTGGGCCAAACTTGGCCAGGACAATTCTTTTACGTATTGTCTGTGGTTCTTTTCACACCATAACGGCTGTGCTAAGTAGTTAGGACAGACATCATAGAATCTGCAAAGCCTAATATTTACTCTCTAATGTTTACTATCTGGCCCTTTACAGAAAAAAACATGCCAAAAATAGAGAACTCTCTCCAACTCATTTTATAAGGCAAGTATAGCTTTGGCACCAAAATCTAACAAGGATAGCATGAAAAAGAAAAATTATAAGCCAATGTCACTAGTGAACTTGGACAGAAAAAACCTAAACAAGACAGGAATGAATGAATGAATGAATGAAAGTCTTCCTGAGACTTTTTTTAAAATATTTATTTATTTATTTGGCTGCGTCAGGCCTTAGTTGCGGCACGCGGGATCATTGTTGTGGCATGTGGGCTCAGTAGTTGCGGTGCTCAGGCTCTCTAGTTGTGGAGCACGGGCTCTAGAGCACATGGAGTTAGTTGCCCCACAGCATGTGGGATCTTAGTTCCCCAACCAGGGATCGAACCTGCTTCCCCTGCATTGGAAGGCAGATTCTTAACCACTGGACCACAAGGGAAGTCCCATCTTCCTGAGACTTTCCTAGTTTTCAGCCTATATTCACTGGGCTTTTTGGGTCCCTTAGATGAGTGTCATCTTTTTATTGATCAATCTCTTCCAATTCGTTTACTCAACCCTGGAAGGCACCATTTCTGGCTAAGCATCCCCTTTTCCTTGCCCACTTCCCAGCCCATCTTGTAGCTAATAGTAGTCATGTCTCTCACTGAGACATAAAGCGTAGTCAGCTGGGGACATTTCTGGGCAATCTTTTGCTTTCTTATAAAAATAGGCAAGAGGAGAGCTTGCCAACATTGTTTCTTCCCCCTTTTTTGGCACTAAAATCAGGTGTGATGCCTGGAGCTGAGGCAACTATCTTGTGATCATGAAGATAAAAAGCCAGGGTGCTAATGATGGCAGAGCAGAATGAAAGGAAAGTTGGGTCCTCAATGGCTTCATTGAGCAGCTGAAGCAGTGTTAACAACTGCCTCTAGACTTCTTGTTATCCAAGAAAAATACCTTTTTTAATGAGTCTCTGGTAGTTGGGGGAGGGGGTCTGTCAACTGCATATAAAAGCATGTGATACATCCACAAATATACAATATTTCTGTCACTTTTCTAAGCTATGCTTTCACAGAGCTTACATTCTGGTTGGAGGAAACAAATATTAAAAGTAGATAAGGTTTTTCAAATAATGATAAATACATTAAGAAGATAAAGCAGGATAATGAGACGGAGGATGAGGGGAAGTTGGGAGGAGGAAGACGGGGGGGTCGGGGAAGGCCTCTCTGAGGTGACATTTGAGCTGAGGCCTGACTGAGAAGGAGCAAAGTGAAGATCTGAGGGGAAGAGTATTCCTGGCAAAGAACAGTTTTTTAAAATTCATCTCTTTATTGCATATTGCTATTTTTTTTAAGTGTATAGTCTCATAACCCATACAACATTTTTTTCTTGGTACTATAGCAACAGTCTTGCAGCTAAAGACTAAGTGGTTCCAGCTGCTAAGCTAATAAGATACAAGACATATAATTAAGTTTACAAATTATAATGCTTTTTTCTTTTTGGCATTAATTTAAAAACAAACAAACAAAAAAACTTTTAAAATACACACTTCAGAGGAAAGTGGACACTTACACCAGCACCAATCTAAAAAGTAGTTTGTTTTTTTTCAACAATGGCACATGGAATTACCTGCGCACAGCTTTCAGGGAAAGAAACGAAAAATGGAAATGGCAAAGGAGACCCACCAGGATGGCCACCCAAAGGTGGGAAGAAATTCGGTAAGTGTGAAGGTCACCCACACACAATCCATTAATCCCCTGATCCATCGTCAGCCTGATCTAAGCCACTAGCTCCCTTGCTTGGACACCTGCAGTGACCTCCACCTGGTCTCCCACTTCTACTCTGGTCCCTGAAGTCTATTCTCCAAGTGGCCACAGAGATCCTTCTAAAACATGAGCCAGCTCAGGGCAATCCTTGCTCAAAGCCATCCAATGGCTCCAATCTCACTCAGGGTTACAGAGTCCTCACCATGACTTCCAGGCCGTACACCATCTGCCCTGCTCTTTCTGCAACACCATCTCCTACCACTCCGCCCTCTTCTCCTGCTGTTCCTTAAACCTACCAAACGTGCTCTCACCACAGGGCCTTTGCACCTGCTGTTCCCCCTGCCTGGAATGCTCTTCCCCCAGATAACACATGGCTCCTCCTTCATCCCATTCAGATTACTGCTCAAGGGCCATCTCTTAAGAGAAGCTTTCTCTGACCACGCATCCCAAAACACCCACCTGTCGCTCTGGGTCCTTCGTATTTATTCCTGTGCTATAGTTGTGAAGGCCGGCCAAATCTTCTTTTTAAGTTCTGAGTCTGATCTTTTTTCTGTGCTGGAAGTCCTTAGCGTAAAGGATGGGGAGAATTGGGGTGAATTCTCAAAGTCAAAGCATCCCTCTTTTCACTCCTGGGTTTGCTCAGATGTTGGGCTGCTGCTTTAAATCATCTATTGTTGAATACCTCATAGAAATAAAAGTATATTTTTTAGAAGTCTTATGCAAATTTGTGGATATTTTCTTATTTTTTCCAGCCCCCTGGCTCCAATTTCCCTAAGCCCCGGTTTCAACAGTTCCACCTTCATGAGCATGAATAGGTTTTTAACAAACCATTAAAATCCTTATAACTTGCAGACAGACCCACCGTGGATAAATGACCCACCTTCCGTGGTGTCCTCGGAAGTATTAGATTTAACCTCTCAAGAGCCCCAATTTACTTCCTACTTTGTTCACTGACCTTCGATCCTCATTAGAAAAATGTTAATTGTGTTATCAACACAGGCGATTTCCCATAGCCAAGAGGAATAATTAAAGGGACTGGTTTGCACATTCAGGCCTTCCTCGGCTACCCCAGCTTGGAGAGGAAACCAAGAGTACATTTATCAGTGAGGAAGTACTGGTGCCAAAACTGGGCATAGCCAAAAATTCCATAATCATACGATTATGAAGTGGGATCAACTGTACTCAGGAAGATTTACAAGGAAGTTACTCTCTAGTGAAATTAAAAGACCAGTCAGTGGGAAATAAGATAGTGACAACTGGCATCTACTCGTCCTCATTTTAATTTTCTGGTTGAGCGGAGTCCTGTACTCTCTGAGGTCAAAGAGTCCCAGGTCACTCACCTTCCTTGGCCAAAATACTTGAGAAGTGGCCCTAAGAATACCTTATGTTAGATTTTGATTTTCTTCCCATAACGGGTGATCCGTTGAAATATCCTGGAAAACACAAAGAAGAAGCCAGTGCTGTATTTTTGCTTATCTTCAATCCCCTGCATTTTGTTTGCTTCTCAGTCATGCTTGCAGAAACAAACTTCTCAAGGGCTCATTACTTGATTACTTGCCAGGCACCCTCCATGCGGTCATGCAGAGGAGCGCTGCCAGAGTAGATGAAGCCGTGTTCCCCTAAGCATGCTGTTTTTCTAGCTGAAGCATATACTGTGCGCTCATGACATCCAGTGGTCAGAAAAATACCATGCAGAATTTTTAAAACTTTTATACAAGAGCCAGGGTAACTGCAAACAGCTGATCTGTAGAGGGATAAAGGATCCACAGTGAAAGAGGGATGAGTTTGGTATCTCGCCGCTGAGATGTCAAGGAGAATCCAGGCTGGACCAAGAAACCTATTTGACGGATGCTCAGGAAAGGTGGTTTAGCTTTTCCCAGAACACTCGTGGATGAGCTAGCTGTCTTTTCATTCCTTGTCTGTAGCCACTGCTGCCGTCCACTCCTCCTTGGGCAGTGAGTAACCCTGCCTCTGCCTCTTCTAACTAACCCTGCGCTATAGCAACACAAGCTTCCAGAAAAGCATAGACCTTAGTCACAGGAAGTGCTGCGGTCGGCACCCCCTCACGTAGGGGGGTGTTACATGTCACTCTGTGAGGGGAGCAGGATAGAAACACCCTGCTCTCCGGCCGTATCTACAATGCCGTACAACCCAACTCCTGGTACGCGCAGTGAGAAATCCCCCTGTGATACTGGCCAGTCACATCTCGAGGTCGGCATATTTTCACCTCTTCTTTTGGGATGAACGAGGATCTGCACCCCCCAGGTCCCCCTTCAAAGAAGGACTTGTTGCCCCAATTGTCAGCAAGAAGCCTCCAGCTATGGTTCCTTCAGGAACTACCTCAGCTGCAGGATGACATCTTGCCTATGATGATCACCTCTTCCAGCCCAGCCCACCCCTGCGACTGACCACACGGTGGGTATAAAGGCCCAGCCATCTCAGCCCTCCAGGGATGACTTTGCGGGACAATATAGGCTCGAGAGCTCCCCAGGGTGGGCTGAGATCTGTCAGACCAGTTCAACTTCCCCCCTGCCCACCCCTGCTCTCTGCCCTTTCCTTCCATAGGTGTTCGTCCCTAACAAACATCCATTGTGCCCAACTCCAAAAAAAAAAAAAGAAGTGGCCCTAAGAATACCTTATGTTAGATTTTGATTTTCTTCCCGTAACAGGTGATCCGTTGAAATATCCTGGAAAACACAAAGAAGAAGGTGGTTTAGGGTCTTTGCTCAGAAAAGGTGGTTTAAGGTCTTCCCTGCCGGTCCAGTGGTTAAGACTTTGCACCTCCACTGCAGGGAGTGTGGGTTCAATCCCTGGTTGGGGAACTAAGAACCCGCATGCCACAGGGTGCGACCAAAGAAAAAAAGGTGGTTTGGATTTTCAGGAAATCCTATTTCCCAAACCATCAAATATGTGGTTATAGAGAAAGTGATAGAGTTTTTTAAATTGAGGTGAAATTTCCATAACATAAAATTAACCTTTTTAAAGAGTACAGTTCAGTGTCATTTAGTTTATTCACAATGCTGTGCAATCCCCATTTTATCTAGCTCCAAAATATTTTCATCACCCCCACAAAACTCCTGTGCCCATCGCTCTCCATTCCCTCCTTCCTCCAGCCCCTGGCAACCACCAATCTGCTTTCTGTCGCTGTGGCTTTACCTGTTCTGGATATTTCATACAAATGGAGTCGTGCTGTATGTGACTTTTACGTCTGGCTTCTTTCACTTAGCATTTTTTTGAGGTTCATCCATTTGCAACATTGTATTCCATTTCTTTGTTTATCCATTTATCTGTTAATTGATATTTCCGTTCTTTCTACCATTCGCCTGTTATTAACGGTGCTGCTGTGAACATTTGTGTGCAAGCCGTTGCTTGAGTACCTGATTTCAATTCTTTTCGGTATAGCCTAGGAGTAGAATTGCTAAGTCATGTGGTAATTCTATTTAACTTTTTATTTTAATTTTTATTGGGGTATAATTGATTTACAATGTTGTGTTAGTTTCAGGTGTACAGCAAAGTGAATCTGTTATACAAATACATATATCCACTCTTTTTTATTTCATTTTATTTTTCATATTTATTTATTTATTTATTTTGGTTGCACCGGATCTTAGTTGCGGCACTCAGGATCTTCGCTGCAGCATGCAGACTCTTTAGTTGTGGCACGCGAACTCTTTAGTTGCCCCTACAGTTGCGGGATCTAGTTCCCCGACCAGGGATCGAACCCCGGGCCCCCTGCACTGGGAGCATGGAGGCTTACCCACTGGACCACCAAGAAAGTCCCTATCCACTCTTTTAGATTATTTTCCAGTATAGGCCATTACAGAGTACTGAGTAGAGCTCCCTGTGCTATACAGTAGGTCCTTATTAGTTACCTATTTTATATATAGTAGTGTGTATGTGCCAGTCCCAATCTCCCAATTTATCACTCTCTCCCCATTTAACTTTTTGAAGAAAAAAAAATTTTAGGCTCCTTGAAATTGAGAGAGAAAATTGAAATAGATTTTTAGATTCTTTGAAATGGATAGAGGAAGAATTTCATTTAGACCAGGATCAAATTTTCCCAAATGACCTGTTGATCTAACTTGCTAGCCCTATCTGAAAGTACCCACCAGAATGAATGCAGATGGGTGACATAAAAGAACCCATTCAGGGGAAAGTTAATTGCCTAAGGATTCTCTGTTGGCTTTTGTTTATCTTGAGATGACAGCTCAGCAAACAGAAATTCTTGCCCCAAATATTTGGTATGAACTCTGTCATAACGTTTTGTTTGAAAATTGCCTGCAGACCTAGAATGAATTTGGACAGCCAAAGTGAATTAATTAAGCTGAAAAGAGCTCTCAAAACAATGATTTCCCTGGTGTGTTTTTTATTCAAAGCTTCCAGGTCACTAATTTGTCATGTTTTCTTTAAAAGGAGAAAACAGTGAGGGGGTGTATTGGGTGCCCTCTACAGTAAAATATTCTTGATTTTAGTATCAATGGAGAAGGAGCTGCCTGGCATAAACAAACGTTCCCTTTAGGCCCCCATGATAAATATGTTAAACATTTTGGATGAAATGCTTTCTAAAACTGAGCATTTGATTTCCTGTTTCCTTAAACAGAACGTTCTGAATGTGATTATAAACACATTAGTCAGACCCAGTTTGAGCTACAACACAGTGGTCTTCTCAAGAGCGAAGCTTGGAAAGTGGGGATAATGCCTGCAATCTATTTTTTTTTAATGTTTATATATTTATTTATTTGGTCGCACCAGGTCTTAGTTGCAGCAGGCGGGCTCCTTAGTAGTGGCAGGCGAACTCTTAGTTGCGGCGTGCATGTGGGATCTAGTTCCCTGACCAGGGATCGAACCTGGGCCCCCAGCACTGGGAGTGCAGAGTCTTATCCACTGCGCCACCAGGGCAGTCCCTGCAATCTACTTTAAAATCCTTCAGCAGGATCTATCTGTACATGTGAATTAGTTTCAGTCTACTTCCTAGGGGCAGCCCGCTTGGCTAAGCTGGAAATGCAAAAATCCAAAGGTAGTTAGAACCTACATTTAAAAGACTCATCAGAGACACTGCTTTGGGAAAGATCCTCCGTGTTCCGCTTACTTTCTGCAAATAATAAATCCTCCCTTCTCCCAATATTTGGTTTGGTTGTGTCTTTTGGCTCAACGCTCGCCAAGAGGTGAACCCAGTTTTCGCGTAACATAATGTTATTATTCATTACTGTGAAAGACCAATGTGTTGGTATAATTTTTTCCTTAAAATTAATGTAATTAAATAGGATTAATTCGGGAATTCCCTGGCGGTCCGGTGGTTAGGACTCGGCGCTTTCACTGCCGGGGCCTGGGTTCAGTCCCCAGTCGGGGAACTAAGATCCTGCAAGCCACAAGCCTCGTGGCCAAAAACAAAACAAAACAAAAGAAAAAACAAATAAATAAATAGGGTTAATTCATTACAAACAATAATAAAATAAAATAAAAGACTCATCAAAAGCTCACGTTGGCTCTCTTCATCTTCAATCAATGCCAGATGGTTTGTTAACTAGCACAGGGGGTGCTAAGAATAATTTTTCATTGATGAAATGATGGAATTGCCGAGGATATTGTCTAGGATCTAGACTCTAGACATTCCTATCTGTGTATGAGCAGGGGGTATGAATCTAATAAGCCCCCCACAAGTAATTTTAATTCTCTAATAGCCACCTTTTAAAAAAGTAAACAGAAACAGTGAAATTAATTTAAATAATAAATTTTATTTAATCCAGCATATCCAAAATATTATCATTTCAGCAAGTAATTTATAAGACGAATATTTATGAGATATTTTGCGTTATTTTTCACGTACTAAGTCTTGGCAATCCATTGTGTATTTTGCATATTACTAGCCATACTAGCACTGTGCTAGGAGTTTTATATGCA
Organism: Eschrichtius robustus; assembly: GCF_028021215.1. Lineage (NCBI taxonomy): Eukaryota > Metazoa > Chordata > Mammalia > Artiodactyla > Eschrichtiidae > Eschrichtius > Eschrichtius robustus. The sequence goes on along the minus strand of NC_090826.1, from coordinate 6,958,223 downwards.
TTTTGTATCTCTAATTCTTAAGACAACCCTGAAAGTTAAGGTATCTTTGGACCCATTTTACAGACGAGCAAATGAAGGCTTAGAGGAATTCAGTAACTTTCTCAGGTGATATGAAGGTGTCAGTGGCAGCCTGGCCAGCCAGCGGCAGCCAGGTGTAGTGGATAATATGATCACATCCAGATCCCCTCTTCATGGCAGGTAACCATCCTCCACCTGGTGATGCGGGCATACAACGGCCCAGCCCTCTTGCCTCAATTTGGGACCAGAGCTTTCCTGCAGGATGGGCCTCAGCTGCAGCTACTAGGGTTGCCTTCTCCTTGTGCCCAGTCCTGCCCTCCTCACTGCCTTGGGCATCTCTCCCCAGAGACTCCCCCGGCAACCTCTGCAGTGTTTCACGGGAACCCCGTCTAAGACACCAGGACCCAGCTCAGACTCCAAAGCCCTTGCTTAGGAACTCCTTCCTTATGAGCTAAGCCTTGGCAGTCTTCCCGACACTGTGTCTCCCTACCAGGTTAGAGAACAAGCAGAGGAGTCATTTCTCATGTGGAAAGGGATTTTCCCAAGAGGGTATGGAGCCCTGCATTACTGACCCTTGGGTCTCTAGAAGCTCTGCAATATGAACTCATTAAGGAAATAAACTAAGGGGTAAGTTATCTGCATTTTTAGAGCACACACACACAGAGCAATTAACAAGAATAACATAGCGATGATTTCTGAGGAGTACCCCCCACCCCGCCCCGTAACAAAATGTATCTTTAAAATGTTCATTGAAAAATAGCAAGAATCTTCACAAAGCCTTTGTCACCTGAATCTTTGTGTCACTTTCAATCAGCCCAACCTCAGAGATTACAGCAGCAAAATTCTCAAGTCGGCCAATAGCAGGTCAGGGTCACCTGGGAGTCACCCCTGACCCAGTTGCCCATCCCCAGAGCATGGACTCACCCAAGACCCCTGTGTTCACGTAGAAGCTAATCCGGGGGGCCCTCCAGGACCAGCAAAGACATTGCAGTCTTTGGAGACCCCTTACTGGGAGACCCAGGTGGTTAATTAAGCAAAACAGCCCTAGTCACTGAATTTGAACTTTCTGTTCAGCACAACCTTATGCTGACTATGCATTTGATTCCTGGGGTCCCTCTGGTGAAATTATGTAAGGCTTTTTCTAAATAATCAAAGGAACTTTTGGAAACATGCCCTGGCTGGTCCTTAACACCCCACTGGGGAAGACAAAGCAAAAGGAGACTGAAGAAAATGCATCACTTTTATTTACTTCTGGAACCCAGGGCCAACTCTGCATAGCAAGAAAAGTCGTCATCAAACAAACCCTTCCCCAGAAAAGAAGAAAAGGCCGAGGGCCAGAGTGGACGCTGCAGGCCCCCACCAAGAGGTCCACCTAGCTTGTGGCTCATAACCCCGCTGGGGGCGAGGAAGTGAAGATGAAAACCCAGCTGAAGGGCTTCCCTGGTGGCGCAGTGGTTGAGAATCCGCCTGCCAATGCAGGGGACACGGGTTCGAGCCCTGGTCTGGGAAGATCCCACATGCCGCAGAGCAACTAGGCCCGTGAGCCACAACTACTGAGCCTGCGCGTCTGGAGCCTGTGCTCCGCGACAAGAGAAGGCCGTGACAGTGAGAGGCCCGCGCACCGCGATGAAGAGTGGCCCCCACTTGCCGCAACTAGAGAAAGCCCTCGCACAGAAACGAAGACCCAACACAGCCAAAAATAAATGGATAAATAAATAAATAATAAAAATAAGGAATTCCTTTAAAAAAAAAAAAAAAAAAAACCCAGCTGAAGCTAGCCATGGCTGCTTCCCCTCCTCCCCTCCCCCTGGCCATTCCCTTTCTCCAATCTGCCCTAGGGGCACACATGATGTCACCCCCTCTTGTCGGGGCCACCCCTTACTGTACCTGATCTGAATCCCAGCCACAGGCAAATGTGTGTGGACTACGAAATTGTACACTACAAGTAATACATGCTTGTTTTTAAAATAAATAAATGAAATAAATAAAATAAAATAAAGCAATAAATTAAATATCCAAGTAGTGTATCAAGGAATAAAAATAAATCCATTTCCTTTCCTCCACTCAGCTCACTCCCCAGAGGCAGCCACTGTTAACTGTAGGTGTGTGTCCTTCTAGGTATTCTCTAGATGCACACATACACACACATGCACACACAGTTGGGTTCATATTATGCAGATGGCTCCAAGGTTAGATTTTTTTTTCCACCTCTGTATCGTGGACATTTTTTTCATGTTGTACAGATTTTGAGCAGAGCAGGACCACAATCTGATGATTCAACTTCTGTGCAGAGAACAGGCTGCAAGGGGCCAAGGATGGAAGCAGTATGACCAGTTAGCAAGCAATTATGATAACACAGGGGTGAGATAACCTACGCCTAGCCTACCTGGGTAGCAAGGGAAGTGGTGAGAAGTGTTTGGAGAAATATCTAGAGCTTGCATGTATTTTTTTTTTTTTTTTTTTTTTTTTTTTGGCCTCACTGCATGGCTTGTGGGATCTTAGTTCCCCAACCGGGCATCGAACCTGCACCCCGTGAAGTGGAAGTGCAGAGTCTCAACCACTGGACCGCCAGGGAAGTCCCTGGAGCTTGCATGTATTTTGAAGGCAGAGCCAACAGGAATTGCTGATGAATTGGATCTGGGTTGTGAGAGAGAAGTCAAGGTTTGACCTAGACCTCAAGGTTTTGACCTGAGCAACTGGAAGATGGGAGCTGCCATTTCCTGAGACAGGAAAGACATGGCCCCCCAAAGACAAAACTGCAGCAAGAACTTGGGGGCGGGTGGTTCACTCGGGGGTGATCCAGGCAAGCAGAAGAAGGGAGCAGGGAGAGTGAGACAGTTAGGAATAATACATCTGGGACCGTGTCATGTTTCTCCTTGAACACATAAATAAACATGCAGACACACATGTGTGAATTCACATTCCCCTCCCCACACTTTTTGCTTAAAAGCTAGCATTCTACAAAACCTGTTATGCACCTAGCTTTGTTCACATTACAGTAGATCCTGGCAATCACTCCTTGGACATGCCGAGTTTGAATGTTCATTGGCCCCAGAGGGAAAAGTGAGCTGGCGCCTTGAATGTGCGTGTCTGGAGCTCACAAGAGGGTCTGGCTTGAGATATAAAATTGGGAGGCAAGTGAGACCACCCAGGGCATGACTGTAGATACAGAAGTGGTCTGGGATGGAGTCCAGGGTCACACCATTGACACAGTATATTTTAAAATTTTTTGTTCTAGAAATGTTCAGCCATGCATAAAAGTAGAGATAATGGTATACTGAGCTTCCTTAAGCTCACCATTCAGTTTCAACTATTATCAACATTTTTCCAACTTTGTTTTATCTCCTACCACATGCACTTTTTTTCTTTTTTTTCTTTTTTGGGATATTTTAAAGTAAATCCTGTGTCATTCCACCCTTAAATGCTTCGTTACAAGGTCTTTAAAAAATAATAATAATAATAACCACTGTATTAGTTTCCTATTGCTGCTGTAACAAATTACCACAAACTTAGTGGCTTAAAACCATACACACTATACACACTATAATCTTACAGTTCTGGAGGTCAGAAATCCAAAATGGGTTTAAAATCAAAGTTTGGGCAGGGCTGCGTTCCTTCTAGAGCCTCTAGGGGAGAAACATTTTCCTTGCCTTTCCCAGCTTCCAAAGCCTCGTACATTCTCTAGCTTATAGCCCTGCATCACTTCAACCTCTACTTCATGTTCCTCTACTTCATAGGAAACTTCTATGTTTCCTCTCTGTTTTTGACCTTCCTGCCTCCCTTTTATAAGGATCCCTGTGATTGCTTTGGGCCCACCCAGGTAATCCAAGACGATCACCCCATCGCAAGTTCCTTAAATTAATTAATCACATCAGCAAAGTCCCTTTTGCCATGTAAGGTAACATATTTCTAGATCTGGATTAGGATATGGGCATATCTTTGGGGGCCATTATTCAGCCTGCCAGAATGACCATGCCATCCTCACAATTAACGAAATTTACAGTAATTCCTTAATATCATCTAATACCCAGCCCATATTTAAATGTCTCTGATTTTTTTCAAAAGTGTTTTTTACATTTAGTTTGTTTGGATCTGGAGCCACATTGTGGCAGGTTGTCAGGTTCCTGTAAGTCTCCATTTTCCTCTACCAGTCACTCCTTCCATCCTATTTCTTTTTTTACAACTGTGATTTGCTAGAGAAACTGGGTCATTTGTCATGTGGAGTATATGGATTGCTTCCTTGTGGTGTAATTTACCCTGTTCCTCTGTCTCCTGTGTTTCCCGTGAAAGGGCAGATCTAGATCCAGTTTCCTTTTTTTTAAGCAGGAATCCTTCAGACTTTGGTCCTCAGTATTTTCTATAACATCAGGTCATGAGGACATGTCTGCTGGTCCTGGTACTGTAATGTGAGGATTGATCACAGGGCGAAGATAGTAGAAGCCTCATGCCTCCCCCAGAGCCAGAAAGCAGTCTGCAAGGGGCGAACTTGGGCATCGTGCAACCACACACGTCACTACCAACCTTCTGCCTCGCTGCTTTAGCATCCGTTGATAATTGTTATTGCATCAAGGACACACAATGTTTATTTTCTAATTTTATCAGTCTACATTAATTATCTGGCATTCTTCTTTTTTTTTATTTTTTTTTTTTATTGGCATTCTTCTGTAAGCAGAGTTTTCCCCTATCAATGGACGCTACTTGGTTACCCTGAAATACAGTTTCTTTTTTTTTTTTTAAATAAACTCATTTATTTATCTATGACTGCGCTGGGTCTTCGTTGCTGCGTGCGGTGGCCTGTTCTCTCCAGTTGCGGTGAGCTGGGACTACTCTTCACCGCGGTGCACGGGCCTCTCGCCGCAGCGGCCTCTCCCGTTGTGGAGCACCGGCTCCAGGCGCGTGGGCCTCAGCAGTCGTGGTGCGTGGGCTCAGTAGTTGTGGCTCACAGGCTCCAGAGCACAGGCTCAGCTTCAGCAGTCGTGGAGCACGGGCTTAGCTTCTCTGCAGCATGTGGGATCCTCCCGGACCAGGGCTTGAACCCGTGTCCCGTGCACTGGCAGGCGGACTCCCAACCACTGAGCCACCAGGGAAGCCCCTGAAATACAGTTTCTACCAGGATAAATGCTCTCATTCTTTTCCTTCAATTACCAATTTCCAGAGAAAAGAATTTATGTTGTAGTCATCTCCAATGGTAACAAATGAGACAGGCATATTTTTAAGCTTAGTTTTCATATTTTTTTCTTGTTTATCATTGACTTGTGGATTTTTATATATTTATTATGGTAGAACTCACTACAGTCATCTACTATTCTTCCCCCCCCCTTTTTTTTTTCTGGCAGTGCCACTTGGCTTGTGGGATCTTAGTTCCCTGACCAGGGATTGAACCCGGGCCCGGGCAGTGAAAGCACCATGTCCTAACCACTGACTACCAGGGAATTTCCATGACTATTCTTCCTATATCCATTAAGGTTTGAGCAGAACCACTAAGAATGAACTATAGAAGAAGGTACTGTTTTGAGGTTTTGACCTTGGGTGAATGTGGGAGCTGGTCACATAGTTTATGTACAGCTGTGTTTCAGTGTAGGCAGACAGTTGAACAGGAAAGATGGACATAAAATGGGGAAAGTAAGGATAACTGGAACCCACAAGGATGAGCTGGACCCATGTTGGTCTATCACCTCCTCAATGCCTCCAACTTCAATGGTGCGGGTGACCTGCAAGAGAAGTCGGGGTTTCCCCTCCAGAGCTGCACACAAACCTGGCTGGAGGAGGTCTGGCAGGAGCTGGAGTTGCCTTGGACCACCTGTGGCTCCACACCAACAAGGTGAACCTGTAATGATCAGCATGTGTGAGCTGCCACAGTGCCCGACGTAACACAGACCCTCCCACAGAAACACGGCTGCTTCACTGCTGAAGGTATGTGTGGCCGTCCAGTGAGCCACACATGGTTACCAAGCACCAGAAATGTGGATAAAGTGCGATGTGCTGTATGCTTAAGATGTACACTGGATTTCAAAGAAAAAGTGAAAATATCTCATGAATAAGTTTTTATATTAGTTACATATTGAAATGACATTTTGAATATACTGGGTTGAATAAAATATAGTGCTAAAATTAATTTCACCTGCTTCTTTTTACTTTGTTTAATGTGGCTACTGGAAATTTTTAATCATATATGTGGCTCACATTATATTTCTATTGGGTAGCATGGATATAAACAGTCAGGTCAGCTTCAAATGATGACAGTTTGGTTTCTTTCTAATTCTGCTACATTTAATCTATTTTTCTTGTCTTACTGCATTAGCTAAGACCTCCTATTTCATATTAAATAGAACTGTAATGGTGGGGATCCTTGTTATGTTCCCAACTTAAAAGGATGGTTTCTCAGATTAAGGCATTTTCTAGTTTACGTTATGGGTTGAGTTGCACCCCCCCTTCCAAATTCACATGTTGAGGTACTAACCCCCAGTACCTCAGAATGTGACTGGTTTTGAAGACAGGAGCTTTACAGAGATAATTAAGTTAAAATGAGGTCATTGGCTGGGGTGGGGGCAGGAGGAGTAATCCAATATGACTGGTGTCCTTGTTAAAAGGGGAAGCTTAGCCACATAGAGGGAAGGCAGTTTGAAGAGACACAGGAGAAGACGGCCATCTACAAGGAAAGAGACCTGGAGCAGATTCTCTCAGAGTCCTCAGAAGGAACTGCCTGCTGACACCTTGATCTCAGACTTCCAGCCTCCAGAACTGTGAGAAAATGTTTTTCTGCTGTGAGTCCCCTTGTCTGTGGTGCTTTGTTAGGGCAGCCCTAGAAAACTAATCCACTCAGATTCAGGAATTTCCCTCCTATTCCTAGTTTTGCTAAGCTTTCTTACCATTAATGACTGTTGACTTTTCTCAAATGATTTTTCCAGGCTATTGAGACCATTACATGGATTTTCCCCCTGTAACCTATGTATGTTGTAGACTACTCTCAGCCATTATCGTTTCAAACTTTGCCTCTCCCCATTCTCTCTTCTTGCTGCGGAACTCCAACGAAGCTTACGTTAAACTTTATCATTCAGTCCTCTGTGTTTCTTAACCTCTTGTGGTTTTTGTCTGTGTCTCCTTGTGCTGCATACTGGCTAACTTTTTACACTCAGTCCTCCGGTGATCAATTCTATCTTCAACTGTGTCTAATTGTCTGCTTGTAATCCATTCATTTTCGGTTCTAAAAATTCTATTTGGTTCTTTTAAAATTATACCTGGTCATTTTTGGAAGTCTCTTCTGATTGTTCATTGTTTAAACTCTTTTTTTTTTTTAAATTTCACATACCATTATTTCGTGTTTTGTATCTGATTGCTCCACAATCTGAAATCTGAGGTGATCTAAGTCTGTTGTTCATAGTTTCTGCTGATTCTCACTCACGGTGGCTGGTTTCCTTATGTGTTTGGAAATCACGTGTCATGAGCCTGTATTTAGTTGAACTTAGTCTGTGTAATCCTGAGGGCTAAGTTGGGGTACTTTCCTCCAGAGAGGAGTAACGTGACACAATCAGCTACAAAATGGAAAAGCAGTGAATGATACATAATAAAATGCCCGGTGGTCTAACACAGTGGAAGCACTAAGTGTCCCAGGAGATGAAAAGAGAGAAAACATCTGAGATGGGTGTTAAAGGCAGTGAAAGAAATGGGTAGTTGTGCGATGAAGTCATGTGAGATCCTTTTCCTTTAGAAAAAAATTATTTTCACAGTCACACGGGAATGTTACCACGTACAATCTCTTTGGAATCCTTGCTAACTTGGCTGGATAAACTTAGCCAGGAAACAGAACTTCAGCCTAGAGGACACTGATACAAGCTGAGCAGGAGCTCCAGAATTTCTGGGTAATACAGCATCTGGGTCAGAAGAGAGACTCAAAGATTTGCCTTAAAACTGCACTCGTGCACATTTTTATCTAGATTGTGTTTGGGGAGATGACTTGGGGGAGATGCTGGTGGAGATTGTAGGGAAGCTAAAGACCCTCTATGGATGCCCCCACTAAGGTCGGTCCACAAGCTGCAGAGAAATCAGTACCCGTCCCTCCATTCAGAGAGGTACTGAGCCTGGCCTGGAGCTGACGTTTTCTCAGCCTGCTCCACACGCCCTCTCTGACATGGTGTTTGGAGCCAGAGTGCTTTGTCAATTGCTGATTACAGGAGAAAAACATTATCCAAACAGCAGACCGGTGCCAAAACCAGCGTGTCATGGATGCCTGGCTAATGCTGCCTCGGGCAGCCTGCTGAGCTGAGTTGCTGACTGGTTCATCCTCTTGGTCCAGGAAGCCGGGGAGAGATGTGGCTGGCCCGCTAATCCATGTACCTGCCGGAGTCCAGAGAGATCCTGCTGGAGCCACGGGAAGATGGAGGAGTTTCCTGCGATCCCCACAGCCAGTCCCCACTGGAAAGGGGATCCGGATGCCTGCAAAGCCTGGATCCCATTCTCCTTCAGATGCCCACGGGTGCAGGTAGATTCCTGAAGAAGGTCACCAGCAAATCTCAGTATTGAGACAATGATATGAGACAATGAGAGGACAATGAGAGTAATCTGAGACTCAGAGAGGGGGTCTCAGGAAGCTAGAAAATGGAATCCTACATCCCCTACGGAGAAGCACTTCATCCATCCAAAGAAAACGCATTGAGCATCTGCTTTGGGTTGGACGTGGGGACATGACGGTGAATAGGAGGAGTCCCAGCCTGGTCTTCCCTGTCTGATGGGGGAGACAACCTTGCGAGCAGGCGGTGTTAGATGTGGGATATACAGGTGCCAGGAGCCCAGTGGAGGGAGCACCCAGTCCACAGTCTGGGGAGTCAGGAGCAGTGTGAAGATGGAAGAAGAGGTAGTTGGTTTACGAGTCCTCCGTACGGGCTCTATTTAAAGCAACATAAGAGGCTTTGGTGTTCTGTCATTTTTATCAGCCAGCCAAAGAGGAAGAGGATCGGTACCCCAGGTGGAAGAAACCCCACGAAGAGAAACACAGGTTGTTGCAGACCTCCCCACATGTCCCCTGACCCTACCAAACAGCACAAGGGGCAACCAGAGCACAAGGGCTGGGACATCATGCTTCCTTATCCTTGAGCCTCAGGCTCCCTGGCCCTGAACCTGGAATTCTACCTCCCCAGGTACTGTATTTCTGGGTTGTACAAACTAAGGTCATCTCACTCCACTTCTGGACATCAGTGCTTTCCAGAAAGCTAGAGATATTTTTTTTAATCAAAGTATAGTTGATTGACAATGTTGTGTTAATTTCTGCTGTACAACAAAGTGATTCAGTTATACATATACATACATTCTTTTTTATATTCTTTTCCATTATGGCTTATCGCAGGGTGTTGAATATAGTTCCCCGTGCTACACATTAGGACCTTGTTGTTTCTCCATTCTATACATACTAGTTTGCATCTGCTAACCCCAAATTCCCACTGCATTCCTCCCCCACTCTTCCTCCCCCTTGGCACCCACGAGTCTGTTCTCTATAAAGACATATTTATTAATATCACTAATTCATTGACTCTGTACAGAGCTTTATTCTTTCCAGTCCATGCTTGGGTTTGGGAAACAGAAACCATCTTCGCCAACACTCAGCTGAGAACCAGACCCGACTGTCTGCATTAAGGTGACTTCACTCTTCCCCTGTCTTCCGGAGCAAGTCTTTGTGCTGCCCAGAGTCTCCTGTCCAGGAAAATGGTTTGATCATCACAAGAAATTGCTGAAAGACCCATCAACTCTTCAGTGGAAAGCACCAACAGACAGTTTGCACCCTAAGATTCTCTGAATCCCTCGAATTCTTGGCTTATTTCAAAATCCTCGTCTTAACCGTTCCCAAAAATCCTGGACCATTGTGTCATGATTCTTACCCAGACCTAATCAAGTCTCCTCATTGAACGGTTTGCCTGAAGCCACACTTCCAACTCTCAATGAATTCTGACCTTGCCTTGCCCCTTCAGAGGCCCTGTGGAAACTTTGCCAAGTGGGATTCCTCCTTACCTGGTAAGCAATAAACTCAACTTGGTGTTCTCAGCAGATTGTGTTGGTGATATTTTTTGGAGCCAGTTTTCAACAGTTCCTTTTTGTGACAACCTTCTGAGTTAGGCAGGACAGGTATTTCTTCCCCCATTTAGCAGATAGGGAAACTGAGGTACTGAATGTCATAAGGTATGTCCCAAGTAGGGGCAGGACCGGAGACCCAGGCTCAGGGGTTCATCCCCTGACAACAAGCATCAGCTAGTTCCCAGAAGGAAACCATCACTAAGCCAAGGGTGGTTCAAAGAGGCCAGAACCCAGCTGCCCACGGGCCCCAGTTAGGAAAGGCCTGGACAGAGCTCTGTAGAAACCAGACATACAATAAAGGTGGTTGGAAAACTCACTCAGGTGGGTTCCCCCAGCACTCTGCCGCAACAACTGGGTACAGGTGAACAGGACTAGGTGATGAGGCTGAGAATGGGAGGGATTGCCATCGTGAGAAATCAAAGGACAAACATGTGGCCCCAAGAACAAGAATGTTCAATGTTCATCTGCGTTCTGTTGCTAACATCAAACGGAGGCACCCAGGACTTCCCTGGTGGTCCAGTGGTTAGGACTCCGCTCTTTCACTGCCGAGGGTGCAGGTTCAACCCCTGGTGGGGGAACTAAGATCCCACAAGCCACGCGGCATGGCCAAAAATAAAATACAATAAAATAAAAAAAGGAGGGGCTTCCCTGGTGGCGCAGTGGTTGAGAATCTGCCTGCTAATGCATGGGATACGGGTTCGAGCCCTGGTCTGGGAGGATCCCACATGCCGCGGAGCAACTGGGCCCGTGAGCCACGACTACTGAGCCTGCGCGTCTGGAGCCTGTGCTCCGCAACAGGAGAGGCCGCGATAGTGAGAGGCCCGTGCACCGCGATGAAGAGTGGCCCCCGCCCGCCGCAACTAGAGGAAGACCTCGCACAGAAACGAAGACCCAACACAGCCAAAAATAAATAAAATAAATAAATAATTGAAAACTAAAAAAAAAAAAAAAAGAAAAAAAGGAGCATTCAAATGATCCATCACCAGTAGACTGGAAACAAAGCTGGATTATTCCTACAGTAGGGCCCTATTGTGTTGTGAAAATGAACGGGTTAGAACCACATGCAGTAATCTCGGGCATGAAATATTGGAAGCCGGGGGCGGGGGGCAGGAAGGGGGTGACAGAGTGAGAGGAAAACAGAGTATAATTCCATTTCTATGAAGTTCAAAGACATGTAAATGATACAATCTATTATGTAGGGGTAAGAGCACGTGTAATATAACTTCAAAGAAAGGCAAGGGAACCGTAAACACAGTTCAGGACCATGGGCTCCCCCGAGGTGGGCAAGGAGTGGGTGGAATCGAAAGACCAGGGGTCTTCACAGAGAGCCCCACGTTCTTTTTCTCCAGTGTGCGGTGGTCCCGGTGTCCAGTGGATCTCCATCATCCATAACTGACCTTTATTTTTCTTTAATTTTAATTTTATATTGGAGCATAGTTGATTAACAATGTTGTGTTAGTTTCAGGTGTTTCAGTTATACATACACATGTAACTATTCTTTTTCAAATTCTTTTCCCATTTAGGTTATTACAGAGTATTGAGCAGAGTTCCCTGTGCTATACAGAAGGTCCTTGTTGGTTATCTGTTTTAAATATAGCCGTGTGTACATGTCAATCCCAAACTCCCAATCTATCTCTCCCCCTGACCCACTTTCCCCTGTGGTAACCATAAGTTCATTCTCTAAGTCTGTGAGTCTGTTTCTGTTTTGTAAATAAGTTCATTTGTATCTTTTTTTTAGATTCTGCATATAAGCAATATCATATGATATATGTCATTCCCTGACTTACTTCACTTAGTACAATAATCACCAGGTCCATCCATGTCACTGCAAATGGCATTATTTCATCCTTTTTTTAGGCTGAGTAATATTCCAGTATATATATGTACCACATCTTTATCCATTCCTCTGTCGATGGACATTTAGGTTGCTTCCATGTCTTGGCTGTTGTAAACAGCACTGCAATGAACATTGGGGTCATTTATCTTTTCAAACCATGATTTTCTCCAGATATATGCCCAGCAGTGGGATTGCTGGGTCGTATGGTAGTTCTATTTTTAGTTTCTTAGGGAACCTCCATACTGTTCTCCATAGTGGCTGCACCAATTTACATTCCCACCAACAGAGTAGGAGGGTTCCCTTTTCTCCACACCCTCTCCCGCATTTATTGTTTGTAGCATAACTGACCTTTAAAATATCATTTTGGTACTTCCCTGGTGGCACAGTGGTTAAGAATCCCCCTGCCAATGCAGGGGACACGGGTTCGAGCCCTGGTCCGGGAAGATCCCACATGCCACAGAGCAACTAAGCCTGTGTGCCATAACTACTGAGCCTGCACTCTACAGCCCGAGAGCCACAACTACTGAGCCCGTGTGCTGCAACTACTGAAGCCTAGAGCCCATGCTCCGCAACAACAGAAGCCACCACAATGAGAAGCCCGCGCACCGCAACGAAGAGTAGCCCCTGCTCGCTCACCGCAACTAGAGAAAGCCCACGTGCAGCAACGAAGACCCAACACAGCCAAAAATAAAATTAAATAAATAAATTTAAAATACATATATATATATATCATTTTGTGGGGCTTCCCTGGTGGCACAGTGGTTAAGAATCTGCCTGCCAATGCAGGGGACACTGGTTCGAGCCCTGGTCCGGGAAGATCCCACATGCCGCGGAGCAACTAAGCCCGTGCTCCACAATTACTGAGCCTGCGTGCCACAACTACTGAGCCCGTGTGCCTAGAGCCCGTGCTCTGCAACGAAGAGTAGCACCCGCTCGCCACATCTATAGAAAGCCCATGCACAGCAACGAAGACCCAACGCAGCCGAAAATAAATAAATAAAATATCACTTTGTGTCTAATCCAAAATTTACTCAAAACGATGAAAAACAAGAGAAGGAAGCCTGTGCCGCTGAATCGCCAACTCCTTTCTCCTGCTCCTGTTCTTTCTTTTCATGCCTCACCTCTGCCTCCTCGTCTGGGACATGACCAGACACGCTCGTTTTCAAGTACGAGCCTCCTGTGTCCTTTATTGCGTCCCAGTGGACCATTTTAACTTTTAATCATTTTTAATCCCAGAATTTCATTTTAGGTACATTTTCTGTATTTGGTGTTAGTCCTTTTTATACCCAAAATGTTTGAAAATTGAATTGAAAAATCCCTAAAATCCTTCTCAGGAAGCATGCTGTTGTCGGTTCAGAGCTCTCTGAACACTTGGAGGGTCAGCAGGTCACAAAGGAGCTGAGGACAGTGTGAAACCCCCGGGGGACTCCCGGCCCCTGCTAGCCACACAGGAAGCCTCTCCCTGCAGAAGAAATGGCCTCCCTCCCTCCTGCAGGGCCTTTGTTGGGGAAGGAACCCCCGGCTGAAGGCATCCAAGTGGAAATACATGGCCCAAACTCCCAACAGTAAGGAATTCTTATGATTCCCTATTAGAGCTTTATTAATATTTTTAAATTATGCATCACTCCACGAAAACAATTTGTGTTTTGTTTGGCTTTATTATCAAAATAACCCCCAGAAAAGATGGGGTGGGGGCCTCTGGGGAGCTGCTTACAATGCCACCTCCTAAATATTATTTTCTAGACACGGGTTGTATTTTGCCCAAAACACGCATTTGTTTTTGAGATTAGAGTTTGGGCATACTTAATGATATGAAAAGATGTTTCAGAGTATGTTTTTAAGTGTAAAAAAATAAAAGCAAGCTACTTAACAGTATGTTCAAAATGAGTCCATTAGTAGGGGGAGGGAACCCCTATATATCAATATGTAAGCAAAGGCAAAAAGATGAATATGCCATAAGAATTTCACTTCTAGGTTTACACCCAAGAGAAATGAAAACGTGTCCACACAGAAATATGAATATAAATGGTCATACAAGCATTACTCACAGTAGCCAAAAAGTGGAAACAACCCAAATGTCTACCAACTGTTAAACAGATAAATAAAATGTGGTATATCCATGCAGTAGATTATTAGTTGGCAATTAAAAAGAAATGAAGTTTTGACATATACTACAACATGGATGAACTTTGAAAAAATTATGGTAAGTGAAAGAAGCCAGACACAAAATGTCATATATTGTATGATGCCATGTGTATGAAACATTCATAATAGGCAAATTTTGTCAAGAGATAGAAAATAGATTAGTGGTTGCTTAGGACTGGGGAAAATGGGAATTATCTGCTAATGGGTAAGGGTTTCTTTTAGGAAGGACAAAAATATTCTAAAAATATATTATGGGGCTTCCCTGGTGGCGCAGTGGTTGAGAATCCGCCTGCCAATGCAGGGGACACGGGTTCGAGCCCTGGTCTGGGAAGATCCCACATGCCGCAGAGCAACTGGGCCCGTGAGCCACAACTACTGAGCCTGCGTGTCTGGAGCCTGTGCTCCGCAACAAGAGAGGCCGCGATAGTGAGAGGCCCACGCACCGTGATGAAGAGTGGCCCCCGCTTGCCGCAACTAGAGAAAGCCCTCGCACAGAAACGAAGACCCAACACAGCCAAAAATAAATAAATAAATAAACAATTAAAAAAAATTTTTTTTAATTATATTATGGTAGTGACTGCACACCCTTTGAACAAACTAAAAAAAAAACTGAATCAAATGCTTTAAATGGGTGAATTCTCTATTATGTGAATTCTATCTCAATAGAATAAAGCTGTTAAGGAAAAAAAAAACAACCTGCAAATTGTTAATAGGACTGTTTATGGGATGATGAGTGGGTGTAATTTGCTTCTTTTCACTCATCTGTATTTTCTAAATTCCTGACTACTTTTTAAAAGGAAAAGGGCTATTTTTTTTTTAAAGAAATTCACGTTCTTATTTATTTATTTATTTTATTGATGGATTGATTGATTGCTGTGTTGGGTCTTCGTTTCTGTGCGAGGGCTTTCTCTAGTTGCGGCAAGCAGGGGCCACTCTTCATCGCGGTGCGCGGGCATCTCACTATCGTGGCCTCTCTTGTTGCGGAGCACAGGCTCCAGACGCACAGGCTCAGTAATTGTGGCTCACGGGCCCAGTTGCTCCGTGGCATGTGGGATCTTCCCAGACCAGGGCTCGAACCCGTGTCCCCTGCATTGGCAGGCAGATTCTCAACCACTGCGCCACCAGGGAAGCCCGAAAAGGGCTATTTTTAAAAAGGTTATGTTTCACAGTGACTATGCATATTAATATTCTTGCTTTGCTCCTTTTGTTCTGACCGTGGTTCACAACCTTCAGACTGCTTTCAGAAAACAAGGGAATTTCTTTTTTCATGTGATACCAGTCAATAAACATTTATTAAGGTCTTAACTGGGTCTTACCATATACTCTATTTGCCACTAATTCTACTTGTCCTAAGGCTTACTGGGGACAGTGGCCTCTACCTCCATCGCTAGCTAACTTTACAGATACAAGCTTAAAGTTTTAATGACGGGCTTAATAGATGGCTTATGGTGTTTCTTTTAAGTATGAAATTTACATAACATTATTCTAGCTGATTCTAAAAAGTATGCAGGTTTAATAGTGTCAACTGATGGTAATCTAGTGATTTGGTGGCCCTTGTTTTTTGTTTTCGGGGGTTTTTTGTTTGTCTGTTTTTTACTTTTAAGTGTAGATGATCTCTACTTCCTACTGAGTTTTTTACATTTTGAGCTAATCTCAACTGAGGTGCCAAGGAATCTCCCAGCCTATGAAAGGGAAGGCTGCGCCCCAGACAGAACTGCTGGCTTGGGTGAAGCCAATGGATAAGCAAGTTTCAAATTTCGTTACCCTCCTCTCCCATTCTTTCTGCTTAGAGGACTGCAGGGGCTAAAGAATAAACATGGGGGCTTCCCTGGTGGTGCAGTGGTTAAGAATCCGCCTGCCAACTCAGGGGACACGGGTTCGAGCCCTGAGCTGGGAAGATCCCACATGCTGCGGAGCAGCTAAGCCCGTGCGCCACAACTACTGAGTCTGCGCTCTAGAGCCTGCGAGCCACAACTACTGAGCCTGTGTGCCACAACTACTGAAGTCCGCGCGCCTAGACCCCGTGCTCCGCAACAAGAGAAACCACGGCAATGAGAAGCCCACGCACCGCAACGAAGACTAGCCCCCGCTTGCCGCAACTAGAGAAAGCCTGCGTGCAGCAACGAAGACCCAACGCAGCCAAAAATAAATAAATAAAATAAATAAATTTTTTAAAAAAAGAATAAACATGAAAAGACGCTCAATTTAGCCTAAACTCATGAATACAAATGCAAATTAAAGCAAGATAATACCCTTCATCTCACAGACTAGCAAAAATTAAAATATTGGTATTATCAAATATTGGGAAAGACATGGAGACATGAGCTCTCTTTTGCTGACAGTGGGGCCATGGAAATTCGTACGGTCACTTGAGCAATATCTATGAAAATGTTATATATTTGTACCGTTTGACCCAGCAGTGCAAATTCTAGAAATCTGTCCTACAGAAACACTTGTACACTCAGGATGTTTGTCATAGCCCTACACATAAGAGTGAAAATTTGGGAACAACCTAAATGTCCATCAGCGGGACACTAATTAAATCCTGAGTGATATTTAAACGATGACATCCAAGATAGCCTTTAGAAGAGCAAGGACAGATAAATGGCAGCGGTGTTCTTGGAAAGATACACATGATATAACAGTGCGGGGAGGACAGCAAATTGCAGAATGTATCTACCATTATTCCATTTTAGTTTTTTTTTTTTTAAAGTATGTAACCATCTCTATGTGAATATGTATGTTTCTTGGAACGTGCATAGAAAAAAAACCTGGAGGGTCACACACCAGACTGTTAACAGTGGAAAGCAAAATAAAGAGGAAACGGAAGGAGTATATTTCTGTTTTGACATTTTTTATAACCAGCATAGAGTACTTTTGTTATTTTAAAAAGCAAGTAGCAAGAAACTCAACTGCTTCTTTTCTGCCCTTTTTTTTTTTTAAAAAAAAAAAGGGACTTCCCTGGTGGTCCAGTGGGTAAGACTCCGCACTTCCAATGCAGGGGGCCCGGGTTCGATCCCTGGTCGGGGAACTAGATCCCGCATGCTGCAACTAAGAGTTTGCATGCTGCAACTAATAAGCCCACACGCCGCAACTAAAAGATCCTGCGTGCCGCAACTAAGACCCAGCACAGCCTAAATAAATAAATAAAAATTTTTTTAAAAAAGGGAGCATCTTTAAAGATATAAACTGCTAGAATTTTATATTGAGAATTTTCATATGGATCATATACTATTCTTCATACACACAGCAGTCCCTTTCCCCCTGAGAACTGTTTTAATGATCTCTGTAGCATTTACCACCAACTGACAATCTATATACTTACTGGCTTATTGTCTGTTTTCTGCACCAGAGTACAAGTACCATGAGGGCAAGAAATTTGCCTTGTTCTCTGTTCTATCTCCAGTTCCTGGTAGATAGCAGGCCCTCAATAAGTATTTGTTGAATGAGCCTTGACCAGCAGAGGAAGAGCACGGTAACTTTAGAGTATGTAGCCTGCATATTTCATCACAAATCAGAAACTAAAGGTATTGCTTCCCCAGTTATGACATTGTCAGGGAGGAAAAACTTTTCCTCTACTCTCTTGGGTTCTGTCATTGGAGTCCTGCAAATTAAAACTGACAAAAGACAGATTAGCAAGAAAAAAAAGATTTTTATTCACATATATAGGGGAGTTCACAGAAAAATGTAACTAGGGGTGATTAGAATTAGAGGCTTATATACCATCTTGCTAGGGGAAGGGAGGGGAGGGAAGGGCCCTTAGGAAAATAGATGGGACATAGGACAGTTTTGTGACAATGTCTGTTTATAAGAGCCAAGGGAGTTCCCTGGTGGTCTAGTGGTTAGGACGTGGCACTTTCACTGCCGTGGCCTGGGTTCAATCCCTGGTCGGGGAACTGACATCCCGCAAACTGCAACATGGGGCGAAAAAAAAACAATTTAAACAGGAGCCAGTCTTCCCTGGTTTATCCCAGGGAGGGAATTTATGAAAAATTGAGTTCTTTTTGGAGGTTCTGCTTTTGGGCAGATAAGGGAGTTCAGAAGAAAACAAATCCTGTTCTCAAATGCCTTCAGCTCAAAATAATTCTCATGCCACAGGGCCATATTCCGGACCCCAGCAACATTTATTTTGCATCACAGCTGTGTACGCTTTTGTCCACTCAGCCAGCTAAGGTGTCTTGAAGGCAGGAACTGTATTTGACTCATCTTGGAATCCCCAGCACTGAGCTAGTGGGTGGGAGGTATTTAATAAATATCTCTGTGTGAGAAACTTTTCTGAATAGCTCATCCGTAAAGCAAGCAAGAAGGGGGTGCCCTCTCCCCACCTACATCTAAGAACAACCCAAAACTCTGCGTGACTCTACACACAAATGTACTTGTTTTTTTTTTTTAGAATGGTAACATTTTTATTTATTTATTTATTTATTTATTTATTTTTATATTTATTTTTGGCTGTGTTGGGTCTTCGTTTCTGTGCGAGGGCTTTCTCTAGTTGCGGCAAGTGGGGGCCACTCTTCATCGCGGTGCGCGGGCCTCTCACTATCGCGGCCTCTCTTGTTGCGGAGCACAGGCTCCAGATGCGCAGACTCAGTAGTTGTGGTTCACGGGCCTAGTTGCTCTGCGGCATGTGCGATCTTCTCAGACCAGGGCTCGAACCCGTGTCCCCTGCATTGGCAGGCAGATTCTCAACCACTGCACCACCAGGGAAGCCCCAAATGTACTTTTTTATTGGGAGAGAACCCCAAATTCAAAAAAGGTATAAAACACTCTTTGAAAGGTAAAAACTACCAATTTGTCTGGTAGAAATTCATGCCTTTTTTTTTTTCATTTTTGGTTATATTCTTCTGACATATTTATCATAGATTCTCCAAATTAAATTGGCAGGGATGTGGCACTATAAAATTAAATTTATCATAGATTCTCCAAATTAAATTCCCCTTTAGGAGTTTAAAGCAGAACCCTTAGCCATAGAAAATGTGCACAGACACACCACATTTGTACACAGTTTGGGGCATTCCTTGGACCTCTAACAGCTTGTTCATGGGACTCCTGCCCAGATTAAGAAACTGTGCTTTGCAGTAAATGGGACTTAGTATATTGACTCCTCTGAGGAATGAGAATCAATGAAACTTACAGTATAAGAAGCACTGCCAAGACGTAAGCTCCTGCCTGCGGAGCTGGTATCCGTGGATCTGGCAGGAGTAAAAGCTCTGTCCAAAAAAAAAAAGGGTCTGTCCAGTGTGAGCCCAAAGACACCATTAGGATGGGACCAAGAGAGGGACCCTGGCATCACATTAGCAAGGCCTGGGACAGTGTCCAAATGGGGCAGACTTTAATTGAAAAGTAACAGAAGCATCTTTGTCTTTGCTGAATCATCTTTGTCTTTCCTGGATCCAAAAATCTACTTGCAATTAATGGAAGAAGAGGCAGGATACTGGAATGTTAATTCTCAGCCTTGGTTTTCTTGTTTTTTCAACTATTTCTTATGGTTTTTATGCTGTGTGTCTTTTTTTTTTTTTTAATTGCAATCAGCCTTGGGGTTTTGTTTATCTTTTTTTTTAATCCCAAAGTAAGTTTCACATACTCTAAAAATCTCAAAAGGAATGAAAGTAAATTAATTTTAATTCACCATATATATATATATACACCACGAGCAACTGCAGACCCCAGGCTCTCCCTGAACAACTTCCAGTGGCAGGAACTGTGTGTCGTTTTGGAAAAGATTCCTTCTTTCTATTTTCTCTTAAATTGAGTAGCTCTCGGCCTCCCTGTAGCCTTCATCCTCATTTCTGGAGCCAGAAAAATTAAATTTATGCCCTTTACTACCTAATAATCCTTCAATAATTCTTGTTTGCTTCTCAAGACCCCCCAAGTCTGCACTCCTCCACAGGGGGGTATGGTCCTCCATCCCTACCCCCCAATCCTACCTCCCTAGAGAGGTCCTATGTGGGCTTGTTACTCAGAACTCAGCACCCTTCTCCAGAGCCTGACCTTCACACTGGATGGGCATCTTCTATTAAATATTAAATATTAGCGGCCACAACACCCTGGGCCAGGAATTAGGGTGAGGCAAGTGAGGCACTCGCCTTGGGCAAAAAAATTCAAGAGGGTGCTGAAAACCTCAGGAATTGAAAGAAATCATATTTAAAACATCAACATTTACACCAAAAATCCACAAGGAGCAAAAATATCAGAATTTTAAATAAGAACCTGAAGCAAGAGGAAAGATGTATGGCGCCCCCCCGAGTACGTTTTTATATATTTTTTTAATAGTTGATTTTTTTTCAGAACTTTAAAATGGTTGAAAAAAATATTTAAAAATTGAAAAGTAGGTGTATTAAAACTCACATGATTTTAAGTTTAAATATTTTACTTATACCAAAAAAAAAAAAAGATTGATTATAATTTACATTCCTGGCTTTAATGGAAGCAATCTCATAGTCTTTTCCAAATCTTCTATAATATGTACACTACTATGATGACCAGTCACACACCCCCTCAGTGCTTACAGGGAACTAAGTCCGAAAGCAGGGTCATCACATGCGTGCCCTCAGAATGCAACACCCAAGGGTGCCTCTAAAGAAGCATCATTTCTATCATGGCCATCTTTCTTATTTTGACATTTTGATATTTTTATTATAACTGTAAACTCTTAAGATGGAAGGAAAATGTCTTGAGGAAGAGGTGGCTTTTTCTTATCCCCACACAGGTGCCCTCTGGCCCAAGGGCAGCCCTGCTCCCATGGGTTTGGCCCCACCTATGGCTGTTTGCCTCTCTCCCTTGATACTTGGTGCTTATTTTTCCAGTCTTGATTTAGCATGTACTGATTTTATCGCAAACTTCCTTCGAGGAATCCCAGAACTTTTTTAAAAGTAGGTGGGGTAGAAATAAAGAATTCTGTGCTTTGCTCACATCCAGCCCATCTGCAAAAAACATCAGTTCTGTTTGCAACTATATCTGGAATCCAGTCACTTCTCACACCTCCACTGCTACCACCCTAGGAACCTATGGAGCCACCATGGTCTCTCCCCTAGACAGGCTTCCTGCTTCCAGCCCTGCCCCTGTGGAAGACTGGTCTTTGTAGCCCCAATGAGCCAACCTTTTGGTATCCACATGGGTAGCCCCTCCCACACTCATGCTAGGCTCGACCATGTGACCTGCTTTGGCCAATAGGACATCAGCAAGAGGCGTCTCCATTACCTCTTGCACACTGAGTCTTGTCCTCTTGGATAGATGCTTCTTGGGCTACCGCTGCCATGAGAGAAGCTGGGACAGACAAAGCCAAGGGATGGGCAAAATTTCTCTATAAGGATTAGGTTTAGACAAATATATGATATGGCTTATATGTGGAATCTAAAAAAATGGTACAAATGAACGTATTTACAAAACAGAAATAGAGTCACAGGTGTAGAAAACAAATTTATGGTTACCAAGGGGGAAAGGGGGGGAGGATAAATTGGTAGATTGGGATTGACATATACAAACTACTATATATAAAATAGATAACTAAGGGGCTTCCCTGGCGGTCCAGTGGTTAAGACTTCGCATGTCCACTGCAGGGGGCATGGGTTCGATACCTGGTCTGGGAACTAAGATCCCGCATGCCATGTGGCGTGGCCAAAAAAAATAAATAAAACCTAATAAGAACCTACTGTATAGCACAGAACTCTATTCAACACTCTCTAATGACTATATGTGAAAAGAATCTAAAAAAGAGTGGATATATGTATATGTATAACTGATCCACTTTGCTGTACAGCAGAAACTAACATAACATTGTAAATCAACTATACTCTAATAGAAATTAATTTAAGAAGAAAAACGGTTAGGTTAGTCTTTGCAGGCCTTATGGTCTCTGTTGCAACTACTCAACTTTGCCACTGTAGCTTGAAAGCAGCCATAGACAATATGGAAACAAAGGGGCGTGGCTGTATTCAATAAAACTTTATTTACAAAAACAGATTTGGCCCATGGGCCATAGTTTGCCAACCCCTGGGCTAGACTGCTGAATGATGAGGGGCTGCAGGGAGATACCCTGCAAGATGGGAGGCTGGACTGGGTTGAATAGTGTCCCCCAAAACTTCATGTCCACCTGGAACCTGTGAATGTGACCATCTTTGGAAATAGGGTCTTTGCGCATGTAATCAAATTAAGATGAGGTCATATTAGATTAAGGTGGGCTTTAAATCCAGTGTGACTTGCTTATAAAAAGAGAGAGATGTGGTGCTAATCCTCGGTCCAGTCTGTTGTGTGGAGGTGACCAAGGACTGCCCAGTCTGCGAAATCCTTCCAAAGGCTCTGTGAAGGTGGCAGGCACTCATAAGCTCCTGAAAAGGGGGCACTTCATCAGCCTGGCACCTTGCTTGGCCCTTCTGGTGTGAATCCTGAGTCAGCCCTTCACTAGGGCAGCTGTCCCGCCCAGCTCTGCTGATCTGTGAATTTACAGCTGCGTGTCCTCGCCACACTCGTCCAGGGGCGAGCCTTCAGTCTGAGATCAGCCCCTTAAGAGACCCATGCAGCCAGGTCTAACCCCCCACCCCCCCGCCTGGCTGCAGTCTGCATTGCTCTTCTGGCCACAAGAATATCCTGATGGACTCTGACAAGTGCTGTGCTGAAATCCACTCTCTCCTCCTCACTTTCCTGGCCACCAGGAAACAAACAAATGAAACACCAGATCAGTCAGGGAATTCCAATGTAGGAGGACCAGGGATCTCGCTTCAAGGGAACTGTCAAAGATTGTAGAAAATCAGAGTTTCTACCCTTTTGTTTAGGAAATGCCAGCAAATGCCACCACGAGTGTGGGGTTGGGGACTTTTTGTAATTGGAACTTGAATTGCCATACAATATAACTGCCGCTCCCATTCTGTGGGCTGCTCTCTCCTTCCGGCTGCAAATTTATTTGAGAGAGAACGCAGTATCTAGCAGATACGAAGCCTTCCTGAGTCCTGTTTCTCAAATCCTGATGCCGCTACAGTTAAATTCTGTGTATGGTTATAGTCATGGCTTAGAGGTGCAAATTCAGGGGGGGCTCTTTGGGCTAAGTTTAGTGTCGCGGCATCTCATCCAAATCCAAGGTCAAAGTGAACTTCATCTCAGAAGAGCAGGATGCTGAATGGTTGGGGGCGAGGCCTGGGGAGCCAGGCTGCCTGGGTTGGTTCCCCACCCCTGACCCCTGAACCCCAACCCCACGCCTCTATTCACTAGCTTCAGGCTTGGGCAGCTCAGCTCACCCCCCTGTGCTTTGAAAAGCAGAGATGACCACACGGAGCAGGATTAAATGAGTTACACCTGGCAGATAACATGGCCTCAGTAACGTTATCAGTCACTGATAGGAGGAGGGAGGAATTTCTCATTATCAGGCCATCCATGCAAAGCCTCCGTGGAAACCCTACTCTCAGCGAATCACAAGGGGCCACTTCCTTCTGAAGGAAGAACTTGGCTCCTGTTTTTCCATCTGGAGCTCACACACTGCATCGTCTGACTTTTACCGAAAGCAAGTTCGTGTGCCCAGCGCACTCTGAGGCCAAGCAATACCGAAACGTCAGAGTTTGGAACAGAGAAAGGCTGACTGCAGGGTCAAGCAAGGAGACAGGTGGCTCATGCCCCCAGAACCCGGAACTCCCAAAGGGTTTCAGCAAAGCATTTTTAAAGGCCAATTGAGGGAGGGGCATGGTTGGCTGCTGCAGACTTCTTGGTGTCAGACTCCTTTGCTCTTCTAGCCGTCCACATAGGTCAGGTCACGATGTTCCTGTAAACTTCCAACAAGACAAATGTTATTCTCTGTTATGCAACTTTTAATCTCTATACAAATGGGAAAGTGTTATACCCTTAAAGGTCAGAGCCTTGAGAATGAACTATCCTGTATATTTCAGGCTATAGGCAACATTCTTTTTCATTTTTCTTTTTTTTTTTTTTTTTTTTGGCCACACCACGAGGCTTGCAGAATCTTATTTCCCGGACCAGGGATTGAACCTGGGCCCCAGCAGTGAAAGCGCCAAGCACCGAGTCCTAACCACTGGACCGCCAGGGAATGCGCTGTAGGCAACATTCTTAACACAAAGCAAAAGCAATAGAATACAAGGGTTAAAGTAAAAGAAACAGATCTAATATGGAGTCTTCCCTATTACAGGACTTCTCTTTCCTTCACAGCAACTGGCATTTTTGGAGCGGGCCATCCGAGGGTCTGGTGCTCCAGCCTCTAGCAGGGCTGCCAACCTGGTGACTGCAGATTGGGGTTTCTTGGCCCCCGGGCTGCAGCTGCCCTGGGCCTCCCTTTAAGAGACAACCTTAAGAACTGTGAGAAAAAGAGGATGGGGAGAGATAGAGATGAAAAGGGAAACTGCTGGGGAAGGGAGCCGAATGCAGCTGCTATTTAGAGATATCAGTGCCTTGCAGGCCTCCATTCCAGCTGTAAGCAATGATTCCCAAACTGATGGTAAGAGGGCTGGTGCGGCTCAAAACTGCCTCCTGAGGGTGGTCTTTTCACACCCATTTCAGAAATTAAGGAGCTGAGGCACAGAGGATCCACGCAGAGCTTTCTGACACAGGACAGCAACTCTTCCCTGAGATTTTCTCTTGCTGGGGCAGAGCCCTCTCAGTGCCCATGACCCCCTCTTCATTAGCTCCTCCGGGAAGCTCCTGGTTTCCCTGAGACTCCTGGGGTTTCTTTCTTTAATCTCTCTGCTCCTTACTCCCCTCATTTGGGCACCCCTGATAAATGCCCTCCTAGCAATGACTTTGTTTAAAAACCATACTGTGCTCTCCCTTCTGCCTCCCTAGCGTCTGCCTTGCCCGGTCCCTACTTCTACAGCTGACTTTGTGAGGGGCTGTTGACAGCAGGGAGCCCTAAGAGGTGCCCTCAAAGCCATCAGAAGGGTAGAATGCTGACTGTAACTTACACAGAGGGCACAAGGGTTTCCTTAAGCAAAGGACTTGGAAAGGATGTTAAATTGAAAATCAGTAGGGACTTCCCTGGCGGTCCAGTGATTAAGACTCCACGCTTCCACTGCAGGGGGCACAGGTTCGATCCCTGGTCCGGGAACTGAGATCCCACATGCCGTGCAGAAAAAAAAAAAAACCAATCAAATTTCTAGAAAAGAATTGCAAAGGAAGAGCTGAATTTTATTTTTTTCCATCTAGGTCAGAACTCGTATACACGGCTGGTGGAAGTACATAAAGATACGAATACTCTGGAAAACAAAGTTGAAGATGTTTATACCCATGACCCAGGAATTCCATGTCCAGGTGTGTGTCCTAGGTATTTGCCCTAGAGAAACTCTTTCTTGTACCTGTACTCAGGAGACATTTGCAACAAAATTCATAGTTGCAGTGTTGGTATTAACAAGAAAAAAAGAACTGGGAAACTCAAATGTACATTGACAGGAAAACATGTGATAGTCACACAATGGAATACTATTCAGCACTGAAACAAACCATCTACAGCTCACAAATGTCAAGTTGAGCAAAAAAAAAAATTGTAGCAAAGGCTAGAAACAGTATGATGCCATTTATATAAAGTTCAAAAAATATTTAAAAACCACAAAGAAAAGTGAGGGGAAAATAAACACAAAATATAGGACAGTGGTTACCTCTGGGGCCAGGGAAGAATACACAGGGCACGTGAATGGCATTGCCAGTATCCCACTTCTTAAGCTGGTAAGTTGGGTACACTTCTGTTTATTATTTTTTACATCAGATATACTTCATGCAGTCTTTGGTATATGTTAAATATTTAGTGGTGTAGAATGGGGAAAAATGCACAGTCTAAAAGTTGAGGATTATGTTCTATTCAGTGGACTTACTGAGGGCTTAAGCACAGGATACAGCCTCTCAGATAGCTCTGAGGGACTATTCCAAAGAGGTATGGGAGGAACCAGGATATATAGAAGTTTTTGCAAAAAAAAGACCCAGGTAGTTGAACAGCAAGAGATTACTGCTAATTACAGAAAAACCGGACATCTCAAATTAATGAATTTAGTACTTTTCTGTGTATGGGAAGATACAAGAATCCGGGCTAAATGAAATTATTCTTTTGAGATGCACCTTAACTATCTAGGGCCAGTATCTTATTCTTCTCCATCCTGAATCCCTTCAAAGTGCTGGAGGTGGCTACAGTGGCTGATGACTTGATGGCTGTAACATCCTTTGTTTACTGATAAGGCAGGCGACATTCTTTGTCCTCAGTGGTAAACAAACACAAAAACTTCCTAGTCTGTTAAGGGGAGGGGCGATCCACCTAGATCCCCTGAGGGCCTTCCTCACTCATCTGATCTCCCTTGGGCTGCTTCTCCAACCCAGAAGTTTCCTATCTGTCTAAAGACCTGCCTTCCAAAAGAGGTATGTCACTTTCTCCACCGACCAGCAGTTTTCAACCAGGGGTGCGCAGACCACAGATAGAATCAGTCAGTAATCCAGGTGGGCCATAGGCTGCTGCAGATTCATCTTCCCTCAATTCTGATGTCCCCCTGCAAATGTCATGCAGGCACTACCTGCAGTGTGGTCTTCTGATAATAGCCTTGCACACACGTTTCCCCTCCCTGCCCACCAGCCTTTGGTATGCCACTGCACTAAAACTGCTCAATAAGCATACTGTCAACTAAATGCCTGTAACAAGGTAAATGCCCCTGCACTGGACTGAAGGCGCACACGAGTCCCACAGCCTGCTAGCAAAGCCTCAGGAGCTGTGGAGACAGGCAGGGCATTTGGCAGCTTGTGGGTTTTGGAAAGGATCTGAGGGCACCTCTCATTAACAGTTGAGCTACAATTTGAGGTCGAAGTGCTGGCTCAGAACACTGTGCTGTGGCCTCCAAGAATCTTGCAACAGCAGCGGTCTGAGATCATGTTCTACATCTGATTTCCTGCTAGGAATCACTGGTTGTGGCCAGAGAACTGTTATAAGAGCTATGTCTTTCTATCTTTATCTCTCTAACCATTTTAACATAAAACGAAAGATTGTTTTGGAGCCCTTTCAGGGCCACACCTTAGAATTGCTCTGAAAGTAAGAGTTCTAAGTGTCTGATTTCTGTTGAGTTCTTAAGGTTTAGCAGATGGTGGCTGTTGATTTAGCTGCTGAGTCATGGGGCTGGGATCTTGGTCTTAAGCAGTCTGAAACACCAGTGTATTGCTGGGGAAATCACAAACTGCTTGCAAAATTCACATAATTCTTTAGGAAACATTTTACAATTTCCTTGTTGCTTTTTTGCTGAATTTAATCCTAAAGTTCTTTCTCCTTAGTCAATGGAAAACGAATACAGTGGACTCAGTAGGCCTTCAGCTTTACCCAAGGCTAGGAATTAAGGAATAAAAGCAGTTTTTGCAGCTGACCAGAAGAAATAATAATTAAAATCAAATATACACTCGAAATCTCTCCATGTAAGGCAACGGGTTAAGTATGGCGATGTACGACATTGTTTTAGCTCGCAGACTTACAGACCAAGAGGAGCGCTAAGAAAATACAAAAAAACTCTATTAGAAAACGAAGCCCTGCCTTGAGTGTGTGTTGCGGGGTCGGGGCGAGATGTGCTGTAGAACTGATCTGAAATGGGTATCAGTTCTTTCTTCATCAGAAGGGGAAAATAACTGCACCCACTCTTGCCTGGTTTTCATTCGTCAGACTACTCTGGAATATTACCTGTTTTGAACTTTGAGAAATTCCCCGAGTCTGTGTGAAATTCCATTCCCAAATCAGTACAAGTATGGTTCACATGTATGGGAAAGGGAGGTATAGAAGCTTACTTTCAAGATCCAACATTAACAAGAGCCGAAGAATGAACTAACCCTGGGCACGCACGTGGAGGAGTGCCTGGCACATTGGAAGCGCTGTAATTAAGGGAAAGCGAACATCCTTTCGGCTCTTGGCCTAATAACTCCTGTGTGACCGACGCAAGGACAAAGGGACCGGGTCACCTTGGCGGGAGGGCAGCCGGGCGCGCAGGGCGCAGGCGCGGGTGGGCACACGTGGCCGGGCTCGCGACCCCGCGGCCCGGGAGCGGGGTCCCGGCGCGTGGCCGCCAACGTCTCCAGGGCGCCGGGGTCTCCGGCACCGCGCTGAAGGGCGACGGGTGGGGCGGCCGGGAAGGGCGGGTCGCGAAGGTCGTCACCAAGGTCGTGGGCCGGACGTGCGGCGCCGGGGCGACGCGGCGTGCGTGCGGGACTCGGAGTACGTGACGGAGCCCCGAGCCCTCATGCCGGCCGCGCCGGCCGCGCCGCCCCGCCCCTCCCCCGAGGCCCCGGCGCTACAGACTCCGCTCAGCCGCGGGTCCCACCGGCGGGCGGGAGCGAAGGGGGACGGGGGCTCGCCCGCATGCCGACATAGCCGCGGGGGAGTGGGGGCGCCCAGCCCGACCCCGCCCCAACTACCCGAGACGTCGCCCCCTCTTCCAGTTCCCGGCGCCCGCAGTCCCACCCCTCCCTCGGAGGCGAGGGCCCGAGTGACGGCGCGCTGGGCCAATGGCGAGGCAGCGCGGAGGCGGTGGGCTTGAGGGGCGGGAAGTGGGCGGGGTCCCCTCGAGCTCGGCAGGAAGTCCAGGCCGGCGGAGCGGAGACGAGCTCGCGGGACTTGGAACGTCCGGACATTGCGCGTTAACGCTCGCCCTCGGCGTCCGCAGCACCCTCTGCTTCTTTCTCGTGCGGCGACCTCAGGCGGCCGGGTGAGGACTCAAGGAAGGGCTGCCGAGCAAGCGCCCGGGCAGGCGGCGCGTGGGTGCCCCGGGCCCGCGGGCGCTCCTGCCCCTCAGACGGCGTGCCCGGGGGTTCGGCGGGGAAGGGGCGGGTCGGCGCGCGCGAGCGGCCTCCCCGGGCCGGAGTCGCGGCCCGAGGCGGGGGCGCGGCGCCCGGTTTCTCCGGAGGCGAAGGTGCAGCTCAGCCTGTGATTACGAGTTACGGGGCCGCGTCACTGTCTCGGGAGGTTAGAGGTAGAACACGCGGTCACCAGGACAGCAGGCGGTGAGGGTGTAAGGTGTGGCGAGTGCTCCAGGCCTAACCCGCGTGCTCATTAAAGCCAGGCCCTTCCGAGAATGGAGAAAGGGGGCCGGAAAAGGAGAGAGGCCCGGGAAGCTGCAGCCCACCCCACCCCCGGCCCCGCGCCCCTGCCTCCCGCTGGTGGCCCTCGGCCTGGCGCCTGAGTGTCCAGCCCGTCGCTGCTCCGGAATGAGCAGGGGCTGATCTGCCTTCAGAAGGCACTTGATCTGGAGGGGACTGCAGCAGAGCCGTGGGGTCACTGGAAGCCCTGCAGGCGACCTCGCCCAAGTCGGGCACGAGGCGCTCCCCTGCTCCCCGGGGCTGGCCACCAACAATCGGCCCCTGATCTGACATAAAAAGGATGTACTTTGAGAAAACTTCGTGTTCGCTGGTTCCTCGGCAATGTGGTCTTCCCCCTGGGCGGTGTGGGCAGCCGGTTGACCTGCTTCCGGGGCACACCTAGGCCCCGGCTGCCCGGTGTGCTCGTGCCGCCCCTGGTCCGGGCTTCAGTCCAGGCAGATAAAAGGCTGTGCAGGCTCCTGGTCAGACCCACCTTCCGCCCTGCCTGTGCTCCCTGCATTTTAATGACTTCGGAGAAAAGTTTTACTACCTAATTTCAAGATAAGTTGAATTTGATTTTCACATCGTGAAATCAGTCGACTGCCTTGTCTTATATCACTAAAATAAAACCAGAAATGAAATCTTACAACTGTATGATGAGGAAGTGTAATGAAGATGTGCTTAAAAGTGCATTTAAAATCTGTGAGGTAAATCAGTGGTGGCCTGGGGATGCAGGGGGAGCAGTGACTGGAAATGGCCTCTGGGGACTTTTTTGGGGCGGTCAGTGTTACACGGGTATATGATTTGCCAAAACTCAAAGTTAACTAAAATTTTAAAACTTAATAGATTTTAAACAAATTTGCCTTTTTGAGATTAAAAACTAGATACCTTTTTATTGGCTAATGAATAAAACTCCATTGTTACAAAGAAAAAACAAAGCCACAGAAGTGACTTCAGTATCTAATTTTGAAACTTAAAAAGATGCCATTTGCTGCTTCAGAACATTCCAGAGAAGATAATGGAGAGGAGCCCAGCTAGATAATGGCTTCCAAACACTGATTTGGTTCCTCTCCACTTCAGTCCTACAAGTTGTTCGATTCTGTTGTTCCTTGGAGAGCCTCTGGGAGAAAAAAGCAAGAAAGGGGCTTTCTTTGAGCTCTTGATATTTGTTTTCTGTGGCTGCAGACCACCCCCCTCCCCTTCTTTCTAAAGGTGTTTTCAAAGGAAAGCTCTTCCCTTGGCGTATCCTGGTGCTCAAAGATAGAATCCTTTCTCTAGTTACAGATCACGACATTTCATAATTAAGTTTTTTTAATGGGGTGAAATGCCCACTGAAAGCAACACTGACTAGATAATGTTATTTGTGTGCCCTGTCTTGCTAAAGGCCCAAGTACTGTGAGGTTTGAAAGGCTCAGAAATTGGCAAAGATCACAGCACATAGACCAAGGAGCTCATTCCTGGCCTCCAGACTCAGAATTTCTAACTGATTATCCAACATCGACCAATTGAGCCTTCTCCTGCTACCTCAGGTTTTACTTGATGAACTGTGTTCCCAACTTTTAATTCACTGTTCCACTACAAACCAGATTTTCCTCCTGGTCACCCCCCCCCCCCGCCTTTTTTTTTTTTTTTAATCCTAGATGGGTTTGCTTGTGGCCTTCACGTCCCCTTGGTCCTGATTTGGTCCCTTTCCCATGGCCCCACGCCTACCCTCGTTGGTAACTAATGACAGCCAGTTTCAGACTCTCTTCTTCAGACACTCTGCACGCCATCAACGTGTGAATCTTGCCCGCCAGCACGCGCACTGCCGGGCTTGCTTTGCCTGTAGGACAAGACCTGAACTACTAGGGCCTTGCAGAGCTGCCCCTACCTACTTTTTAGGAACAATTCCCAGTGCTCTCCAGCAGGCATTTTCTCCCACTCCAGTCAGCCTTCCTACATCCAGTTTTTCGTTTATGCAGACTCTTTCTAGTCGAGGGATCCTCAGAAGTGACCCCTTGCATAATGAGTCGAGGCTGCCTTATGGTTTATGGAAAATATGGACTGTGCTTCCCCACAGAAATTCACCATGTCTATCCTCAAGATCCACGCCAGAGAGATCTTCGACTCTCGTGGGAATCCCACTGTTGAGGTTGATCTCTACACCTCAAAAGGTATGGGCCGCCTTTGTTTCTATAGTCCCTAGCACCACACTCCATTTTTTAAAACTTCAAATGACAGAGCCTTAGGCAAGAAAACGTCTGTTGTGGTAAAAGCCCTTCTTTCTGGTCTGCACGTGCTGGTAGGCTGTGGTTCCCCACTGGGGGGGAGGTTGGGAGGGTTTTAAGGCAAGAGGTCCTTGTCTTGGTGCTTCTTGGTACGTAGAGCAGAACACAGGTTGGCTGCTAGGTCAGTGAGGTGGGGAGGTAACGTGATAACCTTGTCCCTAAAAGGGCCTATCACTAGTTTGCTTCACAGCTTGCTGTGACCAAATACGTAGATACGGCGTGATAGGATGGATCTTTCTTCCTTGAAAAGGAAAGAGATTAGGGGAGTACAAGGGTATATATAGCGCTCTTATCTCCGTTTCCAGAAATCACTCTTAGAGGATCCGGGACAGTTTTTACTTCGGGGTGTTGGAACATTCCAGAGGCTCATATTTTTACCTGGCTGTAAGTCCCCGTAGGAAGAATTTGCCCACGTGAGAAAAGAATAGAATGGGAACCCTTAAAAGCGCCCCCATTTTTCTTTTTTACCTTAAGAAACTGTAGTGCTTCCCTAGCCCTGCGTTACCTCCAGCAATGTCTCTGCTGTTTTCTAAATGGTTGACGCTGGAAAAGGAACTTCAGGCAGAATCACCCAGTGGTGCTGAGCACAGGCCTGCCAGTCAGAGCTGAGTCATGGTCTGAATCCCAGGCCTGGCTGTGGAACCCTTCCCTTCCTGTCCTCCCTTCCCCCTTGCCCAGAAAATGAAGGCCCCTTGAGTCGAGATTCACTGGGCAGGAGTCTGCCTTTGGTTACTGTCGGGGTGCCCTCAGAACACGATTGCTTCTGGGCATGTGCCTTGTGGCAAATGCCGTGTGTTCTCAGAAGATGGTGAGAATTTCCCTTCAGCTTATGAAACTGGCACACTTAGTCAGAGAGTGGAACTTTCCACTTGGAAATGAATGGACTTTGAACAACGAAAAAAGACCCAGGACACTAGAAGATTGTTGGGAGGGGGAATTTTCTTTGAAACTCTTTAAAATGACTAAAATTAATGTCTTTTGACATTTAAATGAATGGAACTTTCTCTTATGTGTCTTAATCCTTTCAAGAAAAGAAAAAAATAACAGGAAGTCATAAATTTGTTAAGAAACTTTCATCCCTTCTTTCTTTCTTAGAATTTATTTTTTAGACCAGTTTTAGGTTCACAGCAAAATTGAGTGGAAGGTACAGAGCATTCCCGTCTACCCCCTGTCCCCACTATCACCGCCACCACCAGAGCGGTACCTTTGTTACAGTTGAACCTGCGTTGACACATCATCACCCAAAGTCCATAGTTGACATTAGGGTCACTCTTGCTTTCCTCATTTCTTCACCTGGTCCAGCGCCTGATGGATACAGAGAAAGCCAGGGCCTGTGTCGAGAAGAACGTGTGTCCTGCTGGTCGCACAGTCGGTGCGGTGGCACAGGCATGCAACCAAGTGTGCCTGCGATACTTGGTTGGGTTTTTCCTCTTAGTTCATTTCCCTTCACATCTCCCGCATACCTCAGATGGGGAAATCCCTAACGGTTTCAAGGAGATTCAAGAGGCTGCCCACACTTCCTGCTCCCCTAACCCTTCTGCCCTGTGTAACCGATTTCTGCAGTACCTTTCTTGGCACTGTCTGTCCTTCTTCAAGAAGCTTTGCCGTTTTTCTGCTCCACAGTCTAGGCTTAACCAGGCAGCTGGTTTCTATATCTGCAGGATTGTGCAGTGCATGCTTGATTGGGTTCTAGTGTTACTGTGCTTATTCCTTTTCTCTTCCAATCTGTCCTGTTTTCTGGTTTCCTGTTATGCAGAGAACCCCCAAATAGCATTTATTGCTCCCTAAGCTGAGGCAGGTGAGCTGTAGAGATAACCTCTTGAGCCAGCGCTTTCAAGGCTGGAAAGCTAGCAGCCTCATCTCACTGGCCTAAGGGAAGCTTGGCCACGGTGCTCTACAGCTGGACTGTCTAAAATAGCCCAGTGTTTTCGTGGGTTACTAGCTGCTAGACAAGCTTAAATCCCGTAGGTGGCTTGCATTGTATTTTAGGCCGCGCTGCTGGGGGTGGTCCACAGCCCAGCTCCGGGGCTCCAGTGGGGAGCTTTGAGAGGTGTGGGCTCAGACCTCCCATTTGTTTTGGAATCTGCACTTTAACCCACGGGTGATATGTGTGCACGTTAAAACCTGAGAAGCTCTGCTCTAGACCTTTTTCTTTAGAGAAATTCATCAGCTGTGCTGTAGTGTCTGCAGTGCAGAATCATAAAAACATGAAAGGCAGGAGGAGCAGCCCGTCTGAGTCTTGCCGTCGTTGGGAGGAAGTAACCCTTTCCTAAGGGCAGCTGCCCTCTGTGAGCGGGGAGGGACTTGGGCGAGGGCGGGAGCTGTTTCTTAGTCATTAACTGTTTTTCGCCCTCCTCTCTCCACATCCAGGTCTCTTCAGAGCTGCCGTGCCCAGCGGCGCCTCAACTGGTATCTACGAGGCCCTGGAGCTCCGGGACAACGACAAGACGCGCTACATGGGCAAAGGTAAGCGCCGAGCCCAGGCCGGCCCCCGGCAGCCACAGCCTGCCTCCTGCTCCCCGCGGCTTGCGTTTGAGGGTAGCAGGCCTCTGATTCGGCCCAGAGTGTGGGCGCCGCACGTGGAGGAGCTGGGAGAGCTGGCTGATTGGTTCCAGCGTCCCTGACCCTGGCGCTCAGGGCAGGCGTTTTAACACTTACTTCTACTGCGGTTTGTCTCCAATCTGTGAAGAACTCCTGGTTGGGTCAGAGGATGTGGGGAGAAGAAGAAGACAAGTTGTCTAGTACTAAGGAGCAGCCTCCCATCCTCCGGGAGGGCTCTGAGGGCCTTCCGGGCCATCAGGCCTCTTCAGGGGCTAGTCGTGGAGGAGAGGAGCTCCCGAAGGCCTGGCTGATGGCTCACCATTGATGGCCTGTCGTTGTCTTTCGGTCTCTCTGGCAGAGCCAGCCTCCGCTGGGCTGTATGCACACGGGCTGGGTACTGTGTTGGCAGTGTTCACCTTTCTGTAGATAGAACCTGTGCGGCCAAACTACAGAAAAGCAGATAGGGCTAGACTGGGCATTCTCAACGGGGACGGGAACTGGTTCTGGAGAGGAAGCAAAAACATGTCATGACAGTTCATGGTTTGTGGCCTTCCGAAGGGCCACACGTGTAGACAGGTGGAGGGCACGTGTGCTGCCAACTCTCCAGGGAGGGCGATGAGGAAAGAGTCCAAAAACGCTGCAGGGGAGGAGGCGAGGGCAAGGTGGGGCTGGGGGTGCTGGGCCAGGGTCGCAGCGCCCCACTGGAGGGTGGCAGCTTGTGCAGAGAGCTCTCCCCAGGGGCCTTGCTGGCGGCCCAGGCCTACGTGCCTACAGCAGCAGGGCAGCGCTGTGCCCTGGCTGTAATGAGGACAGATGCACGGTCCCTGCAGCGTTCTCCCTGTCTTCCTGTTTCCTCTCTTTCTCTCACTCAGCCTCCTGCACAGCCTGTTCTCTTCTCAGTCTTTCTTTTTTCCTTCTCTGCCCATCTCTACTGGTCAGGTGTCTCCAGACCCATTAAGTATATTAACGAGTTCCTGGCACCAGCCCTGTGCACACAGGTAACACATACATTGGGCGTCCTTTAGTCTCGGCAGCTGGCCTGTCCAGTGCATGGTCTTGCCAACTAACCTCCCTTCAGACATTCTGGATGGTTGCTCTGTGTGCGGCTCTAACCCTTGGGGGTCCTAGGTAAGAGCACTCAGACTGGGCCAGAAAGCCCTCCGATTCCGGGGGGGAGAGGGCGATGGGGATTTGAAGGAGGTCCCATTGAAGGTCTTTGGTGGGCTCTGAATATCTGGGTTAACGTGGTGAGTGGTTCTCTCCAGCAATGCTGCTCAAGCCTGTCTTTCATTAATGTCGGTAATTTGATTTGATTATTCCTTCCAGGTGTCTCAAAGGCTGTTGAGCACATCAATAAAACTATTGCGCCTGCCCTGGTTAGCAAGGTAGGACCTGCCTCCTGATAACTAATGTATATTAATGCTATCAAAGCGCCTCCCAGGCCAGCCCAGGAGGCTTTCCTGTTCATGGAAGAGCTTATTCTGAGAGCTAAAGAAGCCAGTTGGATTCCCTGTCGTGCATGCGAATAACTTCGCCTTTCCTAACCCGCCCTCTGCCTGTCCACGTGTCCATGGCTAACAGCGCATGGAATTGGATCCGAGGGACGGGAGGCTCTTAGAGCCTTGATGTTTCCCCACAGCCATCTTGACCTTCGGGGAGTTAAGATCCAGATTTTAAGAGCAGCTCTCAGGGGCGTTAAATGTAGTATCCGTGGCGACTGACTCATTTTTCATGAACTGTGGAATTATTTACTGTGTTTTTAAACAGCAGAACTCCCGTTATATAAAATCCTACTTGAAACCTCAATGTGTCAAACAGATAAAAGTGGAGCTGCTGTAGGTGAAGTGGGTCTGGGGCTTGGTCTCGTTTATCCTCCCTCCAGCCCCGCTCTCCGTAACTATGGCCCTTTCTCGGGTCCAAACCCAGCCTCGGCCTGTGTGTCCTCCTTGGTATGGCCCCTCTCCCGGCTCCACCCTGTACGCCGGGGGCAAGCGGCTCCTCTGCTGATCCTCTCCCCAGCTTGCCTGCTGTGGCCTGGCCCACGTGGCTGTCTGTAATGGGTCCCCAGGCGGAGGTTTTCAGCACTGCCTTGCCACGCACACCTTCCGGCCCAGCCTCCTGGGGCCCTCCACACACCGCTGTTCTTTCTGCCTCTGCGCCCTCACCTGGCCTGACTGACAGTGAGCAGGGCTTTCCTAGACATTTTTCTTTACTTGGGGGAGACAAACTTCAGTCTAACTCTCGGTGAGGGTTGGCCTCAAGCCATCTGCTGGGGTGGCTTCTAACTTTACCCAAAGATGCCTTGTCACGAAAGCAAAAGATGCCGTATTGTTAACATGGCATGATGGACTTACAGGTTCTGGTTTTCTTTCATATTTTAGCTTTTACATAAGAAACGTTATAAATAACATGCTGGTATCATTCACTTATGGAGTTTTTAAAGTAATGCCGACTTTTATTACATTACTTTGAGCCAGTGTTTAAGACACCAGTTTTATTTATACTCTCACCAAAAATAGTCATTTTCATCAGTCGTCAAACATTTTGCTAAATGATTGTGGACTACGTACAAAACTCGTATCTCCCATCAGATGATGGAGTTTGCTGTCACTGAGGGCAGCCGAGTGACGGCAGAAACTGACTTTGATGGTAAAGAACAATGAATTCTGTTATTTGCTGCCCCAAAAGTCACACTGCTTTGGAGTAATTCCTTCTTTAGCATGAAGCAGACAATTCTGCCTCATGTGTAACGTGACCTCGGACTCCCTCAGTAGACCCCCCTTTATGACATGAGGACCGTGCATTGTCGGATCCCTCGTGCTTGGAGAAATGCCTGATGCTCTTAAAGCAAGTGAAGGGCATTGTTCTGTCTCCCCATTTTCTCTTGGCATTCCCCCTTTTTTTGCCTGCCAAACACATGGATAACATAGAATTGATCTGGGCTTTGCACGGTTCCAAGGGTTGATGGCTCTGTGACAGGAGGGCACAGGGCATGCAGGTAGAGGCACCACTCCCTCCCAAGCAGCTTATCCTCCCTCTCCCTGTAGAAACTGAACGTCGTGGAGCAGGAGAAGATCGACAAGCTGATGATAGAGATGGATGGCACAGAAAATAAATGTGAGTGGCCTGAGGTGGGGTCTTTGCCAGGAAGATTGTGACTTCTCCTGAAGACCCTTGAAGTCCTTTGGGGAGAGGTCGTGTCGTCCCTAACGATGAATTACGTAACTGTCTGCGGTCCTCCCTTAACTCTAATAAATCACATTTTTAAATATCAGGAGCATAGCTAGCTGACAGCAGCAGGCATGTAGGGTTACTCAGAAGAGGCTCGTGCTTTATATAATCGAGCAATTTGTGGAATTCTCCAGAGTCCCATGGACCAAAGAAAGGGCTTTCTCTTTGGGGGGAAAAGCAGCCTACGTGGAAGGCTATTGCATGTCTGGTGTGAATATGCAAAGGAGATAGAAAGGAAAAGGTTCCGAATACAATCCAGGGTGCACACAGTAGCGCAGGCGGGGAGGCGGGAAGGCTGGTGAGTAAGAAATCCCTTAACATAACCTGTTCTGTTCTAGCCAAGTTTGGTGCGAACGCCATCCTGGGCGTGTCCCTGGCTGTGTGCAAGGCTGGCGCTGTTGAGAAGGGGGTGCCCCTGTACCGCCACATCGCCGACTTGGCTGGCAATGCCGAGGTCATCCTGCCAGTTCCGGTGAGTGGCGAGCGTTCGCTTTCTCATGGGGTCCCGAGACCTCCCGCCGCTCGACCTCATCCACGGGTGACTCTCCAGCACATGGGTAGAGCAGGCTCTGGGGGTCTCGGCTGCAAATAACTCCGCCGCCACCAGCTAAGAGTGACCTTGAGCAGGTGACTCGGCCGCCCTGCACCCATCTCCTTAATTGTCGATGGGAGATGAAAATTGTACCTGCCTTGTCGGGTTGTGTGCACTTGTGGTGGTAGTGACCGCAGTGCAGAGAGACCTGGTGGCTTCAGAGCCGCACGGGCCCGACGTGGGAGCCGTGCACCTGGGCATCGGGGGGCGGCTGAGGGGCGCGATCCCCCCGGGCCTGGAGCTGTACTTGTCTCTCTCCCCACAGGCTTTCAACGTCATCAACGGGGGCTCTCACGCTGGCAACAAGCTGGCCATGCAGGAGTTCATGATCCTCCCCATCGGGGCCGAAAACTTCCGGGAGGCCATGCGCATCGGAGCGGAGGTGTACCACAACCTGAAGAATGTGATCAAGGAGAAATACGGGAAAGACGCCACCAACGTGGGAGACGAAGGCGGGTTTGCTCCCAACATCCTGGAGAACAAAGAAGGTAGAGGCTCCGGAGGAAGCCCCTGGATTTCTGAGCACCGCCCCCAGCGTCTGCAAGCCTTCCACGCCTGCCCTCAGGGGCGCTGCTCTTTCCACCTTTCGTTCATTAAGTAGCAAAATGCAAAACCCTGCAGATGTGGGAGCTAGCGCTTCATTTTTTAAAAAAAAAAAAAATCACGAGAAATTTTCTTATTAATTCGACCTCTGAACGGCCTGATGATTTGCTTAAACTGGGCTGACGGTGGGCTAGGGAGGCGGTTCGTTTTCTTGCTGTCGTCCTTGCTCCCCCAGCGATGGCAAAGGTTTGCAACCTGCTCCATGTTCAAGGATGCTGGCTGCGATGAGGACTGCTGTCAGTAACCGTTTCGGGTCATCCGGCCGCCCTAATGCTGCACAGGCTTTATTTAGCTTTGAATCCTTAGGCACAGGATTAAATGTGAGGGTTGAGTAGAGAACACAGAAGTCTTAGGAAAAGAATTCACGGATGAATTTTTTGTTCTAGAAGAAAAAGTAGGGTTCCAAGCATATTTCATTGCCTTCAAGGATGGCTAGTGAAAGAAAATGTCCATCCTGCTCTTTGGGTCAGTCATACGAAAGTGCTGACGTTCGGCTATTTTAACCTATAAAAAGTGGCCCTTCACGCAGTTTGAATCTCGGGGATCTTTGTTGTGGAACGGGGGCCGGTGTCTGTCAGTTTCCCGACCAGCAGCGCTGCTGAGCGAGGCCGACCCTGAGCCTGGGCTGGACAGCAGAGCAGGGGCGGGGGCCTCACTGTGCGGGCCCCCCGTCCACTGGGCTCCCTCTTGGATCTCAGCCTTGGCTCTATTTAAAGCTAGTTCTGCGGGACAGCTGGTCTCAGCTGGTCACTGTATCTTGGCTGGCACAGCTGTTCTTTGGTGCTAAATTTGGGAGCATTTGTCAGTGGAAAAAGCCTCTTAGGGTCCATTTCCAACTTGGCCATGCACTAGTGCCCCTGACCAATGGTTTCTTGCCCCAGCGCAGAAAAGAGTAACTGGAATCTTTGAAACTGGTGCTTGGGGCCAGAGCACTTCTTCCTCTTCCGGTACGGTTCCCATTTGGCAGAGTTAAAGGGGAATTTTGTCTCCATCCTCCTGGTTTCCAGACTCTCACCGCCATCTCTTTCCAGCCCTGGAGCTGCTGAAGAACGCCATCGGGAAAGCCGGCTACACCGATAAGGTCGTCATCGGCATGGATGTGGCTGCCTCTGAGTTCTTCCGGTCGGGCAAGTACGACTTGGACTTCAAGTCCCCCGATGACCCCAGCAGGTACATCACAGCCGACGAGCTGGCCAGCCTGTACAAGTCCTTCATCAGGGACCACCCAGGTGAGTGCTCCCGGGCGGCTGCAGGTGTGTGAGTGGCTGGAGCCTTCACTGGGGTGCTTGGTGCCGCAGAGCGGGCAGCCGGCCAGCCGGCCAGCCGCGGTGCGGTGTGATCGCCTCCTGAGCAAACGTGGTCCTGGCTCCACTGACAGTGAGGAAAGGAGCCTTGAGAGCCAGGACCACTGGGTGCTCCTAGGCTCTGCGTCACCTGATGCACACGGGAGAGGGGACACACAGGCACAGAGTGGGTTAGAACGTGCCCAGGGGCACACAGCAAATGGTGGAGCAGGTGTTCAGACCGGGAGGCGTCTCTAAGTCCCTGCGTTTAACGTTAAGTGACTTTGGTGGAAGCGGAGCCAGGACCCGAAGCCCGGTCTTCACCCTTCTGGGTCCACGGCTCTGTTTTTACTCTTGGTGGCGCTAAACTCAAACCACCCTGGGCAGCAAGTTTCCCACTTAACAACTGTGGGGTTGCGGGATCGCAGGTGACTGCAGTCCTGGTCCCAGGAGGGGGTTGGGAGGCCAGGTGAGGCGGGAAGGAGGGCGGGAGGGGGCTCTGGGGTGCTGCGGGTCAGCAGCCTGGGAGGCCACGCTGATGGAACACGCTCTGCCCTGCTCTGCTCAGTGGTGTCCATCGAGGACCCCTTCGACCAGGATGACTGGGAAGCTTGGCAGAAGTTCACTGCCAGCGCGGGAATCCAGGTGGTGGGGGACGACCTCACCGTGACCAACCCCAAGCGGATTTCCAAGGCTGTGAGCGAGAAATCGTGCAACTGCCTCCTGCTCAAAGTGAACCAGATCGGTTCCGTGACCGAGTCCCTGCAGGCGTAAGTGCCCTTGCACGGAGGGAGGGGGCCCTCCTGACTGGAACTCCTGGTGGCGTTTAAAGTAAGCTTTGGCCCCTAGGGGATCGGGGCATTGGGCAGTTGTGTTCTAATCCTGACCACTTGGTGGCCCTACACTCCTGATTTAATATCACACAGAGAACGTTTGTCAGGAGACACACGTCTCTCTCCCTCGAGGAGTCTGAACCCAGTTTTTCAAACGTGACTAGAGAGCAGAGAAAGGTCCTCGGGCCCTTCAGAGGAGGGCGAGGGTTACCCTCTTCCCCAGCAGTTGGGAGCTCAGGGCTGCCCCGGGCTCCCCACCGGGAGTGATGGGTCATGGCCTCAGGAGGGCAGAAGGGGCCACAGTGCCCAGACAGTGGACCCATGCCGTCTGGTTGTCCCTGGCTTCTA
Source organism: Eschrichtius robustus (assembly GCF_028021215.1). Taxonomy (NCBI): domain Eukaryota; kingdom Metazoa; phylum Chordata; class Mammalia; order Artiodactyla; family Eschrichtiidae; genus Eschrichtius; species Eschrichtius robustus. Next base: position 6,917,445 of record NC_090826.1, on the reverse strand, counting down.
GGTGCAAGCTGGCCCAGTCCAATGGGTGGGGCGTCATGGTGTCACATCGCTCCGGGGAGACTGAAGACACCTTCATCGCCGACCTGGTGGTGGGACTGTGCACCGGGCAGGTAAAGAGCTCCCTGGGGTGAAGGGTGCTCCCTGCTTCTCTCTCTGACCTCAACTTCCTGAGCACAGACTGGGGGGGCAGGGGGGAGAATGGGGTCCTGGGTGCCCCTTTTATCCCCTCCTTCCTAGGGCCAGGGATCCTCTTTAAGAAATTGCTGGCTCTCTGCCGTGGCACCCCTCCCCTTGCCCAAAATGCCCATGAAGATTCAGCGTCCACTGTAAGCAACTGTGGCCTTTCTTTCCTCCTTCCAGATCAAGACTGGTGCACCGTGCCGATCCGAGCGCTTGGCCAAGTACAATCAGATCCTCAGGTAAAGCGGCTGCCTTCGCTGCCTGTGTGGGCTTGCTTGGTCTCCAGGAGGAGCCCCTGGCCCTGTGGGGCTGGTACGAGGGTGGGGCAGGGGCCCTGGCCTGATATGTTAGGTTGGGACGGGTCATCGGGTGCCTGGTAGCGTTGGCCCAGAGCGGGGCCTGCTCCACACGATGCTGCCATCTTCTGGTGGGAGAGGGAACTGGCTCCCCTTTAGACAACTGATGCTCTCATTTTACACCCTTGTTTTGTGGACAAAGATACCAGAGCTCAGAGAGAGGAAGAAAAATTGCCAAAGGGCAAACAGCAGGGTTTCCACTCTTCAGCGCCTTCTGACGTTCTGGTCCCTCCCCTTTTTTGTCTCAGTGTGTCCTTGGGAAGCACCTATAAACACAGGGAGACCTGCCCTTTTGTTATTTTATTACAGTCTTGAAAGGAAAAGGAACGTCCATTTTATAAGTCCTCCCACATTACCCCGTCTTTAAAACTTTATCCTGAAAAATTTCAAGCCTATAAAAAGATCAGTGAACAGTAGAATGTACTCCCTTCCCCATTATCCGGATACACCAGCTGTCTGTATTCCTCCATGTTTTGTCTCTTTACACCCTTTTTTCATGGAGAATTTTAAAGCAAATTCAGGCATCTTATGATTTCACTTGTATATATTTCTTTCAGATAAAAGACTTATTTTTGTTTTTTAACATAACCACTCTACAGTGATGATGCCCATGATTAGTGGTAACATCAGTACCCTTTTGTTTTTTTTTTTTTTGATATCAGGATCCAAACAGAGGTCACACTAATGAGTGCCCCCTCCTTATTTCCCTGTGCCATTTGTTGCAGAAACTGGGTTATCCTTTCATTGAAAAAACATTTTCTTAAATATTCTAAGAAATAGCAGTCCTACCATTTCTTCTCCTTTGTCCTTCAGAAACACTGGGGGGAAGAGAAGGAAGGCGAAGGGGTAGCTGGTGGACAACTTGTTGGGTGAATTGGGTGGACGGAGAGAGCCGAATGCTCTTCTATTCCTGGCATCTCCAAGAAGCTCACATTTAGGGGAATAGTTAGACAGACTGGGCGATGGTTGGGTCCCCAACTTCCTGGCAGGAAGTGTGTCTTTGATCACTTCTCTGGGTGGGAAAACTTACTGCATTGAGGTGTGACTTCTCTCTTTCCCTCCCCGTCTCTCTCTCTTTCTGCTTCCTAAGAATTGAAGAGGAACTGGGCAGCAAGGCCAAGTTTGCCGGCAGGAACTTCAGAAACCCCCTCGCTAAGTAAGCTGTGTGCGGGTGAGCCCTGCGGTCACTCGTTGGCTGATTAGACCTGCTCCTGATGTCACCTGGGCAGCCCGAGGCCCCCGCCGATGCTCTGAGGGGCCTCTGATAGTTAACTGCCCTCTCCCCTTGCTGTGACGTTCTCACTGCTTCCTTAGACCCGCTGCAGAAGCCGAGCTTGACCATCTGGAACCCTGCTGGAAACCCTAGCTCTCTAATCATATAATTGGCCCAAATCATTGTTTTTCTCACCTCGCTTCCACCACGTGTCTGGAGCCATGTGTATCTGCATTGTAATCTCCGAGGCGTCCACAGGCAAGATCCCCGGTGGTTTTGTGTGCAAAATAAAAAGGCCTCAGTGACCCATAGGGATGCTGTGTGTGTGTATGAAGTGGTCTGTCAGTCTATCTGTCCTCGCGTCTTGAGTATTCATGGAGCACCTCTACAAGAGCTGAGGCTTTGTGTCATGACAGAAGGGGAAGAGGAGTTTGTGCAGGATGTCGCGTAAGCCCTGGGGAAGGGCCGGTTTGGGAAGAGGTGAGAGATGGGGCAGCCCGTGCCCTTCCACAGCAGCTCGGGCAGCGCCCAGAGGCCTGACTTGAGGATCAGACATGTTAATTTGGGAGAAAAGACAAATGCAGAGCTCTCGCAGATGACCTCAAGGACAGCAGCTTCTAGGTCACACCATGAGTCCAAACCAGAGGGAAGCTGAGCGTCCTGGGCAGGCTGGGGGGCAGGTTCTCCATCCTTAGGGGAAACTGGTAAAAGAATGATTAGAGGTAGCTCGGGGGCAGTAGGAGGGCATCCGGAGGGTCTTGGAGAACCCTATTTAGATACATTCAAATTTAATTTGGGGACTTCCCTGATGGTCCCGTGGTTAAGACTCCACACCCCAAATGCAGGGGGCACGGGTTCGATCCCTGGCCGGGGAACTAAAATCCTGCATGCTGCACAGCATGGCCTAAAAAATTGAAAAAAAAATTTTTTTAATTTAATTTCTTTCCTCATTTTCACTAACCTCATTTCAGGTGCTCAGAAGCTCCACGTGGCTGATGCCCACTGAGTTGGGTACCACGGGTGTGAAGCATTAGCATTGCAGAAAGCACCATTCTGGAGAAACGACTAAGCACCAGTGAGACATGAAATACTATGGTTGCTCTGAATTGGGTTATAATACCTGGCGAGGCCCCCCAGTGGACATTGTTGTTATTGCTCATCTGTATCAGGGTTTAACCCAAGAAGCAGAACCAGTAGAAGGTACATGTATTAAGGGATTTATCACAAGGAATTGGCTCCTGTGATTGTGGCTAAGCTAATCCACAATCCGTAGGGCAGCCAGTCAGAAGGGAGGGTGACCAGGACACAGGTGAAATTTCTCTTGGGTCAGCCCCACTTTTAAGACCTTTCACCTGATTCAGGCCCACCTAGATCATCCAAGATCATTCCTTGTTCAAAGTCAACAGATAAGTGGTTTTAATTGTGTCTGCAGAATAGCTTCACGGTAATACCTAGATTAGTATTTGACTAAACAATAGGACTCAAGTCATGTCACAAAGCCACCACCCCTTTTGAACTTGGCAACCACACACATACGTCTTAAACCATAACTTAATCTCCAAATAATGACAAAACGCTGCTTCGCCTAATGTGGTACAGCTCTCCTGTGTACAGCCAAAACCACTCGCCTGTCCCAGCTTTGTATGACTGGTTTCCATCTAAAAACTGACTCTGCAAGGAAGTGAGTCGAACTCGGCCTGACAGTCTCACTAGAATGTTTGTTCATCCAAACTTTAAAGCAGCAAGTTAGCATTAGTGTCTCTAAACTTGGTTTCATGTCAACATTTCCTGACACTTTTTATTTTAAAACAATGGCAGTTAAAAGCATTTTTCACTCTTGGGTTAAAGGGCAAGGAGCCCTTTCAGATCTGCTCCACCCGGAAGGAAGGCTGCTGGGGCCTCCCTGGCCCTGGGGACACTGAGCCCCTCGGGAGGATGGTTGACAGCTCCGACCCAGCAGAGACAAGCACGAAGCATGTTCCTGATGCGGATGGGCAGGAGTAGGCCAGGAGGAATTGCAGACCATTGGCCTCTTCCTGGGGGCCCTGTCTGAAGCAGGACAGGCAACGTTAATTCTGAGTTTCCAGAAAGCCACGCTTGGGCTTTAAGATGACCTATGACGTTAAACATTCCTCTGGATCACAACTGCAGGAACTTAAAAGTGTTTTTAAAGTAAACATCTCTGGTAGTAGTCTCTGGACTTGCATTATGTATTTTCTTTTTAAATTTTAACCTCATAATACAAATACTTTCCCGCAAAATATTTACTTTTCATCTGTGGTTGTCTTCCAACTTCCAGATTCCTGCAACATTAGAACAAAGACCAGCTGAAAAGTTGAAACAGTGTAGTTTGCAAACTTGGCCATACATTGGAATCACCTCGGAAGCCTTTAAGTCTCCCATTGTCCAGACCAAGTAAATCAGAACCTCAGAGTAGAAACCAAAGACTCCGTATTAAAAGTTTCCCAGCTGACTCCAATGTGCAGCTCAGCTTGAGAAGCACTAGAGTACAGGAGATGGATTGCAGGATTGGTGATGACCAGGCAGGCCTAGAATGCCAGGCTTCCCCTGAAAAAAAAACCCGCCCGCCCTGGTAATCTTATTTTTGTTGAATGCAGCTGAGGCCGGAAGATGGCGTCCGAAGGCAGTCAACTCAGGCCACAGAGCTGCGAGCTGTGCCATTTGCAGGGAGGGAGCCCGGACAGGAGCCTGGCTCTTGACTGAGAATTCTGTGTACAGTCAGCTCTCCTCCCAGCAGTGGAGATTCTGCTCCCCACAGCAGCCCAAGCTCATGCAGTGCAGTGGCTGAGAGCACAGCAGGAGCTGGACCACCTAGGTTTGGATTCTGGCCCTCCCACTGAACAACTGAACAAATCTGTACAATGAGGCTAATACTCCAATAGTGCTACCTCATGGCTTATTACAGAGTATTATAAATGGTCACGTCAACTTAGGCTCCCACCCAGCATAGAATGAATTAAACCATCAGGTGCTGATACACTTACCTAGCAAGAGGTACAGGGCATAGGGAAAGAGGAGGAAGGTCTTTAGAGCATATAAAGCACCTGTGGCCATGACTGAACAAAAAAGGACAGAGTCTGGAGTGGAAAGTTCACAGCAACCTGGGAGAAGTGTGGGGACCCACTGAACCAACCTCAGTGACGTATAATTAACATTCAGTAACAGGCACCTGTTTTAAGTATACAGTCTGATGTGTTTTCACATATACGCCTGGGTAACCAGCACCACCACCACAACGGACCGTTTCCAACACCCCCAAGAGTTCCTTGAGCCCCTTTCCGGCTAATCCCCACCCCCACCCCCCAAACGCAGGCAACCTAGTGTTGGTTTTTTTTTTTAGTTCAAATGAGTTGTCAAAATCTAAAACACAGATTCCTTGTAAAAAAAGAAATCTTGCCTGGTGGCGCAGTGGTTAAGAATCTGCCTGCCAATGCAGGGGACACGGGTTCGAGCCCTGGTCCGGGAAGATCCCACATGCCGCAGAGCAACTAAGCCCGTGCGCCACAACTACTGAGCCTGTGCTCGAGAGCCCGCAAGCCAAAACTACTGAGCCCACGTGCCACAACTACCGAAGCCCACGTGCCTAGAGCCCATGCTCTGCAACAAGAGAAGCCACCGCAATGAGAAGCCCACGCACCGCAATGAAGAGTGGCCCCTGCTCACTGCAACTAGAGAAAGCCTGTGCGCAACTACGAAGACCCAACACAGCCAAAAATAAATAAATACATTTATTTTTTTAAAAAATTCCTATTTCTGCGTTCTAATGGATTGGAAAATTGCCAACACTGGGCCCGCATTCCTAGAAGACAGCAGTTGGCCACCATTTTTTTTTTAAGCCGTTTTTTTAAAAAATCTTTATTTATTTATTTTTGGCTGCGTCGGGTCTTAGTTGTGGCACGCAGGACCTTTCATTGCGGCCCGAGGGCTTCTCTGTAGTTCTGGCCCTCAGGCTCAGTAGTTGCAGTGAGTGGGCTTAGTTGCCCTGCGGCACGTGGGATCTTAGTTCCCCGACCAGGGATTGAATCTGGGCCCTCGGCAGTGAAAGCCCAGTGTCCTAACCCCTGGACCGCCAGGGATTCTTCTGAAGGCAGCCCCCTGCCTCCTGCTTCCCTTAGTTACATGCCTGCCCAGCCCTCCACGGCTTTTGAATTGGCCACCCCTGTTCCACGGTCTCTTCTGCAGGCCGACATCGTCCCAACTCTTTCCTTTTTGTAAGAACCCTCTATCCCCAAGGGTTCTGGAGTTCAGGTCCGCCAGGGCTCCTCTGCCATTGACAACTCATCTCCCGGTGCCTCCAGGTAGTAACGACTCCCCAGACGCAGCCTTGAACGTGTCAGCTCATCTAGGCCCATAAATGTGGCCGGCAAGGCACCACCTTCATCCAGTTCTGCTCTAGGGGGAGGCCAGCCCGGCCTTCTTCCTGCCCATCTTGCTGCAAAGTGTGAGGGCTTGGTAATCAGGGCTGCCATCCACAGGGACCAGGAATGATAGCAGACTCATTTGCATATGTGACCTAAGACAGTAATTAAACCCAGGCGCCCCAGGGGTGAGGAGTAAGCACATTAATTCAGGAGCAATTAAAACCCTCCAACATCACTGTCGCACAGCCGCCACTTCTGAAACCGGCTGTAACTAATGACAGTCACCTTTGGGCCCCCTCTTTTGGCCACCAGACGGCCACCATGACTGCACATTCTTGAGGGAGGCACGCTCGTGCCCAAGCGGGGGCAGCTTCCCCAGACGCTCGGTCTTTCTGTAGGGCCCCTGATGCTATTATGGACAAGTTACTGTGAGAGAAAATGCCTTAGTCTTTTTCTTTTTCTGTTTTTTTGGTGGCAAAATATACATAGCAAAATTTACCATTTTAACCATTGTTAAGTGTACAATTGGCTGGCGTTAAGTACATCCAAAGCTTTCATAACCATCACCACTATCTATTTCCAAAAGTTTTTCAGGGCTTCCCTGGTGGCGCAGTGGTTGAGAATCTGCCTGCCAATGCAGGGGACACGGGTTCGAGCCCTGGTCTGGGAAGATCCCACATGCCGCGGAGCAAATGGGCCCGTGAGCCACAATTACTGAGCCTGCGCGTCTGAAGCCTGTGCTCCGCAACAAGAGAGGCCGCGATAGTGAGAGGCCCGCGCACCGCGATGAAGAGTGGCCCCCGCTCGCCGCAACTAGAGAAAGCCCTCGCACAGAAACGAAGACCCAACACAGCCATAAATAAATAAATAAATAAATAAATATTTAAAAAAAAAAAAAAAAGTTTTTCATCATCCCAAACAAATTCTACACCCGTTAAGCAATAATTCCCCATTCTCCTCCCCCCACCCTAACTCCTGGTAACTTTTATTCTATTTTCTGTCTCTGGGTGTAAATTTGCCTATTCGAGATATTTTATATAAGGGAATTCATACAATAGTCATCTGGCTTATTTCACTTCGTGTAATGTTTTCAAGGTTTATACATGTTGGAGCCTGTGTCAATACTTCATTCCTTTTTATGGCTGAGTAATGTTCCATTTTATAGATATACCACATATATCCATTCATTTGTTGATAGACGCTTGGGTGGTTTCTACCTTTTGGTTATTGCCAGTAATGCTTCTATAAACCTGGGTGTACAGATATCTGTTTTAGCCCCTGCTTTCAATTCTTTTTGGTATGTACTTAGCAGTGGAATTGCTGGGTCACATGGTAATTCTATGTTTACCTTTTTGAGGAACTACTAAGCCATTTTCCACCGCAGCTGCACCATTTTACCTTCTCACCAGTAACGTATGAAGGTTCCAATTTCTCCACATTCTTATCAACACTTGTTATTTTCCATTTTTTTTTATTATGGCCATCCCAGTAGGTGTTAAGTGATATCTCACTATGGTTTTAATTTGCATTTCCCTAGTGTCTAATGATGCTGAACATCTTTTCATGTGCTTATTGGCCATCTTTTAATCTTTCCAAGTCACTTGGCCTTTTTTTTTTTTTTTTTTGGCCATTTTTTTAATTGGGTGGTCTTGTTCCTGAGTCATAGAGTTCTTTATATTTTTTGGATCCTATTAGATATATGATTTGCAAATATTTTCTCCCATTCTGTAGTTTGTTTTTTCACTTTCTTGTAGTCTCTTTTAAACTTTTTTTTTTTTTTTTGGCCAGGCCACGCGGCTTGCAGGATCTTAGTTCCCAGACCAGGGATTGAACCTGGGCCCTCAGCAGTGAAAGCGCGGAATCCTAACCACTGGACCAGCAGGGAATTCCCACCTTGTAGTGTCTTTTGATACACAAAAGTTTCTAATTTGAAGTCCAAGTTATCTATTTTTCCTTTTGTTGCTTGTGCTTTTGGTGTCATGTTTAAGAAACCATTGTCAAACGCAAGATTATGGGGACTTCCCTGGTGGTCCAGTGGGTAAGACTCCGTGCTCTGAATGCAGGGGGCCCAGGTTCGCTCCCTGGTCAGGGAACTAGATCCCGCATGCCGCAACTAAGAAGCCCCCATGCCGCAACTAAAAAAAAAAAAAAAAAAAAAGATCCCACATGCTGCAACTAAGACCCAGCTCAGCCTAAATAAATAAATAAATATTTAAAAAACAAATCCAAGGTTATGAAGATTTGCCCCTGTGTTTTCTCCTAAGAGTTTTATGGTTTTAACTGTTGTATTTAGGTTGTTTTTTTTTTCCCTTTGGCTGCGTTGGGTCTTCGTTTCTGCGCACAGGCTTTCTCTAGTTGCAGCAAGTGGGGGCTATTCTTTGTTGTGATGTGCGGGCTTCTCATTGCAGTGGCTTCTCTTGTTGTGGAGCACGGGCTCTAGGTGCTCAGACTTCAGTAGTTGTGGCTCACAGGCTCTAGAGTTGCGGTGCACAGGCTCTAGAACACAGGCTCAGTAGTTGTGGCACACGGGCTTAGCTGCTCTGCGGCATGTGGGATCTTCCCGGACCAGGGCTCGAACCCATGTCCCCTGAGTTGGCAGGCGGATTCTTAACCACTGCGCCACCAGGGAAGTCCCTGTATTTAGGTTTCTAATCCATTTTCAGTTAATTTTTATATATGGCATAAGGTAAGGGTCCAACTTCATTCTTTTGCATGTGCCATTTGTTGAAGAGACTGTCTTTTCCCCACTGAGTAGTCTTGGCACTCTTATTGAAAATCAGTTCGCTATATATACGGGTTTATTTCTGGGTTCTCTATTCTATTGGTCTGTATGTCTGTCCTTATGCCACGCCACACTGTTGCAATCACTTTTGCTTTATAGGACATGACCTGGCCTTTTACGTACCTGGCCCTTCATCTCCTCCTCACCAAACACTCTGAAGTAGGCATTATAATCATTCTTACTGGGTAAAGTCAGGCCTAAAAGGTTAGGGTGACTTACCCTCCGTCACAAAATTGGTGGATGTATTATCCTTTGCAAGGTGACATTGCAAGTGCTCCCAGGTTGACAGACATACAATAACAGTGAATTCTTGTATCTTGACCTTAAAAACAACCTCCATAGTCAGGTGATGTCTAGCCAGGCCTTCAGCAACGAGGATCCCAAAGCCAGGATCTTCCAAGAGGAAGAAAGTGACCCTGAGCATCTTTGATCAAGGTGAGGACAAGAAGGTCCTTCCCCCCAAAGGCCACAGATCCCCTCCTGGAGACGGCTGCTTACAAACTCCCTTTGCCCAAAGGGCTGAAGCTGCCCTCTTTGCGCCCCAGCTAAATTTTTCCTTAAAAGAAGGAGACCCTGGGCTTCCCTGGTGGCGCTGTGGTTAAGAATCCGCCTGCCAATGCAGGGGACACGGGTTCGTGCCCCAGTCCGGGAAGATCCCACATGCCGCGGAGCGGCTAGGCCTGTGAACCACAACTACTGAGCCTGCACGTCTGGAGCCTGTGCTCCGCAACGGGAGAGGCCGCGACACTGAGAGGCCCGCGCACCGCGATGAAGAGTGGCCCCCGCTCGCCGCAAATGGAGAAAGCCCTCGCACAGAAACGAAGACCCAACACAGCCAAAAATAAATAAATTTATTAAAAAAAAAAAAAAAAAGAAGGAGACCCTGGAGCTGTTTGGGTTTGCTTTCTCTGGTCACGATTCTGGGCAGGTCTTGCAAGGAAGTTTCCCTCTGACCTGCTCTACAGTCTGGGCGTGTCTGTTTGTTCGCGAGTTCCCTGCCTATCAGGTTGCTGGGACTTTGAGAAACACTTTCAAGACGAGGGGGGTGCTGCCATCTCCCCCAAAATGCACATACACACACACACCTGCCCCTGCTGACCCTCGACCCCCTACCCTGCTGAATTTTTCTTCAAAGCATATGACATCACTTAAAATATCCGGCATCTGCTTTTTGGTCTTCCTTCATTAGAATGTAAACTCCATGAGACTTTATCTTGCAGGGACTTTTAGTTTTGCTGACTGCAGTGTGTCTGAGGCCGAGAATAGTGCCTGACACATAGCAGGTGCCTCAGGCGTGAATGAGTGCGTGGACCAGACCTGCGGTCCACACAGGCCACACCAGGTGCCATGCGTGAGGAATGTAGCCACCTCTGCCGAGTGGACCTTTGAGCTCAGAAGCTTGGGTGCTTAAGATGAAAAGGAAACGAAGACTTTTTTTAATTACAGAGATTAAAAAAAAAAAAAAAAAGTTAGTGGTTGAAGTCCACGAGCATGGTCTCAGAAGCAATCAGCTGCAGGAGAGGGAAAACCTGGAGAATGGGGTGAGCTGGGAATCAGACGTTTTCAAAAGGCGAGATCATGAGGAAGGCAGCGCCTTGGACCTGAGAGTACCTGAGTTCCTGGATCCCGCAGGCTGGGGCTTCCCTGAGCTGTGAGGCAAGAAATGTCAGCCTGGGGCTGCTGGGCCCCTCAGCGAGCAGTGATGTTTTCAAGGTTCATCTGGGTCGTGGCTTGTATCAGTATGTCACTTGTTTTTATAATATTCCATTGTACAGATATACCACCATTGCCTAATCCAAGGTCTCAAAGGTTTACACCTATGTTTCTTTCTAAGAGTTTAATAGTTTTAGCTCTTGTATTTGGGTCTCTGATCTACTTGAGTTAATTTTTGTGCAAGGTGTTGCATGTGGATATTTACCTATTCATCAGTGGGTGGATATTTGGGTTGTTTCCACTTTTTGGCTATTATAAACAACGCCGCTGTGTACATTCATGTACAAGCTTTTGTGTGGACATATATCTTCCATTTTCCTGGGTACATACCTACTAGTGGAATTGTTGGGTCATATGGTAACTCTATGTTTAACTTTTCGAGTAACTGCCAAAGTGTTTTCCACAGTGGTTGCACCATTTTACATTCCCACCAATACTGGGAAAGTAAAACTGGGAATTTTCCATATCCTCACCAACATTTATTTTCTGGTTTTTTGAATAGTGGTATCTTATTGAGGTTCTGATTTGCATTTTATTAATGTCTAATGATGTTGAACATCTTTTCAGTGTGCTTATTAGCAACTTGTATATCATCTTGGAGAAATGTCTATTCAAATCATTAGCCCATTTTTTAATTGGTTTATTTGTCTTTTTGTTGCTGAGTTGTGAGAATTCTTTATACATTCTGGTTACTATCATATATATGATTTGCAAATATTTTTCCCCATTCTGTAGTTTGCTTTTTACTTTCTTGATAGTGTCTTCTGATACACAAAAGGTTTTAATTTGGATGAAGTCAAATTTATCTCTTTTTTCTTTTCTTGCTTGTGCTTTTGGTGCCATATTTAAGAGACAACTGTCTAATCCAAGGTCCTGAAGATTCACACCTATGTTTCTTTCCAAGAGTTTAATATTTTTGCCTCTTACATTTATGTCTGTGATCTATTTGAGTTCATTTTTATGTAAGCTGTGGTATGTGGATATCCAGTTGTTCTGGCACCATTTGTTGAAAAGATGTCATTTTCACCTGATTCTCAGATGTCTTGGTCACCCCCAGCACCCTGCCTCACCCTTGGCTGTGCTTCTTGCTATCTTTCCAAAAAAAATGAACTCTTAGGGTACAGTAAGGGCTGTCAAAACTGCTGCCTCAGCTGAGCTCAAACCTGGCTAGGACTGGGAAAACGAAATTCCCAAGTCAGCATGAAACCTTCAGTCTGTCTGCTGATGTGGAACTAGGACCCCAGGCGTGTAACGCCTGGGGCTACAGGGATAGAAAGGATCCCAAGCCCTCAGCACCCTGGCATGAGAGCAAGGTGCCCCTCCGTCCACCATCCTAGGGTGAAAGTCAGGGCCAGGGCTAGGGTGAGGCAAGAGAAGCCTGCGGGGCACAAAATGTAAGGAGATGTTTGCTCCCGCTCTCTCATCCTGGCTACGCATGGGCAGAAGGTAAGCTAGTGGCTAACAGTCTGGGCTCATGGGGGGTCGGGGGCGCTAGGGCAGCCCTTAGCCACCAGGGGGTGCTGTGGGAGCTGCCCTGAGCCCCTCGGCCTCCCGGCCTCGCCCTGCCTGCTGGCTCTGCCGGGCTGGCCAGTCTCCCAGCCCCAGCTGACACTGCCCTGTGGCTCTCAGGGGCTCGGGGCCAAGGCCAAGGCGGCCCAGAACTCTGGGCAATGCTCGGTGAGATGAGTGGAGCTGTCACAGGACAAAGGGAAATTCCTGGACAGTGTCAACACCTGCTCTTCCCCTGTCACACAGATGCTGTGTCGAGGCGCAGAGGAACTGGCCACTGCAGAGGCCACCACAGCACCAAGGGGACATGGCCCAGGGGAGCTGGTCTTGGCTTGCTTTGCTCTCTGAACCTTTCAGGATGCACACCCCTCCCTTCAATTTCTTGCACGTTGAGGACTTTTGTTCAGTCTTTCCAGGAACCAAGGGAAGGAGAAGGAAACCGGCAGAGGGACATGCCTCCCGCTCTTGCTGTGCTGCCCCTAAAACCACACTCTGGGGTCAAGCAGTGGGCCTCAGCTCGCCTGCCCAGCCTCCCGGGGACTCGGTCCAGCACACGAGGGCCGGCGTGGCTCTTCCTGGGAGGCGCCCCGGAGGACTCTCAAGGAGCAGGGCCCAGGCGGCTGCATCGTGGTGGATGGGTCCACGTGCCCCTGCTCCCAAGGAAACCACTGCTCGCTGGACGCCTCTGCGCTCAGACAGCAACTCGAGCTGGGAGTTTCCCACACCCTGAGTGACAGCACCCGTTTCCAGGGATGCTCTAGGGTCGGCTTTCTGGCCTTGCAGTCTGGCTCTGCCCTGTTCTCTGTTCTCCTCTGGTTCCCTTCAGGGAGAATCAGCAATTGCCCGAAAGGCAGGGATGCCTAGTCTGGGGAGGGATGGCCCGCGATGGGGTGGGGCAGCCATCACTTCCTTGAGTCTCTCCTTTGCGGCATCCTGCTCACGCCTTTCCCTGCTTTTCTGGAATGTCGGCCCTGTATTAACTGCCAGCGTCAGATCCAGCCAGCCTCCAGAGAAAAGGTGCTGATGTATTTGGCAGAAAGAGCCTGTGGCATTAAAAGACTCTGGCCAGCACCTCCATGAGCTCTAGAAATATCGGTACTGGAGGCATCTGAATCCTAGAGCAGAAATAGAGACACCGGCTGAAAGACCAAGGGCTTGACCCTCGCTTCTCTGACCTCAGGGGAGGCTGTGTATTGTGGGGTGTGGCCCCTCCTCCTGAAAGAAAGCCACTCGCTCAACTTGATCCACCAGGACTAATGTCTCCATACTCGTATCACCTCAATTCAAGTGACCCTGAGTACAGAGACTTAGAAATTAACCACTGACCTCAAGTGCTGGAGCTAAAAAGAAATGCCCCTGCCCATGTGGGTGTCCTTTGTCCTAACCATGCCTGCCCAGTAACGCGACAGCCTCTGTATTCACAAAATCTTGTCGTGCCCTGAGTCCCATTCACGTGGAAGGGTGGGGATGCGGGTTCCTCAGGGGTGTTGGCACGTGAGGTTTGGAGTAAAATCCCCCAGAAACTGCACACAGACTGGGGGCGACATATCATCAGACAGCCCTTGAGATCTCGGGGTACAGCGCTTGCCAAAAACGATGTTTGTCACCCATGAGCCCACAGCAGAGCAGCTGCATTTGTCACACCAACAGTGACGCTGGAAATTCACGCAGACACTGGCACAGACTAGCTCCCTACCTTGATTTCTTTTTTTCTCTGTAAGGGATTTCTCCCCCCACCTCCTCCTCCTCCTCCTTCTCCTCCTCCCCCACCCCGAGATACTATGAGGAAACATCTGTGGAATAAAAATAACAAAAGTTTATAAGATACAAAGCTTATAAAGTCTTACCTATGGGTCCCCATCATGGTTCCTGCCTCCTTTGAGATGGTAGATGGAAGCTTCCATTTCACTTGTCTCTAATTATTTCCTTTTTAGAAGGACGAAGAGCCCATAGGGTGACTGGAAAGGAGGCAGAAGGAAACTCACGGAGGGCATCCTGGGCTCTGCTGAGGGTTCCGCTCTCCCTGGAGCTAATTTGATCCAAAGGAGGGGACAAGAGCAAAGCAGCAGCCTCCTGGTCACCTGTCCCCGCCAGCACCTATCCTGGGCTGGGACCTTGTCAGGGGCCGGGTTTTAAAGGTGAACACAGTTTACAGAGCAGAGACAAGCTGAGGCTAAGTACTGCTGGAGTAGGAACCCCAGGGAGGGTTGGAATGGTGCTCTGGGGGCTTGATGGACTGGCTGATGGCAGTTTGGTGTCGGGAGGGGGCATGGATTTGGAGTCCACCTGGTTAAGGACTTTTCGTTTGCAAATGGCAGTGACCAATTCAAATGGGCTTAAACCAAAAAGAACATTTATTGGCACTTAGCTTCAGGCATGGCTGGATCCAGAAGCTGAAAGACTGTCACCAAGACTCAGTATCTCTCCATCTCTCCACTCTGCTGTCCTCTGTGCTGGCTTTTACCCACAGACAGGCTCTCCAGGCTTGGCGGCCCCTCCCCACCTCTTTATGTTCAGCTCAGCTGCCCCAGCTTCTCTCTCACAACTGTTCTAGCCAAAATCCTAAACCTGACTCTCACGGGCTTGAACTGGGTCATGTGCCCATCCTTGAACCAATCATTGTGGCCAAGGGGGATGAAATCACTGATTGGTTAGGCCTGGGTCACATGCTTACACCCAGATTCTGGGGCCAGGTTAGCCTCACTCAACAATATGAACTAAAATTAGGGAAGGGACATTTCCCAAAAGAAGAATGGGGATGCTGCAACTAGAAAAAGGGTGAATGGATGATAGTCAGGCAAAAACTCCATACCTGCTCTCTCAGAGCAGCAACTCCTGCCACCTGCTGGCTGTGTGACTTTGTCCAGGTCACTTAACTTCTCTGAGCCTCAGCTGGAAACACAACTTGCTTCAGTTTTAATGTCCTTTCCTTTATAAAAACAGGGATGGGGCAGAGGTATCCTGGGGCTCCTACTGTATTGGAAACTTCCGTTGGAATAGATTACGAGGTGATTTATTAAGAATTCAGTTCCTTTAGCCCAGATAAGCAAAGGATGAGGAAGAGGAGTGGAAAATAATGATACTGGCAAAGGTAAACCCCTCAGGGTTTGCTTTCCCTTACCTTTCTTTAAAGGTGTTCAGCAAAGGGAAGGAGGAAGTGGAGCTCAGATGAGGAGGAGGCCCAGCTCAAGGGCACAGGGGGAGTAGACAGCCTTGTCAAGGTCCTGGCCTGTCTGAATTTGTGTTGGAGCCTCAATTCTCCCTCTGGGGCCTTGGAGCCGTCAGGGCTGAGCAGAGACGGAGTCGGGCACCTCCACCTGGCCCTCTGTTCTTCCTGGAAAGGCTGGAGCAAAGGGGTCCTTACCTGTTTTTACAGCATCTGGACAAGGCGGCATGTTGATTTCAGGGACCCATCCACAGCCAGGGTCCGAGCACAGTTACGCAAGGCCGTCTCTTTCCCTTGGAGCCCCGAGGGCGCTGCTGGAGGCTGGTCCGTGTGCAGCCGATAGCTGACCTATTTATGGCCACCGCTCTGCCGGTGACCAGGCTGGATTCATCCTGGTTCAGCGGAGGTGAAGGGTGACCGGTCCTTCCTTCTGTTTCCCAGTGACTCTGAACCGGTTTGCCTGGGGCTGTGAATAAAGCCCCAGATCCCTCCAGCTACTCCTCCCAACCTCTCCCTGTTCTTCCTGGCATCACTTACAGAAGAAGCGTTTCTTGGCTGTTATGCTTATCACGGTTTTGTACAGAGTTGTTTTGTTTGGCTTTGTTTTTTAATTTTTATTGGCATATAATTGATTTAGAATGATATGTTAGTTTCAGGTGTACAGCAAAGTGAATCAGTCATACATATACATATATCCACTCTTTTTTAGATTTTTTTTTCTCATAATAGGTCATTACAGAATATTGAGAAGAGTTCCCTGTGCTATACAGTATGTCTTTATTAGTTATCTATTTTATATATAGTAGTGTGTATATGTCAATCCCAATCTTCCAATTTATCCCTCCCCCCACCACAGAGTTTTAAACGCAAAGTATACCAGAGTGATCTCTCCTGCACAGTCATAAGCCATCATGCTACGATTGAAAATGAAACAGATGCGGTTTCCCTGGTGGCGCAGTAGTTAAGAATCTGCCTGCCAATGCAGGGAACACGGGTTCGAGCCCTGGTCCAGGAAGATCCTACATGCCGCGGAGCAACTAAGCCCGTGGGCCACAACTACTGAGCCTGCGCTCTAGAGCCCACGAGCCACAACTAGAACCCGTGCTCCACAAGAGAATGAGAAGCCCGTGCACCGCAACGAAGAGGAGCCTCCACTCGCCGCAACTAGAGAAAGCCCGCGCAACAAAGACCTAACGCAGCCAAAAGTAAATAAATAAAATAAATTTATTAAAAAAAAGAAAGAAAGAAAGAAAATGGAACAGAAAATGTATGGTAATATGAACCATTTTTCAGTAAGAAAAAACGGACCGGGAGGTGGGGAGGATGGGGAGGGGGAATGGGGAGTTAGTGTTTCATGGGGACAGAGTTCCAGTTTAGGAAGGTGGAAAATTCAGGAGATGGATGATGGTGAGAGTTGCACAACAATGTGAATGTATTTATGCCACTGAACTGTACAGTTAAATATGGTTAAAACAGTATGTTTTATATTACGTGACTTTTACCACAATTTAAAAAAGAAAGAAAGAAAGAAAGAAAGAAAGAAAGAAAGAAAGAAAGAAAGAAAGAAAGAAAGAAAGAAAGAAAGAAAGAAAAGAAAAAACTGACCACCCTTCTGATTCCAGCCACTAAGGGGTCTTTGCTCTGCTGAGCTCTGTGTCTGCCCCTGGAATACGGCTCCCAGAGGACTCAGCCCTCTGTCCCTCTGACTGTTGGTCTTGGGACAGGCTTCACGGCTTTCCATCTGTTACCCCCCACTAACCCTCTGCCACCTGAGTCATCAGCCTGCAGTTGGGCGTGGGGATGCAAGGCCATGGCACCACGCCTGAAACAACACAGCATGAAAGTCAGAGCTGGGATCTTGATGTTCTGGGCCCAGTACAGCAGCAAACGTGACTTAGATTTGTTCAGATCTTTGCAGGGCACAAAGCCCATTCACGACACTACCTGTTCTCCTTATCCCACCAGTAACACCTACCATTCCTACCATTTTTGCTTCTTTATCATGGAGGATTGGCCGAAGGAGTTGAATTACAAAGGAGTTAAGTTAGTTACGAAGGGGTTAAGGCTTGTGCTCCCTCTAGCACTGCCCCTGGGTGAACTCCACGTGTCCACTAGTTAAGGAAGCAAGACAGGATCTTGAAAATCTTGAACTACTATTAGTATGTGTGCTTTTCTTTTTCCAGCTTCCTTTGCGCCTCCTCCCTTAAGAGAAGGCGTCCGCATTGCTTCAAGGGTATGAGGCGCAGTAAGAATGTAAAGGCGAAGAAACAATCGATAGCCCCTTGGTGGGGGTACTCAACAGGGAAAAGCTAGGGAAGCAGCAGAGTTTATGTCACGCGGAGAGAATCGGAAAGAGGATCACCCTTGCCTCTGCCCAGACCATGCGAGAGTCCCCTGGGCTGGGGCAGGGAGGAAGAATGGGGCTGGAGGTGACCTGAAAAGAGGTGGTGCAGCAGAGGTGCAGAGGGGGTTACCCTGGGAGCCCTCCCTGCAAGCAGTGCCCCTCCCCCACCCCACCCCAAGTGACAGTGTGAAGCGCCTGCTACTCGGGGGAGGGGTATAGTAGTTTCCCGGGGCCGCCATAATAAATGACCACTAACTGGGTATCTTCAAGCAACAAAGATGTATTCTCTCACAGTTCCAGAGGCCAGAAGTCTGAGATCAAGGTGTCGGCAGGGCCATGGTCTCTCGAGGCTCTAGGGGAGGCTCCTTCCTGGCCTCTTGTAGTTTCTGATGGTTGCTGGCATTCCTTGCCAATCCTCGGCTTGTGCTGAGTAACTGCATCGCCCCAGCCTCTGCCTGCATCATCACATGGCCTCTCTGTGAGTTTCTGAATTTCTCTCTTCTTGCAGGAATACCAGTCATTGGATTTAAGGCCCACCCTATTCTAGTATGACCTCATTTAAAAAAAATTTTTTTTTTAAGGATTGGGGTGCAGGTGGGGGAAGCAACTAATAAAAAAAGGAAAAAAAAATTTAAGATTTTTTTTTTAAAGATTTTTTTGATGTGGACCATTTTTCAAGACTTTATTGAATTTGTTACAACATTGCTCCTGTTCTATGTCTTGTTTTTTTGGCCACGAGGCACGTGGGATCTAAAATCCCTGACCAGGGATCCAACCCACACCCGCTGCATTGGAAGGCGAAGTCTTAACCATTGGACCACCAGTGAAGTCCCTAAAGATTTTTTTTTTATTTAAGTATTGGTTTTTGTTCTTTGTTTTCTTAATTTATTTATTTATTTATTTTTGGCTGTGTTGGGTCTTCATTGATGCGCGCGGGCTTTCTCTAGTTGCGGCGAGCGGGGGCTACTCTTTGTTGTGGTGCGCGGGCTTCTCATGGCAGTGGCTTCTCTTGTTGCGGAGCATGGGCTCTAGGCACGAGGGCTTCAGTAGTTGCGGCTCGCAGGCTCTAGAGCGCAGGCTCAGTAGCTGTGGCGCACGGGCTTAGTTGCTCCGCGGCATGTGGGATCTTCCCGGACCAGGGCTCGAACCCGTGTCC
Source organism: Eschrichtius robustus (assembly GCF_028021215.1). Classification (NCBI taxonomy): domain Eukaryota; kingdom Metazoa; phylum Chordata; class Mammalia; order Artiodactyla; family Eschrichtiidae; genus Eschrichtius; species Eschrichtius robustus. Next base: position 6,898,644 of record NC_090826.1, on the reverse strand, counting down.
CCTGCACTGGCAGGTGGATTCGTAACCACTGTGCCACCAGGGAAGCCCTATTGAAGTATTGTTGATGTACAATATTGTATAAGTTACAGGTGCACTTGTATAAGTTACAGTTATAGTGGTTTGTAATTTTTAAAGGTTATACTCCATTTATAGTTATATTATAAAATATGGGCTGTGTTCCCTGTGTTGTACACTATATCCTTGTACCTTATTTTATACATAACAGTTTGTACCTCTTAACCCCCTACCCCTATATTGCCCCTCCCACCTTCCCTCTCTGCACTGGTAACCACTAGTTTGTTCTCTGTATCTCTGAGTCTGCTTCTTTTTTGTTATATTCATTAGTTTGTTGCATTTTTTAGATTCCACATATGATATCATACAGTAGTATGCCCTCAGCTTAACTTGACTATATCTGCAAAGAGCCTATTTGCAAACTAGGTCACATCACAGGTGCTGGGGGCTGGGACTTGGACATACATTTTGGGGGGACACAACTTAGTCCACACCAGGGCCCTTCAGGCAGAAGATGACAAATGCCAACATCCTGGGGTGCCAAATCTCGCAGGCTAGGTTTGTGTGGATAAAAACCCAGTGGCCAGTGTAGCTGAAGCAAAATGAGCCAGGATGAGAGAACCAAGGAATGAAGCTGGAGAAAAAAAGGCAAGTAGATCATGTAGGACTTTGTCAGCCCCTGGTAAATCCTCTGAGCTTTCTCTGACTGACCTGGAGGCCACTGGAGGAGTTTGAGGGGAGGAAGGCAAAATCTGACTTAAGTTTTAAAACCATCAGTCTGGTGGCTCTAGTGAGAATAGACTGTCAGAGGTGAGGAGACAAATATGAGGACGCCAATACCATGATCCAGGTCAGAAGCCCTGGAGGTGGTTAGATGTGGTCAGAGCCTATATTTCTTTTGAGGTAGGATTTACGCACAGATTGGACGTGGGTTATGTAAACAACTAATTGTGATACAAAGATATTTGTGAAATTATTTGTAAATTAGCCAAGTTAAGAATGACCAAATGATCTTATAAAGACTTTAACCTTTTAGATAAGCACTATTAAATAATGAACTGTAAAATAGAGAGGACCATAATATAGAGACAGGTAATGATCATAATATTCATTCTTAATAGTCCTGGCATCCATCAGAAAACCTATAACTTCTATGACATCGTAAAGAGACTGTTTTGGACTCAAACCAAAATACTTTAATTAAACGGTAATATTTTACCAGATAAAAACCAAGAATGAACTACTTTTTATTGCTGCAAGATATAAACAGAATTCATAAGCAGGGATCTGGGGGGATATGCAATTAAATCCCACTCAGGGGGAAAGACCTTCATTGGCCAGAAGCAGTTTCCGCATTTGTGAATTTAAAGGTGAACCAATACGCTTCTTGGAAGAGAAATTTTCTTTTCCAGAAACAGCCATGACCTCTTTTTGTTGTGCCACAAAATATACAAGAATAAATGATGAGTTATTTCAAACATTTGTTCAATTGAAGTTTTTTAAAAATTGTTTTTATGCTGCATAGTTTGGTGTTTAGATGAGAATCAAGCTGCTAATTTTCACTGCTCAGAATCCTCCAAAAATAATGTGATTTGGGACTTCCCTGGTGGCGCAGTGGTTAAGAATCCACCTGCCAGTGCAGGGGACACAGGTTCGATCCCTGGTCCGGGAAGATCCCACATGCCGCAGACCGACTAAGCCCATGCAACACAACTACTGGGCCTGCGCTCTAGAGCCCACGCACAGCAACTACTGAGCCCGAGTGCTGCAACTACTGAAGCCCATGCGCCTAGAGCCCGTGCTCCACAACAAGAGAAGCCCCCGCTTGCCGCAGCTAAAGCCCGCACGCAGCAACGAAGACCCAGTGTAGCCAAAAAAAAAAAGTGATTTGGAGAAGTGCAGCTGATTAATGAACTTGCAAAGACAAATGACTGATACTTGACTATCATGAAATTGAACTTTACACCATTGGAGGGAAAAAGACAAGCATTTGTAAATGTCATATATATTTATATATATTTAAATATATATATATTTACTGTTTATTTCCAATTAGAAAAAGCTCCCTTTAGTTACCTAGAGCTGAATTTAGTCCACCAAGGTCCACCATATATGGGTTCAAGTATTAAAATATTTAGAATTGTAAACGTCACTGTTCCAGGATTCATGTTTATATGAACATTTGGTCGTTCTGGGGCAAACTGAAAGAGCAAAAGGGGCAGGGTCTCTGCTTCCTGGTCCCCCCTCCCTCCCCTCCAGCCCTGAATTATTCTGTTATTTGATGGCTACCGCAGGTGGAGGTCATTCTTCACATGACTTTTTAATGAATTGGCTGTTTCATGCACAGCTGTTTTCATGTCATGAGAGTGGAGTGAAAGGGTCAAGACTGAGGGAGGTCCCATCCACACATAGTGGAGAGCCGTGCAGAAAGCCTTGTCCTGCGGGCAGAAAAGGGAGAAGCAGCTTGATTTCAAAGTCCTCACTCAGTGGAGAGAGAAAGCCTCTAAGTCGGCACCCCTTGGATGACCTTTCCCTCTTTTTTTTAAATTAGAAAATTTTTTTGGCTGTGTTGGGTCTTCGTTGCTGCACACAGGCTTTCTCTAGTCGTGGTGAGAGGGGCCTACTCTTCGTTGCAGTGCACGGGCTTCTCACTGCGGCGGGTTCTCTTGTTGCGTAGCATGGGCTCTAGGTGCGCAGGCTTCAGAAGTTGCAGCGCGTGGGCTCAGTAGTTGTGGCTCGTGGTCTCTAGAGTGCAGGCTCAGTAGTTGTGGCGCACGGGCTTAGCTGCTCCGCGGCATGTGGGATCTTCCCGGACCAGGGTTCGAACCCGTGTCCCCTGCATTGGCAGGTGGATTCTTAACCACTGCGCCACCAGAGAAGTACTGACTTCTTGCAGTGGTGTGTCACCTGCTTTGAGCCTTGGACCCCCTTTGAAACGAGTGTTATGAATCCTCCTCCCTTGCAAAAAGTGCATGTGTCAGGTGCTCACACACACGTGTACACGCATGCACACACACACTCACATTTTCTTCATATAATCTCGGGGGTTCCGTGGCATCAGAGTCAGATGTGTCCTTAAATGTTGGGAATAAGCATTTGCTCCTGGCTTAAAATGTGGACCATGCTCTTTAAATCACTTTTTAAAATAAATGAGTGCTGGGCTTCCCTGGTGGCGCAGTGGTTGAGAATCTGCCTGCCGATGCAGGGGACACGGGTTCGAGCCCTGGTCTGGGAAGATCCCACATGCCGCGGAGCGACTAGGCCCATGAGCCACAATTGCTGAGCCTGCGCGTCTGGAGCCTGTGCTCCGCAACGGGAGAGGCTGCGATAGTGAGAGGCCCGCGCACTGCGATGAAGAGTGGCCCCCACTTGCCACAACTAGAGAAAGCCCTCGCACAGTAAACGAAAACCCAACACAGCCATAAATAAATAAATAAATAATTCCCATTAAAAAAAAAGAAAATTGTTTAAAAAAAAATTGTTAAAAAAAAATTTAAAAAAAAGAACTAAAATAAATGAGTGCTGTGCACAAGCCTGTTTAAAGGACCTGTGCTTGACTCACAGATATAGAGAACAGACTTGTGGTTATCAATGGGGAGGGGAGGATTGGGAGTTTGGGATTAGCAGATGCAAACGATTATATATGGGATGGATAAACAACAAGGTGCTGCTGTACAGCACAGGAACTATATTCAGTATCCTGTGATAAGCCATAATGGAAAAGAATATGAAAAAGAATAAATATATAAATAACTGAATCACCTTGCTGTACAGCAGAAATTAACACAACATTGTAAATCAACTATACTTCAATAAAATTGAAAGAAAAGAGAAAAAAAGTAAAGAGCCTGTGCTTGGACTTCCCTGGTGGCATAGTGGTTAAGAATCCGCCTGCCAATGCATGGGACACGGGTTCGATCCCTGGTCTGGGAAGATCCCACGTGCCGCAGACCAACTAAGTCCGTGTGCCACAACTACTGAGCCTGTCCTCTAGAGCCCACGAGCCACAACTGCTGAGCCCATGCACCACAAGTACTGAAGCCCGTGTGCCACAACTACTGAAGCCCACTCGCCTAGAGCCCATGCTCTGCAACAAGAGAAGCCACCGCAATGAGAAGCCCGCACACCGCAACGAAGAGTAGCCCTCGCTTGCCACAACTAGAGAAAGCTCACGTGCAGCAATGAAGACCCAATGCAGCCAAAAAAAAAAATAATAAAATAATAATAATAAATAAAATAAAAAGAGTCTGTGCTTAGTGATGTAACAAAGTCTAGAGCAGCGTCTAGTCTGGACTAACTAGTTGGCTTCACACCAGTTACTTGTCTTCCCCCCCCACCCCCCATAAACATTTGTTCACGGCTCTGTGATTCTAGGAACACCCACATGGGAGTCGGGAAGCTGGAACTCTATTTAGGCCAAGAGGAGGGAGGCCAATTCCCCATCATTGAGGCTCAGTCTCCTCTCATAACAAAGACAAAATTTGGATTAGTCAGCAGTTCTCAAAGTGAGGTCTGGGGACCCTTTTCAGGGTCTGTGGGGTCAAAACTATTTCTGCAACAAAATAAGATGTAATTTGCCTTTTTCACTCCCTCCCTGCCACGAGTGTACAGTGGAGTTTTCCAGAGGCTACGTGACCTGTGACGACACCATTGCTCTGACAGTCAATGGAATGTGCATTTGTACATTCTTGTGTTTCAAAGACACCGAATGCGATAAATATCAGAGGGTAAAAACCCACCTAAACAAAAGCTCTTGGGGTCATTCTATTAGTTTCCTAGGGCTGCTGCCACAAAGTGCCACAAACTGGGTGGCTTAAAACAACAGAAATTTATTTTCTTGCAGCTCTGGAGGCTAGAAGTCCAATATTAAGGTGTTGGCAAGGTTGGTTCCTTTTGAGGGCTGTGATAGGTCTCTGTTCCATGCTTCTCTCTAGCTCTGGTGATGGCCAGCAATCCCTGTGATCCTTGGCTTGTAGACACATCATGAGATCTCTGCTTCCATCTTCCCATGGCATTCTCCCTGAGTGTCTGTGTCTTCACGTGGCCCCATCTTCTTATGAGGACATCAGTCATATTGTATTAGGTACCCATCCCACTCCAGTATGACCTCATCTTCTTTTTTTTTTCCCAAGAGAAGGAAGGATTTATTAGTACTTACAGCAAGGAAGGAGAACACCAGAGATCTTTCCCAAAGCAGTATCTTCCAGTATGACCTCACTTAACTAGTTACCTCTGCAATGACCTTTCTTCCAAACAGGGTCACATTCTGAGGTAGCAGGGGTTAGGATTTCAATATCTTTTCTGAGGGACACAATTCAACCCAAAACAGTCACCAATAATATTTAAGATTCTGAAACCAAAGAGTCTGACTAGGTGATTGTGAGGGTTCTACTGTCATGAAACATTATGAGATTGTAAGATAAATTTTAATGTATTTGAAGTACTTGGCTTCTGTTAACGTTGTACTTTTCTCACCTTGAGTTTAATGATATTTGTATGTTTACACCATCCTGAGGATCTAGATCAGTGCTAACAGCCATGACAAAATGAGACCATTGCTGTGTCATTTGTGTTTACTTCCACGAGTAGCATTTTATTGATTTATAGATGTTTATACTTACCCTCAAAGATCAAAATATCAGTTTAAAAAAAGTGGTATAAACTGAAGGTATTAGCTGTCAATGGTGCACCCAGGGTGATTAGAAGCACTGATACCAAAGCCTTTTCATGGGGATTGAAGCCAGATGAAAATTTCTCCATACTGAACAGGAATACATTTCAAATAGCTGTTTCCTAAACTGGATCCTACATCCCATTAAGTTCAGCTTTGAGATCCTATGCAAAGCAAATGGAAGTGTTGTTTACTGGGAAGGGCACTTGTCACTTCTCTTATCTGTTGCTGAGCTTATCTCTACTGGTGAAAAGGTCTTTGTAAACTGAGTGCTGGTATTTGTCTTTAAAAATACGGAGGAGAAAGAGAAAGTGGCTTTTTGTAATAGTATGAGGATTCTGTGACTAGTAACTGTTTCCTTGAATTTTTAAAAATTGAACTATAGTTGATTTACAATATTGTGTTAGTTTCAGGTGTACAGCAAAGTGATTCCTTGAATATTTTTTAAAACTTTTCCTTGAGGACTTCCCTGGTGGTCCAGTGGTTAAGACTCCATGCCTACCCTGCAGGGAGCACGGGTTCGATCCCTGGTTGGGGAACTAAGATCCCACGTCCCATGCAGGGCAGCCAAAACAACAACAACAAACAAACAAGCAAAACAAAACAAAACTTTTCCTTGAGTACAGGAGATAATAGATAGATAGATTTTGAAAATGTTCTTTTTTTCATATTTGCTTCAGGTTTTTCTTTTTTTTTGGCCGTGCAGCTTGTGGGATATTAGTTCCCCAGGAAAGAGGTGGTGGTCAGTTGTCTCAGATACTGCTGCTGGATCAAGAAAGTGGAGGACAGAGAATTGACTCTTCTTTCTAGTAACATGGAATTCATGGTGACTTGGAGCGGAAAAGTTTTTGTGGCGAGGTTGAGTCAATGTGAGATTGGAGTGGATTTAAAAGAGAATGGGAGAGAGACTTCCCTGGTGGTCCAGTGGGTAAGACTCTGGGGTCCCAATGCAGGGGCCCAGGTTCGATCCCTGGTGGGGGAACTAGCTCCCGCATGCTACAACTAGGAATCCACGTGCTGCAACTAAAAGATCCTGCATGCTGCAACGAAGATCCTGTGTGCCACAACTAAGACCCAACGCAGCCTAAATAAATAAATATTTTTTTAAAAAGAGAGAATGGGAGAAAGGGAATTGGAGATAGCAAGTATAGACAATTCTTTTGAAAGTGTTTTGCTTCAAAAGGGAGCAAAGAAATGGGGGAGTATATAACACGTAAAGTGTGGTCAACAGAAGGCCAAAGGTGGAAGAAAAACTGTCTTACTTGTATTCTAATGAGGATGATCTAGCAGACAGCAAGAAATGGATGTAGCAGAGAGAGGGGCAAGTTGCTGAGTCATATCCTCGAGTGATGAGAGGGGATGGGATCGAGGGCATGAGCAGAGGGTTGGGCTTTGACAGGACCACAGATGATTCATCTGTAATAGCAGCCAGGAAGCCAGAATGTGGGGGGCTTAGAGATGGACAGATGGATGGGAGGGGGCAGTCTGCGGTGTTTCTCTGCTAATTGCATCAATACCCAGATGAACCTGGAAAGAAGGAAGGAGGTGTTGGAGGTTTGAGGAGAGAGGAGAGGATGTGAAATCACAGGCAAGAAAATTAGGAGAGAAATTAACCTGGGTTAGTATTGTATGATTGCCAAGGGCATTTAAGAAGCCACTTGAGGTTTGTGGTCATGAATTTAAAATGAAAGCAGGCGGTATGATGCCAGCCTCATTCGGCTGGACAGGTGCAGGTGCAAGATGGAATTATCACCACGGCTGCGGGTTTGTCCAGGAAACATTAGGAAGCTAGAGGGGAGATGTTGCTGAGGGTATATGCAAGGGAGAAGGTGCACAGATTGACCGTGGAATGTAAACAGTCCTTGATATTATTTTAGTCAAATGTGTCTTTGAACACTTTGTCCTTTTTGGGTCTTGTTCAGAAACTTCTCACATATTTGACTCTAAAATTTCTTAATTTTGCATTTCACATTTGAGTTTTTAAACCACACTATTTGATGTCTATATTGGAGTTGGGAGTGCCTTTTCATTAGTATATTATCACAGGCTCCTAAAACAAGTTTAAAAACATCTGAAAGATTAAAAAATTATTTTAAATATATTTTAAGTTTTAAAATTGAGGTATAACTGACTTGTAAGATTTTGTAAAACACAACTGGGTAACTATCAACCTTGGTTTTCTCTATCACAGTATCTCCCTTTGTGGTGTGTTAGTTTGTTGTATGTCTTTTTTTTTTTTTTTTTTTTTGGCCACGCCACGCAGCATGCAAATCTTAGCGTGTGGATCAGAGTTCCCTGACCAGGGACTGAACCCAGGCCCCCTGCAGTGGAGACGCGGAGTCCTAACCACTGGACCGCCAGGGAATTCCCAGTTTGTATGTCTTAACCTCTGCTGGCTATCATCTATGAGCCTGTTGCTTTCATTAGTTTCTTTTTCCTCGATTTTATTCTTAATTATTGGGGCTTAAATTCCTTTCTTGTATTTGTGGTAATCAACTTACCCAAAGTTTTTATGTCTTGGGAGAAAGTCATTTTGTCACCTCTCCCTGGCTTATTAACCCTAGACTCTTTCTTTCACCCTGGGATGAAAATTAATCACATATTACTAGGTCAGATGGGGTAGAAGGTGCTTCAGTGTAAAGATCCGTCTTAGTTTTTCTTGGCTTTCTCTTTCCTCTCCTTGAGTGTAGTAAGAAGTTGCTGTTAGTTTGAAGGTAATGGGGCTCTTTTGCAGGTTGGCTAGAAGGCCTTTGTGGGGGGGGATGTGCTCTGGGATAACTCTTATGAAATTTTTATCGTTCAAGAGAATGTGAACATTCTGTCACTTGTGTCTGCTCCTTTTGGGTTTTCTCTATCAGAAAGGCCAAAGGTCCCTTGTAAAAGTTACTGTTAAAAAATGTGTTGAGGGCTTCCCAGGTGGCTCAGTGGTTAATAATCTGCCTGCCAATGCAGGGGACATGGATTCGAGCCCTGGTCCGGGAAGATCCCACACGCCGCAGAGCAACTAAGCCCGTGGGCCACAACTACTGAGCCTGCGCTCTAGAGCCCACGAGCCACAACTACTGAGCCCGCGTGCCACAACTACTGAAGCTCGCGCGCCTAGAGCCGGTGCTCCGCAACAAGAGAAGCCACCGCAATGAGAAGCCCGCGCACCGCAACGAAGAGTAGCCCCCGCTCGCCGCAACCAGAGAAAGCCCGCGCGCAGGAACGAAGACCCAACACAGCCAAAAAAAAAAAAGTTGAATTACTTAGTTGCTAAGGTTCAATTTTACTCTTCTTCTTTTTATTGATTGATTGACTGATTGATTGGCACAAGCCATTCCAAAAGCATGCTCTGGATGTTAGGCTGATCAGGGAAGCTGCTCTACCACAGTTCCTGGGGTTTTCACTGCGGGACACCCTTCACCCCTGTTCACCCTTCTGCTGCTACTTGCACCCCACAGGGGGCCAGGGACCAGGACAGGACCAGGTCTAAAATGATGAACTGGACCAATTAGGTTTTTCACTCTCAGGAATTTTAAGTAGGAAATACTGAAGTCGTGAGGCAGCTGGCAGAAGCAGCTGTAGCTGATAAGTCATAAGCTCCAGAAAAACCAGAGAATCTGGGAGAGGCCCCATGAAAGCAGCAATTACGAGGGAGAGCAGACTCTTTGAAGTGAAGAAAAGCTAAACCGTAGAGGGTGAGGAGGTCAGCTGGTGGGAAAGATGAGAATAGTGGGCCACTGATGCTAACGGTGGAGAGAGCTGGGGGTCCTGACCTTCTTGTGGCCCTACTTCTAGTCCCTCCTCTTCCTGATGTCACATGGTTCAGCTTTGCCCGGGCTTCCGTATGGGAACATCTGCACGTAAATCCCCTGTTCCTTGAGATGCTGAGTGAGTCTCCATTCTTTGCAACACAAAGAACAGAACTAAAACGCTCTTTTTAAAAAAATTAATAGACTTTTATTTTTTAGAGCAGTTTTAGGTTCACAGCAAAATTGAGCAGAAAGTACAGAGCTCCTATATACCCTTTCACTCCCACCCCAGTTTCCCACGTTACTAACATCTTGCATTAGTGTGGTCCATTTGTTACAATGATGAACCACTATTGATACATTATTATTAACTTCAGCTCAAAGTTTACAATTGAGTTCACTCTGTGTTGCATATTCTGTGGGTGTGTATCCACCCTTATAGTATTTTACAGAATAGTTTTTACTGTCCTGAAAGTCCCCTGTATTCCACAGATCCATCCCTCCCTCCTCCATCCCTGGCAACCACTGATCTTTCTACTTCCTTTTCCAGAACCTCTTTTTCAGCATAGTTTTTGCCTTTTGCAGAATGTCATATGGTTGGAATTAAACAGTGTGTATGTAGCCTTTTTTGAGATTGGTTTCTTTCACTTAGTAATGCCTTTAAGGTTCCCCCATGCCTTTTTGTAGCTTGATAGCTTATTTCTTTTTACTGCTGAATAATATTCCATTGAATGGATGTACCCGTTTATTCATTCGCTTATTGAAGGACATCCTGAATGCTTCCACGTTAAAATGCTCTATTTAAGATGGAAAAAGTAAACATAGAAGAATTTATTCTGGAAGTTGGAGTATTAGAAGGAGGCAATTGGGGTTGAGAGGGCCAGGAATGTAGATATTTTGAAATATAGATGCCTTAAGTGTTGAAGAGAGAGAGGCATTAAAATGAGTGCCCCAGACATGTCCAACTTAGACACCAAAGCTGGATGACAGAGGGTGAAGTTTGCTGTTTCTTCTGGGTTATGAGTTACTTGCCTGTTTTCTCTGTGTGTGTATATGCCTTGGATTGAAAAAATGAATTTTGGTGGCATATAGCACCTGCCACATCAATGTTGTAAGACTGAATTCTGGGTCCCCCAAATAATACAGTAGAATCTAAAATATATTTTCTTTGGACTCTTCCTTCCGAGGGTCCCTTTGTGATCCATGCCAGCCTTCTTTGTTCACCATTTAGACAAAACAGGGTTTGTGGATAATTTTCAACTCCCCATTATTATGCCCTTATTCTCCCTAGAAAACTACACCTTCCCTCCAAGGTAAACCTAAGTAATTTACCAATAGATGCAGAGGATATGTTAATCTCGAAATTCAGTTTTCCCCAGGGTGGAATTTGCTGGTTCTTTGGCTCGCTCAGTTAACAGTGGACAGCTGTTTATGGCAGGAAGTGTGGAATGGCACGTCTCACTGAGATGGCAGGGAGACAAAGGAGGAGACAGCTAATGATCAAACTTGGAATTAGGCCAAGACAATGAAAATCAGCATCTCCTCCCCTTCATTCTTTCACAAAGCCCTGTGCGACTTTTCAATCACCGCACGTGGTCAGAAGTCAGATTTGGGATTTAGATCTCATCCAGAAGGCACCCTTGTGCCCTCGGACAGCACACTGTGACATTGGCTGGCTAAGCGTGACTCAGAGAAGAGCACGCTCCACTGGTCAACAGACCCGCTTCTACTCTGGCTGAAAGAAAATTCATCGAGTCTGGAGTTGAATTGAGAACCTTAATTGCTGTCCACAATTAGTCATGTCCAAACAAAGGAAGAAGGTTTCCGATTTTGATCCTTTTTTTGGGGTTGGGGAAAGGCTGTTTCCCTTTTGCACGTGTTTGCATGCATGACATCTGCCTCCTGCAATTTGCAGTAAGCCCCCAATACTCACCCACTGCTCCATTCCAATTCAGCGCAGGGACTTTCAAAGGCTACCACGGCTTATTTATTTGGCCTGAGGAAGAAGGCTAAGTATAAACCCACTGTGGGTATGTGAGTGCTGAGCGCCTGCAGAAAGAGGGGCTGCTGTGGGGAGTAAGTAGCCAGCACTGCTGGTGGCTGGACCGAAAGGTGCAGTGGTGGGTGGGGTGAAGCTCTTTATTGGCTGGTATTTGCACTACATAAACTTGGAAGGCAAATTCAAAGAAAATGCCTAGAAACAAGCTTCCGTGTGTTACCAAGCTTGATAAAGTACCGTAGTTTCGCTTAAGGCATTTCAGGGGAAAATAATTTACTTGTTCTAAAGCTTGAGTACTTCTGATGAATTATGAAGGCTAGTTACCGGCCATACGTTCAAAGAATTTGAATTTTTTTTTTTAATGATAAAAATTATACATGCTTGATACGAACAGAAAAAAAATTAAAAAGAACAGAGTTGAATGAAGTCAAAAGTCAGTCTCCTGTTCCCTCCTTGCTTTCTGTTCCACGCCTGGTGGATAAGTTTCTAGACGTTTTGAAGCAGATACAAATTTGTCCTTTTTAAAAATACAAATGGGGACTTCCGTGGTGGCGCAGTGGTTAAGAATCCGTCTGCCAGTGCAGGGAACACGGGTTCAAGCCCTGGTCCGGGAAGATCCCACATGCCGCGGAGCAACTAAGCCCGTGTGCCACAACTACTGAGCCTGCGTTCTAGAGCCTGTGAGCCACAACTACTGAGCCCACGTGCCACAACTACTGAAGCCCACACGCCTAGAGCCTGTGCTCCACAACAAGAGAAGCCACTGCAATGAGAAGCCAGCGCACTGCAACAAAGAGTAGCCCCCGCTCAATGCAACTAGAGAAAGCCCGCGCACAGCAATGAAGACCCAATGCAGTCAATAAATAAATAAATAAATAAATAAATTTATAAAAAAACCCAAAACAAATGGAATTATACTTTACATAATTGTTCTGTGACTGGCTTTTTTCATTTAACTCTGAATCCCGGCTACCATCCATTATCAATTCAGATTTACCGCATTCTTCTTGAAACTTGTAAGGTATTCCACTGTATGTTTGTACCATAGTTTATTTAAACATTTTTTGTTGATGGATGTTTGGCTTTTTCCGGGCTTTCACTATAATAAATCATGTTGCAAGCCTTTTTTTTTTTTTTTTTTTCTTGCAAGCCTTTTTGTATATATCTTTGTACACTTGTGCAAGATTATTTGTAGAACGGCTTTCTAGAAGCAGAGTCGTTGGGTCAGAGGGTATGGGTATTTAACATTTTCACAGATCGTGCCAAATTGTGTTCTAAAAAACGGAATGATTAGATTTTTACCAACAGTGCAGCAGAGTGCCTGTTTTCCCATATCCTCATCAATACTTTTGAAGTAAAAAAAAAAAAATTCCTGAGGTGATTTTTTTTTTTTTTTTAATTTTATTTATTTATTTATGGCTGTGTTGGGTCTTCGTTTCTTTGCGACGGCTCTCTCCAGCTGCGGCAAGTGGGGGCCACTCTTCATCGCGGTGCGCGGGCCTCCCACCATCGTGGCCTCTCCCGTTGCAGAGCACAAGCTCCAGACGCGCAGGCTCAGTAGTTGTGGCACACGGGCCCAGCCGCTCCGCGGAACGCGGGATCCTCCCGGACCAGGGCTCGAACCCGTGTGCCCTGCATTAGCAGGCAGACTCCCAACCACTGCGCCACCAGGGAAGCCTCCTGAGGTGATTTTAATTTGCATTTATTTCATTATGAGTATATGTTTATTGAACACATTTTTTTCTGAGACTCTTTTGTTCATATATTTGTCTGTTTTTCCATTGATTTTTTTTTCCAACAGATTTGTGGGAGCCTTTGTATTAAGGAAGTCAGCCCTTTATTATAGGTGTTGAAAATATTTTCCCTCTGTTTGCTTGTTTCTTGCACTGCTATGGTGTTTTTTATGCTTTATAGTGATATAAAATATTTATGCAGCAAAATTTATTGGTATTCTTCCTTTATGACCTCTGGGCTTCCTGTCATGCTTAGAAAAAACTTCCTCAATCCATGATTTGAAAAAGTTTTAGTATTCCTCTAATACTTTTATTGTTTCATTTAAAAAAAATAATAGCCGACATATACAAAAGAATAAACATAACCTATATGTGGGTTATAGAGGTCAATAATAAAATAACCACTAAACTCAACCTAAGAAATAATGGTTCAGTGGCTTCAATTTTTGCATTAAAAAAATCCATTTATAATTTGGGAGAAGGTAATTAGGAATAATAGGAATCTAGTTAAAAATTTTTTGTTTTTCTGTGTTGCTTTTGTTTTCCCATATAGCTATCTGATTACCCAACATCATTTATTAAATAATCCTTTTTTTTTTTTCTCCTGGCTTCTTTTAAATAATGGTATTACATCTCTGATGTGACTTCTATATACAAATTAAATTGCTTCTACCTGTAGTAAGATATATAAAACTAACGAAAATCCTTCTTGATGTTTTCAGATTCAGGTAAGTGTTCTCCATATTCTAAAGCTTGCTAAAAAGAAAATAATGAAACTTTCTCTAATTTCATAATGGGAAAAAACCCCACTGGATATTTGAACTCCTTCACCTTGAGCAAGTTGTTTAACTTCTCTATGCCCCAGTTTCTTGACCTTTAAAATGGAGATAATAATAATACAGTTCATGGGCTGCTGTTAGGACTAAGTGGGCTAAGAAAGCAACATGCTTTGCCTGGTGCTTGGAACATAATAACCTTTCAATCAATGGTTTAATCATTGTTCTTATTACAGTGTATTGTTATTACCTTATCAGTCTCTTAGTTCTTTGGAAGAAAGCCTGTATTCTCTGGCTTTATGGTTGGACTACAATTCTTGCATGGGATTGTTATAGTTAAAAAGGTCTAGTTTGCTAATTTTTGGCCCAATACCATAATATTATGCTTTATAACGATGTGGAATTTTGAGACTTCTAAATCTACATTAAAAAAAACTAAATGAAAACGATGTCAGTCCCTAATACTATGGTAAATATAGTTTCCTGATCTTGAGAACCTCTCTCTTCCCTGCTGAATGGCACTGCAGGATCCACGGGCATCACCTTGGAACCGTTGTCCATTCCTCCACCATGGAGCTGAACCTTTCTTAGAAATAGTACTCCTGTAAATGCAGATTTTGATGGAAACTGAAGCCATCTAACTAATGCACTTTACCCTTCATTATTTCCAAACTGATGTGGAATAGCTCCATCTGAGAACCGTTTACTACATTTATTATGCTGTAAAATTCAGTTCTCACATATTAGATAGATAAGGCAGTACTAACTAGTTTTCCCATTTCATAGCTGAAGGAATTGCAGCAGAAAGGATTTTTCCTGCTGAAAGTTACTCAGAAAGGTAATGGCAAAGACCCATTTGATTTTAGATCCCTTGGGTCACAGTCCAATAATATCTACTAGTCCTATCATTTTAAAAAAATTAATTAATTAATTAATTTAGTTTTGGCTGCCTTGGGTCTTCGTTGCTGCGCTCAGGCTTTCTCTAGTTGTGGTGGGCAGGGGCTACTCTTCAATGCGGTGCGCGGGTTTCTTATTGCGGTAGCTTCTCTTGTTGCCGAGCACGGGCTCTAGGCGTGTGGGCTTCAGTAGTTGTGACACGCAGGCTCAGTAGTTGTGGCTCACGGGCTCTAGAGTGCAGGCTCAGTAGTTGTGGCCCACGGGCTTAGTTGCTCCGTGCCATGTGGGATCTTCCCGGGCCAGGGCTCGAACCCATGTCCCCTGCATTGGCAGGTGGATTCTTAACCACTGTGCCACCAGGGAAGCTCCCTATCGTTTTTTAAACAGTTGGATGTGGGAAACTGCAATCTGAATAGATAGTGCAAAGAGAAAATTATCACTTTATTTGAAATACATGAGTGAATTATTTTGCCCTATGTTCTATCCCTTAATTATTCTATTATATACAGATCTGAACTCCTTCAGGAAGAGTGTATGATACAAGGACTCCAATAAGCATTTACAGTGTATTAACAAACTAACAACAGGTTGATGATTCACCCTGGATTCATGCCAGGGTCTGTAAAAGAACTCAATAAGCATGATATGCATTTCAAAAACTGCTAATCATAATTAAAAATTCCAAACCCTTCAATCCTATAAATTATGTTAAATAGAATATGAGCATTTGGCCTGCCCCTCACTCCCCTTATAGCATTGTAGACCCTGTGATTATCAGTTTTTGGGAAAGTGGGACACAATACAATGTTTTTCACAGAAAAGGTGATACTTGGATTTTTTTAGATTTTTTTTTTCAAACTTACGGCATAGAGTTGTGTACACTCCTCTCTTTCCGAAATCCCCTCTGTGTCTGTGTTCCTTCTTTATTCCTTGATGAGAATTTTCAGGCTTTTCATCTTTATACTTTTTTTCAAATAAGCAGTGCAATCTACCAATTTCTTTTTTGTCTTTAAATAAATTTATTTATTTTATTTATTTATTTTTGGCTGAGTTAGGTTTTCATTGCTGCCCGCAGGCTTTCTCTAGTTGTGGTGAGCGGGGGCTACTCTTCATTGCGGTGCGAGGGCTTCTCATTGCTGTGGCTTCTCTTGTTGAGAAGCATGGGCTCTAGGCACTTGGGTTTCAGTAGCTGTGGCACGTGGGCTCAGTAGTTGTGGCCTGCGGGCTCTGGAGCGCAGGCTCAGTAGTTGTGGCACACAGGCTTAGCTGTTCCGCGGCATGTGGGATCTTCCTAGACCAGGGCTATAACCCACGTCCCCTTGCATTGGCAGGCGGATTCTTAACCACCGCGCCACCAGGGAAGCCCCTACCAATTTCTTTTTTCTTTTTCTAATTAATCTTTTCCATAGACTTATTTTGAAGACGTTAATATGCATCAGAATTTCGAGTCTTTGAGCGAATCGTTCGAACCCACTCCAAGTCCCCCCCAGGGATATGTACCCGCGTCTTAAGTGGCTGAAAAGGCAAACCGTGACCCTGGTAATAACAGGAGCACTGGACTCCGGCCAATCCCGCCCCTGGGACCAGCCCGCTGCGCACCGCGGCCCGTGACCCGCACAAAGACACGGCCGGCGGGGAGCCCAGCCCACCGCCAGGCCGCCTCCTGGAGCGCGCGCTCAAGCCTGGCCGCCGCGTAGCCAGAGCTCTACCGCTCCCCTCCTTCTTTTCTGCTCATTTTATTAGAAAGAGAAAAAAAAAAAAAAAGAGAGAGAGAGAGAAAGAGAGAGAACGAGCGAGCTTGGTCTCAAAGAAGTCCTGCCCCTTCACCCGCCCTCCGCCTCCCATTGGCCCGGCCTCCACATGCGTCACGCCGGGCCGCGCCAATGGCGAGGCGCGATACTGCGAGGTGGGCCGGGCCCGAGCGCGGAGTGGGCGGTGGGTCGGTATAGCAGCCCCGCCGCGGCTCGGCCACCATAGCCGAGGCGCCGCCGCTCCTGCAGACGCTCGCGAGCTGCCCCTCGCGCTCCTAGCCTCCTCTTCCTCCCGCACGCCCGAGACGCTCGCCCGGCTCGAGTCTCGCCCCCGCCTCCGCGCTCCTCTCCCCTCGCTCGCCTCCCACATTGTCTCTGCCTCGTTTTCTCTCCTACTTGAGGGGAAAAAAAAAAATACACCATCATCCTCCGGGAGCCCCCTCGCCCTCAGAAAAACAAAACCAGACATGAGCCTGGGCTCCCGTTCCTGAAGGACTGGCCGAGCGCGGAGCCTGGTGGAGCCCGCACGAAAGGTCACGGGAGGGAAGCCCCCGCAGCCCCCGGCTCTGTCCCCGCGGCCGGCCCGCCCTCGGCCCGAGCCCGGCGGCCCCAGCCCTGCGGGCCTCCCGCCCCGTCCCCCCACTTTCCCAGAAGCCGGCCGAACACACCTCCGTTGATGGTGTAGCGCGTCCGGGGGAGGTAAGTCTCCAAGTTGCCCGCGCGCGGCGTCTGCCAGCTGTTGTGGCCCCTCGTCCTGGGCGCGGGCGTGGGGCGGGCCGAGGGCTCGGCATGGAAGCCCGGGTCCCGGGTGGGGGCCGCGCACGGCCGGGGCGGGCGGGAATAAAGGGCCGGGGGCCGCTTGGCCCTGTGCGGGCCAGGTAGCTGTCCCTCTCGCCCGCTGACCCCTGCTCTTTTTTTGCTGCTTAGTCCTGCTCTGGTTTGACTTGTCTGAGGTTAAACTGTTTCATGTGACTAAATCATGGGCTGAACTGGGGGGCGGGGGGCGGGGAGGCGGGAAGGGAGGAAGTCCTGGACCGAAACTGTGAATTTCTTGAATGTTTGTGGATTTGGGGGTCTTGGGGGAGGACTTTTCTTAAAGTCTCATTTTCACATTAGGGGAAGATTCTCTCTTTGTATTCGAAATCTCTAGTTCTTTGCTCTGTGTGGTTCTTGAATTTTAAAACCAAAAATTACTTGCGGCAGAACAGGATTCTTACTGTCATGTTTTAGTTCAGCTCTCTGAAGGAGAGTGGCTTTTATTTTTATTAGTATTATATTTTTTAAGGTTTTGGAAAGAAGAAAAAGTAGTTTTACATAGATCGTGTGTTGGGAGGGAGAAAGTACTGCAGGTTTCCTTTGAAACTGGTTGCTTGAGAAGTTGTTGAAAGGAAAACAAAATGATTCATTGTTGAATTGTCATTTTTCTCTGCCTCTTTTCCAAGGTTTGCTTACAGTTTTTTCTGGATTACAGACTTCAAACATTGATTTAAGCAAAATGTGTCCTTGAGAAAATGGGTGCTTTAAATGTTTCAGTATGTGTTGCTATTTCAAGGTACATTTAGAAAGTAGTTTTGTATGAATCCTGAAATAGTATTCTCCAAAGCAATTTTTTAAACACAAAAAAGATAACTAGTAAAAGGGTAACTCGGTGAATTGCACAACAAACATTTTAATGTAACACAAACTAACACGTCCTATGTTTAGGTTTGAAACAGTTTCCATAATTGCTTTCCATTTAAAGAGACCTTTTTGTCTGGTGTACACTGCTTTCTGTAGTCTCAGTCTTTTGGGGGAGGGGAGAGAGGATGGATCTCTACAATAGTAAAATCATCTTTGGGTAGCTATTTCCTCTCCTCGATTTGCTTGCTGAGTTAATTCCACCGTAATTATGAACCAGTTTGGATTTCGATGGCCTAGGCTGGATGGGAAGCTGGCTTCCAGCTCTCCCTGTTGTTGAGGTCGAAGGGAAAAAAGGCAGAGGCAGACACACACACACACACAGACACACACACACACACACACACACACAAAATACCAGGCAGAGGGCTCATTGTTCTTCCATACACACATTCATTCTCTCTCTCCCATATTTGGGACTAGGTTTGCACAGACAAACACAGCTCTTTTTGGGAGAGGGGAGAGGAGATGGAGGAAGGGTGGGTGCTTTTCTTCTTCAGTTTTCTTTCACCCATCTTCTGTCTGGCCTTTTTTTGCAACCTTGTAAGAGGCAGAAGAGTACGTCGGAAACTAAAGGACACTCGAAAACATGTTCAGAGACTCCTCTTTTCCATCACCCTTTCTTGCCTTTGCAGCCCTGGTTTCTACTGCTCTTTCTTTTTTGTGCATGTAAAGATAAAATCCCTCATTATATGTCGTGGCCTTATAGTCAGCTTTCGTATTCCTCATTGCCCCTGACTTTGTTGGAGACAGTGATTTGTTTAGTTGACTGTTACTGTAGTGAATGTGACCAGGGTCGTCTTTTCTAGGTAGAAGTAGATTGTCTCAGTTAAGATAATAAAGATTGTATTTGAGGTTAATAGTTAGCAACGTGTGTGTGTTTATGTTTTGACATATTGGTGGTGGTCTGAAGGTTTGATAAGACAGGTGTACTGGCTGCTGAGCTCTCTGTGTTTTGTTTTGTATTGTTTGAAAAATCGGGGTTGTAAGAAAAGATCTGGTTTTCTGCTTTTGGGGCTAATGTAGAGGCTTCCTGGAACGCTGGGCAGGGAATAGGCTGAGAAGAGTACACCTGGGTTAGACCCAGCTCTGGGGCAAGGATGCAGGTTGGTGTGAATATTGTGGGTTGCAGAGTAGCGCCTTCTACTGGTTAATTGCCTTGAAGGATCCAGACGAAGAGGATGGGGGAGGGGATTAACCTCTGAGGCCTAATGATTTTCTTTTGAACACAGTTGTAGTGCTTTCCTGCAAATGCCACTTCCCTGAGCTGCTAATACAGATGCTCTTTGACAGGCATGGCTGCATTGAGGCTTTTTACATTATTGGCTGTCTTGACATTAATTTGTTCTATTATTAGAAGTATTTATACATTGTGACTTCCAAGGACTCTCTGTCTTTTATGAGAAATACAGTTTGCCTTGAAATAGTAAAAAAAAAAGTAAGGGGGCTTATTTGTGTTCTTGGTGTCTGAAACTCTACATACTCTAGCAGTCTTTTTATTTATTTATTTGGCTGCGCCGGATCTTAGTTGTGGCATGCAGGATCTTTAGTTGTAGCATGTGGGATCTAGTTCCCTGACCAGGGATTGAACCCGGGCCCACAGCACTGGGAACTCGGGAGTCTTAGCCAGTGGACCACCAGGGAAGCCCCACACTAGCAGTCTTTAAAAAGTTTTCAGTATCATTAGTAAAAAGTCAAGTAGACCTACCCTATCGAAAAGAAAAATCCCAGCACTGGACCCAGAAGTTTTCCCCCAAGATTTAATGGGGGTGGGAGGGGTGGGGGATGGAGGGGTAGGAGAGGAGCTCACTGAAATCAGCAGTTTTGCATATGTAATAGTGCTGCACTGCAGTAGTGTTTCCAAGAGTCATAGAAACAAATAAAATTAAGTCTGATAGGATAACTTGTTCTATGGATTAGAGTAAAAAAAAATAAGAATCAAGAGAAGATGCGAAATGAGTACGTACAGATTAACACAGAAGGCCAAATTCCTGCTCAAAGGCTTCTAAACCAAGGTGTAGTTTCAGAAATAATCTGCTTGATAAATACCTTGAAGAATTCTTATTATCACACGTCCTACCCATCTCAACTGTTTTAAATGTAATGAACTGTTAGAGAGGTTTGCAGTGGCAAGGGGGATTCAGTGTAGAATAAACATCTTCTGTTCCAGACTGGCTACTCTTAGGAATGTGATTTCTGATTCACTTTGCTTTCAAAGCTTAGAGTGTAATCTCTAAAGCTGTGGATCTTTTACAATGAAATGTGAACAGGTCAAATGTATTATTTATTCAGCAAGAATAGAGTTAGGTAATTTCAATCCTGTATAGTCTCTGCCAATGTTTTGTTACAAGGTAACTAGAATAACTGAGAACCAGTTCACTACAAGAAGGTAACCCAAATCAAGAAATAAATGCATCAGTTACTTTTTCAACTTTGACTTAATGGTTAGTCGTAAAGTTTTTAAAAAGTGAGACAGTAATCATTGTCAGGTCCTGCAGCAATTATATGTAATATTGAACAGAAATATGCCAGGTGCTGTAAACACACACACACACGAATATGGCTTGTGCCCCCTTCTAAAAACCAGTGTATGTTGAATATTATTATGGATTTAGTAAGCACCCCTTGCTTTTAAAATTAGTTTTGACTCTCTAACATCTTGTTCAAATCTCAGTAATGAAAATTTACGTAGTAAAATAAGTTGTATATACCAAGTTCTTTGGGGAATTTTGTGCTCTTCTCCTAACTACTTTTGGCAGCTTCTTTTGTAGTTGATTTAAAGGTTAAGATAGCAGAAAATTCAGGTGTTTGAGTCATTAGTGTAACACAGCTGTGAACCTCATTACACACACACCCACACACACACATACACACACACCCACACACCCTGAAACAATACACTGTTGTCTGAGATAATCAGTTTCTGATAATGTGCTCTAGTCCGTTGTAGGGTTTTTCAACAACCAGGAATTTCTCTTGAATCATAGTCAAGTGATTGTTAATAATTAATATCTTGGTAATTATTCCATATTTGTAGCTCTACTTGTCCTAAGTGTGATTTTGGTGAGCCTTTTGACTTGTGCTTAGTTTCTTGTCTAAGAGAGTTCTAGTGTTTTTTAAATAATGAGGAGAAAATGGTTAAGATTGCTTAAGTCATTTTAGTGAACATTTGACCACAAATAACTCAAACATGCTGAAATACGAAATCTATTTACTAGATTGGATTTTGTTTGGAATTGTGATTTGTATAACTTGTTGGTTTGGCAAGCAATGCAAGAGGTAATATGTGTCTGTACATTAGGTAGCGAGGTCAGTAGGACTGCTAATACTGTATGAGGTTTTTTGGTAAGGTGACCTGTTTGTGCCAGTGTAAAATTGTTGTTTTTATTTGGTAAAATTTGCCAGTATGTCAGCAACATACTTAACTGTGGACTGTTTCGTTATGTGGTTACGTTACAAAATGATAAGACCTCTAATTCATACATCACTTAGTATTTGAGGAATTCTTACAGCCTGTTTGTCTTGGGCTTTTGCAACAGAAGTTGAAGCTATGGGTCATATCCTGATTTTAAACTAGTTATATACGTGTGATTTGTGAGGGTTTTGTACGAGGAGCAGAAAGTCTTCCAAGTCATTCTCACATATTGGGAAAAAGTGGAACAGAAATTTAAACTTCGAGAGGCCTCACAGAAGCACCACAGGTTCAGACGGGTCTTGTGGACGCTGGAATGCTGTTAGGGGTATGGATGCTGCCCAGCTTTAGTGACCCGATTACCGCGTTGCCTCCTCAGTGGGAAGAGTTTGTTGACCGTATACCCTAGTGCCAGGGCAGTGTATGGATGTCCAGACTGTGTGTAGCATAAGGACACCGCTCATAAGGGCACAGTGTTTGCGCTGTGGACCTGGACTAACCTGAAGGAGAACTCGTGAGCAAGCATGGCCGTGCAACATCTCTAGGCAGAGTGTTGGAGCAGCACGGGAGAGCCCCTCCTGCAGAGACCCATTCCAGCACCCATGGCCACGGCCACGCTCAGCAGAGACACCTACAGGTGTCCACTGGCTCCCAGAGGTCTGATTCCTGACCCCCTTACTTCTTTGCGGGGTGGGGAGCAGGAGGTGGGCGGAGTGGTGGTGGCACTTAATGTGTGTGGGGCGAATACAATTTAAGGGGAGTGTGAGCCAGCTGGAGTGTGGGCATGTGTCTGCATGTATGAATTTGGAGACGCTGCCTGGGAGGCTCTGGAAACCTCTCCCTCCCTGGGCAGAACCTGGCTACCCTGGGGAAGTGTATCCACGCTAGAGCAGCTTGGCTTGATTCCTCACGGGGTGGGTAGACTCTGGCCACTGATTTAAAAACATATTTGATATATGAAAACATCACTCTGGTGAATTTAAACTAGATGCTCCTTATTGAAGGCAGAGCCTGTGTTCCTCCTGCCCATTCACTCCTCTTTCCCTTCCCTCTCCCTTCTTTCTGGGTGGGTCATTGAATGTGACTGAAGGGGCATCACCTGGCTGAGGTCCTGCTGTCTCTGGCAGGGCCATCACATAAGGTTGTTGAGGTTGAACAATAATATACTAACTTAAATTTTTTATTGAAGAAAGGTGTTCTTTTCCTGCACAAGGCACTAAACAGCCAGAGCTTGCCCACCTAATCCTCTAGTCTTCACTCAGCTGTTTAATCTCTGGTTTCTTCGTGTCTGTCCCTCTGCTTCCACTTCCACTAAGGACTCTTAATATATTTAATTAACGTTTCCCAAGAAAGAAGATCTGATAGGTTGTTAGTTATCATCACTGTTGGTAAAGGGTTTGGGATCAGACCGCCTCTTAAGCTACCTGCCTGCCTTCTAGATGGTGGGTTGCTCACACCAGCTCTCATGAGGTGCACAGTAGGAGCTGAGGGGATGGAAGGCATTCTGAGCCATGGCCTATGGAAAGGAAATTTTTTTTCTTCTTTTCTATCCTATCACATTTTTTCCATCTTCATTTTCCCTGACATCTGGTGCAGCTGTTGTTGCTTTTGATAGCTTATCTAAGTTTATTTTCCTTTAAGAAACTACATAATCATCAGTGGTAGTCAGCTCTCTTTTTTAGGTGAGATCATTTTATTACATTTGTCTTGTTTTATTTCCTATGAATCTCTCCTCATCTACTTGTCTACCTACCTGCTTACCCAATTTGGTGTTTCCCAAACTATATTCATGGCATACTAAAATGCTGCAAGTATTTTAAGTGTCCTAAGGTCAAATAAATTTATAATGCATATTAGCACCCTAAAGCCTTAAAAACTTAGGACTATGGTATGTAGAGGGTTTTTGTTTGTTTTTCCCTTCCCCAAAGAATGCCTGTGATGTTTTAATGAGAACCACTATTCTGTAGAACGGTTTGAGAAACACGTGTGAAACTAATCCTTTCTTAATCAAGTGGCTTGTCCTTTTTTCCTTAATAATGAAGAAGTAAGTTCTGGGTGTTACTGTTATAATGCTTTGCTGCTCTGTACTGTTTTTCTTCAAGCAAGTTTTCCACTCTAGTCTTTCCAAGGGTACAACATAACTACTATTTCCACTTTATACATTTGTCATTCTGGAGTTAACTTTTGATTGTTGCATCTGTTATCCCTCATTCCATCCTGTAATCAGGTCAAATCAATATTTTTCTTTTTTACCCTGCTCCAGTAGCTATATTCTTATTCAAGATATAATCACTTCATTTTTGGATAACTGCAGTCAATTGTATAAGCACTGGTCTTTTAACAAATAATAAACAAAAACAGGTACTTAACTATGCAGTTCACTGAAGTAAGCCTTATAGGCATGTAAAGATGAAGAGAGCAGCCTTCTAGAAATTTTCTCTATACTGGCCATCAGTGTACACTTAAGCTGTTAGAAGATAAAGATAAGTGTTTAAGGGGATAAACAACAAGGTTCTACTGTATAGCACAGGGAACTATATTCAGTATCCTGTGATAAGCCATAATCGAAAAGAGTGTGAAAAAGAATATATATAAATGTATAATGGAATCACTTTGCTGTACAGCAGAAATTAACACAACATTGTAAATCAACCATACTTCAATAAAATTTAAAAAAAGATAAGTATTTTAGAGAGACAAAGTATTCTGGGGTTGTATTAGTTATGTATTGCAGCATAACAAATTACCTCAAAACTTGGTGACAGCACAGTAAAATTTATTATCTCACAGTTTCTGTGGTCAGTAGTCTGGGAGTGGCCTAGTTGAGTGGTTCTGGCTCAGAGGTCTCTCCTGAGGTTGCAGTTAGGATGCAGCTGGAGCTGCCATCGTCTGAAGGCTTGATGGGGCTAGAGGCTCTGCTTCCAGGTGACTCACTCACCTGGCTGTGGGAAGAAAGGCCTCTGCAAGAAGCCTTGGTTGCTTGCCACATAGACCTTTCCATATGGTTACCTGTATGACCTCATTACATGGCATTTGGCTTCCCCCAGAATGAGAGGAGGGAGGGGAAAGAGAGAAAGTGAGGAGGAAATTTTTTATGGCCTCGTCTCAGAATTCACACACTGTCACTTCCATCATATTCTATTAGTTAGAATCAAGTCACTAAGTCCAGCCCACAGGCAAAGAGAAGGGAATTAAGATGCAGCTCTTGAAGGGAGGAGTATCAAAGAATTTGTAGATTTTAAAACTACTGCAGGGGGGGCTTCCCTGGTGGCGCAGTGGTTAAGAATACGCCTGCCAATGCAGGGGACACGGGTTTGAGCCCTGGTCCGGGAAGATCCCACATGCCGTGGAGCAACTAAACCCGTGCGCCACAACTACTGAAGCCCGCACACCACAAATACTGAAGCCCTTGTGCCTAGAGCCTGTGCTCCACAACAAGAGAAGCCACCGCAATGAGAAGCCCGTGCACTGCACGGAAGAGTAGCCCCGCTCACCGCAACTAGAGAAAGCCCACATGCAGCAACGAAGACACAATGCGGCCAAAAATAAATAAATAAAATAAATAGATTAAAAAAAAAAAGCTATCACAGGGATTCAAAGGAGAGAGATATAGAAGATTAAAAAAAGCTTTTCCCTTTGATTAGTTATCTTCAGGCAGTGCTTTACTTTAACTAGCAGGTAGTTGCTGGTTCTGAGAGGAGAGGGATGTGACCATAACCTCACATTATTCATCTTCTCCCTCTGCCTTTGTTGAGATATCATTTATTTCCTACCTTCTTTCTGTTGTTCTTCCATCAGTTTTCATCTATTTCAGTTAAAACTGTGGTTAGGACACACTGCCTTAAGTTGTTTTGGTTTGGTTACTCATATTTCCTAGCAATTAAGTACCTTCAGTTCTTTAACCTTTCCACTCATTTTATCACTTCATATCTTGTATTAATGTTTATTCTTTGCATTTATATCTTATTGTTAATCATGTTCTTTCCATTAGATTGTAAACCCCTTGAAAGCAGAAAGCTTTCCTGTAGTTATACCAGTATGTATGCTCACATGTAGAATGGGATGTATCCTAAAAGACACATTTCATTGTGTCTTAAGATGCCATCAGTAGTAAGATGCACCATATTTTATGTACCACTAAGAAATAAAATGCTGCCAATTAAACTATGTAAGACCTGTCCCAGTTCTCATGACTTAAAAATGTAAAACATCGTACACCTTAGAATCATTGAAATTTGGCCGTCTATTCAGGCCATCTTTCTTTTCACAACTGTGTATTCCTTGGAGGTCATTTCTGAAGTTAGATCTTAGAGCAGATTATTCCCTCCCGTTGAAACAGTGTTGTGGGTGGTGTCCCGTCTAACGTGCTACGTCCAGCAGTGCATTGAAAGCAGGTGCTACCATAACCCATAGTCGTTGTAGTTCTAGTTCCCAGAGTAGGTATACCTATTACATATTTTGATTTATAATGTACTGTGTGTTTTATATGTATATAATACAAAAATACCAGCTTACTGCATCGTCAGTTTGACTTAAAATGTCAACTTTATTTTAAATATTGGTGTTCCTCATGGTTCTATTAACTCCTCCCTCAGCGCTGTCTTCCAGAGTGACCTCATTCCACCTAGTGCTTCCAACCTGCAAGTTTATAAATACAGCCCTGATCTCTCTTCTGAGATCTGGACCCATGTTGCCCTCTGTTCTCCTCAGATGTCTTCTGGGCACTGAGCCTCAAAATTTACCAATCTGTATTTGTCCACCCATAACTATTATACTATTGTAGCAAAGTAGTTAAGAGCTCTAGACTCAATTCCCAGCTTTCTGCTTATCAACTCTGACTTTAGGCAAGTTACTTACCTTTCTGTGGCTCAGTTTCCTCATCTGCAATGTAGGGGTAATAATAGTACTCATAAATTTGTTGCGAGGACCAGTGTAATTAATACACATAAAGTGCTTAAAATGTCTCTGGTAAATAATAAGTGCTCAATGTGTTAGCCTAATTTTTAAAATTTTTCCTGTTATCATTGTCATCCATAGATCTAGCTTTCCACTATGTTCCGTTTCTTTATCTGCAACACTCAACAACTACGAGATACGTAGGAGCAATGGGTCAACTCTAGAGGGTTCAAATAAGTTCTAAGTCAGCAACATAAAGTTTTTACTATTCCTTGAATATAGGAAATGCTACAGAACAGTACATGATTAAATATAAAGTGAATGACATAGACCAGAAAGTATTGGTGAGGTTTGGGGTGTTAATGAATGATCAGACGTCATAAGTTAGCTGTCCCTCTTCCTTGTGATGTTCCTAAAGGAGATTTATGTAAGTAGAATAATGGCAAGTGGGAAATTCAAAGTATTATTTTATTATTAATTGGGCTTTTGGCCAAAATACCAATACAGAGCTGTCTAGTAAACTGGGTTGGGGTGTGTATTGCTTAAACTTAAAGCCTAGGCAAGGGACCTCCCTTCCTCCTAAATCTCACCGACTTACTCCTCTGGCTGGCCACTTTACCAAAGACCCAAACGTTAGTCTTCTAGAGCGTGTGTGAGAGAAACGAGCAAGAGCAAGACAGCCATCCCTTGAGTATATATGTGTGTAACTTTTAATCTGTAATTAATATTCGAACTTATAAACAAGTCCAATCAGCGTTTTGAACTGTGACCCCATCAGATTAATATTCCCTCCTCTTAGAGAGGTTCAAGAAGGTAGGATATGGAGAGAGCGAGGCGCGTCTTGTTGGTCCACCTTCAGCTCTCTAGTGAGCTTGGTTTAATGGCCTGTGAGAAATAACCAAAAACAGTTGGCTATTGGTCTAGCAGCCCTACATTCTGACTTTTTTTAGGTCCACCCCTGGGGCCTGGGGGGAGGTGCAAAGTATTTTTCAAATTTAAGGATAAGGTTACTCTTTGAGATGAAATTAACGAGAAATGTCATGTGATAAATAAGATTTACCATTTGGAAAAGTGGCCCACCATTAATGATAGCTACTGTGGCATTTTGGTAATGTGCTGATTTTAATTTTGGTAACGGGAGTGTAATCTTTGAGGAATATGATTATATATGATTATGTTAACAGAGCAGAACTGAAGCCTAATCATATTATGCTCAGTCTAAAACAAGACTATGACGACAGATGGGGGATGATTAACTTGGAGGCTAGAAAAGAGGCACCTGGAGTGTTGCCTTCAGATTTTGCAACCTCAGGTACACTGTTCAGGTAAACTCCAGGAGGGCAGAGCTCAGTGTTCCTTGCGTCTAGCATGTGAGGAACGCCGTAGGTATTCACTCACTTGTTGAATGACTGAATGAATAATTTTATTGTGTAATATTATTGATGTTGATGATAAAGGAGATTTGGCTTAATCTCTTAGCCCCAAGACATATTCAGGAAGCTGAGTTTTGGACAAATTCTTGATAATGACATTTTTTAAAAAATTTATTTATTTATTTATTTATGGCTGTGTTGGGTCTTCGTTGCTGTGCGCGAGCTTTCTCTGGTTGTGGCGAGTGGGGGCTACTCTTTGTTGTGGTGCACAGGCTTCTCATCGCGGTGGCTTCTCTTGTTGCGGAGCACGGGCTCTAGGTGTGCGGCCTTCAGTAGTTGTGGCACGTGGGCTCAGCAGTTGTGGCTCATGGGCTCCAGAGCACAGGCTCAGTAGTTGTGGTGCACGGGCTTAGTGGCTCCGCGGCATGTGGGATCCTCCCAGACCAGGGCTCGAACCCGTATCCCCTGCATTGGCAGGCAGATTCTTAACCACTGCGTCACCAGGGAAGCCCAAACATTTAATTCTTATCATTTATAAATTAGAAAACTGTGCAGACATCTTGTCGCTATATATGATATTGAGAAATGCTTTTATAAAGAGTTTATTAATATTCTTTAAGATATCTAGCTTTATAAAACATCTACATTTTTTTTTAGTATTTTATCTGTAATGGCTTAGCACCTTTTTCATAGCTTAGTGGGAATTTTAGAGTCTTTATGGAATCCTTAAGCAGTTTTTACATTATGAAAAAACTAATAACTCTAATAACTTGGTTTATAGGTATGCTTGAAGCAGTCTATAAGTTTCTTGATAATGAACAATGACTTTTCTTCTCACAACTCGGGAGAAATTTAGTTTTGTAAGTCGTAGGACACAGTTTATCTTTCCATCTGTTGGTTGTCATATTTTCTTTGCCACAGCATACATGTACACAGTGTGCAGTTGTATAATTGACATACCAGTTACTTCTGTCAACTTAGACCCAAAGTTATGAATTTGTTGTAAAGTTATAGTGTCCCAGAACTTCTTAAAACCCTGTGTTAAGAAATTGATCATAGTGATTGCCTTTTAAGGAGGCAGAGTAGGGCACTGGGGAGGGGGATGGAGAGAGAGGGAGCCTTACCTTTTCATACTCTTACTGTTTGTCATGTGTAAATATTACATAAATACATAAGAAAAAGCTGTGCTTTTTATTTTTAGATTCTTGCCATGCTTTTGTTATTAGATGCTATAGTAACACATCAGGTTAATTTATGTATGAACTGGGGTATACACAATGACTTATACACCAGTTGTGTGCCTTTGAAGAACTTTCTCACCAATGAGAATAAGACATGTACACAGTGGAGTACTAGGTGGAGGAAAGTACCTCAAGGTGTTGGTGCTGTGGTTTAAGAAAGAGAATTAGCTCTGGCTGGAGGCCTTCGGGGAGATGTCGTGTAGGAGAAGGTGTTTAACCTGTGTTTTGAAGGATTGGCAGGATTTGGACATGTGATAAGTAGCTAAGAGGATTTCAGGCAGGAAATTTCATGGAGCAAAGGCACAAAGGCTGGAAAACATGGGGAATGGTACATTTGCTGCTTCTATGATGAGGATTATTAAATTGTGTTTCAGTTTCCTTTTTTTAAAAAAAAGTGTTTAAAAATGTTCTGTAGCAGGTGCAGGCAGACGTAGTTCTTTCAACTCAGGTAATTTATGTTTGAAGCTGTTGCTGGTAGCAGTTCCAACCAGATCGCAATAGCATTTTGAAGAGGAGTCCTTTGGGCTGATTTCTCTAAGGAAGAACAGACTCGTTCGGCTGGAACAGTAGAGCACTGGAAAGGCAGGGGTCATTGCATGGGGAGACTTAACACCAGGGTGAGACTATTTGAGAGCCTGATACATTGTAATTAAATATAAGTTGTAATTATAAAATTAATGTATACTCATTATAATCGATTCATACAGTTCAAAAAGAGTGGTGCCCACTCCCCCAATATTCTTCTAGACATTTCCTATGCATATATAAGCACATGTGTATATGCTATACATACTATCTTGAATTTTGCTTTTTACTTAATACTCCAATCACACATTTTTCAAGTCAATTGTAATTATACCTCGTCTTTCTTTTTTTAAAGAAAATCTGCATAGTGGGGCATTGTATGGATGCATACTTTAATTTCCTGTTGATGGACACTTAGATTGATTCTGGCTTTTTTTTTTAATCCTTGTACCTGTACAGTTGCATAGGTGTATCTGTAGGGTAAATTCTTAGAAGTGGAATTGCTGCAGCAATAGGTGTGTGCATTTTTAATTTTCAGAGCTGTGAATAAGTTGCCCTCCAAGATGTGCCAGTGTACACAGAGTGTTTTAAGGTTTAGATTTCCTTATCTTATCACCAACCCTGGACATTATGAAAGTTCTTGATCTTTGGTAATCTGATAGGTGAAAAATGTACAGTATTTTATCTTAATTTGCATCTTAGACCATGAATGAAGTTAATGATCTTTTTATATATCAGAATTTTAAAATACACATTTTTGTTGTCTCTCAGTAGTAGAGCTGGGTGGTTTATGTTATATGGATCACTTCTTTCCAAGTACCATTTATTTGTTTATTTAAAAAATAACTTTACTGAGATATAATTCACATACTATAAAATTTACCCTTTTAAAGTATACAATTTGTGGGTTTTACTCATTTGTTTTAAAACTGAGTGCCAACCATTGCTTTATTATTTATAGTAAATAACTATCAAGCTGGACTTGAGGTCCTCTCTTTCTTTCCAAGCTCATCAGCATATTAGGCTCAATAGGAAATGGGAAATACAACTTTTCTTGTTATTTTTCCAGTCTGTAGGCCTCTCTTACCTGAGAGTGCAGTTGGGCTAGCTGGGTTCCGAAATGGAATTATGCATGACAACTGCTTTGGAATCTCAGTGCTTTGGTACTGGACGGGGAGTGATTTCTTTTAAATAACTTGTAGTTGAAACTGATTTCCAACTGCTAAAGGTGACACAAACTTTTCGACTTTTTCTGAAATTAAAAAAAAAATACGAAATCTGAAGTGTAAATCTTCTGAGGTAAAAAGATTTAAAAAATACGGTAAGTGTTTAAAATTAGTAAGTCAGTTTTTTTACATGGGTGAGTCAACTCCTTTGTAATTACTATGGTCATTTTTTATTTCAGAGATTTCTTAATATATACTAAAGTGTGTGTGTGTGAGTGTGTGTGTGTGATAAGATGATTACATTGCTTCACTTTAAGAACAGTGGTGATCTGGCTTGTGTGTGTTTCTGTTATGTTTCACAGATATTTTCTTGCGGAGAAAAGCATGCTGGCAACTGTCAGACTGATTTTTTGAGTAAAATCTTTCTGTCCTTTAGCATTGACTCCCATCTGGTAGAGTCCCAGGTAGCTCCTGTCCAAGGACTATTACAGATTAGTAGCTCTTATTACTGGTTATATCTGGGACCCTCATCTATATGGTTGTTCATTTGGGGAAAGATGTTGACGGAGGCTCATAGTGATTTTCTATTGATTTTGATAGAACTCAGTTATTCTTTGATTTTTATAAAGTAATGCTTTAAACATTTAGTTTCCTTTTCTTCTTAGTAAAATGTCCTTAAAACTGTGATTCTTTTGCATTTTAATCCCCTCATCTTCTATTATTTCTCCATATTTTTATGCTTCTTCTGTTTGGAAAGTTGTTTTTGACTGGTTTGGTTTTAGTCCTTTAAATTAAAGTGTCTCCTCTTTTTCTCTCTTGACATCTCTTTTCTTGTTAACAGTTTTTTCAAGTTTTAGGGTTTTTCCTACCATAAAGTCCCTTGGCCTTTGGCTTGTAGTTTTGATTAAAGTGGATTTTTTTCTTGGGCTTTTAATTAGATTTTCTTTTCCTTTAGCTCTTCATAGGGAGATTGAAGATGGCGCTGACTGACACTTGGGTCAGTGGCATGATTACTTAGGGTGAGACTAGTGTGAACACTGAGTGGCTTGAATTATCTTAATTTATGGATTTTCCATTTATACTTGAGGGCAGTTTCTTGGCTTAGAAGCACTGTCCTAAAAAAATACCCAAATAAAATTCTTGTGTGCTGTGTGCATTTGGGTCAAGGTGAGATACGAGAACTGGGTGACCTTTGGGGAAACAGTGTTTATAACCCTAGAAATAATGTTTTGCTGATATGTGATGTTGATTTGATAGGAGAGAATAATTGGGTCTTTTAAACACACTGTACGTGCTGTGTAATTCATGTTCTTTCTTGCTTCACCAAAATGTCCTGAACCATGACAACCAATGAGCATTATAAATAAGCTTGATTAGTTAACGTGAGAGGACCTGGAGTCTGAATCCACTTGTACCGTGGGTTCGAAGGGTGATGAAGTGCCCTACTTCCTCAGCTGTCGAATGGGGACTGTAGTACATCAACTGAAATGAAAAAATTGATATGGAAATAAATAGAAAAAATAAACTCTACAAATCTGGGGGGCTTCCCTGTTGGCGCAGTGGTTAAGAATCTGCCTGCCAGTGCAGGGGACACGGGTTCGAGCCCAGGTCCCGGAAGATCCCACGTGCTGTGGAGCAACTAAGCCCGTGCGCCACAACTACTGAGCCTGCGCCCTAGAGCCCAAGAGCCACAACTACTGAGCCCACAAGCCACAGCTACTGAAGACCGCGCGCCTAGAGCCCCACACACTGCAACGAAGAGTAGACCCCACTCTCTGCAACTAGAGAAAACCCGTGCGCAGCAATGAAGGCTCAACGCAGTCAAAAATAAATAAATAAAATAAATAAATAAAATAAATAAATTTATTTAAAAAAACCTCTACAAATCTGAAGTACTTTAGTTATCTTTTTCTTTCTCAGGAGCCTAGGCTATTGCAGCTCACAACCCTTACTTAATCTAGCAGTATTTATCCTCTGTAATGTTACCTCTAGAGAAATCCACTGTTTTCTTGATGTATTTCTTATACGAACACTACATGCAAGTGTATTTGTTTTAGATGTTTTTATGCAGTTACTACAAAGTGCTCAGTTAGTGTTCAGCTGTAGTAGAGAACTTAGATGTCTTGTCCTAAAATACAATTTTTGTTTTCATTTTATGACAAGAGACATCAAAAATGCATTTTATGAGAGTGATAATGCATTGCTTTTTTCTTCTTTTTAAATAAACGCAGCAATTTAAAAATTTCAGAGATCTGTAAATATAGTTTTTGGTGGAAAAATATAATGAGGATGGCATCAATAGGTTGTTTGACTTAGGGGATAGGAGCAGGTAGCAGTTTTTCCTGCCACGTCAATCACAGGCCTGTGAACTTTTAATGTTAAGATCTAGAGAGAGCTGATGTTAGCATGTGGCCCCTGAAATGATTTAAGAGGCTGTTTAAGTTGGTTATTCGAGTCTAACCACTCAGGAAGGAAGCTTTGAAGCTTTTTTACTTTCTGGGAGTCAAAGATTAATTTGTAATTAAAACAGTTAGTATGGGTCTTCCCCCCCCCCCCCCACTTTTAAAAAATGGTCCTGTGTCAGGGGAGAGTTGTCTGGTTAAGTGCTTACTTTTCCCATGAGGTGTTCAGATAATTTGTTTTCTCATTTGGTTTGGATATTTGGGGTAATTTCTCCCCTTAAAAATCAAATTTTGTGGGAACTGGTCATATTTTTATCACTCCCGGAGAAGAATACAGGTGCCGTCAAATTCCTTGCATTCCCAAAGTCCATTTTGCTTGGATTTTGCCTGCCTTCTTGCAGTTTTCTAGAATGCTGATTGCCAGGCTTGCGGATGTGGGGCTGGCTTTGATATCCAAGGCATCCTTTGAGACTATTGAAGGACCGTAGAGGATGGAAATGTTTAGGTTGCAAAGCGCTTGCGGAGTAGCACACTCTGCAGATACGCTTGCTGTAGTGATTCATGACCCTTGGAAATTTACGCCTTTGATACTGTTGTCATCAAGGTGGGCCTCAGCCCCCTCTGCACATTGCTTAGAAATGATTCACTTTTAGCTCCCAATATAAAAATGGACCCCTGCTTCTCTGAGGTACCCCTCCCCTGCCGCTTCACAGCATCTTTAAACCTTCTTAAAATTGAGAGAAAATACTAGGTGTAAGACATCACTAAAAAGAATCCAACCTCTTGGGGGAGTGTTAAGAGAATTGAATGTTGGACTTTCCTGGTGGTGCAGTGGTTAAGAATCCGCCTGCCAGTGCACGGGACACGGGTTCGAGCCCTGGTCTGGGCAGATCCCACATGCCGTGGAGAAACTAAGCCCGTGTGCCACAACTTCTGAGCCTGCGAGCCACAACTACTGAAGCCCACATGCCACAACTAGTGAAGCCCACACACCTAGAGCCTGTGCTCTGCAACAAGAGAAGCCACCACAATGAGAAGCCCACGCACCACAACAAAGAGTAGCTCCCGCTCACCGCAACTAGGGAGAGCCCGCATGCAGCAAGCAACGAAGACCCAACGCAGCCAAAAATCAATCAATTAATTAAAAAAAAAAGAGAATTGAATGTTGCTAAAGCACCAAGAAGGGAGGAGGTGGCCCTGTTTTGAGCTCATCTGCTACACCTGTTTAGTTTAGAAAACTTTGGTTTCACTTTAGACACAGTGACAATCGTCTGTCTTCTTTTAGGAGGTAATTGTCTAGGGGTAACTGTATGTGCACCGTGGCACAGTCACTGCAGGACCACTTACAGAGATGCTCTGTGGAGGGCTTTAGCCTCCTGCTCGTGGTGTTACTGAAAAAGGAACTGTGGCCTTTTGATGTAATTCTGGACAGGAGACCTGTTGTTTGTATTACGTTGAATTAGAGGTCAGTATTTGAATTTCTCTGTTTTAGTGGATATTATAAGAGAAAGGTCCATAAGAATAACAGATGGCTATGAAATTAGCCAAACACATAGTTAAAAGTATATTTCAGAGATGAGGTAAACCAGTTGTGACTACCTGGTTTCTGCTGGTTTCTGTGAATTACTGACCTGACGTTTGTTTTTAGATGTGTCGAAAAGTTGTACAACTTGGTACTTTTTCAATTATAAACTTAATGGGTTATGAAAAGATATAACCTGGATTTCACTAGGTGAAGAAGGCGCCCTTCTGATTTATCTTTTTCTGTGAAGCTTCACCTTTTCTGTTGGTGATAAATTCTGGGAGAGAATTGTTCTAAGTTTATAGTGATGATGTACTTTACTTATCCTTAAATGGTTTCTGACAAAGGTTTTTTCCCTTCATACTTTGTTTTGCTTGATTTTTAGAGAATTATTGGTTTGTAACTAATGTCTTTTTCTTAAATACAGTGTGTTCCCTTTTCTTCCCCTACGATTCCCATGGATGTGTTTAATTTGAAAAAAAGATTTCAGAGTGATCATACTTTCCACGTACCTTACTAATCATGAAAAGGAAAGCTCAATCTTGTTTTTCCGAAAGGATAGATAAGGTGATTAGTAAGTGAAACATAATGATTGTTATAGAAATGATCTGTAATTTAAGGCTGTACCTTCTAGGAGGCTGCTCTCAGCTAAGTCTCCTTTTCTCTGGGCAGTTGGCGTTTGGTAAGGGAGCATCTGAGTGATACATTGGGCTTGTCGACAGTAATTTTTAGTGTCTCTTACAGGGCACTGTACTAGGCCGTGGGAGCTCAAAGATGAGTAAGACGTGTCCCTGCTCTCAACAGAGTTCATGAGCAAAAGGAGGGAGCAGATACGAATGAAAATCACTAAAATACAGTCTGAAAGGAACTGTAGTAGAAGAAATACCATGCTCCGACAGCCCAGAGTGAGAAGCGTACATACACCCTGGACGTTTATGTAGCACTTAACGGAGTTACAACACAAGACATCTTGTTTGTCAACAAATTGGTCCTTCAGCCCCCCTTCAGGCAGCTACGTTTATTGTGGATGTGTGGCCTGGTGTAACTGGGATGAGGTTTTCCTTGTCACTGACAGTTTCCAGGCAGTAGAAGGTACATCTCTTCTTGGGAGAGGTTGGGCATCCTAACCCGGTATTAACACCAAATACCTTTCTATATGTTTTGTTTACTTTTTTTTTTTTTTAAATTTATTTATTTATGTATGGCTGTGTTGGGTCTTCGTTTCTGTGCGAGGGCTTTTCTCTAGTTGCCGCAAGCGGGGGCCACTCTTCATCGCGGTGCGCGGGCCTCTCACTATCGCGGCCTCTCTTGTTGCGGAGCACAGGCTCCAGACGCGCAGGCTCAGTAGTTGTGGCTCACGGGCCTAGTTGCTCCGCGGCATGTGGGATCTTCCCAGACCAGGGCTCGAACCCGTGTCCCCTGCATCGGCAGCCAGATTCTCAACCACTGCGCCACCAGGGAAGCCCTGTTTTGTTTACTTTTAAGAACATTCTCTCAGAGCTGATGTGAAAATAATTTTGTTCATTCTTCCTGAGCCCCTTCTTTGGGGAAAAAACGATTTTCAAATAAAGAAAGAGGAGTCCTATAGCAGAAGGGCTTAGCATTGCCTCTTGATCTTATCTGCCTTGGGAGCTTGCATACTTTTTTTTGTGGACACATGCTATGAGTGAATTAGGTGCTGATCCTATTACATGTTTTCCTCTTGGCGTGGTGGGGGACACAGTACTTAGTTTTTCAATTCATTCTCTCCTTCCTCCCTAAATAAGAAGTAAAGCCTGACCCTTTTTTCTTCCTGGAAAATGACTGACTTAGTTTTTAGAAAAATTAAGATAACTGTATGGAGGATATGAAGCATTGTTTAAAAATAAATATATTGCATTAAAAAAAAATGACAACAAGGATCACCTTGGGGCTTTATTAATTAAACTCCAAGCTGTTAGTCATACCTATTACTTCCATATTTCTTTTACTGGCATTAAATCTATTCATTCACCAAATAGATTTATTATTTATTTGTATTATTATTTCTTATTTGCTAGATAACGTGGAAGGTGCTGGGGAGACTTGCACTATGGCGATGTTTGCCTGCATTAGGAATGAATGAGTGAATGAATGAATTAATAAAGAAGTAAATCTGTTTCCTGTGCTAGAGGGGCATGTAAATTCAATCCTAATCATGGTGTTTGAACTTGTAGTTGCAGAGAAGAAGCTGGCACTGAATTCTGCCCGGCTGAACCTTCCACACAGGCTCTGTCAGCCAGCCAGCAGGTACTGGATGTGCTTCCAAGTTTAATACTGATGAAAGTGGGATATAAACTTTGGCCTTACAGTTTAGGAGGCAAGCCTGGCAAAAATGCAACGTTTTGAGTTTTCTAGAACAAAAGTGGAACTACTCAAATACATTAGGAAACGGTTTCACTGGTCCAGCTTTTGCCCTGTGGACCAAGAGTACTTCGTCCCATTGCTTATGTGCCCCCCAAAATCTCGATGAGATATTGCACTTAAAATGAGCATTGCTTTTGGACAAAGCCTTTTTGCAGACCTGAAAATGACTATAGTCATCTGAAAAAAAAAAAAGCGATCTGATGCTGAAAAGTCAGTGTGTGTGTGCGCGCGCGCGCGCGCGCACACACACACACACACACACACACACACACACACACACACACACACACAGAGCAATGATTATAGCTTCTTAGATGTTCTCTTTTTTCTTATGTAATATATCAGACATATGAAAAATACAGAAGATGCTAAAGCAGATACCATATGTCCCACTCTGCAGCATGCATCATAAATAAGACAAATATAATCGAATCTCTCTCAGATGCCCTTTCTGATTGCAACTCTTTCCCCCACTCCCCCAAAGAGGTGGCCACCCTGCAGATCTCAGTATTTCTCATTACCACTCATGTTTCTCTGGTTATCCTATACATGCCTATACCCCAAGAGAATACATAGTATTTTTACGTGTTCAAAAAATGTACAAGGGCTTCCCTGGTGGCGCAGTGGTTAAGAATCTGCCTGCCAATGCAGGGGACACGGGTTCGAGCCCTGGTCTGGGAAGATCCCAAATGCCACGGAGCAACTAAGCCCGTGAGCCACAACTACTGAGCCTGTGCGTCTGGAGCCTGTGCTCCGCAACAGGAGAGGCCGCGATAGTGAGAGGCCCGCGCACCGCGATGAAGAGTGGCTCCCGCTTGCCGCAACTGGAGAAAGCCCTCGCACAGAAACAAAGACCCAACACAGCCAAAAATAAATAAATAAATAAATAAATTAATTAAAAAAAAATGTACGTAAGTGAGGTCACACTGCGTGTCTCCTTCTGCAGATTACTTTTTTGTCGTGGTTCAGAATTACGGTTTTGAGATTAATCCATGCTGACACATAGAGATCTAATATATTAATTTTACTTATTTATTTATTTATTATGCAGCAGGTTCTTATTGGTTATCTATTTTATGCATATTAGTGTATATATGTCAGTCCCAATCTCCCAATTCATCCCACCACCCCCTCCCCAATGTATTAATTTTAACTACAGCATGGCATTCCAGAGGCTAATTTTGCTGCAATTTATTTACTCTTTCCCTAGTGATGGGCAATTAATGTGTGTATGGTTGATTGTTCTTTTCCTGACTTTGCGCTTCTACAATGGTAGAATCGATATTTTTGTGCATGTCTCTTAGGGATGAAGCGCTGTGTTGAAAGTACATAAAAAAAAAAAAGTGGAACTACTTATTGTATAGCATAACAAATATAGTTCACATTCAGGCTAACTAGAGGTTATTGTGGGTTAAAGAAGTTAACTAAGAATCCA
Organism: Eschrichtius robustus; assembly: GCF_028021215.1. Taxonomy (NCBI): domain Eukaryota; kingdom Metazoa; phylum Chordata; class Mammalia; order Artiodactyla; family Eschrichtiidae; genus Eschrichtius; species Eschrichtius robustus. The sequence goes on along the minus strand of NC_090826.1, from coordinate 6,860,034 downwards.
TTGAGAAGCTAAGAGGGGGGCCTTGAAGAATGGGTGCTATTTGACTAGGAACTGGGAGAGCAGGTTAGGGCAGTCCTAGCAGGGTCAGCCTGAGGCAGGAATGAGGATGGTGTGTCCAGGGTTAAGTAAAGAGAGCCTGGTTGGAGTAACAAATCTGTGGGGAGGAATGGGGTGGGATAAGTTAGGTGGACCATATGAGAGAGGCTTGGAATGCTCAGCACAGAATTCCTGTTGACACCTGACGGGAAGCGGGGGGTGAGTAAAGTAGCAAGGTGGCCAGCGACTGTGGAGGACTGAGTACTTTTGGCCCCAGATTTGTAATGTGGCGATAGGAGGTGCCCTGGCCAGTCCTGGGAAAGACGTGTATGTGCTGGTGTGCCGTGTTAGAACTGCTTCCTGTCCCTGCTTGTATTTGGTCAGATGGCAGGGTAGACTGGAGGAAAGAGAAATAGCCACAGGACAAAACAGGCTCTTAGAAGTCTAAGTGGTTGGTGAAGAATCACTGTTGGCTTTTATTGAGTATCATATCTCATAAAAATTCTTTACCAAAGATCCTGCCACCAAATGCAGTAGTTATTTTAGTTTTCTAAAAAAAAGCGTAAATTATAGATTATGTATGATTCCGGTTCATCTGTTCTTTTGCCTCTCACCCCAGACACCCACTCTGCTTCATACCTCTTTCATCCGCCCTCCCCGCCCCCTTTTTTTTTATGCTCCCTCCTGTTTCTCCTTCAGGTCTCAGTTTAGGCATCATTTCATCTGACAGCCTTTCCTCAGTCAGGGCTGTCTCCAGCTTCGCTCTCCTGCGGCACCTGTCCTGCCTGGGACATCCTGGGTCATAACCTGGGAGCCTGGGAGCCCAGAGCTCCAGCCCAGTCCTAGTCTGTCAGGGCGGGCCAGGCACAAGACAAGTGTTTAGCAAATGTTTGAGCAGTGTAAAGGTTGGACTTATTTTTCGTTGTCATTAATTAAAAAAAACTTAATGTCTCCTGAACACTTTTCTCATTATTATTATTTATTATGGTTGTCTTATGTTTTTTAATGTACGTATTTCTTCATATATATATATGTATCGGGCATTTAGGTTATATCCATTGTTCTTTTCTCCTACTATGTCTAGTACTACTAACATAACTTTCTTGTACGTACAGCACTTCTTTCCAATGCTTCTAAATATAAAATAAAGAAAAACCATACACAAAGCACAGAATTATTTTTAAAAAGACGTGTCTGTATTTATTTCTATATTGTGTCTAACTTCATAGGGAGTAGCCTATAAAAATTGCATTTTTTTGCTTAGATTTCATTAAAAAAATTATTTTATTTATTTTTCTGCGTTGGGTCTCCGTTGCTGCAGGCTTTCTCTAGTTGCGGCGAGCAGGGGCTACTCTTCGTTGCGATGCGTGGGCTTCTCATTGCGGTGGCTTCTCTTGTTGCGGAGCACGGGCTCTAGGCGCGCGAGCTCAGTAGTTGCGGCACGCGGCCTCAGTAGTTGTGGCTCGCGGGCTCTAGAGCGCAGGCTCAGTAGTTGTGGCGCACGGGCTTAGTTGCTCCGCGGCATGTGGGATCTTCCCAGACCAGGGCTTGAACCCATGTCCCCTGCATTGGCAGGTGGATTCCTAACCACTGCGCCACCAGGGAAGTCCCAGATTTCATTTTGAACAAGGAAAATATACCTTTATTCTTATTGAAATTAAACAAATTATAAAATGAAGCAACTGTGTTGCTTAGACAGGGGAGAGAGACTGATGGGGTGTATGGGGGATGCTGTGAAGTAGGGTATGCAAGGAGAGCTTCTCTGTAGAGGTGACATTTAAGCAGGACTTGAACAGGTTAAGGAACTGTCCAGAGAATTGGCGATAGAGCATTCCAGGCAGAGGGAACACCAGGTGCAGAAGTCCTGAGGTGGGAGCCTGCCGGTGTGGTTAAGGAACAGTGGACTGGCTCTGGAGAGATTAGGAGGTGTGGGAGGAGGTGCGGTGGTGGGGGGGGGGATGTGTGTGTCTTACAGGTCCCCGTAGACCACGGTAAGGCCTCTGGCTTTTACTCTAGTGTAATGGGACGCCAGCGGAAGGTTTTGTTCAGGGGTGTGACAAGATCTGATTTCTCTTTTAAAAAGATCCCTCTGGCTGTTGAGTAAAACGACTGTTGCCCTTCAGAGTGGAAGCGGGGAGAGTGGGGAGGAGTCTGTTGGCGGCCTGCAGGAGAGGCAGGGCCGGGGCTTGGATAGGGTTGGGCCGCGGGTGATGAGAGTGGGCAGATTTGGGATTTGGTGAGATGCTGTGTCCTGAGAGATGGAAGTATTACCACTAGTTAAGGCAAACCACCTCTTGTTGAATATGAGTTAGTAGTGTTCAAAATGCCTTTTTCTTCAGGGTATTTGGTAGATTTTGTAGTCTTGAAATTGCTAAACTGGTGAAGTGGGGAAAAAGCCCAGTAAAGGTGAGGGCTGGGAATTGTATTGTTAATCCGTTTGCTGATGGAACAAGAAAAATTCCATAACAGCAGATGTGCAGATTTTCTTCTGTAATGGTCCTTTATGTAATATAAAAAGTATGTCTGAAGAGTATATACTTGGGTAAATTATATACTGAATTCTAGTGCTTATTAGTAGGATTGTGTTCAAGTAGACCCATTTAGGATTAAGTGTGAAATATGCTGCAGCAATAATAAGGAATGCAGTGGGTGCCTTTCTGCCGTTATCAGAGTCCGTTAACGAGTTTTGCTGTGCTTGACTGCTCCCTGTTGTTGCACTTTATGGTTCATACTAAGCTGTAGATGTAAATGACATTCATTCTACAACAGTTTCTCAAGGCCTTATAAACAATGATGTTGTATTTTGAGTAAACATTTGTTTACTCCATAGTAAAGATAGATACTAGACAGTTATGGTTTGCTTTGGTTCTACTCCTCTGTTCTGCACAGGATTTTAGCTAGGTAGAGAAAAGTATTTGACAGTGTTCTTGAGGTTTGTGAAACTACATTGACTTACTTATGTGAATGCTTCACACTGATGGCCGCTCCTCTTTATTACTTTAGCTATAGAGAGACAATAGCTTAGGCCAGGGACACACTTTCGTGTAGAAGGTCCTGTGAAAAGTGGGTGAAGTTACTTCTTAAGCCACTAAATTGAAGTGGATTGTCTTTTTTTTTTTTTTTAAACAAAATTTGGTTTTTGGAGTAGGGAATTTAAACTCATGATATCTGCTGTTTGCAGGATGCAAGATGTTAAGTCATGGTGTTGAGTGTTTAATGGATTTTGTTTGCTTTTTTTAAGGGTTGGGGTCTTTTTTTAAAAATAAATTTATTTTTGGCTGCGTTGGGTCTTCGTTGCTGCGCACGGGCTTTCTCTAGTTGCGGTGAGCGGGGGCTACTCTCTGCTGCAGTGCACGGGCTTCTCATTGCGGTGGCTTCTCTTGTTGCGGAGCATGGGCTCTAGGCACGTGAGCTTCAGTAGTTGTGGCTCATGGGCTTAGTTGCTCCGTGGCGTGTGGGATCCTCCCGGACCAGGGCTCGAACCTGTGTCCCCTGCATTGGCAGGCAGATTCTTAACCACTGCGCCACCAGGGATTTAAATAGGGGAATCAGGATAGGCCTGATAGGGTGGTATTTGAGCAAAAGGTTAAAGGTGGTGCTCAAGTTAGCCATTTGGAGTTCTGGGGTTTGAGCATTCCAGGAAGAGAGGAAAAGGCAGCACAGAGGTGGGAGCAAGGAAGACAGCACAGTTGGAGCGGGACAATAGAGGGGAAGGGTGGTGTGTTAGTTTCCGGGGCTGCTGTAGCAAAGTACCACAGACTGGGTGACTTAAAACAACTGAAATTTATTCTCTCATAGTTCTGGGGGCCAGAAGTCTGAAATCAAGTTGTTGGCAGAGTTGGTTCCTTCTGGAGGCTCTGAGGTAGTATTCATTCCATGCTTCTTTCCTAGCTTCTGGTGGCTGCCAGCATCCCTTGGCTTATAGACTCATCACTCCAATCTCTGCTTCTGTCTTCACTTCTCTCTCTCATTTCCCTCTGCCTGTCATCAGTTTTGGGACCCACCCTAAATCCAGGATGATCTCATCTTGACATCCTTAACTTGATTACATCTGCAAAGACTATTTTTCCAAATCAGACCAAATTCACAGGAACTGGGGGTTTAGGACTTGGACTTAACTTTTGGGGGACCACCATTCATCTGTATTGACTCCTAAGATAAAGTGTAGTATGTACTTGTAAGGGAGTAGGGGCAAGTAGATCTCTGGTGCCCCTGGGGTCCTATTAAGGACCTTGGCATAAATTGAAATGGGAAGGCCTTGGAAGGTTTTGAGCAGAGAGTGACATATGATTTGTATTTTTAAAGGATCACTCTGACTGCTGTATTAACAGCAGACTGGGGCAAAAGGGTGGAAATAAGGAGACAGGTAGGAGGCTATTGTAATAATCAATATGAGAAATGATGGTGGCTCAGACCACAGTAGTAGCAGTGAGGGAGTGAGAAGTGTTTGGCTTCTGGATGTCTTTTGAAGGTAGAGCAACAATATTTTCTGATGAATTTTGATGTAGGGTTGTGGTGAAAGAGAAGAGTCAAGAATGATTGCAAGGTTTTGGGACTGAGCAGCTAGAAGGATGGTGTTGTCAGGAAGGAAAATGGGAAGACTGAGGTGAGAACAATCGGCAACAGAAATTTCTGAGAAGAGATCAGCAAAAATGGAAAACCAAGAGACTGTAGCTGATAGTAGATGGCACCCTGGAAGCCGAGCAAGAAAAATATATCAAGCAAGAGGGGGAGATGAACTGGGGAAAAAAACCCTGCTAAACCAGGTCAGATTAGGACTGAGAATTGAACCTTGGATTTTGCAATGTGGAGGTCAGAAGTGATCTTCACAAGACTGGTTTCAGTGGAGTCAAGAGCCTTATTGGAGTGGGTTTAAGAGAGAATGAAAGGAGAATTTGAGAGAGTGAATATAGCACCTTTTGGGAGAATAGTTGAAGGTAGTAGACATTTAGTGAAGAGAAGAGAAAATTTTTTTTTTAAGATAGGAGAAATAATAGTATAGAAGTATCTTAGTGTCTCAAAATTTTGTGCATTTTCAGGGGATTAATGGGTTGCCTGAATCCCTCCATGAACCTGCAGTTTAGGAATTCCTAGCCTATGGCTTGCCAGTAAAACCATGGGGCACCAACGTACTTTCTCCCTTGAGATTTCTCTTTTGTGTTAATAGTTTGCATGGTTTGGTAATTAGACCACAGGGAATGAGAATTCCTAAGTGTCGTCAGTTTTCCTTATAAGGAGTGGACCTTAGTGCAAATCATTTACTTACATTAAAAAATAATAATTTTACACTTAGTACTTACCCAGGCACTGTTCTATGTGAGTTTAACCTTTATAATAATCCTATATGTTATTTTATTGTCCCTAAGTGGAGGCACAGAAAGTTTCAGTAACTTGCCCAGAGTCACCCAGCTAGGAAGGGGCAGAGCCAAGTTTTGAATCTAGGCAGTCTGGCTCCAGGGTCTGTGCTCCTCACCACAGCGCTGTGCTTCTTCTGGTAGTTCTGTGGTGGCTGCTAATAGTGTTTGGCTGCGGGGTGAGGGAAGTGGGATGGAGGGAGGTGTTGAAGGGCAAATGATGCTTTTGGAAGGTCTTTGAGAGTTTCATCAGAAAGAGTCTGTAAAATAGAAAGTGTTCTTGTGGATTTGTCCCAGGTGATGTGTAATGAATATAGTAAAATTATAATAGTTTTTATTCCAAGGATTTGAGAACAGCTGCTTTTCTTCCAACAGATTGGTGAGCAGCCTATTCCTCTCTACGAGAGTCGTTGGCTGGCACAGAGATCTTTGTTCTCTATTTCCAGCAGGTGAAATTGCTCCCTTTCCACCTGTACTTTATTTTCTGGTTCCTTTGACAGTAGGGCTTGATATTTTGGTGTACCCTGGATGGCATTGTTCTCTTGGATCAGATGACCTAAGTTACTGCCTCTGTTTATTGTAGAGTGGTTGGTTCAGGTATGCCTTTGGGACCCTAGAGTGAATATGGATGATCCCGAGTCAGTGTGGCTTGAAGAGCATATCACTAAGAAATTCTCAGTCTGGTTGGATAGGGCAGATTGCATTTGATTTGATACAGGTTGCTTACCCCTTTTCTCTACCATGTGGTCAATCTTTGCTTTCTGAGATAACTCAGGTGTGTTCTTTTTCCTGTAATTTCTACTTGAGAATGGACCAGCAGAGGCCAAGAAGTAGGGGAAGTAGTTCACATGAAGGTACTGGAACCCATATAGATTGTCATTTACCCCAGAGCACAAGTCAAATTAGTGACCGAGTTGATATTGGAACCCAGTTTTCTTAATGTCTAAGTTAATACTTTAAAAAATGTTGTTTTGGGAATTCCCTGGTGGTCCAGTGGTTAGGACTCGGCATTTTCACTGCCATGGCCCGGGTTCAACCGCTGGTCGGGGAACTAAGATCCCGCAAGCTGTGTGTATGGACCAAAAAAAAAAAAAAGTTATTTTATTATTTATTTATTTTTAAATTTTTTTAAAGATTTATTTTTTTATTTTTATTTTTGGCTGCATTGGGTCTTCGTTGCTGTGCGTGGGCTTTCTCTAGTTGTGGCAAGAGGGGGCTGCTCTTCGTTGCCGTCCTTGGGCTTCTCATTGTGGTGGCTTCTCTTGTTGCAGAGCACGGGGCTGTAGGCGCATGGGCTCAGTAGTTGTGGCTCACGGGCTCTAGAGCACAGGCTCAGTAGTTGTGGCGCACGGGCTTAGTTGCTCCGTGGCATGTGGGATCTTCCCGGACCAGGGCTCGAACCCATGTCCCCTGCATTGGCAGGCGGATTCTTAACCACTGCACCACCAGGGAAGCCCAAAAAAGTTACTTTAAAAAGTATAAGTACTTCTGGACTTCCCTGGTGGTGCAGTGGTTGAGAATCTGCCTGCCGGTGCCGGGCACATGGGTTCGAGCCCTGGTCTGGGAGGATCCCACATGCTGCAGAGCGGCTGGGCCCGTGAGCCACAACTACTGAGCCTGTGCGTCTGGAGCCTGTGCTCCGCAATGGGAGAGGCCGCGGCAGTGAGAGGCCCGCGCACCGCGATGAAGAGTGGCCCCCGCTTGCCAGAACTGGAGAAAGCCCTCACACAGAAACGAAGACCCAACACAGCCAAAAATAAATAAATAAATAAATTAAAAAAAAAAAAAGTATAAGTACTTCTGTGCAATTATATAGTCTTCATCATTACAATGAATGTATACTGTTTCATACGTGTTTTCAGTTTTTTACTATTGTGAGTAACATTGTATGGATCTTTTAAAAAATTCAGTAAGTATCTAGTGTCACTGTTCCAGGCACTGAGGATAGGATAATGGATAAAGAGAAATAGAAAAAAACCCTCTGCTCTCATGGAGCTTGTATTTATAGCAAGATGTGTCTTCTCATATTTACAATTATTTCCCTAGATAGAGTGTAAGTGAGTTTTGATATTACAAATAAAACTATTCAGTAGCAGCATATCTAAACATTAGAACAAAGTTTCTTTTAAATTCTATGTAAAAAACTGAAGTTTTCTACACTATTTTCTTTGATTTGTTTGCCCCCTTACATATAAGTGCTATCAAAAATTAAAATGAATAGGGACCTCTAAAAGGAAGTGTTTTAAGTATCAATTTTTGATAATTGAAGAACTTGGTTAATTGCTTTTTTCCACTAATCAGCTAAAATGTATTAATGTCATGATTTTTTAGCATGGTTGAAAAATTTTTCAGTCAGTTTATTGTAAATTTAACTGTTAAGATCTATATTAAGGTTAAATTTTAGGTTGTAAAGGTGACTAGTAATTTTCCATGCCTTGCACCATCCTGCTTTCATTTCTAGAAATTCTCTTAAGGACTTGGCAGCATCTTTAATAAAACTGGATGACTTGGGTGCATGGCATTCGACATGATCCAGTCTGCTCTGAGATGCCCAGTTTGAACTTGCACTTGAAGTGTGCCTAACAAAGAAATATTCCTTTCAAAAAGGTATAACCAAACCTTAGCTGGAAAAAAGGTAGTTGATCTGTTCAGACTACACATCAAGAACAGCTTCCTATAGCTGAATAGAGCAGAGGGACTTTAAGACAGCAGTCTGTGTAGGTGATCACAGTGAGTTATTTTGATACTTAGTCGAATAGTAAATATATACATTAGAGAAACTTTATATAACGGCTGATACTTGAGGTGCTCTGCTGTTAGCTTCGTATGGCGAATATAAGATAGCGTTGGAGCACAGGGAATTATTCTAGTTACTGCATTCTCTCATTACTTCTTTTTTTTTTTTTTTAATTTTTATTTATTATTTATTTATTATGTTTATTTTTGGCTGTGTTGGGTCTTCGTTTCTGTGTGAGGGCTTTCTCCAGTTGCGGCGAGTGGGGGGCCACTCTTCATCGCGGTGCGCGGGCCTCTCACTATCGCGGCCTCTCTTGTTACGGAGCAGAGGCTCCAGACGCTCAGGCTCAGTAGTTGTGGCTCACGGGCCCAGTTGCTCCGCGACATGTGGGATCTTCCCAGACCAGGGCTCGAACCCGTGTCCCCTGCATTTGCAGGCAGATTCTCAACCACTGCGCCACCAGGGAAGCCCATCTCTCTCATTACTTCTAATAACCCATTTCTTCTTCAGAGAGGTCTAGTAGTGATATCAGATTTCGGGTTCAAACTGAGGTCTGGGTAGTTGAAGCCTTTTCTACTGTGTCCTACACCTTTCCTTAAAATTATGACACATTTTGTTGTAGAATGACCTGTCTGAAACTGTATGTTTGTTTTGGCTGTGCCAAAAAAACATAAGGGATCTCAGCTCCCTGACCAGTGGTTGAACCCGGGCCACGGCAGCGGAAGTGCCGAGTCCTAACCACTGGACCGCCGGGGAATCCCAGAACTCTGTGTTTTTCTTTAATTTCGTTTAGAAAATAAAATATTCACTTCTGTTTTATTTTCCCATTTTATTGATATTTTGCTTTAAGAAGTTCTAAAAATTGAACCTAAGGTAGATCCTCCTTCTTCGTTTTTTTCCTTTCACAGTTAGTTCCATTATTAAATTTTAATGGTGTAAAACATAAGAAACATATTCAGTGACGCTTGACAGTATGTTTTTTTCTAGGAGGGCAGAGAGGAAATCTGGATTTCTTAGATAAGCCGATACCTTCCAGAAATGGAAACAGCCATATAACTTACTGTTTTAAGTAGGTTGCAGTGTAAATGTTAGCAGATAAAATATTGATGGCTTTCTTGCTCCATTTAGACTTCCTTCAAAGGTTTAAGTGCTTATTGGCTTCACTCAGAATAAGTAGTTCTAATTTTTGGCTTTGATGTTATTTTAACATTCAGCAAAAGAGAACATATTTAAGGGGAAGGTCAAATATTGATGGTATTTAGAGGAATTGGAAAGAGAAAAATTTATTTTTAAAATTTGGAAAATTGTGCATTACATACTCAAAATAGAATGAGACAGTTTTTGGGGGAAGAAAGTACCTAATAACTTCCTGTGAGTGAAAAAATTTAGAAAGAATTAGATGAGTTAATATATACAAAGCATAAGTGATGAAAGCTGTCAAGCATTCCAGTGTTTATTGAATGTCTACCATGTGTATTTGATGTTAAGTGCTGGGAAATACAGATGTGGGAAAGATTTAAAAAGAATTGAGAAAATAGATTATGAGAGGAGGTATGAGGATAAGATAGTTTACGTGATTGAATTTCGCTCTGCTGGAATAATGAAATAATTCTGAGGAAAAGCAGGAGATGAGGGTTGGACCGTCCATGAGTTAAAATGAAAACGCCAGTACTTGAATCTAGCAGTTTTATGATTCTCTCCTTGAGAGGATGAGGTAAAGTATGATTCTCGTCTGTATAATAGAATAATAATCCGTTTTGATTCTTTTTTTAAGTCATTGAAGTAAGTTGGGTGTAGTTTTTAAATAGTTTACCAAATGAAGGGGGAGATATGAAATTCCTAGAAGCAGGGAGAGTAAACCAGAGTAAGTATGAGTGAACTCTGAACGATATTGGCAGGAAGAAAACAGGATCAAAGGAGGAAGGGTTCTGATGGACAAATCTATCTGATTATTCAGGATCGCTGGGGGCAGTGGTCTGAATGGAATGCCTTGAATTTGATGGTTTCAAGCACGGAGCAGGTTGTGGCTGTGTAAGCGGATGGCTTTATGGAGTGAAGGGGGAGGTCACTGGAGTTGAGGACCAAGCACCTGGCTTGGGTATCCTCTTGTTGCCATCACCTTGATTATGGTAGGACTCAGGTGAGAAGGAAGACTGTGAACAGATGTCAAAGACTTCTGTAAATGGGGGGAAAGACCACGCAGAGATGGTTCTTTTTTTTTGTTTTTTTTTTTGGTTTTATTTTGGATTCCTCTCTCTCCTTTTTTTACCATTTAAATTTTATTTCATTTTTTTATACAGCAGGTTTTTATTAGTTATCTATTTTATACATATTAGTCTATATATCTCAATCCCAATCTCCCAATTCATCTCACGCACCCCCGCACCCCCCTGCCACTTCCCCCCCACTTGGTGTCCATACATTTGTTCTCTACATCTGTGTCTCTATTTCTGCCCTGCAGACCAGTTCATCTGTACCCTTTTTCTAGATTCCACATATATGCGTTAATATACGATATTTGTTTTTCTCTTTCTGACTTACTTCACTCTGTATGACAGTCTCTAGATCCATCCACGTCTCTACAAATGACCCAACTTCATTCCTTTTTATGGCTGAGTAATATTCCATTATATATATGTACCACATCTTCTTTGTCCATTCGTCTGTCAGTGGACATTTAGGTTGCTTCCATGACCTGGCTGTTGTAACTAGTGCTGCAATGAACATTGGGGTGCATGTGTCTTTTTGAATTATGGTTTTCTCTGGGTATATGCCCAGTAGTGGGATTGCTGGGTCATATGGTAATTCTATTTTTAGTTTTTTAAGGAACCTCCATACTGTTCTCCATAGTGGCTGTATCAATTTACATTCCCACCAACAGTGCAAGAGGGTTTCCTTTTCTCCACACCCTCACCAGCATTTGTTGTTTGTAGATTTTCTGATGATGCCCATTCTAACCGGGTGAGGTGATACCTCATTGTAGTTTTGATTTGCATTTCTCTAATGATTGGTGATGTTGAGCAGCTTTTCATGTGCCTCATGGCCATCTGTACGTCTTCTTTGGAGAAATGTCTGTTTAGGACTTCTGCCCATTTTCTGGTTGGGTTGTTTGTTTTTTTAATATTGAGCTGCATGAGCTGTTTATATATTTTGGAGATTAATCCTTTGCCCATTGGTTCATTTGCAAATATTTTCTCCCATTCTGAGGGTTGTCTTTTTGTCTTGTTTGTAGTTTCCTTGCTTTGCAAAAGCTTTTAAGTTTCATTAGGTCCCATTTATTTATTTTTGTTTTCATTTCCATTACTCTAGGAGGTGGATCAAAAAAGATCTTGCTGTGATTTATGTCAAAGAGTGTTGTTCTTCTTATGTTTTCCTCTAAGAGTTTTATACTGTTGGGTCTTCCATTTAGGTCTCTAATCCATTTTGAGTTTATTTCTGTGTATGGTGTTAGGGAGCGTTCTAATTTCATTCTTTTACATGTAGCTGTCTAGTTTTCCCAGCACCACTTATTGAAGATACTGTCTTTTCTCCATTGTATACCCTTGCCTCCTTTGTCCTAGATTAGTTGACCATAGGTGTGTGGGTTTATCTCTGGGCTTTCTCTCCTGTTCCATTGATCTATATTTCTGTTTTTGTGCCAGTACCATATTGTCTTGATTACCGTAGCTTTGTAATATAGTCTGAAGTCAGGGAGTCTGATTCCTCCAGCTCCATTTTTTTCCTTCAAGACTGCTTTGGCTATTCAGGGTCTTCTGTGTCTCCATATGAATTTTAAGATTTTTTGTTCTAATTCTGTAAAAAATGCCACTGGTAATTTGATAGGGATGGCATTGAATCTATAGATTGCTTTGGGTAGTATAGTCATCTTCACAATGTTGATTCTTCCAATCCAAGAACATGGTGTATCTTTCCATCTGTTTGTGTCATCTTTGATTTCTTTCATCAGTGTCTTATTGTTTCCTGAGTACAGGTCTTTTACCTCCTTAGGTAGGTTTATTCCTAGGTATTTTATTCTTTTTTTGCAGTGATGAATGGGATTGTTTCCTTAATTTCTCTTTCTGATCTTTCGTTGTTAGCATATAGGAATGCAAGAGATTTCTGTGCATTAATTTTGTATCCTGCAGCTTTACCAAGTTCATTGATTAGCTCTAGTAGTTTTCTGATGGCATCTTTAGGATTCTCTATGTATAGGGTCATGTCATCTGCAAACAGTGACAGTCTTACTTCTTTTCCATTTTTTATTCCTTTTATTTCTTTTTCTTCTCTGATTGCCGTGGCTAGGACTTCCAAAACCATGTTGAATAATAGTGATGAGTGTGGACATCCTTGTCTTGTTCCTGATCTTAGAGGAAATGCTTTCAGTTTTTCACCATTGAGAATGATGTTTGCTGTGGGTTTGTCATATATGGCCCTTATTATGTTGAGGTAGTTTCCCTCTATGCCCACTTTCTGGAGAGTTTTTATCATAAATGGGTGTTAAATTTTGTCAAAAGCTTTTTCTGCATGTATTGAGATGATCATATGGTTTTTATTCTTCAATTTGTTAATATGGTGTATCACATTGATTGGTTTGTGTGTATTGAAGAATCCTTGCATCCCTGGGATAAGTCCCACTTGATCATGGTGTATGATCCTTTTAATGTGTTGTTGGATTCTGTTTGCTAGTATTTTGTTGAGGATTTTTGCATCTATATTTATCAGTGATATCAGTCTGTAATTTTCTTTTTTTGTAGTGTCTTTGTCTGGTTTTGGTATCAGGGTGATGGTGGCCTCATAGAATGAGTTTAGGAGTGTTCCTTCCTCTGCAATTTTTTGGAAGAGTTTGAGAAGGAAGGGTGTTAGCTCTTCTCTAAATGTTTGATAGAATTTACCTGTGAAGCCATTTGGTCCTGGACTTCTGTTCGTTGGAAGATTTTTAATCACAGTTTCAATTTCATTCCTTGTGATCGGTCTGTTCATATTTTCTGTTTCTTCCTGGTTCAGTTTTGGAAGGTTATACCTTTCTAAGAGTTTGTCCATTTCTTCCAGGTTGTCCATTTTTTTGGCATAGAGTTGCTTGTAGTAGTCTCTTAGGATGCTTTGTATTTCTGCGGTGTCTGTTGTAACTTCTCCTTTTGCATTTCTAATTTTATGGATTTGAGTCCTCTCCCTGTTTTTCTTAATGAGTCTGGCTAAAGGTTTATCGATTTTGTTTATGTTCTCAAAGAACCAGCTTTTAGTTTTATTGATCTTTGCTCTTGTTTTCTTTGTTTCTATTTCATTTATTTCTGCTCTGATTTTTATGATTTCTTGCCTTCTACTAACTTCAGGTTTTGTTTGTTCTTCTTTCTCTAGTTCCTTTAGGTGTAAGTTTAGATTGTTTGAGATTTTTCTTGTTCCTTGAGGTAGGCTTGTATTGCTATAAACTTCCTTCTTAGAACTGCTTTTGCTGCATAGGTTTTGGATTGTGTTTTCATTGTAATTTGCCTCTAGGTATTTTTTGATTTCCTCTTTGATTTCTTCAGTGATGTCTTGGTTATTTAGTAACGCATTGTTTAGCTTCCATGTGTTTGTGTTTTTTACGTTTTTTTACCCCTGTAATTGATTTCTGATCTCATAGCGTTGTGGTTGGAAAAGATGTTGATATGATTTCAATTTTCTTAAATTTACCGAGGCTTGATTTGTGACCCAAGATGTGATCTGTCCCGGAGAGTGTTCCGTGTGCAGTTGAGAAGAAAGTGTAATCTACTGTTTTTAGGTGGAATGTCCTATAAATACCAATTAAATCTATCTGCTTTATTGTGTCATTGAAAGCTTGTGTTTCTTTATTAATTTTCTGTCTGGATGATCTGTCCATTGATGTAAGTGAGGTGTTAAAGTCCCCCACTACTATTGTGTTACTGTTGATTTCCTCTTTTATAGCTGTTAGCAGTTGCCTATGTATTGAGGTGCTCCTATGTTGGGTGCATATATATTTATAATTGTTATATCTTCTTGGATTGACTCCTTGATCGTTATGTGGTGTCCTTCCTTGTCTCCTGTAACATCCTTTATTCTAAAGTCTATTTTATCTGATATGAGTATTACTACCCCAGCTTTCTTTTGATTTCCATTTGCATGGAATATCTGTTTCCATCCCCTCACTTTCAGTCTGTATGTGTCCGTAGGTCTGAGGTGGGTCTCTTGTAGACAGCATATATATATGGGTCTTGTTTTTGTATCCACTTAGCGAGCCTGTGTCTTTTGGTTGGAGCGTTTAATCCATTCACGTTTAAGGTAATTATCGATATGTATGTTCCTATTACCATTTTCTTAATTGTTACGGGCTTTTTTTATAGGTCCTTTTTTTCTCTTGTGTTTCCCACTTATAGAAGTTGCTTTAGCATTTGTTGTAGAGCTGTTTTGGTGGTGCTGAGTTCTGTTAGCTTTTGGTTGTGTGTAAAGCTTTTGATTTCTCTGTCAAATCTGAATGAGATCCTTGCCGGGTAGAGTAATCTTGGTTGTAGGTTCTTCCCTTTCATCACTTTAGATATATTGTGCCACTCCCTTCTGGCTTGTAGAGTTTGTGCTGAGAAATCAGCTGTTAACCTTATGGGACTTCCCTTTTATGTTATTTGTCATTTTTCCCTTGTTGCTTTCAGTAATTTTTCTTTGTCTTTAATTTTTGTCAATTTGATTACTATGTGTCTCAGCGTGTTTCTCCTTGGGTTTATCCTGCCTGAAACCCTCTGCGCTTCCTGGACTTGGGTGGCTATTTCCTTTCCCAGGTTAAGGAAGTTTTTGAGTATAATCTTTTCAGGTATTTTCTCTGGTCCTTTCTCTCTCTCTTCTCTTTCTGGGCCACCTATAATGTGAATGTTGTTGAGTTTAATGTTGTCCCAGAGGTCTCTTAGGCTGTCTTCATTTCTTTTCATTCTTTTTTCTCTATTCTGTTCCGTGGCAGTGAATTCCAGCATTCTGTTTTTCAGGTCACTTATCTGTTCTTCTGTCTCAGTTATTCTGCTATTGATTCCTTCTGGTGTATTTTTCATTTCAGTTATTGTATTGTTCATCTCTGTTTGTTTGTTCTTTAATTCTTCTAGGTCTTTGTTAATCATTTCTTGCATCTTCTCAATCTTTGCCTCCATTCTTATTCCGAGGTCCTGGATCATCTTCACTATCATTATCCTGAATTCTTTTTTTGGAAGGTTGCCTATCTCCACTTCATTTAGTTGTTTTTCTAGGGTTTTATCTTGTTCCTTCATCTGGTACAAAGTTCTCTGCCTTTTCATTTTGTCTGTGTTTCTGTGAATGTGGTTTTCCTTCCACAGGTTGCAGAATTGTAGTTCTTCTTGCTTCTGCTGTCTGCTCTCTGGTGGATGAGGCTGTTTAAGAGGCTTGTGCAAGTTTCCTGATGGGAGGGACTGGTGGTGGGTAGAGCTGGCTGTTGCTCTGGTGTGCAGAGCTCAGTAAAACTTTAATCTGCTTGTCTGCTGATGGGTGGGGCTGGGTTCCCTCCCTATTGGTTGTGTGGCCTGAGGCAACCTAGCACTGGAGCCTACCCGGTTCTTTGGTGGGGCTAATGGCGGACTCTGGGAGGGCTCACGCCAAGGAGTACTTCCCAGAACTTCTGCTGCCAGTGTTCTTGTCCCCATGGTGAGCCACAGCCACCCCCCGCCTCTGCAGGAGACCCTCCAATACTAGCACGTAAGTCTGGTTCAGTCTCCTTTGAGGTCACTGCTCCTTCCCCTGGGTCCTGATGCACACACTACTTTGTGTGTGCCCTCCAAGAGTGGAGTCTCTGTTTCCCCCAGTCCTGTCGAAATCCTGCAATCAAATCCCGCTAGCCTTCAAAGTCTGATTCTCTAGGAATTCCTCCTCCAGTTGCTGGACCCTCAGGTTGGGAAGCCTGACGTGGGGCTCGGAACCTTCACTCCAGTGGGTGGACTTCTGTGGTGTAAGTGTTCTCCAGTTTGTGAGTCATCCACCCAGCAGTTATGGGATTTGATCTTACTGTGATTGCGCCCCTCCTACTGTCTCATTGTGGCTTCTCCTTTGTCTTTGGATGTGGGGTATCTTTTTTGGTGAGTTCCATTGTCTTCCTGTCAGTGATTGTTCAGCAGTTAGTTGTGATTCCGGTGCTCTTGCGAGAGGGAATGAGCGCACGTCTTTCTACTCTGCCATCTTGAACCAGTCTCCCAGAGATGGTTCTATTACCACTCTGTGACATTTCTTTTGTGTAATTTCCTTTTCTCTTTATCTCATTGTGTTTGAATATCATTGGTATCATATGTTTGTACTGTTTTTGAACTTATTTTAAATGTAATTTTTGCATTTTCCTTGCTTTATAAAGTGGTAGTAGAAGTTAATTGTATAAAAGTTAGAAAGTAGGGTTAAAAAGAAACTTAAAAGGATCCTAGACAACTAATGTTAGCTATTTGTGATGTGTTCTTCCAGATTTTTTTCCTACATAGGCAGTATTAATACATTTAAAAAATAGTATCATGTTAGATATATTTTTGCGGTTACTGTTTACTCAGTAAAATATGAATGTTTCCATGTCATTCAGTGTCAATAAATTTACTTTCAGGATTTTTTAGTATCTTTGCCATAATTTACTGACTGAATCCAATTATTATCGAACATTTCTAACATCTGCTATTTTCCTCACCCAATTGTGTATTGTATCTTTAATATGGTTTATAATGGTTGCATAGTGTTTTGATGTGTGGGTACACTGAGAGTTGACAGTAGTGAAGGGTTGCTTTTAACCCCTGACCTGACTGACATGTCATTTATGGAGGCCAATTCAGTTTCATAGTTATGGCCACACACATAAATGTTTTCTCTGAGTATGAACTCCCAGGATTTTTGGAGTTTGTTTTGTTTTTTTTAATGAGAGGAAGTTGACCATGCCAGCCTTGGTCTTTGTGCCATTTCCTGGACCCAGAAGATTTATACTGAAGAATGTTGGGTGTTTAACAGTTAGGAATTTATTTTGCCATGTTAACAGCAAGATATTATTATTTGCTTTTCTTCAGTGAAAAAGGGTAAATAATCACTGACTTTTCCCCTTAATTAAGCATTAAAAGCAAAATTGGGCATTTAAGTATTATGAGAATTATGACAATGACATAAATTGCCTGCATTTTCTTGTGTGATGTACACGTGTTTTGCAGAAAGCTTTGATTGAAAATATTTACACAGAAAATGAGCTTGTAGTATGAACACATTGAAATAACTAATTTATCACGCTCTAAAATAAATCTCAGTGTCTACAGCATCCAAGGACTCCTAAAAGCTGATTCTTAATTTATTTGTTTTTGGCTGTGTTGGGTCTTCGTTGCTGTGCACAGGCTTTCTCTAGTTGTGGTGAGGGGGGC
Source organism: Eschrichtius robustus (assembly GCF_028021215.1). Classification (NCBI taxonomy): domain Eukaryota; kingdom Metazoa; phylum Chordata; class Mammalia; order Artiodactyla; family Eschrichtiidae; genus Eschrichtius; species Eschrichtius robustus. The sequence continues at coordinate 6,842,566 of NC_090826.1, read as the reverse complement.
TACTTTTCATTGCAGTGCATGGGCTTCTCATTGCGATGGCTCCTCTTGTTGCCGAGCACGGGCTCTAGGCGCAGGGGCTTCAGTAGTTGTGGCTCTTGGACTCTAGAGTGCAGGCTCAGTAGCTGTGGCCCACAGGCTTAGTTGCTCCGCGGCATGTGGGATTTTCCTGGACCAAGGCTTGAACCCGTGTACCCTGCATCGGCAGGCGGATTCTCAAACCACTGCGCCACCAAGGAAGCCCCGTAAAAGCTGATTCTAAAGATAGGATTGAACTGGAAAGAATGACTAATGACTTTTTTCATATAACTTCTTCAAAGCACTTTTCTGAAGTGAGTCTTTTACTTATTTGTTAACTTGTTCATTGTTTGCACATCACTGCCCCCCCGCACACCAGAAAGCAAGTCACAGTTGTAAATTTACCACTGTATCCCCAGTCCCAATTAATAAAAATTGTAAAATGGATGAATGAATTGTATTAGATCTGTTTTTAATCCATTTAAGTTGCTAAAGAATTAACTTCTGAAAAGAGAGTAATTTTCCAGATACACATGAGTAAAATGAAATGAAGCAAAGAGTGTTTTTCTGGGGTGTTCTGGTGATGTAGAAGGATAATCTGGGGGTCCTGCTTTTCTGTAAATAGTATTCTTCCCTCTAACTCGCCTAGATAACAACCACAACTCTACCATTTTGACCATCTCAACCATTGCATGTTTTTCTAACTATTGATTCTGAACTTGTGTGTTTTTTTTGTTTTTTTTTTTAATTGAAGTATAGTTAACAATGTTGTGTTACTTTCAGGTGTACAGCAGAGGAGTGATTCAGGTATATATATATGTGTGTGTGTGTGTGTGTGTGTGTGTATATATATATTTGTTTTTTCATTCTTTTTCTGATTTTTTTCATTATAGCTAATTACAAGGTAATGAATGAAGTTCCCTGTGCTCTACAGTACGACCTTGTTGCTTATTTTATATATAGTAGTTTGTATCAACTAATCCATAACTCCTAATTTATCCCCCCCCTTGCCTTTCCCCTTTAGTAACTGTAAGTTTGTTTTCTATGTCTGTGAGTCTGTTTCTGTTTTGTAAATAAGTTCATTTGTATCATTTTTTTAGATTCCACATGTAAGTGATATGATGTTTGTCTTTCACTGTCTTACTTCACTTAGTATGATAATCTCTGGGTCCATCCATGTTGTTGCAACTGGCATTATTTCATTCCTTTTTATGGCTGAGTAATATTCCATTATATATGTATACCACATCTTTATCCATTCATTTGTCGATGGGCATTTAGGTTGCTTCCATGTCTTGGCAATTGTATATAGTGCTGCTATGAATATTGAGGTGCATATATCTTTTTGAATTAGAGTTTTCTCTGGATATATGCCCAGGAGTGGGATTGCAGGATCATATGGTAATTCTATTTTTAGTTTCTTAAGGAACTTCCATACCGTTTTCCAAAGTGACTACCAATTTACATACAACTATGGAGCAGGTGGGCTCCTTAGTTGCAGCCCTTGGGCTCTGTAGTTGTGGCATGTGAACTCTTAGTTGTGGCATGCATGTGGGATCTAGTTCCCTGACCAGGGATTGAAACCGGGCCCCCTGCATTGGGAGTGCGGAGTTTTAACCACTGTGCCACCAGGGAGGTCCCTCCAGCATTTATTATTTGTAAAACTTTTTGATGATGGTCATCCTGACTGGTGTGAGGTGATCCCTCATTGTAGTTTTGACTTGCATTTGTCTAATAATTAGTGATGTTGAGCATTTTTTCATGTGCCTATTGGTAATCTGTGTGTCTTCTTTGGAGAAATGTCTATTTAGGTCTTCTGCCCATTTTTTGATTGGGTTGTTTGTTTTTTTGTTATTGAGTTGTATGAGCTGTTTGTATGTTTTGGAAATGAAGCGTTTGTTGGTCACATTGTTTGCAAATATTTTTTCCCATTCCTGTAGGTTGTCTTTTTGTATTGTTTATGGTTTCCTTTGCCGTGCAAAAGCTGATAAGTTTGATTAGGTCCCATTTGTTTATTTTTGCTTTTATTTCTATTGCCTTGGGAAACTGACCTAAGAAAACATTGCTATGATTTATGTCAGAGAATGTTTTGCCTATGTTCTCCTCTAGGAGTTTTATGGCATCATATTTAAGTCTTTTATGGCATCATATTTAAGTCTTTTATGGCATCATATTTAAGTCTTTTATGGCATCATATTTAAGTCTTTTATGGCATCATATTTAAGTCTTTAAGCCATTTTGAGTTTATTTTTGTGTATGGTGTGAGGGAGTGTTTTAACTTCACTGATTTACATGCAGTTGTCTAGCTTTCCCAACACCACTTGCTGAAGAGACTGTCTTTTCTCCATTGTATATTCTTGCCTCCTTTGTTGAAGATTAATTGACTGTAGGTGTGTGGGTTTATTTCTGGACTCTCTGTTCTGTTCCACTGATCCTTATGTGTATTTTTGTGCCAGTATCACACTGTTTTGATTACTGTAGCTTTGTAGTATTGTCTGAAGTCTGTGAGGGTTATGCCTCCTAGCTTTGTTCTTTTCCCTCAGGATTGCTTTGACAATTCTGGGTCTTTTGTGGTTCCATGTAAATTTTAGGATTATTTGTTCTAGTTCTGTGAAAAATGTCATGGGTAGTTTGATAGGGATCGCATTAAGTCTGTAGATTGCTTTGGGTAGTATGGCCATTTTAGCAGTATTAATTCTTCCAATCCCAAGAGCATGGGATATCTTTGCATATTTTTGAATCATCTTCAGTTTCCTTTATCAGTGTTTTATAGTTCTCAGCGTATAAATCTTTCACCTCCTTGGTCAGGTTTATTCCTAAGTATTTTATTTTTTCTTGATGCGATTTTTAAAAATTAATTAATTAATTAATTAATTTTTGGCTGCATTGGGTCTTTGTTGCTGTGTGCGGGCTTTCTCTAGTTGCAGCGCACGGGGGCTACTCTTCGTTGCGGTGTGCGGGCTTCTCATTGAGGTGGCTTCTCTTGTTGCAGAGCAGGGGCTCTAGACACATGGGCTTCAGTAGTTGTGGCTCACCAGCACTAGAGCGTGGGCTCAGTAGTTGTGGCGCATGGGCTTAGTTGGTCCGCGGCATGTGGGATCTTCCTGGACCAGGGCTCAAACCCGTGTCCCCTGCATTGGCAGGTGGATTCTTAACCACTGCACCACCAGGGAAGTCCTCTTGATGTGACTTTAAAAGAGATTTTTTTTTTTTACTTTCTCTTTCTGACATTTCATTGTTAGTGTAAAGAAATGCAATCGATTTCTGTATGTTAATCTCGTATCCTGCTATCTTGCTGAATTCGTTTATCAGTTCCAATAGTTTTTGTATGGAGTCTAGGGTTTTTTATATATAGTATCATGTCATCTGCATATAATGACAGTTTTACCTCTTCCCTTCCAATTTGGATGCCTTTTATTTCTTTTTCTTGTCTGATTGCTGTGGCTAGGACTTCCAGTGCTATGTTGAACAGAAGTGGTGAGAGTGGACATCTTTGTCTTGTTCTGAAATTTTAGTTCTTATTCTGGTGCTAATTTGATGTATCTAGGATAGCACTACAGACATTATAATGAGAGCATTAACTATGAGCTACATATGTAATTTAACATTTTCTAGTAGCCACTTAAAAAAAAGGCATGAAATTAACTTTAGCAATATACTTTTTGTAACCCATTGTGTCCAAAATATTATTTCAACATATAAATAATATAAGATTATTAGTGAAGTTGTTTACATTCTTTTTTTCTTTTTTTTTTTCCATACTAAGTATTTGAAATCCAGTGTGCATTTTACACTTATATCTCAGTTTGGATTAGCACATTGCAGGTGCGCAGTAGCCGCATATGGCTGTGTCTGCTGTATTGGACAGTGCAGATCTAAGGAATCATTTAAAAACAAAACTGTGAACCAAAATGCTAATAATATAGGTGATGGCAAAGATATCCATTTTATAGTCTTTCTGAGGATGGCTTTAATAGTTTTCTTTTTTGTTTTTTTTGGGGCTACACCACACGGCTACGGGATCTTAGTTCCCCGACCAGGGATTGAACCCAGGCCCTCCGCAGTGAGAGCACCGAGTCCTAACCTCTGGACTGCCAGGGAACTCCCCAATAGTTTTTTTTTTTTTAAAGCTTATTTGGTGCAAATAGGTTTGTGTAACTATAGTAATTTTTTTAAAATTAATTAATTTTAGTTTTGGCTGCATTGGGTCTTCGTTGCTGCGCACGGGCTCTATCTAGTTGCGGCGAGAGGGGGCTACTCTTTGTTGCGGTACATGGGCTTCTCATTGTGGTGGCTTCTCCTGTTGCGGAGCACGGGCTCTAGGCACACGGGCTTCAGTAGTTGTGGCACGTGGGCTCAGTAGTTGTGGCTCACGGGCTGCAGAAAGCAGGCTCAGTAGTTGTGGCGCACGGGCTTAGTTGCTCTGCGACATGTGGGATCTTCTTGGACCAGGGCTTGAACCCGTGTCCCCTGCATTGGCAGGTGGATTCTTAACCACTGCGCCACCAGGGAGACCCCTATAGTAACTTTTTGCTTCAGACTGGACATTGAATTGGTGAAGGGTTTAAATAGGAAAATAAAAATGTGTTATTATGGATTAAAAAAAATCTAGGGGCAATTCCCTGGTGGTGCAGTGGTTAGGTCTTTGCACTCTCACTGCCGAGGGCCCGGGTTCAATCCCTGGTCTGGGAACTAAGAATCCCGCAAGCCATGTGTTGCGGCAAAAAAGAAAAAAAAAAATATCCAGGAACCCTGAAGTTTGGTCACATCTAGTCCCTCCTTTTTGAATATTAAAAAAAAAAACAAAACAGAAGTGGGTGGAGAGCATCTAACTATAGCTGTAACATTAAGGGCTTTAAGGGCAAAAAGATCTGAAGCATATCTGGCAAAATGTTAACATTTGTTAAATCTGGGTAGTGAGTACACATGGTGTCCCTTGTATTCTCTAAGTCTGTACATTGTAAATATTTCATGAAAAGATTTAAAGATATAAAAAACTATTCATAGTAGTAAAATGTGAATGAGAACATTATTTGGTGTGTTATAAATTCTGGAAATGATGTTGTGCTTGTACTTTTATGTAGTGACTATATTCTTTCTTTTGCCTCCAATTAGTAGTGAGTTGCAGAAAAATGACAACTTATATTCATTAACTACATTCTTTGGATGAGACTTGTTATGGAAGACATAGCATCTGGATATGATTTAATGTAATTTCACATTATAGCTATACCATTTCGAAGAATGTAGTATTTCTTAGACATCTCGGTTTAGACAGATGTTTGACTTACGGATCTTTAAGATGTGAAGCAGTAGTGAAATTTTTGGAGTTAAACATTTTTAAACTTTTTTTGGTAATTCAGTCAACAAAATTATTATTTTTTAAAATTTTATTTATTTTTGGCTGCTTTGGGTCTTCGTTGCTGATTCTTAACCACTGCACCACCAAGGAAGTTCCAGAGTTTTATGATTTTTAAAAATACATTTTAGGTTTAACTTTTCTTATAATATAAGTGGTTTAGATATCAGGAATTCTTCATTTAGTGATTGTAGCCTATCGAGCCTTCTTTTCTCTTACCTTGTGCAAACAGCTTTTGCAGCCCTCAGCCTAGAGCAGGGGTCAGCCTACTTTTTTTGTTAAGGCCTAGATAGTAAATGTTTTAGGCTTTATGGGCTGGCTGGTGTTGGTCACAACTATTAAACTCTGCCCTTGTACCCCAAAACCGCCATGGATAATATGTAAACAAATGGGCATTAAAAAAAAATTATTTATTTATTCTCGGCTACGTCCGGTCTTAGTTGCGTCACGTGGGATCTTTCATTGCGGCGTGTGGGCTTCTCTCCAGTTGTGGCGCGTGGGCTCCAGAGTGTGTGGGTTTAGTAGTTGCGGTGTGCAGGCTCTGTAGTTGCGGTGCGCAGGCTCTTTAGTTGTGGTCCGCGGGCTTAGTTGCCCTGTGGCATGTGGGATCTTAGCTCTCCGACTAGGGATCGAACCCGAGTCCCCCTGCTTTGGAAGACGCATTCTTAACCACTGGACCACCAAGGAAGTCCCCAGCTTTTTTTGTGTGTGTAACACTTTATTTACAAAAACGGGTTTCAGACCAGATTTGTCCACCCTTACCTAGCCTTTAGAAGATACCTGATAAATACGTTCACTCTGAGGATGATGGCTCCTTCTCTTAAGTATACTGTATTCCATTGAAACTTGGGGTGTCAAATGGGTTTCCTTTGTCCTCCTAGTCCGCACCCACATTTTTGAGGCTTCAGAACTGTGGTATATGAGAATTGAACCAAAGACTCTTCATGGGCAAGAATCACAGTTGTTACATGTATTCATAAATGAGTGGATGAGTGAATTCATATATCTGTTTTATCTTTTGTACTATAAACTTAGGACTCTTGGGCACCTAGCTGGCCCATAAATTTCTTCATTTTTGTTAATAGAAAAGTCTATTGTGCTGTCCCATTTGGTAGCCACTAGCCTCATTGGCTACCTAAATTTAAATTAATTAAAATTAACTTAAAAATTAACGTAGGGCTTCCCTGGTGGCGCAGTGGTTGAGAATCTGCCTGCCAATGCAGGGGACACGGGTTCGAGCCCTGGTCTGGGAAGATCCCACATACCGCAGAGCAGCTGGGCCCGTGAGCCACAATTGCTGAGCCTGCGCATCTGGAGCCTGTGCTCCGCAACAAGAGAGGCCGCGATAATGAGAGGCCCGCGCACCGCGATGAAGAGTGGCCCCCACTTGCCGCAACTAGAGAAAGCCCTCGCACAGAAATGAAGACCAACACAGACATAAATAAATAAATAATAAATAAATTAAAAAAAAAATTAACGTAAAAATTAAGGTCTTCATACTAGCCACATTTCAAATGCTCAACAGTTACATGTGACCAGTAACTGCTGTATTGGACAGTACAGATACAGAATATTTTTATCACTGCTGAAAGCTCTGTTGAACAACACTGGTCTAGAATCCTGACTTAGGAGTTAGAGGAAAAAAGGCATGGAAATGTTATTAAAGCATAATGAGTAAATGATATTTTCTTTATTTTCTAGAAGACATACTGTGTTTTACATTTCTTTACCGGAAAGAATTTTTTGCATGGTCAGGATTAGAATGCAGAAGTACTCCTCTTTTTGTACAATATATGAACAGATTTTCCTTTTAGTTATTTCTGTATAGTTGAAAATCAAAAGTTTGGAAGCATGTTATGTTTATACCTCAGAGTAACCAAGTGCATATAACATTATTTGGAAGAAGGTCATGCTAACTAAGCAGTTGTAAAGAAAAAGGCATCATTCAGCTGATGGATGCCTCTGTGAGGTCATGGTCTCCACATCCAAACTAGGCCAGTGACAATGCCAGGTGGTCCTTCTGTCCCCCCTCCCCCCCATCCCCCTTGCCCATCACTTTTATTTCAACTATTCATTAGACCTGGGGTTTCTGTTCCTCTTTCTCTCATCCTTGCTTTCCACCTTTTGAATAGATGACCTCACTTCCTGTTTCACAGAGAAAATAGAAGCCATCAGATTGGAACCTCTCAATTTCCAGCCACTAATGCTACACGTCACCCACTAATGCTACGTACCTAACTACTTACAGTTACTGGTGTTCAAAATTAATAGTCAATTTATTAAAGCTAAAAAAATGTAAAACCCAGCTTTCCTTAAGCCCCAAATTTAATTTATAAATCTCATTAGTCTATTCATGTATTCAGTACATTTTATATAAAAATATAAGAAAAATAACTTTCAAGATAGCTTTTGATGTATGTTGATTAATTCAATTTGAACAGACTTAATTCCCTTTAAACATCCAGTTCCATTTATGAACATAGCTAACATTAAATTACATTTAAAAATTGAATAAACAAATGCCTGACTGGGAATGCTTATAACGTCTTGAAACAAAACCTTCTCCAAGTACTTATACAACTTTTATAAAAATAGTTAAACTTAAAAATACAGTGAATTTCCTTTAGCCCAAACATGTCTTTCCTTGTTTTCCTGTTTCAAGAAATGCTGCTCATTTGTCTAAGCCAGAAACCCTGCATAGTGTAGACTCCCTCTTTCCTCCCCACTGTAAACCAAGCCTTGTTTCTTTATCCTCTGTCTCTTCCCACTCCTGTTTCTCTAGTTCAGGCCACTGTCTCCTGAGTTACTTTACAACTTGGAAACCAGTCTGCTTGTTCAAATCCTGTCCCCTTCCAATGTATTCTTCACCACTGTAGTCCTTTTGATTTTTTTGTTTTGTTTTGTTTTGTTTTGTTTTATAACAGCCCTATTGAGATTTAATTCCTATACCAAACTGTTTACCCATTTAAAGCATGCAATTCATTTATTTTTAGTATGTTCACAGAGTTGTGCAACCATCACCACAGTCAATTTAGAACGTTTAATCACCCCCAGAAGAAACCCTGTATTCATTAGTAGTCACTCCCCATTTCTTCCCCACCCACCCCTCAGCCGTAAGCAACCACTTTCTATCTCTATGGATTTGCATGTTCTGGACATTTCACATAAATGGAATTATACAGTCTTTTGTGACTGGCGTCTTGGACTTAGCATAATGTTTTCAAGGTTCATCCATGTTGTAACATACGTCTGCACTTCATTCCTTTTTTTAAAAAAAATTATTTAATTAATTTATTATTGGCTGCGTTGGGCTTTCTCTAGTTACGGTGAGCAGGGTCTGCTCTTCGTTGTTGTGCGTGGGCTTCTCATTGCGGTGGCTTCTCTTCTTGTGCAGCCCGGGCTCTAGGTGTGAGGGATTCAGTAGTTGTGGCACGTGGGCTCAGTAGTTGTGGCGCACAGGCTCTAGAGAGCAGGCTCAGTAGTTGTGGTGCATGGGCTTAGTTGCTCTGTGGCATGTGGAATCTTCCTGGACCAGGGCTCAAACCCGTGTCCCCTGCATTGGCAGGCGGATTCTTAACCACTGCGCCACCAGGGAAGCCCTCATTCCTTTTTATTGTCAAATAACCGTCCATTGTATGGATATACAACATTTTGTTTATCCATTCGTTCATCAATGTACATTTGCTTTTTGGCTGTTAAAAAGTGCTTCGGTAAACATTGATGTACAAATTTTTATGTGGATATGTTTTTTGATTTCTCTTGGGTATACACTTAGGAGTGAAATTGTTGGGTCATATAGTTCCTTTATGTTTAACGTTTTGAGCCAGATAGTTTCCCAAAGTGTCTATACCATGTTACAATCCCACCAGCAGTGTATGAATGTTCTAATTTCTCCACATCCTTGATAACACTTATTGTTACCAGTTTTTTGTGTTTTTTTTAATTGTAGCCATTCTGGAGGGTGTGAACTGATCTTAGTTTTGATTTGCGTTTCCCTAATGGTGTTTAGCATCTTTTCTTTTACTTATTGGCCCTTTGCTGTCTTCTTTGGGGCTTTTTGATCTTGTAAAAATACAAATGTGACTGTATTAATTACCTGGGTAAAGCCCTGTCTCTGGTGGCAGTCTTCCCTTTTTCTTTGACTTTTCAGCTCTTACTTAACTTTTCAGGCTTCAGTTTAGATGTAATTTCCTTCAGGAAGCCTTTCCTGACCCCCATTATTAGTATTCAACCCACCATGTTGTGACTGGTTATCTCTACTTCCTTTCCCAACCAGGCAGTTCCCTCAGTCAGCAGGGATTGTGCCTGGCACGTGGTTGGCTGAAGGACTGAATATATGGATGAGTCTGGTTTTTAAAAAAAAAAAAATTTAAAGTTAAAAAAAAATTTTTTTTTAAGAAAATTTTTGATTTTTTTTTTTATACAGCAGGTTCTTATTAGTCATCAATTTTATACACATCATTGTATACATGTCAATACCAATCGCCCAAGTCATCACACCACCCCCCCCACCCCCCCATCACTTTCCCCGCTTGGTGTCCATATGTTTCTTCTCTACATCTGTGTCTCAATTTCTGCCCTGCAAACCGGTTCATCTGTACCATTTTTCTAGGTTCCACATATATGCGTTAATATACGATATTTGTTTTTCTTTTTCTGACTTACTTCACTTTGTATGACAGTCTCTAGATCCATCCACGTCTCAACAAATGACCCAATTTCGTTCCTTTTTATGGCTGAATATTCCATTGTATATATGTACCACAATTTCTTTATCCATTCGTCTGTCGATGGGCATTTAGTTTGCTTCTATGACCTGACTATTGTAAATAGTGCTGCAGTGAACATTGGGGTGCATGTGTCTATTTGAATTATGGTTTTCTCTGGGTATATGCCCAGTAGTGGGATTGCTGGATCATATGGTAATTCTATTTTTAGTTTTTTAAGGAACCTCCATACTGTTCTCCATAGTGGCTGTATCAATTTACATTCCCACCAACAGTGCAAGAGGGTTCCCTTTTCTCCACACCCTCTCCAGCATTTGTTGTCTGTAGGTTTTCTGATGATGCCCATTCTAACTGGTGTGAGGTGATACCTCATTGTAGTTTTGATTTGCATTTCTCTAATAATTAGTGATGTTGAGCAGCTTTTCATGTGCTTCTTGGCCATCTGTACATCTTCTTTGGAGAAATGTCTATTTAGGTCTTCTGCCCATTTTTGAATTGGGTTGTTTGTTTTTTTAATATTGAGCTGCATGAGCTGTTTATGTATTTTGGAGATTAATCCTTTGTCCGTTGATTCGTTTGCAAATATTTTCTCCCATTCTGAGGGTTGTCTTTTCGTCTTGTTTATGGTTTCCTTTGCTGTGTAAAAGCTTTTAAGTTTCATTAGGTCCCATTTATTTATTTTTGTTTTTATTTCCATTACTCTAGGAGGTGGATCAAAAAAGATCTTGCTGTGATTTATGTCAAAGAGTGTTGTTCTTCCTATGTTTTCCTCTAAGAGTTTTAGAGTGTCTGGTCTTACATTTAGGTCTCTAATCCATTTTGAGTTTATTTTTGTGTATGGTGTTAGGGAGTATTCTAATTTCATTCTTTTACATGTAGCTGTCCAGTTTTCCCAGCACCAGTTATTGAAGAGGCTGTCTTTTCTCCATTGTATATCCTTGCCTCCTTTGTCATAGATTAGTTGACCATAGGTGCATGGGTTTATCTCTGGGCTTTCTATCTTGTTCCATTGATCTATGTTTTTGTTTCTGTGCCAGTACCATATTGTCTTGATTACTTTAGCTTTGTAGTATAGTCTGAAGTCAGGGAGTCTGATTCCTCCAGCTCCATTTTTTTCCCTCAAGACCGCTTTGGCTATTCGGGATCTTTTGTGTCTCCATACAAATTTTAAGATTTTTTGTTCTCGTTCCTTAAAAAATGCCATTGGTAATTTGATAGGGATTGCATTGAATCTGTAGATTGCTTTGGGTAGTATAGTCATTTTCACAATATTGATTCTTCCAATCCAAGAACATGGTATATCTCTCCATCTGTCGGTGTCATCTTTAATTTCTTTCATCAGTGTCTTATAGTTTTCTGCATACAGGTCTTTTGTCTCCCTAGGTAGGTTTATTCCTAGGTATTTTATTCTTTTTGTTGCAATGGTAAATGGGAGTGTTTCCTTAATTTCTCTTTCAGATTTTTCATCATTAGTGTATAGGAATGCAAGAGATTTCTGTGCATTAATTTTGTATCCTGCAGCTTTATCAAATTCATTGATTAGATCTAGTAGTTTTCTGGTGGCATCTTTAGGATTCTCTATGTATAGTATCATGTCATTTGAAAAAAGTGACAGTTTTATTTTTTTTCCAATTTGTATTCCTTTTATTTCTTTTTCTTCTCTGATTGCCGTGGCTAGGACTTCCAAAACTATGTTGAATAATAGTGGCGAGAGTGGACATCCTTGTCTTGTTCCTGATCTTAGGGGAAATGCTTTTAGTTTTTCACCATTGAGAATGATGTATGCTGTGGGTTTGTCGTATATGGCCTTTATTATGTTGAGGTAGGTTCCCTCTGTGCTCACTTTCTGGAGAGTTTTTATCATAAATGGGTGTTGAATTTTGTCAAAAGCTTTTTCTGCATCTATTGAGATGATCATATGGTTTTTATTCTTCAATTTGTTAATATGGTGTATCACATTGATTGGTTTGCATATATTGAAGAATCCTTGCATCCCTGGGATAAATCCCACTTGATCATGGTGTATGATCCTTTTTAATGTGTTGTTGGATTCTGTTTGCTAATATTTTGAGGATTTTTGCATCTATATTCATCAGTGATATTGGTCTGTAATTTTCTTTTTTTGTAGTATCTTTTTCTGGTTTTGGTATCAGGGTGATGGTGGCCTCATAGAATGAGTTTGGGAGTGTTCCTTCTTCCACAATTTTCTGGAAGAGTTTGAGAAGGATGGGTGTTAGCTCTTCTCTAAATGTTTGATAGACTTCACCTGTGAAGCCATCTGGTCCTGGACTTTTGTTTGTTGGAAGATTTTTAATTACAGTTTCAATTTCATTCCTTGTGATCGGTCTGTTCATCTTTTCTATTTCTTCCTGGTTCAGTCTTGGAAGGTTATACCTTTCTAAGAATTTGTCCATTTCTTCCAGATTGTCTATTTTATTGGCATAGAGTTGCTTGTAGTAGTCTCTTAGGATGCTTTGTATTTCTGCGGTGTCTGTTGTAACATTTCCTTTTTTATTTCTGATTTTATTGATTTGAGTCCTCTCCCTCTTTTTCTTGATGAGTCTGGCTGATGGTTTATCAATTTTGTTTATCTTCTCAAAGAGCCAGCTTTGGGCTTCCCTGGTGGCACAGTGGTTAAGAATCTGCCTGCCAACGCAGGGGACACAGGATCGAGCCCTGGTCTGGGAGGATCCCACATGCCGCGGAGCAACTAAGCCCATGAGCCACAACTACTGAGCATGTGCGTCTGGAGCCTGTGCTCCGCAATGGGAGAGGCCGTGACAGTGAGAGGCCCGCGCACCGCGATGAAGAGTGGACCCCGCTCGCTGCAACTGGAGAAAGCCCTCGCACAGAAACGAAGACCCAACACAGCCAAAAATAAAATGAATAAATAAATAAATTAATTAAAAAAAAGCCAGCTTTTAGTTTTATTGATCTTTGCTATTGTTTTCTTTGTTTCTTTTTCATTTATTTCTGCTCTGATCTTTTTGATCTCTTTCCTTCTGCTAACTTTGGGTTTTGTTTGTTCTTCTTTCTCTAGTTCCTTCAGGTGTAAGGTTAGATTGTTTATTTGAGCTTTTTCTTTTTTCTTGAGGTAGGCTTGTATAGCTATAAACTTCCCTCTTAGAACTGCTTTTGCTGCATCCTGTAGGTTTTGGACCGTCGTGTTTTCATTGTCATTTGTCTCTAGGTATATTTTGATTTCCTCCTTGATTTCGTCAGTGATCTCTTGGTTATTTAGTAACGTATTGTTTAGCCTCCATGTGTTTGTGTTTTTTATGTTTTTTTTTCCTGTAATTGATTTCTAATCTCATAACGTTGTGGTCAGAAAAGATGCTGGATGTGATTTCTATTTTCTTAAATTTACTGACGCTTGATTTGTGACCCAAGATGTGATCTATCCTGGAGAATGTTCCATGTGCACTTGAGAAGAAAGTGTAATCTGCTGTTTTTGGATGGAATGTCTCATAAATATCAATTAAATCTATCTGGTCTATTGTGTCATTTAAAGCTTCTGTTTCCTTATTTATTTTCATTTTGGATGATCTGTCCATTGGCATAAGTGAGGTGTTAAAAGTCCCCCACTATTATTGTGTTACTGTCGATTTCCTCTTTCATAGCTGTTAGCAGTTGCCTTATATATTGAGGTGCTCCTATGTTGGGTTCATATATATTTATAATTGTTATATTTTCTTCTTGGATTGATCCCCTGATCATTATGTAGTTTCCTTCCTTGTCTCGTAAGACTTTATTTTAAAGTCTATTTTATCTGATATGAGTATTACTACCCCAGCTTTCTTTTGATTTCCATTTGCATGGAATATCTTTTTCCATCCCCTCACTTTCAGTCTGAATGTGTCCTTAGGTCTCAAGTGGGTGTCTTGTAGACAGCATATATATGGGTCTTGTTTTTGTATCCAGAGCCTGTATCTTTTGGTTGGAACATTTAATCCATTAACGTTTAAGGTAATTATCGATATGTATGTTCCTATGACCATTTTCTTAATTGTTTTGGGTTTTTTTTGTAGGTCCTTTTTTTCTCTTGTGTTTCCCACTTAGAGAAGTTCCTTTAGCATTTGTTGTAGAGCTGGTTTGGTGGTGCTGAATTCTCTTAGCTTTTGCTTGTCTGTAAAGCTTTTGATTTTTCTATCGAATCTGAATGAGATTCTTGCCGGGTAGAGTAATCTTGGTTGTAGGTTCTTCCCTTTCATCACTTTAGGTATATCATGCCACTCCCTTCTGGCTTGTAGAGTTTGTGCTGAGAAATCAGCTGTTAACCTTATGGGAGTTCCCTTTTATGTTATTTGTCGTTTTTCCCTTGCTGCTTTTAATAATTTTTCTTTGTCTTTGATTTTTGCCACATTGATTACTATGTGTCTCGGCGTGTTTCTCCTTGGGTTTATCCTGTGTGGGACTCTCTGGGCTTCCTGGACTTGGGTGGCTATTTCCTTTCTCATGTTAGGGAAGTTTTCGACTATAATCTCTTCACATATTTTCTCTGGTCCTTTCTTTCTTCTCCGTCTGGGACCCCTATAATGCGAATGTTGTTGCGTTTAATGTTGTCCCAGAGGTCTCTTAGGCTGTCTTCATTTCTTTTCATTCTTTTTTCTTTATTCTGTTCCGCAGCAGTGACTTCCAGCATTCCGTCTTCCAGGTCACTTACCCGTTGTTCTGCCTCAGTTATTCTGCTATTGATTCCTTCTAGTGTAGTTTTCTTTTCAGTTATTGTATTGTTCATTTGTTTGTTTGTTCTTTAATTCTTCTAGGTCTTTGTTAAACATTTCTTGCATCTTCTCCATCTTTGCCTCCATTCTTTTTCCGAAGTCCTGGATCATCTTCACTGTCATTATTCTGAATTCTTTTTCTGGAAGGTTGCCTATCTCCACTTCATTCAGTTGTTTTTCTGGGGTTTTATCTTGTTCCTTCATCTGGTACATAGCCCTCTGCCTTTTCATCTTGCCTGTCTTTCTGTGAATGTGGTTTTTGTTCCACAGGCTGCAGGATTGTAGTTTTTCTTGCTTCTGCTCTCTGCCCTCTCTAAAAAATTTTTTTGCCTTGGAATCAGTATTGCATAATTTTTGTGTATGCTTTGTTTCCCTTCATGCTTTTACAGGTGACACGAGGGTAAGATCATACAGAAGGCCATGATGCATGGCTGTTCCTCTGCATAGCCAGAGGCCAGGTGAAACCTTTGTGCTCTCTGCTTCACAGTGGCTGCTGCCTGCCTGCCCTGGGGCAGGGGCTGGGGGAGCCAGGGTAGGTGGGTGCTCTTTGATCTGGAGTAGGCAGAGTTAATGGAAAGGGAAGATGAAGAATGGGGACCACAGAGTTCATTAGAAGCCAGGTGCTCTGAGTAACTGCTTTCTAGGACTGACAGTGCATTAGATGGCAGAGGTCTGACCTTGAGTGATCTTTTTGCATAGGAATAAATATATTCAGTCAACTAGGCCCTGGTTCTGCCTTTAGTTCTTTTTTAATTTTTTTTAATGGTCTTTTATCTTATTATTATCATTTTTTTGGCTGTGCTGTGGGGCTTGCGGGATCTTAGTTCCCCGAACAGGGATCGAACCCAGGCCCTGGCAGTGAGAGCACAGAGTCCTAACCACTGGACCACCAGAAAATTCCCTGCTTTTAGTTCTTGAATTATAGGCCTGACATTCTTTTTTTTTTTTTTTAATGAATTTATTTATTTTTGGCTGCGTTGGGTCTTTGTTGCTGCACGTGGGCTTTCTCTAGTTGTGGCGAGTGGGGGCTACTCTTTGTTGCGGTGTGAGGGCTTCTTATTGCGGTGGCTTCTCTTGCTGTGGAGCATGGGCTCTAGGCACGTGGGCTTCAGTAGTTGTGGTGTCCCGGGGCTTCAGTAGTTGCAGCACTCGGTCTCAGTAGTTGTGGCACTCGGGCTCAGTAGTTGTGGCTCTCGGGCTCTAGAATGCAGGCTCAGTAGTTGTGGCGTGCGGGCTTAGTTTCTCCACGGCATGTGGGATCTTCCTGGACCAGGGCTTGAACCCATGTCCCCTGCAATGGCAGGTGGATTTTTTTACCACTGCACCACCAGGGAAGTTCCCAGACATTCATTTTTAATACTGTAGGGAAAATGTCATAATGGGGATAGAGTTTTTTCCTTTTAGTTTTTAAGAAGGATCTCTTATTTCTGAACTGAAAAAGTGCATTACATCCTGATGCTTTTATTCGGTTGTATAAAACAAGACAGAATCTGGATTTGTTTCTGTGGTTGTGACTTTACTGAGGTAAATATTATTATTCTCCATCATAATATCTAGAAATAGTGTTCCATTTTCATTTTTGTCCTCTAAAAGTGCTGTAGTTTGCAGGTAAGAAATTTCACAGGATAGATGTTTCCTTTTCTCACTTTACTAAGCTCTAACTTCTTTGGCTCTTTCATGCCTAGATTTTTGCTGATTGCTGGTCATGATAATGTTTTAAATTTTGTTCCTTGCCCAAGGGTGTAACTTCACTGTGGAGGGCAAAATATTAATTTTTTTCATGGTCTAGGTTTTTTAGGCATTTTAAACTCCTAATCTTTATTTAGATGGCTTAGTTTCTCCATGAACCATACCATTAGGGCTTTGTCATACAGGGGGAAAAAAAGGGGACTTGACCTTATGGCAGAAACATCTAAATGTTTGAAAGAGAAGTTTTGGGGAAATGAGGCGGGTGTTTTAGAGTAGTCATCTCAGAGCGGTTAGAGCATTGCCGGAAGAAAACCCTCTTGAGGCTTCACCCAGTAGTGCCAAAACTGAGGCGTCATGAAGCCATGGCTCTTGGTCTCAGTGAATAGTAGGATTAGATATTGCTTTACCTAGCCGACTCATGCTTTTTTCTGTCCCTGACTAATCTAGGAACCAAGTAAAACATTTTAAAGAGCTGGTTCAATGGAAATAATGTTTATTTTTCACAGATTTGTATGTGTGTTTTTTAAAAAATTGAGTAAATGGACACAAGTCTGTTTGCTAAAAAACTTGTTACAGCCTGAAAGGTGATTTAGAATTTTCTGTTCATTTATCAGATATTTGAGTACCTACCATGTGTGCCGTTTTCTCATCAGAATCTGTGGGAGACTCAGACAAATTAGATGTTGACCCTGCTACTGTGGGGCTTGTCCTTTGGTGGGGAGGTGGCACATGTATGTAATGGAAATACAGATACTTGCGATAGGAGGTCAAATGCTATGAAGTGCGGAGGAGGAAGCAGTGACCTCTCTCGTAAGGGAAGGGAATTAGACAAGATTGCATGGAGAGGAAGGCATTTAATCTGAATATTGAAGTGAAGTTGTTTGGTGGAAAATGAGCTTTTTCGGGAAGGTTTTCTGGCGTGAGAGTTACATGGTTAGAGTTGTGCTTTAAGAAAATTATTTCTGGGACGTGATCAAAGATAGAGAGTGGAGACTGGGAGAAAACTAATGCAGAGCTGACCTATCTAAGTGGTAGTAGAAGTGCAGAGGTGCAACAGTTGTGAGAGACGCGTAGGATCGATTGGATTTGGCAGTTGTTGGAGCCAGGTGTGGTGCTAATTGGGGCTTTTAAGCATTGATACTTAGGGGTAGGGCAACGCCATTAAAATTTGGGAACACAGGAGGAGAAAATGATTTGAAAGGAAGAGAATAATAAATAAAACTTTTTATGAGAAGTTGGGTGATTTTTGTTGTTAGGCCCGTGGAAATATTTAAGTAGACCTGGGAAGAAGTCAAGGCTGAAGATAAGAGTTATTGAGAGTGGGGGATTGAAGCCTTGAGATGGAATGAAATTGCCAAAGGATTTAGCATCAAGTGTGTCTTTACTAAGAATGTCACATGGCAAACTCAAAAATCCTCCAGTTTTAGGGCAGGAGTGCTCCAGAAGAGAGGGTAGTGTTTAAAGAACTCGGACGCTTCTTTGAGCTTTCATTTCTTTCTGGGATTCTTTTTTTTTCCCTAAGATTTAAGTTTATTTATTTTTGCCTGTGTTGGGTCTTCGTTGCTGCGCACGGGCTTTCTCTAGTTGTGGCGAGCGGGGGCTACTCTTCATTGCGGTGCGCAGGCTTCTCATTGCGGTGGCTTCTCTTGTTGCAGAGCACAGGATCTAGGCACGCGGGCTTCAGTAGTTGTGGCGAACAGGCTTAGTTGTTCCGCGGCATGTGGGATCTTCCCGGACCAGGGCTTGAACCCGTGTCCCCCACATTGGCAGGCAGATTCTTAACCACTGCGCCACCAGGGAAGCCCCAAGTTATCTGTCTTAAACCACTAACAAATACTCTCCAGATTCATACTGGCAAAGCTATCCTAGTGGCCCAGGACCTTTACTTTTCATTTGACTCGGATTTTGTTTGGCATCCTAATCCCAGGCTGAGTTTTCTGGACTGTGGTGATTGATATAAGTGATTATAATTGCTATATAATTGTTTGTCCAATGAAGTATAAATGATAGGCCTAAATCTACTTACTTGCGGGGAATTTATTTGGAATCATTTCTCAGGTAAATCTTCTTTTTCCCATATGGGAAGTTGGCCTTGATCAATTAGATCAAGTGTAACAGTGTACTGATCATCAGTAAATATTTTAGATATATAATAAGAATTAAGAATTATCATCCATGTGTTGGCAGAAGGCTCATCCCTCATATTGGAATTTTGTAGGTTTGTTTTTTAAATATTGAATTTGGTAATGCTCTAAGTTCTTTATGGCTCTTTTGCTATTGAGCCTGGTAGGTGTATAGTTAGACACAAGCTGCAGTCAAAACAGCAGTATAACTTAGTTTTTGGGATAGAATTGGAAGCCATGTCTCTTGGTTTTGATTTAAAACAAAACAAAACAAAGCAAAACAAAAAACTGTACTAAACCATATTCCCTAAAGGAGAGGATAAAGAATTTTCTACTTTCCCTTCTGTGTTTCCTTACCTTACAAAGATCTTGATTCGAAAAAAATTTAACTATTGTAAAGTAATTGCAGAAGTCTTTTCACCCTTTTTTTTTTTTCTTTTTTTTTTTTCCACCCTTTTTAAAAAAAAAAACCTATAATTTGAGCCTGTACCAACAAAGGCCTAAGGTGCCTCTGTTTTAGTTGTGTACTTTTAGTCTTTTCCTTTCCAGTTGTTGAATATATTTTTCATCCTTGCCTGTTGAAAGGATGATGTTCCTTTCCATGTCACATCTAGTGAATTCTAAGATGTGGGGCCTGCTCTAATAATTTTCTCATATAAAAAGATTCTACATTTAGGGACTTCCTGGTGGTCCAAAGCAGGGAACTGCAGGTTCAATCCCTGGTTGGGGAATTAAGATCCCATATGCCGCGGGGAAGTTAAGCCTGCACACTGCAACTATTGAGCCTGTGCGCTCTAGAGCCCGCTTGCTGCAACTAAGACCAGAGGCAGCCAGATAAACAAACAAACAAATAAATATTAAAAAAAGAAATAAAGATTCTACATTTAATTATTACCTCAGGAAGAGGTAATAATTAACAGTAAAGTATTAATTTTTAATTTTTCTGAGGAAAAATGATAACCTTTCAGTGATTTAAATACTTTGTTTTCTCTGATAATCTGTATTAAATATCTTCTTAGATTGTACCTTCTGTTGAGGTGGGAGAATAATCTCATTAAAGTCCTTATATGAGTATTAAATATTCAGCATCTTTATGATGGGGAAGATGGGTGTGTTTGGTAAATAGAATGTTTGGTATTTTGGTTGAACTAATACTTGGGAATGGAAAAAAAATGGTGAAGTCCAACTAAATAACAAGTTACTAGTATTTTGTACTAGTTCTCTTAATCCAGCTACAAAGTTTGATCAGCTGTTGGGAGAATTAAGAAGAACAGAAAAATATAAACAGCAACAATGAGCTTATCCTTTTTTCTTCTCATTATTTTGTATTTGCTCCTCTGATAAGATTATGGGGAATCTGTAAACTCTGGGTTCCTTTTCTTAGAGCATCACATTAAGTATTACATTAGTGATGCTAAAGAGAGTTTGATTTTGGCAGTTTATGTAGTTCATTCACTTAGTTGTGGGTAGAGGATGAGAGTTTCCAGTGGTGTTTCCTTGGTGTTAATTTTAGAAAAAATTGATTGTTTACTGAAGAAATGATGGAGCGAATAATTTGCTAATCTAGGGAAAGATTATACAGGATAGTGGTTATTAGAGCTAAATTTCATTTAATAGCAATAGGAAAATGTTTACTTTGTGACACTTGCCATTTCTTGACATTTTGTTTTTGTGTGCCTGTGTTTTACGTTGAGCAGCAAGTAGCTTCATTATCTTTCACCACTGGAAGCAGTGAAGAAAAATAAGTGACTTTCTAATGAGGGGATTATTTTCAAAATTTCAAACCCACTAAAACTAAAGAGATTATTTTTGTGCCAAATTAATATAATTGCACGTTTTTCTCCTAATGTTAAAGTGATCCTGATCGTCAAAGAGAACTTTCAAAAAGATACAGTAGTTCAGCAAAGCAGACTAATATTTTAGAAATAATATTACCAGTAATAAAAAGGACAGAATTATGATAGTTTGATGCATAAATTTTAATAATTTTTTCCCCCTTAGCTCTTGAGTCAAGATGAGAAAAGTTAAACAGAAGTATGGTTCTCATTTTGATTGTACTGAATTATTATATAAAACGCTATTCTCCCTTCAGATGCAGAATTGGGGTTTAGTTCCTTTTTGTTTAAAAGAGTGTGGGTGAGTGAGGCTAATTTTCTATAGCAGTGGAATTAAAAATTCTTTTCACTGAATCATTCAAAGCAATGCAATAAAAACTGCAGTAATTTGAATATAGCAGTCTAGGCAGTAGTTATTTCAGTTACAAGTGGTCTTCTGCCTTTTCAAATAGCAAATTGTTAGAGGTGATCTAGTTCTGTTTTATGAAATAGTTGCTCATAAAAATACTTGTTCCTCGGACCTCCCTGGTGGCGCAGTGGTTAAGAATCCTCCTGCCAGTGCAGGGGACACGGGTTCAATCCCTGTTCCGGGAAGATCTCACATGCCGTGGAGCAGCTAAATCCGTGTGCCACAACTACTGAGCCTGTGCTCTAGAGCCCGTGAGCCACAACTACTGAAGCCCACACGCCTAGAGCCCGTGCTCCGCAACAGGAGAAGCCACCACGATGAGAAGCCTGCACAACGAAGACCCAACACAGCTTAAATAAGCTTAAATTTAAAATAAATTTTAAAGAATTACTTGTTCCTTGTCCTATAGCTATTATAAAATTGGTAAGTTCTTTTATTAACTTTTTTCCTTTATAATATAGTATTTTGTTCCAGTGGTCTGCCACAGATTTTTGGGGTTCTCCATTTTATGAATATGTTATAAGTGCATTCTAAGAAGGTAGCTTATTTTTGCTGATGTGCCTGCCTAGAAGTCCTTTTTTGCTCCTCTGCAGGTTGTCAGTTAAATGGTCTGCTTTTTAGATTTTTTTAAAAAAAATTTTGGCTGCGTTGGGTCTTTGTTGCTGCACTCCAGCTTTCTCTAGTTGCGGCGAGCGGGGGCTACTCTTCGTTGTGGTGCCCAGGCTTCTCATTGCGGTGGCTTCTCTTGTTGTGGAGCAGGGGTCAAGGCGTGTGGGCTTCAGTAGTTGTGGCATGCGGGCTCAGTAGTTGTGGGCTTAGTTGCTCCACAGCATATGGGATCTTCCCAGGCTAGGGATCGAACCCGTGTCCCCTGCATTGACAAGCGGATTCTTAACCAGTGTGCCACCAGGGGAGTTCCCTGCTTTTTAGATTTTTAAATTCTTTGTACCAATTCCATGTGCCACTTGGTATACCATTTAGTCTTTACCTTACACTGCCTTTCAACCCTCCCCAGAGGTGGATTGTCCGTGGAGCTAATGAAGCTTAAACCAAAGGGACCCTCACTTGCATGATCCCCTTGGCATTTTAGAGACAAAATTTTGTAGTCTTTTTCTTTAAGAAGTCCCTGCAATTATATAAACATTAGATCCCAGAAAACCCGCCTTTTCTAAAATAGAAGACTGTTAGAAGAGATGAAAAACAAAAGTAAGTGTAGATTGTTAGCTTAAAAAGAATACGAACAGAATATTTGAATGGGTTCGTGTGTGATGTCAGATTTAATTTATCATGATAACCATCAGTAGTACACCAGATGTTTTGGCTGTATTTAGCTTCATATTAAATTAAGCATAGCCAGTGGCCTCTAAAGTCCATCTGTACTGCTGCCAAACGTAGCACTGAAGGCAGAGCCTTTCCTGCCTGTTACCACTGCTAGCTGCTCTTCCCCTCTTGCCATGATATTTAGGCTTTCGAATTGCTCTTGCAAAAAGTGAGTCTTTGTATTTGAAATTTATATTCTGTAAATCTGCTCTACTGAATGAAGTGGCTTGCATTTCTCTTTTCATTCCAATAGGTAGTCATTTTAAATTTTTGCTTATCCATGAACCAGTGGAAACAAATCAAATAAATAAGATTGGTTAGGAGTTTATTGAGGCCTGAAGTCTAATGAGAGGGAAGCCATTTATACACAAGTAACACGTGTATGCCTGAGAAGATTTTTCTGTACCTGCTACTAATCATGGAAAAAACAATTAACTTACAGATTTTGTCATATAAATATGTATTAAGATCTGAAAATCCTTAGTTTTATTTACACTCAGACATGTGTTAAAATCACTCATAACCTTTATAAGGATTTAAATGAATACACATTGACTTTTACTTGATTCCTATTTCATCAGCGTAATCAGAGAATGCATGGATTCTTTTCTCGTGAGTGAGGGTAAAACATACATCTGCAGTGTTCTTTGCGTGAGGATTATTAAGATGGCAGACCTTGTAGATCATACAATTTCCTCCCATACACGCTCTCTCACTCTTTCCTAGAAAAGCAGTTAGACATCTCTGAAATTAGACCTGTAAAGCCTGTTCTAACGCCAGAACAAATATCTTGGAATTTTTATCATAATGTTGCTTTTTAAGGTCCTAAATGTCCTCTATTTAAAATGAAATTCTTTTGTATTAACCTCCTTTCATATGCTAGCTTTCACCAGACTGCAGAATTGCCTGATTTGACTTTCTAATGTAACTGTAATGAATCTTCTGGGAAGCCAAATGATTGAACACACGTACTCTGCGACTCCATTGTAAAATATTCAGTCAGTCCTGTCGATGTTGCTGATTAAAAAAGGGAAAAAAATCAGAAAAGAATTGGGGGTGGGAGAGAAAAATGTTAAACTCCCTAACACATATTAAGGCTTAAAACCAAACATATTCTCTCAGGGATTTCAGCCTTTACTAGACATCATGATGTGCAATAATACCTTGCTTGAGCGTATCCAGGAGCACCTTAATAAAAACATCAAGCTGGGGGGAGGCAGAGTCAGCTTTGTAAAGCCAGAATGAGGGCATATGATTGCAGTCAGTTTTGACACGTTTATCTGAAAAGGCACTTGGAAAAAACCTGGTCCATTTGCACAAGCAGACAAATTGCTCTATGCATTAACGTTGAGTAACCAGCAGAGTTAAATATTTGCTAGCCAATAAATGCAGCAGCTACGCACACCAGAGTCCAAATGTTTAAAGGTGGTCTCTCAAATGTATGTTCCTTATGACATACTTGGGGTCTTATTTAACAGCCAGAGAAGCAAGAGGAAGGCTCTTCTATGATATGTTGTTGTAACTAATTCATCCCAGGTATTTATAATTGTAGCAATATGTGTTTGGCTTATCCATGTGAAAGAAATTGAACACCAGAGTTTAATAATTAAGGATTTATTAGTTAAAACTGCACGTTATAATGAGCCAGATGCTGCTGCACTGAAACAGCCGTTTTCATTAGCATTAACATTTTTAAATCGAATTTAAATTTGGAGTACCTTGGCTTTGACGAGTTAACATTTTAAAATCCATCAAACAAAGGGTAGATTTCCTTTAATTTCAATGAAACACCAACATTCACACTGAAATATCTGGATAGGTAAGTGAATTAAAGCCTCTGACTTTTAAAAATACGGAATTCTATGTTTCGAATATTAAAAAATAATCTTAAATGCTTATGAAAAATTACAAAAATGTGTGGAGTATGAAGAATTAATTTTACTTTTGACTGGAAAAGATATAAATCACTCAAATGGAAGAGGCAGTGGTGAATGGGAATGGGAAAATTTTTTTCCCTCTCTTTCTTATCGCAGGGAAGCATTTTTAATAATAGCTTGAGTGGTTTGATAAAGCAGCCAAAGGAAACTCCCAGGAGAGGAAGATTATACTGGAGAGAGAGATCTCTCTATGAATCATTTACACTAACCTCTTGCTGAAGCACAGCTTGCATTTTTAATGAAGGATGATTGCATTTCATAAACAGACCTTTAAAAATTAAAATAATATTGATCCTTCCTCATTTAGACCTATTAAAATAGCATGCTATACATCTCTTTCTAATAGGACAGGTTATTACTACTATTTTTACCAGTACATACACAGTTTAATAATTTCTAATTAGAAGTTTCTTTAAATAGGACTTTGATTAAAATGTTTTTGGAAAATATTTTTCTGAAGTAATAGCCATGAAAGCGAAATTTAAAAATTATGATATGGTTTAAAGTTTGGTGCTTTAAATTATTTTCAACATAAACTCTCTCTAGTAAGTTTCATTTATTTTTCTTTATTTCTTGTGATCACATCAGTTTCCCACAAAGGAAATGGATTTATTAATTAAAACATTGACTGTAGCTTAGGAAAGGGACTGGCTAGGTTTCAAAAAACCTTGGTTTACTTTCACCCTTATGACTGAAGGCAAGTCACATTATCTGTCAGTAGTCAGTGTTCTTACTTTTAAATATGTCCCTCAGTGAGATAATATACGTGTTGTTACCTTGAAATTTTCTGAATTACCACTTTGCAGTTGTGTATTATTTTGAAGACTCTTCTGTGAACAACGGTCATAGGAATCGTGTGGTTTAATGCCTTCCAGTCTAATAGAACTGGAGGATGATACTGATAGTGTTGCTTCCTTTTTTTTCTTTTTTTAAAATGAAAGTGTCCCTAAGCTGAAAGATTTAGTACAAGAACATAAAACTGAAAAGGTAGTGCTTCTCTTAGGTAGTAGGGTTAGAAATATAAAACAAAGTCAAAATTCAGCATCAGATGACAATATTCTGGGTGACAGCCAAAAACATTTTTTTTTTGAAAAATGGCACAACGTCATGCATAAGAGCCCAGACTTAGGAGGCAGTCTGTCCGGATTCAACTGCTGTCTCTACCACTTACCAGCTGTGTGACACATGGGCATATTATTCGGCCTCTGTTTCTTTTTGTTGTCTGAAAATGCAGATTAGTGGTCCTTCAGCGGCTGTTGTGAGGATTAAATGGATTACTCCAGAGAGCTATGTAAGTTTTAGCTATTATTATATTATTTATTTTGATTTTGTCTTTTTTACTTTTTTTTTGCAATGGCTAAAGAAAAGTTATTTGGGGAATGTTTTTATAGTACAGTGGAATAAAGGAAATTCTATTATATCTTCCGGGAATCGAGTTCTTTTTTCCAGCTTTGCCTTTTATTTTACCTCTTGAGTGCATTGTGCATCACTAGATGATGATACTGATAATAGAGTTACTTTTTTTTTTTCCTTTAATGAAAGGGACCCTAAGCTAAAGATTTAGTATAAGAATGTATAACTGCAAGGAAGGGCTTCTCTGAGGTCGTCTATGGAGTTAACATGCGGACTCTGTTTAGCTTGCTGGTTGCTATAGGAATAAGCACAGTGGGATCTTCAGAATGCATATTCTACGTGTCCTTTTGCCTGATAGATTTTTTATCCCTGATAGGAAAGGATCAGCAGAGCAAAACTAACCAGGTTAGCATAATTTTAACTTTGTTACAGTTCAGGAATCCTGGCCAGAAATGTGGAATTTGCCCATCTCTACCCTGCCCTTTAAATTCTCTGTCAGAGAGGTTTGCAGGTAGGTGTCAAGTAACGAAAACATGCTTCCAGTCAGAACAGTGCCTTCATTGCCATACGTTGCTATTTATTTGGAGGTAAAATGACTCCATTGTTTTTTAATTAAAAAAAAAAAAACACAAGAAACCCACAGTAAATTACATGTGGTCAAGGCTGATTGCTCCTGAAATACTGGGCTGCTAATTTGTGTTGACCCTGGCAGGGGCTGCACATTGAGAACCAAGATCAGCAAGGGTGTGTGGTTTCCCTAGATACTGTAGGGTAGGAGAATTATTTGTTCTTATGTTTTACCTCTTCATAGTGGCTGAAGGAGTGGATATTACAGGAAAATAAAAGAATGCAATTCTAGTTGAATTCATAGTATTTTATTAATGCTCTCCTAGGCCCCCCCGCCCCGCACATGCACACACACACCTCCCCCCCCCACACACACCCCTTGTCTGATTGTCTGATGACCTTTTGTCTGAAGAAATATTATGGAGAATAGTTTTTTCTCCTCTGGAATAGTGCTGACCTTAGATATAGTTAAGAAATGGACAGAGTTTGTTTTCCTTTTATGGGACCTTCTTACTTCCCCCACCAGCCCAAAGCCACCCTCTCTCCCCCTCCTGTGATGCTGGCAGCTTATTGCCCTGCACCCGCCTAGCTCTCAGGCGCTCCATGTGGCACCTCAGCTTCTGGAGACCAGGCTTGAGTGCTCGGTGTTGCTGCTCTCAGCCATCTGGTTGAACTGTTACACGCTCAGATGTCTTGCCTGTAACCCCCAGAATTTATTCACGTTAAAAGAAGGTATAAATAAAGAACAGACAGCCTTCATTGCATACCTACTATGTGCCAGGCACTGTCCTGAGCTTCCTGACGGTGTGTTAGGGACATTTATCATTGTAACAATACTGTGAAGGAGATATCGGGTTGGCCAAAAGGTTCGTTACGTTTTTTCCATAAGATGGCTCTAGTAGCTCTTAGTTGTCTTCAACTTAGTTCGAAACAATTTTGTCAGATTGTATTGTGACAGCTGTCATATCAGCGTGCATTTAAAAAGAAACTTATCAGAAATGGTGAATTTTTGTGTAGCCATTTTAATACTGAAGATGGAAGAAAAACAACACTTTTGGCATATTATGCTTTATTGTTTCAAGAAAGGTAAAAATGCAACTGAAATGAAAAAAAAAGATTTGTGCAGTGTATGGAGAAGGTGCTGTGACTGATGGAACGTGTCAAAAGTAGTTTGTGAAGTTTCGTGCTGGAGATTTCTCGCTGGATGACGCTCCACTGTCGGGTAGACCAGTTGACGCTGATAGCGATCAAATCGAGACGTTAGTTGAGAACAGTCAACGTTATACCGTGCGGGAGATAGCAGACATACTCAGAATATCCAGATCAAGCATTGAAAATCATTTGTACCAGCTTGGTTGTGTTCATTGCTTTGATGTTTGGGTTCCAAGTAGGTTAAGAGCAAAAAACCTTCTTGACCGTATTTCCTCATGTGATTCTCTACTTAAATGTAATGAAAACGTTTTGTTTTTGAAACAAATTGTGATGGGCAGTGAAAAATAGATACTGTATAGTAATGTGGAACAGAAGAGATCAGGGGGCAAACAAAATGAACCACGACCAACCACACTAAAGGCCACTCTTCATCTAAAGAAGGTGATGGGATTGGAAGGGAGTCCTTTATCTTGAGCTCCTTCCAGAAAACCAAATGATTAATTCCAACAAGTACTGCTCCCAGTTAGACCAACTGAAAGCAGCACTTGATGAAAAGCATCTGGAATTAGTCAACAGAAAATGCATAATCTTCCATCAGGATAATGCAAGACCACGTGTTTCTTTGATGACCAGGCAAAAACTGTTACACCTGGGCTGGGAAGTTCTGATTCATCCACCATATTCACCAGACATTGAAACTTCGGATTTCCATTTGTTTCGGTCTTTACAAAATTCTCTTAATGGAAAAATTTCAATTACCTGGAAGACTGTAAAAGGCACCTGGAACAGTTCTTTGCTCAAAAAGATAAAAAGTTTTGGGAAGATGGAATTACGAAGTTGCCTGAAAAATGGCAGAAGGTAGTGGAACAAAAGGGTGAACACGTTCAATAAAGTTCTTGGTGAAAATGAAAAATGTGTCTTTTATTTTTACTTAAAAACCAAAGGAACTTTTTGGCCAGCCCAATATTATTTCTTCATTTTACAGATGAGGAAACCAAGGCAGAGAGAGTAGTAATTTAAATAAGGTTATACAGGTAGTAGACGGTAGAGCAGGGGTTCAGACCCTGGCAGTCAGGATCCACAGACCAAGTGCTGCATCACTGTGCTGAGCTACCTCTCTGTCAATGTGCATGGATTTCCGATTGGTACAGTTACAGTTGTCGAGGTGACAGCCGTGTGTATGTTAAATATGTGTGTGGGGAGGGGTGCGAAGAAAGGTGCAGAGGTTTTTTGCTTTCTCTGCACCTCTTTATCTTCAGGCTGGTCAGCGTTGCCTGAAATAAGTTTTTTCGCAATTTACCTGCTTGTCCTAATTTCTTTCCTTCATATTCTAAATATCTGGTTAAGGTAGCAGTTCTAGACAAAGTTGGATTTATAAACTTTGTATAATTTTGAGCAAGGTATTTAACCTCTTCCAACCACAGCTTCCTTATCTCTAAAATGGGCATAACAGTAAACCTACTCTTAAGGTATAGTAAAAGCAAGTGACAGAATTGATACAAAGTGCTTGGTATAATTCCGGGCACATCTTAGGTGTTTTTTTTTTGTTGTTTGTTTTGTTTTGTTTTTGCAGCCAGAGCGTGGGCAGAGGTGGGATTGGTGGGTGTTTGTAAACAGGGACTGGTTGAATGTATTTTTCAGAGTTAATGGGAGATTGTCGTGATGGGCAACAGAAGGACTCCTCTTTCAGGAATTGTGCTCAGGTATTTTAAGCACTTTGGAGCAGCTCATATCAGAGAGACAATGTTGATAATTGCTTTTTTTTTTCTTTTTTTTAAAATTAATTAATTAATTTATTTATTTATTTTTGGCTGTGTTGGGTCTTCATTTCTGTGCGAGGGCTTTCTCTAGTTGCGGCAAGCGGGGGCCACTCTTCATCACAGTGCACGGGCCTCTCACCATCGTGGCCTCTCTTGTTGCGGAGCACAGGCTCCAGTCACGCAGGCTCAGTAATTGTGGCTCACGGGCCCAGTTGCTCTGTGGCATGTGGGATCTTCCCAGACCAGGGCTCGAACCCGTGTCCCCTGCATTGGCAGGCAGATTCTCAACCACTGCGCCACCAGGGAAGCCCGATAATTGCTTTTTAAATGATATGTTCAGTATTATAGTAGTTTGAAGTTATGAAAGACACACTGTGACTGACAGTCTTATTTACTTGGGAGCTTTCCATAGTTGATAAATAATAGAGATTAATTTCAGAGGAAATAGAAAAAAAAGCAGATAGATTTTGCATATAAAATATGTAAAATCACATCAAGAGAAAAGCATTCAGAATATGAAAGAAGAATGATTTTTACGTGGTGACAGCATCAGTTTTCCAGTCTCCAGTTAAATAATATTTAAAGCTTGTTTTTGCCAGAAACCTTAAAATAGCAGATATTTCTCAGTATTACAGATAAGTGAGAAAATACCTTTTTAACAAAAGCAATTTTGTAAAATATGTCTTGATTCTTACTATTAGATACTTAAAAATTATTTTTTAAATTAGTTTTAAAACGGGGGTTTATAAGCAAGCTTTCTTAGGCTGTGTTAATATCAGAGCTACTACTTGTGACTTTTTTTTCCATTAAAAAATACAGGTGTTATTTAAAAAGAAACTCCCAAAATTAAATGAGACCTTAAAATCCTAATTATTCATAATTCTAAAGCATTTAGTAAGATTCGTCTTTAACAATGAAAATCTCTGAGATATTTCCTGTTTAATGTAGCCATTAATTCTGAAAGCATGAAGGATCACAAATGTTGGCAGATAATATAGAAAAGGTGTATAGGAGGAATTATATTAAAAAGACAGACTGAGTATATCTTTTCTACAATTCAATTTGCAGATCCTACTCCCATTTTAAATGTTTAGTTTTTTCCTTCCTTAACTGCTGTCTTTTTCTCCTTTCTTCTCTCTTAACTCCACTATCCTTCAATAATGTATGTGTGTATTAATCAGAAGCATTTTAATTCAGTTTTGAAAAAATACTGATTAAATTATTACCTTCTCCTGCCAGTCCCTACAGTGGGAAAACCTTGTTGGTAATTGGCATGACATTTTCTTAGTATTTTTGTCTTTCTGTCTATTATGTGTAGATTTTGACAGTTATAGAAGATGTCCACAGAATCCAGTCCTCCCAGGAAATTCCCTGTGGTGACTGACTAATGGATCCTGGTTGTGCAGTTACACTAACCTGTGTGCTAGAGTGAGCTGCAGCACAAGCCTGGAGTGTTCGGTACCCATCACCATGTCCCCAGCTTGAAGCATTTCTCTACTCTTTCTTGGCAGTTTATTCAAAGGAATATTTGTTACGTTTCTTTCTATTTGGTACCTACATAGTTTCAGCTGTCATGGGAGAGGAAAACAGTATTCTAAGATTCTGTCCCTAACCACAGTACTTATTTGTAGCAACTTAAGGCATTTGATATAAAGAAATTATGTGATTCCAGCAATAGGTACAATATATCTTTGTTCCAACTCTACTTTTAGAGGCAGCATTGATATATTATTAAAAAGTCTGTGGGGACTTCCCTGGTGGCGCAGTTGTTGGGAATCCACCTGCCAGTGCAGAGGACACGGGTTTGAGTCCTAGTCCGGGAGGAACCCACGTGCCACGGAGGGACTGAGCCCGTGCGCCACAACTGCTGAGCCTGCGCTCTAGAGCCCGCGAACCACAGCTACTGAGCCCGCGTGTTACAACTACTGAAGCCCAGGTGCCCTAGAGCCCGTGCTCCGCAACAACAGAAGCCACGGCAATGAGAAGCCCATGCACCGCAACGAAGAGTAGCCCCCGCTCGCCACAACTAGAGAATGTGCGGACACAGCAACGAAGACCCAGTGCAGCCAAAAATAAATAAATAAAATAAAATAAACCATGATAACTGTAGAAAGATGACTGATAAAAAGCTCCAAGTATTAAAAAAAAAATAAAGTAAAAAAAAAAGTCTGTGATATTTAATGTGAGCTAGTTAGTGGCAAGAGTATGATTATATTTGGTGGCTAAAGTTAAAAAGTTTTATGGCAAAAAAGGGAAAAAGAATGTAGAATTACACAAACCAGAGGCAGAGCCTGCTAGGGCACCTTGACTATTTGTAGATGACTGCTGCAACCTCAATGAACGGGTGTTTTTCTTATTATGATGCCTGATAGGAAAGTTTTTTTTAGCCCTTGGCTTTTGTGAGGAGGGAATCTTATTTTGAGAGGAGATATTTTGAAGTCACAAAATAATGTAACATTTTATAGTTTACTTGGACTGTTTAGTAGTTCTAAAAGGGACTGAAGTTGGTTAGTGTGGAAACTTAAGTAGTGTTGTCTTTTTTTTTTTTTTTTTAATTTGTCAGTCAGTATTATTCTGGAGAAAATTCAACATTGTACCTTCCCTGATAAGAAATCTTAGGCATCGGCAGACTAATTTTTATCAGTCAACTGCCATAGAAAAGTTACAGAAGATCAAATACTAAGGCTAAAGAAACTGGTAGTGTGTGTAAGAATGAGCTGCTTTAGTTAAGTTCTTTGCAGAAGTTAACAGTTGTGTAAAGGGATGTTGCAAACTTATCTGAGTGAACTGATTGTTCACAGTTCTTAAGTTCTCTTTTGGATATCAGTGGCATTCAATAGCTAGAGGAAGAAAACTGCAGTGGCAGAATGTTGAAAAGGCCGAGAGGGGAGAGGAGCGAGGAGATGTTAGTAGGACAACAGCTGATGGTGATGATGATGCTCAAAGTGACTCGCTGGTGAAGGATGGAACCAAGACCTGAGTCCAGGCAGTTGGATGTCCAGGGTCCAAGCCTTTAACCTCCACCTGAATGGGCAAGAAGCCTCTGGAAGAGCCTGGACGCTGCTCAGTAAGAGAACGCCTGTTGGTTCTTGAAAGACCTCTAGGTTTCTGGCGCTCCCCAGCTGTTGTATAGAGGCAGCACTGTTTGCACACATGCAGCACTGTGGCACCCTAGTCTGTGTCCTCATCTTTTGCTAGACTTGCAGCATTCATTCATTCAACGAATCTTTACTGACTGCTGACCGTGTGCCAGGCACAGCTCTAGGAGTGATAGCCTCCTTGTTCCCCTCCAGTCTTCCGCTTTTGTCCCTCTGAGACCCATCCGTAATGCAATGGGAGTGATTTTGTCAGAAATATAGCTCACATCCTTCTCCTACTTAAAACCCTTTAGGTATTCCTTATCCCACAAGGCGTAAAATCTAGATTTCTTCCTGTGGCCATGGCCGTCTGCCAGCTCTTCCAAGTCTTTGACGTAACCTCTGAACCCCGTCTGCTTTGCTCCTGCTCTGTTAGCTTCAGTCACGTTGGCCTCCTGTCTGGTCTGTCGTTTGAGGAACCGGCAAGTTGACCCTCACTCTAGGTATCGATATATTGTGTTTATCGTAACCCCTGTTGGGAGTGCTCTTACATCAGGTTTTTGCTTTGCTTGCTCTATCGTATAATTTAGGTCCTCCTTCAGTATTACTCCTTCAGAGAGGCCGCCCCTGGCCCCCAGTCTAAAGTAGCCCATTGTGCTACAGCACCTTATCCTGTCTTATTATTTTCAGATCATTTATTGTCTGAAATTATGTTGTTTGCTTATTTACTTATATATTTTTGACCCCCTCCCCTAATTGTAAGTTCCATAAAAGGTCATCTAGGATTGAATTCCCAGTACCAGGAATAGTTCTCAGAGCACAGTAAGCTCTCAAGAAATGTTTTGAAAATGAGTAAGTGTACAGTGATCTCCTCCGCATATCTCTGTTAGAATCAGCTACTGGAGTGGAGTTTTAGCAATGAGCTGGTTGGGAGCACTGGGTCTGGGTTTTTCATCCTGACACCATTTACTAACTTTGTGACCTTGGACGTGTGTGACATGCTCCTTAACTCCTCCAGATTTCAAATTCCATATCCAAAGATTGTGATAAATAATAATAATTATTATACTCATTTCATGGGGTTGTTGTGATGATTAAAAGAGTAGATGATTAAATACTTGTAAAGCAAGTAAAACAGTACCTGGCACACAGCTTTCTAGATCTTGATAGATGTTAGCCATTATTATTATTACCATCGCTGTCTTTTGCATCTGTCATGGGTCAGATTAGAGACTCATTCGTTTAATTAGTTTCTGTTTTAAAATATATATGCCCTGAATCCCTCATTGTGAAATACTTTAATCAAATCAGTGCCTATTTGGGCTTTCCAGGAATGGCAGGTTTGATTGGATAAGAGGAGACAAGAGTAATTTAGGAAAGTGGGACTAGGTGGGCTGAAGTCCTTGAAATGCTTAATGTCCCAGCCTTCGGGACTGGGAAGATAAGGCTGAAAGGGAAAGTTGCGCAAACACCAGGGTTCTCCTACTTGGCAACATTAACAAGAATCTTGAGGCTGTGATGCTGTGGAAGATTGCTTGGTAAGTTGCTGGTGCTAGAATGAACGCATCCATACTGATGATGTAGGAAGCTGTAGCCTGCAGCTTTTGAACTTTGAGCTCTGTTCCACTAATCCATAGGGTTCCCAATGCTGTGCTTGGGTTGGAGCACAGAGCTCGTGTTTAGAAACGAAGAGAGTGTCTGATGATAGCAAGGAGGAGGGATGGAAGGAGGACAGCACAAGAAGAGGCAGCATGACCTGCGAGGCTGTTGTGGTGACCAGGGGCAGATACGAGGAAGCTCTGAGCAAGGGTGGTGAAGGTGTGAGGATGAATCGAGAGGGGCACGAGGCTGGTCATTCCTGATCTGTGAGGAACAGGTCTGAGAGAGAACCTTAGACTATGATCCCCAGGTTTCTGACTTCCGTGATTGGGTGAATTAGGAGTGCAGGTTTGAGTCTCAGCTCCACCACTTCCCAGCAGAGTGAACTTTGGCAATTTACTTCATTTTTCTGAGCTCAGTTGCATTGCCTGTAAAATGGGGGAGGTAACTAATGGTGTTTGTCTTACAGAATTGTCTTGAGATTATAAGACACTTAAATATAAGTGAGATTATATTTAGTGTGTAGTAATTTATGTAGTAATAGTGAAAGTGATTAGTAAATATACCTTATTATCTTTACTAGCAAATAGGATTGGGAATAATATTAATGAGACAATCAGATTGGGGAGGAGAAGGTTTTTGGGGGTAAAGTGTGTATGGGACATCTAGTTAGGGGATTCCTGTTGGCTGTGTATGGGCCATGAGTTTAGGTAAGAGGTCTGGGGCTAGATAGCTAGATCTGGCCAGGAGGTGATAATTAAGAAAAGTGTCTTACGTATCGTAGATACTCAGCAAATCAGACATGAATGTCATGTGTTGATTTATCTTTCTTTCCAAAGTTGTAATTGGTAACCAAAAAATGAATTTTTAAAAAGACAAGCAGATTCTGGCCTGAGCCAGTCTCTTAACAGGTCTTGTGCTCCTAAGACAACTTCCCCTTCCCCACCCCACCTCACCCAATACATACCGTGTTTTCACCACACTGCAGGCAGTGATCTTTTAAAAACCTAAGTCAGATCCTGTCCCTCCTTTGCATGAGACTTTGCAGTAGCCTGACATGTAACTCAGGAAGAACCAGAATCCTTACCATGCCGTCCAGCCCTTACCCGCCGTCCCCACCCCTCCGTGCTTGCTCACTCACTCCCCACACTGGCTTTCTTGCGATTTCTTCCTTCTGCCCTGAGCACTATTAATTATAATATATCTCAGCTCAGATCATGATTTCAACTCGTATTTAGTACTGCGTCAGTTGACAAGTGGCAGGAATCCAGCTCAAACAAAAAAGGATGTTAAGTTTGTATAATCTGGAAGCTTGGTGGGTGAACCTGGGTGGATCCAGAGGTTCAGAGAAACAGTGAGAATCTCTCTTTTCCCCCATCTTATTCCTTTGTTTCCCTTTGTGTTAGCTTCATTCTTATCAGGCTTTCCTCATGTTGTAGCAGAGATGACTGTCTGCAGCTCTAGGCCTCAGCCCTCTAGCTAGGGGACCCAGCAAAAGAGATTATTTTTTCTCGTGGTTCTAGTAAAAGTTCTAGGAAGGGTTCCAACTGGCTGTGCTTGGGACATGGGCCCATTCTTGAACCAATTGTGGTGGCCAGGGGGATTTAGCACACTGACTGGGCAGCTCTGGATCCACCCAAACCACATATTATCAAGTCCCCGAAAGAGAAAGGGATTCTTTTCTTAGAAAGGGGCGGGAGGAGGGTAGACAAACAAAAACTATCATCAGACTGTTATTTAACATGAACACAGATACAATCTGTTTTAACAGAGGTACAAACAAAATACTTCCATAATGCTCAGGAAGCACCAGATAATCCTGAGTGTGAGGCTCAAAGGAATCTTCACAGAGATGATGTTTAAACTGGGCCTTTCAAAATTAAGAGAGATGTTGAAAAATAGAAAAGGAATGTGCTTTACGTGAAGGGAAAGTGTGTATGCCAAGACGTGGCGGTTGGAACATGGAGAAGTAAGGGCTGAGACCAGAAGTTTAATCCTTAAAATTAGAGTGCCAAGGAGTTCAGACTTCGGTCTCAGTGGGGAGTGGAATCCAGTAGAAGTTTTTAGGCAGAGGAGTAATTTCAGCAGACTTCTGTTTGCAGTGGTTTAGCCAGATGATCAAGAGGGCTGAACCAGGCCAGAGATAGTGTGGTATAGAAGGGGACAAGTTGGAAAACACTGGGGAGATAGAAATGAAAATACTTAATAATAGCTGAACATGCCAGGTATCAACAGATGGGGAAATGTAACCGTGGAAATAATTATAATAGCCTGGGGTGAAGCATCAACAGTGCCATTGATTTTAAAAATAAAAATCAAGTTGTTCTAATATGTGGTGTCTGTTGTCTTGGATCTAGGTGATTTAAAAAAATTTCCATTTTAGACTAGGTACGTTTTTCTCCGTGATGCTGCAGTTCCTATTTATTTTGTCTCAGCTAGATTTTAAAAGTCTTTTAGTATGGAGACCGTATGTTTTATTTCTCTTGTCTCTTGACCACAAAACTCAGTATAGAATTGTGCGTTTGGCTTACTTAAATATTGAATATGTATTTGTTAACTACACCTCTACTTCTGTGTTTCTTTATTTTGTTGCTCCACTAAAATCTGAAGGTGATCTCTTCTTGACTAAATAAATATTGTGAGCTGTTTGATCAGTCATACTCCCTATTTTTGTTTTTTTGGCCGCCCGCGAGGCTTGCGGGTTCTTAGTTCCCTGACCAGGGATTGAACCCCGGGCCACTGCGTTAAAAGCGCAGAGTTCTAACCACAGACGGCCAGGGAATTCCCCCTATTTTGTTTTAATGGCCAAATGGCACACCTGGTAGTATAATTTTCTCCATCAGAGTTACTTGATTCAGAATTTACCCATTAATAATACTATGTACAGGACTTTTAGGTAATGAGAGTATTTAAGAATGCAGCTACCATGACTTACTATAGTGTTTGTGAAGAGTTGTAGTATCAGTGGAATTATATCTGGAGAAAATTCTGTTACAAACAAATGTAAAACAGAATTCTCTGTATAGTTAGTCTAGACCATATAATGTTATGAGACGTGTGATATAAAATTCCTAACTAGCCACATATAGAACTTGTAGAATTTACGTTTTCCACAGCAGGGTTTTCTCTAGTGCTAAAGCAGGGCATAGAATTTGTTGCCTTTTGTTAAAATGTACTTGAGCAGTTACTAAGGGGCAGCAGCCTTAGTGATCTTTGGGTGCAGCTTGAGTAGCTGTTTAATTTGTAAAGTCCTTCGGGCTTTAAGTTAAGTTAAAGAGAATCACCTCTTAAATATATGTCCTTTCCCCTTTTCATTTCACAGCCTCAGTATTAAGATAGGTTTCTGGGACTGTTTTCATTCATTCAACCAATATCTGTTCAGTACCTACCGTGTTTCACACATAGTCCTAAGAGCTGAGGAAGCAGCATTGAATAAAACAATCGAAAACATTCTTTTATTCCTGGAGAAACATTTTGGTGGGAGAAAACAGACAATAAACAAAGGAGTACAGACATGTTGTTGATGGTAATAAGTGCTGTGGAGAAAAAAAGGGGCTGGAAAGGGGGAGAGGGAGGGCCAGGATTTGGCTGAGGGCGTAGTAATGGTGGGTTTGAGAGTGGTTGGGGAAGGGGACATTTGAGCAAAGAAGTGAGTCATGCAGATGTCTGAGGAAAGATCATTCTTGCTGGAGAGAATAGCTCTGGGGTCTTTTTTGTGTTTCATCTTATTGATTAGCTTTCCGTGATTAGGCTGTGGATGTATGTATGAAGAAACTTTATAGAAAATGAAATACATCAGTTGGAATAAAACCAGTTAAGGAAAAATAATGACATGAATGTATTAGGTACTTGAATCCTTTTCGTGATTTTGGACTAGTATTTTGGACTAGTATTGGACTAGTATTAAAAATATGTGTGGAGTGTGTGGGCATGCGTGTCCCATGCTGCGTGTGTATGAAGGTTTTACCAAGGCAGCCTTGGTAATTATATTGAGGCATTTCTTCCAGAGGAAGTTTTGATTGGTCATTTGAGTCCAGCAGTCAAGCCTGTGTTTATTATGCTTCTGCTATTAGAGTAACACTGTACTGAGTATTGGGGGGATAGAAAAGTACAAGACATAATGTTCTGCTCAGATTGGCCAGACTGTTGTCTGTACTGATAGAGTAAAATAAACCAGCGTGGCTGAATGGGAGCAATGCTGGACCCGCAACCCTAAATACCCTTCACATTTGCAGAATAGCTCGACATGCTGATTCAGCTCTGTAGCTTTTGCTCCTTGCAGCCCTGTTCAAGTTTTTGGAGAGTCATCAGAGAGATTCCCTTTTGGAGTAGGTGTCAGAGAAGGCCTAGTTTTGATTTCAGATGGGTTCAAAGTGCTTGGGAAGACTGTTTACATTGCATAATGATCCTAGAACTGTGGTTGGGAAAACAAGTTACTGAAAATGAATATGATGTATTGATTTTCTACTGTGGAAGCATGATGTGCTAGGAATGTCATGTTGTAATATTTGATTTTCATTATTGGGTGTAAATAAACTGAATCCTTTGATATACACACTACATTGGAATTGCACTGTTCACTTTGAGAACAGTCTTTTCCCTTATTTTATACAATATGATCATACCAATTTATATTACCAGCTGGTAGAATTAGTTTCTTTTTTTTCCTCCTAAGGAGTAGACTTTATATTTTACTTAGTTGTTAATTTAAGCATGTAACAAAGGCGTTTTCTTATCCTTAGAATGATATATGGATCATCTTATTGTATCTACACTGATCAACATGTCAGGTATAATGTCAAAACCAAAATCTTTTCCTTTTAAGCTGTTATTTACTTCATAAAGTCGTCCTCCTTCTTCATTCAGGATTCATTAACTGAACTGATATTCATTGAGTGCCTCCTTTGTTCTGGACACCTCTTTGTGATTCACTGGTAAGGAAGACATTTTTTTTGCCCTCATAGAGGTAAAAGTATGGACGATAGTAAACAGTTACAATGATGTGTACTTTGTGTTCTAAATGTGGAAGAAGAAGGTTCTATTGGGTGTACTTAGCAGGGGCACCTAACCTGGAGCAGGAGGCATCTAAGCTGAGACCTGAAGAATGACAAATACTCAACTAACTGAAAAGTGGGTGCGGCAACATGGGGACAAAGGAAGGCTGTTCCAGGGAGAGGAAACGCCTGTGGAGCAGCCCAGAGGCAAAACAAAGCAACAAAAAGCAAGCAGGCAAAACGGCTATCTCCTCCCATGGCAAACAGTGTAAGTTCCTAATGTCTGGAGCATAGATTTTGAGGAGGGAAGATGCAGGGAATTTTCAAAACCATTACTAATTTTGGATCCCATCCTATTGACATTTGATAAATGCCTGAGAGGTTTTAAGCAGTGGATTGACAGAATTGGATTTGCCATTTACAGAGGTACAGAGGTCACAGTGGTTGCAGTTGCAGGAAGGAGAGAGGACATATCTATGGTAGGAGGCTTGTGGCTGTGATGGCAGTACTTGTGAGATATGCTGTGAGCCAGGACGAGGGCGTTAACAGTGGCAATGGAGAGAAGTGGATGGATTCAAGAAATACTTAGAAAGTAGAACCTATAGGACTTGATTGAAGGAAGAATCAAGGATGCTGCTAGGTTTCTGGCTTGGGCCAGAATGATGATGATGATGATGGTACTTATGTCAATCATTGATTTATTGCCTCTCACCTCTATGTTTGCCCTGTACTGCCTATTCTGTGAAAATGAATGTGGACGCTTTAAATACTTTTCCTTGCCAGCTGGCAGGATGTTAAGAGAGAGACTGAAGGAGGAAAGAGTTTTACTTGCTGGCTCCAGTGTCTTGCCTGGCAGGCTCCTGTGGCATGTGGGGCTTCTTCTGTGTCTGGGCTCCTGCAGCTCTTAGTGGCCGGCCGCTTCCCCCCACTCCCACCCCCTCCCTTGGGCAGTTGGGTAGCAGAGTGCCTCCAGTGAGATGCTTCCCCACAAACAACTTCCTTTGTCATTCAAGAGGACAGATTTCTGGCAAGGTTTAGAGGGCAGATTTCCAGAAACTCTGCTGGATATGAGCCCTCTCCAACAAGGTCTGGGTCTCAGCCCTAGAACTGGGGAAACTCTTTTTTGGGTGCTCTGTCTCAGCCCCAAAGGTAGTGGCGATGATTTATTATGCTATATATATTATGCTGTTGTGTTTTGTGTCATCTATGCCTTTATTCTTTTTTTTTTTTAAATAAATTTATTTATTTTTGGCTGCATTGGGTCTTCATTTCTGCATGCGGGCTTTTCTCTAGTTGCAGTGAGCCTGGGCTACTCTTCATTGCGGTGGCTTCTCTTGTTGCGGAGCACAGGCTCTAGGCGCACGGGCTTCAGTAGCTGTGGCTCGCGGGCTCTAGAGCACAGGCTCAGTAGTTGTGGCCCACGGGCTTAGTTGCTCCGCGGCATGTGGGATCTTCCCGGACCAGGGCTCGAACCCGTGTCTCCTGCATTGGCAGGCGGATTCTTCACCACTGCGCCACCAGGGAAGGCCCCTGCCTTTATTCTTTAGAGTTCTTTTCACTTCTTGCTAGCCAATTCCTTATTACTTCAGTCCCCTGTTGTAGTTATTCTTTATCTTAAAAACTGTTCTTGTTCAGATTACTGTGTGGTTTCTCTCTCTTGATTGGATTCAGGCTGATACAGTGCTCTGATATGATCCCAGAGGAAGAACTGATTTGGGGAGAGGGACAGACAGTGAACCTGGTTTGAGACATGCTAAATTTTGGGTACAGGACTCATAGGCAGAGATATCCAAGAGCTGGTGATACACATGGGTTTGTGAGCTCTGGACAGAAGACTTGGGTTTGGAGATTGTTCAGGGAGTGTGTGAGGAAAGAGATGAAAGTAGGGCCCACGATAGAGTCGTGTAGATCACTGTCCTGAGGCATGTTCAGATGTAGAGGAGCCTATTAAGGAGCCTC
Source organism: Eschrichtius robustus (assembly GCF_028021215.1). NCBI lineage: Eukaryota > Metazoa > Chordata > Mammalia > Artiodactyla > Eschrichtiidae > Eschrichtius > Eschrichtius robustus. The sequence continues at coordinate 6,801,967 of NC_090826.1, read as the reverse complement.
AGGGAGATTGGCCACTAAAATAGGAGAAGAAGGCATCAGTGAAGAAGTGGGTAGTCATCAGTGCTGAATGTTACTGAAAGGTCAAATAATAGAAGGAGTGGAAATTGTCCACAAGTAGCGAAACTAGCCAAAAGCATATGCAACCTTAAAAATATTCGCTTGTTTATTTAGAAAGGGTCACTGGAAAGTCCATTCAATTAAATTTACCAAGTGTCTTGGTCCCTATTAGCATAGAAAGTAAGAGTGTGGGTTCTGGAGCCTTAACTGCTTGGGTGAGAATGCCAGTTCCACCAGTTACTAGCTGTGAGGGCTTAGGTAATTTATTAAGCCCTCTGTGCCCCTACTCCCTCATCTGTATGTAGATGAAATAATGTACTCTTCCCAGTGCTGGAATGGTATGTTGTTCATAATGTATTATTCCTAGGGTTGTAGTGAAGGTGAGACGAGGTAATGTATATAAAGCACCGAGCACAGTGTCTGGCACACAAGCCCTTGGTGAATGTGGCTGTGGTATTGTTGGCACGCTGGGCACTGTGGTGGGTGACAGGGAGGGAAAGATGACCAGGACTGCAGGCTCCACCCTGAGGGCATGGGGAGGGGGAAGAGGCTTATTAATATAATATAGTGAGTGGTAGGTGTCAGGTAAAGGCCTGAATAAGGTGCCAGAGGGATTCTCATGCGGAGTCCCAGAGGAGGTCAGGGCTGAGTTGGATGTTGGAGGGGTGCAGTTTTGCCCCCCGGGGGGATGGTGGCTCTGAGCAGAACACAGCATCGGTAGTGGAGGAAGGACTGTGCTTGATGGTGCGTACAGTCCCACAGCAGGGTCATGGCTGGCCTGTGGAGTTGAGGTGCGATGACAACAAGGACGGACGTACACCCTCAGAACAGGTGTTTAGGCCACATCCCTGTTTCCCATAGTGTATTTCACCCTTGTTTCTAGATTTATTGCTCATCTCTTTTTATTATTTCTGCTGAACTATTGCTAGTTAACAACAATCTAAAACTTCTGTTTGGTGTCAACATTTTGCATAGGCTTTCATTGACTGTGAGCTTTGAGTGTTCTAAGTTGAAGTGTTCTGGAAGGGAAGTTGGAATACTTCAACTAGTGCCACTTCATTGGATTTTACTCTCAGGGTTGAATAATTTTGCCTGATTCCTGGGCATTGATAAAGCTCACAGCAGTTTACATTTCACATGGGTTCTCTTTAACCTGCAATTCTTTTTGAAAATTTCAACAACTGAAGAAATGTAAACTCCTCAAAATTATATGACTGTTCTTTCAAGAACTTACATTTTTGGAGATTTAGGAGATAACAGTGTGATTAATTTTTGATTCCTTGGAGGAAAAGAAGTCCTCCCCCAAAGTTTGTGAACATTTGGTCCTACCAAAGCGCTGTCCTGAGATAAGTCTGTTGTAATGCTTTCACTGAAGACCCTTAAGTCAAGAAGCAAAAACCAGCCAACAAACATTCCTTTGATTTTGTTATGATAAGATCTGGGATGAGGATGTCGCTTGGCTGGAATGGCACTCTCTGATCCAAAAAATTCTCTTGAAAGTTCTGCTTTTGGGACTTCCCTGGTGGCGCAGTGGGTAAGACTCCGAGCTCCCAATGCAGGCGGCCCAGGTTTGATCCCTGGTCAGGGAACTAGATCCCACATGCATGCCACAACTAAGAGTTTGCATGCCACAACTAAGGAGCTGGTGAGCTGCAACTAAGGAGCCCTTCTGCCACAGTTAGCTAAGACCTGGTGCAACCTAAATAAATAAATAAATAAAAAGAAAGTTCTGCTTCTGAATCTTCAGAGGAAGGGTGAACATATTCTCTAAAGAAAGATTAGAAGAATCGTCATTGGCTACTTCTCCCCCCGCCCCCACAGAAAGAAAAGTTAAACCGTTCTTTATTGGCTAGGACTTTTGGGAATTATACAGGAAGGAAGCTAAGAAGGAAAATTGTCAGACTGTGACCCTTTGAAGATTTTTGTTTTTGTTTTCCCCTTGCTTCACTTAGATGTAGCAGAGACTTACAGGGAATTTTGTTTTTGGTGAAAACCAAGTGTTTATTATGTAAAAGAGCGTTGAGAGACCAAAGAAAAGACTCTTGGGGCAATTTTACTTTGCTTGACTATGCCTTGTATAAAATAACAGAAGTTGAAGTGTTATTCTTCTGTTAATTACCTCTTTTGCAAGGGCAAGAGCAATTTCCAGATTATTATATTTTTGGAATTTTTTGGTTTTGAAGGTTGATAAAGTATTTCATATTGGTGATTTATTGAAAAGTTGAAAGAAAAATATACTCACTTTAAGAACAAGTATAAATTTGATAGCTGGAATATAGAAGCTGAATGTGTAGAACCATACATTTTACTGTATGGTTAGCTTTCTGTGTCTGTGGTTTCTGCATCTGCGGATTCAACCAACTGTGGAGATATTTGAAAATATTTGGACAATATTCCATAAAGTTCCGAAAAGTAAAACTTGAATTTTCTGCTCACCCAGCAGTTATTTACATTGTATTAGATATTAATAAGTAATCTAGAGGTAATTTAAAGTACACAGGAGGATGTGTGTAGGTTGTATACAAATACTATACCATTTTATAGAAGGGACTTGGTTAAGTTCTTGAGGATACCAAGGGGCAACTGTATTTACTGTATGATGTGCATTTACTATATTAATGTACTGTATAATCATATATCTTCTATCCATACCTTTATTTGTGTTGAAGGATTATCATCGCAGCATTATAGCAAAAGTTGCAAACATATAGGCTAATAGTTAAACGAACATGGTATACCCATACAATGGAATTCTGTGCAGCAGTTAAAAAGAATGAGATACTTTGTGTGCACTGACTTGAAACAATCTCCAAGATAAATGAAGTAAACAAAAAAAGGTTGCAGAAGGATATATGAAGTATATTACTATTTATTTGTATAAGAAAAAAAGGTATTTATACTTGTATGTGTATATGAATGGAATATCTCCAGAAAGCTTAAACAAGAAGCTAATAAAAATGGGTGTGTGTCTGACAGCCTCCTACAGTTTTGTGTGTGTGTATATATATATATATATATATATATAACTGTTGCCTGCTTATATTAACTGTTAGGAATTTTATGTGCCTCCCTCACATATTTCCAGGATGTCAAGATGTTAGATTTTAGGTGGTAACAAACAAAAATTGCAGCCAGACAGCTCAAGCTTGAATTCCTGCTCTGTTGTTTACATGTGGTATAAATTCTACTGTCAATAAAATAAAGATAGTAATAATTGTTATAGAGTTATGAAGAGGTTTACCTTAGGTTGTCCGTGTGAAGTACCTAATATAAGCACAGTGTCTGGCACACAGTGCTTGACGATCAATAAATATCAATATTAGGTATTATTATCAAGAAGTGTACAGTTTTATGGGAAAGGCAAATAATAAATTTAACTATTTTATATGGGTGTTTCTGTGGGGACATAGTAAGTAAAGGGGAAATCAGAAAAGGCCATATAAAAAAAGGAACTTTGAAAAGTTTAAAGTGTGAGAGAGCAAGATAAATTAAGGAAGGCCATTCCAGGCATGAGGAGTTCTCCTTATACAAAAGTAAGAAACAATGTGAGTGAGTGTGAAAACTAATAGTTCATAATGGTTTGAACCAGTCTAGGTTATGAGAGGGGAAATGGCAGATGATGATGATAGCTAACATTTATCGAGCACTTAGGTAAGGTACTGCTCTAAATGCTTTTTATGTTTTAATTAATTAAATCCCTATAGTAACTATGATATCGGTACTGTAATTAACCTGATTTTACTGATGAGGAGACTGAGGCAGGGAGGTAAAGTTATTTGTCCAAGATCATATAAAGTAGTAAGACCATGTCTGTGTGTACCCATTATTCATTCTGCCCATGAGTCTGGTAGCTAGGAATAGGGCAGACCTTGAACAGTGACTGAATTCACTCTCATAAACTTTGGGACACTATTGAAGGATAGTTTTAAGCAATAAAGTAAAACTCTCAGATTTGTACCCGAGGATGAACAGTACTGGCTTAGGGGAGATGACAAAAGTTTTGCTCCTCTTTTCCTTCCCTTCTCCTTCCATCTATATCCTTTACGTTCTGAAGAAATTGTGCAGTGAATTGTAATACTTTGAGAAAACTGAAGGAGCTCTTTAAACCGATCTTCACTTTGTTAATGTGGAGACAGTTTTAGGACTTCACCGACTGTATCAGAATAAAGATAAGGATGAAAAATAGCTCATCCTATTATGTACATATTTTGGATTAAGCTCCTATATTATCAATTGTTGTATAACAGATTACCCCAAAACAGCAGCTTAAAACAGGATTCAGCGTTATTATCTCACACACTATTTTGGGGTCAGGAATCAGGAGTGGCTTACCTGGGTGGTTCTGGCTTGCGGTCTCTTCTGAGGTTGCAGTCATTGGAAGGCTTGACTGGAGCTGGAGGATCCAGTTTCAAGGTCGCTCACTCACCTAGCTGGCAAGTTTGTGCTGGCTTTTGGCAGAAGCCTTAGTTCCTTGCCATATGAAATCTCTTCATAGGGCTGCTTGAGTGTCTTCATGACATTGCAGCTGGCTTTCCAGAGGTAGGTATCTAAGAAAGAAGAAGCTACAATGTCTTTTATGACCTAGCCTAGACATAGTCATTTCTCCAATATTGTATTGATTATTTAGGTCAGCCCTGTTCAACCGTGGGATGACATCATACAAGGGTTTGAACACCAGAAGGCAGAGATCAGTGGGAGCCATTTTGGAAATTGGCTACCATAGTTCCCATGAAAACATTACGGAATAAAAAAGTTAGAACTTGATCAGGCAGATGAAAACCTGCTCAACATCGTTATTCCTCAGAGAATTGCAAGTTAAAACCTCAATGAGATAACACCTGTCAGAATGGCTATCATCAAAAATACCACAGATAGCAATTGTTTGTGAGGATGTGGAGGAAGGGGAACCCTGGTACACTGTTGGTGGGAATGTGCAGCCACTGTGGAAAAGAGTATGGAGGTTTCTCAAAAAATTAAAACTAGAACTACCATATGACCCAGCAATTCCACTCCTGGGTATTTGTCTGAAAAAAACAAAAACACTAGTTCGAAAAGATACATGTACCCCCGTGTTCATAGCAGCATTATTTACAATTGCCAAATTATGGAAGCAACCTAAGTTTCCATCAGCAGACGAATGGATAAAGAAGCTGTGATACACACACACACACACACACAATCATACACACACACACACACACAAATACTACTCAGCCATAAAAAATAGCAAAATTTTGCCATTTGCAGCAATATAGATGGACTTGGAAGGTATTATGCTAAGTGAAATAAGTCAGAGAAAGACAAATGCTTATGTATGGAATCTAAAAAATAAACTACTGAAAATAACAAAACAGAAACAGACTCACAGATAATAGAGAACAAACTAGTGGTTACCGGTGGGGAGAGGGTGGGGAGAGGGGCACGATAGGAGTAGGAGGTTAAGAGGTACAAGCTACTATGTATAAAATTAATAAGCTACAAGGATATATAGTACAACACAGGGAATATAGCCAGTATTTTATAATAACTATAAATGAAATATAACCTTTAAAAGTTGTGGATCACTGTTGTACATCTGAAACATATAATATTGTATACCAACTATACATCAATTAAAAAAAAAAACAATTAGAACTTGAAGGAGCCCTACCGTGGTGGTTTCAAAGTGCGGAGCTAGACCATCAGCATCACTTGGGAGCCTCTTAAAAGTGTGAAATCTGACCTGATGAATAAAGACTTAGAGTGATGCCCAACAATTAAAAAAATTTTTTTTTAATATTTTAGAACAGTTTTATTAGATTTATAGAAAATTTGAGTTGATAGTACAAGAGAGTTCCTATATAGCACGTCTGCACACACATGCACACACATAAGTTTTCCAATATCTTGCATTAGTGTGGTGGTATTAGTGTGGTTACAATTAATCAACCAATATTGATAACACTATTATTAACTAAAGCCCATAGTTTACATTGATCCACACTTAGTGTTGTTTAGTTCTGTAGGTTTTGACAAATGTGTAATGCCACGTATCCACCATTGTGTTATCAAGCAGAACAGTTTCACTGCCCTAAAACTCCCGTGTGTTTCACCTATTCATCTCTCTCTTTTCCTCCTTTGAACACCTGGCAACCAGTGGTCTTTTTACATTCTGTAGTTTAGCCTCTTCCAGAATGTCCTGTAGTTGGAATCATGCAGTATATAACCTTTCAGACTGGCTTCTTTTACTTGGCAATATGCATTTAAGCTTCCTCCATGTTTTGGGGTGTGCGTGTATGTGTGTGTATGTATGTGTGTATACTGAGAACTCGTTTCCTTTTATTGCTGAATAACATTCCATTGTATGGATGTACCACAATTTGCTTATACATTCACCAGTTGAAGGACATCTTGGTTGCTTTTCTGTTTTTGGTGATTATGAATAAAGCAGCTGTAAACATCTGTGTGCAGATTTTTATGTGAACATAAGTTTTCAGGTCAGTTGGATAAATACCCAGAAGTGCAGTTGTGGGATTGTATGGTAAGACTGTGTTTAGCTATATAAAAAATAGCCATGCTGTTTTTAATGTTTCCTGTAGGTGAAGGTGCCAGATGTTTCAGCTTCTGGTAGTTTTCTTGATTTTTTTCCTCCTCTGTTGTCTTTGGGTTTCCCTAAGAATTCCTTCTTAAATAGAGTCTTGTCTTGCAGCTCCCTCAGTTGTAAGCCACTGTTATTTATACTGGAGCCCTGTTGATTTGGTGGTAAGGCACTGGGTAGGGGAAACATTCTATAATCTTACATTAAATCTCAGTTTTTTAGTGGGTCCAAAGTCCATGGGCTATGACCTTCAGAAGTTTCTTAGCCTTTTTCCCCCTCCTCTTAATGTTAAGACAGGAAGGTGAGAGGGGGCTGGAGTTGACTAATTGCCTTTGCTCTGGCAAAGTAGTTTCCCTTAGAGAACAGGGCTTTGTTATGGAGAATGAGCTGAGCTATTTCAAAATGGTTATTCTCCCCTCCCCCTGCCCAAACTACTAGGGGATTTTTCTCTGATCTTCATGTGAGAACCTGGTGGGTGTCTCTGAATCTGGACCTCCAGGAGTTTTTAACTCTCAAGCTAGTGCTTACTCAGAGTTTGGAAATTTGTCAAAATTACCATTTAAGCATTCCTACCAGTTAACTGGCTCTTGTAGCTTTGCTTCAGGTCAGCTGATCTTGGCTGTGGCTTTCAGTATTTTCCATCTCTCCAGATTTTGGAGGTGGTGTGATTTTAGTTCTCTGATGGATCTAAGAGAAGTAATTGATCTCAGTTTTTTAGCTTTTTTCTTGTCGTGAAGATGGGAGTAGTGATTTCCAAGCTCTTTATGAGTCAGTGAGGCTGAAATTGGAAGTCTGGTGTCCACGGGTCTTTGCTTAAACAAATACCTCTCGGTGATTCTGATGAATGCTAATGGTTGAGAACCACTGATTTAGCCCAATTTCCTCATTTTACAGATGAGAACACTGAAGTCCAAAGAGGGGAAATGACTTTTCTAAGATTGTGCAGAGTCAAAACCTAGACTAGAATCTGGGTCTGTTGGCCAGATCATCTTCATACTGTTTTTTCTATCTACATATAGTTCCCTTCAAAGGGATTACTCATATTTCATATTGAAGGTTGTGGGAAGTACCTTCATTTTGATGGTTCACTGATTTAAATCCTTGATATTTACCTCAAATTCATTCTGGGATCTGGTTTATAATTACACTCATTGTTGTAGCTATTGTGAAGCTCCCTTGAAATGTTCCCTTTGATATCAATCTCAGACCACCTCAGAAGTGAGCCCTTAATGTAGCCTGGCTATGAGTAAAATAGTGTCTAAAAGAAAACCCTGGAGTTCTTCATTCAGTCTTTCGGAAAGCCTAATGTGAACCATTTATGTGGCATGAATCAGCTGCGTCTGTCACTTCTTCCTTCCCATACATTCCCATAATTTTATTTCCTTAACTTTTGGTATGGAGTGGATAGCAGCTGTAATCCTCTTTTCTCCAAACCAGCCCCTCTCCTGTGCTTGTGCACCTGACATGCTTCTTAATCTCTGTCTGGGGAAGCCTCGGACTATTTGTTCTAGAGCAGGACCTGGCAGACTTTTTCTGTAAAGGGCCAGATAGGTAATATTTTAGCCTTTGCAGGTCATGTGATCTTTGTTGCAGCTACTCAACTCTGTTCTTGTAGAGAGAAAGCAGCCAACCTCATGCAGTATGTAAGCGAACGGACGTGTCTGTGTTCCAGTAAAACTTTATTTCCAAAAACAAGCTGCTAGCCCATGTTCTAGAACTTCTAGAAATCCTGTTTTCACTTTTATGTCCCAAAGGATGCTGTTTTTATTTACCGGATTTGGGCCTCTGGATCATTTTTGTTAGATTGCTTTCAAAAGTAATACAGTAGGTATTTTGTTGTGGAACATTGCATCTTAGTTTTGGTTTCTTAAGACCTGCATTTTTGGTGTTGAAGAGATATAGATTTTTTTTTTTTTTCTTTAAACAAGTTTTGAGCAGGGTTGAGACCTTATGGTCCTGTGCGACTCTAGATTAAAACAAGGGGGAAAAAAACCCCCAAACCTGGTTATTTACTATAACAGCTAAGACAGTCTATACTGCCAGTGGTGCATGGTAAAACATGTCTTTTAATAAGTTCTTAAAGGTAAAGAATAATAGAAAATCTCAAGTTATGGTGTGTTATAGGTGCCTCTGGAGTTATTAGGTTAGAGGGATGGTTTTAATTTACTTTGAGGCCTTGGTAGGTTGCTTCTTGCATGCTTGGAAAATGTAGATATTGGTGTTTGTGCTCTGCAGCTAACACAGGTCTTGGTTGCCACAGCTTCTCATTAGCTCCTTAAGATCCCTTTAGGGCTCTGGTTGCCCGGCTAGAGAAAGGGCAGGAATTGCTAGGAGCTGAAAGGACAGATGCAAGCTGAGAAGTAGCCCGTAGCCCTAGGGAGCACTGGCTATTTGGGGCCAAGGTTTGTGTGTTATGTCAAAGGTGTGAACTTGAAGTTTTGCTAGAGAGAACTCCTCGCTAACTGGGTTAGTTTATATATGCTACAAGTCATCTTTGTTTTAGAGATCTCTGCAATTTAAATTAATTAAAAAAAATTTTAAAATGCAGATTATAAAATTCTGTTTTGGGTGATTTGCTGTCCTTTGGGGAAGTATTTCTGACCTTTAATAATGGTGGGTAATTGAAATAAGTTTTAGTAATGACTGCTACCAATCCATTTAGAAAAGGTCAGTCTACAGTATTAGAGTACTGGAAGCTTGCTTATTAGTTAGAATGGTCTTATGATTAGAATTGAATTATTATGGGCTAAAAAGAATATCACAAGGAGACTCTAGAGGGCAGTGTAACTCAGCATGTTCGTGCTTCTGACCTTAAGTTTAGCTTTGGAAAAATAATCTATGTGTTCTGAACTCTTTCCCCACTGCACCGTGTTCCAATTTGGTAGAATGTGAGTTTTGGAAAGAAGTGCTCTGGTTTGGCTTAGAGAGGGTACTTAGATAATATATCATAATTATTGGCCCTAGAGAATATCTATGCTTGGTTTAAAACATATTGGCTTAGAAAACCCGGAATTCTCTTACTGATTCAACTAAATTGAATTGAGTTTGCTTTTCAGGCGTTTGTGGAACATTAAGCAAAAGGAATGATATATCTTGTGTTTTCAAATATTTTTTGGGTAGGAAGTAATGTACCCTCTATTAGAGAGTTCAGACAAGTGAGAAGAGTTTGACTTATTCTAACACATTTTAAAACATCTCTTGAAAGTGGAAGGTTGCAGCCGGATGCTTGATTGGCAAATGTCTGAATCAGTGTTCAACTTTTCAAATGTATGCATTTAGCAAGATCCAAAGGCCAGTCATTTTTTTCCTTCTAATTTTTAAACTTCCATATATTTGGGGGAAATCTATTTTGTTGACTCATTTACATGTGAGTCATCAAATGTGGTTTGGAAAAAAACTGTTTTGAAGTCTAAGGAGCTTTTGGGTCATTAAAATTTTTTCTCCCTTAAAAGCAAAAACTGGGAATCACAAAGGACAAACTAATGAATCTCCTAGAATTTTAGATTTGAGATTTTAAACTATTAACTGTAAACGTAGGAAACTGATTTTGTGATCGCGTTTCCTGGTGTTATTATGCTGTGGAAATTAGTATGTCCAGCGGTTAAGTGCGACAGATGTACATCTGGGATTTTGAGCTTTTCATTTAAATTTTGACCTATTAGAATGACCTTAAAAATGTACTTTTTTTTAAGGTTTTCATTTTCTTTTTCTGATCTAGGATAAGTAAAGTTTTCCATTCATGGTTAAAATGAATTGCGTTTGGTAGAGCACTTTGAAATTCTTGGATGAAAGGCCTTATGTAAGTGCAAATACTGCAAATTTAAGAAACATATCATTATGGGGATTCTTTTCCTAGGGTTTGTTCACATTGGTTTGTTCACATTGGTTTATAGATATCAACCAAAGAATCTTCTTTTTGTTAACTGTCTTGTCTAGTTATTTATCTCCCCATTGCTCTCTACTTCGGGTTGGGTAAAATCGTTACTTTGACCTAGTTCTCTGGAAAGGAATAGATCAGAAATTATTTGAACAATAGTGTTCCCCACATTTTTAATAATGTTAATTAAGACTGAAATACTTTTGGGAAACAGGTGTAAGTATTGTGTATTAGCTTTGATTACTGGCATTGGGTATTAGCTTCACCTCTTGTATCACCTGAGTACGCATCTTTTTTTATTTTAATCACGTAAAATAATATAAAGTACCATTCATGTGTATAAAATATGTAACACATCAGAGCTTTCACCTGAAATTGTGTATTTAAAAAAATTTATAAGAATTGGTATGGTATGCAGGTAAACAAAAGAGCTCTTTTTTTTTTTTTTAAATGAAGTTAGTAACAGAGAGTGTTCTTTGGAGAAGGTTTGAGGTTATTTGTTTACACTGTATCTAGAAATAGAAGGTAACTTTTTCTTTTTAAATAAATGTATCTATTTTATTTATTTATTTTTGGCTGCATTGGGTCTTCTTTGCTGCGTGCGGGCTTTCTCTAGTTGCGGCGAGCGGGGGCTACTCTTCGTTGCGGTGCGTGGGCTTCTCATTGTGGTGGCCTCTCTTGTTGCGGAGCACAGACTCTAGGCACGCGGGCTTCAGTAGTTGTGGCACGTGGGCTCAGTAGTTGTGTCTCGCGGACTCTAGAGCGCAGGCTCAGTAGTTGCAGTGCACGGGCTTAGCTGCTCCGTGGCATGTGGGATCTTCCCGGACCAGGGCTCGAACCCGTGTCCCCTGCATTGGCAGGCGGATTCTTAACCGCTGTGCCACCAGGGAAGTCCCCTTTTTTGTTTGTTTTAGTCTAGCAAATTCACAGACCATTTACTTTGGTGTAGATAGTATTAGTCAGTTTTTAAAAAAATTTTAATTTGTCAAAGTCTCCTGGTAGTTTGAAATATATATGAGAAATTTTCCTTAACCTAAGATTTAAATACTGTTTAAGTTTATTCTATTCAGTTTATGTATTCTATTCAATATATACACTCAATTTATTACTCACACTTTTGAAAACTTCCCTATGTACAGTACCTCACCCCCATCCTTTGGAATAAATTTTTAGTTACTGTTTTCCCCCAACTTCCCCCAACCCACTGTTTCGGTTTCCCTAATTTACCCATTTCTCCAGTTTACCTGTTTTGTTCTCCATTTTGTTGATTTTGTTTTTGTTCTCTTTGATGGCAGTGGCTCCTTTTGCTCAAGAGAAAAAATTTCTCAAGTCTGATTGTAAAATGTCTTGAATTGTCTGTCTGAATGTTTTGTTTTATATGGATACACGCCTTTGGTTATTATGTAAGAGAATCACAAGTTATGGTTATATGGCAACTTCAGATCTGGGATATTTCATGAAATAGAGATGTCAGCTGGTCAATGCCAGCAGGAATTTACTTTCCAGCTCCAGATCTGCCCATCACAGCATATTTTCTTTGAAAACCCACACCCCTTCTGGCCATGTTGCTGTCCATTGCTCCTTAATAACATGTTCTGTGAGTCTCTGGCAGGAGCTAGAACAGGGGTGGGCAAGCTTTTTATGAAGAGGGCCAGATTATAAATATTTTGCACTTTGTGGGCCATATAGTCCTGTTGCAACTATTCAGCCTTGCCTTTGTAGCCCAAAAGCAGCGAAAGATAATATGTAACTGAATGGATGTGACTGTTTCCAATAAAACTTTATGGACACTAAAATTGGATTTTACATAATTTTCATGTTATGGAATATTATTATTCTTTTGATTTGTTTCCCCCCAAAACCATTCTTTCATTTATGGGCCATAGAGAAGCAGGCATTGCGCTGTTTGACCCTTGGCCCATATTTTGCTGACTCCCTGAGAAGCAAAGAACGCAAAGAAGGAGGCACATAGAACTGGTTCCTTGTTGACAACTTCAATTCGTGCAAATATCCAGGGTTGCTTTTGTTACTATGAAAAATAAAATAAATGTATTTCTTAATATGAGAGAAGATATAAATGATGTCTTTTTTTTTAAATTTTATTAATTTTATTTTTGGCTGCGTTGGGTCTTTGTTGCTGCACGTGGGCTTTCTCTAGTTGCGGTGAGCGGGGGCTACTCTTCGTTGCGGTGCGCGGGCTTCTCATTGCAGTGGCTTCTCTTGTTGCGGAGCATGGGCTCTAGGCGTGTGGGCTTCAGTAGTTGCAGCACGCGGGCTCAGTAGTTGTGGCTTGTGGGCTCTAGAGCGCAGGCTTAGTAGTTGTGGTGCATGGGCTTAGTTGCTCCGTGGCATGTGGGATCTTCCCGGACCAGGGCTCGAACCCGTATCCCCTGCATTGGCAGGCGAATTCTTAACCACTGAGCCAACAGGGGGGCCCAATGATGTCATTTTTAATGGTAACTTTAAAGTTTGGGTTTAGTCGTATAGAAGATTAAAGTTGGTTTTCTCCCTCACATATTAAATGTGGAAAATTGTTAAGGCCTGTGGAACAAAATCTTTGATTTACACATTGTCAAAAGACTAGAATACATAGGAACTGTATAGATTTGTTTGATATGAAGGCTTCATTTAAGGGAAAGAACTGCCTTCAAGGCTGTTTTAGCTTGTGATTTCGATTTTGGTGTATTCTGTCCCTACCTGATGATTTGTACAATCTAATGATGGTAATTCAGAGCTGGAAAGTAGGTTGTCTCTAATTTTTATCCTTTCTTAGCTTTACAGTTTTGTTTTGTTTTGTTTTTTAAAATTAAATCTGAAGTAAGAGCCAAACTGTCTTTACAGGTAGGGATTGCTTTCCTCCTCCTGCTTAGACTTAAAAATACAGCCTGTTTGTTAGCTTTTGTTGACACTGAATAGTGCTTGGGCACTATATATTTCACAGCAAACATTTTTGCTACTTAACATTGTGAGCAGTTGGTTAATTTGAAGAACTGTTATTCTGTTGATCCTTGCTATGACAAAAATCAGTGTACATGCACAGTCTGAATTAATAGGGCTCAAACTCATTAGGCCATGAAAATGGTTTAATCAACAGTGAACCCTTCAAAGACCTTGTCAGATAGAATTTTAAAAGAGATTCAAGGGAAAAAATGGTTAACACCTAAAAATATCCTTTGTTTCAAAGTTTATGTTTTTCCTTTTTAAAACCCTCTTGAATAATTTCTGGGGTTGCCCCTATGTTCTATTTAGAGGAAAAAACCCTATGTTTGTATTTTTTATATTGGACCATAGCCATTCAATCTAATTACTAATCTCTTTTTAGTCAAAGCCCTTTCAGACACTGAAAGACACTTTGTTTATTCATCCTTATTTCTAACCTGAGGGTATATTCTGGATGAGTATGTAGATTTTCTTCCTTTAGCCTTCTCTGCCTCCTCACCCCTACCTCCTCCCCCACCTCCTTTAGTTTGGTAATAGTTGGCTGATTTGATGTTCGTGGGGTATTCAGGATTTGCTAGCTGTGTAAGTGTGGATCAGCATTTCCTTCTAAGCATCCTTTTTCCTCTAATGAAAGTTCTAATTGGATTGTACTGTGGGTAGTTTGTGAGAGGTAGCTAAAGGTCAAAAGGGGAAACCTATATTGACTAATAAATTGAATTTCCCTGTCAGATAGCTTTTTATTTTGTGGTGCAGAGCCTGAGTTTAAATCCTGGTTCTGAAACGTACTAACCGCATGGCTTTATTGAACAGATGTCATTTAATACGTTTCTTGCTATGTTTGTTCATTTATAAAATGGAGAGAATAATAGTACCTATGCTTTAGGAATACTGTCATATATGTAAAGTACTTAGAATAATACTGGGCACATAGTTAGTACTCAGTAAATATTTGTATTATCGTCATCATCATCATTATTCACAGTTTGGATGAAAACAGCTAATGTGAGTTTTAAGCAGGAAAAGGACATTATCAGAATTGAATTTTGGAAAGATTGCTTTCATAGTTGAGGGGAAGTGGAGAGCCAGGTGAGCAAAGGTAGAGGCAGGAAGACCAGTGTTACGGGTTGAGTTGTGTCCTTTCCAAATTCATATGTTGGAGTCCTAACCCCATTCCTCAGACTGTGATCTTATTTGGAAATAGGGTCATTGCAGTGTAATTAGTTAAGAAGAGGTCGTTAGGGTGAGCCCTAATGCAACATGCCTGGTGCCCTTATTGAGAGGGGAAATTTAGACACAGAGATAGACACACACAAGAAAAATGATGTGAAGAGACACAGGCCATCCACAAGCCAGGGGACCGGGACAGATCCTTCCTTCACAGTTCTCAGAAGGAACCAACCCTATGGACACCTTGATGTCTGACTCAGAGCCTTCAGGACTATGAGACGGTAACTTTCTATTGTTCCAGCTCCTCAGCTGGTGGTACTTTGTTAGTGGAGCCCTAGGAAACTAATACAGCCAGCTAGGGAGATGGTGAGATTCTGAACTGAGGCAGTGGTGCTGGTGCTGAGGAGAAGGAGACGAGGCATTTGAAGTGCAGAACCGATAATCCTGGTTAGTAATCCTGTTAGGCTGTGATGAGGCGGGAGAAGTAAGAGATTGTTTTACTTGAGTGGATGATGGTGCCATTAACTGACACTGAAAATACGTGAGGAAGAGAAGGTATGAAGAACAGGTTGAGTTAGAGGTGCACGTGGGACCTTCAGGGAGGGGCCAAAGGTAGGCAGTTGGATGATTCTGTATCTGAAGCTCAGGAGGGAGGTTGGATCTAGAGATTTGGTAATTATCATTTATGTAAGCAGGTGTTGAGAACATTGGGGGGGAAATTGCTTAGAGTGTATAGTAAGTCTGTGAAGACAAGCCTGTAGAGAGGTCCTCTGAGGAGCACTCAGATTTAAAAGTGGCAGGCAAAAGAGGGGCAGTTGTGGAACAGAAAAAGGAGCTGACCAGAGACATGCAACAGGATGGTGCCAAAACGGGAGGAAGTACGTCAGTAGCATTTCCAGTCTGCGGGTTTAGGTGGTTTTGTCACAGTGCTCAGCAGCCCATATAGAGGAGCTAATATTTTTAGTGCTTATTAAGTGTTAATCCTTGTGCCAAGATTTTATATGCATTAGCTTATTTAACCCTCATTGTATCTCTAAGCCAGGTATTATTATTCTTATAGATGTGGAAACCGAGACTTGGAAAAATTAAGTTACTTGCCTCAGATTACACAGTGAGTAGGCAGTAGAGCCAGAATTTAAATCTAGGTGGGCTGACTCCTCCTGAGCCTGAATTCTTAATTACTGCACCAGGATGCCTCCTAACCCAAATTCAGGGTTGCAGATTTTCTGGGTAGCTATGAGGCAGGCACAAAGGAAGCTGAAGGATGAGGATGCTAGAAGGAGCAGTGGAATAAGAATGGAATGTTCAGTTCTGTGTCAGAAGTGGCCGTTTGGGACAGAAGGAGCAGATCAGTGGGCTGGAGTTCTCATGGAAAGCCAAGACGATGGCAGGAAAGATGGGCATGCAGGGAAAGTGCTGTCAAAAAGTGACATGGACCAAGGGCGTCTCTTACTGGGCATAACTAATGCTTGAAGCCAAAGGCTGAACTAAGAACTTAAAACCATTTTTTCAGTTTTCTACGCCAGCCCCCTCAACTTCCAAAAATGAACAAATGAAATCAAAATATATTGAGATTTTGATGGAAGTAGTTTTAATTAATTTGAGGAGTAAGGCAGAAGACTTTTTCTTGTAGAAACATTGTATTTCTCTATTTATTCAAGCCCTCAATGAATTGTGTGTGTGTGTATACACACACATAAAATTTTTATAAGGCAAATACAATAGTTTTGTTTATAACATCCTATGTGTTTCCTGTTAAATTTATCCCTAAGAATACTGTTTGTATTGTGAACCCCTCTCCCCAATTTCTAATAGATGTGCTGATTTTTATTTATTGCATAATAACATTACTAAACTCTTATTAGTTCTGATACTTTTCTAGTTTATTATCTTAGATTGTTCCCAGATAGGCAGTCATATTGTCTACAAATAATAATTGTCTCTTGTTTTTTTTTTAACCTCTTTATTTCTTTTTCTTGTCTTACTTCAGTTAACTGGAACTTCCAAAAATAATGTTAAATAAAGATGGCAATAGTATACATCCTTGATTTATTCAGAATTCCTCTAATATTTCACATTCATAATGATGTTGAATATTGGCTTGAAATGTAGTTTTTAAATCATGTTAAGGAAGTATTGTTTTAATGGAGAATTTTATCAGTTGCCTTTTTTGGCAAGGCCTCCTTTAACAGAAATACCTTCATCTCTGCCATTGTTTGGCACTCTTGGCTTAATTAAGGATGGGCTTTGAAGATTTCCTGAGGGAAAAGTTTCCCAATTAGCCAGTTCTCTGACTGCTGCATCTGTGTCATTTAGCGAGGCAAGCTCATGCTAACATCTTGTCATGATCTGGATGTTAATGGAGTCTCCCAGGCAGGATAGGATGACTCTAGAAGTAGTTCATTTGGATGAAGTTGGCTAAATCCATTCAAATTTGATACATCAATGCCTCTGTACCCAAAGCTAGCCAAATTTCCAGACCAGGGACTATGGCTGTGACCTGTAATCAGGAGTTTCCAGTACTAGACCAGTAGTAGCTAGTCTCCTGGACCACCGATTGATGGGCCAGAGCCTAGGTCTTTGTGTCTTGCCTGATGGCAGTCTAGTCATTACCTAGAAGGCACAGAGAAGGGGGGGGGGCGGGGGACTCTACTTGTCTTGGGGCTATGCTGAGCACCGTGGCTTCTTAGTCAAACCAAAGACTGGCTCAGACTGTCCCTTGCCCCAAGGTTTTATTCCATTCTGCAGTGTCTAAGGGGGTGTTTAAGAAGTACGCAGTGGTTGAGGGACAAGCCAGGTGGTTAAGTTCTGTGGCCCACCTTTTTAAGAAGGAGGGAAAAAAGAGTAAATTTTAGCGTTTTCCATTTGCTAAACTTTCTTATTTAGTAGAGTACTCCCTACATTTATGGGAGGTTTTTTTGGTTTTGTTTTGCTTTAAATAGCTCAATTGTGAGAAAGACTACAGTGTACCAAATAATGGTCAGATGTATGCAGATGCTTGCCATTTGCATTTTTGGCAGTACCAAGTCCCTGAAGATGGGAAGTGTGAAATACCCCTTTTGAGAGAGTTGATGATTTCCATACTGAATTGTGGAATCCGTTTCCTTTCAGTCACTTTCAAGAAGAGTGGATGAGAAAGTTGTACCTCAAAAGAATTTTTTTGATTTGTATTTGAACTGTGAGATTGTCTATTATCATACAGTTCATTTAGTCAATTAAGTTAAAATACACAAAAGCACTTTGGAACGGACTTATTTCGATATGAATGTCCAGAGGGCTGGATCTGCTCTGTATAATTCGAGTCCCTTTCTCACTCTAGAATTCTTCTCTTTTTCTGTAGGCATTTGCACGAAATATTATGATAGCCTTAAGATCATAACATGTGGGTGGATTTTAGTCAGGCAGAAACCTGACTAAAATACCACAGAAAGATAAGAAGGTGAGACAACTGAATGTGCTGGATATGGAATTATCTGAGGCCATTAGAGAGCATTTGACGGCAGTAGTTGAACGACGCCTATCAAGTTGGCTCTCCCTTAGAGTAAGTGGGAAATTGTCCTGAGGAGGGGGTGGACCTCAGATAATAAAGATTGTTGAGACTTAAGTAAGGGGCTTAGAATTTGTTGGCCCCTTCTTCTTTCCCTCTTAGCTGCACACAGTTGAGTAGTGATGTCTTTCAGCATGGTCCTTCTGTCATTTCTGTCCTCTAGCTGTGTCCCAGAGAGAGTTCCCAGGGGGAGCTCTCTTCCCCTGCTCCTTTTCTTTGACCCGTACTGGGCTTGGCACACATTGT
This sequence comes from Eschrichtius robustus, assembly GCF_028021215.1. Taxonomy (NCBI): domain Eukaryota; kingdom Metazoa; phylum Chordata; class Mammalia; order Artiodactyla; family Eschrichtiidae; genus Eschrichtius; species Eschrichtius robustus. The sequence continues at coordinate 6,783,556 of NC_090826.1, read as the reverse complement.
CTTACCACCTCCCTTTTCCTCAGTCTTTTCTTACCCATTTTATTCTACCTCAGGCGGTATTTAGTGTCCATCCTTTCTGCTGTCTCTTTTAATTTTTCCTTGGTTATCCCAGGAAAATATTTCTTTCCAAAAACTGACCCTGATTATGGCAGGTTAAATATAGAAAGTGGAACTAGTAATATCTGCGCTAAGGAAGAGAAAAGCTGTACATTTAAAAAGTAAAAGGCAGGGCTTCCCTCGTGGCGCAGTGGTTGAGAATCCGCCTGCCAGTGCAGGGAACACGGGTTCGATCCCTGGCTGGTCCAGGAAGATCCCACATGCCGCGGAACAACTAAGCCCATGAGCCATGACTACTGAGCCTGCGCTCTAGAGCCCGTGAGCCACGACTGCTGAGCCCATGTGCCACAACTACTGAAGCCCGCACGCCTAGAGCCCGTGCTCCGCAGCAAGGGAAGCCACCTCAATGAGAAGCCCGCGCACCGCAACGAAGAGTAGCCCCCGCTTGTCGCAACTAGAGAAAGCCTGCGCAGCAACGAAGACCCAGCCCAGCCTTAATAGCGAGTAAGTAAGTAAAAGCCAGTGTCAGAAAGAACTTCTTCACAGCCCTTGAAAATACCCAGAAGACTCATTTAAACTCTCTGCAGGTATCTCCTCCTTTGTCAATTAAATATGTTTTTGCCTCAAATGCCAACATTCAAAATAAATAGAAAATGATTCTTAATTTACTTCAAGACTTTTATAGGTATTCAGCAGCATTGTTTTCTAAAACTTTTTATTGGAAAAATATATGTCAACTTCTTAAGGGATTTTAGTAGGTTAGTGACCTAGCCTAGAAATATAACTGTAATTTATAAAATTGTTTCTTTGGAAATGTGAAATTTAATTTATGAACCCACAGGTGAACTCGTGGATCATACTGAGGTTATAAATTGAAAACAGCCTGTGTTTTATGTCACATATGAAACGTTGTCATGTTTTTACTTCTTTCTCTGATCCCCGCCCCATTTAATCATCATCTACTCCTGTTGATCCTGAAATCTTATCATATCTGATAGTATCAAATCTAATTTTCACTCCCTTGCTTAAAGCCTTTTGACGGCTTTCACAGCACCCAATAGGGATGGGGTAGAATGCAAGATGGCAACAACCTTAGCATGTCATGCCTTAGGAATCCTGCTTTATAAAAATAGTATGTGCCAAAGAGAATGAGCCCCTCTTAATATGTAATGATCATCCCACCCATTAGTAAATTCGGTGTCATCAGGGTCCTAGAATCTGACTGATCATATTAGCAGTTCTTTTTTCCCTGGTCAGAGTAGAATGGTGGTATGACCAGTTTGTCCCTGGGGCTTTCCTGGTTTTAAAATGGAAAATCTGGGGCTTCCCTGGTGGCACAGTGGTTAAGAATCCGCCTGCCAATGCAAGGGACACGGGTTCGAGCCCTGGTCCCGGAAGTTCCCACATGCTGCAGAGCAACTAAGCCCATGTGCCACAACTACTGAGCCTGCGCTCTAGAGCCCGCGAGACACAACTACTGAGCCCACGTGCCACAACTACTGAGCCCACGTGCCTAGAGCCTGTGCTCCGCAACAAGAGAAGTCACCGCAATGAGAAGCCCGTGCACCACAACAAAGAGTAACCCCTGCTCGCTGCATCTAGAAAACTAGAGAAAGCCCATGCACAGCAACGAAGACCCAGCCATAAATGAATGAATGAATGAATAATTAATAAAAATAAAATGGGAGGTCCTATGTCCTGAGACCCTCTCAGTCCTGGGACAGTTGGTCACCCTAGGTGGGAGAGAAAGGAAGAATGTGAATTTTAAAAAAAGTGTATTTACTATGTCATGTTAGTTTCTGCTGTACAGCAAAGTGATTCAGTTATACATACACATATATATTCTTTTTCATAAAGAATGTGAATTTTAAAATTTATCATGTATTTTCTTAACTCCGGGCCTTTGCACCTGCTATTCCCTCTGACTAGAATGTACACTTTGGCTAATTTCTTCTCATTCTTTCAAGTCTCAGTTAATTGTTCCAAGGGCTTTCAGAATAGGTTAAGTCGCCTGGCTCTAGGTACTGTACTTGCCCCAGAATAACACTGATCACTTCGGGCTCTGGTTGTTTGTTTAATTAAGAAGGCAGTGCTGTATGGGACAGTGGTATGGCACCCATTGGTGCACACTAGAATCACCTGAGGAGTTTTCTAAATTTTAAAAACACTCCACAGCTCGTGGCAGCCAAGATTGAGACTGATTGGTAGTGAAAAGGGTAGGAAGTGAACTTGAGAGCCAGAGAGATACAGGTTCACATTCTGGCTTCACCACTTTCGTTTATTCAGTAACTACTTACAGAGTGCTGTGCCAGGCACCGTGCTGGGAACGTAGATGGGGAATAAGGAGGGCACACAGCCTTGGTCTCGTGACGCCCACACTTCAGTGCTTTGTGCCGCAGTGTTTCCCTCAGTGTCTGTCGTTCACTCTGTACCTCTTCGTGATTTCTGTTAGTTCTCTACATACCACTGGCTCTGTCATTTAACATTTTAAAAGTTCTAACTTGTACACTTAAAACACATTTGCTTTATTTATTTATTTTTCTGAATTTTGAATTTTATTTTATTTATTTATTTTATACAGCAGGTTCTTATTATTAGTTATCTGTTTTATACATATTAGTGTGTATATGTCAGTCCCAGTCTCCCAGTTCATCCCCCCCCCCCCCCCCCCCGCTTTCCCCCTTGGTGTCCATACGTTTCTTCTCTACATCTGTGTCTCTTTTTCTGCCTTGCAAACCACTTCATCTGTGCCATTTTTCTAGATTCCACATATATGCGTTAATATACGATATTTGTTTTTCTCTTTCTGACTTACTTCACTCTGTATGACAGTCTCTACAAATGACCCAATTTCTTTCCTTTCTATGGCTGAGTAATATTCCATTGTGTATATGTACCACAGCTTCTTTATCCATTTGTCTGTCGATGGGCATTTAGGTTGCTTCCATGACCTGGCTATTGTAAATAGTGCTGCAGTGAACATTGGTGTGCCTGTGTCTTTTTGAATTGTGGTTTTCTCTGGGTATATGCCCAGTAGTGGGATTGCTGGGTCATATGGTAGTTCTATTTTTAGTTTTTTAAGGAACCTCCGTACTGTTCTCCATAGTGGCTGTATCAATTTACATTCCCACCAACAGTGCAAGAGGGTTCCCTTTTCTCCACACCCTTTCCAGCATTTGTCGTTTGTAGATTTTCTGATGATGCCCATTCTAACCGGGTGAAGTGATACCTCATTGTAGTTTTGATTTGCATTTCTCTAAGAATTAGTGATGTTGAGCATCTTTTCATGTGCTTCTTGGCCATCTGTATGTCTTTGGAGAAATGTCTATTTAGGTTTTCTGCCCACATTTGGATTCGGTTGTTTGTTTTTGAAATATTGAGCTGCATGAGCTGTTTATATATTTTGGAGATTAATCATTTGCCCATTGATTTGTTTGCAAATATTTTCTCCCATTGTGAGGGTTGTCTTTTCGTCTTGTTTATAGTTTCCTTTGCTGTGCAAAAGCGTTTAAGTTTCATTAGGTCCCATTTATTTTTGTTTTTATTTCCATTATTTTAGGAGGTGGATCAAAAAAGATCTTGCTGTGATTTATGTCAAAGAGTGTTCTTCCTATCTTTTCCTCTAAGAGTTTTATAGTGTCTGGTTGTACATTTAGGTCTTTAATGCATTTTGAGTTTAGTTTTGAAAATGCATTTGCTTTAAAATGAAGTTTTATGTCACTACTAAAATTAAAAAGCCTGCATTGCTTGCCATAAAGAGAAGGTGACTATAAAAATAAATACAATAGAAACAAAACAAACTTTAAAAATGCATTTATAAGAATGTATTTATAAAAGTAAACTCCTCAATGTGAGATACAGAGCTGTTTAAGATCATTTAGTAGTAGGTGACTCTCCAGCTCCATGTCATGGCTATTGAGACAGAGAGGAGATTTTGCATTAATAAGATGGTTTAGTTTTGAGTTTTGATATTAACTAGCACTGAGAGACCCATTTCACATGTTTAAATAACAGAAAGGACAGCATATTTGCCAGAATGTGATTAAAGTTTCTAATAGAGGCCAGCAACTCTTCCAGCAGAAGGAAAGCAGGTGTGGGAGCAAGTTGCCAGATCTCACCGGCCCAGGTCAGGTGCCTCTTTCCTACCCGGGAGAAGAGGTTTTAAGCAACTCTTGGATAGGGAAACAAAAACAAAAACAAAACCGCGAAACCGTTCCAGTTCAACCCTCCGACAACCTGGGATTTTCTGTAAGGCCTACAGAGAAGTTGCAGGCTGTGTTGAGGGGCTTAGGAAAGCACTGCTCCCAGTTATGAGAATACACTGTTAACTGTCTGAGCTGCGATAGCCTAGGGTAGTGGTCTTCAGAGTGGGGGGACTGCTTCTCCAAGGAGCAAGATGTGCGGGATTGTCCACTGGGGTGAGGAGAAACGCCGCAAGTCTTGTTTGAAAATTTTAGTGGTGCCTAGATACATTTCATGTACAAATATATTTTGGGATGTGTGAATAACACAGGGACTTCCCCGGTGGTCCAGTGGTTAGGACTCCGTGCTTGTACTGCAGGGGGCACGGGTGTGATCCCTGGTCAACCCTGGTCGGGGAACTAAGATCCCACAGGCCCTACAGTGCGGCCAAAACAAACAAAGAAAACCCCCCACTCCTATAATGGCGTATGAGGTCCTCTCTGACCTCATTACTAGTCGTCCGCGCCCCCCCCCACCCCCCCCCCCCCCAAGTAGGGCTGGTGCCCGACCCCTTGTACGCTCTTGATCCTCCTTATCTTGCTCTACTCTTTCTTTTTCCTTAGCACTTTGGATATACTGTATTATATCTGTTGGTTATTGTGTTTCCCCCTGCAGGATGTGAGATCCCTGAGGCCAGTACTCTCTTTCTGCTTTGTTCACAGATGTGTTCCAAATGCTTATTAGAGCAGCACCAGTTCAATACATTTTTGAATGACTAAAGCATCTGACACATAGTAGGCTCAGTAGTTTTCTTTTAATGAATGAATAAATTATTTAGGAAAATTGGAAATACAAAAATGAATAAAACGTGCTCTGTGCCTTGAAGTAGTTCCAGGTAGCAGTGGAGACCAATATATAAGAAAATAATTTTAAACCTGTGAGAATTGTAGCAGTAGAATTATGTGGTGGGTAGAGAGGTGGCATTAAGTTGTGATTAACTCTCTGGGGGTGGAGGCACTTCAAAATCAATGCCTCTGAAAGGGATGAGTCTAAATGTAAAAGCCTTAACATGTAGGAACAGTCATAAACCTGGAACTTGTTTATCAAACATGTATGTAGGATGGGCTTTGAAATGAGGAGGAACATTTATAAAATCAAGATTACTGTTTTATTTTTTATTTGTTTTTTTCTTAACATCTTTTTTGGAGTATAATTGCTTTACAGTGGTATGTTAGTTTCTGCTGTATAACAAAGTGAATCAGCTATTTGTATACATACATACCCATATCCCCTCCCTCTTGCGTCTTCCCTCCCACCCTCCCTATCCCACCCCTCTAGGTGGTCACAAAGCACTGAGCTGATCTCCCTGTGCTATGCGGCTGCTTCCCACTAGCCATCTATTTTACATTTGGTAGTGTATATATGTCCGTGCCACTCTCTCACTTCATCCCAGCTTACCCTTCCCCTCCCAGTGTCCTCAAGTCCATTCTCTATGTCTGCGTCTTTATTCCTGTCCTGCCCCTGGGTTCTTCAGAACCGTTTTTGTTTTTTTAATTCTATGTATATGTGTTAGCATACGGTATTTGTTTTTGTTTTTAAAGAATGAGATTAATAATAGGCTGCTCTTGGAGAAAGATCTGCTAGAAAATTTTCAAATGCATATTTTTTCTCGGGCAATCTATTAACCACAAAGGAAAGTGCTTTTCCACACACATTCGCCAACCCTTAGTTCCTTTCCCCCTACCTCACTCTGTACTTTCCGTGCCTTGGGCAAATCTTAGTCTGGGTTACCTTCAAGCAACTGATCAGTCCGTTAAGTATTTATTTGTTAAAAACTCACTGTGTACCTAGCACTGTAAATAGAAAAAGAGTAACATCTCTTTATGAGAATATATAGGGGGTGGGAATTGCTTACTGGAAATACATTGATCTCATTTTTAAAAAAAAAACATAACTTGCTCTATGGCCAGTTAAATGTGCCCTCCCCCCCCAAAAAGGATAAACATTTAAATAAGTTATTTTAAGTGTTTAAAAAAAATTTGAGTTTTTAATCCATTAACTGTATATAGGCCTGCTTTTACTAGTCCAGAGGAAATACAAAATTATTTGAATACAGTGCTTGTGACTCTATAGAAACCCTTTCTTTGATAGGCACATGTCTTTTCTCTAGCTTAAAGCAAATGGCACATCTCCATCATTTGTTCCTCTGTGTTATGTTATGTAAATTGCTGTTATTTTAATAATTTCATTAGTTCTGCTTTGGTAAATATGTAGAAGAGTGCCTATTGGAAATGTATCTATCCTCCCCCCCCCCTTCCCCGCCTTTGTCTGTAATACACCTTGGGCTTCTTTGGATATTTAATAATACCTTAAGGACATAAATTGGGAACAAAAAGAGTCAGATCACTTAATTTCATCAAAACCTATGGCCAGATGCTTAGACAGTAGCATTTTGACATTGTACTGCCACTGCCCTCGGTCCATGGGGACGAGTGGTGAAGGGAGGGAGGAGGCGGGGAACGGGCTTGCCCTGAGATAGGCCCTGCTTGTTGTCATAGATGCTTTGCTTGCAGGACCCAGCTGAGCGTCTGTCCAGACACTCCTCCTCTGCTCAAATAAATAACGTAGCAGTGGCGTAACAAGAATGAAAAGAAATGCTGATTTTCCTGCCTCCCACTCCTGGCTTTTACGGAGTAATGTTCTTTGTAAACAAATAGTGAACTGCTGACCTCACTGATGGGGCGATTTAGGCCCAGGCTGATTGTTTTAATCGGTTTCTTAAGGTGAGTCCATGATCACAATGCTAATAGTACCTAGTGTTCATTAGACCATTTCTTGTGGGCCCAGCGCTCTGCTCAGGGCTTTACTTGAATCATTTCATTCATCGTCGTGATAACCTTATGCAGTAGGTACTGTTATTAATCACATTTTATAAATGAGTATATGGCTACTTGCCCAAGAATGCCCTGTGAGTAAATCATAGAGCAGGGATGCTGCTGGTCATCTGGCTCCGGAGCTGGCGCCTTTCACCGTTAGACTAAATTTCCCAAAGCCTGGGAAGCTCCCTCAAGAGCTGGGGATGCAACATTGTTGCCTGCTTTCAGAGGAGCAGATGAGCGCATCACTTCCCGCTAAAATCGTCTGGAAAAATACACAGAATTACACCTCACCGTTGGTGAAATGAAACAATGGTTTTAGTCCCAGAACTAAAAATTTCAACTGACTTAGTGCCTTGCTGGAGGTCAGAGATCATTGGCTTCCACCATTGCTTTTTTCACATGAACTATAATACGTTTCTGCTTTTGCCTGTCTCGTTTGCTTGATTTTCGGAATTTTGCCACTCTTCAGTGTGGAAACAGGCACTGCCTCAGCTGGTGGGGACTAAAAAGCAGCAGAGGGAGGAACTGCATTCTCATCTGACCTTATTTCTTAAGAAAATCAGTAAAGTTGTAGAAATCTAATAGCTTTAGAATTTATTATTTTAGGAATTTATGTGAAAGGCCCAGTATTCCCTAAAGTAAACTCACTTCTTTTTCTTTCATGTGTCATACCTGCTCTTGTTCTTATTCTCACGTTCTGTCTCTCCGAGCAAAGAAATGGAGGATATAGCAATGATAGTATTAGTAAAACAGATGTTTCATACTTGAAATTGGATGTGCTTATGGTCTTGTGTGTTAACTACTCTTAACAACTGTATTGAAACTGGAAATACAGATTTGATTATAGTTTAACCAGCTTTATTTTTGTACTGCTCTCCTGTAAATGGTTTATTTTTAGTTTAAGTTTTTGCTGCAAGCCCTTTCCCACTACTTAATTGACTCTTCAATCACACACTTGCAGTGCACATGTCAGCATTCCCACGGACGCTAAACACACACAGTATAGTCGGCACAATGGCAGGTTCTCTGTGAATTACTGGCCTCTCTCGCTTTTAATGCTGAAAGTGGGATCCATTCTGGTTTCCCTCCAGTTCTCTAATGGAAATCTAGGGAGTGTATGTCAGTCTCCTTTTAAAGTTTATCCTAATAGCTTTTGGTGGTCATCGTAAAATTATTCATCTGAAACTTAACAGATTGCAAATGAAATAGGTATCCTAGTATTTGTTTTGCTGCTGCCTAATGATACCTCTGTTTGAGTCATTGAATACTTCCAAAGCATAACCTTTAAAGTGTGTTCCCACATCTTAATTTGCCTCTTGGCACATTTAGTTCTAACAAACCAGAAGCAAATTTTGTTTCATGAGAAACTGCTTGCCAAGCTTTAATTTAGGTCTTCTTAGAGGTTTATTAATGAACTTGTGAAGTGTATGTGAACACTTTTTATTGACAAAACAATGGCATTAAAATTCAGCACTATTCTTAATAAAAGATAAAGCATGGCGTTTGGGAGATAGTGATAAGCTTGCAATTTTACCTCTAACTAGTATTTGAAAACATCCTCTATTTTCCTTTATTTTATCAATCTTATTCTCTTTTTAAAAAACTTTTAACTGATTTTGGAACATATCTTTGAGTAAACTAATGGGTAAAATGCTAAAATATTGTTTAGAAAATTATGTTAAATTCTTTGAGGCTAGATAATGTATTTGTACTTTTGCTTTTATAGCATTTATCTTTTAAAAGCTGATACTATAGTTAGTAATATGTTTCTCATTTATGTATACTAAAATTATAGTGATTGAATTTGGTTGTTGTATCATTTCTTTTTCCATTTCTTGGGATTGTTTGTGTTTTTTCTTTTTTTGAAAAAAAAAGACAAAACTGTGAGTTGTTTTTTAAATGGAGTGGCTAGATTTCAAGAATCTTGCCAGCAGGTGGCAAAATGTAGTGCAACTTTCTGTATGAAGAAAAATAAATTTCAGTTCTGGTCCCTGTGTCTTAAAGTCTAGCTTCTAGCTTCTTTGGCTAGATTTCTTTCCCTCCCTCCCTCAGTTCGCCAGGTGACCAGAGCATACTGTAAAATGCTAATGGTATGTGTCAGTGAATTTCTTAAACAAGTAGCTAAGGTCTTTTCAGCAACATCTTTGTTAATATTTACTTTAAATTTAGGTAATATATGTACATGGACTTAATGAATCAAATGTGTTACAAGGTTTATTTACTTATTTTTTAATAGTTTCCTCTTCCATCCTTGGGTCTCACTACCCAGAGAACCCATTTTAACTTTTTGAACCATTTCTTTTGTTACCTCAGTGTTGATAAAGAGCATACTTATGTTTTTATTTTATATTGTAGACATTATTTGCTGACTTTGCCCAATGAGAGATGAGGATTTATCCTTTTTAATATCACCTACTTTCTCCTCCTCCATCTTCCTAATGTAGTTATGTCACAGTTTGTGATTAAATCAATATAGAATATTTCTGTTACTGTGACAATGTATATATTGTTATAGCTGAAGCACATATTGTATTATGATTTAATTTCCCTTCTTGAACAACTTCTTCATTTTCTTTCCTAGAGTTAATAATTCATTTCTAACCCAGCTCCCCGCCCCTCCCGCCCCTTTGTTTGTTCCTTTGCTTAGTTTTGTATATTCTTATCTTGAAATCAGCCTCATAGTTTCCAACAGAACTGTATAAAACTCCTCTCAATATAGTGGAAAATATTAGGAAATCTATAAATCACTCTTGGTGGTATCCCTTCTGGAACCCCTCCTCTTGATTTAATGCCTAGACCTGCCACCTAGCTGATGGAAGGGGTCTTCCCTTTTGTGTCACTCTGGACATCATCTTAGAGGTCAGTTTTTTGCAGGGTTTTCTTTGGTTCCTTTTCATTTGTGGAATAACTTCCTAAGAAACAGTGCATGGGAAGTAAATGTTTTGAGGCTGTGTATGTCTGAAAATGTCTTTATTTTATACTCATACTTGATTCATAGTTTGGCTGGATATAGAATTTTAGGTTGGATACTGTTTTTCCTCAAAACTTTGAAGGCATTGCTTTACTGTCTTCTAATTTTCAGGAAAAAAGCCTGATCATTATACAGTGTACATTAAACTGAAAACCAGCAGGACTCTTTTCGGGTTAGTTGTTATTAAAGCAATGTCTTTTGAAAGATAAGGAGGACATCTAGTTGGTTGAAGGAATGTCATTTTAGTACCATATGTTAAATGAAGGTAGTTCAATTCCCTGTAGGAATATTGTGGAGGTAAACATTAAAAATGTTAAGGTAGCTATAACTGTCAAGTAGAAAATCACTTTGGTTTATTTCCCTTCTTGACACACCTCAGGGTAAATGACAAACTTTTGTGTTAATAGCCCTTTATGTTCATATTTTAAAGCACTTTATCTTGATATTATGATTTTCCAAGCAGTGCCTTGTAGAAGCCAAATGGATTTTAAATTGACAAGGTACATATAATAATATTTGGATTTTTGCCTTAAAGTTTTCATAATATAACATTTAATTCCAGTGCGGGGGGAGAGAGAGAAATTGGAAGGTTGGGATTGACACATACACACTACTATATATAAAACAGATAACTAATAAGGACTTACTGTATTTCACAGGGAACTCTTTTCAATACTCTGTAATGACCTATATGGGAAAAGAATTTAAAAAATAGTGGATATATGTATATGTGTAACTGATTTACCTTGCTGTACAGCAGAAACTGGCAACATTTTGAATCAACTATAATCCAATAAAAAAAATTTAATTCCATTATGAGAGTCCACAAATGACAAAGCTGTTCTTTTTTTTTTTACTTTAATACGTGCAGCTTATCGTGTTGATAAAGCCATTCTTTTTTATTGTCTGTATACACAAAAGCTAAATAAAGAATAGAATCATGAAATTGGATTTTTTTTGAAATAAAATATCTTTGATGTTGGATATGTTAGGAATTTCTTTTGCAATCTAGTAGAATTGAAAAAAAAAATGTCTTTAAAAGCAGACACCAACCATTTTGTTGGGGGATAAAAATTTTTTTCGTTAATCTGCACTGATTTGGTTTTTTAGCAAGAATTTGAGGAACATAGTCATTCTTATATTTGATTACAATAATTAATTTAGTATGATAAAAAAAATGAGGTAGTCAATAGAAAACACCTATAAAATGGCAAGTATCAATTCTTAACCCAACTGCTAATTATTGCTTGGTGGCTGCCTTAGCGTTGGTTACTATGGTTTTTCTCTAGCCTTTATAAATTACCACAAAAGATAAATTGTTCCTCCTCCTACACTTACTAAATTAGCTCCCATGTAATGTTGAAAGGGAGAGCTAGGAAGATTTGTAGTTCAGATTCTATAACAAGTCTTATTTTAGGATAATATGCTTTTCTAGTGTTTGGGCACCTTTTTGGCTTTTTCCCCAGGGATGTTAATCCTTGGCTGGAAAGAATAAACTCCAGTCCTCCATAACACCTGACTGCAAACTGCAACCATAAAGCCTTAGACTGTTAAAACAAACATTTCTCAACCTTATAGCAAGACTTCCTGTTTTTAAAGCTTTTCTGACCTTCCTGAGAAAAAGACCAATACTGCTACGGTTACATCCTGTGGTTATTACCATTAAAAAAAAAAATCTATTGAATTTTTCTAAAGCCCTCGAGTATAAAAGTGATTAATGCACCAAAAAAATGTAAATAGCACTGGACTCATGTCTGATCTTTGCTAGGCCTTCAATAAAAGATAATAGAACCAGGTCAGCTTTTAATGCGCCTCTGTTTGTTCAAGGTCTGCTACAATTGGAGTGTCAGGAAAATCTCACATTAAAGGGACCTGCCCTATTCTGGAGAGTTTGTAAAGGACCTTGCATTTGGCAGTCGTTTCCTTTCACTGGTGAGAATGAACATGCTTTACATTATAATCGTTTAAACATACCAGAGTCTGCTGATAGGGCGCTCATATTTTTCACTGTAGAGTTAACTTGCTCTGAAGATTAGAGGGGATGATCATTGTTTAGGTTTTATTGTTAGAATTAATCAAATGAAGTAAATGTTAGAAGTTAGCCCATGTCTTCCTTTGTACTAAGTTGTGTTTCCTGCAGCCCAAATATTTGCTTTTTCTAGTCAGTTAAAATTAAACTCAAACGGATATTCCGAGTTTGTCTGCCTCCTCCAAAGAAAAGAAAAGAAATCATCCTGTATTGTTTAGGGCAAACATTCTTGAGACTCTGGCTTTTTATTTTTGTTTTAGTTGATGTATTGCACGTTTGAGTGGATTTATTGAACTAGAGTCTTCTGACATTTTTTTAGAGAGAAGTGATTGGTTTTTAAGCAGAAAAGTACTGGATCTTTAACGCTACCTGCAATGTTGAATCTGGCAAATGGTACTTATTTAATGTTTTGAAACATTTACATTTATATTTTTCCTAAAATAGACGTTGGTGATTTTATTTTAAAAGAGTTTAGTTTATTGGAGGCATATTACAAGAGAGAACATATGGCAGAAATTTTTTTAGAAAAAGGGCAAAGTTATGTTTTGGATTTGTAAGCATTATCTGGTTGATATTTTAAATTCTTGGTAAAGTGATTCCAATTAGGGTTTTTAGATGTCTTAAGATTACTTCCAATAAACTTGGCTGGATCTCCACACTGATTTTATCACGTATTGTCAGGCCCCATTCTAAACATCCTGTCAGGGTCCTGAGATTCTGAGCTGTTTCTTTCACAAAACTCTTTTTTTATTGGTAACACTTTTCCAAACGAGAGATTTCTCTTCTTAACTGTATTTTTGCCATCTCAAAGTACCACTCTAAGGGAACATTGTAATTTCATCTGTACAATCTGAGATCTCTAGAGAGTTTTTAAAATAGAGGTGAAAAGGGCTTCCCTGGTGGCGCAGTGGTTAAGAATCCGCCTGCCAATGCAGGGGACCACGGGTTCGAGCCCTGGTCCGGGAAGATCCCACGTGCAGCAGAGCAACTAAGCCCGTGCGCCACAACTACTGAGCCTGCGGTCTAAAGCTCGCGATCCACGACTACTGAAGCCCACGCGCCTAGAGCCTGTGCTCCGCAAGAAGAGAAGCCACCGCAGTGAGAAGCCCGTGCACCGCAATGAAGAGTAGCCCCTGCTTGCCGCAGCTAGAGAAAACCCGTGCACGGCAACAAAGACCCAATGCAGCCAAAAGTAAAAAAATAAAGTAAAAAGAATTAAAAAAAAATAGAGATGAAAAGGTCCTTAAAAATGTTTAAAGCATATGCTATCTTAGAGTTACGTTTTCTCTCAGGTTGCTCTAAGGCTTGTTTCATATCCTACATCCATGAGAGGGCCACACACTTCCAAAAACTAGAATCTCCAGGTCTGACCTTTGACTGACTTACTGTGTCAAAGAGTTTGTGCTGAGTGCACACTGGAGCCAGCGCTTGTGCTCTCCGTTCTTAGAAAAGCGGGATTTGGTGTGCTGCAAGCTGGGGTTTTTTTTCCCCTTTCTTTCCAGGAATATATTTTAATAATGTCAGTAATTTTGTACTTCATGAAATAACACCTTAAATACTTATTAGCAGTTTATCACTCAAATATATACTTCGGTCTGTGTTGGGAAGTATAAAACAAAAGTTGTAATTAATGTCTAATCTTAATGTCGTATCTCTGTATTTAATTTGGAGTATGTGCTGTTCATAGTTTTACTAAAGGTTAGCCTCCTTGATTTTTAGAATCTGATTTATTTCTCGTTATTTTGAAAGAGTATATTAAGTAGATTCCAACAGTATCTAGGTTGAAATTAACTCAATTTTTTTCTTAAATATAAAAGAGTAAATATTAAGATTCTGGCATTAGAGGACATAAAAACTCACTTATCCTCAGTAATCTGTAATATTTGCCTAATTATTGCATCATATATGTCAGTGGTTTTCTGTGAGTCTTTTTCTGTAGGTATAATTATCATCACTGTCCTAGTTGATTTAAGTTTTCATATTTCTGTTCTTCAGCACCTTTACCTACAAAGAAACTATGGCTGAATGGAAAGTGATGTGATAAATGAATGTAATTAGGTAGGAAAGGTATTTTAAAAATTCATATTAGTAAACCTTGATTTGCACTTAAGACTTGCAAAGTATGGATTAGATGGTTGTTAGCCATTATTAAACAATATGTCATTCAGTAGTGCTAAAGGCTGAGAAGTATATTATGTTTAATGTGCTAATTCTGATTTCATATACATTTTAGGGTGTAAGTCATGATTTCTCTTAAAAAAGAAGGGCATGCTGTTAATTCTTTTTTTTTTTTTAAAGAATATATATATATCTTAAGTATTGCTCTATTTTTTTTTTTTTAATTTTTATTTATTTATGGCTGTGTTGGGTCTTCGTTTCTGTGCGAGGGCTTCCCCTAGTTGTGGCAAGCGGGGGCCACTCTTCATTGCGGTGTGCGGGCCCCTCACTGTCGCGGCCTCTCTTGTTGCGGAGCACAGGCTCCAGACGCGCAGGCTCAGTAATTATGGCTCACGGGCCCAGCCGCTCCGCGGCACGTGGGATCCTCCCAGACCAGGGCTCGAACCCGTGTCCCCTGTATTGGCAGGCGGATTCTCAACCACTGCGTCACCAGGGAAACCCGCTGTTAATTCTTATACCAGGGTAACAGGAGTTCCTGAGACTGGGTTGGGGAAGCCAGGACATGTGGGGGAGAATATTTTGATTTTGTTTAGGATGATTTGAGAGTGTCCGTGGAATACCATTGTGGCGGAACTCAGAGGGCATTTGAAAACATGAATCTGTTGCTAAGAAGCTAGCTGAGGGTTAGAAAAATAAAATCTTGTGATCAGTAGTAACACAGAGGCAGTTTGAAATTAAATCTTCTCACTCATGACAGATACCAGAGTGTGATAAGAAGAGGCCAGACGTTGACTACCTATATTTAGGAGCAGTCACGGAAAGAAATAGAGAATGGCCAGGGCAGTAGGAGATCCAGGAGAAGAGTGTGTAATGCAAAACTCAGACAAACCACCAGAATGCAAGTATGGGAACAGGGCCTACTGTTGGGAAGAGTGCTATACATTGGTCCACTTTTTTTGGAGAGCAGTTTGACTCAATCTTTTTGACTAAAAAGAGCATATTCATTGACCTAGAGTTTCCAGTGTCGAGACGCTCACACGTATGCACAGCGATGCACAAAGGAGTGGGTTGTAGCGGTTCAGGATTTGTTAACTACGGTACTCCCACACAACAGAATTTTGTTCAGCTCTAAAGAGGAATTGGATGTTAATGGTCTGCTGTAAAGTGAGGGAAGCAAGTTGCCATATAGCATGAATAGTAGAATTTTATTATCATGAAATAAAAATCAGTAGAATGAGCCCCTAGACGAATGAATATATATGTTCTTAAATATTTGTGTAAGTTTGTGTACATATGTTCTAGAAGACAGTCCGGAGAGATACACTTCAGCGTGTTGAATGGGATTGTTTGGGTTTTCTGTAGGAACATATAATAACTAAAAAAATCCAAAAGGGCTTCAGAAAGAACTATATATTTTTCTTTTTTTCTTTTGAAAACTCTAGAAGTTTTGTTGTGTGGTGCCATTTTGTGAATTGGAAAAGGGAAAGAAGTAGATGGTTAGCTTAAAATTATATATCCGTATTCCGCATAGTCATACAAAACAAAACCTCCCTATCCTAGGATAGTGTGCAAACATTACTAGCTAATACTAACACAACCCTTGGTTTGGTCATTGTTTGCTTGATTGACTTTGCTAATCTTTTGACACGTTGACACTCAGGTGAGCTAAGTTTCTTGATTTGAGTGATTTTACTAGATAATGCGATAGGAAGGAATGTTGTTGTCTCAACTTGATAGTTAATAGTTTTGGCAGACCTCACTAGTTATTGTTAGATGAGTGTTATTTTTAAACTTTCATGTAAAATTGCAGTCTCCTTCCCCTTTGATGGTCTTGGAGAGTGGTCCAAAGCTGCTATCTTTAGAAGATGTGGCCAAGAGTCTTATGGCTGTGATAGAAGCAGGGTGGCAGAGAGAGGAAACACAGGGTAGTTGTTCAAGGTTAAGGTTCTGGAATAACCTGAGCCCTATTCAACTAGTGCTAAGTTTATACTTCACATTTCCCCTGTGTACTGTTCCCGGTCATAGCTTTAATGTTAGTTTAACTAGACTTCGTATTTAATTATAAATGTTAGGGTAAAGTCAGATGTCATCTCACTTGGCTGCATGCTGAGGCCTGTAGAATATGGAGTGCTTTGTCTCCCCTCATTATCTGTTAATGGTACTCAACTTGACAGGGTTGTTTTGATAAATGAAGAGTGTTATAAAACCTGGAGCTGGAATTTACGTGGAGTGGACTTAGGACAAAAGGAAGCAGGACATATGACATAGACAAGGCCAGGGTGAACTCATGTGGGAACCAAGCAGTGCCATGTGAAATGCTGAAACTAACAGTGAGGAATAATTTGGGAGTGAGGATGGGGAATATCTAATATTTTTTCATTCATCTCACGCTTTCTCTTTCGCTTTTTCTTGTGCTCTTGTGCAGGACATCTGAGAAATTGTTGTTCTTGTTGTAAGAACTCCCCTTTCTTATCTACAGATCCCTTAATTTACAGGCTCCCATTAATGGTGTTTAAAATGAATTCTTCACTTTGAGGAGTCAGGGAGGGCAGTTTTGGAATGTCTGTCACCAATGACTAGGAGTCCTCAGGTCAAAAGAATTCTTACAAAGGCTTCCGTGTCAGGGAAGTAGAAGTCAAATTAGAGAGGAAATAACTGAAAATAAAGAAAAAGTTCAGTGTAAAAGAGAGGTGAGGATTATACCCCTTCCCCCACTTCCAGGAGAATTTGGTAGTACTTTTGCATTCAGAGAAATGTTGAAGACAAACTAGTGTATAATAATGTGCTTTCAAAATTTTATATTCTGTTTATGTTGCTCTCTGTGTGCATACAGGATTTCGTAGTCTGTCCAGTTTACCTGCTGCTGTTTGCTTCTTGCTTAAATGCCACATCACTAGGAAGAACTTATCTTGAATGTATTAATGATGGCATCTGTACTTCATTGGCTCTTAAAAAAAAAAAGTATAGCTTGCAGATAGGACCCTGGTTTGGGTCTCAATGTTTTTGTAAGTTACCCCAGGCACAATTATTTACATCTCTATAAAGTGGGGATAAAAATGTTCATTTTACTAGACTTTTCATTTTTTAATTTATTTGCATAGGTGCTACTTACTTGAGAGGGGCTTCTTTTGTGCCAACAACTGTGTGGAGAATATACAAAATGAGTAGAACAGTATGAGTATTATTATTAATGAATAATTCAGTTATTCATTTCAAAGATATGTGTGCTTGGTAACTGGGTATTTGATGATGAGCAAACATACAGAACTTTCTCTGATGGAACTTGCTCTCTAGAGGGGGCTATGAACATTAATCAGAAAGTCACACCAATGAATTACAAACTGAGATAAATGCTCTCAAGGAAAGGAACACAGTTCACTGAGAACTTATTATAACAAAGGAACTTGACCTAGAACGGGGCCGCAGGGGAAGCTTCTCTGACAAAGTGATATTTGACCTGAGGTCTGAAGGAGTAGGCTTTAAACTGTGTGCCGGGGAGGTTGGGGGCTCGGCTCAGGGTGGCAGGGAGAGAGTTCTGTTCTAGTGGGAAAGCGGCCATGGCCTTTGGTAGGAATCCTGATACCTTGGAGAGATTGAAAGACTGGTGTAACTAGAAAGTGGGGGGCTGGGTGTGGATGGATTAGCAGAGGGTGCAAGATAAGGACAAAAGAATATAAGTGTTATAAAGTGCTGTCAAAGCATTTGGAATCCCAGGAGACTAGGTACAGTAGGAATTTAGAATAAAGCAGTTTGGTTGTTCTCACCAGCCCTTTCCAACTTGTGATAAACCAGCACTTTTTAAAGTGCTGCAGACAAAAAAAAACCCCTATTGCTTCTGGCCCTGCCATGTATCTAGATAGAGCTGGTGGGTAAACGGAAGTGTGCCCCAGTACAGGAGTGGCTTTTGTAGCTAGGCTTTAGGGTCAGTTTCATCTCCGACATGGATGGAGTGATCTCAGAACCACTTGGTCCTGAGTAGACTGTCAAGGCTTCAGTCCCCTCAGGATGGTCTTATTGAGGAATGGTGGTACGGGGAGCTTACGGCAGAGCTGCACTTGCGTGGGGACCGCCTCTGATTTGTGTTGGTCACAGCCACCTTTCAGGGTGGCAAAGGCATTATGCTTCATCAGCTCTTGCTCTCAGTACAAGTGCTGTTGTTAGTAGTTTTAGAGAGAGATTTCTGTCTCCTGTAGACTACCTTGAGTTTTCTTTGAAAGAACTTAGCAGAGTGATGTTTAAATAGCAAATGTGCATGTCAGTTAGGTTATCTGTGCCAGAGAGGCAGGATCCCTGGGTGCACTGTGCTTCTCCTCCATACCCGGCCCCCCACTCCCTTGTTGAGAAACTTTGGGCAAATCACTTAATCTAAATGTTTGCCTATTGGACCTTGGAAGGTCCAATAACATGTATAAAGCTATTTGAGAGTTCCGTGAAACTTGCCTGGAAGGCTAAGAAGTGTAATATTAAAGATACCAAAAGTGATCATTTAAATTTTGAGCTTGTAACTTTCAAATTTGGGTTGATACTGAGTGAATTTAATAATTTGAATTTATATTCATAGGAACGTATTTTTAAAAATTTGCTATAGAGTGTCTTATTTAATAGGACACAATGATTGTGGCTGTTACTACTAGGGAATACATAGTATACATGTAGTTTAATTTTGGTAAATTTGAGCAAGTTGATAGATATTTACCAGTTTGGGGGTGGGGAAGAAACTAATTTGGAATTTACTTTTGGTAATTCTGTTTCGATGCACTTAACAGTGGAATTAATGACGGGTCTGGAATCTGGTAGCTGGTGGGTTTTATGTTTATTTAAGGCTACATGGCAAGGAATGTGTATTTATTTTGCTTCCTTATTGGATGGATTTCAATCAAGCCCAATTTAAGCTATGCCTTGTCTAGCAGATGGACCTTTGTTTTCTTGGGGAAAAAAGATCGGGGAGAAGACTTTTAAACAAATGACTTACAGAGAATTCTTAAACTGTAAGGAAAATTGGGGTCAGAAATGTTGTTTGACACCAAACAAAGCTTCTTTCTCCTGTGCATCTTTGAAACAAACGTTTATCGTGTCTGTGATTGTTGGTTATTTCATCTGCATTTGTTAGACGTAAGAGGTGGTTGGCATTAATATTCCTGGCAGAAGCAGGGCAGCTCTAGGATATGTGAACTGCTGATCACTCACGGGGATGCGCTGCCTCTTTAATATCTTGCTTGCAGATGCATTTTCTAGCTGACCACGCTATTAAGAGCTGCCATCAATCACACAGCCTCCCAGTTCCGGCTGTCGGGAGGGGAGGGGGGACTGGGGAAGAGGGGAGGCTGGCCGAGCTGGGCAGGAGGTACAGTTGCAGCGGCACAGGCTTTGTGTGCGCGCGTCCCCGCGGGCAGAGGTGCGCGCGGAGCGGGCCAGGCTCCAGCCCGGGTTTTGTCGGCCGCCGCCGCCGCCGCCGCCGCCGCCGCCGCAGCGGGGAGGCTGCTCTTTCTCTCCCAGCGTCTGGGTCACTGGCATGTGGCAGTGTTGGCCCGGCCGCCTGGGCTGAAGGAGAGTGAGCCGCGGCGGCCGCTTCCCCTAGCTGCGGGCGGGGCACGGCGCGGCCACCGCCTCCTGGAGCCGCTGAGCCGCGGGGACATGCGCCCGCGCCTTGCTGCCCTGCGGCCGCCCGGGCCTCCTTTTGTTTAGCAAGTGCATTTCACGCCCCGAGCCCCCGCCCGTCCCTCCGGTGCCCACGGGCCTGAGTTTGCGAGGGGGCCCTGCACCGGAGGACGAGGAGGAGGAGGAGAGGAGGCCCGAGGGCTCAGCTCCTGCTGCGACCGGCCGCAGGCAAGTGGCTGGCCCCTCTTGCTGCGAGGGGGACGCGGGTCTCGGGCCAGGAAGTTGGATAACTGTGGGCGCAGGGGCTCTCGGAGGTGGGTGTATGGGAGTGAGGTCGATGACCCCAGAGAGATGAACAACTCGGGTATTATTAAGAATGATGGTGGCTTTCCAGAATCAGGAATAGGTGTTTGCTGTGTCCCATTGCATTTCTGTTGGGCTTACTAGTTTTTGGGTTTTTGTTTGTTTGTTTGTTTTAAATTGTCAAAACTCTAGAAATCCCAGTTAAATAAACCAAGTAAGAAACATGTTTAGGGCAGAGAAAACACTATTTTTTTTAAAGGGGTGTGTGTGTGTTCTTTAAAAGGAAAGCTGGAAAATGAGGAATGTATAATCCAAAAGCCGCTGTTTGATCAGGAGCTTTATTGCTTACTGTGGAGTAAATTTAAGTGTAAAAATAAAGTGAATTGGATGGACTTGGTTATGAAGTAATTTGGGGCTGCTTAAGTGACAAATATAATTTGTTTCTTGGATCACAATACTGTTATTTTGCCAGGTTAGCTAACACGCAAGGAGAGTTTTCAAGAAGATTGCTCTAAGTTTAAATTGTGATTTTTTATTTTTTTATTTTTTGTTTGGGGTAATGGCTTCCCTGCCCCCTCCACCTGTTTACTCAAATCTTGTACTCTGGTTGAAGCTGTATGGAGACCTGCTTGACCACTTTCTGTTTGCTGAAAAAGAAACTCTTGTCATAGGTTACTTTGTTTTACTCCCAGCCATTCGCCTTCCTGGCCCACATGTGCCACTATTCTCCTTGGGGCATTGTTTGGCTGGAGGCCTCCTCTCAGCCATATGGAAATTTAAAAAAATGGTATGTGAATGAACACTGAGGTCAGTAGAGAGATTAATTTTTCTCTTTGATATGTGTGTCTGTGTGCGAGACACTGAGTGAAAGTTGAGAACAGAGTTGAGAAAGTCCTTTAAATTACATGCCAAAATTACTATATTCTGGTCATTCTTACTTTTTTCTTTTTTCTTTCTTTTTTTTCTTCCTAGGAACTCCAAATTTAAAGTAGACATGATTTGAAACCCTACAGACGGGAACAATATCCCATGTAAGCCTGTTGATCTGTGGGCAATTATTTCCAGATGCACAACCAAACTCCACATTTTTATGCGTGTGTTAGATTTGGGCTCTGAGAGGCAATTGCCTCTCTGAAAATCTACATTGCCTAGTTAATAACACAAGGCAGACATTTTAGAGGCTTAACATTTAACAGCAACTTCACAATAGTATGGGAGCAGCAGTTAGAAGCCTGTGTTTGTTTTTTTCAACTCTGTAATTTAGTAGTGTTTGAAGTATTTTATAAAGATCTCTGGGACCAGTGAAAGGTGGTTTTCAGTCCAGAGCACTTGAGTGCTCATTGTACTCTGGCAGGCCCTGGTGCTTGGCAGGCTGTGCTTGAAATGTTATTTGATCTGGTTGCATGAGAGAATGGACTAAGATGACACTTCTTCCTTCCCCCTGGCTGTTGAAAGTGATGCATCAACGAGTGCTGTTCAGTAACATATTTGAAGACTTAACCTACATTCATTCACTCTGAGAAGGTTTCCAGCAAAAGGCCATGTAGGTTTTTGTCTTGTTTTGTGGTTTTGCATTTATGAATTGAGGCGAGAGCTGACGTAATGTAGCTGTACCACTTCCTTTGTGTGTGAATGGGTTTTTATATAGCCTGTAGGATATGTTCCAGTCTACATGGTTGTGATTACTTCTGAAATGCTTGAATGTGTATGTATCTTCAAATGTGGGTACCCTGAGCCATGTGCCGGTTTATTTTTTAGCTTGTAGGTCTGGTGGTGGGGTGGGGTGCGGGTGTGGAGTGTCATGGGGAACCCCGTCAACTCCTCAGGAAGGTTCGGCGAATGGCCTGTGTGTCATGCAGACTAGCTCTTCATTTTAATTAGTGCAACTGTGTACAGCTGTTAGGTCAGACTGCATTGGTTGCTCCTGCAGGGTAGTTTTATTTTACACTGGAGGTTTTATGGACTTGTCTGGCTGTGTTTCTTAATCCCTCTCCCACCGCCCTTGTGCTTGCTTTTAAGCAAATGATAGAACAAGACAAGCTTTTGTTTACTCATGTAATAGTTTACTCGTGGGAGATTTATTTTTGGTTTTGAGGAAATTGATAAACCATGTAATTTAGCAGTAGGTATTAACATTTACCATGCTTTTCCAAGGTCAAAGGTTTTGTTTGCTATTATGTTAGTCTGAGTAGCCAATGGAACCATCCATTTTATAATGACATAGGAAGCCCTTTTTTTTTTTTTTTTTTAAACTGGGTCTTTGTTTGCTGTTCTAGGATTAGTTTGCAAAACTCAAATAAATGTTAGCCCAATGGAGATAACATGGCTAAAATGTTTCCTTCTGTCTCTTCCCTCTTGTTACACTGTACCAAAGGGACTGAGAGAACCATTGATTTACAGCAGTCTGGCCACGGGCTAGATGATTAATACAAGGATTTAGAAATGTCTCTGTTCAAGGGTATGTGTGGCTACCTTTAAATTTTAAAATGTGCTTTTGGCTCCAAGTTATTGGAAAGTATTTACTGTAAGATTGAGTAGCTTTGAGTCTTTGAATATAGGTCCACGACAAAGTCAGACTTTTCAGGCTGTAAAATAGATTGTGATGTGAATGACACAGTTTCTTAATGGTTTGGTCTCCTTACCGTATGCCTTTGTCTTGAGGAGCTGCCTACCACAATGTTTTCTAAGACTGTCCACTACATTTTTTAAAAAAGGAGCAAAAGTCAAAAGACAAAATTGACAAATCTGTTTATATATAAAGCTAATGTGAAGCCCGTTCCCGGGCCCAGTTTACTGATGGAAGAACGTGGGTGTGTGTTGTTGGAGGGACTTGTGGGGCTGGTGTTAGGGACGGGGCGGGGGGGGGGGGCTGTTTAGAGGGACAAGGGAAGCGGCTGCAGGTTGAGATACTTTTTAACTCATTGGAGAAATGGGTTCTTCTTAAGATAACCTGGAATGAGGAAAGAGAGTGCAACATTTTCTAGAAAATGTAATAATTTCAATGTAACATGTATAAAATGTTTTCTTTAATTAAAAGAAATCAGGTCATTTAGATTGGCAGCAGAGAATGATGGATCTACAGAAAAATAGAAAGAAGTATAGTAAGTATCCTAGATCCAAACAGGTTATTTCAAAAGTTCATTAGTATGTATTTCTTTTTTATTTATAGGACCATATTTTAAAATTCCATATATTGATGGTGATTAGGGTCGTAGCCTTGCCCTCCACAATCTTTTTAATTCTCGATTTAGTTGACGTATCTGTTTGTAATGAAAAATAGTAAAACAAAATGTTAAAATTTAATTAGCGGGAAAATAAAGCATGTTCAGTTTTTAATGCTATCACATGGAGGCTCTGCTGGTATAAGTAATCAATTTATTCATTATAAGTTGGTGGTAAATAGCTAGACTGTATTCTATCCTTAGTTTTACCACTCACTCACAGTGAGACCTGGGGTAAGTTATTTATTAGCCTCTTTGTGGGAAAAATGATGAATCTACCTCAGAGGGTGTGCAAAATGCTTAGGAAAGTGCCTGGCAGATAATGGCAGCTAGTACTTAATATAGCGAGCAGTGGTTATGCTCTAGATACTGTTTCAGTTGCTGAAGATACAAAAAAGATGAAGTCCCTGTCCTCACAGCACTTACATCCCAGTGAAGGAAGACCAGACAAATTTAAAAGAACATGATGATTCACAAAACTTCCAAAGATAACTTCAGGGCATGCCAGTGATTTTTAGTTTAATATGGGATGTTTACTCTCTAAGTCATTATTTTCTTCTTCCTTGATGAAAATGTGTTTCTCACACTATTTGATGATTTATTAGCCATTGTTAACAACTTTTGGCTCACAGGTGGAATAGAGAGGGAGGAAGAGACTTTTTTCTGGGAAAGGAAAAAAAAAAAGGAACAAAAAAGAAATTAAACATAGTGATTTGTCAGTTTAAGCACCCAGTAGTAGAAGGGAAATGTTAAATCATGGTCCATCCATAAAAGGAAATATTATGCAACCACTAAAAATCATCATGATATAAAAATATAATGTAAAGCTCAGAAAAAAAACTGTAGATGCCAAACTGTTTATGCAGTATGATTCCAATTATGTGCACACCCACGTTTACTCACAGAGGCTAAGGGAAAAGATTAGAAAGAAATATACCAAATGTTAATAGTGCTAATCTCTGGATGATGGGATTATGGAAGACTTCATTTCCTTAATATTGTTCTGTCTTTGCGTGAATTATTTAATCCTTGCAGGTCTAAATGCCTCTGAGGTGCTAGTGAGGAAACCCAAGACTTAGAGGAGTTAAGCAACTTGACCAAGGCCCACGGGTGGTGAGTGGGGAGGCCAGGATTCCAAGCCAGAGCCTGAGCTCTGTTCTTTCCTTGACCCCCCTCTCATCCTATTAGAGGTGACCTTTGTGAAAGGGCTTCCCCTGGCCTTCCTCCACACACCCGTGGCCCAGCCAGCTTTGAGACTTGTTTATGCCACCAAAGGGCCCTCACTGAATCTCACATAGGAGGAGCCAGTGCTGAGGTAATGCTGAACATCAAGTTATTGGGAAAGAACAGCCAGTATTATGGCAA
Organism: Eschrichtius robustus; assembly: GCF_028021215.1. Lineage (NCBI taxonomy): Eukaryota > Metazoa > Chordata > Mammalia > Artiodactyla > Eschrichtiidae > Eschrichtius > Eschrichtius robustus. Next base: position 6,758,833 of record NC_090826.1, on the reverse strand, counting down.
GAGGAGGAAATGGAAGAATGATTTGAGAGAAAGCGGTCTGAAAGGTAAAGCAATATAAAGAGAATACAGGGTAGAGGGTGCTTCAAAGTAAGGGGGTGACAGTAGAATCACATGTTCTAGGTTTTGGACTAGAGAATGAGAACTGAGAAAACACTATGAAAAAGTGCCATTGACTTAATCAGGAGTCAATGGAACCCCTGAGAATTTGTTGAGCAGAGCAGCCCAGGAGGTGGAGGATGGCCAGTGATGGTGGAAGCTAGTTTGCAGTTGGTAAGGAAATGTTGAGAAGTTTGGTAGCGAGAGAAGGAATGATGGAAGCTGGAAGAGGCTGCAGGTTAATGGCATTAGCTGGTTGATGCATTAAGAGGTTAATGGCAGTTGTGTTCTGTACGTAGGATTTTATGATGATGCATGTGACAGTTGTTCTCAGGTTTTTGTGATAAAATGAGGTAGTAATGGATGTGAATCACTTTAGAAAGAAGAAAACATTTTAATTTTAAAGGATTAATCAGAAATTACTTGTGAAGTTTTAAGAATATGGTAGGTAAGTATGGGGGATCCTTTTATAAAGCTAAAATATTTTTGCCAGTAAAGAGTAGAAATAATCACTTGGTTCTAAAGATGAACAATTAGATCCTGTTTCTCATGTCTTGTTTCTACAAAGTGAATGAGCTTTTGTAGTTGCAGTTTAAAAAAAGGGTCAGTTTGTATGTGACTGTTCAGCTTCAAAGGAACAATATAGAGTTGAATATACTATGCATTTGAAAAATTGCTTAAGTCAAATGCCTCCAGATGGTGCATGCTGCTGAGTTCACAGCTGTATTTACCTCAAGCTCACAAGATTATCTTCTAATAATTTAAAAATAGCTGGTTAGAAACAGTGGTATAGTCACATTTCTACTGGTTTTGAACGTCAGCAGCAGTAGTGACTTGACTTGTATGCATTTAGTAAAATGCCAGTTGATATTCCTTCCTTTTGCATTGTTTTCAGGATTTCTTATTGGGCCAATTTATGCTGTGCACAAACAACCGTAGTGCTTATGTACAGGTGCAGATGACCAGGTTCTTTTTATGTGGTCTCAGGAGTGAGATTGGAGAACGGCTCTTGATTATCTTTATAGGAAGTTTTTGTTGTTTTACTAATCACCTTTTATTTTTTCAAACATTTTTAATATATTAATATAGGCAGTTGATATTTTACACATATGGTGAGCTTTCTGTATTTTTTGATATTACCACCCAACCAAAAACAAGAGAAAAACTCTTTAATACTTGCATCTACCTCCCAATATAAATGCCTTTTCTTTTACATGGATTTAATAGAAGTCATTTTGGAAGAACTCAAATGACTAAATCTTAATTTTTTTGGACACACATACTACTGTTTGTTTGCTTATTAGCAAAACAAACAGTTTTCATAAATTAGATGTGAAACATAGGAAAATAGTTTGAAGCATTACCTAGGAATTTTAAATATGTGAGGGGGGATGGTAAGAAAGATATGCACATTCTTTATTAATCGACCAAAATTATATAGAAAAACATCAAGATCGAAGCGTTGGAACAGTTATTTTCTCCTTTTGGTTTTAGGTATTTAGCTCTTACTGTTGTCTTTTTTTTGTGTGTGGATATTTTATAATGAGAAAAATTATGTAGAAAACTTTTTACCTATTTGTATATTCTTTGACTACCTATCTAGGCAGTCTCTCTTTCATAGGCTCTGCTCCTTCCACAGGGCGTAATTCTCACATTGAATAGGTAAGGGGAAATGTTCAGTAACGGAATGTTCACCTTTTTAAAAACATGTTAGATGTGCAGGGAAGGAAGTAGAGCAATTAGTATTCATTCTGAAGTGTGCTGGCGGCAGATGCGGGGTAAGTTTTGATCTTTGAATGGAAAGAAAGAACAAAACATGCTGGAAAAAAGTAATGTCTAAAGCAGTCTGGCTTTTTTGGGGAAAGTTTTCTTCAGTTTTGTGAACAGGCTTAAATTGATTGCATAAACATTTATTATTGGATAAGTAATATTTTATTTATGTGATACACGAAAACATTAAAAAATGAAACCACTATTTAATAAATTAATTAATAGGCTATTCTACAGAGCAGTTTTATTTTATTATTTTTAAAAATATTTATTTGGCTTCCCTGGTGGCGCAGTGGTTGAGAATCCGCCTGCCAGTGCAGGGGACACGGGTTCGCGCCCTGGTCTGGGAAGATCCCACATGCCGCAGAGCAACTAGACCCGTGAGCCACAACTACTGAGCCTGCGCTCCGCAACAAGAGAGGCCACGATAGTGAGAGGCCCGCGCGCCGCGATGAAGAGTGGCCCCCGCTTGCCGCAGCTAGAGGAAGCCCTCGCACAGAAACGAAGACCCAACACAGCCAAAAAAATAAAAAGATAATAATTAAAAAAATTTATTTATTCATTTATTTATTTGGCTGCATCAGGTCTTAGTTGCAGCACATGAGATCTTAGTTGTGGCATGCGGCATCTTTTGTTGCGGCACGCGGGCTTCTCTCTCTCTAGTTGTGGCGCACAGGCTCCAGAGTGCATGGGCTCAGTAGTTGTGGCGCATGGGCTCTAGAGTGCGTGGGCTTAGTTGCCCTGCAGCATATGGGATCTTAGTTCCCCCACCAGGGATTGAACCCGCGTCCCCTGCATTGGAAGGCGGATTCTTAACCACTGGACCACCAGGGAAGTCCCGGGAGCAGTTTTAGTTTTATAGAAAAATTGAGTGGAAAGTACAGAGAATCCCCACATGTCTCCTCCCACCCAGTTGTCCCTATTATTAACATCTTGCATTTGTGTGGTACACTGTTAGAGTTGATGAATCAGTATTGATACCTTGCTGTTAACCAAAGTCTATGGTTCAGCGTTTGTGTTGTACGTTCTATTGGTTTTGACAAATGTTTAATAGCATGCATCCACCATTACAGTACACACTGAATAGGTTCACTGTTCTAAATACACCCAGTGCTCCACCTGTTCGTCCCTCCTTCCCTTCCCCTTAGCCCCTTGCAACCACTGATCTTTTTACTGTCTTCATAATTCTGCCTTTTCGAGATGTCATGGAGATGGAATCACAGTATGGAGTCTTTTCAAATTGGCTTCTTTCACTCAACAGTATGCATTTAAGCAGTCTGCATGTCGTTTTGTGGCTTGCTAGCTTCCTTTTTATCACTAATAATATCTCATTGTTTAGATGTACTACAGTTTATTTATCCAGTTACCTGTTGAAGTACATCTTCCTTCTTCCAAGTTTTGGCAGTTACAAATAAAGCCACTGTAAACATTTGTGTGCAAGTTTTGTGTGGAGATAAGTTTGCAACTCATGTGGATAAATACCAAGGAGCATGATTTCTGATCTATGGTAAGAGTATGTTGGGCTTTGTAAGAAACTGCTATACTGTCTTCCAAAGTTTCTGTACCATTTTGCATTCCCAACAGCAGTGAATGAGAGTTCCTATTGTTCCACATCATTGCTAGCATTTGGTGTTGTCATTATTTTGGATTTTAGCCCTTTTTATTTATTTGAAAAAATTAAAAGTATCTACTTATTTTCTGTGTCAGCTATGTTGCAGATTTGATTTTCTCTGCTATTTGCCACAGAGAGGGAGAAATGAGGACCATAAATATATTGCATATGTCTCATTCTCCATCCTGTAGGGGAAAGGCATAAAGGTATAAATTTGGGAATACAATCTGTTACACTTTAAAAAGAATGGGCATAATGCTGATGTAATGATGTTATGGTTATGGTTATGTTATGGTTCATGTAAAATGTAGTAGTACTAATTTCTTAGTGGTTCCATGTAAGCTTTATTTCCTCTTGGTTACCTGTGTTCCTCATTTGGCAAAGGATTTCATTTTATGAAGGGAAAGGGATACTTTGAATTTTTTTGAAATAAGCTAATTCTGGCCAAGGGTCCTTATCCGCTAGATACTTTTAAATGTAAATAAAGATTTATTTTAATTTCTTTATTGTAAGACCATTTATCGGATGGTCAGGACACTCAGAGATGAGGACCATTTGATCCTGCCCTTGGGGGTTATAAATTGCAGCAGTGAATATCGGAGGGTTTACTATAGGGTGGATACCACGCAGTTCTGAAACGAGGTTAGAATTACTTCCCAGCTATGCTTATTTAGAATATTTTTGACTTTGCATTTATCCAGTTACTTATTGGAATTTAACATCAACCTAATTGTGTTCTATACCTACCCACAGCCTTGGTTGTGAAGATGATTTGGATAGGTTCTCCTGGGGGTTATGCAGTTCATTAATTCCTTTGTCAAGGGTTCTTAAGTTTATTTTTATCAGAGACTCCATTGAGTATTGGTGTAAGCTGTGGTTTTTCCCCCAGAGCAGAGTTGTGAACATTTGCCTACGTGTCCAGAATACACAGTTGCAGGTAGTTTATGGAACTCTTGCAGCCCATCCATGGACCTCTCGTTTAAGAACTCCTGTTCTGGTGAGCCTTACTAAATCTCTGTTTGAATTACTAGGAATCCTTTGTATTTCTTACTTTTGGCAGATTTGCTTTACTCGAATAGTGTGGTGTGAGACCGTTAACCGGTATGGAGCCTGTGGAGCTCGCTGTTTGTGCGCCCTGAATGGCTTATCCAGGGGTACCCGAGGCTGCTGGCCGTGGCAGATTGCTGTCCCTGGGCGGACCCACAGGAGAGACTTTTCTCAGCTCTTAGATCCAGGAGGGGACTGACCTCCTGAGCATGTGATTTGCTTCTACCTTATGGATTTAGAATCCTGTGACTGATCAAATTTCTTCTGAGGCATTTGCTTATAAGATGTTGGCTACATCTACCAAATGGTATACAATGAACCTGAACACCTATTTCATGGTTCCATTTTCTCAATCCCCTCTCTCCCCCTGCAATTTTCCTTTTTCCCAAGAAAAAGAGAAGCAGTATAGTAGTATATATAGTTAGAGCACAGGCTCTGTATGTAGCCTGTACGACCTGTGAGACCTGCCATGTGGCCTGAGGGAGCCTTTTTCACCGCTGTGTGGTCAGGGTCCTCTTCTGTAAATCGTTCCTACTTTGTGTGGCTACTGTGCGGGTGAAATGGAGAGCTCTTAGAGCAGTAACCGGCACAGGCAAATGCTGAGCGGATCTTAGCTGCTGTTGTCAGGCCAGTTCCCTCATCTGTTTAACATTTTATTTTATTTTATTTTATTTTATTTTATTTTATTTTATTTTATTTTATTTTATAAATTTATTTATCTATCTATCTATCTATCTATCTATCTATCTATGGCTGTGTTGGGTCTTCGTTTCTGTGCGAGGGCTTTCTCTAGTTGTGGCAAGCGGAGGCCACTCTTCATCGCAGTGCGCGGGCCTCTCACTATCGCGGCCTCTCTTGTTGCGGAGCACAAGCTCCAGACGCGCAGGCTCAGTAATTGTGGCTCACGGGCCTAGTTGCTCCGTGGCATGTGGGATCTTCCCAGACCAGGGCTCGAACCCGTGTCCCCTGCATTAGCAGGCAGATTCTCAACCACTGCGCCACCAGGGAAGCCCAAAATTTTATTTTATATTGTATGAATATCAGTAAGCTGCCTTAAGTAAGCTCTTTTAAAAGTAAGCCATTCTTTAAATCTCCCCTGCCCTCTGTTTATTTTTTTATGCAGAGGTTTAATTTCTGCCTGAAGACAGTCATTAAATATGTTGGGTTGGCCAAAAAGTTCGTTTGGGTTTTGTTACAGAAAAACCTGAACGAACTTTTGGCCAACCCAGTATTATGTAGGGGAGTGCTAAGGGGCTGAATTGTGTTCCCCCAAATTTCATATGCTTGTCTTAACCCCGAGTATTTTGGTATTTGGAGGTGAAGTCTTTGGGAGGTAATTAGGTTTAGATGAGGTCGTGAGGGTGGAGCCCCATGATGAGAATGGTGTCCTTATATGAAGAGAAAGAGACCCGAGTGTGGCGAGTGTGGCGTCCCGCTCTGCCGCGTGAGGACGCAAAGAGAAGGCCGCAAAGAGCAGGCGGGGAACTGAATGAACCGGATCGGCCAGGACCTTGATTTTGGACTTCCCAGCCCCCAGAACTGTGGGAAATAAATTTCTTTTTTTTCAGCTCCCCAGTCTGTGGCATTCTGATGTAGCGCCTGAGCAGACTAATACAGAGAGTGCATTTCATACATGCAGAGCAGAAGGTGATCAATAGCTTATCACAGAGGCAGCTTTTCAAGAGTGAAATGGGGACGATGCTTCTGTTTGCAGAAGGCTTTACCCCTCCTGGATAGCCTTCCCTGACCTCTGGTTGGTCCTCACAGCTCCCTTCCGAAGGAGGCGGCACAGGTGCTGGCTGCTCGGCTTCCGGAGCGAGAGCGCCAGGTCAGGAGAAGTCAGTGAGTTGTCCACGTCCACAGTTTCCATTTTGGAACTGGCTGAGCCTCTTTAGTAGCTGTGTTTTCTGACTTCGATATCCATTGATCCTTCCGTGAACACCTTAATATTGTCAGTTCAGTCTCACAATTCTTTTGCTTAGGAGAATATAATCTTCACTTGTAGTCTTTATAGGAATATTATTTTCATGGTTGAAACATCAGTGGTGAAATTGTTGAGTTTATTTATCTTTACTGTCTCAGGGAGAAAAATAGAATTTATGAGTTCTTTGGCCTGTTGGTTAGATTTGAAGTAGAAAATTTCTGTGAAGTGACATAAGCCTGAGAAATGTGATACTATCTGAATTGGTACTTATGACATTTTTTTCTTTTATTTTGGTCCACATATTGGTTTGCCATTCAGTCTTGCTGATGAGTTTCTAAGATGTAGGAGTTTTTTGGAGCTATCCATGGTCAAAAGATGGCTATTCATTTTGGTCAAGGTGCTGTGAGTATGTCTTGATCAAAGGGATGAAACAGGAGGGCTAGAACCTACAAATTTAAAAAACTCCAACTTCAAACCTGCAGCCAAACTCTGCCCTTCATTCTGAATGAGTTCTGGATCCCTACAAGGTTAATATTTATGAGCCATCAGAACATACTGTATTTGCTCCTTTTCCCATTAAATTTTAACAAACTTTAAAAAATAGTCAAAATTTTACTTCCTGATGACAAAATGATTCATTTGAGATCAAACACTTGGAATAGATTAAAAAAAAACTTTATTGAGGTAAAGCTCCCTTAAGAGATAATTCATCTATTAAAGAAGTGTACAAATCGATGGTTTTCAGTATATTCACAGAGTTCTGCCGTCATCACCACAATATAGTTAGGAATAGATTTTATATGGCAGTTTGTGGTGATTAATTGAATGCTCCTAGATAATCTTGTATGTGTAAATTTGTACTTCTATGAATAAGAATATGACTTATCTGTATGCTTTACTATTACAGTATATAATCGGTTGAAGGCATTCAAACCCATCTTTTGTTTACAGTGGTCTGACGTAAGGGAGTTAACTTCACACCAAGGTTGTTAAATCCTTCAGTGACTGATGACTCCCTTCAAGGGATGATAAAGCAGTTATGAATATGATATGAAAAGGCTTGTAGTCTCTTTCAGGATATTATCTGGAGAAATTGCAACTTTCCCAGGGCATTGTTTTTATATTTGATGTGCTCAAAATATGTTTAGACATTTGCCATTTCCAGCAGTTTGTGTTAAAGAATGTTTCATTTGTTAGTAGAAAGGCTGATAGCCGGGTATGTCTTATACTAGGGGAATTTCCTAGTGTTGGTTCCCAGTTAGTTCATAAGATTCAAGTGGGCCCTTAAGGCTGCTGAGCAATCATACTTTTTCCCTCTCCTAGTCCATTCACTTGCCCGGTTTCCTAGATGACTATTTCATACTTCCTCCCTGTCTTCATGCTGGGTTTCCTGCTTCAGTGAGAAAAACCAAAGCAGTCCGCAGAGGACTTCCACCCATACTCACCTCCCTGTGGGCCCAGCTTGCAGCACAGACTCCGCCTTCCCACTGCCTGGAGGTGGAGCAACGGAGCTCTTACCCTGCAAGGCCAGTCCAGCCGGTGCAGCCGGTCCAGCCGGTCCTGCCGGTCCTGCCCTCTCAGTAGTCATTTCCTGTCTCTCCTATCATTAATGTTTTGGGCTCTACTGGATCATTCTCAACAGCATACAGTTTTTCTGCTTTTCTTCCATCTTAAGACAAATACAAAAACAAAATCTCCCTCTTTTGACTCTGCTTCCTCTGCCCACTGTTGCTTATTTCTCTGCTCTGCTTTGCAGCAAAACATCTCAACAAGAGTTTTCTGTACTTAAGGTCTCCAGCTCTCCTCTCCTCTCTTAAATCCATCACCCATCATTCCAGGGAAACTGCTGTGGTGAAGATTACCACGTCCTCTGCACTGCCGGTTCCCTCTCCTGGAATCTATCTCCCCATATACCTGTGTGTCCTCACTTTCAAGTCTCAGTGAGGCCTGCCTTGACCCTTGGTCTTTGCTCCTGGTTTCCCTTGCCCTGCTCTGTCTTTTTCCCTAGAGTATCCTCTTTTCACATACTATATGTGTATTTATTTTCATTACTTATTGCCTTGTTCCTCCCACTAGAATGTAAAGTCCTGAAGGGTAGGGATTTTTAACTGTGCAGTTCACTGATTTATCCCCAGCATGTGGAACAGTGACTGACACACAATAGATGTCTGATAAATTATCTACACCGTGCCCTGGGACTCACAGCTTTAAAAATTATCTAAATGAATATAACTAAAATTTTATGTCTCGTCCAGGTCTTAACTCAGCTACCTTCTTCACATGTCCACTTCGATGTCTGATAAGCATCTAAAACTTAACACACCCAAATGGAACTTCTGATGTTTTCCCCCTACGCCACACATAGCTGTGGGGTTTTTGTATTTTAACTTCTTCAGTTGGTAGGATTTCCTTGTCACCTCTTTTCTTTGGTGTATAAATTGTACCACCTGGAACGCCGGAGGTGGACTGGGGCAATCTTGGGTTGTGTAGTTGCATCTGGCACTTTTAAAGCAGTTACATTTTTTTGAACATTGAAAAAAAATCTAAACAGTGATGTACAAATGAAAAGTCAATGTCCATCATTTAATTTACTTTAATACCTTTTTTACTGTAGATTCCATAGAACCATTAGTTAGTTTTTTGATGTTTGACACTTGGAAATATGGTTTTAGCTTTCAAAGTAAAGTAAGAATATTTGTTATCAAAACTTTGATTTATAATTGCCATCTACTTAGCAAATGTAAAATACTTTTTAGAAAGCTTTCCTAAGTGTAGTGGGTAAAACTATTGAATCAGGAAATGTGTACTTAAAAGTTCCTCTCTGGGAGAATCAGATCAGTCCTCTTAAGATCCAAACTTGAAACTTGTTTTAGCGAGACATGGAGTTAATGGCGTCTCTTCTTTAAATGCTGATCCGGTCTCACAGCATGAAATATTGAGGTAGCTTTCTTCCAATTGGACTTAAGTTGGCAATTACATTTACTGTCTACCAGCAAATCATTAGATTTCTTGCCCATGAAACTCTTTCAAAGACTCCTATCCTTGTAGATTAATGTATGTTGATAGTTTACAGGACAGTGCTGGGGCAGTGTAAGCAGACTTGGTAGGTGGAAAAATTACTAGTGATTTGTTTAATATGCATACATATTTGCTTTAGTGTTACATCTCCCTAGATGATAGAGATCCAAGGAACTTGCAACAATGTTTTTTCTTTTTTTGAAAGCAGTAAGCCAGCAGAACAATCCTGTTCAGCCTACTTTAGTGCAGTGGTGTCATAAAGAGAATCACACTGTGATCAGACTATGCCAAGACAACCCAGCTGATCAGTGAAAAATTTGGTTGGTATTTGATAGATGGGAAAAGGAGGAGGAATTTGCCTGAAGTTTTTACTTTTAAACGAATGGAGTTTCCTTTATGGGTCCAGTGCATTGATGCGGGATCTGTTTTTAATAGTCATTTGCAAAAAGGTTAGTGTGTGGTAGGTCTGTGATGAGCTATAAAGATAGAGAAAGAATCCTTGGTTTACAAGTCTGATAATACTACCTTCCTTTTCTGTGTGACACTAAAATACTCTAAACTTAATCCTCAGCGTAATTGAGGTAGGACCGTAATTCCCATTTAACAGAGGAGAAAATAGCTGAGAGGTCAAGTCACCTTCCTCACTGCCCCTCAGAACTTGGTTTGCTTTCCATGTCTGATGTTATTTTCACTGCATCACAGCCTCCAGACTTGCTGGGATAGATGAGAAAGACACAGCAAAAATGGACCACTGGGAGGAAGATTTCTATAGACCGAATGTGCTTCAGTGTGTAGAGGCGGAGAGGGAGAGAAAGGAAGCTTATACATAACTTTGGATGTGGTTGATTTAGGTAGATGACTTGACCCTAGAGAGAATCCTTAAGAGACGGGTTTTGGTCATATATAAACATGTCTACTTCTACCTTGTGTATGGTCGTATTAGAGAATTGTCTGGAGAGGCAAGGTGATTTCACTGGACTTTTTCCAATAATTTATCTTTAGAATGAAAACATTAATCTGATTTCAGTTTTTCATTTTCCCAGGAGATCTTCAATTTGGTATACCAGGGATTGAGTCTTAGAATAAAGGGGCCAGGGATAGTGTTTGTGTTTAGTGTCTGCTTTTTAAAAGTCAATTCTAGCATTTAACGCTAAAACACAGGAAGCAAAAGCTTAGTCTAGTGACAGTGCTAGGATTAATTTTACTTGTTGAAATTAATGTTTCCTTGATAAATAAACCATTTTCAGGTTCTTGGTAGATGAACTTAACTGAGGACAGATGACAGATTATTACATAAATTCATAAGAATTGTGCCAAATCTGAAAACAGAGAAAAAGAAGCCAACTTGTTTTCACTGTTAGTAGATGTCCTGGCTTGATCGTATAGGTCCCCCGCCTTTATCTTCAATGCCTTCTTTTCTAAGATTAAAATCAAATCTTAATATGTTGACGTGTAGTATTCAGGTACTCTTATAATTAATTAAGTTCAATTTCCTTTAACTTCTGTAATGCTCATTTGAAAAAAAAATTGATGGAAAAGTTTTTCTGGTTTTCATAGCTATAGAAACAGCAGGTAAAAATGTACTCAGAAGTTAAAAGCTGAATTTGTTAGATTTATCAGTTGGGATCTGAAGAGGATTAGTTAAAAAATGGGGTTTAATCAAAAACTGATTGCTTGAATTGAACACATCTGTGAATTCTGTACTGCAGCTCAGGAGGTTAGCTCTAAATATCTGGACTAGTAAAGAGGTTTCTAATCCAACTTTGCTATTTATCCAGTTTGTCTTCTGCGTTCACTGGCGTTGCAGGAGGGAAAGTGGGATGTACAGACCTTGTCATAATGGCGGGGGGCGGGGGGTGAGGCTGGAGGGCATAGATTGTGCTTGATCTTGATTGTCTTCTGAAGGAGCCACAGTGATTATTTAACCAAGTACTTTTGAACTTGATTATTGCTTAGTTCATCATTCTTGGTTGTTCTTTTAAATTCCTTGTGGAAATAGTGTTTTGTTACTGTTGTAAGTCTAACGCTTAGTGCTAATGTAACAATTAAAAAGATTTTTTTCATTGGAGTATAGTTGATTTACAATGCTGTAAACGTATTTGTTTTTTTGTTCTTTTTTTGTTTTTTTTTGGCTGCACAGCATGCAAGATCTTAGTTCCCTGACCAGGGATGGAACCCTCGCCACCTGCGATGGAAGTGCGGAGTCTTAACCACTGGACCACCAGGGAGGTCCCTAATATAACAATTTGACAGAATGATTTCATAAGCTTGTGCGTTTCAGCATTAATTCTGCCATGTGAAAGGAAGGAAAGGTTTTTTGTTTATGTCCAGGACATTAAAAAAAAAAGTTTGTTTATTTATTTATTTTGACCGCGCCGGGTCTTAGTTGTGGCATGCGGGATCTTTTAGTTGCGGCACGTGGGATCTTTCTAGTTATGGCATGAGGGCTTCTTAGTTGTGGCATGCATGCGGGATCTAGTTCCCCAACCAGGGATTGAATCCAGGCCCCCTGCATTGGGAGCGCAGAGTCTTACGCACTGGACCACCCGGGAAGTTCCTGCCCAGGACATTTTTAAAGTGAGAAATGATTTCTTGTTTAATGACACTACCTTGCTGCTACTGGCTTTTCTAGCAAACTTGTCTATAATTAAAGAGGATCAAGATTTAATATGCCTAATGTATTATTTGGTGGACTGAGTCATTGAAAATGCACTTGGTCACTGAAGTATGCTTTTAAATTTATTTATTTATTTATTGGCTGAGTAGGGTCTTTGTTGCTGTGCGTGGGCTTTTGTCTAGTTGCGGCGAGTGGGGGCTACTCTTCGTTGTGGTGCGTGGGCTTCTCATTGCAGTGGCTTCTCTTGTGGTGGAGCACGGGCTCTAGGCATGCGGGCTTCAGTAGTTGTGGCTCACGGGCTCAGTAGTTGTGGCTCGCGGGCTCTGGAGCACAGGCCCAGTAGTTGTGGCGCACGGGCTTAGTTGCTCTGCGGCATGTGGGATCTTCCCAGACCAGGGCTCGAACCCATGTCCCCTGCATTGGCAGGCAGATTCTTAAGCACTGTGCCACCGGGGAAGTCCCTGAAGCATGCTTTTAAAATAAAGGCTTTTGGCACACTTTGAAGCATGAAAAAATTTAAGTTCTTTAGCATGTCTCTAAATGGACATTTTATTTAGTATCTGTCTTTTATTACTAAGATCCTCTAAGGACAATCGTAAAAAACTAAAAAAACTAGTATTTTAAACCTGTTAAATAGTATTGTTAACCTAGCTTTGAAGGAGGGCCTGTGGAGTGATCTTGTTTATTTTTTGCTTAAGATTAAGTTGAATAACCCCATAGAGTTATAGTTGTGATGAAAAAAAATCAGATAGGTAGATATATTTTGTTTTTATTTTCTGCCATGAATGAATATTTTCTGTTTTATACCTTTATAAATAACGTTTATTGGTATTCTGTCAAAAGCAGCTCCAGTAACTCTGGGGAATGGTTTTCCCTGAGGCAGTCAACAGCACACAGTTTGTAGAGTTACTGAAGAGGTTTGTGGAAAGGTATTTCCCCACCCCCCCCTTTTTTTTCTTTTTAGCAGGGTTCGGCAGTTTAATTTCTCTAGTCCTTATGTAGAATCATTAGATCTAAGTAGTGCCCTTTGGTGCCACTCTCAAGGAGAGAATTAGGGAAAAAGTGAAGAACAAGCCTGGAGAGAGACATGGTATAAAAAGGGGCAACACGGGGGCAGAGGTGCATATGTGGGGTGTTGAGTTGTAAAATACCTGGGAAATGGGTGTGGTGGGGTGTTGCCACTTGGCCTCATTGGGCCCCCATATCTCCGTCTGTTCGAATGTTGACGCTTCGGTGTTCTTACTCCTACAGGTATTTGGTACCTAAAATATTAATAATTTGTAACATCTCTTACATTTAGTTTACCAGGTCATTCAGTTGAAGTTTGTTGAATCTTTCTAATAGAATTTTAGAGTCCTATTCGTTTTTTGTTCTTTAAGATGAAGAATTTTAAGGTGAAAGAAGTGAGGTACAGAGTTGGTGCATAATACAGCCTAACTTCTGATTGGTGTCTTTGGACTTCACCAGTGCTCATTCTACCACATCATAGTATTGGGTAGTTTTATTTCCCACTTTTGAATCTGTTATCTTCCTGAGACTCAGATTCTTGATTGCTCTTTGGATTGAGTTAAGGCATGTGAAAGAATCCCTTGTCATTCTAATAAAGGTTTGGTGAACAAAACTTGATTGAGGCTGGTGTACCTGTGAAACATACATCACTACTTGCCTCTATAATTTTTATTCTAGGTTATATTATTAGAGCTGGCATTTTTCTTAAATAATTACTTGCATGTTTCACATTCCTGGATATAGAGACATTAGTGACTTAGTATACTGTTTTCTTTGTTTTGTAGGTAACATTAATTTTCATTATCTGTACATTGGAAGGCTTATTGTCAATAAATAGTCAACATTTTGACCTCAAAGAAACCAGGAAATATATTCATAAAACGAGACATGGCCACAATCATTTTGAGAGAGTTTATGACGGGTTATACTCAGTTGGACAGATTATTAAAGTCAGTACCACAACAAAAATGTACATCCCCACCCACCAAGAAACCACATAAAATTTTCTTGCTTTAAAAAAAGTAATTATTATTTATCGGGCTGTGTTGGGTCTTAGGTGCGGCACGCAGGATCTTCTTTGCGGCATGAGGGATCTTTCGTTGCAGCATGCAGGCTCTTTAGTTGTGGCGCGCAGGCTCTTTAGTTGTGGCGCGCAGGCTCAGTAGTTGCAGCGCGCGGGCTTAGTTGCCCTGCGGCATGTGGGGTCTTAGTTCCCCAAACAGGGATCAAACCCGCGTCCCCTTCACTGGAAGGCAGATTCTTAACCACTGGACCACAAGGGAGGTCCCCACATAAAATTTTCATAGTGCCTCAACAGAAACTGGTTGTATAGCTTAAGGAGCGAGGTCAAAGGCTGTGCTTTTGATAGCAAAATTTGTATTGAAATGTGAAGAATTTATTGTATCATATTCCATAAATGATACAAAGGAAGTGAGATGTAATTTACTTGCAATTATTAGTCGTGAAATAACGAAGAATATAGAGCCTGACTCTTATAGACAGCCTGTAGTGTAAGGAAAGGAACAAGTCCCCATTTCACACATGAATAAACAGACTTAATCTCCTGATATGAACGGGCCACAGTACAAGGGACAGCCTGGGGGTGAGGAAGGCAGAAGTCTTTGTCACTTAGCCAAAATAGGCTAGGATTCAGAGTAAATGAGATTTGTGATCAAAGTAAGCCTTAAGTCTCATTAGGCCTCTGCATGATTGTGCTGAAATGAGAGTGTAGTATACAAAAATGTTTCTGGTGTGAAGTTGATTGTACCTAAGTGCCTACTTTTCAAACCTAGAACCAAGTTGAGTTACTGTATTTGCCCACATCTCTCAGTATGAATATTGGGATGTGAAATAATCAGTCTCAGTTTCTCCTTCCATTCCTGTCTTACTTCCTTAATGCTACCCTGAAAATTTCAACTGTGACTGTATGTCTTTATTTTTCCTGGGGTCTGTGAAGATCTATTTCAGGTAATTTCTGTCTGTGCTGGTCTTATAGTATAGATAAGTTCCATTTTATTTTCTTGATTTAATAGAAGGTCTGTGATACAGAACCTTAAGTGTTACCCAATCTCAAATTTTGTTTAGTAGCACATTTTAATCTGTGGCTGAATTTAGGTATTAATGATTTTAGGTTTCATCTCACATATTATATTTACAGGGGAAGTAGAATAATGTATAGAGAATGATTAAGCTATGTAAATATTTGTACTTTGCCACAGTGTTAGACGTTCTAAAGTCAAGTATTTGCTATAGAAATTAAAGCTTAGCTAAAGAACCAGCTATTTTACCTTTTAAGATAGGTAAGATGTGGTTTCCAAAACTTCATTTTCAAAGCACCTGACAAAAATGTTAAGAAAAAGACTCCCTGGTTACCATAAATAATTTAGTATATGAACAGTGAATCTGAGATTCTTGTGATTTATTCCTTGTATGTAAAATCTGTATCTGGTCTGGTTTGGAAGTGCTTGCACATTCTAAGAGCTGGTGAGAGGAGTGTAGCTTATTGTCTGTTCTCTCTCTTCTTGCTCCTCCTCCCCGTCCTCCTCCCCTCTTTGGTTTTCTTCCCGGATGGTTTCTGTTTGCTTTTTTGTAGGTTAGCAATGACAGATAGTTTTAAAAGCCCAGGAAATTTGTTTCTAGAGACCTCCCCTCTCCGTTTTTAGCATTTCTCTCTGTACTTATAATTATTTCATGATAAATTTTCAAATTTCCATTTTCTCTTTTGTTCTGCATGTTTTCCTATTTCCTTTCTCTGACCCTCCACTCAGGTGGTTGAGCTATTGGACATTTTGTCCTATATTTACCATTTGTAGAAGACACACGGTAATGTTTTCTTGACTGTATTCCTGCAAAGTTGACCCATATTAGTAGGAAGCAATTTTGTTCTTTTATTTACCTGTGTCCTTTTCCTGTGTTAAAGTGTTTACAATTTCTGATCTGAGCTGGATGTGAACAAGAAAGGGTATTCTCTCACTTCTAAATTGCTAAGGTTTTTCACACCCAAGTGGGGAACTGAGGGTGGTATAATTCTTTTCCTTTTATCCTGGCTGAGGGCTTTTTCTCCCAAGGATCCATTTAAGCATAGATGTTATATTTCACAGTCTTTCTTCGCATTTTACCTTGAAGTCCACAATGCTGATTCTCATGTCTCAGGATCTAAGGTTTCCAGACTCCTCCTCCACCCTTTCTGCGCCCCCCCCCCCCACCGCTTTCCTCCTGTCCACGTGACTCTATGTCCTCGTTCCGGAATTGCTCCTCACGTTGTCAGAGTCCTTCTGGAAACATCTCCTATGGAAGCGTTTGCGTTCCAGCCAGAAGTCCCTGGGGAGAAGCTGCTTCCACCACCCTACTTTTGTTTGCTCTCTCAGATTCTGAAACTCTTTCAGTGGAAAGGAATGGTTGCTCGCATTTTGGCCTCCTCTCATGGCAGATAGCTGACCTTTCCCCTCAGAGATCATTGGTACCTGGGACTTGCAGGATAGAAGGAAGTGCCCTAGAGGAATGCAGCTCATACATACACTCAAGGTTTCTTTTTTTCTTTTTTGTTTTTGTAATGAAATAATAACCAAAAGCTAGAGTGGTCATCACTGAGCAAGTTTATCTGGCTTTCCCTACTTTCCCCCCACCAAGTCTCTAGGAAAAGGGTGTTTCCAGCATTAAATCCATTGCCACACCCTTGTTATAACACTCCCTTCAACCAACTCACTCAGAAAACAGGTCTCCCCTGATTATTGCTTTAAAGGTAGTACTGTAGTATTGCATTATGGAAAGACGTTTACGGTTCTAATTTTAGAGAAGAATTTTATTAAAATATCCCTGCCCAAGGTCGTGAGTTTTTCTCCGCTTTGCCTCTTTTCCTATGTAAAAGCAGCCTGTGGTAATCCACGCAGGTGGCAGATAAAACTAGTGAAGCACTCAGCGAATGCTTTGAGATATTTCAATCATTACTGAGAAATAAGTGGTTAAAAACATATGCTCCTAAGAGCTCTAGTTTTGTAGAAAAACAACTCTGCCTGTCATCTTGTGTTATAAATACAGAGGTAACTTACCAGCTTTGCAGAAATTGGGGCTTTGTTTTTATTATGAAGAAAAATGTGCAGCCTCCCACGCACCCTCACAGAAGTTGCATAGCATTGGAAAAATCCTCCAAGAGCAGACAGACTTACGGTTTTATCCAGACTGTCATTACGTATGGCCTGTCTGCCAGAGACTCTAGACCCTGAACTGAGAGTGAAGGCAGAATGTGTGGAGCGAATCAGAGGAGATCAGTTTGGAAAGGGAGTTTACAAAGGAGGAGTGCTGACAGTGTAATAATGGAACCTGTGGTTCTCAAACTTGGCAGATGTGACCGTGTTGGAGAAAAGCTGCAACACAGTGGAGAAAAATGCTTTCTTGCTCTTTTTCCCCTCAGGTCAGGTTGTGTAAATTGCTGAAAGAATGGAAGACCAAAGCCTTAGATTGCTATGGGATTCTCTCCCTCTGTCTTTTCTAAGAATCATAATCTGTTAAGGGTAAAAGCCACTGGGTTCATGTTTATGCATATTCTTGTACTTAAAGCAGTTAGAATTGATTAAAAGGGAGTGGTTTATTGATGAAATGGGAGTCTTAATATTTTTATTTGTACACATTTAGATCTAGATCAGCGCTGATAGAATTCTCTACGAGGTTGGTAACGTTCTATATCTGTGCTGTCCACCATGGTAGCGTCAACACCAGCCACACATGACTGGTGAGCACTTGAAATGCCACTAGTGTGACTGAGGAACTGAATTTTTTATTTTATTTAATTTTAATTTTTAAAATAGCCACATGTGGCTAGTGGCTACCATACTGGACAGCACAGCCCCAGATTAAAGCTCTTAAGTGATTCACATGGCTGTCAGTGAATAACATTGAAGGGCATTCTCTCATGTACAGACATGTTATAGTTCTGAGGACGTATGCTTTTATTTATTTTTTAGAGAAAGTTGGAATGAAAGGGGGAGTATAAAGGTACTATTGGTGTGTGACATGGAGAATTACAAGTTAATTTTTAAAACAAAACTCCCAAAGGTAGCCTGTTTTAATCTATTTAAGAAAAACGTTAACGAGAACCATATTCTGCTTTAAGAATCTGTGCCCTTTGATTATAAGAGGAAAGCTTGTTAGTGGGTAATGAAAGATGAAGTCTAATTAATAAATGGATTTTGTTCATTCATCAAATATTTGATTGCTTTCAAAGTTAACATGGCACAAATTCCTGCTCTCAGGAATCTGAGCAGAAACCGGGATACCGTGCCTGTATAGCCAGAGTAAGGTTGGAGTGGGGAAAAGTTCCCAGGGGGCTGTGAGAGCCCTTTAGAGAGGCTCGTGGATTCGGAGCAAGCTTCTTTGAGAACTGATAACTCTTTCTGTTGAACAATACAAACTAAAACAACGTTCCTCGGACCAGCTAGATGTATACTGACACAGCGTCTTCTGCAAAATGTTATTGAGTTCCTCTGTGTTGTGGGGTTCTTAGATGTGTAGAACATGGGCTGTCTGTTAACTGATCTCTTTGATCTGCTAGGTATTGTGCAGGTTAGTGCCTTACATGGGTTATCTTATTCCGCACAACTCCTCTGTGGGGTATGCCGTATTATTTTCTTTATAGATGAAGAAACCAAAGTTTAGACAGAGAGATCAGCTGCTCATGGTTATAAAGCTAGCAAGGACCAGGGTGTGTTTCTGTCAGCAGGGCCTTATAGAGAAGATGAGAGGAGACAATATATGAAACATATGAGCTGGTCAATAATTAGGTATTTTGCATTTGTAATATGTTAAAATGCTAAGTGTAAAATACAGACTATGCTTGCAGAAGGAATTAATTAAAGAGGGGCAAGAATGGCATGGCACAGTTTGGAGGCATCATGGATTCCTTCTCAGACAGTGTAGGGCTTGGAGTGGACTTGAATAATACACAGTTATTCAACAAATGTTTATTGAGCTGGCAGTAAAGACAGTGTGAGCAAAGGTGAGAGAGTGAGAGGACCAAGTAGGGGTACATGTAGAAGGCTTTTTATTGGCGAGTTGTCGGGGAGCAGGGTTATGAACTGAGGACCAGAGAGAGGTGGTTTCCTGAAGGAGGAAATTGAACCTCATGTAGTCTTTCCTGGAAAGTTTTTTTTTTTTTTTAAATTAAGATACAGTTGACATAATACATTATATTAGTTTCAGATGTACAACATAATGATTTGATATTTGTATATAATGCAAAATGATCACCACACTAAGTCTAATTAACAGTTCCCTCACTACATATAGTTACAAATGTTTTTTTTTCTTGTGATGAGGAGTTTTAAGATCTACTCTTTTAACAATTTTCAAATACAGTCAGCCGTCTGTGTCCGTGGGTTTTCCATCCACCGTTGATTGAATTCAAGGATGCAAAACCTGGGGATGTGGTGGGCCAACTCTATTCATTGTTTTAGCCATTTTATGTAAAGGACTTGAACATCCGTAGAATTCGGTAGTGGTGGGGGCTCCTGGAACCAGGCTCTCTTGGATACCAAGGGATGACTGTGTACCATACGGTATTAGTAATATAGTCACCATGCTGTATGTTATATCCCATGACTTATTTATTTTGTTAACTGGAGGGTTGTACCTTTGACCCACTTAACACATTCTTGAATGTTCTTGAATGAGGATATTAAAAATTGAGGTAGGGCTTCCCTGGTGGTGCAGTGGTTGAGAATCCGCCTGTCAATGCAGGGGACACGGGTTCGAGCCCTGGTCCGGGAAGATCCCACATGCCGCGGAGCAACTGGGCCCGTGAGCCACAACTACTGAGCGTGCGCGTCTGGAGCCTGTGCTCCACAACAAGAGAGGCCGCGATAGTGAGAGGCCCGCGCACCGCGATGAAGAGTGGCCCCCGCTTGCTGCAACTGGAGAAAGCCCTCGCACAGAAACGAAGACCCAACACGGCCAAAAATTAATTAATTAATTAATTAATTAAAAAAAAAAACAAAAAACCAGTACGTTTCTTTAAAAAAAAAAAATTGAGATAAAAGGTAGGTGTCATTTGTGTTTATAGAGAGAATTGAGGTCCAAGGTAAATGAGGGCACTGGGAATGGAGAAAAAGATTGACGGTATTTTCCCAGATGTTTTCCTCCAGATACATGTGATTCAAGGTAGTGGCCACTTTCTTGCCATTATCTCCAGCCTGTTATGTGGTGCTCATCAGTTTGATTTGTTGGTCATCTCTGGTGACTATGGGGAGGTCCACCTTTCGCCCTGGCTTGGAACCTGGGTTGTGGTTAGGGTGCACCGAGGCCAGAGATACTCTCACTGCCTTGGCACCATAAGGTGGTTTTAGGCATCTAGTCTCTTTTTTCTTGAGTTCTTGCAATCCCCCTTCTGTTTTAATTTAATGTTCCACTTAAGGGAGTTGATTCCTTTCCCTTGCTGCTGAGTGGCAGATTCTTCTCTTTCCTCTTTTGGTAAAAAATACCTGATTTGCTTTATTTAGTTCTCTAGCTTGCCATCTAAGAAGGTTTTGTGGAGTGAATCATTCTTTATATGGTTCTGTAGTTCGAGTTGATGTTGGTCTCTAACATGTGAATAGAACGACCAGTTGAATAGTTTGGATTATTTTCTAAAACCTGATCAGTGGTTAAGGCTCATGCTGATGTGGCAGGTATTTGGGGAATCAGATTCCTATCAAGAACTCCTGATATTAGTTAAGTGCAGTTAAGTTGTGGAATTTCTATTACTCTTGTCCACAACTCATACTGTTCTAAGGAAGAATGAGAGTTTGCATTGATCGTTTATATGTTTTGTAATGTGGAGATGAATTACACTGGGCAGTATGCTCTGGATATTTGATTCTGTTGTTAACCAGCTTACTGAACAGTTTTCTTACGCACAGGCTTCTTAGACTCTTTTTTTTTTTTTTAAATTTATTTATTTTTATTTATTTATGGCTGTGTTGGGTCTTCGTTTCTGTGCGAGGGCTTTCTCTAGTTGTGGCAAGCGGGGGCCACTCTTCATCGCGGTGCGCGGGCCTCTCACCATCGCGGCCTCTCTTGTTGCGGAGCACAGGCTCCAGACGCGCAGGCTCAGCAATCGTGGCTCACGGGCCCAGCTGCTCCGCGGCATGTGGGATCTTCCCAGACCAGGGCTCGAACCCGTGTCCCCTGCATTAGCAGGCAGACTCTCAACCACTGCGCCACCAGGGAAGCCCCTTCTTAGACTCTTTCGTATGACAAATACACTGTAAACTGGAAGAGTATTTGTAAGCAATGCATCCCACACTTAACTTTACACAGAAGATTTTATTGTTGCTCTCGTTGGTTTGGGGCTGTCTGTCATAGGGTCTCCAGATTCTTTTTGCGGGGGATTTGTTTTGGCAAATGCTTATGGTGTCTGTGTTTAGCCCTATACTCTCCATCTAATGCTCTTCCCAGGTCATCTCATTTAGTATTCATAGATACTATATGACTTTGACTCCCAAGGCCTTGCCTTGGTTTCTTGTCTCCGGAGCATCACGTTGTTTTTTCAGCTGCCTAGTAGATGCCTTAGTCTGGATGGCTCTGTATTAGCAGCCGAAACCCAACACTCTGCAAAATTGAAATCTCTTCTCCATTTAGTCACATGCATCATTCCCCCTGCCCCTGTCCCCATCCCCTTGTTGTTCAAACTCAGGATGGAAGCCCTTACATCATCTTCAATTCTCTGTCTTTGATTCCCAACTGGTTGATTACCAAGCCTAAAATCCATTGGAATCATTGATAGTATCGTCCTCCTGTTTTGATCCTGGTGGAGAGTAAGAATGGCTTAATTGTGGATGTGGTGATGGGGCTCTCGGGATGCTTAAAAATCTCTTCTGTATTATTGGGAATCTCTGTGGATTTTTCATTGGTATGAAGAGCTGCCTTTTATATCACTGCTTTTTCTACATATTCTGAAATTCTGTAATATTCTAAAAAATGCTTCTTACCTGTTTGTATCATAAAATTTGTTTAAAAAAATATCAAAAGTGACAGACCTTTAGGGAAGAAGCAACACATCATATCCAGCTGCTTAAAAAAAAAAAATCCAAAACATAACTGTAAATTACCAATTGCTGAAAATGGCACATATGTCTCTAGGTAGTTAGACATACTGTTAAGTCAATTTGCAAGTTGCAGGATAAAGCAGGCAGGAGAATAAAGAAAGGGATCTGTGCATTTCTCCAAGGTCCCATAGATTTGATAAAATTAACTTTAATCAGAAGTGGCAGTTTTTCCATTGAAAGCATTTGAGAATAAATTTCTCTGTTTTCTGAAGTGAGAAAGAAGATTTCTTTTGAGAATGCTGTTGTAAGCCTATGCTCCATTTACATTTCAGCCTTCCAGGTTGCATTCGTCAGTTGCTTTTGAAATTTATGTTCTCTCATGTTGAATATTGCCTTGCTTGCATTTTCCGGGTGTTCTTAAAGGTCACTAGAGACCAGAGCTCTTCAATATATGTTTACATTGGGCAGTAAACTGAGCTTCTTATGTTTTTGTGGCTGTGGAGTATGGAATGAATATTTTGCTTGTAAGTTTAATTTTTCCTTGACTACAAAATTGAGGAAATTTGTCTGGGGAACTTGACTTTGAGCAGTTAGGATACAGACCTTATTTAATCAGGCAATTCAGTTGCTCTACTGTCTTTATCTTACACTATATGAGATGAAAGCTTAGAAAAAAATACCTGTGTGGTATTGATTAACCCTGCCAACGCGTAGCCAATACAAGTCTTGTTAGCAGATGGACTTGCTTCTGGAAGAAACGCAGTTTCTGCCTCCTTCAGTCCTGCTCAGTGTTACCACAGTTGCTGCCCTTAGGTGTGACCTAGTCAGTTGCTTTCACACTTATAAAAACTTAGTTTGAGGCGCTCTGAAGACATAGCTTTTCTTTTTTTCCCCCCTCCCTGTATTACTCTCCTACTGATGATAATGTTCAGGTCTATAAATCAAAAGGTTCTCTTTTAGTCTAGTGATGGTTATGGGGCAGTGTTAATAATTTATAAATGTCAGGATGAGCCCTCTCTTAGGCCATTGGTCTATAGGAAAAGCTGCAACTTTTGTACATATTATGTAAGAACAGTTTGTGTTTTAAATTATAATGCAATAGATTTAATTTGGGTACGTTTTAATATGAACTGTAGCATTAAGCTCTTGTACCCCATTCTTTAAAGAAACATGATTTTCAACTTTTCTTATTTTGACACTTATCTTTGGAGCCTTTTATTTGTTTCACAAATCAGTGGGTTTCTCAGTAATGACCTTCTTTCCAAGATCTTGGCAGACACTTGCTTTAGAGAGGTATCTGTCTGTATTGGAAACCCGATGTAGACTTGATGGCATTCTCTTCTCATTCCCAGGAGGGCCTGGTCCTAGAGGTAAATGAGTTTTTTATTAGAGAATCTGTTACATACTTAGCTGGACTGGGGTGTATTATCTGTGATGTAGGGCCATTGTATCATCCTCTGAAGCTTGTGTAGTAAACAAATAAAGCTATACATAATAATAGGGACTATTTTATTCTTGAGTGTATGGCTGTTCCTCTTATCAAGAGGGTGAAAATGAGAAAAACATTCTACCCTCCATATGAATTTATTCGATTTATTGCTGATTATGTATATTCAAGTTTTTTTTTTTTTTTTTTTTTTGGTAGATAAACTTGGTATTTTTCCCTGAGCAACAGATAGAAGGGTGCTGGCGTATTCTTAAGAGTTATTTTTATTTTGTGAGGGTCCTCTTTGGAAACTGTGAATTTACAATGGGGTTAACTTATTTGGGCCAGAAGCCAGGTGTATCTCAAGCTGAATATCCAGAGAGGTTACTGCTGATGCCTGCAGTGGGAACTTTAGGTGGCATTCTGTAGGTCTGTACTGTCCTATATACTTCCTTTCCTAGTTTCCTTCTTTCTACTTGTAGTTTCCTCACTTTCAAGTTCCAGAATGGAAAGTGTCCGTTCAGCTTCTTAGCGCCCACAGATTTGACTGCTGTGCTTTTTGCTGTATGTGTCATATGTCACTTGACTGCTCTTGGCAGTCTTGGGTACCATTCCTGGTCATGGAGAGATGTTAGTGCTGAGAAAAAGCTGGCAGTGCTGCCTTCATTGCTGATGAATGATAGCAGCTAGATAATTATATGTAAGAATCCTTATTTAGAAATCTGGACTCTCTTACTAGGCAATGACCCTTCCCCTCCTTTTCTGGCTCTTCCTACTCTGAATGTTAATGTGATCAGTCATTCGGTGCCAAAAAGTATGGGGAATCTAAAACAGTCAACTATAGAAGAACATGCTTGCACTTTCAGGATTACCTGGAGTTCACGCTTCCTACTGTTCCACGTACATAAAAGATGATATTTGTAGAGTGTACTGGGTAAACTGGAGATATTTTGGGAGTGTCTGTATAGGACTTTGTGAAAAATTCATTACGTATTTTCCCCCATTCTTTCATTGACAAATATAGTCATAATTTTCTTGATAATGC
This sequence comes from Eschrichtius robustus, assembly GCF_028021215.1. Classification (NCBI taxonomy): domain Eukaryota; kingdom Metazoa; phylum Chordata; class Mammalia; order Artiodactyla; family Eschrichtiidae; genus Eschrichtius; species Eschrichtius robustus. Next base: position 6,734,253 of record NC_090826.1, on the reverse strand, counting down.
ACATGTATTTTGAGTCCAGTTAAACCTTTTCGTATCAAGTATTTAAAAACAATACCTGGGCTTCCCTGGTGGCACAGTGGTTAAGAATCCACCTGCCAATGCAAGGGACACGGGTTCGAGCCCTGGTCTGGGAAGATCCCACATGCTGCAGAGCAACTAAGCCCGTGCGCCACAACTACTGAGCCCTCATGCCACAACTACTGAAGCCAACACGCCTAGAGCCCGTGCTCCGCAGCAAGAGAAGCCACCGCAATGAGAAGCCCGCGCACAGCAACGAAGAGTTGCCCCCGCTCGCTGCAACTAGAGAAAGCCCGTGTGCAGCAACGAAGACCCAATGCAGCCAAAAATAATAAATAAAATAAAATAAAATTTATATATATAAAAAAAACCAGTACGCTTTTTCCCTCCTACTTGACTCACCAGTTCTTTAGAATTCAAATTATGACACCAAGTAAGCATCACTAATGAGCCTATTAAATCTCATTTTTTTCTGAAATTGAGCTTTTGTTTTGAATTCATATACTTAGTTACTACGTTTTCTTTTTTTTTTTCCTTCGTGTGGACTGTACAGTATTCAATTTAGGGCTTCAAAAATGTTACTTAAGAAAAGTATTTTTAAAATCTAGTAACTCTCCTTTATTAATTTGCAAGGTGAAAACAGTCTCTCCTCCACCCCTCAAGTCTTCATTTGAATAGCTGCTGTATTTCCCTTTGAAACGGGGGTGGGGAGTGGAGTGGATGTTCCTATCTTACGTGACTTCGTAAAGTAGAAGCCAACCAAGACTGTAGCAGCCTGGGTTTTATTAAATGCAGCATTTGGTAACATCATTAATATGTAATTTGTCTTTAGGCAACTGTTACATATGTAGAGGGCTTCTCTGTGAATAAAAAAGGGTATTGTTTTCACCTCAGCATTTTCAGAACATGGTCTGAGACAGTCTTTCCATCATCTTATCACTGAAACTTCACCTGCAGTTTACAGATTTAGTTGGCCTGTCCGTAATACCTTTTATTTGCTTCAGAGTATTCTCTCGCTACTTTGAATGTTTCATCTCCTGTAGTTTGTTTCCATGCCACCCAGTCATCCAGTCTCATGGTTGTTGGTGTAGGGTTTGTATGGTGAGGACTCTCAGATTTAAATCTCCAGCCCAGAACTTTCTGACCTCTCAAGCTGTACCCATACGTCTGCTTGGATATTTACTAGGCGTCTCAAACTTAACATGTTCCAAACAGAATTCCAGTTTTCCTTCTCTTCCCCATCAGTAAATGAAGCTCTGCTCTTCCAGTTGCTCAGGCCCAAATTGTGGCCCCTTCTTTGACTCTCCTCTTTGTCTCAAATCACATCCAGTCTGACAACAGATTCTGAGGGCTCTACTAGCAGAACCTGCCCACAATCTGACCTCTCCTTGCACCTGCACTACCGACACCTGGCCTGAATCCACAGTCTCGTAACCCTGCAGCAGCAGGAGGGAGTCTGTTAAAACATAACTCAGATCATTACTCCTCTGTGCCAAAACCCTACAAAAGCTTTTCTCTTATTTCAGTAGATGCAGCATGCACACCGCCCCCGCCTGCCCCCCTTCCCTCTTCACCTCTGACTTTCTTCTTTGCTGTCACTGCTTCAGCCACTTGGCCTTTTGCTGCTGCTTGGATGTGCCAAAACTGCCTCTGTCTCAGGCCTCTGTACTTGCTTTTCTCTCTGCCTGGAATACTTTCCCCCAGATAACCACACAACTTGCTGCCTTACTTCCTTTAGGTCAAACCCCTTATTAGGGGTTTAGGTCAGACTCCTTATCAGTGATTACCTTAAATAAATTACCCCGCCCTGCCCCATTCCCTTTTGCCCACCTTAATTTTTTCTCCATAGCACTTACCACCAGCTAATATACTGTATATTTTCTTGTTTGTTTGTTGTCTGCTCCCTCCCCTACTATACTGTAAGCTCTCTGAGGTTAGAGATTGTGTGTATTCTGGTCGCGCATGTATCTGTAGCTCCTAGGGCAGTGCTTGGCACCTAGTAGGTGCTAAATAAATATTTGCTGAATTAATGGAGGAATTGACAGCGACTTTGCTCAGGACATTGGTGTTTATTTGATGATCAGTGTCACAACTACAGCATTTCAGTGTTGTGGTCCAGGCTGCGGGACTCCCTGTACTCCCACCCTCCCTGGTCACTTGCTAGTTCTTGGCATCTTGAATTGAATAATTCTAGTGGCTCTTTTGCTTTTCTCTTTGAATGACGTCAGGTTAACAAAGATGGCAGTGTAATACATCTGGTCAACCTAGAGAGCATCATACCCAGTTAGAATAGGTCAAAGAAAATGGCAAATTGAGTCTTGGCTTAGATTTATGCTTTTTGTCAGAGCTACTTTTCCTTTTCATCTAAGACTCAGATTCTAAGTGTTTTTAGAAGGACTGCTCTGGTGAGTTTTACGGGTTTTTTTCCCTTGATATAATTTGTACCCATGGATTAGAAGTATATTATGAATGCTTTTGGTTTTTCATATATGTGTGAAGTGTAACTGTTAACACTGTTACTTAACAGTATAAAATCCACCCTGTCATTTCCTTTCATCAGCTGTTGAGACCTTACGTGTCATGGTTGCAAATTAACTTTGAATCTTGGATCTCTGCAGACTGAAAGAAACCCTGTCCAACTTATCTGCTTTGGAACATGTTGTGCAGAGGTAGTAAGCCTGACCAGTTATTCCTGCATATTAAAGATTACTGTGGTCCAAGGAAGGTTCTCTTTCATTCTTAATGTTACATGAAATAAAACTTCTCCTATGTGTTTAATTAACTATGCTTTTACAACTTTAAGAGGTGGTTTTTCAGAATTGTGGAGGTAGAGCTCGTCCCTGTGAATTTTATAGCCAGATGCATTTTTTTTTTAACTGTAGCGAAGCTTGAGGTTTTTCTTATTAGTTTGTAATGTTGCTGTTTGTGTGTGTTTGTGCTTTAACAGCTTTATTGAAATATAATTTGCATATCACATAATTTACCCATTTAAAGTGTACAATTTAATGACTTTTAATATTTTCACAGATACATGCAAGCATCACCATAATCAATTCTAGAACATTTATATCATCCCCAAATGAAGCGCATAACTATAGCACCCCAGCACCCCCCCACCCCCAGGCAACCACCAATCTGCTTTCTGTCTCTATGGATTTGTCTTTTCTGGGCATTTAATATAAATGGGATCATACAGTATGTGGTCTTTTGTGACTGGCATTTTTCACGTAAGATAATGTTTCCCAGGCTTATCCATGTTGTAACATGTATCAGTATTTCATTTCTTGTTATTGTTGAATAATGTTCTATTTTATGGGTATACCATATTTTACTTATCTGTCTGCTTGAGTTGTTTTTTTTTTTTTACACCCCCCACCCCCCGCCCGCCCCCCACCCCCCGCCCCCGCCCCTTTCCCAGGCTTGGTGTCCATACGTGCTTGAGTTTTATATTTATCTTTTCTGCATTTGGTTTTCTATCTGTGGCCATGCTTTGGGAGAGTGAGTTCAGGAATTCTTTCCCCTTTCACACCAGGGTTTTGGTCTTGTAGGCATTTGGTTTCCCTTGTTCTTGGCATTGTGGACACCAGGTTTTCTCAGTTAGTCGTGTGATAACAGAAGCATCCACTTGGCTCCAGGACCAGAGCAGGTTACCACTGAGTAACATTACTCCTGATCACCTTCAGAGCTTGCCAGGAAACGTCAAGATTTTCAGAATATTTACTTCTGTTTTCCTAATTCAGCTTCACACATCTGTGTAATTACTATTTCAGATAGTGTTTTGAGTTAGTCCAATATATTTCAGAGAATGAAGAACATGCCACATTATATAGTTTTCGTAATGGTGTTAGCTTTATGGATTCCATACTGGTCAAGCATAATTTTGAATAAAGCAACACAGATTGCTTAATCCTTTGAAATCTCTGTGATAGACAAGCAGTTTTATTCGTTTAAAGCAGTGGTTCTCAACTGTGAACAACTTTGCTCCCCAGGGGCTATGTGGCAGTATTTGGAGATTTTTTTTTAAATGTTTTATTTATTTAATTTAATTTATTTATTTTTGGCTGCATTGGGTTTTTGTTGCTGCGTGCTGCCGTGAGTGGGGGCTACGCTTCATTGCGGCGCGCGGGCTTCTCATTGCGGTGGCTTCTCGTTGCGGAGCACGGGCTCTAGGCGTGCGGGCTTCAGTAGTTGTGGCGCGAGGGCTCAGTAGTTGTGGCTCGCGGGCTCTAGAGCGCAGGCTCAGTAGTTGTGGCGCACGGGCTTAGTTGCTCCGCAGCATGTGGGATCTTCCTGGATCAGGGCTCAAAGCCGTGTTCCCTGCATTGGCAGGCGGATTCTTAACCACCGCGCCACCGGGGAAGACCTGGAGATACTTTTTTGTTGTCTCCATTGGAGCAGTGGGTTGTGCTACTAGAATCTATGTGAGTAGAGACCAGGGATAATGCACAGGACAGGCCTCCCCCCCCAACCCCCCCACCCAAATCTGGCTCAAAATGTTAATTGTGCCGCAGTTGAGAAGCCCTGGTTTAAAGTGAGCAGTGAATTTTTCTTAACTACTTAGTTGAAGAGACACAACTATAGGCAACTTGCAAGGCAAAAAAATTTCGTATGTAATTGCGAAAATCTTCACATTTTAACAGTATAGAAAATCAATTGCTTGTGTCAGTGGATTTGTGTGTTCTTTAAAGAAAAGGAGGATTTTTGATTTTGGGGGGTGGTGGGGGAACCTCCTTGGGCATCTCATCTTTGGGAATTCCTTACTCTTAACTCCAAATAAAAAGGTTATGTGTTGTTTGTTATTTAATTTTAATTGAGCTGTTGATTGTAACCTGGAGTTTTGCTATCCTGGGTACTTTCCCCACCTTTTGCAGGTAGTATGTTTTGTTGTTATTATGTCTTTTTGGAAGAAATTAAAGTATTTGTCAGAGTCCGCCAATCTTAGTTCTCTGTTTTTTCCCAAAGCTTCTCAAGCAGTTGAGGAAGTGCTGCTCTAAGCATTACACCCACTTGTGGTTAAGGTGCGTTCATTCTTTGCCTCCTCCTGTGTCGATACCACAGAGGCTGCTCTCTGAATTTGACTAATGGGTCCCATCTCGGTTATTTAGGTTGTCTCAATAAGACATGTGTTCCAGGAATGAGTATTTAACATTGACTCTTTAAACTGATTGAGTTTAAATATTTATTAACCCCAAATGCAGAGAATCTTTGGAGGTACATGTGTAACCGTTTGCTTATAAATGGTTGGATTTGTTCAGGTGGGAGAACTTGACACCTGTTTATTTTTACGTGGGAGAACTGCTCTCAGTACCACATCCATTTCAGATAAAGCGCTCTGACCTCTACATGGGTTCCTAGATCCGCTGACCCCATGTTTCAGAATTACCGTGCATCTCTGTCAGTGATTCTCCAGCCTGTTTTGAGGTGTTCTCTGCAGCAGGTTGCTGTTTATGAGTTCTTATCCGGGAGTAACAAGTGTTAGAGTGACATTTCCCTTTCCAGAGCAAAAGTCAGTATATTTTCATTCCCAGGCTGTTGGTATGAAAGGGAACAGGAAAAGAACATTGATTTTACTGAGAAAGCAAGTCGCTCAGCTGTCGCATGCTTCCTGGGTGTTCTGTCGCCTGCCTGGCTGCAGCTGCTTGTCTTGCAGGCGGGGCCCAGCGCAGTGGGTAGCTCACTGAGGTCTTCCACTCTTGGACCATCCCATTTTGTTCCGAAGGGAGAAGGCTAAAGCATTTATTGAGACATAATAAATGTAGAAATGGCAAAGGCAGAAGTTCTTGAGGACCTTGGTTCCTGATTTAGGCTTTCAGAGAGAGTGGATTTGAAAGCAAGCTTGTTGGGAATGGCACTAACGACTCTTGTTGGAAAATATCTCATGCCAGACGGGATGAATGTTTCCCCAAATCCTACTTTCATCTTAAGAGCCTGCAGTAACATCGTTTGCTTAGCAACTGTATTGGCTAACTTGGCTTTTCAGGCTGTGTGATTGAAGGCAGTATAGCTTTGTGGTTAAGAGTATAGGCTCTGAGTCAGCGCCCTGGGTCTAGCACAGAGCTGTGTGATTTGGGTCTACCGAAATACACACTGTGTGAGTTTTGGTCTACTTGCTCAGCCTCGCAGTGCTTGCTTTTGCAGGGAGACTGTACCTAGCAACAGCATCTACTGAATAGAGTTACAGTTAGGATGATCATGTGACCTGGTTTCATGTTTTTCCTGAACAATTGTTAATGTTTTTGCTCTCAGATGTGTCCCAGTTTGGATGATAAATTATATTCTCGCTCTCATTATAGTGAAGATTAAATGAATTAACGTGTAAAATGCTTAGCGCATGTTAAGTGCTCAGTGAGTATTAGCTGCTCTATTATTTTAGGAGCTTCCATTATCCGTTCCCCCCTCTACTTAAGCTTACTTCCTACTAGTTTTACTCTGTATCTGCCATCAAGGACAAGGATTTAATCAATCACTGTTTTTACTGAACTTCCTTGCACCTGGAATGTTTTCTCCTCCTTTTTGCTCCTCCTCATCCTGTTCATGGTTTATAAGCCAGCTCAAGCAGCCCCTCAGTTATTTACTCATGAAATATTTTCTTCCCCAAATAAAAGTCTCATCATAATACCCTCTTGATTGATCCAGCTTATGTGTGAGAGGGAGGGCAGGGAAACGTAATTTATTGCTCGTCTGTATGTGCCAGGCAGTGAGTTAGGATCTGAGAATACAACACAGGGCAAAAAGAGTCAGGGTCAGCCCCTCACGGAGCTTCTAGCTTAGAGGTGGAGGCAGATGTTAATCAAATCACACAAATAAATGTGAAGTTACGGTTGTAGAGAGCATTACAAAGGGATTTAACCTAGTCCTTTTGGACAAGCAAGGACATCTTGAGGAAGTTCCTGTTGAGCTGTGACTGGAAGGAAGAATAGGAGATACCTAGGCCAGGAGAGGAGCTGAGCATCACAACGGAAGGGAAAACACGAGCTCAGTCTTACTCCAGGTGGGAGGGTGTGTGTTCAAGGGACAGAGGGAAGGGCAGTGTGGTTGGGCACAGAGTGTGGGAGGGAGGTGGGGGATGAGGCCAGATGGAAAGATAAGGGCGTTGTAGATCATGGTTAGGGTTTGGGTTTTTAGTTAACAGAAGTGACAGGTCACTGAGTATTTTAAGGTAAGGATTGACATAATCACATTAGCCTTTTGAAAGGAGAGCCCTGGCTGCAGTCTATGAAGAGAATTAAGAGGATTCAGAGGAGTGGATTTGGAGAGAAGCCAATTGAAGTGGTCCAGGAAAGCCACACTGGTAGCTTTTAACTAAGGTTGTGGTGTTGGACGTGTTCTCAAGTAGGTGTGTTTGAGAGAAATTTATAAGGTAACGGTGACATGGTTTGTTGATGATGGGATGAAAGAGAGGAGGCGCTAAACTTAGGTGTCCAGTTTGCATAACAGGATGGGCAGCGGCACCAGTCACGAGAGAGGCCATTTGGGGCCAGGGTGTGCCCTTGTTTTGATATGTTGAGGTACCTTTGAGACATCCAAGAGGAGACTTCAGGTGGGGGCAGTTTTCAGAGGCGTCTGGCTCTGCAGGAGAAGTTTGGTAGACACGTGCATTTGTGGATCGCCTGTGTGGACGTGGTTCCTGGGGCCTGACGGACACATGGGAGATCGACGAGGATGAGGAAGGATGGCTCCGGATAGCGCCTGAAGAGCTCCCCCATTAGCTGGTCCAGTACTAGAGGTGGAGGAACAGTTAAATAGACCCAGGAGATGACAGTGCCAGGAAGGCCAAAGGAAAAGAGCCTTTCCAGAAGGAGGGTGTGTGGTCAGCCCTGTCAGAGGGTGCTGAATGGTCAAATGATAATGAGGACAAAACCTCTAGTGGATTTGATACAGAGAGGAAATTGCGTCAGTAGGAGTTGTTCTAGTGAATATTATACTATAGTCATGGTCCTTGTTGGTTAGTGGAGAAGTTACACAAGTTAACAACAGATACCAGTAGTGGGATCAATGAGGGCCACTTTACAGGCAGGATGGGGAACAGTGAGGGGCTGGACTTTGGGTGGGTCTGGGAACCTTCCTGGAGTTGGGCAGCAGAAATGCCTGAGGGCCCTAAGGGTAAGTAGAGGTTAGCCCGACAAAGGGGAGGGGACAGCTGGACACACAGGAAGGGTGGAGGTGGGGCTGGAGTGGTGAAGGGGCAGTCAGGACAGGAAGGTCTCTGTAATCTTTGAAAAGGATTGGTGGACAATGAATTGTACTGTACGTGGTGAATTGTATGGTGTGTGAATTATATCTCAAGCTGTAAAAAAAAAAAAAAAAAAAAAAAGAAGTGGTGGAGGGTCAGATGCTTGGCTGGCTGTGTTGGAGGACGAATTGGAAGGAAAGCAAAAACAAAATTTTATAGTCACAGAGACCAGTTAGAAGGCAGTTGTGTTAATCTGTGTGAAAGATGATGATGGCTTGAAATAGGCACTTTCTGCTTGAGTTGGAGCAGTGGACAAATTATAGAGTTATTCAGGAGGTGATTGGTAGACCCTGAGAGCTGAGCAAAATGCCTAGTGTGTGATTGGTATTTGACAAACGTAAGCATTCCTTGCTGTGGTTGAATGAGGAAGAATTCATTGGACTTCACTAACTGCATTTGGTGTGAGAGTCAAGCGTCCTCCAGAATCTGGCTTGAGCAACTGAAATGAACAGAACTCAGGGATTGGGGAACTCAGGAGGGAGGAGCAAGTTTTCATCAGTAAGTGGGTTTTACACGATCCAAGAGGAGATATTTTAAAATTTTTACTTCATTTGTAGTCAGTTTTCCATGATTTATTTCTTACTCGTGTAATAGGATTCCCCCTCCTCCCTAGTAGGTAATAAATTCTTGAGGGTAAGGATGATGTTTGGCTACGTTTATATCTTGCATAGCACAATACACTATTGGGCATTATCCGCTGTAGCAGATAATGTAGTCATGACTGATCTAAGTATATATTATTGATAGTTTACATTTATAAAGCACTTTGCAATCTATAAGTGCATTTACATGTATACATATACTTAGTTCTCACAGCAGCTCTGTGAGGTAGCTAGTTATTGTCCCTGTTTTACAGCATTGAAACTGACCCACAGAGGTAGAGTGATCTGCCTAAGGCACTAGCCCTGGCAGTGCCAAGAACTTGGATCTTGGCTTCTGAGCCCAGTCTTCTTGCAGTTCTATCAAGGGCCCAGACCTCCTGGGACTGCTTAAATAGTGACAAGAAATGGTGGCCTTAAATGAGGTGTGGACCCTGAGCATGACTGAAATTTTAGTACTTTATCCAAATCAGTTCTGTTAAGTAGTGTAAGGTGTTTGTAGGTGGTTGTTGGCTTCACTTTGAAGAGGCAGACAGTGTTTGTGTAGAGGGTTAAGTAACCTGAAGTAATAAAGAATAGTTCTGTATCCTCGACTCTGTTAAATGCCTTTGACCCTGATTAGATCACAGCGAAACGAAGCTAGCCTACCAAATTTTATCAAGATAAAACGATGAAGTGCAATCTGATGACTCTGGAAACTAGTGAGAGGACTATACGTTCGGTTTTTAAAAAATCAGTCCTCTTCCGCGTGTCACTCCAGCCCCTCTGGCCTCCCGTGTCTTGAATGTAACTGAATCACTGCTGCCTCTGGACATTTGCACCTACTTTCCCCTCTGCTGGAATGGTCTCGGTGTTTCCTCTGTACTCACTCTTACTTGGGACAAAGCCACCTCAGTGAGGCCTTCCCTGACCATCATTTAAAATTGCAATCCTCTTATACTCCCTTGTCCCCATTGGACTCCCCATGTAAGATCTTTTAATATAGTGTGTGTGTGTGTGTGTGTGTGTGTGTGTGTATCTTTCTCCACTTCCTGGAGCATCAGTTCCACAAGAGCAGGGATGTTTGTATGTGGTTCTCTGCTGTTTTCCCCATACCTAGGGCAGTAACTAGCACACCGCACGTTGTGGGCATTCAGTAGACGTTTGTTCGATGAATAGATGAAGATTGTTTTGAATCTGAAATGTTTTAGATTCGATTATTCCTTTAATTAATTATTAAAGTATCTTTTGCCGTGTTTCCTGTTTAACTGGGTTGAGTAGTGGATTGACAAGATATTTTCAATATTCTTGTCTGTCTTACTGGAGAAAAGTACCTCTTGTTTTGGGGGGAGAGGTTAAAGTGAGTGTGTTTCCTAAAACTGTCTGCAAATTATCAGCAAGGATACATGTAGGAAAGGTTGGCACCTGTGAAGATACAGATTATAACCTGAGCAGCAGGTTGGAATCAGGTCAGATGGGGTTCACCTTTGGGAGACCTGCTTTAGACTCACTGGCAGATGATCTCTTCTTAGTTCTCCTTCTGTGGCCTGAAAAGTGGGAGTGGTGACTTCTGTCTGGTTCACATCACTGAGTTGTAGACAGAGAGAATCTAATGAGATCATGGCAGGGACCTGCTTTGTAAACCCCTTGCTCTTACAAAGATGCTGTTGTATTGTCTACTGTGTAGATCATTTCTAGCGTACTGAAGCGACAGCCACCCTTCTCGGTGCCGTCTGGTTCCTCTCTGGGTCCCTTTCCTCACATGTTGTATTATTGTTGCATGTTGGTCGTTTTATAATGAGGCTCAAAAAATTATGATTAGTGTGGTAAGTACAGAGGAAAAGAATATATCCCCACTGAGCTTTATTTTATAGCCAAATGTAAATGGTAGTTGGATTAACTTTTGCTTTGGATTATCAATATTCTTGGTTATCTGAAGGTTGGATACACACACACACACACGCACACACGCACACACACACACGCGTAGAGGATTTCATTTTGTGGATGCTTTCTCTGTTGATTATTGAATTTTTCTTGCTAACTCTTGGCAGAAACAACTCAAATTTTTTTGTAAATAGAAATACAGTATATGATTTTGTAGGGTGTAATGTTGAATGTACAATTTGGCCTTACTGTTTTTTTTCTTTTAAGTGCTGAAATAATATTTTTACATAATTTTCTGGAGCAGTTATCTTGTTAACCCTAGGGAAAATGAGTTTTTTTCTTGAACTTATCTGAAGTATGTCTGTCCTGAACTGCATCTGAGAGGCTTTCAGCCTAAGCTTTTTGTTCTTTTTAGATTCCCAGGGGGCCTTGGTATGTTTTCAGTGTCAAAGAGGAATGTTTTAACAACTGTATTAGCTGATGGTTTTCTTTCTTGTATGATTGGCTTGTTCAGGCTCTAAACTTAAGCCAGATGGAGAAAGTAATATGTCTCTTTGTGTATTTTCAATTGCTAACACTAGTGGCCTACAGGGACTTGGGAGTTTATTACTGTCTGTTTAGCAGATGATTCATCGAAGCAGAACTTTTGCAGGCACTAGAATAATTTTTCATTTTCTGGAAATATGTTTAGAAAATTGAAATCCTATCTGAAAGTGCATTTCCTATGTAAAAGGAAGCAATTTAGGTTTGTGCTACGTGCTTTCATCCTTCTGACTTTGCTTATAGATTGTTGGCATTATTGCTCCTTCATTGTTCTCTCACCCAAAAGTTGTTGTTAACATTTTTTTAATTTTCCTGAATGCCTAAGGATATTCGAAGTGCTTATGTGGAGGTCTTTTCTGGTATCAAGTTTGACCTAAGAGCTTTGGAGAGAGTATATGATAATTTTTATGGTTTTGGCATGACCAAAGAGAATTTTCTCTGCGTCTGAGGCATGTAATTACAAACTGACTTGTCTGTTGTTGTCTGAGTAAAGAGGACCAATTTTTTGTTTCTTTGCATGTGTTGTTTCCTATCTGGCCCATGTAGCATGAGAAAGAGATGGTTCTCCTATTGATCAGTTGTCTCCTCTTTTTGCATTAGAGCATTGCGGGCAAGGACCACGAGGTGTTCCCTCGTGGTGTCTTTAGTTCTGAACCCCTGGCACATAGATAATGTTTGGTACAGATGTTGAAAAAATGAGATATTGGGAAGGATGATAAAAGATTGCAAAAGATAAATTACTGGTTATTATGACTGTTACAAAACTGACGTGTAAATAAAATAAAAATTTTATTTAAAATTTTTTATAAGAATTGTGTTGGTTTGGAGCTTGGGGTTTACTTTTCTCATTATACATTCTTAAAACCTTCAGACTTTCCTTTTGGGGTTTAGTTCTGGGGAGAAATTTATTAGGGAAACCATTAACAGTGGAAATTTGGAAGAATGTATAAACCACCTAATATTCCCTAAAGTTGGAAGGTTGTTTTTGGAAGCTGTTGTATTTCCTTAAGACAGAGATAATACATCTTTCGAGAAACCGTTTTTCCTGGAAAATAACTAGAGTAGTAAGTAGAGTTGGAAGATGTAAAAAATTGTAATTGAAGGCAAAGGAATCTTGCTTTGAGGTTGTCACTTTTATTTGAGTCAGCTCTTACGTTTATTCTTGAGAGGAGCTCTGGAAATTTGGAGAAGTGGCTAGAAAGAGTCTTCAGAAGATAATGTACTGTGAGACATCCTGAGACATTTTCCAAGGCTATCCAAATTACTTTTTATTTTGCAGGTGGAAATAATTTTAACTACAGGTTCTTTCCCTTTTAAATTAATGTTACGGGTTATGAAGCCCCTTTTGTATACTTGTACCCATTATATGTTTACTAGGGTACACTTTACTTTTTCCTTTAAAAGTTAGAGAAAACAATTTGTATACAGAAAGCATAGTTTACCCTTATGCATTCAGACATTTTTCATTATTGGTGTGATCGAAAATCCCAAACCATATGCTAATTGAGGCCAAAAACTGTTTATATTTAAATTTGATATCACTTGTCCTACCTTTTTTCCTATTGCCGGTGAGAAGTTTTAGTTGCTAAAGCATGAGTAAGTGAGTCATTTAACAGAACGTTATTTTAGGAAGGAAATATGAGAAAATGTTAAAGGAAAATCAATTTCGCTCTCTCTTTCCTCTCCTAGCATTTTTGAAACGTTGGGGTTGTTGGAGTGGTCGGATTTTCCCTGGAATTGAGTGAGAAATTCAGAAGACTGAAGCCCAGGCTTACTGTCTACCTTTCACGGAGGCCCAGCCGTGAGAGGACAGAAGAAGGCACGTGGCGAATCATGACAGCTGATAAAGACAAAGACAAAGAGAAAGAGAAGGACCGGGACCGAGATCGGGACCGAGAGAGAGAGAAGAGAGACAAGGCGAGAGAGAGTGAGAATTCAAGGCCACGCAGGAGCTGTACCTTGGAAGGAGGAGCCAAAAATTACGCTGAGAGCGATCACAGCGAAGATGAGGACAATGACAACAATAGTGCCACCACGGAGGAGTCCACGAAGAAGAGCAAGAAGAAGCCCCCGAAAAAGAAATCTCGTTACGAAAGGACAGACACTGGGGAGATAACGTCTTACATCACGGAGGACGATGTCGTCTACAGACCAGGAGGTGAGGCGCCTTTGGGTCTTTACAGTGTTTGTGGTAGAGAAACGATGTCAGCACGTGGATGCAGGCAGGCGTGGAACCCAGAAGAGTGGGTAGTGGTTTGGGGCAGGAAAACGCCAGGTAGTAAACAGCTGCCAGCTTCGGTCAGCTGGGCCTGCTCGTCCTTCACTGTGCCCGCCTGCGCTCGCCTCCTGTCCCGGCCGGGGTGCCCGTCGTTCTTTCCTTGTCTCCTCCTGCTGCTCTTTCTCGCCCTTCACCACCTGCCCAGTAGCTTTCCTCTTTCCACTTCCTCCTTGCCTTTTGTCTTCAACACAGATTAGGCTGTGTCGAGACCCTGCAGAATGGAGTACACAGTGGGACAAGTAAACCTTAAAATTCTTGGGAACAGGACATTTTACGTTGGCTACAGGAGTGACCAGAACCTGGAAGGCGTTTTTAATGGCCTTCAGACTAAGGTTTATTCCTCCTGATGACCTCCTTTTCCAAAGTATTGATCTTCAGGGTCTCTAATCAGTGATAATAGATGAAGCCAACTAGCCTGCTCTGTTTTCCAGGAAAGGTACTGTGTTCACTCAGTATATTGAGGTTATTATAGCAGTTGTTCAGAGAGAGAGACAGACAGACAGACCCAGCTTTCAGATGAGATTCAGGGAAGCAAGTGATTCAGAACCTGTTGAACACCAGCAGAGCCTTCCTTTTCCATATGACGTATTGTGTGTATTAAGGTCCTTTTCTTACAGAAGTCAGTAAAACTAGCTAAAATCATTTTGTTTGAATTACTGACAGTGCTGAGGAATGATGTGAATTTCATGAGATGTAATTAACAGATGAAAAGCCTTTCAGCTTGATATTTTTCCAGGAACAGGAGATTAAAGAGATTATGTCATTAACCTGGTACAGTTGTTTTGCTGAGGAGTACTGTAACTGTGCTCAACTTCACATGAAGTATCGGATTTTTTCCTCACAAAGGAATTAGTTTTGAATGTCAAAAAATAATCAATATTAGAAATTACACAGATAAGCTTGTATTCGCAACTATGTTTTGGTTAATGATTAACTGAGAAGATATTTTTGCGATATAAAATTATCAAAGTTGAGGTTTGGGGGAAGTTGGAGCTCTGCTATAGAGATTTGGTGATGTGTGGGTTACAGTACTATCAGGATCTTTGATTCAGACTTAGATGTCGGATAGTCAGATTTTCTTAGCCACTGAAGACTTACCACAGATTGCTTGCTATGAACCTGTGTAGTTCTAGATCATGAGAAAGGAACAGAGTAGGTTAACTCCTTTAGATATAGATTACAAGATGATAACTTAAAAATAAGGAAAGATCTTATTTGTTAGCCTTTTCTCTTGATACATAACAATTCAGTGTGGTACCTATACTGTGATCTTTTGGATCACTGTCAAAAGTCTGGCTGCCTTGTGCAGTACTAAATGCCAGCCTTTCTCAGTGGAATGTTACTACTGTGTCAGTGGGGATGCTTCCTCAAAATACTTGTAGTCAGAACATGTGGGAAATGCTGCACGTACTGTCCCTCATGTGAGAGAGTCATAATTAATGACTCTGAGAAGTCCTGCAGTGAAGGAAACCTCTTTAGCGTTGAAAAAAAAAAAAATCTGCCGTTTTTCCCATATATGGGCCTGTGGCATCCTGTTTCTGCTGAGTATCTCCCTAAGAAAAACCATTTTTGAGAAAACTGGTTTGAGAACCGTTGCCCGTTCATACTGCATATTCTACAGGATGAAAGGAAATCCTTCCTGCTTGGTGTTTAGAAGACTCTGTGGGGGAAGGTTGCTAATGGCTTATTTTCAAAACAGCAGGTTCTTGTTTTTGGGAAGAACTGTGTACTCAGGGAGGCAGACATTGCTTCAGTAAATCTGAGGACCTTTGTGAAATGTGAAAAAGATACAGCCTCTCTGGAAGCTAAATATGTTATAAAGGATGTACGACAACCAAAAATGGCTATGAAAGTTTTCTTTGGCGCTCAGAGCATAACTACTTCCTGGGAGGTGCCCCTTGTGCTTGGGTGGCTGACAGCTGCGGCCTGGGGTTTGCATCCTGCCAGGTCCTGCCAGTCTGTAAGAGTAAGTAGGAGTAAGTTAGAGTCTTACTCTTTGGTAAGGAGACTGTTTCTGACCACCTCAGTGGTTTCATTTCTTCTGCGGTTATGCATTCGAAGCTAAATGACTTCTCCAAATAGCTTCTTTCTCAATGGAGGCTTTTAAGATAGTGCCTATTCTTTAGGTTTGTCTAAACTGAAGAATCAGAAGTAGGGTACTGTGGTCAGAATCCCAGCTGGGACTTGATTCTTTTCTTTCCTTCGTCTTTCGTTTTGGTCTTTCTCTTTCTTGGTGCAAAGTACTACAGTAACATCATCTGTTAGTGATGAAAAACCATTATCCTCACCCAGTTGCAGAGATTCTCTGTGGTCAGTTGTATCTCAAGTGTTTCAGTAGGGACTTGATGGGGCATCATAAGGGATTTCTTCAGTGTATTATTATTATCCTCATTTGTTTCTTTAGGATGTAGATCACAAATTAATTTTTTTCTTTTTCCTTTTCTGAGTTGGTTTTAATACTCAAATTAAGTATAAATTATAAATACCCCCCAAAATGTCATTAAGAATGAGCCTAGCAGTGAGTGATACCGTGAGGATAAAAATAGACTTTTATATAACTATGCTTCCTTGTCCTAGGGGGACAGGCCTATGTTCAGATTATTTGGTCTGAGAAGAATGAGGTTTTACTGAGAAATCGGGTATTTAGAATTTGTCACTAGCTAAGGTTTAACCTCATGCCTGGTTACAACCAGTTCTCTTTTGTTCCTGCTCATCATCTCTGGAGTTACCTTTATTTTGCCCTTAGAAGCTCAGCATAATGGACTTTTAGTTGCAGTGCCCATGTTACCTCCTGCCTCGGGGTCTTTGCACCCGCTGTTGCCTCAGGTTAGTGACCCTGCCCCCCCATCCCCAACACACACACAGACATACTTACTTAACTGCTCTCCTTTCTTCATTTCTCCCATTCCAGTGTCATTGCCTTTCCCCTCCCACGTTTTCCAGATTTCCTTAATAGATACTGTCCTGGCATTATGTATCTTTTCTTCTAGCACTTACAACAGTAATAATTTTCTATTTGTTTCTGTTACTATTTTAGGATTAATAACTGTCTCTCTCTTCCATAAAGGCAGCAACTCTGTTTTTGCTTATCACTGAATTCCTGGAATCTACAACAGTGTACACATAGTGTGTATTCCATAATATTTGTTTGCGTGCGTTTGTTTGTTAGTTTTGTTTTTGGCCTCGCCGCTTGGCTTGCGGGATCTTAGTTCCCCGACCAGGGATTGAACCCGGGCCCACGGCAGTGAAAGCGCCAAGTCCTAACCACTGGACCACCAGGGAACTCCCAGTATTTGTTGAATAAATAAGTTTCTGAAAATTTTTTTCAAAAATATATTGACTGATAAATGATGTCAAAGTTAGAATAATGCTTCTGGAAGTCCATCTTGAATCATTTATTTCCCAATGGATGATTTAGCAGACTTGTTATAAACTAAAAACCAAAACAAAAACCTTGTGGAGCTCTGTTTATATCTTGCATCTGTGTCTAATCTGACTTCTTTGTTGTCTGTCAACCGTTACTCTACTTTTGAGATGACTGTCACGGTAACAAATTGATTCATTACACAGCTGTGTGCAGCCAGATTTCCCTTGTGGGCCTCTTTAGCATAGAGTATTGATTTCTAAAGTTTGCTGTGGGTGGCATATAAATTTATCTGCTTTTTTCTTCTTTTCCCTAGCTTTATTGAGATATAATTGACACATGACATTAAACTTAAGATGTATAACATAGTTATTTTATATATGTATATAATACAAAATGATTATACCACAATGAGGTTAATTAATACATCTATTACGACCCATAATTACAGTTTTGTGTGTGTGTGTGGGTGTGCGTGGTGTGAACTTTTGAAATCTATTCTCTTAGCAACTTTCAAATATACACGGCAGTATTCTTGACTATAATCACCGTGCTGTACATTACATCCCCAGAACTTATTCATCTTATAATTGGAAGTTTGTACCCTTTGACTGCCTTCACCCATTTCCCCTACCCCTATCCCCCACCTCCACACCTGTGGCAACCACTAATCTGTTCTCTGTTTCTGAGTTTGGTTTTCTTAGATCCCACATCTAAGTGAGATCATACAGTATTTCTCTGTCTGACTTTTTCACTTAGCATGATACCCTCAGGGTTCATCCATGTTGTTGCAAACGGCAGGATTTCCTTCTTTTTTTTTAGTGGCTGAATAATGTTCTGTTGTATACCTGTGCATTTTCTTTATTCCTTCATCCATCAGTGGACCCTTAGATTGCTTCTGGGTCTTGGCTATTGTAAATAATGCTGCAGTGAACCTAGGGGTACAGATATCTCTTCCAGATAGCGATTTTATTTCCTTCAGATATATACCCAGAGGTGGAATTGCTGGATCAAATGGTAGTCATATTTTTAATTTTTGGAGAAACTCCCATGCTGCTTTCCAATTTACATTCCCACCAATAGGATATTCACTATTTTCAGTTAGATACTGTGATTCCTTTATTCTTGATCAGGTAAAAGAGTCAAAAAATTAAATTCAAATCATTGGGAGATATTATTTCATTTTGGCAGGTCACTTTTGCTTGCTATTTCGATAAGGAAAGTGTTCTTTAAAATGTGCATATTAAGCTGGTTCTCTGTTTTTTGTATTCTGTCATTTCAGCTGATAATTTTTGATTCTCCCATTTACCCTAGACATATTCGTAGAATAAAAGAAATCTCCATCGCATACAAGAGAGGAGGAAAAAAATCCAAGACTCAGAATTTTCAAGTTTGTTATATCTCTGGTTCTTCTGCTTTCATAAACAAAGAGTGAAATTTTTCATGAAGATAAACTTTACTTATAAGTTTGTGGTTTATGAAATCTTAGGTGAAATAAAACATTTCCCCCTTTTATTTGCAAATTTTCCATATTGTTTGGAACTGGGGGTTTGAACTGATAAAGGAAAGGACCTAGAAACTAGAATTGATTTTATATTGAACATTGAGATGTTAATTCCTTTTGATGCAAATGGAATCTAAGCTGGAAAAATCTAAACAAAATGAAACCTGGGGATCTAGTTTGAATTAAAATTACACACCACCCCCCCCCCCCCCATGGACTATTGAAGTTAAAAGGAGACTATTAATCAAAGCATAATATTGAGTGGACACAAAAGAGTATAATACTGTATGATTCCTTTTATATAAAGTTAAAAAACAGGTAAAACTATTCTTTGGTGTTTTGAAGTCAGGATAGCAGTTACACTGATGGGACACTGGTGTCTGGAACAGAGCTTGAAGGGGACTTTCGGGTCTGGTCACGTTCTGTTTTGTGGTGATAGTGCTGGTTACATGGATTTGTTCACTTTGTGAGAATTTATCATGCTTTGCACTTTGCTGTATGTGTGTTATACTTCAATGCAAAATTTACTTAAAAAGAAAAAGGAAAGTTAAAACGTGAAACTTTAAAAACTGTATAGTCTCCCTTTGGTTCAAGTTTCTATTTAAGGAGGGAAGGGAGTTACCAGCATTTTAACAAATGGTCTGTCCTAACATTTAGCTGCTGATTCTTCACTGAGGGGTTGGTCTTTGACCAGTTAAGAGGCTGAATTTGGTTTCAGAGTCTTGATTTTCTGAATAATTGAAAGCTTATCTACTGCAGTCACACAGATAAACATTTCCTTTCTAAAATAAAGGTGAACAAAACTCTGGCTTTTGGTGTTCCAGGACATACATTTTAGGAGAAAATAAAAGCTCATTTGATCTGCAGCTTTCTATCCATGTCTTTTATATGTAGAAGAATTTTAGGTAGAAGTGACATGAAAGTGAAGGTGTCTTCTTGAGGCATTCTTATTTGGGAGGGGGCATGAGTTTTTCTGATGATTGTGAGAATATTTTTTGTGTAACAAGAAACATGAGTTCTGGCATAAAGGAACCTTTAGGGATGATAGTGGTTTGACTTGTTTACAAGTTCATTTGCACTTCATAAACCTAATATTAACCTCCTTAGAGCCTTTCAGTGGATCCCATTTGCTAGTAGGACAAAGTCCAAAATCTTCACATGGCACACCAGACTGTGATATGATTGCCTATCTCCACAGTCATCTTTAGATTTTTTTTAATCTGGGAAGAAGCACAGTGAGGCAGTGCATGAGTTTGCAAGGGCTGTCATAATAAAGTACCACAAACTGAGTAGCTTAAACAACAGAAATCTGTTGTCTCACAGTTTTGTAGGCTACAAGTTCGAGATCAAGGCCTCGGTAGGGTCATGCTCCTGCTGAAGGTGCAAGGGAAGAATCTGTCTATTCCAGGCCTCTCCTAGCTTCTGATAGTTCCTGGACTTGTGCTAGCATAACTGCAGACTTCACATGGCATTCTCTTTGTGTGCCTGTTTTTGTGTCTCACCAAATTTCTCCTTTTTGTACAGACATCAGTCATTGGAGTAGGGCCCTACCTCATTCTAACTAGTTACGTCTGCAGTGATTGGTTTTCCAAGGAAGGACACATTTTGAGGCACTGAGGGTTAGGACTTGAATGTATGAATTTTGGGGAGATGCAGTTCAACCCGTAACAGGCAGGAAGAGCTTTGTTGCTACGTGGACTCAGGTTTGAGTGACCCAAGGTTTAATGACCACTTCAGCTCTCTTAGTTGTGTGTCCTTGGAATAGTTGTGAAAATGTATTTCTTACTTTTAATCACTATAATGTGTACTTTTAGTTGTGGATTGCATTAATTTTTATTTTTTCTGTTTTGAAATTTTATTTCAACTTTTCCCAAGCCTCAAGAAATGATTGCCTTTTAATTTTAAGTGTTTATTAGGAAATTATTCAAATTCTAAATATATGTAAAAGAAAAAATTTTAGCACATAAAAAGTTACTACTTTATGAGGGTAGAAGAAACAAGAGGAACTTCTAAAATTATTCGAACCAAAAGAATGGAAGGTGGTAGAGTTTTGAGACTAGTTAACCATATCTTTTTCTATTTCATAAGGAAAGGGTCCTTAAGTACAGTGAGACATGTCCTCTAGACGCTTGCCAGAGCGCCTGGGGTTGGCCACAGGTGGGCGTCCCATGAGAGTTGGTTAGAAATGCACAGTCTCAGGTTCCACCTCAGACCTGCTGAGTCAGAATTTTTGTTTTCAAAAGGTAATTTAAATACACATTAAAATTTGAGAATCACTAATGTAGACCAGCGCTTCCCGGTCTTTTTCAAGTTAATGCACAAATATAAAATGAGCACATTGCCTTGAGGGTTGAGAGGACCAGCATCCCAGCATACCTGTCACTTATTTACAGCAGAGTGGAATTTAGGCAGATCCAAAAAAGGGAGAAAAAGAAGATACTCTTTCATGGCTAGAGTTGCTGTGTGTGTGTGTGTGTGTTTTTTTTGTTTTAAATTTTATTTATTTATTTATTTATTTATGGCTGTGTTGGGTCTTTGTTGCTGTGCGCGGGCTTTCTCTAGTTGCGGCGAGCGGGGGCTACTCTCGGTTGCGGTGCGCGGGCTTCTCATCGCGGTGGCTTCTCTTGTTGCAGAGCACGGGCTCTAGAGCACAGGCTCAGTCGTGGCACATGGGCCTAGTTGCTCCGCAGCATGTGGGATCTTCCCGGACCAGGGCTCGAGCCCGTGTCCCCTGTGTTGGCAGGCGGATTCTTAACCCCTGCGCCACCAGGGAATCCCCCATGGCTTGAGATTTTGATGTAAAATGCAGCATATGTAGTTCAGGAGGAATAGAGGTGGCTGTAGAATTAAATTGTGACCAGTCAACTGGGAAAGATTTGGATCTTCTAAAGTGCCTGATTGCAAAAGGAACTGTGAACTTGGGTGCACATAGACAGATGTGAGGGAGAGAGGGAGCTGTAATCATGGATAACTAACCGTTTTTAAAACACCTGCTCGTTTCCAGTACTGGGCTTGCTTTACACGTGTTGTTTCTAGTCCCCAAAGTCTCTACACAAATCAGTCATTGTTTCCCTGTAGTACATATGGGGACAGAGAGGCCACACAGCTAGTTTGTAAGACCGCACGGGCCTGGGAGAATTGGTTAAAGCCAAGAATGGATGGACATTTGCAAAAACTACCGAAGATAATAAAAATAATAAACACACTTACGGTGAAAGATAAAGAAGGGATAGGCCCATTTCTTAGAAAATGCAAATGAAATAATTACTTGGCTCTTCTTCTTTCTCCTACTCCTAGTTACATCTTGCCTGCTTCTGAAAATTGTTGCTCTCTCACTTGCTAGACACATATAAAGAATTGTTAAAAAGGTAAATGCATAACAATTACGGGAAGTATGCTGAGTGGGGCGAGGTAAATATTCTGTTGTAGAATATTTAGGCTACTGTTGAAACCTTACCCCAGCAACTGAAAGGGAGATACATGGTTTATGTGACTAATAAATGTGAGCATATTGTATTCATTCAAGTTTTTTTAATGCATTCAAGTTTTTTTAATGCAAGCTGGGGAACATTGGCCACATCACACACAAAAATAATTTGTTGGTAGAATAACACACAGAATGGGTGGAAACCTGCCTGATCAAGGGAAGTTCCGATTCTGGGTCAGCAGAAACTACTGACCATTCCATCTGGGTGCTACCACTGGAATAGGCGTCCTTCAGCATTTTCCTGTCTTGCTGTCACTCAGCTCCAGTCACAGTCTCAGAAGAGTAAATTTGGTTGGTGAAGCTTGAATTGCATGTCTGTGTCTTGGATCAGAAAAGACAGATCTTGATTTATTGCTCCCCCTAAAACTGCACATGGTGGAGCTACAGTAATTCCCCTCAGTGGAATTCGGGAGCTGTTTGGTGGGGGAAGTAGATGAGAGATGGCCAGGAGAACGGCATGTGTTCCCTGTGTACCACTTTATCAGGAGACTCTCACTGTGTCACCAGATTCAAGGAGAACTTCTAACGACATATGGGTATTTATAAATAGTTTGTTTTGCTATGCATGTGCTAGGTAAATAGAGGAACGATGTCAGTGGAACGTGCGACTTCTGCTGGTTCATATGCAGCTTTTCTAGGCAAGAGGTGTGTGACTTGAGGAAGTGGAATTATAGTGTGCAATTATATGGTATAATATAGGCTTATAGTTTAGCAGAAAAGGAAAAAATAGATGAGAATTTAAACCTTCAATTTGGCTGTTGCACCAACGAGAGCCCTTTCATCTCTCTTTAAAGTGAAATGAAAACATGAGCACCTGTCCTGGGGCTCCTTATCCAGAGAGGTGCACCCCACCTTACGTGCCTGCTGTTGCTCGCCTTTACAGAAGCCCCGTGTTAATCTGCACTGTTTCGGTACCTTCGAGGCAGCATCTGCTGTTTTTATGTATTTTAAATATTCCCTAAGGCAGCCTTCAGCACCTCTGTGTGCCTGCTTGGGCTAGGCTGTGTTATTTCTTGAGGTTATACTTACTGATTTAAAAAAAAAGGGGGTGGGACTTTCCTAGTGGCGCACTGGTTAAGAATCCGCCTGCCAACGCAGGGGACATGGGTTCGAGCCCTGGTCCGGGAAGATCCCACATGCCGCAGAGCAACTAAGCCCATGCACCACAACTACTGAGCCTGTGCTCTAGAGCCCGCATGCCACAACTACTGAAGCCTGCACACCTAGAGCCCGTGCTCCACAGCAAGAGAAGCCACCGCAGTGAGAAGCCCGCGCACCGCAACCGAGAGTAGCCCCCGCTCGCCGCAACTAGAGAAGGCCCACACAGAAACGAAGACCCAACGCAGCCAAATAAATAGATAAATAAATTTATATTAAAAAAAACCCCGGTAATCTGATTTTAGAGTTGCAGTAGTTTTAGGTAAGCTACCCCTTACCCTGTATTTTATTTTTAGTAAACATTTTTTGCATAACGTGAGGTTTTCCCAACAACATGTATATTGTGTTACAGCAGAAGTGTCTACATGAGAAACAGTGAGTCACAATGTATTCTTAACCTATATATTCCAAAAGAAACAGAAATGTTCTATATGTGGCCATTTGAAAATCACCCTTGATAATGGCAGGTATATGTTATGGATAAATAGTAATCCTTTGAAGGCATTTTTATGAACAATTAATCCTCAAACTCAGAGATCTAGCTTTCTGGTAATCTATTCACCTGTTTCCTGGATCCCACTTTTAGCCTGCATCCAGAAATCCTCTGGACACCCCGCAGCCCCCAAGGACCTCTGATCTGTGGTCTCACCCCTTCTCACAGTCCCTTTACCCCTTGACGTTTCACACCGGGTTTCAATGCCGCCATTCCCATTTCTCTTGTGTCTTTTCCTTGCTGTTCCACTCCAGAAGGACAGGGATCTTTTTCCTTTTAGCTCACTGATGTACCCCAGTTACCTAGAAAAGTGTCTAGGACATTCTAGGCACTTTGTTATTTTTTCCGCAGATGTTTATCAGCATAGGCAGGGGTGGTGACTCCACACTTGCGTGTTCACCCTGTGTTTCTTGGGCGGCCTCTCGTGAATAGCATTGGCTCAGCTGTGCTGCCTTTAGGAGTTGGGCAGTAAACACATGTACAGAGTGGCTGATGTAAGGACTTCCTTGAGAAGGGTCCTCAGGCTGAAATTTGTATGTAGAAAAGACTATCCAGAAAGTTTCCTTTGGTTTTAAAAATTGGTATTCAGTTTGTTAAAGTTATAAATTAGAATACATGGCACTACTTCTTAAAAGTTCAGCTTACAAATCTTATACCTTTATAAATTAAATAAATTTTAACAATCACTTTTAAGGGATTTTTGAATTGTGATTGGTCTTGTTTTTAAAGTAATATCTTCAACATTTAGGCTTGCTTATTAAGTAAAATAAATTTAATATGTGGTTTCTATTGTTAAGGGATCTTTTAACACAAACCTTCTCAAAGTACTTAATGCTTCTAATAAATGAAGTAAATCATACCTATGAATGAAGTGAACCTATGAATGAAGTGCCTTAAATATTTCAGTGCTGTGTGCGTAAGCTCACTTAGATTTCAGTCTTGACCGCCCGTCTGAATCAGTTTCACACACGGGGGAGGTGGGTAGTTGCGAGGGACAACCTCTGTGCCTTTGTTTCTTCACTAGCGAAATGGGGATCAGAGTACCCGCCCCAGGGGCTTTACACGAGTACACACGCATACACACAGGGCTTCTTTAGAGAGGCCAGGCATATAGTATGCTCCTAGGTAGTGTTACTTTGAAAAATTGGAATTACAGGATATTGTTGTAAGCCACATTCTTTTAACTATAAAAAGACTAAAAATATCACATCCTGATTTCTTATTAACCCCAAAAATGTTAATATACTTTTGATTCTCTCAAGTCTTTCTTTAATTCTGAATGCTCTCAGGGATAGAAGATGTGTCAATTTAAGGAGGTAATTACCACCAAATTGGGGTTACTTAATTTTTAATCCTCCTAGGTTGAAAAGCTATGTATCTACTAATGGGAGATATTTATAGTCACTAAGCCTCCATCTTCAGAACTCTAAAGAGAGATGGCTTCTGACCTCACATTATCTAATTCTTTGACTATTCCTAAAAGTCGGCAACTCTTTTATGGTTGGCTGCCTGTTTTTTGGGTTTTTTTTAATTAAAAAAGTTTCACTTTTGGCTGGAAAGGCTGTTGAACACAATGGGACCCTAAGATACACGTGCTTCCTCTCCAAAGATGAAGGGCTTTGACCCTCTTAGGATCTCGTGTTCTATTTTCTTAGGACTGTGTAATCCTTATGGGTATTTGAAATGTTCAGTGGAATGTTTGCCTGCCTAGTGATGACAACAGCTCATGAACTTATCCTGTGACACAGGAGTGGGCTCAGGCAAAAACTTCTCCTAGGAAGCTGCTTTGCCTGTTCAAATGCTCAAAAAAATATCTCAATGAAGCGCGGAAACCACACGGAATTCCTGGTGAAGGTTATTTTGAGAGGGGACATTACTCTGCTCTCAACGACCTGTGCTCTGACGTTAATGTAGCTACTGCTGAACATGAGTTCTGGCCGTTCAGGACTCCATTCGGGGGGGTCAGTCACGATGCGGTCCCAGTTCTGTATATTTGTGTGTCTGAGTCTGAATTGGACTTGCCTCTTGCTGTTGGTTTCAGTTTGCCATAGTTGATAGAGAGATTTCCTTTTGGTGGAATTGGTTACCAACTTTAGTTATTGCTCCTTAAGACCCTCTCTGAGTATCATGGTAAACACAACGCGCACCCCCCCCACCCCCCCGTTTTTTTGGTCTCAGTAGAACCTGCATC
Source organism: Eschrichtius robustus (assembly GCF_028021215.1). Lineage (NCBI taxonomy): Eukaryota > Metazoa > Chordata > Mammalia > Artiodactyla > Eschrichtiidae > Eschrichtius > Eschrichtius robustus. The sequence continues at coordinate 6,708,519 of NC_090826.1, read as the reverse complement.
TTTCTAGTTCATTGAAAGCATTATATGAAGTTGAAAAAGGGAGCAGGATTTATCAAGAACCCCTTATCACTATTTTGATAAAGAGACTTAAAAGCCCAGTTTTCTTTTCTTTTCTTTTTTTTTTTAATTGATGGTATGTCACTTGGCCTGTTAATGCCCTGTTCACAGGTTGCAGAGAGCAAGCATACCTGTTCCACTTTGAGTTCACTGTTGTCCTCTATGTCAAGTTCCCAGCATGGTTTTCACCCAAGAAAAGGTACAAGAAAAATGATAAAAAATGAATGGTAAAGAAGTCCAAACTAGGTGAGAAGAGTAGAAGAGATCACCTCGACATTAGATGGCAGGTGGATTTCATCTCCTCTTCCAGGTGAACGAGGCTGAATGTAGTCCGTTTGGAAGGAGTGCTCTGGTCAGCTGACAGTGTTGTTCTTGGGTGCAGATGTGGGAATATTTCCATCCTTGATCTAGATTCATAAAATGAGTTGAGTTTTCAGCCCAGATGGAGAATGTGACAAGGAACTTGGAGATGCAGTATTAGAGGCACTTTGCTATCCTCGTAGGCACTGGCTGAAAGGTGTATTTTGTAATCTTCAGCTCAGTATGCTTGATATTAACCACTGGAAAAATTCTTGAGCATTTCATAGCAGAAGGTTTCTGAGCATATGTGTCATTAATGAATAAAAACCCTTTTACGAGGTAGTCTTCTATGGTGTAATTTCACATTTTCAGCTGAGCTACTTGACTTACTTAGCATTTCTAGAGCAGTGGTCAGCAAACTCTCTCTGTAAAGGGCCAGAGAGTAAATATTTTCAGCTTCGCTGTAGGCCATACAGTCTCTGTTGAAACTGCACAGCTCTGCACTTGTGGCGTGAAAGCAGTGACAGATAAGATATAAGTGAGTGAGGTGGCTGTGTTCCAATAAAACTTTACTTACGGACAGTGAAATTTGAATTTCATGTGATTTTCACATGTCAAAAAAATATTCTTTTTTTCCTCCAACCATTAAAAAAATGTAAAAACCATTCTGTACTTGTGGGCCTTACAAAAACAGGTCATGGGTCAGATTTGACCTACAGGCCATAGTGCCGATCTTTGCTCTGTGGGTTTCCTGCCTCAACTTCTAGTTCTGCCTGTTTCTATAATCCTTAAAATTCTTTCATCACCTACTATTTTATGCTGCATTAAAAATTTTTTTTACTTTGACTTATCCAGTTAAATTAAAACATATTTTTTACTTGTCTATATTGTTGAAACCATTTAGGTATTAAATTTTAACTTTTTCTCTACGAGGCATAGAATGATACCTTATAAATAAGGTATTTGCTGGGATGGTGACACTTTGAAACTGTTTATTTCTGTTTTCTTTTTGAAAGAGTGTATGTACGTATCCTCTATAAAGAATCTGAATAGAAACTGAATGAGAAAAGAATGTGAATTAGTTAAGATGTCATCATTATAAACTAGCACAAATCATGACTATCTTCAGAGGTGTTATTACCTAACAGCTGTGTGATATGTCTTGGGGAGTCTTGGTCATTGATCGGTTGTAAAGCAAGCTAACAGCCTTCCCGAGACTTCTGTTCCTATGGAACTAGAGCAACTGGATAACACAGCAGCGTGGGGAGAGATCAGGGGGAGGCGGGGGTTCTTTTGTTTGAATCTCCAAGCTGGATACTAAAATCAGCCCAGTGGACTGGGATGAAGGGAGTCCCAATCACAGTGGAACAAGATTTATATTTACCTGGAGTCTAATTGGACTGATATTTCCTGCAGTTATGTTAAAATCCTCTGCCCTTTTGCTTAGTGAGCAAGTGTTTGAACTCTTAAGCTCTGGAGCTTTAGGTTTTGCTGGCTCCATTAATTGTTAAATGTTCCCTTTATTATAATTATATATTGAAGCCTTGCTTTGTAGTAGCTGAGGAAATTGCTGAAAGAGTTGTTTAATCTGTTATACTCTATCAGTTTTGTAAAACGCTCTTTTTAAAAGGAAACAATTTTGATTTGAAGTGGCATGGTGGTATTTGGGTTGGATAACATCGTTTAAATTGAAATGCAGGAATTTGGCTCTGTTCTTGACAGAGATTGGCTTGTATTTGACTTTGACCCATGTGTTTGTCATCTTTCCAGATATTGCCTTCTATTTATTCTGACAGCTTCACCAGCTGAGAAAAGCAGACTTTCCACAACTAAAAATAATGTCTGTGGATTTAAAGATGGGGCAATATATTGTTTGGTGAATTACTTTAAAATGTATGTGCATAAGAGTGATTTCTTTTCCTTTTTCAAAACGTTTAAATACCGCAGAATAGATACCTGTGTGCCTGAGTTTTGATTTGGGGGTAACTGAATACCCTAAATACTAGAAAATGTAAAAATACAGGCTTTTCTACTCCTTCATACGCTTGTGTTAGTATACACTTCGTAATGGCTTTTTTTTTTTTTTTTTTAATAAATTTATTTATTTAATTTTTGGCTACGTTGGGTCTTCGTTGCTGTGCACAGGCTTTTTTTAGTTGCGGCGAGCCAGAGCTACTCTTTGTTGCAGTGCGTGGGCTTCTCATTGCGGTGGCTTCTCTTGTTGTGGAGCACGGGCTCTAGGCGCATGGGCTTCAGTAGTTGTGGCGCACGGGCTTAGTTGCTCCGTGGCATGTGGGATCTTCCAGACCAGGGCTCGAACCCGTGTCCCCTGCATTGGCAGGCGGATTCTTAACCACTGCGCCACCAGGGAAGCCCCCGTAATGGATTTTAAGTACCATAAAATAGATGGGGGAAGATCAGGAAGTTACCTGGTTCATTCATTCATTCATCCATTCATTTATTGGCTGCGTTGGGTCTTCGTTGAGGTGCGCGGGCTTCTCATCGCAGTGGCTTCTCTTCTTGCGGATGGGCTCTGGGGCGCATGGGCTTCAGTAGTTGTGGCTCGCAGGCCCCAGAGCGCAGGCTCAGTACCTGTGGCATACGGGCTTAGTTGCTCGGCGGCATGTGGGATCTTCCTGGACCAGGGATTGAACCCATGTCCCCTGCGTTGGCAGGTGGATTGTTAACCACTGTGCCACCAGGGAAGTCCCACCTGGTTCTTTTAGGTTAGTGCTTAAAATGCATGGAAATGGGTAAACTTTCACTTTACCAGTCTATTAAGTTCATACACAGTGACTCTTTATCATTATGTTTGCATTAAACATCCAGTACCTTTAAATCTTTTTCATTATTTCACTATTAAATACATACTCAAGCCAATTAGGCAGCATATGTATGTTACATATGAAAGATATTACACATTTGTTCACTCATTTAACCTCTAAATTTATTTTCTCACATATCCCTAAATTTCCTTATTCATCTGCCTTTGCAGGGAATGCCTTTTCAGTGATGTCCAGTGTGATAATCAGTGTAATGTGTAAAATGTGTAAACTGAACTGTAAAAGGCAAAGATAGGGTTGTTTTATGTTCTCTCTGAAGGCTGTAGACATTGTTCTGGCTTTCTTTGTGTGCTGGGTGGATATTGATGCTTGACAGATGGTGTGCTAGTCTCACTTTAGACTGATCAGTAGAGATGTAATAAAAATACAGTTTTGGGGGGCATTTGGTTGTGGCTATAAATTCCTTTTAAAAAGGAGAAATGGATTGAGTTTATAATGTAATTGTTAATATTATTTCAGTATGTTGCTTTTCATTATTCTCATTATTAATATTTTAATTTGTAAAGCTATGCATAACTGTTCTCTCTGAAGCCGGGCATTATTATTATTAGCTGGTGTTTAACTCTTAGACTTTACTTGTCCTGAACATCCCATTGGTGCTGGTATTATAGAACATAGGTACTGTACAATTACCAAATTGATTGAGGGAATGTTAATTCTTTGTATAATTATAATTTTTTCTCTTTAGTAGAGGGCAAGAAAATGTCACAAAAAAGTCTCACCTGATATCTTGTATTTTTATATTGTCAAGAACAGTTTAACTGAAAAGCAGTGTTTAATTACCACTATTCACACCTAAAGTTTTCAAGTTTGTGTTTGAGAATTAGCTCTAGCAGCACTTAGACTTGGGGAAATTATGCTTCTTCCTTACAAGGGATTTTATACCTCACATTTCCAATTAGACAGTGGAGACGTGGTTTCCAGTTTGCTCTCTGTACTGGCTAGAAGGCATTTTGAGGGAGAAAAACCCTGGGCTATCTTTCAGGCTCATAAATGAGAATGCTTTCGAAATCTGCCGCAACTATCCAAAAAATAGATATTTGGCATCATGGAGAGCAGTCTTTTTTTAAATTAATTAATTAATTAATTAATTAATTAATTTTGCTGTTAACAATTTTTGCTTTAACATATGAATTACATTAATACCTCACGTTACATATATGAAGCCAAATTACACTAACTTAGTTGTTTACAACCTCAAACCTTACTCCCAGTATACATTCCAATAAATTTATTCTGTAAAAACAATACATTTTTTTGTTTTTGATTTATTTTACAGTAAACTTTTCAACTGCAAACCTCAAATACGCGAAAGATGTTCCAAGGACAAGGATAGCAGGATTGATAAAACCCAAACTGACTAAATGTGTTCTCACAATATAAGCTGGCATAAAAATAAATAAAATTTTCTATGATCACAATTGCAGCAATATTGTACACATAATAATGGTTTGTGGATGAGTATTAACAATTCTAATTCTGCTTCCAAAAGAAAACAACAGATCATTTTAAATGTCTATATTTAAAAGTCAGTGCTTTGTCTTACTTCCCATAGGGCTACTGCTGATTCCAGCTTTAAAATGTAAGGTATCCAGCTTGGGTGATTAGCTCAAATTGTATTGAGATTGGGAAAAAATAAATCATTGCCTTTATTTTGGAGTAACACAAAAGACTCACTAACTTCACATATAGAAACTGAGTTTGTGTACGTTAACAACCTGAGTTTTGAGAAGTGTAAGCTGTCAACTAGCTATTTCTAATACAGAATAGATATTTTACAATATGATTAAACTTTACACATGGCCTCAAAACTGAAGAACAATTTTAAGTTCATCTTCAATATGCCAACATTATGTATCTAGGAATTGGTTCCTGGGTTCTCTCACAGAGAGGAAATCCCTTAAGCATTATGTTGAGTGGTCATTTTAAAAAATGCTAATTTATATTTAACTGAGTGGTGATGGTGGAGTAAAGGCAGGAGAGTGATGAACATAACTGCCTTGATAAAGGATCCTAGACTTGTATCAGCTTGTGCAACAGTCTGGATAATCCTTAGTGATTAAGGGCAACTTCATGCAACCAAATAACATGAAATTAAATCAGTAACCTTAAAATAGGCTAAAAAGTCTTTTTTTTCCCCAAACACAACAGAGAGGAATGTGAATAATGTACATACAAACTGGGGTTCTGTCAGTGACAACAAGGACTATGTGTTGGTTCATATCAAATCCAAGAATGTTAGACAACCAAACGTATAACCTTCTTGTGGTTTTCTTACTATGCAGCATTCATTATGGTAGTTAGGTCCCTTCACTGGGTTTTTTGCAAGTCTGAAGTTGTGTTTGAGAGCAGTCTTTTTTAAAAATTGCACCTGGCATTCAGATCATGATTGGTGGAGGCTAGTTGTTGTAGAGACCATCAGTTTTGTCATATGTTTTACTTCTATTATCCCCCAGCTGCTAGGATTCTCAGTGCTGTGGCATCTGGTACACTGACATATGGATTTCCAACTCCCTTTTCAGCATTATTTCTGTTACCCAACTTCTGTAATGATTAGAGGTGCTCCATTTTGTTTTCTCCCCAGAGTTTACCTGCTGCTTTTTGCCTTTATCCTATGAGCACATTTATAATATTTGGTTATAGGCCTTTCTTTTTATTTCTCCCCCATATTTTCCTTCCTGCATTTTTTTTCTTTTGTTTTTGATGAACAAATAATACATTTTCAAGGAAGAAAATTGAAATATTCAGATAAGCAAAAGTTAAAAATTAAAGTCACTAAATTACTGTTAATATTTTGTTGTATGGTCACTTGCCTTAGTAAACAGGTGTAGGATTATGCTACTCGCTGTTTTGTAATAATGCTTTTTAACTTAACATGTCTTGAATTTATTGCCATGCCAGGAATTATCAGAGTCATTACTGCTGCTTAGTATGCCATTAAAACTGGAATTCTTAACCTTGGGTCCATGGTCAACCTAGGTGACTGTGAATAGAATTCAGGAAACTGTGAACTTGGGTGGGTAAAAAATGGCATCTTTATTTCCACTAATTTATTACATTTTAAATGACATTTAGCATTCATTTCAATTCTGAAGGTAGGTAATAAACCATAGTAATATTGGCAGTACCTGTGACACCAATATAAATCACAGATATTCTTATATGACATCATGTAGAGAAAACCATCTGAAAATAATGTTTATGTTCATCACATAGGAGGTTACTGGGGGAGTAGCCTAGTAAATCTTCTTATTTAACGAATCGATAAAGAAGCACATATATTACATTGCAGTTTTTTTCTCATATTGTGACAAGTATTTCAATACATGTTTTTGTGAATTTAAAACCTTTTTTTTTTTTTGGTGGAGATTGGGTGTAGAGATTGCTAAAGGCATCCATGACACAAAAAATTAGACATGCCCACATTAGTCGATAGATACCATAATGTAACTAGCTATATATAGTTGGATTTTAGGTTCTTCCCAAATATTCTCCACTATAAACAACAGTGGTGAATAGTTATCTATTCAATTCTGCTCACTTTCCTTAGAAGTGGAATTGCTGAGTTAAAGGGTATGTCTGGACTTCTAAAGATTTTTAATGAATTGCCATTACAGTTCTTTCTAGCTAATCCTGGTGTACTGTAGGACTTTGGCCTCTGCAAGTGACTCAGTTTGTGGGTTTGAAACTGGAGAAATGTTCTCTAGGCAGAGCAGGAGACTTTACGTCATCTTTAGGTAGTAAATCTTCACCTCAGAGAATGGATCAGACACATTTGCGCTCTGTTTTTTATCCACAGTTAATGGCGTGGAAAGGAGAAGGTAAAGCTGTGACATTGTATCATCTTTCTGGTATGAAGTAAAATATGGAGTACATTCTGAGAACTTAGTATAGTATGAATTCTGGTCAGCTTTACTTTTATAAATTATATAGTGTTCCAGAAAATTTGATTATCAGCGGCCCCTGTATTTTTGTTGAGGAGCAGCCACATAGCCTCGCTAAAGAAGTCCTAAAATCAAACCCACACCGAAGTGGAAAAGAAAGGGGGGAGCCTGAGTGGTGCCATTAGACACCATCAATCTGCCCTCCACAGAAAATGCCCGTCAATTTGCAGAAGTTATGATCTTTTCTTCCTCCTTGTGACACCTTGGGGTAGCGTCATGCTAGGAACTTGCCTTGGCTGTGAAGTCTCTTCAGGGCGGCAGCTGTGGACGTTGTTCTGACTTACGTCATCTGCCTCTAGGACTTGATTCTTAATCCCACTGGAAGGTAATGGTTTATGCTGTCCGATCAAACTATTTTACTCATTCTGCCAAGAGCTCTATGTGCTATGTTTTTACACACTTGCTAGGGTCATCTGTTCCTTCCTAGCTTTCCCTATTAAAAGAATTAGAATATTTTCCCTAAATCATTGTTTTGGATGTCACTCTGCTCATGAATGTATTTTATTTATTTATTTGGACAGTCCTTTATTTTATTTATTTATTTTTTGTTTTGTTTTTGGCCACGTCACACGGCTTGTGGGCTCTTAGTTCCCTGACCAGGGATTGAACCCGGGCCACCTCAGTGAAAGCATGGAGTCCTAACCACTGGACCACCAGGGAGTTTCCCATGAATGTATTTTAAATATTTTGCCACATTTCAAAATAATTTAGAGATATTTGTGGACAATGGCTGTTAGTGCTGAATTGTGAACCAGTAAATTCTTGGTCTGGTTCTTTAGCCACAGTCAAAGATTTGGTTACTCCGTTCTGTGTGGCCGCTGTTCCCATGTCATCCTGTGATCCATCTCGTGCTCCGCCTTCAGACGATACATTTGTCTGCAGGCTAACAGGAAGGCTAAGGGGAGAAGGGGCTCCTCTTTTCAGGATTCAGTTTCCAGAAGTTGAAACACTGTATCCCATGACCAGAGCTTAGTCATGTGACCAAACCAACTATGAGGGAGGCTGGCAAATGTCGTCTTTTTTCTGAGAGGCCGGACACCTTCTAAACCTCAGCTGTTCTTTTCTTAAGGAAGAAGGCAAGAATGAAATTATGCTCAGCTAGCAGTCTCTGTTACAGGGGGTAAAAAACAAGTACAATTAAAATTATTGAAGACATATAGTTATTTGTTTTCATGTCTGTCTCTAATATTAGATGGTGAACATGTCAAGGGAAGGACAGTATTTTTATTCACTTCAGTATTTCTAGTGCTTAGCTGGTGGTGCCCATAAGTCTGTGTGTGAATGTTTTATGAGTTTATGATTCTGTTCCTTTAGAATATATTTATCTTCTTTCCTTAGCTTTAATGTAATCTTGACAAGATTTGCCTGTTACCGCTTTGGTTGAAATGGAGAGGTCTTGTCCCCCCTTCTCCGGTCAGTGTTCTGATTTATTTTGTCTCAGCAGATGTTCAGAACATGATTTTTTTCAAGGTACAAATTACAAAAAGTAAAACTCTCATTAAGTGTTACATTGGCCCAGAGCAGCTGCACTCATTTGTTGAAGTGTGTTGAGTAGTTTCATATAGAGCATCCAGAACTTCTTACGGCCTGAACAATAAATGAAGTCTCTCATCTCATTTCAGGATTCAAGAGGAATTTAGATATTTTAAATCCTGCTACCTTGCTCGGATCTTTGCTAATTTTGATTATAAAAGTGACAGGTGGATGGCAGATTACCAGACAAGATCCCGCCAGCGCCCTCCCCCCAATACTTTTTAGCCTGAGAATGATGTATATTGTTAGAAAGCAAAGTTATTACATGCAGAATCCTAAGGAGATAGATAATTGCAAATTGTCGTATAGGTGGAACTATTTTTTTCCAGATACCTGTTGAATACTTGTAAAATGATATTTATAATTCACAGTGGGCTAGAGATCTTTAATGAAAATCTGAGGTCTCAACATTTCAGTCACAGGAAAGTGACTTGATGTTTTAAATTATTCTTAAAATATCTTTAGTCTTCGACTTTATTTTAAAAGAAACACATGACCAGACAATAGTAACTACAACAAAACCCCAAATGAAAACAGTAATGATTTAAGGGAGAAAAGGAAGAGGTATGGGTAGAGTAAAGAGAGTCAGGGAACAGGCTTCATTTGCCCTTAGGAGTTTATATAAATTAAAGCAAATGATTAAATTTGAGGCCCACTGAAACTAATAGGCTTTGGGTAAGCTAGTAGAATTTCCTGGCGTTTGTTAGATGTCAGCTGTGGTATTAGGAGTGTTTTATTAATCAGCTGATAACAGAAGAGCACACTCTTCTTTGTCTGTAACTTTGTGCAAGGTATTGTGGAGGTGAGATAAGGCAAGACACAAAAGTAGACAGGATTCTAGTCCCTGATCCTTCATTTTATGGGGAGAAATTACACTCATTCAAGTAACATTATTTGTCAGTAACAGGCAGTGAGTGGGCAATACCAACTGAATTGAACAGACTGTAAGTTGGTGGCGTTGGGGAAGACATGAAGGACCGTGGGAATCTTGATTTGGGTCCTGGAGGTTGGATAGAATTGCAGTAGGACCAAGTAGAGGTAGAGCATCTCTAATAGGGGCAACAGCATGAGAATGGGGCATGATTGGAATGTGGTTATAGGAGAATCAGTAACCAGCTGAGCAGATGTAAACTATCAAGCTGAAAAAAGGACTGAAAAGGATAGCTTGTGGTTTTCCTTTGCTTCTCTTATTTTTGTGTGAATTGCAGTCTGATGGTCTGTGACCCTGGTGGTTATAGTTTTGGGGCAGCAAATTCTGGATGCTTGCTGTATCTGTGTGGGTCTTGATTTGATAAGTTTCTCTGAAGGTGCTTTTTTTGCACACTTTTTTTCTCCTTTAAGCATCTCTTACACAGCTGTGTGGATGCTTAGGTGAAAGACCAATCACTCAATAAGAAAAATCACTCATGGGATTGTTGTCTGGTAAATAAAACTCAGAAGTAAATTTCTGTTAAACAGAGTATCAAACTCAAAAGTAATTCAGTACAGTATTTATTAATATGTGCTGTGTGCCCTGTTTGTATGTCTAAATCCATATGGTAAGTTTAGCCCACTTTTTTTTTTAAAGATTTTTTTTTTTGTTATGTGGACCATTTTTAAAGTCTTTATTGAATTTGTTACAATATTGCTTCTGTTTTATGTTTTTTGATTTTCTGGCCCCGAGGCATGTGGGATCTTAGCTCCCTGACCAGGGATCGAACCCGCACCCCCTGCATTGGAAGGCGAAGTCTTAACCACTGGACCGCCAGGGAAGTCCCTAGCCTACTTTTAAGAAATTTCACTTAATGTTGACATTGTGACTGATTCGAAATGTATAAGAAAACCGTCCAATAGTATGCAGAGAAATATATAAGGTAGAAAATTTTAATCTTCAGTTTTGCTAGCTTAAAAACATCGGAAATAATTGAGCACCTCTGTTCAGACTGACAAACTTTCATTTCCCCAGCCTTTAGTTATAATTTAAGTCCTAACTCTTTTTGGCAAGTTGGTAGTAAATATTTGGGAAGAAATATTAAAAGAATACGTACATACGTTAGTCTTACAAGGAAGGCTTATATGATGTAGATGCCTATAAAGTACAAAAAGATAATTGGTTTGGGGAATTTTGTAGCTTGATGCTTAAACTGTGGAACAGTTGCTTTTACAAAATTGAGAACTGCAGACTACAATTAACTGTCATTAATTTCATTGAGTAGAAATATGTTCCATTTACTGTACAATCAGGAGCCAGGCTTGAATGAGTTTAAATAGATGAAATCTAAATTATACTGACAGTCCATTAAACATTAGCAGAAAACCCGTAAAGAAAATGGATTCACTATGATACCAGTTTATAATAAAATCATTTGCCAAATAAGAATTATAGCCAGGCATTGTGAATTCTCCTGTGTATTTCCAGTGAGCACTGCAAATTGGTTGAACCATTTATTATAAAGCCGAGGCCCCTAGTGCATTGTTTTCTGAAAAGGAGCAGGCAGTGTTGCTTGAAATCTGCTCTGCAGGATGTGACACCAGAAGATCAGACTAGCATTTTGTTTGTTTGTCGGCCACGTGGGAAGAGAAGAATCTTCACTGCAGCCTACCTGTCACTGGTTATTTTTTCCTGTGAATACTGGGAATTCCTGGAAGTGTTTGAACTCTCTCTGGGTTGGTTTCCTAAATGTACATATTTGAACTACATTTTAGTTGTAATCTTTTTGTGTTAAAGACATTTCCACTAGCAGTCATCCTCTACTTAATATGGATTTTATAGCCGAATTTATTTTTGATAGGATTCACTGATTGGAATGAATAGAGTTGTTACCTGCCTTCTCAAGCATTAGAAAGGTAGGTACAGTAGGGCAGCAAGAGTGAGAGTGGTCTCGAAATTCCCTTCCCTCGCGTCTCTAATGCCCCGAGACGCTTTGCTTCATAGGGCAGATGGCCATCACTGATTTTGAAAATAGACACCCCCCTTCCTCCCTGCCCCCACCCCACGCGCCCTTTCCCTTCTCCTAGATTCCTTGTGTTCTCTTATGGCACATAGCTCTATACAGACGCAGTAGAGAGATTCACATCACTTTACTGGAGTTTGGATGTTAAGCTGGCTAGAACCTTTTTCATAGTAGGGATTCAATATGGGTCACAAGGAGGGCTTTTTAAGGAACATTTTCAGAAGAAAATGTGGTGATGAGAGTGCCCAGAATGTTCTTGGCTTGAGTAAATACAAGTGTCAAACAGCAGCTCGTATTTAGCATGTCAGCGTAACTAGTAAGATGCTGCTGCTGGCAGGATGATCTTTTTTCTTGTTTTACAGAGTTTTCAAGTCCATATAGCATAGGATTGATTTGGGAATGGGGGGGAGGTCTTGCAGCAGTAGTTATTCCAAAACAGCATCACTGCTTAATGTTAGCAAGATAATTGTCTTGGATCAGTCTTCAAGCTTTTGATGCACTAGAAAATTTTCTAACTCCTAGAGGAGAAGAGGGAAAAATGGGGAATTTAAACAAATTTTCTTTTAGTTTGTTATGACCTGCTTCTCTACCCCCTCCCACTAGCCAACTTGATTTTTCTCATAATTTAATTCCCTATTGGCATAATAATTCCCTGTTAGCAATGAGGATAAAGAAAGGTAAATGTTTGCTAAATGTATATAGTGTTGTTTTTAGACAAAAACCCGTGTAAAATTTGTAGTACTACTTGGGAATCTGTAGACATGAATACATGGAGTTTAATTTTCATGAAGGTCGAAAAGGAAGGAACCAAGGATATATGTCACCTGAGATATTAGAATCTTTAAGAAGATGTTATCAAGCCATTTGGGGTGACAGTTTTCAGGGTCAAAACACAGGAAAAGGGTAAGGACTAACAAGATTTCACTTACAGAGGTGCTGTTTTCCCAATTTTTGTTTCCTTTTCCCTTTTAAGTTCTCCACTATTCCCAGACAATGCAAGTATCCCTTCCCCACAAAAGAATCTAGCAGAAAACTAAAAGTAGGTCATCCTGCAATTGAGTTATTTCTTTTTTCTTTCTTTTTTTTTTTTTTGGCCGCACTGCATGGCACGCGGAACTTCTCTGACCAGGGATCGAACCCGTGCCCCCTGCAGTGGAAGCGCAGAGTCTTAACCACTGGATGGACCACCAGGGAAGTCATATTTCTTAAAGAAGTATTTATTAGAAAACCGCATCTTGTATGTTGATATTGCTAGAGCATAGCCTTCTTGCTAGGATCTTGTGTAACTTCTTTTCTGTTTTAATATTTTCATTCAACTCATTTGTTCCTCGTGTGGTTTTTGAGTGTCTACCGTGCGGAAGGTAGTAGTATATTGTTTACAGAGGTGAGGCGTGGTGACAGGTGTGGCTCTTGTAGAGAGCAGGAAGCAAGATGAGAGGCTCTGATAGAGGCCAGGTGGCGCACGGGGGGTTGGGATTCGGGTGTCGGGATTTCAGAGTAGTTGCCAGTGTGTGCGTGCGCGCTCACGCACACACACCGTTTTGTGTGTTGGAAATTTGGAAGCATCCATGTTAACTAGCAAGATGCTCGTGGACTTTATTCTGCGGTGTTAGACCAGCTGCCGTTAGCTGATGGAGTAGTTCAGAGTGTCGACGGCGGAGGAACCCTGTGTAAGAGGAAGGGAAAGCCGGAGGGCAGAGCAGTCCCGAGGGTCACCCTCCGTGGCCACTGCTGCGCCACCCAGCTGGATCTCTGGGGAGTTTGTTTGTGAGAAAGACTTTGTTCACGTGTGCTCTTTACAAGGAAAGGTTTTCTATTGGAAATTATGTTAGAGTGGCACTGTCATGCTTTGCAGAGGGGCGAGAAGGTATTGGGTTGGCCAGAGAGTAAAGTAAGATGTTATGAAAAACGCAAACAAACTTTTTGGCCAACCCAATTATTTCAAAGATTAATAGGCAGAAATACATTCACGGAGAAGGAAATTCTTTCCCGGGACAGAGCCCGTGGCTGAGCGTCGTCCGCCGCTTGCTTGGTTGGTGGGCAGAGTCGGGGTCCACTGTGCTTGTGAGGAGGCTTTCAGGAAGGATGCTGACAGGCTCTTGGTATTTCAGGATGACAGACTGCCTGATGCTTCAGGCTGTGGTTTTTACCCTTGAGAGGACCCTGCTCTTGCTCTGTTTACATAAGGCTGCTGATTTGCTGAGGGCTGAAAAAGCAGAGAGGGCTTTCTTTGCCTCCAGAATCTGCCTTTGCGTTTTGGCTGACTTCCTTCTCTAGCGTAGCAAATGCTCTGTTGTTTGCAGATGGCACAAGAGATTCTTGGACACAAAGCTATGTTGAGGTTGTGAGAGACAGCCAGAATCACCCTGTTCAATATCATTGCCCACATCGTGAACACAGGATTTGAGGTCACTTAATCGTGTGATCCATTTCCAGGCAGAGGCTGCATGTTAGGAAATAAATCTTAACCTAGACCCATGGTTTCATTTGCAGACACCCCTGGTAAAGAAAAAAATTTGTTATCCTGGGTTGTTTGGAATCATTGATATTGATGGTAGTAGCCTCACTCATTTTTTCTGGCCCATTTCGGGCTTGCTGATTTTAAGATTTAAAAAATATATATTTGCCTTGCAACAGCCGTTAGCTCAATCTGGTAAATATGCATTTTCATATGGGTAATTTTGAAAATGCGCATTATGCACTTAATGGGTCGCATCGGCTTTGCTCAGTTCTTTCAGAACTGCTAGCTTGCTTTCTTTTTTAAAGGCTCTTTTTCTTTTTTTCAAAAAAAGGTATCTGCAGTACTTGTGTTGGCCATGGGGAATTTTCAGGTTGAGGATCAATATCCAACTGACTGAAACCACTTTTATAGCCAGCTTCGGACAATCCGTGCTCCCATAAGTTGCATGAAAAATTGTTGGCAAATCATTTTGGCTTTAAAAGATTGCTGGGCGTACATCCCAAGTGATTTTTTTTTTTTTTTAAAAAATTGGGGTATAGTTGCTTTATAGTGTTGTATTTGTTTCTGCTGTACAACAAAGTGAATCAGCTGTATGTATACATATGTCCTCTCCCTCTTGGACCTCCCTCCCCCCCTCCCCCCCATCCCCCCCATCTAGGTCACCACAGAGCACCGAGCTGAGCTCCCGGGTTCGGGCCAGCTCTCTGTTTGACACATGGTAGCGTATATATGTTAACCCTAATCTCCCCATTCGCCCCCGCCCCCGCGTCCTGTCCACACGTCCGTCCCCTATGTCTGCGTCTCTATTCCTGCCCTGCAGATAGGTTCCCCTGTACCATTTTTCTGGATCCCACATATATGCGTTAATATACGTTATTTGTTTTTCTCTTTCTGACTTACTTCACTCTGTATGACAGACTCTAGGTCCATCCACGTCTCCACAAATGACCCAGTTTTGTTCCTTTTTATATTGACTTACGTTTTCATCATTCCCTTCCCAGATACAACACTTTATTTTTGTGCTAACTGTAAACATCTATGTAAAGTTATTTTCTTAAATAGCTGCTTAATTAATAAGACGAGGGAAATATTTCTGAGTTATATGGCCTTATTTAACCTTATTTTGAAAATTATTATGAGCAATAATAAGTAGACTTTTGTGTGTGTGTGAGACTTAAATTCCAAATTGTTTTTAGGATGTATTCTCTTTTAGTTAGATCCCCCTATTTTTTATGGGAGGGTTAAAAAGAAAAGTTTGACTCTACAATAATTTTTCATGCTTTCATTTTTTAAAATGATTTAGAAAAATCAAATCAAAACAATGTATTTTCCCCTATTCCTATGGCAAGTTTGACATGTGAAAAATTTTAATTCATGTCAAGAATTTTAATAACCTCTGATCTTGGTCATTGTGTGTTTTATGACCATATTTATGTAAAATAAACTCTAAGTGTTGTCACTTAATTTTGAAGATAATTTTGAAGATAAGTTCAGTCAGACCGTTTCACATGTAAGTTTCAAAATACTGATAGAGATCACTTGATGCAGTGACCTGCTTTGCATATTACTAGCCTTGTACATTGGAATCTCATATCTGGATTTATAGCTTTGGATCAGTTTGGGTTGCCACGATAACTTTTTAAACAGAAAGAGGTGACTTTTTATCTAGTGATAAGGCATTGATAGGTAAACGTGGTAATTCCATGTGTTAGGTTTGTGGATCTGCTCTCTCCCACTACCTTATCCCTCACGGCAGCGCTCCTCAGGCCAGGGCTGCAGGGCGGCCTCCAGTGAGACCACGGAGAAGCGTTTCGGCAAAGGGATATCAGTAGTTGTCCTTGACATCCCAGCGTATTCCTTTCCTTTCTCCTCTAACAGATATACGTTCAGGTATATTTAGAGATAATCATTTTCCTGAATGTAAATTTGTAGTTGAGAAATGGAAGAATATAGATTGTCTCTCCTATTCTGGAAAGCTTTTTAATATATAAGGTAATAGCTACTTTATGTTTTTACTTTATGTAAGAGAGTTTATAGTAATAATGATTCTGTTGATTATGAAAAAAGAATATAAAGCTTTTCTTTGTGTAGAAAGAATAAAGTTATTCATAATCCTCACTATCTAACCATCTGTCATTGATTTCAGTTCTGTCTAGTCTTACCAACACCAGTGTCAGGCATTAGTCCTTGGCGGGGGGGTGAATGCAGAAATGAGTAAGTTTGGTTTCTTTGAGCTCAAAATTGATAGTGAAGTAGACAGTGCAGACCATCTGACTGCCAAATAACTGACCACACAGGGGATGTAAGCTGTCAACTTTATATTAAAGGAAAGGAAATTTTACATCAAGGAGAGGAGATGTTGTTGTTTCTTTACAGAGGAGTCGTGAGAATTTACTGCCCCTGGAGGCAACTCATTATAAGGTTGCAGGTGCTTGTAAGAATAAAGGAATAAAGAAGGTTTGGTATGGATGGGGTACGGGAGTTGGTGTTTCTTTAAGGCAGTGCAGCCTAGGGGAGAGCGAGATGTAATGTGGGATCAGGCCATCGAATACAGCAAGTTTTTTTTGTCACGTGAGCTTTAAGAAAGTGGAGATGATTAGTTAGGAAGGGACCTGTTAGTTTTGAAGTCAGTGAATAGTAGCTAGGTATGACAGTGTCACATTATGAGATACAGAAAATACTTCCTTCTGTAGGAGGTGATAGGAAGAAGAGGGCATATGGGCTGTGATTTGTGTTCAGGTGAGATGAGTAAACAGTGGATATCTAGAGATGTGAAATGCTGGTAGTGGGTACAACAAGGATTGGAACACAGAAATTAAGAACCTTGGGTTGTCCCCACACTGTGCAAGTCGGAACTACAGTTTTTATTTAGGGAATGCGTTTCTTCAGTTTTTACTTGAATAGCAAGTTAGGCTTAGGTAGAGAACTCTCTACCACAGTGGGAAGAGATCTCTTCTTTGTCCCTTAAGGTGATTAGCATGGTAAGTGGATGTTGCCTGAATGTTGAACAGAGTTTTTTTCCCAGCATCCTGGACTTTGGAACAAGATAGAAAGCTCAGTCAGCAGTTCATTCCTGGGCTGCTGATTTATATGGATTCAGAGATCGAATTGCTGTTGTTGAGCCTACATCTGAGTAGAGAAATCTGTTGGGAAATTCTGGATGCCTAAATGATTGGCTTTCAGATTTCTTCTTTTTCTGTAATGACTTTGGGCTACAAGAATCCTGATGTCTTTCAGGAAGTTTCTTGGAAGGAAGTGGCCTTTAGTCTTCTTCGTGTCTTTCTTCCTGTTCTGCCTCTAGAGTAGTGGGTCTGCTGGCCCCTGTGGTGGGACTAGAATTTCCACTGGATCGAGGGCTCCAAACCTCTGCTCCTTTGCTTTTTGCCGGGGAGGGTGTTGTTAACATGCGTGAAATGAAGAAGTAGAGGAACCTGCCTGTGTTCTCAAGCATCTGGAGTTATTCTAAGACACGTTTGTTGTGCAGGGTCATGAGGAAGGATAAAACACACGGCATTTTAAACGTGGGCATTATGGTCACTCTCCCTAGAAAATTTGATTGACTGCAGATGCCTTTACTTCTGAGTAAATAATGCCTAGATTTTCCTGTCCTGAGCTTTATGATGATCTTCGGTTGTAGTGTGGAGCGTTTTTACATTCCTTTATAGTCACTGCTTCCCTTAAAATCATTGCTTCTTTAAAAAAAAAAAAAATGTGTCTTAACTGGTCATTTTAAAAAATAACCTTTAGACTCCAGCTGTTGAGAGCATCAAAAATAATTACCCAGCCACCGCCATGTCAAATGTAATTTAAGAAAGTGCTCTTCTTCCCTGAGGAAAATCTAATTTGGTTTACTTCATTCCATCTCTGATTGGCTGCCTTGGTTTTCTTTACTATTAGAAAATATGTTCAGGTTAAAATTTAATAGAAAGTTATCCATAAGATACTAGATTGGTTTTCTTTTTCTTCATGTGGGTGAAAAGGTCGTTGTAATAGCATGTTCAAGCTAATCTTCTTTACATATTTCACTCATTTCCTCACAAAATATTTATTAAAAATAAAGCAGCACTTGGCAAAGCTGTTTCTCTTTGTGAAGACGGGGAGCATCTATCTGAGTAAGATATTCAGGATTTTGTCTTGGTGTGTAACCTTGAGCAAGTAATTCCCTTTATCGAAGTTTCTCCATCTGCCTATGGATAATCCCATGGGATTCCCACTCCCCCTTCTTCAGGGATGCTGGAAACAATAATCGAGGCTTTATCAAGTTATTTAAATTATCAGAAAGTGGTCAAAAAGAACCCAAGAGCTGTTTTCCTTTAGCTTAAAATTATTTGTCATTTAATATCACCTTTAAAAATTTATTTTCTATAAAAAGGCATGTGCTTTGTCATTTATTTATTTATGCAGTGGCTTTATGGGCCCTGTCTTTGATCCATTAAAGGTAAATGCCATTGTTTTAAATTTTCTTTTTCTTTTAAAGACTGTGTGTATATCGAGAGTCGGAGGCCAAACACACCGTATTTCATCTGTAGCATCCAAGACTTCAAACTGGTAAGCATCTTTTCATGTGCTGTTGATTCTACTCTGTACCTTCTCTTTTCCCAGTTCCACTGGCTGTCTCTCTTGATTGCTTCTCTATCGTATTGACTTGGTAACCAGTTCACCTCTGAGTGCTGACTGCCTGGTGACTGCAGCACTCAATTAAGGCAGTAATCAGCTTTATAACACTAAGTGTAAACAAATGTTTCTGAAGTTTTTATTCATTTAGTAGCTGTGTTCTGACAACAATTTCAGAGATTCCCTTGAGCTCCTGTAGTAGTTCATTTTTTCTCAGCCATTGTGAAGAACCTGACGTAAAATAAATTTTGGATTTGATGGTGAGTTGGGGGGAAAAAAGAGACTATAAATGGGCCAGAGATGATTATTTTCTGTGGCGATTGTAATTTACTTAGGTATTTTAAGCAAATATGGAGTGTATCTTGAACCTTTTCTGGGGTCTCCCGTGTTGGAAGTCGGGGAAGGAAGTTTGGCTTGGGGATGATATAGCTACAGTACTTTCTCATTAAAAACCTTTCACAGGTACCTAAGTGCCAATATTGCCCAGTATGAAATCTCTTGTTTTTAGACCACTGGTTCTCACACTTGGGGCTTTGGATCCCCTGATATCCGTAGAGATTTTGCAGAGGTCTGTAAATAAGCATTCTCAGTCTTAAATAAATTAAATAAATATACTCCACACATGTCTGTACAACTGCTTTTCAAATGTATTAATATGCTGCTGTGATTTTTAAAATTAACTTACTTAATGACAGTACATAGTTAAGAATCACTTTATTATGTATTTTCCTCAAGCAGTTGTTATGTGAAGTGCTATCGAAGTAGTGTCATTTGGGGAATCTTTTGAAACATTTAGATGTTAAGAAAGGATCCTGTACAGTAAGTCGCCTACATACGAACGAGTTCTGTTCCGAGAGTGTGTTCCTAAGTCCAACAGAGTTAGCCTAGGTACCCAACTAACACAATTGGCTATATACCGCTGCTTTTACGCTTGCTTGCAGACATCCTGGGCTTGAAATAAAGATACTGTACTACTGTATACTGTACTGTACAGTAAAGTACACAAAAGCACAACCACTTGTAGAGGATGCACACACATGATAATGTACGCCAGACACATGCACTAACTTACGTGATTGCACATGTGAACGCACGTTTGCATCTTTGAAAGGTCGCAACTTGAAGGTTCGTATGTAGGGGACTTTTTGTACTTGAAGGTTATGAACCACTGTGTACATTCTTAGGTCTGGAGAAATCCTAATTCTTTAGCTTTGTAGAGATATGTGTCAGTATCTGTGAAAGCCATTATTTCCAAAATGCTTTGTAACTTTTGATAATACTTGTGCTCTGACATACATTGTATGTGATATTTCAGCCTAAAGAAAAGTAATGTAGTCTGAACTCTGCATCTCCTTAGTTTTTTTTTAATGCATTTTAAATGACTCCGAATGTCCAATAGTATATGCGATTGAGTTAGTTAAAAAGTTGCATGCCATTTATTTGTCTTTGTTCAAAAATTATCATGTAAGTAATAACATGCTTTTTGCTACTTTAAAAGAAAGTAAAATGGGCCATTTACTGCTAAGATTTCTTTATTCTTGGTAGGCTGCTTTTACCTTCTAGTTTTACCAGGTGGCCTTGCGGTTTAATCTTGTAAAAGCACGTGCTTTCTGCTCAGATTTTATGTCAACATGAGGTTTTACCATGTTTTAGAGGTCTTTGCTATTTATTGTATGTTGCCTTCCAGAGATTTTTTTCCACAGTTGCTGCACTGACATCTGCAGCTCTGGGCGGTGGCCTTGTTTCCCGGAGAGTTTCCTGTTGCTCGTGGTGCTGCTGCTGCTCTTTCCCTGCTCATTGTCTTTGTGCGGGGTCTTTACCAGATGCAGTACCACTGCGCCATGGAAAAGATACAGCTGTGAAAGAAAACTGCAGAGATTTTTCTTTTACCTATTAGCGTCTGAGCCCCTTTTGTACAGTTTTTCCACGTTAGCAGGTGCCTTCGTGTTTGAATGGCGTCTCTTATGAAATGCTGATTGCAATGTGATAGTTGCTGTTCGGGGCAGAGGTTCCTGCTGAGCTACAGTAATTGCTCAGGGTATTAACAGCAATAAAAGCTGAGACTTCTGTCATCAGGATTGGTCTAGTACAGCGCATTAAAGCTGTCTGCAGAAACAGCATGGGAAGTGGGGTGCTATAGGTTTAGGTGCCTTTTTCTAAGTCACATATTGCTATGTCAGATGTTTTTGTTTGAGTCCTGTATTCAGCATGTATTCACAGTTTTTGTGTAAGAATAACAGGGATGTTGAAGAAATATTTGCTCCTGGAAGGAATGTGTTTATTGTCTGGGCACCCACTTTCTTCCCTTGTTTCTCAATACTACTTATAAAAAGATAACCTAATAGATAAGAATAATCATAGACGTCTTTTCCTTCAGCTTAACCTATAAGGGGAAAAGATGAACAGAAGGAAATGTTCTTTGTTTCTTTGCAAGATTTCAAAAAGAAGAAATTGGAGTTGGTTTTGCCCACAGCAAATACCATGCATGGCAAGTGGAACAGTGGAAAACAAAAACCCAATAGCTTTGACATGTTGTTGATTAATTATGTATTTTATCTTTTTATGGTTTGAGGTTTAACTGAGAGATGGATTTCTTTGTTTATACCATAAATTAGAATCAGTCCTTTTAGCATGGTGAGTTTGGAGAACAAGATGTGTTTGGGGACTGTCAGAGGCACTGGGTGAACGCCCTTTGTAGGGCAGGAAGCTGGGAGAAGCAGAGGGTTGGAGCAGCTGTGCAGAGAGAGAGAGAGAGAGAGAGAGCGAGCGAGAGCACGAGCGCTCTCCCTGAGTCCTGCTGTATTGGTGCTTCTTCCCGTTGGATTCTTAGATTATCCTTATTGTCTCTTCTGAGTAGAGGGCTCTTTTCTTGGGCCAGCTTGAGCAGATCTCTAGTAACCATAACTGAAAGAGCCTGCTATCACATCTGCATATGCTGTGCTCCCATAGCTTTTCTAGGTCACTGTGTTTGCTTTGAGGGTTTTGTTCCCGAATGAGTCACTGTCATCACGGAGCAATATATCCCAGAGTGCAGTTAGGAGCGTTTTGGGTTATCACCAGTGCCTTCGACAGTCATTTGTTGAAAGCCTACTTTGTGTTCTTTGTTGAGCGCAGCACCATAAGGGGGACTGAAGAATCTTAAGATATAGTTCCTTCCCTCAGTGATCTTAGGTTGTGATTGGACAGACAGTGGCTGTGGTGTTACTGGATGTCAGCCCTCTTTGGGGAACGCTGAGTAGGACTGATGTGGAGGAAGCCATTCACGTAATGTCCTAAGAGAAAGATTCCTTACTTTTACGAAAAAACAGTAAGCTTCCATTTTTATAGAAGTCCAGGCCTTAGCATAATAGAATTAATTTGCTATCTAGAAATAATCATGGATTCTGAGAACGCTTAACAAGGAGATTATTGAGATTAGTGGTTTCCATTCAGCATAACACCAAGGATCCTTGCTCCTTGTCTGGCTCTAATAGTGGTGCTTCGTACCTAATTCTTCAGTCACAGATAAGTAGTTGAAGCCATTCCTCTAATACTCTGCATGGGAATTCTGTGTGGATTCCTAATGAGTTTCTATTGTTTGTTAAATAGAAAAAATATGTTTGTTTCCTTGAGTTATATAATTATCAATTCTTTAGCTGTTACATGAAATGAATTTTCAGGTCGGATAGGTAAATTATTACAAATATTATTTTGAGCAGATACCATTGATTCATTTTTGCTACTGTTTGGCCTATTAAAATGTAATTGTCTTTAAAATTAAACCTGAGATTCCTTAGAGTTGGGGCTATGTCTTTGGTGATGTTAGGCTATCTCCAGTTGACTTTTTAGGGCTCAGTGTGTTGTCACTGCCCTGCACCGATGCATGTGCTCTTGTGTCGTTTCTGTCCCTAACAGCATACGTTCTTAGTGCTGACTTTGAACGTGGAGTAGTGAAGGGCGCCTGCCACTTGTTACCTTGGTGAAGGCACATCTCCATTGCTGCTGTGAGTGGGGGGCCGAGCTCGTTAAGGTGCAGCGCCGTGTACACCTCTTGTTTCACAGTCGAATGTGAGCAGCTGGGGGAGGAACATTTTGGAGTTTCCTTCCAGTTCCTGGTCTGTACCTGTAACCCTACGCAAAGGCTGGTCACCGCAGCACAGCAATCAGGGGCTTCAGCTTAGGTTCCACTTACCGTTGAAATTGCCCTCTCTCCACCAAATTGAGTTTCTCACAAGTGTATTAAAAGCAAGAAGCTGCTTTTCCTTCTTTGAAATGAAAACTTACTGAGAATAAGTAATCATATCTTCTCGGTTTTTTTCTGTTAGAGACCTTTACATAGATAGTGCTGGGAGATAAGGGAGGTTTCGTTAACATGCACTCTTGTGTACATACGTGTGTACACACAATGAGTTAATTATCATTTATGTATTATACGCCACAGTTATTTAATCCCAGCTTGGTTGATGTGACCAGTCAGCACAGAATGTATGGTGTATGGGCATTCA
This sequence comes from Eschrichtius robustus, assembly GCF_028021215.1. Classification (NCBI taxonomy): domain Eukaryota; kingdom Metazoa; phylum Chordata; class Mammalia; order Artiodactyla; family Eschrichtiidae; genus Eschrichtius; species Eschrichtius robustus. Next base: position 6,685,350 of record NC_090826.1, on the reverse strand, counting down.
GGAAATGGGCATCATTTTAATATTAGGTCAGCCTTGTATTGAAAACTTTTGGGGGTGGGGGGCAGGAAATCTGCATTAATTTGAACATGGCTAATTCAGAATTTTAGATGTGATTCTGGGACTGAGTTGGGGGATGGTAGAGTGCATGGGTTGGGAGCTGGACTTTGACATCAGCTGGTCTGTTCCATCAGTTGCTATCTTCCATGACCTTGGGCAAGACACTAAACCCTCCTAACCTTGCTGTACTTACCTATGAAGTTGGGATATAAGCACCTACCTTGCAGATGGGTTGTTTTTAGATTAAAAGATCAAGCCTACAAAGTGGACAGTGCAGTGCCTGGGCCATGGGATGATCGTGACGTTGACATTTAGTTGGCGCTCTAGGTTTAAGCCTTGTAAGGACAGATACCACCACGTCTGTTTTATTCATTGATGTATGCATTGCCCATATAAGATCCATACTAAATATTTACTGAATATTGAATGAAGTTACATTTCAGTGGAAAAAATTGACTGGATGACGTTTTCAAAAATCTTTAGTAGTGGTTTGATACAGTCCATGCATTAACTACAAATTAACCTTCCATTTATTAAACAGACCAAAGAGATCTGCTTCTTTACCTTTAGTTAGCCTGCAATGTGTAGTATTTTATATATTTAAATAATAAAATTCTAAAAATACTTTAAACCTCAGTTTTAATTTTCTTCAGGAAGTTTATGTGAGTGTAGCCAAAGTCATGACATTTTTTAGGCATTATTCTGTTTCGAATTTTCTACGTCACTGACTTTTAGCAAAGATAAATGAGGGCTTAGTCTATATGTAAACATCCAGAGAAGGCCAGCTGATATGAAAAATGCCATAGGATGTGATGATTTGTTTCTGTGTGAAACAGTAGTTGTTTCCTCTTTTGGTTTTTTATAGTCCCTCAAGTTAGGCCTGCAGAATTGAGTCTATTTGTAGTTTCTTTTTCTCTTTACCCTCTTTGTTCATTCCCTGTAAAAAGGTCAGTACCACTTGGTTACAGCTTTGTGACTTGAGTGTATGTAGTGTTGGATAATGAAGTGAAGACTTTGAAGTTTGTTATCAAGTGTTTTCAGTTTATAGAGCGAGGAGTTACATCTTACTTAGATAGTGGAAAGTACAGCAGAGACAGTTCTTTAAAAGAGTTGTTCCTTTTTGTTAGTTTAATTGTTCTCACCTGTCAGCAGTGGGTGCATCCGTGGGACGGTGCTCTTATACAGTGATTTCTAGGTCAAGAAAAAGTTGGAAAAAAGAAGGAAATTTTGCCATTTGCAACAACATGAATGGACTTGGAGGGTACTTTGCTAAGTGAAGTAAGTCAGACAGAGAAAGACAAGCACTGTATGATATCACTTTAGTGTGGAATCTAAAAAATACAACAAACTAGTGACTATAATTAAAAAAAAAAACAGACTTACAGATAATAGAGAACAAATTAGTGTATCAGTGGGGAGAGGGAAGAGGGGAGGGGCAAGATAGGGGTAGGGGATTAAGAGGTACCAACTCTTATGTGTAAAATAAGGTACAAGGATATATTGTACAACACGGAATATACCGAATATTCTATAATAACTGTAAATGGACTATAATCTTTAAAAACTGTGAATCACTATATTGTATACCCATATCTTATATAATATTGTACGTTGTATATACTGCAATTTAAAAAAAAAAGTTAAAAAAAAAGGGGAAAAGGTTTGAATTACTGATTTGGTGCTAGAGTATTCTTCTAAAGGCCACGCCTTCCCCTAGCCCCACCTTCTTTGTTTAAAATAAAGGTCATGGTTGCTTAGTTGCTATCGATAAGCATTGTGATAAACTATAACGGGGTATTGAGCTTCCTCCATGCTGTGTTTGGAGTAACCCACCAATAATACATATATGTGCAAGGATTAAATGTCCTTTTCATGTTGGAATTGGAAGTTTATAATTTTAAGAGTGGGATGCTATCGCTTAGCCCTGAGTTTGATGGGCATAGTCAGATGCCGCGTTGTTGGGTATCTGCTGTGCCTGCCTCCCACCTCCACCCCAATTATAGGACAATCATGCCGAAAGTTATTTTGAATCACCACAGCCTCTTCGCATGATACGAGTGTCAATTTATAAGTGGAAGGAAGTGGTGACACAAGTGAAAATCAAAGCAAGGCTTTGGGAATAAGTAATCTCAGAACATCTCATTGGTTCCATTTACTTAGCTTCTCAGTGGTCTTTTCACTCATGACTGACAGTCATTGTATGCCACGTGGTATTTAAAGTTTTAATGGTTCACGATTACTGTGAAGTTGGGTAATTCATTTTCTCCTAATTTATTTGGATTTTAGGACTCTAAGAAATCACTTAAAAAGTTTAATTATATTTACTTCCATAAACTATTTATCTAAAAATGTTATTTTAATAGTAAACCTGTTCTCTGTATGTAAAATTTTTTCAATGCAGGAAACTCTAGGTATTCTGATTTTTTAAAAAAGGAACTTAAGAAAGTTTGAGACAATCTGATACTTGCAGAGAGCTACTGTGCAAGAATACTGGTAAAATCTTGTCATTCCAACTCTATTTCTTAGAACTGGAAATTTGTAATTTGTGTATATGTGGTTGTTTGTGTTAAGGGCCAACTCAAAATTATAGAAGAAAAAATCCATTAGAAGAAACGAAAGAAAATTAGGGCAACTGAGATACTGTCAGCGTTTTCTGATTCATAAGTAAGAATAATGAAATGCTTTGAAATGATGCCTTTTTTTCATGTTTAAAATGTTTTAATAATTACTTGAACTTTTGCACATTAAGTAATGCCAGTGTGCTTAGAAATGCTTCACCAAGTGTCTTTCTGTTTAAAACCCTTGATTTGAATGAATAAGGATTTGAGTGGTCTGATTAACTCCTAGTGCAAGAGATTAACCACAGGTTCATTTTTATTTGATGCTTACATTAAAAGATCTTGAGTATACTGTACATTCTAGTGCACAGTTGAATCTTTGATCAGAAATTTGCAGTGCTGGTATGGGGAGGTGGGAGGTGTGTGGTGGAGAAGGCTATGGCTACTAACACTTGCTGTCCATGCAGGTCATGTATATTTACTGTCCGTGGGGGCAGTGGGAGTGAGAGACTGGCCGCACAGAAAGCATATATCGTGTGGGAGCCCGGGATGCTCTAGAGGGTCATCTGTAGAGAAAGAAAAGATCGGAAAAGAAAAGCATCATGATAAAGACATGCCCAAGATTAGCTCTTTTTCTTGGGATTTGTCTTCTTTGTTTTCAAAGAGACATAAAAAAAAAAAGTAGTTGATGGAGCATATTAAAATCTTGGACCATAGGAAGCTGTTAGAGAGTGATTCTTAGCTTTTCGAAATGAATTATATGTATCAGGACTCCCTAAAAATGATTTAATATGAAAAGTTTGCTTATCTGTAATTTAAAAACCATCTTAAGAACAGAAATTCACATAAGTATTTGGATTTTATGGGGTTTTTAGTTCATTAAAAACAACATGAAATTGGATTGGTTAGGTTTTTGGAAATGTTACGTACTCCCTAGGGTTTTTGAAAAGGGACATATTCAGACGATCATCTGAAGTATCTTTTTTGATACTTATCAGGACTGTGCTGGCTTTCAGAAGTTGCTCTCTAATCTTTTGCTGGTTTTAAATGTTTTAAAAGTTTCTTTAAAAAAAAAAAAAAAGACATACGGCACATACCAAACCGGTTTTGCCCCTAAAAGAAATAATGTCCTTCTTGAACTTTATGCTCCAGCCTGTTTGTTATATTTACCTTGTGAGTAAATTAAAGCTTGTTTGAATGGTGTCTTCTTTTTCCTCTGGTGTTAAGCCTTTGTATTTTACCTTATCTTTAGCTTTACAAAATTAGGACTTTGAGAAAATGGTAGGATCTTTCTTTGAGGCCCCCTGCCCCCAGTACCTTGAGCATTTCCTTCTGAAGTACATGTCCTATGCCTCTGGCATCTCTCCTTAGAAACTCTTCTGAAAGCTCAGTTTGTCCACTGGTGGTTTATTTTATAGTCGTGTTTATCTGACACCATTGCATTTTTGTTTTTATTATAAGCAAAGCATGCCACTGTCACGGTGCTTTGACACTGTGTCACATCTTAACTTGTTTATTTTGAGGGGCACACACCATACCGCTTTATGACAGGCCCACACTGAGGGTGTGGAGCCAGAGGGTCGTATGTTCACGCTGGAGAAAGGAAGCAGCTCTGACTGATGTGCGGAGTTTAACTTTAGTGGCAGAACAGATTCGCTGAGACTTCAGAGGCCACCTGCTAAAGGATTTGTGCAGCTGCCTGCTTGTGTGCTGAGTGCCCCTAGTAACCAGGGTATGAGAGGACATTGGGCCTGTTAACTTAAAACTTTTTTCTCTTTTAGGTCCACAACTCCCAGGCCTGTTGCAGATCTCCACCTCCTGCTTTGTGCGACCCCCCAGCATGCTCTCTGCCGGTGGCAGCACAGCCGCCACAGCATCTTTCTGAAGCCGGGAGAGGGCCTGTAGGGGTAAGGAGAATCCCGTTTTTAAAAGCTATCAATATTTTATATCCCACAGGGTATAAAATAGGAATATCACCTCCCTCCCCAGAGCCCCTTTAAAAATGTGCTGTATCGTATGTGTTCTTAAAGGAGTAACAAGTACACGCACAGAGGAAGCAAAATACGGGACTTGCCTTACCCCTCTAGGACGGTTCCAGAAGTTAGGGGGCTTGGTGGTGGAGGGGATGTTGGCACCAGCAGAGAGCATGCTGGGCCGCTGCAAGGAGCAGGAGCTGGCAATCAGCAGCGAGTATGGATGTTGGCGACTGAAATGGGGGAAAAAGGGGGTAAGTCTGAGTCCGCGTGTGGAATACGCCTTTCCCCAGGATCACCGGGACTTGTGGCCCGTGAGTCTAAACTGTTTGGGGTGCTGCCCTCTCGGGTGACCTTCGGTAGAGTATCGCTCAGAGGTCGCTGGGCTTTTCTGCAGGGCCGGATACAGAATAAACGTTTTGAACGGCTTGGGTTGGGGGGTAGATGGAGTGCTCTCGGCTGTACCCCGGCAAATCCTCTGTTACCTGGTGATGATGTGGGGCGTTACGTGAGGTGCAGCAGGATGCAGTGTCTTTAGCGCTTTGTCCCCTGGAGCACAGGGCCTGGTGTTAGTGATCCACGAGGGTTACTTTTGTGCCGTGTGCCTCACCTTTTCTGGAAGCTCGGTGTACACACCTGTCTTCATTTTCCGTCCTTCGTGAGGATTTAATGCCAAAGTTTTCTGAAAGACAGGTGTTTATTGTTCTGATTGACCGCTGTTAGTCACTAAAGAAGGTTAAGACCTGTCTTTCCCTTGTTTTACCGAATCCGACCCTGGGGCTCAAACTCATGCTTGATTAGGAAATAACACAAGAGAATAGCCGTCGCACATGCGTGCACAGATCAAGATACTGGCAGTATATGTAACGACTTGTTCACTTGCCGTGTAGAATATTAGTATCTTGAGACTAGGAAAAGAGAGCGCTCCCGATGGCCTGGAGCAGCGCTTGGGAACGTTTCGGGAAGGTACCTCGGTATTGAGGAGCTGGGTGTGTTTCGGGTACACCAGTAACACGTGGGCAGGCGGAGTGGGGGAGCTCTCCAGGTGTACGTGTCAGCATGTCCCTGTGAGCAGCGTAGGCAGTGAGCCTGGTGAAGCTGGGAGTTTTGTGAGAAGACGCCGCAGGACGTCAAAGAAGAGCACAGGTTAGTGGGTCCTGGGAGGCAGAGGTGGGGATACAAAATGGGGCCGGATCATAGAGGGTCTGAAAGGTTAGACAAGGCGATATTTTATGTTCTAGGCCGAAGAGAGCCTTTGCAGGCTTTTTTATTCCAGGCAGGCCGATCTGCAGATCACTGCTTAAGAAGATTCATTGGGTAGAGTGTGGAGTGGGGAAAGACTGTAAAAGTTCCAATTAGGTGGCTAGGACTGTCATCCATGCATAAAATGAAGAGGACCAAGACAATGGAGATGGGACATTAATAATTGTAATAAAATCAAGAATAAGTGTCACAACATTTTCATGTTTAGATAGTTGCCGCTGTAATTTATGAAGCATTAGACGAGAGAAAAAGGTTCACATGATGGAAGCCCTGGAAGTCTTGATGTAATAGCCATTCACAATGGAAGATAAAACCCAACGTAGTGGATAAAAATCTAATTTTAATCCCTGGAGAGATATTGACATCTTAAGGGACAAATTAGCAGAGTCCCAACTGGACTGCATACTTCAAAAACAGCTTCAGCCTTTACCAGTTACCATCGTGTGTGTGTGTGTGTGTGTGTGTGTGTGTGTGTGTGTGTGAGAGAGAGAGAGAGAGAGAGAGAGAAATGGTGTGTGAGAGAGAGAGAGAGAGAGAGAAATGGTTTTTATCTTTCGGGCCAATATCATCTTTAGTCTCTAATCAGTGTCAATGTCATTGTTAGACTGTTTCATTCACTGCAATACCCACTAACCAGGATTTGCTGAATGGATTGAAAGGTTTGCCCATAACTGATATGTAGTAAACTTTTTATATTAGCATTAGTGATGACTAGTATTTTTTTTTTTTGTAGCAGTAAAACTATTGTGTCCGCTAGGGATTTAGGTAAGTTCACGATGGGTTTAAGTAAGTTTACGCTAGGTCCTCCAAGCTGCATACCATCACACGTAGGTCGGAGAAGATTCTACGATGACGAACCTTCTTTCCGTCAGGATGCTGCTGCATAAAGCTACCGTATTGGCTGTTCTTTAACGACGCTTCGTGCTGCCAGAGTCACTTGAGCTGGATCTGAATTTGGGTCCAGCTGGCAAAGGCTCCCCTCCACGTGTGGAGCGCTCATAAATCCTGCAGGCACACACATCTAATACAGTGTAACGAGAGAGCTACTGGGAGAAAACATTGACTGGCTACGGGGCTGCAGACAATATCATTAACGTTTCCTGCCGTGATACACCAGACGCCTTCCCTAACAGACTGTTTTTGTTAATTTAGTTTTCATAGGATAGCATTGATTGCATCATAATTCAGTCAACTTTCTTTGCATATTCAGGGATATGTGATCTCTGTTTCTATACAAATGATGGCATCAACTCATAAGACTTAATTTTATTGATTTTTTATCTGTTCACTTGAAAAGTATTTGTGCCAGGAGGGGCAGCATTTTTACTTGTTCCCGAGACTCTGTTAGCTTCGATGTCTTCTAGCAGAAATTACTGATTTACTGGTAGTTGGTGGGAGGGAGGTGAGAAGGCAAAGAAAACATCGCCCAGACCCTCCCCAGACTGGACAGAGATCATCCTGCACCCCCAGCTGTTCCCAGTACCAGGGGGTTTAATCGGCGTGACAGAGGCTCTGTCCAAAGCAGAGAAGGTGCAGCCATTTAAAGGGGATCTAAAATGCACATTCATTTCCACTGTCATGAGTGTGGCTCTGCGGGCTGGAGTGCTTGTTGGGTGCACCCATCCTCTCCTCACTAAAAAATCAGTACTCCTCACTTGGGTATTTAGTTATTTAGCATTTTTATTTTTCAGTCGTATCTTTTTGTGTGTTTAAGACCTCTGTGGAGCGGCTAACATATATAATAAATTAAGACAACATTGCAGTAGTGGGTCGAGCCATTTTATTTAAGTCATTAAAAAAGAATGTTCATAGCAGCTTTATTCACAATAGAAAAATACTGGAAAGAGCCCAAATGTTCTTTGGTGAATGATTGAACCAAGTCATTATTCTTTTAACGACTGGTTTTGTTTTCGGGGCATTATCCTTTAGAGAACGATTTTTTCTCTTGATGAGTTGCTGTGTAACATAGGATGCGTTAATCAACCTTTCTAACCCTTAGTTTTCTCACCTCTAAAATGGGCACACTACGACTGTTTACCTCAAAAGGTTGTTACAAAGGTGAATGAAGTAATTCATTAGATTGCTTAGCATGACGCAGGCATATAATAAGCATTCCTTAAGCATTATCTCTTATCCCAGTGGGTTTTGTTGTACAGACTCAGGTTTAAATAATTTATTAGTTTTCTGGACATTCTTAATCTGAAGCCCATAGGCCCCTAGGTGGTCTCCTTGAGTTTAAGAGCGTCTATGAACCTTCTGAAATCGCTTGCAGAGTCTTAACGCGTACGTGCATTTTCCTGGAGAGAATATATACTTCTCAATCATGGATGATAATCAGTAGATTCCTAAAATGTTGAAAAAACTTCAAAAATTAAGTTTAAAAACTGCTATTCTCTAAATAAAGCCTCTTGAGGTGGGTCACTTAAAACCTCAAATCAGGAAAGTAACCATTAAAATTATATAAATATTTAAAAAATGTCTTTACTTGAGGCTATGTTCCAAGTCAAGGCTATAATTAAGACCCTGAAAAAACAAACACACACCCCTCAAATCAGCTAGCTGTTAAGGAAGTAAAGTAACGTGGAACATTTACTTTGTGCCTAGGCACACTGCTACTGTTTTCACGTAGCTTAACCCGTTTGATCTCCACAACAATCTGTGATATTTATTTCATTTTGTACGTGAGAAAACTTGAGTTTTGCGTTCGTATAAAATATTGCCTTTGTATAAAAATCTGGCAGGACTGAGGTTTAACTCAGGAACTCACCTGGCCATGTGTAATCTTGGTTGTGCCCCCGGCTGACTTTGTACTGCCTGGGTGACCCCTGCCTCGATGCCCCTTTGCCTTCACTTTACTAGTGAGTTCCTCAGCTGACGTGCTTGCTGCTCATTCACTTGGAAGAGTAGAAGGCTTCTGCCACTGAGAGTTTTACAGGCTGGCCTTTCCCCTGGATAGATGGACGGTGGTGTTAACAGCATGGTGTGGGAACCCTTTTAGTATTGGTGAGTTTTGTTTTCCTGTTAGCACTTGTGGTGGTCCTATCTTTACTGTCCTTTTGTTTAAAAAAATGCCTGACCAGCAGACCCCAACGATGAGCTCCCTTTTCACTCAACAGCATCTGTGTACATTTGAAAAATGACCCTTGCAGTCTGTGTGTGTGTGTTATGTTAGTCTGCATTTGTTTCAGATAAAACTGTGCGTGTGAGAAATTGGGCTTTGCATCTCCCTTGGAATAAATCCAGTCCCCTGATCTAGACAGGCCTACTTCACCAACACAGAGCAGGAAGCCGGGGTCCAGTGGCTCACCCCAAACCCCTGCTTCATGCGGCGCTGCTTAGGCCCAGGTCTCTTGGGTCTCTGGTTAGTGTTCTTGCCATTGCTCCTTGCTGCCTTCCTTGACCATTGGGTGTCCTTAGAGCCAGCCCATGCGATAACACCATTTACTTCTTTAGAAGCTAAGAATACTTTGCCTAATAATCTAGTTTAAACTTTTTGACTGAATCTCAAGCCACTGTTAAAACAGCATTATTTTTTGCTTATGTAAGGCATTTATCATTTTAAAGTATCATTTCTAACATTGGTACTTCTCATACTTGGGACTTTTGGTACCATTTAATAATTAAAAGTGAACATTTATTACAAAATGCTGTCTTAAAAGTAAAGTTAATTATATTTCTTACCAGCTTGGTGCTTATAAAGAACTGTCGTCTTGTTGCTTCTTTAGCTATGCAGGAGGTTTTGAGGAATCCTGCTTTTTTCAGAGTTTACTGTAGCTTCCCCAACTGCCACTAAGTATGCCAAAAAATAACCATTGTCTTTTATATTTGATTGTAGTGAAAGATGTTAAAACCACCGATTTTCAGAAAAATTGCCAATACAGGTGCTATATTAATTTAGGGATTAATCCATCTACCCTAAATGAAAGATAATTAATAGCTGTTGAATTTTAATGTAGCAAGTTTAAAAAATTCTTAAAACACCCAATTGACCAGTATTAGTATGAGTGAGCATATAACCTACTTCCAGGTGAATTCCTTTCCTTTGGAGAAGTTGTTTTCACAGTCTGCTCTCCCTTAGAAGCTGGATGTCGGCTAATTTGTTCTTAAGGCTATCTTCCATTATATTCATCTGCTCCTTTTTTTTTTTTTTTTTTTTTTTTTAACAGAAGGGACATCAAGCCACATTTTTCAGAACATAGATTTGAATAACCTTATGATTTTAAAAAACTGCCTACTGTTTTAAGCAGTCTTTTTGTTACCATAGATCTGTATGAAACATAATGATTACATTTAGGTTTTATTGAGCTTTCCCTTCTTTCAGGGATAATGCATCACCCTTCATTACTTACAGGCACTGTTAGGCCCTTCAACTTTGCCTTTTTAGGGCTGTTTCGTACTGTTTGAAAAATACCTAAGCAAATATATGGAGTTCCCAGGCTTTACAAGTTCTCCAGGATCAGTTTTATTAATATAAATTGCCAAAGAAATTTCAGCACATGGAGGTGTAGAGCTTGCAGTTTTGTTTAGCTTAAACTTTGTGTGTTATACCCCCTTTTAGGACCTCATAGTATTTTTAGTGACAATATCTCTTATATAACTGTCCAAGGCCTTCAGTTTTTCTAAGGGCCTGGGGTCAAGATTAAGTAACATACCTAAGGTTAATCGATCCTTTCCAGAGTCTAGAAATTGTTAAGCCTAATGCCTGGAAGTTGGCATTTTCTGTTTTTATCTTTGATCTCCTGTTACACAGTTAGATCGAATGTCAGGTACTTGTCATTTTTTCCCTTTCTTTTCTTTGTAAATAGACTTTATTTTTTAGAGCAGTTTTAGGATCACAGCAAAAATTGAGTGGAAGGCACAGAGATTTCCCATATACCTCCTGCCCCTATACATGAATAGCCTCTGCCATTAGCAAAACCAGAGTGATAACGTATATTACAGTTGACGAGTCTACAGGTCATTATCACATCCTTATCATCCAAAGTGCATAGTTTACATTAGGGTTCACTTTCAGTGTGTTGTACATTCTTTGGGTTTGGACAAGTTTCTGATGCCATGTGTCCACTATTAGAGCTCCATACCGAGTAGTTTCACTGCCCTAAAAATCCTCTGTGCTTTGCCTATTCATCCCTCCCTTCCTCCTGACCCCTGGCAACCACTGATCTCTTTGCTCTCTCCATAGTTTTGCCTTTTGCAGAATGTCATATAGTTTGAATCATACAATATGTAACCTTTTCAGATTGGCTTCTTTCACTTAATAGTATGCACTTAAGATTTCTCCGTGTCTTTTAATGGCGTAACAGTTGAATAATATTTCATGCTGAATAATATTCCATTGTTTGGATGTACCACAGTTTGTTTATCCTTTCACCCACTGAAAGCTACCTTTGTTCCTCCAGGTTTTAGCAATTATGAATAAAGCTGCTGTAACATCCATTATAGCAGGTTATTGCGTGGACATAAGTTTTTAACTCCTTCGGGAGCCTCATTGCAGGATTGTACGGTAAGAGTGTGTTTAATTTTCTAAGAAACAACCAAAGTGTTTCCCAAAGTTAGCCGTACCAGTCTGCTGCGTTCCCACCAGCAACGAATGAAAAGTTCCTGTTGCTCCACATCCTCACCAACATTTGGTGTTGTCAGTGTTCTGGATTTTGGCCATCCTGTTAGGCTCCTTAGTGGTATTTCACTGTTGTTTGAATTTTGCATTTTCCTGATGACATACGATGTGGAGTATCTTTTGTCAGGGTCTCTGGCCCATTTTAAAATCAGGCTGTTCATTTTCTTAATGTTGAGCCGTTAAGAGCTCTTTGTGTATTTTGCATGACAGTTCTTTATCAGATGTGTCTTTTGCAAATATTTGCTCCTAGTCTGTGGTTTGTCCTTTTCTTTTCTTAACAGTGTCTTTTACAGAGCAGAGGTTTTTCATTTTAACGAATCCAGCTTATCAGTTCGTTCCTTCGTGGATTGTGCCTTTAGTATTGAATCTGAAAAGTGATCTCCAAACCCAAGGCCATTCAGATTTCATTCTGTGTTATCTTCTTCCAGGGTTTTATAGTTTTGCATTTTACATTTAGGTCTGTGATCGATTTTGAGTTGATTTTTGTGTCTAGGTTCTTTTTTTTTTTTTGTGGGTGGTGGGGGGAGGGCGTGTGGGTATCCAGTTGTTTCAGCACCATTTGTTGAAAAAATTATCTTTTCTCTATTGCACTGCATTTCCTTTGCTCCTTTGTCAGTTGACTCTATTTATGTGGGTCTGTTTCTGGGCTCGCTAATCTACTCCATTGCTCTGAACTGAATGTAAAATGCAGACATCTTGACTGTTTACTCCTAAATACTTAGGTGTGTATTTCGTAAGAACAAGGACATTCATTTATATAGCCATTATATAGTTATCAAAATCAGGAGGTTTAACAGCACTACAATACTAATCGAATCTACAGACATCCACATTTTGTCACATATCCCAGTAATGCCCTCTGTAGCAATTTGTTTTTCTGGCCTAATATCCAAACCAGCATCACACATCTATTTACCATGTCCCTTTGGTCTCCTTTAATCTGGAACAGTTCCTTAGCCTTTCTTTGTCTTTCACGACATTGACATGTTTTGGAAGAGTGCAGTTCAGTTTTTTTGTAGTTTGCTGCTTCCTAGTTATTAGCTGAAGGTTATGCATTTTAGGCAGGGCTGTTATATTAGTGGTATTGTGTCCTAAGTGCCTTACATTAGAGGACACGGGATACCAATTTGTCACATTGTTGGTGACAGCAACTTGGATCACTTGGATAAGTTACTAACTTTCCCTTTGTAATTAATAAGTAATCGGTAGGGGGAAACTTTGAGGACATGTAAATATCCTGTTTGTCATCAAATTTTCACCCACTAATATTAGCACCTATTTTATTTTTTGCCTGAATCACTGTGGTGATTGTGGAATGCACTTCTTTTTCTTTTTCCCCTCAAACTCTGTCTTTGAGAAATAGATCAGAATTCACCTACCATTAACTCGAAGGTGAGATTTTTGAGTCAAGTGGAAGAAAGAAAGGGAGAGAGGGAGGGAGGGAGGGAGGAAGAGAAGGAAGGGAAGGAAGGAGGGAGGGAGGGAGGGAAAGAAGGAAGGGAAGGAGGGAGGGAGGCAGGGAGGGAAAGAAGGAAGGGAAGGAGGGAGGGAGGGAGGCAGGGAGGGAGGCAGGGAGAGAGAGGCGGGTGAGGAGGAAGCCCTCAGAACATTTGAGCCCTCAGGGTGTTTTTCATTTTTAGCGACACAAGGACTTAATGAATTTTCATTATTTTTGTAGAAAGAGGAAAAACCTGTAATGGTGTTTTGTTTCATTTTTACGCTCCAGAGGAGAGGAGAGCTGCTTAGAAGTAATAGATCATGGACGTGGTTAAAAAAAAATACACATTTTTACTGCTGAAATAATGGTGTTGGTTTGATTCATGTTGGCACCATTTATTAGTGATCAAGTTACTTCATCTCTCTGCACCTCAGTTTCCTCACTTTTAAAGGCAGAATATTACTTCAGTAGTTCTGGAGTGAAGCCCAGGAATCCACAGTTTTTCCAAGCACTCCCCGGGATATCTTATGGGCAGCCAGCTTTAGCACATGGAAGTCTGCCACCAGTGACTGTGTTATAGTTGCAGATCCGATCCTGTCCTTTGCAGGATGTAGAGTTCTTTTAGTGCAGTTCCAGGACCTCTTATGTTTCTTAAACCTCAGTATTTTATGCCCTTAAAAAATTTGTTTTTGTGGTTCTCCCATTTTACTTAATTTCCTACCTTCCCCAACACACAAATTAGGTATAATCTGCATGTTTAAATCCCTAATATAGCGTTCAGAGACAATTTATAAATAAATTCAAACCAAACTACAAAACCAATAAAACTCTAACTACCAATATTAATTTGATAGAGTGGGTGATGATGTTTTGATGAAATGAAATAGTCAACTTGTGACGTAAATTTGTTACTGATTGCTTATGGCCCAGATTATTGGGGGCCAGGGGCTGGTGTATAATGTGTTTAGATTACTGGGTTCCTTGTGGTGACTCAGTTCTTCTCTCGATTTCATTTTTGTTATTATCACTGAGAAACCTCTCTAAGTGTAGCTACCATGTTGTGACTTTGCCCTTACCTGGCACCACTGTGGCATACTGGGTTTATCTTGTTTATGTACTAGCTTGTGATAATTATAGTAGTACTACTTAGTTTTTGATTGTATGTAAACATTCAGAGTCAAAATCGTGTAGCTTGAAACTCTTAATGAAATTATGAAATAGGTAATCCAGAAAATGAGTCTGTTAAAAAATTTAAGATATGCATTGAAATGAAAATAAAAGTTAGCCCTCTCCTGCTCCCACCTCCCCATCTCTTGCTCCTCTCTGAGAGAGACAGTTAGCCAGCATCCCTGACATCGTGCATGGCTGCTTTGTACATACATTGCCCCTTGGTATCTGTGGGGGACTGGTTCCAGGGCCTGCCTCAGACGCCAACATCCGTGGATGCTCACGTCCCGTGGCCAGCCCTCCGTATCCACGGATTCCGCATCTTCAGACACAGAGGGCTGACTGTGTATCTGTTGAAAAAGCCCCACGTATAAGTGGATCCACACAGTTCAATGCAGTTCACACCCGTGTTGTTCAGGAGTCAACTGCATAATCTGTCGTTTTGGCAATGTTAAATCGAGGGGCTGTTGGGACTTCCCTGGCGGTCCAGTTGGTAGAACTCAGTGCTTTCACTGCCGAGAGCACGGTTCATTCCCTGGTCGGGGAACTAAGATCCCCGCAAGCCAAGCGGTGCGGCACCGCCCCCCCCCCACCAGCACCCCCCCCAAAAAAGAAAAAAAAAAAAGAAAATCAAGGGGCTGTGTTTCACTCATCTTTTTGTTTGCAGTGTTCAGAGCAGTTCTTGGCTCCAAGAAGTTGCTTCTTAACCATTGAATTAATAGTTTGCTTCATTTACAAAATAGGAAAAAAGCACATTATTACTGTTTTTTAATCAGATAAAGAGGGACGTTTTAAAAAGGAATACATTAAATGTGACTGAATGGACCATTAACACGAAGTGTAGCATTCAACACAGTCAAGAGAAACATTGGCCAGTGCTAGGCAGGGAAACAGAGGATGCATGCTTGTATTCTTTAGAAGGAAGTGACTGTTGGGTGTCTTTCCACTTTGCCTACTGCTTCTCCTGAAAATGAGAGAGTTGTGGAACCAGGAGAGTATTCCTGGTTATGGTTTTAGCGATTAGATATCAATATATGGCTCAAGTTTAACTTTTCTCCTCACCTGCTCTAATTCTCGTGGGCTTGTGGAATGCATACAGCATACACCTTGTACACACGTGCATATCAGTTTTTCAGCTAACATAGCATGAGGCTGTTTTATTATGTTTTTTTAAAAAATATTTTTATTTGTTTATTTTTTGGCTGTGTTGGGTCTTCGTTGCTGCACGTGGGCTTTTTCTAGTTGCGGCGAGCGGGGGCTACTCTTCGTTGTGGTGGCTCCTCTTGTTGTGGAGCACAGGCTCTAGGCGTGTTGGCTTCAGTAGTTGTGGCACACGGGCTCAGTAGTTGTGGCTCGTGGGCTCTAGAGCGCAGCAGGCTCAGTAGTCGTGGCGCACGGGCTTAGTTGCTCCGTGGCATGTGGGATCTTCCCGGACCAGGGCTCGAACCCGTGTCCCCTGCACTGGCAGGCGGATTCTTAACCACTGCGCCACCAGGGAAGTCCCTGTATTTTTGTTTTAACTTGATGGTTTTTGGCTCTTTGAGTCTTTGTTAGAGGAGAACTTGCTGTGATCTTACAACAGGAGAGTGGCTCATGGGCCACAGAGAGGGAGGTGTTGTCATTGGTGAGGCCGCTGCCCTTGGCTGCAGCCTCCTGACAGCGCTGACGCTCCTTGAGGCCTGGATGGAATGGAGCCCGCTGCTGCACTGCCCCAGGGCCTTGTAACAATTTATAGTCTGGGTGGAAAAGCAGAAGGACCTAGAAAGGCAGCTGGACAGTCCCTTCGGTGTCCCATAATAGAAGATGTGTGTGGTGACCTTGGAGTGCTGAAGCCCTCAGGCTTACAGTACCTTGATCCACAGGATCATGGAGGGACGCTTTGGAATCCCATCCGAAGACAAATGAGCAGCAGAAATGGCTGCCTCCAACTGCCAGTCTCACACACTCAGTGGAAGGCGGGGCTAGTTGTCCAGGACAGCAAAGGTGAAGTTGAGTGACGTTAGTGGAGTAGTAGGATAGTGTAACTGGAGTGCAGAACATTCTGTCAGGGATGAGAGCAGTTTGATTTATACTTGAATCAGAAATCGCTGGCTTGTTTACAGTCTAAAAATTTTTTTTGGTTTTGAATATTTTTTCCAATATAACAAAGATGCAGGAATAATACCCTTACATTTAGTATTACCACTAAATTTATTGTTTTGGTTAATTTTTCCTCAAAGTTTAGGGACTTTATATCCTTCCATGTTGGAACGGGGAAAGAGTGGTTGGTACCTATACTGCTTCCGCCTGGTTTTTCCTTCTCTTAGTAGCGTCTTCTTGGTTGTATTAAAATGTTTGCACATGTCCGTAGATCGATCGGCACACTTACCATTATGATGGAATATCAATCTGATCTAAAGATACTTAGTAGATTTGTTAACAAACAAGATGGAAGTTCACAAAGATATCTGATGCATTGTTAAAATTATTTAGAAGAAGAACAGTTGGCAAATGATAATAGGCAGACAGATAGGCTTAATGTGTAAAACTTGAAATGCTGCTATGGCTTCTGTGGGTTAAGTAGGGAAGACACATCTTTGAGACCAGGGGTTTCTCTAGGAATGGATGAAGAATGACAGAGAATGCACAGTGACAGCTGAAGGATCGCATGGCAGGAAAGGGCTGTGATTAAATCCCCTGAGGCCGTCCCCGAGCTGTAAGCTGAAGATAACACTCCCTCCTTCTGCTGAACCCAAGGATCAATACTCATTCCTTGATGGGCTAAATTATTAAAAAGGGCCCTTCTTACAATGTTTCATTATCTGGATTTGCCTCTGCTGGTGATCTGTTGGCAGCATATAGGGAGATTTGCTGGGCATTTTGTATTAAAATTATTCAGTCGGCGGTGCAGCCCTTTGGATAATTCCCTTCCATTTTACAATGCTCTTGAATAGATTTGTGGCTTACTTTTGCCTAAGTGGTTTTGTATCTTTTGGAGTTATTAAACAAAGTGTTGGGCACATATACACATTTTTTTTTTTTTTTTTTTTTTTTTTACATATACACATTTTTTAAAAAACCTTGTTTGTTTTCTGTTTTTCTCTTTTGTAGCTGTGGGCGGGTGCCTAACAGATTATTTTAGTGATGCCCTTAGCAAACGTCAAATGCATCTGGCTTATTACGTCAGCCTCACACATTGATTAATGTACACTGAGTTTTGTCTTCTTTCCTTATGAAGAAAATTATATAAGAGATCGACGTGCTTTTTAGGGGTAGCTTTTAATGAGAAGGGGGGATTAATTAGTTAGGTGGCTGACACCCACCAACCAGCTGACAAAGAAAGCACCCCCATCTTGTGAGCTTCAGGGAGCGAAAAAAGAAACTAGCACTCGTTCTCTTTTCAGTGCTGGTGGTGTCACTGGTCCCAGTATAATACAAAGGCTGGGGAATGAAGAGGAGGAAGAGCTTTTGTGAGCAGTCCTTTGCCGCTGTCCAGCAGGCTGGGCGGACTTCCGCAGGGGCATCGTTGTGTGGAAGCACAAGGGGACTTGTCCGTGGGACTCGTAGAGTTGGAATCTTCTGGTTGAAGTTTGAAGGCTTCTGCCCTTCTACGTTCTGTCTGAAGGGAGATAAGGCTCTGCTTCAATATTCCAGAATTGGTGGTGTGATGTGTTTGTATTATTTTGGTGGAGACAGAACCGTTTCTAAAGATTTTTTTATTCAGCTGCAGAAAGAGCCTGGTCAGCTGGACAAAGCCGTGTTGAGAGATGTTAGTCCCTGTTGCGGAATCGTGAGGTGAGGCTGAAGAACTGTGTACAGTCACATTTCTGCTTCCCTGGAAAACTGATCCGATTAAAAAAAAATCCCTTTATCTTGTGTGGAGGGGAGAGGGTTGGGAGGGAAGGGAAGCTAATGAAGAAAGGCTGGAAAGAGAGAGAGGTCTTTGAAAGCATGGCTGACCTCAGTGACAGGGCGTGGGAAGTGGCTTCTGTGCGTGGCACCCCGCCCCGGTGGGCGCACAGCTGCCCTAGAGAGGCTCTGCCTCGGGAAAGCTCCCCAGGGCCCAGCAGACTCGGGCCGGCTCCTGGGTGCAAGACTCCCTGGGGAGAGAGATGCTGCTTCTGAACAGTTGCAGCCCACCCCCTGCCAGCTCCACAGTGCATGTGCTGCAGGGCTGGAGTGCCCTCCAGGTGCCACCTGCCACTCGCTGTAGGCAGCCACTCTCCGACAGATAGTTAATTATTTTCTCTTCTGTTCCATCTTTCCTCCCGGCCTCATCTTCTGTTGTGCTGCTTTTTTGAATTGTTTGTTTCATGTTTCCCGACCAGATTCACAGCTCCTGCTTCTGTCCAGTTCATTCTGGTTGAATGAGTAAGTACAGGACATGGGTGGTAGCCTGTCCAAGAGCGAAAGAGAAGTGGCGTGGCTGATTCACCGTACACTGTATGACCCCAGTGAGGAAGCCTTCAGAATACACACTTGTGTCCTGTCACGGTGATCTCGAGAACACAGTCTTACGTTTTCAGCTTGTTTTTATTAAGCTATCTTGAGTGCAGTTGGAATTGTTCTGAGCATATCGCTTTCTCTGGAAGAAAGAGACACATTGCCCTTTTATATTTTGGGGAGAAAGGCAGAAGGGCTGAGACCTAGACAGCCTCTGGTCTTATTTCTTGCTTGTATGAAATGATGCCGTTCTGCTGTTTCTTGAGGAAATGTAATTATCCTAACAGTGATTGCTGAGTATCAGGCAGTGAGTTGAGCCAGAGGAATGGGTTCTTTCAGAAGATGGACTAGAAAACTATCAACAGGATTGATCATTAAAAACAAAACAAAACGAAACAGGATTGATCGTTTAAAAAAAGACAAATCCACTGAACTGTTTATTTACAGAATTCCAGTGAAACTCCCTTGCTTTACAGACCTGATTATTGTCCTCATCAGGTCTCCTGACTGGGTACTTTGATATATAGCTCTGCTCTGAATCTGACTGCGAAACTCTGTGCTGCAGGCCTTACTCCTTTCCTCTGACAGTAACCTTGTAACAGTGAGATTGCAGGGAAAAATGCCTTTGTATCTACATCTTTTAGTCATGGAATTTTAACACACTGGTTGTTATTCTACCCAGTTTTCTAGTTCTATGTATTTTTTTCTGCTCATTGGCTTATTGTTTGGGTTATCATTTTAGAGATCTGGTTTAACAAGAAGCAACATGAATTTCTTTGAAAATTCAAATGCCTGTTTAAAAAATTAGCATCAGTACAAATTAAATGATTAGCGCTTGCTATTTTAACTTGCCATGGAAGCAGTGAGGGGTGAAACTTGGTTAACTTTCTCTTTCCGCTGGTGCACGCCCTGGGCATCTGTCGAGTTTAATAATGCTTTTGACTTCTGCGGGTAACTGAACTTGAAATTTCTCCAGGTCTTTGGTGGGGGAGGTACTTAAGCACTGTCACATACTCTGTGTCACCATTGTTTCCAAAGATACATCACACCAAATTATAAATCTCTGAAGGTTAATTCAGTAGAGAAATTCGTTTTCTTATTCATATTGGGTTTTCTCTATAAGGGAGATAAAATACAGTGCAGTTCACTAGATTTCCAAGTTACAGGTTATTTTGTGTCTGGGATACTGGTTGGAGACATTTTGTGCTTGGGTCAGCTTTTTTGTAGGCAAATTTTACATCTCATGAACTAAAACTACGTATATATACACAAAGGTGTTTGTGAAAAAGAGGCTCATTCCTATCAGTTCCCAGAGAAGTGCATCTTATTTTGTGTTATCGCTCAGGTAGCTGATAGGATGCAAGCTTTTTCTGTAAAACTCCAGATAGGAAATGTTTTCAGTTTTGTCTTCTCTGTGGCTGCTATTCATGTTGGTCACAGACAGTATGTGACAGCGTTGCTGTGTTCTGGTAAAACTTTGTTTACAGAAATAGGTGAGCTGGGAAGTAGCCTGTGGGCCGGTAGTTTGCTGACCCCTGAGCTAGTATAAACTCTTGAGGATTATTCCCCGGAAGGAGTCACTCCAAAGCTTTCTCTCCTTCTTCACTGTGGCTTCATGATTCTGTAAGGGGTGGTGTGGTTTGCAGAGTTAGTGGGCAGTTCCTTTTTTCTTTCCTGTGTTATTTTGAGGGGGTGAATATTTTATTAATCTCTCTCCATAACTCCCTCCCCCGCCCCCATCCTGACCTTAATAGTTTTTGTATAGTGCACTGATAGATTACGTGTTCCTTGAAAGAACTCATTCTCACTAATTAATGATCCTGGAGGATTTTTATAATATGTTTACATACCAAGAGCAATTAAATGTTTTTCTCAGCTTGTTTTTTTCTTTGGTAATTAGCTTGTATCTGTAGAGAAATTTTGAAAGGGTAAATGTGCATAATAAAATACATTGAAATTCATGTGCTTATTTTTCTTGTGGGTCTTCCTTTGTTTGTTTTTTAAATTAAAACATATTGCAACAAAATATTTAAGACAGCAGAAGAACCTTTTTATCTCTGTTTACTGAAAAGTATGGCTTCTGTTTGATTTAGTATTTAACAGATAAATATTGATATGGGCAAATACTTCAGTGTTTGTTGCTGATGAAATAAAACATTTGATAGCCACGTAGACAAAGAAAACTTACCCAGATAAAAATTAGTCCACAGTCACAGATGGCATGTCTGATCCTAACCATCAGCTTTTATTTAGTTTTTTATTTAGAATTAAAAAAAAATTTGATTAAATTAATTAATTTATTTTTGGCTGCGTTGGGTCTTCGTTGCGGTGCACGGGCTTCTCACTGTGGTGGCCTCTCCTGTTGCGGGGCACGGGCTCTAGGTGCGTGGGCCTCAGCAATTGTGGCTCACGGGCTCTAGAGCGCAGGCTCAGTAGTTGTGGCTCACGGGCCCAGCTGCTCCGGCGGCACATGGGATCCTCCCGGACCGGGGCCCAAACCCGTGTCCCCTGCGTTGGCAGGTGGATTCTTAACCACTGTGTCACCAGGGAAGCCCTTCAGCTTTTAAATATGCTTTTTAATATGCTTTTGCTCACAAGACATCCTGGGAAGTGAGGGGGATGGCTCTGTGCCAGCCTTTCTTCACCATGGAAGGAAGAGTACGGAACTCATTTGATTGACAGTGGATCTCGGAAGTCTGGTTTATATTAAAGTTCAGTATTGTTATTACTGTCCTTCTATAATTATGCAAACTGTTTTTAAGAAACATTATTACTTATTGACAGATTCTGTTCATATCCAGATAGAATATTAGGGTTTCAAATTTTATTTGAGACCAGGGTTTGAAGGTTTATGTCATAACCTAAACTAATGTGCTATGTATTATTTGCTCTTAGTTCAGTTGCTACATTTCTGGCTAAATTATTATAAAATTGTGATTTCTGCCCCTCCAGCTCCTTTTCACACATGCTTTGTTACAAATGAAGTAGTACACCACAGCTGTTAAATCTGGTTTTTGTCTTCACTAGTTGACCATGGTGTTTTTGTTGTATCTTACTACCCAGTGGCATACACACTTTATGTAATTTGTTGCGAGTACACACCCCTGCTCATTTATTTTATTTTGCTTGTGATCATGATTAAGTAATTTCACTTCACTGAGAGGTAGATTGCTCTTATGGAAAGAGCAGGCAGCTGGCTTCTGTTTTCAATTCTGCTATCTGTGCTTCCTAGGTGTTACTTCAGACAAGCTACTTCATGTTTTAGAATGTTAGTTTCCGTCTGTCTGTCAAATCGAGATAATAATACTTTGTCTTGCTTACTTCATAGTGGGGTTATTCTCATGTGAGAATAAAAAGAGGTAATATAGCACTTTGGAAATTTCGCAGTGGTCTACAAATGTAGGAGTGTCTGTTATGTCGATTGGCTGTGTATAATAAAAACCCAAATCACAGTAGTAAAAAGTCTGTATTCTCATATAAAACAAGGTGTTTTCCAAGGTGTGCCATCTCCAGAGTTGAGAGAGTGCCCATGATCGTCAGGTATCTAGTTTCCTACAGTCTGCACCATTGTCGTTAGTGCATGGTTTCCGTTCTCAGGGTTTCCTCATGGTCACAGATGGCCAGTGCAGCCACAGTGGTCAGGTTCACGTTCTAGGCCAGTGTCACCGGAATCGTAGTCCGTGGACTGAACTGTCTGTTACTAGGCCACCGCGTACTGAGTACAGAAGGTAGCCGTTTAGAAACTTTTATAACCATTTGACACGGCCACACCATTTTATTTGTGTTTTTTATAAAAGTATTACTCTGCAATGGATTGGGAGAAACTGGTTCTCCACTCTAGCCAGGCAGCTGAAAGAGGAGGGCCCATTCCAGAGCTTTGCTAGGACCCCTACCCAACAACTTCAGTTTAGGTAGATCTTCAGGGGAGCTGGGAGTTGGTTTTGGCTGTGTTCCAGTAATATAGGGGTTCTATTATTAAGGAAAATGGGGAGAGTGGAGGTTGAGTTAGGCAACCAGCAATCTCTGCCACAGTTGGACGTGTCTGAAACTGTAGTACAGTTCAGCACAGAATCAGATCCACAAATGCACCCAGTTCCTGAGTAGTGGTGACCCAAGGCACTGCAGCCATTTCTGGCATTAGGAGACTTACTGCATATCTCAGGTGGAAAAGCATATTGAGAATGCTAAAAGCAGAGTATAATGATGTAAGAGATTATATGGTTGTCATTTGTAGAAAAGAACATTTTCAACAGATTTTGAATTTCCTTATATTTTCATAACTTAGAACCAAATTTGTGAATTCAGTTATGTTTAGTTACAGTTCCTCGTCTTAAACCAACATGAATTATCTTCTTGCAAATATCGTTGTTTGATTCTCCTAGGGTAAGATGTAGAAGTAGGACTCTTTACAAAGATGACTTTTAAAAGGTACCTTTTTATTGGTTTGGAATTGGCATGATCCTCTTTTGTATGTTATAGTGCATACCAGTATGTGTGTTTGTAAATGCAAGTGCATACAGGGTGGAAGCTGTAGGGAGGGTTTTAAGAGACAAGTTTAGGGCTTCCCTGGTGGCGCAGTGGTTGGGAATCTGCCTGCCAATGCAGGGGACACGGGTTCGAGCCCTGGTCTGGGAAGATCCCACATGCCGCGGAGCGGCTGGGCCCGTGAGCCACAATTACTGAGCCTGCGCGTCTGGAGCCTGTGCTCCGCAACAAGAGAGGCCGCGACAGTGAGAGGCCCGCGCACCGTGATGAAGAGTGGCCTCCACTTGCCGCAACTAGAGAAAAGCCCTCGCACAGAAACGAAGACCCAACACAGCCATAAATAAAAAAAATAAATATAAATAAAAGACAAGTTTATTAGAATGAAGTGGCTTGTTATTTAGCTGAATTTTGTTTGTGTTTTCCAGTTTTAATTTCATTGTCCTCTTTCATTGAGAAGAGGAAGTATGGTAAAATGTCTTCACTATGAGTGTAATACTTTACATTGGCATTGCAATATTTTTTCCTATTATAAAAGTCTGTGTTTCCTTCCAGTGAATTAAGCCCTTGTGTATTAAACCCTCTTATTGTGTAGCATTTGATACTAAGCATGAGGAAGAGATTTAAAAAAGAATGATAGTTGCATCTTTAAGAGAAAATCAGAGTTCTTACCTGCAAATGTTTGTGAGGGTGCAGGGCATAAGTAAATGTCTTTAAAGTAGCTAAAAAGCAGTGTAGTTGCCATGGTATGTGTGCATTGCTGAGAAGGCTCAAAATGATGGAACCTGTCCATCGGGAAGGTTAAAGAGGAGGTGTCCTAACGAACTGGTGAATTTGGGGTTGGCTTTTACAGATAGGTGTGGTGGGAGGGAGAAGAAAGTGGGCTCTAGGTGGAGAAACTCTTACCACTAATTGCTGGTTCAGAGTAGTTCTCATCGTATGGATACTTTTTAGTCACAGTGGCTGGATTCGGATGTAGGATGATGATAGGCAAGGCCCGTTAATTGACTTGTATAGACAGTTTTGCATTGAAAATAGATGATTGTGCTTGGCTTTTCATCCAAAGGTACTAGTTGGCATTTTTGTTTTTCCTTTAATCAGTGAAGGTAGTGCTGATGGTGGTTTGCCGTTCACTGTCAGTGGGAAAATTTATCTTGGTCGCAGATGGTCAGTGGCTGCCGGGAAGGTCAGGGCTTTTCTTGCTTTTAAGACCATCTGGTTTTTTTTGACCATCCCGTTTGAAGCATATGTACCTTTTCCTCTTGTTTTATCCTAGAAAAGCCTCTTCACACCACCAAGTTATTCACAGAGAAAAACTTGCCTTAGCTGCCTGCCGGCACAGGTGGCTTGATCTTTACTTTCTTGCCGCCCTGTGGAAGTTGGGACAAGACGTAGTGGATCTGATGGCAGCACCACGGGACTCTTGGCAGCCCTCTCTTCAGAGTCTCGGTTGGAAGAGGTCCAACTGGCTTTCTCCTTTACAGTGAACAAACATTTGGGAAACTCTGCTCAGTTCCTAACATCTGAAATAGCTGAATAACTTTCAGTTGCTCCAGACACTGACAGAACAATACAGTTGAGTCGGGATGGTTTGGAGACTAATTGGTTGGCAGCTCTTTCTACTCAGCAGTTCTTCAACTGTTCCAGAAAAAGAAACTGCTGGAGGATTCTGGGTGAGCATGTGGTCAGTGGGAGGGAAGCAGCAACTGTGAATTAGCATGGCTGAGGAGACTGCAGGTGTGGGAAGTCAAGGAACCTTAGTGACTTAGTTAAGTGGAGGAAATGCAATTTGAGGACTAGGTTTTCCAGACTAGCGAATTAACAGTGTGTTTACCCTGCTGCCTGGAAGCATTGCCTTCATAGTTCCTTCTAAGTGTGAACTAATTAAGATGAGAAAAATTTCAGCTTTTACTTTGGAAAGCTTAAAGGCGTGGTTTATGTACTTTCTGCAGCAGCAGCAGAATCAGAATTCCAGATCGACTAGCTTGGCCTTAGAGTGACTGACGTGCAGGCTTCAAAGCAGTTCACCTTTCCCGCTGTCCTCAGGGCTCCTCTGGCTTTTTGCTTCAGTCTGTACAGTTTCATGAAACTTGTTTCATGAGTTAATTTACCTCCCTGAATGGATATGAAACTTCTTAAGGGAACGAACTGTGTTTTAAACATTCCTGATATTCTCTGTGGTCCCTGGTACTGTGCGTTGTGGATTGTAGGCTGTTTATTGATTTGATGGATTTGTTCTCTGCCTTTGAGTTACTGGCTCCTCATCTTTCAGGTCTCAGCTCAAGTGTTGCCTACTCCAGACGATTTTTCTGACTACCTTATCCATGGCTTCAACCTCTTTCCTACTTAGTCATTCTCTAAGATGTTGCCCAGTCTTAATATCTTTATTGTTTTTATGACACTGATCATCACCCAAGATTACCTTGTTGGTTGACAGGCAGACCTCGGTGATACTGTGGGTTTGTTTCCAGATCACTGCAGTAAAGCAAGTACCACAATAGAGTCACACCAATTTTTTGGTTTCCCAGTGCATATAAAAGTTACGTTTACAATATACTGTGGTCTAATAAGTGTGCAATAGCATTATGTCTAAAAAAATACATACTTTAATTAAAAAATACTTTATTGTTAAAAAATGCCAGCCATCACTCGAGCCTTCAGGGAGTCATAATCTTTTTACAGTAGCAAATATAAAAGATCACAGATCACCATAACGAATATAATAATAATGAAAAGGTCTGAAATATTGCAAGAATTACCAAAATGTGACACTGAGACGTGAAGTGAGCAAATGCTATTGGAAAAATGACACCGATAGACTTGCTTGATGCAGGTTTATCACAGCCTTAATTTGTAAAAACAAAATGCAATTATCTGCGAAGTACAGCAAAGAGAAGTGCAGCGAAACAAGGTATGACTGTATTTTTTTTTCCTTTCCCCAATAGAACACTAGAATTTCCTCAATAGTTTGCTTGTTTTCCCTTCCCCAATGGAACAAAAGCTCTTTGAGGACAGAAACCTCATTTGTCTTATTCTGTGACTGTTACAGGATCTAGCACTCAGTTAGGCATTCAGTACATAGTCACTGAATGAATGAGTGAACGAATGAAAATGTTAGTAAATATTTTGCAATTTAGCCAACTCGATTTGGTTTTTACCTGGGGCTGTGGTTTCTTAAGCTGCGTTCTGAGGTGGTGCATTTGGTGGTTACCAGGGAAGATGGTCAAAGGGAGGCTGGCTCCATGAGAGAAGCTCTGGGCCCCTGTTTCTACTTGAAGGATGATTTGGATTTCAATTTATAAAGGTTTTGTTTGGAAAAGAGAAATAAAAGGCCCATCTCTACCTTACGGCATCTGTGCATCTTGACCTCTACTTTAACTGATGTTGCTTAGTTGCCATTTCATGTTGCTGAGGGAACCTGGCACAGATTATCTTTTTACCCTGGACCGCATTTGCTGGTTGCTCAGGGATGGGCGTTTTTCTGGATCAGGTGTCACACCTCATGCAGTCAGGGGTAGGCTCTAGGCCAGAGTCACGTAAAACAAAGCATGGCCACCTAAAGGGACTGGAAAGGGCAACTGCCCTTAGAGGAGGGCATAGGAAGGGTGGGTCTGGGGACTTCTCTAGCTCAGGTACCTTACAGGGGCTTCTGGTGAAATTTTAAAGAGGCAGACATGTTTCTGAAAAAGAGAAGTACTGGAATATGTCAGATTTGGAGGTTGGATGGTCTTTTTTTTCCTCAAGTGAAATGAGGATTTTTAATGACTTATTTTAAATTACCCCAGCGTGTTACTTTCTTGTCTTAAATGTTTCTGTACAGTTCAGCCAACATTCATTCAATGAATACTGTGTATGTAATAGGAAGTCCATTGTGTAGGAGGAAAAAGATACGAATTAGTCTCCCCCTCAAGAATGGTCAGCTCCAAGGGGTTGGGGGAGGGAGGGAGATGCTTGCCTATTTGTTTATTGCTATAGACCCAGGGCCATACAGTTTCTGGCACATAGTAGGAGCTTAATAAGTATTTGTTGAATGTAAAAATATGAATAAAGTATGGCCTCTGCGCTCAAGTGGTTCAAGAGGAATAGGGAGGGATCACTACACACTTGAAGAGAGTGGGGCTCGGAGAAGCGCGAGAGCGCTTTCCATGGGTAGGACTTGGCAAGGGTACCCCAGAGTGGTAGCTTTTGAGCTGAGCTTCGAAGGGTTGGAAGGATTTTTTTTTTCTTTCTTTTTTATACATTTATGTATTTATTTTATTTTTTTTGGCTGCATTGGGTCTTCGTTGCTGTGCGCGGGCTTTCTCTAGTTGCAGCGAGCAGGGGCTACTCTTCGTTGTGGTGCGCGGGCTTGTCATCACGGTGGCTTCTCTTGTTGTGGAGCACGGGCTCTAGGCGCGCGGGCTTCAGTAGTTGTGGCACGCGGGCTCAGTACTTGTGGCTCTCGGGCTCTAGAGCACAGGCTCAGTAGTTGTGGCGCACGGGCTTAGTTGCTCCACGGCATGTGGGGTCTTCCCGGACCAGGGCTCGAATCCGTGTCCCCTGCATTGGCAGGCGGGTTCTTAACCACTGCGCCACCAGGGAAGCCCTGGGTTGGAAGGATTTTGACGGGAAAACAGAAAAGCGTTTTAGGACACAAGATAGAGGCAAAATATTTTTGTTGAATGTTGGGGTCTAGCTTGGTTTGGTGAAGAGAGCGGTCAGAGATAGAGCTGGAAAGATATGCCTGGCTTTGAAAGTCACGCTGAGAAACTGGATTAGTTGTTGGGGAACCATGGATGGTATTTTTTTTTTTTTTTTTTTAACCAGTTGAGTACGCGATCAGAATTACGCTTTAAGAAAACTAGAGTTAGAGATAGAAGAACTTATTAGGAAGACACGGGTGACAGGATGGCCAGGATTTCCTGCTCATTGACTAGCTGTTGAGTGTGTGAGAGAAGGTGGTAAGGAATCCTTTAAGGTTTATGAGACCCAAACACTGGGAAAGGGATTTGTTCCATCAGAAGCTGTGGCATTTGTTATGAGTGTGAGAAAATAATTTAATGCTGAGTTTTGTTTTACTTGTTTATATTTCAAAATTGTTCTTGAATTTTAGTTTCCTGGCCTGTGTTCTTACTCCAGGGATGTGGTTCTGATCAATCTGTTGTCTGTTAACGCGCTCAGCAGCTATTCATTCCTTTGGTAGATTCCTGTGACAATCCCAGCTGCTTTCTTATATCTTGTCTCTATTTCCTCATATACATTTTCTAATTTAGTTCTTTTGGTTTGGTTGCTATTTTGTATTTTAACTAGAAACCACATAATTACGAAATGTATAAATTTGTGAACATTGGTAAAATACATCCTTTATCTGTTGCCCATAGTGCATCTGCAGCATCTGGTCTCCAGCTGAAATCTGCCTGAGAAATGAAGTTCATTTACTTTATCATGATGAGACTTGTCCTTCAGGTGTGCTCCCCTTTTCCTGAGTTTCCTCATTCGGTTACCAGAGCTTTTAGCTGATGCCGTTTCTTAGGCAGAAGGCAGGTGAGGTCTGTTAGTGGTTTCTTTAAAAACAAAAACCAAAAAACAAAAACCTCCTTACTGTAAATCACAAATACAAACAACCACACAAAGCCTATGTATAGCTTAATGAATTGTAATGTGTAACTACCTCCCAGGTGAAGAAACAGGACTTTGCCAGCCATCTCCCAGTTCCTCTGCAATGACAGTCCCCTCCTTCCTTACAAAATTAACCACTGCCCTGACTTTTAAAGTAGTGATTTCTTCATGTTCTTTTATAGTTCTATCTCCCAAGCATGGATCTCTGGATACTACAGTTTAGTTTTGCCTATGATCTTATAATCTGTGGTCCCCCCTCCCCGCCCTTCATTCATCCCTTTATTTTCTTAACACTTTATTGAAAAAGCCAAGCCATTTGACGTGAAGTATCTCCCACAATCTAGATTTTGTTGATTGCTAGTGCAGTAAAGATGTGCCTCTGTCTACTGCATTTCCTGCACATTAATAGCTGGATCCAGAGGCTTGTTCAGGCTTGAGTCTGACCCATTTGGGCAAGATTACAAATGGTGTAGTAAACTTTTACCAGAGGCGTGCCGTGTCTGGTTTTTTTTGTTGTCGTTTGTTTGTTTTTTCTCCTTTCTCTTCTGGATTTTACTACCTGTATCCATTAATTCCTTGGGTGTTGCAAAATTATGAGATTCTAATTCTACCATTTCATTTTCACTTATTAGCTAGAATAATTCATATGGCAGTGCTTCCGGTCATCTTCGATTTGCCTATCCAGTTGTACCGTTTATTTAGGAAAGACAGGATAAAAGCTTGATTCTTTCTCTTTACCCACTTTTCAAATAATGCGTTGGGTACCCTTAAAGATATTGATGGGTTTCAAATAATTGCAATTCTTAATCCTTATTGAAGCCCAGATTGTTCCATCGCTGGCTGCTGGGAGCCTCTCCAAGTTGGCTTCTAAGTCCTTTGATATGACCCTAGTGGTCTAATGTCCTTGCTATCTGTATGTCTAGCTGCTCCATCCCCATCTTGTGCATTTCCACAGCAGAGCGGAATCACCATTTCTTCTAGACTCCATGGTTTCTTTTAGTGAGAAATGATATTTCAAGAGCACATTCTGGGCTGTTTGGGTCTCATTTCTACTGGATTGGTCATTATGTCTAGATCTTTGGATTTTGATAAATTACATGAAAATTTCTAAGATTTCAGTGGACAGAGCTGGGAAACATTATTATAGTGATACTTGATCAATCATACTGATATTTCTTTTTTTTAATGCATAGACTTTTAAATTTTTATTTTATTTATTTTATTTTTGGCTGCGTTGGGTCTTCATTGCTGCGTACTGATATTTCTAATTCAAAATCAGAATTACGGAGTTTTTACCTCATCTGTATTCCATCTGTATCTTTTACACAGAGACTGCTGATCCTCAGGGACACAGGAGTGACAAAATTAGAATATCCTGTCATTATTTTCTTTATCTCACCTTACCCAAACAGCTGTCTCAGAGTAACAGTATTAATACCACGCTCACCAATTATGATTACTGAAGAGTATTTTAAAAAAAGTTTTGTTTGTGCTCTCCCTGTGCTTCCCCCATGTTTTAAATGATAGTATCGATACTATGTCTACATTTTCAGATTTCATAACTAGTACATACTATAGTCTCTTCTCTTTAGCCCTTATTTGGTCTTAGTTCTCCAAGTAACTCTATATTTTATCTTTACCACTAGTGCTTATATAGATGTCTCTCTAGTCATCTTAGTTGTCTGGAGGAACTATAGTCCCCGACTTCTTGAATGCTTATAACAGGTTGTTTGTGCCCTTACACTTGCGGGTCAGATTTGCTGGCTAATGTTTTCTTTTCTTTCTTTCTTACTTTAAAAAATTGAGGTATAATTGACATACAACATCCCATTACTCTCAGGTGTACAGCATAATGACTCGATATTTGAATATATTGTGAAGTGATCACCACAGTAAGTCTTGTTAACAGCTGTCACCATACGTAGTTACAGAATTTTTTTTCCCTTGTGATGAGAACTTCTGAGGTCTACTCTCAGCAACTTTCAAATGCGCAGTACAGTATTACTAACTATGGTCACCATAACATGTTTTCTTTCCTTGAGTGCCTTAAATACGCAACAACATTTTCTTCAGGCGTAAAGCACTGATGTCAAAGTCTGTTGAAAATCTAATTATCTTTGTTTTATAATTCACATACTGTTTTTTCCTAGATGCCTGAAGAAATTTTTTTTTCCTTTGAAGTCCAGTAATTTTAGTGGGAAGAATGTGTCTTAATTTGGATCTTCTGGATTAGTGTGCTTAAGTATATGGCGTGCTCTTGAAGTGTGAAGTTTCAAATCTTTTCATTTCAGGAAAATATTCTTGAATTGCAGTGTTTGTTCTTACCCTTAGATTTTAGTGTTTGTTCTTATCCTTAGATTTGGTTTTCTTTTCCAGGAGCTTCTGCTGTCTGTATGTTAGTTGTTCCTTGCCTATCTTTAACACTTGTCACTTTCTCCTGAATCCTTTTTGTTTTTTATTTCTTTTTTGACTTTAAAATTTTCTTCTTTTCACCTTCTCTTTCTCATAAGGCATTGCTAGCTGTGTTTATTCACTCTTGTATTCCTTCTGGTTTAGTCTTCATTTCTAAAATAATTTTTGTCTGACATTTCACGTCTGAGTTTTCCTGTGTCTGATACGTATTGCTTTCTAATGTCTTGTATCATTTACTTAATAATATCTTTTAGCTTGTTTTGAAAGAGTGCATTACAGTTTTGGTGGGGTGTGTGTGTGTATGTGTGTGTGTGTGTGTGTGTGCGTGCGCGTGCACGCAGGTGTTGTTTTTTTGCTGTGCTTTCCTTGTAGGGATACGATCCTGCTCCTCCCCCCCCCCCCCCCCCCCGTTAGTAGCATTGTATGAGGTTTAACCTCAGTACTTTTGCTTATTTTTATGCACATTTGATTTTCTTGAACGTTTAGAAGGAGGTGTGTGTGGTTCATTCAGAGTAGTTTCTTGTAACTTCACGGAGCCCCCTCTTCGGTTGTTACGTGATGTTAAAGATATGGTGCTTGCATTTTGTGAGTTCCTGACTCTGTTCCCGTCGTTCACTTTCATTTGACCCTTCTTTTTCCTTTACTCTCTTGTTCCTGTTCCGCTCAGTCTGTGCTCCGTTCCCTGTAGTTTCTCCTCTGTTGTGGGGCATTCTCCTGGAAGGGAGCTGTGGTGAGTTTTTAGAGTTCACCCGTGGTTAGACTACTTAGCCTTTTCTGGTCCCCCTGTACTAACTTGCATCCCCATGGACAAAAACCCCTGCAGTCGCAAGCTGCTGTTAGCACATTGGCCCACCTCCATGCTTATTAACGATTTTGAGATCCTCCTGATCGTCGGTGTGAGAGGTACGGCATGCCTTCAGTTTTCTCCCCTACAAATGCTGACAAGCACAGGCCTTTCCATTGCTGGTGGTCTGTGCCCCGCACCTGCTTACACCTGGGGATTTGTGAAGATACCTTGTTTCCGCATTCTGTTTTGTTGTCAGCGGGAGCTTGGTTTGACTCTCTCTAGTTGATCTGTTTTTATGGTGGTGAGTCAGGAAGATCTGTAAACTACGCTGCCATCCTCCTAGAATTCCTGGTATCTTACTCTTTATTGAAATGGTTTTCTACTAAGCCTAGGATCACAAACACGTGAATTCTTAGTGTGACCTGCTGTTTGTCATGGCTGCCACCGTTTCTGTATAAGCCCTGAGGGGAGGGGCAGGTACAGAAGACAAGAAAGAAGGAACAGTTTATCAATTACCGGCTGAGTTTGGTCCCCTAACCCCATGGAGTTTCCCCACGTAGTGGTCCGGGCCATGTCAGAGGCATGGATGCTCAGTGTTCTTCTAAACTTTTTTCTAGTCCAGGAGAAGCTTGAAGTCCTGTCTCCATAAACAGATGCTCAGATCGACATGTGAAATCTCACCATTGGTGGTGAGAAGATGCTGCTCGCCCCCGGCCCCACATGTATGTGTTGAGAGCTTTGCGTCTCCCCTGTTGGTTCACCCCTTACGAGGTGACTTCAAACATACTAACTTTCCAGAAAAATTTTATTTTGAGCAAAAGGAGCAGCTGGTTTAGTGACTGGAATTGTAGGTTTGAGGAGATGTTTTGTATGATTATTTGTGGATTATACATTTATCTGAGGCAATGTATCAGCACACAATCATAGCTGAGATTTTTTACATGTTTCACAAACATAAACATTAGACATTACAAGTGTCACAACAATTCAGTCTGTATGCATGCATATTAAATAAGTATACATTTATAAAATATAGTTGCATAATTCAGACGGGAAAACCTCAAAAAGTGTAACCATCAGTCAACATTGCTCCTGATTTTATGTAAATATAAAGTATGTTAATAAGAGGAAATGATGCTTTCCAATATTGGTGATAGCATACAAAGTGAGATTAAGATGCCAGTGATCTCAAGGGCTAAGGTGTAACTTTTATTTCTTGAATGCAGATGTAAATGAATCTACACATATACCATCAAGCTATTTTCAATGGGAAGAGGAAAGTCTTTTCAACAAATAGGCTGGGACAGTTGAATATCCATAGGGCAAAAAACAAAAGACAAAACCCTAACTCACACCATACGCAAGAGTTAATTTGAGGTGGATCATTGACTTAAATCTAAGGTAAAAGTTATGTATCTTTACAACCTTGATGGAGGCAACGATTTCTTAAAGAGGCGATGGAAGGTATTGACCATAAAAGCAAAAAAAAAGGGAATTCATCAAGAGACATTGTTAATATTCATAAAGGAAGCGTCAGACAGTGAGAAAGTGTTTACAACACAAATCTGAGAAAGGAATTGAATCCAGAATACATGAAAAACCTCAAACAAAACTGCTAACAACTTAATAATACGGCAACTCAGTTTTTAAAAATGACTTGAACATAGAGACAACTTTAAGAAAGAGGATATATGACTGGGAGGATAAGCCCATGAAAAAGTGCTCAATATCATTAGTCATCAGGAAAATGTAAGTTAAAACTACAGTAAATACCACAGGACAGCCACTAGAATGGCTAAATGGAAAAGGCTGATGACCGATTATCAAGGATGCCTCTCTGGCAAGGAAGTCTCCAGGTTTGCTGGAGGGAATGAAAACGGTACAACCACTTAAACAGTTCTGACAGTTTCTTAAAATTTAAATATATAGATCTATCCTGGTCTCTATAATAGAAATCAGATTAGTGGTTGCTTCTACAGGTAGGGTAGAGATTGAGTGGGAATGTGCTTGAGAGAACCTTCTGGAAGAGTAGAACTACTTTGGACTTAGGTTATAAGGGGGTCTATGTACATCTTCATAAAAACTAATTGAGAGACTTCCCTGGTGGCACAGTGGTTAAGAATCTGCCTGCCAATGCAGGGGACACGGGTTCGATCCCTGCTCGGGGAAGATCCCACATGCCTCGGAGCAACTAAGCCCGTGCGCCACAACTACTGAGCCTGTGAGCCACAACTGCTGAAGCCCGTGCGCTCTAGGGGCCCGCATGCTACAACTACTGAGTCCGCATGCTGCAACTACTGAAGCCCGTGTGCCTAGAGCCCGTGCTTCACAAGAGAAGCCACTGCAATGAGAAGCCCACGCACTGCAGTGAAGACCCAATGCAGCCAAAAAAAAAAAAAAATATTATTAAAAAAAAACCTAATTGAACAGTGTACCTAAGGTCTCTGTATTTTGCTGTATGGAAATTATATTTCAATTTTTAAAATTGAGTGCAGATCATAAAACATTTTATACAGTTTGGTAAGTGTAAATGTTACAATGCTGTTTCATAAAACTGCAGTTTTTGGATTTAATCCAAATTTTATTGGCATTGCATTTTAATTTTATTATGCAATACATGAGAGTAAAACTTAAAGGTTTCACATTTGGTTTTGTTCACCAGTGTCAAGCTGGTTTCACTGTATTGCATGAGGTGAATTCCAAAGCAAATGGCCCAAGTTACGTGCTAAATATAACTAAAGGCTGTCTGGTTAATGCTGTGAACTTTTTGTCACCTTGGTTGTTTTTCATGAACTTTTTTTCTAGATGTTTAGGATATCAGACACCCGCTCCTAGTAGTTTGCCTACCGTTATCCCCTGTAAGGGGCTATTTATAGAGCATCCCGTGATAGGATGATGAATTTCAAAGAGAAGATCTTGCCAAATTACTTCGCATCATCTTGGTAATTTTTGAAGTGTCCTTCCATTTTGCTATTTATATTTGGTTAGTTTTTAGCCTCTTCTATCTTGTTTTGTTATAGTCAGCCTCTGGAAGATGCTGGCTCCTGCAGGTACAACCTAGTTTGAATCCCTCTATGCCTTGTTTTTCATATCCTAGCTACTTTATTGATTTTTTTATATAAAAATTCAATTGTGCATGAAGAACAGTTTACTCTTAAATTTTTATGTATTTATCACGTAGTCCACTTTATGAATATGTCCTTTTTCTGAGAAGGGGAATATTATACCTAGATACTATGTTTTTCCCAGAGTTAATTGGGAGGACTTTTATTTTTATGGCAAGCTCTGAGTTCATGCTTTATGTAGCATACATTTTTGTGGACTGCTTTGTGGAAAAAAATCACGGAAAGATTTTTCTTAAGAGTTCATTCAAATATATTTACAAGAAAATGTCACGGCTGTGTTTATTTTTTTCGAAATGCTGTGAGTTGGGAACTGTTCTGTATTTTGCCTTCCTCAGGAAAAATGCAGGATAAATGTGGCCAGATTTTTAAGAGACAGTGGATTTCTGCTATGTAAGAAGCTTCAGCTTTGATGAGCTTTGAATGTAATTTTCATGAACCTTCATAAAAATATGATTCTTTGGTACATTCTTCTTCTTTAAATGTGTTTCACCTTTCTTACCTAATTCTAGCTATTTCGTATCTGTGATATAAAGGCATGTTGGAACATCACGGCCGGATCAACTAAAAATACACTAGACTCCCTTTATGACACTTTAGGGAGAGGGGACCAAGAAGACATTCATGG
Source organism: Eschrichtius robustus (assembly GCF_028021215.1). Lineage (NCBI taxonomy): Eukaryota > Metazoa > Chordata > Mammalia > Artiodactyla > Eschrichtiidae > Eschrichtius > Eschrichtius robustus. Next base: position 6,649,826 of record NC_090826.1, on the reverse strand, counting down.
TATTTTCTGCTTTAATACAAGACAGTAGTCATTATTTCTCTGCCTCTGTTACATAATAGCTAAATCTCAGTTTGTGATATCATAGACTGAGAAATTTACACATAATGCACAAAATTGGAAAACCTAACATTCAGTACTGCTGTTTAGAAGCTATCATTTATTTTTAGCTACTGTTTTATTTAAAACTAGCTTTGTTAGAGCCAGCATTTGTTAGTGGACTATCTAGGGGTAGTCTACCCTTAGGATGATTTGCTTAGAGGGTTAGGGCCTCATGTTGATAGGATAACGTTAGAAGGCTTTTCCTCCTTATTCAGGTATTATAACAAATGGGTGGAAGGGTGAGGAGCTGGCTTTAGTTGGTACACAGGAGTGTCCTATTATTCCCTGAGTGAGGGCCAGGTGAAGGTTTCCACGTTTTGCATTGTAAGTTATCTCTTTAGGGCAACTTAATGTTTTGTTGCTTGGGGTGGTCACATCATATATATGTATTTGCAGGGTGGGGATACAGACAGTACAAAAACAAACGTTACAGTGTGGTGCTAAGTGTAGTGGTTCTTAAACTGGGAGCCTGTGAATGTTCAGACATTTTCTGCAATTGTTTGCACGGCATGCTCATTTTCTTGAGAGACAAAAGGCCTAGCAAAGGTTAAGATCCATCGTTCTATAGAGCCTGATTTGGGGTGTAGTTACCAGGTATCGATTTCTCCATAAATGCAAAGAGGCAGTAGCCTCTGTAAATTCCCCAGGCAGTTGATTCCACTATCTCCTCTTTTGTATGATCATACTATATTTTCTTGGGCGTTGTTTCATTTTATGTCTCAATAATTGTTTACTGCCAATTAGAACTCTGACACTTTCTCTCGTTAGCCTACCTGACATAACATTGGTAGAGCTAGAAAATGATTTCCTGCATTTCCCTCTATAGCGATTGCCTCCCTCAAATTATAGAATATGGTAATATTGTTAATAGGTAAAGTGGTGACTGTATTATGTGGTAATTGCGAAGAGTCAGCTATTAATGTTTTCTTTTGGCAATAAAAGCTTTTCTGGACTTAACAGAATTAGGGGAGTAATTGTGATCCTTGTTTTAAAGGTCATCATTGGTGATCGGTGGAGAGCTCTAATGTGTCTTTCTATAAATCTGTGAAATTTAGTTTGCACTAATCCTGGTGACTGTGCATGAGTAACGGACAGCAACACAGATGAGCACAGCCTTGAGCTTGGTAACTGCTTTAGATTTGGGCTCCAAGTAAGGACTTCAGGGAAGGTTTCTCTGTTCTTAAAAACTTAGGAGATTAATAGATCTTCCGTCCAGGAGGGCTCCCTAATTTCAGTCGGACACTGCCAAAAACAAGGACTCTGTAGGTATTAATATGACTCTGCTTCTTTGTTAGTAGCCTTGACAAAAGCTTCCTTTTTATGTGTATTTACTTTTCAAATAAAGGATCTTTTACTATTTTGTATTTTAATACAAGGGGCAGATGTCTCCAGCTCTGAGCTGGGCTTTGCAGACATGTCCTGCCTTTTGAATGTTTCTTTCAACTTGGGTAGCTCTCTTTGTTAAAAGGCCAAACCCCTTAGTGAGATGTTCTGGGAAAGAGGACCCCTTGATATTTGAAAGGTGAGAAATCCATTTAAGCCACGTGATGGCTACCGACAGCCCTACTGCCTGGTTCTGCTTGTTCTAATGTAAGTGATAGATGCTCTGGCTGGTTGTGTTCAGTAATTGGATGTGAACTATGTAAGTGACATTTCATGGCAAAATGTGAGGGCGCTGTGGATGGCACTCGGTTTCTGTGTTGCTGCCTTCGGCTTAAAGGTAAAAACCGTAATGGAATTTAATTATTAGAGCATATATTCAAATATTAGTTCAGTGCATTTGTAATACCCTTAGTTGTTAGGTAACTGTTCGATTACTGTGTATGACACTGAGTGTGTGTGATTTATAATGCCAGTGTGTGCAGTGCAGCAATAGAAATGCTAATAAGGCTGTGTGTAGGGAGGGCTGCCATCAATACTTTGTCAGCAGCTTGCTGCCAAGTAGTCTTCCAGGAAACACATAATCTGCAATCAAAGAGGAGTTTGTGGAAATAGCAAACATAGACAGAAAATGTTACAGAAAATAGCGTTCATTGCTTTCTTTCAGGAGAGGTTTCAGTTACATCTTATTAATAACACCTTCTTCCCTTTTTAAGTGTGTATACAGCCTTGATGGTCTGGTCTATCACCAGATGAAGAGGCGTCGGTCATACTCTTTGTTCATTTCAGGGCTGGTTTTACAAGGTAGCATTGAGTGGAACATCTTATATTCAATTAGAGACTCTCTAGATTTCATATTTAAAGGCTCTATGCCTTTTCATATCAGTAACACTATGAGCATTTTTGAGGGGAGGTGGTCTCTGAATAAGGATGGTATGGCATGTATGGAGGGCAAAGGAGTAGATGGCTGTCTTCTACAAGCGGTTGAGAACGTGTATGACTGTTTATACAGTGGTCCCTCACTATCCTCGGGGGATTGGTCCAGGACCCCCCCCCTGTGGATACCCAGATACTCAGATGCTCAAGTCCCTATGTGCTGGGAAACAGAAAATTCATGTGATTTGCTTGATTGCCGCTAGTCACTTCATTGCAGTTGTCTGGAAGTGAACCCGTAATATCATTAAGGTATGCATGTATACATACTATGTATGTAGTATACCACTATACATAGTAATAGGTATGTATAATATATGTGTAAGTTCTATGTAATGTTTACTCATATCATGCAATAAAATGCTGTAAGCACTCCAGAAACCACCCTCATGCCCTCTCCTAGCCACTAGCCCCACGATAACTACTGCTGTGGCCTCTGACATCATAGATCAGTTCTGCCTGCCTTTGAACTTTATATGTAAAGGGTATCATGTGGTATATATTTATCTGTGTCTGGTTTCTTTGGCTTACCATATTGTTTGTGAGTTGCATCCATGTTTTTGTGTGTTACAGTAATTCATTTTAATTGCTATGTAATAATGCGTTGTATGGATATACTGCGATTGATCCTAGACTGTTAGTGACTATTTGGAAAATTAGAAGGATTTTAAAACATCCCCTTCAGTAATTGAGCAAACAAGTAGATTATAAATCAGTAAGAGTACTGAACAGCACAGTTTAAAAATTTGAGTTAAATGCCATACATACAGACTACTATGCCCAGCAACCAAAGAATATACATTCTTTTCAGGTACATATGGGACATTTACCAGAAATGGCAATGTTGGATCTTAATGCAGGTCTTAACATATTTTAGAGGACTGAAATCATACAGAACATCTTCTCTAACCAGAGTGGAATTAAGCTAGAAGTAAAAAAAAACAAAATGATTACCTGGAATATCCAGAAATGTTTGGAATAAAGTGATGCACTTCTAAGTAGTCTGTGAGCCAAATAAGGAATCACATTGGAAATTAGAAAATATTTTGCAGTGAATGATTAATGAAACTGTGACATATCAGAATTATTGGATATAGCTAAACATATGCTCAGAGGTAAATTTTTAGCCTTAAATATATATGAAAATAAGAAAGGTAGAGTAAAATCAATGGTTTTGGTATCTGTATTGAGAAATTTAAAAATAACTTAAACCAAGGAAAGGAAGGGAATAATGAACATAAGAGCTCAAATTAATGAATTAATAAGGAAGTGTACATTCAAGATAATTAATAATATCAGAAGTTGCTCATTTGAAATGACTAATGAAACTTAAATTCCTGTACAGATGATGAAGAAGAGAAAGAAAAAAAGGCAGCAAGTTACTAATACGAAGAATAAAACTGGGACAGCACTACAGATCCTACAGGCTTTGATATCAGAGGACGTTATGAACAATGTTACCTATCAATTTTGAATATTTAGCTATGGCACCAAACATTCAAAGACAAAACCTAAGACAAATTTGCACAAACATGAATAAGAATGCTTATAGTAGCAGCCTTGGTTGTAGTAGTGAAAAACTGGAAATGACCCAAATATCGATCAGCAGGAAATTTTTGAACAAATCGTGGCATATTGTACGTAGATGTAATATGTATCATTTAAAATGAATGGACTAGGGCATGGATGAATCATGCAAGCATAATGCTGAATAAACAAAGCAGATTGCAGAGGCAGTCAGAGTACGGTATCATTTGTGTAAAATGTAAAAACTGCAAAACGATACCTTACATAGTTTTAGCTGTATGTACATATGAAGTAAAAGTATAAAGCACTGTGTGGGAATGAGCAACAGTGAATTCAAGATAGTGTTTACCTCTGGGGGGAAGTAAGAGAGACCTGTCTAGAAGGAGTGTGTTATAGGCAGTTTCTTCAGGTTTGGTTATGTTTTATTTCTTAAAATATGTTTGGCCCATAGTTATATTATTTTTATACCTTTATGCCTGTGAAATTTTTCATAATACGTTCCATAAAAGAAAAAAAGGTAAAAGAGGTAAAAAAACCCCCACAAAACCTGGAGTTTTCATGAACAAAGCTCAGCCTTAGTGAGAGACAGAGACTTGGATTTCTGTGTTGTCCCTGTGGATGGGGGGAAATTGGTGTATGGATTTATTAAGGTGATCTAACCCCCCTTGTGTGTCTGTATGAAGCGCAGTACACTGTTCCCTGCCAAATTCAGGTGCTTTTGAAGAGACAGCTAGTTTTAAGGAAAGCAATACCCGAAGAGATTAAATACAGTACACAAAATGTTACTTGCCTAGGATTGTGTGGTTACTAAGTGGCAGATTTCATTGCCAGTGGCTTTTTTAAAGCACTTAACCATTCTCTGACCTTTTTTTGGGAAGGGTGGAGAGATTGCTAAAGGGTCCGTCCCTCTATTGGAATGTTAGCTCTGTCAAGACTGGGACTTTATCTGTGTTTTTCCTCTCCAGAGTCCTCAGTATGTAGCTCCGGAACAATGGTCTGATACCTGGTAGAAGCTCATTAAATATGGATTACATGATTTGAGGAAATTATACCGTAAAACTAATTTGAAAGCTTTTTTTTCTTTCACTCTCATAACTATTGTCTCTGTAACTGTTATCATATTCTGGGGTTTTTAGGAGATCATTGAAGTCTCAGCTCAGAAGTTTTATCCAGCAAATTATTTGATTTTGAAGAACATGGGGTTGTTGTCTGTAGTGGTCTTCTCCAGCATCAGCTGGTAGAAAGAAGCATCACAGCTGACTCAAGAGTTGTTTTTCTCATAGTAACGTCTCTTTGTGTTAAAATGGGGGAAGGAATTTAGATGAGAATGTTTTTCTAGCATTCTCTGGCACAAAAGCTTTTTCAGCAGAGCAGATTCATCAATTCTAAAGGAAGTTAGTCTTTTTGTGGTAATGGAAATATTCCCTATCTTGATTGTGGTGGTGGTTATACAGCACATTTATCAAACACAATTTTATTGTGTATAAAATATACCTCAATAAAGCTGATTTAGGAAAACAATAGATGAACCAAAACCAAAACAGTAAAACAAAACCCCCAAATTAAAACATTTCTGAAAAAGGATAGAGGATGAAGGCTCTTAAAGAAAACGGTCTTCCTTCAGAAGTTACTAACATTTATATAAGTTGTATTAGTGCTTGAACATGATGGGGAAATCTTCTTGGCAAAAATTAACCTATTTTAAAATGAACTGTGGCTCTGGTCATATGCTCTTTGATTTTCTTCCTTTCTTTTAAGCAGCATTTCCTCAGCTTGGCTCATACTTGAGTGAATACCGTGATTGATTATCTGGGATTAACTCAGCCTTCTCATTTCCTGCCTTCCGTTTCTTCTCCAGCAGGCCAGTGGGCCTTTGTTGTCTGGCATGTGGACTGAGATAAGCTGTCAGGGCATATGTTTGTGTTAGAAAAATGGTTGTAGATAGAACAGGTATAAATAGACTAGCAGGTATTAAAGGTTACAGTCTTCGTTTTGGTTTAAGTCAAAAGGAGAGAAGAATAAATAAGATACTTACAACTGACTATATAAAGTGAAATAGGAAAACCTGAATTTTTAGGGTTCCTACTGATTTTTCCCCTTTTCAACCAAGCTATTTGAATTTGTTTATTGGCAAGTTCAAAATGTGTGTTAGCTGTAATTGGATTCTTACTATGTAGGCTGACTTTATTTAAATTTAAATAATTTCTGAGCCTATATTAGTGTTCCTTAAAAGTGCAGAAACTCAATTCTAAAAACTTTGTGCTACTAAAATGTATTTTATGGTGTTACTAGCTGTACGTTTTGCAGTTTAATTCAGAAAACAGTGATACAAAAAGGTTATCACCTACAAAGAGAGGAAATGCTGGATTCACATAAAATAGGTATGTTCATCTTTATAAAACATGATAATTCAGTATAGTATGGTAAGCTAAAAGTTTGGTTTTTTGTTGGGTTTTTTTGGTTTGTTTGTCTTATTCTTAAAAGTTGACGACGCTTCATGTTGTCCGTTTTCTTAGGTAGGAGGCAGCACAATTTTTGAAATGGCCACAAAGTTGCCTGGAATTGCAAATTGCTGAATAAAAGTTACCCAGGTTTACTACCTATTTTCTCCTTGCATGCTTTCGGCTTAATAGGTTCACCATTGTTCTTTGTTTGTTTGTTTTTTTAAAATTATTTTATTTATTTTTATTTTTGGCTGTGTTGGGTCCTCGTTTCTGTGCGAGGGCTTTCTCCAGTTGCGGCAAGCGGGGGCCACTCTTCATCGCGGTTCGAGGGCCTCTCGCTGTCGCGGCCTCTCTTGTTGCGGAGCACAGGCTCCAGACGCGCAGGCTCGGCAGTTGTGGCTCACGGGCCGAGTTGCTCCGCGGCATGTGGGATCTTCCCAGACCAGGGCTCGAACCCGTGTCCCCTGCATTGGCAGGCGGATTCTCAACCACTGCGCCACCAGGGAAGCCCTCACCATTGTTTTAAAGTGTACCTTTTTAGTATAGCCCTATTTATATTCTTGTTTGAATCAAGATAGTTCTCAATATCACGAGCTCAAATTCTAGAAAGAAAAATATCTTAAATTGAAACAAGAGGCTTCTTACCTAGATTTTCTTTAGGAGTTTAACTTCCTGCTCGCTACTAGAATGTCTGATTGTATAAATAAAAATAAAATCTTCTATTTTTTAATAGTTTCTGACTTCTAACTACATGTGTGCTCTAGCATGCCAGCCATGGTTCCGTCTGGGGAGCCTGCCAAAATTGTTTATAAGCTCCCAGAGGCTGCGAGGGGGGCGTCCGTGCTGCTTGTGCGGTTTGTCCACTCCATCGCGTGGAGCAGCTCTTCTCTCCTATGGCCTTGGGTCTGCGGGGCCAGACTGCTTTCGTGATCATACCGAGGTGTCATTTGCCTTTTTCACTCTTCATTCTCTCATGAGTGGGTACCGTGGGGCTTCACAAAGGCTAAATGATGTGTGATACATCTCAACGGATTGAAGCAGAGTCAGATATGAGAATCTGTTTCCTTAAGCCAGGTATCCGAGAGATTTGTAAGAACATAATTATTACTGGTTTCCTAAATTTAGTTTGTTTTAAAAGCATAGTTGCTTGTTGTAATTATTTACATTAGCATGTCATGGGGTTATTGTTAAGTGAGTTACTAAAAATGTCTAAAATTTTTCTTTATTTTCATTTTCTAATATAGTAAACATTGATAAGATATGACCCACATAAACAAAAGCTCTTGGAATTCCTCAATAATTTTGATGAGAGTAAGGAATCCTGAGTCTAAGAAGTCTGAGAACCACTTCTGTGAAGCACACGTTGACTCAGTGAAATCTTTTCAAGATATTTCAGCATCCTTTTTTTTTTTTTTTTTTAAAGTAATGGTGCACTGCATTTTTCTTTCTTTTTTTTTTTTTTAAATAAATTTATTTATTTATTTATTTATTTATTTATTTATTTATTTTTGGCTGTGTTGGGTCTTCGTTTCTGTGCGAGGGCTTCCTCCAGTTGCGGCGAGCGGGGGCCTCTCTTCATCGCGGTGCGCGGGCCTCTCACTGTCGCGGCCTCTCCCGTTGCGGAGCACAGGCTCCAGACGCGCAGGCTCGGTAGTTGTGGCTCACGGGCCTAGCCTGCGCGGCATGTGGGACCTTCCCGGCCCGGGGCACGAACCCGTGTCCCCTGCGTTGGCAGGCGGATTCCTAACCACTGCGCCACCACGGAAGCCCAGCATCCATTTTTAATAGTAAAATCTGTGTTATGTATCTTCAATCAGAAGTTAGTAATTTTTATTTCTAAAATAATGTCATAGTTTAATTTGTGAAATTTCTAGAGAATTTTGGAAGACTACAGCCCAGGTTCTGCCCGCCCCTTCTTTAACTTCCTTTTCACTCCTGCCCCATCATTAATTTGTGATAGAGTTCTGTAGCTTTTCCGACTATGTCATGTACAAGAAGTAATTAACTCCCCCAGAATGAGTAAAATCGCTGCTGCCATCACCATGATCACCAAACAACAGCCAACGTATTGCAAACATGTTAAACTTTGTAGTATTTGGGCTTGATTTTTTTAAGAAAGAAATTCAGTGGAATGTTTAATTACATGTAGTAGGGATTACGAGGAATTTGGCAATTTCTTATGGTGCTGCCTATAAACAGCTAATTTTCTCCTCTGTTATGGGGGAAATCTTTTGGGCCAAACAGAAAATTTGTGGTTATAGATTTATCTGGTGTAATCATGATTGCTGGAAAGAATACTGGCTTTCAGGAAGGGGTTTTATTTTGGGTTTGGGCTGCAGATTTTTGGGATCCAAGTATAGGGACTTAATCTGTCTGTGAAATTCCATCTTTCTAGCTTACCCTTCAACCTGAATTTTGGGACCCTTTAAATCCTGAATCTGACATTTAGTATTTTTGTCAGGTGTACGTCAACACGATTCATGTGGGAAATTATAGGAATGTTTTTTAGTTTGTTATATATGTCCCCAAACACTAAGTCCCCCTTTAAATGTGGCTTATCTATGTGTGTGTGACACAAACTTGTTATTCAGTTTAAGAAGACAAGGACAGCAGAGGTTACCTAGTGACCCTGTCTCCTATCTTATGAGGCCAAGAAGTACGAACTTTCCCAGGGCTACCCCTGTACTCAGTTTTGGCCTCGCCACTGCAAATGCAGGAATCCATTGTCTGAAAATTTCATTGTTCATCCGTAATGTAATCCCCAATAGAAATTGCCTTAATGAGTTTTGACTCCCTCGTTAGCAGTTGAGAGAGAATTTTGTTTTCATGCACCTTTTTGGTCCTACCATTAATAAACAAGACATCATTAAGAAACAGTGATTTTTGAAAATTATTTCTGATCGTTGGAGCCTGTGTGTCAGCACGTTTTTAGTAGCATCATCTTTCTGGGGATTTGGATATAACCAGTTATTTGCACATCTTGGTTGTAAACATTGTAAAAAGTCATCTGCCCTCCCAGAGTTCCACCTTCTTGCTTCACCATCTGATTCCAGATGATTTAAATCCTCTTGCACAGACCCAGATGCTGATGCAATCTCTTGAAAAAACAGTCTTTTGGATTGAGTGCCACCGGTTTGGAAAATGAGCTTGTGACAACCTTGATTCTAGGGCCTAACGGCAGTAAGCACCTTAATCAAATGAATATGGTTTGTTTGTTTCTTTTATCTATTTTTATCTATTTTATTCATTATGTTAGTTCTGAGTAGACCCCTGTGTAGTTCCAGGTTATGTCCATTTGCAGATGCCAATCAGTACATGATAAGTAGCCACTTGTATTAGTCAGCGTTCTCCAGAGAAGCAGACCCAATAGGAGAGATAGATATATGTATACATACTATAGGAATTGTCTCATGAGGTTTTGGAGGTCGGAAGTCCCTTAGTATATGTATAACTTGCTGTCTGCAAGCTGGAGAGTCAGGAAGCATGTGATATAATTAAATTCAAGTCGAAGGCCTGAGAACCAGGGGGGCTGCTGGTGTTAATAAGTCCCAGAGTCTGAAGGCCCAAGAAGAGGAGCTCTGATGGCTGATGGCAGGGAAAAATGGATGTCGAGCTCGAGAAGAGAGAAGGAATTTGCTCTTCCTTCTTCATTTTGTTCCTTTTGGGCCCCCAAGAGATTGGGTCATGCTCGCCCACATTGGGGAGGGCAGATCTCTTTACTCAGTCTACTGAGTCAAAGTTTGACCTCTTCCAGAAACACCCACATGGGCACACCCAGAAATAACGTTTTACCAGCTAGCTGTCTGGGCATCCCTTAGCACAGTCAAGTTGACACATAAAGTTAACCATCACACCACTACACAAGTTTCTGTGCTGGAAACTCAAGTGTTGTGGCTCCCATAAGGGAGATGTGCTACAGTCATAGTTCTTTCACAGATCAGTTCAGTCACCATTGGGCAGTGGACATATCTGAGAAAGTTGGAAGAAAAGGGCATTTTAGGACAAAACAAGTGTGGATACTTTGTTTAGTCGATGCCAGTAAGAAATATACTTGCCCTTACTGTACCCTCTCAAATAAAAGGAAACAAAATATTTAGTTAATGTCTCAGTATATTAGGGAGATTTGTACATGATAGTGTGATTATTTGTAGGAGATACTCAAAGCCCTTTCTTCTTTGAGAACAAGACTCTGCAGTCAGTGTTGCAGGCTTTCGCCTAACCTCCTGGTACCCGTGTGAGAGCAGAACTCTGAGATGGGTGGACCTTGATGGCCTGAGCCCTGATGGCACTTATGTATTCCTATAACTCTTTGATGGCCTTTTGAGCTGTAATGGCTCTAAAGCTATTTAGATATAAATATATAGATATAGAAAATGTTACATGGTTTAGTGTCTTACGTTAGGAGTAGAGTAGTGGTTTGAAATAATATTACAAGATATTTCCTACCTGATTTCATCTTAGTCCTGATGTTCATCCACATAGTTGAGTAATGATGATCTTCTGACGGGTACAGAAAGCTTATCTTTATTTTTATTTTTTTAATTTATCTATCTATCTATCTATCTATCTATCTATCTATCTATCTATCTATGTATTTATGGCTGCGTTGGGTCTTCATTGCTGCACGCGGGCTTTCTTTAGTTGCGGCGAGCAGGGGCTACTCTTCGTTGCGGTGCGCGAGCTTCTTACTGCAGTGGCTTCTCTTGTTGTGGAGCACGGACTCTAGGCACGTGAGCTTCAGTAGTTGTGGCTCGCGGGCTCTAGAGCGCAGGCTCAGTAGTTGTGGCGCATGGGCTTAGTTGCTCCGCGGCATGTGGGATCTTCCCGGACCAGGGCTTGAGCCCGTGTCCCCTGCGTTGGCAGGCAGATTCTTAACCACCACGCCACCAGGGAAGTGCCGAAAGCTTATCTTGAGATTGATTCCCCGGTGCATATGCCTGGAGTTATACTTGGCCTGTGAAGACTAGTAATCTTAGACCCCACTGTCTGTCCCTAGTCCCCTCCCCCAGAGTCAGGAATGGTTGAAGCCACTAAGACTGTGTCCCTAAGGTCTTTTTGAGGGTGGTCTTCCCAACAGGCATCAGTCACCCTGTGGGTGGAGGTAGACTCAGCAGGGTTGAAATACCACTTCAGAACAGCCGTGCAGCACACTGGGAGGGTAACTCTTAACCTTATTTTCACCATGTTGTTTCTCCAAAGGGAGTCTTCTTAAGCCATACCGTATACAAACGTTAGCTACTTCTATTTCCCAAATTTATGGAAAAACCTGACTGGCCATTTTGGCTTTATAAAACAAGAATTTTGGTCCGATTTCACCTGACTCTGAATCTAGATCTTCCATTATTTGAAATTTGCACTCCCAAGAACTAAGCAGTTAAGAATTTGAAGGAAGTTCTGTGTTATCTCTAGCAGATTATTTTGACTTTGCGAAATTGTTCATGTGATGATATCCACCTTCATATCCTAGTTGGGTTGTCTTTGGCCCTGATCCTTCTGTCACATTTGATAACAGTGGGGGGACTAGAATGACCTGTTTGGAGGGCTTCGGGAGCCCTGATAATCTGGCAAGGCCTGGTAGGTGATTGATGGAGCAAAGAAGGTCCTTCTTCTGTAATGCAGGTTGAGTATACAATTATTGTTGTTCCCATTCTGGTTGGGAATAAAGACTATTGAAAAGGTAATCTCTGCTCTTGTCTACTTGGTCATTAGTGAACTCCCATCCTCACCCCCCACACCCCTGCACTTCTTTTATTTTTTTATATTGTGTAAAAATGTTTCCCCAGAGGAAGATAATTAAGACTGGTCCTAGGAAGGACACAGATTGGCTATTTAAAATCAATGAAAGTACCATATTAATAATCATGAAAGATCTCTGGGAAGGGAAATTTACTTCTCGGCCTTGGATCTTGTATATTTGTACCTGGGGTGGTTGAGGTGTGCGCTCTTGACGGAGTGAACCGCTGTGCCTCAGCAGCAGCCTCCTGTGTTCCTTTCTGGTCCCTGTTGTCTCCCTTTCCCTCTAGTCTGCCCTTCTCAGTTATCTTATTCTCAATGTTTAATTTCAGTTTTGACCTTTTAATTCATTAATTCTCAACCTGTTGCCTGACATGCAAATATCTGCAAATCCTCCCTGTTCTGCTGCTGAACACCTACCATTAAGCTGTCTTTTCTAAACCCAGTTGGTGATGGGATTTGTCCTCTGTTAAACTCTTTATTTCCCTAAATTTACATTCATCCCTTATTTCAGGAAATCTGGGCCAGGGATGTGGACAAATCCATAATTCAACCCAGAATCAGCTCCTCTCCTTTTTTGCACAGGGCCTGTGAAACCTTACTTGTAAGCAGATTGGTGTGGTGGTTTTCTCTTAATGCTGGTGCATCCAACCACCTGGAAGCAGTCAAATCAATCTCTCTCTCCTTAAAGAAAAAACGGTGGGAAATATTTCCTTCCCAGTGGGCTCTTCTCTGTGTTCGGAAATATACCCCAGGATGCCTTCACATGGGAAGCTTTTCACCACTTCCTTCTTCATTCAGCATTGTGTTTAAAATGTGTCATTTATAACCACTTTGACCTTTATGCAGTTGTCCAATTATATCACTAGTCAATAATGAGGCATATTTGTTAGAAATACTTGATACGCTTCTTGAATTGTTGCGCAAGTGAAGAAATTTCCCTCTAATTCGCTACTGGATTTACTTTTGTATTGCTATTATGAGCATAATTTTGGATCTGAGAAAAGCAAAATTTATAACCAGTCTCTTGATACAGCCTAACTCCTCTCTTCATCTGTAAAACAGTGATAGTGCTATCCAGCATTTACTGAGAGCCAGTCCACTCTACTTATATTCATTTATTTAATCCTCACGGCCTAATGAGGTGTATAGAATATTATTTTTCCTCATTTTATATATGAGGAAATTGAGGCTTGGAGAGGTAATTGGCCCCAAACCCAGGTGGTTTGGGTTGAATCAGATGATCTCTAAGTTCACGTCTGCCTTTAATTTTCTGTGATTTTGAGCAGAAGTCTTAGCCTAGTGGCAAGTGTAACGAAGATGAAGATTTCCCATGATGGACGGCTGAGGGAGCGAGTACCGGAGAGGGGGTGCCCTCTGCTCCCGTTTGCTGTTCCTCAGCGCGCAGTAGGCAGCCTCCGTGGAAGATGACATTTTAATTCCTGAAACGCCTTAGGACGGTAACGTGAGCTAATGCCGTTGTGTGATACAGAGAAAACACGAGGGTGCTCTCCCAGTCCTATTTTATCTACTCGGTTAAGTCTGGGGAAGAAATCTAAACATAAGCATGTAAGGTGGAACCAGACCATAGAAATCATCTTGTTCTGTCCCTCACTTGTCAGATGGCTGGGTGACTTCACTAAGGTCACCCCTAGCTAACTAGTGATTGCGGACAGTACCAAAATCCTAGATTACCTGATTTTAGGCTAGTGCCTCTGAAACAACACGGTGCCTCCCTTTATAGACATTTAATCTTTAACTAAATTCCTGGCCTATTTGGGAAGATTGTGTCCATTAGCGCTACTTAACATTCGTTCAGAACTTTTGTTTACATTGAGCCTGCCTACCTTTGCCATGTGTGGAATTCAGAATCTGGAGGCTTTTTTTTTTTTTTTTTTTTTTAAACACAATGCCGCCACTCCCTGGTTGTTGGGTAGTATTGCATTAGGAAATCCAGTAGGCTTTCAACTCCCTTTGTAAAGGCTAATAATAGGAGTAGTAAATCTAGGTACAAACAAACTAGAGTGGTAATTTTGTGTGGGTGGAATCATTAAGTGTGCCTGGGTCAGAAGATAACATAGGTATTATACCTCAGAACGTCACCTGAATCACTGGCTTGGTTCTGAAAAATAGACATTGTGTGATTATAGTACCTTTAAAGGTTATTTCTGTTGCCCTTCACATTTTCATACATCTTATGCTTTTTCTGCGTCTATTGAGATGATCACGTGGTCTTCGTCGTTTCTTTTGTTAATGTGGTGTATCACGTTTATTGATTTGTGTATGTTGAGCCATCCTTGTGAACTTGGGATGAATCCAGCTCGGTCCTGGTGTATGATCTTTTTTATGTGTTGTTGGATTTGGTTGGCTAATATTTCGTTGAGAATTTCTGCATCTATATGAATCAAAGATATTGGCCTGTAATTTTCTTTTTTCATAGTATCTTTGGTCATTTGGTGTTCATACATCTTAGATGTGTTACAGAAGTACATAAAAGTATAAATTTTAGAACACTGTTGCTAGGACTGCTAGTAGATCTGAATTCCTTTGTGCTGTATTAAGTAATCCATTACTGTGAGCGTTGAAGCATCCATTAGTAGCTCAGTGACGAGACATCACTGTCATCTCCTGAAAGCAACCATATTCTGGAGAAGATATCACTTCTACAATTCTCAGCAACGTTCTTGAAGTTTTCTGTGAAGCACTGGTTAGAGTCACCTACTAACAGAGAGAAAGCAGTAGTCTTTTGAGTTCCTGCTCAGTTACGGATGCTTTTCCATCTTTTCAGTTTTTTCATGAGTCCTTTTAGGTAGGTTTCGATAATCCTGTTTTACGGAAAAGGGTAGACTCAGAGAATCTTAATAATGTGCTCAGAGTCATGTAACAGGGAGGTGATGGAGTTGGGATTTGAACCATGACCGACTTTGCTGTACTTACCAGCCCAGCCCAGCCCAGCCCAGTAGTGCTTGAATTAGAGTTTAGTCTTACCATTCTGGTTTAGCTTTCCTTAAAAAGGAAACTCTTAGACCATTGGTTTTCAACTGGGAGCGTTTTGTACCCGAAGGGGACATTTGGCAGTATTTGAAGACGTTTTTGGTTGTCACAGTGAGGGAGGAGCGTTGCTGGCAGTTAGTGGTTGGAGGCCAGGGACGCTGCTGCGCATCTGGCAGTGCGCTGGGTGGGCCCCCCCCCCCCCCCCGCAACAGACTTATCTGGACCACGTGTCAGTAGTTTTTAGGTTGAGCAGCCCTGCATTGGACAGTGTATTTACTTAGCCGGGTTTATCCCTGAGTACTGCCCCTCCCCTGGTGTGTCTCCTCCTTTCCCTGGTGAGTGCTCTCACCCGGGTCTTGCTCTTTACCATCCTGCCTCACTCAGGAAGATGCTGTAGCCCTCTAGCTGCTCTCCCACGGCCTGGGGTTTTGCACCTCAGTGCCTGTGGCTTTGGTCGGCAGTGCAGATAGAAGACCCCGTTTGTCCCAGGGAGCTAAAAGCCACTAAAGGCCAAACTCCAGCTAGGATTCAGGTTCCCCTCACCATCATGCAGAATGTTTTCCTGTGCTGCACGCAGATGGACCACATGCATGTGTCTTATGTATGTCTTGTACTTTATCTCTGTGTATTTCTCAGGTCTCCTCCTTTGCCTAGAAAAAATTTCATTGAAATACTTCCCATTTTTTCCCAGGTCAGATGTTCCTTCCTCCATAATCCCTTGCCTGAAGTAATTGCTCTGTCTGTAAACTCCTATACTATATATAAAGTGTATTCTTTTTATGCAGCGTACTGATTTGTCCTCTTTTTCCCACCCTCAGTATAAA
The DNA here is from genome assembly GCF_028021215.1 of Eschrichtius robustus. Lineage (NCBI taxonomy): Eukaryota > Metazoa > Chordata > Mammalia > Artiodactyla > Eschrichtiidae > Eschrichtius > Eschrichtius robustus. The sequence continues at coordinate 6,633,892 of NC_090826.1, read as the reverse complement.
CAGTGTAGAATATAAAAGTGCAAAATCGATAAAAACTAAAAAGTACCTATTTTGTAGGATTATTCTTTGTCTGCAATCTCTTTTATTCAAACCAGTAATGATGCCCTATATTTGACACAGCTAATTGCAAAAGTAAGAATCTTAGTGTGTATGGTATTTACTTTGGAATAGCACTTCTTCACATTTGAATTCAGTCAAGACTTTTGGCAATTGCTTTCTTTCTGGTTCTTTGAATGGCTTACGTATTTTAGCAAAAATATTTTTCAGCCTTCCTGGTCTTTTTAGTGAAGGCTTTGTGCAACCTCTCATGTAAGCATCAAGCTTCTTACTTCGTTAGAGAAGGCTCCTTTGACATACTTTAGGATTTGGCCATCTCCCTTATAAACATGAGGCGTTTCTCGAATTTTAGCTCTCATGCATTTCTGACCCACTGACTTGTGATGAGAAGGTAGACGCGGCTAAGAGGAGTGGTATTGCACTCACCTTGGGGAAGTCCCTTATGGCCCTCAGCTGGGTGGGAAAGTATTTTCTGAGGCCCCGGGAAGCCTTAGTGCACTGCCACATTGAGATGCTTCATGACCAGGTACACAGAGATGGTCCCCTCAAGCCCTAGCCCCATAGCCTTCAAATGGAAAGGCAGTATTTGATCCTTTATTCTTCGAATGAACTAGGAACAAAGTTAACTTTTAGGGATAAGATGGTTGAGTGTCTCACAAACATTTATGGGACCCTGATCATCATAGAACTCTTTATTATTCATAAATATTCATGTCCAAGGTGTTCTCTTCTTGGGAAATTCAGAGACAAATGAGACAGGGTCCCTGCTCCATGGACTCATAGTACCTTCCTCACCACCCATAGTTTGCTTTTAACACCCATAGTGTTAGTTTGCCATAGAGCATAAGTGGCAGTAAAGTAGCAGGAAAAACTCATTGCCCTTAATGGCCTTGACAGTGTGCTGAAACAGTTTCTAAATATTTACCAAAACAGTTAAAGCGTCAGATAGAAGAAGGATGTATTCATGTAGTGTACTGAGTACTTAATGCTGAATTAAAAAAATATAATACTGAATTAGCTCATCAAACTGGGGAGATTTATAGATTCAAGTTTGGTTTCCTTTGTTTCCTGAAATAAGCAACTTTGAGGGATAGAGTCAGAGAGGTGTTGTGGCTGGGATTTTTCAAAAAATGAAAATTGACCTCATAATTGACTAATGTATTTTTGTGGTCCTGGTAGTAATTGTGTGTCTCCTTCTGTGCCTGTCCACCTGTTTCCAGGGGCTTTTGATCATGGGTATGGTATGCACCTGTGGGCACCCGAAATCCTGTTCCTAATGCTGTTAGATTTTCCTTTTCAGAGTAAGAGGGACCACCTACTCATGAACGTCAAATGGTACTACCGTCAATCTGAAGTTCCAGATTCTGTGTATCAGCATTTGGTTCAGGATCGACATAATGAAAATGGTAAATATGTCCTTCTGGTTTGATTCTTACACTTTCTTAGCTTTGGGCAAAGTTCTTTGTAAAAACATTCATTAAATGGAGATAACCACTATGAAAGGAAAATTTTGCACTGAAAAAGCTTTTTATCAATAAAGACATTACTGGAATGTTTTTTTGTTTTTTGGTTTTTTTTGCTGAGTTCTTTCACTATTTCTGCCTTAGAAGAGAAACAACCTGATCATGTATGTGCTAGTAGCATCTTTCCCTTGAACTTGGAGTAGTGATAGGTCTTCTTAGGAAATAAAAGTAGCTTCATCGTTTTATTCCTTTTTCTCACCTAATGCTGAACTAATGACACTGAAAACCCTACAGAATTGTATTTTGTTTCTTTTTAATAATCTATATTGGTGAACTTCAGGGTTGTGAACTTCAGTTTTCAAAGCAAAGCTTTCCTGAATATTTTGAAATTTAGCTTGAGTATTGACTTTTTAGAACAATAGGAAGGTAGTTCAGAGCATCTTTTATTTTTTTCTTCCTCTGGCATTGTAGTTTCTACCCAATAACTTTATTGACATGTGAGATATGTACATAAAGTGTATATTACGTTTGTTCAGATGTCTAATAGCTTCTTTTTATTGATTTTTTTTTTTTTTTTTTGAGGTGCTAGGCCTCATTCTAGCTGATTCACATTTGTTAGCCATTAATTATATGAGTTCGGGGTTGTCACTCCCCACTTCCAGGTCAGGAAATTGAGGCTCAGAGATGCTAAAGGAGTTGCCAAGGCTGTTCATCTTCTGAGTGGAGACCCCCGGGCAGGGATCCAGCTCTCTCTGGCCCGGATGACTGTGCTTGTCTCACTGCCTTTGGTGACGGGTTTTGAGTCAAAAAACCAGTAGTCAAAAACAGTTTTCTTTCTTTCTTTCTTTCTTTTTTTTTTTTTTGTTTTAATTAATAAAATTCACATTAGAAGTCAGGCCTATGAATGCAGTAACGTTGAAGACACTTTGGAAGAATAATGTTCTTTTATATTTTATCAGTTTTTTTCTTTTTTGAAACTATTAAATTTCTGTTAAAACAGTTCAATGATGGTTCTTTATTAAAAATAATAACTTGGTTATTCTTTTCAACTTGAAACAGTGTGATTTCACTCCATCCTGGAATATGTAGCAATAAAATACCAGATGCACAGGATCACTGAAAATTTTAGTAGTTTACAAGTTGCTAAAATGTGGTAGTTGTTTTCTTTTTCCTTCTTTTTTTATTTTCTGCTTAATGCATTTCAGCCAACTGTGGAGACTTAATAAAGGGCAAAAACACATCCCACAGGACGCTTGCTCCTGTTATTCCTGCTGTATGTTATTCCTCCTCTCTGTTTTGCCGACAGGCCTGGTTATTTGTTGTGCTTTTTGTAGTGGGAAGTGAACCTGAAAGAAAAATTTTGTGAAATTTTCCTAATCCTTTTTGGAAATTCAATTATAATATCCTCCTAATTAACTTTTTTTTTTTTTTTTTTTTTTGGTGACAGACTCTGGAAGAGAACTTGTCATAACAGACCCAGTTATCAAGAACCGAGAGCTCTTCATTTCTGATTACGTTGACACTTACCACGCCGCTGCCCTTAGGTAAGCGCCAGAGATGTGTGGTCCTTTTGTGAAGGAGAAGTCATAGGCCACTGTAGGTAGAGAGTCTAAGCTGCCTAGATCTCGTCTGATAATTGTAATATCAATCACACTTACCCCTGTGGTCTCAGCAAGGTGACACTCCGGTGTTAGCTTTGTGGATTGTTGAGGTCTCAGAGGTTGCCTCTGTCTTCACTAATCTGTGTGAGAGGGAAAAACCACTTTTTTCTTTTTCTTTTTTTTCTTTTACACCCTCTCTAGAGTTTTGTATTTTATTTCCTTGAAAATTCGTTGCTAAAGTATTTAGGGTGGGGTGTTACACAGATTATTTCCTGAAGATTCAGTCACTGCCAAGATAGATTTAAAAAAATGGATGAAACAAATATGGCAGCATGTAATTGTAAGAGAATCTAGGCAGAGTTCATAGGAATTTTCATTGCCTTGTATACTTTTAAACTTCTGTGTGTGTGAAGAGTTTACTACTAAAAAGCTTGGGAGTAGGGAAAACACGTAGAAGATTTTATTCTGAGGTAACATTGCCGCTAGCCTTAGTGTCTTAGGTAATGATGCCAAAAAGTGACCGTGAGCCTCTGCTTCACACCCTCTGGTAGTTTCTGTCCCTTTCAAGAAAAAGATAACCTATTTACTCTGGTATATTTTGTTTATGAGGGAAAGACTTGGGGCTTCTTAGGCGGTAAAGGAAGTAAGGACAAGTGATTTTATTATACCTTTTTCCCCACTGGAAATAACAAAATGGTGAAAGAACCACTTTCTCTGTTAAAGAACATGGTTTAAAAAAAAGTCATCGGGGGACTTCCCTGGTGGCGCAGTGGTTAAGAACCCGCCTGCCAATGCAGGGGACACTGGTTCGATCCCTGGTCCCGGAAGATCCCACATGCCGTGCAGCAACTAAGCCCGTGCACGCACCACAACCACTGAGCCTGCTCCCTAGAACCCGCGAGCCACAACTACTGAGCCCGTGTGCCACAACTACTGAAGCCCGCATGCCTTAGAGCCCTGCTCCGCAACAAGAGAAGCCACCACAATGAGAAGCCCGCGCACTGCAAGGAAGAGTAGCCCCCGCTCGCCGCAACTAGAGAAAGCCTGTGTGCAGCAACGTAGACCCAGCGCAGCGGGGGAAAGAAAAAAATAAAAAAGTCATAGGGATTTGCTGGCTTTTAGCTTAACTACAATGAGATACAATAATTTCTCTATTGTATTGCTCAGAATGGTATTCAGTAAAACCATCTGGAGGCTCTTGTGCAAAGCTACATAGCTAAAGCCAGTTATTTGACGGCAAATTATTAGCAACTTTTAATATAGGGCAGGTTTTGGCAAACTTTTTGGGTCAGATAATTGTTCATGGTCTCTGTTGCAACTATTCAGCTCAGCCATTGTAGTACAAAAGCCACAAGCAACATGTAAATAAATGAGGTGGCAGTGCGCCAATAGAACTTTACTTGAGGACACTGAAATTTGAATTTCATTTAATTTCCACACGTCAGGAGGTATGACTCTTCTTTTGATTTATTTTGTAGCCATTTAAAAATGGAAAAACCATTCTTAGTTCTCAGGCTGTACAAGAGCAGGTGGTGGGCCAGATTTGGCTTGCAGACTGTAGTCTGCCAAGCCCCGCTGTAAGGGAAGGCGTGTATGTGGTTAGATTTGGCTTCTTACAGGACTTTAGATACATTTAGAGAATTCCTGTAGTGTTTTATAAACTTCTTCCAAAATTCCCCCAAGCTTTTCATGTCTTCTTGGCGGTGGCTTTCCAATCTTAAACTTGCATGCTCAACAAAGCAAGTTAATGGAAGATTGGATAGATTGATGGAACCATTAAATTGTTAGCTAAGACAATTGACTTGATCCTGGGATTATTTCTTATCCGCTTTGCATGCTCCCCCGCCCCCCATCTTATTTCATTGATTGAGGTGAATGATTTTTAAGCAGTTCAGAGTTGAAGTTAAGTAAATATGTGAGATATGTAACTCTGGTCATTCAACAGATTTTGATATATTTGCTTAAAGTGAATGTATTTGAATACTGATCAGAGACTGTTTAGGTTTGTAGAGTCATTTTATACTATTTTAGCATTTTTAGAACGGGTTGTCCCAGATAATTCCAGCTGGACCTGGATGAATTTACTTTCGCTAGGTTTACAGTCAGGTGTCTTCTGTAATTGGACAGGTCACTGACCACCAGAGAGCTGGTGTGCTAAAATGGTGATTCCTTATCTTCTTTTCGCTGTGTATGTGACCAGAACCCTTATTGATTAGTCTTTTTCTCCTGTGGTATTTTCTTTAAAGTGGTCATACAGTGATTTTATAAAGCTGTCATCTTAAATTTGACGGTGTCGGCTTCAAATAGAGCATCTCTTGTGTGACTTGACAGTTGGGTTTTTTTCAAAGACACCAGATGAATGTGACCACATGGTTACTGGTGATCTGGCCTAGTAGCTGCTCAGTAGTCCTTATGGGTGTGTTGACGTTTGCTTGCATCTGGGGCTCATCTGGGGGGTTCTTGCTGTTGCTTAGTAATCTCGCCTGGTTCTCAGAGTGCTCACCGTAAGGTCATCTCTGATAAAAAGCAGAGTTGAATAGCAGTGCCCCCAGGAATCTCTATTTATTTTTTCCTTTCCTCTTGACTAAAGCTAGATTACTTTAATTTTAAAGTATGAGGGTGGGGGTTAGGCTTTCATTTTTCTTCCCACTTTTTCCTTCACCATTTATCCAAGAAAGGATTTTTTTCTTTCTCCACAGATATAAAGTCGTACTGCCAAAAATAAATTCAGTTGTGAAAGAGGACAAATAAAAGAGTCCGTAGGCACATGAAAGAGGATCAAATGAATGTACTGAAAAAAACATGGAGGACAAAAAAGAAAGGAAAAGACAGATAGTGTTAGTGCTTGGCACCATTCTTCTCAAAGATCAAAGTGCTCAGTGGTGTGGATTCTTTCGGCTCACAGCACTCTGAGGGGCTCCTGCCATTCCATTCACTCAGGAGGAAACCGATGTCTAACTTTCTCTTTCAAGCTGGTGCTAGGGTTGGGCTATAAAGGAAGAGAGAGCTTTGTCCTTTAGCCATCATGAATCAGAAGGAAAGCAGAACTCCTCGGCAGCCTCTCTGTGTAAATTGAGGTTGTAGCATTTCCCTGCCCAAACCAAATTTATTCCTAGAAGAGATGGTGGAATCTTCACGGTTGTACATACCTGTGTCGAGGGTCCAGCATTACTTACTGCTCTGCTGCTGTTTTTGAATTCTTGCTTTGGCTGTCCCTCATTCCTGCCTTTCAAGCTAAGCTTCTACAACTGTTTATTTTCTTTTCTTCGTTACGTTTATCAGTAACCACATAGTAATACTGTGTTAGTATCTTGAGTGGAGTATTTTTGAGTTCTCCTTGTTCCCAGGTTAAGTATTTTTGGCTGACACTGGTATAAAAGAAAAAGCTCCAGATTGAAACTGGAAGACTTCAGTTTGAATCCTGGCTTTACCACATAGTTTTGTGACCAAGGTCAAGTTTGTTAACCTTTGTGCCACCTTTTTAACAAATTTGTTTAAAGTCACATGATTAAGTGACAGAACCCAGAACTGGTTTTGTGTCCAGTAAGGTACAGAGCATGAAAAAGCCTCTTGCAGAGGGAGTATCTCACACTCAGTAGTGTGAGTAGTGCTCATGAAGCTGCACTGGTTTCTTAAAAGCATAAAAGGAAGAAAAGGAAAAGTGAAATTAAATGTAATTCTGTATTAAGTTATTGGTGGTACAGTTACTTGGCATCCATTTATTTTATTTCTCTGTGGCCTCTAGGATGGATGGATTGGATACTCAGAGGGCTTTAGGCATGGGGAGAAGTGTTCAGCTCAGGGAGCCATTTGTAGACGCTCTGAGAATGAGCAACGGAGTGTGTAGCTTGCAATTTGTTTGCTGTGATAGTATTCTTACCCTAAGGATAACACTTTATTGATGATCAAAGGATCAAGAGCGATTGCTTTGTGATTGGACTCTGAACATGTGACCTGGACAACATTTTCAGGTTTACTGTGCAGTTGTAACAGTGAATTCTCAAGTATTGACTGTGGAGGGCAGACAGGAGATCCTAACTCTTTCATCGGCTCGAGGGCTATTTTCCAGCCTTCTGATTATCTGCTTCCTATTGGAAAAAAAAAAAATATCCAAGGTAGGTCAGGTTCCAAGGTGTCATTTTACCTAGGAATTCATATTAATAGGAGTATGTTCTAGAGTGAATTTTCTGGAAGCCCAGGGCCAAGAAATCCTAAACTAGGTCTTCAGGGCTTCTAATTGCCCTTTTTCCATCCCAAATCAGTTTATCTCCTTCCTTTGTTACGGGCAGCTAACGTCACATATGTGTAGTGATTGAAACAGATTAATTACGTCTTAGTACAATTCCCCAACCATTCCTTAGAATTTACAAAGTTCCTTTAGCTTCTGCAAGTTCCCTAAGGGGTTTCATGAAGTCTCAGAGCTCTTAGTTTTGCAGCTTAAGATTCATTTCCTGGCTTTAGTCTGCAGTTCTTTTTATATGTGAAATAACTATGACCTACGGCATTTTTATTGTTTTGTCTATACATGCTTAGTACTTCATTAGACACCATAACTTGTCAGTCCCTTATTTCTTTATTCATTCATCATTTAACACATTATTGAGCTGCTCGTCATAGGGGAAGGGCCGTGTAGGTGCTGGGAACACCTAACTGAGTAACACGCTCTCTCTGCCCTTGAATACGTCATAGTCTTTTAAAAATTCTTTTGTTCGGAGCTACTTTTGGACACAGAGAAAAGTTGTAAGTACTGAGTTTCCATGTATCCGTCTCCCGGTCTTCATTTGTGTGAGCATCTTATGTAACTTCGGTACAGTTGTCAGGAACAAGGAATAGCATTAGAACAATACCATTGAACTAAAGACCCTATTTGAATTTCACGGATGCCTTACTTTGTTACAGCTGCTGGAAGCAAAAGACCATAGCCTGGGTGGCTTATAAACAACAGAATTTTCTTTCTCAGAGTTCTGGAGGCCAGAAGTCCGAGATCAGGGTGCCAGAGTTCTGGTGAGGGCCCCCTTCTGGTGTGCAGACCTCTGGCTTCTCCCTGTGTCCTCACGTGGCCCAGAGCAGAACCACGAGATTCATTGTACCCCTCCCCTTTTCTTTACTGGTAACGTCTTTCTTCAGCAGTGAAAAACTCAGTTCTTATTGTTTAAAATATATTTTCATTTGCCTATTTTTATCCAGTTCTACGGTACACATAACTTAGTTTCAGAATTCGTAACCCATGTGCCTGTGAGAAGTACGTTTACTGACTACATTTTTGTCTTTAGTCTTATGTATAGTATACAGGCAAGAGCCTGTTTTCTAAAGTTGCTCAGGTCAGTTCTGTTTTTCGTAGCTCCTTAGGTGTGGTTGTGTTATTCATTTGTAATATAGCTGGGTTCGTTTGTTAGACTTTGCATTCTATTTTTGGTTCCTCTTGGTTGATTTGGACTGTCTGTTTATTTTCTGGGTAAGGGAGGGTTTGTGAACTATTGCTATGGCTCTCAGGGTCAGAGCTATAAGAAGATAACAGTCTTCAGCCCCCCTACCTGCTATAGATGACTGATCCGTTTACTTCTTAATTTATCCTTCTTGCATTTCCTTTTCACAAATGAGCAAATACATGTCTATTTTCTTATAACTTCTTCTTTCTTATGTGAGGGGTAGCATACTATAGATAGTCTTTTGTGCTTTGCTTTTTTCACTTAGCGGTATGTTCTGGAAATTGCTCCATGTCAACTCGTAGAGCTCATTCTCCTTCACAGCTGTATAGTACTCTGTTTTGTGGATGTACTGTGGTTTATTCACCTGCTGTCTTGTGTATATGCATGTAGGTTGTTTCCAAGATGTTTCAGTTGTAAATGATGCCGAAATCAATATCCTTGTGCATATGTACTTCCTTATTGTTGGATGTGTATCTTCAGGGTGGATTTATAGGAGAGGGGTTGCTGAATTGAAAAGTTTATGTGATTTCTCTTCTGAAACGCATATACCAATTTGCATTTCCTCCAGCAATGTCTGAGACTTTCTGTTTCCCCAGCAGAATGTGTTATTTTTTTTAAAATTTTGTCCATCTGATTGGTAGATGAGAAATAGTATCTCAGTGTTGTTTTACTTTATTTTGCTAAGAGTGAGTGAGTTTGAGCATATTTTTGTCTATATTTTTGTGAATTGTCTGTTCATGTCTTTTCTGTTGGGTTGTTGTCTTTTTGTCTCTCACTTTTTAAAAGTTCTTAATATGCCTGTTGCAAGTATTCCCTCAGGACTTTGAGTCATAGTTAGAAAGCCTTGCCCTATACCACTTTTTAAAGATAAATTCTACCCAGCTGCCCCAGTACCATTTACTGTCTTTACCTCAGTGGTTTGAGATGCCACCTTTGTCTTATATTATTTTCCATATGTATTCTGGACTTGATATTCTGTTTCCTATTGTCTATATATGTGCTAGCACTACACTCTTAATTACAGAGGCTTTATAGTATGTTTTAATGTCTGATAGGGCTAGCTCCCCCCCCTTTCTAGTTATTTGATTTTTCCATATGAATATTAGTAGAACTTGTTTTATTCCATAAAATAGCTAGCTGGTGTTTGTATTAGGATTGCCTTGAATGTATAGATCAAGTTTGGAGAAATGCCATGTTGAGTTTTCCTATCCAAGAATAGGGGGTGTTTTCCCATTTGTTTGTATTTACTTTTGTGTCTCTGAGGAGTGTTTAAGAATTTTCCTCAAACATTTAAGAAAATTAAATTTAAAAAGTGGAGAGGCAGAGGGGCTTCAGTGGAAGTAATGTTGTATATTGTTATACTTAGAGCAATCGCTAGAAAACTGTGTGGAGTGATAACACTCAGGACGCTATAAATAAATCAAGATGAAATCCTAAAAAAATGTTCAGATAACCCACAGGAGGGCAAGAGAAACAGAAGAACTAGAAATAGAAAAGAAACTTAAAAAAGAAAAGGTACTCTGCCTGTCATTAATCAAATGGCTTACAATAGACACGATGCTGACTCTGTCTCAGAATCTTTTTTCCCCTTATTTCCGGGTAAGAGTGACAGTAATAGCTGTAAACAAACGTGCTACTGTAAGCAGTCTTTGTGAGCTTGTGTACCTCTTCACGAGTTTCTGTGAGGTTTGCATATGTCTGGGGATGTACGAAGACTCGCTCAATTATGGATACAGTTTAAGGGAATGAATTTCTGGGCCACAGTTTCCATTTGTATTTCTCTGCTTGCCTGAGGAGGTTCTCTCCTCTTTTTCATCCCCTTCAGATGGCCTTCTCCCACCAGGCACAGGACTCTCTAGATGGTGCAGTGCCCAGGGCGTAACTGGGGGGGGGGGGGCGTCACAACAAAGCACTATTTGAACAAGTCTTTTCCAGGAAGCCCTTGTTACTGCTGAATAAAAGGACCCTAAGACATGGTGCTTCCCTGTCTTTAGTCTTATTTCTGATAACAGTGAAGATATGGGGAATGCAGAACCTGAGGAAGCTGGGAGAGCAGCTGTTTCAGCAAGCCACCTTGCTGATGGCAGTTTTCTCTTAACAGTCTCTCTGCCTCCATTTCACAAACACTGTCAAATAATATACTGTTTTGAGCAAGAGCATGGTGAAAAGAGAGCCCTGGAGAAAAAACATTGAGTGCTTAAAATGGTACACGTGTACACACTTTTACTTTAAAATGTAAGCACTACTCTTCAGCAAGAGGCGATATGAAAAATATTTCAAAATGCATAGCAGCCATTCAGAACCAACCACGGTCAGCTTTCCGGCCTCTGTCAACCCTGTCTTCCACTCTGCTTTGCTACTGCGGGCCCCTTACCCGGCAGGGACAGACACTCCCAAGAGCCACAGCTATATGCTAGTGACTGTTGTTTTATTTTCTCCCGATGCTTTTTTTTTTTTTTAAATATACAGAAAAATTCAGATTTTAAGTTTACATTTGCATAAATTTTGGCAAATTTGTTTGACACTAAACAAGGCATGGGATATTCTCATCATCCCAGAAAGTTCCCTTCAGCTCCTGTTCTCTCTAAACTTCCCACCCGGAAACAACCACCATTCTGATTTCTCCTATCGTAAATTCCTTTTTGCTATTCTAGAACTTCATATAAATGGAATCATACAGTATGTAGCTTTTTTGTGTCTGGCTTCTTTTACTCAACATTTAATTTTTGAGATTTTTCATGATGGGCTATTTATCAGTAGCTCTTCTCTACGTGTTGTGTAGTAATCTCATTGTAAATTATACAATACTTTGTTAACCCATTTCTTTGTTGATGGACATTTGGTTTGTATCTAGGCTACTATGAATAAAGCTGTTATGAACAACAACAAAAGCACAGTGAAGGAAATAATAATGATAAAAGCAGAAATTAATGAGGAAAAACATTAGATCTAATTAATCAAATGCTTTAAGAAATTCTAGTATTTTATTAAAAAATACATTATGGCCAACTGGGATTTATTCCAGGCATGCAAGGTAGGTTTACTATTCAAGACTCTGTTAACATCTAATACCATGTTAATAAGTCTAAGGAAGAAACCTGTCTCCAAAGCGATGATTATGATACGGTTATTCTAAAGCTATTTAATGGGAACACCTGGGAGGCATTTCCACTAAGATCAGGAACAAGGTGAGGGTGTCCTCTATTTCCACTACTTTCCACATTTTGATTGTATTAGAGGTGCAACTTAGAGGCTTTAGAAAGGGTAAAGAAAAAGTGAAACTGTGTATTTGCAAATAAAGTTAGCATATCGGGAAGACCTCAGAGAATCAGTGATTAAGCTCTATCAAATGCTAAAAAATTTTGTTGAGTAGCAGGATATGAAATTAACATACAAAGATCAATACCCTTCATATAATCAAACGGGAAGCAAATAGATAAAATCCCGTTTATTACAGCTGCATAGTCATTTATCTATATGATAGCCTTCTCTTCCTACTGCTTTGGATTTTCCCTAAACCAGTTGTGTTGTCCTTCCCTGGGAACATTTTGGCCGTGTTTCTGATGGTCACAGTGATGTGTGTGGTGCTATGCGGTGGAGGCCAGGGATGTGCTGAATACAGGATCGCTGTCTAAAACGCCAGCAGTGCTGAGACCGGGAAACCTTGTCTTAAACATAACTGATTTCCAGTGCTTGTGTTCAGAATTGTGGGTTAGAGGAGTTTCTATATGTTTAACTAATTAATTATTCAAGTTTAAGGATAAACTTAAATTTGAGTAATAACCAAGAATAATAAAGGAAGAATCGCTTTCCTTTAGTAATGGACAATGATGAAATAGTTTATTTTGCATAGCACGGAACAGTATACAAAGTTTCATAGCCTTCTCATTTGATCTTCTTAATATTTTTACGAGATAGGTATAATAGATGTACTTATCTCTGGTTACCTGATAAAGGGACTTCCCTGTTTCTTCTAGGCTTCAGGGATGAATCATTTCCGATAGATGGGTGATTAGTTGCAGAGCGAGTGCATTGTTCATCTAAAAAGTTGTCTTACCTGCCTATCCTTTTCCAGAAGCTCATTTTAGTTCTAGTTAAATACTAGAAGGATAGGTCCTGGGCCTGGAGAGTTGATACCTAGTCCATTTTTTCCTTTAATTGTATCTTGTTACCTACAAATCAGTGCTTCCAACAGAACTTGCCATGATGATGGAATGTTATATAAATCTGTGCTGTTTTGATATGGTAGCCACTAGCTACCTATTTAAATATACATTAATTGAGATTAAATAAAATTTAAAATTCATTTCTCTTCACTTATACCAGCCATATTTTAAGTGCTCAAGAACCCTACATTATCTTCTAATCAGTAGTATCCAAAGGAACTTTAAGAAATCAGTAGTATTTTTGTTAATTTTTAAAACGGAGATTGTCTCAGCTCATCTTACCTTCTGCCCAGTACTGAGGCTTTGGTCACAGATTACTTAAGCCCTGTGGGAAAGGAGGATTTTTAATTGCTTTTTAATTTGGTAGGAAGTGAATGAATGTCCATCTCCATGTTGCTATCCCTCAGTTTCTTTCACTAACACCTTGGCGACTAGCACATGTGTGTGTTGTCGACGTGCCAACTCACGGAGTCCTTCTGGGAATGAAATGCCTGCTCACGCAGTGGGAGGTCACGTCCCTGGAAGCATCGTGCAGGTTCTGCTGATGTGCCTTCGATCCTCCAATTCCATCTACTCTATAATCATAGCCTTTGGCTTCCAGTTGATGTTAAAGTTGCTTCCTGTAACTGCTGAGGGAGTTGAAATTCTGAAAACCTCCCTGCCTTCTTTGGAACCCTGGAATTTCTCTCAGCACTCCTGTATGTACGTAGGTGTGTGTAGTGGGATGGTGGGTCCTACTGCATGGTATAATGTATATGACATTTATATTTGGTGCGTGGAAACGCTGCTTGAGGAGTTGTGTAGTATTGTAGAGTTTCAGCTATATTGTGGTTTAACTTTTGTTAGTAGATGAACCTGGAAACCTTACTGCTCTAGTATTTCCATGGGAAGGTGTTTTCCAGCTTTGTCAGTTAATGTTACCTGAAAATTTGGGAAGTGTGTGTTTGTGTATTAGAACCCATCTATATATTTAAAATTAAAATTTCCCTAGGTTTTAATTTCCAAGACAGTTTATTTCTTCCATACTCAGAGAGAAGAAAAATATTTAACAGTTACACATTCTCCTTTTCATAAGGTAGCAGGAAGAAAAGGCCCATTTTGCTTTGATGATTTACAGAGACTTTAGATGGATTTTTTTTTTTTTTTTTGTAAAGTAATGTAACTGTGGTTTAAATTTTTCCCCATCATTTCTAGTTTAATATCCTTTCATCACAATCCTGCCCTCAATTTGTCTTTGTGGTTTAATTAATTTTATTCTAAGACTAAAAGGCTGAGATAAAAGCAGTTAAGTTGTAAAGTTGTAGGTTAAAGCAGTCATGAAACAAAGAAATATAATATTGGACATTTTCTTATCTTGCAGGGGGGGAACTCCCGTTCTTCTGAACAGATAATTAAAGAGTTTGTGGCCATATTCTACGTGTTCTTAGAATACCATGGATTTAGTTATATCTTCCACCACCTCTGCTTTTCTAGTAGTATTATGTTTTGCAAAGCCGTTGAGGACATAACTAACATTTTTTGTTCGTTTATTTTCAGAGGGAAGTGTAACATCTCCCATTTTTCTGACATATTTGCTGCTAGAGAGTTTAAAGCCCGAGTGGATTCATTTTTCTACATATTAGGCTACAACCCTGAGACGAGGTAAGTGAGTCACTGGGTCCCACTCCGTGAGAACTTTGGCTTTTCTCACGTGTGAGTGTGTGTGTGCCCGCGCACGTGTGTGAGTGTGTGTGTGCCCGCGCACGTGCGTGGGTGTGTCTGTGTACACTTCTGGGCATATACTGATAAGATGAAAAAAAAAAGATACAAAGTCCTGTAGTAAACCTCTTTGGGAGAAGTTGTACTTAATGTCTTTGGTGTCTTTAGCAGCTTATTGTTTGCTCTTTTTTGTTGTTGTTGTTAAGAAAAGGAAAAGTAAGACAATTTGGGTTTGGAGAGGGCAAGATAAAGACAGATGTTCAGTTGGTGTGTGTTTTGAACTTATTATGAATTGTACCCTCATGCCCATTCAGTCAAGCCTTCCATACCTTATTGAAAACACCTAGGACATGATGGAAAGTTCGTTGATTAGTAATAATCAAAAGCATATTAATGAAAAGCATAGTAATATTTCAAAAGCATCTTATATTGTGAAATGTTTATATTACATATGCATTTATTAACTGCCTGGTCATGTCTTCCTGTTGCCCAAGTGAAGTGTTGGACACTCAGAGTTGGATTTCTGTCTGGATACACAGTAGTCTGTTATTTCAGTGATGCCATATTTATTTAACTATTTGATAGATGGCTGTCATATTGCACAAGTTAGATTGTTTCAGGGAATTGACCAAATAGCTTTTGAGTTTTAAATGTTTAGCTCTTGGGTTCATAATAGCCAAGCAGATTTACTTTTCACTAGTTTTGGTTATACACCTGTTTTTGCTGAATGTTCATTTAAAGTGATACGTAACTTATCTGTGTAAGCTGGAGACTCACACAGGTTCTTGTCTCATTTTTTATTGTATGTTACTGGTAGTCATTCAGAGTGATACTTCCCATCAGTTTTGTTTTAAACTGTGGGTTAGGCATGCGATAGAGGAATATATTATTATTTATCTTACCTGAGAAAGCAACACAGAGACATGCCTGTAGCCGCGTGTTTACAGGATCTGCATCCTGAAGCACTTGTTTAGTGCTTTGACCTTAGTCCCATTTGTTCATTTCTGCGGCTCTGTTCCCCGTGTCCAGCTTGTGCTTGGCATAGTGGAAGTGCTTGGGGGTTGTTGGATGAATTGAAGTGAACAGATATT
Organism: Eschrichtius robustus; assembly: GCF_028021215.1. Taxonomy (NCBI): domain Eukaryota; kingdom Metazoa; phylum Chordata; class Mammalia; order Artiodactyla; family Eschrichtiidae; genus Eschrichtius; species Eschrichtius robustus. The sequence goes on along the minus strand of NC_090826.1, from coordinate 6,618,387 downwards.
TGAATGTCTGCTTATTAGTGATAAGTTTGTGGCAGGTCTCAAACTTCTCACAAAGTGAGTGTGAAAATTTGCGGTGATACAGCCAGTGTGGCCCAAGCTCACTGGCTTCACCATGAGCACTACTTTCTACCTCTGAAGTTCGGGGTTTGGTGCACACTTCCCATAGCTGCCCAAATTATCAAAACTGTGTATGTGATTTAACAGAGTATAGAAAACTGTTAGTGTTTTCTCCACCTGACTTATGCACAGCCCAGTCCTTCGAAGGTTTGGGGTGCATGCCCTTGCAGAACTTACCTCTGTTTCTGTCTTTGTTGCAGGGCTGTGGGGGATGGGGCAGTGTGATGAGCTGGTCTCCCTCATTTTGGAGGAGTGAGGCTAGCATGTAGCTGTGGCTGTGTGGTGCTGTGTGCTGACTCTTAGTGCCCTGAGGCAGCTGGGGAGGAATGTCAGACCGTCCTAATAACCCTGTGAGATGGCGCGTGGATCAGTAAGACCACTGGAAGTTAAAGAATGGTGACTCTGTGACTCCAGACTTGGATGACTGTTCCCCTCCCCTTAAGTAACGTGTGAACGCTAAGTGAGCAGTTAAAACTGAAGTTTAAGATGGAGTTATTTCTCTTAGCAAATTTTCTGATAGTAGTTAAAAGTTGACTTATGTAATTTTCCATAATTTTTTTTAGCATCTTAGCTGGCACTGAATGATTGGGGTTTTTTTTCCTCTCACATTTATCACAGATCCTTTTAAAACCCCAATATCTGGCTCCCTCCCTCCCCCCCCCCCCCCACACACACACCTACTTGTTTATTATATTTCTGAATATCGTGCCTTATCAGGGACCTGGTTGTCCAGGACCTTTCGGTTTTGGAGGTGTTACCTTGCGTGCTAGTGGGGAAAAGACTTTTATGAATTCTTTGGTCCATTGCCTTTAAAATTTGGAGAGGGTGGATTTCTTGCAGTCGGCATAGAGTTACTTCAGTGTTATTAGGTATAAATTTATATTTCATTAATTATTTTTTTCTGCTCAGAGTACTGATCATTAATATAAGTAAAGCATCCACAATAATACAGGTTCATAATCTCTTATTTTCAATTCTGAAATCTGAAAGCTCTGAGGATCAAAAAATTTTTATGCTGAGTTGGGCGCTGAAATTCATTTGCCCCTGAGGTCAAACTTGACCTGAACTGATGTGAGACTTTCTATATTCTTTATTCAGTTCACTCTGTGTGGATTTGCACAGCTTTTACTACAGAGGTACCGATGTGATAGAATAGGGATTATTGCTCAGACGCTGCTGTGGCATTACCTGGTATATTCCCTGTAGTACCTTCTAAATCCAAAAATTTCTGAATTCTGAAAATCTTCTGGTCCTAAGGATCTTAGCTTCGGGGTTGTGACGCTGTGTTCCTGCTACCCATGACATTTAAGGAACAAAACTTGGGCAAAAAATGTGGGGGCAGATGTTTCTAGCTTCAGGTAGAATTCAGGCTACAGGGGCTGGCAGGTGAGAGAGGGCTTGAACCTTTGGTAGTAAAGGGCTTTGCTTTTGGAATTTGTTTTGATGTTTCTGCACTCAGGGAGTGTTCACTGCTGCTCAATAAATAAGATTCACTCCAAATTTACTTCTGCAGTCAGCATACTCTGAACATAATGTCATCATGTTCTCATTTTCTTTGAAGGGTGTGATCCAAAATCTAGAGAGAAACTTTAAATAAGTCAATAAATTTCAGCTCAGAGGTCTTAGTACATAAAGCCGGTAGTCCTTATCCATGAGTTTGACCAAAACACCAGCATCCTTGGTTGAACTAAAGTAGGTTGGTTCAAAACAATAAATAAATAAAGTAGGTTGGTTCTAGCTTATAAAAAGAGCTGGGCATAGAGACCGGTTACATCCATCCTTTTATTCTCCTTGTTGCTTTTTTATTTGTCTAGTACCTCATGGCCATTTAATCTGACTGCTTGATCCTTTTGTTAAGACCAACGGTGTGGCAAGATCTCCCCTTTTGGACCCAGGCAGCCTGGGTTCTGATTCTGTGCTCCCACTTCATCTTTGTGTCCATGGGTAAAGGTTGTACTTCCTGGACTTTGTTTTCCTCTTTAATACAAATGGGGAAAACAAAAACAGCGTAGCTTTTGTAAACTGTCATGCTTTTTTGTTGCTTTTCGGGAATTGCAAAAATAATTATAAATTTTCTTTTGAAGAAGAGATTGAGAAGTATCTTTTTTTTTTTTTTTTTTTTTTAAACTCTGTAAAATGTTAAATCCAAAAGCAAAACATGAACTACTTCCCAAGATGTCTTGATTCTACCAGGTAGATCATTAACCATCTGGTTGATTTTGCTGACATGTGGAAGTCTGAGCACTGGGGATTCTTGCCTCTGCTTGGAATATTAATTATAAAATTCTTTGACTATATACAGTTGCTGAAAATGTAAATTTCTTCATTGACCATGATGAAACTGACTCAACGATTAAAATAAATACGTGAGTAGTGTTGATGGGAAATAATACATTTCTACAGTCAGAATATTTTATTGAAAATTTGAGAACCAAAATTGAAAAAAAAAGTTTTATTGAGAAAGAGGTTTGGGCTTTTTATAGCAAACAAGCCTGTCCTCTTTGTAGCGTGGAGGGTTTATTGAGTTTTTGGTTGTCCTTTCCCTCATCTTCCCATCCCTCCACCTCCGCAGGTTCGGCCTATTAGCCAGTGCCTTTTTTAGTGTGCTTTGACCTTTTCTGAGTCTGTACCTTTCATTTCTTAGAAAAGTTCTCCTTACCTTTCTGCCTCAGTCCAGTGAGTTAGGAGGGGAAGGACGTAATAGTGCACGGAGTCCCAGTAAGAACAAGTTTGCAGAGTGGCTACTTGAGAGGAGGTGCCTTTATTTTTAAATTATTAAGAGTGAATTTTCCCAGGAACCAGTCCCTTTGTTTCCCCTTGCTAAATAAGAGTTCCTTGGGTCCCTAATGGGCGCAGTGGTTAAGAATTCGCCTGCCAAGGCAGGGGACACGGGCTCGAGCCCTGGTCCAGGAAGATCCCACATGCTGTGGAGAAGCTAAGCCCGTGGGCCACAACTACTGAGCCCGCAAGCCACAACTACTGAAGCCCGTGCGCCTAGAGCCCGTGCTCCACAACAAGAGAAGCCACTGCAATGAGAAACCCGTACACTGCAATGAAGAGTAGCTCCCGCTCGCCGCAACTAGAGAAAGCCTGCGTGCCACAATGAAGACCCAACGTGGCCAAAAAAATAAAATAAATAAAATGTAGTATTTTGTGTAAAGGTGGTCACGGGGCAATCCCGCTCTCTAGTACTAGTTTTATATAAGCGTCAGTGGTCTCATCAGAGGCTTGGTCTGCAGCATGAAAAATCTGATTATATTCTTGGTTCTTTGCTTCTTGAACATGAGCCTTCTCTTGTTAATCAGGTGGAAAACAAGTTGAGGGCTCAGATCTGATCTTCTATCTTACCCAGGAGAGAATGTCCCTGGTCACCTGCATTCAGCTGTGCCCTCTCCGCTTTTCTTCTTCCAGGAAGCAGGTTTTTTTTTTCTAAAAGCAATATTGAGGCTTAAGTATTATTATCCTTATATGTAGAAGTAATCATAAACCGAGGCACTTGCAAGAATTTATATATATAATCTCCCCCATGACAGTGGCAATAATGTTACTAATAATAGCTATAGTTAGTGGGCACTGTGCACCTGGCGCTGTGCTGAGTGTTTTACTTGTATGATACATCTTTCTTTACTTTGTTTTGAAACAGTCTTGACCATACAGAACAGTTGCAAGTACCCTAGAAGATCTTTGCTTAACTGAACCATTTGAAAATAAGTTGTCACCATGAGGCTATATCACCCTCTAAGACTTTGTGTATTTCCTGTGAACAAGGGCATTTTTCTTGCATAATCACAATATAGCCTTCAAAATCAGGAAATTACCAAGTAAATATTATTGCCCTGGACTTCTCAGACCCCACTCAAGTTTTATAACAAAAGGCTATAGCAAAAGGAATCCAGTTCAGCATTATGTTATTTGGTTGTCATATGTGTGTTTAGTCTTCTTCAATCTGGAAAAGTTTCTCAGTCTTTCCTTCACTTCATGACGTTGGTACTTTGGAAGATTACATAGGCTAATTATTTTGTAGACTGTCCCGCAGTTTGCATTTACGAAGTTTCCTTATCGTTGCGTTTCTATCGTATATCTTTGACAGGGACAGTACAAAAGTCATGTGTTCTTTTTCCTGCATCCCGTTAGGTGCTACACAATTCTAGTTTGTCCCACTGCTGGTAATGTTCACTGTGATACGTTGAAAAAGGTGGTGTCTGCCAGGCTTTGCAATTGTACAATTTCTCATTTTCCTTTTATAATTTTTTAAAAAAATCGAGTTATAGTTGCTTTACAATGCTGTGTTAGTCTCTGCTGTACAACAGAGTGAATCAGCTATATATATATATACATGAATCCCCTCCCTCTTGGACCCCCATCTGGGTCACCACAGAGCACTGAGCTGAGCTCCCTGTGCTATACGGCAGGTTCCCACCAGCTATCCGTTTTACACCTGGTCGTGCACATAACGCCACTCCCAGTCTCCCAGTTCATCGCCCCACCCCCACCCGTGTCCACACGTCCCTTAATGACCATTCTGTAGGCGGTTGCTTTGAGACCCTGTAGATGCCTTCTTCCTCATCAAACTTCGAATTATTCATGTATTTATGGCAGGGTGGACTAATGGCTGCCAATTTTATCCAGTTGTTTGTAATCTGTTACTACCATTTTGAGGTCAGATTGTGCCAAATTTTGGAGAATCATACTTAGGAACCCAGATCTGGTGCTCGGTGTGCTCATTACTTTGTGTCACTGTTCTCAGGCCTTCTGCGTGAACAGAGCTTGGGGGCTGAGGGGAAGGGAGGTAATGCACACTTTTACATCTACTTCCATATCTGTGTGTATGTGTATCCATGCGTTCATAGCAAATTTTCCAACTCTAATCCAATAATACAAGGTTCCTGCAAGTTTTTTTCCCTTTTCCCTTATTTGTAATTCTCACCTTTAACAGTAGAAAACCTCATCTCATTGTCCTTAATATCTTTACTTCCAATTTCCGATCCCAGACTCTGCCCTCTCCCACACATGGATGGATTTTGACATCTTAAGCTGTATTTTTAGTAGGTTTATCTGTTGATGTTTCTTAGTGCCCACCTCAAGGAATCAAGTTTGTGACATCATCTGCTCAAGACGTATGCGATAACAGCTACTACTACCATGAAGTGAGTGCTTACTCTGTCCTAGATTGTTTAATTTTTTAATTCCCGTAAAAGCTCATTGAGGTTGGTGGTATTATCTTTATTTTATAAATGAGGAAAAGGAAAATCGATGTTATATTAAATAGCTGCCTAAGGTTAGTAAACAGGAAATCCCAACCCTGTTTGACTGAAAACCCTGTGCTCTTAACTTCTATGATTTCATCGTAGATTGATTCATATACAACATATTTTCTTCTGGCTGTGTTAGAAGATAACTTTTAGTCTTTCTAATGAAGAAAAAGACACGTGCTTACCAGAAAATAACTTGACAAATTCAAAAATTAAAGAAGCAAACTGTTATAATTGTTCTATAACCTATATTTGTGTTTTTCCTTGAATATACATCCTTGTGCAGCTGTATAGGTATATGTGTATGTTTTAAGATTATAATTAAAATATTGTTTATACATAATGTACAGATAATCACGCATTCCTCTATTCGTTCATCTTCTTCTGTCTTGAACATAGCACCATGTCATTAAACGTTTTACAAACATTTGTAATGAGCACCCTGTATACACCATCATATGGATGTCCCATAATTTATCTGTTCTCATATTATTGAACATCTATGGGTTTTCCATTATTTAAATAACACGGTCAAATAACATCGTGACCATCTTTTTTCAACGTAGATATTTATACTTCAGCTGTAAAGTGACAGTCTAGATCTCCCTTATTTCAGTTAACTTGGATTTGAGACATTTCAAAATTCACTTCTGTTTTAGTCAAGTCAACTTTTCTACTCCTCACAGCTCATTGTCTTTGTATAGCTTTTGGGGGCGAGAAGCTAGAGCTGGATACGAACATTTTCTTGTTCACTTTTCCTCGGTCATCACATTTGCACTCTCAGAACACTGACCTGTGATGGCAAGTATTGGAGACAGTTGAGATGAGAGTATGTGTATATTTGGAAACACAGCTGACTGAAGGTGAAAGAACTTTAGTAAAATAGGACCAAAACCCAGATTTGATCATTCCAAAAACCATTTGCCAGTAAACATATACTGAATAAAATACAACAAATCTTTTAAATGCAGAGCTGAACTCGCAAGAATTAAGAGAAACTGAAAAGTTCAGCAGCCTGCGGTGAGAGGGGTCGGGCCATTTGCTCGTCTTCTTCACACGGCGTCTTTGGTTTTAACACCCACCAGGTACAGGAGATGGGGTCCTGATCTCAAGGGTTTAGGGAGTTGGAGCTGAGAGCCTGTGTAAAGTTAGAATCATCGAAGGCCTATTCTTTTGGTGGAAGGGTGAACTAGGTAACATATCTGGAACTAGAAGAAGATGACAGGGATACCTGTCTGGGTTTGGGACTCCAGACCAAAAAAAGAAGAGGAGGAATAGAAGGAGAGCTCCCCGCTCCCCTTATAACTCATAACTTTGGGCCTTGCCCCCAAGACAATTGGGGCTTGAATTTGCACTCTCGAAAAATACGAGAGGGACTTCCCCGGTGGCGCAGTGGTTAAGAATCCGCCCGCCAATGCAGGGAACACAGGTTCGAGCCCTGGTCCGGGAAGATCCCACATGCCGCGGAGCAACTAAGCGCATGCACCACAACTACTGAGCCTGCGCTCTAGAGCCTGCGCGCCACAACTACTGAAGCCCATGTGCCTAGAGACCGTGCTCCGCAACAGGAGAAGCCACCGCAGTGAGAAGCCTGAGCGCCGCAACGAAGAGTAGCCCCCGCTCGCCACAACTAGAGAAAGCCCGCGCGCAGCATCGAAGACCCGATGCAGTCAAAAACAAGCAAACAAACAAACAAATAAATTATTATATATAAAGAAAGAAAAATACAAGAGCTCCAGGATGAGAAGATAATCTAAAAAGTGGTCTCGTGCCAGTGAGCTGCCCTGGACACCTGACAGAAACATGTACAATTTTGGAGGAAGGACGCACCCTCATTCAAGAACCTGTAGGGTATATACAGATAAAATATCTTTGAATGCTGAGCTCGCTGTCAAAAACTACAAAATGTTGGAGGAAACTATGTGTCTTCAACTTGAATCAGATAAAATAAATGGTAAGATACACATTTAAGAACTTCAGTGCTAGAACTATCAGAAAGAGACGATATAATAGGCTTGAACAAAATAGAACTTTCATTTCTGTCTCATATAAGCAGAGTTTCAAAGGAAGCAATCCTAGGCTGGTATTGGGCTCTGCAGATACCAGGGGCCACCTCTGTACCCTTAACTTCAGCCGTGACCTTGTGCTCAAGGAGGTGATGGAATGGTAGCCGTAACATCCAGTTTGAAGGCTGGAAGAAAGAGGAAGTGGGTAAAAAAACATGCCTTCTCCCTTTAAAGGCAGTTTTCATAATTTGTACAGGACATTTCCTTTTCTTCTCATTAGAACAAAAAGAAAAAAACCAGACTCACACTTTACAGGTGAATTCTACCACTGTTCTAGAAAACAGAGAAAGAAGGTATAGGTTCCCCAAGTTATTTTATGAGGCAAGTAAAACCTTTATTCCAAAACCAGATTGAAAAGTAAGATTTATAGGTCAGTTTTACTTACGAACATGCATGTAAAATGTTTTAATAAAATATTGGGAAATGGAATCTGGCAAAGCATTAAAAATATACTTGTTCAAGTTGGGTTTATAGAGTACATGAATGGTTTAACAGTAATTTATCTGTTAACATATTTTACCATTTTTTTACATATTGAAGAAGAAAGTATATACAGTCATCTTGATGTAGAAAAAGCACTTGATAAAATTCAACACCCATTCAGTACTTGCGGGGTGGGGGCTTCTTAGCAATTTAACTGTAGAGTGCATCTTCCTTATTCTGACAGAATACTTACTGAACACCTGCAGCAAACACCGTACTTAAAGGCAGAGTGTTGGAAATACTCTCTCTAAAATCAGAGACAATAGAAAGATTCCCATGACCATTAAGACATGAAAATATATGAGGATCGGGAATGAAGAAATGAACCTTTATTAAAGATGGTACAATAATTTTTACCGTAGAAAATCTGAGAAAATATGTGAACAAATGGCTAGAACTGGTAAGATAAGTCAGCATGCTTGCTGGATATAAGATCAATATAAAGATAAAGCTCAGTTCCATTTGCACACACCAGGGACAATTTCAAAATAAAATTTAAACAAGCTGTTTCTGAAACCTTTTCACTCGAAGGGAAGTTAGTACTAATTAAAAGTCAAATAGAATGTCTTTTTTCCAGTGAGTGTTTTTCTCTAGAGTTTCCTGAATGTTAACTTTTTATTGCTACTTTTGCTTTATAACTTTTTTAAAAAATTATTTATTTTATTTATTTATTTTTGGCTGCGTTGGGTCTTCATTGCTGCGCGGGGGCTACCCTTCATTGCGGTGCGCGGGCTTCTTATTGCAGTGGCTTCTCTTGTTGCGGAGCACGGGCTCTAGGCACGCATGCTTCAGTAGTTGTGGCTCGTGGGCTCTAGAGCGCAGGCTCAGGAGTTGTGGCACACGGGCGGTAGAGCACAGGCTCAGTAGTTGTGGTGCATGGGCTTAGTTGCTCCGTGGCATGTGGGATCCTCCCCGGACCAGGGCTCGAACCTGTGTCCCCTGCATTGGCAGATGGATTCCTAACCACTGTGCCACTGGGGAAGCCCTGTTATAACTTCTTGTTAGTAAATAAAACATTTTTCTATTTCTGGAGAGTAGAAAACACTTCAAAATTAAATCCAGGAAATTTCCATGTTGCAGCTATTACTTTACCTTTGATAAACATAAATTTTCTGCTCACTAAACATTAAGTATTATAATGGCAGAGTGATTATTCAGTCGGTTTTTATATAATAAACCTTTATAATTTTAGAAAGAATCTATTAGTATAATATATGCATTTCACCTGCTCAGCTCCCCTTTAATGTATTTAGAAGTTTTAATCCTTCACTTGTTGTTCACTAGGGATTAACTGGAGGAGAGAGGGAGGTCTAGAATCCAGAGGCAATGTAGATATACCGGGATCACCGGACTTCGGGGGAGACCTAGCAGTAGGCCTCAGAAGGAAGCACTCGGGCAACCCACGTGCAAGTTGCATGCATATCCCTGCCGGCAGCCAGATGACAAGTTAGGGCAATATGGTGGGCAGGAATGAGGTCCAGGCAGGTTGTTCAGTAAGGAAACATCTAGTGTTCAAGACAACCAGTGGGAAAAATAAGTCCTGGGTCTTGGAGGCCTGTAAGTACTGAGTAAAGTTCCAAGGTGTCCTCAGCTCAAGACAGGGATTGGTCAGGGGAAACAGAGCCCGTTTCTAGAATTGAAATGTATGGTTAAAAGTGGCACACTGGCTCACTTAATTTTCAGGTTTTAGGGCTCCTTGATTTTCTCTGATGAGGAGGAGGGCTGATCGCATATTCTGAGGTTGGATTGAATTTAGAGCTAGCTGGGTCTTAAGTGGATTCAGTTTGGGGATTAGAGCACTATGGAAGCAGGTGGGCAGGCAGGTCACTCATTGCCACTGGTGTGTCTAGTCTCCAGATTCCATGAAGATTGATGATTGAAGGCTAGTATAAATATTTTTTGTTTTATATATTGAAAAATTTTTAGTTTGGAATTTCATGTACATAACTTAGGAAAGAGTTATAAGGTTAGTACATAGAACTCTCGTGTATCTTTCACCCATTTCACCAATTGTTAGCATTTTGCCATATTTGCTTTACTATTTTATTTGCATTGATTTTAGTTTATGTAGTATTATTCTCTTTTAAACCTTATTACAGATTTGCTTTATTATCTCTGTTTTTGCCCATTATTTTCTGTGTTTGCCATCTTTGCTCAATTATCCTCTCTATAGTATTTTCCTTTCCTGAACCATTTAGGAATGAATTGCAGATATCAAGCTTCTTTTCTCCTAAATATTTAAATGTCCAAGAACAAGGACATTCTCTTACATAACCATAGTATGGTTATCAAAATCAGGAGAGTTAACACCGATGTAATACCATGTAGTCTGATACAGTCCACCCTCATGTTTTGCCAGTTTTTCTAATATTGACCTTCATAGTAATCCCCCCCCCCCCCCCGCTATGATCATGCATTGGTGTTTAGTTGTTGTATCGCTTTCATATCCTTCGCCTCTCTTTGTTTTCATAATATGTTTCCTAACCTTTTTTTTTGTTTTTTTTCCCCATGATATTGACATTTTTGAAGAGTATATTTTCAAATATTATTCAATTTGGTTTGTTTGATGTTTCCTCATGATTAGATTTAGCTTATGTAATTCTTTTATGTATAAATTATGTGTAAGTGATATTATGCTCTTCTTGGTGCATCAGATTTTTTTTTTTGGAAGTACAAAACAAGAGAGTTGGGGGGTTCCAATAAAGGTGATTTTGATACTCTCCTTGACCCTAAAGAGCCCACCATCTCTTACGAGAGTTGAGGCACCCCAGAGAAGGGTGTGACGAGCTGAGGGGCAGCAGGAGGAGAACAAAGTTGTCTGAGGTTTCCAAGCCGCTGCTAGGAAAGAGGCGTCTCAGAGAGGATCTGGTTGGAGTTGCGGTAGAGAGGACGCGTTCTCCACGTGGGAGAGAAGAGGTCTTGGCAGTGAGCTCTGGGGTGTGCTGCCGCTGAGGGGTCCCGGGAGAAGGGCTGTCTGTCCAAGTGGTATGTAAAGGACGGCTGTGAGGAGACAGCGTCAGGAGCGACAATGAAGAGCGTGTTGCAGTAGGCCGGGTCACAGCTGGGATCCAGTAGCACAGGGAACAGGCTGTAGGCTGTTGGTCACTTGCCCTTAGTGTCACTTGGGGCATGTTGTGGGACTGAGCTTAGAGTCCCCATTTGCTGACTTGCTATCCCAGTAACCGGTGTTATGCTGTGCTCCATGGAACAGTTACTGTGGTTTTTCAGAGTAAAGATGAATTTATTAAATTATTATTTTATGCTGAGTTCTCCAAGTAAGCTATTTACGTGTGAAAGGGCTTGGTGGTTTTGTTTTGTTTTGTTTTGTTTTGTTTTTTTAAACCAGAACACTTATTGCGTGACTCATGGTTGAAATCCTTAAGAGGAGCTGGATGTCGCAACAGCTGCCCTCTTGGGTTTAGGTGTTGTTCCTTCACGGAATCCATGCCTGAATCTGCGGTATACAGTTTTTAGGTGCCTCATTCGACCGGTCCCGGTGCTATTTCGTCTTTCAGCTTTAGCACTCCCGCTACACTTTCTCTTTCGCGTGGCAGGGGAGCCACATTTGCCACAGGTGGACTTCTGAAGGTGGTAGGCCTTAGAGCCACAGCGGCGGCACACGTATGCGTCTCATTCCAACGCTGTCCAAACAATGATGCTCCCTTCGTCTTCTCGCTTCTGGTGGTTTTTTTTTTTTTTTTTTTTTTTTTTTTTTTTTAATGCACTTTTGAAGGAAACAGTTTGGTGGTCATATTCATGCTATTTGCTGCTAGGTTCTAGTTCGGTTGCTCTTGTTTTTAGAAAGTCTTTTTCTCTGGGCTGTTTCTAGTCACACACTTCTGGGGACATGTTGTCCTACGTACCAGCCGGGAAGACGATATTCCAACCTGTGGATGCTTGCTTCATGTGCTGGGTCAAAGGTGAAACTTGTTTAAGTGTATTTGGCATTTCTTGTGTAAATTACGTTTTTTAGCATGATGAGAGTTTTTTCTTTAATCATAGTCTCAATTTAGTTTATCTGAAAGCATAAACGGGCTCCAAGAAAGTGGAATGGGTCCTGCGTTTTCTTGAGGAATCTTGAGGACGCTGAGTATCCTTTTAAGCAGGTTTTAATTTCTTCTCATTCCGTTACATTTGTGGGAAACAGAATTGGCGCTGCTCTTTCCTACCCTCTCTTGTCCTTTGTAAATTTGGGGGAGTTTCATGGTCTTTCTTTTCTTTTTAAATTATAACTATACAGAATTATTTCTTGGTTTGCAAATGGAAACTCAGCCCACATATACATCCAGAACTAGGATTTCTTATATGGCTGACAGACCAGCTTGCCTGTTGTTGGAGGTGGAGGTTGGGGGAGAGAGCATAAAATGTGGTTTGAAGGATTTTAACAGCAAATGTCTTGGCTGGTGCTTGGGCAGTATGAATAGTTTGTAGTGCTCAGTATGACTAGGGTGGTGTGGTCTTGCTAATGTGGCTTTAGAAATTGCTTCCGATTAAATTTTTAAATGAATTTAGCTTCATGGGCAATGTTACAGAGAATTGCCTAGAGTTCTGAATCAAGAGGCCTAAACTGAGATTTTTTTTTTTAGGTGCTTGGGTATTTGTTGGCAGGGTGTTCTTTGGGCTCTTGGTTTGAACTTTCATGCCCTTTTTATTGTTAGGAGTACATTCCTTATGCTATACACCTCTGATTGGGTTAGTATCTCTTTAGGAGATGTTTTTATTTATTATTTAAGCAATTTTAGAACTTCTTATCTAAGGGAGATTAAGCTCTTTGCATAAAATCCAGTATTCTTTAGATAACTCTGCTTGCTATACCATCCGCACTGTGTTTGTGGCTGCAGTGGTACCCAGTACTCCATAACTTTGCCAGGATTGTTCGTGTGACCTTTTCCCAAGTGTTTAAAGTTTTCAAAAAGAAATTTGCGGGGTTGCTTCCCTTAGGTAGCTACTGCTATGTTTTTAAATTAGACTGCAGTATTTCTGTTTGCTAATCTTGTGTATAGTCATTCATATCTGGGGTTTTTCATTCCGTTCCTTCTTGATGATCTCTCTGTTTAAAACCATAATTTATTTATTTATTTTTTAAAAAGACAAAACAGAACTTGCTGTTGTCTTCACAGAGCAGGGCGTTTGTCTGCAGCCTCTCAGTGGCTCGGCCTGCGAGTTCCCTGGTGTTGGCCGTCTGGGATCCCCTTTCTGCGGCCCCACTTCCCTGCACACTAGCTTGGTCTGCGGGGAGAAGCTGCCTCAGTCTGTTGGCTGGGCTTTATTTACGGAAACAGCAGGGTTGAGATTGATTGCGTTGAGAGACAGTGTATGGATGAGGGAGGGTCACAGCACATGCTCAGTCCTGTCAGTGTGAGGGGGAGTTTCTGCGTCCTGCGTGAAGGCTTAGGTCACAGCACAAGCTCAGTGCGAGCTCTGCGAGGTCTCTCAGACCGCATGTGCCTCCATTTTGAGTTGCTAGAGTAGAAAGGGCAGAGTTTGCACAGTAAGCGGAGGCGCAGGGCGCAGCTACACTCACCAGGGCCTCTGTTAGGCATGGACCATGCATTCAGCCCCTGCAGGTAGGCTGTCTTCCTCCGGCCTCACTGAAAGAGTGTGATGGTTTTGCTGCGCTCTCTCACTTCTGAGGATGTTCATGAATCATTTTATCATTCATAGTGCATGTTCCTGCGAGCCTTGAATTTCAGCCCTGGCTGGCCGTGTAGGTGGTGGTGCAAAGCGTGAGATCAGAGCTGAGAACGGAACGGGGTCTACTCAGAGCTGCATTAAGCAAACGCAGAGCGTCGTGGTCCCTCTGGTCCCTGTCCTCTTCCCCTTTCCCTCACCTCTTCCTCTCCGGGTGCAGTTTCAACCCGAGTCTTTCTGGGTGCCGGGTGCCGAGCCTGTTTGCCTTCAGGCACCTGCAGAGCAAACCTGTAGGCTGCCGGGCTGCGTGGGGCTGGTCGGGACGCCTGGGCCCCCGAGCGGCTCTGTTTGGACGATTTAGGAAGGGTGGTAGGTGGGCAGCTATTGGTTGCTTTGAAGGTGGGTGGAACTTGTTTTGATTGAGAGCCTGTTTGCCAGAGCAAATTATAATTCTTGTGATCTTTTTCCGAAGCCTGAAATAGTGCATACGTTTTGACCTATGCAGGGAACAGTTATGGATTATGGTTGCAACAATATCACCTTAAAATGGATTTTTTAAGAAATGAAAGGTTATGTCACATCATTTTCTATTGCTTCCAAGTCCATCCTGTCTTTTGGAGCTTATGGAAAATTTCTTGGCAATTAAAAAAAAAAATTGTCTGCCGTGACATTTGTGTTAGAAGTTGAGGTTTCAGGTTTCTTTGTTCGTTCTGTTTGTTTTAGCAAAAGGTGCCATTTGTTGTGTATGTGTATTTTGTTGTGTGACTTGCGAGTTCTGTAGGAGAGGAGTGACAGGAGGAGTTGATGCCTGAGAAGGTGGAGGCGTCTACAAGGCCAGGTTTTGTGCCCACTGCTTAATGGGACCGGACACCAGTCTTTTCTGTGAGGGGCAGTTAATGCTTTTTGTGTGTCCTGTTTGCAGACTGGGCTCAGACAGATGGCTCTCACCATAGTTAACTTAGGGAGCCAATCATAATACGCAGATTTAGGACAAGTTGAATTCTTCCCCAAGTAGATATTAAGTGAAGTTTTTGAATTATATTAATTGTCCCTTTTTGTTTCCTCTCCCCTTTTTTCTTCTGATAGAAGTTGGAAAAAATTTTGAAGTGACGCTTAAATTTTGTGTCTTTGTGAGGATGAAAGGAAGCATACGATATAGAAGAATGTGCAAATGAGAAACTCTCAGAGGATAGGGAAGAAATTTACTGCACGCTGATGATAGAGGGAGAAGTTCTTCATGTGAGCCCTTCGTTGTATGTGAATCTGGAGCTGTGCATGGTTAACTCCTGTCCGAGGAGGCCCCTGATTTTGGCGGAAAGTTTAGGAAGGCTAATGATGCATTATAGCCACCGAAAATGTTACTGAAGTGTAATCTGGCTTCTGGCAGGTTTGATTTGGGGATTGTGATTAAGGAGGTGAATTATACGGGGATAATTTAGGGTTATTACACTTATTACCTACGATTTTTAATTCTCTTTTCCATTTCTGTGAGGGCTGTCCTCCCCTTTTGATCACATTTATTTGAACATTGCCTTTGGGAGTTTGGGGCAGATAACCACTTTTACTTTTCCCCATGCCACGTAGCATTGCTTCTGGAACTTGCCATCTTTCACTTCACTTAGAAGCACCTTTACTCTTCCTTCTACTCCTCTCCTGGGAGTGTGAAGTCACCCCTTCTCTAGACTGGAGGAGCTGGACACCACAGCCCGTGCTGGGAGCCCTGCAGGACTCAAGTTTCTGCCTCGTTTCAGAAGCCCACCGTTTGAGTCGGGAATACTTGTTAGGAAAACAGTTGTGGAACTGCCTTTCTGTTGTAGAATCTTTAATTCTCCTTAAACTTTTTTTACATTTGGCAAATGAGATGTGAACAGGAGGCTATACCGGTAGCTGAATCAGCTCTGGCCGGGTCCGCCCGCTCGGCTGGCTGGTGGTCTGTGGAGCTCGCGTGCAGCCACCTGATTCGACGGCGAGGACTGGTCGTTGCCACCGGGATCTGTGGGGACCCTTTGTTGTTAAGAGCCGAGTTCCTATGTTTCAGATCCGCTCAAGTGAGTCACTAGAGCTCTATCTTACGTGCCATGCATTTGTACTACATTTTCCCGTTTTAGGAAAATATTTTTGGAAGGTTATTCGCTGACCAGCCGCCTTCCGCTCTGGGGCTTCCAGGCTTGTCTGGTGGCGGTAGAGGTGAAGGCGCAGTGTACAGGAAGTTGTTCCCTTGTTTGGGGATGTTGTCTAGGGCCCGGGTGGCGTGGACATTGGAAAGAGGATGATTAGCTTCATTGTGGCTTCTTGTTCCCCTCCTGCTGGGCTTCAGAGTATCAGGAAATGCTGGTGAAGAGAGACAGTGTGTGTTTCCAAAAGAATGTAAAAGTAAAAGCTCCCCCAAATATTATCCTGTTATTAGCTTTTCTTGTCATTACATCAGCATCTTGAATCAGAATCTGAGGTTGATCCTTACATTTAAAGTGTTCCTCTGTCAACAGAAATTTTGCAGAGTCTGGGAATCCGCTCATAACGTACCCCTGCTTTTGACCACTTCCTAGACTCTTGTCTGGTGTGCTAGCTTAAGAATTAATTGAAACACACTGATACACCTAACAGCCTGATATTCACCATGTCTGTGATTCTTCGGTTGTTCATTGGTCCTGATCCTTTTTCCTTCTGAATTCGTTTTTCGCTTTTTGTTTTATTTTTTGGTCATTACTGAACTAAGTCGTCCTTCCACCAGAAAGACGTTCATTCTAAAGCTGTGAAACAACTGTCTGACAAAACGAGAGAGAAAATAGAAAATACGGGGTAAAGGGAGATTTGAAATTATTTGTGCATTTGTGCATCTCCTCCCAAGCTGACAGTCATCTGTATTGAGGAGTTTCTGACAGGGTAGGTGACAGGTTGTTGAACATTTCTTTAAAGCAAATCTGAAAGAAAACGAATCTAGTCTCTTATATGTATGCGCTGTGATACTTTGGATCTAAGCTGAAACAGTTCATTTTAATTTAGTTGGGATAATTAGACCTTCTATCAGAGTTCTTTGAACTGTGCATTTATTTGTGACTATTTGATTGATTGTCTTCCTTATTGCACTTTAAGCTTCTGGAGCACAGACCATGTCCTCAGTTCCCAGGAGAGTGTCTGACCAATGGGCCTCTGGCATAAATATGTTGAATTAAATGAGTGGCATCTGTGGTAAGAGAGAAAACTAGATTTGGAGCTAGATGATATGGTTCAAATTCTGCTTAATAAGTGACATTGGACAAGCTGTGACGTTGGATAAGTTCCTTCCTTTCTCTGAACCTCTGTTTTCTCATGGGTCATATGGGGGTGAATATTTCTCACAGTTGTTAGAAAGATTGAAAGCGAACGATATGAAAGTGCCTGGCACATAGCTTATCAGTGTATTACTGTTATGAATTCAAAGTCCAAGTCTACAGTCTTAGGTAGGTGTAGTTATCTTAACAACATCTGTATTTTTTGGTCAACCTGTTCATCTAAGACAGTCTTAGGAACTGTGTTAGGAATTACGGTCATTAAGTTAGTGGCCAATATGTTTGGCCAGCATTCTTCTTATGCTTTTTGGGTGTTTATATTTTTCTTTACAGTTCTTAAAGTTTTTAAAAAAGCTTTACTTCCGTATCGTGTAACATTTGGTGTATGCAGCCTTAGATGTTGTTCTTTTCTTGCCAGTCTCTCTAATACGGTGGGATGAGTGTGTGTCTGTTAATGCTTGTGTTGCTACCACAGCTGCCGCCACCGTTGCTGCCTCCCCCCCCCCCACTTCCTGCCCCCTCCCCATATTCACACCACTACAGTGAATAGGAATAAGGTGATGGCCCTTTTTAAAAAAAATTTAATTTTATTTACTTATTTATACAGCAGGTTCTTATTAGTCATCAGTTTTATACACATCAGTGTATACATGTCAATCCCAATCACCCAGTTCATGACACCACCACCACACCCCCCGCCACTTCCCCCCTTGGTGTCCATACGTTTGTTCTCTACATCTGTGTCTCAGTTTCTGCCCTGCAAACTGGTTCATCTGTACCATTTTTCTAGGTTCCACATGTATGCGTTAATATACGATATTTGTTTTTCTCTTTCTGACTTACTTCACTCTGTATGACAGTCTCTAGATCCATCCATGTCTCTACAGATGACCCAATGTCGTTCCTTTTTATGGCTGAGTAATATTCCATTGTATATATGTGCCACATCTTCTTTATCCATTCGTCTGTCGATGGGCATTTAGGTTGCTTCCATGACCTGGCTGTTGTAAACAGTGCTGCAGTGAACATTGAGGTGCGTGTGTCTTTTTGAATTATGGTTTTCTCTGGGTATATGCCCCGTAGTGGGATTGCTGGGTCATATGGTAGTTCTATTTTTAGTTTCTTAAGGAACCCTCCATACTGTTCTCCATAGTGGCTGTATCAATTCACATTCCCACCAACACTGCAAGAGTGTTCCCTTTTCTCCACACCCTCTCCAGCATTTATTGTTTGTAGACTGTTTGATGCTGGCCATTCTGACTGGTGTGAGGTGATACCTCATTATAGTTTTGATTTGCATTTCTCTAATGATTAGTGATGTTGAGCATCCTTTCATGTATTTGTTGGCAATCTGTATATCTTCTTTGGAGAAATGTCTATTTAGGTCTTCTGCCCATTTTTGGATTGGGTTGTTTGTTTTTTTTGATATTGAGCTGCATGAGCTGCTTGTAAATTTGGGAGGTTAATCCTTTGTCAGTTGCTTCGTTTGCAAATATTTTCTCCCATTCTGAGGGTTGTCTTTTCATCTTGTTTGTGGTTTCCTTTGCTGTGCAAAAGCTTTTAAGTTTCATTAGGTCCCACTTGTTTATTTTTGGTTTTATTTCCATTTCTCTAGGAGGTGGGTCAAAAAGGATCTTGCTGTGATTTATGTCATAGGGTGTTCTGCCTATGTTTTCCTCTTAAGAGTTTGATAGTGTCTGGCCTTACATTTAGGTCTTTAATCCATTTTGAGTTTGTTTTTGTGTATGGTGTTAGGGAGTGTTCTAATTTCATTCTTTTACGTGTAGCTGTCCAGCTTTCCCAGCACCACTTATTGAAGAGACTGTCTTTTCTCTGTTGTGTATCCTTGCCTCCTTTGTCACAGATCAGTTGACCATAGGTGCTAATCGTCCTATAGGTGCTAATAAACCCATAGGTGGGTTTATCTCTGGGCTTTCTATCCTGTTGTGATGGTCCTTTTTTTAAAAATAGCATTTCCCAGAGACTTCCCAGTGGGAACAAAGAGATTTAGATGTGCATCATAGACATACTTGCTTGATTCAAAGCCCCTGTTTTTCTGGGGACACTCCATTCCTGTGTATTATAAAGTTTGATATCCATGTATGGAAAGCCAGCAACATTTTTGGTTGGGAAATTGGCTTAACCTGTGAATACTGCTGCTTTATAAACTGAGGTGGGATTTTTAAAATAAATTTGTTTCCTAAACTGTTGTGTGTGTGTGTGTGTGTGTGTGTGCGCGCGCGCGCGTGTGCGTTGGGTATGGTCCTTACAACTGTTTTCTTCTTTGCAGCAGGTGATGACAGTAAAACCCATGAGGAGCCTGAGGTGGGATGGAGTTGTGTGCCGTGGGCAGATGTTCTGCATGTTACTACATAATGGGGGTGGGGGAGGTCAGGCAAAGAAGAACTTGAGGCAGTGGGACGAGGTCATTGTAGTGCTTTGAAAGTAGATCCTTTCCCATGTATTATTTAAAAAAATTTTTTTACCGGTTTTTTTCTGATGCTGCATATTACTGTATAGAGGCCATATTTACCGACTCCTATTGTCAGCCTGGAAATTTTTCTTATTCCTTAGCCAGTGCCTGAATTCTTGGTTCTGGACTCTGAATTACATTTAGGGGGACTCGACTGAAAGGAGAGAGGCTTGAGATCCTTTATAATTTAACTCACTGTGACCCCTTGAAAGAGCACCTTTATCTCCTCGGCCTTGGTTTCTTCTATTAAGCTAGAAGGCTGGGATCAGATGGCCTCTAAGGAACCTTCCTTCAGAGAAAATTTAGAATATTATGATTCTAAATTTTAATGAGTTCCTGTCCTGACCTTTGCATTTGTGTATGAATTTGGAATGTTAACTCTTCCAAATGTTGACTGATTATCTTTTTCTTTTACTCTGAATGAATCCTGAGTTTTGTTCCTTCTGGGCAGTTTATCAAGCCTGTTTCAGATGAATTTGCTTTGGGGGTGGGTGGGGGCGGGGAGCCTTCTGTCACAGGTGACTTGACTTTTCAATAAAGCACTTAGTTGTTATGTATGGCAAAATGGTAGATGAGTTAAAATATTAGAGTCATTTATTGATTTAAAATATCTTTAGTGAGTGCCAGGGGGCTCTGGGAAGTAGTGGTGAGCTAACATCAGGCTTGGTTCCTGCCCACCGGGTGCTTTCGGTCAGGATAGCCATGGAGAGAAATAATTACACAAATTAAATATAAAATCATGCCTGTGACAAGAGGCTGAAGGGGAGAGGTAGGTGGTGTTTTGGGAACTCGTAACAGAGGAATTACTTCCTGTTCTCGCCCCTGCCAGTGCTTAGAGCTGATAATAGTGATGACTGCTGCGTGACAGGCACTGTGCCTTTCTTTCCGTAGATCATCTTTTATTTTTATAGCCGTCTTGCAAAGTAGCCATTATGAACTTGATTTCATAGATGGGCTCAGAGAGATTGAATTGAGTCCTCAAGATCACACTTAGAGCTGACAGAACCTTGGTACTGACGTTTTAATCCAGGTTCCTTTGATTCTGAAGTCTGTGCTCTCCCCCAGGCAACTGAGCATGTAGGCTCGGGTGTGTATAACAAGTTCTCGCTCCCGGCGGCGGCGGGGTGCCCAAATCATGGGACGTCCTGAGGATAGGCAGAAGAGCACAGTGATTTTACTCAGATTTAGGGAAGTTTTTTTTCTACCTTAAAATGAATGGGAATATGTTATGGAGTAGAATACAAAATTTACATGGAATTTTAAGAAGCTGTGTCAGACTTCAAGGAAATTTCAGACTTCTTGAAAAGACTGTTGTAGAAAAATACCTGTCCATGCTGGAGAAATCTGAGAATCCCAGCCTGCCATTCTGGGCTTCCTTGTTATCAGTCTGACTTTCACTCCTGCCCACCACCCTTGTAAAAAGAAGTGATTCTGGTAACTTGCCTTTTGCTTTTCCTGAAATTTGGTGTATTTCATTCTGGACCCCCAGTCTGTTAATTTCTGTGGTCACTTTCTGAATGAGCTAGTAAACAGAGTTTCTAGATTCTTCCTTCTGTTGATTTCTGTCCGTCTTCCTGCTCGACTTGCCACCCTATGGAAAAGATAAGAATGATCTGCCATCGAGCCTTGCGACCTGAAGGACAGGTAAAGGGAGATTGCATGTGATTTCATTCATCCGTGGCAGCAGCCACAGGGGCAGGGTCTGACTCAAGAGTTACTGGTCCCAGCCTTTGGGGAATGGGCCAGAGGCCACCCTGCCATTACGTCCTGGGCGTGGACTGTGATGGGAAGTAGCCACGCCGGCTGCCTGTGCAAGGCCTCTGTCCCACCAGCTTGTGTCTTCTCCCCAGGACCGCCTGTCCTTGTCCCTCTTCCTTCCCTGTAGATGCAGGTTCTTGTCGTAAGCAGTCACCGTGATCACATAAAGATACTTGGGGGTCTTAAGCGAGCGTTCACGGACCCGTGCCTTCCTCACTCGCACCGCCCCCGCTCTCGGGGGGGAAGGAGCGGTTCTGCCGGGCGGCCCCTGTCTCCAGCCGGCTCGCTCTTCTCCAGAAGCTTCCTCGTCTGGCCAGCTGCCGCCTCATCTTCTTTGCATAGGTGCTGCTCCCTCTCTGATATTCACCTGCAGGCTCCCGGCTCCCCGGCTCCGTTCTGTCCATTCCCTGTTTACTTCGTAGACTAAAACGTTCCCATGGTAACGGGTTACGTTTCAAAGGGAACATCTTGTCATTTTATTTAATCCACTGCAGCTGAAGAGGACTGAAATATTAAGTTGTAGTTGCCATGGATACTGCTTTGTTACATTGGTTTCTTTTGTATTAGATTTCATATACAATGGCTTTCTTTCTGTTTTCTTTAACTCAAGGAATAAACACAGTGGCTTACCATTATTGTTGTAATTTGGCTTCTGGGACTGTTTTTTCATATTCCAAGCAAAGGTTCGTAGAATAATGGGGATTAAACTCAGCTGTTTTGAAATATGTATATTACTTACATTAGGGGCACAGAGAAATTCTTCCTTCTTGCTTGTGAGGATGGTGACTTTCTTTGGCTTGTTTTTTGGTAGTGTGCGTCACAGCTAAGGATGTCACAGAAAGGATTGATCCCACTCCAGAGATCCCTAGGAAATACAGAGAAAAAAAGGAACGTGTGACTTGAGTTATTGATTCATTGAATCTCGTAGCTTACTAACTGTGGCGTTCTTTCTTCAGCTACTTATTCAGCTGTCTGCAGTGTATTTTGAGGGAATCTATTTGTTATTTATTCAACTTTTCTCATGTCTGGTTTTCTTTCTTACCCCTAGTCTATCTGTAATACATCACTCAATTAACCTCTTCTTTTGACTTTAAACAACTTGTAATTTTTTAGATTCATAGGAAGTTGCAAGGTGCTACAGAGTGTTCCCATGTACCTTTCACTCACTCACCTACCCCGAGGAGGTGTGGTATAGAACTCCAGTGCAACATCAGAATCCAGACTTGGGACATTAGTATAGTGTGTGAATAGCTCTGTGACATTTTATTGCATGTGTAGCTTTGCAGGTCTATTCCATCATCACAAAGATTCCACTCCCTCCCTTCTCCCCCCACCATTCCTAATACCTGGCAACCATCTTTATAATTTTGCCATTTTGACAATGTTATTTAAGTTGACCTTTAACTTTGATGGGTTTTCTCTTTTAACATGATTTTCAAACTTAAAAAAAAAACCTTTTTGATTATTTTGTCTTACTTTGATGCTTGAAACGAACAAAGAAGTGAATTAAGGAAAAGGATATGGCTTCTCATAGTGGTTCTGTTTATAATTAGTTGTGTAATTTTGGTTCAGTAAAATCACTCTGCCGTATGGAAGGTGGCTGGGAGCTCTGACTTTGGAGTTAACTAAACTTGAGTTTGAATCCTGGTTTTTCCAACCTGTTAGCTGTGTAATCTTGGGTAATTTCATAAACTCTCGTAGCTTCAGTTTCCTTATCTGTACAGGTAATAATAGCACCTACTTTACAGGGTCATCCTTAAGGTTAGATAAGACAGTGTATGGAGTTTGCTTCGCTGGAAATGCATGCTGCATAGTTAATGTTCAATGTACATCTTAGCTTCTTTATTGATGTTGCAATTACTCCTGTTATTATTATCTGTTAAGTGGAGATACTGCCTCACAGAGTTGTCATGGAATAATGAAATAATGTATAGAGAGCGCTTCATAAGTGATAACTAGTATTATTTTGCTTCTGTTTGTCATACAAGTATGTGATGCCTAAATTTAAGATAATCTAGGTAAAAACCCTGAGGCAAGGATAAAGGTGTGCGTAGATGTGTCTTGCATTATCCTGGGATATGACTTCCATCTTTGGTTTCTTATTGCATATGTAGTATCCTTTATCTGACCTTGCTGGGATTTACACTGTCCTTGGTCGGTCTTGATTTTCCTTCTTTAATTGAAGGCTACCCTGGTTTTGCCCAGACCTGCTGTGTTAATTAGGCAATGCTATACATCAAGCAGAAACCTTCTTAGTAACTATGAATAAGTTAGAATAAGATAGATAATAAGATAGAAAAAGATAGATAATAAGGTAGAATAAGATCTGAATTTCTGTGAATAACACTACTAGTGCTCTGCTTAATATCAAAATATGAATTAAATGAATTAATGCATAGAAATGAGATAATACTGTAAGAGCACCCAGAACAGATAGAAAGTACTTTGCATGTTAGCTATTGTTACTAATTGAAGGATTAACCTGGTATTTTCTAGATGAGGGACCTTTTGAATTTGAGCCTCCAGTATAGTTTTTAGAATTTATTCCAGTGACCGTTTATTGGACAGTGACCCCCGAGTTAATCCCAGTCTCCATGACTTCAGAAAGCGGCCCCAGACTTCACTTTGTTTTCCTTTAATATGGACGCAATCAGCGTCCATTCTCTTCTTGTGAACTTGTCTGTGTAACGGCGTCATAGTTCTTAAGCAGGTTACGTGCGTAAATGTCTCGTTTCTTCAACACAAATATAGTATTTCACGTTGATGGGCTGGAGTGAGAAAGAAGTGTGTGTAAACGAACAGGGGAGCAAGTATTACAAAACAGGAGACAAGTCAATCGTCCTAGTTAGTTAGCCTCCAGTATTTTCTGAAGTTCATAATGTATAATAATCAGTGCTTCTCACAGCTGGTTTGTGGGCCCCATTATTAATTTTATCAGATCCCGACCCTTGAGTTCCTGTCTTTGCAGTATTCGTTATGGTGAAATGGGAAGCACCATGAAAGGCTTCTGGTGCGCACCATGGAAGGCTTCTGGTGCGCACCAAAGGACACGCATTTGTTTGTTGGAGTTAGAAGCTTAACTAGCTGCTTCTTTCATGGAACACCATTTTTATTTGAGAGAATAACTGATAAACTGTGTTCACTCGGGTAACTGGTGGACATTTTCTTAAAAATGAACAAACACGGTGAGCCTGCCATTTCAAGGCAAACCAGCTGACAGTATTTTGCCAATGCAGGACTGGAGCTTTCAAGTAAATAATTAGAATTTTGAAAAACTTGTACCCACCACTCGGAGTTTGACAGCTTCTGTACATACACAGGCTTTTGTTATGAGATGTGTGGTGATATTAATGAATGTGAGTCTTTTTCTTAAATTGTATAGTTAACTGTGTTAATATTTGGAAGATCTGCAAAACTTAGTGAGTGAATATTTTCCATCTGACCAATGCATGACAGAATCATGGGTGGAAGATCCATTCAAAGGCCAAGACAGACCAACAGATTTTAACGTACAAGAGTCCAAAAGATCATCGATAAGATTTTAGATTAACATTGTGCAAAAGACCTTTAAGAAACAATCGCATGTTGAGTTTTGGTGTAGTATCAAAAAGCATATCCATAGTTATCAAAAAGACTATTCACATAATCTTTCCTTTCCCAGTTATATATCTGTGTGAGGTTCAATTTTTTTTCATATACTTAAACCAGAAGAATGTACTGTAACAGATTTGAGTGTAGAGAAGCAGATGTGAGAATCCAGCTGTCTTCTACGAAGTCCGATCCTAAGGAGATTTGCAAAAATGTAAAACGTTACCTCTGTTTTCACTGTTTTTTGTGTAAATACAATTATTTTTCATAAGAGTATATTTAATTATGTCATGAGCCTATTGTTATTTTAAAATAAATCAATAAGTAAACATTTTGAAATCTCTCAAAAATACAGTTTCCTTGAGATACTCAATAGGGCGTAAAGGTGTTAGACCAAAAAGTTTGAGATTTGCTGTGTTAAGTAAAAGGAAAAATGTAGTAGTAGTCAGCGTATCATTATTAAGAGTGTTTCCTACAAGCTGTTGATACTGCATTTAAAGAATAATTCTTGGTGATTTTTATCAAGTTTTGCATCCTAGCAGTCTAGAAATATTCATGTAACCAAGGAATTTCCAATTTGTCCTGAATGAGTAATAATGCCAGACAGGTACTGTATTAGATTCTGGGGGATATAAAAAGTGAATTAAATCTCTGTTTCTGTACTCTTCAGTCCCAGAGTGGGTGGAGGTAGATGTCCAAATTAGTCATAGCGGAGTGCCACCCGCTAACATGAGGTGGGAACCACAGAAGGAGCACTCGGGCAGGGAAGCGGCAGGTGAGGACCCTTGAATGTAGAGTTTGGCTGCTGTCAGAAGAAGGGAGGGCTGGGATTGTTCCTTGGATTCCAGATACAGCTGGATACTGGCACTTTCCCAGGAAGAAGGCTGCTTTTTCTTTTTATCTTTAGTTCATATTCTGACAGGTTTTCTGTCAGATGCATCCGGTTTTCTCTAATAGGGTGTATATTGCTATCTACCTCTTTTTCTCTTAGACCTAAAAAATATTTCTGCCATTTATTCTATATCTGGGAGTCCCTAGATACGGTAGGCTAATGCCATTGCCTGCTTACCTTGGATCTTAATCCTGCTCAAAACTTAACTTCATTGTATCTCTTGCTGGGAAACCCTAATATTTAAAAATTGCATATGATAAATACTTTTGTTGTAAAAATTGATTTTTAATTTTAAAAGGTTCTTTGTTTTATTTTGTGCTTTTCAGTCTACTCATTAATAAGTACCCTTCATTGACATAAAAGAGAGAAACAGATTTCTAATTTTGGCTGTTAATAAGATACTCCAGCATGTTTTTTTGTCTCTCTTGTATCATTATTAGCAGTATTAATAATTACTAGCATCCTGTTTTTATACAACTAAGTGGCATATAAGCAGTTCTATTCAATAAGGTGTTTGGGGGGTTTATTGTGGTACAGTTTTGAGCTAAATATGATAATACTGGTTTATTAAAATATTAAAAGAAAAAAAGCAAAAACGCACACAAAAAATAAAAAAATAAAAAAAATTAAAGTAAAAATGAACCAGGAATGTTTGTCCTGGAATTAGCAAGGACTTACTGTGTGTAGCAGTGACAGGGAGATGCTTCCATAACCAACCACTTGAAGACCTTCTAGAAGAGCCTGAAAGTTGAGCCGTGGGCACACGTTGCTGGACGGGCTGTGGTTGAAGCTTTCTGAGATGATGCATTTTGGCCAGACCTCCTTGTAGGCAGGCAAGCATTTGGAGAGTGTTTAGAAATGAAGGAGAGAGCTAGGCTTGTCAGCTATGTTTTGCTCATAGCTGGTTACGAAACAGAAAGGGATGAGCTGGAAGGGAAATAGTGGGTAACACTGACTGCTTGTTTTTTTTGAAGAAGTGCTCAGATTAAAATAGCCTCCTGGCCTGTGTGACTCCTCTGCATACCTCCTAAAACAGCTTCTCCTAATCCCTTGCATAAACTCACGGGAGTGTCAGCTCTGCGTTTCAACACCCATTTCCCTACGCACGAGACCAGGGTGGCTCGTGAGTTAAAGGTAGCTCTTCACGGGAGCTTTTCTCCCACCGCAGCCCCTCTCTTTCAGTTGCCCGCCTTGGTGGGGTTCTCGTCCCACTGGGGAAGCCCTCTCTTGCCTGCTGTTGTGCTCCTCATGTCCTTCAGGGGTCTCTCTGGAACTTGACCTCTGCACGGACTGTCTCCTCTTGAAGCCTGCCTAATTTTGATCACTTCCCTTAGCATTTTTACTCTGTTTCTCCTGAAATGTATTGGGCTCATGAGCGGAGCGATTGGACCTGTTCTGGTGTTTGGGACGCGGCTGCTACCTCCCCAGGTAGATGGACCGTAAGCTCCTTAAGGCTTAGACCATTTTCTTTTTGTTAGTCTTCTCTCTTCCTTTGTCATATCTGAGGCCCACTTTGCCAAAATAAGACTCTTCACGAGAAAAATTGTCCGGGTTAAAAGAAGAAAGTGCTGGACCTGAAGGAAATAATAGTTTTCCAGAATTCATTTTAACAGCTTCAGAGCTAATGGTGGGGGGTATTAGAGCCATGAGAGAAAAATAAGAGTCTGTGCTTCCTCTTTGGTCTTTGCTGCCTCATTACGCGCTTCAGCTCAGTCCAGGTCGACAGATAATCATCAAGCAGCTCTCACGATGGAAAAGCCTACTCTTCAGCGCTAGTGAAAATTCACAGCTGACTGTACAGCACAGTAAGGCCTTGTCACTGGGCACGGAAAGCGTTTTCCTAAGAGGGTCAACAGATGGTCGTGATGGTCATCGAGGGTAACAGGGAGCTGTGGGCACTGAGCTCTGGGAGGCCGAGGTCTGCGTTTCTTTGTGCACCACTGTGTACCCACTGCATGCCCTGTGCAAGGCCCGGGATGCAGAGACCTTCGATGAATGTTTCCTGAAGGAGTGAAAGGGACAAGATACCCCACACTTTTGGGGGTGTGTGAGGTGACATGGGGAGAAAATCAAGAAAGGTTTCAGTGAAATGGTGGTTTTTAGAAGGACCCTGGATGGTTTGGATTTGGAGTGAGGGAGAGTGAGCATAGCAAGTGCAGTAAGAATGACACAGAAACGAGATGGGTCTTTCACCTCCTAGGCCTGCTGGGCTCGTGCCCCCGCACGCTTTACATCTCTGCTCAATTTCACTTTGTTAATAAGGCCTTTTCTGACTATCCTGTATAAAGAACTGTAAAAGTTCATCGTTTACCACCCCTTTAATTCCTTGACCCTTTCATCATCTGACCTATTATGTGGTTCTTTTTTTTTTTTTTTTTTTTTACCCAAATTAGAATAAAAGTTCCAGTAAGGCAGGAATATTGTTTTTTTTTTTTTTTTTTTTTTCAATTGCTTTATCCCCAACACCTAGGGCAGTTCCTGGCTTGCAGTTGGTACTTAATAAATATTTGTTGAATGAATGAATGAATGCATGCATGACCCAGTGTGTGTGCTAGGAATCATAAGCTATCTTGTCTATATTTTAATAAGGTTTATCGTAGGGCACCCTGAAATTTTTTGAGAAGAAGAAACATGTATTGGGATTGTACTGTAGGAATGTTCGTCTCTCTGCAGGGTGAAAGAACGATGGTACAGATACTCAAGACAGGAAGTTACAGTAGAGGGGTTTTTAGAAGAAACGGTTTTAGAGACGCGTGTGGGGTTAGGGGAGCGCACATATACAGGGCGGCATTAGAAAACGGTGGGGAAGCTAATTCTTCCTGAGTTTTCCCTCACTTACTTCAAGTGAGTTGTTTTCCTTGAAGAATGTGTGCATGTTTATGTCAGAACTGTATTGTGCTAACCTGATCTGCTTTTTCCATGACAGGAGGCTGAACAGTACCCAGGGAGAAATTCGTGTTGGTCCTAGCCATCAGGTAAAGCAAATTTTAGTAGCTTCTTTAATAGGTTTTTATTTCTTATTATTCAACTGGCCCTTTATTCTGTTGAGCAGCAGCTTAAAACTGTTGTTATGCTGTTTGGAATTTTATATAAATGCAGAGATTTATTTTTTTAAGATCACCACATACATTTAAAAAATTGTGGTAAAATATATGTAATATAAAATTAACCATTCTGACCATTTTTAAGTGAATAGTTCAGTGCCCTTAAGTACATTCATATTGTTGTGCAACCGTCACTAGCATCCACCTGCAGAACCTTTTCATCTTCCCAGTCTGAAACGCCGTGTCCATTGAACAGTAACTCCTCATTCTCCCCTCCCCTCATTCCCTGGCAGCCTCCCTTCTACCTCCTGTATCCATGAGTTTGACAACTCAGTGGAATGACCCAGTATTTGCCCTTTTGTGTCTGGCTTATTTTCTTAGCATAATGTCTTCAAGGTGCTCCCGTATTGTAGCACGTATCAGAATTTAATTTCCTTTTAAGGCTGAATTATTCATTGTATGTATATGTCTGTTCATCTCTCGAACATTTGGTCACTGCCTACTTTCATTTTAACTTTTTTAAAACCCCATATCCTTCAGAAAAGTCAAAATCTTTAGGATGTTTGTCAGTTGGAAGCTTGTTGTGTCATGACTTGTGCCCTTCCATGTTTTACTCAGTTTACTAAGACTCTGCTGTTGTATTTGTCATCTCTCTCTCTTTTTTTCGTTTGATCTCTGTATCAGTTAGGATGCTTTGACAGGCAGGGCCAGAAGACTCTGGCTGAACATGGCTGTTTATTCTCACTTACCATCACATCTTCGTCAGACAGGACCAAGGCTCTGCTCTGCTTCTCTCTGGTTCTCTTGGTTTGGTGCTCAGCTGTCTCCATGGGCTGCCTTCTTCCTTAGGCCAGGAGCTAAATTTCACTGATTCTGAGATGCACTTCTTTCCTTCACATTTTTTTATCTCTGATGGCGGGCTTCATTGTGTATCCTGTGGTGTGATTATAATTTAATTGGCAGCATTTCTTCTTTCTAAATGCACATAAAATAATAGTGGTTCTTACAGTGAATGAAAATACAGCAGATGTTGAGAGGAGGAAAGGGATCATGCCTCTTTTCCCCAGGAAGGAAAAGAGGGATGGAAGGAAAGAAGGAAAATTTTCCCAGAAGGTCTCCATTAGTCCCCACGTCTCATTGCCATGGATGGGGTCACGTGTCCGTATCTAGACTTGAGGAAAAGGGCTTTATTAGCATGACTGGCTTGGACTGTCATTTGAGTTGAAATGGATGTTGGAATCGAGCCACTGTAGCCATCACGGACTAGAGATGTGAGACACGGGCGACTCCTTATAAGGGTATAGAAATTTTTCTGTCTAAGTGTTGAGCATTTCTTGTATATCATTCATATTTTTTGAAAAATTTATTTGTTTTATTTTTGGCTGCGCTGGGTCTTCGTTGCTGCACACGGGTCTTCTCTCTAGTTGCGGTGAGCGGGGGCTACTCTTCGTTGCCGTGCGCGGGCTTCTCGTTGAGGTGGCTTCTCTTGTTGCGGAGCACGGGCTCTAGGCACGTGGGCTTCAGTAGTTGCGGCTCGTGGGCTCTAGAGCGCAGGCTCAGTAGTTGTGGCGCACAGGCTTAGTTGCTCCATGGCGTGTGGGGTCTTCCCGGACCAGGGCTCGGACCCGTGTCCCCTGTATTGCAGGCAGATTCTTAACCGCTGTGCTACCAGGGAAGCCCATCATTCATATTTTTAAGAACCCGTTTTAACTCTGTAGTGAAAAAGAAATTAAGAAATGAAGGGATATTAAAACCACACAGAAACCATCAGGGGCGTCTGATTTCTAGGAGACACTTCTTGTCCCAGGACTAGGGTTACAACTGAGACGGGCAGAAGGAAGCTGCACGAGGACTCCCCTTAACACCTGCCTGTTCAGGTGCACCCCTTTCTTGGTGTGGCCTATTAGGTGGGTCTGGCTAGCACAACTCCACTGTATTTTCTGTGCCTTCAGGCCTAGGAGTTACATTTTGATCAGGAATCCAGGTCTTCCCCAGTGCCACCTGGTTATACCTCCCCCTCTCTGCTTTCTCTTGCTGCTGTGTTTTCCCACCCAAGTTTTCTTCCTCTGTGTTTTTAGTGTCTTGAGCTCTTTGTACTAGAGTTTTATTTTAGACTTTTTTCCCCCTACCATAACAGAAACAGCGGTTCTTAAGTAAAAGATGCTTAAATTCTTGGAAAGGAACAGATTTACTGTGCTTGGATTTTTGTGTACTTTCACTTAAAATCAGATATTTAATTTATGTCGTATTTTACATGTATTTATTATGCGTTATTTTCAAAAAAGCAGCGTTTTTGGAGTACCAAATATAACAGTACTTTTTGTGAACTGGCAACATTTGCCTTCTTAAAAATTTTTTATTAGATAAAAATACTAACATATGTAAGAGTAGGGAAAGAATAAGACAGTGAACAATCCCCTTATCCTCATTACGCAGTTTTCACACAGACCAGATTGTGGTCCAGCTTGTTTCACTTGCTCTCCCCCACACCTCTCCGAGACACCATTATGCTGAAACGAATCACAGATGTATCATTTTACCTGTGAATATTCTAAAGATAGGTGCTCTTTCAAAAACCACAGTCACAGTATATCACACCTAATGAAAATTAGCAATTTCTTAATATTCGGGTGTCTGCTATATCCAGATTTCCCTAAGTGTCTGTCTCCCTCCCTCCCTCCATCCGTCCCCCCGAGCCAGGATTAAATCTAGAGATTTAATCACATTCTAGTTCGGTACCCTGCCCCTGGCAAGAATACTTTGGGGTGGTGCTATATAGTCTATCAGGCACATGTGTGTCTCTTAATGATGGTTTGCAGCCATTGCTTGTTACTTAGATTCACTGTCTAATTGGACCTGTTACTTAGATCTACCCTTGAAAATGCTGATACTCTAATCCTATCATTCCTTCTTTTATTAGCTGATCAGCTAGCTGCTCCCTTGTCAACTTTTGTTTCCCTGAAACACATAGGAAAGGCAGGATAAATGCT
Source organism: Eschrichtius robustus (assembly GCF_028021215.1). Classification (NCBI taxonomy): domain Eukaryota; kingdom Metazoa; phylum Chordata; class Mammalia; order Artiodactyla; family Eschrichtiidae; genus Eschrichtius; species Eschrichtius robustus. The sequence continues at coordinate 6,586,824 of NC_090826.1, read as the reverse complement.
TGAATCTTTCCCTCTTTTTACCGGTTGGTTCCCCAGCATCTTCCAGTAGTCATCAGTGGATTTGAAATTACTTATCTGGGCTTCCCTGGTGGCACGGCGGTTAAGAATCCGCCTGCCAGTGCAGGGGACACGGGTTCGAGCCCTGGTCAGGGAAGATCCCACATGCCGCGGAGCAAGTAAGCCAGTGCGCCACAACTGCTGAGCCTGCGCTCTAGAGCCCAGGAGCCACAGCTACTGAGCCTGTGTGCCACAACTACTGAAGCCTGTGCTCCTAGAGCCCATGCTCCACAACAAGAGAAGCAATGAGAAGCCTGCACACCGCAACGAAGAGTAGCCCCCGCTCGCCGCAACTAGAGAAAAGCCTGCACGCAGCAACAAAGACCCAATGCAGCCATAAATAAATAAATTTATTAAAGAAAAAAATTTAAAACTCCCTTTAAAAAAAATTACTTATCTGCTAACCAGTTGCTGTTACTCTTACTGATGATTAAATTATCCATTCGTGGGCTAGTAGGCGCCTCTTCCTGCTGTCTTGTGTCCTTTTAACTCGACCCCTGTGGTCTTTGGTAGAGTAGGGTATTTTATCTAGTATGACATGATTTTAATGTGTCATTATGTGCGTTCCCTGCCCTAGGTCTGGAAGTAAACTTTCCTAATGAGTCCTCACTGTTTGTTTTAGAGGAAAGTGACATTTTTCGAGTGGCTGCTGCCCAGTCATTATTACTGGGTTAGTTACTGTTTCCAGGCCTTTTCAGGGAACAGATGAGGAAATATGCTTTTTCCCCCCTTTTCTTCTTTTAACGATAAAACGTGTCGTGGTTTCTTTCTGATGCTTCTAATTCAAATTCAGAACAGGCCTTATATTTAATCCTATAGATGAAATTTTCTTTCATCCATATCTGTATCTTTTCCCCATGTCTCAAAACCAATTTTTAAATGACACCAAAATAATTATTCATTTGCTTCAATCCCATAATACATATATAGCAGCTCAGAATAACAGTACTTGCACTGCTACAAACAGTATGAATACTGGAAACAGCTTTATAGATTTTTTTTTTTTTTTTTTTTTTTTTTTGGCCTTAGAATATATCCCACTAAGTCTATATAGGCAAATTAGTATGTTTTAAGGTTACCTGAAATGATTCCTAGAGAGGAACAAACACAAAACATAGCTAGGTGGATTTATTTGATTTTGCTTTAGAGTTTTTAAGGGATTGTTGTTCTTTAAACTTAATTCTGTTTTTATAATTACGTAAAATACGAGGCTCCAAATCAAACATGCAAATGAAGTATGTTCAAAAAGTTCACCTTCTTTCCCTGTCCCCTCCACGTGTTCCCTCCCTCCCTGATGGATAATTGTTTAGTGTTTTTAATTGAGGGTTTTGATCTATCATTCTTATTTTTATTTGCCCAGCCCCCTGTTCTTAGATAAGTGGTAGCATAATAAAAACACTTTCACCACCTTTCTTCTACCTTCTGACAATATCTCCTGGTGTTCCCTCCATAGCAATAGGTAGAGCTCCTTCTCATTTTCTCTTCTGCCACTTCCTGGGACCCCACTGCGTGGGTGGAGCAGTTGATTCTTCCAGCCCCCATTGTTGGGCGTTTGCACTGTTTCCAGTCATTTGCTGTTACAAGTAATAATGCGATGAATAGCTTACGCATAAAGATTTTTATTTTGCCAACTTATCTTTGGGATATTATATTATCCCAGAAGGACGATGGCTGGCTTAGAGGGCACATGTAATTGTTAGGATATTACAGAGTTCCCCTCCGTAGAGATTGTACCATTTTGCTTTCTCGTACTAGCGACTTATATGAGTGCAAACATGCAGCCTTGTGTATTGTCATACTTTGGCATTTATGTCAGTCTGATAGATCGGAAATGGTATCTCACTGTCTTTAATTGGCATGTCTCTTATCAGCAGAGTTGACCATCCTTTCCTATGAGTAAGAGCCACTCGCATTTCCTTTTCTGTAAACTAAGTGTATTTCTAGTCCATTTTTTCTCTAGGGGATTGGTCCTTCCCCCCACAGCAATAGTATTTTTTTAAAAAAATAAATTTATTTATTTATTTATTTATTTATGGCTGGCTGGCTGGCTGGCTGGCTGTGTTGGGTCTTTGTTGCTGCGCGTGGGCTTTCTCTAGTTGTGGTGAGCGGGGGCTACTCTTCGTTGCAGTGCACAGGCTTTTCACTGTGGTGGCTTCTCGTTGTGGAGCGTGGGCTCTAGGCGCATGGGCTCAGTAGTTGTGGAGCACGGGCTCAGTAGTTGTGGCTCGCGGGCTCTAGAGCGCGGGCTCAGTAGTTGTGGCTCGCGGGCTCTAGAGCGCAGGCTCAGTAGTTGGGGCACACGGGCTTAGTTGCTCCGCGGCATGTGGGATCTTCCCGGACCAGGGCTCGAACCCGTGTCCCCTGCATTGGCAGGCGGATTCTTCACCACTGCACCACCAGGGAAGTTCCTTCAGCTGTGTTTTTAATGTTACCGTGATGGCTCTTTTGGATGTTCACCCTGACTCATCGATACTGACTCTCTGGAAAGCAGCGTTAGTTCAGTAGGGTAGTTCAGTTCTTTTCTTAGCACCTGTCCTTAGGTGAGGTTCCACTATTTGTATATATCTCTTTGTAAACATATTATTATATTGGAAATGTGTGTGGTTCTCCCTTCTTTATCAAGCAGCTCTTATTTCCTGAAACATTGTTTTGTTTCATCATTTCTTTTATTCACACGTGCCCATTTCTTTCTCCCTCTGAGGACGGTACTGGCACTGGTTTAATTTGACACTGTTTGCTTCTCCTTAAGTAGAGATTGAGCAGTCCATTGTGAAATCTTCTGTGGTGAAATGATCCTGAAATGTGTGATAGGCCAGCTTCAGTGACTCATGATTTTCCTGTTATTTCAGCACTGCCAAAAGAAAGAGGCTTAGTAAGCTACTGCATCTGTCCCCAAGGCCTGCCTGCACAGGCACCTCTTTAAGTGTGCCTTGATTGTGACTTCTTCGTCCCTGTCTTACAGGCCAAACTTCCCGATTTGCAACCGTTCCCTTCTCCCGATGGTGACGCTGTGACCCAACATGAGGAACTGGTCTGGATGCCAGGAGTTAATGACTGTGACCTCCTTATGTACTTGAGGGCAGCAAGGTAAAAGGAATCCACACCATTCTGCTTTGTGAATTGATTAGTGGGCAACAAACTTCCTCCTTTCCCCTGAAATTCTATTTATATATTGGGCATTCTGACTTTATGTTTTGTTATACTCTCTGTAATCAGAGCCCTGATCCTTGTTACCAGAGAAACATAGCTTACCATGGTAAAATCACTTTTTTCTCCTTGGTGTTTGCCCCACATTAGATTTTAGAAGTCTTCAGAAGGAAAACATCTTAAGCCATGCATGCAGTTATCAACACCTCTTAATACAGCTGAGTAATTGGCTCATTCAGCTTACCTTAAAATCCCTTTACAGGTTTCTTTACTCTGTGGCTGTTCAGTGGTACCTAACCTAAACTTTATGTTTTGGGGGCTTACCTATATGAGTACTCGCTAACCTGAAAATGCCGAGGCTGCAAAATGAGAAGTTTAAGTCTGTCCCAGACACATCATAGTGCAGGCAGAGCCTTCCTTTGTCTGCAGGGGCTTCTGGGACTCACTCACTGTAGTATCAACAACGTGCAACAGAAACGCTGAAACAGGTGGTGATGCAATATTAGCTCTGGCTGTTCCGTGGTCAGCAGTGCAGCTTGGAGGCTGCAGTAGGGATGGAGGCCTCAGGGGAGGGGTGACTACTAAGAGTTCTTTTCACCTCTTTTCCTCTTTCAATTTGCTTAGAGGTAGTTGATGTATAGTATGAAAGGAATGAAGTAAAGTTTCAGCGGATTTAATTTTAGATATTTTCTGGGGACTTTTCTTTCAAAACATTGTAACCCAGCCGACTGCTGTGGCAGATAGCTTTAGATCACTCATGCCCCCAAGACTAAAATCTGAGCACTGATAAGGCATGGGAAGAAATGACAAACGGAGCTGAATAAAAATAACGTTCCTTTTTCTCAGCGAGTGAAGGGTGTGAACTGCAGAGGAACTTCAATTTTTTTTTTTTTTTTTTTAAACAAGAAGAGCAGCAAGGCTGAGGACTCATGCATGTAGTAGTGGAATTTGGTCTGGGCTGAAGATGTGCTCTGGAAGCTGAGGGTTGAAATGTCTGTGCTGCCGTCTTCCCTTCCCGTCTCCGCAGGAGCATGGCGGCCTTTGCGGGGATGTGTGACGGAGGCTCCACGGAAGACGGCTGCGTCGCGGCCTCGCGGGATGACACCACCCTCAACGCGCTGAACACAGTGAGTCCTTTGAAGTTGCGCCGGGTGGGAAGAAAGTTCGTTTTTCCCCTGTGCTGGCGTAGGGAATATGCGATGATCATGGAGCATGAAGGGGCCTGGCATCTGAGGAGTAAGTACTGTGGTCTGCCGCTGGGATTGAAAGATTTGACTCGTGGTCCTGGTGGTAGGGCTCCATGACCTTGGCCAGCGACGCGGCACCTGCAGATTCACCTCCTGATCTGCGTGTGTGCTTCAGGATCGTGGCGAGCCTCTGCTGAGAGCCTCATGCCAGTGGTTAATCTTCACTGAGATCTCACCAAGCCGAGGACTAGGACAGGGATCTTACTGAATCCTCCCGACACCGCTCTGAAGGAGGCTCCGTTGTTACCACCATGTGGACACAGGAAATAAGTTGAGAGCAGTTAAGTCACGATCCAAGGTCATACACTCAAGATGTGAATCCAGAGGCCACGCTTTTCCCCTTAATGTATTCGGAAGGGCACGGAGGGAATAGAGAAAAAGCTTGACTTCTTTGAACAAATTTGGTTTTTATAGATTTGGCTTCGGAACCATGTAAACATTTCACATGATTATAAAACAAAATTAAGTTTAAAAAAAATAACAATCCTTAAAAAAGTCTAAAGTAAAACATAGCACACGAGCATAATGGTGCTGAGTTGGTTGCGTGACGTCCTGCACGGACGCTCATCTGCTTTGATCCTTTGACTCCATAGCAGCTCAGAATAACAAAACTCGAGCGGCTACAAACAGTAGGATTCCTGAAACCTGTTCACTTTTTTTTTTGGACACTCCTTTTTGACCTTGGAGTATATCCTACAGGGCTGTACAGGAAAATTAATGTATCTTAAAGTTCCTTGAAATAATTCTTCTTCTGGGTGTTCACTAATGTGAAATCATCAGATCTGAAGTAATAATGAATTTTTATGGATTTCTGATCTGTTACTAGTCTGCAGGGTTATGTGTACTTACACAGGACATTGGGCATGAGGCTGAGCAGCCCTTCTGATGATTCACTGAGTGTAATGTGAGCGCCCTTTTTCTTGAGAGGTCACTGTAGTTGGAAGGGACTTTCAAAATCATCTGTTCCCATCTCTAAATAGATAAGAATTGGAGGCGTAGAAAGACCACATGACTTGTTTGAATGCCAGCAATGCAAAAAGTTGATAACAGATCCCAATTTAGGGATCTTTCTTGCTTTCGGGGAAGCATGTAGATACCTGAACGACATGGTTGATTTTTATTCCTGGTCTAGTTGTGTTTCTTGAGTATCACATAATGTTATAATAGTCTCATATGTTGGAGGTTGATTCATCTTGCTGCCATGTTCTAAATAAGTGAATGATTTTTCATATTCCCATTTACTTTCTCACCTATCTTATACTTTGAATTTTTGTTGTTATAAGGAATCCTTATTCTGAACATATAGTGATAGAGCCAGAAGGGGCCTTTGAGATTATTTTTACAGATGAGAAAACTGAGACACAGAGATTGATGATACTGCAAACAGTGGCTATGGCAGATGTATGTCTGTGAATTCAAAATACCCTAAAAAATGTGTGTATATTTAAAGTAACTCTTCGATATGAGTTTGTTTTCTGTTGGGTTTTTGTGTAAAAGCTTTATGAAAAAAATTCTCCTTTCATGACTCTGCTGATCAGTTGAATTTTGAATAACAAAGACGTTGCCGTATTTAATTAAATGTCTGTTTTTGGCACTTTCCTGAATTTGTCTAATTTATTCTCTCTCTTATTCCAACCCCTCTAAGGATTCTGTAGAACATACTTCTGTACAGAAATAATTCGGGTTATTTTTGCCTGTGATCCTTTGTAGCAAGTTCCTTCTGAAGTTTTCTTAAGCATTGCCAGAGGGTTTTGGTTTTATGAGTTTTTGTTTCTGAGAAGGTACTTTCTCATCATTTGAAAATCTTCCTGCCTAGGTGAGCCCAAGATGGCTCAGGTGTTGGGTTATGCAATATAAGTGCATTTAGCCATCAAACGACTGAGTTGTGTGCTCATTTTGTGATGAAAAGGAACTTTTAGTGGCTGTTTTAATTTTTAAACTTCATTGTTGTACTGGCTCACAGAAACTGTAGGCACTTTCTTTAATGAGAAGTGGAGTGATTGGAAAAATCTTGAGAGAAGTTAATGTTTATTTTGACTTCCTTGGAGTAAGGGGGTTTTGAACTATGTTAAGTAATGAAAAGATAAATGCATTGTCATGTGAGAAGTATTTGTTGTTTCTTAGAGTGTAGCATAGAGTCAAAACAAGATTAGGCATTTATCAGCTTAGGAAATAGACACAGGTTTATTCTATTTCCCAGTACAAGGTAGAAATTTAAAGTATACGGAATCTGCGGTACGGCTACATTAGAGTATGTTTAATATCCCAGTAGGACTATTTGAATTAAAATGCATGTAAATAAGTAGTTTAATGTTTAAAACTGTAGTCACTAATAAAACATTTTTAAACTGTTGATTCTTTTTGACCACTATATGTACCTGTTTTAAAATATAAGGTCTTCAGGATTACTTGTTTTGACTTTTTTCTTCATTATTCGCAAATGAGAGTTTTAGTGTGTATTTAAAAAAACTTAACTGGGGTGTAATTTCTGTATAATAAATTGCTCTGGTTTAAAGTATACAATTTGATGAGTTTTTGTAGATGTGTGTGCCGGTGAAACTACTGCAGTGTTCAAGATAGAAATCATTTCCAGCATCTCCAAAAGTTGCCTCATGCCCTTTTATAATCCTTTGCTGCTTCCAGTCTCAGATAACCACTGATATGTTTTCTCTCATTATAGATTAGTTGCATTTTCTAAAATGTTGCATGAATAGAATAATATTGTATGTAATACTTGGGGTCTGGATTCTTTCAGCATAGTAATATTACAATAGATTTATGTTGTTGCATTATCAATAGCGCATTCCTTTTTATTGCTGAGTAGTGTTCCAGTGTATGGATGTTCATAAAAATTTTATCCATTCACCTGGTGATGGACATTTTTTTGTTTTCCAAGCTTTTGGCCATTATGAACCTTGTTATGCAAGCCTTTCTGTAGAACATATATTTTCATTTCTCTTGAGTAAATACCTAGCAGTGAAGTTGCAGGAACGTGTACGTGCAGGTAGCTTTTTAAGAAACTGTCAAACAGGTTTCCACAGTGGCTGTGCCATTTTACGTTCCCATCAAGTAGTGTGTTAGAATTTCAGTTCTTCAACATCCCCCACGAGACTTGATGTTTTCAGTCTTTAAAATTTTTAGCCATTCTAATGGATGTGGAGTGATATGTCATTGAGGTTTTCATTTAAATTTCCTGACTGTTGGTGATGTTGAGCGTCTTTTCATGTCTTAAAGCCCATTTGTATATCTTCTTTTGTGAAGTATCTTTTGCCTAATTTAAAAAATTGAATTATTTGGCCTTTAGTATGATTTATTTGTAAGAATTTATATTGCAAATACAAGTGCTTTGACACATGTATTGTAAATATTTTCTCCCATACTATGACTTTTTTTTTTTTTTAATAATGGTGTGTTTCTAAGAGTAAAATACTTAATTTTGCTGAAGTCTGATGTATCTTTTTCCTTTTATGAAAGTTTCTTGGATCATCCCATGATTACAAAGATTGTTTCTGTGCTTTCTTCTTGAAGTTTTAGTTCTTACATTTAGACCTGTTGTTCATTTCAAATTAATTTTGCATGTGATGCAAGGTAGAGGTGAAAGTTCATTCTTTCCTACACACATGCCAGTTGTTGGAGCCACATTTGTTGAAAATAGTCTTTTCTCGTTGAATTGCCTTGATGCCTGTATTGAACAAGCACTGATTGTATATGTTTGGGTTTTTTTCTAAATATTCTATTTTTTTTTTTTACTGGTACTTCAGTATTTTGAATACTATAGCTTTACAGGAACTCAGGTGGTGTAAGTCTTTCTCTTTTGTACTTGTTTTCAGGGTTGCTTTGGCTCTTTTAGGTCATTTGCATTTCCATATAAATTTCAGAATCAGCTTGTCAGTTTCTATTTTTAAAAAAGGCTTTGATGGAATTTTGATTGAGATTGCGTTGAATCTGTGGATCTATTTAGGAAGACTTGACATCTTAACAATTTGAATCTTCGAATCCATGAACATGATATAGTATCTCTCCCTTTTTAAAAAAGGTTTCTTTAATTTTTTTGAGTAAGACTTTGCAGTTTTCACTGTACACGTTTTGTACATATTTTGTAAAATTTATCCCTGAAGTAATTATTGTTTGAAGATTCTGTTGTTAATAAAATAGTATTTTTAAATTTCATTGTCTACATGTTCATTGATAGGATAGACATACAATCAGTTTTTATGAGTTTACCTTGTATTATTTTATACAAAGAATACACAGTCAACACTAGTAGCTTTCTGGTTGGTTCCTTAGGATTTTCTGTGTGCACGGTCATGTCATCTGCAAATAAAGATAGCTTTACCTCTTTCTGATTTATGTGTTTTATTTCTTTTCTGTGCTTTCTTGCACTTGCTTGAACCTCCAGTACAGTACTGAATAGAAATGATGAGAATGGACATCTTTGCTTTCTTTCTCATCTTAAGGAAAAAACATTCAGTCATTCAGTGTTAAGTACAATGTAGGATTTTTGTTGTTGTTTTTAATCAAGCTGAGAATGTTCCCTTTTATTTCTAAGTTTGTTGAGGTTTTTACCATGAATGGCCATTGAATTTCGTCAGATGCTGTTTTTTTTTTCCTTTTGTATCTAATGAAATGATCATATGGTTGTTATATACTTTGTTAGTATGGTGAATTATATTGATTCATTTCAAATGTTAAACCAACTGTGCATTCCTAGATTAAATTCTGCTTGGGCATTCTGTACTATTGGATTCAATTTGCTATTATTTTGTTAAAAACTTTTACATTTGTGTTCATGAGGGATAGTGAGCTGTAGTCTTCTTTCTTTGTAGTACCTTTGTCTGGTTTTGATATCAGAGTAATACTGATTTCAGAAATTAGTTGGGAAACATTTCCTCCTACTCTGTTTTTCTCTTAAAGAGTTTGTAAAGGATTGATCTTTTTTCTTTGTTAAATGTTTGGTAGAATTGACAGTGAAGCCCTCGGGGACTAAATTTTTTTAATGGAAACTTAACGAGGGTTACTGAAAGCAGGTTCGTACTGCTCACCACACAACAGGCCAATAAATCGAGAGAGGAATAGTGACTTTATTCCGGAAGCTGGCAGACCAAGAAGATGTGGACTCGTGTCCCAAAGAACCACCTCACCTGAGTTAGAATTCAGGCTTCTTTTATACCAAAAGGGAGGGGGGTGGGTGGTTGTTGCAGACTTCCTGGTGCCAGAATCCTTTGGTCTTGCAGCTGTCCACATAGATCTGGTCACAATGTTCTCATAAGCCTCCAACAATACAGTTGTCATTTTCTGTTCTGCAACTTTTTACCTCTATATGAGTGGGGAAATGTTATACCTTTAAAGGTCAGAGCCTTGAGAACGGGCTGTCATATATATTTCAGGCTGTAGGCAACATTCTTTTACAAAGGTGTGAAGAGCCAGCATGACTCAGCACAGGTAACAGAGCCCAAGTGTTAGAGCTAAAGGTATAGGTCTGATATGGAGTCAGGTTTGTTCTTCTCGATTACAAAAGTACAGATAGACATAGGCCTATTCAGATTTTATATTTTGTTATGTGTCAGTAGTAATCTATTGATCTCTAAATGTTTTGTTTATTTCATCTGGGATATCAAATTTGTTGGTAAAAATTACGAATTATTTCTGTAGTATCTTTTTAGGTCTCTAGGAATCTGTAATTTTGACTTTTCATTCTTAATATTGCTAATTTGTTTCATCTTAATCATTCTAAATAGAAGGTTATCAATATTATTGATCTTTTCAGATAGGTAGCATTTGGTTTCATTGATTTTTCTCTGTCTGCTTTCTATTTCATTGATCTCCCAATCTTATTTTTATTATTTCTTTTCTACTTATTTTGGGTTAATTTGATTACTTTTCCCCCTAGCTTCCTAAAATGGGATCTTAGATAACTGATTTTATCACAAATTCTAATTTGTAATTAGAATGGAACATTCTGTTACCATTTTGTTACAAAATTTTTTAAAAAATTTTATGTGTGATTTCTTCTTTTTACCCATGCATTGTTGGAATTAAATTGTTTAATCACCAGGGACTTGGGATTTGTCTCTCCCCGCCCCCCTCTCTCTCCCTGCCACCCCTCTCTCTCTGCCCTCCCTCTCTCCCCACCCCCTCTCTCCCCACCCCCTCTCTCCCCACCCCACCTCCTTCCCTCCCTCCCCCCTCCTTTTGGAATGTTATTGATTTCTAATTTAGTTCTGCTGTGGTCAAAGAGTACCCGGTAAGATTTCAATCTTTTGAAATCTGAGACTTGTTTCTTGGCTCAGCATGTGATTTACCTTGGTGAATGTTCCATGTACACTTGTAATGAACTTATGTTCTGCAGTTGTTAGGTGTACTGTTTTATAATTGTCAGTTTCTTTGAGGTGGTTTATATTATCGTTCAGATGTTCTCTGTCCTACTGTCTAGTTGTATTGTCAGTTACTCAGAGAGATGTATTAAAGTCTTGTGAATTTGTTTATTGCTCCTTTTAGTTCTGTTAGTTTTTGCTTCATATGTATGGAAATTGTATCATTAGGTACATGAAGGTTTATAATATTTATCTTTCTCCATTAACCTTTTTGGTGTAACCCTTTTTGTGTCTAGTAGTACTCTTTTGTCATGAACTCAGTTTTGTCTAAAATTAATACAGCTACTCTGGCTTTCTTATGCCTGTTGTCTGCATGTGGTATACCTTCTTCCAGCTTCTTTCTTTCTTTTTCTTTCTTTCTTTCTTTCTTTCTTTCTTTCTTTCTTTCTTTCTGTATGTATGTACGTACGTATGTATGTATGTATGGCTGTGTTGGGTCTTTGTTTCTGTGCGAGGGCTTTCTCTAGTTGTGGCAAGCGGGGGCCACTCTTCATCGCGGTGCGCGGGCCTCTCACTGTGGTGGCCTCTCTTGTTGCGGAGCACAGGCCCCAGACGCGCAGGCTCAGTAATTGTGGCTCACGGGCCTAGTTGCTCCGCGGCATGTGGGATCTTCCCAGACCAGGGCTCGAACCCGTGTCCCCTGCATTAGCAGGCAGATTCTCAACCACTGCGCCACCAGGGAAGCCCGCAGCTTCTTACTTTGAATCCTGATTTTTTCTTTTATTTGAAGTACCTCTCTTGTGTACTTTAAGCTTTTCAGTTGTTTCTTGCTTTTTTATCCAGTCTGGCAAGCTCTACCTTTTGTTTGGAGTGTTTAGTCCATTTTAATGTAGTGCACATGTTTCTCAGGTTGTATAAAACTTGAGCCACATACAGTTTTAATAGCAGAGCTGTCATTGGAGAATCACAGAAGTAGTTAATATATAAATATCTTACTTTCATGGCCACATGATGATACTTTTGATTCAGCAGTGAACTTGCAGACTAGTTAGGTAAACAGTTCTTTGTGTGCTCATTCATGTTAAAATGTATTTCTTATCTTTTTACTTCTAACATAAAAAACAGTTTTATACTGATAGAGAGGAAGAAGATGTAATAAATGTGTTGGCCTCTCTTATTGCAAGAGGAGGGTATTCTTAGTAACCACAGGCATAGTCCTTAATGTGCGTCAGCAAAGATAGGTTTTATTATATTTTACTATTTTAGATTGTGAATACCTGTGAATGCAAAATTGTTTTATTCATAACTTTATGTTATATATATGTATTGAATAACATATTAAAATATGACAAAGCAACGGTGCTGTCTCTGGAATATCTTACATAGAAATGCTTCTGTGTGTGCTGTACCAGGTATATGTTTCTCCAAATGAAATTTTAATTAGGCTTATTGTACACGTTTAGCATATATGTAAATTTTAAGCATAATTGCTATATAACGTATAAATGGCCCATATTATTCTAATGGAGTTAATTCAGCCATCTTTAAAGGCGTACATTTATTTGGCCTTTTATAAAATAGACCTTTATATTTATGCTTGGAAACTGCCCCAGAGCCCTTTAGTTTGAGACTAGGGTTTTCTGGAGAAATATCATGCTGACTTATTTTTCCTAAATTGATACTGGATTTTATTATTTGAGCTCAAGTATCTTTCCCGTTTTCTAAATAAAGTTCAAATTCTGTGACTTTTCTTTCTCAGAAACTTATTTGCATGCTTACGTTTACCTTCTCTTGCTAACACTAAACATATATATTTTCACTATGTATAAGTAAAATTTATAATCATGCAGCAAAGATTTCACCTTTGCCTGGACAGTTTTATTCCCTGAAATATGGATGGCTGTTAGACGTTTGGATTAAGCTTTTTACATATTCAAGAGAGTGTGTATGTGTTTGCTTACTTATTTATGCACACCCACATCTCCTTCAACAAAGGATGAAAGGCCTCCAGTAGCTTAATCGTTAGTTTTTATCTCTGATCTATAAATATCACTATTTGTTAACCATTGAGTATTAATCATCTTTGTTTTCTGCGCTATAGCCCGATGCCTGGTACAGGGTAGAGAGGCACTAAATATTTGTTGAATGATGGAATAAGTAAATCAGGTCCAAGTCCAAATCACATTTGATCACCCAGAACTTGTTGTTGTAAAGTTGGCGTAGCAGAGTATGCAGATAAGCCTACTCTAAGAATCATTTTCATCTTCCTCTCTTTCACTCTAAAAAATTAAGTCTGTAGAATTTCTGTCAGAGATCTTCTATTTGTTCCTTGTAAATGGACTTCACTAAAGCATCTGGCCCTGGATTAGCTTTGCAGTGCTTCGGACTTTAATGAATGTTGAGTCTGTTCCAGCTCCCAAATAAGGCATTGCCAGGAGGCCCTTTTATGATGCTTTGCCTACGGTATATGGTCAGGGTTCTTCTGAAATTCATTCCACACTCACACCCTTTGCTTAAATTCTTCTCTTTTTACTCTTTCTCCATCAGATTAGTCCCCATTAATTGGTTGTAGGGTGGTGGTTTTTTTGTCTCAGGATTTTGGTTGAAAAGAGTGATAGTTGATAATGCGATATGATTTCTTTTTATGGAAATCCAGTAATTACAAGAACACCTTACTTAAATCAGTCTTGACAAGCACCTTTGCTAGGGCTTTATTTATGTTGTAACAGGATATTGGACTCTACCTCATATTATACTGTTAATGATAGTAGAAGTGAAATTGCTGAAAGAGACCATGTAGTGAAGTTTTCTGGTGTAACCATGACCTTTTCAACTGAGTATCAGCATAATAATATACAAATTTGAGTTTTTATTTATTGTGTTTTGACCAATTAGAAATATTTTGAACTTCTGTTCTGAACATTTTTTGTTTTAGACATTTATCGATGTGGTTCCCTTTGGTTCTCAGGGGTGGGTGAGGAGATAAAAGGCCACTTAACGTTATCAGCCTCTGGGAATGGCATCTTCATTACTTACTGTAGTAGTGATTTTATTTTTGATAATTTTTTTAACACAGAAGTCTGGCTGTAAGTTCTTCTGGTCTGTGGTGTTGCCGAATCAGCTCATCACAGTTGTGGCCCCACTTTGCTTTTCAGTGTGAACCACTCACAAGTTTCTTTAGCCATTTCTTTCTTTTATCTCTTTTTAATATAATAGTTTTATTGAAATATAATTCATGTACTATATATTTCACATATTTAAAGTGTACAATTTAATGGCTTTCAGTATATTCAGATTTTGTGTTAACTACCACCACGATCAATTTTAGAACATTTTCACCCCCCAAGGAAACCTGTGCTCATTAGTCACTCCCCATCTCCCATCTCTCCTCACCCCACCCCGGCAGCCATTATTATATTATTATTATATTCTGCCTTCCATGTCTATGGATTCCCGTGTTGTGAACATTTCGTTTAAGTGGAATTGTGCAATATGTGGTCTTTTGTAACTGGTTTCTTTCACTGAGGGTAATGTTTCCAATTTTCATCCATGGTGTAGTTTTTATATACGTGTGTGTGTGTGTGTGTGTGTGTAAGTGTGTGTAAGTGTGTAACCATTTTTATGTATAACCATTTTATTTCTCCTTCTGGTCAGCTTTGTCTGTATGTATGTCTTAAAATGCGACACCTGCACTAAAGCAACGCTTGTCAGATTTGATCAGCATATGGTGTCAAGGCGTCAATAACTTCAGTTGTCCCAAAAGCTCACCTCAGTGCAGTCCAAGCCTTCATGAATGTGCACATCACATTCATTTTTTTCTTGTGTTTTGTCTTTGTCCTCTTTTGTTTCATTTTTCTTCACGTTTTTGCCTTTCCTAAGCCATTTATCTCCCGCTCTCAGCTCTTTGACTGAATTTTCAGCCAGGCAGGGGACTTTAAATTTATCACTGTTATTTTCATTTTATTAGGTATCAACTATTGGTCAGTTGCCTGATGTCATTAATAACAACAACAATATTAATAATCGTAACAAAATTAAAATGTATTTGTTGGTTGAGTGCTTACATGTTAGGCAGAAGTTTAAGTGCTTTTTATGAATGAATTCATTTCATCTTTATAACAATTCTGTGAGAAAAGTACGGTTATCACCTGCAGATTAATAGCCGCACTCTGTCATATTTTATATACACATAATAATTTAAACTTGAGGGTAGTCTAGAATTGAGGCCACTGCCTTACAACAGTCCTCTTGAAATATCCATTGAATCTGCAGTTTGGGGGATTTGCCATTCAGCAAGTTTAAAAACCCTTCATGCTGCAGCCTGGCTGTGTATCTCCATCCTTCCTCCTAGGCTCTCAGCAGGGACGGATGAGTGTGATTCAGCTTTTACTTTTGTTTGGCAAAAGTTAGAAGGTTCCTTTGCTAATTTAGGAAATTTCTTTCTCATAGGATTTTTTTCCAAGCTAAATACTGGTAAAATATTTTGAGGTTTACATGGTGTTTTGAAAACTGTCTACTTAATAACATCAGTCAGTTGGAATTTTAACATCTGTGAATCTATATTAAGCATTAATATTAACATAATAAGTATTTAGCAAGTCAGGATAAAAGCCCTTAGCCTTTTTACATCGAAGAAGAGTCTTTAATAAAATCATTCATTCATTTATTTGTTCAGTAATAAACGTGATGGAGTCCCTGCTCTTTGCAAAACCCTAATGGGAGAGCATTTGCTGAAAGTGTTGAAATCTAAGTAAGTGTTTAAATCTTAGAACAAAGTAGGCCCACGAGTTTTGAAAAGGCTCACATATGAACATAACTTCTAAAATGTACTGTAGAATATTAAAATTTATATTTGTCCTAGTATGTGTGTTTCTTATACTAGTTTGAAGTATACTTCGGAATACTTTTTCCTTTTATAGCCCTCCTAGATAAATTTTTTTACCCCCAAAGTTTGAAGGTCGGTGTATTAGTTTCCTGTGGCTACTGTATAACAAATTACTACAAACTTGGCGACTTAAAACAACAGATTTTATTCTCTGCTAGTTCTGGAGGCCAGAAGTTAGAAATCAGCGTGTCAGTGGGGCCATGCTCCCTCCATCTCCACAGGGGGAGAATCATTCTTTGCCTCTTCCAGCACTGAGTAGCTCCTAGCTCTCCTCCTTTCTGGCCACATCTTCCTCTGCTTGTCTTCCCATTGCCATCTCTTCTCTGTGTGTCTGTGTCTTCTCTGTTCCGTGTTTCCCACTGCCTCTCTTGCATAAGGACGCTGGTCACTGGGTATAGGGCCCGCCTGGGTAATCTAGAATTGTCTCCTCATCTTAAAATCCTTACCTTAATCACCATCACGTCTGTAAAGACCCTTTTTTCAAATAAGGTCACAATCACATGTTCCAGGGATTTGATGCGGATATCTTCTGTTGGTCATTTTTTAGCCTGCCACAGTTGGATTTTACTGTTACACAAAATGTTACTAAAATAAATTATAGTACTTATTTTTAATTTTTTGTAATAGTTTATTTTTACTTCCTTTCCTTTTCTATCAGTTACAATTTATTTAGATTGTGGACTTTATAATATTGAGAGTATGAAAATATTCTAGTAGTGACTGTGATATTTCTGTAACATCTGAGGACATTTGATTTATAAAATACTGTCATATTTGTATTGGCATGAAGTATAGTGTATCTGGCTTTCTTGGTACAAAGAACATTTATTTAAATAACAGAATTGTCATGTATAACCACCATATTGACTCATTTATTCTGACCTGTCAGGTTGCTGAGTATTTCTTCCTTGGCTCCACCCTAGATGGGCCCAGCCTGCCCCAGTCGAGTCGGAGGGCACCTGCCCCTCAGGGCCCCTCGGGGGCAAGGTCTCGTGCCGCTTGTAGGCCCAATCTGTGAGGTGGCCTGGGGTCAGCCCTGGCTACCTTTGAAGCTATTGCTCTTTTAAGTCTCTGCCGTCTGTTCCATTTCCTGTCCTGCAGCGCTGCCCCGACCAGCTCTCTTCTCCAGGAGATGGATTATTCCCCCATAGCCGGTCACTTTCTGGGCTTCTTAAATCACTACACTGGCTGCCCGCCCTTGCCCTTCTTGCTGCCCTGTCTGTTGGTTGGCCCGCCTTCTCCCTGCCCATAGTATTGGTTGGGTCGTGTATTCCACCTTACTCAAGTACTTTGGAGTACTACTTATTCAGGGATTTTTGGGAAGGTTGGCTCTTAATTTTCCTCCATTCTGCACCCTCCCCGCCCCCCGCCCATGTCACGAATGAGGTGTAAGTTTTCATGTGTCTCGAATCAAGTCTACCTTTACTTGATGCCTCTGAGTCATCATTATTGGTGGCCATCACACAAAATCGTGTGCAACTGTGGAGAGCTTCAGGTCTTTGGTTTGCATAATGTTGGATTGGCCAAAAGGTTCGTTTGGTTTTTTCCATAAGATGACTCTAGTAGCACTTAGTTGTCTTTAACTTCATTCAAAACCATTTTGTTAGATCGTATGTGATAGCTGTCATATTAGCGTGCATTTAAAGAAAGACATCAAAATTGGTGAATTTTTGTGTAGCCATTTTAATATTGAAGATGGAAGAAAAAAAAGCAACATTTTTGGCATATTATTCTTTATTATTTCAAGAAAGGTAAAAACGCAACCCAAACGCAAAAAATGATTTGTGCAGTGTATGGAGAAGGTGCCGTGACTGATCGAACGTGTCAGAAGTGGTTTGCAAAGTTTCGTGCTGGAGATTTCTTGCTGGACGATACCCCGTGGTCAGGTAGACCAGTTGAAGTTGATAGCGATCAAATTGAGACGTTAATTGAGAATAATCAATGTTATACAACGCGGGAGATAGCCGACACACTCAAAATCAAACGTTGAACTTCATTTGCACCAGCTTGATTATGTTAATCACTTTGACGTTTGGGTTCCACGTACGTTAAGGGAGAAAAACCTTCTTGACCATATTTCTGCATGCCATTCTCTACCTAAATGTAATGAAAACGTTCTGTTTTTAAAACAAATTGTGATGGGCAATGAAAAGTGGATACTGTGCAATAATGTGGAACGGAAGAGATTGTGGGACAAGCGAAATGAACCACCACCACCAACCACACCAAAGGCTGGTCTTCATCCAGAGAAGGTGATGTGTATATGGTGGGATTGGAAGGGAGTCCTCTATTATGAGCTCCTTCCGGAAAACCAAACGATTAATTCCAACAAGTCTTGCTCCCAATTAGACCAACTGAAAGCAGCACTTGATGACAGCTTCCAGAATTAGTCAACAGAAAACACATAATCTTCCATCAGGATAACACAAGACCTTGTGTTTCTTTGATGACCAGGCAAAAACTGTTACACCTTGGCTGGGAAGTTCTGATTCATCCGCCATATTCACCGGACATTGCACCTTCAGATTTCCACTTATTCCGGTCTTTACAAAAAATTTCAGCTCCCTGGAAGACTGTAAAAGGCACCTGGAACAGTTCTTTGCTCAAAAAGATAAAACGTCTTGGGAAGATGGAGTTGTGAAGTTGCCTGAAAAATGGCAGAAGGTAGTGGAACAGAAGGGTGAATACGTTGTTCAATAAAGTTCTTGGTGAAAATGAAAAATGTGTCTTTTATGTGTACTTAGAAACCAAAAGGCACTTTTTGGCCAACCCAATAGTTTGTCAAGTTTTGGAGTCTTCTACAGTGAGGCTCTCTTGTGCCACTGCTCTGTGTTAAAATCACACAGTCTCTCTCATTTGTTCTTTCAGACCTGGTGTTTGACTGGGAAATCCAGAACTGTGAGGAAGCCAGACAGCTGAGGTTCAGGTTCAGGGTGAGGGCTTCGAGGTTCTCCAGGGCCATTGCTGGAGGGCACTACTGTGATTGCCCAGAGCCTTTTTGCTTGTTTTTTAGTCACTCGCTTTGTTCTTGGCTGAGGTTTCTGGATAAAAGAGCAGTCACTCAGAGATGTTCCCAACTCAGTAATCTCGCATGCTTTGGTGTATGCCTCTTTGATTTTCTTTGTTCCATTACTTTATCATTGCAACCAAAAAAGCATAGGTGTACTATAGATTACACAGCCTTAAAATTACTCGTCAAAAATCACCAAGGTTCAGGTTGTTGAGCCCCGTGGATTGGAAGCAGTCATTTCTGCACCTAAATTCTACTGAGTAGGTATTAAAGCACTTTCTGTAAATGTTTTTCCCTTAATACTGATGCAACTGATCTTGAGGTGGTTTTTGTTTATTTATTTTTTTTTTAAATGAACTGTTTGAAGGAATCTGGTTAAAATTGACCCATAGCTGACCTTCCACATGTGCTTTCTAGTTCAGTTTAGCATTTATGAATGGGTTCGCTAATACCTACGTGAGAGGGATAGAACAGTGTTTTTTCTGTCACCCTCTAGGTTAGAGCCTTACTTATTGTTTTTCTGTTTTCAAGATTCTAGGAGTAAGATTCTAGGAGTGAAGATTCTAGGAGTAAGTGAAAAAAAGAGTTTTAATTTCCACTGTGGCCCTGAACAGTTTCTACTTGTGAGCTGAAACAGGTCTTTCTAAACTCACAAATAATTATGATTCCTGAATCTGCCAGTAGTTTTCTCATTGTGGCCAGAGTTACACTCATTCTGTATCATTAAGCTGAATCTTGTCATTAGTGGATTTGTCTGCTGAGTCCTAAGGAGTCAGCCTCCCTTTAGATACACTGGGCTGGCAGCTTAGACCCACGGCAGCCTAGCGTTCTTTATGTCCGGTGCCTGGACTCACACACACAAAGCAGGAGGAAAGATTTTGTTTCTGAGAAGCGAGGTTATACACATGTTAACTGGGTAGATGATTAACTATGCATAATCTCATTTAAAGACCTGTGGCATAAACTATTGCAGCTTTCACAGAGGCCTGAGAATTAACACCAACCTTAATCCCTAAGGTGTAAGTGAAGCCTCTGCAGCAGCTAGTCAGTGTTTGGCTGTATTGTTCGTGTGTTAATTTTTCTAAAGGAGTGTATAATATTCTTTCCATTTATTCGTTTTTTAAGACTGTTCTTTAGAACTTCACCTTTAAGAAACGTCTATAAAGAGGAAAAATGTTAAACACTGGGAAGTTCCAAAAAAGACCTTCTTCAGCCCCTCTGTTACAGATGAAGAATCCGGGGGCCTCCAGGCTCCTTTGCCCAGGCGGCTGCTCCTCCAGTGCAGCCTGGTAACTTGCTCCTGAGATTCTCAGCAAGTCACCAGGTTCTCTGTTGTTTCCCTGCTGAATCCTGTCTGTCATCCTGTCTTGTAAGTACTGTAGAGTAAAGTTCATTCCTGTGGCGCTCTAAAGCTGATTCACTTTCCTTACCACCAGTGCTGTTTCCCGTGACGGTCATCCCGTCCCATCCCTTTTTAGTCGGCTCTCCTTAATGGAACACTTCCTTCTCCAGGAGTCATGCTCAGTGATTACCACGTACCTCATTTCATCCTAAACAGTCCTTCAAAATAGATTCTGTATTCTTCCTTTCTGCAGCCAAGAAAACTGAGGTTTAGAAAAATATTTAACTTGGTTTCTGTCACACAGCTGGTGGCAGAACAAGTGTTGGAATCAAAGCCAGGAACCCTGTCCTGTTGAGATTTCACCTCTGCGAAACTCCCAAACCTGTGTCTTTGGCCCAGGAACTCCTCAGCTTCTCCTTTCCAGGTGTTTGTGTTTGTAAAGACAGTAGGCAGATGGTCAGAAATGCCAAGACATTCAGAGTTTGGTTTGTTCTGTATTTTAAAGACACACTGCCCTCAGCTGAAGTGCCAGCATTTGGTGTTTACTTTCTCATCGCCTTGTGGTTGAGGCTCCTGTTCTGTGTGTTTAAAATACCTTCAAAACCACTGTAGCCGGGAGATGGTGACCTGTTCATTTCTGGATACAATATTGTGTGGGAATTAACTGTGAATGAGAAATGATACAGTGCTGTATCAGCCATGGGAAACCCGCTTAAAAGTGCAGTGTTATCTAGACATAATACCGCCTACTTTTACTTGCTCCTAGAGTAGTGTTTTTAATTTGGTTGTTGCTCTTCATTAAGTGTAGGCAAGGTTAATCATATTACTCTGTTGATTTTTCACATCTGCTCTGTGGAGTCATCCTGGTTTTTCAGCAGAGCAGATATCACCCCAGTCACTGACACTTTTGTGTTTTTATCATACATTTATTTCATTATTTTGTTTATGTGTGTGTGTTTCCTCTTCTCTGAGCTGCTCGTTTCCTCCTCCTGCCTACCCACCCCGCCCCAGGTTAAGAAAAGCCCTTGAGCTTGCTGTCTCCCTGTGGCTGGAGGAGCCCCCCGAGCCCATTGCTCCCACCAGATGGCTGGTTCTAAGCTGCTCCGGTGTAGGTGTTTGGGGCAGGGGCTGAGTCTCAGACTTCCTAGGAATGGGGCTTATGTTAGAGTCCTCGCTGTGCTGCTTTCTAGAGAAGTGGCCCCGAGCAAGACACTGAACCTCTCAGTTTGGTTTCCTCGTTTTTAGTACTCTTGCCACAAGAGTGGTGTGAGGGATGATGAAATCATGATGACCTAGTAAGTTCCTAGCACATGCAATACTCAAGAAATGTTGGTTCCCCCCTCCCTTCTCCTTTGTGACCCCAGGGGCTGGCATAATTCCTGGAACACTGTACTTATTCAGAGAGCGTTGGAGGGGGAGGGTTGGTCCAGCGACAGTGTTATTTCCTTCTGAAAATTAACTGAATCTTTCCCTCAGCCCTCACTCTCAGCAGTTAAATTCTGTCTTTGCCGTGATCTCTAAAATATGTGCCCATAGGAGTATTTAGAGAAATTTATCCTCTCCAGTGCTTAAATAGCATGATTTGGAGTGACAGTAGCTGAACAAAAATAAACATTTGTGCTTTTAGTCTTAACTCTAGTTTTTAAGTGTATACGTGTATCATATTTTGAGCTTGGTACTAGGTCATTGGTGATGGAGGAGTGATTGAAAATATATAGGCATTTGTGAATTACAGATTATGAGAAAATTTTTAAGTTGTGTCTTAGATTTCAGTAAGATTTCTCTCATGTTCGTGAGAAATAATTGAAATAATTAAAACTACATGAAGGATTTTAAGAACTTTTCCAAATTCCACTTTTTTTCCCCGAAGTTATTTTGGCAGTTTATTGTAAATAGTGTATTTTGCAGAGCAAAAGACTTTGAAATCTAATATTATCCTTAATAGACTGCAATTATTTAATATTTAGCGTGAATGCAATCTAACTCAGGTAGGCTTTTTCTACAGTTATTATAACGGCTGTAATTGCAAAAGGATACTTTAGTGTAGTAGAAGCTGCCAGATGCAATGCCATTTGATCTAAAAAGGTCACAGTAAAAGGGACATTTAAATTAAGTTATAAATTACAATTGAAGAACAATATTTTGATGTGTGAGACCAGGGATGACAGAGCAGGAGATGTAATTCACGGGTTCATTATAGAACAGAGGTGCCTGACAGCTGAGCCGTGCCAAGAGGAAAATTTATTTGCAACATCACGCAGACAGAAAATGGCAGCTCAGATGAAAAGCCTGAGTAGAAACTTGAAACCTTGTGGTAATACGTGGAGTTTATGCTAATAAGACTGCCCCAGATCCAGCGATGTTTAATGATTGCTGTAATATAAATGAGGTGTTCGGACATGTGCACATTTTCAATCTTATTTAAATTAAGACCTCGTCCTTGCTCTGTAAAATAACACACTTTATAACCAGGCATTAAGGTTGATTCTCTCACCTCCCTGTCCAATATACAGATTTGCTGAAATTTCAGAATTGTTTAGGCAGGAGAGTTAAAGCTTGAAACAAGAATTCCATCCATGGCAGCTTTGAGGAAGGATATAATTTAATGTTTATAGCAGCGCATGAGAAGTTCAATCATGAGTTAATTAAACTGTAGGCAGTCATTAAGTATTATTTATTCTTTCAAGAAGCTTGCCAATAAAGCACTTATATATATTAAATTACCGAGAGTAATAAGCAGGGGATGATTTGTCAGGCTGAGTGAGAGTAGCAGGTTTAACCTGGGCAATTTTGCAGAACTGTGTTTTTCTTCTTGTGGCCTGACCCTTTCTTCCTGCTGATCACAGAGAGGTCAGGGGCTGTCACAGGACACTTGAGGCTACACAGTCCCCAGCACGGTGGGCACCTTGAACGTCCGGGTGTTTGAAGAGTCTCGGGTGGGAGCCGTGTCCCGAAAACATTACTGCCCGTGATGATACCGCTGGACAGTTGATGGTTGTTTGGCATTTCGGGGTATCTTGTCACAGTGTCTCATTTCTGGCTTTTCATGGTCCTTTGACACAGCTGAGGGCTGGTGTCGTCAGGCCCATTTGACAGACGGAAACCTCAACTCAGCTGGTCTGTGACGAAGCTGCTGAATAGGAATCTGTCCCCTGGCGCAGGCTCTGAGCTGTGTTCTCGAGGCTACAGAAGGCCTTGACTGTGGAGCGGTTCGTGCAGAGGGGGCTGCTGAGCACCTGGAATCTTGGAGTCATTGAGATTTTTACGCAACAGCCAGCTGTGTCCAGTTACAGAGGGCGCGGCGTCTTTGGCTCTGTGTGATTCAGTGCTGCAGTTCCTTTGTTGAGCAGAACCAAACTAGGAGTTTTCTTACACAGAAGCTGCTGTTGTTTTCAGAACCATCCCCCTCGGCCCCCCCAACCAGGTCCACTCTGCTGGTATACTTGGGCCAACTTAGGCGGAACCGTGTGTAGCATTCGGAGTTGCTCAGGAACTCTTTGTGGAATGAATGGAAGGAAGGCAGAGTATGTGGTGGGAGCTGCCTGCCTCCCGGGCTGGGACGTCCCACTGGCTCTCAGGGCACCAGAAGGCGTGGCCGAGGAGGGTGGACACCTACTGGGGAAGAGCCACCCTGGACTCCTTCACAATGAACAAACCAAAATCGAAGGGAAGAGCGCAACCTGAGGATTCTGTGGAGTAAGTGTGGGGAACCAGGTGACGGGCTGCTGGAAGACAGCAAAGCAGGGGTAGTTCCACGGTGGAGTCACTTAAAGGGCTAGTGGACTGGTGAAAAATCGCCATTTTGTTATCAGATCCCCCACATACTGACCTGTGGTTTAGGGGAAGATGGCTTTTACTTGTGCATAAGTGCAGACTTGCAGTTCGGTGATGTGGAAGCGGCAGATTTACAAGTGCATGCTTCCCTGATCATCAGATTAAACACACACACATGCACGCACGCACGCACACACACACACACATGCACGCACGCACGCGCGCACACACACACACACACATGCACACACAGGCCCTGTGATGATGAATTTGAAAACGGTGGTTTCTGCGGAATGACTTCCTGCTTTAGTGGCTGGCAGGTAGTGGTGATAGTGTAAGATCTAAGTTCTCCTCTTACCAGTAGCTTGTGAAGATTGGAAGCTGATTGAGTAAAGATGCTATATCTTGGTCCCTGCTTTTTGCAGTGATCTTTACCCAGTAGCTCCAAAATGGTACATTTCTCTATACGTTAAAATTGCATTTAATCCCAGATTTTCCCAGCCGGGCTTGGCTGCAAAATGGACAGAAAGGTTTACTTATCTTGCTTTAATTGCTCTTCTAAGACCACAAAGTGAAGCTGTAAGACATTTGAGGGTCTTCATTGCAATTTCTTTGAAAAATCTTCTCTAGGGTAATGGTAGAAAATCTTATTCACAATGAAGAACCTTTTACCTTAGCAGTATTGGGAAGTCTGCACTGAATTTCCTACATTGATGCATCTGTGTGATTGTGATCAGGTGTTTAAAATTTGAAACGCACATGTTTTTCACTGGTTGAGATTATCCCAATTCTTCAGAGCTTGACATGGTATTAGAGGGGAATATTTTCAATGACAAGTTTTGGAGATTTGAGATAGCCAGTATTTTGGTAAACTTACCAACTCTAATTTACATGAGGAATACAGTTGAAACAATCAGTTAAGCTCTAGCTCAAACATTATTTTGGCCCCAGTCTGAAGAAAGAAAATCTTCCTAATCATTTAGAAAACAAACCCTTTTTAAGAAGTGCTTTCTTGTGCATGATATGATACGTTAAGGAAGGAGGTGTGGAACCCAACAACTCAACCCGTTAGGACCCTAGAGTTTGGATGCGACATGTAGATAGATGTGTCACACTAGAACAGTACTTGAAAGTGATTCTCAGGCCAACGTTTCTGAGGTACGTTACCTGTGTTACTCCCAGCTCCATTCATCCCTAGCACCCCGAATAGTGTCTGGCGCAGTTCAGCTCTCAATAAATATTTGTGGAAAGAATGAAGGATATCCTGAACTCCCAGTAGTTTTCCCAAAGTGCTCGAAAGATAATCAACAAAAGAAGCAATATGGGCTGTAACAACTATTAATATGTTAGAAATATATCTTTAGTAAATATGATTCAAGTATTTCTTTAAAGATGTAAAACTCTCAGAATTTCTCAGACAAGATTCCTGGAAAGTGGGAGTAAGTGTTTGTACCATTAAGAAGGCAACTGTTTAGAAAGGTTCCTTTGGGTTTCCTGGGAAGAGGGGGTGTGCCAGAGCAGAACTTTGTACTGGCCTTTATGAATTATCGATAACAGCACAGTAACACCCTAACTTCGTTTGTTCAGTCAGTATTTGTCACTGTTGGCAAATAATCCCACACCTTTTACTTTTCAAATGTGTTTTTGTATAGGGGTGAGAGAGGTAGACGCTCTGGATATTTATGGAGTTCATAGCACGGAAAGGTCAGGAAGAGGAATATTTTAAGAGGACAGGCTGACAGTGGATCAAATGAGAGGAGGGAATTACCCATTCTTTAGGTTGCCCCATACATCGCAGCAGCTTTCTCAGGGGAAAGTATGATCTGAAATAAAGGTTTGTAAAGGAAGCGTGAATGCTGGGATATGTTTTGGGGAAACATCTTTCTCTACTAAGCACCTCACTAGAAATTTGACTGGGGGCATCGTGCAAGCAGGCGCTAGCCTCTCCAGTAAACCAAACGACCACAAGTTCAGCAAGTCACTCAGAACATTTCTTCCGGTTCATTTAAAGCTCTCCTTGGTTCACCAAAAGGCAGGAATGTCATAGGGATTAATGACTTAACTTCATTCACTTGTTCACTTTTGGAATGAGCCTTATGTTCTTGTGAGTAATTTCCTGTTATCAGCCATATAAGATTTAAATTTTTTTTCCTGTGTCCTGTACCAGAGTTTTAATCAAATTTCATTAATTATTAACGTGAGTAATTATGTGAAACGTAAGTGGTTTTGTTTATAGTTTCACAGTTTTTTTTTCTGTCTCTGAAAAGGCTACTCTCTAGAAAATTAATGAAAATTGAGTAGAGACTGCTTCCTTCATTTTTTTTTCTCTTTTAAAAATAAATAGCTAACACTCATTTAGCATACTATGTGCCAGGTACCGTTCTAAGCAATTTTACATGTATTTCCTTTTTTTAAAAAAATTAATTAATTAATTAATTAATTTTTGGCTGCACTGGGTCTTCGCTGCTGTGCACGGGCTTTCTCTAGTTGCGGCGAGCGGGGGCTGCTCTTCCTTGTGGTGCGCGGGCTTCTCATTGCGGTGGCTTCCCTTGTTGCAGAGCACAGGGTCTAGGTGTACAGGCTTTAGTAGTTGTGGCTCGCGGGCTCTAGAGCGCAGGCTCAGTAGTTGTGGCGCACGGGCTTCGTTGCTCCGTGGCATGTGGGATCTTCCCGGACCAGGACTCGAACCCATGTTCACTGCACTGGCAGGCGGATTCTTAACCACTGCACCATCAGGGAGGTCTCTACGTGTATTTTCTAATGTTGTCCTCCCAATAGCCCTAAGAGGTGGATGTTATTACTATACTCATTTTAAAAGATGACAAAATTGAGGACCAAAGAGGATAAGTAATTTGCCCAAGGTCGCACGCCTAGTAAGTAGTAGAGCTAGAATTCAAATCCAGATAATCTGGCTCCAAAGTCCATAGTTTTTCATCACTCTCCTTAATAATTACCCCATTTACTATAATGACCTCTTATAAAATGTTGTTAATTTGCCATGAGCTTTTTATTAAGAATTTATGATTTGATCAACTTGAATTGATTTCAGAGTGTCACTAACGTGTGCTTTTTAAAAAAATTAAATAGCCGTATAATTTTTCCTTTTATTCAGTTCTGATCCGTGCTGTTAAGCTCTCATTACAGATCCTCATTATATTATAGAACTTGGCAAATACCTGCTTGTTCTGGGTATCAGGCGAAGTATGAAATGCTAACTTTATTTTTATTTTATATACTTCTGAAAGGAGGCCAGATTGGACGGTTTTCAAACATTTGCACATTCTGGTATTTTAGTGTAGTATTTTGTTTATTTAGTATAATATTTATATGTACTATTTTATTTTTAAAATAGTCTAATGATGAATGTCATAAAAATATGTAAGTTAGTATCTAGCATTCATGTGCATTGCATACACCCCACACAAATAACACTCACCCACACCCACACTCTACCACCACCAAGAGCCGGATTCAGCATTGATCGTTGTTGTAGGTGTTTCATTTTGTTTTAAGGTAGTTGACTTAATAATTAACTTGTAGCTTGTACTTCCTTGGATAGTCTGGACTTAAACTGGGGTCCTGTAAAGTGGGAGACTAACTCGGGAAATTTTAATTTTTAATAACTTTTTGTTTCGCTGAACGAGCAGTGAAAATGGGTATTTGTGATAATCCCTTCCAATAGCAGTTAAACGGTTAGAAGAGAGACTTGATGTGTATGTCTCACACTTTTATTTATTTGTTTATTCATCCATCCATCCATCCATACAAACAAGCAAATATTTATCACAGCCTTACTATATGCCCAGCGCTGGGGCTACAGCAGTTGCCAGGAAGGCAATCTGTAGGTTCTCCTTGAAAGTCTTCTGTTAAGGAGGGGAACACAGGGCTCTCTCCTTCGGTTGAGTCTGTAGCTCCTGGCCTACACCTAGGTGGTAGTAATTGCTGTGACCTGCTAGAACTTTTTATCTTGTATGTGTTGTATCCCCACAGCACATCTCCACTAGTTTGTGAGTTTCTGGAAATAAAAACTGTGACTTACCAGTTAATAAGGTTTGTACTGTATTTGTACTGGGGATTCAGCAAAAGCTGGTGAATTGTTCAAATAAGGGATTGAAGCACTGGTGAAAAGATCAGAATGTCCATTGCATGAGGGCATTTTTGTTCGCTGCTGTATCCCCAGGGCCTGCTGTGTGGCCTGGAACATAATAGGTACTCAGCCAACATCAGGCTTAGTGAATCTGAAGGCACTGAGATTTAGATTTGGGTTGAGTCTACCTAAGGACAATAGTTGAAGGCCTTTATTAACTTAAGAAGTATTTCTGTGTATCACCTTATGCTACAGACTGTGTTAGGTACTGGAGATACAGGTCTTAGCCAAAACAGATGCTTGTGTCAGAGAAAGAGATTTGTAAAGGAACGGCAGATTTCCAGTGAGAAATTTGGAGGGACAGCCATAGTTTGGGGAGGTCGACTGAGCAAGTGGATTTTTCTACCTGCTACTTCTCTTCATTGTCTGCAAGTTGAGACTTAGGAACCAGAAGTGGAGAGGGTCACAGGAGCCAAGGCAGGCATATCTTTGCAAGATAGAGAGGGTTCAGGGGTGCCAGGCACTGCCCAGGGTTGAAAAGGATATAGAGTGAAGAAAAAGTTCAATAGCTTTGACCAGAGAGAAGTCTGATCCTAAAAGGACCACGTAGATAAACCAGCGTCTTCATGTGTATGTACTGAAAAGTTAGCATGATGTTACATAATTAGATTTAAAGCTTTTATATTTAGGTACTTGAAATTTTTCTTAGCGAAATTACTACAGTTGAAAGACAAGAAATGCGAATGGGATAGAACATGATCTAGCATGTCTTTAGGTCACTTTGGGGAAAATGGGACAAGAGTAGAGGTCACGTTGGCTGGGTTTGAGTCTAGCTCCACCACCTACTGGCTTAGTATGGTGAGCACCTTTACTTGACCTTTCCATGCCTCAGTCTCCTCATACGCAAAATGGGTGACGACAGTTCCTACCCCGTAAGATTAAGTGAGAGAAGACCTTCCTCATAGGATTAAGAATGGTAATGAGTTCATGGAATGTACTTAGCAATAGCCCAGGCCAGATGTTCCATAAATGTCACTGTTACTCTTAATCCTGTTTCTATTACTGCCAGAATGTTCTCTGCCTTACCTGTTTCCCTTTCGCAGAACAGCTGAATTTGGCGGGGGGTGGGGGTGGTTGGATAAGAATGAATTATCATGCTGGCTAAAATGGCTCTGAGTCTTGTATGCTCGTCTCATGACTCTTCTGTTAGAGTAAATGCAGGGTTCCCGCCCCCCCCCCCCTTATTGATTTGCTCTCAGTTCTGTTATTTGGTGCAGTTAGCAAACTAAAATTGTTGTTATTGTTTTAGCTCCATGAAAGTGGTTATGATGCTGGCAAAGCCCTGCAGCGCCTGGTAAAGAAGCCTGTGCCCAAGCTGATTGAGAAGAGCTGGACCGAGGACGAAGTGGTGAGCTTGCGGGGGTGGTGGGTGAGGGATGCTTTGCCTCAGGTCTTGGCGGGGCCGTGCGGGGGTGGGGGGCAGGGGGCGGGGTCTGTCTCGGGTCTGGGGCGTCGGGCGCTTGCCTGTCGCTGGTTCTCCCAAGGTCCAGTCGTGGATGCAGGCTGTCCATGGCATCTGTCAGTCAAGGGAGGGAGCCTTGAAGCCTCATAACTGTATGGAAAGACTTGATTTTAGTAAGCATTGGTTCTGTAGATAATGGGAAAGATTTTCCCGGGTGTCATGGAAAGAGGGAAAAAAATTAATAGTTGCTCTTTAAAAAAATTAGTTTGGGTTGGTTGGTTTGTTTTGGGTGCAAGCTAGCTTTTGATACCTCCCGGTATTAAGACACAATCATTTTAAAACCGGTTGGTACCCAACCTAGAGTAGGGCTGCTATCCCGTTTTTATTGTGTAGGCTGGCAGGGTCCCTAACCTGCTGAAGGGCAGTAGTCAAGAGCAGGAAGCGTGGATCTTTCATACTCGTCCTGTTCGTGTGGCCCATTAAAGAAGGTGGGGAGATAGAAATGTATCCACAAATACAGAGTTTTCAAACCCATGGATTTTATCCCAGCAGAAAGAGTTCTCATGAAGCTACATCCCCCATCTCGTGACTTTGGAAAGGAATTGCTATAAAAGACTGAGAGACTTCTTGTGCTTTTGCAAATAGAGTCTTCAATAGGAATGTCACCGCTTGACATTTGCCATTTAGGTTGAACGAGATTAAGATGAGGGCTGGCACTGATACACATAGCGATTGATTGTAAATTCCTTGCCTGTATGTAAAACTACGCTAAGGAAGACTGTTTAGAAACTGTATGGCTTTCCTGATCCTGCTCTTTCATTTTTCCAGCAGTATCTATCAAAGGCTTATTATGTGCCAGGTGCTGTGTTAGGAGCCATCAAGGGGAACACAAGGCCCCACCTCACGAGGGGAGACCATCTGTAAATCAGTGTATGTCAAGGGGTGAGACGTGGCCTGAGGAAAACAGTAGGGCAGCGAGGATGGGGATGAACTGGGTAGGGGGCTGTCTTTTGTAAGGAGGCTCGGGAAACGCCTGGTGAGTACCATTTGAGCAGAGACCTTAGAGAAGCGAGGAAGGCGAGCCTTTTGGCTATCGGGGGCCCTAAGGTGAAAGCACGCCTGGCATGTTCGAGAAATAGGCAGGAGTGTATCTGAGGGGAGGACGGTAGGAGAGGTGGGGGGCAGGTCAGGGTGGCCTGTGGACCCGCGTTCAGGGCCTTGCTGTTTGCTCTGCACGAGCAGCTTCTGGGCAGAGGGACTCGATCTGCCGATGGGCCTCCGGCTGCTGATTCAAGCGTGGGCTTTGGGGGCTGTCGTGAGAGTCCAGGCCCGAGACTGCTGATGGAGTGGCACAGCAGCAGTGGCGGTGAGAAGTGCTGAGATCCTGGATGTCTGCTGAGTGGAGGGCCAAGGGAGTGTGTTCATGGAATGGCTACGGATGAGGGTGGCTGGGGGCTGAGAGGAATGGAATGGGGAGAGAACTGGGAGGCAGCAGGGAGGGACTGAAGTGGCCCTTGAAGGCTCAGTAATAGAGCGCCTTTTCAGCAGTCCCTGTGGACTCCTCACGGCATGAGACTGATGATGAAGCTGATGTTGCTGTTTTGAAATTTAACATGTTAAAACTTTACATGATTAGTAGAGAGATGGAAGCATCTTAAATATTTGTTATTCAGATAGTGGCCGAAGTGAAAATGTTAAAACTCAGTTGTTGTGAAAAGTCATATATTAAAAAACTAAAAATAGAGTTGCCATATGATCCAGCAGTCCCACTCCTGGACACGTATCTAGAGAAAACTCTTAATTTGAAAAGATAACGTGCACCCCAGCGTTCGTAGCAGCCCTGTTTACGATAGCCAAGACATGGAAGCAACCTAAGTGTCCGTTGACAGACGAATGGGTAAACAAGATGTGGGGTGTGTGTGTGTGTGTGTGTGTATAACATGAAATATTACTCAGCTATAAAAAAAAGAATGAAATAATGCCATTTGCAGGACCGTGGATGGGCCTAGTGATTATCATTCTCAGTGAAGTAAGTCAGAAAGAGAAAGACAAATACCATACGATATTGCTTATATGTGGAATCTAAAATATGACACAAATGAACTTATTTACAGAACAGAAACAGACATAGAAAACAAACTTATGCTTACCAAAGGGGAAAGGGGGTGGGGGAGGGATTAATTAGGATTTGGGGATTAATAGATATAAACTACTATATATAAAATAGATAAACAACAAGGCCCTGCTGTGTAGCACAGGGAACTATGTTCAATATCCTGTAATAAATCATAATGGAAAAGAATACGAAAAAAATATTTGTATATGTATAACCGAATCACTTTGCTGTATAGCAGACATTAACACAACATTGTAAATCAGCTGTACTTCAACTTTTAAAAAAAGTCGTATGGATGTTGTTTTCCACTGTAGACCTATTTATGTGGGAAGGAGATAAGAGAGTTGATGGACAAAAATGTTTAATTCTACAACAAGCCTTTGTGGAAGACAGACACAAGGGGATGGGACGAACGTGGCCCGTGTGGCCCATCCTAGGTCCTGGTCAGGACTGACGAGCCGTGATGGCTGCTTCTCGGACTCACGCTCCTCCACGTGGCCTGCGGCTCCTTCTGATCTCTCCTCTTCTTCCGCCCCCGTCGTCCCTCCCCTTTCACTGTTGCCTCTCCAGCTCCTCGCTAGCCATGACTCTCTCCCCCTCCGTTCATTCCTCCCTTGACCTTTCATTCCCTCTGGAATTTTCAGATTCCAGCTTAAAAGAAAGCCCTTCCTGCTTGAAAGAAATCTGGCTTCCTTCTCTGGCAGCACTTGCTTATATCAGGAACAGTGTGGGCCATGTCCCCACTGCTGCCTCTTTGGGACTTTTCGCAGACAGTAGGATGAAGGGGGGCGGGATCTGACACGTGGGGAAAAGCCCAGCTTAATTCTGAAAAATGAACCACGACTCCAGAGCGCTGCCCACTCCGAGTCCCGGATAACGGTCTTTAACTGCATAAGTCCTTGTCAGTCTGGGCTCATTTTCATCGTGTTTGCTTCTTGTTTTAGTGTACGTTTTGAGAAATGTTTTGGCAGTCATCCAGCCCTCGCAGAGCCTAAGGATCAAACGGT
Source organism: Eschrichtius robustus (assembly GCF_028021215.1). Taxonomy (NCBI): domain Eukaryota; kingdom Metazoa; phylum Chordata; class Mammalia; order Artiodactyla; family Eschrichtiidae; genus Eschrichtius; species Eschrichtius robustus. The sequence continues at coordinate 6,554,376 of NC_090826.1, read as the reverse complement.
TCCCTTATTCATAGGAAGTTAAGCTTCACTTTCTAAAACCTCCAAAGTGAATGAGAGAGAGTGACTGAATAATTGATAGGCTGAGGGAAGCTCCAGATGAGTGTGTCCAGATCACTTCTTTGAATCATTGTATGTGGCGGCAGGGCACATAAACCAACACGACTCTTAACCTGAGCCTGGTTTTGGCTGTGAGTAAACACCTGCTCTGTGCGTGTGGCCCCTTCTGCTGAATTCCCCACATTTTCTCACCCCAGGAATCACAAGAATAAGCAAAATAAATGGGCCCCAACTCAAATAAATACATGAGCCTGCCTCTTTTTTTTTCCCTCTCAGTGTTCTGTATACTTGGGCATTCTAGTTATTTTTAAACTTCATCGCCTCCAGTATATGAATCTGACCCAACTACCCAACATCTGACCTGACGCCAGTGTCGATGAACTTGCCTTCCTTTGCACTGACGTGAATCAAGCTCTCCGTGTGAGAGGGTTGGTGCAACGAGCAGCTACCGGTGGGAGCCCCCGGCTGTGCTGGCAGCGGACAGCCTGGGCACCTCCTGGGTCCTCTGCTCTGGGAGCAGGCCCCTCCCTTGCCCACCCAGACCCGGACCCTAGCCGCCTGCGAGGCCTGGCGTGTTCCCCGGCCCGTCCCCTGGTGAGCGCTCCCTCTGCTGAGCTGCGTCTCCCCTCTGCATCCTTTACTGCTGGCTCATCCTTTGCCGCCTCCTGTAGCCTTTGTGCCGCCATCCCCAGTTTTGTTCCTCGCGGTCTTTCTTTCTGAGTTGATTGTCCTTCTAGTTTGTAGACGTATTAAGAGTGAGGCCTTTCTAACAGTGAGAATGATGTCTCTGCCTTCGAGGCGCTTTTGAGGAGTACTGACAACTCTTTATTCAAGATGACTGTTCTTAAAGATTCTTCGCTATAAGTGACGTTGTCCTCAAGCCGGCAGTTTAGAACTTGTAATCGTTAATAACTATGCATCAGCATCAAGGAGAAAAACTTTTATACGCGTCCATTGCTAACCTTAAAAGCTTTACTTTCGGGAAAAGTTCCCAAATTATGATTAATAATATCGCCCGACCTCTTCTTCCCAGGTCTTTCAGATAACCATTAATCCTTGACATCTTAGGCCTCAGAATTATACAATAGGAGGCCTTTCATTTCACACTTTTCTCTCAGTAATTCCTTGGGCACTTTGTGTGTTTACAGATATGGTATTTCTTATTGAAGTTGCCTTGGGGCTGAGATACTTTAAATTCTGTTGAACTGAAGCCAGATTTGTGCCAATATCTGTCAAATTCTAGGCCAGATAGTGACAAATGAACTCTGTTTTAGAGGAGAGACTGTGAGAAACGCCTTGGTAGCTAGCCCATGACGGCGTTTTCCGGCTAAATAAACCAGGTCAGATCAGAGAAGCATTTTTGCTTTAATTCATGAAGCTTATTGGACACCATGGTATGGGCGAAGATGGAGCCAAAGCAAATGGCTTGCTGCTTGCTGCACTGGAGAGTGACCCTGATGCGTAACCAGTTTCACTTACATTATGCTAAAAGTATTGTTCCTTTTCAGGAAGCCATCCAGATCAGTAGAACTTGAGAAGAGAAAGAGAAGGAAGGTACAGATCAGAACTTTAAAAAAAAAACAAACAGACCCCAAACCCTAGATTATTAGGTTTTTAATTAAACATGATGAGCACATTTAAATAGAACACAAAGGCCCCAGGCTGGAGTGCGCCTAATCGAAACACGTTAAGTCACCCTTCCATGCTTGGATAGTTATTAATTCTGTTTATTTATGCATGCAAGCTGAAGGTAGCATTTGCGCTGTTGTGTTGTTGCTTATTGCACTGGGATTCCATTGCTGCTTGATGCTGGGCTCTTAATTAGCATTCAGCTGTTGATTATGGAAATACTGGGGATGCTAATTGAATTCTTTTTAAAATTCAGGGCCTGCATTTTCCTTGTGGAGTTTGGCCTGACTTGCAAGGTTGTAAGATCGGGTGCTTCACTGAGCTGTGTGCATTTCACCCTTTGCTTCCCATCCACTTGGCCGTGTTTTGGAAATTATTTTCGTGTTGAATTAGCTTTCCGCAAAATTCCAGGTGTTAACATAAGGGAGAGGTTTTGTTGCTTAGGATGTCCCTACAGTGTGTTTCCATTTCATCTTGGGTAACTAACTTTTATCTTGAAATATGCTTCCCTTTAACTATTTCATACCAACCTTGACATGATACATTGAGGTGAACAGCCTAGATACAAACAGGCTCTGAAATTTTTATCCAAAGATAGTTAATCTGTGGTGGCGATAAACCTTAATTGGCCATGTACATGGATTTGCAAATTCGTAAATTTTAAAACATCTGAACCATCCTTCAAGTTAAAGCTCAGTTTATCATAAATATAAATGAAAATCCTTCTTTCAAAATTGACATGGCACGGCAAACTCATTTTCTGAATATCTGTAATCCAATGAACCCGTGTGGCTGGTCAAGGAATTACGCAGAGTACACACAGCTCTTTGCATGGGGTCTTTCCCCAGCAGCATCTTCAGATGCCCTTGTTGTGCCCTTTTTGGAATGTCTGCTCGAGAAAACATTGTTTTCATTGTTCACTCTTTTCAAGCCAGACATCTGGATGTGCCAGAAGACAGAGCTGCTTAGTGGGGCAAATATACAATGAATTTTATTTACTGTTTGTGTAGCAGCTATAGAAAATGGAATTCACAAGAGACCCAGAGTGAAGGTCCTATAGCAGCAGGAGGTAGTGGAGGTGAAAGCAGAGGGAGGCGGACCGTGACAAGGGGGAGAGAACTTCCCACAGCCCACAGTTACCGACATGCACGTGAGCTTTAAGATGTCCGTAATCTTGGTGTTTAGTTTTAAATGTTATATATTCCATATAGAGGAAGGCTTAATTGTATTATATTTATTTTGGGAATGGTCCACTTTCCAGAGGTGTTGAACATTTTATAAAGTCGTTCAAAAAATGTTGATGACAGGAGGTCATCTAGTATGAATCCATTCATTTTCTTCTTCTTTTGTAAATTTTATGTGAATGTTCCTTCTGGTTAGAACATTATGATAAAAACATTAAAGGGGAGTTGAAACCTCACCACCATCTCACAGTCTCCTGGTTTCATACTCTCTTCAGAGCACTTTGTTTCACGTACGTACGTCATTTTATGTAATTGTAAACTTACGTAAATTGAATCATAACATTAAAGTTTTCACTTTCTAAAGTCATCTTAATCTGAAAATTTTTACAGTTTGCTTAGAACCCAAAATATAGACATGTTGTATTTAGTGCAGTGCGTAATAGGTACTTAGTAATTTTTAAATTGGATCAAAGTAGCTTTTTCTCTCTACTCATTACCCTTCCTCCAATTTTAAACTAAATTGGTTACTGTTTCTTATGAACAGCTTAATTCTTAGATGTGAGAGTAGAAAAAATAAGAAAAATTATAAATGTTGACCTATTTCTTACACGTAATGTATCTATTTTACTCACTCATGTTATGTATTCTTATTATGGTCCATGGTAAAAATCAGTCCCTTAATATTAAAAAAGAAAAATGTAGATTCAGGTACGGTTTGCCTAATGTTTCAGGTATTAATGAAACTGAACTGTTTTTTTCTGTAATTGACCCCATCAGCCTTTGAATCAAACTCTTGTTTAAAGAAGTCAATAGTGTGGGTAGAGTGGGGTTTATTGTCAAGTCCTTTTAGAAATGAGACATCAAATTAAAAATCAAGGGGCTTCCCTGGTGGCGCAGCGGTTAAGAATCCGCCTGCCGATGCAGGGGACACGGGTTCGAGCCCTGGTCTGGGAAGATCCCACATGCCGCGGAGCAGCTAAGCCTGTGCGCCACAACTGCTGAGCCTGTGCTCAAGAGCCCGCGAGCCACAACTACTGAGCCCACGTGCCACAGCTACTGAAGCCTCCGTGCCTAGAGCCCGTGCTCCGCAACAAGAGAAGCCACCACAATGAGAAGCCCACGCACCGCAATGAAGAGTAGCCCCTGCTCGCCGCAATTAGAGAAAGCCCGCGCGCGGCAACAAAGACCCAACACAGCCAAAAATAAAAACAAACAAATAAATAAATAAATTTATAAAAAAGGAATCTGCCTCCTAATGCAGGGGACACGGGTTCGAGCCCTGGTCCAGGAAGATCCCACATGCCGCAGAGCAGCTAAGCCCGTGCGCCACAACTGCTGAGCCTGCGCGCCTGGAGCCCGCAAGCCACAGCGAAGAGTAGCCCCCTCTCACCACAACTAGAGAAAGCCCGCAGGCAGCAACAAAGACCCAATGCAGCCAAAAATAAATAAATAAATTTATTTTAAAAAATCAATTATATGTGCAGAAAAGTTGGTGTAAGGCAGTCAATTTTGTCAGTTAGTTTGCAAAAAGATTCTACTGTGTAACAAGCTGTGAAGAGAAATGTACTTTAGAATCCTTTAGTAAATGAAATAGGCCAAGCATTAGAAGGGGAGAGATATTTCAAAAATTTATTTCAGCATTTCTTATCAAACAGTAAACAGTAGACGTTTACTGTTTACAAACAGTAAACGGTAGAAGTTGCCTCTGGGTTCAATCTACGAATTCAGCTGTGACCTTGCCTTTCACGTATTTGGCTTTATTGCTTTCTAGGCTTCCTCTTTATTACTATGCTCAAAGTTAGTATGTCTGTTTTTCTTTTTAGACAAGGTCATTGTTCTTTCATTTTCTTTAACCAATACGTTTTTAAGTTCCTTATCCCAAGCCCTAATTTTAGTTTTTTGCTTCTGTTTTTAAAGAAAGCTAACAATAAATTGTGCCATGCTTTTGGGTTCCGTGTGTGTGTATGTGTCTGTTTGTATGTTCGTGCAAGTGTATGTGTTCAGGCCTTGGGGTGATGCAGATGGAACAGAGACCTGGGAAGTAACCCCCCCCGTTGAATATAAGCGTAGCCTAAGTTATTTCTCACCGCTCAGGATAATCTTTTAAAGTCAAAGAGTAATTTTTATGGGACATTTTTTTCATTTTTGCTTGAAGTGGGGGGGAGTGTTGGGAGAAGCTTCAGCTTGGAAGCTTAGTAAATCCTAGAGCAGCGGGTTATTGAAGCCATGATTTCCATCTCCTTTTCAGGGACGTGTAAAAAAAAATGGAGATGGCATACACTTTCAGCCGCTCTCCATCATCTTTCTCTGTTCATTCTTAAAATGAGAACAGGGCACAAGGGGACTTGAGAGATTGCATTTGTTCTCCCATAGACGAAGTGGGTATTTTATAAATGAAGAGGATGGAAAACCCTTTCCTTCTGCGGTTCCTTAGCAACAGAACTAGAGGCAATTTTAATGTGTATGCATGGAACGCTCTGTGGATAGTGATATTGGAGCCTTATATTTTCACAGGTGAAACATACCATATTAGCCTGGTAACTAGAATTCAGGGTTGGGGGAAGGAAACAGGAGATTTAAAAAAAAAAAAAAAAGGGAACCCTACATTGAGAGGAAGTAACTCATTTAGCGCTCTCTCCTCTCTCCTGGCACACTTATGTCTTAAATCTAAAGTCTCTCTTAGGTAGAAGCAGTAATGGCCTTGGTAGCCCCCTAATTGCTTTGTTCACTAGAGTGCCAGCCTGTTTTTTTATATTTCCTAGTAGCGTTTCATTCTTCTTCTCCTAATACCCTGCATGCTGCTAAGTGATACTCTGTTTCAGCACTTGCTTTAGGACATTTTTCCAAAGTATGTTTATATGGGTAAATTCCAGTGCATTTTCCACACCTGTACAGCATAGTACTGAGGTGCTAGGAAGCAGAATATGTTTGGTGGTCACAAAGGAGAAAGACAGTCTCTGCAGTTTGCTCACCACTTAGTGTTCAGGCCCAGGTCTGTGTCTCCAGCTTTGCATTTGTTGAGTTTGGTGTTGGGGCTTGGCAGATGGCAAGTGAGCGTGAAGATGGGATGACCCCTTCATGCTGTTTACCAGGATACTTAGTTCTGATTTTAGATTACTGGTTGAAAGTCATTTATTTCATAAACGTCTGTAGAGCACCAGCACTCTGCCAGGCACCATTTTATGTGCTGGTGATTCAGCAGTGAACAGAACAAACAGAAATCCTTATCCTCATGGAGCTGACATTCTAGTGGGGAAGACAGATTAAAACAAGAGCACTAAGTGACATACCTAGTGTGTGAGCTCAGTGCTAGAGTCTTGTATCCCCAGAACATAGCCCAGGGCTTGGGGCAAGGTTGATCATCAGAAAATACTGTTTGACTGGGTTGAATAGAAGGGAAACCTAGTAGAGGCTGTTCTCCCCGCCCCACCTCTACTCTCAGCCCCCCAGATCCTCAGATCACTTCAGAGGAGTTGGCCCGTGTGGCTGAGCCCCGGCACTGATACAATCAAGGAGAGCTTCTCCTTCAGCCTGCACAGGGCCAGTGCACGCTCCGACTCCAGCAGAATTAACCGGACATTTCCCTGTTCTTTTCTTCTTGGCAGCTTCCCTTGGAAGGAGCAACCAACCCCTTCCAGCTGTCTGTGGTTTTCTTTTCTAGACTCCAATTTTAAAAAGCCCATTCCTTGCCAGCATCACTTGATACTTACTGATGCGTATGGTTGCAGTGTTCCGCCGTGAGAGCGAGAAGGAAGAAGCCTCAGCAGATGGCCCAGTGTGAGACTGCCTACTCTCACTAACCCACCTTCCCTCGAAACCCATCACCCTTTCAAAAGAGAATGACCTGTTTGCTCATCTCTTTCTTATGGTTGGCCGGTTGTCTTGGGCAGTCTTTTCTGTGACTGTGAGATGTGCGTAATATACTTTTCCTGTCAGGTTTCCTCTAAACCTCTAGTGTGCTCCCACTATTTGGTCACTTTTGGAATGTTTTCTCCCCTTGCAAAGGGCTAGATTCCATGTCGTTAATCCGAGCAGTACGAAACAGAAGAACTATCAAATAAACAAACCAAAGAACTAAAAAGAAGGAGGCAGGGAAAGCTGCAAGTAAAAAAGAATCACAAAGTAAGAGGATTGAGCAGACTGACTGAAATTACATCACATGGCCTGAGGGCTAAAGAGTCCAGTGTGTCTAGAGCCTGTTTTATTAATTTTTTTAAGTGTATACTCTGTCATTCCGGATCATTTTATTAAATGATCAGAAATCACGACCCCTGACAGCACCAGGAAGGCCTCTATTCTGGAAGTAGGAGAATGCCCGGGACACGGTGGAGTCACTGTTGCTTCGTTGCCGTTGCCCCGCGTTCTCCGAGGGCACGACTGAAGGGCAGGCCCTGGACTCTGGGGGAGGGCAAGGTCAGGGTGTTACGCTCCCCTCTGCTCTCTGGAAACTGGGTCCCCTCCTTGGGTCTTAGTTTTCTTGTCTGAGGAATAAGGAGAGGAGGAGGAGGGGGAAAGGACGAACTTTGCGATGCCTGACGGGTGTGTGTCGAACCTGGACCTGATGAATCTCAGCCTGCTGCCCCCCACCCTTTTACTTCCCGGGTAGAACGTTGGCAGATGTTTTGTCTAAAGCTAGTGGAATCATCTCTGGTTAAGAAATTTGAAAACATGGACACCTGCACACTCACGAGTCCTTTTAGTACTAACTAAGGGCTGTTGGTTTTCTCTTGCAGGCAGTTTGCAAGTTTTGATTGTAAGTTTATTTTTTGCCTGATCTTTCCCATCAGCAGTAATAAAAGAGAACCTTCGGGACTACAGAGATGCACGTTAACGAGCATTAGGTACTATGGCAGAGTGGGAGGAAAGGATGACCCATCATCAGGGGCTCTGCTTTATGTTACTTCAGCCTCTTTCCTCCTCTTAACAGCCCGGAATCTTCTCTGGGAGCCTCTGTTGTTGAAGTCTGTGGAGGTGTCACATTTGCTAATAAGCTGCTTTTTCCAAACAGGCACTGTCAGCCTAAATTAGTCATTTTCTTTTCTATCTAGGCTTTTGTTAGGGTGACAGGACGAAACAGGCTTGGTTATCCATTTTTGAAAGGAAAGTGTTAGAAAAGGAATTTAACAGGGTCTTAGTGAGGGAGCTAGTTGACCTGGACCCAAAACCCGGGTAACATTAATCTAAATCTGAAATAGCTTTGCTTGTGGAAAACACTGGGCTCCGGGTGTCTGTGGTTCCCATTCCTGTGTCCCCAGCCAGAACACCACTTGGGACTCTTGACTCCATCAGACAAAGCTGTTCCAAGCTCCTGAAGCAGCTTAAAGAGTGGGATGGACCCTGAATACTTGGAATCTTCCCTCTCAGTCAAGTCCACGGAAATGACGTTCTCCAATCCTTTAGCAGTAACTAAAGTTAGAAAATTATTTTCAGATTGTCCTTCGGGATAGCCCAACTTCTTTGTCGGCTTCCCAAGTTTTTCACCCCAGAACAGTCTGACCTCGTAGTTTGTTTTCCTCATTAGAACTCTCTGACTTTATAATCAGCTCACATGTTTCCTTCCTCCCCTCCTCCTGTCCCCTCCCCACCCCCTTCTTTAAAAAAGCCCTGTCAAACATGCCAAGGATCCGTTTAGATTATCTTGCTTTTAGGCAAACTTTCAGAGGGATCATTCAGTTGCCCACACATTTAGAGTCAGTAAGCATCACACCACATTGTCCTCTGCTGCTTTGAAATAACTTTAGGGCGTGGAGAATTCCACGGTTAGGAGGATATGCATGTATAGGAGAGGCCCTCTCCTTCAGATGAATATCTGGACAAAAGGGATTCTTAGAGCGCAAAACCAAATGTCATTGTCAGTTTCTGGGTAACCAACTTTAGATGTGCCTTAGATAATATTATGCAGGGAATAAGAGAGAGGAGGGGCTTCTTTTTCCCCTTACATCAAATTGAATTCCACTGAATTTTCATACCCACTCTGTGTGAGGCTCTGCTGGGTGTTGTGAGACCCCACTATCCACTGTTCACTGTCATCATTCTTCCTCTGGTTGAATCTGCCATTCCCATTGTTGTTTGTTCTTCTGTTATTCAAGTGATATGTTTTGTATTTAGCTTAGATTTTTAGAAACAATTTAAAGACAATATTGTATTCGAAAGGAACTTCTTGGTGACTTTAGACAATAAACGTCATCTGTTCTTTAACCGCTAAGATCTCTGCAGGAGCCACCGTCACCTTGATAACTGCCTGGCAGTGTGGCACCCTTGACTGATTTTGCCTGTGGGTGTGAATGAGCGCTTGAGTTGGACGCTGTTGCCACAGGCCGCCTGGAGAGCAGATAGCAGCCGCACAACCGCACACCCGCTTCGAGTGCCCCTTCTCCTCCTGACGGCGTGCTGGGGTCCACGGGAGACGCAGGGGTGAACTTGCTGCTTTGTGTTCTCCAACAGGGAGACGGGGAAGGGCGCCGAGGAGGAGGTGTTATTTGAGAGGAACCTTGAAGGATGGGTAGGATCTTAACCGGCAGAGTTGATAGAGGTTAATGGAAGAACAAAGGCATGAAAGAATGTGGGTAGCTGGTTAGTAGCCGATTGCCCAGTTTGAAGGAAGCTATGGGTGGAAGAGTGTTTAAGACGGCTTATTTAAAGCCAACTACTCTTTGTGGGAAGAGACTTTATCTTTAATAGGAAATAAGGACTAATTACATGTGTTTGAATGTGGGGAATGATAGGACTGGGACCGTCATCGAAGATTAGTCTGGCGGTGACGGGATGATGGATGGAAGTGGGTAGAGAAGGGGGTCACGGTTCTGAAACTCGGCTACACGTTAGAATCACCTGGAGAACTTTAAAACGTCCTAGTGCCCAGACTGCGCTCTGAATCAGAATCTCTGAGGTGGGACTCGGGCGTCCATGTTCCAGGCTCTGAGAACCACAGGATGGGATGAGGACTCTGGTCCTAGTGAGAGATGTGGAGAGCCCCGAGTTTATAGCAGTGGTTCTCAACCTTGGTTGTACACTGGAACCACACGAGAAACTTTAACTAACACACACACAATGGAGGCTTGGGTCCCACCCCAGAGACTCTGAGTTAATTCACCTGGCATATAGCCAGGGTGCTGGGGTTCTACGTACAGGCAAGGTTGAGAAGAACTGAGGTAGAGGCCGTGAGAATCAGGAGGAGGGATTAAAATCAAGAGGCCTGTGGAGTTACAGTAAGACCCTTGTTATGTGCCACGGTGCTGTGCTGAGCACTTGACGTGAGTTGGCTCATTTATTGACTTTCTACAGAAGAAGAAGCTGGGTCACAGACGGGAGGGAGAACTTTCCCGAGGTCACAGAGCGATTGGTAGAGCCTGCTTTCCAGCCCGGCCTCGTGGTTCCGAGCCCAGCTCTTAACGTACTACACTGCATGGCCTCTCTGGAGAAGCCTGGCTGATTGGGGTGGGAAACAGGGACACGGTGGAGAGATGCCGTTCAGATTTTGTGTTTTGGTACAAGGGAGGAGGCTGTTGGTACTATTAATAAAACGGTGAATCAGGAGTACTTGCTTTAGGGGAGGGGAGGAGAGTTTATGTTGAATCACCTCAAGGTGATTGTAGAAGATACAGGTGGGTGTAGCAGTTAGACGTGAAGGTCTGAAGATAGGAGAGCTTTCTCGTTTGCAGAGATGGTTCACAGTTGAGGAAACTGGACTTGAAGAGGTTAATTAGCTCACTGAGGACCACAGAACTAGTCAGTGGCAGGGCAAGGATCGGATGAGGTTGCCAGGGGTAACAGTGCAGCGGGAGGAGAGACTCGTAGGGAACCTTTATGTTGAGGGGCAGAAGGATGGACAAAGTGATGAAGCCACTTGGCACGAAGTCAGAAAAGGACTATAGCTCAAAAGGCAGGAGAAGGATTTGTTTAATTTGTTAAACGTTATGTTTAACTTAATAGGAAATGAGGAATAGGTACATATCTTTTAATGTGGGCAATGATAGGACTGGGGCTGTCCTTTACATAACTTAACTGAAAGATTGGTCCAAGGCCAGGATGCTGAGGCATGTCTACCAGTGTTGATTGCATTGCCGAAATAACGGGTAGTCCAGGACGCATCTGGAACTTGGGGAAACAGGACGGAGATGGCAGAGGAGTTGAGGGGCTAGAGATCACAGTCAAGAAGAAGAGATTGTGTGGGATTCATGGTGACTGTGCAGCAGTAAATGAAAGAAAGTTTCTAGTTTTATATCTTAGATGTTTTCACAGAGTTGCAGCCATAAGTGGATGGCTAGGTTGGGACAGAGGGAGGGCACCAGGAATTGTGGCTGCAAACACAATATCAGAGGGGCTCTGGGCAAGATTTTTCACGCTCCTGCGAGTGCTATCAGAAAGTAGGGTAGAGAAAGGGCCTTTTAGTGCGGTGTCGGGTCGCTGACGCAGCGGGGAGGCTGGCTTGGCTGGTTGATGTTCCGACGAGGAAAGTGGCTAGAGGTGGTAGGTGATGTGGTCAGACAGGAAGGAATGTGCCCAGAAGGAGGCTGCTGGCCCCGTCATCGGAGGGCTTGAGAGGAGAGGGATGTCGTGTGGGTCTTCTGTGAGGATGCTGACGGAGGGGGCCCTTGGGTATGAGGGCGTTTGGAGAAAAGGGGGCGGGGAGAAGACAGTAGGTCTCTAGGGTATAAGGATCCAGTTGGGGTTGCTAGGGTGAGATGTCCCGAGTCAGGAGTAGGGATTGGGAGGAGAGTAACGGGGTAGGGGTGCGCAGGAAGTTTGTGCTGTGGCTGATCGTTCTAGGAAGGCTGAGAATTGGCCCCTGGGTGCTGCTCTGCTGGATGATGTGCTTCTTGAGGGCCAGTGCATGTCTCAGAGCGCCTTCCTTCCCAGTGGGGCTCGGTCAGTGGTAAGCTGAGGTGAGTTGATACGTAGAGGTGGAAGATGGAGGCAAGTGGTGACGAGGGAGGATTCTGTGAATAGAACAATTATTTAGAATTTGAGATCGCAGGTTGGAGTGTTGGCTCCAGAATATATTGTGCTATTTGTTTCCTCAGTCACTCGACAAGTATTAGGCATTTAACTGTGTAACTAGGCACCGTCTAAGCTCTAGAGATAGAAATAACGGTGGACACACAGTTCTGATGGTGCCTGCATTCCGTTGGGGAACAAAGACAAATAAATGAACACAAATAAGGTAATTGGGGTCGATTCCATGAAGAGGATAAATGAGCTGCACCCGGGCTCTGAGCGGGGCGGGGCTGCCTTCTTAGGGGAACAGCGCTTCTCATTCCAAAGAACCTTCTGCTGAGCAAGTCTGGGCAGCCCATACCTCTGACAGTTCAAGTCAGTTTAGGAGGAGCGATAGATGTCTTTCTAATAATTCAACTTACTTGACCCCCATCTGGTGATCTTTGGGGTCACATCTTAATTGCCTGTAAACTGTTCCTTGTCAGACCAGATAAATGCCTTCAGGACCCAGGAGCTTTTGGTGAGCTTAGAACAGACTGAATATTTGGCTGAAAGGTGAAGTGGGAACTTTGTTATGGAAATAAAATCATGTTGCTGTCTTTCACGTGAAATCCCCGCATTTGTCATGCGTAGACGTGCGTTTTCCAGTATGGGGGACGCAAAACATAATATTTTTAAATGCCGAAAAGATTCTGTAAGCCGTTTTCCTGACTTTTTGGATTGGGGGAAAGACCAGAAGATGAGGGTCTGGTTCTTGTTAAAACTTTTGCTGATAATCTTCTGGTCGCTTTGGATGAATGTTCTCTATGGCCAGGAGGGAGAATGGGGAGAAGTTGTGAAGTTGTGGCTAAACCCCAAAGGCGGCTCTGTCTAGCCCTGGAGTTCCCTTTAGATGTCACTATGGTTTCATTTCCTTTGATGGCTCCTCAGTGTGATGTGTTTTATCAAACAGGCCTTAAAAGAAAAGAAAAAAAAGGCATGCAGGAGCTTGATAAGTAAAAAATTCATTTCCTCATTATGGAGAACATTTCTTTCATCCTTTATTAGGCCACAAGAATTTTTTTCCCACTCTTCACCATCCTAGACGGTGTTGAGAAGGTCCCACCAATCCTGCCTGCCTGCCTGTGGTCATAGCAGCCGGGTCTTCTGGAGCCTGGGAGAGGTCTCAGAGCTCTCCTCAAATTAACTGGGGGAAAGAAACCTACTGCTGGTGGGCGAGATTTCCTCTGCATGTTTTCGCTGCCATTGTGTCACGTTCTTCTTTCGGTTCACGATTTGATCAAAATCAAGAAATTCTAGTTTCTCCTCCTTATTTTTTTTCTACCCCCTCCCTTCACTTTTACTATTCTCAGATAACTCCCCATCTGTCTGGAGAAAACCACCCGCTTGTAACGTCATTAAAGGTTGGTGGTAAAAAACAGAAGTGTGGGTAAAACCTGTTTCTGGTTGAGACCAGTTTTCATAGTTTGGCCATTCATTGATCTTCCTTTAAAAAATCGACTATTAACTAAATAATTAGGCTCCTTCTGGCCCTGAAAGGCCCAGGTTCTGATAATAGGATTTGTCATTGAAGAAACATTCCTTAAACGCGTGTCTTGTATGTGCAAAGGAGTCTGCCAGATGGCCCCAGACAGGACCTCCCTCACTCACCGAGAGAAATGGCAACGACGGACTTGGGTGCCCAGAGCCCGGCACCAGGCAGATTGTGGGAAGTTCCATGGTGGGGTCGCAGAACAATGCAGGGACAGAGGAGGGTGACAGAACATGGACACGAGATAGTGAACATACTTGTTCAGGGTCACACCAGTGGTAAGTGAGGACATCCAGGAATCCAAGCAAGATAGTCCAGCCCAAGAGGGGCTCCGTGGCGACGTTGCACAGGATCCCCAGACAGAACGTCATGGCAGCAGACTTCCCCGGTGGTCCAGTGGTGAAGAATCCGCCTTCCAATGCAGGGAACGTGGGTTCGATCCCTGGTCAGGGAAATAAGATCCCACATGCCGCGGGGCAACTAAGCCCCGCGCACCTCAACTAGAGAGAAGACCGAGCACTGCAACGAAGAGACCGCGTGCCTCAACGAAGATCCCTTGTGTGCCACAACTAAGACCCGAGAAAGGCAAAAAAATAAAGAAAATAATTAATTAAGTAGAATAAAATTTTTTAAAAAACCCAAAAACATCAGGGCAGGAGATGCAGAGGTGGGAGAGTGTGGGGCATGTTCAGGCAACAGCAGGGGCCTGGCTTCAGTTGAATCTAGGGCAGCCGGGGCAGACATGCAGCCCAGGTGCTAACCCCTTTCCTTCTCTTCTTGCATTTCTCATAGACATTGTTTAACACGGCACTGTCTCCGCTGAGCTGAGATGAAGCCTCAATTCATTTTAACACGACTTCTAATCCAGATGCTTGTGTCTGGTGGGAGCTGAGGCTGGAGTGATAGAACGGAGATCACTGAGCACTTTAATTGCACACTGCGGAGTCTGAACTCTTTATTCTTCTTGAACAGAGAAGTGCCATAATGAGTTTTGGAATTCAAAGAATGGCTTTTACCTCAGTGGAACAACAGTTAACACAGTGTAGGGTCTTCAGTGGTGCCATCTGTCTGGGTTCTAGGAAGTGTTTTTAATAACCCTAGTTTGGTTCTGTTAGGTGAAACCAGAGTCTAATAACCCTAGCCGAGATGTGGAGCATGCCCGGCACCCCCAGGAGCTCCTGTCTTCCGTTTCGGTACAAAGTTAAAAACGTTCCTCATGGAGCCCCTAAAAAAGCTTTGCTTAGAAAGCCGTATACTCCCTCCCAAGTTTAAATTGGCGTACACTTTTTTCATCATAAGGATGTAATTTCTAATGTATCATAAATATTGACATTTGAAAATAAAACTGTCCCATCGCTTTTTTAAATACATCCACTGCATTTTGGCTGCCATTGTCATTTATACCCATTATCGTCCGTTTTAAAAATACATGAATGGGCTCCTTTTTAGCAGTAATATTGTACAATTTATCTTTTCCCCCCCCTAACATGTAACTAGTAATTTTCCAGTCTACTTCCCTGTAGACTTTATTCCTGATGTTAAAGCATTTTGTGCTTGAGAGTCTATTGTCAGATCACGCTTTCATACTCCCTACGACAGAGGTGTGCGTTTCAAATATGTGTGCGTGTTGTCATTTCCTTTAGCAATAAAGGGCTAAGTGTTAAAAGAAAATCTTCTCTGATTATGTTATCAGAATAATTTTTTTTTTTAATACTTTTTTTCTTTTTTTTTTTTTTTGGGCTGCGTTGGGTCTTCGCTGCTGCGCAGGCTTTCTCTAGTTGCGGCGAGCGGGGGATACTCTTCGTTGCGGTGCGCGGGCTTCTCATTGTGGTGGCTTCTCTTGTTGCGGAGCATGGGCTCTAGGTGCGCAGGCTTCAGTAGTTGTGGCACGTGGGCTCAGTAGTTGTGGCTCGCGGGCTCTAGAGCGCAGGCTCAGTAGTTGTGGCACACAGGCTTAGCTGTTCCGCGGCATGTGGGATCTTCCCAGACCAGGGCTCGAGCCCGTGTCCCCTGCATTGGCAGGCGGATTCTTAACCACTGCGCCACCAGGGAAGCCCCTGTTATCATAATAATTATTAGTGCACAGTTGATCAAAACAACAAGATATTATAAAAGTTGATAAAATTTTATTTTTTGTTTAATATTTATTGGAAATTAGGTGATTCCGTTTTTTAAACACATTAGTTCTTGGATGAATATTACTTATTGTTAGAGTGAGGCCATATTCTGCATCAGTTTTATTCTTACTCTTCACTTATTTGTAGATGTAAGTGCTCAGAAATCTTGTTTACATAAATAGATAGGAATGATAGCTTTGTCACTCAGTTATTGAATTCCTTCCATAATCAAGAAATATAATTTATCATCAGACTTGATTTTCAGTAATCTATCAGATGACACCTCCACAAGATCCTCCTTCAATTTCGTTGAAAGTAAAGAACTGGAAAGTGCCCGAGACTTGCATGAGGCTTCCGATTGTGACCTTGGAGTTGGTCCCTGCGTCAACAGGAACATCGGTGTCTTGAATTGACCCTTTGTTTGGTGGCTGGAGTTTCTGCATAGGGCAGTGCTAGTAGCATTCCAGATGGGAGAGAGGGATGCCTTTGTGTGTGAAGTGAGGGGAGGAAGATTGCGAAAGGGGAGGTGGAAGAGGAGGACTGCACCTGCCTCACGAGAGTGTGTTCTCAGGCAGATGAATTTTAGGAAAGAAAATATATGAAAGTTGAAGGTTTGGAAATGAATTCCCTTAAAATTACTTGAGTCCGTGTACCCTTAAGAAAGTCTTTGGTGTCTGCACACCCTGCTTTGCAGACTGTGGACCTGCCTACAAACCTTGCTTGCTTGTCAGGCCCACTTCCGGGCGCTGGGAAAGCGCAGGGAAAGGCCCCCCGAAGGATCTGAACCGGCCTTGTGGAGAGGGCTAGCCTGGGAGCCTTCAGTTGGTCAGCCTTGGGCAGGGAACGAGGCCACACATTGTTTGGTGATTTAGTGCTGAATAAATTACTGTCCTTGCCCTCCAGGAGTTTATAATCTGAGTTCATATTATAAAACAAAACAAAACAAAGCAACACCCCGCCCCCCCAAGAGTCTGACAAAAATCAAAATCTTCTACGAGAGCTTGTTTAATATGTTATTAAATAAGGTACGTTTATGTGCATTTTTAAATGTTTTGATGACTAGATTTCAATATAACTGGTTTCCTTTGTAATCTCACTTTATTTTTGGCATTTAAAAACCATTTTTAGAAGAGGTTAGGCTTTACCGGACTGCCAAAAAGTTCCATGGCACAAAAAAGATGAAGAACTGTGTTCTGAGTGCTGGCCTCTTCCAAGTACCACGGTTAGTCAGTTTCCAGGGAGTCCTAGATGACAATTTCAATAAAGCGGTTTCATGGAAGGACACCTCATAGAGCTTTTGGTAGGACTGTGGTGTGTTGTTACTGGCTTGGGCATGCCCCATAGATGTTTCCCATGTTACATTAGACTGTCAGTCTTGGACCTGGTACAGTCGGCTTTCCACATCTTCAGGTTCTGCAACAGTGGATTCAACCAACTGTAGATAAAAAATATTGAGGGGAAGAATTCCAAAAAGTTCCAAAAAGCAAAATTTGAATTTGCTGCACATCGGCAACTATTTACATAGCAGTTATTGATACATTGTATTAGGTATTATAAGTAACCTGGAGATGATTTAAAATACAGGGGAGGATATGCGTAGGTTATGTGCAAATACTGCACCAGGCCCCATTCCGCTGTAAGAAATCCATGTGAGGGAGAAAACTTTCATTATCTCCAGATTGTGTTTCACAACAATTGAGAATGTTCTTGGTTTTATTATTAAGTAATGTGAACCTGTGACTTCTTAGTTATTGTTTGCCTTGTTTCTTTAACGTCTCAACATGCATTATTTTCTTCCCTGTGCTTTCTTCGGCAGCTTATTTGCTCCACGCACCAGGTCCCCTGACTTGAAGCTACAGAGCTGCATTTAGATCAGGTTTCTTGCATGCTGCTGACTTTATCTCATTTACAGTATCACATTTCTGTTGCCATACACTGTGTGATCTGGGCCTCCCCACAGCTTTTTAACAATTAGTAATTGAGCAGGAAGTGTCTTTTTATTACAGTGGCCTTTTGATTTTGATTTTACAATCGTGTAGTGTTTAGCAGAGAGCAGAGGTGGGGAAGTGGCCCTCTGAAACACATTTTTGACAGAGAGAAGTCTGTTGTTTCAGCCACTTGGCTATCTGTCAGCAGTTCTCAGACTTCCCCCTTGTGTTGGTTGCCTGGCAACCTGGGGCTGGAGCAATCAAACCGTGGCCAGTGCTTTTCCAAGCCCAGATTGGGAGATGATGATTTATTGGTGGAACTGTAAGCATGGTAAACCCAAGCCTCAGAAATGGACCTTTTTTCTTTTTCTTTCTTTCTTTCTCTTTCTTTCTTTCTTCTTTCCTTCCTTCCTTCCTTCCTTCCTTCCTTCCTTCCTTCCTTCCTTCCTTCCTTCCTTCCTTCCTTCCTTTCTTTCTTTCTTTCTTTCTTTCTTTCCTCCCCTCCCCTCCCCTCCCCTCCCCTCCCCTTCCCTTCCTTCTTTTGCTAGGAGTTTATACAAACCATATCAAGAAAAAATAAAAGAAAGGGTATCAGTTGGAGGGTTTTGTTGTAAAACTTTTAAAGAATAAAATTAAGGCCTAGAGTGAGCTTGTTATTCTGTGTCTATCAACATGTGTATAGAATATTTTTATTTAGTTGTATTATTACCCTTCTCTTTCTTTTATTTTATTGCAACACCCAACGTTTTAAAAGTTAGTGCTTTTTTGGGTAAATTAGGATACTTGGGATGTCATCTTACCATGAGAAACTCAGCCCAGGGAATGTTCATGGCTTGCCAGGGGTCATCTGTGAAGCCTTGATAGAATCAGGCGTAGAACCAGAGCCCAGCTTTCCTAATGCCTGTGTCTATATTCTGGATTTAATGCAGTAAGCATAAAATGCTGATTGCTCTTCTCCTTGTTTTTCAAAATCAGCTGAAAACTCCAAAGACCCTGCATTACTGTCTGCTGTGTTAACAGATGCTTAAGTAGGTCTTCCTCTTCATATGTGTGTGGAATTGGTGTGGGCAAGGGAAAGCTGTCATTGTAGGACAAGTCAATTCTGAACTTTCCGATTCTTCCCACTTCCTGCTTCTGCCTTCTTCTTTTTTAAGATATTTATTTAATTTATTTATTTGGTTGTGCTGGGTCTTAGTTGCAGCAGGTGTGCTCCTTAGTTGCGGCTTGCAGGCTCCTTAGCTGTGACATGCTGCGAGGCATGCATGTGGGATCTAGTTCCCTGACCAGGGATGGAACCTGGGCCCCCTGCATTGGGAGTGCGGAGCCTTAACCACTGTGCCACCAGGGAAGTCCCTATGCTTCTGCCTTCTTTGCCCCCGCCCCCTCATTTATAATTATAACTTTTTAACTGTGAAAATTATCTCATTGATTAATTTTTGCTATAGAAGTGAGTTTTAAAGCTCTTTTTGAGGGTTCTCCTTCATAGGGTCTCAAATACTTTCTCCAGTATTGCAAATGAGGACTATTCAGGGGCAGGGGCGGGGGGAGGCAGTATGGTGTGGTGAGGGCAGTCTGCATGGGGGGAGGGCACAGAAGAGCCTCAGCCTGACTCAGCAGGTTAAGCATTCCCTGAGCATTTCTTTTTGTAAGATTTTAAGGAAATACTTTGGAACTCAAACTCCACTCTGCATGCAGCCCAATGTATCCAACTGGGTATGTAAATGCACTATTAGTATGTTTGTATTCCTTATAAATATACAGATCGAATCGGTTTGTGTGTGTAATTTACACACAGCTGTGTTCACGCTCCCTTAATACCAGTATTTTCAGCAAGAGTGAGGTATCATGGGCGCACCGTTGTTCCAAACAAAAGCCAGCAGAGCAGCCTCGAGGTGGGGCCCATTACCAGCCCCTGATGTGGGACCCTCCCTTGACAGACTCTCTTGTGATAGACATCCTGCTTGGAGGTAGTATGCGACCAGAAGGGTGCCTGTCAAAGAAAGAAAATAGTGACCGCCAGTTAGACCAGGATCTGCCTTGCGACCCAGTTTTGCCTTTTGTAGTTGAAATACACTTCTCTTCCCCCTCCAGCCCCCTGCATTTCCTAAAGGGATACTTGATTTTCCTCTCATTTTGGAGAGCATTTAAAGTGACCAAAGTTAAATAAGGAGCCCTAGCCCTTGTCATGTTGTCATGAAAGGGAAACAGCCCAGGAGCCGCTTCTGTGGCCCTGGAGCTGGGACAGGGCCTCAGTTTCCCCTGTTTAGGAAGTGGGGCAGGAGTGGATCATAACAACTTCTAGACTGAGTTCTTCTGGAAGACACGTTTCACTTAATTTGAAATAACAGGCCTATATGATTTTATTTCATTTAGGGCTGTATGATATCATTGTCCAATATTCTAACAATCTATTTATCTTACTTCCCTACTAGAAAACTTCTAGTGCTTTAGATGTTTTAATGTTTTATCAAAAAGGAGCAGGGATCATCCTAAACCTGTGCTCTCCGCTGTGGTAACCACTGGCCACCTGTGGCCGCTGAGCACCTGAAATGTGCTAGCCCGAGCTGAGGTGTGCTGTTAGTGTAAAACGGACACTGAGTTTCACAGACTGAGTAGGAAAAGGGAATGTAAAATAGTTCATTAATCATTTCTATATTGATTACACATCGAAATGATAATATTTTGGATATATTAATGTGTTACTAATGTTCGTTTTACCTCTTTTTAAAATATGGCTACTAGAAAATGAAAGTTCCCTACTTGGCTCACATTTGTGGCTCACATTCAGTTTTTACTGGGCAGCCATTGATCTAAACACCTTTCATTATAATTTTTGCAAAAGGCCTCCCACTAAAGAGTTCTACTTCTTTGTTCTCTTGTAACTTATAGGCAAGCCACATTTCTTTTTCAGTTTATTCCCTTTTCCTTCTGTGCCAAGATCTACTTTGTTAAAGAAGGTGAACTTTTTAGTGACTTAATTATGAGCCACTTGACCAAGGACAATTTACGTGGGGACTACGGCGCTATCGCAGGGAGAGAAGGCGCCCCTCGTGTCCATTTGGGTTCGTTACTAGTGTTGGGTTATTTTTAATTTGGGTGTAGCTGGGCAGCCATAATTGGCAAGAGGTATTTAGCTGGCGGTATTTCGACGTCTGTTAATGCTGCTGCTTAACTAGCCAGTTGTCATTTGACTTGAAAGTGCATTGAAGCGTGCTGCTCCGATATTCACCCCGCGGCAGTGCCGTGTTAGGCCTGCAGTAATGAAAGGACTTCAGCTACTCAGCATAATCATCTAGACTCAGAGGGTCACATAGACAGGAGATGTATAGGATGGCTCAGTGGCCTTTGCTAGTGGGCACAGTTGCTGTGTAAACCATCCAACATAAGGTCATTTTCCTGTTGGGCATGTGGTCTTTGAAAAATGGAGTGACTTTTTTTTTATATTTGCGACCACCTGGGAAGGGTTTTATGCACAGGTGTGTTGAAAGAGGAAATTGTGGGCTTCACTCTGGGTGGTGAGCCGGCATCAGGGAGTGGACTAGCGTGGTGTCTAGTGAGACTTGTATGTTTGAACGGAGAGGAAAGGTGGTGTTGAATCATCCTGTAGGTGGTAATTAGAGAGTCAGAAACTTAGCACTGAGCACTGAGCATAGGTCAGGAGACCTTGAGTCAAGCTGGAGGGCCAATGGCTGGGAAATAAACAGCATTGTAAGAAGGCCAAGCCAGTTCACCTCCCAGATACATTCATTTTTTCATTCAGCCAGTGATAGTGGTCACCTGCTCTGTGTGTCAAGGGCTGTTCTAGGTGCTGGGGATTCCCTCATGTACTCAGTACCATACGTAGCATGTCATGTCATGTCAGGGCAACAAGGGCTCAGTGTTAACATAGAGCAGAGGAAGGTTATAGAGAGTGATAGGGCCTGTGGATTGTCTTAGGAAGTCTAATTGTAAGATGGTTTACTGGTTGATTTAATTAATAGTTGACTAACATTGAGGTTAAAGGTTTTAGTGGTTTTTGTAATGAATCTTGTATTGGTTTCCTACTGCCACATAACAAATTACTCCCAACAATAAAAATCACCTCAACTTAAAACAAGAATGATCATTTATTATCCTGTTTCTGCAGGACAAGAATTTAGGAATGGCTCAGCTGTGCATTCTGACTTGGGGCGCTTTCATGAGGCTGCAGTCGGATGGTAGATGGGGTTGGACTCGTCTTGAAGGCTCCTTCACTTGCGAGTCCAGGCTAGGAAAACTCAAATTGCGGGGGGCTGCACAGCTGGAGCTCCTGAGGCATCTCTCTCTCTCTCCCTCCCTCCCTCCCTCCCTCCCTCCCTCCCTCTCTCTCTCTCTCTCTCTCTCTCTCTCTCTCTCTCTCTCTCTCTCTCTCTCTCTCTCTCCCCGCCTCCCTACGTGGTCTCCCCAGCATGGTGACTTCTGGATAACCGTACTTCTTAATGTGGTGGCTCAGGGCTCCAAAGACACATGTCCAGAGGGGGAGAGCCAAGCAGAGCTGCGTTACCTTTTATGCATGCCCCAGCCTCAAGCTACCAGCGCCACTTGTGCCCTGTTGGTCAGGATAGTTACAGAGATCCACCCAGGCTCCAGGGCAGGGAACAGAGACCCACATCTCAGTGGAGTGTCTTCGTCACACTGTAGGAGCAGCATGTAGGATGGGATGGAAATAAGAGTCTGTCACAAATACAAAGCTTTTGTGGGTATGTGTGTTTCAGTTTGTTTTGTTTTAAATAAAGTATGATCCTTGCCTGTAAAGTGAGAGCTTTGACCAGCTTAGATGTTCTAAAGCTTCCTTCTGACTCTGATATTCTCGGATTCTACTATTATTACAGACATGGCAGGGAGTGAGTGTTGAGCTGACGACTGCCTAGCTTTTGTAGACATTTCCGGAGCACGTCAGCAGAGCCAGCTGTGGGGGTAGGACGACTGCTGGACTCTTCTTGCTGGCCTCAAACACCTTAGGACCTGGCACTTGAGTCACCCTTTGTGTTTCTGTAGCTAATCTTCGGGGGGCGGGGGGCGTGGGCAGAGGCAGGGTGGATAAAACGGTGATGAGACCAGGAGCTGTCTGTTGTCACAATGCTCGTGAATTGAGGAAGGTAGAAGAATCAGGGCAGGATCATATTAGACCTACCTCCCCCAATTCTCATTCTCATACTCTTTGGCCTTTGGAAGATTGGAAAGGAAAGGAACCAGGAAAAAGAACTCTCTGGTATTATTCCTCCATGACAGCTGAATATTTGAAATCTGCTGTATTTGACCCTAGAGAGGACTTCTCTTAGAAATGGACAGGTTTGTATTTGGGCTTCTGTTCTGAGGACCATCAAATCTTTTGGGATGAGGTGGGGAAACGGGTCTTTTTTGCAAAACCTAGGATTTATTTAATGTTAAAGGTATCTTAGACTGATCTTCTGCATTTCCAGGTAAGACAGTTGATAAAACATATCATGCATTAACAGGGTCTCTTTTTGGAAAGAGTTTAGCCATCCTCCTGTCTCTGTGTAGGAGAGAGGCCACCTGCCTGACTGCAGGTCCCAGTGGTGGAGAACTAGGCATCCACTGTTGAGGCTTTACGGATAGATGAGAGAAAGCCTGCCACTCCTCTTACACATGCGCACACGGAAGCCCGGAGGAGGCCTAGTGACCTATATACAAGGGTGTCGTTATTTAGTGGCAGAGCCATGCACTCCAAGCCAAGCTTTTTTGTGGGAAAAATTTTAACATGGACATAAAGCATACACTCTCTGGCACTTTTGCTTCAAAGAGCAAGTGTGTATATGTTTATACATAAAATTTCCTTTAGAGGTTTTCTGTTTTGTTTTTTTTAAGACAGATAATACCCTTTAATTCCTCTGATATATATAGATACAAGAGAACGTTTTCTGCACCTAGATTCCAAGCAATTAATCCTATTTCGATATCTCATCTCTCTACTTCTCCACCCTTCCTGATTAGCTATGGACTAGGGCAGGATATTTAATCTACCTAAACTTCCAGATTCTCCACCTGTAGCATGGACCCAGTGACACCGATGTTGGAGAGTGTATTGAGGAGCCTTGAGGAGGATGAGGTCTGGGACCCACCAGTATCCATGTTGAGATTGTGATGTCCTGAGACAATGGAAGATGTTACTCTGGATAGAAAGCGTAGGACAGGTCTGAGCTAGGGAAAATGTCAGGTCTCAGAGAGACTTGAGAACCATCAGTAAAAATGTGGTTATTATTTTAAATTGTGATCCTATTTGCTATTTTTAAACTATAACTAGTTGAATGGAACTTAACTATTAACTAGTTATTCTGGAATACTGCTAGTAAATTCAACGTGTACTTACAAAGTAGAGTCAACAAGAAATTAGGAGCAACATACCAGAAATCTTGGAGATGCCCACCATGGCTTGCTGGCCTGTCTCCTCTCAGACACACTGCTTCTGCTGCTGTTTATTGAAAACATCATGCTTTACTTGGGTCACCCTTTCATTGATATGTTAAATATTTAAAATCAAAACCCAAATGATACTTTTCAAAGCAGTATCAATAGTGTACCTCCAGCCGGAAGCGTGTTTTAGATATGGGGTGATGGGAATCTGTAACAGACAGGATTATATGGATGAAATGCAATAGGTTCTCATCTGGTGGTTGCTCAGTGAGAGCCACTGTTGAATGAACAGGTAGGCGTCCTGGAATACAGATGTTTGGAAAGGCTTTTATTTCTTCTACTTGGCATCAGTCTTCTCTTTTTTCTCCCTACCCCTCATTAACATGGGCCCACATTTAGGCAACGGCTTCAGTTTGCTGCTGCTGCTGCTTCTCTACACCTTCAGAAGACCCGTGGACCACTCCTCTTACTCTCTGCCTGGCTGTGGGCTTACGCTTTTGTCTCTCCACTGGGGGCAGCTGTGGTTTGCTTACTTGCAGATCTGCCTGCTCTTCAGTCCCCTGAGAAGCAGCAAGTCATTAACATAAAATTTTGTGCGGAAAACAGGGTAGAGCAGCAGGAGCCATTTTCACAGCGGGACTCATTTTAGTACCTACAGTGTTTCCCAAACAGTTACGTAAGAGGACTGAGCAAGAGTCGCCTTTCAGAAGTCCTGGTGAGTTTCTGACTGTGATACACTAGTTAAAATTCACCAGAGGGAGTTAATTTTGAAAGCTCTCAGCCAGGGGTTAATGCAGAGTTATCTTTTAGCCATTTTTGCAGCTTTGCCCCTCTCCCCTGGCTCCTCTCCTCTGCTGTAGACACAGGTCAGATCCAGCACTTGAGATGAGCCGCGCTGGGAGTTTCACGTGCGCACGAGGGAGATTAGCGCACCTTATTCTTTGGCCTCATCTACCCAGTACTACTCTGTGTGCAATCCAATTTGATATTAAGAGTAATCTTTTTTGAGATAGGTAGGGCTGGTATTCTATGGCCAGTTTAAAAGATGAACAAACCGAGACAAGAGTAAAGTAAGTTTCGAGAATATAGCCTGTATTTGTCCATTCGTAGACCTTTGGGAAACACTTAAAATCTTGAAATGCAAACGCAGGCAGCAGGTGCCCATCACAGCCCCGATCCACACACTCTCCTCAACTCCATTCTGAGCCTTCACCCCATCCCTGAAGTTCCCTGACTGTTTACGTTTGTCAGTCTTGACCCTCCCACCCTGTTCAAGGATTTGGTGACACGTGGTTAGTTTTCCCATCTGCAAAATGGAGACATTAGTAGCCCCTGCCTCGTAAGGTTATTGCGGTGCTTCAGTGAGTCAGTTCGCGTAGAGCCCTTAAGAGAGCGCCTGCCATCGGAGCACTACTCAGTGCTGGCTGCTTTTGTTGTTGAATAGGTGGTGTCTCCCTACCTTTCTCTCACCCTGACACGTAACAGTGAAGCTGCTTGCCCCAGGCCAGCCCGGGTCCACCCCTTCCCCTCACCCCCGTGGGAGACAGTCAGTGTCTGGGCAGCCAGTGAGGCCATCATCGCCCATGGGCACAGGGCTTGGGAGGCTCTGAGCTGGGGCAGGCTCAGCAACAATGAGCGGAACTTTTGAACTTGTTACTTTATCATAAGAGAGAACGTTATCGCATTTTGACCCAATTATGTTTATCCCTATTACGTATCTCCCATTTCAAAAGTGGCTGTGTCTAAATGGCCATGTCAGAATTACTCTGTAGAACAGAGGAGCAGACCAGATCCTAGGACTTCTGTGTTTGAATCTCATATTCTTTCCATTCTACCGAAAATGAGAAATAGAGCTCTCCAGATTCTACTCAGACCCAAATTTAACAGCAAGTACTGTGTTCAGGTAACTCACTTTTTTTAAAGCCAAGAATTAAATGTTCTCTACCAGGAACTTATAGGTAGGTGACTTCTGATGGTGATATGAAGTTTCAGCTCAATAACAGAAAACTATAGCAATGTGTCTAAAAACTGGGGAGTAATTACGTAACATGATTATCACTACAATGGCAATCATATTACGGTGTATAAACGTATCAGATTAACATGTTGTGTACCTTGTAACACAATGTTGTATGTCAAAATATATTTCAATAGATAAAATCAAAATTGGAGCGCAATCACAGACTAAGTTGTAAAACAAAGCAAAGCACAGTCTCCTTGCCATTAATAAATCTGTGTGTATATTTGGGTCTCATCTGGCTATGAGGATTGAGAAATAGAAGAGGACTTGTCTTGTGCTCCCAAGAAACACACAGGTTGATTGAAAACAAAGAGCACCAGAGAAACCAGTGCCAACAGCCGGAGAACCTCAGCTCGTGGATCTGAGAGTGGCCGGACGGCAAGCCTGTGGAGTGTAAGAAGCAGGGCTGCCTGGCACTTGGAGCAGTGACCCAGCCACAGCTCCCGCCTCGGAAACGAGCAGTCTTCTTTCTCCTGCACCCGTGGCATCTTAGCAGTCTAACGCCCATACACCGTCAGGGACAGAACAGCTAATGGGCAGAGACATAATTCATGAGGCCTTGAATCTTGGCACTGGAAATGCTGAATTTCAGCTCAACTGCTAGAACGCTATTAAGAAACAGACCGCGTCTCTGAACTTTCGTTTAGAAGCTTCCAGTACCTGTCTGTTTGTGAGTCGATAGTGTTAACTATGAAATGAAAGTCTTAAAAAAACTTCAGGGTCTTCATCTGCAGAGAGATGAATGAATAGAGGGAACGGAGACTACAGCCTCAGTAACCTATTTAACATACTGACCTATTCTAATCATTGACCACTCTGAGTGGGTTGGCTTTGTTTCGATTTTAAAGGCTACTCTACATTTCTGGTAAACCACAAGGTAAAGGCTGGTCTCTGAGAAGCAGATGTTTTGCCAGTTTGAGGCCTTGTGGCTTTCCATAGAGAAATAACAGTACAGGCCACATGAAGCTTTTACTTCCTTTTTTTAAAAAAGTGGGGCCAGTGGTGCTTTGCACTTGATAGCATAGTCATTGATATACACTGGCAGCAGTGGTCTGTGTTCACCATCAGATGTCAAATCCATATTTCTGGAAGTAGTTAGTTTGAAATGTCTATGAGACAAGTGTTCCCAATGGGCTTGGACCATGGATTTAGCCTTAGAAATAGTAGTGAGAATCTTGGATGGTATTTCGAGCCATGGGAGCAGTGGAAATCATATTGGGAGGGAGTTTGGAGAGCAGAAAACCTAGAACAAAGCCTTGGGGAGACTCAGAGGTTGAGGAGAGAATTAAGCCACCAGGTGATACGAGAAAAATCAGCAGAGTTTGGTGTCATGGAGCCAAAAAGATCAACTTTGCTATCAAAGTTCAAAATGGACCCTTTGGCATTTAACAGTCTATTTCCACTGTGACCACCCTAGCCCAGGCTCTTGTCATCTCATGGTTTGTTTCATCTGTGTATCACAGACTTGGGAGCTCCAGCTGCCTAATGCTATAGGGAGGCAAGGGTGGTATAAGATACAATTCCTGTCTTTTCAGAGCTCATAGACACTATGTGTACATGAGGCCTTTTACAAATAAATAAATGCGAAGTGAATGGGGATGGAGACGGTCAGGGAGGTCTCACTTTGGAGTGGGAGGGATTTGAGCTTGAGTTTGAGGTGAACTGGACGTAGGCTCTGGAGAGAAGTATTGAAGGTGCCCCAGAGTCGGACGTTCAGACAGAGGTGGGAGCACGGGCCAGTTGGCATTACTGGACACCTGTTTGGAAAGGTAGGCCAGGACAGTATCCTTGTGCCCCTTGAATGCAGGGCTAAGGGTTAAACACCACCCTGAAGAGGTCAAAGAGCTACTCTTAGGTAGGGCCTGGGGGCAAGATGGTGTAGGACTCCTGATGAAATCCGTGGTTTTGAAAAATTCCTCAGCAGAGGCTTGTAAATGGCTGGATGGGAGAGGTGGGTTAGTAGGCTAGCTAGTAGGAAAGAAGGGTAAGGGTTTGGCCTGGGACTACTGCTGGAATGAGCGGGAAAGGAAGGCACTGAAAGACCTTTCTTAGGAAGAATACTGAAGAGTTGATTTGATTTGATGGGGCAGATGGAAAGGGCAGAGTTGCAGATCATGGGACCGTGACTGAAATTGCTTACCTCTGTAGACGCGTAGCCCACTTCACCGAGACTGTGGCAGTAGTGCTGCAGGGCATGGATTCTGGAGCCCGGGTTTGAATTCTGCCTTTACCGCTGAGGAGTTGGGTGACCTTGGTCTGGTTACTTAACCCACGGTGCCTCAGCTTCCTTGTCGGTAAAATGGAGATAATAGCAGTACTTCCTTCTAGGTTGTGAGGACTTTGAGGCTCCTGGCATATAGTAGGTACTTGACAACTATTTGTTGACTAGGTGCTGTTCAGAGGATTATAACAAGTGGAAGAATCAGGGTCTGAACTCAGTTTGCGGAACTCTCCCACATTATCCTGCTTCCTCCAGATTCAGCCTTTCTCAGATGCTCCTTCACTGGGCCTGCCTCTCCCAGTGAACCTGCTGCGTGTCCTCACACACGCATGGCCCTGCCATTCCACCATCTGACTCACGCCAGAGCCCACCTCAGCTTTGTGTACACTCTCCCTGTCTGATTACCACTTCCTATTCCCTGCCTCTGTCTTTGCTGGAGGGCCTTCCCACCCCTCCACACCTGCAAATGCTGTCTGCTCTTCGCCATCTGCCTCCGTGAAGGCTTTCTGGACAACAGTCCATCCCGCTTCTCGGCTCCCTTGCAGCACTGGTGAGCTGCGTTTACTGCTTCCTGCTTGGCCGACCTAAGTCTCAGGTTGTTCTGTAATCACCTCACACACATTTATCTTACCTGCTAAAAATGAATCCGTTTTAATAAAGGTCCATGGCTACCTTTTCTGTTGTTATTTTAAAAATTCCTCCCAGTGTTAGGTGCTCACTAAATACTTGACTTCTTAAAGAGTAGATTAAGAAGCATTAATTCTGAAGGCTGAGGTTGAGCTCCGGTCATCCTCATCTCACACCTGGGCTCCCTCTCCAGCCTCTTTAACTGCATTGCAGCCGGTCTGTCCCTAATGCACGCCGAGGGCCACACTGCCACCAGAGCAGTCTCTGTGCCGTCTTTTCATGGAACGCTCTTGCTTACACTTCTCCGCCGGCCTTCAGCTAGGAGCAGAACTCTTCAGCCTGGCCTGGAAGGCTCTTTGCAACCTGACCCTCTTCCCCCCTCCTCAGTCTTACCTGCTGGGACTCCACTCCGCACACCCTGTCCTCCTCGCAGTTCCCAGGATGATCTGTGTGCCCTTCCTGGCTGAGCCCTCTGCCTGGAGCCCTGCTGGAGCCCACCTGGCAGCTCATGCTCCTTCTTGTCTCTCCCCTAAGACGGCAGCAGAGTTAAGTTGTTTCCTCCTCCTGACCCCACCTCCCGCCCTTTGTTCCTCTGCTGCTTTTCGTTGGGGCCCAGAGATTGATCTGTTTACCTGTTTGCCAGGCCTGGCCTGCTCCTTGAGGGCAGGGCAGTCTCGTTCCTCTCCACATCCCGGTGGAGATGTGGAGATGCTCTGCACGCAGCCCGGGATGCGTGCTGAGCATATAAATGATACTTTTTTCAGGTAACGAGGGTCACTCTGCTTCAGACTAGAGCAGAGCTTGCTTCTTTCTTGTGCCTTGCCAGATTTTTCCTTTTGAACTATACGAATTATGTTGAAAACTGACAGTGATGAGTCATATCTTAGAAAGGGGTGAAATCTGAAAATGCAGAGCCTCCAGGAATGGAGTAGGAGGTTGCAGGTCGGTCTTCCCGGCCAAGTCTGGCTCTTCACTGAATTCGCCCGGCTGGTCTCAACCGCGGGGAGTGGGAGGGACTACCCTCCCGGTGGGCAGGTGATTTATTGGCTGGGAAGCTTCCGCGGTGATTTAGTTGTGAAACGGCGCCCGGCGAGGTGCCGGCTGAGGCCTGGGCCGGGCGGGAGCGGCCGCCCACAATCCCGGGCCGGAGGGACCTCGGGGGTCGTCGGGGGCCAGCCCCCCCCCGCTTCGCAGCCCGGGGGCGGCGGGCGTGCGCTGCTGACTCTGCCCGCCCGGGGGGAGGCCCGGAGACGGAGCGGCCCGGGGAGGGCCCCAGCCCGGAGCCAGACCCGCGGGCGCCCTCTGCTCGCGCCCGCCGCGGCGGGGAGGAAGTTTCCGTGCTCCGCCGCCCGGGTCGACTCCCGCTGTTCGGAAGGAGGAAACCGAGGTACCGGCGTCGGGGTCCCGCTCGGAGCCTCGGGGCGGGGGCCGGAGCCGGGCCGGCGGGCGGCGCGGCGATCCAGGCCGCCTTTTGCAGCCGCCCGCGGCCGCGCTGGGCTCGGCGCGCCGCTCCGGCCTCCTCCCCTGGCGGCGGCGGCGGCGGCGGCGGCGGCTGCCCCAGCCCCGCGCCCCGCGCCGCGCGGCCCCGCGGCCCCGCGGCGGTCACACGCCGAGCCGCCCGGTCGCCTCCGCCCTGCGCTTTGTGGAGCCGGAGCCCGAGCCCGAGCGCGAGCCGAGTGACAGGCGCGGCCTCCCGCCGCCCGGACCCTGAGTGCGGCCCGCGGCGGCCCCGCGTACCTGTGGCTGCCGGCGGTCGGCCGCGCGGGACCCGGCTTCGCGGGCCGAGGTGGGGGCCGGGGGGCCGGCAGTGGCCCTGCTGCGGCGGGGAGGGGCTGCCCGGGAGGAGTGGGACAAAGTGAAAGTCCCCGGGCTGCCGAGGGAACGGGGGCGGGGAGGGGCCGGGAAGGAGGAGGGGTGCTGGTGTTTGGGTGCCTGGTGCCCCCCGGGCGGCTCTTGCGGCCGGCGTGGCGGGGCAGGCAGGACGGCCGGGGTTGGGGTTCGGGCCCGGTGGGCTGCCGCGGTGCTGCTGCCGTCCTGGTGAATTGCCCGGACTAACGAAAGGCCTTTGAAGCCTCCAGGGTGCCCTTCTGGAGAAAAGTCTCCAGCTTTGGTCCCGTTCCCCCCTTCTGCTCGGCACTTTGGGAAGCTTCGTTCTCAGGTGCGGACCAGTTGTGCTGTTTTATTGATGGAAGCACGGAGCGTACGTGTTGTTTATACCTCCGTGGACCGATGCAGAGACCGGAGGCGGCGAAGGCACAGACGGCTGCTTGCCTCAGACACGGGACGTCTTCCTCAGCCTGTCCGAGTGCGGGACTGGGGATCTGACGGAGGCTGTCTGGGCGGGGGTCCCGGCTGTGCTGCTGAAAATATTCCCCCAGCCGTGTCGACGTTCCCTAGCTCGGACTTCTTTGGGGTTGTTATTCTGCTGATTGCAGAGATCTTTGCTGACATCCTGTGTTGTTTTTGGCTTTTACATCCCATTTGTTGTTTCTTTTTATCACAGAAACGCTTCGTTAAGGGGCTCAGGCAGTACGGCAAGAACTTCTTCAGAATTCGAAAGGAGCTGCTTCCCAGTAAGGAAACAGTGAGTACAACTGGACTTTATGTAACTTGATTTTTTCCTCTTGGCTCCTGCTGCTTCTCCGCACTTGATCTTGTGAAATGGTTTCCTCTAACTCTGTGTTGTGCTGGCCTTTAGGAGTCTTCATTTTTACTTCCTTCACTTTTAGTTTTAGCTCAGGATTCTAGATGGTAAAGTGACTGGTTATGCTTATCACCAAGAAAGTGGATTTCAGAACAGAAGAGTCTTTGGCAACAGAGGTTTGGCGGGGGTGGGGAGGGGCGGGGAGTCTGGGGTGTTGGGGAGTTAACACCTAATTTTAAATACAGTGGCTGAAATAGAGAATGTCATTTATTGTTAGTTTGGATTTGGTTATTGACAAAAGTCATCAACAAACAATAGAGCTAAGAGGTTTGTAGCTCAATGTACTTTAAATTCTCTGGGGACTTTTATTTTTTAATGTTGCTATGTTTTGAGGAGTAGTTGTACCTAATTTTCCAGCCCTAAAAGTTTGCACTTTTTATTGGACAGATACACAAGGATCCCTGTAAGTTGCTTGAAAGGAGGCTTTTAAAAATTCCTTTGATATTTCACAAAGCTGAGAATCAGGTCTGATGAGTGCTCTTTCTAAACTTGGGGTAGGCGGGTTTGCTAAATAAGGAGGCTTGGGAGTGAAGTTATGTGAAGAGGATGCTAGCAGGAGATTCATTCAGTCTTACCTGAATGTGTCTGTGGTTTCCTACGGGTGGTATTGGAGGAGGGTGGGGAGAGTCCTCCTTGCGGCTAGGCCGAGGAATAGGGGAGACGGGGGGGATGGAGTAGGCCAGCCACTTCCCAGTGCCTATGGCCCAAGTACTACAGAAGTGCACTTCAGGACTTGGGGATGGGAGGCGAATATTTCGACATTGAGTGCTGCTTCCCTCACCCCAGCTTTTGGGAGTGGATGGAGGAGACTATCCATGAAGAATACCCATGACAAAAGCTGGTGGGTTGGTTTGGGTTTTGGTTTTCTAATTGGGTATTGGGTATTGTTTATTGATTTCCTCTTATTCAATTTTGGTTCTTTTATTCAGGTTTTTTTTGTTTTTGTTTTTTTTTTAAGCCAACTGTTTCTGGACACGTTTTCTGTACAGCACCTTATAAACAGACCTCATAATAGGGGAGAAGCGTTCTGAGATTTCAAGTATAGTCTCGTATAAATTGGTGGTTTGCATTAATCAATCATAATTAGATTAAATTTTCAGTATTTATTATACATCTAAATATGCTGAGATGGGTCATTTTGAGGATAGTTGAAAAAAAAAGCTTGTTTATGGGCATTAAACTAAAACATATTATCTGTCTATATAATCAAGTTACTTTTTGCTCTTTCCAGAACAGAGCGGTAAGAGGTATTTAATGTGGAGCAATGAAAGAAATACTTCTTACGTTTTCTGAGGATTTCAGTTATTTGAAGTAAAAACTAAAAAGGCTTTACCCTGTAAAGTATAGGAATTTTGGTTTGGCCCAATTGGAGTGAAAATGAGAGAGATCATTGAGTAGATTTGAGCTGATGTGAGGGGCCAGATTATAACCTCTCAACTCAATTTTCTCTCTCCCTGTGCTCTGCTAAAAGTTGCAAACCATGAAGCACTTGATACAAGATACCCCTCTACGATTATTTTATCTTTCTCTTTTAAAAAGTAAACTTAATAGCAAGATTAAGCATTGAATCTAAAATCTGGTGTCTAACATTTGGAAGTGCCAGACACTTTGCATTTTATCTCCCCTGTGAAAAGGGATCTGAATAACCTTTAGCCTAGGGAATGGTCTTCTCATCTGTTTTTCCCCTTGCTCTTGGTTGTCGCTTATTCTTATTGATGATGTCTGACTCAGTAGTAGCCTCTTTTTTTGCCACACAGAAGTTCTCAGTGCAGCAGCCTTTTGAGCAGGTTCTCGGGTCTTTTCCAGGCGCCTCTTTCCTGAGACGCTTCCCCATCACTTCTCTGCAGTCCCTGTTTCCCAGCCATGTGGCTCCGATCCTCCCATCTCCTCCGGCACCCCGCAGTCTTCCTGTTTCCAGCCTCTTCCTCAGGGCACGGTCATCGGAGCTGATGGGAGAGTTGTTTGCAGCACCGGAGAATTTATTAGGGCTGAACATTGACTGACTATTCCTAGCGTCCTGCTGTCTTTTGCATGGAATTGGAGGAGGTTGGTAGTAGGATAAATCTTAAGTATTCTAGTCAGCTGGGAGCGGCACTCATATTTTCCTTAGTTATCAACATGGCCAGGCTAATCATTCACAAGTCACGCAGAGGGGAGGGCAAAGGTTATTTTTCGTTTTTGTTGCAGAAGATGAGAAAATTTGAAGGTACCAGTGTTCTTGGTTCAAAACTTCCTAGGTAGAAATCTTCATATGGTCATGCCTTTTAAAAATACATATATGTGTGTGTGTGTGTGTGTGTGTGTGTGTGTGTGTGTGTGTGTGTGTATATATACACATATATATATATATATATATATATATATATATATATACATATACACACATATATATATATATAGCAAATCCCGCTAACCTAGATACTTTCCATATTGTCTTCTATTTACCGGAATTATTAACTCATTTCTTTGCTATTCTCAACCAACTTGAAACTTCAGAAGGGTGTCAGCATCCAAAAGAACACGCCTGATTGGGCATGGGCGCGGGGTCAGCAGACCTGTGTTCTATTCTTGGCCTTACCAGTAACTATAGTACTTGATGATCTCTTTTAACTGGGCAGTCTTCTTTGAGCTGTTCATTGGGAAGTTCAGGTCAGATCCTGACAAGGTCTAGGAAGTTATTTTCTCTAAAATGGTGTGTCTTTGCATGAGAATTTTATAGGTGTTAGAATCTTTATAAAATGTTTGTACATCTTTGGCTGTCGCTGTGCCTGAGACCAAAGTGATGGTTCTTCTCTCCTCTGCCACTTTACCTGCCATAGGGCCTTAAGCGGATTATTCAGCCTCCTGTCCTTTAATGTCTGACTCTGTACAATGGGGTGATCCTTCTACCCCTTAGAATTTTTTTTTATTTTTAAATTTAATTTTATTTTTTTATTGGAGTATAATTCTTTACAATGTTGTGTTAGTTTCTGTTGTAGAACAGAGTGAATCAGCTACATGTATACACATATCCCCTCCCACTTGGGTCTCCGCGCCCCCCCCCCCCCCCCCACCCAGGCCCCAGAATTGTTTTGAGAATTTAAATGAGATACCCTCTATATAAAGAGTGCATAAAAACACTTGAAGATGATTGTTCTTCTTATCTACCCCAAATAACTATGTAAAGTAGCTAAATGCTAGGAAAAGTACAGAATTATATTCTGCTTGTAAACATATTGAACCTATATAAAAAGAAATTACCTGTTTTTCATTCATCTGTCTTGCAGAAAACCCATTTAATTGAAAAACAGAGTGGGTGGAGGGCACTGCCTAGTCTAAAAGATGGAATTCCTCTGTCTTGAAGCTTTGTTGAGGAGACTTCCACGCTTACCAGGCCACTCGGGGCCGATGCACATTCAGAGCTTCCTGGTAGGCAGGGACGTGGACAGCTCTCCCAGCTCTTTTGGTTTCTGCTGTTTATCACTCAGGAGCTAAATCTGGCTTTTCTCTGAACACTGCTGCCCACTGAAGTGGGAATAGTGGCTGTGATTGTGGAAAACCAACCGTTTATAGAGGTTTAGTTGAGTGGGCATTACATGTTAACCTCATGTTACCCAAGAGAATAACTGCAAGTCAGATAGTTTAGTATCGCAGTCATGCAAATATCCTATAGTTGATTATCTTTCTCCCTGTTCTCCCTTCCTCTAGAACTATTTGCCTCCCGCAATATGCTTACAAGGTGTATAATTAGTAGTAAAATACGGTAAAGAATTTTTGCGAAGCATCTCAGGTTCCCCTTGGCTGTATGCTTCTTCTCTCTCGAGACACTCTTTGGCCTAAACCACATCAGAATCTTGGGTATTAGTACATTTGTATAAATCACAGTGAGTGCCCGGTAGCTGAGCTTCTGAGAAAATGATGGGGAACGAGGCTTCTTGGGTTCTGCTTTAAGCACTGCCGCGTAATCTTTGGCTTGATGAATCACATGACCTTTGATGCTAAGGTAATGCCTGAAAACACAGGAGACCTAATAGTGTTGAATCTTAATTACCAGGAGGGGAATCCATGTTACAAATAACACAAAATCATAGGTGTTCCGAAAATAATTTTTCAGTTGATTTTTACACATTGTAGTTTTCTTCAAAAACATGAGATGATTACTCAGGTGACAGTGACATATAGTATCTTCTTTCATGCTGAGAACATCCCTTTGTTGTTTGAACCAAAGACTTTTCCGTGTCTGACACTGGGGTGGTTGTCCCTTGAATCCTGGCTGGCCTTTGTGTAAAGCTCTATCTGCTGGTGCTTGGACAAATTCAGCCAGCATTGCATCGTAGACAGGGAGCACTTACTTAGTGACCTGTCTCAGCGGCAACTAACCTTAGTGAGAAGACAGTTTGATCCACCCCGACTTGATAGGGAGAAGAGGTGCCCCTAGAGGATTATTAGCCCCTGGATGGAGCAGGGGAACAGGCACACATTCTTGACCATCTTTCTCATCTCTTAGTTTTATTTTTGAATACCTAGCCCAACAGAGACGAAGCTCGTGTTATTTGTAAACCCAGTTACTGGTGCATTAATATTTACTATGCTAGAAATCCATTTTCAGAGCTACTTAAACATGCCATATGGTTCAATTTTAGAAAATTTTGTATACCACTGAGCGCTGTAATGGTGGGATGTCTATAAAGAGAAGCAAGGTGCCACCCGTGCCCCGCAGGGAGCTGGCATTGCAGCAGGGAAGATGAGACATTTGCAGGCCTGCCATGTTTGGCAGTTTGTGCTTAGGGCCCTGGTAGAAGTCCGGGTCCCACAGAGTGAGCACAGAGCCTGGGGGTTTCTGGAAGGCTAATTGGAGGATGTGGTGTTTGAACTGAGCTTCGAAGGAAGGAAGGATACAGGCCATGGTTGGGAGGGTGGAAGAAAAGCGACTTTCCAGCTGTAGGAAATATCACGAGCAAAGGCATGGAGACAGGAAATTGCAAAACGTGCCCGGCAAGTCCATGAGTGCGGTCGGAGAGAAGGCTGCACGAGCTGATGCAGTGAGATTTAGGCCAAGCTTATGGCTTGGAGGTAGACTTGGGGGGACCTTGCACTCTCTCCAAAGAGTGCGTTTGGGGACCCATTGAAGTCTTTTGAGAAGAGAGGTGAGAGCATGGGAGGTGAGCATTCCTGAGCAGCGCCAGCGAGAGGGAGACCAGAGAGGAGGTTCTTAATAACTCAGTCTATAGCAGGACAGAAAGTGGGGATCGCAAGTGATTTGT
Organism: Eschrichtius robustus; assembly: GCF_028021215.1. Classification (NCBI taxonomy): domain Eukaryota; kingdom Metazoa; phylum Chordata; class Mammalia; order Artiodactyla; family Eschrichtiidae; genus Eschrichtius; species Eschrichtius robustus. The sequence goes on along the minus strand of NC_090826.1, from coordinate 6,517,785 downwards.
GGGAATGGAAGTCTTTTTTCTTGACTTTCTCTATTGAAAACGTGTCACTGTTGTTTTGTTTGTTTGTTTTTGTTTTTTTGAATGGGACCAAGGGGCAGCTGTTTTTGATGTTTTGAGCTTTTTTAACCTTGGGTGATAGGATGAAAAGTATTGGAGATTTAAAATTTTGAGAAATAACATGAAAATCAGCCACCTTTCTCAGCCACATTTCTGGGAACGAATTCTATTAAGTATATGCATAACTACTGAATGTTAGTTGTTCGTTTCTTCAGGCAAAATATCTTTTGCAGAGAGCATGTTCCCCCATCAAAGAATAACCACTCTTGAGAAAGGGCTTTAAGATCGAGTAATCAGGGACTTCCCTGGTGGCACGGTGGTTAAGAATCCGATTGCCTGCCAATGCAGGGGACACGGGTTCGAGCTCTGGGCCAGGAAGATCCCACATGCCGCAGAGCAACTAAGCCCGTGCGCCACAACTACTGAGCCTGCACTCTAGAGCCCATGAGCCACAACTACTGAGCCCACGTGCCACAACTACTGAAGCCTGTGCGCCTAGAGCCCGTGCTCCGCAACGAGAGAAACCACCACAAGGAGAAGCCCGCGCACCGCAACGAAGAGTAGCCCCCGCTCGCCGCAACCAGAGAAAGCCCGTGCGCGACAAAGAAGACCCAGTGAATAATAAAATAAATATTCCCATTTTCAGAGCTAGTTAAACATGCCATATGGTTCAATTTTAGAAAACTTTGTATACCACTGAGCACTGTAATGGTGGGATGTCTATAAGGAGAAGCAAGGTGCCACCTGTGCCCCACAGGGAGCTGGCATGGCAGCAGGGAAGATGAGCCATTTGCAGGCCTGCCATGTTTGCCAGTCAAAAATAAAACTAAATAAATTTTTAAAAATGCTTAAAAAATAAGAGACTGAGTAATTGGGATTCTGTTAATATTAAGAGGTTAAAAAATGACTCTAGCATTTAATGCTAGCGTTCAGCATGAAGCTTTATTTAACTTCAGGTTATAACCTTAGATAAGCAAACTTTCTAGCCTCATTAATGCTTAATCTCATGTTACATAACAAAGTGTGGACTTCCTGAATCGGTTGATACTATTGAGGACACAAATGTGCTACAGCCACATAACATACTTGATTGTAAGCCAGAGACCTCGACTGCAAATGCTGTGTATCCTCACCGCTCTCAGTGTGGTCCTCAGACCAGCATTATCGTCATCACCTGGAGCTTGTTAAAATTGCAGCCTCTCAGCCTCCTGTCCATTCCTATTGAAGCAGAATCTGCATTTTAATAAGCTCCCCAGGTGATTGGAATGCAGAGTAAAGTTCAGGAAGCCCTGCTGTTTACAACGGTGAAGACTTGCAGATTCTTAATCCTATATGTCACATTCATTCTTAAAATAATGTGGTTTTCATTCTTTTAAAGCTGTAAATTGTTTCACTATTAAATATGGCTTGATTTGCTTTTCAAAGGGTTACAGAGTATTTCAAACATATAGAAAAGTATCTGGGCTTATTTTCATGATCAATAATAGAATTTTCCCAATATGGCTTCCCTCTTGCCGTCTTCCATTTTGTCCTAGAAACACAATTGTAACTCATGTCATATTTCCTTTTATTTTTTTTTTGGCCGCACCCTGCAGCTCGTGGGATCTTAGTTCCCCGACCAGGGATCGAACCCGGGCCAACGGCAGTGAAAGCGTGGAAGCCTAACCACTGGACTGCCAGGGAATTCCCGATGTCTCACTTAATATAAAAACTGTTTTCCTCTTTATCTTTTGACATGCAGCCATAATATGTGAGTTAGGCTAGCCTAGACCCTACTGAAGTTTCTAATAGAAACCTTTTTATTTGAAGGATGAACTGCGCTTATTAATATGAGGTTTGCATATTTACTACTGCAGTGTTTTTAAGTGTTTCTTTCACTGGAACCCCTATACATGAAGAAATGTAAATATTTTGAGAGGTTGGCAAGAAGTGGGTACAAGGACTGACATGTGCCATACCTCTTCCCTTAATAACTTGTCCTGGGGTAGGTGCAGGGTAGAGTTGGGGTTTTCCACTCAAGGCGGAAGTGATTACCCACAGAAACAGGCCCTGCATTTTGGCAGCAAGTACTGTGATCCTATAGTTTTTCCCATTAAAATGGAGCAGAGCCCTGAATCTATTCATTCTGAGAGTCTGAACTATGGATATTTGACTGGGCAGTGGTCCAGTTTTGACTAGGGTAATCTGAGAGAGAGGGTGGCTGATTTCCCTTGTGTAAGTAAAACAGTTAAGAAATTTGCATGTAAGAAACTTTTTTGCTGCTGATGTTGGGGGAAAAGGGAGGTCTTTAAAAATTAGATGACTTTTAAACTTTTATTTATCTATTTTTAAAGAGTAATTATTTTTAACTTTTTTGGAATCAGTTTTATGTGGCGTCAGGTTAAACAAATTATATTGAAACTTCCAGAGAGTTAGATGACTTTTTAAACCAAGGGCCTTGGATATTTGCTGTTCTCAGTGTAAACATCTTAGGCCTGTCCCTTGGTCTTATCCTACGTATTAGGACTGGTAGGAATGGCATGAGTGTGCTTTGATTACATGCGATGTATTACTTGTAGAACCTGCACTCAAACGAAAAACACCTTGGACTTCAGTGTTATTGAACACAGTGCTGCTTGTAAGGATCAGTTACTTATTTGCTGTTGGCATTTGCTAACCTATATTTCTTATGATTTGGCTGGATCTTCGTTACCTGGTGACTTTTAAGATGGAGACATTTATGACTTTTAAGCCTAAATAGACTCACTCATTTTATTAGCTAGTAGAAGCAAAGGGAAGGTTTGAAATGGTCTTTAAGAAGACTTACAAGTTGTGATTATAGTCAGTGTGTTTATTTACTTGGAGCTCATATTTTATGTCGTAAGTAGATTTTTTTTTTTTAGCCTTAATGAGATCTGTGAACTCATCCTAACTTTGAAAATCCAGTTTGCTGATGTTTTAAAAAAATAAATCTAGTCTGTTAAAAACTGACATGAAAAATAAGTTTCAAAATGTATCTGAAGTCATAATTCTTGAATAATTGGTTCATTTTAATCTTACTTGAACTTATGCCCTTGAGTAATAGTTAGGAAAAATTAAGAATAAAAATTAATTGTATTGTTTTGAAACATGAAGCAAAGCATTCACCTTGGTCTCATTCACAGCTGCTCACCCGTGGTGGGAAGGACACCCCGCCCCATGAAAAATGTTTTCTGTTGTGTGTAATTTGAAAGCCATTCATTGTATTATGGAAATAGGAAAGGCAAGCCAGAGAAACCTGTCTTGGGACACCAGAATTCCATTAAGCTCAGTTTTCTTTTTGAGATGTTTAATTTTTAAATTAAGTTTCAATGTTAACGGCCTTTGTTATTTTTTCCACTTTGGAGATATTATTCTTCTGTTCAGATCCTTCTTCTGAATCCTCTAAATTGTGGCATCATAATGCCCAGGAATTGGCCTTTGAGGTGACCAAACCATCCTCGCAGTGGGCAAAATTGGGAGTGTTTGGGGAGAACTGTTTTGGGGAACCTGTGGTACCCAAGGTCTGTGCTCTGTGGGGTATCTGGGGTGCGTGAAAGGGTGCTTACCCTCCTGCAGCTCACAGTCTAGCGAAGGGGCGGGCGGCTTTGTGTTCTTCCCTGGAAGGTGCCTGAGTTGCAGTCACTGAGGCTATCCTGAGCTCAGGTGTAGGCGTCCTGCTCGGGGTGCGCGTCTGTGGAAGCCACGCGAGCCTCTTTCTCTGTGGACTGGTGGCCATTACACAAAGAGCCCAACTTCTCACGGCGGAATTGTGTTTTGTTCTGCCCTTTAAAAATTAATATTTTGTTTCAGTCTTGGACTGCAGACTCTGCTTCCCTTTTTCTTTGATGCATTTCTGTTCTGCACATTTACATGCATCTGTGTATGTATATGGAATACATATATGAGGTTCTGGGCAGGAACCTTATTTTAATACCTCTTTATATCACCTTTAGTGCCCTATAATAGGGCCTGACTTAATATTTGTTAAAAATGAAGTGTGGGGCTTCCCTGGTAGCGCAGTGGTTGAGAATCTGCCTGCCAGTGCAGGGGACACGGGTTCGAGCCCTGGTCTGGGAAGATCCCACATGCTGCGGAGCAACTGGGCCCGTGAGCCACAACTACTGAGCCTGAGCGTCTGGAGCCTCTGCTCCGCGACAGTGAGAGGCCCGCGCACCGCGATGAAGAGTGGCCCCCACTCGCCGCAACTGGAGAAAGCCCTCACACAGAAACGAAGACCCAACACAGCCAAAAATAAAAATAATAAATAAATAATAAATAAAAAATTTAAAAAAAAATGAAGTGTGTGTATTCACACGTGTGTGATGGGATAGAAATACATTGTGTGTGTATATATGTCTTAAAAGATTAAAACTCAACGTTTTAAAGGACCAGTTGAAACCTGGCCATCCCAGGCCTTACACCATGTAGTGGGCAGGAATCCTTGTTAACTCGTGTCCCCAGATAGTAAGAGTGCGACTCGGGGTTCACTGTGCACATTGGACTTTCCGGTTCTGTTCATCGTGGGCAGTAAATCAGCTCTACTGTTTGCACAGCAGTTCTGTTTTCTAGATTATTTATAAGATTGAAACCCATTGTTTATTTTTCTTAGCAGGTTTATTGAGCGAGTCAAGAATAAAATATTGTCTTAAGCAGTAGAGTAAGCCATTAGCCAATTGCAGCCTCAAAATGGTCACTAGAGTGTGTGCGTGTGTGTGTGTGTGTGTGTCTGCTGGAGGTGAGAGCCAAGTGAGGTGGGGGAGGTTCAGTGTTGCCAGATCTTTGCAGCTTTGCAAGGTTCCTGTGACTCTTTATGGATTTTTTTTTCCTTTTAGTCAGTTAGTGAGTCACCATCATATGCTATTTTATTATCTTGAAAACAGTCTGGAATTTTTATTCTGTGTCTTTGCTGTATGAGCGAAACACCACTGGGGATGTTCTGAACAATATTAAGCTAAAGTTTTTCCTATAATGTTTGATTATGTGTTTTCAGTTGAGCCGTTGTCTTTTTGTTCCCATGTGCAGGAGTTGGGTTTTTCTTGAGTTTGGCAAGAAATGGTGACTTTCATGTGTTTGATTATTTTAGAGGGCTGGAAACAGCATAGAAACACCAAATGTTTCCTTGGAAACATTGGAAACATCAAATGCCTCTGGGATTTGGTGATTATTGATTTAGGCACACGCCTCCTAAGATCAGAACCTGGTTCATTTTCCCACAGATGCTCTGCTTGGGGAATGTGTTAATGAGGTACATTGAATGAGTCAGAGGTTTGCGGCTTTAAGTTGTCGAGAGAGGTGTTTAAGTTTGGGAGGGAGAATCTGGATTTGTGGAATAACTGAATTCAGAAGGAAATCGGCCCGGTGAATCTGTATACATGGCCAGCAGCAGAGTAAAGCAAGCAGCAAGTGAACTGGGTAAACTCTGTACACATTCTGCAGAGAGTGGGATCAAAAGCAAGACAAAGCTTTTTTGGGGGGTTGTGGGTGGCACACAGCGTGGCTTGTGGGATCTTAGTTCCCTATCAGGTGACTCAGGAGAAAAGTCCATGTATTTCTCTGTACCATATTACGTCTACCAGATGTTTAGGCAGAATAATACAGTAAAAGGACAGAATGCTTCTTATATAGTCATTTTCTATTCATATTAAAATGTGCAAGTTTAAAATTAGGAATGTGCACCCATTTGTCCAGTATATTTGTCTTAGACTCAGACTAAAACATACTGTTTTCTTTTGTACTGTATTCTGTTCTAATCACTAATTTCCCAAATGCTAAAGTGTCTATGAATGCTCAACATTGTTATACGATTGTTTTGGAAATCAGGGACTTCTGATATCTAGGCGGCGAGAACGTAAACAGTTTGTGGTTTATTCCTCATATACCAGCTGATCAGCCAGCACTGCGAGTTCACTGCGTATCCGGAGAAGGTGAGGGTTGGGCCTCCGCTCCCGCGGTGTTGCTCCCGCTGTTTCGTTACCGCGGTGTGAGTTGGCATGAACCCAAGTGCTAACCTGCGCAGTGTGGACCGTGAGTGGGGCCTCCTGGAAGATGTGCGATCAGGGCTGGAAGCTGTTTGAAGGATAGGTTTTTTAAATGTTAAAACTTGTTTGAAATGTCTTGCCAGAGAAAGTTCTTGAAGTATCCTTGTCTATTGGGGAATTTTCGAAATACCCGAGTCCCTCTGCAGCATCCGTACAGAATGTGCTCTGCTGCTTCTGAGAACCTGGTAACAGTGAACCCATTAAATGTGACCTGGTGGTTTTGGACAGTGGCATTGTTTGAAATGCCCTCCTTTTACTGAGCCGGCATTGGAATCACTTCACCTTCTGTAGGTCGTCCTGGTAGAGAGAATTGTTGCTGCGACCCTCCCTCTCAGAGGGCTCTCAGATAGGTCAGGGTAGGTGGCACGTTCCCTGCCTGGGCTTCTGGCTCCAGGCTGTGCAAGCACATGTCCGCCCCGCACCTTGGGTGGGTCGGCTTGGGGAGCAGAGGGGCTGCCCCCTCCTCCCCCAGCCCCTCCCCCTCCTCCCCCGGGCCACTCCCTCTCCTCCCTGGGCCCCTCCTTCTCACCCCGCAGGCAGGTACAGGAGCTCATTGCGTGGCGTGCTTCCTAGAGTAACAAAGTCACACTGCAGGCTTTGTTTGTTCTGTCGGGTTTAGCACGTCTTGAGGTTAGCATCTTTACCCCAGGTCTCATTTCCCACAATGAGAAGGTGTTAACGTTAGGATTTAGTAAAGGACGTTACCTGGTACACCAGTGCATATTCAGACTAACCATCAGTGAGGCCATTTGAACACCCAGAGTGGACTTAAGCACTTAAGTCTTACTGAGCAGAGATTTCCAGTAACAAACCACAGCATAATCATGCATGAAACAGTAGGCTTCTCTCATGTGAGAAAGACCATTAGCTTTAGTCACAGCCCCAGACCCTCCCCAGGAACCTGTTGGCGCTGATCATCCTGGCACCAAACCTGCGCCTCAAGCCCATTCCTACACGTTTTGGTAAACTACGGCTGGAGATCAGATAGCAGTCCTTTAGCAGACAAATAAATGCCTTTATCTGTCTGCTGCTTTTGTTCCAACCAGTGGTTGAATGTAAAGCTGGAGTTCTCCTCCCCTGCCTTCAGGGAAAAAAGCCTGGAAAGGGGCTGTTCACGCATTAAACTGCCGGCCCTGGATTTTAAGGTGAACCATTGCTCAGATGCATGCTGTCCGTTCTCCAGGTTGGACTTGCTGCCTTTCACTGAGCTTTTCTCGTCCCCAGGCCCCTTCCTCCTCCTTCCAGGTTGGTAGGGAGAGCACCCCAGCAGTGTGGTTCATGGTGAGCGCACCCTGACCAAAGGGTGGCAGCCTCACCTGTTGTAATAAACTAATCCAGTCTGAGTAGGAAGTCTCGCATTTCGTTCTGTTTACCGGTGCTGCATGACAAGAGGGCAAGGTCACAAGGTCTGTCACTCAGCTTCACAACCGCTGTCTTAGATAAGCACAGATCCTTAGGTATCAGGTTGACCATTTCCTGTTCTCAGATGCTATACTCCCCTCTGCTGGTTTGGTGATGCTTCTTTAAGAAATTTATGTGGCTCCTTGCTGAAGATGACATGGTCTCTTTCCCCAGGCCTTCAACTGTGTATGTTGCACGAGGAAAACTAGAGAACTCCCTCTGGCTGTGGGAAAATTATTTCAGTTCTTAGGCAGGGATGGCCAGGAATAGATGTGATAGAAATTCCTCTACCTCACATCCCACCCCTAAAATATTACCAGACCGTGTAACTTGTTTAGGGTGCCCCCAGACCGAGCGTTTCTCAGTTTGACTTTCTGTTCACTTCTTGTTTTCTTTCACTGCCCCCCCTGCCCTCAGCCCAGCCCCCCGCACTCGCACTCGCAGCGGGAGTCATCTTATAGCACACGTAACCTTTAAGCCAGAAAGAAAATGCATTGCTTATAACAGAACAAATCTCTTTTCTGCTTTTATTTTGAAGTCCTCCGTGTTGTTTAATGTGGAGGATATTCGTGCTGAAAGCCTGTTCCAAGTAGGCATTCGTACATCCCAGAGGAACTTTTGATTTATTTCCTTAACTCTGCCCTCCTTTCTCTGTGGTTCAGAAACCTTTAATGATCTGTGAAGCTCTGAGACTTTAGTGCAAAACAGTAGTTGGTTTGAGAACCCCTCCCACTATATAAAAGGACTGCCGGTTTCCACATGCTGGGTTTTTGACTCCCTGAAAGGCTGACCTCTCACAAATTTTGGTTCTACAGCCTGGTATCCTGGGTTGGGGCCTTGATAATGCTTTTGTGAAATATTTTTTCCTCCTTCTCTCCCTCTTTGAAAGGTTGTAATGAAAATTCTGGGCTCTTGGCCAGCCTGTGGGATGCGATACAGTAGAAATGTTTCTGGAGCCCTTGGTTACGGCTCAGCTTTGATTAGGGTTACTTCCCGTAAGCTTAATTTTGTCCCTCCCCCCGCCCCCCCCCCCCCCCCCCCGCCGCCTCCCGTTTTTTATGGCTAAGAAGGTTAACTTAGCCAAGGTTAAGCATTTTATTGCGCAAGCTGCTGCAGCCTTAGCGTCACCATGCCAGGCTTTTGTGGCAGAAAGAGACAAGGGGGAAACAACTTTTTCCCTCCATGTTTGCGTTTCTTCCTCCCAAGACTGCCTTCTCCTTTTACGCCTGCTTTCACGTAAGCAAGCTCCGTTTCTTCTACTCAGGGTGTTCCAGGAAACCATCGTTCAGCTTGTCTTGGGATTTTGTTAAGCTGAAAATCATGGTAGCCCTCCCTCTTCGGGGCTTCTGGCAGGTGGAGGGAGGAGGCTCCCAGAGCAGCAGTCAGCAGCGACGCTCCTTTGATCTTCCTTGTGTTTCTCCATTTCAGGAGAAAGGCGTGGTTGCAGCTTTAGTGCTCCTGTGACTTTGGATTTATAGCTCTTGTCATCCTCACAAACGAGAACACTTTACAGACATTATTTCATGGTTCCCCCACGCCCGCGGGGACGCCAGCGATGTTGCACAGGGAGGAAACTGAGGTGCACCAACCCCGGGGGGGGGGGGCTTGCAGGCAGGGAGCGGGCTCGAGCCACGGGCAGAGCCTCTGTGGTGTGGGTGCTTGCCTTTGGGGCCACGTTTGCTTTTTATAGGAGGAAAGGGAGATTTTATTATCATCGAGATGCTTTATTCACGGTAGGATTCCTTAGCCAACCTGTAGTGATGAAGCGTGGGGACGTGTAATCCCTTTGTGTCTGGCCTCTCGGGTTCCCTGGCGCGGGGCACCGCGATAGAAATGCTCTTTGATCGCTGCCCCAGAATCTGCCCAGTCTCTTTCTCTTGGGGAAAAAGTGGCCCTGCTTCTCTTTCTGGGTTAGGTCCTGGGAGCCTGTCATGAGTTTTGTCACGACCAGCCCAGCTTCGTCTTTTCTAGGTTCTGCGCTGAGCGTGTACAAGTCACTGGACAGAGCTGGCTGCAGTGCGAGCCTGTGCCACGCTCACTCTGGTCTCCCCCAGACTGCAGACAGCACTGTCCAGGCTTGAACCCTCAGGATCATGAGCTCTCCACTGACTTAACAGTTCTGACCAGTGTTGCGCTTGCCCCATTTTGATGAAGTCAGTTTTTGAGGCTTTGGTTTTTGTGTTTAAATCTCTCTGGAGATAATAGAGGGCTGTGTCGGGCATTTGTGGTTCTTTTCATTCCTCCTCCCACACACTCCTGTGAACTCATTCTTGCTAGAGCTAAAAATCTGGCCTAATGTTACAAATGTAAACAGTACCTCTTAGATTTTTAAAGAATCTATTTGGACTGAGTGGAATAGAAGTCTTAGACTGTTCTAATTATTCCCAGCTCTTCCTCTTCTCTCTCACACACACACATGCAGACACACAGACATATTTATATATGTGATACTGCAGTCTTAAAAAGTTTCGGTTATTCTGTGCACAGTTCTTTTAAAACCTGTTAGTTTGAATTGATTTCAAACTTAAAAAGAAAAGTTGCAAGGATAATATAAAAAATTCGCACATATCCTTTACCCAGATTCCCCAAATGTTAACATTTTATTACATTGCTTTCAACTCTCCCTTTTAAAACCTATGTAGGTTTTTTTTTTTCCCCCTGAACTGTTTGAGGGTAAGTTGCAGACCTGTTGCCCCTTTCTCCCTGAAAAATGCCCTATGGCACCCTCAGGATTTGGTGAAAGCTATAGTATTGCCTACTTCTCTTTAAAAAATACTTACCTGGTTGGCTCAGCCAGAACCCTACTGCTGCAGTAAAAATCTTAATACGTGTAAGTTTATGCTTCGTAAGTGTGTTTTTAGTAATTTTTCCCCCTGAAAACACAGGAGAAAATTAGAATCACTGGTAATTCATCGCCAAGAGATGACTGCTAGTTAACATTTTAGTCCATATTCTTCAGACTGTTTCTAGGCATAACATATCGCTAAATATTTTAAATAGAGTAGCCTCATTCTGTTCTGTAACCTTTTTAAACTTAACTGTGATCTTTTACATTAGATGTATATCTATATCATCATTTTGACGGTTGTATTTTTACTTTATTATTATTATTTTTTTTGGCCACACCATGCGGCTCACGGATCTTAGTTCCCCAACCAGGGGTCAAACTCGTGCCCCCTGCAGTGGAAGCGTGGAGTCCTAACCACTGGACCACCAGGGAATTCCCTGATGGTTGTATTTTTTAAAGATACCATAATTTTATTAACCAATTTCTAATTTTGAACATTTATTTCCAGTTTCTAGCTTTTTTGTTTTGCTTTATTTTTCCCCACTGTTAACAGTTTTTTTTCCTTGATGCTTTATTTTGGGGTCAGGTCCATTTAATCTCCTTAAAATACATTCCTAGTGTATCTTAAGTGTAAAGGCTGTTTATTTCAAACACTATTTATATTTTTAAGGTCTTTAACACATAGTGCCAAATTGTCCTCCAGAGAGATTGAATTAGTTTATTACGCTTCTGCCAGGTTCCCACAAGCTCTTGGCCCTCGGCTGTTGTTCTTTTCAGTGTTTTATCCTACAAGTCTTCTTGTTCTGGGAAAGCTTTATGCCACTTGGAACAACCCTTCCCCGAAACAAAACAAAAATAAAAACAAAACCGAAAATCTGACATGTGCTCAGTGGCAGATTTATCCAGAAGCAGATGAATGATACAGGGACCTGGGGCGTCTCCTCTCCCCGGCACTGGCAATATTTTGGTGTCTGATTAGAGCTGATTGGCATCCTTGAGGAGAGTGAGGTGAGTGAGGGTCATGCCGTAGGGACAAGCGCTCTGAACCTGCCGTGTGGCCTCCGCTAGAGCAGCCCTTCCTCCCAGCCTCACAGCACCAGCCTGTTGCCGGCCAGCTTGCCCTGAGTAACTGAGTGAATTGTTAACCCTGGTTTTTTTGTTTTGTTTTGTTTTGGTTTGGGTTTTTTTGGCTGCCTTGGGTCTGCATTGCTGCGCGCGGGCTTTCTCTAGTTGCAGCGAGCGGGGGCTACTCTTCGTTGCGGTGCACGGGCTTCTCATTGCGGTGGCTTCTCTTCTTACGGAGCACGGGCTCTAGGGCGTGTGGGCTTCAGTAGTGACGTGCGGGCTCAGTAGTTGTGGCGCATGGGCTTAGTTTCTCTGCGGCACGTGGGTTCTTCCCGGACCAGGGCTCGAACCCGTGTCCCCTGCATTGGCAGGCGGATTCTTAACCACTGTGCCACCAGGGAAATCCCCCCCATCCCCCCACCCCCAGTTTGTTTTAACTGTGATGTTGGGTTATCTGTGGACTCTTCCTCCTTCCTTCTCACTCCCACTCCTGTTAATCAAGGGTTGCTTGTTTTCATGATTAGTGAACTGTAGCCTAATCCACAGTTCCTGTAGAGAGAGGGAGCTCAGTACTAGTCACCTCAGGCCAGAATCTCTGGGACTCTCTGCATAATGGGTCAGGCTTTGATTTTTCTCATCTCCTTAAATCTGAGTTTAAAGGCCTCTCTTGTTCATGGAAATATGATTATGTAAAGATTAAGACTGGTAAATGGATTTAAAGTGTTAAATACATGTATTTAAAGTAATTTTACTAGAATACTTACTATATCCTAGTAACAACCTAGAAAGGTTAGAAATAGAGAGGCTGAGTATTTTATTAAAGAAAGTGGATAACGAACAACAACCAGAGAAAGTGATTGTTTTTAAAGGGAAATAACAAAGGTAACAGCAGATATCAGTGAAATATGAGGAAAAATGAGATGATCTTTGAAACTAACAATAAAATAGACAAAGCAAGACTGATCATGAAAAAAAAGAGAGAAGGCACAAGTAAACAATATTAGATAAAGGAGCCAGTGCAGATAGCCAGATAGAATTTTTAAAACACAACAACAAAAAACAGGACTACTGTAAAAATTTTATGATAGGAAATTTTCGAAGGGAGGCCAAAAGAGAATTATCAAAACTGACTCAAGCTAGAAACTTTGAACAGATTAATAATCATTAAAGAAATGGAATCAGTGGCTTAAGCCCCCCTCTCCCAGTACCAGCCCTAGACAGTTTTACAGATGAATTTTACCAAGTTTTTAGTTAACAAATAAATCTTTTATAAACTTTTTCATAGACTAGGAAGAGAAGGAAAGCTCTCCAGCTTATTTTAAAAGGTCAGTTTACCCTTGATATCAAAACCGTATAAGGATAATCTAAAAACGGAAATTGTGGTCCCTGCCCGCCTGCCCCCGCACCCCTAGAGGTGCCCAGGAGGGCAGGCGATGGAGCCAGGCCCCTCACCTCCACTCTTTCCTGATGACACACTGGTCCTGCGGTAGACCTGGATGCCCCCCTCGCCCTGGAGTGGCCACCGGCCTGAGTAGTTGAAGTGACGATGGACAACTGGCGCCCTGTCTGTGAGCACTGATGCCTCTTTGGCCTCTCCGCCTTCGGAGCAGTCCTTCTCCAGACTCCCTTTCCTGGAAGAGGGCACTGGCGATACTGGCATGGGCATTGCTGAAAGTGAGAGCCTGTGCCCACCCTGACGGCCCTCCCCTCCCTGCCCCTCGTGCGATGGAAGGACCCATAGGGTAGACACTTTGAGGCAGGCAGGAGGCTCTGCTTAAAATGTATTTATTTATTTGTGAGTAAACTTTGGTGTCAAAAAACAAAAAATACATAATAAGAAAGGAAAGAGAAATTGTAGGTGAGTTTCTTACTTCACGAACAGAAACAGAAAATGTTCTAAGTGAAATATTACCAATCGGAACAGAGCAGTGTAAAAAAAGAGTACTACATGGTGACCAAGCAGGTCTTATCCCAGGAATGCAAGGATAGTTGCACATCAGTGTTCCCGTCACCTACTGCTGCGTGACGTACCACCCCGAGCTTGGTGGTAGAAAACAGCCATTGTACTATGTTCGTGGAGCCCATGGTTCAGCAGTTCTGGATGGGGCACCACAAGGCTGATGTGTCTTTGCTCGGCGGTTTCTGAGCCTTCAGCTGGGAAGACACGAATGGCTGGGGGTGACACCAACAGCTGTGATCTTCTTTACTCACACATCTGGCTCCAGGCTGTGATGACAGAGCCGTGTCTAAGGCTGGGCTCGGTGGGCACCGTCAGCGGGAGTACCTGTGCCACTACATTTGGCTTGGGCTTCTCGCAGTGTGCTGGCTGGCTCTTCAGGAAAGCTAGGCCAGAAGCTACATGGCCCTCTCTGACATAGCTTTAGACGTCGTGTCATCATTTCTACCACATTGTATTGGTTACAAACAAGTTACTGAGTCCAGCTCAGATTCAAAGGAAGGGAAATCAGACTATCTTTTGATGGAGGAGTGACAAAGTCACATTAAAAAAGAGTGGGTGGAAGGATCATACACCATGATCAAGTGGGGTTTATCCCAGGAATGCAAGGATTCTTCAGTATACGCAAATCAATCACCCTATTAACGAATTGAAGGATAAAAACCATATGATAATCTCAATACATGCAGAAAAAGCTTTTGACAGAATTCAGCACCCATTTATGGTAAAAACTCTCCAGAAAGTAGGCATGGAGGGAACCTACCTCAACATAATAAAGGCCATATATGACAAACCCACAGCCAACATCGTTCTCAATGGTGAAAAACCGAGACCATTTCCTCTAAGATCAGGAACAAGACAAGGTTGCCCATTCTCACCACTATTATTCAACGTAGTTTTGGAAGTTTTAGCCACAGCAGTCAGGGAAGAAAAAGAGATAAAAGGAATCCACGTCGGAAAAGAAAGAAGTAAAACTGTCACTGTTTGCAGATGACATGATACTATACATAGAGAATCCTAAAGATGCTACCAGAAAACTACGAGAGCTAATCAGTGAATTTGGTAGAGTAGCAGGATACAAAATTAATGCACAGAAATCTCTTGCATTCCTATACACTAATGATGAAAAATCTGAAAGAGAAATTAAGGAAACACTCCCATTTACCACTGCAACAAAAAGAATGAGATACCTAGGAATAAACCTACCTAAGGAGACAAAAGTCCTGTATGCAGAAAGCTGTAAGACACTGATGAAAGAAACTAAAGGTGATACCAACAGATGGAGAGAGATATACCATGTGCTTGGATTGGAAGAATCAACATTGTGAAAATGACTATACTACCCAAAGCAATCTACAGATTCAGTGCAATCCCTATCAAACTACTACCAATGGCGTTTTTCACAGAACTAGAACAAAAAATTGCACAATTTGTATGGAAACACAAAAGACCCTGAATAGCCAAAACAATCTTGAGAAAGAAAAACGGAGCTGGAGGAATCAGGCTCCCGGACTTCAGACTCTCCTACAAAGCTACAGTAATCAAGACAGTATGGTACTGGCACAAAAACAGAAATATAGATCAGTGGAACAGGATAGAAAGCCCAGAGATAAACCCACGCACCTGTGGTCACCTTATCTTTGGTAAAGGAGGCAAGAGCATACAATGGAGAAAAGACAGCCTCTTTAATAAGTGGTGCTGGGAAAACTGGACAGCTACATGTAAAAGAATGATATTAGAACACTCCCTAACACCATACACAAAAATAAACTCAGAATGGATAAAAGACTTAAATGTAGGGCCAGACACTATAAAACTCTTAGAGGAAAACATAGGCAGAACACTCTGTGACATAAATCACAGCAAGGTCCTTTTTGACCCACCTCCTAGAGGAATGGAAGTAAAAACCAAAATAAACAAATGGGACCTAATGAAACGTAAAAGCTTTTGCACAGCAAAGGAAACCATAAAAAAGACGAAAAGACAACCCTCAGAATGGGAGAAAATATTTGCAAACGAAGCAACTGACAAAGGATTAATCTCCAAAATATACAAGCAGCTCATGCAGCTCAATATCAAAAAAAACCAAACAACCCAATCCAAAAATGAGCAGAAGACCTACATAGACATTTCTCCAAAGAAGATATACAGATTGCCAACAAACACACGAAAAGATGCTCAACATCACTAATCATTAGAGAAATGCAAATCAAAACTACAGTGAGGTATCACCTCACACCGGTCAGAATGGCCATCATCAAAAAATCTACAAACAATAAAGGCTGGAGAGGGTGTGGAGAAAAGGGAACTCTCTTACACTGTTGGTGGGAATGTAAGTTGGTACAGCCACTATAGAGAACAGTATGGAGGGCCCTTAAAAAACTAAAAATAGAACTACCGTATGACCCAGCAATCCCACTACTGGGCATTATACCCTGAGAAAACCATAATTCAAAAAGAGTCATGTACCACAATGTTCATTGCAGCTCTGTTTACAATAGCCAGGACATGGAAGCAACCTAAGTGTCCATCGACAGATGAATGGATAAAGAAGATGTGGCACATATATACAGTGGAATATTACTCAGCCATAAAAAGAAACGAAATTGAGTTATTTGTAGTGAGGTGGATGGACCTAGAGTCTGTCTTACCGAGTGAAGTAAGTCAGAAAGAGAAAAACAAATACCATATGCTAACACATATATATGGAATCTAAAAAAAAAAATGGTTCTGATGAACCTAGAGGCAGGACAGGAGTAAAGACACAGACATAAAGAATGGACTTGAGGACACGGGGTGTGAGGAAGGGTAAGCTGGGGCGAAGTGAGAGAGTGGCACTGACATATATACACTACCAAATGTAAAATAGATGGCTAGTGGGAAGCAGCTGCATAGCGCAGGGAGATCAGTTCCATGCTTTGGGACCACCTAGAGGGGTGGGATAAGGAGGGTGGGAGGGAGACGCAAGAGGGAAGAGATATGGGGACATACGTATGCATATAGCTGATCCACTTTGTTATATAGCAGAAACTAACACAACACTGTAAAGCAATTATACTCCAGTAAAGATGTTAAAAAAAAGAAGAGTATGTGGGATGGGAGGTACCACTAAATAGTTGCATGAGAAGCTAAAAAGCACATAGTAAAATGTAATG
This sequence comes from Eschrichtius robustus, assembly GCF_028021215.1. NCBI lineage: Eukaryota > Metazoa > Chordata > Mammalia > Artiodactyla > Eschrichtiidae > Eschrichtius > Eschrichtius robustus. The sequence continues at coordinate 6,501,324 of NC_090826.1, read as the reverse complement.
TTCCTCATAGTAACAACTCGTAGCAAACTAGGAATACAGTTGACCCTTGAACAACATGGGGGTTAGGGGCAATAACCCTCCGCAGAGTTGAATATTTGAATATAACTTACAGTCGGCCCAGCGTGTGCATGGTCCCTCCACATCTGCGGATTGAGCCAACCTCAGGTGGTGTCATACTGTAATATTTACCATGAAAAAATCCACATATAAGTGGATCCATGCATTTCAAAGCCATGTTGTTCAAGGATCCAACTGTACAGGAAATCTTAATCTGAAAAGGAGTACCTATCAGGAACCTACATTAAACATCATATTTAAAGTGAAACTGTTAGAAGTACTTAATTTAAAATAAAGATGGTTACTGTCATCACTGAGATTAAGCTGTGTACTCAAATTTCTATATAATGGTAATCAGACAAGATGTACAAGAAACAAGGAATGGAATGGAAGAGACAAAGTTGTGATTTGCAGAAAAACTAGACTTAATTATAGAACAACTGAAAATAGAGGAAAACTGCTGTAGTTGAAAGATCAAAAATCATCATTGTTCCTGTGGACCAACAATAGCCAAGTAGAAAATGTAATAGATTAAAAATACCAATATCAGTATCAAAATACCAAGCTCGATATGAAAAACAACAACAACAAAAAAAACAACCCAGTCAAAAAATGGGCAGAAGACCTCAACAGACACTTCTCCAGAGAAGACATACAGATGGCCAACAGGCACATGAAAAGATGCTTAACATTGCTAATTATTAGAGAAATGCAAATCAGAACTCTACAATGAGATATCACCTCACACTGGTCAGAATGGCCATCATCAAAAAGTCTACAAATAGTAAAAGCTGGTGAGGGTGTGGAGAAAAGGAAACTCTCGTACACTGTTGGTGGGAATGTAAATTGATGCAGCCACTATGGAAAACAGTATGGCGGTTCCTTAAAAAACTAAAAATAGAGTTACTATATGATCCAGCAGTCCCACTCCTGGGCATATTTCCGGAAAAGTCAAAAACTGTAACTCGAAAAGATACATGCACCCCAGTTTTCATAGCAGCACTATTTATAATAGCCAAGACATGGAAGCAACCTAAATGTCCATCAACAGATGAATGGATAAAGAAGATGTGGTGTATATATATACAATGGAATATTACTCAGCCATAAAAAAGAATGAAATAATGCCATTTACAGGAACATGGATGGACCTAGAGATGATCATACTAACTGAAGTAAGTCAGACAGAGAAAAACAAATACCATATGATATCACTTATATGTGGAATTTTAAAAAATGATACAGATGAACTTACTTACAAAACAGAAACAGCCTCACAGACAAAAGAGAACAAATTTGTGGTTACCTAAGGAGAAGGTGGGGCGGATAGATTAGGAATTTAGGATTAAAAGATACACACTACCATATATAAAACAGGTAACCAACAAGGACCTACTGTATAGCACAGGGAAACTATATTCAGTATCTTGTAATAACCTACAATGGAAAAGAATCTGAAAAAGAATATATATACACATATATATGTATAACTGAATCACTTTGCTGTACACCTGAAACATTGTAAATCAATTATACTTCAATTAAAATAAATAAAAATCTTTAAAAAGAGGGGAAAGAAAAAAAAATACTGTTCCCAGTGGCAACAGAAATTGTGACTCTTTGCAATAAATATAACAATTGATGTGTGAGGCCTTTATTAAAAAGAAAAAAAAAAAAAAGACATGTTAAAACACACGAATAAAAAGACCTGAATAAATGGAGAGATGAAGTGGCAGTGTTGATCAATAAAAACACTCAATATTATAAAGATATCTTTGCTCTCATTACTTTATAAATTCAATATGATTTCAATAAAAATGTCAACAGAGTTTCTTATGGAACTAGCAAACTGATTTACAAGGGAGAATAAAGGTTCAAAAATAGCAAGAAAATTCTGAATAAATGAGATAGGCTTTGCCTCATGAGACTTGTAAAGCTAGACTAAGACTGCATAGTATTGATGTAAATAAGACAATGTCGCCGATAGAACAAAGGCAGGCCTGTGTGGAATCCATGGTCAGTGGAGGTCAGGTTGTAGCTGCCCTTGGGGAGGTGTGGAGATTGATCTGCCCAATTCAATACTAACTCTGTGGCTAGGTATTCAAGGCCCATTATATTGTGGCCCAAATCGGCTTTCTCAGCCTCCTTTCTTGCTGTTTCTGCTTATGGCATCTCGAGCCCTAACCAAATACCAGGCTTCCCATCCTTGTCTTATGTTTCTTCCTGGGCTTTCCTGTGTAGAATGCCTGCCCCTCCCCTTATCCACGTAGAAAACCCCATATGTTTACCAATTTAATTTCCTTCATCAATCTTTTTCCTGATCTAAAGGGGATGTAATTCCTGTGTTCTCTCCCTCCTTTGAACCCCCATAGAGTTTTGTGCCTCTCTCAGGGCATTTGTCTGGCTCTGTTTGGTCTTACAGAAGTACATCTTAAGCCTCCTTTTTTGGACTGAACTCCCGAAGGCAGGAACTGTCTGGCTCATATGTATATCTGTCTCTGTCATAGCGCCTTGCACACAGTTGCCCAGAGAAATATTCGTAATACTGCCTTAAAGTTGAAGGTTGAGTCAGTCGTTTTGAAGATCAGTGTGAACTGGAGAACAAAGAGCCTGAAACCAGAAAGGACAAATTACAGACGGTTGTGGGCGCTGGAGACGTGAGTGTTGAATGAAGCCAGTGGGTAGCGCTCCGGGAAGATGGAAATGGACCAGAAGACCCAGGAACTGACCACGTTGGGGAGAGAGGCGATAAACGTCGAAGGACCACGAATCCCCATGGCTCAGAACTGAGGAGCTAGCGTTAAACAGAAGAATGGCGAAGTTAGTTTTGCCGCCGTTTGCTTACAGAGTTTCAGATGTGTTGATTTTTTTACGTTTTCATTCTCACACATGCTTTTGCTTAGTTTGGTAGATGTGACAGGGAGCGTTTTGTTCTGCGGTAGAAAGCCTAGTCCTGAAGCTCCAGTTCATAGCCCAGCTCCGCCACTCATCCCCTGCGGGCTTTTGGTAAGTCTTTCAGACACTGGAGAATTTACGTCCCCCCCTAGTAAAGTGAGGGCACAATTAGAACCTCCCTCAAGGACCGTAGTAGAAAGAAGGCAGCAGTGATTACAGGTAACATGAGTTGAGCTCTCATTCTGCGCGGGCACTGTTCTCTGCACTTACACCCATGAATCTCCGGAGCGACTCCTGAGGTGTACGTACTCTTGAAGTTGGTACTGTCGTCATGTTACTTGTGAGGAAGTCGAGGCAGATTGCCACACAGTTCACACTGAGTCAGCACTTGAACTTGGACATTGTGGCTGCAGAGTGCCAGTCTTACCACTGTGTCGTGCTGTTTCTACTGCACCGTCTGTCTGTTCAGTGAGTATCAAGCTGCTGCTATTTGCTCCCAGGGAGGACACGCCATAGCTGTCTTACCAGGCATGTGTAAAGTCACAGGCCGTGTTGGAAAGCATGGTTCGAGGTACTAGTCCTCACTACCTTTTGAATTTCTCCATGCCTTTAAAATGAGAAGATGCTGTTGAAAATGAATAAACTGACACTTTGTGGAGAAAGGAATGCTATAATCACAATGGATATCATTAGGGTTTTTCTTCTTCTTCTTCAGCTTGATTTGGACTACTTCATGAGGGATGCGGGGTCTCCTTTGGGGGTGATAAGAGTGTTTTGGAACTTGGTAGAGGTGATGCCTGCACGCATTGTGAATGTACTAAATACCTCGGAATTGTATACTTTAAAGTAGTTAATTTTATGTTAAGCAAATCTCACCTTAAAAATTTTTTTAAGTGAATTTGAGTTTGATTTTACCTTTGGAAGTATGTAATTTCGAAGAGGAGTAACGGGCAGTACTCTATACTGTTAGAATTAAGGTAGATTTATTAGACTGCTGGCTGCTTTCATTGTTATCCACAGCTGATGAAAAGGACAGGAAAATCCCGCTTGTAGCTGAACAGTCTTTAGAATTCTCTTGCATTCCTTCCAGATTCCATCACTCTAGCCAAGAGTATGAGGTATTTGATAATAGGGGACTGATTCCAAGAGGGCAGACGCTCTTTAATGTGAGTTTTCATATGCCTCAAGTCACGTTCACGTCACGCTCTTCAACTTGATCGGCTTTTAAATGTGGGCGTGGGCAGCAAAACTCACACTGAATTCAGGTCTAGAAGCTGGGCTTCAAGTTCGTGCCACACAGAGAGAGCATCAGGACAGAATGGACCCCAAGTGATCCCACAGCAGCCCTGTCCCCTGGGCCTCCCTACAGACACTGTGATGGGGGTTAATGTGTCCCTGAGGACAGGAATAAGAAATTACGTGCTGCCAGGAGATTTTCTGCTGCCCAGTTGTTTTGTGCCTTCTCGTGAACCATTAAGGCTCTGAGCACTGGCCTTGAAGGCTTTTGATAACGTCCCTGGAAGGGAGATCTTTCTCTGGAATCCACTCTAGGTGGGTAGTTAATGGAATGGCCATCCTTGAAGCATAGAGAGAGGGATAGTTTCCCCGGAGCAGAATAGTAAGCACTAAAATGCTAGTTTGAGCCTTCCTTCTCCAATTTTGTGTTCCTGTTTTCCTTTGGCTTTCGCTGTCTAATTCTATCCAAACATCTCATTCACTCAACCAGTTGAACCTCTAATCCTTCCTGCTGCACTCGCATTGCAAGCATTCATTTGAAGGTTGGGTTTGTTTTTTTTTTGGGTTTTTTCCCCCCTCTTTAGAAACACAGATGTCTTACATCCCCACAAAAGAATTTCGGAAATTAACCTATTTCCAGAAAGATCCAGGCAAGTTTGACATTGTTTTCTCAAAGCACCTTGTTCAAGGTCTTCAGCAAATATGTTGCTCTTCTAAATCAAGCACCCGCTCCACCTTTTCTTCCTCAGCCCCAAGTGTGTCCTCAGATGCCTGCACAGCTGGGCAGGAAATGAGGCTCCTTTTTTCCCCTAAACTAGTAATGCAAACAAGGCCGAAGAGGAAATTGCTCATTCTTTGGTATTATTAAGTTTATTTTTAGTTTCCTAGTACTTGATTTATTTTGGAGGGAGGAGGGGGTAAAACACAGTATCTTACTAAGGGAAATACTGGACACCTTATCTAAAGGTTTATTACTAAGTTAACAGACTTCCCACGTTGAATGCTTTCTGACTGGTTCTTAAAATGTATTTTCTGTTAAATTTTATTTGCATTTATTTATTCAGTCAGCTAGTCACTCAAAAGACATTTGAGTTCCCGTCTGGAAGTCTTTTTTAGGGAGATGCTGAGGGTATAAAAATGGGTAACATATTTTCTTCTACTCTTAAGATGTTCATAGTCTGCTAAGAAAAACAAGTGTAGATCCATGTGATAACTGCTACATGGAGATATAATAAATATACTTGTTTTTATGGTTTTATGGTTTACAGGGCAGTTTCACATATTTTATCTTATTTCATCTTAATGACAATCTCCTGAAGCAGTTAGGTAACTGGCCGAGTTGGGACTCAGACCTGTGATTTGTCATCACTTTTTACTTGCTTGTTCCACCTCTCAAGTGGTAGTAAACATTTCTCTTCCTGGTGTGAGATTGCTTGACTGTTGAGTGTGTCATCTTTGCTGTAACCTCTTCTTCCTTCGTATGTAAAATTTCTGGCAAATGTGTGTAGATTCTTTTTCCACTCTCTCCAATCTTGAACAAGTTACTTGATCACTTTGTGTTTTAGTTTTCTCATCTATAAAATGGAGATAATACGACCTACATCCTAGCACAGTTGTGAGGATTAATTGCATATTTGATGGTCAAAATGATCTTACCTGTACTAGTTGTCAAACCTAAAATTTGTGAGACTGAAAAGTAAAAAATGTTACTCAAATCGTACAATTCAAAATTGTATACAGTATGTTTGGCTCACTTTTTTTTTTTTTTTTTTTTTTTGGCCGGGACTGGGGGGGCGGTGCTCACTTTTAATCAAGATTTCTGTTATACTCCTCAACTTGTAATGGGACAAGCTCTGTATATAGCTGTGTTGTGTGCCCAGGATGAATTGTGTGAATTTGTGTTGAATCTGGGCTCTGTCCTGTCTGTGCAGTTAGAGTACTGTGCTCGAATTAGAAATTGAAATGTGGAATTTCGGAATGAGGAATCAAGGGTTTCCCTTGGGCTGTGCTGTAGAGGACCACTGCTGCGTAAGTCACAGGTGAGCACGCGGGGGCATCAGTCTTCAGGTTGGAGGACTGGGCCTTGGGTTTCTGTTGACTGAAGCTTCCAATAGCCCTTCAAACTACAAACAAAAATGAAAGGAGTTAAAGAAGATAGTCTTATATCTTCATATGTTTTCTTGAGATATTTTAAACTTCAGTTTATATGGTTTCCATTTTTACCAGGACACTAGTAAGTCCATAATTAATTTGATGCCATTAAACTCCTATTGATTAAATCATCTCTGGTTTATTTGGTTGCTCGGCTCTGGATGCACCAGAGTTGAGCGTTATTGTTTTATCTTACCTGTGCTGTTCAGCTGACGTTAATAACAGAGGTAAAGTCTTTGTGCTTGGGTCTCTTTGTTGGGAGGGGCCCAATATGCCAAGGATATAGAATATTTTCTATTACTGTTAAAGTATCTTGACCTGTTAGGGCCAGAAATCAGCCCCATTTCATGAGTAGAATTAAGTAAGACATGAAGAAGGAGTGTTCAACCAGAGCAATGTAGCAGGTATTGAGGCTGAGTCAGCAAGAGAAAGGAGGTCCCCTGGGCCACTGCTTGCTGTCATGCTGTGGCTCCGATTGGAAAAGCCCAAAAGATGCAGATGCTTTGACTCAGGGCCCCCCCCCCCCAAAAGAGGACGCCACATCTTCCTTGGCATTTTTTCCCTTAATGGGGGTAGAGATAAGAACTGTTATGTTTGGATCCTTCCAGAACAGTTGGTGAATTAAGGAAAAGGCTTAAGACTAAAAAGTTCGCAGAAATGCCTGGAAAGGTAAGATAAAGTAGAGCAAAGTGTAGGACAGTTTCTGGCAAACCAGTATCATCTTGGCGGGCTGCGTGGTCACTTCGGGGACTAATCCTGTGGCGGTCCTGTCTGAGCATCTCCCCCTTCCTTCTTATGACAGCAAGCCACCCACATGCTCCTTCTCCCACTTCGTGGTAAACGTCATTCCTTTTATTAGTGTACGTCTTCACTGGGTAGTGGGTAGCGTCATCTTCACTGGGTGATATCAGACTGTGTTTTTGACCAAGCTCTACATAGTTTAGGATTCTTAATATTATTTTCTATGAAATAGAGGCCCTTTAAAATGATCACTGAGATGGCACGTCGCACTCTTTGCAGCCGTGTCTGTGCACGTCAGTTGCATTGGTCAGACAGCTGCTTCACCGAAAGGCTGAAACTTTCCGGACAGGACGGCCCAATTGATAAAAACGTTTCATCACAGCCTTACTCTTGGCATACTGGCTTAACAAGTGCTGCCCCTAACTCCTTAGGGTCTCCACATCCCTTAGAGATGGACTCCACTGCTGGTGTGAGTTATGAATACTCTGGGTCCATAATTAAAGCTACTGTGCTAAGAGGAAAGATGGGGGTGATGTGGACGGTCTTCAGAGCAGGTGTTGAGTGTTGATAGGGAAGAACCATTGTTTTATCTTTGCTGGATTTTTAGAAGGCTAGAAATGAAAAATGAGACCCAGGGGAGAGGAAAAATGGTGCTTTCTCAGCTGGTTGCATATATTCAGTATCCAGGTTAGGGAAAATACCAGACTAAAAAAAGATAAAGGATTGGTTAGATTAGACTTTTTTGATTTTTCAAATGTTTGATATTTTGCTGAATACTATTCTTGCAGTGCACTCTGAGTTTTTTTATCTCAAAAAAAAAATGAAGCATTATGCTTAACTTGTAACTTCTTGAGCATATACATTTTTTTTAGGTTATTTCCTAAAAAGATCAGTCAAGTTGGTATTAGGTTCTCTTATACCCGTTCATTTTGCAAATATTTATTGATGATCTGCAGAATGGTGAACATTGTGTTAGGTGCTAGGAGTATAGCAGTCAACAAAACGATATGTTCCCTGATTGATGGAATTTTAAATCTGTAAGAAGACATATTAAGTGAACAGTCCTTTAAGTATAGGTATATAATTATAAATCCTGATGTGTGCTATGAAGGAAAAGTACTAGAAGTATAATATAACAGAGGGACCTAACTTCAGTGAAAATATGTCTAAAGATGTTTCGTTTAAATTAGGACCCCAGGGATGAAGAGGGAAGTATGGAATCAGAAGAGCCCCCTCAGGCCAAGGGACCAAGTTGTACAGAAGCCCTGGAATAGGATGAGCTTGGAACTCAGGTGGAGCTAAAAGAAAACAAATGTGGTGGTAGTACGGAGAACGGTGAAGGGAGCAGTAGAAGTGATGGGGAGGGGTCAGATCACGGTGACCTTGCAGGCTCTGGCAGTAATAATAGCGTGTCCTGAGGGCCTCTGATGTGCCAGGCACTCTCCTTGGTCCTTTACATGCATTGATTCATGGACCTTACAGACAAGAGACTGTGTAACTTGCCCACGTTTATAAAGTGGTGTAGCCAAGGTTTGATCTCAAGCAGTCTGGCTTCAGAATCCATGCTCTTGAACACTTCATTACGTTTTTATACTAAGAAACATGATAAGCCATTAAAGAATTTCAAACAGGGAAGTGACATTAGATTTGGGGTTTGTTTGGTTTTTTTCCCCCTATTTATTTATTTATTTATTTACTTACTTACTTACTTACTTACTTACTTACTTACTTACTTACTTATTTGCTTGCTTACTTACTTACTTACAAGATGCAGGATGGAAAATGTGTTGTAGCGGATCAAGAGTGTGGACAGTGAGAAACCGGGCAGCAGCCTAGCCTCTTGCGTGCTTGTCTGCCCCACTGGGCTTCACTGAAGTAGGTGTATCCACTGAGCCAAAGAACAACAACAACACTTTAAATAAATGAATGGGATGGCAAGGAGGTTTCTCAAAGGGCTGGAGGTGACGAGCAAGACAGTGATACGCCACACCCAGCAGACATTGTGGGTGAGGGTTTAGAACCTTGTCTCTCCATGCACATACTGAGTTTTCCAGGTTTTGCACAAACATAAGAGTAGGTTGACTTGAGTTCACGGACATATTCTTCACACCACTTGAGCCTACTTGTCCTGTAGATTAATTTTGGAAACTGTTGACATCTGTAGAGTAGTCATTTGGGGCCTTATCTAGAAACACAACAGCTCTGCTTATTTTAAGGTGATTTGGATCATTTTAAAGACTAACCTGGGGGAGAGGGGCTTCATGTCGTCCTTCCCAGCATACACGTGCTTTCTAAGGAGTGTCACTTTATAAAAGCACTGCACTTTCCATAAAATATTACAACACTCAGGGAAACAGTGATCTGACACTGGGGGGTGGATACGAGAAGGAGAGGTCTCAGACCTGAGGCCCACCTCTGGTTTTGAAGAGCTCGCACGCAGGCGGATGCAGGAAATCAGAGTGTGAGCAGCCCCGCAGTGGATATGCTGTGGGGGCTTGGACGGCACCCCTAGTGTGGACGGACACTCGGGGATGGGAAAGTGGGAGCCGGTGGAGGCAAAGCTCTGAGCAGAAGCAGTTGAGCAGGGGCAGAGAAAGCCCTTACCCTGCATCTGATGAACAGGACGTACTTGCGTGTAGCTTCCAAACTCTCTGTAGAGTTGAGAGACCTTTCTAATACGGCGGAGTTGGAATGTTTGACAGTCTTCTGGGCAGCTTTTGTTCTGGTTAATATTGAGGAGTTAGAAAAGAATCTTTATGAAATATGTGTTTGGTATAAAAATAAGAACGTATGAATTCCCGTGTACCACCACAAAGCTGCCGGTTGCGGGAGCGTTCCCTCCCCAGTCCTGTTCCCCTCCTCTCCACTCAGAGGTGACCACTATCCTGAACAGTCTGTTTTACTCCCCTTCCTTTTCTTTATGGTTTTGCCTCAAATATTTGTATCCGTACACAATATGTTGTTTAGTTTTGCATGTTTTTGAACTGTATGTAAATGGACTCGTGGAGGAAGAATATGCTTGTGCACCTTGCTCTTTTCATTCACCTTCATCCTGGGATTCCACTATGTCATTTGTAGTTCTACAGGATTTCACAGCATTGTATGAATATAACACATTTTACTTTTCTGCTGTTGATGGACATTTCAATTTGTTCCAGATTTTTTTGCTCTTGCATACGGTTCTGCCGTCCGTGTCTCCTGGTATGTGTGTAAGAGGAATTCTTTAGGGATACCTAGGACTAGAATGTCTGGGTTTTGGTATGCCGATCTTCTCATTTACTAAAGCCAGTTATTTCCAGCTGCGTATGAGTTCCAGTAATTTCACTTCCTTGCCAACACTTTGATAGAGTCAGGCATTAAAATGTTTGCTGCTATTGTGAGTTTGAAACATCTCAGGGTAGTTTTAACTTGTATTTTCCTGATAACTACTGATATGGGGCATCTTGTCATGCATTTATTAGTCATTTGTTTCCACTTCCATGAAGGACCTGTGTGTAAATCTTTCGCTGATTTTTCAATTGAATTTCTTTTTCTTTTTGATTTGTAAGAGTCCTAGATGATCCTGATTTAAAAAACAAAAAATCTATGTTGCAAATGCACTTCCAGTTTGTGGCTTATCTTTTCATGCTCTTTGCGGGAGAACTAGTATGTTTTTAATTTTTATGGAATTAGATGTATCAGTCTTTATGATTTGAGTTTGTAGTATTTAAGGAATCTTTTTCTTCATGGTTGTGAAGGCAGTCTCCTATATTTATTGTCTTTTAAGAGTTTCATAATTTTATGTTTATATATGTCCTTTAATCCCCTGGAATTGGTTATTGTATGAGGTAGGGGACAACATTTGTTTATTTATTGGCTGCATTGGGTCTTCGTTGCTGCGCGCGGGCTTTCTCTAGTTGTGGCAAGTGGGGGCTACTCTTCATTGCGGTGCGTGGGCTTTTCATTGCGGTGCGTGGGCTTCTCATTGCGGTGGCTTCTCTTGTTGCGGAGCACGGGCTCTAGGCGCGTGGGCTCAGTAGTTGTGGCTCGCGGGCTCTAGAGTACAGGCTCAGTAGTTGTGGCGCACAGGCCTAGTTGATCTGTGGCACGTGGGATCTTCTTGGACCAGGGATTGAACCTGAGTCCTCTTCATTGGCAGGTGGATTCTTAATCACTTCGCCACCAGGGAAGTCCCTTATTTTTTTTTAATGTGTATAACCAGGTGTCCCAGTACCACCTGTTGAGAAGTCCAGCCTTTCTCCACTAATTTATATCACCTACTCTGTCAGAAATGAAATTTCTAGAAGTGCGTGAATCCATTTCTGGGCTCTGTTTTGCTCCATTGGTCTCTTTGCTTCTGTACCAGCACCTCACTGTCTGGCTTTAGAAGAATTGTTGACATTTGGTGTGGCGAGTCCCTCACCTTGCTCTTCTTTTTCAAGAATATCTTGGTTATTGGCCCTTTGCTCTTTAAAGTTTTTGGAATCAGCTCGTTTCGCTTCACAGCCTAAACAGTTGGCATTTTGAATGAAATTGCGTCGAATTGGGTCTCTAGATCCGCTTGCGTTTTGGGCTTTCCTTACTCCCCTTCCTACTTTCCTGACAGTCCCTTCTGGTCATTATGAAATATTTCTTTACACTTTCCTGCATCCGAAATTGCAGGCTGCCCTTGAGAGGACAGAGAATAGATTTCAAAACCTTTGTCCTTTACGTTACGCCTTTGAGGTAAACTTTGCTAGAAAATTTAGCCCTAAGAATTTGGGGCCACTGCTCAATTTGCTGCCTCCAGGAAGGAAACTGGCTCTTTGGAATTCTGCCTTGGCTGCGTTTCAGAGTCAAGTCTTGTGGAGGGGGGGAGGACTTGCTTGTGCGGCTTTAATGTCTTTCATGGGACAGTGCTGCACGAGCTAAGGGGAGCTCAGGAACGCTCTTATTAGTAGTGATCCCAAATGTGGGAAGTAGATCTTGGCTTGTAATTAGAAAGGTTCCTGGGAAGTTTTCTTGGCTCCATTTTCTCCTTAAGATTTATACAGGGCACAACAGCAAATTTTTTTCTTTTTTATTGTCTTTCTAACTCAAGAATAATTTTTAAGGAGAGATTAGCTAACTATAGTATCACACGTTTTCTTAAATATGCTGGTATTTTGACCGGTTGGGACAGAAGTGCACATTAAATTCATGAAAATTCCTTTGCTTACCTGCTTAGAAGCTTGGAAACTGCTGCTACTTTGCATTTCGTTTGACTCCTCTGAACCAGGATTTTTTGGGGGTAGAAATCGTCCCTTCTGGAGATAAAAGCTCACCAAGTAGCTGATCCGGCCTCCTCAGTCCATGGGTTTGTGTTGTCTTGTGTTCTGTTGTGTTGTTTTGCCACCAGGAGCTAGAAGTACAACATTAGCTGATATTCTTAAGGGTCCTTTTGGCACCCATGGAATTCCTGTATCTCCTTTGTGAATTAGCATGAAGCAAGGTTTAACGTTTCTCAGTAACGTGTCCCACTACCATTCGATTTTTAGGAATTTGTCTAGGCCTTCCTTGTATCGCTTTTAGACTTCCCAGGGGCTGTGCTTTTCCTGGGGCTTCCTGAGGAGACCTGACCCTCTGTCTGGGCAGAGGGCAGGCAGGCAGCCAGAGACTCTGAAAGGAGGGGCCATGGGACATCATCAAAGTCACTTAATGACAAGTCAGCTCAGTTATTATACTGTGGCGGGTATTGGTATTATTCATTCAACTGTTTATGTGTGTAATTGCTTTTGATTTGATTTCAGACAATGAATGTGTTAAATCCTAAAATACAGTTAGAACACTTGAGAGCTACATTTTCCCCCTCTGCTTCTTCTGAAGTGCAGCAGAGGCCCAAGGCCACACTTGACCTAGTCTGGCTGGGAATTCCGGGGATGGAAGGTGGTGGACCCCAGATCCTGACGCCTGGCAGGAGTAGCCCTGAGGAGCTGCTGTTGGGCGGGCAGGCCCTGGAGGAGAGTGTGGGCAAGCGAGACCTGTCGGAGGCTGCTTTGGGGTCATTTTTAGAGTATTGTTGAAGTGATTGTGGTCATTTCATCAGTTGAGAAATGACATGGCATGTTGATGGCCAGTTGTTAACCTCTGTTACCTGGGAGCAATAGCCACATTCCATTATCTCTCCTGCCCAGGGGAGTGAGACATAAAGTTTAGTTGGGACTTACTAGGAATTAAGTCATAGAACTAAAAAACATACAGCTTGTCCACTTTATTAGCAGCCTTTTTGGAACAGTCGAGTGGAAGTGTACAGAGCTGTGCTGCTTCCTGTCACTAGAGGGAGCAAAAGAAAATGTCTTCAAAGCACCTGGTTGTGACATCAGAGCTTTTCTGATCATACGTGACGAGAATTTTTAAGTGGTGCAAATCAGGCCAGTTTTCCTCTTATCTGGGGTTAGTATATAGCCTTGTGTCTCTGCTGTTATCTTAAGTAACTAACACTTGCTTCTTTATTTGCTGCCATATGTGAGTCACTGTCGAAATGATTGCTTGAGTTCCCAGGAGAGGATCCCTACTTTTAATTATTAACGCTGTGTTAGGATGTAGGTGCTTTAGTACCCCCAAAGCATCTAGAACAGCACATTAATTTTCTGGACGTATCAGCACAGTCCCTTTAGTGGGAGAGCATTGTAGAATTGACCTGGTGTCCTGAGGGGAAAAAGTTGGACAGTGGGAAGAGGACACACGTAACTCAGGAGTAGGCTGAACTTCACAGACATCCCAGCTCACACGTTCCCTGATTACACAGCACGGAGTGGCAGAGAGACAGCCGCAATGTGGATGGAATAGATTGTAGAGCCCGGACCCCCCGAGTCAGTGGGCCCAGGGATGCTGTGGGGTGATACAGCGAGTTGTACAACATCTTTTCCATCCTCAGCTCAGCATCAGAAACATAGATTCTTGGGGGCGGAGGGGAGGGGGAAAAAAAAAGAAACATAGATTCTTTCTAGCTTTAACTCTTGGAGAGTCTTTTCAACTTTCTTTCTGCTTAAAGAGTTTGTGATCTAAGCCAGCAGTTTTCATTCTGGGGTTTGGGACACTATTATATTCCACATTTTCATAAGAGAATATTTTTAAAGTTCACTAATAAAGTTCACTGTAATTAATGTTTTTTGGCACTTTTAAGAGTGGAGCGATGGTGTCATGAAGTTAAATAATGGGGTGTTGCAAGTCCCGCAAGGTGGACCTTTCCAACTTGTCTATTAAAGCTAATTCTGCACTGAAGTGTAGGGACAACTGGTAAACCCCAGAGTAGTCTGCTGCAGATTAGCAGGTCCATTCTCTTAGTTCATTCCTGCTGAAATGTGTAGTGATACTACATGTTCTCATTCTCGTGATGATTATCTAAGAATGGAAGCTGGGGCTGGGCAGATACAAGACTTTTTCAGTTTGCCTCAATGAGGCTTTTAGGTAGGTATATGTTCTGGTGGTTCTATTTGGGAGCTTTGGGGAGAATGCTGACCTTTGACCTGTGCTGTCTTTCCTACCATGAACTTGCCCAAAACACCATTATCATTCGCTATGCCTAACATTCCGTCATTTGACTATATAAAGTTGTCTAGTTTTGGGGGGCAACGTATTAGAAGAAGGAAGTCAGTTACAGAAACCATTCTTTGGAAGATTGTTTTTTTAATTCAGTTAATTAAACTAGTCCTTTAAGTTGAACTTAGTTTTAAGTTTCTAGTCCTTTTCCCAAATGGAAAGAGAATAAACATCATGGCTGTCATTTATTAAGCATATGTGTCAGGCCCCTCTTAGGCATTTCAGTCCTAACCACAGCCTTGTAAAGGAGAGGGAGCTACCGTTGAACCATCCCTAGTTTACAGATGAGGAAGTAGAGTTTCAGAGAGGTTAACTAGCCTTCCCACGGACACATAGCTAGTCATGGAGGACTAGGAAGAACTCAGTACAGCACTAGGGGTGCTGGCTCCTAAAGCCTGTGTGTTGCGTTACTGGTTTCGAGGTTAGATTCTGGCTCATTGTACTGTTTTGGTTTGTGCTGAACATAGGTTAATGGGTGCCTGCGAGAAGTGGTCATTTGTGGCAGAAGGTGGTGACCTGGGATATATGGTTCTCGTTTGGCCACACTGGTGAGGTTTCTGGCATTACCAGGGCTCGACTGTGTGCCTGTGGCTCCCAGGGATGGGCATGCCCAGCCCACAAGTACAGCGAGTTCATCTCTTAGGCCAGTGTAAGCATTTGAATCATTCAGATCCCTGTTGCTTCTTGAATACAATTGTACTCTTTACCCAGTTCAGCTCAATTCTGCTTTTTTTTTTTTTTTTTTCTGAGACAGAACTTTTAAAAATATTTCATGCTTTTGCTGTTTCTAGAAATGCTGAGCTTGCTTGCTCTCTCTTTCTTAGGACTTCGTGTTTCGTTTGTGACTGTGATACAGTTATTTTCCAGTCAGGCAAAAGAACAGGCATTGTAGCTGCTACCACCACTGGGACTTTTTGGTTTGTTTCAGTGTCGTGACCAACAGTTAATGTATCTTTTACAATAGGCCAAGCACTGTCCTAAGTGTTTTGTATGCATCAACTCTTCTTAATGTCACAGTTCAATGAGTGGGGTGCTATTCTCCATTTTTAAAATGGGGACCAGGGCCTGAGGGCTGTCTCTTTGGCAGTCCTGCTCTCTGCCCCGACTCTGGCTGCTCTCTCAGCAGAGTAGGGCGGGCCCTGTGGCCATGGGCTCAAGCCCGAAGTCGCCTCACAGAGAAATGTCTGCCTTTCTGTTCTCCTTCACTGCAAAGGATTTTGACTTCTTTGGGGAAGTGAAGCAGAACTGGATAAAGGCCATTTCTGAGGCTTTCTGCAACTGGAAACTCTTTAAGATTTTAAAGCTCTTGAATTAATGAAAAGTTTCTTGACTTTTTAGGGTCGTTTCTGGGACTCAGGTTTAGGTAATAAGAATGCAGAGCTCATCTGTCAGTGTCCTCCCTTTGTGTCACTTTTTGCTAGAAAAAGCCAGTGCCCAAGAGTGACCTTTTAACAACACGTGGGGCACGAGGGAAAAATTATTTCCTAAGAGTGGGCCAAGAACACCTTATGTCTCGGGCCGGTCTCAACATACAGTCGGGAGTGGTTTGGGGGACTTCCCTGGCGGTCCAGTGGATAAGACTCCACGCTTCCAATGCAGGGGACGCAGGTCTGATCCCTGGTCGGGGAACTAAGATCCCACATGCTGCCAGGCGCGGCTTAAAAAAAAAAAAAAAAAGTGGGAGTGGCCCAGGTATCCGCCGGGAGCACCCCTCCCTCTTCCTGCCACACCCCATATCAGTCCAGGGGAGAGGGGGTAGCTAGAGGGGGGTGACGGCAGCCACCCAGGATGGCAACATTGGCGATTTGTCTCCAGAATGAGATTGCGGGATTTTGATGCACACGTAAGGCGTGCTGATTATAAGTTTGCACCATGTCACCCAAGAGGGAAGAGAATCCCAGTCAGCCCTAGAGAGTCGTCCCTACCATTCAGTTTGTTTCAGAGATCTAGCTCCATCCAGCGTTTTAAAGACGTGGGTTAGGTGGCCAAGGACGCTTCCAGCTCCCCTCTGGGCAGTCAGCCCACGGTGGCAGCGTGATCTTCCCGAGCCCCTTCGGGCTGGGCATGCTGCCAAGGGAGCCTAAGGGGCCCCTGAGAGGACCGACCCACCCGTGCGCCCTCGCAGGCTCTGCACCCGCAGCAGCCTCCTGCGGGGGCCAGCCCCCCAGCCCCCGACGGGGAGCCCTGAGGAGGCCTAGGTAGGAACCTGGGCGGGCCGGGGGCGCGGGGAGCCCTCCGAGCCCGCACCACGAGCTGCGGCGAGGGATCCACAGGTTGTTTTCATAAGCTACAGCCCAGAGCCCTGGTGGGTCGCGTTGCGCGAGTGTTCTGAGCTACAGCGAGCGCGTTTGTGTGAGCCACCTGCACGATGCTTGGAGACCCCCGGACCCCGGAGCAGCTGTGGCCACGGTGCCCAGCACACCTGCGCGTCCTGGGAGCGCAGACTGAGTGACCTTTCCTTCCTCCGATGGCAGCCTCGTGGGGAGTGCCACGTGGGGGGTGGCACAGGCTGTTTCCTGGGGGGCCTCGGGGGGGGCGGGTGCGTCCCTCGTGTTCTGTCGGCAGCTGTCTGTCCATCCTGTGGTCCCCTTTCTTCCCACCACGTCCGCCCAGGTGAGCTAAGTGTCCTGCACCCCAGGCATCTGTGAGGTGTTCCAGACTTGGGCTGCTCCTCCTGGGTCGTAGTGAAGCGGTGGTGAGGAAACCCATGTGGAAATCTGCCACCCAGAGTTGCTAGGATCAGCTGGGAGACGTGGCCCCCACTGGTAGGGGCCTGCGTGGCTGGTTTTCTTACCGCTTTCCCACACTGCCGCTCCTCTTTGGCACTCTCTTTACCCCCCCCCCCCCCCAAGCAAACTCTGGTGTCCTCCGCCTCCCCTGCTGGCGATCTTCTCACAGCTGGAGGAGTCTGAGGTCCCCTCACCTCCTCTCCTAGGAGCTAACCATGAAGGAACAGGCACAGGAATTGGGGGGACACCCCTCAGCCGGAACAGCTTGTGTGTAGAGAGCTGCTGACCCCTCGGCCTCCTCCCTGGAGTTCTTTTGTGCTAAAAGCTGCCGTGAAGCAACTGCTGGCCGCGTGTGTGAGACGGGAGCACAGAGAAGCACAGGTTTGGTTTGCAAGCTTGTCTGGATTTTTCCAAGATCTTTGCCTTAGGTTAAATCCAAAATTCAAGTGAAAGGCATGACACGTTTCGCATCTGGGATACTGTACTGTAACTGTGTTTTTGTGCTTTGAAGAGCAATCTTGGCTTCTGTCCCTTTTATTAAACAAATGTGATAGAATGACAAAATTAAATACCCCTTTCCCTCCTTTCTTTGTAATGAGGAAGTCTATCCTTTATTTCAAAATTCAACTTGCAGAAATTGATCGTACTTGGTAATTTGCTGTGCGTCCCTAAAAAGCATAAAATAGAAGAAGCAGTGTTGCTACAATAGCTGCTCTCTCGTTCCCTGGCAGTCATTACAGGTTCTCCAGGACAAACACGTTGTCTCCTGCCTGTCCTTTCTGAGCTCAAAAATGGCTTTCCCTCCAGCCCCGTTAATTCAGTTATCACCTCGGGAAATGCACAGATATAACTGATGATCCCTTTAAAACGTCCTGCAGCGTGCCACCCTCTCCCGTCCTTCATCTTTTGTCCCATTCCTGTCATTAAATGTTACATTGCCAATGTATATTTTATAGGGTGACCCTGGCGGATGTCACTTTGATACTGTGCAGGGATAATAAGATTGCACACACAATGAAAGGCCGATAAATAGAAAAATGTTTACGAGACAGAGAATGGCGGTTTTAACAGTTTTATGGCTTTCTTTTTCCCCCTCTCTTTTCTCCCCCTTTGCTGGTAGAATTGTGGTTTTGTTACAGGAACTAGAAAACATTAAGAAGGGTGATGTGGTGATAGACCCAATGGTGGTGAAATCCCACTTGCCCTGTTGCTGAACTCCAATAAAGTGAATTCAGGAAATAATGAAGTATTCAGCTTGTGGGAAAGAAAACCGATTTCAGTGAATGAATTCTTGAGGTTTGGGAGGCCCTACAGAGAAAACGAGACTTCTGGTGTTGACGTTATTATATATTTAAAATGTTGACAGTCTGTATTTAAACAAACACCCCAGTAAAACCAAAAATAAAGGCCCCCCAGTGGGCGCTTCTGCGGGGATCCGTGTTAAGCAAAGGCGGTCGGTCACGTGCTGTGCCACAGGCTGATGTGGGCCCCGCACGTGGCTGGGAGCCCTTCAGTTCAGGCTGGGCTTTAGACCAATTCGTGATGGTCTTGATCTGTGTCTTTAAATGAGTCATTTCCAGATCTGTTACTTACGTTTTGTTACTGTTGTTGTTTTTGGTGAAGGGGCAGAACCTTCTGCGCTGCTCAGTTGGTGGTTTAATGGAGCCGCTTGGGGAGGAGGCAGCAAGAGTGGAGGCTCAGGAGCTCCCCCCAGTGGCCCATGAGTCACAGTTGGAAGTCACCGCTTTAATTAGACGCCTCTAGCTGGAAGTAGTTTGGAAGCATGCCCTGTAGCATGTGCAGAAGTCTTTTCTTGAGGGACTCTACCGGATCTAAACTCTGAAGCTTCCTCAGGGAAGGAGGAGTCACTGCTTTGGGGTGAAGAGGCGTGTGAAGGCCCCTTGGCTCGGCACAGGTCTGTGACGTTTGTAGCCTAGAGCGAGAAGTGGGCAGAGGGCTTCTGTAACAGGAGCCCCTGGACGGCCTGAGGTGTGGCGAGCAGGTCAGGAGGGTGCCCATGGCAGTGGGCTCCCAGAGTCCGTCCAGTGTTGTCCCTGGTGTCTGTTCTTGGTATGGGAAGTAGGACATGTTTCTCTGGGCTTGTGCATAATTCTGATTGTGCACTCGTGCCTACCAAATGTGTGTCTGACCTTGGTCCCCCCAAGAGTTGCTTCGGGCGGGTGCGGTTCTGTAATTCATGGGTGGAGTGGCGGAGGGGGGGGTTTCTCCCTCAGGTGGGAAGGCCAGCTGCCCATTGTGATGAGGAATGCACGGTGTCTTCTGTGCTCTTCAGCCACCACTGTCCAGGCTCCAGTTAGCGGGTTTAAGATACTATAGAAATGAACTCTGTAGATCAAAGAGAACCCAAATTTGAGCCTCTGACTTTAAAAAAAAACTGCTGTTTCCGCTTACTTCATAGCAGAGTGGTTAAGAACATCAGACTCTGGGCAGCCCCAGGGCTGCCAACTGAAGCTATGACCTCTTCTCCCGGTGGCTTGGTTGTTTCATTGGTAAAGCAGGGGTAATGAAGATATGCGGGTACTATGAAGATTAAATATATTAAAGTATGGAAAGTGCATATTTATAGTGCTTAGCTATTGTTATTGTAGATTTTATAGCCCAGTAAAAGGTGGTTTGTTGGTTCGTAAATAGAGCTACTGGTGAGGAAGTGGTGGCATTGGATTCCTAAGCCCACCCTCCCGCCAGCCCTGACGCCCACCTTTAGAGCAGCTGCTTCCAAGTGACCACGCACGCGCAAGGATTCAGTTTTCACTGGCCTGTGGGAAATGAAAAATAAGAACAATGTAGTCATTTTGCATAACACTAAATATCAAATTAAGGAACCCTTATTTGGAGATTGTCTATCTTTTTCTGCTTTTTAGAGATAAAATGTCATTTCTTTTGTGAAATAACGGTGAGATCAGGCAGTTATTTTCAGTGACCTTACTTGGCAAAATAAAAAGTTGGCAATCTTGCTTCCATTTCTCAAAAGTTTTGCCCTTTTAGTGTTTGTTTCAGGTGAATTTTAGTTCTCAAGAAATACTCACTCCGTCAGATGTTTATTGAATACTCATTATGTTCAAGATGTTGCCCTAGACCTCTGGGGTGGGTCCCACGGATGAGGTGGGCATAGACTTGGGGAGCTGGGCAAGCTCATTCATGGTTGCAGTCCGAGGGGGAGCCTGTGTGTACAGCACAGAGGAGTGAGACCGCGTTGCGATGGCCTCGTGGCTGGGGAGACGGGTGAAGGAGGGCTTCGAGGAGAAGACGACATCTGGGATGGCCGGAGCCCTGAGTGGTGAGGAGGACTTGGACCGGACATCAAGGAGACAGAGTAGTGAGCGGCTCACGGGGCTGCGTCCTGCCAGCAGCGGGAAAGCACCGAGGAACAGTGAACTGGCCGTCGTGTTTGGTGCAAGCCAGAGACCATGAGAGGCGGGGAATGCAGTCAGGAGGTCTTCTGGGGACAGAGGGAAAGGCCTGGAGGAAGCGGCGAAGCAGCGAAGCAGCTGGGCATTTGGTCTGTAGGCCTCGAGGAGCCTTCAGTGGTTCAGAGAGGAAAGTTGACGAGGTCAGAGCTGCGCTTTGGGAGGACTGACCTAGTCTCTGTGGGGGAGGGGACAAGCCAGTCCAGGACCGCAGGTCTGGACATCCGCGTGAAGGTGTGGGACCAGAGGTAGGATCTGCAGGTGGCCGAGGTCAGCAGCTAAAGAAGTTAGAGCTTAGGAAATCTCAGGACAATTTTGAGTTTAAAAAACCCAGATCTATTCCCATTCCTTCACGATGTTCAAATGTAGTGGTGGTAATTGTTTTTAAAAAAAAAAAAAGAAAAGAAAAGAAAAGAATTTTTTCTTTCCTTTACCTGCACAATTGGGATTTTAAACAGGGGCAGCAGAGTGCCTGGTTCAGGAATATCTCTGAGGGTCTTCACGTGGCCTTGTCATTTTAACCAGTTACACCCAGGAGGCCTTCCCGGACTTCCAAAGTCTTGCCTTTCCTCCCTTCCCTTCGTCTCTCCAGGAAAGGAGCCGGATGTGGGTAAAGAGGGCAAGGAGGGCCAGGAGCCTGCCGCGAAGCAAGATGCCCCCTCGCGTGGGGCTTCCTCCCGCGTGGCCTGCTAGGTCAGGAGGCTGTGGTTTTCTGCTGTGCGCCTTCAAGCGTGTCATCGTCCTCCCAAATGCACTCCGAGACCACAGAGGTGGTATTTAACGATGAGCAGCAGAGCCAGCTGGCTGGGGGCTCCTTTAGCGATTAGGGGATTCGGTTGGTTAACAAAAGAAGGAGCCCAGGACAGCATTGCTTTAATTACCAGAGTCGTTGCTGGAAGACAACCAGTTGCCTGCTGGAGGAAGATCGGTAAAGGTGGCTGCCCCTGAAGACGGTGGACGGTGGTACCCAGTGCCCCGCGTCTCACCTCAGATGTTCTAGACAGTTGTCAGATTCAGCCCTTGAATCCTCGGGGAGTGAAGGGAAAGAATGACTTGCGTGGGAGTCTGTGCCAGGAAATTTAACTGACTTGCTTCGCTACCCTTGAATTAGTAGTTTTTGCCAAGAAACAGTGCAGCTGTAATTCCCAGGCAGAGGTGGCCGTGGAAGTCGGAGGGCCTGAGCTCGGCTCCGGTTAGAGCAGCGCTTCCCAGGAGACACGTCCCAGGCAGCCTTCCTAGCACCGGCTCCAGTGGCCACGGTGTCATTTCCTGGGGCCCTGGGTTGGGGAATGAAGCAGCTCGAAGCAACTCTGTGCCATGTTTCCTTCTCCCTCCTGCCCCACTGGGTTTGGGGCCTTGTTTCATAACTACTCATTGCTTCCTGGACCTTCTCCCTGGAAAAACACACTTTTTTTTTTTTTTTTTTTTTTTTTTTTTAAGCTTTAGATCTCTCCATAGTGGTGGGTTTCTTCTCCCTTTTTACCTGGACCACCGAAGAAGGAGCCAGCTGGCGACTGAAGGGCACATTCTTCAAACAGGACTTTTCGCAGAGGAGCACCACCCTGATTCTAATTGTCCCTCGGCCTGCTGGCTTAGGGCGTTGTGTGGGGACCACTGAGCGGTGCTTGCTCCACACACTCAAGTGAAAATACTCATTTAGTGTCTGAACAGTTAATAATATGTCTTAGAGAAATAAGGTAATTTCTTCTGAATGCTTACTTTCTAACCCCTGCAGTGGGGTGTGTCAGTTGCGTGTGAAGGTCAGTTGCCACTTCGTGGGGCCTGTCCGCCACGTTGTCTGCTGACTGTGGTAGGTGGCCTTGAAGGGCCTGTAAAATAGCTTCAGAAGAAACTGTGTTTATAATGCCATCGTCGTGAGCAGCTCCAGGCCTCCCCCACTTAGTAGGCAGTGTTTGGCTGGGAGAGGAGGGTGCCTGTTGAAACTTTGGTAAAGGAGAAGTCCCTTTCCCCTCACCAGCAGAAGGGGCACTTGTGGGCGCCCCCTGCTGGGTACCTCCTGAGGCTGGTGCCGGGCACTGAGTACGGTGCAGGGACCGGGTTCAATTACCCACCTGCCTCCCTGCGTGTTCCGGAAGCAGGAGACTGGTTTCCAGGGCCTTGCTTAATACAGCTTAACGGAAGACCAGCGGGCATCATTGTTTTCTGCCGGTTCACAGAACCGTGCTGTGAGAATGGAAGAGAAAGGAACACTGTTGTGTACCCTGAATGGAGAGCGGGGTGTGCGTGTACAGGGTTATTGACAAAAGACTGAGGCCTCCCTTGGCTTGTAAAGAGAGGACCTGATCATAGATGGCAACCCTGGACTCTGTGTGCGAGCGGGGATCCCTGGACCTCATCTTCCACCACCTTGGAGGGTTGAGACTTCTGTGGATGGTTGCAGCAGTAATAATTATGTGACAGTTGCAGCAAATTGGACTCAGTCTTGGGTGTACCCCTAGGCTTCAGTAATGGGATGAAAATAATTGACTGCCTGTTCCTGCCTCCGCACTAGCCTCCCAGAGGGCCCGTGTCTGGGGAGTTCGTGCTGGGCTGCGGGGAGAGAACCCGGGGCGCGTGGGGAGCTTGCGCTGTGATGGTCCTGGGGACAGACGTGCTCGCTGACAACGAACCTTTGATACTTGAAGTGCCTCCAGCACCTTCCTCTTCAACAGTCTCTTCTATGCTTTCATTTCCCCAAGCACGGTCCCTTAGAGAGAAGACGTGTAGCTCATCTTACTTCAGAAAAATAAATTATCTTGCTTTTTTAATTGAAGTATAGTTGATTTACAGTGTTGTGCCCATCTCTGCTGTACAGCAGAGTGACCCAGTTACACACGTGCAGACATTCTTTTTTTTTAATATTCTTTTCCATTAGGCTTCATCACAGGAGAGTGAATATAGCTCCTGTGCTATACAGTAGGACCTTGTTGTTTATCCATTCTTTCTTTTAGTATATATATTTTATTTATTTGTTTGTTTGTTTATTTTTGGCCGCGTTGGGTCTTTGTTGCTGCGCGCCGGCTTTCTCTGAGAGATGACTTCAGCCCCTTCCTTTGCTTCTTTGCCCAGGCACCTAAACCAGTTTAGTTCCTTGAGCCTGTGCGCAGTTCTGCCCCGAGACGCGAGGTTGTGTTGACTGTGAGGCCTTGTTGCGGGATGAGGTTCGTCGAGCACTGGGGACAAAATGATCGTTACAGGCCATTTGTGTCAACAGCGTTTATGCCTCTATGTGCGCTTGCAACGCAAGCAGGAGCTCATTTGCAAGGCTGCCTTTGTGGAGCTGCCTTTTGATCAGTGATTGCCTGTGTTAATGTTTCAGTAAGCTATTGATTTCTGCAACAGCTTTTGTTCCCTGAATTTATGTGCAGTGGGTCTCCACTGCACACGCTATGCATGTTTGATTAAAATTCAATTGACTTCATTCCTGGTGAGGCCTCGAGCTGCTTCACTCCCTATTTGTAGAACGAAAGCTTTCCCCGACATATTCTTTTGTTTGTGCTCACGACCTAGCCACCCATGCAGTCACCAATACACTGTTTCTAATCCTCCTGGATTTGCTCCATTCCAATGTTTAATCCCTTCCTAGACATTACAGTGGTTGAGAGGCAGCTGATAAAACCTGGTCTGGATTTTTTTCTTTTTTTTTAGTCAACTCATCGATGTATGGTGTGCATACCATATAGATCATAAAAATGCATCCACTTAAAGTGCACAAGTTCAGTGAGTTTTGACAACTGTATACATCCATGTAACACCACCGTCGATTTATAGAACCAGCCCCATCACCCCAAAAGATCTCCGTTGCCTACCCCTCATGCTCCAGACTCCAGACAACCACTCATTTGCTTTTTGTGATTACAGATTTGTCTTTTCTAGAATGGAATCATACAGTCTGTGTGTACCCTTTGGTGTTTGGCTGCTTTCATTCAACATGATGTCTTTGAGATTCATCCATTGGTTGTATCCATCAGTAGTTTGTTCCTTTTTACTGCCAAGTGGTATTCTTGTGAGTGGGTGTACCATAATATGTTTATCCGTTTTCCCGTTGAGGGGCTCCTTGACTTGTTCCCAGTTTTTGGCTATGAAGAGTAAGGTTTTAATGAACACTTGTATAAAAGTCTTCGTGTGCACATATGTTTTTATTCCTTTGGGGTAAACACCTAAGAGTCGAATCATTTGCTAGGTCGTATGGTACATACTTGGCTTTCTAAGAACTGCCAGTTTTACAAAGTGGTTTGACCATTTTACATTTCCACCAGCAGTGTATGAGATTTCTCGTCACTCCCCTGTCTTCCCGAATTTTGAAATTTATATTCTTTCATTTTAATGTCAACAGTCCTTCAGACTTGGTCATTTTGATCCTTGGTACTCAGATGGTGGAATCTTTTCCGGGCTCCTTGTTTAAAAGCTGTTTCTATTTTATTTTACTTTATTTTATTTTTGGCTGCGTTGGGTCTTCGTTGCTGTGTGCAGGCTTTCTCTAGTTGTGGCGAGCGGGCGCTACTCTTCGTCGTGGTGCGCGGGCTTCTCATTGCGGTGGCTTTTCTTGTTGCGGAGCGCGGGCTTCAGTAGTTGTGGCGCACGGGCTTAGTTGCTCCGCAGCATGTGGGATCTTCCCGGACCAGGGCTCGAACCCGTGTCCCCTGCATTGACAGGCGGATTCTTAACCACTGCGCCACCAGGGAAGTCCCCATACCATCTTTTGATACCATTTGAAACTCTTTCAGAACATTCACGTGTGAGAAATAGAAAGGATCCCTCATAACCATGTGAGTCAGTAGCGCACACGGACCAGGGCTGTGCAGAAACGTCAGGGCGGCTCTTGTTCACAGCCTTCAGGTCAGACCGAGGTGTGACAGAGACACTGGTGGTCATGCCTCCCCTCCAGGTTTCTCGCCCATTTTTGTTTCCTTCCACCTCCTCTAGCCTCACATTTCCCCTTACCTCCGAGGCCTCTGTCACCCTTGACCCCTAAAACAGCTTCAGCTAAAGGCAGAAGTGGGAGGAACAGGAACCACTTTGGATTTCCTCATTCTTTTTTCCAGCCCTGGGATTGGGCCATATTTTACTGCACCAGCTGCCCTTTTGAACTGAAGAAGCATGCCACTCTGACACAGTGCTTGAAGGGTGATAGTGACCTGCCTTGGCTTCTGTTCTGTGTTTTCTCATAGGAAAACCAGAACCAGGTCACTTTTATGTCAGCACAGGTCTCTTAATCTCCTAGTGGATTTATGAGTTTGAGCCCGCCAACAGCAAAAGATCAGTATAGATAAATGACTTTCTAAGTCAGGAAGGTAGGAAGTAAAGAGGCAGAAGCCGGGAGGTTTCTTAGATCGTAACCTTAGGGGCTCAGGATACTCCACTCACCATGAGGACCATCATATAGCCTGCATTTGTGGTCTAGCATGTAATAGACAAGGTAGAAATCCAAGGGCAATTCCTACATTTTCCCTTGTTGTTCAGTTACCATCTCATGGAACTGAAAAGGGGGTGGGAAGCATCCTTGCTGGCTGGTTCCTGGCCTCCTTGGCCTGGGGTCGTGTTTCATCTCTTAAAACACTGGCAATCCCCAGCGTTTCGTTCAGTGGTGCTTGGAAAGACTAAAGCACAGCCACAGCTCCAAGAGATACAGGCTGTAGCCTTGTGGGAACTGGTCAGGAGTCCTTGAATCACAGATCCTTTAAGGGTCTGATGACAGCTGTGGTTCTGTGTCTTAGAAAATGCACAGAGATGGGACTTTCCGGGTGGCGCAGTGGTTAAGAATCTGCCTGCCAATGCAGGGGACATGGGTTCGAGTCCTGGTCCAGGCAGATCCCACGTGCCGCCGAGCAGCTAAGCCCGTGCGCCACAACTCCTGAGCCTGCTCTCTAGAGCCCGCAAGCCACAACTACTGAGCACACATGCCACAACTACTGAAGCCCACGTGCCTAGAGCCCATGCTCTGCAACAAGAGAAGCCACCTCAATGAGAAGCCCGCGCACCGCAACGAAGAGTAGCCTCCGCTCGGCGCAACTACAGAAAGCCCACGCGCAGCAACAAGGACCCAATGCGGCCAAAAAGAAAAAAAAAAAAAAAAAAAAAGAAAATGCACAAAGAATCCAGCTCTCAGTAGTGAGTACTCAGCACACGTGCGTCACCTGCTTTGCGGAAGCCATTTCCCCACCTCAGATCTGCCCACTCCTCTCCCAGCTTACTTGCCGTTGGGTTCCCAGGCCATTCCTTCTAGGGGTGTGTTCTCTGAAACCTCATCTGACTGGGCACTCCACCAGTCCCAGGAGTTCATCGTGTGGTACCTGTGCTTCTCTGTCTCTTTCAGTCTCCTCAACACTGGTCTTCCCAGCTAGACCTCAGGTCACTGGAGGACAGAATCTTCGCTTCTCTTTTTTGGCCCCTCCATTCACAAGGCGGAGAGCCTTCTGTGAGGCAGAGTGGGCTTTGGCCAAGTAGCTCCCACCTTCAGATGTGGGACGCACCACCACACACCCCCTGCCACCCCCCTGCCAGGGACACGTCCCAAGATACCATCTGTCAGGTTAACTGACTTTCTACGGTATTGATTTAATTAGGGAAGATCAGTGTGGTCGAGGCTCTCTCACTGTTTTAACTGTTTTTTTTAAAAATAAATTTATTTATTTAATTAATTTATTTTTGGCTGCGTTGGGTCTTCATTGCTGCACACAGGCTTTCTCTAGTTGTGGTGAGTGGCGGCTACTCTTCATTGCAGTGCGCAGGCTTCTCATTGCAGTGGCTTCTCTTGTTGCGGAGTATGGGCTCTAGGCGCGAGGGCTCAGTAGTTGTGGCTTGCAGGCTTTAGAGCGCAGGCTCAGTAGTTGTGGCGCACAGGCTTAGTTGGTCTGCGGCATGTGGGATCTTCCCGGACCAGGGCTCGAACCCATGTCCTCTGCATTGGCAGGCAGATTCTTAACCACTGCACCACCAGGGAAGTCTGTTTTAACTGTTTTTTAAACATTCCAAGTAGAGGCACTTTATCTTGGGGTGTTTGTTTTAAGAAAACGGTCTTTTGTCAGCCAGGGTTAGTGGAACACACCATACGACCGTCCCACCCCCCCCCCACCCCCCCCCCCCCCCCGGTGTGTGTACACGTACAGTGTGCCCGTTGAGCCCCTTGGGGCTGGGAGTGCCAAAAACGCTTTTTTTTTTTTTTTTTTCAAGTTGAATTTGGACTCATGTCCACTTGCTGTGTTTTTTAGAAAGATGTCTTGCCTCCCGTTCTTTTGGGCCATGCATGAAACGAGGAGCTCCTTCGGCCTGCAACACTGACCTGGTGACACGTGGCCTTTCATCTCCACCCAGCGCCACTGTGTGCTGTGTCCGCTCTTAACCTTTTTCGCCAGCCCCCGGTCTCGCCTTCAGCACCCAGTGCCGGCTTGTCTGGGGTGGGCATTCGGCTGTAGAGCAGTTTGCCTGGGTTTGGGGTCTGTTCTTCCTGACCTTCCTCCTGGCCCCAGTTCCTGCCACCTCAGTTGTTTGCTTTGGTTTCTGGAATGGTCTAACTGGCCGGGTATTTCCGTGTCGCCCCTGTGTGGATTCACTGAAACGCTGTGAAGAGATCATCCTCTGTGTGTGCACCCATGCACACGCGCGCGCGCACACACACACACACACACACACAGCTGGAGGGCAGGGGTCTTCCTTTCTGTCAGCGATTTATTGATGCACCTCCAGTGCTTAGAACAGTGGCGGCATCTGCACACAGTAGGCACCCAGCAGATACCTGTTGAGCAAATGAATGTTCCTGATGTCTAGAAGTTAACGCTCCAAGGGGCTGGCCCCGGTGGCCTGGCAGCTCTGCAGGTGTGTCTTGAGGGAGCCCAGGCCTCCGGACAGCTGTCGTAAAGCCAGCCTCTGCTCCCGGCGCCAGAGGCAGTGCTGGGGCGAGGGCGCTTCCCTCACAGCCGGCCCTTCTTTCGTGCAGGGAGAACTGATCACCTTCTATTACTACTGGAAGAAAACCCCGGAAGCAGCCAGCTCCCGGGCTCACCGCAGGCACCGCAGGCAGGCCGTGTTCAGGAGGATTAAGACCCGCACTGCATCCACGCCCGTCAACACGCCCTCCAGACCCCCGTCCAGTGAATTCTGTAAGTGGGGGCTTTGCACACGCAGCCACGTGTCCCAGCTGTGGGTGGGCCTGCTTTCGTGGGCGTCCCTGGCACAGCTCGTGTGTGTGTGTGTGTGTGTGTGTGTGTGTGTGTGTGTGTGTGTGTGTGTGTGTGTGTGTGTGTGTGTGTGTGTGTGTGTGTGTGTGTGTGTGTGTGTGTGTGTGTGTGTGTGTGTGTGTGTGTGGTACAAAGCCTGACCTAAGTGTCTCACTGACTCGGGGGATTTGGTAGGGAGAGTTTTACAAACTATTCGTACATTTAGATTTTCCTTAAACTCGACATCATCTTTTACAAAAATATAAGTCTTGGCCTTGGCCTGAGGCGTTATTGATGGCTTCAGAGGACGTTTTCCCTTAGCCGATGGTGTACTGCACTTAACGTTGTGGTTGCAGTACGATCAGATTAACGTTTTCTTCTTTTTCCTACTACTTTATTGGGATTCTTCTCTTGGTCCCGTGTGACTTGCAATCTGATATGACAGTGAAGCCCACACCTTCTTAACCTCTGAAAACTAGAGTAGGGCCTTGTGGTTCTGCCCCGGCCCAGGGCACTCAGCCTGAGGGTCGCGTATGTCGCTCATGCAAACAAGAAGTAATCCAGTAGGGCCGGAGGGGCTACGGCTTGATGGAGAGGGAATTCCTCAGGATGTCAGGGAGGGCGTCGCAGGTGCACTTTGCCCTGTTCACGTCCACCAGCTGTGGGCATCAGTGCCAGCCACCCCAGGATTGAGGCGTGACAGCAGCCCCCCGCCCCGGAGTGGCAGGGCAGACCCTTGGGTACCACCCCTCATACACGAGCTCTTCGTTCCGGTGGCTGGGCCTGAGAAATTCAGAGTGGTCCTTTGTGAACAGTGCCGCACCCAGCCTGCTGGGCCACTCTGACTGTTGGCTCAGAGCCTGGGGCAGGTCAGAGGGGACAGGCGGTCCCAGTCTTGGCCCAGCATGATGGTGTCCCCCCCACCCCTTGTGTGCCCACCATGCCCAGTGGACCTGAGCTCGGCCAGTGAGGATGACTTCGACAGCGAGGACAGCGAGCAGGAGCTGAAGGGCTACGCCTGCCGCCACTGCTTCAGCACCAGTAAGCGGGGCGTGGGCGCAGGGGCCCCTCGCGGGAGCAGCCAGGCTCGGCCACTGCCGGTTCTGCGTGTTTGGGGGATCGGATTGGGGGCCTGTCTGGGCAGTCATTGACTTGACATTTGCACTGTCTTCAGGGTTACTTAGAAAGTTGAAGATCTTTGTTTTACTTGACTCTCCTGTTAGCGTTCAGGATGGAGTGCCGGCCAGTGGGTAGGACAGGCTTGTTCGAGGTCGGGGCCTGTGTTCCCTGGGAGCCTGCTGCCAGCTCTTCCTGGGTCTCCTGAGATGAGGCGCGGGTGGTGGGTAGTCCTGAAGTCCTCTCCGTTCCAGGGGGAGAGCAGGGCGACACTAGTACCTCTGTGGTCTGGGTGACAGGTGTTTGTCCAAGCCCAGCGCTGCACGGTTCTCGTGACGCCGGGGTCAGCTGAGCCCATGGAAGGGCCTCCCTGCTCCGATGTCTGTCCCCAGGGGCGCTGGTTGTTGAGGTCGGCACCCCCGCCCCTCTTCCCTCTCACAGCCTCCAAAGACTGGCACCACGGGGGCCGGGAGAACATCCTGCTCTGTACAGACTGCCGCATTCACTTCAAGAAATACGGGGAGCTTCCCCCCATCGAGAAGCCCGTGGACCCCCCACCATTTATGTTCAAACCTGTGAAAGAGGAAGACGATGGGCCCAGTGGGAAACATAGCATGAGGACACGGCGGAGTCGTGGCTCGGTGAGTCCCCGTGGCCCGGCAGGCAGACCACTTCTCCAGGTTCCTAGCAGGCTGGGGGCTTG
This sequence comes from Eschrichtius robustus, assembly GCF_028021215.1. NCBI lineage: Eukaryota > Metazoa > Chordata > Mammalia > Artiodactyla > Eschrichtiidae > Eschrichtius > Eschrichtius robustus. The sequence goes on along the minus strand of NC_090826.1, from coordinate 6,470,573 downwards.
CGCCCATCAGGAGGAGGATGGCAGGTGTGTTTCGTTTTGGGTAGAGAAACAGACCCCCGAAGGTGAAATGATTTGCCCGAGGCACTAATGAGCTTTGCCTGTGGGGCTGGGGAGAGCGCTCTGCTCTCTCCCTGCCTTGCCTCTTCCTTGGGGAGCTGGTAGACCAGTGTGAATTGCTGTACCCCCCGTCTCCCCCGAGCCCCCGTGGCTCTGCAGAAGCATGCCGACGGCCTGGTGGTTTTAGGGGCTGAGCTGCGTTATCTGACAGCTCGTCTCTTCCGTCCTGTCAGGTGAAATCAGCAAGTGTGTGTGTTTGGATCTGGTGGGAGGAGCGGGCAGTTAACATGGAGCAAACAAAGGGTGAGGTGACTTAAAACTGACTTTGGGTGTAACTGTTCCTCGAGGGCATTCGCAGAGTAGGGCCGCCCTCGTGACTTCTGCCCTCAGCCAGGCTCGCCTCACCTGGAGACGAGCGCTTCGGGTGCAAACTGAGACTCGCTCTCTTTTCCACGTAAACCCACCCGTTCACCCCTCCTTCCTTCGCTCCGTGGTGACCCCCGTGCAGCCAGGGGTCCCCGTGGTTGGCCAGGGGCTGGGATTTGACGCGAGGCTGTTGGTGGACCTGCTCTGGAGGCTCCTGCCTGGGAGCGGGGCTCAGGTGGCCGGTGTGGGCACTGGGGCCCGGTCTCACCAGCCTCCGGTTGGGGTGGGCAGATGTCTACACTGCGCAGTGGTCGGAAGAAGCAGCCAGCCAGCCCTGATGGTCGCACCTCGCCCATCAATGAAGACATCCGCTCCAGCGGCCGGAACTCCCCCAGCGCTGCCAGCACCTCCAGCAACGACAGTAAAGCAGAGACGGTGAAGAAGTCGGCCAAGGTGAGGTGCTGGGGCAGTGGTGGCGGCTGCTGGGCCCCACCCTCCCCTTGAAACCCCGGCTGCTGGAGTCGGTGCTCAGCTTCCCCGTGTCCCTCGGTCATTCGTGGAGCCTCCTGGGCACCGGCAGTGCCTTGGCCTGGGGCCTGGAGAATGGGGGTCCACGCGGTTCCCAGCACGGACCTTTGGGGGCCACCTCTGCCTTGAGTTTCCTATCCCCAGATACTTGTTCCTTCCTGGGTCCACTGGCCCCTTCCAGAGCTTTCTTGTTCTGGGGGATGGAGCGTGGCATGCGGGGGGCCAGGTGTCAGCAAGCAGTTGTCACCCCGCCCCCCCCCCGAGGCTGCTGGCCCATCCTCCCTCAGCCTGAGTCTCCTTGTGGGCTTTCCCACCTCAGAAGGTGAAGGAGGAAGCCTCGTCCCCTCTCAAGAGCACCAAGCGCCAGCGGGAGAAGGTGGCCTCTGATACGGATGAGGCCGACAGGACCAGCTCCAAGAAGACAAAAACCCAGGTGAGGTTTGTGGCTGAGGCACGCTGACGACAGCTGGAAGCTGATGTCCCTCGAGAAGCCCCAGCCCAGATTCTCCCTGAGCGGAGGTCGTGTCCCGTCTCCCAGGGAGGGGCCTAGAGAGCGGCCCCCGAGACTGGCCGGGTCAGGGCAGGACCCGTGGTCCCCGGAGCCACGCGTGCTGCCTCATCTGCCAAACCTCACTGTGCGGCAGGGCAGAGGGCGCCCCAGCTCCCCCTAGAGCGTCCGCCCTCCCCTCTCTGGCCTTAGGAGATCAGCCGGCCCAACTCGCCGTCCGAAGGCGAGGGAGAGAGCTCGGACAGCCGCAGCGTCAACGATGAGGGCAGCAGCGACCCCAAAGACATCGACCAGGACAATCGTAGCACGTCCCCCAGCATCCCCAGCCCCCAGGACAACGAGAGCGACTCCGACTCCTCGGCCCAGCAGCAGATGCTGCAGGCCCAGCCCCCGGCTTTGCAGGCTCCCGGTGGGGCCGCTCCAGCTCCCTCCTCGGCCGCGCCGGGGACCGCCCAGCCGCCCACGCCAGGGCCCACGCCCGCCGCCACCGCCCCGTCGCAGGGCTCCCCGTCGACCTCCCAGCCCCCCAGCCAGCCGCAGGCCCCCTCGGCTCCCGCTCCCCACGCTCACGTCCAGCCGGCGCCCGCCCTGCACCCACAGCGGCTGCCCTCACCGCACCCCCCGCTGCAGCCGCTGACCGGGCCGGCCGGCGCCACCCCAGGCCCGCCCCACCCCCAGCCCCCCCTGCACGGTCAGGGCCCGCCCGGCCCTCACGGCCTCCAGGCCGGGCCGCTGCTGCAGCACCCAGGCCCCCCGCAGCCCTTCGGCCTCCCTCCGCAGGCCTCCCAGGCGGCGGCCCACCCTCACGCCTCCCTGCAGCCGCCTGCCTCTCAGTCGGCGTTGCAGCCCCCACAGCCCCCTCGGGAGCAGCCTCTGCCTCCCGCGCCCTTGGCCATGCCCCACATCAAGCCCCCGCCCACCACACCCATCCCCCAGCTGCCAGCGCCCCAGGCCCACAAGCACCCGCCTCACCTCTCGGGGCCCTCGCCCTTCTCCATGAACGCCAACCTCCCGCCCCCTCCGGCCCTGAAGCCCCTGAGCTCCCTGTCCACGCACCACCCGCCCTCGGCCCACCCCCCTCCCCTGCAGCTCATGCCCCAGAGCCAGCCTCTGCCCTCCTCCCCCGCCCAGCCCCCCGTGCTGACCCAGAGCCAGAGCCTGGCCCCTACCTCCCACCCCGCTGCGGGCCTCCACCAGGTGCCCTCCCAGCCCCCGTTCGCCCAGCACCCCTTTGCCCCTGCGGGCCCTCCTCCCATCACCCCTCCGACTTGCCCCTCCACCTCCACGCCCCCGGCGGGGCCTGGCCCCTCGGCCCAGCCACCCTGCTCTGCCCCCGTCGCTGCGGGAGGCAGCGTAGCTGGGGGGACAGCCTGCCCGCTCCCCACCGTCCAGGTCAAGGAAGAGGCCCTGGACGAAGCTGAGGAGCCCGAGAGCCCCCCTCCCCCGCCTCGCAGCCCGTCCCCTGAGCCCACCGTGGTGGACACCCCCAGCCACGCCAGCCAGTCGGCCAGGTATGGGTCCCCGGGAACCGGGCACGTCCGGGGCAGGGACAGCTGGGCACCTGGGGCCTCGGCAGGGACCCCAGCGAGACACGGGGCTTTTTCAGGTTCTACAAACACCTGGACCGGGGTTACAACTCCTGTGCGCGGACAGACCTGTACTTCATGCCTCTGGCGGGATCCAAGCTGGCCAAGAAGAGGGAGGAGGCCGTGGAGAAGGCCAAGCGGGAGGCCGAGCAGAAAGCACGCGAGGAGCGGGAGCGCGAGAAGGAGAAGGAGAAGGAGCGCGAGCGCGAGCGGGAGCGGGAGGCGGAGCGAGCGGCCGTGAGTCGGACGGGCAGCCTGCGCGGAGGGCTCCCGAGGGCTGGTCCCCACGCTCGCCTCGGGGGTGGGCCGCCACCGCCTGGCGTCCTCGCAGCAGCCGCCCGCCTTACCTCTGCGTCCCAGATGCGCGGACCCATCCGGGCCCCGGGTGCCCCGCCCCTGCAGGGCCCGGACCTCGGCTGGGCCGGGTCTGGGTCTGGGTCTGGGTCTGGGTCTGGGGCGCGGGGGGACCCAGTTGGCTGGGCCAGCGGCTGGGCGCGCCCAGTCCTCACAGCCTCTTTTCCTTTAGCAGAAGGCCTCCAGCTCGGCGCACGAAGGCCGCCTCGGCGACCCCCAGCTCGGTGGTCCCGGCCATATGCGGCCCTCCTTCGAGCCCCCGCCCACCACCATCGCGGCCGTGCCCCCGTACATCGGGCCCGACACGCCGGCCCTCCGGACTCTGAGCGAGTACGCCCGGCCCCACGTCATGTCGCCCACCAACCGTAACCACCCCTTCTACGTGCCCCTCAACCCCACCGACCCGCTGCTGGCCTACCACATGCCCGGCCTCTACAACGTCGACCCCACCATCCGCGAGCGGGAGCTCCGCGAGCGGGAGCTCCGCGAGCGCGAGATCCGGGAGCGCGAGCTGCGGGAGCGGATGAAGCCGGGCTTCGAGGTGAAGCCCCCGGAGCTCGACCCCCTGCACCCGGCCGCCAACCCCATGGAGCACTTCGCCCGGCACGGCGCCCTCACCATCCCCCCCGCCGCCGGCCCCCACCCTTTCGCGTCTTTCCACCCTGGCCTGAACCCCTTGGAGAGGGAGAGACTGGCCCTGGCGGGCCCCCAGCTGCGGCCCGAAATGAGCTACCCGGACAGACTGGCGGCCGAGCGCATCCACGCCGAGCGCATGGCCTCGCTGACCAGCGATCCCCTGGCGCGGCTGCAGATGTTCAACGTGACCCCGCACCACCACCAGCACTCGCACATCCACTCGCACCTCCACCTCCACCAGCAGGACCCTCTCCACCAAGGTGGGGGCTCCAGGGAGCCAAGGGCAGAGGACGGGCCAGGGGGCGCGGCCGAGAGGTCTGCGGAGGGCGGGGCTTAGCGAGCCCCCGTCCGGCAGCGCCTGCTCTGCTGGCCGCCTTCGGGTCCTGGGGGTGAAGGGCCCGGGAGGCAGCCCTGGGGAGGGTGCCAGTCCAGCGAGCTGGGAGGAGGGACGCTGGCTGGGGCAGGGCTGGAGCGGCCCTCGGGTTCCTGTGGACCTGAAGGCACGGGAGGGCCTGGGGCAGTCGGCCAGGCGGGCTCTGCTGATCCAGGGTCCTGGACGAAACGAGGTTGGGGAGGCTCTGCCTGTGGGCGCGCTGAGGAGGAGGAGGAGGAGGAGGAAAGCCGTAGCCAGCTCTTCACTTTGCGGCTCTCCAGAGCTCCGCTGTAGGGGCGGGGAGGCCGCGGAGGGCGACAGCTACTTTGGGTCGGGGTTGCTGGTGGCCCTGGTGACCAGAAGCCAGCTGTGGAGAGGAGCAGGTCCCTGGGAGTTGCCGCCAAGAGGGCAAACGGCGAGAGACCGCCCAGAGCCCTGCGCCGCCTGCACGTGCACTTCTGCCACTTTTCCTAGGTTCAGCAGGCCCAGTTCACCCGCTGGTTGACCCCCTGGCCGCTGGCCCGCACCTGGCTCGCTTTCCCTATCCCCCTGGCACCCTCCCCAGCCCTCTGCTTGGACAGCCCCCACATGAGCACGAGATGCTTCGCCATCCAGTTTTTGGTGAGAGCGCGCCTGGGGAAGGGGTGGGGTCCAGGGCAGAGCTGGGGTGGTGGTCTGTGCGACGTCCCCATTCATTCATGTATTCATGTATTCAGCACATACCTCCTGAGTGTTGGGAGGCTACTTGGGAACAAGGCAGGCAGACCCCTGTCCCCAGGGAGCTGGGGGTCAGGGGTGTAAACGTGTATCAGGAGCCGGGACGATGGCGGGCAGGGAAGAGATAGCAGAGGTGCCGAATTCGAAGGAGGGCTGAGGGCAGGCCTCTGTGAGGACCAGTCAGCAGGCTGAGGAGGACGGGGCCCAGGGGCAGGGTGGGGTCCGGGAGCCGCACTTCTCTCTTGCGGGCGGGTGGGGGCTGGGCGGGGGTTCTGCTCCGGTGCTCCCTGCCGGCGAGGTGGCCTCTTGCCCGTCCCTTTGGGAGGCTCCCTCCTGATCTGAGCTCCTTCCGGCCTCATCCTGGCTTTTCTGTCTCAGAGGCTGTTCTGTGTTTGGCAGGCACCCCCTACCCCCGAGACTTGCCTGGGGCCATCCCACCCCCCATGTCGGCGGCCCACCAACTGCAGGCCATGCACGCCCAGTCAGCGGAGCTGCAGAGGCTGGCCATGGAGCAGCAGTGGCTGCACGGACACCCGCACATGCATGGTGGCCACCTCCCAAGTCAGGAAGACTATTACAGGTGAGGCGGGAGGGGCTGGGAGGGAGGCCAGGCTCCCACCTCCCCGACCCCCTCCCGCCCCTCCCGGCTGCACCCACACTCTGCCCCGCCCCGTGTCGACGAACGCCGGACTCCTCCCCCTCGGCTCCACACCCCCCCCACCCCCGGCCTCTTGGGCCTCCTGTGGAGCCGTCTTGAGGAGGGGAGACAGGGCGGGGGTCAGCGGTGTGGAGGCCGCCCGGGGCATCCGGGCCCTCCAGCTGCAGGCCTACCCAGGCCTGACGCTGATTACTTCTTCCGTTTTGTTTTTTTTTCCCCCCCTCTTTTCCAGTCGACTGAAGAAGGAAGGTGACAAGCAGTTATGAGTTAATTTATTTGTTAGTGCTGTCTGTGGAAACCCCAATTCTTGGGGGAGAAGCAGGACTTTTTACATACAATAGGAGCTGCAAAAGCAAAAAGAATATCTTCTAAAGATTTCTTTATATATTTAAAAACCCCACAACTAAAAACGTATCAGCATACTAGTGTTCGTTTGTAGAGAGGATTCCTTGAGACTGGTTTGGGTCTCCCTGCATGACAGTCCCCCAGAAACTTAGTGAGGCCTGGACTGGACTGAACATTCAGAAAACTCCCCTGCAATCTTGGGGTTTGGCTTTAGTTTTCTTTTCCTTCCTTGATTTCTTCAGTAGGTGCTAGAATCCAGTTCACACCCTTCACTGTGCGTGCAGACACACTCAGTCGCGTGTGTTCCAAAACCCACAAGGTTTGCAGAGAGGCAGAGTATGAGTTTGGAATCCAAGAGCTGTAATTTTTAAAAAATCTTTTATTTTAATACATTGTAGGAAATCTTCATAATTTGAGGAAGTTCTGCGCATGGCTTTTTACGTCTGTAAATAAATAATTTTAGAACAGCCTTTTTTTTCTTCCACAAACTACTATTCTGATCTATTTTTTCCAGCCATGTCACTAATTGTGAATTCCTACCAGCTGTTGACAGAATACAGAGTTGATTTTTTAATAAAAAGTTATATATAATTATCCCTTTAATTAAAGGGAACAGATGGGCGTTACTAGATACAAACGGGCAAAAGCTTGGGACTAGGTTTGGGCGCAGCAGGGAGCAGCCAGGGGTTTGCAGGGACAGTGTTACAAACCGTTTCTTTGTTGTGCTGCTTTGGTTTTCACTTCTGTCTGTTCCCAGCTTGTGCTTTGCCAGCGGTGCAGACATCTGTTAGCTTGAACCTCTCATCTTGCACCAGGAGCGCAGGAGTTAAATGTCCCCCATTCTGTCTCTGAGGGATCGAAAGCACATGAGTCTGTGTGTCAGATTGTAGATTTCCTTATAGATTTCTCTGCACACGCATTTGATTGTTCTGAATGAACTGCCTTTTGTAATACTTGGACAATTTCATAAGCATTCTAGAAAATCCAAGAAAACGATTCCCTGCAAGTTACTCAGCACATACGCTTGCCAAAGGGATCTGTTAGAAATCTGCTTTTTCGTGCGTGTCGTCGTTTGGATCTTCTTGTGGTGAGGCCAGGCCATCCTTGCCACGGCCCGAGGCTGCTTTGGAGTGAGGGAGATCCCGGAGTTGGTTCGGCTGCGGGTGGCGGCCTCTGTGTTACCCCAGGAACAGGGACCCACGTCGGACAGGAAGACACTTGGCGTCCCGCTCTTCCTCCCGGAAGCAGGACGGGGGTCACAGCTGTGGACGTGGAGTGAGAGGCAGCTCCACCTGGGAGCAGGTGGCCCAGAGAGCCCGCCTCGGCTTTCTGAGTTGCCGGCGTGCTGCACTTTCTCCAGAGCAGAGGGTGGGGAAGTTGGGAGGACATTCTGCACCTGTTGATCACGCTTTCTGCCAGGACGTGACCTTTTCTGTTCCTCTTCTCTCAGCCTCTCGGGGGCTCTCTCTGCCGTGGTGCGCGGAGTTCCCGCCTGGGGGTCAGTGGACGTGGAGCGCGTCCAGGACCGGAGCCACAGAGGGGGCGGGACGAGAGGCTGGCGCTTTGACCCAGAAACCAGCAGGCGATAGCTCAGATTCAGGTTCCGGATTCACACTTGCCTCAAGGGCATTTCCAGTGTCCTCTAAAACCACGTTCGGTTTCCGTTGGGACAGATAGAGGATGGTTTTGTCTGTTGAAAATGTTCGTAGGTTTTTTCTTTCGTTTTCTCTCATTCCATTTCTGCCTTAACTTTAGCTCCTTGGGGGGAGGCAAGCTCAGATGAACACTTTGTCATCGCTTGGGTGGCCACGTTGGCCAGGGGCGTTTGTGTCCCCGGGGCTAGTGACGTGCCATCAGGGCGGGCTCGCGCTCTGCGGCCTCCGCGCTGGGCCCCTTCCTTCCGGCTCCTGCACGGAAGCCCCCGCCTGCTCTTCTCCCTTTCGGTGGAACGTGACGCCTCCCGCTCAGTTACCCTCCTTTCTCTCCTCTCTCCGTCGTCCATTTCCAAAGAAGAGAGAGAGCTGAAGTACTTGGAAGTCTGTACTTGAAAACTGTCTGAAGGCGTTTTCTCCTTAGGTTTTGGTTTTCTCCCCACGTCCCCAGGTGAAGCACTGAGATTCTTCCATTTAAAAACCCACAACCCGAAACCCTCACCTGGTCAACTGCGGCGTGTGTCGGAGGCCCCAGAGGCCCCAGACCTTCACGGTGTCTTTGAAGCCCCACCCCTTGGTCTCCTTTTGGGTTTCCTCCCTTCGTTTGGAGTTGTTTTGCTTTTCCGTGTTTTATGTGTATCTTGTTCACTGTCGTCGGGTTGAGCTTCACTTCGCTGCAGCAGCAGCAGGGCGGAGTGTACATTCTGATTTGCTACGTTTATATATATCTTGAAGCTAAATGTATATATGAGTAGTTTGCCATGAGATAACACAGTGTAAACAGAGTAGACACCCAGAAATTGTGACTTCTGTGTTCTCTCCATTTGAGTATTTTGTAATTTTTTTGAAATATTTGTGGACATAAATAAAAACAAGCTACACTACAGCAGCTGCGTGTTCTCCGGTGGACTGCGTCTCATCCCTGGGGTGGGCGGGGGAGGCGTATTGGCCGTCGTCCCGACCTGGGTCCCCCCGGGTGCGGAGGGGCAGGGGGATGGTTTGGTTCTCCGCGTTGCCAGCACACTGCTTACCCTCCGAAACAGCTTCCAGAGAGCCCCATCTGCACCGTCTGGGGGGAAGGGGCTCTCTGGCGGGTACACCGCCCTCGGGGGGAGGCTTCAACCTGCTGACTCGGGACAGTCAGGACGTGCAGTGGCTCCCCAGGCAATGGGCATTCAGTGCCCATCCGTGGGCATTGATGAATGGGCGTTCATCGACGGGGGTGATGGCGTTGGGACCAGAGCACCCCCTCCTCACTGCTCCCCCTGCCGTTCGTCCTGCACCTCTAATTTGTGGGCACCCTCCGAGGCGCGTGGGCCTGTGGCTCCTTCTCTGCTGAGGAGAGGTCTGAGCCACCAGCCAGGACAGTGGCCTCCTGCTCCTGGCCGCTCCTCCTGCCTGTCCCCTCTCCGCCTCTCGCCGAGGCCTGCCGGTACCCCCAGCCCGCCTTCAGCAGCTGGAGGCGCCCTCCAGGTTGAGGATGCCCCCAAGCCCCACGGGGGAATCTTGCCCACTGACAGTGCACCGGGTGACCTGCAGGGTGTGCGTGTGGCCACGAGGGGGCAGCAGTCACCAGGTTGGGTTCGGGGCATTTCCTGAAGCTTCAAGACTGTCGTTGGAAATTTATAGGCCCGCCTTTTTATCTGGGATCTGGCCGTGATGATGGAGCGTGAGCCAACCCCGAGTGCTTATTGTTAGTAAACGATCTTCAAACCAGGCAGGGTCCGTCCGCCTGTGGTGAAGGCCTGGGGAACGGCACGTGTCGGCCACCACCTAATTTAGGGCATGAGAAAGCTTGGCCAACCGGAAGGGCCCAGGTGGCATACCCATCAATTGGCCCTAGAGACGCTTCCGTGCCCTCCAACGGCAGGAGCCCTGCTGGACAGTTTGGGTAGTTGGGGGAACAAAGTGAGGGCCCTGCAGGCGTCATGGGAGGCACATGTGACTGTTGTCATGGGTCACGGATGAGAAAGTGGGATGGGGCAGCGGGGTGAGTGGGTGGAATCCAGGCGCCACCTCTGCTGGTCTCTTTTTTTCTTTCTTTAAATTTTTATTGGAATATAGTTGCTTCACGATGTTGTGTTAGTTTCTGCCGTACAGCAAAGTGAATCTGCTGTGCATATACATATCTCCCCTCTTATTTGGATTTCCTTCCCATTTAGGTCACCACAGAGCACTGAATAGAGTTCCCTGAGCTGTACAGTAGGTCCTTATTAGTTATCTATGCTATACATGGTATCAGTAGCGTATAGGGCTGTCTCTTACGTAGACCGTGCTCTTTATGAAGCTGAAGTTTTCAGTAGGTATAGATTTACAAAGTAGAAATTTAAAGAAGGTTGAATGATGAGACATCAGTGTCTGTAAATGGAGACGTAGATTTATGCCTCAGAAAAGACCCTCATCAGGGCTGCACAGGTTGTAGTAGTTTGTCAGGTGTGGACACCTGTGGCCATTGTCCCCACCTTGCCGTGCACCCATTCTGAGGCAGAGGGCCCGCTGCAACGGATCCGTGAGCCCGAGAGGAAGGGTCTGATGTCTCACGGCTGTGCCCCCAGCCAGGGTCTCGGCTCTGTTGCTTCCCAGACAAGCTGGCCCCTCCTGCCCCTCCTGCCCCTTGGCCCTGTGGGTGGACGGACCCTCGGCCTGGGCACGGTGGCTCAGCCCCTCTGGTTCCCTGCAGCGTGGACTCAAAGTGGCACTTGGCAGGGCTGGGTTCACGGCTGCCACATGGGTCCTTGTCCGTGGTAAGTTCAGGTGAACGGGGCACATCACTTAGGCACCACCTGGGTAAGTCAAGGCCAGTTATCTGCAGGGCGAGGATACACAGCAGAGAGATCAGCAATGACCTTCCGAGAAGACATCAAATTCCAGGGCTGCGTGCACAGCTGTGCAATCGTGGACACGAAACAGCTGCTGAGGGAGGGCCAGGGCCGCGTGCTTCTGCCTGGACACACCTCGGGGACCCTGCATCCGAGCCGCGAGCCCTTTGCCAACCTCAGGCCTTACGATCCCTGCTCTGCCCACACGGCGAGACCCAGGGCGGTGGGAGGGCACCAACACAGACCCCCGATACCACCCTCAGCCTCTCGTGGCTAACCCTGTCGGTGCAGGCGTGTTCCTGAACTCAGAGCTATGGAACCAAAACAGGACCGGTTACCCAGACACCCGGGGTCAAGCGAAGGGGCCCCCAGACCAGTGCGTGGGTCTGTCCTGCACTGGAGCCCTGAGCAGGTCCTTCCCAGGGGCCTGTGGGGGCACTGAGCGATGGGGGCCCTCGGCCTCCCTGCCTCCTCCCAGGGAGGGTCAGCCAGATGAGCCTGCGGGGTAGGCAGCTGCTGCACGTGGCCGTCCAGCTGGGCTCGTTGCGGCTACAGGCTCGAGTGGGCCGTCACTGGAGTCCTGGCGCTCGGGGTTGGGCCTGGCGGGGCTGCAGTTAACCGTTGTTGTGGACGGAGCAGCCCGGCCTTTCCCCTGGGACTCGCCCGCCCTCACTGGGTTCTCTGTCCTGCGCTGTGGGCCCTCGGGGGGCTCAGTATCCGAGGGGTCCTTTCCCCGGGTCCTCGCAGGGCTCTCAGCTGCTTCAGCGAGATTCCCCACCGTGTGTAACTGTTTCCTCTTGGTCTGTCGGGGCCCCCAGGCTGAAGAAGCTGCCCCTGCATCGGCCCGACCCAGCTCTGTGCTTCCACGGGCACCCCGTTGCCCCCCTACCTGGGCACCTCGTTCCTGGACCACGTTGCAGAGTGGGGGGAGGCGCGTGCTCCTTTCACGTTTGCTGGATGAATGAACAGGCCCCGCAGAGGAAGTGGCCTTGGTGCACTGTGCAAGTGTGCTGCTGAGTTACAGGCGCGGGTGAGCAGCTAGAAGTGCCTTTAGCCCCAGCCGGGGATCTGGCCCCTCTGCTGTGGCTCCTGGAGTGACCCCTCCCTCCCCGTCAATTTTCTTAGTCCCGCACCCCACCCCCCAGCTATGCCCGCTCCAGGATCTCACAGACCCTCTGGCTCCAGTCCTGGGCAAAGAGTTTTGGGTGAGGAGGGGACAGCCGCTTTACGACAGTGACCTCCGGTGAACCCCTCAGGTGTGGACAGCCAGTGCCGCGAATGAGATTAAAAATAGCACTTTAGGGCACGTCCCTGGTGGTGCAGTGGTTAAGAATCCGCCTGCCAATGCAGGGGACACATGCCGCGGAGCAACTAAGCCCGCGCACCACAACTACTGAGCCCGCGTGCTGCAACTACTGAAGCCCGCGCGCCTAGAGCCCGTGCTCCACAACGAAAAGTAGCCCCCGCTCGACGCAACTAGAGAAAAAGCCCGCGCGCAGCAACGAAGACCCACCGCAGCCAAGAAAAAAAAAAAAAAAAAAATCACTTTAATAAAGGCACTTCTTAGCAGCCCCTTTTGGCCCAGGGAGGATCCCTGAGGCCGGCAGACTGTCTTAGGGCCAGTCTCTTCTGTGTACCTGACCACTGCTTGTCACTCCCGGGTCCCCTCCACTCCCCTTATTCGTTGCATGGGCTCTGCTGCAGGTCCTGCCCCAGAGCAGATGTGAAACTCGGTCCTCACTGACATACCCAGTCCTGGCCACCAGGTGGCAGTGTCTCCATAGCCCAGGCGCCATCCCTCTGTTTCCACCAGCGCCCCCCACCCCCCAACCCCGCGACATCTGCAGCTTAGGCTGCAGAGAACAGTCAGGGTTCCCCCAGCCCCCGACCCCACCCCACGGCTGAGACGATCAGGGGAGAGGCGTGTGGGTACCACGAGTATTTTGCAAAAGAACTGACGTTTCCTGGAGGCGGGGTGGGGGGTGGGGGTTGGAGATGAAGGGGCGGGGTGTTCTGGGCAAAGGGCAACTGGAACAGGTCACGGCTGGAGCAGGGGCGAGCGATGGCCGAGAAGGGGCCTGGGGGCTGCAGGTGGGGTGGGGTGGGCACTGCCCAGGCGTGGATGTTACAGCGAGGGACAGACGCTCTCGCCCCCGTGCTAGCTAGTACACAGCAGGCCCTCGGTAATACCATCTTCGATGGACCCACGATGCACCCTCAGCCCGGATGATTTCCAAGCATCGTGGCCCCAGGATCCCCCAGCCCTGAAAAGTCCCCCTGAGCTACTGCTGCCCTGGGTGCCCCGAGTGTGCCCCCAGCACAGGACACCTGCTCCTCTCCTCCAAGTCTTCCAGCTGGAGGCTTCTCAGTGCCCTCGACCTCACAGCCAGGAAGAGGGCACAGCACACAAACACGCCTGAGAGCAGGAAGAAGCCAGGGCGCTTCTGTCTGTTCTGGCAGATCCCAGGGAAGCCAGCTCCGTTCCCTAGAAACCTGTGGTGTGATGGGTGTGGGGACACCCCGTCACCCAGGCCCCGTATCCCAGCCCATGGCCCGGGGCTCGTCCACAGCCTCGGAATCCAGAAATCAACCCGATGATGGCTGTGGTTTCACCCTGGGTTCTCAGTGCCATGGATGGCGTGGCTCAGGGGCCAGCGTGCTCCCTCCCGAGGAGCCTCAAGGAACAGGGTTGACCTTCAAGTTCACGGAAGGGAAGGTCAGGTGTGGATTCAAGATGCGTGGCATGGTCCTTGTCTTGTTTTCAGTGGTCTTTGTTTTAGTCTCATGCCGGGACCACAGAGCAAAGGTCTCCCTCCCCGTCCTCTGTCCACGGATGGAACCCCGTGCTGCCTCGAGGCGGACTTCCAGGGAGCAAGACCCAGGAGGCCACGGCCAGGCAGGAGGGTGGGCAGCCAAGGCCACGGGAAGGGCCCGGGGGGCTCAGAGGCAGGCCGGGGGTCAGGCTTGCGGGGCGGGCGCATGACCCTGTGGGAGCTGGGCTAGCACTTAGTGCTCGTCTCAGGGCCCAGGTCCTCCTTCCCAGCAGAGGGAGGAGATGTACTTAGCCCCCCACGGGCGAGCAGCCGTCCCTCTCATTACCGTCATCACGGCTCGAGTTTTAAGTCAAGAGAGTGGTCCTCTGAGATGTGGAAGTCAAACGGCTGTGGCTCTTGGTGAGTCCCGGGCCTCCTGATTTGGATCCTGGGGTTGTGTCCACGGCCACCTGCTGCGGACAGACCGGAAGGTCAGGGCAGCTGTTTGGAGCCGGCCCGATGCTCTGCTCAGCCCACTGGTCCCGAACAGCGCCTGACTCAGAGTGGATTCTTAGGAAAAAGAGGCTGACGACAACTCTTCCCTCGTGAGAAAGGGTTCTTCGTTTACGTAGAAAGTTCTAGGAAGAGTGCCCAGGGTTCAGCAAGCCAAGAGTGAGAAGGGGCCTCCCATTGCTCATCTTTCTTGCAGATTTGACGATTCTAGGCAAAAACAGCCCAGGCCAAGGACAGCCATTGAACACCACGTTTTCTAGAAAATCCAAAGGCCTTCTAAAGCAATATAAATGTGGGGAGGATGAGTCTGGGGTCCCAGAGAAAGCATGGGACTTAAGGAGGCCCAAAGGGGCTGTGTGACTTTAAAAAGTCACCGAACCTCTCTGTGCTTCACCTACACATAGAGCGGGGATGATGAGACCTGCCTCACTTAACCTCGTGACCACGAAGGGTAAAAATGACATGATATTTACCCAGTGAGTCCATGGGGAAAGGCCTCACTGATCTCAAGCAGGGCAGGCTGCTCAGAGGAGGTGGAGTTTTAGACGGATCTTAGTTGATGAGTCGGAAATCGATGGGCAGGAAAGAGGTAGAAGGACTTCACCCACGGAGAGTCTGTCTGTGGTTGAAGAGGGCTGGGTGGTTGCAGTTGCACGGAGGGTGGTGGCCTCAGGGAGATGGGCGGGGCCCAGGTTGGGCGTGAGTAGCTTAGACCTGGTTTCTTAGGCTCTGGGGAGCTACGGAAGGTGTTAAGAGGGAGGAGAGGGGCTCAGACCTGTTTACAGCTCCCCCAGCACAGGGTGGAAGACGGACACGAGCTCGTGGACCAGGGAGGGGGCAGGGAGGAAGGGCCTGGATCCCAGGGACCCCACAGGAGCCCCCTCAGCTCCAGGAGGGCAGCAGACAGTGGCTGAGGCGGGTCTGGGGGAAGCGTGGACGAGGTGAGAAAGCTGTGGCCCATGTGGGGAGGTGGCCAAAGTCCCCTGCAGAGGGTTGTGGTTTTTGCACCCAACTCTCCCTAACTGGTCAGGACAAGATGGTGGGACACGTTAGCTGCCTATAAACCAGACTCTCCTCAGGGGCTGGCAAGGGGCCAGGACCCCTGTTGCTTGTTTGGGCCTTGTGGTCAGTGTGTCCTGTGTGTCCCCCAAACATCGGGACCGTGCAGTGAGGGTATGAGTGACCAGGGCCCAGTGCAGGGGGTACGACGGTGCGTGGGCACACCCCTCCCTGCTCGGCGTGCACAGTACGGGGAAAGGACCCGCCGGGGTGCACCAGGAAGGGGCCCAGCCAGCTCGCGGTGTCCACTGATGGAAGATGGCGAGAAGCCCCGTGGCGAAGGATCTCGACCCCCTCAGGAAGTCGGAGGCTCATCCAGGTCCATAAACGAGCACTGGAAGATGGTGGGCACGGGTGGGCGAGTAAAGTCCAAGGGCAGGATGGGCGTTCACCAGGGCCATCGGCTCCACCTTCTGCAGTTCCCACCTTACGGGGCATTTCACAATCTGAGCTTTTGGTCCCTTGAACACACCAACCCCATTCTCCCTAGAATAGCTCTCTCCCGACCCCATCACCCATCCTCCTACCCTGCTCGTGTTCTTCCCAGCACTTGGCCTCATTCTCAGGCCTAGAAATCAGTGTATTGTCTGTCTCTCCTCCTGTCACATCAGCTCCATGAGGGCAGAGCCTTGTTGCTCACAGTTGGGTCCCCAGCACCTACCACGGCCTGCCACTCCCAGGGCACTTGATGAGTATCTATAGGGTGGATGGATGGATGGATGGATGGATAGATGGGTGGATGGGTGGATGGATGGATGGATGGATGGATAGATGGGTGGATGGGTGGATGGATGGATGGGTGGATGGATGGATGGATGGATGGATAGATGTGTGGATGAATGGATGGATGGGAGAATGAATGAATGAATAAATGAGTGACTGAATGGGTGTGAGGTCTTCTGACCCCAAAGCATTGTCTGCTCTGACTCTATTCTGGGAAGCAACGTACAGTTAGACAGGCTCTCTGCACGCCAGCACTGTGGACATTTGGGGCCGGATCATTCTTTGCTGTGTGTGGTCATCTTGCTCACTGTAGGGTGTTTACAGCCTCCCAGGCAGCAGCAAAGTTGTGACAACCCAAAATATCTTCAGACATTGCCAGGTGTCTTCGGGGCAGGGGGTAGGGGTGGGAGGCGGGGTGCAAAGCTGCTGCTGGTTTTATATATATATATATATATATATATATATATATATATATATATATATATATATATATATATATATATATATATATGTATATATATATATATATATATATATATATATGCATAAATGACACTCACAGCCCCCTCCCCAAGTCCCCATGGCGAGTGGCCCAATCCCCAGGTGACCTCTCACCCCTCGGGGGAGCCACACTGGAAACCGTAGGCTTTGCTGCTGCCGTTTATTGATTTATCACATATTTACATCCCATCAGGAAACCTGTCACGCCTCCACCCACCAGGGCCCTGTGGGTTTCCGCCGGCCGGCCTGCTCCCGACCCCGGCCCAGGCTCGAGGCCGAAGCCACGGCTCTGGACGTCAGACGTTCAGCAGGAGGGGCCGGTGCTCCTCGGCGGTGGCAGCGTCACTGGGAGGGATTTCGTAGACGACAAACAGGGAGGAGTACAAGCAGCCCAGGAAGGACACCAGGCTGGAGAAGTACATCACGCCGTTGGCGCTGCCCACAGCCGAGGTCAGAGGCCCCAGCACCAGGGACACCAGGATCTGGGCCAGGAAGTACTGGCAGCTCAGCAGCGAGATGTCCACGCCCATGCCCCGCCGGGTGCCGTCGGCGCTGGACCCTGCAAACTGACCAGAGATGTGCGTCAGCCGGACCAGGCCCCCTGCGGCCCTGGGACCCGGCACCCATGCCCAGCAGCTCACGTCCTCCAGGCCCCACGTGCACAGGGAGCCCGGCCAAGACTATGATGATATTTGTGTTCCGAGATGACGACAAGAAAAGGAACCCACGGCCAGCAGGGGCTGGCGCGGGCTCTTCCGGGTCTCCCGCCCCTAAAGGAGATGCAGGGCCTGCAGGGCCCCGGCCTCCTCCGCTCCAGCTCCACCCTCCCCGAACCCTTGTCGCTACGACGCCTGTCGCGCTCAGAGATCCCGCCAGGGTCTACAGCGCTGCTCCTCTGGCCTGTGGCCTCCACCTTGTACGTCAGGCTCCCTCCGCCCCTACCCGGCACCACGCTGGGGGACGGAGGTGACACGTGGTCTCTGCGCAGAGCTGCCAGGTGGCAGCGGGAGTGACTCTGCCCCCAGCACAGGCCACCTGCACCCCATGGCGCCACCCAGGGTCCCGCACGGCCTGGCCCCCCTCCCACATGCAGCTGTGCTCCCCTCTGGGACGCTGCTGAACAACTCCCCCCCCCCCCCCCGAACCGGGGCTGTGTTCCCACAGCACCGGCGAGGTGATCCGTGAATTGGTGTCACGTGAGTCCTGGGGACACCCGCCCAGCCCGTGGGGGCCACCGCGGTGGGGAGGTCGTAGGGGAGCCCTGGACCCGCAGCCCAGCAGAGACCGCGTGTCCAGAAGACTTGACGGGCCTCAGAGCCGGCTCAGGGCCTTCCAGCCGGCTCTGACCCAAGCCTGGTCGAGTGGCCCAAGGCCCTGCGTCCCCTCCCGCGGGGCAGGGCCGCCCTCCACCGAGAACCAGCACGTCCGCGTACCCCGGTGAAGGGGGCTCCCGGGAAGTGACAAGGGGGACCGTGCGCGCAGGTCACGTGCACGCAGGTCACGTGCACAGCCTGAGCGCCGCCCAGGGGGAGAGTCAGCCCCCGGGGCCAGGCCTGGGGGAGGCGCCGGGGGCCCGGAGTTAAAGGGGCTGCGGGAAAGGCAGCTGTCAAGGTGGTCTTTTAGTGCCGTATTGTAACGCCTCAAAGTCACTGCCAAAAATCTACGATGGGAGCGTTATTCGGCCACAAGAAGGAAGGCGGTAGGGACCCACTCATACACAGGGTGGATAAGCCTCGAAAACGTGAGGCTGGGAGAAGCCAGACACACAAGGCCACCTATCACGTGACCCCATTGACGGGAAACGTCCAGGGGAGGGGAGGGCTGCAGGGGTGATGGCCAACGGGAAGGGGGGCTTCTTTTGGGGGTGACGAAAATGTTCTAGAACTGATGGTGTGAATACAATAAAAGCCACTGAATCGTACACTGGAAATGAGTGAACTGCGCGGCATTGTGGTGACTTCTGCCTCGATAAAGCCGTTAAGGGAAAATCCACCCTGAACAAAATACCAAAATTTGACATAAAGACGGGATCCGTTTTCCTGAGTTTTCCTTTAGCCTCAGACGCCACCAGGACTCGGCTCAGCCCTGTCCCTTATCCTGTCTTTAAGTCCCCGATCTCTCGCTCAGCGTGGCTTTGTGGCATTGATGCTCATTTTCAGAAAAACCACATTCACGTATTACTGACCTCGACCGCTGAGTTTTTGGTGCCCACATGCTCCCAGCTGACCCCAAAGCCCCGCAGAGCCCTCTCCTTGCACCTCTCCCAGAGCCGCCCAATTCCTTATGCGGGCAGCTTCCTGCCAGGCTTTATGCTCTGCCGATGCATCTGATAATCTTCCCGTTTGAACGGGGCCCCCCGAGCGGTGCAGCGGGTCCCGGGACCCTGCTCAGGCGGAGAGTCGCCTGGACGTGGGGCCTGAAGCAAGAAGGCCGGCACTCACCTGCTTGCTTTGGTAGTAATCGCACAGCAACGAGTAGGGCAGGGTGCACAGCGTGGAGAACAAAATCCCGTAGGTGATGCAGAGGGACAGAACCACGTAGAGGTTCCTGGAAAGGGTGGCAAGCCCAGTCCCCAGGCCGAAAGCCAGGTAGGCGATGAAGTACAGCGTGCGGACACTGAGGCGCTCCTCCAGCTTCTCCAGAAGAGCTGCGACCCAGAGAGGAAGGTGAGCAGCGCCCCGCCCGGGGCCCCAGGCTGCCCACCAGGCCGGCAGGCGGCTCGCCCCTGACCGGGAGACCCGAGCGGGGGCCCCGGGGAGCCAAGGGACCACTGATGGGGTTGTCCAGATGGGCGGCAGGACCTGGGGTGGCCCCCTTCACACCCAGGGGAGGCCACCAAGTGCTGCAGCAGGTGAAGGGGTCTTTGGGTGGCAAGATCAAAGAGGCTCCAGAGTTTAGGGTTTGCGGCTGGACCCTGAGTTCTTGCACAAATCGTAGTGCTTCTGTCGCTCTCCTAACACGAGGACACCGAGAGCCCCACCCCGGCCGGCCAGTGTCTAAGGACCCTGAGGGGCCTGGCAGCTCGGGCTCCGCATGACGCCCCTTACCGGAGTCAAATACCCCGGGGCCGCTTCCCCACGTCCTGGTGCCACCAAACACCCAGGCCCGCCGGGGTCCGCCAGCGAGAGCCTAGAAATTCTTTCTTAATATGGTCCCTCGACCTCCTACAAAAGTCACGGTCCTGACTGCGCGGCTGGAGCTCGCTAACGGGGTCCACAGTCTGCAGCCGTCAGCTTGAGTCTGGGCTGCAGCCTGTTTTTGTACCACCCGGAGCTAAGAACGGTTTTCACATTTTTAAATGTTTAAAACAAGTCCAAAGAAGACAGATATTTTGTGGCACATGAAAATCATACAAGATCCGAATCCCCGTGAACATCAGCGAAGTTTTACTGGAACTCGGCCCCACGTGGTCATCACGCCTCGAGGGCAGCGCCGGGTCGCCCCACCGGAGCCTGTGGCCGGAAAGGCCAAGAGGCCGGACCCCTGAGATGAAGTTTGGGGGCCGTGCACCGCCAGCTAGGCCACCACTGGGACACCCCAGCACCCACAGGCACTCAGCACAGCGTCCTAGGTCCGTGGGGCACCCAGAGTCAAACCTCAGGGTCATCTCGGCCTCCCCGCACCCACCCCACGTGTTCCACAGCCTCGTTCTAGCTGCCCCCCCCCCACCCCGGTCTCACCTGCACCCTCCCTCCCTCTGGACCAGCCACCACGAGAATCGACACGGGAAGGATGGGGTAGGGGTGGCAGGTGGACGGCACACCCACCCGGGGGTGACCTCGTGGTCTGTCCCTGGGCCCCCACGTGTCCCTCGCTTACGGGCCTGACCCCCCCCTGGCCAGCTGCTTACTCAGGGCCAGACACACGCCCGTCCCCACCCGGCCCTGCCCCGCTGCACAGCACCAGGCGGCGGCGTCCCAAGCTGACCCCTGACGACGGGTCGCTGAACAACGGAGAAAAGAACAGCGCTGTCTCCCCCCAAATTGGGATGCTGTGTCTGCAGCTGTAAAGGTACAACCTTCCTTCACTGAACGGGTACCAGCCACCCTGCCGAGGGCCGCTATCACTCCCACGGAGGCCCCGCCCCGCTGAGCCCAGCCCGCCGGTACCTGAGTAGAAGGCAGCGCTGAAGGCGTAGATGCACATCCCCCAGCAGCCCACGGTGACCCCGCTGTTGTACCTCTGATACGCTTCCGACGTGTGCGGGGCCTTGGGGTCCCCCTGAAATACCACCTCGCCCATGAAGTCCGTGTAGAAGAGCAGCATCCCCTCGAAGGAGAGCCACCCTGGGAGGGGAGAAGGGCTGGTGACCGCTGGGCAGGCGCTGGCCCGTGGCCCCTCCTCCGCCAGCAGGTGGTTTTGACCGATGACCGAAGGAGCCCGTGAGTTTTGTCGATTCAAAACTTAAAGAAGGAATTACCTACAGCTTCACCATGCAGACATGACTTTACCGCTGTTAAAATTTTGTAGGTTTCCCACCCGTCTTTT
Organism: Eschrichtius robustus; assembly: GCF_028021215.1. Taxonomy (NCBI): domain Eukaryota; kingdom Metazoa; phylum Chordata; class Mammalia; order Artiodactyla; family Eschrichtiidae; genus Eschrichtius; species Eschrichtius robustus. The sequence goes on along the minus strand of NC_090826.1, from coordinate 6,449,937 downwards.
TAAAACATATATTCTTGTAACATAGGCTCTGTCGCGTGAAGGTTTTGTATTCTGTTCTTTCTCTGAACGTTATTGCCAGGAGGAAAGCTAACCCTCAGCTCCCCCTGTTTCCCCCTCCTCTGCAGGGGAGGCGAGAAAATGCCAGTGGGGCTCCAGCCACAGTGCGGGGGCAGGGGTCACCCGTTTACCTGGGAGAAAGACATTAGGAAGGGCAAGTGCTGATAGAGATCTAATTTGCTCTGTTACCTAGAAAACCACAGTGCTCCTTCCTCTGATTTCCACGTGCATTTCCTCTTTTATAGAGGAAGGAGGTGGTATTTACGGGGTCTCTTGAACCCCAGTAATAATCATGCATGCTCCCTATGCCATTAAATATTCTTAAACAGCCCCATCGCAATGGCAGCAAAATGTTTCACAATGTGGATCCATCTTCCCATTGTTGGACATTTACCCTTTCCCCCATCCCAGTCTTTGGTTAACATGAGTCGTGCTGTGATAAATACCTTGCACGTGTATTCGTGATAAAACCTCTGACTACATCCTTGCAAAGAACACCAAATAGGTAGGATCTCTGGGATAAAGGTGATGGGCATTTTGAAGATTCTTGCCTGTTGCCAAATTGCCTTCTAGAAGGTCATTCTGATTTACATCCCACAATGTTTGAGAGCCTAGATTATCTCAGATTCTTCATCATCCTCAGATGGTCAACAACCCAACAGCAAAGAGACACCGAAGGGAATGGAATGCAAGTTGGGGCTTCTCGGTAGTCATTCGAAAGCCGAGCCTGTGAACGTGAGACCAGCACCAGACGTGTGTGTCTGTGTGTGTTTACGTCTCAGCTCTAAGCGTGAGGGGTCCAAACTGGCTTAAGACACAAGTCCCACCAGTGGGAGAGTGATGTCCCACTTAATTGTGAGTTGCCCGAAGAGCTTTTGGTCCTGAGGATCTGGGCTCCGTGGAGACCCGGCTCTTCCCGGAGAAAAGCCCTCCCCGCGGCCCCCCCTCCCAACCCCGCGCCCGTCCCCACCTCGTCCTGCCCCTGGTGACGCCTGGGGAGGCCGAGTGGAGGGGAGAGGCCTCCGGGCATCCGGAGCCTCGCCCCTCACGCGGGGCCACCCGAGGGGCACAGGACACGCGGGAGGCTTCGCCGCGAGCTCACCCAGGAAGTGGTTGACGCAGAGGTGGCGCAGGGCCTTGGGCATGTTGCAGATGGTGAAGCAGAGGTACCTCATGGACAGCGGCTGCCCCGACGGCTCGCTGGGGCCCGTCAGCTCGCTCTCGTATTTCACGCCATTCAGTAAAATATTGGCCACCTGCAAGGGAAGCCCCCAAAAGTCCCTCCTCAGAGCTTCAAACCCCAGGCACCCCTCGGGAGCGTGTGTTTTGCTTCGATGAGAAAGTGAATCCGAAACACAAACCCAGAGGCCGGGAGGGTTTGTCTTCCTGGGTGGTGAGAACGGGGCACCAAACACCACCCGAAAGAGAGAAATGACTTTAAGGCGTCTCTTCAGAGACGGGAGCAGCTGAGAATAGAATTTCCCTTCGCGGTGCCTGCCTTTGGGCCACAGAGAGTAAGCTAAGACCTTGTGGAATACGTTTGAAAGAAAAGAAATACGGGTCAGTTGAAATTCAGACATTACCAAGTCTCATCTTTTCTATAAGAGAGGATGTAAAAGACTGATTCCAAGGTGACTGGGCATCTGGACAGATGGACTCCTTCCTACACAGGGGTTAGAGCGGCCAACAGAGCCCGTGCGGGGAGCCGGGCACGCAGGCAGCTCCACGTCACCGGCATCTGTCAGGGCAACTCCATCGACAGATACGCTCACTGGCTCAGTTTGCTGCCTGCTCCCGGAATGACAAGGCCTTGCCGCACCGTGGCCCCGCCTGGGCTGGGGGCGCAGACAGCAGCCAGGAGAACCGATGCCTTTGGGAGCTAGACATCTCAAGAGAGGAGAAGATGCCTTACTCTGGGTCCACGCGGGGAGCCCGTGCTGGGTCGGCACCTGGACGTTCCGGGTGGGTGAATGAAAAGGAAGGGAACTGCCCACGATGCCGGTTCCAAGGGCAGCTGCATCAACAGAGCTTGTCACCCACAGCTGCCGGAGGAAGACTTTGACTGACACCTATGTCCCCACTGAGCCCAGACGTGTTCATATTTAGCTCATGAACTTTACTTTCCTCCAAAACTGATTGGAGAATGGAAAGTTTTAAAAGGATTGAAAAGAGATTTTTCAACCAGAATTTAAGGACTGTATCTAGAAGCCAGGTGGAATATTGGGAGACAGGACAGGATGACCCAGTGCTGAGAAAAGGCTTGATGACCTGCTCTGCTGTCATCAGGAGGGAGGACGACACGCCCTTGACTCGAGCAATCCGAGAAGTGGCTTTCCTTTGCCAATGATGGGATTTCTTCCGGTGATTTTCAGTTCTTCAAACGCTTTCCAGATCTGAGCTTGTGGATGCCGCCCACGGGGACCTGGATTCTTCCCTGCAGGGCTGGCACCCACCTGTGCAGAGCGCTTCCTCGAGATGGGATGACATTGGGTTTAAGACACGATAGAAGTGGCCCTAAGACCGGCTCGCGGTAGCACAAAGGAGGCGCGGTTAAGCTTCAGAATTTAACAACGAAGCGAACATGCGCGGCCATCTCCCAATGTCAGCCTCCCACGAAATCAGGGGGTCTTCCCAGGCACGGGAGCGTGGGTGGGGATGTCTGACGGAGGGTCGGGCCGGCAGAGCGGGGCCTGCTTCACGGGAGACACGGCCACGTGGCAGCCGTGTCCAAGGGGCATGTCCAGGTCACCCGCCTTCAGAACTGCCCCCCTGGGGGCCTGTGCGGGTTGAACAAGGGTCATAGGCTTTCTGCTCAGGAAACGCCACCCCCTGGGTGCCCCTGAGGGCAGGGAGGCCCTCGCGTCTACTTTAAACGAGAGAATAACTCTCTTTAATATAAAGTAGCCTCTTCCAAGATCGCGGACCCTGAAAGCAGCTAAAATCCCACATGTCAGTCTGTGGCCTTCCAGCCAAGGCACATACATCACAGACAGCCTTCCGGAAGGTTCTCTCCTTCCCAGAACACGCCTGCGCCCTTTGGGATCCAGAGTATTGACGGCCTCTGGGCTGGTTGGTTAAGGTTGCCCACCTGGGGAGGGAAGGAGGCCCCAGAAACAGCCGCCAGGGTTTATGTTTTGTTTCTGTCCTTCAGGAGGACTTAGCTCAGTTGGCACTGCGTGCACACAGCCAACGTGGGCCGGACGCGGCGGGGAAAAGACCAGGAATGACCGCGATACACGTGACGCTGCAACAAACTCACCGGATTACCCCTGGGCAAACGTAAGGGTGTTTAAAAGAGCCACCCCTTTGCCGTGGCCAGTGTCTTAAAGTGCGACCCCTGGCAGAGACCCTGAATGCATCTGTGGGCTCACGTCGGGCCCGGAATCCCGGCCCTGACAGGCTGAAGAGGATGAGGATGTGAGGATGGGGGTGTCCCTGAGGCCCATCTATTAGACCCAAGTCCTTTCTGACTGATAGGCCCACATGGGCCGGGAATCTCCTTCCAGATCATCTGACGAGGGGGGACCACGCACAGTGCCGACCGCTGGCTGGCTGAGCCCTGGACCGCTGGCTGGCTGAGCCCTGGGACCCCTGGCTCCCCCCTCCCCCGGCCCCCCGGCGTTTGCTTTTACCTGTTGACTGAAGGTCACGTTCCTTCTCCTGCTGCTGTCGGGGCCACCTCCCCCGGCGGCGTCCGGGATGGCCAGGGTCTGGGGTCTCTTTAGGATGCCAGCCGACCGCGGCTTGGAGGTGTCCAAGGAGCCCACCCTCAGCACGTTCCCGTCGGGGCCGGTGGCCAGGGCGACGTCCCTCCGGTCCCCGAGGCCGCGGTCCCGGTGGCAGAAGCCATCGGGGGCCCGGGGGAAGCTGACGCTGACGGCCTGCCTTGGGGCGCTGCCGGGGATGGCCAGGTGGCCGTCGTGGCCGCCCGTGAAGCAGTCGATGAGGACGCCGTCTATGCTGGACGCGGCGAAGGACGAGGCGAACTCGCTGATGCCCGTCAGCGAGCTGTCCCTGCTGATGAAGCTGCCGTACTTGGGCGTGAGGGGGCTCAGCGGGGAGATGGGGCTGGAGAGGCTGGCGTGGAGGCCGGCGGCCGGCGGGCAGGGGGCGCCCTCCTCACCCAGGACAGGAGGGGAGGGAGGCAGCGGGAGGCTGGGGCTCTTCATGGCCGGCCTCTTCTCGCCCGGGGGCCGCAGGGGCCTCTCGGGGATGCTGACCAGGGTCAGGACGGTGGTGGTGCTCAGGATGACGGCCGTGAAGACGTAGATGACCCGCAGCTGCCCGCCCAGGGCTCTCCCGAAGCCGGTTTCATCCCAGTGGATCCCCCCGACCACATATCCGAACCCTCCTCCGAGACCTGGGGAGAGAAGCGGGGCGGGGTGGGGGGGTGGAAGAAAGCCCCCGGGGAAGGTGTTCGCTTCCTTACTTAACTTGTAAAATCCACCCCAAGGACCCAGACGTATTATCTGTCCCACCTACACCCCAAAGAAAAGGAGAAGAGAATGGGATTTCCAGGGGGACCCTGGGGGACCCGGTCCCCTGCCCTTGAGGGCCGTCTGCCAGGGCATGATGACCACCTGCCCACACTCTGGTCCCCTCTGCACACAGCGTCTTAGGAAGACCGAAAGTGAGTGTCGACGCTGGGTCACCTGTCCCCTTGGAGTCCCGCCCCTCCCCCAGCTTCAGTGCTGTGTAAACACGGGAGACCTGGTCCCCAGCACACAGACCACGCGGGAATTTGTGTGGCCACCCCTGTCTTGCTCACCTGGCGACATCGTCCTTGGGCCTGACCACCATTAAGGAAGAAGTCACCCCTGGGCTTCCCTGGTGGCGCAGTGGTTAAGAATCCGCCTGCCAATGCAGGGGACACGGGTTCGAGCCCTGGTCTGGGAAGATCCCACATGCCGCAGAGCAACTAAGCCCGTGCGTCACAACTACTGAGCCCGTGTGCCACAACTACTGAGCCTGCGCTCTACAGCCTGCCAGCCACAACTACTGAGCCCATGTGCCACAACTACTGAAGTCTGCACGCCCAGAGCCTGTGCTCTGCAACAAGAGAAGCTGCCGCCATGAGAAGCCTGAGCACCACAACGAAGAGTAGCCCCCGCTCGCCGCAACTAGAGAAAAGCCCGCGTGCAGCAACGAAGACCCAACGCGACCCAAAATAAAATAAAATAAATAAATTTATTTTAAAAAAAAAAGAAAGAAAGAAAGAAAGAAAGTCACCCCTAATGGGTCACCCCTGGTGGCAGCTCTCCGGGCCCTGGAGCCATCAGGGAACAGGAGGGCTGCAAGAATCTGGTCCTTTCCTCTGATCCCGCTCACTGATTCCACGGCCTCAGGGACCCAGCAAACAGCCAATGGTTCACACAGCGCAACATGAAAATGTAGCTGATGCCACATGGCGCCCGGCCAGTGGCAAAAGACGTTCTCACCTCCAGAAATTGCCGTCTCCTCCTGCCCAGCGCTGGGCTTCCAATGGCAAGAGCAAGGCCAGGCCGCCAGGGCTCCGCCCGCCCAGCCCCTTCTCAGCCCCATCACGCATCTTAGGTGCTTTTCGATTTTGAGTCCAGCTATATTCTGACCAGGCTACTGGTTGGGATGATAAAACTCTTGGTTTACTCTTGGCGATGCAGGGGAATCTGCATCCGACCAGCATGGGCCCTCCCTCCCCTCCACTTGGGGAGACCCAGCCATGTCAGGAGTTGGCCTCTTCAACAGAATCGCCTGTGGAAAGGCCTGGACTCAGACACGTTCAGCCCAACCTTTCACATGTCCCTATGGTGGGACATGACCCTGAATCTAGTTATTTAATGGCTTTCTGTAGAACTTCATTTGTTCCAGACTCTTCTTACGGGCCTCTTAATCTCATGTCCAGCCCCCCCTCCCCGGCTTTATTATTCTTAACTTTCCACATTCATGGTCCTAATTAGCTTCCCCCACTCCTTCTGAAGACAGAGTTGCAGTTCGGTGACACTTAATCAAGGTCAGATTTGCGAGAACTCTATGAACTATTTTTTTTTTTTAAATGATCGAAGCGATACGTTTGCACAGTTGAGGAACTATACTCAACAACAGAGAAACAAACAACCTGATTCAAACAATGGGCAAAGGACTTGAGTAAACATTTCTCCAACGATAGACGCATGGCAACAAGCACATGGAAAAATGCTCAACATCACCAATCATTAGGGAAGTGCAAATCAGAGCCGCAGTGAGATACAACCTCACATCCATTAGGATGGCTACTATCGAACAATCTTTAAAAACCCAGAAAACAGTAAGTTGACGAGGAAGTGGAGAAATTGGAACCCTTGTGCAGTGTTGGTGGGGATGTACAACAGTGCAGCTGCTGTGGAAAACAATAAGGAGGCTCCCCAAAAAACTAAAAATAGCATTATCGTCTGACCCAGCAATTCCACTTCTGGGTAGAGGCCCCAAAAGAACTGAAAGCAGGGTCTTGAAGAGATGTTTGTACACCCATGTTCACAGCAGCATTATTCACAATAGCTAAGACGTGGAAGCAACCCAAGTGTCCATCGAAGGATGAATGGATAAGCACAGTGTGGTGTATAAATGCAATGAAATATTATTCAGTCTTAAAAGAGTAAGGAATTCTAACATACGCTACAACATGGATGAACCTTGAGGACATTATGCTCAGTGAAATAAGCCTGCCACAAAGACAAATACTGTTTGATTCCGCTCACATCGGTTCCTTAGAGCAGTCAAATTTGTAGAGACAGAAAGTAGAATGGTGGTTGCCAGGGGCTGGGGGAGGGGAGATTGGGGGGTTATTATCTAATGGTTATAGAGCTTCAGTTTTACAAGATGAAAAGCATTATGGGGATGGATGGCGGTGATGGCTACACAACAGTGTGAAAGTATCACAGAACTGTACACTTAAAAATGGCTAAGATGGTAAATTTTACGTTATGTGTATTTTAACACAATTTTAAAAGAGGAAAAAAAAAAACCAATGCAGAAGAGTACAGATCTTCATGTACTTACTACAGAATTACATCCTGATAAACCCATTGTAAGTTGAAAATATCATAAGATGAAAATGCATTTAATACACATTCTTATATATAAAATAGATAACCAACAAGGACCTACTGTATAGCACAGGGAACTATACCCAGTATCTTGTAAAAATCTATAAGGGAAAAAAATTTGAAAAAGAATATATGTATATATAAATATATGTATAACTGATTCACTTTGCTCTACACCAGAAACTAACGCAACATTGTAAATCAGCTATACGTCTATTTTTTAAAAAGGGGGAAAAAAAGAAAATGCACTGAATACACCTAACCTACCGAACATCATCGCTTAGCCCCGCCTACCTTACACGTGCTCAGATCACTTCCATTAACCTACAGCTGGGCCAAAGCATCTAACACAAAGCCTATTTTATAATAAAGTGTTGACTGTCTCATGTAACTGACTGATGACTATCCTGAAAGTGAAAAACGGCACGGTGGTCAGTGTAGGGTTGTTGACCCTCGAGGTCACGGGGGTGGACGGGAGCCGCCGCCCAGCCATCACAAGAGAGGATCGGACTGCATATCGCTAGCCCAGGAAAGGGCAAACTTCAGATTCAAAGTACAGTCTCTACTGAATGTGCATATCTTTTGTCAAGGCAAAAAAATCGTAAGTCAAACCATCATAAGTTGGGGACTCTCTATATAAGATAAAAAACTAATTCCTTGTTCCGACCCTCCAAACTCCTGCCTGCCTGGACCCACGCAGAAGCTCCCTGGACCCACGTGCATACGGGACTGTAAAGAGAGATGAACAACGACGTTTTCTAGAAGAAGCGACTGAGGCTTGGAGAGGCCAAGCAGTTGCCTAAAGTCCCACCATGAACAGGAGGAAAAGCACAAAACCGATTCCAGATTTCAGCTCCTGGGCCACCCCGGCCTCTTCATACAGGTCCTACACATATGATCTCTTTCCCTGGATTTTTAGAAATCCTTTCCATTGCTATTTTAAATGGGATTGTTTACTTCCATTTTATTTTGGAACAAGATAATTGTTTTATATACAAACGCTAGAGGTATTGATTTTTATATGATACTTTGGTAAGCAAACATCATACTGAATTCTCTTACTGTTTTGCAGTTGATTCCTTTGAAGGTTTTGTTTGTTTTATTCTTTTAAATTTTATGTATTTATTTATTTACTTATTTATATTTTTGGCTGCCTTGGGTCTTCGTTGCTGTGCGCGGGCTTTCACTAGTTGCGGTGGGCGGGCGCTACTCTTCATTGCGGTGCACGGGCTCTAGGCACATGGGCTTCGGTAGTTGTGGCATGTGGGCTCAGTAGTTGTGGCTCGCGGGCTTAGTTGCTCCGCGGCACGTGGGAGCTTCCTGGACCAGGGCTCGAACCCGTGTCCCCTGCATTGGCAGGTGGGTTCTTAACCACTGTGCCACCAGGGAAGTCCAAGCACAGACTCTTTATTTTTTTTCTTTTTTCTTTCAATGTTATTGAAGTATAGTTGATTTACAGTGTTGTGTTAATTTCTGCTATACAGCAAGGTGATTCAGTTATGCATATATTCTTTTTCATCTTCTTTTCCATCATGGTTTATCACAGGATATAGGATATAGTTCCCTGTGCTGTACAGTAGGGCCTTGTCATTTATCCATGTTATATATAATAGTTTGCATCTGCTAATCCCACACTCGCAGTCAAGCCCTCCCCCAGCACCCCTCCCCTTGGTGGTCATTCCTGCCTCCTTCCTGACTTCCGTGGGAATGTTTCTCATGTCTGGCATCAAGCACAGCACAGGGGTGTGTGTGTGTGTGTGTGTGTGTGTGTGTGTGTGTGTGCACACAGTCAATTGTCATTATTCACGGATTCCATATTTCAAATTTACCTACTCAGTAAAATTGATTTGTAACCCCAATAAATACATATGTAACGCGCAATCACTCTCGGATACGTGCAGAGCAGTGAAAAAAATTTTTTTTTGCCCGGCTTGTGGGATCTTAGTTCCCCGACCAGGGATTGAACCCGTGCCACAGCAGTGAAAGCGCCAAGTCCTAACCATTGGACCACCAGGGAACTCCCAGAGCAGTGAAAGAGTCGCCCGACACACACGGTCCCGGCTAAGACTTTCCACAGTGATGTTCTGCCTTCTTGCTTCAACTCTCACACTGTCAACAACCATCCTTTTCATAGTCTATGTGGGTGCTACATATTTGCACTTCTGTGCTTTTTTTTGGGTGACACGCTGTTTACTTGACAGCCCGCAAGTGTAGCGCTACTGCTGTCTAGGGTTCCCAAGTGCCCGGAGCCCGCCATGTGTCTTATGGGGAAAATATGTGAGTTAGGCGAGCTTCGTTCGGACACGAGTCATAGTGCTGCTGGCCGTGAGTTCAATGTTAATGAATCCGTGGCATATACTAAATAAGATGTCTTTAAACAGAAACACATGGAACAAGGTTATGTATTGATCCGTTGACAAAAATGATGTGGCCAGAGGTTCGCAGGAACCTAACCCTGTATGTCTCCATGGGCCACGATTCGAGGCTGGCTAATTCAGAGCTTGTGACGCCTTTGAACGACACAACTACCTGAATGAATAACGAGAATCAACGATGTATAACACTATTTACACACGGTTATATACACACACACAGAGCTATATACGCACATATATATCAACGATATCTTCCATAGAAAAGAATGAAATAATGCCATTTACAGCAACATGGATGGACCTAGAGATGATCGTACAAAGTGAAGTAAGCCAGACAAAGACAAATATCATATGGTATCGCTTATATGTGGAATATTAAAAAAAAAAAATGATACAAATGAACTTATTTACAAAACAGAAGTAGACCCACAGACATAGAAAACAAACTTATGGCTACTGAAGGGGAAGGAGGGAGCAGGGCTAAATTAGGAGTTTGGGATTGACATGTACACACTCCTATATATAAAATAGATAAACAACAAGGACCTACTGCATAGCACAGGGAACTCTACTCAATATATTGTAGTAACCTATAAGGGTAAAGAATCTGAAAGAGAATATATATATAACTGAACCACTTTGCTGTACACCTGAAACTAACACCGCATTGTAAATCAACTATACTTCGATAAAAAAAGAAATATAGATTAAAATATAGATATTATAGTATATAATATGTGTACTGTTGATATACGTCGTTTGAGACACGCACTCTCAAGCACTTCCGTGCTCGCCCACGTCTTTGAATTTTGTCCCCGTTGCACAGAGCCTTACCTGCCAGGAGGGCGTGGATGGTCAGGCCCCGGTCCTGATCGGCGGGGCCGCACACGTCCATCATGTACGCGTGGCTGGGGCTATCGGCCGAGTCCGCGCTGAAGTCCATCAGCGCCACGCCGCACACGGTGAGCAGGATACCCCACTTGTGGTCGTGGGCCGTGTCAGCCAGCGCCGTCCCAATGTCCCTGCCGTTGAGCAAGAGTGAGAGGCCCAGCAACGCGCCTGGGGATGGAGAACAAAGTCACCGGGGAAGCGCAGCCCTGCCGGCCCTGGCGGCCACCACTTCCGGCTGGCATCTTTAGGGGCCCAAGGACTCCTTTTTAATCAAACCTTAAGCACTTGGATCAGGGTTTTTATTTCATCAAGCATAGCAGGAATGATACAGACTTTATTAACTTTTTTTTTTTTGGCCGTGCTATGCAGCTTGCGGGATCTCAGCTCCCCAACCAGGGATTGAGCCAGGCCCATGGCAGTGAAAGCCCGGAATCCTAACCACTAGGCCACCAAGGAACTCCCTTATTAACTCATTTTTAAAAAGTGATCAAAATGAGATATTTTCCAGTTAACCCAGACTGGATTACAGGGTGCTCCCCGCCACCACACCAGCGACACGATCTGGATAACTGTTTTGGTCAACACTCTTTTAGATTTTCCTAAGAGGAAGCAGTTGGGGCCTTTTTTCTTTTTTCCATTTTATTTCAATTCCAAAACAACAGACCTATAGCCAGGACAAGAATGAAAGGGCGTCTCCTTCCAAACCTTGAGGTACATCGGTCACTCCAAGCACCCAACAGTGGCTGCAGTAGGAATCCTGAAACAGAGCAGGTCAGTGGTCACTGCTGGGGTCCCCGTGGTGCCTGGGGACCAACTCTGAAGCAGCTTCATCAGATTCCTGAAACACCTGCACCCAAACGTCCCCAGGGCGTCAAAAGAATAAGACGATGAAACTCAGGGTCAGCAACAGAAACCTGAGCTAGAAAACAAAAGATAAACAGACTCTTGGAATCACCCAGCTTCTCCTTAAATTTTCTACTTAGGCCCCTACAAGGCCCGAAGGGGCCATGACCTTCTTGGGAATCCAAGAAAGGCCAGGACCTCCCAGACCCAAGCCACCCCCAGCTGTATTGCTTGGCTCCTCTGATGACACAGCCTGGCACGGGATGGTGGAATCCTTGGGGTCCGCTGAAGCCTGGTCCTTAATCTGGTTTAGAGAAAGTCACTTAAGATACGGGGTCTGACCGGCCATACCTGTGTTCTGCTACAGCCCCACACCACTGGGGGACTTACTCTGGCCCCTCCCTTGTCCCCTGGGGACCCTCAAGCTGCCTCCGCTGAGGTTTCTGGAAGCTTCTGGGAAGCTTTCGGAGGCCATCACCAGCGGGCCGAGCGACGGCTCACCGAGGATGGGGCTGACGAACCACACGAGGCTGTAGAGCTGGTCGGGAAGGCCCATCTGCAGGAGCACCGGGGTCACGTATGCCGTCTCCATGGCATAGCTGAACTCGACGCCGAAGAGGACGCAGCCGTTGAAGAGCAGCTCCCGGAAGGACCTCTGGGGGTGCAGGTCCCCGAAGTCCACCAGCTCGATTGGACACGGGGTGTTGGGGGGCGGGGGCGGCGACGGCCGGATGCACTTCCTCCTCTTGGGGTGTCGTTTGAAGTTGTTGGCCCGGTGGCTGATGTGCCGGGTCATGGACCCCGAGTAGCCGGCGACCGGGGGCCTCCAGAAGTCCTGAGGGGTCAAGGAGGGGAAGAGGGCCTCTCCCGGAGGGGCGCTGCTCACCGGGGGGATCATCACAGGGGGCGCCGGTGGGTGGTCCTGTGGGCAAAGCGCGTTCGGGGGCAGCCGTCACCCGCGGGGCCTCCAACCCGCGAGCTCACTTGTCCCGGTGGCTCTGCCCCTCCATCCCCCGCGGCACCGCTCACCCGCCCACGTGGGAAAGGTGAGCTCACTCGGGGCACCCTTAGAGCCGACGCCGAGCCCCCGGAGTGGCGCCTGCTGTATGCACGGTGTTCCTGGGCCTCACTTCCGCATCGGGGCAGCCCACCTGCCCGAGGAGACCAGAGCCAGAGAGAGGATCAAGTCCTTCAGGTCCCTGCGCTGAAACTCAAGGGGACGGTTCCCCAAGCAGGCTCCGCCGGGAGGGTCCAGCAAACAACCCCGAGGAGCGGGAGCCACCAAGCGCCCCATGGCTGCCCTCAGGCCGCAAAGGAGGCCGAGCTATTTTAGGACCTGCGGCCCATTTCCAGGGCTAATTTCGCCCTTCCCTGCAGGCCCCAGGCGAGCAGAGGGGGAAGACCAGGCACCCTGGGGGGAGACAGGACTCACGGGCACCCTGAGCGCTTGCAGGTGGTGAGGGGACAGCCCTTCCTTCTCGGGATGGGGAGTCACACCCTCCCTAATACCTGGGTTTACTCTCCACCCTAAGCTGGAGGAGCCAAGCCTAAAAGCAGCTGAATGAGTCTAACTCAAGCCTTTTCCTTTGACATCAGCTGGACAAATGAATTTTCAGTCGAGTCAGGAGAACTGAGACTTTCATAGTGTTTGAAATGCTCTCTTTAAAGAAATAAACCGACTCCCTGAATCCTGCTTGTTATAGGCAACACGCTGAATAGGGGATACAGTTTACCAAAAAAAAAAAAAAAAAAAAAAGAAAGAAAAAGTGAGGGACAGAAAGAATCCGGGAGGATGAGAAATAGATTTTCCTCCATCCTCAAATTATTTTTTTGAGGAACTTTCGCTATGCCCTCGTCCTGGGTAGGGAATTAGCAGGCGTGTAGGCTAATTCACAGACACTCCCGCCCACTCCGTCCCCCACCTCCCTGGGGTTTACAATGTGTGCTACTCGGAGACCTGCCCTTGGGCATCCAACTGTTTTCACTGCTTAGAAATTAATCTAGATTGTAAACATTAAAGGAATAGATTCTAGCATGTTGACCTGTGCATTTTAGCCAATGTCAATTTTACTAAGCACAGGGAGAGGAAAGCTACTAAGATCAGAGGGAAAGAGACAGATAAAAACATGAGAGGGGAAGTTCTGCAATGGGTTTGACCTCTCTGACACAGCTCACCCCATCTGTATCACAAAAAAGCAATCGCCTAAGTTTCCTTTGGAGTCCTTCCTGGGAAGTAGGCCCTAAACCTGAGATGACATTCCCAACATTGATAGGTTTCCTTACAAGAACACTTGTTATTTACCAAGATAAAGAGTAGAGGCTTTCTTTCAAAATCAGTTTTTAAGCTTTAGAAATGAGGCCCTTATTTCTGACTTTAACTTACTGTACACCCTCCATCACACTCGTGCAAGTCGATAACTTCTTTATGAATCACTCTGAAATTCCTTATCACTCCAGATGTGCATCCCAAACTCCCCCACTACCCCACCCACTCGGGGATTGTCTTCCTTCTCTTCAGAAGACACCAGTGGTAGAAATGATTTATTCTAGAGACGTCCCAGCAGGATTCAGAACATCATGTTAACACAACAAACTATCCATCCACCAATCCATCCATTCATCCACCCATCCATCATCCATCCATCCATCCATCCACCCATCCATCCATCCATCCACCCATCCATCCATCCATCCATCCACCCATCCATCCATCCACCCATCCACCCATCCATCCATCCATCCATCCATCCATCCATCTACCCATCTTCCCACCCACCCACCCATCCATATACATATCCACCACCCATCATCTAATCTACCCAACCTACCCGTCTACCCATCCGCTCTTTCTAATATCCACCAATCCATCCATCCATCCATCCATCATCCATCCATCCATCCATCCATCCACCCACCCACCCATCCATCCACCCACCCATCCACCCACCCACCCATCCATCCATCCATCCATCTACCCATCTTCCCACCCACCCACCCATCCATATACATATCCACCACCCATCCTCTAATCTACCCAACCTACCCGTCTATCCATCCACTCTTTCAAATATCCATCCATCCATCCATCCATCCATCCATCCATCCATCCATCCATCCTTCCACTTGCCCCCCTACCCACCCATCCTCCCATTTGGCTGAGTACTGAATACCAAGACACTGAATTTATAGAGATAAAAGAAGGACATAGTTCTTGCCCTCAAGTTAGGTGCAACAGTGGAGGAAAGACATGCTAAGCAGTGGGACCCACCCATGCAAAGGAGCTCCGTGCACCAGCTGGGCACAGTGGCGATGTGGTGATGAGAGATGAACCCATCAAGAAGGGATTAGTTGACCAGGAAGACTTGGTAAGAGGTAGATTTCACACCAAGATGACAGGGAATGACAAAACCAGCGAATCAATCTGCTCTCGCTTCTAGAAAAGGTTTATCTTATGACCTTAAAAAAATCCCATGCTCTCCTCTACAACAAGAGCAGAGGTACCTAAGAACTATGCAGACAAGTAATACTTCATTAAAAACATAATCCACTTATGAAGATTAAGTCAAGATTTTAAAAAATTAAAAAAAAAAGTTAAGCTAAGCATCTTGTTTATGTTCTCACAGGTCTCACTCAGGCCCTTGTACATAGTAAATGCTCGAGAAAAATGGGCTGGTCTTGCCTTCAAAAACCCAGGTGGTTGTTAGCTGTCCCTGGAGCTTCATTCATTAAGATCATAGAAATAGAGGACCCGCTGGAACACCGCATAATAAGACTGTCTCCTTAGAAGTCAGAAGGAAGACCTTAGCCCAGGTGTGTCAGAGAGCTTAACCTGACTTCACCTGTCTGGTCACAGCCCCGTACCTGCCTCTGTGGCTAACTCCCTCTGTGCCTCTCTACCTGCCCCTTCAGGCACACGACGCCTCTCTTTCCTATTGGCATTTTACCCCCATAAAGTGAACCTATGTGAACACGCGTTAGAAACCTTCCCTTTCATTTTAGAATGAAGAACCACGGGCCCCATTTGGAAGAATTTTAGCCTTACACAGCATCAGGCAGAAGTATATTTTTGAAAAGGGAGGGTTTTTGACCCACTTAAAATGGACTATGTAAATAGTCCATGTCTCTACCTGTGATGTGACAACTTCACCATCACCTGCCCACCACCTCCAGCTTTAAAGCACAGCCTGCAGCCTGTCCGAGCAAAAGTGAGACCCTCACCGCCCCCATCCTACACCCCCCACCGACACACATCTAAACCGAATTAAACCTGGGCTTGAACAGAGTCTTCACTAAGGCTTCCCCTTCAAGTTTGGGGGATCAGGATTACCACTTTTATTTAAAAATACATATATTAAAAGCTGTCCACGAAAGTTTATTCTAAGGACTATTTAAAATTCACTTTTGAATGTTATAAAAAAAGAAAGTAAAATGTAAACTAGTACAATAGAATTTTAATACACTAATACAAATATTCATCAGACCATCTCGATCACACTGTATTACCATTTACTCAGCCCCCCAAAAATGTGCACATATTCCTGGACCCCACAGGTTATATGCTGGGTTCACTGGGCTTCTAGAATACAGAGGATGTTTCAAGGAATGAATCCCTCAAATTGTGTTATGGGATGACTAAGCAGCAATTGATTAATAAAAATAAACAATGTCCATGTAATTCGAATGCTTAAAATCACCCCACTCTGACCTCAAATCATTTCCTCATTTCTCTACGTGAAACCAGGCTTCCAACTGTGGGGTGACATGGGGCCACAGCCCTTCCCTGCTCTTCCTTCTACCAATTCTCAAAGTTAATACTTTAAGGAAATCTTCCCAGACCAGTAAAGGGCTCTGTGGACTTCAGGGGATGTATTTAATCAGCTAGTTGCTCAATTGTATGTCACCCACTTCTCACTTTTGATCTGTGGCAATCTGGCCCCTACCTGACAGCCAACTGATCCCCAAACCCCTGGTGAGGCACACATTGAACTTTCATCAGCACCTGGTTCTACTTCCCTATAAAAGCTGAAAAACAAAAACATTATGATAACCCCACAAACAACGTGTCGAGGACAGAATGAACGGAACTGCTATAACCCTCCCGTTTCAGCCTCAGCATGTTACCCTTGACAAGAAAGCAGAAGTCCTTGGTGCTCCTCATAAACTTAATCCTGGGATGCTGAGAGAGATTATACCAGGGCCCCAGCCATCCAGAGCATTCGTTAAGCCTCTGGCGGGGAGGTGAACCGGAAGCTGATGACACCTGCCCAGGTGACCTGGGAACAGGCCTCCCGGCACCAATAAGCAGAGCTTAAGCCTGGGGCAAATTCCAGTGTTTGATCTCTTTCCTTGCAAATGTGAAATAAATCTGTCACCCAACTGCTACCCTTCTCAGGGCGGGAGAGTTCTGCACTCAGGGGGCGAGACGTGGGCTCCACTGACAGTTCAATTAATTAGACATGCAAGAGGAACAAAGGTCTCGGTGCCAACCTCCAGTCCCAATCCTGGCACTCTGATTACCCTGGGGCCTAAGCCGCGACGCTGCCAGCACAGAGCCGGGAAGCCGTGCGGAGGGCACAGGAGGAAATGGAGGTACCTGTGGGTCCAGCCAGGAGACATCCCTTTCCGAGGCCGGGGTCCTGCCTGCCCCGTTCGCAGCTCGGGTCCCGGCCCGGCCGCCCCCGGCCCGCCGCTGCTCCTGCAGCATCACCCCGCGGGGCGGGGCCGTGACGTCACAGGCTGCATCCTCGCCAGGCTTCATCCTCGCCGCCTACGGCCGGTACCCGCAGAGCATCCTTAAAGCGGCACCGCCCTGCAGTCCGCCGCGGAGGCGCTGGACTCCGCGCAGGGCCCCCACCCCTCGCCAGCCGCTCCTCCTCCCGAAGTTTAAAGGCCGGCAGAGTCTGCAAGGAAAGCTCCAGAAACAGGCCCGCTAAGACTTCCGCGGGCTGAGGCGTTCTGGCCTTGGTGGGCCCCTTTCTCCATAAAAAAAAAAAAAAAAAAAAAAAAATATATATATATATATATATATATATATATATAAATTATATATATTAAATATATATAATATAATTGTATATTATATATTATAATTATATATAATATATAATAATTTTATATTATTATATATATAATTTTATTTTACAGCTGTGTTAGTTTAAAGATGAATATATTAATATATTAATACTGTATATTAAAACATTTCCCTTGGCCTAAGAGTTCTTTTCCACCCCCCTTCTGATTTAAAAAAAAATGAACCCATATTTGAGGATCCCTAAAAGCATTGTGTGCTCTGGACACTGCCCACTGTACAGAATAAGTTGGCCCTGCCTAGAAATATTATACTGCATTCACTTATTCCCTTAACCGATGTATCAGGTGCTACTCTGTCCCAGCTCTACCCTAGGGACTGGGGATACAACAGTGAACAAACAGGCGAAAGTTCCTGGCTCTGTGGCATGACATTGTAGAGAGGGAGAGACACACTGAACAAGACAAATAACATAAATAAATGGTAAGTCAGAAGACAGTCATCCCCAGAGAAGGGGCTTAGGGAGTGTGGGGCTGGGGGTTCGGGGGGGGCACTGCAGTTTAAATAGGGTTGTTGATGAGTCCCCACCCAGAAGGTGACATTTGAAGAAAGACTTGGACGAGGTGAGGGCGTTAGCTGTGCTGATGTCTGGGGGAAGGTCATGCCAGGCAGAGGGACGAGCAAGTGCAAAGGCCCTGGGGTAGGAGCTGGATTGAATCAATGACGGAGCAAGTAATTATACAGTACAGTCTGTAGTGAAATTACAAAGCACAAAGTGCTACTGGGGAAAGACGTGTAGCTCTAGGAAAGTTTATAATAAGGGGATGTGACTTTGATGGGAGGGCCGGGGGTCCTTGAGGAAATGGCACTGGACAGGTGTGCTAACGCTGAGTAGAGGGGGCAGCATGTGCAGAGCTCCTGTGACAGGAGGGGGCAGGGTGAGCACAGAGCCAGTGGGGCTGGGATGCCGAGGTGAGTGGGGGTGGGCTGGAGAGGCAGCTTGGGCTCAGGCTGTGGGCCTCGTGGACTGTGTCATTTTCTAAGAATAAGAAGAAGCTTAGATGGGTCCAGTGCAGCGGAGTGGGTGACATAAATCATATTCATATTTTGCAAAGATCATGTAGCTCAGAGTGGAAAAGTGGATTGGAAGGGATCAGGGGGCCCAGGTGGGCGCACCAGGGAGGATCTTAGAGAACTGCCCAGGAGGGAGAGGATGTGAGCGATGGTGGAGAGACAGAGGTGGTGGATTGCCTAGGCATTTGCGGGTAAAACCAACAGGGCTTGGTGACAGGTTGAAGGTGGGGGGTACGGGGAGGAGGGAGGAAGGTGTTGAGAAGTTTCCAGCTTGAGCACCCAGGCAAAGGAGAGGAGAGCATTCGGGCTGCTGGGGCGAGTCACAGGGTGGCTTTGATACAGAATGAGTTCGAGGGACCTTTGAGGCACGGAGGCCCCTAGAGATGGGTCTGAAGATCAGAGACGGTCTTTCGAGAATCACGTGCACACAGGAAGCCAAACTGCGGCCAATGACATCAACAGGGAGAGACGTAGCACGGAGGAACGAAGCCTTCTCGGTCACTGGTCAGGGGGAGAAGGATGAGCCATCAGAGAACTGCTTCCATCTTATCATATCTCTAAACAGGAGTAACAGTTTGAAAAAAATACCAATGTGTTTTTCTATTTTGCCTTTACACACAATGACCTGCTATTTTGTTAGCTCAGAGCTCACAGCTGTAACTTATAAACCTCAACATCCCAAGAGCTTAACACAATGGACGCTTATTTTTGGCTCATGTGAAGTCCAAAGGGGGTGTTTCTGATGCACAGGGGACCTCCAAACGGTCATTCAGGGACCCAGGCTCCTTCCATCTGGGCTCTGCCTGAGCCAGGCTAGCAAGAGGCCCACATCCCACTCATTCCATTGGCCGGGACTCAGTGACACAGTCACACCCAACCGCAAGGGAGGCTGAAGGACCTGGAGGAAGTGGGTGTGAGGGGTGCTGTGTCAGCTGCTTGTTTAGCGTTTATCAGCTTGGAGGAGGGGAGGAGAGGGGAGGGAGGGCACAGCTGGGGATGCTAAGAAAACAAAAGTTAATACCTCCTTTCTGATATTCAAAATAGGATTCTGCAGCCCGAGAAAAGGCTTGAAATCTAGGTGTTGTTGAGAAAGAAAGGACTTAAAAAATTCCTTTAACCTCTTTTAACCTTACAAGGTCAGAAGCTTCCTTTCTTAACCCTCCAAGGTCAGACTGGACCTTGGTGTTTCTCCCTCTCTGTGGACAAGATTCCCCGTCTTATCGGTGGGTCTAGACAGGAGTCCAGAGTGGAAAGAGGGCGACAGGGCATGCAGGGAACACAAGTGAAGCCCACCCCCCATCCCTGGGCACTGTGGAAGGAAGGCAGAGGCAGTAGGCTGGGAGGGGGCCAAGCTGATGGGGAGCTGCGTGGAGAGGACCCCTGGGGGTAAAGGCTCAGCCCTCCCCCAACCCTGGTAGGAGTCTGTTGGAGGAGAGCAGGAGTGGGTCCTACTCAGGACTGAAAGCTGCAATGGCTCCTTGGGGGGGATGACCTTAAAGGGGCGACACTCCACCTCAGTGGGGAAGGGCAGTGAGGACGGTGGGGGATGGGGGGCGGGGGGCGGCTGGGGGCCAGCAGAGAGATGCAGAGGGCTCTACAGGGCCAGGCGGGGCCCCGCCCACTTCACAGCAGAACCTGGAAATCAGGGGTCCACCAAATCCCCTTGGCCCCCGCAGTGCACACGGTGACCAGCCTGTGGCCGGGAGGTCACACGAGCCCCGCCCTGCCCCCGGCTGCACCCTAGAGGGACAGGAGGACCCAGGCCCCAGAGGCCGTTATCTTAAAGAGACCAAGTCAGACCCAAAGGGACGGTGCAAAGGATCCGACTGAACTCAATTTTATATCAGGTTTGATCAAAGTTTGTGCCTCCCCGTCACGCCCTCCACGCCCGCAGTCGGTGATGGCTCATGAGAAAGCCCAGATCAGCCACAGATAAATAACTGGACGCCGGTTCCTTTGCACCCCTGAGCGTGGTGGGAACAGTTCAGCCAACGGCTGGGACTCCAATGCTAGAGAGGGAAGGGGAGGGGGAGGGTGGGAGGTGACCCCAGGCGTGTCCCTGCAGCAGCGGCTGTCACCTGCCATTCCGGGGCGTCCACAAGGTGGTGGGAGAGCCCCACCTTCTCGGCCCGCGCCTGGGAGGGCCGGCGGGGGAGCCAGAGGGATGTCTAGTGTTTCTCTGGCACAAAGGGAAGGAGAGATGGTGCTTTTAAAGCATTTTCCGCCCTTGCAAGGATTCATGGTTCTACGGCTGAATTCTTTTTTTTTTTTAACTTTGTAAACACACTTTTTCTGCAAAGCACACAGCTGCATTTTTTTTTTTAATTTTATGAATAACATTTTTAATAACAGATCTTGTGCCAGGCCTTGTGTTAAGGCTTTTACGTACTTTAAACCTCATTTAGTCATCCTACCTTTAGGAGGTGGGCAATACCCCTCCCATGTTTTTTGGATCCGGAAGCCTGAGGCTTGGTGAGCGTCACTTGGCACGCGCGGTTGGAGCTGGACTTGAACCCAGGACTGAGTGACCCTGGGGCCCAAGCCTCCGGCAGCACGTGAGGGCTGCAGCGTTCGCAGTCAGGCGTGGGGTCATTCATAGGCTCACCCAGCGAGTGTTTATGGAGCGCCTGCTTTCCGCAGGTCAGGCTAGGAGAGGGAGGTGGGCAGCATTGCCAGAACCAGCACGAGACCTCACAGCCTGGGCTCCACCCTCCTTTCTCAGCCTCTCTGCGGCCTCTGTCTCCTCCAGCCGCCCCTGCCCATCCATCTACCGTTTGCCCGTTAGGCTGCCTTTTGGCTCCCAGTTCAGAAGGACTGGGCAGTACCAGAGCTGCAGGAGTGTGTGTGTGTGTGTGTGTGTGTGTGCACGTGCATGCTGGTGGAAGCGTGTGCTTCCACAAGTGTTGTAGGGAAAGGTGCCTTCCCTTCATTTATGCAGAGTTAACGGATTCCTGGTGTCCTTCAGTCAGCACTGCTTTTCACTCTTCAGGGAAGCTTCTGTGGATCTGACGTGCCCTACACACACTCACACACACACACACACACACACACACACATGCACAGAGTCTGCATTGCAAATTCCAGGAGGGCAGGATAATCCAACTCCTTTTGCATCCTCCTGCAGAACTTGGCGGGCAGAGGGCCAAACACATGGTAGGCACTCAAACATATTTATCTGATCTACACAGGATGGGATCAGTAGAAGTTGTGTGGTTACTCTTGTGTCTGCACAGGTATGTTATGGGTTAAAACGAAATGTTATGGACGGGTCTGGGAACTCAGACTATTTCCGAACATATGCCCTCCTTGTAGGGAGCCTATGGCACCAAACCCTGGACTCTGGGCCATTCAAAGGCTGGGACAAAGGGGTTGTGGCTAGAATCTGAGCTGAGCCAGAGCAAGAACCCAGTGTCTGGATGTCAGGCTCTGCTAGAGGTGAAGGAGGTTGGACTCAGGTTCTAGAATCAAGGCGGTGGCACCCAGGATGGCTGTGGACTCCTCAACTGTGGGCTGGGATACAGCCTCATGGGGGCACAAGGTCACCTGAGACAATGCAGGACGCCCAATTAAATTCAAATTTCAGTTAAACATCAAATAATTCTTATGTATCAGTACGTTCCAGGCAATATTTGGCATCCTGTATTTTGATGTGCTCCATCTGGCAGCCCTACTGAGACAGCTCCTGGACCCTGGAGAAAGAAGCCTCCCCGGGGGCGCCCGAGACCCTCTTTCTCGAAGCGGCCAGGTGATCAGGACCCCCAGGCTTGGGCTGCTGGCCAGTGTCTGCCAAGCTCCACTTTGAATTGCTGTCTCCCTGAGAGAGCAGTGAACACCCAACATTCATGAGAAGTGCAAGCCAACCTTTGGGCAGGTCTTGAGAGTGGAAACTCCTGGATTATGCTAACTGGGGTCTTGAAAGTTTCCGGTGGCTTTTGTGCTTTACCTATGTGTTCAATGTGTCAAAATTCTGAATCTACTAAACGGGACTTTCTAACACTTAACCATTATTTACACAACTAATACATTTAAGACCTATTAAGTTTTCAAATGATTTTAATCTTTTATCTTCATGCCCATGAATTATTAAACTTTGGTATTACGAAATATAACACAGAAAAGTGCAAAAACCAAACCGAACAGCTCAATGATTTATCGCACACGTGGAACCACAGTCAGGTGTAGACAGAATATTTGCCAGCTCCCTAGAAATCCATCTCGCGCTGCCTCTATCCCCAAGCTCTTCTGCTCTCAAGCTCCACCAAGAGGTAATCACTTTTCTGACTTTTATGTTCATTGCTTTCAGGTTTTTAAAAAAATAGGTGTAACAGTCATGCCCATGTCTTAGTTTGCTCCCCCCTCTCCTGCCCAAGCTGGCAGGAGGTGATTCCAGGAAGCGGGAGTAAGGAGAATAAGATGGGGAAGGGAGAAAAGCTAATAACAAACACATGAATGACCAGGTCACCAGTGTGGGCAATTGGGGCTCAGTTGTATTGGGGCGCCCTGAGAAGACAAATGGGACAAGCTTTATCATTGTCCTGCTGTAGGATGGATCGCTGAGGCATTTATTTACCAACTTCCAGTCCCTTCTGGTGGAGGGATGCCACTGAGGGCCTTAGCTACCCTGCACTGTAGCTGCACCTTCTGGAGGAGATGCAGACTCTCAAGGTGCTGGAGAAATCTCAGCAGCTTGAGGTGGGAAACTGTCAGCATGGTGGGAACCGTCTACTGCAGCTACAAGCGAACCCAGGTGAACCTAGAGCATACACAGCTGTGCTACTCAGAGTGACGGTGTGCAGCAAGATGCAGGGCTTGTACCAGGATTTAAATCAATGCACTGTTTCCTTCATCTGGAAAGTCTTACTACAAAAGGAAGGAAAAAGGCAGCTGAACTAAGTAGTGGGTTTAGCGACACTAAATGGTGCAAACTCCTTCTTTCCTGCTGGGCAGGACACTGTTTACAGACGGGCAACCCCGAGTCCTTCTGTACAGCAACATGCAGCCTTAAATTCTAGGGTTTCGTTCAGCCTTTTCTTCTTTCTTTTCTTCTGTTTTTGGCTGAGATGCTCGGCTTGCGGGATCCTAGTTCTCAGAAGCGGGATCGAACCTGGGGCTCCAGCAATGAGAGCACCGAGTCCTAACCACTAGGCAGCCAGGGAATTCCCTAGTTCAGCCTTTTAAAAAAAACTTTGTGTAAATAAGATCAGAAGTATGTGTTCTTCTGTGTCTGGGTTTTTGTTGTTGTTGTTGTTGATCATTTTGATTTTGAAAGTCGTCCACGTGGCTCTGGTTCATTTTCAGTGTTGTAATGTGTGGATATATCCTAAGGTATTAAACCATCCTTCTGTTGACAGACATGTGGGCTGTTTCTATTTTAGGGTTATTATAATAATGCTACTTGGACACGGTAATACATGTTTTTGGTATACATATGCACGCATTTCTTTTGGGTATATATTCAGAAATGGCACTTCAGGGTAAATATACAGTCTCAACAGTTTTCCAAAAGATGTACAAATGTGCACTCCTAACAGCAGTGTGTACTGCTTACATACTTAGCACAATTTGGTATTGTTTGTCTTTTACTTTTCTCTGTCTGGTGTACAATAGTGGTTTTAATTTTCATTTCCCTGTGACTAATGAGGCTGAGCATCTCTTCATATGTCCATTAGTCATCTCAGTATCTCCTCTGTGAAGTACCTGATCAAACATTTTCCCCATGTTTCTATTGGGTTATAAGCTGATTTATAAGAATTTGTTTTGTATTTATATTTAAACCTTTTGCAAATTCTTAATTTTAATGTGTTGGGTTGGCCAAAAAGTTCGTTTGGGTTTTTCCTGTAAGATGTTCAAATAATCAATTTCTTTCTTTCTCTTTTTTTTGGTGTCCTATATAAGAAATCTTTCCTTACCTAAGGTTATGAACATATTCTCCTATGTTATCTTCTAGAAATTTTATTTTTTATTTTATTTTTTAATTAATTTTTATTGGAGTATAGTTGCTTTACCATGTTGTGTTAGTTTCTACTGTGCAACAAAGTGAATCAGCTATACGTATACATATGTCCCCTCTTTTTGGATTTCCTTCCCATTTAGGTCACCACAGAGCACTGAGTAGAGTTCCCTGTGCTATACTGTAGGTTCTCATTAGTTATCTATTTTATACATAGTAGTGTGTATATGTCAATCCCAATCTCCCAGTTCATCCCACCCCCCTTTCCCCCTTGTTATCCATATGTTTTTTGTTCTCTAAGTCTGTGTCTCTATTTCTGTTTTGCAAATAAGATCATCTATACCATTTTTCTAGATTCCACATATATGCGTTAATATACAATATTTGTTTTTCTCTTTCTGACTTACTTCACTCTGTATGACAGTCTCTAGGTCCATCCACGTCTCTACAAATGTCCCAGTTTCGTTCCTTTTTATGGCTGAATAATATTCCGTTGTATATATGTACCACTTCTTCTTTATCCATTCCTCTGTTGATGGACACTTAGGTTGCTTCCATGTCCTGGCTATTGTAAATAGGGCTGCAGTGAACATTGGGGAGTATGTGTCTTTTTAAATTATGGTTTTCTCAGGGTATATGCCCAGTAGTGGGATTGCTGGGTCGTATGGTAGTTCTATTTTTAGTTTTTTAAGGAAATTCTATACTGTTCTCCACAGTGGCTGTATCAATTTACATTCCCACCTACAGTGCAAGAGGGTTCCCTTTTCTCCACACCCTCTCCGGCATTTATTGTTTGACGATTTTTTGATGATGGCCATTCTGACCAGTGTGAGGTGATACCTCATTGTATTGTTTTGATTCACAATTCTCTAATAATTAGTGGTGTAGAGCATTTTTTCATGTGCCTCTTGCCCATCTGTATGTCTTCTTTGGAGAAATGTCTATTTAGGTCTTCTGCCCATTTTCTGATTGGGTTGTTTGCGCTGCATGAGCTGTTTGTATATTTTGGAGATTAATCCTTTGTCAGTTGTTTTGTTTGCAAATATGTTCTCCCATTCTGAGGGTTGTCTTTTCATCTTGTTTATGGTTTCCTTTGCTGTGCAAAAGCTTTTAAGTTTCATTAGGTACCATTTGTTTATTTTTGTTTTCATTACTCTAGGATGTGAGTCAAAAAAGATCTTGCTGTGGTTTATGTCAAAGAGTGTTCTGCCTACGTTTTCCTCTAAGAGTTTTATAGTGTCTGGCCTTACATTTAGGTCTTTAATCCATTTTGAGTTTATTTTTGTGTATGGTGTTAGAGAGTGTTCTAATTTCATTCTTTTACATGTAGCTCTCCAGTTTTCCCAGCACCACTTATTAAAGAGGCTGTCTTTTCTCCATTGTATATTCTTGCCTCCTTTGTCAGGAGATTAGGTGACCATAGGTGTGTGGGTTTATCTCTGGGCTTTCTATCCTGTTCCATTGATCTATATTTCTGTTTTTGTGCCAGTACCATACTGTCTTGATTACTGTAGCTTTGTCATATAGTCTGAACTCAGGGAGCCGATTCCTCCAGCTCCGTTTTTCTTTCTCAAGATTGTTTTGGCTATTCAGCGTCTTTTGTGTTTCCATACAAATTGTGCAATTTTTTGTTCTAGTTCTGTGAAAAATGCCATTGGTAATTTGATAGGGATTGCATTGAATCTATAGATTGTTTTGGGTAGTATAGTCATTTTCACAATATTGATTCTTCCAATCCAAGAACATGGTATATCTCTCCATCTGTTTGTGTCATCTTTGATTTCTTTCATCAGTATCTTATAGTTTTCTGCATACAGGTCTTTTTCCTCCATAGGTAGGTTTATTCTGAGGTATTTCATTCTTTGTTGTAATGGTAAATGGGATTGTTTCCTTAATTTCTCTTTCCAACCCTTTGTTGTTAGTGTATAGGAATGCAAGAGATTTCTGTGTATTAATTTCTATCCTGCAACTTTACTAAATTCATTGATTAGCTCTAGTAGTTTTCTGGTGGTATCTTTAGGATTTTCTATGTATAGTATCATGTCATCTGCAAACAGTGACAGTTTTACTTCTTCTTTTCCAATTTGGATTCCTTTTATTCCCTTTTCTTCTCTGATTGCCATGGCTAGGACTTCCAAAACTTAAGAAATCTTTCCTTACCTAAGGTTATGAATATATTCTCCTATGTTATCTTCTAGAAATTTTATTTTTGACCTTCTGTGTATAGGCCTACAATTTATCAAGAATTGACTTCATTTTTAGTATAAGGTAAGTGCCAAGCTTAATTTTTTTCATATGAATATCTGCTTGACTGAACACCATTTATTGAAGAATGTCCTTTCCTTACTATTCTACAGTGCCATTTTTGGCACAAAAAGAGTACCATATGTGGGGTCTGTTCCTGGACTGTATTCTGTTCAATTGGTCCATTAGCCTATATGTGCACATAGCTTTATGGTTAAGTCTACATCTGGTAGAGTAAGTTCTCCAACTTTGTGCTTCCTTAAAATTTTTCTGACTGTTCATGGACATTTATTGTGCATGTTTAAGAATCAGTCTTTCAATATCCATAATATATATTTATTTTTAAAACTTTGGGATTTTTAAACTTTGGGATTTTAAAATGATGGACTGATCTGGAAGGATTGAAATATTTGCAATATCCAATCTATGAATATTTTATATACCTATATATATATATACACACATACATATACATATATATATCCATTTATTTAGGTCTTTTAAACTTTCTCTCATTAATGTTTCATGATATACAGGACTTACAGATCTTTTAAAAAATATTTATTTATTTATTTATTATTTTTGTCTGTATCAGGTCTTAGTTGCAGCATGCGGGCTCTTCGTTGTGGTGCGTGGGCTTCCTTCTAGTTGTGGTGCATGGGCTCCAGAGCGTGTGGGCTCTGTAGTTGTGGCACACGGGCTCTAGTTGTGGCATGTGGGCTTAGTTGCCCCACAGCATGTGGGATCTTAGTTCCCCTACCAGGGATCGAACCCACGTACCCTGCATTGGAAGATGGATTCTTTACCACTAGACCACCAGGGAAGTCTCTGCCTTGCTAATATTTTGCTTAAGAGAGATTAATCTGTAAGTTTCCCTTTTAAAAATGTCTTATCAGGTTTTGCTTTCAATGTCATGCTGACCTCATAAAATGGATTAAAGAGTGCGTCTCTCTCCTTTTTTTTTTTCTATTTCCAGGAAGAATTTGGGTAATAGTGGCATTATATTCTTGTTAACTATTTAGATGAACTCACCAGTGAGCCAGCTGGGCCTGGAATTTTCTTTGTGGAAAAATTTAAAATTGTGAATTCAATTTCTTAATAATTGTAGGCTATTCGGATTTTCCATTTCTTTTTGTGATTGTTTGGGAATATGTGTTTTCCAAGGAAATTGTCCACTTCATCTTAATTAAAAACTTTTTTGGCACAAGTTTGTTTATAATATCCTATTATGACCTTTTTGATGTCTATAAGATCTGTAGTAATGTCCCTGTTATGGGCTGAATTGTGTCTCCCCCTCCCTCCCCAAGTTCATACTTTGAAGTCCTACTCCCTAATATCTCAGAATGTGACTGTCTCTAGAGATAGGGCCTTTAAAAGAGGTAATTAAGGTAAAATGAGGTCATATGGGTGGTCCTTAATCCAATATGACTGGTTTCCTTATAAGAAGAAAAGATTAGAACAGAGACACCCACAGAAGGAAGACCATGTGAAGACACAGGGAGAATATGGCCATCTACATGCCAAAGGGAGAGGCCTGGAATAGATCTTGCCTTGGAACCAACCCTGCTGACACCTTGATCTTGGACTTCTAGCCTCCATGACTGAGAAAATAAATTTCCGTTGTTTAAGCCACCTTGTCAGTGGTACTACATTGTGACAGCCCCAGCAGACTAATACAGTCCCATTTTTCGTTCCTGATATGAATTATTTAGTCTTTCTTTTTTCTTAATTAGTCTTGCCAGGGGTTTATCAATTAGTCTCTTCAAAGAACCCACTTTGTTGATCCTCTCTATGCTTACTTTCTTTTTTT
Source organism: Eschrichtius robustus (assembly GCF_028021215.1). NCBI lineage: Eukaryota > Metazoa > Chordata > Mammalia > Artiodactyla > Eschrichtiidae > Eschrichtius > Eschrichtius robustus. The sequence continues at coordinate 6,421,604 of NC_090826.1, read as the reverse complement.
GTTTTAATATTTATTTATTTGGCTGCACCGGGTCTTAGCTGTGGGAGGCAGGCTCCTTAGTTGTGACTCGTGGGATCCTTAGTTGCAACAGGCAGGTTGCAGCAGGCAGGCTCCATAGTTGCAGCTCAATGGCTCCTTAGTTGCAGCACGAGGGCTCCTTAGTTGTGGCATGTAAACTCTTAGTTGCGGCATGCATATGGGATCTAGTTCCCTGAGCAGGGATTGAATCCGGGCCCCCTGCATTGGGAGCGCAGAGTCTTATCCACTGCACCACCAGGGAAGTCCCTATGCTTACTTTCTAATTCATTAATTTTTGCTTTTATCTGTATTATTTCCTCCCTTCAACTTTCTTTGGGTTTAATTTGCTATTTGTTTACTAACTTCTTGAGATTAATAATTAGGTTGTTGATGTTTTGGCTGTTCCTCTCCTAATATAAGCATTTCTCTAAGCATGACTTCAGATGCATCCCACGGATTTTGACACATCGTATTTTCATTATCATTGAGTCAAACATTTTGGCAAGACAACTAAGTAAAAAAATATGGCTGAGAGTTAGTGACAGGGACCTGGGGCTTAGCCATGTTCAGAGATTTGGATTTTGGTATCTGGAGATGGTTTGAACAAGGGAACAGATATACTTTCAGGTAGCATTCTGCTGCTAACCAGTGGAAGTGGAGCAGGGCAAGCTGAGAGGGTCCCTTGATGCACTAATCGCCAGTTAAATACTCTCTCTACCCTATCTTCTCCCCTTTTGATATCTCCCCATTCTTTAGACATTTATATCCAACTGCCCACTTGAATTCTCCACTTAGATATCTAATAGGCACCTCAAACTTATCAAGTCCTAAACCAAAATCCTTGGTTTTTTCACCAGCTCTGCTCCTTGCTTGGTGAATCACCAAGGAAAACTTAGATCACACTTAGGAACCCACAGAGATTTGGGAGGTAAGTATTAGTTGCTTCTACAGGGGTGTCCGTCGGTGCAAGATGATCTGTCCTTGCAGCACAGGTGGACTAACACTTCCTAAACATCTAGTGAAAGTATCTATGGCCATTTCTCACATCATGAAACCCAAACTTTCTGCCTAATTTTCTGGATTCTCCATCACCTTCCCTCTGTCCAATCAGATTCACTGCCCTCTTCAACTGGTGTAATCTGATCCCATAACCCCGGACCCACACTTGTCTGTGAATATATGCTGCTCTTTTCCTGGTTCACTGCCTTTCCCAGTGATGTATTCAAATCCTACCAATTCTTGAAGTTTTGCCTTACTTCTCTAACCTTCATCTGTCTCCTCTGAACTTGCTCATCTAGGTCACATTATCTAGCTCCTAATTGTACAGTGGCTTACACTGTTCAATATTGTGTCACTTATGTTTGTCTTTTGTCCCTAAATAAGTCTGTTGGCCCCGCATGATACTCAGCACATTTTCGCTTCTCAACACTCCCCACTTGTGAACTGATAGGGATTGATTTAGAACATCAGAAAGTACTTATTCTAGCTTTGGAAATCCTCAACTCCTCTGCATAGGGGGCCTCACCCTTGCATTTGATCTCAGCCTGCACGTTGGCTGGCCAAGGCTATGAGACCCCTTGGGTCCCCGCTCCCATCTTTGGGCCTTGATGTTTTCTTTGCCACTGGGTGGCCTGAAATAAGCCCCAGGGAACAGAGACAGGGCTTTTTTCTTCTTCTTTCTTCTGTTCTCCTGGACGACAGTTTTCACCCTTTGGTGTGACTCGGGTCCAATTGGCGTGCTTTTTAAAAATGCTTGTTACTGTTCCCCCAGAGATTCTGATTCAGTACATCTGGGTTGGCAAGTTTAACAAGCATCCTGGTGCTTCTGGGCAGATGGAAATATGACCATACGTTGAGAAGCCAAGCTCCTGTGAGTTTTGGATGGTTAGGGTTAGGGTTAGGGTTACGGTTAGGGTTAGGGTTAGGATTCGTCCCTTCTGTCCTTCTAGTTTTAAGTGATATTGCTCCTCCATATTTCCTTTTAGACTTCCCCCAAAAGGCAAAAAAATGTGGCTCTGACTCTAGCACCTGGCATTTAGCAGGATGATTTCCTGAGAGAAAGCCTTCTGGTTTAGATCACGGTTCAAACTATCACTTAGCTGTCAAAAACAGCTCAAGAGAAAGGAATGCTTAAATGTTGCTCTTAATTTTCTATCCAGAAACTTAGAGGAAAAAGAGGTACATGTTCACGGAGTTTGTATGTGCAAAGAAAGGGCCTGTAATGATCTACACTGAACTACAATACTGTCTGTCTACCCTTGGGCAGTGGTATTGGGGTGGACCAGGCAACATTAACCTTTTAATTCAGCCACTTCAGTACTCTTTGGGGGGTTGTTTTACAATGAGCATGTGCTCCTTTTGTAATAAAAATAAGTTTCCAGAGCAAAAACCCAGCACAGTCCTTTAAAACAAAACATCCAGCGCATGTACTCAGTGTTCTTTCTGTGTGATGAAGAGGAGTGAAGCACAGTGTCTTCTCCCTTGGATTACTGTGTTCACGCATCACTGGGACGTTCTAACATCGAACTGTGATTTAGAACCAAGTCCCAAGACGTTTTGTGACTAAAGAAAGATCTTTGAAGTAATTACGAGCTTGGAAGGGTCCTATTAAATAGTTCTTGTGGTCCAGGAAGGAACTCCCTCAATAATTTATAGGGCAGTAGAACTGAAAGATTTCTGGATAACTTTGGGCTCTTCTTTTTTTTTTTTTTTTTCACGATTTAAAGTATTGTCTCCCGACTTCTCATTTTCCCAACAACATCAGTCAGGTGCTTTTGAACCTCAGCGGAACAGAAGTTACAACTCTCCGAGCATTGCTCGCTGTAGCATTGTATCCGCAATCAGGGTTTGGATGCAAAGGGCTTTGTCTTCATTTAAACTTGACCAACCAGGGTGCACTGGGACCCTCCCACCTCCACAAATCTCCACTCCGCCCTCCCACTATGATGTTCCCCCTGTTTGTGAGTCGCTTGGTATCAAATAAACTGCTTTGCTTTCCCCTTCAGTGAATCCGCCTCTTACAGCGCATTCATCCCGCCCATATTTACAGCTACACTTGGGCCCAACATTTCAGCTGCCAGCAGACAGACACCTCATTTTTTACCCAACTTGAATTGGGACTCTTTTTCTGTTTCTTGGAAACCTCCCTCAAGAGCCCCATAATCCTTTCTCTGGTGAAAACGGTTGCTCCTGCTGAGCGAAATTCCGCTTATGGCCTCAACACAGCCACGTTGTTCTTGTTCTTAAAGAGATTTTTTTTACTCCATTAAACTTGTTTCTTCACGAGGCTCAGTGGATCAGCCTTGCCCATTCAGGAGGTACCTGATAGGCAGCAGTTGTCTCGTTCAAGTACAATTAGATTCTTTACTCGAGGGCCGACATTGTGGAAGCAGCCAACTCAATAACCTTGAGGTCTGCCTCTGGGCAGCTAGAGGACGGTGATGACCCCGCTCAGCCTGGGACAGCTCGAGCCCCAAACTAGCCAAGACTGTATCTGCTGCCGGTCTTGATCTCGAGTGGCCCTGAAGCAGCATTTCGGTTCCCTGGCCAGAGGTTGAAGTCAGGCCGCAGCAGTGAGAGCACTGAATCCTAGCCACTAGACCACCAGGGACAGTGGCCAGTGATAAAACCCCTGGCCTGTCAGCTTTGTAGAAATGAATTCCCACAAAGGGATGGAAAGTAATGAAACACGTAAAGTATTTATTAGGAGGAAAAAGGGTACGTGTGGATAGACGCATGGGTGGGCTTAGAGAGAGAGTTGAACCCTCGTCGTAGTTTGAATCACTTATATGGGGCATTTCTTCCTTTGACAGATCATCTTGCTTTGCCTGGTTCTGAGTCTGTATTTGGTTTATCTCAGGGTCCTCCCCTGTGTGTGCACGCGTCTCTTAGCCAAGATGGACTCTAGCAAAGAACCCTATGGGTAGGTTGACATCACCTGCTGTGGTCTGGTTCCCCCTCCCTTTTGACCTCCAAGGAGCCTCTCTGCGCATGTGTAGTCGGGAAGGGCTCCTTGACTTAGAGAATGAGGAATACGTGGTCTCTTTCTCTCTTACCTGGGCAGGGCTCACTTCTCCTCTCCCCTGCCATTGTCTTTATCTTGGTGAATCTGTCCACAAGGGACGAACTCCAGCTGCTCAGCCTGGGGCCCATCTATCTCCTGCTTCAGTCTCACCAGTGAAACTGGGCCACGTCCTGTTGCTTCCTCTAAGAAGCATCACTGGAGAAGTTCATAAAGCAATTTGCTGACTCCTTTCCACATAGAAAATTCCAGAGGCTGGTGAGAGAGGCTTCCGAAGGTCGAAGGTCGTAAGGACTTTTGCAAACCACTCTGCGGAACTGGGGTGGAGTCATCTTTCAGGGCAGGAGAGCAGAGAGGATTCTTTGTTTTGGAAACAACTGGAATTGGCATCTCCAGGGAATCCTAGAGATGTAATCAGTCTTCAGACACTCTGCTTATTTGTTATAAGAATTCTCTCTTGGAAAACAGCATTCAAGGTGTTTGTTGAAAAACTGAGAATGTAAAGTTTTCAGTCATATGTTTCAAGAGGTCTTGTATATCATATTTAAGATTTTAAATTGCTTTTAAAAGTTACTTCCAGATCTATTATTTATTTATTTATTTATTTATTTATTTATGGCTGTGTTGGGTCTTCGTTTCTGTGCGAGGGCTTTCTCTAGTTTCGGCAAGCGGGGGCCACTCTTCATCGCGGTGCGCGGGCCTCTCACTATCGCGGCCTCTCTTGTTGCGGAGCACAGGCTCCAGACGCGCAGGCCCAGCTATTGTGGCTCACGGGCCTAGTCGCTCCGAGGCATGTGGGATCTTCCCAGGCCAGAGCTCGAACCCGTGTCCCTCGCATTGGCAGGCAGATTCTCAACCACTGCGCCACCAGGGAAGCCCCCAGATCTATTTTTAATTGTATTTCAATCACAGCCAATGGCTTTGGGGATTGCAGACAACTCCACTTGTGTATCACAAAGTCCCAAATGGGAAGTTTCTACAAGATGCTGTTGTACAGCCTCAGCACGTCAAAAACGAGGAACCCAGGTCTGGAGAGAAGAAGTAACTTGCCCAAGATCACTAGGTTTTTAGATAGCAAGCCCAGCAAAAGGTCTCCTAATTATCTTCTCCCTCTAGAGCTCCTTGTTTGTTCCTTGACACCAGGGATTCTCAAATTCTCAGCCCAAACAGACCCAATGCCCCTTCATTCTCCTGATGACATTCACAGGTAAAGTAACTAATTTCAATCAGTCAGCATAATGGCCTAATTATAGTATAGAGAAGGAATAAAACAGATTTTTTTTTTCTCCCCACACCGTGTGTCTTATAAGACCTTAGTTCCCCGACCAGAGATTGAACCCTGGGCCATGACACTTTAAGTACCGAGTCCTAACCACTGGACTGCCAGGGAATTCCCTACAAGGTCATTTCTTCAACCAGAAGAGTCTGTTGTCACAAAATCTCCTAGACATTTCCCTACCCCATTCCCTGTGAATATCTGGGTGTCAATGGGACAGGGTCCCAGTCTCAGAGCCCCTTCCATGAGGCTCCCAGTCCTATTATACCTGCCCTAAGCTCACCTGTCCAGGGCATAGCCAGAGCTCAGAGGGTTCTATGTGCTTTGCTGATTCTCTGCTTAAAAGTTTTCTCCCAATTAACTGTGCAAATTTATACCACTTGGTGCCTGCAATGCCTACCTCCTCTGTGTACCATTGTCCTGAAGATTTCTCACGAGGGGCCAGGGCATCCCCTGAGAGTGCCGCAGGGTACCATACCTGCTGGGTTCCTCTCCTGAAACTGGATGGGTCTCTATCTGCATAATCACAAGAACCAGACTTACCATCCCAACGGATTGACTTCTGCATTCCGAGCTCAGGATGACATCCACCCATTTTGCTGTGGCCAGGTCATACCTCCAACCTCATTTTCTCCTGCGTGGGTACCTGCAGCTCCTGGCTCTTTATAAGTTATGAAAAATATTTTGCTACAAAATCTTTCTACTGGTTTACACAAATCTCTTGCTCCATTTGCCACTGGCTATTTCCTCCTGTGAACTGTGCTTGGAGATAAAATGACAGCTTCCTGATCTCATAAATGTGACTACCTTTTAGCATGAGTCACATGATTCTGCAGACCAGTGAAATCTCACCATTGCTCATATTGAACGATTTTAAAAGAATATACACGTCTTACACTCAGGCATCTCTTAAAGGCCTGCATGGGCTCTGTTTACTATGTCAACCCGGTTTTCATCATTGGTCTTCTTCAGCTTCAACTCCAGGCAGCACCAGGGCACAGAGAAGCAAACCAATCTCTGCGGCTGAGTTTATGACTGTTTAATCAGCATAATCCCGCCAAGGAAAAAATGCTTCTCCTGCAGAGGCGTGTTTTTATTAAGCATGGGGTTTTTTAATTGTTGGGTACTTGTTTAGACATTTAAAATAAGTACTAAAATTTAAAGAACTTTAATTTTTTTGCTTTATACAGCTTTCAACTTTTATAAGGCAGTTAATTATTGCAAACATTCTGCTTCTTTCAGGTGCTGGAGAACTCCTTGGAAACATGTGTTCCCCATCCTTTAGCCACCAAGACGTTCACACATGCAAATGTACAAATCATAGTGGCCCCATTTGCTGCTTGTGGTCATCTACAAACAGTCTTGAGTCATTGGCCTCTACCTGCGCAGGACCAAACCTCTTGCTTTGGGTCAGACTCAGAAATAAGCAATTGTAAAAGCAGAGAACTGGCTAGAGGAAAACTTTCATCCACAGAAGATCCAGGTTTCATCTTGAGCAAAGTTATTTGTCTTAGTCAAAAGTGAGTTGATTTTACGGAGTTTTGTATGTCTCCTGATAGGTCTTAATACAATTAAATACAATGAAGACAATTGTTTTCAATGTACACAGGACCTAGAGAATGTTGGAAAACATTCACCACGCCATTTCTTCTTACTGGGGACCCAGAAAGACTATATTTCCCAGCATCCCTTGGGGTGGGGGGGTCATGTGACTGAGTCCTGGCCAATGGGAATGTGAGTGGAAGCTATTGGTTACTATCAGTTCAAAGCATTTAAGAGCAGGCGTGAGCTCCCTGCACCCTTTCTCTCTCATTCTCAGGGGCTATTTTTTTTTTTTTCAAAGTAAAGATTTTTATTTTTATTTTTTTTAAATTAATTAATTTATTAGTTATATTTGGTTGCAGTGGGTCTTCTTTGCTGCACGCAGGCTTTCTGTAGTTGTGGTGAGTGGGGGCTACTCTTTGTTGCCGTGCACAGGCTTCTCATTGCGGTGACTTCTCTTGTTGCGGAGCACGGGCTCTAGGCTGTGCGGGCTTCAGTAGTTGCAGCACATAGGCTCAGTAGTTGTGGCTCGCAGGCTCTAGAGTGCAGGCTCAGTAGTTGTGGTGCACGGGCTTAGTTGCTCCACGGCATGTGAGATCTTCCTGGACCAGGGCTCGAACCCATGTCCCCTGCATTGGCAGGCAGGTTCTTAACCACTGCACCACCAGGGAAGCCCCCTCGGGCTATTAACAAAGAACTTCTAGATGGCAGAGATGGGAGATGGGAACAGACAAGATCCCTGAGTTATTAGTGGAGGATTGGAGGAGAGCCACATTCACTGGATTTTTTCATAGTCGTGTTTGACCCCTGAGCTTTGGGGTTATTTGTGACCTATCGACTATCAAACCTAAGATAACACACTTTTAAGAGAATACATTTTTGGAGGGGTTAAAGGGATCTTAGATGTCTGAGTCCTGCGTTATGTCACTGGAGACCTCCTTCTGGGATGTCATCAGTCTAGTCATCAATAACCAATGAGAACAGCTCTTCTTGGAACCATCTCATTAATCGGAATGGTTAGGATACATTTCTTGGAAGGTTCAGAGATCTCCTTGTGACTCAATCAGTAAGTAGGTACTGAGTCCCCACCGTTAGCCAGCTCACAGTGTTCATTTCAAATCTGAAAGGGCATTAGAGGGAAGAGAGAGTCAGAGCTCTACCACACTTCAAGTCATGAAGACAATTAGATGAACTTGCTTTCTGCCATGTTGGTAGTTTTTGATCACTATGTGAATAATCAGCTATTTGTTACACATTGCTCCAGAGAAAGTGGGACTCAGCTGAGCATGTCTGTTCCTTCTCCAAATGTACTCATCAGAGAACTCACTCCTTGGCCTGCAGGGCTGTCCTAAGACACCACTCCCCACCCCCAAATACCATTCTTTGCTCTTGTCGGGGGGCCTCAGGACTGCTACAGAGTCCTAAGATCTACTCCAGTCGATTTGGCCTCCACAGACGCTGAAATGGGTAAAAAGAGTATCTGAAGCTAATGCCAAGGGCACTTTGAATCCTTGGCTGAGAAAACACGTCTTCTTCTATCTCTCCATCTTAATTATCTCCAGCAATGTCTCCAATATGGCTGATCAGAGGACCTGAATGAGATTAAATGGCAACATAAAGGTCCAAGCCAGCAAAATAGAGAGGCTCCACATCTGAATACCAACCGCTTCCCCATTGTCACATTTCTGGGGAGTCAGTGAAGTGCAAGGGTTAATTTCCCTTGCAAGCTAAAGTCCAAAGGACTTGAAAAATCACATTGTCTTGCCCTATGAGGTTAAAAAATGTGAAGGAAATGAAGTCCAAGTGCATCCTGCCCTTTGTCTCCTGCTGGCCCTGCTGAGCCCTGGGCTGCCTCTGCTGGAGAGATTGTAGCACGACCCCACCCCACCCCATTCAGAAAACAAACCCCACCAGCTGTTGTTATGAGGAAAGTTCCAGAACCCAGACCACGCAGGGTGGATGCCCAGGGTATGTGAGTGAAGGAGGCTGGGAGGAGACCCTTCCTGCTTCCAGCCTGGCCAGAATGCCCGTCAGTCTCAGCTCCCTGAGAGCATCATGGCATGTAACCATCAGAGACTATGCCTGACCATACATGGGAGGACACCTCACCTCTGAACTCCGTCACCCATTCAGAAAGTGGCATCATAGGGACTTCCCTGGTGGCGCAGTGGTTAAGAATCCACCTGCCAATGCAGGGGACACGGGTTCAATCCCTGGTCCGAGAAGATCCCACATGCTGCTGAGCAACTAAGCCCATGCACCACAGCTACTGAGACTGCTCTCTAGAGCCCGTGAGCCACAACTACTGAGCCCACGTGCTGCAACTACTGAAGCCCACACGCCACAACTACTGAGCCTGTGTGCTGCAACTACTGAAGCCCGCACGCCTAGAGCCCGTGCTCTGCAGCAAGAGAAGCCACCACAGTGAGAAGCCTGCACACCGCAACGAACAGTAGCCCCTGCTCGCCGCAACTAGAGAAAGCCCGCGCGCAGCAACGAAGACCCAACGCAGCGAAAAAATAAAAATAAAAAAAATTTTTCAAGTGGCATTATAGATATTCTTGCCTCTTTGTAAAGTATAGACATTTAAAATGGTGGCATCACCTGACACAGTTTGAGAAACCGCCCCCCCCCCCCCCCGCCACGGTCACTACTGATGTTTGTAGGTCTTTGTTGGTGCCCCCTCTCCCCTCCCTGGAGCCCATCCCCTGCTCAGCTCAGCTTTCACCCTTAGAACCTCTCTTCGGTCCCGCCCTCTGCCCAGGTATTCAGCCGCACAGAGCTGGTCTCCCGTGCCCTGTCCGTCTTCCTGGGCCAGGAGCCCCTTGAACTTAAGGAGGGGACCACGAGCACCTCTATGTCCCCAGATCCAGAAGTGTGCCTGACATAGACTGAGCAAACAAGCCAGGCCTGAACTCATGTAGTGCCCTTACTCTTTTGCCCTGGCACCAAGAAACCAGCTCTAAGTAAGGAAAGGGTTTTCCCTCCATCCTTGCTGCACTCTGGCCAACTTTTACGGTCCCTCTCTCTCCAGCTTCACCGTGTGGGACTTAGATGAGTCAAATCCATCCTACCTACTTTGTCAGCTGTCTCCAAACTCCCTAGGAATATTGTGATGTTCCAACACTGGATCCTTCTGGCAAGGGACCATTTGGGGGAACATTTGCTTTGGAGGTAAAGTGTTATGAGGAAAGGAAGGTAACCAAATCATGATGGAATTCAATTCACTTGCCCCCAGATTGCTGGCTTGTCTCGTGGAGCTTCACACGTTCCCATCTGAGTGCTGTTCCTTGCAGGAAAACCAGTGAGAATGGTCTGTGATGAGATTTTATCTGATCAAAGTGTCAGAATTCCAACACAGAGCCAAGTAAACGCAGCCCTGGCCCTGATGTTTTCTATAAACAAACTCGTAAACGTCCCTCATCTTCCAAAGGGTCATCACATTGCCAGCCTGACAGACTTTCTGACTCACTCACTCCTAAGCCACATTTGCTGCCAATTTTCCAGTTTTAAAAAAGGGAAACTTCATAAAAGGCTTCATTTCCATTTGCCCTGTGGAGGAGGGTGGAATACATGGTGAGTCGGAAGCTATAAACAAAACAAGTTTATAAAAATTCCAAATAAAGCGACACTTCCGATGAAATTCGCCAGATGTAATGTGGCTCAGATGCCAGGCCTGCGTGGATAGATGCAACGGAGCCACGCAGGGACAGGCTCCCCTGGGACAGCAGGAGACATCTGGGGAGACACGTGGACACAGGAGAGGACAGCTCTGGGGCACCACGAAGTAACATATCCTCCAAACAAATGAGCATCGTAAGAGACAATGAAGGTTCCTCAGCACAGCAGCTCTCCCATCTCCTGCCTTCCAGAAACTCAGAATAAGAAATCAGACGCAAAATAATAATTTCTATTAAATTCCATCTTGTACATCATTTAGTTAAGGAGTCCAGGACATGCCGCCCCCAAATATACCACTTTGGTATCTTGATTATTTTGAGCTGAAAGCACTTAACAAACAGTAAATACAGGGAGAGGTCTTCTCTGAACCCCCCTTATCTGTCTAAAGACAGACGTCCGAAAGGAACTCAGTTGTCTTTTTTTAAAAAACAATATTTATTTATTTACTTATTTATTTGACTGCACTGGGTCTTAGTTGCGTGCAGGATCTTCAGTTGTGGCAGGCGTGCGGGATCTAATTCCTTAACCAGGGATTGAACCTAGGCCCCCTGCATTGGGAGTGCAGAATCTTAACCACTGGACAACCAGGAAGGCCCTACTCTACTTTTTATTTTAATTAATTAATTAATTTATTTATTTATTTATTTTTGGCTGCATTGGGTCTTCGTTGCTGCACGCGGGCCTTCTCTAGTTGCAGCGAGCGGGGGCTACTCTTCGTTGTGGTGTGCAGGCTTCTCATTGCGGTGGCTTTTCTTGTTGCGGAGCACGGGCTCTAGGTGCGTGGGCTTCAGTAGTTGTGGCACACGGGCTTAGTTGCTCTGCGGCATATGGGATCTTCCCAGACCAGAGCTCGAACCCGTGTCCCCTGCACTGGCAGGTGGATTCTTAACCACTGAGCCACCAGGGAAGTCCCAGGAACTCAACTGTCTTAAACCCCCTTTCCCTCCCCGGGAGTTTCATGAACCAGGAAGATGGACTCTTATCACAGGAGAGGAAGCTAGAAATTGACACCACACCCAGACAAAGTTTGTCACCAACTATCCTTCCTCCCATCTGTTCTTCTAAGAGCCCCTTCATCTTTCCTGAAAAGCAGTCATTCTCCCCTGAGAGGCCTACCTCCCCCCCCCCAACCTTTCCCCTATTAAGATGGTATGTAAGCTCTCAAATCTCACCTCAGTTTAGGTATGATATTAATTTACTATACTGAATTAATATAAAATTAATTGTTAATTAAAATTAGTATATGTGTATACCTAATCATATTAGGTAATATTAAAAATCAATAAATGTATATACCTTTTCTCCTGCTGTCATTTTATTTCATAGACTCAGCTATCAAACCCAGGAGGGTAAGGGGGACAGTCTTTTCCCTTGCACTATCTGAGAAAGGATAAAGGTACAATCTATACTAGAATTTAATAAATCAAGGTCACAGGATGTAATCACTAGGGTAACCAACAAAAGAACAGTAAAAGAATGTATAACCAACCCCATTGGGGAAGGAAATGAAATAATAAAAAATATCTAATCCAAAAGAAGGAAACAAAAGGGGGAAAAATTAAGCCCAACTATATTAGTAACCAAGTCAAATGTAAAGACACTAGATATATCAATTAAGAGAATATCATTAATTAAAAGATTATCAAACTGGATGAAAAAACTCAACTATATGCTGCTGACAAGAGACACACCTTACATATAACGTTATAGAAAAGTTGAAAGTAAAATGGATGGAAAAACATATACCATGAAAAAAACGAACCAAAGAAAGCTGATATCCCAATCTTAATAATAGGCAGGGTAGACTTTATGTCAAGGAGAATTGTTACAGATACAGAGGAACATCTCATAATGAAAAAAAGGTCATTCTGTCAGGAAGATAAAAGAACGCTATATCTAAAATGTGTAATACCACAGTCTCAAAATAGGGCAAAAATGGACAGAATTACAAGGAGAAATAGATAAATCCACTTTTACAGTGGGAGATTTTAACATACCTGTCTCAATAACTAATAGACAAGAAGATAAAACAATCATTAAGGATATAGAAGATTTTATTAACATAATTAACAAATTTGATTTAATTGGTATTTTTAGGACTGTCTCCCACTGCAGAATCCACGTCTCTTTTAAGTGCACATGGAGCACTGACAAAAATGGACCAAATGCTGGACCTCAAGCCAAGTCAACCCATTTCAGAGAATTCAATTGTACAGAGGATGTTCTCTGCAAATAGTGGAATTAAGCTAGAAATTAATAGCAAAAGATAAATAGAAAATTCCTCCCCAAAGTTGGAAATTAAATAATATGCTTCTAAATAGAGTCAAAGAAGAAAACTTTTTAGAAGCAAAACAGAAAATATTTTGAACTGAATGAAAATGGAAATTCCATCTATCCAAACTTATGAGATGCCAAAGAGGTCCTCCACTCATATGAAACATAAAGAAGACAGGCTGGAAATCAATGAGCTGAATATTCAACTAAAAAAAGTAGAAAAAGAATGGAAAATTGAGCCCAAAGAAAGTAAAAGGACAGAAATAATAAATACAAGGGCAAACATGAAGGAACTAGAAAATGAAAGTATCTGCAAAGCTCAACCTGATTCTTTGAAAAGATGAACCTGGGAAGAGTTATGAAGAAAAAAGAGAGAAAGTAACCAATGTCAGAAAGGAAGCACAGAACATCACTGCATTTCCTACAGAAGTTAAAAAGATGAATCAAATATATAACTTTATGCCAATAAACTTGAAAATTAAGATAAAAATTCCTAGAAAAATGCAACATACCTTAAATATATTTAGTCCTATGGCTATTAAAGAAATAAGATCCAAAATCTTAAATCTTTCCACAAAAAACTCCAGGCCCAGATGATTTATCAGTGAATTCTTTCGAATATTTAGGGACGATAAAACACCAACAGAAAAAGAAGGAACATTCCCCAACTCACTGTGAGGTCAACATGAACTCAGTGCTGAAACTTGACAAAGGTGTTAAAAGAAAGAAAAATCTCTCTTGTGACTATTTTTTATAAAACGCCAAGTGACGATCCTAAACTAAAATCAATTTCAGTGATTACATATAAAGATTAGTATATCATGATCAGATTGGGCTTATTTCAGAATTGCAGGGTTAGTTTGCTATTCAAGTTTACTACCTTATCAGAATAAGAAAACTTATACGATCGTCTCAATATATGCAGAAAAATCATTTGATAAAATTTAATACCCATTCATAATGAATATTTTCAGCAAATTAGTAATAGGAGGAAACATCTTTAATATTATAAATGATATGTAAAAAAACTTAGAGCAAATATTGTAGGTCTTAGCCAGTTCAGTAAATCGAAAAAAAAAGATATAAAGATTCAAAAGCAGGAAATAGAATATCATATTCACAGACCTCATGATTGGTTGGGTAGAAAAGAATTTTAAATATATTGATAATTGTTTCCAAGAACATCAAAAGCACAGGAATAAATCTAACAAAAGGTGTTCGTGATCTCTACAAAGAAAACTACAAAACACTATTGAGATTAATTTAAAAAGATCTAACTAAATGTTCACGGATTAAGTACGCAATAAAGATGTCAATTCTGCCAAACTGACCTGCAGATTCAATGTAATCCCAACACAGATCTCAGCAGGACTTGTGTGTGTGTGTGTGTGTATTGAAAAACAGATTCAAAAATGTATGTAGAAATGCAAAGATCCAAGAATATCCAAGATAATCCCGGGAAATAAAAGTTGGAGAACTTTTTCTTTCAATATCAAGAGATTTGGGTTGTTTCCAGTCTTCTGCTATTACACGCAGTACTGAACTAAACTGCCTTTGCAGTGTATTTTTGCAGTGTATCTTTGGGATAGATTCTTTTGATGTGCTTTAGCACCTTCTCATATGGCTAAAAGCCATTTACATTTTTTTATTTATCAAATTGTGCGTTCATATCTCTGGTTTATTATTCTATGGAGGTATTGCCCATTTTATTTTTTTTTTTAGAAATTCTTTATATACTAGTAATTAAGCTGAACCATATGAAATTGCTATTTTGTTAGGTCAAAAATTGTCTAATACCAGCAATTTCAGATGGTTTAACTTAATATATTAATCCTCTTTTATGCAGTAAAAATTGTAAATGTTTTCCCCACTTTGTTGTTTGTGTTTTTACTTACTTTATGGTGTGTCGGGCTATGCAAATTTTATATTTTTATGTAAACACATTAGTCAGTCCTTTTCCTTACTGCTTCTGGGATTTCTGTCATAGTTAGGAAAGTTTCTTGGTTATAACTCCAAGCTTATGAAAGAATTTCCCCATGTTTTCTTCATTTTGCATCTAAATCTGTGATCCCTTTGGAATATATTCTGGCGTATAGTATAAGAATAGGCTCAATTTAATATTTTTTCATATGCCTTCTGGATATCTCAATATCACGTATTTAAATTTTTCTACTGATTTGTGATGTCACCTTAATCTATATAAAATTTCTATACTCAGTTGGGTTTATTTCTGGATTTTCTATTGGTTTGTGTGTCTATATATGCAGTGATACCACAATGTTTTAATTATAGAAGATTTAGAATGTGTTTTCATATCCGCTTGTGCTAGCCAACCCTTCATCATTGTACTTCTTTTGGGGGACGGGGGGCAGATTTTCCTGGCTATTTTGCTTGTTTATTCTTCCAAATGACCTTTATAATTAACATGTCCAGTCCTAGGAAAAAACATGATAATATTCTCATTGGGAGTGTGCTATAAACTAATTTAGTGAAGACTGGGTTTTTTATTTCTTCTCCAATCAGTTTTGACAAGTTATATTTTTTTCTAGGAATTTGCAAGCTTTCCACAGGGTTGTCAATTTTCTTTGAATTTTCAAAAGATAAACTTTTGTCCTCTCTTGTATGTCTGTCTTCTATTTTCTGTTGGGTGTTTAACTCATTCATTTTCATCTCTTTATTTTTACTGATACAGGTTTTAAATGTTACAATTTTAGCTCTCTATCATAGACATTTTGATGTGTTTTCACCATTGTTATTTCAAGGCGTTCTGCAATTTCATTTTACATTTCTTTGTTGACTTGAGATATCAGAAGTTTTAAAATTTCTAGGTGAAAGGTCTTTTCATTTTTTTTTGTCATTAATTTCTAGTTGTATTGTAATGTCATTTCACAAATGAGGCTCAGAGAGGTTAAGTGATTTGCCCAAGGACACACATTTAGCAAGAGGTGGGGCTTGACTGGAAACTCAAAGTCCATTTCCCTTCCACTGTCCTACCCTGTCCCTAAGGTTCATAGGTAGACACACCATTTAATCATCACAAACACAATTCCAGCAGGTGTCATTATGAGACAGTAAAGCTTCATTGATAAAACTGTCATGAAATATTAAAATTTAATTTCTGTGGGTAGGAAATTTAAATGTTGATAGAAGTAATAATTAAATGGGGGATTTTTCTTGAAATAAACTCAAGTCGCTCTTAAGCTGGGTTCTGAGAAAGGCTTGTGTGAAGGTAGTTTACCTGGGAGTGTAAGCCCAGGAAGCAGAAGTGAGGGTCAGAGAGGCAGACACAAAAGGGAGGAAAGCCAGTTCAAGGATGCGTTATTGAGTTGTCCAGGTGGTTCCATTTGGTGGGACCCTCTCAGGAGCCTTACGAAACCACTGTCAGGACTGTCCTCCCGAGGGAAGATGGGGGAAGAGTATATCCACCAGCTCCTCTCCACCATTGGTTAAGGGTAGACTCCAGGCTCTATCTCCCTACACCTCTGGGCTGGGCAGGAGTCAATGGTGACTGGTCCCCCTGCAACACCTGTTACCAGAGGGGCCCCACTTGGGCTTGAGACAAGTGTGGTCCTCCCCCCGACCCCTACCCCTGCCCTGGGCAAAGCGGCTAGAAGTCTGCTCAGAACTAACTAGAGTAAGAGGGGAGGAAGAGAGGATTTGAAGTGGGGGCCAGAAGTGTCTGATGCAAATAGGTACTTTTAAAAATGTATTTTGGTGCAAATCTTCAAAATAGCGGATCTAGTGAAAATTATGGATCCCTATTTTGATAGGAATGGCCCATTATCATAATGAATGAAGATCTGAGAATTTCATTATGACCAGGGAATAAGGCATATTTAACTCAGTTTTCTTTGTTCTTGTAGGTATTCGCTTCTGTGTGTGTGTCTATCAGGGGTGAGACATTCAGACTACCAGCAAAGACCTCATTATAAATGAAGGAAGGATAAAATGAAAGGATGAAAATCTATCTTGACAGAGAACTTCTCTTGAAACATGGGATCTATGTTTTTATTAGCATGCTATTTTCCTCCTAAATGAGTTTATCCTTTTAACAATAATTAGAGACCCACCTAAACAGAGGACTCAGTGACATTTATATACATTTAAAATAGAACCTCTTAGTGGCATGTACATATATACACTACCAAATGTAAAACTGATAGCTAGTGGGAAGCAGCTGCATAGCACAGGGAGATCAGCTTGGTGCTTTGTGACCACCTAGAAGGGTGGGATAGGGAGGGTGGGAGGGAGGGAGATGCAAGAGGGAAGAGATATGGGGATATATGTATATGTATAGCTGATTCACTTTGTTATAAAGCAGAAACTAACACACCATTGGAAAGCAGCTATACTCCAATAAAGATGGTAAAAAAAAAAAAAAAAAAAAAAAGAAACACACATTTCACATTTCTAATGAGCTCATGTTCCAAATCTGCCAGAAACCAATGTTCAATTTCCTCCTTGCTGCTTCCTGGAATCCAGGGGTGGTGAGCAATCCTCAACTGGCCACCTTGGCTTACTTCACTTACCCTTTAATTTGTTTTGCATAGTATTATCTCTTGAATATGTAAACATATGCAATTAACTTTTAAAAGTGTTTTTCAGCTAATAAAATTTTCATTTTTTATGTAAAAATAAAATAAAATAGAACCTCTTACCCTATAAGTTTATCCTAAACGCCTGGTTATTCTTACTTTCAGATCCTCGGTTAATGTTTAAAAACCTACACATATCTCGATAGTATTTATGACTCATTTGTACCATTAATGCAGGCAGTGAAATAAATAATGTCCAGCAAACAGCTTACGCCACATTATATTAACACACATTTTCTGTTCTCTACTCAGAGACCTGGTGCAATCTGCCTAATTCTCCCCAGGAAATAAGTGGCTGGGAGTCATTTCATCCACAATAAAATGGCAAAAGTTATTTTCTTCCCCTGACACAAATATCCCACGGTGTGGTGGCCCTGTGTTGAAATGTGAAGTTACTCTATAGATGCAAGGTGCTCTTAGTATCAGCAAACGGCAAGTCAGCAAAGACACTGCCTGTGGAAGTCTCTT
Organism: Eschrichtius robustus; assembly: GCF_028021215.1. Lineage (NCBI taxonomy): Eukaryota > Metazoa > Chordata > Mammalia > Artiodactyla > Eschrichtiidae > Eschrichtius > Eschrichtius robustus. Next base: position 6,403,729 of record NC_090826.1, on the reverse strand, counting down.
GGGGATGCCCAGCAGCATCTGTTGCCCCTGAGACCAGCAGAGGATCATTCGCCCACGAGGTTTAACCTTGAACAATTTATGTGCTACCATGTTATCAAAAGATAACATTTTTTGCAGTTCTGTGCCTTTCAGGGAAAAGGCTACAAAATACATGCTTAAATTCATGAACATATGTGGACTCCAGAATCCATTTAAAAGCAGGAGAAAGGTTTTCTTCTCCCTTACTAGTCACCTTGTGGAAAATTGCAGAAGACCTAACTGGGGGTGTCACTTAGAGGAAAAATGTCGTCATCGTGGTTGTTGTTGTTATTATTGTAATGATCACTTCTCAGGAACCTGGTTCCTCATGGAAACCCAACGAGTAAACAAGATGTCCATAAAGCCTTCTGGCTGTACTTGACATGTAGCTGATAAACGTGGCTAAATCTGGGAGAAGAAAAGCCTATGGAAGTCCCTCGCCCACCCCTGTCCTACACCAGTGACCCTAAAAGCTTCATCCAGAAATGGCCAACACAGAGCACGACCAACCTCAAAACAGCCCTGGGGGCGGCTGTCCCAGGACTGAAAGGATAACAGAGCCTCGTTAAGTCTCTGGGTACCACTTAGCCCTTGACTCATATGTGTCGTAGTTCATATGAATAAGACTCTCCTGGATTAACTCAGATGTAACTAAATTGCCCAGTGAGGAGGAGCGCTTTTCATTTACAGAAAAATATTACGGACCATAAAACTCTTTACCCATGACGCTCACCAATTACTGATGACTCCGGACAGCGACACGTCCTTCCTGTGTTGCCCCACACAGCGGGGCAGCCAGCCTTCCCCATCTCCCCCAGGCAGGGGGTCACTGCCCATGTCCCAACATCTTTCTCAACGTAACAAAGAACTTCTTCCTGTCACGCATTAATGAATGATGCCTGTTATTCAGGGAAATGCATACATTTGTTTAAAAGGTCTGAGTACATAGAGAACAGACTTGTGGTTGCCAAGGGGGAGGAGGGTGTGGGAGGAAGGATTGGGAGTGTGGGATTAGCAGATGCAAACTATTATATATAGGATGGGTAAACAACAAGGTTCTACTGTATGGCACAGGGAACTATATTCAATATCCTGTGAAAAACCATAATGGAAAAGAAGATGAAAAAGAATACATATATGTATAACAGAGTCACTTTGCTGTACAGCAGAAATTAACATAACATTGTAACTCAACTATACTTCAATAAAAAAATAAATAAATGTAATAAAAAAGAAATAAGTAATAAAAAAATAGAAGTTTGACTTTGTGGAAGTAATGCTTCTCACCAGTACTCTTCCCCAGACCTATGTTAGAAAAAACAAAGAAAATAAACCTTTTTTTTCAAATATAAGACAGTGTAATATATTGTAAGTGTACAGCTTGATGAATTTTTCACAAAATCAACACACCCTCATAACCAGTATCCAGATCAAGACACAGAACAACATTACCAACACTTCAGAGCCCCCTTTAGGACCTTTATGATACTGTCCCATGGGTGACACTATTCTGACTTCTAACAGTATAAATTAGTTATGTCTGCTTGTGTGCCTTATAGGAATGACATGTTTATTGGTCATTTGAATATATTCTTTTGTGAAATGCCTGCTTAAGACTTTTAAGGCTGGCTCTCTCTTGATCAGAGGCTTGCACACATTTTCCCTCTGTTAGAAAATCCTTTCCTTTCTCCTCTGCCTGACAAACTCCAGTTTGACATAGAAAGTAAAGCTTAGGGACTTCCCTCATGGCACAGTGGTTAAGAATCCACCTGCCAATGCAGGGGACACGGGTTCAAGCCCTGGTCCGGGACGATCCCACATGCTGCAGAGCAACTAGGCCCGTGCGCCACAACTACTGAGCCTGCGCTCTAGAGCCCAAGAGCCACAACTAATGAGCCTGTGCTCTAGAGCCCAAGAGCCACAAATACTGAGCCCATGTGCCGCAACTACTGAGCCCGTGCGCCTAGAGCCCGTGCTCCGCAACAAGAGAAGCCACCGCAATGAGAAGCCCGTGCACCGCAACGAGGAATGGCCCCCGCTCACCGCAACTAGAGAAAGCCCGCGCGCAGCAACGCAGACCCAACGCAGCCAAAAATAAATAAATAAATAAATTTATTAAAAAAAAGAAAATAAAGGTTAAAAAAAATTTTTTTTTTCTGTACCTTGCTCTGGGAGACACACTGAAGTGGTTGTGTCATCATTCAGGAAAGTCATCCCCGTTTCGTTCTCATATGAACTTTGGCTGGAGGAACCCAACTACCTGCCTTCTCAGAAACTGGGCCTAGTTGCTTTGCACCCTTGGTGAGACCTCCCAGTCACCAGGACCAGGGTTATGGTGGGTCGTCAACCCCACCCACACTCTGAGTCCTGCCGATGATCTCGCTGTGCTCGCCTAGTCAGCCCTCCCACAAGGACCACTTCTGTCTCCCCTCCGTCAAACACCAAGCCGCTCTCCTTCCCTCTAGATTTTTAGCAGGAGACTTGGGTTCCTATTTTATGCAGAAAATGGTAGCCAGCAGACGCCCTGGGCTGCCAGACACCAAGCCACAAACCTCCTTGTATCCCTCCACTCTTTCCTCCGTCCCTTATCCTCTCCAAGGCCAAGTTCTCCATCTGTGCACTGATCTTCAGCCCCGTCCTCTCCAAGATCTCCCTCTATTGCCATCTCTACTTGTGTCTTCAACGTCTCCTGGCCCTGGGACCCAGCACTCTTCCAGCTACTTTCCCATCTCCTTCCGTCACAGCTCAACCGTGTGGCATGCGTGGCTGGGGCAGTGACTGTTACTGGCTCCCTGTCATCCAGTCTGCCTTTTTCTTTTGGAAATAATCCCCCTTGGCTTTGGCTGACCACATGCTGGTGTCTACGTGGCCAGCCTCTCTCGCCAGCAGGGGTGACCATGCCACTGAGCTCCAGCCTGGGGGTCTGCACGTGGTGGTATGGGCAGCTCTGATGTGTGTCTCAGAGGAATGGCTTGCTCTTGCCTCCTCATTCCCCTCCCTGAGGACTGGACCGTGGACCTGAGGGTGTGAGCTGCCTTTGACCAGATGGACACAGACGACAGCCAGGGTGGTGGGGGGACAGAGCCGGCTGTAGGAGGAGCCACTGGATGACTTTGTGGAACAGAGCCTCCCACCTGATGGGTCCTGGGCTTTGACATGAGGAATAAACCTCCCGTCCTGTCTGAGTGGCTGTCATCTTTGTGAAAGCAGCCCAACCTCTATCTTAGCTAAGATATTGTCGCCAAGACATGGAAGCCACCTAAGTGTCCATCGACAGATGAATGGATAAAGAAGATGTGGTATAAACACACACACACACACACACACACACACACACACACACACACACACACACAGTGGAATATTATGTAGCCATAAAAAAGAATGAAATAATGCCATTTGCAGTAACATGGATGGACCTAGAGATTATCATACTAAGTGAAATAAGCCAGACAAAGACAGACATCATATGATGTTGCTTAGATGTGGAATCTAAAAAAAAATGATACAAATGAACTTATATATAATACAGAAATAGACCCACAGACATAGAAGACAAACTCATGGTTACCAACGGGGAAAGCGGGAGGGGGGGACGGTTAAATTAGGGGTTTGGAATTAACATATATACACACTCCTACATATAAAATAGATAACGAAGAAGGACCTATAGCATAGTGAACTATACTCAATATTTTGTAATAACCTATAAAGGAAATGAATCTGAAAAAGGATATACATATTCATATATATATGTATAACTGAATCACTCTGCTGTACACCTGAAACTAACACAGCATTGTAAATCAACTGTACTTCAAAAAATAAATAAATAAAGGAGGAACTTAATTCTTAAAACTTAATTCTCAAAAAAAAAAAAAAGATATTGTCTGTGCTCACTGTCTACCCTTCCCTTCACTTCCGCTCACTCCTCAACCCAGTGCAACCAAGCTTCCCCACCCCTAGGCTGAAAGAGCTCTCATCAAGGTCACAGTGAAACCATCTGCAGACCCAGTGGGCACTTATCCATCCTTGGCCTCCCCACAGGTTCTGGCTGTCCCCCCAGAGTCTCCCGCTGGTCGTCATCTCTCCCTTGGCCACCGTCTCACAGACTTTCCGCCTTCCTCGAGTCCTCTTTTCCCTTCTCACCACACACCCTCCCAGGGTGACACTATAGGCTGCCCTGTGCTCAACCAGCAAAGACAACAGCTCTGGCAAGTTTAAGCGAGAATGGAATTGATGAGAAGGAGATGGAGTAGCTCAAGGGATCAAAGTAAAAGTGAAGAACCAGGCTTAGAAAGAACAAGAACAGGGATTAGGGGAACAGGAACAAAGTAACAATGTCATCAGGCTGTCCCCTCTGGGATAACCCAGCTCCGGCTGTTTGAAACTTGTGTGTAATTCTGCTAAGGACTCTAATTTCAGAGACAGAGAATATTCGATCAATCTAACTGGTGTCACAAACCCAGCCCTTGGCAGGGGAGGGAAGAGCATTTTCATGGGCAGTTTTCTGGAGATCGCATCCAACAGGAGAGGGACAGGTTCCCAACCAATACTGACACACTGTATCAGGGGCCAGAAGGATGAGTGTCAGGCAAGCGATAGTAACAAGACAGTCACCCCAATCTACCCTTCTCTGCCCAACAACAGTGCATTATGCTTTATCTGCAAATAATTCCAGAACAGCCTGAAATAAAACACAACTATTATATATGCAAATGAAAATGAGCCTCTTTATGATCCAACACCCAATAACTCGTACACAAATGCATCCGGCTTCAAGTTCAGGATCTGGAGGAAAGCCTGTTCTTCCTCTGGTTAATTCCATGTGGATATGATGCAGACTATAGGTTAAAAAGTAAATTCAACCACCACAAACATATGCTATATGTAACCGTGAAGTAAAGAAAGAAATAGAGGGGTTGAATCACTCTCACCTCCACCCCTGGGTCCCCAGACATATGTATTTCTGTCACAGGGAGAAGGGCACCAAGCATGGACCTCTGGGTGGAGGCCGGACGTCCTACCTCCTGGACAGCTCTCACTTTCACAAGCTCTTGACTCCCACCCGACGCCATAATTGAGTTTTCGGAGGGTCATTTCAGGATCTGTATTAGTCAGTATTCTGCAGAGAAACAGAACCAGTAGAATGTATATATATATATATATATATATATATATATATATATATATGTACATAGAGATTTATTATAAGGGATTGAGTCACATGATTATGGAGGCTGAAAAGTCCCTAGATCTACAGTCAGGATGCTGGAGACCACAAGAGAGTTGATGGCATAGTTTCAGTTTGAATGCTAGCAGGCTTGAGACCCAGAAAGAGCCAATGTTTCAGTCTGAGTCCAAAAGCAGGAGAAAGACTGATGTCCCAGATCAAGGCAGTCAGGCAGGAGGAGCCTCCCCCTTACTCATAAGAGGGTCAGCCTTTTTGTTCTATTCAGGCCTTCACCTGATTGGATGGGCCCACCACATGGGGGAGAGCAATCTGCTTTATTCAGTCTACAGATTCCAATGTTAATCTCATCCAGAAACACCCCCATGGCCACATCCAGACTAGTGTTTGACCAAACATCTGGGCACCTTGTGGCCCAGTTAAGTTGACACAACATTAAGCATCACAGCATCCTATAAAGCCAGTGCTTTGGGGGCTGGTGTACATGATAAGACCGGCAACTCCCGATGGTGTGAGGCTGGGCCATAGGCACCAAGGGTCAGAGCCACCACACCTGCCCCAACTGAAGTGCCTGCCCCAACTGAAGTGCCTTCTCTGGCTCTTTGGCCCTCTCCAAACTGATGACTTTTTGGATTATGCAGTAAACTGGCAAGAATGGGCTGTCTAAATGTGCCATACATGGTCTCTAAAACCCAGCGATCTTCAAAACATGTGCCTCTTTCTCACTTGATGTCCCTTTGTAATAGGGAAGAACAAATCTGACTCCATATTGGATCTGTTTCTTTTACTTTAACTTTTTTCTTCTATTGCTCTGCTACAAGTTAATCACTAAATGGATGTTGCTTATAAGCTTAAATTATACATAATGGTCCACCTCTGAGAACCCTGCCTCCTATGTAATGGGCATTAAGCTAAAATACATTTGTTTAGCTCACAGGAACATCCTGACCAGGCCAACCTGTGAATGGCTCCAGGAAGGAAGAAATTAACACATCCCCTCCAGAGTCTGACCGGAACCAGGAAATGTTTGACTTTCCCCCCCTCCCCTTTTAGTATAAAAGAAGCCTGAATTCTAACTCAGGGAAGATTGTTCTTTGGGACACGAGTCCACCGTCGTCTCAGTCTGATGGCTTTCCAAATAAAGTCACCGTTCCTTGCCCCAACACCTTGTCTCTTGACTTATTGGCCTGCCGTGCAACAAGCAGTACTAGCTTGGACTAGGTAACACCTTCACTTTGGAGGGCAAGTCCTGGCACACTCCAGACCACTGGACCCCCAGAAATTTCACAGACCCTGGCACCTTCACAGGATTTCATCTTCCACCATCAGCCACTCATGTTTCTCACCAAGTTATCTGTGACACCTACTACCTCCTACAGTTACTGTCTAAACTGGGGAATTGGGGGTTATGGCCGTTCATCCATCCCCCAAACCATGAATGAGTTCAAGATAAAGAGTCCTTTGTAACACAGGATACAAAGATTCGATTACAAGGCAAACTGATCAGAAGAGAAAAACTGAAATGCGTTGTGAGCAGGAAGAAAAATCAGCTTCATTACTTTATAGTCACAAATTTGAAATACATTTGACTCCTGTTTATGGGGCTTTTGAGAAGCCTTTCGTTCTGTCCCACTGAGTTGGGTTAACAAGGGTAATGAACTTGGAAACTGAAAAGAATTACTGCCTGGGCAGCTCTTCCAGGTTCCCGACAATTCTTTTCATGTGGTCTATTTCCTGGTGGCAATAACATTTGTTTACCTTGAAAATGAGAGAAGACACTTTTATGGCAGGCTGTCCCCATGGTGCATTGATCCGAGCTTCTGAAGCTCAGCCCATCTCCCCTTCTGTGAGGAGCTGGGGAACGTGGTGAAAGCAGGCTGACTCCACCAGAAGCAAGATTCAATGAGAGAAAAGGGAAAGGGACAGATTTATTCCTATTCCAGTTGTCCTCCAGAAAACTAATTTCATCAGAATGCAAAGAATAATAGCCCCAGAAGAGAAGAGTTTCTACCGCATTGAGTATTTCATCCGGGTTTTGCAGTTAGGAATTTGGGAACATTCACTCCTATTATGTGATTCTGGCAGTCAATACGCTTTGCATTTTTCAATTTCTACTGTTTAATCTATGAGTTTATAAATATTTCCCCCTTCTTGAAATAATCAAAGTTTTCATGACTGATCATATGTTAAACATTTCCTAATCTCCACAATGAGACTATTCATAAACTTTGAAACAAACAAAAAATGTTCTCAAGGGAGAACGGGAAACACAATTTCACATCCATGTTGAAGCCATTATCGTAACACCACACGACTCCCCATCCCCAGAGAAGCATAAATGTCATCCACAGGATCCTTATTCACATTTGTCTGAGGCAAGTGGCAACTGTCATGTTTGGTTCCTGATTTTACAACAGTTGTCATGGAAGTGTTTTAAGACGTTAATTTTTGTGATGAGTATCTTTTTAGAGATTTTAATAAAGCCAATAACTCTAAGTTTTCTGCTTAAATCTTTAAAAAAGGTTTTTGCTAGAAGGATCCATGGTTCTTTAGAGGTCCAGTGGACACTGATTTCTAATCTTGTTTATATCTGAGATAATAGGTAGTTTCTAGGGGAAACAGCAGAGTGCCTGCAATGGGTGTAAATAGTAAGCAGTACCCAGCAGCGGATAATATTTGTTAGAAGACAGACACGCTGTTTCCTTTTTAAGAATAGAGGAGAAAATCCCTCCCTTCTGAATAGAAAAGCCAACACACAGACCTTCCTTATTTTGTGTGGTGACACACTATAATTCTTCTCATTTTTGGCTTCTTTCTCATGTTGGAAAAAGAGTGAAGGAAGGCCAGAAAGGAAAATCGCTGTCTTTTCTCTGATTAGTTGGGGGCAATTTGAGAAGACTATTCTTACCGAAGAGGAAAAGCTACTGGCAGGTTAACAGCTGCATGCAAAGGCCGATCATAGCAACGGACTCCCGCAAAACCATCCTCGGAAGGGAGAACGTGGAAGGGAAACACTCTGACCAAGCACAGCGAGAGAAACGGATAGAAATTAAGGGCGAACATGGGGAAACTGCATTGTAAACTTGTTTTAAGATCTGTTGACATGATTTAAAATTTTTTATTACGAAAAACGACAAACACATATAAAAATAAGAGCGTCATGAACCCATATACCCATCTTGCAGCTTCGACAGTACTCCCCCATCCCCCATAATTACTGTGAAGCAAATTGCAGATATGATTTCATCAGTAAAATTTTCAGTCTGTATCTCTAAAAGATAAAGATTCTTAAAAAAAAAAAAAGACACTCATTATCAACCCCCCCCCCGCCCCCGCAAACTAACAAGAATTCCCTGTATTATCAGAGCTCATATTTGGCCATTGGTTCAATGGAAGCAGGACATTCCAATAAGGTGCATACATTGCAATTGGCCTCATAAAAATGAGTTGGTTTTTGGAGAGGCATGGATTGGGGAGTAGGGGTTGCTTGTATAAAAACCCTCTACACAGAGAGAACAGGCGCCTGCTTCTCTGCCTGGATTCCTGGGTGAGTGGGGGAGAGGTGACATGGCCCTTGGGCTTGGAGGTGGCAGAGAAGGTGGCTTTAGCTGAGTTGCTCAGGGCCCCAGGTCTCTCCCGATCAAAGTGGAGTAGTGGTCAGTACTGACTACTGGCCGCCACTTCTTGGGCAAGGGCAGAGGTGATGCCCCTCTTTCCAGGAACGGGGATCAGATATACCAGCATGGGCCCAGTGCCCTGTGCTCTGTCACCTTCCAGGGAGCTACGTGGCACCTGCCTGTCTTGTTTCCCAGTGGCACCAGCTTACAGTGATGATGGAGAGCTTGGCTGGAGCAGGGCACCATGCACAGCAGTGGCTACTTCCTCGGAACCCTTGACCTTTGGACACTGGAATTCCAAAAGCCACCAGGGTCTTGCACCTGCTTAGCTGGCCGGAGCCCTGTTCTCCTTCTTCACAGGTGTGACATTCAGTACCTCATCCTGGAGTGATGGCCCTGGAAGCAGTAAATGACCTCCTGATGGGCAGGAGAAGAGACCAGGTGTTTTCTTGGAAACAAGCTGAATACCCTTTTCCAAGTTCTATTAGATTATGGTTTGGACTTGTAAATTCCCAGTCCAGAGAACTTCACCGTAACTTGTGGTGTTGTGTGCTGGGTGAAGAGTGTAGGCTCCAGGCCAGATGGTGGAAACTCACTGGATCCACCGTATGGGGCCCTGGAGAAGCTACTTAGCCTCAGTTTCCTCATTCCCTCAAGGGATGAGTTAGTGCATGTAAAGTACCCGGTACTAACCAGTCGAAGTGTGAGGCGCTCTGAGGGGCTGGGCCTGCCTGCCTGGGTGGGGCCAGGCATCTATCTCACTCCTTACCTTTTCCTGCAGGCGCATTTACTTTCCTTTTTGGTTTGTTTTGTTGGGTTTAAAAAAATTTATTTATTTGGCCGCGCCTTGCGGCTTGTGGAATCTTAGTTCCCCGACCAGGCAGGGATCGAACCCGTGCCCTCGGCAGTGAAAGCATGGAGTCCTAACCACTGGACCGCCAGGGAATTCTGCATTTACTTTCTGTAAGACTTTCCAAGTCCGTGCCTTTCCTCCTGACCTGGTTCCTCTGGCTTTCTCAGCTGCCAACCCTGGAAATTCACCTTCCGTTCATCTCTCCCTTCTTCCTTGCTCTGTCCATTACAATAGCCTCCTAACTGATGTCTCTGCTTCCATCTTTTCTCAGCAAGCCCGTTCTCCACATTGTCCTCCCCTCCTTTCAGACCATCCACTTCTATCAACATCCTCACCCCCATCCACACCAGACACCCTTTGTCATAGTTCTCGCCATCTTGATCTGAAAGTACTTTGTTTTTTCCCTTGTAGATTATCTCATATATATGTGTGTTGTCTGTTTCCCCACTCCACAAGCCCTTTCCCAGGGGGCCAGGGGGCCAGCCCTGCGCAACACAGAGAAGGTCACTGCACTCAACGAATTTATGCTCTAGTGGGGAGTTGGTGCAGTAGATTGGCAATAAACAAATACATAAAAGAACAAGATCTTTGTAAAGAGTGACAAGTGCTGCAAAGACCGCCCTGCCCCCCCCCCCAAAAAAAAAGCCCAACGCAGGATGATGTGACAGAGAATGACATGAGTGCGGTTGGGAGACCATTTCCATAGATGTCCTGCATTTCTGCATGTCTTGGGAACAGGGGCAGCCTTTGCCCTGGATTCTCTTTGCAAGGATGTTTGTTTAGTCAACACCCTTGGAAGACAGAGATGGTGTGTCCCTTTGGGGTAAAGGGCAGGGTTGTTTACTGTCTAACATGATAAAGATAATGTCACCCCCGGGGCAGAGATAGAGCAGGTGTGTTTGTGCCCATTATAACAGATCTGGGTTGCCTAAAGTGAGGGTGCCTCAACCGTGCCCCAAACCCGCTGATCAGGCGATGTCCACCAGGACTGCTCTGTGTCGTCTGCCTGGGACTTGAGAAGCAACAGAGACCAAGGCAAACATGAAACTCTGCTGCCTGCTGTGCTGTGAGTGACAAAGTCCTTTGTCTCTGACCTGCATGTCTCGTGTCCTCTGCCAGCGTCCGTGAAACTGTGGCAGGCTTAACATCTCAAACCCTTCACAGTTCTGGTGAGTGAGGGGACTTCATTCATTCATTCACTCACACATATTTATTGTTCTCCAACCATGTGCCAGGCTTTGCCTTGGGACACACAGCATTGAATAAAATGGTCAAATATCCCTGACCTCATGAAACTTTATGGCAAAGAAAGTCAAATAGGGGAATTCCTTGGTGGTCCAGTGGTTAGGACTTGGCACCTTCACTGCCCTGGGCCCGGGTTCAATCCCTGGTCGGGGAACTAACATTCTGCAAGCTGCGCGGTGCAGCCAAAAAAAAAAGACAAGTAATTAACTACTTAAATAATAGAGAGATCAAATCTTATATTATGTAGCATAATATAGTATATAACGCGATACATGAGATGGAAAGAATAAAGTGCGGGTAGCGTGGAGTGCAGGGGTAGGGGAGAAGGTTTATAATTTTAAATGGATGTAAAATCAGAGACAACCTACTGTTTGTACAGTTTTATTGGCTAAGGGAGGGCGTTTAGACTCTATCCTAGGTGTAAAGGGAACCACTGAATGATATATGCAGGGGAACCATGACATCTGATTTGCTTTGTTAGAGATCACCCTGGCTGCAGTGCAGGGAATGGACTGTAGTGGAGAAAGCAAGGAAGGCTGCCCAGGAGAGAAATGCTGCATGTGGGTAGTGAGCAGAGATGGAGAGAAGGGAAGGGAGATGAATATGTTTTGAAAATAGAACTGATGGGTTTTTTTAAAATTAATTAATTAATTAATTGATTTTTCTTTTATATTTATTTTTGGTTGTGTTGGGTCTTCGTTTCTGTGCTAGGGCTTCCTCTAGTTGCAGCAAGTGGGGGCCACTCTTCATCACGGTGCGCGGGCCTCTCACCGTCGCGACCTCTCTTGTTGCAGAGCACAGGCTCCAGACGCGCAGGCTCAGCAATTGTGGCTCACGGGCCCAGTTGCTCCGCGGCATGTGGGATCCTCCCGGACCAGGGCTCGAACCCGTGTCCCCTGCATCGGCAGGCAGATTCTCAACCACTGCGCCACCAGGGAAGCCCGATGGGTTTTTTTTTTTGATGGATTGGTTCCTTATCCCTGGAGGATTTAATCAGCACTTCTCTGCGCTGTATTCAGTTCTCACACGTGTGAATGTGTGTATCCGTGCATGTGTAGGCAGGAGTAATATTTAAAATATTTGATAATGTCATAGTCATAGAAATAAATAGAATTATAATATAAAACAAATATGACATTTTATAAAATATGTAAATATACATACTATATAAGAATTTTAAATATGCATTTAAAATTTCTAAATAAATGAAATTACATATTTTTATAAAATTGATTATAAAGTGATACGTTGTAGCATGTCATTCATCAAATGGATCTAGTAATGTCTAAATTATTTGTTGATCTTTAGACATTGTGGGTATAATTTTGGTTGTTTTTTGGGTATGGGTTTCACTAGCTATATATCACTACCAGCACGTCTGAGCTGTGGGAATGACATTAGGGAATGACATTGTCAAGAAAAATTGTAAGGAATTTTGAAATGGGCCAAAAAAAAAGTGGTGGATGTTCCCACTCCTTCTGGCTTAGATGCACCTTTGTTTTTGAGCTAGTTCACAGCTGTGTAAGTTATAGAGACCAATAGTAACACAATTGTTCTTTGTCCATAGAAATGCAAACAAATATTGCTCAATGGAGATACAATAAACTGTTGCCCTGGGGATATTGACCTGCTTTGCGTCAATCTGCACATCTATTTATTTCAGCATTCCTGATTGTCTACACAGTGAGTGTTCTCTGAATTTTCCTTTGAGCTGATTGTAACGTCCTACTGGCTCCTTCGTCAATTAATGAGTTAAGTAAAATTTTTGACATGTGTTTATCTATTATCTGTTCATACAGATGATTTAGTATTTAAGATGATTTTTAGTATTTTTTAACAACATCAAATTCTTCCAAGGCCCTCTGCATTAAATGGATACCTGTTGGGTTATCTATCATCTCTATAACTAGAGATTTTTCTCTTAACATCAGTGATATTGGTCAAGATGCTGAATCTTCTCTCAGTTTCTACTGAACAAAACAGCAATTACATTAATTTTGTTTCTAGTTGTTTTTATACTGCCTGAGATTTTTTAAAAACTCAACATCTTTATTACCAAGTAAGTCATAAACATTGTTTATTGACACCTTATATTTAATTAATTGGCTTAATTAATTAATTTTTTTTTCATTATCTTCAGTCCACAAACTCTGGAAACCTCATTTGGCCAATTTTCAGGATTTGATAACTTGGAATAACGTAAAAGTTTTAAAATGTTTTCACATTTTGTCGTCAAATAGCAAACACATTTTCATACAATTTATTTAAAGGGCTAATAAATAAATTGGTGGTTCAGTGGTTAAGACTTCGCCTTCCAATGCAGGGGGTGCGGGTTCAATCCCTGGTCGGGGAGTAACAATATTGTAACAAATTCAATAAAGACTTAGAAGAAAATGGTCCACAAAAAAAAAAAAAAAACTTTAAAAAAATAAATAAAAAATAAAGGGCTAATAGCCCTAACCTTGAAATTGTTAAGCTTTTTTCAAATGGTTATATATCACTTTCTTGTTCCTGTAATATCTCTCTCTTCTCTTTCATAAATTGTTTATTTTCATTTTATGAGTTCAATGACTTTATCATTCATTGCATTAATGTCAGCTCTACTAACTGAAGCATTTCTTTTTTATAAAGCTAAGAAAGAATTGAGGTCTCTTTCATGGTACCATTCATTAAAGTCAAACATCTAAATAATTTTTCATTTTCCAAATTGTTTTACTTCCATTTCTCAGTTGATAAAGGTTAACATTCAAGGTTTGCTACCATATCCAAATTGCTTTTGCAGCTCTAGTAGATCGAGGGTCCTTCCCATTTTCATTATTTCTATCCCTAGCTTTTCAGATATAGCATTTGATTCTTTTTGAAAGTCACTACATACGTGGTAGAAGAGATTTAAAGTGATGACTTGGTGGGCATCTTTCATTGTATTGACCCCAAGTAACTGAAAAACTTCTGACTGTTAAACAAGAGTTGCTTCATGTATTTTTTTTATAGTGGATTGTTAACTGTATCTAATCAATCCATTTAGATTCCATTAGATATATTCAAACGAAGAGGTGTGTTTTACTGTCATTAGTCTCCTTACTTTTTTTGTTTTTTGGCCACGCAGCGTAGCATGTGGGATCTTTGTTCCCAGATCAGGGATCAAACCCAGGCCCCCTGCAGTGGAAGTGCGGAGTCTTAACCACTGAACTGCAGGGAAGTCCCGAGATGTGCTTTAAAGTGTATTTATAGGGGCTTCCCTGGTGGCGCAGTGGTTAAGACTCTGCCTGCCAATGCAGGGGACACGGGTTAGAGCCCTGGTCTGGGAAGATCCCGCATGTCACGGAGCAACTAAGCCAGGGTGCCACAACTACTGAGTCCTCGCGCCTAGAGCCGGTGCTCCCAACAAGAGAAGCCACCACAATGAGAAGCCCGCGCACCGCAACGAAGAGTAGCCCCCGCTCGCGGCAACTAGAGAAAGCCTGCGTGCAGCAACGAAGACCCAACGCAGCCAAAAATAAATAAATAAATAAATAAATAATTTTAAAGTGTATTTATAGCACCCTAAAGAATGAAATAAAGCCATTTGCAGCAACATGGATGGACCTAGAGATTATCATACTAAGTGAAGTAAGTCAGACAAAGACAAATATCATATGACACCACTTACATGTGGAATCTAAAAAAATGATACAAATGAACTTATACACAAAATAGAAATAGACTCACAGACATAGAAAACAAACTTATGGTTACCGAAGGGGAAAGGAAGTGGGGAGGTATAAATTAGGAGTTTGGGATTAGCAGATACAAACTATTATATATAAAATAGATAAACAACAAGGACCCACTGTATAGCACAGAGAACTATACTCAATATTTTGTAATAACCCATAATGGAAGAGAATGTAAAAAAAAAAAAAGAATATATATGTTTATATACATAGGTATGACCGAACTACTTTGCTGTACACCTGAAACTAATACAACATTGTAAATCAAATACATTTCAATAACAAAAATTTTTTAAATATTAAAGCAAAATAAATAAAATAAAATATATTTATAGCACCCTTTTTAAACTTGAGATATTTTAGATGTCAAATTAAAAATATGTGAGGAGAACAGAGTTTAACGAAATCCCATTAAGGGATTATATGAGCAGACACGGAAGCCCACAGCTGTATTCTATTCTACATAAGGCTATTTTATGATTTGTTTACTTTTTTACCTGTTGAAGGACTTGTGGGTTATTTCCAGCTTTCCGCTCTCACAAACAGTGATACCAGGAACATCTGTGTGTGCACATCTCATGAGCAAGAGTTTCTCTAGGTTTCACTGCATGTACGTGGAATTGACTGGTGAACAAAATAGGCAGTTTTGTTTTTTGTTTAAAAATTTTTTGTTTGTAGTAGAGTGATTTGCAATGTTGTGTTAGTTTCAGGTGCACAGCACAGTGATTCAGTTTTACATATATATGTATATATATCTATTCTTTTTCAGATTCTTTTCCCTTATAGGTTATTACAAGATATTGAGTAGAGTTCCCTGTGCTATACAGTGGGTCCTTGTTGTTTATCTATTTTATATATAGTAGTTTGTATCTGCTAATCCCAAACTCCTAATTTAGCCCTCTCCACCTCCTTTCCCCTTTGGTAACCATAAGTTTGTTTTCTATGTCTCTGGGTCTATTTCTGTTTTGTATATAAGTTCATTTGTATCATTTTTTAGATTTGGCATGTAAGTTCTATCATATAATATTTGTATTTCTCTGTCTGACTTACTTCACTTAGTATGATCATCTCTAAGTCCATCCGTGTTGCTGCAAATGGCATTATTTCATTCTTTTTTTATGGCTGAGTAATATTCCTGTACCACATCTTCTTTATCCATTCATCTGTCGACGGACACTTAGGTTGCTTCCATGTCTTGGCTACTGCAAATAGTGCTGCTATGAACATTGGGGTGCATGTGTCCTTTCAAGTTAGAGTTTTCATCTTTTCTGGTTATATGCCCAGGAGTGGGATTGCTGGATCATATGGCAGCTCTATTTTTAGTTTTTTTAAGGAACCTCCATACTATTTTCCATAGTGGCTGCACCAATTTACATTCCCAACAACAGTGTAGGAGGGTTCATTTTTCTCCAAATCCTCTCCAGCATTTATTATTTGTAGACTTTCTGATGATGGCTGGAGTGGGCTTTTTAACTTTACTAGCTCTTTCTGATCCGTTCCCCGAAGCGGTTGCCCCGTTTACAAACCCGCTGCAGTGTCTCAGCACTCCTGATTCTCCATGTCCTCGCTTACACTTGGCCCCATCAGAATTCTTGATTTTTGCACATCTGGTAGGTCTGGATTGACACTTTATCCCTGGTCTGCCTCTGATTACCAGGCACTGGGCGAGGCAATTCAACAAGAGGGACACGGCCCATCTTAGAGCCACTGCTGAGCGAAGAGATGGACTCCAGGATGATCACTGGGTACCGATTCGTGTTGGGTTCACTGTATTCTCCCCTCTCCCTTCCCAAGAGTCCTCCCGGGGTGGGGGGCGGGACAGGTGAGTACAAGTTATCCGGAAGCCACCCCCTCCTTGTGTTCTGGGAAAACCTAAACTCCTTGGGGAGACAGAGCTTCTTGGGAAGAGTCCCTGAGACTGGTAAGTGGATGGAGATCAACTCCATGAGGAGAGTGGCCCTGTGCCCTACTCCTGGGGGCAGCTTGGGCACCAGGGCACCTGTCTGGAAAATGATGCCCATGTCCAGGAATGGCCAGGAGCAGAGTGGGCTGGGCGAGGGTGTCCTGAGTTACCAAGTGTGGCCCTTGGATGGGAGGGACTGCTGCCAGTGTTTCATCTGGCTAGGGCACCAGGCTGGGATGGAGAGAGGGGCAGGAGCTCCAAGAATGAACAACATGGACTTTCCCGCTTGCCTGGCAGGACAGAGGCTTGGAGTGGACTTTGATTGAAAGGGAATAGGGAAATGGACGTTTCTGTGAACCTGTGTGCATGGGTAAGCTTCACATCATAAATCAGCAGTCTCCATGCATTATAAAACATGTGCTCCTACAGAAGAGTCACCTGGCACCACATCCACTCAACTCAGCCCCAAGGTCAGGGAAGACTGGAGGAGGAAGTATCCCTGAAGGGCGAGGAGGACCCTTCACTTAGACCAGAGTGTCAATTTAAGGGCTTCACCTTTGGAGTAATAAATGGGGAGACATCAAAGGTCTGTTTTCTTTCTTTCAAGGGATGTGATATAAATAGATCTGCATTCTTGAAAGATGATCCTGGCTGTGGTGTGGACAATGGATTGGAAGGCAGGAGACTTGGCAACGAGGCAGGTGACAGATGATGGCAGCCTGGGCAATGGAGACGAGGATGGGGATGGCGATGGGAACGGGGACGGGGCATGTGTGAGAAGATCAGGACCAGAGCCACTGCAGCTTGATGCTGCCCTGGTGGGGAGGTGGTGCCAGTTCTGCTCAGGAGGAGCTCGGGAAGAGCAGGTGTGCGTGGGAAGCCGACGAGTTCTGTGCGGGCATGTCTGATTCCGGAGCCTTGACTGCAGGGAACTAACAGGAAGTGGGGGGACCCAGCCTGAAGCTCCTGAGCAGGACCAAGCTCTGACCACACAGCTGGGGGCTCATCAGGCTACGTGGATAATAAGTAAAGCCCCAGGGCTGATGACATCACCCCAGGAAAGCCAGAAGAAAAGGGGACCTGGGACAGACATGATTGTTTGTGTGGTTTTAAAATATATTGGGAATTCCCTGGTGGCCTAGTGGTTAGGATTCCGGGCTTTCACTGCTGTGGCCTGTGTTCAATCCCTGGTCGGGGAACTGAGATCCTGGAAGCTGCGCAGCGCAGACAAAAAGAAAAAGGAAAGTTCTATCTTTGAACTGGCTGCCCCTACCTTTTTTTTTTTTAATTTTTTTTAATGAAAGTATAGTTGATTTACAATGTTGTGTTAGTTTCAGGCGTACAGAAAAGTGATTCAGTT
Source organism: Eschrichtius robustus (assembly GCF_028021215.1). Lineage (NCBI taxonomy): Eukaryota > Metazoa > Chordata > Mammalia > Artiodactyla > Eschrichtiidae > Eschrichtius > Eschrichtius robustus. Next base: position 6,385,829 of record NC_090826.1, on the reverse strand, counting down.
ATATATATATATATATATATATATATATATATATATATATATATATACACGTATATACGTATATATATATATATATTCTTTTTCAGATTCTTTTCCCTTATAGATTATTACAAAATATTGAGTATAGTTCTCTGTGCTATGCAGTAGGTCCTTGTTGTCTATCTATTTTATTTTATTTTATTTTTTTATTGAAGTATAGTTGATTTACAATGTTGTGTTGCCTCTACCTTTTTATTGCCATCCCAAACACTGTATTTTGTAATCATTTCCCCCAGCCTTATCTTACAAAGCATTTCTTATAAAAATAGCTACCACATAAGCTAGTTCCTCTTTCTATGATCACGAACATTATCCCAAGTCTGAGAAAAACCGAGTCACGAGCTGAAACAGCCATCTGCACCTCGGTTATGAATTTCCAGCTACAGGTTGTTTCAATCACGAGACTCTTAGCTCATGGTTAGCTTATAAAGTTCCTCATTAAATGGGAATGGGAAAATACATTTCTTATTTATTTATAAGCAAACAGCCTTTGATAATGAAGTGAGGCATCTTTACGACGTGCGCTGACACGATCTTTTCTAGATCTGGGCTCACAAGGTCAGGCTACGAAGAAATGAGATTGACTGTTTTTACAAACACACCAGAACTTATGTATTCCAAGGGTGTTTCCCTCTTCAAAGCAGTAGGATTAGTCAAATGATCACACCCTTTGAAAGGACGTCATTGAAACTCCTTTTAGGGATGAGAGGCTCTCCTGATTATCTACCGCAGGGGTTCCTACAACTCTTTAATTAATTAATTAATTAATTAATTAATTAATTTTGGCCGCATTGGGTCTTCGTTGCTGCGTGCGGGCTTTTCTCTAGTTGTGGCGAGCGGGGGCTACTCTTCGTTGCGGGCTTATCGCGGTGGCTTCTCTTGTTGCGGAGCATGGGCTCCAGGTGCGCAGGCTTCAGTAATTGTGGCATGCAGGCTCAGTAGTTGTGGCGCACGGGCTTTGTTGCTCCGCGGCATGTGGGATCTTCCCGGACCAGGGCTCAAACCCGTGTCTCCTGAATTGGCAGGTGGATTCTTAACCACTGCACCACCAGGGAAGCCCCTTACAAATCTTTTGAGGAGGATGAGGGGGCTTGAATTTTGGAATTGGCCAAGTCATTTGAAGCCAAGTTTGATGAGTAAGAGGAAAGACTGAGGCAAGTCACCAGCTCTGCAAGCTTGCTGTGTCTCCACCGCACCCAAACCTTCTCCTCCCCAGTGTTCACCTTCTCATGAAGAGCATCACCACCCCCCAGCCCAAAACCTAACTTCGTTAAAGCACTTCTCTAGAATGTAAACATATTTGTGTTTCCTCTCCTTTCAGCACACCCACACCTGACGCACTCCCAGTCTACTCGGCTTTTTCTCTGACATTTACTCCAGAACCTTGCATTGCCATCCTCTCACTGCCCCCATCCCAGGGCAGGGGCCACCGCCTCCCGACGAGGTCCCAGGCTTCCGCTCCCTCCACCTCTTTTTACCAGGAGGTTCTGCCATTCTGCAGCTGAGCACCTCCACCAGTTCCCATCACCATCACAAACACGCAGACAAGTTCCCTGGTAGAACTTGTTCCTGGTGGGGCTGGACCTCGTAAGCTTTGTCTCGGTTCCTTGCGTTTGCCAAGGTTTTTGCCTCGTTAGAGCCATTGCAGATGCTGTTTCCTCAGCCCTGGGACCCTCTGCCCACATTCTCTGTGTGCCTGGCTCCTTTGCATTGGCATTTGTTTCCTAGGGCTGCTGTAACAAATGCCTGAAAACTGAGTGACTTCAAACAGCAATTTCTTCTCTTGGAGTTCTGGAAGCAAGAAGTCCAAAATCAAGATGTTGATAGAGTTGCATTCCTTTAGAAACCTGAAGAGGAGGTTCCTTCCTTGTCTGTTGCAGCTTGTGGTGTTGCCAGCATTCCTTGGCTGTTAGCTGCATCACTCCGGCCTCTGCCTCCCTCCGGCCTCTGCCTCCGTCTCCGCATGGCATTTTTCTTTGCGTTTGTCTCTTTTTCTAAGGACACCGGTCATACCATGTGAGGGCTCACCCTACTCCAGTATGACCTCATCTTAACTAACTGTTTCTGCCACAACCCTATTCCAAATAAGGTCACATTCACAGGTACCAGGGGTTAGGCCTTTGATATATCTTGCGGGGGAGTTACGATTCTACCTCTAGTAGCAGCTTTCAGATCTCAGACTAGACAGCCCTTCCTCCAAAGGATCAAGCTCTCCAGGGTGAGCTTTTCATCTTCGGCTCAGCCTTTAGCTGGCTTCCTTGGCAGTGCTTCTCTCATCTTAGATGAACGTGTGTATTCCGTTGTCTCGTCTTTGTGTCCACCTCTCACTTGAATGTAAGTTAAGCTCCTTGAGCGCTGGATCCATGTGCCTGCTCCTTTTCCAGAGCCTAGAACAGTGTAGGCCCAGCATTGATGCTCTGTACATTTTTATTCATTGAACTTCAAAGTGAGTTGCAGGCCAGAGAAAGTAGCAGTGGCCTGAAAATTGGAGGACATATAGTCACAAGACTGTAACCTACATCCAGTTCGTGCTTTATCATTTTCAATGACTTCACAGCTTTTATCTCACGTCATCTGCTCAACAACCCAGCAAGATAGGCCAAGGAAGTCTACATCTCCCCATTTTACAGAGAAGAGCACAGAAGTCAAGCTCATAACAAAAGGAGATGCTGTGTTTGAGATAGGACCACAGACTGTTAGAGCTGGAAGATCTGATCTCCTCGTTTTACTAATGAGAAAACAGGGACTGGAGAATTGAAGTGATTCAATTATAATATCTTAGCTGCTTACTATTAGAGCTGGAATTAGATTCTGAGTCCCTCAATTTCTTTCTCTTTCTTTCTTTCTTTCTTTCATTCCTTCCTTCCCTCCCTCCCTCCCTCCCTCCCTCCCTCCCTCCCTCCCTCCCTCCCTCCCTCCCTCCTTTCTTTCTTTCTTTCTTTCTTTCTTTCTTTCTTTCTTTCTTTCTTTCTTTCTTTCTTTCTTTCTTTCTTTCTTTCTTTCTTTCTTTCTTTCTTTCTTTCTTTCTTTCTTTCTTTCTTCTTTCCTCACTGCACAGCATGCAGGATCTTCGTCCCCCAACCAGGGATTGAACCCGAGCCCCCTTCACTGGAAGCACGGAGTCTTAACCACTGGACCGCCAGGGAAGTCCCCCGGGTCCTTCAATTTCTCATCAGATTCCAAGAGGTTAATTCCAAACATGTTTGGGAATGACAGGATCGTTACAGTAAATGTGTATCCTCCCCAAATGATGACGTGGTTGGGTGACACTTCTGGAATACATGGAGCCAGACTGCCTGGGTGGGAATCTCAACTCCACCCCTTCCGGGCTTGGTGAACTTGAGGGATCTCATAAATCAATTCACACCAAGGCATCCATGCGTAATGTGATGTCTATCCCAGTCAAACCTACTTTTTAAAAGAGAATGACCAGAAATCGTTAGCCCCAGGCACAAATCTCTGCTGCCGGTGCCTCACATAATATCTGACACAGAGTCAGTGCCCAATAAATAGGAAATGGATGAACACGGGTGGAACTCAGAGGTGGTTGAACCTGGATGTGGGACAGGTTCTGGAGCAAGAGGAACCCTCCCGGAATTCCTCAGTTCATTCCACAGTTGTGATGCATCACCTATGACTTAGGGTTTGCGTAGCCCTGAAAACTCACTTCAGGGAGGACAAGTACAAGTTAATGAATCAGGGAAACTTGGCATCATAACACAAATGATAATTATAGGATAATAAGCTCCATTATATCAGTTTTCAGGGAGTTACAGTGGACTATTCCATTGAAGACATTGGCCAATAGATTGCTGTGGCCAAAAGCCCATAAAATACATTAGACAGGATTTTAGAAGCAAAGCTGAAAATATGTCCATACTTTTGTGTACCACCTAGGATGCCATATGCATTTTAACTATTGTATGTCAAGAAAATATCTTGAAGAAGAACCATTAAAATAATCACAAGAAGGAGAGGCTGATGTTGAGGGTAGAATAAAAAGGTTAGTTTTTTGGTTTTTTGTTTTGCTTCGTTTTGTTTTGCCTAGTAAGAGGATGGTTCGGGGAAAACTAATTTCTCCATGGATTTTCTATCCGTTAGGCAAATATTTATCAAATGCCTACTTGGTCCAGGCACATCTAGGTGGTAGAATTCAAAATGCACAAGATAGATCAATCCCTGTCCTCATGCGGTCATTAAATATTAACAGAGTTTATTTACCAAACTTGGGGAAATTAGTTGGAAGGATTAGCTCATGAAGCTTGGAAGGAATACATTTAGAACAAATAGAAGAATCCATGCACGGCGCCCAGGACCAGAGAAGTGCCCAATGGATAGTTAGTAATTTTATATAACAAAGAAGTGTTGATATGCTTAATATCCTTTATGTAGGTAATATTAAAACTCCAACAGAAAAAGGTGAAGGACCACAGGCAATTCAGAAAGGAGAGATACAGTGGCCAGTTGAATTAAATGCAAATTAATATATATGCAAATTAAAATATAACAATGCAGATTTGCTAATAAACCTTCAGAATTAGTAGCTCAGCAGGTAGAAGAGACTAATAGACTTGAAATAGATTCTGATAAATCCACACCAGGTGTCCGATGATTGATTAGTGAGAACCAGGGTATTGGAGGCTGTGAAAATCAACACTTGAAAAATAGCTTGTTGTCAGAGGTTCCCTGCATATGAGTTTTTTTAGTCTAAGTCCGAAGTTTCACAAATCCATTCCTTGGGACCACCAAGGGGATGTGGAAAAATGCTGAGTTGACTTGTTGGCACCCGGCCCAGCTGGGCTTTCTTATGTAACAATGGCCTGGGCTAGTTAGTATGAGAACTTGTGAAATGAAAGCTCAGAGTGGCCAAAACAAATATGTGGCCAGATTCAAGCCAACTTGGCCAATGTTTCTCTAACATTCTCATCTTATAAACATAGAAAACAGTAATAAAATAGAAGGCTGTGCTTTTGCCACAGATCATGTCCGTGGCTGTTGTTTGCCCGTATTTCTGTTACATCACCCTCACTATCAAAAGCTTGAACATTTCATAAAGTCCATGGAAAGCATTCGAAACACTAACCAAAACAAGCAAGTCAGGGATGGGGAAATGCATGCTTTCTGTCCTCTGCTGGGTGTAACCGCGGTTTTCTCTTTCATAACTGTTGTTGGATCTTTCTAGCAAACACCTAGAACCCTCTCTTCTCTGGAAGTCAGGTATTGGTGGACCAGGAGATGTATTTGTTTAGCATCCTGTGCCTTTATTCCCAGAAGAAAGGGAATGGGAGAGAACACTCTGTCAAATAAACAATTGCCCAAGGTCTTGGGTGAAAGAAAGTGGAACAGGAAGCAGACAGACGACTCGTTGCCCCAGGTAACTGCCTGATAAGGTAAACACGCGTGTACAACGAGTTCCTGTCCTCCTGTGATAAATATTTATGTGCTGAGCCCTGTGTTTGAAAGCACTAAACCATTTCTCAGTCTGAACAGTGACCTTTGGATGCAAAACACAGGACTAATTTCGCAGGTGATGTAATTAATTTTTGTGGCTCCAAGCTGTACTGGGAACAAGAAAAACTGTTGTTTTTGTGAGCGTTTAAAAAGTGATTCAGCAGGTGTGTGCAGCTTTCAGGTAACAGTGTCAATTTACAATCTGAGACTTTTCTTAATCGCTCCTGGAATTCAACGATTTTCGGGAGACGTTGGTCTGGGAGTTTATCATAAGCAAACTCACGTTCTCCTGATGTAAGAAGAACTAACTTAGGTTAATGCATGGATTTGTATTATTTCTCGGAGGTACTGAGGACTTTATTTTTAGGATATCAGTTTATCGTGGCCCCAAATTTCTGTGACCTACATGCATTTCACTTTAACGTTCATAAAATGTACAGGCAAACCACTCTCCTATGGTGAGCTAAATTAACCCCACCCCAAACAAAAGTAAAAAGCCAAAGGTAAACAAGGAAAGATATTTGCCACAAATGCCACCACCATCTTTCCAGGTGGTAAAGCTGGAGACCCCGGTCCATCCTTGTCACTTCTGCCTCTCTGACTCCCAGTGTTCAATGGATCTAAAGACCTTATTGTTTCCCCTGCTGGAAGTATCTCAAATCCACATACTGCCCCTTCTCCACCTTCTCCAACTTGCTATTTGCACAGGAGCCTCCAAGCACTAACTCACCAAGACCAAACTCAAGGTCCTCCCTGCCAGCGGGGACATTCTGGGGTTCCATTTCTCATTAAGTAGCATCCTCTCCAGATCTACCCTCCAGGACCTGGGACTACATCCTGGGCTCCCCTCCACCCCCGACCCCATCCCCTGACCCACCCTTCACCAGGTCCTGTGGATCGACCTTCCTGAACACCTTGGAGCCATCCGTCCACGTCACTCCGTGTTCACTGCCTCCGCTCGTTCTCAGGACATGCTCAACTACCCTCTGGACCACAGAAATGGCCTCTCGGCACCTCTGGGGTCCACTCTGCTGCCCTGGCTCCATCGTCTCCAGCCAAGCCAGGGAACTTTCCCAACCATAAACCTGATGGAACCACTTCCTGGCTGAAAATCATCTGTGACTTCCTTTTGCCCTGGAAAATGAAGAAAAATTTCCCATCTCCACCTTGGGGGCTCTGCAGCACCTCCCCTCTTTCCAGCCCCACGGTGCCTGCCCAGAGCTCCAGCCACACCGGCTGCACCACAGGGGTTGCCCAGTTGACTCTCCACTTTCTTCCCTCTTAAGTCACCTCTAAGAATTTATCAGTATCTGAGATTGGCTTATTTATTAGTCTGCACATCACAGGTCCTCAGTGAATATTTGTGGAATAAATGAATGGATGAACGGATGAACAAATCAAGGAAACCACCAGGGTGATGGAAGGTGAATTCATCCAAGAAAATGGCAGAACTTAGGAGAAGAAAACCATAAGCTGAGAGCCTATGCCTCAGGTGGCTGTCATTCATAGCTATAAACCCAGAGTCTAGAAAGGGGAAATTGTTTCTGACCAACTGTCACGATGCCTCGCCTTAACCTGGATCTGTCTAGTCTTCAGGCCAGACTCCCACTTCCCTTGATGTCTCATCCTTCACATTTCAGCTCAAACCACCTTCTCTCATGTCCTTGTACACACCAGCTCCTTTGGCTTCAGGGCCTTTGCACATGCTAATATCTTTGCCAGGAACGCTCTCCAACTCCACACACCATCTTTAGCTATTTCCTATTCATCTTTTTTTTTTTTTTTAAATGGGTTTTTATTTATTTATTTATTTATTTATTTACGGCTGTGTTGGGTCTTCGTTTCTGTGCGAGGGCTCTCTCCAGTTGCGGCGAGCGGGGGCCACTCTTCATCGTGGTACACGGGCCTCTCACCGTCGCGGCCTCTCTTGTTGCGGAGCACAGGCTCCAGACGCGCAGGCTCAGTAGTTGTGGCTCACGGGCCCCGTTGCTCCGCGGCATGTGGGATCCTCCCAGACCAGGGCTCGAACCCGTGTCCCCTGCATTGGCAGGCAGACTCCCAACCACTGCGCCACCAGGGAAGCCCCTCCTATTCATCTTTTGAATTGCAGTTACAATGTCACTTCCTGAGAAAAGACTTTCCTGAACCCTAGATTAGATCAGATCCCCTTCGCAGCACTCTGGTCCTTATCCCCATTTGTAACTATGTATTTGGGTAGTTCTTTCACTACTGTCTGTTTACCTTCCTGCCCCACGGGTGCAGGGATTGTGGCCTTTTTTCCCACCTCACCACATAGGCCAACATCCAACACAGGGCCTCATCTAAAGGGGTGCCCAGTGAGTATTCGATGATTTTATGTAACAAAAGAAGTGTTGATATTCTTAATACCCTCTATATACATGATAGTAAAACTCTAATAGAAAAAGTGGGCAAAGGATAGCTGGCAATTCAGTAAGGAGAGATACAAATGGCCAGTTTTATTTGCAATAAAAGAAATGCATATTAAAATATAGCAAAATACCATTTCAATATGCCCATTTGGGAAACTTAAAAAAGTAACAGTAACATCTACAGATTCAATGCAATCTCTATCAAAATCCTAACAATGGTTTTTGCAGTAATAGAAAATTCATCTTAAAATTCATATGGAACCTCAATAGACTCAGAATAGCCAAAACAATCTCAAAAAAGAAGAACAAAGTTGGAGGCCTCACACTTCCTCATTTCAAAACTTCCTACAAAGCTACAGGAATCAAAATAGTATGGTACCATCATAAAGACAAGACATATAGACCAATGGAATAGAACAGATGGTTCAGAAATAAACCCTCACATATACAGTCCAGTGATTTTCAACGGGGTGCCAAGGCCAGTCCATGAACGAAAAGACAGTCTTTCCAACGAATGGTACTAGGAAAACTGGGTGTCCACATGGTGATGATGGCTGCACGACAATGTGAATGTACTTCAGGCTACTAAACTGCACACTTAAAAATGGTTAAAGTGGTAACTTTTGTTATGTCTATTTTACCGCAATTTTCTAAAATAAATAACATATTTGTAAAGGTAATAGTAGTTCACAGGACCTAATGCTTACTGGTCAGGTGTTGTATTTGCTTCAGTGACTAGTCCTCAGAACAGCCTGTAAGATCAGTGATATTCTTCCCACTTTTTCTGTGAGGGAAACCAAAGCAACGAGTTCAGGATTGATAACTATGGCTTGCAGGCCAAAGCCAGCCTGCAGACTGCATTTGTAGATACAGTTTTATTGGAGCATAGCTGCTCCCTGTCATTATGTATTGTCTACAGCTGCAGACCTGAGTAGTTGCAGCAGAGAACATATGGTCCCAGAAGCCTCAGGCGGTGTGGGGTGGAGCCCAAGGCGGGCTGCACAGAGAGCTGGGCCAGGGCCAGAGGCTCCATTTGTATTTCCTGGCCCCACAAAAGTCCAGGATAGGTCTACGTGCTTTACTTCCTTTACTGTAGTTCATTGATTTATAGCATTTAAATATTTAGACATGAGTGGCAAGGGCCTCCGTTGGTCTGGGGCCCCACAGGTCCTCTGCAGCCTGATGGGCAGGGAGGGAGGCTTGGGGGCTTCGAATGGATTTGCCGAGGGCAGTATTTTTCTAGCTGTCAGTTGTGTCCCAATAGTGGGCCATTATACCAATTTAGTGGGTTGCTGCCTGCATTTTAAAAACCAAGAGGAGAATTCCCTGGTGGTCCAATGGTTAGGACTCCCTCACTTTCACTACTGAGGGCATGGGTTCAATCCCTAGTTGGGGAACTAAGATCCCACATGTCATGGAGCAAGGCCCCCCCCAAAATAAATAAATAAATAAAAATAAAAAACAAGATGGAACAGAATAGAAAATACTGGAATCTAACACTTCTTTTTTTTTTGAAACTTTTTTTTTTAATTTATTTTATTTATTTATGGCTGTGTTGGGTCTTCGTTTCTGTGCGAGGGCTTTCTCTAGTTGCGGCAAGTGGGGACCACTCTTCATCGCGGCCTCTCTTGTTGCGGAGCACAGGCTCCAGACGCGCAGGCTCAGTAATTGTGGCTCATGGGCCGAGTTGCTCCGTGGCATGTGGGATCTTCCCAGACCAGGGCTCGAACCCGTGTCCCCTGCATTGGCAGGCAGACTCTCAACCACTGCGCCACCAGGGAAGCCCTAACACTTCTATAAGACTATTTTAGTAAAATACTTGTTTCTGTTCTGTAGTCCAGTCCTGATATCAAATATACCTCCTCCTTTGGTTGCTGGTCAGAGAAGCCTGACAGAGCACGAGGAGGCCTGAATCCGGGCTATGCCCTCCATCCACACCATGACCACCCTCACCTGGACCGCTGTTGACTCACCTGGCTGCCTGCAGAAACCTCCTGATCTCCTGGTCTGCTCCCCTCCTCCCCCTCCCCTCTGCTTTCCATTCTGCTCCTTTGTCCCTCTCTCCCTTTCTTAGAACCCGCATGGCATCTTCTTTATTCCATGGTCTTGCTTGCCCATTGCCCATCTGCCTTACTCTTCCCACAAGAGGTCAGCTCTAGGAGGGCAGCTATTGTTAGAGCTGGGATCATGTTACAGGCCCCTGTCTGGCACATAGTAGGTGCTCAGTAAGTGCTTGTTGGATGAATACACATGTATCAGAGTGATCTTCTAACTACGAGAGTGCACAATCTGAAATGCATAAAGTCATCCATCAGCCTTGATGTATTAAACTCTCCAGGGTCCTGAAGCTGATGACTTGGCCAAGTTATCTGACCTTTCTGCACTTTTGTTTCCTCCTCTATGAAATAAAAGTTAAACTAGAGAATTCCTGAGTGCCTTCCTAATTCTAAAATTCTACAATTATATCAGAATATAACTACTTACCACCAACTTTCTGTTTCATTCCCCTCCCACTGGGGAAGGAATAAAAAAGGATGCATTTATAGTGTTTAGAGAAAGAGATGAAAGCTTCCAACCCTGCAAAGGAAAAAAAGTTCTTTTCTCAGTTTAAGGTGTTTTGCCTTTGGCATTTATGTTTTAATACTATAGCTTTTTAACGTTTTGAAACACAGTTTACAGCCTAGACCTATTCTGAGAGTCCTAACAGAGCTTTCCTAAGCGGGGCTGTTTGGATGACAAAAGAAAATATATATATACTAGAGTAGCCTTAGGCTGTTACTGAAGATAATTCAAAATCCTACTCCCGTGGAATTTGCAAGAGTGAACGTACAAAGATTTCTTTTAGTGTTTTTAGTCTAGACTCTTTGGAAACATCGGAAAGTATGTGCATAATCATTAACTTTTATTATGGTTGTATCAGGCTTTATTGCAGAAATAATGTAATTATTTGCTAGCTCTCCACCAGCTCTCACCCCTGGAGGCAGGAAGGTGTGTGGGGAGTGCTTCTATTTCAGACAGAGATTTTCCTCAGGCATTTTCCAGTTTTTACACCCAGGGAAAGGCCATAAAATTGATATACAGCACCAAATCATTTTTACAGTTGGAAACAAACTCACTCACTTTGGTTATGAAACAACCAAAGCTACTGTATCCTCGTGCAAGGACTAGATTGAAACCACGAGAAATCTCAACACCCCATTTGCTCCCAGGGTTTTCATTTTATTTATTTTTGGGGTGGCGATGTCAGCCAGCAGAGTCAGAGTTTTATTTCCTCTACCTTCGGTGGTCAAGGGCTGCTGACGTGCACTTGAACTCAACTCGTAAGACCCTCCACTTCCTCGTTCCCCTAATCACATTGCCCCAGGGACATTGGAATCCCACTTCTCTCCCCAATATCCAAATCTGTGCAACTGAAAAGTTTGTCTCAGCTGTAGCAGAAGTTTATCAGCAACACCCAAGTTTATTAATAGGCTGTCCCTAACTTTTCTAAAAAGCTAACTCAGCTTGGAAATTAGTGTCGGCTATTACATTGGTTAGAGGTTCACTGCAGCTGCAAAGTGGATATTCAGAGGATGGATATTTGGAAAATGGAATCTTTTATTTTTTTATTTTTACAGATTTATTGAGATGTAACTCACATACCATACACTTCACCTATTTAAAGTGTACAATTCTATGGCTTTTAGTGTATTCACAGAGTTGTGCAACCATCAGCACAATCATTTTTAGAAGGTTTTCATCACCCTGAAGAGAAACCTGAATGTTTTAGCCATCTCCTTCCAATCCTCCCCCTCCCCCCGCCCTTGGCAACCGTTCGTCTACTTTCTGTCTTTATGGATTTGCCTATTCTGGACATTTCATATAAATTGAATCATACAGTATGTGGTCCTTCGTTTCTGGCCTCTTTCACTTAGCAAAATGTTTTCAAGGTTCATCCACATTGTAACATGTGTCAGTACTTCATTCCTTTTGTTGCCAAATAATATTCCATGGTGTGGGTATACCACATTTGGTTTATCTGTTTATCAGTTGATGAGTCATTGAATTTTAGAACTGGAAGGCACATGGAAGACCCTCTAAGGTACCCCTCAATTTTAAAAAGGAGAAAAGAGACCTAGAAAGAGGAGGTGACTTGTTCAAGGTTGCATAGCCAGATGGGAGACCTGGCATTAGAGCTTTGGTGTTTTCCATCATGAAATAGTTCCAGCCTACTGAAAAGCATAGGAAAAATTATACGAACATGCATGTACTTACCACCCAGCTTTGGAACCATCTTACCATCTTTGCATGTTGTATCATTTAAAGAATAAAATATTACAGACACTACTGAAGCTCATTGTGTACCCTGTCCCTGATCCCTGGTCCTGGTCCCTCTCTCCCCAGTGAGAACTACTTTACTGAATTTAGGGTTTCCACGAGCATTTAAATTCTATTACTACAAGCACACATACCCACGAACATGCATATTTTGTACATGTATGCAAATTTTATACACATAGCATCATACTGTATGTACCATTTTGTAGTTTGCTTTTTACAATTTTTTTTGAGATTTAGTCATGTTGACACATCTAGCTATGGTTTACTATTTTCACTGCTTTATAGTATCTATTTTTAAAATATACCCACATTTATTAATCTATCTTCCCTTGATGTGTGTTTAGATCAGGGGTCAGCAAACTTTTTCTGTAGAGAGTCGGATTATAAATATTTTAGGTTTTGGGGGCCAAATTCCCTGTCATAACTACTTGCCTCTGCTATTGTAGCCAGAAAGCAGCCTTGGACAATATGAAAGCAAATGACCATGGCTGTGCTCTAATAAATCTTTATTTACAAAAACAGGCAACAGACCAGATTTGGTCCATGGTCTGATTTGCTGCAGATTTAGATTATTTCAAGCTTGGTAATACAAATGCAGCTGGATTGAATATTGTTGTGCTATCTTCCTTATGCACATGCAAGAGAGGCTCTCCAGAACATAGAACTGCTCTTTTAAAAGGAATGCACATCTTCCACTTGACTGTGTATTGCCAACTGTTTCTCCAAAGTAGTTGTATATGGAGTTCACGCTTATGAAGTCCAGATAGTTTGTGTCCTTTCCATATCAATTATTGTCGAACCTTTTCATTTCTCCCATCTGACGGGTATAAAATGATACCTCAGTATGGCTTTAATCTGCATTTCTCTATTATTTTGAAGTTGAGCACTTTTTCTTATTTATTGGTCATTTAGGTTTCCACTTTGTGAATGCCCTGTTCATAGCCTTTACCCATGTCTCTTCTGGGTTCTATTTTACCTCGTTACTTGTAGGAGTTCTTTGTAAATCCCAAAGGGTAATCATCTGTTGATTACAGACTACATTTATCTTTTCCCAGTCTGGGGTTTGTATTGCCCATTTCTTTCTGTTGTTGTTTGATGGAAAGGAGTTTCTAATATTAATGAACTATCAATCTTTTAATTTATAGTTTGTACTTTCTGAGTCTTGGTTAAGAAATCCTTTCTTTTTTTTTTTAAAATTTATTTATTTATTTTTGGCTATGCTGGGTCTTAGGTGCTGTGCACGGGCTTTCTCTAGTTGCGGTGAGCGGGGACTACTCTTCGTTGTGGTGCACCGGCTTCTCATCGCGGTGGCTTCTCTTGTTGCAGAGCACAGGCTCTAGGTGCACGGGCTTCAGTAGTTGTGGCTCACGGGCTTAGTTGCTCTACGGCATGTGGGATCTTCCCAGACCAGGGCTCAAACCCGTGTCCCCTGCATTGGCAGGAGGATTCTTAACCACTGTGCCACTAGGGAAGCCCAAGAAATCCTTTCTTAATGTAATTATTTTCCTAATCTTCTGTTTCAAATTTTGCTTTTTAAAAATTATTTATTTATTTGGTCATGCCGGGTCTTAGTTGTGGCAGGCGGGCTCCTTAGTTGCAGCTCCCCGGCTCCTTTGTTGTGGCATGTGTGCTCCTTAGTTGCAGCCAGTGGGCTCCTTAGTTGTGGCATGCAAACTCTTAGTTGCAGCATGCATGTTCCCTGACTAAGGATAGAACCTGGGCCCCCTGCATTGGGAGATTGGAGTCTTAACCACTGCACCACCAGGGAAGTCCCAAATTTTGCTTTTTATATTTAAGTCATATGGAATTTACTTTTGTGTTTGGTATGAATTGGGGGGTCTAATTTACTTTTTCCATATGCACAATCAGTTGTTCAGCTCCAATAACTGACAATTGATACAATCAAATATATTTTTAAAAATTTTTTATGCAGCAGGTTCTTATTAGTTATCTATTTTATACATATTAGTATATATATATCAATCCCAATCTCTTAATTCATCCCACCCCCCACTCCCACCACTTTCCCCCCTTGATGTCCAGACATTTGTTCTCTACATCTGTGTCTCTATTTCTGCCTTGCAAACCGGTTCATCTATACCATTTTTCTAGGTTCCACATATATGCGTTAATACACAATATTTGTTTTTCTCTTTCTGACTTACTTCACTCTGTATGACAGTCTCTAGGTCCATCCACGTCTCTACAAATGTCCCAGTTTCGCTCCCTTTTATGGCTGAGTAATATTCCATTGTATATATGTACCACATCTTCTTTATCCATTCATCTGTCGATGGGCATTTAGGTTGCTTCCATGACCTGGCTATTGGAAATAGTGCTGCAATGAACATTGGGGTGTATGTGTCATTTTTTTTTTTTTTTGACTGCATTGGGTCTTCATTGATGCACATGGGCTTTCTCTAGTTGCGGCGAGTGGGGGCTACTCTTCGTTGTGGTGCACGGGCTTCTCACCAAAGTGGCTTCTCTTGTTGCGGAGCATGGGCTCTAGGCATGCGGGCTTCAGTAGTTGTGGCACACGGGCTCAGTAGTTGTGGCTCACGGGGTCTAGAGCATAGGCTCAGTAGTTGTGGTGCACGGACTTAGTTGCTCCAGGGCATGTGGGATCTTCCTGGACCAGGGCTCAAACCCATGTCCCCTGCATTGGCAGGCAGATTCTTAACCACTGAGCCACCAGGGAAGCCCACATGTGTCTTTTTGAATTATGGTTTTCTCTGGGTATATGCCCAGTAGTGGGATTGCTGGGTCATATGGTAATTCTATTTTTAGTTTTTTAAGGAACCTCCATACTGTTCTCCATAGTGGCTGTATCAATTTACATTCCCACCAACAGTGCAAGAGGGTTCCCTTTTCTCCACACCCTCTCCAGCATTTGTCATTTGTAGATTTTCTGATGATGCCCATTCTAACGGGGTGAAGTGATACCTCATTGTAGTTTTGATTTGCATTTCTCTAATAATTAGTGATGTTGAGCATCTTTTCATGTGTCTCTTGGCCATCTGTATGTCTTCTTTGGAGAAATGTCTATTTAGGTCTTCTGCCAATTTTCTGATTGGGTTGTTTGTTTTTTTAATATTGAGCTGCATAAGCTGTTTATATATTTTGGAGATTAATACTTTGTCCATTGATTCGTTTGCAAATATTTTCTCCCATTCTGAGGGTTGTCTTTTTGTCTTGTTTATAGTTTCCTTTGCTGTTCAAAAGCTTTTAAGTTTCATGAGGTCCCATTTGTTTATTTTTGTTTTTATTTCCATTACTCTAGGAGGTGGGTCAAAAAAGATCTTGCTGTGATTTATGTCAGAGAGTGTTCTTCCTATGTTTTCCTCTAAGAGTTTTATAGTGTCTGATCTTACATTTAGGTCTCTAATCCATTTTGAGTTTATTTTTGTGTATGGTGTTAGCAAGTGTTCTAATTTCATTCTTTTACATGTAGCTGTCCAGTTTTCCCAGCACCACTTATTGAAGAGACTGTCTTTTCTCCATTGTATATCCTTGCCTCCTTTGTCCTAGATTAGTTGACCGTAGGTGCATGGGTTTATCTCTGGGCTTTCACTCCTGTTCCATTGATCTATATATTTCTGTTTTTGTACCAGTACCATATTGTCTTGATTACTTTAGCTTTGTAGTATAGTCTGAAGTCAGGGAGTCTGATTCCTCCAGCTCCGTTTTTTTCCCTCAAGATTGCTTTGGCTATTCAGGGTCTTTTGTGTCTCTATACAAATTTTAAGATTTTTTTGTTCTAGTTCTGTAAAAAATGCCATTGGTAATTTGATAGGGATTGAATTGAATCTGTAGATTGCTGTGGATACTATAGTCATTTTCACAATATTGATTCTTCCAATCCAAGAACATGGTATATCTCTCCATCTGTCTGTGTCATCTTTGATTTCTTTCATCAGTGTCTTATAGTTTTCTGAGTACAGGTCTTTTACCTCCTTAGGTAGGTTTATTCCTAGGTATTTTATTCTTTTTTTGCAATGGTGAATGGGATTGTTTCCTTAATTTCTCTTTCTGATCTTTCATTGTTAGTGTATAGGAATGCAAGAGATTTCTGTGCATTAATTTTGTATCCTGCAACATTACCAAATTCATTGATTAGCTCTAGTAGTTTTCTGGTGGCATCTTTAGGATTATCTATGTATAGTGTCATGTCATCTGCAAACCGTGACAGTTTTACTTCTTCTTTTCTACTTTTTATTCCTTTTATTTCTTTTTCTTCTCTGATTGCTGTGGCTAGGACTTCCAAAACTATGTCGAATAATAGTAATGAGTGGACATCCTTGTCCTGTTCCTGATCGTAGTGGAAACGTTTTCAGTTTTTCACCATTGAGAACTATGTTGGCTGTGGGTTTGTCATATACGGCCTTTATTATGTTGAGGTAAGTTCCCTCTATGCCCACTTTCTGGAGAGTTTTTATCATAAATGCATGTTGAATTTTGTCAAAAGCTTTTTCTGCATCTATTGAGATGATCATATGGTTTTTATTCTTCCATTTGTTAATATGGTGTATCACATTGATTGATTTGCATATATTGAAGAATCCTTGCATCTCTGGGATAAATCTCACTTGATCATGGTGTATGATCCTTTTAATGTGTTGTTGGATTCTGTCTGCCGGTATTTTGTTGAGGATTTTTGCATCTATATTCATCAGTGATATTAGTCTGTAATTTTCTTTTTTTGTAGTATCTTTGTCTGGTTTTGGTATCAGGGTGATGGGGGCCTCATAGAATGAGTTTAGGAATGTTCCTTCCTCTGCAATTTTTTGGAAGAGTTTGAGAAGGATGGGTGTTAGCTCTTCTCTAAATGTTTGATAGAATTCTCCCGTGAAGCCATCTGGTCCTGGACTTTTGTTTGTTGGAAGATTTTTTTAAAAAATAAATTCGTTTACTTATTTATTTATTTTTGGCTGCATTGGGTCTTTTTTGCTACACGTGGGCTTTCTCTAGTTGCAGCGAGTCGGGGCTACTCTTCGTTGCAGTGGGCGGGTTTCTCATTTCAGTGGCTTCTCTAGTTGCGGAGCATGGGCTCTAGGCATGCGGGCTTCAGTAGTTGTGGCACATGGGCTTAGTTGCTCCGCGGCTTGTGGGATCCTCCTGGACCAGGGCTCGAATATGTGTCCCCTGCATTGGCTGGTGGATTCTTAACCACTGCACCACCAGAGAAGTCCCTGTTGGGAGATTTTTATTCACAGTTTCAATTGCATTACTTGTGATTGGTCTGTTCATATTTTCATTTCTTCCTGGTTCAGTCTTGGAAGGTTATACCTTTCTAAGAATTTGTCCATTTCTTCCAGGTTGTCCATTTTATTGGCATAGAGTTCCTCGTAGTAGTCTCTTAGGATGCTTTGTATTCCTGCGGTGTCTGTTGTAACTTCTCCTTTTTCATTTCTAATTTTATTGATTTGAGTCCTCTCCCTCTTTTTCTTGATGAGTCTGGCTAATGGCTTATCAATTTTGTTTATCTTCTCAAAGAACCAGCTTTGAGTTTTACTGATCTTTGCTATTGTTTTCTTTGTTTCTATTTCATTTATTTCTGCTCTGTTCTTTATGATTTCTTTCCTTCTGCTAACTTTAGGTTTTGTTTGTTCTTCTTTCTCTAGTTCCTTTAGGTGTAAGGTTAGATTGTTTATTTGAGATTTTTCTTGTTTCTTGAGGTAGGCTTGTATTACTATAAACTTCCCTCTTAGAACTGCTTTTGCTGCATCCCTTAGGTTTTGGATCATCGTGGGTTTTTTTGTTTTTTTTTTTTAATATATTTTTTGGCTGTGTTGGGTCTTTGTTTCTGTGTGAGGGCTTTCTCTAGTTGCGGCGAGCAGGGGCCACTCCTCATCGCGGTGTGTGGGCCTCTCACTGTCACGGCCTCTCTTGTTGCGGAGCACAGGCTCCAGACGCGCAGGCTCAGTGTTTGTGGCTCACGGGCTTAGTCGCTCCACGGCACGTGGGATCCTCCCAGACCAGGGCTCGAACCCGTGTCCCCTGCATTGGCAGGCAGATTCTCAACCATTGCGCCACCAGGGAAGCCCGTATCATCATGTTTTTGTTGTCATTTGTCTCTAGGTATTTTTTGATTTCCTCTTTGATTTCTTCAGTGATCTCTTGGTTAGTTAGTAATGTATTATTTAGCCTCCATGTGTTTCTGTTTTTTACATTTTTTACCCTGTAATTTATTTCTAATCTCATAGCTTTGTGGTCAGAAAAGATGCTTGATATGATTTCCATTTTCTTAAATTTACTGAGGCTTGATTTGTGACCCAAGATGTGATCTATCCTGGAGAATGTTTTGTGTGCACTTGAGAAGAAAGTGTAATCTTCTGTTTTTGGATGGAATGTCCTATAAATATCAGTTAAATCTATCTGGTCTATAGTGTCATTTAAAGCTTTTGTTTCCTTATTAATTTTCTCTCTGGATGACCTGTCCATTGGTGTAAGTGAGATGTTAAGGTCCCCCACTATTATTGTGCTACTGTCGATTTCCTCTTTTATAGCTGTTAGCAGTTGCCTTATGTATTGAGGTGCTCCTATGTTGGGTGCATATATATTTATAATTGTTATATCTTCTTCTTGGATTGATCCCTTAATCATTATGTATTGTCCTCCTTGTCTCTTGTAACATTCTTTATTTTAAAGTCTATTTTATCTGATATGAGTATTGCTACTCCAGCTTTCTTTTTATTTCCATTTGCATGGATTTTTTCCATCCCCTCACTTTCAGTCTGTATGTGTCCCTAGGTCTGAAGTGTGTCTCTTGTAGATGGCATATATATGGGTCTTGTTTTTGTATCCATTCAGCCAGCCTATGTCTTTTGGTTGGAGCATTTAGTCCATTCACATCTAAGGTAATTATTGATATGTATGTTCCTATTACCATTTTCTTAATTGTTTTGGGTTTGTTTTTGTAGGTCCTTTTCTTCTCTTGTGTTTCCCACTTAGAAAGTTCCTTTAGCATTTGTTGTACAGCTGGTTTGGTGGTGCTGAATTTTCCTAACTTTTGCTTGTCTGTACAGCTTTTGATTTCTCCATCGAATCTGAATGATATCCTTGCTGGGTAGAGTAATCTTGGTTGTAGGTTCTTCCCTTTCATCACTTTAAATATATCGTGCCACTCCCTTCTGGCTTGTAGTTTCTGCTGAGAAATCAGCTGTTAACCTTATGGGAGTTCCCTTGTGTATTATTTGTCATTTTTCCCTTGCTGCTTTTAATAATGTTTCTTTGTCTTTAATTTTTGTCAATTTGATTACTATGTGTCTCAGCATGTTTCTCCTGGGGTTTATCCTGCCTGGGATTATCTGTGCTTCCTGGACTTGGGTGGCTATTTCCTTTCCCATGTTAGGGAAGTTTTTGACTATAATCTCTTCAAATATTTTCTCCGGTCCTTTCTCTCTCTCTTCTCCTTCTGGGACCCCTATAATGTGAAT
The DNA here is from genome assembly GCF_028021215.1 of Eschrichtius robustus. NCBI lineage: Eukaryota > Metazoa > Chordata > Mammalia > Artiodactyla > Eschrichtiidae > Eschrichtius > Eschrichtius robustus. The sequence continues at coordinate 6,366,193 of NC_090826.1, read as the reverse complement.
GTTGGTGTGTTTAATGTTGTCCCAGAGGTCTCTTAGGCTGTCTTCATTTCTTTTCATTCTTTTTTCTTTATTCTGTTCTGTGGCAGTGATTTCCACCATTCTGTCTTCCAGGTCACTTATCCGTTCTTCTGCCTCAGTTATTCTGCTTTTGATTCCTTCTAGTGTATTTTTCATTTCAGTTATTGTATTGTTCATCTCTGTTTGTTTGTTCTTTAATTCTTCTAGGTCTTTGTTAAACATTTCTTGCATCTTCTCGATCTTTGCCTCCATTCTTTTTCCAAGGTCCTGGATCATCTTCAGTATCATTGCTCTGAATTCTTTTTCTGGAAGGTTGCCTATCTCCACTTCATTTAGTTATTTTTCTGGGGTTTTATCTTGTTCCATCATCCTAAGACCTAGTCCTCTGTCTTTTCATATTGTCTATCTGTGAATGTTGTTTTTATTCACAATCAAATATTTTATTGCTAATCTACTGTAGGGGAGGAAGAGTATCTTTTTCTTTCTATCCTTCTGTGTTCTCAACTGGGGCTCTGTAACAAAAGCTTAACAGGAGAAAAGCATACAAAATTTATTTAATACAAGTTTCATGAGACACAGGAGACTTCATAAGGAAAGGAAGATCTGAAGAAACAGTTAAACCTCAGTGTTTTTATACCAGGTTTGATGAACAGTGGAAAGTTGTGGGAAAATATGATAGGGCAAAGGGGTATGAGCTCAGGGTAGTGAACTGAGGGGAACTTAGCAAAGCCTATTCTTTCAGATTCCTCTCAGCATCCTTCCATCTTTGAAGCTGAAGATTCTCCTTTCCTCCAGGCATGGGAGGGCACCTCTCACATGAGGGTCTTATGAACTGCTTCAGGAGAAGGTCAGAGTCCTTCGTGTACCTGTCATTTCTCAAATCCCTTCATTTAAAAATATTCGGTATGCCAAGGTGCTGTATCTTGGAGTAGCATGTCCTGGACCCTGTCACGACAATGCCATCTCTATCACATGAAAAATACCCATATGCCTGTGGGTTTATTTTTGAGTTCTGTCCCTTTAGTCTGCTTGTTTCTTTCTGGGCCAATACCTCACATCTTAATTCCTGTAAATTTATAATAAGTCCTGACATTTAGAAGGGCAAACCCACAAAATTCCCACCTTGCCCTGTTTCTCCAAAATGATCTTAAATAATTTTGGCTGTTTGTTCTTCCATCTAAACTCCAGGATAAGCTTGTCAATTTCTCAAAAAAATCCTTTTGGGGCTTCACTGGTATTGTATTGTATTTATATATTAATACGGTATACTAACATCTTTATGAGGTATTGAATATGTCTATCCATGAAGATGGCATATAGCTTTCCTTTTATATCTTTCAATACATACATTTTAGACAATTTTATAAATTGCATAATTTATAAATTTCACATTTTATAATTTTACATTTTATATTATAATTTCTTTATAAGAGTGTTACACATATTTTGCTATATTTATTCCTTGATCATATAATTTTTCTTGCTCCTGTAAATGGTAGTTTTAAAATTATATTGTTGCTGGTGAATAGGAATACACTTGGGTTTTATATATTAATCTGATATCCAGCAATCAAGATAAACTCTCTTCATTCCAAACAATGTATTAGCTCCAAAATTCTCTTGGATTTCTATGCAGATGATCAGATTATCTCTGAATTTTGACAATTTTGTTTTTCTTCTTTCCACCTTCCACCTTGCACTTCTTTTTCTGTTCTTAGTGCACAGGTTAGGACCTAGATCCATCATATGGTTGAATGAAGGTGGTAACAGTGGGCATTGCTGACTCATACCTGACATTATTTTCTCATTTAATTTGTGTAATAATTGCTATAGGTTCTCAACAAATGCCCCCCACTCCCAATCCAATTATGGAAGATCCTTTGTATTTCCAATTAACTGTGAGTCTTTACCTCAGTTTTTTAAAATAGTGTTTATTAATTACTATTTTTGTTATAGAAGTAAGATATACTCATAGAAACAGAAATTAAATAGGTGAAAAGTAGAAATGCCCATTCTCAGCCCTAGCCCTTTTCTTCAGACACAACCATTGTTAAGATTTTGTCTTTCCTTCCAAAAATATTCCTGTGCCTCTGTGTTTTCACACAAATAGAGTACATTTTACATACTGTTCTACAGTTTGCTTTTTTCAAATAAAATATCTTGGACATTATTCTATATCAGTACACATAGACTGCCTTCATTCTTTGTAATGGCTGCCCAGTATTTGGTTGTATGGATACCCATGATTTATTTAACCAATTTCCTATTGATATACATTTAGGCTGTTTCCTTATTTGTTTATTTGTCTGTTTGCTATTACAAATAATGCCTTAATGAACATCCTTGGACGTACATCTTTGTGCCTTTGTGCAGGTACACCTGTAGGATAAGTAGGAAAAGTTCTAGTTGTGAACTCTATTGTCTAATCCCCAAAACCCTTTCCTTGAATCACCCTGCCCTTCGCTGAAGAAGACCTAGGAAGACTGTATTTGCTTCAATCAAGACCCTCCAGGACACATGGCTCTTTGCATCTACTTCCCTCCTGGTCAAGAAGACAAACCAGGGGCACAGAGGGCAGACAGCCAGCCTTCTGGCACTTTTCCCATGGACCCATTGGTTCTTCTTGGTCTGTTTTAGCCTCTGCAGACTTTGGACCTGATTGTTTATCTAGATTCACAGTGCCTTGTGCTCCTTCCTCCTCCATGGACTGCCTACTTGGGTGCCTGGTACCTGTGGGGTCCTCCCCACCTTCAAGGACACCCTGGGTCTTGGACTTGGCTCCATGGTATCTGCTTGCTCTTCCTTTTGCCAAAGGACTCTTAGACTCCCGCTCTGTTCCTCCTGAATCTGTAATATTTGTTTCCTCCTTCCTATAATAACTGATCTCCTCCTACCCCTCAGCCTCTTTGATCCTAGCCCCATACCTTTAAAGGGGATCAAAATATGCCACCCCAAAACAGATACCCTGGCATAAGGTTTATTTTGGGCTGAAGCCAACTAAGAAAAAACAGCCACAGGAAGGGTTCTCTGTGCCCCCACTATCTGCCTAAAGCAGGGCATAAACTCCCCTTGCCAAGGTGTCCCCCACCCTTCTCCCGTGCTAGGCCAACACTTATCACCAGAGATGAGGACAGGATACGGAAGTGAGTCTGCACAAACAAACCTTCCTAAATAACCTTTATCTACCACTAGTTCCCCCCATAGACTTACCTCCCCACAATTTTCTGCCTCTAGAAAGAACAGGGGTTCCTTTGTCTTGACACTTCTCCACAATATAATGTCCTTTGTTAAAATGGTACATAAACCCCCAAGTCTAGCCACTTCTTTGGGTTTTCAATTTTTTTCCTATGAATCTGTCTTTTGTCAGTTTAATTCACATACTCTAGTCGTGGAACCTAAGAGGGTAGAGGACAAGTTTTCCCTTCCCTACATGTTCCATGCCCCACTCTCATCCACAACTCAGTGCTGATTCAACACCTACAAAGTATGCCTAATGTTCCAATATATTCTCTACCCTCCAGCCAGGGCACTCTTTTCAAGTGAAAATCAGATCATGTTACTTTCTTTTTAAAGATTCTTCTATGGTTTCTCAATGCACTGAAATAAAAAGAAGCTCAACCACCACCTCCTTCAGGTCTGCTCTGTCTCAGTTCATGGCTTTGAATTTGCTGCGTTCTCTGCTGGACACACTGCACCCCGCCCCCCATCTCTCTGCAAGCTCAGCTTCGTCCCCAACGTCTCACCTCCCCATTAAAAGCAGGCGTTATTCTTTATCACGGCTCCTCTCTTCTTTCTTTACCGTGAATGCATCACGTCTCCCCCACTAGAATGTAACTGATTTTCTTTGGAGGGATTACTTGTTCTCCATAATATGGTGTCCACCAACCTGCTCCACCTTCCCAGAGGGTGTGGCAAAAGCTCAGCCAATCAGACTCCCCCCATCTCTGGAATTTGACCCTTGACCCTTGTGGCATTAGAATTTACAACAACAAACCAATTGGAGCAGATCTATTTCAAAGGTGGGGCCCTGACGAGAATACCCTTTAGCTGCTGCTCTTTTGGCGGCCTATCCCTGCCTGCCCATCCCCCTCCATTCTCTACCACCCCTGCCTGTTCAGCTTTTCTTTCCAATTTATGATTTTCCCTCATCCTTCCCCCGACCTCCCTCTCTGATCAATTTAGCTGGCTGGTTTTCTGTTCCTGCCTGACCCTTTCCACCCTCTGAGGTCCCCCTCCTCCAGCCCCTCTCCCACTCCCCATTCATCCAGAGCCCTCTGTAAATATTTGAAGGAATAACAAAGGCTGAGAACTAACGTGTGACACTTTCTAAGGGGGAAAAGTCATAAAGAGGGAATAGGAGTGAGGCCTTTCGAGAAAGGTGCAAACAACATGAACTATTACTTGCATCATATACCTTCGGTTTTGTTTATGCTGCTTCCTTTGGCACAGATGTGGCTTCCAAGAGGCACCTGGGAGGAAAGAATGAAGCATCTGTACAGTAAATGACTCAGTTCTGAAAGGTCCGATCTAACCACCTTCGCCATTGTGGGTTATATCAGCGGCAAATCTATGGAATGTTTTTTTCTTTTGATGAAAGGGGAAGTTTTACTGTTGAGGGTCTGGAACAGTTACACATCAACTCAACTTTCTAATAATTTTCTAAATGCTGGAGACCCTATGTTTCACCTCTTGACTTAATGTGTCAAGAGTTGTTAAATCAGTTGTAAAATGGATTCATTCCTCTTTTCAACGATGGTCTTTTGCTACCCTCCAATGACCAACAGGAAAATGTGGACATGATCACTGACTTGCACTTTCTGGGTAAAAGGTAAATATGCGCATATACAAGGAACTAAGGGTGTCCATCCTCAAACTCCCCGAGGGTGGGGCAGTTCTGCCTGGGGCATTGACCACAGTGTCCCAGTGTCCAGCACACTGCAGGAGCTCACCAAATATGTGTCAAATGACTGATTTAGTGACTTACTTTTTTTTTTTTAATTAATTAATTTATTTATTTTTGGCTGTGTTGGGTCTTCGTTTCTGTGCGAGGGCTTTCTCTAGTTGCGGCGAGCGGGGGCCACTCTTCATCGCGGTGCGCGGGCCTCTCACTGTCGCGGCCTCTCCCGTTGCGGAGCACGGGCTCCAGACGCGCAGGCTCAGTAGTTGTGGCTCACAGGCTTAGTTGCTCCGCGGCATGTGGGATCCTCCCAGAGCAGGGCTCGAACCCGTGTCCCCTGCATTGACAGGCGGATTCTCAACCACTGCGCCACCAGGGAAGCCCCCATGACTTATGTTTTAATAAAAAGACTAACTTTGAAAAAAAGCAAATTGCTCTTTTTCCCCTTGTTTCAGATGTAAGCTAGAACTAGAATAATAAAATGCAGATTGGAAGATCATCTCCAACTGCCCATCTGAAGATGAATTCCCTCTAGATCATTTTGGCCATCTCTGCACAGCTTTGGATTTGGGCAATTTTCCCTTATGTTAAGCCAAAGACCATACTGCAAGTGTAGACAAAATGAGTCTACACCCTTACACGTGGTAGCTTCTCAAATATTTAGAAGCATCCTACCCTTTTCTCCAGGACAATCACCACCACCACAGCTACACCCAGCTCTCACCCTCAGACTCTCATTGTTTCAACTACCCCTGCTGCCCTTGACCAAAGACCCCTCCACCTACTCTCTAAAATAGTGGCGTCCCCAGGGCTGGGTCCTAGGCTCTCTCCTCTAATCACCCTAAAAGTTCTCTTCCTTTCCTCATCCCCGCAACCTTAACTACGGTCAGTAAGCTAATGTTTTCCAGACTTATACCGATGGTCCTGACATCTGGTCCACCCACATCTCCAATCAGCCCTTTGACCTCTCCCCTCGATGTCCCACCACCTCCCAAACTCCACCACTCCCACCTGCCCCTCTCTCAGTGAGCAGCACCCCTGCCCCAGCTGCTCAGACAGAAACCTGGTGGTCCTGCTGCTTCCTTCCTTCTCCCCCACCCCCCACCCCCAATCCAACTCAGCACCAAGGCTTATCGATTCGATCTCCAAAAGAATTCTCAGATGCCTCCCATCTCTGTCTCCACTGCCATCATTCCAGTACAAGACACCAGGCTTTCTCACCTGAGCTATTTCAGGAACCTCCTTTCCTTCCTTGACTAAAACTTTCTGATGACTTCCCATGGGACACAGAATAAAATCCAAACGTGATCTGCCTTCCCTGCCTCTTCAACACCCTCTGCTGTGTCTCTCCTCTGTGATCACAACTGTCTGCCACTCTGGTCTTATTGTGGCTCCCTGGGCAGACCAACTTCTCTCTGCCACAGGACCTTTGCATATGCTGTCTGAGCCTCTTCTCCGCCTGGCATGTTCTTCCCCTCCTCTCAGCACGATTTTCTCCTGCTTCTCCACTAGACACTGCCCGGAGCCCCCAGTTGCTGCCTCATAGCACCTAGAATAATCTGTCATCACATATTTACTTATACACATTTTTGTTATATGTCTGTGTCCTCCCTTCCCCCCTCCCCCAACCCATTCTAAACTCCATGAGGGAGGAATCTGGTTATCTTTCTCCCATGACATTCCCAGCACCTAGGAAAGCTTGTGGCACATATTAGGTGCTTGATAAATATTGGCTGAATGAACATGTGATGATTCAAATGTGCATTTCCAGCCAGTGTCTCTCCCCTGGTGGCTGACGGGGCCAGACATCTCTAATTATTCAAAACTGATCTCATGAGCTCTCTCCCCAGTCTGTGTCTCCTTGTATAACCTGGATCTCAGTGAAACAACCTCACGACCCCAGGGGCCACCATCGCCCACACATCTCAAGAGCCAAACCAAGTCTTATCCATTTGGCTTCTTTAACAACTGGCATTTCTGTCCCCAACTCTCCACCCTAACTGCTCTTAAGATTTTGTTTGACCCTCAGGCCTGTTGTCTTTGTAGCTTCTGACCCTGGGACACCCTCCTTCCAGCAACATGCTTGTGCCATGTTGGCAAGTGTTTGGGGAGGTATCTCCATGTGAGGATCCTGGGCCTCTCTCTGCCCCACTTGCCCCTCCTCAAGAGAGGGACAGCTCCCCTGACTAGTGTGTTTGGGAGAAGGCACGAAGCCCCCCTCCATGCCAGCTGAGCTCTGCTCCTTGGTACTGGCGACTTTCTAACTCAGGGGAGAATTGGCAAGTCCACTAGGCCAGGAAACCCAGCAAGGCCTCGCCGTGTTCTGATGTCCCCTTTGTTCAGTAATAAAATGACACTGTGGTCCCCATCTCCTGACTCCCCTATTTCTCAATCACACTGAAAAATGGGAACCAACCCAGTGCCTGCCTCCTAGAATAGGGAACATTATTAAGTTAAAAGGTGTGAAGCACTTGGAAGAGTGCCTGGCACAGGAGAAGTTCTGCAGAAATGTTAGCTATCACCACTGTTATTATGATAAACTCAGATGAAGGGAAAGGCGATGATTATCAGCCCTGGGAAACTCCAACAGTCCCCGCCAAACCCCCAGCCCCAGGGACACACACACACAGAGCCGGTGGAGGTGCTCATCCAAAGCAAAGTTTTACAGTCACATGGGAGGGAAAACTGCGTTTCATCAGCAAGCCACCATGTCACGCTGCAAGCCACACCAGGACCCCTCCAAACCAGCACGATGCTGTTGAGAGAGAGCCAGAGCCGGGAGCCAGAAGTCCCTGAGGGAGCTGCTCTCCCCGTCCTTGAAGCTGTGCAATTCACTTAATCTGCAGTGAAGGCAAAAGCTTTAGGCTGTGACTCAAAGCTTTGTCATCTTCTGATTGGTTTCTCCCTCCTCCACCCTCTCCTCCTCCTTTTCCTTCTCCTCCCAACCAGATTCCAGACCTGCCAGATCCACTTCCGAATGGTTCTTAAACTCTCCTCCTTCCACTGCCCCGCCCCCTTGACTTCTCTGGACCATTTATTATCAATTCACAATTCCACTCCTTCCAAACCCTCCCCTCCCCCACTCTGCAGCCAGAGGTCCCTTTGATCGTGTCATCCCCCCATCTCCCACTGCTCACAACAAAGTCCAGACCTGTTCCTCACCAGCTCCTTTTCCAGCTCCTTGTCTGGCTTAGCCTCCCCGACGCCCCATCAGGCATCCTGGGTCTAGACACACAGCCTCCTTTCCATTCCTCGACGGGCTCTGCGGTCTCCAGACTACCATTCTTGTGTTAACCTTTCGGAGGTAGTGGACCAGTCAGATTCTTAGCTACAGATGGCAAAACTGACTGGTTAATTTAACTGGCAGAAAGACAACATATTGAAAGGATACAGGATGGAGCAGCAACCAGTAGGAAGGCTTAGAACCGGACTTTAAAGCAGCCAGGGCTATGCACAGTCTGTACCAGGTCAACTTCCGGGTCCCGGCGTCCTGCTGTCATGATGGGAGGTGTAACCACAGCGGGAGAAGCAGACCCAGGACCTTTCTAAAATCATGTAACTTGCTGTGGATCTATACTTATCTCAAAGCAAAAAGTTTGAAAGAAGGACAAACCAGGCAGGGATAGGGTAGGGGTTCTGGGCACAGGGAAGAGAGCCCATGCCACGTCCGCCCATAGGTACTGTGTGCAAACGATGCCGCGGCCTACAGAACCTCCGCTGGCCACATCTCTCAACTGTCCCCGCTTCCATGAGAACGTGCGATCGGCTGAGCACAGATCTCAGATATGTGCCCCAGCACCAGAGAGGGGGTCTCATCCCCTCACCTGCCTATACAGGGGCCTCTACCAATGCAGGGGTAGTCAAATAGGTGTTGGGAAGTCAAAGAAAGGGGCAAAGTCCTCTTCGGGGAGAGCCTGTGAGCCCCAGCCTGGATAGTTTGCATATGTCTTGACCACTGCAGCACCATAACACCTGCATTGTCATTCATTCATGCCTGCCTGTCTGCCTGCCTGCATGCATTCATTCAGTCAACAAATAAGAACGGTGCCTACCTGGAGCCAGCTCTGCAGGGGATACCGCAGATGGCAAAGCAAGCAGGAACCCCTGCCCTCCCAGAGTTCCATCCTGGCTGTCCTCCTCATCTGGCAGTTTTCCTCTTTCTTGGGCTGAAGATATCCCCTTGACATAGATGCAGAAACAATATACGAGGTGAGGAATTCCACTTCCCTGCGGCTCCCAGACATGTTGCACCTTTGTCACCTGTATCCCCCAGGAGTCTTGCCCTCATCGTTTTTATTTATGTATTTATTTTTTTATTGAAGTATAGTTGATTTGCAATGTTGTGTTAATTTCTGCTGTACAGCAAAGTGATTCAGTTATACATCTACATACATTTTTTAATATTCTTTTCCCTTACGGTTTATCACAGGATATTGAATATAGTTCCCTGTGCTATACAGTAAGATCTTGTTGTTTATCCATTCTATATGTAATAGTTTGCATCTGCTAACCCCAAACTCTCACTCCATCCCTCTCCCACCCCTTCTCCCTCTGGCAACCACGAGTCTGTTCTCTATGTCTGTGTGTCTGTTTCTGTTTTGTAGATAGGTTCATTTGTGTCATATTTTAGATTCCACACATAAGTGATATCATATGGTATTTGTCTTTCTCTTTCTGATTTACTTCACTTAGTATGATCATCTCTAGGTCCATCCATGTTGCTGCAAATGGCTGCCCTCATTGTTTTTAAGTTTCCCTTTCTATTGTGCTCGGATTCCTGAGATTTTTCTTAGAGGTCCATATCAGTCTCTTGTATTTGTCCATCATTATGTAACCTTCCATTTTTAGGTACCTGTCCCTTAAAAATCTCAGCTCTGCTGTGGAATGATGTCTACACTCACGCCGATTTCTCCCTCATTAGTAAGAAAGTCATTTGTAATTACACAGCCAGAGTTTCCAACTTTTCTGATCTCCCCTTTTGAGATGCATGTGTTAGTATCATAAGGCTCCTCAAAGTCTTTTGAAATCTCCCACACTAAAGATCAGAACACACACCTGACTACATTATCCTTCTCGAATATCATGAACCCTAAGGTCACACAATTGCTTACTTCCAGGTTTCTATCATTTCTGCTTGTCTAACATCCCCTCCATATGGTAGCCATTCCTGGGGGTGGTTGCTTTGAGACATGAAATTGTTAATAAGGCAAGTCAAGAGTTTGTCAGAAGGTCCCACAATCCATTTTTACTGCAATCCCCATAGCCCCCTTTCCCTTCTCACCAAGCTCAACCAATACTACTCCTGCCCTGTTCTTTCCAGCCTTTGAATATATCCAACTCTTTCCTGCCCCAGGACCTTTGCACCTGCTATTTCATCTCCTCTTTGCTTAGCTAGCTTCTTCTCTTCCGATAGGTCTCAGGTTGAATTTCACAGCCTCCAGGAGGCTTCCTCTGATTACCCTTCCCTCTGTAGGTCCCCCTTAGTTACTCTCCATCTTAGCTCTTGTTTCTTCAGAGTTGCAATTATTGTATTTACTAGTCTGTTTATTTGTTGATTTTGGTTTCGGTTTTTGCTTGCTTCCTGCCATTGAGAGGTCAGGTCCAGGAGGGCAGGGACTCTGATACCTGTCTTGTTCACCACTGTGTGAACAAGTGCCTGTCCAGTACCTGGCTAATGGCTGATACTCAACAAACTTTGGTTTGTGAAAGAATCTGATCTACGACTCACAGACTTCAAAAACAAACTTATGGGGCTTCCCTGGTGGCACAGTGGTTGAGTCTGCCTGCCAATGCAGGGGACACGGGTTCGAGCCCTGGTCTGGGAAGATCCCACATGCCGCGGAGCAACTGGGCCCGTGAACCACAATTACTGAGCCTGTGTGTCTAGAGTCTGTGCTCCCCAACAAGAGAGGCCGCGACAGTGAGAGGCCCGCACACCGCGATGAAGAGTGGCCCCCGCTCGCCGCAACTAGAGGAAGCCCTCGCACAGAAACGAAGACCCAACACAGCCATAAATAAATAAATAAACTCAAAGTTAAAAAAAAAAAAAAGCTAATATTTAAAAAAAAACCAAAAACAAACTTATGGTTACTAAAGGGGAAACATGGGGCAGGGGGAGGGATAAATTAGGAGTTTGGGATTAACATATACACACTACTATATATAAAATAGATCACCAACAAGGACCTACTGTATAGCACAGAGAACTCTACTCAATATTCTGTAATAACCTATATGGGACAAGAATCTGAAAAAGAATGGATATAAGTATATGTATAACTGAATCACTTTGCTGTACATCTGAAACTAACAATGTTTTAAATCAACTATACTCCAATATAAAATAAAAATTAAAATAAAAAAAAAAGAAACCGATTTACACAAAGAGGCTTCCTTCAGATGTCACTCCTAGATGCTGCTCTCTGCCCACGGGGAGTTCTGTCTGAACCAGGATGGGATTTCTCCTGGGTCCAGGTGGCCCACAACATGCTATGACAACAGCTACCTTCTGGCCTTCTCTTACCTTCCCTCTCTCTTCACCCCGCATCCCTCAGACTTACAGCCAGTTCTCACCCTTTAGGATGGGGCGCACTCTTGCACAGCCTACTTCTGTGAGATCCTACTTCTGGGCCACGAGTATTATTTCTGCCTGTCCTAACTGTTCCCCAGGTGAATCACTGGGCACTTCCTGCCCTCCAGTTCCTTTTTTTTTTTTTGTTAACATCTTTATTGGAGTATAATTGCTCTACAATAGTGTGTTAGTTTCTGCTTTAAAACAAAGTGAATCAGCCATACATATACATATATCCCCATATCTCCTCCCTCTTGCGTCTCCCTCCCACCCTCCCTATCCCGCCCCTCTAGGTAGTCACAAAGCACCGAGCTGATCTCCCTGTGCTATGTGACTGCTTCCCACTAGCTATCTGTTTTACATTTGGTAGTGTGTATATGTCAGTGCCACTCTCTCACTTCGTCCCAGCTTACCCTTCCCCCTCCCCGTGTCCTCAAGTCCATTCTCTATGTCTGCGTCTTTATTCCTGTCCTGCCCCTAGGTTCTTCAGAATTTTTTTTTTTTTTTTTTAGATTCCATATATATGTGTTAGCATACGGTATTTGTTTTTCTCTTTCTGACTTACTTCACTCTGTATGACAGACTCTAGGTCCATCCACCTCACTACAAATAACTCAATTTCGTTCCTTTTTATGGCCGAGTAATATTCCATTGTATATATGTGCCTCCAGTTCTTTCTACATCACCCCACTGTCCTCCACAGCAACCCAAGTCATTGATGCCTTGGAGTTTTTCTCCCTCCTCCGAAATATTCAGCTCCAAGCTTGCTCGGGATGTAGCCAGTCCTCAGGCAAACACATTCTTGACCCTGCCCCATGTGCTCACTTCTAGCTAAGAGCCTCTTTTTCCTGGTATCTTAAGATGAGCAAGATCCAGGAAGTCAAAACCCAAATAAGTAATCACTCATCTCCCTCATCTTCTCTTTCAACTGTTCTCATGTCAGCAGGAGGAAACTGGGGAAACCCTCCTCTGCTTCCTCCAGCGTCGGGCCCAGGGCCCCACAGTCTCCTGAAGGTGCCGCCCGGACCAGTGGCCCCTGGGTGGACACTGCAACAGGTGGGCACATGGACGGGTGGTCGCTCCGGGGGGACAGAACATCTCCAGGTCCAGTCGGTCCGGCCGCTCCCACTGGCTGGGAGTACCCCACCCCCGTGACTCATCTCTCTCGCAGAGACCTTCCTGGGCCCTGCTTCTCCAGAAGACGTGGTTTCTCCCGTCTCAGGGAGCAGCTATAGGCTTTCTTCTCTCTTCGACGTCACAGTCGTCTGCTCTCTTTGATCTTGTCCTGGGTTTGAGAGGATCAGAATCTTTGACTGCCTGCTTCTTCTGTTCCTACTGGTTCTGTTTAGAAATGGAAGACTGAGGTCGGGACCATCTCTGCCTGGTTCATCCCTGTAACCCCAGCACCTAGCACAGTCCCCGTTCTTTACAGGCGCTCCAGATCTTTGCGGAATGAATGATTCAGTTATTCCTGGGAACTCTTCTTTCTAAGAAGCTAAACCTGGTCCTGAACTGGTTTGTCTTCTCTTTGGACCCAGTAACCAGCTTGCGTTTGCTGCTCTACTCAAGACAGGAAGATGCACACTTCTCACTGTCTGTCCCTGGAACTGTCATCATGATGTTTTGGATAGGAATGGAATCCCAAGAAAGATTCTGATCCTGCGTGACTGTGAGATGATGCTTGTGAAGTGCTTGCTTTGGTGCCGGGCACTGTGTACAGGGGCAGGTATGAGGAGTGGATGACGGTGATGGGGAGGAGGAGGAAGAGAAGGAGGATGACAGAGGTGATGGCGATGACGAAGGTGACAATGAGGGCTCTCCCTGGCTTACTAAGCTAAACTGCATTTATTTCTCAGGCTCTGGGTCATCTCCAGCACGCCCACACTCATTCCAAGGAAGCCATTAGCCACTTCCTTCTCATGACCAATTAGCACAGCCAGTGAGAGCAGCCAGGTGGTGAATTGCCTGGCAAATGGAAGAAGAGCATATTCACATTTGTGTTGTTTTAAATTTCGAATCTCTGCAGTCAGGATCTCTTATCTGCTTTGTCTCCAGACTCAGGAAATGGATATTCTTGGGGTGTCTGGGGAGGACACAAATAAATCTGGAAAGAATTTTCAAATGGTTCCATGTTATGGTGATAAATTGGATGTTTCTTCCTCAAAACTAATTATCCATATCATAAAATCATACAGATCAGATTGAATTATAGGATCACCTATTTTAACTAGTCTAATTAGAGAATACTGTTGGGGAAGAAAAAACTCCTCTTTCCTCTTTCCTCTTAGGTTCTGTAGCTGGGATCTGCAAATTAGACGGACAAAAGCCAGATTAACAGGAGAAAAGGCATACAAATTTTATTTGATGTTAATATTTTTAATTTTTATGTGTATGGGTTAATATTTTAATTTTAACACACATGGAGGACTTCATAGAAAAGAAATGAAGTGGTTAAACTCAGGGGGCTTGTATACCATTTTAACAAAGGGCAAAAAATTTTTCAGAAGTGAAAAGACAGAGGACAAGGGTTTTGGTTTCTAGGAGTGGTAAATCATGGGAAGGTAAATATATCGGAGAAACTAATGTAAGATAAAGCAGGGTTTTATTTATGCGGACTCATCCTGGTGACATCTCCATCTCCAGTGATAAAGGTTGCTCTTCCCTTCCTGGTATGAGAGAGGGGAGAACATCTTCACCAGAGAAATTTATGACCTGCTTTTAGGCAGATACGGGGATGGCAGATTGCCTTTCCTGTGTCTGCTTTTTCTCAATTGCCTTCAGCTCAAAATAATCCTTATGCCAAAGTGGTGTGTTTTTGGATGACATATTTTGATCCCCTTCAATATTTTAAAAGAAATTTAGTTATATTACCCTCAAAACTATAGAAACCCAAAGTGAGAGAAAATAGAATCTTGCCCCCTGAAGACACTGGCAGATTTATTTAGGGAACAGAGAAGGATCATTTAAATCAACATTAAATTAATAATATACAAATGAGGGCTTCTAAAATCAAGACAAACATGTTTTTCTGTTACATAAATTAGATGTTTTCCCTCTGATCTTTCTTGCTCAGCAAAACTTCCTTTACAACAGGTATGTAAATTATTACATACTTGCAACTAGTGAGGTTGAAATAAATTATGGTTGATGTGACTGCCATTATTAAAAATCATTTAGGAGGAAAAAATATTTTATTTCTAGGTTTCCTGAGAAGCTCAGTTTTAGAACCCCGGTGGATAGAGGGGACCTTCCAGGTGCCTTCATCCCATGACACCTCTGCACAGCCAGTCTTGTCTGTTCTGGACAGAAAGCATCAACTCCAGATCCGGCCACCTTCTGCGGTCCCGTTGCTGATGAATTTTAATGGATGCTGAGACCGGCATTCGTTCATGTCTTGGACCACGAAGAGCAATGCTTATTTAGAATGTTTCCTTCCAAAAGCCCAATGTTTTTGAAATCACATTAAACGTACTCTTCCCATCTCCTGAAGCATAAAAAGAGGAAAATGAAATTAATTTCATCACAGGCATATCTCAGAGATATTGTGGGTTTCATTCTAGACCACTGCAATAAAGTGAAATCCCAATAAAGCAAGTCACACAAATTCTTTGGCTTCCCAGCGCATATAAAGTGATGTTTGCTGTCATCTATTAAGTGTGCAATAGCATGAGGTCTAAAAAAACAATGTGTATACCTTGATTACTTTCTTGTTAAAAAAAATGCTAACCATCATCTGAGACTTCAGGGAGTTATAATCTTTTTGCATAAGTAACATCAAAGATCACTGATCACAGACCATCATAGTAAATATAATAATAATGACAAAGTTTGAAATACTGAGAGAACTACCAAAATGTGACACAGAGACAAGAAGTGAGCAAGTGCTGCTAGAAAAATGGTGCTGACAGACGTGCTTGACACAGGGCTGCCACAACCTCCAATTTGGAAAAACCGCAGTACCTTCTAATCACAATAACGTGCAAGACAATAAAAAGTATGCCTGTACATACATAAGCAAATCAGGCCGAAATCACAGAAAACTGGATAGCTAAAGTAGAGAGTTATACCTACTGCAACATTCAAAAGACTTTTTGTCTTTTGGCTCTTAGGAGCTTCACAATTTTCATAACTTTTCAATAAACAACTCTTTAAACTAATGAAGCATAAAGGAATAAAGTCAAGAGAAGAAATCACTGTTTTCAATAACCCAAAGTTCAAATCAGATTTTAAAACGGGTGTTTGTCTACCTGCTTTAGGATGGGTCAGCACCTTGGGTCAGGACCAAGTGCCCGGACAAGGTGGACGTTTTCGGTCAGCATCCAGCTGACTGAAGTAGGCATTCCCCTCCTACAGGGTAGAAATTAGAAGATGAAACACCTAATACTAACAACATGCCAGCGGCGGCTATGAAACTTCAGAACCATGAGGGTTTAAACGCATCCAGGCTGAGGGTGGTCTTAGCGGGAGCCCTCCCACCAGGAGGCCAGTTTAGGCAGAAAGTCTTCTGCTTCAACCCTCTCTTTTAATGGTTTTCCTGCCCTCTGCACGTCCATCCGTCTACCTGCAAACAAAACACAGGCAGGCAGCTCCCAGGCTGCTGGTCCGGAAGCAGGGGCCCCCAGCGGTCACTAGGAGCTGCAGAATCTCTGCCTCAGACCAGAGGTCTGTTATCCCTGGGCTCCCACCCACAGACCCATTTTCTGGGAAGAGTAAAAGCAAAATCAAACAAAAGAGCACTAGCCTCTGTTCCTTTCTTTTACATTGAACTGCTGGCCTAATGGCGTTTTACAGTCTGGAGCTGAATGCGGATGACCTCAGCCAACTCCGGGCTGTATTAAAATAAATGTAAAATAAATTCAACAGGCCCTGACTCATGAGAGATAATGGAAAGTCTAACTGCTCCAGGCGAATGTAAAAGAACCAAGATGGGGTCTATTCAGCGCTGAATTATGAGCCCCAAAGATTACCCTGAAAGGCGGGCTCCATCAGGCTCGAGCAAGCCAGTCACATAGGGAATCCGAACGTTCAAGGCCAAATCCGGAGTTTTTGTCAAAATTGTCTTCCAGGACTGTAAATCCACACCCTCTCTGGACAACCTCTGGGAAATTTCACTGTGTTAATACATGCGAGGGGGCCCGCGTGTGGTGGCTTTGAAACCCATTCTTTATGTCACACCTCGACTTGTTTCCATTCCTAAAGTGGCTCTTTCCTTGGCTGAGAGCAGGCCCAGCAAATATGAGGGTGGAGAGGGAAAAGCTCCTCAAGGACCCCACCCCACCCTGCTAGGGGTAACTCCCTACCGCTTAGGAAACTTACCTGTTTCTGGGAAGGGCTCCACATCACCGCATGGAGCTCCCTAGAGACTAAGAGGATGTGTAAGTCTGAGCTTCAGGGTCAAGAGAAACCTAAGTCATCACTTTCCTCAAAAGTCTGATGCCACTGATCCGATCTCAGAAGGGAACAACCAGTAAGGGAGGACGAGGGCGGTCTGATTTTGCACCTGGAGTGGGGGGTTGAGATTAAAGTGCACTGCGGGAGGGGCTGGATGGCCAAGGTCGCTTTTTGCCTGCACGGGGTCTCCGGCAGCGCCCCTAGCCCGGCACTGAACTTGGGTCTGTCCCTCTTCTCGGCCCCGCGGGGGCTCCCCCAGGTCACAGAACAGACCCAGTTACTGGATCCGTGGTCGCAAAGCCAGGATTCCCTCCCGATCTGCCGCCGCTCAGACTACTTCTAGAGGCTCAAGTTCAGGACTTGAGTAAAAATAAACACGGGCTATAAATAAGCCGGGGAATTTCTTCAAGGCCCAACCGCGACAAGGAGAAGGTGCCACCGCACAAGTGCTCACTTGAAAATTTCTCAACGCGTAAAAATAACTTTGATAAAGGCGCGAAGACGCCTGGCTCAGGGGAAAGGAATGAAGCGGAGCCGAGAGCCCACTTCCTGCGCCGCGACCGCCGGGGCCCCTTTGGCGTGGGGGCGGGGCGGGGGGGGCGGAGGGAGCGGGGGCGGGGGCGGGGGCGCGCTGGCGGCGGGGGCGGGGCGGGCCCGCGTGACTCACCTCCGGCTGCCCACGCCTTAAAAGGGCAATCGCTTCCGGTGGCCGACGTGAGGGGGGGGCCCACCTCACTCCCACGGGGGTAAATGGCCCCAATTTCCAAAGGGCCCCCACTTCCACTCCAAGGCTGACCCTGGCTCGAGCCCACATTTTTCAGCCCCTCCCCCTCATTCCTGTGTCCCCCTCCCCCTCCTTCCCCTCTCCCTCCTCTGAGACTGTAGTTTCAGCCCTAAAATATTCTCGAGCACCTTTTCCTCCTCCCAGATCCCCATCGTTTAAAAATGCCACCCTTCAAATGATCAGCGCCCTCCTTTTACTTTTCTTCAGCCTCAAACTTCTCCAAAGCTTAGTCTGCGCGGGCTAACCCACCGCTGTCCGGCTAGCGTCTCGCACTCTCCGCAAAGTATTCTTTTTAAAACAAGGGGATTTTATTTCAAACAAAGTTGCCAGAACATTACAAAAAAACTCCCCAAAACCTTCGCCCAGCTTTTCCACTTGGGAACATTTTGCCACTTTCGCTTTATCATTCTCTCTCTTTCTATGTGTATGTATTTTTTTTCTAAATCATTTGCAGGTAAATTGCAGACAGCATGTCTCCTTATCTCCAAATAATGCCCAGTGTACTGTGAGCTGCCCAATCCAATGGCCTGGCAGGGTTCATTCGCTTGACCCTTCTACCTCTGTTCTCTCTGTCTGTCTCTGTCTCTCCCTCCTCTGATTCTCCCCTTTCCTGGGGCCCTCTCCTCCCTGCCCTCATAGGTGGGTCTCTCCAGGGTCTTGCCTCCTGTCTCATTTTACAGCCTCTCCCTGGAGGAGACCATGGACTCTGACAGCATCAGCTGTCACCCATCCTCAGCGAGCACTGAATCTTAGCCTGGGCCCCCTTCTAAACTTCTACCTGAATGTCCACTGCTTTCCAGAAACCACTACCTGATCCCTCGAAGTCCTTCCATTTGTTGTAAAACTGGACGTGCCAAAGAACTGGGTCATGGTCCCTGCACCACCACCCCCCATGCCCCTCTCTGCAGGACTCTCAAGGGGAAACCTCCCTCTGAATTCTGCCCCCTCCAGCCTCTTGCCCAGTTCTTGGTCACACGCCCTGGCCTCCTCATTCTGACTTTCTCTCATCCACCTCCTCTGTTCCTGTGACCTGCATCTGGGTCAGACCTCCATCCTCACTTCCCTGTTGGCTGGGCTTCCCGCCTGGGGCCCCTCGCCCACCCTTCATCTCTACGCCGCTATGAGAGCTGCCTTGATGCGATCCAAGGTCTCTCTTGATTGAAATCACTGCCCCCAAGGTTTGCCCCTGGGGATCCAAAAAGCAGACTCTTGGGTCCCTGAAAAGGTATTCAAATGTTGGGGTAGGGAGGGGAGCATTTTCTGGGAAAAGGCTTATACGTTTCATCACATTTTTAAAAGAATTTGTGACCTCTCCCCCAAAAGAAAAGAAGCAATGGGCTTTGTGTTAAGGTTCAAACTCCTTATGGGGTCCAAGATCCCAGAAGCCAGTTACGGTGCCTCAGGCCAGCTTTCCCAGATTTGCTGGTCGCGAGAGTGGACCCAAGGCACCAGGTAGAAATTCAGACTCCCTGGCCCCATCCCCTGTGGATGCTGATTCAAAAGGTCTGATGGTGGAGTCGGGATGGGGTGGAGGGAGTCCCAGGAATCTGTATTCAACCAGCAGGCGAGTCTAATGGAGAAACACTGGGCTAGAATCAGCCAAGGACTTTCTTGCCTCCGGACCTCTGCATTCAGTGTGGCTCCCTTTTTCTGGAATTTACACTTTACCCCACTCCTCCATTGATAAATTCCTACTTATCCTCCGATGTCCAATTCAATGTTACTG
Source organism: Eschrichtius robustus (assembly GCF_028021215.1). Lineage (NCBI taxonomy): Eukaryota > Metazoa > Chordata > Mammalia > Artiodactyla > Eschrichtiidae > Eschrichtius > Eschrichtius robustus. The sequence goes on along the minus strand of NC_090826.1, from coordinate 6,346,806 downwards.
CCTCGGGTGAGGTCTTCCCCATCATTCTTGTGTTAGGGAGGTGAAGGCAAAGCCGCTGTAGCAGAGAGGCCCCCGAATGCAAAGGCTTAACTGAGAGAGATGCTTCTCTTCCCTCTCCCGTGACAGCCCGGTCCGTGTGGGCTGGCGAGGAGGCCCTTCTCCCGCGGCTCACCCTTCTCATTCCTGTCATGTTGCGGGCTTTGTACGAACTGCTGTGGTGGAAGCTACGTCCTCGCCACGCCTGTCTGGCCAGAAATGGGGAAGGGAAATGGGGGGGTCAAGCCTGGTGACCTGGTGTTTTAAATCCCTACCAGGACGTTGCACACCTGACGGGGGCTCACATCAGCCAGAACTTGGTGACATGGCATGGCTAGCTGCAAGGGAGGCTGGGAAATGTGTTTCTAGCAGGGTGGTCTTGTGCCTGCCCCCGACAATCACCTGCCCTAGTAGCAATAATTGCCATCTGTCTGCTCTGTGGGAGAACCCAAGCAAAGATGTGTTAGGCACTTACTATGGGGCAGGCATGATATGGCCATTTTCTTACATTATCTTTTAATCTTTTTTTTTTATTGGAGTACAGTTGCTTTACAATATTGTGCTAGTTTCTACTGCACAGCAAAGTGAATCAGCCGTACGTATACATATCTCCCCTCTTATTTGGATTTCCTTCCCATTTAGGTCACCACAGAGCACTGAGTAGAGTTCCCTGTGCTATACAGTAGGTTCTCATTAGTTATCTATTTTATACATAATAGTGTGTCTATGTCAATCCCAATCTCCCAGTTCATCCCACCCCACCCCACCCCACCCCCATTATCTTTTCACCTTCACAGTACTTTCCCCACACTGAGACAGCTAGGAAAGACCTCCTGAGACCTGCTCTACTGAAGTCTTCTCACTTGGGGCACCGGCTTAGGTTATTTTTTTTACATGTCTGCCTCCCCCACTGAGTATGTGCTTAATAAATGTTACGCTAAGTGGTGAATCAGAGTGGGATTAGTAAATAAACTCGTGGAAATTACATAATGCGTCATCTCATTGGCTATTTTTGTTTATCCCCCTTTGTCCCCTGAACGAGAATTAGCTCTTGGTCCCTGCAGGAGGTCAGGCAGAGTCTGGATGCCTACCTCAGGGTTGCTCTCCAGGACCCTTCCCCATCCTAACATGCTGTGTCCCTCCTCCACCTTAACTATGACTTTTTCGTTGGTGATAATTCAGAGCGTGTTCATTCTCCCACTCTATGCTGAGTGCCTCCTGGTCCCGGATCCTCTCCGGTTACTGGGGAGGCTAGGAGGAAAAGACACATCCACAAGAAAATAAACAACAGTAACTCAGACAGAGATAAGAGCTGGGAAGAAAATAAAATAGGCCAAGATGAGAATTGTGTGCCTGAGGGCAGGGAAGACCTCTCCGAGGAGATGACAATTAAACCGAGACCTGGAAGAGAGAGGGGCAGCCATGGGGGGCTTTCCCAGCAGAGAGAACAAGCTCTGGGTGGAGTATCTGAGGTTCCCCAAAGCAGCCAGAGTGGCCAGAGCAGAGCGGGTGAGGAGAGAGAGACAGGAGAGCCAGGTCAGCGCCAGGTGGCACAGAGATGCACAGACCGAGGGGGTGGGACCTGTTCTAATGGGAGTACAAGTCACGTCCAGCTATGAGCAGGCCAGTGATGTAATTCTATCTAGATTGTTGGACAGCTATCCCAGCTGCTGTGTGGAACGTGGATTTTGTAGAGCCGGAGTGGAGATGGGTCACAGGGGGGGAAGATGTTTGAGTGGTCCCCCAAACACGTGATGGAGGCTTTGGCCAGGGTGACAGCATCGGAGGCAAGAAGTGATGGATCTGCTTTGTAGGTAGCCCATGGGTCTTGCTGAAAATGCTTCTCCCTAGAGAGCTTCCCTGTCCTCACCTCCTATGGTGTTAATACTTATTCATTACCTCCTCTGAAAAGGGTCTTTATGGCCATCAGTGTGATGACGTCCCTCCCGGGAGCTCTAAGGCTGCATCTCGTCTTTGACTTGGCAGATCACACTCGTGGCTGGGCTAGTCAACTTGGCCTTTTCACTCTTTGGGAGATGATCATGGACATTGGCCCTGTCTCCCTCAGGCTCAAGCCCATTGGAAAGACAGACAATGAACAAATAATGGTACAAATACACCAAAAATGCCACCTATGAGGAGAGGTGTAACACAGTGCCAGGAGGACATACAAGAGGGGCTTTGACTCACCAAGAGCGGAAAAGGGAGGCTTTGAGGAAACACTGCAGGAGCTGACACCGGAAGGAAGGGGTGGGCTGAGGGTGGAGAACATGTGGGCAGAGTCAATAGCTTGTACAAAGGCTCTGGGGCAGGAACCTTTATCAAGCAGAGAGCAAGGAAGGTAGGATGGGTCCAAGCGTGGGTAGGTTTGTTTGCCACAGAAGAGAGAGGCATTCCTTTGTGATGTCTGGGTTGTCTGTGAGGATGAGAAAGCAGCTCAGTGGCTTGGAGAGCAGAGGTGGTTTGATAAAGGTATTTATTTTTTAATTGAACTATAGTTGATTTCCAATATTGTGTTAGTTTCAGGTGTACAGCAAAGTGATTCAGATATACCTAGATCTATACATAGATAGATATAAATTCTTTTTCAGATTCTTTTCCATTACAGGTTATTGCAAGATAGTGAATATAGTTCCCTGTGCTATACAGTGGGTCCTTGTTGTTTATCAATTTTATATATAGTGGTGTGTATCTGTTAATCCTATACTCCTAATTTATACCCCTTCCTTTCCCCCTTCGTAACCGTGTCTGTGAGTCTGTTTCTGTGATAAAGACATTTTTAAAACAGCATTTCACAGACTATTCCTGATTTGAAGAAAAACTATGTCACCAAAAATGTATATTTGACCTAGAGATGGTAAGTTTTATTTGATAGTTTATATTGATGATCCAAGTTCTGAAATCTGTCCACTAGCCCCAAAGCAATCATTTAAATCAGTCCAGCATGTATAAGCACCCATGGCCCTGACATCCTTGCTTAGGATTCCTGGATAGTTCCACAGAGGGAGAGGAAGAATGGCCCATTCACTCATTCAATTGTCATTTTATCCTGGTGACAATCCCAAGCAGTTTCAAGTTTGCCAGAAAAGTCTACAGTCAAATCAAAGGAGATCTTCCACGTCTCCTGGTCCAGGGACCACACCTACTACATTTTTCTTTATCAAAAAGAGAAAACAGCCCACTAAGCTAGTGAGAATCAGTTACCCACTAGAATACAGATGACAACCCACCCCCAATTTTTTTTTAAACTATTAACTTGGTGCACCTTGACGAAAGTAAGCCCGGCCTCCCCTCCACCTCTGCCCTACTCTTTAAAAAGAGTTCACTGGGGAGAAATTGCCACATTGCAAAACTTGTGAAATGCCTGCCAGTTAGAGAAAACTCTCTATAACCTGAAGCAATATGGGTGTAAAAGCAAAATCAAAATCAGCAGAAAAACTGGAGGGAGGAAGGTGCTTACATACATCATGCTTTAAAATGCAAATAATTTTTTCTTGATTAAAAGATAACACCTGACTTAACAGAGGAAAAAAAAAAATACAGGCAGAGTCAGGGCACAAATATTAAGATTTTTTTCTACAAACCCTAAAATCATTTTTGTTGGAGAAAAATGCCGGGGGTGGGATGCATTAGTGCTCAATTTCAGAAGGGTAGACGTGTTGATACATAATAACATCCCAAACCCTTTAACCCTGGGGATTTATCCCAAGGAAATAATTTGAATGAAAAAAACCGAGTTGTATGCACACAGATGATTATTGCTTCATTATTTGCAATATTTTAAAGAAGTTAGATTTATTCTGGCAAGAATGGGAGTAGGGTGTCTGGTATGAGTCAAATGGTCTGATGGCATTTAGAATTGATGAAGGTGAGGAGGATGGATTAAGGGGTAGGTGAATCAGTGTAGACAAGAGATGAGGAAGGTTTGACTAAGGCTGCACCCTCAAGGTTAGAGAGGAGAACTTAGTCAAAGAGATATTTAAAGGATCATTTAAATGTGCAGGGAGAGGGAGGGAGGAATCTAGAATGACAGTTTGGGTGGATGGTGGCGAGCCCAAGAAGGAGAGTGCAAGTGAGTGAGTCTGGGGTCTGTCTCTCTGCCTGTCTGACTGTCTGGGGGCTGGAGTGAAGGGGTGGAAGGAGTAGGCAGTTCTGATGCTAAGTTTGAACCACCTATGGAATAAGGAGGCCACGGAAAATGTAGGTCTGAGCTGAGAGAGGAAGGTGGCTGGAGATAAATAACAATAAATAAACGTTTTCCGTAAGATGGGGGAGGTCATGTGTGGCTCCCTCCTTTCCTCCTCTTGGTCTTCATCCCCTTGGACCTTTCAGAGGCAGCTGCTACTGCCGACCACCTTCCAGAAGGCGTCTCTTCCATCAGTCCCTGAAGCCACACCTCCTTCATCTCTTCTTCTACCTCTGTTTCTTTCCTTCCTGTTTTAAAAATTATTTAAAAATAAATATTTCTCCCCAAGTAATCCATTTTTCTACTGTAGGGAAGAAAAACTAGAAAATACAGATAATTAAAAAGAAAAATTAACTCAATATTCTGTAATAGTCCACATGGGAAAAGAATCTGAAAAAGAATAGCTATGTGGAGATGTATAACTGAATCACTTTGCTGGACACCTGAAACTAACACAACATTGTAAATCAACTCCACTTCAGTCTAAAATAAAAATTAAAAGAAAAAGAAAAATTAAAGTCACAAAGCATTTTGATGTATATCCTTACAACTCTTACTCACTCTTCAAGGGCTACCTGCTAACCTCGCTGGGTTTCCTCCCCATCACACACACTCAGTGCAGCCTCTTCTGATGAACGTTTATCAAAGGTGCAACTAAATAATTATTTGCAGCACTACTCTTCTAAAAAGCTGAATTGTTTAATGAATGTATTCATATAATGTTATTTTTTACCAAAATAAAACCAATTGGTAGATAATGTTTTTTTAGTGTATTTTCTTCATGTGTTAATATATCATGGATAATCTTTACACACCCATCTCAATCTATGTGATCCTTTCTGATGCTACCTAGTATTGAATTCAGCTGTATGGCTGAGCCAAAATTTCTCAACCCTTTATTAGGATATTTAAGGTAGGGACTTCCCTGGTGGCACAGTGGTTAAGAATCCTCCTGCCAAAGCAGGGGACATGGGTTCGAGCCCTGGTCCGGGAAGATCCCACATGCCACAGATTTACTGAGCCCATGTGCCACAACTACTGAAGCCCGAGCGCCTAGAGCCTGTGCTCCAACAAAAGAAGCCACCGCAATGAGAAGCCCGCGCACCGCAAGGAAGAGTAGCCCCCGCTCGCGGCAACTAGAGAAAGTCCGCGCGCAGCAACAAAGACCTAACGCAGCCAGAAGTAAATAAATAATGAAAATAAAATAAAATTTAAAAAGGGGATATTTAAGGTCTTTCCAAGTTGTTTCTAATCTACAGCTTTATACATACATCATCTCTACTTGCTTGTTTGATTATCTTCTAAGAATAGAATTGTTAGGTCAATGAATATGCCAAATTTTCAGCTTTTGATGGAGGTTGGAAAATTGTCTTCCAAAAAGTCTATCCAATTACACATCCACCTTTTTGCTTTTATAAAACTTCTTTTTTCCTGTTACGAAAATAGTGCATATTAACTATAGACAGAATTCAGATAAGCAAATACAGGAAATGTGGGGAGCCTATGATTCCAGTAGGCTACTTGATAACCCCTGTTAGGTGACTTTGTCCCATATTTGTCTAGGTGGATGCCCTTGGGAGTCAGACTTTGGCTTGAGAGCCAGGTTTACCATTACTGACAGGGTGGCCACAGGTGATTGCTTAATATCTCCAAGCTTCTGTTTTCTCACCTGTAACTGAAGATGACAATAAGAGGATGGCACGGGTTGTCAGGATGCGTGGCAACGTGTAGCTCAGTGCCTGGCACATTACAAGCTCTCAAGCCGGGCTTCTTTAATTCTGCTTGCACTTTGCTTTCCTACCCCGGTGATAAAAACAAACATCTTCCCTTGTATCAAGTGGACACCTCTGGTCTCATCTTTTACCTGAGCCCCGGGCCTACAGCCCTGATCCCAGACTGTGAATAGCACCCATGGTATTTTGCTGGTATCAAGTTTTCTTTTGGTCCCTAGTCAGACTAGTTACAAGTTCCTCCTCCCCATGTGCCTGCCCCGTCTTACCCACTGTCATCTGTCCTCAGAGGCACCCAGGCAGGAGTCACCGGAAGACCTCCCTCCCCCTCCCACAGTTAACTGGTTCCAAGCAATTGTGTCATTCCACAACACGGGGCACGGCTGGAGTCAGACCGACCTCAGTGGAAATGCTGGCCCTGCTGTTTACACGCTGCATGCCCGGGAGTAGTTGCCTCTCTTCTCTGAGCCTCTATTTCTTCATCTGTAAGATGGGGGAATAGCAGACCTACCACTTAGGGCCGTAGTTCTGATGGTAAAGGGAGACACTAAGTGCTGAGTGTCTCCAAGGGGCGAGCTTCAATGCGCCCTGTTAACGGTTATTGTTGTGTCTCACGCTCTCTGGCCTTTGTTTATCCGTCAAGAGCAGTCCCAGCCCACCTATGGCACAAACACAGCCTCCCACCTTCAGCCTTTCCCAGGCCAAATTTCACTGTGCTGCCCGCATGGTCTTCCCATGGCATGCCTGGAGCTTGTCATCCACTCAAGACTCTCGACGGCTCACGACCGCTTACAAACTAAAACCCGAATTGTCCCTGCACAGTTCTCATGGCCCATGTCTGTTTCCAGCTTGTTCTCTCCTCCACCTGCACCCGCCCACCCACCCTGGTTTCTGCCTCTCCATCTCTGCGTTGACCTCCTGTCTGTCTCCCCTGCGCTTTCCCACCCTTGTTTGTGATGGTCCCACCACCTGGATGGACACCAGTAACCCAGCAGTTCTCCCAGCCTGGCTCAAACACCCCTCCTGCAGCTGGTCCTCTCAGCCCTCCCCCAGGACATTCAAGGCCTCCTCCCCTGAGCCCCACCCTTGGTGCACCTCCCACTGTCCTCCACTGCGTGACCTGGAGTGTCCATTCCCCACCAGGACTCTGTGCCCTTCAGGAAGCAGATACCCTTCTTGTCATCTCTGTGTCCACCACCTCTGCCCCAGCTCCCCTCCACAAACCCCCAATGTTTGTTTGCTAACCGCATTGTTAATAAATAACATTCTCCTGGGATTTCAATGTACAAAAGTTTACCCACAGGCCAAAGGCTCACAGAGATCATGTACCTTTCCCGTGACTTATTCTGAGATGACAAGTGCATAGGGTTTTTAAAAACTGCGATACCCATCACCGGAACTGATGCGTCATGGATGCCGTGTACGTGTGCCTTGACTGTCACCGTACTGTGTTTTCATGATGATGAGATGAGCACAGAATGTACAACACGTATGTCTTTCTTATCCCTGCAGAGGCAAGAGAACAGTTGCTCATGACACTTGCACACTCTCCCTCTAGGGCAGGTTAACAGGGCTGTACTATAAAGAGAAGGGTGGGGCTCGGATGTGGACTCCTGCCCTTCTTTCCTAAAGGCATGTAAGTTTCAAGTAAGTTTCAAGTAAATCTGCCCGGTCCTGTTGGGAAAGATGATGCAACGATGAGAAAGGAAGTGGGGAGTTGCCTTCCTACTACGAGCTAAGGAATGTCATGTCGCTGAGCGCCCTTCACATTCCCAGAAATATGTCGTGGTTGAGAAGGTGATGACTCAGAGTTCCCTCGGCCACTGAGCCCGAGCAGAGCTAAAGAGGAGAGGTTGGCGGAGAGCGCAGCCCCTGTTTGGTGCCAAGTCGGCGTGTCCCCCACGTCTGGGGGCCGCCCTGGCACTGGGCGTGCGGAGAACAACCACATAAACACAATGCCGTTTTCTCAGAGCTGGAGCGAGGGCTCCACAGGGCACACGTGTCAGTGCTCAGCTGTCCAGACGTGCCAGACCAAACTCCGTGGATTCCGCTGGGGTTCTGATTATTCCTTTTGTGGAAATGGGGGCCTCTGTCCTTAGAACAGGGCCCTGTGACAAAGTTCCTCTCTGATTTTCAGAGACCTTGGAGCTTTATTCTAACTTGGCGAGTCCTTCCTGGTCTTCTTGTTTCCTCCCTCCCTCAATCTCCAAATGAAAACTTTTTCTAGTAGAAAGACCTGGAAAATTATTTCAAGGGCAAGAACTTGGCAATTGTCCCTGAACACGAAGCACATGGTTTGCAGGGGTTTTTGATGTTCCAGAGAAGAGCAACCTGTTCCTTCCACCCACCTCTCGGCGCCTGGCCACGGGGCTCATGAGTGGCGAGATGGGATCAGCCTGCCTCACTGGGCAGAGGTTCTCAGAGGGTTCCTCTAACCCCCAGCCCCCCCGCTCCATCCTTAGGCAGGATCCCCTCTGCCAGCCTATGGTAGTCGCTGTTGCAAGGCCCATAGCCCAAGGCGACGCTGAGCAGTGGACAGCCCCCAGGTGTTATTTACAAAGTCATAGTTACTCACCCGGAAGAGGGAGACAGATTCCTCAAGGTCCCCAATAAGAACCTCACATCCACCAAAGGCAAGGGGGTGCAACACAGGCTCTGAAGGATCCCTGAGATGCTCACCAAACAAACATCAGTTTGCCACGAGAAGCCCGGAAGGCGGCAGGTGGGCACCGTAGCCCTCCACCTCCTGCAGCTGGTGTACCTCAGCAGCTCCTAAACTCATCATCACTGCAACCGGCTCTGCTCCGTGACCCGCGGGCTTTTGTCCATGTGGCAACTAAAGTGATAAAGAGACAGCCCTGCCTGCACCACCTGCCTCCGTGGTGGGGGTCTGGAGCCCCCCGGACGTGAATACCAGGCAGTGGAGTGGAGGCCAGAGGCTAAGGGTCTGGAGCTGGACAGCGTGGGGCTGGCTCCCGGCTCCCCAGTCACTGAGCTCTCTGTTTAACCTCTCTGGGCATCACTGAACCTCTCTCTCTGGGTCCGAAGACCAGAAATTATAACAGGGTTGTAATCAGGGCAAAATAACTCCCTATTTTTGTAAAGTACCTACAACAGTGCCTGGCACTCCACAATGCTTAATGAATGAATAAACACAAGATTCCTTCCTGGGGAGCGTTTAGTGGCAGGCACGGCCTTTAGATGTGGGGCTCCCCGTCCTAGGGCCTGAGTCTTGCCCCTTGGGGTCGTTGAGGGTTAAATCCCACGGCTCCATAAAATGAGTGTTAACACCAACTGAGCCCAGCAAACAGCAGGGAGGTCTGAATCAAGTGAGACTCAGAAGGGAAGCTCTGTGCCATCAGAAGATGCCACCTTAATTGGCAAAACTCGTCTTTCTCAAATGGAGGATTCAGATGAATAGGGAAGGGGTCCTCGGCAGCCCTGTTTCCGTACCTCGCAGAAGAATGTTCCTTCTAAGGGCGAAATGGGCTTTGAAAAACTGTATTATTCTCCCGCTAACCTGAGAATTCTTTCAGACACCAGCTGAGATAGAGTCCACCCCCAAATCTTCCATCTCTGGTGTCATGCTGGTCGGGAGCTGGAACCCCACCCCCTGCCCTCCCAGGAAAGGTTGTAGGTAAAGGCCACAGATAAGAAAGGCTCAAGCTTGCATCCCTGCACGACCTGGGCCTCTGTCACCCCAGGGCCACTGCAGAGGTCCCAGCCTGCTCACCTCTGGCCAGACTCTGCTTCCTGGGTACGTGGCGGTGCAGACACACGGGATCCTGTGCTCAAAGGAGACCCACGCTTGGGGTTTCATGCTCTGCGATCTCAGTCTTGAACTTAATAATTTTATCCCTGACCTTATGGTTCGTAAGTGAAGTTCAGTGGGATGACAGAGCGTGTGTTTGGGGCTTGGAGCCGTACGCACGATCATACGGTCCACTTGCCGTGGGTCCTTGGCTGCCTGCGGCCCTATTCCCTGGTGTCCTGGGGGACACGGGTCCCCTTCTCTGCCCCTGTCCGGTGACCACTGATGATACCCTCTGCCCCCAGAGGGGCCTGGCCCCAGGCAAGAGGAGTCGCAGGGTTCCCAGGCACCTGGTGGGTGGTGGTGTGTACGCCCAGAGAGGTCTGTGCTGACCCTCGACCCGAGGTGGTACCCCATCAAATAGCAAATGAAAAACACCACGAGAGGTCAAGAGAGACTCCATGGGAAAAAGGACAAAGCTTTTCTCTGGCTTTTTGAGCAAGGAGTCCTGCATTGTCACTCTGCCCCGGGACCCCACAAAGGATGCAGCGGCCCCGCCTCAGGCTGTAAATCCCTGCCTCCAGTGTCTTCTCACCTCGGCTAGAAGGGTTGGCCTGGCCGATGCATTCAGGTTCCTGTATTTTAGAGTTTTGTGTGTTTTGTGTGTTACAAGGCGGAGGGCTCCCTCTCATGCAGAGCCGCGTGGGGTGCTGGGGCGAGCTGGCTCACTTGTCCCACTTGCCAGGGTCTTTGTAGGCCTGTGGGCTCGGCCACCACAGCCAGAGGCCCAGTGTCGCCTGCCCCAAGCCTGACTTCCCACCTGTGAAAAGAGATTAGGCAACGCCATCTTCAAGATCTTTTCTAGATCTAAAGGCATCTCATGGTTCCAAGCACACGACAAGGCCCATTTCCTGCTCTGAAAACCCAGAGTGGGAGGTACAGAATCCTCTGGTTTCCTGGCAACAAAAAATTTTTACAATTATTGGCAACAGAAAGCCATGTTTTCTGTCAGGATGCGTGAACAGGATCCATGTTGGAAGTGCTGTTCTAAGATCCAGACGTAGTGCATGAGAAACCGCACAGCATCTCGGATCCTGGGCTTGGTGGACGGTGAAAGGAGAGGTTAGTAAACATCCCTTCTGCTGTTGGGCAGGGTAGAATAAGGAAGGCCGTGTACAAAATTACTGGAATCCTCTCTGTAACGATGTGCCATAATTTTCGCTCTTTAAAGATTTTGTATTGTTGAGACAGAAAGAGACCCACAGACATAGAAAACAAACTTGTGGTTACTAAAGGGGAAAGGGCAGGGAGGGATATATTAGGAGTTTGGGATTAACGGGTACACACTACCATATATAAAATAGATAACCAACAAAGACCTACTGTAGAGCACAGGGAACTATATTCACTATCTTGTAATAACCTGTAAGGGAAAAGAATCTGAAAAAATTATATATATATATATATATATATACATACATACAACTGAATCACTTTGCTGTACACCTGAAGCTAACACAACGTTGTAAATCAACTATACGTTAATAAAAAAATAAAATTAAAAAAATTTTTGTATTATTGGGAAATGGATTAAAAACATGAGGCTTAATTTAGCATCGTATCCTAAATCAGCCAACCTGGTGTGGATCCCAGGGCCCACCATGGGCTACTGATAGAGAGTCGTGTGAGGTTTGTGCCCACGGGAGCCTTCATGGTTAACATTCTCCAAAAGACCACGGAAATATGCTTAGAAAAGATATAAGAAAGTTCCAGATTGGTGGCTGAAGTCTCCCCTTCCAGATCATCACGTAAGTCCAAAGTAACCCAGAAAATACCCACCGTGCTTCGTGTCCTGGATACTGTCAAATTTCCCAGCAAGGAGATCTTCAGAACACTGCAATCCTACTGCATCCAGGCAGTGGATTTCCTGGGCTGCTTAGTTCATCCAAACAGATGTGGAGAACCCACACCTAACAGCCAAGTCCCTTTTTTCTGCCCAAATCTGTGACAGTTTTCCACCCAGAAGGGACTCAAATTTGAAATTCCCTAAAATTACTTTTACTTTTCCCTCGAGTGGGACATAGATTCTAAGAAACAGTATTATCACCTCATTAAATGTGTTGGTAAGTTTTAAAATTTGGGAAAGTTAGCAAACACAGGGGGACCTGCAGTGTTTGCTTGTGAGATTTCTCTCTCGTAGCAAGTATTTCCTACGCTCAAGGCTGCATTGATTTGTATTGTTGGGAAAAGGTTTGGGTGAAACCGCAGTGCCAACCTTTCTATCTGGTGTCCTTCCTTGATGAATTGTCCTTCAATGGTAAGCATGTGGCAGCTCTTTGCCCGGTTCCACGCCAGAGCCCAGTGTTCTAAAACTCATTGTCTTTTGGGATAGTGAATGGTTGGGATTTCAGAAATCCTGTTATTTTGGATTGTCGGGCTGGCCCAGGAAAAGGACCAGACACGTGGGAAAGAATGTAAGGGGGAGATAGTTATCAGAAAAATTAACAAAGGCTTTAAAGATTGTGTCATAACAACAGATGCTTAAAATGGTTAAAAACACTCATACTGTTATTCCTTCTGGCCCAAACTATTTCCTAAGATAGTGAAATTAGCAATGAAGGAAATTCCTCCTCTATTCTGCATGAAGGTTTGGCCGCAGGTCTGAGATGTCTTGAAAGGCAGAGAGAAGACAGAGCTTTTAACTTCAGATCTCGGAAATCTTTTCCAATTGTACAGCAGGTGCAGCAGTTTGGGGCAAATATTTGAGGGAAAGCAAGAAGAAACTCTATTCTCTTCAAATATGTGATCGGTAAAGATCCCAAAGCTTGCAAGCTAGCAAGGATCTAGCCAATTCCAGGACCAAAGTTTCTCTGCCTATTGACACATTCTGGAAAAATGACTAAACCTTCCTGTACCTCCGTTGTCCCAAGTGCAAAATCAGAAAAATTATCTTAACCCCCTTTACAATACTGCAGGGAAAACACAACCATGGATAATGCTTGAGAAGTATTCACTTGTAGTTAATTGTCTCATAAATGCTTAAGATTGCCAGGCCCCCGGGAAGCCTGCACGGTGTAAAGTAACAGCCAATTCACCTGATCAGAATCTGTTGCCAGGGCGTTAGGAAACGTCCCATTGGGGGACCGTAGTGAAATCAGAGCAGAAGGAAATGAGGGGGTGCATCGCGCAGGAGCCTGAATTTTCAATAGCATGCGGCTGAATTGGGAGGCTAGTTACTTCTGTTCTCTTTCTTGGCCCACTGCAGAAAGCATTTTCACTTTATCACATACACATTTTCCTCCTTCCCTTGGTCATGAATCAGAACATTTTACAGCTAGAAGGAGTTTTAGGGATATTCTAGTTATTTCTCATTTTACAAGCAGCAGGCCCTGGAGCGAAGAGGCAGCGAGTTTTCTGACTCTTAAGTGTTGTTCGAAGGCACCATTCAGCTCAACCCAGCTACAGCTCGTTCAGCAGCCCGGCTCCCTACACCCGCGACAGGACACACTCATACCGAAGAGTCTTCTCCCTCAGACTTTATGGACCTGTGTCCTTTCGGAGAAGCCACCCTTAGGGGCCGAGTGCCAAGGGCTGCGCTCAGGACGGGACCCTCAGTCGGTAGGGGGAAAAGGTGAAGACGACCGTCGTCCACAGAGGCTGCTGCATTCTCGGCCACTTCCTGAGTGAGCATGCTGTGCTCTTCACCACAGATCTTATGAAACAGGCATCTTATTCCCACCCGAGGAAGATGCGGGTTAGAAGTGTAAGCAACTACCCACGGGGGTGGGAATTGGGCTTCATGCCCAGATTCCAAGGCTGGCCTTCTTGCCACTCCCCCTGAGGCTTTATCAGAGAGATCATGTCCTGGGCAGATGACCAAGGCAAGGACTCGGCCTGGGGGTGGGGAATGTCTGGGATGGATTCCTGAAACCAGAGGATAAACTTGAAGCAACGTGGCAAGAAGCTAGCTCACAGACTTGGGGGTCCAGGAGGGCATTGCTAACTGGACGGCCGGACTGGGAGGCCTGGGCCCTGGAGACCACCTGTCACTTACCCACTGTCCTGAGCAAACCCAGCCCCTGCTACTTGTGGAGTCTGGAATGCGGCAGCCCTTCGGACTTCTAACCGGACGTTGCATGCTGAGTCAACTGCCGTCTCAGCTCCTTTTAGCAGACAACAGCTGGTCACCCAGCTGGGGCCTGGGACCCTCCCCCCCCAGGACACCTGAGGAACAGATCCAGGTCACGGTTCACAGAGTTACAAGCGGGAGTGGTGATGGGGTCAGACGGCCTGGCTCTTGATCCCACCTCCCTCACTTAGCAGCTGCGTCAGCTTGGGCAGGTCACGAAGCCTCTGTGTGCCTCAGTTTCCCCATCTGTACAGTGGTGGGGACTCGTAGGGCCGTTTGCTGCTGACACGAGGAAGTGCACACAAACGCGCTGAGAGCAGCGCCGGGCACGTCGTAGGTGCTCAGAAAGGGGTGGCTGTCCTTGATTTCTGCACACGACTGTCACAGCAGAGGGAGCGCTCTCCTGAAGGGACTTCTTCGGGACCTCATCCAGGCTGAGGGCATGCTGCCTTCTGAGTCAGGCTGTTCTGTTTTTGGACGGCTCTGACTAAGAAAACTCTTCCTTGCTTTCAGCCAAGTCCACCTCCCCGCAACTCCCACGCACTGGTCCCAGCTTTGCCAGAAGGCAAATGTCAAAAAAATATTCTTGAAAGAGGGGACATCGAATGTAAATAAGAATGATAGAATTGGGTTGAGGAATTACAGTCTGCCTCGCTGCAGCCGTTCCCACCGCTAAGCCCACATGAGGTTGGGGGGTGGGAGTCAAAGACCCTTCAGTTCAGTGGGAAAACGGCTAAAGCTCTGAGCTCTCCTCTGCTTCCTTTAGAAACACATTAATCAACTTCTCCCTCCATTCTTTGCAGACCATAGCATGCTGCTGACTGCCGTGAGACCAAGTCACAAGTAACTCCCCCCAGGAGCAAAGGTAACGGTCACCAGGCTGCAGAACCTTGACCTCACCTCCCTTCATACGTGCCGTCCACCCCGTAATCATTGTGTATTCAGGGAGCATGCCCGCCAGGGCAGCGCACGCGCCTGGCCTCCTGTTTACAGAGCCTCGCTGGTGTCAGGTATATAAAATCACGACCCGTGAGTCCCTTCCCTGCCTTCCTTGGCAGGTACTGTGACATAAGGAGAATGCACACATGTTTTTTTCAGACAGATTAGACAGCTTGGCTCTCCCATGACGCTTGTTAAAAAGGATTTGAAATAGAGTTGCAGTGTTGCAAGGTGAAAAAGTTCTCTGAGCTCTGTTGCGTGTGGTGCAAATATGCTTAACACTACTGAACTGTCGACTTAAAAATGATTATGATGGTAAATCACAGGGTAGAGCTTTTTCCCACAATAATAAGTCTTTAAGTATGAAATAGGTAGATGAAATAATACGACGAAGTGGCTTGGAAATGATGCGAGAGGGTGCAAAAGTTCATCGAGCTGTAGACGTATGATTTGTGCACTTTCCTTTAACATTAGACTTCGTTAAAAAGTTTATATGTAAAAAATACTCATATGGGACTTCCCTGGTGGCACAGTGGTTGGGAATTTGCCTGCCAATGCAGGGGACATGGGTTCAATCCCTGGTCCGGGAAGATCCCACATGCTGTGGAGCAGCTAAGCCCGTGGGCCACAACTACTGAGCCCACGTGCCACAACTACTGAAGCCCACGTGCCTAGAGCCCCTGCTCCACAACAAGAGAAGCCACCGCAATAAGAAGCCCGCGCACTGCAACAAAGAGTAGCCCCCGCTCACCGCAACTAGAGAAAGCCCACGCGCAGCAACGAAGACCCAACGCAGCCAAAAATAAAATAAAATAAATAAATTTATTAAAAAAAAAATCACGGAGGAGGAGGAAGTAAAGGGGGCTACAGCTGAAACAACATTATCCTTGAGTTGGGTGAGTACTAGTCTATTCTTGTGTATGTTTGCAATTTTTCATCATAAAAGAATTCTTTTATACATTTCAAGTATAAATCAGTTAAAACTTGGGGCGCCCTTGTTGACTCCTCTCAGGGGCTCTGGGGCAGGGCAGGAGTGAATCTGGTACCAAAGCTGCCACATTCTGCTCTACGGGGCAAGGTAGGCAGCAATCGCAGTCACTCTCAGGGCACTTCTGTTCCTCCCAGCGCTCATCCAAGAATCCGAGACAACATGAAGGGGCCCCTTCTCCCTGCCGTCTCTGGCTGAACGTTACTGTCATCTCCCAGGCCCTGCGGACCCCGGCTCTTGCGAGCTCTCCAAGGACTTGGCCCCAGAGATCCTCCAGTCCCCCTCAAGGTCAAGTGCAGCCCCACCCTTCCCAACAGAGGTGCTGTGTGCAGCTAGGGCCCCCTCTGTCCTCCCAGTTCCCTCCCGGGGCACACAGAAGCTTTCTGTCAAATTGTCCTCTGTCACCTCGAGTGAGCCCTGCTCCCCCATCAGGGGACAATCCAATTAATCTCCCTCCAAGGGCCTGAATTTAAAAAGCCTTTTAGGGCTTCCCTGGTGGCGCAGTGGTTGGGAGTCCGCCTGCCAATGCAGGGGACACGGGTTCGAGCCCTGGTCCGGGAAGATCCCACATGCCGCAGAGCAACTAGGCCCGTGCGCCACAACTGCTGAGCCTGCGCTCTAGAGCCCGCGAGCCACAACTACTGAGCCCGTGTGCCACAACTACCGAGCCTGCGCTCTGGAGCCCGTGCTCCGCAGCGAGAGAGGCCACCACGGTGAGGGGCCCGCGTGCCGCAGCGAGGAGTGGCCCCCGCTCGCCGCAACTAGAGAAAGCCCGCGCATAGCAACAAAGACCCAATGCAGCCATAAATAAATAAATAAAAATAAATAAATTTTAAATAAATAAATAAAGCCTTTTAGCTCCCCATCTCCAGTGGGTGCTGAAAGGAGCTAAGACATCTCAAAATCAAAAAGGGATGCTAGAAGGAAATAGGCTGCGTTTCCCCGTGTCTCCGCCAGGGCGGGATCAAAACAAACACCCGCCAGACGAAGAAGACGTGGGTGTGGGCTTTTCCTCACCCTCACCCACATCAGATCAGCTACAACTGTCAAGTCTCAGAAGTCCACGTGATGATTCCATCTCCGGGGCCCCAGTGACATTCACGATTACCCAGAGTGTAACTTCTAGGCGGGACAGTCTGCGGAATCCAGCAACACCCCGTGAAGTCAGGCCTGGGGCGGGGGCGGCCCCATCCACGCGCCCACTCCTCTGTCATCAGGTGAGAGGTGAGGGCTGGTGACTGGCAAGCGAGGACTCAAGGGAAAAATCTGGGTGTGATTCAGACACAGCTTGCCTTTCCCTTGTTTTACATGTTAACTAGTGCCGACCACCTCCTCCCTCCAGGTCAGGCCTTCATCCCTTGACAACAGATGGGTAAACAAAACACCTGGAGTCCCCAAGGGCCCCCTGACCTCCCCTCCCCCCACCTCCCGGGATCACCCCCTGGAGACGACCCCCTCCCCTCAGGGGCTCTGAGCACAGCAGCCTCTGGTTCACCTCCTGCTTCTCGGGCCCATCTTCCCTGTGCTTTCACTTGGCTGCGTTTCTCCTCCCTCCCTCCTGCACGTGGACATGTCTAAAGGTTCTGGCCTTGGACCTCCCTCCCCCCTCCCTCCTAGGTCATGACCACTCCTAGTTTACCGAGGGCATGAACTCCCTCCTGAATCAACAAGGGGCGCTGACTCAGCGCGTGGGAGGCCGTCCTGGGCACCCGGACCCTCTCTCCACCCCGAAGCCTGGGCTGCACCACCTCCCTGGGCACCTCGCCCCTCAGCACCAGGGACCCCTGCTATTCACCGAGTTCCTCCTCCCCACACCCCCTCCGCCTGCTCCCAAGTCACAGAAAGCCCTTGGGAGACACAGAGCCTAACGTCCCATCAGGTCAATCCTAGTCACCTCTAACTTTCTTTCTAGCAAAATCCTCCCAGCTCCTACGATGGGGGGGTGGGGGTGGGCGGGGCTTTTTATTCGGCCCCAGTACCCATCCCCATCATCTCAGAAAACTCAGATAGGACAGGGCAGTTGAACCCACACAGCGGGGTCTCCCAGTCATGCTCCAGTAATCCCAGTGAATTGCTGCTTCTCCCTTTTTGCTCCCAGTTTGAGGGGAAGATCTTTCTCACTTCCCCTCCCTACAGACTCTGCCCTCACCTTCCCAGACCCTTGGCTGAATCGTAGGTCTCCCATCTATTACCCATCTCTGCTTACCTGCAAAGTGGGGATAATCCTACCTGCCCATTAGCTAGTTAGCGCTCAATTCACGAAGCTGTGATGATGATAAGGACGGATCTGTCCCTAATAATCTGTGGTTCAATCCAGAAGGTGCTGCCTTGGACACACAGCCCTGCTGCACCAGTCCCGCTACGGGGCCTGCACCCGAACACCTTTATACACACAAAGCCCACTTAAAGTGCATGCCATCTCCTCGTGTTTAATTGATTCTTCCCCCATTGATGCCCACGCACCTCCCAGTGGTGACATTTGCAGAACTTAGGGGCTTGATGAAATGATGGGTCCAGCTCCACTTGCTCTCTTGGCGTCCTCCTCTATTCCCCCCCACCTGCCTTGCCACCACCTCTGCCTAAACCCAGTCGTGCAACAAATATGTTATTGGGTACCTGCTTTGTGCCGGGCGCTCTCCTAAACAGTGACAAGGATGGTGATGATGAAGGTGGAGGAGGAGAACCGCTCCTATTTCCCGAGCACTTAGTGTGTGCCAGGCACCGTCACATATTTGGACTCAATTCTCATAATGGACCCGTCTGTTCCCCAGAAACCCCAGTGAAATGGGTGCGGTCATCATGCTTGTTTCACAAATGGACGAGCTGGGGCTAAGCTGCCTGAGGTCGCGCAGTCCCAGGAGGCCACCCAAGGAGACCAGCCCGCCCACCCCCTAGGCTGTGTCCCTCGCTAGCGGAGGGGAGAGACAATAAAGGAGGATGTGGACCAAGAGATAACCTGATGAAGCCAGGGGGCAAAGTGCCGTGGGAAGGGCTCAGGACCCGCTTCAGGAGACGCATCCGAGGGTGACTCTTCACCAAGACCTGGGAGATAAGAGGCCCAGGTGCACAAGGTGTGGGCGGACGAGAAGGCATGACTAACGCTCCCCAGACCCGGGAGAGGAGCTACAGGGAAAATATTGGGACAGCTGATGGAATTCGAATATGGAGTGTGGATTGCATCTTGGCTTTCTCTTTATGTTAAATGTCCTGATTTTGGTCACTGTGGTGTGGTGGTGTACAAGGATGTAGAGGCGCAGTGCCTCCTCCTTACTCTCAAACGGTTCAGAAAAGATATGCATCTAGGGGCGCGTGTGTGTTTGTGTGCGTGTGTGTTTGTGTGTGTGTGGAGGGAGAGAGAGAATGGCACAGCCTACGGAGCAAAGTGTAAACAATGAGTGAACCTGGGCAAAGGGTATACAGGATTTCCTTGTACTACCCCTGCAGATTTTCAGGAAATTTTAAATTATTCCAAAATAGAAAGTTACTGGAAATACATGCACTGAAATAGCAGTACACAAATAGCAAGATCTTATAAAAACCAAATAACACCCATGAAATATGTAAGAGGGGGAGGGAGAGGGATGCAAGTGGGAAAGGGAGAGGTAAAAGAATAAAAAAAAAAAATTGGGAAGGGGACAGACAAGAAAGAAAGAAAGAGGAGGACAGAGAAGAGGGGGAGGGGAGGAAATCCGGGGGTTCCTTTACACTCTCGCTCCTTGACTGCGCCCCTCCGTTCTCCGGACTTCAACTTTGCATCTCCAGGGCGATGACTCCTAAATCCTTATCTCCAGCTTGGTCAACTGGCCAATCCTGTATTTACAATTGCTTGGCCCAGGACACCTTGTAGATACCCCCAACTGCAAATCTGTCCTCCTCCCACGAAGCCAACCCTATTTCGCCCAAGGCCATTGGCTCCGGGCTCCAGCTCCTCTCTCACCTTCCTCCTTTGGTCCAAGTTGTCACCACGTCTTATTCTTTCTTCCTTTCCTGTTCCTCTTCTCCTTCGGTGGCTCTAGCTCACATAACCTCTCTGAGGATTACTGCGGGGGCCTCCTGTCTGGGCTCACTGCCCCCAGGCTGTGGGCCTCCTATTCAGCGACATTTGCAGCCCTGCTTTCCTGTAACTCAAGAATGCTCTCTTGGGTCTGATTTTGTTGTTTTTTTTTTTTAACATCTTTATTGGAGTATAATTGCTTTACAATGGTGTGTTTGTTTCTGCTTTATAACAAAGTGAAGGGTCTGATGTTTTTCACGGATATTTGTTTTAGCTTCCAGCTTTATCACATTTCCTTGAAAGCAAGCACTAATCCCGTCTCGTGGCTGTATGCACAACAGCAGGAACATACTAACAGATACCTAATCAATTAATTGGTTTTTCCTTATTTCTAGGTTGTTCAGTTACGACAAAAGAACTTTTCGTGCTCATGTCACATGTTTGGAGTGACAATAGGTGAGATTAAAAGGACAAGATCAGGACCCTAGGGCTGTTTGGGGTCCCTTGTTGGGTGCACCCCAATGTCAGCCCTTATGATCACTTATGAGGCTCTGCTGAAAGGCCCATTCTGGGTGGTTTTGTATTTTCATGTTTCTCATAGAAAGGATTTTTAAAAGTATGACATTGTTTTTTTTTTTTTTTTTGTTAGAGAAAATGCATTTATTTATAATGTATCCAGAGTCTTAAAATCATCTAAATAATGTATAAAGAAACTTAGTCCCTCTCCAGCGATGGAGAGTACATTCTCTGTCTGATTGTGGATAATTACAGTCCCAAAAGTCAGCAGCAAAGAACTTTATCATGTAAACAACATCTCAATTTCTATGCAAAGGGTTGCATGTTAAGAAAACACTTAATATGGGACATAAAGCCACCTAAAACTAACATTTTTCTGAATAATGACTAAGGATGATGGTATTTTTCTGAGTTGTGACATAAAACATTAAGTGTTGGGATTTGAAAATATTAGAAATAAAAGAGAAATCACCAAAAAAACATGCAAAATCTTAACCTGTCTTCTGGTCTACTAATTGAAAGCATAACATATAAAACAATTAATGGTAACATCCACTCAGTATATACTGAGTAGTTATTCTGTGCCAAGCACTGCTTACAATGTATAAGTGAATCTAGCACTCAAGGATCCTGTTGCATTCTCTTTGCCTTGACTGGTTTATATTCTTCTTTCCTGTATTACCTTATTTTGTTTATGTTTACTATTATTATCAGTTGTTTTTCCCAGTACTTACACAGTGTTTATTATTTTAGTATGACATTGTTTTTAGAATATATATTTATTTCTGTAAATGTTCCAAAGCTCAACACAGATTCAAACATACTCCCTAATCATTTGCTACTTCCTCGTCCTCTCTTTTCCCAGCCCAAGACATATGTTTTTGATATCACAGCAAACAGCAATTGATTCTATTTCTAGTTGCTTCAAAAACAACTCTCATGGCCTGGTCACTGTACAAACAAGGCAAGGGCTGGGTTCATCAGCCTCCTTGTGTCACTGTCGTAAGGAAGGTCCTCGTAGCTAAACATCTCCCAGCCCCCCGTCCCATATCTATATTTCCTTCTCTTGATATTTCATCATTTCAGCTCATAAAAGAGAAAGTGATGTCATGTATAATAAATGCCAAAGTAGCCTTTTCAAGAAGCGACACCAAACATGGGCAGAATGCCGAAGCCCTATTTGCTCAGGCAGACATTCAGACATCTGTCATCATTTAAGTTTTCATCTGAGATGCTAATTTATACACAGGTTTCAGCGAGGTTTTGATCTATCTAAATTTCAAAGCACCGGGATTTGAGCCCACACAAGATGTATGTGCGAGAATCTCTGTATCATTGTTCTGGTACAGCGAACAAGTACCAGAACACGTCTATCCTCCTAGAGACACAATAATATTATCAAGGACCACTTACTGTGGGTGTTTTGTTTTTTTTTTTCTACTATAATGTAAACTTCCTGTTGCATTTTGAACCAATTTCCTCTCGTCCAGTTCCTGGGGGAGATGGTAAACAGTTCATCATCAGTCTCTGAGCAATGTGTGAGCGTTTCTCTAGGAACATAGCATGACCGATCTTTGTTATACGGACCATCTGCTTTGAGTTGTTTGTCCAGGTGCGATGCCTTTTTCTCCTTAATTCCCAAGTTCTTCTCTGTTCCCTTTTGAAATGAAGACACATGCTGGCTATTCACGGATCCAGAGGAAAGAAAATTGTCTTGGCCACAGAAGGCTGGACTGAGGGTCATCAGACGTTACGCTCAAAACTCCTGGCTTAGTGAGCCCTTCACAGACTCAACCATCACAGAGGAGGAAGAACTCTCAGGAATTCTTTGATGCAGCCGTTTCCTGCATGGGCTTCAGTGGAAACCAAAATCATCCACAGTTATGGTCTTTAAAGAACACGGGTGAGAGGCATGTCCAGAGTTATCCACACATTTGACTCTCTCCTCCTGATTTTTTGCTGAAACAACTCAGCAAATGTAACTGGGACAATTCCAGGCCACTGTGAACCCTCACTTAGCCGCAGAAGCCTCTGGGATGGAAGCTGCGTGAGAAGGGCCACGGCAGGGAGCCGGGCAGGGGCTCAGCCGGGCAGATGTCACCATGGCTGTGGGAAGCAGGGCGAGGTCCCAGGTGGCTTCAGGCTTCCTGGAGAGATTGTTTCCATCCGCACACCACCTCCCTCCCCATCTTCTCCCTGGACTACCAAAGAAAAATTTAAAGACAGCATTAAAATAAATTTAAAATACTCCCTCCCCCTGCTTTCTAAATAAATGTGACCGCAAGAACGGCTTTCAAACTTTGTTAGTGACTCTCATCACCTGAGGCTCCCGCGGGAGCTGGATTCTGTTCTAGGTCTGGGACGTGATACCTGCTCCTGTAAGCCCCGTCCGGGAGGGGGAGGGCCGCCACGTAAGAGGTTGCAAGGGACATGCTTGTCCTAAAAAATGACACGTAGTTTATCTGAGTTCACACTTAATTGGGTGTCCTGTATTTTTATTTGCAAAATCTGGCAACCCTGAGTGAGGAAGGTAGGCATGATTAGGGAGAGAAAAGGGATCTCACACAGGAAGGGCCCCCTGCCCAACAAAAACTGGGAACATTTAGTAAAATTTGGGGAGGGGGGGTCCCTGGGAGTGGAATCTCCCTTACCATGACTAAGTCTTGTGTATGTGTGTGTGTGTGTGTGTGTGTGTGTGTGTGTGTGTGTTTAACTTTCCCATCTCAACTTTGAGTACAAATGACCTGACATGGCAAGGATGCTCTGCTGGTCATCTTGCCCTTGCCCCTTAGGCCTCCTCCCCATCCTTCCCCATCCTGCTCTCAGATCCTCTGACCTCTGGCTTCGCCTGGGTTTGGTCAGTGGGGGGCTCCAGCAGCAGGCAGTGACCAAAGGCCACAGCTCCTGCCAGATGACCTCCCCATATAGCCACCCTTTCTCAGGGTGCCCCTGGTCCCTACATCTCACCCTTGTCTCAGTTCCTCGCCCCAGTAAATATCCCAGGACTTTGTAAATACATTTGCTAAAATTACCCAATTTGAGTGAGCCACTTGTTTCCTGCAAAGATCTGAACTAATACCGTGATCACTTCTTCCCCAAGTTAAACTATAAATGTAACACAAGTCAACTCAACTAAATGATTATTAAATTTGTTTGGGACAGTTGTATGAAGAATAGCCAAAACTTTTTTTTTTTTTTGGAAAAGTGGTATTGAAGGGCAATTTGCTCTAAAAATTTTTAAACCTATTATTAAGCTATAGTCACTAAAATAACAAGTGACAAGTAAATTTAGACCAGAGAAAAGTAAATTTAGAAACAGACCCAAGTCAATGTGGGATTGAGTCTATGACAAAAGATGGCATATTAAATCATCTTAAAAAGATTATTTAACAGTTTGGGGACAACTGACTTATGATTTGGGAAAAAAAAAAAAAAAAGCTAGATCCCTACCTCATATCTTATACAAAAATAAATTTTTAAATGGGTTAAAACGTTAATGTTGAAAAAATACATTAAAGTATTTGATGAAAGCATAAGTAAATATTGTTGTACTGTAGGGACGAGGGAGAACATTCTGTACCAGAGCAAGAAACCATAATTTTCAAAATCCTGAGATTTTAATGCATAATATTTATATTTCTGAATGCAAAAATGCCATAATCAAGGTTAAAAGACTGATGACAAACATATTTTCTGCAAAAAAACAAAAACAAAAACACCACAGGTTAAATTATATAAAGAGGTCTTAAAAATCAACAAAAAAAGATAAATTCTCCAACAGAAAAATAGACTATGACTAGACAATTTTTTTTTATGACTGATGGACTACAAAAGATATTTGAATCAAAATGAGATTTTTTTATACTATTATATTTTTTAAAATTTAATATAGGAACCACTATGGATAAAGATATGTGTGGGCGATATGTTGGTGGAATCTTTCTGGAAAGACATTTGCCAATACCTATCAAAGATCTTAGAAAGGTCAGTGTTTTAACCTAAGGAGCCATAAAAGGACAAATGTACAAAGACACACACAGAAGTGTAAGGTTAGCCAGTGCAGGGCTGTGTATAATAGCAAAAAGTGAAAGCAAGTACAATGTCCAACAAGAGGGGCTAATTAAGTCAGCGGTCCCCAACCTTTTTGGCACCAGGGACCAGTTTCTTGGAAGACAATTTTTCCATGCCCAGGGGCGGGGGTGGAGTTGGGGGGGGTGGGTTCAGGCAGCAATGCGAGCGATGGGGAACGGCAGGTGAAGCTTCACTCGCTTGCCCGCTACTCACCTCCTGCTGTGCGGCCCGGTTCCTAACAGTCCGTACACTGGGGCTTGGGGACCCCTGAATTAAGTCATTGGACTACCATTCAATGGCATACCATGCAGGTATTTTAAATTATTTTATTTATTGACTTGGAGGGATATCTACCATTAAATGTTACTTTAAAAAGTAATAAAAATGCATATTAAATGATCTCGTCTCTTTTCTCTTCCTCCTCTTCCTTCTTACAAACCTACTTATGTACCACTTCTCACCCACTAGGATGGCTGTGATCAAAAATAATAAGTGTTGGTGAGGTGAGGACGTGCAGAAATTGGAATCCTCAGACTCTGCTGGTGGGAGTGTAAAATGGTGCAGTTGCTTTGAAAAATGGGTTGGCATTTCCTCAAAACATGAAACATAGAGTCACTATCTGACCCAGCAAATCCATTCCTAGGTATACACCCAAGAAAAATAAAAATGTGTGTCCACACAAAAACTTGTATACAAATTTCACAGAGGCATTATTCGTAAGATCCAAAAAGTGAAAATAACCCAAATGTCCATCAACTGATGAATGGATAAATAAAATATGGTCTATCCAGATACAATGGAATATTATTTACCATAAAAAGAATGAAGTACTGATACATGCTACAATGTGGATGAAACTTGAAAACATTATGCTTCATGAAAGAGGCCAGGCACAGAAGCCAGGCACACATTGTCTAATTCCGTTTACATGAAATGTCCAGAACAGGCAAATCCATAGAAATAGTAAGTAGATTAGTGGTTGCCTAGGGCTAGGCTGGGAGAGGTTTGGAGTGAAATGTTGTGTGACTGTTAATGGGTACAGGGTTTCTTTGGGGGATGATAAAAATGGTCTAAAATTGATTGTGGTGATGGCTGCACCACTCGCTGAATATACTAGAAACCACTGAATTGTATACTTTTAATGGGTGAATTAAATGGCATGTGAATTATATCTCAATCAAGCTGTTTAAAAATCTATTTATGTGTATTGAGGCATAGAAGAAATTGGAAGGTATTTTGAATCAAAATGTTATAAGGGTTGTCTCTAAGTGGGGTATTATCTGAAATTTCCAATTGTGTACCTTCTAGGATCTTTTGAAGTGTGTAAAGAGTGTGCACTTCTGTAATCAGAGAAACAAAACAAATCTCTTGTCCGTTCCAAGACTTAGACCTAGGGACTCTTACAGGTGGGGACCCTACCCCACATTGTCTCAGACATAGTAAAGAGCACCTGAGCCCTGCGTTAACTGGGCTTCTGTCCATGAAATATTTGAAACAATTTTGTAATTTTGCTTTTGAATTTATTATGCTCCAAACAACTCATTTATGATTAGCTGTGACTTCCTCAGCAATCATCATGCAAACTTGGACATTTGTGCAAGAGGGAAGATAGGTAGTCTACAGATAGCTTTTTAATGTGACAAGATGTTTACGAATTATAAACCAACAAGGTTGACATCGTGTTACATTTCAGAGACATTTAAACGTTACTCTCTTTCAGGGTTTTTTCTCCTATATTTAGTAGTCAGTACAATTTTTCAGGCCCCCAGTATTTCAATATGCTTGAGATAAGCACAGAGGCCTGAGCCCCAGCCCTGGGCAGGGTCTTCCCCATCTTGTCAGCAGGGTTTATGTCCACTTGCCCATTTGCCCCCAGCGCCTAATACAGTGCCTGACAAATAATCTGACCTCACTAACTATCTTTGGATTGATAAGTTTATGGAGGCTTCACATCTTTCAAATCTTCCTTAAGAAGTGTGATTTTATTTAAAAGTCTTTCCTTTTTCAGACAGCCATAGACATGGAGAACATATATTTGCATCCTTCCATTAAAAACCCTTCACATTCCTGAAAAAGTAATCAAGATGCCTCTTGATCAACTGTTTTATTGATGAAACAATTCCAGCATATTTAACTCATCACTATAAAACTTATTTTTATGATAAATTCTACACCTTGTTTAGGGTCTATCCTGTCTAGGGTCTGACATGTCATGTCAGCTCTTGCTGGGTATAACATTTCATAAATGTTTGATGGATGCAAAACACAGAGAAGGATTTACCTTCCAAATCATACCAGTGCAGTGGTTGCTGTTTTTGTTTTTAATTTGATTGAAGTATAGTTGATTTACAAGGTTCAGAGAGAACAAACTTGTTTTTAATGCCAACTGTCACTCAGCTTGAGGTCACCCCTGATCCCATGCTCTTTATCTTCCTTTCTCGGATCTAGTTAAGTTCTTCCCTATCCCATATTTGAATGACTACTTTTTCTTCTATAACTACTGTCTTGTAATTCTCTGCTGGATTTTATCATTTTAAAGATAACACTTAATTTCATTCCTATTGTATAGAACTTTGGCTACTAGAGGTTCAGTGAATGCAGAGTTGGGCCAAATATTGAATTTCAACTATTAAGGCCAATGTTTGACCTAAGATAAATAATTATAAAATAAACTTCTACGATACAATAGAATATCTGAAATTTTATTTTAAATATTCAAGACTTAGAACTTTTACAATTAGATTGTTAAATTTTAAAGGTTTAACATTCTACTATGGAAAAATATTCTCAGCTCTGTGAGCTATATCTCTCCTGTAGGCACAGTTAAAATATTAAATAGGTGTGCATTTTCATCTAACAATGGAAGAGTAAACTTTTCTCTAACATCTTCTCCACTCATTCACACTTTTTATATTCTGTACTATGTCTGGATAGATGATCAATTATCATTAATATATTATACATGAGTTTGGAGACTTTTTCTCTTTGTGAAACTTTGATGTTCTGCTTTTAATTTATCCTACAAAACATGAAAACTTTCCAAATGAGGCTTTTCTCAAAAGACCCATCACCTAAATGGATTAAACTATACATTAAATAGAGCCCTTGAATGTTTCGCTTAATGTTATGAATGCAAGTCACTAAGTAATTCCACAACCATTAGAATTATGATATAATCAAACCTCTTTTACTCTGCCTTATACAATTATTTACATTTCTATAAACCTTTGTTGGCACAATGTTCTTTTTAAAGTTATCCAGAACACACTCTCACTATTCTTATTAAATGTCAACCTATTTTGCTATTTATGAATCTTTTTGAATATTCTTTAAAAATTTTTTTTTATTTTTATACAATTTTTAAAGTTGCTTTCCATTTACATTTATTACAAAATATTGGCTCTATTCCCCATGTTATACAATACATCCTTGAGCCCATCTTACACGTAATAGTTTGTACCTCCCACTCTCCCACCTTTTTATTGCTCCTCCCCCCTCCCCACTGGTAACCACTAGCTTGTTCTCTATATCTGTGAGTTTGCTTCTTTTACGTTATAGTTACTACTTTGTTGATTTTTTAGATTCCACATATAAGCGATGTCATACAGTATTTGTCTTTCTCTCTGACTTATTTCACTTAGCATAATACCCTCCAGGTCCATCCATGTTGCTGCAAATGGCAAAATTCCATTCTTTTTTATGGCTGAGTAGTGTTTCATTGTATATATATATATATACCACAGCTTCTCTATCCATTCATCTGTTGATGGACACTTAGGTTGTTTCCATGTCTTGGTAATTGTAAATAATGCTGCTATGAACATTAGGGTGCAAGTATCTTTTCAAATTAGTGTTTTTGGTTTTCTTCGAATATATACCCAGGAGTGGAATTACTGGGTTTAATATTTTTTTAATAAGTTTTTTTTTTTTACATCTGTCATTTGTACCATTTTTAAATTTTTTTAATTAAAAAAATTTTTTTTAATTAATTAATTTATTTATTTATTTTTGGCTGCATTGGGTCTTCATCGCTGTGTGCGGGCTTTCTCTAGTTGCGGCGAGCAGCGGCTACTTTTAATTGCAGTGCGTGGGCCTCTCATTGCAATGACTTCTCTTGCTGCAGAGCACAGGATCTAGGCACGTGGGCTTCAGTAGTTGTGGCATGTGGGCTCAGTAGTTGTGGCTTGCGGGCTCTAAAGCACAGGTTCAGTAGTTGTGGCTCACGGGCTTTGTTGTCACAGCCTGTGGGATCTTCCCGGACGAGGGCTTGAACCCGTGTCCCCTGTACTGGCAAGTGGATTCTTAACCACTGCACCACCAGGGAAGTCCTGTGTTGAATATTCTTAATTGTTTTTACACATAAAATGAACATCTCTCAAAATCACTATTACTGTAGCATTTTCTTGCAATAATATTATGCACTTATTCTTCAGCTGACTGGCAGAATTTTGGAATAAAGATCACGTAGGAGATATTTTCTCCAAGGGGCACCTAAAATACTTAACTATATTTTGAAAGGGAATTTATCAACACTAAGGCAATATCCCGATTATCTTCTTATTTATAATCCTGACATTAAGCTGATTAGTTATGGTGGCAGCCCTTGCAATCACACACACAAGGTCCAGGATGCCAGAAACAGTGTTGCAGTGGGCATTTGGCTCCCCTTCCAAAACCAAAGTCAAAGGAAGACTTTGGCCAAATACTGAGGCCAAAGCTAAATTTTGGTGCAACCCTATATAGTCAAAGAGCATGAACTATGGGGCCAGATGACCTGGGTTTGAATCCTGGTTCTGCCACATACAGGCTGGGTGACCTTGAGCAAGTTACTCTCTGTGCCTCAGTCTCCTCATCCATAAAATGGGGATAATAAAATACCTGCCTCGTTGGGTTATGGTGAGAACTCTATAATACATGCCAAGTGGTTAAAAGCATGCCCATCTTATCGTAAGTGTAAGTATATGTGTTCACTGCTGCTGTTATTATTATTATTATCAATTATTAATTGGTACCAATGAACCTTAACTTATGATCTATTGCTTTTCATGAACTCTATTCTCAAAATGACAGAAAGGAGAGAAATCAGACAACAAGGAACAGAGACTTTCTGGTTGTTTAGAAAATTTAAGTTTATAAATAACACAGTTAATCATAATTCCATATCATTCTTTATGCTAGATAAAGTTCTTTTATTTATCTGAGCAAATGTTTAAAACTTTTAATTATGGAAATTGTCAAACATACACAAAGGCGGCAAGATTAGTCTGAGGAAACATATGTGCCCAGACCCACCTTCCACAAGGAGCACCAGGCTGTCTTCTTGTTTAACTGAGTTCATCCAATCCAAAGCCCTACATCCCTAGCGCCACTGGTCACGTGACACTCAGGGCAGCAGGGAGTCAGCTGTTCCACAAAATCACACTTCCTAAGGAGTGACAGCTTTTAATTTATCTGAGAAATGGAAGGAAGGGGTAGGAATCTAGCCTCTAGTACAAATGTTTACCCTCAAGAATCATTTTTCACATTTTCAATTCAAAACACATTCCAACTCTTGCAATAGAAGAGGCACAAATCACTTCAGTTGTTTTAGGTCTTGGCTGTGCTCCCAAGCATCAAATACTTTTGCTCCCAACAGATCAAATAAAAGTTCAAAAACCTCTGATGTCAATAGACCAAGTACAGACTGTTAATGGTGGCCTTGTCTTGCTGCACCAATGCATTCATCTGCCAGGACACCCACATCCTCAGGGGCAGAGAACCTGACCTAACAGTGCCCTCAGGCTTTGTTGTCTCATGGCCATCATAGAAAATGCAATGTTTTAGGCACACTGGGCAAACAGATGGGGAAGCTCATAGCCAGGTGCCTGGACCAATAGGTCTCTCAACCATCTGAAGTCTGTATACTCTGCGTACAGGTTGGGAAGCTCTGGACCACAGCAAGTGCTTTACAGATACTGACTCATTTAATCCTTACAAATACCCTCTAAAGAAGGCACCACCAATCACTATTCAGGGTTGAAGAAACTGAGGCACAGGGAAGTAAAGCAGATTGCTCAAGATCACAGAGTCAGAAAGTGGCCATCATCATCGGGACAAGATTCTATGCACCAGCATCCTCTCTAGTAAACCTTTCCTGATTATCCCATGTTTCCACCTTAGTCAAACCATGGCATGCATGAAAAACACAAACAAATGTGTAGTGTAGTTTCTGTGTGCATTCTCACACTTGCTCTGTGTCATCTTCCTTGTGAGATTCCATACTAGATTCCAAACTGCTGGAGAGCATGAACAACAACGACAAAAAGCTGAGCACAGAGTGATACTCAGATACCTTCTGGCCAAATGACAATCACATCAAAACTATTTAACACCCACGGACACTAAAACTATTTGATGATGATAAAAATGCGGAAAAAAAGGAGCAAGACAAAATCTGTGACAGATTATTAATACCCTGTTTCATTAGCATCTGATGGGTCAAAAGAGCCCAGAAAAGAGAGGCTTTCTAAGTTCCTTATTTATACAAGATGCCGACTTTGTTTTTACTTTCTTGTGCTTTTCTATTCTTACACGTTGGGAACTTCTTATTCCTTCTGGCACCTTTTCAGACCTGTGTTTTGATCTCTGTGAATTCCTGAGAATACAATCATATTACCTAAGTCACACTTTAACTGCCCTCAGGCAAATATGCAAACAAAAAGCTTCAGAAAACTCAGTAATTACCTGAAATTGATGCCAATGTAGACTGACATCATGACCAACACAGAACAGGCTGCTGAAATGAGGCAGTTATTGTTTTGCTCAAATCTTTCTTTTGGTTGAGATGAATCACCTAAGTCAGGAAGCAAAGTGATTTTAATAAGTAATAATCACAGTGACACATCTTATTTGTAATATTTACAAAATGCTCTTGACATCATCAAGGCTGTGCCCTTGGAAAGAGGAAGGAGAAACAGAGAGAGTGAGAACATTCTCTGAGCACCCACTCTGTGCCAGGCGATCCCATCCACAGAGGCAGAATCTCAGGGAGGCGGATGTGATGATTCCTTTTTTTTCTTTTTTTTTGGCCACACCATGCGGTACACAGGATCTTAGTTCCCTGCCCAGGGATCGAACCCCTGCTCCCTGCAGTGGAATTGCAGAGTCTTAACCGCTGGACCTCCAGGGAAGTCCCAGCAGGTGTGATGATTCTTGATTTCCAGATGAAGAAAGAGACTCAGAGAGATTGAGGAATGTACCCTCAATCACAGGCTAGAAAGGGGCCGAGATTAGCAGCCAGTTTTGCCCAGCACTGAAACCCATGTTTTCTCCTCAACACTCTGTTACCTCTCAGATTTCCCTGCGAAACACTTTGAGAAATTATGTGGATTCATTAATTTCCCGAAGATTTGGTTCCATCCCTATACCTAATCAGAAAGTAACATTTTCTCAAGATGCAAAACTTAATAAAAACCCTGTTGAGGAAGAGTCAAAGGCAATCAACATGTCTAAGTTGTCAGATCAATTGCATTGATGACTGGCAAAGATATATGACTTTGGGATACTCATTCTCCACTGCACCTGCATTAAGATGGTGGAAATTTATATGTCACAATAGTCATAATCCTACCAAATATAAAGGGATTAAACCCATAAGTTAAAAGTCAAACATTATCATACTGGGAGAAGTCCTGTTTGGGAGACAACTAAAGCAAAAGGACATGGAAAGTCTGAGAGTAAAATGATGGAAAAAGGTATACCAGGAAAATAGTAACCAAAGAAGAATTGTCATACCTTCATCAATATCACAAAAAAATGAACTCTAAGACAAAAAGTGTTACTAAATCATGGAAAAATTTTCAACTTACCAGGAAGATATAAGAATTCTAAATGGATATGCACCTAATAAAAATCACACCATATAAATAAGAAATGATAGAAGTACAGGGAGAAATTGACAGATCCACCCACATTTCTCTCTCAATTACTGATAAGTCAAGCAGCAAAAAATAATAAATATATTTGGACTATTTGATTAACCACCTTGATCTAATGAACATATGTAAAATCCTGAATACAACCATTAGAGAATACCCATTTTTCTTAAGCACACATGAAACAGATACAAAAATTAATCAGATAGTAGGTCATAAAGCACATCTCAACAAATTTCAAAAAATAAATATCATATCCATCACATTCTTTGAACACAATGTAATCAAGTAGAGTCAATAACAAAAAGATAAGGTGTTTTAAATTCTGGAATTTAAAAAACAGAATTCTAAATAATTCATGACAAAAATGAAATTAGAATGAAAATTTAGAAATACTTGGAACAATAATAAAAAGAAAAACACATAGAACTTGTGTATTATAGTGAAAACTGCACTCAGAGGGAATTGCATGGTCTTAAATACTTATATTTGCAAAGAATAAGGGCTGAAAATTAATGAGCTAACTCCAAATAAAAATGTTAGGTAAAAAATCACAACATATATCTAAAGAAAGAGAAAGGAGAAGATAATAAAGAAAAGAGCAGGCATCAATGAATTGGGGGGGGGGGGTGAATATCATATAGTAGAAAGAATCAACAAAGCCTAAGGCTGGTCCTTTGGAAACACTAATAAAATAGGCCAGTCTCTGGTGATATTGATCAAGAAAAAAAGAAAAGGCAGAAATATTTAATCACAAACACAGCCGAATGCATTTAACTACAAATACAGCAGAGAGGAAAAATATAAATGAATACAATAAACAGTTTTATGCTGATATATTTGACGATTAGATGAAAGAGATTTCTAGAAAAATGTTATTTATTAAATCATGACTAAAGAAGAAATAGAAAGCTTGAATAGTCCTATCATTATTTTTAAAAATTGAAACAGTATTAAAATTCCTTCCACAGCAAAACACCAGGCTCAGAATTTTACAGGTGAGTTCTTCAAAATTTCAGGGGACCTGTCATTCCAACCTAACAAAAATTCTTTTAGCACACAGAAAGAAAGAGAACATGCTCTCCAGCTCATTCTATGAGCTCACTATAATCTTAATTTTAAAAATCAGGCAAGGTCAGTAAGAGAAAAGAAAAGTATGTTAATCTCATTCATAAACATTGGTGCAAAATTCTTTTAAAAATTAGCAAAATGTATCCAGCAATGTTTAAAACAGACAGTGTTATATTATTCCAGGAATGCAAGGTTGGATTGACATGAGGAAACCTATGAATGTTATTGTGTAGTGAAGAATTAACTTTACCCAAAGACAGATCTGGCCTTTGTCCCAGATCCTGGGAGGTAACCTTTAAACTCATGAAATTTCCTGAGTAATAAGAGTGTCTTTGTTATGCATGGTGGGCCCCTCGGCCACGCCTGAGAGTTTATGCTAATAAAATGACTCAGGGTGGAGACTGGCCATGCCAGAAAGACCAACTAGGTGATTAGAGACTTGGGGCTTTGGGCCACTTGAATCCAGCCTGACCTGGGGATGGGGGGAGACTGGCTGGAAATTGAAGTCAACCACGTGGACAAGAATTTAATCAGCCAGACCTATATAACGAAGACTCAATGAAAAATATGGACAGCAAAGCTTAGGGGAGCTTCCCGGGTTCACAACCCTCGGCATATTGCCATACACTGATGCTGGGACGGCAGTGCATCCCTAAGGACACAGAAGCTTTGTGTCTGAAACCATCCTAGTTCCATATTCTGCCTTCTGTATCTCTTCCTTTAGCTGGTTCTGTTTTGTATCCTTTTGCTATAATAAAACTATATAGAGCCCGTGCTCCGCAACAAGAGAAGCCACCGCAACGAGAAGCCCACGCACCGCAACGAAGAGTAGCTCCCGCTCACCGCAACTAGAGAAAGCCCATGCGCAGCAACGAAGACCCAACACAGCCAAAAATAAATACATAAATACATACATAAACAAATACATTTATTTTTTAAAAAAACCTGTAATTGTTACGTATAGCACTTTCCTAAGTCCTGTGAGTTGTTCTAATGATCCTAGGAGTCCAGACCCCTGAATTTGTAGCCAGCTGGTCTGAGCGGAGGTGGCCTTGGGGACCCCTGAACTTGAGACTGGTGTCAGAAGTCTTGAGAAGACTTGGTAGTCTGGAGGACCGTACCCTTCACCTTGAGTTTGGCTAACTCTGGGTAGTCAAATGAATGAGAAAAAAACATCGAGTAATCTCAATGGATGCAGAAAAAGCATTGATAAAATTTTCTAATCATTTTGATTAAAAACAAAAAACTTTAGTAAACTAGGATTAGGATAAAACTTCCTTAGTCTGATAAAGAGAATATAAACAAACACTATAAACACCAAAATGTTCAAAATATTTTTTTAAAAAAATCAGGAGCAAGTCACAAATGTCACTATCACTGCTTTTTCTCCAAATTTACTGACATTCTAGAGCATGCTATAACAAGAAAAATAAATTTAAGGCATAAGGGGTAGAAAGGAAGAAACAGGACAGTTATTATTTGCAGATTATATGATTTTCTATATATAAAACCCCAAAGATAGATAAATATCTACTTTAAAATAGTAAGATAATTTAACACGATGGCTGCCTGTAAGAGCTATGTTAAAAAATCTGTTGCATGTCATAACATAGATTAACCCTGGAGACAAAATGCTAGGGGGAAAAAAAAGTCCCAGAAGACTTATTGTAACATGATCCCATTTCTAGAGAGCTCAAAACCCAGCAAAACTAAATAATGAACCAGCATACATACATTGGAGACAAATGTCTATATATTTAAAAAACAATGAGGTACACAAAAAAGAATATCCATCATAGTATTATTGGTAACAGTCTCAAACTGGAAGCAACCTAAATATTCATCAACAAATAAATGGGTAACCACGTATATTCATACGATAAAATACTCCACAAGAAAAACAAATAACTGTGGATACTCTCAATAACATGGATGAAACTCAAAAACATTATGATGAACAATAATTTTTTTAAAAACTGGGCACAAAAGAGTAAATATTGTATGATTCCATTTATATGGAATTCTCAAACAGGTAAAACTAATTTATGGAGAGAGAAAAAAAGAACAGAGGCAGCCTCTGCCAGGGGAGAGAGGATTGGATGGAAGAGGATTCAAAGAACTTTCTGGGGAAACGGAAATCTATTTTTTAAATGGGATAGTGTTTCCATGGGTGTAAAGATTTTCCAAACCTCATCAGACTATACACTTAAAATCTGTGTATTTTTCGAAAGTAAACTATACTTAAATTAAAAAAAGAATATATGGGGGAAAGTCATATAACCTTAAAAAAAAAAAAAAAAGCAAAGGCTTGATAAACACAAAATTTCAGATTGTAATTACCTAGGATGGGTATAGGGAAGTATCACATAGGTAGATACAAGTCATTGGTGATACTCTAGTTCTTAGTTTGGGGGCTGGGTCCAAGTATTCATTATATTATTATACTTTAGTGAACATAATGTGTTACATTCAATATTTTGCAAATATCAAATAATATATTTTTAAAGATATTGAAAGCAAATGATCACGCTGAGCTGGGAAAAATTTTTTAAAGATTCATGTAAGAAGTAGTACTTGAAGGAGAAAGATGATTTTTGCAGACGGAGAGGGTCAGCGATAGAAACTGTGGATAGAATGCCAATTTCAGCAAACTCACAGAGGTAAGACTGAGCAGGGCTTTTTTGAACTGAAGCGCTTGATTTTAATCTACTTTACATTGTTCTTGTTTCTAGTATGAAGATCTTATGTCACCAACAAGATGAAGTTTGTCGAATATCTGGAAGAGGTAAAATACTATATATATATATATATATTTTTTTTTTTTGGCTGCGTCAGGTCTTCATTGCTGCACACATGCTTTCTCTAGTTGCTGTGAGCGGGGGCTACTCTTCGTTGTGGTGCACGGGCTTCTCATTGCGGGGGCTTCTCTTGTTGCGGAGCATGGGCTCTAGGCGCGCGGGCTTCAGTAGTTGTGGCACGCGGGCTGAGTAGTTGTGGCTTGCAGGCTCTAGAGTGCAGGCTCAGTAGTTGTGGCGCACGGGCTTAATTGTTTTGCGGCATGTGGGTTCTTCCCAGACCAGGGCTCAAACCCGTGTCCCCTGCATTGACAGGAGGATTCTTAACCACTGCGCCACAAGGGAAGTGCCCTAAAATACTATTTTTAGCATCTCTCAAGGAGCCAAACATTTATACGTGTGTGTGTGTGTGTATGTGTGTGTCTCTGTGTGTGTATGATGAGAACCTTTACATGGTTTGGCTCAAAGAATACTACCATTTTTGATAAGCACATGGAATTATTGAACGTTTCTGTGATTTGCTACAACATATTTGAGAACTGGAGAAGTCCTAAGATCCAAAGCCATTAGGACCTCACATTGGTTGAATAATTGAAAATTTGGGTTACAGCAAGCAATCCCAAAAGTAAAATATACAAACCCTAAACATTTTGTTTTGTTTTTTGAATTAGAGGTTTGTTTGTATTGGGGTTTCATGACCAAGCTTAACTCATTCATGTATGAAAGAATTACTTCCCGTTAGAAATGAGTTCATATAATTCACCTCAGTAATAGAGTAACAGAATTTAAAATAAGTGAAAGAGTATAAAACTGTTCCAACATGCATAAAGGCATTTGATAAAAGTCAAATTTCTACCTTAAGGAGGAAGAGAACAGATTTGATTTGTTCTCCTTGAGACGCATTGTACTCTATCATATGAACCTATCACACTGAGTTGATCTTTTGAAGAATATTAAGAAGCAATGACTACTGTCGTGTGTGGGTTTTAAGACATATATTTTTTCAATCTTAAGATAACCACTAAATTGTTTTCCAAACTGGAATAGTTCTACAGTCCCGAAATTAAGCATAAAGTTTATTGTAGATAATAATGCCAAGGGAATTCTGTTCTAAACATTTCTTGTTGTAACTTAAAGTGTGTGAGTGAGTGTAGATTCATCCAACATTCCTGGGATGTAGGGCCAAACCAAGCTTTCTCTCTGCACATGGATCTGCTCACTGGAGTTCAGTTGGGTTTTGCATGGACCCCTAGTGCTGTATGGTTTACAGGTCACAGTGGCCACACATCTCTGATGGGCACACACCGTCCCTGGAAACATCCCTGTGTCTGCCTTCTCAGTCTTCAAGACATGCCCCCCACGCTCTCCTTAATCGTGTACGCCATTCCCTCTCCGAGTGGGAGCCCAGGACGGCAGCTCCAGCATCACCTGGGAGCATGCTAGAAACACAAATGCTTAGGTGCCACACCAGACCTGCTGAAGCAGGAACTTGGGGTGGGGGCGGGTGGGTGCCGCTGTGTATTTTAACACAATCTCCCCCGTGATTCTGACTCACTCCAACGTTTGAGAACCACGGTTCTCTGCTCTGAACCCTCCCTTCCTTTCAGCAGAGCATCCCTCCTCAGCCTTCACTAAAAAAACAGAAGGGACTTCCCTGGTGACGCAGTGGTTAAGAATCGACCTGCCAATGAGGAAGACAATGAGGTTCGAGCGCTGGTCCAGGAAGATCCCACGTGCCACAGAGCAACTAAGTCCGTGCACCACAACTACTGAGCCTGCACGCTAGAGCCCACAAGCCACAACTACTGAAGCCCGCGCACCTAGAGCCCGTGCTCCGCAACAAGAGAAGCCACCGCAATGAGAGAAGCCCGCGCACCGCAATGAAGAGTGGCCCCCGCTCGCCTCATCTAGAGAAAGCCTGCGCACAGCAATGAAGACCCAACGTAGCCAAAAGTAAAAAAAAAAAAAAAAAAAAAAAAATAGGGCTTCCCTGGTGGCGCAGTGGTTAAGAATCCGCCTGCCAGTGCAGGGGA
The DNA here is from genome assembly GCF_028021215.1 of Eschrichtius robustus. Taxonomy (NCBI): domain Eukaryota; kingdom Metazoa; phylum Chordata; class Mammalia; order Artiodactyla; family Eschrichtiidae; genus Eschrichtius; species Eschrichtius robustus. The sequence continues at coordinate 6,308,654 of NC_090826.1, read as the reverse complement.
CACGGGCTCGAGCCCTGGTCTGGGAAGATCCCACATGCCGCGGAGCAACTAGGCCCGTGAGCCGCAACTACTGAGCCTGCGCGTCTGGAGCCTGTGCTCCGCAACAAGAGAGGCCGCGATAGTGAGAGGCCCGCGCACGGCGATGAAGAGTGGCCCCCGCTTGCCGCAACTAGAGAAAGCCCTCGCACAAAAAAACGAAGACCCAACACAGCCAAAAATAAATAAATATAAATTAATTAATATAAATAAATAAATAAAATTAAAAAATTAAAAAAACCAGAAAAGTAAATGAACTTCCTGAAACTGGGTGGGGCCCTGTGGGGCTCCAGGGCACGGAGACCTGTTTTGACTCCCATTTCTTGCAGGCAAGACTCCAGCCTCCATGACCTTCCCTGAGTTCCAAAGGGCAGATTCAAAAAGTTGCTAATCAGGGAAGGAGCAGCCAAGAAACCACCTGAAGCGAGATTAAAGGGACCAGAGAAGCTCGTTAAGATGAGGAGACGACCACCTGAGATGAGGTTAAGGAAGTGCAAGCCCTGCTCACACCCTAATCTTGTCAGAGACTTCCCCGCCTTTGAACCACTGTTATAAAACCCTTCATCAAATCCTCTGGGGTTGGGACATAGAGTTTTTCAGGGCAGGAGCCCGCTGTGTCTCCCTTTGCCTGGCAAAGTAATAAAGCTCTCCTTTTCTACTTCACCCAAAACTCTGTCTCTGAGATTTGACTCGGCACTGGTACACAGAGGCTGAGATTTTGGCATCATTCCCACCGCAGGAATCGTGACCTTCCCATGTACCACACTCTCAATTCACACTCACATTGCGAGGACCGAAATGATCCTTTCTTTCATTTCCAACTTCCAATCCTTGATAGAGTCCTGTTCGTCCAAAGCATGTCCCAAGTGGCCCACGTCTGTGTACCTCCTTGCCTGCACCCGCGCGGGAGCCAGGGTGCTGCCATAATCTCCTCCCTGCTCTCGTCACTCCCACCACCAACACCCAGCCTCCAGCCCCCACCAGCACCCAGGATGCTCAAGGCGCACATGGGATCCCACCACTCCCTGCTCAAACCCCCTTCTGATGGGTATCCCACATACCAGCAGTAAAAGTCAGACCCTCTCTCTGGCTCTAAAGGCCCTCTGTGACCCGGTTCCTGCCAATCTCCCCACATCCTTCATATCTGGTGCTGGTACGCCCGCTCCCCGACCTCCAGCTACATTGACTTTCTTTCCAAAAACACACCAGGCTCATTTCCACGTCAGGGCCTTTGCATAAGCTGTTCCCTCTGCCTAAAAGGTTCCCCCTCAGCTCTTTGTGCGGCTGGATTCTTCTTGTCATTCAGATCACGGGGTTTTTTTGGTTGGTTATTCATTCATTCATTCATTCATTCATTCATTCATTTATTTATTTATTGGCTGGGTCAGGTCTTAGTTGTGGCACGCGGGATCTTTTGTTGCAGCGTGCGGGCTCCAGAACACATGGGTTCAGTAGTTGCAACATGCAGGCTCTCTAGTTGTGGTGCACGCGGGCTCAGTAGTTGCGGCGCGGGGCCTTAGTTGCCCCACGGCATGTGGGATCTTAGTTCCCTGACCAGGGATCGAACACGCATCCCCTGCATTGGAGGGCGGATTCTTAACCACTGGACCACCAGGGAAGTCCCCAGATCACAGTTTAAACGACCCAGAGTCCTTCCCACCTGCCTAATGTCAAGTAACTAAACCTGACACAACCTAGCTATTTGTCTGTCTGCCCTTCCCCCACTAGACCCTCATGGGGCAGAGGCCCTCAGGGTCCTGTTCACCAGCAGAGCATCTAGAGCAGAGCACATAACGGGTGCTCAGTAACAGTAAATGATGAACAAATTTGAGGGGAGAGATGGGGAAGCCGTTTCAGGATGGTTCATTGGGTAGGTTGCATTGTATGATGCTCTCCACCAGCTGCTCAAAAAGAGCTGGAGTGTAACAGGTGTGTATTTCTCTTGAAAGCCTTTTGACGTCAGATTTGTGCTTCTTTTAGATTTATCTCTGGGTTAAGATCAAGGTTTATCCACGTTACATTTTATTGAGAATTTCTGAAATCTAGAAATCTACTGCTCTCCATTGATGCTGACGTACAGACAAGCCCTCCACATTCTTAGGATCTGAACCTAGCTTAATTGCAACTCTTTCATTTGCATTCTCAGAAGCCCAAGATTATATATACACTTCTAAAAACCTCTATATCCTTCCTCACAGATTCCTGCACTGTTCCCAGCTCCCTTCAACCTCCCTGTCTCTGCCCGAAGGCTTTCTTGCCTTCGTGCAGGCCTCAGGCCATTTCAGCTGCCATGGTCCGCCACCACCCGGCACTAGTTCCCCATGACTGCAAAGGAGCCTTTGAAAACATGCAGCCGTCAAATGAGTTCCCCTAAGAAGAGCTCCAGCAACACTTCTGCCTGTAGATAAAATCCCGGAGCCACACACCTCTGGGCAAGCTGGCACCTTTGCAACCTGGCTAGGACTCAGCACTGTGCCACCACTGGCCTCAACTCCAGGGGACTCATTACTGGTCTTTTCTCCCTCCCTGCCCCTGTCTGTCCCTTCCCTGTCTTTTCTGATGCCAGCTGCAGTGCCCTATCCCCTCCCCTGAGAGGCCGTTGCATGCTGGACCAGCTCAGCCCTGGTGGCTAAGGCAGCCTCTGTGCAAGGAGCTGGATTCAGGATGGCAACTGTCCTGGGCCTTTATCTGCTCTTCCCATGGATTCCTCCCAAGAGGAAAGCCCTGCCACGATTCTACAGGTGACAACACGGAGGCTCACTTTGGTAAGGTGCCCACCACTGGGGGATGGTGGAGCCCCAGGTACACAGCCCTGACCACTGCCTTAGGCTGCTGACAACAGAGCGGGACATTGGGTAACAACTCTTGGTTGAGCCCTCCTGGCCCACCTGGAGCCTGCTTCTCAGAACCAAGGTGACATCGGCCACCTGCCTGTCGCGTACTCAGGCACCGTGTGCGCCGTGTGCACGGCCTGGTCCTCCTTGCAGCTTGCCTTTCCTCCCCATGAGCAAGACGGGAGGGGACAGTCCCTGTCCTGGAGCTGACTCCCTCTGCTTTGTGCTGTTGAACCAAGGACTGGATGATGCTGGCGGGACACCGCAGATCTGTCATCCTTCATGGCAGGGCAGACACGTGGGCCTGCGTTTCAGGCAGCCCCTCCACATGGTTGATGAGGTTGAGTTTGAATAGCGTAAAACTTCGGTCTTTGTCACTTTTTATTTTTTTATGTTTTTAATTAAATTGCCTGGGTCACTGACACCCTGCAGAGACGGTGAAACTCAGCCTTGCATTTTGTTAATGATACACCATCTGTTTGTTCACACTGTGTGATCACATGATCTTTGCTCTGCAGAACATCCTGTCTCACCGGCCTAAACCAGTTTGTGGGTGAAATGCTTGGGACGAGTGCCAGACAATCTCTTTCTTTTCTTTCTTTCTTTCTTTTCTTTCTTTCTTTTCTTTCTCTTTCTTTCTTTCTTTCTTTCTTTTTCTTTCTTTCTTTCTTTCTTTCTTTCTTTCTTTCTTTCTTCCTTCTTTCCTTCCTTCCCTCCCTCCCTTTCTCTCTCCTTCTTTCTTTCTTTCTTTTCTTTCTTTCTTCCTTCTTTCCTTCCTTCCCTCCCTCCCTCTCTCCTTCTTTCTTTCTTTCTTCCTTCCTTTCTTCCTTTCTTTCTTTTTCTTCCTTCCTTCCTTTTTCTTTCCTTTCTTTCTTCTTTCTTTCCTTCCTTCCTTCCTTCTTTCCTTTCCTTTTCTTTTTTCTTTCTCTCTCTCTTCCTCCCTCCATCCCTCCCTCCCTCCCTGCCTTCCTCTCTCTCTCTCTCTTTCTCTCACCCATTTTAAGATTGCTCACTGACCCCAAACTTGTTGGCAGCATTGATGTTAGTGCTTATGCACCAAAACACCCCACTCCCATTGCAGTCTTTTAGCCTGACTTCTGGACGGTGCCAGCGGAGACCAGATAAGGTGGAGATAGCTCAGAGATGAGGGGGGAAAGCCCACAGGGGGCATTCCAAGGCAGTACCACCTGCCTAAGGCTCAGAGGTTGCAGAGAAATCAGCTGGGACCCCTGGGGGAGTAGAGGCTGAGGCTGGAGAGCCCCTCTAACCTCACCAGCGAGCGCTGCTGACTCACCTTTACCTGCAAAGTTTGTGATGACTGACTCATCGCCCACGGTAATTAGATCAAGTCCCTGAAGAGTGTTGTATCCCGGGTATTTTAAAGAGCTTTAAATTCTGTTCATTTCAGTGAAGACTGGGCCTCAAAAAGGAAAAGTAACGGAGGCACAGATTCTGACCGTCTGGTGGAAATTCCATCAGAGAGACAGAGACCCAGAGACAGGACACTCTGCATGTAGCTCATAGGTGGGGCGGGGAACCCAGCAAGGAGTGAGTCTCGGATGCTGACCTTGAAGAACTTGGTATTCCTGTGACAAAAAAGGGAAGGCTTTTTTGAATTATAGTTTTCTCAGGGTATATGCCCAGGAGTGGGATTGCTGGGTCGTATGGTAGTTCTATTTGTAGTTTTTTAAGGAACCTCCATACTGTTCTCCATAGTGGCTGTATCAATTTACATTCCCACCAACAGTGCAAGAGGGTTAAAAAGAGTCATGCACCACAATGTTCATTGCAGCTCTATTTACAATAGCCAGGACATGGAAGCAACCTAAGCGTCCATCAACAGATGAATGGATAAAGAAGATGTGGCACATATATACAAAGGAATATTACTCAGCCATAAAAAGAAAAGAAATTGAGTTACTTGTAGTGAGGTGGATGGACCTAGAGTCTGTCATACAGAGTGAAGTAAGTCAGAAAGAGAAAAACAAATACCGTATGCTAACACATATATATGGAATCTAAAAAAAAAAAAAAAAAAAGGTTCTGAAGAACCTAGGGGCAGGACAGGAATAAAGACGCAGATGTAGAGAATGGACTTGAGGACACAGGGAGGGGAAAGGGTAAGCTGGGATGAAGTGAGAGGGTGGCATGGACATATATACACTACCAAATGTAAAATAGATAGCTAGTGGGAAGCAGCTGCATAGCACAGGGAGATCAGCTGGGTGCTTTGTGACCACCTAGAGGGGTGGGATAGGGAGGGTGGGAGGGAGACACAAGAGGGAGGAGATATGGGGATATACGTATATGTACGGCTGATTCACTTTGTTTTAAAGCAGAAACTAACACACCATTGTAGAGCAATTACACTCCAATAAAGATGTTAAAAAAAAATGTATGGTTGTGAAATATTACTTATAAAACAATGAAACTTAAAAGCTTTTGCACAGCAAAGGAAACCAGAAACAAGACCAAAAGACAACCCTTAGAATGGGAGAAAATATTTGCAAATGAAGCAACTGACAAAGGATTAATCTCCAAAATTTACAAGCAGCTCATGCAGCTCAATATCAAAAAAACAAACAACCCAATCCAAAAATGGGCAGAAGACCTAAATAGACATTTCTCCAAAGAAGATATACAGATTGCCAACAAACACATGAAAGAATGTTCAACATTATTAATCATTAGAGAAATGCAAACCCAAACTACAATGAGATGTCATCTCACACCAGTCAGAATGGCCATCATCAAAAAATCTAGAAACAATAAATGCTGGAGAGGGTGTGGAGAAAAGGGAACCCTCTTGCACTGTTGGTGGGAATGTAAATTGATACAGCCACTATGGAGAACAGTATGGAGGTTCCTTAAAAAACTACAAATAGAACTACCATATGACCCAGCAATCCCACTACTGGGCATATACCCTGAGAAAACCATAATTCAAAAAGAGTCATGTACCAAAATGTTCATTGCAGCTCTATTTACAATAGCCAGGACATGGAAGCAACCTAAGTGTCCATCGACAGATGAATGGATAAAGAAGATGTGGCACATATATACAATGGAATATTACTCAGCCATAAAAAGAAACGAAATTGAGTTATTTGTAGTGAGGTGGATGGACCTCGAGTCTGTCATACAGAGTGAAGTAAGTCAGAAAGAGAAAAACAAATACCGTATGCTAACACATATATATGGAATCTAAGAGAAAAAAAAAAAAGGTCATGAAGAACGTCGGGGCAAGAAGGGAATAAAGACACAGACCTACTAGAGAATGGACTTGAGGATATGGGGAGGGGGAAGGGTAAGCTGTGACAAAGTGAGATAGTGGCATGGACATATATACACTACCAAACGTAAAATAGAGAGCTAGTGGGAAGCAGCCGCCTAGCACATGGAGATCAGCTCTGTGCTTTGTGACCACCTAGAGGGGTGGGATAGGGAGGGTGGGAGGGAGAGAGACGCAAGAGGGAAGAGATATGGGAACATATGTATATGTATAACTGATTCACTTTGTTATAAAGCAGAAACTAACACACCATTGTAAAGCAATTATACTCCAATAAAGATGTTAAAGAACAAAAACAAAAACATAAAACATTCAGAACTTTGGCAGCTCCAAAGTGTTGGAATGCCCATCCTCAGACACACACCTTTGTAGCCTAACTCTGAAAAGCCATGGCTTGGTCGCTGTGTGACACTGTGTGATCAGGTGACACGCCATCCAGGTAAGGGAGTTTGTCCTGGGAGTGCACCTCTAAAGGGACCAGGGGACTGGAGCACTGGGGAGGCTGTGGGTCGGGTACCCAGAGGTGGCTCACCCTACTGGCACTTAAAAGCCAGGGATACTCACACACACACACACGGAGTCTCAGCAACGTATCTGCCAGCCATGGTTCCTATCACATCCCCGCTGTGTCTTGGCTCCTTATGAGGAGTCCCTTGTGGCTGCCCTGCTCTCTCCCTTCTATCAGATTTCACTTTCTGGTTGTGACTTGGGACGGGGAGGCATGGGAGGGGGCACACACTATCTGTCTGATTTCACCACTTCCTTTGGGGGGGGGGGCCTGATTACCAGGTTGAAGGTGTGTATGTGTGTGTGTTTACACCAATAGATAGATTTTTTGTGTACAGAGCATGGCCCATGGGGGTGAGTCATCCTCAGCTATTTCACACTTGGGGCTTAGGAAATCCGTCTCCAATCAGCGGAGAACCAATGGCCCAGAACTTCTCTTATCAACTTCTGATAGGAATTTGCAGCCCATAAAACCCAGCTCGCACACTCCCTGCAGAGAAAACATCTGCACCTGGGCTTCTTGGCCCAGAAGGTTGTTATTTAGTCGCTCGTGAGTAAAGGGCACCATTGTTCCTCCCCTCCCTTTGTCACTGAAGGTAAACAATCAGGCTCCAGGAGCGGGCAGCCCACAGGGGACCCTTGCTGGATGTGTGTTTCTCTGATAGATCTTGCAGCCCATGAGTAAAGCAGCAATGATGGTTTTCCTGGAAGAGCAAAGAGTGATGCTAATCAGTGTTTTCCTGAAATCCCGTCAACACCTCTGTGCTGACACTGTTTTGGTAAATTAACTCGTACCAGCCCTAAAACCATTCATGTTATTATTTCTGAATGTCACTAATAAAAGTGACAGAAAACAGTGACGTGTGACACTCAGCGAGAAAGGGACACGGAACTCTTTTCAAACTTCGGTTAAGAATTCCCAGCCCGGCTTCATCAGCAAACCCTTGGTTTTAGAAATAAAACAGACCGTAAGCCACCATCACCCAGACTCAGGGGTGGCGCTTTGGACCAGAACACAATCCCCTGTGAGAGGCCCTGACCCTTGTTACACTGGAGCTGGGCTGCAGACACTCCCGCTGTTTCATCTTTTCTTTGACCTGCACGCCAGAATTGGATAATTTTGTGAGCCAAAGAGAGCAGAAATATTTTACTGACGGATGTGCTACAAAGTAAAATAAAGTGCAGAAGGAAGGTTCGAAGTGTATTCACCCAAGATGGATAATAAAATGTGCAGTAATGGAATCTCTTCCTAGGGAGAGACTGACAAAGCAGCTCTAAACCTGGGAGGAAAACGGAGGAAATGAGGTCTTTGCAAGCAACGATCTCAGCTGAAACTTTCCAGGGGCAGAAGATTCCTTCCCAAAGCCTCCCCTGGCTCTCACTCCCCAGCCCTCTGCCCACCCCTGCCCCACCCGTTCTGCAGGACCTGGGTTGAACCCACCTCCGACAGTAGCCACTCCGGACCCTCCCCTGGGCAAACACCCACGGGTTTGTATCGGTTAGGATGGGCTGGGTCAGGCCACGGTCCTGTGCGACCTCCAAGTCCTACGAGACGTGTCCAGCCTGGTCTGGAAAACTCTGATCTGCGGAGTCACCCAGGCGGAGGGAGCTGCCATCAGCCATGCACTCCCACGGTCAGTGCAGGATGGAGAAGAATGAGGACAGCGTCCACTGGTCCTTAGAGGTTCCCCCCTCCCCCCAATGACACTCATCGCTTCTGCTCATGTTTCATTGAGTCAAACAGCCACCCCAGCCACAAAGGGAGTGGGAGGTGCCATCCCACCGAGAGCCTAGAAAGAAGAGACCCAAGGTTCAGGTAAAGAACTCTAGTGGCTTCCACGGGACCCAGATCATCACACGCGGTGCCTGCCTAACCATCACCGGGAGACCCCCGGCTGGAGGAAGGGAAGGCCCACCTGCCCAGCCCAGGCCATGTGGCCACGTGGCTGACGCTGCAATGGGCGTGTTCAGTTCCTCGGGGACACCAGGCTTCTTTCCCGTCTACGGTTGTGCCCCTGCTGCCTGCACGGGGCTGGGCATGAGAAGGCGCTCAACAAACACCACAGGAGGCATGAGCAATATGGCAGCTTGCCGTGGTCTCGTGATGCCAGCTGTGTCACCCCGTGAGATGTTCAGCTTTCTGAGGGCCAGAGCTTCCTCTTGCCCTTCTGTGCCTTCATTCATTCCACAAGCGTATGCTGTACTCAGCAGTCGACTTGGAGAGAAAGATGAGACCAACCCACCAACCCCCGTCTCTGTCCACAAGGGTCTCAGGCGGTAAAAAACATAAACGACGTGCTGTGTGTCAGCAACCTGCCCAACGGAGTGCTTGCAAAACACAGAGGAAGGCAAATGGGAATGTGAAGACGACCAGGAAACTTTTCCCCAAGAAAATGAGATTGTCTCCGGGCCTTAAGAGAGAAGGCATCTCATGGGTAGAAAAGAAAAATCACGGCATTCATACACGGGAGATCGGTGAGCAGAAACATAGAGTTATAAGCGTTTTTCCTCCCGGGGGAGAAGGCTGCAGGGACTGGCAAGGTTACAGGGCAGACAGTGAAAGTTTAATTAAGGCTTTGTGGGTCACATACCATCTCGGTCACATTTTCTTCCTCTGTGTGTGTGTTATAACCCTTTAAAAATATAAAAACTATTCTTAGCTTACAGGCCATACAAAAACACAAACAGGCTAAGGCAGACCCGCAGGATGGCTATAATCAAAAAGATGGAATGACAAGGGCTGGTGAGGATGTGGAGAAATTGGAGCCCCGTACCCTGCTGGTGGGAATGTAAATGGTGCAGCTGCGGTGGAAAACAGTCTGGCAGTTCCTCAAAAAGTTAAATATAGAGTTACCGTGTGACCCAGCGGTTCCACTCCGAGGTGGGCACAGAGAGAAATGAAAACATGTCCACACAAAAACTGGCACGTGGATGTTCATAGCAGCGTTATTCATAATGGACGAGAAACAGAAGCAACCCAAATGTCCATCAGCTGGTGAATGGATGAGTAATGTGTGCTATATCTGTACAATGAAATATTATTCAGCAACAGGAAGGAATGAGATTTGGATACAGGCTACAACATTGATGAACTTGGAAAACATCACCTGAAGTTAAACAAGCCGACACAGGAAATCACCTACTGGATGATTTCATTTATTCAAAATGTCCAGAACAGGCAAGTCCACAGAGACAGAAAGTAGATTAGTGGTTCCCTTGGGTTGGAGGGGTAAGGGGGGAATAGAGGATGACTGTTAATGGGGACAGGGTTTCTTTGGGGGGTGATGAAAATGTTCCCAAATTAGCTAGTGATGATATTTGCACAGCTCTGTGACTACACTGAAAGCCACTGAAGGGCCTTCCCTGGTGGCGCAGTGGTTAAGAATCCGCCTGCCAATGCAGGGGACACGGGTTCGAGCCCTGGTCCGGGAAGATCCCACATGCTGTGGAGCGACTAAGCCCGCGCGCCGCAACTACTGAGCCTGCGTGCCATAGCTACTGAAGCCCGCGCGCCCAGAGCCCGTGCTCTGCAACAGGAGAAGCCAATGCAATGAGAAGCCCGCTCACCGCAGTGAAGAGTAGACCCTGCTCGCCGCAACTAAAGCCTGCGCACAGCAGTGAAGACCCAATGCAGCCAAAAATAAATAAATAAGATAAATAAATTTATTAAAAAAGAAGAAAAAAGACACTGAACTATATACTTTAAAAGAGTGAATTCTATGGTCTGTGAATTATCTCCCTTTCTCTGTCTGTTCAATGGTTCTGTTTTGTTTCTTCCTGACAGGCTGTGAGCCATGGGTCTGTGACGTGACAGGGGTTGGCGGGAGGAAAGGCCACAGAGGTTTCCAGTCTTGGAGGTCACGGTCAGGGGTTTGGGCTTGATCCTCCAGGAAATGGGGAGAAGCCATCCAAGGCATCAGCGTGGAAGGAATGTGGTCAGAGAGGTTTAGGAAAGGCCGGAGGCAGGAAGACCACCTGGCAGCTGTCATAATATGGCAAGAGGGCTGAGGAGAGAGTGGACTTGGGTACCAGGGGAGAGAGAGACATGGGAAGGCCCTAGACGTGTTCAGGTGGAAGAATCAGTAGACTAGAGACTGGTTAGTCACAAGTGTGGGCAAAGGGACCAGGCAGAGATGCCTGTGGTCTCTAGATTCGGAGTCGGGTCCCGTACGGATGCCTGCGTCCTGGGACCCAGGAGGAGGCGTAGGGTCACCAGTGGGACAGCAGGACCCTGAGAGCACATCTCCTTCCAGCCTGGCTCCCAGGACGGCCAGGTGGAGCGTGTGGGCACCAGGCGGTGGTGAGTTTGTGTCTACAGCCTAGAAGGAAGGGAGACAGGCTGAAGATACAGATTTGACAGCAGTCCATGCGGAGGTCAGGTATCTCGAGGAGAGAGCACACGGCAGCAGGATTTCAGAGGGCTAAACATGGGAGCTTTGGGAGCACCCACGTGTAAGGGGCAAGGAAAGGGAAGGAAGAGATCCGGGCAGGAGAAAGTGGAAATGGCCAGGGAGCCAGGAGAGGGCAGAGAGATTCATAAAGGAGGGCTTTGAATACTACGGGGCAGTTGTGGACGGTAGGGGCCCCACTCAGATTTAGGAGAGGCACTTACACATCCCCGTGGGGATAAAGCCAGCCTGCAGGGGACTGAGAAAGGAGCCCAGGGGTGGGGGAGAGAGGGGCGCAGGAGCAGGAGGGTGGGGCGGTGGGGGGATGTTGGGGGGAGATACAGTGATGGGGGCTGGAGGGAGGGCGGCTGGTTAGAGGGGAATGTGTTGCTTCCTGCTCCCAGGCAGAGGAGGAAACACCCCTGAAGGTGTCCTCCAAAATAGAAAGACTCAAAGATGAGCGGTAAGGAGGGCATGCAGGTCTGGCTGTCCTGAAGCTCCTGCTGCTCCTCCTGCCTGCCAAGAGAAAACAGAGAAAATGGGAAGCCAGGCCCCCCGAAGAGGGAGGGGACAGAGTGGAGGTTCACCTCACACGGGAGTCCAGAGTTAGAAGGTCAGAAAGTATGATTACACACTCTATTTGTCTCGAGTGTGAATTTTAACAGGATCACAAACCTGAATGTGCAAAAAAAGTCCCAGTGATTGTTCGTTTAATGTGTCAGCTTGGCCAGGATGTCGTGCCCAGATGTCTAATCAAACACCAATTGGGATACTGTCGTGAAGGTATTTGGTAGACATGGTCAGCCTCTGCAATAGTTGGCTTCAAGGAAAGGAAAGGACTCCTGATGATGGAGGTAGGGCTCACCCGATGAGTCGGAGCCTTAAGAGCAAACACTGAGGTTTCCTGGAGAAGAAGGGATTCTGCCTCGAGATCGCGCCGTCCATCTGGTCCACCTGGGATGCTCCCCACCCCACCCTATTCTTCCTTCCTTATCCTAGGTGGGACCTGGATTCAGGGGAGGTTTACACAGCATCTGGGAGTCACGGACAGAGATGGGCACAGCTGGTCCCTGATGCTCTGTCCTGGCCGCTCCTGGGAGCGACCTGTCCCACCAGGTCTTGGGCTTTCCCTCCGTCCCTGTGGCCCTGTGATGATACCTAAGGGTCCGTCAGGGCCTCTCGCTGTCATATCTTATGCTCTCTGTTCTCAGTGACCAAATTTGAGGCTTCCTCTTGTCCTCCTGTCCTCGAAGTCACTTCTGTGTCCCTCTCTGGGTGTGCAGACCTCCCATCTGTTCCTCCCCAATCACACTGGGTGTGCAGGTCTCTGTAAGGCTGCCCTGGAGCCCGTCTGCACAGATAACTTCCGTGGCCATTGCTCCAGAAGCTTCTCGGCAAAGCATCCACTCTCTAGGGCCAGGAGGATACAGGGTCAGGGGTAAGTGTTTTTAGGGTTGAAAATACCACACTCTGTGTATATAGCTCAGGTAATGATACAAGCATTGTTAGAAAATTCAAAGGGCCCAGGATATGGCCAATGCAGGCCCAGAAACTCTTTTTCTAGGGAATTCCCTGGTGGTCTAGTGGTTAGGACTCCGAGCTCTCACTGCCGGGGGCCAGCATACTAAGATCCCGCAAGCCATGCAGCGTGGCCTAAAATAAATAAGTAAGTAAATAAAATTTAAAACTATAAAATAAAATTCTAAAAAACAACCCTTTTTTTTCCAGATTGATTTGTGTTAATATGACATATGGAAAATAAATTACAAATTAATAAACCAGAATAAATGTAAATGTCTTATAAATAATAAATATAATATGTTTATATTAAATATATATATATATATATATAAACCAGAATATAATTGCCAAGCGAACTGTTTTTATTCACACCACCTTTGACATCAAATGTGTGGGTTTCTTCTCACACCAACACCAACAGGGTGTCCAAGAATTCAATTCATTTCTGACATTACCTGTCAGACCCACAGTTAAAGGCTCAGTCCCACGTGACTGTCCTCACTTTGGTTGCCAATCTCATGTCCCCAGGTCACTCGTCCTTCTGATGGACGAACAGGTAAACCAGGGGTTCCCACCTGATTTATCCAAACCTCTTCAGGTTTGATAATTTGCTAGAATACCTCAAAGAACTGACGAAAGAGCTTTCCTTTCTGTTACTGTTTTATTATAAAAGATACAGCTCAGGAACAGCCAAATGGAAGAGACACACAGGGCAAGGTATATTGGAAAGGTGGGAGTTTCGTGCCCTTTCCGGGCTTGTCACCCCTCCCAGAACCTGGACATGTTCACCCACCCACCCCGAGCCTCCCAAACCCTGACTTTGAGGGGTTTTATGGCGGTTTCATTACAGAGGCATGACTTACGAAATCTTTGGCCATGGATGACTAACTCAGTCTCCAGTCTCTCTTCCCTTTCTAGAAGTTGGTGTGTGTGTGTGTCTGTGTGCGTCTGTGTGTGTCTGTGTGTGTGTGTGTGTTTAACCCTCTAATCATGCCTTGAGCTTTCTGGAAACCAGCCCCCATCCTGCAGCTATCTGGGGGCCCCCAGCCAAGAGTCATCTCATTAGCATTCAAAAGAGTCATCATTCCAGAGATGTCAAGGGTTTTCGAAGCTGTACACCAAGTACTGCAGACAGAGACCAAGTACCTATTCCCCACTGCACCACACCGAGTATACTGACTATTTGTGTCGACCAGTCTGCACCTCCCTTCCTAACCGTGAAACCTAACCCAGTCATCCAAGCGGACACTGCTCAGTTCATATAAGAAAAGTCTGAGACTCACGAAGGGGCGTCATTGACCTGGAAGTAGCAGAGGGAACCTCCCTCCACCAGAGATGAGCCCAACCTCCAGATAAGAGTCCTCCATCATTAAACCCCCAGAGCTTCTTTACAACGCAGTTGACTGTGTTTAAAACAAAATAAATCTACATTTACTGTAGAAGCTGGAGGCCCAGGCATAAAGGTTTAGGGCCGGTCAGGCCAGCCAGGGGGAAGAACAGGAGAGGCAGCTGCTCTGAAGGCCGCGGGTTGGTGGCAGGGTGACTGGGAAGAGAAGCGTGGAGAGGCTCTCTGGCCCTTGGAGGACGAGCCCGCAGTGCAGCGCTGCGCTCCAGAGACCTCCTCCCTCCTTCCCTTCTCCTCCACCAGCCATACCCTCAGAGAAGCGGAGGCTGAAACCAGTTGTTTCCATCGGGACTGGGGAACCATGGCCATTGCCTTCCTCTCCCGGTCCTTCAGAGTCTTCCGGGAACCAAAGGCCTGGCTGGGCCCACAGAGCAGATGCAGAGCAGAACACAAAAGAAGCAACTCGTGAGTTCACTACGTGTAAATCTCACCACAAAAACCACATTGCTTTTAAAAAATGTTAAACCACCTGAACATAGTAAATGTCACTGGGGAATGCCAGGGTGGGCTCTTTTAAAAGATGGAATGAGGGACTTCCCTGGTGGCACAGTGGTTAAGAATCCACCTGCCAATGCAGGGCACACGGGTTCAATCTCTGGTCCGGGAAGATCCCACATGCCACGGAGCAGCTAAGCCCGCGCGCCACACTACTGAGCCCGCGCACCACAACTACTGAAGCCCGCGCGCCTAGAGCCCGTGCTCCGCAACAAGAGAAGCCACCATGGTGAGAAGCCCGCGCACCACAACAAAGAGTAGCCCCCGCTCGCCCCAAAGAGGAAGCCCGCGCGCAGCAACGAAGACCCAACACAGCCAAAAATAAATAAATAAATATATAAATTTTTAAAAAAGAAAAAATAAAAGATGGAATGAGGACCCATTGATCCTTATCAGTGCCTAGGATGCAAATGTCTCTATACCTTGGCTTCCTAGGACAAGGGTCAGACAGACGAGGTGGTTCTTCCCTTTCCAATAATCAAGGATTATGTCATTTTACTGCTTTTGCTCTTTTTACTCCATTTTCCTTTTTTTTTTTACTATTATTTCAAAAATATTTCTATTTTTCAATAAATCTGTAATTTAAAAAAATTTCTGACCCTGCACATAGCCTACATCTTTCCTTTCAAGAAAACATATCCAAGATGTAGTCCAAAGAAATGTCTTCCTTCCACATCTAAAGAAATGGGAGATCTCAAAGAACAAAAGCATACTCACATCGATCTTTGTTTTCTAGATGAAAAATGCAGTTTATATTTCTCACTTCTGACCACGGAGTCGTTTCACGTGTAGTGTGGATTTAGTCTTCACAAAATGACGTTTGTATGTATGTATGGCGTGCTTTACCCTGGGCTGTCCGTCCTAAGATAGAGCCAGCTGCACCGATAATAATTCCTGCAGAGTCCACGGGGTCGGCGGGCAGAGAAATGCTTCTCATCCATCAACCCTGGCAGCTCAGCCCGCCACAGGCCAGAGATGCTCCTGAACGAGTTCTTTGTTCTCGAGGGATGAAAAAAGTCCAGGCTTCATTCACCCCAGAGCTACCATCCGCATCTGAGTCTGCCATCTTTGTATACAATAGCACGAAACTTAGTGATGGAGAATTAACACTCTTTATCCGGCTTGAGTCATTAGCCTTAAGATTCACTTAAATAGCTTCATCTTTACCACCCCTTAGTTACAAAAAAAAAAAAAAAGTTTCAAACCACCATCACACCAGAAGTGCCTCGGGTGGGGTTTCTCCTCAACCAGGCAAAATAAACACCCCCCCCCCAGGACCATCAGCCACCTATGACTAAGACCCAAATCACAGCAGCTGGGGTTCTGCTGACGGAGCTGTGGCCTTCCCCATCCACACTCAGGCACTTAGGCCAGCAGGATGTGTGACGAGATTTTCCTTTCATGCTGAATGATAGAAAGCTGCTGTTTTGGCTTGGGGGTGAAAGGTGTTGAGAGGGTCAGGAGGTCAGAGTTTCCTAGCCCTGTTCATGACTGATCTGTAAGCTGGCGCCCATCTCTCCACTCCTTAGGTCAGCGGCCGTCGCGTGAAATGGGGCTTTCTGTGCGGCTGCTCAGAGCCCTGCAGCCCGAAGAGCTCCCGTCTTCGAGACGGCAGCTGGCTGGAGTAGGACAGCGCAGGTCATGCAGGTGGCAATCAGGCAGGCTGCTTGAAGGCAGTCACATGCCCTCCTCCTTCTGGGTGGTGTCCCCACCCACACGAGGATGAATGCCCTAGAATTTGGCCTGACCCAGAGCAGTAATTTTCTGTGAGTGGACGTGTCAGGCATATCACTTAACTGATATCAACCTGGGTCCTGGAACCAGCTCTGCTGGTAACTAGCCATGTGCCGACGAGCAAACCACTTACAACTGTCTGGGTCCCTTCATCTGTAAATGAGGGGAGGGGGTCCCTGATGGGTAAAGCCCTTTTTATTCTAACAACTATAGTATCATGATTTCCTTTGCCAAAGCAAGGAAAGGAACAAGAGGATTATGTCCTAAAACCCTAAGCCTCTCATAACAAGAACACTGCTTGTGTGTTGATTTTTAAAGTAGCCCTTTAAAAAAATTGAGCAGATAAGGAAATGTATAAGCATACAAAAGACATCTGGCCCAGTCTTGACGCAACTTAGAAGCTGAGGGCAAATCAATGTTCATAAAACTGGATCATGGTAAGCACTCATGCAGAAGAAGGATGTTTTCATCCTCTACTCCACTCTATCCCCCAGTTAATCTGCCTTTATTAACTACAATGTGACATCAGGCACTTTGGGATTTTTTTAAAATAAGAGGGTTGATACGAAATGTCTAGTGAAAATCCAATCAAGGTCATCCCCCATTATGTTGTTTGTCCCTTAGGAATAAAAATTGTGGGGCAAATTCACCTCCGAATCCGTCTGTCTCACCTGACAAACTGGTCTATTTCCTCTCTGCAGACAATACACTGTGTACTCCATCCCTTGCTTGCTGGAGAATTCAGAATAAAGGTCGGTGTTCAGCTGAGTACTTTTTCTTATCCTGAGTTCTCCATTGTAATTGTACCTGTCACTTGACTCTTATTTTAATGGTTTTTGGTTTCACAGAGGTACTGCTTCTTTTTTAATGAGTTCATTCATTCATTTGAGATGTTTTTTCAGTTTACAGAAAAACTGAACAGAAAGTACAGAGAATTCCCGTATATCCCCTTCCCCTCCTTGTATACAGTTTCCCCTGTTATTAACATCTTGCATTAGTGGTACACTGACTACAGTTGATGAGAAGGTATTGATACATTATTATTAACTAAAGCCTACAGTTTACACTAGGGTTCACTCCCTGTGTGGTGTTCTAAGGGTTTTGATAAACACATAATATCGTGCATCCACCACTGCACTATCACACTGAATAGTTTCACTGCCCTAAAAATCCTCTGGCTGCACACCTATTCATCCCTCCCTTCCCTATAACCCCTGGCAACCCTGATCTTTCTACTGTCTCCATAGTTTTGCCTGTTCCAGAAAGTCATATAGTTGGAATCATACAGGATATATGTAGCCTTTTCAGACTGGCTTCTTTCACTTAGTAATACGTGTTTGAGGCTTCATCATGTCTTTTTGTGGCAAGAGAGCTCATTTCTTTTTTTTTTTAATAAATGTATGTATGTATTTATTTATTTATTTTTGGCTGCGTTGTGTCTTCATTGCTGTGCGCGAGCTTTCTCTAGTTGCAGCGAGCAGGGGCTACTCTTTGTTGCGGTGCACGGGCTTCTCATTGCGGTGGCTTCTCTTGTTGCGGAGCTTGGGTTCTAGGCGCATGGGCTTCGGTAGTTGTGGTTCACGGGCTCTAGAGCGCAGGCTCAGTAGTTGCGGTGCATGGGCTTAGCTGCTCTGCAGCATGTGGGATCTTCCCGGACCAGGGCTTGAACCTGTGTCCCCTGCACTGGCAGGCGGATTCTTAACCACTGCGCCACCAGGGAAATCCCAGCTCATTTCTTTTTATCACTGAATAATATTCCATTGTATGGACGTGCCACAATTTGTTTACCCATTCGCCTACCAGAGAAAATCTTGATTGCTTCTAATTTTTGGCACTTATGACCAAAACTACAATTTCTACCAATTTTCATTATTATTATTATTTCTACTGATCACTATTATTTTACTGTAAGCTGCCTCCAAGCCCTTTTGGAAGTAGATGGGAATACAAGTTAGTATTGAAATATGCTTAACTGATGGTTCACACTACAGAACATCACTTTTTAAAACCCTGCCAAAGAATATGACTATAATGGGGTAGTAAAAGGGAATTTCTTTGTCATGATGGGATTTTCTGAATCTTGATTATTGTAGTTATATGAATCTATACATTTGAAAAAATGCATAGAACTGCATACATACATACACACACATACCACAAATCTATGTATGCAAAAATAGGTGAAATCTGAATAAACCTGTAGCGTCCTTAATTGCATGGTACCAATGTCAATTTTGTGGTTTTGATATTGTTTTATAATCATGTAAGATATTGTCATTGTGGGAAGCTGGAGGGAGGAAGGGTACACAGACCTCTGTATTATTCCTGCAATTTCTTGTGTGTCTATAATTATTTCAAAATAAAAATTAAACAATAAATAAATAAAATAAAATAATAAAGCCCTGCCAAGTAGAATGAGGTTTACCACGGATCTAGCTAACAGAACTGACATGTGGGATGACTCTGTTACCTATAGCTCTGGGAGCCCAGTGTGTCCCCTGCACTTTCTAAATATGATGTGGACCAAGCATTGCTGTGTTAGGTAAAGAACTCAGCAGGGGTTCACCTCAACATGTACAAAAATTACAGACAGCAAATTTTCCTGCTTCCTAGCTGGAATCAAGCTCAAACTGATGTTCATCAAGACTCACAGACGTAGAGAAAAGACTGTGGTTGCTGTCGGGGAGGGATGGATTGAGAGTGTGGGATTAGCAGATGCAAAGTATTACATATAAAATGGATAAACAACAAGGTCCTACTGTATAGCACAGGGAACTATATTCAATATCCTATAATAAACTCTAATGGAAAAGAAGATGAAAAAGAATGTATATATATGTATAACTGAATCACTTTGCTGTACAGCAGAAATGAACACAACATTGAAAATCAACTATACTTCAATAAAATAAAACTTTTACAAAATTGCTTTTTATCAGACATAAGCAGACAGTATTGCACTTTCTGCTATTGACGACACTCCGGAGTTCTTAATAAGTAGCTAGTTGTTTTTGTTCCCAACAATACGTTCTAATTGTGCACTTAGAGTGTGCACAGCTTGGTTATATGCCAGAGATAAAAAGGGGGCAGAAGTTCTTCATGGGGCATAAACTGGGTTACACTTGCTTTCTGCGAGATCTGGGCAGGAGTTGGGAACTGAATAAAAACCCAAGCTGTTTTTAAATTTTTATTAAGGTGCAACATGGGTGTCTGGTTCCTTTGGGTGTCTCTTGGCTTGTTTTGTCAAGTAGTGTTAAAAGGCTTATTACAAAACTGAAACAAAACAAAAGAGCGATCTCTTGCCCCACTCAGTTTCACTGGATACTTCTAACTCTTGCAGGTCTTTTTTTCTCCTTTCTTCTTTTGTTCTCTTCTCTTGTGATTTGATGACTATCTTTAATGTTATGTTTGGATTCCTTTGTCTCTTGTGTGTGTGTGTAGATTTTTGGTTTGCGGTTACCGTGAGGTTTTAGATAGCAGTCTCTATAGACACGTAATTGTTTTCAGTTGCTGATCTCTTAATTTCAAAGGCATTTTCAAAAACCCTGCATTTGTACCCTCCTCCCCTCACGATTACTATTTTTGATATCATATCTACATCTAAGTGCTTTGTGTGGATACTGCCAACTCTTAGCAGATTCTTCTGAGAGTTACTTCCATATTTTTAAGTACAGGTATAGTACAACTCTGTCTTTTTTTTTTTTTTTTTTAATTGAAGTACACTTGATTTGCAACTCTGTCTTAATTAATCTATTACAGATACCATCTACTGTCTTTCCATCATGGTAGCTGAGAATTTAGTGCTCTGGCATCCAAATAGAGTTACAGTATTACTTTTGGTTAGATCAGTATTCAAAATCTATACTCTTAGGACCATGTGAAATATTGTTCACGGCTGAGTCAAGGAATAGACTATGATTATAGTTCCTTTCTTTTGCAACTTTTTGTTTGTCTCAAAGTTAACAGTTGCCCTATATTTGGATTTCCTTCACTTAATTTGTGTCTGTGCTGTCTCCCTGCAGCCCTTAACGTCCCCTCATTCCATCTGATAATCAGTTGATTCCATTTTTGTTTCCTGGAGACTCCTTCCTGGGCCCCCGCTCCCTGGTTCTGGCTAAACTTGGTTCCCGTGGCAGGTGCCATAAATTCGCCCTTGGACTTCCCCTCACCATCACCCTGGAAATTCCCTCTGCTCCTTGAAGCCCTCCTTCCTGGGATTTCCTCTTCCTTGCTCTTGGCTGTTCGGGTCACTCCCTCCCCCTGATGGACCACATCGTCCAGCGGCTTCCTGAGAAAGTGTACAGAGCTAACTGAGAGGTAGGTGCTGGAATTAGAGAGATGGGGAACCAAACAGCAGCTTTCTCACTGCTGAGGCTGTATGGAGGAGGCGGCTCCTTGTCTGCCGGCCAAGGGCGCATTCTCCCTCGGCATCCTAGAATTAAGCGCACCCACTCAGCTGTGCCGGAAAGCGGCAGCCTCCCCAGATGGGCGAGAGTGACGGGACACCTGCTCTCTGCAGGACGGCAGAACCCAAAGAGCGGAGGGGGAAGGGCGCAGGGTGAAGTCCAGGTCCTTCTCCCCACTGTCCCCAGCCATGTAAGTCACAGCCCCGGAGAGGAGGCATGAGTGGAGGGGCGTGGGCTGGCCTGAACATCAGCATTTTTTAAAAATTTTTATTTATTTATTTATTTATCTGTGGCTGTGTTGGGTCTTCGTTTCTGTGCGAGGGCTTTCTCTAGTTGCGGCGAGCGGGGGCCACTCTTCATCGCGGTGCGCAGGCCTCTCACTGTCGCGGCCTCTCTTGTTGCGGAGCACAGGCTCCAGACGCGCAGGCTCAGTAGTCGTGGCTCACGGGCCTAGTTGCTCCGCGGCATGTGGGATCTTCCCAGACCAGGGCTCGAACCCGCGTCCCCTGCATTGGCAGGCAGATTCTCAACCACCGCGCCACCAGGGAAGCCCCCAACATCAGCATTTTTAGAGCTCCTTAGGTGATTGGATGCAGCCAGGGCAAGAACCTCTGGCTTAAGCAGAAGTGAGCAGGTGCAGAAAAGAAAAAAAAAAAGGGGGGTACTTCCCTGGTGGTCCAGTGGTTAAGACTGCGCTTCCACTGCAGCGGGCACGGGTTCGATCCCTGGTTGGGAAAATAAGATCTTGTGTGCCCTGTGGTGAGGCCAGAAAAAAACAAAAAAAGGAAGTGAGCAGGCCGTTTCTAAGGGCTCCTGTCTTCAACCCCCTCCTCGGCCAGGCTCCCCTCTACTCCACAGGCGTGGGGCTCCTCACCTCCGTCTGCCCCCACTCCATCACCAGTGATGGTTCAGTTGTGTGATTCTCTCCTGTTTCATCTAGGACGGAGTTTATGTCTCAGTTTCTTCTTCTTCTCGTTTTAAGAGAGATTTCCACGCGTGGTTGGAGGGGAAGAAAGGTGTTCTCTGCCGTCTCAAAAACAGACTATGGAGCCAAACTGAATGACTTCTTTTACCAAGCATTTTTCTGACACTTTTTAGAAATGACCCGGAGAGATAACAAATGGGTCTATTTCTCTGCAAATATTTCTTGTTTTGAAAGGGAGTTGCAGACAAAGTGTCATGAGCGGCCAGAGCCAAGAACGGACGGCCTTCAGCTCACACACACGTGACGGAGGCAAGTGGGACCCGGACCTGCACACGTCGGCCAGACGCTCTCTCCTCATGGAGCCTCTATAAATTACATGATATAGTTCAGTTTATTATGGCAACTTCCCCCAATAGCCCCTTTACTCAGCACCACACAGCATAACCATTCATCTTCTCCACGTGAGCAGGGAGTCCAGATTCTGGACTTCACCGACAGCTACACAATCTTGGCCAAGGCATTAACCTCTCTGAGACTTGCTTTTAGCATCTCTGAAATAGAAATACCGTTATGTGCACTCCATGCCTCAAAGAGCTAATATGAGGCACTGACGCAGTCACGTGTGGTGAGCTGGAAGGTGTTAATCAGACGTGTTACCATTACAGTCCACTGAATCCTTTTTCCTCCGAGGCAAGCAGGCAGAGCAAATCCCTCTGCATGGCCGAAATAAATAAATTAAAAGTTTCAATCTACTTTCACAATCAAATACAATTATCAGCAGAAGGGAAAAAACACACGTAAGTCCAAACATGAAATACCCTATATTTTTAAACAAGTGGTGCAGCTAAATTCTTATACAATATCCTGGGAAGGAAGAATTTAGAGAAGCATGCACTAGATTTAAATGTGAAGTGAACTGGGGGCAAACTACACTGTAGCAGTCTGCTCAGGCTGCCATGACAAAATACCACAGACAGCAACAGAAATTTATTCTCTCACAGTTCTGGAAGCTGAAGGTCCAAGATCAAGGTCCAACATGGTCAGAGAGCTCTCTTCCTGGCCTGCAGATGGCCGCCTTCTGGCTGTGTGCTCACATGATGGAGAGAGAGCTATGGTGTCTCTTCCTTTTCTTACAAGGACACCAGTCCTGTTGGATTAGGGCCCCACCCTTATGACCTCATTTAACCTGACTTCCTTAAAGGCCCTGTCTCCAAATACAGTCTTATTGGAGTTTAGAGCTTCAACACATGAATTCAGGGGGACACAATTCAGTTCCTCCTCTCACATGTGGGTTCTGTCTGCCTGAATGAGCAATGATAGACAAGGTGAATTTCTGGGACTGCAGCAAGAGTCTAGTCTAGACCAGAAGTAGAAATAAACTGGAATTCACAGAATTAAAACTATGGATTGAAGCCAAGCTGGTCTCCTGGGCTTGGTAGAGCTTTCCAGACTCTGGGATATCAATACGAACTGTCTCCTGAAAGCCCCAATATCTGCTCTCTGCACGTTAATGCTTTTGGATATCGTTTGAACCCTTGTAAGCATTCAACCACTATTCTGAAGCATAGCTGTCTTCACGCCAATGATTCTGGAAGCATTTTCTTTTGATAACTCATCGGAGAAGGGCAATGAAAATACTACATTTCTGAATCTGAAACCACAAGAAGATTTAAGTCTCTGCATGTTGGCGGTGAGGTCAGAGGATCTGCCACCACGGAATTCAAAGTTCTTTGTGGTTTGACATAATAGCTACCTATTAAGTTTGCCTTCTGCTTGACCTGTGCAACTGGCTTTTAGAAAAGGGAAAGCTATCATCCATCATGTGTCTTTATAAAGAACTTCTTTAAACTTTATCTTATGAAACTGCTTTCATAATTATTTAGCTTAGCTCAGCTTCCAGAATGCTGTACAAGATGTAGAAAGAGAGAAAAATTGCAGTGCTCTAGGATCAGGTATCTTCCAAACTAACAAGAATAAAAGGGGTTTATAATTTTTTTTTCCTTGAAGAAAGGACATAAATCATCATGAAATACGCCCAAATTCAAGTCTACTTAAAAAAACAACAACAAAACTTCCAGATTATGTCCTGGTGTTAGTTGGGTGATTCATTCAGCAAGCATAATTCAATGTCCTTATGTTCACACCACTCTACAGTGATAACTAATGCTCAGAATGCTGATTCTAAGGCCCAGAAAAATCCTGAATCATGATTCATGATGAACAAGTTTGCACCGGAAGACAGAAAAGGACACTAAAATATCTGGTTTCTTGGATAATTTGCTGACTTTAAGTCATATAAAAACCATAGCTTTATGCATATTTTTTAAAGTTCATCATTATGGGGCTTCCCTGGTGGTGCAGTGGTTGAGAGTCCGCCTGCCAGTGCGGGGGACACGGGTTCGAGCCCTGGTCTGGGAAGATCCCACATGCTGTGGAGCGACTGGGCCTGTGGGCCACAACTGCTGAGCCTGCGCGCCTGGAGCCTGTGCTCCACAGCAGGAGGGGCCGCGATAGTGAGAAGCCTGTGCGCCGCGATGAAGAGTGGCTCCTGCTTGCCACAACTGGAGAAGGCCCTCGCACAGAAACGAAGGCCCAACACAGCCAAAAATAAATAAATAAATAAATTTAAAGTTCATCATTATGAAGTATACTGTCAAGGTAGGAGGATAGAACATATTTTGTTTAACAGTTTGTTCACTTGATTGAGAATTTTTACATTTGGACACGATATGTGGGCCTCGTTTGTACTCTTGCCCAGACTCCACAAAGGTTAGGGCAAGCCAACTCCCCACAAGACGCCATTCCAGACTCCTTTTATCTTTGTGCTCTACCACCCTTAGCATGTGACCTTTGGCTTCATGTTTTTTTACCTCATGGTCTCAAGATGGCTGCTTCAGCTCCAGCTTCATGGCCACATTCCAAGCAGGAAGGTGAAGACAAAGAGAAAGAGGATAAGGCGATGCTGTATCACAAAAGCAAAATATTTCTAGAAATCCCTGGCAGACTACCCACACAAATCAGAACCACATCACCTGGCCACCCTTAGTTGAAAAGAACTCAGGAAAGGTAGTTATTTTAACTGGGTACAGTGCCACCCTAAACAAAATTGGGCTTCTGATAATTAGGGAAAAGAAGACAATGGTTATTAAGCAGGCAAGTAGCAGTGTCTGCCACACACAAGGCCCAAGAACAGTGACTCCTAGGGGCACCTGGTCCCAGGATTTATGGTTCACATGAAGCCTACTAATCACACCTGGTTGACTGTCCACACCAGATACTACAGGAAGGTCAAAGTTCTGACAGACTTAAACATGGAAGCTCGGGTAGGGCTGAGACCACAGAGAAGGGGCCTTCAGGGAGCCCAGCTTGGAGCAGCTACAGAAGGAAGAGGCACATGGACCAAGGCACAAGGTTCCCAAAATTGTTCTAGAAGGCAACCCAGCAACTCATATCAAAAGCTTTGAGGGGCTTCCCTGGTGGTCCAGCGGTAAAGAATCTGCCTTAAACTGCAGGGGACGCGGGTTGGATCCCTGGTCAGGGAATTAAGATCCCACATGCCGCGGGGCAACTAAGCCCATACGCCACAACTACTGAGCTCTCGTGCCTCAGCTAGAGAGAGAAAGCCCACGTGCCACAACTAGAGAGAAGCCCGCTCGCTGCAACAAAAGATCCTGCACGCCTCAACGAACATCCTGCGTGCTCCAACTAAGACCCTACGCAGCCAAAAATAAAATAAATAAATAAATAAATCTTTTTTAAAAAAAAAAAAAAGCTTTGAGAAAATGGGAACTTCCACTTCTGAAGAGGCGGCCCGTTCGTTGGGCTACCCAATGTCCCCGGAGCTATTCTGAGACCAGGGGACTCAGCTTCTTCTCCCTTTCTGGGGGCGTCCCCATGACCACCTCACATATTCTTTTGTGCCTCCATCAGCCAGAGTTGGTTTGAGTGGCAGCCCCAGATCTTCCACATCAAGAGCCTGAGGGGCAGGGGCTTCCCTGGTGGCCCAGTGGTTAAGAATCCGTCTGCCAATGCAGAGGACACGGGTTCGAGCCCTGGTCCGGGAAGATCCCACATGCCACGGAGCAACTAAGCCCGTGCGCCACAACTACTGAGCCTGTGCTCTAGAGCCCGCGAGCCACAACTACTGAACCCACGTGCCACAATTACTGAAGCCCACGCACCTAGAGCCCGTGCTTCGTAACAAGAGAAGCCACTGCAATGAGAAGCCCGCGCTCACCGCAATTAGAGAAAGCCCGCACACAGCAACAAAGACCCAACGCAGCCAAAAATAATGAATTAATTAATTAATTAAAAAAAAAAAGAGCCTGAGGGGCAGCTTTCCAGTGGTGAGTGAGGTGAAGAGACACAGCAAATGCTGCCAGGCAGGATTTGCACAGCAAGATGCTGGCATTTGCAGATTACTTTTTATTTAGGTTGCTCAGAGGGTAGTGGGGGGATTAATGGTAAATTTCTACTGCAATCCCCAAATCCCAACTTATATAAAAATATTTATTTCAGCTTTATCACTTTTAAGGAAAGACGTATACTCTTTAATTTACTATATATGAATTACATGGGGAAAAGTATGATTTATCAACAAATTTTGAAGTAATATATTTTATGACAAATGTAGACTCAAATATAGATTCAAAGTTAAGTATGTATTATGGCATCAAAAAAAGATAAAAACTGGTTCTATGAATTGTTTGGAAATTTTTGCATTTTTTTAAACTGAGTTTTAATGACCGAGGTTTTTATAGATAAATCTCACTATTTTGCTTCTAAATGACAGATATAGAAGGTTCCAGACTGCCAGTTGTAAGCACCCCTCAGCAAAAGCACAATGTGGGTGTGGGTAATCTTTATTCCTAGCCAATGACAAGCAGGATTGGATGTCATCGTCCTTATATTTTTAGCTTTTAATTTTGGAAAATTTTAATTTGGATCTGATGAAAACAACTAAGAAATCCAGGAAACCGTATTATTATTATTGCCAATTTGTGGAAATTTTATCATTCTGTTTTAGCCTTTATTTTCACCATTAGTGTTCCTTAAGCTTTCTTTAATCTGAGATGTATTATGTGTAGAAATTTAAAAATGGGGACTTCCCTGGAAGTCCAGCGTTTAGGACACTGCAATTCCACTGCAGGGGGAACAGTTTTGATCCCTGGTCGGGGAACTAAGATTCCGCATGCCATGTGGCACAGCCAAAAAAAAAAAAAGGAAAATAAAATCTTAAAAAAAATTTAAAACTGAAAATGATTTCAGTGTGTATCAGCTAAAGATCCAGACTGAGGGCCTGGGGTGTTGATACCACTAACGGCTCAGAGAAAACCAACCGTCCCACTTTGAAGGTTAAAAGAAGTTTAGTCATTGTTTTACTTTAAAAAAATAGAAATGGAAGTATACACTTTTCTGTCTTTAAGGATATAAACCTTTGGGTCCGCCATGACAAACTTCACTTCCTCCCAGATCTCTTGCTAACATCTCAGATCCCGAAGCTGAGGGACCATCTTTTCAGCCGACTGATTGTTCCTTCGTCTAATTCTGGTCAGATGTCCTGTAATTTCTGTGACCAGAGAGAACAATTCAGCCGTGCTGTCCCTTGGCCAAGATGAACTAAGCCTGCTGTCCCCAGAGAGCTGGTAAGACAGCAGCTGTAGAAACATACAGTTCTGTGTTTCAAAATGCAAATGACCACATTTCCCTGACCCCGGGTGTCCTTGGAAACATTCCCCACCAATGATTATAAACCCTGCTCTTGGAATGCGGTAAATTGAGAAATTCAACACAAATACCCTAATCTGATAGTCTTCCTTCTGGCCTTTCATGGTATTGTTTATGGAGCTAGATTTTAGAAAATGCATTCCTTTAGGCTCGAGGTTTTAGGCCTTTTTCCTTTTTCACTTAAGCCCAGAAACTAAATTTTTTCATAATTGGAAGCTGGTTGTGGTCCTCTTGCTTTACGGGAAGGGAAAGGGGACTGTTCTGGGTTTCAGTGCCCTGTAACCATCCTCCCATCCTGATGGCACCTGAATTTCCTTTTATGGAATTGCCTCTTCCCCTTTAGGGCAATCTGATGGGACTGGAAACCCCAGCCTGTGCATCCCCCTGAGGATGTGGAAGGGACGTGTTTCCAGCTCTCCAGAACCGGAAACGGAACCGCATCATTTCCATTTCCCAACCCAGAGCCTCAACCGCACATCCCTTCTAAGAGTCCCTGGGGCCCTTCTAATGCATTCCCTTTTGCTTAAACTAGATAACCGGTGATCCCAGTGTGAACCACAGGAGCCCATCCATATCTGCTCCGATCAGCTCCCTGGGCAGAACTTAGTTTTAGCTCAAATATATATTCTTCTTTCAAAAACACAAGTGGGGACTTCCCTGGTGGCACAGTGGTTAAGAATCCGCCTGCCAATGCAGGGGACACGGGTTCCTTCCAGCCCTGGTCCGGGAAGATCCCACATGCCGCAGAGCGACTAAGCCCGTGCGCCGCAACTACTGAGCCCGCGTGCCACAACTACTGAAGCCTGAGTGCCTAGAGCCCATGCTCTGCAACGAGAGAAGACACTGCAATGAGAAGCCGGTGCACCGCAATGAAGAGTAGCCCCTGCTCACCACAACTAGAGAAAGCCCGCGTGCAGCAACGAAGACCCAACACAGCCAAAATAAATAAATTAATTATTTAAAACAAACAAACAAACAAACAAAAAAACACATGTGGACCTGTTAGATGTTGATGAGACTTTCTCAAACTTCCTGGAACTCCGGCCCAGAGATGCATCCTGACTGAGTCACAGTTCTTTACCAAAGTATTTTAATTGTTTTCTTTTCCGTGAAAATCTTCAAAGGATTAATACAATCTTCTTACCGTGGGATTATGGGCCTCACACCAAACTCTGTATCAAACATTCATCTTAAGGAGCATTAATCCAGAGTCCTAAGGTCAACAACTGCTGGGAAACACACTTTCCAGAACTTCGGGAACCTGGAAGCAGAGCTGGAGTTCAGGGAAACCCAGGCACCAACTCCAATTTCTCTTCCCCAGTGAGGAAGTGACCTGAAACTGAGTTTGGTTCAAGAAACAGGAGAGTCCAGTATTGATAAGCACTCTCTTGAACACAAGCATGATTATGAGGATAATGAGCCCAGAGTATACAAGTTCAAGGGCACAGCAAAAACCACAGACAGCATTGATGGGCCCTTTTAAACCCATAGGGGTGTCCACTTTGGTCCCTGGAAAGCTACTCTGAGATATATCTCAGAATACATCTGCTTCCACCCTGGTGCAGGAGGGGGCACCCTATTTCCTATAAGCTTCAGTAGCCTTGGTTCAAAAAATTGGGAATTTAACCTAATCTTATAGTGAAGGGGTATGTGCGGGCTCTTCCCGCTAGATGTTAGTCCAACAGGCATACAATAGTTGCTGTCAAAAATGAAATTGGCATCATCATGCTTACAATATTCAGCAAGTTGAAAGAAGAAACAATGAACTAACTATTGCCAAGATGAAGACAGACGAGTCCATGGTGTGAGGCCAGGGGTGGTTGAAGGACTTACACCCGTGGAATTTATCCAGTTCCCTAAATGAGACCATTCATGCTCAGTGATGACTCAAAGGAAGCGGATCTAGGGCAGGGTAGCCCACTGACTGCTTCCTGGCTTCTCCCAACCATATCAGCCTGAGATATGGGACAGCTCTGGATCCCAAAGGGAGTCAAAAACCTAAGGAACCTTGGGTATTCTTGCCCAAACAGAACAACAACAAAAGACTGAACCTTACCAAGCTTCTAGAGCTCACTACCATTACACCAGGAGGACAGAATTGGTCACATTCAACATGTGAGGAATTTCTACAGGACTTGCAACCCAGGTTCTCCAACAAATAAATGTCACGGAGAAAAAAGGAGGAGGGGATTATTCCAGATTAAAAGAGACATAAGACACCTAACAGTCAAATGCAATGTGTGGATCTTGTTTGGACCCCAATTTGAACAAATCAACTGTCAAATCCTGTTATTGAGGCCCTGGGGGAAATTTGAACGTGGACTGGATATCAGATGATTGTGGTGGTTTGTACTGTGTCATCTTGGCTAAGCTGGAGCTAGATTACCCCAGATCCCTTTCTCGAAGTAGCTCTGGGTTAGAAGAGGCCAAGAGAGGAATTCTCACGAGACTTGGGAGGTGGAAGGAAGCAGGTGTTACTCTCCAAGGTTTCGATGAGGCAAGACAGACAGACACAGAGGGATCAGTGGATTCCAGCTTCTCCTCCTCCTCCTCTGTCCCCACCCAACACTTCTCCCCGACCATCAACTCTGCCAGCCAACAACGGCCCTGAGCCCAGCCCCAGATGCTTGGCTGTGGTCCACTTTGACCCAAGCAGTTACTATTAAGGGGTTTTGTTAATTGTGTTAGGTTGATAATGGTGTTGCACTTAGCTTAGCAAAAAAGGAAAAGTTTTCATCTGTCCCAGGCACATGCTGAAGTATCGATGGGTAAAATTATGTCTTGTCTGGAGGATGATGAAACATCATTGAGAAACGATGATGATTGTTAAAGCTGGTTGGCGAGCGTTGCTCTGTTCACTCTGTGTATCTTGTATGTTTGAAAAGCCTCAAGATAAAAAGCGGGGGGGGGGGGGGGCTTGGGTAGTTAAGGAAATGGAAAAGACCCTGAAGACTCCCTGAAGATCCTCTCCTCAGATTACCAAAGTATAAGATGGGGTGGTGGGCAGGGTGGGGGCGAGAGCTGGAAAATTCTTTGATTCTTCTTGAGGATTAAAAAGGAGGAAAAAACTAAGGGTGGCAGGAATCTGATGAACACACACCCGAGAAGAAGAAAGAAAACCAATTAAGTCTTACTATTACTTTCAACCGTAATACATTTTAACATGTGCGAGCTGGTCTTGCTGTTCTTACAAACAAGGCTAAAGAGATCTGTGACCTTGGAATTCTGAGATGTGTGTAAGCTGTTGAAGCTTTTTAAAATGATGTTTGGAGGACAGGGTTTCAGACGTAAGTATGTACTTTTTAAAAGGTACCTTCTAAATTGAATTTTTAGATATTTGAGACATAGAATTTTTTTTTTTTTTTTTTTTTTTTTTTTTTTTTTAGGAAAAATGTAAAAATCTGCATTATCTCAGGCATTGTTTTGTTAGGAGGGAAGATGACGGCACAGGACTGGAGCCAACCAAAACAGAAGGGCGGAGGATGGCAAGGGGCCCGTGGGTTTTGTTCACAAAAGTTCTTTTCCAAGGCTAAACTTCTTGGAAAGGGGTTTATTTTGTTTCACTCTGACCCAGCTCCACTTCTGGGTCATTTTAGGATCTCAGCTGGTGGCCACAGCTTTTGAGGTTTTTGAGCCAAGCTCCTTCTTTAAAAAAATCCAGGGGGGGTGGCTATTATTTAAGAGGATGCTATATGAACAATATTAAACAGAAGAAAAGATTTTGTCTTGGAAAAGTAAACGATCAGTGTTCACAGAGTGTGTGAAATCAGTGAATTCAGACACAACATGAATCGGATAGAAACAAAGTCAAGAGAAAAAATACCGCATGATGTTTTTAAAGCGATAAAAGACATTCCTAGCGCCTCAGCTCAGGATGCAAGAGCAGAGAGGGAGGAAGGGGGAAGGTTAGACAGGAGGGGGTGCCCAAGGCAAGAGGGAGGGAGGAGGATGCAGGTTCAGAGACAGCGACAGGGAGATATTCAAGATACAAAATGTCAACCCCAGCGGAGGCATCCGCTCAGTCCTTGAGACTGGCATGAGGCTCCCGTACCTCCTTGTCCCACGATCAAGTGACAATAAAATGGTTGAGGAGCCAAGGTACCAAGTCTTCGAAAAAGTTCGGTTCCTGGTGGTTTTCCCTAGGAAGGGGATCAGAATTCACCACTCCAGAATATGCCTCTTTGGCATAAGGATTATTTTGAGTTGAAAGCCATTGAGAATCAGCAAATGCAGGAAGAGCTCTCTGCCCTCCCCGTAACTGCCTAAGAGCAGGGCACAAATTTCCAGTTGTGAAGGGGTGCTTTGTCCCCACCCCCACTCCCCAGATCCCACCCTCCCACCCCACCCTGTACCAGAAGAGGAGAGAACTCATGACAGAGGCGAAAAATGACGCCAAGACAAGTTTGCATCAACAGACCTGACTGTACGAACCCTTATCTTCCATCACTTCCCCCACGTATTTTCTAGTTACGTCCCCATGATTTATCATCTCTTGAAGCCCAAACCCCTTTTCCTTTGTTAAAATGATATCTAAGCCCCCAAATCTACTGCTTCTTTGAGTTCCACTTTTTTCCTGTGAACCCTCATGTATGTAATGTTTTTAAAAATTGCGTATTTTTCTCCTCTTAAACTGTCTTTCTTCGTTTAATTTGAAGGCCCTCTGGGCAGAACCTAAGAGGGTGGAGGAAAGAATTTTCT
Source organism: Eschrichtius robustus (assembly GCF_028021215.1). NCBI lineage: Eukaryota > Metazoa > Chordata > Mammalia > Artiodactyla > Eschrichtiidae > Eschrichtius > Eschrichtius robustus. Next base: position 6,276,686 of record NC_090826.1, on the reverse strand, counting down.
TCCCTCAACACCTGAAAGCAAGGACTAACTAGAATTAAAACACAAAACAGAGCCCTCTGGTTAATTACCAGCCCCCATGAAAACAACTCATTGAAGGTAGTTACGATCGTGAGGCCACCGTGACCTGACAAAAGAATTTATTTCTAAAATAAATTACTGGCCCAGGCCCTTCCCAGGTCCAAACAGAAAGCCCAATATCAGGTTGACCTGTTCACATTTTGACACAGCCAGCAATGGTAGTACTGGTTTTACCATTATTGTGTACCACATATTTTTTTAAAAAGAGCTTTATTAAGACATAAAATAAAAGACATAAACTGTACGTTAAAAAGTGTACAATTAGATAAGCTTTGACATATGCATACACCCATGAAACCGTCATCCTAATCAAGATAGTTAACAGTGCCATTACTCTCCAAAAGTTTCCTCACGCCCTTTTGATACGCTAGTATTTTTTTATATTAATTAATTAATTAATTAATTTTTGGCTGTGTTGGGTCTTCGTTGCTACACGTGGGCTTTCTCTAGTTGTGGTGAGCGGGGGATACTCTTCGTTGCGGTGCGCGGGCTTCTCACTGCGGTGGCTTCTCTTGTTGTGGAGCACGGGCTCTAGGAGCATGGGCTTCAGTAGCTGTGGCACACGGGCTCAGTAGTTGTGGCGCACGGGCTTAGTTGCTCCGAGGCAGGTGGGATCTTCCCGAACCAGGGCTTGAACCCGTGTCCCCTGCATTGGCAGGCAGATTCTTAACCACTGTGCCACCAGGGAAGTCTGATGCCTTAGTATTTTTAGGTACCAAAATAGAAGTATGTTTGTGGGTGTAACAACATTATTTTAGACTTTTGTGGGCAATTTGCTTAGCCTTCTGGCTCTTCAATCCCTTTTTTGTCTGTACCCCTCCCAACACTCACCCAATTTGGACACCTGCACTCCAAGCTCTCCCAACCCTCAGCACCACTTACCCCTGCAACTCGCCACCAAATCCTCTTGCCCCCAGCCTGAAACAAAGCCCCCCACTCAGGGACAGTGGATAGGGTCTGCAAGCTCACAGGGCTCCGAGGTCTCCTAGGGAGGGGTCTGGAAGTGAAGGAGGCAGCAAATCCAGGACAAGCCAGACTCCAAGGGACATAATGTTTATGGAGGTTCAGTTTTATCTCCAGTTTCTCCATTTTATGAATTTGAAAACTTTTAAATAGAATTCTGATGTCATTAAAAATGGCATTTTGGGCTTCCCTAGTGGCTCAGTGGTTAAGAACCTGCCTGCCAATGCAGGGGACACAGGTTCTAGCCCTGGTCTGGGAAGATCCCACATGCCGTGGAGCAACTAAGCCTGTGCATCACAACTACTGAGCCTGTGCTCTAGAGCCCGCGAGCCACAACTACTGAGCCTGCGTGCCACAACTACTGAAGCCCGCCCTCCTAGAGCCCGTGCTCCGCAACAAGAGAAGCCATGACAATGAGAAGCCCACGCACCGCAATGAAGAGTATCCCTCGCTCGCCACAACTAGAGAGAGCCCATGTGCAGCAACGAAGACCCAACACAGCCAAAAATAATTTTTTTTAAAAATTGCATTTTGATATTACTTGAAATAAACACTAAAATACCAGTATTGTCATTTTACTATGATACTGGCAAAAGCACATCTTACTGGGACTGAGCCACCAGATGACCCAAATGAGGTAACTTTGACCTTTGAGATGTTTGAGTTCTGAGGTGCTCATATAATCCACTCAAAGAGCTGGGTGTTTATGTTAGAACTTTCTATGGTTGTCCTGGTCTTACTTCTATTTTATTTATTTATTTATTTATTTGGCTGCATTGGGTCTTGGTTGCGGCACACAGGATCTTCATTGCAGCGTGTGGGATTTTTCGTTGTGGCGCACAGGCTCAATAGCTGTGGCACGTAGGCTTCTCTCTAGTTGTGGCACATGGGCTCTCTAGTTGTGATGAGAGAGCTTAGGAGTTGCGGCGTGGGGGCTTGGTTCCCCACGGCATGTGGGATCTTAATTCCCTGACCAGGGATCAAACCCAGGTCCCCTGCATTGGAAGGCGGATTCGTAACCACTGGACCACCAGGGAAGTCCCTTTCTTCTATTTTAAAAATCCCTAAGATGTACCACTTCCCAAGGTAAGTGCAAAGTAAAATTAAATTTTCATCTGAAGTATGTTATAGCTCCAATAGTTCTGAGGGTTTTTTGGTTTTGTTTGTTTACCAATTAATTTTAATGGAACCAGACAATACTGGTTCAAGCTTCCTTTTGAAATGTTACACTTAAAGTTAAGGGGTACCTTTACACTTTCAAAGTGTCTAATAATTCTTAGTGTTAACCCAGTTGTATTTTTCTGACATTCTTAATTAGCTTTAAGAAAGTTGAATTGAATAATACGGAGATAATAAATATCTATGCTTAATTAAATGACAAAACTATCTGAATAAAAAACAGTGGTGCTAATTCACATTTTAAAAAATGGACAAAACCCTAAAAGGGTATATTTATCTGTCTTTTCCCTTTCAGAGATATGATCTCATAATTGCATGGAATTACATCTGAGATATCAGATGTCCCATACTTATATTCTGCATGCTCCTCTGGAGAGAAGCTAAAATGCTTCATTCTTTTCAGACAACTGGTTCCTCAATGACGCTGACAAACCGGATGGTCCAGAACTGCACACTCTGGAGCTGATTCCTAGGTGGCTGAGACCAGGATGGATGGATACAGATAGGGAGGTAGAGAGAGGAGTTGAGAGGTGGCTGAACCAAGGACACCTGTGCAAAGTAAACATGAATTCTGATGTGATGATAGATAATACGGTACTTCAAAGGTGCACCCAAGAAATCGGAAGCTAAAAAACTGTAAATGGCCCTTCCTGTTCTCCTTCACATACCTCTTCCCCTCCCTTCCCTTTTTCTTTCTCTTTCTCCCTTTCTCCTTCCCTTAGTTTCCTGTCCCTTCCTCAACAATTAAGTCCCTAAGTCACGAAGAGTGACAGAGCAAGGGAGGTGTCTGTGAGGAGAGGTGACCCAGAGGGGGGGACTCAGAGCCTAGGCCTCTGTGTATGTTATGAACACAAATGGGGGGTCAGAGCCAGTAGAGAAGGGAGTCCACATGGGGGAGGGGGTGGTGGTGGAGACTGATTCTATACAGGGCATGGATCAAATAAGTAAGTATACTTAGAAAAGTGGGATCCAGGTTTCTCATGGTCAGAGAAAGTAGTTACGAATAAGGAAATGGAGAAAACAAGAATGAGCCCTGTGGTGTTGGGCTGGAATTGAAGGTATTGATGTGAACTCAAGGATTTCAATAAAAATACATATAGAAACAAATGTGCATGTATTTACACATGCATATATTTTCTAGCTCTGTCTACCAAAAGGCTCTCGGTGCAGCAATAGCTCCATAGCAATGAGCACACCTAGTGCCCAGATCTTGGTTTCTAAATACCATTCCCCACTAAAATCTCCTTGGAGAAGTAGCTGATTCCAGGGCTAGGAGAGGGAATGTAGAAGTTGAACCTAGAACATCTATCTGGGTCAGAAAAAAATGGAAATGCTCAAAAGATGATTAGGAGGTGTCACAAGGACACAGAAGTCAGCTTGAAGGGGAACCAAATATAGGACAATTTGAGCATTAAAAAAAGACTGTAGGGCTTCCCTCGTGGTGTAGTGGTTAAGAATCTGCCTGCCAATGCAGGGGACACGGGTTTGAGCCCTGGTCCGGGAAGATCCTACATGCCACGGAGCAGCTGGGCCCGTGTGCCATAACTACTGAGCCTGTGCTCTAGAGCCCACGAGCCACAACTACTGAATCCATGTGCTACAACTACTGAAGCCCGCGCACCTAGAGCTCGTGCTCTACAACAAGAGAAGCCACCACAATGAGAAGCCTGCGCACCACAACGAAGAGTAACCCCTGCTCGCCACAACTAGAGAAAGCCCGCGCACAGCAACAAAGACCCAACGCAGCCAAAAATAAAATAAAAATAAATAAATTTATTTAAAAAACAGGTTATAATCTATTGAATAAAACAGAAAATCATGAATCCATACTGAATTAAGGATTTGATGAGGAATGGGATGTTTTTCAGTTCCTCCCTCAAAATACATAGTAATCACAGAGAGCAAAAGAGTGGCTTCACAGTGAAGAAGCCCAGCAGATGCCACTTATCTAATGATGGGACAATTCAAAGTCCTGCACCGCAAGTTATGATGCAGTGAAGAATACAACTCTCTGAGACGTTTCTGCTAAAGATGCACAATTTAAATCCAACCACGAGGAAACATTAGGCAAATGAAAATTGAGGGACATTCTAAAAATGTCCCATTCTCTTCAAAAGTACAAGGTCACAAAGGTCAAGGAAGGATTGAGGAAGGGGATATGACAACCCAATCAGTGTGTGACCATGAACTGGATCCTTTCACTGTAAAGGCCATTCTTGGGACAACTGGCAAAACTTGAGTGGAGTCTCAGGGTACGGTGGTGATGAGTCACAGCTAACATCGTGACGCTGATGGTCACATGGCAGTTACGGGGGAGAATGTCCTTGTTTGTAGAAATACATGGGATGCGTTTGGGTTTGATGGGTCATCAGGTGGCAACTTACTCTTAAATAGCTCAGGAAAAAAGTTTTTTTGTACTCTATTTGCAACTTTTCTGTAGGTTTGTGGTGCTTAGTAAAAATATAACAACAATTTAAATAAATAAGGCATCATATTATTTTCTCTTAAATATATGCCTTAAAGGAGTTCATTCACCACCTTAAAGAAGTCAGTCTAGAAGCAAACAGACAGTAAGAGGGAGACCTTCCCTGGTCTGGATGAATCACTCCCACTTTTTGCCTTTCCTTTTTTGCCTTTCCCAACCAAAAGTCCAGGACAGAAGCTCTCCTTGCGAATTTTTGCATGACCCTCGACTTTGCCCATCACAGCATTTTTTATACTCTAATTGTAACTGTCCATTTCCTTATAAATTTAATGAGACTGGGGACATTGTCTGACTTGGTCACTGCTATATGCCCAGAGATTAGGGCAATTCCAGGTTGTTTAGGAAAAACACACTGTTTTCCTCTACCCCAGTTCTTCACTTCTGACACCAGATGTGGGTGGGTTTTCCCACACCAGACAATTCTCCAACCCTCCTGCAGACTCCAACTGCGTGTCCTACAATTCAACTCAATTCTGACACCGTCTGTCTGGAGGTAGCGTCAGATCCCACAGGGCAAGGGCTCAGTCCCATAAGAAGTCCCCCACTCCAGATACCAACTGCATATGTAGGTTGTCATCTGTGCTTCTGACCAACTGGCTATAAATCAGGATTCCTCCAACCCCCTCCATGGGATCGAGCAGATGCTAGAACAAACCACAGAACTCAGGAAAACACTTAATTTACCGGTTTATTATACAAAAAAGGATAACATATACAGATGAAGATGTACACAGGGTCCCAAGGGTCCCAAGCCCAGTAGCCTTTGTCCCCATGGAACTGGGGTGTGTCACCGTCCTGGTCTGTGGATGTATTCACCAACAGCAAGCTCACTGAACCCTGTACTTTGGGGACTTTTTATGGAGACTTCATCATGTAGGCATGACCGATTATTAACTTTCTCTAGAGAATGGGGAGCATGGCTGAAAGTTCCAAGTTTCTAATCATGGCTTTGTTTTCTGGTGACCAGGCCCTACCCAGGAGCCATCCAGGGGTCACCTCATAAGAACAAAAGGTACTCCTCTCACCCAGGAAATTACAAGGCTTTTAGGAGCTTTGTGTCAGGAACCAGAGTCAAAGACCAAGTAGAGGAACCTGGGGCAGAAACATACACACACACACACACACAGTTCATGGTAGTTCCTGAATAAGCATTTGCTGAATGAACAAAAGAAGAGTTCACACTGACCCCAAAGAAGTCTTTCCTTGTAGTTGTGGAATTCTTTAAATCCAATAATTAAAAGGTAAAGAGCAAGAGACACAGCTGAATTAGGTCTGATGGAGCCCTTCACCCTCCATCATGGAACCATCCTGAGGTTTCGCAAAGACTCTTGAGTCTTTGCCGAGGAGGCATGGAAAGGCCTGGCATGAGTCACTGCTGTAGGTCACCACGACCTTGTTCTGCGAAGGGCTCGAAGTGGGGAAACCTAAAAAGGAAGAAAATCAGAGAGCTGCCAAGGCTTCTGAGCAAGGGTTCTCGGATTACAGCCCAGTCACCAAGTTTCAGACTCTTAGTAAACGAGGTTATCAAGTGATGCATAATCCTCCATCCCTTCTCAAACTGTAGAATAATGCCCGGCCTTCTGAAGCACTCAGAAGAACTTCCTTTTAAGACAACTATTCTGCGTGACCCAAGGACACTTCAGCCTAACCTCCTGAAAGTCTACAAATTGCCCACAAAGCAAATCTCGCTGGATTTTCTCACTGCCAATCCAGGCAACCTCGAGGGCCTGTGGCAGAGCTAACTTCTGTTCAGTCTCTCCACTGGAAAGAGTTTGTGTAAAAAGAAAAAGAAACCAGTATTCATTCCACAATAGCGGCAATTGTTCTGAGCTGCCACATTCCCTTAAATGTTTACCTTTTTGTTTCACAATCTCACAGGAAATGAGGGGGTCAAGGGTTTTTGATTCCCCTCTTCCCCTCTGCTCAAGACTTAAGGGGATCACTGTTTTTGCAGTTGCTCAAAAAGGAAATGGTAACAGGTAAGGAAATTAACACTTAGCCAGAGACCCCGGATGACAACTTTGGGTTTCAACCCAATTCCCCAGCAACTACATGAAGTGGTTCATAGGAATGACAGAGGGATGAACCTTGGTTGACCTTTTCCTGCTTCCGATGCGCTTCTGGGATGTTAGCAAGCGGGGCTGAACATTTTAACCATTTCTATCGATCCGTGTACGCCATCGCAGGATGAAAAGCTGGCCAGAGAGATCAGGTTCCTTACTCACCAAATGCACATAGGGTGGTGATACAAAGCTGTGAAGAATTGGAAAGGAGGCCCGGGGGCTTCACAATACTCTCTTCCTCCATTTCAGACTTATTCTTCAAGACTAGACCATTACCAGCTTTGGCTTCTAGGCGAAGTCAGTACTTGTGTGAAGGTCCATCGGTAGAATGGTCCAGCTGGGATGGAAATCAGACATGTGAATCCAGCTCTACCACAGAAAAGCAGAGGAAAACCTCGGTGGGCTAGAGTCTCTTAATATGTAAGTTCAAGTCACAGAGTGGAATACCTTTTAGGGCACTTGTAGCTTTTTAATTGCCTTGAAAAATAGCACAAAATTATTTCAAAAAATTAGAAATTTGTGGGCTTCCCTGGTGGTGCAGTGGTTGAGAATCCGCCTGCCAATGCAGGGGACACGGGTTCGAGCCCTGCTCTGGGAGGATCCCACATGCCGCGGAGCAACTAGGCCCGTGAGCCACAATTACTGAGCTTGCGCGTCTGGAGCCTGTGCTCCGCAACAAGAGAGACCGCGATAGTGAGAGGCCCGCGCACCGCGATGAAGAGTGGCCCCCGCTTGCCGCAACTAGAGAAAGCCCTCGCACAGAAACGAAGACCCAACACAGCCATAAATAAATAAATAAATAAAAATTAAAAAAAAAATTAGAAATTTGTAATTCCGTTTTAAACACGATTGTCATAACTGAACAAAATTAGGGGTTTTCAATACTTCTGTATATTTCTGTATTAAATACTCAGTCTCTGAACTTATAAAGCTTGTGTTCAAATCTTGTCTCAGCCCCTAACTAGCTGGGTAACCCCCGGGAAAAGTGCTTAAAATTTCTGTGCCTCAGTTTCCACATCTATAAAATGGGGGAAATGACAATATGTATTTCATGGGTTTTTATGAGGATGAAAAGGGTTAAACAAATAAAGGGTTAAAACAAACAACCTGACACACATTAAACACTCAATAAATGCTCGCACGCATCATTGTTGTGTTGCTACAGCACTTTGAGAAAGAATTTTGTGTTTGGGAAAGAACGTGAATGTTAAAAAACAAAACAAAAGACGTAAAATGGGCAAATCTGCAGACAGACCAAAGATTTGTACTTTCAAATGATTTTTTTATGAACACTGAAGTTCGACCTGCATTTTCGGATCACAAGGGGGAGTTCGCTATGGCTTTCCTAGTGGTACATACATCGTACTTTCAAGACCCTTTCCAATGTAAATCATGCAAACTGGATTCATACTAGCTTAGGAAGAGGTGGTCTAGGCAGGGCCAGGTAAGTACACCGCAGAAGGCAGGGATAGAGTTTGCCTTAGGAGGTAGATAGGACCCATGTCTCTCCGTGTCCCCTGAATGTCCCCTTACTCTCACCTACTTGAGCATCAGTCAGACTGCCTGACTTGGAAGCCCCTTAAATCTTATCTATCTGCAGACCCTCTCTCTCCAAGTAGCAGGAACCCTGGCTGCCAGCAGCTTCTGGTCCCACATTCTAATAATTCCAAGGGCATGGAGGAAAGTGGATTTTCTTTCTCAGATCCATCCAGCTTGAAAAGTCTTGAGGAAGAAGTATGATTGGTGTACTTTGGGTCTCCTAAACCCTACGCCAAGACCTAGAACTGAGCTCTGGCAGAGAGGAGGGTGGCAAGAAGATGGAGACTAATCAGAATAATGACAGAGAAGGAGACGAACAAAAGCATCAGGTGTCCACCATGACCTCCATGACTCTCAGACAACACCAGGCCCACTTTTATAAGTGCTTTATGAGTCAGAGTGCCTATGAATTAAAAGGATTTTAAATAATAAGTTCATTTGTATCATTTTTTTAGATTCCACAAATAAGTGATATCATGTGATATTTGCCTTTCTCTGTCGGACTTACTTCACTTAGTATGATAATCTCTAGGTCCATTCATGTTGCTGCAAATGGCAACATTTCATTGTTTTTTATGGCTGAGTAGTATTCCACTGTACATTCGTACCATGCCTTCTTTATCTGTTCATCTGTCGATGGACACTTAGGTGGCTTCCACAGACACAGAAAACAATCTTATGATTACCAAAGGAGAACGGGAAAGAGGGATAAATTAGGAATTAGGGATTAACAGATACACACTACTATATATAAAATAGGTAAACAACAAGCAGTATATACAGTAGTATAGCACAAGGAACTATATTCAATATCTTGTAATAATCTATAATGGGAAAGAATCTGAAAAAAATAGAGACATATATGTATAACTGAATCACTTTGCTGTACACCTGAAACTAACACAATATTGTAAGTCACCCATACTTCAATTAAATTTTTTTAAAAGAAGGATTTTACAGCAGGAAACCATAGTCATGTCTATAGCATGTATTAGGCTGTCCTGGGAACAGACCGGTTCATGACCATCCATCCGTTCATCATTCTCGAGAGGCCCACTGGTCATAAAGTTCTGTTTAGGCAACCACCATGGGGTGCTGCCCGCCTACCAGACCCCAGGCGGGCACTGCGCATAAGAGATAAGCCAAGTGGTGCCCTCCCAGGACACACAGAGAAGGGACAGCTGTCCCGGTCTTCAGGGAGTGACTTCATTACCGAGCTGGAAACTGATGAAAACAAGCGTTTCAGATCCACTTCAAACCCCTGGATTTCAGTGGACTTTACGTTTGTAAAATTTCCACTATGTAACGCAGTTGTAAATTTGGGTTAAATGTGTTTTTTTGGTCTAGCTCTGTCCTCTGACTTCCTCACACTTTCAAGTTCGTTTTTAGTCCCTCAGGTCTGTCTGGAAGTTCTAAGAAAGACCTTTTTTATACATTTTGCTCAACGTTGCAAAGGACCGGTTTGTTTTGATTCGTCATGTACTGACAAAGGCCCACCTCCAGGTCTGTGGGGAACTGTATGAGGCATTTTCCAGAGTTATTTCCAGAATAAACAAGGCTGGAAAGGCCAGCCTCGCTTAACCACGGCCATGGCTTCACGTCTCCACTCCAGGCTGGAGGAGAAACTCTTTGACCTTCTGTAAATATTTCAACACAGCCAGTTCTCTGAGGAGTTAGAATTTGTATTTTTTTAATCCACTCTGAAACATCCATGAAAAAGGCCCCTTTTTTATTGCCGTGGGCACTTTAGTGATGTTGAAAAGTTCCAGCATGATATTTTTACAGTTATTAACAAAGGAATTAAACAGCCAAACCTCTCAGGCAGAAAGTGCACAAAAGAAGCGTGGACGTAAAGAGGTTGGAGGGGCCACGGTACCCAGCGTGGCAATGGGACGAGCTCAGGAGCATTCTATGTGATTAAGAAATATTTCTGGCCGCCGGTGCCACCTGCTAAATTGGAAACACCCAACGCCCTGAACATGGAACTTAAAAAATGAAAACACGATGTTGGTATGAGGACAGAATGTTACCTACATATTAAAAGTATTTAAACTACCCAATTTGTCAGTGACGCATATACCAGGGGAGAGGTGGTGGCCTGTGCTCAAAAAGGGATTCCTAGGCTTTCTACTGGCCCCCTCTCTGTCCACACACATGGGGGAAGAAGTCTATACATTCACTATTATGGGAAAGGAACACCAAAGGTATTTTGAGACTACCAGTTAGTTTCGCGTGTTGCAAAAGGTGGGAACTTGAACTCACCTTTGCCTTACATGCTCCTCAGTTTGGGAAACACTTGATGAACCTAGAGTCACTCAAACAGAAGAAGCATGTGTAGATGGCGTTAGCCTCCTGGGGTCTGGGCTGTGGGACATGGAAGGGACCGTGGTGCACAGGAAAGGACATGTCTGCCCCAAAAGGCAGCCCTGTTCATCTCCAGACAACTGGTGCCAATGCACCATTATCGTGGTCCCTTCTTATGCTTTGAGAGAAACAAGAAATCTTCAAATTTTTAATATTTAAAACTAATTAAAGTTAAAAAGGCTGTGAGCCAATGCTGAATGTGTGTAGAGATAATCAACAACTTTCTGATCTTCCCGTGATGACTTCTTAACTACTTTCTCTGAAATCTCAAATATAAAGTTTCTTCAAAGGATGCTGTAGTACCCAGCCGGTGTGTCATCTTCGTCATCCCGCACGGGGCTGCCCATGGAATAAGTGGAGGTACCAGAAGGGCGCCTGTGGTATCATATGAAATATATTTGTTCTTTGCCCCTTGTTTCTGGCACAGAGTTCCTAAAACCCTTGGAATGTCCTGAGTGATGGGAATGTCTTTTGTTATTCACTAGGAGCCCCTTTTGACCACACCTGAGTTTATGCTAATGAGGTGACTCAGGGTGGGGCCCTAGATCGCCTCTGATTGGGGCTGGTCGCCAGAGAGCCAGAGGATTAGAGGGATGGAACTTTCAGCCCCACCCACCAACATCCAAAAAAGTGTGTACGTGGTCGGGGAAGGGAGGGAGCTGAAGATTCAACTCTATAAAAACTTGAACAGCAAGCTTTGATGAGCCTCCCAGTTGGTGAATGCAGGAAGGGGCTGGGAGAAAGGTGTGCCCAGAGAGGACAGTGGCAGCTCCCAGCAGCCCCCCACCTCCCCATGCCTTGCCCCAGGCATGTCTTCCATTTGGCTGTTCCTGAGTCTCATCCCTTACAATAAACTGTAAGCATAAATGAAGTGTCTTCCCTAGTTCTGTCAGCCGTTCTAGCAAGTGATCAAAATTTAGGAGGGGGTGGTAGTGAGACAGGAAATGGGCAGGGCACAACGTTTAAAAGAATGACACAGCTGTTGAGGACACAACATAAACAGGCTAGAACCAACCAGGTCCAAGATGGCAGATGAGTCGACTTCCACTAGACCTTGAGCCTCAGTATACGCTCATTGTATCACATCAGCACGCTAAATGACACACCCACAGGCGCCACGACAGGCCAACCATAAAAGGCCAAAAAGTGGGCAGTGACCTAATTCCTGGAAATTCCCGTCTCTTCCCCAAAACAGTTGGAATAATCCTCCCACTCATTAGCCTATGAAATTATCCACCCCTATAAAAACTGACAGCCCCGTACCCTGGTGCTCCTCACCTTCTGAGATGGCCCACACTCTGTCTATGGAGTGTGTATCTCCCTGAATACCTAACCTTCTTTCACTTTACGATGGCTCACTCTTGAATTCTTTCCTGTGCAAAGCCAAGAACCCACATTCAGCGGCCATCCTAGGGACTCACCTGAGACTTGGAACATGACCGTCCTCTCGTGCCCCACTTTCTTTCCTGCAGCAGTGGGACCCCTGATTTATAGCCAGTTGGTCAGAAGTACAGGTGGTCCAGGACTTGCACTGGCTTCTAAAGTGGGGGCAGTCGTGTGGGACTGAGCCCTGAAGCTGTGGTGTCTGCATTAACTCCAGGCAGTTTGTGTCTGAACTGAATCGAACTGCAGGACTCCCAGCTGGTGTTGGAGTGGTAGAGAAAATGTGATTGACATTGACTCCAGAACCCTCCAGAACACCCAAACCTCAAGGTTTGGGCCTCTGGATTTACAAGTCAGTATATCTTGCACCCAGTTTTAAGCTTCCTAGTATCACCTGTTACATCAAAGTTTTGGCAAAGTTTTATTGAAAGTAATAGCCTGGTCTTTGCTAACTTGCGGGAAGGGTGTGGAAAGTGATGGAGTTTCCCGGCAGGAATGTATCAAGTGAAGACTGGAATCATAGCCTGACGGCCGACTCAGATGGATTTGTATACAAGTAAGTGAACTTGGGGAGAGGAACCTGGTGACAAACAGGTCAAACAGAACTTCCTGCAGGTAGGCAGGTAGTGTTACTGAACTCAGGTTCAGCTGTTCGTGGCTCAAAAGCCAATACTCGAGAGGCAAGTGTTGGTTGGTAAGGAACAGTTACTTTATTCAGGAGGCCGGTAACCTGGGGAGATGGCAGACTTGTGTCCAAAAACCAACTCCAAGTATTCTGCTTGACCATGAACAATTTTTAAAGGGAGAATCATTTGGGGAGGGGGGTCAGAGTTTTCTTTAGCTTCACTGTGGGCAGACTTTCTTCTGATTGGTTGGTAGTGAGGTAACAGGGGTGTTCCAGGAATCACGTGCTCAGCCTGAAGTTACCATCCTCCACCTGGGTGGGAACCTTAGTTCCTACAGAAGAACTCAAAGGTATTGTTATGTCTATTCCTTTAGGAGAAACTGGGACCCTGCCCTGTTTAAATTTTATTTAATAGTTAAAATATTTAAATAATAAAACACTGTGTTCCGTGAACGTAAGGATGGTTTAACATCAGAAAACCTACCTATGTAATTCACTATATTGATTTTTTAAAATTATTTAATTTATTTTTGGCTGTGTTGGTTCTTTGTTGCTGTGCGCGGGCTTTCTCTAGCTGTGGCGAGTGGGGGCTGCTCTTCACTGCAATGTTTTCTCTTGTTGCAGTTGCAGAGCACGGGCTATAGGCACGCGGGCTCCAGTAGTTGTGGTGTGTGGGCTCAGTAGTTGTGGCTCACGGGCCCTAGAGCACAGGTTTAGTAGTTGTGGCACATGGGCTTAGTGGCTCCACGGCATGTGGGATCTTCCCAGACCAGGGCTCAAACCCACGTCCCCTGCATTGGCAGGTGGATTCTTAACCACTACGCCACCAGGGAAGCCCTATATTGATGGTTTAATGGAGAAAATAATACTATTATTTTAATAGAAATAGAGAAAGCATTTGATAATGTTCAACAATTTATGGTTTAAAAACAATTTATTTGGTAAGGCTGTATACCAAGAACATAAAACAAATATTATGTGTAATAAAGAAATTTTAAATCCAAAAAAAGTCAACATTAGACAATTGTAAAATATATAAAAGTACACATACACACAAATTTGTAATCTCACTGTGGTTGGCAGAATTCTAAGATGCAACCCGCCCACCAAAATTCCAGGCTCCTGGTACATACACACACCTTCTTCTAGTTATTCAATCAAACACTGGGTACTGCCAGGAAGAGGATTTGTAGATGTAATTAAGGTACCAAACCAGCTGACCTCAAAATAGGGGAAATATTCAGGTGGGCCTGACCTAATCACATGAGCTCTTTAAAAGCAGTGTTTTCTCTGTCTGGTCACAGAAAAAGAAGTCAGAGATTTGAAGCACAAAGAGGGTTCACTGCACCATTGCTGGCTCGAAGAAGGAGTGGGTCCCATGACAAGGAATGTGGGCAGCTTGTAGGTACTAAGAACAGGCCCCAACTGATAGTCAGCAAGGAAACAGCGCCTCAGTCCTACCTCCCCAAGGAGCTAAATTTTGCCAACAAGAAAGAGCTTAGAAGCAGATGTTCCTGCTGAGCCTCCAAACAAGAAATAAACCCCGTCTGTATCTTGATTTCAGCTTCGTGTTACCCTGAGCAGGAAACTCAACCACACCATGACAGACTTCTGACCTACAGAACCATGAGTCAGTAAATGTGTTGTTTTAGACTGCTAGATCTGTGCTAATTTGTTATATAGCAATAGAAAACGAATACTCCCTCCACCTGAAATTTTTTCCAGAGCATTTATGCGTGTTGTGAATGTGCATATTTTCCTTTTACAAAATGAAATCTTATTGTATGCACTATTTTATAACCAGCAAAAGGTTCAGTTTGCCAAATTCCACCAAACAAAACAAAACACCATTTTGAAATTTTCACTGGAATAACATTAAATCTATAAGTCAGGGGAGAATTGATATGTTTAAGAGGTTATGGAAATAAGTCAGACGGAGGAAGACAAATATTATATGATATCACTTATATGTGGAATCTGTAAAAGCCAAAATCATGGAAACAGAAAGTTGAATGGTGGTTACCAGAGACTAGGGGGTGGGTGGGGAAAATGGGAAGATGTTGGTCAAACAGTACAAACTTTTAGTTAGAAAATGAATAAGGGGGCTTATCCACTGTGGTGCAGTGGATAAGAATCTTCCTGCCAATGCAGGGGACACTGGTTCGATCCCTGGTCCGGGAAGATCCTGCATGCCGCAGAGCAATTAAGCCCATGCACCACAACTACTGAGCCTGCGCTCTAGAGCCTGCCAGCCACAACTACTGAGTCCGCGTGCCACAGCTACTGAAGCCTGCGCGCCTAGAGCCCATGCTCCGCAACATGAGAAGTCATCGCAATGAGAAGCCAGCGCACCGCAACGAAGAGTAGCCCCTGTTCGCCGCAACTAGAGAAAGCCCGCACGCAGCAACAAAGACCCAACACAGCCAAAAATATAATTAATTAATTATTTTAAAAAATGAATAAGATCTGGGAATCTAATGTAGAGCACTGTGATTGCAGATAACAATACTGACTACATACTTGCAATTTGCTAAGAGACTAGATCTTGTATGTCCTCACCACAAAAGAGAAATGGTAATCATGTGACATGATGGAGGTGTTAGCTACTCCTTTGGTGGTAACCACATTACAATATAAGCATGTATCAAATCAACATGTTGTAGTTACTCAATGTTAGATGTCAGTTATATCTCAATAAAGTTGGCAGAGAAAGAGAGGGAGGTTATGTCTTTGAAAGCATGCTGTAACTCTCCATCTGTTTAAGTCTTTAATATCTGTTGAGCAAATTTTATAACGTTCTCTACAAAAGTCTTGCTCATTTTTATGAGACTTATTCCCAAGTACTACTGCAAATAGAATTGTTTTTATTACCTATTTTTAACTATTGTTGGTGCAACAACGTTGTAGAAATGACCTTTGGATTTTGTTTATGTCACCACTTTTCTAAAACCCTTTATTAATGTATCTGTATATTCCTTAGGATTTTCTAAGAAGACAGTCAAATGCATCTTGAATGGTTTCTTTTTTTTAAAATGTTATTCAAGTTAGTTGATTTACAATGCTGTGTTTAATTTCTGCTGTGCAGCAAAGTGACTCGGTTATAATATATATTCTTTTTCATAGTCTTTTCCATTATGATTTATCACAGGGTATTGAATATAGTTCCCTGTGCTATACCGTAGGACCTTGTTGTTTATCCAGAATGGCTTCTGCTTTACTTCTTCTTTTCCAAATCTTTAAAGTTCTTTTCTTTATTGTCTCACTGCACTGATTAACATCTCCATCACCACGTGGATCAGAGAGGTGGGACTTGGTGCCTTTGAATTGTTCCTAATTGTAAAGAGAGCGCTTTTAATGTTTCACCATTAAGTTTGAGTTTTGCTGTAGTTTGTTTTGTTTTGTGGTTTTTGGGGGGTGGGGGGCTGAGGTGCAGGGCAGGCGGAATCTTAGTTCCCGGACCAGGGATAGAACCTGTACCCACTGCAGTGGAAGTGCAGAGTCAACCACTGGGCTGCCAGGGAAGTCCCAAGTTTTGCTGTAGTTTTGTTTGTTTGTTTGCTTGTTTTTTAATAAATGTCTTCATTAAGTTATGGATATTCTCTTCTACTCAGTCGAAGATTTTTTAAAATCATGGATGAATATTAAATTTTATAATTTGCTTTTCTACATTGATTGGGGGCAATCACATCATTTTTTTCCTTTAATCAACTGATGGGGTAAGTTACAACGGATTTTCCCAGGATAAACTTTATCTTTCTCATATATTCCTTGATTCTGTTTGCTAATATTTGGCTTTTTACAGCTATATTCGTGAGTGAAATGGGTTAGGAATTCTCCTTTCTTGTACCATTTTTGTCTGGTTTTGGTAACATGGCTATACAAATTGATTCGAGTTTCAATAAATTTGTTAAGGCATGCTCCCTTCATCTCTATTAGTTGGAAGAGTTTGTGCAAAGTTGGAATTATTTCTTCCATGAATGCCTGGTAAAAGTTATATGCAGAATCATCTGGGCTTGACGTTTCCTTGAAGGAAGATTTTGCCTTGTGTTTCAATTTCTTTAATGGGTTTAGAACCAGTCAGGTTTACTTTTTCTTCCTGAGTCATTGTTGGTAAGTTATACTTCTCTAGGAATTTATCAATTTGTGGTCCTAAAGATGTTTGTAATATTCTCTTACCATTTTAAGCTCTGCTCCACCTGTATTTATGTGCCCCAATTCAGTTTTAGTATTGTTTATTTGCACCTTCTCTCTTCCTGTCTTGATCAGTTTTATTGGGGTGCGTGTTTGGCACATGGCATGCACAGTACTTGGAATGAATAATAAATGATTCTTCTATTACAGCATGTCTGTAATTTTCACGTGTATATTATGGTTATATACATATGGTTAGCTATATATATGCAATATGGCTAAAGTATTATTATATCTTGTACCAGTCACTAAATGTCTTATTTTAAGCTACACAGCTGTTTGAGTGGAAGGTGTGAGGTGAACACGATCTCGATGTCTCACCAGTTACACTCAGAGTCAATACCCTAAGCTACAAAGGGCCATATCAGCGACATAGAGCCTATAGACAAATTCTTGCTGTCACACAGCGCAAGATCTAATTTCTGTATAAAAGATTAGAAAAAATCTTTCGTTTTACTACATACCAACTTTGCCCAGGTCTTTACAACACAGTTCCATTTTTCATAAGGACACCTGATGACTGAATCAAAAAGATAATCTAAATTCTTGATATAGTCCATGGGTCTCAAATCTATTTTGATTTTAAATGGGGAAAAAAATCTCACACCGCCCCCCCTCAATTTTCCTTTTCCCTGACTTGACCTCATGCAAAACAGGTTATTACCGCTGGACTAGATAATTCATTTAGTAGTCAGTTATGGCCTAGAAACGAAATTAAGAAGATAGACTAGGGGCTTCCCTGGTGGTGCAGTGGTTGAGAATCTGCCTGCCAATGCAGGGGACACGGGTTCGAGCCCTGGTCTGGGAAGATCCCACATGCCGTGGAGCAATTAGGCCCGTGAGCCACAATTACTGAGCCTGCGCGTCTGGAGCCTGTGCTCCGCAACAAGAGAGGCCGCGATAGTGAGAGGCCCGCGCACGGCGATGAAGAGTGGCCCCCGCTCGCCGCAACTAGAGAAAGCCCTCGCACAGAAACGAAGACCCAACACAGCCATAAAATAAATAAATAAATAAATAAATAAAAATTTTTTTTAAAAGCAACATACAATTAAACAAACAAAAAAAAAGAAGATAGACTAAATGGTCTGAGAGTCTTGGTTCAGAGAAAAAGAAAAGGTATCCATTTTAAATAGAAAGGCCATTTTTTGTGTTTGTCCTGAGGACCAGAAAGACAAGTAATTGGCTAAATTTGTTCATTCATTCACCATGTGTTCATGTAATATGAATAATGAATAATGCAAGTATAATTTGTCGTATCTCCAGCATCCCTCCGGGTGACCCACAGCATTCTGTTTGACTTGGTAGCTATGATTTATAGATCTCCTTTCCGTGTTGTAATCAACACCTTGAGCTGCTTCTTCCTCCTAAAAATAGTTTAAATTATATTTCTTTAAATATATGTACCATATACTTATCCTCATGGTGCTCACCTACTATTTGCCCAATCACTCAGACTGCCCTTGCAGCTGGGCCCCATCACCTTGAACTTTCAGGGTACCATGGCCACATCACTTCCCCATGGTGCTCATTTGGTAATCATAATACATGCTTAGCACATTAGGGTCCTCGGTAAACATTGAAGTAACAACAGATTCCTTCCTTGATAACTACTGACTTCAAAAAATTAACGAGGCGGTTGTCTTTGTACCTCAATACGGGCAATACAAACCATAATTACTTGCTGCTATGAAATCTACCTGTGGCACATGTGTCTTAGCTGCACGTCAAGCTGTGAATTCAGGCATATCAAGGTGTGTCAGAAAAGGCAGGTCAACCGGACACAGGAAGTAGGGGTCACTGTGTCCTTGAGGGCCTCAGGCAACGTCTTAGTCTCATTCCTACAGACTTTCTCCTCCCTTAGCGAAGGGACTTCCTTCCCCCCCCCCCACCCCCGTTCTGTTAAAAGGAATTTTCTTTACCTAAGATGTTTTTTCTTCCCAGCCCATGGGTTTCTCAATTTTGCAGCCAGTTTTAAACTCTGGGCAAAGAGGAAATGCCCCTACTGCAAGAAGGCAATGGTAGAATAAGAGTTGTGTTGGTGGTACCAAGAAACGACAGGAGTGACAGCTGGGACCACAAAGAGTACGGTCAGTGCAGAAACCAGAACGTCTGCAGACAAAGAACCTGCAAAGAGGAGGTTCCATGTGCTTTTAAGAAATCACTCTAATACTGTAGGATTCCACTAATAGGAGGTACCTTGAGTGGTCCAGTTCATAGAGACAGAAAGTAGAATGGTGGTTGCCAGGATTTGGGGAGGGGAAATGAGGAGCTCTTGTTTAAGGGCATAGAGTTTCAGTTTTGCAAAATGAATGGAGAGTCCTGGAGATTTAAATGCAACTTTACTGAAGAAGAATTTACATAAAAGAAAATAGATACACTTTACGGCTTCCCTGGTGGCACAGTGGTTAAGAATCTACCTGCTAATGCAAGGGACATGGGTTCGAGCCCTGGCCCAGGAAGATACCACATGCCGCAGAGCAACTAAGCCCGTGCGCCACAACTACTGAGCCTGAGCTCTAGAGCCCACAAGCCACAACTACTGAGCCCACGTGCCACAACTACTGAAGCCTGTGCGCCTAGAACCCGTGCTCCGCAACAAGAGAAGCCATGACAATGAGAAGCCTGTGCACCTCAACGAACAGTAGCCGCCGCTCACCACAACTAGAGAAAGCCCGCACGCAGAAACGAAGACCAAACACAGCCAAAAAAAAAAAAAGATACACTTTAAATGTACACTTTGTTGAGTATTAACAAATGTATAATACACCCATGTAACCACCATCACAATTAAGATACAGATCATTTCCATCACCCTAAAAGTTTCTCTTGTGTCCCTTCCCAATAAATCTGGACCAAACACGCTTGGCCCAAGGCAACCAGAGATCTGCTTTCTAGACTCAATTTGTCCTTCCTAGAATGTTATATGAATAGAATCATACAGTAGATACTCTTTTGCATCTGGCGTCCTTCACCCAGCATGTTTTTAGAAATTTGTCCATGTGAATCATTAATTTCTTCCTTTGTATTGTAAAATAATATTTCATTGCTTGGAGATATCACAATTTATTTATCCATTCACCCATGGATGGACATTTTGGTTATTTCTAGTTCTTTGGCAATTATTATGAATAAAGATGCTACGATCATTTGTGTACACCTATGTTTTCATTTATCTTGGATAAGTAACTGAGAGTGGAATTGAATCATACATGTAACTTTATAAGAAACTGCCAAGCTGTTTTGCAAAGTGGTTGGACCAGCAGTAGATGAGAGTTCCAGTTGCTCCACAGTCTCATCCACACTGGTATCATCATGCTCTTAAATTTTAGCCATTCCAGTGGATGTGTGTGGTTTTACTTTGTGTTTCCCTGATGCCTAATGATGTTGAGCATGTGTTCATGTGCTTATTGTATCGTAAATACTGTCTCCAGGTCTGTGATTACTTTTTATTTTTTATAAACTTATTTATTTATTTTATTTTTGGCTGCGTTGGGTCTTCGTTGCTGCACATGGGCTTTCTCTAGTTGCGGCGAATGGGGGCTACTCTTTGTTGCAGTGCTTGGGCTTCTCATTGCGGTGGCTTCTCTTGTTGCAGAGCATGGGCTCTAGGTATGTGGGCTTCAGTAGTTGTGGCGCTCGGGCTCAATAGTTGTGGCGCACAGGCTTAGTTGCTCTGTGGCATGTGGGATCTTCCTGGACCAGGGCTCAAACCCGTGTCCCCTGCACTGGCAGGAGGATTCTTAACCACTGCGCCACAAGGGAAGTCCCAATAGAGCCCATTTTTTAGTTTTTTTATAGTTCATGTTTTTGTGTCCCAGTTAAGAAATTTTTGCCTATCCCAAGATTTCAAAGATTTTTCTCCTATATATTCATCTACAAGTTTTATATTAAGGGACATGAACCATTTTGATCATATCCCTTAATTTTGTGTAGGACATAAGGTAAACATCAAGGTTCCTGTTTTCCATGTGGATACCCAGTTTTTCCGGCACAACTTGTTGAAAAGAGCCTCTTTTCTCCCAACTGAATTATCCTGGCCACTTTGTCAAAAGTCAATTGACTAAATATGTGTGGGTCTATTTTTAGTACTCTATACTGTTCCATTAATCTATGTGTCAATCTTTATACCAATACCACACTGTCTGATTATTGTAGCTGAATATTACATCCTGAAATCAAATAATGTGAGTCTCCCATCTTTGCTCCTTACTTTCAAAATCTTTTTGGCTTTTCTAGGTTCTTTGCATTTCCATATAAATTTTAGGATCAGTTTGCTGATTTCTACAAAAACCTGCTGGAATATTTTAGGATTGCAGTGAATCTATAAATCAATTTGGAGATAATTGACATTTTTTAAAAATTGAGTCTTCCCATCCATGCACATGGTCTACTTATATATTTATATCTTTTAAAATTTCTTATAGTAATATTTTGGAATTTTCTGTGTGCTGGTCTCATACATATTTTAAGATCATCCCTGAGTACTTCATGATTTTAGAAGTTATTGTAAATGGCATTTTTCATTTGAATTTTCAGTTGTACATTGTAAGTATTTTTTTTTTAATAAATTTATTTTTTTGGCTGTGTTGGGTCTTCGTTGCTGCACGTGGGCTTTTCTCTAGTCGCGGCGAGTGGGGGGCTGCTCTTCATTGTGCTACACAGGCTTCTCATTGCGGTGGCTTCTCTTGTTGCGGAGCATGGGGTCTAGGCTCATGGGCTTCAATAGTTGTGGCATGCAGGCTCAGTAGTTGTGGCTCACAGGCTCTAGAGTGCAGGTTCAGTAGTTGTGGCACACGGGCTTAGTTGCTCCACGGCATGTGGGATCTTCCCGGACCAGGGCTCGAACCCATGTCTCCTGCGTTGGCAGGCAGATTCTTAACCACTGCACCACCGGGGAAGTCCCCATTGTAAGTATTGTATATAGAAATCCAATTGATTTTTGTATATGGACCTTGAATCCTATAACCTTACTAACTTCAGTTATATCTAATGACACTTTTTTTTGTAGATTTCTTGGGATTTTCTACGTACAAGATTATGTTGTCCATGAATAAAAAGTTTTACATCTTTCCAATGTGTATACTTTTAATTTCTTTTTCTTGCTTTATTGCACAGCACGGTGTTGAATAAGAAAGGTGAGAGTGGACATCCCCATCTTTTTCCCAGTCTCAGGGAAAAAGCATTCTGTGTCTCACCACGAAAGATATTGTTAGCACTAGTTTTCTGTGGACGCCCTTTATTACATTGAGGTAGTTCCTTTATAGTCTCAGTTTGCCACTAGTTATGAATAGGTACTAAATTTTGTCCAAAATTTTCTTTGGGGTGTGTGTGTGGGCTCCATCTGTGGAGATACATGGCAGGCTGAGACTGCTGTCCTTTGAAAGGCCTGTTTGCAAGGTTAGCCTTTGGCTGCAACCTGGGACATAGGTTTTGGGAGGTTTCCCACTGTTCCCAGGACTGGTGAGTGGGTCACTGTGCCTAAACTGTTTGTACAAGCAATGTGGTTTATGCTGAACACCTGCTTTTGTTCTGGAAGTCTGGAATTTTGGTATGTGCCAAGTAGACTGCCTATGTGACTAGCCCCCCAAGAAAAACCCTGGGCAGAGTCTCTCCTGAGCTTCTCCAGTAAAGAGCATGCTGTGACAACACGTCGCTACAGGAATTAAGAACAGAGAGAGGACTTTTGGAAGCTTACACCTGGTCTCTTCCAGATTTCACCTCATTGCTGACTTTGGTTTATATCTTTTCACTGCAATAAATCTTAACCATGAGTATGACTATATGCCGAACCACAAGTCCTCAAGAATCATTGAATCTGAAGGTGGTTTGGGGACCACCAACATAGATATCACATAGTTTTACTCCTTTATTCTATGAGTCATATCTGTTGATTTTGAAAATTAAACCAATCTTGAATTTCTGGTACAAAGCCCATTTGGTATATATCCTCCCTATATATTATCCTCTCTGTCTCTCTTCCTCTCAGTATATATTTATATATATTGAAAGAGAGATTTGTTAATGTATTGTTAAGGATTTTGCCTCTATGTTAATAAGGAATATTGGTTTATGGTTTTCTTTATTTATAATGATTTTGTCTAGTTTAAGTATCAGGGTAATCCTAGCCTCATAAAATGAGTTGGAAAGTGCTACTTCTCCTTCTATTTTCCAAAAGTTTGTGTAGGAGGGGAATTATTTCTGTCTTAAATATTTGACAGAATTCTTTTTTTTTTTTTCAAGTGTTTCCTACCCAATTAACTCATCTGTTTTTTTTTTTGTTTTGTTTTGTTTTTAAATTTATTTTTGGCTGCATTGGGTTTTCATTGTGGTGCACGGGCTTCTTACTGTGGTGGTTCCTCTTGTTGCAGAGCCCGGGCTCTAAGCTCACAGGCTGCAGTAGTTGTGGCCCACAGGGTCTAGAATGCAGGCTCAGTAGTTGTGGTGCACGGGCTTAGTTGCCCCGCAGCATGTGGGATCTTCCCGGACCAGGGATCAAACCCATGTCCCCTGCATTGGCAGGCGGATTCTTAACCACTGCGCCACCAGGGAAGCCCTGATAGAATTCTTTAATGAAGTCTTCTGGGCCCAGTGTCTTCTTGTCAGAAGTTTTAAAATTACAAATTTAATTTATTTAATCAATATGAGATTTTTCTGTTTCTTCTTGTGTCAGTTTCAGTAACTTGTATCTTTCAAAGAATGTCTGTTTCATAAGTTATCAAATTTCTTGGCCTTAAATTGTTCAAAATATTCTCTTATAATCCTTTTATTATCTGCAGGAACCATGTCATTCCTGATATTGGTAATTTGTGCTTTCCTTCTTCTTTTTTAATCTTGATCATTCTGGCTAGGGGTTTATCAACTTAATTAACCTTTTCAAAGAACCAGCTATTGGCTCCATTGATTTTTCTCTATTGTTTACCATTTTCTATTTCATTTAGCTTCCACTCTTCTCTTTTCTTATGCTTATGTTTGGTTTAATTTGCTTGTCTTTTTCTAGTCTCTTAAGGTGGAATCTTAGATCATGAATTTTAGACACTTCTTTTCTAATATATGTATTTAATGTTATAAGCTTCCCTCTAAACACTGCTTTGGCTGCATGACACAAATTTTTTAAAAAATATATTTATTTATTTATATATTTATGTATTTATTTGGTTGCGTTGCTGCACACTGGATTTTGCTGCAGCGTGCAGGCTCAGTAGTTGTGGCGCGCGGGCTCTCCAGTTGTGGCGCACGTGCTCTAGAGCACGCAGACTTAGTTGCCCCGCGACATGTGGGATCCTAGTTCCCTAGCCAGGGATCAAACCTGCATCCCCTGCATTGGAAGGCAGATTCTTAACCACTGGACCATCAGGGAAGTCCCCACGACACAAATTTTGATATACTGTGTTTTCATTTTCATTTAGTTCAAAATACTTTCTAATTCCCACTGTGATTTCTTCTTTGACTCCTGGGTTATTTAGAAATGTGTGTAATTAAGAAATACTAGAAATTTTGTTTCCCTAATATTTAGAGATTGTTCAGAGATTTTTCTGTCCTTTGTTATTATTGTTGGCTTACTTAATTTTAGCTAAGTTCCAGTGGCAGGGGATTGGTAATAGTTGGTGTTGTCCCTCGGCCGAAAGCTTCTCAGGCATTTAAACTATTTAACGTACTTAGCAGACAGATTTTTTGTTTTTTTAATTTTATTTATTTATTTATGGCTGTGTTGGGTCTTCGTTTCTGTGTGAGGGCTTTCTCTAGTTGCGGCAAGCAGGGGCCACTCTTCATCGCGGTGCGCAGGCCTCTCACTATCGCGGCCTCTCCTGTTGCGGAGCACAGGCTCCAGACGCGCAGCCTCAGCAATTGTGGCTCACGGGCCTAGTCGCTCTGCAGCATGTGGGATCTTCCCAGACCAGGGCTCGAACCCGTGTCCCCTGCATTGGCAGGCAGATTCTCAACCACTGCGCCACCAGGGAAGCCCAGCAGACAGATTTTTTTTCATGGCTACTGCAAAGGTAAATTTCAGACACATGTTCTGAATTAATGAAATCTTAATATGAATGTTGACATTTAACATTTAATATTATATGCTTTAAGTAAAAATATTAATGATTTTTAACAACCATTACATTTAAGTTAAACACTTGGATTCTTGTGCTTTTTAAAATTTTTAGATTTTAACTCATTTTTAGATCATTAAATTTAAAACTAAAAAAAAAAAAATAAGATCTCAATAGGCAGAGCACAGAGGTTTTGAGGGCAGTAAAACCTCTCTATGTGCTACTGCAATGGTAGATACATATCTTTATATACATTTGTCCAACGCCAAGAGTGAACTCTAATATAAACTATGGACTTTGGGTGATTATGATGCGTCAGTGTGGGTGCATCGGTTGTAACAAAGGTACCACTCCGGTGAGGGATGCTGATGGTGGAGGAGGCTGTGCATGTGAGGGGTCAGGGGGCACATGGCCTTCCTGTACTTTCTGCTCAGTTTTGCTGTGCGCCCAAAACTGCTGTAACAAATAGTCTATTTTAAAAAAGTAATAATAATGAGATCTGGTGACATTCCAAATGCTAGATTAACATTTCATACTACTTTTGCATTTTTTGCTGCTACTAAATCATTTGTTTCTCCAATCCCATGTGGTTTCAAATGTGACTTTTAAAAAATCCCCCTTAAACTTCAATAAGCTTTGCCAGGGGTGACAGTAAAATTACTTAGATTAAGCCCATATTATTTTAGAAATGAAGCATTTGAGGAGTCAATCAAGTCCCTGGGATGTGAGTCAGCTATTAAATTAATATCTTAAGGAAAAAGTACCCCCTTTACTAGTCACTCACTGCCTTCTCTACTGAGAGTATAAGATCAGCATTACATGTGCCATCCAGCTGCCTCTCCTAGGAGTTCAGTGGAGCGTGGTAAATAATATCAGAACTGAGTCATTTATGGTTGAATGACACAGAATGAAAAATAAATGCCTTTCATCCAGTTCCTGTTGCCTAATATGGACTAAGAAATAGACACTTTAACTAAAGTGCCCCACCTGTGACCAAGTGAACCTTTCCCTGCAAGGGTGTTGATCTGATTTCCTGATCAAAAACGGAATCCAGAGATACTGTAAATGACCGGTCAGGCCTATTTTCTTTTCTCCAGGGCCTTGCTTGTCAGAGGGTGTTTTGTTTTTTTTGAAGAATTTCAGTTAAATCTGCTTTTTCATCCTAGCAAAAGGCCGTATGGCCCAACTGTCCTACAGGTGGCTAGAGTTTATTGCATGCAGAGGCAGAAACAAGATAACTGAAAACAGAGAATTCATATTTAGAACTTGGGGAAAAAAACTAGGAGTGGTATTTTTACAGGGTTTTTTCAAAACAACTATCCATTCAACTGTGACTTATAAGGCCAGAACAGGGATGTTTCAGATAATTTACATCACTAGTCTCTAGGCCTTCTTACCCACTAATAAAGGTGAAATTTCTCAAGAAGTAGGACAAATGAGGTTAAGATGACAGCTTTCAGATAACTGAATTAAACTTTAAAAAGCCATAAGGAAAGGGAGCCCTTTCCCAAGGACGTGACGACAGATTCATAAACTGCATGACTCATAAACTGCTTTCAAATTGCAAAACTGATTATGAATCACTGAAGAAAAACGTAAAATCACCCCAAATCTGAGTTCTCTTTTAAAAATCAACAAATGCATCCTCTGCTGTTCATTAACATATTCTTATTCACTGACCTGAAATAACCTTTGGGTGATCTTAAAATAGGTCAGCTTTCACAAAACACTGCTTAGAAATATGTGTTCAAAAACTTGATTTGGCTCTAGGTTTCTTTTGAATGAATCACAAGAGACTGGATGATAAAAAGAATTATGTGTAGAAAAATGCATTAACGCAGGCATGGGATAAAAAATAATAGAAATGTCTTTTGGTAGAAATCTGTGTGTTTCTGAACCTTTCTTCAGAAGGTAGTTCCCTTGAACTAAGGTGCTGGTTGAAGAGTAACGTGGTAAAGGAGGAATTGGCCTTGACCATCACGGCTACCAATTAAGAGGGGGAAGTGTTCAAAAGTAGAGACCAACAAGGTGGTTCATTAGGTAAAAAGCCATTAAGAATAGATACATGGGGATCTCTCTGGTGGTGTAGTGGTTAAGAATCCGCCTGCCAATGCAGGGCACATGGGTTTGAGCCCTGGTCCGGGAAGATCCCACATGCCGCGGAGCAGCTAAGCCCATGCACCACAACTACTGAGCCTGCACTCTAGAGCCCGCGAGCCACAACTACTGAGCCCGCGTGCCACAGCTACTGAAGCCGGCGCGCCTAGAGCCTGTGCTCCGCAGCAAGAGAAGCCACCGCAATGAGAAGCCCGCGCACCGCAACGAAGAGTAGCCTCCGCTCGCTGCAACTAGAGAAAGCCCGCGTGCAGCAAAGAAGACCCAAAGCAGCCAAAAATAAATAAAGAAATTTATTTTTTTTTAATTTACAGAAAAAGAATAGGTACGTGTATATGTATAACTGAATCACTTTGCTGTACACCTGAAACTAACGCAACATTGTTAATCACCACAGGTGGGATTCTCAAGAGATCAGAATCTCTATCACGCTGTTTAAGAATCTACACTATCACAGGATATTGAAGAATCTTCACTAGGCTGTTTCAGAACTGGAAACTAATGGATGACACAAGAAGGTTCCCAAGAAATGATGAATAACGTCCACGCAGAGAAGATTTTAATCATTAACTTCAGGGTAACCTTAGACTTTTGCCCGATTTCAGGGACAAGTGAGAAAGGACAGTAGTAGCGAAGATGACATATTATTTAACTGCCGGAAAGGCTTGGAGACCGTGTAGGCAGATAAAAATACTATTGAGTGTTGGGAATTTTTTGTCATGTTTATATAAGGGCAGTTTTACTACCAGTAGTTAGGAAACTGAAATATAAATAAACAATAAAAATTTATCTAGACCATGTAAACATTATGGGTTTTACAATTTGGCCTGAAAATCTCCTAAGATTTGCTTACTGGATTTCCAAGCGATAACCTCTTTGGATCTTAAACCCCAAAAGGGGAAGGGTGGATGAGAAGGGATCTTGAAACCAAAGGGTCCTCAGCTCTGAAGTCTATTGGTCAAGAGGATTTTAAATTCCCTTCACTTCAGGGTAGAGGTACATTTTTTTCCATCAGCCTAGAGATGTGTCTGGTTTTTTCTCACGGAACGGCTGCAGTATTGGAAGAGCAGAGCATTTACAACCTGAAGACCTGGGTTTCGGTCCCTATTCTGCCATTTACTACTAGGAGATTAGGGAAGTTATGTGACCTCCCTGAGCCTCAGTTTCCTTATCTCTAAAATGGGGAGGGATGATAGGGAATTCCCTGGTGGTCCAGTGGTTAGGACTCCACGCTTCCACTGCTGGGGGCCCGGGTTCGATCCCTTGAGGGAACTAAGATCCCTCAAGCCGCGCATCGCAGCCAAAAAAAAAAAAAAAAATGGGGGCAATAAAAACATCTCACAAGGCTGCTGTGGTCCCTCAATAAGGTAAGATATGTGAAAGCCCGGTGTGAGCACCCCGTGAATATTTAGCAGATGTGAATCTTAAAGCAAATGGGAATCCTTACTTTCTGTTTGTGGTGTTTCATGGTTAAAGTCTTTTGAAAATCATTATTATCCAGAGAAAAAAAAATACTCTCAGTGTCATTACCAAAGATACTAGTTTCAGAGATTGTATCTGTGAAGACAGCTTTGCACATCCATTCTAAACACCCATCTGCAAGCGCTTGTAATAACCTTAGCAACTATGATAGGTAAATAGATGTATTATATGGAAAGAGCTGAAACTGTGTCTGCTTTGTGCGGACAACAACCTTCTAACCATGGTAAATACCCTACAAGTGCGCATGGAGACTAGTGTTTACAAGGAATTTGGAGGGATTCCGATGTTTTCCTGCCTCCCCGACTTCAGCTCACTCTCCTGTGGAAAATGTCGCTTTTACTGACCACGGATGAGCTACTAGCCCCTTCTGATTTATAGCCTTTTCCTGTGAACCGCCTCTCTCAGAGCTAAAAGCAGGATGTTACGTTCGTATTTGTTTTACCTCTTCCCTCTCGCCAAGAGTTTAAATCTACTTAGATTAAGAAACCAAAATCACCACTATCCTTTTTTTCTATAAATTTACTTATTTATCTTTGGCTGCGTTGGGTCTTCGTTGCTGCGCGTGGGCTTTCTCTAGTTGCAGCAAGCGGCAGCTACTCTTCGTTGCGGTGCGCGGGCTTCTCATTGCGGTGGCTTCTCTTGCTGCGGATCACGGGCTCTAGGCGCGCGGGCTTCAGTAGTTGTGGCGCGCGGGCTCAGTAGTGTGGCTCGCAGGCTCTAGAGCGCAGGCTCAGTAGTTGTGGCGCATGGGCTTGGTTGCTCCTTGGCATGTGGGATCTTCCTAGAACAGGGCTCGAACCCGTGTCCCCTGCATTGGCAGGCGGATTCTTAACCACTGTGCCACCAGAGAAGCCCTCCACTATGCTTTTTGATCTTTGGTTGAAGTTCAATGTGTCAAACCTACTCACTATGTAAGGTCCTTTTGCCCTTCTCCTCACCTCCAAGGATGATGTGGAAATCACTGGGTCTCAGAGAGAAATACAGAACCAGCTCATGTCTGGGGAGCGGATGTTTCTCCCTCTGGGGACTCTCATGAGAGGGTGGCATTCAAACTTCTAGATTCCCTTCGAAAAAAAGAGTTATCATTAAATCTCTGCCAAGATTTAAAAAGTGGATGGAGTGACTTCATATTTGAATGAAAGAGGCAGTTCATTGGGTGGAGTTAATAAGGGCAGAGGTGAGTCATGGAGTCCTGGGTTGTGAATATAATTACAGCCCATTTAGAAATGAGCACGTATATACATGACCTTTATTCTCCACCAAAGCTGTACAAACATTCACTTCCAAGCTGACACAGACAACCCGTGGAAATCCATCCATACGGCAGGAGCCAGACATCTGATCACGTTCGTCAAGATTAGATGGCTCTAAGCGGATGAGGAGTTGAGAAACACCACGGTCCCATTAATCACACACCTAGAGGGCTCAAGGGACCCAACCTAGAGCAGGCTGGTCTCCACGACCCAGGTCATTTGAGTTGATGATAATTCTCCAGGTTGAGATGACGTCTCTCAACTTCCCTATTCCAGGATGTTCCCTATTCCAGCTTCACATTGATTCAACCCCTTGGAGAAATCGTTACCCCTTCCTTCCCTTCAATAATCCCTGATATTTGGATGGCTTTTCACAGTTCAAAGACCCAAGTCGTGTTCATTTTCCTCTTTGACATCTCATCCCTGCTCGTCTCTCCTGGTATGTTCACTCCCCACTGATCGTCTCTCCTCACCTCTAATACTATTACAAGAGCCTCCACATTTCGGCTTTCCTTCACCCTCGAGTTTATCCCATATATCACTGCTGGCTTCGTGTCCCCAAAATGCCCTTTGCAAATGTCACGGCTCAACTCAGAGATCGTTAGTACCCCCCACTGTCTGCAAACTCCTCGGCCTGACTTTCAAAGACAAAATCCAGGGACTTCCCTGGCAGTCCAGTGGTTAAGACTCTGCAGTTCCAATGCAGGGGGCAGGGGTTCGATCCCCGGTCTGGGAACTAAGATCCCACAAAATCCGGCCCAAATCTACTTGGCCAGGTTTTTCTCCTGGAACTCCCTCGCTCCAGGATAACTGATGGCCACCCCTCTGTAACACACCCATCAGGTTTCAGGACTGGCTCTTGGCCTGTAATGTCCTCCTCTTGTCTTCTCTGTGCCCAGGAAGTCCCACCTGGCAGGTGCAACCCCTCTGAGAAGCGTTACCCAACCATCACTTGGCTTCTTTATTCCTTCAACTTGAATGCACTGCCGGCCAGCTGCTCAGACATCAGCTCTTCCACAAAGCAGCCCTGATCCTCCGAGCTGCAGGGACTGTCTCCACCCCCCCAACCGCTCATGACCGCTCATGACACATATCACCAACTGCCTGATCTGAGAGTTATTTCCCTGTTAGATTATAAGCTCATTGGCGATAGGGACCGTGTCTTAGTCATCTTTTTTACGCCCTGCAGCACCCAACATAGTATATGATTGAAAAATAGCTGTTGAAGGAATGAACAAAGCAGTTAAGGGGCCCTGTCAGAGCAACAGACATCTTGACCCCAATTCATAGAAGTCCTTTGGTGCCCTCCTCAGAGCCAAGGTCACATCAGTTATCCTGTGTCTTTAAGAAAAAGCCACCATCTCACAGAAACAGTCCAGACAAAATCAGCTGGGAACAGTAGAGGTAATTTTCTAGACTCTTTGGACAGATAATCCTGCTTTAAAAGATAGCAAAACAGAATAAAGTCTTTCTGAATTACTTAAAAAAAAAAAAAAAAGGAAAGGAAGAAAGGAAGGAAGGAAGGAAGAAAGATACACCGTGGTCCACCTCATTATTCATCCAAAGTTGCAGCCAATTATATGAGATTTCACAGTTTTCTTTGAGAAATTAATGTGTAATAAGGAAAACAAATATCACACATTTCAATATGCCTACAATTATCCATGGCATACGTGTTAGAGGTCAACCTTGCCAGTGTTTTGAACATGCTGCACAAAAATACAAGTTATCTGAACAGTATAGAGGTTCCTTAAAAAACTAAAAATCAAACTACCATATGATCCAGCAAACCCACTCCTGGGCATATACCTGTAGAAAACCATAATTTGAAAAGATACAAGCACCCCAATGTTCATTGCAGCACTATTTACAATAGCCAGGACATGGAAGCAACCTAAATGCCCATCGACAGACGGATGGATAAAGAAGATGTGGTACGTATATACAACGGAATATTACTCAGCCATAAGAAAGAATAGAATAATGCCATTTGCAGCAACATGGATGGACCTAGAGATTGTCATACTGAGTGAAGTAAGTCAGACAGAGAAAGACAAATATCATATGATGTCACTTATATGTGGAATCTAAAAAAATGATACAAATGAACTTCTTTACAAAACAGAAACAGACTCACAGACTTCAAAAACAAACTTACAGTTACCAAAGGGGAAAGTGGGGTGGGAGGGATAAATTAGGAGTCTGGAATTAACATATACACACTGCTATATATAAAATAGATGATCAACAAAGACCTACTGTACAGCACAGGGAACTCTACTCAATATTCTGTAATAACCTATATGAGAAAAGAATCTGAAAAAGAATGGATATGTGTATATGTATAAATGAATCACTTTGCTGTACACCTGAAAGTAACACAACATTGTAAATCAACTATACTCCAATATAAAACAAAAATTTAATTAAAAATTTAAAAAATACAAGTTATCCTAGTCAGATATAAGAACAGAGTATTAATAAGGGAGAAGGTGTCACATGTACTGAGTGCCATATTCTGGCACCAGGAGGTGATGTACTAAAGTACACACACTATCTCTTTTTCCTTCATTCTCCTAAAATGTCCGTCCCTTTATAAGTAGCATTGCAAAATCCCTGGTCGGATACATTGAAATGTCCTGAAATTAAATGTCATCCCTCTTACCACCCATTTCTTTCCAAATTCACACCAGTCTCCTCCTGCCCGCCCGCGGTTTTTCCTGTCCGTGAACGTTTTTCATGCTAAAATATCATGTGTTTCTTATAATAACGACACTAATGGGTCCCCACCACAGTTCTATGTCATGTGGATTTCAAAGACACTCAGAGTTACTTTATGACCATCAGATTATTGATGTGTTACTAACTGACATAGTAATTCCATAAAGTAATTAATAATGATGTCTCCACTGAGGAAACTAAAGCTCAGAAAGATTATGTCATCAGCCCTAGGATATTACAAGGTCAAAATAAGACCAAAAGTGGAAACAAGGTCTTCTAATTCAGTGCTGTACTTGGAAGGCGATGCTTTCTTATCTTTCCCCATGGTGTGCTCTGAAAGATACAACAAAAAACCAAGAGCAGGGCATTGTTTTTTAAATGCTATCTTTTAAAAATAACATCACACATTTAATCCCCAAACGCTCAGTTATCTGAACAATTACCGTGCATTATTTTTTCTTCTTTGGGGAGACCTGACCTGTCTCTAAACATTGGGAACAGTCTTTCCCTTCTTCAGGAGAATTTCTGTTCTTCTTTCTCTGGTTCAATAGAGCCTCTTAATTGCTCTCTCTGCTTCGGGTGCTAAGACACAATTCAGGTCGTGTCACTTCTCAGCTCAAAAACCTCCCGTGGCGTCCTCCATCATTAAGAGTGAAAGCCAAAGTCTTTACCCGGAGGCTTTTTATGATGTGGCCCCTGTTCCATCTCTATCCTCATCCCCAACTACTCTCCCCATTGGTCACTACATTCTAGCTGTGCCCTTGTGTTCCTCAGGCACACACCTGCCCCAGGGTCTTTGTACATACTCTTCCCTTTGCCTGGAATGTTCTTCCCCAGATGCCCATATGACTCACATACTATCGAGGTCTTGACTCAAATGTCACCTCCTCCATGATGCCTTCCCTGACCACTCCATATATCATTTCAACTGCCTTCCTGCCTCCAGCCCAGCATGCTTAAGATTCTGTCCTTGCCTACTTTTTTTTTCCCCTAGCACTTAACACCATCCAACACATTGTACTGATTTATCTTGGGTGTTGTCAAGAACCCAGTACATCCGTTCAGTGACCACAGTGGAATAGAAACACACATCTTTGCGTGGGGGTTACTATGTGCAAATGTGACTAATGCTGTCGTAAACTGTGCTCGATCCCTTTTTATACTACTGCTAAGCACTATTACAAAGTCACTTGTGGTTGGAATGACTTTAAAACTCGGAATACTATTAGTTTCCGGTGAATAATTCCAAGAAACATGGTACTTGGGGAAGAATTAAAATGTTTTCAGAGCAGCACAGAAAGCTGCCTGCTGTGGATCCAGGGGAAAAGACCATCTTGCTGAAGTCATTTTCCTGTTTAGGAAACCACAGCAGACAGCTAAGTGGATATTTGGAGATTTACTGTACTCTGATTCATTCAAAATGAGATTCCACATGATAATATGTTTCCTTAAAGTGTTTTGGAAGAAAGTCATTTCCATTTCAGTTTGTATTTTTTTATTAAAAAAGAATGTACCATTTCCAAGTTTAGAAGTTACTGTATTCTACCAAAAATTTCTTACAGTTTACTCAAAAAGATTTTTAAGAGAAAGAGAGGGAGAGAGGTTTAAATGGACACATGTAGCTGGGAAAACTGTAAAACAGCTACATGTAAAAGAATGAAATTAGAACACTCCCTAACACCATACACAAAAATAAACTCAAAATGGATTAAAGACCTAAGTCCGGACACTATAAAACTCTTAGAGGAAAACATAGGCAGAACACTCTGACATAAATTGCAGCAAGATTTTTTTGACCCATGTCCTAGAGTAATGAAAATAAAAACAAAAATAAATGGACACACCTATTCAACTAAATTCAGCATCCACTGGGTGCCTTCCATGGTGTGTCCCCCAGCAAATTATTTAGCCACCCTTTTACCTTATTTTGTGCACGTATAAGAGGTGAAGGGGCCTGTCGCTTTATACGGATACTGACTGTGTATGCCCCCCTCCACCCCATGAAATCAAGCTGGGTACAGCACTGGTTTGCCGGTTCAGCCCTGACTCTGCTCCCATCGCATCTTGGCAGCTGCCTCCAGAGCTGAGAGTTGGTGCCAGGGGACTAAATGCTTCCCAGTGCCATCTTCCACTTGGCCATAGAGCTCTGGGCCCTATGTTGGGTTTCATTTTGGTCTCACTTGTTCCCTGTTCCCAGTCCACAACCCAGAGCTTGCACCACAGCTACAAACACCAACGCACGGTGTTACCATCAGAACTACTGGTTTTGACGATTACTGCATGTCTCATGAGATTTGGAGGAAACCAACAAGATGATGATTGAGAGTCTTCAAGGAAAGTTCTCTCTGATGGCATCCTCATGTATCTTGAGTGCCCTAAAATATCCACCAAACAGCCCTCTGTCTGCTTCATGCCTGTATTCCCAAACGCCCAACACAGTAACTTGCATATAATACATGTTCAAGAAATAATTACTGAACCAGATTTTTGTTGGATGAATTTTTCAACATTAAATATCATAAGGGATATTTATCGGCCTATACAGAGAGAGTCTAATCATCTTTTAACACTGAGCTTTTTGACAGAAAAACACCATGCATTTATGCAAAAGGCAGTATGTATAGAGCTGAATTATTTAAAATAATTTAAAATGCATGGAGCATGGGCCCTGTAACACCAGAAGAATCTGAAGAACCAGATGAAAAAAGGCTAACTGCACATACACAGGAAACCTTCACTTTTTATCCCTGCATTTCAAAACTTGATTACCAATAAACTGTGGTATGTTTAAACAATGGAACTCTACCAGCAGTAACAGCAATAAATACTGCAACATGGATGTATTTCAAAAACATTGGGCTGCGTGAAAGAGGCTTTACACAAAAGAATACAATGATATGGTTCCATTTATATGAAGTTCCAGAACAGGCCAAAGCAACCAACAGTGGAAAAAAGTGAGAATACCAGTTGTCTCAGAGGCTGGAGCAGGAGGTAGGCATCTGAGGGAACACTATGAGGTTACGGTAAGTGTTGTACATTTTGTTAGGGGTTTGCATTAACAAGTGCATACATCTGTCAAAACTTACCCAGTGGTACACTTAAGATTCGTGCATTTTATTGCATGTGAATTTTACCTTAAAAGAAATAAAGAGAGAAATGTAACCATACATGAAAATTGAACTCTAGTTAATGATGGATATGCTGAAGTGTTCAGGGGCGAAGTATACTGATGGCTGCAACTTACTGTGAAGCACCTCAAAAAGTAAGATTCATGTGAGAAAGGAAAGAATGTGTGGAAATGTTCATGGATTTGCTCATTTCTGTAAAATAAACATAGGAAGGATAAATCAGAAACAAATGAGACTGGTTACCTGCAAGGAGTAGATGGAATTCAGTGGAAAGAGCGTGTATTTCTACACAGCCCTGACTTTAGAATCGCAGC
The DNA here is from genome assembly GCF_028021215.1 of Eschrichtius robustus. NCBI lineage: Eukaryota > Metazoa > Chordata > Mammalia > Artiodactyla > Eschrichtiidae > Eschrichtius > Eschrichtius robustus. The sequence continues at coordinate 6,240,761 of NC_090826.1, read as the reverse complement.
AAAGTTTCCCATATTGCCCCTACCAAATAATAAATATAAATATTTAAAATCAATCAAGGTACTTCCCTGCTCAGGGAACTAGATCCTGCATGCCAAAACTAAGACCCAGCACAGTCAAATAAACAAGTAAATATTTTAAAAAGTAAAAAATAAAATAAAATCAATCAAGATGTGGAGGAAACCCCAAATGGAATACAAACAGTAACAAATGAACCTAATCGTACTAGAAATGAGTAACACAATCACACTGAAGAGGGTGGTGAAGAAAAGAACTAAGCTAAGGAACTTTGGAAAAGAGTATTTTGTCTATAAGCTAGAATGCTAAAGACAAAAAGAACTGTATACAGATATTGTACGTGGGTTAGTAAATGTGTTTCTCACGGAGGTATGGTTTAGCAATTCCAAAACTACTTTATGTGTATGCTAGGGCTGAATGAATAAGTAAATATATTGCGGATAATGAGAACCAATTTTTTCACTGCTGGAGAGAGAAATTACTAATAAAGAGGAAGTCCAGAATGAACCTATGGTGCTGAATTGGACTAAAGGCATAAGTATGAATTCATGATTTCATATAGATATAAATGAATATATGCACATATATACTCACAGAGATGGATAAATACAGAAATGTAGATATGTATAGGTGTTAATCTACATATATGTCCTAGCTCCATCTGCTGAGACGGCCTGAAAGCAATGACACCCCCATAACAACAAGCACACTTAGTGCCCAGATCTTGCTTTCTAAACACCATTCTCCAATTAAAGAAGCCAAAGCTCCTTAGAAAAAAGAGGGAAAATACAAAGTGAGCTTGCAACATCTTGCAGTGCCAGAAAGTAAGAAAATGCTCCCCCAAATGCCGGGCCATGTTAAAAGGACTCAGGAGCTAATCCAAAAGGAGCAGTCAATGATCAAACTGAGACAACTTGAGCCACAAAATAAATAATTATAATATTGGATTAGAACCCAAAGAATAAAATAAATATCCCTGACTCCATCCTGATATAAGTAAATAATTGAATAAATAAATAAATGGGGAAGAAGGAACATCTCTTCCTTACAGTTCAGTTCCAGCAAATGGGACTTCCCTGGTGGTCCAGTGGGTAAGACTCCACGCTCCCAATGCAAGGGGCCCGGGTTCAATTGGGGAACTAGATCCTGCACGCATGCCTCAACTAAGAGCCTGCATGCCGCAACGAAGATCCCACATGCTGCAACTAAGACCTGGCGCGGCCAAATAAATAAACATTTTTTTAAAATTCCAGCAAATGATGAAGGATGTAGAAAATTGCCACTTGAGAACCACAGAATAACTGCTGCAGGCAAAATCCTGCAATGCAATGAGTAGGTGAACATTTAAGGAGAAGCAGGATATTTGCATGGTCTCAAAGTATCTCCTCCAAAATACTTATTATTTACAAAGTGAAAAATAGTAAATTTACAGTGGAGAGACCTGGCAGACAGCCCCTTACCAAGTGATAAAAGATAGCATCAGTAATCAATCATTAGAGAGTGTGCTGTGACGTACCCTCCCACCAAATACAATGAACTGAGAAAGGTATAATCACTCTTGTATAATCACATTCTTGTAAAAAGTGCACAGTCTCAGTCTAACCATGAGAAAACTTCAGACACAACCAAAGTGAGGGATGTTTAACAAAATAAATGGCCAGTGCACTTCAAACGAGGCAAGGTTATTAAATACAAAAACTGAGGAACTATCATAATCGGGGGAGGCTTAGGAGACACAGCAAGTAAATGCAGTGTGGGCTGCTGGATGGATTTTGCACCAGAAAAAGGACATCAGTGGGAAAATTGATGACATTCAAATAAGATCTGTAGATTCATGAATAAATAGTGTTATGTTAATGTTAATTTTCATAATTTTCATAATGCAATTTCATAATGCAATTTTCAACCTTGCATTATGGTTTTGCAAGATTCTAACCTTAGGGGAAGCTGGTGAAGGATATTTGGGAACTCTGTATTATTTTTGCAATGTTTATTAAGTCTAACATTATTTCAAAATAAAAAGTAAAAAAAAATAAGATGGCTTGATGGATGAATAGATGGTTATATGACAAATAAATATACTAAAATGCTAACTGTAGACTCTAAGTGATGGGTATGGAGGTGATCACTGTACAGTTTTCTCAACTTTTCTGTATATTTGAAACTTGTAAAAGTAAAATGTTGGAAACATCCGATTTTTAATAAACAAAATTTAACTTTGATTTAAGTTTAAATGTATCTGTTCGTAACTGAACATAAAGAGCTTTGTAGTCAGTAATTTGACCCGATTAAAGTGAAATAAGATGACTTTTGCTGATCAGGATGACACAGGGCAGGAGACCCACATTCTGCAGTTAGGAATCAAACAATGTAATCTCAACAACAAAGGATCAAGTAAACAAGAGCAAGAGAAGAACACGCAAAACCTTAAAAGTAAAAATGGACTTATTAACAAGAGAGCCTTGCCTATATTTTTAGGTTCATAGACTCCTCTTGTTCTAGATGTCCCTTAGTAGAGACACGGTCTCATTAAGAATCTCACGCTATATCTCCTAGTCAAGGCCTATCCCTGTGAGTACAGATCAACCCTATCAAGCTACTGATTAGAAGGAGGAGGTGATAGAGTCAGCTAAGCCAGGGCTGGCGTAAGTTGGTACAGTTGCCTTATTTAATATTATTTAATTGCTAAATAAACTGATTCAGTGAATCAGCCCCACAGTAAAATGATGCAACAAGCAATTAATCTGCACTGGTAACCTTTGGTGTTCTGTATGAATGTGTACACTGTAACCCACATATTTATCATTGAATGCGGGAAACAGTGGAGTTGTAATGAAATACACACGTGTTCCTTGGAGACTGAGAATCAGGGGATGATGAAGGGAAAAACATGATCTTCATGCTCTAAAGATTCACAGATCAGGAAACGTCCTATGAGATAATTCAGAAAGCTTCTGGTTCCCCGTATAGAACAGGAAACGCCAAAGGTCCAATTCAGCCCTACGAGGATAATTCCAAAATCTCGTCTTCCTGGGAACTCAGAAAGGAATCAGACCCAGAAGGTGGAGACTTCATCGGCTGCTAAATGTATCTGGTTCTACAAGTTAATTGTGACTGCTTGAAAACTTTGTAATACGCAAATATGTTTCAAAGCTGGATGGAAGTAAAAGACACTTTCCCAATGATGAATGGTTGTCTTTGAACGTGCATAGTATAAAACTTGGATGTCTCGGTCTAGAACCAGCAGACCACATGTGTAGGGAAGGAAATGTGGTCCATGATGATAACCCTTTCGGGTCCAGTGTTGGTGACAATTTCCCTAAACCCTCCTCCTCCTTTTCCAGCACACATAGGAATCTTTCTTACACATGAATTCACATGTGAAAGGAATGTTCAGTGTTTCCAATTGAATCCGAGGAAGTGAATAATTCTAACTAATAATTTTTAAATACAATAATACCAAATGTTCATTAAATACAATGTACCAGGCCCTGTGCTCAGGAGTTATTTGTATTAACTCATTTAATAATAATAATTTCTTCCCCGAGTGCTAACTGGACCTCAGCAGGACACAGAGCTGACCTGTCGTTTACTGGCAATTCTAGGAGATAGGGTGATGACCACTGAGCATAGCCTTTGAACCTCTTCCATAGCTTGCTTGCTTGCTTTTTTTTTTTCTCGTACACACTGAAGGTTTGCCAAGGGTTGAATCGAAAATGATTCCAGCTGCATTTATTTCAAAATTGCCGAGTAGGGCCACTCCTCCATCCAGTACTGTGCTATTCATTTCTAAATCAACATGGTGCGCTCAGACCACACGTCTCTCTCTGATCTTCAAAAAACATGCATTTATAGAGAAAAGTCATTTTGTGACAAAGCTTTACTCAAACCTGGAAAAGCATAGGAGACATCACAGATATGCAGATTCACTCAGAGATTCTGCAATAAGAATCTGATGTGTTAAAAAAGCAATCAAAACATACTCCATGCTAATGGGTATTCCATAGGTATACTTTTTTTTTTAAAAAAAAGGAGGGGAGATGAACATTAATCCCTTCAGATCATTTTTTTTCAAAGGCCAATGAACTCTAGTTCTTTTTCTGAATTAGGACATTAAATAAGCACATTTATTGGGATTGACATATTGACACTACTATATATAAAACAGATAACCAACAAAGACCTACTGTATAGCACAGGGAACTCTACTCAATACTCTATAATAACCTATATGGGAAAGGAATCTGATAAAGAACAGATATATTTATAACTAAATCACTCTGCTGTACACCTGAAACTAACACAACATTGTAAATCAACTATACTCCAATATAAAATTTAAAAATTTTTTTAAAAGCACATTTGGCTTGGTAGATCTGACACACAATTTCTCATTGTGTCTTTCTTATTAAACTTTAAAAAATGAGTCTGTTTTTAAAGATAGATTGGAGTCAGTGGTGTTCCTAAAGCTGGACCACACTGTGAAAATTAAAAGGAAATTAACATGCCATCTGTTAATACAGGCTGTGTAGGTACCTCATCTCTAAGAAAGTGACCCAATTCTCCCAAGTGGTAAAGCAAGTCTCTGAGTACATCACTCCCTTCCTCACTCTGCTCTAACCCCCCAACCAGCCCTGCTCCCAGTGGTAGAGCAAACCACCTCGTGGATTCAGGAGAAAGAAGATTGCTTAATAGAGCTCAATATACCAACTTGACATTTGGACTGTTAAAACTCCCTGACTCTGTTTCCAATTGTAAAACTTAAGCGTGGACTTTGCGGGGACTTCCCTGGTGTTCCAGTGGCTAAGACTCCACGCTCCCAATGCCGGGGACCCGGGTTCGATCCCTGGTCAGATCCCGCATGCCGCAACTAAAAAGATCCCGCAAGCAGCTAAGAACCCGCGCAGCCAAATCAATCAATAAATACAATTAAAACAAACAAATAACAATCATGGACTTTCATGCGAGGGACAAGGAGGCAATGTTTGTGCACGTGCACGGATGGCAACCATGTCCCTTCCAGGAGCCATCTCGGAGCTTACACCGCTCCTCCTCCAGAGCTGACGCTGCCCTACTGTTTCCATGGCTACAGCCTCACCCCTAACACATCAGAACCCCTCTTTGTGGATCAAGACTTCAAGCCTCAACTTGGCTCCTTTCTAACTATAAACGTACCTATACATTATCCTCGCCTTACAGGGCTCTGTGTTTCTGATTCTAGTTGCCATATATCCCCTGCTGGTTTTGATTTCTTCAAGTTCTCCCTCCTCTGGTCTTTCCCTCACCTACAATTAAGCTCCAGCACTCAGCCACTGAGGAAAAAAAAACTTTACTTTGTGCAGGACGTCCCTAAATCACTGTGTTCTCCCTCTTACCTTCTGGCACTAATTTCAGCTCCAACCTAGTTCTTGAATCCATCTGCTTCTCTTTGCCTTCATTGCCAGGATGCTGGTCCAAGCTATCATTAGTTCTCACCTGGACTCTTGATTGCAAAACGAAAAACTGATTGCGTTCCACCCTCCACACATCAGCAATCTCCGGATTGTTCTCAGACTTAGAGCCTCCCTATCATTTAAAAGACCCAGCAGGGACTCCCGTCATGCCCCTTGGCTCTTTCCACCCTCTTTCCACGTTGCCCGGAATATTCCTCTCCCTGCCCCTACCCCCAACTATTTTACTCCTGTTCGTCCTTCAGGTCTCAGCTCCGACCTCCTCAGGACCCTTCTTTGACCCCAGATGAGGTCATGTTCCGTGCGGGGCACCGTGTTTCCTCCTGCCGAAGCCTGACTCAGTTTGTGACGATTCACTTACTTTGGGTCACTATTTGATCAGCGTCTCTCTCCCACGAGACCCTAAGATCCACAAGCACAAAGCTTATGTTACCTTGCTCACATTCGTGTCTACACTGAGTGATACAGGTCCCGGCCCTTCTCAGGAACTCAGTAAATATTCACTTTTGTCAAATGTCAACCTTCCAGAAAGAGAAGTCTGGACTTACAGTCCCTGCTCCTGACTCGCTTCTCTACTCATCATAACACCCCTTCCAGTCACACCGATGACTTCCTAATGGTCCCTCCTCCCTGCCCTCAAGACACCAGGCTCTCCACATCCTCCTGACTTCCGAGATAGATTTCTGCCCTCCTTATCTCTTTGACCTCTTTCCCTGTCTCCTCTCTGCTTCCTCCTTAAATGCTGATTTCCCCGCAGAGTCTGACCTTTTCGCTCTTATCTATTCCCATTCTACACCAATGATTCGTTAACCTTTGGATACCTCCCAGAGTCTGATCAAAGTTACTGACACAGTCTCCCCCAGCACGCCAAGTGGAAACTCATAGAAACCATTGCTTATAATTTCTGCTGGTTATAGAGCCTTGAATCCTAATCACCAAATCACCGTGGATTCCAGTTAAGGACCCCATTCCACATGCTCTCCTGACACCATCTCCAACTTCTAACCACTACCGTTGTCTGCTGAATCTCTTTCCAGCTCCGAATTCTCTTGAAATCAAGCCCTGACTTCAGATGGCTCTTTCTATCGCTTCCTAAGTGTCCTAAAAGCACCGTCAACAAGGAAACTCATTTCCTCAAACCTGCTACTTTTTCCTGCTTTTCCCATCTCAAGCAGTTGCCAAGCTAGATATCTTTCTGATTTTAAAGAATATCTTTTTTTCATCCATGGTGTTTGTACAAAACCAGCCAGGATTCTTCCCAGAAAAAAAAAAAAAAAGAAAAGAAGGAAAAAAAAAAAAAGAAACATTAATGTTCTCAATCCAATTTTCTTGTGGTTGTTGTTTGTTTGTTTGTTTTTAATTGAAGTATAGTTGACTTACCATGTTGTGTTAGTTTCAGGTGTCAATCCAATTTTCAAATAGTTTTTCAAAATGCATTCAACCTCTTTCCTGAAAACAAACCAATTCCAAAACAGACTGATGAATAAATTAAACATACACATGCAAAGAAAGGAATGATGAAATCATATTAACAGACCTCACCCACCCCTCGACACCGCCAAGAATATAATAAATGTGCTAAGGAACAATTGAAGAAGAAGACAGTGTCCTGGGTGTGAAATAGGGAAAAAAAGAAATACCATGAATGTGGCCCGCATCCCGACCACAGCACCTCTGGAAGCTCTCTTATTTTATGAGCTGCCCTAATACCACAATTATGCTCCAAAACATCTTGGCCGGCCTCCTCCCTGACCCCTTATTTTTTCAAATTAACCCTCAGTTCTGCTGTGATCATTCCACCAAGCATGCGTCTCCACTCTGTTCTGACTTTTCAAATTCTTCTCAAGGCCCAGGACAAATGATTCATGTAGGGGCAGCCCATCACCATCCAATGACCCCTCTCTGTCTAAAGCAGAACCTAAGCTCCACCTTCTCAAAAAAGCCTTCCCTGATTCAATTACGTCAGTAAATGCTTACCAAGCCCTGTTATGTGCACAGAGCTGTGTCCCGTGGAAGGATTGGTGAGGAGGTGAGGGGGGAGGGGGAGCTGCTGAATGTACTAGAATAGAGAGGAGATAGAAAGATGAATATAAGATAGCCTCCAACTCAAGGTGTCTATCATCCAGTAGAACAATTTTTCGGAAACAATACTAAAGCCAAGTGAAATGCTAGGCCGAAAGGCACAGGCATTAGGGTCCAAGTGGAGGCAAAAATAATTTCTCCTTTCTCTGAAATTGCATCTTTTTTGTACTCCTTTGTGGTTCTATGATTCTTATGTGTTAAATATCCACAACTGGTTCAGAAAGCTTTCTGAGGGTAGGAACTACATTTTTCCTGTCTCTAAAGAAATCTCAAGAACTGGCCTTTGATCAGAGGAGAGGTGAGGGGGAGACAGAAGAGGTAAGAGATCACCCCATTCAAAGGACAAGTGCTAATAAAGGGAGCTCATCTCATACTTATCATGAAGCAGTAGCAAATAATAACCAAGCCTGAAATGAACCACAACCTATATTTTTCAAGGAATGCATCATTTACACACCAAAGGACATGCATCAGAAATTTCAACAATGTCATTGTCAATTAAGTTGGCCTCAAAGCATCCTCAGTTGAAAGTCAAGATAAAATATGTCTTCCAAGATCTCTTAGTAGTGACTGAGAGCTACATTTGAAGAAAAATGAATCAAAGTATCCGTGTTTAAACCCCACCGTTATTATCCCGTGAAGGTGATAGCAACGGTCCAAGGCAAAGCAAGCCAGGTCAAGTTGAAGCAGAAGCTGCTCTGGGCAGCCGACGTGGTACATGTCCAGCTGGTACAGTAGGTGGTTTGCTCTGGCCTATGAGTCACTCGGAAAGTGCAGTTCTCCACCAGGACTGTAGGCGCTAAGATCCGGTATTTGCTTTTAGACCGTGGGAGCAAAGACTAATAAAGAAAATACAGCAGAACAGCTGGGAAACAAGTTCCCTTCTGACTGCACAGAAAGCGCTACTGCAAAGTCATTTTCCATCCTAGAGACAGGGGTCCAAGAGGATGTGTGCTTTCCTGTCCTTCAAATTCATTTCTTTTGCCTCACTTATAGCTTTACACTCCCCCCGCCCCTTAAAATGATACCAAGCTTCGACTCTGCTTTGTAACACGAAGCATGGCAAAAATATGTCATTGGACAAGCAGCTAAAAATTTTTTCATTTTAGCGTTTTTCTTTTCTCCTTTCAAACACTGCCTATTCAGCAATTTTGAGATCCCAGATGTATGTCAGTGTTAGCTTGTAGGGTGGCATGATTTTACCTCTTCCTACCAAGACAATTTTCTAATTTCATATGATCCTTGTGATCTGTGTGACCAAAATGAATATTTGGACCTCATCAAACACTACTGGACAGAGAGAGAATTCTAGGAGCCTAAGAGAATGCAAATTAACACTCACCCTTCTCTTGATTTCAAGAGAGGGTGAACAGCCTTGTGAGGGTGATTGATGGTCAGGAAACCATCAATTCTCTTGGAAAACCACTTGGATTCCAGCAAAATCCCTGAACAATTGGAGTAAAACAGCTGTCAGAAGAACTCACATGGTTTAGGCACTATGGTTTATTGTTCAGTGCTTAGAATTAAAAGTATTTTTTTGACCAGGCAATTTTTAAAAAATTTTAGCCCAGTGATAAATCCATTTTTCTGGATACAATGGTCTAGCAACACATTTCCCTTTATTAACATTCATTTTTGTGCCATGCTCAGTCCTGCAGTTTCAGTAACACTTTTCCTGACCTGGTTCTTCCTGTGAGATGTTAGTTATGAACAACATGTATTGGGGTGTTCCTATGGAAAGGATGCTATCTTTTTTTAAATTAATTTATTTTATTTATTCTTTTTTTTTTTGGCTACGTTGGGTCTTCGCTGCTGCGCGCGGGCTTTCTCTAGTTGATGCGAGTGGTGTCTACTCTTCGTTGTGGTGTGCGGGCTTCTCACTGTGGTGGCTTCTCTTGTTGTGGAGCATGGGCTCTAGGCGCATGGGCTTCAGTAGTTGTGCCACACTAGCTTAGTTGCTCCGCGGCACGTGGGATCTTCCCGGACCAGGGCTCGAACCCGTGTCCCCTGCATTGGCAGGCGGATTCTTAACCACTGTGCCACCACCAGGGAAGCCCAAGGATGCTATTCTTGTAGAGAATCTGCAAAATGTATAATCTCATTGAGGAAAAGTATACAAACTAATTGTGCCTAGACATAAGTTATTTTTTTACCCAGACAGACCTGATCAACTTATAGCCTTTCAGCATCATCCTAGCCCTGTAGCTCTCCTGGCCCACAGCTCTGCTAAAATGAAGGAGTAAAGCTGCCGAAGAGAAAATGCAAAATTAGTAATATCTCACTTATTTTCATGGCAGCTTCAGTTGATTGGAACTCTGCTGAGAAGAAGAGAAAGGAAAAGAAGTGGTGATTCCCTGGGGAAGGAAAGAAAACTACTGTAGAACAAGCCAGTTTGGAGGCAAAAAAGCTCTAACTCTCTCCAGAGACCTCACACGCCTATGCCTGTAACAGGATAGAAAAGCCACCAACACATAGTAGGCCCTCAGGATGCTGAATGATGGAAAACGACTGCTCTAAATGATGACCCAAGACCTCAGTTATGAGATCATTCTATTTAATCGTACTTAGGTATGGCCAGAAGCAGAGAACACTTTACAATTTTTTTTCAAAAAGCTTTTTATATAATAAAGCAAACATCAGGCATGGACAATGGTTCTGTTGGTTCTAAAACAGAAACCGGGTTGTTGTCTAAAAGAAATGGAATTGTGTCGTGCTCCAGCAGGAAATGGCCAAGTGTAGAAGTCTATACAAAAGGGCAATTTTAATTTCCGTTCCTTTGGGTCAATGTATGGTGTTTCTTTTTTTTTTTTTTTAATTTATTTATTTGATTTATTTATTTTTGGTTGCATTGGGTCTTCTTTGCTACACGTGGGCTTCCTCTAATTGCTGCAAGCGGGGCCTACTCTTTGTTGCGGTGTGTGGGCTTCTCATTGCAGTGGCTTCTCTTGTTGTGGAGCACAAGCTCTAGGTGCGCGGCTTCAGTAGCTGTGGCTCGTGGGCTCGGTAGCTGTGGCTCTCGGGCTCTAGACCGCAGGCTCAGTAGTTGCGGCACGTGGGCCCTAGAGCGCACGGCCTTCAGTAGTTGTGGCGCACGGGCTTAGTTGCTCGGCGGTATGTGGGATCTTTGCGGGCCAGGGCTTGAACCCGTGTCCCCTGCATTGGCAGGTGGATTCCTAACTACTGTGCCACCAGGGAAGCCCCTGTATGGTGTTTCTTTACTGCACATACAGATGAAAGAAAATTGTCCTCTTCGACGTATTACTTTAGTATTCAAAAACATGCTGGATAACCAAGAGGCATCTCACGTTTGTGGAAGCTGAGGTCCTCGCCTGTCTCCCCAAAATTGCTCTCCCACAGTCTCCCCATTTCCTTATTGGCAACTCCATCCTCTGGCCACCCAGGCCAAACCCCTGGGAATCATCGCTTTCCCTGACATCTCACACCCGATCCATCAGCAAATCGTCTTGGCCCTTCCTTCAAAATAGATCTAGAATCTAAACCCTTCTCAGCATGCCCACCACTAACACTCTGGGTCAAATCACCTCCATCTTCTGCCTGGATTATCGCAAAACCTCTCAACGAGCCTTCCTGCTCTCTGTCTTGCTCCCTTGAGTCAATTCTCCAGATATAGTTCAGAGGGATCCTTTTAACATGTAAGCTGGACTTACACCCCTCCTCTGCTCAGACCCTCCAGTGGCCCCCTTCTCACGCAGAATAAAATTAAAGCCCTCAATTCCTCCTGCTCTCTCCCCAGCTCACTCTGCTCCAGCCCACCAGCCTTCTTGCTGGTCCTTGAAAACGCCCACTGCTGTTCCCTCTGTCTGGAATGTTCTTCCCCAAACATCCTTCTAGCTCACTCCCTCACCTCCTGCAGGCTCAAATGCCACCTCCAGGAAGCCCTCCCTACTAACCTATTAAAAATGGAAACATACCTCCTACCACCTCACCTGGCGTTCCCCATCCTCCTCCCTTGCTTTCTTTTTTTAATTTTTAAAAAAAATTTATTGAGGGACTTCCCTGGTGGTCCAATGGTTAAGACTCTGCGTTCCCAATGCAGGGGGACCGGGTTAGATCCCTGGTCAGGGAACTAGATCCCACATGCCGCAATAAAGATCCCGCGTGCTTCAACTAAGGCCAGGTGCAGCCAAATAAATAAATATATATATATATATATATTTTTAAAAACTTTTATTGAGGGGCTTCCCTGGTGGCGCAGTGGTTGAGAGTCTGCCTGCCAATGCAGGGGACACGGGTTCGAGCCCTGGTCTGGGAAGATCCCACATGCCGCGGAGCAACTAGGCCCGTGAGCCACAACTGCTGAGCCTGCGCGTCTGGAGCCTGTGCTCCCAACGGGAGAGGCCGCAATGGTGAGAGGCCCGTGCACTGCGATGAAGAGTGGCCCCCGCTTGCCACAACTAGAGAAAGCCCTCGCACAGAAACGAAGACGCAACACAGCCAAAAATAAATAAATAAATTTTAAAAAAGTAAAAAAAAAAAAAAAAAAACTTTTATTGAAATATAGTTGATTTACAGTATTGTGTTAGTTTCAGGTGTCCAGCAAAGTGATATATATATATATATTCTTTTTTAGATTCTTTTCCATTATAGGTTATTACAAGATAGATATTGAGTATAGTTCCCTGTGCTATACAGCAGGTCCTTGTTGTTTATCTATTTTATATATAATAGTGTGTATCTGTTAATCCCAAACTCCTAATTTATCCCTCTCCCCACCTTCCCCTTTGGTCACCATAAGTTTGTTTTCTATGTCTGTGAGTTTGTTTCTGTTTTGTAAATAAGTCATTTGCATCATTTTTTTAGATTCCGCATATACATGATATTATATGATATTTGTCATTCTCTGTCTAACACACTTCATTTAGTATGACAATCTTTAGGTCCATCCATGTTGCTGCACATGGCATTATTTCATTCTTTTTTGTGGCTGAGTAATATTCCTTTGTGTATATATATATATATATATATATTAATACCACATCTTCTTTATCCATTCTTCTGTTGATGGACACTTAGGTTGCTTCCATATCTTGGCTATTGTTAATAGTGCTGCTACGAACTTTGGGGTGCACTTATCTTTTCAAATTAGAGTTTTCTCCAGATACATGCCCAGGAGTGGGACTGCTGGATCATATGGCAACTATAGTTTTAGATTTTTACAGAACCTCCATACTGTTCTCCATAGTAGCTGCACCAATTTACATTCCCACCAGCAGTTTAGGAGTGTTCCTTTTCTCTCCTGCCTTCTTATTCTCCAACACTTGCCATCAGCTAACATGCTCCATACCTGGCTTCATTTATTATCAGGCCCTCCCTACTAGGATATAAACCCCACGAAAGCAAGAACGTGTGGCTGAGTGTTCATTGCTGTGTCCGCAGCCCCCAGAACGGTGCCTGACACAGAGTAAGGGGATTAATAACTGAATGAATGACTGCCGTGATAGACTCAATGTTCTGTCTTGGGCTAGGTGGCTGTATCACTTCTAGTTCAGGGAACACACACCTGGAACCTCTTGCATGAGGCACACCCCGTGCTCTGCAGGATCTAGGGGTGTAGAGGTGAACTGGAGAGGCCACCCTTGCCTTTGTGGAGCTGACAGTCTGGTCTAGCGAAGGAGACATTAGAACATCGCAAGCGTCAGGAACAGAGATGCTCAGGAAACAGGTCACAAGGACCCTCAGTCTAGTCTAGGGGCTCAGGAAAGGCCTACCATGAAGAAGTGACATTAACACTGGGACCTGGTTGACAGTACAGTTGGCCAGATGCAAAGAGAGAAGAGAATATTCCAGGCAGAGGAAAGAGCAGGACAAAGTCTGAGGCTGAGAAAATTAGATCCAGCTCATTGGAGGATAATGAGAGAGGACAATGGCAGAGACAGAGACAGAGAGACATAATAGGGAGAACCAGCTCCAGGAGGATCCTGGGCTTTATTCCCAAGCAGTGAGAAGTCAGGCTTTAAGTGATATGATCAGATTTGCAAGTTTTTAACATTTGCTCTCTATTAGGAGAAATGACTTGAAGACAGGCACGAATGGATGCAGCGAGATAATTTAGGTGGCCAGAGCTGATAGGGGTTTGCCCTAGGCTAGTGGTCATAGGAAGGACGTACCAGGAACGTAGTATGAGTTTATATAAAACTATCATCTTTACTCAGGTACTCCATCTCCCTCAAACCCTCATGATTCAAATCACCCAACAACCTGAACAATGAGAGAGGATAGAGTTGTAGATGAACTAAGATAAAAATGATTCTATTATTACAATTTTATGTTTATTTTAGAAACATATTGCAAAGTATGTTAATATTGTCTTGTTATTTATATTGCAGGAATAATCAAAACAAAATATTTTAGAGCATTTGCCAAATTAAATGTGCCATTAACAAAGAACAAAAATGGTGTTCTTAATGGTGTTAAAGAAGATAAAGCCCAGAAAAGTATTTTACTCCATTTTACAATTGAGGAAATTGAAGCTCAGAAAGGTTAAGTCACTTCCCCAAGGTAATACAGCAAAAAAGTGATAGAGCTAGGACTTAAACCTAGTCTTTTGGACACCAAGTCTGGTTTCAATCCACTGACTTTTCTCTACAGTGCTAAGTGTGTATCAGAGTCCTTTGATGTATGACCCTGTCTGATTTAACCCCTCCTTCAGGATTTTACTTATGAGAAATAGTTTCACTTGTTTATTAAGTGTCCCCTATGTGTACAATGCCAGGCTCTGTGGACACATGATGGGTAAGACCAGGTCCTGACCTCAAGGGACTTACAGCCTTGTAAACAGTGATAACACTGTCTGCAAAATGCTAAGAGTACAGGATGGTAGGGGCATGTCTGGAGAGCACAGACCTGGGTGCGGGAAGGGGTAGGGTCAGGGGAAATTTTCTTGAGGAATTTCATCTAAGTTACCCAAGTGGGGCCCTTCCCAATGCCCCTAAAACCTCGCTCCAGAATGAATTCCCAAAGAGGATGCACTTTCCTGCCTGTCTCATATTTTCTTTCCAAAATAACAATTACATGTTACTTCTAGAAAGAGCTTTATTTCTTTAAATTATTTTTTATGGTTTTTTTTTTTTTTTAATTTTTGGCTGCGTTGGGTCTTCGTTGCTGTGCACGGGCTTTCTCTAGTTGCGGCGAGCACTGGCTTCTCTTGTTGAGGAGCACAGGCTCTAGGCGTGTGGGCTTCACTGGTTGTGTGCACAGGCTTAGTTGCTTCGAAGCATGTGGGATCTTCCCAGACCAGGACTTGAACCTATGTCCCCTGCATTGGCAGGTGGATTCTTAACCACTGCGCCACCAGGGAAGTCCCTAGAAAGTGATTTTTACAAAGTGATTTTTGCATACAGTATCTCATTGCATTCCCACTACCATCCTAGGGAAACAGGCCACACGGGTGTTACAATTTCTATTTTATAAGTGAGGAAAATGGGGACTCGAGAGGCTGGGTGACATTGTGCAATTTCGCACATCAAGCAGGGAGCGCAGCCTAGAACCCGGGTTTCTAGACTTCTGGTCTACCGCTGTTTCCATTCAATCCCAAATGTCTCAGGGAGTTTACATTCTCTCCTTCCTGACAGTTTCTTCCCGCCTATTTTCTTCCCTTCAGGCACTGTGTACCGCCTGGGGCCCTTAAGCCTGTGAGCTGGCTGGAGAGAACATTTACAGAATAATTCACATATGACCGGAAGATAAGTTAGTGCTTGGTAGGTAAATTCCTAAAGGAACCAATCAATTTAATTCAAAATAAACATACCCTGGGCTCACTACCATTAATTAAAAACTTTCCAACATGACTTTTGATGATAATTTTGAAGGGAAGGGAGGGAGAAAGAATGGCAGGAATGAACAGTGCAGTTTCCTCCTCTTTCTCAGGCCTGGAACGAGCTGTACTCCTCAATTCTGGGAGTACATGTTGCTTTTATTTAACTCATTAGTCACAGGTTAAATGAAGCAACTGAAAAACAAAAAATGTGGCAAGAAGGAATCCACACACAGATGCTGGTCATCAGAGAAATAGAAATACACGAATCGCAAACTATGAAAAGTAGGAAAACAAATTCATCTGAAATAAAAATGGCAATTTCAAGGTCACTTTTACTTAAGGGGTAATCTCATGATAAATGTGAAAGGAATCCACCACTCTTAGAAAGACTAAGGTTTGTGAACTAGATCACTGATGTTTCCAAATTTACTCCCAGTATACATGGGTATGCTGTGGGGCGAGGCCTTGCGGGGTCAGTTATTATGCACAGTCCTAGGAAATCGGGGAATATGGGCTTGGATTTACGGGGTAAAATCTGTTCAAGGGACTTCGGGGCCCCCGGCCTCACTTTCTAATTCTAGAAAGCGCGAGAATTCATTTTCTACAGGTCCGGTCTGACAATGCAGGCAGATCCAAGCACTTTTTCTCTTGAACAAAGGAGTAACCATGCCCAAAGCCCAGTCCAACCTGAAATACCAGATTTCCTACTGAGAAGTCAGCCCAGAGGCCTGTCCCAGCAACTTCCTACCCTGTTTAACCCCTTCCTTTCCTCCTGCGGGGCCCCGGAATTCTACCTTCAAATACCATGAAGATTATTTGAATTTAATATACATGTATATCTCTGAAAATCCTCACATCTAACTACTTTTTAGAGATAAGTATGCATAACATTCTTCATACACACATCATTATTCTAAACAGTACTGAATGAGAACACTGCAGGAGATAGTAAATAGTACCACCAATCACTACAAAGTTATATATTCATCTTTCTAATTCATATACCTTTTTGGATAAAAAAATTAATTAATAGCTCTGATCATTTTTCAAACTATATCACCAAGAAATTTTGAGCTGGTCCACAAATAATATAGATCAGATGTCTCTTAAATCACCAAAATCTCTCTATTACTAAACTTTACACATTCCCATCCAGTAACTGAAAATACAAAGTTCCAAACTGAGTTTCTTTGATTCCAGTTGTTGAGATTCCGGTTGTCTTTTTTTTTTTTTTTGGTTGCGCTGGGTCTTAGGTGCGGGGGAGGCGGGCGCCTTAGTTGCAGCTCGTCAGCTCCTTGGTTGTGGTATGTGAACTTCTAGTTGCGGCATGCAGGATATAGTTCTCTGAGCAAGGATCAAACCCTGGACCCTGCATTGGGAGCACAGAGTCTTAACCACTGGACCACCAGGGAAGTACCCCTGTTCTCCTTTTTGTTTGTTTGTTTATAATTTATTTTTGGCTGCATTGGGTCTTCGTTGCTGTGCGCGGGCTTTCTCTAGTTGCACAGCATGGGCTTCTCATTGCGGTGGCTTCTCTTGTTGCAGAGCACAGGCTCTAGGCATGCGGGCTTCAGTAGTTGTGGCACGTGGGCTCAATAGTTGTGGCTCGCGGACTCTAGAGTGCAGGCTCAGTAGTTGTGAAGCACGGGCTTAGTTGCTCCGCAGCATGTGGGATCTTCCCAGACCAGGACTCGAACCCGTGTCCCCTGCATTGGCGGGCGGATTCTTAACCACTGCACCACCAGGGAAGTCCACCCCTGTTGTCCTTTTTGAAAGTCAGTCTTTACGCTCTGGAGTTTAGTCTTGTGATCTTTCTTAATCTCAATGCATGTAATAGCAGTATCTCTTTCTCCTCTTCTGTTTAATTTATGTAGGTTTTTTTTTTAAGTATTAGATATGAAGAGTTTTGGTTGTTAAAAATCCTGTTAAGAGAAAAATAGTAGACTCTGAAGCATACTTTTTTTTTTTTTTTAATAATTCTTTATTTTATTTATTTATTTTTGGCTGTGTTGGGTCTTCGTTTCTGTGAGAGGGCTTTCTCCAGTTGTGGCGAGTGGGGGCCACTCTTCATCGCAGTGCGCGGGCCTCTCACTATCGCGGCCTCTCTTGTTGCGGAGCACAGGCTCCAGACACGCAGGCTCAGTAATTGTGGCTCACGGGCCCAGTTGCTCCGCGGCATGTGGGATCTTCCCAGACCAGGGCTCGAACCCGTGTCCCCTGCATTGGCAGGCAGATTCTCAACCACTGCGCCACAAGGGAAGTCCCAGAAGCATACATTTTTTATCAAAAACTAGTAAAGAAATGTAAATGAGAGTGCAATTTTTTTCTCCCGTGCAAGAGCGAGCTATACCGTTTCTGTTTTTCCTTTTCTTCTTCCTTTTTTTTTTTTTTTTTTTTGCCTATGAAGTTAGGCAAGATAAAAAAACAAATACTCTTTGATAGCAGAAATGTAGAGGAAATGAACACTTTCAAACACTGTTGGTAAGAGTATAAATGAGTAAAAACCTATTTGGAACGTAAGCTAGCAATTAGTATACAAAGACTCAATCATTTCCTTTGATCTGATCATTCTGCTTTGATCCATTTAGTCTAAGGAAATAATTAAAGATGCACAAAACTTTTGGGTAAAAGATGTTCATTTCAACACAATTTTTAATGGTGAAAATTGGAATCATCCAAGGGAGAACTGAAAAACTAAACTGCAATTCCCTGATTACTAGTGGCCAAGGAACCCTCCAGACATCTTTACTTCTTACTTCTGGATCTACTCTGCACATTAATGTAACTTAATCTGTGCACTGGATTCTTCAGAAACCGAGTCAATGAGTTTAATAAATTGTAGATAATCTGCCAATCAGTCAAGGTTCTGACTTAAATTACTAAAATTCAAGAACTGTATTAAACTTTTCTGCCCATGAGTAAACAATTTCTTTATTTTAAAAGTTTTTCATTTTCCTGGGTAAGAACCCTACCAACAAACAGCAATTTGTTGCGATTGATAGTAACATGATCCAATTTGTTCTCTTACAACTGAATACAGCCCTATTTATTTATTAACATTTAACTAACATAACTAAATGAATAATTTTAAAATAAAATATTTTTAAAGTACTTTCTCTAATGAGATCTATGCAATTCACATGACAACTTCCTCGTGGAATGAGCAATGTGACAATTAGCTTGTCACAGGCAGTGAGTGGTGCAAGAATTTTACATGCATTGATTCACTGAATCTTCAGTCCAGCCCTAGGAAGTGGGTGCTGTTATTATCCCCCTTTTACACATGAGTAAGCTGAAGTATGAGAGCTTCAGTAATTTGTCCAGTAACCCAGCTAGGAAATAGCAAAGCTAGAATTGGAATCCAGGCAGTCAGCATGGAGGTCTCAACCACCTGCCACATCGCTATTAAAATACAATAATTAGATACAAATGAAATAATTAAAATTTACATAACCTAGATTAATACTGAAAACACATTGGGCTTTTGGTTAAATCAAAGCAGAGGAGGGAGGGAAGAGATGATCACGTAAGGTTTATCAAGGAGGTAATGATGCCAAAACCTTCACTGGGCCTCAGGGAGGGGAAGTGGCTGGTGAAGAACATTCTAGGCCAACAGCACCATGTGATCAAAAGAACAGACTCAGAAAAAAAAAAAAAAAGAACAGACTCAGGAGTGATCGGCTTGTCCCTGAGGCTGGAATACCAGCGATGAGGAGGAAGGAAGGGCAGTCAAGGATTGGAAAGCAAGGACTGTCTTTTATCTTGTCTCTGTATTTTGTGTCTCTTTATTTTGGTTTTTTATTTTATTTTTTTCTTTCTGGGAGAAATAAAGGTGGAAGAATTTTAAGTGGCAGAATGACACAACCAGGTATGTTTTCTAAGGAGCCATCACTCTGGCAGCAGTGTGAAAGGTGGGTTGGAGAATGGAAGATTTGGGGGCCAATAAGACCAGTTAAAAGGCAAGAAATATAAATAACTGCAGAGGACTTCCCTGGTGGTACAGTGGTTAAGAATCCGCCTGCCAATGCAGGCGACATGGGTTCAAGCCCTGGTCCGGGAAGATCCCACATGCCGCGGAGCAACTAAGCCCGTGAGCCACAACTACTGAACCTAGGCACCTAGAGCCCATGCTCCGCAACAAGAGAAGCTACCGCAATGAGAAGCCCACGCACCACAACGAAGAGTAGCCCCTGCTCGCTGTAACGAGAGAAGGTCCGCATGCAGCAACGAAGACCCAACGCAGCCAAAAATAAATAGATTAATTAATTTAAAAAGAAAAGAATGTTCACCAAAAAAAATTTTTTTTTAAATAGTAACTGCAGGGCAGTTGGATTGGAGAGGAAGGGACAGAGTCAAAGCTTCGTTTAACAGATAGAATTCAGGGCTTTGATCACCAATTAGATGTGAGGGATTAAAGAAACAGTGATGTGACAGGTAATTGGCTAAAGAAAACTTACTTAAATACATATATATGCATATATTTTAGAGGCACCATGCTGAGTAAACTACTTGCCAGAAGACCATGTAAGTTCCAAAGAGGGGAATTTACTTTTTTTTCCTTCCTTGTATTTCCCCTCCTTATAACATCCTGAATCACAATCGTTCTGTTTTCACTTTTAATTACTGAGTCACTTCAAGATAAACACAGAATGAAAGACAGAATTGGTTTCTCAATCATCTTTCCATAATCAAGTTTCTTTTGAATTTGTTAAGGACCCAAGAATGCACATCGAATACAGACAATTCCTAATAACCTTGTTTTTTAAAACATAAAAGTTGTTTTTAAAGTATAGACCTGACTCTGACATAGAAATGCAAATACCATAAAAATTTCCGTTTTACCTCTTTCAAATTTCACCCTTTAAGTAGTCAGTTTCCTAAAATACATCTAAAGGAATACAATTATAAATTTATGTTCTAGAGGAAAATTAAACAATCAGCTTGAGTATCTTAGTTGATAGTAAATGTGCCTTTGTCTCATCCAATTTGCAATTCTGTTCTAACTGAGGAGAGCAAGTTGTCCAAATAATTGTCAAAGACTGATAAAATGAAGAACTAAGAAATACATATTTAAATTAAATAATAAAAGCCTTTGAAAACTACTAAAAGCACTAAAAAACAATGATCTCCCAAGAACCAGAGAGTGGCATCTGAAAACCCCATACAAGAAACAGTAAGGATGACACACCAGAGAAGCATGTAACAAATCCACTGTTCTCAGAGACAGGACACAGATGTCTGCTAAAGCTGCATGTCCCGACCTCCATGGTTAGGAGGCTGAATTACAGCCTAATTAGAGCCAGAGAAGAAGCCTTTGTCTCTTTCTTCTCCCAAGAGATGCAAAGGTAAAGCTGGAATTGTAATTTTCTGGGCAGCCTGGACCAAGCATAGTTTTGCACCATTCTCTAAAGTAAAAGAAAATTATATGAAGGAAAAGCCGTAATGGAAATATAAGACATCAGAACAATGACAAAGAAAGCTTGTTCAGAAAAATGACTGAGTACATGTATTTTCTAAATCCAGTAACATTCCCTTTTATCTATAACTGCTGTTACTAAGTATTAATGGGAATAAGAAAAAGTATACCGGCTTTTAAGTCAGACAGACCACCACCACTCGGGAGCTGTGTGATCTTGGGCAAGTTACTCAACCTCTCTGACACTTCATTTCCTTCATCTGCAAAATGGTGGTAATGATACCTATAATTATACTTTTCAAGAGATGGTATAAAAATTAAATGAAGTAATAAATGTGAATAAATAAAACCTCTAACATAATGCCTGGCATATAACAGAAATGGTCATTACAATAGTATGCCCGAAGGTTCTTCATTGACCTTGTATTTGTAAAAAATAAGTTATTAGAGGTCTTTTCCCCTTTTAGCACCAAGTGAGGCAAAGTTGACTCTTCTCCTCCTGCCTGTCCAACCTGGCCTCATCTTATGATTTGAATCATGGCCAAAAAAACAAAAACAAAAAAACCCCAAACAAACAAAAACACTTGAGTGCTTACTGTGTGTGTCTAGGAGCATGCTAAGTGCCATGCTAGATACAAAAGAAGAGACAGGACGTTCTCCGTCCTCATGGGCCCTGCAACAATACAAACAAGAAAGTGAGACCTCCATAGATGAAACAACTGGAATCAAGCTTAAAAATACAAGGTCCTGGGGCTTCCCTGGTGGCGCAGGGGTTAGGAATCTGCCTGCCAATGCTGGGGACACAGGTTCAAGCCCTGGTCCGGGAAGATCCTACGTGCCACGGAGAAACTAAGCCCATGCGCCACAGCTACTGAGCCTGCACTCTAGAGCCCGCGAGCCACAACTACTGAGCCCATGTGCCACAACTACTGAAGCCCGCACACATAGAGCCCGTGCTCTGCAACAAGAGAAGCCACCGCAATGAGAAGCCTGTACACACCGCAGTGAAGAGTAGCCCCCGCTCGCCACAACTAGAGAAAGCCCACACGCAGCAACAAAGACCCAAGGCAGCCAAAAAAAAAAAAAAAAAAAAAAAAAAAATATATATATATATATATATATATATGTATATATAAGGTCCAGCACGAGATTACATGATATCGACTGGATAACCATGGCGACTCACAGTGGGAAGAACTGATGTGGGTTAGAGCACTGATGCTCAAACTCTCTGTGGTGAGAGACCACTTTTGTTTTAATTTCCAATCCATCATGAACCAAGAAGTGGTCGGACCGCCCATGGCCGCAACACAGCTCAGGCTACATCCAGTTCATCACCTAAGTTTGACGGCACTGAGGGTGCTCTATGCCTTGTCAGCAAGACAAATTCATCCGTCACGTGCTTGCATGCTGGGGTAATGCTAAATTGCCAAAAAGCTTTTAAATGCTATTCTCTATTTCTCTGCTCATACTGTTGCAGACCATTTACAAACAGTTTCTGAACTACTTTTGAACTTGTAGTCTGTGGGCTACTCTCCAAGTTGTCCGGAGCTGGATCTAAGGGGGAGGGTTTTGACTGTTCCAGAAGGAGCAGTGGCAGACAGACAGAGAAAGGTCTGGGGGCTGGGATGAGCCCTGCATGTACTGGGATAATTATTTTTATCACAACTTGGAACAAATCAGCAGAATTTGGGGCAGGGTCTAAAAAGGTAAAGCAAGCACCTCTATATCTCATAATGCAAGGGAACAATTCATTCAGTAGGGATCCCGAAAACAACAAAAAGGAGAGGACCTACAGGAAGCATTCCCAAACTGTCACCTGATTGACTTATGAGCTACTGAGGAGGAGAGTCAAAGGCACACCCCTCAGTAAGAACATCAACACTGTGTTTGTGGGTACATCTCAGGGGTCCTCTTAGTCATCAAAGCAAAAGAAGCAGGAATGGGTTCAAGGTTTGGGGCAAGTTCTGCCTGTGATGCACCAATGAGCGCAGGCTCTCGAGCCACACTATCGGAGTTCAAATCCCAGCTCCTCCGTTTACTTGCTGTGCCATCTTGGGCCAGCGGCTTGATCTTCCTTCACTTTGGTTTCTTCAACTGTCAAGTGGGGGTAACAATAGCGCCTTCCTCACAAAGGGTTGTTGTGAGAACTGAATGAGGTCATGCATGTAAATCCCTTAGAACAGTGCCTGGCACCCTGCAAGGGTTAGCTATTATCATTATTACCACTACTGCTACTATTATTATTACTACTACTACTCATTATTATTAGACTTTTCCCCTCTGACAGGTTCATCCCCAAGGCCAATTTTAGAGGTATTTAAGAAGTCTTCATCCCACACCCTTGAACTCAGACGATGAACCCCTGATATTCAAAAGCCCCCAGTCCAATAATTCAAAAAGATGCATGCAACACTATGTTCATAGCAGCACTATTCACAATAGTCAAGACATGGAAACAACCTAAATGTCCATTGACAGATGAATGGATAAATAAGATGTGGTACATATATACAATGGAATACTACTCAGCCATAAAAAAGAATGAAATAATGCCATTTGCAGCAACATGGATGGACTTAGAGGTTATCATACTAAGTGAAGTCAGAGATTATCATACTAAGTGAAGTCAGAAAGAAAGACAAACAACATATGATATCACTTATATGTGGAATCTAAAATATGACACAAATGAACCGATCTACGAAACAGAAGCAGACTCACAGACATAGAGAACAGACTTGTGGTTACCAAGGGGGAGCAGGGGAGAGGGAGGGATGGATTGGGAGTTTGGAATTAGCAGATGCAAACCACTATATATAGAACGGATAAACGACAAGGTCCTACTGTATAGGGCAGGGAACTATATTTCATAGCCTGATTTACTGTACAGAAGAAATTAACACAACATAGTAAATCAACTATATTTCAATAAAATTTAAAAAAAAACACAAAAGCCCCCAGTCCAAACAGACCGCTTGAAAAGACTTCTTTCCTTGGCCCCCTTTCCCGGTTAGTTGCTACTCAGGCCCTTCAAAGCCCCGTTCAGATGCACATAAGCTGTATTCATTAGGAACTGCATGCAACTGTGTGGAGTGGAAAGCCAGCTGCTGCGCCTCCATCAGGTAGGGGCTAATTGTCAGCACCTACCAAAAAGTCAGGGGGTGGAAAATCCGGGGCTGGTGCAGCAGGTCTTCGACATCCTCAAGACCCCGGGCTCCTTTTACCTTTCTCCTCCACCATCCTTAGCATGTGACATCAGTCCCCATGTCAATCCATGAACGTCCCCATCAGGCAGGAAGCGGAACAAAGAGCCGAGGATGAAGAGGTAGCACCTGTACCTGGAAAATAGCACCCGCCCAGCATTCTCGTTGGTGGAGGCTGTGACAGGTGGACATCCCAAGTTGTAGAGGAGGTAAAAAAAAGGAGTTTTTAAAGCTGGATAGTTTGCTGATCCAAACACAATCTGGATTCTGTTCATAACAAAAAAGGAAAGAATGATTATTGGAAAGATAACCAGCAAAGATGCTTTCCTTGATGCCTAAAATTGTAAGATATTTTCATAGCATCATACACCCCTCCTTCATGAGTCACTTAGATGTACGTTGTAATTCAGTAATTTCTTACGTGAATAACTTTTAATGTCTTTCTCACAACAGAACATAAGCTTTAGGAAGGTGGGAACCATGTGTCTCCTGCTCAGCTGACCCCAGGACCCCCAGGGCCTAGCCCAGTGCCTTATGTACAGTAAGCACACAATAAATAGATGCAGAATTGGCCAAAAAAAAAAAAAAAAAACTTAATAAAAGCTAATGAATATACTTACTAGCTGTAGACAATTAACTTCACTTTATTCTCGTTTAATCTCAGACTAGAAATTTTTTATATGCCTTATAAGGTTAATGTTATGAAGAATATGTGAAAAGAAAATCAAGAAACACTGGGAAAATATGTTGGGTAAAAACTTGATCCATGTGGTAAGAGAAAAAACAGAACCTTACTATTCATAAGGGATATGCTTTAAGGTCATGGGAATGGAGAAATATCACATAGGAAAATGCCAGGAATATCACTATATTACTTGGTATTAAGTACTGAAGGTAGAGACATATTTAGATATGGCTGCCTTTTTCTTTTCTCCTCTTTCTCTCCTCCCAGTAAAAGACAGACATGTTTTTATAAGCTGAATTAAACTACTCAGGGGAACTCATTTACCAGTAGAAGGTGATCTTTGTTCACTCACTTAACCAACACTTGTGGGAACATGCCCTGTATTAGATCCCAGGAGAGCAACAGTCCTTAAACAAACTCAGTCTTGACCCACATGACACTATGTGCCCGGTGGGGTAGTAGGGCAAGACAATAAAGAAGTAAACGGGGCCTTCCCTGGTGGCGCAGTGGTTAAGAATCCGCCTGCCAATGCAGGGGACACGGGTTTGAGCCCTGGTCCGGGAAGATCCCACATGCCGCGGAGCAACTAAGACCGCGAGCCACAACTACTGAAGCCCGTGCGCCTGGAGTCCGTGCTCCGCAACAAGAGAAGCCACCGCAATAAGAAGCCCGAGCACCGCAACAAAGAGTAGCCCCTGCTCGCCGCAACTAGAGAAAGCCCGCGCACAGCAACGAAGAGTAGCCCCCGCTCACCGCAACTAAAGAAAGTCCGCGCGCAGCAACGAAGACCCAACGCAGCCAAAAATAAATAAATAAATTTATATTAAAAAAAAGTAAACAGATTTACTGCTGGTCATAAATGCGATGAGGTGCTGTGCATAGAGTAATGAGAGGGAGGTGACATTGAAGCCACCACCCGAGAATGAGAAGGCAACCACTGGAACAGCCAGGGAAAGAACGCCAGGTGGCCAGAACATCACAGGCAAGGGGAGAGCTTGATATGGTCCATTTCTCTGATGGCATCTCTTACCACTCACCTTGACTCACTGGCCAGCCCTGCTGGTACTTGAACATGCCATGCATGCTCTTGCCTCAGGCCCTTTGCATGTGCTGTCCTGCCACACTCTACTTAAACACTCTTCCCCTGCACCTTCCTGTTATTCACTCTGATTCAGATCTCTGCTCAATAAAGTAATAAGGAAACGGATGATGCTACAATGATATCCCTTCCTGCATTAATTCAACACATAGGGATTGAACACTTATTATGTGCCAAGTACAGCCTCAGGACCTGGGATATAATGATCAGATGCAAGATTAATTTCCTGCTCTCACAGATACTGCATCCTAGATGGGGAAGTGGACAGTAAACAAACAAACATAAAATGTCAGATAGTGATACATGTCAGAGGATGAGAGTTTCTATTTTAGATAGGGTGGTCAGAAGAGGCCTCTTTGAGCAGAGAGCCGACTGATCTAAGTAAGCCATGAGAAGACTGGGGGGAAGAAAATGGAAGCAGAGACACAGCAAATGCAAATAAGGCAGAAGCTATTTTTCGAAAAACCACAAGAAGATATCTCAACAGAGCTGTTATATAAAAATTACATAAAAATGCTGTGTCCCCCAATAAAGATAGGTTGAAGTCCCAGCCCCCAGACCCTAACAATGTGCTCTTGTTTGGAAAAGGTGTCTTACAGAAGTAACTAGTTAAGATGAGATCATAGTAGAGTTAGCTGGGCCCTTATTGTTAATCCATATTGGATTAACAACATGACCAGTGTCCTTACAAGAAGACCATGTGACGATGGGGGGCAGAGATTGGAGGGATGCAGCTGCAGGTCAAGGAGCACCAAGGATTGGTGGCCACCACCAGAAGCTGGAAGAGGCAAGGAAGAACCCTGCCTAGAGTCCCAGGGAGGATGGCCCTGGCAACACGTTGATTTTGGACTTCTGGACACCAGAGCTGTGCACCAGTACATTTCTGTTGTTTTAAACCACCCAGTTTGTGGTGCATTGTTATGACAACCCCAGGAAACAAATACAGATGCCTATCAGACATCCAAGGTCTGGAGTTGAGAGGAGAGTTTGGGGCTAAAAATGTCAATTTGGAGATATAATTTTAACACCATGAGCAAATAGACTGGACTTCACTATAGCGCAAAATCCAACAGTCTGCTACACACAGGCTACAGGAGTTACATAAACGTGAGCAGAGGCCAACCTCTGAAGTAACAAGATGGTCTACATTCTAAGACACCTGCACAAATTTAAGAAGAGTAGAGTGATCACCATAGTATCAGATTAAATCAATGCCAGAGCAAGAAGCATCAGCAGATAAAATCACCATATAATGGTAAACCGCTAGGCAATAAAAACATAACACTAAATTCATGTTCCAATGAATATAATAAAAACGTCTCAAGTGGTGGAAATGCGGCCAATAAACATATATAATGGTAACCAAGATCTCAATACTTACCCAAGCGACAGAATTAAGTATCGAAGAATTAGACAAAGAAAGTAGCCCAAGATCATACGATAAGTGAGATAGAATGAGCAGATGTAAATGAATAATACTGGCAAGTCAACACTCAACTTCCTTTACCAGTATACAGATCTCTCTCCTAAAAAGTTTCCAAATTCTAGAACAGAATTTGGTTATATTCTTAGATCCAAATAAAAACAAAAAAATGAACAAAAATAAAAAGTACCTTGAAGTAATCTAAACCTACACACTATGAAACAACATCTAGAATGGGATAAAATTCAGAGCATGTCAGACTATTTTCACAGTGACTAAGATACATATAATACTTCAATTTATAAAATGCTGTCTTAAGGTATAAGCCTTGTTCATTAGGCTCTTGGGGATGAGAAAAGTCTGCCTGGGGGTACTGTCATCCATCCCTCAGACTGCCGTGGCTGGCTCGGCTGATTGGTCAGGCCCTATGCATCCCTCCCCAGAGCTCAGGCCCCATCTGGAGGGAGCAGGCTGAGCTTTTCCTGGAGAAGCAGTTGTTCCCTTTACAGAAACTTTACTAAGTTTTCTTTTTTTTTTTCTAAAAAGTCCCTGAAGATGCTCATTTTTAACGAAATCTCATTGTATCTAAACACCGGGTCCAAATTTTTATTCCAGCAGCCTGATAATCAGATTAAAAATGGTGTAGAATCCGTTTTAACAAACAATGATTCTCAGACTCCAGTGAGTGTAAGTGGGTGTCTGGCAGCGGGAGGGATTTCCTGCCTCCTGTGTTTGATGAAATCTCTAGTTATGACATTGTTATGTCACTAAGACACGTAGCTTGCCAAACCTCATCCAGGACATTTATGTGGGTTTTCCCGAATTCCCTTCAGCAACTTAAATCCTCGATGTGATTGCCAGCTACCAGGGAAATTAAACAGGGAATATTCAGGAAATATAAAGTGACTAACAGTTCATAGTTGCACAATTGTTTCTCACGGGCATTTTCCACGGCTGGGAAACAAACTTGAGGATACAGTAGAACCCCATAAAGTGTTCACAGACTCTGAGGTTCAGAGTGTACTGACGTATGCAGACATTTCTGGTCCTGTTCCTGGAAGGACGGGGTGTTTTTGTCATGATCGTCTCTGCCTGGGGCTTGCTCAGTGATGTCCCAACAGTCATGATTAAACACAATCAGAACTGCGTTAGCAAAGGTCAACGTTTGAAAGTTTTTTAGGTACATGATCACCTTTCCCTCCTAAAAATAATGAATTCCTAATCATCTGAAATCAAGAACTGTCAAAAGAAGCACAGTAAAATATTTGCATTCAAACTTAACATTCCACAATCATTTGAGATTATGTTGTTATACCCTCAAGACATAAACAAACAAACAAACAAACAAAAAACCCAGAAAATCTGAATAAGAAGTGCTAATTTGTTACACAGAATGGGAGAAATGTTAGGAGTTAGCCAAATCTGGACATTACCTAACAGTGTGACACAACTTCTCGAGATGAAGGTGCCCAGGAAGGGAGTGTGATTCTTAGGAAAGTAAAGAGATGACCAATGTCAGCTGTCTAAGCTCAAGCTCAAGTGTATGCAAACAGAACAACTGAAGACCAGAAAACACAACATGGCCCTGTTTGAAGTGGACTGAAAAGATATCTTCCACAAAATGGAAAACAGGATTTTTGGACCAGGATCATAGACTTCTGGAATCCCCTCTATTTTTAGATAAAATAGGAACCAAAACCTTCTGTGAAAACTTTACTTTTTAAAGTATATATTTATTTATTTATTTGGCTGCGTCGGATCTTCATTGCAGCACGTGTGGGTCTTTCATTGTGGTGAGCGGGCTTCTCTCTAGTTGTGGCACACGGGCTCCATAGATGTGGTGTGCGGGCTTAGTTGCCCCACAGCATGTGGGATCTTAGTTCCCCCACCAGGGATCAAACCCGTGTCCCCTGTATTGCAAGGCAGATTCCTTACCACTGGACCACCATGGAAGTCCCAAAACTTTACTTTTATAATAGGCTTGTTTTATCTCAGACTTTCCTGTGGCAGTTAATTTATATTTATATATAAACTGAATTATATATTAAGGTGTTTATTTGCAAAATATGTAGCATGTGCTTTCTCTGTCCCCATTCATCCTGTAACTAACAAAAAGAGGGGGGGGAAACTCAGAATCTCTAAAATCCTGCTTGGGTGAAGTGTTTTTGTATCTATGGACCCATCCCACAAACTCATCAACTGTTTCACTCCATGCTTGTCTACCCTCCAGGATATATACTGGAGCCAGATGGAAATTCCACTGCCTAAATTAAAACACACTAATTGGGCATCAAATTTCTCCTGAAAATGTTCCTTCCCAGCATCATAAATGAGGTATCATGTGGGTGTCGGATGTACGACTAAGAGGAAATTCACTCTTTCTGTACAAATAAATCATTCAGATTCACTTTACTAAATTTTCTTATTGGCTCCTGGAAATGATCAAATGTAGAGTGTGGGAATTTAACTGCTCAAACATTCAAAAGGTTTATTCAGTGAAGGGGAAATAAGAATAGTGGAAACAAGACAGCTAAATGGTTTCTAGATAAGATGTATTCCTTTGCAAAACAATACTAGAAAATCGAAGGCTACATCTGGGATACAGAGGTGTACAGATGCTCTTACCTTCAGTGGATGCACGCAAGTATTTTTGCAGTTCAAATAATTTGCTAAATGTTTTGAAGAACCAGTTTTAAGACTTTCTGTTCCAACATTAATTTCTAGCTTGTAGTATCACCAAAAACACACTGTATAACATTAACTTTATAGTTAAGCAGTTCCCATCAATATATTATTCAGGCCCATGAATTGCAATGAATATAACAGTTCTTTAGCTATTGTACAGTTTTTATGATGATTAAAAGATAGCTTGAAACTCCAAGTTTTGTTCAGAATAGTTGACCTGATCTAAATGCCACTGAGGATGCTTTTTTTTTAATCTTTATTTTATATTGGACTATAGTTGATTCACAATGTTGTATTAGTTTCAGGTGTACACAAAGTGATTCACTTATACATATACATATATCTATTCTTTTTCAAATTCTTTTCCTATTTAGGTTGTTACAGAATATTGAGCAGAGTTCCCTGTGCTATACAGTAAGTCCTTGTTGTTTATCTATTTTATATATAGTAGTTTGTGTCTGTTAATCCCAAACTCCCAGTTTATCCCTCCCCACCCACCTTTCCCCTTCGGTAACTATGAGTTTTATTTCTATGTCTGTGAGTCTGTTTCTGTTTTGTAAATAAGTTCATTTGTAACTGATGATATTTACATAGACGTTAAAAGGCTCTGTATTCCTCAGATCAAGGTCAACATCAACAATGACAAATCATGTTAATAGCCTGTATCCTTGATAGGAAGTGATGAAGATAGCACTTTCCCTCCATGGTCTTCCTCCCCCAAACCAGTAACATTATAAGAAAAACATTAGCTAAATTCCAATAGAGGGACATTTTACAAAATACCTGACCAGTCCTCCTCAAAACTGTCAAGGTCATCAAAAACAAGAAAAATCTAAAAAACTGTCACAGCCCAGAGGAACCTAAGGGGACATGAAGACAAGGCTGTATGGTGTCCTGGATGGACTCCTGGAACAGAAAAAGGACATTAGGTAAAAACTAAGGAAATCTGAATAAGCGATGCACTTTGGCTGATAATAACGTATCAATATTGGTTCATTCATTTTAAGTATGATGTTAATCATAGGGGACCCCGTGTGCGGGGTAAGTGGGAACTCTGTCCTACTTTCTCAGTTTTTCTGTAAAAATAAAACTGTCCTAAAAAATAAAGTCTATTTTAAACATCTTTATGGCTATTTTTTTAAATGCTATAGCTTCATGTCCATAACTTATAGTTCAAATAAAAATTATATAGATAGAGAAAACCGAAAAGGAAAAGAATAAGATGAAGGTAATAAAATGTTAACATTTGAGGACTCTGGGTGAAGGTACTAGAGAATTCCTTGCACTAATCTCACAACTTTTCTGTAAGTCTGAAATTGTGTCAAAATTATAAATAATTGTCGTAAATAAAGAGACATATACTAAAATGTATATACATGTATTTGTAACATATGTGATAGACAATGAATTAATTCCTCAATATATAAATCGTAAGAAAAAAACAAATGCCACAATAAAAAAGAGAACAAGTATAAGGGCCAATCATCGTATGCGTGTGTATGTATGTATATATGGGTACATATGTATACACACATATATATTCAACTTCAGTACCAATAAGAGAAATGCACATTTTCTTAAAACTATGATAAAATTTTGCTTAATAAATCAACCTTCAAAAACAAAGAAAGAAACAAAAAAAAAATCTGAAACTAATCCAAAACTCCAAAGATGGAGAGTGTATCACTAATTGAGTGTACTTCTACTAGGTGTCCCAACAATCTGGTTGCCATTTGGCAATTGGAAAAGTTTTGAAAGATGATTTGTCTCTTTGATTCAAGATTTCCTTTACTTGGTAGTATTTATCCTGAGGAAATAAGCAGAGAGACAGAAAATTACATACAAGGCAGTTCATTATAACATTATTTATAATAATATTATGTTCAAAGTCTAATACTCAGGACTGGTCAGACATGAATCATGTTATATCCGTAAGATGGATTACAAAGTAGCTATGAAAAAACCCTGTCGTGAAAGGGTGCTTATTGACAATGGGAATAATATTATAATGTTAACAATATGTACACTGTTAGCAGTTATCTTTGGGTGGTGTTATTATTTTGCAAGCAGTAACTTTCAGACACCATGAAAAGAGATTCTACATGGGTCTTAGGGCATAAGCACAGCTGTGATTCTATTCCCAATGGAATGCAATGGCTGTCATGGAGGCTGAGCCTTAGGAAGAGCTGAAGATGAGAAATGGCATGGACTTTACAATAAAATACTGAGTTTTCCCAACTTAAAAAAAAAAAATGCGGGCTTCCCTGGTGGCACAGTGGTTAAGAATCCACCTACCATTGCAGAGGACATGGGTTCGAGCCCTGGTCTGGGAAGATCCCACATGCCACGGAGCAACTAGGCCTGTGCGCCACAACTACTGAAGCCCACGTGCCTAGAGCCCATGCTCTGCAACAAGAGAAGCCACTGCAATGAGAAGCCCGCGCACCGCAATGAAGAGTAGCCCTCACTCGCAGCAACCAGAGAAAGCCTGCACGCAGCAACGAAGACCCAACGCAGTCAAAAATAAATAAATAAAAATAAAAATAAAAAATTCTAGGGGCTTCCCTGGTGGTCCAGTGGGTAAGACTCTGCACTCCCAATGCAGGGGGCCTGGGTTCAATCCTTAGTCGGGGAACTAGATCTCGCATGCATGTCACAACTAAGAGTTCACACATTGCAACTAAACGATCCTGCATGCCGCAACTAAAGATCCCATGTGCTGCAACTAAGACCCAGCACAGCCAAAATAAATAAATAAATAAATTTAAAAATAATAATAATTTTAAAATTCTATATATTCATCCATTTTGCAAATATCTAAGTACCTGCTCAAAACAGTAGGTTAGGGGCTCTGTGACAGAAGGAGAAAAGTCTACAAAGTTGGATAAGGGATGTTCTCTGTCCTAAATGAGCTTACAATTTAGCAGGGATGACCAAAACAATTTTACAAATAACTATAATACAAGGCACAACATTGGAGGAGGGAGAGAGTATATCCAGTTAAGATGAAAATAAAGGAGGGACTTCCCTGGTGGCGCAGTGGTTAAGAATCCGCCTGCCAAGGCAGGGGACACGGGTTCAAGCCCTGGTCTGGGAAGATCCCACATGCCGTGGAGCAACTAAGGCTGCGCGCCACAACTACTGAGCCTGTGCTCTAGAGCCCGCGAGCTACTGCTACTGAGCCCACGTGCCACAACTACTGAAGCCCGCGCACCTAGAGCCCATGCTTCACAACAAGAGAAGCCACCACAGTGAGAAGCCCGCGCACTGCAATGAAGAGTAGCCCCCGCTTACCACAACTAGAGAAAGCCCGCACGCAGCAACGAAGACCCAACACAGCCATAAATAAATAAATAAACATTAAAGAAAAAGAAAATAAAGGAGAGGGTATCTGAAAAGCGAGTCTTTTTATTTTTATTTTTTGGCCGCACCACGTAGCACACGGGATCTTCCCCGACCAGGGATCAAACCCATGTTCCCTGCACTGGGATCATGGAGTCTTAACCACTAGACTGCCAGGGAAGTCCAAAGAGAGTCATCTTTTAACTGGCTGCTGTTGCCATGGGAAATACTAAGGATGAAATGTGCAAGGATAGTACAGGGAACAGCATGAAATGGGAGAGAAATGGGGAAAAAAAGAGCTTATTCAAGAAAGGGAGTAGAGGGAGCTAAGAATTGGAAAGATAGACTAAAGGCAGAGAATAAAAAGCCTTAAATGCCCATCTGAGAAGTTTGGACTTAATACGTTAAGCAAGTGTGGTTATTAAAGGTCTCCCAGCAGTTTGAAAGTCTGAGAAAATCTGCACTAATAAGACGAATCTGACTCCCATTGCTGACTTCCATCCAGAGAAACCCTCCTGGTGCAGAACAATTAAACTGCAAACAAAATATTCTAAAACATCTTTTTAAATACATTGCTGGACTCGCAAAATAGTAAGTGAAATCTTCAGAGACAAAAAGAAGAAAGCATGACTCCAAATAGGTAAGAAAATGATGAAGTTGGCATCTGCTCTGAGGACATCTGCCAATTCCTGATGGCCTAGAGCAGAGGTCAGAAAACTATGGCCCAGGGGCTACATCTAGTTTATCTCCTCTTTTTGTAAGTAAAGTTTTATTTGAACCCAACCCCACCCATTCATTTATGTATTGTCCATGGCTGCTTTCATGCCATAATAGCAGGGATGAGTAGATGCCACAGAGACCATATGGTCTGCAAAGGCTAATATATCTACCCT
The DNA here is from genome assembly GCF_028021215.1 of Eschrichtius robustus. Classification (NCBI taxonomy): domain Eukaryota; kingdom Metazoa; phylum Chordata; class Mammalia; order Artiodactyla; family Eschrichtiidae; genus Eschrichtius; species Eschrichtius robustus. The sequence goes on along the minus strand of NC_090826.1, from coordinate 6,206,687 downwards.
CTGGCCCTTTACAAAAAAAGTCTGCTGAATCCTGGCCTTGAGTTTTAATGGATTGAGTTTATGGGATTTGGGAGACAAAGCCAGGCACCTGCATAGGGTGGGATGCCTTATGAAAGACTGAATAAAGTGACACCTTCAATAGATGAATTAGGAAAATGTTTGTCCTGAAGAGGGAGATGGAGGAGATACTTGCTTGTTCATATCTTAGCTCTGGTGGAAAGGAAAATGTTTCCCCTGAGAATTTCTACCATAAGCCCAACCTCACACAGGTTAGAACCCACATTATCTATGTGGTGGCCCAAAAAAACTCTTAGCCAAAACTTCAGTTTATTCGAGTGATCTTGGCTAAGAAGTGCCCCTAGGTGTCCAGCATAAACAAACACCAATCCTTGAATTCCCATAGATAAAGAGCCAAAGAATAAAAGCTTCAAATCAAAAAGCACAAAATGCCTGAGGAAACAAGTTACTAAAAGTAAAGCTAAGCAGAAAAAACAAACAGTAAGAGTAGACCCACAAAGACTGCAGATATTGGAAATATTAGATACCAAAAGTAAAACATTATGTTTATGATAATTAAAAAAATGAAAGAAAATACCAGAGAAGGAAGAAGATTATTAAAAATGAACAAGCATATTTGAAATAGAACCAAATACAACATCTAAAAATGACAAATATAATAAGTGATATCATAAAGTCAATTAATGTTAAGTAGCAGATACAATGAAAGAGAGTAATAATCGATTGGAAGATAGATTTGAAGAAATTACACAAAATCCAGCACAGAGAAACAGAAATAGAAAATAAAAAGAGGGCTTCTCTGGTGGCGCAGTGGTTGGGAATCTGCCTGCCAACGCAGGTTCGATCCCTGGTCTGGGAAGATCCCACATGCTGCAGAGCAACTAAGCTCGTGTGCCACAACTACTGAGCCTGTGCTCTAGAGCCCACAAGCCACAACTACTGAGCCCGCATGCCACAACTACTGAAGCTCACATGCCTAGAGCCTGTGCTCCACAACAAGAGAAGCCACTGCAATGAGAAGCCCGCACGCCGCAACGAAGAGTAGCCCACGCTTGATGCAACTAGAGAAAGCCCATGCACAACAATGAAGACCCAATGCAGCCAAAAAAAAACCTAAAAAAACTGACAACTAAGTTTTCATCAATTATGATAATATTAAAAGACAATGAAATAATACTTTCAAAGTTCTGAGGAAAAAATTGTCAACATAGAGTTGCATATACATGAAACTATCTTTTGAGAAGGAGGGTGAAAAAAAGACATCTTCAAGCAAACAAAAACTGATAGAGTTTCAACCAATATATCACCCCCTAAGGAACTTTCAAATGAAATATATTGTAGAGAGATAGAAAACTAACCTTAAAACAACATCTGAGGGACCAAAAAAGCAAGAAAGAAGGAAAAGAAACTCCCTAAAACAAGACAAATAGGAAGTTCAGAATAATATAGTAAAAATGAATTCTAATCACCAATAAATATATCAGCAATCACAATAATTATTAGTAATTACACTCTCCATTTAGAGGACAAAGGTTTTTTTTTTTTAAATCTAGCTCTGTGCTTTTTACAAGACATACCTAAAACGTAAGGGAACTCAAAGATTAAAAAGAAAATACTGGAAAAAGATTCACCAACATACTAAGTAAAAGAAAGCCAGTATGACTATAGTCATATCAAACAAAACAAACTTGAAAGCAAAACTTATTACTAGAGGTAGAGGTTAATTCCATAGTAACAGAATGTTCAGTTTACCAGACAGGTTTAACAATCCTAAACTTGTATGCACCGAATAACATAGTCTCAAAATATGTAAGTAAAAAATCAACAAAACCACTAGGAGAATAGAGAGGAAGGATAGACTAAGAGCAGAGAGAATAAAGAAAGCTACTATGATGAGCTATCCAGATTTCCCTTGAGCACTGAAACTCTTACTTCTAGGATTAGTCCCCATACTTCTAGGATTGCAGCCAGAAAATAGCCCTTAGCCATCAATTCTCTTTCCGGATTGCCTCAGCTGAAGAAAACTACCTTGCCCAAGGTTACTATTACTCCCAAGGGCAACTCACATCCAATGACTGGCTGATGAGGATGGAAGGAATACAGGCCCAGCTCCCTTGCCCGAGTTGGGACAATCTGGCTATAGAGCTTTCCATAGGATCAGCAGAGGTCTGTATCACAGCTCAACATCTTCTGCCCAAGTCTGCTTCTTCATCCTCTCTTCCCCAGATCCCAAGAGCAAACTCTAAAGAACATCCTCTGTCTCAAAGCCTGCTTCTCAAGGAAGGCAATCTGCAACAAATATCCATGGGAGAAGCACTGGTAAGAAATTGAAAATATGGAATTAAAGGTCAGGAAGGAAGATAGGGTTACCATTAGATTTTGAGGCAATTCCTATAGAGGTGATAAAAAAAGTTCAGGAATTGAATGAGATGGCTAAATTATGAACAAGTAAAGACAGCTTCAAAGGATGCCTACAGCTAAGCATCCAAGAAAGAGAAGCATAGACGACTTAGGAGAGGCATCAAAAAGGTGTAATAGTGTAGTGTCACCGAGGTGAAAGGACAGAAAACATGAAGAAATGTGTAAGTTAATGTTAAATGCTTAATTTATAGGTAAGAAAATTGTTGTAGTGGCTACATAATGTGTACTAACAACATCCATTTCTCTTTTCTCCTAGTCCATTCTCTAATTTTACTGTAGGAAACTACCACCCCCTCTACTCTTAGCTGATGTGCTTTGGATGGCACTGATTCTACCCATGGTTCCAAAGGTGGGCTCATGTTTGGGCTTCGACAGTCAGAGCATTGTATTCCCTGGCCTTCAGTTTGAACTAGTGAGAGTAAGGCTCAAGGTTTTTGTTCAAACCATTAAATGAACTCTTTTTTTTTTTTTTTAATAGGCTGACCCTATGGTTTGCTGGCAGACACCATGCCACTGAGGAACCTCAAGATGAAGTCAGTATAATAGAGGACAAAGCCACAGTGAGATAAAGTCCTGATCGGATGACATCATTTGAGCCCCTGAATACAGCTGTGCATGTAGCTAGACATCCTTAGACTTTTCTGGTACTGAACCACTGAATTCCTTTTTTTTTTTTTCCTTTTAATCCAATTTGAGTTGGGTTTTCTCTCACTAGCAAAGTAAAAAATTCTAAGTGATAGCATGAGGATAGCTATTCCATATTTGATTTTGTAGTCCACTTTTTCACTAAACATGATAATGGAAGAATTTGGGCTGGTTAAAAGTAAGTTAACTGCCTAGGTTTGAGTCCACAGTTAGTAGCTGTGCAACCTTGGGCATATTACTTGACCTCAGTCATAAAGTGAGGAATAGCATGTACCTTATAGGGTTGTGAAAGTTAAATTAATATATATAAAGCCCTAAGACTGTACGTAATACTTGGTAAATGGTGTAAAAATGTGAGCTATTATTAATTATTATTTCTAATTACAAAATCTTCACAAGCATCATTTTAATAGATGAATGGATATTTCATACTTTACTTAGCCAATTGTCCTACTAACAGGCCAGTTTTTCACTATTGTGAATAACACTGCATTGAACATCTTTGAGCACAAAGCTTACTCTGTTTATGATTATTTCCTTAGTTTAGAGTACTAGTGAAAATACCAGTTCAGGGCTTCCCTGATGGCGCAGGGGTTAAGAATCTGCCTGCCAATGCAGGGGACACGGGTTCGAGCCCTGGTCTGGGAAGATCCCACATGCTGCGGAGCAACTAAGCCCATGCACCACAACTGCTAAGCCTGAGCCCTAGAGCTCGTGAGCCACAACTACTGAGCCCACGTGCCCCAACTACTGAAACCCATGCGCCACAACTACTGAAGCCCGCGCACCTAGAGCCCCTGCTCTGCAACAAGAGAAGCCACCACAACGAGAAGCCTGTGTACCACAGCCAAGAGTAGCTCCCGCTCACCACAACTAAAGAAAGCCCGTGCGCATCAACGAAGACCCAACGCAGCCAATAAATAAATAAATAAATAAATTAATTAATTAATTTAAAAAAAATACCAGTTCAGAGTCTATTTGATTCTCAAAGATTTTTAGGGAGGTAGAATCTACAGCCTTGCTCCAAAGATACTTCCTTTGCATTTTTATACCAATTAGTCTATTTGCACTCATCCAAATCTTCCTTCCTGTAATTTAAGCTTAGACCTATGACCAAAAGGAGATATAAAATACAGGCAGACCTTGTTTTATTGCACTTCACTTTACTGCCCTTCACAGATACTGTGTTTTACACAAATTGAAGGCTTGTGGCAACCCTGCATCAAGCAAGTCTATCGGTGCTATTTTTCCAACAGCATTTTCTCACTTCATTTCTCTGTGTTATATTTTGGTAATTCTCACAATATTTCAAACATTTTCTTTATTATTATGTTTGTTATGGTGATCTGTGATTAGTGATCTTTGATATTATGATTGCAAAAAGATTACAACTCACTGAAGGCCCTGATGATGGTTAGCATTTTTTAGCAAGAAAGTATTTTTTTAAATTTATTTTATTGAGGTATAATTGATTTACAATTTCTATTTACAGCAAAGTGATTCAGTTATACATATATATACATTCTTTTTCATATTCTTTTCCATTATGGTTTCTCACAGGATACTGACTATAGTTCCCTGTGCTATACAGTAGGAACTTGTTGTTTATCCATTCTATATATAATAGATTGCATCAGCTAACCCCAAACTCCCACTCCATCCCTCTCCCACCCTCCTCCCCCTTGACAACCACAAAGTCTGTTCTCTATGTCTGTGAGTCTGCTTCTGTGTCGTAGATAAGTTTATTTGTGTCATATTCTGGATTCCACATATAAGTGATATCATATGGTATTTGTCACAGGAAAGTATTTTTAATGAAGGTATGTACACTGTTTTTACAGACATAATGCTATTGCACACTTAATAGACTACAGTGTAATGTAGACATACTTTTATATGTACTGGGAAACCAAAACATGACTTGTTTTATTGGGATATTCACTTTATTGCACTGGTCTGGAACTGAACCTGCAACATCTCTGAGGTCTGCCTGTAAATGAGTCTTTACTAGGATCGTATACACTAATTAATGAAATGGAATAAATGTTTAAAAAGTATTAAAGAAATTTTAAAATAGAAACAATCAGAAAGCTCAAATAAGTGGATATTTTCTGAATTTTACTTTAAAAAACTAGAAACCGTCAGAAGAATATAGTAGATTGGCAATAAATATTTATTGAGTGAATGTGATGATTACCCTAATGTCCTGAAGTGCCTCCTGATGGATGCATCATTACAGGATGAATTAATAGGGAGTAGACTTTAGTATATTTCTAAATCGGTGAAAACGAAGTTTTTGTTACAGTTTTCCTCAAACAGCCTTCATTAATGACAACACCCTAAAGTTAATGATATAATCACATGTGTTTTACAATGTAAGAAACTGAGCAAAGGAATGGTCACTTGTCTTAATTACACAGTCAAATATGCCTTTTTATTAAAAAAAAAACTGGCCACCTTTAAGATATCAGTGATTCACAATCATTATTTTAAGAAAAGTATAATCTGGAAAAAAAGATGACTTTATCCCACAGTCTTAAATTGACAAAGGAAGAGATCAGAAACAACTCAGAAGAAATGACAGTGGCAAATTGAACTGAAGTATCAACCAACATTCACCTAACCTTTATAATAGATTTGAAGTTCACACCCTCTCTTATAAAAGGGTCATTGAGGGCTTCCCTGGTGGCGCAGGGGTTGAGAATCTGCCTGCCAGTGCAGGGGACGCGGGTTCGAGCCCTGGTCTGGGAAGATCCCAATGCCGCGGAGCAACTAGGCCCGTGAGCCACAACTACTGAGCCTGCGCGTCTGGAGCCTGTGCTCCGCAACAAGAGAGGCCGCGATAGTGAGAGGCCCGCGCACCGCGATGAAGAGTGGCCCCTGCTTGCCGCAACTAGAGAAAGCCCTCGCACAGAAACAAAGACCCAACACAGCCATAAATAAATAAATAAATAAATAAATAAATAAATAAATAAATAAAATTAAAAGTGTGTTTGTGGACCGGGGATCTTTAAGGAAAAAAAAAAAGGGGTCATTGAACCTAAAGCCCTGAGTTCTAGTGGTGTCTCCACTAGAAATCTGTAACTTTTGCAATGTTGTAGACACTGAGGGATTTATTATAAAACACCATGAACCCCAATCTATATTTCCCCAAGTGAGGCCACCAGCCACAGATGCCATTCCTGTCACCCCAAGTGGCTGAAAACCAAGGAGCTGACCAAAAACCTATGCGCTTGTCTCTTTCTCTCTGTCCCTCTTCTTGTTTCCCATCCGCTTCGTAATTACTGCCAAACGTTGGTGCAGCTCTCCATGTCCCAGGGTTAGAAGAACTAATGCCCTAGCCAGAATGATAATTCAGAACTAAGAAGATAACTTAGCACCCTCAGCCCCAAATTATAAATCTTTTGGTCACATAATGCCTGTGGCAATAAGAGTGACATCTCAACATGCAAACGTAAACATTTCACTGTCTACTTTAAACCTTTTCAATAGCACCCTCCGCCTATTTTTAGCACCGAGTCTGAACTTCTTCACATGACATGACATATACAGTCAAGTAAAATCTGGCCTCTACTTAACCTCTCCAACCTCACCTCTTACCTTCTTGTCATTGAGAGTGAACTTGACCTCCTCAAATGTCAACATTCTGAACATTTTCTGTTTGCCCTGTTCTCCCTTCATTGTCCCACAGCTGAAGCAACCTTCACCTCTCAGTAGAGACCTCACATGGTCCGAAAAAGCTCTCCTGACTCCCCCGGGTCTGGGTGGGTGCCTTTCCTATGATTCCCATAGCACCCTGCCAGCCTCTATCACCTTATGGCTTCCTGGGTGCTTGTCTACAACTCTCACAACTGAAAGTTCTCTGAGGGGAGGGATTGTGTATCTCTTGCTTACTGATGGGTACCTAGTATGGCCTGGCACATAGGAGTTCAATAAACATTTATTGATGAATGAACGGATAAAAGTATGAATGAATAAAATTAGAAATACAAAAAGCGGGGTGAGGGAGGGTTGGATTGGGAGTTTGGGACTAACAGATGCAAACTATTATATATAGAATGAATAAACAACAAAGTCCTATTGTATAGCACAGGAAACTATAGTCAATATACTATAATAAACCATAATGGAAAAGAACATGAAAAAGAATATATACATATAACTGAATCAGTTTGCTGTACACCAGGAATTAACACAATACCGTAAATCAACTACACTTCAATTAAAAAAAAGAAGGAGAAGAAATACCGAGAGGTGTTGGCATTCATTCAGTTCTTACAGCATCTAGTCACTGGGTATATCCCATTGCCTTTGCATTCCAGAGAAAATGGTAAAGCTGTTCATATTAAAAAGTTCTGTAGGGACTTGAAGTTTATGGACAAACCAAACCTATTTTTTTCTAAAGGAAACCTGCCTATGGATGTTGATGAGTATGGGCTTACAAGTAAATGTTCCTAGACTTATGACCACTTGTTATCTTCCCTTCAGAGACACTAGGAAGATTCTCCCTGCCTGTAGCTTATCTCTCCAAGAAAGGCTGGTGCCTGAAATTTCACTATGACAAATCCCTTTCTTTGGCTTAAGGTTTTATAGCCTCTTAAGTGGAAATACTGCAAAGAAAGTAAAACATTTTATCTTATGAATCATTTATGCTCCTGGAATTTAACAAAACAACCTCCTGGATAAATTAAATCATGTATACTAATAAGCAATAGAGAATTTTGGAATCTTAGACTGAAAGGTGTTCAAAAACTCAAAGAATATATAACAGGGAATTCCGTGGCGGTCCAGGGGTTAGGACTCCATGCTTTCACTGCTGTGGGCCCCAGGTTCGATCCCTAGTCAGGGAACTAAGATCCTGCAAGCCATACAGCTTGGTCAAAAAAAAAAAAAAGAATACATAACAACACTAACAATGAGAATAACAATATTGATTTAAAAAACAGCTAACATTTATTGAACCCTGATTGGAGCCAGGTTGTGATCTAAATACTTTTATGTACACAATATCATTTATCTACCCTATGGAGTAGGACGTACTGTTATCCCCAGCTCACTAGGTGTTGAGAGGTTAGGAGCGTGCCTGAGTCATACAGCTAGTGATAGAACTGGAGTCAAACCCAAATCCTCTGAATGCAGACCCTAAGCTCTTCATCCCTACACCATTTTCCTTCTTCTTCTTTTATCCGGAAGAAAAGAAAATATCTGCTACCAACGGACCAATTTGGTAAACTGATACCAAATTAATTAATTTATTTTTAAAATTTTTATTTATTTATTTATTTATTTGTGGCTGTGTTGGGTCTTCGTTTCTGTGCGAGGGCTTTCTCTAGTTGCGGCGAGCGAGGGCCACTCTTCATCGCGGTGCGCGGGCCTCTCACTATCGCGGCCTCTCTTGTTGCGGAGCACAGGTTCCAGACGCGCAGGCTCAGTAGTTGTGGCTCACGGGCCTAGTTGCTCCGCGGCATGTGGGATCTTCCCAGACCAGGCCTCGAACCCGCGTCCCCTGCACTGGCAGGCAGACTCTCAACCACTGCGCCACCAGGGAAGCCCCCAAGTTATATTAGAGCTAAATCCAAAGAAGGAAACATCTCTGTTTTCTTGTTTTAATATAACAATTTAACTTTCCATATATGTTGTGTTTGCTGAACTATTAGCTTGTGTCTATGTAAACATACCTCATCTGTGTCGATGGCAATGAAGGAGTGAAATATATTTCTGAAATCTCTTAATGAAGAGTTGACATTAATATTTTTAATTAATTAATTAATTTGGCAAGGGACTAGAGCACACCCTACTGGCCAGCTAATGGGAAATACAGCATTTACTCGGAAGAAAATGTCATGTTAAAATCTGAAGATAAAAATCAGATTAGTGTTTTAAAGAAATTTGAAAAAATTGTCTCGTTAACATCTGTATATTAAATTAGTGTATCTATAGGACACTAAAAAATTTCTAAAGGTTTTAAGTTCTAGAAATGGGATAAAACTAGAAATATATTAACAGCCAATAGCATCAAATGTTGGTTAAGGGAGCATTAAGTAAACGAAAAAGTGGCTCAATTAAAAACAAACTATACAAATAGCCCTCCAAAACTCATACTAAGCAAAAGCAGGCAAGCCCTGGCCCTGACACTTAAACTAGTAGATGGAGAAATTAAAACCAGCCTCTTCAGTCTTTTCCCAGGCCGAGCATACTGCATGTATTTCTTTTTCTTTCTTTTCTGTTTTTTTTTTTTTTTTTTTTTTTTAGGGGAAAAGCTAAGAAGGGGGAGTAATATCCCTAATTAATATCCCTGGGGGGAAAATGGAAGTTGTAAAGAAATCTTTTTCTATGCAACTTTTCAAATGGCTGCTAAATTTGAAAGCTCCATGGAGACTTTGATTTGATGAGGCAATTCCCATGGGTGAATCTCGGCTCATATCAGTGGGAAAGTTTAAAGTAATCCACAAAGTTTATTGGAAATACTGTATAAATATGTGTGTGTGTGTGTGTGTGCCCAGATGTTTCCAAAACATAAAGTGACAACTAAACAAATGACCTCTATGAAATGCAATTCTTCCATTCTCATGTATTTTTTTATTGCACACATCTATAAATTGGTTTTTTAAAAAGTGCATAACTACATATACTGTGAATAGAAAAGGCTCTAGGACTAAGAGAGTAATGCAGAAAGTGTCTCACTTTAAAATATGTCTCTATAAACAGAGCCAAAACACAAAAACATCTATAATCAAGATGAATAAACACCAAGTTGTGATCCTCTTCTACAGGATTCGCATAATATCCAAATAGAAATTTGGAAGTGTCATAAGGCCCTGTCCAGCACATGCGTGCTTACACATGACTTGCAGGGATACTGGGAGAGGACAGAAAGAAACAATGTCCTTAGGAAAGCAGAGACTGTGATCCTAAGGTTTCTGAGCCAGAACCTCCCCCTGTTCTCACTCCAAGGACAGCCTCTTCTTACTCTGAAAGAAGGGCAAGTGCAAAGTGACAATCTGGGTCAATGTGATGTAAGTCTAACATTTTAGATGTTACATTTAGGGTTTTTTTATATTAAATAACAATCAGCCAATATAAATTCCTTGGGAGGTGGCGTCAGATTAGATGGATTGGGGAGATGTAAAAAAAAAAAACATTGTCTGACTTTAACTTTCTTCCTTACTGGAGATAATTTAAAACATGCTAGATTCAGTACAAAGAGGGTATTTTTTCCCTAAACCTCTAGACTAGTGTTCCAATCTGTTAAAAGTCATGGAATGATCACTTGATAAACACAAAATGCTCATTTCAAGTGGCTTAGCATTTTCCTTTTAAACTGTTCCGCAAATACTCCACAATATTATTGACATGTCAGTGTTATTACAAAATATCATTAATAGAGTCTTAGATAAAAGATATGTGGGGTATAAGTGTTCTCATGTAGTTCATCCACAGCTGAGAAAGCCACATTGTATGAGTGTTATTGTAAGCAAAATTCAGTAAGCCATCAGCTCTAACTGGTTTTTCCCCCAAAATGAATAAATCAAGATGTTTATTTTCTGGCGCTGGGGGTGGGGGTGGGGTGGAAATTTAGGAGTTTGGGATTAAAATATACACACTAGTATATATAAAATAGATAACCAACAAGGACCTACTGTATAGCACAGGGAACTACACTCAATATCTTGTAATAAGCCATAATGGAAGAGAACAAAAAAAGAATATATATATTCATATAGATATGTATAACTGAATCACTTCGCTCTCCACCTGAAATTGACACATCATAAATCAACTATATTTCAATAAAAAAAATTTTTAAGATGTTTATTTTGCAAGTTTTAAATAGATCAGAAGAGAAAATCATATTCATCCAGAATGACTCATGTGATTTTGTGATTTTTTTTTTGATAATTTACCAAAACAGCCCATCATACAGCTCTCAACCCTATACTGAGTATCCTGTTGATCTTCTTTCTCTAAAGAAGGGGTGTGTTTGATGGTTGCTCTGGTGATTATCACTGTTTAATGAATAGGAGAATGTAAAAGCATGCCAATAAGGCCAAAGCACAAATTACAGCTGCATTGTGGTTACTTGAAATAGTGCAACCAGGGTGCCTTTTGGATGAAACTCGAGCTTGGCTAAGTCCCCATTCAGTAAATGCTGGACTGTCAGGTCTGAAAAGATGTTCTCTGGCAAGTTCTCAGGCTGATCCTTTTTTTATACTGATAGCGTATGGGTAAGCCGTAAACATAAATGAAACCAAAATGGGGGAAAAATATCTGGATAGATTGTCTGTGAGTAAAAAACCTAGTTAATTTGGTAAGAAAATTAGCAATTAGTTGTGACTAATTTTCATCATTCTAAAATACTACTACACGAATGGCAGTAAGTAAGAAAAGTTAACAGAAAGATGGAATAACTGAATTGTTAAGTAGCAGAGGCATGAAAATGACCCAAGAAGCCCTGTAGTCCAGAAGGAGCCCATCAGAATGAGGGATAGAGCTCTCTCTGCTAAATATTTGTTTATCTTGCAAATAAAAGAGAGTTTTGTTTTGTTTTGTTTTTAGTTTTGGTTCCTAAGGCCTTGAATTCAGAATTAAGCCTTTTAATTAAATTTAAAAGAATGTAAGTAAATAATAGGGGAGAAAAGGCAAATCACTTCATGGAGTGTAAGGTTAATAGTTAACCTGATAATGAGGTCGGAATCTCATTCCATATGTTAAACTACCCCAATTAGGTAGTGCTAAATGTCTAACTATTGGGCATTACTGCTGAAATGCAAGAAGGGCCTCTGAGGAGACCAAAGAGGTCAGCAGGAGGTCTCTGGCCTCTACTCAATAGAGAGTACCATTCAGGGGATTTGTTCTAGTTAAAACTGGAGGGTTTCTGTCTGTTTGCTTTTTTTCTTACTTTACTCTTGGTTTGTTATCATTTGTATTATTTATTTTACGGTTAAACTATAAGCCTAAGTTGCATCACCGGCGCCTCGAGAAACCTCCTCCTGCCGGTTTGCTGGTGTTTTGTCCTTGGGCATCAGTGGTTGCCCTGATGCCAAGAGATGTTGAGGTCTGCCTGGGTCTATTAAGTAAACACGAGGTTGGGAACTCAAGCGCACGCCGAGTTGGGGTGGGGTGGGGGCTTCTGGAAGCCCGTGGGCGGCCCTATCCGGGTCAACTGCCACCAGGGCCTGGCCTCCGTTGGCAAACGTGTGGTCAGAGGAGAGGTGGCCGGGCACCCTGCCAGGAAAGGCCCTCACCAATGTGACCTCGCTGCCCCTCGCTGTCTCACACGGTCCCACTCTGCCCTACGCTGTCCCTCAAGGTTCCGATGACTCACTCTGTCCTTCCTTGTCTTGCGCTGCCCGTGATGTCCCACACTGTCCCACCCTGTCCCGCGCTGTCCCTCCCACGCAGCGGCCCGCGAGCCTCGTGGTGAGCGCGTGGCTGCAAACGGCAGACGCGCCCCCCCCCCCCCCCCCGAGGCCGGCCCAGCAGAAGCTCCGCTCGCCTTCCCCCGGTGCCCTCGGCCCACCCACGCGGCGGCGGCCCGCGGACAGGGGAAGACAAAACCCTCCCTGGGGCTGGAAACTGTGGAAACCCCGCGCGAGGCGCGGCGCCGCCTTTGGGTCGGGCGGGAACCGCGGCCGAGGCCGGGCGGCCCGCACACTTCAGAGGAAGATTCCCGGGAGGGGGTTCTCGGAGCTGGGCAGCGGCTACCAGGATCCGGCAGAGGGGAGGAGCCCAGACCGCGGCGGCCCAGAAACACGGCCCGCGGGAGACAAAGACTGCTTCCCCGCGGAGCCGCGCGACGACGGCGGACCCCACGCGAGCGCCTGCGGATCCCACGCGAGCGCCTCCGCCGCGATATCGCCCCTTTAAGCGGCTCGCGCCCGGGATTGGCTGCGCGGGGGAGGTGGGTCGGTGAGCGGCGACGTCACGGCCCCGCCCACTCACTATATAGTGAGGCGGCGACGGCGGCCGAGTGCAAGTGGGCAACGCTAGTGGGAGCGGGCGGCCGGCAAGCGGCGAGGCGCCTGCGCGGTGTCCGGGCCCCTGAGCCCGCGGCGCTGAGACAGCCGGGACGGACATGCGCGGGAGGGCGCCGTGGGGCAGCCGCGGCTTCGCTGGGGTAAGGGGCCTGCGGGGTGGGGGGGGGCGGCGCCGCGCCCCTCAGGGCTCCGGGCGGCTGCAGACGCGGGGCGGGTCCCCGGGGCGCGGAGAGGGTCGCACGGCGCGGAGTCTCCCGGGACGGAGGGAGGGGCCGGCCCGGGGCGCCAGGGACGCGGCTCCGGGAGCGGCGAGCCGGGGTCCTGCGTCCGCGGGCTGGCGGCGGCCTCGGGCTCTTTCCTCCTCCCGCCGGGGGCTGCGCTAGTCTGGTCCACACCGCGCGCCCGCAAGCCATGTCTTGGGAGCTGCGGGGGGCTGGGATCGGCGCCGGTGCTGACCCGCGGTTCTTCTGCCTAGTCTCGGCGACGACGGTCATCCCCAGTCGGTGTTCTTAATTCATCCGAGCAGCCCCGCGCCCTCCTCCTCCCCCTGCTCCTCCTCCTCCTCCTCCTCCTCCCAGGAACGTGATTCTTTGCTGTGAAGGTCCTAAATGCTGCCTCAAACGGGAAGGAACTGTAGAATTCTGTGTTCGAAACGAGAACACTTATTGGACATTCATTTGTTGTGTGTGTACGTGTGTGTTTATATGTATATCATAGTCTTATACAAATTAGATGACTCCTTTATCAGGATTGATACTGGATTGGTGCTTGCAAAGTCTTTATTAAGATTTCGTCATTGCTCGAAAGAAACCAGTCTCTTACCTGATAAAAAAATATGAGTAGAGTGTTAGTCATAAACGTAAGTGCAATCAGAATAGAGACTGTAGCTTTAAAAGAGATGTGTTGGTGACTTTAGGTGCACCTGCAACACAGGTAGGGCAGGACTGGTTTCTAGGCAACTGTCGGGGGTGAAGAAAGGTGAGGTTAAAATGCCTTTTTCCCCCCCTTCTGGAGAACAAGTGTTCTACGAAGTTTCAGGCTTTTATAAATCTGTTAAGAATGCAGTGGGGATACGTTTGTTCAGGAGACTGAAGTATCTAAATAAGTTCACCATATCTGGTTTTGCCTTCTTCTTTTAACTGCATTTCTTTCTTTTTCTTTTTCTTTTTTTTAAAATCCTTACTGGAACTATATAGTTGTAAGTGAAGTTTTCCTTAAACAAAGGCATTTTGGTACCCATTTCAGAAAATGACCAAATTTCGCTAAGGCCAAAATAAAAGAAGTCGGTTCCTTGTTAACAGGCCGACTATGATTGGTTACCTGTATGTCATCAATCAAGCTCTTTTCCAGATATTAGCAAATTTGAAGAGAAATACATATTGGTTTTAGCATGGAGTTCAGACACTGTTTGTCATTGCCTTCACTTCATACAGAAGTTTCTTTTTCAGCTGTGTGTTCTTGTGGACACTTACTGGTAGGTGGGAGAGGTCTGGGAGTAATAATTTATAACCCAACAGATATTAGACTGTAAACTCCTTAAGGGCAGGAACCCTGCCTTGCACAACTTCCGTCTTATGCAGCTTTGCACATAGTTGATGACTGATAAATAATTGCAGGAAAGCATATTTTACATGTTAAAGCTCAGCAGGATAGGACCAGTCACTGATAAAGTTCGGAAAGCAAATCTGTTTGTTTTTTTTTTTTTTAATGGCCGTTATGAAATGTCTGAGTTATTCATATTTTTGGCAGATAGGGAAAACCACTGTCGTGATGCACTGGGTTTCCTACTTTCGGTTCACAGTCGATTCTAGTTGCTCTTTCTGTGAGATTTAATTATACTGTAGACTTGAGTTTTTGTGTGAAAATAACTGCTGCTCCTCAGAGGATGAGCCAGATAATACTTCCTTTCTGCTAATAGTAATGGTAGCTTTTAAAAGCAAGTCACCTGGGACTTCCCTGGTGGTCCAGTGGATAAGACTCCACACTCCCAATGCAGGGGACCCGGGTTCGATCCCTGGTCAGGGAACTAGATCCCGCATGCATGCCACAACTAAGAAGCCCGCATGCTGCAACTAAAGATCCCACGTGCCGCAGCTAAGAGCCGGCACAGCCAAAATAAATTAAAAAGAAAAAAAATCAAGTCACCTAAATTACAGGTGCAATCTAACATGCTTGAAACTGACCTGAATGTCTACATACCATGAGGTTGCTTTCAAAAGGTGACCAGAGGAGGGGAAAGGTGGTGCCAGGGGTAATTCCAGGAATTGGAATGTCACAGACTCCCGCCACAGAGAGAGTCTGCTCTTAAGCTAAATGCATTTGTGTGGGTACCTCATCATCAGGATTTCTGTAGCATCCTTTGGTGCTCGTGTTTGGCAGTGCGTTATAAAAGCTGATCGGGATAACTCACTAGATAAACGAAATCCAGTTGTGGCATTCTGGCATTATTCGCACAGTATAAACATGCTTTGTAAAGATAGGTAAAACTGGTGAGTTTTGGGGTTCTGAACGTACGTTACTAGCTTAAATACAGAAGTTCGTTTTAAGGTAGGGGGAAGTTAATGTGGGATTCAGATTTCAGAAAAGAAAAAACGATTCTGCGGTTTGAAGTCCTCGTTGATACTTGAATCCAATTCCTTATACCATAAAATTGGGCAGTATTACCAAAAGGCCGTTGAATGTATTTTTTAAATATGGGGCTCTGGCTACATGACGTAGCCATTTTCAACTCCAAAGTGCCGTGATTCAACAAAAGATTACAGTTTAACAGAGGAAACAGTAGGAAGGTCAGGATGAGAAGACATTGTGCAAAAGCTCTTGTTAAAGACCCCCAGAATATGAAACTCGATGAGTTACAAATTGGGATTTGAAAATACTGTTCCTCTCTGCGCGGAATGCTCTTCTCCTGACTCTTCTCATGGCTGCCTTTTTTTTTCATCCTTTAGATTCAAATTTTAAAAGTCACCTGAGAGAAGCCTTCCCTAGCCACCTGTGTGAATAGGTTCTTCTGCCTCCTTGCCCTCTCCTGCTCCCCGCTCATTCCCTTGGAAGTGACCACAATCTGAAATTGTGTGCTTACCTCTTACCTCTCTCCTCGCTAGACTGAACCTTAGGCAGCACCACCTAGCGTCGTATCTAGTCCAGAATAAGCATCCGATAACTTATTTGTGAAAATAATGAAGCCCTGCCCTCTAAAAACCAGTGAGCCAAATGCATGAGCTGAGTTCAGTCTTCTCTGCGCAGCTGACCAGCGCTTGGGTCCTGTCCTTTGTGTCAGTTTCTCCATCTGTAACCAAGAATGTCAGGAGGAGAAACGTGGCTGTCGCCTGAAATGAAGACGATCTAGAAAGGAGAGGTGGTGAAAGTGTAGTGGGGAAAATGCTAGATTACAGGGGAGAAGAGCCGCGATGGCCCTTTGCCAACAGGAAGATGCTTAACCTCACTTCATTTCCTCCTCTGCAAAATGGCGACTGTAATCCCTGCCTCCTCTTACAGGGATGCCTTGGGGATCAAGTGAGATAACACGTTAGAAAGCGTTTTGTCATCTGTGGACCGCTTTCCAAATACAAGACATTCTATCATTAAATTCTGGATTTTACAATAGAGCCTGATTATCACGCCCCACAGGGATCCATGCTGGGAGTGGATTAAAAGGAGGCCCTTTGGGTATATGTAGGGACCCCTTTTTACAGGCGGAGACAGACCCACGTATATCAAATACCATCTTGTAACGGTTATATGATGGTAGGGCATCCACGTGTCACTGAAGGTTGATGGTTTCAAAGAACTGTTTGAAGTGGTCACAGAATATCAGACTGATAACCTTAACCCACCCTTTCCAGAGGATACATAGGACAGACCTGCAAGTAATAACTTGTACAGGAGAATTTGAGGGAGTTGAAGTAAAATAGGAACTTTCATAGGCTGAAGGTTGCCCAAGAAAAAACCATTACCAGGCAGCGAAGCCCCAGGACAGTCTGTCTGAGCCACCCTGAAACCTTGAGCATCGTAGTGGGTCAGATCTTCCCCCGGTTTAATTAAGAGCTTGGAGAGCCGTGTGGTGTGTGGGAAGAGCCTGGCTCAAGTCTGGGCCCCAAGTTCCTGAGCTCTGCACTTCCGGCTCCTCGGCTGTAAAGGAGGGTGGTAATAGGCACCCACCTCCCAGGGTTGTGGAGAGGATTAAATTAGTTAATACACAGAAAGCACTTGGAACAAAGCCTGTCAGATAAGTGTCCAGTGAACTAGTTATTATCCTTACTGGGTTTCTGTTCACTGTAACAATCTCGAATTACCCACTGGGTGACTTAAATGCTCATTAATTAAATTTGAAGTTTTAAAGACTCGCTTCCTATCATTAGACTATTGTGCTCACTGCCATTAAAATTTGAATAGAAATCGTGTATCTTTTACGATTAGAAATCTACCGTGTGTATGTCTAAAAGGAATAATATTTTTCCCTCCGGTGTGTCTTTGTGTTCTGCTGGTGCTATAGTGCTCTGTAGGAAAAGGACAAAGGACAAAAGAATCCATTCCTGCTGTGGGGCGTTTCTGCTCTGTCACCAAAGCCGCGTAGGAGACTGAGGGAATCCAGAGGCTGTCGGTGACCATGGTAGTTGAAGGAATACTTTTTCTGTTGGCTTGCCATTTCTTAAAAGACTTAGCTGGAGAATATTCTGAATTATTTCAGAACTTAGGTCACCTAGCTTTGACTGCGACAGTGTGAAGATAAAACATTTTCCTGGTTGCCTTGGTTTTTACCACCTACAAGTGGGCCATTATGGGCCAGGTGCAGGGCTGCAGGAGGACAAAACGTCCATCCCCACCGCACTGGGCCACACGCACATCTTCACTGAAACCACTGAGTTTAGTTACGTGTTACTAACTTCATATAACACACTTTTAAATCATCTGGGCATTTAACACAGAGGCTGTTGATGCTTCCGCAGTAGCAGGGCACGGAGAAGGGCACTCCTACCTTGCTGCCCCTTCTCCCTTCCCCCAGATCGTGCCTATTAAAGTGAAATCCGAGAAAAACCCTGAATTAGGGCCTGTGATTTTTGAAGAATCTTCTGCTTTTAGTGAATCAGCTCAGGCCACACAACACTATAGCGATCATAAACACTGAATGTGTTAGGGGAATGTCAAATAAGTTAAGTTTTCTCTTTTTATTAATGGAAATTAAAATCCTGTAAAAGAGCTAAACTGAACGTTCAGTGCAGATCGCTTGGCCACCAGTGCTTTAGACACTAATCACAGTAAAAATAGTGAGGTTTGGTTTGGTTTTGTTTTCTTTTTCATTTTCCCAAAGGTGATTATTTTAGGCATCTTCAAAATGAAAGATGAGTTGGTTTATTTGGGGAGGGTCTGAAATCATGGTATTTGTCATGGTCTTAAGTCAGTTTCTTGTCACAGATTTTGGCTGTGAATATAGTTACCTTCTATCTCCCTGGGTATGGAAATAGGTAGGTAGATAATTGTTAAATGCAGCTGAGAAGACCATTTATCACCCTGAATAAACAGAAATCAGGTTCTTAAACCAGATTGAAAGAAGGAAATTACGTCATGCTTTTAAATAAGGAAGCACTGGGCAGAACTGGATGAGTTGTGTGACAAAAATGTGCCCCTCCCCCTCTTGTGGATTGCCTCTGAGATTTATTAATGAGATCTGTGGCCAGGTAAGCCTATCTAGGTTATTGTCTGAAGGTAGCCTGGTTTTTAAAGAATAGTCTCAGAGGCTATCCTCAAGCAAAAGGCATGTGATTTCACCTATTGGATAAAGAATGTGCAATGTGCTTTTGGGTGTAACCCTTTTTTTTTTTTTTTTTTAAGGAAAATGACCTTAAATTTAGCAATAAAAACACGGGAGGTGCGTTACAATCCAGAAGAGAGGAGAAAGTGAAATTCAGTGTTTCTAGAAAGCATCCCCTGATTGCTTTAAGTAGACACTTAGTACCACATGCCAGTTGGGAAAGTTACATTGTTAACCATTTAAGGTTCTAATTTTTTTACCCAGTCTCAAACTGTCCCCTTTGGATTTTGGAAATGAATTTAGTGAAAATTCCTTGCTGGCTACCTGCCCTAGACTTGTTCTGTTATAATTGGGCAGTGTCAGCAAATGTGAAGTTTATCCCTTACAAACCTGTGTTTTTCCCCTTCTTCACTGGTTTGTATTATAAATTACATGACTCTTTCATGTAATTACTTTTTTAAAAATGAGATGAATATTTTCTCAAAATCCACTTACTAAGTATGTGTCAGAAATGAATGAGGTCAGGATCTGCTGGGGCGGTGGGAGTGCTGTCCCAGAAAGTTAGGCTGATAGAAGGGGACCAGGGGCACAGAATAACCCGAGCCCTGGAGATCCTCCTCTGGCTTCTCCCAAGGGAGCGGGTTCCTGGAGAGGGTGGCCCTGAAGCCTAAATTGATTCCTAACAGCGATTGGGGAAAGGAGAGGCAAGAGCTTGAGAAAGGTAGATGGGGGCCTCGTTGTGAAGGCCTTCAGTGCCAGACCGAGCAGCTTTCACTGAGAAGCCTTTGAAGACTTAGACGATGTCAGAGTAGTGGGAGATGAGGGACGGCGATCTGGTGTGCAGGGTGGGTGGGGGGCTTTCAGAGCCGAGGCAGATCGGGACGGAAGGAAGATAGATTTGAGAAACGGCGTAGAAATAAGCTGTGGACCTTGGCGATTGAATGTACATCTGCTGTAACTCAGGTTAAAAATGGTGCCTTTCGGAGACCTGTGATCTACTTAGACTGTGAACTGGTTTGGGAAGGGGGAGGGAATGTGCAGTGGGTGACAGGAGGCTTTTGGTTAGTAAAGTTGGAGATGCCAGGGGACCATCAGACTGGAAAGGTGATCACCAGACAATAGGAAATGCAAAGTGGAGGCTTGCGCCTGGGCTGGACGCCTGGGCTGGACTCGGGATTCGGGAAGCTGTCAACGTAGAGTTGAAGCCCTAGAGGGGGGTCAGAACTCCAGGCAGGGCCGGGTTGTAAGGAGAGAAAATAAAGGGACAGCCTCAAGAAACAGATGGTTTTAGGGGTTTTGTTTTGTTTTGTTTTGTTTTACTTGAATTAAAAAAAAAAAAGTGATGTTAACAGGAAAAAGTAGTTCACACCTGGGATGGGTATTTAACAGCATTTTTGACACAAAGGCTAAAAATTAGTTCATGTATTTTAGAAAAGTTACTATGCCCAAGGTTATCGAGACGCTGGCCTATACCAGGCTGAGTGGATTCACATTAGCTTTTGTATTTTTGCATTTCATCACACAATGCCATCTTGGACTTATAGATCCTGGTTTTCCCACGCAGGTATCTTTTTGCAGCCGTTTTCCTAATGAAGCGTAAGGTAGAGCTAGTTTTACAGTTATAAGGGAACAAACTTCGAAACACGGCAGCATCAGTTAAATTTCACTTGAGCGCCGTGTTTCTTTTTGACTCGAGGTTGACCAAATTGATTGACTTTTTTTTCTTTCTTTCTTTTTTTTACAGAGGAGTATACATATTGAATACTTCCAGAGTTTTGAGAGAGGCATAAAATAATTCCAGGTGGTTGAGTTTACAACCTGAGGAACACACTTTAAAAGTTTGCTTCCAGACCCCCTGCAGGTTCCCCTTTTTGAGTCTACAGTTGGGAGTTATTTTCCAGAAGAAGAGAGCACACAGTGACACTGCCCTGGGAGCTCCCCGTGCGAGCCAGTGGGAAGTTTGGACAGTTTCATAACATGGCCCATTCACAATTCCCCATTGAAATGTAGAGGCAGGTCACCTTCGATGAATGCACAAAGACACTATTGTGGTCACAAGCGAGCTGCCTCAGTGAACACAATTCTTTTTATACTAAAAAAAAAAGAAAAAAAATTTTTTTTCTTAAGAAAGCTTAACAAGGAGGTGATGGAAACAATGACCGAAAAATAACTTTTTCTAGAACGTGTACATAATGTTAAGGGACCACTGAAATGGAAGTCCAGAATTCCGGGGCCATTTCAGCAGAGGCGATGGTTACACAATCACCCTGTTGAAAGCGAAGATTTAGATGGCATTCGGAGGCCGACCCACAGTAATTACTGGTAGTTCTTGCTGACCTGCAGACAGGTGAGGGCTGGGCCTCCACCATCCCCTGCAGCACTTTCCTGTAATCTGGATGGGCGATCTGTGTGCTTTCAAACCAGTCAGATACCATATTCTTCTTCCTATCTGGCCTTTCATTTTTCTATCGCCACAGATACTGTCCCTGCCATCCTGCCAGGGCTCGCAGATTGCTCAGAAACAGCACCCTAGACCACTGGGCAGGGACAGAGAGGGCGTGTCTAGCAATTTTTTGCTAAAGATTGTATCTTAAATTTTTCTTAGAGCTTAACTGCATTCAGGGGAAGTAAAAACACATTTGCTTTGTTCCTGATATTAAAAACCAACCCTCAGAAACAACAAAAAAAGACCTCCCAATAACTTAGATTTCTGAAATGATGGGGTTTTTTTTTCCCCCCTCTTCTTAATCACATATCTTTAGAGACCGATGAAAGAAAGATAATGCTTGACTATTAGAAATAATATTTTAAACCTGTTGAAATCTCTGCCTAGTATATGAAAACAGCTGACTTTGGGAGAGTAAAAAGCTGAGAAGGGCTGATCGGGCCCCGTCCTCCTTTGTCACTGAAACATTGCTGCCTGCATTCCTTTTTACGTGAAAAAAAAATGAATCATAAACATTTGCAGAGTGTTTTTTTAGACCCTTAGCTTTAAAAAAAACAAAAAATAAACCCTCTGCCTTACATATTGTATACATTCACTTGATGCTGACAATACTAATAGTTAGATGGCGTTGTACAAACATCTGTTCAACAGACGTTCACTTACTGAGCACCTACTAACACCTGTTCAGGTGGTGATAATTAATGATTGGGGCGCAGCCTCTTTCCTGAGCTCACAGTCTTGTAGGGGGTGACGGATTTGACCCTGAAACAAAACTCTGACCTGCGTGCCCCTCCCCCAGCACAGCACCCATCTCACTCGTCTTGTGTCACCCACAGTCCTCAGCACGGCGCCCAGCTCTCGGTTTGTGCGAAAATACTTGCCAAGAGGATGAGAAAGCGTTAGAAAGTGTATGTACACATCGCACAGGGGGTCAATGTAACACGGAGACTTGACAAGTGACGTCCTCACCTTATTCTAAGCAAACATGCATGTCTGAAGACAGGGCAGACCTGGATGCTAATAACCGATGCACCTCGGTAATGAATACGGAAAATGGGGACTGGGGACGCCAGACATATCTGACAAGGGGGCGGAGGGGTCTGAAGGTGAGGAACTGCTGGGCTAAGAAAGCTGTAATCCATGCCTCGCAGCTAGGCAGGACAGACATAAATTACTAGGCACTTCACAGGGGAGAATGTGGAGAATGCAGTCTTCAGTTTGCCTCTAAAAGGGAGGAGGACGCCATCCAGGCCTCTGCCGAAGCCGGTCATCCTGCAGAACTTGATTTCCACAGGAGAGTGGAAACGAGTATCTTCATATGTAACGATTTCTTTATTCTCGCAAAAGTAATAACTGGAGAATTTGTCTTCCCGGGGCCCACCCCGAAATACAGAATCCAAGTGAATGCTGGGCTTGTGGGGTTGGTTATCAGGGGCCGAGTGTAGACTCTCCTGCTTCATCAAAGCGTTGGGTCTTAGAGAATATTAGTGCTGCAGATTCGAGCACAGTAATTTCTGAAATTACTTGTGTAGCTCGGGGGTCGGGGTGGGATGAGCTCCACTCTCAACACAGCCACACACTGGAAGGTCGGCGTGTGTGCTCTGGTGGGTGAGGCCGCCGTGTTGTGCAGCTCTCAGCGCGCAGGAGCTCTGCCTCTGCTGGCGACAGACTGTATCCCCCAGACTGTATCCCGTTGGCTGAAAGCATCTCACATCCTGGATTAGTACATACCCCCGCCCCCCAAAAAAGACTTATAATGTCTACGTTTCCGTACCCTCGTGAAAAGTAAGAGCTGGTAACATAAAAGTGGAAGAACTGAGTGGAAGTCGGTCGTGGAACGTTTCTATTCCACAGCCCCCGAAATTCTCTCACCGTGGCGAGTTCCGCGTGTTTCGGGATTGTTCCCTTTACTCTCTCCTCTGTGTCCCCTCTAGGGAATGAAAACCACTGGCTGACCACACATCCCTCCCTGGGCTTCACGAGTTTGAAGACTTCCCAGAATAAGGCACAATGTCCATGGCCGGAGTCGCTGCTCAGGAGATCAGAGTCCCGTTAAAAACTGGGTTTCTTCACAATGGCCAAGCCCTGGGGAGCCTGAAGGCCTGCTGGGGGGGCCGCGGCGAGTTTGAGAAGTAAGTGCAGGACGTGGGGCCGCTGGAGCCTGAGTGTGCGACGTCCAAGTGAGGGCGGGGACGCGACTGCTGCCTGTTTGACACCAAGGTGTCCGTCCTTTCCTTTCAGCGGCTTTTTGAACATCGACCCCATAACCATGGCCTACAGTCTGAACTCGACGGCGCAGGAGCACCTAACATCCATAGGTACGTGTCCTGAAAGCCCAGGCGCCCCTGGCACTTGGGGAGGAGGGTGGTGGCAGCCCCTGCCGTGAGCTTGGCCTCCAGCGTTATTTTCTAAATGAGGGAACGACCTGAGCCGTTTCCGACAGGAGCCGGACCCCTAGTGGCGACAGATTCTGAAGCTAAGCGTGTTCTTAGCCGCCTTTGCACCTCAGCCTGAGTCGCTGGGTCTCCCTGTGGAGGTGTGAGCTTCTAAAGGCATCCCAACCATGAGACGTAATAACTTTTAGGAACCCCGGACAGGATCTCTCTTCTTCCTGACGAGCCTCGAATGCTCGTTTGAAAGTGACAAAGCGGTATAAGTGTTGACAAAAACTTAGAAGAGTGTGTGTGTTAGTCCTTCTAACGTGAACCTGGCGTTCCTTAGATTTTTGCCAAGGGCTGCTTGTCCCATCGCAGGCGTGTCTCTGGCTCGCGGTATCGCGAGGGGCCGGGTGAGGCTTCGTCCTATCTCAGGGCCGCCCTGCATGTGCTGTGTGGCCCACCTCCCAAAGGGCCAGGTTGGCGCAGGCTGGCACTCGCGTAACTTACACGCTGCTCGCCTTCTGTGGATTCTGCACACGTCACAGAACCTGTCTGGGGCATGTGGACATGTGCCGCGCACACGTCCAAGGCAGATAGAAGAGATCATTGGTTCTCTGAACCAGATGGGGTGCGTTCCCCACCTCCGGGCAGACCCGACGCCCGCGGCGCTTGCCTGGGTGTGCTCAGCTTTCCAGCGGCTGGGTGTTTGGCCAGGAGCGACCCGGCAGAAGGTGGCAGGAGTGCGGGCAGCTGAGGGCGAGCACGGTCGGTCTTGGGTAACCTCTCGGGTTCCTTCCAGGGCGCGCTTCCAGGTCGGCTCCAATGAACGGGAGCCACTTTCCAGAGCACGGCCCCTCCGCCAAGTCCCGCCTGCCCCCTCTCATCATCCCCCCGAGTGAAGGCTGGGGGCAGCAGGAGGACCGGGTGGCGTGTGGGTTGAAGAAGCTGGCAGTGAACGGGGTCTGTGCCTCCACGCCCCCGCTCACCCCCATCAAGACGCCCCCGCCCCTCTTCCCTGGCGTGGCCCCCTGCGAGCGGGGCTCCAGGCCCCTGCCGCCGCTGCCCATCTCCGAGGACCTCTCCCTGGACGAGACGGACTGCGAGGTCGAGTTCCTGACCAGCTCGGACACGGACTTCCTTCTAGAAGACTGCGCGCTCTCTGACTTCAGACCCGACGGCCCCGGCAGACGCAGCTTCCGAGGGTGCGGACAGATCAACTACGCGTATTTCGACACCCCGGCCGTCTCGGCCGCGGATCTCAGCCAGGCACACGACCAGGCTGCCGGGGGGACGAGTGCCAACCCCCCTCCGTCCCAGGCCCACCGGAGACTGAGGAGGTCTCACTCAGGCCCCGCAGGGTCCTTTAACAAGCCGGCCATCAGGATCTCCAGCTACGTGCACAGGGCTTCTCCCAACTCCGACGACGACAAGCCCGAGGTGCCCCCCCGGGTCCCCATCCCTCCCCGGCCGGCCAAGCCGGACTACAGAAGGTGGTCGGCCGAAGTCACTTCCAGCACCTACAGCGACGAGGACAGGCCCCCCAAAGTCCCGCCGAGAGAACCCTTGTCCCGGAGTAACTCCCGCACCCCGAGCCCCAAAAGTCTCCCGTCTTACCTCAACGGGGTCATGCCCCCCACGCAGAGCTTTGCCCCCGACCCCAAGTACGTGAGCAGCAAAGCCCTGCAGAGACAGCACAGCGAGGGGGCCGCCGGTAAGGTCCCCTGCATCCTGCCCATCATTGAAAACGGGAAGAAAGTGAGCTCAACACATTATTACCTGCTCCCTGAGAGGCCACCCTACCTGGACAAATATGAAAAGTTTTTTAGGGAAGCAGAAGAGACACACGCGAGCACCCCCATCCAGCCCCTCCCTGCCGATGGCGGTGTCTTTTCGGCCCCAGAAAAGCTGGACTCGAAACCAAGAGTGGATCTGGCAGGCCACGTGAAGCGCAGACATTTCTCCTACGTGGTTTCCCCCTAGACCCTGGGTCCTGGCTCAGCAGAGGTGCTGCAGCAGCCAGCGGTTCTCCTGCCGTTCTCCAGCCTGATGGCGGTTCACAGGAAGACGGCGCAGGTCGCAGGGTCAGAGACTCGAACTGTCTGTCTTAAAGAGAAGGGTTTAGAGGGTCGTGAGGTGCTGCCATGCTGAGCATCCCTGACCGTGTTAGCGGCGGAGAAAAGTCTGCTCAAGTCTGTGATTTGAAGATGTGATGAGGGAAGGAAGGATGGGGACATTTCTGTATGTGCGCACGTTACGCACCCGTACCTACACTTGTGGTAAAATCGTAGATCCTAGTTGCAAGTTAACCAAGTAGTTGCTATCTTAGAGTAATATATATTTAGAATGATAAAAACTAAAGCTGGAGGATGGCTCCTGATAGACTGAAAACTGAGCAAATGGAAGAGAATACAGAATACAGTATCGTTTAGATCAAAATCATTAAAAAAACACACACAAAAAAACCCAACTATTTCTGCTTACTAAGTTTGAGGATTTCTGGCTCTGAGGCCTGTTCTGTTTTGCCTCATTCATTTTTGCAACAGTTTTTCCATGGAGGGCAGGCCATTCGTTCTTTCCGTGACTTAACCTGCCTCGTTCAAGTCATCCCAAGAGCTAAATCCTTTAGGTCTTACTTTCTGGTCTGTTGAGGGGAGGGATGGCCACATATTTGGTACTGTATTCTCACCTGTCCATGTCTCACATCTTGAAAAATGGGAAGGTAACAGAATTAGTCAATCATTTTTCCTTACCATTCCTGCTATATTCTACACCCCCCCAACCCCCGAAACACAGGGCGCTCGGGGGAAAACAAACTAAACTCTTCGCCAGTGCTGAGGATGTCAGTTGAAGCAATAATGAAACAGCAATGCGCTTGAGAGGATCTGTGTGGGGACGTGTGTCGTGGTTTTTCTGTTTGTTTGTTTCTTGTTTTTTTGTCTTGGGTTTTTTCCCTCCCCTTTTTTAGACTGTATAAATAAACGAATACAACACAAGCTGGCCTTGTGTTGCTGGTTCCTCTTCAGTATTTCCTGGGGATTGTTTGCTTTTTAAGTAAAACACTTCTGACCAACAGCCCAGTATGTCTTAAGAGCAGAGGTCACCTCAGCACCTGCTGTGGAAACTCTCACAGTCCGCTGCTCCGCTCGGATTCGCTGAGACACAGAGCTCACGTTCCCATTTTCACAAGCTTCGCTGTATTTATCTTGTGTAGAGCCGCACAAAGGAGATGGTGCTCAGTAACAGAAGTACCTTACTGCGATGTTCTTCATATTAAACAAGCTGTTTACAGTTTAAACTGCTGAGTGATGTTATTTGAGCTATTTAAAGCTTATATTTTAGTATGAACTAAATGAAGGTTAAAACATGCTTTAGAAAAATGCACTGATTTCTGCATTTATGTGTACAGTATTGGACAAAGGATTTTATTCATTTCTGTTGCATTATTTTGAATATTGTCTTTTCATTTTAATAAAGTTATAATACTTATTTATGACACCGTTAATAATGTTTCTTGCCTACACTCTTATAAAATTTTGTGTCTCGAGTAATATGACAACATGACCATTTTTAAGCACAAGGGAAGATTTTTAAGCAGTCTAACATAGGCTTGAAATTTACCACCATTCCCTAAAATGACAAACGATTTAAGCAATGTACATTTAAGTAGTATACAGACAGTGAAAACGAGCTGTTTGTATTTACCTATAACAATTAAGAAGGTGCGTCTGAATTGATGCTGGTTTGTTGCTGTGGAAACAGAGTCCTTCTGGGGAGGGGCGTCCCCATCAAGGGAGCTGTAGCAGGAAGGAGCCGGCTCTGACATGGACCTGATGTGACGCATTTTGAGTTTGAGGACTAGGTCTGGATTGCCCTGGGCCCTTGGGGAGGCTCTGCTTCTTGCTTGATGCAAGGCCACCAAAGGAAGCCCAGCCTGCCCTGGCCTCTCATTGAGTCACAGATTTGGGAGGCGGGAGGAGGCTGGGATACTGTCGGGGAGGGTGCCTGTCCGGTGTCGCCGGGCCCTTTGCCTGTTCTCCTCCCTTTCCTCTCCCTGTGGCTGAAATCCAGCTGCCTGCCGTCCCCCGCCCCCGCCCTCGACACTCCCCAGCTTCCTGGGTGACGGCAAAGCTCTCCATGACCTTAACTGCACCCCTGGCCTGTGCTTGGTTCCTTCCAGAGTAAAGAGTGAGGACTCGAAAATGGAAGATCTGGGCTGAAAGTCCAACTCCGGCTCTTTCTAATGATGTGTTGGGCAGATTCTTCGAAATCTCTGTATCTCAGTTTTCTCATTGGTAAAACTGGGGGAGAGGGTGACAGCTACGATAGGGAATTATCTGTGACAACTGCCTATAAACCAGTAGCTGGTACACAGTGAGGGCCCGGTCTGTGAACTGATTTTATGATTCTCTGTCGCTCATCCTCACCCCACAAGTTGGGCGTTATTTCTGGCAATTGACAGATGAAGAAATGGGTTTGAGGAGTTCCTTCAGCAGACATTTGTTGAATA
This sequence comes from Eschrichtius robustus, assembly GCF_028021215.1. Classification (NCBI taxonomy): domain Eukaryota; kingdom Metazoa; phylum Chordata; class Mammalia; order Artiodactyla; family Eschrichtiidae; genus Eschrichtius; species Eschrichtius robustus. The sequence continues at coordinate 6,178,546 of NC_090826.1, read as the reverse complement.
ACTACCAAATGCTAGATAGAGCCTCAGAAAACACACCCAGGCCCTTATGGAATTTGAAGCAGTACCTAGTGACCATTTGTGATAAACGCTGGAAAGGAATGAACAGTGGTGGTGACAGAATGACAAAGCGGCCCCCACCTCTCTGAGGTGATGAGATCTGAAGGGATGGAATCTGAGCCCAAGGAGGCAGAGTGAGCTGGAAGGGTCAGTAGGGGGAACCGCAAGGCTGGAGGGAAGCTGGGCATCTGCCAGGGGCCGGAAGTTACCCAGCGAGAGGCACAACGGGAAAGGGTAGCGGATGCCACTCAAAGGTCTAAGCAGGGGATGGATGGGATGGGATGTGTTTTAAGAAGACCAGTGGCTGTTGCATGCAGAACGGATTGGAAATGGGGAGACTTCAGGACAGAGACTGTCGGAACTGAGATCCATGTGTCCGGCGGTGGAGACTGAGAAACACTGGCGTGGAAGATACTTGGAGGTAGAAATAGCAGGTGGTGATCTCAGGTGGGAGGCAGACCCAGTGTGTGGCCCGGGCCACTGTGCCTGTCCCCCAGCTTCTGGGGGCTCCTCATCATGGCACTGACACCGCACCATCTGCAGCTCGTATTTGTTGCCTCTTTCTCCCCCTCCACTGCCTTTTCTTTGTACTGTGGTCAAGACCATCTTTAATTCATTGCGTATTTGCTTCCCTCTCACCTTCATGTTGTTCCTTGATTTTTTTTGGGGGGGGAACTCATTCATTCATTCATTCATTGATTTATTGATTGATTGATTGATTGATTTATGGCTGTGTTGGGTCTTCGTTTCTGTGCGAGGGCTTTCTCTAGTTGCGGCGAGCAGGGGCCAGTCTTCATCACGGTGCGTGGGCCTCTCACTATCGCAGACTTTCTTGTTGCGGAGCACAGGCTCCAGACGCACAGGCTCAGTAGTTGTGGCTCACGGGCCCAGTTGCTCCGCGGCATGTGGGATCCTCCCAGACCAGGGCTCGAACCCGTGTCCCCTGCATTGGCAGGCAGATTCTCAACCACTGCGCCACCAGGGAAGCCGTTCCTTGATTTTGCGAGACTATCATCTTTTCCTATTTCTTCCTGGCCAGTGCCACTATGACCAGAATGCTATCCATAACACCACTTGCCAACTCAGTCCTTGGCCAGCACACAGAGCAGATGGAATTCTAAGCGCTCCCCTGGCCTAGGGCAGCCCTGGGCCTGCCCTCTTAGTGTTGATAAAACCGTTATGGGCGAGGAGACAGCTGGCTCTTAGCTGCCACTGAATGCACTGTTGAGTCCTCACTTAAAGACAGGTCTTACCTAGTTAACAAAGCTCTGGCCTAAAGTCAGGAAGTGCGGGCTCATCTCAACCTCCCACGTCCTCCGGGAAGGATTCCCTGAGCTTCCCTTCCCCATCAGTGGGAGACCACAGCAGAGCAGGGCCCAGCCCTACGCAAACAGAAGGAATTTATTATTAAGGACCGTTTCATGGCAGAAAGCAGAAGCTAAGTTCAAGAGGACTCCTTTGTTAAGTCAACCCAAAATCTGGATAGTATTAAATTCCAAGTCTCTCTAGGCTGCAATAATCAAGTATGCATTGCCGATCTTACTAAATTCCACATTCTAATGGAAGTTTAATCTTGTTTATGCGTTGCTTATTTCTCTTTAGGTCTCAAGGGATGTCTTAACTGTGTTATGAAAAGATCTTGTAAAAGGATGTTTCTTCAATGCTAGGGGCCCTAGTCAAAACAACAGAGCCATAGATTTTTCTAGAGCAATTCATAGTCGGAGAAAAGAGAACTACATCCGCCTACTGGTTTAAGAATCAAAATATATATTAAGCTATTCTCTATTTTAGTTCTTTTTTTAAATTTTTTATTTATTTTATTTTTTGACTGTACTGCACGGCTTGCGGGATCTTAGTTTCCCAACTAGGGATTGAAACCCGTGTCGCCTGCAGTGGAAACACGGAGTCTTAACCACCGGGCCGCCAGGGAAGTCCCTCTATTTTAGTTCTTAATTTCATCACATAATTTATTATATTAGGGTATATGGAGACATTTTCTTAAGAATAAGCTCCTAGCGTGGTTATTTCATACATAGCTTTGTTTTTTGTTTTGTTTTGTTTTGTTTTGTTTTTTTACTTTTCGTTTTGAGATTAATTATAGATTCAAAAGTTTCAAAAACAGTACAGAGAGGTCCCCTGTACCCATTACCCAGATTTCCCCAATGATAACATATAATCATAGTCCAAAATCAAAACCAGGAAATTGCCATTGCCACAACACATATATATACAGTATTTTATCTAGCAATAGTTACTATCAAAATGGACTTAGGGCCTACTTTTTAAAATAATTAACTTAGAAATTCATTTCAGCATTCTGTTAGGCTTTTTGTGAAAAGCTAATAAAACTTTAAAAATATGTTGCCATGTAAAAATTTCTACATTATGGTAATGGCAACTGAGAAGATAAAACTGACTCATGTTGGTTTTGACCTGCCAAGATTTTCCACAAGATTAATTTGCATTAGTTCTAGTAAAGATATTACTTCAAACTTTGAGGATTCTTGAAGGATTTTTCATTTAAAGGCCTTCAGATAGACAGATTGAGGTTCCACACCTTTGAATCTGAATCGTGTAACAAACCAGGGGGCAAACTGAATTTCCAATCCAGTACTAAAGCTTGGGAATGGGGGACATGGTGGTGGTATGGATTCTTGATTTTAAGAAAATAAGCTTAGGTCAAACTAAGATACACTCAGAGACTGGTTTGCTTTGCAGACTAGACCATTTGACAAACGTTCTGACCCTTTTCCTCTCCACATTTGAATCAAACACCTTTTAAGAGAAGTTTTGGGGTTTTATTTGGAAAGTAGAGAGAGGAGAGAATAGGGCAGAAGGTTCAAGTGCATCGGAAGTCAGCTAGCCTCTCCTTGTACTAAGCGAAACAATGTAACTGAAGCATGTCTAATGCAATCTGAGGGTGTGAATTTTCATGCTTGCTTTTCACTTGAATGTATCAAACTTCAAGATACTTCTACCTAAGCAGCCCAGATCTGTTACTAGAGCGTGTTTAGACAGGCTTACCTCGGCTTTCACGTGATCTGCCCAGAATTCAGTGGCAAAGGTAGGTATAGTGTTTATGTTTTCCAGCACCTGCAGAAATGCTTTCACATCAGAGCAGCCCTTGACGGCCCTTTGCTTCTCAGGCCCACGGCCACCTGGCAGGGCCGCAGGTGGGGTTTGGGATGGAGAGGGGGCTGGAGATGGTTGGGAAGGTTTTCCCTGCCTAGAAAGAGAACTGCTGGCAGGCCACTGGGCTTACACGTGCCTCCCCTATGCCGTCATCCTTCACCCTGTGATCCCATAAAATGGACCGGAACCCAAAGCAAGCCCACCTATAGCAAGTTCTCGAAAACAGCATCCATGATGGCATGTAAATCTTCTCTTCCTCCCTCTCCCAACCAAAGTAAAAGGGGGGACCGAGGGGTTATAACCAAGGGACTGGCCCTTGGGAACGTACGAGCATTCGTCATCTTGAACTCTGTGCCCCGATGGGAAAAGGCAGCACCTTCATTCCTTGGAAATAACTTTGGATCCATGTCAAATAAACATCTTAATCACATGCTTCTTGCGTGTTTCTTCATTTCGCAGTTATGAGGGATTAGCCCAGCGCCTCCCCTGGGACTGCGTGACTTTTGTACACTCCCCTCTTGTGTAAGGCAGGATGAGTCTCTCTGTCTGGCCTGAGCCCTGAGTGGCCCTGGGCTCAGCACACAGGAAGCTGTATTTCGCCTGGGCCAGCTCCTTGGCCATGCTGGAGTTCTTGCAGGCACTAGTGTCCTGTACACAGTTTTCCACCTAGTAACCGATCACAGCTCTTGGCTAAGCAGAAGCCGGGTCCGGATCCCGAGTTTCAGGGAGGCCTGGCAGCCCGGCTCAGCGCACCCACAGCAGCCCACACGCATGATAAGACTTGTCTGCGTATCGTCCCGGCCCGAGAGGCTCTAATTACACGTCTGGGGCTCGCAGGAGCCCAGGTGGCCCGGCTCACACGATCCCAGAACTGTGAAGATAGCGCGGGCACAGTTCTCACTGCCTGGGCAGCCGGGTCGGGGAGGCTCCTCCGAGCCCCGTGCGTCATTTCAATACGAATTATGACACCCGCCTTCCAAAGACAACAGTCCATGTAACCAGGCAGCTCTTCTCCAAGCACCGCCACAATTTTATCCTCCCATCAAGCTTTCAGGCTCTACCTTTCTGGTCTTTCCAGCTCAACTTTCCACCTGCCCCCTAACTGGCACAGCAGAAAACTGCTGGGCATCGCGGCAGAGTCAGTGCAAAAAGGCACAATATCGGGTCCCCAAGCAGCCGTGTTTCCCCCACTCAAGGTAGCTTTGGCCTGAGAGGTGGCTCGTGGGATGCCACTTTGACTGATTGAACCTGTTCCTGCATTTCCTTGACCGTGTTAACAGTCACCAGTTATCAGAAACGTGCCCTTTGCCAGGGACTGTCCTGGGCACACGGAGATCTTGCGTGAAGCTATCAGCATCTGCCTTACAACCAAGCGACCTGGTTCAAAAGAAAAGACACTTGGGACTTCCCTGACGGTCCAGTGGTTGGGACTCCGAGCTTCCACTGCGGGGGGCGCGGGTTCGATCCCTGGTTGGGGAACTAGGATCCCGCATGCCACGTGGTGTGGCCAAAGAAAAGAAAAAAGACACTTGTACAGAGCCGCGCGAGAAAGTCACTGTCACTGGGACCAAAATCTTGATTTGGCACACGTCAGCGGCTTATTGAGGAAAGAAAGCTGTGCCATGGGAGCAGGTAACACAACAGGTGTTCATCCTGTCATCAGTCAGCTGTGTGGGAGGATTTTGTGGACAGCAGCCAGAAATCTGTTTTTGTTTTTGTTTTCGAGGCTAGTTTTTTTTTTTTTTTCTTCTTCCAAGCTTAGTGGATGCTGAATCAGTTCAATTATTCCTTTTGCAGGAATCCACACACTTTAACAGTAATAGATTGGCACTTATTTGGTTACTGATAAGGATCTTATAAAGAAATTGATTTACCAAACTGAAATTGTCATTTTTTATAGTTGATTTAGGTGTGGTACATATATACAATGGAATATTAGCCATTAAAAAGAACAAAATAATGCCATTTGCCACAACGTGGATGGACTTAGAGATGATCATACTGAGTGAAGTAAGTCAGACAGACTAAGACAGATCATATGACATCACTTATATGTGGAATCTAAAAAAAAGGCTACAAATGAACTTATCTACAAAACAGAAATAGAGTTACAGATGTAGAAAATAAATTTATGGTTACCGGTGGGTAAGGGGGGGAGGGATAAATTGGAAGATTGGGATTGACACATATACACTACTATATATAAAATAGATAATAAGAACCTCCAGTATAGCACAGGGAACTCTACTCAATACTCTGTAATGACCTATATGGGAAAAGAATCTAAAAAAGAGTGGATATATGTATACATATAACTGATTCACTTTGCTGTACGCTTGAAATCCTCATTTTCTTTTCTTTTTTTTTTTTTTAATTTATTTATTTTTGGCTGCATTGGGTCTTCGTTGATGCGCGCAGGCCTTCTCTAGTTGCGGCGAGCGGGGGCTACTCTGTTGCGGGCTTCTCATTGCAGTGGCTTCTCTTGTTGCAGAGCATAGGTTCTAGGCACGCGGGCTTTAGTAGTTGTGGCACTCGGGCTTCAGTAGTTGTGGCTCGCGGGCTTTAGAGCGCAGGCTCAGTAGTTGTGTCGCGCGGGTTTTGTTGCTCTGCAGCATGTGGGATCTTCCCGGACCAGGGCTCGAACCCATGTGCCCTACATTGACAGGTGGATTCTTAACCACTGCACCCCCAGGGAAGCCCCAAATCCTCATTTTCAATGTTTTCCTCTCAAACCTGGAGTATCAGTCTATAGACATCTTCTATTCATGTCTTTTTCTTTTTCTTAAATCATATTCTTAATGGTTCTATGTATTCAGTAATCCTAAAAAGACAGCTTTCTGGATACAGAGTTTTCTCTGAACAGCCTTACAGGCAAAAAGAGGTGTTACCGTCCCACCCAGCGTGCATTATAATTCTGTCGTTGCTTAATCCCCACCCAAATGCCCATTTCCAGCTATACAAACTCATATTATTCTTTCTGAATCATACATACATGCCACACCCTGAGTTGCACATAAAACTTTGCTGTGTTATTTCTACATCACTGTGTCCTGACGCAAGCTGTGGCTGACTTAGAAGCCCGTGTATATTTTTCTGGACTCATTTATCACCTCACTTCCCCGTAACTGGTTCTAGGTGGGAATTTCATGGAAAGGTTTTCTTCTGAAATTCTGTAGCCTAATGTTGAGGATATGTTTACAACCCCTCTCCCGGTTGCAAATCCTGATGCCAGCAGGTCTTTCTCCTTTAAGTTTGAACCTCAACAGGACAAGCGACACTGTATTATTCGGAGGGGTGCAGAGCCCCTACCCTGTGGTCCATAACCAGGAATGTGATGCAGGCGAGTTGTGGGGACCCATCCGTGGCCCAACGCAGGTGGACCTCCTGCCTCCCTGGTAAACATATCCTGGAGTCCCCTGAAGTCAAGAATAAACCTGGGACCTCCCTGGCGGTCCAGTGGTGAGGACTTTGCGCTCCCACTGCTGCGGGCCCGGGTTCAGTCCCTGGTTGGGGAACTAAGATCCCGCAAGCCACACGGAGAGCCCCCCCCCCCCCGAAAAACAAAAACAAAAAAAACAAACTTGTAAGTAAAAACCCAAAATGTCTATTGGCATACCGGACTGTTTCAGGAATTCATGAAAGATACAGAGCAGATAGGTGTGGTTTGATGGAGAAATAGGATCAAAGGAAAAGGAAGGCTAAAATATTCACAGGCAGTGACTTCTGTGAAAGCAGTTCCAAGAGTTCTGAGAAAGTTCTGTGTTTATGGAAATGGAACAGGAAGCAGCCCTGGGGCAGTAGTCAGGGTGATTATCTGGGGAACCACTTTCGGAGTATCCGCTGGCCAGCGGCTCCCACTCCCTTCCCTGTACTAAACATGCCAGTGAGTGTCTGCCTCCAGGCTAGAGCGTTAGTGTCCAAGAGACAGGCAAGGCCCCAGGCAGCAGGAAGTCTCCAGGTGGGATGGCTAGCCCTTCCCGATGAAGAGGACCCAGCCCCACTGCACACCCTGTCCAGAAACATGGACGCTCCTCTTCCAAGCGCATGTGATGAGAGCCTGGATCCACAGACAGCAGAACTGGGGATTTTCAAACACAAATAGGAGCATAAGATTAAAAAAATCACCAAACATTTGAAAACCAATGAAAGTCAAGAAGAGCACAAAACTCTATAAACAGAGACCAGCACCCATGCAAAGATTTCACAAAGTAAACAGATGTGAAAATAATCCCCAGAGATCCGACACAATATTACAAGACACAAAAACAAGGTATTATGGGAAAAGTCCGAGGAACAGAAAATGTGAAGAAAAGTAAAGAGGCATTTAGAATCTGAGGAGACAGGAATAGAGAGTGGCATGAAAGAAATAATTAAAACATAATGGAAGAAAATTTCCCAGATCTGAAGAAAGATACAGGTCTTCACATGGAAAGGGCCCTCGGGTGCCAAAATGATTTACTTGGAAATAAGACACACCCTTACACATTTCCCAAAATTTCAGAATACCGAGAGAAAAACAAAAACAAAAAACAACACCCTTTCCAAAGGAAAACAAGCAGAAAATTGCCCTCAAAGAAGTGAGAGTTATATGAGCCCCAGCAACATAGGATGCTGGCGGAAAATGGAGCAATATGATCAAGGTTCTAAGAAAAAATGACTTTGAACCCAGAGTCCTTTACTCAGCCAAATTAGCATTCACGTGAAAGGTCACAGTGAAATATTCGGGGCATATAAACCTCAGGAAGTCTGTCACTCTCAGATTTGCTCCCTGAAGGAATTTCTCAAGGATTGCAACATAGCAAGACACAAAGAATGCAAGAAGGGGGTAGCTGTGGTATCCAATGGGCAGTGGCAAACAGAGCAGCCATTACAGCTTATAGTGAAGTTTAAATAGTTTTTATGCATAGCTAAAAAATGAATAATAGAGAACTAAGATCCTGGATTAATTCAAGGAAAAGGAGAATGAGAAGGGAAGTGAAAAGAGACTCAGGTTTTTGTCTTTTTGGAGGAGAGGATAGAATTGATTAATTCAGGATATTATTGAATACTATTAGTGTACATTAAAAATCTAGAGGAGGGACTTCCCTGGTGGTCCAGTGGGTAAGACTCTGTGCTCACAATGCAGGGGGCCCGGGTTTGATCCCTGGTCGGGGAACTAGATCCCGCACGCATGCCGCAACTAAGTCCGCATTCCACAACTAAAAGATCCCGCGTGCCGCAACTAAGACCCGGCACAGCCTGAATAAATAAATAAATAAATAAATAAATAAATAAATAAATAAATAAACAAACAAACAAACAAGAAGTGCCAGGGTCCCTAGGAAACCATTAAAAATGAAGCTGTAAAATATAGACAGTGGCATGGGAATTCAAAAAAAAAAAAAATCTAGAGGATAGGAGACGATTTCTGAAGTAGGTTCCCGCTTCTCCGTTCTTTGCCCACTGAATAAAGCTCGTGCTGTTCCAGTCTCAAAAGAAGAAAAATCTAGAGGGTAAGTTCCACCTCAGGTAATAGCACAGAAGCTATTGACAGTTAGAAACTCGGGAAAAACATAAAAAACAACTATGTGAAGGCACAGTGCCCTAGACGGAAGGAATCTAGGGGTGGTCCACCTCATCGTACAGGGCTGAAAAGACAGAAGCTGGATTTAAGGACTGCCAGAGTAGCTGGGAATTGAGGGAGGGCAGATCCTGAAAGGAGGAAGCCCCCAGATCTGTGTACAAACACCCCTTCAATCCTTGGCTGACTGCTGAACCAGGCATGTATGGGTCACACCTCCAAGGAGCCCAGCTGAAAGTGACAAGTGGAGAGGCGGAGGACTGAGCGGAGATTTCAGCAGCTGCCCGACCGCAGACTCAGAGTTTGGAATTCAAGTCCACCCTAGTTTGAGGTGTTTGGTAAACCCCTTGGGCTTTCTACTAAAACCCCAGAAAGGCCATGTTTTAGAAGTGAGGCCCACATCCCAGACTGAGGGCAAAACTGAAATAAACATACCCTCACAAAGCCTAGAACTAAGCTGCCACAGGACCAAGGTTATCTGCCAGTAATTTAACTGCCTTCTAGAACAAAGTTCATCACTTTTCAGAGGAAGTTGACAGAAACTATGTATCTGTCATAACGTATCACCCATAATGTTCAGTGTACAATCAGAATTTATGAGACACGCAAAGAAGCAGGAGACTGCATCCCATAATCAAGAGAAAAAAGCAGTCAGTAGAAGCAGACCCACAGAAAAGTCAGACACTAGAATTAGTGAAGACTCAAAAATAATTATTATAAATACGTTAAAGATTTGACAGGAGGGGCTTCCCTGGTGGTGCAGTGGTTGAGAGTCTGCCTGCCAATGCAGGGGGACATGGGTTCGAGCCCTGGTCTGGGAAGATCCCACATGCCGCGGAGCAACTGGGCCCGTGAGCCACAACTACTGAGCCTGTGCATCTGGAGCCTGTGCTCCACAACAAGAGAGGCCATGATAGTGAGAGGCCCGCGCACCGCGATGAAGAGTGGCCCCCGCTTGCCACAACTAGAGAAAGCCCTCGCATAGAAACGAAGACCCAACACAGCCATAAAGAAAGAAAGTCTTTCAAAAAAAAGATTTGACAGGAAAAGATGGATGTAATGGGTGAAGGTATAGGGACGACTTTTTAGGAGCAATATAGAAACACTAAAAAAGAGCCAAATGGAAATCTTCACCTGAAAAATGCTATATCTGAAAAAAAATTTTAGGAGATTGAAAGCAGATTGGATACTGCAAAAGAAAGGATCATCATGTGAACATAAAAACAGATAAGTAGAAGGTATTCAAACTACAGCACAAAAAGAAAATCGATTGGAAAATTGTCCCAAGTGGAATGGTAGAAATTGGATGTACACCTTCTAAAACACTTGAAGAAAAAGAAAATGAAACTTTAAGAGAATGATCAATCCAAGAAATGGTAAGAGGAGAAATTTAATATGAAAAATCATGGTAAAAAGCAAACGTAAAATAAGATAGCAAGAATAAGTCAAAGCATTTCAGTAATCACAAAAGGGGTATGAATTAAATTCCCATTTACACTCTTTGGCAGAAATTGCAGCAATATCTTTTTAGATCCGTCTCCTAGAGTAATGGAAATAAAAACAAAAATAAACAAATGGGACCTAATTAAACGAGCTTTTGCACAGCAAAGGAAACCATAAATAAAACAAAAAGATAACCTATAGAATGGGAGAAAATATTTGCAAATGATGCACCAACAAGGGATTAATTTCCAAAATATACAAAGAGCTCATACAGCTCAATAACAGAAAACCAAACAACCCAATCAAAAACTGGGCAGAAGACCTAAACAGACATTTCTCCAAAGAAATCACACAGATAACCAACAGGTACATGAAAAAATGCTCAACATCACTAATTATTAGAGAAATGCAAATCAAAACTACAATGAGGTGTCACCTCACTCTGGTCAGAATGGCCATCATCAAAAAGTCTACAAATAATAAATGCTGGAAAAGGTGTAGAGAAAAAGGAGCCCTCTTGCACTGTTGGTGGGAATGTAAATTGGTACAGCCACTATGGAGAACAGTATGGAGGTTCCTTAAAAAACTAAAAATAGAGCTACCATATGATTCTGCAATCCCACTCCTGGGCATATATCTGAAGAAAACTACAATTAGAAAAAATACATGCACCCCAAAGTTCATTGCAGTACTATTTACAATAGCCAAGACACGGAAGCAACTTAAATGTCCATTGACAGATGACAGATGAATGGATAAAGAAGATGTGAGATATACACACACACACACACACACACACACACACATACATACATACACACAATGGAATATTATTCAGCCATAAAAAAGATTGAAATAGTGCCATTTGCAGCAACATGGATAGACGTAGAGATCATCACACTAAATGAAGTAACCCAGACAAAGACAAATATATTGCTTATATGTGGAATCTAAAAAAAAAAAAAGATACAAATGAAGTTATTTACAAAACAGAAATAGACCCACAGACATAGAAAACAAATGTATGGTTACCAAAGGGGAAAGGGGAGGAGAGATAAATTAGGAGTTTGGGATTAACATATACACACTACTATATATAAAATAGATAGCCAACAAGGACAGGGAACTATACCCAATATTTTGTAATAACCTATAAGAGAAAAGAATCTGAAAAAGAATATATATGTATGTATATACATATGTATATAAGTATGTATAACTGAATCACTGTGCTGTACACCTGAAACTAACAGGACATTGTAAATCAACTATACTTCAATAAAATAAAATTTATGTAAACAACAACAAAAAAGATGGTGACATTAAAAAAACAGAGACTTTCAGATTAACAACAACCAAATTGATATGTTATTCGCAGAAGACACACGTAAAAAGAAAGTTATATATTAGTTGGAACTGCTTTTGAATACAAATAACAGAAACACCAACTACAGTGGCTAACAAAGTGGGTTTATTTTTCTTGTAGAAGTCTGGAAGTATGTGGCTGCTGGTGTTGGTTTGTCAGTGTAGGGCTGGTATCTCAGCAATTCTCTTGGCCTTTTCTTCATGGTCACAGAATGGCTGCCAAGGCTTCAGGCATTACATCCACATTGAAAGCAGGAAGGGGAGAAAAACAACCCTGGTCACATGGCTTCCTCTTTCAGGAAAAGCAAAAACCTTCCCAGAGTTCTCAACAGACTTCTGCTGGTGTTTCAGTAATCAAAACTGTTGTCAGCTGGCAAGAGAGGAGGTCACCCCAGCTTACTCAGTAAAGGCAGACAAGAGATAAGGGATTTCGAAATGAATGTTCCGTAGCCAGTGAATAGTGTCTCACACAGGTTCAAAATACAGGGATGGAAAAGATACACTAGGCAAAGGCTGACAAAAGGGTAACAAGAACTGAGAGGCTGCAGAGTGGTGAGAAGCTACCCAGTAGCTCTGAGCAGGTCGTGATCAACGGACTCAGCACACTTTTCAACTCCTGTATTGTAGAGGCTGGAACATAAAAGCCTAATTTCTGATGCTCTTTTGCAGCTAGACTCTAGACGTGAATTAGGTTCTCCCAACTGCATGGACCTGCATGAGATTTGGTAGCTGGAAGTGAGGCCCAGACTGTCGTTCTGCTGGCAACCAAGGTCATGGAGAGGAGTGTAAAAGATGGGCAGTGGCCAGACTCAGCATTTCAGGGTTTTATCAGCAGCTTTGTGGGTAGATATGGTCATTATGGTAACAGCTGCAGCAGCAGTGGCCTCCTAACCCTGGCTTCCTTATGCCTGAATCAAAACTACAGTGATGTGGTCTTCAACTCAATAGTTCCATGGGAGGTTTCCTGATTTACCACACCTCCAGTTTTTCCAGTGATTTTATAAGCACCTAATTCCCTGTGTTAAACCCTTTTCTGCTTAAAATACACTGAGTGGTTTCTATTTCCCGCACTGAACTCTGAAACTGGTAACACACACAACCACTCAGGTCTTAGAATGATAGGGCCCCTCAGGTGACTTTCAGAAGTAGTGTAAACCCTCTCTGCAAAGAACTCAAACTCGGTCTGAACCTCAAAGAATCCTATAGAATTAACAATAAAATAAAGGAAAATGAACACTTCCCAAGCAAAAACCACAAAACATACAGGGAAACAAAGCAACATAAACAAAAACAGCAGGAACCACAGACAGCAGAGACAGAACTGCAAAGACTTTGGATTTGAGAATTATCAGACACACACTGCTACATTTAAAACAGATAACCAACGAGGACCTACTGTATAGCACAGGGAACTCTGCTCAATACTCTGTAACAACCTAAGTGGGAAAAGAATTTGAAAAAGAATAGTTACATATATATGTGTAACTGAATCACTTTGCTGTACTCCTGAAAGTAACACAACATTGTTAACCAACTATACTCCAATATAAAATAAAAATTAAAAAAAAAAACAAAAACGTATGTTTGGTATATTTAAGTAAATAAACATGTGCATAGAACAAATAGATTTGAAAAAGAATAAAACATTTTAAAGTAAAATTAATATGTAACAATTAAAATTAATAATTCAAAGGACATGTCAGCCACCAGGTTGGACACAGCTGAGAATTAATGAACTAAATGACAGATCCGAAGAAACTTATACAGAATGCAGTACCAAAAGACAAAAAGATGGAAAAAGAGAGGTCAAGAGATGTGAAACATATAATAAAAGGAGGTAAATTACATTATCTGGAAGGAGAGACAAGAGGGAATGAGGAAGAAGCAATATTTGAAAAGATAATGGATGAGAATTTGCCAGAATTGTTGAAATATACCAAGGCTCAAATCCAGAAATTCTAATAAATCCCAGCTGATTAAAAGGAAAGAAGGAAGGAAGGAAGGAAACAAATCCACAAATCATGGATTTACAGTGCAAAACACCAGAGGAAAGGAAAAGTTTTAGAAGCAGCCAAAGCAGGAGAAAAAAAAAAATCACCTACAAAGGAATAACAATTAGATGACTAAATTCTCAACTGCAACAATGGGAGTCAGAAGAAAAATGCTAGTTAAAAGAAAACATTGTTGGGGACCTCCCTGGTGGTCTAGTGGTTGACTCCGCACTTCCACTGCAGGGGGCGCGGGTTCAATCCCTGGTCCGGGAACTAAGATCCCGCGTGCCTCGTGGTGCAGCCAAAGAAAACACTGTTGGGCCAGATTTTTAAAAAAATAATTCTTCTCTATGCTATTCACAAGAGATGCTTCCAAAACATAAGGACACTAAAAATTTGAAAATATAGAAAAAAGGTAAACCACAAAGTAGTGGCCAAGAGAAAGCTGAAATAGCTTATTAAACATCAGACAAAATAGATATTAAAGCAAAAAGCAATAAAGAGGACTACTACACAGTGATTTTTTAAAAATTCAGTTCACCAGGAGGAGATAACAATTCTGAACTTACATGCATCTAATAATATAGCCTCAAGATATATAAAGCAAATATTTACACATCTATGAGAAGAAACTGACAAAGCCACCATTACAGTGGGAAAGTTGAACACACTTCTCTTAGTAACTGACATATCAAGCACATAAGAAATAGGTAAGGACAGAGAAGATTTGACTAGCACAGTTAACACACTTGATTTAATGAATATATAAACATTGCACCCAGCAATTAAAGAATAGATTTTTTTATTGAAGTATAGTTGATTTACAATGTTTCAGGTGTACAGCAAAGTTATTAAGAATATATATATATATATTCTTTTTCAGATTCTTTCCCAAGAATAGACATTTTTAAACTAAACTCTTAACTGAATGAGAACATAAATAGAGAAGAGTACACAGATCAAAAATATATAACTCAACGATTTCTCGCAAAGTGGACACACTGCAGATCCAGGACTTGGATTAAATCAGGAAATGGAAGCTTACAGCACCCCAGAACCCCCTCTCTTGCTGCTCTGCCTCACCCCCAGTCACAATCCATGCTATAGGTAACCACCATCCTGACTTCCAACACTACAGATTAATTTTGCCCCTTTTTACTTTATATAAATGGAATCATATAGTAGTACTCTTTTGTATCTCTTTTGCTCAATATTATGTTTGTGAGATTTAAGCATGTAGAAATGTCTTCTTTGTTTTTCCATTATATGAATAAACCACAAGATGTTTATCCCTTGTTTCACTGGTGGGCGTTTAGATAGTTTCCTCCTCACAGCTAATACAAATGATGCTGAGATGAACATTCTTGGACATGTCTTTTGATGATCATGTGTACACATTTCTGCCGAGTAGGTTGAGCTTATGTTTAGTTATTATGCAGATACCGCCAAAAAATTTTCCCAAATGGTTGTAGCAATTTGTATTCCCACCAGCAGCATATGAGCGTTCCAGGTGCTCCCCCATCATCCATGCTCAGTATTACCCTACTTTCTTCATCTTAGCCATTCTGATGGGCGTGAGAAGACCCATTCTTCTCCATCACACATGAAATATTTACAAAACTGACCAAATGGTGAGGTTCAACGAAGTTCAAAAGACTGTTACCCTACAGACCAGGCTTTCTGACCACGTTACAATTAAGTTAGAAATCAGTAGCAAAAATATAGCTAGATAAATTGAAAAAAAGATGCATGCACTCGGAAATAATCAGAACCAAATGCTAACACAAACTGACATCAATATATATATTAAAAAAAAAAAAGTAGAGCCTTGAATGTTTATAATAGAAAAGAAGAAAATCTCAAAATTAAGGAGCCAAGCATCCAAGTTTAGAGGTTGAAAAGTCTGGAAAGAGTAAGAAATTTCTGAAAAGTAGGGAATGAGGAAGAAGCAATATTTGAAAAGATAATGGATGAGAATTTGCCAGAATTGTTGAAATATACCAAGGCTCAAATCCAGAAATTCTAATAAATCCCAGCTGATTAAAAGGAAAGAAGGAAGGAAGGAAGGAAACAAATCCACAAATCATGGATTTGCAGTGCAAAACACCAGAGGAAAGGAAACGTTTTAGAAGCAGCCAAAGCAGGAGAAAAAAAAAAATCACCTACAAAGGAATAACAATTAGATGACTAAATTCTCAACTGCAACAATGGGAGTCAGAAGAAAAATGCTAGTTAAAAGAAAACATTGTTGGGGACCTCCCTGGTGGTCTAGTGGTTGACTCCGCACTTCCACTGCAGGGGGCGCGGGTTCAATCCCTGGTCCGGGAACTAAGATCCCGCGTGCCTCGTGGTGCAGCCAAAGAAAACACTGTTGGGCCAGAATAGAAAGTATTATCAAAGCCAAAAGGTGATTCTTTGAAAAGACTAATTAAATAGACAAATCCCTTGCATGATTATTAATCAAAGAAAATAAAAGGAGAAAGCACAAATGAACAATAGTAAGAATGAAAAGAGGGACACGATTCCAGGTGGTTGCCAAGATTAAAAACTTTTTAAGAGATTATAAACCAGTTTATGCCAATAAATTTGAAAACTTAGGTAATGAAGATAAAGTCCTAGACAAATACAACTTACCAAAACCATCTCAGGAAGATAAAAGAACCTGACTAATCCTATTGCCTGCAAAGAATTTGAATGGTGGTTCCTCAAGCAGTTAAACATAGAATTACTGAACCCATAGAAAACCCAGCAATTCCATGCTCTAAAATGGTTAATATTATGTTATATGAATTTCAGCTCAGTTAAAACAGAAATCTCAGCACAAAGAAAACACTGGGTCTAGATTGATTTAGAGGGAAATTTCATCAAACATTCAAAGAATATATAATTTTAATCCTTCACAAATGATTCTATAGAAAAGAAAAAAATGGGGGTGGGGGGCAGATATTCCCCAACTCAAATTATGACCTTAGCACAAGCTTGATACCAAAATTGTACAAGAAAGGAAACTTCCAGTTCAACCTTACACGTGAGATCCAAAAAAATCCTATAATAAACTTACCAAACGGAATCTGGTAAAGCATAAAAAAGATAAAACATGATGACTAAGTTGGGATCTCAGGCATGCAAGAGATTAGTAGATTAGAAAATCTACTAATACAATTCACCACATTAACAGATTACAGGACAAAAACCTTTAATGATCTCAACTGCTGTGGGAAAAGCATTTAATAAATTTCAACATCCATTCATGACACAAATTTAGCACGCAAAGAATGGAAGTGTATTTCCTTACCTAATAAAGAATATGATGACGGCAGGCAGACTAATGCTCCCACCCACCACCTCCCCTCCCCTAAAGATGTCCCTGTTCTAATCTCCAGAACCTATAGGTTACCACTGATGGCAAAAGAGACTCTGAAGATATGATTAAGGCTCAGGACCTCAAAATGGGTGATAATTCTGGGTTATCCCGGTGGGCCCAAACCAGTCATAGTGGAGAAACTTTGCTGGCTGCAGTCAGTCAGAGAGGGCCATGTGACCACAGAAGAACACTCAGAGATGCTGTGCTGCTGGCTTTGAGGATGGAGGACGGGGCCGTGAGCCTAGGACTGCAGGGGGCCTCTAGAAGCTGGAAAAGGCAAAGAGATAGATTCTCCTCTAGCGTCTCCAGAAGGAAATGCACACTGGCCCACACCTTGATTTTAGCCCAGTGAGACCAGTGTCAGAGGTCTGACCTTCAGAACTGTAAGATAATATACTTGTGTTGTTAAACCACTAAAATTGTGGTAATTTGTTACAACAATAGAAAACTAATAACAACATAACAACAACAAAAGAACTCTACAGTAAATGTTCTATTTCATTCCCTTTAAAATCCAGTACCACCTAAGATGGCTATTGTTATCACCTGAATTTAGAATTTTACTAAATTCAGATCCTAACCAGGATAGAATGGCAAGATAAAGCCAAACATCTAAGGACTGGAAAGAGAGAAATAAATTGTCATTCTTTGCTGATGATGTGAATGTCTACATAAAAAATTCTGTATAATTTATAGCTAATTATTTATAGCTAGTTATATTAGAATAAGAGAGTTTAAAAACCTGAGTACATGATCAATATATAAAAGTATCTGCATTTCTATATACCAGCAACAATCTGAAAACATTTTTTCAAAGGTATTTACATATCAGAAGAAAGAAAGGAAAAAAGAGAGAGAAGGAGGAAAAGGAAGAAGGGGGGAGGGGGAGAAGGAGGAGAAGGAAGAAGAAGGAGGGGAGGAGGAAGGGAAGGGAGAAAGATTTAAAGAATCTAACAAAAGATGCGCAAGCTCGTGATAGAGAAATCAGAAAAGTTTATTAAAGACAGATATTAAAGAAGACGCAAAAGGGTAGAGAGTATACTCTGTTCTTAGTTAAGAAGGATCAACATCAGAAAGACGTCAACTTTCCCTAAATTGCTCTACAAATTCAATGCAATCCCAATCAAAAAATCCCAACAGTATGTTTTGTGAGACGTGATAAGCTGATTCTAACATTTATCTGGAAGAGCCAAGGCTACGAATTGCCAAGGTACTTCTGAAGAAGTTGGGAGAATTACCTCCACCAGGTAAAGAAATTAGCCTGCGTGGTACTGATGCAGACACAGATCAATAGATTGATGAAACAGAATAGAGCCCCTAAACAAAGATAGACCCTATGGAAATGTGAGTTAGGACAGAACTAGAATTGCAGATTAGTGGGGAAAAGGTGGACCATTCACCAACTGGTGCTGGGACAACTAATTAACCACTTGGAACAAAGAGAAATCAGACCCGTACCTCACACATTCACAAAGTTAATTCCAGATGGCTTAAAGGCTTACAGGTGGAATGCAAAACTGTAAAAAATTTAGTAGACAATACAAGTGGACATCTTTACAATCTTGAGATAGAAAAGAATTTAGCACGAACTATAAAGACAAATACTGAGATTCTACTATATTAAAATTAAGAATTTCTGTTTATCAGAGATGCCATAAAGAATGAAAAGGCTACTCAGCCATAAAAAAAAGAATGAAATAATGCCATTTGCAGCAACATGGATGGACCTAGAGATCATCACACCAAGTTAAGTAAGTCAGAGAAAGACAAATATCATATGATTTCACTTATATGTGGAAACTAAAAAATGATACAAATGAACTTATCTACAAAACAGAAATAGACTCACAGGCATAGAAAACAATCTTATGGTTACCAAAGGGGGAGTTTGAGATTAACAGATACAAACTACTATATATAAAATAGATAAACAACTAGGACCTACTATATAGCACAGGGAACTATATTCAATACCTTGTAATAACCTATAAAGGAAAAGAATCTGATATATATAACTGAAGCACTTTGCTGTATGCCTGAAGCTAACAGAACATTGTAAACCAACTATACTTCATTAAAAAAAAAAATCTTAAAAAAAAAACAAGTGAAAAGGCAAGCCACAATCCAGAAGATATTTGCAAAACAAATAAATAACAGGGTTTTTTTTTCTTCTTTATTTAAACTAAAATCAAAAGCAGTTCACTCATTTCTCCCCATTTCTTCTCATATAAATGATAGTGATTAATATTCAGAATGTATAAAAAATTCCTACAAATCAAAAAGAAAAAGACGAAAACCCAACAGGAAAATGAGCAAAAGAGAGTCATTACACAGAAGAAACTATAAGAAAAATCCTTCCTGAGTTACCAGGAAAATGCAAATTAAAGCCTCAAGGAGATACCATTTCACACCCACCAAATTGGCAATAACTTAAGAGTTAGACAATAGCTAATGGTGACAGGATATGAAGCAACAGTCATTCTTATTCACCGCTCGTGGAGAATAAATTGCCAGAACTGTTTGGGAAGTGGTTTAGCGTTTCCTAGTGCAAGACTTCTTAACCTGGGGTATGTGGTTAGAATTCAGGGAGGGGTCTGTGTACTCGAATGGGAAAAAAAGTATGTCTGTGTTGTCACTAATCTCTAACTGAAACTTGCTATTTCCTTCTATTAGGAACCAAACCTTTGTGTTACTAGTAGTGTACCTGTGACTTGTACCAACCAAGAGAATACAGATTTTGTGTATCACATTGAATTTGTTGCAGATATCTCAAAATACCGTTTATGCTCACCACAACTTCAAAACTTTGGTCGTTGTTAGACCGATGGCTAAATATAACCATTTAATGGTAGGAGGACATGTATTGCTTTATCACAAATTTGTATTTTTAACATTTTGAAAACTATATTCCAATACGATTTGTTTCCCTTGTAATCCAATGTATTTTATGTATTTTAAAATGTTATTCTAAGAAGTCATCCAAGACTTCGCTACTGTACCAAAGGGGTCCATGAAACAAAAAAGCAAATACTAAAATAAGTGGTCCTTAACAAAGTGTCTACCCTGGAGAAACTCTTGCCCATATGCATCTGGAGATACGAGCACAACGCTGGGAGACTGGAAAGGGCCCAAATGCTCATTCATCAGCAATACAATGGATAAATTGTGGAATGCAGTATAATTAAATTTTTTTTAAAGTGCTTGAAGACTCGGGTGGCACTGAGCTAAATGTCTCATGGACTAATGACATAGTATTATCCACAATCCGGAGAGGCAATTTACTCTGTCGTAAGTAGGCTGAGCGTCCCGTCATTCTTGGATGATGGAAGGAGAAGCATAACCAAGTATTAAAAAAGAGGGTGAGTTCATTCCTGCTTGCAAACTTGTCCATTATTCTTGCATTGATTCGCTGCTTAAGGTAAACCGAGGGGATGGTCTAAGGCTCTAAGGCATGACTATCAGTTTCTGCATCATCCTTTACCTGCCTCTCACCTGGCAAGTTATCCTTAACAAGACTGCCACCTTATCTCCCTACATCCCCAGGGCTAGTCATTCAGCAAGGCTAATGGAGAGAAGACTGCTTTTTGTGTAACTGACCACACATCACGTTGGGGGCCTGAGGCTCAAGGCAGGTGGGCCCCAAGACCTCCTCACAACAGGCCGGAGTTGGGTAGGGGCTGGAGGGACAAGCCCTCAGGACGCAGGAATTCAGGACTGACACCGGCTACATTCCATGTGTCTTTTAAAACAAAGCACAACTCGCTCTTCAGTAAACTCTGTGAAATATGATTCTCCCCTTGAACAAAGAAATCTGAGCCAAACACACCTTTCCGGCATACTCACTTTTGCTTGGCTTTTAAGAAAACCCCTCAGGCAAAGCTGTGACATCGACCAAGGCCCAGCGTCCCGATACCGGTGGCTCTCTTGCAAGGCGGTGCCTGGGATTCCGTCACCGCCAACCCAAGGTCTGTGTCTGCACATGGCTCCTCTGTTACCCACAACTTCTTTTTTCTTTTTTCTTTTTTAAGACAATGAACTTTCCACTCTAATGTTATTTTTAAGCCAAGGAAAAGAGCAGGCTGAATTCAAAAACAAAACAACAACAAAAATTTTTTTAAAGAGAAAACCCGAGAATGTGATCACACGCAGAATTGAAAAAGCAAAATAGAGCAGCTGAGTTGTGAGGCCCGGAGCGGGGATCGCATCTGATCTGACGATGGATAGCAGCTGGCCCAGGACTTGGGGAACCTGAAACAGCCCCTGAGGGCTGCAGGAAGCAAGGATGGTGATGCTGATGGCGATGGTGATAATGATGGTGATGGCAATCTTCCCGCAGCGCCTGGCCTCGTGAGAGCCCTGGCCCTCTGGCCCTGGGCGCCTTGAGGCTGGAGCTGGGGTCTGGGGGGAGGGGCTAGCTCCAGGACCCCACGCTAGGAGCCAGCAGGGTGTGCCCAGCCCAGATGCGCCTCAGCCCCTTCCTGTGTACCTCACTGACTCTGACCTCACACGTGAGCGGAGATGCTGTGGCGGGTATGTCAGTGGCCCTGACCCACTGCTGCTCCTCGGGCACCCAGGTCCCCTGACCAAGGGCAAAGGCAGGGAGTTTTTTTTTAAAAAAAAAAACAAAGCAAAACTATGAGATGATTGCTCAGGAAAATTGAATGTTCTCCTCACTCCTTAGGGAAGCAACAGCCTAGAATATAGAACACATAACCAGACTCTAAGATGATAGAGTCGGCTACACTAAAATCATACTTTACATCTAATGTTTCACAGTTTAAGAAATGTACTTCCCCCTTCATGGCTGCCTCTGATCTTCGGACAGCTCTACAGCACAGGACAGAGAGACTACGATTTTCTCTTCTTTTTACAACAGATGCCAACGGCCACTTTGTCAGGACGTTGGGAGAATTGAGTTGCATGATGTAGCCAGCACGTAAATCTCCGCATGCTGGTAGAGAAAAGGTTCTCTAAGATACAGTCAGTGAAAAAGCAAGGGGCAGAACAGTGACGTATGTAATGACTCTGTTTGCATCCAGTGTGAAAGGTTAGCCGCCCAGCTGGATGCTTGGTCCGCCCTGAACCCTCCCTGTTCTACTACTTAGCCCCTGGGAAACAACCGCCCTAAGCCCCTCCTTCATTTATTTATCAGGCTTTCACCAGATACCACTCACAATCACTAACTCTTTGGAAGAGCAGTTTGGCCGTCACTTCCCTGGGGCAACGCTGACCAGGGCCTCGGGGATCCGAGCCTGGCCACCCCTGCCCAGTGCCGGGAAAGCCACGGCCCAGAGCTGCTCACCCGGGTAAGAGATTTGATTTCCAGACCCCATCTCCTCCCTAACTCTGCAAGCAGCTTTGGGCAGACACCGGAGCTCCAGAAGCCACAGCTACTGTCGCAAAGGTGAGAGTGAAGGAAATGATGCCCAAAGTGGGGTGACCCCTGGCTGAGGAGGCCCGTCTAGCTGGATGGGCCACACGCTTAAACTCCAAGTCCAGGTCACTTTGAAATGGAGCCAGCCGCCCCCCTCCTTCAGTTCCCAAGTTCTCTTTGTCGACACCACTGCCCCACACCCCCTGCCCCCCTACTTCCTAGAAGGAAGAAAGCAGGTGTGTTTAGCATAGGAAAGAAGCCGGCAGATAGAGAGGGTGGAGGCTTTTAAATGTTATCGATATGCCTAAAGCCAGTAATTCTTGACCTGGCCAGAAAAGGCCTAAGGTTTAGATAAAGCAGGTCCTGGAGCCCCTGCCCCAAACACGGTCGGGGGGGAAAAAAAATCTTCCCTATATCGCCTGGAGTCTGATAAACTGAGTTTCTTAAAAATGCTCTTTCCTTTTTGTCCATCTGGAATCACCTTTTCCTGCCGCCCCAAGGGCACAAAAATTCAAAGACCTAATCTCTTAAATAGTTCCCTTCCTGCAGATCACTCAAATTCCAGGGACCTTAATCAGAGGTAAGTGCTGCTGCTAAGATACGCCACGACTTGTGAGAGTCTTTTTCTTTTAAACCAAATAGTTCGTCTCTCTCTTTTTCTTTCCTTAATTTTTATTTTTTGGCCACGCAGCATGCGGGGATCTCAGTTCCCCGACCAGGGATCGAACCTGCACCCCCTGCAGTGGAAGCGCAGGTTCCTAACTGCCAGGGAAGTCACGCAGGAGTTTTCACTGTTCACTCTTAACAATGAATTACTTAAACGTCAGTAATTTGGGACTTTCAAAGTAACAGGTTTTGAGTTTTCTTTATTGAAAGTATATTTTATAGACCTCTTGAATTCATCGATCTGCACTCCAAATTCACCCCTCCTACTCCAAGGGCTCTCTCTCCAGCTCAGGACACAAAATCTCCATCTGACCTTGTGTTCAAGTCGGAAACGTGGGAATGGCCTTCTCACCCACGTGGGCGCCCACCTCTGGGGCCCTCCCCCTTGCTCCCCACGGGGTCCCCTCTCAACAGGGAACCTCTGAACCGAGAAAGACCAGGGTCCTCCTCCAGGGCTCCCCATCTAGGTGCCAGCTAGCTCTCCAACCCCACCCCCAGCCAGCCACCCTCCACACCCCGGTGCTCCTGCCCCAGGGCCTTTGCTCTTCCTGTTTCCTTTTCCTGGAATGCTCTCAGCAGACCTGCCCTACTCAACGCTGGATCTCTCCAGGTTTCCCCTCAGGTCCCTTTTCACAGAGGTCTCCTGTATACACCCTGCGGGAAACAGCCCCGTCGCTGCCCGCTTACCCTGCTCCTCTTCATACAACGTGGATGTTTTCCTCTCTCCCAGTCCCACATATTCGCTCTAAGAGGACAGGCTGTGTCTCCCAATGGCTCTTGCAGCACCGGGAACGGGCTGGGCACAGAGCAGGTACAGCACAGCCAACAGCTGCTGAAGGGCCAAACCTGACCTTACCTCAGGTCTCAGCTGAGACCTCACCTCAGAGGCCCCCCACCCCTCCTGCAGTCTCTCCTGTTCTCTCCCCGGGATCCTCTTTACACCACCCCAGTGCTTATCAAAACCTGCAATTATGTTTGCATTTTTCATCAGTAACATCTGCCTTGCGTTCTGGTTCAGGGGTAGGCAAACTGCAGCCCGAGGGTCCAATCCCCACCGCTGCCCGGTTTGGTAAAGGTTTTGCCGCACGGCCATCCTGCCCGCCTGGTGGAGTGGCTGTGGCTGCTTTTGTGCTACGAGGACAGAGCCGAGTGGTTGTGACAGAAACCTCACAGCCCACACGCCTAAAAGGCCAGGAGGGAGGGAAGGAGGGAAGGAGGGAGGGGGGAAGGAGAGGCGGCGGGGGGGGGGGTGATGGGGGGAAGGGGGGAACAGGCAGCAAAGCACACTGGTGGTACGGCAGTTTTACTCAGTGGCTCAGTCCTGCACCTTCAGAAGCCTGCCCACTACCTCGTTCCTTTGTGTCCCATCAGTCACTTATAAATGGTGAAACAAAAACGCCAAGGGAACTTGTTGGCTCCTGTTCGCAAGTCCAGGTGTTGTCCTGCTTCAGGTGTAGATGGATCTTGGGTCAAGCACGTTCTGAGCTTTCCACCTCTCGTGCTGGAGCCACGTTCGGCTCGGCCTTTCCTCCAGGTTCACTGCCGGCCCTCCTGACCACCCAGCAGAGAACCCCAGCGGGCAGGGCACAGGCCCTGGCACTGAATCCCACCTGCTGACGGTCCCACCTGGGTCAGGGCGCGTCAGGCTGTGACTGGCTGGGCCTGGGCCGTGTGCCCAGCCCTGGTGTGCATCCCACCCACCGCACACGGGAGCCGGGCGGCTCGCGGGGTGAAATAGCCAGGTGCTGTTACCCAAGGAAGGGAGGGCAGGCTAGGCCAGCCTTGGGAAGTGTTCAATTCCATCTCAGGACTCTCTCTGCAATGGGAGACGAGGGATTAGCTTACCAAAATTCACCAGTGCAGCCAACTTCGTTGGTATTTTTTAATCGCACATTAAGAGATTCAGTTAATGAACGGGAGAGAAGTCACAAGCCTTTTCAATCTGTTTTATGCTTTTCCTCCCTGCTGTGTAAAATGCATTTCCTATTCATTTATTTCAGCAGCTGTATCAATAGTTAAGAGCTGCAAATGCAGCTGATAATCACTTGGTTTCACACAAGAAAACAGAGACCAGAAGTAAAAGAAGGAGCCATCAGTGTTTTTGCTAAATGCCCCATTTATTCTGCAATCAAGGTTCAGAAGTGTGGGGACACAAGTGCAGGTTGAGGAATCTCTGTGCAGCTGTCACGTCACAGCCACACGAGGGGGGATGGTGATGACGGCGTCTCTGCACAGTAACCCCCCTTCTCTTGTTTAAAGCGAACACGGTGAGGATGGATTGCCCATCATCAACCTCTCTGCTCTAATCTTTAAGAACCAGCGGGGCCTTCACTTGGTCGGCCACCTCCTTGCCGGCCAGCGCCTCGACAATCGCCAGAGCAAACTCGAAGCTGGTTCCCGGCCCCCGGCTGGTGAGGATCAGGCCGTCCCTTTCCACACGGTTCTCTGAGTAGCTGTAATGACCTTCGAAATAAAAACAAAGAAGGGTTATGTCCCAATGGGCTATGCTGGACAGCAAGGACCACCACTCAGCAGTCCCATTCGCTTACAGCGCTACTACTGGTCTCATGAAAATTTAAAGAAGAAGCAGCCAAAACCCCCAGGACAACGAGGTAGCCAGTCACGCAACCCTCAGGCACTGCCAGCTCTTGAAGCACAGCGGGAAGATACTGAGGCCGCCACGCGCAGCAAAGAGCAGCAGAAGCTAACAGCTGCTGAAATGAAGCGTGGGAACACGTGTGACGCTAACGCAGCTGCAAAAGACCTTGTACGTGTGAGGGGGATGCCGGAGTGAATGCTAAGCACTCACGTTTCTATTCCACAACACACGCAAGTTAAGTGCCAATTCTGTGAAATGAAGGGTAGAGGATACGCACCCTGAAGTATGTATGACTGCAGGAGTTCAGGAAATGCCACCCCAAAATAGGCTGCTTTGGTATACTGATTATTTTGAGCTAAAAGCACTTGAAAAACAGCACAGGCAGGGAGAGGGAGTGGCTTCCTCTGAATCTCCTTTCCTGCCTAAAGACAGATCATCCAGAAGGAACTCATAAATCCCCTCCCAGGAGTCTCATCAACCAGGAGAGAACACTAGAAGCTGACACCACACCCAGACAAACTTTGTCACAAACTATTATTACTCCCATCTACTCTTCGAAGGGTCCCTTCATCTTTCCCAAAAGCCAATTACGCCCCCCTGAGAGGCCTACCTCCCCGTCCCCTTTCTCTATTAAGATGGTATTTAAGCCAGAATTCTAAACCATCTCAGGGAGTTACTCATTTTTCCCTGGGTATCTCCCATGTATACATGTTAATAAACTTGCTTTTCCTCTGGTCAATCTGTTTTTTTTTTTTTTTACAGGAGTCTCAACTAAGAACTCAGAAGGGTAGAAGGAAAATTATTTTTCCTTCCCTACAAAATGCTGGAGGAAAGGGGGATGAGGGTGAACTGGTGTTGAAGGTAGAAACTACCTGTGATACAGACTACCTAGGTAATGCACACACATGCTCTCTGCTGCCTCAAAATCAAACAAGCACAAACGACACATAATGCATCGGGAGCGGGGAGAGGGAGGTGCGGAGGGAGAAACCACACTCACTTGTCAGGGACTACCTTCCTTCTGCGGCCCCAGTTGGCTGTATTTTTGCAAATGTAATAAGAAATGTGCTTCTCCTATATTCCCAGGAAGTAAACGATACCACCTCCGGGCAAGTCTCAGGGCACAAAGCTGGGATTCCCTGCACCACCCCCCAGCTCTCACCCTCCACGGCAGGCAGGCGGTCAGCAGACCCTCCCTCCGCGCGCAGCACCAGCGCCCCACGCGACCTACGCGACCTGCCCCACCGCCTGCTCCCGCCTGGAGCTGCTGCCGGGCACACTGCACTCTTTCCGGCCCTACGAGGGGCCCGGGCTGCCCCCTCTGCCCAGGAAGCTCTTCTCAGCGACTTGCTCTTTCAATTTCAGCATCAGCACCAAGCCCTCAGAGAGGGCACCTGTGACCCCTCTCTAAACCAGGTCCCTCAGGTCACTCCATCACAGCGCCCTCCCAGCGCCGAGGGAACAATATGTCTCCTGTTCACTGTCTATTCTGTAAAGCGCTGAGTCTTCACCTGCCCGTCTGGCCCAGGGTAGTAATGGCACCGAGGGGGCGCCCCGAGCACCAGATAAATGCAAGAACGAATGAGTGCTCCTCCTCCTGCTGCCTTACTGCAGGACCTCTGCGTCCAGCCCCCTTCTGGCTGCCCTTCCCTCCACACTCAGCACCACCAAAACGGGAACCTTTCCAAAGCGCAAATCAGAGCACACCCAGTTCCCCCAGAAGCCTTCGCCAACTTTCTCCAGCACCTTGAGGTGACCCTGAACTCCACGTCACAGTGCACAAACCCCGGGGCCTGGCCTGCGCACAGAGACGGGACTGGAAGGAACCAGAGGGAAGACAGAAAAGAGCCCGCATCCAGGTGGGAGCAAACGGTGACCTGGATGGGACAGCGGCAACAGAGAGGAAACGAAGGTCTGAGATGGATCTTGGAGATAAAACGCCCAGGTCTTGGGGAAAGACTCGATGTGGAGAGACATCAAGGATGACTCCCAGCCGCTTGTCCTGGGCAACTGGGTGGGCGGGCGGGTGGTGGCACCACTCAGTGACGTGGGACACGAAGGACAGACTGAGTGAGGGTCCTCTGTGAGATCCTGCCACACCCAGTCCCCGCAGGGAGAGCCAGGCACGCAGTGCACACACCCCCTCTGAACCCCTGCCCTCCCCTCTCCCACGCTCAGTGCAGACCTCCTGCCAGTGCCCCCCCCCCCCCCCCCCCCCCCCCGCCGAGAACACCTGCGGCCATGGCTCTATCTTGTTCCCCTTTCTGTTCCCAGAGCCTAAGGAAGAGCTCAGGAAATGCCTGTTCAGTGAACACATACAGAAAAACGTCTCCTGGGACTTCCCTGGCGGTCCAGTGGTTAAGAATCCGCCTTCCAATGCAGGGGACATGGGTTCAATCCCTGGTCAGGGAACTAAGATCCCACATGCCGCAGGGCAACTAAGCCTGCGCGCCGCAACTACTGAGCCCGCGCGCTGCAACTAAGACCCAACGCAGCCAAAAAAAAAAAAAAAGAAAAAGTCTCCTGAGCAAGATGCTTCTGCTGTGTTAACGAGCTTTAGAAACCACGTCCTGATGCTCATGTCCTTTCAAAGTGGATGAATAACACCTGCAGTAATTTACGTCTTCCTAAACCTCATTAAAAATCACGTCACCCACTGAAATAACTGACTACAGTACGTGAAAATTTTCCTAGTTGCACCTTTTTAGACGAAAAGAGGATCCCTGGTTTGAGGGGGAGAGGTTTTCCTAATCTAACCTCATTTCCTGATGGTTAAAGATCATTTTAAATGCTGAACTAGAAAACCGGCTGGGCTGGGTCTCCTGGAGCTGAGACGGACAGGTCAGCGGGAGGCACGGCTCTAAACGGTTCACTTAACAACCTCTTTGTGGGTAAAATATTACAAATACAGCCTAAACTGGTTAAAGATGTTTAAAGGTTCCATGGTTCTCAGAATCTCAATCAGGAAGAGCAAAAGGTCTACTTACGGACCACCTCCATCTAGTGGCGACAATGAAGAAAACCCCCCGCGCACCAGCCAATCCCCGGTCAACCCGCAGGAGGCATTCATTCCCTGTTAACTGTAAGCAAACACCCTAAAGCCTCTCTCCAAGCCCAGAGATGAAGCACCTGGGGAGGCCCGGGGCCAGGGGGCAGCAACTAACGGCAGCTTTTACCTGCACACCCCTCACCTACATGGTCTGGGCGCCACAGGTGGAGGAGTCGCCACAGAGACGGGGCGTCCCAGAGAGCCCGAGACATTTACTATCTGGCCCTTCAAGGAAAAGCTGCCGACCCCCGAGCACAGCAGTTCTGGGTTCGAATCCAGGCCTGCCTTTCAGCAGCTGTCTGACCTCTCTGAGCCTCCTTTTCCTCTTCTGTAAAACGGGGATGATACCAACCTAACAGGATGATTCTGGGAGCCCAACCAAACCAAACACCAGCACGAAGTGGTGGTGTCATTACCGCAGACACGGCCGGGGA
This sequence comes from Eschrichtius robustus, assembly GCF_028021215.1. Lineage (NCBI taxonomy): Eukaryota > Metazoa > Chordata > Mammalia > Artiodactyla > Eschrichtiidae > Eschrichtius > Eschrichtius robustus. The sequence continues at coordinate 6,149,512 of NC_090826.1, read as the reverse complement.
AGGGCAGCCTGTTCACTGCGGCGTCCCCAGCACTCAAGCCCAGAGCCAGGCCTACTGATCTTAACACGATGTTCACCACGAGGACGAGACAGAGGGCCTCCCGGAGGAGACACCAGGAAGTGATTACAGCTCCACTTCTCAGAATGTTCTGAAGGGGCAGAAACTGCAAACATTTTTCTCTTACAAGAGGAGTTACATGTAAGAGGACAGAATGCAATGCTGGTAACTTAGGCATATGGGGGGCCTCACCAGGACAGAGGCGGGGCCCCAGGTCCAGCCTGGCTCCAACAAGTGGCCTCGCCTCCCCAGGCGAGGTGAAGCCAACACCTGCCTTGCCGGGCACTGGGGCTGCAAGGCTCGAGGTAACGCGCAGGAATACACCCTGTAGGTGCCCGAGAGTTAACGATCTCATCTTTTTCTACTTCTGATCAGCCTCAACTTCCTGAGGCGTTACAAGGAAAGAGCCACAAAGATACATGTACAGATAACGGGGAACATGTTCCACTCCTTCTTCCTTCTCACGTGTCGTAACTACTAAAGGAAGCCCGATTCTGTTCTTTCTAACCCTCCAAAACCCCTCCATTAGCTCAAAGTAAATTAAATCCCTACACTAAAAAATGCCCAGAAACCGGAGCCTTTAAAAACAAAAAATCAATTTTCACACAGATGGTTTTACTGACAACTTAGTATCTTTCTGCCAACTAAAACCATAGATTTTTCAAGAAAATACTACTTTGGATCAGATTTAAGAATATGCAGAATCTGCAACACCGGGAGTGAACCCTGACATAAACTGTGGACTTTGGGTGATGATTGCCACATCAGTGCAGGTTCATCGACTGTAGCAAAGGCACCGTCTGGTGGGGGAAAGGAGGCTGACGGTGAGGGGGATGGGGTGGGGTACTGGGGGTTTAGGGAAACGGTGTACTTTTTCGCTTAATTTTGCTGTGAACATAACACTCCTCTAAAAAATAAGGTCTATTAATCTTTTTAAAAAGGCAGTGAATGAAAAATGCATCACCTTGCTTTGCGATGAAAGCATTAACGTAAGAAAAAATTTACTTGCCCTACTTTTAGTTCAGAATAAGTCCAGAGCAGAACAGAGATAGACAAGAAAATGTAACAGTCGCGCAGCTGTTTTCAAATCCGCTTTTGATACTATTAGTCTTTTATTTTTTTTCCCAATATCTTTATTGGAGCATAATTGCTTTACAACGGTGTGTTAGTTGCTGCTGTATAACAACGTGAATCAGCTCTACGTGTACATATATCCCCACATCTCCTCCCTCTCGCGTCTCCCTCCCACCCTCCCTATTAGTCTTTTTATTTAGCCACTGGTTTTTGGTTGGCGGGTGTTTTAAACGGAGCCGGTCACTCGGCCTCCCCGCTGGCTGAACACCAGTCGAGCCACCTTTGGCTTCTAAGTGGGCATTTGTGCTTCCCTGCACTTATCCACACCAGCGTGATTTTCCTTTCTCTCTGCATGTTCCAGGGCCTCTGCCGCCCTGTGATATGCACTCCAGGGACAGGTGGCAGAGGAAGATACCCCCTGACAACAGACTCTACCTGGTCGGTGCTCTGAGTGGCACACTGAGAAGCAGTGGCTCCACAGCTGTGCATCCAGGAGCTTGGTTACATTGTTTTGCTGTTAACTACACACTGCCTCATATTTTTAGATTTGATGCACATGTCTCTGCAAGCTGTTAACTCTTGGAGGGCAGAGACAATGACGTGCTTTTTAAAAATAATCTCCAAGTGACAAGCAACAATAAGAGAATTTGTTTAAAAGTTGATAAATTACCAAAAAAGGTTATAACATTAGGTTAAAAAAGCAAGCTGTAGAATATACTTAATAGATCTCATGTGAGTAACAATATTAAACTGCAAAGGATAATGAGTATGTGCAGAGAAAATTCTAGAGTTTCACAGGAAAACTTAATAGAAGTTAAATCTGACAAGTAGAAAGATGCTGGGGAAGTTAGAAGAGAAACATTTCCTTTTACTTCACCCCTTTCTGTACTGTTTGCATTTTTCTTTTTACCATGAATAGAAATTGTCTTCATAAAAATAAATGAATAAAAGTTAAACATCTAGCTGATATTTATAAAAGAAGCCTGTGAGCGAAGGAACAGGCCTGCCTGCCACCCGGGCCTCCTCTGGAAGAAGGGAGCAATGTCCATTTTACTTTGGATTGTGGGCAAAAGGGCACATTCTGAAATCGCTATCAAGGTTTAAAATTTACCCTCAGGCTGCTGGCAAAGTATTTAGTAAAAACACTAGTTAAATTGGGCATTTTGCAACCACTTCAATCTGTGACCACGAGGAGCCAGGCTGGCCTTTGGCTCAGCCCCTACGTCCCCGTTCGGGTACATATCTGCAGACCCGCACCGTTAGGGGACGCACACGTAGAGACCCACACCATTAGTCCGTCTCTCTCATTAAAACACTTGCAAAGAAAGTGAGGAACACATCACACGCCAACCCACAGAGAATCCCTACGTACTACTGTCTACCAAGTGGGAGACAATGCTATAGCACAGCTTCTTGAGTAGGTCTTTTGGCACATTAGAATATATTCATGTACTTACTTCCGTCCATCATTTTGTCTTTAGCAAGTGGGTGTGTTGTAACTTTGCTTCCAAAACCTATTTCATGAGCCAACAGAGCCGTAGGTCCTAAAAAGAAGATGAATAAAAAGACTTAAATGTAGACACAGAAAAACCCATGTTTTAAAAATCGCAGCAGCAAAAATATTCTTCAAAATCAGGGGCTCTTACCTAAAATATACTTATGATTCTGAAATTAAACACTTCTTAGTATGAGAGGTAAAGTATGTTTATGATAAAACATCTGCTGAGCACATGCAGCAAAAACGTACAAACTTAAAACACATCAATAACCATTTAATCAAAAATATCTACTTTTATAGCTGAGGAGCAAACAGATAAATAGAACATGCCCCCTCGAGGGACAGGCTGCAAGTGTAACAGGGGTACAAAGGAGGGGGAGACCACGGACGGCAAAACGTCCTGCCTTACCCTTTGCAGATGGAAGATTTAGTTACACATTAAAGGCAACTAGTACTCTCTGAACCCCTGGGCTTGACTGCTATTTTACAGACTAGTTTTATTTTTCTACTTGAGAATGAAAAATTAGCACTCATCCATCTGTCTATCCAAATGTATCAGGTGGTAGGATTATTAAAATGAACGGGACATTGTCCCAGCCCCAAAGGAGACACCTGTGAAATGCCCACGTCTGAGATACAAAGGCACTGGCATTTCTGTCTTACAACTACGCACTTAAGAACCCTGCACAAATGCCCCCTGTGGTCCTCTACATGCTCCCTCTTAAAATGAAGGTTAAAAAAAAATATGCTGGTGCTAACTTGAGATTTTTGTGAATGGTCAACTTCACTGATAATCACAAGCATATTTTGTAGGTAACAGTCCTCAAATAGGGACTAAGACCAAAAAGGTTTTATACCTTTGTTATCTTAAAACTTTTAGAAAAGTACTTTTTCTACCTTTTTCCTCTAAGCCACCAAAAAATAACGAAAGAAGAACTTTCTAAGGCCTAATGTCACACCTAGAAAAACTTCCGAAGAGCACCGTGGCCTTCTAAACGGTTAGGGCACTGTGGTTAAGATCCCAGGACGGACTCTGCACACTTTAACTCCAGCAAACCCAAGCACCTGCTCTCAGGACCTTTCATTTTACAGCACCGTTCCAAGGATAAAGTGGTTATATAACGGACCTACCTACAGGCTACTCAGATCTCAGCTGCTACTAACAGGAAGATCAAACAAATGATATGTAATTACATAAGCTTTCTGTCTTAGCGTCAGGTGTCAGTTTCATACCAAGTCCTCACATACACCTTAACCCGGAAGCCTCTTAAATATACTTGGCGCCCCTTCCTCCTTACTTGTATGCTGCATGTGAGAGCTGTTTGGTAGCAAACCCTAAGAGTGTGTGAAAACTGAGTAATTATCTCAATTTTTATTTGATGTATTCACGAACTACCTTTAATTCTTAATTTGTACGATTTTAAGAAAAAATGATTTCCTACATCATATATTTTAAAGCAAATTTCAAGCGATGACTGATCGTACATGAGGACCGCAGGTCATACAGTGAGCCAGGAATTTTTAGGCTGCTCCCTCCAGGTGGTAAAAATGGCTGCCTATAACATTGATGACTGTATGGTAAGCTCATAATTACTGCTTGCTGGGGCTCAAGAATCCTAGCTGGAAAACTCGAGGGGATACTTAGCTGCTCCTATTACTTGAGATTCCGGTGGATGAAATGCGGCCGAGTCTGCAACAGGGGTCCAGCCCTGAGCACGGAGCCGAAGGTTCAGGCAACAGAGGGTACAGTGGACAGAAGGGCCTTGGGAGGCCCAGAGGCGAAAGCCAGCAGCGCCACCGTGTGGCGATGTACAGAGGGCACACCTTGCCCCCGCAAGCGCCCGCAGCTCGCACCTGCGGCCCAGCGCTTGCCCGCTGCCCGCTCGTCACCTCCAGGCTTCCTTGCCCTCCCCCACCCAGAGTGAATCTCGTTTTATTTTCTTCTCAAGACAGCCTCCCTTCCAATTTCTGTCTCTCCCATTCACTCCATATTAGGGGTTAAGCTAATATTCCTTCAGTTCAATAAACCGTTCCCAATTCCTAACTGCGACATTCATCTGCCGATTTAAACACCCGTCTCTCTCCCATCACTCGTTCCAACCTCGCTGCAATCTCCTCCACACGCCACCACGCTTCTCCTACTTTGTGCAGCACCCAGCGGGGCAGTGCAGGACATTCAACAAGACACCAGGTCACTAGCTCCGTTCCCTTTACAATGTGGATGTAAATGACGACAAGCCTGTGTGTCTTAGCAGCGTGGGATTCAAGTCCGCCTGAACACAAAACGCTGAACCAGATGTGGCTGATAATTCTGCTACTTTGGTGACACAAAATGACAAACTGCTATGTGGTGTTTACTTGCAACACAGTCCTAAGAGGACAAACCCAGCCCAAACCCTTCCCTTCTTCCTTTAGTTAAAGCACTAAGAATGAGGCAGAGGTGAGAGTCAGCACGCAGGGTGGGGTGGGGTGGACTAAGCCTTTGTATGAATGACAGCACCTCTGTCTTCCTCCACAGGGAGGGCTGCAGCTGCCTGGGCTGCAGCGTCCTTCAGCAGAGAGAAATCCCCGAGCCCCAAGGGCAGGTCAGAGGTCAGTGCTGACCAGAACCCAAGGACGGGGCTTGCCAGGTGGTTGCCCCTCAGTCCTTCCCGGTCTTTAATGCAGAGGTTCTCAAACATTTAAAGGGGTCTTAGGACCCCTTTAGCTATTATACGAGTTACATTTATCAATATCTGCCATGCTAGAAATTACAACTGGGACAGGTTTACAACGTAAGAATACTCAAGCACACAAGCCATGCCTGAATGATGACATCGTCATACTCTGATGTCACTCCTGTGAGAATTAGAAGGAAAAAGGCAAATAATGTGTTAATAGTATCTGCTTTGCCCTATGAACCCTTTGAAAAAACTCCGAGAACCACTGCTGTAATGCAGTCCCTAGATCCCCAGCCTATGACTTCTTTTAAAGTCTACTGTATTGAACAAAATATCAACACATCATTTTATTTAACCATCCATACATTCATCTCTTTATTTGCTCTTTTTGACAAACGTTTAATGAAGACCTATGAATAAGGAAGGCACCTGCCAAAATTACACTATGAAAAAATGCAAGATGGCAGAATATCATCTGATATTAGAGCAAAAAGGATGGACTTTAAAATGGTATCAAAAACCAAAGTACTACTAGGCTTCAAAGATGTGGAGACATCGACAAAGCACCAACAGCCTTACTCTATAAATTAAGTGGCAGAGAATACAGTACCTAAGACCTAGCACTCAACACTGGCGACCAGGCAGGAAGCCCCCCAGGGCAAGCCCAGGGCAGAGCTCTGACGCTATGTTGGCCCAATTCTTGCTGACCGTGTGCGGGCAGAAGTACTTCCTGGCACCGGGATTTGCCGTAACAAGCTGTTTACTGAGTGCCAGAGGGGCCACGTTCTCCTCCAGGTCCACCAAACAGAGAAAACACTAAGTTTCACAGAACGTAGACCAAAGGCAGGGAGGGGCAGAAAACGGAACTGTAGTAATTTCTGAGATGACATCAACCTCATGCCCCAAGCTAAATACACCGAAACAGATGCCCTTCATGCCTTAGGAAGGGGAAGAAGTACTGGGAACACGATCTTATAATTAAAGACGACCCCGTCACGTATCTTTTGAAGAAAGCCAACAACACACTTGAACACAGGACGGCTCTGCACTTACCCGCACAGATTGCGGCGATGAGGCCCTTCCTCTTTTCTTGTTCCTTCAGTATCTCCTTCACAGCAGAGGACTAGTCAAAGGAAACCAAAAACACAGCAAGTTGTCATTAAGCTGCAGCCAATCTCTGGCTGGAAACTTTGGCAGAATCCGATTTTAGCTTAAACCACAAGATCTTCAATCTATTTTTCAACAATATTGCTAAATCATCAATATAAAAACTACCAAATTCATAGTTTTTCTACATCCTTAAACCCAATCAAGGCATTTATTATAAGAAAAAGGTACCCTTTTCTTAAAGATGTTTAAAGATAAGAAAAGCAATTTCCCCTGGGCATATTAACCCTTGCCATTTTGTACTCTAGGGAGAAAGACACAGAAGGGAGGAAATGTGCTGTTTTGGGTGTTTTCAGACAGCGAAGTGGGGAGTGGAGCCCAGCAGTCCCAAATGTCTGATTCAACCTGCCTCATGAGCTTCTGTGTGTCCTGCCCCTGCCACCTCTCTCTCTTCTTCTTCCTGCAGGCTGACTCTTCACATAAGACAAAATGAAGAAGCAGTGGCTTCTTTTATGCCATTTTTCATTCAAGCTGGCAGCTCCAGCCCCCTGCAACCTCCCTAACCCCGACGGTTGAGTATACAGCCAATCTCTTATCCTTCTAGGCTTAACCCTTCACAAGCACAAAATTAATCATTCTTCTGCTGTTGAGGGAAAAAAACAAGTAGTCTTACATTTGGACTGTATTCACAGAATGTTCATAACTGTTTCACCAATTCCGCTTACTTCTATAGTAAATGTTATTAGAAACTTTTTTTTTAAATTAAGCTAGAACACCACTTTGTTAATTTCACCTTTTCCTAATCTATTCACAGCCTCCTTCTTGAAATATTTTAGCAGCAAACCCAGCAGAATACGAGACGCTGAAGCCCCCCAGCTTTACCTGGGATAAATTCTGTGCGCCCAGACCGCCTCCTGGCATAACCACCACGTCGTAAGGTCCCTGTAACAGTTCAAAAAAAGAAAAAGGATGCGAAGATGTTTCACTTGAAGTGTGCGTTAAGCAGGAACACTTTCATATCAGAGCAAAAAACTGTTCACAGAAGAACAATTAAATTAAGGTGTTTCTCTATAATGGAATACTGTAACTAGTAAAAAATGCAGAAAATCTGTATACAGTAACATGAAACGATGTCCATGTTGCAGAACTGCAGGCGTATCATGACCTCATTCCTGTACAAAGAATAAATATACACACGTATGTAGATGCATGTGTGTACACACCTCTCAATGCCCCCACATACGTGTGTACAGTATACAGACACTCATGGACAAAGGAGATCACCAACTGAGGCAGGGTGGGGGGAGGGGGAGAACGAGAAAGGGACATTTAACGTTTGACTCTGTGTTTGTCTACACTGTGTGAATTGTTTTCAACAAGAATGTACATAGCAATAAATAATTAAAAACAAAACAAACTCTAAAAGGCACAAATTTTTTTAACCTTATGAAAAATGGAACTTGGACGATAAAAATGATGTAATATTTTAGTATCCCACATACCAAAACATCCTACAAGTCTAATGATTTCAAACTTGCTGAAATTACAAATAGAAATTGGTTTAATACAGTATCTTAAAGTGTTAAAAGCTTTAAAAATTTAGTCATTAAGCAAATTATGAAATGAAAATTTACATTTTTAGTCCAACATATACTAGAGTTACTTTTAAAGACTGTAAAATGTCCTATGTTGTTTTAAAACCAAGCAAAACTTAGAACAAAATTTGTGAAGTATAGAATTTTTTTCACTCCTTTTAGAAACTGAACTAAATAAATAGACACAAGATGTCACCTGTTGTAAAATACCCAGACACCATAGGACAAAAACAACCAGGGAAGGAATATTTACTTCCACTCTCTCATTTTTAACCTGCTATTTAGAAAGTTTCAACAATTTATGTGAAATACCAATATTCTTACATTCCACAATCTAGCAAATAAATCTGAAATATTTGGATTAGAAAGGAATGCACTTTTTTCTATGCATTTGAGAGTGAGGCACAGGGAAATCAGGCTCCAGGTTCCCCAGGAGGGCAGAGACGGCCATCCATGAGAGGGCTCTGCTTGCTTTTCTGCCACAGCTCTGCTCCAACAGGGTACAGCCCACACTCCTGTCACATCGGCCCCTGAAGCCTGAGCCTGGTGAAACCATGGGCAAAGGTGTCTGGTATACGTGGCAGGGGGCATGCTTCTGAGGAAAGGGACCACAGCTCTTGACAGATTCTCAAAAGTGTTGGTCCCCCTCAAAAGGAAGAACCGCAATACTGAAAAAGTGACACAATTTCAAGGGACCTCTTACCCCTCCCTTAATCCAACCACAAATCAAGTATGAGTTGTTCATGTAACATGAATCACCCAACCACGTCTGTGTCACTGATAAAGGAAAGATAAGAAGTAGCTTTCAAGTAAAGAGTAAAAAATGAATGGGAAATCTCCACCTGACTCTTTTATATTAAGTAACATAATCATAAGAGGAGGACAGGCTGCCTGTATGAGCCAGAACACTGATGAAAGGGTCCCATCCATCCACCCACACTGAGCACATGCGGTATCAGGGACCTGCCAGGTTCCGTGGATACACAGTGGAAAAAGGCAAAGTCCTCCACTTCCCAGGGCTTAGTTTAGTGCCGAAGACGTCCAAGCAAAGTAACTTTCCTAAAATAAGTCTGTGCTAACCACAGTCTTAGATGTAGTCAAGAAACAGTTCAAGAAACTGATAAAGAAGCCAGAGGAAGGAATAATTCCAAGTATATGGAACAAACCTCTTTTTTTGCATCTTCTAGACTGGCATCAGGACAAATGACAACATCTCGGCTACACTGTACCGGGTCTTTTCCAGCCAGACCTGCAATGGTGACCTTAATCTAAGAGAAAGACATCATCACGATATTTAAGAACACTGAAACATAAATTTAGAGTAACATTTCCACAGCTGCCCTGTGTTTTAAAATAACTGGGCAGGAAATACTGCAACCAAACCATGCTGACCTTAGGCTATTAAGATGGCTAAATATATTTAACCATTAGGTCTGTCCCAGTTTGCCTGGAACAGTATGAATTAAAGATGCTGTCCCAGCACCCTGTGTGCTTAGCGTCCTTTCTCCCACAAGTGTTCTGGTTTAGGTGATAAATTATATGATCATCCTATCAATAATCCACCTGGCAAAGTTGCTGTTGCCATTTAACCCTTCTGGTATTTTCTTAAGGTAGAAATACAAGTTAAAACAAAATACTACTCCGCCTTGCAAAAATTTATAAAGTTGATAATACTGGAAAAAATGGGAATCTTCCTCACTGCTGGTGGGCCCACATGTTAGTACTTTGGATAGTCATTTGACAAAATCTAGTACCATCAACCGTGCAACTAGCAATTCCTTTTAGGCATAGAGCCTAGAAAAACCGCTACACCTGTGAACAATGAAACCTGTATTAAGAATATTACCGTATTAGAATGCTGTGAAACAATGTAATAAAGGAATGGATAGATTGGCATATTCCTACAGTGCAATACTAAGCAGTATTTTATTTTATTTATTGACCGTGCCACGCGCGGCATGCGGGATCTTAGTTCCCCAACCAGCAACCGAACCCGTGCCCCCTGCAGGGGAAGCACGGAGTCCTAACCACTGGACCGCCAGTGAATTCTCTACGCAGCAATTTTAAATAAACAAACTGGATCTATACCTTTACTACGTGGGCACTTTATTTAATTATTTTATTGTTTCTGTGCCTCAGTTCCTTCAACTGTAAAATAAGAATGGCAATAATTCATAAGGTTGTTATAAAATTTAAAAAAGTTTACATAAGTGCTTAGAATGATACCTACCACTCAGTAAATGCTATTTAAGCATTCACTATGGTGATGCGCGTATATATAGATTTATACCACAGACACCCAGAATGGGAACCACACTCTAATGCTACTTTAAAGACACGCATGGAATGCATTCACGTCACTGTGAGGACAGCAGTTACCTCTGGGGCAAGACAGGGAAAAGGATTAGGGAAATTTACAAAGAGGGCTTTGCAATGCCTTCTTCCTTTAAAGCACCTGTTCTTCAAGGCACAGGTCAGAAAAAAATATAGCAAAATGTTAACAAGTAGTAAATGTGCACAGTAGATAAACAGGTGGAATTAGTGCCTGTACTGTCGTGTCCGTTTGAAATATTTCATAAAGTACACGGAACATTACTTTATTCAAAATGACTTATAAAATTCCAACAACGTTTTAAAAGGGAGGAGGGCTAGAAAACTTTGGGGGACATACTCCAGCTCGCCTCATGACATCGACAGGGATGACCGTCTCCATCTCCTCTGCTCCTGTAGCCAGGATGACCAGAGCTCTCTTTGCAGCCATTTTGATGTTGGATTTTTTAAAGATGTAACTGAAAAAAAAGAAAAAGATTTTCGAAAAACTTTCACTGCGACTCTGTAAGAGCCAACAACTTCAATTTCAGGAACATTTTTAAGGAGAGTAACTAAGTCCCTCCTAGGGAAAAGGTTTTGATACACAAACACAACTGAACATGAAAAATGCATTTTAGATCAACGTTTGTTTTCACAGCATTTCAATTGCTGTTTTTTGAGATGAAAACACAGTAAGGTTGCCAACACGCTGGTGTTGTTTAGATTCTTTTATCATGTTTTTAAAAATCCAATTTCTAATAATATATTGCAAATGAAATTTTCCAAGACACAAGTACATGGGTCTTTCATTTCACACGATGCGGAGGAGGTACGAAGTCGTCTTTTTTCAAGTAGTATTTCACAGAGAAACGACAAAACTTAATTACCTGGGTGAGAAACGAAATACACTCTTTAGCAATTAGCTCCTGAGATTTTTGGAGGGGATTTTTTTTTTTTTTAGTTCCAATAACTGCACTAAAAATTTGGGGGAGGTTAACAGTGTTGAATATTTGAACGCACTTTTTTTTTTTAAATAACGGAGAAAAATGGGAATTCCCCCTCACTACGTTCAATGCAGCTAGATTCTCTCTTTGCACTTAGCAAACGCCATTGTAAACGACGGCTGCTAAGCCAGGGTCTGAACAGTTTTTGCCTATTCTCTTTCCGCAGAGCTTGTCTTCCGTGAACTGATTTTGGTAAAACGATGCTATCACACACAGGATTAACCAGCTCCCAGCTGGTGGGTTGCTATGCACGCAAATTCCGGCAGCTTTAGCGTTGCTACTACGCTGGCGGCCTAACGGCACCCTCTGCTTATCTCGGAAGGCCGCCCACTCCTCAAACGCGGCGAGACGCCGGCCGGGCCCGCGCCTCCTCCGGGACCCCCCGAGAGTCCAGCGGGAGGCCCGCACCCCCTCGCCGCCCGCGGCGCCACGGCCTGCGCACACGCCGGGTTCCCCAAGGCCCCGACCTGAACCTCGCCTCTCTTCCCAGGAACGCAGAGACTCGGCCCGTTCCGGCGGCACCTCTACCCGAGGCACGGCAGAGCCAGAACCGGACTAACCCAGGACGCACGCAGGCACGCAACCCAGCACGCACGCGCGCCGCCACGCTCCGGTCTCAGCCCCTCATTGCGCAGGCGCGCGCCGTCCGGCTTCTCATCGCCCCGCACTGCGCAGACGCGCGCCGTCCGGCCAGGCTCCTCAGCCTCGCACTGCGTAGACGCACGTCGCTCGCATCACGTTACGTCACATCCGGCCGAACCCACCCTGGAGAACGGGGGTGGGGGCCGCGGGCCGCCCGTCCTTCTGCGTGGAGATTGTGCGCCTGGGATTGATTCCATTTGGAACAACCAGCACCGCGGGAATCCTGTGGACTCAGGTGTCCTGCCGAAATCTCCCGCATCCGAGGCATGGTTCTGCGTGCCCCCGGCTCACGCTGAATTTAACCCGTTTTTTTGCCGCAGCCTAGACGTTTTTTGCTGTGCCGGTCTGGAGAGTGCGTCGGCTTCCTTTAAATACGCATTTTCACAAAATATAAATAGAATTGTTCCTTCACGCTTCCTCTGCGCACTTAGGGCTCCCTCTGCATTGTTCCTGTTTTCTGGAGCGCCTTCCCTCGTCGGCCCCGCTCTATTAGGACTCTTCAGGGTCTCCCTGCGCTCTGTCACCTGATCCCCTGTGACTAATTTGGTTACGGGGGCTAATTTCAGGTGTATTCGTTTCTCAAAATAGTATTTTTTAAAGATTCCAAAGCTGTTTCTGCATCCACAGAATTAGGGAGGGAGCTGAGCACGTAAATCAGGCACGTCTAGGTGCACTTAAGAGATACTGCAGGTCGGGTCCCATACCACCACAGTGAAGCGAGACGCTCGAGTTTTTTGGTGTTCCAGTGCAAATAAAAGTTATATTAACACCATACTGTAGTCTGTTAAGTGCGCAATAGCATTACGTCCAAAAAGAGTGTATGCTTTTAAAAAAAAAATATTCCTAAAAAATGCTAACCATCACCTGAGCCTTCATGGAGTCCTAATCTTTTTGCTGATGAAAGGGTTTTGCTGGTGGAGCCTGGGATGTGGATGGCTGCTGACTGAATAGGGTGATGCTTGCTGAAGGTTGGGGGCGGCTGTGGCAATTTCTTAAACTAAAACAATGAAAATGTATCAATTGACTCTTCTTTTCATGAAGGATTTCTCTGTAGCATGCAGTGCTGTTTGGTAGCATTTTACCAAATGCTTTAGAACTTCTTAAGATTGGAGTCAGGCCTCTGAAGTCCTGCCACTGCTTTGTCGGGTAAGTTGATGTCATATTCTAAATCCTTTGTTGTCATTTCAATAATTCCAGAACATCTTCACCAGGAGTAGATTCCAGCTCAAGAAACCACTTACTTAGCGCATCCATAAGAAGTAACGTCTCATCTCCTTAAGATAAAGTTTGATCATGAGATCGCAGCAACTGAGTTACATCTTCAGGTTCCACTTTTAATTCTGGGAGAATTACCAAAATGTGCCACAGACACGAAGGGAGCAAGCGCTGTTGGAAAAATGGTGCTGGTAGACTTGCTTGATGCAGGGTTGCCACAAACTTTCTATTTGTAAAAAAACAAAATGTCTGCGAAGCACAATAAAGTGAAGTGCAATAAAATGAGGTATGTCTGTATTTGATTAATTCATTTATTGAAATTATAATCTTGTGAAAATGCGCAAAGGAAACCTAAATCAAAATGGGCTGGGGAAACCATGAAGGGAGGGTTCTAACACACGTATCACTCACTGCATCTTACAGGCCCCAGGGAAAGAAAGAAAATTTCCTTCTGACACAGCAACAAGCTGCCCATAATTGCAGCCAATAAAAAACCCGCCACAGCCCTCCCCAATTTCCTTCTAAAATCTAGTAAAATCTGACCTTCCCTTGGCCTCCTTGAACTTGCCTGTGGTTTTCACCATAGTTGGCTTGTCTTGAATTGCAATTCCTCTGCTATTCCCAAGTAAGCTCATCTTGGCTAGCTAAAGGTCTTGTTATTTTATTTTGTCAAGGTCAACAACCTCCAATTATGTTTTAAAAAGTCTTTGGTTAGTGATATTTTTACTGGTTTCAAAATCCAAAATGATAATGGTTACACTGAACAGACAACTCCTATCCCGGTCCCCATCCAGTTCCATTCCCACCTCCCAGGTAACAATGTTCTTAGTTTCTTGGGCATCCTTCCAGTATTTATGCATGCACAAGCAAATACAAATACATACTATTATTTTCCTTCTTTCTCATAGAAATGTAGCAGACTCTATATTGTTCTGCACTTCCTACCTGCTGCCACTACCATATTAAGAATATCTTGAAGATTTTCCATATCAAGAAGTTCCTCATTTTTTTCCCCACGGATAAATAGTATGCCATTGTGGACACGTTTCGTAGATTATTTACTGGTGCCCTATCGTTAACACTTAGGTTATTTCCAGTCGTTTTCTGCCAAAAGCACTGCATTGACTGACCATATTCATACGTCCTACTTGTGCAAGGGTAACTGGGGGATAAATTCCCAGAAGTGGGAAATAAATTTGAGCAACTCCATACAAATTGAATCACTTAGCATTCTCACCATTAATGTATGAGATCAACAGTATTTTTAAATGTCAGTGTTTTTAAAGTTTTGATTTAGATATTAAAAACATGTTTCTTTTCAAGAAATAACATGCCATTTTTATTTGCAGAACACTTTCATATATTTCATGTTATCCTTACAATGGTGGTGAGAGTGGTTTTTATTTAATTTTTAAAAACTGTAACTATATTAATTTATGCAACACTCTGCACTCATGCAAAAAATTTAAGTGCCTCCAGTCATTTTGCATTTTAAGAAGAAAATGTTTTGGGAGTTCTGGAATGACTTCACCTTTGGCTGTTTGTGAAGGAAGCAGGCAAAAGTTGCCCCCTTTTAATTTTGAAGGGGTGTGGGAAATAGGAGAGACAAAGAAGGAGAGGAGACAAGTGGTCAGACACACTTCAAGAACCAAGGAGGGGACTTCCCTGGTGGCGCAGTAGTTAAGAATCCGCCTGCCGATGCAGGGGACACGGGTCCAAGCCCTGGTCTGGGAAGATCCCACATGCCGCGGAGCAACCAAGCCCGAGAGCAACAACTACTGAAGCCCGCGCATCTAGAGCCTGAGCACCACAATAAAGAGTAGCCCCCGCTCACTGCAGCTAGAGAAAGCCTGCACACAGCAACGAAGACCCAATACAGCCAAAAAAAAAAAAAAAAAAGAACCAAGGAGGGATTTAGGTGGATGGAAGGAAAACTAAGAGAAGACAGGCTGTTTTGCTGCAGTGCCCATGGTAAACTCTTGTAAGGAGACAACCATACTGGTGGCCTGCCACAGCATGAGACAACCAGGACAGAATAAAAATGGCAAGACAAAGGTTCAGTAAAAGAGAAAGAATGTGAGTTAACACTCCTGGGACATCTGCATCACCATCAGGATCTGAAATGGACCTGAGTCAGTGTGAATTTTTGCCAAATGAATACATTACATACAGTTTTAAAAACCCAAATATTACTTAGGGTAGATTGGATTATTTTTCAGAAATATTTCCTCTTTCCTCTCCACCTGCAGCCCCTTGACTTTGGGTTTGTCCTTGCTTTGTCTAAGAGACATGACCTGATCAAAGCCTTGGAAAGCACTGACCTGAGGATTAGGTTTGCTCGCTTGTACTTTTGCCTTGCCATAGGAAGAGATTGCCCCCCAGGGAACAGAAGGCAGTACCCAGATTTTGTTGCACAGTGATAGCTCACTGATGACTGCCTTCAAAGTCTCATCAGGAAAAGACAGCAGCCTTCTGACTCTGTCCTTCATACTCCTCAGCCCTGCTCTCCAGAGGCAAATATTTTCAGCTCTTTAAATGATTTCTTTTGGTAATTATCTCTATTTTAAAACAATACGCTAATACTGTTATTTCTTACGTGTTGGTTTTAGACATTATGTATAGACTTCCTGGCGGGTATTAACATAATTTTCATCTCACAGATGCAGAGGTTGAGGTCCAGAGGGGTGAAATGACTATATAAGGTCCTGCAGAGTCTTGGTCCAATTCAGATATTCTGATGCCAGATTTCACACTCTATCCACCATAGACTCTATCAATATTACTTATTAATAAGTCAGCAACTCAACACTCTTTCAACCTTAGAGTTCATACCTATTTCTCATCACACATTTACAAAACTAAGCCAAAAAATTAAACCATTTACCAAAAAGCCTTGTTCTAGTACTGGAAATGAAGACATCGCCTAGTTCAGTCCCTTTTTTCCAGGTAGAACAGTGCCGTCCTATCCACTGCATTTTTAATTCAACATTTGACAAGTCTTTAGGCATTGGAGCAAGTGCATACTAAAAGACTCTCCCTGTTTTCAAGGAGCTTAAAATTGTCAGTTTCTTGCAGCTCTTGCAACATGTATTTAAGAGATCTTGAGCTGCCTTGTGGAGCTCACAATCCAACAGTGGAGAAATGGTGTTGCTAATGTTACTGAAGCACTTTAGGACGTGCCACCTCCAAGTATGCCACTTTAGCATATCGATTATTTTGAGTTAAAGGCATATGGAAAACAATCAGCACTCTGATTCCCAATTTTTCTTCCCCAAAGCAAATGATGCTCTTACGTAGGAACTGCCCTCCCCATAACAAGAAGAAAGAAACATTCTTATCACCAGAGACGGAGGTGGGTCTCTTAGAATTTGTACAAAGAGACTTCGTTAAAATAACTCTCAACTTCCTCTAAATTCCCCAATTTTCTTCTACTTTTCCACAATTCCCACTTTTTGCTCAACCCACTTAGGTTTTATCTCTTCTTTGGGTCTTCAATTCCTTACAAAATCTCACAGGTCATGGTAAAGTTTATATTAATTTGCATGCTTTTTCTAAATCTTATGTCAATTCTCAGGTCCAACCAGAGACCTTAAGAAGGTAAAGTTTTTGCGGCCCCTACATTAGCCAACAGCCAACCATGGCCCTTCTGATACTGGTTCTACAAAGCAACTTCCTGGAAGTAGCCAGATCACAATAAATAGCAAAGAAACTGTTGCCAGGTTATTTATTATTTTTTCACGGGTCACTTACATCTTGCTTAATAACACTCATTTTCTATGACTGTATCCTTTTATTTCATTGATAGCACTTATTCAGCATTTTCTTATCTTTTGTTTACTTATTTATTATGTCTCCCCTTAATCCTGTGAACGCCATGATAGGACCTTCCTGTCTTGGTCACTGCTGAATCCCTACCATCTATTGCAGCCTCTGGCACATAGCAGGTGTTTGATAAATTCTTGCAGGTGTTATCCTGATTTCACCCTATAAGACGTTCCTTCCTTTCTTTGACTATGGCTATAGATTAATACTTTACATTTGTAGAATACTGCAGTTTACGATGTGATTTCAACCAATTTCTTGTTCCTATTTTAATCTTATTTCCCACGTCATTTTATTTTCACCTGCTTTCTCTACACTGAAAGGCGGGGGAAGGTTGGGGGGGGTGGAAGCTCTAATTGCAGTTACTGGGCATAAAAAAGCCATTTGTGGCATCAAATAAATGTATTTTTTCAATATCCAGTAAAGGCTGGGTTCAGGGCACTCCCTAGAGAGGTCCGGCAGGAACTGCGAATTTCCCCTGCGAGCCCCCAAAAGGTTAGGCTGGCGAGACCGGAGAAGAGTGGGCGAGCCCTGACATTTGAAGCAGCGTTGGCTCAAGGAGGGAAATTCTGACACCGAGGTCTGCGAGGGGCCCGGAGGATGCCTTCACCTCTGCTCCCACCCCGTGTAAAAAGCTCCCCCAACCGTGGGCCACGACACACAACTCCCACGGTCAGCCGAGCGCCGGAAACGGGCCGGCTGACCCACAGTGACGTCAGACCCACTTCCGTCGGCCGGGTCGCGCGGCGCCCGGATTGGTCGAGCCGCGCCGCAGTGGGCGGGGCGGGGCGGGCGCGAGGGCGTGGGGGCGGCGCGCGGCTTCGGAGCGCGCGGTGCTGGGGCACTGGCTGCGTTCGTGGCCACGTCTAGCCGCTGCGGGACTTGACCCCTCAGGTCCCCTCCTTGTGGGCGGCGAGAAGGGGCCCTGAACTACGCGGCCAGTCACGTAGGGGTCGCTGCCCCTTAACGACCTTGCGGACTTCCGGGGAAGGTTGCGCCCGGGAGGGGGAGGCAGGAAATCGACGCTCCCCACCTCCTCGTCCCAGATGGCTCCGGTGGCCGATTGGTGGCAGAGGCCGGTGGATGCGCGAGGGAACGACGACATTGACCCTGTCCCCGGTCTCTGGAGCCATGGTTGTTTTGAAGAATCAAAACCCAGGCTCTGCAGCATCCTATGTATTCATCACCTCATTGATAACTTACTGGAAAACCTGCAGAGCCCTGTGGGAAAACAAGGCTGTGCCGTGGGCTCCGTTTTTTGTTTCTGATTTCTCCCAGAATACAGCTGCTGCTGTGCTCTGCTCTTACGGGCACCTTCTTTCTGGAAGTACAGTAAGATCTGATTAGGGTTTCAGTATGGCTTATCAAAGCTTTAAAAACCCTTTTCAGTTGTAAAATGTGAATAGTAATGCCTGTCCATAGCTTGGTGAGGCCCTAGATCTCTCTTACCTCAAACGCTAAGCTCAAAGGAATTGAAATGTTGAGTCCCTTTTTGTTATTTCCTGTTGAGTTCTTTAATTCTGCTTCAGTAATGTCTTCATATCATCCAGGAGCTATACCAACGTTTCTCTCAGTGTGCAAAGTAATCAACATTCCACCCAGCAACACACATTTGAACCTAGCAGAACTTTCCTGACTCCCTACCTGTTGACTGCATCTTGTATCCCTTTCTTTTTTTTTGAGGCCCATTTACTCCACAGGTTGTTAAACTGTGGCTGCACCAGGGTGAGAACCTATAGACCTTTTGCATGTCTACAACATTCTGTGGATCTGCGGTCTTTGGCAGTGCGCTGCTATGTAGGGGATTAAAATCAATAGGAGGTTTGCCAAGGACATTCAAATCCCTCCACACTGTGGTTCAAACCTCTTTTCTGCCTGATCTTCCACATTCTGACCTCTTACTCTCCCTCACTCACTTTATCTGTTCCTTGAACATACCCTGTACTTGCCTTCTTCATGCTTCCACATAGCAGTTCCTCTAACTGGAATGCCCCTATGCTTCCGTACCATACTTTCAATGCATTATCCATCCTGCAAAACTCAGTTGCAGTGCCAATCCCTCCAGGAAACTTTCTCTATATTCCCATAGTACTTTGTCCCCCTAATATAGAATCTATAAGGCTGTGTGGCCTTACCCAATGTGTATAAACTTCTTCCTCCCTCTCTAGGTTGTAAAAGCTATTGGGATGGTGCCGTATCTATCTATGCCTCACAAAACAGCAAAACGCAAAACTCATTCAAGAAGCACTTACTGAGTGCCTGTCACGTGCCCAGTCCTACCCTGGGTGCCATGGACACAGCAGTGAAAAAACAATGTCCTCCAAAGGAGATGGCGAATGACAGGGAATAGAGAGTGGTCAAGGAAGGCATTTTTTTTTTTCCTGAGGAGGAAACCTGAGTAAGATGAAGTCATATAGAAAGCAGGAGGAAGAGATTTTAGATGAGGGAGCAGCGTAAAGGCCCTGAAGCAGAGGCGTGTTTAGTATGTTAAAAAACAGCAAGGGAGTCAGACCAGAGGGGAGTGGTGGGACTCAGAGCAGGAGGAGGTAGGGGGTTAGATCATGACACACTTACATTAGACATTCAAGAAATGCTTGTTGACTTGAAGTTATTAAATCGATAAGGGATGGAGAATAATGACAGTAACAAGGAAACTTGGAGATGGCTTGGATGGGATAGACCCAGTAGGCCTATATGAAGTATTCACAATTTGCACACACATACGTTGGAACTGTTATTTAGTGCGGCGACATTTCACTGAAAAAAATCTTAATGAAAACCAATGGTTAATGCAGAGATCTTCCATTAGAATGGAAACCCAGAAGACGAGGAGGTAGGTTTCTTGGAGGAAGAAATGGATTGACACCACTCCAGTGAGTGGAATTATTTGGTAGATAATACCGATTGCTCTTAAAAAGTTCGGAGGGAATGTGCTTTTGCTTTATTTATTTATTTATTAATTTATTACTTTATTAATTTATTATTTATTTATTTATTTGCCATGCTGCACGGCTTGCAGGATCTTAGTTCCCCGACCAGGGACTGAACCCATGCCCTTGGCAATGAAAGCATGGAGTCCTAACCACTGGACCACCAGGGAATATTACTCAGCCATAAAAAAGAACAAAATAATGTCATTTGCGGAAACATGGGTGGACCTAGAGATTGTCATACTGAGTGAAATAAGTCAGAGAAAGACAGATCTATGATATCGCTTATATGTGGAATCTAAAAAAATGGTACAAATTAACTTATGTAGAAAACAGAAATAGAGTCACAGATGTAGAAAACAAATTTATGGTTACCAGGGGGAAGCGGGGGAGGGATAAACTGGGAGATTGGGATTGACATATGCACATTACTATATATAAAATAGATAACTAATAAGGACCTACTGTATGGCACAGGGAACTCCTCAATACTCTGTAATGATCTATACGGAAAAAGAATCTATTTAAAGAGTGGATATCTGTATGTTTAATTCATTCATTTTGTTGTATAGCAGAAACTAACACAACATTTTTTTTTTTTTTTTTTTGGCTGTGTTGGGTCTTTGTTGCTTGCGCAGGCTTTCTCTTTGGGGCAAGCAGGGGCTACTCTTCCTTGGGGTGTGCAGGCTTCTCATTGTGGAGGCTTTTCTTTGTTGTGGAGCACGGGCTCTAGGCGTGCGGGCTTCAGTAGTTGTGGCACGCGGGCTCAGTATGTGTGGCTCGTGGGCTCTAGAGCGCAGGCTCAGTAGTTGTGGCCCACAGGCTTAGCTGCTCCGCGGCATGTGGGATCTTTCCAGACCAGGGATTGAACCCGTGTCCCCTGCATTGGCAGGCGGATTCTTGACCCCTGTGCCACCAGGGAAGTCCCTAACACAACATTTTAAATCAATTATACCCCAATAAAAATTATAAAAAAAAATTTAGGAAGGAAACAAAATCCATCTCTGGATGTTGTCCTTTTTATTTGCAGGAAAAATACTTGAATGTTAGTTGACAAAAGTTGAGTTTATGAGATAATCAGATACATTTTAAAACCCCTACCTTCCCAAGGGCTAAAGTGAATGGTAGGGGCAGGGAGCAAATACCCTATAGGCAGAACTTGATCTTTAGCTCTAAGTCATAAACTTCAAGGTCACGTTGCTTGTTGGAGTGATATTGCTGTGGCAACAGTTGTCATTTGCAGCCCAACCCTTAGTGGCTCATGGAAACTCTCTCCAGCAGAATTTAAAAATACAGAACACTTGTTTACTTAATAGTTTTTGATGACAAGCTCTTAACTTTAAAAAATTTTTGAATTTTGTTATTATTATTATTTTGGTTAGTTTGGCTCCCTCTAAAAAGTGGGTACTATGGGCTATTGATTTCACTCTTCGTAACATTTCTCAAAGTTTAAACTGTCAGTTTCTTGGCAACCATTCACGTAGATGAGATTGTGGTTTTCGACTCAGCTCACAAACCACTGAGTTGACAGCCTCAGTCTTGGTTGCTGAGTCAACACATCTTTTTATTCATTCACAGGAATGAGTAGCTCCATTACGGGCAGTTCCTGAGTTAGTCACAACCGGTGGCCAAATGTTAAGGCAACCTTGGAATGAGACTGCGTTCCATCCCTGGCTTCCTCGTTCCTTAAATGTGGCAGCATGAGTGGTGGGAAAGTATTGATATTTGCTCTGAGTGTGGCCTGTCTGGGGTCCAGCCCAGCTCTGCCCCATGCTAGCTAAGTGATCCTGAGCAAATTACTTATCGTTCATGCCTTGGGTTCCCCACCTATAAAACAGGGATAACTTCAAAGTGTTCTCACAAGGATTAAAAGAGTTTACAAAGACAAAGCTAGAACATTGGCCTAGAATAAATACTCATATGCTGCCATTAATACTGGGCTGTTACTTGAACTCTCTCAGCTTCTGTTTCTTTAGCATTAGAAGAGTTACATTAGTTCTTACCTCCTAGAATTGGTAAGAGGCTGCATAAAGTAATGTGCTGAAACACGACTGCAATGCAGGAATTAACCCATAAGTATTTGCTATTATTAAGATTAGAAAACATTTATTTATCAGTAGTTACAATCTGTTTAAATTCAGTGGTGATGGGATCACAGGAGAGGAACAGAGAAAATGATATGCCATGAAGTTGTACCATCTTGGTGAAGAAGATGAGGGGTAGAAATTGAATAGTTAGAGTTTTTGCCTTGAGATACAGTGACAGGATTTCATGGAAGGATTTGAAAAAGATAAAGTGCAAATGGCTCTTCTTAGAGTCAGAGCAGATTCCCAGAGCTAAACCTATTTAAGCTTTGAGTACCTGTCTCAAAACAAGACATTTATCTTGGCCTGAAAGGCAGCAAAGGGACTTGGTACAGGGGTTGTAATGTGGGGGTCTGCAGATGCCCAAGGGGCACAAAGTTCAGGGGTGTGTGAATTTGAATGGGGAAAACTACATCTTTCATTTTCACTAATCTCTAATGGAAACCTAGCCTTCAATTTTGAATTAAAAAATTCACAAACATAGACAAAGGAACAGTACCTGTGGTGTTGCACCAATAGAAATCAGTTATTTTCATATCACATTACGGTTCTTGCAGATATCCCCAAATACCATTTACCCAAAGGTGAATTTGAAGGTATGTGATCATGAAGAAGCCCATGTATTACTACATCACAAATCGGTTTTTAAATATTTGGTAAGTATATTTCAATACAATCGGTCTCCTTTGTAATCCTTTGTATTATATTTACAAACTTCAGAACATTATTCTGTGGGGCACCACAAGCATCAGGTCTACAAGATGGAAGGCTAAGAGTCCTTGGTAGGAGCATGGGCTGTGGAGCCAGACAGCTGAGTTTGAACCCTTTCTCGGCTCCTTTCCAGCCAGGGGACACTGGGTAGGCTACCCAGCTTCTCGTGCCCCAGGGATGAAGGATGCTGTGAGGTATAATTTAGGGGACTATGTAAACATAAAACAGTGCCTTGCAGGTAGTAAACCCTCAGTAAATGTGAGCCATTTGCAGAAAAGCAAATGTGGGAAAGGAAAACTGTACAGCTTTGGCTGGGGTTTACACACCAGAACGATTTCCCAAGGAAGAGGGGGAGAAGTAAAACCTTAGGTAGTGAAGAAGTAGGCAGACTCTGAGACTGGAGTTACTCATTCATTCATTAACTCATTCATTCAATCACTCCATTCATTCAAGAAAGGTTTCTTGACTGCCTACTATGTGCCTCTCAACACATTCACTACCACTTGTGGGCCTTGAGCAAGTGTACAAATGGAGCTCATACACCCTACATCTAAATAAGTGGCAAACCCAGCCAGTGTTGAATGTGTTCTGTTTTTCCACTTCAACAGAGAAATCTTCAAAATAACAAAATAAAAAAATTCTTGCTTTTATGTGACAAAGGTGGGAAAATATCAAACATGACTGGATTTAATTACTACAGGTGTCAATGTTCTTTGATGGCCTAGAAATGTTTGCATGGGTGGTAAAGACATATAATTCATACATTAGTATATATTTGGTCCATAATATTAAATTAAATTAAGTTAAAATGTTTTCATGTTTGTTTTAAAGTTATTTTTCCAGGACTTCCCTAGCGGTCCAGTGGTTAGGACTCCACGCTTTCACTGCTGAGGGTGCAGGTTCAATCCTGGGTGGGGGAACTAAGATCCCGTAAGCTGCGTGGTGCAGCCAAAAAAAAAGTATTTTTCTTCTGAAAGTTTCAAAATTATCTATTAAAATTAAAATAGTATACTTGATAAAAATCAAATATCTAATTTGTTTAAATATATCTGACCTTTTCATTTTGTGAAATTTAATTAAATTTTATTAAATACTTTTATAAAAGTTAAAACTGTTTGCCATTCTGGGGTTCAATGTCCTTCTAGTTAATTCCTGTAAAGAACCACTATTACAGTTCTCATGCTACTTCCTACATATATGGAGATTTAACAGTCACAGGAATCGTTTAGTATTGCAAAGCCTTCCTCAGATTTCTTGTGCAACTATTTTGAATTCCACGGTAATTCACAAGGACTTCCAAAACCACAAAACGGAGCATAAGTAACATCAAGATAATAGACACTTGGGACTTCTGGGAAGCTATAATTTCCATAATGTTCTGCATAATAACAGATTAGGCGAGAATTTATCGCATCCTAGGCCTCTGAGAGGGATTTGATTAATTTTTTTAAAAAAATCTCATGTTGATTTTTATTTTTTCCAGTTTTTTTTTTTTTTTTTTGGGCTGCATTGGGTCTTCATTGCTGCGCGCAGACTTTCTCTAATTGTGGCAAGAGGGGGATACTCATTTTTTCTTTTTGAATTTTATTTTATTTATTTTTTTATACAGCAGGTTCTTATTAGTCATCAATTTTATACATATGAGTGTATACATGTCAATCCAAATCTCCCAATTCATCACACCACCAGCACCCCCACCACTTTCCCTGCTTGGTGTCCATACGTTTGTTCTCTCCATCTGTGTCACAATTTCTGCCCTGCAAACCGGTTCATCTGTACCATTTTTCTAGGTTCCACATACATGCGTTAATATACGATATTTGTTTTTCTCTTTCTGACTTACTTCACTCTGTATGACAGTCTCTAGATCCATCCACGTCCCTACAAATGACCCAATTTCGTTCCTTTTTATGGCTGAGTAATATTCCATTGTATATATGTACCACATCTTCTTTATCCATTTGTCTGTCGATGGACATTTAGGTTGCTTCCATGACCTGGCTATAGTAAATAGTGCTGCAGTGAACATTGGGGTGCATGTGTCTTTTTGAATTATGGTTTTCTCTGGGTATATGCCCAGTAGTGGGATTGCTGGATCATATGGTAATTTTATTTTTAGTTTTTTAAGGAACCTCCATACTGCTCTCCATAATGGCTGTATCAATTTAAATTCCCACCAACAGTGCAAGAGGGTTCCCTTTCTCCACACCCTCTCCAGCATGTGTTGTTTGTAGATTTTCTGATGATGGCCATTCTAACTGGTGTGAGGGGTTACCTCATTGTAGTTTTGATTTGCATTTCTCTAATAATTAGTGATGTTGAGCAGCTTTTCATGTGCTTCTTGGCCATCTGTATGTCTTCTTTGGAGAAATGTCTATTTAGGTCTTCTGCCCATTTTTTTTTTTTTTTTAAGAAGGAACAAATACTTTTTTTTTTAATTTTTATTTATTCATTTATTTATTTATTCATTCATTTATGGCTGTGTTGGGTCTTCGTTTCTGTGCGAGGGCCCTCTCTAGCTGCGGCAAGTGGGGGCCACTCTTCATCACGGTGCGCGGGCCCCTCACCGTAGCGGCCTCTCCTGTTGCGGAGCACAGGCTCCAGACGCGCAGGCTCAGTAATTGTGGCTCACGGGCGTAGTTGCTCCGCGGCATGTGGGATCTTCCCAGACCAGGGCTCGAACCCGTGTCCCCTGCATTGGCAGGCAGATTCCCAACCACTGCGCCACCAGGGAAGCCCCTTCTGCCCATTTTTGGATTGGGTTATTTGTTCTTTAAATATTGAGCTACATGAGCTGTTTATATATTTTGGAGATTAATCCTTTGTCCGTTGATTCGTTTGCAAATATTTTCTCCCATTCTGAGGGCTGTCTTTTAGTCTTGTTTATGGTTTCCTTTGCTGTGCGAAAGCTTTTAAGTTTCATGAGGTCCCATTTGTTTATTTTTGTTTTTATTTCCATTACTCTAGGAGGTGGGTCAAAAGAGATCTTGCTGTGATTTATGTCAAAGAGTATTCTTCCTATGTTTTCCTCTAAGAGTTTTACAGTGTCCGGTCTTACATTTAGGTCTCTAATCCATTTTGAGTTTATTTTTGTGTATGGTGTTAGCGACTGTTCTAATTTCATTCTTTTACATGTAGCTGTCCAGTTTTCCCAGCACCACTTATTGAAGAGACTGTCTTTTCTCCATTGTATATCCTTGCCTCCTTTGTCCTAGATTAGTTGACCGTAGGTGCGTGGGTTTATCTCTGGGCTTTCTATCTTGTTCCATTGATCTATATTTCTGTTTCTGTGCCAGTACCATATTGTCTTGATTACTGTAGCTTTGTTGTATAGTCTGAAGTCAGGGCGTATGATTCCCCCAGGTTGGTTTTTTCCCCTCAAGACGGCTTTGGCTATTCGGGGTCTTCTGTGTCTCCATACAAATTTTAAGATTTTTTGTCCTAGTTCCATAAAAACTACCATTGGTAATTTGATAGGGATTGCACTAGATCTGTAGATTGCTTTGGGTAGTAGAGTCATTTCACAGTATTGATTCTTCCAATCCAAGAACATGATATATCTCTCCATCTGTTGGTATCATCTTTAATTTCTTTCATCAGTGTCTTATAGTTTTCTGCATACAGGTCTTTTGTCTCCCTAGGTAGGTTTATTCCTAGGTATTTTATTCTTTTTGTTGCAATGGTAAATGGGAGTGTTTCCTTAATTTCTCTTTCAGATTTTTCATCATTAGTGTATAGGAATGCAAGAGATTTCTGTGCATTAATTTTGTATCCTGCAACTTTCCAAATTCATTGATTAGCTCTAGTAGTTTTCTGTTAGCATCTTTAGGATTATGTATAGTATCATGTCATCTGCAAACAGTGACAGTTTTACTTCTTCTTTTCCATTTTGTATTCCTTTTATTTCTTTTTCTTCTCTGATTGCCATGGCTAGGACTTCCAAAACTATGTTGAATAATAGTGGTGAGAGTGGACATCCTTGTCTTGTTCCTGATCTTAGAGGAAATGCTTTCAGTTTTTCACCATTGAGAATGATGTTTGCTGTGGGTTTGTCATATATGGCCTTTATTATGTTGAGGTAGGTTCCCTCTATGCCCACTTTCTGGAGAGATTTTATCATAAATGGGTGTTGAATTATGTCAAAAGCTTTTTCTGCATCTATTGAGATTATCATATGGTTTTTATTCTTCCATTTGTTAATATGGTGTATCACATTTATTGATTTGCATATATTAAAGAATCCTTGCATCCGTGGGATAAATCCCACTTGATCATGGTGTATGATCCTTTTAATGTGTTGTTGGATTTTTTTTCTAGTATTTTGTTGAGGATTTTTGAATCTATATTCATCAGTGATATTGGTGTGTAATTTTCTTTTTTTGTGACACCTTTGCCTGGTTTTGGTATCAGGGTGATGGTGGCCTCATAGAATGAGTTTGGGAGTGTTCCTTCCTCTGCCATTTTTTGTAAGAGTTTGAGAAGGATGGGTGTTAACTCTTCTCTAAATGTTTGATAGAATTCACCTGTGAAGCCATCTGGTCCTGGACTTTTGTTTGTTGGAAGATTTTTTTTTAATTAATTAATTTATTTATTTATTTGTTTTTGGCTGTGTTGGGTCTTCGTTTCTGTGAGGGCTTTCTCTAGTTGCAGCAGGCGGGGGCCACTATTAATCGCGGTGAATGGGCCTCTCACTATCGCAGCCTCTCTTGTTGTGGAGCACAGGCTCCAGACGCGCAGGCTCAGTAGTTGTGGCTCACGGGCCTAGTTGCTCCGTGGCATGTGGGATCTTCCCAGACCAGGGCTCGAACCCATCTCCCCTGCATTGGCAGGCAGATTCTCAACCACTGCGCCACCAGGGAAGCCCCCTGTTGGAAGATTTTTAATCACAGTTTCAATTTCATTCCCTGTGATTGGTCTGTTCATATTTTCTATTTCTTCCTGGTTCAGTCTTGGAAGGTTATACCTTTGTAAGAATTTGTCCATTTCTTCCAGGTTGTCCATTTTATTGGCATAGAGTTGCTTGTAGTAGTCTCTTAGGATGCTTTGTATTTCTGCGGTGTCTGTTGTAACTTCTCCTTTTTCATTTCTAATTTTATTGATTTGAGTCCTCTCCCTCTTTTTCTTGATGAGTCTGGTTAATGGTTTATCAATTTTGTTTATCTTCTCAAAGAACCAGCTTTTAGTTTTATTGATCTTTGCTATTATTTTCTTTGTTTCTATTTCATTTATTTCTGCTCTGATCTTTATGATTTCTTTCCTTCTGCTAACTTTGAGTTTTGTTTGTTCTTCTTTCTCTAGTTCCTTTAGGTGTAAGGTTAGATTGTTTATTTGAGATTTTTCTTGTTTCTTGAGGTAAGCTTGTATAGCTATAAACTTCCCTCTTAGAACTGCTTTTGCCGCATCCCATAGGCTTTGGATCGTCGTGTTTTCATTGTCATTTGTCTCTAGGTATTTTTTGATTTCCTCTTTGATTTCTTCAGTGATCTCTTGGTTATTTAGTAACATATTGCTTAGCCTCCATGTGTTTGTGTTTTTTACATTTTTTTCCCTGTAATTGATTTCTAATCTCATAACATTGTGGTCAGAAAAGATGCTTGATATGATTTCAATTTTCTTAAATTTACAGAGGCTTGATTTGTGACCCAAGATGTGATCTATCCTGGAGAATGTTCTGTGCGCACTTGAGAAGAAAGTGTAATCTGCTGTTTTTGGATGGAATGTCCTATAAATATCAATTAAATCAATCTGGTCTATTGTGTCATTTAAAGCTTGTGTTTCCTTATTAATTTTCTGTTTGGATGATCTGTCCATTGGTGTAAGTGAGGTGTTAAAGTCCCCCACTATTATTGTGTTACTGTTGGTTTCCTCTTTTATAGCTGTTAGCAGTTGCCTTATGTATTGAGGTGCTCCTATGTTGGGTGCATATATATTTATAATTGTTATATCTTCTTCTTGGATTGATCCCTTGATCATTATGTAGTGTCCTTCCTTGCCTCTTGTAAGATTCTTTATTTTAAAGTCTATTTTATCTGATATGAATATTGCTACTCCAGCTTTCTTTTGATTTCCATTTGCATGGAATATCTCTTTCCGTCCCCTCACTTTCAGTCTGTGTGTGTCCCTAGGTCTGAAGTGGGTCTCTTGTAGGCAGCATATATGTGGGTCTTGTTTTTGTATCCATTCAGCGAGCCTGTGTCTTTTGGTTGGAGTATTTAATCCATTCACGTTTAAGGTAATTATCGATATGTATGTTCCTATGACCATTTTCTTAATTGTTTTGGGTTTGTTGTTTTTTTTTTTTTTTTTTGGGTTTGTTTTTGAAGGTCCTTTTCTTCTGTTGTGTTTCCCACTTTGGGAAGTTCCTTTAGCATTTGTTGTAGAGCTGGTTTGGTGGTGCTGAATTCTCTTAGCTTTTGCTTGTCTGTAAAGCTTTTGATTTCTCCATCGAATCTGAATGAGATCCTTGCCGGCTAGAGTAATCTTGGTTGTAGGTTCTTCCCTTTCATCACTTTAAATATATCGTGCCACTCCCTTCTAGCTTGTAGAGTTTCTGCTGAGAAATCAGCTGTTAACCTTATGGGAGTTCCCTTGTATGTTATTTGTCGTTTTTCCCTTGCTGCTTTCAATAATTTTTCTTTGTCTTTAAATTTTGCCAATTTGTGTGCTATGTGTCTCGGCGTGTTTCTCCTTGGGTTTATTCTGTATGGGACTCTCTGCGCTTCCTGGACTTGAGTGGCTATTTCCTTTCCCATGTTAGGGAAGTTTTCAACTATAATCTCTTCAAATATTTTCTCTGGTCCTTTCTCTCTCTCTTCTCCTTCTGGGACCCCTATAATGCGAATGTTGTTGCGGTTAATGTTGTCCCAGAGGTCTCTTAGGCTGCCTTCATTTCTTTTCATTCTTTTTTCTTTATTCTGTTCCGCAGCAGTGAATTCCACCATTCTGTCTTCCAGGTCACTTATCCGTTCTTCTGCCTCAGTTATTCTGCTATTGATTCCTTCTAGTGTATTTTTCATTTCAGTTATTGTATTGTTCATCTCTGTTTGTTTGTTCTTTTATTCTTCTAGGTGTTTGTTCTTTTATTCCTCTAGGTCTTTGTTAAACATTCCTTGCATCTTCTCGATCTTTGCCTCCATTCTTTTTATTTTTTGTTTTTTTATTTTTGGCTGCATTGGGTCCTCTTTGCTGTAAACAAGCTTTCTCTAGTTGTGGTGAGTGCGGGCTACTCTTGGTTGCAGTACATGGGCTTCTCACTGTGGAGGCTTCTCTTGTTATGGTGCAAAGGCTCTAGGCTTGTGGGTTTCAGTAGCGGTGGCACGTGGGCTCAGTAGTTGTGGCTCAAGGGCTCCAGAGTGCAGGCTCAGTAGCTGTGGTGCACAGGCTTTGTTGCTCAACAGCATGTGGGATCTTCCTGGACCAGGGTTCGAACCCATGCCCCGAACCCATGCCCCCTGCATTGGCAGATGGATTATTAACCACTGCGTCACCAGGGAAGTCCTTTGCCTCCATTCTTTTTCTGAGGTCCTGGATCATCTTCACTATCATTATTCTGAATTCTTTTTCTGGAAGTTTGCCTATCTCTACTTCATTTAGTTGTTTTTCTGGGGTTTTGTCTTGTTCCTTCATCTGGTACAAAGTCCTCTGCCTTTCATTTTGTCTATCTTTCTGTGAATGTGGTTTCCTTCCACAGGCTGCAGAGTTGTAGGTCTTCTTGCTTCTGCTGTCTGCCCTCTGGTGAATGAGGCTATCTAAGAGGCTTATGCAAGTTTCCTGATGGGAGGGACTGGTGGTGGGTAGAGCTGGGTGTTGCTCTGGTGGGCAGAGCTCTGTAAAACTTTAATCCACTTGTCTGAGGATGGGTGGGGCTGAGTTCCCTCCCTGTTGGTTGTTTGGCCTGAGGCGACCCAACACTGGAGCCTACCCGGCTCTTTGGTGGGCCTAATAGCAGACTCTGGAAGGGCTCACGCCAAGGAGTACTTCCCAGAACTTCTGCTGCCAGTGTCCTTGTCCCCATGGTGAGCCACAGCCACCCCCCACCTCTGCAGGAGACCCTCCAACACTAGCAGGTAGGTCTCGTTCAGTCTCCTGTGGGATCACTGCTCCTAACCCTGGGTCCTGATGTGCACACTACTTTGTGTGTGCCCTCCAAGAGTGGAGTCTCTGTTTCCCCCAGTCCTGTCAAAGTCCTGCAATCAAATCCCGCTGGCCTTCAAAGTCTGATTCTCTAGGAATTCCTCATCCTGTTGCCGGACCCCCAGGTTGGGAAGCCTGACATGGGGCTCAGAACCTTCACTGTAGTTGGTGGACTTTTATGGTATAAGAAGTGTTCTCAAGTTTGAGTCACCCACCCAGCAGTTATGGGATTTTCTTTTATTGTGATTGAGCCCCTCCTACCATCTCATTGTGGCTTCTCCTTTGTCTTTGGATGTGGGGTATCTTTTTTGGTGAGTTCTAGTGTCTTCCTGTCGATGATTGGTCAGCAGTTAGTTGTGATTCCGGTGCTCTCACAGGAGGGAGTGAGCGCACGTCCTTCTGCTCCGCCATCATGAACCAATCCGAGAGGGGGCTGCTCTTTGTTGTGGTATGCGGGCTTCTCATTGCCGTGGCTTCACTTGTTGCGGAGCATGGGCTCTAGGCACGCAGGCTTCAGTAGTTGTGGCACAGGGGCTCAGTAGTTGTGGCTTGCGTGTTCTAGAGCGCAGGCTCAGTAGTTGTGGCATACGGGCTTAGTTGCTCCGCGGCATGTGGGATCCTCCTGGACCAGGGATCGAACCCGTGTCCCCTGCATTGGCAGGCAGTTTCTTAACCACTGTGCCACCATGGAAGTCCCAGGATTTGATTAATTGGTTTGCCTTTTCCCAGCTCCCTACTTCTGTGGCTCACACTCGCTGTGCTCCAAGGCAGGGCTGCTCTGTTTGGCAGTAGCAAAGCACAGAGACCCCGTCACCTTGCGTTTCAGGATGTAGAAAAGAGCTGCGGGGAGGAGTTGACCTGGGGACAGACAGTGTTATCTCCAAAGGCAATAGAGCCGTTGGTAGCATTATGTATTCTCTATGCCAGCATGAAGCACCAGACCCCCAATCAGAGGCACCGTGTTTTCATTGTGTGCGTTTGATTTGTGGGGCCCTGCCCTGGACAGAATGGAGTTTATTTAACAGTGTATTTAGCTTGATGTGTAACTTCTGAATATCTGGACTTATGCTATGTGGGCCTCCATTTGCCCTCTTGCCCTGGGTGCTGCAGGATTGGAGGTGGTCTGAAGTTGGAGGTACAGATCTATGAGTCACTAACATAGATGTGGATATCACACAGAGAAAGTGTGAACAGGGAGGAAAAGTGAGCAAATTTGATGGCTGCTAACATTCCACTTTTCCTTACAATATATGCTTCCTTCTTTGCCCCACTCTACCTCCTTCCTTTTCTCTGATTTCCCACTCATTTTCTTTTTTCCAATTCCTTTTTAGTTTCCTCCTTCCCATGTGTCAGAACTCCCATTGGCATCACAAGCATCAACCATCCCTAACAGCAACTGCTACCTGGATGGATGGATGGATAGATGCTTGGGGGAGGGGTAAGGACACTGCATCTTGAATGAATCCATTTTTGGGGAAATAACAAATGTAGATAGTGAACATTCCATGGGTGAGATTACCTCTAAGATGTGTGCTGGCAGGAAAGGAGCATACTTTACAGGAAGCTTATTTTGAGGGGCTGTTTCTCTTTCCAAGTATTGTCTTTATCTTATTTAGAGTAGTTGAGCCTTCATGCTGTTTAACCTCAAACTATACTCACTTGATACATTCAGTCTTAGACCCACAGCCAGTCAAGTTAAAACAAAATCTCTTCCTTGGCTTAGAGTGAGATGCTCAGAATGTGATGAAACAAAGATTATTGCTGATATTGCTAAAGTGTTGATGTTTTGTTGGGTTCATCTCTGTTTAGTTTGGGAAGGCTTTTTAGAAGGGGTGAGTTTTTTTGTTGCCTTTGACTGTTTAGAAGACTAAAATGGATAAAGCAATGTGATGTGTAGTGATATTTTAAAGCAAATGAAAATTGTACTAAAAGAGTGTTATACCTTTGGCTAGCTTAAATATTATGCGCATCTAGTTACCAATAGAATTTGCCTTAGCTTCTTATCATGATTTTATCAAATAAAATGCAGAAAAGTGAACATTATAAAACTCCTCACACAGCTGAATGAAGCTGTGCACAACTTTTGGTAGAATAATAATTCTGAAGTGGCTGATTTTGTTTAACCGTTGGCTGGCAAAACTAATCTTGAGAATCTTTTAGCTCAGTAAAGACACTTATGTCATTGGCCCAGCTTCGAAAGGTGAGCTAATTACTGTGCTAGGAAACGACACACATCACTTTCAGGGGAGGTAATAACTCTGCCCACAGAATATCCAAAATGTAAATTAGCAAGTAGCAGGAAGTTAAATAAAAATATAGTCCAGTTAAATGTCACGCTGTCACGTTAAACCCAGAGTCCCACAGTTAAATGAGGTTAGATTGTGACCCTGAAAGTGTTAGGAAATTATCAGCAGTGCAGTTTCTATGGTGTGATGCTCCTACATTCGGCCAACTCTGCTGAAGTTGGTGGAGGGGATCCCACAGTTATCACAGGGAGAATGACTCTCAGATGATGCTCAGAATTGGTGAATAAATTCTGTAGACAGCCCATGCATTTTTCTCCTTCTCTCTTGCTACTTGCCCTGGGTGCTTTACTGCTAATCACTGTGGGAGGCTGGGGAGGGAAATTTTTGAAACAATGTCTCATAATAACAGTTACTATTTTCTTGAGAACTATGTGCCAGGCATTGAACTAAGCACTTCATATTCATTGTTTCATTTAATCCTCACTAAATGAGGATGGGGTACAGGGTTCCTGTATCTGTAAGGTATGGTTGGAAAAACTGAGATTTAGGGAGGTTAAGAAACTTGCCCAAGTTTGCATGACCATCAAGATGGCAGAGCCTAGATTCGATCCAAATCAGCCTGATAGTAAAGCTTGGACTCTTAACCATGTGCTATACTCTACTATTCCCATTACATGGGGTGTGGGTGAGGGTTGATAAAATTGGGGCATGGGTAGCAAATCAAAACCACAAGTAGATACTTCACACCTACTTGGATGGCTATAATAAAAAATTTTTTTGTTGTTGTTAAAAAAAAAAACCTCACAGAAAACTAACAAGTGGTAGCAAGGATGTGGAGAAATTGAAACCCTTGTACATTGCTGGTGGGAATGTAAAATGCTGCAGCTGCTGTGGGAAACAGTCTGGTAATTCCTCAAAAAGTGAAACAGGATGACCACACAGTGGAGCAATTCCACACTCAATAGAACTGAAAACATATGTTCGTACAAAAACTTGTACACAAATCTTCATAGCAGTGTTATTCGTAATAGTCAAAAAGTGGAAACAACTCATATGTCCATCAGCTGATGAATGGATGAACAAAATGTGGTAAACCTACAGAATGGAATAGTATTCAGCCCTAAAAAAGGAATGAAGTACTGATATGTACTACATCATGGAAGAACCTTGAAAATATTAGGCTAAGTAAAAGAAACCCAATACAAAAGACCAGCTATCGTATGATCTATATATATGAAATGTCCAGAATTGGCAAATTCATTGAGACGGAAAGCAGATTAGTGGCTACCAGGGGCTGGGGGGAGGGAGACTGAGGAGTGACTGCCAATGGATATGGGGTTTCTTTTTGGACCAATGAAAATGTTTTGAAATTATATACTGGTGATGGTTTCACAACATAGTGAATACTAAAATCCACTGAAATGTGCCCTTTAAAATGGTGACATTTATGTGAACTATATCTTTTTTTTTTTTTTTTAAAGGCAACTTCAGGTCAGATCTGGGATGTCCTTGAATACTGTACTATAGGGTCCAGGTTTTCTTCTGTGGACAACAGGGAGCCACTGAAAGTTTCTAAGGAGGTTGATGGCATCATAGGAGTCGTGGAGATGTGTAAGGTGCTTAGCACACAGCAAGTGTTTAATAAGTATTTGCCCCCCTCCCCCTTCATCCCCCAATTCAAGACAAAGCCACCCTGTCTCCTGCGGAAAAAGAACTCTTCTGTTTGGATCCTAATAGAAAACCATCTGTTTTATTGAAAACCACTCTTGCTCTTGGCTCCCCTGGTCGTCTTCCTGAGGGTCCCTAGCCACTCAACGCTGGATGAGTTTTAGCATCTTGAAAGCATCCTCCTCCTCTTCCTCTTTTCTCTCCTCTTCTTGCTCCTCCTCCTCCCCCTGCTCCTCTTATTCTTTCTTTTCTTTTTTTAATTTGAAATAATGGTTTTCTAAAAGCCCTCATAGATCCTAACTTCGCCCAATAAAGTCACCCACCATATAAATTCTATGCTTCCTTTGTCTCCAGTTCCCCTCCATTTCTTCCTTCTTCTACCTCCATCTCACCCAGAGAGCAAGGAACACAGTCAAAAGGAGTCAGGTCATCTTTGTTTCTAATCCTGGCTCCCCGTCCTGCTGGTAATCTAGCCAGACTCATAGCTCAATGATCTCATTTGCATAATGCTGTCATACGCATGCTCAACCTCATCATCATCATATCAACACCTAGGGTTCATTTGCAACTAAGTTGCTTAACTGATGCCTGGTACATCGGCTGCAGTCAATAAGTTATAGCTATAGCATCACTATTATTATAGGGTTAAGGGGTAGTAATTGACAGGAGTGCTGACCTTTCTTTAAAAGTGGGTTTCATCCTTCAGATCTCAAATATTTTAAGGATGCCTTAAAAGCTTTGACATGGAGAACTACTTTAAGTGACAAGATCTGTTTGCCAAAGTCATCTGAAAAATACCCTAACAGCAGAGGGCTGCTTTTAGTTTGAAGTGTGTTATTAAGTGGGGACAGAAGCTCTAGGGGACTTTGAGGTCAGCAAATATCAAGTGAGCTACCTCACAGAGCTGTCTCTGGGGATTTCCCACGAGGCCCCACCCCCGGTTGAGTCACCAAACTCCCCTCTTTGAGTCTTTGACCTGCAGCCCTTGTCAGCTGCAGAACCTCACTGCTCTGAAGATCAAGGAGAAGGAAAGTTCTCCACCAGCCCTGCGATCTCAAGGTTTGTCCATTTGGGGCAGATGGGGGGAACCGAGGAGGGATGAGGATGCTTTGTTCCCTTTGTACATTTCTAGATTTTTTCCCTTCTAATTTCTAATAACTTTTATTCCATAGTCCATTAAATAAGGATCAAGAACCTGGCCTATAGAGATTGTTGGACTCTAAGATTTATGACTAGATGAGCTTCAAATCTCAAAATGAGCAGATACATGTCTATTAAGAAAATGTGATAATGAGTTGAACAAGGAGGTGTTTCAACATTTTAGCAACTAGGTGTTGAAATTCCACATGCTGTTTGGACAAAGGGAGAATAGTAATAATGAGATGTCTTCTCACTGAGCTGAACTGTTGGATGCCCCTGACAGATTTTCCTTTTAAGGACTATATTTCAGGGGCAGCAAGCCACAGGCATTGTTGAAATCTAGATGCTAATGCTAAATATCTATGAAAGTCCCCAAAAGTTCTTGCTATTGTTATTTCTGCATTTTGGCAAAACATGTTGGAAAGTACACTCTTAGACTTTGGCAAATCTACAGAAAGCTATGTGTTTAGTCATGCTTCTCTTATCCTAGAAGTTTCTATGAATTTGCTACCTTTTCCATGGTATTCCATCATTAATTTTTCCTGCAAACCCTGAGTTATGATCTTGTAGAATTGTACAGGTGATAGTTGAACTGTAGATAATTCTGAAAGGAGAAACCACCTCATCCTAGGAAACTTTTACCTTTTGCAGAGTGGTACTTGTGAAGCCAGCTACTTTGATAAAATTGTTTTGGAATCTGCTTGGCTAATACATCTATGCAAGATTTCATCATGGGAAATTGTTATTACAACATAGTGGCTACTGTGCTGTTGGTCATGAATTTCGAGAGGACAAGATCATTGCAGGATTTCTGTAGTAACTGTTCAGCGGGTAAGAACCAAATTAACATGTGTGCTTGATCTGTTCTGCTGAAAACATGGCTCAGTTAGTCTGGTAGTCAGGGCTTATGAGCTCTGTTTTAACGATCTTTTTTTAAAAATTGAACTATAGCTGATTTACAATATTGTGTTAGTTTCAGGCATACAGCAAAGTGATATATATATATATAATATATATATTATTTATATATTATATATTATATATATATATATATATATATATAACACAAGATATTGAATATAGTCCCCTGTGCTGTACAGTAGGTCCTTGTTGTTTATCTATTTTATATACAGTGGTGTGTATCTGTTAATCCCAAACTCTTAATTTATCCCTCTCCCCCAGTAATGATCTTTTATTCATTCATTTACAAATATTTCTTGAATGCTACCTCTTAGCTGTGTGAATGCAGGCTTGTCACTTAAACTCTTGTGCCCCAGCTTCATCATCTGGGCATGATATGAGAACCTATCTCATAGGATTGATTGCTGGGAGGATCCTATGATGGGCTTAGATCAGTGCACGGCACAGGGAAAGACCTCAACAAATGTTAGCTTTGTGTGTGAGGACAGTGCTTAGACTAGGGGGCGCAGCAGGGAATAAGCAAGTGGCAGTAGGCTTAACAGAGTGGGAGAAGGCAGACACATTTAAATTGTAGTGTGCCAATAAAGGACATTGATCTCCTGAATCCAGTCACTGATCTCTTGGCTCAATCAAGAGAAATCATTCTGTTTTATTCAATAGATAAAGGGAACTATTTTCTTTCCATTGATTTATTTGTTGCAATATCTATACTTTGTTATTTTTAATTCTGTGATTATGCTTAGGGCAATCTTGCAAATGGATAATTTAAAACAGTCAATCAACAAATAAAGTCTATCGCTGTGGTACCTAGAAAACGAATCTTTGTTTCGTGTTCTGGTTTTCTTGTGAACCTCATAATGCTTTGGGTGATGACGGTCTATTGTCAAACATGTACAGCTCTTATCTACTCTTTTCAGGTACTTTCTGTGGGAAAAACAAGCATGAGCTTTGCACTCCTTGTCCTTCAAATAGTTTCTCCAGCACAAGTGGACAAAAGACCTGTGATGTATGCAGGAAGTGTGAAGGTATGATTTAAAAGATGTATTCTCCATCCAGATATATGTTGGGAAGACAAGCTTTTATTCTCGAGTGTACTGATCTCTTTTGAAAATCTGAAGTGTCAAATAGGCTGGCTCCTCTGTTAATAGGCAGGTCCAGTAAAATAATTTACTGTAACAGCAACTGTTGGTGGCTTGAGCTTTTTAAATAGTAGAGGAAATATTCATTAGACAAGAGAGAATTTTTTAATTAGCAAAATGTAAAAAAGTCTTCTATAGATATTTAAAAGTAAACTTTATACTCTGAGATCATTAGGACCCTTCTAAGTAGAACAAGCACGGTTTTTATTGCAGAACATAAATTTGCTTCCTGGATTTGGAGATCAAGGGTATTGTAACACTGGGGGACTTTGTAGGTGTTTTCAGGACCAAGAAAGCATGTTCCTCCACCAGCAATGCAGAGTGTGAGTGTGTGTCGGGATTCTACTGCCTGGGGGAAGGATGTACCATGTGTGAAGAGGACTGTAAACAAGGTCAAGAATTAACAAAAGAGGGTAGGTTTCCTCTTCTATACAGTGCCAATTTGTTGTCTAGTCATATGTTGTTAACTTAGTTCTTGGTCCTTCGATTACAAAATAAAACGTAGATTTGTAGAACCTTTAAGTAATAGTAATGAACTGCTAAGTATCTGACATTTACAAAATTATTTCTCAGTCAGTGGAAATAATTTGAAATCACAACATTTGTTTTTCACCAGAACCATGCCTTTTCATGCATCCTATACATGCATATACAATACTCTATGTACAATGAGAATAAAACCTTTAGTCGTATTAAGGTTTCATTTCAAGAAAAACTGTTGAACAATCTGTGTAGATTGTATTAAGTTAATGACTTTATTATGGGATTATGTTCATCACAAACTGTTCAAGAAGAATTGTTCATCACTAATGGAATTCAGGAAGAATTGTTAGACAATCGGTACAGATTGTATTAAGTTAATGACTTTATTATTATGTGATCATGTTCATCACAGAGAAAGTTAAAAATGATAAAAATGCTTCCTTTTTTATTATTCCTTTAATTTTTACAAAAGGTTGTAAAGACTGTTCCTTTGGGACATTTAATGATCGGGAACATGGTGACTGTAAACCTTGGACAGAGTATGTATCATTTCTTTCTGCTTACAAAATAAAGTATCTGGGTTAACTTTTCTAAAGACAAGGAATGTGATCACTGATGCTTTTTTAAACCTATCAAGTGTAGACATAGAATAACATGCAAATAGGTGGTATGGGAACAGTATGGGGTAATTGTGACTGGATTGCCAAAGTGGGCATTTTCTCCAGAAGTAATGCCCAGAACAACGAGGTCAGATTTGCCAGTGGAACTTAGTTACTGTCTGCCGCAGGTGTTCTTCTGTGTCCTTCCAATCTCTTTGCTGCCTCTGACCTTCCTCCATTGATCAGGCCACCTTCAAGTGTTCAGTGCCAGCACTGATAATGATATAGAAGAGGGTAAAGTATGTTTCCTTCCCTCAAAAGCTTTAACATAGTCTTGGGCAAACAAGACTATCACAGGTAGTAAAACAGCCAACAGTGTATTTTGTACACCTTTGTTCTTTTTGCATTTGATCTTCTTACTAGAAAATCATTTTTATCATTATTTTACATTTACATTCTTATTGTGTGTTACAAAAGTATTGGTTCATAACAGATTAGAAAGGTTTTTTTGTTTTTGTTTTTTGTTTGTTTGTCTTTTGACACAAATAGTTCAGAGCAGGGAAGTGAGTCTGCATGGACAGTGGGATCGAACTGGGCTTTGGAGAATAGGTGGGTTTGTTTTAAGTAAAAAGAGGCAGGGGAAAGACACAGGACAATGACGATGGTGATGACGACAATGATGATGGATGGCTACCATTTATAGGGAGTAAGTCAGGCACGTAGGGTCGTTTACTCTTCACAACAGCCCTGGGACATGTATATCTTATTTTTCAGATGAGAAAACTGAGGCTTAGAGAGATTTCCCAACTTGCCCAAGGTCATTCTACAAAGGGACCGACCCAGGGCTCAAACCCTGGTCAGTCTGATGCCAACATATCATAGGGTTAGGAGCTCCTAACCCTAGGCTAAGTTGTCTGTCCTTCCTGTGTGCCAGAGATGGTCAAATATGCTTAAGAAGGTGGGGGTGAGAGACTAACCAGGCAACAGCCTGAAGTAAGCTGTCGTGGGACAGGACTCCCCAGCCTGGGAAGAAAGAAGAATCCAATTAGGTAGATAGAGTGGGATGAATTGTGGAGAGCCATGAAAGCCAAGTGAACATTGGAAGAAGCCCAGATGGTCAAGTCGAAGTTTTTCAAAATATCTTTGCTTTGCCTATGAACCCAGATCCACACATCTTTTTCACCAGAACTGCTTTACTGGGTAGAAAATGTCAGTCTTTTTTAATTAGAATGATCCGTACCTGAATTAATTATTTGAACTCTTTTCATTGGACCATCTAAGCTGTTCTTTGGATGGGAAGTCTGTCCTTGTGAATGGGACGAAGGAAAGCGATGTGGTATGCGGACCAGCGTCAGCTGACTTCTCTCCAGGTGCATCTTCCACCGTCATGCCTGCCCCTGGGGGAGAGCCAGGTAGCTGGTTTGTTGCTGTTAAATCAAGTGAATGTATGTGGCCGTTCAGATTGGTGTCTAAGTCACTCCAAGATCCTGATGCCTTGCATCTCTGCCTCTAGCAGGCACCTCGACATGCCTTCCTTCTCTTACCCTGGCTTCAAGGGACCCATCCATTTCCTCGGGTGTTTCTTATTCGCTCTGAATTCCACATTAGTAAGCAGAGCAAGGTGAGACTGCATCCAAACAGACACTACACCTTTGATAATGCCAAGTAATGGCGATTATAGAGTTCCATGTTTCCTATAGGCTAGAAAGGCCAAACCACTTAATTTTTGTGGGCTTCTAGGAAAATGACTAAGGGTGTAAGAAAAGTTTTCTTAACAAGCAGGCAAGTTTACTAAGATAGCTGGTGGGAGATGCCCAAGGCACGACTTCTCATGCTTAAGAGCTTACAAATGCAAATATAAATATTAGCATATTTGCAAACTTTTATTTTTGTCTGAATTTCTCCTTTTGTTCTGTTTTAAAGGTCACACCACCCAGATCATCATCTTCTTTCTTGCTCTGACGTCGACGGCAGTGCTGTTCCTGGCGTCCTTCGTGGTGCTCCGTTTCTCTGTGGTCAAACAGGGCCGAAAGAAGCTCCTGTATATATTCAAACAACGTAAGAGGAACATAAAAGTGTTAGATATGAGCCTCTTTTGTTTTTTAATAACTATTTACTTATTTATTTTTGGCTGCATTGGGTCTTCGCTGCTGAGCGCGGGCTTCCTCTAGCTGCCGTGAGCGGGGGCTACTCTTCCTTGCGGTGCACGGGCTTCTCACTGCGGTGGCTTCTCTTGCTGCAGAGCACGGGCTCTAGGCTTGAGGGCTTCAGTAGTTGTGGCACATGGGCTCAGTAGCTGTGGCTCGCGGGCTTAGTTGTTCCGCGGCATGTGGGATCTTCCCGGACCAGGGCTCGAACCCGTGTCCCCTGCATTAGGCAGGCGGATTCTTAACCACTGTGCCACCAGGGAAATTCGTTATGAGCTTTTTGAGGCTAGGCTTTTTACAGTAGAAAGAGGAAGATGATTTGTTTTAAGTTACAGAAGCTAGGTTAGTATAAGACAGTGGTTATCACGTGGGACAATTTGGCCCCCAAGGGGACGTTTGGCAGTGCCTGGAGACAGTTTTGGTGGTCACAGTCTAAGCGGTGGGGTAGGGAGTGCTTTGCTCCTGGCATCTAGTGAGTGGAGTTCAGCGACGCTGCTAAAGATCCTACAATGCACAGGACAGCCCCACAGCGAAGAGTTAGCCGTCCCCAGGTGTCAATGGTGCTGACGTGGAGAAAGCCTGGTGATGGCAGAACATAATCCAGGGGTTCCAGGAAAATGACCACTTTAAGTATGCTGCAGCCTTGGACAACTGTGTGTGTGTGTGTGGCCACTCAGTTGTGGATACAGGATACTGACAAAGAGGAATCAGAAATAACGTTGCCCCATCGAGCACTGCTCCTCTGGCTGATGAGTGGCCTTAACCTGAACTAGACCCACACATAGAAGAAGGCCTAGAGAACAAGGAGGGAGCTTAAAGTGGGTTTAATGAGATGAATGATCAGGACACTGATCTGGAGTAAATGAGACATTTCAATAATGGATTCCATTCATTAAACCAGATACTGTTTCTATATGGAACTGGGCAAGTGCCTGGCACAGGGTCAATACTCACTAAACGAACGCTATTAACGTTGATTCCAAAAGGCTTATAGATGGGGGCAATCTGCATTTTTGTCTTTGTGGAGAACAGAACCATAGATAGCAGGCTAGACTTACTAAGAGGGATTCATGTATAGGAGGAGTGCTCTGAGAGCTCTGTGATGTAGCCCAAGCCACCATAATAAGCCTGGAGAGTGTCAGTTTGTGGGTTGTTAAAAATATAGGAGGGGAAGTATTAGTAAAGTCTTATCTAAAGATGCAGTACACTAATTTGTATAAAGTTTCTTTCTGAAAACAATATAAAACCTTTTGAACATTTTGAAATATACAGGAAAATGCATAGGCATAAAGTTTAACAAACTGTAAGATGAACACCTGTGTAACTCTACCCAGGTCAAGAAACAGATCGTACTCTGCTCCCCGGAAGCACTTCTTGTGTTCCTTCCAGATGAAAACCTTCCTTCCACTAGTGCTAACCACAACTAGATTCTTACGGTGTTCACTTCCTTGCTCTTATTTATAGTTTTGTTACCTAAGAACAGGGTTTAATTTGGCTGCTTGTGAACTTCAGACAAGTGGAATCACACTGTATCTGTTCTACATTTTCCTTCCCCTTTTCACTCAACTTTGTATCTTTATGATTCATCCACGTGCGGCATTTATCTTTAGTTGATTTCCAGTGTTGAATACTCTTCTCTTGAATGACTGTATCATAGTTTGTTTATCCATCTTAATATTCCTGGACACTTGTTGTTTCCAATTTGGGGCTCTTACAGACAGTGATATTTGAATATTTTTGTCTACGTATCTCAGTACACATAAGCACATGTTTCTGTTTTTGTGTTTCTGTTTTTGTTTTGTTTTTAACCTGGGAATAAAATTGCTGGGACATGAGGAATGTGTATCTTGGTCCTTAGTACTAGATTTACCAAACTGTTTTCCAGAATAATAGACCTCATTTACACTTTCACAGCAGCATATGAGAGTTCTTTTTGCTCCAATCCTTGCTACTACCTAGTATCATCAGACTTCTTAATTTTTATCTGTCTGGTGGGTGTATAGTAATATCTCGTGGTTTTAGTTTGCATTTCCCTGATTACTAGTGAGATTGGACATCTTTTCATGTTATATTGGTCATTCGGATTTCCTCTCTTGCAAAGTGCCTGATCTTTGGAGACTTTTCCCACTGGGTTGTTTGTCCTTTTCTTATTAATCTATAGGAATGTTTTAGTCTACTGTTCATGTACTACAAATATATTTTCCGACCCTGTGGTTTGTTCTTTGACTCTCTTTTTGAGGTCTACACCTCTGATTTAAGCTCTAAGTTCTCACTGAAACCTCTGTTTTAAACAACTATCCCTCCCAGCTTTACCCCAATCTACAATAAAGGTCTTTATAAAATGATTTTCAAAAGAATTTATGAGTAATTATTGAGTTTCAATGGAACAGTAATCCATTTAAAAAAATTTTAGGTTATTTTTTAAAACTTTCTATTTTGAAATAAGGATTCACAGGAAGTTGTACAAACAGTACAGAGAAATCTTATGTGCCACTCATGGGGTTACATCGTACGTAACTACGGTACACTATCAAAACCAGGCAACTGACATTGGCACATTGTGTGTGTTTAGTTTAGTGTGTGTCATTTTATCACATGTGTAGATTGGTGTAACCACTAGCACAATCAAAATACAGAACTATTCCATCACCACAAAGATCTCCTCCTGCTGGTCCTTTATACTCCAAACACTGCCTTTCCCCCACCATCCCTAACCCCTCATAACTACAGATCTGTTT
Source organism: Eschrichtius robustus (assembly GCF_028021215.1). Taxonomy (NCBI): domain Eukaryota; kingdom Metazoa; phylum Chordata; class Mammalia; order Artiodactyla; family Eschrichtiidae; genus Eschrichtius; species Eschrichtius robustus. The sequence continues at coordinate 6,105,589 of NC_090826.1, read as the reverse complement.
TCCATCTCTGTAATTTTGTCATTTCAAGAACGTTATATAAATGGTATCATACAATAAATAAATGGATCATAAATAAGAGACCTTTTAAGACTGGCTTTTTCCCCTCAGCAAATGCCATTGAGATCCATCTGAGTTGTGTTTCAATAGTTGACTCTTTTTTATTGCTGACTAGTGTTGTAAGGTGAGGTTGTACCACAGTGTGTTTTACCATTCACCTATCAAGGGGCATTTTGGTTGTTTCCAGTTTATGACTGTTACATTAGAGCTGCTATGAATAATCAAGTACAGATCTGTGTGGACATAAGTTTCTATATCTTTAAGATAAATGCCCAGGAGTGCAATTACTGGGTCATATGGTAAGTGTGTATTTAGTTTTTTAAGAGACTGCTAAACACTTTTCCAGAGGAGTTGTACCATTTAACATTCCACCAGCAACGTAGGAGAGTTTCTCCTCATCCTCACCAACAGTTTGTATTGCAGCAATTTTTAATTTCAGCTGTTCTAATAGGTATGTACTGATATCTCACTGTGGTCTTAATTTGCCTTTCTCTAAGGGTTGAACATCTTTTCATGTACTTATTTTCCATCTGTATATCTTCTTCAGTGAAATGTTCCTTCATGTCTTTTACCCATTTTCTAATTGGACTGTTTGTTTTACTTTTGACATTTGAGAGTTTTTTATATCTCCGCAATATGAGTCCTTTATCAGATGTGAGGTTTGTAAGTACTTTCTCCCAGTCTGTAGCTTGCCTTTTCATCCTCTTCACATGATCTTCTGCAGATAAAAAGTTTTTAATTTTGATGAACTCCAATTGGCCAATTTTTTCATTTATGGGATTATGTCTAAGAACTCTTTACCAAGTCCTAGGTCCCAAAGATTTAGACTTTCTCCTATGTTATCTTCCAAATGTTTTATATTTAAATCTATGCTTCATTTTTAGTTAAGTTTTGTATAAGGTGTGAGAGTTTCAGGCCAATATTTACAAATTATTTTTATTTTTTTTTTGCTGATGGGTGTCCAATGGCTTCAGCATCATTTATTGAAAAGATTATCCTTCCTCCATTGAATTGCTTTTGCACTTTTGTCAAAAATCAGTTGGCTGTACTTGTGTGGGGACTCTTTCTGGTTTCTCTCTTCTGTTCCACTGATGTGTGTGCTTTTCCTTCTGCCAATACCACACAGTCTTGGTTACTGTAGCTGTAAAACAGTCTTGAAATTGGGTATAGGGTAGAATGAGTCCTCCCATGTTATTCTTCTTTTTCAAAATTGTTTTGTCTATTCTAGTTCGTTTGCATTTCTATATAAGTTTTAGATAATCTTATCCCTATCTGCAAGAAGTCAGCTGGGATTCTGATAGCAATTGTGTTAAATCTGTGTATCAATTCAGGGAGAATTGACATCTTTACTACTTTAACTATTCCAATCCATGAACACAGTATGTCTCTCCGTTTACGTATATTTTCTTTGATTTCTTTCATCAGCATTTTGTAGTTTTCAGCATACAAGTCCCGCACATGTTTTGTTAAATTTAGGCCTTAGTATTTAGATTTAACAATTGCAGATGATATTGTATCTTAAATTTTGGTTTCAACACGTTCATTGCTAGTATATAGAAATACAGTTGGTTTTTGTAGTTTGATTTTGTGTCCTGTGATTTTGCTGAACTTGCTTACTAGTTCTAGGGTATTTTGTAGATCCCTTGGGATTTTTTACATAGACCATAGTGTCATCTGCAAAAAAAAATAACTTTATTTTTTTTCATTTCCAATCTATATGCCTTTTATTTCTTTTCTTGCCTTATTATTCTGGCTAGAATGTCCAGTACTATGTTGAATAAGAGTGGCAAGAGGGAATATCTTTGCCTTGCTTCTAATCTTTGGGGAAAAGCATTCAGTCTTTCACCAGTAGGTATGATGTGAGCTACAGATTTTTAGTAGATATTCTTTATCAAGTTGAGAAAGTGTTCTGAAGTTTTTTTTTTTAATCATGAATCAGTGTTGAATTTTGTCAGGTGCTTTTTTCTGTATCAGTTGGTTTGATTATGTGATTTTTCTTCTTTAGCCTGTTGAGATGATGAATTATATAGATTGATTTTTGAATTTCAAATTAGCCTTGCATCCCTGGACTAAACTCCACTTAGTCATGGTATATAATTATTTTTATATATGTCTGAATTCTCTTCACTAATATTTTGTTAAGAATTTTTGCAGCTATATTCATGAAGAATATTGATCTGTGTTTTTCTTTTCTAGTACTGTCTTTGTCTGGTTTTGGTATCAGGATAATATTGACTTCCTCAGATAAGTTGGGACATGTTCCCTCTTCTGTTTTCTGGAAGAGATTGTGTAGAATTGGTGTTAATTCTTCTTTAAATAGTTTATAGAATTGTCTAGTGAAACTATCTGAACCTGGAGCTTTCTTTTTGGAGCTCCTTAATTACAAATTCAATTGCCTTAATAATTATAGGGCACTCAAGTTATTTGATTCATACTGAGTGAATTGTGATAGTTTATGTTTTTTGAGGACTTGGTCCATTTCATCTAAGTTGTCAAATTTATGTGTTTAAGTTATTTATACTATTTCCTTACTATCCTTTTGTTGTATGCAGGTCTGTAGTGATATCACCTACTGATGTTGGTAATGTGTGTCTTCTCTCTTTTTTTCTGAATCAATCTTGGTAGAGATTTGTCAATTTTATTGATCTTTTCAAAGAACCAGCTCTTTGTTTCATTGATTTGCTCTATTATTTTTCTGTTTTCAATTTCACTAGTTTCTGCTTTTACCTTTATTATTTCCTTTCTTGTGTTTGCTTTGGATTTATTTTGTTCTTTTTCTATTTAGGTGGAAGCTTACGTTATTGGTTTGAGACTTTTTCTCTTTCTTTCTTTCTTTTTTTTAAATGATATAATGACCATTTCCGAGGTTAGTGCTTTATTTTTATTTATTTCTCTTTTTGTTGGGGATTATCTTTTTTTTTTTAATTTAATTTTATTTATTTTTTTATACAGCAGGTCCTTATTAGTCATCAATTTTATACACATCAGTGTATACATGTCAATACCAATCTCCCAATTCATCACACCCCCACCCCCACCCCCCTGCTGCTTTCCCCCCTTGGTGTACGTTTGTTCTCTACATCTGTGTCTCAATTTCTGCCCTGCAAACCGGTTCATCTGTACCATTTTTCTAAGTTCCACATACATGCGTTAATATACGATATTTGTTTTTCTCTTTCTGACTTACTTCACTCTGTACGACAGTCTCTAGATCCATCCACGTCTCTACAAATGACCCAATTTCGTTCCTTTTTATGGCTGAGTAATATTCCATTGTATATATGTGCCACATCTTCTTTATCCATTTGTCTGTTGATGGGCAATTAGGTTGCTTCCATGACCTGGCTATTGTAGATAGTGCTGCAGTGAACATTGGGGTGCGTGTGTCTTTTTGAATTATGGCTTTCTCTGGGTATATGCCCAGTAGTGGGACTGCTAGATCATATGGTAATTCTATTTTTAGTTTTTTAAGGAACCTCCATACTGTTCTCCATAGTGGCTGTATCAATTTACATTCCCACCAACAGTGCAAGAGGGTTCCCTTTCTCCACACCCTCTCCAGCATGTGTTGTTTGTAGATTTTCTGATGATGGCCATTCTAACTGGTGTGAGGGGATACCTCATTGTAGTTTTGATTTGCATTTCTCTAATAATTAGTGATGTTGAGCAGCTTTTCATGTGCTTTTGGCCATCTGTATGTCTTCTTTGGAGAAATGTCTATTTAGGTCTTCTGCCCATTTTTGGATTGGGTTGTTTGTTCTTTAAATATTGAGCTGCATGAGCTGTTTATATATTTTGGAGATTAATCCTTTGTCCGTTGATTCGTTTGCAAATATTTTCTCCCATCCTGAGGGTTGTCTTTTAGTCTTGTTTATGGTTTCCTTTGCTGTGCGAAAGCTTTTAAGTTTCATGAGGTCCCATTTGTTTATTTTTGTTTTTATTTTCATTACTCTAGGAGGTGGATCAAAAAAGATCTTGCTGTGATTTATGTCAAAGAGTGTTCTTCCTATGTTTTCCTCTAAGAGTTTTATAGTGTCTGGTCTTACATTTAGGTCTCTAATCCATTTTGAGTGTAATTTTGTGTATGGTGTTAGGGAGTGTACTAATTTCATTCTTTTACATGTAGCTTTCCAATTTTCCCAGCACCACTTATTGAAGAGACTGTCTTTTCTCCTTTGTATATCCTTGCCTCCTTTGTCCTAGACTAGTTGACCATAGGTGCGTGGGTTTATCTCTGGACTTTCTATCTTGTTCCATTGATCTATATTTCTGTTTTTGTGTCAGTACCATATTGTCTTGATTACTGTAGCTTTGTAGTATAGTCTGAAGTCAGGGAGTCTGATTCTTCCCGCTCCGTTTTTTTCCCTCAAGACTGCTTTGGCTATTCGGGGTCTTTTGTGTCTCCATACAAATTTTAAGATTTTTTGTCCTAGTTCCATAAAAAATGCCATTGGTAATTTGATAGGGATTGCACTGAATCTGTAGATTGCTTTGGGTAGTATAGTCATTTTCACAATATTGATTGTTCTAATCCAAGAACATGGTATATCTCTCCATCTGTTGGTATCATCTTTAATTTCTTTCTTCAGTGTCTTATAGTTTTCTGCATACAGGTCTTTTGTCTCCCTAGGTAGGTTTATTCCTAGGTATTTTATTCTTTCTGTTGCAGTGGTAAATGGGAGTGTTTCCTTAATTTCTCTTTTAGACTTTTCATCGTTAGTGTATAGGAATGCAAGAGATTTCTGTGCATTAATTTTGTATCCTGCAACTTTACCAAATTCATTGATTAGCTCTAGTAGTTTTCTGGTGGCATTTTTAGGATTCTCTATATATAGTATCACGTCATCTGAAAACAGTGACAGTTTTACTTCTTCTTTTCCAATTTGTATTCCTTTTATTTCTTTTTCTTCTCTGATTGCTGTGGCTAGGACTTCCAAAACTACGTTGAATAATAGTGGTGAGAGTGGACATCCTTGTCTTGTTCCTGATCTTAGAGGAAATGCTTTCAGTTTTTCACCATTGAGAATGATGTTTGCTGTGGGTTTGTCATATATGGCCTTTACTATGTTGAGGTAGATTCCCTCTATGCCCACTTTCTGGAGAGTTTTTATCATAAATGGGTGTTGCATTTTGTCAAAAGCTTTTTCTGCATCTGTTGAGATGATCATATGGTTTTTATTCTTCCATTTGTTAATATGGTGTATCACATTGATTGATTTACATATACTGAAGAATCCTTGCATCCCTGGAATAAATCCCACTTGATCATGGTGTATGATCCTGTTAATGTGTTGTTGGATTCTGTTTGCTAGTATTTTGTTGAGGTTTTTGCATCTATATTCATCAGTGATATTGGTCTGTAATTTTCTTTTTTTGTAGCATCTTTGTCTGGTCTTGGTATCAGGGTGATGGTGGCCTCATAGAATGAGTTTGGGAGTGTTCCTTCCTCTGCAATTTTTGGAAGAGTTTGAGAAGGATGGGTGTTAACTCTTCTCTAAATGTTTGATAGAATTCACCTGTGAAGCCATCTGGTCCTGGACTTTTGTTTGTTGGAAGATTTTTAATCACAGTTTCAATTTCATTCCTTGTGATTGGTCTGCTCATATTTTCTATTTCTCCCTGGTTCAGTCTTGGAAGGTTATACCTTTGTAAGAATTTGTCCATTTCTTCCAGGTTGTCCATTTTATTGGCATAGAGTTGCTTGTAGTAGTTTCTTAGGATGCTTTGTATTTCTGCGGTGTCTGTTGTAACTTCTCCTTTTTCATTTCTAATTTTATTGATCTGAGTCCTCTCCCTCTTTTTCTTGATGAGTCTGGCTAATGGTTTATCCATTTTGTTTATCTTCTCAAAGAACCAGCTTTGAGTTTTATTGATCTTTACTATTGTTTTCTTTGTTTCTATTTCATTTATTTCTGCTCTGATCTTTATGATTTCTTTCCTTCTGCTAACCTTGGGTTCTGTTTGTTCTTCTTTCTCTAGTTCCTTTAGGTGTAAGGTTAAATTGTTTATTTGAGATTTTTCTTGTTTCTTGAGGTAAGCTTGTATAGCTATAAACTTCCCTCTTAGAACTGCTTTTGCTGCATCCCATAGGTTTTGGATCATCGTGTTTTCATTGTCATTTGTCTCTAGGTATTTTTTGATTTCCTCTTTGATTTCTTCAGTGATCTCTTGGTTATTTAGTAACGCATTGTTCAGCCTCCATGTGTTTGTGTTTTTTACGTTTTTTTCCCTGTAATTGATTTCTAACTTCATAGCATTGTGGTCAGAAAAGATGCCTGATATGATTTCAATTTTCCTAAATTTACTGAGGCTTGATTTGTGACCCAAGATGTGATCTATCCTGGAGAATGTTCTGTGCGCACTTGAGAAGAAAGTGTAATCTGCTGTTTTTGAATGGAATGTCCTATAAATATCAATTAAACCTATCTGGTCTATTGTGTCATTTAAAGTTTGTGTTTCCTTATTAATTTTCATTTTGGATGATCTGTCCATTGGTGTAAGTGAGGTGTTAAAGTCCTCCACTATTTTTGTGTTACTGTTGATTTCCTCTTTTATAGCTGTTAGCAGTTGCCATATGTATTGTGGTGCTCCTATGTTGGGTGAATATATATTTATAATTGTTATATCTTCTTCTTGGATTGATACTTTGATCATTATGTAGTGTCTTTCCTTTTCTCTTGTAACATTCTTTATTTTAAAATCTATTTTATCTGATATGAGTATTGCTACTCCAGCTTTCTTTTTATTTCCATTTGCATGAATATCTTTTTCCATCCCCTCACTTTCAGTCTGTATGTGTCCCTAGGTCTGAAGTGGGTCTCTTGTAGGCAGCATATAGATGTGTCTTGTTTTTGTGTCCATTCAGCGAACCTGTGTCTTTTGGCTGGAGCGTTTAATCCATTCACGTTTAAGGTAATTATCGATATGTATGTTCCTATGACCATTTTCTTAATTGTTTTGGGTTTGTTTTTGTAGGTCCTTTTCTTCTCTTGTGTTTCCCACTTAGAGAAATTCCTTTAGCATTTGTTGTAGAGCTGGTTTGGTGGTGCTGAATTCTCTTAGCTTTTGCTTGTCTGTAAAGCTTTTGATTTCTCCATCGAATCTGAATGAGATCCTTGCCGGGTAGAGTAATCTTGTTTGTAGGTTCTTCCCTTTCATCACTTTAAGTATATCATGCCACTTCCTTCTGGCTTGTAGAATTTCTGCTGAGAAATCAGCTGTTAACCTTATGGGAGTTCCCTTGTATGTTATTTGTCGTTTTTCCCTTGCTGCTTTCAATAATTTTTCTTTGTCTTTAATTTTTGCCAGTTTGATTACTATGTGTCTCAGCTTGTTTCTCCTTGGGTTTATCCTGTATGGGACACTCTGCACTTCCTGGACTTGGGTGGCTATTTCCTTTCCCCTGTTAGGGAAGTTTTCGACTATAATCTCTTCAAATATTTTCTCGGGTCCTTTCTCTCTCTCTTCTCCTTCTGGAACCCCTATAATGCAAATGTTGTTGCGGTTAATGTTGTCCCAGAGGTCTCTTAGGCTGTCTTCATTTCTTTTCATTCTTTTTTCTTTATTCTGTTCCGCAGCAGTGAATTGCACCATTCTGTCTTCCAGGTCATTTATCCGTTCTTCTGCTTCAGTTATTCTGCTATTGATTCCTTCTAGTGTAGTTTTCATTTCAGTTATTGTATTGGTCATCTCTGTTTGTTTGTTCTTTAATTCTTCTAGGTCTTTGTTAAACATTTCTTGCATCTTCTCAATCTTTGCCTCCATTCTTTTTCTGAGGTCCTGGATCATCTTCACTATCATTATTCTGAATTCTTTTTCTGGAAGGTTGCCTATCTCCACTTCATTTAGTTGTTTTTCTGGGGTTTTATCTTGTTCCTTCCTCGGGTACATAGCCCTCTGCCTTATCATCTTGGCTATCTTTCTGTGAATGTGGTTTTTGTTCCACAGGCTGCAGGATTGTAGTTCTCCTTGCTTCTGCTGTCTGCTCTCTGGTGGATGAGGCTATCTAAGAGGCTTGTGCAAGTTTCCTGATGGGAGGGACTGGTGGTGGGTAGACCTGACTGTTGCTCTGGTGGGCAGACCTCAGTAAAACTTTAATCTGCTTGACTGCTGATGGGTGGGGCTGGGTTCCCTCCCTGTTGGTTGTTTGGCCTGAGGCAACCCAACACTGGAGACTACCTGGGCTCTTTGGTGGGGCTAATGGCGGACTCTGGGAGGGCTCACACCAAGGAGCGCTTTCCAGAATTTCTGCTGCCAGTGTCCTTGTCCCCGTGGTGAGCCACAGCCACCACCTGCCTCTGCAGGAGACCCTCCAATACTAGCAGGTAGGTCTGATTCAGTCTCCCCTGGGGTCACTGCTCCTTCCCCTGGGTCCCGATGCACACACTACTTTGTGTGTGTCCTCCAAGAGTGGAGTCTCTCTTTCCCCTAGTCCTGTCGAAGTCCTGCAGTCAAATCCCGCTAGCCTTCAAAGTCTGATTCTCTAGGAATTCCTCCTCCCATTGCCGGACCCCCAGGTTGGGAACCTGACATGGGGCTCAGAACCTTCACTCCAGTGGGTGGACTTCTGTGGTATAAGTGTTCTCCAGTCTGTGAGTCACCCGCCCAGCAGTTATGGGATTTGATTTTACTGTGATTGCGCCCCTCCTACCATCTCATTGTGGCTTCTCCTTTGCCTTTGGATGTGGGGTATCTTTTTTGATGAGTTCCATTGTCTTCCTGTCAATGATTGTCCAGCAGCTAGTTGTGATTCTGGTGTTCTTGCAAGAGGGAGTGAGAGCACGTCCTTATACTCCGCCATCTTGGTTCCTAATCTTGAGACTTTTTCTCTTTCTAATATAAGAACTTCATGTTATAAATTTCCTTCTCAGTACTCAATTAGCTGCGTCCACACATTTTGATATGTTGTGTTTTTCATTTTCATTCAGTTTGGTGTATTTTTTGTATTTCTCTTGATTATTTAAAAGTGTGTTTTTCAGTTTCCAAGTTTTTGGTGATTTTCTTGTTTTCTTTCTGCTGTTGATGTCTATTTTAATTCCACTATAATAAGAGGACACACTTTGTATGATTTCTTTTAAATTTGCTGAGGTTTGGTTCATGGTCCAGGTTAGGGTCCATTTTGGTCTATGTTCTGTAGACACTTGAAAAGATTGGTGGAGTGTTCTATAAATATTGATTTGATCCTGTTGATTGATGATGTTGTTGAGTTCTTCTATATCCTTGCTGATTTTCTGTCAAGTTTTTCTATCAACTCTTGGGAGAGGGCCGTTTAATTCTTCAAATATAATTGTGGATTTGTATATTTCTCATTTCAGTTTTGTTTCACCTATTTTGCAGCTCTGTTGCTTGTTGTATACATATTTAGTACTGCTATGCCTTCTTGGTGAATTAACTCTTATAATTATGTAAGGTCCCTCTCTATGTCTGGTAGTTTTCTTTGCTCTGAAGTCTACTTTATCTGATAGTAATATAGCCACTCCTGCTTTTTAAAAATTAATAATATGCATGGTATATCTTTTTGCATCCTTTTACTTTCAACCTTCCCACATTTTTATATTTGAAGTGAATTTCTTATAGACTACATACAATGGTCACACTACTAATTTCTATCTTTTGATTGGTACATTTAAACAATGTACATTTAATGTAATTATTTATATGTTAGGGTTCAAGATATTATTTTATGTTTTGTTTTCTGTTTGCTTTCTCTGGCTTTCATTTCTCTGTTTTCTTTTTCTGTATTCCTGTGGATTACTTGAACATTTTTTAGAATTCCATTTTGATTTATCTTTATATTTTTTTGAATGTATCTCTGTATAGCTCTTCTGTGGTTGCTCTAAGTATTATACAAATTTATATAGTCTACATCAACATTATAACAGTTTGAAAAAAGTATAGAAATCTTACCTCCCTTTACATCCTTTTAACCTCTTCCAATTTATAATATACTTGCCTAAAATATTTCTGCTACGTGCTTTGAGATCCATCTTAGACAGTGTTATAATTTTTGTTTCAACCATCAAACATAATTGAGAAAACTCAAGAGAAAGAAAGTTTATTTTATTTACCCATATATTTGCTCATTCTGTTGTTCTTTCTTCCTTCCTGATGTTCCAAGATACCTTCTTTTATCATCTCTCTTCTGTTTAGAGAATGTTCTTGAGCCATTCTTTTAGGGTAGGTTTTCTTTTTTCTGAAAATTTCTTGATTTCCCCTTCATTACTGAAAGATATTTTCACTGGATATAGAATTTGGGCTTGAGAGTTCTTTTCTTTCAGCACTTGAAAAATGTTGTGCCACTTCTTCTGGCCTGCCTGGTTTCTGGTAAGAAATTCACTGTCATTCAATTTATTTTTCCCCTATAAGTGATGTGTTGCTTCTCGCTGGCTGCTTTCAAGATTTCTTTCTTTCTTTTTTTTTTTTTTTTTTGGTTTTTCGTTTTCCAAACTTAAACTACAATGTATCTTGGTGTGGATTTCTTTGGATTATCCTGTTTAGCATTCACTTAGCTTCCTGAATCTGTAGATTTATGCCTTTTTCCAGATTTGGGAAATTTTGGGCCATTATTCCTTCAATTACTTTTTCAGCCTTACTCTCTTTCTCTTCTTCTTCAAGGACTCCAATGACATGAATATTAAGCTTTTTTTGGCTATAGCCCCACATGTCTCTGAGGCTCTGTTCATTTTTTTCCCAGTCTTTTCTCTCTGTTGTTCAGATTGGGTAATGATTCTTTCTTTTGTCTTCTCCATTCTTGTGCTGAGCCCATTCACTGATATTTTAAAGTTTGGTTATTGTAATTTTTCAGTTCTAAAATTGTCACCTGGTTCTTTTTTAAAATTTTCTTTTCTTTTTTTCATTTGCTTCAAATGTGTTCCCAATTGCTTGTTGAAGCTTCTTTATTTTACCATGCCACGCAGCTTGTGGGATCTTAGTTCCCCCAACCAGGGATTGAACTTGGGCCCTCAGCAGTGAAACCACTAAGTCCTAGCCACTGGACCATCAGGGAATTCTGTGAGGTATCTTTATGATGGCTGCTTTAACGTCCTTGCCAGATAACTCTAACATCTATATCACCTAGATGCTAGCATCTGTTGCTTTTTCTTATTCAAGTTGAGATCTTCCTAGCTCTTAGAACGACAAGTGATTTTTTTTTAATTGAAACCTAGACATTGGCTATGATGTTATCAGACTTTGGATATAATTGAAAGCTGGTGTTTATTCAGGGTTCCTCTAACACCACTCTGGCAGAGGAAGGAAGATGCTGCCAGGTGGAGGTGGAAGTCCAGGTTCTCTACTAGACCTCCTGGGGGTGGTAGATCCTTGTTATTGCTCCCCACTAAGCCCCCACTGACACTACCCTGGCTGGGATGAGGAAAGATACTTTGTTCCTGCTCCCCACATGGTTTCCACTGACACTGAATGGGTGGGGGGTGGGGGTGGCCTTGTTACTGTTGAGTGGTGGTGAAGTCCTAGCTCTCCACTCGGACTCCTCTGATGCTGCCCCAATGAGGATAGGGCAGTGAGCCTTGATAGAGTTGGCAAGGGTGTAAGTCTGTGCTCTCTACTGGGTCTTTAGTGGCAGGCTTGGGTGTGGGGCCATGGTTTTTTTTGTTTTGTTTTGTTTTTGTTTTTTTTTGTTTTTTTTTTTTGCTAGATTAGAGCTGTGATTAACTAAAAGCTTTTAGTCTTGTTACTCTGCTCTTTTCCTGGTTTTGTCGCTAGAGAGAGCAGACTTTTCTTGGGGCATTTTTTTTTTTTTTTTTTTTTAGCCTACTTCTCCAGTTCCCAGTCTGGGACATATGAAACAGAAAGAATACTCAGGGAACTCAAGGCCATATTGTTCCTTGGGTTCCAAGCTCCTTAACTGGTCTGCTTTCTTGCTACCTTTCAGATTCCTCTTATGTTTGTTATATATAAAACGTCCAGCCTTTTCAGCAATACTTGGCAGGAAGAATAGGGAAAACTATGACTACTGTATCCTTCCAGAAGCAGATTTCCATTTAAAAATTCATCTTCGATGCTATTTCAAAGGAAAAGAACGTCTCATTGGTATTCCTGGATGTCTTGCCAGTTTTTCATAAGTTCTTGGAGATAGTGTGCTTGCTGGGTTTTGGTTATTATTATTATTTTTTTTCTTAACAGTTCTGTGAACAGGTTTTTTTTTGTGTGTGTGTTTTTTAATACATGTATCCACTTATTTATTTATTTATGGCTGTGTTGGGTCTTCGTTTCTGTGCGAGGGCTTTCTCTAGTTGCGGCAAGCGGGGGCCACTCTTCATGGCGGTGCGTGGGCCTCTCACTATCACGGCCTCTCTTGTTGTGGAGCACAGGCTCCAGATGCGCAGGCTCAGTAATTGTGGCTCACGGGCCTAGTTGCTCCGTGGCATGTGGGATCTTCCCAGACCAGGGCTCGAACTCGTGTCCCCTGCATTGCAGGCAGATTCTCAACCACTGTGCCACCAGGGAAGCCCCCTGGTTATTTTTTATTTTTAATAGTAACAAGCATGTAAAATTGGGGTAGGACCGTTTGCTTTGACAGGCTATAAAAATAATTTATATTTACTGGTGGACTTGGGTGTGGGGACACAGTTATATATGTGTGTATGTGTATATATATATATATATATATGTATAATTTAATATATATTTTAGGATTGAAAGTTGCTCGGCAAAAACACAAATACTATACACTACCATGTAAATGAAAATCTGGAAGCTAGTGCATAAATCAGTTCTTTACTTACTAATTGATGGAAGCAGTGGGAGTATCTTTAACATCTCGATGTCATAAGCATTTCATTCAAAAGAAACCATCTAATGTGTAATCCAAGTAACCCTCAAGACTAAAACATGTGCTGCTGAATTGAAACTACAGTTACGTTTGGCACATGACTAATTTTATGCTATAATGATTCATGCTCAAGACTGTTTTTAGCCTTTGTAGACAATAAAGAAACTAGTTTTTTTCAGGACCAATAAAAAAGTATTTGGTAAAAAAAAAAATAATCCTGAAAAAATGTTTATACTTGCTATTACCTCTCTTGCTGATGAGTTGGTTCAAACTAAAGTTGAAAATGTTTGCTGCTTACAGATGTTCTGCAAATGGGATTTATGGAAAATGAATGTTAAATGATTCAAACAGACAACAAAAGATAACTGTCTTTTAAATTACTTTTTAGCATTTATGAGACCAGTACAAACAGCCCAAGAGGAAGATGCCTGCAGTTGCCGGTTTCCAGAAGAAGAGGAAGGAGAGTGTGAACTGTGAAGAGGAAATCCAAAGACATGTTGGAAGAATCACAGGAGAAATATGAGGGATCCCACTACCGTACCTTTCAAGTTTAAAAACTCCATACCGGATAATACCAAGGGTTACCTTAAGTTTTTTTTCTAAATGCTAATGAGTTGGCCTTTCAAGATGTACCACTTTTAACAGAACAGAAATATGGGACAGAAGTGGTGGTAAAAGTGACATTTTCTAGATACTGCTTAAGAGGTTTGGGCTAGTTTTCTTGAAATCCAAAGAGAATTAAATTTAATCATGTAGACCAATGGTACAGCTAAAATTATAATCAAAATCAATTCTTTTTTTTTTTTTTTTGGTGCTAATGTGACATATGGCAATAAGCCGTAAGATGCAGGCACTATCCCCCATCAAATTTTCCATTGGTTCAATCATTCAGCACAAGACATCCTCCATTGTCAGGGGAGAATGAGAACAGTCATCATCATTGCCCAAGTTTGGGGTCAAGAGCAAAAAACTGAAAAAAAAAACAGACCTTGGGACTTCCCTGGTGGTCCAGTGCTTAAGACGCCTCACTCCCAATGCAGGGGGCACAGGTTTGATCCCAGGTCGGGAAATTGAGAGCCTGCATGCTGCACAATGTGGCCAAAAACAAACAAACAAACAAACAAAAGAAGAAAAAGCAAACTTTGAGGAACAGCTTTGGAAAGAATCAAATGTCCCTGCATATCCTTCGTCCTCTCCATCTTCCCATCTTCTGCCTTTGTCCTACTCCCCTCTGAGCCACAGCTTACTTTTTATTTTATTTGTAAAAACTTTAGCAGTAATATTTGATATACATAAACTAGTAAATGAAACAGGAGTGAAGACCCATGAACACATAGCGCAACCCGAGCACTAGAGCAGGAGTTGCCAAACTCCCATGGGCCAAATCTGAGATGCCATGTGCCTTCGTATAGTTTATGAGCTAAGAATGGTTTTACATGTTTAAATAATTAAAAACAAATCAAAATAAGAATAATACCTCATGATGCATAAAATTATCTGAAACTCTGAGTAGTTGTGACAGAGACTGTATGGCCCACAAAGCCTAGAATATTTAATAACTGACCCTTTATAGGGTCAAAGTCAGGGTCAGAGCATCCATCTGTGTGCTGCTTCCCTCCCTCATCTGCTGTCTACCTCCCCACCCCAACTCCAGGCAACTTCTCACAGCAATGTTGTCTCTCATTTCCTTGCTTAAAAGAAAATCATGTATCATATAATTATGTACCCCACAACTATTTTACTTAGTTTTGTTTGTTTTTGAGCTTTATGAAAATGGTATTGTGCTGTATGGAGACTTGTGCTTTAATCACTCAGAAGTATATTTGTAAGACTCATTCATGTTATTGTGCGTAGCTAGAATACATTCATATTTACTGCTGTATAGCTTTGCAAATATACCATTATTTATCAATCCACTCTGAACCAAAGGACATTTGGGTTGTTTCCAGGTTTCTTTTTGCAATTATGGAAAATATTGCTATGAATGTTCTTTTATATGTTTTCCATTTAGGAGTGTCTCTAGGGAAACTTCCTTAAAGTAGAATTTCTGGATCTTAGGGCATATGAATGTTCAACTTTATGAGCTAGTCCCGTATCAGTAAGGATATGCCAAATTATGCAGAAATGACAAATGAGCCCCCCACCCCAAATCTTAATGGATTACAACCACACAACAGAGGTGCATTTCTGGATGTCATTACATGCCCGTTGAAGGCTGGCTGTGACTCTGTCCCATGTTATTTCACTCTGGGATGTAGGTGGAGAGCGCAGCTTCTACTTGGGACACTGACCATGTTGTGGCAAAGGAACACACTCATATGTAGTTGGCTAGATTCTAACTTCAAGAAAAATTCCTGCAGCCAAGCTCGGCAATAATAGGGCAGAAAGTATAATCATCACACAGGGAGGGGCAGCAAACATTTCTGAACAATAAAAAGTCTACTGCAGGGCTGAACTGCTTTTCAATGTGGTTTTTCTAATTTGTGCTCCTGTCAGCAGCGTACAAGCGTCCCACTGAGTCCCATCCTTGCCACCTCAGGCTTTTTCAGACTTAATTTTGCCAACCTAGTGGGTTTAGGATGGCATCTCACCATGGTCTTATTTTGCATTTCCGTCACGTTTTTATACATTTTGTGTTTCTTTTTTGAGAAATGCTTGCTCGTGTTTTTTAAACCATTTTAAAAACTCGGTTATTTCTCTTTTTCTTATAGATTCATAAAAGTGCTTTATGTAGTCTACATAATAATCTTTGGTTACTTATATGTGCTATAAATATTTGTGTGCAATTTGTTTTTTCTCTTTTAAATTGTGTCTCTCTTTGTCTTTGTGGTAATAAGAGGAAACGTTGTTAATTTAATATGGTTCAGTTTACAGCTCTTTTCTTGCATGGTTAACATTTTTTTTTTGGTGTCCTGATTAAAGAAATCCTTCCCTGCCCCAATATCATAAAAATATTTCCTCACATTTTATTCTAAAAGTTTTAAGTTTTGTCTTTTGTATTTAATTCTAACCTATCAGGAGTAATTTTTGTGTATGTCGTGAGTAATGATCCAATGTTGACTTCTGTATGTGGATAACCACTAGTCCCAGTACCATTTATCCAATGGTCCCTTTTTTCCCTATGGATCTTCAATACACCTCTGTCATTTATCAAATTTCCATCTATCCACGGGTGGTTCCTAAGCTCTCTATTCTGTTCCATTGGTCGGTTTATCTGTCCGTGTGCCAATACGCACTGTCTTTGTTACAGTAGCTTAATAATAGCTCTTCTTGATACCTGGCAGGACAAGTCTTTAATGTCCTTCAATAAAGTTTCATAAAGTTTCTCCAGAACTTGTACATCTTTAGTTAGATTTATCTCTAGGTTCGTTGTTGTTGCCATTTAGGCAGTTTTTTTTTTTTTGTCATCGGAGTAGAGAGATGTCGTTGATTTGCGTATATTGCTTTATAGCCTGCCTCTTTCCTAAGCTTTCCTTTTATTTTCTAATAGTACGTATGTGGATTCTTTGGGGTTTTCTATATAGACAATCATGGTATTTGTCATAATAATAGTTTTTTCCATTTCTAGTCTTTTGTCGTTTATTTCTTTTGCTTGGGGGTACTGCTTGACTTATTGTCAGGACCTCCAGTACAATGTGTTAGTCTGTTTTTTATCTTATTTATAGAGGATACTTTCAGGGTATTTTTTTGGTAAATATACTTGATCAGGTTAAGGAAGTTCGCTTCTATTCCTGGTTAGTGCAGAGGGCTAGTTTTCATTTTGTAATCATGAAAGGGTGTTGAGTTATATCGAATGATTTTTCTGGAAGAAAAAAAAAGCATTTGATTGCAGATGACTCAGTCAATGGTTCTATCACATTGACTTGGATCACACTCGGTCACATTCCAAGAAAATGTGACACTTCGGTCACATTCCAAGAAAATTACTGCCGGAAAGAAATTTAATGCAATAACGAGTATAATAATAGGTATTCCTCCCTCCCCCTTAAAGGATGCTTTGGTGTATGATATAATAATGTGTTCAGAAACATTTTTTGTTTTAATTTAAATAGATGAAGTACCTCCATTTGGCTCTTTCTTTACTGTTTTGATAAGAGTTTGTTATTTATAGTAAAAGATGAAGGTAATATTTATGGAGGATTTTTTGAAACTTTCTAGCCAATCTCACCAAACACATGAAAAAGTATGAATGGGCATGATTACTTTTCCAGAACAAGAACATTTGAGATTTGACTTGAGAACTTTGACCTTCCCTGAATGGCTCATATGCGGTCTCTGGGTGGAGCCGGTTGATATTTTGGGAGCCTGACCAGGAGGTTTCAGGCAAGAATTCTGCTAACCTGGTATTCTGGTAAGAATAAGAGAACAGTCATTGGTGCTACAATCCTTTTAAAATAAGAGGCAAAGCAAAGCTGAGGGCGTTCACCCCTGCTTCAGAACAGAGCTAGGTATAATTTTTTCTCCCTTTTCCAAACTACAACACTGAATTCCAACATGGCTTTCTTTCACTCTCAACTTTGGACTCTTGATGTTTAATTCTCTGTTGTCCATTATCCACAAACACAAAGGGACCGGTCACGCCCCACAGGCTTGGGCCACCCAGGCTAACTCATTTGTCCCAGATTATAAACAAAGAAAATCCACCATTTATTCTGCTTATCTGACAGAGGCTGTGTTTATTACACAGACTGTACCATACTCTTATCATAGTATATTTTGGTATAATGTCTAAATGTTATAAATGAAAAATACAGGAACTTGGGGGTGTGAGTCACCTTTCCCCCTAAATGACAGTTAACAAAGAATGAAAATCAAGACAGAATTAAATGGTCCCCTTTGAGGATTAATTCAGGAAATCCAATAATTAAGTTTAATAGAAATGCATGGAAATTTCTCTGATCCAAACAAATGAACATATTTAGGGATGTACAAGTTGGAAACAGTTTTCTAAATGCTGCAAAACAAGCTTCGGTTACTTCTGAAGCCAATTTGGATTTTCTTCTTTGGTGGAAGGTATCACTCTGATGGAAACTTTTGATATGAGGGGCATATGGTGGCTGAAGTGGGTGTCTCCCTCTTCTGCAGAGCCGATCTTTCCACTGTGGGTGGGGTGTGCTCACGGACCACAGAGAGTGTGAGTTATGTGTGGTCTGTGTGTGGTGGGGCCAGCAGAGCAGTCATTACCTCTCTTTTTTAAAAAACCTCTATAATAAAACACACATTGACCATTTCACAGAAAAAAAGAATATCTAAGAAAAACACTTATTTTTTAAAAAGTTCTATTCCTGTTGCAATGTCAAATCATAAAGGCTAATTAATAGTGAAATGATGTGCTATTCTTTGTAAACGATGGAAACAGACTTTAGTGCCTAGGTACGAGAAAGATTTCAAGTTTGGGATTTCTTTGTCTCCCAACACCTGACTTTTTAGTCACATACAAACATGAATGCTGTTTTTTATATCAATATTGATTCAGACAGCTGTATTTCAAATTGTCACTGAAGCCTTTCAATTAACACGTCTTTCACAAATTCATGGAAGAGGCTGATTCTGACAAACCCACTGAAGGGATGACTCTGAAATAGATGACCTCTTCATTGGACCGGCATCCTCTGGATGCTCTGATCAGCCCCATGCTAGGACACCAAGACAACGGACCCACCTCCCCCTTGAGGGCTTTGAGGCCAGGGGACTGATAAGAGACACAATGTTACCAGGACCTACTATGTGCCAGGAGTAGACTCGTGAAGTAGGAGGCAAGAGCACTGACCTCCTGGAACTTCCAGCCTGGTAAAGAGACAGCTGTGCATTAGGGCGCCTGCCTGTTTGGTGGGGAAGGGGGAAAAGCACACACAGCAGGGGTGGAGGGAGGGCTTCCTGGGGACGGTGAGGACAAATGGGAAGAGTAGGTGGTATCTACTCAGGCTGTGTGTTTTCCAGAAGAAGCGAGGGTCCCAGGCAAACGGGAGTGAGAGTTGGGGTCAGGGAATGGAGGGGAGATGAAGGGAGCTGCAGGGTCAGCAGGGACCAAATACCCAGAGTTTAGGAGCTAAATTTAGAAGCTCGGATTTTAAACTGTGGCCACTGACTGGGGAGCCAGGAAAGGGATTTGATGTGATTTGCATTTTCGAAAGATCTCCCTGACTACAGTGAGGACAATGGATTAAAGGGATGCGGGGCTCCTCCAGGAGGGACACATCTGGGGATGGGGCACGAGGCCCTGGTTCCTGGCTTGGGCAGTTGGGAAGACAGTGGTACCATCAGCAGAAGAAAGAAACCCTGGAGGAGGAAGGGGCAGGCCCAGTGTCAGCCCCGGACCCTGTGGTATACCCCAGCGGAGGGGCCACATGGTGCAGGGGGTTGGGGGGGAGATGGGGGATGGGGAAAGGGGCATCGCAGAGGCCAGGGCGGGGTCACCAGAATCCAGCAGATGACGGTAGAGTCAGGACCATCCACGGCCACCAAGATGCCGGGAGAGTTGACAATAAAACAGATCCTGGGTTTAGCTACAAAGTATTAACCTTAATGGGAACTCTTTCGGGGGAAAACCAGGCCGTGGGAATGCATGGTAAGAGACAGCAGGCGAACTCAAACCTTTCAAAAGTTAGACGGTGAAAGAAAGGTGATGGCGTGGGAACCGGGGAGCCACCTGGTGTCTTGGGGTAGGGTCATCGGATAAAACACGGCATTCCCAGTTAAATTTGAACTTTAGAGAAGAAGTGAATAATTTCTCAGTATAAATAGGTCCCATGCACTATTTGGGACATGCTTTTAGTAAAAATTGTCTGTGGTTTATCTGAAATTCAAATTTACCTGGGCGTCCTGTTTTTTGTTTTTGTTTTTGTTTTTTTGGCTGGGCCACGTGGCTTGTGGGATTTTAGTTCCCTGACCAGGGATTGAACCCGGGGCCCTTGCAGTGAGAGCTCAGAGTCCTAACCACTGGAACGAATTCCCATGGGCGACCTGTATTTTTATTTGCTAAATTGGGCAAACCTCGTTAAGGGGGAGTATTTGGTTCTCTTTTAATCAGAGAGACTTGAGCAAGGTGAGATGCAGATGTTAAAGGGAGAGTCTAGGGACTTCCATGACGGCGCAGTGGATAAGACTCTGTGCTCCCAATGCAGGGGCCCTGGGTTCCATCCCACATGCATGCCGCAACTAAGGAGCTGGCAAGCCACAACTAAGGAACCCTGGAGCCGCAACTAAGACCCGTTGTAACTAACTAACTAACTAAATAAATAGGAGAGAGTCTAGAACGGGAATCAGGTTGGGGGGGCGGGGGGCTGGCAGGCGGGCAGTGCCTGATGGGCGGACAGGGCGTGGCTGGAGCGCAGGGAATGAGGGCGGAAGTATCCATGGAGGCCAGACGAACGCAGGTGCTGGGCTAGATGGAGGGGGGGGGGGTTGCCAGACAGAAGGTTCTCTGGGGTCCTCTGCCGGTGTGGAGGGTGTAGGGGAGGCTGGAGGATGGGAGATAAAGAGCTCATTTTATTGGAGGTTGGCGAGCTCCTTCCAGGTAAGAGCTTCACCCTGCAGGGGCGGCGGGTCCTGATCCACTAGGGCCGAGCTTCCTGCAAGGTCTCAGAAGACACCAAGCGAACTGCCCACCACCACCCCACCCCCCGCCCCTGGGGCCGGGGTTTTCCAGGAGGGAGTGACAGAGGTCAGCGGGAGAAGGAAGTTGAAGATATTGGCAAGAGAGTTGCAGAAAGATTCCAAGTTCAGATTTTACACACGAACTAGGTACTTACTATAAAGGCCATTATAATACATCATTCGATCTTTCTGAAGACAGGTTACCAGAAACACTAACTCACAGGGTAATGTTAGGGCACCAGCAGCAGGATCCAGCAAACCAGCCTCCTCTAGTGCATGAGAATTTCAAGGAGGAGATGGACATCAGCAAGGGAAAGAAGTCAGCTGAAAAGTGCTCCCCTTCCTCCTTCCCCACTTTCAACCTCCCACTCCGCCCCCAGCCTCCATGGGATAAGAAGAGCTCAGAGCCTTTGATACCAGAATATGGCTTTGACCATGACAAAGACTGGGTGTACAGACTGTTGCGTACATTGTATACTGGAGAGAACTCACTGTAACCAGACATCCTCATCACCACCTAACATCACATTGTATATTTCTTTCTTCTTTATTGTCTGCCAACCACTGAATTTCTGCTGTGACCCTTGGAAAGTGCCAGTAACTGTGGGTTGAATGAACGAGTGAATGAATGAGATCAAGAAAGCACATTGGGAGCCACCCGCTTATTGCATAATTTTCAAGAAAATATTTCTGCAACACCAACTGCTTTCATTTATTGTAATAAGATCCCGTCAAATTCTCTTCTACCTTTTACCCAGTGAAGACACAGGTTGGGTGAGTTGCTCACTATGGTTACTGAGAGCTTTAAGATTGATAGCAGTTTATTTTCTTCCAACTTCGATCATGATTGCTGGTCTTAGCAGGGAGAGGGACTTGTAAGAAGGCTGAGCATCATATAAGTGTTCTTTTCCACTTTGGGGTGATTGGGGGAAAAGTTAAAGATTTTATCTTCCATTTGGGATGCATATCATTCCCTTTGCATTCCGATTTTGCTTCTATTCAGAGGACCTGAGATGGGATTTCATTTTCTGCTCTTGGTGTTGGCAAGATCCTGTGAAATAAACAATTTACCCCAGTGTGGAAGAGACAACCTGTCAAACACAGAGAGCTGAGATGAGGTGGCATTAGACCAGCACATGCTGGCATACATAAGAAATCCTGGGTTGTGCTTTTGCAAGATTTCTTTTCACTATTATTAAAGTCACATAGCAAGCCAGAATCTATTGAGAACTCTTCCATCTGATACACCTACTAAGACAGCTTGAGGCCATACAGTATTTGGGTTAAGTTCACGGATGTTGGACTCAGCCAGTCTGAGGTCTGATCACTGCCCTCACCCCTTGTGTCTGAGTCAACGTAGCCTCTAAGCCTTGGTTTCCTCCTTTGTCAAATGACATGGGGCAGTTGCTAAGATGACATAAATAAGGCATGTGGCACCGTGTCCCTCACAAGCCAAGCACTCAAGAAACCATCTCATCATATTCTTATTAAATAAGCATGTATAGCATGTTTAGCCGTGCTCAGTGCAATAACACTTACTTCTATTGAGCAATTTAACATTTCTGATTGCAACAAATGCTGATAACTCAGTGTAATTATAATCACATATCCTGCAATTATGGTGTTTCCAAATATAGACACTGGCTGGTCTGGTTCTAAGAGGCCCCAAGAAATCAATCCTAGCACAGCTGTCCCATGTGGGGATGCCTGCTTACCTCCTGTGCAATTTTGCAGTCTGATAACCATGGCTGTGTTCCAGTTCCTCCTTCTTCACTGAAAAAAATACAGGAAGTTGAAACAGCAGGGACTTATATCTAAAGTAAAACATTCCATGTATTAAGCTTTACAAATGAATTCTGTGTGTATGTTTGACAGTGAAACAATGTTCCCTTATTTTAAAAGACAAATTCCTTCATGGCTTGTGTAATGTTAATGAATAAATATGTTTGGTACATGAAATTACCCTACACTATGTTTATTCCTGTGTCACAAGAACACTTTTTAAAAATAGAATTCTTCTTCTGGCCTATAGATCTCAAATATGAAGCATTCTTAAAATAAAGTTAAATGTTCATAGAGAATACTATGGAAAAATAATGCTGTTTTAGAATTTTTAGGTATCAGTGCTTAGCCTTAATCATTTTTAAGATATAAATTTTAAATAAAGATATGGAATAAGAGTGTCAAAACTGTCTCACATGATAAATGCTTAAATTGCTGCAGATAATTAGTAAAAACAAATTTGTTTTCCATGATGCATTTGCAATGATATCTTAAAATTAGGCCATACCACTCTACCGTTACTTATTAATTATTAAGTCGAATTTTTTGTGCTATTTCTTAATATTTATTTATTTATTATTTTTTGCTGCGTTGGGTCTTAGTTGCGGCATGCGGGATCTTTCGTTGAGACGCGTGGGCTCTTTGTTGCAGCACGCGGGCTTCTCTCTAGTTGTGGCGTGTGGGTTTTCTCTTCTCTAGTTGTGGCGTGTGGGCTCTGCAGTTTTGCAGCACGTGGGCTCTCTCGCTGAGGCAGGCGACCTCAGTAGTTGTGGCGCGCGGCCTCAGTTGCCCCGTGGCATGTGGGATCTTAGTTCCCAGGCCAGGGATCGAACCCATGTCCCCTGCATGCACGGCAGATTCTTTACCACTGGACCACCAGGGAAGTCCCTAAGTTGAATATTAATACGGCAATGAATTTCTTCTTTCATGCTTATGAATATTTTTATAGAGCCCTGGAGGTGAAACTGCTGGACTATAGGGCATGTGAATTTAAAATGTTTATAGGTACTGTACAGCACAGGGAACTCTACTCAATACTCTGTAATGGGAAATGTATCTAAAAAAGAGTGGATGTATGTATATGTATAACCGATTCACTTTGCTGTACAGCAGAAACTAACACAACATTGTAAATCAGCTATACTCCAATAAAAACTAAAAAAAAAAATCATATAAAAGGTATGCAAGGTACACATATAGGGAGAAAAGTGAAAGAAAGCCATATTTTCTGATAAGAAAAAAGTAATATTTTAAAATATTTACCTGTAGATTCAATGAAATTCCATTAAAATTTCTAAAATTTTGTGTTCTTCATGGTGTTTAACAAAAATTTTCTGAAAGGTATTTCGAATACCAAATAACCTGGCATATCTAAATCATTACTTTCAGAGAGACCCTCTTCCATGTGCTATCCAGATTTATTATAAATATGGATGAATTGAGAGGAAATAGCTATTATTTGTTTTATACTTTGATACATGTTCCAAATTGATTAAAACAAAAATCAAAATATTTTGCATTTTAAAATAAAATAAAATGAAATAAAATAATATGTTTACAGGTGTTGCAAAATTGTCCTTTAACAGGGGCTGGGGGTAAGGATGATGAAAAAGTTCTGGAAATAGTGGCAATGGTTACACAACATTGTGAATGTTCATTTTTTTCCCAAAGTTTTCTAATGACATGTTTATAATACAGTTTCCTGTAATTCAATCACTTCTTTTTTATTGAAATATAGTTGACATGCAGTATTAAGTTAGTTTAAAGTGTACTCCATAATGATCTGACATTTGCATACATTATAAAATGATAAGCACAATAATTCTAGTAACCATCTGTTCCCATACAAAGTTATTACAATATTATGGACCATACTCTTTATGCTATATATTATATCACTGTTGCTTATTTATTATATAACTGGAGGTTTGTACCTCTTAATCTCCTTCACCTATTTTGCAACCCCACCAGTGCCCCCTTCTGGCAACCAACTATTTGTTCTCTGTATCTGTGAGTCTGTTTTTGTTTTGTTTTTTAGATTCCATGTATAAGTGAGATCATACGGTATTTGTTTTTCTCTGTCTGACTTCTTTCACTTAGCATAATATCCTCCAGATTCATCCATGTTGTTGCAAATGGCAAGATTTCTTCTTTTTAATTTTTTGGCTGAGTAATAGTCCGTTGTACATATGCCACATCTTCATTATCCATTCATCTATTGATCGATGCTTGGGTTGCTTCTATATTTTTGCAATTGTAAATAATGCCGCAATGAACATTGGGGTACAGATATCTTTTCAAATTAGTGTTTTTGTTTTCTTCAGGTAAATACCCAGAAGTCAAATTGCTGGATAATATGGCAGTTCTATTTTCAATTTTTTGAGAAACCTCCAGGCTATTTTCCACAGTGGCTGCATCAATTTTCATTCCCATCAACAGTGCACAAGGGTTCCCTCTTCCCCACATCCTTGCCAACACTTGGTATTTGTTCTTTTTAATGATGGCCATTCTGACAGGTGTGGGTTGATATCTTTTTGTGGTTTTGATTTGCATTTCCCCAATAATTAGTGATGTTGCACATATTTTCATGTGTCTGTGAACATCTGTATGTCTTCTATAGAAAAATATCTATTCAAGCCCTCTGCCTATTTTTTAATTGGGTTTTTTTTGATGTTGAGTTGAATGAGTTCCTTGTATATTTTGGATATTAACCTCTTATCACATATATTGTTTGCAAATATCTCCTCCCATTCAATAGGCTACCTTTTCCTTTTGTTGATAGTTTCCTCTGCTGTGTAAAAGTTTTTTAGTTTGATGTAGTCTCATTTGTTTATATTTGCTTTTGTTTCCCTTGCCTGAGAGATAAAACAAAAAAAAATTGCCAAGAATGATGTCAAAGAGTGCTCTGCCTATGTTTTCTGCTGGGAGTTGTATGGTTTCAGGTCTTAAATTTAAGTCTTTAATCCATTTTGAGTTTATTTTTGTATATGGTAAGAGAAAGTAGTCCAGTTTGATTCTTTTGCATGTAGCTGTCCAGTTTTCCCAAAACCATTTATGGAAGAGTCTGTCTTTTCCCCATTGTATATTCTTGCCTCTTTTGTTGCAGATTAATTGCCCATATATGTATGGGTTTATTTCTGGGATCTCTATTCTGTTCCAATGATCTATGTGTCTGTTTTAGTGCCAAAACCATACTGTTTTGATTACATTCACCTTGTAATATAGTTTGAAATCAGGGAGCATGATACCTCCAGCTTTGTTCTTCTTTCTCAAGATTGCTTTGGCTATTTGAGGTCTTTTTTTTTTTTTTTTAATAAATTTATTTATTTATTTATTTTTGGCTGCGTTGGGTCTTCGTTGTTGCATGAGGGCTTTTCTCTAGTTGTGGCAAGTGGGGGCTACTCTTCGTTGCCGTGCACAGGCTTCTCATTGCAGTGGCTTCTCTTGTGGAGCATGGGCTCTAGGTGCACAGGCTTCAGTAGTTGTGGCTCATGGGCTCTAGAGTGCAGGCTCAATAGTTGTGGTGCACGGGCTTAGCTGCTCCGCGGCATGTGTGATCTTCCCGGACCAGGGCTCGAACCCATGTCCCCTGCATTGGCAGGAGGATTCTCAACCACTGTGCCAACAGGGAAGCCCCTATTTGAGGTCTTTTGTGTTTCCATACACACTTTGCTTTGAATTTATAGATTGCCTTGGGTAGTATGGTCATTTTAACAATATTAATTCTTCCAGTCAATAAGAAAGGTATAACTTTCCATTTGTTTGTGTTGTCTTCAATTTATTTCATCGGTGTCTTATAGTCTTCCAAGTACAAGTCTTTTACTTCCTTGGTTAAATTTATTCCCAGGTATTTTATTCTTTTTGATGCAATTGTAAATGAGATTGCTTTCTTAATTTCTCTCTCTGATTGTTGTTGGTGTATAGAAATGCAACAGATTTCTGTATATTAATTTTATGTCCTGCAACTTTAGTGAATTTGTTTATTCTAATAGTTTTTTGGTGGTGTCTTTAGGATTTTCTATATATAATATTTCATCATCTGCAAACAGTGACAGTTTTGCTTCTTCCTTTCCAATTTGATTACCTTTTATTTCTTTTTCTTGTCAGATTTCTATGGCTAGGACTTCTGATACTTTGTTGAACAAAAGTGGCAAGATTGGACATCCTTGCTTATTCCTTGTCTTAGAGGAAATTCTTTCAGCTTTTCACTTTTGAGTATGATGTTGTCTGTAGGTTTATCATATATGACCCTTAGTATGTTGAGGTATGTTCCCTCTATATCCACTTGTTGAGGGTTTTTATCATACATGGATATTGGATTTTGTCAAAAGCGTTTTCTGCATCTATAGAGATGATCATATGATTTTCATTCTTTGAAAATGAATTTGTTAATCAATTTGTTAATGTGATGTATCACACTGATTGATTTGCAGATATTGAACCATCCTCGCATCTCTAGGATAAATTCCACTTGATCGTGGTATGTGATCCTTTTAATGTATTATTGAATTTGGTTTGCTAATATTTTCTTAAGGATTTTTGCACCTGTGTTCATCAGTGATATTGTCCTGTAATTTTTGTGTGTGTGGTGTTTTTGTCTGGTTTCGGTATCAAGGTAATGCTATCTTTGAACACACTGGGAAGCATTCCCTCCTCTTCAATTTTTTGAGAACAGCTTGAGAAAGACAGGTGTTGTCTCTTCTTTAAGTGATTGGTAGAATTCATTTGTGAAGCCATCTGGTCCTGAACTTTTGTTTGTTGGGAGTTTTTAAAATTATTATTATTGATTCAATTTCATTACTGGTAATCAGTCTATTCATATTTTCTATTTCTTCCTGATTCAGTCTTGGGATACTGCACATTTCTAGGAATTTACCCATTACTCTAGATTGTTCATTTTATTGGTGCATGATAGTAATCTTTCATGATCCCTTGTATTTCTGTGATATCAGTTGTAATGTTTCATCTTTTGTTTCTGAATTTATTTATTTGGACCTTGTTTTTTTCTTGATGAATCTGGCTAAAGGTTTATTAATTTTGTTTATATTTTAAAGAATCAGCTCTTAGTTTTATTAATATTTTCTATTTTTTAGTCTCTATTTGATTTATCTGATCTGATCTTTATTTTTTCCCTTTTACTAACTTTGCATTTTGTTTTCTTCTTCTTTTTCTATTTCTTTAGGCATAATGTTAGATTATTTATTCAAGATTTTTCTTGTTTGCTGAAGTAGGCTTGTATCACTATAAGTTTCCCTCCTAGAATGCTTCTGCTGTGTGCCATAGATTTTGGATGGTTGTGTTTCCATTTTCATTGTTCTCCAGGTATTTTTAATTAATTAATTAATTAATTTTAACATCTTTATTGGAGTATAATTGCTTTACAATGTTGTGTTAGTTTCTACTTATAACAAAGTGAATCGGCTGTATGCATACATATATACCCATGTGCCCTCCCTCCTGTGTCTCCCTCCCCCCTCCCTATCTCACCCCTCTAGGTGGTCACAAAGCACCGAGCTGATCTCCCTGTGCTATGCAGCTGCTTCCCACTAGCCATCTATTTTACATTTGGTAGTGTGTATATGTCAATGCTACTCTCTCACTTTGTCCCAGCTTACCCTTCCCCCTCCCCATGTCCTCAAGTCCATTCTCTACGTCTGCATCTTTATTCCTGTCCTGCCCTTAGGTTCATCAGAACCAATTTTTTTAGATTCCATATATATGTGTTAGTATACGGTGTTTGTTTTTCCCTTTCTGACTTACTTCACTCTGTATGACAGACTCTAGATCCATCCACCTCACTACAAATAACTCAATTTCATTTCTTTTTTTGGCTGAATAATATTCCATTGTGTATATGGGCCACATCTTCTTTATCCATTCATCTGTTGCTTCCATGTCCTGGCTACTGTAAATAGTGCTGCAATGAACATTGTGGTACATGACTCTTTTTGAATTATGGTTATCTCAGGGTATATGCCCAGTAGTGAGATTGCTGGGTCATATGGTAGTTCTATTTTTAGTTTTTTAAGGAACCGCCATACTGTTCTCCATAGTGGCTGTATCAATTTACACTCCACCAACAGCGCAAGAGTGTTCCCTTCTCTCCAGACCCTCTCCAGCATTTATTGTTTGTAGATTTTTTGATGATACCCATTCTGACTGGTGTGAGGTGATACCTCATTGTAGTTTTGATTTGCTTTCTCTAATCATTAGTGTTGTTGAGCATCTTTTCATGTGTTTGTTGGTAATCTGTACATCTTCTTTGGAGAAATATCTGTTTAGGTCTTCTGCCCATTTTTTGATTGGGTTGTTTGTTTTTTTGATATTGAGCTGCATGTGTTGCTTGGATAATTCGGAGATTAATCCTTTGTCAATTGCTTCGTTTGCAAATATTTTCTCCCATTCTGAGGGTTGTCGTTTCGTCTTGTTTATGGTTTCCTTTGCTGTGCAAAAGCTTTTAAGTTTCATTAGGTCCCATTTGTTTATTTTTGTTTTTATTTCCATTTCTCTAGGAGGTGGTTCAAAAAGGATCTTGCTGTGATTTATGTCATAGGGTGTTCTGCCTGTGTTTTCCTCTATGAATTTTATAGTGTTTGGCCTTACATTTAGGTCTTTAAACCATTTTGAGTTTATTTTTGTGTATGGTGTTAGGGAGTGTTCTAATTTAATTCTTTTACATGTAGCTGTCCAGTTTTCCCAGCACCACTTATTGAAGAGGCTATCTTTTCTCCATTGTATACTCTTGTCTCCTTTATCAAAGATAGGGTGACCATATGTGCATGGGTTTATCTCTGGGCTTTCTATCTTGTTCCATTGATCTATATTTCTGTTTTGTGCCAGTACCATACTGTCTTGATTACTGTAGCTTTGTAGTATAATCTGAAGTCTGGGAGCCTGATTCCTCCAGCTCCGTTTTTCTTTGTCAAGATTGCTTTGGCTATATGGAATCTTTTGTGTTTCCATACAAATTCTGAAATATTTTGTTCTAGTTCTGTGAAAAATGCCATTGGTAGTGTTACAGGGATTGCACTGAATCTGTAGATTGCTTTGGGTAGTAGAGTCATTTTCACAATGTTGATTCTTCCAATCCAAGAATATGATATATCTCTCCATCTGTTTGTATCATCTTTAATTTCTTTCATCAGTGTCTTATAGTTTTCTGCATACAGGTCTTTTGTCTCCCTAGGTAGGTTTATTCCTAGGTATTTTATTCTTTTTGTTGCAATGGTAAATGGGAGTCTTTCCTTAATTTCACTTTCAGATTTTTCATCATTAGTGTATAGGAATTCAAGAGATTTCTGTGCATTAATTTTGTATCCTGCTACTCTACCACATTCACTGATTAGCTCTAGCAGTTTTCTGGTAACATCTTTAGGATTCTCTATGTATAGTATCATGTCATCTACAAACAGTGACAGTTTTACTTCTTCTTTTCTGATATGGGTTCCTTTTATTTCTTTTTCTTCTCTGATTGCTGTGGCTAAAACTTCCAAAACTATGTTGAATAATAGTGGTGAGAGTGGGCAACCTTGTCTTGTTCCTGATCTTAGAAGAAATGGTTTCGGTTTTTCACCATTGAGAATGATGTTTGCTATGGGTTTGTCATATATGGCCTTTATTATGTTGAGGTAGGTTCCCTCTATGCCTACTTTCTAGAGAGTTTTTATCATAAATGGGCATTGAATTTTGTTGAAAGCTTTTTCTGCATCTATTGAGATGATCATATGGTTTTTATCCTTTAGTTTGTTAATATGGTGTATCACATTGAATGATTTGCATATATTGAAGAATCCTTGCACTCCTGGGATAAGCCCCACTTGATCATGGTGTATAATCCTTTTAATGTGCTGTTGGATTCTGTTTGCTAGTATTTTGTTGAGGATTTTTGCATCTGTGTTCATCAGTGATATTGGCCTGTATTTTTCTTTTTTTGTGACATCTTTGGTTTTGGTATCAGGGTGATGGTGGCCTCGTAGAATGAGTTAGGGAGTGTTCCTCCCTCTGCAATATTTTGGAAGAGTTTGAGAAGGATGGGTGTTAGCTCTTCTCTAAATGTTTGATAGAATTCACCTGTGAAGCCATCTGGTCCTGGGCCTTTGTTTGTTGGAAGACTTTTAATCACAGTGTCAATTTCAGTGCTTGTGATTGGTCTGTTTATATTTTCTATTTCTTCCTGGTTCAGTCTTGGAAGGTTGTACTTTTCTAAGGATTTGTCCATTTCTTCCAGGTTGTCCATTTTATTGGCATATAGTTGCTTGTAGTAATTGCTCATGATCTTTTGTATTTCTGCAGTGTCAGTTGTTACTTCTCCTTTTTCATTTCTAATTCTGTTGACTTGATTCTTCTCCCTTTTTTTCTTGATGAGTCTGGCTAATGGTTTATCAATTTTGTTTATTTTCTCAAAGAATCAGCTTTTAGTTTTATTGATCTATGTTATTTTCTTGTTTTCTTTTTCATTTATTTCTGATCTGATCTTTATGATTTCTTTCCTTCTGCTAACTTCGGGGGTTTTTTTGTTTTTCTTCCTCTAATTGCTTTAGGTGTAAGTTTAGGTTGTTTATTTGAGATTTTTCTTGTTTCTTGAGGTAGGATTGTATTGCTATAAACTTCCTTCTTAGAACTGCTTTTGCTGCATCCCATAGGTTTTGGATCATCATGTTTTCTTTGTAATTTGTTTAGGTATTTTTTTATTTCTTCAGTGATCTCTTGGTTATTTAGTAGCATATTGTTTAGCCTCC
This sequence comes from Eschrichtius robustus, assembly GCF_028021215.1. Lineage (NCBI taxonomy): Eukaryota > Metazoa > Chordata > Mammalia > Artiodactyla > Eschrichtiidae > Eschrichtius > Eschrichtius robustus. Next base: position 6,074,626 of record NC_090826.1, on the reverse strand, counting down.
ATGTGTTTGTATTTTTTACGGTTTTTTTTCCTGTAATTGATATCTAGTCACATAGCATTGTGGTTGGAAAAGATATCTGATACGATTTCAATTTTCTTAAGTTTACCAAGGCTTGATTTGTGACCCAAGATATGGTCTATCCTGGAGAATGTTCCAAGAGAACTTGAGAAGAAAGTGTAATCTGTTGTTTTTGGATGGAATGTCCTATAAATATCAATTAAGTCCATCTTGTTTAATATGTCATTTAAAGCTCGTGTTTCCTTATTTATTTTCATTTTGGATGGTCTGTCCATTGGTGAAAGTGAGGTGTTAAAGTCTCCTACTATTATTGTGTTACTGTCGATTTCCCCTTTTATGGTTGTTAGCATTTGCCTTATGTATTGAGGTGATCCTAATTTGGGTGCATAAATATTTACAATTGTTATATCTTCTTCTTGGATTGATCCTTCAATCATTATGTAGTGTCCTTCTTTGTCCTTGTTATAGTCTTTATTTTAAAGTCTATTTTGTCTGATATGAGAATTGCTACTCCAGCTTTTTTTAAAATTTTATTTTAATTAATTAATTTATTTCTGGCTGTGTTGTGTCTTCGTTGCTGCGCATGGGCTTTGTCTAGTTGCAGTGAGCAGGGGCTACTCCTCATTGTGGTATGTGGGCTTCTCATTGTGGTGGCTTCTCTAGTTGTGGAGCACGGGATCTAGGTGCGTGGGCTTCAGTAGTTGTGGCACATGGGCTTCAGTTGTTGCGGCTCATGGGCTCTAGAGCACAGATTCAGTAGTTGTGGCCCACGGGCTTAGTTGCTCTATGGCACATGGGATCTTCCCGGACAAGGGCCCAAACCTGTATCCCCTGCATTGGCAGATTTTTTTTTTTAACCTCTTTATTGGAGTATAATTGCTTTACAATGGCGTGTTAGTTTCTGCTGTATATCAAAGTGAATCAGCTATACACATACATATATCCCCGTATCTCCTCCCTCTTGTGTCTCCCTCCCACCTTCCCTATCCCACCCCTCTAGGTGGACACAAAGCACTGAGCTGATCTCCCTGTGCTATGTGGCTGTTTCCCACTAGCTATCTATTTTACATTTGGTAGTGTATATATGTCCATGCCACGCTCACTTCATCCCAGCTTACACTTCCCCCTCCCCATGTCCTCAAGTCCATTCTCTATGTCTGCGTCTTTATTACTGTCCTGCCCCTAGGTTCTTCAGAACATTTTTTTTTTTTAGATTCCATATATATGTGTTAGTATATGGTATTTGTTTTTCTCTTTCTAACTTACTTCACTCTGTATGACACTCTCTGTGTCCATCCACCTCACTACAAATAACTCAATTTCATTTCTTTTTATGGCTGAGTAACATTCCATTGTATATATGTGCCACATCTTCTTTATCCATTCATCTGTCAATGGACACTTAGGTTGGCATGTGGATTCTTAACCTCTGCGCCACCAGGGAAGCCCTGCTACTTCAGCTTTCTTATGATTTCCATTTTCATGGAATATCTTTTTCCATCCCTCACTTTCAGTCTGTATGTGTCCCTAGGTCTGAAGTGGGTCTCTTGTAGATATCATATATATGGGTCTTGTTTTTGTATCCATTCAGCCAGTCTATTTCTTTTGGTTGGAGCATTTAATCCATTTACATTTAAGGTAATTATCGATATGTATGTTCCTATGACCATTCCCTTAATTGTTTTGGGTTTGCTTTTGTGGGTCTTTTCCTTCCCTTGTGTTTCCTGCCTAGAGAAGTTCCTTTAGCATTTGTTGTAGAGCTGGTTTGGTGGTGCTGAATTCTCTTAACTTTTGCTTTTCTGTAAAAGTTTTAATTTCTCTGTCCGTTGACTCTGAATGAGATCCTTGCTGGGTAGAGTAATCTTGGTTGTAGGTTTTTCCCTTTCATCATTTTAAATATGTCCTGCCACTCCCGCTGGCTTGCAGAGTTTCTGCTGAAAGATCAGCTGTTAACCTTATGGGGATTCCCTTGTATGGTATTTGTTGCTTTTCCTTTCCTGCTTTTAATATTTTTTCTTTGTATTTAATTTTTGATAGTTTGGTTAATATGTGTCTTGGCATGTTTCTCCTTGGATTTATCCTGTATGGGACTCTCTGCTTTTCCTGGGCTTGATTGACTATCTTCTTTCCCATGTGAGGGAAGTTTTCAACTATAATCTCTTCAAATATTTTATCAGTCCCTTTCTTTTTCTCTTCTTCTTCTGGGGCCCCTATAATTCGAATGTTGGTGTGTTTAATGGTCTCCCAGAGGTCTCTGAGACTGTCCTCAATTCTTTTCATTCTTTTTTCTTTATTCTGCTCTGCTGTAGTAATTTCCACTGTTTTATCTTCCAGGTCACTTATCCATTCTTCTGCCTCAGTTATTCTGCTATTGATTCCTTCTAGAGAATTTTAAATTTCATTTATTGTGTTGTTCATCAGTGTTTATTTGCTCTTTAGTTCTTCTAGGTCCTTGTTAAATGTTTCTTGTATTTTCCCCATTCTATTGCCAAGATTTTGGATCATCTTTACTATCATTACTCTGAATTCTTTTTCAGGTAGACTGCCTATTTCCTCTTCATTTATTTGGTCTGGTGGGTTTTAGCTTGCTCCTTCATTTGCTGCATATTTCTCTGTCTTCTCATTTTGTTTAACTTACTGTGTTTGGGGTCTCCTTTTTGCAGGCTGCAGGTTCGTAGTTCCTGTTGTTTTTGGTGTCTGCCCCCAGTGGGTGAGGTTAGTTCAGTGGCTTGTGTAGGCTTCCTGGTGGAGGGGACTTGTGCCTGTGTTCTAGTGGGTGGGGCTGTATCTTGTCTTTCTGGTGGGCAGGGCTGCATCTGGTGGTGTGTTTTGGGGTGTCTGTGAACTTAGTATGATTTTAGGCAGCCTCTCTGTTAATGGGTGGGGTTGTGTTCCTGTCTTACTAGTTGTTTGCCATGGGACGTCCAGCACTGGATCTTGCTGGCCGTTGAGTGGAGCTGGGTCTCAGCGTTGAGATGGAGATCTCTGGGAGAGCTCCTGCAGATTGATATTACGTGGGGCTGGGAGGTCTCTGGTGGTCCAATGTCCTGAACTTGACTCTCCCACCTCAGAGGCTCAGGCCTGACACCCGGCTGGAACACCAAGACCCTGTCAGCCACACGGCTCAGAAGAAAAGGGAGAAAAAAAGAAAGAAAGAAAAAATTAAAAAATACTAATAAATAAAAATTTATTAAAATAAAAAAATAATAATAATTTTAAAAAGAGAGCAACCAAACCAATAAACATATCCACCAATGATAACAAGTGCTAAAAACTATACTAAGATAAACATAAAAATCAGAAACAAATCAGTCACAGACAGCAAACCCCAAGTCTACAGTTGCTCCCAAAGTCCACCTCCTCAATTTGGGATGATTGGTTGTCTATTCAGGTATTCCACAGATGCAGGTACATCAAGTTGATTGTGAGGATTTAATCTGCTGCTCCTCAGGCTGCTAGGAGAGATTCCCCTTTCTCTTCTTTGCTTGCACAGCTCCTGGGGTTCAGCTTTGGATTTGGCCCCGTTTCTGCGTGTAGGTTGCCTGAGGGCATCTGTTCCCCACCCAGACAGGACAGGGTTAAAGCAGCGGCTGATTAGGGGGCTCTGGCTCATTCAGGCCGGGGGGAGGAAGGGGTACAGTAGTTATAATTGGAAGGCGGGGTGAGCCTGTGGCAGCAGAGGCCGGCGTGACATTGCAACAGCCTGAGGCACGCTGTGTGTTCTACCGGGGAAGTTGTCCTTCGATCACAGGGCCCTGGCAGTGATGTGCTACACAGGCTCCCGGAGGGTGTGGATAGTGACCTGTGCTTGCACACAGAATTCTTGGTGGCTGCAGCAGCAGCCTTAGCGTTTCACGCCCATCTCTGGGGTCCGAGCAGATAGCCGGAGCTCGCGCCCGTCTCTGGAGCTCATTTAGGCGGTGCTCTGCCTTCTGTGGGCAGACAGGAAAGGAATCCCCTCTCCTCATGCACCCCGAAAAAATGGTCTCTTGACACTTAGGCAGTTCCAGACTTTTTCCTGGACTCCCTCCTGGCTAGCTGTGGTGAACTAGCCCCCTTCAGACTGTGTTCACGCAGTCAACCCCAGTCCTCTCCCTGGGATCCGACCGAAGCCCGAGCCTCAGCTCCCAGCCCCCACCCGCCCCAGCGGGTGAGCAGAAAATCCTGTCAGGCTGGTGAGTGCTGGTTGGCACTGTTCCTCTGTGTGGGAATCTCTCCGCTTTGCCCTCTGCACCCCTGTTACTGTGCTCTCCTCTGTGGCTCCGAAGCTTCCCCCCACCCCACCCCCCCACTCACCCCCCATCTCCGCCAGTGAAAGGGCTCCCTAGTGTGTGGAAACTTTTCCTCCTTCACAGTTCCCTCCCAGATGTGCAGGTCCCGTCCCTATTCTTTTGTCTCTGTTTTTTCTTTTTTCTTTTGCCCTACCCAGGTATGTGGGGATTTTCTTGCCTTTTGGGAAGTCTGAGGTCTTCTGCCAGCGTTCAGTGGGTGTTCTGTAGGAGCTGTTCCACATGTAGATGTATTTTTGATGTATTTGTGGGGAGGAAGGTGATCTCCACATCTTACTCCTCCGCCATCCTGAAGGTCCACTTCAAGAGAAAATTTTTGAAATCTCTATAACTCTGCCCAGTGCAGTTTTTGCTTTGATAATTCCTATCCACATGGAAAGTGAGTTATGTCCCACAGGGTTCCACTGGAGGTGCCACTCTCGCAAGTCACAGGTAGAGAGAGATGGCTCATTGATCAGTGATCTTTGATGTTGCTATTGCAAAAAGATTATGACTTGCTGAAGGCTTAGATGATGGTTAGCATTTTTTAGCAAGAAAGTTTTTTTTTTGTTTGTTTGGCCATGCCATGTGGCTTGTGAGATCTTAGCCCAGAGATTGAACCCAGGTCCTTGGCAGTGAAAGCTCAGAGTCCTAACCACTGGACTGCCAGGGAATTCCCAAGAAGGTATTTTTTTAAATTAAGGTATGTACATTATATTTTTAGACACGATGCTATTGCTCACTTAATAGACTACAGTATAAACATAACTTTTATATGCACTAGGAAACCAAAAGAATTTGTATGACTCACTTTATTTGGATATTCACTTTATTGCAGTGGTCTCGAACTGAACCTGCAATATCTCCAAGGTATGCCTGTAATATGTGTTGATTCTATAAACTATAGAACTTGGTCATATAATAAGAGAATACTATGAACAGCATTATACCAGTAAAGCCATCTGGATTCAGGGTTTAATTTGCTGAAGTTTTACCTCTGTTTTACTTAGTTTATCTAGAACTGATCTTTATGTTTGGTGTGAGGTAGAGATTCCATTTCATTCTTTCTTCTACATGGATTGTTGCCAAAACTTGCTTTCTGTTTACCAGTGCCAAGTAGAAATGTGGAGACAGTGTGATGGGTGAAGTAGAAAAGAGCAGCTTTTATTGCTTTGCCAGGCAAAGGGGGCCACAGTGGGTTAGTACCCTCAAGACTGTGTGTCCCAGGAGTTCCCTGGTGGTCTAGTGGTTAGGATTTGGTGCTTTCACTGCTGTGGCCTGGGTTCAACCCCTGGTCGGGGAATTGAGATCCCTCAAACTGTGCGGCACAGCAAAAATGTGCTTGGGGGCAGCATATAGTTAATTTCTTCCACCTGGTGGGAGTGTCAGTATCTGCAAAACAGCTTAAAGGACATGGCTCAGAATATTATCTATAGTCCTTGAGGAAAAACGAAATGTCCTCGACTTGTTTAATGGCTAAGTTATTATTATTTTGTCTTGATTGACTGTTTCCCTTTTTTCCTGCATTTTCTCACTTCTCTGATTAAATTTATTCTTTGGCTAAAGTTTTTCTACAGACAAAAGGCAGGCGGAGGACGTGGGTGGGGGGGTCTATTCCAGGAAGGCCTCATAGGGTCCTGCTCGGTTACTGGATGACTCACCTTTCCCCACTTAGCTGCAATGTCGCTTTCAAAAACTCAAGTATCTAATTACAGGTGAAGTGAAAACACAGTTTGGGGGCTTAATTAACACATTAAAATTCAAATAAAGCCTAGAAAAACATTCCATTCAGCACTTGTCATATTTCCCTTGGAAGGGGTTTTCAGAATGAATTGAAATGAGGAAAGTGGCATTCACTCCCTCCCCCCGCCCCCACCCCCGCCACGTTTCTTGTCTGGATGACAGAACACAGAATGTCATTTATCTCAAGCACTGATACAAAAATCTCTGTTGCCTTTGAGATTTAGCATCTCAAACACTGGCCTGAAAAATGGAGAGAGCATCCTGCAATGTACATTCAACTCTTTTATTTCAGTTACAAAATGAAATTCCTGAATGAACTCTAGTGATTCTTGAATAAGAAACGAAGGTTGGGCAATTCACGCCCTTGTTTGACTCTTATTATGGAGGATTATTTCTCAGTTTTGATCGTGTCAGATGATAGTTGTCTTTAAATTAATCATTGACAAGTTACTGATTCTAAGCAGCACTGCATTGCTCCTCACCTTCTTTTTTTTAGCATTAAAAAATTTTAATGTCAATTTATATCACAATAAATTTTTTTAAAAATTCACAATAAATAAAAAGTATGAAAGGAACCTGTTTCATCAGTGTAACAGTCTGTTCCAGAATCATCCTCTTTTTAAAAAAAATTTTATTGGAGTATAGTTGCTTTACAATATTCTGTTAGTTTATACTGTACAGCAAAGTGAAGCGGCTATATGTATACATATATCCCCTCTTTTTTGGATTTCCTTCTCATTTAGGTCACCACAGAGCACTGAGTAGGGTTCCCTGTGCTATATAGTAGGTTCTCACTAGTCATCTATTTTATACATAGTATCAATAGTGTATATATGTCAATCCCAATCTCCCAATTCATCCCACCCCTTCCCCTTTCCCCCTTGGTATCCTTACGTTTGTTCTCTACGTCTGTGTCTCTATTTCTCCTTTGTAAATAAGATCATCTATACCAATTTTTTCAGATTCCACATATATGCGTTAATACTTGTTTTTCTCTTTCTGACTTACTTCACTTTGTATGACAGTCTCTAGGTCCATCCACGTCTTTACAAATGACCCAGTTTCATTCCTTTTTATGGCTGAGTAATATTCCATTGTATATATGGACCACATCTTCTTTATCCATTCCTCTATTGGTGGACATTTAGGTTGCTTCCATGTCCTGGCTGTTGTAAATAGTGCTGCAATGAACACTGGGGTGCATGTGTCTTTTTTTTTTTTTTTAATTTTTTTATTTATTATTTATTTATTATTTTTATCTTTGGCTGTGTTGGGTCTTCGCTTCTGTGTGAGGGCCTTCTCCAGTCGCGGCGAGCGGGGGCCACTCTTCATCGCGGTGCACGGGCCTCTCACTATCGCGGCCTCTCTTGTTGCGGAGCAGAGGCTCCAGACGCCCAGGCTCAGCAGTTGTGGCCCACGGGCCCAGCCGCTCCGCGGCACGTGGGATCCTCCCAGACCAGGGCCCGAACCCGTGTCCCCTGCATTGGCAGGCAGACTCCCAACCACTGCGCCACCAGGGAAGCCCCCATGTGTCTTTTTGAATTATGGTTTTCTCTGGGTATATGCCCAGTAGTGGGATTGCTGGGTCATATGGTAGTTCTATTTTTAGTTTTTTAAGGAACCGCCATACTGTTCTCCATAGTGGCTGTATCAATTTACATTCCACCAACAGTGCAAGAGGGTTCCCTTTTCTCCACAACCTCTCCAGCATTTATTGTTTGTAGATTTTTTCATGATGGCCATTCTGACTGGTGTAAGGTGATACCTCACTGTAGTTTTGATTTGCATTTCTCTAATAATTAGTGATGTTGAGCATCTTCTCATGTGTTTATTGGCCATCTGTATGTCTTCTTTGGAGGAAAGTCTATTTAGGTCTTCTGCCCATTTTTTGATTGGGTTGTTGTTGTTTTTTTTGATATTGAGCTTCATGAGCTGTTTGTATATTTTGGAGATTAATCCTCTGTCAGTTGCTTCCTTTGCAAATATTTTCTCCCGTTCTGAGGGTTGTCTTTTCGTCTTGTTTATGGTTTCCTTTGCTGTGCAAAAGCTTTTAAGTTTCATTAGGTCCCATTTGTTTATTTTTGTTTTTATTTCCATTGCTCTAGGAGGTGGGTCAAAAAAGATCTTGCTGCGATTTATGTCAAAGAGTGTTCTGTCTATGTTTTCGTCTAAGAGTTTTATAGTGTCTGGCCTTACATTTAGGTCTTTAATCCATTTTGAGTTTATTTTTGTGTATGGTGTTAGGGAGTGATTTAATTTCATTCTTTTACATGTAGCTGTCCAGTTTCCCCAGCACCACTTATTGAAAAGGCTATCTTTGCTCCATTGTATACTCTGGCTTCCTTTGTCATAGATTAGGTGACCATAGGCGAGTGGATTTATCTCTGGGCTTTCTATCCTGTTCCGTTGATCTGTATTTCTATTTTTGTGCCAGTACCATACTGCCTTGATTACTGTAGCTTTGTAGCATAGTCTGAAGTCAGGGAGCCTGATTCCTCCAGCTCCATTTTTGTTTCTGAAGGGTTGGGCAATTCACTCCCTTGTTTGACTCTTGTTACGGAGGACTATTTCTCAGTTTTGATCATGTCAGATGATAGTTTTCTTTAAATTAATCATTGACAAGTTACTGATTCTAAACAGCACTGCATTGCTCCTCACCTTCTTTTGCCAACTGTGTCTGTCCTGTGAATTTCCTGAACTGAGTGCCCCAGTTTTTTAAAAATTAATTTAAAAAAATAAATTTATTTATTTATTTATTTTTGGCTGCGTTGGGTCTTCGTTGCTGTGTGCGGGCTTTCTCTAGTTGCATCGAGCGGGGGCTACTCTTCGTTGCAGTGCATGGGCTTCTCATTGCAGTGGCTTCTCTTGTTGTGGAGCATGGGCTCTAGGCACACAGGCATCTGTAGTTGCAGCACGTGGGCTCAGTAGTTGCAGCCAGCAGGCTCTAGAGCACAGGCTCAGTAATTGTGGTGCATGGGCATAGTTGCTCCGCAGTATGTGGGATCTTCCAGGACCAGGGCTTGAACCCGTGTCCCCTGCATTGGCAACCAGATTCTTAACCACTGCACCACCAGGGAAGTCTTTTTTTATTATTAATTAATTGATGTATTTATTTGGCCGTGCTGAGCAGCATGTGGGATCATAGTTCCCTGATCAGGGATCAAACCTGTGTGCCTTGCCATGGAAGCACAGAGGATAACCACTGGACCACCAGGGAAGTTCCTGAGCACCCCAGCTGTGAATCACTCTTTTTCCTGAGAGTTAAAGGTGATGGTATTAAGAGGTAATACTGGGCTTCTCTGGTGGCGCAGTGGTTGAGAATCTGCCTGCCAATGCAGGGGACACGGGTTCGAGCTCTGGTGTGGGAAGATCCCACATGCCGCGGAGCGACTAGGCCCGTGAGCCACAATTGCTGAGCCTGCGTGTCTGGAGCCTGTGCTCTGCAACAAGAGAGGCCACGATAGTGAGAGGCCCGCCCACCGCAATGAAGAGTGGCCCCCACTTGCCGCAAGTAGAGAAAGCCCTCGCACAGAAACGAAGACCCAACACAGCCATAAATAAATAAATAAAATATTTAAAAAAGAGGTAATACCATCACCTTTAAGGTAATAACCCCTTCAGACGTTTTCAGTTTTGGTGTGGCCAATTGTAACTGATGCACTGAATGGTGTATTTTTTTTTCTGCACAAAGCTGATGAAGAAGATCTAAGTTAAACATCTAGCCATTTTTAAAGACATAGAAAGTAATAGAAGGCAAAAAATTAATAAAAGATTAAAAGCAATTTCCAGGTCTGAAGAGCAGCATGTTTTTCCCCCTCTATTTCTCAGTGATCTGAAAAACTCCTTCCTATAACTTCTCACATATTCTATTGACTTTGTTTCTTTTCTGTATGATGTTTCCCAATGAATGTAGCGAAGATCCCATAGAAGCACCTGGATCTGTTAAGGTAAATCCCACTGTTGGATTTCAATCTGATGGTGCCATGGATTCAAGGACAAGGAGGTCATTGTCCCAGATGAAGTGGGTGGGGCTGGGAGGCACAGGGTGAGGAGCAAATCATGAGAAGGAAGGCGAGGGAGGGTCCTCCTTCTTGCCATGTGCTGCCAGAGCTTGAAAGGTCGGCCCCGAGGGGGTCTGATCCCTGACTCTCACGGAGCAGCTGTCTGGAGGAATGGTGCATCCTTTAGCAAAGTGGGGGACGGCAGACAGCATGAGCTCATCGTCAGCTTGTTTCAGTTAGAGATCAAACAAACATAATCCATGTCCTCCCTACCTTCTCTTTCTTTTCTTCTCACAGAGGGACCCTCCATACACTTCACAACCATCAGTCTCCATCTCTGCTTTTGTGAGCAGGGTCCCTTAATGTCCATCCATGCACTTCTCAACCAGACCCTCTGGATTCCATCTGGATTCTAGCAGCCTTCTCAGCGGCCGCTTCCCTGTTCCCAGACTTGAGCTTCTCTCAGGTGTGTTCTTCCCTCACAAGTAGGTGGGGCTTGGAAGGTATATGGATCACGCAGGAAGGAAACCCTTGGGGGGATCATTCACTGAACATCTCGCCAGAGCAAAACCAGCTATGGGGTCCCTGGGCATCCATCCCTGGACTCACACAGGTAGATTTGGCACCAAACACCCAGTGTTCCACGTTGGTGCTCAGTGCTGTTCTCTCAGTGAGCTATGCCCCATCAGTCTGCCTGTCGTTCATTCCTAAAGTTGGTGTTGTAGAGACAGCCAGAGCAGCGCAGTCAAGAACAAGATTCTGCTTGAGCTCAAACCCTTCTCCCTCCTTCATTGCTGAGTCCTGGACCTGCCCCCTCACCTCGCTGTGCGCATGTCCTCATCCACAGGATGAGATGAGAAGGTAGGGGCTGCCATGAGGATGCATGAGTTAATGTTTGCAGAGAGTTTGATGCACAGTGAGAGCCAGGTTCAATGTTTATTAAACACACAATTTTAACATTCTCAAAATGTAAAGGGACATGAACTACAAATTTCAGATGGGTTCTCTGAGAGCTTTCACGTGGTCCTGAGCAGGCTCTGGTGCCCCAGTGTCTTTCCTTCATTGATAGTTCTAAGTGAGCAGCGCATCCAAACTGCACTGCTGTTTGTCCCCTGGCATCCCTGGCAGAAGGACCAGTGAGCTGATTATCCACCAGCCTTCACACTAAGAAATCATTGAAGAGGTGCAAACCCAGAGACCAGTCTCTGGGCAGGGTTCAAATATCTCATTTTATCTGGGCTGGCCGCGGGTGGAGGGCAGCCCTGCGATGCACTGCAGAGAGCCTGTCACAGCAGCCAGACACCAATTTTATCTTTAGCTCTGCCTCCGACTCATTCTACAGTTTTTTTTAGAGAAGGAAGAATCCATCATTTCCAATTGTAGAATAGAGTGAATAATTGTGGGGTTTTTTCCCTTCTTTTCAATGTGAAGGATAGCAGGATGGTCATGATTCCATGGGTTGTAAGTTAATATAAAAACTTCAATAAAATATACTTCTATCATGGAAACAACCTAAGTGTCCATTGACAGATGAGTGGATAAAGAAGATGTGGTACATATACACAATGGAATATTACTCAACCATAAAAAAGAATGAAATATTGCCATTTGCAGCAACATGGATGGATCTGGAGATTATCATACTAAGTGAAGTAAGTCAAAAGAAAAAGACAAATATTATGTGATATCACTTATACATGGAATTTAAAAAATAATACAAATGAATCTATTTACAAAACAGAAACAGACTCACGGGCATAGAAAACAAACTTATGATTACCAAAGGGAAAAGGGATGGGGTGGGGGGATAAATTAGGAGTATGTGATTAACAGATACACACTACTATAAAATAGATAAACAACAAGGATCTACTGTATAGCACAGGGAACGATATTCAATACCTTGTAATAACCTATAATGGAAAATAATCTGAAAAAATATGTATGTATAACTGAATCAGTTTGCTGTACATCTGAAAATAACACAATATTGTAAATCAAATATAGTTCAATAAAAACATATATACGGGGCTTCCCTGGTGGCGCAGTGGTTCAGAGTCTGCCTGCCAATGCAGGGGACACGGGTTTGAGCCCTGGTCTGGGAAGATCCCACATGCCGTGGAGCAACTGGGCCCGTGAGCCACAATTATTGAGCCTGCGCGTCTGGAGCCTGTGCTCCGCAACAAGAGAGGCCGTGATAGTGAGAGGCCCACGCACCGCGATGAAGAGTGGCCCCCGCTTGCCACAACTAGAAGAAAGCCCTTGCACAGAAACGAAGACCAAACACAGCCATAAAAATATATATATATATATATATATATATATATACTTCTTTTTTTAATTTAAAAAAATTTTTAATTTTTTAAATTGAAGTATAGTTGATTTACAATGTTATGTTAATTACTGTCATACAGCAAAGTGATTCATATATACACATATATGTAACTGAATATATATGTGTGTGTGTGTGTATATATATATATATATACATTCTTTTAAAAATATTCTTTTCCATTATGGTTTATCATAGAATATTGAATATTTTTCTCTGTGCTAGGACCTTACTGTTTATTCATTCTATATATAAAAAGTTACATCTAATAACCCCAACTTCCCACTCCATGCCTCCCCCAACCCCCCTCCCTTGGCAACCACCAGTCTGTTCTCTATGTCTGTGATTCTGTTTCTGTTTCATAGATAGGTTCATTTGTGTCATAGTTTAGATTCCACATGTAAGTGATATCATATGGTATTTGTCTTTCTCTTTCTGACTTACTTCACTTAGTATGATAATCTCTAGTTACATCCATGTTGCTGAAAATGGCATTACTTCATTCTTTTTTAAGGCTGAGTAATATTCCATTGTATATATGTACCACATCTTCTTTATCCATTCATCTGTCAATGAGCATTTAGGTTGTTTCCATGTTTTGGCTATTGTGAATAGTGCTGCTATGAACATAGTGGTGTATGCATTTTTTTGAATTATAGTTTTGTCTGGATATATGCCCAGGAGTGGGATTGCTGGATCATATGGTAATTCTATTTTTAGTTTTCTGAGGAACCTCTGTACTGTTTTCTGCAGTGGCTGCACCAACCTACATTCCCATCAACAGTGTAGGAGGGTTCCCTTTTCTCCACATCCTCTTCAGCATTTGTTATTTGTAGACTTTTTACTGATGGCCATTTTGACTGGTATGAGGTGGTGCCTCATTGTAGTTTTGATTCGCATTTCTCTAATAATTAGCGATGTTGAGCACCTTTTCATGTGGCTATTGGCCATCTGTATGTCTTCTTTGGAGAAATGTTTATTTAGGTCTTCTGCCCATTTTTGGATAAGGTTGTTTGATTTTTTTATTGTTGAGTTTTATGAGCTGTTTGTATACTTTGGAAATTAAACCCTTGTCAGTCGCATCATTTACAAATATTTTCTCCCAGTTTGTAAGTTGTCTTTTCATTTTGTTTATGATTCCCTTTGCTGTACAAAAGCTTGTAAATTTGATTAGGTCCCATTGTTTATTTTCTATTGCCTTGGGAAACTGACCTAAGAAAACATTGGTATGATTTATGTCAGAGAATGTTTTGCCTGTGCTCTCTTCTAGAAGTTTTATGGTGTCACGTCTTATGTCTTTAAGCCACCTTGAGTTTATTTTTGTGTATAGTGTGAGGGAGTGTTCCAACTTCATTGATTTACACACGGCTGTCCAGCTTTCCCAACACCACTTGCTGAAGAGACTGTCTTTTCTCCATTGTATATTCTTGCCTCCTTTGTTGAAGATTAATTGGCCAAAGGTCTGTGGGTTTATTTCTGGGCTCTCTATTCTGTTCCAGTGATCCATATGTCTGTTTTTGTGCTAATACCATGCTGTTTTAATTACTGTAGCTCTCTAGTATTGTCTGAAATCTAGGAGAGTTTTACCTCCTGCTTTGTTCTTTTTCTTCAGGATTGCTTTGGTGATTCTGGTCTTTTATGGTTTCATATGAATTCCAGGATTATTTGTTCTAGTTCTGTGAAAAATGTCATGGGTAATTTGATAGAGATCATATTAAATCTGTGGATTGCTTTGGGTAATATGTACTTTTTTTTTTTTTTTTTTTTGGCCTGGCTTCTTTCACTCAGCAAAATGCTTTGGAGATTCATCTGTGTTGTGACATGTGTCCATAGACCATTCGTTTTTTTAATGGCCGAATAATATTCTGTAGTGTGGCTATACCACTATTTGCCCATTCACCTGTTAACATACATTTGGGTTTTTCTCCAGCTTTTGGGTATCACAAATAAACTAGCATGAACATTTGCATGCAGATCTTTGTGTGGATATATGCTTTCTCTTTTTAAAATTTTTATTGGAGTATAGTTGCTTTACAATGTTGTGTTAGTTTCTACTGTACAGCAAAGTGAATCAACTATACATATACATATATCCCCTCTTTTTTGGATTTCCTTCCCATTTAGGTCACCACAGAGCACTGAGTAGAGTTCCCTGCGCTATGCAGTAGGTTCTCATTAGTTATCTATTTTATACATAGTATTAATAGTGTATAGATACATGTTTTCTCTTGAATAATTATCTACATGTAGAATGGTCTGATCACATAGTAGGTCTATTGTAACTTTTTGAGGTATACATTATATGATTTTTAAAATATATATATACATATATACATATATATATTATTGAAGTATAGTTGATTTACAATGTTGTGTTAGTTTATGGTGTATAGCAAAAATATTATTAAAATAGTCTTTACTCAACAATATGTTGTATCTTTCTATGTCAATATCTAATATACTTCACCATGTGAATGTTGCTAGAAACATCTTTGCAAATACATTGTTGCATACCTTCTGATCATCTCTTTGGGATGTATTCCTTGAAGTGGAATTGTTGCATCATATATGATCTACTTTTTATTTTTTTAAATTAATTAATTTATTTATTTATTTTTTGGCCTCACCACGTAGCATGTGAGATCTTAGTTCCCTGACCAGGGATCGAACCTATGCCCCCTGCAGTGGAAGCGAGGAGTCCTAACCACTGGACTGTCAGGGAAGTCCCTCTGGGGCCTCTTTATAATCAAAAAACCCATCACCGCCACCATCATTATCACACCTAACACTTGTTGAGCACACTGCTGTATTAACACCTTTAATCCCCACACCAGCCCTAGAGGTGAGCACGGTTCTCATCTCCAATCTGCCAATGAAGGAACAGAGAAGCATAAGGAAGTAACATGGCCAGAGACAGGGCAGGATTCCCGCCCTGATAGTCTGCCCTGAGCCTCATGGATGAAGCCTCAAAATGTTAGCAAATGGCCCCTCGGTCCCTTTAACCTTCCCACAGCTGTCATCTCAATTATTCCTCAATCCAAGAGGTGGTTTCCAGACACCCAGCCATCATCTGGACACAGTTCGGTCGGTCAGAAGTTATGCCTAAATCTCACATTTTACGCGTGGTCTGATGAGGCAGAAGCCCAGCACTTTCTCCTCTATCATCTTACACACCGTGTCTTGAATGAGATGGCCAGGGTATTTTTAGTAGCCGGGTCCTCCTGTTCGCTCTGGCAGCCGATGGAAACCTTGGAATAGAGACAGCACTGAAAATGGAGAAGAATAGAGACGTTTTTTGGGAAGGGTTACCTCCACCTTGTTATTGCAAGAACAGAAGAGCAGTGACTCACAGATGATGCAGCAAAGATCAAGGCTGGTCCCTGTGGGTGGGGGTGGGGACAGGGAGACAGAGCCCGCCAAAGGGTGCGGAGGAGACAGCAGACACTGCTGGGTGCTCTTCTGGAATTGCTGTGTTTCAGGGGAAAGTGTCATTTATGTGAAAAAGAACTGTGTGCTAGAAACACATTTTAGGTGAAAAAAGGGATTAAAGAGAAAGATATGGATCATACACATAGACGTACGAGCTAAAGATAAACTTTAAGGATAGCCTGACAAAGAAATGAACAAATCCAGGAGTTGGGGCTGTTTTGGTCTATTCATTGGATGGAGAGCAGCAACTGTTTAACATTTGAAGCCCTTAAATGTGCTCATTTCCTCACTGATCCCCTAAATTCCTAAGCCACTTATGCTTAAGCAAGGATTCTTAGCATCTTCTACACACTTTAGGCTGCTTCTGTGGAAGGTCATTTCTGCCTTTGAGCCTACCTGAATGTCAAGCTTACAGAACATCAATCTAAGTGACTTCATTTTTTAAAAAAATGATCACCAATGAATATCCCAAGTTCACTTATAATCTGTTTTAAATTTCAGGTACTTTTAAAATAATGCATTTATTGCTGCAGATAGACTTAATGTTTCAACTTGTTGCTGTGTGTGATCACATTTATTATTAGGAAGAAGAATTTCATCCTTCTGCTTCCTTAATCTCTGCTTTAGCAACCAGATTGTAAGTATGTCCTCAAGTCCAAATGTAATGTAGTAGTCCCTCTGGACACTGACACCCTGCTATGTGAGACCCTATGCTACGGAGTGAGATGCACTATGGGTTGTTGTTGGCATGTAGGGCCACTGCAGGGCACCCCAAATGGAAAAGGCCACTCCAGCAAATTAGTTCCATAATGGAATCTCTTAAGAACTGGAAAGAAACCAGACTGACGATTTTTGTGATATTGCCACGGTCATGGTGACGGAATCCTACCACCTGCTTTTTGGCAGTCAAGAACAGGGACAGCACAGAGAGAAAGAAATACAGGTTGACAACCTGCAAGAGTGGCCAGATTTGAACTTTAAAGCCACAGAAGAGTTACTGTATAATACAATGGCTGTATTGATGTATTGAACTGAAGCCCAAAGTGAGAGAAGGGCAAGAAAAATTATGCTCTAAGGTTAACGCCAAAGTGTTGAAGATGTAATTCAGTCTTTGGTAGCTGAGTAGCTCCTTTGTGAGATGTCCGTTCTTCTGCCACCTGGCAGCACCTGCTCCTAAGTCCATCGTGAAGCCCTGCCTTTTAATGGAAACCTGAAACTCTACAACCACTGCTGATTTCTCCAGATCTTTAAGAAAGTAAATGCTACTGCTTTTCTTTTTTCAAAGGTAGGATGTTCAGTAACTGCTTCTGTACTGTGTTCATGGTGGGACCAGCCCACCGTGGCTGCAAGGTGGTTTCCTCAGGGTTCTCACACGTGTGATAATTCTACATGGGCTTTGGGACCCCTGGCGGTGGTGTGTGGGTTTGTTAAAAAATGGGAGAATGAAAAGAAAGTAAAACTATTCTGGTTAAAAAACCTTTTTTTAAACTACTTTTGAATTTA
The DNA here is from genome assembly GCF_028021215.1 of Eschrichtius robustus. NCBI lineage: Eukaryota > Metazoa > Chordata > Mammalia > Artiodactyla > Eschrichtiidae > Eschrichtius > Eschrichtius robustus. The sequence continues at coordinate 6,057,332 of NC_090826.1, read as the reverse complement.
ATAAAACTTGAGTCTGTCAGCAATATCCATTCCGAGCCTGTTGTATGAAGGACGCCAACCTAGGTTTTGTGAGATTTCCTCTCTATGGAGTGTAGAAGATAGAGCAGCCACTATGTTAGATGTAGCTATTCTGGAAATAGTCAAAGGGACAAAGGAAAGTGCCAAAGGATCAGATAAAGAGCTGGAGAGAATCCATGGAAAAAGCAACCTCTGGGCACTCACTGGAGGCTGAGTCTGTATGGAATGAAAACTGATCTGTTCTGGTTACTAATGCTGTGTAACAAACAGCCCCAAAATGTAATGGTATAAGATAATCGTTTTAATATGTTCATGATTACGTGGGTGAGGAATTCAGACAGGGATGACTTGTCTCTGCTCTACAAAGCCTTGGCCTTTAGCTGGAGAGATTCCCTGGCTGAACGTGACACAACAGCTGGGCTGGACTTATCCAGAATCATCTTCACTCACATGCCTGGCAGTTGATGCTGGTTGTCTGTGGAAATCCAGCTGGGGCTGTCAGTCAGAACACCTACACATGGCTCTCCATGTGGCCTGGATTCCTCATAACATGGTGGCTTCAGGGTGGTAGCTTCTTACATAGTGACTCAAGTCTCCAAAGTTGAGTGTCCCAGTGAACAATGAAGAAGCTGCATCACCTTTTATGATCCAGCCTCAGAAATCACACAGGGTCACTTCCCCACATTATGTTTGTTGCAAGTCACAAGGTGTAGTGGTTTTAAATTATGTCCACAAATTCTTTGATATGCCTCCTTTCCTAGGGTGGAGTCTAGTTCTCCTCCTGTTCAGAATGGCTATACCTAGTGACTCACTTATCATGCATAGAATATTGTTGAAGTGATGGTATGTGACCTCCAAGACCAGGCAATTAAAAGGCTGTTCTCTCTTTCTCATTACTGAGGCCAGCTGCCATGTCATGAAGACACTCAAACAGCCTACAGAGAGCTCCTCATGGTGAGGAATGGAGCCCTCCTGCCAATAGCCCTGTGACCCAGCCATCTTGGAAATGGGTTATCATAGTCTCTTTGGCCTGCTATAACAAAAATACCATAGACCGGGTGGCTTAAACAACAATATTTATTTCACACTGTTCTAAAGGCTGGGAAGTCCAAGATCAAGGTGCTGGCAGATTTGATGTCTAGTGAGTCCTGTTTCCTTTCCTGGGTCATAAATGGTCATCTCACTGTGTCCTCACACGGCAGAAGGGAGTGAGGGAGCTTGCTGGAGTCCTTTTTATAAAGGCACTAATCCTATTCATGAGGGCTTCACTCTCACGACCTAATCACCTCCTAAAGGGCCCCACTTCCTAATACCATCACACTGGGGGATTAGGTTTCAACATAGGAATTTGGGGCGGGGGAATAGAAACATTCAGTCTATAGCATGGATCAAGACTTCAGGTGGCTACAGCCCCAGTGGACATCCTGAGCAACATGAGATCCTAAGCCAGTTAAGCCATTCTCAAATTCCTGATGCCCAGAAACTGAGATAATAAATGTCTGTTGTTTTAAGCTTCTAAGTGTTAGGGTAAACTGTTACACAGCCATAGAAGACTGATAAACAGGGTCAGCCCAGATTTAGGAGAAGATAACACACACCCCATCTATTAGTGGGAAAAGCGTAAAAGAATTTGTGGACATGTTTGAAAACTGTCCTAATTCACAAGGAAACAATAAAGACTTATTTGCCTTCCCCCCACCAAAAAAAGGAACCACTCTCTGGAAGCTTTCCAGCAAAGCCTGTCTCGTTATTTGTTCTTCTTAATGTCATACCAGCAACATGTGTTAAGAATCTTGGATCCTGACCTGGTCAAAGAAAAGAGAGTTCCTGAAATTGGCTTTGCACCCTTTACTTTATTAAAAATAAGGTTCCTTTTTCCAGAAGTTCCTTGCACATATTGTGCTTGCACTAACCGTTGACGATGCTGGTCCTTACCCTCTCTTCCAATTCCCCTTAGTAGGGAACTAACTCCTATTCATCCTTTATATCCCAGGCTAGGAATCCACCCTATCAAGGAATACAATCACCGAAAAAAGGCCGGGTGCCCACTGCTGCCTGTAACTTCCAGGCGCTCCTCTATCTTATGGCATTCACTACCCTGCCCATGAAGATCTGTTCATGTGTCTGTCCTCCCCATCAGGATGTGCTGCAGGGATTGTGTCTTATTCTGCACGTTGGTAACAGAGAACTGCCTGTCCCTAGACAGTGATGATGGTGATTATGTGCACATCTGGAGGACAACACTAAGAGCTGACATTTGCCTGGTGCTCACTACATGCCATACATCATGCTAAGCACTTTCCCACATCATCTTTTTTAATCCTCACAATGACAAGGACGACCACAATGAGAAAACTGTGGCACAGAGAGATTAAGAAATTGTCCACGTTACCCAGTTGGTGAGAGTGTTACCGAACTCAGGTCTGGCTGCTTGCCACTCAAAAATCAATATTTGAGAGGCAAGTGTTGGTAGAAACGGAAAATGCTGCTTTAAATCAGAAAGCTGGCAATCTGGAGAGAAAGCAGACTCATGCCCCCAAACCAGCTTCAAAGATTCTGCTCAGCCATGAAAGTTTTTAAAGGGAAAAGGGGAAGTAATCTCAGTTAATCTTTGAGATAGGGGATCAGAGTGGTTGCCATCTCCCACTGCGTGTATGCTTGCTGTCCAGTTTTCCCAGCACCACTTATTGAAGAGGCTGTCTTTTCTCCATTGTATATCCTTGCCTCCTTTGTCATAGATTAGTTGACCATAGGTGCGTGGGTTTATCTCTGGGCTTTCTATCTTGTTCCATTGATCCATGTTTCTGTTTTTGTGCCAGTACCATATTGTCTTGATTACTGTAGCATTGTAGTATAGTCTGAAGTCAGGGAGTCTGATTCTTCCCACTCCGTTTTTTTCCCCTCAAGACTGCTTTGGCTATTCGGGGTCTTTTGTGTCTCCATACAAATTTTAAGATTGTTTGTTCTAGTTCCGTAAAAAATGCCATTGGTAATTTGATAGGGATTGCACTGAATCTGTAGATTGCTTTGGGTAGTACAGTCATTTTCACAATATTGATTGTTCTAATCCAAGAACATGATATATCTCTCCATCTGTTGGTATCATCTTTAATTTCTTTCTTCAGTGTCTTATAGTTTTCTGCATACAGGTCTTTTGTCTCCCTAGGTAGGTTTATTCCTAGGTATTTTATTCTTTTTGCTGCAATGGTAAATGGGAGTGTTTCCTTAATTTCTCTTTCAGATTTTTCATCATTAGTGTATAGGAATGCAAGAGATTTCTGTGCATTAATTTTGTATCCTGCAACTTTCCCAAATTCATTGGTGAGCTCTAGTAGTTTTCTGGTAGCATCTTTGTAATTTTCTATGTATATTATCATGTCATCTGCAAACAGTGACAGTTTTACTTCTTCTTTTCCAATTTGGATTCCTTTTATTTCTTTTTCTTCTCTGACTGCTGTGGCTAGGACTTCCAAAACTATGTTGAATAATGGTGGTGAGAATGGACATCCTTGTCTTTTTCCTGATCTTAGAGGAAACGCTTTCAATTTTTCACCATTGAAAATGATGTTTGCTGTGGGTTTCTCGTATATGGCCTTTATTATGTTGATGTATGTTCCCTCTATGCCCACTTTCTGGAGAGTTTTTTTCATAACTGGGTGTTGAATTTTGTCAAAAGCTTTTTCTGCATCTATTGAGATGATCATATGGTTTTTATTCTTCCATTTGTTAATATGGTTTATCACATTGATTGATTTGCATGTATTGAAGAATCCTTGCATCCCTGGAATAAATCCCACTTGATCATGGTGTATGATCCTGTTAATGTGTTGTTGGATTCTGTTTGCTAGTATTTTGTTGAGGATTTTTGCATCTATATTCATCAGTGATATTGGTCTGTAATTTTCTTTTTTTGTAGTATCTTTGTCTGATTTTGGTATCAGGGTGATTGTGGCCTCATAGAATGAGTTTGGGAATGTTCCTTCCTCTGCAATTTTTTGGAAGAGTTTGAGAAGGATGGGTGTTAGCTCTTCTCTAAATGTTTGATAGAATTCACCTGTGAAGCCATCTGGTCCTGGACTTTTGTTTGTTGGAAGATTTTTAATCACAGTTTCAATTTCATTCCTTGTGATTGGTCTGCTCATATTTTCTATTTCTTCCTGGTTCAGTCTTGGAAGGTTATACCTTTCTAAGAATTTGTCCATTTCTTCCAGGTTGTCCATTTTATTGACCTAGAGTTGCTTGTAGTAGTCTCTTAGGATGCTTTGTATTTCTGCAGTGTCTGTTGTAACTTCTCCTTTTTCATTTCTAATTTTATTGATTTGAGTCCTCTCCCTCTTTTTCTTGATGAGTCTGGCGAATGGTTTATCAATTTTGTTTATCTTCTCAAAGAACCAGCTTTGAGTTTTATTGATCTTTGCTATTGCTTTTTTTGTTTCTATTTCATTTATTTCTGCTCTGATCTTTATGATTTCTTTCCTCCTGCTAACCTTGGGTTCTGTTTGTTCTTCTTTCTCTAGTTCCTTTAGGTGTAAGGTTAGATTGTTTATTTGAGATTTTTCTTGTTTCTTGAGGTAGGCTTGTATAGCTATAAACTTCCCTCTTAGAACTGCCTTTGCCGCATCCCATAGGTTTTGGATCGTCGTGTTTTCATTGTCATTTGTCTCTAGGTATTTTTTGATTTCCTCTTTGATTTCTTCAGTGATCTCTTGGTTATTTAGTAATGTATTGTTTAGCCTCTATGTGTTTGTGTTTTTTTACGTTTTTTTCCCTGTAATTGATTTCTAATCTCATAGCGCTGTGGTCAGAAAAGATGCTTGATATGATTTCAATTTTCTTAAATTTACTGAGGCTTGATTTGTGACCCAAGATGTGATCTATCCTGGAGAATGTTCTATGCACACTTGAGAAGAAAGTGTAATCTGCTGTTTTTGGATGGAATGTCCTATAAATATCAATTAAATCTATCTGGTCTATTGTGTCATTTAAAGCTTCTGTTTCCTTATTTATTTTCATTTTGGTTGATCTGTCCATTGGTGTAAGTGAGGTGTTAAAGTCCCCCACTATTATTTTCTTACTGTCGATTTCCTCTTTTATAGCTGTTAGCAGTTGCCTTATGTATTGAGGTGCTCCTATGTTGGGGGCATATATATGTATAATTGTTATATCTTCTTCTTGGATTGATCCCTTGATCATTATGTAGTGTCCTTCCTTGCCTCTTGTAAGATTCTTTATTTTAAAGTCTATTTTATCTGATATGAGTATTGGTACTCCAGCTTTCTTTTGATTTCCATTTCATTGAATATCTTTTTCCATCCCCTCACTTTCAGTCTGTATGTGTCCCTAGGTCTGAAGTGGGTCTCTTGTAGACAGCATATATGTGGGTCTTGTTTTTGTATCCATTCAGCAAGCCCGTGTCTTTTGATTGGAGCACTTAATCCATCCACGTTTAAGGTAATTATCGATATGTATGTTCCTACGACGATTTTCTTAATTGTTTTGGGTTTGTTTTTGTAGGTCCTTTTCTTCTCTTGTGTTTCCCTCAGAGAAGTTCCTTTAGCATTTGTTGTAGAGCTGGTTTGGTGGTGCTGAATTCTCTCAGCTTTTGCTTGTCTGTAAAGCTTTTGATTTCTCCATCGAATCTGAATGAGATCCTTGCTGGGTAGAGTAATCTTGTTTGTAGGTTCTTCCCTTTCATCACTTTAAGTATATCATGCCACTTCCTTCTGGCTTGTAGACTTTCTGCTGAGAAATCAGCTGTTAACCTTATGGGAGTTCCCGTGTATGTTATTTGTCGTTTTTCCCTTGCTGCTTTCAATAATTTTTCTTTGTCTTTAATTTTTGCCAATTTGATTACTATGTGTCTCGGTGTGTTTCTCCTTGGGTTTATCCTGTATGGGACTCTGTGCGCTTCCTGGACTTGGGTGGCTATTTCCTTTCCCATGTTAGGGAAGTTTTTGACTATAATCTCTTCAAATATTTTCTCTGGTCCTTTCTCTCTCTCTTCTCCTTCTGGGACCCCTGTAATGCGAATGTTGTTGCGTTTAATGTTGTCCCAGAGGTCTCTTAGGCTGTCTTCATTTCTTTTCATTCTTTTTTCTTTATTCTGTTCCGTAGCAGTGAATTCCACCATTCTGTCTTCCAGGTCACTTATCCGTTTCCTGCTTCAGTTGTTCTGCTATTGATTCCTTCTAGTGTAATTTTCATTTCAGTTGTTGTATTGTTCATCTCTGTTTGTTTGTTCTTTAATTCTTCTAGGTCTTTGTTAAACATTTCTTGCATCTTCTCTATCTTTGCCTCCATTCTTTTTCTGAGGTCCTGGATCATCTTCACTATCATTATTCTGAATTCTTTTTCTGGAAGGTTGCCTATCTCTACTTCATTTAGTTGTTTTTCTGGGGTTTTAGCTTGTTCCTTCAACTGGTACATCACCCTCTGCCTTTTCATCTTGTCTATCTTTCTGTGAATGTAGTTTTTGTCCCACAGGCTGCAGGATTGTAGTCCTCTTGCTTCTGCTGTCTGCCCTCTGGTGGATGAGGCTCTCTGAGAGGCTTGTGTAAGTTTCCTGATGGGACGGAATGGTGGTGGGTAGAGCTAACTGTTGCTCTGGTGGGCAGAGCTCAGTAAAACTTTAATCTGCTTGACTGCTGATGGGTGGGGCTGGGTTCCCTCCCTGTTGGTTGTTTGGCCTGAGGCAACCCAACACTGGAGCCTACCTGGGCTCTTTGGTGGGGCTAATGACAGACTCTGGGAGGGCTCACACCAAGGAGTACTTCCCAGAACTTCTGCTGCCAGTGTCCTTGTCCCCACGGTGAGCCACAGCCACCCCCCTGCAGGAGACCCTCCAACACTAGAAGGTAGGTCTGGTTCAGTCTCCCCTGGGGTCACTGCTCCTTCCCCTCGGTCCTGATGTGCACACTACTTTGTGTGTGCCCTCCAAGAGTGGAGTCTCTGTTTCCCCCAGTCCTGTCAAAGTCCTGCAGTCAAATCCCACTAGGCTTCAAAGTCTGATTCTCTAGGAGTTCCTCGTCCCGTTGCCGGACCCCCCAGGTTGGGAACCCTGACATGGGGCTCAGAACCTTCGCTCCAGTGGGTGGACTTCTGTGGTATAAGTGTTCTCCAGTCTGTGAGTCACCCACCCAGCAGTTATGGCATTTGATTTTACTGTGATTGCGCCCCTCCTACCCTACATTGTGGCTTCTCCTTTGTCTGTGGTTGTGGGGTATCCTTTTTGGTGAGTTCCAGTGTCTTCCTGTCAATGATTGTCCAGCAGCTAGTTGTGATTCTGGTGTTCTCACAAGAGGGAGTGAGAGCACGTCCTTCTACTCCGCCATCTTGCTTCCTCCACCTAGGCCTGATTTTTTAAAAACTGTTCGTGTAAGAAAAGTGTTTCCTTGAGTACCCCTACTCAGAGGGGCTGAAGCTGGTCTACAAATTGGACAAAAGAGGTTGAGGTTGTGTGTCGTGTACTCACATTTGTGTTCTGAATGCAGATGTTACTCTTTGAGGATTGACACAAAATGTGACATTGAGGCATCTATGAAGAAAAAGGGAGGAAAAGAATAATTTTTAGCTTAACAACAGTGTTCTTATTTAGATAGAGTCTCAACTCCAGTGACTATTAAGTCCTCTTTAATAAGCAACCCATCTTGAAGGGAAGAAATCAAAGTACAAGGAGCAACTATTTGAGACCTCTGAAAAGTAAATGATAGCAGATGGACTGGTAGGGAAATCAAACTTGGAGGAGGGGCAGGTGAGTTTCTGATTGTTTTTCCCCATTTCTTTCCTGGCTTTGGCCTGAGGGAAACCCCAGTCATGGAACAGTGCAGCTCTTTTTTTCTTTTTTTTGGAGTCAAAGAACCAAGAAAAGGGGCCTACACAAACCAGAGTGCGGGAGAATCCCTGTTTTGTTTTTCCTTTCTTTTTTTTAAAATTTTTTAAAATTTTATTTTATTTTATTTATTTTTACTTTTGGCTGCATTGGGTCTTCGTTGCTGCACGTGGGCTTTCTCTGGTTGTGGCGAGCGGGGGCTACTCTTGGTTGTGGTGCACGGGCTTCTCACAGTGGTGGCGTCTCTTGTTGTGGAGCATGGGACCTAGGCACGTGGGCTTCAATAGTTGTGGTGCGTGGGCTCAGTAGTTGTGGCTCGCGGGCTCTAGAGCACAGGCTCAGTAGTTGTGGTGCATGGGCTTAGTTGCTCCATGACATGTGGGATCCTCCCGGACCAGGGCTCAAACCCTCGTCCCCTGCATTGGCAGGAGGATTCTTAACCACTGCGCCACCAGGGAAGCCCCTGTTTTTCCTTTCTATACCTTTTTTTCCCTCTCCAGGCCCTGCTCTGAGAGCACCTGCAGTTGCAGACCTACAAGTTGGCAAGGAAAGCAACTACAACTGGAGAGAAATTCTGGATTTGTGGCCAGCGGACTGGGAAGGGGGTCCATGGGGATCAACACATAGAGGAGAGAGCTGGAGAAGGGATCTCTTAAGTCTATGTATGAATGGGTGCAAGTTCTCAGCTTGGTCTTTAGCTGTACATGGGCAGGACAAACCCAGAGCAACATAGCAAAAGTTCTGAGAACCACTGCCCGCATCCCAGGCTAAGCTCTGGATGGTACATGCATGGGACAGGCAAAAAAGAACATAGCAAAGATTTTAATAACTGAAGTAACATTGGAGCCATCACTCATGGAAGGAAAAACAGAACTTGTGGTATGAACTTAACCAGGTGGTTGCCTGCTAAACAACAACGGCAATAACAATAGCAACAGCAAATCAACATTCTCTAGGGGATTTTAACAGGACACAGAGTCTCACAAGAACATCACTAAGATGTCAAAAATTGTTCAGCACACAAAGAACCAGGAAAACATGAACAATTCTCAAGGGAAAAGAAAATCAATAGATGCTAACCCTGTGTTCACCTAGATACTGGATTTAACAAAGGCTTTAACTTGGCTATTATAACTATGCTCCATGGGGTGAAAGTCATACACTTCAAATGAATGGAAACAAAAACGTTCTCAGCAGAAAGAAGAGACTATAAAAAAGAAATGAGAACCAAACGGAAACTTCAGAACTGCAAAATACAACACCTGAAACAAAACAGTAGCATGGACATGACAGAGGAATGAGTCAGTGAACTTGAAGATAAATCAACGGAAATTATTTAATTTGAAGAACAGAGAGAAATATGATTAAAAAACGACTCAGGGACTTCTGGAGCAATGTCAAAATGTCTAACATTTATGCCATTGGATTCCCAGAAAGAGAAGAGAAAGAAGATTGGTGCAGAAAAATATTTGAGGAAATAGTGACCAAAAACTTCCCAGATTTGGTGAAATACATAAACCCACAGATCTGAGAAATGCAGTGAACCGTCAAACAAATAAACTCAAAGAAAACCAGGCCCAGATACATCATAATAAATGGGTGCAAACCAAAGAAAAAGGAAAGATCTCGAAAAGTGATCCGTTGTAATATAGAGGAGTAATTGGAATGACTGTGAATTTCTCATCAGAAATCATGGAGGACAAAAGACAGTGAAACAACATTCTATATTCAGTGCTGTCATTGTCACAATAAAGACATTTTCAGATGAAGAAAAGCTAAGAGAATTTGTTGCCAGCACACTTGCTCAAAAAGAAATACTAAATGAAGCTCTGTAGGCTGAAGATAAGAAAAGATACCAGATAATAAAAGTAAAGGATACCAGAGATACCAGAGATACCAGATAATAAAAGTAAAAGATACCAGAGGGAAACTTGGTATTTCAGGAATAAAGGAAGAGCAGTAGAAATGGTATACATCTGACTAAAGATAATAGACTATTTTCTTTAAGGTCTTTAAAGTATGTTTACTGCTGAAAGAAAAAATTATAGCATTGTCTGGAGGGACTTTCAGTGAATATAGGTATAATACATAGGATCACAATAATATTATAAAGGAGAGGGTAAAAAAACGTACATGCTTATAAGGTTTGTATATTTCACTTGAACTGGTAAAACATTAAACTTAAGTAGACTGTGAAAAGTGAGGTATGTAAATTATAATCTCTAGAGCAACTACTATAAAATGATGCTAAGATATGGACAAAAAAATGAATAGATAAATTAAAATGAAGTACAAAAAACATTCAAATAACCTAAAAGAATGTGGGAAAGGGGGAACAGAGGAACAAAAAAACAGTAGGAACAAACAAAAAAACAAATTATAAAATGGGAGGCCTAAATCCAACCATATCAATAACTACATTAAAAATAAATGGACTAAACACACAAATTAGAGGGGGAGGGACAAATTAGGAGTTTGGGATTAACATACACACACTACTGTATATAAAATAGATAAACGAGAAGGTCTTACTGTACAGCACAGGGAACTATACTCAATATTTTGTAATAACTTATAAGGGAAAATAATCTGAAAAAGAATATATATATATTAGAATATATATATACATATATACCTGAATCACTTTGCTGTATACCTGAAACTAACACAACATTGTGAATCAACTATACTTCAATTAAAAGTAAATAAATAAATAAATAAACACACAAATTAAAAGAGATTGTCAGATTCGATTAAAAACACAAGCCCCAGGGAACTCCCTAGCTGTCCAGTGGTTAGGACTCAATGCTTTCACTGCCATGGCCTGGGTTTGATCCCTGGTTGGGGAACTGAGATCCTGCAAGCTGCGTGGCATGGCCAACAAAACAAAACAAAAACACAAGACCCAGATATACATTATATTTAAAGAAACCCACTTTAAACATAATGACAGAGATAGGTTAACAGCAGAAGGATAAAAATACTAGTGACAAGAAAATGGAGTAGCTATATTAACATAGAATAGACTTCAGAACAAGAAATGTAACCAGGGATGAAAAAGGACATTACATAATGATAAAAGGGTCAAACTACCAAGAAGGCGCACCATTCCTAAATGAGCATGCAGAGCAAAAGAGCTTCAAAATACATGAAGCAAAACATGATAGATGATGAATTGGGAGATTGGGATCGACATATATACACTAATATGTATAAAATGGATAACTAATGAGAACCTGCTGTATAAAACAATAAATAAAATAAAATTCAAAAAAAAACCATGATAGAATTAAAAAGGCAAATTCATAATTATTCCTGGAGGTTGCAACACTCCTCTCTCAAAAATCAACAATTGAAAAATGCAGAAAATCAGCAAAATCTACTTGGCTTGAACACTATAAATCAACTTGGTCTAACTGAGATTTGCAAAACATTCCACCCCCAAAATAGAATACACGTTCTTTTCAAGTGCACATGGAACATTCATCAAAATAGAGCATATTTTGGGTTATTAAACAAACATTAACAAGCTTAAAAGAAAACTATGTGAAGTACATTTTCTGATCATAATGAAATTAAACTAGTAATCAATTCCAGAAAGATATCTGGAAAACACTAAAATATTTTGAAATAAAAATACACTTCTAAAGGCAAATATCATATGATATCACTTATATGTGGAATCTAAAAAAAATGATACAAATGAACTTATGTACGAAACAGAAATAGACTCACAGACGTAGAAACAAACTTACAATTACCAAAGGGGATAACAGGGCAGAGTGGGGGTAGATAAATTAGGAGTTGGGATTAATTTATACACACTACTATATATAAAACAGGTAAACAACAAAAACCTACTGTATAGCACAGGGAACTTTACTCAATATCTTGTAATAACCTATAATGGAAAAGAATATGAGAAAGAATATATATATATATAATATATATATATATATATATATAATATATATATAACTGAATCACTTTGCTATACACTTGAAACTAACATAACATTGTACATTAACTATACTTCAATTAAAAAAAAAAACCACATATCTACCTGGGGTGGAGGGGGAATACACTTCTAAATAACCTAAGAGCCAAGAAGTCACAAGGAAAATCAGAAAATATTTTGAACTGAATGAAAAAATATATAACATATCAAAGTTTGTGGATTCTAGCTAAAGCAGTGCTTAGAAGGAATCTACAAGATAATTCCTAGAAATAATAAGTAAATTTAGCCAGGTCACAGGACATGAAGTAGTATACAAACATCAAATGCATTTTTATACACTAGCAGTGAACAATTAGAAATAGAAATTACAAGGGAAGGGATAAATTAAGAATTTGGGATTAACAGATACACAGTACTATCTATAAAATAGATAAACAACAAGGACCCACTGTATAGCAGTGGGAACTGTATTCAGTGTCTTGTGGTGACCTATGGTGGAAAAGAAACTGAAAAAGAATATATATATATATATATATATATATATATATATATATATATACACACACACACACACACACACACACACACACACACACACATATAGCTGAGTCACTTTGCTATACACCTGGAACTAGTACAGCATTGTAAATCAGCTACACTTCAATAAAAAAAAAAACCCAAAAAAACAACAAACAAGCAAACAAAATAAATAGAAATTACATAGATAGAGACATTAATAGCACCAAAAATATAATCATTCTCCCAAGTGAAAAAATGTTTAGAGTGACACAAAATTTGTATGTTGGCATTTATAGCGGTGTTACTCATAATTGCCAGAGACTGCCCTTCAAATGGTGAATGAATAAACAAATTGTGCACCACAAGTAAGTGGAATACTACAAAGTAATAAAAAGAACTGAAATATTGATTCAGATGAATCTCAGATGCTTTATGCTGGATGAAAGAAGCCAGACTCAAAAGGTTATGTACTACATGATTCCATTTAGATGATATTCATCCAAAGGCAAACTTTAGGGATGGGGAACGGGATTTCAAGGATATGGGTGGGAGGAAGCACTGACCACAGAGGGTCAGCATGAAGGAATTCTGGAGTGTGGATGGAACTATTCTGTATCTTGATTGTGATGGTGGTTACACAGCTATCAACTTGTCAAAACTCATAGAACTGTTTAGCAAAAAGCGTACATTTCACTGCATGCTAATTTAAAATTAGATAAATGAAGATTTTTTAAATAAAGAAATCCACATTCATCTGAGTCCAATCTAAGCTATCGGCCCAGTTTCAAAAGATGGTGGGATTGCAAAGGAAAAGTTCTTAATCAACAAGTACACGAGAGGAAATTCACTTTCGTTGTTGTTTTATTCTGATAAAATAGAATGAAGAAGGGAAATAAATGTGCTGTATCATGTTATTAAAATAAGAACATAGCCAACAACTGTCAATGAATTTTTTAAAATAGGAGGATATTTCCCTTCAGAAGAAAAATATTGATGAGGTCCATAAAGTGACATCAGGCTTCCTTATATGACATTTGCATAATCAATTTCTTCCTCCAGAATGTTCTCACCTTTGGATTATTCTCCCTATTTTTTGTTTCTTCCAGGAGGGCTACTGAAATCCCTACATTCATTCCTTGTGCCTGAAATAAAAATATAAAAAGTAAAATGTAGGTCAAATGCAGAAATAAGATTTCCATATTGTCAGACAACTCCATCTTCAGCAGGCTATGACAGTCACATCAAAGCATATTTCAGTTTTTTTCTTTGAATGAAACGCTGTTGTTAGATTATCATTTTGTTTTGGAAACTGTAGATTAGATCGATGTGAATTTGTTCAGAGGAGTGTCATGTACATAAGGCTTCCCAGCAGGGATGACCATTAATTGGTCTGCAGCTATGTCCAATTTTGTGTGAAAACACAAGTCCATCAAATGGCACAGAACATTAAGAACAAATATTTCTCAGGACTTTGTAAATGGGAATACTTGTAAATACTGTATATTTTAAAAATTATGTTATAACAATGCCTTTTACCAAAAAGCAAAACCATAGAATTTTCTTTAGCAATTTCTCAAAAAGAATTTTTATTCCCATGTGGTGACTCAAAAATCTTAATTCGGTGCAAAAATACAACTAAATATGAAGTATAAGAATTCTTTAATAAGGCAAAAATACATCCTTCTGTAATTCTGACTGTGAAATTAATCCATTTTTATTTACCTTCAATTATAGGAGCCATAGAGTACAATTATGACCATACTTAACTTCTATTATAAAATCCAGAAGTGGGCTTCAGAATTAACTTTCTAAATAATATTGGCTTAATTCCTTTAAAAACGCTTATTTACGATAAAACTGTGGTGTTGTTTAAAATCTGATATAAGGAAGCCCTATTAGAACCCATTTCTTTTATTTTGTGTATTCCGGTATATGACACGTCATTTCACAGCCCAAATCTGATCCAGCATGGGTTTCCATCCTATGAATTAACATAGGATGAAAATAATTTCTGTTACATTTATTTAAAATTAACACTAGCTTGAAACCATTTTGAGCATCCCCATCTGAGTTGGATAGGGCTACCTAGAAATGGCAAAATCTTACTTTGTTCCAGTTTGATAAATGTAAGTCATCTGCGTCACTTGGGGCCAATTGCCATCTATTCCCTCAGCCTGGGCAGAGATGCGTTTGGAGCGAGCGATCTGGACGGCAGGAAAGGCAAGAGGCCTGAAAGCCTCTGAGGTTCCAGAGACCCGACGTGGGCAAGAAGCACTTCGTGTCAGACCTGCGCGGGGAGAGCGCAAGACCGCAGGGACAGAGACTTAACACCTGTGCATCCGGGATACCTTATACCTCGGAACAGGTGCCGTGCAGGTGACTCCTGATGGGCTCGAGAGACTAGATCCCTTGATCTCAGGATTGGAGCAAGAAACGGGGGCCCATCCAGCCCCACCAGTCAGGGGCTGAGATACCACCACACCTCCCGGGGCTCTGGCCCCCTGAGCTCCTATCCCAGGTGTCTGGCTCTGCCCACACAGTCCTGGGAGGCCTTGTCCAGCCTTGACTTGGCGCACCTAGCTCCGCCCCGCCCACCAAGGCCTTGAACCTAGCAGCGCCCCTTGCCCCCGTCCCTGCATTGGCCCCGCCTCTTCCACCCGGGCCACGCCCCGATCCTGCTGAGCCTTGGCCCCGCCTCGTCTTTTCCGTCTCCTCCCGACCAGTCCCAAAGCCGCCTGGACTTGGCCGCGCCTCGCCGGGCTCCGCCACGCCCCCACACATCGACACGCCCCCTGACACGCCCACCCCAGGCCCCGCCCCACCCTGGCCTAAGAGAACCCGCGTCGGGGGCGTGTGATGGATTGGCGGGTGGTGTAGGAGGTGGCGCCCTCCTGCGGACCCCGAGTCTACCCTCCCAGCCCTGCCCCCGAGGTCGCCCTATGCCGGGCCTTCTCCTGCACTTCCAGGGCAGCAGGACCTCGTACTTAACGAGGCCGGAGTGAAGCCCAGTCTCAGACCACCAGGGTCCGCTTCCCAAACCCAACGGCCCAGCCCAGGTGTTAGCCAAGCACCTGACAAAGCAGCACTATGGACGCACAGGGACTGCCCAGGACGAGGACACACGGACAAGGAAGACACAAGAAAGGAGAACTTACCTTTGGGAAACTTTCCAAAGATGTTAACTTTCTGAGTAAGAATGATGTACAAACCCCTAAAAGCTATAAGTAGATGATGGATGGATGCGTGTGTCAACCTTAAATAAAATAATTGACAAGTTATAAAAGCAGAGTCGAATTTAATTGGGAATAGTGGAGGAATTACAATTAGAGACAAAAAAGCTGTGGAGAGCCATAGGCCAGTCCGGAGAAAAGGGAAGGTTAGCTTTTATTAGGTTTTAGGAGGCAATAGTGGAGGGTTGCTTTGAACAAAAGTTCACTGGAGAAAAACAGGAGTTGTGACGGTTTCTCATTGGCTGCAGTTGGGTAGGGAGGGATCTTCCCTCCTTCTCTTTAACAGGAGATGAAATTCCTATGTGAAACATGTCCTTCCTGGTCAAAATAACTTATCTTCTGTCTTCCTTTTGGTTATGTAGTTTTCCATGAGTGTACTTGCATGAGAGCTCCCCATTCAGGGCTTCCTGACTCCATTTTAAATGAGATTTCTTTTATTTTCGCAGATGGATGGGGTGCAAATGGATAAATGGATGGTTGACTGGTGGGTGGGTGGATGGATGGGTGCACAGATAAATGGGGGGATGAATGGATGGTGGATGAAGAGAGGGTGGATGGATGGGTGGGTGGAAGATGGGTGAAGAATGGATGGATGGGTAGGTGGATGGATGGGTGAGGGGATGGATGGGTGGCTGGGTGGGTGGATAGATGGATAGGTGGTGGGTGGGTGGATGGATGGATGGGTGGGTAGGTGGGTGGATGGATGGCAGATGGATGGGTGAAGTGTGGGTAAATGGTTGGATGTTTCGATGAGTGGATGGACGATGGATGGTTGGTGGGTGGGCAGATGGAACTACTCCTAACTATCTTTTGAAGAGTGGCCCCAGGGATCAGGACTTTGGAACATTCCACTAGAAAAAAAAAAACAGGTGTGTTTTGGCCAGGCATGTATTTATCATACAGATATGTTCTTTAACTAATGGGCAACAAATATTTATTGAGCACCTGCTGTGCTCCAGGCAGTAAGGATACAAGAAGGAACAAAATAGACAGCCCTGCCCCTATGGAGCTTACAGACCCCAAATAAACCGAGGTAAATATCCCCACGGCATGTTGGAGGGCTGTGGAGAAAAGCCATTGCAGGGTGAGTGCAAAAGCCATTGCACGGAAGGTGAGGGAGGGTCTGAAGGCAGCATTTGATGAAATGAGTTCCTGCTTGTAAATCACAGAGAAAGGAACCCTATTCCGTATTTGAGGAAACTAGTACATGGATGAATGGCAGGAAGAAATGGACAGTGGGGTGGCCTGGGCTTTAGTGTCCTTCTGCTGAACATCTATGATTTCACGGAACACCATCAGACAGGGCACCCTGCGTCCATGCTGGACCAAGACAAAAACAAGAGCACCCCGAGGTCACCTCTGCTCAGACAAAAGCAAGAACATTGTGAGAACCACAAAAATGATCCAACATCCTGTATCCTGGCTAATATAATAGACGGCTGCTTCTTTTCCAATTACGGGTTTAGCCTCCTGACCTTCTGGATAAGAATTAGTAGGCTATCCAAGCATAGACTCATCCCTGCTTCCTGACAGCATCCAATCCAGAGCAAAGCCTTGCTTCCTTGGACACCCACCCGCCCCCCACCCCCCATCACCCAACTCAAATCCTTAAAGCCCTTTCCAATCTCTTGTGGTTCTCATGGTGTAGGGTTCTATGAAACGAATCAAAAAACGCAACATTTTCTGGCTGCAGGTGTACTCTTGGTGGTTGTTGGCAAGAAGATGTTTACAATAAAGAAGTAATCAAAGTGAAATTATTTGAACTGAAACAATAATTTGATATTCTGTGTTTTCTGAAACTTGAGGAGAGATCTTCTCCCCCTGTCTTTACCCAGGAGGACTCGGGTAAACTAAATTCTGATCTCAGAAAAGGCTAAAGGAGAACTTTGGAAATCAAAGCTTAGTTACTGTTCTGGGGGACAAGAGGGTTTTCTTGCCTGAAAAACCCAGTACTCCTGTGAATCGGGGACTCTGAGGCATGTGCAGAATTTGGTTTTGATGATTAGGTATGAAATGCAATGGAAAGGGCTTCCCTGGTGGTCCAGTGGGTAAGACTCTGTGCTCCCAATGCAGGGGACCCTCAACTAAGAGCCCACATGCCGCAGCGAAGATCCCGAGTACCACAGCTAAGACCTGGCGCAGCCAAAATAAATAAATAATAAATAAATAAATATTTTTAAAAAAATGAAATGCATTGGAAGTATCAAGGGTATAGCCTGCCTTCCATTACATATGAGTTAACGATGGAAAGTAGAAATAATAATCGTTAAATAAAGTCACCCAGTTGGTTCAGTTCATCTCAGCACCGATTCTCATCGACCTACCCCCTGTGGATCTTTTCTGAACTTTTCATTTCCACTTAACTTCACACCAAGCTCTCAGTCGCGATTAATATTCTCTAGCTGAAAGTCTCCTCTAATATCAGAAATATTGACAAAAGTGCTGGCTGAAGCCCTTTGGGCATCATTCAGGTGACGCTTGAGTCATTCTCTTGAACCTCTCCTAAACAAGCTTCCTGTGTAATTGGATGAATCAAATCAATAAATAGAGTGTATATTTATCCGTCACCCTTCCTCTTCCGCCATCACTCGCGGGGCGTGACGCATGCCTTAGTGGATTAAATCCAGACCCAGAGCGTCATTACTTTGGCGGCTCATCTTTCTTTGAGAAGTGGTTTTCTAGGTCACAAGGATGGAGATGGACGTCTTTGCTAGAAAAATGATGCCTGAAAGAGAAGCATCAGCCCATCTGTTGCTGCCCACAAGGTCCCATAGAAACGCATCATTTTTAAGGCAAACGTATGGACTTGTTTCTCAAAGTGCTTTATAAAAAATCTAGGCCCACTGAATTGTGCTCTGATCTTTGGGAATGTAGCCATTTTCTCATGTGGTCACCCCCATTTCAGAGCAGGAGTGGGCAAGCCACACTGGTCCAATTCCACAAAACCGGTCCCCCTGGCATCCTGCAGTGGAGGGACCCCTGAGCACCCAGGGCTCTCCTCGAAAGGGATTGGCTACATACCCCCGACTTCCAACAATGTCAGGGGTGGGACATTCAAGGGATGTCAAATACAGCAAGATAGCCCAGCCAGACCTGGGTCCCCGTGGCAGTCTCAGTGCTGACCAGCTATGGGAACTTGGGCAGCCTCACTTCCATCCTCTGAGAAGCAGGGATGCCGCTGTGGCTCTGTACCTCCCTCCCGGACACTTGGGCATGTGCTGTCCATGATGCACAGAGCCTGGGACACCGGCATAAACCTTGGCATCATCATTATTATTTTTCCATTTAGAGAGAAAGTGCCAAGCCTCTCTAGGCTGTCTTCAGAGATGTGGGCTTGTCGACTCTCACTGGGGCAGACAGGCCTGTGGACTCTGCTGGGCTGGATGGGCCCTGGCTGCCACCAGAGCAATGTCCAAACTGTCGGACGTGATGGGGCTGGCACTCACATGCTTGTCTCAACAGATATTGGTGGAAGGACTGTAAAATTGCCAACTCTGAGTCTGAAGGGAAATTAGATCGAAAAAGTTCAAGATAATCCTTCTGCAACTGGACGGGGCTTCATCCCTGGGCTTGACAAAAACGCGTGCCTTCGAGGGAGAGCCAGCTTCCCATTTGCAGTAAATTAGCTGGGGGTGTTAACATAATGACTCTGCTGTTAAAGTAGAGATGGGTACATGTTAGGAGGTGCTTATTCTGGAAGACCCCTTCATTAATAGACCCTCTGGAATGCAGAAGAGCACAAGGAAAACTTTTCCTAGGAGACTTGCTGGAGTCTGTTTCCAGATTGTGGAAGCTATTGTGCTGGGAAGAAGCAAAATTTTGAACAGTTGGGTTATTTTGTGTTAATTTCTCTTCTAATTTTTTTTTTCTGGGTCTGATTTAATACATCTTTCCTGTAATCAACAAACATCTACTTGTGTTGAGTTCTTCATATTTTGAGGGTCTCCCCTTTTTTTCTCACAATGGGAATTGATAATGCATTTTGAACTTCAGCTGATCATTGTTAACAGAGCCCCTGTTCTGTGCCTACCACCGTGGTCAGCCCTGGGGGATGAAGGTGATTTGTGGGATTTGATGGGATGACACATGAACACTCTGGCACGGTGCCTGACATGGTGCCTGGCATGGTTGGCCAACACCTTCCATACATGTCTAGAATGCCCTGGAGTGGGCTGTTTAAATAACCTACACTTAGTTCTCACAGTTCTGGTGGCTGGAAGTTTAAGATCAGGGTTCCAGTGTGGTTGGGTTCTGGTGAGGGCTCTCTTCCTGGTTTGCAGGCAGCCACCTTCTTGCTGTGTCCTTACTTAGTGGAGAGAGATCAGCTCTCTCATGTTTCTTTCTTTTTTTGTTGTTGAATTTCTGAATTTTATTTTATTTATTTTTTTATACAGCAGGTTCTTATTAGTTACCCATTTTATACATATTAGTGTATATATGTCAATCCCAATCTCCCAATTCATCACACCACCACCAGCACCCCCCGCCACTTTCCCCCCTTGGTGTCCATATGTTTGTTCCCTACATCTGTGTCTCAATTTCTGCCCTGCAAACCGGTTCACCTGTACCATTTTTCTAGGTTCCACATATATGCGTTAATATATGATATTTGTTTTTCTCTTTCTGACTTACTTCACTCTGTATGACAGTCTCTAGATCCACCTACATCTCTACAAATGACCCAATTTTGTTCCTTTTTATGGCTAATATTCCACTGTATATATGTACCACATCTTCTTTATCCATTCGTCTGTCGATGGGCATTTAGGTTGCTTCCATGACCTGGCTATTGTAAATAGTGCTGCAATGAACATTGGGGTGCATCTCCTGTTTCTTTTCGTAAGGGCGCTAATCACATTCATGAGGGCTCCACCCTCATGACCTAATCACCCCCCTCCCCAAAGACCCCACCCCCCAACACCATCACCTTGAGGTTTAGGGCTTCAACATACGAATTTGGGAGGCACAAGCACTCAGTCCACAGCAACGGAGGAGAGAGGTGGGTGCACCACTTGATAAGTCTTCTTCCCATGGACTCCCCTAGGAGGGAGCAAGCACAGGGTGCCTTCGGGCTGGGTCTTAAGGATGAGGTTGATTTCTACAAGGCAAACAGCATCATGAGCAAAGAAGAAACTGTAGAGGCAGGGGACAGGTGTCCAGCCAAAGGTGGTCCTGAGAGCTGGGCCAAAACCAGAGTAGGACAGGGCTGGAGACTCCTTTGGAAGGGAGGGGGTGGACTTTCTCCTGAGGGCCCTGCCTCACAAGCATTTGGCTTTCTGATTTTGTTTCCTCACCCTCTGCCCTCCACGCTGATCTGAAGTCCTTGCAGGGGTGTTGAACAGAAGCACTTCCAAACCAGCCCCAGGTCTGACTTCCTGTCCACTCTGAGCTGAGAAGAGGCTCTGGAAGCAGACGTCTTCTATGTTGGGCAAGTGGACAGTGGCCAGTTTGGTAAGTGGGTAGATTGCAATAGTTCCTCCACCAAGAAATGAAGTTTCTCTCCCCCCTTGTTATGGGCTGAATTGTGTCCCCCCCAGATTTATATGTTGAAGTCCTAAACCCGGTACCTTAGAATGTGACTGTATTTGGAGTCGGGGCCTTTAAAAAGATGGTTAAGCTTAAATGAGCTCATATGGGTGGGCTCTAATCCAATGGGACTTGTGTCCTTACAAGAAGAGGAGATTAGGACACAGACCCACACAAAGGAAAGACCATGTGAGGACACAGGGAGAAGTTGGCCATCTACACGCCAAGGAGGGAGGCCTCAGAAGTAACCAACTCTGCCAACAACTTGTTCTTGAACTTCCAGCCTCCAGGACTGTGAGACAATAATTCTGTTGTTTAAGTACCCCAGTAAACTAATACAGCACCCCTTGAATGTAGGTTGGCATGAGGACTTGCTTTCATGAAGGGAATGCAGTAGAAGTGACCTTGAGGTTTTCTGAGCCGGGGTCTCAAGAGCCCTGCAGCTTCCATGCTTGCCCTTGCACTGCCCTGAGATGAAGGCACGTGAAGGCTCCAGGACCAGCCTCCTGGGGGATGAGTGACCAAGTGGACAGGGAGGTCTGGCTGCCAGCCAGCACCAGCCTCCAGCCAGGCAAGTGAGGTCCTCTTAGAAGCCAGGGCCATGTGAATGATCCAAACAACAGCAGCAGACTCTTTACCTCCTATGAACAACCCAGTCCAAATTTCTGACCTGCAGAATCAGGAGCCAATAAAATCGTTGTTGTCTTAAGCCACTAGATTTTGGGGTAGTTTCTTACACAGCACTAAATGACTGAGACAATAAGATTCAGCTGGAAGAAAATAAACACAGAACTCATGCACCAGGCTAAAAGGATTTCCAAAAATTCATTCATTCAACAAATAGTGTTTGAGACCCACCATGTGCCAGCCGCTGTTCAAGGCACTTGGGATACATCAGTGAGCAAAACAGAGTCCCTGCCTTCATAATAACCCCAATAAACATATTAAGTAAATCAAACATGATGAATGAAAACATTTAAAATAGACTGCGTAAGGGGGAGGAAAGGGCAGGGTGTGATTTTTAAATAAGCGTTGGCAGGCAGGACCCGTGAGCAGAGACTCAAAGTTGATGAACGAGTTGGCCATGTAGATATTTGGGGTTAACATTCCAGGCAGAAGGGGCAGCCAGTGCAAAGGCCCTGAGGTGGAAGCATGCCTGGAGGGGAGTGAGCAAGGTGGAGAACCGTAAGAGATGAGGTGTGGCCCACTAAGCCACTATAAAGACTTTTCTCAGAATGAAGAGCTTTTTTATAATAAAGCAGTATTTGGTCAATTGGCACCCAGGGGAATCCTGAAGTTCAGAACCTGGTTACCACCAGAAAGAACTGTGAACAGCTGTGCTTGCTGTTGCATGTTCTTCACACTCACAAACGTGCTGGGAGCTGTGCACAACCATGTCCGTGGGTCCACTTGCTTCTACCCCGGCCCCCAGGAAGTGGGCTCTTTGCGGCCAGTGGAGGTGGGACAAGGGAGTGGTTCAGGCACCAGGCACTCAGCTTGGCCACATAGGTCACCACGTGAGGGCGCCACGTGCAAAAGGCAGATGTGGTCGTGCCTACAGCCAGAAGACCACCTGTGATACGGCCCTTCTCTAACCACCTCTGTCCTGACGCTGGGTCCTCAGCAGCTGCTTCTCCCGTTTCTCTGCCCCCCTTCACAACAAGACTCCCTAAAAGAGTTTTCTGTTCATGGTCTCTACTTCCTTTTTCCCCATTCTCTCTCTTTAAAAAACAAAAAAAATTATTTATTTATTTTGGCAACGCCGTGTCTTAGTCACGGCATGCGGTATCTTTAGCCGTGGCATGAGGGCTTCTTTAGTTGAAGCATGCAGCATGTGAACTCCTAGGTTCTGCATGCACGTGGGATCTAATTCCTTGACCAGGGATCGAACCTGGGCCCCCTGCATTGGGAGCACAGAGTCTTACCCACTGGACCACCAGGGAAGTCCCTCCCCATTCTGTCTTGAACCCACTCCAATCAGCCTTTCAACTCTCTATGCCACCAGAACTGCTGTGGTCGAAGTTGCGAGACCCTTTGTGTTGCTACCTGGATCTGCCCCAGTTATTCCTCGTCTGCAGCCTTTGACGTGGACCATCCTTCCCTCCTTCTAGAAACGCTGTCTTCATCGGGCCTCTTCCTCGGTTCTCTGCTCCCTCACTGGCCTCCCGGTGGCCCCTTTGTTGGCTCCTCCATGTCTCCCCGTGGGGCTCTTGGGCCCGCACCCTCCTCTCTTCTCTCCACCTTCACTTCCTTGGTGATTCATGCACCCGATCCCTTTAGATACTGTCTGATGACTCCCAAGTTTTATCTGCAGCCCAGGTCTTCCTCCTGGACCCCACATGGATCCAGCTGCCCTCTTGACCTCTCCCCTGGGTGTCTAACAGGCACCCCCATACTAACGTGTCCAAACCACTCGACATCCCTTGCAGACCTGCTCTTGCACTTTAGTTGCAGGTGACGCCACCCTTCCAGGTTCTCAGGCCAATAACTTTGGGGTCATCCTCAAGGTATCTTTCACCTTCAATTCACCAGCAAATCCCGCTGGCTGTTCCTTCAAAGTAATTGCAGAATCTGTCCCTCTCACCACCCTTAGTTCTCATCTCCAGAGGGTGGTCCCCCTGCTTTTACCCTGTCCCCGTTGCAGTCTCCTCCCCACACAGTGGCCAGAGTGAGCTTTTTAAAACATAATTCACACTGTGTCATACTATTGCTCCAAATGGGCTTCCTATCCTACTCACTTTAAAGCTGTTTTAAGTCCTTAAAATCCTAGATCTGTCCTTCTACCATCTTTCTGTTCTCAACTTCCACCTTTTCCCCCTTGATCACTCTGCTTGAGCCACGCTGACCTCCTGGGTGTTGCTCAAACAGGCATAGCCCAATCCTACCCCAGGGCCTTTGCACTTGCTATTCCCACTGCCTGGAATGCTCTTGTTCTCAGATGGCCATATGACACTCTCCTCATTTCCTTCTATGCTGACCCCCTATATAGAGTAGCCCCTCCATCATCACCCTCCTAAGCCTACTTAGTTCTTCATGGCACTTGTCACCACCTGATGCATTGGGAGTAAACTCTGAGGCTTTGTTTATTTTTGTATCCTCAGTATCTTGAACAGTACCTGGCACATGCTAGGTGCTCAATGAATATTGTTGAATGAACAAGTGAATGACATGACTCCCTTGTTTAAAACCCCTCATTGTCTCCTCATGGCTATTAAAGGACAATCCAAATTCCTTGACTTGGTGATGTGACCCGGTCCTGCCGAGCCCTCTGGTCTTCGTTAGCTGTGTCCAGCCTTTTGCAAACTTGTGCGACACGTCCTCTAGGCCTTGGTTTAGGCTGTTTCCTCACCTGTCCCTTGTCCACCTCTCCTGCAAAGCCCTCCTGATTCTGCCAAGACGCCTTCAAGTCCCACAGTTTATTGCTGTCATGCAACCGACAAGGCAGGCATTCAGTAACCGTTTATACAAAATGGTTACCTGACATATAATTTAATACAAATTAAGGCTGTAACCAATACAGATGAGGGTAAATTTAGAATTTTAACTAATATACATTAAATCTATATCTGAGAGCCTATAACCTATGATTTTTACACGAACAGAAATAAGAGTGGACCCCATGACATCTGAAACAACCTCAACATCAGCTGAACATCTGATTCTGAACTTCCACAGACCAGGGTCGGCCTAAAAGAATGGCATACTATTGCAGTATTTGAAGGGCACAAGCCCATTCCTGACGGTTCATCCTGAATTAGGAGAGTTAGTCATCACCAAGAATGTACTGAACAGGCTTCAAACACTTGCCAAAGTCACTTCCCATCAATTTCTCCACAAGGAGCCCTCACAAGCGGGGACAATCAATGTAAATACTATATTCAAAAGTTCTGCCCACGTTACGAAAGGGTAAATATGGCAGCAGAGCAGGTGAACTTAGATTAATTTCAACACAAGGGCTAAAAAGAGGTTTGTGACTTTTGTACTTGTCCAATAGGTACTGCTGCTCTATGGGCACAAGTCACCCAAAACATGTCTTATTAACGGTTTGCTTCTATGTGACACAAAAAACACCCCTCTGGTTAACAAAGGTAATTTGCAACTAGTGAAAGGAATCCCACCTCTTAAAAAGTGGTCGTTGTTCATACACGTTCATGAACGTGAAGTCGTATTGCTCTGCCGGAGGACCGTTAGGATTGAGTGACGTGCTCAGGACATTTCTGGGACAAGGTGACATTGTCCTTGATGGTCTGTTGAAGGAAAGAAGCTAATTTTCTTTTAAGCTTAAGCTTGAGTCGTAACTTAATTAGGCCATGCTGTAAAATCACCACTAATAACTGTCAGAAGTACCCCTGAGTCACCAGAGAATGACAAAGCTTGGCAGACTGCCCCTTCCACAGGGGAGGGAGCGGTCTGGCGTTCACCCCGCCTCTCTGAAAGTCCTCGAGGGGCACCCACAAACCCCCAGTCTCAGCCTGCCTGCTTCCCCACCTCTTGGCAGGACTTTACTTCATGAGTGCTTACACATACACACACATGCATGCATGCCCACACATGTAATACATATATGTTATATATGCTACATATACTTTTACATATATATTTTATATGTACGTGCAAAATAGCATTTTAAGAAAAGAAAAAAAATCCTTTACCCTCACACAACTATTTTCAATTTTATATTACATATTAAACAGTTCTTGTCCACAGTCACCTTTTTCACAGTGTCAATCATCTTACGTTCTAATTTGTTAACATTATTCTATTGCACAAGTTCCTATAATCTTTTAGTTACTATGTTAATGATTACTAAAATTACACGTTGATAACCTCTATACTAACTCAAGCAGTTATGTTGGGCATTTGGGCCAGAATTGGGTGCATGTAGGTTGAGTTATGCTCTGTGGATGTGTTTGCTTTGAAACACATAGTGCTAGCTAGGACTTTGTTGTAGCTGTTGTTTTTTAAAATTTTTAATTAGTTGCCAAGGATATCATGGATTACCCTTAGATTCAGATTTATAACCTTCAGGCTTGGCAGCTGCAATCCATCCACCTTTGGAGAGAGCATATGTTCTCCACTTTGCTACAGACTCCACTACTCCCTATTGTCATTCTCCAAGCCTGCCTCCCTCATTTACATTATCACCTCTTGATTCCTATATGCACTTGAGTTTGCAACCTTTGATTTAATGTCTTTTCCACTCTAGATAAGGCTTCAGATGATGCCTTCAGGTAATTTTTTGCTTCTGTGGTATTATTAGCTTAGGGTATATTTCTGAAAGCAAGCTTCCTGGGTATAAATATATTTTAGCTCTTGCCATAATGTGTTCCATTTGGGATGTCTGTTGAGGCCACAATCCTCTCCTTTGCAAATAGCTGTCCTAGGTATTCTCCTGCAAGGGGGTTCATCAAAAGCCCAGCTTTTTTTTTTTTTCCAGCAGAGCCCCAGGGGGACTCTGGGTACTGCTACTGCACAGTTCTTCAGATCCTGGAAGCTATCCCATGACTTTCCAATACATTTTGTTTTCTTAAGCTGGATCTAAGTGGTTTCTGGTGGCCCCATTCCTGCTGTCAGGTTCTTGAGAGCCATCTCTGTCCTCTTGGGCCACAACTGTGTCCTCCCCCCAGCAGTGCTGGCACATGGTAGGTGCTGAGATGTCTGCTGAATGAGGAGATGAGCCTGAAATAAGACTACCACCTTCCACCTCACCAGACAGGTTGTGTGAAATCGCCCTGTCGAAACACCAGTGACCCCCATGCAGCCCGTATCAGCGCTCCGAGCTGGACGGTGTCCCAGCCTGTCAGCAGCGTGGCCCCCACTCCCCCACCAGCACCGGGACTCTTCTTTTAGTGCTCCTCCTGCTTCCCTGATCACCCCTCCTCGATTTCCTATGCGGGAGCCTCCAAACGTATCACTCCCGCACTTCATTTGGGCCTCTGCCCCTTCCCAGGGGCCTCCTGGATGCCCCGTATGAAACAACATCTTCCCCGACCACCTGCCCTACAGCAGCATCTCTGCACTAGGCTTTATTCCTCTTCATGGCAATAAAAAATGATCATAGTGTCTATTTGACGTGTGGTCTGTCTCCTCCGGTTAGGAAGGTCATAAGAGTAGAAACTTCTTTTCCTTTTGTTCACAGCTCTTTACTCTCAACAAGGCCTGACCTGTGGTTGGCACCCCATTCACGGATTCGACAAATATTTATTGGGTGCCTACTCTGTATAATAACTATATAAAATATATAATGTGCTGGAGGGAGCTTCGTGCCGTGGAAAAAACAGAACAAGGCAAGAGTGACGAGGAATGCTGGGGGTGGGCTCACTGCAACTTTTAAATAGCAGGGTTGGGGGATTCCTCACTTAGGAGGTGATGTTTTAGCAAACACTTGAAGGAGGTGAGGAAGAGAGCCAGGCACCACATCTAGGGAAAGAGCAATCCAGGGGAGGCAGAAGCAGGAGTTGCAAATGCCCTGAGGCAGGGGCACGTTCAGGGAGTAGTAAGGAGGAAGCGTGGCTGGAGTGGAGTTGTCGGGGGAGAGTGGTATCGGAAGAAGTGAAATTGAAGTCAGGAGACAGTGGTTTTAAATCTTTAAAACCAATCAACTTTATGTAGGTATCATTTACGTACGATAAAATGTGCCCATTTTAAGTGTACAGTTTGATGACTTTGTTTTTGTTTTTTTGGCTGCATTGGGTCTTCGTTGCTGTGCGTGGGCTTTCTCTAGTTGCGGCGAGCAGGGGCTACTCTTTGTTGCGGTGCGCAGGCTTCTCGTTGCGGTGGCTTCTGTTGTTGCGTAGCACGGACTCTAGGCATGTGGGCATCAGTAGTTGCAACACGCAGGCTCTAGGGTGCATGGGCTTCAGTAGTTGTGGCTCACGGGCTCTGTAGTTGTGGCTCACAGGCTCTAGAGTGCAGGCTCAGTAGTTGTGGCACACAGGCTTAGTTGCTCCGCGGCATGTGGGATTTTCCTGGACCAGGGCTCGAACCCGTGTCCCCTGCATTGGCAGGCAGATTCTTAACCACTGCGCCACCAGGGAAGTCCCAGTTTGATGAGTTTTGGCCAAGGTAACCACTGCCTTGATAAGGTATAGAACATTTTCATTATCCCCAGAAGTTCTTTGTCTCCCCACAGTCAACCCTCCATCTCTCACTGAACTGTTTTTTTTTTGCTTGTTTGTTTTTTTATAAATTTATTTATTTATTTATATTTCTTTTTGGCTGTGTTGGGTCTTCGTTTCTGTGCGAGGGCTTTCTCTAGTTGCGGTGAGTGGGGGCCACTCTTCATCGCGGTGCGCGGGCCTCTCTTGTTGCGGGGCACAGGCTCCAGACGCGCAGGCTCAGTAGTTGCGGCTCATGGGCCTAGTTGCTCCGCGGCACGTGGGATCTTCCCAGACCAGGGCTCAAACCCATGTCCCCTGCATTGGCAGGCAGATTGTCAACCACTGCGCCACCAGGGAAGCCCACTGAGCTGTTTTTTGATGCCACGGATTCATTTTGCCTGTTCTAGAACTTCATGTAAATGGACTCATGCAATATGTACTCTTCTGGGTCTGGCTCATTTCACTCAGCATAAAGTTTTTGAGGTTTGTCCATGTTGTGTTTATCAGTAGTTCCTTTGCATTGCTGAGTGGAATTCCACTGTGTGATGTAGCACAGCTTATTTATCCAGTCCCCTGTTGATGGACACCTGGGTTATTTAGTTGTTTACAGCTATGAACATTTGTGTACAGGTGTTTGTTGGATGTATGTTTTCATGTCAAACCTTTTGCTCATGGAGGATTACTGGACTGAATGTCAATATTATGACATAGTATGAGTGTGTTTCGTGTTTGGTAATTGCAATCATTGTTGCTTTTGTTGTGGTCATCCATTTACAATGCTTGGTGTCAGTCTATTTATCTCTTGTAAAAATAAAATACAGTGTGTGTGTGTGAAAAACAAACAAACAAACAAACAAAAAACCTTTTGCTCATTCTTTTAATTGGGTTGCTGACTTATTGAGTTGGGATTCTTTATACATATACTGGAGAAGTCTTTAGTCTGGCATTGGTTTTGTGAATATTTTCTCACATCTGTGGTTGGCGTTTTCATTTTCTTAACAGTATCTTTCAAGGAGCAGATGTTTCTAATTTTGATGAAGTCCAGTTTATCCATTCTTTTCTTATATGGTTGGTGTCATGTCTAAGAAATATTTGCCTACCCTCAGGTTGTGAAGGTGTTCATTTATTTATTGATTTTCCTAGAAATTCTTTAGTTTTAACTTTCATGTTCAGGTCCAGTACAGGGTTTTGAGCAAAGAGCTGATGTGACCTAACTTAACATGGTAATAGCATCACTGTGCTGTTCTGAGATGAGACTGGTGGGCAGAATGCAGCCTTGAGGATGTTTGCAAGGAGGCTACTGCAACGATTCAGGCTGGCAGCCGCCAGGCAGAGTGGAGGTGGGGGAGAGCAGTGAAATTCTGGAAATACTTATCGGCCAGGTTTTCAGGCTTGTTCTTCATCCTCTTTAATGAGTCACATCCAACTTTAAGGAAAGTTATTTCCCTTCTCTGAAGACCCTTATACTCGTAGTTCTATGTGAGGCCTAGTGTATGTACACAACTTGCCTTGAGCCTGAATGTTTGCTATGCATTTAACTTATCTTCACTATTTAAAAATAAATAAGTGGTTTTGAGTTTTATTCCACACATTGTCATTCTTCAGGCATGGCAGTCCCCAAAACAATATGACGATTCATCTATTCATTCACAAAAGATTAAAAAAAGGAAATCAACACATTTCTTGCCATGCTCCACAATACTCCTGCTGGGTAGGACTCATAAATCCATGTCTCTGCCTTGGCCACTTCAACTCATGTCTTATCCTTTCTTTAACTCATGATTTATTGCTCTCAGTTACTCCTTTTGCCAGATTTATAAACGTAACTGTTCTTTATTTAATACCTATTTTGTACACTAGGCAACAAGACAGTAAATTTATTGTCTATGAGTTGCTACTTTGAAAAATTACATCAATGCAAAGTGATTGTCCTTCAGCCTTCATAGCCAATAAATTTATTTATTTATTTTTTTGTAGGGGATGATATGAGGTCATAGGATAATATATATAATCGCTGATCACAGAATGAGAAGGAACAAGTTGCAGTCAAATGCTCTCCCACTGAGCTATATCCCCGAGAAGAAGCAAGTTGAAAGTTCTGACAAACAGAAGCTGAGAAGGAAGACTTCTGTCTCCTGCCAATCATGTATAAGCTGGTCTCCTGCTGTTTGCTTTTCATAGGATGCTTAAATCCTCTCTGGTCTCTTCCTGTCCTTGACTCCAGGGAAGAACCCCTGCAGCTCTCAGGTAAAATGATTTCTTTCCTTTATGTCAGTCTTGAAACAGTCTTCAAGGGTCTTAAATGCAATGTTAGAGATAAGAATGAAAATTCTTTCTTAAAGGAGTCTTGTGAAATTAATAGTCCCAGCTATGAAAAGAATTCTGAGGATCCTTACATCTCAGAGTCAGTAATGGATACAGTTTTTTTTTTCCTTTCTAAAATGTAAAAGTAGAAGGGTAACATTGCTTATTTAATGCCACTTCTATAGCTCTAAGTTATTTTGATCAGCTTTTTTTTTTTTCAATTTTGAAAATGGCACTAAATTTAAACCATCATTGCTTTTAGTTTCTATTTTAAATGAGCTGGATGAATGCAGAATTGGTTGTTCCAATTATAGGTTAAAATATTTTTATTGTATCTTATTTTAAGCTAAAAAGTAATCATCTGACATGTGTTATACGAAACAAAAATATTTATTAAAAAATAAAGAAGTGACGAGCTGGGGCTAGGGATGACACAGATTTTCCAAGTACATTTATGTTTTCCTTTTGATTGATGTTTCATTCAGTTCAATTCTAAGTTGAATTTTCTTAAAGTGTATCAGTCAAGCAGATACTTATTGTGCTGTTAGCTCTTAATTTAGTTTAAGAAACGAAAAGGCTGGTGCTTGGGTATTAGGTTCATAAACATTTTAACTTGTCTTTAATTGTGGATACTTTAGACTTTTTTTTTAATAAAGGAAAAAAACTCTTCTAAGCCATTGATTTTATAATTTCTACTCTCTAAAGTTTCTCTCAAGCAGCTTTCTGATAATTGTCAAGCTCTAATTCATGCACTATCAGTCAGCTTCCACAGTCACTGAACTCATACGTGGCAGTCATCTTAATGGCTAAATCGGGCATTAACTGTATTGATTCTCTGCTATTTAAAAAAAAGAACAGTGAAAAGCATAAGATGAAACCAAGGATGAACATTCAGATATTACTGTCATCTGCAAAAAATTACATATCATGATTATGATTTTTCCAAACTTAGATGAGTGTAGCATCTCACTTAAATTCTTAACAGGTGGCAGCTTACATTAGAGTTTTTGCCTGAAATTTTTCCCACTTATTTGTTTCTCCATAAATGATCCTTCATGACATAAACATTGATGTGTGGCCAAATTTTATAGATTTCTTATTCATATTCTTCAGAATTTTATAGATTTCTCATTCATATTCTTCAGAATTTTATAGATTTCTCATTCATATTCTTCAGAATTTTATAGATTTCTCATTCATATTCTTCAGAATTTTATAGATTTCTCATTCATATTCTTCAGAATTTTATAGATTTCTCATTCATATTCTTCAGAATTTTATAGATTTCTCATTCATATTCTTCAGAAGTACTGGGAATGTGCCCAGAAGCCTTCACAATGGCTTGCTCTTTGTTTCCCAGTCAAGGTTGTAGCTGAGGATTTGGAAGCCTTAGTGAAGCAAGTGGAGAGTACAGGACTCCCCAGAAGCTCCGATCTCCCCACTGCAGCACCTGGCCAAGATTGCTCTGCCAGGGTCCAGAGTCTGCTCACCAGACCTCACACTCACTTCCCACACACCTTGCACACACTTACCATGCATCTTCTATGCCACTAAGCTGACCAAATTTCACCCTGAAAATGTTGCTATCAACTTCTTTAAAGAGTATTTTAAAGCTGACTCTTTCCTGACAATTGTGTCTAAATCTTGGAGGCCAGACAGATAAGAGGTGATGCCATCCTATTCGCTTTACAGGAAGAACCTTAACAATCCTGTCTTTTAGAAAACCACTCCTTTATTTTTCCTCTCACTCCAATTTCACCACCCATATGTCTAAAAGCAAAAGGCAAAAGGCAGCAATAGGTAAATAGAAATGAGGAAGAATCACTTTGTAAGTGGAAGTGCTTTTTCACTGACCCTGTGGCTCAGCCCTACCCTCTTATTCAAGGCAGTGAGCAGCCTGGCAAGGCCACACAGGCAGGAGGAATCAGGATGAGAGTCACACGCTTGATTTCCTGTTCTGCTGGCTTGTGAACTGGACTGTAGCATTTCCAGTTCTCGGTTAAAATACTACTGACGACAAACCCGGAACTTAGTATTTGAAGTTTTTCTAGTATTATCTCCTTGTCCCTGGTACCCCCCAAAAGACAATAAGGAACAGAACTGATTGAAGAATCAGCTGAGTTGCTAATATCTATTTCTACTCCGTGTAGCACCTGAAGATGTCAGATCAACTTTGGATGAGCTGGAAAGAGCTTCCCTTCTGCAGATGCTGCCAGAGATGTCAGGTGCAGAGACAGGAGATGGTCTTAGGAAAGCAGGTAAAATGATTCTTGTGTTTACCGGTGTCTGATTTTCTTGCCACTGAATTTACTCCCTGTTTTCATCAATTAGATGAGGTAAAATCCTGTTTTGGAATATAAAGATCAGCTATATAAAATGAGGTAGTTACCCAACACTCTCCCCTCCGGGCATAAAGACTTCCTCTGACATCTTCTGTTTTCTTTTTCTCAGCAACTCCTTCCAAGCATCCTGCTCTACTTGGTCCCTCAGTATATTTGTTCTCTGTATGGACTTTTATTTTGGGGGGAAGGAGGGCATTATCCCAGTTTTCAATAAGTTAAATTTACAATCCTTTTTTCCCACTTACTCAAGTCTTAACCAAATTACTTAATCTATCTGTACCTCAGTTTCTTAAACCAGTAAACGGAATGATAAAAATGCCCATCTCATGGGGTTATTGTGAAGTTCAGTCAATGAGAAAATGCAAGTAAAACGTTCAGCACAGTGGCACACAAAGTAATCCATGAAATGGCAGCTTTTACTATTTTCTCTGTCACTGTATTCCTCCCAGCACTGATACAAATGCTCAGGACATTATGGAAACAAAATGGAGTCTTTTAATAGACCTTGTTTAGTAGAAAGAATTTCACTTGTTATAAAATATTTTTGATAAACTACTGAACTGCTAACTTAGGAAAATGCAGTACCCTTTGTGAATTCCGGAAGCGAGAAAGAACCAGGTGCCTGCCTATCTTCCTTCAAGTAAGTATCACTGTGGTGTGAAAAAAAGGAAAATCAGAAACTAGACATGATTTAGGAATATTCTATTTTGTGTGTTTTAAATAAGACAAGTATAAAATGGAAATAATAGATCTGATGATGAATGGTTTCAAAATACTCTTTTCCAGATCCCGGTACCAACATTTTTTACCCAAGAGGAAGTGTGAGAAAGGTAAGTAGCTCCATAATGAGAATTATGTTACAAAAGTGAGCATTCTATGCCTTGACTTTAGAGGAGCCTCAATTCATGAACCAGTCGAGCATTTTCGGTAGAAATCACACCTTAAAATAACTGGTCAGTCAGCATTACTTCAAAGCATGTTCCAAATTTTGATCCATATAAATGTGGATGCAACAAGAACTTATCCAGTGCCCATTCTGGATAAATTATTGTAACGAGTTTAAGAGGATAAAAAATAGATAAGGCCCCTGCCCTCAAGTTTGTCATCCACTTGTGCTGTGTCATTGATCATCTTCACGTGGTCCGAGGACCATCAGTATTGGTATCATGTGGAAGCTTGTGAGAAACGCAGACTCTCAGACCCCACCCCCCAGCACCTACTGAATCAAAATCTGCATCTTACCAAGATTCCCCAGGTCATTCTTATGCACATTAAATAAAGTATGACAAGCACTGCCATATGATGTCTAAACAGAAGAAAGACACGGTCAAAACCCTGAGATGTCATACGTGTGAAAGAGCAGAATATGAAGGAAATCATTTTGGGTGCAGAAGACAGACTATGATTGGGATTGACGAATGATAATAGTAAATGGTTAGAAATGGTGCACAGTTAATGGAGGACCTTAAACACAGAAAGAAAAATCTGTATTTGATCATTATCAACCCCTCAAACTCTAAATTAGTGTCTCCTAAAGGGCTTTCCAGGTATACCAGTCCCACGAGCCAGCCTACAGTGACGCCCTGGGTTCTGGCCCCTCTTCCCGTCCTGGTAATTCTTTATGTACATTATTAGCATGTTAAAGCCTCCAGGAAATGAGATAAGCATATTTAATTTTAACCAAGCATTTCCCAAATATTTTGACCAGAGACACCTTTTTTTGGTGTAGCACCCATTACCATCCTTATAAAAATATACTCTGGAATCCCTCAGTTCTGAAGATGGCGTACACCACCTGAGGCCCCAGGGCAGGTAAACCGCCCAGAAGGGGATGGGGTGGCTTCTACATTAAACGTTATCATTCAGATGTTTATATTGTTCTGAACAGAAGGGTTCTGATGAAAGACTCTAAAATCATAAAGGTGATTAGGATTTGCTCATGAAATCCTAGAAAAAAAAAAAAAAAGAAAACTAAGGGTCCATGCTTAAAGAAGTTAATTTCAAGACAAATAAAAGGTCTACTTTACAGAGAAGACAGTAAATGGACAGAACATGTTACTGACAGATTTAAATAGAAATAGGTCAATGAGGGTTTAGGAAAATTCACGGCACTCACAGGGCTAAACAGACCGGATGGACCACAGGTAGGGCACAAGGAGACCTTCCAGAGCCTACACGCTGGGCGCTCACCGCAATTCTATCCCATAAAGCAGCAAGAAAACACTTTTTAAAGGTCCTACATCTGAACTAAGGTTCCTATTTGTGTGTGTAGGACTCAATTCATTGATAACCTGTTTTTTTATTTGGATTGTTTTAATTTCAGGCTTTCTCAGGACAAGATCCTAACATTTTACTGAGTCACCTTTTAGCCAGAATCAGGAAACCATACAAGAAACGTGGAACTCCCTCTGAATGCTTCTGGAAATACTGTGTCTGAAGTGACATGAACATCTACTAGTCAACTCAAAACCAACCATCTTAGAAAAAGCAAAATAAAAACGCTTGATTTGAAAGCGCTATAGATGAAAAACTAGGCAAGCTATACCCTGTTCATTATTATTTGGAAAATAAATCCTCTATGTTTTGCAAATATCATGAGTGGTTATTTTACTTATAAACATATCCTGAAAATCTATCCATCAATTTATCTTTAAAGAATTATCTAAAAGTTTAAAAGTAAACAAATAAATGAACAGAAGCAAATACTAAGAAGAAAAAGTCATAAAAGTAAATTTTAGTTAAAACAGTAAAACTACAAATCATTTAACCTACATTATCTTAGTGATGATGTCCTCTCAACCCTTAAAAATAACGTGAGTTATTACTTAAAAAAAGAAAAAAAATCAGTATCTTAGCTTGGAAAAGCGTCCAAAGTGAAGGATGCCTAAAGATGAGGACTGGGGGCCGTCTGAATTCTCCTTTGTTTTTGAAGGAGGGCGTCCACACACTCAGATCCCCTCTCCCTTAGTTAAGCTAAGTACTGAACACTTGAAAACTTTAATCTCTTAACACTGAAGCTTGTTTGATGTCAGTTTCTGTGAGCTCAAGGAGCACAGTACTAGAAAAATACCTTCATAATCTGTTTCTTAGAGAAGAAACTTGAGGTGGGATTTAAGATTGTGGAATGGAAGATATAGCCTGGTTTGTTAATTTTTAAAAACCATGTGTGTGTGTGCACATACTAACTTATTCTCTTAATACATCTATACCATCGTAGCTTATCTATGTATAGAGTATGGAGCTGAGACCCGCGAGCTCCACGCAGCTCCCAGCACGGCCCATGCCTGCGGGAAAGCACTTCTTATGGGAAACCCAGGCTCCCCTTCTCGGCTCTGTCGCCAATCACACCCCCAACTCAGGAGGAATGAAGGGTCAGGTCTGCACCAAACAGCCACAAAATCGGTATTGATCTTGTCAACAACCATCCAAAATCTCTTTAGAGCACAGGTCTGATAAATCTTCCCTTTCCTTGTCTAAGACCTCAAGAACAAATCTGTAGGCAAGTTGTTTTCCGCTTGAGGGATGGATGCGTCATCTCAGGAACATGCTGACATGTGGCCGTGAGGATGCTGTGGCATCGCTTGCTGCTGAAATTCAACTGAATCCATTTCCCTAACACAGGACTCTGGCCCCACGAGTGCCGGTATGTTTATGACACCAGGAAGAGCTTAGGGTGGATTCCATCGCCGTAGAACCCCAAATCCCTCCCGTTTTGTGATACTAGGCAGCTGCTCTTACAGACGGGGCTCTGGCGTCAAGTCATTGCTCCCACCCAGCTGTGAGGCCCTGACCAGGTCATCCGGCTCTCTCCACCCCCGTGTCCTTCTCTGTAAAATGAGCGCAGTGACGCTGCTTATTTCGTGGTTGTATTAAATGAGATAATTCATGGGAAGCACCAGAACAGTCCCTGTGGGAGGCGTACACATCCCATCAACACTGAGCTCTCTTCCCTTCTTGGGTTGCTGTTGTTTTATTACGACAGGAGGTGCAGGTGGTTTGAAAGGTGTAACATTTAGCAAGTCCTGTTGGCTTCAGGATCCCGATTCATATTTTAGTTCCAAGCTTCTGTTGCTGCCAGTTCCACAGTCAGACTTTGTGAAACACAGGTAAACTCTACAGAATCTGAAAGAGTAATCTTGATAACTAAATTTTGTAAATTAGGGCATTAAAATTAGTATTAAAGGGGCTTCCCTTGTGGCGCAGTGGTTAAGAATCCACCTGCCAATGCAGGGGACACGGGTTCAAGCCCTGGTCCGGGAAGATCCCACATGCCGCGGGGCAACTAAGCCCATGTGCCACAGCTACTGAGCCTGCGCTCTAGAGCCCACGAGCCACAACTACTGAGCCTGCGTACCGCAACTGCTGAAGCCTGCATGCCCAGAGCCCACACTCCGCAACAAGAGAAGCCACTACAATGAGAAGCCTGTGCACCGCAACGAAGAGTAGCCCCCGCTCACTGTAACTAGAGAAAGAAAAAAAGACTCAACACAGCCAAAAATTTAAAAAAAAAATTAGTATTAAAAAACATGTACATATGTTCAGAACCCAATAAGCTCCTCCCAGCGCTGAAGTGGGGACTAAATGCTGTGTTATCACTGAGCAGGACCTTGGACGCAGTGATGACACAGACGCAGACACAGAGTGACCCTAATGTGAGCACCCTGCAGTGTCTCTCAATCTCAGTAAATATTTCTCAATGATATAAAATACACATTCAGGGCAGAGGTTTGTTGATGCAGTGCAAGAAATTTCTCAGGTTTTACATGTATACCGTTTATTGCTTTTGCTTAAAAAAGATACCCGATTAAAATATTAATAACCATTAAAAACAAGTAAATTCACAGTTAATTATAAACTCAGTTGAAAGAAAATTTCCATTTGGATTAAATTTACCTTGTGAGTTATGATGAAGTGGCACTTAACTGTAAAACGATTCCATTTGCACAGCATTCTTTCTGTTGTTCATAAATCCTGATCTCTTATCCAAGAAAATACAGCTTCTTGGTAACATTTATGTAAACACTGAAGCCTATAGTATACATTTTTATTACCAGTTTCTATAGTTATCAATACAAAAAGTTAATAAACTTGAACAACTGTTTAAACTCGGGGGGAGCCCCCGGGGGGCGGCGGCCGCACTGCTGAACCCCGCCTGCTCACCCTCAGCAGCAGAAGCATCGTGGTCCGACCTCTAAATACGCCAATTCGGCGGCTTATCAAAGTATCAAAACTACAAATGGTTTTATAGATCTGCTTACAACAAGCACCAATTGTAAATTGACCCTAAACGTATAGTAAGGCAAAGAAAGAAGCAAATGTCGATAAAACAAATGTCCAGAAAGAATCGAAAAGAGGGCTTATATTAGAGGAGGTCAGGTTTGAAAAACGTGTACACAAGTGCAGAACAGTCCTCTGATTGCTCCACGTCATTTTTGATTTAAACAAATTAAAGAGGTTATCATTACAGAAGGTCACAGCGATTCTACTGATGGACAATATCCAGGCTGGTTCATTTTTTAAAATTTGATTTTTCACCAAGGGCAAAAATATCACACAACTTGACCAACACAACAAGGGCTTCAGAGATCATTTAACAATCGAGATGGAGCAGAATAGGAGAGTTCTCTATTCCTAAGACGGGAATATGAGCATGGAACAGCTTAAAGTGAGAAAATTCCAAGAAACGTCATGGGCATCATTTGAAAATGGTTCTGACACCTGAAGAAAGAATTACCTTCTAGGAAACTACAGTTGGCCCCCCGTATTCCTGGTGGGGAGAATCGGGGAGGGGTGTAGAATCCTGGATGTGGAACCGCGGGGACAGAGGGCTGACTGTACCGCCATGTTACAGAAGGGGCTTGAGCATCCGTGGATTTTAGCATCTGCGAGGGGGTCCTGGAACCAATCCGCTGCAGATTCGAGAGCTGTCTGTTCTACTTTAGAAAGTAAATCTAAGCTACGAGGCTTGAAAATCAGAGTCCAGCAGCACTGTGGGTAGAAAGGTTGATTCTCCTAATTATGATCAGGATGCATTTTATAAAAAACTATAAAACCTGAAAGGAAGAAGTGTTTTCCTAAAACAAAAAAAAAACAAAAAACCACAACAACAAAAAAAGAAAAGTAAGTGAGTGTGTTGCATGTTATTGAAAAGAGAAAAGGTGATTCCAGCCTTCATTTCCTTCTATTCCTGGTTCTGATCTACATGGGTGTGAACTGCATGTCATTCCAAGTTTGAGAAGGAATCATCACTTCTCTAAGAAGAGGGGACTCACTTATCATGTGAACAACTCACTCACTTCTTAAAAGACACAACTTCAGCAGGCCCAGGAAGCCCTCATTTGTGACAGATTCTGCAACCCTCTTGGCTAGGGGCCTCCCATAGGCCCCTTACCCCTATTTAAGGGCAACACTTACCCCTATTTAAGGACAAAAAGAAGGCAGTGCCAATCAGACCTCTGGCAGGGATGGAGAGACCTTCTTTTGTGTAAATTGGTTGGAAAGAAAGAGTTAACTGTTAGTTTTGATAAGACAACATTTAAACACATACGCATATAAGAACAACATTAACTCTTACATAACTTTAAAAACTTTTTGCAATCATTATTTAAAAATTTCAAAAGGGATGAGTCAGAAGCTGGTTGAGCTAGAAGCTCTTTTGTTTTAACATTACACACGCAAAAGCTAGTTTAAACCCTGCAAAGAATAAGCTCATGTTAAGCTGATCCATTTTTAACTAAGACTTTGAGAATTTCAGTGGAAGGTAGAAAATCAAAAGGAAAAGCATCTACAAAAATGAAGGTCAAAATTCAACCCTAAAAGCTAGAAATTTCCGGTACACCAATGGGCAATACATTTTCATACTGGTCAATGCTGAAGTGATCTGTGTTGTGTTGTGAGAAAACTGGAATGTCAGACCCTAACTGTGGAGGGATGTGTCACCGTGCAAAGACCAGGTGAGGGCACTATATTTATGGACACCGTTAGGAAAGGTACATGGCCCATAGCGGGGATTTCCTGAAGTCTCCAACAGGGGGAAATGATTCATGTAACAACAGAACAAAATCAATGAGGCTAAGGTTTGGGGCTCTTTCTAGCCATACTTTTTTAAAAAAAATAAATTTATTTATTTTATTTTTGGCTGCGTTGGGTCTTCTTGCTGCGCGTGGGCTTTCTCTAGTTGTGGCAAGCAGGGGCTACTCTTCGTTGTGGTGCACGGGCTTCTCATTGCGGTGGCTTCTCTTGTTGCAGAGCATGGGCTCTAGGTGCGCGGGCTTCAGTAGTTGTGGTGCATGGGCTCAGTAGTTGTGGCGCACGGGCTTAGTTGTTCCACGGCATGTGGGATCTTCCCAGACCAGGGATCGAACCCGTGTCCCCTGCATTGGCAGGCAGATTCTTAACCACTGCACCACCAGGGAAGTCCTCTAGCTATATTCTAATTGTAATTTATTTGGGGTGACATCTGAAATAAAGTGTGACTGTACACATACCTCTTTAGAGGCCATCCAATCTCATTACAGGACAGGTAAACTAGAAAAAGAGTCTATTTGACAGTTTAAATACACTGGGGAAAAAAAGAAGTAAAAGAGTCTATATACAATGTCTGCTTCAGGAAAATGATGTCTGTTAAAAAATCAGGAAGGAAAAGCCTTAACATTCAATAATAACTTCATGGTCATTTAAGACCCAGGGGTTTAGAGAGAATCACAAGGAGGTCTAGCTGCCCCACAGGCCTGGAGAGGGAGTACAGGTGCACCTTCAGAGTCACTCAACTGCTGCTTCTGTTGGATCCGGACCACAGGATTCTGCGGCATCACCAGCTGAATCTCCGTTTTCGCAAGTGACACAGCCCTCCAAAAAGGAACAAGAGCAGGCAGGTTATTTGATGTGAAGTCACCTGAAAAGTTTTAAAACCAGTAAAATGCTGGCCAAGCAACCTGTGTCTCATTCTCCCACTTATTCACATCTAAGACTATCCATTATAGTTCATCCCTTATTATTAGAAGGTAGATGACAGCAATCGCTTAAATACTTTTGCTTAAATTGTTTTGGGGCTCATTCTTCATATACTCTTCCCACAGAAATTCCTGCTCGGCATGAATCCTAAATACTAAATCCTAAATCCTCTGGTGTGAATCTTACATCTTGAGTTTCAACTCTTTTCAAACATGCACGCATATTTGACATGCAATCTTATACTCTCCTCCCCAGTCAATCACATATGAAAGCAGGTGTCTTTACTCCTAACTGCCCCGTAACATTCCAACTGGTGGAAGAAAAAAACACCTGGAGTCAAAAAGACCTGTATTCAAAATCTGAAGAACTGTGAGCACTTACACAGTTGTCCTTCAGTTTGTGCAGAGGGCTCGGTTCCTGAATCCCCTGAAGATACAAAAATCTATGGATGCTCAAGTCCTTATATAAATGACTTGGTACAGTCGGCCCTCTGCACTCGAGGGTTCCGCATCCTTGGATTCAACCAACTGCAGATTGAAATTTGAACCGTGGATACAGAGGGCTGAGTGTACAAATTATTTAGTATCTGTATACCTCACTTTGTTGTTATTGGTAAAGCAGGGATAATAATACCTACCACAGAAGCAATTGTGAAGATGAAGATTTTCAGTGGGATCATGCAACACACAGTCGGCCCTCTGTATCTGCAGGTTCAACATCCACAGACTCAACCAACCATAGATCGAAAATATTTGGGGAAAAAAATTGCAGAAAGTTCCAAAAAGCAAAACTTAAATTTGCAGCGTACCAGCAACTATTTACATAGAATGTACGTTGAATTTACAACTGTTTAAATAGCATTTACATTGCATTAGGTATTATAAGTAATCTGGAGATGATTTAAGGTATACGGGAGGACGTGCATAGGTTACATGCAAATACTACGCCATTTTACATGAGGAACTTGAGCATCCGCAGATTTTGGTATCCCCAGCGGGTCCTGGAACTAGTCCCCTGCAGAAAACGAGGGATGACTGTACACTAAGCGCCCAGAACACTATCTGGCACAAAAAAACAGCAACACATGACAGCTGTTACTACTGGGCTTACCTGGATGTCTATTTCCTGAGGAATCGTCTGGCTCTGAATCCAGGAATGCACATTGGCCAGCTCCTCCCTTTGTCCGTGAGAAAACTGCGGCTGCCGCCACCTCATGCTTTCCAGTTTTTCTAGGTCTTCTTTCAGTACAATTTCTTTAACCCTGAAAACAAACAAACAAACAAACAAAACCTTCACAGTCCTAAATAAGGCACAGGGTTCTTATCTTGTGATCTAAGAACAGCACTTCTTTTTAGTTTGTAATATACTTTATATTTCTTGTTAATATATGACGCACACATCAAAAATATAACAACTGACTCATTTCTTTGTCAGGTTGGTAAAGCTAGGCCTCTTTCTCTTGATGGAAAATACCTGTATAGTGTTTTAATGTCATATGGAAGAAACAGATTTCCTTTAGGTCTTCCCTCCTTTTAGAATGAGAGAAAAAAGTCCAGGCTCTAAAAAAAGTTCTCATACCTGTGGGCTGTCTTGGAAAGCACTGCTTTTCTTTGTTTTCTTGTCTCAGGACACATAACATATTTATATTGTCACTACCACTACAACCATTGTTTTAAGAAATCATTTGTCTTTTGACTTCAAATGAATGAATTTGAAAATACATTTCTCTAAGGATATGTATAAAAACATTAAAAATCACTTTGTATTAAAAAACACACTTAAGAAACCATAAAACACTCATATAAAGGTGGGTCTTCTAACATGCTTTCTTACCTCTCAGGCACCTGATACGTCATCAGAATGCACTCAGGTGTTTGTTCTATCATTCTCCAGATGGACTCTTCAGCTAAGTTGGGAAATGTTTCTTTTTTCAGTACATCCTGAGATTGCTGCCCATTTTGAAAGATTTCAGAAGAATAATCACTAGTAGCAAAGTTTATACTGCTGCCACTGCTTCCTATCAAAAATCAACAACAAAAAAATTTGAAAATACCTGTCAGGGGCTGATTTGCCAAACTGGCCCTCATTCTTCAAAGACTCTGGCAACAGGCTGGTAGGGTCCTTCACCACCCAGCACAGCCATCATCCCAGGTCACCTCAGCCTTCCAGTTCCTCGATCTTCCCAAGATCTCCTTCTCAGTCTTCCTGAACTATCCGCTCCCCAAGGCCATTCCTTGTTTGTTCTCATCACCCACAACTGCTCCATCTCCAGCTCCGTCTCCAAAATCACCAACCTCTCAGCTTCAATTTCTTGTTTGCTTGTTCAACGGTTCCAACTACAAATTTGGAACAGTGCCTTAGCCATTCTGCTTAGAGCCCAAAGCCCATCATTCATTCAGTAGCACTCTGCAATACCTGAGACTTCTTTTTCCCTTTAATTTTCCACAACTATCAAAATGTAACTCTGATAAAGCCACTTATCAATTCTGTTCTTATCTAAACCCAAGTAGCCAAAGGCATAGAGAAAGTCACTTATAACAGGGTGCGTTGGTTCTACAGTAAATTCATCACCACCAAAGATCATCACAAAGCCTGTAATCCTGGTACAGTTCTGTGGTCAGCACACTAGTCTATCACCAGCAGGATTATCTTCTACTCCTCTATTTCCTCCCTCATTCTCACCTATTTTATAAGAAAAAAAAAAAGGAAGCCACTAGAAAGGAAATTCATCATCCTGATACCAAACATAAACTTACTCATATCTACATTCTCTCCTCACCATCCTCCTGTTACAATAGAGAAGCCATCCATCCATCCCAAGGCCCATAGCTTTATGGCTGTTATGGAGCCTCATGGGTCATTCCTTTCCTATCTTGCATGTGACCCTTCAAGGTCCTTCTCATTGACTTTGGAACAATTAAAACAAAACAAAACAAAGTACCTCTCTAATTTTTTAAAAAAGGGTATGGGTAATCATAAAAGACATTTTTCCTCATTAGAAAAATCTCATTAAAAGGTAATTGTTTAAGGCAAAAACAGTAAAACTTCTATTGTGGGGTTTATAATACATGTTGCAGTAAAGTGTATAACAGAAATGGCACAAAAGAGGGGAAATGGAAGTACTCCGTTTTAAGGTTCTTAGACATAAAGTGATATAATAGGTATAATATGTGAAGGTAAACTGGGATAAGTAAAAGATGCATGTGTAAATCCTAGAGCAATGAATAAAAAAAAAAAAGGAAAAAAGGAAAAAAAAAAAAAGAATAGCTGGGAGGCCAATAATGGAGAGAAAACGGAATCATTAAAAATACACAATTAACCCAAAAGGAGGAGGGGAAGAGAAAAAAGGAAGAAAGAGCAAATGAGACAAACATAAAACAAGTAGCAAGATGGAAGATTTAATTTAAACCTGATCATATCAATAATCATATTAAATGTAAATGGTCTAAAGTACTCCAATTAAAAGTCAGAGACTGTCACATAGATAAAGAAGCAATACCCAACCATACACTGGTTACCAGAAATCAACTTTAAATATAAACACACAGATAAAAATAAAAAGATGGAAAAAAATATGCCATGTAAACACTATCAAAATAAAGCTGGAGGAGCTACACTGATATGAGACAAAGGGGACATCAAGCAAGGTACATTTCATA
The DNA here is from genome assembly GCF_028021215.1 of Eschrichtius robustus. Taxonomy (NCBI): domain Eukaryota; kingdom Metazoa; phylum Chordata; class Mammalia; order Artiodactyla; family Eschrichtiidae; genus Eschrichtius; species Eschrichtius robustus. Next base: position 6,012,895 of record NC_090826.1, on the reverse strand, counting down.
ATAGAGAAATCAGTTCATCAAAAGCACATAATCTTAAATGTGTATGCAACTAATAAAAGAGTTTCAAAATACATGAAGCAAAAACTGATTGAACAGCAAGAAAAAAATAGACAAATTCACAATTATAGATGGACATGTTAACAGCCCTGTCTTAATAACTGAGAAAACAAGTAGATAGAAAATCAGTTAGGATGTAGAAGGCTGAATCAACATTATCAGCCAACTTGACCAAATTTACATTTACAGAAGATGCTACTCAAGAACTGCAAAACACACATTCTTTCCAAGTGCATATGAAACATTTATCAAGACAGACCAAATTCTGGACTATTAAACAAGCCTCAGTAAATTAAAAAAAAAATACAAAGAATGTTGTCTGACTGCAATTAAGTTAGAAACCAATAAAATACCTGGAAAATCCCCAAATATTAGGAAATAAATGCATGTCTAATAACCCATGGTCAAAGAAGAAAACATAAGGGAAATTATAAAATATTTTGGGCTGAATGAAAATGAAAACACTCATACAAAAATTTGAGGGATGCAGCTAAAGCTGTGCTTAGAGGGAAATATAAAACCTTAAATGTTTATATTAGGAGGGGAAAAAAGGGTCTCAAATCAATGCTCTAAGTTTCCACCTTAAGAAATTAGAAAAAGAGTGAATAAAATCCAAAGTAAACACATGAAATAATAAAGATTAGAGCAGAAATCAATAAAATACAAGACCAAAAAAAATAGCAAATAAACCCAATGAGATCAAAAGTTGCTTCCTTGAAAAGTTAATAAAAGTGGTAAACACAGAGCCAGAATGATGAGGAAAAAGTAATAATATCAGCAAATAGAGAGGAGACATTAGTATAAATTCTAAAGACATTAAAAGGATAGGGAATATTATAAATAACTTTATGCCAATAAATTCAACAACTTAGATGAAATGGACAAGCTCCTTGAATGATACAAATTACCAAAGATCATTCAAGAAGAAATAGATAACCTGAGTCTATTAACCATGTCTATTAAAAAAAATCAAATTTGTTTTTAAAAACCCTTTCATAAAGAAAACTTCAGGCCCAGATAGCTTCACTGGTGAATTCTACCAACCATACTAAGGAAGATATAATATCAATTCAATACAAACTCTTCCAGAAAACAGAAGAGGAGGGAACAGTGCCCAACTCATTTCTTTTGTTAGGCCAGTATTACCCGGATACCAAAACCAGATAAAGACATCATAAGCATAAGAAGACAATGGACCAATATTTCTCATAATAGGTGCAAGAATCCTTAAAATATTAGGATACAGAATCCAGTAATATATAAAAAGGATAAAATAGCATGACCAAATACAAGGTTAATTTAATACTTGAAAATTAATGTAATTCACCATATTAACAGAACAAGGGAGAAAAACCATATGGTTAATCTCAGTAGAGGCAGAAGGGCTTCCCTGGTGGAGCAGTGGTTAAGAATCCACCTACCAAGGCAGGGGACACAGGTTCGAGCCCTGATCTGGGAAGATCTCACATGCCTCAGAGCAACTAAGCCCGTGTGCCACAACTACTGAGCCTGAGTTCTAGAGCCCACGAGCCACAACTACTGAGCCCGTGTGCCACAACTACTGAAGCCCTCGTGCCTAGAGCCCATGCTCCACAATGAGAGAAGCCACCGCAATGAGAAGCCTGTGCACTGCAACGAAGAGTAGCCCCTACTCGCCACAACTAAAGAAAGCCCACGTGCAGCAATGAAGACCCAACGCAGCCAAAAATAAATAAATAAAATTTATTTTAAAAAATAGATGCAGAAAAAGCATCTCTGTAAATCAGCAGCAGAAAGGAACTTCCTCAATCTTACTGATAAAGGCCATTTAAGGAAAACCTACATTTAACATCATACTTACTGAAACTGTGACAGATTTCCCCCTAAGATGATGAACAAGGCAAGAATGTCTGTCTAACCACTTCTATTCGATACAGTAAGTCCCCTACATATGAACGAGTTCCGTTCTGAAAGCGCATTCCTAAGTCCAATTTGTTTGTAAGTCCAACAAAGTTAGCGAGGTACCCAACTAACACAATCGGCTATATAGTACTGTGCTGTAATAGGTTTATAATACTTTTCACACAAATAATGCATAAAAAACAAACACAAAAAATAAAGAAAACATTTTTAATCTTACAGTACAGTCCCTTGAAAAGTACAGTAGTCCAGTACAACAGCTGGCATCCAGGGGCTGGCATCGAGTGAAGAGGCAAGAAGAGCTACTGACTGAAGGAGGGACAGGAGGTGGGAGATGGTAGAGCTGAAGGGCTGTCAGCAGTAGGAGACGGAGGGCAAGCTACAATGTCACTCACGCCTGACGCTGACGGAACGCACGTTCCCACCTTTGAAAATTCGCAACTTGAAGGTTTATATGTAGGGGACTTACTGTACTATATTGGGGGTCCTAGCCAGTCCAATAAGGAAAGACAAATAAATTAAGGTATACAGATCAGAAAAGAAAAAGTAAAACTATAGCAAGTTTTGAGAATACAAGTTCAAAACACAAAATTTGATTGGCTTTCTATAGGCTAACAACAAGCAATTGGAAATTGAAATTTTAAAATGCCATTTACAATAGCATCAAAATTATGAAATTCTTAGTGATAAATTTAGCAAAGTAAGTGTAACCTGTACACTGAAAACTACAAAACGTTGCTGAGAAAAATTGAAGACCTACATAAAGAGAGAAACATATCACACTCGTGGATCAGAGGACTCAATACTGTTAGGATAATTCCTCCCACATTGGTCAGTAGATTCAACATGATGTCAATCAAAATCCCAGCAGGCTTTTGTGTAGGAATTAAGAAACTGATTCTACAACTTATTTATTTTTAAATCTTTCTTTTTTAATTGAGGTAGCATTGGTTTATGACATTTATAAGTTTCATGTGTACATTGTATTTCTACTTCTGTATACACTACAGCATGCTCATCACCAAAAACGTAGTTTCCGTTACCATACAGTTGACCCCCTTTACCCACTTAGCACCCCCCTTTCCCTCTGGTAACCACTATTCTGTTCTCTGTAACTACAGAGTATTTGTTTTTGTGTTTTTCTTCATTTTTTCAGTCTGTTTTTTATATTCTACACATGAGTGAAATCATACAATATTTGTCTTTCTCCATCTGCTTTATTTCACCTAGCATAATACCCTCAAGGTCCATCCATCTTGTTGCAAATGGCAAGATTTCCTCTTTTTTTATGGCTTAATAGTACTCCATTGTGTGTACTGTATATAGATGTATTTTAAAATTTAAAATATATATTTAATATACATCACTTCTTTATCCATTCATCCATTGATGGGCACTTACATTGTTTCCATATCTTGGCTACTGTAAATTTCGCTGTGATGAACATAGGGATGCATATATCTTTTTGAATTAGTGTTTTCATTTTCTTCGGATAAATACCCAGAAGTGGAATAGCTGGATCATATTGCAGTTCTATTAATTTTTTGAGGAGTCTCCATATGTTTTCCATAGCAGCAACACCAATTTACGTTCCCACCCACAGTGTATGAAGGTTTTCTTTTCTTCACATCCTTGCCAATACTTGTTATTTTTTGCCTTTTTGGTAACAGCCATTCTAATGGGTATGAGGTGATAATCTCTTTGTGGTTTTGATCTGCAGTTCCTAATAATTAGTGATGTTAAACATCCTTTCATGTGCTTGTTGGCCAACTACATGTCTTCTTTGGAAAAATGTCTATTCAGCTCCTCTGCCCGTTTTTTAATCGGGTTGTGTGTTTTTTGTTGTTGAGTTGTATGAGTTCTTTATATATTTTGGATATTAACCCCTTATGATCTGCAAATATCTTCTCACATTCAGTAGGTTGTCTTTTCATTTTGTTAATGGTTTTCTTTGCTGTGCAGAAGCTTTTGTTTCCACTGAGGAGATATATTAGCAGAAAGATATTGCTAAGACTGATGCCAAAGAGTGTACTGCCTATGTTTTTGTCTAGGAGTTGTATGGTTTCGGGTCTTACATTCAAGTCTTTAATTAATTTTGAGTTAATTTTTGTGCATGCTGTGAGACAGGGGCCTAGTTTCCTTTTTCTGTATGTGGCTGTCCAGTTTTCCCAATGGCATTTACTTAAGAGATTATCCTTTCTCCATTGTATGTTCTTTGCTCCTATGTCATAAATTAATTGTCCATATATGTGTGGGTTTATTTCTGGGCTCTCAATTCTGTTCCACTGAGCTATGTATCTGTTTTTCTGCCAATACCATGCTGTTTTGATTACTATAGTTTTGTGATATAGCTTGAACTCAGGGAGTGTGATACCTCCAGCTTTGTTCTTTCTTCTCAGGATTACTTTGGCTATTTGAGGTCTTTTGTGGTTCCATATACATTTTATAATTTTTTGTTCTATTTCTGTGAAAAATGCCCTTGGGATTTTGATAGGGATTGTACTGAATCTGTAGACTGCTTTAGGTAATATGTACATTTTAACAATGTTAGCTCTTCTAATCCTTGAGCATGGAACATCTTTTCATTTATTTCTGTCTTCTTCAATTTCTTATATTTTTCAGTATACAGGTCTTTCACCTCTTTTTGTTAAATTCATTCCTAGATATTTTATTCTTTTTGTTGTGATTGTGGGATTTTCTTAATTTCTCTTTCTGCTAGTTCATTTTTAGTGTATAGAAACACAATAGGTTTTTGTACGTTGATTTTGTACCCTGCAAATTTACTATATTCATTTATTATTTCTAGTAGTTTTTTTGTGTGTGTGGAGTCTTTAGGGTTTTCTATATATAAAATCATATCATCTGCAAATCATGTTAGTTTTCCTTCTTCTTTTCCAATTTGGAGGCCTTCTGTTTCTTTTTCTTGCCTAATTGCTCTGCCTAGGACTTCCAATACTATGTTGAGTAAGAGTGGTGAGAGTTGGCATCCTTGTCTTCTTCCTGATCTTAGAAGGATAGCTTTCAGTTTTTCACCATTGAGTATGATGTGAGCTGTGGGTCAGTCATACATGGTCTTTACTAGGTTGAGGTATGTTCCTACTATACCCATTCTATAGAGAGTTTTTAAAAATTATAAATAGTTCCTGAATCTCATCAAATGTTTTTTCCACATCTCTTGAGATGATCATCTGATTTTTATCCTTCTTTCTGTTAATCACAGTGTTTCACATTGACTGATCTGTGGATGCTGAACCATTCTTGCATCCCTGGAATAAATCCCACTTGATCATGACGTATGATCCTTTAAATGTATTTGCGAACCTTTTTTGAGGATTTTTACATTTAGGTTCATCAGAGATATTGGACTGTAGTTTTCTTTTTTTGTGTGCTGTCCTTGTCTGGTTTTGGCATCAGGCAATGATGGCCTTGTAAAATGAGTTGGAAAGTGTTTCCCCCTCTTCAGTTTTCTGGAAGAGTTTTGAAAAGCATAGGTATTAAACTTTCTTTGAATGTTTGGTAGAATTCACCTGTGAAGTTCTCTGGTCCTTGACTTCTGTTTTTTTGGGATGTCTTTGATTACTGTTTCATTCTCTTTACTAGTAATCAATCTATCAAGATTTTCCATTTCTTCATGATTCAGTCTTAGAAGACTGTATGATTCTAAGAATTTGTCCATTTCTTCTAGGTTATCCAGGTAGTTGGCATGTAGCTGTTCACAATATACTCTTCTAATCCTCTGTATTTCTATGGTATCGTATTTCTCCTCTTTCACTTCTGGTTTTCTTTATCAGAGCTTTATCCCTTTGTTTCTTAGTGAGTCTAGCTAAAGCTTTGTCAATTTTGTGTCTATTTCATTTCTTCCGACTCTGATCTTTATGTTCTTCCTTCTACTGACTTTGGGCTTCATTTGTTCTTCTTTTTCTAGTTCCTTTGGGTGTAAAGTTAGACTGTTTGATATTTTTCTTGTTTCTTGAGGGAGGCCTGGATTGCTACAAAATTTCTTCTTAGTATTGTTTTTGCTGCATCCCATAGGTTTTGACATGTTGTATTGTCATTTGTCTTCAGGTATTTTTTGATTTCTCCTTTGATTTCTTCATTGACTCAATAGTTGTTCAGTAGCATGTTGTTCAGTCTCTACATATTTGTGAGTTTTCCAGCTTTCTTCTCATAGTTGATTTGTAGTTTCATGCCACTGTGATTAGAAAAAATGCACAATATGATTTCCATCTTCTTAAATGCACTGAGACTTGTTTTGTGTGCCAACAGATGATCTATCCCTGAGAAAGTTCCTTGTGGACTTGAGAAGAATGTGTATTCTGCTGCATTTGAATTGACTATACAAATCCATGAATCCATCTGGTCTAATGTTTCATTTAAGGCCACCGTTTCCTTGTTCACAGGATATCTATTCATTGATGTAAGAGGAGTTTTAAAGTCCCCTACTATTATTGTGTTGCTGCAAATTTCTTTTAGGTCTGTTAATAACTGCTTTGTGTATTTTAATGCTCCTATGCTAGGTGCATAAATATTAATAACTGTTATATCTTCCTGATGACTTGTCCCCTTCCTCATTATATAATGTCCATCTTGTCTCTTGTTACCTTTTTTGGCTTGAAGTCTATTTCGTCTGATATATGTATGGCTACACCACTTTCTTTTGGCTGCCATCTGCTTGGAGTATCATCTTCCATCCCTTCTTTTGTGTCTATGTTTGTCTGTTGAGCTGAGATGGGTCTCCTGGAGGCAGTGTATAGTTGGGTCTTGTTTTGTAATCCATCCAGCCACTCTGTGTCTTTTGATTGATGAATTCAATTCATTTACACTTATGGTGATTATTGGCAAATGAGGACTTAGTACTGCCTTTTAATCTTTTGTTTTCTGGTTGCTCTATTTCCCAATTGTTTCTTTTCCTTGTGTTTCTGTCTGACATTTTGGTTTGGTGGTTTTCTATGATGTTTTTCTCAGTTTCCTTTTTTTTTTTTATGTTTTGTGGTTACCATGAAGTTTGCATAAAATATCTCATAGACAAAATAGTTCTTTTTATGCTGAGAGCATCTTATCTTCACTTACCTATACAGGTCTGTCCTTTTCGTCTTCCCCTTTTATGTTCTAGTTGCCATAAATTATCCCTTTTTAAGTTGTGAGTTTGTTACCAAATTGAAGTAGCTATAGTTATTTTTACTGCTTTCCTTCTTTTTAACTTTTATGCTGTAATAATGTGTTTAAAAACCTATTCTGGGCTTCCCTGGTGGCCCAGTGGCTGAGAACCTGCCTGCCAATGCAGGGGACAAGGGTTCGAGCCCTGGTCTGGGAAGATCCCACATGCCACGGAGCAGCTGGGCCCGTGAGCCACAATTACTGAGCCTGTGCGTCTGGAGCCTGTGCTCCGCAACAAGAGAGGCCGCGATAGTGAGAGGCCCATGCACCGCGATGGAGAGTGGCCCCCACTTGCCACAACTAGAGAAAGCCCTCGCACAGAAACGAAGACCCAACACAGCCATAAATAATAAATAAATAAAAATTAAAAAAAAAACAAAAAAAACCTATTCTAACTGAGTTGTGATTTTTCTGATTCTATTTTACCTAACCCAAGGTTTTGTGTTTCAGGCAGAAGAGTTCCTTTGAACATTTCTTGTAAGGCAGGTCTAGTGGTGATGAACTTCCTCAGCTTTTGTCTGTCTGGGAAAGCCTTTATTTCTCTTTCATATCTGAAGGGTAACTTTGCTGGATAGAGTATTCTTGGCTGCCAGTTTTTATATTTCAGTATTTTGAGAATGTCATTCCACTCCCTCTTGGCCTAGAGTGTTTCTGCTGAGAAAACTGCTGACAGCCTAATGGGGGTTCCTTTGCAGGCTATCATCCTTCTTCCCCTGGCTGCCTTTAAAATTCTTTCTTTGCCATTGACTTTTGACAGTTTTAATATGACGTGTCTTGGAGAAGAAGGTCTTTTTGTGTTGAGGTAATTAGGTGTTCTCTTAGCTTCATGGACTTGTATATCCAGTTCCTTCCCCATGCTCGGGAAGTTTCCACTTATTATTTCTTTATATTCTCTATTTATCCTTAATTTTTGCCATTTTAATTGCAATGTGCCTTGGTGTGGTCCTCTTTGGGATTCTCTGTTCTTCTTGGACTTGGATATGTTTCCTTTCCCAGGTTAGGGATATATTCAGCTATTATATCTTCAAATATGTTCTCTGCCCCTTTCTCTCTCTCTTCTCTTTCTGGAACCTCAAAAATGTGAATGTTAGTATGCCTGGTGTTGTGCCAGATGTCTCAAACTGTCCTCACATCTTTTTATTCTTTTTCCTGTTCATCTTCAGTGATTTCCACTACTATGCCTTCCACCTCACTGGTCCATTCCTCTGTACCATTTTGTCTACTGTTGATTCCTTCTAGTGTATTTTTCATTTCAATGATTGTATTCTTCACCTCTGTTTGGTTGTTCTTTATATTTTCTAACTGCTAAAAACTTCTAATTTCTCTCTCTGTTCATCCATTCTTCTTCTGAGTTCTCTGATCATCTTTACAATCATTACCTTGAACTCTTTCTTGGGTAGATTGACTATCTCCACTTCACTTAGCTCTTCTGGGGTTTAAATCTTATTCCATTGCTTGGAACATGTTCCTCTGTTGCTTCATTTTGCCTAACTTGCTGTTTTTATTTCTGTGTATCTGGTAGGTTGGTTGCTGGTATGTGGGCTAGGTCCACAGGCTACGGGGCTGTGGTTGTCCTGGGGTGGTGTTCGCCCACTGTTGGGTGAGGCCGGTTCCAAGGCTAGAACAGGCTCATTGGTGGCTGGGATAGGGGATTCTGGGTCTGGTGCGTGCCTGCTGGTAGGTGGAGCTAGGTCCCAGGGTCTCTGCGTGCAGGGCCCTGGGTGTCCCAGATCTAGTGCCTGCCCAGTGGTGTGTAGAGCCTGGTCCTTGGCCCTCTGGTGGGCAGGGCTGTGTCCAGGGGAAGGTGTGGGCTCAGGGGGTCTTAAGGCTGACTGTCTGCTGTTGGGTGGGGCTGTGTCCCTGCCCAGTTAGTTGCTTGGCCTGAGGCATCCCAGTCCTGGTGTCTTAGGACTGGCGGGCATGGTGGGGCTGGGTCCTGTGGCTAATAAGCTACAACAAGGATTCCCAAATGGCGCCTGCCAGCAACAGAGTCCATGTGGCAGAACGAGCTCCCAGAAATGGCTGCCACCAATGCCTATGTCCCCAGGGGTGAGCTCCAATTAATTGCTTCCTGCCTCTTGGGGAGACTCTCCAAGATCAGCATGTGGGTCTGACCCAGGCTCTTTTCAGATTACTGCTTCTGCCCTGGGTCCTGGAGCAGGTGAGATTCTGTGTGAGCCTTTCAAGAGTGGAGTCTCTATTTTCCACAGCCCTCTGGCTCTCCCAAAAGTAAGCACCGCTGGGCTTCAAAGCCAAACGTTCTGGGGGCTCATCTTCCTGGAGTAGAACCCCCAGGCTGGGGGGCCCAATGTGGGACTCAGACTTTTTGCTCCTTGGGGAGAACCTTGCAGTTGTAATTATTCTTCCATATGTGGGTCACCCACCCAGCGTATGGGTCTTGCCTATACTGCGACTCCCCACCACCTACCCATCTCGTGGTTCCTTCTTTAAATCTTTAGTTGTAGAAGATCTTTTGCAGTCGGTTCTGGTCTTTTTCATCGACAGGTGTTCCGTAAATAGTGGCAATTCTGGTGTGCCTATGAGAGGAGGTGAGCTCACACACATATAAAAAGTGACTAAAAACGGATCACAGACTTAGCTATATAGAAGCCTAATCTCTAAAATTTCCAAGAGAAAACAGGAGACCATCTTAGTAACTTCTAGTTAAGCAAGGACTTCTTTAAAAAGGACATAAAAGGTGCAACTTACAAAAGAAAAAACTGATAAACTGAATGTCATCAAAATTTTAAAACATTTGCTCTTCAAAACGAAGATAAAAATAAAAGATCAAAAAAAAGGGCAAGGCACACAAAAGGGAAGAAAGTTTTGCAAAACAAGTATTTGATAACAGACTTGTATCCAGAATGTATACAGAACTCTTACTACTCAATAAGAAAACTAACAAACCACCCCCCAAAACAAGCAACAGATGTGAACACATATGAATGGCAAATAAGTACACAAGAAGACAGCCATCACCATTAATCAACAGTCAATAAAACCACAATGAGGTATCACTGTGTATACACTGGAATGGCTAAAATTTAAATGATGGACAATACCCAGTGTTGGCCAGGATGCGTTGCAATTGGAGCTCTCATATATGGCTGATAGGAATGCAAACAGTACAGCCACTTTGGAAAACAGTTGGCAGTTTCTTATAAAGTTAACCGTATACTTACCATGTGACCTAGCAATTTCACTCTGAGGTATTTACCCAAGAAAAATGAAAACATATGTCCACAAAAAGACTCATACACTAATGTTCACAGCAGCATTATTCATAATAGTCCCAAACTGGGAACAACCGAATAACCATCAACTGATGAATCGCTATCCATACAATGTAATTCCACTTGGCAATAAAAAGGAACAAATTACTGATATACACAATAAGGATGAATCTCAACAGCACTATGCTGACACAAAAGACTGCAAACTGGATGAGTCGATCTATATGAAGTTACAGAAAGAGCAGCATTAAAGTGACAGAAAGCAGATCAGTGCTTGCCAGGAGGTGGAGGATCAGGGCGGCAGGCAGACTGCAAACGGTCACAGTCTGGAAACGTTCTATATGGTGACGGTGGTGGCGGTTACACTAATGTAGACAATCTGTGAGAATTCTTGATTTGTACCCCTAAATTTGGTGAATTTATTGCATGTAAATATACCCCAATAAAGCTTACAAAAAGAAAAAAAATACTGTACTTTCACGCCAGGACCAAAACCAGACAGCCTGTTACCTAGTCACCTCCTGACCACAGAGTGTGAAGAATGTGTCATTTTGATCCACTACCTGCTGCTGCTGCAGAACCAGTTCCCGGCAGAGAAGCCTCGTGCAGTGACACTGTAGACAGTTCACTGGTAGTAAAATGATCGTTCTTATTCTCACTGTTGAGACTGACAGGCTGCTAGAAAGTAAGGACACAAGAAAAGATTTGAACATCTCAAGCATCCTGTTACAAAATAACTGGCAGATCTTCAACTTCACATGTTAAACAGAAAAAAAGGTATATACGTAACTGAGAAGTAAAACATTTTCAGCCTGTCCCCAGGAATGCGGTCAAAGTTCCTTTATTTATAATATTAAAGATACTACTGCTTTTTGAGCACCTATTACATTCCAGGAACCATACAGGTATGTGCTTTATTATTATTTTTTTGTCGTTCAGAACACATATATTGAACACTTTATGTGTTCTAAGAATTGTTCAAAACACTAGTAATATAATAGTGAACAAAACCATGTTCCAGCTATCCTGAGCTTATACTGCATGGGGAGAAGGGCTATATAAATATTACTTAATTTAGTCCTCAGAAAAAGCCATGAAGTCTTAATCTTTCCATTTGTCAAATAAGAAAACAAAGGCATATAGAAAGGTTAAATAACTTGTGTAAGCTAACCCACCTAACGTGTGGCAGAGCCGGGATTGGAAGCCAGGTCTGATTCCGTAGCCCAGGCTTTGCATTAGATTTCTAGCAAGTGTACTAATATCAGGCTTTCAAAATTGAGCATACTTTCTTGATTTGGATCATCAGATTCTGAACGTTTGTTTAAAATCATTATTATACCTTGAAGGGAAGACTGAAGAAAAACTTTGCATAAATATTCACGCTTGTCTTGGATCCTATACCTAAGTATAGGAAGGTCTTATCCCAAAGTGTAACCTGACAAATAAATCTGAGAATGCCTTTTTAGGTAAAGAGATGAAAAGTTAAAGGAAAGTGACCAAAAATTTTTCGTTTAAAAAAATGACATGGGTAAGTATAAAACTATATAAACTGACTACTTTACTGATAATTAATGACAAAAATGAGCTCCTACCCCCTCCATACAGACCTGGTGTCCTACAACTGTGTCTGAAAAAGTAAAATTGCTAAATTCATGTCTTATCAGTATGGCTTGTTCCTGCCTAACTAGCCCATAACCCCAGTTGTAAGTAAGAAAACACATTCTATAGGCAATGAACCTTAAGTTTAATACCTGGATATCAAATTTTAAAGCAGAGGGGAAATCCAGTTCACAAAGAAAATCTGAAAGATAGCACTTTGGGGAAAACCTCGCAAAGTATGTAAGAACTCAGGACATAGCAGATTCTTTCACTGCAGCTTTTTAAATGGAGTCTGGAGGATATACTGCATGTTTCTGCAGAACAAAGTCTCAACCTCAGCTGTAATACAGTTACCCATCTAGGCCATTAGTCTTGAGCCTCAGTGCAAAAAACCTTAAATTTTAATAAGAGGACGCACATTTATTTTCTCGCTTGTGTGTTGAAAGTTAGCATCACTTACATACTCAGCTTCTGGGGATGCACAGGATCTGGGCCTGGCCTCCTGCAGCCGGTCAAGCTGGAGCGGGGAGCTGCTCTTTGAGTTAATGAGGGGGTGCCCTTCATTCTGGGTCCCCCACTTTCCCTCGCCACTCCTTTGGCTGATGGCTGAAGATGGTGGGCCTGGATTTGGAGCCACTGCTGATACCGAGGAGGGTATTTCAGAAGAGTCTGCTGCTCCCAAGAATGGATATGGGGAGAATGGTGGTAACAAGAGAGGACAGAGAGGGGGGTCATGCAGGAAGATGTTCATAAAAGTATCTAAGCAAGCAGAGGGCAGAGCTGGGAAAGACTGCAAGCCATTGGGGAAAGGCGGCTCAGGCAGACTCTGCAGCGCAGTTTCTGAGGCTGCACGTTCTCTCCCCAGGGAGGTCACAGTTGGGAGGGGAAGGGCTTGGACGAGGCAAGGGGCCGGGCTGGAAACCACCACTGCAGCCGGGAACGATGGGCCAGAGGCATGAGGAGAGGAGGTGGACAAAGGGCACCAGGGCTGTCCATCCTGGGCCTCTCCTACGAGGTGGGGACAGAAGTCATCCTTAGTGCCCTTGCTGTCCGACCACATGAGCAGCTTCTTACGCTTGTGCTTCCCCTTCCTGCAACCAGCGGATCGGGTAGGCTTGGAAGCAGAATCTCCTAAAGGATAAAGAGGAAGGCGTGTTACAGAAAACCAACACAGAACGGAAGAGAAGGACAATGTTGATAGATAATTCTAAGTAGATTTTACAAGGAATAAACATTGGCCGATAGTAACTATGTCCACTACAGGGATGACAAAAAATAGCTCTAAAAAGATGAACAAGATCCTGGGTAAAAGCTGTTGCTATAAAATAAACTTATTTCAATATCTCTCAATCAGTTTCTTACAAGCAAAACTCCTATACTTCACTTTGTATCTCCCAGTACTCACGTATGATTTATAAATTTGACAACTATGTTGATAAATGGAATATATTTTTAAAAATTTAACTACCTTGAACATCTGAATATTTAGCTTTGCTTCTGCTTTCTTGCTGAAGATAGGAGCTGTAGGGTGATGACAGAATCTTGTCCCGGAATTGATCCACATAACACTGTTCTTCCTTCTGCGTGTGGGCTGACAGCACAGCCTTCGTGAGCCCTATGTGTTTAAACTCTTCTGAGGCCAGTGGAGCTGGGTTTGTGCTGAGGGTCCAGGGCTCACTGGGCAGGGTGCCAAGCTCTGCTGGACTCAATTCTGATGAAGTGGAGGAAGACAGATTTAATTTTAACTCCTACCAATTATTTTGCATTTATTTACTTTCACTAATTTAGTTATCTTTCAATAAATGTTTACAATCATTACAACAGCTGGAACATAAAACCTTCATCAATCTAGCAGATAAATTTTTAATTTTTCTGCCTTTCTTTATACTCTTTGTACACTTGTGTATACGTTTTAGAGTTGTAATACTCAATGTGCATACTTATTTAAATCTTGCTTTCATTGTAAATATTCTTCTATCTCCCTGAATTCTCCAAGAAATCGTTATGTTTGGATTTATTTTTCTTAATATGTAATATATCCATGTGGTTCAAAAATCAGCATGTATTAGAAAGACATTTAGTAGCTTCTCCCTATCCCTGTACATCATCTGCCTAGTTCTCATTTATTCTCCCCATAGAAAACCATTTCTTTTATTCTCTTATATATCTGTCTACTTTCTTTACATATCTATAAATAAGCATGAATACACATTGTTATTCCTCACCTCCATGTTTACCCAAACGGCATATAATCTTGTACACTAGTCTGCAATGTGTTTTTTCATTTAACAATATCCCTTTTATCAGCGCATCACATATGATGTATTTATGACTTTTTACTAAAGTAAGCATCTGTAGATGGATGCTGAGTTGCTTCTAAACATTACTTCTTCCAGGTACAAAAGATTTTATGGTGGACACTGGTGGGTTCTCCCAGCGTCCATTCCACCTCTCCCCTGCTGTGTGGGACTGAGGTGTGGGTGGTCATGCCCCCATTCCGCATCCAGAAACAGGCACTGACTCGTCTAAGTCAACATAGCGGAAGGACTTCAGATTTTGGCCAAGATGGAGGAACAGGGACTAGACTGACCTTCCCACCTGAAACAACCAGGAAGGGACTAAATATATGAAACAGTAAGTTCCAAGACACTGAACATCAGGTAACAAAGGAGAGTGACTCCTAAGGGATGGAAAACAAGGTGAACCCCACATCTGCCCAGCTTATTGCCTTGACAGTTTCTGAGGAGCAAGGTGGGGAAACCAGGTGAGCCTCGTGGGCTCCCTGAGGGCAGAGGCAGAGCTGAGAGTCTGGGGAGGCCACGGTGGCTGGAGTTTTCAGGAAGAGAAGTGTAGAGGAGAGCTGCACAGAGAGGACTCCAGACAGCTGCAGGGACCCCAGAGTCCTCACCAGTGCACGGATGGGAGGAAAAAAATCACCTGAAAGGATCAGACCAAAGCTCATACCAGCTGGAGAACAGGGCTCACTCCCAAGAGCCAGACTAGAAAAATCTCATAATCCATGGGCATTGGGTAGAATGCTCTGAAGGGTCTTGCATCAGTAGCAGAGAAGAATTAGGCCTACCCTACACTGCTCTGGTCCTGCCTAACCAATTTTAAAAGCAAAGCCTGAAAAGACCAATCTGTTTCCACATAGCTTAACTGGGTCCCAGAATAAAGCTCAACGGTGCTCACAGCAATACAGAAATATTCAGCACCCAATCACAGTATCTGGCATCCAATCAAAGACTAGGCACGCAAAGAAGCAAGAAAATACAACCCACAATAAGGAGAAAAATTAATCAAGCAAAACCAACCCTGGGCTGGCAGAGGTGGTAGAATTGGCAGATAGAACATTAATAGTTATTATACTGTATTCCATACAGCCACAGGGAAGATTAAATATGTTGTATAAAGACATGGAAGATATATTAAAAAACATCCAAACAGAACTTCTGGAAATGAAAACTAAAATATGTGAGATGGAAAATATACTGAATGGAAAGAACAACAGATTAGTTATTGCAATAGAAAATACTAGTGAACCTGAAGACATAGCAACAGAGACTGTCCCAAAATGAAACAAAGACCTAAAAAGTTGAAAAAGACTTAAATGAACAGAGCATCAGTGGACTGTGAGACAACTTCAAGCAGCCTATATACCTATAACTTGAGTCCCAGAAAAAGAGGAAACAGAAAAAATGTTTTAAAAATAAGGGAAAACATTGTTTTCTATTTGATGGAAACCATAAACCTACAAATCCAAGAAGCTCAATGAACTCCAAGCACAAAAAACATGAAGAACACTACATCATGGACACCACAATCAAATTCTTTTTTTTTAAATTAATTAATTATTTTTTGGTTGTGTTGGGTCTTCGTTGCTGTGCGTAGGCTTTCTCTAGTTGCGGTGAGTGGGGGGCTACTCTTCACTGCGGTGCGCGGGCTTCTCACTGAGGTGGCTTCTCTTGTTGTGGAGCACGGGCTCCAGGTGCGTGGGCTACAGCAGTTGTGGCACGTGGGCTTCAGTAGTTGTGGCATGTGGGCTCAGCAGTTGTGGCTCATGAGCTCTAGGGCGCAGGTTCAGTAGTTGTGGTGCATGGGCTTAGTTGCTCCACGGCATGTGGGATCTTCCCGGACCAGGGATCAAACCCATGTCCCCTGCAATGGCAGGCAGATTCGTAACCACTGCACCACGAGGGAAGTCCCTCAAATTCTTGAAATTAATGGTGAGGAGAAAATCTTACAAGTAGCCAGAAAAAAGACATGGAAACAATACATATGACAGCAGACTTCCTGTCAGAAACAACGCAAATGAGAAGACAGTGAAGCAGCGTCTTTAAGGCACTGAAAGATAAACACTGTCAACCTAGAATTCTACGCTCTAATAAAATGTCTTTAAAGCAGGAAGGTGAAATAAAGACATTTTCAGACATACAAAAACGGAAAGAATTCATCATCAGTAGACCTGTACTACAAGAGATAGAAAAGGAATGCCCTCAGGCAGAAGGAGAATGATATCAGATGAATCTACATAAAGGAATGAAAAGCACTGGAAGAGATAACTACAGGGGTAAACATTTAAATCTCTTTCAAAGATAATAACTATGTAAGTAAGCATAGTAACAATGTCGTGTGGGATTTCTAACATACGTAGAAATATATGCCAATAGACAAAGGCCAAAGGGGGGAACTGGAAGTATAGTACTTTAAGGTTCTTATACTATGCATTAAGTGGTATAATATCTCTAGAAGGTAGACTGGGAAAAATTAAATATATATGTCATAAAATCTAAGCAACCACTAAAATAAAGCCCACGTTAAATACCAAGACATACATAGGTTAAAAGTAAAGGGTGGAAAAAGATATAACATGTTAACGCTAATCAAAAAAAAAAAAAAGCTGGAGTGAATATAGTAACATAAGACAAAGTATATTTTAGAGCAAAGAATAGACAAGGGATAAAGAAGGTCATTTCACAATGATAAAAGGATCAAGTCATCAAAAGGACACAGCAATTCTAAACATTTATGCACAAAATAAGAAAGCTTCAAAATGCATGAAGCAAAAACTGATAAAATGGCAAGGAGAAATAGACAAGCCCACAATTATAGCCAGAGACTTCAACACTCCTCCTGAGGTACAACAAGTATTCAGAAAACTGGGGGATAGAGAAGACTTGAACAAGACTATCAACCAACCTGACCTAGTTTATACACTGGGCAGAGTAAACATCCTTTCCAAGTGCATACAGAACATTTACCAAGATAGACCATATACAGACCATAAAACAAGTCTCAATAAATTTAAAAGAATTCAAGTTTTGTATTTTCTCTGACCAAAATGGGATTAAATTAGAAATCAATAACATAAAGAGGTCTGGAAAATCTCTAAATATGCTTTCTACATAATATATGATGATATATATATATATATATGACATATGTGATAATGTAAATGATTTCAAAGAAGATATAAAAAGGGATATTAGGCAGCATTTGAACATGATGAAAATGAAATGAAATACATCACAATGTGTGAAATGCAGCTGAGAGTAAAAGGAAAATTTACACTAAAATCCACTAGGGAAGAAATATGTCTGAAATCAATGACTTCAGCTTCCATTTTAAGAAACTGGAAAAACAAGAGCAAGGTAAAACAAAAGTAAGCAGAAGAAAGGAAATAATAAAGATCAGAGGAAAAATCTGTTAAGTATTGTAGAAAACAGAAAAATAATAAATAGAGAAAATCAATAAAATTTTAAGTTGGTTCTTTGCAGAGAGGAATAAAATTGATTAAACTCTAGGAAGACTGATGAGGAAAAAAACAGCAGATATAAGTTACCAATTTCAGAAATGGTAGAGGAAGCATCACTAGAGACCCTACTATCACTAGACATCAAAATAATAATAAGGGAACATTATAAACAACTTTTTCCAATAAACTTGACAACTTAGACAAAATTGACCAGTTCTTTGGGACATACACACTAACAAAGATCACTCAACAAGAGGTAGAAAACCTGAATAGCCCCATATCTATTTTAAAAACTGAATTTGTAGTTAAAAACTTCTCCACCAAGAAAACTTCAAGCCCAGATGGCTTTACTGGTGAGTTTGAGCAAACATCTAAGGAAGAAAAAATACCAATTCTACATAAAGTCTTCTAGAAAACTGAAGAGGACAAAACACTTCCCAGCTCATGCTATGAGGCCAGGATTATCCTGATATCAAAACCAAAGTCATTAAAACAAAAACAAACAAAATGAGAGACCAATAGCTCTCATAAACACAGATCTCGAAATTCTTATGAAAATTTTAGTAAAATGAATCCAATATATAAAAAAGGAAATACATCATGACCAAGTGGGGTTTAACCCAGGAATGCAAAGATATTTTAACATTTAAAATTGAAGAAGACACAAATATATGGAAGGATATTTCGTGCACATGGATTGGAAGAATTAATATTGTTAAAATGTCCATGCTACCCAAAGCAATATACAAATTCAAGGCAATCTCTATCAAAATTCCAACAGCATTTTTCAGAGAAACAGAACAAACAGTCGAAAAATTTGTATGGAAACATCTAAGCCCCTGAATAGCCAAAGCCATCTTGAGAAAGAAGAACAAAACTTTTGCACAGCAAAGGAAACGATCAACAAAATGAAAAGGCAACCAACTGAACGGAAGAAAATATTTGCAAATCATATACCTGGTAAGTGGCTAATATCCAAAATATATAAAGAACACATACAATTCAACAGCCAAAAAAACAAAAAAATAAGCAATCTGATTTAAAAATGGGCAGAAAGCCTAAAAAGACATTTCTCCAAAAAGACATACATATGGCCAAAAAGCATATGAAAAGATGCTCAACGTCACTGATTATTAGAGAAATGAAAATCAGAACTACAATGAGGTGTCACCTCACACTGGTGAGAATGGCCATCATCAAAAGGTCTACAAATAATAAATGCTGGAGAGGGTGTGGAGAAAAGGGAAATCTCCTACACTGTTGGTGGGAATGTAAATTGATACAGCCACTATGGAGAACAGTATGTTGGTTCTTTAAAAACTAGACTTGCCATATGATCCTGCAATCCCACTCCTGGGCATATATCCAGAAAAGACAAAAACTCCAAAAAGATACATGCACAGCAGTGTTCACAGCAGCAGTATTCACAACAGCCAAGACATGGAAGCAACCTAAATGTCCATCGACAGAGGAATGGACAAAGAAATGTGGTATATATACACAATGGAGTATTACTCAGTCATAAAAAAGAATGAAATAATGCCATTTGCAGCAACATGGATGGACCTAGAGATGATCATACTAACTGAAGTAAGTCAGACAGAGAAAGACAAATATCATATGATGTCACCTACATGTGGACTCTAAAAAAATGATAAAATGAACTTATTTACAAAACAGAAACAGACTCACAGACTTAGAAAACAAGCTTACAGTTACCAAAGGGGAAAGGTGGGGGTGGAGGAGGGATAAATCAGGAGGTTGGGATTAACATATACACACTGCTGTATATAAAACAGATAACCAACCAGGTCCTAATACATAGCACAGGGAACTCTACTCAATACTCTGTAATAACCTGTATGGAAAAAGAATCTGAAAAAGAATAGATATATGAATATATACAATTAAATCACTTTGCTGTAGTATACCTGAAACTAACACAACATTGTAAATCAACTATACTCCAATATAAAATTAAAAAATTAAAAAAAATAAGATAAAAGAAGATTGGTCAAAAGCCAAAATAATAATAATAATGTGTTGGTAAGGATGTGGAGAAAAGGGAACCCTTGTGCACTGTTGGTGGGAATGTAAACTGGTGCAGCCACTTTGTAAAACCGTTCGGAGGTTCCTCAAAAAATTAAAACTAGAACTATCATATGAACCAGCAATTTCACTACTGGGTATTCATCTGAAGAAAACAAGAACACTAATTTGAAAAGATAAACGCACCTCCACGTTCACCGGAGCACTATTTACAACAGCCAACACATGGAAACAACCTAAATATCCATCAATGGATGTACAGAGAAACTCTGGTCTACACACACACGCACACATACATACAGGAATATTATCCAGCTATAAAAAAGGATGCAATCTTGCCATTTAAACAACATGGATGGACCTTGATGGCATTATGCTAAGTAAAATAAGTCAGACAGTGAAAGACAAATACCATATGATCTTTCTTATATATGGAATCTAAAAATAAATTATTAAAAAAAGTCAAGCTCACAGATACAGAGAACAGATTGGTGGTTGCCAGAGGTGGGGGGTGGGTGAAATGGTTTTTTTTTTTCAGTTTAAATAAACTGAATGAAATAAAAATAAATTGTTAATTCATCATATTAACAAACTGAAAAAGAAACTAAAACAGAAAAATCTTATGATCATCTCAACAGATGGAGAGATTTGACAAAATCCAACATCCATTTCTGATAAAAAAAATTCTGAGGATATTAGGAATAGAAGGGAACGTCCTCAATTTGATAAAAGTACGTTTATGAAAAACCTAGGACTAACATAATTAATGTTTTTTTCTCCAAGATCAGGAAAAACATAAGAATAGTTGCTCTTGCAACTTTTATTCAATATTTATTAGAGGTTCTAGCCAGTTCAAGAAGGCAAAAAACAAACAAAAAAAAGATTAAAAAGAAGATTGGAAAAGAAGTAAAACTGACTTTCATAGACATGATCATACATGTAGAAAATCCTATGGAATCAACAAAAAGTTACTAGAACTAATAAGTGAGTTTAGCAAGCCTGTAGAGTAAAAGATTAATATACAAAAATCAATTATATTTCTATATACTAGCAACAAATAATTGGAAACTGATATTGAAAATAATCCTATTTATAATATGAAATACTCGAGGTCAAAACTGACAAAAGATATGCCAGATCTGTACACTGAAAACTGTAAGATATTACTGTGAGGAATTTGAGAATACCTAAATAAATGAATAGATATACCAGGTTCATGGATTAGAGGACTCCATATTTTTGAGATATCAATTCTCCCCAAGTTGATATATAGATTCAATATATCAATTCAAATCCCTGCAGGGCTTTTTTTTTTTTTTAATTTTTAAAAAAATTATTTATTTTTGGCTGCGTTGGGTCTTCGTTGCTGCGCGTGGGCTTTCTCTAGTTGCGGTGAGCAGAGGCTACTCTTTGTTTCGGTGTGCGGGCTTCTCA
Organism: Eschrichtius robustus; assembly: GCF_028021215.1. NCBI lineage: Eukaryota > Metazoa > Chordata > Mammalia > Artiodactyla > Eschrichtiidae > Eschrichtius > Eschrichtius robustus. The sequence goes on along the minus strand of NC_090826.1, from coordinate 5,991,712 downwards.
TTGTTGTGGCTTCTCTTGTTGAGGAGCACAGACTCTAGGCACGCAGGCTTCAGTAGCTGTGGCTCGTGGGCTCAGTAGTTGTGGCTCGTGGGCTCTAGAGCACAGGCTCAGTAGTTGTGGTGCTCGGGCTTAGCTGCTCCACAGCATGTGAGATCTTCCCTGACCAGGGATCGAACCCGTGTCCCCTGCATTGGCAGACAGATTCTTAACTGCTGCGCCACGAGGGAAGCCCCGCTGTAGGACTTTTTGAATTAGAATATTCAAAGCAATCTTGAAAATGAACAAAGTTGGAGGATTTACACTACCTGATTTCAAGATTTACTATAAAACTATAGGAATCAAAACTGTGTGGTACTGGCATAAAGGGTTTATCAATTTTTGTTCATCTTCAGAGAAGCAACTTTGAGCTTTAATTTTCTGCATTGTCTGTTTTTTATTTTGTTGCTTTCTGCTTTTATCTCTATTACTTCCCTCCTTCTACCTGGGTTTTATTTTGTTTTTGTTTTTTTTTTGGCTAGCTTCTTAAAGTGGAACTTTAGATCCCTGATTTGAGACTTTTCTTCTCGAACATTAGCATTTCAAGTTATTAATCTCTTTATAAATATCTCATTTTTACTGATTTCTAATTGAATTAACTCTAGCCGAACAGTGTAGTTTGTAAAACATCAATTATTTCAAATCTGAGACTTGTATTACATCCCAACCTATTTTATATCTCAGTGAACATATCATGTGCACTTGAAAAGAATATGTATAACGCAGTTATTTTGTGTCGTGTTCTCTAGATATCAATTAGGTCAAGTGGCTGACCGCACTGTTCAGACCATCTATTTCGTTAAGATGTTTTATCATTTGCAGAAAAGGGGTGTTAAATTCTTCAACTATGATTATGGAAAGACGTTCTCTGACTCATTCAGTTTTTGCTTCATATCTTTAAAGGTCTGTTATGAGTGAAAACACTTCAATGTTTGTTATGTCTTCCCGATGAACTGGCTGCTTTGTCACAATGAAATGTCTCTGGTGAGACTCCCTCTTGAAGTCTATTATTAATACAGGCACTCAGCCTTTTTATGCATGTTGTTTGGATTGTGCATCTTCCCCATCCAATTGTTCTTAACCCATTTGTGAATTTATATTTAAATTGTACTCTGCAGACAGCACATAGTTGGGTCTTGATTTATTTTTATCTGTTCTGACAACTTCTGCCATTTTATGTAATTATACACTTAGTTGGATTTAGAGCTATTATTTTATTGGTTTGATAGGTTCCCTGGTTTTATTGTTGTTGTTGTTGCCCTAATCGTCCTTTCCTGTCCTTCTTTTGGATTATTTGTTTTTAAAATTACATTTTAGTTTATCTCTTGGCTTTTTAGCTAATTTTTATATCTCATACTCCATCAACCCTGCTATAGATTTAAAAATATGTGTAATGGTAATGGTTTCTGGAGACTAATTGTCAGTGTTTGATTCTCTTCTCTGCCACTCGTTTGCTGTGTGACTTTGGGCAAGTTGTTACTTAACTTGTTTGTGCCTTAATTGTTCCATATATAAAACAGAAGTAATAACTTGCAGAGAAATGCATTTGGGGTCATGGTCCTCAGACCCAACTCATTATTAGCATAAGGTATAAACTCCAGGAGTATGGGCTTTCCAGAAAGCAAAAGACAGATGCAGTTCAAGAACATCTGGGCTCTGATTCTGCTTTCTCTCCTTAAAATAAAGATGAGCACCTGTAGATGCTGAGACTGGTTTAAGGTCAGGAGAAATGATTATCAGTAAATATCCCTTATTCTTTAAATGAAAGCATGTAGATCGTAGTATAGATTCTTTCAAAACAGTAATATGAAACCAGAGTATACAAAGTATAGTGGCACAGTCAAAAAAAGAGCTTTCCGTGCTGGGTGAGGCCCTACCTTGCATGGACTGTGTCACTGACAGCTACACACTCGCACAGGAGTCCAAAGTATGTAAGAGCAGGTGCACTAAAAGCACACATCTGCTCCTCTCCTGAGGGACTAGCTCAACTCCAAAAAACTCTATCTGTGGCTAATTAGAAATAATAGAAATAACAGAATAAGATATACAGGGCTTCCCTGGTGGCGCAGTGGTTGAGAGTCTGCCTGCCGATGCAGGGGACACAGTTTCGAGCCCTGGTCTGGGAAGATCCCACAGGCCGCGGAGCAACTAGGCCCGTGAGCCACAACTACTGAGCCTGCGCGTCTGGAGCCTGTGCTCCGCAACAAGAGAGGCCGCGACAGTGAGAGGCCCGCGCACCGCGATGAAGAGTGGCCCCTGCTCGCCGCAACTAGAGAAGGCCCTCGCACAGTAACGAAGACCCAACACAGCCAAAAATAAATAAATAAATAAAAATTTAAAAAAAAAGAATAAGATATACAGAAATCATCTAATAGTATAATATAATATCAATAATATAACTAAAAAACAAACAGAAATAATCTAATCTCACAACAGCTGTCGATCTGCTCTTTTCCCACCAATCCACAAGCCACCTAGTAACATAACGTTCTCCACCTCAAAGGGTGGCTGTGAGGATTAAATGAATTAATTTATATAGAGAACTAGGGGCAGGGAATGGTACACAGTCACAGCTCGTCATATGGTAACTTATATACCACTGAAGACCAGCAAAGGTGTTACACATAATCCGAAAACCTGATTGAACACGTTTGTCACCATTTCCTCATCCACCAAATCCTTATGAATAATGCAAAAGTGAAAAAGGATAGGAGACAGTAAAAAGGAATCAAAAGAAGACATCAGAATAGTTCACCAAATCGTTATGTTAACGGAAGAGCATTTCAAACATACTGTCCTCATTGTTACCAGACAAAATTTTAATGTATATATGACCCATCTAGTCACAACTACAGTCCAAGTTTGAATTGGACACTTTCTTTCAAGGTCAGCAAAAAAGTGACCCAAGGCAGTCCCATCAATAATTGAGGGCTTATTATTATGTATCAGGTACTATTCTAGGTGCCTTACGTGTGTCAAGAGTTGATTGGCAAAGGACATAACTAAGAAATACAGTCCAAAATATGTAACCAACATAAACGTGATGATATTTCCAAAAATATTGTAACTCAATTAAAGAAAAAAGTATTTATAATTTAGATGTCATTGCTAAGTAAATGGCATTAATGACTTGTTTTCTCACGACAGTGTATTTAACGTTGAGTGTATTTTAAAATAGAAGGTACCGTGGTACCTGACTCCGGTGGTGGCATGTGAACAACGGTGTTGCTGTAGCTGCACTGCCTCACGTCCAGGCTCAGAGCCGCCTCGGTCAGGGTCTCTGGAGCTCCTCCTTCAGCATCTGTGGACCGTCCATTAGCTGGCATTTCTGCTGTAGGTACGGCTGGGATCTGAGAAACAGCTGGTGATGTAAGAGCAACTGACAGTGAAAAGAAAAATTCCCAACAGGAAGTTCATTATTAAAGACCCAAACAGTTTACACACACTTATAACTGACAAGTTAAAACCTACTGGCCATAAAGAGGCAATGTGGATTCTTTGTGATTACACAAAGGATTCTTTGTGATTACAACGAAATAATTAAAGTCAAAAGATTAGAGAGAAAACAGACAGGGGTGGCTTTGTAATAACTCTCTTGATCCAACTATGAAAGGCAGTCCTGTCACCTTGCAGTGCTTGGACATCATCTGCTCTGTGGCTTTGTCCGTCTTCTTCCGAGGATGAGGAAGTCGTATTTGTACAGGAGATACACTTTCTCTTCAAAGCTGGAATGTTGTAGCTCTTCAGGTACCTGCAACAAGGTAATTCGGTTGCGTATTCCTACCTGCCCCCAACTTTGCCATCTTCCACCTTTCTGCTTTTCTCACGCCACCTCTGTTTGGGGTATTTCACATTCTCTTTTTTTTTTTTTTTAGCCCGCGCTGCGCACCATGTGGGATCTTACTTTCCTAAACAGGGATCGAATCCTGTGCCCCTGCAGTGGGAGCGCAGAGTCTTAACCACTGGACCACCAGGGAAGTCCCTCACTTTCTTCCTGGGTGAAGGCTTCCCTGACCATCCTGGTCTACATCACGGGGTTGTTACATTTCCCTGACTGTGGTCTTGAACTGATCGTCAAATCTTAATTTTTATGAGCGTAGGTCTTGTCTTCTCAACTATATTCAAAGAAGGGATGCATCTCCTAATTTTCTGCACCCCCCAAAATGTTCAATTTATTATGAATTGTAAGTAGTAGATATCCACTGATTTATAGTGAAAAATAAACAGCTGTTAAAAAAATGATATAAAGGCCCCATAGTGACAACAAATGCTTCTGGAAAAACTAACATGTTATCAAAACTTGTGTCTCATACCTGAGAACGCTATCAATACAGTTTATTTGCTGATAGGACGGGCTATGCTGATCCTTTCTCAAATCCTCACAAGACTCGGTGTACATGCTATTATTTTTTAATGTCTGGAAGGAAGAAAAGGTCTTCTGCTCATCTGAAAGAGAATGAAAGGATGCACAATTAAAAATATCACATGCTTGAGAATATGTACTTATTCAGCAAAATTCAATAGTACTTTGGGATATACATGATACTTCAGGACATATACAGTCAATATTATGTAGTTATTAAAAATGAGCTCAGATCTAAATGCACTGATATAGAAAGATATCACCTAGAACAATTACATGAATAATTTCAGATGTATCTTTTTAAAAAAGGAATAAAACAACTGTTTCAGGCAAAGATTACCAAGGAATAAAACCAAAGGTGAAAGGTTGACGGGGACCTTCACAATGTCACTACCTGTACAACTGGTTGATCTTGGCATCACTAAGGGGGATGACAGACACAGTGCATTGCTTATGTGTTGCAACGGAGAGTACAACAGCACTGCCCGTGTTGAACTGGTGTCCAACAGAACGTTCTACAATGACAGAATTGTCTTTTATCTGTGCTGTCCAACCTGGTAGCTAGCCACTAACACCAGACCCAGCGACTAGCATTTGAAATGTGGCTACAGCAACTGAGGAACTAAATTTCACATTTTATTCATTTGTAATTAATTTAAATTTAAATTGCAAAATGTGGTTAGTGGCTACCATATCAGATAGCAGAGGTATAGAGAGAGGAAAAAAGATCTCAGGCTGGAGCACTGAAGAACTTGAACTTTCAGTAAAGAATAAGCCAGTAAAGGAGACTTATCCAGGAAGAGACAGATCCTGCAAGGTCTGGTGTCATGGAAACCAAGAGGGGAAACTATTTCAAGGAAGAAGAGTAAAGAATTATGCAAATGCTGTTGAGAGACTGAGAAATATTAGCTACTGTTGATACTATTCATAAAGGTTAGTTTAGCTGCTTGGAAGAGGCTTCTCTATTTTCAGAGGGAATTATGGAAAAATGCTTCACTTTCACTCATTAATTTTACTTTTAATTTTTTAATAATTTTCAACTTGAAGGTTTCAAAGGGTTACAAAAATGGTAGAGAGTTCCCATACACCATTCACCCAGCTTCCACTAATGTCACACCTCACATAACCACAGGAAAATGAATGACACTAGGAAATTAACAGCGGCATACTAAGCTACAGCCCATTTGGATTTCACCTGTTTTCCCACTAAGTGTCACTTTTCTGGTCCAGAAGCCCAACCAGGATGTCACAAGTGAATTTAGTTATCAAATGCCTCCTTGGTCTTTCCTTGCCTTTCATGATCCTGACACTTTTGAAGAGTACGGGGCAGGAATTTTTTAGAAATGCCCCACCATTTGCGTTTCTCTGGTGTTTTCTTATGATTAGGTTGAGGTCATGCATCTTGGGGAAAATTGCCACAGAAGTGCAGTGCGTGATGGTGATATGTTTTATTATTGACACGTTAACCTTGATCATTGGTTAAGGTGATGCCTGCCAGGTTTCTCTTATGTAAAGTTACTATTTTACAACGTAATAAAAGATGTAAGCAATAAATGTTCTGGAGGAATACTTTGAAGCCATGCAAATATCCTGTTTCTCTTATACTTTCACCTATTGTTTGCACAACACTGTGAATATACTTAATGCCACCAAACTGTACATTTAAAAATAGTAAATTATGTACCTAAAACCACAATTTTAAAAAACCTTTCATCTAATGTTAGCACTCACTGGAGGATATGCCCTGCAACAGTTACTACTGTGGAATTCTTTCTTTATTCTCTAAGTCTTATTGAAATATAACTGACATACAGCAGTAAGTTTAAGGCGTACAGCATAATGACTACTGTGGCATTCTAATAGCAATTTCCTATTTTTTGTTACTCCTTCTACATTTATTAATCAAGCTTTTTCTATTAGGAAGAGCTTCCCTTCTCCCCTTTCCCTTTTTATTCATCCAATCATTTATCAGCAGGGACTCCTGGATACTCATTTGCTGTGTTATAATCCAATACTATCATTATTTATTTTGTTGCTCAAATTGTTCCAGTTTTGGCCATTAGGTGCTCTTTCAAGTTGTCTCCTGTGTCCCTCAGACATGCCATTTTCTCCCTTTTTTCTTGAGCACTTCCTTACTTCTTTGGTTTCTTTTATGGGAAAAACACATAGGAACCAAGACCTGGGTGCTGGGTGTGCTCACTGCTAAATGTGTCCCTCCTTGTAGGTCCCCTCAATGGACAAAACAAATATATATGTGTATGTATATCAACCCTTGTCTGTCCATCCGTCCATCCACCCATTAAACAAAAAGGCATGAGTTCACGCTGATACCTTTAACTCCAATCCAGCACCAGAGTTCACGCTGACATTCCCTCTGCTCATTCGCCATGTCCCTCTCCAATAGCGAGGAATCTCATTATCTGCAATGTGTTTGCCTACTTGCTCAATTCTACTCTGCATGTAAAGTAGCTTCAGAATTGCTAGTCTGCACTATGGCGAGGAATCAGTTTCCTGAACACTGTGTTTGTGTTCATGTATGCTTTGGATTTAGTGCTGGGGTGTCCAGTGAAGACATGGATTTCCAAAGCTACTCAGCAACTTTCTTCCCCACCTCCTTCAGGATGTTTATGCCATTAGTGTGTAACATGGTTAGGGTCACTTGTCACAGCCTATACCTCATCTTGGGTTCCCTCTACATTCTGGGGCGGGGTGAGGTACGACAGACCTGTGAGTTTTAACAAATGCACAGCCAGTTGCGATTCCATCACCAGCGTAACAAAGAGAACATTTCTCTCACTCAAGCATTTCCCTCCAGCTGCCTCTTTGCAGTCAACACATCCTGCAACCTTAGCAAATACTGATCTGCTTTCCGGACCTCATGTATTCCAGAAGTAATGCCTTCCCAGAACAGAAGCACACAACATGCAACCTTTTAGCTCTGGCTTCTTTAACTTAGCAAAATGCATTTAAGATCCATCTGCATTGCTGCATGAATCAAGTTCATTTTTCTTTATTGCTGAGTAGTATTCCATTGGGTGGATGTATCATAGTTTATCTACTCACCTGCTGAATGACATGGAAGTTGTTTCCAATTTTTGGTGAGTGTGAATAAAGTGTAATAAACATTTTCAGACAGGATTTTGTGTGAACTTGAGTCTTTATTTCACTTGGGTAAATAACTAAGAATGGAATTGCTGAGTAATATGGTAAGCTTATAAGATTATATTTAACTTTATAATAAATTGCTGCATTTTCCAAAGTGGCTGCACAATTTTACATTACCCTCAGCAACGTGTGAGAGCTCCGGTTACTCTGCATTCTTGCCAGAACTTAGTATTGTCAGTTTTCGTTCTTTTAATTTTAGCCATTTTAACGGGTGTCTGATGTGTTTTTAACTTCCTAATGACCAATGAGACTGAGTGTTGTTTCATATGCTATTTGCCATCTATACATCTTCACTGGAAAAGTGTTTAGATCTCTTGACCATTTTAAAATTGGGATGTTTAACTTCTCATTGTTAAATTTTGAGAGTTCTTTATGTATTCTGGATACAGCTCTTTATATATAATTTGCAAATATTTTGTCTTTTCATTGTCTTACCAATGTCTTACCAACGTCTTTCAAAGAAACAGTTTTATTTCAATAAAGTCTAATTTATCAATTTCTTTCTTTTATGGATCATGCTTTTGATGTCATATCTAAAACCTCTTTCCAAACCCAAGATTAAAAAGATTTTCTCCTATGTTTTCTTCTAGAAATTTATATTTTAGAAATTGAAGTATAATTGACAGGCAACATTCTATCAGCCTCAAGTGTACAACATAATGCGTCAACACTTGTATACACTGCAAAATGATCACAATAATCTCGTTATGGTGACAGATGTGTCACCAATCTATGGTGACAGATGTGTCACCATATAAAGTTATAGAATTTTTTTCTTGTGATAAGAGCAACTTTCAAATCTGCAGTACAATATCACTGACTATAGTCACCAAGCTGCACATTACATCCCTATGATTTATTTGTTTTATAGATGGAAATTTGTACCTCCTGATCCCCTTCACCCATTTTGCCCACCTCCCAACCCCCCTCCCCTCTGGCAACCACCGATTTATTCTCTGTATCTATGAGGTTTGGCTTGTAGTTTTAGATTCCACATACAAATGAAAGCATATGCTATTTGTCCTTCTCTGACTTATTTCACGTAGCATAATACTCCTGAGGTCCACCCATGTCGTCACAAGGAAGATGTCATTCTTTTTTTGTAGCCAAATAGTACTCCATTCTCTCTCTATACCAGTTTCTTTATCCAATCATCCACGGATGCACACTTAGGTTGTTTCCATATCTTGGTTATTGTAAATAATTCTGCAGTGAACATAGTGGCGTACATATCTTTTCAAATTAGTGTTTTCGTTTTCTTCAGATAAATACTCATAAATGGGACTGCTGGATCTTATGGTAGTTCTATTTTTAATTTTTTGAGGAAGTTCCATACTTTTTTCCATAAAGGCTGCACCAATTTACATTCCCACCAACGGTGTAAATGGGTTCCCTTTCCTCCTCATCCTCACCAACACTTGCTATTTCTTGTCCTTTTGACGACGGCCATTCTGACAGGTGTGAGGTGATATCTCATCGTGGTTTTGGTTTGCTGCAGTCCCCGACTATCACTGTGGATTTGTTTATTTCTCCTTGAAGTTTTTATCAGTTTTTGCTTCATGTATTTTGAAGCTCTGATGTTAGGTGCATAAACAGTTAGGATTGTTTTATATTCTCAGAGAATCAACCCCCTTGTCTTTATGCAACATCTCTCTGAAGCCCTTGTTCTAAAGTCTACTGTGTCTGACCTTAATATAGCTTTCCAGTTTTCTTTTGATTCCTGTTAGCATGGTATATCCTTTCTAACCTTTTACTTTTAACCTACGTTTTTAATTTTCAAAATGGGTTTTTGTAGATAATAGGTAGCTGCATCTTGTTTTTTCATCCAATTTCACAATTTCCAAGTCTTTTCACTGGTATACTGAGATCATTCACATTTAATGTGATTGATGTAGCTGGATTAAAATGTACCTCTTGCTAGCTGTTTTCCATTTGTTCCATCTGGGTTTTTTGTTTCTTTTTTCCTCCTTTTCTGCCTCATTTTGGGTTAAGTGTTTTAAATTACATTTTAACACCTCTACTGACATTATTGATACTTCTTTAAAAACTTTTACTAATAATTGTCCTAAAGTTTACAATATACATCTTTAAGGACTCAGTTTCTATCTCCAAATAGTATACTCCAAATACTATAATACAGAAAGAATTTACACAGTATATTCCTAATACCTCACTCCCATCCTTTGCAGTATTTTTACATGTTATACATGCAGAATACTATTGTTGCTTTAGTTAGTTATGTTTTACAGTAATTAAAAATAAGTAAAAACTAAAGTTTATTTTATCTTCATTTATTCCACTTCCAGTGCTCTTCATTTCTTCGTGTAGATCCCAGTGTTATGTCTGACATCATGTTCCTTCTACCTTTACAAATTCCTTTAGGATTCTGATAGAACAGATCTGCTGGCAATACACTGCCATAGTTTTTGTTTGAGAAAAATCTTTGTATCTCCTTCATTTCTGAAAGATACTTCCCATCGCGTGTACCATTCTGCGTTGACAGTTTCTTTCCTTTGAAGATGTTGCTCTTTTGTGTTCTAACGTTCACAGTCTCTGAAGAAATGTCTCCTGTAATTCTTATTCTTATCTTTGTTTTTCTGTAATCTATCATTTTCCTCTGGTTGCCTTCAAGATAGTCTCTTCGGTTTTATTTTAGTTTGAATATGACATGCCCAAGTGTGTGGTGTTTTTATATTTTGATTTTTTTTTTCTTTTCTTTTTTTTTGTATTTACACTGCTTGATGTTCTTTGAATCTGGAAAATCAGCCATTATTTCAAGTATTTTTCCCGGGATTGCAATTACTCATATGTTAGATCATTTAACCTTGTCCCCAAATTCTTAAAAGGCTCTATCTTGTATGTTCCTTTCTCCTTGTGTTTCAGCTGTGTTAATTTCTATTTATCTATCTTCAAGTTTACTGATTCTTTTCTTGGTTGAGTGCCCACCAAAGGCATATATTCATCTCCAGCATTTCTAACATTTCCATCTGATCCTTTCTTTCATGTTCCATCTCGATGCTGTGATTACTTCGGCGGTTTTTGCATGTTACCTACTTTGTCCGTTAGAGCCTTTAATGTATTTATTATTCAGAGTTATTTCCAACATCTGTGTCCTACCTGACTCTTGTTCTTGTTCCGATGACTGCTTTGTCTCTTAGGAGGTTTTTTCCGTGCTTTTCATATGCTTCATAATTTGCTGAAAACTGAACATGTGTAAGACAGTGGGGACTGGGCATGCCTTTCCTTCCACTAGGTCTGTGTTCCGGTTAATCTAATTAAGCTTTAGGCCAGGTCTGAGGTTTGCTGTTGCTATGGTTTCACTCAGTGTATTACAGCTTTCAGATCCCTCTAGTGACACGCTGCGCTTCAGGTGGCGGCTGGTTTCCTGAGAGCTCTTTTCTCCAACATCTGCTCCACTTCCAGGCTTTGGTCTTCCCTGCACTGTGCCTCAGAGAAGGTCTGTCTCTCGTAGGTGACTTGAATCAGTCACTTACCTCACTTCTCCTTGCAAGTATGTGCCTCTCCTCAGATTCCAGGCCTGCTGGCTGCCCTGTAACCTCAGCACTCTGACGGGTTCAAGAAAGAACACGAACTTGCTGTCCGTCTGGCTTTTTTCCCCGTAAGTTTGGAATGACGCTCTTTCCAGCTCTCCCTGAGCAGGAACCAAAGCACTCTCACTCTGAGTTAGTGCAGTGTATGAATCATCTTCTTTCCCTTGGGCTTTGCATCACCCTCGCAGTAGAACGTGCAGTTTTCCCTAATTTCCCCAATTACTTCTCTGGCCACTGGCATCGGTCTGTATAGCTGAGGAAGGGACTTTACATCCCTTTGTTGTTCCTTGCCTTTCCACAATAAGTTTAAAAGTTTCCCTTCTTATTCTATTCTAAAGCATAACCTGCCTTTATAAGAAAGGTAAACATACATACTTAAAACCTTATGTTCTTGTGTGCTCCAGCACCCTGTAGATAATAAAATATATATATACAATGACCATTTAGTATTTTCCCTTTCATTGGTGTATATCTCTACTCAGTTTCTAATATTTAAATTACAACGCTTTCTATCTTTAAGTCACCTTCTTGTTTCTCTTCAGTAAAGAGTAATGAAGACTTTTTTACTAGCTCTTTAAACTTGGAGGTCTTAAACTGTTAATAAAAACAAGATGCCCAAATAACATTAGTTCTCCAAAGTTATTCCAAATGGCATTACTTCCCCCCAAAGTCGCATCCTATGTGTGTTAGTCAAATATAGTACTTAGCTAAGTAGTAAGAAAATTTCAGTTTCTAAAACAGCAGCCTAAGTACACAGAGTTAGGTATTGCTTAAATTTTATAAAATGTTGAATGATTGAATATGGATGATGCTTAAATATATAGCCTTCAAAACAACAGTACTGATGGTATTACTAGACCAATGCAACGACAGGTGATAAGAAACGGAATAAAGCAGGAGGTTAGAAAGGATTTCTGCCCTGAGAAGAAATTCCAGAGGTCAGGATGTAAGACTGTGGCACTAACACGAGGCCGTAGGCCTAGGCAGCAGCAGGTAGCACTGACTGGATCAGACAATGAAGAAAACATCTAGAAATTTTAGATTAAAATCTCCCCAAAGAATTTTCTCTGGCAGGATATGGAATAATGATATACAACAAGAGAGATATTTAAGATAAATTCTTTTGTGGGGGAGATCTGATGGTTTCACGGGACCAAAAAAGGTTGTCGTTTCTACCTTGTGCCCTTACATCTACAGCAAAAGAAACAAACAGAACTTGAAACCTCCTGCCAAGATGAATAAAAACCCCAAAAAACTAAAGGACGGGACTTGCTGCGTCTGGAGGGTGTCCTACGGGCTCCCAGTGATATCACCTGTAGGAGCAGCAGTTTGATATTTTTCTTGTGGCAATCATATCAAGTCCTGAAAAGTACAGCTACTATTATTATTATTGACTTTAGAGAAGAAATTTCACCCTACTGTGTAGAACACCCACGTTTGACAGTGGTAGAGACCGTCAACGACATTTAGGTGGCCAAAATCTATAACGACTTCCCAAATTATATTGATATTAACATTCAAGGAGGAAAATTAAGAGAAAGTTATTTAAGTTAAGAAGTTAGTATAATTTGATCTCTATATTATAAAACTTTATATATACAGAACTATATAATGCACGCAGGTTAGCTTCTCAAAATAACGTCAACTATCACGACTGATCCAACTCCTCTGGGGTGCTCCCTACCTCATATTTGAGAAAAGTAAACATGTAATCAAGAAAAAGGCCAAGTTTTTCATTCAATTTAGGTCACAAACATTCTCCATTTGTTTGAAATGAAAGGGAGGGATTATCATTTTAATATACTTTATTATCTGAAATGTATTCTAAAATTACCTCTTTTGGTTTACAGATAGCTCATATGGAGGTAATCTACGAATTGGGTGGAATTAGCAGAAAAGTCAATTCTTTAGCAGAAGTATACTGTGACTACATTCTAATACCATTTAGCTTTCGGGACAGTATTTGCTGCTGCCATTGTTATTAGTAGTAGTAGTACTGTTACTTTTGTTATCTGGGCACGTGAACCTGAACAGCAGCAGCCCAGAGTCGTGGCTTTGTGAGGGCGGCTCTGGGAGGGGGGCGGGTGACCCTGCTAACTCACCACCACGCTGTCCCGTGCCGGTCCCCATCACTTGCTTCTTTGGTGATTTGGCCCTTGACTCGATGTACAGCTGCTGGCCTAGATTCTTGATTTTGTTTACACTGGCATAGACCTGCTGCAAAGTCAACTTAGGGGAAAGAACGATAAACAATGTTTCAAAGATTACAAAAATGTGCATTAAAAGATACATAAATGAAATACATTTAACTTTTGGTTCTCTGTAGACAGAATGACTGAAAGCACAGTAATAGCATTAATTCAGTCTCCTGCTGCACCACAGCACACGAGGACCGGTGAAGCTTCACAGCAATCTGTCCACAACATGCTAATTTTTAGGAAGCACACAATTAACCCAAATATCACCTTCTAAAGGTGATATTTTCTTTTTAGAGACATTTTCCCAAACCAAAATGGATCAGAATGTCTATTACCAGATCAGATCTTCCAGACGAGAACTAAGAAGCCACACGCGTCGAGGTACGGAACCAGCACCGACACGTTACGGGTAACGACACAGGAAGGAAAGGACACGTGCTCAGAGGCACATGTGTGCTCGCTCACCGCTGCCTTCTGCACCTCCTCCACGCAGCGCCCGCTGGACTCACTGGAGGACGCGGTGCTGAGGTGATGCTCCTGAGACCCGCTGCTGCCCGGGCTCCCATAGCCACTGGATGCGCTCCCGTGAACGGGCTGCAAGAGAGACGGGCCCGTCGCAGCCCCGGGCGATGTGGCCGTCAGAGGAGAGACTCAGCATTACCTACCTCTGAGCTTACCTACAGTCATCACAAAATTAAGATTAAAATTCCTGAAATCCTAAATGAGGTGTGTGAAGGGTGATGCTGACATGAAAGACATTCCTCTCTCATCTCGGTAACTCTCAAGGGCAGAACCTACTTTCCTAGTCTAGGTGGGTATTTCTAGAACGACAAATGTTTTAAAAGCCACAGTAAATAAATTTAACAAAACATGAAAATAAACTCTGGCTCTTTATGCTGAGTTTGGAATAGACAGAACAAATTAAATATATACTGTACTTTTCCCCAAGAACCTCAGAGATACTTTATGAACTCTAGAGACTGTATGAAAGACATTTTGAACACTACTGGCTAACAGTTTTAGTGACACCATCAGTAAATGCTTGACAAGTTTACTGATTGACTCGCTAGTAGAAAGCATTTTGGTATTTGTTTTCAACAAGCAGTTTTTCCTACTTTGGCTCATAATGACTAGAGATACAGAGACCTGCCAACCCTCTCCCCACCTTTAAAACTGTAATTATTTAAAAAAAATAGTGAAGCCAAAACACTGGCCGCATCTGGAATACAAGAAGGATTCTCTCATTTAGAAGTAACTTCTCTATCTTATTGCTTCCTATGACTCTGTCATCTTAAATTGGATTCTTACAAAAAGTCCTGTGTATTTAACACAGAAAAAAGGAAAACAAGATTAATGAAATTTAATTTGAAAACAAAAAGAGGAAGACAAAAATTTCTGGAATGTAGAGGGTAAGGACTTCTCTCTCCTCACAGTTCATTACTGTGAAGTGACTTTACTAAGACTGAATGTTAAAATTAAAGACAATTATGGGACTATTATGTTTGTTTTTTAACATCTCTCACTTTACCTGTAAGAGAAGTCTGTGAATTTGTTCTTGTAATTCCGTTATGTCTTTGTCATTACTGTTCATCTTCTTTATTCTGGTGGCAAAGACATCCCCATTTAGTGGACTCCTACAAAATGCCAAGTCAAAGACGGAGTCAGGCAATTTCAAGTTCATGTACAACGAAGGCTAACGTGATTTTTAATAGAAAATTCAAACAATAAACCTATGCTTTTACAAAGCAGCTCTTCAACTCCAAATATAGAAAATATGAAGCTCAAACTCTGTTCATAGAGGTAGAGAAAATCATAGGAAACAAATGAGGTGTTAACCGTCTTCTTTAGTTTCTCTGCAGCTGTAATCATTCTACTGTATCTGTATAAATTTAAAATCAGTGGTAGGTAACCCCCTAGCTACTAAAATACCTTCAACAGCTACTGGTCTCAGAATTTAACATGAACTGAGTAACCTACTGGCTATGAGAAATTTTAGGACCTTAAGTTTGGCAAACACATTGAATGCTTAATGTACCTAATCACTCAAGCTACGTAGTAAACATGATTCTGCAGGCCACCCGTGTGGTGAACATGTGGTTGCCACAAAATCTTCAGTCTTATTTATATCCAAATTCTAGAGCATCTGAAATCTACCACGGGAATACAGTGAGGCAGACGCGTCAACAGAAAGAGCAGCAGAGACAAGGGACTGACATTCACTTAGGCCCCTCCACGTGACGGGAAGTGCTGTTTTATGCCACACACCAAGAATAAGTGACATTTCTACCCCCCACGACGTGCCGGGCGCTGTGCCAGCTGCTCCACCAGGTACCCCCTCCTCGCTTCCCTGAGCCAGACCCCGGCTCGGGTCCCCCGCTGTCGCGTCTGCCCGCTGCTCCCGAGGCCCAGAGTCCCGGCTCCAGGCCGCACACTCTCGGCCACCACACTGTCCGGCCTCTCGGCACCTCGGTCCTACGAGTGCTGCTAACATCGGACGTGCCGTGGGCCAGACACGTCACCTCCTGAGTCCTCGCGACCCTGGGAGGTAGGAATCAACCCGGCAGAGGTGAAGAAACTTGCCGAGTTGCCGTGGCCAGGCGGCCGGGTCGCGTCTGAAGCCACATGCCCGACCCCCGAGCCGGCTCTCTCTCCTTTTCCTGTTACGCGTCCTGCACGCTGCCTCTCACACCTCAGACACGCGGCAACACTTCCCCAAAGACAGACACTCCTAGCAGGAACGGCGGGACGCCAGCGGGGTCACGGGAGGCGTCAGGAAGAGGCCGCGTCCCCGGCACAGGGCCCCCGCCGGGTGCCCCCCGTCCCGCCCGAGAGCAGACCCTGGGAGGCGCCAGGCCCGGTCTGGCGGCACCGGCTCCGCGATGCGGGACGCGGAGGGCCAGCTGCACCTGGACGGCAGCCTGACACTGGCACGTCTCAGGTGCCCCTCCTGTCCTCCGCCCCCTGCCCCCGCCCCCTGCCCCCGCCCTCTCCCACCCGCCGCTGGGCGTCAGGCTCCTCCCACGCTCCGTTAGCTCCTCCCCACGTCACAGAAGGGTCCCTGGGGGCTAAAGTGCATCCCCGAGTGCTGTGAGCCTGAATGGCTTCCGGAGGCATCTGGGCTGCTGTTCAAGTGCAAGGCTGAGTGGAAACAGAACGTTCTGATTTGTGCTATGAGATGCGGATGTTCCCAGGGGTGACCCTTCCGACAAAACCAAGTTGGGCTTTCAATCACCAATTACAGAACTCAAAGGATTCACCGCCTTCATCAAATGGTGTCAAGCTCGGCATGACGCGTTGGCTGCGGCGGACGTCAGGAAACGGGTCTAGGAGTAAAGAAGGAAATGTGGTGTCCGTCTCCACTTTGCAACCTCCTGCCTCAGTGATCGCCGGGAAAGTGACTCTGTTTCACAGGATGCGGGTTTGTTTTTTTTTTTTTTGTAAAATCAGAGGTAACGGCACCTAGCCTCACTTCCCACAGAGCTGCTGGGAAGGACCTGAAGAGAGCCGGACACTCCCACAGCCCCCTCCCTACTTCACTGTCACACTTTCCAAAACTGCCCGCGCGTCGCAGTGCCATCGCTGTTTTCCGCTCTCCCATACGCGGTGGGCGGCAAAGGGAACGTCCGTTCTGTTTATAACCTCAGCCTCAGCCTAGCACAACGCCTGACTCAGCAGGTGGCCCGTAAACACTTACTGAAGGAATAAATGCATTAAAATGATTTTATAAACGTAATAGATAATTACTGTTCGATGAGAGAAATTAATACCTACTAGCCTCTAAACTCTTTCCCTCACATAATCCTGGATCTTGAGATGCAATTATTGGTGTAATTTTAAAAAACACTGAAAACATTGGGAGCACTAATATGTCGGTTTATTCCATATATTTTTAATCAAAGAACTGAAAGGATGGCTTGGAGAATGAATCTAGGATGCACCTCTAGCACTGACAGGGAGGTACTCAGACCGGTCAACAGACACCCAGATGGACGTCTCGTCAGAGGAACTGTACTTGCTTTGGGGTTTCCTATATTCATCCTAAGCAACCATCTGATTTTTAAAAAATATTTATTTATTTATTTATTTGGCCGTGCCGGGTCTTAATTGTGGCACGCGGGACCTTTTTTGAGTTGCGGCATGTGGGATCTAGTTCCCGGACCAGGGATCGAACCCGGGCCCCCTGCATTGGGAGGGCAGAGTCTAAGCCACTGGACCACCAGGGAAGTCCCCAACCATCTGATTTTATTTTCATTTCCCAAGAGGTCTCCCTACTGGGGAAAAAAAAGTCCTTTCTGAGCAGCATGAATAGCACTTCCTTGGCAGTCATATTCGTTACCTCAATTATCCAGTTAGTTTTCTACCATAAATCAGCCTCATGAGTCAGGGCGGCAAGGAGCCCGATTCTTCCATTAAAGCTGCAGACCTGCTCTGCTGAGAGGCCAAACCCTGGAGCACAACAAGGTCAGGGCAACCTGAGGCCTATCTCACTGTGGCCAAAACATCACTCTATCACAATATTACACGTGATAAAATACTCTTACTGGGAGATGTACTGTTCTGTACACACAAGTTTTATGCTTCTGTGTACAAAGTTGTATAACAAAATACAAAAGACAGAGTTGCTCAATCTCAGCATGACACTGAAGAGTTAAGTATAATTTCCACTCTTAAAAGAAATAGACATCAAAAGGAAACTTATGGGCCGGTTGAGAAACCTCTAGGTCAATTTTAAATGGACCACAAAGTCCAGGGAGTAGGAGTATCTCCGATTACAAGAACCGCGGTCCAGGTTGCTCTGGATCCATTCTGCAAGGCTGTTATATGTACAGGTAACAACAATCAAGCAGGCTCGGGTCAGCCATGCTGGCAGGAGAATAAATATGAAAGAATCTAAATATTAAAAATAAAGATTTAGGGACTTCACTGGCCGTCCAGTGGTTAAAGACTTTGCCTTCCAATGCAGGGGGTGCAGGTTCAACCCCTGGTCGGGGAGCTAAGATCCCACATGCCTCGCCAAAAAAAACAAAACATAAAACAGAAGCAATATTGTAACAAGTTCAACGAAGACTTTAAAAATGGTCCACATCAAAAAAAAAAAAAGATTTAATAAAATTGACACATATACGTGGAATTTGACAGCAGAAGGCTGATATAAAAAATTTTACATGCTCACTAAAGAGAACCTTAAAATTCAGAAAAGGAGAAAAAACAAAACTTCACCCAAAATCCCACTATCCACACATAACCAAAATGTGTATTTTATTTCCTTCTAATCTTCTTTTTCCTATTTCATAGTGTTCGTGCTTTAAACGTAATCATAATCATACTGTATAAAAAATTCTGTATGCTGCTTTTTATATCATCTAATATATCAATTTCCCATGTTATATACTCTCTGTAAAAATTTTTATCGACCAATATAATAACATGTCAAGTAGATATTTCAGAATCCACTTAATGACAGACATTTAAGCTATTACAATTTAAAAATGCTGCAAAATCTGTCTTTTCTTTATAAGGCTTTCTGTATTTCGGCTTCTTTAGAATATTCCAATAAGGGAATCGTTAGGCCAAGGAGGTAGAAATCTTATAAAGCCCTTGATACTTATTGCCAAACTGTCTTCCAGAAGCACTGAAAAAAACCTGTCCTTCGTTTAGTTCATGTGTCAGTTGATTCAAAGGGGAATCAATGGGCCAAAGAATATTATTTGGGAAAAGATTTTTTAGAAAATACGCAAACTTATTGACTTACGTTTGCACTTTATGCCGACCAATTATGAAAGAAACCTTCCGGCTCCATGGGTTCACAAAGCTGGACCAACTGGAATCCAATACTATGTAATCCCCATTTTGAGAACAAAATCTAATGGGTGAATGTTCAAAGGGAAGATGGCCTGCATACTTCAAGACTACATAAAATAATAAGACAAAATTAGAATTTATTTAACACAGATATTGACTGCAAATGTCTTTTTTTAAGGCATTTATTTGTAAATGTTTTAGAATGTCAAAATAGAAAAAAAAAATTGTTTCAGCAGTTCCAATACATTGCTTACCTGGTTAAAGGTTAAGCTCTAACGATTAGAGCTTGTGAGACCCTCTAGTGAGAAATGAAGTGACAAACTTAAAAAGATCCATGAAAAAAAAATGTCCTCCTATAAAGAAGTAGGTCCTTACCTTTTTGGTGTATGGCGACCATCAGAGAACGATCTTCCGGGTGCAGGTATGTCAGGATGGACGTTCCAATCAGATCCTGAGGTAGGTAACCCAGCAAAGGCACTGCTCTGAGCACAGACACAGCACAGGCAGCATGTCACACACACCAAGTAACTCATACCTTATATACTTTCAACGGTACTTTTCAGCTAAACTCTAAATATGACAAAGGGTATGCAAAAGATGTTCATTACAGCATTTATAAATGCTACAAACAACCCAAGTGCCTATGCTGTGGGGAAATAGATACACAATCTAAGAAGTGTTGGTCATCCGACATATTGCATCAAAATCACCTGTGAAACTTCTAAAAAACAGATTTGCAGGCTCACCGCAAGCTTACTAAATCAGAATTTCTGTGGTAAGACTAGGAGTCTATATTGTTAACAAGTTCCTCAGAGGTCTCTGATGCTCTCCATTTCGCTGCCTTCTAAAAAGTCTACAAAGATCACATCATAACAGAAAAATGCTAGTGATGTTAAATGAATAAAGCAGGCTACAAATTTATACAGAATAATTAAAATTATACAAAAACAATGTCTCCCAAAAAGTGATATCAAATAGACAACCGGTCACAAAGCCATTTGTAGGATAAAGGTTCATGGGAAAATTCTGATGTACAGGCACTCAAGATGACTTAGAAAAAACTGACTCCATAAACATTTTCTATGTGTGCAAATTCACAAATACTTTCTAATGCAATAAACTTAAGCTGTTTTCAGAATAACTTCAGCTAGAATTTTCTTACTTTCTACAGATTATGTTATACAAAGTATCTCACTAATTACTGTTTAGTTTCAGGGTAACTAAACGGTAATAAACCCATTTCCAGATGTTAAAAAAATTTTTTTAAAGCTTTTTTTTTTTTTTGGCCACACCACTCGGCTTGTGGGATCTTAGTTCCCCGAGCAGGGATTGAACCTGGGCCCTCGGCAGTGAAAGCATGGCGTCCTAACCACTGGACCGCCAGGGAATTCCCTGTATGTTAAAATTTTTTAAAAACCAAAATTAATAAGTATCATAACTGTGCCAGGTTTTTTGACATTTTTGCTTATGCTTATCTGTGGTACGGTACATTGGTTCTCAGATTTTCAGATTTCACAAATAAGTAAAATTTTTAAATAAATGCGGGGGGAAATGGAGGGTATGAACAGGGGATAACAATGTTTTGTTTTTCCAAATAAAGGTATTAAAAAAACAACAATAAGCAACAACTATTATGTACTGTCACTAACTCTTTAAATAAGAAAGACTATTTTAATAACCAAAAAAAAAGCAGGAAGGACGTTAAGTTCAAAATAAGTAACAGTTCTTTACACACAGAAAAATCTGCCTTATTTTTCTTTCTCTTTTCCCCCCTCACTTCAGGCTAATAAAAATTCATCATAAACTGTTTGGGAAGCATCTGCCTAGTGGAAATAACACTGGAATAGGACTTGGAGGCCAGAGCCGTGGTCTCATTTGGACCACAGTCATCTAAAACTATGTGGTCCACGTTCATTGTCCTCTTGTGCAAAATGGAAAAATAATTTCTGACTTTCCTAAAGCTTTGAAATAAATAGGATAACGTGTAAATCTTAGAACTATAACATGTAAGATATGTACATTAAAAATTTACACCACACGGGACTTCCCTGGTGGTCCAGTGGTAAAGAATCCGCCTTCCAATGCAGGGGACACGGGTTTGAGCCCTGGTCCGGGAACTAAGATCCTACACGCCGCGGGGCAACTAAGCCCGCCCGCCACAACTCCTGAGCTCGTGCACCTCAGTGAGACAGCTTGCATGCCGCAAACTACAAAGCCCACGCGCTCTGGAACCCACGCACCGCAAGGAGAGAGAGAAAACCCGCGCGCCGCAACTAGAGAGAAGCCCGCGCGCTGCAACGAAGAGATCCTGCGTGCCTCAACAAAGACCCCGTGTGCCACAACTAAGACCCGACGCAGTCAAAAAATATACATAAGGAAAATAAATAAATATTAAAAAAAATTTACACAACACAAATTTCAAACTAACAAAATTCAAATGCACAAATGAATAGATTCAGCTGTATCATGTTACGTTTAACGTATGTTAAACGTTATGTAAACTTTTAAATATTTTTATTTATTTTCAGAAACAAATTTCTTTTAGGCATAAAGAAGTACTTACCTTTCATCTATTTCAAGAAAAACACACCCGGGAGTGTGTGTTGTGGTAAAAATTCTTTTATCCACTGGGATTCGAGGAGCTATGGAAACCAGAAAGACTGGTTTAAAGGCAAATACCTAATTAACTATCCACTTAACGTATTAAAGAGGGAACAAACTCTATACCTCATGGCAGAAATCTCACCTAGGGACCTGGCCTTTGAGCAGCCAAAGCTAATAACTTTCATTATTAACCACATTTTAATTAGGTCAAAACGTGATGCCTACTAAAGTTAATTTTAAACAGACAGAAAGTCTGTGTACATCGAATAGCTTACCCATCACAACCTAACAGTCAAAGCTGGGGTCACTTAGAGTTCAGGATGAAAAAGTTTCATCGTATTTAGTGGTTGAATACAACTAAGCAAATAGGATGTGAAACGTCAGTACAATAGGTACTTATTTAATCTGTAATAAAATTGGCACGGTCAGTGCTGCTATAGTCTGCTTTGACAACGTAGTGATCAATACATTAGGGAACAATTTGAGCATGACACTAATTCCGCATTTGCTTACGCACGATTTCATTTTCAAGAAACACGAGGTGAATGCAGAAAATAGCAGCCAGTTGAATGGAGTCACTTAGGAACGTGAAGAAACACGCACACACCTGAAACATCCACCTGCGGCCTCTGTTCACCAGTGTGCCCTGAGCCACGCCCGTCCAACCTGGTGATGGAACTTTCCCTCTGATTTCAGTCCGCCTTCCCCTCACTCCTCACAGTAATGCACAAGCTGCAGCCCTTCCAACACCCATGTCCACAGCAAACTGCAGGGTTTTTCCGCTGTGGGGAGCCACATTTATTGTATCACTTGTGCATTTCTTCATCATTTAATGTGTAACACCGTGTTACCATTTTATGAGATTCCCCTCTTATTTTTAATGTATGGTTACTTGAGTGTTGTGCCTCTAAACTCATTTTTCCCATAAGCCCTGTGGTTTGTGTGATTTTTTTTGCACAGGATGGTAAGTTTTAGGAAAGCATATGTCACATTACAGCAGAACCAACTGTAATTTCAAATGATAAATGGAAGCTGCTTCTGTATTGATATATGAATTCAGCAATGTTGTTCTGCCATTGGAAGACATAAATTATACTTTTTACTCAGGGGGCTTTCAAAACACTTAAAAAATATAAATTCATTCTTGTGACCTCTGTATGCAACAATTTCAATGCTCTTCTGTCACACAAGACAGAAGCAAAAGGCCACAGGATGGTCACCAGGAGAGAAAGGATTAGAAGACTGCGCACCTGTGGCCAAGTCTGTGCTCAGACCCCTGGGCCATGCTGTCCTTAAAGGAGATGACCACACAGGAAGTCAAGGTCAGCAAACAGAAACGTCAGGGAAAATCAGCTCAGGGCCAAGCTGAAGACAGTGGCTGCAGTAAATAGGCTTTCACGTGCTTCTTTCTGATGTGCTGACACGTCACATCTGACCTAAACGCAGACGCTCCTGACCTACCTTCGTAACCAGAATGAATCTTCTCCACCAGCGTGAGACAGCAGGGCTCAGGCTCCGGGCGGGCCGAGCTGTGCACGTGAATCAAATAGGGGATAATCCGGAACGGGCAGTAAGGCTGCCCCAGCTCCCGGGCTTCCCCTCCACTGAAGAGAAGAAAAATGGTTCAGTGCCGGTCCTGACCTGTTCACTTAGTCCAGGTGAAACAAGGCCGGGGAAAATGTTTTGTTGCTAATTTCCAAGGGAGACATGTCCGAATCTAAAATGTTTAGACATATTTATTTATTTATTTTTGGCCGCGTTGGGTCTTCGTTGCTGCGCGCGGGCTTTCTCTCGTTGCAGGGAGTGGGGGCTACTCTTTGTTGCAGTGCGCGGGCTTCTCATTGCAGTGGCTTCTCTTGTTGCGGAGCACGGGCTCTAGGCGCATGGGCTTCAGTACTTGTGGCAGGTGGGCTCAGTAGTTGTGGCTCACGGGCTTAGTTGCTCCGCGGCATGTGGGATCTTCCCGGACCAGGGCTCGAGCCCGTGTCCCCTGCACTGGCAGGCGGATTCTTAACCACTGCGCCACCAGGGAAGTCCAAAACATATTTATTTTTAAAAGGAGGGAAACGTTAGTTTAAATTTTCAATAGCCACGGGCAGTGATACTCGTTTGTTATTGGATGAGTAGGAGGCTTTCTGGAGAGCCGGCTCACCAAGGTGAGTGTGAACCACTCACTAATTTCAGCGTGACTTTCTGCTCCTGCTGGGAAGAGGGGCAGGCACAGCCACCTGTCTTGCCTCGTGTGTCTAAACCAAGTACCACATGGCGGGAAACAAGGTCCCCTGGGATCGTGCCCCCAAGCCAGCCCTCCGTCAGCCCTTCCTATGCCCTCGTTCAAATGACTGATTCAGTCCCACCGCTTCAGCCGCTCCGCTGCCCGGCGCAGGCCTGGTGTGCGGCTCAGCATCAGCCACGGAGCCTAGCTACAGGGAGATGGCGGGGCTGGACCCTCTCCGCCAACCGGCACGGAGGCTGCTCGCTCCCTCTCAGGAGGCTCCCGGGGGCGAGGGGTCTGCAACAACCACACAGGTGTCCATCCTGTTTCATCAGCCTGGCTGCCTGGAAGACGTTTCCACTTGGAGCTGCCCGAACGTCCCAACCTGTATTTCACGCTCCCCCGTTTCCGCCCATCACACCTCTCCTCGCCGACCATCATGAGCACGGATGTTCGGGGGTCTCCGGCCCCACCCGCACTCTCGCTCCCGCCCCCCTCCCTCTCTCTTCTCTCCTCTAACTCCAGAATCTCCTGTCACTTCTCCACTCTCAGCCGTGACCCTGCTTCCTAGGTAACCGCTCAGAAGAGCGCCTTCTCCTGACACTCACCTGCGAGCATCTGTACTTGTGCTAGTGGCTCCCCTCCCATTTCTGTGAGTGCTTTCTCCAGGCTCATCCCATCCTGAGCTTCTCAATGCCATCTATACGCCGATGAGCTGCACATCTGTCTCTAGCCCGGCCTCCTCCCCTGAACCCCGGGCTCCTGGACCAACGCCTCGTCAACATCACGAGGCAGATTTCTACTCGACACTGCACGCTCACCTAAAACTAAGGCACACGTTCTCCCCTCTGCTCTCGAGGCAGCTGCTTGTCCTACAGTTTCCTCCTCCCCAATACATGGCACCTTGAGCCAAGACTCCGTCACCTGACTACTCTTTCTATCTCGCACCCAAAACTAACCCACCAGTATGTGCTGGTAGGTCTCCCCTACAGAAATACCCAGAAGATCGAAAGTGCCTCCACGTCCACCTCCACCGCCTGGTCCAGGACCCACCATCTCCCAGCTGCACCGCATCAGCGCCATGCCCCCCCCCCCGCCCACTCCAACCTCCCACCCCGGCGCAGGACCTTCTGCACGGCACCCGACGTGAGCCTTCCATGATCAATGACATTTCCTTCTAAGACATGAAAATGCCCTATCCCTACCCACTGAACAGTCCTGAAGCAACAAACCGTATGGCAACAACCACCCACCCAGATCTGGCCTCCGGGTGAGCAATGCTGTTTCCTGGCACAAGGAATGGGGGATACTGAAGAAATGATGGACCCAGGTCTGGGGCAGGAACCGTCTAGGTTGAGCCTGGGACGGCAAATGTGAAATCAAGGAAGCTGTCAAAACCACCGGGGACTGTCACCAGGCCAGGAGCTAGCCTAGCTGACCGGCGGCTCCCGCCGGCCACAGAGGGGCAATGGCAGCACCTCGGGGCACGATGAGAACCTTCTCTTTAGGATGGGATTCTAAAACAGTGATGGAGGAAACAACGAGAGAGCTCAGATTTGCTTCAAAATAATGAGATGGGGGGTGGGGGGACCGAGGTGGTGGCACAGACGACACAGGACTGGCCACGAGGTTAAAGTTATTAATGCTGAATGATCAGTGCATATCAGTTCATTGTACTATTTTTCTCTACTTTTATATTATTTTGAAAATTCCCAAAGTTTTAAAAATAACTAAGTGGCTACCCTGAATAAAACATTTCATTCAGAAGTCAAAACGCCCTATGGTCTGGCCCCTGCTTCCTCATCTTCTTCCCCCCTCCCCCCTCCCACAGGCTGGGCGTGCTCTGCCCCAGGGCCTTTGCACTGGCCTGGAATGCTCTTCTCTCAGACACGTCTACGACTTGCTCCCTCACCTCCTTCAGGCCTCTGGCCCCATTCAGGCTTCTCATTAGAGAAGATTTTCTTGACCACCCTGAGCACACCAGCAACCACTGCCCAGAACCCCCTTACTCTGCTTTTCTGTTCTACGTACAACTTATCACAGCCACCACGTGTACATTTAGACAGCTGTTTATTATTGGTCTCCCCCCTACAGAACCTAAGGTCCATGAGGGCAGAACTTTGTTTTGATCCCAGCACCCGTAACAGTGCCTGGCTCAGGAAAGGCACCTGAAAATATCTACCAACATAACAAACACATAGAGCGCTTACCACGTGGCAGGCACTGCTCTCAGATCCTCATAAACAACAACTCACCTGCGAGTGACAGAAAGAACCTACATGGCCCTCCCCACACATGCACACCTTTCCAGGTTATCCCTCCCCAAGCATTCGAATACTATTAGCGCGAGTCCCCCTCAGTTCCATGGAGTGTCTGAATGATCCATTACCAGGATTTCCCTTCCCCAAATATCAAGAGCATTTAGTAACCTCAATACTATTGTTGGTGATCATAACGTCATTTAAAACCATTTTTTCTTTTTACTTTGAAAGTAACATTAACATATCACAGTAAATTTGGAAGAGAAAAAAAAATCACTAATAAATCCTACCAGAAATCAACTACTATTAAAATTTTGATCTCTTTTCTTCTAGTTCACTGTCACTGGACCTTTTAAGTCCTCATAAATATACCTATCTTGCTTTCTTTCAGGTTGTTCAAAATTTCAAAAATTAAGTTTAAATGTGACTGAAAAACAAAAACCAAACAAAAACAGAAGAGCCCCAAAAAACTGTCATCTGAAAGTATATTTAATGTCCAGTAACTCTCACATGCCCCTGGGTTAAAAATGATCTTTCTGGTCTCTTCCCCTATTGCATTATTATCTACTTTTCTCATAAGTACATGTATCTTCTCCTCAATCAAAATACAAACTTCTTACAGCAAGAACCAAGTCTTGTCTTTTGTATCCACAACAGACCTAGCTGAATAAAGAATCAAAATAAGTACCAAATAAAATCAGAGGGATAAATTTGGAATTTGGGATTAACAGATAAGGACTACTGTATATAAAACAGATAAACAAGGACCTACTTTATAGCACAGGGAACTATATTTAATATCTTGTAATAACCAATAATGGAAAAGAATCTGAAAAAGAATATATATATATGTATATATATATGTGTGTATATATATATATATATATACACACACACACACACACACACACGTATAACTGAACCACTTTGTTGTACAGCTGAAACATTGTAAATCAACTATACAGTCAATAAAAAAAATAAAAATTAATAATAAATAAATAAAAAATAAAATAAAACCAGAGCCCACTCCACCGTTCCTGGCCTCCAGGAGCTCCCATACTCACCGGATCCTGCAGAAAAAGGATTTCACCGGAGCGAATTCATAGTATGAGGCTGCTGGAGACAAACACACGTGTCAGTGTCCCACCCCCACGCGGCTCCTCCTCAAACTGTCACTACACAAACGGGAGACTCTTTTCAGAGACAGAGCTACTCTTGATTAAAACAGGACTCTCCTCCCTCACTAAGATCTAGTTCCATCCAGTATTTTCCCAGGGCTTTTTTGCGTTGAACAGTAACCATCAGGTGAGACCCTGAGAGCACCTGACCAAGGCCTCTCCTTGTCACCCCCTGCAGTCCTGTCTGCATTTCTACTCCTGGCCGGACTCACTGCTTCAAATGTCAACGTAATCATCCTGTGACACAATTATTTCGCTGGTAATATTCTATTCCCCTGTAATAGTTTGGACATGTCTCAAAAACTGGGAATTCAGATTACTTAGAGCTTTCAGGTAGAGGCTATATACATTTCTTTCCTTGGACAAATTCCCCAGAGCTGTGTTCCTAGATTAGATGATATCATTTCATGACTCTCATCACATATTGGCAAACTTAGCTCCAGCAGATGGTACCAATTCAGTGTCATTAATAACACTTTCTCACACCCCTCGTGCCAAAGGTTTTGCTTCAATTTTATTGACTTCGCATTTATTTTATTGATGTGTGAGGTGGTAACTCAGAAACGTTTAAATTTGTCCATCTTAGGAAACTGAACTTATTTCCAAGTGTTTGTTGATTACTTTATTTCGTCTGGTAGAACTCCCTGAATATATATCTTTTGGGCATCTGTTCACTGGAGTGAAAAGTT
Organism: Eschrichtius robustus; assembly: GCF_028021215.1. Taxonomy (NCBI): domain Eukaryota; kingdom Metazoa; phylum Chordata; class Mammalia; order Artiodactyla; family Eschrichtiidae; genus Eschrichtius; species Eschrichtius robustus. Next base: position 5,963,650 of record NC_090826.1, on the reverse strand, counting down.
TTCAGTTATTGAAACCAAGGAAACGTTTACAACCAAGGAGATGTTTTTAAAAAAATATACACTGAAGGAGCATCTACAACGAGGATTCTGAAGAACCAAAATACTGAACATGGTCCAGGTGTTTGTATTCCTAAGGAAAGGATCATAGGAAGAATAAGAAAATGGGCTTTTGAGTGATCAACAAAAATGTTCACAATTAAAAAAAAGCCCTCCAGTTTAAAAGTAAAGGGACCAGTGACCAAACTACTGTAATTCGTGAAACTATGAAAGTTACAGGCCCAGAATTCTGAAGCCAGAAGTTCTTACAGAATGTCTGTGAGAAATAACAGAAAGAACTTGACAAAGTAAGCTAAAGAAATTAATTACTCTAAGATATGCTATCATCTTAACATAGAAACTGTTTCTGGAGTTTCTATGGAGGAATTAAGTCAAGATAAAGATTTTTCAAAAATATCCTTGATTTTCTGAGCTGATTCTCGTGGGTGGGAACCGTCCCTAGGTGACACCTTCAAACGCTCGCCTTTGTCTGAGGACAGTTCTCCTGCTTTAAGGCGCAGTCCCAGCAGCTGTGGGTTCAGAGGGGCTCTGGATTCACACTGCCAAGGTGAAGGCCGGCTCTATACTTGCAGGCAGTGTGACCTTGGCATCTCTGTGACCATGGCAGCTAAGAAAGGGCACAGTTGCTGACTCTGAGGGACCTGACTGTTGCCTGAGCCCTGCTTCCTGCAGGCTGCTCCCGGCCCCCCGTGCCCGTACACAGAGCAGGCAACAAGGCAGGACCACTCCATGGAGATGCCGGGCTCCTCCAGCGCGTGACAGTGGATGGACCCCTGTGGCTGCCTGGCCCAGGTGCTCTCTGAACTGCGCTGCAGCCCAAGGCTCCTGCTCCCCAACCCTCCCCCAGCCTCGCTCCTTCCAGCGAGGCCGGCGATGCGGGCTGAGGACTCCTCTCACCACCTTCCACGCCCTCCCCCAGTAAGTGTCCTGTCTCTGGGCAAACCCAAACTAATACAGTTACTGTGTCTGTCTACCGGGGAGAATGACAGCACCTACACCTCACAAGGTCTTTGTGAAGATTAACTCAGTTAATCCACGAAAGCAAAGAGAAGGGTCCCTGGCAAATAGTAACCGTTCAATAGATGACAGCAGTTAAGCTGAGCCTTTAGGCTGCGGATGATCCAAATATCTCCAAGTCTTCCCCAACCTACAGCCTGCTGGGCTCTCACAGAAACCCCGTATTAACAGGCACGTCAGAAACTACGATTCTCATTTTACAGTGAGAAGCCAAGTGGCCTCCAAGGTTCACGAAGGGACAGAATGCAATTTGAAACGCAGACCTTCAGATTCTGAGCTTAACATTCTTTGCACATAAAAAAATACTGCAACTCTGCTGTAAGGTGAACTCGCTTACACTACCTATACATTGTATCAGGCACCTGAATTCAACTGCCCCCCACCCCCGCCAGGAGTCCTGTAACACAGAGAGCCAGCCTACGGGATCTCAAAAACAGTAGATGGGGATCCGCTGTCACTTCCACACCTGGGCTGGAACGTGCGAATTCTTGTTTCTGGAAGTGTGTTCTAAAGAAACAGCGGTCAGATCCTTCTGAGAGGTCTGTACAACAAGCCTAAGTGGAAATGTGCTCTAACACAGGGCCAAAGCTGGCAACTGCTGAGTTTAGAGCTTCCCGTGTCCTCTTAATGTTCTATGAGTTCAAAGGAAGGGACAGAAAGAGGTAACATGAGCCCAGCCCAGAAATGGTGTGGAGCTAAACAACGGCCCTCAAGGAGGGTGTGGATCCTTGGGGTTCCTAAAGCGAAAGTATCGTGTGAGAAGTAAACTAAATGGACATCATCTTTATGGAGCAAGTAAATGTTTAGGTCCAAGAGACAACAATTTCAGGGACTATTATGTTTTTACAAGTAGGGGAAATACCATTAAGTAATTAGCAAAGATAAGAAAGTGAAAAGATCAGGGAATTCCCTGGTGGTCCAGTGGTTGGGACTCCACGCTTCCACTGCAGGCGTGTGGGTCTGATGCCTGGTCGGGGAACTAAGATCCCGCAAGCCTTGCAGCACAGCCAAAAATAAACAAGTGAAACAATCAGACAGAGACGACAGGGCAATACTGAAGGGAAACTGGGAAAGACCTGGTGAACGGTACCACATGTCTGTTCTGTTCACTGTTGTACCTTAGCACCTAGAACGGTTCCTGGCCCACAGGGACTGCTATATAATGTCTATGGAATGAATAAACGATTAACAAAAGCAGAGAAACAAACGTGGACAATTAAAGATTGAAAACACGTGTTTCAGAAAGAGGAAGAAAAATGAAATCAGTGTTTTTGAATGATGGGAAAAGGAGAGAGGGAGCTGGAAGAAAGCAAGGGTGACAGGTGTCTTTTCTGAAGCTTATGTAAAACGTGCAAAGAGAATGGGGCAAGGGTCTGTGATTGAAAAAAGAAGGCTATAACACTGGTCTTCACTGGACTGAGAACTGGATTAAAAACCAGAATGAGTACAGAGCTCTAGATTTGCAGGATGAAGTTCTGAGGATCTGTTTCACAACACTGTGAATGTACTTAACGCTACTGAACTGTACACTTGAAAATGGTTACTATGGTAAATTTTGTGAATGTGTTTTTTACCATAATAAAAATAATAAAAATTTTTTAAAAATGAGAGAAAAGGGTTTGGGATCAAAAAGAAAGTTGATCTTTACTAAGTTCTTTAAGAGACATTTCACAAAAAATATGAAATAGGGAATAAAGGGTGACTTAAGAAAGAATGAATGGGACTTCCCTGGTGGTGCAGTGGTGAAGACTCTGCCTTCCCAACACAGGGGGTCCAGGTTCGATCCCTGGTCAGGGAACTAGATCCCACACGCATGCCGCAACTAAGAGTTCACATGCCTCAACTAAGGAGCCCGTGAGCCACAACTAAGGAGCCCTCAAGCCACAACTAAGGAGCCCACCTGCTGCAACTAAGGAGCCCACGTGCTGCAGCTAAGGAGCTGGAGAGCTGCAACTAAGGAGCCCGCCTGCTGCAACAAAGACCCGGCACAACCAAATAAATAAATAAATATTTTTTAAAAAAAGAATGAATGAATGAATGAAAGATTACATGGGATTGAATAACACAAAGAAAACTGTGAGTGGGAACCCACTCCCCACCCCCAGTTCAGGAAAAGCAGTCTTTCAGAAGGAAAACAAAATGATGAGATTCATAACTTTTAGGGAGAAGAAAAACTGGAAAGGGATCTAACTTTGAGAAGCTTACCTCCAGAGCAAAGCAGAGAAATAATGAAGTCAGTATAAGAGGAAAAACATTTAATTTTATTAACAACAGACACTTTGTAGCAATTAACCTGCTATACATTATGCTGTAACACACCATATCTATAGCATATAGTCTGTGAAACTAACTTGATTAAATGAAAACAAATTTATTGGATCTTTATGTTATTAGCAGCATTTAAAATGCTATTTTCATCACATTCTGACTTTTAAAATGAAGAAATAAGAAAAACTATATATTTGCATGTTCTGAATAATGCATTCATTTGTGTACTATTTCTGGAAGAATGAAACTGATCTTTACCAGGCAAGATAAACATCTGAATATTGGTCCCATTACCTCTTTGGGTCCAGTTGTTCCAGAAAGGAAGCTGAGCGTGGGCAGTGTGTGTGTAGAACACCCTCACGTCTTGAGGGGCAAGCAGTTCAACGAAATGAGAGGACTCTAAGAACTCTTTCTTACAATGCAGGATCGAAGGAGCCTGTTCAGAAACGTGCACTAACCTTCCAGACAGAAATGAAAAAACTGCCACAAAGGTATCCTACGAAAAATATTTAAAATAAATGCACAATATTGAGATACATACTGGCAATATTCCCTGAATAAATTTCGCCTAGACGTCTACCATGATCAATAGCTTAAAACACACACACACACACACACACACACACACACACACACACACACACACACACACACACCCCTGCAAAGGCAACAAATCGCTGTAAAACCTGCACTGTTCCTTCTGAAGGTTTAAGTTCTGCCAAACAATGCACCAGCTCATTCTACACCGACTAAACACAGTGTATACAGTGTATACCCTTCTGATTCCCTCTCCTTTGCAAACTGTACCTGGAAGGACTGTCTTCTCTTCACCCATGCATAATCCAGGCTTCAAGACCAAGCTCAAGATTCACTTGCTCCAAGATGTTGTCTTTGACAAACCTCATTACATAAGAATCATTTCTCTAATGTGTTCCATTAGACATAAACATAACTTATTTATAATCGGCCACTGTTTGTACCTGCTAGCAAGTGGCATATGTTTTCCTCTCTAGATTTACTTTGAAGATCTTAAAGGGAAAATGTTTTCCTTAAACTTTTTTTCCCTTAAATCTCCATAGCACCTACTACAGTATTATAAACACATCAGTTAGTAAAATAAGCACTGTAACATTAGGGATAGCTCATGCTCCAATATTATAAAATCTTTAAGTTACAATTATGTTGAGGTCTACACATAAATTAAGTAATCTCCATCATATCAGCAAAACATGAGGCTCAATTATTCTGTCAACATGAAGAGATTCAAAAAAGATATACTAAATATCTCTTCCAAAATTTAACAAAAAATGACAGCATCTCAACTCACCTGTTCTATAAAATCCAGTTGTTACAACTTGAAGTAGTAGGTATTGGAACTAAGAATGATATAAATAGAAATTAACAATTCGGAGATTAGAATAAGATGCAGGAAATCACTCTGCAGTGTTATCTTTTTCTTCATGTGAGAGAACTCGGGGATGCTAAGGAGAGAGAGGCACCTCATGACCGAAGCAAAGCCAGCTACGACTTATGTGCTGCTTCCTGTTTTTAGATGTTTTCTCTGGCAGGGGCAGGAGAAACTCCACAAGGCCTCTTTAGCAGTTTTCTCCTATGCTTGACCTCAAATTGTGGTTACTGAAATGCTCAGTTATTATTTTAAAAAATCTACATCTAGATAAGATCGTTAGGAAAAATCACCCAGGTTGATATGGCAAAATTTGTGAATTCTTACTGTGTTTTTGGAGGTGTGCTCTGAAGCAATAGTGGCCAGCTCCTCAAGACTGTACATGGTCACGTCTGCTTGAGGTGCTCCATTCTGATTGAGAATCTGGAAAAACTCACTGTTTGCTAAGAAACACAGGAAAATAAATAGGTAGTCCAGTGACAACAGTATCTTTAGGAAATCATTTTTTATCAGTATAAAAGCAGGCTTGTTTTTTAGGATGAGGACACCTCAGCATGTTTTCCTTGAAACCAGATCATTTTCTTCTTTCACCTAAGATACTGATAGTTGTACAAACTTGAGATTTTGAATTTTATGAATTCTGCATGTTCCAGATCACAAGGAATGAGACACACTGAAGGTACCAAAACAAGGTACTGAAACCAAAAATTCCAAATACACACACAGGAAATCTGTATGGCAGAAACATTACTCCAGGATTCAGGAACTATATACCATCTATGAAGCCACAGAGGTTTGTGCTACAGAATGTGTATTTTTTAAATCCCTTGAGAAGAAGTCTGAAAAGTCATAAAAAGAAAAAAAAATGTTTACAACCACTCGTTTTTAATTTGGTAAATTCCTGATATATCATGACTGTATTTTAAAAGTATGTCTATGGCAGGGAAATGTAAATGTATTTAATCAAGTGTATTTTCCCCCTAACAGTCATAGAAGACAATATTCTTTGAAAAAGTGAATCTTCAAAATGTGCTTATGCCGAGCTCTACTCTCCTGAAACAAATCAGCAAAATACTTCACAGTTACTAAGCTATGACACAAATAAGGTTCTCCGAGTGCTCATGTGAAAAACGAAGATGCTAATGCCATCAGTGTAGATTTGCACATCTCACATAAAGCACCGTAAAAAGCTCAAAACATTTCTGTGCCTAAAACCAGGCCGACAACTGCCCTGGCCTGACTGCTGTTTACGAGCAGTGGGGTCCGTGCGCGACTGTATTCCCTCTCCAGCCCGTTTACCTTGCACGCTGTGTACGCAGCGAAGGGCATAGTTGAGAGCATCCAGGGTGCTTGGTTTACTCTGTCTCTCTGACGGGAAGTATTTTTTCATTTCTTGGACAACCGTTATAAGGTCTTTGGAAACTCTGTTTTGATCTTGCGGTTCACTGTAAGATAAAAAAGATTCTAAATTCACACTTTCGATGATAATAAGTCAACTTTTACTGAACAGCGTATTTCATGCCGGGCCCGCTTTCTAAGCGCTTAACGTGGATCAGCTCATTTAGTTCACAGATTTATTATCTACCACTTTCTTTTTTCTTTTTTACAGGTGGAGAATCCCAGGCAAAGAAATTGGTAAACATCAAGCATTTTCCACTCTCCCATTCCCACTTCAGCCTAGAGTCAGCTAAATTCCTCAACCACTTTTTACCTTTCGGTTAATTTCCTTCAGTTTCTCCAGGGTATTTCATTCTAACTTGTCTGAGTCTCCTTAAACTTTTTCCTAGGCTTACAAACAAAATATAAAAAGATGTAAGCCCGCCTTTCCCCTCTACTACCCCAGCAGAGAACGACAAACACATCAGGTTATTTCACCTGTTGCTGGTCTGCACGTATTTGCTCCGCAGCTGGTATTTCCGGCTCCACATCTCAGCAGAGTCCTTCCCCAGCGCCTCAGGACCGCTGGCCTGTGGTCCTTCAAGTTCATGAGGCTGGCCCCCCCTAGAGTCCTGAGATTTACCACCGGACACTTCTAGATCTTCACAGGGATCCATCGTTCGCCCGGCAGTCCTCAGCCTGTCGCCTGCTACTTTGCTACTTTGCGATCGGCGACGGAAATGTACTTCTCATTTTGGTCCAGGCCATCGTCTCAGAGAAAATGTCAGTCATCACAAGCCGGCAAGTAGAGGTACTCTTTCTGCTCCTCCGGGGGCACTTTCCTCCCCAGTATTTCCCTGCAATCTTGGACGTCTCCGCTCACGGGAGGTCCACCCTGGAGGGGGACTGTGGAAACAAAGGTGACAAGTGTCAAGAGAAACACAATCTGATGCTGGAAGCTCGGCTGTGGCTCGTGGGCTGGGCAGCCCCGAGGGGATCCCGGCCCCGACCGCCCCGAGAGTCGGCGTGCACCCAGGACCCGGACCCGGCAAGGGGCAACTTGAAGCACAAAGTTCCCACAGCGCAGGGCAGGCTCGGGGCGACCGCGCCCGGCGGGCCCCGAAGCCTCCGCGCCCGGGCCGAGCCCTCACCCGCCGCCGCCGCCGCCGCCGCCGCCTCCCGCGGACCCCCGCGCCGCCGCTCGCCCAGCTGACCGAGCCCCACGCAGTCTCGAGGCCCGCCGCGTGCCGGGCGGTCGCGGGCGCCGCGCCCCCCGCGCACCACGTGACGCGGTCCCGCCCCCGAGTCGCGCGATTGGCTGCCGCTGCCGGCTCTGCGGGACCCTATTGGCCTGGGGGCGGGACCCGCGCAGGGGCGCCCCGGTTACATAAGCGGAGGCGAGTGAGAGGGGCAAAGGTCCCGGAGCTCGTTACGTAACGCCGGGGGTCGGTCTGAGGACGGCGCTCGGCCAATCCCGGCCGGCTGGCACGTAGGGAGGGGGCGGAGGGGCCCTGAGGAGGCTCCAGTCCCCGCCCCGCTCCCGGCCCCGGGGGATGGGCCCCGGGGGCCGCTGGAGCGAGCGCGGCAGTGATAGGGCGCTGGAGCCGCCAGTCATGAGGGGGCGGGCCCCGGGCGGTGGTGTGGGCGGGGCCTGCGCGGCCTCCACGTGAGCGGCCGCGGCTACCCCAGCTCCCGAGTTGGGGAGAGCGGCGCAGCGCTGCGGGTGGATCGGGACTACGCTGGGCAGACGTCCCAGCGATTTCCCTGCGTCTTCTCGGGTTCCCGTCGTTCCGTTTTTCTTAACGACCTTCTTGCTCTCGCTCCCGCGGACTCTTAAGTGAGGGGCTCTGAGGACCCGGCAGTGTAGCAGCCCTGGGAAGATCAAACCCGGTTTTCAGAAGCGGAGTTCTGAGAGTGAAACTTAAAACATTTCCCTGGTCTTCCTAAAGTTAAAGATTCACTTAGCAACTGGAGGAAGACAAGTGTCTGTAAAAGACATTATTTTGGGAAAGGAAGGTGTAGAGAAGACCTTTAAAAAACACCTTCGGAAGGCTCTTTTTATTTGTGTCTCGACTCCTCCGAAATGGAAGGTGCCATGTAGAACTCCGCCCCTCTCCGGTGCCTGGTACATCAGAAATCTTAAGTATTGGTTGGATGAATGAAAGGAATTGTAAATAAGAGGAGGGGAAAGTGAAGTGTGGTAACTGTTCATATTAGGTATTGGATAAACCACCTTATTTTTCCAAATGATGCTTACTCTCTTCTGAATCTCTATTTTGTTAAACTGCGTTCATTCAGCAAATATTTATTGAGTGCAGGTCTGGGGATGGCAGGTTTTGATGAAGGGAGAACAGAGAACTGTTTTCCACATGCCGTGTTTGAGATGTGCACTAAACATCCAAGTGGAGTAAGTGGCCAGGTAGGCAATTGGATCTCCCGGCTGGGAACTCAGGGGAGAAGCCGGGGCTGGAGATACAGCTTACATTTGGCAGTCGTCAGAGTCTCTATGGAGTTTACAGTGATGGGTGAAATGGTGTCAGTGAGAGAGTGCGGATAGAGAGAAGAGGGCCAAAGGCCAAGATTTGGGGCACACAGAGGATTCAGAGGTCAGGCAGAGAACCAAGCAAAGAATAAGGAGCCATAGATGAGGTTGAAAGAAAACCAGAGGAGTGTGGGGTCCTGGAAGCTTGATAATGAAGCATTTCAAGGAGAGAGCTGGCAACTTTATCAAATGCTGGCGATAAGCAGAGTGAGACAAAGGCTGAGAATTTCCTGTTGGGCTTCAGCAAGACGGTGACCTTGGTTAAAGACGTGTCAGTGGTATGGATTGAAGAAAAGTAGGATGTGAGGCAATGACTACAGGGAGACATAGGGAGGAATTTTGCTGTGACGGGCTATAGAAAAGTATTTGTTGGCTGGAGGGAGGGATGTGGGCATCACTATTAAGTGATGGGGTGATCCAATTAGAAGGGAGAAGTGAATGATGCAGGAGGGAAGAGCTGCAGACAAGAGGCAGTTGCCAGAGAGAAGTCCTTCGTGAGGCTGGGGATCCAGAGCCTTGGCCAGAGGCAGGCATTTCTCCCAACAGGGGATTGTCCGTCTTGGCGGTATAAAGCCAAGTAGAAGATTTCTAAATGCACTTAGCCTGCTATTTAAAGGATGAGAAAAAAAAAAAAAATTATTTTCTAATAATTATGCCATAATTGGTTTATTTGGTAAATTCTACTTTTACAGATTGAATTTTCTGCTACTATGAAAAGCTGCTCAGTTGGAAATAAGTTTGCTTATTTTTAAATGCACTAAGCAGTCTGGTCAATTTTATTTTATTTTATCTTATTTTTTAAGGTATTTTTAATTTATTTATTTATTTATTTATTTTTGGCTGCGTTGGGTCTTTGTTGCTGTGTGCCGGCTTTCTCTAGTTGAGGCGAGCGGGGGCTACTCTTCGTTGCGGTGCGTGGGCTTCTCATTGCGGTGGCTTCTCTTGTTGCAGAGCACGGGCTTTAGGCGCCTGGGCTTCAGGAGTTGTGGCTCGCGGGCTCTGGAGCGCAGGCTCAGTAGTTGTGGCGCACGGGCTTCAGTAGTTGTGGCTCGTGGGCTCTAGATCGCAGGCTCAGTAGTCGTGGCGCACGGGCTTAGTTGCTCCGCGGCACGGGGGATCTTCCCGGACCAGGGCTCGAACCCGTGTCCCCTGCATGGGCAGGCGGATTCTTAACCACTGCGCCACCAGGGAAGCCCGAGTCTGGTCAATTTTAAAGCAAATAATTAATCATCATTCAGAACCAATAAAAAAGTTACCATACTTTAAGAAACGTTTTATTGGTGATGTAAATATAGAATTATCGTGTAAGAGACAGAAGTCATTAGAAAATGCAAGACACGGGGAATTTGCCCCCATTCTTTGACTGAAGTTGTTGACACAAAGGAAGATGTTCACAAACATTCCATTTCTCCCCTGGGTGACAGACAGGACTCCCTCCCACCTCTGAGGTGAGCCACGGTCACCTGACCTGCTTTGGCCAATGAAACGTGAGCAGAACTGCTGGCTCCACTTCCAGGCGCAGGCGTTGAGAGCCAGTGCACAATTCCTGCGGGTCCCTTCCTTCCGCAGTGATAACCGGAAACGAATGTTTACAGGAAGTCCCCTCACCCCACCCCCCCAGGGACTGACGACAGAGCCTTCCTGCTGACTGGCGTGGGACACAGAGCACAAGCAAGGAAAAAACTTTGAGCCGTGGCGATTTGGGAGGTGTCTGGTACATAGCACACCTCCAGCGTATCCTGAGTGACATAGATGGTGACCAAAAAGAGCAGCAAGTCCAGTGGATTTGGCTAGTGTGGTCGCTGGGTAGGTGATGGCGCCATTTCTGGAACAGACACTGTGAATGATCGGAGGAGGAGCATGGGGCAGGGGATGATTCCTTCTGTCTGGTGGACGCTGAGTTTGAGAGGCTTATGTCCAACAGGCCAGGCCTCATCAGCAGATGAATGAATAGGGGGAGGGATCATGAGAACAGGTAAGATTGCCTGGGGAGGGTAAGTAGAATGGAAACAGAAGTCCCTAAGGAACCCTGACATTTAAGGGAGAAGCAGAGAAAGAGGAGCCCCTTTACGGTAGATTTTCCTTTGAAAATGGCACCAAAAGTTCATACATATTTCATTATATCATGGTCCTGAACAAAAGGCACGATTCTACAGTTAGTACTTTCCCAGGGACACGATCGCATGTCAGACAAGAAAAGCAGTGACTGTCTATCCGAGGCAATGGAAAAACGTCAACCTGTTTATCCCAGGAAAACCGGCATTTTATTGAAAACTGGCATTTTATTGTGAACATAAGCAAGTCTCCTTCCACCCATATTATATCGTTCCTAGGGCTTGCAGAGTAAGAGTGGAAGTACATTCAAGGGGAAAGATGCAGAATGAAAACGAGGCGTCCCTCTCCCACCCAAGTCATCTTCCCATGCCCCACGTGGGCAGCGACCTGGTCCAGCACATACCGGCCGGCTCTATACAAGTCACTTCTGAAAGACCATATATTTAAGAAACTCAAAAGCCAAATTCTGAACGTTTAAGGAATCGTAAGAAAGCCAGTTCCCCACTCATCGCCTCTACTGAAAAGCACGCTTCACATGGGGAGTGGTATGCAAGGAGCTCAGAGTCCTCAGGGAGGGGAGCGGTGAGAGAGCAAGAGGAAGGGGACTCGGGGTCTGTAAGGGAGAGGCCGGTGGAGCAGCAAGGAGCGCCATTTCCTGAGGACCTGGACCAGGCTCAGCTGTTCCCCTACAAGCGACACAAGCACTGGAGTTATGTTTATACACACTTTATTCAGTTTATTATAGTGGGCGACTTCCCAGCTAAATGCACAGATACAGGCGAAGTATTCCTGGGTTAACGCAACAGCCAGTGGGTTACATGGGACTGAGCATCGAGGCCAAGGAGAGAGCACCGAGGTTTCAGGGTCAGACCCGGCCGGAGACCTGAGCCGAGGGGGGGCCAACGTCCCGACACTGGCAGCTGCTCTTCTTCCCAGGTGGGCACACTGCAAGGCATAGTTTCAACTTCACACCATTTCACTGATGTCAGGGGAACAGATATTAAAGAAATGGAACCTGGGTCCTGGTGCACCCTAACTGTTGCTTTGTAAGTCACAAACTAGTGTGTGAACAAGAATTTTAGAATATCCCGCTAACGGTGAGTCACAGGGTGGTTAAGACTCCTTTCCCCCTCAGTGCCTCGTCTGTTTTCATTCCTACCTGAATTCCTGTCCTTAAGCCTCACACCCTGATGTCCAAAGTCTCACGTACACAACAAAAGCCTCTCAGATGACAACAGCTATTCCCAAAGCAGCATCTTATGCAGACAGTCTGTGACATCGAAGAAAGAAAGTGTCTCCGGTTAGCTATCCTCTGTAAAAAGAGTCGTCCCCCCGACCAATGCCTAATCGAGAGCATAATTTAGAAGACAGATTTAGGAAGCGGACTATGGGTCAAAATAGGAAACAAACTCCAAAAAGCTATCGTCCGTGGAGACTGGACCAGAAAATGCCCAGTTCACAGATGGTCTCACTTGAAGACTACAGACAGAACTGTTGCTCACATAATTATTAGAAACATATTAGAGTCTACAGCTGATAATCTGCAAACAGCTGGGTAAAACTCTGTCTACAGGAATGAGATGGTCAGTCGAGCTCAAACCTTCTCTAACTCCCAGGAAAAATGCTGGATCGGAAGGAGAGTCGCAAGACCTACAGCCTTTCAAGGGCAAGAAAGGCCTGCCAGGATGTCAGAGGTTCACACACAATATTACAATTTTAATTCTGAAGGCCACCTTGAGTCCCACTGGTCACTTTTCTGAATTTATCTACCAGGAACAGACTTGACATCTGACTGGGATTTAACTTTTTGGCAAAACAGAAACTTTGGTCACAGCCACAGTTCTATAAAAATGTGTTAACGAGGTTATTATTTCTGATTAAAACAATATTTTTAGCAAGTGATACATAACAGTAACAAGAAAGTAAACATCTTCATATCTAACGCAGGAGCAAAAACTCTTTACCAGCAACCTGTTTTAAATACAGCGAAAGAGTCAGCAGTGTTTATAAACAGTAGAGAGTTCTCTTAAAGGGAATCAGAAAAATAGCAAAATAAGGCACAGCCTGTATTTGTGTTAGGCAGTAGTGTTCTTTCTGGAAGGCACAAATTGGAATCTGACTACCCAGAGGTTTAAAATGAGAGTAATGTCGTATGACGAGGACAGCTAACTTGGAACAATCTTCCTTCACTGGAATCACTGGCAGTTAATCAGACAACATTACTGCCAGGTTATTACACTCTGCAACTTAAGAAGTCCTCTTCATCAGCCCATATGTAAATCTGAAAAGGCACTGTGCAAAATGGGGGCTGGGCTGACTACACCTCTAGTTTGGAGTGCATATTACAAAACAAAGGCACATTTCCTAGAAAACAAACTTTACAGTCGCTAACAGAAAATAATCATTTTAGATATAACAGTAGGTAAGCTTGATAATATAGCAGGTTCTAAATCAAAACTCTTGAAGAGGTTTCTTGAACAGCAGGCTGGACTTTCACTGGTTCTTCAGGAAGAAACACTCCACACTAATAAGCAGGGGAGATGCAAAAAAGCGGAAAAACAACAGTTTAGTCTTTCAGTGCAAATACAGAATAAACATCAAACGCTGCAGTCTAAGTGTGAACAGAAATTCAATGTCTGTCCAATTTCCTATTAGTGGCTTCTCTATATTGTTTGGAGGGCTAGAGGACGCTGTCAAAAAAAGGATGCAAGATATATTTCTTTAAATAGTTCTCACGCACTGGGCTACGAATGGCAATGGGCTGTTCCAATATTGTATACAGTAGCAGTAGTAATGATCATAATAATAGTAATGATAGTTGTGTGTATATATATTTATTTATATAACTGTTATTATTATATGCCAGGCACCATCCTAAGCACCTTTTATATATTAACAGCTTTGTCCTCATAACAAACATATGAGGTAGGTACTATTATTATCCCCATTTTATAAATGAGGAAACTGAGGTTCAGGGATATTAAATTACTTGCCCAAGGCCACACAACTGGATGGTGGAGCTAGGGTGGATCACAGGTAATCCATGCTTTTAATCGCTAGACTACACTATTTCTCATAAAAGGAACTCTCTGATGAAAATATATTCAGAGAGAAAACTTACTTCCACTCATTCAGTGGAAATGAATAAATTTTCTCTAACTTCAAAGGATTAATGTTTATATTAGAAAATCTCAGACTCAGCACCCAAGTACTTAAAACACTTAATAATGAAAACAAAAACCTTTGGGATAAACTAACATCTCCGAGGGAACTTTTATTTGCAGTTCTTGTATATGCAGTCAACTGTGAGCAGAGAAGACTTCTGCAGTGAGCCTGGAGCAGGAGAACTCACCGATGATGATGATGATGATGACGACGACCACGCTGATCCCTATCCCCCACATCTGTAACGACACACAAGTCCAGTTCACATTCAAAACCAGAGACTAACGCGCTTACTGAAGAGTATCATATCATATCGTTCTAGTCACAGAAGGAGAAATTAAGGTGCACCACCATCTGAAATACTCATAATTTTTAAAGCCTAAACTTCATGTTCTCAATTAGGGCCTGGAAGTTACTTATCTGCTTTTTATAACACGTTCAAATGATTTGTGGTCCCTAGATAGGCCTCTGTGTATACCTGTTTTCCACCTAAGGAAGGGCTACTAAGCCTGTCCCGTGTGTCAGAAAGCGTCACCTCCAACCCAGGAAGGGATGCGATCGCGGCTGCGTAGCCTCTGCTTTGGGCCGTGCTCCTTGTGCGCTGCTTCCTGCCCTTCTGTGGCGCCCGCTGCGGCTTTCGAGCGGTTCTTTCCTTTGACACTGGAGCCGTTCCCAGCCGCGTGGAGACTGACCGCCTGTCCAGCCCTCCCCTGTCAATCTGCGTGCAGGCCTCTGCTGGGGTGGAGGGCTGGAAGGGGCTTAGGTCCACGACTGATTTGGGACACTCCTGTTCTACATGCTTCTGAAGGTCGGCCCCAGAACATGGAGAATTCCCAGTTGTGGGGACAGGAGGAGGATATGCAGTCAGTGCTTTAGATTCAGAGTCAATCCACACTTCCACACGAGGGAAGGCAAACTCAAGGTTCATGAAAGTCCAACATTTGTAGCCTCTGTCTACCCTGAGACTACAGAGCGTGACTTAATGTAAAGACCAATTAAAAGCGAACTACCTTGCAATTCTTCCACCAGTATTTTCTCTTCAGCTTGGCAGCGCTCGTTTCAAACTGGGAGGCCCCTGCCTGCAGCGCGTCTGCACGGTCATCCAACTCAGAGAGCTTCTGATCTCTTTCCAGCACCTTATCCACGTTGACCCTCATGATGTCCACCACCTGACGAATACGATCACGCTCAGTTACACGTAAAGGAATGAAGAACAAAACTCCTCAGTGAAATTTACTGGCATTTTTTTTTTTCAGGTCAGCACTTTACTACTTTGAGCCAAACTTTCATTCAAAAAAAAGAAAAAAGGGCTCACCCTTTCAAGTTAAAAACACGCAGCAAACTAGGAATAGAAGGGAACTTCCTTAACATAGTAAAGGGCATCTATGGAAAAACCCACAACTAACATCCATGCTCAATGGTGAAAGACAAGGAGGCCCACCTTCACTACTGTTGTTCAACATTGTACTGGAAGTTCTGGCCAGAGAAATTAGGTAAGAAAAAGAAATAAAAGGCATCCAAATTAGAAAAGAAGTAAAGTGATCTCTATTTGCAGATGTTTCCATGTACAGAAAATACCAAAGTATCTACCAAAAAACCCTACTAAAGTTAGTAAACAAACTCGGTGAAGTTTTAGGGTACAAGATCAATAGCCATAAATCAGCGTGCTTCCATACACTAGCAATGAAAAGGAAATTAAGAAAACAATTCCATACAATAACACCCAAAAGAATAAAATACCTAGGGATAAATTAAACCAAGGAGGCCAAAGACTTGCACACTGAAAACTGTGAAACACTGCTGAAAGGAATTAGACCTAATGAAATGGGAAAACATCCCATGTTCACAGATTGAAAGACTTAATATTTTTAAGAGGGCAGTACTCCCCCAAGTGATGTACATATGTATAGATTCAACACACTCTCTATCAAAATTCCAATGGCTTTTTTTTTTTTTGCAGAAAGGGAAAAACCAATCCTCAAATTCATATGGAATTCCAAGGGGCCCTGAATACCCAAAACAATATTGAAAAAGAAAAACAAAATTGGAGGAGTCACACTTTCCAATTTCAAAACTTGGTGCTGGGACAACTGGACAGCCACTTGATGAAGCTGGACCCTTACCCCAAATGCAAAAATTAACTCAAAATGGATCAGTGATCTCAGTATACAGCTAAAACTATAAACCTCTTAGAAGAAAACGTAAGAGTAAATCCTTACAACTTTGAATTTGGCCATGGATTTGACACCAAAAGCAAGAGCAACAAGAGAAAAAACAGATAAATTGGACTTCATAAAAATTAAAACCTTTTGTGCATCAAAAGACATTGTCATGGATGTGAAAAGACAATCCACAAGATGTAAGAAAATATTTGCAAATCATGTTATCTGACAAAGATTTAATATCCAGAATATATAAAGAATTCTTATCAACCAACACCAGAAACAGACTACCCAATTAAAGAACTGGCAATGGACTTAGATAGACATTTCTACAAAGAATATATACAAACGGCCAACAAGCACATGAAAATATATTCAACATCATCTGGTCATTAGGAAATGCAAATCAAAACCATGATGAGTTACTAACTCATACTCATTAGGATGGCTATAACCAAAAAAATGGAAAATAGCAAGTGTTGGTGATGACGTGGAAGAACAGGAACTCTTGGACATGGCTAGTGGGAATGTAAAATAGTACAGCACTGTGGAAAAGTTTGGCAGTTCCTCAAAAAGTTAAACATAGTATTACTGTATGATCCAGCGATTCTACTCCTAGACCCATAACCAAGATAAATGAAAACAGGTGTCCACACAGAAACTTATATGCAAACGTTTATAGCAACACTATTCATAACAGCCAAAAGGAGGAAACAACTCAAAAATCCACCAACAGATGAATGGATAAACAAATTGAGGTATCCATGTGCAATGGAATACTACTCAGCCATAAAAAGGAATGACGTACTGATAAACGCTACAACTTCGATGAATGTAGAACATGTGATGCTAAGTGAAAGAAGCCAGACACAAAAGGCCACGTATTGTATCCCTTTTATATGATACACCCAGAATAGGCAAAACCATAGCAACAGAAAGCCAATTAGAGGCTACCATTTGGGAGGAAGGGGGAATGGGGAGTGATTACTAAATGCATACAGGGTGTTCTTCAGGGATAAAGAAAAAACTGAAACTAGACAGAGGGAATGGTTGCATAACACTGTGAATATACCAAATACCCCTGAACTGTGCTCTTTAAAATGGTTAATTGTATGTTATGTAAATTTTACCTCAATCTAAAACAAAACAAAACAACTCTCTTTAGTAAAGAAAAAGGACCCAATTTGATTTCGTAAGTTAACAGAAGTTTCATGTAGGATGGAATTAGAATGGGTTTCTCAGCATGAAAATGTAAAAATTTCAGAATTAAGGTCATAAACAAAACCTTCAGACCAAAATATTACCATATGATTTAACAACAGAATCTAACATTAGTTTAACTCTGCTTTATAAGGCAGCTAAATGCAGAAAGACCAAGATATCCTTGTTCAGCAGTGATAGCTTTTAGGACTATGGAAATATTAATACTAGCTTGAATTTCTCAAACAATTTGCCATTGTAGGTCTGCATATATAGGGCAGGACAAAAGATGCTCTGAGGGTCTTCTAACTCAAGAATTCCACAGATACGGATCTGTTGGGCTAGAGCAGTTTCCCAGCACCTGCCTTCTGCACGTCAATAGGGAACAATCTACAGAGACTTGCTGGACTGGGTAACTAGTACGTCATGCTACTGGAAAAAGAATTTTGATGGAAAATCTGGTCAGAAGGATTGGTCCTGGCTTGCGCAATCTATAGGCCTAATCCTTAAAATTCTATTATCTTATTTTATAAAGTGGTTCTTTTTTCTTCTCTAATTTTTTATTTATTGTGGCAAAATATACATTATAAAGTGATTCTTGAAGGAATGTTCTGAGAGGAGAGCCTGTACTTCAGGTATGTGATTCGGTCACAGGAAAACAAGCTTGAAACCAGTAGGATGAGACTTCTCAGGAGCTTAGATAAGGGCTTGCAAAACAGTAGCAGACAAAAATTTGTTACATTTATGACAGTCAAAATTTACTTTACATTCACACTTTTACGATCCTTTTTCTAAACAGAGCTATTCCCAGAGTGTTCCCATGTTGGCTTATGATTCATGTTTTCAGCACTTCTGGGCAATACCTCATCCACTTGATTCTGTGTCTGCTGAAGTCTTCTACTACTGCCAGAGGCAGCACTTGACCCTGCAGGTGCGCTTGTAGTCCTGAAACATGTAAAGACAGAAGCGTGAGTAAATTAGGATTCCGAACACACTTCTGTAAGTATGAAGATGTACTGGAGGAGCCTCAGTGTTAGGAATTTCAGAACTAAAGCAGAAAAAGAAAATCCTTCCTGCAGCAATGAACAGAGGTTGAAATGACACCTCTTCTAATTCCTCTGTAACTTCAAAGATTCACCCACGTGTTCAAAGGGACCAAGGTCTGAAGTGAAGGTTTAACAGGATCTCCTTTGTATCACTGAAGGACCGGATCCGAAGATAGGTAAACTCTGCTTTCCCATTTTTTATTACTTGTTTTAAGACCTACACCTACTTAAAGGCACTCAGTACTCTTCTGAGCTTTTCACTGTGGCAAGAATGGTCTTCATAGTTATAAACAATTATAGAATGCCCTTTTTCCAGTATGGAGAAATAGATTCACTTAGAGAAACAGAGTCAGAAACACCAGGACGTGGGGTTGAGGGGGCGTCAGTGGGAAAGGTAAGATGAAGCAATGCTCTCTCTCTTAAGAAGTACTTCTTTTAAAATCCTCATCGAATGCTTTATTTTTCCCCCGGAAAGATCTTTTTTGACCACTCTGGCTTTGAAGTCCTAATTGCTTCCATGACTTGGTTGGCAATGCTTTGGTGTTTCAGATACAGAAATATATCGCTTTGCCTTCTCTAATAAATCACAGACTCCTGTGTCTTACAGGTCTCTTCCCCATGTCTTGCATACAACAGCCACTGACTGATTCACTGATTCAACCGACAGTTATTTTATACCTACCATGCGTCAAAGACCAGGGATGCGGCAGATCCCAGCCCTGCCCTCAGAGAGTTTATTGTCTGATCGATAATAGCGAAGGGCCATGTACTGGTGCATTTTCTCCAAGCATTTTCTCATTTAATCCTCAAAACTCTTTGAGGGGGACACTACTATTAACCTCATTTCAAAGATGAGTAAAGTAAGGTTTAGAAAGTCCACACCGCTGGCTGCAGTGGAGCCTGTGTTTAGACCAGGTTCTGTATAATTCTACGGATCTAGGTTTTAACCACCGCGATCTACTGGAACAGCAGCCTCAAGCAGGAACTCTCCAGAGGAGTGTCCCTAGTTCCTGGAAGGAACCCTGCGAAAGCACCCATTCCTTCCTCCTCTGTAGGTGACAAATGAGCAGGTTGGAGGGGGGACAGGGGGTCCTGGTGAATCTTGACACTTAGCGTTCTCCGAATGTTACCACGGGCAACTCAACGTTTTCAAGTACAAGAATGCTTCTGCTTAAAAAGAGAGCAGAGTCGCAAGCTCTGCGCCAGACTCCACTCTGACCGCAGGTGCCTCCACACAGGGCCCAGGTCTTTTCCCTTTCAACTTCCGGAGCCCAGCCCAGGCACCAGGCAGCGAGCAGGCTCTGCAGGACGAGGGCAGTGGTCACAGTTCCCCTCAGTGAACTTGGCGGGGGAGGAAGGGAAAAAGGGGAAGCGGAGGGGCGGGGGCGGCTCTCCCTACCTCCGGAAAACCCCGGCCGCCCCGCCCTCGCCCCTTCCGCGTCCGCCCGCCGGCCGCGGGGCCCTTCCGGGCGGCCGGCGGCGCCGCGGGACCGACCTGGCCCGTCTGCAGTCTGCACCCCCGGGGCGGCCGCCCGCCCCCAGGCCTCGGGAGCCCCCGCGAAGGCCCGCGCGGCCTGCGCCAGCCTCCGAGAGGCGGCGGACTAGAACTGGGCCGGGCGGGGGGTCCCAGCGGCGGGCCGCCGCCCTCCGGGCCCGAGGCCGCTCCGCGTCGCGCCGTGTCACTCACATTTTGGCGGCGGCGGCGGCGGCAGCGGGCGAGGATCGGCGGACCGGTGCAGCGGGACCGGAGCCCTGAGACCTGAGACCTGAGACCTGGGCGGAGCGGCGGCGGCGCGAGGGCGGTGACGTCACCGGGATGGGCCGACGGGTGGGCGGGGCGCGCGCGGGCGCTAGGGGGCGCGCCGGAAGAGGCGGGGCGTCTCGGGCGGGGCCACCGCAGAGCGCAGAGGCAGGTTTCTGGGTTGTAGGTCCCTGTCCTTAACGCCGTGGGTACGGACGCTGAGGCACGTGGTGCATTAGGCTCTTTAAAGGGACTGTGCAGATAAATGAAGATGGGGGCATTTTACATTATTCTGGGCCCGTGGGTCATTTCTCTGGCCCTGACAGTATTGGAGACAGCCCATGGGCTTCTGCTGAACGCGCCGCATTAACCCGGTGGTCCTGGAGACCGCCACATTTTCCCAAGAAAGTTGTCAAAATGAGAGCGGAAGTTCATTCAGGGTATTTGTCACGGGCGTTGATTGGATTAGGTTCCCTCTCTTCGTGTGTTCATTTGTGACACGTATATTTGTCACTGCACAGACCTTATTATAATCTGTTTATGGGAGCCTTGACATGAGGGACTGTACTTTCTACGTTTCTGTATTTCCGGACCCCCAAGCACAGAGTAGGTCCTCAACTTTTGATTTCGGGTTGAGGCTGAGGCAAAAATCTGAATGCAGTGAGTTACTGTGCAAGGTCTTCAAGTTGTTACTGAAAGTATTCCTATCAGCATAGGCAACTCCTACATTAAACAAAACACCACAGAACACCAGTAAGTCAACTGGCAGATCAGATGAGAAGTGAAAATAAACACCAAACTGTCTTTTCCAACTCTAAATGGGATAATTTGAAAAGGGAAATATTAGTGTATATTAGAATAAACAAGAGAGTGTCACAGAGGAAGTGAGATCTGAGTTGGGTTAAGTAGCTAAAAAGAGAACTTTCCAGGCATGGGAGGAACAAACATCATGAACAAAGAAACAGTGGACATGGACATGGTTTGAACAGACCAACCAGGGTGTGCAGGTTGGGGCATAGGTGAAAATAAGGCCGAATACAGATTGAAGATAAACAAGAAAGGCAAATGTCATTTCAGTGCAGTGGGTTGTAGAAACCATCAAGGCCTCACGGATCTGGGAGATCTATCACGCAAAACTTGTCTGGCAGCAACAGTGGGATGGATTAGATGGAAGAGGGACCACCAGGGAGACAAGATGAGGCTCTGCATTGAAAGGGAATGAGACTGATGACAGAGCTCTTGGAAAGGAAGGCTGGTATTAGTAGTCAGCTGAAAAGTGCCTTTTAAAAAACTGCAAAGGGTTTTAACTGAAAAGGTGAATTTAGATCAGTGTCTTTATCTCTCCGATAACTGCACTTAGTCAAATGACTGATAGGTTGACCGATGTCTGAGAAGAAAGTTGACAAGCAAGTGTTTTAGGAACAGTGGCTCCACTGAGAAATTTTGTCTTTCCTGTGCAGATCTGAAACTGTGTAACATTCACGGTCAAGACACTGTATCGGGATAGAAGGAAATATTTGAAATGATTTCATATGGTGTGAAACGTGCTGATCACCTTGGATTTCAATATCAGTGGAGTTGAAAGCAAAACACACATAGTATGGGGAAATTTTCTTCATTTTTAATTTACAGCAGAAAGAATATAAAGCATTCAGAAAACATTTTCCATATTTTAAGGGCAATTCAAAACATTTTGCATGGTTTCCAGCAGCTGAGTTCTTCAACAGATCCATTGATTCAATGATGCTTTACATGCACAGTTACAAAAATAAAACTTACAAAAAAGAAGACATCTAGACTAGTTTTACATGCAAGTCTCAGGGACCCCCCATTGGGCGCCAACTACTGTGTGGAACTGCCATAAGCGACCGTGCAGCCAGAGAGGGGTTCTAGTTATTGTCTCGATTTCGTTCACACAGTACAGCTGATTTCAAATGGGTAACAAGAATAGCAATTAACTCTTCAGGAGACAGAATAAGATTAGCTATTAATTTTATAATGAAATCCTACTCCTGGCACTTGGGAATTCAGATTATCCAAGAAAGCTGCGCTTACCTATCGTCTTATATTCAAAAATTAAGATTCACAACCAAGAAAAAGCGGTCAGAAATGCTTCGTTTCAGTGGAAGTGCATTTGTACCTCACCTGGGATTCACAGTTGTACTGGTAGGTTACATGGGTTTCGAACCTACTTCTATGCCCTCCATAAGAACGCTCCTAATTCTATGTCAATCTTTATCTTTCAGATTTTCTAACTTACTCAGCTAATAATGTAGCATGTGAAACATAAAAAAAAAAAAAAAAAAAAAAATGAGCGTTAAAGCAAATCCACTGAGGTCATTACTCTTGTCAAAAGATCGGTTATTTGTACCAAGATGGAATAAACATACCCAAATTCAGTATTAATAAAGGATATTCTGAAAGAGCTGGCTTTCACATTCTCTTCCCGTTGATGAATGCAACTGTGTGTCTGTAAATTACTCAGTGTCCTCCTATAGGTCAAATTGTGTAAAATAATAGGTATTTGGGGGACTGCAACAGCTGCAACATAACCCACACATTTAAAAACAAAATTGAGTCAGGTCAGTTTACAAATGTACAGGTGGCTGCTAGTTGTGGGGCTGTCACTGTCGTCAAAGCTGATCACAAGCAGTAAGACGTATACTGTACAAGTAATTCGAGGTTGGCAGTGAAAGGAAGTAATTAAAAAACAAGTACAATTATAGAAAAGGCACCAAGAGCACTGACCCCAGTTGTTACCACAATCTTTTTGTATCTACCTTCCTTCTAAGACACCAGTTTAAAAGCTGATTTGTGAATATTTTTAGGCTTCACAACAAGCCTTGAGTTTTCACTTACAGTTGGCAGCCAGAACCAAGGGGAAAAAAACTAGTCTCTCAGCTTTACACCAACTGATCCTAAAACTTAACCTGGGAATTTTAAACTGGCATCAGCAAATGCGAACTGTATTCTCTCGATTTAACATTAGTAGTTGAGTTGTGAAAAGCATCAGATTTCTTTGGCTCCTTATGTGGAAATAGTAATCATATACCATGACATCCCTACGAGACCAGTTTGCATTCTTTTAATTTGTAGTTATTTTTTGTGCAATATTTATTACATTTTCTGATTTCCAGCAGGAGATATGAAAACGTGAGTCATTTTTCTACTTTTCATCCTATTTCTTTTGTCAGGTTTTGACCGTTCTAAGTGTTCTTTGTTGGAGTGAGTGGATGGTGTTAAGCGATATACTGATTCATCTCATGATTATCTGTTTAGCAAAAGTAACTTAATTTTTTTAAGCAATATCAGCATTCACATTACTTGGCACCATTGGCAAAAAAAAATTTTAAATAAAATAAAATAAACTCCTGGTAGCCAAAATTAAATGTAAACATACCCTTTTTTTTTTTAAGTAATGTTACTCTGCCTTTTTTCCTAAGTCTTAATACAGTAGCTCTTTTTTTTTTTTTTTTTTTGCAGTTTAGTCATGCTTTAGCAAAATGTTCTTCTAAAGAACATTTAAAATAAAGTACTCTTATAGTGAAATAAAGTTTTTTTTTTTGTTTCATTTTACAGACCATAGCCACTAATGCTTTGCTTTTGTTCATTTCTTTTTTCTTGATTTCATGCACATATCTCTTTGTTTTAATATATACAATATATACAAACAATACATCCACATTTTTTCTCGCTCATTCAGACAAAACTATACAAATAATTTTATCTTGCCATGTTATTGACCTTTGTGAATAAAATATTTAGCAATTAATATAATCCCTTTCAAATATTTTCTCACTTTCCATTTCTACCTTCTATATATACACAGAAACTGCTCAGGTTGGATGAGATATAGCCAAAAATATGGAATTTACTGGCCAGAACGCAGCACCACACTGATCTTTTAGGTGGCAAATGTCCAGGCAAGGTTTATGATTCCTTAGAATGACTACAGTTTCCAAGGCTACTAAAAAAAGCTACATGCTTTACCAATTCTCTAAGTAATTCTCATTGCACATGAAAGTAAGGCAAAAAAATTAAAGTGCTGAACATGAGAAAAGGGACAAGATGATGACTACCCTCGCAGGTTCTTGGGAGGTGGTGGGGACAGAAAATAAATTTAAACTCTGTACGCTGTTCCTCATCATTTCCCACGCATTACCCGTTTACCACGCACCCGCCCCTCTGCAAATTTCCGCAAGACATTAATAACCTGCAGATTTTAAAAGTTGCATTAAGTGTGCTGTAAAGATTGAAACACAAACAGACAAATTAAAATCAACTAAACACAGTGAAGGAAATGAGAACACACGGACCCAATAAAGATTTGTATGATCTAAGCCCTCCACTGAGAATCAATCCCAAAGATTCAGCTTCTTGGAAATAACTGACAGGTGCAGGAACAGCATTCTCTTTGTTGCTAGTGCATCCCCACCTTTTCTTATCTATATTTTTGGTATAAATATTTGTACAGTTCCACACGATGTTTGAATACAGCCCTATGTGAGAAGGAAGACGGCTTCTTCCTAAGAGGAGGAAAGCCTCTTTCGATTCCTCGTGGTGTCTTGTTTGCCCATGATCCAACAGAAGATTGAATTCCAAGATGTCTTGCTGATCAAATTAAAAGTTGTCCATGAAAGTGCAAATGCAATGACCAAAACATTCCTGTTAAAATCCTGCAGCTCATCTCCCCAAAACTGCAGAGGGATTATGTTGTGTGTGTGTGTGTGTGCGTGCATGTGCGTGCATGCGTGTGTGTGTGTGTGTGTGTGTGTGTTGTCGCATGTCTCTGCTAAAAACAGAAATGAAAACAGTCTGAAAAGCAGTGTCACATTGCTAAGGGATGCTGCCGTATGTCTTCAAGTTCCTTGGCCTTTTTCAATTCTTTCACTCTGGAAGAGAAACAAAACAAAAGACCAGGTGATAACTACAGAGTGAAACTGTCACCACATAAAGGAAAGGGCAGGGCCATTCCCCGGGAAGTGAAAAGCCAAGACAAAAACCCTTCTGAGGACTGATGGCAAAGGAAACTCCTGTGAAATTGCTGGGGAAAATATTCCAAGAGGAAGACTGGGACCCTTCCTGAAACTTTGCTCTATATCAAGACCTCTAAACACAAAGCAAAACCGAAGTTGACTGCATTAAATGAAGTGTAACAATAACATGCACATTGTAGAAAAAAGTTCATCGCTCAAATAACTTTCTTTTTAGCCTGGTGGACGCCTGTTAATGCCCTGTAATTCCACAGGATGCAAGTTAGGGAAACTGCACACACATTTATTTAGCTTGGGCTATACCTAGGGAGTAAGTTGTTTTGCTCACAGACCCAAGATCGTGAGCTGTCTTGAACCTGATCACTCATCTGCATAACTCTGATTTCGCTCATGTGACGTGCGGTCTTTATGACTTTCAGAATTGCTTACTTTCCTCCCATTCCACATTGTAGCCTTAAAAGATGTTCAGGTCACTCCCCCCAGCCCCCCCAGATGGACAGCAACAGGGTGCAATACCAGTAAGGGACTTTGTTCTGTTTATCAAACATCTTGTAGTAAACAAATTTCAATTGCTATAAATAGAGTCATGGAAAGTTCACATTGGCAAAGTATTTGTTAATGACCAGTTTCAGTCGATATGTTTTAATAGAAAAATTTGCCTTGGCTTTTCAATATGGCCACTTGATGCAGATGGGGTACCCGGGAAGAGATTCCAAGCTGTAAGAATGTATTTATTTCTCTTTATGGACAAATAACTAAGAGCTTGCCTGACTATGAGAATGATCAGATGCAAATGTGACTTTAGGGTCTCACTTCTGAAGTCAGTGTATGCCCTGTAAGTCACAGATGGTTTGTAGCACTGCATACCATATAATAACGTTTGCTAAAAATGGGTGTGAGAGGATGATTTTAGCCAACTAGAAGTGGCACTTTCTCAGGACACATATACTCTACCTCAACAGCAAGACAAGAAAAGAATCTGATTTGTTTTCCTAATATGGGCCTATACTGAGGTCAATAACTCCCAAATACAGTTTTCTGGTTCTCTAAGAGTAGGGCCTCTGTGTTATCTTAAGTTATACCAGTAAATTTAAATCTTATTTTAAAGTGAATGCTAGTTTCCTTTCTAGAGAACACTCATGTGGAAAGAAAACATTTTGAAAAACCAGTAATAAGTTACTGCTCTATTACCTAGGTTGGCATTCAATGGAATGGCATATGTACTATAATAGCAATTTAAGAAAATTATATTTACCACCTCCAAGCAGAATCGTTTCTGAGAATTCTGCCAAGTTGATACAATCTCTTCAAAGAGAAGATGCTCTCTTTCAGAAAAAAAGCTTTATCACTTTATCAATACTAAAAAGAATTATAATGTTTGAAAACGTACTTATTTGTCTGATTATTTACTAAATACACCAAGCTCAGCTTGATCAAACAGTGTATCTTCGAAACTATTAAAGCCTTCTTTCTTAATAGGTACATTTAGAATACACTGTTATATTCGTAACTGGATCCAGGTATTATTTAAACTTTATAATTAAGTATACTATGGATTATTAAATTTTCAGGTGATTTGGATCATATTGCAGTACAGAAATGTGCATCATTATAGGTCCCTAATTTTGGACATGCATACTTGATAAATGGCTTTTTAAAAATTGAAACATGCTATATTCTGTGTTCAATTTTTAAACATGCAATATCTATACTAACAGCCCTTTGGCTGGAAAAATGCAAGGCATGCACTGATGCCACCTTTACTTCTGGGCATGCAATGTATCTGTACTTGTGCAGACCTCCTTGCTGAATTATGGCAAAATGTGCATGCTACTTCAAATACGACATTTTATTTCTGCACTAGTACAGGACTCATTCACAAATGTGCAACAGAGACTCCATCGCTGATGAGATTTCTAGAATTTGCAGAATTCTGAACTCAAATCCTGAGAGCATAAATACAAAGATCTCCATTCACAATTTTGCTAGCGTGAACAGGAAGGCTTTAAAAATCTTAAGTTCATCACTGGGATGAAATAAAAAGGAGTGTGAATTATGAACCAGAAATGTTTTATATAGTTTCATACCAAAGAATCTGTAATCAGCTGGTCACGGTGGGTATAACATAAACTTTTTTTTTTTTTTTTAGTTAAAATGGTCACATTTGTTTCTGCAGGTTTTTTGGCAGTTTCTTTCTGAGCTAATTCAAATGTCAACAAAGTTTTCACAAGGTTTTAAAGTTACCACGTAAATACTCTGCTATAAAGCTAGTGCTAGCCTCACATAGCATTAAGTTAAGGAGAGATGCATGTCCACACACAGAATGACGACGATTGTCTACTCAGGAAAAATGAGACATTCCAATTTTCAGACATTCCAATTTTCAGACATTCCAATTTTCTAGGCTTTCCTAACTCCTGAACTCCACTGGAGAATTTAGTTTTTGGTTTCATTGTGCAGTTTTCACAGTCTACTAGCATTATAAGTACCTAATATTAAAATGAATTAAATGGCACAGGAATTTTTTTTTTATGGAAAGTTGTTAAAGGAGAAATTAGGAAAAAAAAGAACACTGATGTTGCAAGAGCTACATGGGTTCCTTATTATGTGTTGTCTTATGTAGTCCTCACAATATCAGAATCGTCTCCAGTTCATAAATGTAGAACCTGAGATTTACAGGAATTGAGCAACCTACCCCAAATTATATAGTTAATAAATGGCAGAGCGGGAATTTGAAGCCAGGTTTGTCTGACTTCACTCCTCCACTCTGCTGCCTCAAACAATATCTCAGGGCAACAACAAGAAAAAACATTTTAAAACCCAATTCTTACTTTATTGGTTTTCCTAAAAGTCTGTACAAAAAAAACATGCATTTGGAAAATTTCCATGGCATGAGATGAGTACATTGTTGAAACTGATGATGACAGTTACATTTTCTAAATTCTAAGACGTCATCCTTTAAAAGACCCTATGTTGATTCTATTACAATGTTTTAGAGGAAAAAAAACACCTCCACATAAAACGTACTTATGAATTTTATGACTGAAGTAGATCTGAAACATGAAAAGAATGGGTCTAAGAATCAAGGCAACCGAAGACTTTTAGCCTCATTCTCCAATTTGCAGACCATGTTGGTGTTCACTTAGCTCTGCAAGTTTAGATGAACTTGAAAGACTTTTACAGTCTGCACTACTGAAATCACAAATGGAGGTTTATGTTACTTGAGGGTAGATTATTAGGACAAGACAGCGGTGCCTAATTTTTTGTTTTGTTTTGCTTTAAATCAAATGTCAATTGGATAAAATATGTTTGACTGTTATTCTGCCTCCAAAGAAACAGAAAACAATTAATTATATTCACTGAAGTGAATGAGAACAACATCTGATACTAGAATTTTTGTTAGTAAGTTCTAAGAGATAGATGTTTCAAATCAGAGTGTTTCAAATAGTCAAAGAAATTTGTGGCCGCCTTGTCTCAGTCATTCAAGACATGAATAATGATGAAAAGGCATAGGTTAGCTGAAAATGCCTCTACCATGAGAAAGATACAAAAAGTTTAACAGTTATTATCTCTGGGTGATTTTCCTTGCTTATTTGTATTTCCAAAATGTACTACAGTGAGTATGTGTTTCCTTCATAATAATTATTTCTGCTTGTCATTCTTTTTTTTTTTTTCAATCAAATCAAGTTCAGAACAGAGGAAGGACTTTGTGGAAATGTTGATAATGGCATTGGCCTTAAAGGATGAGTAGAATTTTATTTATTTATTTATTTATTTATTTATTTATTTATTTATTTCGCAGGCTCAGCAATTGTGGCTCACCGGCCTAGTTGCTCCGCGGCACGTGGGATCCTCCCAGACCAGGGCTCGAACCCGTGTCCCCTGCATTAGCAGGCAGATTCTCAACCACTGCACCACCAGGGAAGCCCTGCTTGTCATTCTTTAAAAAAGTTTCTAAGGTATTTTTCTATCCATCTGTTACTACTACTGTGTCTTACAAATGTTGTATTCACGTGACATAAAAGAACAACTGAAAAGTTCAGTGGAGGGGGAAAAAAAATCAATTTTATAGACCAAAACCAAAAATCGATTGAGCTAGCTTCACTGATATTACCTATATTGTAAGTATGTTTTCAGTGTGAAAACTTGGTAAAGGTAGAGCAGAATTTTTGAAGTTGGAATGATACTTGAAAATTCTGTACCTGTAGTCACCATATCTATAGAACTGAGAATACAGAGGTCCAGTAAACTTCTGTTATGTTACATTACACAAACTCAGCTAAGGGTTACTGAGTTTTGGATTCTCTTAAAGAATTGTAAGTGTTAGCCTCATTCAGGGCTAGGAAAGAACTGAGTCTAATAATGTCCAGGTTATCTAAAAACAAATCCCATGATAATTACACTTACTTCTGAATTTCTTCACATGGAAGACAGGCAGAGCAGTCTTCCTTGAGACTGGGAAGACAATTAATACAAGATAGAAACTGTAGCTTCTGTAGGCACAAGGCAATTGCTACTATAAGGAGAGCTGCCAGGACCACATTTCTGAACTGCGCATCAGTAACTTGGAAAATGGTACTCGTGTTACTGGCTTGAATTACGGTAATTAGAATAGCAAGACTTTGACCTGTGACCATCCAACTATTAAAACTAAAGACAATCCCAGGATTTCCCCCAAGCATTCTACAGGCTGAAAATAATCTTTGGGATATTGTTGCAGTCTCAACCCAAACCCAAACCCAAACCCAAACCACGTTGCATTGTAATGTACTGAAGTGATGTGGTAAGCAAGAGCACTGAAAGCCAGCAGAAGCCCACGGGGTTTCTTTCCATCAGACGTCCCATGATCGTTTATGGATAAATGAAGTAGGCCTGCTTCAGAGACTCGTAGCGAACAATGGCTCCATGGGTAAAGCATTAGGCAAAGCGGCTTCGTTAACATCTACTCAGTAATGCTCAGCCAGAGAAATGTGTCATGAGTCAGTGGATTTTGGCAGGTATATTCTCGCAATGCTGGACGTCAGAAATATACAGGGCAGCCAGATGCGGCTTTCTGCTTAGTTACCTGTTGCTCTGAGAGCTGCAATAGCTCGTGGGGGGGGTGGTTTAGGAAAAGAGAGGTCTTGCCATTTTCCAGAAATCTCATTTGGATTGCAAAACAAAAAAGACAGAGAGGCCCAATAAGAATGACACAGAGCGTGTTGTCTGCAATGTAACACACGCCACTGTGTTCCCCAAAGATTCATTACCTAAAAGAGGCAAGTAAGACAGAATTACTTTGGAGATTTAAATTAGATGACGCATCCCACCTTCATTGCTTACTCCTTACCGAGCAGACTGGGCCACTTGGAAACCACACCTCACGTCAAATTTAACTAGGGAAGTGTGACATCCAGGCTGTTGACAGAGCCCTGTTACTTTTCTCAAACAGTTCACTTGCAGGCATTGTTAGAGAACTGCCCCTTGGACCAACGTGTAGAGAACAACACAAAAAGTCTAAGTGTGACCCGCAGAACTTGCTAGTGACCCACTGAAGATATTTTGCAGGGCTGCTCTCAAGAATCAGTGCTGTCAACGCTACTTACCAAGATAACTAGCAGCATCTGGCCCGGTTAAGTGTTTGGAAACCCAGTTGTCAAACAGAGAGAAAACCTGTTGTTTAAAAATTGGTGACCAGAAAGCGTTATCTCTTCTGCCTCCAGTCAGGGCTCTTTTTATTCCAGTTGGATGGCTTCACCCACCCTTACTGAACATGGGTAACTAGGCCAGCAATTTACAAGAAATCGGTTATTTCAATACCAGGAGTCCTACTGTTTACAATACCTGCAGGGACTGTTTTAGGTTATAAAGCCCTCTCACAGAAATCTGATCTCACTGGGGAAAGAAGAAATTTGTCAAAGGCATTGATTGTCCTTTTTAGTCTCAATACCTGGAGGACAAACCTGTTATGTAATTCAGCTCTTTACTATTTCCTTTACATCTGAGGCATCTTGGTTTTCTGCTGTAACACTGAATAACACCCTGTCAAGATATTCAAACTCCAACTGGAATATAGTATTCTCAGCCAGTGCACTTAAATATTCCTTCAACCTTAGAAATCCTTCAGTCATTTGCTGAAGTAGTAAAACACCTAAGTGAACTAAGAAAAATAATTAAAACTGTTGATTCAAACATCTCTCCGTGTATAATGTTTTCTCTCGACAAGTTATTGTGTCCAAGACAAAACAAATCCCTTTGACGGTATTAAGAACTGGATGACTTCATTTTAAGTTACTGGATAAATTAGGGGCTAAGTCTGGAGGTACGACTGAGTGAAAATGAGCTGGCTTCGGTGAAGACCATATGGTGCTTTTTCTTAGCTTTCCCCGAGACTGAAAATTTGAAGACACATTGGTATTTTCTGATTGCTCTGCTGCTGGAGTTAGCCAGCTGGATCCTAATTCTGATAATTGATGTCACCTCCCTTTTTAGACATCCTTCTGCTTCATTAACTTAAAAGTTGGGGTCAAATCGTGTTTTCCACATACTGTACCATAAAATTTAATTGTTCATTTTTCAAATATTATCTTCAGATATGTAAACCTTAAATGTCTTAAATATGGTACACTTTATACGTTGGTAAGTATATTAGCTTCTTTGACACAAATTCCAGGAATATAAATCCTCCTCAGAGAATGTCCTGCCTCCCAAGAGTAACTTCAACTTGGGGACTCTTGCAGGACCATCGTGACTTCTCCGATGGACAGAGAAGACGAGAGATCCTACTGGGAATTAGAGAAGACACAGCTAAGCTATTCCTCAGTTCATTCGTTGGAGAAAAATGACCACACTGGAAGAAACCTGAAAGCTTCTGAGTTCCTCTCTCTCAAACCCCCTAAGACTGAGTGGCACAGAGGATGTTATGAAATTCCAACTTTCCATGCATGAGGAGGAGTTTTAGGAACTCACAGCAGAATGCAGCAAGCATTCAGGAAGTTAAGGTGGGGACTCTGGTTGGCATGGAAAAGCACTTTTAGAAAATGTACTCTTAAAAATGATCATTAACATACCAGAACCTAACAGGCTTCAAAAGTGCATAAGCAACCACTTTTACTAAAACGTTGGATCCTTGCAGCGGACGATATAAATTGCATATAACATGCAAGACACTACAACTTATAGTTAAATTGAATACTAGGGCATGCATCTGTTCTCTTGGAGGTTTTTTTTTTTTAATGGAAAGAGATATTATCTATGTATGCAGAGAGAGAGAGGGACTAGAAAAATGGACATTTGTGTCCCCCTTTGCTCTTATATTTCAAACACAGACATCACTGAGCCAGCTCCACTACATGGGACCTGAAATATTTTAATTGGAAGCAACTGCCTAATTCTAGAGAGGTCTGCCTAGTTAAATTTACAAAGACAAGTAGCTGCTTTGTTATTATTATTTTTTTAACAAATTTCTCCTTCGGTGACTATCCATGGTGTTCAATAGGTGAGGCTTCAGACCTTTTACAGGGATCAGGTTTTGATTTAGGAAGAACTTATAAAAACTCAATTCTTCTATCACCCCAGGTTGGCAAACTACAGCCCATGGACCAAATCCAGCCCAGTGCAGGTCTGTGTGTAAATACGGTTTTATTAGAACACAGTCACAACCATTCATTTTTGGATTGTCTGTGGCTGTTTTCATGTTTCAGTGGTAGAACTAAGTACAGTGGTTCCCCCTTATCCATGGTTTTGCTTTCAAGGTTTCAGCTACCCATGGTCAACTGCGGTCTGAAAACAGTAAATGAAAAATTCCAGAAATACATAATTCATGAGCTTTAAATTGTGTGCTGTTCTGAGTAGCATGATGAAATCTCACACTGCTCCATTCCGTCCTGCCTGGGACGTGAATCATCCCTTTTGTCCAGCGCATCCACACTGTATACGCTACCTGCCTGTTGGTACAGGAGAAACATAGCGTGTACATACACATATACACAGCGTTCGGTACTATCCACGGTTTCAGGTATCCACTGGGGGTCTTGGAACGTACTCCCCATGGATAAGGGGGAACTACTATACTGCAACAGACATTCATTACCTGGCCTTTTAAGGAAATGTTTTTGGACACTTGGCTTAAAATATAGTGAATAAATATTACCGTCAACATAAATGTAGTGATATGGGAAATGATCTCTCCAGAGACATTAGAAGTTTGAGACTTTTGTCTGAAGCACCATCTTTTTCTCTGAAATCTTGCAAATGACTAAATACAGTATTAGTGTAAGGTAAGAAGGGAGAGTGTTGGATGTAGCTGAGTTGATAGAGCTAACTGCCATGTTATATTTTACCTTACTTTTTTGCCACGTTAGATTTTTTTTTTTTTTTTTGCCACGTTAGATTTTAAATGCATCTTCTCTTAAGACAAAAGTTGTCAAGTTAATCTAAATTCAAGTCTGATTTTGGTGAATTCAATTCCTGGCTTTTAAAAACCAGTTTCCTGCCACTAAACCGTTTATTATAACTTAAGATGTGTTACAGTCACGTCTGCATACTTACAAATCAGCATCACATTCTAAGATCTCACGAACACCCATAGTGTCCGTTGAACACCTACTCACTATCATTTCTTTAAAACACAAATTCTCTCGGAACATCCACTCTTGACTGCAAAATAGAATATACAGATTTCGGACACTTCACACCACCCTGTCTTTCTTCAGCGCTGTCATTAAATGCTGGAAGACAGGTTTGCTCCCTATTGGATAATGAATGTCCTGAGTTGGTTCAGAAAGGGCAGCTCTGGGTACTGACTTACCTCACAGCACCAGGGAAAGGGAGAGTTAGAAAATGAAACTATGTAACTCTAAACAAGAAATAGATGAGTTAAAAGAAAAACATCAGTATTGCCTAGTGAGCCTTTTTCCTTTAGAAATTTTGACAGGGCAGTAGTTGAATTTCACGTGGCAGATTATTTTCATCGCAAATAACCACTTGCTTAAGGCTTTGTTCTAGTGCAGGCTTGTTTAGATTTAAACTTGTCCCACCAGCCACTGTTTTTTTTACACTGAAGGCTTCTCCCACCAAGTGCTACGCATGCCCTGCGGTGGCTTCAGAAGGCCCTCCCTTTCACTTGCTCATGCATTTGTATGTCTATGGTTGTATGTGACTGTTTTCCTGTTGTATAAAGTAGCAGTGTTAGTAATTAGGGTTAGTTTTTATCTTATTTCATTCGAAATGGATGTGAAACTTTACGGGCATACCTAGACTGCAGCCCCATGCAAGCAAGCAAAAAGCAAAATATTGAAAATGGAAGATAAAGAGAAACTGGCTAGCAGGCAGCTAAACTCACCCTTTTGTACAGCCTATGGTCCACCAGGGGGCTTTGGACAGTAAAACAACACCAAAGAGCTATTAGCATGTGAGGGTCACAACAGAAATCTTATAAATAGCTTTATTTCAACAAAAAAGACTATAAAGTGTTTTTTTTTTTTTTTTTTGGAAAAAAAGGAGAGTGGTGGTGGCATATGTGAAATGAGCAGGTAGGAAATTCACCAATTTATTTTTCTGTCTAAAAATGTTGGGGTCCATGACTGAGCAAAATCCTTAAAGAAATGGGACACTTCTTATTGATTCCTGAAGCCATTTCCTACCTACCTTTTCTGAGAGGGTGTCACATGAGGTTTCCTATTTTAATGCTTCTAGGGGACAATACAGATGACAGTTTCTCTTAAAATAATATTCAATAACCCAGAATGGCAACAGGGTGACACTCATTCTAGGGAAAATGAGTTCAAACTTCCAGGATAGATTTTTCAGGATTTCTTCAGGTTCCTTCATTGAATATATGGGAATGGAAAGTGAATAGTGACCTTACACAGTCAGCAGACAAAGGTTATTTCAATTTGCCTGCACATTTTTCTAGCATCTGGAATATCAAAGGGCAAGTAAAGAAAAGAGCCAGTAGGGGTCATTGTTTAATCCCAAATAATGAACAGAAATTCAAACCCATGATCTGATGCTCTCTTCATAAAAAAACCTTCTTATTAGCTTCATGAGGTTATTACTGGTTAAAATATGGACCAAAGAAAGGCAAAATCCTCATGAAATGCTTTTCTACTCGTTTACAAAAGGAGAACTCTAAAAACACGAGTGAAACGATTCCTTCGTTCAGCCTTCTGTGGGAAGCAGCCTTTCAGGCGTTTATGTTTTGCTTAAATATCTTACCCTCTCAATTCACTCAGTTCACCCAATGTAAACACGGTAGGCTTTGGCCAAAAAAAAAAAAAAAAAAAAGAAGAAGAAAATGAACATGGGACTTTATGTAGTTTTGCTCACAATGACCAAGGTGGCATTACGTATACATATTTTCAAAGTTTGAGGATAAGACCAGAAGAACCAAGGAGAATTTAAGTTGTGAACATTTGTTTGATGTGGCTTAAGGAAGAGCCATGTTGAGGCGATTTCCTCGAAGATAAAACCTGCTAGGAAAGTGTTAACCACCGACTCAGCAGTGCTGGATTGAATCCTCCTGGGTTTTTTGTTTTGCAGGAGGAAGAGGAAAAGGGGAGAAGAGTGTGAGCACGTGTGAGAATATATGGAAAAGGGCCCAGGTAAGGCCTTGATATTTTCACCAAAGGAAGAAAATCAACTCCTCTATTTGGCTGCAAGTCCCCTAAGGCTAAATCAAAGGTATGAGTAAATAATAAGGAAAAGAGACTGACTTTGGTAAGGCCTGGAGGATTCATTTCATTACATCCTGGCCATGCCGCATATTCCGATATGCATTTCCTAACAAGACTTGCTATTTCAGAGTACTGATATGGGCACCTCATTGCTTAGCGTCACTGCGTGGTGGAGAGCAAATGCGCAGCGGAGGAATACGGTAAATGTGCATGAGCTGCCCTGGCAGCATTCTAGCTAGAGAACACCGTATATAGCCTAAAAAATGTTCCTTTAAAAGTTTTTATCACTGTGCATGTGTGGTTCTGTCCACGTTCCCTTCCATGGTCATGTAAACGAATCATTTTGTTAATTTAAGTAAAAGTGCACACAAATAGCCAGTTAACCCCTAGTAAGTCTCAAAGTTAAAATACTGTCAAAGTTAGCAAGTAGACAGTTTGAGGGGAAAACAAACTAAAGTGAAACCTCTGCGGAATCAAACTGCACCTGGACACTCGGGCTTTGGGTACAATTAAACAGGAAAGAGGAAATCAGACGTTAAAGAGCTTGCTTTCAAGTTTGGGTCTGTAAACTGCATAGCTCCCGATGCGCAGAAAAGCGACAAAACTACGTGGAGAGCCATCTAAACACAGCTCAGACGGCCAATGTCACAGAGGTCAGGCCGGAATATTAACCCAAGTAAAGAAAAGAAAAACACGGTTCACCAGCCCCCAAAATCTCAGTTAAGGACCTCGTTTTCACCAAGGCATCCCAAACTCAGGAAAACAAAGAGAACCCCCCCTGGCGTAGCTCCGCAGGAAGATGCTGGGGTCACCGGAGCCCACTTCTAGTCGGAAATGCGCCTCCATCTCGGGTGCGTTT
Source organism: Eschrichtius robustus (assembly GCF_028021215.1). Classification (NCBI taxonomy): domain Eukaryota; kingdom Metazoa; phylum Chordata; class Mammalia; order Artiodactyla; family Eschrichtiidae; genus Eschrichtius; species Eschrichtius robustus. Next base: position 5,927,107 of record NC_090826.1, on the reverse strand, counting down.
CCTGCCCTGCCCAGTTTCATTCTGACCACCTCTCTCCTGTTTCTCATCACAGACTAGCTGGAATTGATCACTTGATGGAGGGTGTTAGCTCTGACACGGCCAGTAGAGGGCACCAACTATTTAGTGGAAGTTCTACATCAGAAAATTTGGATGGCATGAGTGGTGTCCCATCCTTTCCTTCAGAATAGAAAACTCTGTGTATTTTCTGTTTGGACACACGTTAGCACAGTAAGGGTTTAGAGTGAAGAACACACGGCTAAAGAAAAATCTGGAATGAAAAGCCAGTCCGACTAAGTTGTCCTTGCACCCAAATTGAAACAAAAACACTGGCACGATCTCCGTGGTTCAAGCTCTACACAGCATTGTCTGCAACAGTGACCGGTATTCTCACGGCAGCAACTCAGTCCCTAGTTAAAGAGTTCTGTCATCCTAGTGTCACTTGGGACGTGTACCCTGATTATTTGTGGGGGATTAGCTTCACCAAGGAGTTCATGAGTGGTTAAGGCGATGAGGGTGGTTTTATTATTCTCGACGAGGAAAATGTTGGGATGAGGGTTAATGTACCTGTGGCGACAGCGGCGTAGAAACCTCATTATTTTTCGAGCAGCCTGGTCCTGCTTTTTGGTTAGCAAACTGCTCCTGAAAAAGCCAGAGTATGAATTACCGTCACGAGAAGGGTGCTGTAAAGCTTCATGTGCGACAGTTGAAAGCAGGTCAGCGGTGAGAGAAAACTCTTAACCAAACAGTTTTCAGTTAAGAAAACTCTTAACCAAACCAAAACTCAAACCAAACAGTTTGGTTAACCACACTCTTAACCAAATCCAACAGCACAAGCCTATTTTATGGTTCTGGGTCTGGGCATCACTGGGAGAGAAGGAAGGAGGGGACTACAGACACTTTCTCCTACTTGGAGGGAGATAATAGAAAGACTAAAGATAAGATGTCCTGTAACTGTTCTTCCCCAAGTCTTTATAAGCTCGTTTGTTCAAAAAGGCATTAGACAGACTTTCTCGGTGTAGAAATTGATTCGCCTGTGTTTGCCGCTCTCTTTGGGCTATTATTTCCTAAACTTCTTTCGTCAGTGTATTTTCCGGTGCTAGAAGTTTTTATTACACTCTTCAAAATGGAGTAGCTTAGTACTACTTACTCTCCCAAGGTCTTAGGTATAGAAACGCTGCAATTTAGACCATTATATTACAGTGCCACCTTTCTGAGTAGGAACTGTGGTCCGGCCAGACTCTGATACAAGTTGAAACTGGGTGGCAGCATCAAAATGATTGGATGGGGGGTGGAGAGAGAGAAAGGAGAAGCCTAAATAGACAAAAACAGGCAGAGAGCACAGGTGTAACCGTACGAACACGCGCCATCTAGACTGGTCTGGGAAGAAAAGAGCTGCAAGACGCTTTACTCCTTGTATAGGCCTGCATGTCAACACGGGGCAGTTCTTTCGACTCAGTCGGGGTTCTCTTGGCCGCCACGAATCTTGACCCACCTGAGTTTCTGCTGTACGATGACTGCCGTCCGCCGAGCCTGCCGTCTCCTGCCACATTTTTTATAACTCCGGTAAAACTTCTGGATCAGCACAGCAGCACGCCGGCTCTGCTGAAATTTTTTTTGTTCGTAGTAACTTCGGAATTTGCTCTGGATCAGGATGGCAGCCTGTGTCATCTTTTTATAAAGTGCATACTGCAGGGGGAACAAGAAGAAGCACAGCAGTAAAAAGGGGGGCCACGCAGGCCTAGGTGCCCTCTGAGCCCACCAGGTGGGGACGGCAAGAAGGAAAACTTTTCCCTTTCTTTTCATATTCTCTGGGGTCGCATCATTAAAGAGGCAAACTAAGCATCTTTTCACCTACCTTTCCAAAATGCAAAATGTTACTTTAAGGGTTGCCTTCAGACAATGCATTGCTTTAAATGTGGGTTTTTTTCCCCCCCAGATATCAAAATTGTTTGCCCTTTTTGGAAAAACGTTTTAATGGCAATAAACTGAGACATTTAGGAATCGAAAAAATATTATTTAGGAAGTAAAACTTGAAATGCTGAAAATGAATATTTCCTATCCAGTTTGGAAACATTTTAAATTAACCTCCCATTTTTAATTGGATGCCTCCCAATTCCTGCCAAACACAAATCTACTTAGCAGTCAGCATCTGATTTCTAACTAGCATTCCACTCGACAAATTTCTGAGTTACAAGGTCCCAAATACAAGGCTTATCGTGAAACGCTGACACCTTTAAGCCATTTTAACCTGCAAAAGATTAACGCTCGTAAGACCGACAGGGGGGTGAAGCCATGAAACTCGGAAAGCGGCCCCGGAGCCGGGGATGGCTCGGGAGCCAGGCCCAGCACCCACCGGCCAGCTTGCCGCAGAGATGGAAAGTGAGGCATGAAGGCACGGGTGCGGGGAGGGTGGGTCCTCTTCCCTATCAGAGTTCAGGCAGGAAAAATGCAGAGCTCTCCAGATTTTAAAAAAGACTATGTCCAGATTGCTAACGACATAGACTACAACTCTGGGGACGAGAAGTCACAGAGAAGCGCTTTGCTCACAAGAAGGCGACTTACCATCAGAGGGACAAGTATTCCTCAGAAAATCCCTGCGCCTAAGTATCTCTCTGCATGTACGAGGTGGAGTGAGGGAAGGAAACAGACACAGGGCCCTTCTGCAAGAATCCTGTTTAGTCTTATCTGACCCGCCTGACATTTTCATTTGGCCAAAAGTCTTTTAAGACAAGAACGCTGCATCCTACAGCGTTTCCATCACCTTGACCTGTGTGCTCTGCATGGTCAGAACCTCCCGGGCCACGGTGAAGCACGACGGGAAAAAAGGAAATATCTTCAGTGGCTCACAGGGTTCATGGCAATTGTTTTTGATGGATTGTTTAGATGGACACTGGCCAAGAAAATGTCCAATGACTGTTACTGCTGAAACCCACTGCAACGGCATCACCACGTGGTCCCCAGAGGATAGATGTGCTGTGGTGAGGTGGCCGGGCGAGGGGGGGTATGCCTACGGAATGACCGTGCCATCTTAATGGCCCCTTCTTGTAGCTGGTGATGGGTGTGAAGTGTGTGACTCTGGTGGAATGGTTTGTGAGAGGACTTGGGTGTATCATTACCTTCAAGGCTATCCATGTCAGCTTGGGGGAGAAACAGAAAATACAAGATTAATGTTAGATTGCCGAATAGAAGGAAATGAAAAACCAGAACCAGAACCAATGAAACTCCCAACCAAAAACAAAAAAAAAGGAAAAAAGGCAACCTGGCTATCTTCATGCCTTCCATCTTCCAAAATACTTGTCTTATATTTGTCAGTATTTTTTTTAAAATGCCTTCCGTCTTTCTGGTTGTAGCCAACACTTCTTTGGGAGGGGATTAAAAAAAAAAACCAAACTCACATTTTGGAATAAATACCTGCTGAAATCACAGACTTGAAACTTTGATTCTGAGTACTGCTCGGGCTAACAATAAGCCAGGATGGTTCCCTGCTGTGGGGCTACAGGGACTGTGGTGTCAGCGTTTACACAATAAACCTTCATTTCCTGGGATCATGAACTCATCGGCTATGAGCTAAAGAGGTTCCCCGCCCCTCACCATTAGAGCTCAATCCTAAAGAAACTTGAGAACATGGCAACCTGAATCAGACAAATGCTAGAAATAACAAGAGAACAGAATCCTGAATTTCTGTGTGGCTGGTATACATCTCAGCATTTATTATTCCTTAAATAAAAATGTAAGACCTACCGAAAGCACAACCTAATAAAAGGTTCTAGAATCTACTGACAGGACCGAGCTTTATTGTATGAACCGGTCAAAACTCAATTCGGCAATTTTTAACATTTTATCACCACCTAGGTGGTTAGAAAGGTCTAATATTTACTTAATCTCTCTGAGCCTCAGCTTCTTCATCTGTAAAATGGAAATAAAATTGTTTACTCCAGATATTTTTGTAAGGAGAAAGTGAGATGATGAGCCTAAAAGATCCAGGACGTACTAGGTGCTCTCTTCCCCAGTGATGGGAGCTACGTGACCCTGCAGGTAGTTTCAGAAATAGCAATACTGCACGAAAGAGTAACTCAGATACTCTTCCTGCAACACTTAACTAAGGAATACAAAACAGTTTAAGAGATTCTGGGCTTCTTCAGATTTTTACAATTCTTCATTTTAAATTGGATAAGAAGAAGCCAAAAGGAAAAACCACTAAGGATGATGTAATGTATATAATTCAAGGTCAACGATAACAACTAGTATTTACCTGCTCTAATCACCATATTAAATTCCCTTGAGTTCTTTAATTACTAATTAGTTTATAGGTAAAATGACTGAGACACAGAGCCTTATTTCAGACACAAATAACTTCCTTGGTATCAGACCAATGTTGCAGGCAGGTGATACCACTAAGAGGCCAACGATCTGAACAAAAATTATTTTGTGGCATTAGTTGCAGGTGCCTTTTTGTTTGCTTGTTTTAGTTTTTTTCCCTTCTGGAACATTCCCCTTTGGTTTTTAATCAAGGCAATTCAGAGTCAGTCTTTGGATCAGGCACTGGATGTTGTGCTCTTTGCCAAACCACACACCAGACTCCCCAGGCCTGTTTGGATGCTGTGTGAATAAGGCACGTTCCCATGGCGACCCAGAAGCCGGCTCACCTGTTTATATTTTCTGTAACAACGCTGAATGACAGCTGCTGCCACTTCCTGCTGCTCCCGCAAGGGTCGGCCCTTCAAGGGAAAGTGAGGCAAGAAAAGAAATAATGATGTAGCATAAAAAATACAACTTTCCCAAGACTTAAATGGAATCATGACTCATTTAATTGACTTTCTCAGAACTGAGACCAGAGGTTTACCAAAATACAGTGATAAGTTAATATCAGGATAAACTTAAAAAATGAATTTACAGAATAACTCTCTGATTATTTCTGCTTCTAAATAGAACCATCATATTTGGATGTTAGGAGGCCTAAAACAATATTCACTTTCAAAGTATTTAAAGAATTAGGGATTGCACTATTTGTCCTCATAAATTTCCGCTCTCTGCTGTCTTTCCTAAGATAACACCAAGAACTGTGGAAGGCTCTGGACCCTCTCCCACCAAAAATGCACTTTACCATAAAATTTTAGGGCAATCAGTCACCAGGCCTCCAGCTAGAAACCCCTGCTCTAGGTCATAAACTCCTTGCGGCAGAGGTGTCAACTTACTTTATATTAATTAGATAATAAATATCCATTATTATTACCAACAGTAAGTTCAGATGGTGACAACCACCACACTACTTGTCAGTTTTATTTCACTAAAGCTTCTGACAATTATTAATAATCTCATGGGACCTAATTAATAATGTCAAATAACAATTCTATCAACTCAGAAGAAAAAAAAAAGAAACAGCATATGTTTTAGTTTGAATGACTCTGACTTTTTCCGATCTTAAGAGTGTCACCACATCAGGACTCTGTTGTCTTTTACCTTGTATTTCCGGAAAGCTGTCTGGACAAGCCTGGCCGCTTCATAGAGTTCTCTCTGTTCGTGATCAGACAGAGTCAGCTGAGCAAATTCATTCTCCACCTTCTCACTGGTAGACGCACTCAGGAATTCAGACCAGTCTGCGGCGGAGGGAAGGCTGGGTTTCTCGAAAGCTATTTCACTGACTGGTGAGCCTACAGGGCTCAGGCTGGTATTAGAAGAAGGGGTTAGAGGCTCGTTATATGCACTTCTGAAACAAGAGGAGACACAGGGGAGAGAGGCTGGTGATTGGTTTGCATGGTCCATTGCACGCTGGTCAACGAGACAAGATGGTACCTACTGTGGACCATGAAGGATAGGCCTTCACTCAGGCCAGAGAGCTGCTAAGCAGACTCTGAATGTCCTTCAATTAGTAACTTCACATTGAGCACCTGTTATGAGTTTAGTACTGTGCTAAGTACTAAATCCACTGAGTCCACTATCCAATTGTGAAACTGCAGTTGAACTGGCGGGGGATCACTAAGATACATTATATCCTGCGCTCTGATGTGGGAAGAAAAATCATGGGAGAGGTGAGGACATAAGGGGGCCTTGGAAGAGGCAATGGAACTCGTCCTAACGTTTCCTTCCTTCCTTGACAAGGGCGTTCATTACACGGAACTCCTCAGATCCAGTGGGCCTCCTGAGCCTCCACATAAACCCAGGAACTTGCCCTGGGGAGTGGCCCACAGACACTACTGACCTGATCTGGGCGGCATTTGGCAGATGGTCTACGTCAGCTAGGTAACCGGCCAGCCAGCTCATCGTACTGCTGATGGTGGCCGCGTCTGTCCTCTCCAATGCCGGGGACTCCATGGGCACAAAGTTCTCCTGCTTGATCCGCTCAGGGGTGGCTTCAATGATGTGCTCTGCCAAGGTCATCATGTTCACCTGGAGCCCGGAGGTCACAGAACACTCAGGTTAGGGTGGCACCTTAGAGGTTATCCAGGCCTACCTCCACTCCCCCCACCTTGGAAAGAAAGAAAGGAGAGAGGGCGGGCTTACACCTCAGTCCAGTGCCCTCCAATCTCATCGTAAGGTTTTCCGATTCACCTGAATGTGCTGAGATCCCAGATCTGCTTATCTCCAAACCATAGTTTGGTCCCGAACCTTAAGTCTTCGAGAACGTCTGGCTTGTGCCTACTTTCTACTCTCAGCTAGGACCAACCAGTTAAGGATGCTATGACTGGGCAGTCCTGGTCATATTATTGTAGTGACACTACTGGTTACCTGACCACCATCACCCCATTTTGCCTTGCCCAGAGAACCCGTTTTGTAGAGAGCAGCAACGAGCCAACATCCAGGGGACAGCTCGTGACTGATACAAGCCAACTGTCCTAATCCCCTTCTTGGTTTCCCACCTTCCGTGCACCAAGGGGGGGATCCGTGACCCACTTCTGGACAGGAGACTGCACAGAAGTCTGCTGGGTGGGCTCTGCGCAAAGCTTTTGCTTTCCTGATGAAAGGTATCGATGCACCTGGCCCTTTCCCTTCCTCTTCCTGCTCTGACTACAGATGAGCTCCAGAAGCCACATTACAACCATAAAGCAACAAGCACGAAGAGGAGAGGCAAAAGAACAGAAAATCCAGAAAAAATCCTGGTCCCGGATGGCATTATTGAGCAACTGAACCTCTGGACTTCTATGAGAAGAATAAGTCATTTTCTTATTAAACCACTGGAGTTAGGTTGCTGATACATGCACCCAAAATACATTCCTAATGGATGCATTTAGGAATCCTCAGAACTAGTCTGGAGTAGATATATTTGGTCAGAATCAGAGATATAACCTTGTTTTTAAAAGTTTCCTTGCACATCTCTTGAAAATGGAAGTTGAAATATAGCAGTTTAAGTTTTTAAGTGAATTGAAAATGTTCTGAAAGGATCTATACAAAAATGACAAAATGCTTATCTTACAACATGCGTGAACCTGAAAAACATTATGCTAAGTGAAAGAAGCCAGACACAGAATATGACAGTTTATGATTCCATTTATACAACATTTCTAGAAAAAGCAAAATTCTTGGGGAGAGAAATCAGATCGGCGGTTGCCCAGGGCTGGTATGGGAACAGAGGGTGACTGCAAAGGGGCACAGGGAACTTTTGGGGGGTGATGGAAGTGTTCTAAATGGGACTGCGATGATTGCACAGCTGTATAAATTCACTGAAGTTCATTACACTGAACACTTAAGAGTGAATTTTATGGTATGTAAATTACACCTCAATAAAACTCTTAAAAACACTTATCTTGGGTAATTTTCTAAATATTCAACAAAGAACAAGAATTATTGTGACAGGAATAAAAACGAAAACATTTAGGGAAAAAAATATCAGTTTTTCTTTTCCTTCTATATTGGCTCTCTTGGTTTGTGAGTCAAACAGGAGGAGGTAAGTCCTACCTTGATTTATTTTTCATGAAAGTATTAAAAAGTGGAATTTCTGGAGATGGAAGGTTATAACTATCTGTAGTCACTCCTCTCCCAAATCCTCTATTTTATAAACACGTGTCAGTGTAAGAACACCTTAATATCATAATAAATGCAACATTCTGAGATACCAAGTAGCTGATTTTTCATTGTGATAGCTACAAAAGGCCATGGAATTTAAATGACTTTCAGGTTTTTTATTCAAATGATGTTGGGTTTTTATTTACATTCTCTTTGGGTCCTAGTATATGAGCAGTTTTCATAAATGGGCTTGGATATCTAAAAAGATCACTGATATGTATATTTACTATGTGTATTCATACATCTACATAATTATATATATCATATATTAAATATACATACAAAGTCAAACTTTCTAATTGTATTGTCAATATTTTCATATCCTCTTCATACTTGAGCTGACAAATTTTGAAACAGTTGTGTTAGTCTCACACTATGATTACAGTTATGGTTCCACATTTCTTCATCTTTACTTGCTTTAATATTTAGAAGCTATGTTGTTAGGTGCATAACGGCTCATTACGGTCATATCGTTTTGACAAATTACATATATATATATATATATATATATATATATATATATATATATATATATATATACCATTTGCCTTACCTGTACTTTTTATCTTTTTTCTTTTTATATTCATTTGTCTGTTATATCTTTACCTATCACATCGTTTTCATTCTTTCTGTTTCATTTCATTTTAATTCTTTTACAAGCAGTATATAGTATATTTTGCTTCCTTTTTTTTTTTTTTTTTTTTTTTTTTACCCAATCTGAGAATCTTTTAATAGAATTAACAGTTTCCAAAGTGGGAATAAGTCATGTTTGAAAATATTCCTATAATATTATGTTATAGAGTATTATTTTTATTGTTGCTTTTTTCTTTATTACCATTACTGAACTTTTCCTGAATGGGCCAAATTTTCTTTTTTCCCCCTTAAATGACATAGAAATTCTGTAGCCTGTTTTTACACTACCTATTAACTTGACATTTCTAACAAGCATATTTCAGGCTATACATATCTATCAATATCATAATTGGAACAAACTTTTATTTTCCCTGGACAGGGGAACTGCTTTAGTACACTTTTACCTTCCTTTCCCTACCTCCCTGGTTTTGTTAAAAAAATTTAGAATCTTAGTTCTAGATTATTTTTTGAAACATTATTCCTCTTCCATTTAAAGAATTGCTTATCATGCAACCACACTATCAATAATTATTCAGAGATATCAGTATTACTGGTTTTACTGTTCACTCCTCCATGAACTCTGGCTTGCCATTTCTTGAATTATTTCATTAATTTTAGTTGTTATTTTTTTCATTTGGCTAAAATGCTTCTTTAGACTGCTGCTTTTTTCATAGTTATGTGCTCTTAAATTAGCAAAATATTCTCTGAAGTTTCAGTGAAAATATAAAGTAGATTTTCTTTAGGTTTTTTTCTATTTCCTGCATCAACTGTTTCAGTAAGGGCCAGTTGCTCTAAAGCTGTGCTATCCAATGGCTATTCAAACTTAAATTAATTAAACTTAAGTAAAATTAGAAATTCAATTCCCGAGTCACACTGAATACACTTCCAATGCTCAGTACCATACATGGCCACTGGCTACCATATTGGACAGGGCAGACATAGAGTGTTTCCATCACTACAGAAAGTTCTGGTGGCCAGCACTGTTCTAGATGCTCATCTTGGTTCCCCTCTTTTAAGCTGCTGATTTTCATAGTCTGGTGATTTATTATTGTATGTTTATATTTATAAATATTGTTCTGATTGCTCAGAATTAATATCTAGTATGGGCTCCAACAGAAATTGTTTAAAACAGGGCTTTAACTATGGCAGGTCAAATCTAGCTAGCTGTTTGTGTAAATAAAGTTTTATTGGCACATGGCCCACTCATTTGTTTAATACTGTCTAAGGCTGCTTTTGTGCTACAAAGGCAGACTGAACAGTCATGACAAAGTCTGTATTGCCCACAAAGCCTGAAATATTTACTATTTGGCCCTTTCCAGAAAAAATGTGCCAACCCCTCATCTCAAATATTATTTGATTTCCTGGGGAAGGCCTCCCCACAATTGTAGTGGTTGGTAGATCAGTAGCGGGGCGCCCACCACGCACCAGGGATGGAAACATACTGGTAAGCGTGCATGATTCTTGTCCTGTGCTAAACAGTGGGGGCTGGTAGGAAGGGTCCCCTGGGATGCAATGAACAGGAGTGTTTTAGCAACCAGACCTATCTAGGAATGTTGTCTGGGATACGAGATCCCCAATCATTTCTACAGGCACAGGTGCCCTAGTGAATTTCTTATGGGAGTTTTCTCCTTTTATATTTGTTTTGGATTCTATCAACGGGAAGAGGGAAAGAGAGGAAGTCAGACACATGTTCTGAGGATGCTCATTTTGTCCTCCCCATAGAGTATATTTTAATTAATGGAATTTGCTTGTTTAAGAGCCTAACCTCAAATTTACTTCAGTATGTATTCTCTTAATCTGTAACAAGTGTGATGCCCTAAAGGGATCCTGGATTTATTATAAAAGCAGTCAATTATCAGCTTTAGGGATATTCCACTGTACCTCATGAGAGCCTCAGACGATAGATGCCTTTACAAGGACTAGATGCTTGTTGTGCTTATCAAATCACTTACATCATTCAAATTCTACCCACAGGCCTCCTGTTTTAGCCATTATCAGGCTGTGACTCTCACTAGTACTTAAGACAGCAAAATCAGTCACCCTGGATGCAAGGAGGAAGCAAAAGACTTATTGTAGGAGTTTTGAGGAGCTAGTACAAGGCTCTACTGAGATCTGGGTCCCTGGTATTTAGGCCCTGTTCACAATGCTTGAGTCACAAGTGAAAACGTGGCCCAAGTAAAGAAGACAGTCCAAAATTCTTATATTATAAGCCCAGACTTCGAACCCTTCACTGGTGAGAAAATGACATGACCTCTCGAAATTGGCAGTAAAGATCAAGGAAGCTAGGACGGATGGACCAGCCTCTGCAGGTTTACCTTCCCCACGCTCACCTGTATATCATCCATGGGTTGTGAGCACTCCTCACTTTCTGCACTATCACGGTAGGACCCCAGCTCTGTGTTCACCACCTCTCTGTTAGCCATCATCAGGACACTCATTGGTTCCCGTGGACGCACCTGTGAAGGTGTTGCATCCTTTCCTACACTGGTCCCCTTCGGATTTCCAGTCACCTGTACTGTAGACACACCAATGTAAAGATCTTTGGAATTCCACTTTACTACCGGCTGAGATCCAGAGGCTTGGAATCCTGCAGTCTCTGGAGTGGGAGGGGAGATTTCCCGGCTGTAGTCCCTCACTCCTTCACTGGGGCTGATTCTCTCGGGGACAGACTGCTTAGAACTAGGGCTCTGCTTCCTGATATTTGGCTGTTCCAGACTCAGTGCAGTGGAAAGCAGCTTCTCCTGCCTTGCCTGGAAGTACTCAGGGTTCAATTTATGCTTTTTGGGAGCTGGATAATCTTTGTGGCTCTCACTGCTGTAGTAATTAGAGGGTTCAGACCGAGGTCTTCTCAGCTCTGAAAAGTACAGTAGAAAGGATAGTCAGGACAGGCGATACGATTAGGAATCCTAAAGAATTAACACTTTCTCTATGCCTGAGAGACACAAAGCGCAAAGCCAGAACTCAAGACATGTCCCTCACATTTCAATACTCCCCAGCAGCATATACTACAATCAGATAATCCTCCTCCAAAATCTGTAGCTCTTTCTTGCACGAACATAGTTTGTTTTTTTTTTTTTTTTGCTACTTTCTGCAGTTTTGGGGTGGGATGGGCCAGGGGAAGCACTAGGCATTCTAATAACTAAAAGGAAAATTAGAAACACTAAAAAAAAAAATCCCCAAACCCTTAAATGTATGTGAATATCCTATGGACTTTTCTGAGGGTAGCTGCATGAAAGCAAAAGGGAAATCTGCCGAGTTCTGAGAGGTAATCATTTAAAATGTTTACCTGGATTGGTACTTGCAATAACAGTGACTCCTTTGGGTATTTCTGGGGAGTTGATGGTTTCGCTGTGCCACTGGGTCATCCAGCTCTCTGCACTGGGTTCCTCGCTTGGAGGACAGTGGATTCTGGGGTTCTGTCCAAGCTGAGCCTGTTCGTCCCTCTGCAGGTGCTCCAGACACTCTGCTAATTTCACATGACCCCTTGACCTGGCAATTCCCAAAGGCAGCCTTCCTAGAGAGTCCGGAATAGAGATGGCCCGACGGTCCCACTTGTACAGCACGACAGCTGCTTCTAAGTGCCCGAGAGCACATGCCCACATCTGAAAAACAGAGAGACAAAGTGAGCTTCCTCAGTACGAGTTAAAAAACATATTTGACTTTTGCCATTGCTGCCAATTGACAAACTGGTCCTTGGCACCGATCTCAATGGGGCCATAAAACGTTACCATTACAAAGTAGCTCCGATACATGTCGTATGTTCAATGAGGGATAATACAAAGGGAACCAAGCACATCCCTATGCCAGCCTAGAAGAACAGTTCGGGGAATAAATGAACCCATTTCTTACCAGAGGAGTACAGGAGAAGTGGTCCACATTCAAGGGGTCAACCTCCAGTTCCAAATCAATGCTATCTGCATGCTTTGTGCTGGAACGAACAGCACCAGAAATTACTGCACAATGAATCCATGTTAAAAAATACCAGAACGTTATGAAACCCACAGAGATGAAACCAAACTGGGCGTCTCACATTCCTGGAGTGAAGAAATACAGCCCCAGACTCCCTAGGGTGCTCTGGGCTCTCCGTTTTGCCAGAGGCCCAGGGGAAATAAAAAGTCCAATGTTGGGGCTTCCCTGGTGGCGCAGTGGTTGAGAATCTGCCTGCCAATGCAGGGGACATGGGTTCGAGCCCTGGTCTGGGAAGATCCCACATGCCGCGGAGCGACTAGGCCTGTGAGCCACAACTACTGAGCCTGCGCGTCTGGAGCCTGTGCTCCGCAACAAGAGAGGCTGCGATAGTGAGAGGCCCGCGCACCGCAATGAAGAGTGGCCCCCGCTCGCCACAACCGGAGAAAGCCCTCGCACAGAAACGAAGACCCAACGCAGCCATAGATAAATAAAATAAATAAATTTAAAAAATTAAAAAAGAAAAAAACAAAAGTCCAATGTTTAGTCCAGCATCTCACTCAGGACTTCTCGGGCAGAAAAGTTCATAGAACTTCTTGGAACTGTCCACAGAGAGAGCCCTTGGCTCTCAGGCTACCACGCTCCCCGAATGGCCAGATTGCCCTCCACCAGTGGACCCCCTAAGAGGAACTCCTGTTGAGGGGTGAGGATGACAGCAGCCATCGGGCCCCAGCCTTACCGCCATTTGATGAGGGTCTGGATGAGGGTGGCGTAACCCTGGGCCGCGGCCAGGTGGAGGAGGGTCATTCCACGGAAAGTCTTGGAGTGGATCAGATGCTTGGACTTTGCCCAGCAGGCGCGACTCATCATCTTCTCGCACACGACAACCACGCGGCTCTCAAAGCAGCTCCCCAGGGTCCCGGGGCCAGGCGCGCACTGTAATGAAACGGCACGCGTTCCGATCGGAGGACCAAAGGCCCTGCACCAAGTCAGCGTTCGGATGCCGGCGTGGGAAACCAGTGCTTCATGATTTGCAACAGAAAATGGGAAGCATGAAGCTGAAAATAAGACATCTCGAAAGGGAGAACAGAACGTGCTGCGTCCAGCTCAGCGGCACATGTCCGCAGCCGGGCACACGGTAATTTTCTGTAATTCTAAGGATGTCAGAGTCTGTCCGCTGCAGCTGACGCTCTGATTGTGAGCTTTGTGCTGATCCAGCTCAGGGAAAGTATATACTGCTAAAAAGGAAACGAACAGAAAACATGGCCCCAGCCTCCCAGTTGAAGGAAACACTGCAGGCAGTAAACTGTCAGGGGCGAGCAAGGCAGGGTAACTTATGCTTCCACCACCGGCTGCCTGGAGGTCTTGACTCCCCTGCTCCTTCTGAAGGAGAATTAAGTCACTCAGATGGGGATTTTTCTCCCTAAAGAAGCACTTAGAAATATCCAGTAATACATTTGCAACAACATGGATGGACCTTGAGGGCGTTACATTAAGTGAAATGAGTCAGAGAAAGACAAATACTGTATGATGCCACTTATATGCGGAATCTTAAAACACACACACACACACACACACACACACAAACACACACACAAAAGCCTCCTGACTTCGCAGATACAGAGAACAGCCTGATAGTTGCCAGAGGCGGGGGGAGGAGGTGGGCAAAATGGGTGAAGGGGGTCAAAAGGTATAAACTTCCAGTTATAAAACAAGTAAGTCCTGGGGATGTAATGTACAGCATGGCATTTATAGTTTATAAGACTGTACTGCATACTGGAGAGTTGCTAAGACAGCAGATCTTAAAAGTTCTCATCACAAGGAAAAACAAATTTGTAACTATGTGTGATGATGTGTGTTAACTAGGCTTATCATGGTGATCATTTTGCAATGCACACAAATACCGAATCATTATGTTGTACACCCGAAACTAACACGATGTTATATGTCAATTATATCTCAATTGAAAAAACAGATTTCTAAAATTCCAGTAATAACCCAGTCCTTCATATAAAGCATAAAGGACACTGGGGAAGGCATGAGAGACCTCGAAATTTAAGCGTTCTTGCTGACAACAGAGGCACACGAGAAAGAGAAATTCACTCATGTTAGCCACCTGGCTTTCTTCTCTTTTTTGTAAAAGGAGGTTTGAAAGAAGAAAAATAAAATCAAAGTTAGGAACCTCAGCAGCTTATCTGAGTCTCTGCTCTAGCACTTTTACGTTTCACACCCCCCCCCCCCGCCCCACCCCGAATAAATGGCCCTTCTGGTCTAATTCTCCTCCCTGGTATTATTTTAAAGGTATTTTGTCCAGTTACAAACCCCATGAAATTCAATTACTACAGAAACACTGTTGCTCCTCATTGTTTTTTGTTTTGAAATCTGGAAAAAAAAAATGCCTGCAAAAATAAAAAGGCAGAGGATGGTTATAATGTCACCCTCACTAGAACTGTCGTGACATGTTTAGAGGAGCACAGTCGGGCAACCCCGACCTGCAGCAGAATGACCTTGACTCGAAAGGCCCAGGCACGGCTGCTCTATACACACCAGACAGACACATTCAGGGGCACACGGAAGTCACTTGGCAGTGAGCAAAGAGGGAATTTCTTTGCATTAACAAAAACAGTTCCATCTCTATCACATAAGGTAGACACAGATATTTATTGAAGCCAACTTAAACTGATGAAAGAGTATTCAATAGCAGTTAATATGGGATCAGACAATAGGACAGTTGCCAGATAGTTGAGCTATAAAATGACACTACTCTCCATTCCCTTTATGCAGCCTTTGTTGGTGAAAGAAAAAGGATTTCATGGGAATCTCTTATTTTAGCCATGAGATAGATAGTAAATAATGTTTACTTCTTTTTATAAAACAGTAATATCAGGCAGACAGGAAGCCTTAATAATATTTTACTTTGTGCCAAGTCTTTCCTTTTCCATTGATTTCTGAAGATAGGAGAGAAATAAGAAGGAAATTCCCGGAAAAAGGTTACTTTCGGGGGTGTGGTACCATATGCTTTGTTTTCATCTATTGTGATGAAATAGATGTGTTTCATCTATTATTAAAAATATTACTAACACTTGATATTTACAAGGATCATAAAACTCCAAATGTTCACTTAAAAATGTAATTGTTCAGAAAAAAATCAACATTCATCTTGAAGAGAAAGAGGGGGAATTATTTGAGGTTTTTAGGTGATGTCTCAGTGGTGGAGGTAAGAAACACCATCAGTCCCGGTGGCGCAGGGGTTAAGAATCCGCCTACCAATGCAGGGGAAAACGGGTTTAATCCCTGGTCCGGGAAGATCTCACATGCCACGGAGCAACTAAGCCCGTGCGCCACAACTACGGAGCCCACACTCCTAGAGCCCGTGCTCCGCAACAAGAGAAGCCACCGCAATGAGAAGGCCATGCACTGCAACAAAGAGTAGCCCCTGCTCGCCGCAACTAGAGAAAGCCCGCACGCAGCAATGAAGACCCAACAAAGCCAAAAAAAAAAAAAAAAGAATTAATTAAAAAAAATTTATTCTAGGGCCTCCTGAAAAATAATTTCTGCCTAGGAAACTTCCCCAAAATGAAGCTCCTAAATGAAATTGACATAAAGCCTTCAAGACTAATGGGACTCTAAAATAATATTTGATGATTTCCCTGTACCTGACAATAATAATGCATTCATCACGGAACTGATGAAAAAGCATATATAACAATGACAGAATGTATAATATTCTACCGTTCTGCACTGAAAAATTACCAAAACAGTTTCTCTGGGCCCTTATAAAACAATTATGTTCTCTATTTATACTTGAGATAAAGATAGAACACAAAACACAAAATAGGTTCTAATTGAACTCTGAGCCCAGCGCATCTGAGTCATCTCTTGGCCTCTGTTCTGTCACTGGATGCCCGCCCTCCCGCTGGCAGCTAACTGCAGTGACTTCTGAAATCAGTAAGTGATTTAAGGCTTAGGGAGATGAACCACTGAGAAGCCCCACAGTCCAAGGCTTCTTCCCCAGCACACGGAGTTGAATACTCAGAAACACAGGGACTACAAAGCACCCCCCTGCCTTTTGCCTCTTCCAGGAAGGGCGCCAGCAGCAGCAGAGAAGGGACTTGTGATCGACAGCCTCACACATCGATCAAACATTAGACACCACGAAAGGCGACAGTCCGCGCCGACTCGTACCTGAGCTTGGCTTCCTCCGTTCCCACTCCCGCTGCCCCCTCCTCCGTTCCCCTGCTTGTGCTGCTGGGACCCGGTCATCTCAGCCATCCTCCTTTCCATCTGCTCCAGTCGCTCAAGGATGGACATCCTGAACTGGTTATCTAGGGCAGAACAAGGAAGAGTGAGGTTGTGTTCTGGAAGAAGGGCCATTAACACGTGGCCTAGGCGAGCCTGCAGGGCGGCCATCCAAGATGGCCACCAACTCAACCAAATCACACGGGGTTTGTCCAGGCTGGATTTCTCCAGCGCGGTAGTGACCCTGACACTTCACACAAGACTGCAGCCTCGACAGCAGCCCACAGTTCTCAGCTGAAGGAACAGAAAACCTCTTTTTGTCAAGGTCCTGGTTTCAGGTTCCTGGACCTCATTTCTTTGGCAAATTCCCCAATGGAAACCGTGAAGAGAGATCTGGTAGATAGGCCTCTAGAGCAAACAAATGAAATGAATACAATTTAATTTAAATCACTGGAAGAAAGCAATCATTATGGGAAAGAAGAACACATACAACCCCACACAGATATAGATATCTAGATTTTTTTTTTAAGTAGTATCTTTTGCCCACACACTAAAAAAAAAAAAAAAAAAAAAAGATTTTATTTTCTGATCCAGGCTCTAGCCACAGACACACACATACATTAGAGCTGGGGTTAGGTAAGAATGGATCTGCTTGTGATGCACTGGCCATGGCCGTGGTCATCCTGTGACCACTAATGGAAAACAAAGTGACTTCAGAGTTGATTCTAGAATCCTTACTCCATGCCCTCCTCCTTAGAAAACGGAAATTTTGTAGAACGTGGGACTTCTCCATCTGGAGCCAACTGAGGACAAAGAATTTTACCTTGTAAAGAGTGTGATCCCAACTGGAGCAGCGGTTATCCTTCGTGGTCTGTTTATAAACTCTCCCTGCTCCCTCCTGATCCTGCTATCCAGACAACCACTCATCTCTGAGCCCACCCAGAGACCCTCACTCATCCCACTGAAACAGCTTAAGCCTCTATAGCCAGGTTCTGATGATTTCTTCTGCCAGCCTGCAAATCTTGCATCTATTAAGTGAGTGTTCAGAATCCGATTCGCTTCTCCCGGAGATCGGCTTGCCCTTGTCTGGAGCACAGTGGCCAAGGTTAACATGCCACGTCACGCCAAGGGGCAGAAGGGCACAGAGCTCGCCACCCGGCTGTGCTCAGCCCGTCGGGGTGGCTCTGTCCTGGCTGCGGCGGTGACAGCGCAGGCAGCCCCGGCTCGTCCCCCCAGCTCCGCCCATCCCCCACCCATCCCCTGCCAAGCGTGGACACGGCAGACCGACCCTCCCCGACATCACGGAGCCAGGCCCTGCCAATGCATCTCCCCGCCAACACACAGTCACCACGACGCCCTGTCTGCCCCAGGGGTCACTGGCTCCTGCTCCTGGGCTGCGTGTCCAGGTTCGGCACCACAGTGGACTGTGCAGTCAGCTCTCGCACGTGATTAAGCTGCTCTGAGAAGCACATCGCGAAGATACTCAGAAGCAGTTTTTTGCCTCTTAAGAAAATTATACCGTGCAGAATGGCATCTCTGAGCCTCTTGACTCCAAAGCGGGGAGGTAGTGATGATTAAAACATGAAACAACTGAGCTGGCATCCCAGAGAGTCAGGTCTGTGCCACCCTGTGAATCAAGAATCGGAGCCTTTCTGATCATATTTCCTTTCCTCTGTAAGGCTTCCTCAGATGGGTAAAATGATGGTCTCCACCGCTCTGTGACTGGCAAGTCAAAAGCAACAACTTGATGCTTGTTTCGGCTTTACAGCTTTATTAACTAAAACATTATTGTAAAACACTTGGCAAATTCAGAGCTATCTCTCATCTTAATTGTATATTGTGTGAAATTATAGGATGAGGGTAATACAATTAGAAGCAAAAAACTTTTTCTGATTAAAAAAGTACATTTAAAGATCTATTTGTTCGTGCACAAATATTTATTGAGCACCTACTGTGTACCAGGCACTGGGGGATGGCTTAGTGAAGAGACCCCTGTGCTCCTTTGTTGGCCAACAAATAACTTCTGCAGCCTGAATGAACCTGGGTTGTTAAATTAATGCACTGTGGAGGCGGGGAGGAGCGGAAAACAAATAACGTACAGATTGAGGGGGCTGATGAACTTGGCCGCAGTCTTGCCCATGACGTTTCAAACAGAGCCAACAGTGATTCAGCTTTGAGGGGTTGCCACCCCGCTGTCCTTAGGACAGTCTGAGTGAAGCGACTGGACTGCTCCCTCGTGAGACCCGGCTGCACGGAAAGTAAGCTGAGGGCACCCACTTCCCGAAGCACGTGAGCCTCCAGGGTTATGCGTCTGGGTCCCCCCTGCGGCGGCAGCGGTGTCTGGGTGCTTACCCTCTGGCCCGTGCCCGCCGCAGGCAGTGTGCCACCCGAGTGGAGGCGTCTGCTCAGCCTAGTGGTTCTCAGGTGTCAGCAGGCATCAGAATCACCCCGTGGGCTTCTTGAAACACACTGGTGGGGGCAATGCCCAGCTTGTTTTGGTGTGAGTGTTGGTGTTGGTTTAGCTAGGTTTGGGTGAGCCTAGAGGTTGCATTTCAAACACGTTCTCGGGTGATGCTGATGATTATGGTCTGAGACCACCTTTCAAGAACCGCTGCTCTAAGACCCCAGCCTCCTTCCTCGAGAATGAATCCTCTTTCCACCCCAGTGCTTGTTAAAGAAGGACCCCAGGACCACCTGCTCGAGCCAAAGCACGGGTTCCCACCCAATGTGGACACGCAAAATGTCACCTCCTGTACATCACACCCGGTCCATCCACACGGGCTCTGCCAACAGCGTTGGGCTGTACGTCTTCTCAAGCACACGGCAATTCAGACCTGACGACACTCGAAAACGATTTAAAATCCACCTCCTTGCGCTGCTCTCTGCAACTAACCAGGCACTACTCTCTCATCCCCATCAAATCTTACCTCTTTATTACTTTCTTCTTCTTCTAAGTGGGATGTCTTCCCAGGTGTCTGTCTTTGCCTCCTGCTTTTCTCTAAAGCAGTTTATTTACTTGCGTGGTTTCAGGGAATGAGATCTTTCAACTGTCACGCAGCAATTCCTTCCCACTACATTCAAGACACACGCACCCACCTACCTGTACCCCAGACAAAAGGTAAATGATGCTGATGGCTTTGCAGCAAGTCTGGCTCATGATTCATTCCAAGCCTCTTCCCGAGCCTGTTTGAGCTGCACCCCTTTTAGCAGAAGCAGCATTTCTAGACTGGGCGGCGATGATATAGTGGAAAGAACACTGGAGTAGAGAGAAGAGCTCCAGGTTTAATCCTGTCACTGTGTGACTCTGGAAAAATAATGACCACTTTGCACCTCAGTTTTCTCTGTAAAATGGGAATATCACTATCTGTGCTGCCTGTGAAGATGAAATAAACTGAATTTTTAAAAGTGTTCAGACTCTCTTAAGTCTGAACCACTATTGGACAGGGACCTTTTACCCAGTCATACCTCTGGAACATTAAAAAAAATAATAAATTTTTTAAAATTTTTGAATAATTGAGATTCACAGATGGGTTGCAAAGATGGTGGAGTTCCCACATACCCTTCACCCAGTTTCCCCTAATATGAACATCTTACGCAATTAGGGTACATTTGTCAAAACTCAGCAACTAACACTGGTATATCACTACTATTCACTAAATTATAGACTTGAGTTAGACCACACCATCAGAACTGAATTAGAATTAATGTATTTTTTTTCTATTCCAGCATCCAACCAAGGATACCATGTTGCATTTAGCTGTTAAATCAATCGCCTTTCTCTTCTCTGATCTGTGACAGTTTCTCAGCACTCCCTTATTTTTCACAATTTGAGCAGTTTTGAAGACTACTTGTCAAGTACTTTGTAGATGTCCCTGCCTTGAAGTTGGCCTGATATGTTTTCTAATGATTAGACTGGAGTCATGGGTTTTTAGCAAGAGGATCACAGAGGGGAAGTGCCCTGCCCATCACACAAGTGGGGGTAAATGACGATGTACTGCTGATGTGGACCCTGATCATTTGCTCTTTAATAAATCTAGAATGCTCCATGATAAAGTTACTATTTTTCTCTTTCCATACTCTATCCTTTGGAAGCAAGTCCCTAAGTCCAGCCGAGCAAGGGGAAGAGAATTAAGCTCCACCTTGTGGATAGAGGAGTATCCACACATATTATTTGGAGTTCTCCTATAAGGAAGATTTGTCCTTCGTGGTTTATTTACTTGATCAACCTTTTATCTGTACCAGTATGAACTCATGTATATTTATTTTACACTTTGGTCGTCATCCGATACTACATTAATTGCCCAAATTGTCCCAGCACGGCCACTGGGAGCTCTTTCAAGCTGGCTCCTGTGTCCCTTGGACATACCCTCAGCCTTTTTCCCTTCTTTTTCGAGCACTTCCTTACTTTCTGGCATTACCGGTTGCTCCAGGCTCATCTTTTACTTCCCCTGTCCCAGCCCTACAATCAGCAATCTCTCTAGGGAGCCCTGGTTTCTTTTATTGGAGAATGGCATTTAGAAACCAAGATCTGGGTGCTAGGTGTGCTCATTACTGCTGGGGTGTCACTGCTCCTGGGCCCTCTCAGCGCACAGAGCTAGGACAAAGTTGTAAGTATAACAGCCCATGTATGTACACGTATCTATAATTATTTTTCTATCTATATGAAAATAAACGTGAGTTCATACAATGTCTCCAACTCTAACACAGCACTGCAGCATTCACTCTATCCTTCTAGGGGGCATCTGAAACATAGATAAAATGATGGTGGAAGTAGCTGTGTTACCTGGATATAATAAGTCGATAAAATAAATGCTGAAGAGAAATCTTCCTGATACATTAAACTACAAAAAGAGAAGCCTAGGCCTAATTTCTGTATCTCAAAAGTACAGGTACAGGATATAGCATGTAGTATATCCAACTACTTTGTTATCCTTCAGTTCCTAGAATTTTCCAACAACACTAGAAAACATAAAGAAAAATACACTCCTAATCCCAGAATAGCTCTGGGTACTACAAAGATCAAGAAGATGAAAAAACATTTCTAGCCAACTGCTGGCCCGCTTCATGTCCCCTTTTCTCTTGCTGGGTGCACCCTGTCCATGTGTCTCCTTAGGGCTACTGCACAAAGTGTCACACAGCACAGCAGCAGTCACGGGGCATCTCTGCATCTCTCTTTGACAGGGATTCCTAACCCTCAAAGCGACTCATTTTAAAAATGCCCCCAATTAATATTGACCTAAAATTCCTAAGCAGTACCAAAGTTTTAACACAGAAAAAACTTCATGAAGTCAGACACCCACAGTATATTCTAAGTTTAGAAGGTCTGGGGTTTGCTGCTGTAAACATGGAGAATCCCAAGTGTTTGGGCATCTGATGAAAGAAAGCATCTGTGTTAGGAACCAACGACTAGCTAGACTTAGGTGTTCAGCCGCACCTAGTGTCTCCTCTAGATTATGCACAACTCACTTTAAATCTTGGAACTGATTTTCATGGCTGTACTGAGCCATACAACATGAAGCAATTTCTGACTTTGTATCAGATAATCTTGCTAGAAAACACTTAACTGCCTCCCCTGTGACCTACAAATAAAACGTCAAGTGTTTGGTATGGGAGGGAATGCTCTTTGCTGACGGCCTCGGGCTACTTTTTAGGGGTCCTCTCATACTCACTGTTCTCCAAAGCCATCAGGAATCTTACATGTTTTTGCGCCTTGGGTGATGCCAACCTTTCCCCATGTCCACGTGGCGACCTTCTTATTCTTCAGAGTGTGGCTCAAACATCCCTTCAGTTTTATTATTCGTAGCTGCCACTGGGCATCTATGTAGGCCAGACATTCCACATGTATTATTTCTAATCCGGAAAACAACTCTGATTTTCCTCTTCCTTTTACAGATGAGGAAGCTGAGGCTCCGAAAATGTGTTACTTACCCGAGGTCATAAGTATCAGGGCAGGGACTTGAGCACAGGTTAGACTCCAGACCCACGTGCTTTCCAGTCTACCCAGCAAATCTTCATGTCTTGCTCTGTGTCCTGATAGCACTTAGCAAATGAATGTATAGTTATTTTCTTACACATGTCATTTCTACCAGAGCGAGCTGTCTGCACATCTGGTATCCTTGGTATCAGATACAGAATGGGTGCCCAGTCAGTGGAAAGGAATATTATTTTCTAATTTAAGCTTCTTCAGAAGCCAATTATGGATGAGGTCATCCAAACTCTGGGGCAAGGGCTCTGAGTGGCCTCTGCTCTCCACAGTGGGCTCCCAGGGACTATACACCAATTAGCCAGTTTTACCCCTTACTCCCTGGGGAAAGAAAGAGCAGTCAAAGTGATCAGAGCCCAGTGGAGGTGCCTTGAAAGCACGTGAAAAAGCTCTAGGCACTTACCTGGCTGGCTGCCCTTTCCTGGGGGCTCAGGTAAGGAAATAATGTAACTGTGTTGGTGAAGACCCTGGCAGAAAAGCTGAGGAAGATCTGACTCTTCATAGACACAAACTGGAATTTCACAGCAACGTCACTTTCCTTTATCCGTTGAGCTTCACATTATAAATACAGATCCCTACCTTCTAGGTATTCCTACTTTTCCCTGGTGAAACGGAATATTTGGAACACAGTGGCTGGCAGCACACCTTGATCTAATTAGTTACAAAAGTGCTGAACAGGTTAAGCTGTTGTAGAAACATGACATTTTTACCGTGTGAGACCAAAGAGACATTTTCTAGAACAGCCTCAGAAAGTGGGCATGGATTTGCAGGGCCTGAAAATCAGCCAACAAATAACATCTGCAAACCGGAGCTTGTTATTACAACTGCTCGACCCGGGCCACCGCCGGCCTTGCTGCCAGAGCAGAAGAGAAAGTTTTGCCTTGGCAGGTAAATGAATGAAGGCGTGATCATCAAATACCATCTGCTATTTTAAAACGCGTTATTTGTGGCTTGAGCACACATGTGTCCTCCTGTTGCTATTTGGACTGGGGACCAGAGGCCATGTCTCTTGTTCCATTTCCAGCCCTTGGCTGCGCTGGCAGGAAGGGTTGATGAAGCAAAAGGAGGCATGACTTGGGCTATTTCTGTAGAGAACTGTAACTGCCGCTTTGGAAGCCTCCTGCGTTTTGCAGGACGCTCAGGAAGACGGGGAACACAAAGTCGCTTAATTCCTTCCCAGAGTCGAGGGGCCGCTGGAGTGCACAGGGCTGCTCCTCCCCAGCGAGCTGCTGAAGACGTCCAAGTGCAGAGGAGAGGGTGAGGCCCGGCCGGAGATAAGGCACAAGCTGTACCACTCTGATTTTCCAAAGCAATGGCTAAATTTAGCCTTAGGAAAAACTGCCATCCTCCACTTTTTCAAAACTCCCCAGCGCTATGGACCAAAACACTGGAAATGACATCAGCAATTCTTCTTCAGACTTTCTTCATTGGCAGGGATGTGGGATTCATATTTCTTCTTGGTATGTGTTCCACACTGTTCACAAATTTAGAGTCTTAGGCACGACAGGGAAAAATCCTTTAAGCTGATGAACAGCGGTGAGGAGACAAGCTGTTAGAGGGCTGCAAAGCCAATTTGCAAGGATTTCTCCTTTGAAATCTTTCAGTGCTAGAGCTGGAGCTGCACGAGGGCGAAGATGTCCAACCTCTCCTCCAAGGACACAAAGGCTCAGGGGAACCCAAGGAGCTCAGCTGGATCACGACACGGCATCCAGCATGTAAGGGCACCTGAATTACGCAGCAGCCAACTTCACTGTCAGTCAAGTAGCGAACCAACTGCAGCTCAAGGCAGCAAAACTGCAGCTAATTAGCGTGAGAGCGAAGGAGATCGGGAACTCTGACACAGATTCTATACCTACCGTCATCTAATCTACAAAAAAGGAGCACGTTTCAGGTTTGCTAACGTCCCCCAAAGCAACACAGCTGGAGGCCACTGCCTCAACAGTGTCAGTACCCAGTGAAGATGAGAGAGATCATTATAACCGCGGATTGAGACAGTCTAGAAACGGCTGAAGTGACGGAGGAAAGCCTGTTACCGGACACCAACGGGGTCTTTGGAGGGAAAAGCGCTGTAACAGGACTTGGAGATGAACAGCCATCTCACCTGGACGTAAGGATGTGAGCGGGGGATGAACTTTAAATGACTTGCACGGAGGAAGTGGAAAAGGGAAACCCTGCCTTTAAGAACTACAATTGCCAAGACGCAGTACAAAACGCACGGGAACTGTCAAGGGGCGGGAATCCATTAATTAACCGCCGGCAGGTTGTTCTGGGGTGCCCAGCTGTACCAAAAAAACCACTCAGAGTCCTCGGGGAAGCAAGATGGAGAATCAGGGCCAGAAAAGACTCATTCTGCGAATGTCGAATGTCCACTGCACACCCCCTGCTGGGACACCACTGCCGGGCACCGGCCAGGGCCCTGGGGATGGAACGGCGAACAGGACAACTCAAGTTGTTGTGGTGGCCACCAGGGATGCAAAAACCAGATAAGACATAAATAAGCCTTCATTCCCAGAACCTCAGCCTAATGGAAATAAAGGGGAAGGAAGAGAGATCTCGACAGTTCTATGGGGCCAGCGCCTGCCTTCGCTCTGCTCACTGCCGTCTTCCCGAGGCCTGGGACACAGTAAGCCCTCAATAAATACTGAACAAGGGACTGATTTCATCTGTTCAAAATTGAAAGTGTGGATTTCAAGCAGAAGAAGGTAAAGGAGACTGCGTAGAACAAAATATTTGTTTCCCTTCATCATTTCTAGGTGACTTTTCTCCAGCCAAGTTACTAAAAGCAGTTGCTTCCCTTCTCTCGGGGCCATGCTTTCCTAATCCCATCAAACAGATCGGGGACCAGGCATCTGAAAACAAACAAACAAACAACTAACTGAGACCGGTACATGATAACGCTTTCACCTTAGCAGCTGTGCTTTACAAGGTTGGGACGGAGACGATGGGGAGAAAAGTTGAAAATGCAATAAAAAAGAAAACTCTGTGAGTAAGATGTGTTACAAGGTAGGGCAAAAATGTTAAAAAAAAAAGATGTTAAACAAAGATGTTTAACAAAGATGTTAAAAAAAAAAAAATCCTGGCTGCTTCTAGTGAACGCTTCTAATCATAAGAGGTGTTATTTGCCCTGAGTTCCTGGTGGTTTTCAGTATCTGACTGAAAAACCACGTGTCCGGATTCTAGTTCAAACACTCCTTCTTTTGCTGTTTCCAACTCACTTTCCATAAATTATTTAGAGCTGCTGCTGGCAATGCTTTTCTTCCAGGGCTAATTGTAGGGATGCCATCTGCACAGATGTTCCAACTGTCCTGCTACCTCGTGAGAGAGTTGAAGTCCAAGAAGTTCCACAGATATGTATTTTTTTAAACACTGGATTCTACAGAGAACTCAAAAGTGTATTAACTACAATAATTTTTTTTTACAATGCCATAAGATTCTGTAAAAATCTGGAATAAATATAGGCGAAGAAGTCCTTTCCAAATCAATAGACTGAAATGCCTATATTTTAAAAGAAGTAGCTGTATTACTTTAAAATACTGGATGTATTAAAAAGTAAGTCAAAATAGAGAAAACGATCTAAAGATACTATTTTACAATTTATCATAGGCCTTTCTGACAAATAGAGAAATCTTTTAAAAAATCCAAGTTATACCACTTTAACCATTTTATACCGAAATAAAATATTTCTCCAAGGGAACCACCAGAGCTGTAGAAAAATTTTAGCCATTAAGCTCCTTTTTAGTACCGTCGTGATCCCTGTGAGGACCATTTTGTGTCCTGGCTCCAGACATCACATAAAAACACATCAAGGGCTGCTCTCCTGTGTCTGCAGGCTACTTGCTTCCGCACTTTGAGTTTGGGAGGCTGTAACTTGGTACTACATTTCCCATTAGGGCTCCACCCCTAAACCAGAGTCATCTTCAAATTTTTGCAGCTTCCAAATGAGTGAGGCCTGAATGAATGTATTAGTGAGGCCGCTATTCAAACATCCCTTGGATTAGGTGAAAAAGCTAAAAACAGAGTGATTTTCATGAAATGGGGATGCAACTTGATTTCATACAGTTGTGGGGTTGTCCCATCTTGCTGTCCTCATGGAAGTTCCCAAATTGGGCTTATTTAATCACCCCACTCCGAGTGTACAATAAGTCTCCGACGTACGAATGAGGTCCGTCCCGAGAGCGCGTTCGTTAAGCCCAACTTTTTCGTAAGTACAACAAAGTTAGCCTAGGTACCCAACTAACACATAGCTATATAGTACTGTACTGTAATAGGTTTATAATACTTTTCACACAAGTAATACATAAAAAACAAACACAAAAAATAAACATTTTTAATCTTACAGTACAGTACCTTGAAAAGTACAGTAGTACAGTACAACAGCTGGCATACAGGGGCTGGCATCCAGTGAACAGGCAAGAAGAGTTACTGACGGGAGGAGGGAAAGGAGGTGGGAGGTGGTAGAGCTGAAGGATGGTCAGCAATAGGAGATGGAGGGCAAGCTGCAATTTCACTCACACCTGACATTGATGGCACAGGTTCTGGTTCCTTGCTGGATTCAATTCCATCTACCCTCCTGAAAAAACGATCCAGTGATGTCTGGGTAGTAGCTCTTTTTTTCTCATCATAGATGACACGGTAGCACTGGATCGCATTCTGAACGGCTGCTGCAACCTTCGTGTACCGTTCTATGTTCAGGTCCTGTGCCTCAAACACTAACAGTGCCACCTCAAATAAAGAAAATCCCATGCCATTTCCTGCGTCGTGAATCTCTTCGGTTCTTCAGCTATTTCTTCTTCCTCTTGTCTCTCTTCATCCTTTCTCTGGGCCTCCGTTTCCATCAGGTCTACCGTCTTTTCGCGTCACTCCACTCTCTCAATTATTTTCACTTTTGTTTTCCATCATGATTGATTGGAGCTTCTTAGCACTAACAGCTACATCACCACTGCTTTTACGCTTGCTTCCGCACATCCTGGGCTTGAAATAAAGATACTGTACTGCTGTACTCTACACAGTACTATAAAGTACACAAAAGCACAACCACTTGTAGAGGATGCATGCACATGACAATGTGTGCCAGACACGTGAACTGACATGATTGGACATGCGAACACACATTTGCATCTTTAAAAGTTCACAACTTGAAGGTCTGTATGTAGGTGACTTAGCGTAGTTGATCTAAAGGTTCGGGAGCAGTTAAATGATGGAACAAAAGGTCAATAACTAACTCAAATGGCAGTGGGCGCGAACCCTGGGACGCATCCCTTGCAAATCCCTAACGCAGCTTCACCTCTCTTTTCTCCCCTCTTCCTCTCTTTCCCGATTTCCCTTCCCTGCCCTAATCCATTCCCTCTCAACCTCTCTATTTCCCTCCCTGCCCTCACTTAACTGGAACCAATCCTGGATCTAGGTATGTCTCTTTGAGGTGGCTGATAAAAACACTCATGATTAACAAGAGATTAGGTAAGATGACGATTCATGAAGAGAATAAAATAAAGCTCGGGTAAAGCCATTATACAGAAAAGACATGTTAAAGCCTCTAAAATGGTTAACTGTGAGTCCCAAATTTGGCTGAACTTAGCAAACAAAGCAAAAAGGGAGGCAGTCAGTTTCAAGATCACTGTCAGTTGCTGTGGATAACATGGCTCTTCCAGGTACTAAGAGCTGAAAGAAACGTCTCCTACAGATGCTTATTAATAAGAAAGGCTGTGATGCAATGGACCTCCACATCCTTGCAATAAAGGCAATACTGGGGGACTTCCCTGGTGGCACAGTGGTTAAGAATCCGCCTGCCAATGCAGGGGACACGGGTTCGAGCCCTGGTCCGGGAAGATCCCACATGCCGCGGAGCAACTAAGCCCATGCGCCTCAACTACTGAGCCTGCGCTCCAGAGCCCACGAGCCACAACTACTGAACCCGTGAGCCACAACTACTGAGCCCGCGCGCCACAACTACTGAAGCTCGCGTGCCACAACTGAAGCCCGCACGCCTAGAGCCCGTGCTCCGCAACGAGAAGCCACCACAATGAGAAGCCCGCGCACCGCAACAGAGTAGCCCCCGCTCGCCGCAACTAGAGAAAGCCCGCGCGCAGCAACGAAGACCCAACGTAGCCAAAAAAAATAAATAAATAAAATAAATTTAAATAATAAAAAAATAAAAGTGAGTTGAATGTTTTACATTTCTTGAAGGAAAAGCTTTCTCTAATTTAGTTGGTTCTTAACTATTTATCATTAACTCTCAATGGATTTCTCTTCTGCAGGCCCTTAACTTTCAAAAAGTCCCTTTACTGCCATAAAATAACCTGTTCTCTTCTTTGTTTGGGAATGAACACATCTGGAGTTAGCGATACGGCAGTGTAATGTATAGGGCATTTCTTTCCACAATTCTTGACAGAAAGAGAGAAGCTGCCAATTTTTAAATCTATTTGACAATAAACACAATCAAGTCAGCTCCCTGTTTACAAGGTGGATCCCTCCATATCTCTGGGCACCCCCGGAGTGACTGCCCAGGCCTGCTGAGTGATACCCCTAGGCTGACATAAAACATACAGATGAGGGATATTTAAGGGAAACTGGACTTGGACTTCCCTTGTAAGAAAAGAACCCATACCAACGATTCTTACCCATAATGTTCATGGGCTCTTAGACAGTGATGAAAGCTACAAATCCTTTCCCAGAAAAATACATACATACAAAGTTTTGCATGTAATTTCAGGAGACTCAGAGCCAGGGGACATCTATGGATTCCAGGCTCAGAACCATTTCGTGAGGTAACATCTCAGCAGACCATAAAAACCGCATGTTGTGTTAAAGATGTTTTGGAAACACTGGGTTAAACACCACTAAGTACATTTGTATTTCTTTAACATATGACTTTTCTGAACCTTATTATTCTAACGTGCACTCTAAATTGCTGGGGAAAGCTACTGGTAGGTGTGTCTCCTAAACTTATCTGAACCTTTTTTTTTTTTTTGTAGGGGGAGCTTCTCATAAGCATGTCCTGTAAGTAACTCCCACAGAAGAGTTTAGGAACTGAAACTAGTCCTAAAGAATACCATGAGATAGGGCTTCCCTGGTGGCGCAGTGGTTGAGAGTCTGCCTGCCAATGCAGGGGACGCGGGTTCGAGCCCTGGTCTGGGAGGATCCCACATGCCGCGGAGCAACTGGGCCCGTGAGCCACAACTACTGAGCCTGCGCGTCTGGAGCCTGTGCTCCACAACAAGAGAGGCCGCGACAGTGAGAG
Source organism: Eschrichtius robustus (assembly GCF_028021215.1). NCBI lineage: Eukaryota > Metazoa > Chordata > Mammalia > Artiodactyla > Eschrichtiidae > Eschrichtius > Eschrichtius robustus. The sequence goes on along the minus strand of NC_090826.1, from coordinate 5,897,108 downwards.
ACCCGCGCACCGCGATGAAGAGTGGCCCCCGCTCGCCGCAACTGGAGAAAGCCCTTGCACAGAAACGAAGACCCAACACAGCCATAAATAAAGAAATAAATAAATGAATGAATGAATGAATGAATGAATGAATGAATACCATGAGATAGACAGTCTCTGAGTTATGAAATTCCTGGTCCACTTTCATCAACCACAGACCCCAGGTTATTTAGATTTAGGTTAATGATGAAGGTCCCCCAGGGACTAGTATGGGAACCCGACCCCACATCTGTTCCCACCGCCTCCTTTCTTCCTTCTTCGGAGGCTCCTCTTCTTACTGCTTACGGTTCAGTCAATTCCTCCTCAGACAACCTTTGACACGTTCGTGACCACCTCTTTAACCCACATTCTCCTTCCCTTTTCATTGTTGTAACTCTTCGAGATACTAAGAAGGATTTCCCTCACTCTCTCTCTCTCCTTTGTTCAATTCAAGAATAAAAATATGATTGTAATTATCATGGATAATAATAATAATGGGTTATGTTATCAAGAAACTGAAGTTATTTACTCTCTCTGGGTTTATTCCTCTAAAAAGTTAGAGAGCTAGACTTTGTTAATTTCAGAGAATCATTTTGGGTTCTACCCTGTGAATTAAGAATCTTCACCAAGAAGTCTCCCTTGACTGCAGTTATTTTACATATACATTTATTTCTATTCAAGCCGTATATTTAATATTCAAATGTGAAGTTCACTTTTTTTCATTTGCTTTAGAACATGTAAGTGTAGGCTATGTATTTATATATCATGTAGATTAGGTAGTTCAGTGTTTGACAGTTTATATGTGATATATGCATGCACACACATTATTTTCATTTTTTTCTCCTGCAAATTCAGAGTATCTATTATGGATTCAAAAGGTTTTAGTTCTCCGTCTAGCCTGGGAACCCACCCACCATTTGTTGCACTGTTTATCTGGGAAATATTATTCAACTGATTTATAAGCTTTTAGAAACATCATCAGCTTTAGGCTAGGCCCTTCCTATTTTTTACATTATTAGATAAAACATCTTTCACACACACACAAATGCCAGGGGCATTGATTCTGGCTGGAATGGAATGAATGGTCTCTTTCACTAGAAAAGACAAAAGGGTATTTAAAGAAATTCTTTGTTAATTATTCCAAACCACAGAGTGAAATATTAAGGACTTGAATCCTATTTTCTGAAAATGGTCCTAGGGATTGTTAGTCAGCACCCATTTAAAGGTCTACTGAAAGGTAACGATTCTGGTGTGTCTTCATTTAAAATGGGACCGTGAAAATGAAAGCATGTTTGAAAGCCTTGTTATGAGCTTCTGCGGTTTCAGAACGAAGGGTGCTTTCTTTGGGAATGTGATAGTTAAGGGTGAAGATTAGCACAGTACACCTGCCCAGAATCCTTTTCCCGGTCCCTGGCCATGGCACCGTGCTTCTCATTTGGGAGATGCGCTATGCTCAGCTCAGGTGGTTCTCACCACAATTCTTGTCTCCAGGGGTGGGTGAGCCAGGTCTTCCTAATGAGAGTACTACCCCTCCTTATTCAAGTGATTGGACACATGAGTCAAGCTGGGCCAGTAAGGACAGAAAATTTCCTGGAACTACTGGGAAAGAAGTGCTGTCTTCCTGGAGATATTTGCTAAACTGGCAAAATATAAGCCTGGAGCTTTGAGCGGGTCATCTTGCTATTGCTCCAGGAACCCCTGCCCGAGAATAAAATCAACAGAGAGGAGAGGAGAGCCAAGAGAGGGACAGACAGGTTTCTAATGACATCACTTGAGCATCTGGAACCAGCTATACTTAAAGACAACACCAAAACTGGACTTCATGAGAGTCAATAAAATCTTTTTTACGGAAGCCAGTTTGAGTTGGAGCTCTGTCATCTAAAGCTAAAGGAAGAGCCTAAGGTGAATCCATCAATGTGGATCCTTTTAATAAATAAATCCTGGTTAAATTCTGCTTCCACAGACACACACACAGACACAGACACACACACACACACAGACACACACACACACAAATCAATATCATTAAACAGACCTTAGTGGTAGTACATAAGAATCATTTGAAGCTCTCTATAAAACATGGGATAAATTTTGGCAGAAATAAGCTGTCATGCTCATTTGAAACATTCTGATTACCCAAATAAATCAGAAAAACAGAGAAAGGTATACTGAGCTCCTGTCTAGCTGGCGATCTTCTGTTGTTGAATTAAATACCTTCAGAAGTATCCTAACTCATTCACGCCTTAAGTTACTGCCAAATTGACTATCATAACTACAGTTACATCCCACACAAGAGAATCATTACAGAACACTGCGATTTAAAGAGAATTATGAATTATCTGGTCCAGGGGCTTTTGATAGGTTTTGACTGTGGCCCACAGAAAGAAACAGAATCCAGTACACACACACATACACGTGTGCGCGCACGTGCGCGCACACACACACACACACCCCTGAAACAAAAACTTCCCAAATTGATACTTACCCATACTATGAGCAGTGCATTCTGATTTTAATAACTGATGATGTTGACCACTAAGTTAATTTCCTGAGCCACTACTAATAGGCTTAGAAAACAGGTAAGGCACTGATCCAGGACTGTAAGGTGATTTACCTGCGATTTCTCATTTACTTAGAGACAGAGCTAAAACGAAAACCTAGTACTCATCCTACCATATTATATTCAAGCAAACAGTTGTTACCTCTACACATTCCTAGACAGCAAGCTTCTGGCCAATCTTAAGAAATCCCGAAAGGCGACTAAGACCCTGCTATTTTACACTGACACAGGCCAAGACTTTTAGGGCCACTTCGAGACCACTTAAATGGCAACCCAAATCCACTACGGACCTTGAATGGACCTGAATGGGAGACCCCGTGGAGTTTGTGTCTAAATTACCAACAGGCAGGACTGAACTGAATGCACGAGATAGGATCAGAGTCGGGTGTGTTTTAGAACTTTCTTGTTAACGTTCTTCTCACTCTATCCAAGGAGTAACACCATGCATATAATTTTCTGGTTAACTAACAGTATTTATGAAACTCCACCTCCCAGGTTCCATTGCGCTAGGGGTAGTCGGGGAAGATACAGCTTCAGTGCCACCCTGCCCAGCAAAGAGCTGCTCATCTAATCTGGGAGACGAGGGGAAAGGGTTCATTAATGAGATCAGGCGTGAGTTAGGCTCAGAGAATAAGGAGGAAGAATTTTAAATGGAGAGCGGGAATGCAATACACGCTGAGGAGCTGCTGGCGTACGGGGGAAGGCGGACTAACAGAGTGGGAGCAGATTTGGAGGGTGGTTAAAATCAGAAGAAGAAAGGTGAAGAAACATAGACTAACTGGTCAATTTTGGTACTTGATAAATGGTAATTTAATATATTTGGAGGCACTTATAACAAAGAAAAGTCGGTCTTTTGACTTCAGGACAATCCACTCAGGAAGGGTTAAGGCCATCACTGATGACCTTCATGATCACGAGCTCCAATGTCCTCAGGTGAGGGGTCACCCAGCAGGTTCCCAGCTGCTTCCTAAGTGTTCAACGTGACCAATGTTAACATGCAGTCTTTAAGGTAATTCAATGCAGCGTGTCTAGACTTCTCCCACCATCACTCAAACTTCATTGATGGCTGTCAGAATTTCCATGGAATATAAGAAAACGCATGGTGTGTAAGGTGTAATAAAGACAGGATTAAGCCTGTGTCAGGATTAAGCCTTCTTCTACAACTGACAGAGAGCCTAGAAGGCAGTTCATGGCCTGCCTCTAGAAAGTGTGGAAGGCTTTATGGAATGAATGTCGTTTACTAACTTCATTCGTCCCCATTTCACCTTCCTGGACCCTCACTTTCCTTTTGCCTACTCCCTCTTTATTTCACCTATTCTCACTGCTTAATATGTATCTCTGTAAGCTCCCTTAAACCCCCTTTTTAAAAAAAAAAAAAAAAAAGGTTAGGTGTACGCAAATAAACTACATTGCGTGTGGATGCCAAAAGCTTTTTGGCAAAGGAATATATAACTGAAATAAACTCCCAAATATTCTGCTTATATAGTGTGACAAGATGCCACGGTTGATATTTAACAATGAAGACCTGGCACCACTCAGAGGGTCTTCTTTCGAAAAGATCGATGGGATACAAATATTAACCCACGTTAAGTCAGAGAGAGCAAAGCCCTTTAAACGTGAGAAGGTAAAGCAGGCACAAAAAAACAATTGGGAAAGGGATGGGGAAGTAACACTGCTAAGGTGTGCCACCTGTTACCCATGTTTTCTAGGACAGCCCAACATGAACGTCCTGCAGCGGGGCCAGCTGCTGTTACAGGCAGGAAGGCCCAGCAGAGCCCTCCACAGAGAACCAAAGAAAATAATGATGTGTCTCTAGTGTCTATCACAAAAGCGGAAGAGTTAATAAGAATCCTTAAAGGATACAATGTTGTTATTAACTACTGCATTGCATACTGTGTTTCCATTCAGGTTATTTGGAACACAATTAATTAGAGTGCCTGGGTCCAGGTCCCTTAGGAATTCCACGCAGTCCTCTGCTGTTTTCACCAATCAGAATTTATTTGGGAAATGCATACCCTGTAAGTAAATGCTATTTTCTAGAACATTAAACATTATTACTCCCGAAATCTAACACTAAGAAAAAGAGAAACATAAGCTTATTTGCTATCGTCTAATTTTGGTCTTAAAATAATAAATACATTTCTATAAACAAACACCATGGAAAGCGCTACTGCTTAACATATTTCTTTTTATCAGGTTCCCAAGCAAGTTTCTCTATATGACAGATTCTGTAGGGAAACTCTCCAAACAATTCCTTTAGCCAGAGAGAGAAGAGGACTCCTTCATATACAGCCAGCCATTTTACCATATGTGACACAACTTTGGGGGATCACAATTTTTAAATTTCAGGTTTTGGCCCCACTGATGGGAAAAATAGAATGCATTCAAACAAATACACGAGGCACTTCATAATTATCTAAGAGCACTTCTCATGTTTACTGTATCTGCTTTGCTAATTATATCAATATATTTCAGACTAACCAGTAGAAATCATACCAAGCAATGGTGGACAAAATCCAAAACAGGCTTTAAGACTGCCATCATTCCCTGGTGAAGTAATTGATTAGGAAGATTATTTGCAAGAGTACTATATTTTCGGAAATTTGATGCCTGCAGAAATCGACGAAGATTGAAAAATGGTCTCAAACATTTGACCACCATCAGGACCGGCCCTGACATTGGCCCATACCTAGGAAACCAAAGCAGGAGAGATCTTATAAATGCAAGAAGGCCACGCGGAGCCTGGCTGGTGGAAGCAAGGGTCAATGCGCCTCTCCAGTCCCTGCTCTGCAGGGAAGCAAAGCTCCCAGGAAGTTCTTCCAAACCTTTGGTCTCTGAACTCAACCAACTTTCCCCGCCGTGTTCTACGCACGGATTAATAAAACGTTCATTCACTCCATTGGCCTGCTAGGAAAAGGCAGCCTCCAACCGCCTTGTCCCGCAGAGGCGTCTGGGGCCGAGGGCTCTGTCCCGGCCACTCTCCCTGCCAAGCGGGCACTTGTCCCTGCTGCTCTCCTCTCGCCCTTCTCCCCGTGGAGCGGGCGCCTGGCCCCGCCCCTCTCCCCGTGCCCCAAACAGGGGGCACCCGGCCCCGCCCCTCTCCCCACGCCTGGCCGCGGGAGCGAGCACTCGATCCGAAAAGCCCGCCGCCCAGACGCGCCTCGAAAACGAAAACCAGCCGGCGGCCCCACGGGCGTCCGCGCCGCTCGCGCCCGGCCGCCCCCCCGCGCCCGCCCCGACGCGGCCACTCCCCGCACGCGCGTCCCCAGACCGCCACTCACCCAAACACTCCCACGAGCTCGCGCGCACACGCGTGTTCTCACACCCACGCCAGCCCCCACCGCCTCGCAGCAACACGCGCGCGCGCTCCCGGCCTCGCTCCTCCCGCTCCCCCACTAGCTCCACGAACACGCGTGGTGCCATCCCCCTCACCCACGCTTGCTCGGGAAACACGCCGGGCGCCACGCGCACTCGCGCCTCAAAACACACTCAGTCCCTGCGCTCTCTCCATCAGCTCACGCGCCCCCTCACCCTCCCACTCGCACCGTAAACACCCGTGTCCGCACCCCCGCTCCGCAAACACGCTCACGCCCTCCCCCTCGCTCCATCAACACGCGCTCCGCACGCTCAGCCAAACACCCCCTCCCGCACGCTCGCCCCGTAAACACGCGCCGGGCCCCACGCACACTAGCGCGTCCAAACAATCCTCCCTCGCGTGAACACGCGCGCCCCTCCCACGCCCCCCCCGCTCCTCCACAAACGCGCGTGTCCTCGCACCCGCTCCTCCGACACACTGGCTTCCCCCTCGCGTAAACACGCGCGCCCCCGCCGCGGGCACGGGTGCTCCCCACGCCCCGGCCGCGGCGCGCGTCCGGCCCCGGCCCCGCCCCCGCGCGCCCGGCCGGCCCGCGCGCCCCCGCCGGCCACCGCCCTCGCCCCGCACGCGCCCGGCCCACTCTCCCCTCGGCCGCACGCACACTCACTCCGACTTGGTGAGCACGACCAACGCTCGGTCGGGCTGGCGCCGAGCCGCCTCTGTCTTCCTACTCCTCCCGCGCGGCCTCGCCCGGCCCGGCCCCGACAGCCCAGCCCTGCTCCGACCCGCTCAGCTCCACACGCCGCGGCTGGAACGACTTGGGCTCCGGGTACCGCTGTCTCCCCGCCACAGCCCGAGTGCGCCGCCCGGGCCAATAGCGGGGCGCGGCGGTGAGCTCACCGGCCTCGGCCACGCCCTCTGGGCCCCGCGGGCCAATCGGAGGGCGCTACGTCACCCGGAGCCGGGCAGAGGCAGGTGTGGGGCGCGGAGCCGCTCGGCGCGGGGACTGCGCCGGAACTGCGCCCAAGCCCCGCGGTGCCGCGCTGGACGGCGGCGGGCCCGGCCCGGAGGGTGCGGGCGGAGCGTGACCCCGGGCGCGCCACGGCCCCTCGCGATGCCGTCGCCCGCCCCCCCGCCCAGATTCCGAGAGGCCCGCCAGCCGGGTGGCCACGGTCCCCTCGAGGGCAGGAACGACTCCGAGCCCGACGGCCGCGCCCGCTCCCCCGGGCCCACAGCCCCGGGCGGCCCCCTCTGGGGCCCGCGCCGCGCGGGAGGGGCGCTCGGGCCGCGTGCTCCCGGCCTGCGGAGCCACCCCTCGCCCGGCCGCCGACTCCCGGCCCCGCGGCGCCGTCGGGTCCGCTCGGGAGCCCCGCACCCAGGGGCCCCGCGTACCCGGGCCTGGGCTCCCGGCGCAGCCCTGGCGCGCCCTGCGGCGGCGGCGGCGGCGGCGGCGTCTGCAGTGCAGCCACGGGAGGAGCTGGCGCTGCGCTGCGCCGCGCCGCGAGCGGGGAAGCGCGGAGGGCTGGGCGGGAAGGAGGGGCGCGGGGCGCGGTGAGCCGGCCGACGGCTGCGGAGCCGGGGCAGCGCCCGGGAGGCCGCCGGGGCACTTGGGCGGGTCCCGGGGTCGGAGTGCGGAGGGGCCCGGGTCGTCGGCCAGGGCGGGGCCGAGGATGTCTGGGCAGGGATGCTGCAGGACGGCTCCCGTGGGAGTTCAGGAGTGTCCAAGGCGCCCATTCCGGCGGCGCAGGGCCTGACCTCCTTAACTGAAGTTCTAGGGCCTCTGCCCATCCCTCGGCTCTAACCCTGGTGTCCAAAAGTTCTGGCTTCGGCTTTCTCACTTGGATGCTTCTGCATGGTATCGCTTGCTTCCCGCCTCAAGCCCAAGTCACACCTCTCCATCAAGACTCAACGTCTGCAAGCAGCCTTCCCAGGCATCCCAAATGGACACCACCACCCCTTCTCCTTTCCCTGTAACAGGTGTAGTCCTGCCGATTCAATTAACCCCACCGACGGCCTTGCACACAAAGTGCTTGACCCGTGCAGACTTGTGATGAGCCCATCTTCTCTTTTTTCCTCCATATTCTCAAAGATGGTAAAAACTGGTTATGTCTCCTTTCTGCCATCTGGGTTAAAAAGTCTCGAAAGATGGGGGCAGAGTCTCTTTTACTGAGCCTACCCAAACGCACACGAAAACAACCACAGAATTTTGCACAGCCGTCAAGACCGTACAACCAAAACTGAGTCGTTGTTTAGAGACCAAGCCCAAGGACATCCCTAGTGGGGCTGGCTCCCATCCTGTGCCACGCCTCTGAGCCAGCAAAGCAAGCAGGTGGAGTATGGTCTCACTCTTGGGGCCGATGGCTGATTCTAAACCTCAGCAAGTCCCTCACCTGCCCCGGCAAAGTCAGAACACTCGAACGCACTCACAATCCAGCTCCAACAAGTCCTTCATATTCCCACCCCCATTGCCTCTGCCCTGCTTTCACCACACTGGACCCCTGCGCTTCCCTGCTCTGCTTATGCACTTTCCCCCCCGTTTATCTGCTAGGGGCATTCTTATCCATTCATTGAGGCCTGGCTCAGATCCCCTGGCTGCTCTCAGCGGAGCAGACCCAGGAGCATTGTTATGCATTACTATTTCAGCACTCTGTTGCCTCCAGGAGAGGCAATGTAAGGGTAGTAGTCGGGGACAATGTTAGATTCTCCCATTTGCTAACTGTGTTCCCCATGGGCTGTGCCTTCAGATCTATGGGTGAGAATTAGATGAGCCAATAGATGTCAGGTGCTTACACCAGTGGTGCCTGACACATAAGTTACACTCAATACAAGTTCGCTCTTGTTGCCATCAGAATCAGGGTGTCTTGGAGTGGTGGATAGTGGCTGGAAAGGAGTGGGGGTGGGTTTCTGGGTTTCTGGTAATGTTCTCTTCTTGACCTGGGCACTGGTTTTAGTTTGTGAAAACTCATTGAGCTGAGTTTCACATACTTACGATATATGCAATTTCCATATGTACTGTACCTTAATAAGAAGTATTTTTAAAAGTTAGTTGTTGTTAGCTGAGAAGGAGGCACCTCTAATCTCTTTGAGAACAGGAATGGAGTCTTAACTTATCTTGGCACCTTGCACAATTCCAGGCACGCTGGAAGGATTCAGCTAATAGTTGTTGAATTGCTCTGAGTAGATTGTGAGCAACAGAGACCAACTGGGGAGGTGGGATCATGAGGGGCAATACCTGCCTTTATACACGCAGTGCAGGGAACTCAGGATGATTGGGTCCAGGTTCAGCCACCTGGACCCCAGCTAAAGAAAAAGCCTCCAGACTTTCAGGTGGGGAACTTTGTTGTTGTTGTGTGGTTTTTGTTTGTTTGGTTTTGGTTTTTTTCTTCCCCCTTGGATTTGCTTTGGAAAAGGCAGAAGTTCAGCTCTCGTTCAGACCTGGGCATCCCAGCTGCCTGCCATGACCCTTCACCCTTCCTCCAGCAGCTCATGTCCACCTGTCATGAAAGAAACGTTTAGCCATGGCTGCTTCAACACATTGGCTGGTCCCTGATGTCAGAGTTGGGGTCAGCAGCCTGGAGCTCTCCTTCCAGGCAGCCCGAGGTGACATTTCTGCACTAGGAAAGTCCTCAGCTGGGGCCATTCCCCTCTTGGAAGATCTGCCGCTCTCCTTCCCCTCTGCACCTCTGTCTTGGGGTGGAGGCCACAAGAGCAAGTGCCCTCCCTGGGCCCACACCTGGAAAGGCAGGCAGAGCTGGGGCAGGGTGAGCTGGATGCTTCCGGAGTAAGCTCAGAGCTCAGGCAGTGTGCTGGCAGGGTGTCTTTCCTCGCGGGTATTCATGCTCCTCTCTTCCAGGTTAGGAAATGACAGGGTGAGACAGGCATGTGCTTCAAGCAAATTCTTCCATTAGGTTTTTATGGGGCTTTGAGTATACCTGGGTCATTTTTTTAAATAGTGAAGAAGAAAACTTTGCTCGGTGATGACTTCACTTGGTAGCACCCAGACCAAGTGCAACTGTTGCATCTTAAAGCAGAGATGGTGTGTCCGCATCCCAGCCCTAACCTCTGCTGAGGGTCTCAGGAGGATGAAGGGAACTACGGTTTGTCGGGTACCTGATATCTGCCTGCTATTACGCTAGACACTCACATACACTGCTACTATTTCTCCTGCAAGCTGGATATTGTACGGAGGGAAAAATGAGGCTGCAAGGAGTCAGATAACTTGCCTAAAGTCATACAGACCGTATGCAGCAGGTCTGGGTTTCAAGTTCTGAACCTGCACTCATTCTGCCCCTGTGATGGCTCTCCAAGTACCTAAAAATTCTTGCCATCATTAAGATTCCCTTTGTTTAAGAAAGCAGTCTGGGAAATTTCTAAGAAACAGGACTTCTTTTCTTCAGCCCCGGCAACTGTGATGATTGTTTATGTCAAGATGTAGATTCCACTGGGCCAGGTTCCTGAGTAACTATGATGAATAGGACCTTCCTTACCAACTGGCATTGGACTTGAGCGTGAGAGAGAAATAAATCATTTGACATGGGGTTGTTTGTTACTGCAGCATAACTTCACTTCTCCTATCTCATAAGAAATCAAATATGTTTCTGCATATATCAACTTCTAATAAAAAATAATCAAATAGTAGTCCTAAACTAAGTGACAACTTAAAAATAAATGCAAGATGCATATTCATTGTATCTTTAAGGCCTTATGAAATATAAAAGTATTTTTAGAAACCATGGGTAAGAGTGACAAAATAATTCAATGGGGAAAGGATAGTCTTTTCAACAAATAGGGCTGGAGTAACTGGATGTCCCCATGTAAAAGAATGAAGTTGGGCCCCTACCTCACACCATTTGTAAAAATTAATTCAAAATGGATCAAAGACTTAAATATAAAAGCCAAACTACAAATGTCTTAGAAGAAAATGTCGAGAGAAATCTTCATGTCCTTGGATTTGGCAATGGTTTCTTAGCTATGGCATCAAACCACAAGCAACCAAAAAAAAAAAAAAAAAAAAATTGGGCTTCATCAAAATCAAAAACATTTGTGCTTCAAAGGACACCATCAAGAAAGTGAAAAAGGCAATTCACTGAATGGGGAAAATATTTGTAAATCATATACATGATAAGGAACTTGTATTCCTTATCATTCTTACAACTCAAGAATAAAAAGCAACCTTTTTTTTTTTTTTTAAATGGGCAGAGGATCTGAATAGATACTTCCCCAGAGAAGATAAACAAATGGCTAATAGCACATGAAAAGCACATGAAAATATGCTCAGCAACATTAATCATTGGGGAAATGTAAATCAGAATCACTAATCAAAACCACAAAAATGCAAATCAGATACCACTTCACATCCACAGGATGTCTATAATAAAAAAGATGGGCGATAACAAGTGTTGGTGAGGATGTGGAGAAACTGAAACACTCCTACCCTGCTGGTGGGAATGTAAAATCGTGCAGCTGCTTTGGAAAATAGTCTGGCTCTTCCTCAAAAGTTTACTCATAGAGTTACCATATGACCCCACAATTCCACTCCACGTATATACCCAAGAGAAATGAAGACATATGTCCACACATATGGACATTTATATGGCAAAAAAAAGGAATGAAGTACTGACACCTGCTACAACATGGATGGACCTTGAAGAAATAATGCTAAGTGAAAGAAGCCAGTCCAAACGAACACATATGATATGACTCCAGAACAGGCAGACTTATAGAGATTGCAAGTAGATGAATAGTTGCCTTAGGCGGGGGAGGAGGGAGGAGCCTGGGGGCAGTGGGACAGGACTGTTAATGGGTAAAATGGTTTCTTTTTGGAGGAATAAACTTGTTCAAAAATTGGGTTGTGATATTGACTGTACAACCCTGTGAATAGACTAAAAAACTTTGAATTGTACACTTTAAATGGGTGAATTGTATGGTATGTTAATTATATCTCAGTGGAGATATATACACACACACAATAAGAGGAGGAGAAAAAGAATGAAGTATAAAAAGAATCAGTGGATTAATTTTAGAAGAGAAAACTGAGTGATGGAAAAGAAAAACCAAGATCAGGAGGGTCTGATGGCTGATCCTTTGTCAGTGGGTCCCCTCTTGCTCACTGAGCCCCCGTGTCCGGCCCTCGGTGGGATATGGTGGCAGCAGGTGGAGAACGTGGCCTGGCTAGGGGACTGCTCAGTGAGGAGACAAGACAGACACAGGGGAGGCGCTGAATCCCGTGATGGTGACCCCATGGGGCAGAAGGATGATGGAAGAGAGCACCTGTCTAATTGTGCTTCTGAAGGATTGTGAAAAGGCCAGGGGTGAGTCCATCAAGTTCCCACTTGTTGTGACTGCCTCCTCGACAGCTAGGGATCCTGGAGAGAACCGTGGCCTGAACTTGGGGTCCCCTTGGAGAGGTCCCTGATAGGCCGGGCTTCTCCATCACAATGGTTGGCTGATTCAGGGGTGAAGGTGAGCTTTGCAGAGAGCCTCAGACACCTCAGCTGAGCTGCCAATGTCCTTGTCAGACCTCTGAGCCTCCCATGGGAGGGAGGCGCTGGGTGGGGGCAGGGCAGCCCGGACCCTGGTTCCTGCATCACCACTAACTACCTGTGTGCCAAGCTCCTTTCTCTTCCTGTGCCTCACTTTCCTCTTCTGCAAAATGAGGTCTAAGGCCATGCAGATGGGGTCCTGGTGCAGGTCCATTGGGACCTGACACAGCAAGCACCCCTGTGCTTTGGCTGCAGGGACTGTGGATTTGAAATGACCAGTCCCGTGAATGCAGCTGCGTGCATGCCCCCAGGCAACCCACAGCATTGAGGGCACTGGCACATGCTTGCTGTTTTGAGCCACTCAGCTTTGGGGTGGTTTGTTACGCAGCATTAGATTACTGTAGGGGACAGCTGTATGAGACAAGGTGTTTGCTACCAGGACAAACCGTGCTGCCAGGATTGGTATCAGCCCGGGAAGACTGTCAGCTCAGTCTGGGAACTTGGGGGTTTCTCTTAAGGGCCAAGATGCAGAAAGAGAATCCAAAGAAGTTGGGGGAAAGAAACCACCTTCACACACTCTCCCTGATGGCTCATACAGGCCCATCCATTCCCTCTGCCCCCTCCCCCAGGATTATACACATGCCAGATGGTAAAATACATGGCTAGTCTCCTATGAGAGTGGGGGACGTGCTCTGCTCTAAGGAGGAACAGAGTCAAAAGGCGGATAATCCAACATACATTCAGGAAGTGGTAACATGTGGTGATAAAGCACCCAATGGGCTTTAGTATCCGCAGCCCTGAGCTGCGTGACAAAGGACAAGTCACCTGACGAGATTCAGCTTCCTTGTCAGTAAAATGGGGATGGAAACATCACCTGGGAGAGGATGAAATAGGGAGAGGATGAAATTGGATAATGAATGTAAAGTGGGAGCCCAGGGACTAGGGGGCGCCCTGGGTGGGGCTTGGGGACGAGGACCAAGGACCCATGCCAGTGTGGCTCATGGTCCCACCCAGGCCTTCCAACTCACCAAGGTCCCATCTGCTCTAGGACTCTGGGCAGAATGGTCCTCATGGACAAGGAGGTATAGCCTCCATGGACAGAATAGTGAAGACAGCTTAATAGGCAGATGCCACCTGGGGAGGGGAGAGACCTGGTTCTTCCTCTTGGGATGGGAGCTGCCATCATCACCATCATCATCACCATCATCACCATCGTCATCACCATCACCATCATCATCACCATCATCATCATCATCATCATCACCATCATCATCATCATCATCACCATCATCATCATCATCACCACCATCATCATCATCATCATCATCATCATCATCATCACCATCATCATCATCACCATCATCATCACCGTCATCACCATCGTCATCACCATCACCATCATCATCACCACCATCATCATCATCATCATCATCATCACCATCATCATCATCACCATCATCATCATCATCACCACCATCATCATCATCATCATCATCATCATCACCATCATCATCACCACCATCATCATCATCATCAAGATAATATTTGCTGGGTGACTACATTTTTTACACATGTTAATTCCTTTCATCATCACACCAAGTTTGTGCAGTGGGTGTTCCTATTACCATGGTTTTACAGAGGAGGAAACTGAGGCACAGGGGGTTACATAATTTGCCCTGGACTGTGCACTAGTGAGCAGCAGAGACCCCGATCCCCCGCACTCCTGAGCTGGAGCTCTTAGCTGCTTCTCTGCTCGGCCCCATGTGAGAGCTAAAGAAACAGCCTCTGTGACAGTACAACAGGGTGAAGGGCCCCTCCTTAACCAAAAGACAGGCTTGGCAGCTTGGCTGGCAGGGCCGAGGCCCCTTCCTCCCCCCAGCACTCTCCCTGAAGCTGTGCCTGTCAACGCAACACCACCCTTTGGTACCAGGAGTCTGGGTGGCACACCGCAGACATACTCAAGGAGATGGGTTCTGTCTGGCCTGGGGACCCTCTAAGCTGGGCCAGCCAGGCCTGGGCTTCTGCCTGGGCTTTATTCGAAGCAGGAGCCTAAAAGCCCTTGAGGGCAGAGTAGCCAAGTGGTGAGGCCCCTGCTCGGGAAGCAGAAGGGCCGGGGCACTGTTTCCAGCTCTGACCCCTTGGAAAGACTCTATTCTCTGGCCTCAGTGTGCTCATCTGTAAAAGAGGGATGATAATAGTAGCCGCATCCCAAGGTCATCATAAGGACTATTTGTGAAGCTCGTAGCGCGGTGCCCAAAAGGTGTTAGCACCGTGTCTCAGCTAAACAATAGGGCACGGTGACTAGTCCACACCTTGGCCAAGATAGCCAGAAAACTCAGGCGCAAGCCAGCAAAACTCCAGATGAGGCCTCTGGCCTGGGGTGGGGGGGGTCTGAGTTGTGGGCCCACCATGGGGTCTCAAAGGGCAGGTCTGGGGCCTTGGCAGAGCCCTCATGACAGTGATGAAATCCTCTTCGTGCAGGACATCTCATTTTTGGAGAATGGCTCTGTTATGGGCTGAGTTTTTACACCCCCAGAAATTCATAGATTGGAGCCCTGACTCACAGGACCTCAGAACGGGACTGTATTTGGAATCAGGACCTTAAAAGAAGTGATTAGATTACAAGCAGCCTGTTAGGGTGGACCCTAACCCAATCTGACTGGTGTCCTTATAGGATATTGGGACACACAAAGAGACAGCACACAGAGAAAAGGCCATGTGAGGACACAGCGAGAAGGCAGCTGTCTGCAAGACAAGAAGACAGGCCTCAAAAGAAACCAAACCTGCCCACACCTTGATCTTGAACTTCTAGCCTCCAGAACTGTGAAAAAATAAATGTCTATTGTTTCAGCCGTTCCATCTGCGGTATGTTACCTGGCAGTAACAAAGACAAGCTAAGACAAGCTTTGTCTTCTAAGCCCGGCTCCCCACATGTCCACGCATCTCTTTACCTGGCTGAGGGCTCATAGACCTTCAAGTGCAGAACGCTATGGCTCCCTGTTCAAGGTCATGCTTGCCAAATCAGGGCCCAACCCTCCTGCAGATCTTTCCAGAGACGATCTCAGGAAGCTTCGGTCTTTGGGGTCTGAGAGCATCACAGACGCCCACTGGGCTGCTGTTGTATGGCCCAGTGGAGTCACGGTTAAGAACAGCGGTGTTTACTCAAAAGGTACACTCAAAATGCACTTACTAAAGCTGCTGTGGTATACTTTCTTATGAAGTAGATATTATTCATTTTTTTTAAACTTGGGAACCTGATTAAGGAGAAATGAGTATATTTGACTGAAGGTGACAACAGTCAAAAGACCGGATATTTACGCTGAAGACCACTTTGAAATCACCATCCTGACAGTTGCTGTGACCAAACCCTGAAGCTTAGACACTGGTGGTAACAAGAGCTGGGAAGTTCCCCTTTTAGGGAAGCAACCAGCAGCTTCCTACAAATAATCAATGATTACCGAGGTCACCAGGGGAGGGGCTTGTCAAATCCCGCTCTGTTACCGGAACGAAGGAAAAGCAATCAAAAGGGAAGGCGCAGTTAGAGGCCAGTGCATCTTAGGCTACAACCATCTCACACGCCTCAGAGAAGCAGAGCTGACAGGTTGAGCTCAGGGAGAGTTTTAGACACCTTAGGTGCTCAACACCGTTACTGAGAAAGACAAAAGAGTGGCCAGGGAAAAGCACAGATGTGTTACACACACATGTGTGCCCCCATCCCCAGTTGGTCTCTGACACCGTGGTATCCGCTGTGGCCCCTCAAAGGGCAGCCACATCCCCACGCAGGCCTGCAGCTCGCGGGCTTCTGGACCACTGAAGCCGGGTCAGTCCCTGGCTTGGCCCTGCTGCCTGAGAATCACCATCCGCATCAAAGTGAAATCCCCTGGGATGCTGTCACTAGAAATGCAGCCCCATCCAAGGATCCTCCCAGCTTTAACTCACTTTCAAGTAACTTAAAACAATGCCAGGGCCTTTCAGCAAATATAAAATGAGCCCCCGCTCACTTTCTTCTGGGAATCAGAACCGAGAATGCTGGGGGAGGAATGATGTCTGGAAGTGCAGTCAGAGGGCCTGGAGGTTCACACTTCCTGCTGCACGACTGCTCTCTGCTCAGAGCTGGCTTTTTCTCCTGCTGCTTTTCCAGGAACGGGCAGAAAGACTCGTGATAAATGCATCAGCCATCTCCAAGTGCCAGGGCACTGGAGGCTTCGAATGCATCAAGCCAGACCTCGTAGGGCCACGTCTGCAGGACTTCTGGGCGGGCCCTGCTCGGAGCTACACACTAGAGCTTCCCCTGGCTTTAGCTGTTCCCGGGGGGCCCAGGCCAGGCCTTCTGATGTCATAATAAACATCACTGAGCTTATAAAATTAGAGCATTGATGCATTTTTCATGTCTGAGAATCACACTGAATTGTTCACATCTTAGAAGATGGCTGAGTGCTGCATCTAGGTTTTCTCTTTCTCTTAAAGGTGAATTATTGAGCAGGAATGCTCTTTGCCCAGGACCCCACCCTGGCTCTGAGATTCCCGTGTGCACCCAGCTGGTTACCATTTGCAAGGTCAGATCCACTCCCATCGGTGTTGGGGGAAAAAAGAGGAGCACTGTTGGAGGAGGGGCTTCCTCCAGGGGGTGGGGAGAGGGAGAAGGCTGAGTGGCAGCTCCAAATGGAGCTGCTCACAACCCTTCAGCAGCAAATGGAGCCAACAGGAGAACACTTTAGTGAGGAAAGAACACTGCTGGAGCCAGGGGTGCTGTCTGCAGGATGGAGACGGGATGCAGGTTCATTTACAGAGCATCACGGGCCGTGGCACAGGTGAGTAATTTAAAGAGCTAATTGAGATAATATGTGAGAATAATAACCTTAGCCATCAAACGCTCTTAAAATTTCTCATTGGACTTCACATTTAAGTGGATGGATCTGTAATGTAGTGAATTTCACATCTCTGCCCAGGAAATCTTGAGCTTTGCACAGGATTCTCTGCAGAAGACAAAGTAGTTGCCCAAACCATTTTTCATAATAAAATGTGTTCTTGAGCCTCAGAGAATTGCTGAGCACTACACAATATCCACGTAGGGGCGACACTTTGAAAACAACGGCAACAACAACAGCAAAAACCATGTCAGACACTCAGCGTTTCCTCTCGAGACAAGAACAGCAAGAAGAAATTTGTCTGCTGGGTGAGGAGCAGGGGAGACAGGCTGGTGGGGGCAGAGGAGGGGAGGTGCAATTCTGCGCAGTAGAGACTTTAACCTTGACCAAAGAGAGGTCTGGCTTTTGTCCTTGCCTTCCGGGAGGTGACCTCTAAGCCCTTGGAATGTCCTGCTGGAGGGAGTGGCTTAGTTTGCCTGAGTCACTGGAGAGTCCTACAGTATGATTTAAGGTAGGAGCTGGTTACAGTGGAGAGTTGTAGGGTAGGGGCTGGCCACTCTAGAAGGATCAACCACGCGATTTAGGGTAAGAACTTTAGGTCACACAGTTTCAGCCAACTCGGGAGAGACCGGAGACCGAGATCAGCCATGAGGGCAATCCCTCACGCCTACGCGGTGGAGCCCCAAGAAAAACTCTGGATACCAAGGCTCAGGTGAGCTTCCCTGATTGGTGATTTTCCGTGAGCACTGTCACACATTGATCCAGGGACATTAACGCTGACCACAACCCACGGGAGAAGACAATGGAAGGTGGGTGTTTGGTGCCCTCCTGGACCCTGCCGGACACACTTCTTCCCTTGGCTGGTTTCCATCTGGATCCCTTTGATGTAATAAGCTGTAACTGGGAGTATAATGGCTTTCATGGCCTCTATGAGTCCTTTCCATGAATGATGGAAACCGAGCATGGATTGTGAGTTGGCTGACTGCACATTCTTTCTACATATGGAGAGCGTTCCTCTGAACAAACATAGTTTTCATACAGAGTTAACCCCTGTCAAGTGCATTCTCTTCCTGATGGGAGCACAGAGGGACTCCCTGCCCCTCTCACGTGCTCCCCTAATACTCGGAACCTGCCCCTATGGGGCATTCATCACACCAACTGTGCTGTCCGGCTTGCCTCATGTCCTGGGCCATGCACTCCTGGAGGTAGGGGCACGCCCAGTTGACCCAGTTGACTCAGCAGGTACCAGTGACCGATGGGCAGGTGTACAGGCTGCCTTCTACTAAAGCTGTTTCTTCCATTGTGGTTTATGACCTGGCTGAGGAGGGAGGTGCCTACCTAAGAATGTGGGGTCACAAGTGCCGGAGGAGGTGGATATCGTGAGGCTTCAACAGGGTCATGAACAGGAAGCTGTTGGCATGGGGCCTGGCTGGAATGGCTGTCACTGTCATACCAGAGCACTTTGGTGCAGTGAATTCCATGGAGATGGGTGTGGATAGGCAGGTTTTCATGGCTCCTGACTCAGCTACCCACCTACCAACTCATTCATTCACTCACCAGGCTAAGGTAGGGCTGGGTCAGACAATGAGGGAGTCACAGAGGGTCAGATGAGGCCCTCCTCCAGACCCCAGCATGGTGACACACCATGCAGGGACTTGCCAAGGACCTGGCTGGGAAGTCCCCAACCTCTCTGAGGTCCAGAGGGGAGATGGGTCTGAGCAGCTCAGGGAGGAGACTTGCTTTTTCTCTTCCTTTTCCAAATCCAGGGAGCTGAGTAGTGAATTCTCTGCCCCTTAAAAGCTCTGAAGGCAGCCTCAAGGGCACATTTTTAATAAAGGTCAAGCTTCTGCATTCTTGCCTTGGGTTATTTGCCTGAAGCTTGTCCAGTGACAGGGAAACCAGAAAGGGGTTGATGGTGCCTGGTCAGTTCTGGACACCCTCCCCAGCTACTCTGACATCAGGGATCCTGTAGCCTAAAGCTGGAGTCAGTCAGCAGTGTCACAAAGACACCACTGTCCGTCCATCCATCCGTCCATCCATCCATCTGTCCGTCTGTCCATCCATCCGTCCGTCCGTCTATCCCTTGAAGAAATATTTATTGAGCTCCTACTGTGTTCCTGGCCTCTTAGGGCATGATTATAACTAAGACAAAAGTCCTTGGCCTCAGAACTCAGCTATATTCTCACCTTTGTCAATTTCATCCACATCCCTTGACCCATTTCTTCCCAGGCCACCTCCATGCAGTCATGTCACAGATGTCTCTCTCCTGCCCACATGCTTCTCTGAGCTCTGGAGCCTAAGTCCACTCACTTGCTGTTGTTGACTTTTCCCATGGATGTCCCAAAGGCCCTTCAAACTCAGCCCAACTCGTGATCGGTCCTCCTCCAGGGTGCATGACACGGAGCCCCCATACCTAACCCATCTACAAGTCCTACTGATGCTACCTCCTGAATCTCTCTTGATGGTCCCCTTTTTCCAGAACCGCCAAGTCCAGCATCATCTCTAGCCTGGAGGATTCACTGGTCTACCCTCGCCAGCTCTGGCTCTCCTTCAATCCGTTCTCCGTGCAGCAGCCAAGAGCACTTCTCGAAATGCAAACTTGGTCATGTCCATGCCTCTCAAACCTTCCATGGCTTTCCTCTCCTTGGGGATAAATGCAGCACTCCTCAGCCTGGCTGGTGCCTGGGTACCCCTCTAACCTGTCTGGTCTGATCCCCACACAAGGTGGCTCCCTTATATCCACGAGGCTCCCTCCCACCACAGGGCTGTCTGTGCATGCTATTCCCCATGCTGTTCCCTCCCCTCTCCATGGAGTTAACTTCTGCTCCTCCATCAGACCTCAGCGCAGGGGCCACTTCTTCAAGAAATCCCTCCCAGACCTCCTCTTAACCCTCCATTACAAGCTCCCCACACACTTATTTGTGCAAAGGCTTGGCGTTCAGGTCTGATTTTTCCTCTGCTAGATGGTAAGCTGGGTGAGCACAGGAAACTCATCTGCTCGTTTTCATTCATTCCTTTGTTCTAATCCCAGCACTGGCCCAGGGCCTGGCACCTACTGGGGGCTCCAGTACCAGTTAGGGAATAAATGATTACAAAGGAAGAATTGCTAAGGGAGGAATTTACAAAGTGTAATGGAAAAGCCAAATAAAAAGAAGGCATCCTGTGTGTGGGGCAGTGGGATGAGGGGGGAAGTCAGCTTTTAGAGGGGAAGGGCCTTACAGTAGAAATTTTCAATGGAGCAGGAGTTCTCTAAAGCAGCCACAGGAAAAATAACCTGAGAGACCAGAGGGAACGGCATGTGTGAAGGCCTCGAGGTGAGAAACACTACAGTATGTTTGGGGAAATCTGGGTATTTTGGTAGAGAGGAGGGGAGAGCCTTGTGCAGGGGGAGAGGAGGGGAGGGCTGAAGATGAGCTGAGAAAGACAGGCTGAGGGCAGCTTAGAAAGGGTCTTGGATTCCGTGCTGCAGAGTCAGAGTTGATCCCGACCTTCCCAGATGACCACGCCCCTCCCAACAGGTGCCGCTGGCAGCCCCGCCTCCGTTTCTAACTCATCGTGCTGCACTGGGTTACAATCACCAGGTTTTGGGTCTGTCTCTCCCAGGGGACCGCACCTTGCACAGCGCCTGGCACACAGCGGGTTCTCGTCAATCCTTTCCAAAAGCATCAGTGATACACAGCATGGATGGGGAGGGAAAGGATGTGGCGGCAGGAACGCCAGCGGGGAGGCTCCAAGCCCGGGTGTGTGATGCTAAAGGCCTGAGATAGAAAAATGGTAGAGGACCCGGAAGATGGGAGGAGGAAGCCCTGGGGGCCCTACTTTGCAAACTGCTTGGCTGGGGGGAAGAGGGTCGTGGGGAAGGGAGAAGCAGGGATGAAGGATGTTTCTAGCTCTGGAGGCCCCCATCGGATGCAGCATAACTGTAGTAGGGAGAAGAGGCGCAGAGGAAGGCTCTCATTGGGTAGAGGTCAGGAGCCGGTGGATGGGGTCAGACCACTATGTATGATCCTCTCGGCATCACCTGCTCACTGTGTGTCTGCGTCCTCATCTGTAGGATGGGGGACCTCGTACGTAGTTGGGAAGTCTGAGTGAATTGATACGCATAAACGCTTCGTGGATAGGGCCTGGCAGGTGGTGGCACGTAGATGTCAGCTGCAGTAACCCCTGGGTGGGCAGCTCTGTGCCAGCAGGTCTGCCAGCTCTCCCTCGTGTCTCAAGACCAAGGGATGCAGCTTTGGTGCCGCTGAGGCGACCCAAGGCGTCAGCAGCTCTTCTAAAAGTGGGTGCCACCAAATGGGGTGAGGGCCCATCTCGGACCTGGGCAGGAGAAAGGACACTCGGGGGACCTCTCCATCTGCTGATGTCAGGACTGGCCCAGGGCCTCAGCTGGCTGGTTTCTCACCTGCCCTGTGTCCCGGCTTCCGGCTTCCGGAGTCTGTGAGTCTGGCTGTGGGATGGAGAAGGGGAAGTGGGTGGAGGGAGCAGGGCACACGCTGATCTAGAGTCGGGAGGGCTTCTGTCCTGATCCGGCAGTGGTTTGGGGCAAGTCGCCGCTCTTCTGGTGGCCCAGATTCCTTCCAGAGGGATGAGGAGGTTGGACAATGCGACAACCATTTCTTTCGAGTTCTAACTCTCGAAGATTCTAAGTCTGTTTCTGATGTATCAACTATTTCCACTCTGCCACGGATTTTTTTAAATGTCTCCCATTATTAAGTATGGAACATCTGACACATACCTGCCTGTCACTTTTTTTTTCCTCAAACAAAGGACTTTAAGTTCACAAGTGGAACACGTCAGCAGTTGAGGGAGCTGGTCTTCAGCCTATCAGACTCTTGTGACTGTCTCGTTGTCACAGAGGCGGGAGACAAGGTCAGTCGCTGGGCTGCTTGGAAAGGATCAGAAACGTGTGTATTGGGGGAGTTTTTAAAAGGAGAGGGCTTGTGCTTGCCCCACCCAGAGGCTGGGATCTGGATCATTGGTAGGGGAGGTGGGGATCTCCTCTCATCCAGCTCCAGGACCTCCAGGACCCCGCTTCCTTCTGGAGGCCACACCAGCCCCCGCTCCGCCCACGGCCCCTTCTCCTTGCTCACGGGGCGATGTCCTGGGTCTCCCCGTCTCAGGACCATTGCTCCCACTGCTGGGTAAACAGATCAGCATCTCCATTATTTTCCAGGGAGGTGCATTCTGGGGCCGGATCCTAGGAAAGGCTAAGGAAGCCTGCAAAACGCTGGCCTGAACTGGCCGTCTCCCCAGGCGTGCTGGTCTTTCTGGGATCCCAGCTCTGCCAAGAGGCCTTTCTTCGAGGCTATGCCCCCTGCAGCACAGCTGACCCGCGTCTAAATGACGTGGTGGAGTAATGGGAGTCCAATGTAACTGATTTAGGAGGGAGCAGGACTTCCAGGCAGCCGTTGGGCCCATCTGCAGGATTCCCGTATTCCGGCCACAGTCAGTGGTCGGGGGCTGAGAGCCTTCTCCACTGGGTCTGACATCCACATACCGTTTGGCGGGTGAGTCACAGTTAGTTCCTGCTTTGGGACTTGGCACCAGTCCCTGCACCCCAGTGGGGAGTAACTGGGAGGGAGTTTGTCCCTGGGACTCAGAGCAGGTGTGGATGTCTCCCTGAGCCCGGGGCCAGGGAAGATGTCTCCCTGAGCCCGGGGCCAGGGAAGCTGCCTCTCTGGGGCCCGCAGACCTGTGGGATGGTTTTCTGGGCCAACAGCAGAGGGCAAGGCAGGAAAGGCAGGGCCCGGGGCTTTTTCTCTGGCTGCACGAGGAGGGGTTGGGGGCACAAGATCTCCTGGGCCAGGTCTTTCCTGTCCCAGCCTGGGGAGAGTCAGGGATCTGAACTCAGAGACAGGCTACCAGAGTTTTCAGCCACTTCTCCGGGTTCTTTAAATTCACAGAGCACCCTCCTGCCGTGGGGTCTTCCTACGTGCGGTTTCCTCTGCCTGGAATGCTCTGCTCCCCTTCTCCTGGTATTAAAATGGCTGCCACACCCTTTTTCTTGAAACACCCTCTTCTCCTGGCCTCCCGGTGGTCACATCCTCCCCGTCTTCCTCCTCTCGCTGGATGCTTCTCCTCAGCCCCTTTGCCAGCAACTTTTCTGCTTGACATTTAAATACTGGGGTAGCCCACGCTTGACCCTGTGCCCTCTCCTCTCCTTTATCCACCCTCTTTCGTGGAGCAACTGCCTCTAGACCCACGGCTTTAAATTCCATTGCTGAGCTGATGACATCTAAATTTTATCTCCTTTCTGGGCCCCTCCTTGGCCTGCAGACTTTCCAACCCAACTGTACACTTGGCAACTCTAATAGGCTGTCAACCAGAATATGACCAAAACCCACTCGAGATTCCCTCTCTCCCACCTTCTTCAAAGTCCTGTATCTCAGGAAATGGTCCCCTATCCCCCACCATTGTTTAAGCCCCAAATCTAGGCACTACCCATCCTTCTCTTTCTCATCCTCCGTGTTCAAATCATCAGCAGGGCCCCTGACTCTACCCCCCAAAAGTCCCCAGACTGTGTCTCTTGGGATTCATCATCACCGGCCTTGTCGGAGCCACTCTCATCTCTTGCCCGCACTGATGCAAGAGCGGCCGGGGTGGTCGCCCTGTGAGTAGAGACACAATTCATGCTCCAGACAGCAGCCGGGGCGGGGGCGGGGTGGTCCTGAAAACATAACTGAGTGTGTCACCTCATTGGCTTATAACCCTCCCGCTGTCCTCAGGATAAAGTCCCAGCCCCCTGCCCTGGCTGATGGGCCCCCGGAGGCCCGGCCCCTTCTCCTTCCGCTGCACCTCCCCTTAGCCTGCTCACCAGGGCGGCCCCTACACACCAGGCTCCGTGTCTCCCAGGGAACTTTGTTCTGTGATTCCCTCGGCCTGGAACGTCCTTCCCAGGATCTTAGCGTGTGTGTCCTTTCTGACATAGCGCCTCCCCAGAGAGGCCTCCGCCGGCCGCCGACCTCAAGCAGCCACCCTGGCCACCCTCTACCAGGCTGCCCGCGGTAAGTGCCCCGATATTTCCTCTGTGATGTGTTTGTTATCTTTCTCCTGCCTCTAGAATGTAAAGTCCACGAGAACGAAGGTCCCCCGGAGTCAGAGCAGTGCCTGGTGATGCAAGAAGGGACGACCCTCGTGGAAGGAGGCAAGAGTGGAGGCCAGGAGCCAGAGTAGGATGTGCAAGAACATTTGGGGCCGAATCAGGGTGGTGGCAGAGGGGATGGAGAGAAGTGGGGGAAATTAGGGAGAGAAGGCCACTAGGATTGTGACGGGCTTGAGGGGGGGGTGGGCGTGAGCAGGGGGTCTCAGGAATGACTCTGGGTTTTCTGGGGTGGACTTTCTGTCGAGGTTGTAGGAGGTATAGGGTTGGGAGGGGGCGCATGGCAACAAGAGAACAATTGTGAGTAACATTTGGGACACGTTGACTTGCCCAAGAAAACCGGAGCAGCTATGTCCTGGGGCAGCTAGATGGAAGGTTGTGGATCTGAGAAGAGGCACATAGGTGGACCTATCAGTGCACCTTTACCTTTACAGATGGTAAAGAGGGTCCTGGGCGGGGCTAAGCCCTCACGGGGAGTGGGCAGAGGGAGAAGGGAGGGGCCTGGAGACAGCATCCCCGGGCCTGCCGGGTCTTTAATCCACTGGATGACTTCCAGCACCTCGGACCCCAGGGACCACCTCCTCCCCTTGTGAAGTCCCCTGACCCTAGGCTCTGAGACCCCACCCTTTTCTGTGTCCCTCCGACTCCCCCGACTGCTCCTTCTCAGTCTCCATCACCAGCTCCTCCTTCTGGAATGTTCTGTTAACGTTCACATAGCCTGCGCTCTCCGGGGCCTCTCTCTTCTCCCTCTGCCTCAGAACGTGACCGTATTTGGAAATAGGGTCTTGGTAATTAGTTAATTACAGATGTAACTAGTTTAAGATGAATTCATTGGATTGGGTGGGGCCCTAATCCAATGACCCGTGTCCTTGTAAGAAGAGAAAACAGAGACACAGAGACACACAGAGAAGGAAGACGCCATGTGACGACAGAGGCAGAGGCTGGAGTTATGTTGCCACCAGACAAGGAGCGCCAAAGGTTGCCAGCGGCCCCCGGAAGCTGGAAGAGGCAAGAAGGACTCTCCCTTAGAGCCTTCAGAGGGAGCATGGCCCTGCCAGCACCAGGGCCTCTAGAACTTCCAGCCTCTAGAACTGCCAGGAAACTCATGCAACAGTCAAGGATAAGTTGGCTGACATTGACGATCGGAGGGTCTCAGCCTCCCAGCTTCGCGCCTCAGGATGAGCCACCTGCCCCCCGGTGGCCAGAAGCTGCCCCCGCGGGAGTGGTCACGTCTGCCGGAGCCCCGAGTCTTCTCCCACTGGTTTTAACTTTGCCACCTGCCCCAATAGCCAGGATGAGGACCCAGGGGCTGTCTCCTCGGCCTCTGCAGATGCTGGGCTTGCCGTTTCTCTGCAGGGCACCATTTGTCACTGACGCAAGGAGGCGGGTGAGGCCCAGCCCCAAGGTGACCCATCCCTGCCACCCAGATCCATTCGCTGTGGCCCCAGCCGCAAGCAGCAGGAGATCACGCCTCCGGGGGACATCTGAGCACCAGGCCCCTTGGTTTCTGCCTAAGGAGGGCTAAGGACACCCACCCCCATCTGTAAGGATGTGGACCCCACAGAGCACAGAGACACTGACTATGTGGAGGGAGCCTGTGCTTTGGAGCGAGGCCCTGGCTGGTTAGCTGCAGCTCAGACCAGAGGCCCTTCCTGCCACTCAGCTTCACGTCCCAAGTAGAAGACTGGCTCACTGCGCGTCTGGAGCCTGTGCTCCGCAACGGGAGAGGCCGCGACAGTGAGAGGCCCGCGCACCGCGATGAAGAGTGGCCCCCGCTCGCCGCAACTGGAGAAAGCCCTCGCACAGAAACGAAGACCCAACACAGCCAAAAATAAATAAATAAATTTATAAAAAAAAGACTGGCTCAAATCAGTTTCTGCCACTACCGACTTATCTCTTAGGTCCCCGCTATGTAAAGAAATACCCAGACACCCAAGAGTTAACCCACTGGAGCGTGCCCCAGACCCCACTCTAGGTGAATGCCAGAAGATTCTTCTCAGTGCCCCTTCTTACTTACAGAGAAGACCCCTGCGTCGAAGCTTCTGAAGCTTCTTCAAAGTGCTCCCAGAGGCAGGAGGACGTGGGCCCTCGGGGCACTGACTTTGCCTGTGGTTCAAGGCACTCTCCAAAGTCAAGACCATTCACTGATGCTCTATGTCTGATCTAAAAAACTCTCCTGAATTTTGTATTCTACCCCATGAAACAAACTGTATTTGTTTCAGTAAAACAGTGGCATTTAAACTTCATTAAAACTTAACATTTGCTCCTCTCCCCACATTATCTGGTAAAAGTGATACACTTTCTGTCTGGCTCTGTTGATGTTCTCCCATGTGGACAGTTCATCACGGGCCCAGAGGAGGGAGACCGGCAGGCGGGCTGGGGAATCTGCAGGATGGAGGGAGCCAGGCCAGGAGGAGCCAGCAAGGTACACTCAACTGAAAGCTCTGGAGTGTCCTCACTGGAGGGAGGAAGCATCCAGAAGCTTCCCAGGGGCCATTCTCACAGCTGGAGTGGCCCCTCCTGCTGCCCCTGGGCTGCACCCTTGGCCTCTGGCTCAGTGTGTGGTCTCCCACTCCTGGTGGTTGGAGGCTGCTGTTAGAAACCAGCCAGCAGGGGAGAGGCTGGCAGGAGCATGGCCACATGCCAGGGACAGGCAGCTGGGAGGCGGGGCGGAGGGGGACAGAGCTGGGGACCATCCCAGCTACACTTCTTCCATCTATTAGCACAGAAGGTTCGGTCACAGAAGGCCAAACCAGGAGGCCAAATCTTGCTTTTCCTTCTCTCCACTTCCTTACAGGCGGCAAGGCTCCCACCTTCCCACACCTCTAACCCGGAGCCAGGCTGCCCCAGAGGCTGGCTTGCCAGATACCCTCCTCTGGCCCCGGTGAGCTGGAGGGCAGGCTGCCGGGGGTGTCCGCCCTGCCGCAAGGCTTCATATGCTGAAGCAGGCACCTGGACGATGAGATGTGAGTTCCTGCTCCCTCCCTCTGCCTGAGATTACAAGGTCCCTCCCCCACCGGAGGGTGGCAGGAGACCTGCCCAGGTGGCTGGCTGGCTGAGCCCAAGAAAGCTGCATCCGTGCATCTCACCAATCCTCTCACTCAGGCAGGAGGCTCAGCTGCCCGAGAGGCAGTTGAAAATAGAGTCTAAGAATAAGCGGCTTAGTCCGGTTTGGAGAGGGGCCCAGCTGGGTAGGGGTGGGCCCGGGCCTTGGGGAGCATCAGCTGGTTGCAAGGGAAAGAAGTTCCACTCACCTTTCTTCCAGGGACAGGGATCTCTTAAAGGTGTCCTAGTGCCCTTGGCCAGATGTGCGCCCCACCCCGTCGCTCCAGAGCCGCAGGGTCAGGTGGCCTGGCTTTATTCTTTTTGCAAACACAGGCCCAGGCGAGGCCATCTAAGCACACAGCACAGCCTCCCCACACTCAGCACAGCCCTGGCTGTTTGTGTCCACAGGACCCATGGCAGGCAGAAGGGACATTTCCCAGAGGCCCTCAGAAAATGGTCCCTGGGTCAACTGGCTGCTTGACTGCCTCTTGCCTGGAAGAGGTCCCACTGCGCCCCAGATGCACAGCTGACCCACCCCGGACCACTCTGGGGTCCTGATGCAAGAGGCCTGGGGAAATGTGTTCTGAATCTGGACCTCTGGGGGAAGAAATGGTGAAGCTGGTAGTTCCCAGAGCCCCTTGGCTAAAGGAAGCAGCTGTTCCACAGCCTGGGGCCCTTGCTGCCCCCTCCCCCTGGGATACTCCTTCCCATCCCTCTAAGCCTGGCTGACGCCTGCTCAGGCTGGAGGTCTCAGTGGAAGAGTCACTTCCTCCTGGAAGCCTTCTTGAACACTGGGCTGGATGAAGCTCCCTTAATGTGTCCTGTGGGCACTTATTCGCTCATGCATTCAATCCTTCATAAGACAAACAGGTGGCCCGCAAGCTGCCAGCCTGTAGGGCCTGTGTCCTCTAGAGGTCACAGTGCAGGGGCTGGGGAGGGTGGGCAAGTCCCCTAAGTTTGGGAGAAGCGCTGCAGCTCCCGAGGCCCAGAGGACTGTGCTCCCCCCAAAATCGGCCTGCAGCGGGTAGATGCCGACGGCAGCGCCCCCTCCTCCCTGTTCTCCCTCCTCCCTCGTTTCCATGCTTGTTTCCGCCTGGATGGCTGTGTCCAACTGAGATTTTGGGGACACGGGGCCCCTGCGCCCATGACCCTCCGCGGGGACGATCGCCTCCCGCCCGGCCAGGCTGCTCAGACAAAGGCTGCGCCCAGGACAAAGGCTGCGCCCCCGCGGCTGCTGCTGCGCGCGCGGATTCCATTCCGCGTGCCCCACCCAGCCTTTAGTCTGGCAAACAAATCCATTTTTTTAAACAAATGAAAGCTGAAATCTCTTCCCAAACATTTCTCCCCCTCTGGGATGGAGGGAGGGGCAAAGAGCGCCCCCAGGATGGCAAGCAGGGCGACGGACGGGGGTGGAGTGGGGCGGACCAGGAGCGCGCGCAGCGGGAGGCGGCCGCCGGCGCGAGAGCGCGCAGCCCTGGCTGCACGTCCCCGTTCTCTCCCCTGGGCTGGGGAGGGCCGAGCCGTGCCGCAGTCCGTGGGGCGGGCGCGGGCGCAACCTGCCCAGCGCTCCGCGCAGGGTCCCTGCATTGCAGCTGCGCCGGGCGTGCAAGCGTGCGTGTGTGCGCGTGTGCATGCGCGTGTGTATGTCTGTGTGTGCGCCTGTGTGTGCACGCGCGCCGCCTGGCCGCCGCACCCCAGTTCGCTCGGCGCTGCTGTCCCCTCGCCCCCTCCCGTTCCACCGCCGCCCCTCCCCCTGGCCGCAGGGCGCGCACCTCCACGTCCCCGCGGCTCTAACTGAGAATTTGCCCGGTAACCTTGGGGGCGGGAGGGGCAGAGGGAAGGAGCTGCGGAACGGGAGGAGAGGGGAGAGGAGAGGAAGGCTTCTGACAGTCTGGTCGCTGCAGCATCTTCTTCGACACACTTCTTCACTGCCAGGCCACAGGGTTGGCCAGAGCCCGGGGGACCTCCACCCTCTGGGCTGTCCCAGCTGTCCCCTTTGCACTGGGAGGATTGTGACCCTGGCGCTGCGACTGCGGTTCTGCTCCCCTCCCCCCACCGTTATTATGTATCAGGCTGGTGAAATGCTGGGAAAATGATCCTTGGGTAGATAAGTCACTTGTACTCATTTTGGGGGGCGGGGAGGGGGGGGATGGAAAAGAACAAGGAGAGGTTAGTTTTACTCTTCCACCCTGGCAGGGTGGGCGTCTCACGGTTCCTCTGCCCTGGCCCCCCTTCCCCTCCCACTATTGAAAGGATGCCTGGCCAAGCGCAAAGGGAAAGAGATTCATGGGGTCCTTCGGGGCCCCCATCTGCTCTCTGTAGGGGGGTGGCCCTGCCTCGTCCCTTCCCCAACTCCTGTCATCTCTCCTGTGTATTCTGCCAGGGGCTGGGGGGATGCTTATTTCAGCTGGAGGCCTATGCAGCTCAGAGCTCCAAGTCCCGGCAGAGGGGGCCGCTGGGGAGCAGGTGTCCTGCGTGGCCGAGGACTGAGGGGTGTGCTTGTCATGAAGCAGTTAAGGTGGCTTCCCTTCCCCATGATCTCTATCATAGCATCCTCTCCTGCTGGCAGCCTCCTGGTACCGCCTGCCCTCTGGGCTTCCCGGGGGACGGCTGACGTTTCCTGTGCCCTGAGGCAAGGCACTGCCTGGCTAGACTTGGCTTTCTGAAGGGCTCCATCTTCCAGGCAGGTCCGACACTGACTGGTCCCTGCATCCCGCAGTGCACCCTGGTGAAGTGACCTGGTCACTGAGGGAGAGCCAGGGCTCTGCAGAGTTCCCTGTTCCCTTTCCCATTTGTTCTGCAAAACTGAAACCGGATTTCCTGAACGGGAGCCCCTGGTCACCCTGCCCTTCTCTGTTACATCCTGCAGGTCATCACCACAGCGCCGGCTGGCTTCAGCCTCGGCCAGGGTGGCTGCCAAGGCCAGCCTGGTGCTCCCAGGCAGCCCCTGCCAGGGTGCAGATGCCCGCTGACCCAAAGCCACCTCTGGGAACAGCTCGGAGGGTTCAGTGGCCAGGGCGGCTGCCAGACACCCTGTCACTGCTGGGGCCGGGGCTGGGATGAGGCAGAGATTTACTACACACTGGGTGGCCCAGGAAAGCTGCCTAAGGCATGTGCCCAAGCCCAGAGAGCCTCCAGCGACCAGTAGCAAGGGGAGGTCTGAGAAGGGAGAAGGCAAAGGGCTGCTGTGGATGGGGGAGGGGAGCTTAAGGAACTGACCCCCACAGAGGGCCCGGGTCAGCTTAGCTGAGACCCAACACCTTGGGCCGGCAAGGTCTCTAGCAAGGTATCCCACAGACGGGCACCTCTGCGGCTGCCCTGATACTAAGGGCGGGTGTAAGCCATCCCTCCACCCTGTCTCGGTGCCCAGAGCAGACCATCAGCTCAGCCCCCCAGGCCAGCTCCGGGGCTTCCCCTGGGCATGCCCGGGCCTGGAAGGGCAGCCTCTGCAACTTTTCTCTGCAGAGCCTCTGGCGCCCCAGAGGGAGCAGCCACTGCTCGGCACCCCGTTGCAGCAGGCCAGCGGCTCTCAGAGAAGCATCCTTGGCCATCACGTCCTGCCTCCCGCCTTGGAGCCTCTGGGGGCTCCCTGGCCCTCCGCCCTCAGCTGGGTGGGGGAGGGCTTCCATGAGAAGGTGTGGCTCACGGTCCCTACAAGGCAGAAGCACTCAACACACAGCCTTGAAGTCCAGGCCTTGGAATCAGAAAGAAGCCCAACCTGGGCTGCCTTCCCCCAGCCTTGCCCATTGCTGTTGCCTCTGAGAGGCTCAGGGCTTGGTGATGGCCTCCAGGAGCTCCCTCTGCTTCTAGAAACTGCCTTGGGGCTGGGGCTGGGGCTGGGGCAGCAGAGGATGCCTGGACCCTGCTGCCCCAGGTCTGTCCGGAGAGGGGCCTGTCAGCAGCTCAGGGGCTGATCTGGCCACTCAGACGCCCCGGCAAGCCCTGGGTCCAAGCTCACCTACTCACTCTGTCCCAGGGAAAGACCGAGATTGAGGGTGGGGACCAGCCGGTCCTCCCGAGGTGAGACTTGCACCCTGAGCGGCAGAAGTTAGGAAACGTGGATGCTTCCTCCTTTTTCACACCTTGCACACAGGGTCCCCAAGTGTCCCTCTCCCTTGGGGCCTGGCAAGGTGACCCGAGCGCTGTTCTTACCGTCCAGTGACAGCCAGTCGTGCTGGGAGGATGGGAGTGTGGGCAGGGCCCGAGCTTTGTACTCAAACACCACTGAGTTGGAGATGATCTGGTTGTTGAAGGCAACTTGTAGGGTCACAAGACCAGTGTCATGGGCTGAAAGCAAAAGAAAGAGCTGTCAGGGAGGGAGGGGGCCAGGGCATGGGCACCCTCCAGCCTCATGTACCCACCCAAGGGCCAGGAGGACCCTCTCCCCACTGCCCTTCATGGATTAGCCCTGCCTGGGCCTGCTCATTCCTCGAGGTCAAAATGCGGGGGGGAGGGCGTTTAGGTGCAGCATTTGCTTTGGACTCCTTTGTGCTTATTTCTCTGTTTCACCTTTTCCGGCAAGCTTGTCCTGACTCACTTAGCATGGCCTTCTGTGTATTTTCAGAAGTTCTTCTGCATCCCCGATGAAGGCAAGAGCTTCGTCTGTGCCTGTTACTCTGAGCCCAGTGGTGCCGGGCTGGAGGCTGGTGTAAACCTTGTGTCTACCCCCGACGCCTGGATGTCAAGCTTCGGGAAGACCGGCCCTTATGGGCCTCGTGAGCTGCTCTGACCCTGACACGGGGCTCAATGAAAGCTATTGGTTGAGTAACGCAGGGGACATTCTCACTGTTCCCAAGAGGAGAGCCTACCCGTGGCAGAGAGACCTGCTTCATTTCTGGGGGTAAAGCTGCTTCTGGGGGTGAGGCCGGTGGGTGTATGCAGGCTGCTCTGCCCCACCGGGCCTCAGCCTCTGGTAGACAGCAGGGTTCTGTGCTCTCTGCCCTGCTTTTCTGGAACCAGCGCCCAGGGCCTCCCCAGGACAGATTTCCAGGGAGGACGCACCCGGGGATCGTGTTACTGTTTGGGCTCTTGGTTTTCCGAAGCTTAGACTGGAGGAAGCTGTCCAAGTCAGCTGCTCCCCAGGGCAGAGTAAAGCTCTGGCTTCCCTCTGAGGTCTTCTGATGCAGCCCTCGCTGCCCACGGGAAAACCAACTCATTGACGTGTGGCCTCTCTCCATCCCAGGTGTATGTGTTACGCAATGGTCCCCAGAGCAGGTCTTCGGAAAGTCATTGCCCCAAGATGACCAGTGTGTTTTTTTCCCTGTGCTTTCCACCCTGGTGTGGTCCCTCGACTCCAGATCACAAGCTGGCTCCATTGTGGGTGGGGTACCACTGGAGCTCCTGCCGCGCCTCTCTGGGCAGGGGGCCCCAGCCAAGTCCAGACCTCCCTAGGCTCTGATGGCGTCCCCAGGCAGATCTCTAAGCTCACGGTCACTCGCCTTCCCTGGAGATTTGCCTGGTTTACCAAACAGGAGGGTAGGGCGTCAGCGAACGCCCCATCAGAGCCCACTCAGCTTTGCTCCTCTAGCAGTCCATCAGCAAGTCCTGGGTCCATTTACTTCTCTCCATCCTGATGGCCACCACGGTACCCAAGCTGCCATCATGTCTTGCCTAGATGCCTGGACTCCTGCATTAGCCTCCTGCCCAGGGCACCTTCAGCACACCTGCGACCTGCCTGTTCTGCTGGGATGGTGTTAGGGTGGGGGGCACACTTCAAAGCCTCCACAGGAAATCAGTGGGAGTGTGTTGCCCAAGGGAGCCCTCCTCCTTAAATCGGGAAAGATTACCCCTCTGCCGCTTCCTATGGTTTCCCTGCTTCTTTCTTCCCTCCTACAATCCATTCTCCCACACACCCAGATTCATCTTTGAAAGACGTAATTTAGATCAAGCCACTCCCCACTTAAAACTAATGGCTTCCATTGCAAGTACAACCTAATCAGACTCCTTCTTATGACTTAGAAGGATGGACATGATTTGTTCTCTGCCATCTTCTCCAACCTAACCATCTCCAACTCACCCCGCCTTTATATTTCTTCAACTTACCAAACCTGTTCCTGCCTCAGGGCCTTTGCACTTCCTTTGCCCTCTGCCGGATGTTTTCCTCCCATTCTTCCCATGACCAGCTCCATCTCATCATTCAGGTTCCAGCCTAATGTCCCAGCCTGTGAGAGGATCTGTCCAAAGGAACGTCCCTTTTCCCAAGTTACCTTATCACATTACCATATTCTAGTGTTTTCTCCAGTTATCTTGGTTATTTCTTTGTTTCCTTGTTTGTTTTTTCATCTCCTACAGTAGAATGTAAGCTCTGTGAGAGCTGGGAGCCAGTCTGTCCTGATCACCTCTGTACGCCCAGGGCCAAGGTCAGTGCCTGGCCTGTTATGGCCCTTCAATACCTGTTTGTTGAGTGAATTGCTTCAGAATGCAGTGCACTTGCTCATCTCATTTTGAATTTCATCTTTTGCCTTTGGTGGCTCCCAGGAATCCAGCGTGGGGCTGTCCAGAAGCCCCAAAACAAAGTCTTTTTGTTGGGGGGCTTCCTCCATCTTCTCCCAAGCCCAGGTTGCCTTTCCTAAATCCCAAGTCCTCCTTCACCACTGCTTCACCACAGCGCAGTGGCTTGACTTGGTTTTCTCCCTCCTGACCTTGGAACACTACTGGAATCTTGCAAGAGGCACTTTCCATGTCTGTGTGTCTTCTGCGGCCAGTGATGGAGGGGGAGCCGCCCAGAGCCATGTTCTTGCTCAGGGTCGAGTCTCCCCAGCTGTTTTGCCTGGGCATGTGCACCAGGCCGGTGGGCAGGGGCCATTTGCACCCCCTGTGCCCCCTCTTCTCATGTCATTCTAGCTCCTCAGGTGACCTGGCTTGTGCTCCCAGGCCCCTGAGCCCTTCTTTTAGGTGAGGTCAATTTGGTTCTGGCTTCAAGTGTCCTTTCTTTAAGATCAGCTCCAGGTTCCCCAAGGCTTTGGGAGACCCAGGGAAGAGGCCCCTGAGCAGCCAGCATTGTCCCCCAGGGTGTGGCTTGTTTGCATGACCAACTCCTTCCTGGACTGAGAGCTCCTTGCGGTCAAGGTTAGAGTTAGGGGCTGGGTCCATTCCAGGCGCCTACCACTGCCTGGCAAACTACTTGACGAATGAAGAAATGAACGAATGCATGCAGCACCCACTGCTGTCTTACTGAGTGACATGTTTTAGCTTGGGCCTCAGAACAAGGATGTCCAAAAGGGACCCCCTCTTTGTGGTTAGGGGTGGAACAGGGCGGGGCCCCCCAGCCCACAGGCTGCCTGAGCCTCTCTGGGTCCAAGATGCAAGATGTTAGGGGAGCCTAAACCACGAGGAGGCATAGTGACCTGGGCAGACTCTCCTGCCAGCTCTGGGGACCCAGAGATGCTCTGGGGCCAGGAGAACTGCCTGCTGATACCTAAACAGCCCTGGACCCCTCTCCCAGCTCCCCTCCCTCCAACCAGGACAGAAAGAGCAAGGCCTCACTCGTGAGCAGCTTCATGAATTGAGCCTGTAAGCCAGGAGCTTCCTGGACCCGCCCTCATCTCAGCCCCTCGGCCATCTGGCCGGTGGTTTTTACAGATGTAGAAATGGGGACTTAGGGAAGTCAACCTCCGGGCTCAAGTCACCCGAGGGTAACTGGCTGATCTGGGATGTGCATGACGTGACTGCTCCGGCACCCAGGATTAGCCAGGTCCTGGCCTGGGACACCATCCAGACGGCATGCAAAGGCCAATCGTTTTTTTTTTTTTTTTTTTGGAGGGGTCAGATAACTCAGGACAGGCAAGGTCTGGGTCCTCAGCCAGGCAAGAACCAGGTACAGGAAGCGGCATCTATTTATAGGCTGGGCCAGTCCCTTTCCAGCAGCAGGTGATAAGTGGATAGTTAATAACACGCTGCCCCTCCCCCTACCTCACCAGTGGAGGTGGGGGGCTGCGTTAGCCACACGCAGCCCCCGAGCTGTGATAGGCTGACCCAGCCTGGCTGGCGTCAGGATGGCTGCGTTCCAGCCCCAGGAGGGCTGCTGGGAGCCTGGGAGCAGGGGGAGATGAGTGGGAGCCGGCCAGGCCGCTGGCGGGGGCAGGGCCAGCAGAGGAGGCCACCGCAGGCACCAGCCCTGGCTCCCTGGGATGTTTGCGGTGCAGAGGCCGCTGCGTTCAAGTGGAAGCCGAGCACGTGAGCCCAGCCCTGGAGCAGCGGCATTCTGCTCCGGTGGGCTGCGTGGGGAGATGGAGAGAGAGAGAGAAAGTATGTTCCATGTCAGCTCGGGAGCCCCAGGCTAGGGGGATGGTGCGGAGTGAGGCCGACAGCTCGGGCGGCCGGAGTTTCAAGCTGGACCACCCCAGGTGAACCAGGCCCCTGGCACGGGCCAGCTCTACTCCTGCCCTGGGGACCCCGGCCCCACTTCCCTTCCCCACCCCTAGTCCTCCACGGGGAGCGTTCTCTCTCTCTCTGTCTCTTTCCTTTTTGTAGACTGCAGATAACACGGAGTGGCACCCTCCGCCCTCCCCACCCACCTCCTCGTCTGCCTTTCCGTCCATCATCTGGGCCAGCTGGACGGGTCGTCCCTGGAACTAATGATGCGTGTGAGGGGCCAGTCAAGGGGTCCCCCCAGCACCAACCCAGGGAACAGAGAACACGAGCAGTTCCTTCATGAACACCCACCCCCTTTTCGGGATGTGCCAGGCACTTTTCGAGCCCTGGGGGACACGTGGTGACCAAGAAAGACACAGACCCTGTCCTCACGGAGCCAACAGGCCAGTGGGGAGGAGGTGATGGTCAGAGGTCAAGGGCAAGTTGACCAGACAGGGACACCAAGCTGCGTGGACAATGATGGGCCCTGCCCGAGTGACAGGGAGAAGGTCAGAGCCGCGGGGACGGCACCCGGGGCCTCCGGGCCCTGAGAGCGGGAGGAGACGGCGTGCCTGGGCCTTCTGCTGGCCATGGGGTGGCTGGTGCCACCAGCCTCTCAAAGGGGTTTGTGTGGGTTATTCTCAGTTTGACACCCCCTCCCCTGCGGTCTGCCGGGCCTCCTCCATCCCTCTCTGACCCGCTCTGTGCCGCAGGGGACTGGCCCCGTGGACCGCACGGCCTGGGCCCTCTTGTTCTCGTGACTTCTGTGTGGCTTCAGCTGTGCGCGGCATGGGCAGCAGGGAGAGAGGGCGGCCTTGAGGCCCTGACCCCAGACGCAGCTCCTTTTGGGGCCCTTCCGCCCGCCTGGGTCTCACCGGCTCCTGTGACCCTTCGGGTGGAGGGTGAGGAGAGCTCCCTGCCGTGACCAGTCCTGGTTGTGTCACCCGGGCTCACTGGCTGTCTAAGCAGTCCTCTCCATCAGGTTCTCTTCAAAACCCAGCCGAGCTCACCTGTGCCCCCATCTATCATGCTAAGGGGGCCATGAGTCCAGAACAGATGCCGTTATGCTAGCTGATCCGGGACCCACTCCTTCACCGTGGAGGAACCCGAGGCCCAGAGTAATGACACCACTTGCTCCAGGTCACCCCCTCCAGGCCGACTCGGAGTCCAGCGCTCTGGGGCCCCGCGGCCTCTGCCGGGAGGCGGCCTCTCACCTGGGCAGTAGCAGCGGAGCACCCCGGGCTGAATCAAGGACGCAGGCACTGAGATCTGGTCGAACAGGCAGCTGTAATTATTGCTGGCTTCTTGCCACGGGCCTGTGATGAGAACCTTCACTCCTCCCTGGAGGGAACAGAGACCAGCGGGGGGCGGGGGTCAGCCCCAGAGGGAGGGATGAGGGACACAGGCCCCCGTGGCTGCACCCCCAGCCCATGTGCTCGTGGAAAATGCAGACTGCCAATTCCCATAAGCCCTACTTTTGAGAGCAACTGTTTCAGGACTGTGGCGGGAAGAAGGGCCCCAGCCCTCCTCCCCAGGGTGCCTCAGGAGCCCCTAGATGCTCCTTGCCTTCCTCAGCTGGCACCCAGCGTGGGGGCCAACAGCTCAGATCCCTGACCCCCTCCTGGAAGTGGAACTTTCAGCTCCAGGCAGAAGGGAGCACAGAGGTTTTCAAGCCTTTCCCCCCAGGATGCACCTGAGAACTGGCCGGGGGGGACCCCTGAGAGGAAGCGGAGGGGAGGGAAGGGGCTTTCTCTGTCGTTTGCTTGTGGACAGATTGTGTGAACTGAGCTACGGAAATGGGCTTGAGTATCTTAGTGGCCTCCAGGGACTGGACGCCCTGGCGGGGAGATGAGGGGAGACCCGGGATGCCCAGGGTGTGGTGGGGATAGCCAGGGGAGGGGGCAGCAAAGGGGGGCTGGATGAAGAAGGTGATGAGAAAGAAAGCAGAACAGAAAATTGGAAGGAAGGCTCAGAGCTGGAGGGGCTCAGAGGTTGCCATGGTGGCCAGACGGCCCCCTCACTGTGTACAGACACAGTACACGCAGGCACTGATGTGTTTGCAGCTGCTCCCACAGGGCGAGAGCAGGGGAGTGGGGGGAAGGGGGATGCAGGAGTGGGGCTCAGATGGCCTTGCTCAGCTCAAGGGGAGAGGGCCCCGCCCCCCAAGGATCCCAGAGGCGCCCAGGCGCAGGACAGCACAGGAAGGGTACAGGCGCTCCCTGACCTCTGGCTGGAACCAGCCCGGGCAGCCACAGAGCAAGGAGGGTGGCCTTATGTCTCGGTGCCCCGGGCAGTCCTGTTCTATTGTCCGAGCTTAGTGATTAATAGCAGCCTGTCCTGCCTGATGTGGGCAAGGAGGTGTAGGTGCCCTACTCAGAGCTCAGACAGCTGAGGGGAAGGCCAGGTAACTGAGTCAGGGAGGCATGCCCTGGGGGTGCAGAAGGTGGGGTGGCTGGCCTTTCTGGCTCTCCTGGTTCTCCTCGGGTGGGCCACCCTGGGCTCCAGCCTCCTCTCCTGGCAGGGGGCCAAGCTCTGCCCAGGACAGGGTGGAGAGCACCACCTAGTGTCCAGGCAGGAGAAGGTCGAACGGCGCACCTCCTGGAGACTGGGGGGGTGGAGGGGGTGATGAGTGCGGCCTGAGGGCCTCCTTCCCCTGCCTCTCCAGGCCAGAGAGGCCAGACCCTAGCTCTCCCGCTGCTCCTAATGCCAGCGAGACGTTCTCTCCTGCTCAGTCACACGTTCTTGGGTGACCTGTCCTTGGCACTGGCCCATCCGTGCTCTGGAGGGACCCCGGCCTCGACACAGGACTGGCTATTGAGGCTCCGCACAATGCTCCTGGAAGCAGACCTGGCCCAGGGCTGGCCTTGGGCATCAGCAGTAGGAGGGGCTGTTTCCAGGGATGAGGTGGAAGTGGGTCCCTCATAGCCCAGCACAGGAGGGAGATTCCCCTATGGAAGGGGCTCTCCCAGACTGGAAGGCCTTCCACCTGTGCTCTTGGATGGGCCTTCCTTCTTCTGCCTGGAATGGCTGGAGAAGTCATCTTACTGCTAGACAATCAAAGTTTGGAGGGTAGTAGACAGAGCTCAGGACCAGGAGCCAAAGGCAAGAGGCCTGCCTCTGCCCCTCGTAGCTGTGTGTCCTCAGGCAAGTGGCCCAACCTCTCTGGGTGGCATTTGAACTTTAAGGACCCTCTGGCCTTGACATTCTTTGGTTCTGATATATGGCTCCGCAGAGAGATTTGGAGTTCTGTCGGAGTGGCGGGGCTGGAGCCAGCATCCTTGGGCCCACAGGCTGGGAGTGGGTTCCTGGCTGGGAGATGTACCATATGGCACAGGTAGAACCTGACTT
Source organism: Eschrichtius robustus (assembly GCF_028021215.1). Lineage (NCBI taxonomy): Eukaryota > Metazoa > Chordata > Mammalia > Artiodactyla > Eschrichtiidae > Eschrichtius > Eschrichtius robustus. The sequence continues at coordinate 5,858,020 of NC_090826.1, read as the reverse complement.
TGGGATGCCTGGGGGCACCAGAGGCCAGCTCAGGGCACGATCCGCCCTGGATCCTGGGCAATGGAAGAGCAGTGTCTTCAAAAGGCCACAGACAGTTACTCTGTGAGAAAAAAAGAAAGAAAGAAAGAAAAAAACCCCCAATAACCCCAATCAATAGCTGCTAGCATGAAGCCCGGGCTGCTGCGAAGAACAAAGGACTGCAGAAATTACTGGAGAACATCAGGACCTTCGCCATGGAAACTGCTGCGGGAGGGGCTCAGCATCCATCAGTTCAGGAGATGGTTTCCATGGCAACATCGGCCTGGCTGTGCTGAATTGCTGTGATGCGGGCACCTGACGGCTCTAATTGCAGACTCCTGTGCCTGGTGCGGCAGGAGCGTCCATGGAGGGAGATGACGCAGAACCGTTTGGGGGAGGAGAGGCAGCAACACATGCTATCTGAGGTCTCTGTGCCCTGGGAGCCCTGAGTAAAGGACCTGGATTTCTGATGCCCCTAGGGCGGATCCTGGGGGCCCAGGGGCACCTCCAGCATATGTGTGTGTGTGTGTGTGTGTGTGTGTGTGTGTGTGTGTGTGTGCGCGCGCGCGTGCAGGTGAAGAGGCAGACAGAGCAGAGGGGAAGCGGGAGCAGCCTGTGGTGAGGGAGGGATGCTCAAGAAGAGACAGCAAGATGGCCCTGGCCTTAGCATCCTTGCAAAGTGAGTGCCTGGGCACCCTCGAATTTTAGAGCTGGGTGAGGGTGCTGAGCGACTGGCTAGATCCGGGCTCCTGACACAGGTGGCAGGCAGGCTTCTTCCCAGCAGAGAAGGGGGGAGGGCGAAGGGTACCATGCCCGCCGGTGGGGGTGGTGCTGTGAGGAGAGAGGAAGGACAGGGGAGAAGATGCTACCCCCTGCAGGAGAACCCAGGAGGGGCGGCCCCTGCTGCTGGACTGGGTGGGGGACGACGGCGGGGTGGGGAGTGGCCGGCAGAGCCGCTGGGGCCTCTACGGAGCCCTCTCCGAGCAGCCACGTTGGGCTCCAAAGGGCCCAGCTGGTGGCATCTGCGCATTTCCCAAAGCAAATTGAATTTGAGCTGCTTTTGTTTCTCGGTAGCTGGAAGCATCGAGAGCTTCTGGAAAAGCGGGGCTGGCCGCTCCCTCTGCGAGGTGCCCGGGCCATCTTTCCTTTCTCGTTCCCATGCCGCCCTCGCGTGGTGAGCTGCTGAACTGACTTTCTCCGAGGTACAGTTTAGGGATCTGCAGGCCGGTGCTCGGATACAGGACAGAGAGGGCCAGGCCTGCCAGGAGCCCCTGACCAGTGCCTGCAGGTCCCAGGGGCTGGAAGGAGGGCCTGGACCCGTCCAGGAATGTGCACTCAGCTCGCAGGTTGAGTCCGGGGATAAAAAGCTCCTCCTCCCGCAGGACACGGGCGCCGGGGTGCCTCAGGGCATCCTGAGGAAGGACCAGATCTCCAAGGTCGGAGGCCTGGAGGCCACCCCTGCTCAGCCACTTACAGATCAGGACACCGAGGCCCAGGAGGCAGGCCCGAGAGGCGGTGCCCTGACTCCCAGCTCTGACCTCCTTGAACCCCGGTCCCAGGCCTCCCTCCCAGCCCCTCTGAATTGCTTTCTTAATCCCTGTGGGGAGCCAGCTGCTGGGCTGAGCTGACCTTTCACCCCAGGGGATGGGGTCACAGCGAGCCACACCAAGAGGAAACTGAGTCAGTCTTCTGGAGTCTTGGGGGTCCGTGGGGGTAGGGGGAGTCCCTGGAGGTGGGTGGAAGGGGCAGGGCTGCTGGAGCTCTTCGCTCAGTCCTGACAACCCAGTGAGGAAAGCGCTAGCATTGCCCCAATCTTAGAGACAGGAAAGGCAGCGACCTTGCCTGAAGTCACCACCGGCTAGTAAAGTGGGGGGCAGGATTTGAATCCAGACTGTGCAGCCCCAGCCCCGTGCCCCTCGCCACGTCGGGCAGCCACCTCTGGACCCCTGAGCTGGGAGGAACCTGCTGCCCGAGGACACGGTGCACGGGCAGAGCTGCTCTTACACCTGCTGTATTGCTGGGGTGCTCCTCTCCCAAGGGGGGGCCACTACCTGGGCTGATGTGCCATCTGAGAGCTGGGGGCATTCATACGCAGCCTCTTCGCCACGGCCGAGGCAGGAGGACACGAAAAGGAGCACAGTGGGCCGTGAGTTGGGATGGCCACAGAGTAATAACCAATAACATAACAGTAAACTATTGATTACTTCCTACAGGCCGAAGACTTTACCAAGAAGCAAGTACTATTATCACCCCCACTTGATAGGTGAGCAAACTGAGTCACAGGGAGGGAAAAATCACAGCAGAGCCAGGAATGACACCCAGGGGTGCCCCCTGAGACCTGCCCTCCACCCTGGGCCTCAGCGTCCCCTTCACCAGGGCCCGGGGGAGACTGGGAAGCCGACACGGGCTCTCAGAAATGCTGCACTTCTCAGGGAACCCCGTTAACCCTGTCCCAACTCGGGCCTCGTCCTGGGAGCCCCTGCCAGCGCCTGGGGCTGGAACGTGCACGGGTTTAGCCAGCATCCCTGCCCTGACCGTGTCGGAAGACCTTCTGCGGGGTCTGCGTCACTGCCCTGAGGTACCCCATGAGCTTCAGGGCCTCTTAGGAGCACCCCTCCCTTGGTGTTCTGGGCAGCAGCCCCTGCCCTAATGTCCAGGGAAGGTGGCAGTGGAGCCAGGGGAGCCGTGGGCAGCCATCTCCCAGGGGAGAAAGTGCCGATCTGGGCCCCAATATGCTGCTCTCCAAACACCTGGCAGGCCGACTGGGAGGGGTCAGGGAGCGTGTCCTATGGGGCAGCAGGAGGTTAGGGAACACTCGGGCCACTCTGTCCCCTTCCTACGCCATTCTACTTCGGAGGAAAAGCAAAGGATCCTTCCTTAAGCACCTGGGCCACCGTGGCAAGACCTGGGTCGTCCTGTGGTCCTGGGCTTTGGCGCAGTGATTCTCAACGTCAGATCTCAGCCCCGCCCGGAAGGGAGACGGACTGTGGGGTGGGGGGATGCCTTTGATTTTGTAGAGGCTGGATATACCACCAAAATCTCACAGATGACTCTTTGGAAGCTGTACCCTCCCTCTCAATTTGATGGGAATTTGTTTTTGCTTTGTTCTGTGAAACAAATCAAAAGCAATGGAGGATACAGATGGTCTACAGTGGTGATTTCCAAATTTTTTTCCAGCAGCCCTAGGATGCTTTTTCGAAAAAAAAAAAAAAAAAAAAAAAAAAAGGCAAAGCAAAACATAGGTGGAATCTTAAGACATCAGCCAGGTGACAGCGGTGACAGCGAACATTGATCTGGCAGAGTTGGGAGGGCCACCTGGCCTCCGAGGAGACCCCTGATTTTAAAGCTACTCGCTCCTGTGAGGACTGAGAACACCGCTTGAGAGAGCTGGGGGTATTTCGAGCACCGTGGGGACAGAGGGAGGGGACTCCTGCAGGGTCCAGAGCTTCAAGGGAAGGGCAGCCACACGCAAACGAGCACCCCTTGCTGGGTGCTGGCAGGTGGGCAGGTGAGGCTGGTGCGGGAGGCTAGGGCAGTGACAGCTTACCTCCGGGTAAGACCACTCTGGGGAGTAGTCGGTCACCATGAACACCCGTCCGCTCTGCTGCAGCATCCCCAGGGTGCCCGGGGCTGAGGCGGCCGAGACCACCTCGGCAACGTGCATGTAGGCCATGGTGCTGGCCCCGCCCTCGGCGCTGCTCAGCTGCAGGCTCCCCTGCTGGGGGCTGCAGCAGGGGATGCACATCTCTGCCTGGGTGAAGGGGGCACGGGCCCCGTCCTCTGCCTGCGAGAGCGCTGCGCCATCCCCCGACACCAGCTGGTGCCCGTAGATGGTGCCGCTGCCCCCCTCCACGGAGATGAAGTCGTTGATCAGGTCGGAGAACTGGTTGCCGAAGGAGATGTCGAAGTGGTCCAGGCTGAGCTCCATGTTGGCGGCGTTGCCCAGGCCGGGCTGGGCCACGGGGTAGAGTCCCTGCACCACGTTGCCCGGGAGGAGGGGGACGCCGCCGGCGCTGCGGATCACGCCGGTGGGCTCGGGCTGCAGGTAGTGCTCGGAGCTACAGGCCTGCAGCTCCCCGGACTTGATCAGGCCCTCGCCCCCTTCGGCCACCTGCGAGGTCTCCATGGTGACCTCCCCTTCCGCCGCCATGGCCTGGAAATTGGCCTGAAACTGCATGAGGTGGAGGGAGGAAGTGGACTCGATCCGTGTCTCCACGTGGCCGCGGCAGGAGCTGGTCTGTGACGACGCCTCCGTTTTCACCGTGGGCATCACGAAGGTGCCCCCAGAGTCACCCAGGCTGCTGTGGGCATTCTGCTCGATGGGGAGGGGCTTGCTGGCGTCCTGCAGGAAGAAGCTCGGGGAAGGGGTCTGGTGGACGTGGGGGCCCGTCTGGCTGAAGCTGGACGTGTAGTCCTTGTTGGAGTCTATCGCACTGAAGTCCATTTGCTCCAGGGTGGTGCTGGGGCTCAGGCCGCCGCCCGACGGCAGGAGGCTGGAGCCCGCGCTCAGGGTGAGGGAGCTGGCCGCCGCGGCCGCCGCGGAGGAGGAGTAGGCCTCTTTGGCCATCTGCTGCTCGAAGGAAGTGTCCTCGGTCTTGATCTCCTTGGTCAGGACGGTGGAGAAGCTGAAGCCCCTCTCCACTGGTGGTGAGTGCCGGACGTTGGTGCTGCCCATCTCGGCTTTCAGGCCTCCGCCCCCGTACGTCTGGCCCTGCTTCGGGTTATTGAGGAAACAGTCGGGGTCAAAGTTCATGGTGGTTTCTGGAATCTTCCGGCCCCCGTCGAGGGTGGTGGAGAGGACGAGCTCTTCGGACACATTGGTGGGCAGCATGGACAGGCTCTCCGAGCTGCCCGTGGTAGGGAAGGCGTACTTGTGGCCGTCGGAACTCACGGCCAGGACGAGGCCCTGAGAGGCGTCGGGCGACAGGAGGTGTTGGTTGGGGCCTGCGGTGGGGGACATGGTGTACACGGCCTCGTTGGTGACCTCGGACATGAACACTGTGGCGCTCTGGGACAAGCTCCCCATCACGGAGGCCACCGCCATGCTGGACACGCCCGTGACCACGGGGCTGTCCGCCATGTCCGGGTCGCTGTTGAGCCCGCTGCTGATGGACACGGGGGAGCTCTGGGTGGTGTCGGGGACCTCCACCTGGTTGGTGGAGGAGACCTCGGTGCTGTTTTGGTGCAGCAGTACCGGCTTGGCCACCTTGCCGTTCCTCTTCTCGCGGCTCAAGCCCTTGCCGTGGCTGTGCTCATGCTTGCCCTCGGATACGTCGTTGTGCTGCACCTCCGCGTGGCCCCCGTACCCCCCCGTCCGCGGCTCCACCTTCGGCGAGATGATGCGGTGTTTGGCACTGTTACACTTGTGGTGCACGCTGCTGCCCGCTCCTGCGGAGATCAGAAGCGCAACACGCGCACGCACACGCACACACGTGCACACGCACACACGTGCACACGCACACGCACACGCACACACACACACACACACACACACACACACGCAGAGTGTCAGAGCTAGGACTGCAGTGGGCCCCGTCCCTGAGCGCTGGGGTCTGGCAGAGCCCAGCCTGGGAGTCCAAGCTGGCCCTGGCCCCTCGGGGCTGCCGTGGGACAGACCCTCAGGGACTCAGGCCCTCTTACCCCACCCCAGGCTCTCAGGTGCCCTATGCAACCACCCTCCGGACTGGGGGGCTTTGTCCCTGATGCTCTTTTCAAATAGTAATTGAAGAGCCCCAGTGCATAGGAGGCGGGGAAGGAGAGGCTGGGGAGAATGTCGTACTCCAGGAAAATCCTTCCCACCTTCCGAGGCGTACTCACTCACTGGAATGGCTCAGTCTGGGATGGTGGCCGGGGCCTTCTCCCCTCCCCTGAAACTTTTCACGCCTGTTCAGGCCACAGTGTCCCAGGAAGCCCCTCTGGGACTGAAAGCCGGTGGTTGATGGTAGGGGGATGGGGGTGCGGTGGGTAGAGAACAATGTACTCTCCCTGGACTAGCTCTTAGGCCCCAGGACCAAAGAGGGTTCTAGACTTTATTCCAGAGGCAGAAAGGTATTTGGGGCCACCCCCGCACTCCATTTAGCTAGCCCGGGCCTATCCTTGGCTCTTTGTGGGATGAAATCCTTCTAAAGACCTGAGCAAGCACCCAGCCCTAACCCCCAGTTCAGTGGCAGAGAAGAAAGAACCTCAGGCTCTGAGCGTTTCTGAGCAAGTTGCACTCAGGGCTCTGCCCCCAGGCCTCCACTCCTGCGTAATTTTCATTCCATCTGATAAGGGTGACTCCGCTTTTGATAAAAGGGTGAATTCTCCCCTGATCCTGTTACAGACTCACCAAGATTCCTAAATGCATGAAGACTTCGCAGAGAAGTGACATGACCCTCTAATGGAAATAGCTAATTAAGGCAGCTAGGGAGTAAAGAACCACATTTCCAAGAGCAGATACCATTATCGGAAACACAGACACACCGGGACAGAAGATGTGGGACGCTTTACATTCTTGGAGGAGACAGAGGTGAAAGCAAGAGGTTTCGCTTGAGTGGTCCCACTGACTCAGGGCTGATCTCCCAGAAAAGCCTGTGTCGGCCCGGGGACCTGGGCTCCTGCTGCTGATGCCCGAGATCCCAGGGCCCGGAGGGCACCTGCTACGGGTGGATGTGGACAGAGACCCAACCCTGTGCACTCCTGACCCTGCTGCCCACATTCCTAGAGGGCGCTGCCTCTCCGGAAACTGCTCTCTCCTGCCCGAAGTGGGCTGCCCGCCGGCCCTGCCGGGCAGGACGAGGGAGAGTTGCCCTGGCTGCGGTGCTGTGGCCTGGCTCCTGGCTGCCCCCTCTCCCCTTGTGGTCCTCACGCCCGCTGCCCGGCAGCACCCCCTGTGCCCACGCGCCCGCTGGGGGCCACCCGGCTCACCCAGGCTGCCGGTGCAGAGGCAGTTGTGGGTCCGCGGCTGTGGCTTGGTCTGGTGGCTGTCAAGGATCTGCTGCACCAGCTGCTCGACCGAGAAGCCCGGGCTGCTGTTCCCGTTGCTGCAGGTCCACTTGATGCCGTGGACTGTGGGGAGAGAGACGGGGCGGTCAGCGGCCACGCCTGCGGGGGGCGTCCTGCGAGGGCCGGGACCGGGGCCCGCCCTGAGCGCGGCCCCCTCTCTGCTGGGACGCCGGCCCCAGGCACTGTGAAGTGATGGCCGTAAGGAGTGGAGGAGCGAGAGAGGAGGGTAGAGAAGGGAGGCCCAGGCTGCCCCGCCAGACCCTGCTCCCCTGGGGACCTCAGTGCTCCCCCTCTGCCTCCTGCCCTCCTTTCCTGTGGTGCATGGCGGGGTGGGGGTGGGGGGAGTAGACGGCCCAGGGAGTTGCTTTTGTTTCCGCAAAGTCCAAGTACATCGGGTGGCTCTTCAGGGGGTCCTGGAGTGGAGGAGACAGAGAGCGAGGATGGGGAAGGGGAGGTGCCGGAGGCCGAGGGACCTCCGCAGACCGCAGGTCGCGGAGATGCGGAGACGTGGTGGAGGTTGGGGAGAACGGCTCCCAGCAGGATGGATGCCCAGCCCCGGCGGGTGGCGGAGGGGGAGCGCTTCAGCCTCCTGCTCTCACCAGACTTCCCGGCCTCGAGGGATGGCAGATTGGGCACAGTGGGTGCCCACTGATGGCCCGCCACCCGGACGGCCGCCCTGGCGTTTTGGCTCCACCCTCCTCAACCCTGGACCCCTGCTGTCCCTGGTGTTGGAGTGGGGGACCCAGCATGACTGAGGGTGGGCTCCCCACCTGCCTGGCAGGATGGGGCTGGAAGTCTAAAATAACCGACTTGCCTGGCTGGGTGTGTGGACTGACTGAGTTTCACGCCCGCTTGCTCTGCTGTGTTCTCTCAGCTGGAGCAGACCTGGCTGAGAGGCGGGGGGCTGAGCCTGGGGGGCCTCTCTGGTGGCTCTGGGGGGCCGGGTCCAGACGCAGTGAATCCACAGCCCCGGGGCTGGAGCTGGTGCCTGGGGCTTCAGGAGGGACCCAGGTCCCTATGAAGGGGGTGGACGGTGGGAGCTGGTGGTCTGAGAGGAGGAGCAGGGCATCAGGGCACAGGGTCAGGTTAGAGAGAGGCCAGGGGCTTTGCCAGTGCAAGAACAATTTGCTTTCTCCTGATCTCACGTGGACTCCATGGGAAGAACTGTCACAACTCGCAGAGCCTGCCTTTGCTCTGTGAGGGGCACAAGGAGACACACAGGGAGAGTCTACACGGCGGGTAGGAGCTGGGTTGGATTCAGATGCGGATTGGAGTCCAGGTTTTGTTCTGTACTTGCTGTGTGAATTTGGCCAAGTCACTAAACCTCTCTGAGCCTCAGTTTCCTCATCTGCAAAATGGGAATACAAGAGTATCTGCCTCACAGGGTGGCCCGGAGGAAACCCAGTCTCCTGCCTGGCACTCTGTGTGGACCCCGCCAAGAGTAGCTGTTGTCATAACCATTAATGTTGATGATAGCAATGACAGCGACACACAGCACGCGATGCTGGCCTTGCCCTGCAGCTTGGCCGATGCTTTGGGAACAGGCCTGGGGAAGGCAGCTTCTTGCTGTGATATCCACAGACGGCTCAGCCTTGGAACGCTGCAGGGAGAGCTCCACGGCGCCGTCCGTCTCATGCCTCTGCTCCTCGACCGCGCCTTCATGTAGAACTTCAGTGGTTTTTCAAAGAAAATCCCGGTGTGAGGGTCGTGATCTGCTGGGAATCCCCCGAGGGCGCCGCTTTTCTTCTCCGTGCACCTGCCCAGGTGTTCGCCCAGGATCCTCGCCTCCACTCCATTCTGATGAGGCTCTGGCCCCTTGGGAGGTCTTCCGGGCTCTGCCGCTCATTTCTTCAAAAGCGCTGGGGCCCTAGCCCTGTTCCTGGCGGTCCCGAATTCTGGCGGGTCATTGAGAGGGGATGGTGGCTGAATGGCTTCTGCCTCGAGCTAGCTCAGCTGCCTGGATTTGAAGTCGTGGGCGCCTGTTTGGAGCCCTGTATGATGCGCATGCCCAGGGGTTGGGTGTTTGCAGCCCACCTTTCTGCAGGTGGACGGCGCCTCCCCTTGGGATCCCTCGGGAAAATCTCTGGCAGCCCCAGGAAGCTTGCACTCCCGCTGGCTCAGGCCCACCTCCTGTCTGGCAGCTGGAAGGGATAGCCCAGGCCAGGGGTTTGCAAACCTCATCATAGCTGTGGAGCACTTTTCGCAAATAAACCTCTACCTGGAAATCCAACATGGAAAATAGATCACAGCAGAAGGGGCCTGGCCCAGGCAGGACTCAGGGGTCAGGGCGTGTCCTCACACCTGGGCCCCCCTTGGCTGAGGACCTTTTCCAGAATCCTCATGTTATAGATGAGAAAACAGAGGCTGAGGGTGGGGGCCAGAGGGCAGGACTCAAACCGCTGTACACAGATGTCCCGCCCCAGCCCAGAGCTTCCGGAGGGGTGCCTAGACTTTTCTTTAAAGCTCTGCATGAGTTCCTCGCATGCGGTCAGGATGGCAAACACAGGGCTCTGTCTTAAGCCGAGTCTGCAGATTCTGCAAGTCTGAGACCAGAAGCATCTCCAGAGCTCATCACGGGCGCTTCTACCTGTGGAGCACTTGGAGCAGGGGCTCTTTGCAAAGCCAGACCAGGTGTTCTCAGGGAACCCTCTCTGGCCCACCCGAGTCTGAACTTGAATCTCTGGAGACATGAGCTAGGCTCAGGCAGCCCCACCTCTGGCTTCTGGCTGCAGGACCCAACCCTACCCAAAGGTCTGGGGTGCTGGCGTTGGGTGGGCTCGCTAACCCCCAGACTGCCAGTCGGCTCTGCTGGAACGTTCTGGCATCTTGGACCAGGCCCCCCCTGTGCTGACAACTGCCGCTCAGACCAGCCTCCTCCAGCCCCCATGCGGGCGCAGCTCCTGCGTTCTTTCTGCTTCTTGTTCGTCTCCTCATGTTGTGAAGGTTATAAAATGAAAACCCAGTGAAGGGTGACAGATTGCAAGCAGAGAATTTTTGGATGCTTAATGCAAATTACCTACTGTCTTAGCACATCCAATATGCAAATTGCCTCCCTCCCCCTCTGGTGGGGGAGGGGAGAGGAGCCCCCTCCTCGGAGGTGGTAAGCTGTTAGTACCGAATATCAAATACTATCAAGACGGCTTTTAACATGTCATGCTCCGCTTCCCGACACGTAACGAATCAATGGGAAAGGAGATTTCTATTGGGAAAAGCGTGCTTTATGGAAGGAAGGTTGATACACAGCACGCTGGCCCCCTCCCCCTCCACTGCCTCTCCTCCTTCATAAAAGCAGCTAAAGGGAAACCTATTAAAGGTACAGTTGGTGAAATGTAAGGTCATGAACTGGGGCGGAGGGCACAGAAAGAGAAAAGGGAATACCTCCCCGCCCCCCCCCCCCCCCCCGCCGCCCAAATCACCTCTTGGTGGCTCTGGGCCACATCGTCCCCTCTGCTCTCTGAGTCTCGGTGGAGGGCTCCTCATTCCCAGGCCACAGTCGGCCGCCTGGGGGCGGGGGGTGGCCTGAGTGTTTCCTGCCAAATCCCTGGCCGGGGAGCCTCTAAAGCTCCCCATGCAGGAGGTCTGGACGGTGCTCCCGGGCTGCTCAGGTGATGGAGGGGGGCCTGTCCTGTGTGCCCAGGAAGGCTGGGGCAAGGAAGGTACCAGAGAGGGAGAAGGCGGGCGTGGGTGACTCCTCACAGGCCTGCACAGGACAGGAGTGGCCAGAGGGCCACACTGGCCAGAGGAAAGTGGGGTGCTGCAGGGTACTCCTGCGGCTCCGCCCATAGTCCTGCTGCTGCCCAGGGAACCCCGCACCTGGGCCCGACACTGGCTCTGCCAGGCGGAGTGCAGCAGGCCCTGTGGGAGGACTGGTCTGCGAGCCGAGAGTGCTGACGTGGCCTGAACACGACGCTCACCCTAACGACCTCCCAGAGCTGGGCAGCCAGGCTAACACTAATCTGAATAATCAAAAGGAAATCGGTGACAACAGCGTGGGGCCACGCTTTGGAGAGCATCTTCTGATGAGCAATTCACCCAAGAGGCAGCCAACCGCTGGGAAGAGTGTAACTGAGATCTGGAGGAGGGGGCTGGGGAAGGTATGGGGGTGAATCCTCCACCCACACCACTGCCTGGGGCCAGCTGCCAGCTGAGGGCCACTTGGCTTATGCCTGCTCCATCCCAGCCTTGTGGGGGGTTGTAGGTGGAGAGCTTTGGCCAGGTAGGCTTAACTTGACTCCAGGTTGAGCTGCCCTGTCACTCTGTTATGGACAGAATTGTGTACCCCCCAAAATTCTCAGGTTGAAACCTTAACCTCCAATTTGAATATATTTGGAGATAGGGCCTTTTGGAAGATAATTAAGGTTAAATGAGGTCCTAAGGGTGGGTCCTAATGCAACAGAACTGGTGTCCTTATAAGAAGAGGAAGAGACACCAGGGGTGAGCACACAGAGGAAAGGTCATGTGAGGACACAGCGAGAAGGCGGCCGTCTGCAAGCCAAGGGGAGAGGCCTCAACAGAAACCACCCCTGCCCACACCTTGATCTTGAACTTCCAGCCTCCAGAGCTGTGAGAAGTAAATTCCTATGGCTTAAGCTGCCCAATCTGTGGTGCTCTGTTATGGGAGCCCCGGCTGATATCAGGGTTCAGGCCTGAGCCCTACATGCCCCTGGGAGAGACCCACCCTGCCCTTGTGCTGCACACGTTGGGTGTGTATGTTTGAGGGGCACTGAGATCTTTCCAGAATGCCTCCTTTTGAAACCGAGCAGGACCCTGTGGGGCTCCTGGGCACAAACCTTTCTGTCCCCCATTTCTTGTTTTTAGGGAGCAGACTCCAGCCTCCATGACCTTCCCTGAGTTCCAAAGGGCAGATTTGAACAGTTGCTCGTCAAGAGACTAGCAGCCAAGAAACCACCTGAGGCAAGATTAGAGGAACCAGAGAAGCTCATCAAGAGACTACCTGAGACCAAATTGGAGGGGTGCAGCCCCTGCACACACTCTAATCTTGTCAGCAACCCCATGCTTGAACTATTGCTATAAAACTCCTCATCAAATCCTCCCGGGTTGGGGCATGGAGTTTTTTGGAGCAGGAGCCTGCTGTGCCCCCCTTTGCCTGGCAAAGCAATAAAGCTATTCTTTTCTACTTCACCCAGAACTCTGTTTCCGAGATTCGATTAGGCACCGGTGCACAGAGGCTGAGCTTTGGCATCATTTTTGCTGCCGCTTTAAATCTTACCCTTCCATCCAGCACATGCCAGCTCAAGCCTCACCTCCCCCTGGAGGCCCTCCTGGTTACTCTAGCTCTCATCCCCACTGGAGCCAGAGTCTGACTCATGGGGACAGGATGTTATCGAGGGGACCTTCTCTATCCCCCATGCTTCGAACGATGCCTGGCACATCGCAGATGCTCAGCGAAGTCTGGTGGAGTGAATAAACGAATGGGTGGTTTCTCAGTCACTCACACCCTCTCCAGCACTGCTCCCTTTTTGTTTCAACCATTCATTAATTCCCCCAATGAACTGTAAGCAGAGCTCACATCTCAATAATAATAACAAAAATAATATTTACTGAACCTACACTACCTGCTAGGCATTGTGCTAGGTTCTTTATATGCTGACTCCATTACAAAAAGAAATAAATCACAATTTTATCTACCCTTGATTGAGTATCTACTGTGGACAGGGCACTGGGCAGTGGTTCTCCAAGGATGGCCCCAGCTGCCGTAAAATCACCCGGAAATATGTTAGAAACGCACATTGCCAGGCCCCACCCAGCCCTACGATGAATCAGAAACTCTGGGGAGGAGGCTCAGATCTGCATCCTACCCTCCAGGGGAATCGATGCTGGCTCAAATTTGAGACCCATTGCTCTAGAGATTACATCTCTCATCTCTCAACGATCCTTTGAGGCTGAATTATCGTCCCGTTTTATTAATGTGAGAACCAAGACTCAGGAAAGTTGTGTAACTTGCCCAAGGTCACTCAGCAGATAAGTGGGGGTGGGGAGGGGTTGCAGTTTCCACTGAGCCGTCTGCCTCGGATGGGTCTTCCCAGCCTGCATCCCTCCTGGACAAAGGAATGGCCGGACGGTTCATCACGGGCTGGGGAGGGAGGGCTACTCCCATCAGCAGGCCGAGATCCTTTCTACTCACTTCACTCCCTAGAGAGAGGGATTCCGCGATTTCCTGGGGGCTGGTGGGTGTGCAGGAAACCCAGACCCCCTGGGGCTGGGCCAGGTTCTGTCCCCCAGCCCGCCACCCACCCTGCTGTTTCCTGTCCTCTCCGACTATGGAGGGTGCCGGCTGCCGCAGAAGGGCCACATGGGCTGGGGACGGGGAGGGGCAGAAGTTCTAAAGCCCCTGGCTCTTCCCTCACGATCTTCCTCACTCAGGGCTGGGCCAGGTGGGCAGCCAGGCCGGAATGTGTGGCCACCCAGACCAGGGCAGAAGAAGCTTGCTTTGGGCCTCCCAAGGGCAGGGCAGGAAGTGAGAGGCAGGGCCTGCTGTGCACCTGCTCTTGGAGTAGAAGGAGCGAGAGAGGGAGGGAGGCCCGTGGGAGAACATCTCAGCATCTGAACCTGGGCCGCTGGGGTTCCCGGAGGGGTCCCCGGCCTCGTTCACCAAAGCCCACCGGGGTGAGTTTACGGGAAATTCTGTGAAAGACAGGGAGCCCGAAGAAAGACTCTTCCCAGAGAACATGGGAATCGTGGGAGCAGTGTTTGGCTCCTTGCCTGGATTTCTAGTCATTAGAGGTCAGAGGGGGTGGGGAGGGGACACCGAGTCACAGAGGGGGGTGGGATGTGTGTGGGGGGCCCAGCGGTGGCCTTCTCGGTTGTCCTCCGAAGCCTCAAATGTTCCTTCCCGAGGTGGCTGCCCTAGGCAGTGGTAGAACTTTCCTGAAGGGCAGGGAGAACCTCTGAGCTCAGTGCCTGGCTAGCTGTACGGGAGGGAGGGGCTGAGATTCAGGAATATCCAGAGCCTGTCGAGGGGGACTTCCCTGGCGGTCCAGTGGTTAAGACTTTGCACTTCCACTGCAGGGGGCATGGGTTTGATCCCTGGTCGGGGAACTAAGATCCCGCATGCTGCGCGGCAAAATAAATAAGTAAGTAAGTAAATAAATAAATAAAATATTAAAAAAAGCAAAACAAAACAGAGCCTGTGGGACACAGGCCGGCAGGACCACGCTGGCCAGGGGTCAGGGGCCCCAGTGGTCACAGCTCTTTTCCTCACATGCATGTGATCTTGGGAAGATCTTTGGTTCCTCTTGGCCTCCGTTTCCTCATCTGTAAAATGGGTGCCTCCCACTGGTTCACCTGACGACACACCTCTGTTCCCCAAGGGACTTCAAAGACACAAGTGGGCCCCACTCCCTGGATTCCGATTCGGTGGTGTCCGCAGGAGATCTGAGTCAGGACAGGGTTGAGGGCCCCGAGTGAGATGACCCTTTCTGCTCTGAAACGTCATGCCTGGAACACTTTGGAAAGGAATTAGACGGTCAGAAAGGCCTACTCTGGAAGGCCCCTCACCCTGAGGCAGCCCCGGGAGCTGGTGAGAGCAAGCTGCCTGCCCTCCTTTGCTCTGTGGGGCTGTAACTTCTGGAAGGATAATAGGCACGTCCGGCTGGAGCTTGGGTCACCACGGTAACAGCACAGGTGGCGCCTGCCGGGATGGACATTTGGCTTTCTTTGCACAGGAAGAGATTTCTTGGTGCTGTGTCGAGCAGGTGACAAGTGGCATGTTGGTGACAAAGAAAATCCCCCCACCTCCCGACAGAGGCTTTTGGGGGGCCTTTCTCTTGGCCCCCAGCAGCCTGCGCTCACCCAGTGCTTCCACCCAGGGACTCAACTCTCCGTAAAGACCCACACAGAGGTGACTGTTTAACGGCTGTCCAGACAGGTCCCCTTGGAGACGGAAACGGGCACCGTGATAATTTGTCTGGACGATGGTGCCACCTGGACGCTCCCAGGCAACCCGGACCTGTGGTCACCCTACAGAGGAGCCACGTGAGAGAGGTGGGCAGGGGAGGGGCCACCAGGCGCCTCTCCAGGAGTGAATGAGCCCTTTGGATGCCTCCCGGTTGTTGACACTAGAAGGCTGTCTCCATGGCAACAAGGTCAATGGGAAACGGCAGCCACGTTGGTTTAATTTTCACTGTATTCTTGTTGACAGGAGTAAAGGCCCGGCTTCTGAATTCTTGGTTCAAATGGATAAAATTTTCATTAGATTTAACTTCTCACATCCAGACACCCACATATGATTCAATTTCCCCATCTCACCCTCAGCTCATTCTCCTACTGGTCCTGAGGACAACATTTTCAGAAATCTCGTCTCGAGGAGCGCGGAGGCTGAGTGGGGACAGGATGGCGCGTGTGCGCGGGCACGCATGGGCTGTGTCCCAAACGGGCTTGCAATTCCTGGTTCTGAATGTCAGGGGACGTGGGGCATAAGACCCCCCTTTCCATCTTTTACCAGGAGGCATCGGCTTCGTTCCAACAGAGAACAAGCCCAGGGAAAGGCAGAGGGTCTGAGGACTTCTTCCAGGTGGGAGGGACCTCGGAGGTGAGGGGCGGGGAGAAGGGCTTCCCAGTTGGGAGCTGATTTGGGCCGCTGAGCCTCCACCAGCAGGAAATTCAGGCCACGTGGGGATGGAGCTCCCCGTACCTCTGCACTTGACCTCACAGGCAATCTCCTAGAAGCTCAGTGGCATAAAAAGTGGCCTTGGCTGAGTGTTTCCGCACCGGCCCTGCTCACTGGGCCAAGGATGTGCCTTGTGGAGCGATTTGAGTCTTGCAGAATCTCCTGATTTGCTGAATGGCATTGTTACCGAGGCCGGGAATTCTTTGCTCTGTAGTGAGAGCGTGAGTGGGCTTGAAGTTCTCTGATTGTCTAGCAATGCTGGATGGAAGCCCAATATGGCAGGGGGGGAGAAGAAGCTTTAGCCATTCTCCCACATCTGGGAACCACGTGGGCTCTGAATTCTCTTCTCTTTTGGGCTCGACTGCAGCCTCTTCTCCCAGGCTCTGCCCAGGGGCAGAGGTGGCAGGAGTGACCACCTGTCCGCCAGCCCCTCGGGGCCACTAGCAGCGGGGGCAGGGGACCAGGTTTTTGGGTTCCGGAGGGTCTCCGTCTTGCTTTTGGGAGACCCTGGACTCAGAGGCCTCCTCCGTGTGCCCGGAGGTGGCGCCTGCAGAGAGACAGGCGCCCTAGAAAGGGGTAGCTGTCTCTCGGCTCCTACCAGAACCTTCGATTTTCAAAGAGAAGCTGAAAATCTGGAGACTAAAATGCCGGCAACAAATTCTAAGTTTAACAAAATCACCCCCCCAGCGTGAGCAGGGCTGCGTCAGCTCTGGGAGGTGGTCAGGCACACCCTCCCCACCAGCACAGAGGGGCCCCCATCAAAGCTCGTGGAATTAGTGGATGGCAGAGTCAGAGCAGGGGATTCTGCAACAGCAGGGGGTGCATGGCGCCCAAGTGGCCCTGAGGGGGCAAGTAGCCAGGGAGCGACAGGAAATCAAAAGAAGTATTTCTCTTTTAGTTCTCTGATTTGGGGGACAAACCAGCTAAATAAAATTTAGCCCAAGGGAGAAAGGCACATTTGCAAAACAAGCCTGGATCCTCCCAGCAGAGCAGGAAAAGGAAGTAATCCCTATTTAAAACCAGCCTATCCTACTAAGTGAAGTAAGCCAGACAGAGAAAGACAAATATGGTATGATATTGCATATATGTGGAATCTCAAAAAAAAAAAAAAAAAAAAAAAAAGGAACAAATGAACTTAGTTACAAAACAGAAAGAGACTCACAGACATAGAAAACAAACTCCTGGTTACCAAAGGGGAAAGTTGGGGGAGGGATAAATTAAGAGTTTGGGATTAACAGATACACACGACTACATATAAAATAGATAATCAACAAGGACCTACTGTATAGCACAGGGAACTATACTCAATATTTTGTAGTAACCTATAACGGAAAAGAATCTGACAAAAAGAATATATATGTATACATTTGAATCACTGTGCTGTACACCTAAAACTAACACAACATTGTAAAGCAACTATACTTCAATTAAAGAAAATAAATCAGCCTTGCCTCTTCCTGCCTCTCCACTGCCTGCCCTCCCCTGTGCCAGGCTGGGAGGTGCCCGGGAGGCGTCCTAGAGAGAGTGGGAGATGTAAGGGGACCCACCCTGCCTGCTCCTCATCTCCTCAGCTCCTAACCAAAGAGACAAGCAAGATGGACAGGGGAATCCTCCCCAGGCCCTTGTGTACTGAACCGCCTCCCTCCGTGACTCCAAATCCAGCTGACACAGGCAGAAGGCGGGTCAGAGCCTCTGGGTCTCACAGGCTTCATCCACTGATTAACGCCTCTGCACTTAGGGAAAGAGCTGTGGTCCTGGGCCCTGGGCCCACCACGGGGAAGCAGATGTACTTCCCTTTATGGGGCTCCAGGGTTTCTCATGACTTCAAGTCAGTAAGTGTCTGGCAAGACCCCATTATGTGCCTGACACTAACATCTAACTTTCAACCCAAGGAAATTTCTAGGGTTGGTACCATGTCTTAATCCAGAGTCTATGGAAAGACTTCACGGGGTCCTGAAACACCCAGAAGTGATACACCCGACTCTTTGCACAAGTTCAAGATCAGCGTTGCCTCCGGTTCCAGCCTCACTTCCACACGGATTTGAGAATCAGCTGATGCCCAAAGAGGCCTGTGGTCCCCAAAAGGGGCCGACCCTGATCTCTGCAACAGGGCTCCTTGGCTGGCTTCTCGCTGGAAACTGTATTAGGCTAGGATCTCTCAAAAAGCAGGAGAATCTTGCTTGTTAAAAAATTCAGATTCCTGGGACGTCCCTGGCAGCCTAGTGGTTAGGAGTCTGCGCTTTCACTGCCCTGGCCTGGGTTCAGTCCCTGGTCAGGGAACTGAGATCCCGCAAGCTTCATGGCAAAAAAAAAAAAAAAAAAAAAAAAAAATCAGATTCCTAGGGCCCTGCCTTTTATCAACCTGCCCTGGAGGTTCTGATATGGGCCACTGCTCCCGGCGCTGAGCCCATGTGTGTGCCCAGGCTCTGCGGGCCTTGAAGGAATGGTAGGGGGTGGTGGGAAGCGAGAGGTGGGGGAACCACAGCTGCTCTGGCTTCCCTGAGCCCCCGTGGTGGGCAGCCTGGAGGTGCGCACGCTTACCCCTGACTCCCGGTCTCTCACTCCTACCCTGAGTCTAACTCCAGACATGGGAACACTGGAAAAGGCTGCTAATTGAATATTTCTGGCCAGAAAGAAGCCTTCCAGCCCTGGGTGACAACAGCTTCCCCTTTCCCTGGACTGATCTACCCCCCACCCTTCCCTCCCAACTCACGGTGCCCCCGCGTGCAGCTCCGTGGGGACAGCACCTATGCGACTTGCTTTGCAACTGCCCCTCCATCACCCAGACTGAGACTTGAAGCACGCGTTCCTGGTCACGGGCGAAGCTGCCAGCCCCTCCACCTGCAACCGGCCAGGCGATGCCTGATCAGTTAGACCGCGTGGGAGAGGAGGCTCCCTAGGGCCCCCTTCTGTCTGTTCCAGCGCTCCCCCCACCAATCCGCCTCCCCGATCCAGAATCACAGAGCAGGTTCCCGGCACCAGGTCCACGGGCAGGGGTGGGTCGTGCCCCCTGCCCGCCTGCTGCCATCCCAGCCTGGGGAGTGGGACGCCTCCGGAGAGCTCACGTCTCTGAGCCGCTCTGCTGCTGCAGGCCACCAGGTGGCGCTAGTCGACCAGGAACCGGTTTGGTGTGGGCCCCAGAAAGGAAAGCCTTTGTTGATTTTACTTCTTGATGTTCTATAATCACCAGGATGACAATCTAAGCAAAAAAGCAAAACAAATAAACACCGCCCCTCTTACTGGGTCTTTGGTCTTTGTCTGGAAAATGATGAAAAAACGACAGGCGCCTTGACACACAACCCAAGGCTTGGGCGTGGCAACAGTGAGGTCAGCCTGGGCAGGCGGAGGAAGGGCTGGGGGCTCTGGAGACGGAGGGACCTCACTGCTGGCTTAACCTGCGGGGTGAGTAGCTCCTGGAAGACGCCGCTGAGAACCAGCCTGTTCCTTCCGGTCTCCGCCGCAGCAGCCACGTCTCAGCAAGGGGGTTCCTGTCTCCAGCCGCCCTGCCTTTGCCGGGTCCCCGTGGCTTGCTGTCCCGGCCTCACCGAGGCACAGAGGCTGTGCTCCTCCGGAGGGCGCACGGGGAAGGGCTGACACCCTGGCTTCTGGAGCACCTACAGGCTGCAGGAGCCCAGGGACCAAGGTGACTGGGAGAACTGAGGATTTCGGGGAGCTAGGGGGGCACACTTGAACCCCACAATCAACATGGGCTCCACCCACCACCAACATGGTCTTCATCACCTTATACTTGACTTGGTCTTTGCCCACCTACACTCAACCTGGCCTCCATCCCCACACTGAATATGGGTGGCCTCCACCTTCACTACCAACATGGCCTCCACCCCTCCTCACACTCAACATGGCCTCCATCCCCACACTGAATATGGATGGCCTCCATCCCTCACTACCAACAAGGCCTCCGCCCCTCTCCACACACAACATGGCCTCCACCCCTTCTCCACACTCAGCATGGCCTCCATCCCTACTACCAACATGGCTTCCATCCCTACTACCATCCCTACTTTATCACTTCATTCTTGACATAACTTCCTGCCTCACACTCAACACGGCTTCCTCAGTATGGCCTCCACTCCCGCATGCTCAACGTGACTTCCGCCTCCTCCCCGTCAACATGACCTTTACCACCTCATACTCATCCTGGCCTCTACCCCCACCCTTAACACGGCTCCGCGCCCTTGTGCTCCCATGACGTCTACACCTCTCACTCCATGCGATTTCCATCACTTCGTACTCAGTGTGCCCTCTAAGCCTCAAACGTGAGGCTCACTGCAGTCACCTCAGCGCCACACCTGTGTGTGCCCCTGCCTGCTCCCTCCTTCACGCTGCCCACCCAGCCTCCCTGCCTCCCGTCTGTCCCGCACGTTCCTCCAGGCCAGGGGGACAGGGGGCCTCCCGACTGTTCGGAGCCTGGATCTCCCGAATGTCTAGGCACTTGAAGGCAGAGCCGTGTATTCTGCCCTCAGGCCGTCTGCTTCGGGCCCCTCAGCCGGTCCGGCCTCTTGGGTTTGTCCTCCTGAGGGCAGGGCCCGGGCTTTTCCCCACCTGGCAGCCTCCGCAGGGCTGGCACTGGGCTGAGCTCAGGGCAGAGGTTCTAGAAGCCTGTTCTGGTTCGGTGTTGGTGGCGCAGGAGTGCCCGAGGGACCGTCCAGCTGGTCTTTGCTGACGCCCCTTAGCACAGGGCTTGGCAGGGGCTGAGCGCTCAAACTCAAGAGAGAGGACCGGCCTTCTGGCTCCGATGCAGCCCCGACACCTACATACTTTGTGTCCACGATGTCGTTTGACAGCCACGGGGCCGCAGGGAAGGGCCCACGATCGCTCTCGCCCTGAAGGAGCGCGGTGCTGCTTAGAGAGCTGGGGTGACCTGTGCTAGGCCGCTTGCTGGTCAGAGGAGGAGCTGGGACCCCCCCTCCCCGCTCCCAGGTCTGTCCTTCTACCCATCCCCCTGCCCTCGCTGCCGCTTCGCCCACTTTCAGGGGGAGGGTCAGGCACTTGCTCTGGCCCAGACGGTGTCGGTGTCCCCCCCTGAGCTTGCGGGGGTGGGGGGGGACGGTGGTGGTGTGTTGAAGGGCTCCTGGAGAGAGCCTTGGGGCTAGAGGGGCTAGAAAACTGAGCCCTGCCCCTGCTGACTCACACGTGCGTCCCCGCGCATGTCCCTGTGGGTCGTGGGCCGTGTGTGCACGTGTGCACTGAGGTGTGCACGGATGCTGGCATGGGGGCTCCCCAGCCAGCTCTCCTGCTTTGCCCACCCAGTGCCACTGAGGCCCCGGGACCCCTGAGCAATGACAGAGGGGCTCCAGGAAGGCAGCGAGAGCAGAGCCAAGCCCAGAGGTAGCCGGTGGAGCTGCCAGTGGCCTCTGGGCCCAGGGAGGCCCGCGGGGAGGCCCAGGCCTTGCTGGGCAATGCAGGGACACCTGGCCGGCTAGGGCGCTCCACGCGGAGCCCCAGGGAGAGGGGGACAGCTGGGGAAGGGCTGAGAGCACAGCTTAAATCTCACGCCCTCATCCCTCACTCTGGATGGAAAAACCTCACCACCTGCTAGCTGGGAAGCGGCTGGCATCCCGTCCCCTCGTGGGCTGCCAAGGAATGGGGCAGGGCAGAAAGCCGCGGCACTCAGAGTTGAGGGTCCACTCCAAGGGAACTGGCACCATCTGGCTCCCTGAGGGTGGAGGGTTCGGGTCACCGTGGTTCGGGGCGGCCGAGGATCACTGAGCAAGTTTCCCGCCAAGCTGGCGGGACCGAGGCACAGAGCTTGTCTTGCCCATCATTCTTCCCACTCAAGGTTGACCCGGGAGGAGCGGATCCCACCTGCCCAGCCCCAGCTCGCACTATGGCAGTTCGCCGGGTCCGAAGCGGGTGCTCTCGCAGACCGGCTGCGCTGGAACATACCCTGGAGTTTCCAGGATGAGATGTGCTGACCTTTAGATCGTGTTCACTTGAGTTCTATAAACTCCAACCCTCAGACGGACGGGACCCGGGGCAATCATCCTCAGTCCTTGAGCTGAGCTGAGCTGAGCTGAGCAATTCTCAGCTGAGGCCTTACAGGAGGCACCCTAGGCTGCACTTGGCTCTACTCAGCCCTGAAGGACTCACATGCAGAACCCTATTCCCCAAAGGAAGTTAGGATGGTAGTGCTTAGAAAAGACTATGCTTCCCAGACCACCTTGCCAATGAGGGGTGACCCTATGACCAAATTCTAGCCAATGATATATGAGTGGAAGTGTTGTGTGCCACTTCTGGTCCCCGTCCTTAAAGGGATGAAGTTTGCCCTCCACCTTCTCTTCTTCCCTTCCCACTGGTTGGAATGCAGTTATGATGGCAGGTGCTGGAGCAGCCATCTTGGACCACATAAAGAGGGCAACGCCCTAGGGATGGCAGAGCAACCAGCTGGAAAGAGCCTGGGTGGCTGATCTGATCCCTGACACTGTGAGGCTTCCCTATCAACCCTGAATTTCTCTGTGAAAGAGAAATAAGCTTTAAGCCACTAATCTTTTTGTCTTTGTCACAGCAGCAGGACCCATACTCTAAATACCACAGAAGGGACTGCAGAAGACGGGAAGCATTGTTGGAAATATACCGGGAATTCCTATCAGATATCTTAATTATTTCCCCCTTGTCTTTGTGTTTTGTGTTTTGTTTTTTTTAGTGTGGAGGAGGCATCCCTCAGTTTGCAGGTTGAAGGACTAAAGGGCACCACTGCAAGAATCAAGGTGGGGTTCTTGGAATCAGTCTGGCTCAGAAGTTGGGGTCTGTGGGATCTCCCCACCCCATCGTCAACAGGTGAGGCGAAGGCTGAGGAGCAGAGTCTCACTTCGCCACGGATAAGCACAGCATTTTGATTAAACCACTGACAACTCCGCTGCAGGGCAGAGAAATTTGGAAACATCAGGAAGTCAACCTGTGAAGTCTCTGAAGGAATGTGATTTATGTGAAAATGTAATGAAGCTAATGTGTTTGGCTCCAGCACTGGGGTGGCACGCCTGATCGTGGAACCCAATCTGATGCCTTCCTGGCTCCCAGCATACCTCTGCTTTCCCCGAACACGGGTAGCTGGTGCCCTGTGTGTGTTCCAAACCCAATCGGCATCTAAAGCTTTAACTGGAGCCGTATTTCCCGGGCTGTATTTCCGGGCTGTGCGTGTCTAACTAGAGCCACACACACACACACACACACACACGCACACCCTGAGTGACTGCACGCCGCTGCTCTCGTGTCTGGACACCAGAGACCCAAGTGTGATTAGCTTTATGGGGTGTTTGTTGTAGTTTTACATAATTTCCTTGATGCACTGCAGACTTTTAAAAGGCGTTCACAGTTCCCTCCAGTTAAGCATCAGAGGACCGAGGTCTGGTGTCCAGCCCCTGGAGTTCATGGCTTCATCCCCTTGCCAGCTGTGGGAGGGGGCACTCCTGTTGGACTCAGGCAGGCTCCTGTGTGGGAGGGGGACTTTTCCCAGGCGGGGCCCCTTCTGAGGATGGGGGCTGTTGTGAGGGGGTGGAGGCAATGGGGGGAGAAAAAGGAAGCAGCTCAGATAAAAGAATGGGGAAGGCAAGGGGCCACGGGGTGGCTTACAAGAAAACAGCCATCCGTGTGTGTTGAGAGGCGTTAGGAGGGCCCGGGCCAGAGTCTCTGCCTGTGGTGGCCACCTTGAAAGGTATCTCTTTCCTCGGGAACATCCCCTTGGCTAATCTCTGGCTAGCTCGGTCTCTGGAACCTCCCAGGACATGGGATGAAACAGTGGCTTCAGTGCCTCGGACCCGGGTCTGCAGAGGCCCAGGAGCCAAGCTGGGCACCACGGAGGTGGCCGGACGCTGCTGGTCTTGGTACAGAGACTGCTGGATTCTTTCTCTCACTTTCCAGAAAGGGAACTAGGGTGCTGAGAGGGTGAGTGATTGGCCTGAGGTCACACAGCGAAGCAGTCACAGACCCAGGCTGTGCACCCCGCTCCTGGCTGCCCGGACTCGACTGGCCTGGCAGGGGGGTGCCAGTGCCAGCGGTTATGAGAGCCATTGCTCCCACCCAGCCAAGGCTCTGCCAAAGAGGAAGTGTGGGCAGCTCTGGGGGAGGAAACCCAAGGTCAAGTACAAGCCCTGCACATTTAGACACCAGGGAATGGAAGGCATGGGTGCGCGGGGCGCAGAGCAGGACCCAGCACCACCGCCCTGTTCCCCAGCCCTTGGCCTGGCCTTGGAGGGGTGCCACTGGGCAGCTCCGGCTCTCAGGCTCTGGACACCGGGGGCCTCTGTCAGGTGCTCGGGCCCCTGCGGAGAGGGGATCAAGCTGGGCCCAGCCACGCTTACCCAGCCCCCTCACCGATATTTACAGAGAGCCTTCCACGTGCCAGCACGGTGCGGGCCCCCGAGGAGCGGCAGGTAGGAAAGGTTCACGGGAATTAGCTGGGATGTTTCCCAAGTTTCTGGGTGCTCCGCAGAGCTCTGAAGAGGCTTGCGTGTCCCCTTCTGGTTAAGGAGGCTGACTTCATTCTGATGTCTCCCTGGGGGTCTCGGTGGTGGAGTCTCGGTTGGGTGATCTGGGAGGGCCAGTGGAAGAGGCACTATTTGGGCTAAGGGTGGAAGGATGAGGTGGGTGAGCAAGTGAAGGTCGGGGAGAGCCAGGAGGAGGGAAGAGTGACTGCAGCTCTGCTGGAGGGACCACCCGTCAGGAAGCCCCAGGAGGGCAGGGGCAGCGGCGTGGGGTCCGCAGGTGGGTGAGCTGCGGGCACCCCCAGGAGCTCATGCTCCGTCCTGAGGGCACCAGGTGGCTTCAACAGGGCGGCTCCGGTCAGAGCTGCAGTTAAGGAGGGTTCCACCGGGCACAGCCTGAGCCTGGAAGGCCCTGGGCCTCCTGGCTTTAGTTCCTGGTGGCGGCAACAAGGCCAAGCTGGCCAGAGCCTCCCCGTGGGCACACGGCTCAGGAGGACAGCTTGGGGGTGGATCTCGGCCTTGGGGTCCAGCCCCCGGGCGTGCTGGACCATCAGCCTACTGGGGGTCTGCTTCCCTACTCAGAACCCTGCCCCTCCTGACCCCATCCCCAACCTTGTGGCTGGTGGGGGGATCCTCCAGTCTGAGCGCTGAAGGCTTCTCAGGATGAGCTGGCCACCGCAGGTGCCATGTGGCCTCAGCATGGACACTCAGTGACCGGACACTCACTGCGCCCTGGAAATGACATCTCAGCTGCTCCCTGGACGTGTTTCCTCCCCGCAGCCCGACTTCCAAGGGGGCCACAGGTTCCGACGGCCCCACTGACCTGCTCCCTGAGGTCCAGTAATGATGACAGGTCTTTGCCCTGAGCCTCAGAGATCAGTGTTCCGGAACCCAGGGCCCTGCGCACTGGACGGCTTTCCCCGGCTCTGTTCTCCCTGAGCCCTCCGTCCAGGCAGCAGGAGAGGCCACCCCCGGCGGCTGCCCGTGGAAACCAGGCACCGGCCATGTCCCGGCTTTCTGGATGTGCTCGGTGTTTTGCAATCAGAGATCTGCTCCTGACGGATGCTCCCGACAGCATCACTTTGCTGACGAAATGCAGCTCAGGTCCCATTATTTGTGTGCCTCCCTGTCTGGGAGCCAAGGATGCCCCGTGTCCAGGAGCAGATGGGCCAAGGGCAGGAGCCTGGCCAGCCTGGCCGCGGGCCACAGGCCTCTCCCTCCCCGGACTGCCACCGCGCTCCTGTCTGCGGCCTGCAAGACAGAGGTCCCAGGCGCTCTCCACTCTGCTCCTCGCTCATGGGTTTTGTGCTCTGGAACCCACTTTTCTCATCTGTAACATGGGCTGACATCTGGGTCCTGGCTGTCGCATAGGGAGCCCCTGAGGACCGGGTGGAATTGGGCAGGGTCCTTGTAAAAGCTAAGTTCACTGTCATCCGAGCAGAACGGGGCTCCCGCCCCCGGGTCCCCAGGCCACGGAGGACCTCTGGCCCTGCCTGGGTGACCCTGGCCAGGTCGCAGCGCAGGACCCTGGCCGGCCGGCCGCGCCTACTCACACATGGGCTTCAGCTGCCCGATGAGCTCCTCCTTCGTCCATTTCGCCCACTCCTTCTTGTCGGTGTTGATGGAGCAGAGGATGGGGCCGCAGGGCTTACCGCAGTCCTCGATGGCCGGGACGTTCAGGTAGTGCACCAGGACGATGTCGGGGTTCTGGGGGGAGAGCACAGACACTGGCAGCATGAGGGTGGTACGGAGCCCGCCCAAGGTCACCCCAGCAGGTACAGACAGGCTGAGCATCTCCACGCCGGGCTTTCTCAGCCTGGGCGCCACTCACCCTCGGAACCAGATCATTGTCTGCGGTGGGGGACCACCCAGCAGCACCCCGGGCCCTCTGGTGAGATGCCATTAAACCCCGCCCCCTCCCCCAAATCTCTACACATTGCCTGTCACCCCCTGGGGGACAAAATTGGCCCCAGTTGAGACCCACTGCTCTACAGGTGGGCGGATTCATGTGTAACTAAGGACCACACACGAAGTTAAATGTATCTCTAGCCTCATGTCCCGGACCTACACCCACAGCTGCCCCAGCAGCACCGGCCCCTGCTCCGCTCCTTACATGCACCTCCTCACTGCAGGTCCCTGGATGTCCCTGACAGGTATCACCACCACCCTCTTCTTAAGGGGGAAACGGAGTTCCTAGAGTTTAAGGCACCCGCATCTTTTTTTTTTTTTTTTTTTTGGCCACCCTGCGTGACATGTGGAACTTCCCTGACCAAGGATCGAACCCGTGCCCCCTGCAGTGGAAGCGCAGAGTCTTAACCACTGGACCACCGGGGAAGTCCAAGGCACCCACTTCTAAGGGCTGGATGCCCCTCTGCCCTTCAGCCTGTGGTCTCCCTGCACAAGCATCTCTAAGCATCGCCCAGGAGGCAGCTGTCACTTGGAACCTCTGGAAACTCTTCCTTGGAAATCTCTTTGGAGCTTATGAACGGAAGGAACTCTCCCCGTGAAGATGGTGAAGGCACAGTTTTGTCCCCAAGTGGTTTTATTGAAATGGGGCAGCCTCTTGCCATCAGATGCAATTCAAGGTGACCTGTGTCGCTCTCCGCCCACCACCAGCTCCGAGAGCAACACACCAAGGGGGCCTCTGTGGGGAAGCAGCTTCACTGCAAAGAGCACAGGCCCTTCCGTGGCTTTCCGTGGCCCCCCAGAGGGTGAGGCTGTTTATTGGGTCGTGTCGGGCCTGACAAAGTTGTTAAAAAAAAAAGCAGCCATGTCACGTTATAATGCATCTGAATAAACGCGGAAAAACCTCCTAACCCCGAACAGAAAGTATTTCTTGAACCGTAAGGAAATGCATAATAATATATCAAGGTGCTGCCGGGAACTCTGGAAAAGCCACTTGGAAGGTCCCATCCTGTGCTATTTGCCAGATACATCTCCCCGGCTTTTCCCTCTGGATACCCAACCCCGAGTCCTGGGCGGGCACGAGGACCCCGGCACGAAGGAGCCTGGGTCTGCGGTCACCTTTTTGGATCTGATCAGAGCAAGAGTAATACATGAATATGTGACTCAATCAATGCAATAATAAATAAAGACTCAAGACGACTCCATGGCCGGTGCAGGAAAGTACACTGGTATAATTTTAAAAGATTTTCAATAAGGGTTGAAACGTAGAGTTTTTTTTCTTGCCAACGCTCAGTTAACCAGGAAATTAAATCAACACGAACAGGAGCTTTCTCGTTAATGGCAGCTTTTCTGGATCGCGGTAATCATGCTCCTTAATAACAGTGATAATCCCTGACATCGGCACGGCACTTTATTCTTTTCAAAGCACTTTCTAGCCATTAGCTGATTTGGTGCCCATGCAAGCTGGGGGCGCGGGCTAGGCTGGGCAGGGCAGGGCAGGGCGCTTTCTGTCTGCAATGAGGAGCCCGAAAGCCCAGTGAAGTTGTGACTTGCCCAAAGCTGTGTGCCTGGCAACGGACAGAGCTGGGGCTGGAAGCCACAGCTCTGACTCTGCTTTCAGGTCCTGCCAAGACATCTGGTGGCCTCTTTTTGTCCGGTCTAACTGCCTTCCCATCTCATATTTAACTTCGTCCTTGCAATATGCCCAAGAGGCAGGTGGGCTGGGTAGATCTGCCATGCCCGTGGCCTGGATGGGGTAGCCCAGGAGAGGGGGAGCCATCCTCCCTGTGTCCCAGCCCTCTGTTCTTCCTACCGACCAGCACACTGGCCTCGCCGGGCTGGGAGCTCCTGCCTGAGTCTGTGCTTGGCCAGGCGGCAGCGTCAGCCACTGAGCAAGACAGAGCAGGGATCAAAGGGCTGCAGGGGCCCGCAGGCCACTCAGGGCTTTCTCTGATCACAGCCCCTGGAGCAGGAGCCCAGCCCTGCGGGAGGAAGCCAGGATGCCAGATGTCTGGGAAATGAAAGGCCCTTAGCTTCCTGCCCCACTGCCCCACTGAGCGCAGCCTGGGCGCCTGGAAAAGCTGTGGGAAGCCAGGGCAGTGGGAGGGCAGGCGGGGGCCTGGGAAGCAAAGGGCACCGAAACCCCCAGAACTTGAGCTCCTGCCCTACAGCACCCAGACTCTCCTGTCTCAGGAAGTCCCATTCCTTCCTTCAGGGTCCAGCTCCATTTCTGCATAACCAGCCTCCACCTACTCTCTGAGGACAGGTACAAGGCTCGCCGCCTCTTCCTCCAGGAAGCCTTTCTGGATACCTCACCCTCTGTACCTCCACCACAGCAGGGTGGAGATTAGGTAGAGATTGTCTTAATAGTCTGTAAGCCTCCTTTATCTGCTCAACCACACAGACAATGCCCGGGAGGGAGCTATCACAGCATCTGGCAACGCTTGCTGCTCATTTCTTTTCTGTAGAGTTGAATCAGGCTGACTTTGGATCTTCTATCCTTACTCTTCCCAGACTTGTGTTCAGCTGACACCTGGCTTTGGTTTTCTGTGTCTTCGAAGGGCAGGGCAGCTTCTCTGAACACAGGGTGTTCGTAGGAAGCTAAGAGGCAAGGCTGGTTCTTAACCTTTTCTGGGTCTAAGGCCTCTGAGAATTTGATGAAGGCTGTGGCTTCTCCACTCCCAGCCCAGAAGAACTCCCCAAGGCGCATCAACGCTGCATTTCGGGAGCGCACGGACCCAGTGGTCTGCGGACCCCACATCTGTAGCCAGGGACTTAGGGATTCAAGATCCACTGTGGCCCCTTTCAACTCAGGGAATACGCCCAACACGTACATCCCCTTCCCAGGAGCCTGCATCCTGGGCCTTGTGCCTTGATACAATTAGGAGAAAGCCCCAGTCCCTGACGGGATCAAGGAGGCTGGGTTTGGGATTCGGAAATACAGAAGCAGGCTGTGTCATGCTTTATATCTTTAACACAAATTCCATCCCAGGGCCTGGAGTTCCTGTGGCTGAAACTCCTGAGTTGAATTTTAAATAACAGCTTCCTGGCTTGAGGCTGGTTTTAAGACACAGAGTGATTGAGGTATTTTTGGAAATTGGGGGCACACATCACTTCTTGGCAACGTTGCGGTTTTATTCACTAGTTGTACATTTTATTGGGTGTTTCTGGCAGAAAAATATATTAGGCGTAGAGTCCCAATGTTTCAGTTTCATGGGGGGCTCATAACATTGTCAGGTCCTCAGGGAGTGCGGAGCTGCCGGCAGGGAGGGGCAGGCTGGCTCCAGGGGACACGAGGACACCCCCCCCACCAGACCCACCCAGACTCTCGGTTCGGGACAGCTGTGGAGCCAGCCTGCCTTCACCCCCGCCCCCCCCCAACCCGGGGCTGGCATCCTCTAATGGCTCCCTGGGGTTTACCACCCACATCAGACTTTGCAGGTCGCAGGTCTCACCCAGAGGCTCCTCCCCGGGCTACGGAATGTCCATGAAGGTGCAAGAGGCCGTCCCCGTGAGGAGAGGGTGGCCTTGGAAATGACCCCCCCGCCAAATGTCCAGGAGGCCTGTCCGGTGTTAGAGGCCTGGGGGAGCCCGATGGGGTGGCTGTGGAGGGGAAGCTGTGGATAAGTGAGCGTCTCAGAGAACTTCCATGACTTTCCGGAAAGAGCCACGGACGAGGAGACCCCCCTCCCTCCCTTTCGGTACCTCAAGCTCTTTACCTGTAAAAGGACAGAGCCTGACCCCTCCCCTGCCCGCCATCAGGCTGCAGCAGGGGCCACGATGGGGCCTTGGCGAGGTGCGACGTCCCATCCGTACAGGGTCCCGCTGTTCTAACTACTAGGTGTCACCAAACCCCGAAACAAACAAAACCCTGGTGTTTTTCCGGAGAGCAGGACCGGAGTCAGCTTCTAGCAGGCAGTCTACCCACTTATAACACGCACTTTCTTGCTGACAGTCCGTCTGCCCCGACGTTCCCCTTACTGTCGTGACGCCCCTTCCTCTCCAGGCCTCACAGCTGGGCCTTCGTGCCCCAGCCCCCTCAGCACCCTCCGCCAGCTTCACGGCCTTCGGCCCACCACGTTCCAAGGGTTCCTCGATTTCTCCCTCCAGCCCCACCTCCCGGCTCTGCTCCAAGCTCACCTGTCCCACGGCCCATCGACAGCTCTTGTTGGGACCTCAAAATGCCCCCGGCTCATGTGGCCCAGCCTGACGGCCGCTCCCCACACCTGGCCCACCCCGGGCTTCACCCAATGACCAATGGCACCACCTGCCCTCAGCGGCCCAGGTCAAGGCCCTTCTCCTCGCATCCTCTCCCTCCAGTCCGTCCATCACCAAACTCTGTCAATTCTCCCCCTCAGGTAAGCCTGCCCCACCCACTCAGCCCTACGTCCCCCCGAGACCACCCAGTCAGAGCCGCTCCCCCTGCATCTCCTCACTTCCTCTCTCCCCTCCCTCCCCATCCCTCTCCCAACCCCAGCAGGCCTGACCCTCTGATTCTGGTCTGAGAATGAACCCCACACTCCTGACACGGTCACAGGAACCAGCCGTCTGTTTTCCTGTCCGGCCACTCACGCTCCCCCTGGCTCACCCCGGCTCCCCCCGCTCCTGCCACCGCGTTCCCCAAATCTGCCGCGTGCGCTCTCTCCTGAGCTGTCCTCTCTGGCTGGTGGGCTCTGCGCCACCCGTTGGCGTGAGCCTCAATGCCACCTCCTCTTGGACACCGTATTCAGAGACCCCCCCCCCCCTCAGACATGGTGCCACCCTGCCCCCGCCCGGGGCCCTACTACCTTTGCATCCTTTATTTTCTTTACAGCACCCACGCCCAATTCTCATTTCTGAGTGGTTACTGCTGGCTTTGGCCTGTTTTCCCACCTAGAAGCGAGAGCTCCGGTGGCCGGGCTCTGTCTTGCTTGGTGGCTGGGGGGTTCCTGGAGCCCAGAGGGGGGCTGGCACACCGGAGATGCTCTGCCCACCTGCTGAGTGCTGAGGTGGGTGACAGCTGAGCTGCCCCAGGGGTGCTGGCCTGGCTGGGGCAGGTGGTATGGGTCCCTGGAGACCTCTCCCCGCCCCAGCTATCCTTCCCGAGGGACAGACGGACTTGCAAGGAGAGGACAAGCGGCCTGGGAAGGGGAGGAGGTGTCCACCTCCTTGGAAGGGGCGGAAGCACCTGAGAGGCCCAGGAGCTCTCGGCCCCTCTGCGGGAGGCTCAGCTGGTCCTCAACCCAGCTCCTTCTCAGGTTTTATTTGGAAATGTGAGGTTTGGACTTGCTGTCGACCTAGTTTCCAGGCTGTGGGGCTGCCAGGCAGAGGACCGTGGGCTGGAGCTGGTGGAAGGGCATCTCTGGGGGCCGAGTTAGACTTTGTCTCCTAGGGCATCTTTTCCAGTTGGAGCCTTTCACCTGAGCTGGGGGGCCAAATGGGAGCCAGGAGAACACGCTGGGGACCTTTACATCCAGCGGCACAGGAGGGGTCGAGAATGCTCCGTAGAGAGAAGGCTGGGCTAAAGTTAAACCAGCTCCTTGGCTGCAGGACTTGTCAGAGCCTTGGTGGCACCCGGTGCAGGAGGATCTCTCGGTGGGCGTTTTGTGGGCAGGTTTTCCAAGCTTATGTGACCTTGACCCTGAGCACCTCTTGGGACCCTAGTGTTCTCTGGAACACAGTTTGGGAACCTCTGAGAGAATTCAGAGCCCAGGGAAAGCACCTCCGGCAGCCGTTGGAAGACAAGGGCCGTTAATGGTTCCTGGGTCCCTTTCCCCTGGGGCCCCTCCCTGGCCTGGCCTGAGGCTCACTGGGCGTTCGAGCTGCTTTCAGGTGACCGCCAGGTTTCTAAGGAAACCCCTGACCTACTGGGCGCACTGTCCCCACAGCCCTCTCCCCCCCCCAGAGCCCCCCTTTCCCAGCAGCTGCGACTATAGTTCTTCCCTGACCCGGGGTGGGGCGTGGGGCTTCCTTTTGGAAAGACTGAGGGGCTCAGGTGAGAGGCTAGGGCGGGGGACTCTGTCTCCCCTTCACGCATGGGCCATCCTTCCTGATCTGGGTGCCCTGGGCCGCTGGGGTCCCTGCGGGCAGGCCTGGGACCGGGGCTGAGCGCGTAAAGGTGGGGTAGGGGCAGGCAGGAGAAGGGCACGGGGGCTGGCAGAGGGGGCAGCGGATTTAACCTTCTTAATGACAGTGACGGGGCTTTCAGGAGGGGAGACTGAACAAGAAAGCATGCCCCGTCTGCTCCTCCGCCAGGGTTAGCGCTGTTGCGCGGTGTTAGCACCGGTGCGGCGGCGGAGGGGGCGGTCGGGGCGCCAGTGGCGGCACCTGTGATCCGGGTTAATCCGCAGCAGCTCTTGCCGCAGACACTATAGATTTCCAGACCCTGGTGCCCGGGTGCGAGGCGGGCGCAGCAGTTCGGGGGAGCAGCAGGTGGAGAAGGGCTGCAAGGTGTCTCTCTGACGGCTCCCACGAGGGAGAACCGAACTCAGTCCCCCCAACCGTGGCAGAACCCGGGCCTGGAGGGCTGGGGCAGGAGGGGGAGGTGCAGGAAGGGTGGGAGAAGGAGAGAGAGAACGGAATAGGCCGAGGCGCTCAGCAGAGAGACGTGGGAAGCCCAGGTTGGTGGCAGCCAGGGTGGATGGGGGTGGCACGGAGACTGGGGGGGGGGGGTGGCCAGGGATGCCAAGCTTGCCCCTGGAGAGCCCTGACCTCCAACCTGGAGGAGACGCCCACGGCTCCTGTGGCTTCTGGCTCCGAGAGCTGAGGGTTGAGGTGCAGGAGCGCTCGCGGTGGGCAGACGCTTGATCTGGCCGAGCCTTAGCGCCTGCTCTTCAGGATGAGGGAGACGAGTACCAGTGGCCTTAACCTTGCTGGAGAGAGCGGAGGCAGGTAAGGGGCTCAGGAGGCAAGGGGCCTGACCCACAGCCGATCCGAATGGGCGTTCCGTAATCTGTTACGGGTTTGCGATGCAGGTGGGGAGGCGTTCCAGTTTGCGGTGGTGGGGGGGAAGCTGAGCCCTGCGCCTCCTGCAGCTCAAGCCTGCTCCAGGGTTTGTACCACAGACCCTGGAATGGGCTGAAAGTAGCGCGATTTCACTGGAGACCCAAGTGGCCCAGAGCAAGAGCCTTGGGGAGCTCACGTCCTCTCGGCCGTGGCCAGCGCCGGGCACCAGGTGGCTGGATGCCGGGGGTCCTGCAGCCCCAGCCCAGGACCCTACCCTCCGCTGGGAAGGAAGAGGCAGCTTCCCTGTCTGTGGAGTAAGCAGGACAGTGGCGCAAGAAGTGGTTAAAAATGCAAAAAGCTGTTGGTTTGGTTAAAGAAAAATGCAGCTGCAACATCTGTTTGACTTTTGTTTGCAGCTTCATCAACGCTAAGCGTTCAATAAATCAGGCTGGCATGGTGCTCCGTTTCTTCTGTGGCTTGGTCATTAATCTCATGCCAGTTCTCATGAAAAATGAAGGAGAGAGGCTGTGTCATAGTGAAAATGTATACATTACCCAGAAAGTCATAATAGCATGTAATAGTGGCCACACACCTCCCCACTCGCTGCCGGGGGAGGGGGCCGGGTCTGCGCACCACCAGCCCGGGGGGAGGGAGACAGAGAGTAAATCAGCATCGTTTGCGCCGCAGGCCCATTCTGTGATTGCCTTTGTCCTGTTAGCATCATTGATGCAGATTCTGAAAGCCCCACAAGCCTGATCTTCAGAGGCAAAGCCTTCCCAATAACCGAGGGTCGGCGCCCGTAAAACAGGAGTGCAGAGCAGGCAGAAAGAAGGGCAGGATTTATTAGGGAATGAATAAATGATGATACCAGGCAGCTCAGGGCCGGCCGGGGGCGTCACCACACTGCAAGGCAGAGAAAAATCCTCTGACCTGGACTCCAGCTGCCCTGGGCAGCCTGGCACCTGTTCGCCACTCTGGATAAAGGCACGAGGTGGGGCCGCTGTCCCCATCAGGTCTCGTGGGGTCTGCCGGCCCCTGCGGCCTGCTGTTCCCCTCCTGGTTCGCTCTTGCCCAGCTGGGGAAACGCAGGTGCTCCCGTGACCAAGTCCACGTTTTACGCCATCTCGGGGTGTGTGCTGGGTGCTCCTCAGGCGGCAGGGCCGTGCCTGTACCCCCAGCGCGCACCTCCCGCTCCACTGGGCGCCCCTGTTTGCAAAGACTGCTTTCTGAGTGTCAGCTGTGTGCGGGCCCCCCCTCCAAGCCCCATGAAGCTTTCCTCATTCACTCCCTTCAACAGCCCACAGAAGCAGGTGCCATCGTTACGTATCTGAGGGGTGCAGACTCACGCTCAGGGCTCCACAATTCAACCCAGCCGCAAGCCCCAAGCCCGTGTCACTGCGCCTGCCCTCCACTGGGGCCCTGGGGCTCTGAGGGAACTCGCCGCACGGTGGAGGGAGGGTTGTGTGCCCAGCCTCGGTGCCCTGGGCATCAGCGGCCCAGATAGCATCCGTGCCAGGGTGAGAATGGGTCCAGGGAGCCTGTGGGGTGCGGGGAGCTGCTGCGAAGAGGGATGGGGCCGGCCTGGGAGCTCTGCAGGGCAGGGCCAAGGCAGCAGAGCCCCTGTCTCCACAGCAAGGGCCTGCGGGGGTCAGGACACCCTCTGTGGTCAGGCAGCGCTGTGGGGTGAGGGCAGGGGTAGCCGCAGCTGAGCACCTGGCGACTGGGGGGGCAGACTCAGGTCCCCAAAGTTGGGGCCTGTTGAAGAAGCAAGAAAAGAGGGAGAGTGGGAAACAAAAGAGGCACCCCGGAGCCGCCAGTAATAGGCAAAACCAGCTGTCAGCTGCACGCTTCCTGGGAGCCAGGCCCCCGTCACGGGCTGGGTACCGGACCCCCCGGTGCAGTCCAGCAGGGCAGGGGACCCAGACAATCTCCTTGCTCCTTTGCCAGCGCTCAGCAGGGTGGGGGACCTGTGCGGGGGGGGGGAGCGATGCCTGGGAGAGGCTTGGGGGGCTCACAAGGGGCCTCCCCTCCTGCTCCAAGTGGGGGCAGAGGCCTGCAGCCCCGGGGGAGCTCCCGTGGCCCCTCAGCCGGGCGGCCCTCATTAAGCCCACGTACTCACCGGAGCGAGTCGGGGGCCGGCAGCCCTTCCCCGCTTCGGAGGGAGGCTGGGAGACTTAATTAGTTAATGTGGATAAAGTGGTCTGAAGATGAAAAACCCTGGGTAATTGCTGAGTGCTACTGCTGCCGCCACCGCTGTTACACAATTACCAGAATTTTCCAGTCATGGGACTATAGTTAAACAATTTCCACCTGGCGTGGGCTTCCGGGAACCCCGCCGGCTTAGGGGCTGGCCTGCTCCGTCCTCTTTAACCCACAGGTGATGTAGGAAAAACACACTAATTGTGGGAAATCACGCCCGTCACAGTCTCGGCCACCTGGGGACCGCTGAAGTAAAGAAGAATGTGCCACTCGCCCCGAGCAGATAAAGACGCTTGGGCTCAAAGAGAAGCCCAGGATGCCGTCCATCCTGACTTTCTGGCAGCCTCTGAGCAAGTTCTACCCAAAGGCCCCTGGAAGGTGAAGCCACCCTGGAGGATGCCGCCGGGGAGGACGTTTAATGGTGCAGCGGGACCCCGCTGCCCCCCACCCCGTACCTGTGGGGCGTACCGGTGGGGCAGGATGTGTGGGCACGTTTCTGGATGGACAAATGGAAGCCAGGAGATGCACACTGGCTCAGGGCCAGGCCTTGCCTTACTTAAAGTCATTCTGCATGATCTGGGGGACGAAATGCCCAATAAAATCTCCACGTTTGCAGATGACGCTAAACCGTCCCGGGTAATGAAGCGCCGAGTCATTTGCGATCGGTCACGAGAGGATCTATTTAGTGGATGCAGAGTGACAGATGGGGCCCAGTGTGGGCGAAGCGCAGGGCAGCGTGCTCAGGGAGAGTAAAACAAATTGCCCGTGGAGGCTGGTGGGGCTGAGCGGCCACCCATCAACTCAGGAAGACCCCGGGGGTTTCTGGAAGCCACTGTCCGGAGTCGTTGCTGGGACCAGGAAGGACCAAGCCCGGAGAGTCCGACACAAGGGCTCTTTATCAGAAGCCTTGATTTGGGGCCGCGAGTGCATGGGAGAGGGAAGCACCCCTCGAGGAGGGGTGGATGGCCACGGGAAAATGAGATAAGGATTTTTCTGGTCAGAAAGACAAAAGCCGAGGGGAAGTGTGACTCAAAGTCTCTCAGGTCAGAAAAAGGAAAAGAAGGTGAACGTGTGTTTTTTTTTCTCCAGCTCCCTGAATACTAAGAATATGGGTCCCCCCTGGAGCTCAGGGAGTCATCTGTGGCACAAACTCTGCACAGCGGGCAGGTAACGTAGGAGACTCATTACCCCCAGGGAGAAACGGGCTAAAAAACAGAAATCGATTTTTTTTTTTTTTTTAATGGGCGACATTAGTTCCTGGATGGCTGACCTGTAAGGAGTTGTGGAAGGAGGTCAGGATATCGGGGGTTATCTCTCCCTGGAACCCAGTTGCTGGAGGTACCATGATGCTCAGTGCCTCCACTGGGGTGGATCCAGGCTGGGAGTGTCAGCCGGGGTGTTAACTGCCGGCTGTTTCCTGCTTGCCAGGCACTGGCCAGGGACATGGGCCCCTGTCACCCTGCAGCTGGCACACCTGAGCCTGGATGAGATTCCTTTTCTGTCTCCTGCGTCCTCTGCTCTCACCTTGAATTCATTTTTGACATATTAGAAATCCCTGCAAGAGTTGCTCCAACCAACCCTGGGATAAGAAGCCTTGGGCCTTTCGCTGGGACGTAGAGCTCGAGGGAAGGAATCGTGCTCAGGGTGGGCAGCCCTGGCCCAGCAGGATGGAGCGTGGGGCAGCTAGGCATTGGGTGATCAGCTGTCAGAGGGCTGCAGTCCCCCTCTTCTGACCTCCTCTCCTCTCCCAGGAGCCAAATCTACGGGCTACACGGCCCCGCCTCACTAGCCTTACAGAGGCCCTGTTTATGGCTTAGACTGGCCATGTCCTCCTGGGAGGCTGGAAGCCAAGCCCACGGCCATCCCCTCCCTGCCCCTCCCGCTCCAAGGACGCGTGCACCTTAGTCTTGTTCCTGCGGCTGGTGTGCCTGCTCAGGACCCTGGCCCATTAGGCAGGGGGTCAACCCCATCAGAAGACAGTGGCCCCAAGCGGTCATCCAGGTGTCTCCAGAGTGACTGATGTGCTCTGGAGCCCCTCCTGTCTATCTGCTTCTCACAATAGCTCTGGAGGAAGCTGAGCACATGCCACCATCCCCACCGGCCCCATGAGCCCCCACTGACTGAGAGGTGCCATGTGATCTGCCACCTGGCTAATGGGTGGCAGAGCTGAATGTGGCTCTGGTGCGTTTGGTTCTCTCACGGTAAAAGCATCCAAGTGTTCTTTAGGGAGCAAGCCATCCCTCCCTGACTCAGTCCAGGGATGGAGCATGTGACTCAGGCTGGCCAATCGGAGCCCTGCATTCTTTGGGCCATGGGGATTAGCCATGAGTCCCAACCAGAGGCAATCAGAGCTAATGGCTGGACCTGGCTGGAGCCCCTGGGGGGCAGGGATGCTCTTTCCTGCTGGACCTGAACCTGAGGTGATGAAGCCTAGAGCTCCTGGAAGCCATCTCTTGCCAGCACATGGAGTCCAAGAAGGAAGCCACGTGGAGGAGGCAGAGCCCAGGGCAAGAGACTGTAAGCCTCCATGCCACTGACTGAGCCCCTGGATCCAGACGTGCCTGAAGCCAGCCCACCTCAAGACTTTTCAGTAACTTGAACACCCAAATCTCCTCTTATCCTGAAGCCAGTTCAAGCTGAATTTTCTGTTGCATCAACAAAGAGATCTAACTCCTAAACAGACCATATGTCTTCCTTTTGCTAAGCCAGCGCTCTCGCCACGACACAATTCAGACCGTCCTCTAGTTACAAGAACCACCATCACTATGGTTACCGAGAGCTACCAGTTATTCAGCACCTGTATGTTCCGGTGCTGGGTGCTAAGGGCTTCACAGGCCTTAGCACACTGAACCTGCATGAGGTCGCACTGGGGATCATCATTTCTGCTTTACACATAAGGAACATGAAGGGAGAATTAAGTAGCCCACCAACCACCCCCTACCTTGAGCCCAGGTCTGTCTGATGCTAAAAGTGACGGTGAGGGAGAGTGGTCCAGAGTTGTGCTCTGGAGACCACTGCCTGGGTTTGAGTCTGGGTTCTGCTGCTTCCCAGCCATGAGCCTTAGGCAAGTACATCTCAGTGCTTCAGTTTTCTCGTCTATAAAATGGACAGAATAATAATACCTACTGCACGAATTTGTTGTGAAGGCTAAATGAGATAAAGCATTTGAACAGTGCCTGACACATGGTAAACCTTCAAAACTGCCAAGTATTCTCATGACCGACTTCTGAGACCAGTGTTACTTTGTCTCACAATATTGCTACAGATAATGTTTCCCTAAGATTTTTGAGGACTTGTATGTGGAACAAAACCAAATTGATTCAGACATTGCTTGTCTGAGAAGTGTAATTCTTAGACGGGAGCCCATCGAGGCAAAGGTAAGGAATTCTTTTCAGACGTTGGAGAAGCATCTTTATCTCCAGTGGATGCTCAAGCCATTGGAGGGTTTGAATGAGCTAACACCGGTCATTCTTGTCCAGACAACAGGATCCGAGACAATTCTCGGCTACCTTCCAAGTGCCGGAAGAAAACAAAACCACATTTCTCCAAAAAAATTTTGTAATTTAAGTGTCCATGAATTCAAAGAGCTATCTACCCCACCCCCATCCTGCCACGTCGCCGGAATGTGCGGGATTCTCCTGGGCCACTGGGGACATTTCTGGTCCTCGGCCAGATGATTCAGGTTTCAGATGACTGGCAGGTCTTCGAGGAGCCCAGGTCTTTCAAACTCTTCTCTAATCATCACCGCTCACCTCCTCATCAGGACACTTTACATATTTTAATTTGTGCAGGAAAGATCCTCAAGGATCCTGCAAATCACAGGACTTGAACTGAACTCGTCTGCATATTCCTCTCGGAACAGAGGATGATAGAGGTGGGAGGAAACTTCGGGATCATCCAGGCCAACTTCTCCACCCACTTCCATTTCCAGCTGGGAAAACTGAGCCAAGAGACGCTGTGGCTTGTCTAGTGTCTCCCAGTGGACAGGGAGAGAGTGAGGACAGGGGACACTCCCCTACCCCCCCTACCCTCTGCTGGCATCCTAGCTCTGCCCCTTCCTGGGGTTCGGAACCACCTGAAGCCAATGGTTGTACCACCCTTGCTTCACAGAGAGGACGTGCAGAAGGCCAGAGCCGGTTCTGTTCACCCACGTGGCACTCACAGTGAGGCCGGCTTCCCCGTCATTGCCCTTCTTTGCAACCTTGACTGTGAATAGGCTCTCAAGATCCTCAGTGGGCTGGAACGTGGCCCTGTTCTTATTCTTTAGAGCTCGTGCTTTCCATTCAGCATCTTCCCAGTGCTAGCGATGGCGGGGCAGGTGTGCTAAGCAAGAAAGTCTGGGAGGCTGGGACCTGCTCCACCCTCCTCCTGTTCTGGGGGAGCATCTGGGGAGCCCCTCCACTAAATCCTATTAAAGACATAAACCCCAAAGCTCTCCCTTGACTGACAAATAGGCCGACTGTGGAGGCAGCAGAGGATGAATTGTGCCCGACCCATAGAGCATCTATAGGATTTTTATGCTCTGACAACTGTAACGGTGAGATTCCAGCAATTGTTTTAGAAGGAATCATGATTATATTGGGCCGTATGTTTTTTTAATGTGTTCCCCAGTTCCTCTTTAATACTTTGGTAGGACAAGATAAGGTGTAATCACTGAAGTAATTGTGGCACTCAACAGTTTATGTCTTGAAAGAGTGACCGGGGGTTAACAAAGCCATGGCAGAACGAGGTTTGGATTCGAAATTACAGTTTTTCTTTTTGTTACTTTCTTTTTAAATCCTTCTTTATCTTCCTTCTTTCTCCAGTGGCTCCTGGAGCTCGCTGATAACCTGTAAGCCTCCTCGGGTAATAATGGGACCTGCTGTACTAATGACACAGGCAAATCAGGGGCCACCTCTTCTGCAGAGCTGCTGCAGTGGGGTTGCCCCTGCCCCAGAGCCCGTGCCTTTACAGGCAATGCCGACTTGTCCCCCAGACCAGCGAGGCTCGACATCCCGGGTCCCAACACCGATCAAGACCTGATCTCTGGCACCATGTCCCGAAACCGCCGGCTGCCACCAGGAGGCTGGGCTGCCCGATGCCGGCCCCTCGCAGAGGGCAGAGGAAGGCGAGCCCACCAACTCCGAAAGCTCCTGGAATCGTCGCCTCTCCTGGCAGATGCCACAGCACCCTTGGCGTGGAGGGCTGTGGCCCGCAGGGGGCTGAGGACCCCATCCCTCTTCAGATGGTGTGCTAGAGAGCCTCCTCCAGCTTCCTCGGGGGTCTCTAGGCATCTGCCGGTGGAAGCAGAACTGAGCCACAGAGCTGGGAAGCCTCAGAGTAATCATGGGGCCACGGCTCCCACGCGCTCAAGTCTACGGCACTGTGATGTCAGCAGGGCAGAAGGAGGGTAGAAACGTGGGAAGGGTGAGGCCACCTCTCGGTCCGCGAGGCCACCGCCCTGGTCTGGCCCTCCTAGCCGTAGCCGTGTCCCTGCCTGGAAGCCAGCCCCTCCCATCTGACTCCCAGCGCCCTTTCCCAGCTCTGGTGGTGCCGCGACTTCCCTGGTTCCTCATTTCCTGTGAACGCAACTCACTCCCGATAACACAGGCCCCCACGATCGATCGGCCAGATCTGCCCTGCGTCTACACCTCCCAAGTACCGTCCTCACATCCCCGGCTCAGTCCTCGGGACCACTCAGCCTGCTCTGCCCACCCACTCTGTTCCCAGGGCCTGGAACCCTCCACCCATCTCGGCAAGTCCCCGTTCCACCTGCTTGTTGTGACCCAGCTCCAATGCCTCCTTGTCCCTGAAGCTTCCCCTCATCCTCCCAACCAAAAATAACTGCGTTCTCCCTGGACCCCGAGCAGCCCTCTGTGCCTCTTTTAGCACGGCCGGTCCTGCCCCTTTCACTGATCTTTGGGCTGAGTCTACACTCCCCCTCCAGACACCAGGCTTATTTGCAACAATGTGGATGGACTTGGAAGGCATTATGCTCAGTGAAATAAGTCAGGCAGAGAAGGACAAATACTGTATGTTATCATTTACATGTAGAATCCAAAAAGTACAACAGACTAGTGACTATAACAGAAGAGAAACAGACTCAGACAGATATAGAGAACAAACTAGTGGTTACCAGTGGGGAGGGGGAAGGGGGGAGGGGCACGATAGGGGTAAGGGGTTCAGTGGTACAAACTACTATGTATAAAATAAATAAGCTGCAAGGATATATCGTACAGCACAGGGAATATAGCCAATACTTTATAGTGACTATAAATGGAGTATAATCTTTAAAAATTGTGAATCTCTATGTTGTACACCTGAAACTTATATAACATTGAACATCAACTATACCTCAGTTTAAAAAAGTAAAGAAACACCAGGCTTCCGGAGAGCAGCGTCTACGACAGAAGGAAATCCATTCCCCGGTAGATGGCCAACAAGTGTTGGCTGAATCAACGGCTGGATGACCTCATCTGCCCTGGCGGGGGGTGGTGAAGGGGGTGCGCAGCCTGGACTGACACGGGGGGGCGGGTGGGGAGAGCCCCAGGTGCTGCGCTGTGCCTTTGGAGGAGAGCAAGGACATCAGCCAGCTGGTGGCCCGCATCCTCACCGTCCACCCGTCACCGCCTCCCTCATCTCTTCTGCCGTTGCCAAGGCAGAGCGCGTGAAGCCGCAGGGGCCCTTCTGGGTGCTTCTGCAAGTGGGCCCATTTCACCTGCGGGGGCAGGGCCGCACCAGGATGCTTTGTTCCAGCCTCACTCACAACACC
This sequence comes from Eschrichtius robustus, assembly GCF_028021215.1. Lineage (NCBI taxonomy): Eukaryota > Metazoa > Chordata > Mammalia > Artiodactyla > Eschrichtiidae > Eschrichtius > Eschrichtius robustus. The sequence goes on along the minus strand of NC_090826.1, from coordinate 5,816,169 downwards.
CACTCCCTGCCGTGGCCCTGGAATTTCACACTAAGCTGTGGTGGATGGCACCCTTTCCTCTCAGCTCAGGGGGTCCCAGGAATCGCACAGCCGAGATCTGGGTGGCCATTGCTAATGGACAAAACCTGGCCAACACCTCTGCATGCACACACGCACACACGCCACACTACACACATATACACCCCCCCCACACACATACACACCCACACCACACACACACGCCACACACAGACACACACACACACACACCACACACAGACACACACACACCACACAGACTCCACACATACACACCACACACACACATACACACCACATGCACACACACACCACACACATGCACACCACACACAGACACACCACACACAGACACACACACCACACACACAGACTCCACACACACACCACACATACACACACACACCACACACACACACCACACACACACACTACAAACACACATGTACACACACACACACCACACACAGACTCCACACATACACACATACACACCACACACACACATACACATCACACACCACACACAGACTCCACACACAAATACACACACACACCACACATACACACACCACACACACATACACACCACACACATATACACCACACACCACACACACACATATACACACACACACCACACACACACCACACACACACATATACACACATACACACACACATACACACACACCTACACACCACACACACACATACACACACACCACACACAAATACACACACACACATACACACCACACACATGTACACCACACACCACACACACACACACACCACACACACACATACACACACATATACATCACACACACCACACACACATATACACACACACACCACACACAGACTCCACACACAAATACACACACACACCACACACATACACACACCACACACACACACCACACACACACACACACCACACAGACTCCACACACAAATACACACACACACACACTCCTCAGTTGTGAGGTCCACAGCTCTGCCTCCTTGTTTGCTTTTAGGACTCACGGCTGCCTTGAAGCTGAGAAGACAGACGCTGGGCGAGGGCTTTGGCACCAGCCCAGGGTAACTGGGACACCCATGTTTGCAAAGAAAGCGTTTGTGAAGTGTGAAGAAATCAGAGCAACACTGTTCAAAAACTGTGTTTAAATTTCGCTCAAAATGTTCTATTTTGTGTGAGGGATAGAGTCCCTTTAGAGAAACACCTGCTGGCATTTGCGAACCGCCATTGGTATGGAGCCGTTAAGAGGGGTTAGCTACACAGGGACGGCAATTAATTCTGATGGTTGTAGGTAAATCGAGCCTGTAGCTCTTTTTGGGGAAAGCTGATGGGAAGGGGAAGCAAAAATGCAAAAGTTGAAAAAGTACCTCTTGTGATTGAGGGTTTTCGACTCACTGGAGCAAGGTGCCTTTCTTAGCAATTTCTTTATGCTCCCTTGCTGTGTAGGAGAAAGGATGCTAGGCTCTCTCTCCAGTTACCTTGAGAGGAGGGGGTCCCGCTTACCCACTCCCCAGCTGGGTGCTCCAGGGGAGGACTCCTCACCCCTTAGAGGGACAGTTTCCTTCTCTACAGAGTGGGGAGAACCGCAGTGCTCACTTCACAGGGTGTTCATTCATTCATGTATTCATTCACTCAACATGTACTTATCGAGAGCCACGATGTACCAGGGACCGGACAAGGTTTGGTGTCCGCGGTAAACAAGGCTAAGTGTCTTGCTCTCAGAAACCTTGGGAAAGACAAACTAGAAATACTTGATGAAAGAAGAGGTGATTTTGAATACTGCCAGGTGCTATGAGCATAAAAAGAGCCGGTGATGGGGGAGGGTGAGTGGGGCATTTGGCCAGGAAACTTGGGGAAGGCCTCTGAGGAGGTGACCTTGAGTTGAGTCTGAAATGGTTCGAATCCAGCCACGGGAAGATCTGGGGGAAGCGAGGGTTCAGGCACAGGGAAGTGTGAAAGGAAGAGCCTCGGGCAGCTCAGGGACATTCAGGAAAAAAGACAGGAAAAGAAGAAATGGAGCAGAGTGTCGGGGCTGGTGAGGGCCACCTTCCATGATGACAGCCCTGCGTCTGCCCTGTGTCCAGCCACTGCCTGGTCCAGAGCTGGGCTTGGTTAGTATCTGTTAAATAAGCAACACAGACCAGGAACACACTGACGTTGAATGAGCCTCCCCCTAGAACTTGATTCAGTGTCTCGATGGAAGAAAAGCCTTCACATTTTGACATCAAATCACCTGGAAAGGTTTATACTGGTAGCCATGATGCAGCAGAAATGAAACGTACAGTTTCACCCATTAGTAAGAAAGTTACCAAAGTTTACCTTGTTCAAGGCTTGTTCTGAAAAAACAATCTGTTTTGTTGGCTATTTGTTGAATGAAGACATAAAAGATGGGTTATGATGAAGTCAGCAGTTTTCAGTAGCGGGTACTAACTTGGGAATTAAAATCAGATAGAGAAAGCACACCAATCTGTTATCTCGCCTACAGCCAGGTGATGGAAAAAACTTGGACTTGGAATTGGATCTTGGCTCAAACCCTATCTGGGCCGCTGGAAATGCTCTGTTGATCTTGGGCGAGTGACTTAACCCCTCTAAGCCTCGTATCCCTCACCTATAAAATGGGGATCATCATACCCACCTGACAGGGTTACTGTGAGGATCCAATGAGACAATAACAAAGGGCGCCCAACACTGTTCCCAGCAAGTAGTAGCCACTCAGCCATTGACTGATGAATCACAAAGAAACAAATCTCTGCCCCTCTGCCCCCCATACCACTAGGGTCATGAACTGAAAGAGCCAGGTCAGTCTTACAGTGACTTTGGAGGCAAATAACTCCCTATTTGACAGTCGTTTCTGTAAAACTATAGGTTTGACGTGACTCCAATGTCACACGAGGTCTCCCCGCAGAAGATGCTGTGCTTTGTACTTAGCGTATTCTCTCTAGAGGCGCGGGGAGGTACTGGGGAGCCAAGATGTGGCAGAGCTGAGTTGGTGCCTGGAACTTTGCAACAAAGCAAGTGAAGAATCAAAGTGACCTTCTCAGAAGCGCTGGTCCCATCATGGCCAGGCTGCGTTGCCGGGCACTCCTGCCCCACTCCAGATTGCATAGACTTTCCTCTCCCTTTTCCAATAAACTTCCAGAAAGGCCAGCACAGCACATGGCACCCCCAACCCCCCCCCCCGCCCACTTCCTTTGTTATTTAAATACACCCCCAATGATGGAGAGGGTTGAGCTGTCACTGCCGGGCAGAGGCAACTGACAGGAAATTAATTTCTTAGTTTCTTATTAACTTTGAGGAGAGAATCTCTATGGAGTGGCGTGGTCGGGAAAAGGTCGTCCCGACTTCCGGCAACTTTAATATTGGAGAGTGGCACCAAAGCGTGATGCACAGCCTCCTTTGTCACCCGCTCAAGCTGGCACCGGCCTTAGCAAGTGTCTCTGGAGTGAAAATTACTGGCATCCAAGACCACAGTCCCCCGGTGAAAATTCTGCTGACGCTGACAGGTGACAGTGACAAGATATTCCCGTTATGGTCTGTCACTCTGAAATGGAAGGGCCCTGGGGCTCTCCAGTGCCCGCCGTGGGGGTCCTCCCAGAGCCCTCGGCTGCTCTCGGACCAGTAGCCCCTTTCCTTGGGGGTCACCTCCCTCTGGCCACCCCTCTTTCCCTTGCTCCGCCGCCGCCCTACTCCCTCCTTCTTACAGCCCCAGTCAGGGCTTCGCTGCCTCCTGTGGATTTTTGCCTTCTCCGCGGGCCCTGCTCTTCCCATCATGAGATGGAACTTTGACAGTTTCCATTTCTGACTCTGACCTTTCCCCAGCTCTTACTCTCTCCTCCTGTGCAACCTTCTCTGGCCCCATTCGTCTTGCATCTGTCCTCAGGGCTGCCTTCTCTGACCTTCCCACCTTCTCTTGTCAAGGGACACTTTGGCTTGGTCTGAACGGTCAGGTTCAATTTCTCAAGCAGAACCTTTGAATCTCTCTGACCAGCCCTTGAATGTCTTTGTTCCCTAGCTAAGAATCAGCTGATCTCATCAGCAGCAGCCAAGGTTTGCCTTGAGGGCCTGGGCCACTAAATCATTTTCTCTACTCAGTCCCAGGCCTTTCCTCTCACCCGCTCTCTCCTCCCTTTTTCCTTTCTCCTTCCAACCCACGTTTATGAAGTACCTACTGTGTGAGTGCTGGCATGGATACAGGGGTGCTAAACAAGGCCCTGCTCTCCAAATGTTTACAGTCTCCCAGGGAGATACTCATGTGGAACACAGCCAAGTTGAAATACATTCTATATTCTATTTTTGTCAGAAGCAAACGAAAGTTCTGCGGGAGAAGGGGAAAGAAGGGTGATGGCTGGTTCTGTGTTTTCCAGCTTCCCGTCACTTCTAGGTGGGAAGCCACCCTCCTCTCTCCCCTCCGCCAGGGAGCAAAGCATCGTGGGAATATCCTGGATGCAAGCCAGGCTTAAACACAGTTTCTCAACCTCACAACTGTAGACATTTGGGACTGGCTAATTCTTTGTTATGGAGGGCTGTCCCGTGCATTGTAAGATATTTGGAAGCATCCCTGGCCTCTAACACTAAATGCCAGTAACATCTCAGAATGGTGACAACCAAAAATGTCTCCAGACGTTAACAAATGTCCCTGGGGAGCAAAATCGGCCCTTGTTGAGAATCACTGGGCTATACAATGACCCCAGGTCCAACTTATTCTCCAGGTACCATATTGTTCAGTGTTCAAGACTCCAAAAGGGATTTGGGGAAAGTCACTCTGTCCTTAGAGGAAACTTAACAGTGCTGGGGCTAGTTCTGGTCAATTCTGGGAGTTCATTTTAGTGCTACTTTTGTTTTTTTACATACACATTTCTTTGTGTTCAATAAGAGTGTTGTATAGCTTTGTGGTGGACACTGCTGGGTTACCTAACAACATTTATTCCCCGCCAAAATCCATTCCCCCGCCACGTGGCCATGAACCTGGGGGAGGGGCATGAGTGGGAGAGGGGTGGGCCCAACTGGCCAAGTGTTTTCCTACCCCCATGAATGGAGATTACTCAGGAGTGAGTATATGACCCAATTCTGGCTAACAAGACAAGAGAAGTGTGAGGGCTTCCAGGAGAGGGTTTCTTACTGGCAGGTGCTGCAGGAGATCCCATCTCCTCTTCCTTCTAACACGGCCTGTGTGCAGATGTGAACTTGGACTTGCTGCAGTCTCCTGCTCCCAGCTGGAGCGTGACGCCACCATTAAAGATGGCTGAATGAAGATTTGGAAAGGACCTGGGTCCTTGGTGTCATGGCCAAGCCTCTGAACAGACTAACCCTCCGCCTGCCCTCCCTCTGACCCTCCTTGCAGGTGACATCAGATTCTTCATTGCTAAGCCAGTTTCCGTTGGGGTGATATTCCTGGCGCAGGAGTATCTTGCCATGGCATCATTTGGAAGAGATGGTAGAAGGCTCAGTGGAGGAGAGAAGCTGGATTGTGGCTTTCCTCCTAAAGAACCAGATCTCACGCCCCACCTCTTCATGCTTTCTCACGGGCAAGCTGGGAAGCCTGCTGCTTAGGGGGGTGGGGAGGTGCAAGGCCTCAGTTTCTCCCTCAGCCCCAGTCTCTGTAAAATCTGCAGCCACTATCTGCATCAGTTTGAGATGCACATCTCCTAGTCAAATTTGAATAAATCCCTTATTTCCCTTCCCGATGATATCCAATCCAGGGTCAGGTGAAGAGAAATTTAAAAACAAAACAAAACAAACCTTTGAAATGGATGGCTCTAAATTGAAACCCAAATAACATAACAGCTTTCAAACTGGCATTTGCAATTGGGCTGAGCAAACCTAATTTAATATCAAAGGAAGAGGGAAGTATTTTAATTATCTCATTCTCATAATGGGAGAGGAAACTGGTTCCATGGGAGGTAAACACCCTAAGCCACAAGGTTTCCCTGTAAATTACAATGCTCAACTTGAGCTGACAAGGAGAGGGGACGCTTCTTCCTGTTCGATGGCGTTCCCTGACGTGTGGCCTTTTACTACAGTCATAAAAAAGGCAGTAGATTAGGAAGGTGCTGTAAAATATCATCGGAACCAACTGGGATCAATCATGAGAAGCCAGATTTCCAGCCAAAGCCTTGAAAATGCGGGAAACATGAAAGGCATTAAGCCAGTTCCCAGGGCAGAGTCCCCCGGCCATGGAGAATGCAGGACGTCACTTCCAAAGGTGCAGAGTTGCAAGTCTGGAGCCACACACAGAGCATGATAAGGGGGTCACAGAACTGGGAGAAGAGGGCTGCCCCCTCTAGAAAATGGTCCTCTCTGGGGTGGGGATCTGCTCAGGTTTGGTACTGGTTCGAGCAGCAGCTTGGGCTGAGATGCTGTCTTCCTATTTACCACACAGGTAACACTTTCTTGAGTTACTCTGTGCCAGGCACTGGAGGCATGGAGATGGAAGAGGGAGTCCCTGTCTGCACGGTCCAGGTGAGGCCGATGGATGATGTGTCAACCACATAGTCTGATGAGATCAAGGTTAGCCGAGATGACAGTAAGGGATACTAGAGCTGATGGTCACAGTGAAGCAATGCCGGCTTCTAGGGGAGCATTTTGGAAGCAGCCTCAAGTCCATCTGAACAATTCAGGAGCACCTACTCTATAGCACAGGATAGGGCTGAGTTCCTCCCTGGCCAGTGCTAATAAGAGCACACGTTTACCTGTGCCAGGCCCTGGGCTGCAGGCTTTATAAGCCTTCCTGTATTGAATCTACCTAAGAGCCTTAGCGGGCCCTGTTACAATGATCAGCTTCTCTTAAGGGCTGAGGAAACGGGCTCAGAGAAGTTAGGGAACCTGCTTCTGGTCACAGTTTCATGTCAGTACCATCCCTGGAACACAGAGCAGTCTCATTTTGCTCTGACCAGCTTGGTTCCCATGCTGGATGTGTGAACACTGGAGACTCTTGACCCTCCACTGGTTGGACTGTTTCACAGTTGAGAAGACTTCAGATCTGAGAGCAAATTTCTCTAAGAAACTTAGATCCTGGTCCTCTGGAAATAGTGCCTTAGATACCTTAAATAGCGTGTGTGTGTGTTTGTGTGTGTGTACGTGCACTGACCAACATCTTCAGGGTGAACTCTACCAGTGTGATGTTCACCCCCCTGCCTGTGTGCTCCTGGGTATCTGAGTGTCTGATTAGCAGGGGAAGATGCCACTCCAAGATCTGAGTACCCATCAGCTTTGAGGCCTTACTTGCTCTGCTGATATGCTGGCCTGACCGCCAGAGGGTGGACCCAGGTCCCTCCAGAAAACTTCCCAAGCTCCTGAAGTCTCCTCACACTTCCCTTGGTTCCAGGAAGGATTGCCTTGAGCCCCATCAGGCAGAAGGATGTCTATACTTTCAGAAGTCCATAAAGAGGGGGTTGATAACCCCCTAAAGTTTTCTTCCTGCCTTACCTGGCTCTGCTGCTACACTTTCGTGCTGTCACCTTCTCCCCCACTGGAGGTGGAGAGGGGCCTAGTAAACATGTCTTCCTGATATTTATAGACAGGCTTGAGAGACCCCTCAGCCAAGGGCAAGCCCTCCATGACCCATGTATCTCAGTCTCCTGGATTCCAGGTCACCACACAGCCCTAGCAGCCTCCTGGCTGGAAACGAAGGTCAAGGCCACCAAAGCAGCCCATAGCCGAGCCCACAGTGGCCTGGGCCTCATGCCTGGCCCCTTCTCTTGGCTCTCAGCAGCCATACTTCCCTGTGGGAAGGGCTATTTATGAAACAGAAAGAGCAGTTGCAGCCCCATTTACCTCGAGAGCTCAACCCTCCATGTCTTAGAGGGAAAACTTCACTGCAGCTGACACCTGTGGGATGGCAAGACTTATTCGGGAGACAGATTTAAAATAAAGAGCCTTATTTTATACAGCCCCAAATATCTGCACAAAAATGAGCCCTTCGTATAACTTGCTCCATTTATCTCCCCGCTGTCACTGGGTATATCTCTCTATTTTATTAGTTTATTTTCCAGTTCCTCCAGCTCTGTGCTCACCTCTCTCCTTATTTCCACTGCAGCTGTCACTCTGGCAGCTCCGTCTCCCCTCCCCTTCATGCTTCTCCCTCTGCCTGCCCCATCCCCACCTGTTCAGGAGACTTGGCCTCCCCTGGGCTCTGTCCCTTCTCCAGGATTCTAGGGAGCAACGGGGAATGTGTCCCTGGAGAAGGACCCCTCACCCAGAAGCCCTCGCGTCACAGCCTGGGGCCGGCCCTTCCTTTTCAGCACTGTGGACAGCGATGTCCCTTGAACAGACTTGGTCTTGGCCTGGAGCCTTTGGGAAGCCTCCCTGCCTCATCTCTTAGCATTTCTAACGCTGTAAAGTAAACCCCAAGTGGTTTCTAACCTCCTCCTACCCCAAGACACAGGCTCAATAACAGAGTGAGAAGCGTATGAAGAAAGGAGCGATTCTAATTTCAAAGTTCTGCTGACATTCGAGAGCTCTCAAGGTTTATATAAACAGAACACCCCGCTTGAAATATCACTTTGAATTCCGTTTGTGCAATCGCGCCTCTAATGTGCTGCTGTTTCGGTTTCTCTCGGCAATGGGAGCCTTTGTGTTTTAATATTCGGAGGCGCAAGGAAGCAGGAAAATTATAGCTGGGGACGCCTGGGCTTGGCTCTTTATCATCCAAGTTAAATTTGGCTGAATTGAGGGAAAACATCCTTTTAAAAGGGTGGTAAATGGGAGTAATAATCTCTTACATTTACAAAACACTGGGTATTTTCAAAGCCCTTGCACATTCATTATCTCATTAGATTTCCCCAGCAGTCCTGTTCAAAACATCCCACAAATAGCTATTGTAGGTGCTGGAGAGGAGTGCAAGGCTGGGGAGGCTGGCTTGGCAAATGGAGAAACTGAGGCGGGGGCTTGTAAGTCACTCATGGTGGCCAAACCGGGCAGGGCTGGCCAGAACCAGGAGGCAGCAATGCCAGCTACCCCTTTTAGCAGGCTGTCACTTCCCTGTATCTCTCCCACCTCCTGGAAGTCACCTTTCATCTCTCCTCCCATCAAACACAGTCTTTCCAAACGGAGGTGCCACTCAAACCCCTCATAGGGGCTTCTGCCTTTTGAGGAGAATTAAGCCCAGAGAAGAATGAGAAGATCCCCCAAATTAGCAATAAGTCTTCATCTATTGAGCATTTACTTTGGGCCAAGACGAGAGCTGTATCCTGGACATGCATCGTTTCATCTGACCTCCTTAACAACTCTGAGGATGCTTTTAGTCCCATTTCACAGCTACGAAAACTGATGTTCAGAAGAATGATAGCTAGTCCGTGTTTGGTCAGATCCACACTCAGGCAGCCTGCTCCAGAGCCTGAGCTCCCCACCTCCACGTCATACACTTCCTGTTTGCCTCTGAGGGCAGATTTAAGCATCAGCCACCTGGGAGGACTCGGGTGGGGTATGAGGCCTGCTTTGCCTGACCTGTGAGTGGCCAGCTTCTTTGATTCCCGTGAGCTACTCCTGGAGCGGGGTCTGGAGCTCTGTGGGCTCTGGCATCCCAGGTCCCGAGGTTGCCCCTCTGGCTGGCGGTGGTCACATCCTTCAGGATGGGGAGTCGCTGGACCACATCCTGGGTGCGGCCCAATCATCCACGCAGCATTGCAATCATTTCAGAAAACGAGTTGCTGCATGGATGGATGAGTGAATGAACGAATGAGGAAGAGGGTCTGATCTTTGCAGGTGTGCAGAGCGGGGGGCCAGGCAGCAGAAAGGCAGTAGCAGTCAGGAAGTGTAACGCCTGCCCTGGCTCAGAGCCCTGATCCTGAGCGCAAGACCTCCCCCATCCCCTGCAGCATCCATCCCTCCCCCACCCCGCCCCGCCCCCATCACCCAGCAGCATCAATAGCGCCTGAAGGCCAAGGGGAAGTGGATGCAGCTGCCCCAAGTTTCCCAGGGTTCAAGGTGAGGGAGGAGGGTGTGAGCCTCGGGGTGGCAGAGGGGCCCACCAGATAAGCCTGATGTGATGCTCATGGTCTAGCTGGGGCCGGGCAGGCTGATGGCAGATTGTTCTGGGCTGTCTCTGGGGGTGGTGTCATTTATAAGTCCTGGAAATTTGTTACTGTTGATAACAGTGATAAGCCATTTTCATCACCGAGTGAGGAATGTTAATAACACGGGAGACATTTTTTAAGTGGTAGCTTTGGGGAGCCTTCGGTGTGTCAGCGCCAATGGGACGACTGTTGTCGCTGTCATATATCTGGGAAGTTATTCCGGGAAGGTCCGTGGAGCCTCCATTGTCATTACGTACAAAATATTTCAATTTTCCAGAATAGAGTTGGTTCTGGCGTCAATGAATCTTCACCTTTTCTCATTTTTATGTCTCCCTGTTTGTCTCTGGGGTCTGGTTTTGTGTGAGCAGGAGAAGATGGGCATAAATAAGTGTCTGGGGCTGGAATGGGATGCAGAACTGTGAAGGGGGGTCAGGGACGCAGGATGAGCTCCCAAGGTCCTCTGGGGGGTGGGGGTGGGCAGACGGGCCAGCTCAGTGGCCTGAAAGGAGCCCCTCACACAGCTGTCACCCCAACTCATCTGCTCCAGCCAAACTGCTCCCCGATGCAGCCTGAACCTTCCAGCCTCGGGCTTCTGCTTACACTGTCATTTCTCCTGCTAATGTCACCCCTCTGCCCACCCACCCCCAGAGTCCAGCCTGCCCCTGCCACCTACTACGCTCCTCACACAGTGGTGGGTGTGACTCACCCAGCACTTCATCACGTGCTTTGTCATGCCATGGCTCCCATTCCCTGTTTGGCAATGGGGCTTAACTCTTGTCCTATTTAACTCGTCCTCAATTTGTCACCACCTCCTTGTGGGCAAGGACCACATCATACACGCTTCTGCAGGTTCCGAAGGGGATGGCTGCTCTTTCTGCGTCTCTGTGCATCCTCTCCCTTGGGGCCTGGCGAACCACTGCTGGTCCTCCAAACCCCAGCTCTGGCTTTACCAGCTCCAGAGGTCACCCCGGGCTGGCCTGGGGCCCCTCCTGTGTGCGTTGGGAGCAGCCAGCGCTGACCGTCTCCCAGCCCGCACCTCCGGCTCAGGACCCTCTTCCCTCCTGGTCTGTCCATCCCAGCACAGCGCCGGGCACACAGTGGGTCTTGACTAAATGAGCAGATGAATGACAGGACTTCAGCAGGGCATCACTTAGGACTCCGGGGGGCTTGGCTCTGCATTCAAATTCCAAGGGGAAAATCTAGCTGCGTGGCCAGAACCAGAGTTCACACCCAGCCCTGGGTTACCCATGGATTAGATGCAATTGCCCGATGGCTTCAGGCTCCCTCTCTCTCAGGTCCTTTAATCCGTGGGTCATGGGTCTGGTTGGGTACCTAGCTGATGCCATGGGAGAGGGACATGAAGATTTCTCAGCTGGGGTCCCCGTCTTCAGGAAACACACACTTGGAGGGGGAGACAAGACCAGTGGGTGTGGAATGATCAGTGAAGAACGTGGGGTGTTTGGGGGAAAAGAGCAGCCGGGGGGGCAGGGGGGCTCCGGGATGGGAGGAGGGGCGCGGGGCTGGGAATCTTTGCTTCCACAGACCCACATGTCACTTCTACCACCTTCCACTCCACCTGACGCATGTCTCTGAAATGTCTCATTAAGCCGCAAAGGGCAGTCATGTCCCCCAAGGGCCCCAGCAGGGCAGCTCCGCCCTTTGAGTGCTGGCCTGGCTCTGCACAGTCCGCGGTCTCCAGAAATGTCAGAATGCGCACGCCTGGCCGGCATCCCTCCACACGCCCCCAGCGAGCTCCGACCAGCGCGGGCCGGCACTGTCACAGGCTGAGGGGGGGCTGGAGAAGGCACAGAGCCTTGAGGACCAGGCGGTCGCGTCAGGGGCGGCCCCGGGGCAGGGGGCGGCGAGGGGCAACCTGAGGCTACAGCAGCCCTGGCTCTGCCCGGCGCCCGAGCGTATCTGGGGAAGGAAAGGCGCCTGACAGACGAGGCCGGAGCCCGCCTTCAGTCACATGCAGCTCTTGCCAGACTCGTTGTGAATTGCACTCATCCGTGGCGGGCCACACGGGCCACCGGTCATGTCCCACTGTCGGGCACAGCTGGCCCCCTGCTCGCTCAGGCCCACCCTGGTCAGGCTCAGGCCCCGGGCTGGCTCATCTTCCTCTTCCCCTGGACCCCTGGGTCAGCAGTGGGACCAGAGCACCCTTCTGCCATCCTGCTCCCAGGTTGTTTAGGAAGAAAGTAAAACCCACAGCTGGGCCAGAGTCCTGCTTCCAGGGCAGAGGCCCGTTCTGGCCAGCGCAGGGTCTGTGGCTCCTTGGGCCTCCCCGCCCTGGGGTCAGGGTCTGGCCCTCTGCTCCCTGCGACCACCGCTGACAGGCTCCCTGGGAGGGGCTCCTCCTCAGCCCTTTTGAACAGCAGAAAACAGAACATGTGAAGTGTTGGGGATCTAAGTGGCAGGTTTCCCTCCTTAATCCTACAGGAGAAACCAAGGCTGGGTGGGAGGTGTCGGCTAATCATGCCGGATCCATCTGGTTCACTGCGTGCCCCCAGAACTCAATACCCAGCTGTAAATTCCCTTCATTTGGCCCAGATTTATTAAGCCTGAATTGGGTGTCTGGTACCACGTGTTCACGAGCGGCAGACCCCGCCCTCCCGAGGGAGCTGACTGTGGGGAAGGGCAGATGGGGGGCAGAGAGAGCCTAGCTGTGGCACCTCCTCCTCGGAGCCCCTGACTTCACGGTCTCTGCACTGAGCGAGCTCTGCAGGCATCAGAGAGTCCTCATGTTCTCTGTGGATGCTGTGTGTGTGTGGGTGAGTGCATGCATGCGTGTGTTCACATGTGTGTACACATGTGCACCTGTGCACGCATGCACGTGTGTGCATGGGTATACTGTGTACGTGTGTGCGTGTTCACGTACGTGCACGTGTGCCTGTGCATGCGTGTGTGTGCTGTGTACGTGTGCATGCACGTGTGCCTGTGCATGTGTGTGTGTGCTGTGTATGTGTGCATGCAATGCGCCTGTGCATGTGTGTGTGTGCTGTGTACGTGTGCATGCACATGTGCCTGTGCATGTGTGTGTGCCTGTGCATGTGTGTGTGTGCTGTGTATGTGTGCATGCACGTGCGCTTGTGCATGTGTGTGTGCATGCACGTGTGCCTGTGCATGCGTGTGTGCTGTGTATGTGTGCATGCCTGTGTGCCTGTGCATGCGTGTGTGCTGTGTACGTGTGTGCATGCAATGCGCCTGTGCATGTGTGTGTGCTGTGTATGTGTGTGCATGCAATGCGCCTGTGCATGTGTGTGTGCTGTGTATGTGTGTGCATGCAATGTGCCTGTGCGTGTGTGTGTGCTGTGTACGTGTGCATGCATGTGTGCCTGTGCATGCATGTATGTGTACATGCCTGTACTGTGTGTACATGCCTGTACTGTGTGCACATGCCCGTGTGTGTGCATACACAACCGCTCTCTGCTCTGTGCACTCTCGGAGGGTGGGGCTGGGTCCGCGCCTCTGCCCCCTGAGGGCTCCCCGTCCCAGTGTTTGTTAAGAAATGTCCCCACAAATCTGCTCAGCAGGCCGAGGCCTCTCTGCAACTTCCTGGAACCCAGTCCCAGAACAAGCAGAGACCTGTGTGGCAGGGGAGAAGGAGGTGTGGGGACCACCTAGCTCAACCCTCTCGTCCTACAGCCCAGAAGAGAAAGGCAGGGGAGGTGAGGTAATAGTAGTGAATAATAACAGCCACCGCATCTTGGCTGTTCCCACACGCCAGGAACCTTCACTGCCACCCTGTGAGGGAACCAGCCCCACCTGGCTTCACAGGCAGGAAGGGGAAGCTTTGAGAAGCAGGGGACCTGCTCAAGGTCACACAGGCTGTGGGTGGTGGAGGTCCGGTGGGGACGTGGGCCGTGAGCTCCAACATTCTCCGCAAGGTTACTGGGCACAGGAAGACAGCAGGGACCACACCCCAGACCCCATTCCTAGAACTCTGCCCTTCTCCCTGTTTGCGCTGTGGCTTGGTAGGTGGCCGGCTGGGCTGGGGCTGGGGGAAGAGAGCCCTGAGGCTGAGCCGGAGGGTCCTAAACATCCCCGAGGGGCTTGGAGGCCACAGCCAGGGTGCCCTTCCTGCCGCCGGCTGGCTCCCGTGAAGCAGGGCTTTGATTTGCTGTTAACGCCCAAAGTTGAGCGGAGCCTCATGAATCATTCATGAAGATGCTGCAACGAGATCATTATTTTGAGTGTCAGGAAAACAGCGTCTGACGGGTAAACATGATGTCTGATGACAGAACAGCCGATGCGGTGACCCGGCAGCCGGGCACCTGCCACGCTGTGGGGAATTTTTAAACATAAAAAAAAAAAAAAAAAATCCATGCCAGGCTCAGGGAGGAGCAGCAGACCCATCACCAACCCCTTGTCTGTCAGCTATCCAGGCCAGCAGGAGGCGGGCGGCAGGCGGGGCGGGGGCGGGCACAGAGCATCCTCTGCCAGGAAGTGACTCAGCACGGCCCCCAGCCCTGCGGGCCGGGCTGCCCCACCTGCCTCCCCTCCCAAGACAAAATGCAGGCTCCTGATTCAGGCAGCTCCTGCCCTCCCTTTCTCCTAGAAATTCCCAATAGATCGTCCTTCTGGGAAAAGGCCAGGAGGCGTCAAGCTCCCATCCGTCCAATGTGGACCTGGACCAGGCCCAGGGCCTGGCCTCTGCCTGAAGGCCGGCCGCTCAAGCACCTGTCTGGACCAGTGTGGGCCAAGGCCCCGGGGGCCCCCCCAGGCTTCTGGCCGTGTGAAAGCCACTTTCTAGCAGATGACAGGTTGTCAATAGCCTCACTACCTGCGTTATTTAAGCAGAACAAAGTGAACCTCGGCTGTACCCTTGAGCGCAGATCAAATTGATGGTCAGAGTGGACGCCACAGGCAATTAGATTTTCTAAAGAGAAAGAGATGCCAGGGGGACCAGCATGGGGCCAGAGGGGATCCATTCCCTGCCGCCAGCCTCTCCTGGAGCCCTTGGCCCTCTGCCCTCCCTGGTCACCCAGTCGTGTCCCCAGCCGCTCTCTCAGGCCGTCTCCTGCTCCTTTGGGTCCTGACTTTCATGAGGGGAAGGGGGGACCTGCCCCCAGAAGAGGGTCCCCTGGGTACTGAGAATACCCCAGGAAGAAGGTCCAGGAGGTTCTGCCCTGGTTCTGTTCCTGCCATCTCCGCAGGGGGCTTTCTGGGCAGCCTCTTCCTGCTTCCCCCTCCGTCTACTCCACCAGGCCTGCCTGACCATCACATGCTTTCTGTTCTCTCTGCGGATCCCCTTTGACCAGGCCTGCTGAGGTGAGCACCAGGTACAGCACAGGTCCTCTGCAAGGGCCACGGTTTGACCCAGGAAAATCTGCTCTTACTCGGTGCCCAAGAGGAATCATGGCAGCTCAGAGCTGGGAAGGCCCTCTGAGGTCATCCAGCCCTGCTCCTGCCAGCACAGACACCTGCTACTCCAGCCGGCAGGCCCCTCTTCTTCATCAGGGACAGGGGCTCGATCCCCCTCCACACCATCTACTCCAACAAAAGCAGTTTGAGTCTTTATAAAGTTCTTTCCTAACCTGAGGCCAAATCTGCTGCCCCAGAGACTCTGGAATGATTTTGTCTTCTGGATCCACAGAGAATAGGTACTCTACCTCTCAGGATGTGATAGATAGTCCTTCAAAGATTTGAAGAAGATTCATGTCACTCATCCGTCTACACATTCTTCCATCCATCCATCCATCCATCCATCCATCCATCCATCCATCCATCCGTCTGTCCGTCCGTCCGTCCATCCATCCATCCACTCACCCACTCACTCATCAATCCACCCATCCATCCACTCACCTATCCATCTACACATTTACCTACTGTCCTCCCATGAATGCATCTATCTACCCATCCACTCACCCAGCCATCTCGCCACCCATCCACCTACTGCTCCATGCATTCATCAACCCACCCATTCACTCTTCCATCCACCCATCCATCCAACCTCCTTTCCATCTACACATTTACCTACTAACCTCCCATGAATCCATCTATCTACCCATCTACTTACTCATCCATCTATCCATCCATCCACTCACCCCTCCATCCATCCATCAACCAACATACTCACCCACCCATCTACTCACCCATTCATCCATACACTCACCTATCCATCCACACAGCTACCTACTCAGCTACCCATCTTCCATCCACCCACCTACCCATCCATCTACCTATCCATCCACCCATACGTCCATCCATGCTTTCTTCCATTAAACGTGCATTGAAGACATGCTGCTGCCACTCTGGGTATTGAAAGATGCAGTCTCTGACCTCAGGGAGCTTACACTCCTGGTGCTGAGGCAGAATCACACTATAGCCTGAGTACTAGAACAGAAGAACAAAAACAGCATCTAAGGCTTCTGCAGCTCAACAATCCCAGTTTCCTCCCCTAATCATTCTGAGGACTCCAGACCCCTCTTCACCCTGATCAGCCTTCTCTGGATGACTCCTGTCTAGACACCATTCTCTTCAAGTTCAGCGTCTAGAATTGTGTTGGGCATCATCTGATCTAGACCCAGTCCTGTGGGCAGCCCAAGCTTGAGCCCAGGGAGTGGCTCTTCAGCTCAGAGGGTCTGGCAGGGCAGAGTCTCCTGTGGCTTGAGGGTGGGGGGGTGGGAACCCTCCTCCCACAGTCCCATCCCCGGGAGAGGAGGAAATGTTTACGCCATTAACACGAAACACTCTCTTCCCAACTCCTCCATAGATCATGTCTAGTTGCTTTCCAATGCACCAAAGAACATTTCAAACGAGTCCCTGGCCGGCTCAGTTGGGAAGTTCTTTCAGCCACTTAAAATCTCAGCCTCTGAATGTAAGGCACACTGGTGATGATTGTTCAAGAAAATCAAATGAAAGCAGATACAGCAAACTTCTGGTTATTTATCAGCCGTAGATATAGGCCACTTTTCATCAAGCTGAGCCTCAAGAAAAGATAAAAGCAAGAGAATTGCTCTGAGCTTCTACTGTGGAAGTGTCGGGCACTGCTGGCATCCAAGTTCTGTCTTAAATGAACTATTTCCTGGCCTGTGATGTGTCTTGGGTGGCAGCTGTTTGGTCTCAGACCCTTCCCAACCACTCCTCGGGAGAGGTTGCTGTAGCCTTTGACCTCTGGCATCCCTTTTGTTGCTTCCTAAGGGCCCTACCGAGGCGCATGTGAGCCTCAGCCTGGCTGGAGGGGCTGGGGGTCTGGACCTGGGTGGGATCTTGCTTCAGGACAAAGGCTGGAGGGCCTATCCAAGTTCCACAGACAATACTGACCTCTCTTCTCCCAGGCCAGCCAGGGCAACCTCCTTACTCTCTGCCCAAGGGCCTTGCCTGGGTTGCATGACTCAGAGGGCGCTGGGCTTCTGATGTGGTTCCTGTCCTTTGCTGAAGCCCTCACACAAGCTACCCCTGAGGGTGGGAGGTCAGGGGTGGGAGAGATGCAGACCAGGCAGGGGTAGGGCCACCATATCCAAGAGACCATGGTGCTGGCAGAGGATGGCCCAGGGCGCTTGGCTCTTCCCCCGTGATGGTCAATTTCATGTGTCAACTTGTCTAGCCCACAGGACCAAGCTATTTGGTCAAACACTAATCTAGACATCACTGCAGATGTAGTTTTTAGCTACTTGGGGTAAGGAGATTACCCTCTGTAATGTGAGTAGGCCTCATCCAATCAGTTGAAGGCCTTAAGAAAAAAGACTCAGGTTCCCCAAGGAAAGGAAGAAGAATCCTGCCTCTTGATGCCTTCAGACTCAAGATGGGAATATCAACTCTTCCTTGGGTCTCCAGCCTGCTGGTCTGCCTGGCAGAAATCAGGTTGCCAGCCCCACAATTGTGTGAGCTAATTTCTTAAAATCTCTCTCTCTCTATATATATATATATATACTGTTTCTCCAGAGGACCCACCCACCCACCCAGGAGGAAACTCATACTCTACCCCACTGACTCCATCAAAAGCTCAGAGGCTGCCCCACTCAGGCCAGGATCCCTCTTCCTTTCTGTGTCGCTCTTGAGACCAGAGTTAGCAACTGATCAACCAGTTCCTAGTTAGAGAAACTCATGGAGCTTCCTGCTACTTACTGAGCACTCACTCTGCTGGACGTAGAGCTACCCCT
This sequence comes from Eschrichtius robustus, assembly GCF_028021215.1. Taxonomy (NCBI): domain Eukaryota; kingdom Metazoa; phylum Chordata; class Mammalia; order Artiodactyla; family Eschrichtiidae; genus Eschrichtius; species Eschrichtius robustus. Next base: position 5,798,008 of record NC_090826.1, on the reverse strand, counting down.
ACACGCTCATCATCCCCTGTCCTCATGCCCATCCTATGAGGCAGGTGAGAGGAAACGGAAGCTCACAGAGGTCAAGCATCTTGCCCAAGGTCAAGGGCAGCTGGTAGCTGGAGCCCAGACTTGGATCTAGTGTTGTCTGAGGCCTTTGCCCGTGTGATGGGTTCTAGCACTGGTATTTGTGGGGAGAAGGTCGGTAGTGTTAGGAGCAAGCAGGCCAGGATCTTGGGGCAACGAAGAGTGAGAAGATGGCAGCAAAGATGAAGGCTTGGGGTTCCTGGGTCACTGGGGGAACACAACCTGCCCCTGGGACATCAGCTCTGCTCATGTTGCGAGTTACTGAGTGCCGTCACCTTGTCACTGTCTCCCACAGATAGAGACCTGGGTGGGGCCAGGGTGGGGGGAAATGAAATCTAAGATGCCATGTCACCTTGAATGATTCTCAGCAGCTGGCTGCCCCTCGATGATGCTCCAAGTGAGGCAGTAAAGCCAGGAGAACCTGAAAAAGCAGTGGCCTGACCGATCTGGCTGCCCTGGCCGGTGATGTTGGAAAAATGGAGGTGGTCGTTAACTTGCCCAGGGAGCAAGTGGTCCTGAGAAACCGGGCCCCCAGTGCTCCTCCGAAGAGCAGGCACTTCTCCTGTGTGGGAGCAGGCCATGCATGTCCCCCAGCGAGCGCGGCCATGGCACAGAGCTATAAGTGGACACGAGTCCTGCAGAGGGTCAGCCCGTGACACACACGTGGGTATGAGCGGGCACGAGGGGTGGGAAGATGTTGGGCAAATTCTGGGTCAAGGGCCCTAGCGGCCTGTCAAGGTTTGTTCTAAGTCAAACGAGAGATGGTCCCTTGTTCCCAAGATCCAGGTGGCAGCTGGTGTGGAGACACCCTCTCTGAGCCCTCCTTTATTTCCACCCAGACCTGGGTCACACAGCTTGGCTGTGACAGGACAGACCAGTCCCTCCAGCCCCACCTGGGATTGCGGTGGGTGGGACAGACAGGCCACCAGCCTCTGTAGACTCCGTGAGCCCCCCTGCGTCCCCGCCCGCTGGCTCCCCACCTGCACCAACTGCTCAGCTTGTCCCTTCCATCGCCTTCTGCAGGCCCCCAGCACTTGTCATGTATGGTAGTGGCCTGTCACAGACTTCCTGCCCATCTCCCAGGACAGAGGGAGGAGAGAGGGGCTGGAACAGTGCAGGCTACCGTGCTGGAGCCGGAGACCCCAGGGAACCCGTGGGTAGGCTGCCACCAAAGGGTGGCCAGGCCTCCAGCCACAGTTCATCCGGACACCGACCTCTTGTCTTTTCCCCTGAAAACAACACCTCTTTGGGGCAGACAGCTTGCCTCTCCAGGCTGGCTGGAGGCTGGGCCAGGGCCAGGGAGGGGGTATCTGTGAGGAGACCCTGTCACGGGAGTCAAGGGCCTGGGTTCTGCAGGAGCCTGAGCAGAGAACCTCCCCTCTCTGAGGAGGGGAGGGGTGACTGTATCACCATCCCCCGGGTTCTTTGGATCTGAAACCACAGTGATGGCACGTGTTGAGGGGCAGGCTGGCAGGGCATCTCAAAGTTTACCAAGTGTCAGAATCCCCCCCAGGGAGCATCCCAAGGATCTACTCTCCTAAACCCCAGTTAGCTTCATGCACACTTAACAGGCACCCCGGGGTGCTGATGAGGGGGCCCTAACCCCTCCGAGAATCGCCACAGCAAGGCTCCTGCAGTGGGTCCAAACCCGGCTGCATATCAGTCCCCACCCCAACCCGGTGTGAAGCCCAGGCAGCGGGGAGTCCGAGGGTGATTAAAAGCACAAGCTTTCAGGGTACAACAGATAGGATCCACCTCCATCCCTCCAGCTCTAACATGTTTGGCAAGCTTCTTTCCTTTCCCCTCTCTAAAGATGCTAAACTTACTTAGCTTCTTATTAAGCAACACTGGTCTCAGTTTCCTCATCTCTGAAATGGGGGAACACATATCACTTGTTCCCCTCATGGGATTGTTGTGAAGATTAAATGACTTCATGATGGAAAGTGTTTGGAGCCTCTCCTGCACAGGGCATCCCTGGAAATGTCCAGGTTCCGTGATGCCAAATGAGAACCAGCCTCTAGATTCAGCAGAACCGAGGGAGGAAGCTGCTTCCCACCTTTTTTGTTTTAAGTAGAGCCAAATGAAGGCGCTAAGTTTATACATTAATTTTGCTACAGACGGGAGAATTTAAATAGCTTTCTAAAACGTATTTTTAAAAACTGCTTTTCAATGCTCCATTAAAAGATTCTCTGCCTTGCCTTGGTGTCTCTGGAGCTGCCAAAAATACTATGAAAATTACTAAAATGCAGTCTGTGATCGGCTCTAAAAGGGTTTGCCAACTGGCTTCAAATAATCTAAAACCTGATCCCACTGGATCTGAAACACAGGCACACGTTTTGCTCAGTGCGATCATCCAGGAGCCTCGTGGAAGCACCTCCTTATTTAGTGATCTGTGTGGACCCCGTGGGCCTCCTTCCTGAAAGGCTCTCTTCTTGGCTTATGGAACCCACACCAGTCAGTTCTCTACAGGTATCCTCTCCTCCTCCTCCTGTGGCCTCTAAATGTTGGGGTGTCCCCATCCTTAGTCTCTGCCCCCCCTTTCCTTCCTGGATGACCTCCCACACCCTGACCCTTGACCCTAATTCCTAATTCATGACTCAAATTCTGACTTTACCACCCAATTCCAAACCCACAGCATCCACCGCCTGTTTGATATGTGTGGACTGAATGCCTGTGTCCCCTTGAAACCCATGTGTTGAAGTTCTAACCCCCAATGTGATGGTATTAGGAGGTGGGTCCCTTGGGAGATGATTAGGTTTAGATGAGGTCATGAGGGTGGGGCCCATGATGGGATTAGTGCCCTTAGAAGAAGGTGAGACCAGAGCTCTCTCTCCTTTGGCCACGTGAGGACGCAGGGAGGAGATGGTCCTCTATGAACCAGGAAGCAGCTGGTGCCTTGATCTTGGACATCCAGCCTCCAGAACTGTGAGCGATAAATGGCTGCTGTGTAAACAGCCCAGTCCGTGGTACTCTGTGATCGCAGCCTGGACAGACTAAGACAGCATGCCCAGCAGGGCATCCACAGCCACCTTGACTGAAATATGGCCAAAGAGGCCCTTGGGATCCCCCCTTGGTCTTCTCTTCTGAGTACCTGGCACCACTACCCGCCCAGCTCCTCCAGCCCGGAATCCATCCATCACCCTGATTCCTCTCTTTGCCTTAACCTTACATCCAAACCATTAGCAAGTGTTGTCAACCTCACCTCAAAACAGACCCCAGACCTCTGTCCTCCTCCCCTCCCCACAGGTCCTGCTCTGGTTCACCTGGCCAACCTCTCACCTGGACCCTGCCTGGCCCTTCCAGTTGGTCTATTTGCCTCCACGCTGACCTCTCTACAAACATCCATTTAACCCTTACCAGCCGGAAGAAGCCTTTAAAACGCATCCGTCAGGTCCTGTCACCGCCCTGCTTAAAATGCTCCAAATCCTTCGACTAAAGTGAAATCCACATTCCGCCCTCCGCCCTCCCTCTTCGGTTCTCCTTGGCTCCCTGCCCTCCCCTCTCTTGCACCCTCCCCGCAGCTCACCACCCCGCCCCTGTTTTCTTTCTTTTTCCTTCCTCCCAGCCCAGGTGCCTTTGCACTGACTGGCTGTTCCCTCTGCCTGGAACATTTTTCAGAGTCACTCTGTCACAGCTCAAGCGCCACCTCCTAAGAGAGTCCTTTCCCGACCTTGATCAGTGAGACCAGAGCCCTTACACGCTCACATCTAGTCTTTCTTGTTCATTTGTTCCTTGCCTCTGCTTCCTCCCACTAGGACTCCTGCTCCGAGAGAACAGGGACTCCAGGACTCCAAACCCCCGGTCACCGTGCTCTTCAGTCAATATATCCTGATGAATGAAGCTATGAGGGTGAGGAAGTGTCCCAAGCTGGCCCCCTGCCTGCCATCTGTGCACCAGGCGCTCATCGCTTCTAGATCTGGTGGCGGGACGTGGGACCCAGGCCTTCGCTGAGCCGCCTCTAAAGCAGGCCTGGGTTGGAAGCCGCTGCCCAGAGGCCGAGTGGCACTAAGGGGCCGTGAGAAGGGGTGGACTGCAGGCTAGCGTGATGGATTTTAGACTGCAGCATCCACGGCCCAACCCTGCCACTTAGGCACCATCCAACTTGTACAAGTTCCTTAACCCCTGAGCGCCAGTCTGTGCCTTGGCCCCAACCTCCCGGCCTGTTGAGGTCTAAAGGCGATACCGCATTTCCTGAGGTGCAAGGTGCCTGCTCTGCCCCAGGGCTTCACGACGGCTGCACTATTATCTTACTGTTATTAATGAGCAGAAGCTGAGATGTTGGGGGTTGGGAAGAACTCAAGGAGAATCCTCATTTTCCAAGGAAAAGGCCCCAGGGGATGCAGGTTGGCCTCAGGGAGGGCTCTCTGGGCCTTACATAAAAGGCACGGACAAGAACCCTCTGACCGGATTCAAAGCCCCCAAAGGCGGTCCACACTGCAACGCCTGGATGCCCACTGCCCGTCCTGCCCTGGTGGGCGGCTCGCAGGCAGCCAGGCCTCTCACCTGGTCGGTCCTGTATCCTTAAGCTTCCCTGCCCTGGGCACCAGGGGTAGTCCCCCGTCCCTGCAGGGGGTTCTGGCCTATTCCAGTGGGACACTACCCGTGTCGCATGCTGGAGCCGTCACCAATGCAATCACTCGTTGAATACTCATCCTCCTGTTAAGAGGCAGGCAGACCCCAAGCCCAGGGGATGTGCTGAGGAGAGGTCCATGGGCAAGAGAGAGGTGACTATGGAAGACAATAGCTGCAGCTGGGCCTGTGCCGGAGCCAGTGGGGCTGGAGCTCGGGGACTAAAGGCAGAGAAATGGGAGATGCCACTGAGGGCAGGTGGAAGCCCAGCCGTGCGGGGCGTATTTTGGCCAGAGTAGTAATCTGGATTTTTCCGTGAGAGCAGAAATCACAGGGGAGATTCCAGCGGCCGCTGGTCTCTTGGACGTCACTGCTGGGCCGGGGTTTTCCACCTGTTGTCAGCAGCCCTTTCCGGCCATTTGGTTCCCTTAAACAATGAAGAACTGATTAGAAGTTTTAATTGTTTCTGGAAACTTGGAGCTGTGTGGAAGTCCTACTTTAAATGTTTTACAATAACAGTCTGTTAACAAATTCCAGACTTAATTTATCCAAGAACTTGTTAAAATTCCCTCTGTGCAGCCGCCCAAGGAGTACGCTTTTGAAGTCATTTACTTACCAATAAATTACAATGGTCTGAAATCATTAGCAGCAAAGTAAATTGTTTTAATTGATCTGATGTTCCTTACGACCCAGGGACTTCGTTTCTGTGCAACTGCTTTTCGAAAGGTCTAAAATAACAAATTAATCTCACTTGAATCCTGTCATATTTGGAGCGTTCCTTCCTCTCAGAGACCAGGAAGGGAGAGGAATCCATGGTGAGAACAGGGCTTTCTGCACTGGCCCGGGGCTGCCCAGAAATAGTTCAGCCTCTGAGCAGTTGGGGTCCTAGTTCCAGGTTACCCTTTCCATTGTGCGGAAGGGGCAAGCCTCAGAGAACCAACCGGTGTTTATGCCCTTTCCCTCGTCCTGGGTTGTGGTCACATGATTTATCGTTATTTATCCAGTGGTTCGTTTTTGTTTCATGCAGTTTTCTCTATGTCTAGTATGTGTGACGGTAAAAACAAGAGCAAATGCAGAAGTAAAAATACATAAAAAGCTTTGAGTCTGCATCTAGTGACCTTGATTCCCAGACGGCTTCTTGGGGGAGGTCTGGAGTGTGTGCTAAGCCACCAGGACAGTGAAAACCCCTTTCTGGTCTCTTCCCCGATGCTGCCAGAGCCTGAGCCCTGTGCCCGGTCACTCTGGGTTGTACAAAGGTGCCGGCCACTTCAAAAGCAGGACCAGAAAGTGACCGGAGTTGTGCTTTGGTACACCTCTGGGTCCTCTCCAAAATTCGCCCTGACCAGTTGTGGGTGACGGAGGGGGGATACTGGAGCAGCAGTCCGCCACTGCCCACCCCAAGTGTGGCCAGCGTGTGGGGGTCCCCTCTAGCCATAGCCCTCACAGACCACCTCCAAGGTCAGATGGCCTCAAATTACGGTCCTGTGTGCAGAGACGCCAGCCCAGGGGGCTGCTGCAGTCCCTGGGCTCCCTTGCCCTTAATCCTCTAGAACCAGGGTTATATTTGGGGATGGGGGGGGTCCCCGCAACCATCCAAGCTGACCGCCGCCTGTGCCCAAGTCCCTGCTCTGTTCTTGTGGAATGTGCTGCTCTTCCTGCCTGGCATTTTCCTTCCTCTTAACTCACTGCTCCCAAGTAAGGGGCTCAAGACGGGCCCTGGCCAGGCACCCACAGGGGCAGCCAGGCTTGATGACATCCAGCTGTGCATGAGTCCTCCCAGAGCCTCGCCTTGGTTCCCAGGGCAGTGGTGGTGGCTTCTGTTCCAGAGAACCGCCCACCCCCCGGAAGGTGGGAGCCCCAGGATGGTCTGCACATCAGGGACCTCAGGGTTCAAGGTGAAGACCCTCAGGAGAAGAGTCCAAACTCAGTTCCTGTTTCCAGAGCAGGCTCAGCGCGATCTGCCCGGCAAGGTGTGCAAAGGGCTGGCAAATCCCATCCGCACACAGCCTGGCCGCGTGCAGCCAGCAGGGGGTGAGGCTGATCAAACAAGAGGAGGCGGGGCTGAAGCCACACAGCTGGAGCACCGGGGGTGAGACTATCACAACAGTTTATCTTGCCGCACTGGCTGATGGAGGGACCCCGAGAGGTAACTATTAAATTCACAAGCAGAGGACCATTTACATCGCAGCAGTTGCCCCCCTTATTATCCCTGGGATAAAGGAGGAGCCAGGCCAGGGCTTTGGGGGCCTTGCCTACGTCTCCGTTGTTGATATCACTAGAGCAGAGATTTCTTTCCTAGAGTTCTGAGCAAACCTTGCGGGACTAGCCCAGTAGGCGCTGAGCGGCGGGGGCTCGCAGGGTGCCTGGGAGCTGGGTGGAGAGAACCAACGCCAGTACCAGGGCACCAGGGGCCTGGCCTCGGGACGACAGATAGAACGGGTCACAGGCAGCTCCCCACTGTCAAACCTGGGAGTACTGACTCTACATCCACCAAGGTCTCTGCCTTCTCCTCATCCCCAAGCATTCCAAAATCGACCTCTGCTCCTTAATGGGAAACAAGACCGAAATGTCCAGAGGCTGGAGAACACCTGCCTCTCAAAGCCTGAACAAATGTGGAGGGATGCAGGGAGCCCTGCCCGGAGGGGTGGGAGATGTAGAGCCCCTGTCCGGGCCCCCTCTCCTGGCTACACCTGAGGGCAGGGCTGGGTCTCCACCTCTGCTGGCTGACGGAGCCAGTGACCCAGGGGTGGGCAGAAATAACGCAGGGGGCAGCTTTGCCAGGAGAAAGGGAGGTGACCCCAACAATCTTAACCCTGTCGTCCCTCAAGAAAGAGGTGCCCGAAGGCAGGTTTCCTTTGCCCAAGGAAGCAGGTGGGCGATACCATCACCACCAATACCCTTCTCCCCCAGCCAAACCCCAGTCTCAGGCAGGAAACAAATGTTAATGGGAAGCACTTAAAATGGAAACGGAGTCTATTTCTCCTTAACTGTCTCTGGGTGCACAAAATTCTGAGAAGCGACTGAAGGTAAATTGCTTGGTTTTCCATTTTAAGCTGCACTTATCCAAGCGCGGTCAGTCTTCCCTGATAGCAACAGAAAATAATAAGCGTCTGATGTGGAGTTGCCCTGGTGCCCAATAACTTGGGGGGATCTCGTCCCCATTTCATTACGGGAAGGCAGAGCGCGCCTTAAGCAAGTTTACTGATATGATGAATTGCCCCGTCACTTCCCTTTGGGTGAATCTCCTGCCTGGAGGCTATTGGCCAGGCTCTGGGGGTGGCACCCAGAGGCCCGGCCAGGGGGCGCCCAGGTCACAGCAGCAGGGGCCAGTGGCTCATCTGGTCCAGCCCGCTGGGGGCCCTGGGGATCCCGAGGGCCGTGAACCACGTGGCTCTGGCCAGGGTGTGCTCAAACCCCTGCCCCACCCCTCATTCTGCTATGTGACCTTGGGCACCAACACCTCAACGTCAACTGTAAAGCGCAGGTGCCGTGGGCAGCGGTGAGGGTTACACAGAACAACCACACAGAGTCGCTAGCATAGTTCAAGCACCAAACTCAGGAAGCTGGAAAGATTAGGACGCCTTCAGTCTCCCTTGGCCTCTGGTGGCCATTCCTTTTCCTTCTGTGCCGCAGAACTGAGGGCTCAAACCCGACAGAACCCGCTGTCCCCCCAGCCCGGCAGAGCCTGGGTGCCACGGCAGGACTGTGCCAGCTGGGGGTGCCGCAGACCAGCAGCGCTGGGTGGGGGGCTGCCAGGCCAGTCCCTCCCTGCTCGGCCTCCTGGCCTGGGGGTTGACTGGGGGCTTGTCCATGGTGAGGCTTCTCCCGGCTCAGAGGACAAGATGGTCCCCCAGCAGAGCCCCAGATGGGCTGAGGATGTGCCCTTCTATTGGATGCCAGCTCCAGGGGCTATTCCCCAAATGCCCCGGGACCCAGGGCAGCATCATAGGCTACTGGCAGGCTAGCCCAGGCCTACCTAGCACGTGGACACAGCAACAACTATTTGAATGCATGCATGCTTGCATGCATGAATGAAAAAATGAATGAATGAACACCAGAGACAGGCATGATGGGGGAGCAAGGATCTGTCCCCTAGGAGCTACGGTTCCCTGGGCCAAGGCAGGAGGCTATGGGAGGTATGGGTGCATTTTACGTCCCTTCCGGGAACATTAAACATTTTACATCTGTGAGCCTGACCTCCTGGCTCTGCTCCCTCTGGGGGCCTCTCTGCCGCTGACAAGCCTTCCCCGGGGAGGGGGCACCTCCAGGTCTCAGCCAGCCTGGGACACGACCCTGGCCATGCACGCAGAAGGAGGAGAGATTCCTGCAGAAGCCGAGTGCTCGGGGAGCCCAGGTGTCTGGAACCTGTCTGAGGTTCTCATCTCTGAACACTTAATGTGAAGATAAATGGATATGAAAGGAGCATTTCCCCCTCAACCATGTAAACACGGAGCCGCAGACGAGGCCGTCATATTAGGTCTGACACGGGGAAGCTGTGAGGTATTACTCACCCTGATAAGTTTAATGTATAATTTAGAAACATATCATCAAAATGGGAAAAAAGGGAAGATGCTCTTAAATAACTCTGAAAGATACTCAGCCCTGAAATCACGGGCGGTTACAGCAAGGCTGTGCCGCCCCTCCCCGGCAGACGCACACGCCACGCTTTGAGTAGCTGGATTTAGATGGGTCCTTGAGCAGAGAGCTTAGGGGGGAAAGAGCCACCCTTTCCGGAGGTGGGAGCTCACTCCTCCTGGGCCCCGGGGCTCTGCTGGGCCCAACAGGGCTGCTGGCAGAATTCAGTCCAGCTCTGCACAGGTTCAGCCCGGCAGGCAGGCTGCAGCTCGGGATGCCCCAGGCAGGCTGGTGGGGGCAGTGAGTGGGCTCCCTGAGGGCCCTCTCCCCTGCTTCTGCCAGGGAGGCCCCTTCCCTCTCACTTGATCCTGGGGGCTGAGGGGGGACAGTGTGCACACAGGTGCGGGGACGGGAACCATTCCTGCATGTACGCCTCTCTCCGCCCCTGGAGCTGGTGGTGGGTACATGGAGCTGTGTGCACGGTGTCATAGAAGGTGAGCTGCAATGGGGGGATTTCAGGGACATCACAGGCCCTGCTCTGCTCTGAGAAACCTGGCCACCGTGCATCACCAAGCCCCTGTGGGTGATGCAGTCCCATCCCCCAACAACGGGGTGGAGGCAGCCCCAATTGTCACCAATGTTGTACCCTCCCCCCCGCCCCAGGCAGCTGGCGGCATCAGAAGACTTGCTCCTGGCTCAGCGCCCATGGCCACAGCTCTGAGCCCCTCTGAGCCTGTGTTGCCTTCTCTGCAATGTCTACAGCTGTCAATACCCGACCCCTGAGGGTGTGACTATCGAGGGGACACCTCCCAAGGAGGCAGTGCCCACCCGGTGTGCCCAGGAGGGCATCCTTCTGTCCTTTCAGGGGTTTCTGCCCTGATGAGACTGGAGAGGGGCCCACAGGGACTGATGAGGGGCGGCTGGGGTGAGGCTTGGAGCACGGGTTCACAGTCCTGGCTGCTGCCAGATCCACCCAGGTGGGGCCTTTAAGAAACACCCTGTCTGTGCCTGGGCGCCTGGGTTCTCAGGTTGTCGGCCGGGGACGGGCCGGGGTGCTGGTTTGAAATCTCCCGGTGGTGTCACCGTGTCTCCAGGTTTAGAACTCCGGCCCGGAAGGGAGCCCTCAGCCTGCAGAGCTGTGTGGGCTTCATCTTAGGCCCGGGAGAGTCCAGATAAAGCTCTTTTTCCAGTAAAGGGGAGGACTTGGCGTCTGAACCAAGGATGTTTCCCTGATGTCTAGGGTTTTGTCTTCAGAGCGTGACTGCAGTCACCACTGGCTCTGCTTAAACACAAGCTGCTGACACCTGCTGCTCGGGCCTGCGATGCAGCTGCAGGAAGCAGCAGGCCATGCCAGCGGCCGGGTGGGCGGAGGTAGGTGGGCAGGGCCCAAGGGATGGACACAAAAGATGCCTGGGGCAGAAGAGGGCCTCAGTGAGAAATGAGCCCCTTCCTGAACGTCCCCGTCGCTCTTCCAAACCCCTCTGTCATTTCGGCTCCTTTGCTCCAGGCCCCACTGTCTCCCTGGGGACCTCCCTGACCACCCTGCCTTTTCCAAATGTCATGAGGATTTCTTGGCATGAACTCTGTCCTCGTCCCTGTGAGCACTTCTGAGGAGCTGTGGCCAGGGTACCAGGAGGCACAGAATTAAGGCTCAGCCCAGCCCGCCAGGCTGCCGGAGCCCAGCTGGGGAAATGGACACGCTGACGTCAGAGACCCAGGTCCGAGTTGTAGTCCCATGGCGGGAGGAGGAGTGGGAGAGGGAGGTGGGGGTAGGGTAGATGTGGGCTGGCTTGTGCAAAGGCCCGGAGGCTGGAGGCTTGTGGTGCATTAGGGCCCCGGGAGCTGGGTCTCCTGGCTTGTCTGAACTTCAACACCGACCTGCTTCCCTTTACTTCCCAGTGTGAGCTCCACCGAGGATGCATGAATCGGGGTCCCCCTCAGTTCTGGCAACGCCCTCTTTGTCCCTTGAGGGCACCTGCTCTTGCCTTCCCACAGCCCATTCTCTACCCTGCAGCCAGCACGATCCCACATTCACACCCCTCCACTGGCCTCCCTCCTTGCTGACAGCGGAACCCCCGAGTCCTTCAACGGCTGCAGGCTGGGCCCATCTGCTCCCCAGTCACCTCTGCAGCCCTGCCGCCCACTTGTCTCTTCCTGGCACGTCCGATGGAGGCGCACAAGCTTCCTGGCTGTTCTCAAACACGCTAAGCTCGCTCCTGCCTCAGGGCCTTTGCACATGCTCTTCTCTCTGCTGGGATTCACGGCCCATCTCCCAGCTTCACGCAGGTCTCTGCTCAGAGCTCACCTCCGCCAAGGCCCCTTCTCGGCCACACTCTCTAAAACCCTGTATTCCTCCTTCCTCACTCTCCTTTGTTTCCATTATAGCATTTATCACGATCTGAAATTACATTACAGGACCACAGTCCAATTCCAAAATCCATAAAGCTCTGAAAACCAAAGGCTTGTTCATAGCCCATTTGGTGGCAAAACGGGATCCGAACTGTTGTGAGGCTATTTACAGTTGGGGTTCATCCCTCTTAGTGTGAATATTCATACATTTTGCTGCAGAAATATGAATGCTTTTGATGACGGGGAGTTACTCCACAGCCCGCCGGGGACGTTATATAATACATGGTCTATGCACCACAGTACGTTTCTCAAATGCAAAGTCTGAATGCCCAAACCAGGCTGCTAAACCTGGGCACTGCTGGCAACGTGGACCCGACAGTTCTTTGCTGTGGGGCCCGCACCGGGCGCTGTAGGATGTTGAACAGCATCCCGGGCTTCCTCCCACTAGATGCCAGTAGCACCTCCCTTCCCAGAGCTGTGACAACCACAGATATCTCTAGACATTGCCAAATCGCCCCAGTTGAGGACCACTGGCCAAAGTACATCTGGCCCTCGGAGTTTCAAGTGAGGGATTCCGGACCTCTCTCTATTGATTTCTCTACTTACTTGGAATGTAAACTCTACGGGGGCAGAAACTGTACCTGTTCTTTTCTCTGCTGTATCCACAGCACCTAGAATGATGTCTGTTGCAGAGCTAGCACTTAATAAACAATTGTTGTGTAATAACTAAAGGATTCTATGGTTCCCCCAGCAGGCTCCTGGGGTCCTCTTCCCATGGATTTGTCGGAATGCCCTTCAGATGCCCCCCTGGGCAGAGTGCAGGACAACCTACCCTCCATCCTGCCTCATCTCCAGGGATGCAATCGTACCCCGAGCAGCTGCCCGGATTCTTCATCTGACCCCACTGCCACTAGAAGGTCTGGACATTGCTGACCTCAGACTCTCCACCCCTAGAGTGGGGACCATGACCCTGGCCCACGTCTTGAGAGATGATGCTTCACGGATGACCGGACACCCATTCACCGTTTGGAGTTGAACTTCCCTTGTCCTCTTGTGCACCTGGCACCAGTCTGGGTGCTTGGAAGGGCCTTGTGGACCAGGGCTGACTTGTGAAGGGACCCTCAGAGTGTGACCATGGACAGGCCGAGGGGAGAGGGAGGGTCAGGGATGGGGGTCCTTGATAAGCCTTGGTCTCGGGCTTTTGCCCTGATAGAAAGTGCTCAGGGCAGATTTACAGGACGTGGGAGAGGTGGCTGGGTCCCAGCACATCTCTGTCCAGTGACAGCGCCGCCTCTGCTTGCTCGACTCCCAGTGTCGGGGAGCTCACCCCCTCTTGTGGCAGCTTAGTCTACCAGAGGACAGCTCTGTCAAAAAGCCCTTCCTTCCATTGAGCTGAGATCCGGTCCCACCCTGCTCTCCAGAGCTCAGAGCCCCAGACCGATGCCCCCAACACACCCTGATGTTTCTGGCATCCATCCCCGGTCTCCCTAATTTCACATGCACACAGGAAGGCCAATATTCTTGGTTTTCCCAGGACTGTCCCAGTTTTAGTCTCCACATTTTACTAACAGCACCCCTTTCACTCTTCAGGGAAGGTCACTTTCATCCGGGGCTTCTATTTCGTTTGTATTCCCTCGCACGCATTCCCCACATGATGTACATCACCCCTGTTCCCCAGGGTGATGGGTGGCTCAGGAAGGGGTCCGCTTCAGAAGCGGCCAGACCTCCTGCTAGAGACCAAGCCCAACCACTCTCCACCAAGGACATGCCTGATCCCCCGTCTTGCCTTCAGGTTCCTGCTTAGCTGATTTCCACTGGAAGGTTCCAGGGAGTATGCGCTCAAGGCCCGGGTGAGGCTCTTTGACAGCCAGTAGCTGAGGGCTTACAAGCAGGTGATACTGAATGTAGAGGGGTGGGCAGGCGGAAGGTGGCCAACGAGATGTAAGTGAAAGGGGTGTGTGCAAGTTCCGGGAAGAGTTCTTAAAGGGAGGAGCTGTGCTTCTCTCCTTCCTGGTGGCTGGGATGCAGACACGATGGCTGGCGTTAGAGCAGCCATGCTGGACCAGAATGAATGAATGGAGTGCATGGCAGAGCAACAAGATAGAAGGAGTCTGGGTGCCCTGGAATTGTGGAGCTACCATCCTAGCCTTCGACCTCCTCTATTTACAGAGAGAAATGAACCTTGATGCTTTGAGCCTCTGTTAGTTTAGGTTTTCTGCCGTCCGCAGCTGACTTCAACCCCAACGAATCCAGAGCCCAAACAGATCTTTCTGCTGGAGATAATCACAGAAGACTCATGCATGGCCACACCCAAGGGTGCAGGGCAAGGGGCTGGTGAAGGTCAGGGTGGTGAGGCCGTCAGGAGTGGCATGGGGAGAGGATTTAGGAAATCAGGGCGCCAGTTAAAGCACTGTGTTACCAGAAGGACAGAGACCTTCCGGCAAATCGACAGGAGGCAATTTCTTCTTTGGCTGAGCAGCTGCCGCGTAGGTTGTCATTTATGGGAATCACCAGTTCCTAGCAAAGGAGGGCTTCGCTTTTTCTGAAGACAGACTCCCAGAGCAGTTGCTCCAATCTGGGGGGATCACAGCCATCTCCTCCCACCACTGAGTCACAGAAGCAACAAATGCTGCCCTTGTTCCTCCAGGAGAAAGCATCCCCGGAAAGCTAGCAGTAACAGGCTAATATGACCGAGAGGAAGCCTGCTGGCAGGTGTACGTGTCAAGGATGCTGACGGAGTCCCAGGCTGGAGCCGCAAGGGAGGCCAAGGTCCAGGGAGGGTGGGAGCCACGCCCAGGGTGCAGGGCCGGTGGGAAGCTCATCCCTAAGGGGCTGCGGCCACGCTGGGCCTGTCCCGTCGCCAAGGGGCTGACCCATGGCCAGGATGCGGGGCCCTTTCTGCGCCTCTCCCAGCACCGGCCTCGGGCCCGCCTCACCTCCTGTTTTCTGGCTCCTGGTCCAGCCATTGTTTCTGTACTTTCTCCAAATTAAAAACCCATTGCTGCCCCTTCCTAGGTAAAAAGAGTGAATTTTCAATTCGAGTGTGTGGGCGGGTGTCCCCGGGGAACAGAGTAATGAAGCCGCTGGTGCTAGTTGCAAAACAAATAGATAAATCAATGTTTCAATTTTCTCCCTGTGAGAGAGCCAGACACGTTGCTTAGCAATTCAGAGAACAGTACTGCAGGCTCTCAGAGGTAGCCATAAACGCTCCAAAAGTTGCTGGGTTTTGAGCCATAATAGAACGACAGCCCAACTTATATTCTTAGAGCCGAAGCCAGCTGGAGCCAAGGACACAGCTGCTTCCAGGAGAAATCCCTTCAAACCCACCCTCTCGCTTCACGGCACCCAGCGGGGTGAAGGCGGGAGCCCCTGTGGGCAGGGAGGCGGGGCAGACCCTGAGTCCCCACTGGACCAGTGGTACCAACAACGCGCAGGCGAGACCCCTCTGAACCTTCTGGGCTCCCAGGGTGCCGTAGAGGGGAAAGGGGGAGCCTGCCTCCCCGGGGCCCAGAAGCCCCAGCCCAGGCCAGTCTTGCCAGGGTGACTCCACCCTCAGTCCTGCATATGGAAACACAGCCAATTGTCTCCAGCAGGCCCCTGGTTTCTGCTCCCACACCTCCAATGGCTGCCCAGCACCCGGAGGCATCGAGAACTACCTTCTGTATGGTTGTACTTTATAAGCACTGCACATCACCCCATTTTCTCAACGACCTTGTGAGATGGCTTCTACCGTTATCCCCATTTTACAGGTGAAGAAACTGAGGCTTGGCGAGGTTATGTGGCTTTCCTGAGGTCACACGGTCAGGCCACAGCAGTTCCCACTATATGTCACTGAGCGCCTCAGTGTATGACGCCACGGGCACTGGGTTGGGGGAGATCTCGGCTGGGGAGGGGACACCCAGGCCCTCCCAAGGCAAAGAGCCAAATGCTAAGTTCGCCTCTGACCAGCCGCCTAATCCAGGGAGACAAAGCTTATGAGGGGTTTTGCTCAATACTTGGCAAAGAGTCGGTCCTCGGGTGCAGGTGCAGGGGACCTGCAGGCTGTGGTGGCCTTTGGCGTCACGGAGCATGAGTGATAGCGTCATCCCCGAGACGACCGTCCTAGAGCCAATGTGAGCCTGTCTCCCACTCACCCAGGCCCGGCATCAGCGCCCTGTGTGTTGAGGGCGCTTTGGAGGTTGCCGGGTCCATGATGAATGGGGCCAAAAGTGGGGTCAGGGGACAAAGCCCAAATCCCTCGGCCTGGATCCAGGCTCCCCCTATGACCTAGGCCGCCCATCTCCTCCCCACCTCCTCCTCCGCCTGAACCCCTCCTCTCCTCATTCCCGTCTCTGGTCACCCTGCCCCCTCCCTACATATCCCCCCAACCTGGGCCTTCTGAGGTCCACCAGGAGCCCACGTGATTCCCGAAGGCTTCTCACCAGCTGGCCAGGCTGCGTGACCCAGGTGGGCAGCTCCACGTGCGGGTGTCCTGTCTGCCACCTGGCCCCCTGGGAGGAGAGCCACATGTCTCTGTGGCCCACGGGGGTCTGCCATGCCCCAGACAGGCCACGCTGCCCATGTGACCCCACCAGGCTGCTCACGCCTGGAGGTCAGCCCCCATCAGACGCTTTGCTGCCTTGCCCCCTCCCTCATCCCCCCACAGCCACAGGGCTCCCTCTCTGGCAGGCTCCTCCCTCTCTTCCACTCTCCCCTCCTCCAAAGCTCCCAAGGTCCAGCCTGGATGTCACCTGCCGGTGACACTCCCCACAGGCAGCCCCTGGTGGAAACATCCCCATCCAGTGGGAACTGACATCCTTCCTCCGGAAACTTCTCCTGCTGCCTCAGTTCACACATCTGTCTCCTCTCTCAGACTGTGAGCCCCCTGAAGGCAGGGACAGTTTCTTCCAGCTCCCAGCTCTATGCTTGGCTTGGAAATCGACATAGGTTGGATTTAGCTACCAGCCAAAAGCTTAGGGTCTTGCTGCCTCTCACAGTAAATGCCGCTGCCTGGTGCCTTGGCCCCCAAAACTGCACCAAAGCCAGTGATGAAAGAGAAAGCCATATTTTTCCAGAACCCTGTCCAGAAATGGAAGAAAATGGACTTTGGAGTCCAAATGGACTGAGATCTTGGCTCTGCTGCCTCTTAGCTCTGCTGCTAAGAGCTTGGAAGATTCCTGAACTCTCTACCCTCGCTCTCCTGGTACACAGTGGCAGGAAGTAACTGTGCCTCCCCCAGGGCTGTCGTGAGGCTAAGTGAGCGCCTGCTGTGATGTCCAGCCCCACCCCTGATGCCCCCACCGTGATTACTGTTGTGTCGTGATGGCCCTGATCTGCATTCTTTCTGGAAGCTCTGCTGGCTTCTCCAGGTCAGAAGTGAGATGTCAGCCATGTCACCTGTCTGAGGGCCCAAAGACCCGGGCCAGCTGCCCTGTCCCTGTCCTGGGAGCTGGAGGACTGATGGTCAGGCCAGGTGCCCCCAGCACACGCCCACTTACCCCTGTCACTTCTTGCCTCAGACACTGACCTCTCCCCACCCCCGCTCCCAGCACCCAGGTCTCAAGCTGGCCCCTTGATGGCAGAGGACAGCCCTTTCTCCTGGTCGCCTCTTTCGTGAACCTAAGGCTCTGCATTCACTGGAGTGGGAGGTTGGGTTAAACCTGCTGGCTGTGCTCCAGGGTGGGGCAGGGATGGTGGTGGGCGAGCCGCCACCATGAGGATGGTCTGAATGCCTCTGCCTCATTTCCTGGGGGGGGGGGGGGTGTGTGTGTGGCCATCTGTTGCCATGGAAATGGAGGAAACTTGGGTCCTCTCGAGTCTGTGTGCTGGGCGCCTTGTCAGTGATGGCTGAGGACAGGTGGGGGGCCTTTCCCGGCAGCGGCTGGGGGATCCCAGGTCACGGGGTAAGGAACCTTCCCGGGCAGGTCACTGGGAGAGCCTGGGGCTGGGGACACGGGGAGGTGACACTGGGCTCAGTTCTCAGTGCTCCCGGCTCCTTGGAGGACCCAGGGCTTTGGTTTTCTCTGTGAAATGGAGAGTCACGAATCACTGATGCACACGGCTCTGCAGCAGGGCCACACTGTAGGCCCTTTGTCGTCCCCTCCTACAGGCCCGGGAGCTCGAGAGCATCTGGCTGTGACCACCTTGAATCCTCCCTCCAGTGATCTCGCCTAAACTGTCTCAAGAGAGATGTAACAGGTGTGTGTAGGAAGATGGAAAAAAAAAAGTTACCAGGTCCTGCTGGAAACAAGGCTCCCAAGGTCAAATGAGTTTGAGAAGCATGCCTCTTACCCCGCTTGGGGATTCTCAATGTGATGTTAACATATTTCTGGGAAAACCTGTCAAATTTTGTTTTATCCAGTATTTCCCAAAGTCACCCTGTTTTTGCGGGACAGCAAGTAACAGTGACCTTGAAATACATCATTTGGAAATGATGGTCTAGACCAGCGGTTGGCGAACTACAGTCTATGGACCAAATCCGGCCCACCACCTGTTTTTATAAATAAAGTTTTATTGGAACACAGCCAGCTCGTCCACGTATGTATTGTCTACGGCTGGCTTTCCTGCTACAGCATAGACTGGAGTGATTGTGACAGAGATCACGAGGCAGGAAATACTTACTATTGGACCCTTTAAGAAAAAGTCTGCTGACCTTTGCTTTACACCAAGGCCTTATGAGGACATTTTAAAGAAATGCGGCTGGTGGGGATATAAAGAATATCAACTTATTTTTATACCACCAGAAGCATTTCCAGTTAGGAAGGAAATTTGATGCTAAAAATAAATGCATCTCATATTCCAAATAAAATCCTGAGCTTGTGTCTGCGTGGGGGTGGTGGTAGACAGAGGGGGAGGCCAACCGTCAGATTGGCCGGAGCAGCCATCCCCTCATGTTCACGGCTGACCATTAGGGGGCGCCCTGATCTGTCGGTGACAAGGAGCTGAGATGTGATGGCTGTGCTTGCAGGCATCCCTGGGGGGGGGGGGTGGGGGGACGGCTGGTGAAGCACGAGCACAGGCTGGGAGAGGTTGGGGCTTCTCCTCAGAGCTCGTAAATCTTAAAATAAATAATAAACACCACTGCGGGAGCTTTGGAACATTGGGGCACGCCTCACTCTAGACACCTGTGTGCTTCTGGAGCATCTTGGGAGGCCATGGTCTTAGACACCCAGAGGTGACAGGGAACTGAGGGCCATCCCCTCCAGGCCTCTAAGCTTACAGCCGAGGACACAGAGGCAGGCCTTGTGGATCCTGCATGTTGATTGGTCCTGGGGCGGCTGCTTTCTTAGTGTCCCTTAAATTCAGCCCCAGCCTCCACTCTCAGAGTGATGAGTCAGAGCCTTACGGGCAAATGCCCAATATTTGCAGTGATGAGCCCTCAGCCTCCTACCGCCCTGCTCTGGTGGGAGCCTACCTCCCTACAGAAATCTCTTTAAAATGCGACTTTCATGGTGGCGTGCCCCTTCTCAAGGATTGTCACGCTGTTAGAGTACTGTTCCTCTAAACTGCAGTGCCCACTTTGAGTACTCTCTATAACATGGCCCCACTCTGCATCCCACGCTGTTAATGTGCCCCCAAACCCCAAGGCTGAGCCTCCCTGAAGTCACGCCCGTCTCCCTGCTCCACTGCCTTGAGCTTTCTCCTCTGCCATCTTCCTCCCTGAAGTATTCAGGGAGCCAGGAACTGGAAGGGCCCTTAGCAGTCATGGAGGGCACTTAGCAATCATGGTCACGACAAACACTTGACAAGCATGCCTATTCTTTCCCTGCCTACTCCTGTGCCAGACATTACTAATTGATCACAGCACTTTTTTTTCTCTGAGTCAGAATGCAGGCTCTCCCTTGACAAATGTTATTAAGAAGTGTTGAACCCTTTTTGCCATCATTTTGCTGGGGTGGAATGAGGCCCTCCAAGGGGAGGTGACTGGCCCAAGATCACATGGACATTTGAGGCAGAACCCGGCTGGGTTCCCTCCTCCTGGCCCGGTGCTCTACACGTGACAGGCCATCTGCAAACTCTAGATCCACATTCTGTAAATTGGATCCTGCCTGAGATAAGCAGGAGGGACTTAGCCTAGTAAGGAGCCTGTGCTCTTGGGATGAGGCCTGACCCACCTCCTTACCTATCTGCTCGGTGGGTGCGATTTTGATGCACTAGGAATAGGGAGGTGTCTGGGGCAGTATGGGATGGAGGAGTTACGTGCAGAGGCTCAGCTCAGCCACTGGGTCAGGCCACCTTGGGCTTGACTCCCAGCTGCTGGGGTTGTGAAGCTCGGCAAAGCATAACCAAAAGAGAGCTGACACTTACTGAGCACCTACCACCAGCCAGTGACAGAGCCAAACCCTCCAGGCAAGTTATTTCCTGTGCTCTTCCCTGCCCTCCGAGGCAGCAGTATGAGCCCATTTTGCGGATGAGAGCACGGAGGCACAGAGAGGGCAGAATCCTGCAGGGTGGGAGAGGCAGGGGATGTACATGAAACAGCAGCCAGGGGCAACACATGGGAGCTGTTGGCATCATTATTAAGGGCTGGCTCTACACTTACATCCTTCCTCAGGACCCCTAAGGCCAGGCCTCAGAGTAAGCCAAGAGCGGGTGGGTCTGGGTCCGCGAAATGATAGTGGCGGCTGGACACCAAGTTGGTTGGAGCCGGGGAGCCTGGAACTATTGCCCCGTCTCAGCCAAGCTGACCCCAGGCCTCTGTCTGCCGAGCCCTGAACATCCAGTGACCTTTCCCAGGAAGGTGGCCAGGCTGCAGCTCCCGGGGCGGTGGGGGGCGCGGAGCTGGCTGGGGAGACTGATCTGTGGGGAGAGGGAGATGAGTAAACAGCCCTCCCTCTCCAGAAAATGACCCTGCTGATCCCGGAGTTAAAAATAGAGGCACATTGATTGGGGCCGTGCCCAGAGTGAGTTATCAGTTTCACTGGCAAAATGACTAGCTTGAGTCAGCCCCTCAGGTCATTTATTTTTCCACTCAGCTGGCCAGGGAGCATGCCACACACATCCTGGGCCGTGCACAGGAGGCCCGCGTGTCCCCAACGCCACGGCTCGCTCTCCAGGTGCCCCAGTGGGGAGGGGGCCGCCGCTCCGGGGCCGCCGCTCCCTTCTGGTTCCGCTCAGACATGCCACTGGTGTAATTAACAACACCCGGAAATGTCTGCTTTGAAGGTTTATGGGCCCAGCTCGCAGCCCCCAGCCAGCGGCATTGCCTCTTCTCCCGCCATCATCTGGACGGCCCGCTGCCATCTCCCGGGTGGGCACCTGCACAGCCGTCCTGAGCCCCCTCTGGTCCCTGGCGGTGGTCAGACCTGGCTCCTGGCCTGGGTGGGCTCTCAGGCTTCCCGGAGGGGCTCCCAGGCCATGGGGATGGGTGTGGAGACCACATCAGTGGCTCATCCACTGAAGACACTGGGAACCACGTGGTTTCCCATCCTTTGGGCAGCACCTGCCTTGTAGGTACAAGTTCCCTCTCCAAGCAGATTCCCTTCGGCCTTCCTCCTCCCCAGGGTCTCACCCAACGGGATGCTGACGTTGCCACTTAGCTGGAGTGTCGGGTTGAATAGCATCGCCACAAGATTCAAGTCCATCTGACACCTCAGAACATGACCTGTTTTGGAAATAAGGTCTTTGCAGAAGTAATGAGTTAAGGTGAGTTCATTCTGGATTAGGATCTGATGAGTGTATCCTTGCAGGAAGAAGGATATCCTTCACAGGGAGAAGGGCTTGTGAAGACGGAGGCAGAGATTAGAGAGATGTGGGTACCAGCCAAGTAATGCTAAGGATTGCCGGGAGCCACCAGAAGCTGGGAAGAGGCCTGGCATGGATTCTCCCTTACAACTTTCAGAAGGAACCAACCCTCGTGATACTTTAATTTTAGACTTCTGGATTCCTGAACTCTGAAACAGCAAAGTTTCTGTTGTTTTAAACCAAAGAGACTGCTCCTGCTGGACCTTCATCTGGGACTTTCAGCCTCCGGAACTGTGAGAAAATTAACTTTTGTGGTTTAAGCCACCCGGTCTAAGGTATCTTGTAATGGTGGCCTCCGCTGACTGAGACACATCTAGTGCAATTAGAATGGCTGTCACTGTTTTGCAGCTGAGGAAACTGAGGCTCGGCGAGGATAAGGGGCCTCCCTAAGTTCACCGGGAGCTGGTGTTGAACCCTCTTTTCTGACTGCCAGGCTCCCTCGGCTCTGTGACTCCCTGTGGCCTCCCCACCAAGACAACATTTGTTTTCCCTCCTGGCCTGGGGATGGTGGTGAGCAGAGGCACGGCCCAACAAACCCCCCAACGACCGGGCTTGGGGAAGTGGGGTCCCAGGCAGGGTCTGCGCTGAGCCAGCAGGAGCCCATTAGGACCTTGGCCTTGGAGAACAGGCCAGTGAGAAGCTCAGAGTACAGACTGGATTAGCCCATCATCAGGGTGCCCCCGCCTTCCACTCTCAGGACAAAGTTTAATGGCACGAAACAAATCTCTTTAATCAAAAACTGGTTTCAGAACAGTTCCCAGGGTCCTGGCTGAGACCCCTTGCAACCAAACTCCCACCCCTGCTGGTGACTGCCAGCATCCTGGGCTGGCCCTCAGCACATGCGCAGACTGGCAAGAGTTTTGCCCCCAGCTTCTCTTTCTCTGTGCTTCCTCTCTCCACCCTCCCAGCCCCTAAGGACTAAGTGCTTCCAGCCCTCTCTGAAAGACCCCTAATTCATACTAGAGAGTAAATGACCTGCAGTGGACTGTGGGAGGGCTGCGCAGGAGGGTTACAGCTCATCAAGGATCCACACCAGAAACTCTCCTGGATGGATTTCAGGATTGGGTCAGAGGAAGGAGGCAGAGGGAGGGGCATCCAGCCCTGCAGGGAGTCTCGGAATCCACACGGTGCCCACGAGGGGAGCCCTTTTCTCCTGCCCAAGGTCTTGGCAGGGTTAAGCAAGGTGGTCCTGAGCCCTCACGGGATCCCTACTTACCAAAGCAAAAGCCATTTTTAATTGATATACTGCTTTTAATAAGGTAGAGAGATAGATACGTGATTTTAGAAACTTTTCCATTTAGTTAAAAGGAGTAGGCAGGGCAAGTGAGCCAAGTGGGGAAGTATACTTTCTGAGTGTATCCTGACTGAGAGGATATGGTCATGGTGGCTGCAGGGACTGGGATCCAGGGCTCATTGTCTGCACCTGGTTGGTACAATGGTGACGATGGTGAGGATGATAGTGATGCTGATGGTGATGATGATGATGATGGTGAAGATGATGGTGGTGATGATGATGGTGGTGACAATGATGATGATGAGGATGATGGTGGTAGCAGTGATGATGGTGTTGATGATGGTGGTGGCGGTGATGATGGTGATGATGGTGGTGATGATGGTGGTGGTGGTAATGATGGTGATGATGGTGGTGATGATGATGGTGGTGGTGGTGATGATGGTGATGATGATGGTGAAGATGATGGTGGTGGTGGTGATGATGGTGGTGGTGGTGATGATGGTGATGATGGTGGTGATGATGATGGTGGTGGTGATAAGGAGGATGGTGATAATGGGATGGTGATGATGATCAACACTTATTGATTACCTTTTATCTGTCAGGCAGTATGCTAAGAACTTTTCATATATTAATTCACTTAATCCTTGCAACAATGCTATTAGGTAGGTAATAGTACGTTCCCCATCATACAGGTATGGAAACAGACACTGAGAGGTTAGAGGTTGTCCCTGAGGCCATACAGGTAAGGGTGACAGAGCTCAATTATGATCCCAAAGGTCTGTTTGGGGCTGGATTCCTCCTTGTCACCTTTCAGTGGGTGGTGAGTGAGGTCAGGAAAAATGCATGGCACAGACTCGGGGATCACAGACCCGAATGCCCACGGGAATCACCCAAGCCGCTTGTGACAATACAGATTCCAGGGCCTCTGCCAGTCTTTCTGTGGCTGGGACTGGGGATGTGCACTTTTCATGAATTCCTTAAGTGATCCTGAAGCAGACAACTCATGACCCTGGTGGGGAACACCAGTGCCAGCAGCCCACAGGACAGTCACGCTGGCACAGGGGGTGGGGGCCTTTTGGTCCAGCTCCAGAGCACGTCTCCTGTCCACCCACCCCTTCCTCTCATCCACCCCGTCTGTGTTGATGCCACATCATCCGGTCTTGCTGCAGCAGCTCCGCTGGGAGCTCTCGAATCCCCGGACCCAGTCCCCTGTCACAGCTTCTGCCTGGCACTCAGCAGCCAGCGTGAGCTTTTGAAACTGCACATCTTGGAACTTCCCTGGCAGTCCAATGGTTAAGACTTTGCCTTCCAATTCAGGGGGTGCGGGTTCGATCCCTGATTGGGGAGCTAAGATCCCACATGCCTCAGGGTCAAAAAACCAAAACATAAAACAGAAGCAATATTGTAACAAATTCAATAAAGGCTTTAAAAATGGGCTACATCAAAAAAAAAAATCTAAAGAAAAGAAAAAGAAACTGCACACCTAGTCAGGTGACCCTTCTGTGGGCGACCTCCACACACCTTGTCCTTCTTGCGCTGCCTGCAGTCCTGCAGGTTCTCCCCGTGAGCTGGGCCTGCCGGCCCCCCTCCTCATCCCACCCATTTCCCCTGTGGTCGTGACCATCTGGTTTCTGGAAGGCACGGTCCTCCCGACCTCAGAGCCTGTCCCCCTGCTGCTGCCGGCATGTGTGCCCTTCCCTGGTCAGTGCTGGCTTGGCTCCTCCTCCTCCAGCAGGCCACCTGAATGTCACCTCCTCAGAGGGCCTCTGTGACCACACTACCGGAAGTGGACCCTCCCCTCAAGGGTCCCCATCACATGGTCACTAGGCCGACCTCATTTACTTACTAACAGCTGTTTGCTCAGAGCTTCCTCTGTCCCAGACCCTGTCCTGGGCACTGGGACACACAGGGAACCTCATGGAGCCCCTGTTTCCATGGATCCGCAGTCACTTGCGTGTTTTCAGTCTTTCCTGCTACATGCGAGGTCCTTGGGGACAGGCCCACTTTTACATCCCCAGCATCAGCCCCGTGTGGGCAAGAGGGGCCTCGGGAAGTCTGTCTGGGGAACGTCTGATCAGGTGAGGTGCTCCCCGCATCTACTAGGCTTGGACTGGTCTCATGGGGCCCCCCAGCCTAGAACAGGGCTTTCCCCTCGTGGACGGCAGGGGACTGAGGCCGAGAGAAGGCAAGAGACTTGCTAAGTGTGACCCAGCCCAGGGGCCTGGGGCTCCCGTGGGGGGCTCTGCAGCCTGGCTGGGTTGAGATCTGGACGTCACATTGGTCTGACCACGTGTGCAGATCTTCCTAGAGCTGGGCCTGCCCGTTTGTGGCTTAGGCCCTGCTCTCAACCATGGGGAGGGAGGGAGGTAAGACAGGGCCGGCGGAGAGTTTGGCAGGAGCTGGACCGGGTTCTCTTTGGTACTCGGTGCAGTGCCTGGAACTCGGTGGGTGTTTAAGAAATGTTTGCTATTAAAATAAAACCAACCTTATTTACACTAGGCCTGTCTCCAAAGACCACTTTACATACCTAAAAATAACCTTAATTATTATCCCAACAGCCTCTGGAGGTAGAATTGATCCTTCATGGTTTATAAATGGAGGGAAAGGCCCAGAGAGGGACAGCGAGTGCCTGGGGTCACACAGGGGCCCAGCCAAGTTCTCCCCAGAACCCCTGTCTCCAGCCTCGAGGGAGCACAGGATACAGGAAAACCTCCATCTTTCTTTTAAAAGTGATTTCAAGGGCAAAACAAGCCCCAGAAAATACCCAGGAATTCCGTTGCCGGGGGAGCTTCACACCATGGCTGAGGCCCTGCAGCCTCCCCTCCAGCGGCAGGACACGGTTCTCGTGGGGTCCCAGCCCGACGGGTCCAAAGAGTGTTTGAAGGAGGAGCTAGGTCCCAGGCTCTGCCGGCCTGCCCTGCCACCATGGCAGAGCCCGGTACCCACTGGGGCAGCCCCAGCACCCCTGATGTGGACGCCAGCCTGGCCCCCTGCTCCTGGCCTCTTGATGCTCTGTGAGACGGTCTGGGAACCAGGGCGTCTGAGGCAGGGTCCCTGCGGCCCTCAGCAGACCCTACCCCTGCGCTGGGGCCTCACTCCCACTGTCCCAAAGCCTGTCTCCACCCCACCCTGCATGGTTCTGTGGAGAGTGAGGACAGACAGAAGGACGTCCCCGCCTTCTGCCCCGAGGATCTCCCTACAAGTCAGGGGCGGGGGGCGGACCCCTGCCGACTACAGACGTGTCCCCTCGCCGTCGGGTTCTACAAGGATGAAGTCACCCGCCACTGCAGTCGCTGACCTTCAACACCCCCAGAAAGGAGCTCAGGGTGGAGATCAGGAATGGTGTGCTCTGTGCCCTGGGGGAAACTGGCAGAACGGGCCTTCAGATAGTGAGATATTCTCAGGAGAAGATTTGATGAACCCAACTGCTTGCATCGTCTCATACCTAGTGAAGCACTAAAATCATTCACGGGGACGTCTGTGCCTCGTGAGGAGCAGCCAGCCTCTGCCAACACGTGTGCTCGACGCACGTCCCCCCTCAGCACCATCACAGAGACGCTGACCCCACCCCAGCCGCTTCGGAGCGGTTCCTCAGAGCTTTCTTTTTTCTTTGTTTTAAATTAATTTATTTTTGGCTGTGTTGGGTTTTTGTCCCTGTGCGTGGGCTTTCTCTAGTTGCGGCGAGCGGGGGCTACACTTCGTTGTGGTGTGTGGGCTTCTCATTGCGGTGGCTCCTCTTGCTGTGGAGCACGGGCTCTAGGCGCGCGGGCTTCAGTAGTTGTGGCACGTGGGCTCAGTAGTTGTGGCTCACGGGCTCAGTAGATGTGGTGCACGGGCTTAGTTGCTCCACGGCATGTGGGATCTTCCCAGACCAGGGCTCGAACCCGTGTCCTCTGCATTGGCAAGCGGATTCTTAACCACTGCGCCACCAGGGAAGTACCTCAGAGCTTTCTAAGAGGATGTCTCCTGGGCCATAGTCTTCATTTTGCCCCCAATAAAACTTAACTCACAACTCACAGTTCCCGTCCTTTCTCTTTCTCCATTTTTCTCTTTCCCCATCTTTCTCCCCGTCTCTGTCCTTTTCACACCGTTTTTCTTTTTTCATTGTCTCTTGTTTGCTGCCTCTCCCAATTCTCCTTCTTACTGCCATGGCTTCCCTTTTCTCCTCCTCCCCCTCCCCTCCTCTCCCCTCCCCCTCCCTCCTCCTCTGCTCCACGGACCTTCCAAGATTCCCCTGCTCTGCCCCCATCCCTGAGGTCTTTCTCCACAAGAGACACGGAGGGCGGAGGCTATGGAGAGCTTTCTGGACGATGACCGTGCGTGGAGACCACACACCCACAGGCCCACGTGTGCACCCCCCTCCCCGTGACTCGTGTACCTGCTCCATCTCCCGTTTGGTGCACGGGGCTGTACCAGGAAACAGGCAAAGGAGGACGCTCTCCAGCAGCGGCTGGGAGTCAAATGTAAAATAGCTAGCTAGTGGGAAGCAGCCGCATAGCACAGGGAGATCAGCTCGGTGCTTTGTGACCACCTAGAGGGCTGGGATAGGGAGGGTGGGAGGGAGGGAGATGCAAGAGGGAAGAGATATGGGGATATATGTATATGTATAACTGATTCACTTTGTTATAAAGCAGAAACTAACACACCATTGGAAAGCAATTATACTCCAATAAAGATGTTAAAAAAAAACAAACAAAAAAAACCTATCCAAAACTCCTAAAAAAAAAAAAAGAGCTCTCCACCTCCTCCAGGGGCAGACGCCGCCTTCCCTCATCAATTTCACAGAGTTCGCTGTCAACCGCAGAACGAAAATCCCTAAAACCCAAGGCAGCTGTCCCTCCCCAGCCTCTAGGTGTCCCTACATGTCACATCAGGGGTGATAATCCCCGCAGGGTGCCATCTCCTGGAAGGGGACGATTAGGGCTGAGTTAGCGTCTCTTGCCTTGGAAGCCGGGCTGGCTGGGGGAGTGACGAAGGTGGTCCTGCCCAGGCTGGGGCTCCCCTCTCCAGGAGGATCTGGGGGAACCAGAGGGAGGACAGTGCCCAGAGCAGGAGGTGGGGCTGGGCCGCCCTGAGAAGCCTCCGGGGCTGCCCGCGCTGGCCCGTTGGGTAGAAGACATTTCTGTGGAATAGGAGTTAACTTCTATTTGATTCTCCTCACTTGGATTCTAAAAACTGAAAACTGAAAGTGGCCTCACGGATCAGTGACGTAACCCAATGCCTCTATCCTCATGCAGTGCCCGCCTGGCTTTCTTTACTCTCTCTGTCTCTGGAGCCCGCTGGTATGACTTAAGTCCCTTCCTGTGGAATGTCAACTCTGTGGGGCAGAGATTTCTGCTTTGTCCTCACCATCGGTACCCAGAAGGCGCACAATAAATATTTGTGAGTGACTGAATGAGCCCCCATTTTTCACAACGGCGGCATTAGGCAGGTCCCTGAATCTCTCTGCGCCTCAGTTTCCCCGATGGACCTAATGAGCTGTGCGGCCCCAGGATGCTGGGGTCTCTCCACGGCCGCCCCTCCAACTCAGATGACTTGGTGTGGGCAGCGCGTTGGCTGCCGTCCAGCCTCAGGATGGAGGTCTGCACTAAACCCCGTCCAGGAGCTCCGGCCCCCTGAGTGGGGTAGACAAAACCCCCTAGAACCTCGGGCCTGGGCTCCTCCCCACGTGACGAGGCCGCCAGCCCTGGGCCTGGACATCAGGCTCTTGCCCGGCCCGAGCGGGGACGGAAAGCACAGGGAGCCTGGGCCTCGGCGGCCCCCAGCTTCACTGCCTCCTGGGCCCTGATGCCGGCCGGCCTCAGTCCTGACCGTCGCCCAGGACAGGCTTCTGCGGGTGCAGCCCGGCCCCCTGAACCAGCCCCCTCCCCTGCGCCTTGGTAAGGACTCGGGCCAGGCTGAAAACGGCTTGATTTCCAGCAGCCGAGTGGAAGGCCCTGTGACAGGCCCTCGTGTGGACTCAGCAGCCCGCTGGGTCCGGCCGGGCTCAGTGGCCAACTGCTCACCGCACCGCCGCCCTCCACGTGCGAGAAGTCCAGAAGGGAAAGCGGCCGGGTACAGCCGGCTGGGTGGGTGCTGCCCCAGTGTCTGGGGAGAAGGTGACCGGGACACTCCAGCTCGGGGCTGAGGTCACACTGGGGTGTGTGTGGGGAGACAGGGCGTCTTCAAAGGTCACAGCAGGACAGTGATGGTTCAGGGCACCCAGGAAATGCTTCTGTGATGGGCCTGCCAGCCTCAGACCGAATCAGGATGCGAGGTCCCGCAGGGTGGGAGGCCCCTGAGCTCTGGCTAAACGTGGACCGGGATGCAGTGGGGCGATTTGGAAGGTGGAGGTTTGCAGTCTGTGGGTAAGTGGGCTTGGAAGGAAAGGACCAGCTGCTGCCTCACTCGGACGTTCAGGGACCAGACGACAAGAACCAGGCGGGCAGCTGGCCGGCCTCGAGAAGGTAAGCAGCAGCTACGGAAAACACCTGCCCTGCTCCACGCGGGGCCTGGGTGCCAGCCTGACTCAGATAAGCCATCTGAGCAACATTGTGCAACAGCTCGGGTATCTTTTCCAACGGCAGTGGGTGACATCTCCGAAAAAGAGGAGATAACATTTCTGGAAAGCGCAGGGAGCATGACAGCCGAGTTACAACAACCTGTCAGGGGGTCCAGGGAGCTGTGAAGGGGGGGCAGGAGGGGGCCGGAGCAGAGGGAGTGGGCGGAGTAATGATGCAGCCCACCGGGATGAGTGCAGCGAGGGAGGAAGAAGTTCCAGTGTCAAACAAAGCTTAAATTACCCAAACTGCCTCCGCCCTCCCAGGCTGCTGCTACAAGCGGCTGGTATCAAACTGAGTTCCGCCTCCAAACTGCGCAGGAAAGCGCTGAATTAAACAGCTTAGTGCTTTTACATATTCAAACCGACGCAAAACACCACAAAATATGCTGAGTAACAGTTGTCTAATGCACATTCCTTAAAGTTTTTTGTTTTTGGTTACAATGGCAGGTTTTGGCAGGGGGTGGGGGGAAGCCCTGGGCGTGCGGGCCTCAGGACAGGGCAGCTGTGACCCGCCCCTCTTAGCCTGGACAGAGGGGCCAGAGGCAGGCAGGCGTGGGTGGGCAGGGTGACCTTGGGTGGATTTTCCTGGGGCACAAAAGCTTCCTTGGAACCCCATTTCTGAGTTGTCATCTTGGCCACGACCCTCTGATGGGGGAAACCCAAATAGCCCTTCCCAGGGACTCTCTCCAGAGCCCCTTCTGCGCCAGCACACGGCACAGCTGGGACAGGGGAGCAACGGAGCCGAGGAAGGTGGGTGCACGTGACAGGGGTGCTACGGTGTTTCCTCGGTCAGGCCAGGGTGCCAGGAGGGCTTGGCTTGATTCTCTCTGACCCACAAGCCGTTTCTGCCCCTGAGAAGCAGGCAGGAGTCATTCTAGGACTGTGGCCGGGGCGGGGGGGGGGGGTCCTGGGAAGGGGTGGGTGGCTCTCCCGGGTAGCGGCATCCGTGGGGCCCTGGGTGCCGAGCCAATGCCCCGCGGGGTCAGCTCTGCCCTTCCAGAGCGAGCTGTGCCAGTGGGGCTGCTGTCTCCGTGCCGCCCATGAATCGCCCGCTCCCTGGGCCTGACAGAGGGGCTTGGCTTCTCCTACAAGATGCAGACCGTGTTCCTGCCGTTGGTGTGCGTCCTGCGGGGGCTGGGAACCCGGCGCCCTCTGGTGCCAAGGGACTCCCAAGAGGAGGCCTCCTGCCCCTCTGGCCTGCTGCCTGTCCCTCTGTCCCTTCATCACCCAAACGGGCCTCTGGAGGCTCCTTCGAGAGTGCTGACCTCAGCCCTGGTGGCCGAGCAGCCGGCGGGGGGGCCTGAGGTCATCGCTAATCAGATGCTGCTGGTGGGACGGGGCTGGACCCCTCCTGCCTGAGGGGGGGCGGGGGAGGGAAGCCCTTCACCCACCCACCCAGCTCCCCGAAACCAGCGCCCAGCTGTGCCTGAGATGTGCCTGGCCTTGTTTGGAAGCACAGAGATTGAGGATCCTGCCAAAATATGAACTGCCTTGCCCAGGATCACACCCCGGGTCCCAGTCTCTCACGACCTCCAGCTGAGGGCTCCAAGAGGCCGATCAGACGAAGCGATCCAAGGTCATTTCATTATCGACCTAATGGTTACCGCGGGGGCTGACTCTGGGTCTTAAACCAGCTGAAGTGCACGTCTACCCCGGTGACCTTAAACGTGATCCATCATTTCACGCTCGTGCTGACGGCCCTTGGGCCGGCCGGCCCTCCCTGACCCTGTGTGTCCGGGGAGCCCTAATGGGAGGTTTTGGAGGCCTGGCCTTCGTCATGGCCTAGATGGCAGGGTCTGCTCGAGGCCTGATGGAGACACGGACCAGCAGGTCTCGTCGACTGGCTGATTCACAGAGGAGGGGACCGAAGCCCGGAGGGGACGGAACCCCAGAGGGGACGGGGGCGTCTCGAGTCCCCGGCTCCCTGCCCACACCAGCACGGTGACCCGCAGGCCTTCCCCCCGTGGGCTCAGCACTGGGAGGCAGGGCTGCAGGGGGCGTCAGCACACCCTGTGATGTGCCCAGTGCCCCGTCTCAGGGGACGTGAGGGGACACGAGGGGCAGTGGGGCTGGAGGACGTCACACAGGTGCAGACACCCAGGCCCCCTCCCTCCCTCTGCCCTGGGGACGAGGCACTCTGCTGTGCACCTTAACCCCATAGAGGGTAGGGGAGAATCACCTTCCTGCAGCCGGATGTCAAACCCTTATTTGGAGCCAACTTCACCCTTGGTCTTGGGCTCCCAGAGTCACCAGTGATTTTGCAGGGAGTGTGTGTTTATCTTACACAGAATCCCCTCAAGGATGGAAAAAAATCATGTTGATCTATGAAGAGCAGAGAACCAATCTGTCACCCACAACGCCCACCGTATTCCCACATTCGCTGGGAGTCCGACTTGTGCTTCCTTCTGGAACTCTCTTCCAGCCAGGCCCTGAGGCCCCATCTGCCCCTTCACCGCACAGAGGCTGGAGCTTCAGCCGAGACCCAGGGTCGGGGTGTTCATGCTTCCGCCAGGGCCCCGAGCTCATGGAGCTCTGCTGGACCCCAGGGGGCTGTGGGTGCCCTACACCCGCCCGTGTGACAGAGGCTGGCTCCCCCGCCTGATGTCGCGGGAACCCTCGGGCGCAGCCCCTCCACCTCCCCCCGCTGGTCTGTGGCTTTAACAGGCCCCTCTGTGCAGCCCCAGGAGTTGCTCTGTGCAAAAACATGAATGTGGGCAGCCGGGCTCCCTGCATCCCTCTGTTCTCTGATGCTTTAATCCGAGACTATTAAAACTTCATTCCACTCCTATTGGTAAACCATCAATCACCATCACCAAGCAGCCTCTGGCTTCCAGAGCCCAGCAGGGGAGGACAGCAGGGGGAGCAGGGGAGGCCGCAGCCCGCCACCGAGGGCCCGGAGAAAGGAGGGATGCCCCGCAAGCCCCCCTCCCCTGGGTACAGCCCTGGGCACCAGAGATGGTGTGACCATGAGAAGGACGGGGCTGCTGTCCGTGGAGGAGTCCCGTGTCTCGGGGCAGAGAACGGCCCCTGGCCCTCCAGATCCGCTGCTCAGGGCCCCTCGCAGTGGGGTGGCGGCGGTGCCCACGTCCAGCCTCCCGGGAGCAGACGGCGCCCTCACACTAGCAGCTTCCTCTTTCCTGAGCTGCAGAAGCGCCGGGAACCTTGACCTTTCCCTCTGATCAACCTCCCAGCTTCCTTCCCGGCTCAGACCCCAGGCCTCGGTGTCCCTCTTCCCAAAGTGACCCTGGCCTCAGGCAGGAGGTATTGGGGGTTCTGGGGCTCAGCCGTTAAAGGTGAACTTCTGAAAAGCCAGACCCAGCCCAGTGCTTACAGGATTATGGGTCTTTTTCTTAATTAAAAGAATCCAATTAAATTAAGATATCAGATCTAAATAACGCTCGAGTCATTACCGCGACTTTTATCTTAATGACTACAGCTGCCGAAATCCTTCTTCGGTCCTGATGGCCTCCTGCCTGAGTGGAGAACGGGTTTTCACTGGAGGGCCAGCTGGCCCGCAGAGGCAGGGCAGCGTGGGCCGAGCTATCCCGGGGCCCCCCTGCTTTTCCTCTGTGCCCCCGCATGTCCCAGGGCTGGGGCGTACCTCTTGTCTCAGGGACTGTGTTCCCTGCCCCTCAGCCTGATGCACGTAAGGCTGCACGGGTGACTTTGGAAGGAACAACAGTGTGTCCCTGCATACTTTTTGATAACTCTTCCTCCGAAAGGAACAGAGTCTCCCTCTCTGCTCTGGGCCAGGGAACAGCTGCCTAGACCCTGAGGGGTCTTGTGTTCTGGGTGGATGGAGGGGGCTGGAGGGCTCCCTCCAGGACCCCCAGGGCCTCCCTGTGGAGAGCCCCATCCAGGGGCCTCCTGCCTGTCCCCCTATTAACCCCTGGGGCCTTGGTCCTCCCTTCCTGCCACGTCCTAAGGGATGTGCTGGCCAGTCCAGGAGTGAATCCAGCCCTGCCTGGAAGCAGCAAGCTGTGCCCGGAGATGGAGACCAGGCCCGGCGCAGGCCCCATGCGGCCCAGGGGTACAGGGCTGGGCGAGCTGGGCCCCAGGAAGCGGGAGATAAGAGGCTGCTAGAGCCTGATGGGCCTGGAGGGGGTCTGAGTAGCAGGCAGGTGGCTGGGGGAATGCAGGGAGCCAAGCAGGGAGGAATCCTGGTTAACACTTTGCTCCAGGAATCCCCGAAAGACGGGGAGGAGGAGGGTGAGTCTGAGAGCTGGAGGCCCCGCGGAAGCTGCATCTCATAGGGGAGAACCGCCCATGGGGGGCTTATCAGGCTCCGCCCTCCCCCCTCCTCCACTGCAGCCCCAGACGGTTCCCGCTCGATTCTTTCTGTTTCCTTCTTTCAGATGCTCACAGATAAAGAAGGCCCTTGCTGGGACCCCAGACTAACTAACTGCCACCATAATGACGTCAGGGTCTGAGGCTGCTAGCCCCCCGAGGGCGGGGGCATTCTCATTCACCCCAACCCCCCGCGTCCAGACCAGAGTCTGGCACAGAGCAGGGGCTCAGAAGATGGGGCGAGGGCTTCCTGAAAGCAGCCGTGGTGAGCGATGGACTGGGTCTCCCCACTGGGTTCTACCATCTTTCCATGAATGTGTATTACTGCGCCCGTAATTTTAAAAAGCAATGACAATTATATCTCTCATTTGCTTTTCTACTAAAAAAGAAAGACCCATAAAGAAAGAGGCTATGGAACATTCTGGATCCTAGAACGTCATAGCTGGATAACAGCTGGGAAAGCATGTGGTCCAATCCTCACTGTGCATCAAGGAAGTGAGGGCTCGGGGATGGGGAGGGTGGGCATCCCTGGTCCTGCAGCTTGGCAGGGCTCCGGACTCCCAGTCCAGGCCTTTTCTGTGCAATTACATCTCATTTTGGACATGGTGAGATCTGATGGAGGCTGGTCAAGGCCAAGGTCAGTGTCCCAGGTCTTGGGGCACGTTCAGGAGACGGGACATAAGGAAGAGAAAAATCCCCCTGGATTGGCTTGAATTGTATCCCCCCTCAAATTCATGCCCACCCAGAACCGCAGAATGTGACCTTATTTGGAAATAGGGTCTTTGCAGCTCTAATTAGTTAAATTGAGGCAAAGTGATAGTGAATAAGGGTGGGCCCTAAGTCCAATATGACTGGTGTCCTTGTAAGAGGAAGGAAATTTGGACACAGACACAGACACACACATGGAGAAGGCCATGTGCCAACAGAGGCAGAGATGGAGGTGATGCATCTACAAGCCAAGGAATTCCTGCAGCCACCGGAAGGTGAAGGAGGCCAGGAAACATCCGTCCCTAGAGCCTTCGGAGGGAGCACAGTCCTGCTAGCCTTGCTCTCGAACTTTTAGTCTCCGGACAGTGAGACAATCAATTTCTGTTGTTTAAATCACTCAGTTTGTGGTATTTTGTTACAGCAGCTCGAGGATACTCATACACCCACAGCCAGCTTCAGCAGGGGGAAAGCCCCTCCCCCATCAGATCCTCCTCCCTCACCCCCCCCACCCCCGCAACTTGCCAATGCGGGTTCTCTTGCCCAAAATAGAATACAGGAGCCCAGGAGGTGGGTTCAGTGCCAGCTAAGTCTCCCGGGGGCTGGGCCTTAATTGTCCCCCGAAAGGGAGCACATCGAGGGGTTAGGGCCTTGGGAGTATCACCGGCCTCATTGGAACGACGGCTCTGTCCCCTTCTAACTGTGTATGACCTGAAGCCACTGAAGCTCCCAAGACACCATCCGTTCATCTGAAGAACAGGGATAAGCAAGAATCCCCACCTCTTACAGTTGGTTGCCAGGCTGTTTAGAAACCCTTCTGCAAGCATCTGTAGAGTGTCTGCTGTGAGCCGTGCCCTGTTAGCGATGCTGGGGTCCCCTGGTGAGTGCAGCCTAGAGGGGAGATGCCCAGATCTGGGGCTCACATGAGCAGAGGACCACACTGAGAGAGAGAAGCCTGCTTCTGTGAGTATCCTTCTGCAGAGACTGGATGGCTGTGCAGGTGTGAGCAGGTGTGAGCCGGTGTGAGCAGGTGTGAGCAGGTGTGAGCAGGCTGAGGGGTGGGGATGGGTGGCCAGGCAGGTGGAGTGTATTTCCATGGATCACATTTTTTTTTTCTTTTTTCCCCACCCTTATTGTTCATCTTTTTAAAAAAAATTTGGGGGGATATAGTTTATTTACAATGTTGTTAGTTTCAGGTGTACAGCAAAGTGAATCAGTTATACATATACACATATCCACTCTTTTTTAGATTCTTTTCCCATATAGGCCATTACAGAGTATTGGGGAGGTATCACCTCACACCGGTCAGAATGGCCATCCTCAAAAAATCTACAAACAATAAATGCTGGAGAGTGTGTGAAGAAAAGGGAACCCTCCTACACTGTCAGTGGGAATGTAAACTGGTAGAGCCACTATGGAGAACAGTATGGAGGTTCCTTAAAAAACTAAAAATAGAGCTACCACATGATCCAGCAATCCCACTGCTGGACATATATCTGGAGAAAAACATAATTCCAAAAGATACCTGCACCCCAATGTTCATTGCAGCACTATTCACAATAGTCAAGCCATGGAAACAACCTATGTCCATCAACAGAGGAATGGATAAAGAAGATGTGGTACATATGTGCAATGGTACACTACTCCATGGAGCGCGTTTGAGAACCTGTAAGAGGCTGGGTCGTCTGGAGAGCAGGGAGGTGGTGCATGGCTCCAGCTGGGGCCAGGGAGTGGGGAGGGCCACGGTGGTCTTCAGCCTTAGGAGGAGGGGGAAAGTTTATAATCAGCAAGGGGGTGTGTGCACATGTATATTCCTGGATGAAACGTTCAGATTCGCGTTTTTTTTCCATTGTTGGTGTTGTGTAGAGAGGAGTTTGGAAGAACCAGATTTTGGCAAGGGTCCTGTGGAAGGCGTATTAATCATGCCGTTTCATTTTCTGAATTTCTGATGCTTCGACATCTGGGGCCTCGCTGACCCTGGAGAGACCACCCCTCGCAGGGCCAGCCAGTTCCTAGAGATGGTAGAAGACTAGCCCATGAGCACTCCTATCATATGCAAACCAACCACTGCAGAGCCGCCCCACCCAACCCCTTCTCTATCAGGCTCTCCAGGCACTGTCCCCCCGCCCTAATCACCCAGGGCAGGTGCCAGACAATCAGGAACGGCCCCGATAACCCAGAACCCACGGAAATCTTTCAAACTAGCCAATCCTAAATCTGCTTTCTCTGCCTCGGCTGTTTCTTCCCACGGAAACCACCATAAAGCTCTTGCCCACCTTTCCCCCCTCCCTCTGCCTCCTGAATGACCATGGTACCTCCCTGTGTGGCCCTGTGTGTCATGCCCTTTCCCCGGCTTGAGAAATGTGGGTCACAAACTAACTTTTCAGTGGCAATCATCCCCTGATCTGTTGGCCTCACCTGTGGTGAGTTGGTGACGGACAGGGAAAGTGTGGGTGGCATAGGTAACTTCTGGGGTTTAGGCCTGGTTTGGGGGGACTCATGCCAGACACTTGACTGTTGAGCTGGGGCCCTGACTCCATCTGCCCTGGGAATTGATGAGACAGTGGGCCTACGGGAGGGTCCAGCCCTGGGTCTCAGGAAGGAAAGAAGAAGGCAGAGAAGGGCTGCAAGTGGACAGGGGACCAGGGGGCCTACTGACCCCATGGAAGGCGGAGGGATGGGGGCTTGGGGCTGGCTTCAGGTCCCAGTTGCCCTCCTGGATCCTGCCCAGGTGAACTCCAAGAAAAGCATCACCACTTCAAAAATGGAAACACGTGCTCCTTTGCTCTTTGGGGAGGTTTCTGTCAATAGAAGCTGTCAGTTTCCTCCAGTTCTAAATAAGGGAAAGCTCTGTGGGTCCCATAAACAGATTTCCAAAGCCAATTGCCAATCCAGCCCCAGAACAGACCCTGCCCCACTGCAGGCCTCACAGGGGCTGCCAGGCACAATCCCTTTTGCTGGGGGGCGGCAGGGCTGCAGGTGCCTGGGAATGTCTGGAGGTTCACAGTTTACTGCGAGGTGCCAGCTTTCGCACCTCATTACCCAACGTTGACAGAGGCAGCTGATAACTCTGTGAGCCTCCTTCTCGCCTCCATTAGCAGATTGCTGGAACAAAAAACCTGAAAAATTCAGCTCTCAGATGTGGGCCCCACCATCTGGCTTGGGGAGTCGGCTGGGTTTGGATTCTGCCCTAAAAGAGGTTTGGCTCCTGCTTTGGGGGGATGGAGCAAGCCAAGAAAGGGATCCCAGGAGCTGGGGCAATTCTGGAAGGTCGTGGAAGCTTACGTCCTGGGGGAGGAGGAAGACCCAAACTTGTGATCAAAGGGGATGCCAAGGAGATGCTGGGAGGGACCTGCTTGGCACTTGTGTGCAGCTGAAGATGGGAGAAAGAGCAGAGGGCCAGAGGCCAGCAGGCTGGAAGCAGTGACAGGAGGGGGTGGGGGCAGGAAGGGCTGGTCGCTTCCATGTTATCGGCCAGCCTGCCAGCTGCAGAGCCAGGCTGAGGAGGATTCTGAGGCTGCATGCAGGCTGAGCAGGAAACAGTGCTGTGATCCATTAGTAATGTCTGCCCCTGGCTCGGGAGGGGCAGGGGGCAGCTGGTAGATTTTATCGTCCCTGAGTTTAAGGCAGGTGGTTTAGAACTAAGACAAGGAAGAGTCGTGTCACCTTCAGAGCATTCCTGTAGGTGGCACCTGGAATGTGGGGCTGAAAGCCGCTTGAAGGAACTGTTGGGCTCTGTGTTTCTTCTTCAGGCATCCTCTCACTTCTAATGACTAGAAGCTCCCTGAGGGCAGGCATGTCTATCCTGCTCACAGCTGTATTATAAGCACCTAGAACAGTGCCTGGCACGTAACAGGTCTCCACAAATGGCTGTCACATCACTGGCTGAAAGAGTGAGTGATGCGGGTGGATGGAAGGAGGGTAGATCCTTCCGAGGAATTCCTGAGCCCCCGAGCCAGCAAGGGTGACATAGCCCTCCTTCTGTGGGATGAAATGAGCCAGCTAAGGATCCTGGCCCTTCCTTCTATTGGGATAACTTTTGGCTTCCAGCCCCAGGGTGTGTTCCACATTCATTTCCCTCTTTCCCTCCTCCCTGCCACGCCGAGGATGGCGCACACCAGGATGTTGGTGTATGGAACCCATGGCTGTGTGCCTGGCGGGGCGCCTGAGGACACGCTCCCTGGGATGGCGGTGGGGAGAGTAGTGCTGGTCTCGGGGCTCACACGGGTCCACAGTCACATCTGGGGTCAGCCCTGCCTCGCCGCTGGTTCAGACCCGGCTCTCACCCGTGGCCACAATAGTGCCCTCCTCTCTCTGAATCCCACTCCCAGCTCTAGACTGCAGGTGAGCACCTCTCCTTGGGGCTCCCTGACCCGGGGGTCCTGTCACTTTGCCTGGAGTCTTCTGGGAAGAGGCCTTTCCCTTTCCGGGGGCTTAAACCAGGGAAGAAGTTTCTCTTTCTTTTTCTTTTTTTTTTTTTTTTAAATATTTATTTGGCTGCACTGGGTTGCAGTTGCGGCATGTGGGATCTTTGTAGCCACGTGCAGGATCTTCGTTGTGGGGCAGGGCATACGGGATCTTTAGTTGCAGCATGCAAGATCTAGTTCCCTGACCAGGGATCGAACCTGGGCCCCCTGCATTGGATGCGCAGTCTTAACCACTGGACCACAGGGAAGTCCCATCTCTTACAGCACACCCACATGGAACTCTGGGAGATTTGTGGAGAGACTGCTCTGCACCAGGCTCTGTGCAGGGTCAGGGAGAACCAGAGAGGGTCCGAGGGCGGCAAACGGAGACCAGCACGAGCTCTGCGTCTCTTTCTGGGGATAGCCGGCCTGGCACACAGCAGCCCTCGGGAAGTGTTTGTCAGCTGCTGTGAAGAGATGCTCTGCTTCCTCCAAAGGGCTGGCTTCATCACATCTCTCCCCAGCTGCCAGCAGGCCCTCCTCATCCACCAGGGACCCTGGATCACTGACCCGCTCACTCGTTCATCCGTTCATTCATTCGAGATACTTCCTGCATGCTGGGCCCCGTCCTGGATCAGAGTTCAGTCTCTCTGAAAGCCAGCTAGACTGTGGGGATCCCCATTCCAGCCCAGTTAGGCCTCTGTCCTCACAGTCTGGGAGAGGCGGGTTTACCACTGAGACTTCTTGCTTGGTTACTGCTGATGCCCGAAGGCCCAGAGGCCCCCGAGCTGTCTCTACATTCAGTGGATTGTTACCTCCTGGCTCCTCTTCGCCTCTGTGGAGGTCAGTCTGGAGCACACGGAGGGCAGAGCTCACCAGCTTTCTGTTAAATGAGAACCTGCTAGACTTGCATGGGTGGCCACCCTGGGTGGCCGGGGGTGGGGGTGGCGCTCGGAGTGGCCGGGCCAGGAAGGCCAGGTGGGACAGCTCCTGGACCTCCTCCCACCTCCACTCCTCCTGGCCTGGGCTCTGCTGCTGCCCCTCCCTGGGTGTTGGGCGCACACAGGATGGTCCATCAAAGTCCATTTCACTCCCCAGTTCCGGCCAGGACTGGCACATCCACTGTTCCAAGTGAACAAGACTACACGTGGCTCCTGGGAGGATGGAGAGATAGAGCATCCTTTGCTTGACCCTTGACCAGGGCTGTGAGAAGGCTGAGTGAAGTCAGGGGTCAGGGGTCCTGTCACGGGATGCAGGGGTCCAGAGATGCTGCCTTGTGCTCCCTGGGCTCCAGAGCTAGGCCAGGGACACAGAGGGGACGGTGATGACCTTGGGAAGGCTACTTGCTAATAAGAGTTAGGTCCATCCCTCTGTGCCATTGAAGGAGGCTGGCATTCACTGGGGTCAGGGTTTGAATCCCAGTTCCACCATCTCTTGGCTGGTTGACCTCTGGCAAGTCACTAAACCTCTCTGAGCTTCTCTTCCCTCATGTACAGAAAGGGAATATACATGCCAGCTTCTGGGATTTTAGTGAGGATTAAATGAGAGGGTTTGAAAAGTGCGCAGCCTGGCGCCTGACCCCATCTACACCAGGGTCCCAGGCCCATGTCACTCCCCCTCCTCAGGGTTTTCCTGTGCTTGGCTCTGTGCCAGCCCATCAGGCCTACAGGGGAGCCTGGGATGTGGTCTCTGCCCCCCGAGAAGGGACCAGCCAGCTGGAATCAGAGATCTGGGAGCCGTTCTGGCAGCAGGGGCCCAGTGCCAGGCAAGACATGGGGAGTCAGGCTGCTTTAAACCCCTCTCTGGGTGTCAGGAGGTTTCCTGAGCCAGTCCTCCAAGTAGGGGAGGGGGCTGCTGGGAGCTTGGGCTGAGGGTCTGACCCGACAGGTAAAGGGAGGGATGCTTGATGCAGCTTCCTGCATATCCTGTTGCAAAGGGAGGGAGTGAACAAGGGTCTGGGAGTCTGGGAATGAGGTGGGTGTCCCCTTCCCCGCCCCCCACGAACACCCATTCACACACGTGTGCACACCCTGCAGCCTCTGTCCAGCTTCCAGAGCCCAGCTTGGCCTCAGAATGTGGTGACCACCTCTTCCCCTTTCCAAACTTTCACCTCTTCTGGTAGGGCAGGTGAGGGAGACCCAGGATGGCCTGGGTAGACAGAAGGGTAAGGACCAGTGTGAGCCAGGGACTAACTGTACCTGGATGTTTCCCTCCGTGAGGGTGAAAGTCACGACCGGCCTTTCCAGGTCAATCCTGCTCGTTCCCAGAGCTTTCAGTGAAACGCCGGCACAGTCCTTGCCTCTGTTCCCATCCGTAACTGGACAACAGTCACTGAAGTGAGCTGGGGGTGCTTTGCCCTGCGGCTGCTCTAGTGGAGGACGTTCTCTTTCCTCCAGAAACCCTCTGAAGGAAGCCCACGGAGATGCCTCGCGGGGAGCGGGCAGGAAGAGGAAGGCTCCTCCTGGTTGAGCCAACAGCTTTGTTTCTGGGCCTGGGAGGGAGCGGGCTGGAGGGGAGGGGATCAGGTGGGAAGGGACAATGTGGGAGAGGCCAGGTGGAAGGGGGCCAGGTGGGAGGGTCAGGTGGGAGGGTCAGGTGGGAGGGGCCAGGTGGGAGGGGTGAGATGGGAGGGGGCCAGGTAGGAGGGGGTCAGGTGGGAGGGGTGATGTGGGAGGGGGTGAGGGTGGGAGGGGGCCAGGTGGGGGGGAGGTGGGAAGGCCCTGCTGAGAGGGGTGAGGTGGGAGAGGCCAGGTGGGGGGGCAGCTGGGAGGGGGTCAGGTAAGAGGGCCAGGTGGGAGGGGTCAGGTAGGAGAGGCCAAGTGGGAGAGGCCAGGTGGGAGGGGTCAGCTGGGAGGGGGCCAGGTAGGAGGGGTCAGCTGGGAGGGGGCCAGGTGGGGGGAAGTGGGAAGGGCCTGGTGAGAGGGGTGAGGTGGGAGGGGGCCAGGTGGGGGGGCAGCTGGGAGGGGGTCAGGTGAGAGGGCCAGGTGGGAGGGGCCAGGAGGGAGGGCTCAGCTGGGAGGGGGGCAGGTGGGAGGGGTCAGCAGGGAGGGGGCCAGGTAGGAGGGGTCAGCTGGCAGGGGGCCAGGTGGGGGGAAGTGGGAAGGGCCTGGTGAGAGGGGTGAGGTGGGAGGGGGCCAGGTGGGAGGGGTGAGGTGGGAGGGGGTCAGGTGGGGGGGGAGGTGGGAAGGGCCTGCTGAGAGGGGTGAGGTGGGAGAGGCCAGGTGGGGGGGCAGCTGGGAGGGGGTCAGGTGAGAGGGCCAGGTGGGAGGGGCCAGGAGGGAGGGCTCAGCTGGGAGGGGGGCAGGTGGGAGGGGTCAGCAGGGAGGGGGCCAGGTGGGAGGAGCAGGTGGGAGGGGCCAGGAGGGAGGCACTGAGAATCCCCACTCAGTGTTCTAGGGCAGGGCCATGGTCTGAAGGTGAAAAGAATGAATCAGGATCCTGGGCTAAACCTCCCTCACTGGGAGTCCCAGAGCCACCTCCTCTGCTTCTTCTC
Organism: Eschrichtius robustus; assembly: GCF_028021215.1. NCBI lineage: Eukaryota > Metazoa > Chordata > Mammalia > Artiodactyla > Eschrichtiidae > Eschrichtius > Eschrichtius robustus. The sequence continues at coordinate 5,756,051 of NC_090826.1, read as the reverse complement.
ACAGCCCTGGGTCTCCTGAGAAGTGTCTGCACTAACACTCTGCCCCATTAACCCTCTGCATTGGGCTTCTCTTCCTACCACTCTCTGGATCTGTGGATTCAAAGGTTTTTGAACCTGAAGTCACGGGTCGGCTAAGTTCTCCTCCCCAGCCTCCGGGCGACCTCAACCTCACCTCAGCCCCTCTGGAATCTCATCCTCTTCTTCATTGCCCAGCACTGTCTCCTCCTGATTCTCTTCCTGCTTCCCACGCTCTCCTTCCCTCCTTCAGATTCCTCTGAGAGTCCTCCAGCTAGAAGAAACTCCTGCTCTTCCGAGCTCTGTGTCTCTCATGTTCTTGTCTGTCTCCCTCAAGATGGGGCAGTCCATTCCCCGAGCCAGCAGGGCCTGGAGGGGTGCCTGGCATGCAGGAGGTCATCTCTAGTTCATGAGAAATGAAACTCGCCCACCCCACCTTCACCTTAGCCTGAGCCGCTGCTTCTCCCCAAAGCGTGCATCATTTCCTGACACGCTAGAATTACTTATTTTTTGTTTTCTGTTTGTCTCTCCCAGCCAGAAGGGATTTTTGTTTTAGCCACTTATGAACCTCAAATGTCACTCTGGGAATTATCTAATTGATAGTAGGCCCCCAACGAATATTTGTAGGATGAACAAATTTAATATAAAGCTGGGCGATCTCACAACTGCTTCTTGCTCAAAGCACACTTTCTGTACCTGGACTCTTGGAAAATCTCAGGGTATCAGAGAGAAAATGTAATCCATAGGATAACCTTCCATTTCTGATGCATTTGCTGACCACCATGTGTAGTGCTCAGGTTTTGTGGACACCAATCTGGGGAATTAGTATGAAGTTGGTAGTCACGAGGGCTCTTTGGTGGCAGGAGATGGTCAAATACTGTCAGCTTTCTGCTACCACCCAGGAACTCAGAAGGAAATAAAAAAGAACCCTGTGGGCTTCCCTGGTGGCGCAGTGGTTGGGAGTCTGCCTGCCAATGCAGGGGACACGGGTTCGAGCCCTGGTCTGGGAGGATCCCACATGCTGCGGAGCAACTAGGCCCGTGAGCCACAACTACTGAGCCTGCGTGTCTGGAGCCTGTGCTCCACAACAAGAGAGGCCGCGATAGTGAGAGGCCCGCACACCGCGATGAAGAGGGCCCCCGCTCGCCGCAACTAGAGAAAGCCCTTGCACAGAAACGAAGACCCAACACAGCCACAGATAAATAAATAAATAAATAAATTTATTAAAAAAAAAAGAACCCTGTGAGTCCTGAGCAGAAGCCATATCACCAGGCATGGTCACCTTGATTCTTAACAAGCCTTGTTAGGGACTTTCCCAGTCTACACAAGAGGGGCAGCAAGCCAGAAAGAAACTGGTGATGGGGCCATAGTGGGACCTATAGAGCTGTAAGTGTGACCCTCACAAAGAAGGTCAAAGATCACTAGAGCAGACCCAGAACAGTGCTTTCCCAGCAGCCAACACACAGGATGACCAGATGACCCAGCTAATGCCTGCTGTCCCAGTGTAATTATCAATTTCTATTCATTGTAATTGTTAATTATTACTTTCCTCTCAAAACTGTATGGCCACCTGATCAATATGGGGGCTCCTATTGATTATCCTAACTCAGGGGTAGCTTATGCATGGAAGGTTGTCCCACACTTCCTGTTCCGCTGTCCATGGCAGACACTGCTAATCAGTCACATCACTCTTTCCTCTGAGCCTGGAGACTTTCCTGTGAGTTTCAGAATCCTTCTCACAACAGCATTAAGGGCATATTGATGGGTGAGGAGGGTATCTACATGGGGGAGGAGATGGTGGCAGAGATGTGAGATTCGTTACATACAGGGAGATCGATCAAATGTGTAATCATTTTTAGGGATAATAGGAGACAGTTTTCTACTATTGAAGAAGACAGTTACAAATATGGAAAGGGGCAAAGTAAGAATGAATTCCCTGGAGGTGTATTGGAATTGGCTATATTGGAGTGAGCTAATGGTTTTCAAAATATCTACCTCTCTATGTAGAAGTAAGATATAAATGTGTATCTACATCTATATCTATATCTATCCATCCACACACACAAACACATATATATGATATGTATATTTCCCAGCACTATCCACTGAGAGGGCTTGGGAGCAGTGACATCCCAATAACAATGAGTACACTCACACCCAGATCTTGGCTTCTAAATGCCGTCTTCCACTAAGAGGAACCAAGCTTCTTTGGACTGATTGCTGATTCCAGGAAAGTACAAGATGTGCCTGGAACATCTTGTTCAGTAAGCAAGGAGGTGCTCAAAGAATGATGGTCTTAACTTATAGGATGTTGTACATCAACTATATTTCAATTAAAAAAAAAGAATGATGGCCTTATATGAAATGACACAGAAGCCAGCTTGAATGAGCACTCACCAAGCAAATCTGAGACCATTTGGGCATTAAAATAAATAATGATAGCAATGGATTATAACCCATGGAATAATGAAGTTATGAGTTCATAAAGTTATGTATAAATAAGTGAATACCCTGAACATTTGATGAGGTATAGTATATTTATATAGTCTTAACGTATTTCCCCACAAAATACTTATTAACTACAATGGGAAAAAGAGTAAGCTGACAGTGGAGAATCCTTGCAAGAACCGCCTTAATCAAGCGATCTGAGTGACTATCACCAGAACTGAAATTCTGTACCACCCGACAGATCTCAGCATCCTGTCTGTGACATTCCTGCCAAAGATGCACAACCTGAATCTAATCACAAGAAAACATCAGACAAACCCAAACCGAGAGAAGTCTACCTAATAACTGGTTTGTACATTTCAAAAGTGGCAGGATCATAGAAGGACAGAATGAAGAACTGCTCCAGACTGAAGGACATACCACTAAATGTGACATGTGATGCTGATATTATTGGGACAATTGGTAAAACTTACTGAGGATTAGGTGGTAGTGATGTAGCAATGTTAGTTGACTGATTCTGACAGTTCTTTTTTTTTTTTTTTAAGATTTTTTTTTTTAATGTGGACCATTTTTAAAGTCTTTATTGAATTTGTCACAATATTGCTTCTATGTTTCGGTTTTTTAGCTGTGAGGCATATGGGATCTTAGCTCTCTGACCAGGGATCGAACCTGCACCTGTGCATTGGAAGGCGAAGTCTTAACCACTGGACCACCAGGGAAGTCCCTGATTTTGAGAGTTCTGCGATGGTTATGTAGGAGAATGTTCTTGTTTGAAAGAAACACATACAAAAGTATTCCAGGGTGATGGGGCATTAGGTCAGTGACTTTCAAACGGTTCAGAAAAAGTTTCTTTCCACTGTACTTACAACTTTTTAATTAGCTGGTGATTGTTTCAAAACATTTTTAAAAGAGGACAATTTAGAAATTCCCCAAACACAAATTACTGCATTAGCAAATTATGGTTCCAATAAAAAGCAAGCTAAAATGAAACATAGATGACGCCAATAATATGTACATTTTGGGGTTTGAAAGGTAAACTTCAGCTCTGTGGGAAGTTCTCTTTGTATGGCAATTCTCAGTCTCAGCAGAGTTGGCCATGTTTTCCCAGAAATGAAACAGCTGGAGGTGGCCCTGGCTCTTCCATGTCAGTAGGGAATAATGTTCCATAACCAGGACTGGCTACCTAATTTGTGGGGCCCAGTGCAAAATGAAAACATGGGGTCCCTTGGTAAAAAATTATTAAGAATTTTAAGAATGTGACAGCAGAGCC